>NW_026991714.1:19233999-29233999 GCF_029215605.1 Mirounga angustirostris
ACCTCTAAGCTTTAATTTCCCCTTCTGTGGTGTGGCATATTAAGTCATTGCCCCATCCTCTCTGATTATTAATCTGATCCTCACTGGTAATCAATCTGTCAGCAAGGGCATTAATACTGTCTCAATAGAGGACAACTGTTCCTCAAACTAATTGATGAAGTTGCTAAATAAACTGATAAGAAACTCATTTCATATACAGTTAAGACAGGTAATATTGTATATTAGATGGTCCTATTCAATATTGATAAATATCTGCAGTTAAATGCATTTTTCTGACTAAGAAAGTACTGAAATCTTGTCCAGCTGACCACTTCACTTGGAATAGCGTATAGCTACCCCTATAGGTAGCTTTTGGAAATTTATGTTTAATTTAGTCAACTGACCTTGTAGGGATATCTTTGAGCTAGACATAAGGATATAATTATCCTTTCTCTTGATTTCAGAAGCAGTATTCAACAAGCCCTGTGCCTTTCCTATTTGTGCTATAGAATTTGAAGTGTGCCTCCAGTCATTTTCAAAGGCATAGAGAATGATATAGGCAGAATGATATAAAGATATAAATACAGACTCATTGTCCAATCAATTGGGACAGTAAAAAATGATTATTAAATTTATTTTTGAGTAAGAATTTTTTAATACTTGCACAATTTTCTTAAACATAAACTGGAGATATTAATATATTATTATAATATTTCAAATATAATAATCTATTAATTCATTGACAAACATGTTGAATGCCTACTGTGTACTACACAAGGTGCTAAATTCTAGAGAAACAGTAGGTTTTCTAATTTGGGGATAGATAGCTACTTTAGCTCAAATGGTTATATCTCTCTACTCCAAACGTTCATTAATATAAACAATTAAATATGAAACTATAGGAAACAATATTCATTGGAATAGAAATGAGGATCTTCACATATTTATCATTACACAAGCATTAGGAAGATTTAAACTAACTGAATGAGGACCCAAAGTGAATTCATTCTCTCTTCTTCTTCTTGAAACAATATAGTTTAAGGACAAGTAAGTAGTAATAAGTAATACTTAATTCTGTCTGTTATGACATAAAATCAGCTATAAATAATACATAGATGAATGGGTGTGGCTGTGTTTCATTAAAGTTTGTTCACAAAAACAGGTAGTGTGCCCGTGGGCTGTAGGTGCATATCTTTCAAGAATCATGAAGAATCAGGTAAATGTGACAAAGGAAATTAAAGTCCAATGAAACGGAGATCTATAAACTGACAGAGAATTCAGAATAATCTTCTTAAAGAAATAATGAATTAAAAGAACACAAAGACAACTGAACAAAAGTAGGGAAACAATGCATGAACAGAATGAGAAGTTTAACAACAAAAAAACCAGAAACAATAAACAACAAACAGAAACCCTAGATTTGAAGAATTCAATGATCGAAGACCTCAATTGAGAGCTTCAATAACACACTTGACCAAGCAGAAGAAACCGTAACTCAAAAACAAGTCATTTGACATTATTCAGTCAGTGAAGCAAAAAAGAAAAAAAAAAGAATAAAAAAATGTAAACAAAGCCTATAGAACTTATGGGACACAAATAAAGGAGACATTCTGGGAATCTCAAAAGGAGAAGAGAAAAAGGACAGAAAGTGTATTTAAAGCAATAATGGCTGAAAACTTCCCACACCTGGGGAGAAAATTAGACATCTAGATTCATGAGGCTCAACAGATACCAAATAGGTTTAACCAAAAAAGGACTATACTGAGACATATTATAATTAAATTGTCAAAGTCATAGAGAGGGCAATATGCTAAGTGAAATAAATCAGACAGAGAAAGACTAATACTGTATGATCTCACATATATATGGAATCTAAAGAACCAAAGCATAGAACAGTGAACAGAGCTACAGAGTTAGGAGAACGGGGAGTGGGGAAAATAGGGGAAGGTGTACAAATTTCCATTATAAGATGAGTAAGTTCCAAGGATGTAATGTACAACATAGTGACTATAGTTAATAATTCTGTATTATAAACTTGAAAAGTTTCTAAGCGAGATCTTCCAAGTTCTAATCACAAGAAAAAATAATTGCAACTACATGAGGTGATGGATGTTAACAAAAGTTACTGTGGTCATCATTTTCAATATATACACATATCAAGTCATTATGTTTTAACTAATGCAATGTCATATGTCAATTATATCTCAATAAAACTGGCAGAGGGAACCTATGAATCATGAGCTTAGTAAATAGTTGCTTGAAGTCATTATGTTTTGGGGAAGATATTAGAGGAAAGGATGTATTAAAGAAGAAAATACTGGGGACTTACTTTTCTACTAACAAATGATGAAAATTGCTCTATTCTTTTAAGAGATAGTCATAAATTCAAAGGCTTTATCTTTACAGTTTTTTCTATTCTGATAATATATTGTACCTTTAAAATTCAGATAAGCTCTATCAGAGGACATAAACAAATCTTGGGACTACCTCGGAGTATATGTGTATGTGTCTGTGTGTCTGTGTGTTTTGAGAATGTACAGCTTATTAAAGAAATATACAAGATATATACATTTTTTAATTTAAATATGGCCATGGGAAAGAATTAAGAATAAAACAAAATCTTCTCAGTCTTCCGGGGATTTCAAATAATGTAATTTTTATTTAATTTATCTGCCCAAAGCTATATTTTAAACAAGGGACTTACTCTTGAATATTAAATATGTAATCTTTAAGTAATGTCATCTTTATTAAAATTGGAGTCTCATATATTTCAAATACCTAGGTCTGGCATATAAGCAAGAATGCCAAAAATACATATTGCCTTGCCTTCTGACTCTAGGTTTTCTCCTTTCTTTACTTATTGCTATTTTCCGGTCAGACTTCCTGCTTTTTGACCTAGGGCCAATTCCAATGCTGCAAGGAAAGCTGCTGGTTTTAACATGTACCACCAACCAACCCACAGATGCAAGACTGAGCCCAACTGAGATTAGCTGAGCCCAGCCAGTATTACCAGACTCCTATCCCAGGACTTAGGAGCCCATAATAGTAAATTTTAAAAATGATTTTTAAGCCAGTAAGTGTGGCTTCTTCTTTTTTTTTTTTTTTTGGTAAAGATTTTTTATTTATTTATTTGAGAGAGCGAGAATGAGAGAGAGCACATGAGAGTGGGGAGGGTCAGAGGGAGAAGCAGACTCCCCGCTGAGCAGGGAGCTAGATGCGGGACTCGATCCAGGGACTCCAGGATCATGACCTGAGCCGAAGGCAGTCGCTTAACCAACTGAGCCACCCAGGCGCCCGTAAGTGTGGCTTCTTAAAAAAGAAGAAGAAAAAAAAAAAAGACCTATAGGTAACTGATGCAACCTTATTAGATTGATCAACGAAGATTTTTGGTAAAGATTTAATTACAAATAGGGGGCGCCTGGGTGGCTCAGTTGGTTAAGCGACTGCCTTCGGCTCAGGTCATGATCCTGGAGTCCCAGGATCAAGTCCTGCATCGGGCTCCCTGCTCAGCAGGGAGTCTGCTTCTCCCTCTGGCCCTCCCCCTCTCATGTGCTCTCTCTCTCTCTCAAATAAATAAATAAAATCTTTAAAAAAAAAAAAAGATTTAATTACAAATAAACTAATAAACTTCACCCTGTAAAGTTGTTTTACCAGCTTTCATAGTCTGTTAATGTTACCATCATCCACTAAGACATTCTTTTTTTTACATTCTTGTTTTTTTTCTCCCCACTAAGACATTCTTGGCTTTACTTTTACTCACCCTTCTACCAAGTCCTAGTTATTCTATGTTCACTGTATGTGCCATACAATTTTACGTCTCAGGAACAGCAATGCAGCCACATGCCATATTTAATCTCTTGGAAGTCCAGTCAAATTTTCCTCCCAGTCAATTTTTTCAATCCAGTCAATTTTTCCTATTATGAAAATAAATACATAACATACATAACACGACTCCTGTTCATCACTCTCAATACCATGACACTATTCAAGCAACTTCCAACTCCTGCCTGCGTTGGTGAAGTAGCTTGGCAGTGGTTTTCCAGGCTTCCACAATTGACACTCTATATTCTGTTCACAGAACAGTGGCAAAAAATGATACCTTTATACCATAAATCCAGTTGCGTCTGCTTTTCAAAAAGTTCCATGGCTTCATGCACAACAGACTCAAGCTACAGCCCACATAATTCATAGCAGACACGAGCTGTAGATAACGATGGAAGCATATTCATCACAGCAACAACAAAGGAATTACAGTTCTGCAACTAGTAGGCTAAACCCAAGCTACATTTTTAGCCAGACACACAGATATGGATATTAATATAGATGTAGATTTTTTTTTTTTCTCTAAAATTAGAGAGCTTCCTAGGTTTATAATGAAATATCAGAGTGATTGGCTGGTGCACACATATTGTAGTTGGAATATTATTGGGGACCAAGAATGTCCTGTCCCCATCAAGGTCCTTCTAGCTGGTCTAAGAGTCAAATTGACATGAAAGATTAACAGGACAAGATCAAATTTAATTTGTACAGGGAATCCACACAGGCATGGAAATTCCAAAGATGGTCAGGCAAGATGATGTACATATGTCATCCTGATCTAAGGAGAAGGAGGTAGGGATGTGGGACTTCCAATGGGAGGAATGCACTTCACAGGGTGATAGGAGTGAGAGCAGATACTTGGTAATTAGGTGTTTGCCCTGCCGTACAGATGGGTCACTCAGACAAAATTTGTCTCTGCTAATAACCCTTATTCTGGGAAAGACCCCCCCACCACCACCACCAATTTAGATCCTTCTGTGTAGTTAAAAGTTTCTCTTGAGGTCACAGGGTATCAACTGCCTTCTGCTCAAAATAACCTTCATGCCAGAGTATCCCTTCTTGGGGTGGCCTGTCCTTGCCCCCTACAATATGAATGGTAAACTCATACCCAACTGAGTGTGTGTGTGTGTGTGTGTGTTTGTATATGTGTATACAATATATATGTGTATATTCACTGATGAGGGAACAGAAGGCAAGCTGAGGACAAAGCAGAAGCTGACACCCCACAACCTCCCCCCGCCCATGGGATATATGCAACATTCCTCAGGCACTCCTGGCTGCCCTAAAGCTAAGGGAAGGAAAAACAAAAGGTTAACTTATAAAGATCACAATCCTGCAAGACTTGAGTCTCCCTCCGTTTACAGAAGTCTTAGCAATTTACATTTCTGTCAATAACCTAGCTTCCAGAAGGAAATGTAGATACAATTAGATGACCTTATAACCTGCATCCCATTGACAGATACTTGAAGCCTGCAGAGTGGGAGCTTCCTGGAGGAACATTACACAATTATCTTCATGTTAATGCCTTGCTGGAGGGAAAGGCAACTTTAACTTGACAATGGCAAGGCCTCTGGTGTCCTGTCTTTAACATATGAAAAGCCTTTTGAAACCTCCCTTTTCCTTGCCTCCCCAGCTACATAGTATATAATCAGCCACCCCTCACAACCCCGGGGCAGCAGCTCTTTCTGCCCATGGGTCCTGTCCCTGTGCTTTAATAAACCACAATTTTGCACCAAAGATGTCTCAAGAATTCTTTTCTGGTCGATGGCTCTGGACCTCACCCCATCGAACCTCACCTATATTCCAAAACCCCGTCATTCACTATACAATTCTCTTTTTATGTGGAAATACTGTAAGTGAATCAGATCAAGTCAGATTTATCTGGTTGATAAGAGGGAATTATAGTGGAAGGGAAGAAAATCCTTCTACCTCTTATTTGCCAGAAGCTTTTTTTTTTTTTTAAGATTTCATTTATTTATTTGAGAGAGAGAGAGCGAGCGAGCATGAGCTGGGGTGGGGGTAGTGGCAGAGGGAGAGGGACAAGCAGACTCCTTTCTGAGCACAGAGTCCAATGCAAGGCTGGATCCCAGGACCCCCGAGCTAAAACCAAGAGTCAGACGCTCATCCAACTGAGCCACTCATGTGCCCCTACACTAGATGCTTCTGACACAATTCAGTGGATCCCTTAAGGTTCTGAGAAACACTTTTAAGAAATCCACTAAAGTACAGTTAATAAGTGTTTTATATGGTGAATACATCCAGTAGGGGATAAAATTACCTACAGCATCTGATGCTCAGAAGAAAAATCCGAGGTTCATAGAAATTATACTATCAATCTGTGCATTACCATCCATCACTATTGCAGAACTGAGAACAAGATACAAATCTTAAGAATTGGCCTTTTAAATTATTTTCAAATTCAAAATTGTTCCCCGTGTTTATCTTACTGATTTTTATAAATACATCAGATTGGACTGTGGAGGCTGAAGAGAATGACATAAGGTGGGATGTGTTCTTGTCTTCTCTGTTTCTTAAGAATGGTTCTGGTTATTAACTTTTTTATAATAGCAAGCCATTAGAAATATTTTAAAAGCTGCATTTTTACAATCTCTTCCACATCACTTTCCAAATACAGTATTTTAGTATTAGGTTGAAAGAGGTACAATGTAATAAGGGTAGGAACATGCCTGAATTAGCCCTGTGGTGACAGCTCTCTGATCATTTACAAATCTTGGCCCAGGGAGTTACAATTTAACAAGTGGAGTAGTAAATAAAGAAGATGCCTTTGAAAAGTGAAATCCCTGTAGAGCAGGATTTGTAAGAATCTGAAGGAAATTTACATTTCAACACATTGTTCATTTCTACTTCCTACAGAGGACTCTCACAGAACAACTGCACTTTTTTAGAGTTCTCTGCTTTAGTTTGAGTCTGTGGCAAAAGTCCTGCTGCTAAACCACATTACTAGAACATTTTGAAAGGACATTCACACAGACCAAAGTCACTTTGTTAAATAACACTCTTTACAATATGGTGCTGTAGGGAAAAAATAAAAACTCTGAATTTAGCAAATCATAATTCAATACCTTCATAGATACCAGTGTTATTTATGTGGTTTATATGGTACACTGGGAATAATTTTTTTTTTCTTTCCTTGATAGGAAACACTGATAAATAATATCTGTCTATGCATATCGGTGGTGTGCTAAGAAGCCCTGAGGAATTGCATATTACAGATATTTGTGAACCTTGTAAAATGCAGTCTTCCAGGTTAAATTTGTGGCAATCTCTAAAAATGAGACTGTATTATTTACTGACATAGAGTATCACTTAACATTCAAAAAGCATGTCATTTCTTTGTGGAAAAAAAGATACTTGAACGTTGCAAAAATTTATTCTCTGTGGAAAGTCTAATATATGCTAATTTGTATGTAGCAATCACTATTTCCCTCCAAACTCAGTGATGTGTAAGTATAAATTTCCTCTCAATATGGTCAACATTCAAATTGTATTCTTTTACTATTTTTAAGTCTCAATTTCCTTGCCTATAAAACATATGATTTGCATTAGAGAAATTACCTGTTTTAGAACACCAGCTAAATGAACTAAATCTACTAAATCTACTATAGCATAATCCTGCCATTTTAGGATAGTAGAGCTTGAAGAGTACAAAGAAGGTAAACTAGCCCAACACCCACCAATGCAAAAATATGTTCTGGTTCCTGAACCTTATTCAGTTTCTATTTGATTCTTTTAAATGATGCATAAATATCTGGATCATATGATATTTTATTATTTTTTTTTGAATAACTGTAGGTTACTTCCAAAAATTGTTCTTATATTTGGGTGAAAACTTTCTCTCCCTTCCACTCATTTCTCTTAGAAGTCTATAGAATAATGTAATTGATCCAAATGTATGAAAAATGTGTCCACAAAAAGAATTATACAAATAAAACCTATAAATAACCCAAGTATCCACAAACAATAAACAGATAAGCAATTTGCATATTTTTATAATGGGACACTATACAGCAATAAAAATAAGTGAACTATTCATTAATGGAATAATATGAATGAATCTCAAAAATATTATGTTGAACAAAAAGAAACAGATATATGAATGTATCATGTATGGTTCCACATATATGAAGGGTAAGAACAGAAACTCTATGGTGATAGAAATAAGAAAATGTTTATATCAGGTACTGGGGAGAAAATGACTGAAAAGGCACAAATAAAAATTTTCTGGGTTGTGGAAATGTATGTTTTTCATTGAGTTTTGGTTACAAAGGCGCATCCTATTGTCAAAACTTATCAAACCAGACACTTCAGATCATTATATTTTATTATGTATAAATTATTTATCAGTAAAAATAAAATAAAAGCCTTAGAAGCTGTGGTATTGTAATTATATTCATTTTTGTTCTTTCCTCTTTTTACAAGTGTAACAAACATTTTTGACATTTAGACTTAACACCATAGGACCACTACAGTGAATAAGGGTTAGCTCTCATCAGCTTTGTTAATTCAGTGTGATTCTCCTCCCTCTCCCCAAAATACAGACACAAAAATGAATATACCCATTAGAATATTGTCTGGGAAGCTCCTATGATCTTAATGTTTGTATTACCTTAGAAAACGAATCTCCAAAGTGATAATATTAAGAGGTGGGGGCCTTTGGGAGGTGATTAGGTCATGAGGTTGGAGCCATCATGAATGGGATTAGTAACCTTTTAAAAGAGGCCAAAGAGCTCCCCTGCTTCTTCTGCTATGTGCCACAAGGACACAGCAAGATGTGCTCTATGAGGAAGCATGATTTCACCAGACACTGAATCTGTTGGGGCTTTGCTATTAGACTTACCTCAAGAACTGTGAGAAATACATATCTATTGTTTAGAAGCTATTCAGTCTCTGGTATTTTGTTATAGCAGCCTGAATGGATTAAGAAAGAAAACTGGTAACGAGAAGTAGGGGTGCTGCTGTAACAAATATGTATAAAGATGGAAGCAGCTTTGGGAGTGGGTAATGGTCAGAAGAGTTCAGATATGCATGCTAGGAAGGCCTACATTGGTATGAATAAACTGTTAGAAAAGATTCTGGTGAGATCTCAGAAATAAAAGAGGAGTGCTGTAGAGAGAACTTCAATTTTCTTAGAGAATGCCTAAGTGGGGGAGAACAGAATATTGCTAGAAATTTAGGCGGTAAAAGTCATTTTGATAAGGTGTCAGTTGGAAATGAGGGATATGTTATTGGAAACTGGGGAAAGGTGATTCTTGCTATAAAGTGGCAAAGACTTGGTAAATTGCATCCATGTTTTAGTGTTTTGTGGAAGGTAGAAGTTGTGAGCAATGAAATGGGACATTTGGCTGAACAAATTTCTAAGCAAAGTGTTGAAAGTGCAACTTGGCTTCTCTTGACCTTTTGTAGACACTATTAGAAGAGAGAAATAGTTTAAAGATGAAATTGTTAATCAAAGAAAACAGAACTTAAATATTTGGAAAATTCTCAGCATGTATCTATTGGGAAAAAATGAGGAAGCATGTTCAGGAGAGAACACAAAGGGTACAGCAATTTGACAAGGAGATTTGTACAAACCAGCCTTCTCAATAGGTGCTAAGAGCTATTCATCTAGGCAATGGAAAGATGACTCCAAAGGCATTTTGGAGATTACTGGATCTGCCCCTCCCAAAACAGACCCAGAGTGCAAGAGCTCTGGCAAGACTGTGGGCTATTGCAGAGAACCCCTGTTATGGCAATGCTCAGTGGAGCCCTGGAGGTGGGACTTCCTTCATGACCTCTGACCAGCAGAGCCTCTGGCAGGCTATTCCAGACCCAGACCCAGAACCACAGCAGAGGTGACATCACCACAGAGAAATACCCCACAGGGGTGAGGCCTAGGCATAGAGGCTCCTTAAGGTTCAGGATCACTCAAAGCCATGGGTGCAGAGCTGTGTAGAGCCTTCTATCCTCTGTCCTAATAGGTCCAGAAGGTGGGACTCCTTCTACAGTGGATCTGGAGGGAAGAGCACAAAGCCAAAGATTATTCCCAAACTTTATGGTTTTGGACTTCCTTGGGACCTGACACATCTTTCCTCTTTCCTATGTCTCCATTTTGGAATGGAAATGTTTATCCTATGCTTGTCCCACAATACTGGATTGTATTTTGGAAGCACATAACATGCTTGGTTTCATAGGTTCACAGCTCTAGAGCAATTTGCCTTAGAATGAATCATACCTTGAGTCTCATCTATTTCTGATTTATGTGGTATTTAGATGAGACTTTTTAAAAGATGAGACTTTGTACTTTAGACTTTTGAGTTGATACTGGAATGAGTTATGACTTTTGGGGTCATTGACAGGGAATTCATGTATGTTGAATACTAGAAGGACATGAATTTTGGGGAGTCAGGGACAGAATGCTATGTTCGGAATACTTATGCCCCCCAAAATTCATATGTTGAAATTTAACCCCCAAGAAGGTGGTATGAGGAATCCTCATGAATGGGGTTAGTGCCCTTATAAAAGAAGCCCAAGAGAATTCCCTTGCCCTTCCACCATGTGAGGTCACAGCCAAAGACAGCTGTCTAGGAAACAGGTCCTCACCAGAAACTAAATCTGCCTGTGCCTTGATCTTGGACTTTCTAGCTTCCAAAACAGTGAGAAATATTTGTTTTTTACAAGCCACCAAGTTTATGGTATTTAGTTATAGCAGCCTGAGCAAAATAAGATAGAAGCAAAGCTACCATCTTGGTCCAATTAAACCTCATCCTTGGGTATAAAAAGGTAACCTGGGTGTTTGTCTCTAAAATGGGCTGTGACATGGAAACTTGTCTTTTAAGAGTAGTTATATTCTCTCTTGGGAATTGGAGAGACGATATTATTTTAAAGAGAGAGGGAGAGAGAGAGGAAGAGGAAGAAAGAGAAGAATGAAATAGAGTCCCAAATAAATGTAAAGTGATAGAGATGGAAGGCATTTTAGGTTCTTGGCAGCTTTCCTGTCACTTCCTTCGTGTTGTTTAAGTGAGGGGGCTAAGAACTCTGGCTTAGGGAATCAACTATCTCTTCTTACATCTCTGAATCTAGTCTATCTAAATCGATATATTTTTACCTATAAACTTGTTATTAAATTAGTAGCTGCCAGTAGAGTCCTGCTTACAGTATAAGAACACATTTTTTTTTCCTACCCATTAATAAAAATGATATTGGAACATTTTAATTGATGTCTCATCGATTTGAAATTAGATAATCATTCAAATGCTGAATAAAGTATTAAAACTCAGCAGATACCTTCAATAAAATCTAATAAGCAATAATGCTTAACAATTTCTCAAAGGTCACAAATCCTTGCGGAAACATGGTGCAGTTGGGAGCTGGTAATATCACAGCCACTTGAATCTCAGTCCAGACTACATTTTTTATTCACATGAACAAACAAACAAAAACTTGGATGAACAATAAAATTTCCAGCAAACAACACTTAAAATAATCAAATGCATCATCAGGACCACAGCCTTAACGTGAAAATAAGAGTTTTACGTTAACATTAAAATAAAAATGTGCCTAATATTAACTTCTATTCCTCCAAAACGAAGGTATTGTCCTCTCAACGCAGCTATCCTTAAATGGCTTGAATAGGTTTGATTCTAATCGAATGCAGCATTTTATTTTTGTGAAATGTCTCCTTTAAGTAGCATACAAACACAATGTAATTTGGAATTATTTGTAAGTGCTCTATCCCATCTGTTAAGTACAAAATTCTACATTTAGAGAGAAAGGTTTTGGGGCAGAGTAGCTTTTTCCATGTAAGTTTGAACAACTGATAAGCAAAACTTAATGATTCTTTAAGAAGAACTGACTTAGGGGCTCCTGGGTGGCTCAGTTGTTAAGCATCTGCCATCGGCTCAGTTCATGGTCCCAGGGTCCTGGAATCGAGCCCCACATCGGGCTCCCTGCTCCACGGGGCGCCTGCTTCTCCCTCTCCCACTTCCCCTGCTTGTGTTCCTTCTCTCGCTGTGTCTCTGTCAAATAAATAAATAAAATCTTAAAAAAAAAAAGGAGAACTGACTTAAAATTTATTAGAACAAACTGACAAATATGATAGTCAGGGGGCGTGCTCTCCTTCATAGAGCAGAATTAGCTTCTGACAAAGGATCCCTTGCAATTGTGGCTGCAGGATTCAAGATGCTAGTGAGCCGATCTGTTACTGGGATGCTTTCCTTTCAAGTGATGGTTCGTGACGTTCAGTGAGAAAGCTGGACGTGTGTGTGTCTGTACCTGTATTTGCTTTTGCTGGGGGAGCAGTCATTTCAGCACACAACACTCATTTCTACTTCAGTGAGGTATCTTATTTTTTAAAGACATACTTTTTTTTTGGGGGGGAAGCCTATGTGTGTTTTAATTTTAAGTCATGAATATGGTGAGTATATTTTTATTAGTTCAGATGGATCAATTCAAATTGGCAGGACTAGTCATTCAGTTATAAACTAAAAATATTTCTAAAATATTTCTAAAATACGTGTGACTATGATTAAAGTTAAGAACTTTGGTTAATTTTGAAATGTTTTTCTTAAAAAAGAGCAAAAAATTACAAGGCACAGTGAACCTTATTGATGACCTTTTTGAAGCTCATATGTAATCAAGGAATGTGTAGCTGGAATAGTGGCTCCAGTATGTGTTGGATGTTAATCATATTTGTAACATTTTATTTTAACCTGCCTTTTTTTTAAAGATTTTATTTATTTATTTGACAGAGAGAGTGAGAGACAGCAAGAGAGGGAACACAAGCAGGGGGAGTGGGGGAGGGAGAAGCAGGCTTCCCGCGGAGCAGGGAGCCTGATGCGGGGCTCGATCCCAGGACCCTGCGACCATGACCTGAGCTGAAGGCAGACACTTAATGACTGAGCCACCCAGGTGCCCATTAACCTGCCTTTTTCAAAAATTAAGTCATGCCATATTATGAGCCTGAATTTCTGTAACTGAAACATTGCAGATGTTCTAAATATTATCATACTTTTTCACATCACAGGTATGAGAAGGCCAACAGAAGAACTTAATTGGTGTGGTTATGTTTAAGGAAGGTGCTATTACTGTGTCTCCTGGGTCAGGTCAGAAATTTTCTGAATGCAAAGGTAGATCTGATACACAGTCTTTCATTTTAGATTTGCCCTAGGTACCAACTTGTTACACTGAAGCACTCCTATATCATTCAATTTTTCATAATCTGTTATAACTTTTAAGCAGGAAGTCGAGGAGCAGTTATGGAAAGGCAGAGACATGACAATGTGCTCTGAACAACCTGTGATTTGAATGGCAGGAAAAGTAATTGCTAATAGAAAAAAGTGGCATAAAATGCTTTTTATTCGAGTAGATACATAATTTGTTTAGATGATATATTTTCTTATGTAATAGACTAAATAAATTCTAAATGTCATAGAAATTTTTAATATGTGAAACCAAATGTCAATAATACATGAAAGGTATTTTTAAAGTTTCAAAGAAATTAATATAAAATTATGTATTTAAACAAGTTAAGTGTGTTTTTTTTTAATGTCCTTTTGCAAGAAAGTTATAATTACTAATTTTGTTTCGGAAAATGTTACTTTCTTAGACTTCTGTGTACTTATATTCTTGTGTACTTATAGAAGGATGATTTAAAGAACTGAGTTACTTATTTTAACATAAAGTTACATAAATTGAGAAAATATAACTAAGTTAAATCACTTTGGTATAAAACATGAAAGAATGGGATATATTGAAATAATTATGGTAAGAATAACCAAATTCTGTGATAACTAACTAAATCAGCATTATCTAACTAAATCATTTACTATCTTCAAGGATAACTATATCAAACATAAAGGTAATTTTTTATCTCAAGGTTGTATATGATGGTATCACCGACATGGAATATTACATAAATTTTGTGGGATCTGTAGGGAATTTTTAGCAATTTATTTGGCTGCCTTAAACATATATCATATTCCTGAAATAAAAGATAATTCAATTAACTGAAGTTGTTGCCTATGATCATATTTTGTACCATAGAACTTATTCAGGATTCTTGTGCTAACACTACTGAATTACTGCTATTGCCCAAGAGAAGCTTAAACAGAAATTTTAAATTGTGAAATCTTACATATATGTCAGCAAAATTAATTTGAAATTGCATGCAGAAAATCGAAAGGTATGAACATGAACTATAGATGTCAAACAAAATAAAAATAAAAGCACTTAGAATTTTAGAAAATACACAAATAATAAAAGAAGTATAAATTTAAGTAAAAATATCCAGAGTGTTTTAGAGAGACTATGAGGTTAAACATCTGTAGTAAGAAGCAAAATAAAAGAAAATAATAAAATTATAAACAAAAAGAATTAGAATACTTTAACTTACAAGTGCATGTTGCTATTAGAATCTGTTGTTACATTAAGGAATAAAATCAGCAATAATTGAAGGAATTTCTGTTGCAACAGAAAATTGATATATGTTGATATATACAATTAAACAGTATAAATTGATATATATGACACTGACTACAAAGTACTATTTTAGAATATAAATTTGTGTTTCACACTTGATAGAAAGAGGCAACAGATCACTTGCTTACTATATTGTATATCAATGCCAGGTATCATTGACAGTGTACTTTAATGAAGTCAAATACAACTTCATGCTCCTCATAGAGCAGTGATCCATATCACTATTATTATTTTTTCTTACTTCCTAATTAAGAATTATATCAAGCTTTGCCATCTTCCATATACTAAGCTTATTTCTACTTTGTATTTCTTCCATACAATTTTAACACATCCATGAGAAAATAAAATATTTTTCATACTCACTGTGAAGTCACTCTAATTTTGTTCTTTAAAATTAGCAATCATAGCTATAAAAAAAAGTCATATGAAATCAATGTGCAGAATACTTTTTTTTCCATTCTAAAACTGTTCTTAGAGAACACGTGGTGGTATTAAAATAGGTTTCTCATCAGAGGTGCCTATGGAATTCTCTTTAGAAGGAGGTAAGTAGTATCATTCTGGTCAGATGAGATCTTGGGACTGACTGTCATGAAGCTGTATTTGGATCAGAAATATAGTAGTTCCATGCATGCTGGTAATCAGTATCATTAAATCGAATTTTAAATGCTTTTATTCACACTTTATGTAGGACAAAGGAAATATCATCCTCCCACACCAAATAATATTATCATTTTTGGTACCTTTCAGATGGGAGATGCTGATGGACATCATAGGGAATCTCCTAAACCACACTTGTCCCTGACACTCTTCATTACACAGGCACCAAATAGTTAAATCCAAGTTCCTTTACTGACCTTCAAAGAATATCACACACACACACACACACACACACACACACACACACACACACACAAATTGGCTTACTCTGTCTTCAGAAGATGGTATCTATTTGTTCCTCAATGGTAGGCGTGAGTACCAAATATTTTAGCAACTTACTAAGTAAAGATAACATCCTATTGTTCTCAAGAGCTATTATATAAAAAACCAAGTACACAAAAAACACTAAAAATTTATCTCCTCCCCATTTTTATAAACACTATAAGATGATATTCTCATTGAATCTAAAGTTAACAACTTTCCTTTAAAACTCTGTCCCACACTTAACTTTTTGTGTATTTCACTAGATAGATGATAGATAGATAGATGATAGATGATAGATAGATTAGATAGATAGATAGATAGATAGATAGATAGATAGATAGATGATAGATATTCTACTTTAACTCTTATAATGAGAGTTAAGTTGTTTTAAAGGTACATATTAAGATCTGAGAACATCACTTTCCTTATTCTGAATGATTATTATTCAGTGTCTGAGATTAGCTTTAAATAATTTAGTTTTTATATGGTTGAAGATGACACAAGAGGTACTAGAGAAAGAAGGGTTTAAGTTTGAAATAATAGCCGCTGAGTAGTAGCAAAATTAAATAAAAATTTAAATAATCCAATGTATGATTTACTAGTGGTTAAATTTATGTGACAGTGAACATTGATATGATAATCAGGAACTAGGTGACCTATTACCATATAGATATAATTTTATATTTTTGGTAACTGATGTAAAGTATTATCACACAGATTTGCTAATAGTATTTTTGTAAATCATCATACACCTTAAAAATTAGGGGAAAAATCATGTGATTACATTCTGTATTTTGGTTGCTCAAAAAAAATTTAAACCTACAGTTGGAAAAATCTTATATATGATAATATGCTAAAAATGTTATGAGAATATACAGTATATTGCTATTGCAGATGTCAGCATAAGTGGGGTCACCTTCAAGTGTATACCAATGTATAGTCTATCTGAGAATTTTAAGGTTTATTGATTATTTGTAAGGAAATATTTCAAAAATATTTTTACATATTTAAGTGTATATTCATATATATATTACATCTGCATGTAATTTATACACACAGACATTTATACAAGTAAGAAAATAATATAGAAGGGGGAGAAATCAGAGGGGGAGACGAACCATGAGAGACGATGGACTCTGAAAAACAAACTGAGGGTTCTAGAGGGGAGGGGAGTGGGAGGATGGGTTAGCCTGGTGATGGGTATTAAAGAGGGCACGTTCTGCATGGAGCACTGAGTGTTATGCACAAACAATGAATCATGGAACACTACATCTAAAACTAATGATGTAATGTATGGTGATTAACATAACAATAAAAATTTTAAAAAAGAAAACAATATAAAGTTAGTATTACACATATATACATAGAGTAAATATATATATTATATCATATATTATACATTTTATGCTATATATCATATTTCATATGGCATATATCATATATACATTCTCATCTCATATATATATTTCTTATTTCATGGATATCTATAGATAAAGCTAAAGACAATAATAGAAATATATAAACCAAACTATTGATATTGTTTAATGGGATGGGATTAGGTTTGGAGGAAGAGAAGAATATTGATATTTTTATTAGGCAAAAAGAATTTCTGTCCCCTCAAAGGTCTTTGTAGCTGAACTAAAAATCAAACTGACATGAGATGGAGTAACAGGAGAATATTAAATTTAATAATATATAGAGAGAGTGAAGCCACACGGATACGGCAAATTGTGCTATAAAGGAGAAGATGATAGGGGTCTGGAACTTTAAAGGGAAAAAATGAAATTCACAGGAAGATGAAAAAGCATAAATGTTTGGTAAATAAATGTTCACCTTGCCATATAGATGGGTTGCTCAGATAAAATTTATCTCTGGTAATAATCCTTATTCTGGAAAGAGCCTCCAATGTAAATTCTTCTAGTTAAAGGAGGGACAAAAGTTTTTCTTGAGCCCAGAGGGTCTCGACTACCTCCAGCTCAAAAAAAATCTACCTGCCAAAATGACCCATCTTAGGGCAGCCTGCCTTTTTTCCCTACATCTATCATCTATCTATCTATCTATCTATCTATCTATCTATCTATCTATCTATCTATCATCTATCTATCATCTATTTTCTTTTTCTTCTTTCTCTTTCTTTCTTTCTTTCTTTCTTTCTTTCTTTCTTTCTTTCTTTCTTTCTTCTTTCTTCTTTCTTCTTCCTTCCTTCCTTCCCTCCCTCTCCCTTCTTTCTTTCTTTCTTTCTTTCTTTCTTTCTTTCTTTCTTTCTTTCTTTCTTTCTTTCTTTCTTTCTTTCTTCTTTCTTTCTTCAGATTTATTTATATTAGAGAGAGCAGCACAAGAGCGTGAGTGAGGGGAGGGGCAGGGGAGGGGAAGAGAGAGCATCCTCAAACAGACTCCCTGTTGAGCACAGAGCCCCAGGTGGGGCTCGATCCCAAGACCCTTAGATCATGATCTGAGCTGAAATCAAGAATCAGCTGCCCAACTGACTGAGTCACCCAGGAACCCCTCTACATTTCCTTTATATACCTTTGTATTGTTTACATTTACTGTAAGGATTAGGTTTTTATTTTGTAATTTAAAACCAAAGTATTGGATTAAAAAGCATTCCTCCATTACTGTAGTTTTGAAGTGCTATAGTGTTTTTGAAGAATAGAATATCTTCCTTCCCATCTATTCCAATCCTCCATTAAATGTCTGTTTCTCCTTTTTGTCTGCTCACAATTCATTTTGCATGCTGAGTTTTTTCCTATCTCGGTTTACCAAATCACTTTGCCAAATCATAAATGTGAGGTCATTTATGAGGTAGTAGCTCCATATGAACTATGTTATTTAATAAAACATGAGGTAGAAAATTTCTACAATGGCATTTGAGTACTAATAACCCAATGCATCATGTAGCAAACACATGCATGTTTGCTATCAAATTACCAGTATTTATGTAGAAGAAAACACATTACATATAATATGGTATTTTAAATATGTGCATTTAGTACATCTATATACATCATTTACTACTCTTCTTGCTTTCTGCGTTACTTTATTAGAAATTCCTTCCCCCTTAAGAAATTAAAAATAATATTGATAATAGGAAGACACCGAGTAAGGCAGGTTTTGAACTCCCACGCTTGCCTATGCCTTGAGATAGAACAATGGGATACATTTTGATGTTAACAAGCATTTCAATCTCAGCTGAATGATACTTAAGTAAAACCTGATTAGTTTCTTTAGTTAACTAAAGAAAGACTAGATAACTGTAAGAGAGGTTAGTCAGACATGTGTACAAATTGACCATCCAAGCACTGGCCAGGTTGGGGGTGGGGGCGTCTCAGCCAATGGTTGCGTAGTGTAGTTCCATTGGCATTCCTAACTTTATTACGTAGGTGAGTGTAGCATATTTTAGCTTGATACAATTCAACATTCAAATGTTGTAATGGTCTCATGCTCATCAAGCCGTCTTCTGCTTATTATTCAACTTCCTACAGTTTCTGACTTTAAAAGAATATGCTAATCATGCTGCTTAGTGTTCTGGTCTGTTGAACAATTATATTTCTAAAGACAAAGAAATAACTTGATGTGAGAATTTTATACCTCAGTGTTCTGAGCCTGCATGAAGTGAGAACCCTTGTGAGACACAGGTGCTCTCTTGTCCTAAATTATATTGAGCATTAGGGATGGTATAATATTAGAATCACTGAGATAATGCCCCTGCAAGACTCTTTAGATATGATCAGTTGAACTTTCCACAGTATCAGCTCTCTGCATTACTAACCTTGCCTTGCACTGTACTTAGCGCTTCAATATAATATTACTGAAATAAAGAAATATCTGAAATTCCCTCATTTAATTGAAATTATACTGTTCCAGATTTTATTTCAGTGATTCATCCAATAATAAATATTTACTAAATACCTACTGTTTGAGATGTGTGCTTAAGAGCAGTGAACAACTTAGACATGGTCTTTGCCTGCAACCTCAGTTGGAGGGCCAGAGAAGGAAATGGTAGTATGATGTAATGATAGGAGGTATGTGAGACAGAAAGACTGTAAGGAAGGACTGGCTAGGTTTTGCCTGGGGGAGTCAGACAGCTGTCTCCTGGCAAAGAGATTAACATGTAGATAAGTAGGAAAGTATATAAAGGGATATTTAAAGTCAAGGACACTTTAAAACCAACATATTTTCCAGGAATTAAAAGTGCTTTAGGATATCTTTTTATAAGTAAAAATAGGAATTGAAAATACTCTCGGGGAACAGTTAAGGAAAGCCAAATGTATGAAAGGTTTTGTATGCCATGCTAAATAGTTTAGAGATTATTTTAGACAATGGCCAGCTATGTCTTTAGCAGTAAGAAAACAAGGAAAAACTGGGAAAAAAGAATTGGAGTCTCTATGATTATTAAAAAGGTGTGAAAAAAATGGGTTTAATACTAATTCTTGCTAATACTTGTGTATTTTTTTCTTCATAGCTAGATTATAAACTTGAGAACAGCATCCATATTTTATATATATATATATATATATATTTTTTTTTTTTTTTTAAAGATTTTATTTATTTTTTAGAGAGCGAGAGAGAAACAGCATGAGAGGGGCAAGGGTCAGAGGGAGAAGCAGGCTCCCCGCTGAGCCGGGAGCCCGATGTGGGACTCGATCCCAGGACCCTGGGATCATGACCTGAACCGAAGGCAGACGCTTAACCATCTGAGCCACCCAGGCGCCCCATATTTTATATTTTTATATTTATTTTGCTTCCCTCAAGTTTCTTGTATTTTTTAGCAGCAGAAACTCAATATATCCCTTTTCCTTGATTATTGTTAATTAAGTAACTCACTATATTAAAAACAATGACTTAAGTATTCCAGTTTTATGGAAGCATGGATTGACCACAAAATTAAACCATTTTTCTTCTTACGAAAAAATTACAGAGATTGTTAAAGAATTATTTTATTGCACTCAGCATATGCTCTAGCAACATTCAATGTTCACAAAAACATTAAAAATATAATACTGCATAAAGTAAAATATGTCTCCTTCATCATTAAATACATATTAGTGGGGCGCCTAGGTGGCTCATCATTAAGCATCTGCCTGGGATCGAGCCCTGCATCGGGCTCCTTGCTCAGCCAGGAGCTTGCTTCTCCCTCTCCTGCTCCCCCTGCTTGTGTTCCATCTCTAGCTGTCTCTCTCTCTCTGTGTCAAATAAATAAATAAAATTAAAAAAAAAATACATATTATTATTACTGAGAAACAAAAATGAGGAGTACTGTATGTAAAACCAAAATTGTAGATGTTTTTAATTGAAATATTTTTTGGCAAAATCCCTTACAAATTAAGCTACAGAAGAAAGGAAATATGGTTTTAGACAGATAATAGATGATAAATAGGTAAATAGATAGAAGGATGGTTATATAGACAGAACATTATAATACTTGTGGGGGGGTGTTAATTACATTCTCTTCACAAGTTCCTGTCTTTTTTCCCATTCTCTCTGGAGAGAGAGGATGAAAGAGAGAGATAGAGAGAGAGACAGACAGAAAGAGAAAGAGAGACAGAAAGAGAGAGAATGTGACCTAGAGATCAAGAGATCTAAATAGGTCCCTTATGTTAGGTTCAATCTTACTTGCTGCTTAGATGCTTAGATAACAATTTTGAATGATGCTGTCAGATTCAATTTGCTGTGACAATGATGGAACACCTAATTAGTGAATATCTTAGGTCATTATTTTTATTTAACTATTATGATAGAACTTTCAATCCATTATTTTTGAGACACTGGTGAATGCTTTGCATGTATCATGCAGTTTCCTTTGGAGAGTTTAACTTCCTTTTATGGTATCAAATAGATTTTGATAAAATATTCAAGACTACATTGTCATTTTCCCCAAAGATATCAAGAAGTCCTTGAAATATTTACAGTTTCCAAAGACTACAAAGAATATCCAAGAACTATAGGATACTATCCATTAGTTCAAAAGTTCTTTGAGAAGATTTGGAACTGCCTCACTGAGAACTGTAATGCAGAAGATACTTTACTTCTAAATTGGTGATAAAATCGAATTGCCATTTCTCAAGACATTTCTAGGCAGCAAAATCTACTTTAATGTGAACCTCCTCTTGAAAACACGTTGCTGGTATGACACCGTTTACACTCAAAACTCATTTGAAAATCCATTTGCTTTTAAGATATAATCTGCTTGGTTAATAGCTTAGTTTTAAGTTTAAAGTATGGATTTAATTCTGATCCTCTAAACAATGCAGAGTACCCTCTCATAAGTATTCTGTGTGAATAAATAAGCTATAGGGAAACTATTTCAGTCAGGTTGACTTTTTGCTGAAGTAACATTTTCCATTCTGCTCAAGTTCAACCTCATTGACTTCACTGAATGGCTGTTGGGAAATTGCCCTCGGAGCTTTATCTGGAACCGCCACTGTCTTCATAATGAAATGTTGTATTGTGAAAGTCACGCTCAGAGTGTTGATTCTGTTCCTAAATGACATTGTTGGAGCATAACATACATTTAGTTACCTACCTGACAAGTTGTCTATTTAACAGAGAAAAAATGATCTGACTATGATTGATGGTACAGCTGCCCCTTTTCAGTGATGGGGAAAATAAGCTGAGTCAAAACAGATCTGGCTACACTAGGGCACGTCTGTCTGCAGTGCTGTTCCCTCATTTCTCTTCATTTGGATAAGAAGGCTTTCCTTTGAGCGTCTATTCCCACAGTCTCCAATCTACCAACCACTGTGCTTATTGCTTTCTTCTTTTCACTTTGAAATTACTGTAGAGGCATTATTCTGCTCTGGCCCGCATAAGAGCAAAGCTTTTCATACATTTTTAGCTACATGCTCTCTAGGTCAAGGACAACAGCATTAAAAATTAGAATCCTTGGTAAAAGTATTTAGTGAATTATTTACTTTTTGACTATAAGCTTCTTCTGCTCTCTGACACTCTGACTTAAGCTCTTTTTTTCCTCTGTCACTGAACTGTTCCTTTGGATACCAGCCTTATAATTGTCCCGACATATAGGAAATTTGGAATGAAGCTCCAAAGTCTGTATTGCCCCCTTTGTTTTTGGATTTTTTTTTTTTTTCCCAGATAGGGTTGATAGGTCAATATGTGCTTTAGTGGCAGAGACTTAAAGGAAAAAATTAAAATAAAAACCAAAGACAGTTGATGTAGTTTACACTTATTCCTCTTGAGGGCAATGTTCAGAGAATAAGTGTCACTATGGCAATGAAAACAACTGATTTGTGGGGATTAGAAAATTATAATCTGAAGAGCCACACAGTGTATAAATACCAGATATTAAAATAGGCACTTGTAGGTAAAAGAGGAAGATTTATACTGAAACGTTATACATATCGCAGCCATGTTTCTTTTTTTAGTTCAATTCATTTAAATTCAAGTGCAACAATCAGAAGGCCTGGGATTTATACCAGACTTCAGGGAAGTATACATTGTATTCAAGCACACACACGTAAAACTAAACTGTAAGGAGTCTAGAAAAGTGAGTTATAGCAATATGCACAGAATTTAAAAAGAATTTTGGAAATAATATCTAGCCATACTAAAGAAAAAAATCAGAAAATTGAAAAAATGAGTAATGACAAACTAAGACAATGTAATACTCTGTTTCTCACTTGGAATCCATAGGTCAACTATACCAAAGGAACATCCATCAAAGAACATTTGCAGAAACATCTCTATTTACAAAAATCACATACAAAATTAACATGCATGTATTTTTGTGAATCTTATGAAATCAGAAACTGTAGATCTATTTCTAAATTGTGGGTTAACTAGATTATTTATTTATCAGTGAGAGACAAGTAGAATAAAACTCCTTTTGTTTTGTTTTTCTGTAGCTGATACAGAAAACCTGCCCAGAAGCAGCAGTCCTGGTAAACAAACAAACAAAAAACAGAAGGGTTACTAAGTGGAGGAAGTGGAGTATGCTCTTTATTTGTGAATACATCCCAAGTAATGTTGTCATACAGGTAATTTTATTTTTCATCCAAAATGGAAAACTTCTTCTTTCCGTGTACCTTAGAATAAACACATCATTTATCAGGTGATGATGAAAAATATGATATGAATGAAATATGAAAATGTAACTGAAGAAATATGATAATAAGGAAAGGAGTATTAAGGCATATTAATTATTTTGTGTAAGTATGATACTGTTTTATACAGAGTGATTAACAATATCTTTTTTAATTAAGTCACTTTAAAATAGAAAGTGAAGGAGTGAAACTTACTTATATCTAGGGAATATCATGATAAACAGAAGAAACAGCAAATTCAAAGGACGTGACATGGAAGAATCCTTGTCATATTTGAAAAATAGTGAAGAAGGGCACCTGGGTGGCTCAGTCGTTAAGCGTCTGCCTTCGGCTCAGGTCATGATCCCAGGGTCCTGGGATCGAGCCCCGCATTGGGCTCCCTGCTCAGCGGGAAGCCTGCTTCTCCCTCTCCCACTCCCCCTGCTTGTGTTCCCTCTCTTGCTGTCTCTCTCTGTCAGATAAATAAATAAAATCTTAAAAAAAAAAGAAAAAGAAAAAAGAAAAATAGTGAAGAAACATGGCAAAGAAATTGCAGATTCTAATTATGACTCGGGAACTAATCTGCTTTCCTAACTGCGGGGTATTTTTTGGAAGACACAGGATATTAGGTGGGCACACCAAGGAAAAGTTCTACCATTTTTGCCAAATTCTAACACAAAGAAAGAATTTTTCATATATGGGTCAAGTGTCTAAAGAGATAAAGGATGTAATTAAACCATGGTTCTTGAAGTACTGAATTCCCTCATAAATAAAACCCTTTTATAGGCAACTTCATTTGAATTACTTCTCTTCCTTGTAGATAATGTGCTTTAGAAGGTCTTGCCTGATTTGAGAAATCCTGAAAGCCCAGGAACCAACTGGAACAGAATTAATAACCAGAGTGTGGGCAGGTTAAATAAATTTTGAGTGAAGTGTTTGTTAAAAAGACTTTCTTTAATTTATCCATTTCTACTGTATTTACTATTACAAGTTTGATTGATAAAAAGCAGTGTACTGAGTTCATGATATGGGCTGAGAGTTAGAGGCCTCATTTGAGTTTGGACTTTAAGCAAGTGACATTCAACACTCTATGGATCAGTATTTTTAAGCCATTCTTTTTTTTTTTTTTACTGTAAAATATTTTTTTATTTTGAAATTTGTCATTTAATCAGCTATTAATTCACTCAGTCAACATTTTGAGCAACATTTTGGAATCCTCATCATATGCTGGTTTATGGTGAGATTGAGAATAGAGGGTTGAAAAAGACAAAACATGACACAATTGTAGCTGCAGGACACATTAGAGTTTGAAAGCAATCATTTATACCCTTCCCACAAAAAAAATGTTCAAACTAAAAATCAGCGGCTTCTCTTGGTCCAGTCGGAGAACTGAGTTGCAGTGAAATTGCCAATCTGAAATCTGGACAGGCAAGTGCACAGAGAGTCACAACTGAAGCCAAAACCTCTGGAGCCATAAACTGGTAGGAAGATTTAAACAGTAATTTAGACAAATGTCCAGAGGCAGAGTGTGCGTTAGAATGAGAATAAGAAACCCCTGAGTGGTGCAGTTTTAGGGAAAGGCAAAACTTTTCTAGACTTTACCTCCAGGATCCCTACCATGTTCCCATGGTAAAGATCTGAAGATTATCCTCTCATAGTTCTGACATGAGGAAAGTAGCGATCATTTTGACATACACTAAGATTTCTCCATAGCAAATGCCTAATCCCCAGGAGAAAAGACTTTGCAGAGCCTTATCTCAGTTAGAGGAAGGCCATCCCTCCTACAAAAATTTCTCCAGACTTTCTATGTTATCTAAAAAAGAGAAAATAGTCAACAAGGATTAAAGCTTTGAATAAAAAAAAAAAAAAAATTAAGAATGTGGCAACTATTGGAGGGTAAAGAGGTTGGGGAGAAAAATATCCACATCACTGGAAAAACACTTTTAAAGACCATAGCACCAAGGCACAGATCGACTGAAAGATGGAGTTTTAACTGGAAGATTATAGAATGTACTCATTCTTCTCTTACCATTCAATACAGTAACAGTGAATTATAGCTGAAAGACCTGCCATACACTACTCTCTCTGAGGAGAAGTACTTAGGGAAAGTCAAAGTCAGAAGGGGAGATGAAAGCATGGGTTTTAGAGGAATTTGAAGACTTGGACACCTATAGCTGTAAGAAACATTAAATGCAGACCAACTTATAGCCAAATTAGCATAAATCTTCACACAAAAGGCCTATTTATCTCCGCTTGTGATAACAGATACATGTCCAGTTTTCAACAAGAACTTACAAGGCATGCAAAAAAGTAAGAAAAAACAGTACATAGAGACGAATCAAGCATCAGAACCAGACTCAGAGATAAGACACATTCTGGAATTATCAGATAGGAAATTTAAAATAATTATGATTAATATAAGAACTCTAAAGGCTAAAAATAGATAAGACACAAAACTGTATCTTTTTTTGATGGGTAATATAAGCAGAGATTAAAACTAAGAAAAATATCATAAGGAAATACTAGAAATTAAAACACCAGAACAGAAATGAAGAAAACATTTGAAAGCCTGTAAGTAGACTCAGCAGAGCTGAGAAGAGAATCAGTGAGCTTGAAGATAGAAACTTTCCAAAATAAAATATAGAGGACAAACAAAACCTACAGAATATCCAAAAAATGTGGGGCAGTTGCTAAAGGTGTAACTAACAGATGTATAATTGGAATGACAAAAAGAGAAAGAGGAAAAATCATAACTACCATTTGAAGTAAAAATAGCCAAACAGTTTTCAAAATTAACAATGAACACAAGAAGCCCAGAAAACAAGCAGAATATATAGAAAAAAAAACAATTAAAACAACAACAACAAATTCCAAATATTTAGGCTAGGCATATGTGTTAGATTCTTAAAGTTGCCATAACAAAGTACTAAAAAGTGGGTGGCTTAAACAACAGAAATTTATTTTCTCACAGTTCTGAAGGCTAAAAGTCCCAAAACAAGAGGCTGGCAAGATTGTTTCATTCTGAGGGCCATGAGGGAAGGAGGTATTTTAGAGCTCTCTTTGGCTTTTGGATGGCTGTCTTCTCTTTGTGTCTTTATATTACCTTCCTTTATTGATGTCTGTAACCAAATTCCCTCTTCTTACTAAGACACTTGTCACTTTGGATTAGGGGCCATCCTAATGACATCATTTGAAATTGAGTAGTTCTATAAAGAACTTTTTTTTAAAATAACTGTTACAACCTGAGCTACTATGGGTTAGCTTCAACATATGAATTGGGAAAGGGGCACAATTTAACCTATTACAATATACCATATTCAAACTGCAGGAAAACAAAAGCAAAGAGAAAATCTTAAAACATTCAGGTGGTGAGCAGGGAAGAATAAGGATAAGAATTACAGCTGACTTCTGATCAGAAACCATGCAAATATGAAGAGAATAAAATATATAATACTTTGAAAAAAATCAACCTAGAATTCTATATCCCACAAAATTATTCTTCAAAAGTGAAGTGGAAATACAGACTTTCTCAGGTAAACAAAAACTGAGGGACTTCATCAGCAGAAGACTTGCTACACAAGAAATGTTTTAAAAAGTTCTTTAGTCAAGGAAAATAAGAAACTAGAATCTACATATAGAAATGCTGGGAATCAGAGAAGGAAAAAATGAAGGTGAAATGCTTCTCTTGTTTTTAAATCATTTTATGTAGCTGTTTGTTAAAGGCAATACTAGCTACAATATTTGGGTGATTCTAGAAAATGGATATATGCTATGAATGACAACAATTTTATAAGGGACAAGGAGGCATTGGGGAAGACTTTGTTACAAGATATGTCTGTATACTATATGTGAAGTGGTATAGTATTATTTGAAGGTGGACTTAGATAACACATATGTATATATATATAAATATATATAATATTTTAAACTCTAGATCTACCACCACAAAATTTTAAAAAAAGTTTAATTGGTAAGCTAAGAGAAGAGAAAAATTGGAATTATGTAATATGCTCGACTAAAAGTCATAGAAGTCAAAGAGAGAGAACATAAGAAACAAAAAATAAAAGCAACGAATAGTAAAAAGTTATAAATGTGTGGAAAAATTATAAACATGGTAATTAATCTAATTATAACAACAATCACTTTTAATGTGAATAGTCTATCAATTAAAAGATAGGCTGACATTGTGGATTAAAAATAAAAAAGGCCCAACTATATATTGTTTAAAAAATCCATTTTAAATATAAACATTCAGAAAGGTTAAAGTAGAGATAAAGAAAGATAAACTATGCCAACACCAATAAAAAGAAAGCTAGTAGGGGCCCCTGGGTGGCTCAGTTGGTTAAGCGACTGCCTTCGGCTCAGGTCATGATCCTGGAGTCCCAGGATCGAGTCCTGCATTGGGATCCCTGCTCAGTGGGGAGTCTGCTTCTCCCTCTGACTCTCCTCCCTCTCATGCTCTCTGTCTTTCATTCTCTCTCTCTCAAATAAATAAAATAAAATCTTTAAAAAAAAAAAAAGCTAGAATAGGTATATTAATTTCAGAAATTAAGAGGTAGGGCGCCTGGCTGGCTCAGTCATTAAGCGTCTGCCTTTGGCTCAGGTCATGGTCCCAGGGTCCTGGGATTGAGTCCTGCATCGGGCTCTCTGCTGGGCGGGAAGCCTACTTCTCCCTCTCCCACTCCCCCTGCTTGTGTTCCCTCTCTCACTATGTCTCTCTCTGTCAAATAAATAAATAAAATCTTAAAAGAAAAAAAAAATTTTAAAAATGTATGTGTCTAATAACAATATCAAAATACATAAAGCCAAAACTACTATAATTGAAAGGAGAGACCTACCCACTATTATAAGTTAGAGACATCAATCTTTCTCTGTCAGAAATTCAATAAAGATGTTCTACATAAATGCAAGTTTGTGAAATAAAATATCTTTGAAACAAGTAATATTCAAGTATCCTAAACTATGATTGTTTCTCATTAAAATGAAAACAAAGATATCAAAACTATACAGCATATTATAGATTTGTGCTATGCACCTTTTTTCATCAATTTAAAATCACTCTCTAAACACTTATATTCCTAGGGTACTCTAAGAATTAGAAAGTAAGAACAAAATGAGAATGTCATCATTCTGTATTATTAGGATGTTTTAACAAATTAAAATACTTTAAAAATGAGATAATGTGTAATATTGTGGAAATATATTAATTTTTACCTGCAAAACTAAGAGTTTATTAAGAAAAAAAATTACTAGATTTTGAAAGAAAATTTGATAGACAGAAAAGTAGACAAAAATAAATACTTTTTTCCCTAAGCAACTCAAAATAAAAGTGGAAAGCATAGCACATTGACATTGAATATGAAAATTATCACATATCCAACAATAAATTTAACAGAATTTTTAGGGCTGATATAAAAAATTTTTAGAGAAAAACTAACACTTTTTTTTTTTTTTTTTTTTTGAGAGAAAGAGAGAGAGCACACTCGAGAGGGAGTGAGCCCGGTGAGGGGTGGGAGGAGGTGCAGAGAGAGAATCCCAAGCAGGCTCCACAGCCATCATGGAGCCCGACCCGTGTCTGATCTCACAACTCTTGAGGTCATGACCTGAGCTGAAATCAAGAGTCAGGCGCCCAACTGAATGAGCCACCCAGGCACCCCAAAATAACACATTTTAAAATGAGAAGATATATTGTTGTTGTTTTTCTCCAAAAGGAAAACTTACTACCATAAAATTACTCTTTTATCTAAAATTAATATTTAAGTTTAATTAATTATAATTAGAAACTAATTTTCTTGATTTATAAGAAATGGCTTAGAACCAAGAGGAGAACCAATGAGAATAGCAAACAAAACAAAACAAGACAGATTTTCCAATACATAGTAAAATATTATATAAAATCATTTTTTGCCATTGAAATATACACATTAGACCAGAAAAAAAGCACATAAAGCAATATCAGTATACATCAGAATTTTTTATATTGCAAAATAGTTATTTAAATTTAGTGCAACCATCTATATAATAGAACTAGCAAAAGTTAGTATCAATCTGCGAGAATATAAAATTGGATTCCTACTCCATATCAAATGCAAATAGATAAAAGTGCTTTTAAAATTAAAAGAATATGAGTTCGGAATATTTTCATAATGATGTTACTTCACAAAATAGAGGAAAAATGCACACATTTCATACATAAATATTTAAACTCTTAAAAAACTATACTATATGTATAATCCAAATAAAACAATAATTCTAGGATGGGGAAATATTTGTCTCATTTATAAAAGTCATAGAACTAATACATATAAAATTTAAGCTTTCTAAAACATTAGTAAGATAGATTATAGGAAAAAAAGCCAAAGAATATAGACTGTTCAGAAAAAAAAAGTTATTGGAAACCTGGTTTTAATATGAAGAAGCAACCAACATTCTCAAAATTCATGGAAATGCAAATTAAGGTGTCCATGATACATCATTGTATACCTATAAAATTAACAAAAATATTTTTAAAAACCCATGTAATACCTATTGCTGGAAATATTGTGAAGAAAAGGAAATTCTCATAAAATCTTGGTAGAAATATAAGTTTTCAAGTCCTCTTTAGAAAGTAATAATTAAGCAATATCACAGTTACAGTTTTAACTAACAATTTCATTCTTCAAAATCTATCCCACAAAGCAAAAGTAACTACTTAATGTAACTGAATAAAGATAATTATTGAGGGGTGCCTGGGTGGCTCAGGAGATTAAACGTCGGACTCTTGATTTCGGCTCAGGTCATGATCTCAGGGTCCTGGGACTGAGCCCCCACTGGGCTCTGGGCTCAGTGGAGAGTCTGCTGAAGACTCTCCTTCTCTCTCAGCCCCTCCCCGTGCTCACTCTCGTGCACGAACGAGCGCGCTTTCTCTCTCTCTTTCTCTCAAATAAATAAATCGTGGCAACTGGGTGGATTCAAAATGTATGTCTATTTATAGGTGAATGACTGAATAAACTATTGATTCTTGTGTACCATTTATACAGTCATTAGAATGGTAAGAAAGAACTTGAGATGTATTGTCATTCTGTTTTGAAAAAAATAAGATTCAGAGAAGTGTACATTAAAAAAATAAGTCATGTGCTCGCTTCGGCAGCACATATACTAAAAAAATAAGTCAGAAAAATCACATATGTCAAACTATGATTTATTTCTAAGAAAGATATAATTTTATTAAAACATAAGAAGCCCAGATTTTGCAACTTTTTATATCTTAACTGAGTATTGATATCAGAAATTTTACTTTCAATTTAATATCACATTTCAATGATTTTAACTATGTTTGACTTATGAAAATTATCTGTTTCATTTGTTAGGCCATTTTTGCATTTATGTGTTATTCAATTACTAAATCAGAAGTGGTTTAGTAATTAAAGTTACTTCACCAAAAGTGCTAGGTTAATTAATAAATGGTGGTATATTATGAATGAGCATTGAAAGTGAAAGCTGAGAAAATATTACATTCAGGTACCTGTATTCTATGTCAAAAAGCTTATTTTTCTTTGATACTGCTTAAAAGTCTTTCATCCTCATGCTTCACTGACACTTAAAACAGTGTCATAGTAGGAGTGGAAATATAAGTGACAGGTCTAATAAATTGGCAATATCCTTCTCACTAGACTCCCCCTCATTTTTGGCTGTGAAATTTCACTTCTTATTAAAATTTGTATTCTTCAAAGTTGAATGAGGGTTGAAGATTTTTCTCTGAGTTTTATCTGCTTTGGAGATGTGCTATGCCAAAAATTCTACAGCTGAAAAATGTCACTGTCCTTTCTCTTGGAGTAGCAGAGAGCTTTTCAACATTTCAGGAAGGTTGGGTCAAGTTTCTAATGGTTAAATAAATTGCCTTTCAAATGCCACCGTCACAGTGGTCTGGACCACTGTATGGATGACAGTCTCCTTCCCAAGTGGCCAGCTTTTTGTACTTCTAAAATGTGAACTACACAGATTAGAAAATAAACTAAAACCTGAAAAAAAAAATAAATAAAAATTCATGGTAGAGGCAGTCATGTTATAGTATCTAGACTTCTTAGATCAGTAGTTTTGGACATGTGTTTTTTTAAACTGGGTTTTGTGAAATCTATTTAGTAGACCACAACCAGTATTAAAAAGTGAAAAAAAAGGGGCACCTGGGTGGCTCGGTCGTTAAGCATCTGCCTTCGGCTCAGGTCATGATCCCAGGGTCCTGGGATCGAGCCCCACATCGGGCTCCCTGCTCAGTGGGGAGCCTGCTTCTCCCTCTCCCACTCCCCCTGCTTGTGTTCCCTCTCTCACTGTGTCTCTCTGTGAAGTAAATAAATAAAATCTTAAAAATGGGCGCCTGGGTGGCTCAGTTGGTTAAACAACTGCCTTCAGCTCAGGTCGTGATCCCAGGGTCCTGGGATCGAGCCCGCATTGGGCTCCCTGCTCTGCGGGGAGCCTGCTTCTCCCTCTCCCACTCCCCCTGCTTGTGTTCCTGCTCTTGCTGTGTGTCTCTCTCTGTCAAATAAATAAATAAAATCTTAAAAAAAAAAAAAAATCTTAAAAAAAAAAAAAGGAATTGAACCTCACAGCCTATCCTACTCGGAGTTTAAAAAAAAAAAGTGAAAAAAAGAAAGGATAGACAATATGTAATAGAATAAAACTGCAATGAGAGTGCATCACATGTAACAATGTCTTATGAATTTTTTTTAGTTCATATATGCATACATATCTATAATGGTATGTACTCTGCATCATAATACATTTCTTACTATGATTTGTAGACAAAAATATTTGAAAGCCATTGCTCTACACCATGTGCCGTAGTTCCAGTGTTTGCCCATTAGGCCTAAAATAAATCAGAAAGGGCATTCTGCATAAGACAAGATACCGTAAAACAATATATGCAACCCCTATTTCTTCATCGATTTTGTATTTTCTGGGAAACCCTTTTGAAATAAAGATTATTTTATAGGATGATAATACCCTTTCATCTAACAAATGAATGCTTAAATGAATAACATGAGGCAGTACTGATGTTTTTATTCATATAATGTTCCATGAAAATAAATTTATCTGTTTGAATTGGAATATGTGCAGCAGCCTAGGCAATTTGTTCTTCTCTTGCTTGCTGCACAAGAGATTCATCAGATATTTAAAATAACAATATTGACTCACACTATATAGAAGTTTAAAATACATATATCTTATTGTGTGTTTATATGTACACACATGTACACATATAATTTATGAAGATGAAGCATCATTCCGGTTAAGTTACAAACATGTTTTTGATATACATTTTCTGAATAGTTAATTATGCTATCCAGAGGGGCAGCTGATCCCGTTACAAAACCCATATATCTTTCTGTCAAAACAAGCCAAGCTCCAAACTATTGATGAGATAAAGTTTGCTGAGGGGAGTGTTAAAACCAGTGGAATGAAATTGAGATAACTGTGTGCAATTCTTGAATTAAAATAAGTCATTCGAACAGATGAAATATAGGAAGATCTGAGTTTGATTCAAATATTGAAAAAAACAAACTCTGTTTGGAATCATAAAAAATCAAGGTTAAAGATACGGGGTTTGCAAATTAGATGCCTAATTTAAAATTTTATACTTTTTGTTAATACATAATGTTATTTTTGCAAAGCTTCAAAACAAGCAGAATTTTAGGAAGAGTTTTGTTATTATTGCCAATATTAAATATCGATTTCAGTATTATTTAGAAATTTGCAATGTTGCCCATTCATTTTGAATTATATCACATGGAAAAACATAAAAAAGTCAAACTAACATTGTTAGTCATTTCTTCACAGGCCCAATAATAATTTATACCATTGCATGTGGTATTAAAGTTTGGTCCCTAATCGGTTTTACTAGATCTATTCCAGTTTGAGAAAGTGAATATTATTAATAATATCAATAAATTTAGAAAAGTGTTTATCAGATAAGTAATTAAATTCAAATATTTATGTATTTGATGGATTTTAATTCTTTGCATTTTTCATTCTGTGTAATAGATTTGTGGAGTGGAAGGCAGGCTATTGGATTTGATACATGACTCTCCATTTAAATTGTGTGACCTTTGTCAAATTATTTATTTTCTCCAAGCCTAGATTTCTTCTGTGTACAATGGTGGTTTTTAACAGTCCTTACACCATAGGATCAGATGAAATAATGCGGGAGAAATATTTGGCACAGTGTAAGAGACTAATAAGCATTATACACTATTGCTATTAATATCATGGATTTTTAGTAGAGTTTTTTTTTTTTTAAGATTTTTATTTATTTATTTGACAGAGAGACACAGCGAGAACAGGGAACAAAAGCAGGGGGAGTGGGAGAGGGAGAAGCAGGCTCTCCAATGAGCAGGGAGCCTGATGCGGGGCTCGATCCCAGGACCCTGGGACCATGACCTGAGCCGAAGGCAGACGCTTAACGACTGAGCCACCCAGGCACCCCTGTAGTTAGAGTTCTTTTTTTAATATTGCGTGCTTCTGGTTTGATCAAGTATAATTTAAGTATTCACAATTTTGTCTGATTTTGCAAAAGATAAATTGTTCAAAGCATCTTAAAACAATTTGATACCTTTATCATCTATATCACATATATTAATTTTACATGCATTGTTTTTAGTATTCCTTTTACTGTTGGTTTAATATACTGGACTGTCTACTAAGTACTGAGAATCTGGGGGATGTCCCCTTCTGTATGCGTGATGTGGCCACGGAGGAAAGTTAAGACCAGACATGATTCTACAATATGACTACCTCCTTTAAGCAGAGTTATTTGGCCTAGAGGAGTAAACTTCACTAAATTTGGTTCAATCAGTCATGTTCCCAGGAATTTTGAATTGGGACAAAAAAGGAATCAGTCTATATTTGGTGGCTTGACCAGTAATAAAAAAAGCAATCTTTTGGGAGCTTGGACATAAGAAGTATAAACGTGTGAAAAGTGGAATAAGGGTCTATACATGTGAAAAACATCTATGCTGACTGAAGAAGTAGAAGAATCTTTTTTAAATAGAGAAAATGAGCAGAGTAGATGAATAGGGAGTTAGAAAGATAAAGTATTAAAATGCCTCTTTAAACTGAGATCTGGTACCTTTTTGAAGTATAGCCCTAGTCTTTTTCTTTTATTTTATGAATCATCTCTGTATCCTTAAAATAAATTCTCTTTAGCACTGTCAAGATTGATTCTGTTTTTTCAAACCAAAGGGAATGTACAAGAGGGAAGAGTCCTCCTTACACTTTAACCTAGGTGTTGACAAACTCCATTTTTTATGTAAATGCTGGAAGTAGGACACAATTTAGACTCTGCGGGCAATACATTCTCTGTCATGACTACTCAATTTGGTCACTGCAGGGCAAACGTAGCCATAATCCCTAAAGAATGAGTGTGGCTGTGTTCCAAATAAATTTAATTTATGGATATTGACATATGAATTTAATACAATTATTACATGTCACAAAATATTGTTTTTTTTTCTTAATTATTAAAAATGTAAAAAAAAAAAACCCACATTGTGATATGTGAGCCATACAAAAGCAAGTGTTCAGCTAAGTGGTGGATCTGGTAAGTAGGGGAACTACCTTGGAATTTATACCAAACAAACTTAAAAGCTCCCCAATCACTTCTGCAAACATTCCCCCGCTTTTTTTTCTCTTCAGATACCAGACAAATAGTCACCACTCCTTTTCTACTATAAATACGTGTTTCTGGGGCGCCTGGGTGGCTCAGTTGGTTAAGCGACTGCCTTCGGTTCAGGTCATGATCCTGGAGTCCTGGGATCGAGTCCCGCATCAGGCTCCTTGCTCAGTGGGGGGTCTGCTTCTCCCTCTGACCCTCTTCCCTCTTGTGCTCTCTGTCTCTCATTCTCTCTCTCTAATAAATAAATAAAATCTTAAAATAAATAAATAAATAAATAAATAAATAAATAAATACGTGTTTCTGGTTATGAAAAGATAACTTATGCATTTTGATATAAATAACTCTTCTTATTGACTGAATTTCAGTTTATAAATGAGGCTATAAATTTTCTTTCTAACATTTAGAAGTATCTTTTTTAAAGTTTAACAAAGTTATTGGAAATGATGACCATAATAAAAACATAAAACTAATAACTGATTGCATTAAGAGCATTTTAAAACCAAAGGTAACTCCTAAAACCAGCCAAGTTATTCATCTGTAAAAAGCTATTAAATATACAATGATGAAAAATAGCGGTTTAATGTGGATTTCTTCCATTATCAAGGTAATCAAAAATCATCCCAGAATGAGAAAATACAAGCTGCTGGAGTACTGGTATAAGAAATAAAAATGATAACACACATGTATCAATCTATTATTATTTCTAATTAGATAGATATAAAAGTCCCTTTCAACATGGTTATGTGGTATCATAAACATAAAACTGTCAAATATATTTGATGAAATAAATAGCTTAACGGAAATATTATGTCAGGAACTAAAGGTGTCGATGTAAACTTGTTAGGAATCACAGCAGCCTTTGAAGTCAATGTATTTCAAATTCAGTTTAGTCCAGCAGGGCATTGAGGAGGTCCAGAAAGAGATTAGGGCAATTACGTATGCCAAGTACATAAATGTCAACAGCAATTTAGAACAAGAGTAGATTGTAAGAATGTTTCCAGTTCAATATTTTACTCTGAAGGCAAATAATCAGTATGAGATTTTTGCAACAGGGAGCTAACTGAAAATACACTGAGGAGAAGAACAAATAACCATACTTAACAGAGAGGTTTTAGCATAATGAGATTCCATCGGTTATTTGATTCACAGACAACTCCCATAGGGCTTTTTATAAATTTTATGTTTTCCTGGAAGGTCACACACTTTATGAGACTCCTATCTGTGTCCTTAACAATGACATTTAGTAATGCAGATTCTTTTTAGATGTTCTGTCACTCACATAACTATAGGTGGTGTTTATTTTGAAACAGAAGCAGGATCTTTATTGACCACTATAATTGACCACTATTTCCCGGGTGTGGAATCTCCAATCCAAGTGCCACACACAAAAGTTAGAATGTACTATTATTACTTATAGAAGGTACCATCATCATTGTGTTCTCAAAACCTACTAGAATGCTTGATAAACTCAGAGTGACCACTTAATAACTGTTGAATAAATACAGATGTACAAGACAAAATCTATTTGAGTTGCAAAGGTATTTACAATCAGCCCCTCTCATTTTCCCAGTCAATGGTTTTGGGGAAGTGTTTTGCTTTCTCTTTCTCTTCTCCCCGTGATCATGGCTCCCTCCCCTCCACAGCCCCCGCAATTCTTTTCTCCTCTAAATCAAGTCCCCGTAACTCCTACCTTCCACTATGTGGCCTCTTTTCTCTCTCTAGTTGTGCAGTTTGTTCTCTCAGTCTTCAGATAGATTTCTTGGGCACTCAGAATGATTTGATATTTATCTAGCTGTGTTAGAGGGATGAGGCAAGCAAAGGGTCTGCAACTCCACCATCTTAACTCCCTCCCAATTACAAAGGTATTTGAAAAGCCAGTTCAAAGAATATGGTAAAAAAAAAGTCTAAGAGTTGCTTCTCTGTGAAACTGTCATACCAGAATGTGTAATGCAAGTAGGTATAAGTGTTTTATGATTAAAACTTACTTTCCCATTCACCACTTACTCTATCACCTATCTATCTCTCTATTATCTATCAATCGATCGATAGATCTATCTATCATCTATTATTTAAGTCCCTGTATCCTATATTAGAAGTGAGGGATAATCAAGGTTACCATCTGGCATCTGCATAGGACTATTGCCAAAGTTGGAAATATTTAAATTAAGCAATAATTAAACACAACCCAATAGCAAGCAAATAAACAATAACAACAAAAAGACATTCTGATTAAAAAAATGGGCAGAGGATCTGAATATACATTTTTTCCCCCGAGAAGACATACAGATGAACAACAAATTAGAATCACAATGTGGTATCACTACACACCTATTAGAATGGCTATTATCAGAAAGACATAAGTATTGGTGAGGATACGGAGAAAAGGAAACCTTTGTGTACTGTTGGGGAATGTAAATTGGTGCAGCCACTGTGGAAAACAGTATAGAGGTTCCTCAAAAAATTAAAAATATAACTATCCTATGATCCAGCAATTCCACTTCTGGGTATTCTGTTTTGCTATATCCAAAGCAAATGATAACACTAACTTGAACATGTATCTGCACCCCATATTCATTGTACCATTATGTACAATAGCCAAGGTATGGAAACAACCTAAGTGTCCATTGAGGGATGAATGAATAAAGAAGATGTGCTATATATACATATAATGGGATATTTTCAGCCATGAGGAAGAAGAAAATCCTGCTATTGGTAACAACATGGTTGGATCTTGAGAACATTGTGCTCAGTGAAATAAGCAGACAGAGAGAGACAAATACCATATGATCTCACTTATACGTGGAATCTTTTTTTTAAAAAAAGTTTTTCCTCTTCTATTTTCCGACAGTGTGTGTAGAAGTTTGAGAAATGTTTGATAGGATTTACCAGTGAAAACATATGTACCTGAGGTACATCCTCATTAATCATTTGGGACTTTCAATAATGTCATCACAAGGATCACACCTTAGTTGTGGGGCTAAACTAGCCCCAGCAATGGAACTTTTTTAGAACTGTCATGCTAAATCTCACACAAGTTTCTTCAAAATGATGCAATTGATATTAGTTAACTGCCTTCTTAAACAAAAAATTTCTGAGGTCTGTTTCTGCATAGCACCTCGCTGTCTAGAATTCTGTGCCTTTCAGCCATATCAGACTCTGTGATATTTACTACTTCATTCAAATGAGATGGCCATATTTGCTTGGGATTCCTAGCTCTGCCTATGATTCACAAATTTCTCTCAGGTAGAAAGCCAAATGATTGTTAGTCTCATGTCATTTATTTATTTTTACTTTTCTCAGGGAGCAGCACTCTCATATGCGGCCTATTTGCCAACGTCTTAATGTCTAAAAACCTAAAACTATTTTCTCACTTTTTCCCTGTCTCTTTTCCTTGTCTTTCTCCTGTCCTTCTTTTTCCTTTTTCTTTTTCTTTCTTTTACCTTCCTTCTTTCTTTTTCTCTTTTTCTTTTTTTTCCCTTTTATTTTCTAGGCAGGGTGATCCAAGTTTTCTTTGTTCTTTCTCTTTCTCTTCTAAAAGTGACCAGAATAATTAGTTATCTTGTTTAAAGAAGTATATCCCATCAAGGATTCTAGATAATTGTGAGGATCTCAGCAACAATTCTGACCTTACACAGGCCAAATCTAGACTTTTGTCTCTGAATGTGTTAAATCTCATCTATTTATTTTCCATTTCTTTGTTCATTGTTGTACCAATAAATTTTAATCACTTTATTGTGAGTTCAGCTTTCAGTTAAAAACTAGTATTTGCTAGTACAGTTGGAAGATTCCACAAATTAAGGTAAGATGTCAATAACATTCAAAACATGTAAACAAAATTTTATTGGAATGTTAATAAAATATATATTTTAATAAACAATTAAAAACCTATTAAATCCTAATAAAATTGATTTATCGGGTACAAGGGAAATCAAATATATTTACAGATGCCTTTTATAGAAACATTTTATCCTCTGTTTCTATAAACCGTGTAACTTTCTGTATTGCTCCCTTAAAGTTATAGCTAAAAGTGTTTAGCTTTCATTGTTTTGGGGGAGAAAATGATTTTGCATGAGAATGCTCTGATTGAAACATGGTTTTAATACTTCCTAATTATCTGTCCCCAGGTAATTTACTTAATTCTTTGGACCTCAGTCCCTTATATGTAAAATATGAATTGTATTTTCTCTTTTTCATTTTCATTGTTGTTATGAGGACATGCATATAAAGTAAATAGAATATTTGGATAATATATAATTATTGGATGTATATGTCGTCCCTCTCTTGGAGGTGGAAGGAGGATGCTTCTTTCCAAATGCTTTGAAGCTAACCCCTTGCACTTCAGAGATGGACCCTGGAGTTGAGTTGATGAGAGTCTGAGTAAAAGTAACTGACTGGAAGGTAGCTGTATTTTTCACTGCACAGGAATGATCAAATATTAATTCACTTCATCAATCTCCCTCATTTACATTAATTCTCAATATTTAGTTTAACATTTTAGGTATAGATACTTGGTGAGTATTCAATTTAACTAAGTTTTGTATTTTTATGACAGTGAAAATAACCTTGTAAATCAATGTTGGATTTCTACACAAAAATGAAACACAAAAAACAGTAAAATCTTCCCATTCATCTTAGAAGTTATTAAATGTAGAGTCTAAATCTGTTCCTACAGTGGGAAATATTACCTTTTCCAAGTTATTTGTTGCAATAATGCAGAAAAAGCAACACAATTTTCAAGTATTTTATCTATCTGACATGCAAGAATTTCTATATGAATGTAGCCTACAGTGTTCATTTAATATGAATAGACACAGTGTAAGAATGTGGTACAAAATGTAAGAAAATTCAAATAGACTTACAGATATTTCTCAGTATCTGGCATTTAAATAAGTAAATTCCTATTTATTTTCTGGTTAACTCTGAATTTGATTTATTCTTCAGTTATTACAAACGAATCCCTCTTCAGTAAATTAAGTTTCTCAAAATAGCTCATTCATAAAATATATAAAATACTTTTCCTCAGATAGAACCATATAAATAATTGAAAAACATATCAGGTTTTGGTAAAATAAATCTCATGGATATAGAGTTCCTGGATTATGTAGGAATATATTCATGTGGCTCTGTGAATAGGTAAAAAATCATTTGCAAAAAACTCCAAAAATGAAGTGGGCCTGGACTGGACAGATGTTGGAATTGTGTTCTGGTCTACTTATCACTGAGTCATTGGAAGTCTTGATAAGAACTGGATATTAGCTGTATGCAGCTATTGACATCTTATTGAAGAAAGGACAGCAACAATATTTTTAAGTCAACATAATTCTGTCACAAAGGATAGGAATGTTGGCTCTGTTTCATGATTTCTACATATATGAAAGAGAAATAGTGCAATAACTATGCATTCCACAATGAGAGAGGTCTTGAATTTGAGACTGGGATTATGTAGATAGTTGTCCCATCCTATATAAAAATATGTATAGAGACACAAATTTAAGAATACTGTTTCTCCATAGGTCTGTGTTGTGACAAAAGGCGTCCTTCAAACTCTTATAAAGTACAGAGAAAAAATTCACTTTCTAAAATGTATTCATTCACTTGCTGCATTATTCTTGTCACTAACAAATGTTGTTTTTGAGAAATACATTTTTAGAATATACACTTTAATATAGATATTAAAATGTGAATGAATGTAGATATAATTACTCTACCAGACGTTCTCTCTCCATTTTTCATTTGTAAGCTTGGAAGTATTTTCTATTATTCTTTATAAAATATATTTTTAATACCACACTAAGCACTATATTTTATATGCAAATGAGTGAGATTTTCTAATACAATCCGTTCTGAATCCTTTGCCTAATCCTTAAAAGAACTTTGATTTTTCATCCATACTCATTAAAATCCATGAATGGAAAATCTTTTCCAGCTTCCTCTATTAAAGCATTTAACTCTGAAAATAATCTAGACATAAGGTATGAAAAAATGGATATGTGAATATTCCAAGTGTGTACTGTGCTAAAATAATCATCTGATAATCTAAATATGGAAGATATGTAATATGCATTGAAAAGTAAAATAAAACTATAATCTTGGTCATAAAATAGACATCTATTTCAATATAAACTTCATTTTTATTGAAATACTCAAGGATGTCTAAGCCTAGTCACGTGAAAGTACTAGGTGCACACAGTGTAAAGAATTATCATAACTTGCAATTATCAATATGAGAAGATTAAATGGCTCAGTTCTTTTCTTTCTTTCTCATAAGCTAAGTTTATCTTCCTTCACAGAATTACCACAGAACAGTATGGACAAACTTCAAAGACATATGTAACTGGGTTTTAAAATTTTTCTTTAGAGCATTATTTTATAAAATTATGATGATGTTTGTCCCTGTCAAATATAGTAGGGACATTTAGGAATTAGTTGAATTGGAAGACTTGAATAAAATATACATGAAGATGCCATTCATTGCTTTGTTATTAAAAGTAGATTTTAAAGAAATTACAAAACTACTCACAATTTGGCAAAATAAATAATTTCATTTGATATAAGACACTAAATATTACTGAAAATAATGGTGTCTGTCACCTCATGTGTAGGAACAACTGTTCTTGCTTCTCCCTGGTCTCACAGGGGTGTATAGTCCCATCCCAATATCCATACATATTCAGAGTAATCTTAAATAACTGATGTATGATACAAAATCATATCTCAGGTCAAAGTGATCTCCTTCAGTAACTACAGAGTGATCTACTTAATTAACTGCATCGATTATTTCATTGCTCTGGTCAAATACTTGAGTGGATTCCCAAGAACCTATAAGAAAAATCATAAATTTATTTGCATGACATTAAATGCTGTCCTGGATACACAATCATATTGATACCTGTTACTTGCTATTGTTACTGGATTTTCTGTCATATGTCTTGCAAATATGTTTTCCCAATCTTCCTTATTAAAGATGTGTTTGTGTTTGTGTGTACAAACCCCCCCCCCAGACACACATTGTTTGTTTACAATAACTTTTATTACCTAGTTTTCATTTTAATTTTCTCTCTATACATTCTTATTATCCTTTTTCTATTAAGATCTCCTCATTCCCCAAATATATACATTTATTCTCATTAATGTACTTATTATTGCATTTTGAATGTAAAGCTTTATTAATCTGGCATGTTTATGTGTGTGTGTGTAATCTTGCAACTAAAAATACCGATGACTTATTTAATTGGCTTCCTGCTACTTGCTGGTGCCCTCCTAAAACTTTGGAGAGTTTTTTTTTCTTTAACCCTCAAAACAACTTCTTTCAAGACTTCACCTTTTATGAATCCTTCCATAATCTAGCCACTAGTCTTTTACAGAAAATACTGAGACCATCACTTCTTTGTTTGGAAAAATCTGTTGGCCCCATTGACTACCCATGTTTCCAGTACCATCAATGCATCTTTCAATTGTCTCAGAGAAAAAACTCTTTTGCAAAGAAGGCTAATACCTCCACTGTATTCCACATACTATTTCATACTATATCTTAGGACTTTGTTCTGTCAATGAACTACCTTTCAACTTTATCTCTAACCTCCTTACCTTCTTTTATATATTTATGTTCAAGTTTCTCTAATATTAAAAGTAACAGAAAAGAAATTCCATTTAAAATTTTGATCACCTTCTAACTCCCATTTTATTTTATTCAATATCTTGATTGTACAGTCAATCACCTTGAATGGGGAATCTACATTTACTTTCTTTACTAAGTGATTTTATTTTTCACCTATTAAATGTCACTTTCTCTTCCTCACTCAAGTGATTATTATTTGTTGAAGTTACGAATGCCCTTTTCTATTAGTTCTTAAACTCCTTAGGATCAAGAGTTTCATCTTAGTACCTTTTTACTCAAAACATCTAGAACAGTGACTTCTACAGAGTGGTCAATAAATGTGTATTGAATGAAATAACTTAATTGTCACATTTAATTGCTACTTTTGGAACCCTTATTTTTCCTTTTTTTCCCCATACCATTGCATACTTGTTTCCCGAAAACTTTTTTTTAGTTTTAAATTTAAGTATAGTTGACACACAATGTTACATTAGTTTCAGGTGTACAACAGAGTGATTTAACAAGTCTATATATTATATTATGCTTACCACAAGTGTAGCTACTCTCTGTTACCATACAATGCTATTATAACACCCTTGACTATATTTCCTATACTGTAATTTTTATGTCCATGACTTGTTTATTCCATAAAATTTACCATAGTCTTCTATCTTATGCAATTCACACTCCTTCGTACAAAATAAACCAATGCACTCCCCACACACAAGCCTTATCTAATTATAACACTGATTTGGAGTCCAGGATTGTATCATCTAAATGAAAACTGTATTTAGATGAAGCTCCCTGGGTTCAATTCTCCAGACCAGCCAGACACATAATTTTAGTTTTCTACCCTTTCCGCTTATTCTGCATGCAGTGTTTTCTTTCAAAATATTTAATGTATTCTAGTTGCTATTATTTTTCTTTATTTCACTCTTAAAATGTATGTCATTACAAACACAATATTCTCAATGGAACTTGATGGTGGGCCATTTCAAAGTCTTAATTTGGATATTGCCTTTCTTTTTTTAGGGGGGAGGGTTAATCTAAGAAAATGGTTGATTCAGATCCCATGATAAATTGTTGGTCCATATTGGGTTTGCAGTTCAATTAAATTACTAGGTTCTTTTACATGAATTCATCATTAACTTCTTGGGAAGTTATTTACTTTAAAAGAATAGAAAACTGAATAACTTTACTTGCCTTGATGTAAGCAGGTATTCAGATTAGAAGGACGAACATAAGTAACATAAGCACAAATGTAGTATGTGCCCTGCAGGTGTGAAGTCTGATACTTGGAGAAAGGCATTTAGACTTGGAAGGCACCTAGATTTATTTACTACAATGATCATTAAAGGGCATCTTGTTTGCTTCCATTAAAACACCATAATAAACCTTTTTTAAAAATTTTCACCACAGTGAATCTTAACAAGGTTAATCCTCTTGTGTATTCTTCACAATGTGTATAATCTTAAATGGGATAAGTGAAATTTGTGTGGCTTTGTAAAAATCTTGTATATTTGACAAAATCTTAATAAAATATTAACAAAATTTAAACCTAAGATAAAGTTCATTGTCATTGCCTCTTAAATGAATAATGGTTACTTATGTATTTACTATAAATTCATCCATCTTGTTGACAACAATGTATCAGGGTGAGGCTTTCATAAGGAAAAAAAATTATCAAGTTATTTTGCAAAATTAAGTTTAGCCATTATCTGTGTTATCTACATGAGGATGGAAGAGAGGATATGAGCGGCATGTGGGATGGTGAAAAATACAGGTAGGTTCGTATGTGGACCAAGCATCATTGTTATGGGGTTCTAAAGAGAATAAGCTGAAAAGTTAGAAGGTAATAACCAGAGCTCCAGAGTCATAAAATGTTGATGGTCAAAATAGTGCCTATATTGGTAATGGCAAGATGTAGAATAAGACATTGAGAATAGGTGGTTGAGGTGGAATGGTCTAAAAGGTCATTGAAACTGAGACTCTCTCTCTGTCAAATAAATAAATAAAAATCTTTTAAAAAAAAAAGAGGGGGACGCCTGGGTGGCTCAGTCGTTAAGCGTCTGCCTTTGGCTCAGGTCATGATCCCAGGGTCCTGGGATCGAGTCCCGCATTGGGCTCCCTGCTCGGCAGGAAGCCTGCTTCTCCCTCTCCCACTCCCCCTGCTTGTGTTCCTGCTCTCGCTATTTCTCTCTCTGTCAAATAAATAAATAAAAATCTTAAAAAAAAAAAAAAAGAAACTGAGAGTCAAGGCATTGTTTAAGGACTTTATTATTTATCTATGCAGATACAAAATTACCCAGAATAGAAGTGGCCCTGTAAAGAAGAGAGATTGCTAATGTACTAAAAAAAAAAATGTTATTTCAAAGAATTGATACCCCTAACATAAAAGGAGCAAAAATGAAATGGGTTTTGAGAATGAATGAAGTAATTCTTTTTTTTTTTTTTTAAAGATTTTATTTATTTATTTATTTGAGATAGAGAGAATGAGAGACAGAGAGCATGAGAGAGAGGAGGGTCAGAGGGAGAAGCAGACTCCCTGCTGAGCAGGGAGCCCGATGTGGGACTCGATCCTGGGACTCCAGGATCATGACCTGAGCCGAAGGCAGTCGCCCAACCAACTGAGCCACCCAGGCGCCCCGAATGAAGTAATTCTAAGAAAAGGTCAAATAGTATACAAATTCATATGGATAAGGGGTCAATAAACCAGGTATGAGAAAGATAATAACAAACATTGTAGAAGTTGTATTCATTTTGGACATGTAAATCAACAAAAAAAAGTGTGAAGTAGATAAGGCATACTCCTTCTCCAGGTGTTCATGACCTATGAGTTAAAGGATTAAGGGAAGGGAAAAAAGTATAATTCTATGCCAGAAGAGTAGAAGAGACATTAATGCCATCATTTAATTGCTTTTTTAAAAAGGATATTTATATTAGTTTGCCCAAATCTGTATTTTCTTTAAAAGTTGTATCTATAGAATCTCAATTTGATTAAAATCATGTAATGGAAAATTCACCTTTGATTTTTTTTCATAAATAACACATATAGGGGCGCCTGGGTGGCTCAGTTGGTTAAGTGACTGCCTTCGGCTCAGGTCATGATCCTGGAGTCCCGGGATCGAGTCCCGTATCGGGCTCCCTGCTCAGCAGGGAGTCTGCTTTGCCCTCTGACCCTCCCCCCTCTCATGTGCTCTCTCTCTCTCATTCTCTCTGTCTCAAATAAATAAATAAAAAAAATCTTTAAAAAAAAATAAATAAATAAATAACACATATAGACCAGAAAAAAAAAACAACATTGTGTTTATATTTTTCAGACAAAGCAGTGCATTTCCCCACGTTATGAAAGTAATTTGTTTCTGTTTTGATATATTATAATATGCAGTTATGTAGGTGATCTCATTGCACTACCTGAATGTATCTTACTTGATCTAGTTTCAGGACAGTTGGAAATCTCAGTAATAGAGAAAATTCAAGATCACATGCTAGGTGTTACGATGAATGGAGAGTACATAGACAAGACAGGGATTCTTGTCTTCATACCTGGATCAAATAAATAGTAGGAATGAGAAACAAACAATAAACAGAAGGTGCCACTTTCTGGGACAGATTTTTCAGTGCATGAGAAAGGACATAAAATCATGAAAAATTCACACCTTTTGGCAGCATAAGGTACAATTTTCACTTTACCAGAGTAGAAATTTAGGACCAAAGAGTTTGAAAATAAACTAGTTTTATAAACTGGGCACAAGGTTTGGTGAGGAACTGAAGCAAAGCTCAAAAATCATTAAAGAAATCAAGTTATAATCAGTGAGTTTCCATATCCAGAAGAGATTAGCCAAATGAATGCTACTGAGTTTTATAAATTGCGAATGGAGTGATGTTGAGGCTTTGTACATAGATACTATTCAACAGATAATTATACGAAAATGAGTAAAATTTTTAAAAAATGAGCATATATGAAAGAGTAGTAATGCAATAATTTCTGATATAATTTAAATACTATAAGAATTTGAAATAAGGGGACTGATGTAATATCTTTGTGTGCGTATGGGTGTGTGTTTTAAGGAAATGGAGTAGGAAATCCAGGAGAAAGGTAAAAATACCAATTACAGCAAAATAGTATTCAGAGAGAGGTTTCCTTTTCTCCAAATGCGCACAATAGCCTTGTGCACCCGTCAGTGTACCAGCTTTCACATTTCTGCCACAGCCACCATTTGAACTGTGGCCTGTGCTTGAGATCTGCGCTCTCGCTGTCTCAGCATCCCCCCGCCCTTGATTTATCTAGTTTATGCACTACGTGTATCATTATAGAATCTGAATGGAAAATAATTTGCAATAGATAGCTTTCCATCAATCACTTATGACTGGTGAGGAAATCCAGTTGGGAAAAATTCTGACATAAAGCCCAGCAAATGGACCGAGATGGCAAGATGTGTGTCCTTACATGGAGTCCCTGCTGAAGAGTTTGACCCAACTTGTTAATGTGCCCACCACTTACCAGTCAACTACATCTACATCCTATAAATAATCACTAACCTCACCAGTTATTGGTCTTGGAATCTTAAAAAAAAATATGGATGACCGCAGCCAGGTACCCAGAGCTTAACCACTTATAAACCTATCAGTTAAATCACTGCCTCTGATTGTTAGTCCCTATATACTGTATCCATCCCTATCTTTAAAGCCTCATCTATTGTGTGTACTAACGAAGCCCCAAATCATTGCTACCCAAATGTAGACTATTTCCATTGCTTATCAGGAATAACCAAAGTTGGGGAGGATTGTAAAGAAGATTTAATTAAATCATTCCATTTTACTAGTCGCTAGCATTTGGGTTTCTGTTTCAGACAGTCCCCGGGACAGGACCAGAGCGGAACTGATGGAGAAAGTGAGTAACTTCGTCAGAGGAAGTTTCCCGGAGGAAATATTGTTCCATCTTTCATTAACTTGTTCATAGAAAAAATCAGTAGTTCTAATAGTTCCTCTAAAATTAAAAAATCTAGTAACCAGCCTGAAAAACTGTCTTTTGAAATAGGCTGATTTGTAAAATATAGTTGGATGAATTTGAATAAGCAAAATATAAAGGAAAAATAAAATGATTTATCTCCCAAACCTCCATAGTGGCATAATAAATGATAGATGTGCAAAATAAAATCTAATTAGAAAGTATATTTGAAATAAGCTGAGAGATGGTAGCAGATAGTATGAAGTAGTTGCTGGCTTAGTTTTATTAAAAAAAAAAATAGAGCCTGAAACACAATTTTTCTTTACTATTAAAACTATTAAAACCTTAGACCAGAATGACTGAAATGAAAATGAGTAAGTGTGGTTCTCCCCTGGGAAATTTGGGGATGCACATATTTTACCCTCCTGGGGAAGAGGGTCTGTAGTTTTAATCAGAGTTTTAAAGGAGACTAATTCCAAATAGGATAAAAATCCCCTTCACTATTTTGAACATCTTGCTTTATATCGATATTTTATTACTTTAATCTCTAAAAGTCTAGAAAAAAAAAAAGCTTGCCAACAGTACAAAGTAATTCTATGATTAATTTTACTAAATTTTACGGAAACTCCTATCAGTGTTTGAATACTCCTTTTCTACAGACTATTTTTGTATAAGGCTAATTTTAAAATACCCTCTATTTTTGGGGCGCCTGGGTGGCTCAGTCGTTAAGCGTCTGCCTTCGGCTCAGGTCATGATCCCAGGGTCCTGGGATCGAGCCCCGCGTCGGGCTCCCTGCTCTGCGGGAAGCCTGCTTCTCCCTCTCCTGCTTCTCCCTCTCCCACTCCCCCTGCTTGTGTTCCCTCTCTCACTGTGTCTCTCTCTGTCAAATAAATAAATAAAAATATTAAAAAAAAAAATACCCTCTATTTTTGTCACAGGCAATCATTAAATTTTTTTTCGATTTAATCACACTTATGTAGAGCATGTTTCATGAGATCTACCTCCCCCCCCCCCCAAGTTTTAGTAAGAAAAGTTTTTAAGATTGTTCACTTGGAGTGAAATCACACACAAAAAATAAACTCTTCCTGTATTTGGAATGGTGGTCAGGGCTTTGGTATGGCAAAGGTCAGCTTTTTCTCTCTTGAATGGGACCACCTATGCTTAAGGTTAATTACCTACCCACAACAGATACTCTAGCTTTTTACAAGATAGAAGCCATAAAATAGACAAGTGAGAAAGTCTCTCAGTTCATCAGTTTGAAAAGGCTGTATTTTTTTGATTATGTCACCTATTATTGACTTGGCTAATAACTTTGATTTAAACCTTCCAAAAGTAATAATCACATCTTTGAAAGGATTAATCTGTAAGCCTCTTTGCTTTATATATACTGTGTTAAAAATCACAAATCTCTGAATTTTCTCTCACTTGACCCATCTTTTTAATAGAGTACACACCATATATTATTTTCTATTCAATCACATACAGTACTAATCTTACACAAGAATTAAGGCATTTTGCTGTTATTAGGAAAACAAGAGTATATACACACACAAAGCCATTGTTATTATTTTTGAATGTGTTTTGTTATCCAGAGTTTAGATATATTTACATTACAATGAGTTGGTATATATGAAGACTACATTTTCTTATAAAATGGAGGAAAATAATATTTGGTTGTCAATCCTCCAAATAACTCACTTTTTCCCTTAATCCTTTATCTATATTTAGCTAAAAAACCCCACAAAGATTCAAACATGATTTAAATGTGCAAACACAAATTACATTGACTCAGTCTCACTGAACTTTTCAGTAAACAAATTAAAAAAAAAAAACACCTGTCATGTAAGTTTCTCAGTTCAGTTAAAAAGAAGATAGGGAAGATATGCATTCACTGTTATTGGAATTCTCTTCTTTAAATAAGTAAAAAGTTCATAAAATAACTTTTTTTTTTTTTTAACTCTGCATGGATTCTATAAGACATACACCAAAAGTTCTCTGGTGGATTGCCAGCACAAAAGGGAGAAAATCAGATATAATGCAACCTAAATACATTTGCCTTGAACATCAACAAATAGTAATGTTTTACCATGTAATAGGTTAATTGATGACATTTATAAATATACACATTTGCTCTAAAATGCTTTCTCTATTTCTCTAAAATAATTTCTACTGACATATTATTAAAAAATAGCACAGCACTTTCATTCTGTTTACAGACTCTGAACTATGAATATAGATTTCCACATGTAGATGCTTTTATTTAAATAAAATTTTAAATTATTAAGAATATAAAATCAACTTAGTCTGAGTCTTTTTATAGCAAAGTTAATTATAAAATATTTTATTGTATAGCAATGGTTTATCTTACTTTTCAGTAGAAGTTTTTAAGAAGTTTTTATATGTTGGAAGATGGATAAAGACTTTTCAAATGCAATTGTGTTGAGAGCGAAGCTTGAGTTGTTTTACTATAAATACTGTTCTTTTATATTTACACATTAAAATAAAAAGTGGAGAAGATATGTATTATTTTAATCTAGAAATCTGGTTTAGATAGGGTTCTTTTACTTTCAAATTGCAGAAAACAACTAAAATTAAATTAAACAAAAGAAAATAAAAAATTGTTTGGTTCATGAAACTGCAAAAATCATGGCTTGCACTCCTTTCTGAAAAGACAATATCATGGTAATATATCTCATTCTGAGTTGGATCTGATAACCAATACTGAGTCAGTCATTGTGTCCAAGGGGCATGGAATGTTCTGATTAGCCAGGACTAAGTAAGAAACAAATCATTAAGGATAGCATAGATTGAGAGCAGGAGAGGAGTAATTTCCCAAAGAAAAGTTGCCAATCATTCTAGAAAAACTGGATGGAAGAAAAAACAACAGATGCTCTCTATTGCTACTATAATTTAGGAACTCTGGGAAAAAAAAAAAAAAAAAGATTAATCATAATCTTTGTCCTTTATAGTTTCACATTGGAGACACAGCAATGTAAATACACAACTAAAATATAATAAGTTCTTTTGTATATTATGTGACATAATTCATAGTTTCACTTGAAAATAACAGAGTTGAGGGGTGCCTGGGTGGCTCAGTCCTTAAGGGTCTGCCTTCTGCTCAGGTCATGATCCCGGGGTGCTGGGATCGAGCCCCACATCAGGCTCCCTGCTCGGCAAGAGGCCTGCTTCTCCCTCTCCCACTCCCCCTGCTTGTGTTCCTGCTCCCTCTCTCTCTCTGTCAAATAGGTAAATAAAATCTTAAAAAAAAAAAAAAAAAAGAAAATAACAGAGTTAGGACTTGGGTTGATAGAAGAGTAAAATATAACAAATAGCATGGTAATATGAAGGAATCCTTTGTAAGTGATTAATTCATCCTCCAAGAGGGGATTATAGTTTGTATCTATATATATAATAAGCTGTAAACAATGATTAGGATCTTAAAGAACACAAGTAGGAAAGAAAGAGAACTATAGAGTTAAAAATAAAAATAAAAGCTATTTTATTATTATGCTAAATAGGGAAAACATTTTATAAAGTTGATAGAACAGGATGAGATTTTCCTGTAAGGTTACACTTAATGTGAAGTTTGAGCAATTTCAAACACAAAAATAACTACAATAAAGTACTTAAACACATATGCCCCAAAATATGGCAAATGGGGGAAAAACACAGAAGGGTAACCAGAGGGATCAACAAAAACACACAAGGAAGGGCAGAGGCTATCTGAACCAGATCAGAAGCCGTTTTTTCAGAAACCCAAGCAGAGAGATTACCATGTCCAGTTTAATAGGCACAACACAACTAAAGATTATTTTCAAACCATATGTTAAGAATGGATAAATTGCTATGTATACATCTTATTCCAAAATTCTACCTTTCCACTTAAATAAATACTTAATATATTCAAAGAAGTTATGAGTCAAGGAACCCTCCAGCTTCTGTTGAATATGAGTAAGTTGATGTACATTATTTGATTGTATTAGAAATTCTGTGCCAACATTATGCACAATTAGATAAATAACAGCCTTTATAAAAGTATTTTTAAATTTCGTTTATTTTTGTTCAAGTATACTGACAGAAACTTAAAGTAAGACAAATGGAAATGAGTTGTTTAGAAAATGTGAGACCTTGAGTCTCTAGCGAAGAGAGAGTAAAAATGGTATAGTTGGTGAACAGCTATTTTTCCTTCAAGCAAGTCAGTTTAGTTTTTTGTCTTGTGAAATACTAGTACCACCACCCCCACTATGGGTACTCAATAATCTGCTTTTGTGTTGATGTTCTCATTGCTGAATAAAAAAAAAAAATGAAAAATAAAACAGGAAATTTTTCTTTTTTTAGTTACCTATTACAGAGAATGGATGGGGATAGTGTGAAAATAATAAGGAAGGAAATTATACTTTGGAGTGGACATCTTTGTGTTTTTTTTTTTTTTTAATTTACTCACCTTTATAACATATAATTTACATGCAGTAAAATACACAGCTATTAAGTGACAGATCAATGATTTTGACAATTATATGCAATTATGAAACAATCTGGACATTAAAAATGATATAAAACATTGACATGATGCCAAAAACTTCCCTCTTTTTCTACTCCAAGCAATCACTTGATCTGATTTCTATCACCATAGTTTAGTTTTGTCTATTCTAAAACTTCACATAGATGAAGTTACATGTTTTCTCTTGTTTCCAGACACTCTTGCTCAACATAATACAATTAGAAATTCATCCATTATGTAGTGTCTATACGTATTTTAAATCTTAAGTAGTATTCAATTATATGAATATATCAAAATGGCTTTATCCATGATCCTATTAATAATTGTTTCCAGTTTGATACTATTATGATTAGAGCTACTACAAACATTCTTGTAAAAGTTTTTGTTGTTGTTGACATGTGTTTTAATTTCTCTTGATTAAATATCTTGGAATTGGAATCGCTGGTCTGTATTACTGATCCAATACAAAAGGTCAAATGATTAGATAGTCAAACTCAGATAAATCAGAAATCATACCTAGTATCAAGCAATTCTAATAACTTCAAGGGTATACACAAATCTGTAGAAAGGTGCCTCAAACATTAGTGGCAATTGCCCCAAACCCTTCTTTTCTGCATGGACATCTCTTTTCCCCCAGAAAAATAGATGAAGACTCTGAGTTCTTATAGGTTTTGCAGGAGAGATTTTAATCCTTGAAACATCTCCATTTTATACCTTAATTTACATGAACTTTTCAGGAAACCATGTTTTGAAAATCCATAGACTCTGGGTATATTTGGGTAAGTCATCTTTAAACAAGAATATTCTAGGGGCACGTGGGTGGCTCAGTCGTTAAGCCTCTGCCTTCAGCTCAGGTCATGATCCCAGGGTCTTGGGATCGAGCCCCACACTGGGCTCCCTGCTCGCTGGGAAGCCTGCTTCTCCCTCTCCCACTCCCCCTGCTTGTGTTCCCTCTCTCGCTGTGTCTCTCTCTCAAATAAATAAAATCTTTAAAAAAATAAAAATAAAAATAAAAAAGAATATTCTATTAAAAACAACCCCTTGGATACAAATTATCCACCTAGCAGGACCTCACTTAGAACCCGGTGGACCAGTCATCATGCAGAAAGGAATTTAGACTGGGTCACTTTCCTTTTCTACCCCTGGAGGCATCCTCCCAACCCCCAGTTGCTTGATCTTATTCCTCCTTAGGTAGCTATATGTTTAAATGTATGACAAACTGCCAAAATGTTTACCAAAGTGGTTGAATAATTATACTTACCTACCTGCAATGAGTGTTGGTTCCATTGTTCCACATCCACATATACATAGTGTTGTCAGTCTATTTAAATTTTAGCTATTTCAGCGGGTGTGAAGCACATCTCACTTGGTTTTAATTTGCATTTCCCTGCTGACTAGTGATATTGAACACCTTTCTACATGATTATTCCTAATCTTTTGTTGAGAAATATCTATTCAAATCTCTTGCCCATTTTATTGGTACTTTTCATATATTTTTAGTTGATTTCTAGAAATTCTTTATACATTTTGGATGCTGGCATTTGCTATATATTTGTTTTTAATTTTGATAAAGTCCAGGATATCTCCTAGCTAGAAGCTAGATATGAGCAGTGGAATGAATGACCTGAGGCAGAATCCCAAGTCCTTGAGAAGGAAATGATAGAAACATGAACTGGAGGCAAGATTGATGAGAAGCTACACACTAAAAGACAGGGGCACAACATCCTGACCCTGGGGCTTCTAAGATCTTGGGGCTGACAGACCAAGAGCCACAGGTGCAGGACATGCACTCTCTCTTCCACCTCTGCCCCAGAGAACCCCAAGACTCATAGAATGCATTTGCACTGTGGGTAGAGAACCCCCCATGAAGAAAGGCTGGCCTGATGATTCCAGTACAAACCCTGTAGGGTCAAAGACTCCTCCTCCCAAACTGTGGAAAGAGTTTCCCAAATGATTAAAGGCAGCCTCCATTAAAGACCACCCCACTGTATGTCCCAGCTCCTCCTAGCCCAGAGATACTCAAAGATACCCAATCCTAAAACAACCTAGGGCCTCTTCTACCTCATGGAACTGCCTGCTCTCCCACCTTGAGTGTGCTTTCACTTTTAATAAACTGCTTTGTGCTTGCTACTTTCTTTCTGGCTGTCTTTATTCAAGCCCAGGTACCCATGTAAATCTTCTTGGGAGGAATGCAAGGACCAAGACCTCCATTCACACAACGCAGACCCTCCCACCACCTAATTTTATGATTAGTGGTTTGTGTACTAAGAAATTTTGTCTTCCTCAAGTTCACAAAGTTATTCTGTCACTTTCTAGTAGCTTTATTTCTTAGCTTATATATTTCATCTCAATTGCATTTTTCATAGATAGTATGGGGTTAGTATTATGATTAGCATTTTATCATACAAAAATCCAGTCTGTCTTATGTTATTCAATGAGTCCCTCCTTTACTCTATAAAATGCTCGGCACATTTACCGAATTATTGAAAATGTCTATGCGGTTCTATTGCTGGATCCCCTAATTTGTTTCACTGATCTGTTTGTCTACCCACTTTTTGAGTTTTGAAAATATATTGGTGTTCTATATATTTAAAACAATAAAACTAAATCAGCAAGGAGTGGGAAAAATCCATAAAGTCTGTATAAATACAAAGAAAAATTAAAATAACTGTATGTCAGATACAATTCATATTGTATTTCAAATTTGTTAAATCTTGAGAAAAAATAAAACCACCCCATTGGCTATAAATGAGTTATGGGATCCTAGCTCTTTGAGATTTTAAATATTAGAAAGCATTCAATTCACTATTTGTCTTGTTATTGCTCTTGGTTTTCCTTTATCTTGAGGGAATGTATGTCCCTGTGTTGGGAAGAAAAATGTTTGTATATGGGAACAATTATGTATTTTCCTCAGGCTTTTGCACTGTGGCTTGATCCATGAGAATTACTTTATGCCTGAGAGGTAACCCAGGGTCCTTAACATCATGACTGACACTGGAATAAGTATTACAAGATTCTGTGTTCAGGGTGAACATTTAATTCCTACTTGCTCTAGTGTTTCAAATGTAAATTTTTAGGCTCATAATTCCACATGCAGTCTTAGTTCTCATTTTGCTACTTAGGATATTGTCTAATGAAATGAAAAATAACATTTACCTTAATGAAACATTTAAATTATATGATTTCTGTTGAAAAAGAATTTAAAAATGTAATGTCACCAAAATATGTTTCTAGGGAAAAAGAAATGTCAGATATACTGACTGGCCCAACAAGCCATAAATTAAAGTATACAGTAAATACTATCATACACCACAGTCTCTGTAGCCAAGAGAAAATAACTGCTATTGGAAATGTGTGAGATGCACCATGTCTGGTTCATAGAATCAGGCCAACTATCAATCACCTCAGCGTTTAGTACAGTATTATTTCTAAAGCAGTGACATTTTGAATGGAAACAAAAGAAGGAGTTCTCTTTCTCTTCAGGAAATTTTACCTATTCTAAACTTCTTCCAGTCATTTCCTAAAATTGACAATCAAATAACATATGCCAAAATCATAGTTTGTATATTATTTCTATATGAAAATTATGTGATAATGTATGAAAGCAAAAAATAGTTTTAATAAATTAATTATAGAAATAACTTTAAAAGCCATTTTGTAATGAGTTTTAAAATCTTTCAATCATAATTTTGTCTTCCCTCCTTCAATGTTTTCCCGTCATTTTTGAGTCAGTTTGAGGTATTCACAAAGTAATTAGATTTGTTAAAATGCAGCTTTCTTGTTTGCTTTCAAATTGTACTGAAAATCAAAACAGAAGTTTTAAAGAACAGAATAAGAGTGTACAGCTTGAAAAAGAAATCAGGAGGATAATGGGGAAAGAAGATAATCCTCTTGTGAAAAGACAAAATAGGATTATTGGATTAGAAGGAGAAAAAAAAGACTTTAAGGTTCTGAGTTTGAAGTACGTCAGAGGCTAGAGAATGTTTCCAGATGTGGGGAGATTACCATAAGAAAGGGGAATCAGAGTTTGTAGTAGTTTGCTAGGGCTGCCATAACAAAGCACCATAGGTTGAGTGGCTAAAACAATAGAAATTTCTTTTCTCAAAATTCTGGAGGCTAGAAGTCTGAGAACAAGGTGTCAGCAGGGTTGGTTTCTATTAAAATCTCCCTCCTTGACCTATAGATAGCTATCTTTCTCCAGTGTCTTCACATGGTCTTCCCTCTGTGTGTTTCTGTATTCTAATCTCTCTGTATAAGGACACAAGTCATGTTGGATTAAGGTCCGCCCATATGATATAATTCTACCTCTATTCACTCTTACAGACTCTGCCTCCAACTATAGGCACATTCTGAGGTACTGGAAGCTAGAACTTCAACACAGAAATATTGGGAGGACATGAGGTAGCCCACAACAGAGCTGAAAGAGTATAATGTATTTTCTAGCAACAGAGCCAAGAAACCAAATGAAAGCAAAGACTCCAACTGAGTGGGCCACCATGTCACCTCATTGCAGCCATGTTGTTTTTGTTTTATTATTATTATTATCAGTGTCCCATAACTTGCTGTCCTCTATTCAACCTGCCCTCTCCTGTTCATAGCCCACTTACTCTAGTAAGTAAACTCTTCCAAACATAGGTGTCTGTTTTCCCATAATGAGCAGTGGCATTATAGAAAGATAGGATCCGTTTCTGGTAATCAGTGTGACAGAAAAGTGTAGAAAATGGTCTTTATTAAATTATAAGCAAATAGTTTCCACAGTTTGTTTATTGAAGCAATGGGATTTCTATAAACTTCACATTTCTGGGTCTTGAACTGTAGCTTTCAAGGTTAGGAACGACTGCTTTCAAACAATATGTCAGAATTTAAAGAGAGTAACACCATTTGGTGATAATGGACATATGCTTTTGATGTTGATTACACATTACATCACTTTATTGAAGAGCTCTCAGCACAATTTAATGCATTCTTTTAGGATCTAAAATTGATGATGTAAGAGATTAAATGTCTCATATCTTGAGATTAGATGATTGCTATAGTGTCCATCAAAACATTTTCTCTCCGTAAGACTTAATGAATTAGGCCTATATCTTAGTGCTGTGGCCATTAACCAATTACTAAAACCTACTCCTCTGAGTTCACCTATTTACTTTAACACCAATCAATTTAGTATCATTGACTGCCCACCTTGCAACTAGTGTCTGAAATATGTTCAATTTTTAATAAATTGCTCTTTATGACTTGTCCTAAAGTAGTGAAAGGAGGATTTGAATATCAAAACCCCTTTCAAATGTCTTTTGTATTTAAATTTATCAGACATGGAAAAGATTTATAAGAATATGCTACTTAAATACCAGTTGTATATTTTCAGCTTGTAAAACTCCTATTCATATTTTCTATTATATTAGAGTTGGGTCTATTCCTCTGACATGCAAATAAAAAAAAAAAAAAAGAAGAATCTGTTCCATTTAGCAACACAGAATTACGAACTAGATAGCAATGATTCCTGTCCTAGGGATAATGCTGACATTGATTTCGCCTGACACAGAGGAAGAACCCATTAACTTCATAGAATTTTTTCATAATGGAATATAGTATGAAGATAAACCTTGTGTGACATGCCAGATTCTGAGCTATATTAAGGTGGTCACTGGAATCATCACACTTTCTATTTTTGTGTGGCCTTTCTCCAGCCATAAATATTCTTAATTAAAACAAATGTGAAATATTTGCACACGCTTTAAAAAGTTATAAAGATGACACCATTTCATCAAAAGCGTATTCATTTTTTTATGTATATATTCTTTTTTATTTGGTTATTTTCAATTTAAGCCACAGGCAATTTTTTATAGTGTATGTAATAAAATATAAAAGATCCCTCAATATTTCTTAGTATCAATATCAATATTAATAATTTTGTTTTGCCTTTACTATTTGAACATGTTATTATATTAAGTGTTTTAGATTTGTTATGTTAGCTAATCTCAATTCTATGAGATAATGCTCATTATTATTATTATTTGAATGATGGGGAAACTGATTACTCTAGATAAAGTACAGTCCTCCTTGAATTTGCAATTCCAGTCTTCTCACATGTAGCTATTGTTACATTAATATAGTTGAGTATATATTTTTGTTTTGTCTATATGCCTGGGCCACTCACATTGCAATGATATAGGTGGACATTTATACATTAATTTTGCCTCAGAGATTTTTGAATAAGGCCAATAGCGAAAGTTACTATGATTGTCATCTCTAAAAATCATTCCTATTAAAAGAGCCAGAGTTTATAGAAATAAGTTCATATATCAGGTCTAGGGCAGGAAATCTACATAACAAGATACTCCTAGAAAATTTTACCACACAAAGAAACTATCAAAAGATTCATATCAGGTGAAAAGACTCGTTAGCCAACTTGAAGAGGCTCTCACCAGCCAAAGATAAAAAAGCACACTAAAGATAATGACTGTATTTCATTCAAAGACATCACATGTTTAAATCCTGTTTCAATAATCATACATATTGTTTTATTAAAGATAAATAGAAGTTGTCATTATAGAAGAATCTTATATAATAACAGAAGAAGGGATGTTAATATATTTCCATTTTCCAAACCCTAATAACTTAATTGTCCTAGGCAATGATCACCAATGGCTAATAACATCACTAAAAAGTAAACATACAAATATTTTATACAACCTTCCCTAATGTAAGTCTGCAAGACAACCTAGGGAATAGTTTTGTTCCTAAATAAAGGAAATTAATATGAAGCATATAAAGCCTCTAGATTAGTGGTGTTCAATAAAACTTTTTTAATAATGGAAATACTCTATATCTACACTGTCCACTATGGAAACCACTATGGAAACCACTCTATATCTACACTGTCCACTATGGAAACCACTAACCACATGAGGCTATTGAGTACTTGAACATAGCTAGTGTAACTAAGAAACTGAAGTTTCAATTGTATTTGATGTTAAATAACCTAAATTTAGAGAAGGATATGAATGCTTTTAAAGATAGAAGAAACGAAGAAGAAGAAGAAGAAGAAGAAGAAGAAGAAGAAGAAGAAGAAGAAGGAGGAGGAGGAGGAGGAGGAGGAGGAGGAGGAGGAGGAGGAGGAGGAGGAGGAGGAGAGGAGAAGGAGAAATTAAAGACAAAAGAAGTTCTTCAAATATCTTTAAGCTCACAATAATCTGCTAGAATCTATACTTTCTCCATCATTGTTTTATTTCTACACTTCCTATAATAATAATAATAATAATAATAATAACTATATTTTTATAGTCCCATTCTTAGATTTAAATGATCAAATGTAGCAACTTGCAAACATATTGGACAGGAGAGCTCTAAATGAAATATTAGTTTACAGTAAATACAGATATCAAAGAATGTCTTAAAAGAAACTATGGGGATGTAATCTGCAATATCCAGACTGAAAAATTTTATACTCAGTTTCTTCAACACAAAGCTTGCATGAAAAAGTGGGGAAATGAAAATGAAAAGTATATTTTTAAGGGCTTCCTAAGAGAAGTAGGTGATGACATAAGACTTCAGAGTGTATTGAAATCAATTGGTCTTTAGAAAAGCTGTGGCCTGCAGCCCCATCTGTGACAGTACCTCAGGAGAGAAGTAACAGCTTAGAGTAAATGACTTCATAGATTTTCCAGTGAGGCTGAAATTTAAGAAGTGGGTTCTCACACTTTCCAAAGATCTTGGAGCTCATAAAACATGCAATAGAAATAAAATAATTACTGAATTTCACAGGCATATGCAAGCTTAGACAATGGGCATCTCAATAGTAACCACATTGGTTAGATTCCTTTCTGCATTGAAAGAAAACCTGAGTGACCATTCCCTTGTCTGGAAAGAATGAAAGCTAATGTTAAATGGCATTCACTTTCTAACTTAACTAATCTAATTGCTTAGGAGATTGTCTAGGAGGTCCTTCTATGTTAACAACATTAATAATAACCCAGTGTTATTGGATGGTGCTTAAAATGATGGTGCTTAAACATTATATGTTTTACACTCTTTGGGCTCACTAAATAGACTTAGTTTCTTAGTAAACTTACTGAATATCTTTCATCTATAATTAAACATAATAATAGTTCTTACTTCTAAGTTAATCTACAAAATTTTGGATAGTTCTTAACCTTGTAAAGTCTCTATAGTTCTTGATTTCAATGACATTTGATTAAATAATTTTAATGAATAAAGTAATAAAAACAATGATCAAATATAGGACATTATTTGTAGTCTAAATTAAGCATAATGAAAGAAAACTAGATACAATCATATATAGAAACTTAGAATAGAAAAATTTAAAGCAATTATCAGCACTATTCAAAGGTGTTAATATTCATTTTGAGACCTAATTAAATGAATATACCTAAAAATAGGTACCAAACCCCTAATTTTTTTTTTCTAATTCAATGAATATGAGAGAGCATTTATGCTGCAATAAATGCATATATCTTTTTGAATTAGTGCCATTTGCAAAAACATGGAGGTACCTACAAAGTATTGTGCTATGAAGTAAGACTGAGAAATACAATCACCATATGATTTTACTCATATGTAGAATCTAAAAAAACAAAACAAATGAAAAAATAAACAAAAAAGCAGAATCATATTATAAACACAGAGAACAAACTGATGATGGCCAGAGAGTAGAAGAGTGAGGGAATGGGCAAAATGGGTAGAGGGGAGTGGGAGTATAGGTTTCCAATTATGGAATGAATAAGTCATGGGGATAAAAGGCATAGCATAGGGAATATAGTCAATGGTATTGTAATAGTGTTGTCTGGTGACAGATGGTAGCTACATTGTGGTGAGCATAGCAAAACAGAGATACTGAATCACTATGTTGTGCACCTAAAACTAATGTAACATTATGTGACAACTATACTCAAACATCAGAAAAAATTAAATCAGAGAGCATTTACGAATAAACTATAACAAGTATTACCATCAAGCAATTTAAAAATCTTTTTCCTAACATATGCCTAACTTGGACACTTGTGACTATATTGTCATATTAAATACTATGGAATTCTCTGAGGTAAACAAGCCAATTTAAGTTTATTTAACTTGTTTTTACCCCAAGTTAGAACACTGAATATCCTTTTTAATGGAAACTTTAGTAGTATTATTACAGCATTAATAGTTTAATGTTGATCTAATCACATTATTTTGTGTGCATCATTAACTTATTCTTAATGAAAGATTTATGCTTCAACATAATCTACTATAGGATAGGAAGAAAATATAGGGAACACATTTTGAAAAGATTTACTATCTTTATATTTTACAGTATTCTTTTCTTGATTCAACATATAACTGTAATTCCTATGTTTCAAGCAATATTAAAGCATCTGCATTTTCTAATCCATTTTTTTTTAAGTAGGAAACCATGTGAGAACATGTTTGGCTATTGATCAGGGCAGAAAATAAGGGCAGAAAAAATTCTCTAAAGATTTGACTTAAAACAAGCAGGTATCATATGACAGGAAGGACCAAGTGGAAATCCTTTAAGTGTCCCTAAATCCTTGATCAAGATAGTAAATCAAAAGCAATACTATACCATGGGAAGATTTGTAGAGTTTAGTGCCACATCAGAGGTTGAAAGGATGCAGAGCTAGACTCTTTCAAATCCCTTTTCAGTTTACCTCTCAACAGTCTCTAAACGATTCAGTGAAACCAGCAATAAGGGAGAGGAGACCCCAATTTAGCCTGCATATCTATGTTTTCTGCCTCTTCTATAAATTGACCCTATAATTCCTCATTGTCTAGGTAGCATTCAGTATTTAAATACTTTCAAAAATAAATTAAGATTATTGATCTCTAGAAGTCTGAAGGATACATAATGTTGAATAAACACATAACAAAAAATAAATGTTTGGAGACTGGCCTCTATGATGATCAAACAATTAATTTATATTGAATATTTGCTGTGTGCCAAACAAAATGTAAGATATTTCACATATTATGTAATTTTATTTTGTATCAAATTAATTGCCTTCTTTATCCTTACCTTCACTAGCCAGTTATGTGTTCATTCACAATCTTCATCCCTTACTCATCAATAGAATAGAATTCCAAATATTTTGAAATAATTTAAAAATTTGAAAAAAATTATCAAATTGTATTATGGCTATCTTAATTTAATTTTTGCATGTGATTTTCTAGTTGATTTTAAATTATCATGAGAAACTACAAATTTTGGCTTCATAGAAAGTAAAAAATATTTCTATGCTAAGACTTAGCACTTGTACTTCAGGAGCCCATTGTTAAAATTTCTGAATATTTTAAAGTATATCAGTGCCTGGCTGGTTCAGTTGGTGAAGCATGTGATGCTTCATCTTGGGGTTGTGAGTTCAAGCCACATGTTGGGTGTACAGATAACTTAAAAATAAAATCTTTAAAAAAAAGTATATTATTAAATTGGAATGAATCCATCTTTTTCTATGATGATTTATAATTTGTGGCAGTGTTTAAAATAGAAAGTGGGCACCTGGGTGGCTCAGTTGGTTAAGCGACTGCCTTCTGCTCAGGTCATGATCCTGGAGTCCCGGGATTGAGTCCCGCATCGGGCTCCCTGCTCCACAGGGAGCCTGCTTCTCCCTCTGACATTCCCCCTTCCCATGTGCTCTCTCTCTCTCATTCTCTCTGTCTCGAATAAATAAATAAAATCTTTAAAAAAATAAATAAATAAATAAAATAGAAAGTTGTCTCAAAGAACAAGTTAAAATTACTAGTTTAGAAAAATATGTGTACATAGCACATGACAGTTAAGCATAACAAAATGTATGTGATTTCTTTGTGAAGTTGAAGGGAAGCAGAGTGTTGAACATGCAGTAGTAGATAATTCTTTATAATTTTTTCTTCCACAAACATAATGATATATTTTCTGCAGAATGAAAAATTACCACACATTTAATGGCTTAAAAGAACACAAATTCATTATTTCAGAGTTTCTTTGGATCAGAAGTCCATCATGGCATGACTGAGTTCTCTGCTCTTTGTCTGTATCTATATGTGTCTTCATCCAGAGGTTCATACTGATGTAGGTAAAGATCTGCTTCAAGCACCCTGAGCTTGTTTACAGAATCATTTCATTGCAGCTGTATGACCGAGGTTCTCTTTTGTTTGTTTGTTTATAATTTTTATTGCTGGATGGAGACCCTTTGCAGTTCCTCGAAGCCACTCTCGAGTTTTTGCAGTGAGTTTTCCTCCACTGACAGTTTACAGTATGGCTCTTTTCTTCTTCAAGGCTAGCAGCAAGTGCCTCTTGCTGTGAATTACTCTCTTTGAGAAGGACCAAGTCTCCCTATGGGCTCATCTGACGGGTTCAGACCCAACTAAAGTAACCTTCCTTTTAAATAACTCAAAGTCAACTGATCTGGGACTTTGGTTACAACTGAAAAATTCCTTCATCTTTGTCATATAATGTACCCTAATCACAGAAGTGATATCTTACCCTCACACTCAAGGGTTGGAGTCATATAAGGTGTTACTCTAGGGACTAGAACTCATGAAGACCATCCTAGAATCCTGCCTTCTATATGTGTGAAAACACCTTAAATGATATTAGAGTTTTTGGCAACTCTAATTTCATCTAATATTAATATCTACAAATGAAGAAACACCTTTCTTTTGTTTTTGATTGGGGACGTCTCAGTGGCTCAACCAGTTAAGCATCTGCCTTTGGCTCAGGTCATGATCCCAGGGTCCTGGGATGGAGTCCCACCTAGGGCTCCTTGCTCAGCAGGCAGCCTGCTTCTCCCCCTGCTTGCCTCTTCCCCTGCTTGTGCACTCTCTCTCTCTGACAAATAAATAAAATATTTTTGCTTTTGATTGAATGTCACAGTTTTCATTTTGTGACAGAGGCAAATGGTATCTTCATGCTTTACATGTTATTTTCTATGATTGCAAAATATTTCTCAAGACTAAAATGCTAGTAAATTTTAGACACTTTGATTAATCTTTATAATGTATTTTACCATAAATTAAGATAATTTTAAGAGAATAAGATAAGCAATATCTTATCTATTTCTTCTACTTAAAAATAAAAATAACATCTGTAAAATAATTTTACTATAATATTTACCTTATTTTCACTTTTGGATATACCCTATATTTATAAATATGAGAGAGATATTGTACATTTTTATTGTATTTCTAAAATTATTATCAAATGACTTTAGATTAATTATTTGAAAATTAAAACCTCAAGAAAATATTTTGATTTAGTTTCTGAAATTATTTTAACATCCTGCTTCATATGTAGTCTCAAAAGAGAGAGGAAAGGAAAAGAGGAACAAATAAAAGGAAATAGCATCGGGGAAAAAAAGAAAGATATTCAAAGATTATTTTTTAATGTTAAAATGTTTGCGCAAATATCTGTTAAGTGATAAATTATTCTAAAGTTGAAATTTTGATGTTTATATTATAAGCATTCTTCATAAAGAAATCTAATGTTTTGAAACTATAATAAATGAATTAATATAATTCTAAATTTATTAATTGTATTACCACAGTTTTGCTAAACACACCTGGGAAAAAATATTATAGATGTTTTAATTTAAATATAAGAACCAGAACCAGCCACTGAAGAATTTCAGGAAGCAGAAAAAAACTAGTTTATTGAATGTATTCACTTAAATGAGTACATTTAGGGCACATAAAATTGTTTTTGTTTTTTTTTTTTAAAGATTTTATTTATTTATTTGAGAGAGAGAGAGAGAACACATGAGAGGGGGGGAGGGTCAGAGGGAGAAGCAGACTCCCTGCCTAGCAGGGGGCCCGATGCGGGACTCGATCCCGGGACTCCAGGATCATGACCTGAGCCGAAGGCAGTCGCTTAACCAACTGAGCCACCCAGGCGCCCAGGGCACATAAAATTGTATGTTGAAAGCAAGTTTTTTTTTTCCTTTTATACCAGCTAATATTGTTTTATATTCAACATTGTGATGAAAAAAATACATAGTGTGAAATTTAGATCTTAATGATGACTTTTATTACCTAGAGATAAATGTTCCTAGATACCAGTAATATAAATAATAGATAATTATAGCATTTACTTGATGTATTTAGGACTTTTCCTTAGTCCATTTACAAATATAGGCCAGGTAAATGTTAAAAATGGTTCATTGTTTTGTTAAAACTTTTAAGTTCTTCTTTTATCTTTGTCCTTTTAAAAATTTCTTTAGTCATTTATCATCCAGGCTGCGACTATTCAACTATGATACATTCTGAGTGTTCAATTTATATGGAACATTTGCTATATTTAGCTATATTTTAAAACCTTAGCAATAGCAAATTTACTCCTGTTAAGTGGAAATCAGTAAAATCTAGTGCACCCTTTTTTAAAGAAATCATATATATCTGTCACTTTGCTGCAAGCCACATAACACCATTATAAAAAAAAAATTAGAAGAAAAATATCTTTTTAATGGGCTTAAATTTTAAGAAGCATATAAAAATTTAAAAAAAATCTAGGACATACATGGGCATAGGGCATTGATTGTCAGTTAAGATAAAGGCAATTACAAATTTTGAAAAAATGCTTAATTTTGTTATTTAACAATAAAAATGAAGCTATGCCATTTTAAATTCTACCAACAGTATGAGAAATTGAGTTTCCCCACAGACTAAACCAGAGTGAGTTATCAAGCTTCTGTATATTGGCCAAACTTATAGGTGAGAAATGGCATTTTGGTGTAATTTGAAACTGCATTTGTTCTTACTATGAGTGACCTTAGCATCTTTGAGTACCTTTGAGATCCTTTTGTAATGTTTCTGTTCATGTCCCTGCCCCATTTTGATTACATTTTGGTCTTTTTTCTTGATGTTTTTAAAGTTCTATTAGGGGCTTTAGAACTCTTTTATGGTATTTATTGCAAGTATTTTCTTCTGGTTAGTGTTTTGTCTTTTGCTTATTTTTTCTTTTTATTCTGTATGTAAAATTTTACTCTTATCTTTTAATAGTCTCAAATTTCTCTATCCTCTACTACATGTGAATTTTGAGTCTTGGTTAGAAAAATTTTTCCCCAAACCCCAGTTACAAAGAAATTCAACTTCGATTATTGGGCTTATGGAAAGTCCTTTTTAAATGTTTTCCTCACAGGAAGTGCCACATTAAGCTGGCTCTGTATCTTAACACTTCCTCTTGCATTGAACATGCTTATAATACTTGGAACTTTAGCAACCATTTGCAATCATGAGGGGAAAGTGAGAATCAAAGAAAAGTTTGTTCACAGTTTTAAATTTTTTAAATTTATTTTTAAAATCAAGTATAATTAACATAGAGTGTTATATTAGTTTTAAGTGTACAATATAATGACTCAACAATTCTATATATTACTCTGTTCATCATAAGTGTACTCTTAATCGCCTTTACTTATTTTGCCATCCACCCACTCATTGCTCCTCAGGCAACCACTAGTTCTCTATATTGAAGAGTCTGTTTTTTTGTCTCTTTTTTTCTTTGTTTTGTTTCTTAAATTCCACATATGAGTGAAATCATATGGTACTTGTCTTTCTCTGACTGACTTATTTCACTTAGATTATACACTATACATCCATCCATGTTGAAGCAAATAGCAAGATTTCATTGTTTTTTTTTTTTTTTATAGCTGAGTAATATTCCATTATATATGTATACCACTTCTTCTTTATCCATTCATCTACTGATAGATACTTGGGCTGCTTCCACATCTTGGCTATTGTAAGTAATACTGCAATAAACATAGGGGTACCCATATCTTTTCAACTTCGAGTTTTTGTTTTCTTTGGGTAAATACCCAGTAGTAGAATTACTAGATCATATGGTATTTCTATTTTTAATTTTTTGAGGAACGTCCATACTCTTTTCCACAGTGGCTGCACCAGCCTGCATTCCTACCAACAGTGTGCAAGTGTTCCTTTTTCTTTACATCCTCGCCTTGTTATTTTGATTGTATAAGTTCTTTATACATTTTGTATGTGAACCCCTTATCAAATACATCATTGCAATATATCTTTCCCCATTCAGTAGGTTGACTTTTTGTTTTGTTGATGTTTCCTTTGCTGTTCAAAAGCTTTTTATTTTGGTATAGTCCCAAAAGTTTAATTTTGCTTTTATTTCCCTTGCCAAAGGAGACATATCTAGAAAAATGTTTGTAAATACTATGGTACTGGCACAAAATAGACACATAGATCAATGGAACTGAATAGAGAGCCCAATAATAAACCCATGATTATATGGTCAATAAATCTACGACAAAGAAGGCAAGGATATACAATGGGAAGAACTGGATAGCTACATGCAAAAGAATGAAACTGGACTACTTTCTCAAACCATACACAAAAATAAGCTCAAAGTGGATTAAAAACCTAAACGTAAGACTGAAACCATAAAATTCCCAGAAGAAAACACAGGTAATAATCTCTTTGACATCAGCTGTAGAAACACTTTTCTAGATATGGTTCTTAGAATTTTAAGCCATTGGCAAGATAAGTACATTCCCAGCTTTCTATTATGCAGAAACAAACAAGTAACACTTCTGTGTATTTCAGTGACTATTAAATAGTTAGGCAAGTTACTGATTTTTGCAGATGACAGAATCTCTAGGTGATACACTAAGCAATATTTATAAGCTTAAATGGGTCATTTATTCATTTTTTATGTGTTATTAACCATTAATTTCTCATTTTTCATACTAGATTGGCTACTTCTTCTAGTCATCAGAAACCACTTAAATCCCTATATCCTTTAGTTATTTATTTTGAGTCTTAAAATATGTATTTACTTTCAGTTCAAATGTTAGCATATTTACAAATTTATGGTCCATTCCTATATAGAATTAACACAAATGCATTTGAATTCTAATATTCTAATAATACAGAAGTATGGCTGTGAAAGAGAACATACCTCCTAGATTAATAAAAACTGGAAAACAAAACAGTTATTTTTAGAAAGTATTAAAAGCCAGGTAGACAGTGAATTAATTGTGCATACTGATTTTCATAATGCTATATTTCAGGCTCCCTTAGATGTATTTATTTTTTAATTAACTAATTAATTAATTAATTTTCAGTAAAAGCCAAACACGAGGTCTGAGATATATGGGTAATTTAAACATTATGAAGCAGAAGTTCTAAATGTTACAGATTTATGGATGTTCAGGGCAAATCTCAAACAATAAGGATGTTCTAATTAGGAAAGAAAATAATTTATGTCAGTACAGAAAGAATGTGCCTTGAATAAGATGAACACAATATAATGCAGCAAAATTTTGCCATCAAATGCTATTTATAGTCTACCTCCTCTGGAAATCTACTTACAACAGTTCCCAAAAGAATCCTTAAGTCAAAATAAAAATTATTTCATTTTTTGTTAATTTGATAGTCTATCATCAGTCTATTTATTGTCTATATATATTATACAATTCTTCAGGATGATAACTAAATTCTTCTTCATTAGGAATCAGTAAAGCTTTTATCCATGTCAAATTAAGAAAAAAATACAGTTTTTGAATTTCTTTGGGCCTTCTCTCTCTCTTCCTTTCTCCCTCTCTCAATCTCTCTTTTCTCTTTCTTTTTTTTAATTTAAATTTAATTAATTAACATAGTGTATTATTAGTTTCAGAGGTAGAGTTTAGTGATTCATCAGTTGCATATAACACCCAGTGCTCATTACAGCAAATATCCTCATTAATGTACTCCATCCTCCCACTCATTTCCCCTCCAGCAATCCTCAGTTTGTTTCCTAGAGTTAAGACTTTGTTACGGTTTGCCTCCCTCTCTGATGTCATCTCATTTTATTTTTCCCACCCTTCCCCTATGATTCTCTGTTTTGTTTCTTAAATTTCACATATTAGTGAGATCTTATGATAATCTTTTTCTGATTGACTTATTTCGCTTAGCATAATACTCTCTAGTACCATCCATGTCGTTGTAAATGGTAAGATTTCAATTTTTTGATGACTGAGTAATCTTCTTTATCCATTCATCTATCGATGGGCATCTCAGCTCTTTGCATAGTTTGGCTATTGTGGACATTGTTGCTATAAACACTGGGGTGCAGGTGCCCCTTTGGATCACTATTTGTATCCTTTGGGTAAATACCTAGTAGTGTAATTGCTGGGTTGTAGGGTAGCTCTATTTCCAACTTTTTGAGGAACTTCCCATACTGTTTTCCAGAGTGGCTGTACCAGCTTGCATTTCTACCAGCAGTGTAGGAGGATTCCCCTTTCTCTGCATCTTCACCAATATCTGTTGTTTCCTGTGTTGTTAATTTTAGCCATTCTGACTAGTGTGAGGTGGTATCTCCTTGTGGTTTTTATTTGTATTTCCCTAATGCCAAGTGATGTTGCTCACTTTCATATAGAGATTATGTGTTCTGAATTATAAATGTCTTTTAACTCTTTTTTTTTTTTTTAAAGATTTTATTTATTTGACAGAGAGAGACACAGCGAACGAGGGAACAAAAGCAGAGGGAGTGGGAGAGAGAGAAGCAGGCTTCCCGCCGAGCAGGGAGCCCGATGCGGCGCTCGATCCCAGGACCCTGGGATCATGACCTGAGCCGAAGGCAGACGCTTAACGACTGAGCCACCCAGGCGCCCCAAACTCTTACTTTTTATATTTCATTTGCTGTTCCCTTGAACTTTTTTTTTTCCTTTCAGTCACTATGCTTCTGTACTGCAGTCAGACCCATGTAATGGAAGCATTTGTGAAGCTGAATTTTTCTTCAATGTATTCTCCTAAAGTATTCATTTATTCAACTTATATTTTTGAGAATCTACCATGTGCTCAGGATTGATGATACAGATACAAATACGGCTTACAATTGAGTGGTAAAGACAAAGAAGTGATGCTGTCAATTATTATTTGAAATATTAAACATATGAAGTGAGTACAGAAAGAAACTGAAAGCTGCATTTGCTTATTATCCAAGAAAAGCTGCTATACTCTGGGCTGTAGCATTTTGCTTAGAAAGCTGCCTGTTATTTCTAGTGAAATGACAGTGCTGGATCTTGACATGACAGCTCTGAGTCTCTCTAAGCAGCTCTGCTGAATTTTATGAAAGATTTGTTTCCTGATTTTTTCATTTTTAAGACAAAAATTGACTCTTAAAATTACTGCAACCAGAAAAAAAAGTTGAATCTCTGAAATTCATGACTTTACAATACCTCTTGTTTAATTGCATCAGTTGGGGTTTGATCAGAAAATGAGAATTACTATATGTGCTATGCATTAAGAAACTGGTTGTAGGAATTAAAACTTGCACAATTGTGTAATCTGATTAAGTGTTGTGTGTCTGCATCTATTATTGTGCATGAAACCATTAGAGCTGGTGCTTGAGATGGGAAGGTGGGCAAGAAATGGGTGAGAGCAAGAACAAACTGGAAATGACAAGAGTAAAGTGAAACCCACGAAGAAAAACTGAACCCCACTTCCATCTCTCATAAACAACTTTGATGATATAGGTAACCTATGGGATAAAGTGGAGTCCTTTAGTACAGAGCTATATTTACAACTGGTCCAACATTTGGAAAAGCTGAAAGATCAGGTCAGATGAAAGTACAAAGAATAAAGGGATTGGTTACTGCATGATACCAGCCAGTTGAACTAGTTATTCAGTCACAACATACATGAGATTCAAAAGTGTATGTTGCCTACGAACACCTTCACAATGTAAAAATGGCTGCTAACACACTTCTGTTTAATAAATGTCATGCAAATGTCTCTTGTGACCAATACTAACTTGGTACCATACAGAATTCTAAGAATATAGTTCCAGTTTAGCTAACATGACATATTAAGAAAACACCATGCTAATCATTTTTCAACATACAAAGCGGTCATAGTCCAAGGATTTATATTTCATAATCTTAAGATCATTATTAAATAGGGTAGATAATCTATTTTGTCTCATTTGAAGACTCAAAACCAAGAAATCTGTCTGGTCACCCAATTAAAATAATTGTAGGGAACTTGTAGCCACTGTTAGCCTTAAAAATAAAACGGCTAGTTATTTTACCAGCAACAGTAGAGTTATTTGGGAATAGCAGATAATTGCAATTCAGGACAAGCAAGCTATGGCAAAACCAGGTAAGTACAGAGAACAGAGAAAAGGGACACTTTTATAGAGGAAAGGGGGGAATTGTGAGGGCTGTTGAAAATAAAAAGTCCACTGGAGTAAACTGGGGATTTGATCTATAGTGGCTTTTCACTGGCTGAGTTGACAGTCTCTCATTGGCTGGGCTGTTGCCAGTAAAGGAGAAAAACCTTTCTACTCCCTGCTGAGGTAGTAAAGTAGTCTACTTCCTGCTGAGGTAGTAAAGTAGTACCTAAAGTACTATCAATTTGCAAGATACGGCTCTCCCTGTGGAGTGTGCAATTGACAAATGGTAGGTAGGGCAAGGGAGCGCCATCTGCTGGCATCTCCATTCCATTATAAACAAGGTTTCCTTTTATAAATTTTCACACCATAAATAGGAAACCAATTGAGTGTGTAACTAGTTAGTAATTAAGAATAATATGGAAAGAGTAATACTGAAAGTCTTCACCAATAGGAAACAATGATCGAAATTGAAAAAAAAAACAGAATAGGACAGGACCATTTATTCATTCATCCATCCTCTATTTCATCATCCCTCTACTCATCTATCCATTTGGTAAATATTTATTTCCTATAAATTAGGTATTATCAAAGGCTACAAGAATACAAAAATATATACAAAGGCATTCCTGACATTTAAAAACTGATATTTTAGTGCAGAAGCAAGATATATGAATATATCACAAAGCAATGTGAAGAAGGCTATCCTAGAAGTGCACATTAAGTATAGTATCATGTGAGAAGGAATGAATATAATGCATTCAGTGCAGATACATATCATCATGTACTATTGTGTGTATACTTGTGTGTTTCAACTCAAGAAAGAGGAAACAAACATGGAAAAGGAATTCATGCAATATTAAATTTGTTTGGCTGGTTGTTTGGGTTTTTCATTTAGTTGTTTTTGTTTGTTTTTGTTTGCTAGGTGTTTCGTTTGTTTGTTTTTGCTAGTTTGAATACGCAAGCAAAGGTAAACCTAAAGCTGAAGTAATAACACAGGTGGCTCAGTCTTGATGATAGGTCCAGCACGGTTAGTTTGTATCTAACAGACATTCCTTATTCTTTACTTTAGGAAATCCCAATTTTCTTTTGATAGCAATATGCATTAGGAGATGAGTAACGATTGTTTTAAATCTTTTTTTTTAAAGATTTTATTCATTTATTTGAGAGAGAGAGAATGAGAAAGAGCACATGAGAGGGGTTAGCATCAGAGGGAGAAGCAGGCTCCCTGCCGAGCAGGGAGCCCGATGCGGGACTCGATCCCGGGACTCCAGGATCATGACCTGAGCCGAAGGCAGTCGCTCAACCAACTGAGCCACTCAGGCGCCCGAGTAATGATTGTTTTAAATTAGTGTTAATGTCTTAAATGTTTTCCTTTAGAAATTACTATTCTAGAGTTGGGCATTTGGACCATCTCTATCCAATAACATAGAAATTTTGCTAAAGAGTTTTATGGAAACACTTTACTCTCTTTTTGGAAGAATAAATAAAGATATTTTCTCTTTCCTTCTCTCTGAAACCTTTTGCTTTGGACACTATACTATGAGGGTTTGGAACATGTTGCCTCTTTACAGTTGTCTTGTGGCCATGATAGAAAGAGAATGCCAAGGAATTATACAGTAGTCCAAATGAAGCCAGGATATCATTAAGCTGTTTCACCCAACCATAGAATGCCTCAGAGCATATTTTTCTAAAGTGAAGTATCACCTATTTGATTTCTTTAAAGCAGTCTTAATGTGGTGTTATGTTATTTGAAACTGAAATATCCCTAAGAGGACTTGAGGAGCCTTGTATGAACTAAGAAATATTTGACTTAATTTAAATATGCTCAGACTTATTTAATTCAACAGAGATACACCTGTATAATTAAAAGGTAACAAAAAAGAAATTAAGGCTTATATGCCATATGACTAATTTTATGAAAGTGTTTATATTGCTATTCCTTCATTCAATAAACATTTATAAAGAAATTTTATGTACAATGTATTAGAAGGGATATAAACATGAAATATAATGTTCACAGTAAACATTGCATTTATCTAATGGGAAAGATTATTTGGGGGATATATACTGAAAAAATGAGGCAGCATGTGGCATGTGTCACAAAAGACAGACTGAATAAATTTTCAAGGAGTTCAGAAGAAGTCCAAGTCTTGTTTTCTTTCAATAACAATAAGAACATTATGGAGAAAAATGAAGGGGGAAATCGGAGGGGGAGACGAACCATGAGAGACTATGGACTCAGAAACAAACTGAGGGTTCTAGACGGAAGGGGGGTGGGGGGATAGGTTAGCCCGGTGATGGGTATTAAAGATGGTACGTATTGAATGGAGCACTGCGTGTAATATGCAAACAATGAATCATGGAACACTATATCAAAAACTAATGATGTAATGTATGGTGATTAACATAACATAATAAAATAAAATTTTTAAGAAAAGAACATTATGGAGCGATCAGCATATTTGGGGATATTTTCCTCTGAAAGTTGGGTGAAATTTTATAGGAAGCCATGATGCAGAAGGATACTCATTTGAAAGAAAAATGATTAATAAAAATATTTTGTAAAGGCAGAAGAAATATTTTCAAAGAGCTGGAACACACAGCAAATAAAAGGTAGGAGTGGAATATTAGATTGATTTTGTGTGTGGGTGGGGTGGCAGTATCAGGAAAACTTTATACCCCTTTTTCTCTATGGATGCTACGTTTTTTTCTACAGGGATTTGAAATTCAAACAAATGTTTTTAGTGATGTCATACTATGACCAAAGCCCCCATCTATGGAGATAAATGTGCTCCTAATGGGTAGGATTGACAGGACAGAAGAAATATTGCAGTCATAAGGAATTAATACTATTTCTATTTAACGTTAGAATAAATGCACTGAATTCTGTATTACAGTAGTATCAATGTACTAGTGTTTTAGTCGTGTTAGTTTTGTTAGCAAATTGTAAGTTAGGGGCGCCTGGGTGGCTCAGTTGTTAAGCGTCTGCCTTCAGCTCAGGTCATGATCCCAGGGTCCTGGGATCGAGCCCCGCATCGGGCTCCCGGCTCGGCGGGAAGCCTGCTTCTCCCTCTCCCACTCCCCCTGCTTGTGTTCCTGCTCTCGCTATCTCTCTCTCTCTGTCAAATAAATAAATAAATAAATAAATAAAATCTTTAAAAAAAAAAAATTGTAAGTTAGTGGAAAACATAATATTCTCTGGTCTTTAACCTGATCAGTACAAAGCCCTATTGTTGAGTATATAGCTTATGCCTCACTATGTTAAGATCACATTAACAAATTTAATCACATAACACATGAATAACATTAATTTCCAAAACAACTCAAGCAAGAGTAACTATCACAAGTACTTTCTAAAACTCATTTTTTTTTGGAGGTTTGAGTGTATCTATTCTTGTATACACATAGAATATTATGTGAAAGGAATTTAATAAGATTTTTAAATTAAGTATTCCCTTGGGGAAATTTAATTTTTCTAATGTAAGTCTTCAGAAGTAAATACTCTCATATTTTCTCTATACATGATATTGGATCAAGAATTTCTCTCTTGAAAAAAAAAATACATCCTATCAGGAAAGTTTGTGAGGTTTTTTTTTTTTTTTTAAGATTTTATTTATTTATTTGAGAGAGAGAATGAGAGAGAGAGAGCACATGAGAGGGGGGAGGATCAGAGGGAGAAGCAGACGCCCTGCTGAGCAAGGAGCCCGATATGGGACTCGATCCTGGGACTCCAGGATCATGACCTGAGCCGAAGGCAGTTGCTTAACCAACTGAGCCACCCAGGCGCCCAGTTTGTGAGTTTTTAAGTGCATAAGTTTATAAACATAAATTATTTGGAAAAGCTAAGTTCTAATGATTCATAAAAATACTTTTGGACTGTTATTACTCCTATAGCTTTGGATTGATGTTAAACAAAGGGCTTGAAGAAAAATGATGAGAACCAATTTTGTTCTGAGTAATAGAGTTGGGCGCTTATCCACATATCTACATAGCAATTTAACAGTCCAAACAGGAAGACACTGCCTATATTTCTAAGAATCAACAGGTGATAAAATCATGCCAAGATAACTGGACTTTGTAATAAGGCCTCAGATAAGAAAAGAGATATAAAACAAACAGCTTCTGGGATGTAACATACAGCATGGTGACTATAGTTAATATTAATGTATTGTATTTTGAAAATTGCCAGGAGAGTAAATCTTAAAAGTCCTTATTGTAAGGGGAAAAAAAGTAACTGTGTGTTGTGATGGATGTTAACTACACATATTGTGGTGATCATTGTGCAATATATACAAATATTGAATCATTATGTTGTATACCTGAAACTAATATAATGCTATATGTTAATTATATCTTAATTTTTTAAAAAAGGGAAAAGAAAATAAATAAGCAAATTGACCAGGGCAAGAAACATTTTCACTAAATTATTTGAATATAGGACTTTTGGGAAAGATGTTTGAAAAATATAATTAAAAAGTTTTGCTGTGGTTCTTTTGTGTCAAGGCCTTCAATTACTATAAAATATTTTTGGATTCAGAATTTTTTCTTTTATTACAAGAACAAGAAGACACATTTTATTGGGTAATTGAAGATGTAAGATGTATTTACACAGGTAAAAAATATAATGAATGAATTATTGAGAAATAACTTTTATCTGTAGTAAGAATTTTATAAAGTAAGTTGTATTTGGGATTGACATTAAAGGAAAGGTCAGATTTCTGCAGACAGAGGTGGAAAAAACAATCTCCAATATAGAAAATACTCAGAGGAAATGTGTAAAGCCTAGAAGCTTAGTTTAGAGAGTGGAACTCAATAAAAGCTTTAGTTGAGCTTGAAGTTTTTCTAAGCTTGGATATCATAAGAGATATGATACTTATTAGTGAATAGTGAAAAGATGGGTTTTTCTTTTGTTTTTGATTTTTAATTAAAATAATAGAGTGAAGGTTAATGAAAAATTCATTAGAGAAGGAGATATTGAAACTCTAAAAAAAAGAGACAGAGACGGAGAGAAATTGATTCATTTAAGAAGAGAAAAGTAATTGGTAGTCTTAGTAAAAAGGTCCAACAAAAGAAAGGATCATGTAAGTTGTCATTAATTTTTTTATTCATACTTTTAGTCATTCAACAAGCATATTTGCCAAATGCTGCTTTAGTTCCTGGGGCACAACAATGAGCACAACAGACGAAATTTACTTTCATGAAGCATTGGTAGAAAAAGATGTTAAGCCATAAAGACACATAGATATATGATTACATATCTTAGTAGATGCTATAAAAGTAGACGGGACTATGAAAGAAAAATGGGGCAGGCAAAATTGGAGGGCATTCATCACTGAAAGAGAACAAAAGACAAGGTGATGAAGGAAGTTCCAGGTGATGAACTGTGTGAGCACAAACTCAGCGTTGAGTGGATCTTCAGTATTTAACAAATTGTAAGAAGGGCAGTGCTTCAGGGAGTATACTAATCCAGGGGAGACATGACACAGGATGAGGTCAGGGAGAAAGGAAGGAGAATGATTCACGACTTCCAGAATTATAGATGTGATTTAAGAGCAATTGGAAGGCATTACAGTGCCTAAATAAGATAATCAATTTAAAATTTAGAACAATGATTCAGACTTCTGGGTGCAGATGTATTAGAAAGGAGCAGGAGGGATAGTCTCTCATCCGGGAAGAAATAATAACAGAAGCTAAAGTAGTGGCAGTGAAATTTAAAAGAAGTTAATAGAGTTGAGATATAATTGGGGGTACAAACAAAAAGACATTTTATTTTACATGTATATTTGAGTCTGTTACTTCGAAAGTTCAAATTTTATTTTTAAGATGTGCATTGTGTACTGGTCAAAAATAAAATTAGCAAATAATAGAAGTAAATAATATTAAATTTGTATGGCATACAATTTCTGCACTAGACTCTAGATATGTATATAAAGTGAAAATTCTATTTTAGATAAATACGAATCAAAAAACTTTAGCTGATTTATCATTAAAAAATTTCACTTATTTACAATTGTCTTCTGAAACAAAAGGTAGAAAGTGCTTCATATTCCACATTACTCAAGTAAGAACAAGATACTGTAAGCTTTAAAGTTCTTAATTTTTCACCTTTGAAATAGTATTATAGCCTGAAGAGAATGGGCTGGAATACTTTTCTCACATTATTTCTTATACGACAATAAATTTTATTGAGCACAAATTATCTGGAACTGCTGGGAATCCAGTGGGTATACATTCTTGGTTTAAAATAATTAAAAGGAAGAGAGAGAACAAAATAAAGTGGTTATTGTAGAAACTGAAAAAGGAGAATTAAGAGTTATTCAAATGACCTCTACTACTAAAAGCCATGCATAACAACTACCTACAGAGATGATTGTTTCACCTGATCATTTTAGGTTGTTTAATACAGTAAATTATAAAGAATATATCAGGAATTGCCATACTTATTGCATTGTATTGTACTGCATGCTATTATTTGCTGATTTCTTCATACTACAATATTGGCTGCAGAAAATGTAATTCTCTAAACAATGACCTCCCAAGGTAAACAGAACGTCAGAAAAGGCAATTACTATTTGTCAGTTAAATGTTATTAAATAAAACCAAACATATTTTTAGCTGAATTTTATAACAGACATTCGGAATGTTCATTTTACTTATAGAGAAAATGCCCCAAATTTAAATAAGTATTGAAAAAATACACATGTATTTTGATGAGAGTTCTCAAGAGAGGAACAAAATTTGTAAACTTGTGGAGAACATTTTGAACAATAGCTGGCTATGAAACAGTAGCATAATTTGGACCAGAAACAAACTAATCATTACGATTTACCTGACATATGGGCATATAATCAACACTGATGATTAATTTAATATCCATGAAAAAAGAAACGTGAGGTTCATTAGTTTTGCATTATCAATATATTCAGTAAAAATTAATTTTATTAGTGATTATATTTTGATGTAAGTATGAAATGCCATGTGTTCTTCAATTTCTACCCATAATTCAACTAGAAATAGCTGAACAAATTCCACCAAAGTTCAAATATATGTTTTAATCCTCATGTTCCTCTTTACTAGATATTATATTCCATATTTTGGGTCTAATATTGCTTAATAATACTATGGGGAATTAAAAGTATTTCATGTGTTGTTAAAGCAATTTTCTACTAAAAGCTATAGTAGAACATATTACACTCAATTCCCATCAACATGAAATTCCTGTCAACTCTACTTCTAAATTCAAAACATTGTTTGGTAAATGTTAAATATTACGATGTATTAAATATTAAACTATGGTTTAAGAATCATTTATTCACTTATTAATTTATTACAAAATTTCATAAACCATTATTTTATGGTACTTTTCCAGCAATCAGTATATAACAGTGGCTTAAAAGCTAACTGACCTCAAGAACTTTATAATTGAATTCTCTGTATTGCAAGTGAAGAAACATTTTTTATGAATTCATATTGTTGGAATGCTATGGATGAAACAAACAGGTAGACAGGCAGTGGACATGAGAGACATTTTGAGATGATCAAATAATTGTAAGGTTGAAAGACTGCAGAAAGACAATGGAGTGAAAGTCTTATATATCTAAATAATTGAATATAAATAGATATAATATTTCTGTAAGTTATTTATCTATAAAAGTAATCCAAAAGCAGAGGATATTGAGTACTATTGCCCTATCCCCACCCAAAGTATATACACTCACTATTGCCTTGGATTTTATTATATTATTTTGCATATGGATGTATCCCTCCTAAAGCCTGAAATATATTTGTCTGGTAATTTATCTTTTAAAAAATCATGCCAATTTCAAGGGAAATAAAAGCAAAAATAAACTACTTGGACTATATCAAAATTAAAGCTTCTGCACAGTGAAGGAAATAACAAAACTAAAGGACAACCTACTGAATGAGGGAAGATATCTGTGAAATGACATATCTGGTGAAGAGTTACTATCCAAAATATATAAATAATTTATACAATTCAATATCCAAAAGACAAATAATCCAATTAAAAATGGGCAGAAGACATGAAGAGACATTTCTCCAAAGAAGATATACAGATGGCCAACAGACAGATGAAAAGATGTTCAACATCACTCATCATCATGAAAATGCAAATACAAACTACAATGAGATATCACCTCATACCTGTCAGAATGGCTAAAATCAAAATCACAAGAAACAGCAAATATTGGTGAGGATATGGAGAAAAGGGAACCCTTGTGACTTGGTGGGAATGCAAACTGGTGCAGTCACTATGGAAAACAGCATGGAAGTTCCTCAAGAAATTAAAAATAGAACTGCCCTACGATCCAGTAATTGCACTACTGAGTATTCACCAAAAGAATACAAAAACATTAATTCAAAAGGACATATATACCCCATGTTCATTGCAACATTATTTACAAAAGCCATATTATGGAAGCATCCCAATCCCAAGTGTCCATTGATAGATGAAGGGATAAAGAGTAGGTGGAATATATATAAATATATAAATATATATATATATGAGTATTATTTCAGCCATAAAAAAGAATGAAATCTTGCCATTTGCAACAACATGGATGAAGCTAGAGAGTATAATGTTAAGTGAAGTACGTCAGAGAAAGACAAATGCCATATGATTTCACTCATACGTGGAATTTAAGAAACAAAACAAATGAACTAAAGAAAAAAGACAGAGAAACAGACTCTTAACTGTAGAGAACAAATAGGTGGTTACCAGAAGGAAGGTGGATGGGGGATGGGTGACATAGGTGAAGGGGATTAAAGTATACTTATCATGATGAGCAGTGCATAATGTATAGAATTGTTAAATCACTACATCGCATACCTGAAAGTAATATAACACTGTATCGTAACTATATAGGAAAAAATAACAAACTAAAAAATCATGCCAATTTATACACCTATCTCACAAAAAGGTAATGTTTTAAATGATCTGGTATCAAGTATATAGCCAATGTCATATTTTTATCCTATAGCTTTGTTTCACTCCTGGAAATCTGGTAAACCACCAAGGGTAGTTTGAATAGAAAAGAATATAATATACAGGGTGTGTTTTATCTTTTTTTTTTTTTTTTTTGACAATACAACATAAGGGGCAAAATTTCTGGGATGGTGAAGTGAAGACCTCTGTAAATTTGTTCTTCCATAAAAGCAGCAAAAATACTGATGAATTGTCAATATCAACTTCGGAACTATGGAAATTAACCAAATTTGCAATCTGTTTATTGAAGAGAAACTGCAGAACTGCTGAACAGTGGGAATTTATGGCATTGTACATATCTACTCTCATTTCTTCTCTCCCAGTTCCATGATATCCTTAAATACCAGTAATCTTGCAACCAGAGTAACTGTGAAAACCAGCATCATTGATGTCAAGCTTATAGTTTCACCAAAAGCCCTATTCCCAGAACAACGCCACTCTGACTTGTTTTGCAGCTCTCTAGAAAAGCAACGTTATTTGCAAGAAGTTTTCATCATTTGACCTTACAAGGAGTTTACTCCACAGGACAAGTCCTATTCCCAGAGAATTAGCTAGAAAATATATCATCTGCAATTATTGTACATCACAGCTGGCTGCAGTAACAACTGGGGAATACAGGGCTCAGTGAAAAATTTTAAAGGAAGATCTGAGGAACAGGACGTCCACAGGGGAGTTTGAAAGCTCTGACATATTCTTAGGAATCTAGAGGCTAAACACGTGTATACTGGATTCCTATTGCTGCTGAAGCAAATTACCACATGCTTAGTGGTTTACAACACATAAATTTATTATCTTAAAGTTCTGTAGGCCAGAAATCTGATGTAATTTCCACTGGGCTAAAAGCAAGTGCCATCGGGGCTGAGTTTCTTTCTAGAAGCTCTAGGTGGAATTCATTTCCTTGCCTTTTCCAGTTAGTGGTTCCCTTGCATCTTCAAAGCCCTAGGTGGTTGGTGGAGTCTTTCTTACATTGTATCACTAGCACTTACTCTACTTCTGCCTATCTTTTATACTTTTAAGGGTTCTTGTAAGTGCATTGAGTCCACCTGGATAATCCAGAGTGATCTCCTTACTTTAAAGGTCAGATGATTAGCAATCTTAATCCCCCATTGGCATATAACATATTTATAGGTTTTGGGGATTAGGATGTAGAATTTTAGGGGGGGCATTATTGTGCCTACCACAATCTGTGCAATAGACATTTTTTAAAAAATAAAGTATAAACGGAGACAATTATAGTTTCACAAACTGTTTCAAAGAAAACTGTACTTTTGTACAGTTTCTGACAGAGAAAAATATTCTGAGATATATTTAATGATCTCTACTGGGTGATCCATACTTTGGGTATAATTTAATGTATTCCATAATGTAAATGTTCAGTACGTCCTTTGAGTTTGATATCATTCATTCATTTTACTAATATACTTTTCTTGATTTAATTTCTTTTTTTTTAAAAGATTTTATTTATTCATTTGAGAAAGAGAGAGAGAGAGCGAGTGTGGGGAGGGACAGAGGGAGAAGCAGACTCCCCGTTGAGCAGGGCTCTATCCCAGGACCCTGAGATCATGACCTGAGCAGAAGGCAGATGCTTAACCAACTGAGCCACCCAGGCGCCCCTTCTTGATTTCATGCCTCTTACCATTTTAGTGCCATTGCCTCCCCCAGAAAATTTATCATGACAAAATAATAAATTGGATTTCTGATATGCTTCACTATGTTGAGAATTTGGTTATTAAGTCAGTCACTAAACACAAACTTTACCAATTCTAGATTCATTAATGAAACTGATTATCTGATTCTTTACTGAAGAAACATAAACATTTATTATCAGTGTAAAATCATCCTGTGTTTTCCCACTTTAGTAGACACCTGACTTAGCTTTCTTACGTGCCTTTTTGTTTTCTCTTCAATTCTAAAATTATTTTTATTTATTTTTTGCTTCTTTATTGTTTGGCTTGTTTTTGTTTTTCCAATTGTTTCCCCCAGAAGCATCTTGGTAAAATAATCCTCAAATACTTAACTTCTCATTTTCAAAATATTTTGCTCTTTATAGTGTAAGAGAGTTTTCCCCATACTAGCAAAACTCAATTAAAAGCCCTCCTCTTGTACATATAGAGTTAAAGTACATCTTTAGTATTTTATGTATAGTTATCATGAATGGTGTTTTTTTCTGTGTGTGTGTGTGTATATATATATATAATATTTAATTTTTACTGTTATAAAGGGAAGCTTTTTTTTAACTTTTTTACTAACTCTTTAATTAGTTCAGTTTTTTGTTGATCTCAGATATAATAGGTAGTTACTCCTAACTTACAAACAATTGTGATGTCATATCCTTTTATCTAATAATTGTCCTTCATACTTCTGGCTTCTCTTTTATTTGTGTGGACTAAAGCTTCCAGAACAGGTTAAAATAAACATAACAAGAGTGTGTAAAAAACAAAAAAAAGTCCCCATTTCTAGAACTTAGGCATAAAGGGAGGAAAAGATGGATTTGCAACAGATTCTGTGATTTTAATGACTGTGAGTTCATAGTTGACATCTTTTTTTAAAACAAAGATTTAAAATACATAATTTAATTGGCCCACCATTGGTCAGGAAACTAAGAGCTATATTTTCTTTTTTTTTAAATAGGACTTTATTATTATTTTAGGGCAGTTTTAGATTGACAGCCAAAATGAGGGATTTCGTGCAACAGGCTACCTCATTATCAACATTTCCCACCACATCAGTATATCTGCTACAATTGATGAACCTACATTGACATATCATAATCACCCAGAGCCCATGGTTAACATTATAGTTCATTCTTGGTACTGAATATTCTATGGGTTTGGACGAAGGTATAATGACAATGTATCTATCATTATGGTATCATACAGGCTATTTTTTCTACCCTAAAAATTCTCTGTGTTCTGTCTATTCATTCCAATACCCTACCTCTCCAAAAACCCTTGATCTTTTTACTGTCTCCATATTTTTCCTTTTCCAGAAATATAGATGGAATCCTACAGTACATAGCTTTTCAGATTGCCTTCTTTCACTTAGAAATATGCACTTAAGTTTCCTCCATGCATTTCCATGCTTGGTCGCTCATTTCCTTTTAAAGTTAAATAACATTCCATAGTTTGGATGGACCACAGTTTATGTATCCATTTACCTGCTGGAGGACATCTGGTAGCTTCTGGCAGTTATGAATAAAGCTGCTATAAGTATTCATGTGCAAGTTTTTGTGTGTACATAAGTTTTCAACTCTATAGTTAAATTACAAGGAATGTGGCTACTGGACCATATGGTAAGAGTATGGTTTAGTATGGTAAAATACTGCCCAACTGTCTTCCAGTGTGGCTGTACCATTTTGCATTCCTATCAGCAATGAGTAAGGGCTCTGGCACATGCATGCCAGAGTTTTGTGTTGTCACTGTTCCAGATTTTGTTCATTCTAAAAAGTATGTGGTGATATTTCATTGTTTTAATTTGCATTATCCTAATGACATCTGATCTGCAACATCTTTCCATATACTAATTTGCCATATGCATATTTTCTTTGGTAAATATATGTTAAGGTCTTTGGCCCATTTTTTAATCAGATTGAATTCTTTTTTTTTTTTTTTTAAGATTTTATTTGACAGAGAGAGAAAGCACAAGCAGGGGGAGTGGGAAAGGGAGAAGCAGGCTCCCCACTGAGCAAGGAGCCTGATGCATGTCTCAATCCCAGGACCTAGGATCATGACCTGAGCCAAAGGCAGATGCTTAACCGACTGAGCCACCCAGGCACCCCTCAGATTGAATTCCTATTGTTGAGCTTTTTTTAAAGAGTTCTTTGTACATTTTGGATAACAGCCCTTTCTCAGATGAGTTTTTTCAAATATTTCTCCCAGTCTGTGGCTTGTCTTCTCATTCTCTTGACATTGTCTTTCACAGAAAAGAATTTATATATATATATATATATATATATATATATATATTTAATGAAGGCCAGCTTATCAATTATTTCTTTCATGAATCATATCTTTGGTGTTAGTCTAAAATGCCATCACCAGACCCAAGGTAATTTAGGTTTTCTCCCATTTGTATTTGTATTGTGTGAAATCTGCTTAATTGAAGATAATATGTATTTTATTACATGTGCTACTGGATAGACAGTGGTATTAATAATAGCTAACATTTAAATACTTACAATGTGCTAGGAGTTGTGTTAAATTCTTATCATTGGTTAGTTCATTAGGTGAGCTAGTGAACCATATGAAGTAAGTTCTTTTATTATATCAAGATTTTATAGATAAGGAATCTGGAATAAGAGAGGTTAGAGTAATTTAACCAAGCTCACACAGTTATTATGTGATGGACCTAGTGGTTTAACATGAGCAATGTAATTCCAAACTTTGGACTTGTAGTAAGAATATTATTCTGCCTCTATACTATGTTCTATTATGCACACATATATTTGGGGGAGGACTATTACTGCTCCAAGTAAAAATACATTTGTAAGTAAATTCATATTCATATTTCCACCCTTCTAGAAGCATTGTCCATGAGCGGTAAAGACATAATTAGTTTAATTGCATTGGTTTTATGACAGATATGATACTCTGTTTTCTCATTCTCTGGTGTTTTATGATCTATTGGTAAGCCTATAATAGTATAACTAATAAAAAAAAAATCACAAAAGTTCTTTTAGTTCTTTTCCTATTAATAGAGTAATTTACTATTTTATATCTGTATACATTCTAGTACAATAAATAATGAAGTACTTCAACTTCTCCAATGTTTAATATACAAAGAATTGACAGAATACTGATTGCTTTACTTTTTATGTTGCCCTTGAGATACTTTCTCTTTAGTAAAGTGAATACAAGATACAATTAAATATTACCAACTTCTCAAGTTTGGAACTTTCCCCTCTATTTTATATCACTCAATAGAATACTGATGAATGTTCATGTGCTTATGCTCATGTATATATATGTTACATATAATTCTTTTTTTTTTAAAGATTTTTATTTATTTGACAAAGAGAGATAGGGAGAGCAGGAACACAAGCAGGGGGAGTGGGAGAGGGCGAAGCAGGCTTCCCGCTGAGCAGGGAGCCCGATGCAGGGCTTGATCCCAGGACGCTGGGATCATAACCTGAGCCGAAGGCAGGCACTTAACGACTGAGCCACCCAGTTGCCCCCATATAGTTCTTTTTTTTTTAAGATTTTAGTTATTTTAGAGAGAGAGAGAGTTAGCAGGGGGAGTGGCAGAGAGAGGGAGAGGGAATCTTAAGCAGACTCTGTGCTGAGAGTGAGCCCAACATGGGGCTCAGTTCCATGACCCAGAGATCATGACCTGAGCTGAAACCATGAGTCAGATGCTTAAGCAACTGAGCCACCTAGGTGCCCTTACATGCAATTCTTTACTGCATTATTTTATTTATTCTGAATGTCATTATTAAAATGTCTGTTTCATTAATAGTTAAGTTAAAATATATAAAGGACTCATGGAATGGTGAATCTAAAGTGTTGATGATTTTTGTTCTTGATTTCAATCAACATTTAATGAGTGACTAGTACACATCATGTATAGGGTTGTGTGTTGAGCTACATACAATGCCCATATCACCCGTGCTTTGTGGAACATAGAATAGGGAATAAAAGATCAAAATGAAGTAATCACTAAAAGTGTTGGGTTGCAATAGAAATAATTTCTTTCAAGGGAAAATTTGTTATGCTTTTAGAGCATAAACAGGGTTGCTATTACCTAGGGAGTCATAGAAGGCTTCTCTGAGGAACCAGCATTTAGGTTGTGTTATAAGGATATATTGCAGTTAGTTAGGCAATGAAGACAGGACAGCACTCTGGTCACAAGGAAGAAGAACTTGTCACATTACAGGTAATAAAAGTATTTCTGAAATGAGGTAGAATGGAGAGGGATGATATGAGTATGAGAAAACAGCTATGACAAGTCATGTGGTCACTGTACTTCCTGTTAATGTTTTTAGAAAGCAATAGGCATCATTGAAGGATGACAAATTTAGGAGTGATATGATCATAATTTCATTCTTGAAAAAGAGCAGTTTGATTCCTGTGTGAACTGTGAGTTGAAAAGTGTTCAGAATGGATCCAGGAAGGTCAGTTAGTATTCCCACCCAACTAAACCACCTGGAAGCAAAAGGAACTCATCACTTAGAACTCAAGTCCATCATCACCACCTTTTAAAAACCATTCTTGGGGCACCTGGTCAGCTCAGCTGGTTAAGCATCAGACTCTTAATTTCAGCTCAGGTCAAGATCTCAGGGTCATGAGTTCAAACCCCCCGTGGGCTCCGTGCTCAGCAGGGAGTCTGCTTGAGATGCTCTCCCTTTGCCCCTCCCCCTGCTTGCACACATGCACACATGTGCTCTCTCGCTCTCTTAAAAAAATAAATCATTAAAAACATAAATAAAAACCATTCTTTATTGTTCTTCCTCTTGGAAGAATTCATCAACTCTATTTTTGTGCCTTTATTATACCTTATACAGGTATCTATTATCACAACTATTTATTATTTTAAAATAACTTATTTCTCTATATAAACTATAAGCTTACTGGAAACAGGAACTATACCTTAATTCATCTTTCTATGCCTTCTGCCTAACACATTGTTTCATACATATCAGACATTGAATATTGGATGGTTGAAAAAGTTAATAAACTAATCAGGAATATACGACAGAGGCCTTGGATTAATCTGCATACTGTGGTAGATGAAGTTATAGGAATACAAGAAAAAATATTATAAAGGAGATGGCCTCAGAAGAGTAGACAGTTAAGATTTTAACTCTGAGGAAGACCATCCAGAGGAAGAGAATCTCATGCAAATGAATAAAAGTGAGTGGCTACATGATTGGAGGCTTTTGTTCCCTTGGGGAAATATGAGGAATGATATACATTTTTGCCTGTCCTGCTGTCTTTGTTTTCCTTCCCCGCATGCCTGAACCATGGAAGCTGTGTCCTGTTTCTCACTCTACCCCCTCCAATGGGATCAAGGAAGGTTGTGACTTTTCAGATTGTTTTTGTTTAAAGGTGAGCAGTTTTCTTCTTAGTTGTGTACAGAAGAAGCTGCAACCCAAGTTTCTATGTACAAATAAAACATTTTTTAGAAGTAACTTATTTCTTAAAATGTGCTATCAGTTTACTCAGGATATATGTCCAAATCTAGTTCTTAAGTTTTTTTTTTTTTTTTTTTTTTGAGATTTAATCTCTCTCTCTTTTTTAAGATTTTATTTATTTATTTCACAGAGAGAGAATGAGAGAGAGAGCACATGAGAGGGGGGAGGGTCAGAGGGAGAAGCAGACTCCCTGATGAGCCGGGAGCCCGATGCGGGACTCGATCCAGGGACTCCAGGATCATGACCTGAGCCGAAGGCAGTCACTTAACCAACCGAGCCACCCATGCGCCCTCTTCTTAAGTTCTTTAAATTCAATTTCTAAACCTTATTTTTTGATGTATAAATCTAGCAAATATTAATAACTATTTTAAAGAGTTCTTATATTAGTGTTTGGTCTATTTGTTGAACTGGTTTATACCTTTAATTATTTTTTATTGCATTTAAATTTAATATAGACAATCTCCTTAATAAATATTTCTGATTTAATGACAATTATAAAGATCTTAAAAAATAAATAATTTTCATAAATTACCTAAATTAAACATTTTAACAAGGTAATTCTTAAGTATTATAATGTGTGTTAGAAGTTGTATATGTGGATATGTTTATAGTTATATCAGCAAATTTTCACTTTAAGATACAAATATAATGCAGTTCTTTGTCTTTCTCTGACTTATTTTGCTTAGCATAATACTCTCTAACTCCATTCATGTCCTTACAAATGGCAAGATTTAATTCTTTTTGATGGCTGAGTAATATTTCATTGTATATGCATATACCACACCTTCTTTATCCATTCATCAGTCAATGGATATTCTGGTTCTTTCCATAATTTGGCTATTGTTGATAATGTTGCTATAAACATTGGGGTGCAGGTGTCTCTTTGAATCAATATTTTTGTATTCTTTGGGTGATTACCTAGTAGTACATTGCTGGATTATAGGGTAGTTCTATTTTTAACTTTTTGAGGAACCTCTATACTGTTTTCCAGAATGGCTGCACCAATTTGCATACCCACCAATAGTGTAAGAGGGTTAAGGGTTGTTGGAGAGGAGGTGGGCAGTGGGATGGGTTAAATGAGTGATGGGTATTAAGGAAGGCACTTTTTGTGATGAGCACTGGGTGTTATATGTAAGTGACAAATCACTAAATTGTACTCCTGAAACTAGTATTACACTATATATTAACTAACTGGAATTAAAATAAAAACTTCAAACAAACACAAATTCAAATAAAAAAAACAAATATAATTCAGTTACACAATTATATATTGTAAGTGTAATTAAAAGACTGAACTGGATAACAATTCCAATAGTTCAAATTCTCTTAAAAATATCAAACATGATAAATAATTGAAATTCTATATATTTATTGATTCTTTAAGAGAAAAACAATTAATGGAATTGATTTTATTCTCTTAAATATTTATACAAGTAATTCTAATTTTTTTCTAAAGTTAAAAGATGCCTACATACTAAGGAGTTAATCTGGAGTTGTTTTCTGGGGTTGATAATGTGTAAGCACACTGGCAAGGAGGCAAGTATTTTTGGAGTGGGTTAAGCAATGGAAAAATAATACTGGGAGCTAATATCAGAGTAAGAATAGTGTCAATTTCATTTCAAGATTTTTAAAAAATGACTCTAAGGAAAATGAAAAGCCACAAGAAGTCTTTCAGCAGAAGAATAACATGATTCAAGGTGTGTTTTGAAAGAATACTATGGTCTCTCCATTGAGAAGAACTTGTAAAGGAGCAAAAACAAGGATACCTGTTGGGAAACTATAATCCAGGCAAATATGATGGTGATTCCTATTTGCCTGGCAGTATCAGTCAGGGTAGACATAGGAAACAAATAACAGTCTCAAAGTAATGATTAAGTATAATGCAATGAGGAAACATTTACCAAAAACTACTTGCTGTATTAAAGGAAGGAAATCAGGTATGGTGAATCAGGAAGAAAATACCTACTCTGCACCTAAAAGGTCAAGGACGATAAGTGGTAAATGGAACCCAGTGAAACTTCCAGCTGTAGAAAAAGGCCAACTTACAGGGGCTGTGTCCTTTGATAGAGAAACATAACCACTTCTGAGGCTATTCTACTGCAGAAGGAGCTGGGAATTAATATTCTAATCAATTTCTCCTCCCACCTTCTGTTCTTCTGCCAGTTAATCTATTCCGAAGAAAATAAAGTCAGAGGGCATAGTGTTTTTATACCTTTTAAAGATTCTTTTGATGATAGGACACAACACATGGCACTTGGATAGGTGAAAAGCCAAACTCCTGGTTACTTACAGTGCTAAACAAACAAAAAAGGATTCCAAGCAGAGCCACATAGATGGCTGTACTTAGGTACAGGATAACGACAGACTGGAATTATAGGGGCAGCTTATGTATAGCCAGTGTCGTATAGTTAGGTGTGTTTCTTGGGCTCTCGGTGGATTGGCTAATTTGAATAATTTCACAGACTCTGGGACAAAGAGCTGTCCCTACTTGTCTGGTATCTGGCCCCCTGGCAATGAGGGCAGTTGCATAGTGGCCCGATTAGGGATGTGGTTGGATTGTGAACTTAATCAGCTGTTCAAAGGGGAACTGGCTGGTCTCTGTATCAGGACCTCCAACCTGGATCAAGACAGCATTAAACATACACACACATACCATATTACACAGGGAACTTTCTTTGATATAATCCTTAAAGTTCAGGTCTGCAAGATATAGAGCAAGGTGAAAAAAAAAAGTGGAAAAGAGAACAAGAATTGAGAAGTGACAAGATTTCGATATATGAAGTTAGAGAAAGAAAGATTTGATGACAAATTAGATAGAGGATGTGAAAAAAAGCAAGAGGTCAAAGATGAACTCAGTACTTTTTTTGCCCCAGCAATTAGAATGATGAAGCTGCCATTAAAATGAGGGGATATTGTGTGTGTGTGTGTGTGTGTGTGTGTGTGTGTGTGTGTAGGAGCAGAGTTGGATATGGTTGATGACTCAGATCAAAAGTTACTCTTGAAATATGGATTCTGAGATATTTATTAAACATATAGTGTCAATTGTCAACGAGGCAATTCAGTACATAGGTCTGAAGTTTGGGTGTAAAATCTGTGCTGAAATTGTAAATTGCTGGCATAGCAATTTCTTTGAATCTCATAAACTAGATGGGATCATCAAAGGTGAAGTATAGATAAAAAAGAAAAGACAATCAAGGACTGAGCCATGAGATTGCCCACTGGGTAGGGGAGGGTGGAAGAGCTCACATTAGTAGTCAAGAGGAAGAGGAGAAAGAAGTGATGGAGATTAGGAGCACTAGGAGTAAGAGCACAAAATGTGATATCTTAAAAACCAAATGAGAGAAAAAGTATCAAGGAAGAGGAATTATAAATTAAAATAAAAATTGATAATTGACCACTGGAATTAGCAAAGTGGAAATAATTGTTAAACTTCATAAGAACAATTGCATTAAATGCTGGAGTATATGAAATGGTTTGGAGAGAGATTAAAAGAGAAGAGGAGAAGAATTAGAGAAAGGTTACAGATAATTGCTTTGTGTTTGCTTGTTTGCTTTTGAAAAGGAGAATCAAACATAAAATGAAATACTGACTAGTTGCTTATTAGTTTGTTGGTTGGTTTTAAGATGGAAAAAGTACTAGCATATAATTACATTGATGATTATTACCCATCAAAGACAGAAAAGTTAAAATTTGGAACGGAGTGCTATTATGTTTTTGGATTTTATGTTTTATTTTTTATATTAGCTTTATCAGTAGCTTTTAGGAATACATGAGTATGTTTTTCACCACTATATTTCCTTCGGTACAGAAATTTATACTTTGGCCAAAGTCCATTTTCTCTAATCTTTATTAAATATAGGCAAATCAATAAAATACTTACAGAAGCAGCTGAGAAACTCCCAATCTGAGTAAAACTGAGCAACTCCAAGTCCTCTGCTCGCTACAATGATCTTAATGAGATTATGTTGCATAATTTTCATAAATTTCCCTAAATGGGACAGTTTCGAATAGTTGAAAATGCATACAAAAGGAGTCAATATATAGTTTTACTCTATTTCCTATTAATGAACTGTAAACTTGAGCAAATGATTTAATTATTCCAGTCTTAATTTCCTCTCTTGTAGAATAAGGTGAATAGGACTATTTTAAACCTAAAGCCTCCTGTAGTACTCAAATATAGACTATATGCCCTTATGTTATTTTAAGAGGAGCCTAAAATAAAATTATTTTTTCCTATATGCAGTTACTACTAATTGAAATGTTGAACAGAACTCAACAGAATATATCAGTTTGTACAATATTTTTTGTAAATATCATTTCATATTTACCAAAACACAACCTTCCTTCCAGGCAATTCAAAAACTTCTTCCCCCTCCAAATTTAATAACATACTGAATTTTTTAAAAGTAACTCATTCATTCAGTAAGTAAGAGAATGAATATTTAAAGAAAAATTTTCACTATTAAGGATCAAAGGAATAGGACAAAGCCTAATCACTGATGCACTGTTTTATCTAAGACAAAAGACACAGAAACCACAATAACAACAATTATGATTTCCATAAAGTTCTAAATTGTGTAGCACAGAGAGCTACTAGATATGTAAAAATGCATATTGATTTATAAATGTGCACGTACAGAGAAAGCTGATATATTTAAATGTATCAAGGAATAAAAACAAAAAATAAGTCTGAATCTCTAGATTTTAAATTTGCTTGATGAATGCTTTCCTAAGGGTTCCCATAATATATATATTTTTTACATGTAACACTGTCTTTATTGCATCTTGCTTCAAGTTCAATCCTATTTTATAAAGTGAAATAGCTGTTCACGATTCAGCATATTTTCTTGATTCACTTTAGATGACTTGTATACCAAGAAATGTACAATTTATTTTACTTAAAGAGGGTTTCAAACTTGTATCTGAAGGGTTGAATCATTATTTTTGCTCCTTTGAGGCAGTCATCTCTAAAATGGTAAACTGGTAAATACTGTGTATCTGAGGCATCGAGCTGAAAAGCTTGTCAACAGAAACAAGACTTCCAACTCTTAAACTGTTCCAGTTCACTGACTGAATCCATGGACTAAGAACAATTTGAGCATAGGTCAGAGTACTGCTGTCATTTTTATAGCAAGTTCCACCACTGTGGTTACTCAATATCTAGAAGAGATGGCCAGAGCTGACTTGATATGAAGTGCATGTTGAAGAAAATGAGAGGTTTCATGTAGCTGAAAGTAGATTAGGGATGTGTCAATCTACCTGTTGGTACAAATAAAATAATTTCTATGTAGTGGATGATCTACTAACTATCTCAGAAAATATGAGTTTCAGAATAGCAGCAGGGTTGTACGTACAATATGACCACAGGTATCAAAAAGAGAAATTGAAAAGTAATCTTTTATAGTACATCATAATGCCTTTATAAATAACTCTATAGGAGAGCAGAAAATCTGAAATCATATAAATGCACACATAACTATTAGGAAGGAGACATTTTGCTTTGCTTTATGTTTTCCTTAGGCTTATTTGACATAATCATATCTTCTCCAAAGTAATAAGTATAAGCACTTTACTGCATACATTTCAAAAGGGTTTATTGGCTTAAGAGCTTTTTCCTCCTCTACTGTAATTGTCACAGTTTTGAAAGATTTAAAGTAGTGGTGATCACATTTGATTTCATATCTTATAGGGTGACTTAATCCATACAGCCTCAGATCTCAATTCATAAAACCTGAGATTTTTATTACCTCCACTATTTGCAAGCACTGTGAACTTGGGCAAGTCGAACAAATTCTCAGTCTTGCTTTTTTATCTATAAAATGTGGACACACATATCCATTATGATAGCTTCGTTTGGGTGAAAAATGTAAAAGGAAATATTTGTAAATGGTCAAATGTAGCATATAGTAATGTGTAGAAATGTAGGATATGTGGTTATAACATCTGTTACCTAGTTTAATTTTGGTTGACTGAAGTAATTTACCTGGCCAGGAGATGTTTTTTGCTATTCCATAACCATCCTTCCAGTTTTGAACAGTCAAGAAAAACAACTTTAAGATATAGCAAAACTCTTCAGTTAGATAAACTGTATAGAATAAATATTTGTATTAGCAACAGCGGTGTCCTCATTGTTAACAACAATGTTCAACAGCAACAACAACAAAAAGTTTACAATTTGAAATATATCTGAAATATAATTTTTATTTTGGTCTGTCAAGGTGTATATTTATTTTTACAAGACACTCTTCCTTTTTGACATTTAAACTTACAGAATGGGAGACCAAAGAAAGGTTACTATACTCTCTTTTATTTATAAGAAAATATCATAGAAGTTTTTGCTCTAAATTATTTTGTGGATATTTTTTATTTTCATTCTTTGAAGGACAAGTTGGTAAAATATTGGTATAAATAGGATATTTCTCTCTTTAAAATATACTGGCATGTCTTTGTATGGACTATAAAGTCCCTCAAGGTAGAGGCCATAAACTTTTACTTATTTATGACATTTCCAGAGATGACAATTTCCTGGCTTACAGTAGAATTAATGAAAGAAAGAATACCAAATACAATTAAGCAAATATGAAAAGTAAAGTGAGCCATTTAATGTATTTTTAAATTTTTCTTATGATCTTGCATTATTAAGACATACATTTCTTGATGACCTGGCAGGAACCATGAATGTATCCTCTTGTCATGACCTCTTGTCTAACATAATGTCCACCTCTTATTATATTAAAATATTTACTTGTTTAGATGCATTTTAAAAACTGGATATAACCATAGGCCTCATACTTCATCCAAAGTTCCTACTCATGCTTTTAATAGCAGCATAAATTTTTCTTACAAAGTCCCCATGGTATCACCATCTGGGTCAATTCCACCAATATGTGCTCTCAAGCATTGTGAAGCAATTTAATTTCAGTGACTACCTAATCAATAATTGTCTCTACACTAAACTCAATGCTTCATGAGGGTAGTGCAACTTTTTGCACAATCTAATTCTCAGCATCTCTAGAGAACCTGCCAGTAGGAGAACATCAATGATTATTTGATGAATGACTCTATGACTGACTTAAAGAATGAATGAATGAAGTTAACTTATCCTAAAGTGCTAAGGGAATTTTCCAACAAATAGAAAAAACTTCCTGTGAAGACAGCACATTATGACTCATTTATACATTGGAGGCCTTGTATAAACCCACAGTCCTAAGAGATAAAGGAGGGGAGAGGTGCCCTTTATTATTTTCAATAGGAAGAAAACAGTAGACACTCTTCTTTTGGAATAGAGAATGAATGTTGTCTAGAAAACAACATTATGGGGGGTATTCAGTACGTACTTGTGTCGTAAAAATCAACAGTTTATTGAAGAAACTACTCACTAAATAGCAGCTCAAAGGCAGTTTTGTGATGCTACCATTTGCCCTGACAAAAAATATTGAAATGTCTAATTCAGTCTCTGCTATTTTAAGCATTCTGTCCTTGGCCTCCTAAAGGAAGAGTGCTTTCAGGAGGGGGAGAGGACTATCTTATAGTAGCTATAAGTTAAATGTCTGTAGAATGTGTCTGCCACTATCATTACCAGTCCTATCAATAATAATTCCCTTTTTCTTGGCAAATAAAATTGCTTTTTTTCTTCTTTAGGTTAAAGGATGATAGTATTTTTTGTGATTGTAACTGAATGCTTACATAAAATGGTTTTTGAGTTGTTGTTGTTTTTTAACATAAATGAAGGTGAAATTTTCTATAATGCATCAATATCTACCATTCTGCAACTATCCACACTGAATGCATAAGTCACGGTGAGTTATGAATGATGACCACCTGCAAAGAAGTGATAAGACTGCACATTTTCACTTTTTTCTTGGCAGTGTGCTTTTTCTATATTCTGACTTATGCCAAATAAATGGAGTCAGTAAAATAGACAACAAGTTAATTTCCCTTTTCTCACTCCTCTCAACTTAATATGCTTGCATTCTTCACAAGGAAAATAACAATGTATCTGTCATTTAAAATGAATCACCTGATGGATCTACAAAAATAGTACAAGGGAAATGTGGAATAAGTTTCAAGATGATACAGGTTAATATATTCATCCAACTTTGTACTTTCCTAGGATATATTTTGGATTTAGTTAATTAGTTTTAATGGAGAGATGGTCAACAAAACAGTCAACTTCATTGCCATCATGGAGATAATTTGAATGGGTAGAGATGGACAATAAACAAGTGATCAAAGGATAATCAAGATAATTTCCAACTGGGTCACAACCTATGAAAGAAATAAAAATTGTGATGTGATAATGTTTAACTAAGGAATGGGGAGTTGTTACCTAAAATAATGGTTAAAAGGTAGTAAAAGATTGGCATGATAGAAGAGAGACTACCACAGCTGATACAGAATGTGAGAAAGGGAGAATTATATCACATGGTGATGAAGAGGTAGGAGCTAGGCCAAATTGAACCTTATAGTATAGTATAAGTAAAAATTTAAAAGCCTGTAAGTTGGGAAAAGCTATAATCTGACTTATGATTTATGATTGCTCTGTGGAGAAATAATTTTAGGTGGAAGATATTGAAAGTAGGAGGCAAGAGACTATTGTAGTAATCAGGAAAAAAAGATGATGGGGCAGGCACTAGGGAAATGGTGGTCAAAATGGAGATCAGGAGTCAAAAGTTGAGAAATATGTTCAAGGTGGTATTGATAGGATAAATTGGGGGATGAAGTAAGCAGGAACCAAGGTACTAGTTTGAGCTCTAGGGTGTGTAGTATTGCCATCCATTGAGAAAGAGATCACTGTGGAAGGAATGGTTTTTGATTGATTTTTAGGGACTGATAATAAATAGCAGATTATTATGACTACTTAGCAAGAAAAGTAAAGCTATTTATTTTATATTTAAACACACAAGGAAGGATGAGAAAATAAAATATAGTAAAATGGAAATAAAGTATAATGACTTTCACAAATCCTTCACCCTATCTCTAAGATGTTCATATCTTTTTTTTTTTTTAGATTTTATTTATTTATTTGACAGAGAGAGACACAGTGAGAGGGAACACAAGCAGGGGGAGTGGGAGAGGGAGAAGCAGGCTTCCCGTGGAGCAGGGAGCCCGATGTGGGGCTCCATCCCAGGATCCTGGGATCATGACCTGAGCCGAAGGCAGATGCTTAATAACTGAGCCACCCAGGCACCCCTAAAATGTTCATATCTTATAGCCATAATACCATTAGCAAAGCCAGGGAATTAACACTGATGCTATATTATTGATTAATGTAGAGACCATAGCCACATTTCACCAATTGTCTCACTCATGTCTTATTTCTGGACCTATTTAACACATTGCATTAAGATATCATGTCTTCTTAATCTCCTTTCACTCTTCATTTGCAAAGGAATCAGGAAGGACTCTAAGTACTAGAATGGATCAATTTCCAGAATATGTATATTTAGTGAAAACACCTAAGTTCAAAAACTATCTATAATATATAAACTTTCACCTAAGAAAGAGAAACAAGCAAATACACGTGTATCTGTTCATGTGTGAAGAAACACAAAGGAAGAAGAAACCAGAAACTAAATGAGCCTACACAGATGCATATGAAAATGTGGTGGAAAAAAATGCCAAACATGGAAATGGAAATGTTATTAGGTTTCACTATTGAAGGAACTTTTTACTGTTCTAAGGATTTCTGAGCAAGTAACATTTAATTTAAGATGAATGATTAGTAACACTTAGTTTCACAGGGTCTCTGTATATATGGTTAGTGACAGGAAAAGGAGAAAAAGCATTTACAACAGTAAGAGAGGCATAAGTAAACTGGATGGGGGTTGTGGTGGATAAAAAGATTAAGTTTAGGATTTGATAGAAACGTCCTTCAGAGTCTAGTGTGGCTAAGAAGTAATATGCAAGTGTGAAAACAAAGAAAACAACAAGAACTGAAGAGGTAAATATGCATCTGATCATTAAGAGCCTTTTCAGTAAACATAACTAATAACTTATTTTCAAAGTGTGCATTTGGGAAAATACATGAAATTAGCAATGAAATGGCATGTGGGCACACACCATGAAGACAAATATCTAACATTAGAGATAGTTTTGATTTGTTAGATTTTCCTTTCCTTTTAAGACATGCTCAAGGGCAAAAGGAATTTATTTTAGAAAAGGAGTTCTAATTTCTTTGCATTTCATTATTGTGAAAAACTAACATTCTCCAAGAAGAATATAATCTAAAAACTTCCATTTCATATTCAGTAAAATTTGAGTAATTATTTTTATGGAAGTGACATTGAGAATGAAATAAATAATGAATTCCAAAAGTAGTGGGAAAAATAAATTAAGGATGATTTGATATAAATGTCTGATCTGCTTTGACTAATAGCAGTAATTGGGGTTCAGATCACAATGAAATTAAGAGACAAAGGAGCTTCATCTAACACCAATTAGAATATAAGACATACATATAGCAATGACCCGGTCAAGTTCTCATGACTCGGGGGAACATCATCTAATATTCTCACTTGAAAATTTGGAATTACAAGGTTATGAGAGAGGATATTGAAAAACCTCAGCTATTTTATATTCCCATGACTGAAGATTAAAATAGATAATAGATAGATAGACAGGTAAACAGACAGATAATAATCAAGTGGTAGGCATCCTCTAAAATGATTCTCATGGGGTGCCTGGGTGGCTCAGTCAGTTAAGTGGCTGCTTTCAGCTCAGGTCATGATCTCAGGGTGAGATCAAGGCCCATATCAGGCTCTGTGCTCAGTAGGAAGTCCGCTTCTCCCTCTCCCACTGCTACTCCCCTTGCTTGTGCTCTCTCACTCAAGCTCCCTTTCTCAAATAAATAAAATCTTAAAAAATAATAATAAAAAAGTAAATTGGCTCTCAATAGTCCCTGCTTCCTGGCATTAATTCTCTTCTATTATCTCTTCCATTCATATCTCATTCTATTCTCATTCATATCTCTTCTATTAAATTTAGCCTTGCCTAAATTTCTGATCCACAGAAACTGAAATAAAAATTAAAAAAAGTTTATGGTTGATAGCAGCAGAGCACAAAATCAGAACTTTTAGAAGTCTGCTCTGGTGGGAGACATCCCTGCCTGAAAGGGGCTCAGGTGGCAAAGCTGGGCAGAATCCTAGGTGGGACAGTGTGGTCTCAGGATCCCCAGGGTTACATAAAGAACAGGGTGCCTGAGTGTGGCAGAGTTCCCAGGCTTCAGAGCGGGGAAGCCAGCTGTAATCAGAGAGCCCAGGAGAGGGATTTCAGCTCAGTGTTGCCATGCACTACAAACCGTGGTACCATTGGGTGACCACTCTCCAAGCAGGGGCCCAGCAAGTGGCAGAACCAGGTCGAGAACCCCCTTCCTACCCTGGGAGGAGCAGACACAGGAGTCTGCAGGGTTTGAAGACTCCAAACAGGGTCATGTGCCAGAGATATAAATGCTCTGTCATAGGCTGGATGAGCACCAAGTGCGACTGGAGACCAGGGAGATAGGAGTGATTAACTGCTTTTCCTTGAGGGCGCATTGAGGAGTAGGGAGCATGAGCTTTTCGCTCCTGGGCTAGAGACTGGGAGGACACCATTTTCATTCTCATCCTCTAAAATGGCTCAGAAAGCCTTCAGGGAACAAAAACCACATAGAGCAATCCAGAGCTGCTTACTTAGCCTGGCCTCCTGGCAAGGGTGGCGCAGTTCCACCTGGGGAAAAGACACCTGAGACTCAGCACAACCTGCCCCTCCCTCAGAAGATCATTAAGAATGTCCAGCTAAGATCAAGTTTACTGATCACACAGAACCACAAAACTCTAGCACTAGGGAAAAATAGTATATGGAATCCATGGGTTTTTTTCTCATGATTCTTTAGTCTTTCAATTTTATTATTTTTTCTCTTTCCTTTTCAACCAATTTCTTATTTTATCAACTCCTTTTTATAATTCTCTTTTAATTTTCATTTTTACAGTTACATATTATCTTGTCATTGTATTTAATTTTATTTTTGTATATATATGTTTTTCTTTCTTTACAATTTTGGGATGTAGTTTCTAGTTTCTTCTAACTAACAGACCAACATACATCCAGGATATAGTGTATTGTTCTGTTCTGTTCACCTGTCTGATTATATTCTCTGTCTCTGTCTCTCTTTTTAATTTTATTTTTTTTTTTCAGTTTCAGATCTTTTCTGATTTGTTTAGTGTATATTTCTCTGGGATCATAGTTGCCATTTTAGTATTTTGTTCTCTCACTCATCTAATCTTCTCTGGACAAAATGACAAGATGGAAAAACTCCCCTCAAAAAAAGTGAACAAGAGGCAGTACTAACTGCCAGGCACCTAATCAGTATGGATATAAGTAAGATGCTGAAACTAGAGCTCAGAATAATGATTATAAAGTTACTACCTGGGCTTGAAAAAAGCATAAAAGACCCTAGAGAATCCCTTTCTGGAGAAATTAAAGAACTAAAATCTAATCAAGTCAAAATCAAAAAGGCTATTAATGAGATGCAATAAAAAATGGAGGCTCTAACTGCTAGGATGAATGAGGCAGAAGAGAGAATTGGTGATATGGAAGATACAGTGATGGAAAATAAAGAAGCTGAGAAAAAGAGAGATAAACAACTATTGGATCATAAGGGGAGAATCCGAGAATTAAGTGATAGCATAAAGCAAAACAATATTAGAATAATTGGGATCCCAGAAGATGAAGAACGGTGCAGGGAGCGGGGAGGGCAGAAGGTACACTGGAGCAAATTTCATCAGAAAACGTCCCTAATCTGTGGAAGAAAACAGGCATTCAAGTTGAGGAGGCATATAGAACTCCCCTTAAAATCAATAAAAATAGGTCAACACTTTGACATATACTAGTGAAACCTGCAAATTTCAGAGACAAAGAGAAAATCTTGAAAACAGCTCAGAACAAGAGGTCGTAACCTACAAGGGTAGAAATATTTGACTTGCAGCATACATATCCAAATAGACCCGGCAGGCCAAAAGGACTGGATATGATAGATTCATGGTACTAAATGAGAAAAATATGCAGCCAAGAATACTTTATCCAACAAGGATGTCATTCAAAATAGGACAAACAGAAACTAAAAGAATTTGTGATCATTAAACCAGCCGTGCAAGAAATATTAAAGGGGATCCTTTAAGAGAAGAGAGAGCCCAAAAGTAACATAAACAATATACAGAAACAGTGTCTTTATAGGTAATACAATGGAGATAAATTCATATCTTTCAATAGTTACTCTGAATGTAAATGTGCTAAATGCCCCAGTCAAAAGACACAGGGTATCAGATTGGATAAAAAAGTAAGATCCATCAATATGCTATCTGCAAGAGACTCATTTTAGATCCAAAGACATCTCCAGATTGAAAGTGAGGGAGTGAAAAATATTTATCTTACTAATGGACATCAAAGAAAGCTGGGGTAGCAATCCTTATATCAGACATATTAAATTTTAAACCACAGACTGTAATAAGAGATGAGGAAGACACTATATCATAATCAAAGGGCCTATCCAACAAGAAGATCTAACAATTTTAAATATTTATGCACCGAACATGGGAGGAGCCAATTACATAAACCAATTAATAACAAAATTAAAGAAATACATTGATAATAATACAATAATAGTAGGGAACTTTAACATCCCACTTACTGCAATGGACAGATCATCTAACCAGAAGATCAATAAAGAAACAAGGGCTTTGAATGACACACTGGACCAGATGGACTTCACACATATATTAAGAGCATTCCATCTTAAAGCAACAGAATACACATTCTTCTAGAATGCACATGGAACATTCTCCAGAATAGATCACATCCTAGGTCACAAATCAGGTCTCAACCACTACCAAAAGATTGGGATTATTCCCTGCATATTTTCAGATCACAATGCTTTGACTCTTGAACTCAAACACAAGAGGAAATTTGGAAAGAACTCAAATACATGGAGGTTAAAGAGGAAGACGAACCATGAGAGACAATGGACTCTGAAAAACCAAACTGAGAGTTCTAGAGGGGAGGGGGATGGGAGGATGGGTTAGCCTGGTGATGGGTATTAAAGAGGGCACATTCTGCATGGAGCACTGGGTGTTATGCACAAACGATGAATCATGGAACACTACATCAAAAACTAATGATGTAATGTATGGTGATTAACATAACAATAAAAATTTGAAAAATAAAAGAATGAATGGGTCAACCAGAAAATCAAAGAAGAATTTAAAAAATTCATGGACACCAATGAAAATGAAAACACAAGTGTTCAAAATCTTTGGGATGCAGCAAAGGCAATCTTAAGAGGGAAATATATAGCATTACAAGCCTTTCTCAAGAAATAGGGTCTCAAATACACAACCTAACCTTACAACTAAAGGAGCTGGAGAAAAAATAGCAAGTAAAGCCTAAACTCAGCAGGAAAAGATAATTAATAAAGATCAGAGAAGAAATCAATGAGATAGAAACCAAGAAAACAGTAGAACAGATCAATGTAACTATGAGCTAGTTCTTTGAAAAAATAAGACTGATAAACCCCTAGCCAGACCTATCAAAAAGAAAAGAGAAAGGACCCAAATAAATAAAATCATGAATGAAATGGAAGAGATCACAACCAACACTGAAGAAATATGAACAATTATAAAAACACATTATGAGCAGCTATATGCCAACAAATAAGGCAATCTGGAAGAAATACACGCATTCCTAGAGACGTTATAAACTACCAAAACTGAAACAGGAAGAAATAGAAAACCTGAACAGACCCATAACCAGCTAGGAAATTGAAGTAGTAAATAAAATCTCCTAACAAACAATAGTCCAGGGCCGGATGGCTTCCCAGGGGAATTCTACCAAACATTTAAAGAGAATTAATACCTATTTTTCTGAAGCTGTTTTAAAAAATAGAAATGGAAGGAAAACCTCCAAACTCTTTCTATGAGGCCATCTTGATCCCAAAGCCAGACAAAGACCCCACCAAGAAGGAGAACTATATGATATTCTATGTGGAAAACCCAAAAGATTCCACCCCAAAATTGCTAAAACTCATACAGGGATTCAGCAAAGTCACAGGATATAAAATCAATGCACAGAAATCAGTTACATTTCTATATACCAATGAGACAGAAGAAAGAGAAATTAAGGAGTCGATGCCATTTACAATTACACCCAAAACCATAAGATACCTAGGAATAAACCTAAACAAAGAGGCAAAGGATCTGTACTCAGAAAACTATAGAATACTCATGAAAGAAATTGAGGAAAACACAAAGAAATGGAAAAATGTTCCATGTTCATGGATTGGAAGAAGAAATATTGTGAAAATTTCTATGCTACCTAGAGCAATCTACACATTTAATGCAATCCCTGTCAAAATACCATCAATTTTTTTCAAAGAGCTTGAACAAATAATACTAAAATTTGTATGGAACCAGAAAAGACCCCGAATAGCCAGAGGAATGTTGAAAAAGAAAAGCAAAGCTGGCGGCATCACAATTCCAGACTTCCAGCTCTATTACAAAGCTGTCATCATCAAGACAGTATGGTACTGGCACAAAAACAGACACAGAGATCAATGGAACAGAATAGAGAGCCCAGAAATGGACCCTCAACTCTATGGTCAACTAATCTTTGACAAAGCAGGAAAGAATGTCCAATGGAAAAAGACAGTCTCTTCAACAAATGGTGTTGGCAAAATTGGACAGCCACATGCAGAAGAATGAAACTGGACCATTTCCTTACACCCACACAAAAATAGACTCCAAATGGTTGAAAGACCTAAATGTGAGACAGGAGTCCATCAGAATCTTAGAGGAGAACACAGGCAGCAACCTCTTCGACCTCAGCTGCAGCAACTTCTTCCTAGAAACATCGCCAAAGGCAAGGGAAGCAAGGGCAAAAATGAACTGTTGGGACTTCATCAAGATAAAAAGCTTTTGCACAGCAAAAGAAACAGTCAACAAAACCAAAAGACAACCGACAGAATGGGAGAAGATGTTTGCAAATGACAAATCAGGTAAAGGGCTAGTATCCAAAATCTATAAAGAACTTATCAAACTCAACACCCAAAGAACAAAGAATCCAATCAAGAAATGGGCAGAAGACAGAAACAGACATTTCTCCAAAGAAGACATACAAATGGCCAATAGACACATGAAAAACTGCTAAACATCACTCTGCATCAGGGAAATCCAAATCAAAACCTCAATGAGATACCACCTCACACCAGTCAGAATAGCTAAAATTAACAATTCAGGAAACCACAAATGTTGGTGAGGATGCAGAGAAAGAGGAACCCTCCTACACTGCTGGTGGGAATGCAAGCTGGTACAGCCACTCTGGAAAACAATATGGAGTTTCCTCAAAAGAGCTACTATATGATCCAGCAATTGCACTACTGGGTATTTACCCCAAAGATAAAAATATAGTGATCCGAAGGGGCCCCTGCACCCCAATGTCTATAGTAGCAATGTCTATAATAGCCAAACTATGGAAAGAGCCCAGATGTCCATCAACAGATGAATGGATAAAGAAGATGTGGTTTATATATACAATGGAAAACTACTCAGCCATCCAAGTAAAAGAAAAAGAAATCTTACTATTTGCAATGATGTGGATGGAACTAGAGGATATTATGCTAAGCAAAATAAGTCAATCAGAGAAAGACAATTATCGTAAGATCTCACTCATATATGGAATTTAAGAAACAAAACAGAGGATCATAGGGGAAGGGAGGGAAAAATAAAATAAGATGAAATCAGAGAGGGAGATAAACCATAAGAGACTCTTAATCATAGGAAACAAACTGAGGGTTGCTGGAGGGGAGGGGAGTAGGAGGATGGGGTAACTGGGTGATGGACATTAAGGAGGGCATGTGATGTAATGAGCACTGGGTATCATATAAGACTAATGAATCACTGAACTCTACCTCTGAAGCTAATAATACACTATATGTTAATTAATTAAATTTAAATTTAAAAAAATACAGTTTTAAGACACTAAGTTGTGGGGTAGTTTATTACTTGGCAGTAGAAAAATAATTCACAATATCATTTTGATATAAACAGCCAGATCATTATAACAAAGGCTGATGGGTAAAGAGATTGAACATAGAAACATACTAAACTATTATAAACTTCTATTATCCTCCATGGAAGAATGTCCACAGTATTTATTTGTAGCATTGGTAGAGTATTATTATTATTTAAGTAGGCTTCATGCCCAGCATGGAGCCCAACATGGGACTTGAACTAACATCCCTGTTATCAAGACCTGAGCTGAGATCAAGAGTCGGATGTTTACCCAACTGAGCCACCCAAGAACCCCTGAAATATGCTATTATTATACATATTGCATACATTATTTCATTATGATTTTATATCCAGTGTTTTTTTCAAGTACATCTCCTCTTATTTAAAAGTCCAATTAGCCCTATTTCTCTTTCCTCATATGTATATTTTATCTTTGTTGAATATGTTTCACTTCTGTCTTGAATTGTAGTTCAACAAATGCCTGATACTTTTTTCATTACACTTTTATGAGCAATTTATATTGTATGGGATCCTTAATGATGCATGGTTTGTGCAAGGCTTCCTGTTTGAGTTGCTTCTGCCATAGTCTTACTGAAATCACTGGTTCTGATCTTTACACCTCCTTGATATTACAAATTTGGGCACCTCACCCAGAATCTGGAATAAAAAAAAAAAATACTAGGGATGTATGGTTCTCTTTCAGGTTATGATTCACTGCAATGGAGGAGATATTGTTTAGTAGTCCATCCAAACAGGGTCATCACTTTCTGGCTTTTAACATTATGCAGTTGTAGAGATACAGGTACCTACTTCACATGTTGCCTTGATTCATTAGCTCTGCAGACAATAAAACCCCAAGCCATACATCATTTAAGTTTCCCTAGGCTTCACACTTTTTAACTCTTTCCTTCATTTCTGGCAACATAATACTTTCTTCCTTTTAATACTAGTAATGTGTTCTTTTAACCATTGTAATTTAAGTTTATTAAAATTAATATTCATATAATTAAAGATAATCTGCACTAAAAGTTCAAATAAATAGATATTGTTTACATATCATTAACTATGAAAGACAAAAATGAGTAAACTGAGTAACTTTTTCTTGCTAAACTAATTATTTTAGACATGGAATAAGCAGTCTTTGGTCTTTTTTTTTTTTCCTTGCTGGTTTTCTTTTATCTAATAAAATGTAAAAATTAACTTTTTAACTTTCACAATAGCATATTGTGTGTGTGTGTGTGTGTGTCTTAAATTGTCTTCTAAAAATAGTTTTCATTATTGTGGGAGTGCAATAAGGAATAGAGATGATTACGGGACATAATTTCTTCTGTGAGAAGCAAATCAATCTTGTTCTTAAGAGAAAAACCAGGTGTAAAGATAATTTGTTATTATAAGAAAGCTACAAATCATTTTAAAGTTAGTTACAGATAATACAGAAAAATTAGTAGGGACACTTTACCTTTGATAATGTGTTCTCAACTGGACACATCATCGGTCCATACAGTTTTCTTTCTATGTTTACAATATTTTTATTTTATGGGAATTGCAACATATGCATTACATTATAGCACAGAAAGAGCTGTAGGCCACAATAATCATCAATTACCTCAAGCAGCAGAGTTGCCTAGCTCAAAACTGTAAAACTAAGTCAGGAGAGGACCATTTTACTTTACAAGGCAGAACAAAGCCTTGGGGATAAAGAAAAAATATTTTGCTAAGAAAGCAAAAGCATGTCAAATTATGGGTGGTCATTACTTGTTCAGATTTGTTTATAAAACTAAGTAGCTTTTTCTAGCTTAGTGAAACACTAATATATCCCTATTCGAAACTACTGATCTCAACTGATGCTCCAACATATCTACTCAGTCTCCCTACAGCCTGTCTATTTCTCTGGTCTCACACAATCATGACCACCACGTTTCGTCGTACTGGCTGTGGCTACCAATAATCTCACACTGGAGCTCTATAGCTTTTGCTGCTTGAGGTAATTAATGGTACAAAAATACCATTTTCTACATATCTTAGATCATTATATATGTCCTGGCTCACCTCCCTGATACAAGATTCCTAAAGCATGGAATTATGTGCAATTGATTTTTTATGCCTCTTGAGAACCAATGTGGTAATTTGCCAATAATAGTTTTTTCATCCAATCTTGATAATTGAGTGAATATTCTTTCTTTTTGAAAAAAAAAAATATATATATAGGTAGTATATTTAGAATCTAAAGAGGCAGTATCTATTTTTGCTGTGAGGGTAGAGCATATTTTCAAACCTACATTAAATCATTGACTTTTTCATTTTTTTCCCAGTATATTATTTCATTCCATTGATGTCAGTATATAGAAATACAATTGATTTTTTAAATTTCACTTTATTATGTTATGTTAGTCACTGTACATTACATCATTAGTTTTTTTTAAGATTTCATTTAAAAAATATTTTATTTATTTATTTTTATTTATTTATTTATTTATTTATTATTTATTTATTTATTTATTTATTTATTTATTTATTTATTTATTTTGCCTTGGGATTTTTATTTATTTCATATTATTTTTTAAATTTTCTAATTGTTATGTTAATCACCATACATTACATCATTAGTTTTTGATGTAGTGTTCCATGATTCATGGTTTGTGCATAACACCCAGTGCTCCATGCAGAACATGCCCTCTTTAATACCCATCACCAGACTAACCCATCCTCCCACCCCCCTCCCCTCTAGAACCCTCAGTTTGTTTTCCAGAGTCCATCATCTCTCATGGTTTGTCTCCCCCTCCAATTTCCCCCCCTTCATTCTTCCCCTCCTGCTATCTTCTTCTTCTTTTTTTTTTCTTAACATATAATGCATTGTTTCAGAGGTACAGATCTGTGATTCAACAGTCTTGCACAAGTCACAGCAGTCACCATAGCACATACCCTCCCCAGTGTCTAATACCCAGCCACCCCATCCCTCCCATCCCACCCCCCACTCCAGCAACCCTCAGTTTGTTTCCTGAGATTAAAAATTCCTCATATCAGTGAGGTCATATGATACATGTCTTTCTCTGATTGACTTATTTCGCTCAGCATAACACCCTCCAGTTCCATCCACGTCGGTGCAAATGGCAAGATCTCATTCCTTTTGATGGCTGCATAATATTCCATTGTATATATATACCACCTCTTCTTTATCCATTCATCTACTGATGGACATCTTGGCTCTTTCCACAGCTTGGCTATTGTGGACATTGCTGTTATAAACATCGGGGTACACTACCCCTTAGGATTGCTACATTTGTATCTTTAGGGTAAATATCCAGTAGTGCAATTGCTGGATCATATGGTAGCTCTATTTTCAACTTTTTGAGGAACCTCCATGCTGTTTTCCAGAGTGGTTCGCCAGGTTGCATTCCGACCCAGTGTAAGAGGGTTCCCCTTTCTCCACATCCCCGCCAACATCTGTCATTTCCGGACTTGTTAATTTTAGCCATTCTGACTGGTGTGAGGTGGTATCTCATTGAGGTTTTGATTTGGATTTCCCTGATGCCGAGCGATGTTGAGCACTTTTTCATGTGTCTGTTGGCCATTTGGATGTCTTCTTTGGAAAAATGCCTGTTCATGTCTTCTGCCCATTTCTTGATTGGATTCTTTGTCTTTGGGTGTTGAGTTTGATGAGTTCTTTATAGATTTTGGATACTAGCCCTTTACCTGATTTGTCATTTGCAAACATCTTCTCCCATTCTGTCGGTTGTCTTTTGGTTTTGTTGACTGTTTCTTTTGCTGTGCAAAAGCTTTTTATCTTGATGAAGTCCCAACAGTTCATTTTTGCCCTTGCTTCCCTTGCCTTTGGCGATGTTTCTAGGAAGAAGTTGCTGCAGCTGAGGTCGAAGAGGTTGCTGCCTGTGTTCTCCTCTAGGATTCTGATGGACTCCTGTCTCACATTTAGGTCTTTCAACCATTTGGAGTCTATTTTTGTGTGGGTGTAAGGAAATGGTCCAGTTTCATTCTTCTGCATGTGGCTGTCCAATTTTGCCAACACCATTTGTTGAAGAGACTGTCTTTTTCCATTGGACATTCTTTCCTGCTTTGTCAAAGATTAGTTGACCATAGAGTTGAGGGTCCATTTCTGGGCTCTCTATTCTGTTCCATTGATCTCTGTGTCTGTTTTTGTGCCAGTACCATACTGTCTTGATGATGACAGCTTTGTAATAGAGCTGGAAGTCTGGAATTGTGATGCCGCCAGCTTTGCTTTTCTTTTTCAACATTCCTCTGGCTATTCGGGGTCTTTTCTGGTTCCATACAAATTTTAAGATTATTTGTTCCATTTCTTTGAAAAAAGTGGATGGTATTCTGATGGGGATTGCATTGAATGTGTAGATTGCTCTAGGTAACGTTGACATCTTCACAATATTTGTTCTTCCAATCCATGAGCATGGAACGTTTTTCCATTTCTTTGTGTTTTCCTCAATTTCTTTCATGAGTATTCTATAGTTTTCTGAGTACAGATCCTTTGCCTCTTTGGTTAGATTTATTCCTAGGTATCTTATGGTTTTGGGTGCAATTGTAAATGGCATCAAATCCTTAATCTCTCTTTATTCTGTCTAGTTGTTGGTGTTTAGAAAAGCAAATTTCAGTGAGGGGGCTGTTAAAGTCCCCCACTATTATTGTATTGTTATCAATGTGTTTCTTTGCTTTTGTTATTAATTACCTTATATAATTGGCTGCTCACATACTAGGGGCATAGATATTTACAATTGTTAGATCTTTTTTTTTTTTTTAAAGATTTTATTTATTTATTTGACAGAGAGAGACACAGCGAGAGAGGGAACACAAGCTGAGGGAGTGGGAGAGGGAGAAGCAGGCTTCCCGCGGAGCAGGGAGCCCGATGCAGGGCTCGATCCCAGGACCCTGAGATCATGACCTGAGCCGAAGGCAGACGCTTAACGGCTGAGCCACCCAGGTGCCCCAAATGTTAGATCTTCTTGTTGGATAGACCTTTTAAGTAGGATATAATGTTCTTCCTCATTTCTTATTACAGTCTTTGGTTTAAAATCTAATTTGTCTGTTATAAGGATTGCCACCCCAGCTTTCTTTTGGTGTCCATTAGCATGGTAAATGGTTTTCCACCCCCTCACTTTCAATCTGGGGGTGTCTTTGGGTCTAAAATGAGTCTCTTGCAGACAACATATCGATGTGTCTTTTTTTTTTATCCAATCTGATAGCCTGTGTCTTTTGATTGGGGCATTCAGCCCATTTACATTCAGGGTAACTATTGAAAGATAGGAATTTAGTGCCATTGTATTGCCTGCAAGGTGACTGTTACTGTATATTGTCTGTGTTCCTCTCTAGTCTATGTTGCTTTTAGGCTCTCTCTTTGCTTAGAGGACCCCTTTCAATATTTCTTGTAAGGCTGATTTTGTGTCTGCAAATTCCTTTAGTTTTTTTTTGTCCTGGAAGCTTTTTATATCTCCTTCTATTTTTAATGACAGCCTAGCTGGATATAGTATTCTTGGCTGCATATTTTTCTCATTTAGTGCTCTGAATATATCATGCCATTCCTTTCTGGCCTGCCAGGTCTCTGTGGATAGGTCTGTTGCCAATGTAATGTTTCTACCATTGTAGGTTACAATCTCTTCTCCTGAGCTGCTTTCAGGATTTTCTCTTTGTCTCTGAGACTCGTAAGTTTTATTATTAGATGTCGGGGTGTTGACCTCTTTTTATTGATTTTGAGAGGGGTTCTCTGTGCTTCCTGGATTTTGATGCCTGTTTCCTTCCCCAAATTAGGGAAGTTCCCTGCTATAATTTGCTCCAGTATACCTTCTGCCCCTCTCTCTCTTTCTTCTTCTGGGATCCCAATTATTCTAATGTTGTTTCGTCTTATGTTATCGCTTATCTCTCGAATTCTGCCCTCGTGATCCAGTAGTTGTTTATCTCTCTTTTTCTCAGCTTCTTGTTTTTCCATCATTTGATCTTCTATATCACTGATTTTCTCTTCTGCCTCATTTATCCTAGCAGTTAGAGACCCATTTTTAATTGCACCTCATTAATAGCCTTTTTGATTTCGACTTGGTTAGATTTTAGTTATTTTACTTCTCCAGAAAGGGTTTCTCTAATAACTTCAATGCTTTTTTCAAGCCCAGCTGGTATCTTCAAAGTGATGAATCTGAACTCTAGATCCAACATCGTACTAATGTCTGTATTGAGTAGGTCCCTGGCAGTCGGTAGTACCTCTTGTTCCTTTTGTTGAGGTGATTTTTTCCATCTTGTCATTTTGTCCAGAGGAGAATAGATGAATGAGAGAACAAAATGCTAACAGGGTAACAACATCCCCAGAAAATATACTCTAAACAAATCAGAAAAGGCCTGAAGGTGGGGAGAAAAAAAGGGAAAGAAAGAAAAAAGAGAAAGAAAAAGAAAAAGAAAAAGAGGAAGGTAAAAACAAACAAACACAGAACAAAACAAAAAGAAACAGAATATGATCAAATATGATCAGGCTGGTGCATAGATCAGTGCCACAGACTGGATTTTGGGCATAATTTGGTCTGTTAGAAGAAAGTGCCTCCCAAAATTTTAAAGAAGGAGAAACTTATATATGTACAAAAATAAGGGTTGATATGATGAAGGGATGGAATATGACTGTAAAGATGAAAATTATAAAAAATTGTATAAAAGGAATTGATAAGAAGTTGTTTGGAAAAAGAAAGAAGAGAATTTTTTAAAAAAAGGAAAAAGAAGGGAGAGAATGTGATCAGGCAGGAGAGTAGAACATAACCATACACTAGAGATTTAGGGTATATTTTGATCTGTTAGAAGAAACTATCTCAAAATTTTAGAGAGAACAACTTATATATATATGCCAAAAATAAGTGTAACTACTATGAAGAGATAGAATATGACTCTAAAAATGAAAAATAAAAATGTTTTTTAAAAAAAGGATTGATAAGTTGTTGTTTGAAAAAGGGAAAAAGAAAAATTAAAAAAAAAAGTTAAAAAAAATTAACTTTGAAAGACTAAAGAATCATGGTAAAAAAGCCATGCATTCTATGTGCATTATTCCCCTAGCGCTGGAGTTCTGCCGTTCTCATTGATCAGTGAACTTCATCTTGGCTGGCTGTTCTCCCTGATCTTCTGGGGGAGGGGCCTGTTGCTGTGGTTCCCAAATGTCTTTGCCGGAGGCGGAATTGCCCCACCCTTGCCCGTTCCAGGCTAAGTAATCTGCTTGGGTTTGCCTCAGGGGCTTTTGTTCCCTGCAAGCTTTCCATACAGCTTTGGAGGCTGAGAGTAAAAATGGCGGCCTCCCAATCTCCGCCCAGGAGGAGCCGAGAACTCAGGGCCCTGCTGCTCAGTGAGCCCCCAGAGAAAAGCAGTCAGTCACTCCCGTCTCCCCAGTCTCCGGCCGCACTGTGTGCTCATCCGGCCTGTGACTGAGCATTTCTGTCTCTGGCACCTGACCCCGTGTGGAGTCTCCAAACCCAGCAGATCCCTGTAGTGTGCTCCTGCGCCACTCCTCCTGGGGGAGGAAGGGGAGTCTTCCCGGATCTGCCGCTTGTTGGGTCCCTGCTGGAGGAGCAGTGGCCCGACTGTGCCATGGATCATGGTTTATGGCAACCCCGTGGTGAGAGCCCGCTCCTCGGCTCCGTCTCTGCAGCCTGCTTCTCTGCTCCGGTACCTGGGAGCTCTGCTGCAATCAGGCACCCCCAGCCTTTCTGTGACCCCAAGGGTCCTGAGACCGTAGTGTCCCACGAGAGTTCCACCCCCCGCTTAGCCACTGGAGTGATGTCCCTCAGCGGAGCAGACTTCGAAAAGTTCTGATTTTGTGCTCCGTGGCTCTATCACTTGCCAGAAGCAGCCAATGGAGTCCCCCTCTCCCGCCATCTATCCTCCCAAATATTGCCTCGGATTCCCTTCTCCGCATGTCCTACCTTCCAGAAAGTGGTTGCTTTTCTGTTCAGAGAGTTGTTGCTATTCTTTTCTTCGATCTCCTGTTGAGTTTGTAGGTGTTCAGAATGGTTTGATCCCTATCCAGCTGAATTCCTGGTACCAGACGAAATCCAGGTCTCCTGTTCCTCTGCCATCTTGCTCCACATCATTAGTTTTTGATGTAGTGTTCCATGATTAACTGATTCACTGTTGGCATATAACATCCAATGCTCTACACAATACATGCCTTCCTTCATACCCATCACTGGGCTAACCCATCCCCCCGCCCCAAACCGTCAGTTTGCTTCTCAGAGTCCATAGTCTCTCATGGTTCATTTCCCCCTCTGATTTCCTCCACCCTTCATTTTTCCTTTCCTACTTTTTTTTTTTTTTTTAAGATATAATGTATTATTTGTTTCAGAGGTATAGGTCTGATTCATCAGTCTTACACAATTCACAGCACTCACCATAGCACATACCCTCCCCAATGTCCATCACCCAGCCACCCCATCCGTCCCACCCCCCCTCCACTCCGGCAACCCTCAGTTTGTTTCCTGAGATTGAGTCTCTTATGGTTTGTTTCCCTCTCTTGTTTCATCTTATTTCATTTTTTCATCCCTTCCCTTATGATCCTCTGGCTTATTTCTCAAATTCTTCATATCAGTGAGATCTATTGATACTTGTCTTTCTCTGATTGACTTATTTCACTTAGCATAATACCCTCTAGTTCCATCCACACCATTGCAAATGGCAAGATTTCTTTTTTTTTTTTTGATGGCTGCATAATATTCCATTGTATATATACACCACATCTTCTTTATCCATTCATCTGTTGATGGAAATCTTGGTTCTTTCCATAGTTTGGCTATGAAATACAATTGATTTTTAAAAATTGTTCATGAATTACAGGCATAGCCTGTTTTTTTGTGCTTTGCTTTATTATGCTTCACAGATACTGAGTTTTCTTACAGATTTATGGTTTGTGGCAACCCTTGCAATGAGCAAGTCTACTGGTGTCATTTTTCCAACAGCATTTGTTCACTGCATGTCTCTGCATCACATTTTGGCAATTCTTGCAATATATCACAAATTTTAAATTATTATTATTTTTGTTATTGTGACCTGTGATCACCAGTGATAACTCCTTAAAGCTGAGATGATGGTTAGCATTTTTTAGCACTAAAGTATTTTTAAGTTAAGGTATGTATATTGCTTTTTTAGACATAATGCTTTTACACAGCTAATAGACTACAGTAGAGTGTTAACATAACTATTATATGCACTGGGAAACCCCAAAATTCATTTGACTCACTTTATTGCTATTTGTTATATTGTGGCCATCTGGAACCAGACCTGCAATATCTCCAAGGTATGCCTGTATATAGCCCTGCTAAAATTGTTAGTTTTAATAGATATTTTATTGACTTCTTAGGATTTCTACAAATGTGTTTTTGTCATCTCTAAACAGAGTTTAACTACTTCCTCTCCAACATGTATGTCTTTTATTTCTTTTTATTGACTTATTGTATTGCCTGGATCTTTCTGAAAAAATGTTGAATAGAAGCTGAGAACAGACTTCTTTGCCACTTTCTTACACTTTTTCCTGTGAGGATAAGTTTAAAGACTTACACAGATTAACTTTTTTGTTTTTTTTTTGTTTTTTGAGAGAGACTGAGAAAGAAAGAGAGCACAACTCATGAGCCAGGGATGTAGTGGGGAAGGGCAGAAGGAGAGGGAAGGAGAGAATCTTAAGCAGGCTCCACGCCCTGCACTGAACCTGATATGGGTCTTGATCTAACCACCCTGAGATCATGACTTGAGCCAAATTCAAGAGTTGGATGCTTAACTGAGTCACCCAGGCACCTCCACAGGTAAACTTTTTTCAGGTTGAAGAATTCTATTCTTTTCTTGCTAACAGTTTTTAATATGAAAACCTGTTAAATTATTAAATGCTTTTTTTCATCTGTTATTACGTCCATACAGTTATTTTAATCTGTTATATGTTGAATTATTTTGACAGACTTTAAAATGTGAAAATAAGCTTGTATTTTTTGCATAAACTCACTTGGTCATAGGTATTATCTAGTTTACTTATTGTGGAAATCAGTATGACAACACTGTATGAATGATTTTTGTTTCTATGTTAATGAGAAATACTGATACATATTTAACTTGTAATAGCCTTGTTTGGTTTTGGAATCTGGGAAATGCTGGCCTCATAAAATGGGTATAGAAGTCTTCCTTTTTCCTCTATATCTGAAGAATTAGGTAGCACTGAAAATATATCCTCTTCAAATATTTGACAGAATTCCACAATGAAGGTATCTGCACCTATAGTTTTATTTGCGAATGTTTTAAAATTTAAAATTCAATTTTTTAGTATATACAGAATTATTCAAATTTCCTAGCAAATGTATTTAGCTGGTGACTTGGTTGGGGTTGACTGGTCTATTGTAATGTTACTCACATCCTTGTGGCCATAGCTGGGATATTTGAAATGGCTGGGTTCTCTCTTATATGATCTCTCATCTTGAGCTACTCCATAGCATGATGATCTCTTGGTTTCAACAGAATGATAGCAAAAGCTTTAGGGTTTTTTGATGTTTGGAATCAAAAGTCACACAATCTTATATTTGTACAGTCAATTAGGAAAATTCATGTCACAAGACCTGAACATGTTTAAGGAGTGGAAAAATAGACTCCACCCCTTTGATGGGAGTTCTGCAAAGGATGTGACCATATTTATTTTTAACACTCTGCTCTTTGATTATAATTTTTAATGAATATTTGAACTAAATTCAAATACTATCAAAACTCACAAAAGACTCAGCTAATTATGGTATCTGGCTCGAGGATCTTGTGTTTGCATTGAGACTGAACACTGATAAAGCCCCCATTATGACTTGTCTTGACTCTTACTCTTATAAATAAAAAGATAATTTATATTCTGCCTATTTCACCATTGTCATTTCCATTATGTGAAGAACAGGAAGCACATGACCCTCACTGAATGACTGACTGAATGTGAAATCCAGTCAGTCACATTGCCACCAGTTCGATTCTGGGTGCAGTGACTATCCTTTGATTAGGTAAAATTCTGCTCTCTGAGTGTGGTTTCATAATAATTTATTTTTCTCTGCTCTTGATTCCACCTTTGGAAATGTCTTTCCTATACAATGAGAAATAGCCCATGTTTACATTTGAAATCTTACTAAGACTCCTTCCTGTCTATAGAAAAGTCAGGGCCCTTTTAGCTAAATCTAAATCAAATCTCTTAATAAGCTTGTGTCTTTCTTAGAAATTTGATTGTGGTTCACTGCATGACCCTGAAAGCCACTTCCATAATTGTTCTCAGCATTGACCATGGCTGCTTTGGGTAGAGTGTCAGATTGCTGAGAGACAAAGCCCTTAAGATTCTTAGAATCACTTGTATCTAGCTGAATGGGTCCCAGGCATGATTTTAATCTCCCTGAAATATTAACAAAAGTCTTACAATCATACCCTTAATTTGATCTTCACCTTAAAGCTGTTTTATACTTGAATATTTTGCTGGCTTGAAAGCCTGGGTATTACAACAGTTTTATTTTACAACAGATCATATTTTTGTCTCTCAAAATATTCTCTAAATTCTGTTGGTAAACTAAAGTTTATCCTTTTGTTCATGTCTCTCTTTCCATATCTTATTATATGCAAGTAAGTGGCAAAGACAGTTGACATTTCCAACATTCTGCCTGGAAATCATCTTAATCAGATTCACAACTTCATTAGTATGTCCTCCATATTTGAAGCTACCAGACAATATTGTTCTGCCGTTACAAAATATTCATTAGCACTTTCAGCCTCAATTGCAATTTCCTTATTCTTTTTGCATCTTCTATTAAGAGTCTTCTCACCACCCTTTCAAGTTCCTGAGACTAACTGGTGCCAACTCCACATATTTTAGGTTTTTGTTATTGCAGCATGCTGTATAATAAATCACCTCATACATGATGGCTCAAAACAGCAATGTTTTGTTATTTCTTACAACTTTTGGCTAGGCAGTTTCTCTAGTGTTTCTTTTTGCTGTACCCTAAAGGCGTTTATCTAGCTTGCTGAGTCTCTTCAATTTGGAAATGCTCAGTCACCGTTACTTCAAATATTGCTTCTGATCTATCCTCCTGTGAGATTAAAATTTCTCATATGTTAGACATTTTGACCAAGTACTACATGTCTCTTACAGTGTATTCTTTCTCCCCATTCTTTTTCTCTTGCACTATGTTCCTATCTTTAAAATGACTCAAATCCATAGTCTGTTGTGTTCTGTATAACACCCATCTTATTCATTGCTGATATTATATTTCAGATACGGAGTGTTCATTTCATCTTCTTATAGGTTCAGATCAGTGTTAAAATTCTACTTATTTACCTCTATCTTATATCTTTTTTCTCTACCTTAAGACATTAATTATAATTACTTTTAGTCTTGTTTACTAACTCCAATGATTGGGAATGATCTGGGATGATGTCTGGGAATGATTTTATTATTGACTGTTTTCCCTGTAAGGCCATATTTACCTACTTTCATGTCATATTTTTATTGTATATTGGTTCTTGCAGATGATCATTATAAATTTTTTTGATTATGTCACATTGCTCTAAAACATGTTTTTTTCTAGCAAGTATTTAAACTACCTGTAGATCACCTTGACACTGTCAAAGCTCTGTGGTTTTAATCTTTATTAGTATAGGTTTGTTTTAGTTTTGCCTTTAATCATAGGACTTAGCCTTTTTTTCTAAGATATGGTTCTTGTGATGGTTAACATGTGTCAGCTTGACTGGGCCATAGGGTATTCAGATATTTGGTTAAACATTATTTCTGGGTGTCTCTGTGAGGGTGCTTCTGGATGAGAATAACATTTGACCCAGTAGACTGAATAAGTCTCTTGGAGCATTGAACTTGTGTGGTTTGTGGTTTCACAAAGGAACTAGAGGAGATAATCATACAGATTTGTCAGATTTCTTTTTGCTGCTACCTTCTCTTTAGAAACTTGTCCTCAGATTCTAGCCATGTATGCAATTCAAATGATTGCATTATTCTTCACCCAGTAAGAGTGTTACCCTCTGCTTTTCCACTATTTCCCTGTCCCACTGTTAGATCATACATGTGAGAAAATGGGATTTCCAAGTTAAAATTGATTATTAGTTAGCTATGTTATTAATCAGATATATAAATCATTTTTATAACCTATATATTTCTCAATAACCCAATTTTTAAAAAGTTATGACCTTTGTTTTGTGGTGAGGTATTTGTCCTCAACCAAAGAAAGGTCTAGCCTTGGTCCCAGGTCCCAGGAGGTAAACTTTAGACTCTTGGAATTTCCTCACAGATGGGTTGACTCTGTTATTCATAGTGGGCCCCTAGGGTCACACCTGATAATTTATGCTAAAGAGGTGTGTATCTCATGGTGGGCTTCCCAGCCATGTAATGCTGTTTCAACCACTGGAAAGTGGGGGAGCTGGAGATTGAGTTCAACCACATGGCAACCAAATCAATCAATCATAAAATTCAATAAAAATTCTGGATTTCAAAGCTTAGATGAGCTTCCTTGATTGGCAATACTCTGTGCATAGTATGTCTGGAGGAAGATAAAGTTATCCATGACATCATGGGACAGGATGGCTAGAAGCTCCATGTCTGGTCCCCTCCTAGAGCCTTCCCTATGTATTTCTTCCTTTGGCTGGTTCTAATTTGCATCATTTCTCTGTAATGAACATATCCATGAGAATAATAAATTCAGTAAGTACTTTGAATCTTAATAGCAAATTATCAAATCTGAATGTGGTTCTGGGAACCCCCTGAATTTGCTTTTGCTTCAAAAAGTTTTGAACAGATTTAGCAGTGTGGCTAATTGCCACATAATGAGTCAGAATAATATGGTAGCATAATACTACCAATATGCAGGTCTTGAAATCTATATGCAAGAAATCACCCTTCTAAACTGAAGAAAAAATAATTTCTAAGGCATACAAAAACAGAGAAATCACCAGCATAACTGCCATAGAAGAAATATTAAAAGAAATTCCTCAAAGAGGAAACATATATATATATATATATATATATATAGGTCAGAAACTTAGACTTACACAAAGAATGAAAGAATATTGGAGAAGGAATAAATAAAAGTAACATAGAATATTTTATTTCCCTTATTCTTAATTGATCTAAAATATAACCGTTTAAAGTAAAAACAGTAAAAACAGTAACAATATTGGGTAATTGTAATATATGGATCAGTTAAGTATATGATAGCAATCAATGTCAGATGGGACAGGAAGACAGTACTGGAAATACTCTGCTACAAACTATCTGTGCTACACATAAAGTGGTATCATATTTTTGGAAGGTAGACTTAGGTTAGTTACAAATGTATATTTCATCTCAAAGGCAACCGCTATTTTTTTTTTAAAGATGTATAATTGATATTCTGAGAGAGGAAATAAAATAGAATAAAATCAAATGCTCATTTAAATCTACGGAAGAGAGAAAAAGGGGAAGAGAACAAAGAACAATTGTAATAAATAAGAAACAGTTACAAACAGGGTAGATATTAATACAAATATATTCATAATCTCTTCAAATGTTAATGGTCTATATATGTCAATTAAAAGACAACAAATGTTAGAAAAGATTTTAAAAAGACACAGCTATATATTCTCTATAATAAACTCACTTTACTATAAAGACACATAGTATAAGTAAAAAAAAAAAAAAAAATAGAGAAAGATATACCATGCTAGCATTAATCTAAAGAAAGCTAGAATAGCTTCCTTAAATTCACACAAAGCCAACTTCAGGACAAAGAAAATTATCAAGGATAAAGAGGATATTACATGATGATAAAGGAGTCAGTTCTCCACTATAAATAAAGTTCTTAAATTATATGCACAAGACAGTACCAAAAACATGAGGCAAAAATTGGTAAGACTGAAAAGAGGAATAAAAAAATCTACTACTACAATTGGAGATCCTTCTTTAGATTATTGATAGATCAAGGAGGTAATGAATCAGTAAAGATTTAGTTGACCCGAACAGCACTATCAATCAAGTTGATCTAATAGAAATTCATAGACTACTCCATCTAACAACAGCCAAAAGCACATTTTTCTCAAGTTTACATGGGATATTCTCCAAGACAGACTGCACTGTGGGCCATAAAACATGCATAAACAATTTAAAACAATAGAAGCTGACAATATTGCCTTTTCCCTGGGTCCTAACGCTACTAGAAAATAGTGGTGGTTAATAAATCCCCCACCAGCCTACGCTTTTTTTGTTACAGGAAATGGCTTACTGTAAATAAACACCCTTCCCCATATAAGCTCGGTGAGAGTCACAGATGCCCCTCTCATTTATCTATGACAAAGCCAGAAAAAGACCCTCCCCATTTCCATCTTTGCCTCAGAAATGATTAGCGGGACCCTTTGTCCCCATGGGGCAATCAGAACAAAATACTTGTTCATCAAAATTTGGTCAAGTTTTTCTCTATTCACCAGGCTCCTGAACTTTGATCCACTCTCAGACTGAGCCAGCAAACAACTCACCCTGAATAGTTTCCAAGTATAGGCTGACCTGAGGATAAAACATCTCTTATCTACTGTCTGATCTTTCCACCCTTGCTCATACCACTTTCCCACACTACGTTTCTTTCTTTCCTTTTCTTTTCTTTCTTTCTTTCTTTCTTTCTTTCTTTCTTTCTTTCTTTCTTTCTTTCTTTCTTTCTTTCTTTCTTTCTTTCTTTCTTTCTTTCTTTCTTTCTTCTTCTTCCTTCCTTCCTTCCTTCCTTCCTTCCTTCCTTCCTTCCTTCCTTCCTTCCTTCCTTCTTCCCTTCCCTTTTTTCAAAGATTTATTTATTTGAGAAAGAGAGAGAGAGAGTATGGTGGGGGAGGGGCAGAAGGAGAGAATCTTTAAGCAGACTCCCTGCTGAGCACAGAGCCCAACATGGGGCGTGATCTCACACCCTGAGATCATGACCTGAGCAGAGACCAACAGTCAGATGCTCAACTGACTGAGCCACCCAGGTGCCCATACTAGGTTCTTTCTAACCATGTTTACAAGCTCCCTTTACAAGAGACTTTTCTGCTTAACCTATGAAACTCTTGGAGGTCTCAGTCTGAATCTTCTCCCTATCACCATCATCCTATACCCCTACTGAATTCATGCTAGTTCCCCTCTCTTACAATAATCCTTTCAAATAAAATATCTCCTTATCTAAGGCCAGATCTGTTTCTTATTTAACAAATCAGATAAAGTGTGATGTAAAACCATAATGAAATTAAATTATAAATCTATAACAAAAACAGCTGGATATTAAACATCACAATTCTAAATAATGCATGTATCAATGAAATAATCTTAAGTGACATTTAAAAAAACATATTTTGAACTAAATGAAAATAAGATTACAACATACCAGAACTTGTGGGTACAGAGAAAGCAGTGCTTAGAGGAAAATGTATGGCATTAAATATGTATAATAGAAATGAGGAAAGATCTTAAATCAATAACCTAAGCTTCACCTTTAAAAACTACAGAGGGAGAAAAAGCACTTTAAGCCTAAAGAAAATAGACTAAAAGAAATAATAAAACTTAGAGCACAAACCAAGAGAAATGAAAACAGGGAAATAGTAGAGAAAATCAATGAAACTGAGAGATCAATAAAATTGATAAAACTTTAGCAGACTAACCGAGAGAAAAGACAGAAAACACAAATTATTAATATTGTGAGTTAAAGAGGGGTCATCACTACTGAGCCCATGGATATTAAAATAATAATAACAGAACACTATGAATTTTGAAAACAGATGAAATTGATCAATTATGTGAGATATAAAAACCTGCAAAACTCATACAAAGAGAAATGAATATCCAAAATATGTTTATATTTATGCAAGAAACTGAATCAACAAAAAATTACTCTCCAAAAAGGAAAGCAAGAAGCACAGATAGTTTCACTAGTGAATTCTCCCAATGTTTAAGGTAAAAGAGATATCAGTCTTCCACAGGGAGGATATAAAGCAGAGGGAAAACATACTAACTCATTTTATCAAACCACCATTATCATAATATTGAAATCAGATAAAGACATTACAATAAAGGAAAACCATAGAATAATATCTCTCATGAACATAGATGCAAAAATCAACACAGTATTAGTACATAGAGTCCAACAATGTATATGAAAAATTATACACCACGACCAAGTGGGATTTATTCTAGGTATTCAAGCCAAATTGAACATTTGAAAATCAAGTAATACAATCGACCACATCAACAAGATAAAGAAAAATTACATAATTGTGTCAATGACAGAAACCATTTGACAAAATTCAAAACCTATCCATGATAAAAAAAATAAAAAATTTCAGCTAAGATTAGAGAAATTTCTCAATTTAATAAAGAGTATCTACAACAAAAACTATAGCTAACATCATACTTAATCTTGAAGAACTGGATGCTTTCAGCCTAAGACTGGGAATGAGGCAAGGATGTTCTTTGACCATTCCTAATCAACATCTTACTGAAAATTTCTGCTAGTGCAATGGAACAAGGGAAAAAAAATGGTATACGGATTGGAAAGGAAGAAATACAACTCTTTTATTCATAGCTAACATAATTGTCCATGTAAAAATCCCCCAAATCAACACATAAACTCCTTGAACTAAATAGAAAATATAACCAAGTCATAGGATCCAAGGTTAAAAAACAAAGGGTAATTGCTTTTCTATATGCCAGCAATGAACAATTTACATTTGAAATTTTTTTAAATGTCATTTATAATAGCACCAAAATTTTATAAGGTGGGCCTGAAGCAGCTGGTAGTTCCAGAAAGTAAAGGGGTGGTAAACAAAAGATGGTCAACATATCAATGAGGCATAGTAACCAACTGAAAAAGCTCCAATACTGATATAAATACATGCTGTATGAATAAACAAATAGGTGGGGGAAAATAGACAAAATCTCATGCAGAAGAATTTCAAATAATCACAATTAGATACTCCACTCTTAAGGAAGGGAAGCAAAACTCCCTACTCCTTGGGTGTGGGCTGTGCAAAGTGATTTCTTTTCAAAGTGTACAGAGGGTAAAGAAGAAAAAAGTGAATTTATAATGGAGAAACACAATAAACACTACTTTAGCCCAGTGATCAAGAATAACATCAACAGTGATAAGTCCTTTTGATATTAATTACCTGTGGTATAATTAGAAGTGTATTTGGTCTTCCTTCTTCCTGGTTCCTGCCACAAAGATCCTAAAACCCTTAGAATTTTCTAAGTGTTAAGAGTACCTTTTGCTATTCATATGGAGCCCTTTTTGACAGCACCTGAGTTTATTCTACTGAAGTGACTTAGGGTGAAGCCCCTAGTTCCTTTCATGGTGGAGCTGTCATCAGAAAAACAAAGTGATTAGGGAGTTGGAAATTTGCATTGACTTCTGGGAAGTGGAGAAGCACAATTGGAATTAAATTCTATAAAGACCTCTGAACTAGATTTGATGAGCTTCCAGGTTGATGAATGAATATTGAATAGGGTAATACACCCCAACTTTGGGAGATAAACATTCCTACACTAGGATTGTTCTAGATCTCACCATAAGAACGTCTTTATCCGACTGTTCATTTGTATTCTTTATAATAAATATCCTTTATAATAAGTCAACAAAAGTAAAGTATTTCCCTGGGTTCTGTGATATGATTTAGCAAATTATCAAAATTTAGGAGGAAGTTGGAAACCTCCTGAATGTGTGTGTGTCTGTGTGTGTGTGGTCTTGAGGGACCTCTTAACCAGTGGGGTTTACACCAACTCTGAGTAGTTAGTATTAGGTTGAATTTGAATTGAATTGAATTGTGGGACACCCAGTTGGTGACCTTAGAGAATTAGTGAATTGTCCAGTTTGGAAACCCCATATGCATTTAGTATCAGAATGTGGGTGTGAGTACAAACAGCATTTCATAGTACCCTTGATATTATGGAATGAAAATGGAACTTTACATCTCTGGTCTTCCTACCACAAAACCTAAACCCCATTTTAATTAGGGGGAGAAATCAGCCAAATTCTGATTGAGTGATATTGTATAAAATACCTGACCAATAATCCTCAAAACTATCAATGTTATTTTTTAAAAAAATGCAAGAGGAGTCTACAGAGACATGTTAACTAAGTGTAATGTGTGGTATACCAGATAGGATCCTGGAGTAGAAAAAGTAAATTGGGTGGAAACAGAAAAAAATCAAAAAGTACGTATGCTAACTGATTATAATGTATGAATACTGGTTTATTATCACAAATGTATTGCCTAATATAAGAGATTAATGATAGGGAAAACTGTGTACAAGTTACATGAAAACACTCTATACTACGTTTGCAATTTTTCTATAAATCTAAAACTTCTAAAACCCTTTTGTTACACTGCAATTGTTCACTTATAGGTCCATAGCTTTCTCCTCTGTCTTCAGCCATTCTTATTTCTAAACATTTTAAGGTAATTCTTATATACAATGTGGAAAAGGAAGAAAAAGGATAATCACTAGACATAGTGACTGCCTTGAGTTATTATAGTACAATAAAATATATTCATCAAGAATTATATCAAGAATTTAAGCACTATATTATAATAGCTACAGCTGATCATTTTTGATTACTATTCATTTATAAATCTTTTATAGACAATAACCATATATATATAAAACAGATATATATATATATATGATAGATGATAAATAGATAGATGATAGACAGATGATAGAGATAGAGATATTCTTCCCAGAACCTAGAACAGTGTCTTCCATATAATATTTGTGAATAAATAAAAGCATCCTGTATTCTATAGTAATTATTAGAAGATATTACTAACCATGATATTATTACTCTCATATATAGACAGCCATTTCTAGAGATTTCATTTCTAGATATAAGGTCTTTTATCATCTTCTTATTTTATTTTCTTCATATCACAGTGCTTTATTCAATTATCTCATAATAAAACAGATCTCAAGAGGAAACAATAAACTAGAAATACTATTCTTGTAGCAACAAACTTGTAAACAGAATCATCTCTATGAAAAGATATGCTCTTTAAATTCCTACAAGAATTTCTATGAGGAGTCCAAGGTTATTTTCTCAAGAGGAGGCAAATACTTTTATCCTTTTAGTGACTACTTGATATTTTCACAGAGGGTTATTATAATGATCACAGGTAATGCAACACCAGGCTCTTATATGCTGTAAAATTTATGAGAGAGATGTATTTGTCAAACTCTGTGAATGCACTCTGTGATTGCTTATGCAGGATTAGTGTTGCTGGAAGTCCAGCAGACAGAGGCCATTTAATAAACTCTTTGCTGCTAGTCAAAATGATATCCTACTGATACCATCTGGATGTCAGTTGGAATCAAGTTTAGCTCTATTGGTAGGAGTCAGAGTTGAGTCAGTAAATAACTTCCTGTACAGATATGTTTAAACAAAGGTGTTTAATCAGTATGCTGGTTGACTGGTTATATTATAATCTTATGATTTGATAGGATAGGACTTTAATAATATAGACAAAAGATTTTGATAATAATTTATTTTTTAAAAACTCTTGTAAAGTAAAATAAGTAAACTTTTCCATTTTACCTAATGAACAGTCATTCTAACAATTACCTTTCTTGTTTGACATAGATTACAGTCCTATATAATTTCATCAATTTAAATCCACAGGCATAGGGTCATTTGTGCAATCATTCAGACTTTGTTTCCTAGGAAACAGACTAGTCAAGAGTTGAAAGATGGCCACCTACTTTCTTTACAACTATTATTTGATCCTGTGCTAATCCATGTAACTCATAAGTTTCTTTTTCTTATTGCTCAGAATCTGCTGTGGTTTTAAGGCCATTTTAGAACTTCATTTTCATTTAATATTTTATACAATCCTAAAATAGAGTTGTTAGTGACATTCAAAATGGTAAAATTCTTCACTGGTACAATTTATATTGAAATTGTAAATTCCACTCTAACAGAAATGAACAATGCTCTCACATATTTTGTGAAAATTGAACTGTGATAAAAAATTATATCTGGAGAGACAGATATAGAATATTACATCTTACAAAAGATATTATATTAATTTTCATACAAAATAATGTGTTTTAAAAATATATAATTGAAATTATATTGTGTGGTTAAAAAGTATCACAAAATAACTTTTCTAGAATTAAGATGTATGTAATATGTTATGGCTTACAATCATGGTTGTAATTCATCTGGGAAAACAGCAAAAAAACCTGCTTGACTTCAATATGTCATTTTTCATATTTTCTGGAATTTAGTCTTGCAGATACTCTTGATTATCTTGAAAAGACAATGTATGCATAAATCAGCTGCATTTTGGTATATAGTTATGCAATAATAAGTACACTTAAAAAGCTTGTTCTCAAAACTTTAACTTATGATTCTACTATTGTTTTTATCCAACACACTGCGGGTCATGCACTTTTTTTGTGATTGTTTACCAGTTTCAAAATATGGTAGAAATAACTGGTTTCTTACAAAATAATATATGAAGGCTACAAATTGGTAATTTGAAAAGTTATCCTGGTTTCTGGATCTGGGGCGAACAATGTTCTGTCCAAGAAGACAAGGTTTGATTTCTAGCTAGATGATAGCTAATAGAATTTGAGCAAACTGCTTGCTATTTAGATATTATCTATTTAATTTGCCTTAAAATTGCAGGCTTTGAATAATTGTTAAAATTTCCTTAAGCCTTTAAGAAAATACACTATTTAAAATTGTGGGTTATGTTATATGGAATTAATAACTTGCATTATTAGGTTACAAGACAGATGATTTGCAATTCATCATTTGGAACATGTATTCTGCTTGGATTTTTTCCCTATAACTGTACAGATAACTTTATCTATCTATCTATCTATCTATCTATCTATCTATCTATCTATCTATCTATCATCTATCTATCTATCTATCTATCTATCTATCTATCTATCACCTATCTATCATCTATCTATCATCATCTATCATCTATCATCATCTATAGCTTTATATAGTATTATATACAATGGTATTATTTTGTTTTACACTCCCTGCTTCCTGCTACTAAGTGTCAAACCTCTGCCAACTATGTCCAATAAAGGACGGTTGGTTTTACTTCTAAGTGTGTGTTATTCACATCCTTTGGTCAGGTGGGCTTATTAGACTTTTTGATCATACCTGAGTGAGCATCTTCAATTAGCCTTTTCCACAGTCTTCTTTGGAGGACATTGCATATTATATTCCTTTCTGACATATTGTATTTCAGGTTATAGATGTCTCATTTTGTTCCAATGTAATATTCATGATTGTTTTTCATTTTTTTATTAACTTATCATAGTATGGGAGAGGAGACAGTCCACTGATATTTTCTATATATCATTTAAATATAAATATCTCATACTATTTACCTTTTTGTGTACTTCTCTTATGTTTTGTAATCTAACATAAGACTTTCTTAGATGTCCCAATCAAGCTAAATTTTGTCTAGTTTTGAGAAGTTTTTTCAATGGAATCACATAAACAAAGGTTTAAAATATTTTGCATGACAAATTATTTATTAAATTTGTACCTAAATCTGTCACCAATTTGAGTCTGATATGGTATTGAATGGTGTCCTGAAAAATCACTGTAGATAGCATAAGTAGGGAGAAAGAATAAATTTGGGCACTCTTCACTCTAATTTAGAATACTTGTTAATATTAGGTGACCAAATTTCCTGAATAAAATGACAATTAGGATCAAATAAAATTATTTGGAAAAGGAATTCTTTTGGGTTCCTGGACCCAATTCCAATGTGTGTGGGGGGGGCTTTCATACAATATCAAGCAATTCTCAAACACAGGTTAAGAATTCAGTCCTACAAGACTTTACCCCCATACACACTTCAGATGTTGGAGTGCTTCCAGGGCAAGCCCTTGTTTGTTACTGTGCTTCTGACTAGTCAGCTACAGATTGAAGGTTCCTTTAGATGCCATCAAAAGCCCAGGCTGTGTACCTGTACTTCTGACCAATTGGCTATAAATCAGACATTCTACAACCTCCTCCTTGGGGTTGATTAATTTGCTAGAGTGGCCCACAAAACTGAGAGAAACATTTTGTTTACTAGATTACCAGTTTATTATAAAACGATATAACTCAGGAACAGCCAGATGGAAGAGATGCATAGGGTAAGGACTGGGGAGGAGGCATGGAGTATCCATGCTCTTCCTGAGCATGCAACTCTCCCCAAATCTCCCTGTGTTCACCAACCTAGAAGCTCTCTACACCCTGTCCTTAGGGTTTTTATGGAGGCTTCATTACACAGGTATGTTTGAGTAAACCATTAGCTATTGTTGATTGATTCCATTGCCAGGTGAACTGGGGAGACCCTGGGCCCTGAGGCCTCAACCTAGCCCATTCCTGGGATGTCCCTGAAAGTTCTTGGTCTCATAATGAGAAAGACTCAAGGACAGACCCAAGAAAGAAAACAAGCAACACAAGTGGGAAAATTTATTAAAGCAAAAGTACACTCTCAAGATGTGAGAGCGGGGGAGAGAGAGAGAGAGGCATGTGTTGGGATTTGGGTTTCTATCTTTTCTGAGAGTTGCTAACAGGAGGTGGAATATTCATTACTTGGGGTGGAGATTTCTTGGAAGCAAGGTCTTGTGCCTTTTCTTCCTTACTGGGTCAGAGGTTTCTGGCCAACTTTGTCAACCCTGATGGGTCTGTTTTGATCCAGCTTCTTGAGGCTTTGTTTTGGAGTGCTGCCAGGACAGCACTTTCCCCATAGCTGGCTATGACTTCCTTTTTGCTGGTCTCCAGCCCTCCTGTTAGAACCTAACTAATGGCCTCTAATAATTCTACCTCCTGCCTTTCTCTCTCTCCCCTCTCCAAAGGCCAGGAAATGAGACTGAAAGTTCCAATCATCTAATCACTTGGTTGGCTCCACTGACAACCAGGCCCAGCCTTGGGTGGTTTCTAAGTCATCTCATTAATCCAATAAAAGATAACCTTTATCATTCTCTACACTTAGAAAATTCCAAGGGCTTGAGAGCCTTGACCAGGAACCATAGATGAAGACCAGATACATACTTATTATAAATCACAGTATCACAGGTATATACAATGGTAGGATTTGCAAATAAAATTTATAACTTTTATATACAAATTAGTTTGGAAAGTAGGTTTTGGACAGAATTTAAGGCAGGCATTTTTTCTGAGGAGGGAAAAGAAATTCTGAATCATCCACATATAATGACAATGAAATTCTAGGGAATATAATTAGAATTAAACTTGATGATGTGCAGTGTGTTTCTTTGGTCTGTAAGTCCTCTAGGATACTCTTAATTGTTGCTACTGCCTTCCTCAAAGTAATTTCTTTTGGCATCTGATCATTTAAATATAAACAACAACAACAGCAAAAACAAAAAAACTAATGAATGTGACTGAAGGAAAAATAACTTCCCCCCTCTCCCCCCAGAGTATTAGAGTTTACTGCATACTGTCTCAATAAATTTTTCTTTTTTTTTTTTTTAACTTGTGGAGAATATTTCTAGTGATATATTCACTTCAACTAACTTTCAAACTAGCAGGTGCTACCTAGTTATTAAAGAGTAGCTACTTATGTTGTCATGAATTAATGCTTTACTGAAAAAAAAAAAAAAAAGGAGGGAAGAGAGTGGTCATTAAGAGTGTAGATTCTGAGGCCTAAGTATTTAATTTCCAATTCCAGTTTTGTTAATAAGTAGTTTTGTGACCTTGGGTAAATCACTTAATCTCTGTTTCACAGTTTATTCATCTCATTGTAAGATTGTGTATAATTAGTTTCTACCTAGAAGGACTATTATTAGAATTATGGAGTTAAAATACATCAGTACATAGTGCAGTGCTTCATACATTGTAGTAAATGTTTGTCTTTGTTATATACCTTATATCCTATTTATTCAATATAATATGAGAACAGAATCAATCCTGTAAAGCTTTGAAATAAGAATAAATTAATATCATCCACTGTGAAGTATTAATAAGTAGTAAATACATATATCTGGCGTTCTGTCCAATATTTTAGTATTATAGACAGACATGAAGCTGATGGAAATGGAGACAGGGCAAAGGGCTTTTATAATGTTGGGCTCCTAATAAGGAGCTTTCTAGGAACTTCTAAACCAAAACTTCACATGCATATCATTGATCTTCTCTAGCTATAAGAGAGGCTGGAAAGTCCATGGTTTTAGCTATTTCCACACATAATAAAAATCAGTCACATGAGTTTTTCTCCACATAGCTAATACTATCTTGAAAGAATTATCTCCCATGGTAGCTAAGGAATATTCTCCTGAAACAATGTATCAACCATGATGAACATGATTTTAATTTTCTTTGAGAAAATGATACCTCTCTTTCACATCTTCCTTTTATTATTATTTTTTTACTTATTGTTATATATGCTTTTTAAATATTATTGTGCATGATTAACAAAATGCATCATATGAGAGCTTAAATATTTTAGGTAAAATAATGAAAAAACTTTTTTCCCACAAAAGAAAGTAAGTAAATATTAAGGCTGTTAGACATTCAGTACATATGTATTGAAATTAAAGTGATCAATTAAGGCTAACGTTTTATAATAAAAATCTAAGATTTTTTCAAGAAAGAATTTTGACCTCTTTCAGGTCAGAAATATACATTTATTTCTAAATTGATACTGAATGTGGGGACAGTGTTCTACCTAAAAAAATTTCCAAATATGCATTAAGCAATTAACCAATTCTGACCAATTCCTTTTTCTCCATGATTGAATTGTATTTTACATTTTATTTTGAGCTTCTTTTAAATGTGGTTGAAGTAAGGAGTTTGAAACTAAATAGAATGCATTCTTCAAAACAAGGATACATTTATATGTCCTTTACAGTGATGAATATCTTTAAAAAAACATTTGTCATAAGTAGGCTCAATTATTATATTCCATCTTAGAGAAATGTCATGCTGAGGTGATGTTTTAAAAATGAAGTCATCCCTTAGCTATCTTGGCTGAACTTATTTTCAATGACTAAAACTTAAAGAGTATTCATTCCAGGAATGAACAAAATTCCTTCAAATAAAATTACTGAACTCTCACTAGCTGGGAACATGCATTTATTTCAAAATCTATCACAAATGTGTGAGGCAGTTTTCTATCTGACAGGAGATAAAAATGGAATAGTGAGCAGAGAACAGATCATGCAGGGTATTGTAAGCAATATTAAGGACTTTTTCACTTTAGCCAAAAGAGAATGGGAAGCTTCTAAAGAGTTTGATAAGGAGAAATGACACAATCAGATACTCATTTTATTTATTTATTTATTTATTTATTTATTTATTTATTTATTTATTTATTTTTTAAGATTTTATTTATTTATTTGAGAGAGAGAATGAGATAGAGCATGAGAGGGGGAAGGGTCAGAGGGAGAAGCAGGCTCCCGGCCGAGCAGGGAGCCCGATGCGGGTCTCGATCCCGGGACTCCAGGATCATGACCTGAGCCGAAGGCAGTCGCTTAAACAACTGAGCCACCCAGGCGCCCCCAGATACTCATTTTAAAACTATAACTCAAGGTGCAGTTTAAAGAATAGATTAGAAGTAAAGAAAAGTGGATTTGGGATTATCCAGTTAGGAACATGTTGCAATAACCCAGAAAGTAAACGATTATGCTATGGACTAGGGTAGTGGCAGTGGGGATGGAAAGGGGTTTATTTTTATTTTTAAGATTTTTTAAATTTATTCATTTGAGAGAGAGAGAGAACAGGAGCACTAGCAGGAGGGAGGGTCAGAGGTAGAGGGAGAAGCCGACTCCCCGCTGAGCAGGGAGCCTGAGGTGAGGCTCAATCCCAGAGTCCTGGGATCATGACCTGAGCCAAAGGCAGACGCTTAACTGACTGAGCCACCTAGGTGCCCTGGAAAGGGGTTTATACAGAGGTAAAATAAATATGACTTATGATTGATTGAGAGGCAAGAAAAGTGACTTTCAGATTTCTGATTTGAGAAAATGCAAGTTGGTTGTTGCCATTTAATGAGACGCACAGAACTAAAGAAGATGAAACTTGGAAGGTGTTATGTGTATATTTTAAATATTCTTAATCTGAGATGTTTGCAAATATTCAAGTGAAACTATCCATTGTAGTGTTGCTAAACATTTCTATAACTCAAGAAAGGAGACTGGGAAAACAGATCAAACATTGCCGGAATATAGCTTAAGTAAAAAAAATTCCCATGTATGAGATCACTTTTTGGACCAAAAGAGGGCCTTTGACAAAATTCTGAAAATTGCCTATATTCTGTAGTCGAAGCCAGCATAGAAGACTGATAAAGAGCATCCATAAATAGAAATGGCAGACACAGAAAGAGTGTTGTTTTGGAAACATGAGGAAAGAGTCATTCTTAAAGGGCAGTCATTTCAAAGATCTCTGAGTATTTATTTGAGACTTAAAAGTATTCACCAAATTATGCAAGGGTGAGCTTGGCATGAGCAATTTCAGGAGAATGTCAGGAAGGGACAGACCAGAATGCAAATGGCTGAAGAAGTAGAAAGTGAAAAAAATTGTGGACAGCAGTTGTGGACAATTTATTCTGGAAATTTGGTTCTGAAAGGGAGGGGAAAATAAGGGAAGTGATTAAAAAGTGACCTGAACATAAAGCAAAGTATTTTAAAGAGATCAAAACTTCAGTGTTTTAAATACTAGTAAGATGGAAGCCGCAGAGAGGGAATATAGTAAGAGGTGAAGTTGGGGGAAATTAAAATTTACAACAAAATTTTCCTAAAATGTGGATGTGAATAAGCTCTAGAAGAGACTGATTGATTATTTCTTTTTTTTTTTTTTTTAGAAGAGTGTTAGATTGTAAAAAACATTACTTGAGGGGCACCTGGGTGGCTCAGTTGGTTAAGCAGCCAGCTCTTGGTTTCAGCTCAGATCATGATCCCAGGGTCTTGGGATGGAGTCCTGTGTGGGGCTCTACACTCAGTGTGGAGTCTCTGTCTCCCTCTCTCTCTGCCCCCCTCCGCTGGCACACACATTCTTTCTGTCTCTCAAATAAATAAATAAATAGATAGATAAATAAATCTTTTTTAAAAACATTACTTGAAAAATAAATATATAAGAAAGGTATGGAATAAAGTACATTGTTAGGTTTTGTTGAATAAAATTGAAGGAGTAAGTAAATCCTCAGGAAGTTACATGTAAAAGAACTGAAGAGAGAAGAAATATATTGAAAATATCTAAAGAAAGACTCGGAAAATGTTTTGCTTATGTTCATGAATTACAATGGTATAGCAATTGAAAGAGTTCCATTGATGATGTTATTAATTTATAGTGGTCCAAATATCTCTGGTTCTGAGATATTCTTCAGATATCTTTATTAACAGGCTGAATGTTTGGGGGCAGTCTGGTGAAATTTACTCATACATTAGATAAAAACTGAAACATGGAATATTGTCATTATAGCAGGAGCCATGAAGACAAATTGATAGTGGATGCATATGAGAAAACAGAAAGGAACCAAAAGGTTATTTTAAAGAACAGTTTTGAGAACAATTAAAAAAGTGTGATGAGGGAAATAGCTGATTTTGGAAGTAGGAATATTTCATATACCAACTTCAAGGTGTGATCATGGAAATGTGTATTTTAGGAGCCTGGAGGAGAAGATATTGGAGGTGAACAGATATGGAACTGAGAGGATGGTTTACTGGATTGGCTACCTACTTATACTCTGAAAGCAGTAATCAAGAATAAGAGTTCCGGGGCGCCTGGGTGGCTCAGTCGTTAAGCGTCTGCCTTCGGCTCAGGTCATGATCCCAGGGTCCTGGGATCGAGCCCCGCATCTGGCTCCCTGCTCTGCGGGAAGCCCGCTTCTCTCTCTCCCACTCCCCCTGCTTGTGTTCCCTCTCTCGCTGTGTCTCTCTCTGTCAAATAAATAAATAAAAAATCTTAAAAAAAAAAAAAAGAATAAGAGTTCCATGATTGTAGAGAGGAAAGCTATAAGCCAGTTACCCAAACTTTCAGTTAATTAAGAGGAATTATCAAGAATTCCATAAAAAAAAAACAGATGCTTTAAGAAAATCGCATTACTTTGTAACAGAAGCAAGCAAAGGTTTACTGATTCATCCATTAGTTAAAAAAATGTTTATAAGTGGAGAAAAGAAAATAGTATTGAGATAGGGGAAAGAAGACAATGAACGTTAAGTCCTGAATATGAAGTTAGGAAGATTTGAAAAAGTAGGGTTTTCAGTGAAAATAGCACTTTAGGAGAGAGCCAGACTTCCCTATATAATTCTATATGGTTGATCTCTTTCACAAATTATGTGTTCTCAGTAACACATCTAACAAGCATTGACCGTTATTCCTACCTTACACAGTCCCTCTTGTCTCAACATATAATAATAAATTCTAAATGTAATGTGAGTTGAAAACATGACTTAAAGAAAGACTTCAGGGGTGCCTGGGTGGCTCAGTCAGTTAAGCGTCTGCCTTCAGCTCAGGTCATGATCCCAGGGTCCTGGGATCAAGCCCCTCATTGGGCTCCCTGCTCCGCGGGAAGCCTGCTTCTCCCTCTCCCATTCCCCCTGCTTGTGTTCCCTCTCTTGCTGTCTCTCTCTCTGTCAAATAAATAAATAAAATCATAAAAAAAAATAGAAAGACTTCAGGAAAATGATAGTGTTTAACTTCCAAGGGAAGGCTTTTCATGGGGAAAAAATATTTTTTAAAAAATTGAATAACACAAGATTCCCTGAGTTTTCTTTACTTAGAACATTTGTTACACCTAGAATTTTTCATAGTAACTGTCCTTGACCATTTTTATGAGGTTTAACTATTAAACTATTATCATATACTTGAAATTTTTATATCTATCTATCTATCTATCTATCTATCTATCTATCTATTTATCTATATATCATCTATGTATCTATCAGCTCTGAAAACACACAAGACCTGGTGCTCTCATTGATATTTTATCTGTATCCATGGTTATTCCAAATACAATATTCCACTGTATAAATATAAACATAGAAAATATGTTTGTTTAATCTTTGAACACTGAAAGCACGGAAGTTATTTATTTAGACTAATAGAGGCATACTATCCTGAGTGCTTTGGTAACGAAGGATGACATCAAAACTCATGGGTCCTTTGGGATGACACAATGTAAATAATTTTGTAGGAATGCCATTATTAAGAAATAGTAGCAGAGGATAGATTTTAGAGATTTCTTAATGCAGAACATCTAAATTCCAGGGGTCAGTAGAGTATATAGAATGTAAAGTTATTTTTACATCAAACCTTTCAAAAAGCACATGGTAACATTAGCAGATACTGGTGTTTGATGAAACACAGGTTGATAATGTTGTATCTGAGGAATCTGGGAAATAAAATTGTGAATAAAATCCAGGGAATGTTAAGAGTTTAGAGATTATCTAGTGCAGTATTCCTCAACATTTCCTCCACTGCTGCATTCCTCACACCACCACACATTCCCTTGAGTAACCTGTTTCATTACCCATCAGGATTCTCCGTTGTTTGTCTGAAGGAGAACCAATGATCTTTCTAAACCTCATTTTACAGAGGCTCAAAGGTTAAGTGACTTCTCCAAAGTCAGATGATAATTTTGTGACACAATTTAGAATAGACACTGGCATCCTGAATTGTAATTCAGAACTCTTAATATTACACCTTTCTTTCTGTCACTCAATACAACTACTATACAATTTGATGTTTTTAGCCTTATTTCATAACTTAATTGTCTCTTATTAGTGTAACTCTTATGACTGCCTCTGATGGGGACTTGAAAGGGGTCTCTGTATGAACCAACAGGTAAATGTAGCACCTTATATGTAGATATAAATAATTTAGAATAGGAAGAAAATAGTTACTATTCTCTGAAAATTTGAAAATTCATGGGTATTGTTTGAGATTTCAAATGCAGCAACACTGCTAGAGAAAAAGTAAAATATATTCAGAGTAGTATTACAGAATGGGAAAGAGATTAAGAAACACTGAAGAGTTGAAGGATTTGAGGATCTTCAACCTGAAAAGAAGTAATTTGGAAGAAATATGCTAACTGCTTTATAATACCAGGACTTTCATAGGATTCCTGGAATTCCTAAATTTTGATGAGATTTGATAATGTGGATTTAGGTTTGAAATCAGTGTTCATTTACTCAGTGGGTAGGATTAAGATCAGAATGTGGAAGCTACAAAAAAAAAAAAAAAAAGATTTTTACTGACTGACCTTGGATTGCATGTTTATAGAACTGCCTCCAAAATACAAATTGACTTTAGAAAGAGACTTCTCTATCACTGAAAAATAAAACTAGATCAAAGTAGAGCTGAATTACATTTGTGAGTCTGGTGATTCATACTAAGACAATAATGTCCCTCAAATTTCTGGGATCTACTATCCCATCCTTCAAAGATATTTTGTCATTCAATCTATTTAAGCAAGATCTCTTGAAATCTATTTCTAAGCTGAGAAGTTAAACTGTACTCATTTTGAAGTCTATCTTGTAATGCTTTTATCCAATAGTTTCCCAATATACTTCTTCCAATATCACTGGAGCTCTCACTTTACTGGGAATTGTTCCCTATTTGAAGAGCTTCCACCAAATTAAATTCTTCTCAATTAAAAAGAGTAATCATCTTGGGGTGCCTGGGTGGCTCAGTCTGTTAAGTCTGCTTTCAACTCAGGTTGGTTCCCTGCTCAGCAGGGGTCTGCTTCTCCCTCTGCCTCTCCCCCTCCTCGTGCATGCTCTCTCTCTCTCAAATAAATAAATGAAACCTTAAAAAAATACTAATCATCTTATCTTGTACTAAATTTAATTTTAAACATTTTATCTGCTAATTTCTGTTCACAAAGTTACCTAATTCCACTCTGAAATTATTTGGGATATAATTATCATTCACTTTTGGTTATCTCCTTGTTAAATATTCTCCACAAAAAATAGAATGGGCTAAGAAACTCATAAATTGCCCCTTGACATAAGGTTTTGTGGGTGAACCATACCTTTAATCAGAATAACTATAAAACCTCAAGTCCTGACCAAAACTAAGAGATCGATATCACCTGATTGTAGTGGAATATATTGGCAAATGAATTAAATTTAGATTCAGGAGACATTCTTTGATGATAACTAACTTTGTTACTGTATGCTAACTCTAAATTTAGGCTTTATATCTGCAAAATAAAGGCAATATGTGCTGTTTTATTATTCAAAAAGTATTTTTTAAAAAGTAATACTCAATTAAAAAAAAAGTAATACCCAATAAAAGCTAGTTCCTTGCTAGACTTCTGGAAAGCAGAAACTGGTAGAAGCAAATGCAGGATTTAACATCATTTCTTTACAAAGACCTTGAATTTCTTTAATTTTATAACTTTGAGAACTTTTCTTATACATTAATAAAGAGGGAAAACAAATTTTGTATAAAAAGTTGTGGTTTTAGTACATTGCTATCATTTAACAACAAATGTGTTTTTTTATTTATTAACTGTAAAGAAAGAATGAGGAATAAAGAAGAAACTATATCTCAAGAGAATCAGAAAGTGTTAACTGACATCTTGGCTAAGAAAACCCCTTTTGATAGAGTGTGGGAATCATCACCTTGATAGAAATAGATTAACTGAGAAAGTCAATTAGAATTTGAGAGGAAAGTATGATTGCTGTTGGGATGTTTGTATCTTAGTAGAATTGTGCTATAGTGTTTATAGTTAATGAACTAATATAAGAGATTCTTGCAAGTTGTGTTTATGTTTAATTCTTTATTGTTTCAGCTATTAAGAGGAGGGAATGAGTGGAGTATAAAACAAGGCAATGAAAAGAGTAAATATATCTGGTGGCTTTAATGTGCCTGGTGGCTTTTTTGAGAACTTTTTGTTGAGGCAGGGGGAGAGAGAGAGAGAGGTGAATATTATGAACTGATGCTTGGTTATTATTGATTGCATCTATCCACCACATGGCTAATGTCTTAACTCAAACCCCCTATCATCATCATCATCCTCTTCTTCTTCTTCTTTCTTCTTCTTCTTCTTCTTCTTCTTCTTCTTCTTCTTCTTCTTCTTCTTCTTCTTCTTCTTCTTCTTCTTCTTCTTCTTTTTTGTTTAAGATTTTATTTATTTATTTGACAGAGAGACACAGTGAGAGAGAGAACACAAGCAGGGGGAGTGGGAGAGGGAGAAGCAGGCCTCCCGCTGAGCAGGGAGCCTGATGTGGGGCTCGATCCCAGGACCCTGGGATCATGACCTGAGCTGAAGGCAGATGCTTAATGACTGAGCCACCCAGGCACCCCCCCCTTTTTTTTTTAAGATTTTATTTATCTTCTTCTTCTTTCTTCTCCTTCTTCTTTCTTCTCCTTCTTCTTCTCCTTCTTCCTCTTCCTCTCCTTCCTCTTCCTCTCCTTCCTCTTCCTCCCCTTTTCTTCTCCTTCTTTTCTTCTTCTCCTCCTCCTCCTCCTCCCCCTCCTCCTTCTTCTTCTCCTCCTCCTCCTCCTCCCCCCCTCCTCCTTCTTCTCCTCCTCCTCCTCCTGCCCCTCCTCCTTCCCCTCCTCCTCCTCCTCCTTCTCCTCCTCCTTCTTCTCCTCCTCCTCCTTCCTTCCTTCCTTTCTTCTTCTTCTTCTTCTTCTTCTTCTTCTTCTTCTTCTTCTTCTTCTTCTTCTTCTTCTCCTTCTTTTCCTCCTCCTCCTCCTTCTCCTCCTTCTTCTCCTCCTTCTCCTCCTCCTTCTTTTCCTTCTTCTTCTTAAGATTTTATTTTTAAGTATTCTCTACATCCAACGTGGGGCTTAAACTCACAACCCTGAGATCAAGAGTTGCATGCTCTACTATCTGAACCAACTAGGCACTCTGCTTATGTTCTTGTTTCTATCAACACAATATTTTATATTCTAGTACCCTTCCAGTCTTCCACATGACCTAAAAAAAAAGCCATTTTCTTATATTCCATAAAACCACCCAGAATGTTTCCAGAACCCAAGTATCACAATAAAATAATCTGATTAAAATCCCCCAGTTGACGCACATATTTGTAGACAGCACCAAAATGCCTTAAGAAAATGTCAAACACCACAAATGAATAAGTCACAGGAATAAAAGGTACAGCATAGGGAATATACTCAATGGTATTGTAATAGAGTTGTATGGTGACAGATGATAACTATACTTGTGAACATATTGTAATATATAAACTTGTTGAACCACTATGTGGTACATTTGAAACTAACATAGCATTTTGTGTCAGTTACACTTCAATAAAAAAGAAAATATCTAACAATGTGACAACTAGTCACTTCATAGTGAGCACTCATGAGTCTCATTACTCCCCATTCCTTTCTCCCTGCATACCACTCATTGTGACCTATTATAGATCATAAATGTTCCACTATGCATTCAAGATGCCTATTATAAAAGGTGCCTCTCTACCTTCAGTATTTTTAATCACTTTAATTTTACTACCACCTATCATTACACATATGGTGTATATGTCAATCACATGGTATTGCTTCCATTTTATAGCCATATTCTCTAGTAGACTGAATTCCCTAAGTGGGTCCCATAGCGCATTCAATTATGTCCTCTAATACTGCCCACAATATCTCTTACATAGCAGATAATCAGGTGTTGCCCAACAGATGAAGAAATGATGAATGGGTACCTTTGGTTCTCAAAAAGAAGGAAAACATTTGGTATTCTCACTTTAACCAAGTTAGCATAGAGGGGCTCCCCCTCCTTCTCACAATTATACTCTCAGCTAGCTATTAGAACTTCTACAGGAGATTTGCTTAGAAAAGAAAATGTTTTCAACACTGTTTGATTGATTTGCTCAAGTATTTCAAAAATTTCTGAGCTGAGAAACAGGCATATAAAGGGTAGATAGGTATGAAAACTTAATATTTGAGTGGTAAATAACATTTTTATCAGAATTATTAGAAAATTGGTATATCCATGTCTTACTACTTTATCAAAAAGGTGGACAGAGCTATGAGATATTGGAAAGTAATTTGATGGCATTCTTTCATTATATTAGTTCACAAAAGTTTCTTGAGAATTTAGGGGTTGAATTGCCAATTGTTATGTCAAATTTCAACCAGCGGGAATCTAAATTCCAATGATAATTTACTATTTAACTACTTTTCCATTTGTGATTCCTTAACAACTTACAAAAATAGTTTTCCAAACAGACTCATAAAGAATTTAATAATGCTAAATGGATTCTGTAGACTACATATCAAAAGAATTAAACCTGCCCACCTAACCAAGGGTCAGAATAATTGACCTTTAATACTTAGTTGTTCTTTTCTTAGCCTGAAACCATGAGAGGAATATTTTATTTTGCTATTTTCAGATATTTTGCATTTTCAGATTTTCTTTCTGCTATTTTGCATTTTCAGATTTTCTACAAAGAGCATTTAAAACTTTGTATTTTTTTATTAACATATGATGTATTATTTGTTTCAGGGGTACGGGTCTGTGATTCATCAGTCTTACACAATTCACAGCGCTCACCATAGCATATACCCTTCCCAATGTCTATCACCCAGCCACCCCATCCCTCCCACCCCCCACCACTCCAGCAACCATCAGTTTGTTTCCTGAAATTAAGAGTCTCTAATGGTTTGTCTCCCTCTCTGGTTTCATCTTGTAAAATTTTGTATTTTTAAAAGAAAAAAAAATGTTAATAACTAACCCCAAAATACAAAAAAAAAAAAAAAAGAAAGAAAGAAAGCCATTTCATTTTTCTACTTGTTTGAAACTAATCAGTTGATACTGTGTTGTACTCTAGGCATATAATTTAGAGTGTCCAGAAGAGAGTTTTCCAGGTTCTTTAAGCACATAAAAATATTCTACTTGAGTGAATTTGGTCTTTTGGATAGGCATTCCTGGTTTCTCCAGTATGGAAAGTAAGACTGGCCTTTTGCTGACTGAGAATTGTCAATAATTTTCAAGCATATCCTAAATATATTTTGTAGTCAATACAAGTGTATGTGTGTGTGAGCATGTGCATGCATGAATGCTTTTTTTAAGCCAAATATAAGGAATATTGAACAATTCATACATTAATAGACTATGAAGTAGTACATAATAAGTTTGATTGAAATCTGTTATTGGATATAGTCCAAGGAAAAATTAACTATTAACTTATATCCTTAAGCTCTTCCTATTACTGATTCATTTACTATCACCAAGAATAACATCCTGCAGGACTTCTTTTTTTTTTTTTTTTTTCCTGCAGGACTTCTGACATTAAATTAATATTATGCATTATGTCTTTCCTTCTCTATAATGTTTCTATCAGAAAATTAAATTTGAACAATATGTAGGTATATATTAAGAAGTTCACATTGTAAGTTTATATACTATTCAACTATGGCTATTAAAATTAAAATTAAATTGATTAAACAAGTTAAAAAGTCAGTTCCTCAGTTGCACTAATCATTTTTCAACTGTTCAATAATCATAGGTGGTGAGTAGCTACCATTTATTACAGAAATTTCTATCACCAGAGAAAGTTTTATTAGATAGCACCACTCTAAAACATAATTTTATACACTGGATTTCATAAGGTGTTACATAAGAAAGATTACCCCATTTCTTGTAACAAGCTTGTAAAAAATGAGCTAAATATTTTAATTAGATTTATTTACTTTCTTTAAAAAAACTGGAGAAATTCTTAAACAGCGGTAAATATTTTGAATACCAAGAAAAATTCCCCAAATATTTGAGTGAAAAATTCCCCTTGTATTCAAGAATGCACATGTATTTATTTGTCTAGAACTGTTTCATTAAGCTGACTGTTTTGGAAGCAAAGGAATTAGTTAGAAGGAATAAAGGGGTAAAGTTAAATAAGAGCAAAGGTTTAAATGTACCAATAGCAGAATACCATAAACAGAGGAATTTGATTGATTCAATCTCTTTATCTAAAGTTAAACAAGAACAACAACATAAAAAGCAACATACACTCCCAGAAATATAGGGAAATTGTGGTACAAGACAATATTTATTATGATAAATATTTTAGCAACCTTATATCCTTATAAAATAGCATACTACCAAAAATACTTTGTTACCTAGATAAGGGCATTTCTTTATTTCCTTTGAACAACAGCTTTACAAACATTGGGATTTATATAAAGTACCAATACCCAAAGAAAAAATAGAATAAATAAAAATATGTCATCTTAACTTAACCTCTCCAGATGTAATTTATGAAGCATTTAATTTATTTTCATTCAAACACCAAATATTTTCAAAATATGAAACATATCTTAATCTGCAAGATTATTTTCTCATTACTTTAGATATAGGTATAAAATATAAATAGTAATATATTTAATTGTTAATAACAGATTGATTATTTAAATCCTAAAAAATATCACAAATTCAGACAAAATTTTCTAATCTCTATTTTGAGACTCATTGCCTTACAAAAATAAAATATAAATTTACATTGGATTTACAATAATCACACAGGATGCATATATGTAGCATTCAAGTCAATTACTAAATTGGCTATGAACACATCACAAGCATTGGAAAGATAAAGTCTAAAGCTAGAATAGTTTCTAAAACAAGAGATTTTCAGTTTGTGCGGATAAAAACATGGTCCTTGATATTTTTCCTATGGCAACTTACATAGTAATTATTCACTTAATTTTTCTTCTATGAAGTTATAATTATTTTTCAATACAAAATGTTTCAAAATTAGAAACAGAACATTCACCAGATGTTTGGCAATGTATAAGACACTTAATCACTCTGGGCAACACTATTTTTTTTTTTTTAAGATTTTATTTATTTATTTGACAGAGAGAGACATAGTGAGAGAGGGAACACAAGCAAGGGGGAGTGGGAGAGGGAGAAGCAGACTTCCTGCAGAGGAGAGAGCCCGATATGGGACTCAATCCCGGGACCCTGGGACCATGACCTGAGCCGAAGGCAGTTGCTTAACAACTGAGCCACCCAGGAGCCCTGGGCAACACTATTTGTAAAATTAGGCTGTTGCAATAAATTATCTCAAAGGACCCTAGGCTTGTATGTTGTATGCTTATCTCAGTGTCTTTACTATAGTGTTGCTTTAAAAACTCCTTCGTTAAGATAAAGATAGTAGGGTGCCTGGGTGGCTCAGTGGGTTGATCATCTGACTCTTGATTTCGACTCAGGTCATGATCTCAGGATCCTGGGATCCAGTCTGGTGTCCCACTCCAAGCTCAGCAGGGAGTCTGCTTGAGGATTCTGTCTCCCTCTGCCCCTTCCCCCAGTCATGTACACTCCCTCTCTCTCTAAAATAAATAAATATTAAAAAAATATAAAGATAGTATATCAGCATAGATTTATTTATACATGGTATTCACTTTGGAGAGACTTAATATTTATAGATTAGACAATTATTATGAATAAGATGCGAAAATATTTGTGGAGAACTCTGGGATGCAAAAATGGAAACCTTCCTTTGGTGCAGTTAATAAATTGTAATAATAAAAATATCACTCAGGGAAAATGTAATCATTTTATTGTGACTCTATGTTGTGTGACAAAATTTTTCCTCTTAAAATTACTGTTGCTTTCCCCCTCTTTTTTGTTATACTTGATTATAACATATTTATTTGTTAAAATTTATTGCTATCTTATGGTTGGGCGTCTGCCTTCGGCTCAGGTCATGATCCTGGTGTCCCCGGATCGAGTCCCGCCTGGGGCTCCCTCCTAGGCGGGGAGCCTGCTTCTCCCTCTGCTTCTGCCTCTCTCTCTCTCTGACTCTCATGAATAAATAAATAAAACATTAACAAAAAAAAAACATTTTAAAAAAATTTCTTGCTATCTTAGTATCTGACTTCTTTCTAGGTATTTTACTGACTATACATCTGGAAACCTGCAGAAAACCAGTGATTACTTACATCGAGTCTTCTTTGAATGTAAAAGCTACTAAAACTCAGACATGTCTTTGATTCATTGTTTTGGCAATATGGTTAAAAAATTGCAATTATTTTTTGGGTGGTAGAAATTTGTTCAATCAATCAATGAGTGTAAAAAGACTTATGTATTAAAACTTTCTTCCTGGGGTGTATCGGTGGCTCCGTCAGTTGAGCATCTAACTCTTGGTTTTAGCTCAGGTCATGATCTTCTGGTTGGGAGATGCCCAACAACAGGCTCCCTGCTCAGCAGGAGTCTGTTTCCCCTCTTCCTCTGCTCCTCCCCCAACTCATGCACACACACTCTTTCTCTCAAATAAATCAATAAATCTTAAAAAAAAAAAAAAACTTTCCTCCTGAATTCATTCATTTGTATTATGGGTACAAATTTAAAGACTTTTAAAAAATAAAGATTTAAGCACCCATTTCCATTTTTTCTGAATTTTCAATTATTAGTTTAACATTTTTAATCTTTAAAATATAGATTCTCAATATATAAAAAAAAATAATTTTAGTAAATGATATAATTTAGTATGATCCACATATACATCCTTTGTATACCATGGACATTGAGTTCTTCTTAGTTTACTTCCTCATTTACATTTTTAATCAGTTTATTTTTTTAGGAAATCAATGAGGAATATGATAAAACTCAAAGAAAAATGTCATTACATCTTGAAAATGGAATCAGAAAATAAAAATGTGGCTTAAATAATCATTGAATTTAAATATTATATTTAATTTTAATCTATTTTCCAAAGTGAAATTTTACTTTTTAAAGATTTATTTATTTATTTGAGAGATAGAGAGAAAGCCGGAGCAGAAGGGACAGAGGGTGAGGGAGAGAGAATCCCAAGCCAACTCCATGGTGAGTGCGAAGCTCAAGGCAGGGCCTGATTTTACTACCCCCAGATCAAGACTGGAGCTGAAACCAAGAGTTGGAGGTCCAACCAACTGAACCATCCAGGCACCCCTGAAATTTTATTTCTGATAAATGAAGGCATTCCTAATTTTGGGAGAATTCTGTATTTTGATCACATATGCTTGTTACTAATAAATACATTTATTAATTAATGTAATATATTTAACAAACATTGAATGTTGTAATAAATACTAGTCAATACAGACTCTAGTAGTAAGATATGCAAAAGAACTGATTCAAGCTATTACAAATGAATGTTTGGCATTTGCATTAGTTTGCCAACTCAGTAAAATACCCCTAATAATTGTAGAATCTTCAAACATCTACTAATAAAACAATTCAAATAATCTTCACATATAATTTGTTTGTTAGCCTGACTCTATAATAAACATGAAAAAATAAAATATACCATAAAATTTATTTCATATTCAATAACATCAAAACATATAATTAACATTTAGTTAAATGTTTCCACTGAATAGAGAACACATATGCATGGACAAAAATGGGATTTACTGGACACAACAGCAATAGAGAAGTAGCTGAATAAAATAAATAAAACTTTTTGTAATAAAAATGATGTAGCATGTGTTAACTTCCAAAATTATAAGTTAAAAAGTATTGTATTTAATCATTGCTAAAATATAACCATTATTATGCCTGTTCTATGTTTAATCTTTTGATTCTTGGGTTTCTTATTATAAAATGCAGATTAAGAAGTAGTTTGGTAATCAGTAGACAAATTTTTTTTAAATAAAAAATAAACCAAAGAGAAAGAAATGGTTTGATGTAATTCATATTTCTATTTTGTTTAGTTGACTCTCTGTATCCCATGTTAGTCATAAAGGGCCAACTCTTACTATGAAGTGTGATTATCACAGTTTTCATGATTTTTTAATAATATTGTCAGTCTAATTTTTAAGTTATGAAGCTGGAACTGATTTCCAATGTTCTAACTCAATTTAGGAAGGAGATGAAATTAGGTCTCAGTACTTCAACTGATATTTTTTTCATATGAAGCCTACATATAATTTTGTTTCCAAGCTGCATGTACTCTCATATGTTGCCAACTATTCGTTTACCAAATCATACTTATGAGTTATTCTATACTTTCCAAACTTAATTAACTGCTAACAATTTTTAAGTACTCTTTATTAAGTCATTCAAAATAGGAAAGTGCTAACCAAGAAAGCACACTTAAGTTTGAATACAGTGAATTTTTGGCTGACCTACAGCAACATTATTATCATGAATATTATGTGGTTGTTTGGATACTATGAAGAATACTTTATTTTTTCTTTGTTGTTACAATATTGAAAAAAAAATCAATCCAAACACTGTTTGAGATTATTTACAGAAACACACACACACAAAGTTATATGAAATAAATGAATGGAGAAATCATGGTGTAAATTTTAAAAATATTGCCTGTTGTGTCCACCAAATTATTGAAACTTTTCTGTTTTTGACTTATTCTAGAGTTATGAATTCAAGTTTTAAAATGTTAGTGGAAGTTGTTTTATTTTACAAACTGGAAGATTAATGTTTTTTCTCATTAAAAGTTCCAACCAAAACAAGATATTTTTTCTTTGCCTTTTTTATATATTATAATCTTCTCCATAAATATGTCATTCAAAGTATAAGTTACTATTATGTCTTATCTTTTAACATCTCTTTAAACATAAGTTATCTTTATTTCTATTATTTTATTACTTTGTTTCAAAACATGAAATCATGCTATATAACTTCAAAATAATTTTCTGAATTAAGTTTTAAAGTTCTTTTCCTGACTATTAAAATATAGAATCAAATAAAGCAGTAGCAGTTAAAAAAAAAAAAAAAGGTTTTCAGAAAACTGAATACACCCCCTGATAATTTGCTTTGATTGCTTAATGAACATCAAATTTAGTGTCTCCATTTCTTTACTTCCTGGTCACTTCCCAATTTACACTAATCTGACTTCACCCAGGACTCTGATAAAATGATGCTCATAAGGTTGCTAAGAAACCTTAATGTCACAAAATCTAGTAAGCATTTTTCCATTTTCACCACTTTTTTAGAGATTTTATTTAATTGACATAGAGAGAGCGAGCACGAACAGTGGGGAGAGGCAGAGGGAGAAGCAGAAACCCTGCTGAGCAGGCGCTAGTCTTGATCGCAGGACCCCCAGGATCATGACCTGCGCTGAAGGCAAACATTAAACCAACTGAGCCACTCAGGCACTCCAGTGTTTTTGGCATTTTCAACTAGTAGCATTAAATGTTCTTGACCTCTCTTTGTTTCTTTAGTGTCTGTGATACTATGTTCCCACTGTTGTCTTTGTCCCAAATCAAATTATTTTGCTGATTTATCATTTACCGCTTTCTTGTACATAAATTGTTCTAACAAGAAAATATAAACCAAATACAGTAGTAGTTTGTACAGGGAAAACTTAATATAATGTACACTATGAGATCTCTCTCTTACTGTTTTGAATTTTACTGGCTTTAGTAATTATCTCTGCAATGAACATGGTACAGAGAAATACATCTTCGCCAAAAGAAAAGTAATGATGCAAGAATGATGGAAAATGATAGTTGGAATTATCCTTAGGGTTAACGAGACTGTAGGTAATAATGGACATGTTTGTAAATAGAAGGGTATGCACTTTCAGGTATCCCTTATCTATATAGTTCTGTCCTATTTCCACTACAGTGGAATGTGGTTTCAGGGTTATAAGAATTTCAGTGTTATAAGTCATTGTTTTAAATATTTACCTTTAAAAAAAATATTTTATTTATTTATTTTTTTGAGAGAGAGAGCATGAACGGGGGAGGAGCAGAGGGAGAGAAACAAGCAGACTCCCAGCTGAGCAGGGAGCCCAATGGGGGCTCAATCCCAGGACCCTGGAATCATAACCTGAGCTGAAGGCAGACGCTTAACTGATTAAACCACCCAGGTGCCCCTCTCATTGTTTTAAAGTAAATCTGAAAGTGTAGATTGAAATCCCATTCTTTAAAATGGTGTCTGAAATATAACAAAACAAAACATACTGTTAGACAAACAAATATATCTATAGAATATATTGAATCATTGGAGACCATTATTAAAATATATGCAAAGAAAGACAGAGAGAGAGAGAAAGAGAGAGAGAGAAAAATGCCATTGGGCCTTCATAGAGACATGGCCTAGCACAGGATAAGGGAAGAGAAGACAATGTCAATCCTGTGATCATCCAAATATGTCTCATAAAATGATCAATGAGAGCCTATTTATAACTTGAAATTAAAAAAAAAAAATGCAAACCAGGAAAATTAAGTTGAGCCATCTGGGTTGCTTTCTTCTTGAGAGCATACAGATAGATCATATGTCCCAACAGAAATAGCTTAGAATCTTTGTTATGAGTGGCCTAGGAGAATAAAATACAAATTAGTTCTGTAAAGGGCTATAGCCTGGGATTGTAGGAATAAAGGTGAATCACAAGTATTATACCTTACCCAGCATACAATCCAACTAGCAGTGTTTCCATGTAAATGACAGTTTGTAGCCACTTTGTAATTTCTGTAGGTATGAGATAAAGCCCAAGTTTCACTCTCCATTATTGGACTTTGCCAATCTCCACAAACTTAGGGAGTTTGCTAGGGTTGGACTATATGGCCCAAATTTCTTAGGTAGGTAATAAATGATAACCAAGAAATCATAGGTCAGAATTCTATTGTGTTTTGTATGCTATAGGAATGAAAATACTATTAAATCCTCAGATTCTGTCACTAGGAGTTACTTGGCACTGAAAAGTAAATTCTTGACATTAATATATTTGATCAGTAGAGTAATTATTAAATGAACCACTGCGGAAATCCTCAGATCACTTCAGCATGATCAGAATGATAGTTATATGTATTAACATTCAAAACTGTATCATTTTTCCTATTCAGCTTTTTCCCTCTGTCCGTTGTCAATGTGTCTGTCAATAAACTTTAAGTCTCATATTATAGATAGAAAATGATGACTTTCCTAATTTCCATGAAGATAGGGACCATTTAAACAAAAGTACACTAAGACAACTTCTAATGCCTTTCTGAGGTGTGCACTGTTTTCATAAAGCATGGGATGCACCTAAATCACACACCAACTCCTGAATTTCATAAAGTAGAAGTTCTTAGTGCTAATAACATTTTATAGGTGACATATTTCATGTAACACGTGTGATACTGGTATAATTATTAAACTCTAAAGATGTTAGACGTTTTTAGCTAACTGAAATCCTAATTTTACAATTAACATAATTTTAACATCTGTCAAAATACTCTAACCCTTTGCATAAAAATGTTTTTATATGACCCACTTAATTTTAATCTGCTTAATATATGGATCAATTTTTGCATGTAAAAATACTTTATTACTTTTACTTTTACTCATTTCATTAAAAAATAGTTATTTGGTTGGTAAAATCCAATTTAACCTTGTGTCCCTAGGGGACATGGAACAACTTTGCTTCATGTTAATTAATGTTTAAATTAAAAGTATAAAAAGATGGAATAGAACTTTTTAATTTTGAAAAAGTTAAGTTTTTTAAAGCTGTGATCCATCCATTTTATTTAGACTTTCTGTTTGGTTTTATGAGGTATTATAAGAAAGGTTTTACCTGTATTTCCAGCTTTAAACTTTTTTGTCTTTATATTTACATATATTAAAGATTCATGCAATTTATTTTATGTAGTTCATGTTTCACAAAACTGTCACATATAATGCTACACACACAAACACATCCATAGGCGCCTATATCTACATATATATAGACACCATATATATATATACACATATATGTGTGTAAATATACATACACACCCTATATAATTTTTGTGAAAGACATTCTAGATTCATCCCATTGGTTTGCTTTGCATACCAGTATATTAAAATATATTTTATCTCATATAGTGTGACACTGTTAGATGTTAAACTACTTTTATTATTATGTTTCAATTAAACATTCCCATCAATACAGCATATTGGAAAGTAAATAGAAAATTTTGAGCCAATCTATGTAATCTATTTATATGTGAGAAAATGAATTAACATATTGTTACTACCTCAGTTGAGTACTAAATCTCCAATTTTCTGATTGGAATTTTCTTCCCTTCGGGGGAGTCTATGTTTCTTTCTTCACTCAGGTGGGCGAAGTATTTAGTATGCAACAATGAAGGTGATAAAGTGCTTATGTTCTGATGTCAGAGGCAACTTCTTAAGCTTTGACATAAAATACTTTTTCAATAATAAGTACAATGGTAAGAGAAGTACTAGAGAATATGAGAATACAAAGCAAAGGCACTAAGCAAATTAAGTTATAAGGCAATTAGAGACATAGCAGGATAGTCACCAGATGGAAAGAGAAGATGTGAGAAAGAATAATTATCTGCAAAAGCCCAAAGAAAAGGTAGCATAGGTTGTATTACTGAGGAGGTTAAGAAGGGACAAGTCATAAAAGGACTAGTAAACCATAGTAATGATGAGTAATACTAAGTATATAAGTTTAGGAGGCATATTGTTCTGAATATGCCACAAAGTTTGTTACCTACTAACTGTGTGACTGAGCCAGTTACTAACTTCATTTCAAATTATGTTTTCTCACGTGTAAAATTAAAATAATAATAACCCTACCATCCATGATTTTTTGTGAGTGTGATATAGCCTATAAATACATTAGCACAATGCCAGGAACAATTTAAAACCCTGTATCTCATATTTATTAATATTATAAACACATTTTAACACTATTATTTGGGAGTTGGGCTGAAAACTTGCTCCTCTAACTAAACATCTGCATCTTTCTTTCTTTCATTTTTTTTTTTTTTATCTTTATCTCAAACAGAGAAAGCATTGTTCCTTCCCACATGTTTCCCTATCTCTCATGGGTGGAACAGTGTTAACTTTGCTATTTTACCTGCAAAGGAGACTGGGAATCCTAATGTTTAGTGATGCAGCTTCTATAATAAAGACAAGCAAGGCAGTTGGACTATGTTTTGCATGATCCCATCTACAACATATGTGACAAACCTGTAACCACAGTAAGACACAATTGAAGAATTTTAATCAAGGTTATTGCTTGATTATTTTCAATTTAGGAAGATGTCTTTAGCAATAGGTTAGTGAAAGGAAGTTACAGGTACCCAAGGCATTTTCCCTGTGAAACGGGAGGGGGGGGACATCAGTAAATGAAAAGAGTTTTTAAGAAAGGGATGTTTTGACAGGTTCCATGGAGAAAATGAGCAAGAAGTGACTAGAGAGACATGGAACTATTTCTAGAATCTACTGATGCTTGGGATTATATGATAACATTGCACCCCAATATAATTAATAACTTTTATGGAAATTTTGTATGATACTTAAAATTTTAATTTTAGAGTTTAGAAAAAAATGGTAACTAATAGTGTGTTCAACACATAATAATTCATTTAATTTATATTATGCATAGCTGAAAAATGGCTAAGATTTTATCCTATTTATACTCTATGAATTTAAAATCTGATTCAAGGTAAAGAACTTAAGAAATTATTTGAAATAATTTTACATAACTTATATTAAAGAGAATGAGTAGAATATGTTAGAAATTTAGTATAGAAATTGGCCTGGCAGAAGCAAATTATTTTCATTGGATTGTAGTAGGAAATTCTCATTGAGACTAAATTTTGTAAGATTTTGATTGACAGTGAACTAATTTTGCCTTTATCCTATGGTCAGCTAAAGAAATACAAATTATCACCACTCTCGAAGAAGTAGGTCATTTATGAAAAATGAGCATTTTGTCTAAAATTTAGCATCTGATAAATATCATATGTAGGGAACATTTTAACTCTGGACAGTCTCCAAAAGACTTTAAAAATAAAACATAGTAAGTAAAGTTATACACAAAATGCAACTTATCTGTTGAATTATTTGAGATCATTCTTGTATGTCTCAAATCAAATAGTCACAACAATTTCATTTAGATTAGATTTACTGTAGAACATACTGATTTTGCATTCATTGAAATAATAAACTAAGCACTAGGGTATATATTTCAGCTGTACTCAGTTGTAAATAATTTCAAGTAGAAGTAATGGAAATTGGCCAAAAAGCTTAGGTTCTAATTTGATGTGCCTCTGATTTATAGTAAACAGTCAATATAACTTTAATTAAACTAATTTAAATTTAACTAATTCAGCAATTGTTGAATTCTGTTTGAGTCTACTGAAAGAAATTTAGAATTCATAAAAAATTAAAAAATTATGTAAGTTAATTAAAGAAAAAATATTCCAAATCTAAATATTCGTATAGATACTAAATTTGTCAAATACAATGTATCTAACTGGAAAAGGAAAACAATGTGAACTGAGAGATATCCCATGTTCATTGATAGGATGATTCAATATTGTCAAGATATTCTCAATTTGATCTGTAGATTCAATGCAGTCCCAATCAAAATCCCAGCAAGTCTTTTTTTTTTTTTTTTTAATATTGACAAACTGATTCTAAAGTTTATAGAGAGAGGCAAAAGACCCAAAATAGTCAATGCAATATTGAAGGAGAAGACCAAGTTTGGAGGACCAACAATATCTGACTTCTAGATTTACTATAAAACCTCAGTGATCAGGACAATGTGGTATTGGTGAAAGTAGTCAAATAGATCAATGGAATATAATAGAAACCCAAAAATAGACCCAGTGAAAAGGAATAACATCCCTCTTTTGTCTTGTCTACCGTCAGCTACTAAATTTCTGACACTTCTGACTACCAAACATATTTGGCACCAAGCAATTCTGCATCACCAGCTGGTGTCCTACAATTCAATTTAGTCTTAGACTATGTGCCTGGAGGAATTAAATCAGATCCCACAAGTTAAGGGCTCAGTCCCAGAAGACTGTCACCCCCCAATCCCCACCATATAGACACACTTCAGATGCCTATTGTAAGTCCAAGCTATAACCTGTACTTCAGACCAACCACCTATAAATCAGAGGTTTCCAAGACCCATTCCTTCCATTAGATCAATTTGCTAAAGCAGCTCACAGAACTCAGAAAAACATTTTACTTACTGGATTACTGGTTTATTATACAAGAATATAACTCAGGAACACAGATGGAAGAGATGCGTAAGGGAAGGAATGTGAAAAGGGACTAGGTGCTTCCATGATCTCTGTGGATGCATCACCCTCCCTGCATCTCCAAGTGTTCTAGTCTTACACCTTGGAAGCTCTCTGAATCTCATCCTTCTGAGTTTTGATACAGTCTTCATTATGTAGGAATGGTTGATTAAATCATCAGCCATTGTGAGTTATTCAACCCCTAGACACATGCCCCTCCCCCTGAGGTCTGAGATGGGACTGAAAGTTCCAACCTTTAATCACATGGTGGTTTCCCTGGCAACCAGCACCCACCCTAAGAAGTTTTTCAAGTCACCTCATTAACTTAAAGGCAGGTATGATTTAAAAGGTTACAGAAGACACCCATTTAAGCTTTTTGACTTGGAAGTTATTTCAGGAATAGGGAAAAAACTCAATAGCATAACAAAAGATGCCCCTTCAGGCTCTTATATAGAAAACTACAGGGGCCCCTGGATGGTTCAGGTCATGATCTCAGGGTTGTGAGACTGAGCCCTGCATTGGACTCCTTGCTCAGTGGGGAGTCTGCTCCAGATTCTCTTCCTCTCCCTCTGCCCCTTCTCCCCCTGCCCCACCAGCACTTTCTCTCTCACTCTCTGTCAAATAAATAAATAACTTAAAAAAAAAAAAAAAAACTACAAGTGTTTTAGTAGCTATGTGCCAGAAACAGTGGATGAAATACAAAAACATTTCTTATCATAAGTCATAATATCATACCCACATAAATATAATCAACAGATCTTTTTCAAAGAAGCAAATTCAACACAATGGAGCAAAGACTGACTTTTCCACATGCAAAAAAAAAAAAAAAAGAATCTAGACAGACTTTACACTGTTCACAAAACCTAATTTCACAAAAATTAATGGATCACAGACCTAAATGTAAAATGTGAAACTATAAAACTCCTAGAAGATAACATAGATAACATAGGAGAAAACCTAGATGACCTTCAGTATGGAGACTTTCTAGATACATCAGAAGCATAATCCACAGAATGGGAGAAACTATTTTCAAAAGACATAGCTGATAAAGTACTGTTATCCAAAATATACAACTCTTAAAACTCAACAATTAAAAGTAAAACAAGCCAATTGAAAAGTGGGGCAAAAACCTTAACATATGCTTTATTAAAGAAGATTTATAAATAGCAGATAAAGATATGAACGGATGTCCACACCACAGACATTAGGAAAATGCAAATGAAAACAGTGAGACGCCACTACACAACTATTAGAATGACCAAAGTTCAGAACACTGCCAACACCAAATGCTGAAGAGGATTTGGAACAAGAACACTCATTCATTGTTGGTAGGAATGCAAAATGGTATAGCCACTTTGCAAGACAGTTCGGAGGTTTCTTACAAAGCTAAACATACTCTTACCATACAACCCAGAAATCATGGCCCTTAGTTTTTACCCAAAGGAATTGAAAACTTATAACTATGCAAAAATCTGCACATAAATGTTTACAGCAGTTTATTCATAACTACCAAAACTTGGAATCAACCAAGATGTCCTTTAGTAAGTGAATGGATAAATACATTGTGGTACATTTAGACACTGGACTATTACTTAGCAACAACAAGCAATTACCTATCAACCAGTAAAAAGATATGGAGGAATCATAAATGAATATTACTAAGTGAAAGAAGTCAATCTGAAAAGGCTACATACTGTATGAGGACAACAATACAACATTCTGGAAAAGGCAAAACTATGAAGACAGTAAAATGACTGGTGGTTGGCATAGGATGAGGGTGTGGGAGGTGAATAAATAGGTGAATCAGAGAGCATTTTTAGGGCAGCGAAAAAACTCTGTGTGATACCACAATAGTTATACATCTAAACCTATACAATATATAATACCAAGAGTGAACCCTAAGGTAAACTATGGAGATTTCAGTGATTATGGTGTACTAATGTAGATTCATCAACAATTCATCACTTGTTCCCAATTGGTGGGGAATGCAGATAATGGGGAAGGTTATATATGAGTGGGGGCAGGAGATACATAGAAATGTCTGTACCTTTTCAACGGTGCTAGGAACCTAAAATTTCTTTCTAAAAATAAAGTCTTAAAAAAATTAAAAAGAAGTCAGTTGAGACTTTAGTTACAACCTAATAATATTTATTTTATAAATTCATACGGTATAGGCAAAATGTTTTACTTTGTGTATCTATTCACAGTGTCCAACTTGGTTTTACCCAGTACATCATAACTACATAGAAGGTTAGATAATATTTGTCCTATTTTATCTGTGAGGAACCCAAAGCTCAGAGGCATTAAGTTTCTTACTTTAAGTGTAACTGGTGAACAATTTAAATCATTTCTTCTTACTCTTAAGTTAATTATATATATTACAACTACTTTCCTCCTTAATACCAACAGTAATATGTCTGATTAATGATGTCATTCTTGTTGATGAATATGTTATTATGGGGGGTTAATTTCATATTCAGCTTCATTTTTAATGGTTTTATTGAAAAGTTTAATTTTTATAAAAATAAATGAGCATGATTAAGAGGAAAAACTGCTGACCCAATTATCATTTAAATAAGTGTAAACACAGAAGACCAAGAGAAAAATGACAGATGGCAAATATTTTGAATGCTATTTGTAATGTTATTTTGTTGTCATATTGTAAGAAATTCTCTTTCAAGCACATTATATTTTATCAAAACAAAGTGGAAACTAAATATTAGAAGTATCAGGAGAAAGCTTGTTTCGGTAACAGGATAATACTTTTCTATCCCATGTTTTCCTACAGCTTTCAGTAAAATATAAAAGTCTAGCAATTTTTATTTTATTCATCATCTCTTAACTCTGCCCAAGCTATCTTTAAAAATATTTGTTAAAGCATATAGGACACAATTTTAAAATACAGTTGTAATGCTCTAATAAATTAGCGATTTTTCCTACTACTTTGAGCCCATCAGGTGAAAGCCCTTGATTTCTGTTAAGTATCATTAATTAGCATTTTAATGTCATTAAACTATTGTAAAATACTTTACATATTTTAGGGGACTATGAATCATATACAAATGTATCCTTTAGAGAGCATTTGCAAAATTTAAATGTATGCAAGGGATTTATAAGTGCTTTACAGCATATTGTAGCACTTTTTGCATTAATTAATTCAGAAGATATAGTTTCTACTAATTATTCCCAATGTAGCAACTGGTGAATATTTCAGAAATAATGCTTATGCACAGCGTAAAAGACAATTTATCTTGTATGCTTCAAGGAAAACAAAACAAACAACAAAGAACAAAACAATAAATGGTCTCACAGGATTTTTCTTTCAATATCTCCTAATATATGCATTTGTTTATTTTATTTTTTTTAAAGATGAGCTTTGTTTAATTTGCTTGATAAACTCCAGTTCCTTTAGTAAATTCTGAGAATAAAACAGAACCCTTGGAGCTGCTTAGCAGATTTATGTAGTCATCAGAAACACTCTTGGAAACAACTCATTGGTCTCCTGGGATGTCTTCATTGCCGTTTTGAAGTTTACTTGAAATGCAATGTGGAGTGTTAAATGAGATATACTAGGTGTCAATAAGTTTAAAGGAATAAAAGAGAACTAGATATGATTTTTGTGTCGGTTTATGGTAGGATTATGCTCTTTCTCATTTGCATATTTGGTCATGATTACAATTCTGGACTATTTTGTTTCATGTTTCTTCACATTTTTAAACCAAAATTTAATTCAGATAAAATAATTCTAAATATAAGGAAGTATTCAATATTATATATTCTAGACAAAGTGAATAATGTGAACATTTAATATATAATTCCACTTTCCCAAAAAATTCAGCATAGCATCTATTTTGAAGACTGAAAAATCTGTAAATGAATAAGACATATTTGGAGCTACTGAAGGTACATTGTATTGTAATAGATATTTGAGGGGTTAATTTTTTGGTTTTAATTGAGGAACTAATTGAGAAGAATATTATTGTTCTTAATGAAAGGCTTCATAAAATAACCATTAGATCACTGCCTCTTTATTTCATATCTAAACCCTTAATTCATAAATATACCTTTTAAAGTTGTTTTTATCAAATTTCTTCAACTACTAACTTCATGTTTCTGTACAAATAAAAATTAAACCACTGAGGCATAAATGGATGTTTATTAGGCCCCATGCTCTAAGAAATTTTACATCACTCATATCCCTAGAAAAACAAAAATTACAAAAATATTGATAAATTTTAAAGGCATAATCATTAGCCCCAAAGGTGGAAAAGACCACCAATTATAAATTATCAAGGTATCTGTGTACAAAACACATGACAAAGAATTATCCCAAACTCATTGATGTTCAGTGAAAAATACAGAATTAAACATACATACACATAGAATGCACACACATGACAGAATTAGACTTCATGAGGAGAGGAAATAAGGAGCAATTAGGTAACCAGGATTCTGGTCTAGATCTCTCATTAGCTAATCTTTGACAAATATAATTTTATTTAACATTGACAAATAATCTCATAAGGACAAAATTCATCAGGTATCATCTATGTACCAGTGCAACTAAATTAATTTGTGCTTGGTTCCACCTTGAATAGTCCCTTTCCACTACATATATCTTCCTTCTCTGAAATTTTGTGATCTAGCATGTCCCTTATTTAAAACTAAATACATGAAAATCTCAAGGGGACTGATGAAGTTGCTTCAAATATTAAATATATATTTATTAATTTATGTAACTACTTCTTAAGTGAATAATATGTGTCAAGTTCAATCCCTAACGTTTGTGTAACAGAGAGAGAACAAATTTGCTCTCCTGTTGTTTATATTTTACTGGGGAAGGAAAAACAATAACCCAGTAAATTAAAAATATTTAATTATGCTGCAGTTCAATTCAATAAGTATTTGTTAAGCATCTGCTCATTTTGAAGTGTCATAAAGAGAGTGGATGATAAGAATGCAGAAAAGACCCATCTGCTGTCAAGGAACCCAAAATTTAGGCAGAGTGGCAGAAACTGATGTCTCTGTAGGCAAGATCATTTCAAACGGTTTTGTGGTAAAAGATTAGTAATGATATTTATTGAGAGCTAAAAAAAAAAAGGCCTCATACGTGAAATATTGCCTTTAAAAATAGGTAGGTTACTAGCATTAGAATGCAACACAATTAAGTAAAACTGTCCTTGTTAAGGAAAAGAAAAGTAATGATGATAATGTTAAAAAATTGACCTGCAGATGCCTAAAACCAAAGAGGACAACGTGCCTGGGATGGGACTCTGGGGAAGCAATCTTCCCAATTCTCAAAATCAGAAAAGCACTCCAAAAAAAATTCTGGTTACAGGTCATGGCTCCTGGCATGCAGATACAATATTCTGCAAAAGCAAAAGGAATCAGGTGGGTATTACAAAAGAGGGAAAAAAAGAGAATGGACAAGGGAGCTTTCTTAACAGATGTGGCCAAATCCTCATCCCAACAGCAGAGATTGTGAGCAGTAGGCCACACTGGTATGAAATTTTGATCTCCTAGTGAGGGAAATTTTACTAGGAAAATTTAACATTTTACAAGTATGAGTAAAAAGCTTTCATTATTATAGAGACAATGGAAGTTATTCCAAATATTTTTTTTCAAAAATGAAAGAGGTAAATGAAAAGAGCATTTTGCTGAAATTGATTTTAAAATTTGTATGTTTCATTTAAAATTAATTTATTTTGTACTAAATGTTAGGATCTTTGTCTAAAGTGAAACATACTTTTCCCTATATCAAAATTATAAGGAAAGAAGCCATTATCATCTGAGTGAAATGATGAATATTTTAAATCCATTTTTAATAACACATTGCTTAGCCCAATAATTAATACTGAAAGTTTTTAAATTTGGAAAACATTGTCTTCAAAAGAGAATAAAACTATGCCAAAGATGTTAGAGAAATGCACACATTTCAACGTTCCTTACATAACCAAGAGGACAACTTAACATTAATATGTGTTAGATAGCACACTGCTATATTTTAATTTATATCTGAGAGAATGATCATAACTAAATTAAATAAGCTGTGGAACAAATATTTAAATGGTGTGAACTATTAAATGAAGCAACAGCTAAATGTATGAAAGAATGTCACAGATTCTAAGCAATTATGACACATACACTTACTCAATTTTATTGCGACTCAGGAAACTCCTCCTCATGTCTACATTCATTTCAATTCAAATACTCCTGCTTGCTTTTTTTAATTGAGAATGATGTTTGAAATGATGCTCCACGCAAGAGTTATTAAATATATTTTGCATGTTGTTTTACTATCAAGAGAGCAGAATACATTTTTCTACTCCTTTTAATATAAAAGGATAAAAAAAGTCCTTCATTTACACCAAAGCTAAGAATTATGGGATGACAATGAAGGCTTTCCAGTAGGAATTTTAAGCAGACAGAGTCTAGGAAGTTTCCCACGTCAGTTGAAAGAGGAGAGATAATTTTTAATTTTATTTATTACTTTTTGTGGGTTTTTTTTGTTATTAATGAAACACCAGTAAGTATGCATGCATACATACAGTCAGCATTTTTTATTGCTGTAAGAGTCAATATTTGTATGGATTATCTATGAGTAGCTGATATAATAATTCTCAGAGGAATAAATAAGGGTATATTTTAAATATTCGTCACCTTTATCTTAAAGACTTGCTCTATTACCTGATCATTTTGAATGAATCTTTGCTTTAGAGAACAGAAAGACAAATGGTTAACTCATTGTTTATAGTAGGGGAAAACATGATCCATTCACATTTTCTTCCACCTCTGGAATTATCAGGTACAAAATAGGTCATCTTATTCTGTAACTATCAATGGAATAACACATAAATTAAAATACTTTACACCTGGGTAATCTTCAGCATTTATCTCACTTGGTATTTTCTTTTCTTGTCTATTGTCTAGCAGAATTTCTTAAAGTTGGTGATTATCACTGTTTCAGAAGTTAGCAAAGGATATTAAGTGTTCAATCTGTGTTATCTGTGCTCTGCATACAATGACAAGATTTCACTTGTAAATTTAAATCCCCTTATATCTCTTAAATAAGTACTTTTTGTATATAGGAAAGGATAATGGTTATTTTATATTACATTTTTTAAATGAAATGTTAGTATAATTTCTAATCATTTCCCCATGGCTTATCTTGGGCTTTCCAAGTTGGCAACTATTTCATATGAAATAATGGCAATTAAGTCTATGTCTTAGTCATCTTGGCCTGCCATAGCAAGATAGCACAGAGTGTGTGGGTTAAACAACAGACATTTTTCATAGTTTGAGAGGCTGTTAAGTCCAAAATTGAGGCACCAACAGATTCCAGTGTCTGGTGAGAACCCTCTTCCTATAGGACAAATATTTAAATGATGTTAACTATTAAATGAAGCTATAGCTATATGTATGAAATAATTTTTATTAAATATTTTAGTGTCTTCTGATCATACCTTTAAAACATATTAGACTTTATTAGAAGGAATGTGAGACAGAAATTATTACTCCATAAATTATATTAACAGGTTTCTTTAGCAAAACATCTTAGACCCTGTTTGATCTGAATGTAATTTGCAGAATAAATGTTTTTGGCTACTGTTTATTGAAAGTTTTCTCACACACTTTTCTCATAGTGTCCTCATTATAACACAAAATATACTGAATGTAATGTTAATGTACGAAATCTATACAGGTGAAAAATGTACATGGTCAATTCACTTAAAATATATAAATTCTCCCTAATATGATGCTATACAATAAAAAATACCCTCCAAGAACCCTAGACGTAAGAGCTTGCCTTCTTAGTCTACACACTGAGCATTGTTTGCTCTTTTCTCTTTGATCTCCAGGTTTACTCCAGATTCTTTTTTTTTTCTTTCAAAATACTTTATTCCACATACACATAAATGTTAATTGTCCTATGTGGTGATAGGCTAGACCTGGCTTGAACTGGATATATTCAGGTATATTACACTGGCATCTTGGGATTGGTCATGGCAGCAATACTTACATTATGGAAAATAGCAGCTGTGACAAATTAAGGCTATTCTTCCCACCAGAGGGCTGGTTTCCAAATACTTTTCAGCATATCACAGTGCTATGTCCTCTGGTCCCTATCTTCACAAGTATTAATCAGTTAAGTCTCTTTTTAATTAGCTGTTCCATCTCTTTAGAAATAAAACTATAGTAACTCTCTCAAATCCATGCTTATTCAAATGTATTTCCCCCATATAAATAAATTGGTACACTGTTTTTGACCAATCCTACATTTATCTCAAATTAGATAGATGCACATGGTTTTCTGGTCCTGGAGTTCTCTTCTGGTGCTGCCTTTCTGTTAACTAAGTAACACCTTACATGTAGTAGGAATACTGTATTTATGCATTCTGCATATGTTCCTTTCTTACCAACTGAACAGTTCTCGCATGAAAAAATTTATTTGAATCTTTTACATATTGTATTGCCCAACTATATATATAATATATATAATATATATTTAAAATAATCAAGTATTAATATATTTCTTGCAGGAGCTTCAGATCAGTTTCTGGCCTTTTGTTTTCTTCATGATAATATTTCTATTTTATGGCACTATTTTTTTCCTCACTTACATCATGGAAAAATTATTGAAGCTTACACCAAAGTGCTTCATATGTCTATATGCCAATCTCTACTGCACTTTCACCAGGGAGATGAAACAAATCTATTATATAATACATTTGCAAAAATGTATGACTGTGTGGAAATAGAGTATGATGCTTTACAATGATCAGCACAAGATAATTCTTAAATACTTCAGTGGGAGTTATCATTATTATTACCATTATCTCAAATTTGATCATTGTGTCCTCTTAGCTGTTGGCTTTATCACCAGAATCAATTGTGAAAGTACTTCCAGGAATGTAATTAGATAAAATTACATTGGCTGAAAGATGGGTATCATTAATATCTTCTAAGCAATATATTTTTTAAAAGATACAAGACCATTTTATTCCACGGTAACTTTCAATGTGTTGAAATGCAAGACTATATGCATATAGTCTCAAAAATATTTACCGCACTATTAATTAAAATAAATATTTAACTAGATGATATAATTAGTACATACATTGATCACATAATAAAAGCATAATTAATAATATAAGTTAATTATACCAATGCTATAATTTTTAAATGCTGCTGTCTCTAAAATTATGGCAAGTTATATATATTCACTACTACATGATATAAATGATTTGTAATCTGTGTATTGTCAGATTTCAAAAATATATGTAATAGTCATATGTACAAGCCAGAAAAACAAAATCAAAATGGAAAATTTATCTGAGAAGATACATTAGGGTTTAACGTTAATGATGTTGCTTAGTGTTTCACATGAAATATGTTGCAAATAATATAACATAGAAAGTGACCATTTTCAACAGAAAACTAAGCAGAGTGATTCAAGTTGATTATGAAGCACTAGGATCAGGTACCATTTGTTTCTAACAGCAGTTCTCAGCACAGTTGATTGTTAAATCATCAAATCGTATAGTTGAAAAAAATGTTAGTGTAATGATTTGGCAACAAAATATTCATCATGTTTTCCAAGAAGAAAATTAAAATTATTTGGAAATCTCATTAAACTGTAAGAATAAAAAATGAAATATCTACTGTTTATTAAGATGTACTTCCACTCTGTTTATTAAGATGTAATTCATAAACCTAGATTTTTATCATAAAAACAGATTTTTTAAAATTCTAGGGCACCTGGGTGGCTCAGTTGGTTAAGTGACTGCCTTTGGCTCAGGTCATGATCCCAGAGTCCTGGGATCGAGTCCCGCATCGGGCTCCCTGCTCAGCGAGGAGCCTGCTTCTCCCTCTGACCCTCCCCCCTCTCATGTACTCTCTCTTTCATTCTCGCTCTCTCAAATAAATATATTAAAAAAAAAAAACTCTATAAATTTTATGAAAGGCATTTTAGAAAAAATGATGCCTGTGATACAGACTCATATTAACTTTTGCCTAAACCAAGTACCTCCAGTGATAAATATTTTGAAAACACATAATCTGAATAATAGATAAGTACACTTCCCCCCCCCCCCCCTTTTTAATGTGCTTGGGAACTGTGCTTCCTGAGTCTGTCAAATAGTGGTTTTAATTGATCAGGAAATTTTTTATTCATTATCTCTTCAGGATTCAAATTTCAGGAATTTCATTCTTTTTTTAATGGGACTCTACAGATGTTTTAGAGGTTCTTATTGTAGCTTACATATCTTGTTAGAAAAGAATTTCACTGGAAGAAGCTAAACAAGCAAGGAAGACTATTACAATGGGGCCCAAAACTTGCAATGGAGGGAGAGATTCAACTCAATCCCACCGAAATAAAGGGCAGGAAGATTGTTAAACACAGGTGAGCTAATGGAAGAAGTTTTGGGGGAGGTTGGTCATTGTGATTAGGCCATCAGTATCTTCTAACTGATGCTTTTTGACATTAGGGTCCTACCCTCCCACAGAGGCCCAGAGATAGGGTGATGATTACATCAAAGCTGTGGCTCCCAGGTCCTTGAGAAAGAGATTTCTGAGCTGTAAAACTGACAACGGTCTGGGAGAAGGTTTACAACACAGAAAAGCAGAAAAACAATTTGCAATTGCAAGTTTTCTAAAGCAAATACTTTAAGAAAAGATCAGTCAAGGGCTCGTAGTCAGGAAAAACCTGTCTAAATTTCACATCTAGGGGAATGCTAAGGCCATTTCAGTCAATCTCTTCTCACTAATATTTTCTCTGACTTTTCTATGTCATTCTGTAATAAGCTCTATAATTCCTTCAGCTGTATCTTCTATTGTCCTCATTCTCTTTTTATTTGTATTCCACCTCCTGGTTTAACTGTTTACTGAGTGTGTGATATCAACAATTATGTATTTTTCTCATCTATAAAAGCTCCATTTATATCCATTTATATATTCTTGTTTATTCCAGAGAGTAATCTTTTGGTTGACTTTATTTATTTATTTATTTATTTATTTATTTATTTATTTATTTATTTTTTAAAGATTTTATTTATTTATTTGAGAGAGAGAGAATGAGAGACAGAGAGCATGAGAGGGAGGAGGGTCAGAGGGAGAAGCAGACTCCCCGCTGAGCAGGGAGCCCGATGCGGGACTCAATCCCGGGACTCCAGGATCATGACCTAAGCTGAAGGCAGTCGCTTAACCAACTGAGCCACCCAGGCGCCCCGGTTGACTTTTTTTAATTCAAATACTTTAAGGATACCTACTTTATGATCTATACCTGAAAATTTTAATATCCACAGAATTTGGGATAGTACTGAGTTCTATAAAAAAGAATAGCAAACTGAAGGGTTAAGGTATGCAGTATTGAATTGTGTGTGTGTGTGTTGCTCTGTGTGTGTGTGAAGGTGTATGTGCATACGTGTGCATGTACTTGTATGAGCATTCTATTTTAAATACACGGGTAAGGCAGGGCTTCACTGTCAAGTAATTTTTGAGGATAAACATGAAAGAAGGGGGGAATTTGCTTGTGTAGTCATTTAGAGGAAGAGCGACTCCAGGTTGTAGAGTGGCTAGTGAAAATGTCCAAGATTGAAGCATGCTTGATGGGTTTCAAGAGCATCAAGAATCTCACCATAGTCAATTTGGAATAAACAAGTCAAAGTAATAAAAGATGAGGTCAAAAGGAAGCGAGTGATGTGTTAAGCTAGTATTTATTGCAATTGAAGGGAGTGTACTGAGGAAAGGAGTAACGTGACCTGATAAGGATTTCAAAGTTTACTGTCACTTTTTAAGAATGGACAATACATATGTGATTATATATTTTATCAGACAGTGAAAGGTGGTGAATGAATATATCATGGGTGGGTGTCTGGGTTAGTAAAGATATATATGTGGACAAGTTAATTTTGAGATGCCTATTATATATCCAAATGTTGATGTCAAATAGGCAACTGCAGATCCAGGGGATGTTAGATTTCAGACTGAAAATATAATTTGGAAATCTTCAGTATATTGATGAAATTTAAAGCAATGCATCTGAAAAAATATATCACACAGCCATTCCAACATCTGAAGTCCAAAACGATATGGATAAAACATAAACAAGAAAAGTAAGGGGCAGCCCATGAGTTAAGAAGAAATGAGTTAAGAAGAGTATGTAGTGCCCCATATCTCTCTCTCTCTCTGCCTTTATATATGTGCACCTGCATGCATGAGCACACACACACATCTTTTGACAAAGGGAATGAAAAACTATGTCAAATGTTAGTATTGGATCAAGTAAACTAACTAAATATTGGCTCTGAATTTAACAAAGATGACTTTAACCATCTAATTAAAGAGGGTTCAAGAGAAATGGGAGGACTTCCTTTTCTGTCAATTTAACCACCATGAGAAAGAATCTGTTGCTTTTCCTTTTTTAATAGCACTTAACTCTACCTGACAAGCTATATGTGTAATTTTTACCTTTTTAGTGGGTGTTTCCAGTTCACTGAGATTTAAGATACACAGGAGAGGACTTTTTCTTTTTTTATTCTATACTTTCTTCAATTCAAATTTTTCTTTATGCATTTTAAGGCCTAATACCTAATAGGTGCTCAACAAATAACTTATTGAAAGAATTTGTAAATTACATGCCAGAAACAGTAGTAAAAAGAATGTGTGTGTGTATGTATATATATAATTCTTTGACAAAAATGTGTGTATGCAAATGAACAGAAATATCAGAAAAATAATATAAAACGTAGCCTAGGAGTTACCTCTGGAGAGGTAGATGATAAATTCTGACTTTTAAATTGTTTTGTTTAGTTGCAAATGCATTACTTAATGAAAAGTAAAAATATAATGGAAACTATGTAAATTATATATGCCCACTTAAATAAACTTGTAAAAATGAAATAAAAAGTAAAATTTGAATTTAAAATCACCTATAATCATATTACCCACAGATAATTCTTGTTAATCTCTTTTCTGTCCATCCTTTTAGTATAACCAGCTTTTCCTATCCCTGTGTATATTTATGTATCTTCCTACCTATTATCATAGATAAGAAGCCTTCTTAGTGTCTTCACATTATTAGAAAATATAAATGTACTATTATAAGTTTAATCTAAATACTATCCCAGGTATTTTCATACTTGTCAATATCACTTATTAAAAAATAAATTTTAACTATTTTACATAAATCTTGGCCCAGGTGACTGTTTTGTTTTGTTTTTCTCTTTTTTTAAGAATGCTAAAAGCAGTTTTAACATTTATATAATAAATATTAAATACAAATATAAAAGTGACTCAAAAACCCATAAAGTTTATGGTAAATATCAATTATTTTTTCTGGCGGTTATTCCTCTATTTTTTCATTATGTTCCATTAGCCAACATATAGTACATCATTAGTTGTGTATAACACCCAGTGCTCATCACAACACATGCCCTCCTTAATACCCATCACCCAGTTACCCCCTCCCATACCCCCCTCCCCTCTGTAGCTCTTAGTTTGTTTCCTGGAGTCCAGAATCTCTCATGGTTTGTCTCCCTCTCTGATTTCTTCTCATTCAGTTTTGTTTTTCTTTAGTGTAGCTTTCTCAAAGTGATATTTTAATTACCATAGAAACACCCATCGTTAATGTTTGTGATCATTGTTTGAATTGTTTTCCCACCAGGAGTACTACTTTGTTACACCTTTCTGAACACCCAATCATTTTACATTTCTCAATACTACTTATAAAAATTATCTTTTCATTGTAGTTTAATATGTCTACAATTTAGGGCGCCTGGGTGGCTCAGTTGGTTAAGCGACTGCCTTCGGCTCAGGTCATGATCCTGGAGTCCCGGGATCGAGTCCCACATGGGGCTCCCTGCTCGGCAGGGAGTCTGCTTCTCCCTCTGCCCTCTTCCCTCTCGTGCTCTCTGTCTCTCATTCTCTCTCTCTCAAATAAATAAATAAAATCTTAAAAAAAAATATGTCTACAATTTAATATTGGTTTAAATCTCATTATTTGTTTTTCACTGTTTACATTTGTTCTTTCATGATATCCTTTATTTCATTTGAAAACAAAAAAGTGCTCTTCATATAGATGAATGCTTATTATATATGTTCTAGTGTTTCTATTTTGGTAAGATCATATATACCCTGTTTATATTTTTTGTTAGTTTATTTTTATTATGAAGAATCTTTAGGTTATAAAATAAGATACGTCCAATTTTATTGATTTTAAATTTAGAATATTTTTTATTGAAAAAGTAATCCACCTTTAAAAAATAAGCCATATTTTTTTCTTACATTTATGATTAAATGCTTACTTTTACATTTTTATTTGTTTATATTTTCCCCAAATGTTAGTCTATCATCTCAACATTATTTTAGGGAAAAAAAGGATGCCTTTCTCACTGATTTTAAATGCCACGTTTGTTATGTATTAAATAACATATGTGAACCTGTTTATAGACCTTCTCTCCATTGCTTTTTTCAAACACTAACTTCCAAGTCAAATTCAAGATGATCCCATTGTTTTCAGAATAATCCTTAAAATGCCTTCTTACCAATGGATTAGCATGAATGGTTTTCACAATGTCTCTTCATAAACACTTTTTCCTCCCACAGTCTATATTAAACACAAGTTAATGTCATTTAATGTTCCTTCATAATTTCGTATCTCATTTACATGTTGATTGTATATCAGAACAAACTATTATCACTGAGTAACACTTTCAATGTTACTGAAACTTAAAAATTCATTAAAGGTCTCACAATTCTAGTTTGTTTTAGGAACCATAATATCTAAAATATAAAATGATACTGTTTTCCTTGTTCCACTGAAGAAAATCCAGCACCAATTGCTTTTTTGTACTTTGGCACCCTAAGTAAACAGCAGGTGTGACTTACGGTATTGGGTACCCAAAGCCGGGCAGAGAACATTTTATGTTGTGATTAAAGGTTCTTTAAATGCATTTCCTGTAATACCAATTCCTCAAAGCTACACCTATAACTTCAACCAGATGCTAATTCTTTGAACTGTAATTAACAGTGTGACATTTATGAAGTAATTTTTAGAATGATTACAGTCACTATACTTTCATTCTCCAGAAGTGCTAAGTACTGTAATCATCATCTGTTCACAGTGAGCCTTACTGCACCACAGGCTATTAACAACGGATGGCTCCATTTAACCAAAGCTTGGTTTCTAATGAATTATCAGTAACTGAATTTTTATGTTCAAAAAATGAACTGGTAGGCACTGCTCCTCTTTTTATTAACACAAAATTTTTTTCTCATATGTAAAATGTGCTTTAAAAACCTAAGACTTTTTTGGTCAGCGTTATTCTTTAAAACTATTCTAGATTTATACAAATAACTTTTAAAAATTGTACAAAAAGTCTTAGAAATATTCTTAATTCTGCCTAAAAATTTATTCTGTAGATTTAAATATATATATATATAATTTATATTGAATTACCATAAGGTAACAATGTTGTTGTTGATGAGGTCTGTCCTTTATGTGCATTTATGTAACCATATCAATAAACTCTGCTTCTGAAAGGTTCTGCTACTCCCTTTTTCCCAAAAAAGTAAAATAAGATAGTAAAATGTTGAATAACTTGTCCAATTTCATGTCTCATTATTAGCAGAACTAGAAAAAGAACTCAGATAGTCTGAACATAAATTGCTGACAACTTCCAAAGAGGCTGTGGAATCCTTCTGTAGAAGAGTTTTGTTGTTGTTGTTGTTGTTGATTAACTTAAATATGTGATCACCAGAGCTCTATGCTGACTTCACATTCTTTATTTCTCTAACAGAGGACCAGGATGTCCCAGTATAGACAGTGCAGCCCAGCAGCCATGAGCTAGTATCGGAAAACACCGACTGGCAAGGTTCAAAGCTTGCACCGTGGCGTGTTCCATGGAAAAGCCACACTGGTGAAGAGGCCAGTTCTGATTGTTCAACTCGCTTCCCCACGTCAAGAACCATATCCAACAAACAGTAGGAGCTCAGTAAATGTTCACAGACCGGCTGAATGAAACTTGGGTAATTTTTTCTTTCTGTGCCTTATTCTCCATTTTTATGATGGTGGTAATGATACTAAATGTCTCCTAAGATTGCTATAAAAGGTAGTTGAGGTGATATTTCAGAATGTTTAGCACATCATAATCAGCAATGATTCTTTAACTCAGAAAAATGTTGATTATTATCATTAATTTACTAGGTCATTGGAGAGGTAAGGACTCAACCAGTTCATTAAATTTCAAGGACATTTATAGTTGAGAAAGCATTTTCTCTCTTAAGTATGCACTTATCAAAGCAAACCTATAGGGAGACCATCTTCAATGCTCTCATTACACTCAAGAAAGAAGGGTGCACCTAGGTCTGGAGACCTCAGGCCACAGGTGTTCTGGGAGATTTTGATACATTGAGTTAGGTAAGCAGACAGATAATATCCAGTATTAGGGGCCACAGCAGTCACCTAGTAGTCACTACTACTAGTAGTATGACCTCAGGTACAAGGAGCCAAGTAAACCAGGGGGGCAGACACATCATATATGCTGAAAAGCACAGACTTCTTTCTTTGGTTTTCCTTTTCTGTCTGATGATAGGTTTTTTTTGAGTGTTTGAATTACACATGAGGAATACTTGAGCCCAACACGAGATAATGTAGGTCAGCGTGGCAGAAGAGGAACATCACAACCCCTGTTCTGGGAAACCAGAAAAGGAGCGGTTAATTGTGTTTAAAGTTGGTTACTCAAGTTACCCAAAGTGGGTGTCTACCAAGAAGTTTCTGAGGTAAACAAGATCCCTCATTCTTCTGCTTGGGGATGGTGGAGTTTGGACAGTAATTTGAAATAACTGGAAGTTCTGTATCCAAAAAGCAAAGCATTGGGACAGGGGAAAGAACCCCCATGCCTCCAGGGAACTTTCCATTCTGGAGAAGTGGAAAGGTTGAATTTAGGCAAGAGAAGAAAAACTTCCTAAATAAAGAATTAAAATAATTATTTCTATTTTTAACCACAGTAAATTCCTCAAAGTATAACCTCAGAAACAGATATAAACCCAAAAATCACCCTAAAAAGTCATAGTAAATCTGTATGGACAAAAATTTTGCTAACTCAAATATTTTTATTAAATGTTTATGTTATAAAAATTTGTATATAATAATATAATTCAATAAAATAAATGTAGAGAAGTGACTTGATTGCAAGTCAGCCTTGTACTTCAGAGGAGCCTATATAATTCTAATAATTTTCATTTGATTTGTACAATATATACACATTCTCTAATACTTAATTGACCTTACCTTGTGTATTGTCTAAATTATTACTCTCCATTAGAGTTCCTATGTCTTTTAAAGACAAAAACCATGTTTTATTTGTTTAGGACATAGCATTACTTTGGATGCACTGCAGATACTTTGTAAGTCTTCGAAACATCAGTAAATTATTGTGTAATATGATGTTCTTGATCAAATCCTAAAATTTTATGGAACTACAAAAGAATAGCCAAAGCAATCTTGAGAAAGAACAAAGCTGGAAGCATCATGCTTCTGATTTCAAGCTATATTACAAGCTATAGTAATCATAACAATATGGAATTAGTATAAAAATAGACATAGATCAATACATCAAAATAAAGAGCCTGGACATAAACCCATACATATATGGACTATTAATTTATGACAGAGGAGTCAAGAATATACAATGGAGAAAGGACAATCTCTTCAGTAAATGGTACTGGGAAAAGTGAACAGCCACATACAAAAGAATGAAACTGGACTACTATCCTACACCATACACAAAAGTTAACTCAAAATGGATTAAAGACCTGAATGTAATAACTGAAACGATAAAACCTCTAGAAGAAAACATAGGCAGTTAGCTCCATGACATTGGTCTTTGTGATTATTTTTTGGATTTAACATCAAAAGAAAAGGCAAGAGGAGCAAAAATAAACAGGTGGGGTTACATAAAACTGAAAAGCTTCTGCACAGAAAAGGGAATCATCAATAAAATGAAAGGGCAACCTACTGAATGGGAGAAAATATTTGCAAACCATAAAGTCAAAAAGGGGTTAATATCTAAAATATATAAAGAATTCATACAACCCAGTAACAAGACAACAACAACAACCAGAAAAAACACGAAAACAAGCAATCCAGTTAAGAAAATGGGCAGAGAAAGTGAATAGACATTTTTCCAAAGAAAACATACAGATGGACAACAGGTACATGAAAAGATGCTCAACATCACTCATCATCAGAGGAATGAAAATCAAAACCTAATGAGATAACACCTCATACTGCTAGAATAGCTTTTATAAAAATGACAAGAAATAACACACATTGGCAAGTATATGGAGAAAAGAGAATCCCTGTGAAGTGTTGGTGGGAATGTAAACTGGTGCAATCGCTATGAAAAACAGTATGAGGTTTCTTCAAAAAATAAAAAATAGAACTATCTTATGATTCAGCAATTCTATCTCTGGATATTTACCCAAAAGAAAACACTGACTCAAAAATCACAGCATTACTTACAATATCCAAGACATAGGAACAACCTACATGTCCATCAATGGATGGATGAATAAAGAAGATGTGATATATATATCATATATGTATGTATCTATATATATGTATATCATATATACACAATGGGGTATTTTCAGCCATAAAAAAGGAAATCTTACCATTTGCAACAATATGAATGAAACTTGAGGTATGCTACATGAAATAAGTCAGCAAAAGACAAATGCCATATGATCTCACTTATATTTGGAATCGAAGGAAGGACGGAAGAAGGAAGGAAGGGGGGGGAGGAAGGAAGAATTTATAGATATAGAAAACATATTAAGGTTTTGTCAGTGGTGGGGATAGGTGAAATGGATGAAGATGATCAAAGGAACAAATTTCTGGTTATAAAATAAATAAATCCTGGGGGTGTAATGTACAGCAGCAGCATGGTGACTATAGTTAATAATACTGTATTGGGTATTATGAAATCTCTTATAGAGCAAATTTGAAAAGTTCTAATCACAAGAAAAAAGATTGTAAATATGTATGGTGGCAGATGTTAACTAGACTTAAGTGGTGATCATTTTGCCACACATACAAATATCAAATCATTTTGTTACATATCAGAAACTAATATAATGTCATATGTCAATTACATATGAATAAAAAAAAAGGGAAGGAATTATTGACCTTTTCTACATTTGCCCAGATGTTTTTAGTGTTCTTAAGAAAACTTTGCTCTCATCCTGTACCTTTTACATGTTTTAATTTCTAAGACATTTTCCACCATAACTTGAAACAATTACAAATAGTGTAATTGGTGAATCATTTCATATATTGTATTTTTAAATAAAATAGTACAATTATACACTTAAATGCATTCAATAGATTCTAAATACCAAATAAATCTGATACCAATAATCATATATCTAAAAATTTATGAATAAAGTCTCCTTTCTGACAGACATTTCACATGGCTTCTTTTACTGTTTAATTCTTTCTCCAGATAATTTTTACCTTTTACTTTGGGGCTTAAAAAAAATCTCTCTTGGTGAGCCTGAGTGGCTCAGTCAGTTAAGCGTCTGCCTTCGATTCAGGTCATGATTCCAGGGTTCTGGGATGGAGTCCCATGTCTTGGCTCCCTGCTCAGTGGGGAGTCTGCTTCTTCCTCTTCCTCTGCCCCTCTTACCACTCATGCTCTCTCTCTCTCTCTAAGTACATTAAAAAAAAAATCTCTTTTTTAAAGTTTTTAATTCCAGTTAGTTAACATACAGTATTATATTAGTTTCAGGTGTACAATATAGTTATTCATCACTTACATATTAACACCTAGTGTTCATCACAGGTGCATGCCTTAACCCCCATCACCTGTTTAACCCAACCCCCCCCCCCACTTCCCCTCTGGTAACTATCAGTTTCTTCTCTATAGTTAAGAGTCTGTTTCTTGGTTTGTCTCTCTCTCTCTCTCTTTTTTTCCTTTTGCTCATTTGTTTTGTTTCTTAAATTCCACATATGAGCGAAATCATATGGTGTTTGTCTTTCTTTGACTGACTTATTGATCATACTTCTCTGACGCCTAGTTTGCTCTACAAGCAATTTGGTTCTGGCTTCAGACTGAAAATTCTGAATACTACCCTCTATAGCAATATTAACATAGAAGTCCCTGATTTTTAATCCCAGCCTCAGTTATTCTACACTTGGGCCAGGCACAATGAAAAGTTAATAGTGTACAGAAACCTCAGACCAGGGAAGTCATCAAATCTAGGGCTCCAGCATGTTTATTACCTAGCTATGTACCCTATTCACATGCATGTGTCTAGACCCTATTATCCAGATCAGCTGCTTCTTACCCATACCAGTTACTAATTACACTATAAAAACCTTGAAAATTAGTTACAGGTACATAGCTCAGTGCATAGTACAGGCTGGATTTTTATTTATCTTGCTGCAGTTAGGGGTAACCTCTTAACAATTCCTTGACTTATAGACAATATTAGTTTCCTAGAGCTGCCATAGGAAAGTAACACAAATTATGTGATTTGAAAGGACAGAAATTTATTATCTAAGTTCTGGAGTCCAAAATCTGGAAATTAGGGTTTGGTAAGGTTGATTTTTTTCTAAAGGCTCTAAGGGAGACTCTATTCCATGATGATTTTAACTAAACAGACTTGGATCAACAACAGTTGTCTATTTATTATTGAGAACATTTTTATATAATTATTAGTTTTTCATAGCAAAAAATAATTTTCTTCACAATCTGTTTACTCTTCTTTTTCCTTTTAAAGAGTATATTGACAAAATATCAATCTTCTCTAAAATTTAAAAATATATTCACCTTACTGAACCTTTCCTCTTTTTTGTTGTGAATCTTTTTCTTAATATTTCTTTATAACTTCAAAGTTTGAACACTGAACTATTATACCTATGAAGAACAATTATTCCCTTGAAATACAACATGATAGGATGCCAGATGCAGTGTGGTAAAGGAGATCTAACTGCTGTGGAATTATTACAGGGCCCTGTGATTTATTTTGAATCTCAACCATCATTTCACCATCCTGCTGTCTTCTTTATTGTTAGAGTGAATGCTTTCAATGACATCTTATAAATCATTGCTTTGACCAATATTTTTGCAGTGTCTTAACATAGAAGAGGTATGCCTAGTTTTCACTACCTCCAAGATTTAGAGGTATAATTTCAATTTAATGTGAAAAGTTTTACCTGGGTAAGTTCCATTAGCCTCTTTTGTCAAGAAGGGAATATACCTATTCATTTTCATGTTCAGTTTATATATTGAGCTCCATCAACACATGAGAGGTATTATGTAGTGTTTGCAAAGATGGGAGTTTATTGTCTTTAACTGAGTTTTCCACATGCACAAAAGTCTTCTAATAACATTGATCTATATTTCTCTTACTAAGCAAATGTCAGATATGTAAAAGTTTATGAAATAGGGAGCTTCTTCTCTCTTAGAACTCCTGTTATCCAGGTACTGGTACTTATTCCACTTGATTCAGGCAGTTATGATCCTCTAGCCTCTTCCTCAGATCCTCTCCAAAAATTAATTGAGGAAGTATCTAAGAAAGCAATTTATACTAAGATAAAATTGACCTCTAAAACTCAGTGTATTATAGAAATGAAATGAAAGAATAGTTTATAAGTAGGATGTACAGTATCATATATATTTCAGTTTTCCAGTGTATATATAGACATATATGTAGGCTGGAAGGAGATGTGCAAAAATGTTGATAATGATGTCTTTTTTGCGGGGGGGGAGACGAACCATGAGAGACTATGGACTCTAAGATAATGATGATTTTTGAGTGATGCTTTGCTAAATGCTTCCCCCCCGCCCCAAGTTTTCTACATTGAACCTATAATGCACAAATGGAGCCAGGGTGAAGGAAAGCTGACTTTCCCTGAATAAAACTTGTGCTGATATTGATGATTGTTTGCATCGGGGTTCAGTAAGTGTTATCTCACAGAACTTCACTAAAGGCTTTCAGAGTGTCCAGGATGGCCTGCGAGGGCCCATTTTTTAATAGCACTGTGTGGTCATTGTTGTACTCCATCAGGACACATATTTTAGAAATACAGGTTTATACTATTATTAAGTCACAATCTTAGGTTGCCCAAAGAAACAATGACATTTTTTAGAAAATGGAGTACATTTGGAACTTTCGAGGGGATATTTAAATCCAATGTTAAGAAAATAAAGCTGATCTCTCTCCCATAACCCCAATAAAATAGTAATTGAGCTGCTATATAATTCTTTAAAATCTATTCATACATAATAAATTGTTTTCCTACTCCCAAGAGAGTTATGGTGGACCACTCTATTTGAGATTCTGTTTTTCAAACCGAAAATGCTTATAAATGGACAAAATAATGGCAATCAGAAATGGCTGACAAAATAACTCAAAAGTCAAAGGGCAGTTAAAAGGACACTATAAAAATATCATGAAGTCTTTTACTTTGTAATCTTCAATATAAATACTGATATACCTTTCAGAAATAATGTTTAATTCAACAGCAGCAATAAGACTTTGTCCACCTTCCAAAATTAGCTGAACTATTCACTGTTTTGACTCTCCTGCACCAAATTAAGCAATTTCCAACAGATGGTCATTTCTATTCTATTCTATTCTATTCTATTCTATTCTATTCTATTCTATTCTATTCTATTCTATTCTAATTTCTATTCTATCCCATTCATTCCATCCTACTCCATTCCATTCCATTCTTTCCTTTTCCTTTTATTTCTTTTCTTTCTTGCTTCCTCCCTTTACTGTAGATTTAATGTTTAAGGATGAAAAAAATCCTATTAAATATTGAGAATGAAGAAAATATTAACCCATGTGATGTTTTCCATTTTTTTCTGTCCACCTCCCTTTTTTCACTTTATATTTCATCAAACATTGTACCACTACATACATTTTTTATTTGATATGAAAAAGACATACACCTATATATAGTCACATATGTATATTCTGTTTTCTAATGTTAAACATTTCCATTGACATTCTGTTACTGAATGTTCTGTACTATGCTTTTTTCCCCTTAGATTTAAACTCTGTAGGTTATTGATAAACATGTTGAATAAGGAAATAAATTATAAAGCATAGAATATAAGTATGATATGCAATGATAGATCCATGTAGATTTAAAATTTTATAGGAAAATTTTGTCATTAGAATCCCTTTGGGATTGTAATACTAAAATATAAAGACAATACTAAAATATAAAGACAATACTAAAATATAAAGACAATGTAATACTAAAATATGAAGGCAATATTAAAATATAAAACATAAATACTAGATACTAAAATATAAAAATACTAAAATAAAAAGACAATGCTAAAATATAAAGACATTTCCAAGATTTCATATTTTATTTTCATAGGTCTAAGCTAAACTTTTAGATATGCTATGAGAAATAAAGACAGTAAGTAATTATTCAAAATTTTAAATCAAAACAACAAAAGATAAAATTTTGGTATTTTACATCTATTCTTCAAATCTATTCTTCAAATAATTCAACATTTGTGACTTCCTAATTGCTTATTGTCAAGTTGTATAAGTAGTACTATATACTTGTAATATGTATATCCTTGTGAGTACTGCATTAATGTCATCATGTAGCCTAAGCCAAATATTTAGGGCATACCTATCTTTGTGACTGGATGAAATTTATTTTATGGTAAGTATTATAGTATATGACATTATTTTAAAATCCTCCCAAATTCTGTCAATGAAACTATTCAAGGAATTTTCTTACTCATTGCATACAATTTGTCTTTAAGAAGTGTCAAGTAAATAAATGATATGTTCCTCAACAGGAAGAAATACATGCAGAAGAATGAAACTGGACCACTTTCTTACACCATACACAAACATAAATTCAAAATGGGTGAAAGACCTAAATGTGGGACAGGAAACCATCAAAATCCTAGAGGAAAACACAGGCAGTAACTTCTTTGACCTTGGCCATTGCAACTTCTTACTGGATATGTCTCTGGAGGCAAGGGAAACATAAGCAAAAATGAACTATTGGGACTTAAGATAAAAAGCTTCTGCACAGCAAAGGAAACAGTCAACAAAACAAAGAGCAACCCAGAGAATGGGAGAAGATATTTGTAAATGGCATATCTGATAAAAGGTTAGTATCCAAAATCTGTGAAGAACTTATCAAACTCAATACCCCAAAAATAAATAATCCAATTAAGATATGGGCAGAAAGCATAAATAGACATTTTTCCAACGAAGTCATCCAGATGGCCAACAGACACATGAAAAGATTCTGAACATCACTCATCACCAGGGCAATATAAATCAAAACCATGATGAGATACCACTTCACATGTGTCAGAATGGCTAAAATTAACAAAACAGGAAATAATAGATGTTGGTGAGAATGTGGAGAAAAGAGAACCCTCTTACCTTGTTGGTGGGAAAGCAAACTGGTGCAGCCACTCTGGAGAACAGTATGGAGGTTTCTCAAAAAGTTAATAGAACTACCCTATGATCCAGCAATTGCACTACTAGGTATTTACACAAAGGATACAAAAAGATACTGATTTGAAGGGATATACACATCCCAATGATGTTTACAGCAGCATTATCAACAATAGCTAAATCATAGAAAGAGCCCAAATGTCCACTGATTGATGAATAGATAAAGTAGATGTGGTATAGATATAGATATAGGTATATGGATGTGGTTTATATATGTATATCTATCTATATATACATACACAATGGAATATTACTCAGCCATCAGAAAGAATGCATTCTTGCCATTTGCAATGACGTGGATGGAGCTACAGAGTATTATGCTAAGCAAAGTCAGTCAGAGAAAGACAAATACTAAATGATTTCACTCATATGTGGAACTTAGGAAGCAAAACAGATGAACGTAGGGGACAGGAAAAGAAGAGGTGAAAGCAAACAATAAGAGACTCTTAGTGATAGAGAACAAAGTAAGGTTTGATGGAGGAGAGATGGGTGGGGGATGGGCTAAATGGGTATTAAGGAGGACACTTATGTTGAGCACTGGGTGTTATATGTAAGTGATGAATCACTAAATTCTTTTCCGGAAACCAATATTACACTATATGTTAACTAACTAGAATTTAAATAAGTTTGGGGAAAGAAAGGAAAAAAGAAATATGTTGAATAAACTCTGTGAATTCTCACTCAAATGTTAATCATACAAATAGCTTAAATAATGAAATAAGTGCATCTTGGATTGAATATTTTTTTTGTGATTCTCAATATTGCATAGTCCTCATAAGATTATCAATAATTCCAACTCTATCACCTACAGTGGTACACATGGCTGTCCCTAACCATCAGATAAAAATTATGCAGGTAATTTAATGATTTACAGAATGACATTAATATCACCAAACAAACATCAACATAAGTGACACTTAAAAATATTAAATACAAGATTAACTCAGTTCTTCAAAAAATATTTTTCCAAGCACTTAAAAAAAACTTTATGAGAAACTTGTTAAGGAAGTTGTTACACTAGAAGAATTCTCACAAATATAAAGGATTGATTCTCATGCATGTTTGCTTCACTGTGTTATGCAGGGTTCTATCTTGTAAATGTAAACTTTTACTCTTAGACATGCACCCAGCTAAAGAAAATACCCTGAATTCTCATACTTGCCAAGTATAGCAACATCTGCTATTTATATTCACAAATCCATTCCTCCACACTCCGTGCAGCAACAAAACTCCTAATTTTCTGTGGTTAGATGGTGATCTAGCAAGTGAGTACATCACTCTAGAATTTCTACTTGCCTCGTCAGGAGTGACAACAGAGTTGGAGAAAAACATTCACAGAGAAAAGTCCGTGCACCACATTTTGAATTGCTCCTTTATATACTAACTACTCTTCCATTTGACCATCACAGGAGATACACCTTATTCAAGCATATTCAAAACTGTTCCTTGTTTTTTATCTCCTTTCATCTGATTTTTTTTTTCCTAAGTTAGATGAGGAAAGCTCAGATTGGTTTAACCACCACGTCTGTTTGATACTTATGACAAAAGTATCTGATAGAGTTATGCTGACTAATAGGACATGTACTCATATTCAGGATACTTTATAAACGCAAATATATTCAGTATGTACACCTTGAATCTTAGCTGTTAAATGACTTATAATGCTTTCTGAGATCAAGCAAGAATAGGGAAAACATTCTTCAGTGATAAATCCTCAAGCACTTATGTATATACTTGCTTAACATTTCCAAGTCCAAACAAGGATGGATAATCATAAGTAGAATATTGTTAACCCCAAATTAAAGCAACATTCAAAAACAAAAACAAATATTTTATCTTTTCATTTAAGGTCAAACTCCAAAATTCATATCAGTTCATGTAATATTTTGCATGTCATTTGATAGGGATTGCTTAATTCATTCAATAACCAAGGACAAACATTGCATGATACTTGGATAATTTTATTTGTAGCTTTCTCAATCCAATCAAGTTTGGATTTCATATAGGGGTATTCAGAAATATAAACGTAAAAGTGAAATTGAATGGAAAACTCTAAAAACTCTAAAAAGAAAATTATTTCATAAATTAAATAATTATAACACTAATAATTAAAATGCTATTTTCTTGAGTGAATTTATGCATACAGTACCATTATCTACTAAAAAGCTTGTTTTTTTTTAATTCATTTCTTTTTACTTTAAACATTTCCTTATACTTTTTCATCAAAGAGCAAGATATTTAAATATAATATATAGCTGTTTGCTGCTACAGAGGTCCTTTGTTGCTAAACTAAGATCATCTATGAGTATCTTACTTCTTTTCCTGACGATTTAAAAATGAGTTCTTTCATGAATCAAATGACATTATTTTGCTTAAGCAGACATTATCAAAGAGATAAGCCTCTGAAGTATAACTGCGTTAACTTGCTGGTAGCATTTTATCTTCTGCTTAACCTGAACTTTCTCTAAGAAAATTCAGTGAAGTCAAAGTATGTTTTAGTACTGATCATATCTTTTCTTTCCTTGTAATGACTAACTTATCAAATACTCAACTAGTCAATAAATAAATAAGATAGATAAATAAAGAGCAAACTTGTACTTTATTGCACAACTACACACATAGGCATAAATCAAAACTTCTATTTTTCTATAGCAAATCTAGATATTATATTCACTAAAATTCTCTTTCAAAGGAAGGGCCTGATCCTACACCTTTGATTTAATGTTATTACATGCAAGGCATGTTTTTCTTTGAAGTTTGTATCTCTCATATCTAAGTACTTTTTTAATCTCTAAATTAATGTTTCTGGTTAATGACATATAATCAGTTTTCAATGATTATAACTAATGATGAGCATTGGACTGTTTTTGAAAAATTACAGCCAAATACTTAATTTCTGAGCCTCCTATTTGTAGACTACAGAGAACCAATCTTCCTGAGATATGGGAATGCAAAGTTTCCAGGGAGAGGAAAAAGATTTGCCAAGGGTCGTTATGTCATTCATTAAAGAGTGAGATTAGGAGTTATTTATGTTGATAGTGACAGCCATAGGAGTGATAACCATAGCCATAGTCAGAAACATTTTCCCTTAGAAATAACCTGAAATCTTCAAAAGCACTTAACCTCAAGGCCACAACAACTAATTGTTCATTAAATTGCTAGCATCTGCCTCAGGGGACTTTTTTGTTTGAGCCTTAACCTACTGGGCAGAGTGAATGGTCATAAATTGCTTGCAAAAAAAGTTTATCTAGGAGGGCAAGACACCACTCTTTCTGAGAAATAAAAGAATTGTACCTAGAGAGGTCTCAGAATGCCAAAAGGCACTCCCTACGTGGAAGATAAAAGTGTTCAGGGACAAAGCAGGTTGTTTTCTTGTAATTTCTCAGAGGTAGACTGGACTAGGCACCATGCTTTTGCTTGTGAATAAATCCCAAATAAAGCATTATTTGATTTTGAATCATGAAAATAAAACTGAATTCCAATCAGCTTTGATAATGGTAGAATTATAGACTGATTGGAGTCATTTCTTGGGATTTTACAGCTTTATATGGCTGGATGAGTCCTGGGGCTTCCAGTTTTTAACCCCCAGTTTCACCAGACCAGCTTTACTTTTAGTCTAAGTATTGGAACTTAAAATTGTCTGATTTTGCTAAAAATAAACTTTTGCTAGAAAAAAATGATTTTGAAAACCATTGATCTAGTATATCCTTTCCCTTTGAAAAATAAGGAATATGAGACATAGAAATGTGACTAGCTCAAAGACCACTCAACCAGCTATCAGCAGAACCAGGGTATTTTCTTCCCTCACAGCATTCTGGAGAATCTCACCCTCAAAAAAGGAGTGCCTCATAAATCTATAGCTCCTAAAGCTGAAGCTTAAGGGACTATGCTCTTCCTTTATGAAGACAATTGATTTCTAGCCTCACCATAAAAATTAGATAATCAAGCCTTGAAATTTAAGTGTTTTTCCATGTTTCATTACATGATATTTCATTTCAGAGATGGTGACAAAGACCTTAACGCAGTGCTTCCACCAGCGAGCCCCTCTCCGGCCCCATACAGGCCCCCCGTCCCTTCATGTCTTCATGTTTTCAGTTATTAGTAACTCCTGACTCTTCAGCTTGCATTTTCTCAGTCCTCTGAGTTTTATTTATTTATTTGAGAGAGGGAGCAGAGCAAGAGAGAGGGAGCATGAACTGGGGGGAGGAGTAGAGGGAGAGGGAGAAGCAGACTCCCAGCTGAGCAGGGAGCCTGACAAGATCCCACGACCGTGGGATCACAACCAGAGCTGAAAGGCAGACATTTAACCGACTGAGCCACCCAGTTGCCCCTCTAAGTCTTTCTTCAAAGCAAGCCATGTCCCTTTTCAAAGAGAGCACTGAAAGTGTTTTTCTCCTCTGCACTTTCCACAGAAGAAGATTCAGATACTAAATTTTTATGTGGATCTTGGACATGCTAAAAAAGGCAAAACAGTACTAGTTCTTCGGAAAAGCCATCCTTTAAAATAATAATTTCCATTGCATCATTCTTGATTTACTTTATGGTTCCATTTATATTTTCTTTTTTTTTTTTAAGATTTTTTATTTATTTGACAGAGAGAGAGAGACAGTGAGAGAGGGAACACAAGAAGGGGGAGTGGGAGAAGGAGAAGCAGGCTTCCCGCTGAGCAGGGAGCCCGATGCGGGGCTCGATCCCAGGACCCTGGGATCATGACCTGAGCTGAAGGTAGACGCTTAACGACTGAGCCACCCAGGCGCCCCCCCCATTTATATTTTCTAAACACATATCCATCATCATGAATTGATTGTTCACTCCCCACCCATTTTATAAATCTATGTGATTACTTTAATTGACTGGACCTAAACTGACTTGTTGCTTTAGTGCAATGGTACTGATCTGCACATAGAATAAAGTGATGTAATAGTTGCTTAAGTTCTTGACAATTGTGTGGATATATTAACAAATGGCACAGCTATAGGCTATCCCGTGTGTGTGTGTGTGGGGGGGGTTACTCAGTTTCTCTGCCCATTTTTAAATCAGGTTCATCCATCCTTCCTCCCTCCCTCCTTCCTTCCTTTCTTATTTTTGGTTTTTAGTCATATGAGTCCTTCATATATTTTGAATATTAACCCTTATTTGATATATGGTTTACAAATATTTTCTCCCATTCCATACGTTGCCTTTTTATTTTTTGGATTGTTTCTTTTGCTTTACTGAAGGTTTTTTTTCTTTGATGTGGTCCCACTTGTTGATTTATGCTTTTCTTGCTTATGTTTTTAAAACTATCAACCATATATAACATATATTTACTATATATATATATATATATATATATATATATATTTCTCTTATGCCATCCTTACAATATTGCAAAAAGATTGGGGAAGCTGAAGGGCAAAAGACAAAGTGGTGACTGTCAGACAAGCCTACTCCTTTTAAGAAAAGCTTTGTGAGAAACCTGCTTACTATTTATTGGCCACACCTGTGTCGTATGATTGCGACCGGCTACAATGATGTTTGCATCCAACTTATATCCACTATTCATGAAGAAATTAATCAGACCAATAATTATGAAAATACTAGGTCAGGGTGTCAGAACAACAAATCCATGTTTTATCTTTTTCCTCCTAAATTCATCTCAAACTAATAAATATCTAGAATTTAAAATATGTAAAATTTCAATCATCTAATTAATCAACATGATTTAACAGATTTATACTAAACTTTGGAACAATTAACATAAAATTAACCTTTTTAAAATATATAAGAAAAGATTTATCAGGAAAAGTTTGCATTTTAGTCTTATGGAAATCTCGATAAAATATAATGAAAAAGGACATATGAAGGATTTTTGGACAAAACTGCCACAAACCTACAAACATATAATAAAAAAGAACTGGACAAAATGAAAAGCATTAAGCCCTTCGGATTTTTTCTAAATTTTTCTCAATTACTCAGGAATTAAATGATTCTGTATTCAAAGAAAAATGCATTAGCATTAAATGTTCTTTATATTCAACTCAAAACATTAAATGAATGAATAAACAAATAAATAAATAAAATATGCCTAAAAAGTAGTTAGTAAATAATAAAATTTAATGACTTAGATTACTGAACAAAAATGTAAGATGATAAATAGTAAATTATTTTTAAGTACAAAAATCTATCTTTCAGGGAGAAAAATAAAGATATTTAATTCTGGTGTGGCCACTGAAGAACAAAAATGAACTATACAAATGCATTATTTTAATACTGGGTATGTGAGTGCTCGCTTCGGCAGCACATATATTAATACTGAGTATGTGAATAATACAGATGAAGGTGATAGTTTAAAATATTTTAATAAAATGCCATATTCGGGGCGCCTGGGTGGCTCAGTTGGTTAAGCGACTGCCTTCGGGTCAGGTCATGATCCTGGAGTCCCGGGATCGAGTCCCGCATCGGGCTCCCTGCTCGGCAGGGAGTCTGCTTCTCCCTCTGACCCTCCCACCTCTCATGTGCTCTCTCTCTCTCTCTCAGTCTCTCTCTCTCAAATAAATAAATAAACTCTTTAAAAAAAATAAAATGCCATATTCTATGCTAATAAATAGCATAGTGATAGTTTGATAAAACTGTAACTAGTGAAATATACAGGAACAATGACAGACTTATTTCCTGCATTATAATAGATATGAAATCCTAAATTAAATAGAAGCAAATTGATGCCTGAATTATTTTAAATGAATAACTCATCATGACACAATAAGAATTACTTCAGGAATTCAGGATATTTCTGAAGTTAAAAGATTATATCAGCACAATTTATCACATTAATAGTGCAAAAGAGAAAAATACCTAAATGGAATATAGCACTGTGAATAATTGGACATCTTTTTCTTATTGAAATGTTCTGGAGCATATATAAATTTCATGAGCATAGTTTAAATTTGCCAATAATTCCATATATTTGCTGCATAAATTTTTCACCAAAACAGTGAAAAGAGAATTTCATTCAAATTTCTGATTTTGATAACCATACTTCTTTTTCTCATTGATTTTGACCATTAATCAGAAAGAAGACATTGAAATTAAATGTCTTTTATTGAATCATGGCCCTTTGAAAATACAAAATCTTATTATTTATTATAAGTTCCAATATTATTAGCTACTTTCTTTTATTGAATCATGGCCCTTGGAAAATTCAAAATCTTATTATTTTCATATATTCCGATATTATTAGCAAGTTTCCTATTCTTTCTCTCATTACATCAGTTCAATTTATGCTACAAATCTTCTCATGTAATTTTGCTATATATTTTCCAATGCTATAGTAGGAAAATGTAACTCATTGTTAGATAACACTTTTCTTTTTTAATTCATTTACATATAAAGTTATTTTTATATTAGTTGCTATTTCTAGTGTTGGCATTAATTATAGATTTCATATTTACTGAAACTGTATATTTATGTCAATTATAGACCAGCCAGAGGGTTTATATGATTTCAGTAAAATCAAAACTGGAAGTACTAGAAACAGAATGGCCAATTAGAATTCACTACCACATGGAGAAAAACAACTTAGCTCATATCTTACTAATGGTAGTATCCCTGGAATTGCTTTCTTTTTATTCCATTTTTCTCCCAATGGCTTTACAGAGGTAATAGTTGATATACAAAATATTGCACATATTTAATGTATACAATTTGATGGGTTTGGTCATATCCATACACCCATGAAACCATCACCAATAATCATCTTAATAGACATATTTATCACACTCATGAGTTTCTTTGTGTTTCTTTGTTTTTCTGTTTCATTTTGTTTTTGTTTTTGTGGTAAGAACACTTAACATGAGATCTATCCTTTTAACAAATATTTAAGTGCACAATACAGTGTTGCTCACAATGTTGCACAGCAGATATCTAGAAGTTATTCGTCTTGCATTACTGAAACTTTATGCCCTTTGAGCAGCAACTTCACATTTCCCCCTCTCCCAGCCCCTGGTAACCACCATTCTTTTCCCTGCTTCAATAAGTTTGATTATTTTAATGCTTCTTATAAGTGGATTTATGCAGTATTTGTCATGCGTCTGTCTTATTTCACCTAGCATAAGGCCATCTATGACAAATGCATTCATCTACATTGTTGTAAATGGCAGAATTTCCTTTTTGAAGGCTGAATAATATTCCACTTATATATATCACATTTTCTTTATCCATTGATCTGCCTATGGATATTTGGGTTGTTTCCATATCTTGACTATTGTGAATAATGCTGCAGTGAACATGGAAGTGCAGATCTCTCTGAATATCATTTTTATGAATTTGTTTTCAAATAATATAGGCAGTAGATAGATGATAGAAATTCCATTTTATAAGATAATATGGTTGTTTTTTTCCAAAACAAGTTTTTCAAATGCATATGTTTATTGATTAAAAGTGACTCCAGAGATGCACAAAGGCTTTTGGAAGCAATGAAATATAAGGACATATTAAAATTAGATAAAGCTGAGGGTGGGAGAGAGAAACTTAATATGGCCCAGTGGAATGATAAAGCAGAATAAGTCTTAAGAGTTGGTTAGCAAAAAATCAGAATAAAAATGTCAGAGTTTGAAATATCTTGATTTTTATCTCTAACATTCCTATAATTTTATTTTATGGATTCTCTCCTTGCTATTATATGTATTATAAATTCCACCCACCCCAAGATGTCTTTCCTCTACTTGATTTATAATAAATTTTATTATGTTATAGATAAGTACTACAAAATCCAGAATTTTATGACTTGCTTAAGGTCAAACAGTAACTTAAAAATGAAGGAAGAATTTTTGCTCCCCACATATCAGTTCTGATCACTTTTTTCAAGAAAAGAAAATTAATATACTTATTTATGTAAAAATTATTTTAAAATAAAATGATTGCATTATCTCATACTATTTCTCCCAGTAATTTATCCTCAAGCATGTGTGATTCCACTTATAAAAATGAAATGATTACATTGTCTTATTCATAATTTCAAATACTTTCTGATCTTAAGGATGGCCACTGAAATATGCAAAATGAAAAGTAATCAAATAATAAGATCTCATTGTGCAGACTATATAAAGAAATAATTTTAATAGTACAATAATTAAAACTTCTGGTATTCTATTTTTAAAATGTTGAAAATAAGGCAACCATAAGTACTTACTCAATGAAGTATTCAAACTTCTGTAGCTTGATTCTGAGAAGAAAAAACAAGGCATGTCTTTTACTTGTTTGTTTGCTTATTTATCCAGTAAATATATTTACTAAATAGCAACCATGCATGAATTTTTAAAGAATTTAACCCTTTTCTAAATGAACTAAGCATAGACATAAAAATATTATATTTACAATGTGATTGCCATTAAAACAAATGCTAAAGAAATACAAGCACCTAGGCACAATTTCTTACAAAAAGACATATTTTAATAATTTCTTTGATTGCTTTTGAAGATATGTAACCTCTTCATATTTGTTTTTCCTATTTGTTAATTATCCCCTATTTATATCCCTTTGCACAAATATTGCAGGGCTATCTGTTCTTTATCTGAAATAAGCTCTATTAATAATCTGTGTATTATCTTTTGCATTTTGTACATGTTACAAATTCTATAAATTATTCTGTCACTTGCCTTATTTGTATAAAATATCATCTAAAGAATTTTTCAAATTTCTGACATAAAAATTCATAATTGTTTCCCATATCAGGTCTCGTTTCTGTTTCTAGTTTAATATGTTAGTTTCCTATTGCTGTTGTAATAAATTTCCATAAACGTAGTATCTTAAATCAGTACAAATTTATTGTCATACAGTTCCAGAGGTCAAATCTAAAAATAGCACAGCCGTATTCTTTCTGGAGACTCTACAGGAGAATTTGTTGCCTTGTCTTTTGTAGCCCTTAGAGGCTGCCCACATTCCTTGCCTCATGCATCAATCTTCCATCTTCTAAGCTTAGTGATGGATGTAGCATCTTCCTGTCAGTCTGTTAGTCTCTCTCTCTTTCTCTTAGTTTCTCTCTCTCCTGTTTCTCATATCTCCTTTCCTTCTCTGCTTTCATCCTCATGTCACTTTCTCTGACTGTGACCCCTGCTGTCTCCTTGTTATCAGATAATCCAGGATAATTTCCCCAACTCAAGATCCTCAATTTAATCACATTTAGAAAGTTCCTTTTGCCATGTAAGATGTAAGGTAACATATTCACAAGATCTGGGGATTAGAATGAAGACACCTTCGGGAGGCATCATTCTGTATACTCCAAATGTGACATTAGACTCTGGTCATTTATACATGCATGTACATTTCCTTATGTTTTGTTCTAGTACCTATATAAATTGGTGTGTGTGTATTGTATGTCTTTAATATCTAAAACATATTATCAAATAAGGTTCATTTTTTTTCAAAACGATTTCCAGTTTTCCTATTCTTTCTCAGACTGATATAAATTATGCCTTTATCACATATCCTAATTTCCCATATATAAAATATTGTGCTTTTGTTTGTTACATTGATGTGACCTCTTATAAATAAGAACTTAAATTAATTATAATCCATTGGTATCTTTTCTTATATTCACTCATGCTTTTTTTATTATAAAAAGTGATCAATAATCTATACATATTCATTTTATTCTATAAAAATATCCATGGGAATTTAATTGGTATTTTTATTAATGTATAGATTGATTTAGAAATTTCTTATCATTACCTTATTGTATTACATTTAGAGTTTTCTTTAAGATCCATGAAGGGAAGCTCATCTTCAAGGTTCATACAGAATGAAACCTTTAAAGGTAGATGGTATGAGAATGTTCTGTTTTGAGAGTTGTCAAATGAGTTGCGCTCAGTTGTTCTTCTAGGTCTATAATTTCAGTTATCTCCTGACCATTATGGAGCATATTAATTAACTTTCCAGAGTCAGAGCTTATTTGAGGGAAGACTTAAAGGTTTTCCCAGTGGCCACATGGTGACAATTTCATCATCAGAAGAAAAATAGCAGCAGGAGAGTTTGGGTTCACTGAAAGAAGTTGCATTGGTGAATGATGCCCTTTAAATAAAAATAGGAATATAAAGTATATGAAATATAGTCAGAATGCAAAATTTAAAGGGGTGAATAAAATTTGACTTTTAATAGATTTTAGTAAGTAGGGGAGAGTATTTATAGATGCTGCTTTGCTTCTCCAATCATGTTTGTTTATAAGTTATGCACTTCTTTCTTAATTAAATATAGGGAGCTAGGAGTAAGCTAAGAAGGCTTTGAAAATACTAGAATGTTACCACATATTAATGACTGATCAGTTCTGGTGCTCAAGACAATGATGAAGTAATACCATTACCTAGTGTGTTCTAAAATTATATATTAATAACTATCCATGTATCCAAAAGAGGAAAGATAACTATCTTACATAACTACAAAGCCTCAATCCATCATCTCTTTGGAGATAAAACATATAGATGATCCTACAAGTTAAAATAAATACTAATAAGTAATACACATTTTTAACAAGGCTAATAGACCAAATAAGTACATTGTGGGGACAGAACAATTGTTACATGATACTGGCCATAAAATGTTTTAAAGTAAATCATTTTAGAGAGAGATGCCAGGTACCAAAAAGCTAAAACATAGGTAAACAATGAGAAAGAATTTAGACATGCTTTTTAATGTCATAGGGGAAATTAACTCTATGAAGAAAATTCAGCCACTTGCCCAAAGGATTGGTTTTCAATTTACATTTTGAGAAAGCAAAATGACTATGTTGCAAACAAAAATTAATTTATTAAAAATCTAGATTCTATCTCCACTTGTCTAAGATGGAACTGTTAGTCTCTTGGTTCTGGTAGGATTACAGAAATCCTGAGAAAGCATCAAAAATAGATACAGCTTTAACTTTAAGAAGCTATGAAAACAAGGGGCACCTGGGTGGCTCAGTCGTTAAGCATCTGCCTTCGGCTCAGGTCATGATCCCAGGGTCCTGGGATCGAGCCCTGCATCAGGTTCCCTGCTCAGCGGGAAGCCTGCTTTTAAACTTTCATTAATTAGATATATTTTTAAAATATTTTTAAAATATGCAAGAATGAATTGACAAATTCACCAATAAGTAGAAGATAAGTAGAAGATTTTAGCATATCTTTCTCAGTTCCTAATAAATGATAGAATTAAATTTACAAGTATCATTACTATAATCAAGTAAGAAATCTTTAGCAGTACTGCAGTAAACAAACAAAAAAAGCTCTTATTTTTCAAAATATGAAAACATACTTCTAAAAAACTCATGATTGAAAGAATAAATAAAAGAAAATAGAAAATATGTGCAAATTATTAATAAGGAATATCAAAGGTAAAATTTACTATAAATGTTGGAGATGTTATCAACAGAGAGTTGATAAAAAAAGTCAAAAACAGGACTGAAAGACATTAGTTATTCTAGAAAAATAAGTATTTTATTATGGACACTTGACATGTAGTAGAGCTGACATAAAAGATGATCTAGATGTACTAGTAGTAGAATTGATAATTAGAATCCAATAATTCTACTTGGAAACTCACACTGTATACATACAACTTTTAGAATAAACTTAGTAATGATTCACATATAAAATACAAATCAATTCTAGCACAAGAAAGACAATGAGATCTTTAAGATGAGGAAGAATTTATTTTAAAAGACACAAACTGAAAACCATAATTGAAGAAGATTAAAGTTGGCAATATTTAAATTAAGCAAACATTATACAACTCAATAACAAAAAAAAAATACATAAAAAATAAAACCCACAAAACCCCACAAACAACAAAAAACCCCAAAGAAACAAACAAAAAGACCCCCAGACAATCTGACTTAAAAATGGACCGGGGGGGGGGTGCAGTCACCTGGGTGGCTCAGTTGGTTAGGCGGCTGCCTTCAGCCTGGGTTGTGGTCTGAGGGTCCTGGAATTGAGCCCCACATGGGGCTCCCTGCTGAGCAGGGAGCCTGCTTCTCCCTCTCCTCTCCACTTGTGCTCTCTCTTGCTTTCTCTCTCTCTCAAATAAATAAATAAAACCTTAAAAAAAATTGGACACAGGATGTGAATAGACATTTTCCCTTAGTAGTCATACAGATGGACAACAGGCACAGGAAAAGGTGCTTGACATCACTAATGATCAGGGAAGTGAAATTTAAAACCACAATGAGATATCACTTCACACCTGTTAAAATGACTATTATCAAAAAGATAAGAAATAAGCATTGGTGAGGATATGGAGAAAAGGGTAAGCTTGTCTAATATTGGCAGAAATGTAAATTAGTATAGTCACTGTGGAAAACAGTATGGAGGATCTTCAAAAAATTAAAAATAGAATTATCATATGATCCAACAATTCTACTTCTGGGACTATATCCAAAGCAAATTAAAATACTTAACTGAAAAAAAATATTTGCTCCCCCATATTCACTGTACCATTATTTACAACAGCCAAGACATAGAAACAACCCAGTGTAAACATTGGTAGATGAATGAAGACATGTGATACACACACACACATGCACAAACATACACACACACACTACACACAAACATACTGGAATATTTTCATCCATGAAGAAGGAAATTTTGTCATTTGTGACAACATGGAAGGACCTTGAGGGCATTACATCAAGTGAATTAAGTCAGAGAACAAGAAAGACAAATGCCATATGGAGATCTCACTAATGTGTGTAACTTAAAAAAAAGCAAAGTAACAAAAAAACTGAATTCACAGATACAGAGAACAGATTGGTGGTTGCTAGAGACAGGAGGTAGGGGGTAGGTAAAATGAGTAAAGGTGGTCCAAAAGTACAAATTTTCAGTTACAAAATAAGTCAGGGATGTAATGTACAGTATGATGTCTGTAGTTAACAGTACTATTTTATATATTTGAAAGTTGTGAAGGGAGTTGATCTTAAAAATTCTCATCACAAAAAATAAAAATTTGTATTTATGTGTGGTGATCATTTTGTAATATATACATATATAGAATCATTACGTTGTATACCTGGAGCTAATATAATATGTAAATTACATCTCAATTAAAAAACAAAAAAATATATATATTTTTTTAAATCAGGAAGCAGTATTTGTTAAGGTGAAAGACAAGTCACAAACTGTGAGAAAGTACTTACAACTTATATAACTGGATAGGCAGAATTTTAAGGTGGCCTCTAACATGGTGTGCAGATTTTGTAAAATCCTCTCTCTTTGAGTATGGGTGAACCTGACCTAATTAGGTGAGTTTTCCTAATAGAGGGTATAGAAGTCAGAGGCAGAAGAGGTCAAAGAGATTCAAAGCTGCAGTAGATGCTGCTCTATTGGACTCGAAGCAGCTAGCCATCATGTTCTGGAAAGGGCCTATGATATAGTCCCATGGCAATGGCTTGAGAGTGGCCTCTAGATGCTGAGAAGATCCAATGATTAAAAAGAAAGCAGGGACTTCAGTCACACAATAGCAGAGAAATGAATTCTGCCAACAACTCGAGGGACCTTGGAAGCAGCCTTCAGAGGTGAAGACATAATACATGGAGTTCTTGATTTCAGCCTTAGGAATTCCTGTGCTGAGGTCCTAGCTAAATCTTGCTGGACTCCTGACCCACAGAAACTGTGAGATAAATTTTTGTTGATTTAATCTGCTAAATTTGTGGTACAAATTTGTTACATTTGTTACACAGCAATAGAAAATCAATACAGTAACCAACAAAGAATTAGCATTTGAATACATAGAGATTTTATTGAGAAATAGATAAATAACCCCATGTGAAATAATGAATCAAAGTCATGAGCAGGCATTTCAAAGAATAATGAAAGTGATCAATTAACATGAAAAAAAGTTTTAACTTCATATGTAATTGGTGATATACAAATACAAATACAAATCACAATGGGATGCATTGTCAGAGAAACAAAGGGAGAAACAGTTGGACCATGTCCAGCATGTGTGAGGATATGGATCGAGAATTGTTTTATACTGCTTGGAGCGGAAATGTGGTGATGGGTATTAAAGAAGGCACGTATTGAATGGAGCACTGGGTGTTATACGCAAACAATGAATCATGGAACACTACATCAGAAACTAGTGATGTAAAGTATGGTGATTAACATAACATAATAAAATAAAATTAAAAAAAAAATCACACTACAAACTGCATATTCCAGAAAAAGACTAGCACATATATTCTGTGTTCAAGAATGTGTTAAAAATTTTTAATAGAAATAGTGCTAATAAAAGCAAAAGAAACAACTGAAAGGAACCAAAATGATAATTCTCAGTGGAATGCATATAGAGTATAATATGTTTATAGAAATTCTACACAGTAGGCAAAATAGCTAAGTACATTAATGTGAGTACAATGCACACATACATCATGTTGAATGAAAGCAAGCCATGGAAGTATAAAATAGAGTATAATGACATTCATATATATTATAGAAACATTAGAAAAAGGTTTGATACAGTGATATATATACACAGGCCATAAAACAAAAAAGATAAAATGTTATATACTCAAAACTCATAAAAGTGCTTACACCTGAGGAAACAGTGAGACATACAGAGTATCCTAGGTACTGATTATATTCTATTTCTTAAGTTTGAGATATTATATTTTTAAATTCAAAATGCATATCTATTCGTATTTTTGTGAATGAAACATTACATACTTCTCAAAAAAATCAGTCAAACCCATTTTTGAAATACAAAGCATATGTAGTCACTTAATACTGAAGGTCATTGTCTCATGTAAATATGGAAAATAGAAAAACTTTGTTCTCTCATGTTTCTAAAGTATTATTATTATTATATTATTAGAATATTTGCTTTCCAAAAATAATTTATGAGGTATTCTAATTTTTCCCCCCACAAACAAATTAAAAGATAATTACTCATTGGCTGCTTTGGCTTCTTTTTTTGCCTATATAATTTCCTAACATGAATTAATTGCTATTAAAAACATGTAAATTAGTAATAATAGGCTACTATTCAAGATATAAGAATATAAGAAAAAAATTCCAATTAATACAGTGAAGCCATGTGTATATATGACAAAAATTATAAGACCAAAATAATAAAGAGCAGATGTCTGGTATTTTAGTCATTTAAATACCTAATACAGTTCATTAAGGGTGATCTACTTAATTGTGTGAAAAATTACTATTAGCAAGATAAAAAGTACAGAATTATTTTCAACTATTAATTTCAAATATCAAATAATTGTCTCAAATATGAAAATAATTGGTGATATCCACATATTACAAACATCATGCATTTTCAGGAAGGTATATTTAGTGCTCAAATATTTTGTCTTTATTATCTAGAGTAAGACACATCATTTTCCTAAACTCATAGATTACATTTGATCCATTACTAATTAAGATATTTAAGGAATCTCTGGTTCTCTATGGCTAAACACAGATCCAAAGCTTTGTAAATGAGAACACAATTATATTGAATTAAACAAGCTAAACCCATTAAATGAGGGTATTTTGTGGAAAACAGTTTATTTTAGAATTAACTAAAGAAAAGTTGCCTCCATTTCAGGCTATAAAACTATGTATTTAGTTCATTTCTGAATAACATGACCATGACAATTTTAAAGATTTTATTTATTTAATTATTTATTTATTTGAGAGAGAGAGAGTGCAAGCACGAGGCAGGGAAGGGTAGAGGGAGAGAGAGAATCTTAAGCAGACTCCACACTCAGAGCGCAGCCCCACGCAGGGCTTGATCTCACGACGCTGAGATCCAGACCTGAGCCGAAACCAAGAGTTGGACACTTAACTGACTGAGCCACCCAGACATTCCAACAACGAAAAATTTAAAAGAGAAAACATAACTGTCAGCACTGGAAAACAATGAAATATTGTATTATTTTTGCTCTAAATTTCTGCCTTATTATTATTATTATTTTTTTTAAGTAATAGACTATTTTAAGAGCAGTTTGAGGTTTATGGTAACATGAGTAGAAAGTACAGAGATAGGGCGCCTGGGTGGCTCAGTTGGTTAAGCGACTGCCTTCGGCTCAGGTCATGATCCTGGAGTCCCGGGATCGAGTCCCGCATCGGGCTCCCTGCTCGGCGGGGAGTCTGCTTCTCCCTCTGACCCTCCTCCCTCTCGTGCTCTCTGTCTCTCATTCTCTCTCGCAAATAAATAAATAAAATCTTTAAAAAAAAAAAAAAAAAAAAAAAAAAAAAGAAAGTACAGAGATATTTCAAACATTCCCCCCATCCTCTTCAGTCTTCCTTATATTAACATATTGCATTTGTGTGGTCTACTTATTACAATAAATAATCCAATATTGATACATGATTAACAAAATCCATTCTTTATATTAAGGTTTCTTTTTTGTGTTTTATATTCTATGGATTTTGCCAAATGTACAGCATGTCTATAACAGCACCACAGCTGGTCTTAAGGGTTAACTAGCTTCAAGTTAACACACCCCTTGCCTGCTGACTTAAGGCCCTTGATCTGTAACAGAACTAGCTTACCTTCTCTGAGATTTGCAGACCCTAGCCTGGGGAAATAAAGGACCCAGAACTATCTCAGGCCACAGAGGCCAGCAAATCTGTTTGAAGTCATCTTGGCTTTTTGATTAGCCCAGCTATCTTTTAGCAAAATGTTTTCTTTTTTTAAGGTCACACAAATTACTTCACTGACCTCCCTTTGCACATCTGTAGACCTTGCCCTCCTTTGCAGAAATAACAGAGTACTCTTGTACAACCAGCCCAGGGTACCAGGGAACCAGACCTTCTTGAACAACCTCTCCTGGACACCAAGGAACTAGAAATTCTTGTACAACCTCCAAGCACCGAAATAATGCTTGTAAGCAAGAAATGTCAGAGACCACTGCACTGCCTTAATTGATTAAACCCCTTTAAAAATCTCTGGGTCAGGCAGAAACCTTGGAGTTGGCCTTTGGGCAAAAGAGTCTGCCTTTTCCCTACGTGGCCAGCCTCCTGAAAAAGCTCATATTCCTTCCCAGTCAAAACTCGTCACTTGAGTATTGGGCTTTTGAGCAATGGGCAGCTGAACTTGGCTTTTGGTGATATGTCCACTACTATAGAATCTTATTGAATAGTTCCACTGCCTTAAAAATGCTCTGTGCTTTGCTTGTTCATCTTGCCCTCCTTCCCCATTGGTACCCCTACCCCAACTTTTTGGCAAGCACTAATCTTTTTATTGTTTCCATAGTTTTGCCTTTTGCAGAATACCATGTCATATAGTTGGAATCATACAATATGTAGCCTTCTCAGATTGGTTTCTTTCACCGAGGAATATGCATTTAACATCACTTCATATCTTTTCATGGTTAAATAATTGTCTTTTATCATGCAAAAATATTCCATTGTATAGATAAAGTTGCTTTTTGAGGGGTGTCTTAGTTGCTTCCAAGTTTTGGTAATTATGAATAAGTCTGCTATAAACATTCCTGTGCAGGATATCGTGTGGAGTTGATTTGGGTAAATACCAAGGAGCATGATTCTGGAGGGTAAGGTGAGTATGTTTAATACTGTGAAAAATGGTCAGACTCTCCTCCAAAGTGTAGCATTTTACATTTCTACATGAATGAGATCTCCTTTTACTTTCCATTCTTGGCAGCATTTGGTGTTGTGTTTTGGATTTTATCCATTCTAATAAGTTTGTAGTGCTATCTTGCTTTAATTTCCAATTCTCTAATGACTATATCTTGAGCATATTTTCATATGCTTATTTACAATCTGTAATTCTTTGTTGATAAGGTGACTGCTCAGATCTTTTGCCCATTTTTTAATTTGATTGTTTCTTTTCTTATTAGTGATTTTTCAAAGGTCTTCTTATATTTTGGATACCAGTCCTTCATCAGATAAGTGTTTTGCAAACACTCTTTCTAGTCTGTAGTTTATCTTTTAACAATGTTTTCTGTAGATAGATGTTCTCAATTACTATAACTTCTTGAGGAAATTCTTGAAGTTCTATTATTGAAATAACCCATGTTTCATGATCATTATTAATCATCATTGCACTTTACTCTTGCACTAATAAGTTCACCTGTATTCCTCAAATGGTAAGTTTATATATGCAGAGTAAAAATATAATTTTAAAATTCAATATTTTTCAGATATTTTAACTTCAAATTGCATGTTTAAATATTCACATATTAAGAAAAATCTGAATGGAACCTTTGTTTTTTAGTACAGACATTATTTCACTTTAAATATCATGATAACTTCTGTTATCAACTTGTTGATTAAACACATTTTCAGGATATTAAGGAGACATTTGGTTCTTCTAAAATCTTAAGACAAATCCAAAGCCAATGATGAGGTCTTATTGCTTCTTCTTTTTTTCCCCCACACTCTTGATTTTCTTCCTCAAAGTCTTGATCATTCCTGAGATTATGTTTATTTCTTCATTTATAATTTTCAATTAGAAAATTTTTCTATTGGGAAAAGAGACAAACACACACCCTGATGGCATGTCTTTAAGGTCTGAGCATGCTCCATTCTATCATTACTACTGGTCTCTCTAATTGCTGTGAATAGAAGCAGTCACAGAAAATGGGAGTACAAATTTTAAAGAGTCTATTTAAGGCATGAGGCATTTTCATACTGTACATTCAATATTATTGAAATAATTATCCAAAACAAATTTGTGAACCTGGGATAATTCTCTGGATATCACTAGCTGCAGTGAGAATGGTTTAATAAAATGTCATGCCCAGGTAACTTATAAAAGGCACAAACCAGATTGACAATCAGGCATATCTAAATGCAGAGCCGTGCTCCTTACAATATAACACATTAAGTGATGCTGTGATGCATCAGTCACTTACAGTATTTCTAATATGATGGTTTAGAAGGTAGCAGAGTATGCTAAGTCAGAAAACATGGCAGACGAGTACTGTTAGTACAATAAACTATCAAGCAGTGGGGTGTTGGCAAAATGTTAACAATTGACTCTTTAATAACAAAAACAAACACCAAAGCACTACTTTGTAATGTTTGAAGATTTTTTTAGCATGAATATTCTCAACTGGGACTATTTCAAGCTACCAAATTTCAAGGACTTTAGAGGGTATGCGCTTTTACCCTACTTGCAAGCAAATAGGTTAGCTTACCACAGTTTCATGGATGCTGGCAGATCAGAGAGACTCCTGAGTCAGAGGCAAAGGGCAGCTAATTCCTCATAGCAACAGCAGTTCTCAGAATATCAGAATTTGTGCCACCGCCCACACCCAAAATTCAACAAGGTGAGACAAAATGGTCTAAATAACAGCTGCATGTTTGTTACAGAAGAAAAACCCTGAGTGTAGGGTACCTGCATCTTTCATAATGGGCAATAGGGAAAAGAAACTTTTCCCAAACAGATGATATCTGCATTATACTGGGTGATATATAAATCTGTCTTTTGAACAGAGGGAAGATACCATCTTTCAAATTTGTTTACTATACAAACTTCCTTGATAAGATAGATCATAACAAGGTAGTCAATGCCTCTCTTCACAACATGTGCAGAAACAAAAGAAACCAATGAAGAATTATCCCCCAATACTAATGCATTATCATTGAACATGGAGTTAGGAAGAGACATGTACAATTAGCTGGAGTGAGTCAGGACAAGCCACTCCAGGAAATCACTGCAAGCAAGTAATGCTACAGTAGAATATTAGAATGCCGTTTATAGGTAGATGAATAAGACCAACAGTATAACAATGATAAGACATGTATCAGAATCATATTTATTTTTTAGTGAAAAGTTTATGCTAACTCTAAAAGAAAAAAAAAAAAGATTATCTTTATCCTGTTAGGAAAACACAAATAAAAGAATAATTTCCTAAACCAGTATTTCTCAAATCCACCTGATATCAGCCCTGAGTAGAACAAGTGTTTAAATTCATTGAGAATTGCGTGTCACATATAAATTATTAAGGGATATCATATGATTTTAATATTATGCTTCCATCAAAATAAAATATTTTGGCATTACCCAAATTCTTTTCTTTAATGATTTTTTAAAAAAGATTTTATTTATTTATTTGAGAGAGTGAAAGAGAGTGAGAGAGAGACCACGAGCAGGGGAAGGGGCAGAGGGAGAAGCAGGCTCCCTGCTGAGCAAGGAGCCAGATATGGGACTTGACCCCAGGACCCCAGAAATGACCTGAGCCAAAGGCAGATGCTTAACTGACTGAGCCACCCAGGCATCCCAGTCATTACCCAAATTCTAACATAAATGAGTTGAAGGCAGAGGGTTAAACAAATACAGTTCAGTTGCTAGTATTTGTTTTCATGGAGGTTGCTTACGACTTTCTAGATAGATGTACTTTTGGAAAGTTGTTTACAGCTAAATAATTGGAAAAATCATTCAGTAAATTGTGATTTATTCAATTAGTTAATTTGTTTATGAGTTTCCTTAGTTCTGTGCATCCTTATGTCATCACATTTGTCACATTGTACTGTAATTACCCACTTAACTGTATGTCTTTCTAAGTATTCTGGGGCTTTTAACTAGAGCTGCACATCAGAATTAGCTACATGATTTCAAACACACACACACACACACACACACACACACACACACGATATACCCCTGGGTCAATCCACAGCAACTCAGTCATTGGATCTCGGAAGTGGCCAATTATCTACATTTTTTTAATTACCACAGGATACTGTGATATACATCTTGGTTTGAAACAACTGTCCTACAACATGTTACATTGTATGGCAGTGAAATTATTTATGCATCTTTGTTTTCCTAATGTCCATCATAATTTTTAAAGCACAGCAGGTGCTTGGTGTATATTAACCACATTTGTTTCCACCTCACCATTATACAGTCCACCAGTGCTTTTCATAAACAATGACTATCCAACAGCTTCCTGAATGTTTTTTCCACTTACTTCCATCCCTGTCTAATAACACTTCCGCCCAATATAATAATCAACTTAAAATTTATAACTCTAGGGGTGCCTGGGTGGCTCAGTTGGTTAAGCGACTGCCTTCGGCTCAGGTCATGATCCTGGAGTCCCGGGATCGAGTCCCGCATCGGGCTCCCTGCTCAGCGGGGAGCCTGCTTCTCCCTCTGACCCTCCCCCCTCTCATGCTCTCTATCTCATTCTCTCTCTCAAATAAATAAATAAAATCTTTAAAAAAAATGTATAACTCTACTGTACTTAGAATTCATGTTTTTTTTTTTTTTTCTTCCGGTAAGTTGAACCATATAAAATTAGTTTTTGTGTAAAAATGGTCATATATTAGCAATTTCATAAGGTTCAACCTAAATGAATATAATCCGAAATTCTTAACATGAACTATAAGCTATGGCATAATTTTATACCTATATATTCAAAATCATCTCATGCCATATCCTTCTGTTCTCCCCATAACAGGGAAATATTTGTTTCTTACCAGAGAAAATTTTTTTCATATTTACAGAATCAGTAAATGCAGTTCCTTTCTAAGCATTATATTTGAAGTAGCTTTTTCTCCCATGACTCTCTCAGCTTCTTATTTCCTTTGTCATTTAAAAGATTTATCTAAATTTATCATTTTGTCCATTTTTATAGCTATTTCTCAAAATAAATCATATCTATCTATGTCTATATAGCTTGGAGATATTTTTGATACTTTTCATACCATGCGCTCCAAGTGTAATGGAGACCTTGGCAAACGTGTATGTGTGTGTGTGTGTGTGTGTATTAAGCAAACTTAATATATATATATATAACTTATATATATATATATATTAAGCAAACGCATTTAAAATATTTTGAGGAGAACATGATTAAGTGTAATATTATATCACAATATAATGATAGAAACTGTTACAAAATAAAATCCTGGATATGTGGAAATGGTAATCTTCATAAATCCTAAAAACTATTTCATACTTAGCTCTTTCTGCATCTTAAAATAAATACAGATATGATATATATTTGTATATATCTCTTATATATATTTATATATAATATATGTATAAATATATTTCTTATATATATTTTTATCTCTTATATATATATTTATCTTCCATAAAACTTAATTGAAAAATCCTCTGAAAGCCCTAGATTTTTTTAATTTATTTTTATTTTTTTATTATGTTATGCTAATCACCATACATTACATCATTAGTTTTTGATGTAGTTTTCCATGATTCATTGTTTTCATATAACACCCAGTGCTCCATGCCAAACACGCCCTCTTTAACACCCATCACCAGGCTAGCCCATCTCCCTCCCCTCTAGAACCCTCAGTTTGTTTCTCAGAGTCCACAGTCTCTCATGGTTCGTCTCAGCCTCTGATTTCCCCCCTTCATTTTTCCCTTCCTACTATATTCTTTTTTTTTTTTTTAACATATAATGTATTATTTGTTTCAGAGGTACAGGTCTATGATTCAACAGTCTTACACAATTCACAGCACTCACCATCAAAATGAAATGCTCTCTTACTAAAAGAGAATTGGAAAGTTTACCTACATAAAGTATTGTTTCTGTGGCTGTAATTATGTTCCACCAAATGTTGCTTCATGAAGTACCAATAAAAAGATGTATAAGTCCTTACCAAGATGAAATGTTGAGATAAAAATATTTCATCCAAAGTGGAGTATTTCTGTTGGTGAGGGTATGGAGTAAAAGGAACTCTCATGCACTGTTGGTGGGAATGCAAACTGGTTCAGCCATTGTGGAAGATAGTATGGAGGTTCCTCAAAGAGTTAAAAATAGAACTACCCTATAATCCAGTAATTGCACTACTAAGTATTTACCCCCAAAATATGAAAACACTAATCTGAAATGATATATGCACCCTTATATTTATTGCAGCATTATTTATAATAGTCAAACTATGGAAGCAGCACAAGCGTCCATGGATAGATGAATGGATAAAGAAGAGGTGGTGTATATATATAATATATATACATATATATACACATACACACAATGTAATATTACTCAGCCATAAAAAAGAATGAAATCTTGACATTCACAACAACATGGATGGATCTGTAGAGTATAATGCTAAGCTAAACAAGCCAGTCAGAGAAATACAAATACCGTATGATTTAACTCATGTGGAATTTAAGAAACAAAATAAAAGAACAAAGGAAAAAAAAAAGAGAGAGAGAGAGACAAACTAAGAAACAGATACTTCACTATAGGGAACAAACAGATGGTTAGCCCAGTAGAGGTGGGTGGGGGTTGAATGAAATAGGTGAAGGGGATTAAGAGTACACTTACCTTGATGAGTGCTGAGTAATATATGGAAGTGCTGAATCACTACAGTGTTCACCTGAAACTAACATAACACTGCATGTTAACTACATTGGAATTAATATTTAAAAAGAAGAAAAGGTAACCTACAAAATGAGAGGAAATATTTACAAATCATATATTTGATAAGGGATCAAGATCCAAAATATATAAAGCACATATACACCTCAATAGCAAAAAAACAAACAATCCAACTAGAAATAGGCAAAGGAATTGAATAGACATTTTTGTTCTAAAGAAGACATACAAATGGCCAAAATCTAAATGAAAAGATGGTCATCAACTCTAATCATCAGGGACATGGAAATCAAAGCTATAATGAGATATCACCTCCCACCTGTTAAAATGGTCATCATCAAAAAGACAAAAGACAAATGTTGGATGTAGAGGAAAGGGAACCCTGAGGTACTGTCAATGAGGAAATAAACTGGTACAGCCACTGTGGAAACAGTATGAATGGTCCTCGAAAAATAAAAAAATAGAACTTATTACAGAATCCAGGAATTCTACTTGTGGGTATATATATCCAAAGAAAATGAACATAGGATATCAAACAGGTACCTGCATTCCATGTTTACTGCAGCATTATTTACAATAGCCAAACTACGGAAACAGCCCAAGAGTCCATGGATAGATGTATGGATAAAGAGATGTGATAGATACAATGGAATATTATTCAGCCATAAAAAAGAAGGAAATCCTGACATTTCTGACAACATGGATGGATTTTGAGGGCATTATGCCAAGTGAGATAAGGTAAACAGAGAAAGACAAATACCAAAAGGTACCACATGTATGTGGAATCTAAAAAATAAAGTCAAACTCTTAGAAACAGGGAGTTGAAAAGTGGTTGCCAGGGGAAATAGAGACATGCTGGTAAATGAATACAAACATTCATCTGTAAAATGAGTAAGTCTGAAGATCTAATGTGAATCATGATAGCTATCATTGATAACACTATATTATTTATTTGAAATTTTCTAAAAGAGTAAAGCTTAAATATTCTCATCAAAAAAGAGAGAGATAAATATGTAAAGTGATAGTTGTATATATTAGCTAAGTAACTAGATGGGAGGAATTCTTTCATAATTCATATCAAACACCACAACGTACACTTGAAGTATCTTTCAGTCTTGTCAATTATACTTTAATAATGCTGACATGTAAAAAATAGAATGAAAAACAAAAATCAGATACAAAATTATTTATAAATGTCAAAGTGGAGTATTTCCACAAAGCACAATGATAGTCATAGTGTTGCTTCTATAGATGGTATTACGGGTTAAAGTTGAGACATGACTGAGCTCATGGCCTGCATTTTGGCCTAAGATCTTTCTACTAAAAAATATTAGGATATGTATGATTAATATTCAAATACAAAAAAATCTGTCTTAGCTATACATGCAAATCCATATCCAGGTAAAACATATCAGAAGTTTTGTTTTGTTTTGCTTTATTTTTAAATCCAGACAAGGCCCTAGCAACTAGTAATAATGAAAAAAACAAAACAAAACACTATAAACAGATATCACATGTGCTAGGTTTTACTTTACTTCAGCAAATATTATATCCCAATACAGCAGAGTCAAAACAGATAATATGATTAATAGTGGTTCACTTCTTCATTCAACAGCATTTAAAAGAATTCAGCCTTAAGGTCCACATTTATAATATATAGTCTCAATGTCAATAATGTAGTTTAGGACTTGTCTTTTGAGGAAATACTATGGTTCAAAGTGAACAAATATTTGATTTATTAGTAAAATGCTATTATTCCTCAGAATTAAAAGGAAAAACCATTATTTATTATTTTATTTATTTATTTATTTATTCATTTATACCACTTAAACCACTATCTTTGAAGTGCAGAGACATTCAAAACAGATTAATACAATTTAAATTGTTGGAAGTCACAAGTAATATGGAAATTTTCCACAGGCAGACTCTGGGACTCAACCCAAACCAGCAATTACATAGGAGAGATGAACAGAACAGTGGGCCTCAGGTAAATCCTTGACATACTGCCAGTCACCATCAAGAAAGGCCAATGGAGAATGATACCAGACTGTTCTGTTAGGAAATGAGAAGCACCCAGAAAAACCCAAAAAATAGTTCTGTTCTCTGAATTTCCTGCAGGTACTCAGCATCAAGAAAGATTTTTTAAGAGGTGACAGATAATGGTTGAAACAATGAACCTTAGTCTCCAAGTGAGGTAGGTTGAGGATTTAAAGGTATTTAAAGAACAAAACTGTACATATTAGAAAATATGCAGGTTGTCAATACTAAGATGGACAAGGGAAAAAAAAAGTTTCAGTTATTCAGACAGGCATTTTTCTTAGGGATTATATTTCCAGACAAAAGCTGATTTGTTACTCTCAGAGCACAGAAGAGACCTCATGAAGAGAGAGACTGAAAACTTGTAAAACTAATCTCATGCATAATGATTCTAGAGGTGGGGCTAGAAATGAGCATTGAAATACAAGCCCCCGTTTAGAAAGAGAAGAATAAAACATGTTCTGACACCACAGAAAATACAGATAATAAAGCACTACATCAGATCAAGAGCTTTTCATTTATTTGAAATAACGTCATTAGAAAATTCATTTTTTACTGTATCATTTCACTCATATGTGGAATTTAGAAACAAAACAGATGAACATAGGGGTAGGGAAGGAACAAGAAAATAAGATAGAGACAGAGAGGGAGGCAAACTATATGAGACTGTTAAATATAGAGAACAAACTGACGGTTGCTGGAGGGGAGGTTTGTGAGGGGTGGGGTAATTGGGTAATGGGTATTAAGGAGGGCATTTGATGTAATGAGCACTGGGTGTTATATGCAACTGATGAATCACTAAATTCTAACCCTGAAACTAATATTACACTATATGTGAACTAACTTGGATTTAAATAAAATCTTGAATGATAAAAAAAAATTAAAAAAAAAAGAAAATCCATTTTTTCTTGTATTTATTTTTCATATAATGGAGTCAGAAGGGAGAAACACAAATAAGATATGGTATAACTAGGATTAATACAAGAGATATTTTTTTAAATGTTCAACAGTACCAAATGTAACAAATAGATTAGGGATAAAGAAAGAGCATGAATCAATATAGTCCTACAATTGTTTTGGCAGAATCAGTGTGAAGGAGGGTAAGAAAAAAATATGTGATTAGGGAATAAAAGGTATATTTCTAAAAGTTTTGTAATCTGCCACAAACTTTCCTGAATTGTATTTGAGTGCTTTTTACCATCCCCAAACCCACTTTGCTAGATTATGTCTTATTTGATCTGAATACTTAGTAGTCTCACTGACCATAACTACGATAGTTGTAGGAAACACATCAAAAATTTAAAAATTCTACAATCAGCATTTTTCATCCTTATGCTTTCTGTTTGAGAAAATGTACCATTTTAGATGTTTTACAATTTATGATAAATTATGACATAAGGATTAAATAATTTTTATGTCAACTTTTTCAAAAGCACAGTAAAAACTGAAATGTATGCAGAGAATAGGAATAAAAGCTAACTTATCTGGACTTTCACCTTCATTGGTATAGGGAAAGAGAGTCATTTCAGGGGCCACAATCTTTTTCTATAATGTATTTTTAAACATTCTTGTTTGAGGATTTGATTTTTTATTTTTATTTTTGGATCTCTAAAGCTTCTTGGAAGCTGAAAAAGAAATAGAAACACTCTTTGAAATTAGCATATCAGGTCATTTTACTCATAACTTAAGGGGCTGACATTTAGTATCAAGCACACAAACAGAACAATTTAGGATCCAGATTAATACAGAACAAATAAGGGTTTTTTCTAATTAGAAACCTTTTTTTTTCCAATATAACCTTTAGTTTAACAAATCTTAGAAAAATTTTCTTCCATTTTAATCTTAACTAGATTTAGCCAACATGTAATGTGATGTGACCTGTGTTATTTTTTATGTTGCACTATTTAGATTTATCATTTGGCAATACTATTTTGTTTTGTTACCTTAGAAGTCTATGATATTGTATAACTCCATTCTTCATTGCTACAATTTTTTTTAAAGATTTTATTTATTTACTTGACAGAGAGAGAGAATGCAAGAGAGGGAACACAAGCAGGGGGGAGTGGGAGAGGCAGAAGCAGACTTCCCGCGGAGCAGGGAGCCTGATGCGGGGCTTGATCCCAGGACCCTGGGATCATGACCTGAGTGAAGGCAAACGCTTAACAACTGAGCCACCCAGGTGCACCCACTGCTACAATTTTTAATGGTTACAAATTACATAAAATGTTATGGTTGAATAACTAAACATATATTTTAAAAATCAGAATGAAGAAGGTGACTCCTTAAAAAATATTTTTGTAAAATAAAATTATTTTACCCTGGACAGTTGGTGGGCCACGTGGCCCCTGTCGCAGTGAGATTGATACATGATGTTGAGTTCTCATTACCAACTTTTGCTAGAAGGCTTTACTCTCTCTGTATTGTCAGCCCTGATGAAACCAATCTTATTGATTCATAAAGTTGCGACATTAAGGCAGTCTTGGTAAAATTAGTTAATATCTCTGAGTCTCACTCTCCAGCTATTCTAAAAGGGTAAAGTACATCTAGATAAGTTGTAAAAAAGATTGAATAAGCTAAATAATATGAAAAGACTTGCTTTATACCTTAACTAGTATTATTTTTTTTCCTTGTAAGTTCCTCTTCTCATCACCATTTTTTTTTTAAAGATTTTATTTATTTATTTGAGAGAGAACACATGAGAGGGGATAGGGTCAGAGGGCAAAGCAGACTCCCTGCCGAGCAGGGAGCCCGATGCGGGACTTGATCCAGGGACTCCAGGATCATGACCTGAGCCGAAGGCAGTCGCTTAACCAACTGAGCCACCCAGGCGCCCATCTCATCACCATTTAATAAACATACACACATTTCTATATGGGAAAAAATGCAATGATTAAAGGCTAAATGTTGAAAATCACACTGCCTGTCTGTCTATCTAACTAGCTAGCTAGCTGATCATATACATATGATTTCTGAGTGTATATCTTACTGATCTTTATTTTTAAATTATTAAGAACATAATACAAATTCCCATTATGTATCTTAAAAACAGTAAAATATATAGAAAAAAGGGAGTGCAAGAAATAATTTCAAGTAATATATTTGTATTTATGCTTTTCTTTCAAACCAAATGTACTGGACAATATTAAACAATATTATAACAATATATCATATGTTTAAATAAATAAAAATATACTTCTAGATTCTAGTTCATTAATATTTCTAGTTCCAGATAAAGTCAACTGCACAAGTAAGGTCTTGGTAAATCTGAGAAACCAATTTCTCCTTATGAAAAGTCCTTTCATGTTCCTAGCTTACAGCAATATTTCAGATAAATTCGTTTATAAAAGCAATTGACACCTCAAATAAAAAGGAACTGTAGACATCCAGAGCTTCCTGCTTCTCCTCCTGGATCCCAGATCAACTTTCTGCCAAGAGCTTTCTAGAATCTCAGATTTCTTATTTTTTGTTTAAAGTATTCCAATTCTCTTGTAGGAGGAGCAGAAGAAAAATAAAGCCAAACCGACAAACTCTGTATTAACACATAAAAACAAATGTTTAAGGAGTCAAAGTAAGCTCATGTGAATTACAGATCTTACCAAATGCCTATTTTATTAATGATTAAAGGCAAAGCCAGGTAAAGCATTATTTTCGGAAGGAGATTGAGTCTGCAAATACAGTTTCTAAATGTCCCCTTCCTGTAGCACTAATCATATTTTGGTTTAACAGAGGGTTTCTTAATAATGATGTGTGTAGAATCATTATTCCTAAGGGAATATGTTTCAGGTTGGGTGCCTTGCAGTTTTATATTCTTTAGGTGCATACACACAAAAAATGCCTATGTGCTAACTCCCATTTTTGTACCATCCATTCTATTCTTCATAAACCAATAATTCCAATTTTATTTACAATAAACCACTGAAAAAAGTTTTGTATATTGAAAATAATTTTCAATATTCTTTTCAATTTTGAAATAAGACAAAATTATCTAATTCTCAGACTCTGTTCAAATGTTGACGATTGTCCCAAGAATCTTTTTTTTTTTAACTTGGTATCTTTTTTACATTTTCTTTTCTTTCTTTTTTTTTTTTTTTTGTATGTAGTGTTCCATGATTCATTGTTTGTGCATAACACCAAGTGCTCCATGCAGAACGTACCCTCTTTAATACCCATCACCAGGCTAACCCATCCTCCCACGCCCCTCCCCTCTAGAACCCTCAGTTTGTTTTTCAGAGTCCATCGTCTCTCATGGTTCGTTTCCACCCCCGATTTCCCCCCCTTCATTCTTCCCCTCCTGCTATCTTTTTTTTTTTTCTTAAAATATATTGCATTATTTGTTTCAGAGGTACAGATCTGTGATTCAACAGTCTTGCACAATTCACAGTGCTCACCATAGCACATACCCTCCCCAGTGTCTATCACCCAGCCACCCCATCCCTCCCACCCCACCCCCCACTCTAGCAATCCTCAGTTTGTTTCCTGAGATTAAGAATTCCTCATATCAGTGAGGTCATATGGTGCATGTCTTTCTCTGATTGACTTATTTCGCTCAGCATAACACCCTCCAGTTCCATCCACGTCGGTGCAAATGGCAAGATCTCATTCCTTTTGATGGCTGCATAATATTCCATTGTATATATATACCACCTCTTCTTTATCCATTCATCTATCGATGGACATCTTGGCTCTTTCCACAGTTTGGCTATTGTGGACATTGCTGCTATAAAGATCGGGGTGTACATACCCCTTGGGATACCGACATTTGTATCTTTAGGGTAAATACCCAGTAGTGCAATTGCTGGGTCATAGGGTAGCTCTGTTTTCAACTTTTTGAGGAACCTCCATACTGTTTTCCAGAGTGGCTGTACCAGCTTGCATTCCCATCAACAGTGTAGGAGGGTTCCCCTTTCTCCGCATCCCCGCCAACATCTGTTGTTTCCTGACTTGTTAATTTTAGCCATTCAGACTGGTGTGAGGTGGTATCTCATTGAGGTTTTGATTTGGATTTCCCTGATGCCGAGCGATGTTGAGCACTTTTTCATGTGTCTGTTGGCCATTTGGATGTCTTCTTTGGAAAAAGGTCTGTTCATGTCTTCTGCCCATTTCTTGATTGGATTATTTGTTCTTTGGGTGTTGAGTTTGATAAGTTCTTTATAGATTTTGGATACTACCCCTTTATCTGATAAGTCATTTGCAAATATCTTCTCCCATTCTGTCGGCTGTCTTTTGGTTCTGTTGACTGTTTCCTTTGCTGTGCAAAAGCTTTTTATCTTGATGAAGTCCCAATAGTTCATTTTTGCCCTTGCTTCCCTTGCTTTTGGCGATGTTTCTAGAAAGAAGTTGCTGCAGCTGAGGTCGAAGAGGTTGCTGCCTGCGTTTTCCTTTAGGATTTTTATGGACTCCTGTCTCACATTGAGGTCTTTCAACCATTTGGAGTCTATTTTTGTGTGTGGTGTAAGGAAATGGTCCAGTTTCATTCTTCTGCATGTGGCTGTCCAATTTTCCCAACACAATGTCTTGAAGAGACTGTCTTTTTTCCATTGGACATTCTTTCCTACTTTGTCAAAGATTAGTTGACCATAGAGTTGAGGGTCCATTTCTGGGCTCTCTATTCTGTTCCATTGATCTATGTGTCTGTTTTTGTGCCAGTACCGTACTCTCTTGATGATGACAGCTTTGTAATAGAGCTGGAAGTCCAGAATTGTGATGCCACCAGTATTGCTTTTCTTTCTCAACATTCCTCTGGCTATTAGGGGTCTTTTCTGGTTCCATACAAATTTTAGGATTATTCCATTTCTTTGAAAAAAGTGGATGGTATTCTGATGGGGATTGCATTGAATGTGTAGATTGCTCTAGGTAACATTGACATCTTCACAATATTTGTTCTTCCAATCCATGAGCATGGAACGTTTTTCCATTTCTTCTGTCTTCTTCAATTTCTTTCATGAGTATTCTATAGTTTTCTGAGTACAGATCCTTTGCCTCTTTGGTTAGATTTATTCCTAGGTATCTTATGTTTTTGTGTGCAATTGTAAATGGGATCGACTCCATGGATTCTATGTGCATTATTCCCCTAGCGCTGAAGTTCTGCCATTCTCATTGATCGGTAAACTTGGTCTTGCTGGTTGTTCTTGCTGATCTTCTGGGGGAGGGGCCTGTTGCCATGGTTCCCAAATGTCTTTGCCGGAGGCGGAATTGCCCCGCCCTTGCCCAGTCCAGGCTAAGTAATCTGCTTGGGTTTGCTTTCAGGAGATTTTGTTCCCTGCAAGCTTTCCCTACTGCTTTGGAGGCCGAGAGTGAAAATGGCGGCCTCCCTACTCCGCCCCAGAGGAGCCAAGAACTCAGGGCCCCACTCCTCAGTGAGCCCCCAGAGAAAAGCAGTCGATCACTTCCATCTCCCCACTCTCTGGACGCACTCCGTACTCACTTGGCCTGTGACCAAGCATTTCTATCTCTGGCACCCGACTAGGTGTGGAGTCTCCAAACTCAGCAGATCCCTGTGGTGCGCTTCTGCGCCACTCCTCCCGGGGGAGGAAGGGGAGTCTCCCCAGATCTGCCACTTGTTGGGTCCCTGCTGGAGGAGCAGAGGCCCGACTGTGCCATGGATCACAGTTTATGGCAACCCCAAGCTGAGATCCTGCGCCTCAGCTCAGTCTCTGCACCCGGCTTCCCCGCTCTGATACCTAGGAGCTCTGCCATACTCAGGCAACCCTGGTCTTTCTGTGACCCCGAGGGTCCTGAGACCACACTGTCCCGTGAGGGTTCCACACCCCGCGTAGCCACTGGAGCGACATCCCTCAGTGGAGCAGACTTCTAAAAGTTCCGATTTTGTGCTCCACTGCTCTATCACTTGCCGGAATGGGCCGATGGAGGCCCCTCCCCTGCCATATATCCTCCCGAATATCGCCTCAGATTCACTTCTCCGTGGGTGCTACCTTCCAGAAAGTGGTCGCTTTTCTGTTCAGAGAGTTGTTGCTATTCTTTTCTTCCATCTCCTGTTGAGTTTGTAGGTGTTCAGAATGGTTTGATCCCTATCCAGCTGAATTCCTGAGACCAGACAAAATCCAGGTCTCCTACTCCTCTGCCATCTTGCTCCAACCCCCCCCCAAGAATCTCTTTAATAAAGTATGGATCCATTTCAGATTTGTTTCACATTTGTCTTAAGTTTCTTTCAGTCTACATTGGTTCCTCAGATTTTCCTTAACCTTCATGACTCTGACACTTAAAAGACATATCTTAGATAGGGACTCTATTAAGTCTACTGATAAGTACCATTAGCATGTTTACAAGGAAGCCTGGTGGGGGGCAGTCTTTCCATGGGATACCACCTCAGGGAGAAATGAATTTCACTTCTTTCATTTGCCATGGATTTCATATACTTAATCTCTGTTTCTCGAGGGAAAGGCAACAGAGATGCTTATCTTATAACCAAAATAACAAAGGATGATAAATTCTAGTTAGAGTTCTTTCTTCTTCATTTGATGCTCATGGCATTTATCTGGCTGCCAATAAAAATTTTACAAAAACCCTCCTGCTTGTTTTCTCTCATTATAAGTAACCTATAAAACTATATTATTGAAGAGCAAAGGTCAAGCCTTAAAATACTATGTTAGAGAAGCAGTAGTATTAAAGGCCTACCTTTTTTAGATAAATTTGGATTATCACATAACAAATGGCTAAGAAGTACCTAGTCCTTTAAGTATTTCAAAGTGTTTCAAAGGCCCTTTGGTACATTTATGTCCATATGTACTTTTTATTAGAACTTTATTTGTGGGCAGAATATGTATAAAAATTTTTAACAAATTCCCTATTGATAAGGATTCAATTATATAAATTATATAAATAAATATAAATATATAAATTAGTTTTCATTTTTACTCTTTAAAAATTTTAAATCAATAATTTTGTACACTTTTTATTAATATTCTTAAAAATTAATATTTTTTTTTCTGTTAACACTTACATTTGAATTTTATAATGTGTTTAAAATCTCAAGGTAGTATTAAATTCAGGTTCAGACAGGAAAAAAAAAAAAAAAAAAAACCAAACAGGTACCAGGATGAATTTTTAGTCAAGGCTTATAATCAAATAATACCAGAGATGCAGAAATTTTGGTGGGAATAACCACTTGTGTATAATTTTAATACATTAGGCAGAAAAACAGAGGAAAGTGTCCATGAGGTATCAAAGAGCACTAGTTAGATGGTCCACAAACCAAAGAACGCCATGGTAGGAATATTAATTTGACCACATCCAGGGAACACTGAGCCAGAACTCCTGACATTTTCATTTGTTTCCACTATCTTTGTAGAAGACTGATTCTGTTAAAGTTTTCATTCACTTCATGAGGATAATCATTCTGGTGATCATACAGAGAGATAGTCTCTGCCCTTCCGCATGTCCAAACCAATGAGATTTCCATATTAGTGAAGAAGCCCTATATACACATTGTTAAAGGGTCTAATGTGGTGTAGATGAATGATGGAAGTGAAATTCTGTTCTTTTTACACCTGAAATGGGTCCATCCAAAGATCCTTCTATTGAAAAGGGAATTTTCTTTTATTTTGGTTTAGGGACCAGATAAATAAATAATGAAGACTTTGTCTTAGTTTTTAATCTGCTTCTCCTTATAACACTACTTTCCCTAACAGAGCAGGCAAATAGAGTTTATATGGCAAAGTAAAGGTCTTAAAATACACAAATGTCCTATTAATGGATAACTTGTTTTTGTACCCTTGAAGGTACTTAATGCTTTTAGACAGGCATAGTAAGTTATTTTAATAGATATACTAATAAAAAAGAAGAGAGCTTTCAATTTGTATATCATGCTGAGCTGAAATTTGTATTTAAATGCATCTGGGTCTCCATTTGCTAGTTGGCTAGCAATTAATCATGATCACAGTGTTTGATTGCCTAACACCTATAGGCCATTACCAAGAGACTGTTTTCTAAGTACCATAGGACCCACATTCCATTGTTGTATTGTTTGATTTGAACTTTTATCCTAATGTAGACTACAATTGTGGATAGATAGATAGATAGATAGATAGATAGATAGATAGATAGATAGATAGATAGATATAGATATATAGATGTATATTTATAGATATATATTCTAGAGATAAGGTGATTTCAAAAAAATACTAAGAATTTGATGGCATAAAATTTAGAACATTAAAATACATCCAAAAAAAGCAATGTTAGAAAACTACTAACTACTAACTACTAAACCAAAAAACAAGTTATTTTGCTACTGCCTAAAAACAGTTAGGGATTCTACTAAAGACTATTCAAAAGTGACTAAGAATATTAGGATAAACCTTTGCCAAATACATAGCTGCATAATTGGAGTTTGCCCTCAGCACACATAATACATTGTTCTTTAGCCTCACTGAAAAACAGATTGCTCTAGAATGTCTGATAAAATGCATTTGTTTTTTGAAAGATGAAGTCGCATGCTCAGGTCTGATAGGTATTAATTTTCAGCAGTTTCTGATCTGTGTAAAACCTCCACACAAGGAGGTGGGGGGGGCTGGCTGGCTCAGTCGTTAAGCATCTGCCTTCGGCTCAGGTCATGATACCAGGTCCTGGAATTAAGCCCTACATCGGGCTCCCTGCTCCATGGGGAAGGCTGCTTCTCCCTCTCCCACTCCCCCTGCTTGTGTTCCCTCTCTCTGTGTCTCTCTCTGTCAAATAAATAAATAGAATCTTAAAAAAAAAAAAAAACAACTCCATGCTATTTCTAGCCTATTGTAAATAGACTTTTTTAAAGGAATGGTAGTTATAAAATCTAATGCTATTGATCTTAAAATACAATAGTAGCACATTGTCTTCACTGATTATTTTAATTCCACAGGGAATGCATGATATCCAAACTGAAACAAAGAAGTAAAATAAAAAGGAAAGAAATGAAAGAGGGTGAAATGGAGGGAGAGAGGAAGGGAGGGATGGAGGAAGGAAGGAGAAAGAAGGAAGCAAAAAGAACTGCATTACTTCAGTGATAATGCCAGTACTTAGAAAATATCATACATATTTAACAAGACTCTTTAGTGAATGTTAAGCACTGGGGTAAAAAGCATTTCATTTATTATTAGGCTATTACATGGAAAATATAATTTACTCAAGGCCATTTGGAAACATTCATTCAGAGTTAATATAAAGCAAACCAGACATCCTAAGTCATTTAATTTTTGCATTTCCGTCTGAAAATTTAGGCATAATAGAAATAAACCAAAGAAGCTTTTAAATCAAATAATTCTACACTGTTTTTTTTTCCCCCTTAGCAAATGTATGTGTCTACATAAAAGTCTGAATAAATTTGGGGAATGCTACTTTACATGATTTTTGCAAGAAGGACAATCACCATTCATTGGCAATGAAAGTACTTATAATTTCACTTAAAAAAATTAGAATGATTGTTTTCCCTGGAATAACAATAATAGGCTTGATGCTGCCTACTTGATTTCATAAAAAAGAGAACACAGTCCTACAGGGGAGGAAAAAAAAGAACATTAAAAGTGTATAAAGGAAAACGTATAGAAAGCAGTACAGTTAATATGATTCAGGTGGATATGTCAACATTCCATGAGTTCCCTGTGAAACTGCTGTAAATTCCTGATGTATTTTAACCCCAGCCCTTAATAATGAAGCCTGCCCGTGATTAAGGCTATCTACTGCTAGGGTAGTGTTATTAAAACATGCAAACTAATCTGAAGATTGTTGAGTGGGTTCCAATAAAACAATTATCAAGTAACAATTATAAAAAAATGAAAAAAATGATATACCCACTGGTATATCACAAATGTGAAATCTAAGGTTAATTATGGTTTTTCATTTGGAATCTTATTGTATCAGCTTGATAAATCTAGATTATGCTGCAAAACCAAGCAACCCTAAATTCTCAGTAGCTTAAAATAATCTAAATTTATTTATAACTCAATTGATATGACACTGTGAGTTTGCTGAGGTTCTACTCCATAATCATGTCTGGCACTTCATCATAGAAGATTATATGAAAATGTTTGTTTGTTTGTTATGATACAAACCTATTTTATGTCACTCCGAACCTATTTATAGGCAAGTCCAAAATCTTAGACAGATATTTATTCAAGTTATATTTTATAGGAATAAAAATAATAACTATTGTTCTAATTTGGTAAAAAAGTGAGAGGTAAACACAATAAATAAAGATGAGAGAATTAGAAAAAAGAGAGAGAGGTGTAATGAGACAATTATATTGCCTTTGATGAGTTATGACTTTTTTTTTTTTAATGATAAGTGCTAGGTACAGAGGGAACATAGTAAATAACATTAGATACTTACAGAAATACTTGAAAAACTTTGATTCCCAGATTATAATAAACTTGATCATAATTAATATCAAGCATTTTGTTACTTTTCCTGAATATTTTTCTTAAAATAAATATAATTTCATTGAAAAATATCTAAAAGATATCTGGACACAAAGACTTGTATCATATAATTTAACAAGTAATATTGATTATTTATTCTATAAAAATAAATTTGTATTATAATAAGCATACTTATTTATAAAATATTAAATAACAAATTTTACTAAACACTGAAAATACAATTGTGAATAAGATCTAGTATATTTCTTCAACTCTACAACTTTTATTTTACAAGAGAAGACAGAATTAAAAAAATATTCAAGATTTTGAAAAATGATATAAAGTCTATTATAAAAGATAAAGATGAGAGTGAAGGAGTTATTTTAGATAAAATAAGAAGAGGGCTACCATTGTTATCATAGTGACATTTAAGGTTGGCCCCTAAAAGATGAAAAGTACTTATTCATTTTCAAGATACAAGAGGAAAGTGTATTGAGGAAAATCTAAGCTGGAAGGTTGTGTTCTACAAACTATTAAAAAGCCAGACTATTGATTTTATATTCAACATCTGAAGAACTTAGAGGTCTTCACTCCATCCTTACAATAAGAAGGAGCCAGAAAAAAATGAAAATCAATGATTTTCTTGGGTTCATATGACAATGGAGGTTATAAGACAAACTACCTCTCCAATATCTAAAAAATAAGGTATACCTAGTGAAATACAGCAACCAAGATCTGCTCTGATGGTTCATTAGGTGCTACAGTTGTAAAATGGTAACAACACTTAAATGGTGCTTTTAATGAATGCTGAACATTGAGTATCAACTAGTATGAGAGTGAGAAACTGCTGAGACTTCTCAGAGACCCTTCATACTTTCACACCAGTTTTGATTTTGTTTTTTTTCTTTGTGTGTGTGTGTGTGTGAGTGAGTGTGCACTCGTGCACATGTGCATTTTGTTTTTTGTTTTTGTTTTTTTTATGAGAATTACAAAGATCACTTTGTGGCTATGGCAAAGGGAATTAAGAGATCATTATGAAATACACCTAGATAAAGACAGTGAAAGAGATTCAGCAAGGAATCTCTGCTGAATATAGATACAAAAATTCACAACAAAATATTATCATGCCAAATTCAACAGCATATTAAAAGGATTATTACATATGGCTGAATGGGATTTGTCTCTGGGATGGAAGGATGTTTTAACATCCACAAATCAATGAATGTGATATACATTAATAGAGTGAAAGATAAAAATCATATGATCATGTTAATAGATACAGAAAAAGCATTTTACAAAATACAACATCCTTTCCAGATATAACCCTTCAACAAATTGGGCAAAGAAGGAACATACCTCAACATAATAAAGGCCATATATGACAAGCCAACACTAACATCACAGATACCTATTGGAAGCTTTCCTCTAAGATCAGGAACAAGACAGGAGTGCCTACTCTCACCACTCATTCAACATAGTACTGGAAGTCTTGGCTAGAGCAATCAGGCAAGACAAAGAAATAAAAGGCATCCAAATTGGAAAGGAAGAAAAAAAATTTCATTATATGCAGATTACATGATCTAAAAATAAAAAATCCTAGGGGCACCAGGGTGGCTCACTAGGTTAAGTGTCTGCTTTTGGCTCAGGTCATGATTCCAGGGTCCTGGGATGAGCCCTGCATCTGGCTCCCTGTTCAGTGGGGAGTCTGCTTCTTCCTCTGTGGGCCCCCCCCCTCACCACTCATGTGCTCCCCCCACCCCTCTCTCTCGCAAAAATAAATAAATACAATCTTAAGAAAAAATCCTAAAGACTTCAACCAAAAATTTTGGAGATAATCAAGGAATTCAGGAAATTGTAGAATGTAAAGTCAACATATAAAAATCAGTTGCATTTCTATGTACTAACAATGACATATCCGAAAAAGAAGTAAACTATCACATTCACAATAGCATCAAAAACAATAAAATACCTAGTAAATTTAACCAAGGAAGTAAAAGATTCATATAATGAAAACTATGAGTTTTTGATGAAAGAAATTAAAGAAGTCATAAACAAATGGAAAGATAGTCTATGTTCACGAACTGGAAGAATTAATATTGTTAAAATGTCCCTACTACCCAAAGCATTCTATAGATTTAATGCAATCTCTACCAAAATTCCAATGGCATTTTTCACAGAAATAGAAAAAAAAAATCTTAAAATTCCTCTGAAACCACAAAAGATTGTGAATAGCGAAAGGAATACTGAGAAAGAACAAAACTAAAAATATCACAGCTCCTGATTTCAAACTATAAGACAAAGCCATAGTAATTAAAACAAAACAGTATGGCACTGACATAAAAATAGATATATAAACCAATGGAGCAGAATAGAGAGCCAGAAATAACCTCTTGGGTATACAGTCAACTAATATTTGTTAAGGAAATCAGGAACATCTAGTGGATGTGGAGAAAAGGGAATGCTTGTGCACTGTTGGTGGAAATGGAAATTGGTTCAGCCACTGTAGAAAATAGTATGAAGCTCCTCAAAAAAATTTAAAATACAATTACTATCAGACCCAGCAATACCACTCCTGGATATATATCCAAAGGAAATGAAAACAGGATCTTGAAGAGATAGCTGCACTTCCATGTTTATTGCAGCACTATTCACAATAGGCAAGATATGGAAGCAACCTAAGTGTCTGTCAACAGATAAACAGATAAAAACATGAGAGATTATATAACACAACAAACTATTATTCAGCCTGAAGAAGGAAATCCTACCATTTGTGACATGGATGTACTTTGAGAGCATTATGCTTAGTGAGATAAGACAGAGAATGACCAATATTGTATGATATCACTTACATGTGGAATCTATCAAAACAATGCACTTGTAGAAATAGATCTAACCTCTTGGCAATTTTGAAGTTTATAATGCAGCTTTGTTGACTGCAGTCACTATGCTGTGCATTAGATATTTAGAACTTACTCATCTACTAGTAGCAAATTTGTACCCTTTAACATCCCCTCAATTTCCCCCTCCCTCAGCCCCTTTGACCACCCAAATCTGTGCTCCCTGAATTGCAATTATAAGACCTTCAAATAAATGTTTTGTGTTTTATTTCAATTCTGCCTTTTTTCTTGGTGGACACATACAGACTAACAACAACTTTTTTTTTTTTAAAGATTTTTTTATTTATTTATTCATGAGAGACAGAGAGAGAGAGAGAGGCAGAGGGAGAAGCAGGCTCCCAAGGAGCAGGGAGCCCGATGCGGGACTCGATCCCAGGACCCTGGGATCATGACCTAAGCCGAAGGCAGACGCTTAACCATCTGAGCCACCCAGGCGCCCTAACAACAACTTTTTAAAATAAATGACAACATCACAAGAGCAACAGCAAAACCCTACAATTGCAGCCACCCATTCTACTTGGTGAGGTCACAACCCAACTCTGGCAAAGCGGAAGAGCAGAAAGTAGAGAAGGACCCTGAGCCTGACACCAATACAGCAGTGGCTGCTTAACCTCTGACCTAATGTAGGTGAGAAAGAAACTCCTACCCTGCTTATGTCTCTGTTAATTGTGTTTTTTTGTATTCACAGCTAAATATAACCGAGGGCGTCTGAGACTAGTTTACATCTATTCTATCTGTCTTCACTGAGTTTAAAATGGTTGGTCTAAATTTCGTTTCTTTTCCTATTACCCAATATATGAGGCATGTAAGAAAGATCAGTGAGTTGAGAGAAAATATGGACAAATTATTTGCTTTTCTGAGTCATTCATTCATTCATTCATTCATTCATACTTAGTTTCAAGCTATAGCATGCATGATTTTTTTCCCTTTTTGTTCTTATACTCCTGAGCTAAGTACTTTGAGGTCAGTTGTTGGAAAAGTTGTGAACTACCACTTCTAAAATCACAGTGTGAATGAAAAACCCACCCAAAGTATGGAAAATGTGGTTTAAAATAAACATCACCAATCTATTTGTTTATAGCTACATTCTCCTGAGCATGCAGTTTCTTTCTTTCTCCTAATACAGAGATCAAGCTTCAGATTTTTGTTGTCTCCAGAGAATACATTGTGAGGAATAAACTAATTTTTTTTTTTTCTTTACAAAACTTGGTATTGTCCTTCACCTTCTACATTCTTTGGAAGTTTGTCTCTCATTTAATCTATTTTATGGTACCTTAGTGCCCTACAGGAGTCTTCCACTGTCCTATTTATCTTTTCTATGGAGGATTATTTTAAAGTCTAGCTGTTTAATAGTGACTAAATATAGTAGAGGGCATGCATTAGGACACATTAAACAAACTTCTAGTTATTTTGGTGTATAGGATGAAAATATTACTATACATTTGATATGTTCTATTATGCTATTATGTCTGCAAGCCTTTTTAGATTATTCATCAAAAGGATATTTTTAAAACATGGCACTCTATATGGAATGTATTTTGGTAAGTGCCAGCATGTCAAAGTCCGTTAAAATTGGTTCTTTCTAAAGATGATCAAATGAAGGAAAACATTTAAATGGAAAATTGGAATAAATACACTTTAGTAAGTACTTCAATAGATCTATCTAGGCAATATTAGCTCTTTAAAATAGACATAAAAATCTCAAAAAGGAGGTGGACAGGAGAAGCTTTTTGGGATTAATGCAACAGTAAGTGAAATCCACAGGAGCAGAGTATAATAACAGCATGGGGATTCAAAGAGCTTTTGAACCAGAGGATTTGCAGGTGTAATAACCCAGAGACTTGAAACATTGTAATGCACTTTGAGAATTTTTTTTAAAGGGCTTAGTGTGGCTGGAAGAAAGTATGTCTATTATGTAGTGGAGTAATACGAACTGAGAAGAGAGGAAATCAGGTTTCAAATTTTGAATTGATTCATCAAATTAAGAATGAATTTTATCCCAATAACTCTTTGGGAAGGAAAGTTACATTTGGAAATATTACTCTGGCAACACTGGAAGAATGGTGAGAGACCAGAAATACAATTAGAGAATAATGAGAATCTGAATTAAATCAGAAGTGGCAGGAAAGTCATGTGTGATATGAAAAATGCAAAGATAGGGCACCTGGGTGGCTCAGTTGGTTAAGCGACTGCCTTCGGCTCAGGTCATGATCCTGGAGTCCCAGGATCGAGTCCCGCATCAGGCTACCTGCTCAGTGGGGAGTCTGCTTCTCCCTCTCCCGCTCCCCCCTCTTGTGCTCTCTCTCTCTCTCAAATAAATAAAATCTTTAAAAAAAAATTAAAAAAAAATGCAAAGATAGTTTATATATGCGATCTTATGATTGATAAAGGAATAATAGCAATGACAGTTTCCTGGCTTGGATAATTGTGTGAGGAGGTATCATTCTTAATCTAGACTATGATGGGCAGATTTTGAAAGGAAGTATGTTTATGTTGGCATTTTGAATGTATGTATAGGACAAATGGGTAAATGCAGTAAGTAAGAAACTTGAAATGGGGCACCTGGGTGGCTCAGTTGGTTGAGCAACTGCCTTCAGCTCAGGTCATGATCCTGGAGTCCCAGGATCGAGTCCCGCATTGGGCTCCCTGCTCGGCAGGAAGTCTGCTTCTCCCTGTGACCCTCCCCCCTCTCATGTGCTCTCTCTTATTCTCTCTCTCTCAAATAAATAAATGAAATCTTAAAAAAAAAAAAAAAAACTTGAAATGGAACACTAAAACTCAGTAGGGAGGGATGTATAGGATTTTTGGCTTAAAATGACAAATTATGTATGAAAATGCTAATTAGGAAACATATTTTTATGTTTTAAATGGAAAAATTAGAAAATAGTATATAACTATATTCTGCCCTCCCTCAATATTTCTAAAACTTTTAATTATAGAAAAATAAATTTTAAAAATATAGAAAAAATAGTCATTATACTAGGAATAAATGAGTAAAACATCACTTTCTGAGCACCAAATGGTTAATATGGTTATTATAGCTTCTTTAAATGCTTTTAATCTTTTCTTGTCTCTAGCAATTTCCAAGGCACACAAACTCTTTGGTGGGGCTAGGAGCATTTTTTTTTTTTAAATGTATACATCTCTTTGGGGGACTCAAAATTATACTATTAAAACTTCTACTTCAGGCCATGACATAGTAACTCTTAATGAATAAACCCCTCCACTGTAAACAACTATAAAACTAGACAAAATATTTAAGTAATAGTTTTCTTTCAGTATACAAGATTATAATCCCTGAAAGGCAAATTACAAATCATAAACATTCCAATTAAAAGAAAATTAAAACAAGAAGATTAAAAAATGAATATGTGATAATAGAATACAACTCAGGAACAAGGTGATCGAAATGAAAATTATGCCATATAACTTCCAGCCCAGTGGTGGGAAAAGTGGAGAAGGAGCTGCTCTTGAAAATAAGGGTCATGTTTTACAAAGCACAACCAGGAGAAATAAGCCATAAAGTAATTTAGATGGGGAAAAATGGATGTAAAAAGTATTTGTTGTTACAGAGAAAGACAAATACTATATGATTTCACTTATATGTGAAATTTAAAAAGCAAAACAAATGAATAAACGAGCAGAAAGCAGAAATCATCCCATAAATACAGAGAACAAACTGATGGTTATTAGAGGGGTAGGGGTGTGGGGATGAGCAAAATGGGTGAAGGGGAGGCAAAGATATAGGCTTCCAGTTATGGAATTAATAAATCATGGGGATAAAAATCAATCAATCAATCAATCAATCAATCAATCAATCAATCAATCCTGGTAATAAAATGTACAGCATAAGGAATAGTCAATAGTATTCTAATGGCATCATATGGTGACTAATGGTAACTATGCCTGCAGTGAGCATAGCATAATGTATAGACTTGCTGAATCTTACCTTGTGCACCTGAAACTAATGTAAAAAATTGTACCAATTATACTTCAATTAAAAAAAAAAAAAGAATCAGACTAATGTGGGATTGATTATTAAGAAATAAAGAGAACTCCAAAGAATACAGGAATTGCTCACATAAAGAGCAGGCACAATCAAAGGTATGCACTAGAGGCACTATGAAACCAACTGAAGGTTTTTAAGGGAAACTGCTATTTCCTAGGCAATGGTGACCACAGGGCCTGTGAATACTGGATATGGGAGAGCTTCCGACTCTGAGTGAGCTGAATGAAGAAACCACCTGTACTGGAGAATTCAGACACTGTAGAAACTACCCCTGTAGACAGAAAGAGACTGGTACAAGGGAAGCTAACATTGCTTCCTGTCAAGGAAACCTGTCAAGAGAGCACACCTGAACCAGGAAGGAAAATTCCCGTTCCCCTGCCCCTGCCATGTCTCTCCTAACATCCTCGACTGATGAATCTTAACCTCATGTCAGAAAGCAGAACATTTTTAAACATCCCAGTTTTATTTTTACAGAGTAAGCAATGGAAGGTGAATTTGGAGCTAGGAGACCCACCTATTACAATATAATACCATATGACCCAGCTACTCCACTCCTAGGTATTTACTAAGGGAATGAAAATATAAATCCAAAAAAAAAAACCAAAACAAACAAAAAAAAAACTTTTACATGAATGCTCATTGCAATTTCATTCATATAAGATAAAATGGGAAACAATCAAAATAGCCATCAACAGATGAGTGAATACACAAATTGAGGCAACCCTATACAATTAAATAGTTTTTGGCAATAATATGGAACAAACCATTGATACATCAAACAATATGGGTAAAATTTAAAAGCACTATGCTGAAAGAATAAAGTCACACAGAAAAGAGCATATAATGTACTTTAAAATTTATATGAAAATCTTGAAGACGCAAAAACTAATCTATATAGAGAGGAAAATCAATTTTTGCCCAAGGCAAGTGGTGAATGAACTGACAGCAAAGCAAAATAAGGGAGCCTTATGGGATGATGAAAATATTCTGTATATTGATTTGGCTGGTGGTTATGTGATTGGGTAAATTTGTCAAAATCACTGAATTGCACATTAAAAAAGTATATATTTTATTGTATGCAAACTATGCCATGTCTGAAGTTAATGAGGACATTAATTAGTGTTAAGGAACTGGAGGTTTTATCTACACATCATTAAGCTAGAATATTATACTGAATTTTGGTATTTATGTAAATATATATTTTTCTACATTACTTTTACTTATAAATCATCATTTTGAAAGATATATATTTATTTGGCATCTGGGTATTTAAGCCCAAGATACTTTTTAAATAAAACAAAACTTCCTGAAGAATTTTTACATAAAAAGATGTAGATAACATCAAAAAGTAACTATCATCCCATCTTACACATGCATATGAGAACTGTTAACTATTAATAAATTGATCCAAGAAGTATATTAAAATAATCTTAGGATATCATGAACAAGTGGGTTTATCCAAGGAATATAATTCAACTTGTATCATTTAAAATAATACAATGGATTAATAAGAACTATTTGATCATTATAATAGAAATAAAAATACAAATTAATAAATTTTCACATCCACTTCTGAAGAACAATTCTTAGCAAGATTGGGTTAAAATGATACAAGCACGGCTGCTGATACTACCAATAATTAATATTCTTCTAAAGAATTTAACTCATCAGTTATCAGTGAGATAGCTTTGGCTGCAAGTAATAGAAAACTGCAACTCGCATGTCTTAAATTCTTTTGAATGACATTACTTAAGATATAGAGCTCTTTGAATAGTAGACTCAATTGCTTAAAAACTAAACTTTTTTTTCTCCTTCATTTTTTTACTCTGCATTCCCTAGAGTGTATCTTTGCTCTCAGGGTGGCTCACTTCATGGCTATGAAATGCATGCATCAATTCAGGACATCATCAACAGTTTTTGTTACAGAACCTCCCAATGGAGCATACTTCAAGTGCCATTAATTACACACATCTAAATTTACTGCAAGGGGAGAGAGAACAGTGAGATTTCCTTAGAGTAATCTGAATATATTTGTAAAGCATGAAGAAAGATGTTCTATAGAAGCAAGGTGCATTACCAGAAGCAAGAATGAAGTGTCAGAGAGTTGGTTAGTTTAGGATGCTATACTAATGTAATAAAACATAATGGAGAAGTGTTAAAAAAAAAAAAAAGATAAACACAGGAATTTATTATATAATCAAGAAATCAGCTTACTATATCATTTAATACAATCACTCAATGACAGAGAAACTAAAAAGAGATCCAAAACTGTCTCTCTACAAGATAAATACATACTAATTATTTCCATAACCCAATAATAAAATAGGCATCTTAAAATAGGCAAAGCCACTGAAAATAAACTTAGAAATAATTGCCCAAATCTAAAATCTGGAACACTAAAACTGTCTTGAAAGTCTTAAATAGCATGAAATAATACTATTATATTCCTATATAGGAAGATTTGGTATGGCAAAATTTTGAGATATAAATTCAAGCAGTTCACAATACATCAGGAATAGACTATTTTGTTTGACTTAGCAAATTTATTCTAGTATTTATCTAGAAGTGTAAATTAAAATGCATTATTGATGTATTAATAATATGAGCAGTTAATATATAACATTTACCATTAAATTAGTGGGAAAAAATAACCATTTAGTGTTGGGTAACTGACCTTTACTTTTAAAATATATTTGTATTTGTATTTCTATCCCATGCCATACACAAAACAGAATGGAGTATAACTTGTAAATTACAGAGTACAAAAAAATTTAGTGAGGTCAAATAACATTTATGAGTAGGAAGAGATTTCCTAAGAAACAGACATACTGTAGAAGCAATGGAAAAATTAAAAAAAAAATTGTTTTATTCTAGTGTGTCAAAAATTTACACTACACCACAAAAAGATTTACCAAAAGTAAATGTTAAAAAAAAAAAGAAAGAAAGTGACAAAGGAAAATACTTGTAACATATACAATAAGTAACTGGCTTCTACAAATGAATGAGAAAAGGACAATGATTCCAATTTAAAAATAGGCAAACAATAGAAATAGATAATTCACAGAAATAAATAGAAATTTTTAAGTAAAAAAAAGAAAAGAATTATAGCCCAGGGGTCACAATTTTTTTTTCTGTAAAGTTCCAAATAGTAGGTATTTCAGTCTATGTCAGCCAGGTATCTCTGTTGCAATTACTTAACTGTGCCATTTCAGTGTGGAAACAGTCATAGGCACTAAATATGCAAAAGAACAAGACTGTACTCCGTTAAAACTCCCCAGTGTGGCCAAGTTATTGCATTTGTCAACCTCTTCTCTAGTCCAAAGTAATCAGAACAATAAAATACATTTTTAAAGTAGCTAACTGTCAGATTAAAATTTGGGTGATACACTTATACTTTTTTTTTACAATTATATAAGTTTTATGATAAGAAAAAAATGTCAAGATTTAGAAGTTATTTTAAAAATAGACAATGGATGCAGAATGATAGAAATATATTAAAAAATTATGTAGGTGTTTTTAATATTATAGAATTTAATCAGTTTACTAAAAAACATTTGCTGCTACTTTATCATTATTTTAACTTAAACCACTTAACACTGTTTACTCTTAAATGCATTATTTTTAATATATACCCATACATATAAAAGTAGGAAAATTATAGCAGTAAGGCAGCAAAAAAATAAAATTATCATGAGATAGCTCTACTCTTATTCCTTTCAAAAACCTCAGAGGATCTACAAGATAAATTCCTTAATAAGTTTAAGTGATAGAGAGGAGGAGCAAGATGGTGGAGGAGTAGGAGACCTAAATTTCGTCTGGTCCCAGGAATTCAGCTAGATACGGATCAAACCATTCTGAACATCTACCAACTCAACAGGAGATTGAAGAAAAGAATAGCAGCAACTCTCTGAACAGAAAAGCAACCACTGTCTGGAAGAGTCATATTCTATCCCTTCATAGTAGTTAACCTTATTTTTGGTATATATATATATATATATATATATATATATATATATATATATATATATATATATACACCCACTGATCTATGCACCAGCCTGATCATATTTGATCATATTCTGTTTTTTTGTTTGTCTGTTTGTTTTTTCTTTTTATCTTTTTTTTTTTTTTTTCTTTCTCTCCCTTTCTTTTCCCCCAGTTTCAGGACTCTTCTGATTTGCTTAGTGTATATTTTTCTGGGGCCATTGTTACCCTGTTAACATTTTGTTCTCTCATTCATCTATTCTCCTCTGGACAAAATGACAAGACGGAAAAAAATCACCTCAGAAAAAAGGAACAAGAGGCAGTACTGACTGCCAGGGACTTAATCAATATGGACATTAATAAGATGTTGGAACTAGAGTTCAGAATGATGATTCTAAAGATACTACCTGGGCTTGAAAAAAGCATGGAAGATACTACAAAAACCCTTTCTGGAGAAATAAAAGAACTAAAATCTAACCAAGTTGAAATAAAAAAGGCTATTAATGAGGTGCAATAAAAAATGAAGGCTCTAACTACTAGGATAAATGAGGCAGAAGAGAAAATCAGTGATATAGAAGACCAAATGATGGAAATACAAGAAACTGAGAAAAAGAGAGAAAAACAACTACTGGATCACGAGAGCAGAATTCAAGAGATAAGCGATACCATAAGACGAAACAACATTAGAATAATTGGGATCCCAGAAGAAGAAGAAAGAGAGAGGGGGGCAGAAGGTATATTGGAGCAAATTATAGCAGAGAACTTCCCTAATTTGGGGAAGGAAACAGGCATCAAAATCCAGGAGGCACAGAGAACCCCTCTCAAAATCAATAAAAAGAGGTCAACACCCCGACATCTAATAGTAAAACTTACAAGTCTCAGAGACAAAGAGAAAATCCTGAAAGCAGCTCGGGACAAGAGATATGTAACCTACAATGGTAGAAACATTAGATTGGCAACAGACCTATCCACAGAGACCTGGCAAGCCAGAAAGGACTGGCAGGATATATTCAGAGCATTAAATGAGAAAAATATACAGCCAAGAATACTATATCCAGCTAGGCTGTCATTGAAAATTGAAGGAGAGATAAAAAGCTTCCAGGACAAACAAAAACTAAAGGAATTTGCAAACACAAAACCAGCCCTACAGGAAATATTGAAAGGGGTCCTCTAAGCAAAGAGAGAGCCTAAAAGCAACATAGACCAGAAAGGATCACAGACAATATACAGTAACAGTCACCTTAAAGACAATACAATGGCACTAAATTCATATCTTTCAATTGTTACCCTGAATGAAATGGGCTGAATGCCCCAATCAAAAGACACAGGCTATCAGATTGGATAAAAAAACAAGATGCATCAATATGCTGTCTGCAAGAGACTCATTTTAGACCCAAAGACACCCCCAGATTGAAAGTGAGGGGATGGAAAACCATTTACCATGCTAATGGACACCAAAAGAAAGCTGGGGTGGCAATCCTTATAACAGACAAATTAGATTTTAAACCAAAGACTGTAATAAGAGATGAGGAAGAACACTATATCCAACTTAAAGGGTCTATCCAACAAGAAGATCTAACAATTATAAATTTCTATGCCCCTAACATGGGAGCAGCCAATTATATAAGCTAATTAATAACAAAAGCAAAGAAGCCCATTGACAACAATACAGTAATAGTGGGAGACTTTAATAACCCCCTCATTGAAATGGACAGATTATCTAATCAAAAGATCAACAAGGAAATAAAGACTTTAAATGACACACTGGACCAAATGGACTTCACAGACATAGTCAGAACATTCCATCCCAAAGCAATGGAATACACATTCTTCTCTAGTGCCCATGGAACATTCTCCAGAATTGATCACATCCTAGGTCACAAATCAGGTCTCAACCTACTGGTTGAGTAGGTTGGGATCATTCTCAACCTATTTTCAGACCACAATGTTTTGAAACTAGAACTCAGTCACAAGAGGAAAGTCGGAAAGAACTCAAATACATGGAGGCTAAAGAGCATCCTACTAAAGAATGAATGGGTCAACCAGGAAATTAAAGAAGAATTAAAAAAATTCATGGAAACCAATGAAAATGAAAACACAACTGTTCAAAATCTTTGGGATGCAGCAAAGGCAGTCCTAAGAGGAAAGTATATAGCAATACAAGCCTTTCTCAAGAAACAAGAAAGGTCTCAAGTACACAACCTAACCCTACACCTAAAGGAGCTGGAGAAAGAACAGCAAATAAGCTTAAACCCAGCAGGAGAAGAAAAATAATAAAGATCAGAGCAAAAGTCAATGAAATAGAAACCAAAAGAACAGTAAAAAAGATCAACAAAACTAGGACCTGGTTCTTTGAAAGAATTAACAAGATTGATAAACCCCTGGCCAGACTTATCAAAAAGAAAAGAGAAATGACCCAAATAAATAAAATCATGAATGAAAGAGGAGAGATCACAACCAACACCAAAGAAATACAATTATAAGAACATATTATGAGCAACCATATGCCAGAAAATTAGATCATCTGGAAGAAATGGAAGCATTCCTAGAGATGTATCAACTACCAAAACTGAACCAGGAAAAAAGAGAAAACCTGAACAGACCTATAACCACTAAAGAAATTGAATCAGTCATCAAAAATCTCCCAACAAACAAAAGTCCCAGGGGACTTCTACCAAACATTTAAAGAATTAATACCTATTCTTCTGAAACTGTTCCAAAAAATAGAAATGGAAGGAAAACTTCCAAACTCGTTTTATGAGGCCACCATTACCTTGATCCCAAAACCAGACAAAGACCCCATCCCAAAGGAGAATTACAAACCAATATCCCTGATGAACATGGATGCAAAAATTCTCACCAAAATACTAGCCAATAGGATCCAACAGTACATTAAAAGGATTATTCACCATGACCAAGTGGAATTTATCCCTGGGCTGCAAGGTTGGTTCAACATCCGCCAATTAATCAATGTGATACAATACATTAACAAAATAAAGAACAAGAATCATATGATCCTCTCAATAGATGCAGAAAAAGCATTTGACAAAGTACAGCATTGTTTCTTGACCAAAACTCTTCAGAGTATAGGGGTAGAGGGTACATACCTCAGTATCATAAAAGCCATCTATGAAAAATCCACAGCGAATATCATTCACAATGGGGAAAAACTGAGAGCTTTCCCCCTAAGTTCAGGAACTTGGCAGGGATGTCCACTATCACCACTGCTATTCAACATAGTACTAGAAGTCCTAGCCACAGCAATCAGACAACAAAAAGAAGTCAAAGGCATCCAAATTGGCAAAGAAGAAGTCAAACTCTCACTCTTTGCAGATGATCTGATACTTTTTGTGGAAAACCCAAAAGACTCTACCTCAAAACTGCTAGAACTCATACAGGAATTCAGTAAAGTGGCAGAATATAAAACCAATGCGCAGAAATCAGTGGCATTCCTATACACCAACAACAAGACAGAAGGAAGAGAAATTAAGGAGTCATTCCCATTTACAATTGCACACAAAACCAAAACCATAAGATACCTAGGAATAAATCTAACCAAAGAGGCAAAGAATCTGTACTCAGAAAACTATAGAATACTCATGAAAGAAATTGAGGAAGACACAAAGAAATGAAAAAACGTTCCATGCTCATGGATTGGAAGAAGAAATATTGTGAAGATGTCAACGTTACCTAGAGCAATCTACACATTCAATGCAATCCCCATCAAAATACCATCCACTTTTTTTCAAAGAAATGGAACAAATAATCCAAAAATTTGTATGGAACCAGAAAAGACCCTGAATAGCCAGAGGAATATTGAAAAAGCAAAGCAAAGCTGGCGGCATCACAATTCCGGGCTTCAAGCTCTATTACAAAGCTGTTATCATCAAGACAGTACGGTACTGGCACAAACAGACACATAAATCAATGGAACAGAATAGAGAGCCCAGAAATGGACCCTCAACTCTATGGTCAACTGATCTTTGACAAAGCAGGAAGAATGTCCAATGGAAAAAAGACAGTCTCTTCAAGACATTGTGTTGGGAAAATTGGATAGCCACATGCAGAAGAATGAAACTGGACCATTTCCTTACACCACACACAAAAATAGACTCCAGATGGTTGAAAGACCTCAGTGTGAGACAGGAGTCCAACAACATCCTAAAGGAGAACACAGGCGGCAACCTCTTCGACCTCAGCTGCAGCAACTTCTTCCTAGAAACATCGCCAAAGGCAAGGGAAGCAAGGGCAAAAATGAACTGTTGGGACTTCATCAAGATAAAAAGCTTTTGCACAGCAACGAAAACAGTCAACAAAACCAAAAGACAACTGACAGAATGGGAGAAGATATTTGCAAATGACATATCAGATTAAGGGCTAGTATCCAAAACCTATAAAGACCTTATCAAACTCAACACCCAAAGAACAAATAATCCAATCAAGAAATGGACAGAATACATGAACAGACACTTTTCCAAAGAAGACATCCAAATGGCCAACAGACACATGAAAAAGTGTTCAACATCGCTCGGCATCAGGGAAATCCAAATCAAAACCTCAATGAGATACCACCTCACACCAGTCAGAATGGCTAAAATTAACAAGTCAGGAAATGACAGATGTTGGCGGGGATGAGGAGAAAGGGGAACCCTCCTACACTGTTGATGGGAATGCAAGCTGGTACAGCCACTCTGGAAAACAGTATGGAGGTTCCTCAAAAAGTTGAAAATAGAGCTACCATACGATCCAGCAATTGCACTACTGGGTATTTACCCCTAAGATACAAATGTCGGTATCCCAAGGGGTATGTGCACCCCAATGTTTATTTTTTTTTAAGTTATTATTTTTTTTATAGATTTTATTTATTTATTTGACAGAGAGAGACACAGCGAGAGAGGAAATACAAGCAGGGGGAGTGGGAGAGGGAGAAGCAGGCTTCCCGTGGAGCAGGGAGCCCGATGCGGGGCTCGATCCCAGGACCCTGGGACCATGACCTGAGCTGAAGGCAGACGCTTAATGACTGAGCCACCCAGGCGCCCCGCACCCCGATGTTTATAGCAGCAATGTCCACAATAGCCAAAGTATGGAAAGAGCCAAGATGTCTATGGACAGATGAATGGATAAAGAAGAGGTGGTGTATATATACAATGGAATATTATGCAGCCATCAAAAGGAATGAAATCTTGCCATTTGTAATGATGTGGTTGAAACTGGAGGGTATTATGCTGAGCGAAATAAGTCAATCAGAGAAAGACATATATCATATGACCTCACTGATATGAGGTATTCTTAATCTCAGGAAACAAACTGAGGGTTGCTGGAGTGGTGGGGGGTGGGGGGATGGGTTAGCTAGGTGGTGGGTATTAAAGAGGGCATGTACTGAATGGAGCACTGGGTGTTATACGCAAACAATGAATCATGGAACACTACATCAAAAACTAATGATTTGATGTATGGTGATTTACATAACATAATTAAAAAAAGTTTAAGTGATAAAAATGATCACATTAAAATTGGTTTATAAATGGATTATATATTTATAATATATTATAATTAAATATAATACATAATATATTTATATATAATATATATAATACATTTAATATTATATTCAATAATATATTATCTTTTTAAAATGGTAGAAACATTTTGATAGAATATCAACCTTTAAAAATTGGAGAAAGAGAAGGGAGTATTTTTTTTTTTTTAGTTCTTAATTATGAAGTAACATTATTTATATTATTTTTTAAAGTAGGCACCATACTCAACATGGGCTCGAACTCACAACTCTGAGGTCAAGAGCCACATGCTCTACCAACTGAGCCAGACAGGTACCCCAACATTATTCATCTCAGATGGAGAAAGAACAGGCTACACTATTGTATAGATTTCCATCTTAGTACATTTTCAAAACACTCCCTTAAGATTAAGAAAGCCAAAGTGAAACATAGGCTAACTTTCTGCAACTATGACTATTGCCTCTGGCAAACAGTCATGAGATGTTGTGGGTTATCTGTTCGCCGGAAGCAGCAAGCCAGTGTTTAGTTAGTAGCTACAGGTGGGTCCAGAGCATTGGTGTTGTCCTCACATTCCTGGTGTCCTGATTGTGTTTATGGTGTGATGTTCTTTAAGTCAGTTATCTTCAGTGGCCTCAGTTTGATTTTCCATCTATCAGATTGTGAAAGAGGTAACAGCTGCCCTGGGGAGAGTCAGAATAGTACTGTTGGCTTTGTATTTTCTCTAGATATAAGCATACTGACCACTCTTTCAGTATCTCTGATATATTTATAGTACCAAATTCATTGTATTAAATCCCTTCTTTTGATGAAGTAGCTGGCAGCAAACAAGTTGTCTGGCAGACAATAACTAGAATACATTATTTGAGGACAGAGAAACTATGATAGGAACTAAGACTCCAGAAAGGGATAAATCTTCAGATATACAACTGAGCTTCTACAGCTGCTTTTATCCTGGGCCCATTCAGGTGTGACAATTTGGGCTTTGTACCCACAAATGGTTCTTGTGGGGAAAAAGAAAACCAGCAGAATCTTTGGCAAAGTCTCAGGAAACCTCAAGGATATAGACACTTCTCTCCATAGGTTTGTTTGCCCAACTCTGCAACTATAGGACAGAGAAGCAGAACACAGCAGAAATCCACTGATAATCAGAATTGAGATATGGGACAGGTAGTTGAATCAAATATTAGATATCTGAACCTGTTCAAGTGGGGGACACTGCAGAAAATATCAGGTTCTCAGTTTAAAATCCTGGAGGATTAGGAGCTCAGTCTTGAGGATTTTGAGGGCTGTAATCCAGCTTTAAATCAATATAGTCCATTATGAGATTAAGATAATCCCTCTGTTTGTTTAGCAGAGAGCATGTTGACTCCTCTAAGAAGGAAGAGAACATAAAATGGAGCCTCTACAATTATTTTTTTTTCTTTTTTTTTTTTTAAAGATTTTATTTATTTATTTGACAGAGAGAGACACAGCGAGAGAGGAAACACAAGCAGGGGGAGTGGGAGAGGGAGAAGCAGGCTTCCCGCAGAGCAGGGAGCCCGATGTGGGGCTCGATCCCAGGACCCTGGGATCATGACCTGAGCCGAAGGCAGACGCTTAATGACTGAGCCACCCAGGCGCCCCACCTCTACAATTATTTAAACAAAACCTCTGACATAAGCAAAATGAGAAGACATTGCAGAAAATGGGACCTCATTGATTAAAAACAAACAGGCAAAAATCGAACTTCATGACTAAAAACAAGGGAGGAAGAAGATATTCAAAAGACAAACACCTATGCTCTCCTCCTGGGTTCAGCCAGTCCCTGCCCCAGCCCACTGTGGATATCTAGGAGCCTGAGAAGATGGCAGAATAGGAGGATCCTAAACTCACCTCATCCTGTGTTACACCAAATAACAGCTGTATCAGTGCAACTAACCCAGAAAAAAAACACAAAGCTGGGCAAAACAGACTCTTCAGAGTTACCCATACAGAGGAGACCACATAGAAAAGGGTAGGAGGGGCAGAGACATGGTTGGAAACCAAATTCCCAGAGAGACTGACCACAAATGGGAGGGACACCACAAACATGGAGAAGGAAGAGGAGCAGACAGACCTCACACCAGATACCTCAGGCACAGGGGACCTCCAGTGGGAAGACAAATCCTCACAAATTTGGCTTTGAGAACCAGTGGGCTTGACCTTGTGAGTTTTTACAGTCAGTGGGGTTTAACTCCAGGAACTTTAAAAAGCAGGGGACTTAGCTGTTGGAGAGCCACAGGGCAATAGGAAACCGAGTCCCCACCCTTAAAAGGACAGCATAATAAACAACCCCACTGAGATGCAGCATAGAAGCAGCAGTTTGAAAAGTGCCTGAGGTATACAGGAAGGTTTATTGACTAATGTTAGAACGTGTGCTGGAGGGACAGGTATCTTAAGAATACTTCTCCAAGAATGAAAGGTGTGTGGGTGCCATTTCTCCGCCCCCTCCCCCCCACTACTAGCCTAAATATTCAAACATCTGCAGGGATAAGCTTTACACTTTCCACCTAGCTTGTTAACACTGTGCCCTGCCCTTGTGCTCTCCTATGGACTTGCCCTATTCAACCCACCTCTGTTGGCATGTGGCTCTTTATGTGGCTCCTTCTGCAAGCAGCCCTGACAGCAACCAGTGCCACTCCATAGTGACTCCCATTCTTGGCAGAGGGAAAGATAACCACACACAGCAGTTTGACTACAGCCCCAGCACTAGGCTGCAGGCAGACATATGACCTGACTGCTGGCCCTGCTCATCCACATAAACCTCAAAGAGGCAAGATAAGGAGAGAGCCTTGTAGTTTAAGGTCATTGCAACCCCAAAAGACAAACTAGGGGCAGGCATCTGGGCTAACTGCAGGCCCTGCTGACTAATGAAGGCCTATTGGGAACAATGCATGAAGAGTGCCCTGCAGTTCTTCACAACAACTGCTCTGGCAAATGGGCTAATGGCAGGCATCTGGTCTGACCAAACAATTAGACCAAGGCAACCCCACACTGGTCCCTTAATAAAACAGAGACAAAACCCACAAAGGCCAAGAGGGCCATTGCAGCCAACTGGACTGAAGGCAAGTGTGGCTCAGCCACAGCAGTAGGGTGCACATAACATACAGAGGAGACACCCCTGAAGCACCTGGTTCTACTGAACAGGGGACACTGCACTACAGGGTATATAGGATCTCTTCTTCATAAGTCCACCACTTTGAAGATCAGGAGACATAGCTGACTTTCCTAATACATAGAAACAAACACAGATAGATAGACAAAATGAGGAGATAGAGAAATACGTCCCAAATGAAAGAACAGAACAAAATCACAGTGAAAGAGCTAAATGAAATGGAGGTAAGTAATATGCCTGATAGAGAATTCAAAATAATGGTCATAAAGATACTTACTGGATTTGAGAAACAAGTGGAGGATCTCAGTGAGACCTTCAACAAAGAGATAGGAAAAGAAAAAAAAAAAAGAACAAATCGGAGATGAAGAACTCAGTAAGTGAAATTAAAATACACTAGAGGGAGGGGCACCTGGGTGGCTCATCAGTTAAGTGACTACCTCTTGATTTCGGCTCAGGTCATGATCTCAGGGTGGTAGGATCGAGCTCTTCATCGGGCGCTGAGCTCAGCAGGTTGTCTGAGATTCTCTCTCTCTCCCTGCCTGTCTCCACACTCTCTCTTTCTCTCTCAAATAAATAAATAAATAAATCTTTAAAAAAATACACTAGAGGGAAACAATCATAGATTAGAGGAAGTAGAAGAATGGATCAGTGAGCTGGAAGACAGAGTAATGGAAAGCAACCAAGTTGAACATAAAAAAGAAAAAAAAATTGACTAATAAAAAATGAGAATAGACTAAGGTTAATCAGCAACATCATCAAGCACAATAACATTTGCATTATAGGAATTCCAGAAGAGAAGAGAGAGGAAAGGGGGCAGACATTTGCTTAAAGAAATAATAGCTGAAAACTTACCTAATCTGGGAAAGAAAATGGAAATCCAGATCGAGGAGTTAGAGTCCCCAACAAAATCAACCCAAGGAGGTTCATGCCAAGACATGCAATAATTAAAATGCGTGATAGAGGATTTTAAAGGCAGCAAGAGAAGACAGAACAAAACAGTTATGGACAAGGAAAACCCCATAAGGCTATGGCTGACTTTTCAGAAGAAACTTTGCAGGTCAGAAGTGAGTGGCATGATATATTCAAAGTGCTGAAAGGGGGGACAAAATAAAACCAAAACACCACAAACAAACAAACAAGCAAGCAGCAAACCACCACCAACAACAAAACACTGCAGCCAAGAATACTCTATTCAGCAAGGCTATCATTCAAATTAGAAGGAGAGATAAAGAGTTTCACCAAAAATAAAAAGTTAAAGGAGTTCATCACCACTAAACTAGCCTTACAAGAAATGTTAAAGGGTATTCTTTGAAGGGAAAGAAAAGGCCATAATTAGGAGGAAGAAAATTAGGAAAGAAAAAATATCACAGGTAAATACAAACAATAAAAGTAGTACATTACTCACTTATAAAACCAGTATGGAGGTTAAAGCACAAAAGCAGTAAAATCAGTTATAACTATAAAATCAAACAAAGTATTCACAAAATAAAAGGAGGTGAAGTGTGACATCATATACATAAAACATGGAGTGAGTGGGAATAAAATGCAGATAATGCATTTTTTACAAATTGAAGGTCTGTGGCAACCCTGCACCAAGCAAGTCTATTGGCACCATTTTTTCCAATAGCATCTACTCACTTTGTGTCTCCATCTCACATTTTGACAATTCTCACAATATTTCAAACTTTTTCATTGTTATTATATTTTTATGGTGATCTGGGATCAGTGATTACAACTTGCTGAAAGCTCAGGTGATGGTTAGCATTCTTTTTAATAATAACGTGTTTTTTAATTAAGGTATGTACATTAGTTTTTTTTTAGACATATGCTGTTTCACACTTAATAGACTTCAATATAGTGTAAACATAACTTTTACATGCATTGGGAAACCAAAAAAATTTGACTTGCTTTAATTGTGAAGTTTGCTTTATTGCAGTGGTCTGGAACCAAACCTGCAATATCTCCAAGGTAAGCTTGCATAAGACATTAATTATATTTCTATACACAATCAACAGACATTTGAAAATGAGAAGAAAATAACTGAATTTAAAATAACATCTGAAAAAATAATATACTTAAAATAAATTTAACTAAAGAAGTACAGGACTTACATGCTAAAATCTATAAAACATTAAAAAAAGAAAGATGATAGAAGTAAACAGAAAGAAATAGGGTGTTTATGGTTCAGAAGACTTAATATTAAAATGGAAATATTCCCCAAATTGATCTACTGATTCAATGCAATCCCTATGAATATCCCAGCTGTCTTTTTCATAGAAATTGACAAGTTGGGGCACCTGGGTGGCTCAGTTGGTGAAACGTTAGCCTTCAGCTCAGGTCATAATCTTGGGGTCCTGGGATCTGGGCCACATCTGGTTCCCTGGCTCCCTGCTCACTGGGGAGTCTGCTTCTCCCTCTCCCTTCCCCTGCTAGTTCTTCTCTCTCTCTCTCTCTTCCCCTCTTCTCTAATAGAAGGATAAAATCTTTGAAAAAAATGAATTGACAAGTTGAACCTTAGAATTGATTTGGAAACATAAGTTATTCAGAAGAGCCCAACTGATCTTGAAAAATAAGAAAAATGTTGGGCTTAAACTTCTCATTTTCAAAACTAAAGTACAAAGACTTATTACTTAACAATGGTGTGGTACTGATGTAATGATAGATATATAGACTAAAGGGATAGAATTCAGAGTCTATAAATAAATGCTTACATTTATGGTCACTGATTTTCAATAATTGTGCTTCAAGCAATAAGATTATTGAAAAATAATCTTTTCAACAAATGGTGCTAGGAAAACTGTATATCTACACACAAAAGGATAAAGTTGGGATGCTTTTAAACACCATAAACAAAAATTAACTCAGAATGGATGACAGACTTAAATGTAAGTTAAAACCATAAAACTCTTTGTAGAAAGTATAGGATTAAATATTTATGGCCTTCTATTAGGTAATTGTTGAAAAAAAATAATACAAACACAAGTCATAAACAAAAAAAGATAAATTGCACATCATCAAATATTAAAAAAATTCTGCAAACACTATCATCAAGAAAGTGAAAAGAAAATCCACAGAATGGAAAATAATATTTGAAAATAATATCTCTGATAAGAGACTTGTATCCGGAATACATAAAAATTGAGTTTAAACTGAATAATATCAAATATCTAATTAGGTATTTATAAGCATAATATATAAAAACCACAATTTAAGAATAATATAAAAGTACCAAGTCCAATAGTTTCACTGATAAATAATTTTAAATATTTAAGAAGAAAACAGAAATCTCTACTACAAAATAGAAGCAGAGAAATTCAGCTTTTGGTGGGCTGAAGAGAACTAAGCTTTTAATGGGCTGATGCAATTTGATTGTGCCTACCTGAAGAATTTTGATAATATCAAATTCAGCTGATTAGTAACCTCAACTACCTTTATGAAATTCTTCTTGTCATGTAATATACTCATGGATATAACATCTCATCATATTCATAGTTCCAGGAATTAGGACAGGGAATCTTGAGGGAAGACATTTTGGAATTCTACCTACCTTATTCACTAATATACTTGTAGAATTACACTGGTATTGTTTTTGCTTGTTTGTTTTTTCTTCTCCATCTCCATCTCCTGTAAATGCACATCTTGATTGAGAACAATGAAAAAATGAATACTAAGAAAGTGCATGGTAGCTAACTTGGTTCATTTAAACAAACTTCATTGGATGACTGTGCTTACCACCTCATTAGATTTATGGCACATGGTCAAGCATGAATGTGAAAGCGTTGGAAGACTGAGTTTTTAATTGAATAAATTATTGTCCAACCCTTCCACTGCTCCAACTGGGATTTGGTTATTAAGGTAGAAGAGGCTCTTGTGTATTTTATGGGCAGTTAAGTTTATCTACATACATCACATACATCACTTCTCATAATAGGTATTCTCCATACTTCCAAGTCTTTATTTGTATGTTTGAAGGGACATATATTTGTTTAGTCTCAATATAGCATAGAACCTCTTTAATAATGCAGTAGGACTTAGAAGTATTGTTAAACTTGGAGATATATACTAATAGGAGACATTTTTATTTTATTTTATTTATTTTTTTAAGATTTTATTTATTTTTTGACAGAGAGAGAGACATCAAGAGAGAACACAAGCAGGGGGAGTGGGAGAGGGAGAAGCAGGCTTCCCGCTAAGCAAGGAGCCTGATGTGGGGCTCGATCCCAGGACCCTGGGATCATGACCTGAGCCGAAGGCAGACGCTTAAAGACTGAGCCACCCAGGCGCCCCAGGAGACATTAATTTTTTTATTTTTATTATTATTTTTTTAAGATTTTATTTGACAGAGAGAGAGAGACAGCGAGAGAGGGAACACAAGCAGGGGGAGTGGGAGAGTGAGAAGTAGGCTTCCTGCAGAGTAGGGAGCCCGATGTGGGGCTCGATCCCAGGACCCTGGGATCATGACCTGAGCTGAAGGCAGACGCTTAACAACTGAGCCACCCAGGTGCCCCGAGACATTATTTTTAAATAACAAATTTGTTCCACTGCTTCTGTCAAGGCATCTATAATATACCATATCATTATTAAGCCTAAATGTTGTCTTTAGGGAAATGAAATGATGAAAGTTTAGAAAATATTCTTTTTTAAAAGTTTTCATCTAAATTTCTGTTAGTTAGAAGTGCTTGGGTGCCTCAGTGGGTTAAGCATCTAACTCCTGATTTTGGCTCAGGTCATGATCTCAGGGTCATGGGACTGAGCCTCCTGGTGGGCTCTGCACTGAGCTTTGAGCCTGCTTAGGATTCTCTCTCTCCCTCTCCCTCTGCCCTTCCCCACCCCCCTGCTCACTCTTGTGCTCTCTCTCTCTATAAAATTAAATAAATAAATAAATGAATTCCCATTAGTTAACATATAGTGTAATATTAATTTCAAGTTTACAACCTAGTGATTCAACACTTCCATACAATACCCAGTGCTCATCACAAGTGCACTTCTTAATCCCCATCACCTATTTAACCCATCCCCCTACCCACCTCCCTTCTGGTAACCATCAGTTTGTTCTCTATAGTTAAGAGTCTGTTTCTCAGTTTGTCTTTCTCTCTTTTTTTCCCTTTCCTTGTTTGTTTGGTTTCTTAAATTCCACATGTAAATGAAATCATATTGCACAGTGCTCAAGTAAATGAATGTTACTTTGTTTAGTAACAGCAGTAATAGTAGTGAAAACAATATTAACCTTAGTAATAATAATGTTTAAAAAAATCCTTACTAAATACCAGACATCAGTCTTAGTACTTTACATAACTTCACTTAATCAATCTTAACACTAAACCAATGATCTGAGTAGTTTATAATCCTCATTTTACATACAATGAAATTAAGGAACATAGATGTTAGATAATATCCAGATATTTCAGTATATAATTTTAGTCCACTGCTAATGCAGTTGACTTTTGTGATTAAAAATAAGCATACTGCCCACCAATTTGAGCAATTTACTATATTCTAGATGGTTTTGTTGCATGAGCTTTATATATTTAGTGTAGATTCTTAATTAGGAACTTCTGGTCATAGCCTAGGCATAAACAGATGTATATTTTACATTATATTAAATTTTAAGGCAGCAGATGTGATTTTCAAGTCAATGATTTCATACAAAATGGTTTCTGATTGTGCTACATATGGTATGGATGCATTAATATAATGAGTAACTTCTGGAGTAACAATGCAAATTTCCCATGAAATATATACATTATAGACATATAAATCAAGGTATTGACATATGAAAATCATGGCATTTCAAGGCAGTTTTAGATTCTGACATAGAAATTTAATAAAACTGTTCATATTCAGGAAAAAAAAAAACACTTTAGTGTTTTAATTCCAGTGGAGATTGTATCATAAAATCTGTTACCTGCAAAAGTAGCTGACTCACGGCATCCATATTTAATGTTTCCTCCAGACTCTTAGACAATTATGCCATTATAAGCACACTTGTAAGACAAGGCTTAAGGTTCATATTAGTGCATTAAAAGGAATTGTAATCACTGCACAATTTAAAAAAAATAGCTGAATAATTTCGTGACTCACAAGTATATTTATTAAGGTCCAATCAGAAAGGAAGAACAATGCCAGGTATTTCTAAGAGCGATAATTATACTATAGATAATTGATTAAACAATTATTGGATGGCTGAAAGAACAAAAAAGAGATGCTGAGATGACCCAGTTATGAATAACTAGGGGAACAGATACCACACCTAGGTCAGGGGAAAAAGAACGTAAGAGGGGAATTCACAGGAGACATAGATACTTGGAATAGAGGGGTTTACACAGTTAAGGCTTGGAGGTCACCACATCACCTGTGCTGGGACTTGTGAGGGAAATACTGATGCTCTGTCTGCTTAAGGTCAGAGCACTTCTCCATGCTTGGCTCATGTACCAGACATTCTGTTTTTTGTTCCCTCTTGAAATTTATAATCAATGACACAGTCCATTCAGTTAATCCACCTTCTGACCTTTTAATCTTTTGGAATAGGGGTGATTTCAATTTCCAATTTAACTAACAATTGATATGTACCTTGGTAATATAAAGTCTAAATCAGCGGAGACAAAGTAAGAGGGAAATGAAATGCAATTTTGCAAGTGGATTATTTGAAAGATATAGAAGAATGCAAATTGGTTAGGTTAAAAAAGGGGGAAATACAGAAAAATATTCAAAAATCACAATTTATTTATCATTGATTCAGATTATATGAACTATCCTATAATATGGAAATTTAATACCACAAGGTGTTGCTTCCCAGCAATATCATAATTGAATATTCAATAGAAAATCCACTAGTACAAAAATTTAACTGCTTCAGTATGACAGGGTATAGGTAAGCACAACTGAATCTATTGCCGGCTCACAGTCTAATTTAAATTGTTGAAAAATGAGTTATCTACTCAGATAGAAAGTTGTATGGAATACCATGGCCATAAATACTCCTTCAGTGAGCTCTGAAAAGGTGTTCCTGGCAGATGCATTAAGGGCAGGACAGGCAACCCAATCATTTGCCAATTCTTTGTGTTGGCCAAACCGAAAGAGAAGGCAAGGGATGGCAAATACATCCATTGATATGACAAGTAAATATCAGCCAACTAGGACACAGAGTAGTATGGTAAGGATAGAGAGTAATCTGGAGGGTCCAAAGAATAATACTCAGCACACTATAATAACTTCAGTGACTTTAAATAAAAGAAGGGAGGCATTACTGATACATTTATAGTCCCCTTTATTCCCAATGATAAAGTTAGTGCATATTTTTACATTCTTGCTTTTATAATATTATATGTACATATCTAAGAATGTAATTGTTTTATACATTTCTATTTTTTCAAATTAATGGTATATTTAGATACCATGACACAACTTATTTCTCCTCTATTCACAAGTGTCTTCATAGAACTGTTTATGATATTTCAAGTTGATCTAGTACACTCTAATCACTATACATTATTGTCATTGTGAAAAATATTACATTGTATTCATCAGTTTTCTAAGTGATTGATTCTTAGGCAGTTTTCTCTGGTAAACTCTTTTTCCTGTCTCATTTAACACAGTGAGAATTTCTTAAAAGGAAATACCTGTCACAGGATTGCTCAATCTTAAGGTATTTGTATTTTCAATTATACTAATACTCCCAATTTGATGTACAGAGCAGTTGTAAAAATTTTCATTCTCACTAGCAATCTAACAGAGTTCCTATTTCAATCAGAACATGGATGTATCATGCATCCTTAATATTTGTCAATATCTGCTAGTCTGATTCAGTGAAATGTTTTTTAACTCTCACTCCCCACTTACTAGCAAATGTAATACTCTCAATTGTTAAAGAAACTCACACCTGCAATCATTTTCCTTGGATTTGGGGATAAACAGTGAAACAAAACAAAGCAAAACAAAATTACAGCCCACAAAAGCTTGCATTCTCATGTAAGATGGAATACATATTCAACAAAATAAATCAGTGACTTATAGCATATTAGGAGCTCATCACTACTGTGCCAGAGTTGGGTAGGGGTGAGGAGACAATAAAATTTTACATTGGTTGGTTGGGGAAGGCCACATAGGGATTATGACTTTTGAGCCAAGATTCAAATGATATGAGGAATACATCATATGTACATTATTGTAAATGCGTCCTGTTTTCACATGTGCAAGCATTCGGAGGGGGGCATATGTTGGTGAATGGAATTGTCAAGTCATCGACTGCAGTATTGTAAACTTTAACACTTAATTCCTAGTTGCTTTTCAAAACCAACTGCAGCAAATTTTATTCCAAAGAGCTGTTTATTTTACTTCATACCTGTATTAGTTTGCTAGGGCTGTCATAACAAAATACCAAGGACTGGGTGGCTTAAACAACAGAAATTTAATTTTTCACAGTTCTAGAGGCTAGAAGTTCAAGATCTTCTTGCCTTGTAAATGACTGCCTTCCTGCTGTATCCTCACATGGTCTCTCTTCTATATATGTACATGTCTGCACCCATATTTCCTCTTCTAAGAAGGATACCAGTCAGACTGGATTTGGGCCCACTCTAAATTGATTCTTCAAAGACCTTATCTCCAAAGGTAGTCACACTCTAGGTACTAGAGGTTAGGGCTTCAACATACAAATTTTAGGGCAAACCCAACTCAGATACTCCAGATATTTCTGGAGCCCAGAAATATCAACTATTTCCTAATGCAGCATTGTATTTCCCCCATTTTGGAACTCTCCCAAAATATTTTGAGTATGATTATAATATAAACCTCCTTTGATGTGTGAAAAATTTCAAAACCTGCTCCTTAAATTCATATGAAAGAATAAAAGAACAGAAAAACTAAATATGGTAGGCAAAGTGTGGCTCCCTTCAAAATGTCCACATCCTAATTCCTGAAAACTACAAATATGTCACCTGACAGCGCAAAAGGGACTTTGTATAACTAATTAAATACCTTGAACTAGAGAGATTATCCTAGATTATCCAGGTAAAGTCACTCTGATCACGTGGGTCCCTAAAAGCGGTTGTTTCCTTGCTGTGGTCAAGGGCTATGGCAATAGAAGGAGAGTCAGAGAGATGCTGAGTTACGGGCTGTGAAGATGGAGAAAGAGGGTCAGAAGCCAAGGACTGCCAGCAGCGTCTACAAGCACTCAAGCTTTCACTGTGTAATAATGCAATTCATCATCACAGCCTTCTATCAAGGTTTCAACTTGTAATCTTCATTTACTAGATATCATTATTTTCTCCCATTACATAGAAAAGGTAAGAGAGGCACACAGTAGCTAAATTACTTGCCTGAGATTACAGGTTATAACTGTCAAAATGATATTTTGAACACAAAAGTATGCAGATCCAGACCCTGCAATCCTAACTACCAGGGTAAGTGACAAATTAAATTAAAAACAAAAACCCTGATAATCACTAGTGAGAATGGATGGAAACCTGATGCTTTTCCATGAGAATACAGATACCTAAGACTTAAAGTCAGTGATGATTTTCATATGCCTGTAATTTTAGTACATGCTATTTTCTTTTCCTGCAGGACAGAAGTCTAGGAAAACAATAGGTATTCAGGATTCTTATTGTAAAAGTATTTGTCTTAGAGAATATCCAAAGGGATAGTTTATCTGAAAATGTGACAAATGTGAAAGATTCCAAATTCAAAAGCAATAATGGGATACCTTAAGGGGAACATAATATGAAGAATGCACAGTGAAGAGTCTTTTATTAATTCTTCAGAACTCATACTACTTAAAAATCAAGGCAGAATAAAATAGGAAGCATTTTCTTGGACTGAATTTCCCCAAATTTGGCAGTCAGCAAACCTAAAATTAACAAAACCCAAAAAGGAAAATTTAGAAAGTAAGACTCCAAATTAGTCAATATTTATATAGAGCATCCAAAATGCATTAAAAATCATTCAGTGACAGTGTTACCTATTAAGGTTAAAGATTAATTTAAACATTTGTCATTTTAGAAACACTGTTCTGTAACATTTTCAAGTCCGTATATAGAAGCTGAAAGAATATACATAGCCAACATTTGCAAAATAAGACATTCATTTTGAAAATTATTTCTTTGTAAATTGTTTTTTTATTTTATTGGTGAAAAGCAACATTTCTTCCTGAATGATTATTATCTCTCTCTCTCTCTCTCTCTCTCTCTCTCACACACACACACACACACACACACAAACACACACACACACACACCTCCGGTATATATACTTATTTTTAAGTGATAGTTATGCCTTTCTTTAGTTTGTAAACCCAAATCTGCACATTATAGAAAATTTGGCATTTACAGGAAAAGAAAAGGATTTAAAAATGAAATATATTGAATTCTACCTCTAGACAAGATGAAGTAAAGGGGACCAGATTAACAATCCAATTGGAAAAAATTAAATACCCAGGCAAAAAATTGAAACTGCAGTTTTCAGACATTGAACACCAGGCTGCTCGGAAGAATGGTCCCTGAGAGACAGAAAACAATTGAGGGAGCCCAACAATTACCCCAACTTTCTGTCAGAGAAAATTTCTCGGCCACAATGTAGATAGAAGGAACACAAGTGGCATCTGCTAGTCTTCCTGAGCTAAGGAGATATAGCCAGGAAATGGAAAGCAAGGTGACTTGAGTTCCCAATACAGAGTATTGCAGAAGAGACAGCTACACAGAAATATAGCTCCAGAGATCTGTTTTCCACTCAATTCTTCAGATAGAGATCAGCGTATGTATTTGAAGAAATTACCCGAGACAGCATAAAGAACCACCCAAAAGGAGCAAAGTGGTTAATATTTAAGAAATTCTCTGTCTTTACCATTCTTTTTTTTTTTTTTTTTTTTTTTGCCTTTATTCCTGCTTGAATTAGCAGCATCAAGGCTGACATTAAAGGAGAGTTGACAAAGGGTCTATTCTGATCTGCCTCTGGATATATCCTAGTCAATTTCAGAAATGGTTCAGTGAACTATTGGGGAAAACCAATGGAGGATCACCTAGGTTCCAAGTAGAGCACTGTATCTCCTTCCAGCTATCCTGTGGAAAGGCTTTAAGAACTGGATGGTTGCCAGGGGTCCCTCATGCTGGATTTCCAACGCATAAAGTTCAGCTTGAGTTGTCTGAATCCATGGCACTCCCTGGTTGAAGGGATTATCCTTTGGCTTCTGTCATGGTTGGCTGACACATAAAATAATATTAACCAGGGGAAACCTCCATAGAGCAGCCAACGTGCACCCCCATATTTATATCCATAAAATGAAAATATATGTGGGGTACCTTGGCAATTTTTAAAATCTTACCAGAACATTGGAAGAGAATTCTTAAAATGAATAATGTCAGCTAGGGGAAAAGGGATATAGATTCTTAACATTTATGGTCCTCCCTGGCAGTTCTGGATAATTTCAAAGACACATTCGATTCCCAGGTGCTCAGAGTGATGGAATTGATCATACTAAGATGAAAAATAAGGTTTGTATGGAGCTTTGGGTTCAGGTTCCACTGTGTCTTTTAGAAGCTTGACTTTTTTTCTCTCTTTCTTCCAAGTTACCAGGCAATCACTTATCAACCTATGCCTTCATTCTAGATACAGTTCTTTTCTCTTATCTTCTGTTTCCCTAAATAAGTTTTGCATGTTTAGTTTAGGAAGAGGCTTGGAGGATGGAATTGACTCTCAGACACTCCATATGAGGGCATTTGAAAAAAGCTAGCTGTTAATCTCCTAAAAGGCTGTCATCACATTTGATGCTCCACAGACATTGGGGATCATCCACTGAAGGAGTAGCAACAGTTTTGTCAGTCACATTTGAAAATAGGCTGGGATAAGCAAAATATGTATACTAAAAAACCTAAGAAAATCACTAAAATAACAAACACAGAAGTTATAGCTAATAAGCCAACAAAGAATATATAATGGAATTAAAAAACAATCCAAAAAGGTAGAAAAAGGAGAAAAAATAAAGAATGGAAAATATGTAAAAATAAGATAGCAGGGTGGAGGGTTGGTTTAGCCCAGTGATGGGTATTAAGGAGGGCACGTATTGCATGGAGCACTGGGTGTTATATGTAAACAGTGAATCATGGAACACTACATGAAAAACTAATGATGTAATATATGGTGACTAACATAACAAAATAAAATTATAAAAAAAAAAAAAAAAAAAAGAAAACCATAAGGAAGAGCAAATACATTTACAGTACTGTACTGTGAAAAAAATCCATACTTAAGTGGACCCGTGCAGCTCAAACCTGTGTAGTTCAAGGGTTAACAATACTGTGTTTACATAAGAAAATGTCTTTTTCTTAAGAATTAAATGCTGAGGGCGCCTGGGTGGCTCAGTCGTTAAGTGTCTGCCTTCCGTTCAGGTCATGATCCCAGGGTCCTGGGATCGAGCCCTGCATCGGGCTCCCTGCCCGATAAATAAAATCTTTAAAAAAAAAAAAAATTAAATGCTGAAAAATTTGGATATAAAAAAAATAAGATAGCAGGTAGAAAATTAAAACACTACCTAGAGAAAATTTTTAGCTCAAAAGATCTACATTAGAAAATAAGAAAGTTATCAGATCAAGAACCTTAGCTTCTACCCTAAGAAAGTATCAAAAGGGGCGCCTGGGTGGCTCAGTTGGTTAAGCGACTGCCTTCGGCTCAGGTCATGATCCTGGAGTCTCGGGATCGAGTCCCGCAACGGGCTCCCGGCTCAGCAGGGAGCCTGCTTCTCCCTCTGACCCTCCCCCCTCTCGTGCTGTTTCTCTCTCTCTCTCTCTCTCAAATAAATAAATAAAATCTTTAAAAAAAAAAAAGAAAGTATCAAAAGAAGAGAAAATGAAGTCCAAAGTAAGCAATGGGAAGGAAATAATTTAAAATAGAGTGAACTTGGGCGCCTGGGTGGCTCAGTTGGTTAAGCAACTGCCTTCGGCTCAGGTCATGATCCTGGAGTCCCTGGACCGAGTCCCGCATCGGGCTCCCTGCTCAGCAGGGAGCCTGCTTCTGCCTCTGACCCTCCCCCCCTCATGTGCTCTCTCTCTCTCATTCTCTCTCTCTCAAATAAATAAAATAAAATCTTAAAAATAAATAAATAAATAAAATAGAGTGAACTCATTGATATATAAGTAGAAAAACAATAGAAAAAGTCCATGAAACCAAAAGCTGGTTCTTTGAGAAGACAAATAAACTCTAAACCAGACTTATCAGAAAAAGAACACAGTACAAATTACAAATATGAACAGTGAGAGGGCAGATACTACCACAGATTCCACAGTTATTAAAAATATAAGATAGATTATGAACTATTTTATGCTAATAAATTTAAAAACTTAGGTAAAATCCAAAAATTCCTTGACGCAACGTACCACAACTTAACCAAGAAGATATATTAAGCCTTGTATGTAAATGTTATGAAAATGAAAGTGTAAGCCACAGACTAATAGAAAGTACTTGTAAAACTCATGCTTTATAAAATATTTGTATCTAGAGTATACAAATAACTCTTATAGCTCATTTTAACCCAATTAAAAATTTTCTGGATAGCCACTATACAAAAATTATGCCAGCAAATAAATACATGAAAACCTGCTGAACACCATTAGCCTTAGGGAAAGACAAAATAACACAATAAAATCCCACTGCATGCCCACCAGATTAGCTAAAATTAAAAAAAAAAAAACTGGTACAAAAATAGACATATAGATCAATAGAATAGAATAGAAAACCCAGAAATGAACCCACAACTACATGGTCAATTAATCTTCAATGAAGCAGGAAATAATATCCAATGGGGAAAAGACAGTCTCTTCAACAATTCATGTTAGGAAAACCTTCTGTATATGCAAAAGAATGAAAATGGACCATTTTCTTATACCATACACAAAAATAAATTCAAAATGGATGAAAGACTTAAATGTGAGACCTGAAACCATAAGAATCCTAGAGAACACAGGCAGGAACCTCTTTGACATGGGTCATAGCAACTTCTTACTAGATATGATCATGAGGCAATGAAAACAAAAACAAAAATAAACTGCTGGGACTTCATCAAAATAAAAAGCTTCTGCACAGTGAAGGAAACAATCAACCAAACTCAAAGGCAACCTTTGGAATGGGAGAAGATATTTGCAAATGATATATCTGATAAAGGGTTAGTATCCAAAACATATAAAGAACTTATAAAACTCAACACCCATAAAAACAAATAATGCAGTTAAAAAATGGGCAGAAGACATGAATAGACATTTTTTCAAAGACAGACAGATGGCCAACAGACACATAAAAAGATGCTCAACATCACTGATCATCAGGGAAATACAAATCAAAAGCACAATGAGATACCACCTCACACTTGTCAGAATGGCTAAAATCAACAACGCAAGAAACAATAGATGTTGGTGAGTATGTGGAGAAAGCGGAACCCTCTTGCACTGTTGGTGGGAATGCAAACTGGTACAACTATTCTGGAAAACATTATAGAGGTTCCTCAAAAAGTTAAAAATAGAACTACCCTATGATCCAGTAATTGCACTTCTAGGTATTCACCCAAAGGATACAAAAATACTAATTCAAAGGGATACGTGGACCCTGATGTTTATAGTAAAATTATCTACAACAGCCAAATTATGGAAACAGCCCAAGTGACCATTGACTGAAGAATGGATAAAGAAGAGGTGGTATATATATAATAATAATATAAAATAATTAAGCTGAAAGATAATGGGAAAAGAGTATATACTATAGAATTCCATTTATATAAAATTTAAAAAAATGCAAATAAATCTATATTGACAGAAAGTAGGTAAGTGGTTACCTGGTGATAGAGAGGGAATAAAAATGAAGGAGAGAGGGTTTATAAAGAGGAGCTCATGTTTATGGACATTATATTAATTGTGTCAATGGTGAAATATACATTGGTAAAACATCAAATTTTACATATGGACAATTTGCTGTATGGCAATAATATCCAAAAAAAGCTTCAGAAAACATACACATATGGGGTGCCTAGGTGACTCAGTCAGTTAAGCATCTGACTCTTAGTTTTGGGCTCAGGTCATGATCTCATGGGTCATGAGATCAAGCCCGGAATTGGGCGTCATGCTCAGCGGGGAGTCTGCTTGAAGATTCTCTTCCTCTGCCCCTTCCCCCACTCTCACTCTCTCTCTAAAATACATAAATGTTTAAAAAACATACACATAAAATATAAATAAATATATCTAAGTGCTCAAATATACTCAATATAAAAATATGGCTTACATAGATGTATAAATGTATACACATATATATAATATATACATATTATTAATGTAGTTCTGCTTTCAAATGTCAGCTTCACCATGCACAAGCTATTGGAGAGGTTATAAAGATTCTCTTCATCTGTGAAATGGGAATAAATATAGAATCTGCTTCATAGGGTAGTCATGATGGCATGAAAAACAGAAGATTGTTCTAGCATATATATTATACACACATTTTGCTACTGTTTTTAAATTTATCACAACTCTATGTTATCAAATAATTTTCTAAAACACAACTTTTACTGACTATATAGTATCCCATTATATGAAAATATAACAATCTAATTGATTTATTTTCCATTTTGTGTTATTTGGTTTAATTTACAGTAAAGAAAATTGTGAATAAATCTTTGTATATAGAACTGCTTAATTTTTAATGATAATTTTGTATACCTCTAATATATAGCCTAAGGGTACCCATTTCTCTCTCATTTCTACTTTTCCCATGATTGTTTAAATCACCATTATTTCTTGCCTGGAATATTCCACTATCAACCCAGCAGGGAGATCAATTTTTAAAAATATGAATCTTATCCTCTCCTTATGAACTTTGAATACCTTTCCACTGGACTAACAGCAAAAGTCAAACTTCTTCCAATCAACTGTTTTCTTCTACTGGGATGAACTAGCTGATGGCAGAAAAGCATTCTTGCCTAAAACAGTGAGAGATGCTAGATAAAACATGTAATTGTTTAGAGGAAGTTGAGAAACCCTGAAGAACAACCTCAGAAAAAAGAACCTTGGAAAGGAAAATGGAATTCAAGGTTCTTTCCCTGAGAGCATCTGTCAATGTGGGGGACAAAAAAGCAGAATTATTTTCAGACAATATTATTAGTTCTCTTCATGCCATCCATTTTTTAATTTAATAAATGATTTCTAATGTGTACTGTTAGGATACTTCTAACTTTATCTTTATTACCAAAACAAAATAATGGATAGTAACTAAGCCTGAAGAGAAAAATAAAAGTTAAAGTTGGAGACTGAGCAGATTTTTAATTAATTTGCATAAAATCAGCGACAAATTCTAGTCCTATTGCACTTGCAGAAAAAGGACAATTACATTTTCTCTGGATATGAACAAAGACTAAAGATGTGGAGAATAATTAATTGGAATAAGCATTAAACATCATGTTTCCTACTCAAGAGGAGGAGCAAAATGATGATTATTTTTCTTGGTATATGAACAAGTAAGAGAGATTTGAATACCAATTAACTCCTGATCACTGGGTCAGAACAGAGTTTATTAAGAGTTTTCCTATCAAATAATTCACAGTACTTCAGGTTGGACTGAGGCATTTCCTTAGAATGTTTGGATCCTTAAAATATGATTTAAATAAGTCACTGAAAAAGGAAAGTAGTTTGATTTTAAATAAACCTGCACTGTGTAATAATAATACATTTGTGTAACTACAGATCAGCTGATTAAAAAAAAACTATTAGTCATTTGCCTCATGTTTACATTTGTTTTATGGTAATCTAAATAAATATTAGTTTTTATTTATAGCTAAATATATAACTAATATGCTCATGTAGTACAGAAGTTACATATTTTCCAGGAAATCTTATAAATTCTCCAATAAATTAATGACTGGAAAAAATAATAGCCAATTGTTTAGTGAATAAACTAGTCATCGATAATTTACTGAGAATCTTTTATGTGTGCAACAGATGATGGTCACTACAAATGATAAAAAAAATTACTTCTCTCAAGGTATTTATCACTGATTTTGTATCTCAGAAAAAAAAAAACTTTAAACACCATAAACTATATAAGGCATCTTAGAACTGAAAAAAAACAATACTTTATAGCTAAAAATCTACGGACATTTGGAGGATAGAAGATGAATGAAAATGGCACAACCAGGAAATGTTTTCTGTAGGAGTCATTTCAGATGTATAATTTGACAGAAGGATAGAATTTGGTGAAGAGGTGAGAAATTGAGAACCAAAAAGTCATCAAAGTTCAGTTTGAGCACAATGACTTGCCAGGACAGAGAAGTCATTACCTAACAAAGGAAAAAACACATGGAAAAAAATAAAGGTTGGGGGGGAAAAGTGGGATAAATAAATGTTTGATTATACATTTAATGAAGTGTAATTGGGGGAGGCAGGATTTCACAAATGATTTGGAAGCTGTGTAGGGTGCTGGAGAATGCTTACTGGAATCAGATGACAGACTTAAACCTTGTATCTACCACTTGCTATTTATATGACATTGGGATGCTACTTAATATTAGCTCCTTCAGCTAAAAAAAAAAAAAAACCTAAAAACTAAAATAGCGTCTAGGTCGGAGAGCAGTTATAAGGAATTAAAAGCTTAATGATGAATTGTATTAATTTGCTAGGGCTGCCTTTAAAAATCACCACAAATTTAGCAGCTTAAAACAACATCGATTTATTTTCATAGGGTTGTGTAGGTGGGAAGTCCAGGACCGTGGGCTCAACTGGTTCTCTGTTCCAGGTTGCACAAGTCAGAAATCAAATTGTTGTCAGCTCTATACTCCTTTCTGGAGGCTCTGGGGATGAATCCACTTCCAGGCTCATTCAGGTTGCTAGAATTCAGTTCCATGTGGTTGTATGACTTAGATCCCTGTTTCTTTGTTGCCTGTCAGCCATGGGTATTTCTCAGCTTGTAGAAGCTGACTGCATTTCTAGCCTCTGTGGCCTGTTCCTCCATCTTTAAAGCCAAGTCACAACCAAGTCAATGCCTCTAAATTCTTTGACGTCTCTCCTGCCTCATCTCTTCTCTGTTTTCCTCTTCTGCTGCTCCTGTCTGAATAAAGCTCCTCCCTTCATCTGCTGCTTTTGAGTATTCATGTGATTATATTAGGCCAACTTGCAAAATCCAGGATTATCTCTATTTTAAGGTAACCTAGTTACAAAAACCTTCATGTACTATTTCTGAATGTTGTGGAAAGCAATCTGGCACCATTTAGTCAAAATGAATATTTACATATTAAAGACTCAATAATTCTCCTGACACATCAAATAAATATCTTTGCGTCGCTCCATAATAGATTGTATCTTTGTGTATAATTCTGCAAAAATATGACAGTTTTTGGTGGCAGGAAGCTAGAGGTAGCTTGGAGAATGAATAGGTAAAATATTGTGATTATCACAATACATATATAATAAATCTAGAGTAAACTAATTTACTGCACATATAGCAAAATGACTGGATCCTGAAAATGTATTGCTTAGAGAAAAAGAGCAGAATAATATATATAAAATGATACATTTGTATAAATAAAATAATGTGTGCACATCACCTATTTTTCAATGTTCCATACACATACAAGAAGAATGTGCTGGAAGAAAAAAGGAAATAATAAATATAATAAGAGGAACCTTAACATTATCGATGATGATAATTGGTTAATAGCTGATGAGAAAGATGAACTGAAACCTTTACATTTAAATTATAAATATAAATAATGGATGACATATGATACTTGATATAAATGTACATGATTTAATCAGTTTTATATACATATCACATTATATATAAACAATATATATTTAATTAAATCATATATATCATATATTTAGCTATTATTACATTTATACACATGTATATGGGAATTTTCTCTTAAATTTTTTTTGAATTTAATTCAGTGGAGTTATGTCTTTAAAATATCTTTGCAACATTATTTTTGATTGGCAATTGCTAACTAGGTAATGTTCCCATGGTAAAGTCTTTATCTAATTGTTGCATGGAAATAGAATATTAATTTGTGGTAAAGTCTAACGATCTAACACTATTATTAATTAAAAATATAAATATTAATCCTTAGTATGTACCAGAGTCTCTTGATGACTCCCCTTTGTTCTGTGAACTGAGTAGGCAAAATTCTATACTGCAGTAAATTTGAGTTCTGAAAATTGTTGTGGGGGACTTATTAATAATAATAAAAATTATGAAAAGGTTGATGTGTTCACTAGTTATCTGTAAATCCAGTGGTCTTTTGTACTGTTTTGAAAATATTTTTTGTGGTACAATTTATATACAATAAAGTATATACATATTAAGTACACAGTTCAATGAGTTTTGATAAAAGCATACACACCTGTAAACACAACAACCAAGGTATAGAAAAACCCCATTACCCTAAAAGAAGTTCTTTTAAGGCTCTTTGAAGTTAATTATTCTGATGCTTTGCTCCAGTGATTACCAATTTACCTTCTCCTTATAAATTAGTTTTCCTGGTCTATAGTTTAATATAAATGGAATTGTACAATTTTTACTCAAACATGTTGATTCTTTTTCTCAACATAACATTTTTTATTCATCCATGTTACTTGTGTATCTGGGCTGTTTCTCCCATTTTTATTGTTGAATATTCCATTTCATGGATATACTTTGTATTTTTTATCTATAGACATTTGGTTCTTATCAGTTTTTGATTACTATGAATAAAGGAACTATGAACACTTAGCTACAAGTCCACATTTTTTTATCTTTTGAGCATTATAAAATAAGTAGGAATGGAATTAATAGGGTATATAGTAAACATAAGGGTATTTACATGTATAAGAAAACACTGCTGTTTTCCTTACTGGTTGTATAATTTTACTTTTCCATAATTGATGTATGAAAAACCCAGTTGTTTCACAGCCTCATCAACACAGATATTGTCATACATTTTAATTTTAAACATTCTAGTAGTTACAGAGGGTTATCCCATTTTGGTTTTAATATGCATCGCCCTAATAACTAAGTCGAATATCTTTTAATGTTTTTATTGGCCATGCATGTCTTCTTTCTTGATATATGTTTCAATATAGTGTACATTTTTCACTACATTTAAATATTTTTAGAGATCAAACATCATTATCTCACTATGGATAATCAGTATTGGCTTAAATGAATTAAGCCCATTTTAATTAGGTTATATTTCCTCTTAATATTGAATTATAGAAGTTCTTATATATCCTGGAAAAAAGCCCTTTGTCAAATATATTTATTATAAATGTTTTCCACAAATTTGTTGATTTTTCACATTTTATTAACAGTGTCATTTGAAGAGCATATTAATTTTATTAGAGTCCAATTCAAATTATCTTATGGTTTTGGCTTTTTTCCCCTACATATGAAATATTGGCTTATCCAAGGCTTGCAATGATTTTTTTGTTTTGTTTTGTTTTGCTAGAACTTTTATACTTTTAGCTTTTATGTTGAAGTCTATCATTCATTTTGAGTTAAATTTTGAACACAGATTGAAGTAAGGATAAATGTGGGTTTTTTTTCTTCAAGTGAATACCCAGTTGTGTCAGCCTTATTTGTTGAGAAGACTATCTTTTCTCCCACTGAATTATCTTGGCACCTTTGTTAAAAATAATTGGACTTAAATGCATGGCTTTATTAGTGGACATGTCCTTTGGTTACTCTCATTTATCTGTCTATCCCTATGCCAACACTGTTCTGTCTTGATTCCTGAAGCTTTAGAGTAATACTTGAAAGCCAATACTCCAACTCTTCAAAGTTCAATCTTCCTCAAAGATTCTTTACATTTTAATCTGAGTTTTGAATCATCTCTCTTTTATTCAAAACAAAGCCTGCTAAGATTTTTATATAGATAGTTTTTAGTAGTGCAAGTATGCTATTGACAAATTGTCAGCTTTTGTTCTATTGAAAATGTTTTTATATTTTGTTCACTGTTGAAAGATCTTTTCACTGGATATAGAATTCTAGTCTGTCAGGTCTTTTCCGGTATTTTTAAAAAATATATTATTAGGGGTGCCTGGGTGGCTCAGTCAGTTAAGCATCTGATTCTTGATTTTGGCTCAGGTCATGATCTCAGGGTCTTGAGATGGAGCCCTGAGTCAGACTCCATGCTCAGCTTGTAGTCTGCTTTGCGCTCTCTCGCTTCATCTCCCTCTGCCCCTCCCCCAACTTGCACTTTCTTTCTCTCTAAAATAGATAAATATTTAGAAAATACATCCTTATATTACCTTTTGAAGTCTACATTAATTTAAAATCAGCAATTTAAATAGTGTACAGAGGACACAAAGAGATAAAAATCAGGTATCTTTCAGATAGTACTAAGTGGGGTAAAAAGTACAATGTGTCACTGCATCATGGTACAAAGCTCATTTTTCATTACTTAGGGTACGTCCCCATCCCTCCAGCCCTCCCACTATCTTCAGCAGATACAAAGGTATAATTTACTGGAAGCACTGAGGAACATAATCTATAAACTTTCTGATGGTCAGGGATTATCATTTCCTTTTGGGGCTTCTCTTTAGGCTCATTTCAATATCCAGTCTACTTATAAATATTTTTTTGCCTGCCATATTTTTATTATTTTTGTTGCTTTTAAATTAGAGATCAAGATATAAAGGGTAAGGGGCACCTGGGTGGCTCAGATGGTTAAGCGTCTGCCTTTGGCTCAGGTCATGATCCTGGAGTCCCGGGATCGGGTCCCACATCGGGCTCCCTGCTCCTTGGGAGCCTGCTTCTCCCTCTGCCTCTCTCTCTCTCATGAATAAATAAATAAAATCTTTTTAAAAAAAGATATAAAGGGTAAGCTGTTCTAATAGCAAATGAGCTATAGTTATTTGTTTCCACTCATTGAGGAAGGCATTTATTTATTTATTTATTTATTTATTTATTTATTTATTTATTTTTAAAGATTTTATTTATTTATTTGACAGAGGGAGGCACAGCAAGAGAGGGAACACAAGCAGGGGGAGTGGGAGAAGGAGAAACAGGCTCTCCAATGAGCAGGGAGCCCGATGAGGGGCTCGATTCCAGGACCCTGGGACCACGACCTGAGCCGAAGGCAGACGCTTAATGACTGAGCCACCCAGGCGCCCTGAGAAAGGCATTTAGAGCTGAAATACAGAATTTATACCTAATAACAATTGAATTAAATGGGACTGTGTAACATCCCCTGTACACTACAGCTAATTGTATGCCTGTGAGAAAACAGTACAGCAGGAGGGCAAGGAATTAGTATTATAAGTGGATACAGTAGTTAGGGTACAACAAACAATGTAATATGCGCTAAACTACAAAGGCAGGACAGAAGAAAACAAAGTAATTCAATCAAGCAAATTTGGCAACTTCCATATAAGTTTCTTTGTCCTTTAAGAAATAGTTAAGATTGCCTAGTCTGTATATTCTGAAAGTTTTCAATGCTGAAAACAATAAGGCAGTTAATATAAGTTTTGTTCCTAAGGAAATTATAAATATTAAGCATAAACTATAATTGATTTTAGAAGCAAGGAGATTTTGAAAGTTATGAGGGTCTGTTCTCACTTTGAACATTCCATTTTGTTGTCTCTAAACTTCCCACAGTGTTCTTTGGCTAGAGAAAGGAAGCATATTATACATAATTATACATATTAAAGAAGAGTTGTAGCCCCCTGCCAAAAATTTATGGATTGTATTATTAAATACTCTCAGGTGCTAAGTAGCAGAAACACTGTTCATTGAACTCCAGGGACTGTTTTTTATAGGCCTATGTGATGTTGCAGATTTCAGGAAAAAAAGTTATACAATAAAAGTTTTTAATAGCTGTGCAACTCCTTGGTGGTTTTAAAAGAAAAAAAAATGTCATAGAGAAGAACCCAAATATACAGTAATGAGATATTAAATGTGCCTAAAAGAATCATGAACTGTTGGACTCTGCAGAATAATTGTAACATCTGTGTCAAATGGAAACAAACACTTTAGAAATGTTTTGTTTAGAAATAAAATTATGGGGCGCCTGGGTGGCTCAGTCATTAAGCGTCTGCCTTCTGCTCAGGTCATGATCCCAGAGAAGCCTGATTCTCCCTCTACCACTCCCCCTGCTTGTATTCCCTCTCTTGCTGTCTCTCTCTCTGTCAAATAAATAAATAAAATCTTAAAAAAAAAAAAGAAATAAAGTTACTTCTTTGGCAATGAAGGAATGATATATTATCAGAGTCAACTTATTTTAATGTTAATGAATACGAATTAATTCACTGATTTAGCATCTATTCATTTGTAAACTACTGATAACCACTATGTAACTTCTACACTAAGCAATTTATATTAAAACAAAACAGAACAAAACAAGCCAAAAAACCAGCCCTGCCATGAATTCTGATCTCAATTCCTAACCATAAAGCTTATTAGGTGGTATCAGACCCATAGCATACAAATAGAAAAAGGATATTAAACACAAGAGAGTAATGTTAAATTTCACTGGGATTTCAAATGATAAAGAATGTATCAGAAAACATAAATAAAATTTGCCCCACCCACATTCTTCTACCTCTTGGTTATCACATTTGAATTTTCTTCAGGAAAAAAAGCCAAAAAACAGAACATGTTTTATATAAATTGTCCCTCCCTACCTAGACATGATGAATCTACAGGTGGTCAGCTCATTCAAGATGGGATTGCCCTTTCCTGGAATTTTTGGATGTGACATATCTTTCATGTTGTTTAAGCTTTTATATGTAAAACACAGGAGATAAGAATTATAGCAGTTGTCTGTTTAGATATCTTGCAAGCAAGAAAACAAAAGACTGACATCTTTAAAATGATGAAAAAGGTTAAAAAAAATCTGTCATTCTGGAAATCAAATGACTGAAAAAGACTCTTCCTGACACACAAAAAATTAGAGAATTCATTGACAACAGACTACCCCCCAAAAGTTGTTAATAAAAGTTCTTCAGGGAAAAGGAATATGATATGGATTAGAAATTGTATCACACAAAAATAATATTGGAAATGAATTTTTTAAAAAGATAAAATTTTTTGCCCCAAACCAAAAAATAATAAATATCTGATGTATTAAAGTTAAAATAATAAAAATGTGCTGTTTTTATAACATATGGAAAAGATAAGTGTATGACAACAATGACACAAGGGATGATCCAGGATGATACTGTCATTTGAAGGTACAGATTATTTAAAAATGTATGCAGTGTACTCCAGGGAAATGTGTACAAAGTTAGCTAAGAGAAAGAGAAAGAGATAGATAATGGTAGATTAGACAGATAGATATTAATAGTAATTACAGAAAAGGCCAAAGTATAAGGATGAAGAACAAACCAGTGTAGTGATATCAGGGGTTGAAGGTGAAGTTGACCATAAAGAGGTGATAAAAGTATTCTGTATGGTTCTGTGGGGGGCATATTCAACTCTATAGTTTTGTTAAAACATATAGAATTGGAAAGCACAAAAAATAAACTTTATTTCATGCAAAGTTAAAAAAAAAAAAAGAAAAAAAGAACCATGGCTTCAAGGAACAAAAGATTAAATGCTACTATAAAAATTAATCTGTCCCGCATCGGGCTCCCTGCTCGGCGGGGAGTCTGCTTCTCCCTCTGACCCTCCTCCCTCTCATGCTCTCTCTATCTCATTCTCTCTGTCTCAAATAAATAAATAAAATCTTTAAAAAAAAATTAATCTAACTGTATTTCACATGTATGACATAATTTCATTAAGAGAGTGAATGAAAAAGTAGCTGACCTAAATACTCCTAGAAGATAGTGCTTTAACTGAATACTCTTATAGATCTGTGAAAAAAAATATTTTCATGTTTTTGCCTTCCTAGAGATCTGTGAGGAAAGAACATTGGAATCTGGGTTAAAGGGCAGGCCTTAGACTTTAAGTGATGACTGTATAAAGAGCGAGAGACTTCCAGAGAGACTTATGGGTCAATTTCTAAATTATTTACATTTCAAAGGACAATGAACCTCTGAGACATTTGTTTGCATTCCAAAGGAATGTTTACATTAGGGAAATAGAATATTTCTTTTTCTCTCTCAGGAGGGGAGGGTGAGAGCAGTACAGTAAATAGCCTATACAAATTCAAACGTTCAGAACACCAAGCTATTGGCAAAGGAAGCTCCTTACTTTCCTCCTCCCACAGTCACACTGAATATACAAGTACACACAGATTAATTCCCCCTGAGAGAAATTCAGAAACGAGTTAAGGACTCCTACAGGTAGTTAATATACACTATTGCATTAATCACATCTGTGGCACAGCATCATACAGTGGGGTGGGGGGAACCCCCAACTCCCAACCTTTCTCTGAGGAGTGGAAGGTTTGGACCACACATAGCACCCTAGAGGTTCTGGCTGCCACCTGAAGAATGGGAGTCCAACAAAATAACAGCAAACAAAGAAGCAGTTGTTAAATGAATGCACGAGTAGTTCCCACAGCTACCTCCTCCACAAATCCCCCTTAGCTAAGTACAGAGTGAGTGGGCAAATATACTCAACCCCCCCGAACTTTTTTTTTTTCCTATAGGAGGTTTGACTGTATACTCTCCTAGCTACTACCTGAAGGCCCAGCTTCTAATTAGACTGTGTTTTCAAGTTGATTGAAACTTTTCAGGAGTTTGAAAGGCCTGGTGGTGACACCCTATGGCATTTTCCTCCCACTAGCTCCAACAATAAAACCAAGACTTTTGCTTCTCCCTGGAAAGAGTTTTTCCATACATTAGGGTCCCAACTTTTGTGGCTGCCATCCAAGGGATAAGCCCTCAATCACCTATTTATGAGAGCTGACAAGGCTCAGCATTCACAAGTTCCCCAGAACAATACAAAACCAAAAGGTGTTTTATTTGTGTGCAAAAGCACCCCCAGTGACTATTCACTCTAGCTCAGCAAAGAGTGAGTGAGCAAAAACAGACAGCTCAGGTTTTCTCCCTGGTAGGAATTTGATTGCACATGTAACATCCTGACTTTCCCATTTACTTCCTGAGGTTGGGCTTCCAATTAGCTTGTGTCAGGGAGCTGACAGAGCAGACAAATAATAGTTATCTGAGAGCCTCAACAGACATGTAGGCATTTCCCATAACTTTAGGACACTAAGTGGTCTTGTTACACCCTCAACTACTGGGAGCCGCTAAGAACAAAGATGGTGACTTGGATAATCACAAAGATTTAACAGGTAACTAGCCACTCAGGTGCATTGACTCATGAGATTCATCTACATAAACTAGCATGCCAAGACTGGAAGAGTGGCTATTTTATCAAATTCATGGAAATGAACACAGAGAGTCAAAGAAAATAAACAGGGGGATGTAGTCCAAACAAAACAAGATAAAACTCCAGATATCAACCTTAATAAATCAGAGACAAATGCTTTACTTGACAGTTCAAAGCAATGGACATAAAGATACTCACTGAGGTCAGAAAAGCAATTCATGAACAAAGTGAAAATTTCAACAAAGAGAAAATATAAAAAGTACCAAACAAAAATCATAGAGCTAAACAATAATAGAACTGAAAAATTTGGTGAAGAGTTTCAACAACAAACTTGATCAAATGGAAGAAAGGATAACAAACTTGAAGACACAGTAGTGGAATTCATCCAATCAGAAAAATAAAAAGAAAAAAAATAGAATAAAAAAAGTATAAATAAGGTTATCTTAAGCAACATATAGGACATCATCAAATAAACCAAAATTTGCATTACATATACTCCATATAGAGAACAGAAAGAGGCAGAAAGCTTAGTCAAAGACATAATGACTAAAAACTACACTCACCTGGGGAAAAAAAGAGATGTACACATCCAGGAAGCCCAAAATATTCCAAATAAGATGAATCTAGGGCGCCTGGGTGGCTCAGTTGGTTAAGCGACTGCCTTCGGTTCAGGTCATGATCCTGGAGTCCCGGGATCGAGTCCCATATCGGGCTCCTTGCTCGGCAGGGGGTCTGCTTCTCCCTCTGACCCTCCCCCCTCTCATGTGCTCTCTCATTCTCTCTCTCAAATAAATAAATAAAATCTTAAAAAAAAAAGATGAATCTAAAGGATCACACAAGGAGACCATTATAATTAAATTGTGAAAAGTTAAAGACAAAGAAAAAAATATATAAGCATCAAAGGAAAAACAGCTTGTTACATAGGGAACCCCCACAAGAGTATCAGCACATTTTTCAGCAGAAACTTTCCCAGGTCAGAAGAGAATTCAAAGTCCTAAAAGAAAAAACAAAACAAGTTCAATACAAGAATACTCCAGCAGGAAAAACTGCCCTTCAGAATTGAGGGAGAGATAGAGAATTCCCAAACAAAAGCTGAAGGAGTTCACAACCATTACACTGCCGATAAAAAGAAGAAAAAAAAAAAAGTTCTTCAAGCTGAAAGAATACTAATTAGTTACATTTTAAAGGACACAGCATAAAAAGAGGTAAATTAAGACATCAAAACATAATGTGGGAGTGTGTAAAATTGCATTTTTGGTATGTGTTTGATGATAAGTTATTAATCAGCTTAAAATAGACTGCTGTAATATAAGGTGTCTTACACAACCATCATGGCAACTACAAAACAAAACCCTATAGTAGATACACAAAAGATAAAGAGAAAGGAATCACTTCAGAAAATCATCAAGTCACAGAGAGAAAAAGTAGAAAAAGGGAAAAAAGAAACTACAAAACAGCTAGAGATCAATAAACAAAGTGGCAATAGTAAGTTCATACTTACTAAAATTATTTAATTGTATATGGTAAATATTCTTGAATCAAAAGATAGAAAGTAGCTGATTGGATGAATAAACAAGATGAACTCACTTTAGCTTTAAGGACACAAATATGCTTAAAGCGAAGCGATGGAAAAAGATATTCCATGCAAATGAAAACAAACAAAAAAGCAGGGGTGGCTACATTTATATCAAACAAAGTAGACTTTAAGCCAAAAATGGTAATAAGAGATAAAGGAGGTCATTATATAACGATGATGAAGGGATTGATTCATCAAAGAATATCACCATTCTAAATATTTATGCACCCAACATCAGAACACCTAAATATACAGAGCAGATATAAACAGATTAGGAGTAGATGGAATGTACCTCTTCATAATAAAGGTTATAGATGACAAGTCCACAGCATAAACCATATTCAATAGTGAAAAGCTTTTAGCTTTTTTTTTCTTTTTTTTTTTAAGATTTTATTTATTTTTCAACAGAGAGAGAGACAGTAAGAGAGGGAACACAAGCAGGGGTAGTGGGAGAGGGAGAAGCAGGCTTCCCTCGGAGCAGGGAGCCCGATGCGGGACTTGATCCCAGGACCCTGGGATCATGACCTGAGCCGAAGGCAGAGGCCCAACGACTGAGCCACCCAGGCGCCCCGCTTTTAGCTTTTTCTACAAGATCAGGAACAAGATGAAGATGCCAACTCCCACCACTTCTATTCAACATAGTATTAAAGCAAGAGCAATCAGGCAAATAAAAGAAATAAAAGAATTCAAATTCGAAAGGAATAAGCAAAATTGTCTTTTTTTTACAGATGTAGAAAACCCTATAGACTCCATGAAAAATCTGTTAGAACTAATAAATGGGGGCACCTGGGTGGCTCAGTTGGTTAAGTGTCTGCCTTCAGCTCAGATCATGAGAGCCCTTGTCAGGTTCTCTGCTCAGCGGGGAGCCTGCTTCTCCCTCTCCCTCTGCCTACAGGTCTGCCTGCTTGTGATCTCTCTCACTCTCTCTCTGTCAATAAATGAATAAAATTAAAAAAAAAAAAGAATAAATGAATTCAGTGAAGTTGCAGGATACAAAATCAACATACAAAAATCAGTTGTATTTATTTCACTAACAATAATCTATCAGAAATAAAATTTAAGAAAACAATGCTACTTAAAAAAATTCCATATACTGAAAACCATAAAATGTTGATAAAAGAAATTGAAGAAGACACAAACAAAGTGGAGAATACCAGTGATCGTGGATTGGAAGAATTCATATTATTTAAATGTTTATATAACTCAAAGCATCCTGTAGTTCAATGCAACCCCTAACAAAGTTCCAATAACATTTTCACAGAAATAGAAAAAAAAATCCTAAAACTTATATGGAGCAACAAAAGGCTCTGAATAGCCAAAGCAATCTTGAGAAAGAAAAACAAAGCTGACAGCATTACACCTTCTGATTTCAAATATATTCAAAAACCTGCAGTAATAAAGAGTATAGTATGCAATAAAAAGACATATAAATCAAAGGAGCAAAAAGGAATCTCAGTAATAAACACTTGCATTATGGTCAGTTAAGTTCTGACAAAGCTGCCAAGAATAAAGAGGGGGGAAAGGATAGTCTCATCAATAAATGGTGTCAGATAAACTTGATATCCATATGCAAATGACTGAAACTAGGTTCCTCTCTTACTCCATACACAAAAAATCAGTTCAAAATAAAGACTTGAATATAAGACCTAAAATGATAAAACTCCTAGAAGATATCATAGGGGGTAAGCTCCTTGACATTAGTCCTGGCAATGATTTTTTAGATTTGACACCAAAACACAAGCAACAGAATCAAAAATATACATGGGACTACATTAAACTAAAAAACTTCTGTGCAGCAAAGGAAACCATCAAAAAAATAAAAAGCAACCTATGGGAATGAAGAAAATATTTGGAAACCACGTATCTTATAAGGGATTAATATTCAAAATATACAAAGGACTCATACAACTGAACGGCAAAAAAATACAATTTACCCAAGCAAAATGTAGGTGAAAGATCTGAACATTTTTTTCTTACCAAAAAAAAAAAAAAAAAAAAAAAAAGACATACGGATGGCTAACACATACATGAAAAGGTACTTAACATCACTAATCATCAGGGAAATGCAAAATCAAAACCATAATAAAATGTTACCTCACATCTATTAGAATGCCTATTATCAAAAAGATAAGACATAACAAATGCTGACAAGGATGTGGGGAAAAGGGAACCCTTGTACACTGTTGATGGGAATGTAAATTTGTATGGTCACTCTGGAAAGCAGTATGGAGGGTCCTCAAAACAGTAAACATAGATCTACCATATAACCCAGCCATCACACTTCTGGGTATATATCCAAAGGAAATGAAATCATTATATTAAAGAGATCTCTATATTCCCATATTCATTGCAGCATTATTTACAATAGCCATGGTATGGAAATAACCTGTCTTAAATGAATTTATAAAGAAATTATGGTATACAAATACAATGGAATATTAGTCAGCTTTATAAAACAAGGAAATCCTGACATTTGAGATAACATGGATGAACCTAGAGGGCATTATGCTAAGTAAAATAAGCCAGACAGAGAAAGACAAATGCTGTGTGGTTTCACTTATATGTGGAATCAAACACACAGGGGGAAGAAAAAGGAAAAGAAAAGAAAGAGAAAGAAAAAAAATAATTGAATTCATAGACAGTAGAATTGTGGCTGGGTGGGGGAAATGAAGGGTGGTTGGTAAAAGGATACAAACTCTGAGTTATAAGATGAATAAGTTCTGAGGATCTAACATACAACATAGTGACTATAGCTGATGATACTGTATTGCATGATTGCTAAAAGAGTAAAACTTAAGTACTGTCACCCAAAAAAAAAAAAAAAAGGTAAATATGTGAGGTAATGAATGTGTTAACTGACTTGATTGTGGGAATCCTTTACAATGCATATGTATAGGAATGCATCATGTTGTGTATATTAAACATATTATTTTGTCAGTGATACTTCAACAAAGCTAAAAAATAAACTTGAAGTTTCATATTTTGGGGGTTTCTCTCTTGTGATGCAATCTGCACATTACCCTGAATGGGGAGACAGAGTATGGAACACTGATATGATTACTGCTGTAAATTCTAATTTGCCCCTGATCCAGACACCTCACATATCCTTTCAGGATATTAGCAATAAATACGGACATTAAAAATTTAGCAACTATAAGGCTAAAGACAAAAATGTATATAAACAAAGTGATATAATTATTAAATTTGTTTTGGCAGAAGAGTAATTTAGCAATTATGAAACTACTTTACATATATACTAGATAAAAGCAAATGCAAAATACATTGTAGACATTGGACACCACTGTCAGAAAAATACATTGCAAACAGGCAATGGAACTCTGTGATGCTGGATTAGAGTTGGACATACCAGAATGAACTCATATCTATCCAGGTATATTTAGCTATATATAGAAAGATGATAGAAACAGGTAAAGAAAGAAATATAGGTAAGTGTATATAAACATCACATTGGTCAGAATACCTGCATACATTTTTTAGTCCTGTCCACTGAAAGGCCCTAGAAAATAGTAAAATCAGAGTAACAACAAGCACTCCAATGCCCAGATCTTGGTTTCTAAATACCACTCCTTCTTGGCTTTGGGGGTTTCAAAGGCTCTTTGGAGAATTTGGTGATTCCAGACCTGGGGCTGGGAAATGACAAAATGTTCATGAAGGCTCTTGCAGGCAAAAATTAAGGGAATATTTAAAAAAAAGAAAAAATAAGAAAGAAAAAGGACACAGGAAGAAAGAAAAAGCTCCGAATTGCCAAGCTGAAACAATCTGATCAATGAAATAAATAATAGATTATGACACAAGGAATAAAAGAAGTATTTATGAGTCCATACTGACTTAAATGATTGATTAGAGAAATAAATAAATTGGGGGGAAAGACTGAATTTTCCTTACAGAAAAATCCCAACATGTAATCCAAGTATTTATACATATATGTGTAATGAAGGAAATAAATAAAAAATCACCATTAGAACACCACACTAATAATTGTTGTGGTTAAGAACCACTCATGAATGCTAACAGAAATAAGCAGAATTTAAGAAAAAGCAGGATATTTGCATAGTGCAAAGATTTTGCCTCAAAATATTTATCAATTTCTGTGGCAGTTTTAACATATGTCTACAAATAGTTTGCTTTCAAGCAAGTGGAGCTAAACTGTCTCCCCTTAATTATGAACTAAGTAGACTTGGTAACTCACTTCTAGTGAGCAGAAAATGGAAATGAAAAGTAGTAACTACACTATCAGGATCTGCTGACACTGCCTGAACTAAGTGGCCAAAGTAAACATCTCTAACAATGACAAAAGATGCTATCCTGTACCTGCTGATATGATGTGAGGCAAAGGGTGTCATACCACAGGATATTTCTTCCAAAAATGTACTACCCCATTCTAATCATGAGAAAATAGGAGACTAACATGTGGGGCTTTTTACAAAATAACTGACAGTATTCTTCAGAAGGTTAAGGTCATAAAAACAAGAAATGACCAATAAACTGTCAGAAACCAAAGTTAACTAATCAGAAATGATGGCTAAATACAATATGGAATCTCATTTGATTCCTGGAACAGAAAAAAAAAAAATCATTGGAAATTCATTGTTGGAACAACTGGTGAAATTTAATACAGTTTTTAGTTAATAATAATGTACAAGTATGAATTTATTAATTTTCATAAAGGTACACTGATTATGCAAGCTAGTAACTCTCTGTGATGCCTTTTTAACTCTCCTGTACATAAAATATATATATATATATTCAAAGTAAGTTTAAGAAAAATTTTCGTAATTTTTAAATACAAAGTAGATAATGCTTATTAATGATGACTTAGAAAAATACAAGAATATTTCTTAAAAAACAGGAATTGTGTCTTATTCATCTCTGTATTTCTGGACCCAGATTGTGATTTGGCACAGAAAAAATAAAATATGACGAAGTTACTAATTAATTAAATGAATATGTGAAGGCTTAATATCACCATTTTCTATAGAGCTAACATTAAAATTTGTGTTTGTTCTAAAATGAATCAATAAATTTGTTTTAACAGTAAGCTATACAGTAACGTGAAAATTTCTATACAAATGGTTGTCAAAATCATCACCTCACGATTCAGTTTCACCTTGATCTAATACAGCATAGTAGAGGATATGTTGGCATGTACAAGATAGAAAAAAAAAGTATATTTTCTACATCTCACTAAATTAAAACTTTGTATAAGTTTCTTAAACTCTTTTTTTTTGTCTGTATAAAATTATTTTTTGGTACAGTAGTACAATTGACATCTTTTGAAGCTAAGCCATGTCTTTTACCGTATACCTTTCCTTGTACATTGACTAAATTATGTATTAAATTTGAAAGGCAAAAAAAAAAAAAAAGGCTACATCTTTGTCTCTCCTGCAAGAACAACATTATGTCAATGAAATTTCATTTTTTTTAAAGATTTTATTTATTTATTTGAGAGAGAGAGAATGAGAGACAGAGAGCACGAGAGGGAAGAGGGCAGAGGGAGAAGCAGACCCCCTGCTGAGCAGGGAGCCCGATGTGGGACTCAATCCCGGGACTCCAGGATCATGACCTGAGCCGAAGGCAGTCGCTTAACCAACTGAGCCACCCAGGCGCCCCGTCAATGAAATTTCAATGCCTTGTTCACAAAATCAATGCCTTCATGAATAACATGGGACATCACTAGTTTCCACAAATGATCAAGGCTATTGAAAAATTAATTTGAACTCAGTAAGACAACAACAACAACAACAAAGAAAACACTAGTTTTATGAGCTCTTGAGAAACACGATATAAAATGATAATCTTTTGGTCATTCAGGTGTAATATTTAACCATCTCTCTTGAGGTCAGCAATTTTATTCATTTCAAGGTATATTAATTACTTCATACCAGAAAACTGACAATATTATCTTCAAATTCATGTGAAAATTAAAGCCAATGCTTAAACTTTACCAATATAATTTCTATAACAATTATAAAGCAATTAAACTGCATATTTAGGAAATAGAGATTAATTTGTTCATTCTTTCTGTTTCCTATCTGGAATTGAAACATTATATCACTTGGCATTACATGAATGTCAAATGTTGTATTTGTGCAATATGCTTTTTTTGCTGTTATCTGTGCCTTTCCAGACATTTTTAAATTTCATGTTATAAGAAATGTGTCTGATCAGGAAAACACAGATATATGTTTGAAATGAATAATCTTTGAACACTTTTTAAAAATGGCTAATATTTCACTTAACTCACATTCAATTTTTCTCACTGGATGCATGTTTGACATGAAATACTTCAAACATTAAATACACTAGCCACAGTGAATCTTCAAGACATAAATGTGCCAACCAGGAATCCAATATAGATTTTCTATCTTCTTTATAAATCCCAAACACTAAAATTTACAACAATTCTTAAAATAAATACATATTACTTAATTCATCACCTGAAGATCTGTATGTCTGAATTAATTTTAGTTGCCCTCTGTATTATCAAGAGTGTACTTATGATGAGATCATTAGTTGTATTTTGGATTAATGACTGTAATTTATGAACCTTTTTCCTTTTCTAAAAGTTAGGTGTACTCAAAGCACTAAGAAATAGAGTATTTGCAAATAAATAGAGTTGTATGTTGAGCTTTGTCATACAGTATATTCAGGATGATGAATGTGGCCAGGATTCTTTTTTTTTTTTTTTTTTTTATTATGTTATGTTAATCACCATACATTACATTAGTTTTTGATGTAGTGTTCCATGATTCATTGTTTGCATATAACACCCAGTGCTCCATTCAATACATGCCCTCTTTAATACCCATCGCCAGGCTAACCCCTCCCTTCACCCCTCCCCTTTAGAACCCTCAGTTTGTTTCTCAGAGTCCATAGTCTCTCATGGTTCGTCTCCCCCTCCGATTTACCCCCCTTCATTTTTCCCTTCCTACTATCATCTTTTTTTTTTTTTTTTAACATATAATGTATTATTTGTTTCAGAGGTACAGGTCTGTGATTCAACAGTCTTACACAATTCACAGCGCTCACCATAGCACATACCCTCCCCAATGTCTATCACCCAGCCACCCCATCCTTCCCACCCCCACCATTCCAGCAACCCTCAGTTTGTTTCCTGAGATTGAAAATTCCTCATATCAGTGAGGTCATATGATACATGTCTTTCTCTGACTTATTTCACTCAGCATAATACCCTCCAGTTCCATCCACGTCGTTGCAAATGGCAAGATTTCATTCCTTTTGATGGCTGCATAATATTCCATTGTATATATATACCACATCTTCTTTATCCATTCATCTATTGATGGACATCTTGGCTCCTTCCATAGTTTGGCTATTGTGGACATTGCTGCTATAAACATTGGGGTGCACATACCCCTTCGGATCACTACATTTGTATCTTTGGGGTAAATATCCAGTAGTGCAACTGCTGGGTCATAGGGTAGCTCTATTTTCAATTTTTTGAGGAACCTCCATACTGTTTTCCAGAATGGCTGCATCAGCTTGCATTCCCACCAACAGTGTAGGAGGGTTCCCCTTTCTCCACATTCTCGCCAACATCATGGTCAGGATTCTTAATCCAAAGCCATCATCACCTTTACTAGGCTACAGCAGATCTTGCTAAGCACTGAGGACACATCAGGTTCACAGCATTTTTATTGTCAAAAATGTCTTTGACTCCAAATCTCTGGTCATCTCCTCTCATGACTTGGCTGACCCATGCATCAGCTCATATTTGCTATTCCACATACAAGTTATAAGACAGTATAGCAATAATGAATAATAGACAAGCATCTGTCCAACAGCAGAAATAGGACTGAATTAGAAAGCCCCTCAATTCACTCCATCTCCCACAATTCGATTTGTTATGGAGCAGTGAGTGTGTCTTCTAGTCCTCACACATCACAAAACCTTTTTTGTAAGTTCAGCTCAACATTCTGAGTTAGTCATTCCCAGGCTGAATCAACCACTGGTAAATATATGCCCTGTCACAGCCACAGTTTACTTAAGCTCTCTGACGCTCAGTTTCTGTATGTGATAAGCAGGTGTGATAATATATGATTTTCCAGGTTGTAAAGTTAAGAGGAAAAGATATGCATGCAAATACTAAGCACAATATATGCCATGCAGGTATTCAAAAATGATACTTTTATTATCACTACTATAAAAATAATACCCCTTGCTCAGTTGATTAACTCAGTTGATAAAAACAATATGCTCCATGGGGCACCTGGGTGGTTCAGTCAGTTAAGGGGCTGCCTTCAGCTAAGGTCATGATCCCAGAGTCCCAGGATCGAGCCCCACATTGGGCTCCCCACTCAGCGAGGAGTCAGCTTCTCCCTCTGCCCTTCACCCTGCTTGTGCACATTCTCTCTCTGTCTCAAATAAATAAATATAATCTTTAAAACAACAAACAATGTGCTCCTTATGAACTATTATCTTAAAAAAAAAAAAATGCCCAGCTCATCTGTCACTGTACTTCAAAGATCTAATGAAAAAAGTAATTTTACAACTTAAGATTTTACAAATAGGATTAGTTATGGAAAACAAAAAACACTTTATAAAAAATAGCAATATTTTGCCTAAACATCTATACAAGAACTTATATGTTATTAATAATTTTCAATGTTACCACAAAATGTTATCAACACTTAGAATCCATACACACACACACACACACACATTTAACTGGATGAAGTGGGTATCATCTTAGGAATGGGAACACTCCTTTTACATAGCTCTTATGCTCATACATATATACACATACTTATTTGTTCTCCCTCTATGTTCCAGGGAATTATTTTGTACATAACTAGAATTTCCCCTTGCCATGAACTTGTGTCCACATGCAATCCCCATTCCAGCTATATCCTAGAGCTTCTGCCTCTGTGGTGTTAAGGAATAGGTACACCTCTTCTCCAATTTTTCTGTTCATTTTCATGTGTGTTAATTATAATGCAAATGCATAATAGGCTTCCATTGTTGACTGGAATCAGGAGGACATACAGTGCAGCCTTGAGTAAGAATTTGAAATCTATTTGTTCAGTTTCATGGATCCCCTTATGTTTCTGTCTGAAAGAGTATAATCCATTTTAGTTCCACCTTTCTCTCTCTCCATGAAGTGTATTTTTCTCTTCAAACATTCTGGCTTGAATTTACAACCACCACCAAAAAATTGTCTTGAATTTACAACCACCACCAAAAAATTGCACTTACTTCGACCACCTAAATAGCACTCATTCTTTCTTTCAAACATTAGCTTTCCCTCTGAGCTCTCCATTCTGATTTTATTTCCTTCTGAACATCTACTTGTGATAGATATGTTCTTATTATTTTTATGCTTTTGAGATTATAAACCACATCCACTTAAAGCTAAAAGGGATATATGCTCAGAATTTGATGTTCTCAGTCAAAAGAGGAGGGTCCTGAGCTTGAAAAAAGAATTCCTTCTGTCATTAAATATTTAATGAGGGCCCAGTAAGTTCCTGTCAGTGTGGTCAGTGAGCAGAAACTGAAGTGGTCCTTGCATTTTCATTGAGACAGTAATCTAGCAAAATAAATTGATGTGTATCAAATATAACACAACTAATTCTGTTAATTGATTCCTTCAGAAAAACTTACTGAATATTCACTATTTACCAGGCACATTCAAGATATTGTAGATACAGAAGTGACCAAGCATAAACAAAATTTACCTGTTGTCATTAAACTTACACTCTAGTTGTGAGGTCTAAAAATAATCAAAATACATAAAATATATGGTGATAAGTAATGAAAAGAAATTAAAGGAAGAAAGGGAGATGAAATGTGAAAGGTGCCAATTGGGGGTTTGACCTAATTCTACCTTCCCTGGAAGTTTCCCTGATACGGTCCCTATTGAGCTGGGACATAAAGGAATAATTGGAATAACCTAACAAAGAAAGGACAGAAGCCCTCCAGGCAGGGGGGAATCACATTTGAAAATGTCCTGTGGCTGAAGATGATACAACTTCTCAAAAGAACAAAAAGTTCCTTGTGGTTGGAGGATAAAGAAAAATATGAGAATTTCATTACCTACTCATTCTGACTATACACATTAAAGCATCAATGACAGGCTATTCTGTTCATTCCCTTGTTGTATGTAGGTATACATCAGACTGACATAGACCTTTTTCATAACTGCTTTTCCATAACTAACAATAAATAACAAAGTTGACACTGTATGTCTGAGAAGTTCAGCTACTCTATTTCAATTGCTTTTGTTAATTGTTTTCTGCATTGTAAAGAGGCCAGGCTATAGATTTAGACTAGGAGTGATGTCTTTGTGTGATATTTACTAACCATGTGACTTGGACAAATGATTCCTTCAGAGGTTCATTTTACTCACCTATAAAATGAAGGCAATAATGCTATTCATTACATAGCGTTGTGAGATTAATATGACAGTTTTGTGTGAGATGATGCATTTAGCACAATTCTGGGATCATAACCAAGCATTCAGAGATTTGTGACTTTTAATGAAAATAATAATAAGGATAATCCCTTACTGCAATAGAATCAATGTGACATATGGACTTCAGGTGATCTAACTTTCATAAACAACTTACATCCTCTGTCATTCCTTGAATTACAGAGAGGGACTTGAGAGGTTTTATTGGCTTAGTAGATAAAACATAAATCTTTCAGATACATTATTGCTTGGAATATTATTTCTTCTGTGGCTGTTTTTTGACTCTAAAATATCTCTATTTCTTCCTGGGATAAAAATTGCCCACTAATGAAAACAATGTTCTCTTATTTAGCTGTGCCTATGACAGCAAGAAGGAGAGACTCCTTTAACTACTTCACGACTGCTATGTAGATAACTAAAGGATTTTTTTTTTCCAATTTTCTTTGTAGCCTTTTAGTTCTGTCCTTGATAATGAAGATTCTTGCATAACTCACATTCAGGTTAATATGTTACTACATGAGTGGAAATAAATACAATGCTCAAATTTTATTTAGTTGAGTACCATTACAGCTGCAAATAGAAGTGACCAAATAAATAAATATGGGATTATGAGTTATTCTTAGGAACAAAATTTGTAACCTTTTGTGGCCATAAGGACAATGATTTCTACTATTAAATTTGAATAAGCTAACCATTTTCAATTTAAATGATACATATAAATGAGCTGTCAGAAGTGTCCCATTATTTTGGTAAGAAATAAAGATATATATTATACACTATCACTATTTCAAAAAAACAATATTTTTTACTCTTTATGACATTCAATTTAAACATTATGCACACATAGAATTCACATCTCTTTCTAGAAGAAATGAGCTATTCATTTTAAATGGCTTGGGTATAAATATAAGGTCAAGCTGGTGCCAAATCAATCTGAGGAATACCGGATCTATTGTTTGAAAGTGGTGCTTGATATTTCTTATCCAAGGTGATAGAATTGACTTTCCTTGCTAGCTGAGAAATCTCTATCTAGTTCCAATAATACCTCTAATTTACTGATTTTATTTTGAAGATGAATCTGATGTAAACTACACATAATTGGATTTAAATAACTGAAACTATCTTACACCTTCTGAGAAAATAACCATCTTAAGTGAATAACATCCCTTCTGTAAGACTGAACAAAACTTTAATGCCCTTTCCAATTATCTTGAGAATGTTGATTATAAAGTAAGAAGACTTAAAGAAAGACCTACTTTTGTAAGTATATATCTAAATATATATTATTCCCTTTAAAATAGCTCATGAAAGATGCTATATATTTTCCCGTAATGCTACCTTGCTTAAAGTAAATTTTGAACATGTTTTCACTGTTGTTCTTATAGTATGTGATTACATTCAAGAACTGGAAATCTGTGTTTTGTGGGGAATTGTAACATTTTGACACAATCTATAAACATTTAGAGCTCACATTCAATAAATATTGATGGAAGAAATTGAAAAAGAATGGTGAATAAGGTGAATTAGGAAGCTGGATAGCATTATTTTTAATAAAAATAGTATGCGATTGTAAAGCAAAAATAATATTTCTGCATGACTCAACCATATTTGGAGAAAATACATTAAGAGAAAATATTGATTTATTACTGCAGATGTAATATAACTATGTATCAACTTGATGTGATTACTACCAAAAACATGTTTAAATTATATTTGGATTTTTTTCTATAAATATAAACAAATTTTAATCAGATTTATATATACTGAGATGAAAGGTTTACAATGGTTTTTAATTTTAAGATGATGGATTGAGTATATGTTGAAACCCTCTCCTTCTGTTTACTTCAGGTACACCAAAATGAGAGCCCATGCATGAAAATAAGGAAGAGAAATTTCCAGGGTTCAAAAGGAAGACATCTCTAACAGAGTAAAAAAAAAAAAAGCAGTTGTGAACCCAAACTTTGCAAAAATTCTTAAATTCAGTGGCCTGAATTTAGAATTAATTCAGAACCTTATAATTAAATTAAAATTTGCTCAAATGGCTGAGATCAGAGGTCTTGAGGACTGTGCCAGTCTTGCAGGACTGGAAGGTACAGATGTACACTCACTAAAAGGCTGGGGGATGTATCTTATCCACAGTTGTGAAATTGGATACTAGAAAACCTACACTACTATTACACAGGACAAATATAGTATCCCTTGCCAAACTGAAGTTATAACAGTGTGGCATTAGTGCTGGAATAGAAAAAATAAACTAAGGGGCGCCTGGGTGGGCTCGGCTGGTTAAGTATCTGCCTTTAGCTCAGGTCATGATCACAGGGCTCCTGGATAGAACCCCGCGTCAGGATCCCCACTCAGCGAGGAGTCTGCTTCTCCCTCTGCCTCTCCCCCTGGCTCATGCTCTCTCCCTCTCTCTCTGTCAAATAAATAAATAAAATCTTTAAAAATAAATAAACTAAGAAACAGAATATAAAAAAAAACAAGTAACACCAGCAACAAAAAAACTCATATATAGTAATTTGATGTATCATGGGAAAGCATTGTTAATCAGCTGGGGAAATAATGTAATGATTCATAAAAGTTACTGGAAAAATGAATTATCCATATTAGGTTATAATGAAACTGGATTCTTACTTCATAGAGATATTACAGACTTAAATATAAAAAAAATGAAAGTATAAATCTTTAGAAAATAATATACAAGAGTATCTCTATATTGCTAGTGCATTTCTTAAATAAGGCACAAAAGCATAAATCATATATTAAAAGATGTGAATTAAGCTACATTATATAAAGAACAAAAGCTCTTAGTTCATCATATTTTGTTCATCAAAAGATACCATAAAGAGTGAAAATATACAAGTAGTATATTTTTATAACACATGTGCACATTTTTAATAACACATAAAACTAAAATTGTTTAGTATTTATAATATATAATAAATGAGTTCTTAAGAAAACAACTAACAACTCAATAGAAAAATGAATAAGAAACATGGGCATGAAGAGGCATGTAAACAAATACAATTATTAATGACCATACACATCTAGATTGAGGGACGCTCAAGCTCACTAGGTTATGGAAATACTGATTAAAACAAAAGTGAAATATCATTTCATATTTATCAGATTAACAAAAAATAAAATAGTGAAATACCAAATGTTGGTAAAATTGTGGAGCAATTTCATCCATAGGTGACTATAAGCACTTTGCACAATTAATTAGCCTTTTCTAGTAAAACTGCATAGCCTGTTTCCTCCAATTGCATTACTCCAAGAAACAAATGCACATGTGCACTAGAATTTATATATATATATGAATGATTCTCAGTTGTCCACAATAAAAAAAAAAAATGGAACAACTCAAATGCTTACAAATGGTATAATGAATAAATTGTGTTATTTTAATAAAAATTGATTTGTTACACAATGAACACAAATGACGTAAAGCTGCATTCATCAACATGGCTGAATCTATATCACAATATTGAGTTAGAGAAAAATATCATAGAATAATTTATATTTCCATCTCTATAAATTATAAATTAGGACAAAGGGGAAAATATTGTTTAAGGTTATGTAAATACAGGAAATCTATAGAAGCAAACAATAGATATGAGTAACTGAATTGAAGCCTATGATTACCTTTTTGGGAGGTGGTACTCAGGAGTACAACCAGTTAAGGAAATGGAAAATATTAAGACATATAGAGATAACAATAATCTCCCTTGTCAATTGTATTCCATGACCCATCAGTGTGTGAGTTTCAGATCCTACTACACATTTTTGATACATACAAAATTATAGTTACTGCAATCAAGTAGATATTTAATAGATATTTAAAAATACATCTGCTTTTTTTTTTTTTTTTTAGCTAAAACTAAATTGATATTTAGTGTAAATTCATTTGAAAAAAAATAATGAACTTCTGTTTGTTCCCTTTTAGTAAGATCATCCACTAGGGATAATTTGTACAAATATTATTAGAAGAACTCATTCTGAGCTTTTGTAGAAACATTAAACAAAATAAACAAAGGTTTATTATATATATATAATAGGTACATGGAAGTTTTATACATGCATATTAACAGTTTGAATCTCATAGGTATTTAATTAAAATTCTGAAAAACAGTTCTATTTAATTTTCTCTATATAAAATAAGGCAGGATGAACTGTTGCTTGGCAGATATACCAAGGAGCACTAGGAGGATCATTCATTAAACAACAATCATGGGAGCAGGGAGGGGAAGATGGATGTTATATAAAAGAACGAAAGAGTCAAAAATTGCTTCTTCAACCTCTAAAGAAAAAAAATAATTAATCACAATTCCATCATGGCCTAAGATAAAATAAAGAGATTTCCTTGACCTATCTTTTTTTTTCTGATTATTTCATTTAGACTTTTTAAACTTTAAATTTCTTTTATGAAAACCATGTTCTTTCTCCCTTTCTATCACAGAATCCCTCCCACACACATAAACTAAGGCTCAACCCAATTTCTACTCTACCCATGTGAACTTCAGTAGTTACATGAAATCTAACTGTAATATGCACCCTAACCCAGATAACAAAACGCATGAAATGTGTAGTTTTCTGAACAAAATGAACATGTGGAATTATCAGGAAATTAAAATATATAATATAAATAAAATTCTTACTTATTAGACAAAACAAACTAGTAAAGAAAATATTAAACAAAAATACTTCTATGACATACTTTTTTTATTTCATGAACATGAAATCAAAATAAATTTGTGGCAAATCATGATGCAACAAATTCCTTAATCAAGATTTTATATATATGTTCTTTAAATTTATTTTGATTACTCAAATGATATGCCCATTACTTCTCTATGTTACTATTGATTTTTAAATGTTTATTTTTTTTCAAAGATTTATTTATTCCTCCTAGAGAGAGAGAGAGATAGAAAGAGAGAGAGGGAGGAAGAAAAACATAGACTAGAATAAAGGAACTGATACATGTGTATATATTTTTCAATGCTGTTAGAATTTTGGGAAATAAATTAGTTGTAGGTTTAAAAATTGAAAGAAACATAGTTATAGCTCTTGTATCATGGTGGGTGAGGGTATACACCACAGTGCCACATAATGCCTCAGTCCAGGGCATAAAGCAGGATTTACTGGGGAAACTTTCAAAAGCACAGCATCAGTGTGATGAGTAACTTGATTTCGAAAGCTCTACTCATTCAACAGTGAAACATGAATTGATGATGAATAACTAGCTGTGGATTATGCTCCAGGACAGGAAACCTGCAACCTGCTACTTTATCTTTTTAAAGGACAAACATGAGAGTAGGCTTGTACATAGGGGAGGGGGAGACTGGTAAAATTTGTTCAGGGGATTTATTTCTTTCCTGGTGCTGGAAATGCAATACTGGCTCAGACCTACCTCCTGTTCATAAATCCAGAATGTTATATCTTTAATTTTCGATTAGGGTGTAAATAGGGAAGTCACATGGCCTGTGTGAAGTCAGAAAAAGTATCTTAGTGTGTCAAATTTTCCTCTCTAAACATTTAAGTAATCTTTTCTTTCTTAGTCCCACATACAACCAAGTTTTATACATAGTACCTTCAATACCCAAGAAGGTTCTGGAGTACTGAGTGTAAAAAGACCACTATCTTTAAAACATAATAATGTGAAAAAGAACAGGGATTTTGAAGAGAGATTGCTTGAGTTTTAATTCTGTCTATTACAGGTTCTCAGTCTTTTCTTGTGTTTTCTTTCTTTTTTTTTTTTTTCATGACACTGATAGTCTTAAGGAATATTTGCTAGGTATCCTGTAGAATGTCTTCCAATCAGGTTTGTCTAACATTTTTCTCATGATTAGTTTAGTTGTCAGTTTTTTAAAAGAATACTGTAGAAGTAAGACTTCCTCTAATCCTATCATGTCAGGGGTGCATGATATGCTTATGCCATCGCTAGTGATGTTGATCTTCATAACTTAGTCAAGGTAGTGTTTATCAGGTTTCTTCAGGGTAAAGTTACTCTTACCCTTTTCCAATACACTTGCTGGAATTCACTCATTAAATCTAGTTTACCCTCCAGGAAAGGAGTGGTAAGAATTAAGCTCTACCTATTGAATGAGGGAGTATTTACATATATTATTTAGAATTCTTCTGTAGGGAATTTTTTTCTCTTGAAATAAGAAGGGCACTTTTTTTTAAAGATTTTATTTTTTAAGTAATCTATACACCCAACATGGGGCTCAAACTTACAACCCTAAGATTGAGTCACATGTTCTACTGATGAGCCAGCCAGGTGCCCTAAAAGAAGGACATTTCTGCTGCTAGTTCTATACAGTATCCTAATCAGAACAATGATCATTAAGGTGCAGATTGGTTAAGTGAACTGTACAAGACAATAAACCTTCTAAGTGATAGAACTAGAATTTGAATGCAGTCCACATGGGAACTCCAGAATCTAGGTTCTAAAATATTACTCTTATTATTTTCATTATCTTCTATATATGAATTTCTAAAAATAAACTTTAGAAATTCCTCTTGAATATACTAGATACCTGCTATCAGCAAAAATATATAAATAAATGTAATCTATCTTACAAGAAAAATATATTTCTTGTATTACATTTTTACGATAATTTCTATTTACTGTTGACAGCAGGAAAAATGGTTTTATTTAGACTCCCTTTTAAAATTATCTATAGGATAATGTGCAAACAACACTCAATTTTTTTCTTTGCTTTAAGTAAGCAAACGTGTCCAAGTATGTTAAAGTTAAGTTGCTATTTATAACCTTATTTATAAAAGTAAAGGTTTATTGCACTTCTGTTCTTCTTGCTTTATTGGAGTTTATTATTATTCCTCTTGAGACCCATAACCCCAAACTATATAATTTAAAAATAAACATGGGTTTACTGTATTACTCTTCTGCATTGTACATAGCAATATGCTGGGGAAATAAAAACTCTCTTGGTTATAAATCAATAAATTTCATCACTAATTGGTTAAAAATTATAGAATGACAAAAATTTAAATATTAAAATAGTCTCTAATCCCATCACTCAGCTTTATACATATATATGTATGTATAACATATGCAAATGTATGTAATATATGTGTGCAAGTTCATGTAAACTTGTATAAGTTTACACACATAAATATACTCACTTAAAATTTGATTTATTTATTTATTTAAATTTAAATTCAATTAACTAACATATAATACATTATTAGTTTCAGAGATAGAGGTCAGTGATTCATCAGTCTTATATATTACCCAGTGTTCATTACATCACATGTCCTCCTTAAGTCCATCACCCAGTTACCCCATCCTCCTACTCCCCTCCCCTCCAGCAACCCTCAGTTTGTTTCCTATGATTAAGAGTCTCTTATGGTTTATCTCCTTCTCTGATTTCATCTTATTTTATTTCTCCCTCCCTTCCTATGATCCTCTGTTTTGTTTCTTAAATTCCATATATGAGTGAGATCTTACGATAATTGTCTTTCTCTGATTGACTTATTTTGCTTAGCATAATACCCTCTAGTTCCAGCCACATAGTTACAAATGGCAAGATTTCATTTTTTTGATGGTTGAGTAGTATTTCATTGTATATATATCTGTCCATCTGTCGATGGACATCTGAGCTCTTTCCATAGTTTGGCTATTGTGGACATTGCTGCTATGAACATTGGGGTGCAGGTGCCCCTTCGGATCACTATATTTGTATCTTTGGGGTAAATACCCAGTAGTGCAATTGCTGCATCATATGGTAGCTCTATTTTCAACTTTTGAGAAACCTCCATACTGTGTTCCAGAGTGGCTGCACCAACTTGCATTCCCACCAACAGTGTAAGAGGGTTCCCCTTTCTGCACATCCCCACCAACACCTGTCATTTCCTGACATGTTAATTTAAGGCATTCTGACTGGTGTGAGGTGGTATCTCATTGTGGTTTTGATTTGAATTTCCCTGATGCCGAGTGATGTTGAGCAGTTTTTCATGCGTCTGTTGACCATTTGTATGTCTTCTTTGGAGAAATCTCTGTTTATGACTTCTGCCCATTTCTTAACTAGATTATTTGTTCTTTGGGTTTTGAGTTTGATAAGTTCTTTATAAATTTTGGATACTAGCCCTTTATCTGATAAGACATTTGCAAATATCTTCTTCTATTCTGTCAGTTGTCTTTTGGTTTTGTTGACTGTCTCCTTTGCTGTGCAAAAACTTTTTATCTTGATGAAGTCCCAATAGTTCATTTTTGCCTTTGTTTCCCTTGTCTTATGACCATCTTTGGTTTAAAATCTAATTTGTCTGAGATAAGAATTGCCACCCCAGCTTTCTTTTGATGTCCATTAGCATGATGAATGGTTCTCCACTCCCTCACTTTCAATCTGGAGGTGTCTTTGGATCTAAAATGAGTCTCTTGCAGACAGCGTATTGATGGTTCTTCCTTTTTTATCCAATCTGATACCCTGCCTTTTGATTGGGTCATTTAGCACATTTACATTCAGAGTAACTATTGAAAGATATGAATTTAGTGCCACTGTATTACCTGTAAGGTCACTGTTACTGTATATGGTCTATGGTCTTTTCTGGTCTATGTTACTTTGGGCTCTCTCTTCACTTAAAGGATCCCCTTTAATATTTCTTGAAGGGCTGGTTTAGTGATCACAAATTCTTTTAGTTTCTGTTTGTCCTGGAAGATTTTTATCTCTCCTATTCTGAATGACATCCTTGCTGCATAAAGTATTCTTGGCTGCGTATTTTTCTCATTTAGCACCCTGAATATATCATGCCAGTCCTTTTGGCTTGCCAGGTCTCTGGATAGGTCTGCTCTCAGTCTAATGTTTTACCCTTTTATTTTTCTTTAAAGATTTTATTTATTTATGTGACTGAGAGAGACACAGCGAGAGAGGGAACATAAGCAGGGGGAGTGGGAGAGGGAGAAGCAGGCTCCCTGCGGAGCAGGAAGCCCAATGTGGGGCTCGATCCTAGGACCCCAGGATCAGGACCTGACCCGAAGGCAAACGCTCAACCAGCTGAGCCACCCAGGTGCCCCTAATGTTTTACCCTTGTAGGTTACACACCTCTTGTCCTGAGCTGCTTTCAGGATTTTCTCTTCGTCTCTGAGATTTGTAAGTTTCACTATTATATGTCGAGGTGTTGACTTATTTTTATTAATTTTGAGAGTGGTTCTCTGTGCCTCATGGATGTGAATTCCTGTTTGCTTCCCCAGATTAGGGAAGTTCTCCACTATAATTTGCTCCAATATACCTTCTGCACCGCCCCTTCCTCTTCTGGGATCAGAATTATTCTAATATTTTTCTGCTTTATGGTACCACTTGATTCTCAAATTCTCCCCTCATGATCCAGTAGTTTTTTATCTCTCTTTTTCCCAGCTTCTTTATTCCCCATCATTTTGTCTTCTAGATCACTAATTCTCTCTTCTGCCTCATTTAGCCTAGCAGTTAGAGGCTTCATTTTTTATTTCATCTGATTAATAGCCTTTTTGATTTCTACTTGATTAGATTTTAGTTCTTTTATTTCTCCAGAAAGGGATTCTCTAGTGTCTTCTATATATATATTTTCAAGCCCAAGTAGTATCTTTAGAATCATTATTCTCAACTCTAGTTCTGACATATTACATCCATACTGGTTAGGTACCTAGTACTCAGTACTGCTTCTTGTTCTCCTTTTTGAGGTGAGTTTTTCCATCTTAACATTCTTGCAGAAAGTGGTCACTTTTCTATTTGTAGCATTGTAGCTATTATTTTCTTAGATCTCTGGTTGAGTTCTCAGGTATTCAGAATGATTTGATAGCTATCTAGCTTAATTCCTGTAACCAAATGAAACTAAGGTCTCCTACTCTTCCACCATCTTGGACTCATTAGCAATCAGAATTTTCTTCCTATAAAGCACATTGAATAGCTCATGCCACTCTCTTTTAGCTTGACAAGTGTCCTCTTTGATGAGGCTTCTTCTCTCCCTTTAGCTCTAGAGTTTGTTTTTTTAGTCTCTAGGCCAATTTCTGAGGTATTTAGGATGATTTGATAGTTATCTCATTGTGTTCCATGGATATGACCAGCTTAGGGTCCTCCTACTCAGCCACCATCTTAGCTCCTCCCCCCAAATTGAATTTACATGATAGTATAAAAAGAAGTTTTTCTACTGACATGCATATTTATATAAAGGAGTGAATCCTAAAAGTAATAATAAAGGTAATAAGCATTATTTTTCAAAAGTAATAAAACAACAATAGAAATAAACATTTTTGTTTTAGGCTCTGTTTCAAGGTCTTTACAAATGAAATTGCATTGATGCTTAATACTATACAATGAGAAAAATACTACATTCAAACAAAATAGCAATTATTTGCCAGAATAAGATGAATATATTGAGAAAAATATGCAAGCACAAAGAATTTCAGCGAAAATACATAAAAAAATCTAACTCAGTAATAAGTGCATCAGAAGACAGACCTAAATAAAGAAAGATAAGGGAAAACACGCAGAATGGTAATCATTCTGAACAGTCATAAATTACTTTTCTTAATTAAGAAAATAAATTTATGGGAGAAAGAATTACATTTAATGAATAAATAAACATTTCCAAATATTTTATTTGGAATGAAAGTAGAAGACCAGGTAAAATGCAGGAGTTGGTGGTAATACATCTGGCTTTCACACATTGAGAGAGGAATCAAGTTTGATTATGAACACAACAAAAAGGAAAATAATATTAAAAACAGTGGAAAATAAAGTTGAACTCTCAGATTAACAAAGGAAAAATATGAATAAATAGCAACTTGATAAAACTAGCAAAATATTGGATAAAATTTTAAAAATAAGCAAGTAAAAGGATTAGTAAACACAGGTAAGATAAAAAAGGGGAATTGTTATCCACTTTTATATTAAATGCAAAGCAAATTAAATCTCTCATCAAAAGCAACGCTGGCCTCATGATAAAAACTGTCAGATAAAGAAAAAGTTTGATGTATTTATTTTAAATGAATCAGATATCTATAGCAGAAAAGAGTATATACATAGAAATATTTTCAAATCTCACTGACAAATCCAATTTAAGAGATACATAGATATATATTCCTAAAATAGGGAGTAGGGAATATTTTAGCATATTCTGAATAAAAGGAAAACTTAAAAGTTTTAAAAGTAAAGATCAGAAAGAAGAACAACAACAGTAACAGCAACAACAGCAATAACAAAAACAAAAACAAAAAATATCCCTGATGAAAATAGATGCAAAAATCCTCAACAAAATATTAGCAAATCACATTCAACTATACATTCATGGGATCATTCACCATGTTCAAATGAGATTTATTCCAGGGATATAAGGATGTTTCAACATTCACAAATCAATCAACGTTATGCACCACATTAACAAAAGATAAAAATTATATGATCATCTCAATAGATGCAGAAAAATCATCTGACAAGATTAAAAAAATCTGTTCTTGATAAAAACTCTCAACAAAGTTGGTTTAGAGGGAACTTAACATAAAAGCCATATATGACAAATCCACAGTTAAGACCATACTCAATGTTGAAAGACTGAGAGTTTTTCCTCTAAGAACAGGAACAGAACAGGAACAAGAGTATCTCTTGCTACTGTTATTCAACATAGTACTGGAAGTCCTAACCACAGCAATCAGACAAGAAAAAGAAATAAAAGGCATCTATATTAGTAAGGAAGAAGTTAAACTGTCACTATTTGCAAATAACATGATACTCTACATAGAAAACTCTAAAGACTCTACCAAAAAACTGTTATAAGTAATAAATGAATTCCATAAAGTTGTATGGTACAAAATAAATACCCAGAAATTGGTAATGTTTCTATATATTAATAATGAAGTAGCAGAAAGAGAAATTAAGAGAACAATCCCATTTAAAATTGTACCAAAGAAAAGCAAAACAAAAACCTAGGAATAAACTTAACCAAGTAGGTTAAAGACCTGTGCTCTGAAAACTATAAAACACAGATGAAAGAAATTGAAGGTGATACAAACAAATGGAAAGATATAGCATTGTATTGGAAGAATAAATATTATTAAACTCTCCATACTACCCAAAGCAATCTATAGATTCAATGCATCCCTATCAAAATACCAACAGCATTTTTCACAGAACTAAAACAAGTAATACTAAAATTTGTATAGAACCACAAAAGACCCTGAAAATTCAAATATACACTTACACTTAGTGAAATAAGTCAGAGAAAAACAAACACCATATGACTTCACTTATATGTGGAATCTAAAAACAAAACAAAACAAGTGAATAATCAAAAAACAGAATCAGACCTATAAATACAGAGAACTGATGGTTGTCAGAGAAGATGAGGCTGGGGTGATGGGCAAAATGGGCGAAGGGGAGTGGGAGACACAGGCTTCCAGTTATAGAATGAATAAATCACAGGAATAAAAGGTACAGCACAGTCAATGGTACTGTAATAGAACTGCATGTTGACAGATGGTAGCTATACTGTGGTGAGTACAATGCAGCAGAGTTGTTGAATCACTATGTTGTATACCTGAAACTAATGTAATATCATGTGTCAAGTATACTGAAGCAAAAAATAAAATAAGATAAAATAAAATAACAAAATAATAAAAAGTAGAGATTTTATAGGATACATTCTCTTATGTAATTCTATAAATGTTAGAAAAAGTAATAGAAATAAGTTTTCTAATATATTTTAATTATGGAAATTTGAAATCTGTATTCCCAGAACAACTCTTAGATAAAAGAGAAACTCAAAAGGGAAAAGTGTAATTATTTAGAAATAAAGCAATGGAAAAGGACATTTCTATGTAAAACATCATAGAAAATAGCAAAATCATATTAAGAGAAAATTTTATAGCCCTACATGTATATAAAATTAAAGAGGGAAAACCAAAAATAAAGGAACATATTAATATGAAGACTACAGCAATCAACAAACCAAAAGGAAATAAGAAAAAGGGACTAATAAACCTAAAACCCCAAATTTACAAAGTAGAAAATAATGGGGTATAAAAGTATAAAACTTCCAAGATTGGCTACTTGATTATAAAATATTCACAAGTGTTACTACTGAAAGTAGTAGAAAAAAATGACAAAATAGGGATAAGAAATGTGTCATAACCACAGTTCAGATTAATTAAAATGTTTAGAAGATAACTTACCTACAACTCTTTAGCAACACATTTGGAAATCTAGAAAAAAATTGGTAATTTCTATGAAAATATAGATTAACAAAAGTGAGAAAGATTAGGCACAAAATATAAACAGTCCACTTACCCCTGAACAGATGAAATAATTATATAAATTTAATGAGAGACAAAACTTTATAAAAGTATGTAAAATCATATGAAAGAATGAATATAAAACTAGATCTAAAATAGAAATACTATATTTTCATGTGGAAGCGCAAAATAGCAGGTAAACATTGATGTTTCCAAAATATTTGCAAATGACATTTCAGATAAAGGGCTGGTATCCAAGATCTATAAAGAACTTCTCAAACTCAACACCCAGAAAACAAATAATCCAGTCAAGAAATGGGCAGAAGACATGAACAGACACTTCTCCAAAGAAGACATACAAATAGCTAAGAGACACATGAAAAAATGTTCAACATCACTAGCCTTCAGGGAAATACAAACCAAAACCACAATGAGATACCACCTTACACCAGTCAGAATGGCAAAAATTAACAAGACAGGGAACAACAAATGTTGGTGAGGATGTGGAGAAAGGGGAACCCTCCTACACTGTTGGTGGGAATGCAAGCTGGTGCAGCTACTCTGGAAAACAGTATGCAGGTTCCCCAAGACGTTAAAAATAGAGCTACACTATGACTCAGCAATTGCACTACTAGGTATTTATCCCAAAGATAAAGATATAGTGAAAAGAAGGGGCACCTGCACCTCAATGTTCATAGCAACAATGTCCACAATAGCCAAGGAGCTGAGATGCCCTTCAACAGATGAATGGATAAAGAAGATGTGGTTCATATATACAATGGAATATTACTCAGCTATCAGAAAGGATGAATACCTACCATTTGCATTGACATGGATGGAACTGGAAGGGATTATGCTGAGTGAAATAAGTCAAGCAGAGAAAGACAATTATCATACGGCCTCACTCTTATGTGGAACATAAGGAATAGCACAGAGGATCACAGGGGAAGGGAGGGAAAACTGAATGGGAAAAAATCAGAGAGGGAGACAAACCATGTGAGACTCTGGACTCTGGGATTACAGGGTTACAGAAGGGATGGGGATGGAGGGATGGGGTAACTGGGTGATGTGTATTGAAGAAGGCATGTGTTGTGATTAGCTGGATGTTATATGCAACTAATGAATCATTAAACACTACATCAAAAACTAATGATGCACTTATATGTTGGCCAACTGAACATAAATAAATAAATAATAAACATAAGATATAACATATTTTTAATTTTCAATTGTAATTTTAACTGGTGCTTTTCTGATGTATAATGTCAAAGAAGAGAAAACTCAAAAAACAACAAAAAAAGAATATCTAGGGACATTTCCCTCACCATTTTGGAAAAAAAGAATATATTCTGGCACCAGTATAATCAAATAAAGATTACCAAAGAATGATTAAAATATCAGTCAAAACCTACAATGAAATGAAAAACAAAAGAAAACTGAATCCATTACTGATCATAGTAAGGAAGCGATACAGTCAGTCTGTACAGAGATACAGTCAGTCAGGCAGAGTCTGTCTGAGAAGGTAAGTCTGCTCATTTTATATAGGTATTTGGGAAGCATTAAGTTTGGGGATTTGTGGACTTTCAGAGGTGGGAGTGGATTGACACCCTATGTAGAAAAGTCGTTACTCCAATGAGATTATCATTGATTAGGTGTCACTCAGAAGTGTGTTTTTTGGAGTGAGTCTGTCTTTGATTGGCTGGTTTTCAGAAGAGAGGGGCTGACATTAATTGCTTGCAAAATTGAACAGTTCTGGTCCTGGTGACTACTTGTTTCTATGGCTACAGACCAGTGAGTCTTTCCAATGTGTTTGAACTCTTACTGAACCCTTATCTTTACTAACGTAGTTAATTATCACTGAAAAATAAAGTTTCATCTGTGAAGATCTGATTCTCAATTTTTCATATTAATCACCATGAGTTTATCTTATTTTCATCTTTGAATAGTTTTTTTAATCACCTCTTGGAACCATGGCAGTATTGTAGCATTCATGACTCCACAGACAACAGGCATCAAATGATAGCAAAACAAACAAGAATTACATAATGGATCTACAACAGAATTATAAAATGGATAAAAACACTTTGGAACAATGATCCAAAATTTCCCAGTCATTAACAAAGAAACAAGTTCTATGACTTTCTGAGTCTACTTGCAGTAGATGGATATTTCACCTGTAGTTTTAATCCAGGTACAGCATGAATTGTTAACAATAGCAGGGATTCTTCCCAGGTCATCCAAAATAAAATCTAAGGCTATTTTGTTTTCTATAATTTGTGGGGTGAGAGGGGGGTGGTAAGAATATTTCACAGGTTTGTTTTTTGTTTGTTTGTTTTTTCTTGCAGTGAGTACTTTGTACTACTTACTGTGTCAATGTAAGAGAATTTCAATCTAAAATGGAACTGGATTATATTAAATGTAAAATCTCACACATGTGCTCTCAGAAAAACAAATCTTCAGGACTGAGAGACTGATTTCTAATAAATGTCTGATTTACAGAAAACTAATAATGTTGGAATTTTCTTAAATAACAGGGAGTTGGTCAGGGGTTACTTCATATCAGTCTTAAGAAATTTTTGCTTATGGTCTCCAGAGGCATGATCAAGAAATGATCCAGTTCAGGTTCATCTCACAAAATAAGTTTGAGCTTTATTTGTACAACTGGAGTGGTTTTATGTGCTCAGGAATTTTCAAAGCTGGTCTCATTTGATTTTTATTTTAACAGACTCTAAATAAACAGCCCTCTCTTTACAGTCCCTGACCACAAATACAGCCTGTCCCAAAACCCTCAACATACTTTCCTATAACATGCTACAGTTTACAAGTTCCAAATTGCAATTCCTCTGCTCTTCCCAAATAAATTTACCTTTGACAATTTTGAGTTTGCTTGTTTTACCTCTTTTTTTTTTTTTTTAAGTAAACAGTGTGAAGGAGAAACACACTGATAACTACCTCAAGTTGTTTAATTTGGATGGGATCACTTTTCACAGTCTACTGCAGAAAAGCTTTTTTTTTTTTTTTTTTTCCCTAATATTGAGAAGATTTTTTATTGATCTTTTTAATTGGTTTCTTTTTTTTTAAATTTTATTCTTACGTTAATCCCCATACATTACATCATTAGTTTTAGATGAAGTGTTCCATGATTCATTGTTTGTGCACAACACCCAGTGCTCCATGCAGAATGTGCCCTCCTCAATACCCACCACCAGGCTAACCCATCCTCCCACTCCCCTCCCCTCTAGAACCCTCAGTTTGTTTTTCAGAGTCTATCGTTTCTCATGGTTCCTCTACCCCTCCGATTTCCCCTGCTTCATTCTTCCCCTCCCGCTACCTTCTTCTTCTTCTTTTTTTTTTGGAAACAAACTGAGTGTTGTTGGAGTGGGGGGTGGGGTGGGAGGGATGGGGTGACTGGGTGATGGACACTGGGGAGGGTGTGTGCTCTGGTAAGCGCTGTGAATTGTGCAAGACTGTTGAATCTGCAGAAAAGCTTTTACCCTTTTGGAGTCTAAGGAAAGAGATTTGCTGAGCTATCCCTTTTGAATAGCCTCACAGAGCAATTAAATAGGGCCAAATTGAAGAGTCTGATTCCCAAATAGGTCAAATATGTAAGAAATATACAAAAGATTATTGAACCTTGATGGAGCTGTAGGTACACTTTCATAGTGAATTGTGCTTTGTTTAATTATAAGGATATTTTCATTTATGTATTATATGCAAAAGTATTATTTTGGTAAAATTAGTGTAACATATCTTGATAAAAATATTCAAATTGGCTATACTAATAAGTTTGGGAGTACTGGATTACTGAATTAGGTTGGTGATTACCTAGAGTATTTAAAGCCTAGTCTAAGACAAATGATAAGTACTAATGAGAACATGATAAAGTCATAGTATATAACCTTAAATTAGTAAAGAAAAAAAAGTATGAATAAACAAATGTATATAAAGGATGTTAAACGTATAAGATCACCTTGTTTTAATGGTTTTGGGAAGATTTCTACTTTGTGTAGTCATCTGCTTGTTCTGAGGATCTTAGGCAACTAAGAGGATCTCAACTGTTATGGACCCATTGCTTCTGTAGGTTCTTTAGAAAAAAAAAACTCCATTTAGATTCTGAGATTATGAGAATAATGCCCCAACTCTATTAAGATTCCTTGCATCTTCTAAGAATTGTATATGATAAGATAGAAAGTTTTCTGAGTAAAAAGTAAGGCTGTGCATAAGTCAAGTCATGAAAAAATGCTAGTTGAATATACACCCATATCATTGGATTGAAAAGTTAGAATGCCCAGGGGCACCTGGGTGGCACAGTTGGTTAAATGACCAACTCTTGGTTTCGGCTCAGGTCATGATCTCATAGGTCACAGGACTGAGCCCCACATTGGGCTCCATGCTCAGTGGGGGTCTGCTTGAGATTCTCTCCCTCTGCCCCTCTCCCCACTCTCTTGTGTGCTCTCTCTCTAAATAAGTAAAATCTTTAAAAAAATAAAGAAAAGTTGGAATGTCCAAAGTAGGAAACATAAATTCTAATACTAGTTCCCTACAATCCTGCAAGATTTTCTCTAGCACTGTTTTTTTGTTTTGTTTTGTTTTGTTTTGGGTATTTTTCCTTAGCATTTATTTTATTTATTTTTTTAAAGATTTTATTTATTTATTTGACAGAGAGAGAGGCAGTGAGAGAGGGAACACAAGCAGGGGGAGTGGGAGAGGGAGAAACAGGCTTCCCACCGACCAGGGAGCCCAATGCAGGGCTCAATCCCAGGACCCTGGGATCATAACCTGAGCTGAAGGCAGACACTTAACGATTGAGCCAACTAGGTGCCCCATCATTTATTCATTTTAGAGAGAGAGAGAGCATATGCATGAGTGGGGGGAGGGGCAGAGGGAGAGAACATTCAAGCAAACTCCCCCTGAGCATGAAGCCTGTTGAGGGCTCAATCCCATGACCCATGAGATCATGACCTGAGCTGAAACCAAGAGTCAGAGGCTTAACCCACTGAGCCACCCAGGCGCCCCTCAACACTGGTATTTTAAATTATTTCTCATATGAAACTTATTGACAAATAATGTTAAGTCAAAATTTGGTATTTAAGAGTTTTCTAGACAATCCAGAACAAAACAGGAACACAACTTTAAGTAGACAAAAGCAAAACCAAGGTAGCAAGAAATTAAGTAGTTTACTTGTAAAAAAAAAAAAAAGATTTAATGATTTTATCAAACTAATTATTCAACTGAAAATACTCAAGGTCTGATTATCTTATATAAAGTCCTACATCTAATGTCCTTAAAGACAAAAAAAAAAAAAAAAGGCCTTATTCTTCCCATGTCCTTATTGGGAAAACAAACAAAAAAACTGAAATAGTTGAAGGAGATTAAGAGGTACAAACTTCCAGTTATAAAACAAATAGATTACAGAGATGAAAAGTACAGCATAGGGAATATAGTCAATAATATTGTAACAACTCCATATGGTGACAAACAGTAATTACACTTACAGTGGCAAGCATTTCATAATGTATGTAATTGTTGAATCACTATGTTGTACACCTGAAACTAATGTCAACTATACTTCAATTAAAAAAAAAAAAAGAATAACAAAGTAAATTCAGAAATTAGAGCCAATCAAACTAATCAAAGCTGAGCTTGTGATTTAGACTAATTCACTTCACAGCCAATCTGAAGGATAAAAAATTGGGGGCACAAGGGTCTTATTGAGGGCACCTGTTGCTCCAATAATCTCCTGAAATTCTTCCAAGTGAGTGTTATATAAACATCATCAGTATAATTTCCAGAACTCTCACTGAATGATCTAAATTAAAAAGAGAAAGTTGAATTTATTGCTTGCTACAGTAAGAGAGTTATGCTGGTCAGGCATAGTCTCTTCAAGCAGAACAGATTGTTGATCTTTCAAGCTATGATGTCCAATGTGATAGCCATTAACCAATATGGCTATGATAATTTTAATGAAAATTTAAATTAAATGCAATTTTAAAATTTAATTCCCCAGTACACTAGACACATTTCAAATGCTCAATAGTCACATGTAGCTAGTAGCTATCATGTTGAACATTCAGATATAAATATTTTTCACCACTACATAAACATCCATTGACAGCCCTGTTATATAAAATTTTTGGAACACTATCTGAGATATAAATATATTAGTATCATCTGTAGAAATAAGACTACTTGAATGATAGTGTTGAAGGATTTTCACCCAGAAGTGTACTCATTGGAGTTTGTGACTTGCTGATTTTTGTAAGTGAAGTGGGGACAGTAGGAGCAGATGAGAGGCTGACATGGATTGCTGGAATGAAAAAGTATGTTCACTGAGGCAAGCTGTTGTTGATAGACTGAATCTGGTTCTATTGGCTATTAGTTATAATGACTCTAGAATAAACAGAATTCTTCTAAGTATATGATGACTTGTTTTATTCTCACAGAATTGGCAAAGCAAAGGACAAAAATGTCAGTGAAATTTAAAAAGAAATTTACAAAAGTCTCAATTAAAGAAAACATAAATAAAATTACTATACAATATGTGTAGTCTTTTAAAGCATAGTGTGATTTATTAAATAAAAGTGTCTGTAAGATGATAAAAGTTTACCCTATTTCACACTATGTACAAATATAAAATCAATATGCATTTAAATTACCAAAATAAAGCAAAACGCCTTAAAAATATTTTTAGAATGTAAGATGTACAATATCAATATGGTAATACCTGCTGGGCAGACTGGATACAAAAAGTTTAAAAAACAAAGCATAGAGCTACTTGTCTGTAAAATTTGCAAATTTTCCTAGGAAAATATTTTGATAGGGTCAATAGACAAAATTTAGTTTATAAAGTGGAAAACTGATAAAACGTCTTTATTTTGTGGAAATGGGATATATATCCCATTATGGTCTGTCCTTAGGCACATGTGCCCATGTCAGAATCAAGCAGAAGAAAGTAGTAGGTGACAAAAGTAACTCAACAACCATAAAAGAGTATAAAAATTATTAAACACAAAGATTCTCATGGAAAATATACCTCAGAAAAATCTGAATGAATATTTACAGCATTCTTTGAAGAAAAAAGATATTTGAGCATCTCTGAAGGACAAGTATGACTCCTCATTGAGAAGGTGGGAGGCAGCAATCCAGGGCAAGAGACTATGGACAAAAGCTTAAAGCACCAAATACTATGATATATCCTAGGGATCACACTTACTATGTGAAACTGTTTGTCATGGTTATATTGAAGGGTGCATTTGTAGGAATATTGAAAGATATCGGAGAGAGAACTCTCTTGGTACCTGGTAAATCCAATGGTGAGAAGGAAAAATATTCTATGAATCATGAGGAAAATTGTCTGTTATATGAAGACTGGTTGAATGTGGCATTGACAAGGTCAGATATTCATTATAACCAATCTATTTCAACTTCTTTTACAAAGTGTCTTTCAGTAAGTATATTACTCTAAACTCCTAAGAAAAAAATTAGTTTTTAAGTTGCATTTATTTATTTTTTTTATAGGTAAGGTTAAATAATCTAGGGGAAAAAGATCTTCTTAACATAAAGTATCTCCAGTATTGCTTTGTAAATAATGGCTCAAAAATCATATTTAATCACATTTGCTTTGAGTTTGTTGTTGTTAATGTGTATTAAGTCATAATTTGATTTCCTAAAACCTAATCTTTTGATGAAAATGTCATTAGCAGAGGCTAATGATGAATTTATATATGAAGTGAACCACTGCATAGCTCATTAAAATTAAATAGTATGAAGTTAAAAAAAAACTGATAGGGAAAATTAATGAACATAAAGTTTTACTTTTCAAATTCTTATTTTGAAGGTTAAGTTCTTATTTTTCAAATAATCACATTATTTAGGGTTTGTTAAGTTTTGAAATATCTGGCAAAACAAGCTTTTTACTTTCTCAAATGTGTATAAACATTTCAAAACAATTTATTCAGAATATTCTTAGAAAGTGCAATTCTTACTCTTTTGTACTTTCTAGCTTTACTGATTTTCTAAGTGGTTCTTAACGTTACTCAGCAAATCAAAAAAGGTCTACTGAGGCTTTTCTAGAACAACTTGCTCAACTCCTGTTACAGTGAGCTGCCTCATCTTTAGAGATTATATACTGATTAAAGGGTTAAAAAAAAAAAAGGATCTATTACCACATATGATGGGGAAATCAAATATTTGAACGCAAGTTTACCAGCTTTTCCTGCTGAGTTTTTGTGAACTGTGCCATTTCCCCCTCAAAATAACCACATATACTAGGTTTAATGTCCCTAATTTCAATACATAAATTTTAGGGGGACACAAATATTTGGTCCATCGCATATATGTATGCCTTTGCTGATTGCTCATTTTTTAAAGTCTAGGAAATTAATCCATTGTGAAATTTTTATTTTTTAAACCTCAAATGCAAAAAAAAATTTTCAAATAATTCTGATTATATATAAAAATTAAAACACTTAATTCTTAATTCTATTGTATAAAAAATTGGGTACTCTGCATTTAAGTTGTCATTCTCACTATTCATTAATGAATATTTATTACCAGTTGACAAATTACACCTTTTAATGCTGTCATCTTAAAAACACAGAAAGAAGATAATTATAAGTATTTTCCTTATTGTTTACAGAGTTGAGCACTTTAGTGATTAAATACTTCTGTATCTTTACTGACCATATAAATTATTGTTTGTCTCATTATTATATATTTTAATTGTTTATTACTTGTCACTTTCTTTCCCATTACATGCCACAAGTTCTGTTTACATAAAGGGCCAATAAAGTAAAAACAGGGAACTTAAACTCAAATGTCAAGGCAGAGACAATAAATAAGTGAAGCAGACCAAGTTTGTTTGACTACTTATTCATTCATTCAATAAACAATTAATTTCCCATTTATCAAACATTCATTAAGTACTTCCTATGTGCCAGACCCACTTCTAGGTTCCTACGACATAGAAATAAACAAAATAAAGGTCCTTACCCCTTATTTCTTACATTCCACAGGGAAAACCAGACAATAAAAAAAATAAATATAATAAATAATTACAAGTTTAGAAGGTGAAGGAACCCCAAAAATGTAGTGCCAGGGGTGAAAAGTGCTTAGATTAAGTGTTAGAGCAAAAAACAAATCAACGCTATGTTTCGAGTGACTGATGCCCAGTTAAGTGGAAGGCTAGTGTGACAAATTTCTGTCTTCCAAAAGGAGCCACATGAACTGATTTTGAGGTGAAATCTCCTATTTTATATTCAGTATTTAACAGCATGGCTGCACATTGTTCAGATCATATAAAACATATGTGTGTCTCATTTGGGTCACAAGCCTAGGTTTAAAGCTTGGTACCAGTCAAGTTAGTTCACACTAGTGTTCTTTATTGTTGAGATGTTTACACTTAACTCTCTCTTCTTGTCAGGAGCCATTCCATTACACAGCTCTCTTCTTGTGTTGGTCTTACATCACATCTTAATTGTGGTTGAAAAATCTGTGATGGGTATTATTTGATGATTTGAATGCTTTCTCAGATAAATTGTATAATATTGCTGTGTATTAGCATAAAAAAAGCTTGACCCCAATTTTTTTTAAATATTGGAAGTTAATGAGGCTACTATTTTTAAGCAGACCTATGAATATTTAAAAAAAAAAACTTTCTAGCACAAATCACTCAAATGTTATTTCCACAAATATTAAATTATTCTGACTTAATGAGGTGACTAAGTTTAATATTACAGTATAAGGTAGATTCTGCCAAAGCACAAAGTCATTTAAAAACACAGATTTAGAGTTTAATCTGTTTTTGTACTCAATTGTAACTTAAAACATTCCATAGATATTGCCATTTTTATAAATATAAGTTACAACCATGAGAGATTATGGACTCTGAGAAACAAACTGAGGGTTCTAGAGGGGAGGGGGTGGGGGGATGGGTTAGCCTGGTGATGGGTATTAAAGAGGGCGCGTACTGAATGGGGCACTGGGTGTTATATGCAAACAATGAATCATGGAACACTACATCAAAAACTGGTGATATAATGTATGGTGATTAACATAATAAAATTTAAAAAATAAATAAAATAAAATTACTTAAAATATATTACAACAAATATATGTATAAAATTATGAAAATTATTTCAGTGTCACTTCAAGTCTCCATCTCCAACTTGTACATACTTCTTACAACTTCCACCTGTCCCCCCACATAGGTCTTCTGTATTAGACACATTAAAAGAATCCAATCAGAGTTGCTAGGCTGCACTAGGAAAATGAGAGTTTATACTTGAAATTTTGGTGAGCAAAGTTGTAATGTTGTGAAATGTAAATTATTTAGATTTTTTTTACATTTTTAACTTTAAAAAAATTAAAAATAGAACAAAAATCCACTATAAAACAGGGATTTTGATTTATTACATACTTGCGAACTTCCTTAATTGATACTGTATGAGCTCTAATTTATTTTTCATGGCATAAGGTTGTGTGATCTTTGTTTGGCTTAAGTTATCTTAGAAATCACTTTTTTTCTGCATATGAAACAATTACTGGAATAATTCATTTTCATCTTCCAAAATTCCCACCGTTTGGTGTCTGTCCACATAAATAATTTTCCCTTTAGGGAAAAAGTGTATAAAGTTTATCTTTAGTAGAAATTTACATGATTTTGGAACATTCCCACTGAAAGCAATTTAGTGTAACTTTTGCCTCTAATTCATATTCTGAAATTTTACAAAAGCTTTGATTCATTGATAATGTAATAGACTGACAAATTTTGCTCATGTTTTCTACTTAAAAGCATTTTCAGCATCAGTATAATATAAGGGATGGGAAATTGAAACAATTATACAAAATATAAGAGGAAAAATATCCCACCATAGAAGTCTTATCAAGTTATTTTAAACAAATTTGACTGCCTATGAAAAATTTCTATTTTGGTACCTTCGATGCTTGTGAAGTTACTTTCAATGTGAAACAAACCCCCAACCCCACCAAACACACACACACAAAGAACAATTTGATTGTCTGGAGATAGAAACAGGTTGCCTATGGATTCGTGGAGGTTATAAAATATTTGCCAAATATCTGTCTGTAGACTACATCTCCAACAGATTACCTAACACCTGTGTTGAGGATGACTGGGATTAAGAGTATTCTTGATGATAGGGTAAACTCTTCTAGGAAATAGAAAAATTAGGTGAAGCATTTTATAGAGGCTGAGAGTACAAACACGTTGGTTGTCTGAGTGAAAGGAATTTTAGAATCAGGATCATGAAGGATCCCCAGGTGTGTGTTTGTGTGTGTGTGTGTGTGTGTGTGTTTAAAGAGGTATAAATATTCAAGAATACCTAAAGAAAGAGTTACTGAAGAAGAGTATTTTACTTTATGACTATTATAAAAAGTGTCTTATAATTTGTGATCCTTACTTGCACTGTATTACAAATTCCTCTTCTATCATTTTTATTTTATAGAAGTATGGATAGATAGATGGACAGACATCTAGCACGGTTGCATACCACTCATTGCTGCCTTCTCTTTCATTCATCTCATGGCCTCTAATATGATGCTTTTTTTTAAGTGCCTTCCTCGTATATGGTGGAATACTATGTGAATTTTTGCCTCTTCACAGATCTCTTCCTTTCATTGCACCTGAGTATATAGGATTATGGGGTTCCTGGTCTTTTCTTTTAATAGTCTTGTTCTTCTACCACCAATTTCTAGCAGGTGAGAAGTCCTGTATCAGTCTGACTCTTTTTTCTTTGTAAAGTACATTTTCTTTTTGCCTGAAAAAGCATTTAATTTTTTTTCCTAAGTGTTCAGTCATCTTACCAAGCTATGTCTATGTATGTGTGTTTTATAGTCAATCCTCACAAGAATTTAATAAGCAGATTAACCCTTAAAAATCAGACTTTAGCTTAAAAAAGTTGTGCTGTCTATTATGTTGCCTCCTCACCATTCAGAATCATCAAACACAGCCTCACAGATTGTGTCCCCTGCTGTTGTGTGATAGAGTGGTCCTGTCTCCATCTGTTCTAGTCTTGCCTTTTGAGATTTCTCTGATTTTCATGTCAGATTCCCTGAATTAATCCATAGATCTCTTTAGGTTTCCTTAGTGAGGTGTTTACCTTCAATTTTTTGCTTTTGTGCTTTGAAACATCTCTTGTATAGGGTGTTTTTCAAGAAATGGCAATAATTCTCTTCTTCAATTAATTTAATTAATGTTTTTAAAGATATGTTAATTTTTAACATTGTTTCATCTTGTATCTGAAATTCCATAAGTGTTTTACACTCAGATATATGTATATGTAAAAACATACACAAAGACACCTGTAATATGTATCTATTCACATGTATATTTTATAGGTCTTTGTTACCTTTAGAATTTTATCTGATATTCACATCTCTGACTGTTGGGGCACCTTAGATGTGTTGTGCATTACTTTGCAAGACGGGGATTTCTTCCTTATGATATTTCTAGTTCCCTCTTGAAGCACAAGGAGGAAAATTCTCTGGTCCCATGTTTTCTAGGCTTCTCTCCACCTCAGGAGTGGAGGAGCCTCAAATATCTCTTTGTCCACTTGTCCTGTCCATGGATGTCAGGGAAATAGTTTTTCTCACATACTTGAGAAATGTGTACTTTCTGTTTTGAGCAGCCTTTGTGTCTCTTGGGAACCAAGCTTTTCCCAAGGTGCATGAATCTGTGCCTACAGTTTCCTATCCATTAAGAACAGGCAACATTTAGCACAAAGTGCATTTTCCTACTTTCTCTTGAAAACTGGGGATGAACCTGTTTTCTGAAGCCCAAATGCAACAGCTGCTTGTCTCAAATTAGATGAGTGAGAGTTAGAAGTGGAGGAGCGACAAAGATAATTGAAGCAAAAATTCTCTTTCTTTTTGAATGACTTTTAATATATTGTTAACAAAAATAATTTTTTCTGACTATATCAAGATGGAAGTGAAAACTATAGATTGAGCTTCACCACCCCCACACCCAATAAAAGCTTTAGGATTACAAATCATGAATCATTTGTCAGATAAGCATTTGTTTCCAAAAAATATATATCAAATAAATAAATAAGGAATTCTTTTAGATGATGCTCTCAGCCTCTTGGGACATGGGAAATTATCTATTGATATTATTAAGGACTATTATGAGACAGCTTCAGATAGTTACTCACTCGATAGTCTTTTTTTTAAGATTTATTTATTTTAGAGAGAGAGAGAAAGAGAGAGCGTACACACACCCACGAGCTGGGGGGGAGAGGCAGAGGGAGAGAATCTTCAAAGAGACCCCCACTGAGTGTGAGCCCAACAGAGGGCTCAATCTCATCACCCATGAGATCATACCTGAGCCAAAACCAAGAGTCGGAAGCTTAATTGACTGAGCCACCCAGGTACCCCGACTCACTTGATATTCTTAAACAACACATTTGTGACACATATCTTGTGGAATTCTTACATTTTTTTGTATTCATATGTAAGTATAAACATTTATTCTGAAACTGAATAGATTTATATTTGTATGTTTCATTTTAATGAGGTCAAATGTTTCTATGTCCTTAACTATACAGACATAGGTTGACAAAGTATTTACTACAATATTTGAAAATAACATTATATACTTGAGATGTTTTATTATTACTTTGTTATTTATCCAATTACATTTTTATTATTTGTTCTATTATTTATTTTATTAACTATTTTGAATGTTTATTTTATTATTTATTTATTTATTGCCAGTCCTTGAAATAATGCCTTTTACACTGTATATATGGGACAGTAAATATCTGTTAAATGACCAAACACTCTGGTCAGAACTAGAAATTTTAATTTTCATACAAATAAGAATTATTGGAGTTCTTTCTATATAAATGCATTTTATAAATGCATGTTTATCAGTTTTTTTGTCAATGGTTGAGCACAGCTGTATTTTAAAATATACTTTTGTCATGAAATATTTTATATATTTGCAGCATATTATTTTATTTTGCTTTGTTTTCTTGGATATGGAATGAATCTTTTTAAAACAATTAATTTATAAAATTTTAGGGACATAGAAAGTGACCTGGACTTTATCTTAAAAGATTCCAAGCTGTATAATAGCCTCTTTTCCATAAATATGTTCTGACATACAAAACAAAAATGTGACTTTCAGTAATGTGAGGATATTGAGCATGATCATATATTACTTTTTAAGCAATTTTAGCTCATAGCTTTTTAAATTTAAAACAGTGTTCTAGGTATTCTCTTACAGTGTAAATATCACATTTTCATGTTTCCTATAAATGAAAACAAATAATTAAAACTTTATGAATGTCATCTGTAGTTTGCATAACACTATTTTACTCTTTTTTTTAATATAGGCTATTTGGTTGGCAAATAAAGACTTAAAAAAATAGGTGGCATAGATTTTGCTTTTCACACAAATCCTCTGATACATCACATCTGTGTTTTTAAGTCTTTCTAAATTACACTGGCAGATGACCATGTAACAATTCAATCCTGTTTAGCTGCTCAAAACAGTTCACTTCTCCAATAATATAAAATAGCTTATTTGAGTAAATCTAAATGTTTTACACTTTAAATTCGTGTGCGTGTTTGAGTGCTCTGTTTACTTCTGACATTGAGTCACCTTAAATTAAGGATAGTTATAGGCAAATCTGCCATACTTGTATAAATTCAAAGTGTAATAGAACAAAACTAAAGAGAAACTTTTTCTATAAATGTACAACACTGGTTCACAATACTAGCTAAGTTATAATAAGAAAAAGTTCTGGATATCACTTTTAGCCTATAATACACTTGAACATGTATTTTCTACCATTAAAGTACCTCAAAATCCCATTAAAGCACAGAGACTTGCCCAAGCTTGAATGATAAGTGAACATCGAACCACAAGTGAAACTGGAACTCAGCTACCATTCCTGGACTTTCTAATTTTAGAATTGCTCTTACAAGTATTTTTTAAAAAAACAATTAAAACTGTTCAAGGATTGCTTTAGAAAACAACCACCATGTAATTTTTAATACCTGTTGAATAAATATGATTTTCAAAGAAGAACATAGTAAAAATGAAAAATGAAATTATCTAATATAATATTCTCATTAATTAATCAACTCATTCATTATTTTAAAATCTAGTTACTGATTTTTCACACTTCTTCTTTAAAAAAGTCCCCTTATTATATATAAGACATATTTATTGTACAACCTGATGTGCATTTTAAACTAACCTTTGTTATAAGAATTTCAATAATAAGCAGCGCCTGGGTGGCTCAGTCGTTAAGCGTCTGCCTTCGGCTCAGGTCATGATCCCAGGATCCTGGGATCGAGCCCCGCGTCGGGCTCCCTGCTCTGCAGGGAGTTGGCTTCTCCCTCTCCCACTCCCCCTGCTTGTGTTCCTTCTCTTGCTGTGTCTCTCTCTGTCAAATAAATAAATAAAATCTTTAAAAAAAAAAAGAATTTCAATAATAAAATGACAGATTATACTTATTACTTAAAAGTATAGTGACTCTAAATTTTCAGAAAATATATTTTCTGACATTGGTTGCTTTAGTAATTTTATATAAAACTTTGACTTATGAATCTTTACTGACATTAAGCACTTTTTATAATTTCATGTAAACATTCACTCTATTAAAATGTAACAATTCTTACAGAGAGCTACGTTATCTTGGGGTAGATTTTACTGTTTTTTGATTGACTAAGCTTAATTGTAGGCCTTTTGCATATTTACATTCTCACTATTTTATGTTTTTTTTTTTTAAAGATTTTATTTATTTATTTGAGAGAGAGAATGAGAGACAGAGCATGAGAGGGAAAAGTGTCAGAGGGAGAAGCAGACTCCCTGCCGAGCAGGGAGCCCAATGTGGGACCCGATCCAGGGACTCCAGGATCATGACCTGAGCCGAAGGCAGTCGCTTAACCAACTGAGCCACCCAGGCGCCCCTATTTTATGTTTTTCTATAAAAATTTTTTTAAAGATTTTATTTATTCATGAGAGAGAGAAAGAGAGAGCATGTGCAAGAGAGCACAACCTGGGGGAGGGGCAGAGAGAGAGGGAGAAGCAGGCCCCCTGGAGAGCAGGGAGCCCAACAGGAGGCTGGATCCTAGGACGCTGGGATCACGACCTGAGTTCAAGGCAGACGCTTAACTGACTGAGCCACCCAGGTGCCCCATAATTTTTTTTTTTTTTTTATAAAACAAAATTTGAAGAGGAAACCTTATACTTTTATACCTTTTAAAATTGTCAAACAATAAAATTTCTTATGTGGCAGCCTAAGAATTTTCAGGTCTCTTTTGTAACAGAGATGAGAGAAATTTCTCTTTCTTGTAGACACTGAAACAATTTGCCAGGTCTCCTTCAATTTTTGCTTTTAATATTTTAAAATCTCCAGTGACTTAAGTCTCAGCCCAGTTGCTTTGTGAAAGAGATGTCTGCAGTGTATATTCTCAGAATGCCACAAAGCCCAATCAGCCTTAAGATTTTCAATTTCTACTTTAGTACAGTTCATAAAATTTCCATTATAAAAATGGAACTTTTTTTCTAACTTTTTTCAACTAACTTGTATGAATATATCGATCGGGAAAAGATAATTTTTAAAAATCTAAACATTATCAGAAACCTAATTTGAAAGAATTCACAAAATATTCTATAACATATGTTTATATTTCCCTGCAATTTTTTTTTTAACTACAGTTATCAGTAAAACGACACTGAGTTTGCAAAGTAGAAGCTGGGTTCATAATAAAGCAATTATCACAATCCACTTGAGAAGTGATAATAGTAAAGCAAGGACTGTCCTGCCATATCTATACTGTCAGAGACATAAATAAAGAGTAGCTCTTTACTAATGAACAGTGCAGCAGAATGAGCAGTAATATTAATGGATTTTGCTATGTCTGCATAATACCTAGGATAATTGGCTTTGGAGTAGTGAATCAGGGCCATTCACAATAGATACAATAAAAGTATCACCTTCCTTTATAAAATAAAAAATGGCTCATGTCATTGACTAAGATTTAATTTTTTAATGTAGAAAACTGACTATAACCCTCTAATCAAACAGTTGGTGAATTTTCTGACATTCATCAGGGTCTCTAACAACCTGTAACTATTCTCATGTAATGTTTATTTTGATGTTACTGTTAATTTTCGCATGCTTATGGATTTTAAGGGAAATTCTTATTGCTGAGAAAAAATACCTCCCTTTACATAGATCATAGACTTGTTATTCTGAAATGATCTTTAAGTTTATCTAGGTGCATAATTTTAGATATGAAAGCACTGAAACTGGAAGAGGTTAAGTGATACGTTTGAAATTATAAAAAAAGTTAAGGATGGGTAATATCAAGATTAGATTTTGTGACTCCAGATCCCAAGCGTTTTTTCTATCACACAACAGTATATTCCCAAATCCCAAATTAGGAAGTGCCAAGGGATAATAGAAAATGTAAATCATAGTTAATAAAAATTGGTCCAATTTCAAGGTCAGAGGTCAGTTTAAGTGTCAGGCTTGGCAAGGGAACTGGTGTGGTTGATTTGCAAGAGTTTATGTCCAGCTGCCAATTACTTAATGAGAAAATGATGATTGAAATAAATAACATTACTGTTACATAGCATACAACAGTATAGCAAATCCAGTATTAGTCAACAGATTTTATAGAACTCTCTAAATTCAGGAATTTATGAAAATTAGAACAATTAGTATTTAAGATAGAACAATTGTTTTATTTCTTGGCATTTATACATAAGGTAATTGAATTTTAAAGGTAATTTAGATTATTTTAAAATTTAAAAGAACATAGAATATTTGATGTTCCAAAGGAGAATGCTTTCTAAAATGATAACGTTGTCATTTTTATGATGCTCATGGAGCCTTTAAATAAAATACAAATTCCCTAATATCTAATAAATTCCCTCCTTGGCTTTCTACTCTCTTCCATACCAATTCCTACAAATGCTAGATTTTATTTACAAACTGTTTCTTGCTAGTTCTACAAATACTTTTTTTGGCAGTTTCATATTCAGTTACATATATGCTGTTAGTATTTCTTTTTTATCCCCTAAAACGCCAAACATCTCACACATATTTCAATTGATAAATTCCTATCTATTTTTCAAAGCTGAACACATTTGCTCCTACCTCTATGGGGCCTTCTCTATCATTTAGGTCATATGAACTTTCTCTGTTCTTCCTCCCTCTTTCCACTGTTTAGACAAGCTATTAGTATAGCATTTATAAGTTTGTGTTGTTATGGCTGCTATTTGTACAAAACTTTTCCTGAACCGATACCATTAAATTAAATGCATATTGGAAATCTAGTATTTTTGTTTTTTCCTTTTGTTTTCATAGTTCAAATGAAAGTTTACATTTCATTTTCAAGTTAAAATCCGAAAATGTATTCCTTTTCAACACATAGTACAAGAAACGTTGGAAATCAATATGTATAATAATATAATAAAAAAAGAACTTCGATCCATACCTGACACCATATTAAAAATAACTAAAAATTGACTATAGCCTTAAATTTGACACCTCAGATGATAGAAATTCCAAAATAAAACGTATAAGAAAATCTTTTTGATCTTATAACCCACCCCCAAATATTTCTTCAAAAAAAAAAGATTTTATTTAGTTATTTATCTGAGATAGAGAGAGAGCACGATTCAGGGGCAGAGGAAGAAGGAGAAGCAGACTCCCTGCTGAACAAGGAGCCCAACGTGGGGCTTGATCCCAGGACCTCAGGATCATGACCTGAGCTGAAGGCAGATACTTAACCTACTGTGCCACTCAGGTCCCCCATCTGCCTCCAACGTCTTTGTTACTCAAAATATACAAAGACCTCTTAAAACTTGAAAAAAAGGTCAATTAAAATGGGCCAAACAACCTAACGGAACTACACTGAAGAAGATATGTAGATGAAATTAGCATATGAAAAGATGCTCCTCATCACAAATCACCAGGGAAATGCAAATTCAACCAATGAGACACCATGACACACTTAAGACAATGGCCAAAATCCAGAACACTGACACACAAAATGTTAGCATTTTGAACTCATTGCTGGTGGAAATGCAAAATGGTACACCTACTTTGGAAGATACCTTGGTGATTTCTTATAAAACTAAACATATTCTTACCATATCATAAGCAATCACATACCTTGATATTTACCCAAAGAAGCTGAAAACCTATGCCCACACAAAAACCTGCTTATGGAGGTCTGTAGCAGCTCTATCCATAATTGTCAAAACTTGAAAACCACCATATTGTCCTTCAGTAGGTGAACAGTAAACCAACTGTGATAAATCTAAACAACAGAATATTATTCACTGCTAAACAGAAATGAGCTATGAAGCCATAAAAAGACATGGAGGATAGTTAAATGCAGATTAGTAAGTGAAAGAAGCCAATGTAAGGCTACATACTGCATGATCCAACTGTATGTTTAATATGTTTAATGAAAAGACAAAACTACAGAGACAGTGAAAAGATCAGTAGTTGCCAGGAGGAAAGAGGGATGAACAGGTAGAGCACAGAGGATTATTAGGGCAGTGATATACTATTACACTATACTGTATATTACTATAGAGTAGCATGATATTATAATGGCATACACATGTCAACATGCATTTGTACAAACTTACAGAAGTACAACACCAAGAGTGAACACTAATGTAAATTATAGACTTTGGATGATAATGAAGTGTCAGTGTAGTTTCATCAATTGCAACATAAGTTCTACTCTCGTGGGGGGGACATTGTTGATAATGGAGTAGGCATATATGAGGTGGGGAGTTATGGGAAATTTCTGTACCTTCTCCTCAGTTTTGCCTTAAAGTTAAAACAGCTCTAAAAAAAAGTCTATTAAAAAAAGAAGAGATAAACCATAAACTAGAAGAAAATATTTACAAATCACATATCTGATAAAGAATTTTACCAGGATATATAAAGAACTTTTAAACTCAGCAATAAAAACAAACAAACAAAACAGCCAAAATATTTGTACAAACACTTCACCAAAGAAGACTTACAAAATGCAAATGTGCTTAAATTAATAATCTATTAGAATGGCTCAAACTTAAAAGTTTGACATTACCATATATTTGCAATGATTTGGAGGAAATGGGAGTCTCATATAGGCGTGGTGGCAAACAGTTTGGCAGTCACAAAAACAGACACAAGGCAAGTATAACCACTAACCACACAGTTGATTTTGGAGATGAATCTAAAGAGGAATACAGTAAAAGAAAAACCATCATGTCCAAGTGTGTCAAAGGAAGTTTTACATGATATGACTTTCTTTAAAACTGTTTTTTTTTTTTCCCCCTAAATTGGTTTCAGATTTTAGCTAATAGGAAAATGTTAGATTGAAGAACAAGGCAATGATGTCCATTCTCCTCATTTCTATTCAGGATTGAAATGGCATAGAATTCTCATAACTTTGATTAAGGCAAAAAGAAAAAGAAAAAGAAAAAAAAGTATGAGAATAATAAGAAAAGTTTAATGCAGACAACTGTTTACTGAGAAAATTCTGAGACATCTAAAAATTAACTATGAGAACTAATATGCAAATTTATCAAGGATGTTAAAGAGAAGGCTAACACACACTGTGAAGTGTAGGAGCCAATAATAGGAAAATTAAATAAATTATTCAATTTATTTTTTATCAGCAAATAGAAAATGCTTATGAGTAAACTTAACAAAAGACCCATTGAAAATTACAAAAATACTGTAAGAAATACTAAAGAAAACAAAGATTATCGATATACTTCATGAATTGAAACATTCAGTATTATTAAGATATCAATTTTCTGCAAATTGACATACAGATTAAATGTAATCCCAATATTAATTACATAATTAAAAAAATACAAAGTTATTCTAAAATTCATATGATACTCAAATGATCTAATATATTCAGGATAATTTGGAAGAATAAAAACAAATTTGGAAGACTCAACATGCCTAGTTTCCAGACTTACTATAAAGCTACAGTAAATAGGTCTTGTGGTATTGCCATAATGATAGACACAGACATTCAGATCAACAGAAGAGAACAGAGAATAGAGAATGAGAACCATGTATATATGTCCAACGGTTTTTCAACAACTTTATCAATTTAATTCGATGGTACAAGAATAATTTTTTAAACAAATGCTGAGGAAATTGTTGTATATCCAAATGGAAAAACAAATTACTCTGACTTATTACCACTCACTACTCATACACATACAAAAGATAACCAGAGTTGTACTACTGTCCTCAAACTACAGCATTTCTAGAAGAAAACAGAGAAGAAATCTTTGTGACCTCAAAGTAGGCAAAAAGAAAACTTAAAAGTACCCAAAACATACAACTCATAATGGACAATAAATAACAAAATGGACTACATCAAACTTTTTATTTAAAGTTTTTATTTAAATTCCAGTTAGTTAACAAACAGTGTAATATCAGATTCTGGTGTTCGATATAGTGATTCAACACTTCCATACAGTACCCAGGGCTTGTTGTGATGAGCACCAGATGATGTATGTAAGTGTTGAAATCACTAAATTCTACACTTGAAACTAATAGTATACTGTATATTAACTAACTGGAATTTGAATAAAAACTTAACAAAAAGAAACAAAACAAATGAGCAAATGGACTATATCAAACTTAAAATTTTTTGTTCTTTGGAAGCTACCACTTAGAAAATGAAAAGGCATTCCAAAAACTGAGACAATCATTTCACTGTACCTATATATCATATAAAAGGCTTGTAAACAGAAACTATAATGAATTCTTAAAAATCTATAAGAACACAAGTAACCCAGACAAAAGATTTGATCATACATTATATAAAAGAAAACATATGAGTGTTCAATAAGTAAAAAGTTCCTCTTTATTGTTACTCATCAGGAAACATTGAAATTAACATTACAATATTAAGACACACACATTAAAATGGTGGAATTAAAAAGACTAACAATATCAGTCTTAGTGAGGATATATTGCTTCTGGAACACATATGTATTGTTTGTCAGAGTGTCAAATGACAAAATCATTTTGACAAAGTTTCTTATAAATTTATCGTATGACATACCAGTGTCACCTAAGGGAAATGAAAAGATATGTCCACAAAACAATTTATACGCAAGATTTTATAACAGCTTTATTACCCAAATCTGGAAACAACCTAAATGCACGTCAACAAGTGAATGCATAAACAATTATGGGATATCTCTTCAAGAAACACTGCACAGCAATGGAAGGGGATGGGTAGCTACTGATAAAATAACATAAAGGAAACTCAGATTAAGCTAAGTGAAAATAACCTAATATAAAAGAATACCTACTATATGATTCCATTTTCCATTCCATTGTCCTACAAAAAGCACAAAGTATCTATGGTCACAGAACACCTGAAACTGGATGTGGAGAGACGCGTGAGGTGATGTTGACTGGAACATCAACACGTAGAAGCTTTTTGCATTTTTGACATATCAGTAACATGTAATAGCAGACCTGATTGTATTAATAGTGACAGGAATGTATACAATCAACACAACTCACCTACATATAAACTTAAAATATATGTATTTTAATGTATGTAAATTATACCTCAGAAAATTTATTTCTAAACAGTTTTATGCAGTAAAGTTTAAAGTAGTTTAATCACAAATCTCTTAACTTCCATACCACCAGGAAAGGTTAAAAGTAAGTTCTTGGGCTTAAAAAAGATGTATGGGTAGATACGGATCGAAAATAGTTCCTTCCCACTCCCACTTCTCTTTCAAGGCTTTTCAAGATTGGAGTTAGTTCAGGGAATAGAAATAAATAATTAATTATTATTGAGGGGAACAAAAATGTTTTTCACTTCACTCAGTTTGGGCCTAATCTTGCCTGTTGATAGTGATCTTTGAAGATGTGACAAGGTGACAGCTTTGTGTAAATGGTGTTTATTTTTTCTTTAGTGTGGTGCTGAGCTTCTCCTCAGTCTCTTTGTCATAGAGGATCCTCTTTAAGAGGTGTAATCATTAACTCCCTTTGATTCTAGCAGAAGTTTGTGCACCAAAACCTTCCCTGTACTCATTGTCCCATCACTTTAGTCATATGGCATCTAAGGCACCACTTTGACTCCTATCCATTTTCTAAAATCTAAATTGTTTCCCTTTTTGAAACACAGAACTTGATGGGTTGCTCTACCTCATGCTCTGTGATTTTTTTAGAGAACTGGAATAACTGACATGGTGTCCATTATTCTCCTCAGGCATCTCTCCCATGGTCCCTTTAAGCCTTTCTGGCTCAGAATTCTGGATACCCAATGATGATCTTGGGGATTCTACAGTTCAGGAACTATTCAGGGAAGGAGGTATCAGTCTCTCCTTTCTATTATTCTCAACTTCTACTAGTATCATTGCTTTAGAGTCCTTGCCACTTTGAGCACTTGCCTTGTTCTCTCACACGAGGCAAGAGAGTTACTTTTCCCCACCAGTACTATAAAGTTTGGAAGTCAAGTAAATATCCCTTCTGTTTCCACCTGTCTTTTTCTTTTATAAACTGGAGGTAAAGGGTGGTGGTGATGGATGGGTAGTAATCGGGTAACTGCTGTTCCAGGTAAGGCCTGGGGAAATCATAATGGTTCCTTGGTGTTAGTTTTCGAAATATGATACTTTTTATATCTTTTCCTGTTTTGAGGGCTTCAGTTGTACTTTGTGAGAATGTGAAAGGTTCCTTTCAAATTCTGCTACATTACTTGTTTTTGTTTATATATTTGTTTGTTTTTTTAAGATTTTTATTTATTTATTTGAGAGAGAGAGAATGAGCAGTGGGGAGGGGTAGACGGGGAGAGAGAGAGAGAGAGAGAAGCAGACTCCGCGCTGAGCAGGAAGCCTGATGCGGGGCTGGATCCCAGGACCCTGGGATCATGGCCTGAGCTGAGGGCAGACGCTTAACTGACTGAGCCACCCAGGCGCCCCTACATACTTTTTTTAACTTTTAAAATCTAAATGTTATAGACATAAACCCGTTTGCAAAGTTCATATAGGTAAACATTTTGCAAAAGGCAAAAATATTTAACTTTTGATTTTTGAAGACAGTCCTTTATTTTAAATAGGAAGTTGGGTAATATTTATCATTGACTATAAGTCAATGATATAGAAGCATCAAGTGATCATTTTAAGCATACAGCTTGCAGTAATTCTTAAATATTCTACTTTATAGAGTTTCTTGAGAATTTTAAAAAACATAGAAACTCTACCATGCATAATATTTTTCACATACAAGGTCAATGGATTTACTCACCTCCTGAAATTCTTTGAATCATGGACATCCATTAAAACCTATGACCTAGAAATGATTCCTGAATTAAAATTAAAATGCGTAACACAATAAATAACTTCAAACCACTAAAAATTGGTAATAGTCCTCTACTATATCCTTTTTTAGAGGTCATCATTGTATAAAAATCATTCCTCTTACCTCTCAAGATTTCGTAGCCCATTTTTTCTAGTTTCTATATTCCATTCATAGAAATTGGATTATTAAGCAAGTTTCAAGCTCACAGTTTCAACTATGAGTATTACATGGAATTTAAATAACTCTTCAAAGAATGCTATTTGATGGATCACATTAGTTTTATTATTTCTAAAGTACTATAATAAATAATTTTAATTGGGTTGCTCTTTTGAACAAATAGAGAAACAAATACATAGCAATTCATGACTTTGTGGAAATTCGGGGATAGAAATTTAATCCTTATTTATGTATTACAGATTTATAAAATTGCACTCCTTATTATTAGGGAAAAAATAACATTCAGTAGTGGTATTTAGAATTATGAAAGCTTTGTGAGCTTTTAAGTGTACTTTTGAGCCATAGTATTTATGAGGCTTTCCAGAAAATTTCAAACATCAATATGTTAGGCTCTGGTTGACATGTTATCATCCTATTATAGAAATGTTATACATTTATGCCATGCATAGAAACAATTTTGTTAGAAAATTTATAAGATATTATGATTTCAGTTCAAAAATGAGATACTATATTTGAAATTATGTATCTGAACTGACACAAGGGCTTTACTAGAGGTGATCTAAAACAAACAAAGCACAAATCAGCTGTGCATAATTTTCCAGTAACCACCTAAAATCCAGAGAAAATGGTTTGTGCTTTATGTTAACTCATTAAATTGCTCATGTCAGGAAAGGAGACCATACACAAATGCAGCATCCATTACTAGATGCTTCATAAAACTTAATAGAGTACTTACATCTCTAGAAGACCAGGCAGGAAGGAAAAAAGGAAACCTGCATTTATCAAATGTCTTTTAATGTCAGCTTCTGCATTTAATGCTTTTATATAGAAGTACAATAGAATGAACTGAGTGACCCTGTGTAATTAAGAAGTCCTTGATTAAAAATCATGTGTTAAACATAAACATTACATCAATTCTCTAAGGAAATGCAAATCAAATGGTAGTAAAAAGAATAACAAAAAGATACAAAACTACAAAATTAAGGGAGAGCGGACAACTACAAATGAGTGTTAGTAAAAAATTTTGGAAGAATAAATGCAAATAAATTATTTGCAGCTAATTAAACAGAGTGGCCAAAACCAATGTATATGCAATGGTGGTGGGGGATGGGGTGGTAAATATAAGAAGCAAGTTAATTTGTGCTAGACTAATTGGTTAGAAAATATCTAAAGTTCAGGGTGCCTGGATGGCTCAGTGGGTTAAGCATCTGACTCTTGATTTCACCTGTGTCATGATCTCAGGATCATGGGATCTCATGGGTTTGAGCCCTGTGTTGGGCTCCACACTCAGAGGGAGAGTCTGCTGGAGAGTCTCTCCCTCTGCCCCTCCCCCGCTCATGCTCTCTCCCTCTCTCTCTTTCTAAAATGAATAAATAAATCTTTAAATAAAAATAAATTAAAAAAAGAAAATATCTAAAGTTCAATATTCAAGAGGTAGTAGTCTATACAAACACAAGAGTTGAAAGTAACTGTGTCTCTAGAGTAAGAATTGAGACTAGGAAGGGGCGGCACAGGCTAGTGTACAAACTTTGAGGTATTATTTATATTTTAAAATTGTATTTATGTAGTACATATAAAAATATATAAAAAAGTAAAACAAACAAAACACGGGAAAAGATGGCTCTCTTTAGTTCAAAGTAGTATCATTACCCCTTCACAGAATGTTCAGCATACAGTAAATTCACAACAATGCATCTACAAATGAATGAATGGTCGCTATCTCAAAATAATATTGATAACTTTCTAGGGAAAAAAAATAGAGACTCAGGAAATTTATTCATTCTAATGCCACCTAGTAGTGGACAGATAAAGGCAACAAACCCTGGTTAATTTTGCTCCTTGCTGAGTGGTTTACCATCTATATCCTGTTAGGAATTTTTCATTGAGAAAGAAAGGAGCTGTAAGTAAATATAAAGACAGAACAAGAAGTGTCTGCTCCTCTCCCCCAGAAAGGAGAACAAAATGTTTAAGTCAGTGAAAGTTACTCAGAATTGATGAACACACACTGGACTCTATATGACAAAAGGAAATGGTATATCTAGATTATACGTAGGTGCATCACAGTAGCATTAAATGATTAAACCATTAAATAATAATCACAGTAAAAGAACTGTTAAGCACCAAACAAGCTTGTTCCGAATAGCAGTCCTCAAATTCAGGTGCACACACACTGAAACTATCTGAAGATTTTGCAAGGATAGATAAGCAAGGCTATTCAAAGGGAACAATCTTTTACGTAGCCAAATTTTGTAAATACTAAATGTGTACTGCTGGGGAGAATATTTTTTGTTGAGGCATCATGTCAAGTCTTCTATCTCGCCTTCCTTATGTGAATTACTCTTCTCCCACATTCAAAAAAGAAAGGCATACTTCTCATCCATACCAGATTTCACAATCAGGTATTGCTCCAGGTTTTAAAATGTTCTGTGCACAGGCAAATCATGATTTTGAGGAGACTGAAGCTTATAGAAGATAAGGAGCCTGCTTTAAGAAAAAAATACAAAATTGCAAATACAAAATTATGTATGAAAGTAAATATTTATTCAGAATAAGAAAAGAGATCATAAATAATTACTAGAGCATTGGAGCTCAAGGTCCATTTCTTGTGAAATTGCTTTAGGCAATTTACCAGAACTGCTTACACAGAAATGATTCTTGCTTGTAATATGTCTTCATTTCCTCTCCTAGAACAGTGTAAAACTAACAGTAACTCCAAACAATGATAGGAGTCTGAGGGAGGGGCTCTGAAATTTGAAGTTCATTATTCTCAAGGCCATCTTCTTCTGCTTCTAGGCCTCCAAACAAAGATAAAATTTGATATGTGAATGGCAATAAAGTTTTCCATAATCAATTAAGTTACCATAAACCCATGAGAGGGCCATGGCTCTTTCCTTGCCTTAAAATATTTGTGCTGAGAGTAAAGTGTATAGACAGAAATAGAAATTTGGCCCATGTTCTAAATTCAGATATATTGTGTAGTAGGACAGAATTTAAAAACTATGTCATACTTCTGAACTTTCACTTTTGGTCATAAAGCATAAAGATATAAGATGAGTCCCGCACTCTAAAAAAAAACCTATAAATCCTGGTGTGCCTGGGTGGCTCTGTAGGTTAAGCATCTGACTCATGATTTCAGCTAAGGTCATGATCTCAGGGGTCATGGGACTGAGCCCCATGATGGGCTCCAAGCTCAGCAGGGAGTCTGCTTTAGATTCTCTCTCTCCCTCTCCCTCTGTCCCTCCCCCTGCTTGTTTTCTCTCTCTTTCTCTCTCTCTCTCAAATAAATACATAAATCTTAAAAAGAGCCTATAAATCTGAATAATACATTAGGCAGGCAGTGGACAGAAAGAAGCACACAACTCTGATCATAAATATTTTGAAAATTAAATTAAAACTGCCATTTACAATAGGATTTTAAAAACACTGAAGACAAAATCAAGAGTGAAAGCACAACACATAGAATGAGACATATTTGCAAATTATATATCTGAAAAGGTATTATTATCCAGAACTTAGTAAAAGAAAATTCATACAATTCAATTAACAACAAAAAAAGACAATCACATTGAAAAATGAGCAAGAATGTGAGATGTTTCTCCAAAGCAGATATACAAATGGCCAATAAGCAAATAAAAAAATGTGCAACATTGTAATAATTAAGGAAAATTCAAATCAAAACCATGATGAGATAAGACTTCATGCCCATTAGAATGGCTATAAATGAATAAACAAGCAAACAAGTAAAAAGTGTTGGCAAGGATATGGAGAAACTGGAATCCATGTGCACTGTTGGTGGAAAGGTAAGATGGTGCCACTGCTGTGGAAAACAATAGAGCATTTTCACAAAATATTAAACATAGGATTACCAAATGATACTGAAATTCCACTGCTAGGTATATACACAAGAGAACTGAAAGCGAGAGCTAGATGACATGTTTTTACGCCAATGTTCATAGCACTATCCACAACAGCCAAAAAATGTAAACAACACAAATGCCCAGATGAATGGATAAAGAAAAGGTGGCATATGCATTGAATGGAATATTATTCAGCCTTAAATGAAAGGAAATTCCAATACATGCTACAACATGGATGAACCCCGAAGGCATTATGCTAAATGAAATATTCCAGACACAGAAGGACAGACGTTGAAACATTATATGATTTCACTTATATGGGTTGCCTGGAATGGAAAAGACAAGAAACAGAAAGAATAGTTACCATGGGCTGAGGAAAGGAGGAAATGGGGAATTATTTTTAAGGGGCAGAGAGTTCATTTTGGGATGATAAAAATGTTCTGGAAGTGGATATTGGTGATGGTTACACAACAATGTGAACTTAGTGCCACTGAATTATATACTTAAAGATGTTTAAAATTGTAAATTTTATGTTTTATAGATCTTATCAAAATAAAAAAGTAAAGAAAACTTAAAAACAGCTAAGAAAGAAAGTGAATGAAATATTTTTAAGACCCCTACTCTAAAGTCTCCAAAAACTGCTGAGAAAAATGGGGAGAAACTTCATAAAAAGAGAGACAGATATGTCATTGATTAGAAGAATCAACAGAGGGGGTGCCTGGGTGGCTCAGATGGTTAAGCGTCTGCTTTCAGCTCAGGTCATGGTCCCAGGGTCCTGGGATCGAGTCCCGCATCGGGCTCCCTGCTCCTTGGGAGCCTGCTTCTCCCTCTGCTTCTCTCTCTCTCTGTCTCTCATGAATAAATAAATAAAATCTTAAAAAAAAAAAAAAAGAAGAATCAACAGAGTAGAGATGTCCATTAAACCTAACCTCATCTATAGGTTTAATGAGATACTAACCAAAATACCAGTAGGTGATTTTTCATTGTTTTATTTTTGTAAAATATGATAAACTAATTCTACAATTTACATGGAAATATGAAGGGCCCAGAATAACCAAAACAATTTATTTAAAAGTAAAAACAAAGTTCAAGAATATATGCCACTTAATTTTATTATGTAATATAAAACTACAGTAAATAATACAATATAGTTTTGGCATAAAGTTAGACATGTGAATCAATACAATAGAATGGAAAGTCCCCAAATTGACTTGTACATCTTGTCAATTGATTTTGAAAAGATTCACCAAAGTAATTTGAAACAGAAATGATTGTCTTTCAACAACTGATTCCAAGACAGCTAGATATCTGAATACACACACACACTCAACACACACACACACACATATAAAGAGAGAACCCATTCTTACATTATAATGATAATTAGTTTAAAATGTATTGTAGGTTTAAGTGAAAAAAGTGAAACTAAAAACTTCTAGAAGTAAACATTTAGAGAGGTGAAGATTTTGTAGAAGAGAGGACTCAAAAAGTAATAAATATAAACTAATGATAAACTGGATTTCTTCAAAACTGATAACACTATTCAAAAGAAGCTTTTTTTTTTTTGCCTCATACTCCTTTTTTTTATTATGTTATATTAATCACCATACATTACATCATTAGTTTTTGATGTAGTGTTTCATGATTCACTGTTTGCATATGACACCCAGTGCTCCATTAAAGAAGCTCTTAAGAAAATGAAAAGGCAAAATACAGACCGTGGGAAAATATTTACAACATACAAATGACTTGTATTCTTAATTTTATAAAAAGCTCTTACAAAGGAATAGTAAGACAAGCCAATATTAAATAGGCAAGAGATTTCAAAAGACATAAGAAAAGAAGATCTATGAATGGCAAATAAGCATATGAAGAAGTGATAATGTGACTAGCCAATTAAAGTCATGATGGGATATCAATTCACAACCACTACCATAGATAGAATTCAAATCATTGGCATTTCCAAGTGTTAATGGAGAGTCCAGTCAATTTACCCACCGCTGGTTAGAATGGTGCCATCTCTTTCGAAAACAGGTTGGAAGTTTCTTATAATGTTAAACAGATGCTTATTGTATGACCCAGCAATTCCACTCCCATATATTTACTGAGGTATAGTGAAAAGATATGTTTCTATGAAGATTTGTACAGGAATGTTCATAGCAGCTATTTAAAAAAAATCATATCCAGAACCCAAACAACACAAAAGTCAACGAGCAGGTGAAAGAATAAACAAATTGTGGCATATAGATACAATGGAATGCAATGAACAATAAAAGTAACTCTGATTCATTCATCCACATGGATCAATTTAACAGAAAAACTGCTGGCAGAAATAACCTAATACAGTAGAATGTTGGGAAATGATTCCTCATGGGTTTCTTTTGTTCCCACACTTGTGAATAGGAAACGTCTTGTTTTGAACTATTTTTTAAGGATGTGTGCAGAGCAAATAGTCTTGAAAGATAGCTACAGTGTCTCCCTTCAGGACAGAAGGTAGATTTGATTTCTGACCAAAAACAAACAAACAAACAAACAAACAATAACAAACAATAACAAAACAAAACAAACAAAAAACTCCCTCTGGAGCAAAATCTGGGCAAATTTACCATTAATTCTCTTTTAAGATCTAAAGTTTCCTAGGTTCTGGGTTCCTGAGCTGTGACAGAGACCTACAGCCTGCTCAGCATTTACCTCTGCGGCTCTGTACATTCCTCTGCAGTTAGCCTGGGCTTGGATTCCTGTAGCCTTTCATTACCTTGTTCTTAGGCTTTTTCTCCATGACTGCTCCACCCTCAGCTTCAAATCTTTCCCTAACCTGTACCTCAGAGAGGGTCATTCCCCACAGGCTTGACCCTTCTCCAACTATAGCTACCTGTCACTTGGCCCACATTCGGCTTTTGGTTTAAGGTATGGAAGGGATTGGATTGTTCTCTGCTGTTCCATTTATCCTCCTAGTCAGTCACTGTGTCCCTGATTATATGTCCACTGAGGATTTAGTGATTCTGCCCTCCTCCACAGGCCAAAAATGTTTTGTTTGTTTGTTTTGCCATTCTCCTGTAGGTATAAAGATTTCTCTGCACCTTCTTCACCCCACTCCCACCCTACCAGCTGGAGTATACCTTTACCTGTGTATTCACAGGTAAATGTGTGATTTAATACTTTACCTGTGCCCAAGGCCACCCTTCACTGAATGCCTTAAGGCTTTTGTTTCTAGGAGAATTATATTTACAATATATTGGAAATCACATCCTTTGTGAATATTTATTTATTTATTTTTCTTTGTGAATATTTAAACTTAGTTTAACAACTGCAGGTGCCAAATTAAGAATGCAATAAAGGCACATAGATTACAAAATTCTTTTAAGGGTATATGATTAAAAAATTTAAAGGGCCCTAAACTAAGACACCAAATCTTCCCTACTATCATCTCCCCTGCCACGGAAAAGAGGAGAAAATGGAGGTATACATTTTAAAGTTTCCATCAGTAGGTACATTATTAGTCCTAGGCAGAAGCCAGGAAAAAAATAAAAGGAGCAAGGGAGGTAAGGCTTAAACTGTGAATAAATCTGTCATTTGAGCCAGCTGATTAGGAGTTTAGCCATACTTAACTTTCATTATACTCAACCGCTACTGGTGCTTTAAGTAAAAACAATTAGGAATATTGTATTACCTGACCTTCTCTGAGCACTTCCCTGCAAAGACTAGTCCAAGGACTTGAGAGCATGGAATTCATCCTCTTCATGTTTGTAAACTCAGTTGACATTGTGTGGATTTTGGCTGCCAGCTGAATCAATTCCTTTTTCTATATATTATGCTATTTCCCAGTAAGGTCAAGGACTACTCTGAGTAGAAAGTAAAGAGGAAATTATCAATAATTTTACAAAATGGTACTGAGACCACGGAAATCATACTTAAATACTTATATGCCTTTGCAATTATAGGAAAAAAATCTTAAATTTAGACAATGTTAGAAGAAATCTAGGAATTGACTAATTTAAAATCCCCACCTATGTGGTTTACTCATTTATCCAGTGTACCCCATTACATTACCAGAGAGCTTTGTTTATCAAGAACTCTCAACATCTGCACTCAGTATACCATGTGCCTTTTCCTATATTTATTATTTTACGATAAAAGATTAATGTGTCATTTAATACTTGACTGATCAATTCACTTATTGGTTTTATTTGTGATCCTATTATTATTTCCTATTTGGATAGAATCTCCCATTGTGTATATTATATTCCTTGTGTTACCTTTCATTCTCTCCTACTACGGGAAGGGAAAATCCCTCTTCATTCAAACCCTGGCAGCCAGAGTGCAGGCAAGTGGCCTACAATTGTTCAGTCCAATGCTCCAGCTGGTACATTTTTACTTGAGCATGTGATACAAGAAGCAGGGACATTTGGAGGACTTCACATCACAGCAATAAGGATGATGGTGGCATCCAGATTAGAAATGGAAGGGTCCTATCTAGACCATTTCCACTGAAGTAGATCCTTGACTTCAGTTTCTACTAATGAAAGTTCTGGAGCTCTACACAGGTCATTCCTTTCCAAGCCTGCTATCTAGCCCTCCAATTAAGTATATGTGCTGCCCAGTTACCTAAGCTGATTAAAATAAAACAGCATAAGTGCTTCACAGCTAAATATAGTTTTCATAAGACATAAGCATATTCTTTTCCACAGCCTGGCCTGTGATTTATTAATGATTATAAAGAGTATCTGCTATTGCAAAATTAAAATCACAACCACCCTTACATTAATTACTATTAATTAACTTAATGATTAACTATTGGAAATTAATGTAACTTAACTCAATAAACCTGACCTCCCTGTTGTTTTGATTAAGCTTCAGATGAAATTTATGTTTAGAGCACATATAAGAAAAAATCCCTGTGAATTATGATAGCCGTACTTAGAAAAGAGATGTTCATACTATGAGGGTCACAAAAAACTGAATTCTTTATGAAGTAACAGAAATTTAACCTCCATCTCATTTTCACCCTAAATGGTGAGCAAACTTACCCCATTTAATTGTTTTGCTTCCTCACTCTCTACCAAGAGGGTAGCAAAAATGCTCTTCTTATGCTTATGAAATAAAGTTTGTCTGAACTGCAATGAACAGGAAAAAGGGCGCCTGGGTGGCTCAGTTGGTTGGGCGACTGCCTTCGGCTCAGGTCATGATCCTGGAGTCCCGGGATCGAGTCCCGCGTCGGGCTCCCTGCTCTGCGGGGAGTCTGCTTCTCCCTCTGACCCTCCCCCCTCTCATGTGCTCTCTCTCATTCTCTCTGTCTCAAATAAATAAAATTAAATAAAATAAAATAAAATAAAATTAAATTAAATTAAATTAAATTAAATTAAATTAAATTAAATTAAAAATAAACAGGAAAAAAACATGAAGCTCTATCCAAAGGTACTGTAGAGCTTTAAGTCATAAAAGATTTCCTAAAATATGCTATTTCATATATTTTTTTGATTATTCACATATGGATTTTTATTAGATTAATCATATGGAATTTCCTCTTCTTACCAATCATTGCTCTCTTCATTCAATATTATCTCTCCAAGTTTATCAATATATAGTTTCATTTTGCCCTCAGTTGATTTGATCTCTTTCCTAATATATATAGGTTCTAGGTTTAAGGGACAGACATATGAAGGTGGCTATTATTCAAACCACTATGTTCATCAATGACATTATGATTCAAATCACAGACACAAAAAAGATTTATAAGAAGAGGGCCTAGGAAAGACTGCTGCAATTTATAATTTGGAAAATTTTGCCAATATTCACATGATTGGGAATATAATGAGAATATCACTACTTGGTGTCTGGGACATCAAGGAATTTACTCAAGATTAATTAGCTATGTGAAAATAGAGCTACCCTATGACCCAGCAATTGCACTACTGGGTATTTACCCCAAACATACAAATGTAGGGATCTGAAGGGGTACATGCACCCTGATATTTATAGCAGCAATGTCCACAATAGCCAAACTGTGGAAAGAGCCAAGATGTGCATCGACAGATGAATGGATAAAGAAGATGTGATACACACACACACACACACACACACACACACACACACACTGGAATATTATGCAGCCATCAAAAAGAATAAAATCTTGCCATTTGCAATGACGTGGATGGAACTGGAGTGTATCATGCTGAGCGAAATAAGTCAATCAGAAAAAGACATGTATCATATGACCTCACTGATATGAGGAATTCTTAATCTCAGGAAACAAACTGAGGGTTGCTGGAGTGGTTGGGGGATGGGAGGGATGGGGTGGCTGGATGATAGACACTGGGGAGAATATGTGCTATGGTGAGTGCTGTGAAGTGTGCAAGACTGTTGAATCACAGATCTGTACCTCTGAAGCAAATAATATATTATATGTTAAAAAGAAGAAGAAGAAGAAGAAGATAGCAGGAGGGGAAGAATGAAGGGGGGGAAATCGGAGGGGGAGACGAACCATGAGAGACGATGGACTCTGAAAAACAAACTGAGGGTTCTAGAGGGGAGGGGGGTGGGAGGATGGGTTAGCCTGGTGATGGGTATTAAAGAGGACACGTTCTGCATGGAGCATTGGGTGTTATATGCAAACAATGAATCATGGAACACTACATCAAAAACTAATGATGTATGGTGATTAACATAACATAATAAAAAAAACAGAAAAAAAAAGATTAATTAGCTATGTGAAGTTGGGCAAGTGACCTCAACCCCCTGAGTCTTCAATTTTACCTATAAAATTGGAGAGTTTTTCTTGATTATTCTCAAGTTATTTTCGGCAATAATTTCACATTTGCATTATTTACTCAGAGAGATATACAAAAATGACCTGGCCTTTCCTTCTTATAATAAATTCAACTTTAAAATCTATAGATTTTTTTTATCCTTGCATAAAATTATGAGTAAAATAAGGACTCTATGGCATCTGTGAAATGAGTAAATAATCAGTAATTGCTATATAATTTCCAGAGAGTAATTATTTCTAATTCAGATAATCAGAGGAGGCTTCACAGAGGAAATCTGGAAGGAATCAGTCAGAAACAAAATAAGGAAGAAGAAAGGGAAAAGAAATAGCATTGCCAAAATCCTATACTCCAAGATGCCCTCCATAGTTCTGACACATTAAATGTACATGTATTAAGCATCTTTAGGAACTGATTCCTCTGCTATTAAAATGCCTAATTGGGATTGACAAAATTTGAAGCAAAAAGCTATTGTGAATTGTGAGTGAAAATTGATATACTGCAAAGCAAACTGGTGTATATTTCAATAATTTAATGAAATTGAAAGAGCTACTTTATCTATATAGCAACACTACATAGTCATGGGAATGAAGACATAAGTTCTGTATATGAATTTATTAAAAGATAAAATGCAGATGCATTTATTCCCATTTGTTATCTTCTATATATGTTATGCAATCCAATCCAAATGTATATCCATTGCCTGTTAATGACCCCATCACTAAGGTAGGTTCTAAGAAACATTTTACGTGCCTCAAGGAGCCGACAGTAAGGTAAACATAATGTGTGTCATGTCACAAAAGGTAGATAGGGGATTGATATGGAAATACTTTTGAATGCATAAACAGATCAAATAATGGGACAAATATTTTTTAGGACTTTTGAAAGTAGCATTTCTATATAGACTATTTTGGTTCCCACGGACTTCTTTATCTAGGTGATTTTATGTAAGTACACATGTAACTAAGTCATTTGTTTCTCCTTTATTTGAGATATCCAATCCAAACCAATGAGAGAATTAGAATAATGCTTACCAAGTTAGAAATGCTAGAAATAAAACTACTTCTGAATAATTTTGTCTCCTCATTTATAGGATTATTTTACTTTTCACTCTACATTAAGCCACACACACTTACTGGAAGTGAATCCTCTGCTATTAAAATGCTTAATTGTTTCCTATTAACAGTAATGATAGAAATTCCTTTCCTATGTAAGAGATTTTTTCCCTATCACAAATAACCCTAAAATAGAATGTATAAATTACCATTCCTATTGTGCATCTAAAGTTTAGAAAAAGTATGCAAGAGCTTCTTGATGGAAGAGTGAAATATATAAGAATAGAAAACTCTTAGTTTTATTTACTTATACTTCAGCTTGTGCAAATTCCACCTCAATGAACTGTGATTATGTTTACTTGTGTGGGATGCTTTATCTACAAATGCAACATGAGCAGAGGAGTGATCACTGTATATTTGGAAGCTGGGAATATTGTTTCCACAAAATACTGAGAAAAAGACAAAACACAAGTTTCATATCTTTCCAAAATCTACTGGTAAATTCACATTTGAACCTCCTTCTGATAAAAGAAGTCCATAAATTCTGTTTCTCAATAGGGTGAGAATCAGGAAATTAAATAGTGTCCCTGTCATTCTGCATTGATGATGCAATACTTTCTGTGGATGTGATAAGAAAAAGAACTGCTTCACCTCCTTAAAAAATGAGATAATGAAACATACACTATAACGTATGAGAAAGAAATGATCTTCCAAGAGAGAAAACAGTACAAAGATACAACTGTAACTGTCAGCATTAGACATGCCAGTGTCTTGCTTCTCAGCTAGCTGGTAATCCAAAAGTTCTATTACAGGAATGAAAGAAAAAGAACAAAAATTCATAATATCGCCATATAAATATAAGTAAAATAAATCCACTCAATTAGTTAGCATGTATTTGGAAAGCAATGCTGGAGAAGTACATTTTTTCCTAATATTTATTACTGTAAAACATTTTTAATACATATTTCCCAAACACTGAAACCATAAAACCGAATCATTTACAATGTAATTAGGTAGAAAGAAAATCTCTTTTCTTAGAGGAGCCAACCAAATAGAGTACCCTTGAACAATTTATAAAAAGTAACTAGGGAATCAAATAGCTTCATCACACACACACACACACACAAAATACAAGTCCTTCCCTCTGCTAAGCTGAAGGCTGTAGAGGATATTATTTTGTTGATTTCTGAATGTATTTTATATGTAAAATGACACAAAAATGTTAAGTATATAGATTAAGTCTGTGAAATTAAACTGAATGCATATGCATTTTTCCTTTAGTGTATTATTCTTTCTCAAAATCTGTAGAAGTATAATATTTACTGGTCAGCATAATTTCCCTCCATTTACAAATATCAGCAGGCCAGAAATTCTGAGAAAAACAATGAATCTAATTGTTACAACCTAGAGACAGATACATAGAGAGAAATAAATTATTTTTTAGACTCCAAAGTTAGTTACAAATTGTTGTTTGGGTACAATTAAATGAAATGGCATTGACTTTCTACACAGAGTTTACAAGTGTAATTGGGCATATGCAGAAGTTTGCTATTGTTTTTCTGTTTGTAAGTACTGTACTGATGCATTTATATAAGCAACTGGAGCCCTGAGACATGATCACCTGCCACAAAATTTTAATTGCTCTTTAAAAACCCTAAACTATCTGTTCAAATCTAACTAGTTGGTGGTATAACATGAAGAAATTATACTACCAGCTGCTGCAAGAACTCTTCAATGTCAAGTTCAAACAATTACACTCTGGGTTCTATTTTCCAAGTAAAAGTGAAATAAGTAAAATATATAAGCAATCAGAAATGTTTTCCAGTCCTATGATTAAAAGACATTTAAACACCATCAGTTAACTACTATAAACATCTTCCTTATGTGTCTTGTCATTTTACATTTAAAATTGAATTCAGGTAAATAGCTGACCATCAGTCTGTGAATCCAACGCAACCCAAATGTAGTCTACTTCTACAGATATGAATATATATTTGTTTAAACACTTTTAACCATTTCCAAGTACTACATACTATATTTGCAGCATCTTGTAAAGCAAATTTTATGCCTTGGTAATTGTAATCAAATATTTCTTTAAGTTACAAAATCATGCAATGAATATCTCCTTTAGAGGACAATACATACTTGAGCAGAAACTTTTATCTTCTACAATGTGTTTTTATATAACATTACAGAAATTATAGCATTTTCCTGAGAAAATAATCCAATAATGTTTGTTAGAAATAACGGTTTCAAATTTTGACAATAAACTAGTAGATTAACACATCCCTCTACAGTATAGATACCTCATGTACTATACATCATGTTTTATAAACAAACAAAAATAAACTACTTTTCTTGGTAAAATTCCTTAATGAAATGAAGAGTAAATCAATCTTCTTCCAAATATGTCACGATTGTGGTATTATATATCATAAACACTGATTAATAAATCCCAGGAAAGTATCAAGAAGTATCAAGATATAACATAAAAAAATAGTAATATGTTCCAGTTTCAAGTTATCAATATGAGACTATATCACAAAAAATATCTTACAGCATATGGACATTTAAAATTTAGTTTTCCTTGGTGACATATCATGAAAATAGATTTTGTTTTTATTGCTGTGTCAACAACCTGGATTGTTATATTTAACTTTCTTTTCTCTGACCACATGGAAAATTCTGTCCTTATTTTAACACAATGTTTTTGTGGCTAATAATATAAAGTTAGAGGCCAGAAAAAAATCATATTACTAAATTGTGTATATATGCATATATATTTTTTGTTCCAATATGATATAAAGGGATATAATAAAATATATACATCAAAAATTGTTAAAACACTGTTTTTTAAAAAGATTTCATTTATTTATTTGACAGAAAGAGAGAGAGCATGCACAAACAGGGGAAGCAGCAGAGGGAGAGGGAGAAGCAGGCTCCCCACCAAGCAGGTAGCCCTATGTGGGGCTCGATCCCAGGACCCTGGGATCATGACCTGATCTGAAGGCAGACACTTAACCAACTGAGCCACCCAGGTGCCCCATTTTAAAACACTTTTAATAAGAAAAAAAGAGAGTTAAGGAAATTATATTGTTAGAAATTAGATAAAAATTTTGAGACATAGTTTACCAGATAGAAGAATACCATCTATTAGGGATATTGGTGCTCTTTTTCGGACACTACCTGCTTTAGATATAATCTCAATTAGTTTATATTACTGTTAAATTATTTTGTATTTCTGGATATCAATAGGTAGAATATAGAACATGTGATTTTAAATGGCTTATAAAACAGTTTGATTAAAGATATTGCTAAATGAAAATCTATAACAAATGTGATTCATAATAGACAAATTAAAATGTCATTAAATAAGGTAGAATAGAAAATATAGGAGATGTAATAGAGAGCTGAATATATGTTATTTAAGCAAAAAATGGATTAAAAATGAGAGAAGTTAATGTAAGTGTTGGTGAGAGAAACACTCTGAATGTAAGATAAAAGTAAAATGTATACAAAAGTAAAGAAATAGGGACCTGAATCTAATTTGATAGACAATACCCATAAAATCAGTAGTGCTTGGATTATTTTAATTCCTTCTTTAATTATTTTGATCCTCACAGTAATTTCTGAAAAAAGAAAAGACAGGTATTATTTTTCTACTTTATAGTTAAGAAAACTGTAGCTTATAGATTTTATTCACAATGGCAACAGATATGACTACTTCAGCACCTCAACCCTGATCAAAATAAGACAATTTAATGAAAGAGTTGCCATTATTTTATTTTATTTATTTTTTTAAAGATTTTATTTATTTATTTGACAGAGAGATAGACAGAAGAGCACAAGCAGAGGGAGTGGCAGAGGGAGAGGGAGAAGCAGGCTCTGCACTGAGCAGGGAACCCGATGCGGGACTCGATCCCAGGACCCTGAGATCATGACCTGAGCCGAAGGCAGACGCTTAACCATCTGAGCCACCCAGGCGCCCAAGAGTTGCCATTATTTTAGATTATGTATGCATTTTACATCTGGTGCAAGTTGTCACTCTCTGGATATAGCAGAATAGGAGATTTCAGGAGGTTTTAAGGGTGAAGCAAGATCTTACGCTGTAACACACACACATACACACACACACACAGGATTTTGCACATTTAAATAATTTCTTTCAGTGTCCCAAATTTAAAATGCAATTATAAACCATTTAAAAGAGTATTATGGGGCGACTGGGTGGCTCAGTTGGTTAAGCGACTGCCTTCGGCTCAGGTCATGATCCTGGAGTCCAGGGATCGAATCCCACATCAGGCTCCCTGCTCAGCAGGGAGTCTGCTTCTCCCTCTGACCCTCCTCCCTCTCATGCTCTCTGTCTCTCATTCTCTCTCTCGCAAATAAATAAAATCTTAAAAAAAATAAAATAAAAAAATAAAAGAGTATTGTATTTTATTCATCAATAACTTGTTGAATTACTTATGGGTGTTTATAATATAAATTTATTTCCATAATTGTTTTAAATGCTCAGAATATTGTGGAGTTGTGAAAATTCCTTTGGACCTTAAACTTTTCTCTCTCTGCCTTTAGAAAAAGGTTTTAAATTTCAACAAGTTTCTTTTCAAAAATTCAAAGGTGAAATTTTGCTTTTGATCAAAATCCAAAGAGTGGAATGATCACTGAAACATAATCTATGTAAGAAATTTCCTTCAATGCTGAGGAAACCCACAAACATTCTTTCTTCCCATCATCAAATAGTAATTTAAATAGTGAGAGAATTATACAAGAAACTAGGTTTTATATAGTACAAATAATTCTCTAACGGAAAAGATTTATGAAAGCCAACCTGGGCTTTGCAATATGATGTTATACAATGCTACTTTTAAATTTCTAAGACAAAGATAGGAGGTAAATAGGAGGAAAAGGACAGAATCTGTGAAATAAGAAGCTGACTTTAAGTTTTAACTAACTAGCTGTTTTAATAGGACCAAGGTATATAGCCTTTCTCAAACTTCAATGGATGAAGTCTGTGGTTTCTAAACTGTGTGTCTTGGAAACTGTTCCATGAAAGTACTACATTGTTACTAATAAAGATGTGAGGAAAGTCAGTCAGAGAGCCCCATAAGCAGCTTATCCCCAATTTAAAAAAATAGGGGCACCTGGGTGGCTCAGTTGTTAAGCGTCTGCCTTCGGCTCAGGTCATGATTCCAGGGTCCTGAGATCGAGCCCCGCATTGGGCTCCCTGATCCACGGGAAGCCTGCTTCTCCCTCTCCCACTCCCCCTGCTTGTGTTCCCTCTCTTGCTGTGTCTCTGTCAAATAAATAAATAAAATCTTTAAAATATATATATATATTTATATTTATTTATACTCATGGCATACATATCTTTCATTTTAAAATATATTTTTTCATTTTAAAATATTTAATATCATTTTATTATGTAAATAAAATAATACTTGAGCATGTAATGTATACTGATCTTCAATTTACCCCTTATGCCATTATAGCATTGCCAATATCACTTCTACTTTTCTAGATGAGAAAAATGAGGCCAAAAGGGATTAAACTGTCCAAGGTCACAAATCTAGGAATTGGTTGATCTGAAATTAAATTGTAGTTCTGTATTACTCCAGCTACAATGCTTTTTGTATTCCCAGCTATCCTATTCACCAATGACCTTTACTTGTATCCATTTATTCTATACGAAGGTCCTTGGAGACCCTCAAGTGTTCCTGAAATAAGTGTGAAAGAGCATTTTGTATTAATATATTTCATCTTTATTGAAAGGTTGTCTATATATAAAATATAAATATTACACCAAATTATATTATAATACATGATTATTATGAAATAACAATACTACTAGTAAATGAAAGACTAATAATGAACATTTTCATGTTGGGGGACCATTTACTTTTCCCTTCTTATGAAAAGGATTTTCCTCCATTTCTTTTTGCAAAGCTTTCTTTTTCTTCTTGTGGCTTTCCTGAGTGTTTTTTCTCCCCAAGCAAGGACACCTGGGAATGATCCATGATAAATCAATCAAACACTGTGGGCTAGCCACTGCTTCTTTGGACCTTTCTGACTCATTCCAAGAAATGCTTGTTTTACTTAAATTATCTAGAGTAGATTTCTGTTGGTTGCTTACAAAAACCATTAATGATACAAGTATAAAATATACATTCTGCACATAAAATAGCTTAATGATATTACACACACACACACACACACACACCATACTATTTGCTTATGTTGGGTTTAAAGTTAGGAAATGTCATCAAAAAATGGTACCAAGGGGCGCCTGGGTAGCTCAGCCAGTTAAGCATCTGACTCTTGGTCATGATCTCATGGGTCATAAGATCCAGCCTTGTGTCCAGCTCCATGCTCAGCAGGTAGTCTGCTTGGAGATTCTCCCCCCTCTGCTTCTTCCCCCAATGCTCTCTCTCTCTCTCTCAATTAAATAAATAAATCTTTACATTTAAAAAAAATGGTATCAAATGCTTATATATATATATATATATATATATATATTAAACTTTGTTTGTATCCTTCAACATGAAGTAATCCAAAAGTTTTACTTTTTTTTTTTTTTTTTTGAGAGGTATCTGTCAATGGCATATTGAAGTCTAAATTCCAATAATTCTTCTCTTTGGGACCTTTGAACTTGTTGCTGCTTCTGTTTTAAATACTCTGCCCTCAATATCTGTCTTCCTCTTCCATCAAGTTCCTAATGAAATGTCTTCTTATTAAAGTGATCTTTCAGATCACACTTCATTAAGTAACACCACTGTCACTATCTTCTTGCATCCTTTATTTTTCCTCATAGCTCCTATTTACTATCTGCTATATATTTAATTTTTGTTTATTTGTCTCCTCAAACCACACATTGGAATGAAAATCACAAGAACAAAGACATGCTTTGTTCACCAGTACTAGAACATTACTGTTACAGGATATATTTCAATAATTGTTCAATATATAAATGAATGCCTCATTACTGACTATCCATCTTGAATATACGAAAGGTAGTGTGGATTTCTTTATAACAAAAATAATATTAGAGAAGGTTAACACTCCATCAAAATTTGGATTTGTGCCTATATAACATCAAATAACTCATTTCCCTTACAAGTGACCTATTGCTGGGGAAACTGAGTGGCTCAGGTTCTCTCTCTCATCTGCCTTCTGCTCAGTCATGATCCCAGGGTCCTAGGATCAAGCCCCATGTCAGCCTCCCTGTTCAGCGGGGAGCCTGCTTCTCCCTCTACACCCCACTTGTACTCTCTGTTGCTATCTCTGTTTCTTTCAAATAAATAAATAAAATATTTTAAAAAGTGACCTATTGCTATACAAGATTAAGAAATTTTGATGATGTTATATGCCTTACAATGATGGAGCTGATCTGTAACTCAATTCAAAGGTGAAAATTTAAATACTCATTGCCTAAGTCAAGATTATTTTCTGAAATTGGGTGGTTCTCTGTATTATGCCACATATGCACCATGATTAGCTTTGCTAGAACAGAAAATTCTTGTGTTTATGGCCCAACTTCCTTATTTATGTCAGACAGCTACACCCTCTGCAATTTTTACTTCTTCGTGGTGCAAAAGACCATGTCATTATTTATCATCAGTCCAAACGAATTTTGTCTCTTTCCCAGTCACCTAGGATCTCTCCTTTCTCCTCTAATCTTTCCCCTCTTCTTCTCTAACAACTAACAAAATCATACCAATATGTGCATGCTTTTAACAATGATGTAAAAGGTATTATTTTAAATAATCTTCTATTTCTTTACTACAGAAATCCTTGAGGGAAGGCAAAATAAAGCAAAGCAAATTATCCAGGGGCCAGAAAGTTGGTACTGAGAGTCTGAGCATGATAGCAAATGGCACACATTTGTATCTCAATAAAGTGTGAAATTTAGTCAGCTGAAGGCCATTTGTGAAATGTGTCCTCCTTGCTCTTAAAAAAAATACTAGAAACTTTGAATTTATCCTTCTGGACATAATGGTGTTTGGTTATAATCCCTGGAAACGTTGTGGCCATCTCACTACCTCCCTGAAAATACAGACGTGTGTAAAGAATAGTTTCGATTTACAGAGTAGCAGAACCAGAGCCCAAATATGTTGCTGGGAGTTTTTATTTTTTCTGGGCATCTTATTATGTGAAACAATGTTTTTCTCTCCATTTAAGCATACGAAGTCTTTTGCTTGCACAACTGAATCATCCTAATTTGTTCTTGTGGTAACAGGAATTGAACAAAGATTTAATTTATAGGTTTTATGATAAATCATATAGTATCATATACCAAACTTTCACTTTGCTATTAAAATGAGCTTAGCAAACTCCAATTCCAAATTTGTCTACATTTTTTTTGGTAAAATATTTAATAATTATTGCCATCTACATGAAAAATCATTGTTGATGTGTTTTGATATGCCAGATACTAGTATGCAATTTTAACTTCTATATTTAAAATACCCAGAGGTAGTCTTGGCATTGAAACGTTTGTGGGATGGAATTAAGCTTTTGTTCTTCTAAATTGGCCAAAAAGAAAAACCCTGTACTTACCCAAAGCTGTATGTGTCTAGGAAGAAGTGGGCATGACTGGAGAGTCACCAAAGAGTGGGCTTGAGGTGCCAGAGATCTGCTTGCATGGGAGGCATCTCAAATTAACTGCTACAATTAGTAATGGAGTACAGGAATTGGCAAGACAAAGGGAGGGGCACCACACCCACAAAATTAACCACACAACCTGGCAACCATGTTATAGTGCTGATAATCCATATAAGGAGAAAATCAAACCAAACCAAACTTAACCTAATGTAGCCAAACCAAACCAAACAACAAATATATGTCCCCAGACCTGGACATTTATTATATGAGTAGAATTAGTGTCCTTTTGTGTGTTGAGCTTGCATTTGAGGGCTTGTAAATAGGTTTCCATGTTTCCATCACTATCCACAACCCATGATAAATGGCACAGAGCTCTCTTTTATACACTAGTTCTTCTCTTTGGAGACACACCTCACATCCATGCTTATCATTGGTGACCACTGTCAGAGGCTGGTACAGCATCTGTCTAAATGTATTTAGTGCCACTGGATTGCACACTTGAAAATGGTTAAAATGGTACCTTTTATGTTATATATTTTTTATCAACTCAGAAAACTATAAAATACTCATGGAAGAAATTGAGGAAGACACAAAGAAATGGAAAAATGTTCCATGCTCATGGATTGGAAGAACAAATATTGTGAAGATGTCAATGCTACCTAGAGCAATCTACACATTCAATGTAATCCCTATCAAAATACCATTAACTTTTTTCAAAGAAATGGAACAAATAATCTTAAAATTTGTATGGAACCAGAAAAGACCCCAAATAGCTAGAGGAATATTGAAAAAGCAAAGCAAAACTGGTGGCATCACAATTCCAGGCTTCAAGGTCTATTACAAAGCTGTCATCATCAAGACAGTATGGTATTGGCACAAAAACAGACACATAGATCAATGGAACAGAACAGAGAGCTCAGAAATGGACCCTCAACTCTATGGTCAACTAATCTTCAACAAAGCAGGAAAGAATGTCCAGTGGAAAAAAGACAGTCTCTTCAAGACATTGTGTTGGGAAAATTGGATAGCCACATGCAGAAGAATGAAACTGGACCATTTCCTTATACCACACACACAAAAATTGACTCAAAATGGATGAAAGACCTAAATGTGAGACAGGACTCCATCAAAATTCTAGAGGAGAACACAGGCAGCAACCTCTTCAACCTCAGCTGCAGCAACTTCTTCCTAGAAACATTGCCAAAGGCAAGGGAAGCAAGGGCAAAAATGAACTATTGGGACTTCATCAAGATAAAAAACTTTTGCACAGCAATGGAAACAGTCAACAAAACCAAAAGACAAGCAACAGAATGGGAGAAGATATTTGCAAATGACTTATCAGATAAAGGGCTAGTATCCAAAATCTATAAAGAACTCATCAAACTCAACACCCAAAGAACAAAGAATCCAATCAAGAAATGGGCAGAAGACATGAACAGACCTTTTTCCAAAGAAGACATCCAAATGGCCAACAGACACATGAAAAAGTGTTCAACATTGCTCGGCATCAGGGAAATCCAAATCAAAACATCAGTGAGATAACACCTCACACCAGTCCGAATGGCTAAAATTAGCAAGTCAGGAAATGACAGATGTTGGTGAGGATGTGGAGAAAGGGGAACCCTCTTACACTGTTGGTGGGAATGCAAGCTGGTGCAGCCACTCTGGAAAACAGTATGGAGGTTCTTCAAAATGTTGCAAATAGAGCTACCGTATGACCCAGCAATCACACTATTGGATATTTACCCCAAAGATACAAATGTAGTGATCTGAAGGGGTATGTGCACCCCAATGTTTATAGCCGCAATGTCTACAGTAGCGAAACTATGGAAAGAGCCAAGATGTCCATCAATAGATGAATGGATAAAGAAGATGTGGTATATATATACCATGGACTATTATGCAGCCATCAAAAAAAACCCCAAAGAAACAAAATCTTGCCATTTGCAACAACGTGGATGGAACTGGAGGGTATTATGCTAAGCAAAATAAGTCAATCAGAGAAGGACATGTATCTTATGATCTCACTGATATGAGGAATTCTTAATCTCACTAAACAAACTGAGGGTTGCTGGAATGGTGGGGGGTGGGAGGGATGGGGTAGCTGTGTGATGGACATTGGGGAAGGTATGTGCTATGGTGAGCACTGTGAATTGTGTAAGACTGATGAATCACAGACCTGTACCTCTGAAACAAATAATACATTATATGTTTAAAAAAAAAAAAAAAAAGATAGTAGGAAGGGAAAAATGAAGAGGGGGAAATCAGAGGGGGAGATGAGCCATGAGAGACTATGGACTCTGAGAAACAAACAGGGTTCTAGAGGGGAGGGGGGGAGGGGGGAGGGGTTAGCATGGTGATGGGTATTAGAGAGGGCACGTATTGAATGGAACACTGGGTGTTATACGCAAACAATGAATGATGGAACACTACATCAAAAACTAATGATGTATTGTACGGTGATTAACATAACATAATAAAATTAAATTAAAAAAATAGAAAAAGTAAAGAAAAATTAAAAATAATTTAGAAAGAAAGTGAATAAAATATTTTTAAGATCTCTAAAGTCTTAAAAACTGCTGAGAGAAATGAGGAAAACCTTCATAAAAAGAGAGACATAACATGTCATTGCTTGGAAGAATCAATATTATAGAAATGCCCATTATCCCTAAACTGGCCTATAGATTTAATGGGATTCTAAGAAAAACACCAGTAAGTGATTTGCATTGATTTCTTTAGATGTTTCCTGACCTGCTCTGCTTCCAGGAAATATGGCAGACTTTTGAACAAGCTTGGGTATGTTCTTTAGCTGTGTGGCCTAGTTCAGCCTAAAGTCTTAAAGCTGTGTGGCCAACTAGGACCAATATTTCCACAGTCATATCCCCTCTGTGATTCCACAGAGTTTGAAGGTTTCATTCTAGTGGGTTCATGTCCTTGTCCCAAGTTTCCTGAGTTCTTCCTTTGGAGATCCTATACCCTTCCCCCACCCCAGATTTAGTCTTCTTATTCATTTTCAAACCCACTCACTTAAACTACAACTTTCGAAGTATTCATAACTCAGCAAGCCAGTCCTCTGATCAAAAAGAGGAGAGACACTTACCTCTTATGACTACTAGGTAAGTCTGACATTTAAATATCTCAGACATAATGGCCTGGATATCTTCTTGGGAGGGGAAAAAACAACACCTTCCTGCTTTTTATTCACAGGAGATTCCTTGTTATATTTCAAATGAATCACCCTGTATACTTCTGTCACCTCTACCACTTTTTTATGATGTCTGGAAAATTACAAATATGCTTTTATGTGTTAGATACAGATAAAATATTAAGAGAATATTACATTTTCTGTATTATATATTGAATAATCTTATTTTAACTACATTTTGGTTACTCCTTACTTTTTTCTCTTGATCTTGGTCCACTTTGGTATGGTAAATCAAGAATTGATTATATTTGTTTTAACACAAGTAAATTGAATCGAACTAGCCCCAAAGAGCATTTCCTCTGATCTCAATTCATGAACGGACAGAGTCACATAGGCAGGGCAGATTATACAAATCTAATAGCATAGCAGACATATGTTTGGACATGCTAAAGCTGAGATTATTAATTTAACATAAACCTGTTTTTTTTCCCTCAAACTATGTACACTCAAATTCTTAATATACAAAGATGGTAATAATGAGGTTAAACTATCGAGGCAGTATTTTGATATTTGTTCTATATTCAGATTAGTTGGAAAATTAGGGAAATAAATATTCAGCATACTTATAATGCATTATTTTTAAATGCAAAACAAAATTCAAGTAAAACAACCATTTTTAACATAAATATTAGATGCATGTTGGGAGTCACCCTGGTATGGTTACAAAAGAGTGTACTTTGGGCCTGGGACACTTCCTTTCACGAAGATAAGGAGCCCTCACAACCTGTGCTGAGCATATCAATTTCTTTGGAAACATCTTTCTCTTTCTGGACTTGATGTGTACTTCTTCGTTCTGCTTAATGTGTATACATCATATGGCACAACCCCAAAACTATATATGTTCCCAGTGGAAAGAAAACTGGGTCTTTTGCCTGTAGCACAAGAAGACTATCCCCCTGCACTGGCTATGGGGAAGATCATTTGGCCATGGGAAACTGACTTTTGCTCTGCCTTCTCTAGGTGAATAAAGCATTCCATCCAGAGCCTGTGTGAGTCTTGTCTTTTTGGTGACTCCAATTCCTATAAACCATACAGTGGACGGTCATCCTGGGACTGTTTCTCCTGGTGGTAGGCACTGTTAGGCTCTTTGCTATCTTTCCATGCAGTAAGATGCTTTCCCTGGAGATGGAACCCAGTATCACTTAGTCAACAATGCATGCTTACAATCTAATGTAAATTATTAGCAGAAATTATTTAAAAGTGTTGCAAATAAGTGAAATGTTGCATTAAAATAAATTAAATGTGCTTATTTATGAAATCTGAGAGTGGAATTATATTATTTGATCTATTAAAGGGTAAAATTTGACAAAAAAAGAGAAAAGGTAAAGAAAAAGTTCACATAGCTTTGATAGTAACACGTAGTTACGACAGCCCTGTAAATAACACATAGCCCATGATGCCGTTCTTAGACATTTATGATGGCTGTTTTGGTGAACAACAGACACAGGGTGGCTCAATAACAGTCTTCTCCTTAAAAAAAGTGTAGAATCAGGATACAGAGTTAAAAGCAGTTGACTGAGATGGTCATCATGACTGAAGAACCAGGGTAAGGAAACTTGGAGGATGTGACCTCTCTTTGGAAGTATTCCTGATAGCAGAATGTGGAGGTACGTAGCAGAGACAACAGCCAGAAAAAGGGCAAACATCATACAAGTATACAGTAATGATGAGAGATCATGTGGCACCAGAGAAAGGAAGGGTAATGACTTCAGTCTTTGTTCTAATACCTTTCCAGGAACTATTTTCAATCACTGCTGAGGCCAAGCTGCATTTTCTGCCCCTGCACCCTATGTGCCTTTTTGTTATTTCTAATAATAATAATGATAATCATAGTAATAATAGAATTTTTTGTGGGTTAAATTTAGTAAGTGCACAACAAAACCTCCTCAGGGTTTTCAGATATTCAGCCAAGTTTAGAAACTATCCACATAGAGATGCTTTAGTAATAATTTTTCAGTACAAAATTTCTTATAAAAAAGTAGATTTTCTATTAGATAGCAATTTATCCTTGGAAAGATAAAGGTGTTAGTTATCACATTTAATAGTATTACAGTAGGTTTTCAGAGGGTTGACATAAGCTTTGTGTAATACCACCCATGTTTGGACCACTTTAGGGACCACTCTACCAGGGGTCAGTTTTCACCATATCCAAAGACATCTAACAGGAATTAAGGTCTACTAAGGGAAGACAGAGTATAAATGAACAATGAAGAGTACTTGGTCAACCTCAGAGTAAAAGGATTATTTTAAATAGAGGAGAATAAAGGCTGCTAAATTTCTTGCTCTCTTATCTCTCTATAAGACAGCAGTATTAAAAATTAACAACTGAATTTGTTGTAAGATATTAGGAACATAAAACAGCACTCTTTTGTTTACACAATAAAAAGTAACACAAATAGATTTAAAAAGTTAGAGGCTTTACAGGCACACTGGAGGCTGGAATAGAGAGATGGGGAAGATACTGCATCTCAAACCATTCCAGTATTATGCATGAAGAATGTCAGAAATACTACCCAAAAAGCCCTGGAAAGGAAAAGAGAGAAATAATCTTTTTTGTTGGTAGGGAAGAGAATGGGAGCACACATGAAACACTTTCTAGAAAATTTATATGCCGATAATGAGCAATTTGAAAAGAAATGGATTATTTAAACTCCTTTCCATGGTAATAGAGCCAGATGAACTGTTTCTCACTGTTACCATAGCATGAACTACTCGCAGAAATTCACTTCAAAGTTCATTAAGAGAGTTATACTTTCTACCTCATAATGACTAAACGAAATCAGAGGCACTGATGGAATTACGGCTGTGGATGGAGTTATGACAGAAGCAAAAAAAATATTATAGCATATGCAGTATTCAGAGGGATGCTAGAAATGTGACTGTCATGTAATTATAACTCAGGGGGTGAAACAGGAAGTGAAAACAGGAAACTGCAAGAGAAGTATAATGAGAGTTCTTGTCTTTGAAATTTCTCGAGAACTAGTCAGTTTCTTATATTTTCAATAAGTTCCACAATTAGTTTCACCTGAAAGGTGGATCTCCCCTGCTCTGGAAAACACATATATATGTATGCATTTGAAAATTCAAAAATAATATATGATATTATATAATGTTATAATAATATATATACTTAAAATCAATATTTTCATAGATAATAAATAATTTTCACATATCAAGAATTAACTAGCAGGGAAGTTCAGATGGTCATGGAGTAGCAGGACCCTAGGCTCCTCTTATCCCTCAAACACAGCTAGATAACTATCAAATTATTCTAAATACTCAAGAAATCAACCAGAAGATTGATAGAATAAACTACACAATTAGAGGGAGAGAAGAGGCCATTTGGAGGAAGAAAGGAAGTGTGGGATATGGTTTGGGGGAGAAATGGATCACAGGTGCTATGGAGGGGAAGAAGTCCTGGTTGAGGAGAAAGGTGAGAAAGAGTGGAGCACACAGGGATACACACAGGAACACTTCTCCAAACCCACTGGCTGGGAGAATGAGAGGGTCTGAATGTCCTGAGCTTTTGCAACCAACAGGGCTCAAAGACTGGAGTTTTAGAGATCCCTGGGTTTGGCTGGGATGCAGACCTGAGGACACTGCTCTGCTCCTTGTAAAGAGACAGGCAAACAACCCTGGGGCAAACTGTGCAATCTGATGATCCTTAAGGCACACAGGGAGATACTGTTTGTACTTTTTTGAGCTCATCTGTGAGAGGCAGCATTGCCTCTCTGGGGACAAAAGACCCAGCATGCACCATTTCCCTACTTTGCCCCTCAGCATCAGCACAGAGATGCCTGCTGAGGGCGGCTACCCTGGACATGGGCTGTTTGGCTGGCTTGCTCCAAATCCCATGTTCCTCCATTCTGGTGCTACTGCCCTTCTGGGTTAAACCTGCATCCATCCCAGTGCAGCGAGACCATCCCTGTCAGACCAGGTCCCTGAAGTTTGGAATTTTAAAAGTCAGAGGAGGCCTGACTGGGGTAGAGCCCAAGGTGTGCTACACTGCTCCAAGCAGGCAAGAGACAGTGTGAAATCGGCGATCTGAAAATAACTTATGATGCGTGAGGGGTAATTATTCACTCCTCTGAAAGTGCTTCCCTGAGAGCAGCAAGCGTGGACTCCTCTCTCCCGGAACAAAGGAGCAGGTTGGCGCCATTTCCCTCCCCTGCTGCTCAGCATAAACCAACTTCAGTAACAGCATAGCACCAAGACAAGCTGCCTAACCTACTTACTCCAAATCCCAAACCCTGCTGAGACTGCTTTTCTTAGGCAAGTGTGCCTAAGAATCAGTGCAGGAGGTCCCTCCCCTGGAGACCAGCACAAATCCCGCAAGTACCATGTCTACTGACTACAGAGTTCTGCAAAGCTTCAGTTCTAGTGGAAATAGCATCAGATCTCTTTTAGCAAACAGCCCAGAGCACACCTAGTTAAAACTCACCACACTCTGGCCACGGTACAAACACTCCCCTCTGTAGGCAAGGAGAAACTGCAGAGGACAGACGTGAGGGATAGAACAGTCAAAACATAACAGGCTTTCCTAACACAGAGAAGAATACAGAGACCTAGACAAAATGCCAAGATGGAGGAATTCATCCCAAAAGAAAGAACAAGAGGAAGTTACGGCCAGATCTAATCGAAACAGATATAATATGCCTGATCCAGAATTTAAGACAACAGTCATAAGAAGACTAGCCAGACTTGAGAAAAGCACAGAAGACATTACATATACCCATACCACATAGATAAAAGAGCTTAAAACCAAGCAGGCCAAAATGAAAAAATGCAATAACTGAGATTTGAAACTCACTACATATAATGACCCAAGGCTGGAAAAAAACAAAACAAAAAAACCAAAACAGAAGAATGAATAAGTGATACAGAAGATAGAATTATGGAAAATAATGAAGCTAAACAAAAGGCGGAAAGTAAAATCTTGGATCACGAAATTAGACTTAGGGAACTCAGTGACTCTATCAAATGTAATAATATTCGTATCATAGGAGACCCAGAGGATGAAAAGAGAAAATAGGAACAGAAGTTTTATCCAAGGAATATAGCTGAAAATATCCCTAATCTGGGGAAGGAAACAGACATTCAAATCTAGGAGGCACAGAGAAGTGCCATCAAAATCAACAAAAGCAGGTCAACACAAAGACATATTGTAGTTAAATTTGCAAAATATAATGATAAAGAAAAAATCCTAAAAGTAAAAAGACAAAAGTCCTTAACTTACAAGGGAAGAGAAATAAGGTTGGCAGCAGATCTCCCACAGAAATTTGGCAGGCTAGAAGACAGTGGCATGATATATTCAACATGCTGAATGGGAAAAATCTGCACTCTGGGATACTCTATCCAGCAAGGCTATCATTCAGAATAGATGGAGAGATAGAGTTTCCAGACAAACAAAAACTAAAGGAGACAGTGACCACTACACCAGCCCTGAAAGAAATATTAAAGGGGACTCTTTGAGTAAGAAGGAAAGACCCAAATGTGACAAAAGCTAGAAAGGAACAGAGAAAATCTCCAAAAAAATGACAAAACAAGTAATAAAATGGCACTAAATTCATATTTATCAATAGCTACTCTGAATGTAAATGGACTAAACACTCCAATCAAAAGACATAGGGTGTCAGAAGGGAAACAAACAAACAAAAAAAAAAAACCAAGACCCATCTATATGCTGCCTAAAGAGGCTCATTTTAGACCTAAAGACACCTCCAGATTGAAAGTAAAAGGATGGAGAAATATTTAACATGGAAATGGATATCAAAAGAAAGCTGAAGTAGCAATCCTTATATCAGACAAATTAGACTTTAAACCAAAGACTGTAATAAGAGATGAAGAAGGATGCTATATCATAATAAAGGGGACTATACAACAAGAAGATATAACAATTGTATATATCTATGCCCCCATTTGGGAGCACCCAAATGAATAAAACAATTAATAAAAAACATAAAGGAACTCCTTGATGATAGTACAATAATAGTAGGGGACTTTAACACTTCACTTACAGCAATGGACAGATTAAGCAGAAAAACAAGAAAATAATGGCTTTGGAACCATGAGAGACTATGGACTCTAAGAAACAAACTGAGGGTTTTAGAGGGGAGGGGGGAAGGGGGGTGGGTTAGCCCAGTGATGGGTATTAAAGAGGGCACGTACTACATGGAGCACTGGGTGTTATACGCAAACAATGAATCATGGAACACTACGTCAAAAACTAATAATGTACTGTATGGTGACTAACATAACATAATAAAAGAAAAGAAAAGAAAAGAAAAGAAAAAAAAAAGAAAACAATGGCTTTGAGTGACACAATGGAGCAGATGGACTTAACAGATATATCCAGAACATGTCATCCTAATGCAGCAGTACACATTCTTTTTGAGCACACATGGGACATTCTCCAGAACAGGTCACATATTAGGTCACAAATCAGGCCTCAACATGTACAAAAAGACTGACATCATACCATGCATCTTTTTTGACCACACGCTATGAAACTTGAAGTCAACCACAAGAAAAAATTGGGAAGACCACAAATACATGGAGGTTAAAGAACATCCTACTGAAGAATGAATGAGTCAACCAGAAAATTACAGAAGAAATAAAAAAAAATACATGGAAACAAATGAAAACTAATATACGATGGTCCAAAATCTTTGGGATGCAGCAAAAATGTTCGTAAGAAGGAAGTATATAGCAATACAGACCTACCTCAAGAAGCAAAAAAAAATCTCAAATACACAACCTAAAATTATACCTAAAGGAGTTAGAAAAAGAGCAACAGATGAAGTTTAGAGCCAGAAGAGGTAGGGAAATAATAAAGATTAAAGCAGAAATAAATGACAGAGAAACAAACAAACAACCAAACAGAAAACCAGTGGAACAGACCAATGAAACCAGGAGCTGGTTCTTTGAAAAAAATAATAAAATTGATAAACCCCTAGCCAGACTTATCAGAAGGAGAAAGAACCCAAATAAATAAAATCACAAAGAGAAGAGATATCACAACCAAGACTACAGAAATACAAACAATTATAAGAGAATATTATGAAGAATTATACGCCACCAAATCCGACAATCTGGAAGAAATGGATAAATTCCTAGAAACATATAAACCACCAAAACTGAAACAGGAAGAAATAGAAAACTTGTACAGACCAAAAACCAGCAAAGAAATTGAATCGCTAATAAAAAATCTCCCAACAAACAAATGTTCAGGGCCAGATAGCTTCACAGAGGAATTCTTGCAAACATTTAAAGAAGAATTAGTACCTATTCTTCTCAAACTGTTCTAAAAAATACAAATGGAAAGAAAACTTCCAAACTCATTCTATGAGCCCAGCATTACCCTGAAACCAAATTCAGATAAAGACACTATAAAATAAAATTAAAAAAAAAAAAGAGAACTACAGGTCAATATCCTTGATGAACATGATGTAAAAATTCTCAACAAAATACTAGCAAATCAAATCGAACAGTATATTAAATGAATCATTTACCACGATCAAGTGGGATTTATTCCTGGGTTGCAAGAGTGGTTCAATATTCGCAAATCAATTAGTGTGATACACCACATTAATAAAAGAAAGGATAAGAACCATATGATCCTTTCAATAGATGCAGAGAAAGCACTTGACAAAGTACAACATCCACTCATGATAAAAACCCTCAACAAAGTAGGGATAGAAGGAACATACCTCATCATAATAAAGGACATATACAAAAAGCCCACAGCAAATATCATTCTTTTTTTTTTTTTTAAAGATTTTATTTATTTATTTGACAGAGAAAGACACAGCGAGAGAGGGAACACAAACGGGGAGTGGGAGAGGGAGAAGCAGACTCCCTGCCGAGCAGGGAGCCCGATACGGGACTCGATCCCGGGACTCCAGGATCATGACCTGAGCTGAAGGCAGTTGCTTAACCAACTGAGCCACCCAGGCGCCCGCAAATATCATTCTTAATGAGGAAAAACTGAGAGCTTTTCCTCTATGGTCAGGAACAAAACAGGGATGTCCACTCTCACCACTGTTATTTATCATAGTACTAGAAGTCCTAGTCTTAGCAATCAGACAACAAAAGGAAATAAAAGGCATCCAAATCAGCAAGGAAGAAGTCAAACTTTCACTATTTGCCAATGACATGATACTCTTTATAGAAAACCCAAAACACTCCACCAAAAAATTGCTAGAACTGATACACAAATTCAGTGATAGTAGAAAACCCAGAAATGGAAGCACAACTGTATGGTCAACTAATCTTTGAGAAACCAGAAAAGACTATTCAATGGAAAAAAGACAGCCCCTTCAACTAATGGTGTTGGGAAAACTAGAGAGCAACATGCAAAAGAATGAAACTGGACCATTTTCTTACACCACACAAAGATCAATTCAAAATGGATGGAAGGCCAAAATGTGAGACAGAAAATTGTCAAAATCCTAGAGGAGACACAGGCAGCAACCTCTTTGACCTCAGCCCATAGCAACTTTTACTAGGTATGTCTCCTGAGGCAAGGGAAACAAAAGCAAAAGTAAACTATTGGGAATTCATCAAGATAAAAAACTTCTGCACAGTGAAGAAAACAGTCAACAAAACTAAAAGATAACCTATGGAATGGGAGAAGATATTTGCAAATAACATATTTGATAAAAGGCTAGTATACAAAACCTATAAAGAACTTATAAAACTCAACACACAAAAAACAAATAATACAGTTAAAAAATGGGCAGAAGACATGAAGAGACATTTCTCCAAAGACACACAGATGTAAACTGGTGCAGCCACTCTGGAAAACAGTATGGAGTTTCCTCAAAAAGTTAAAAATAGAACTACCCTACAACACAGCAATTACACTACTAGGTATTTACCCAAAGGATATAAAAATATTGATTTGAAAAGACAGATACATGCACCCCAATGTTTACAACAGCATTATCAACAATAGCCAAATTATGGAAAGAGTCCAAATGTCCATCATCTGATGAATGGATAAAGAAGAGGTGGCATATATATACAATGGAATATTATTCAGCCATACAAAAGAATGAAATGGTGCCATTGGCAACAACATGGATGGAGCTAGAGAGAATTATGCTAAGTGAAATACATCAGAGAAAGACAAATGCCATATGATTTCACTCATTTGTGAAATTTAAGAAACAAAACAGATGAACATAGGGGGAAAAAGAGGGGCAAACCAGAAAACAGACTCTTAACTATTGAAAACAAGCTGAGGGTTACTTGAGGGGAGATGGGTGGGGGACTGGTTAAATGGGTGATGGGTATTACAGGGGCACTAGTAGTGATGAGCACTGGGTGTTGTATGTAAGTGATGAATCACTAAATTCTACACCTGAAACTAATATTAAACTGTATGTTAACTAAGTGGAATTTAAATAAATACCTGAAAAGAGGAAAACAAATAAATAAATAAATAAAGTAGCTGATAGATAGAATAAATAAAATAGCTGATAGATAGACGATAGATAGATAGATAGATAGATAGATAGATAGATAGATAGATAGATAGATAGATAGATAGGGTAAAGAGATATTTGAGACAGATGATAAAAAGAGGTAATAGTCTTAAAGTTCACCCTTGGGCAAAATAAGGGATCTAAGGATTATCTTTCGCTGTGGGGCACAGAGTACAAAGCGGTAATTAAAAATGTTCTTCTCAGCCCCCTCTATTCAATTAAGGTATAAACCTGGGTAAGCTCAAGGCCTATAACCACAATCTGGTGTTTTAGGTCAGGAAGCAGGAAAAGACTCCTAATATACTTGGGATTTTTCCCCCTATTAATTCATACTAGTCAATAAAAACTCAAGGTGAATACTGAGTTATCCTATATTCTGTAGTAGTGTTAATTTCTCAAGAACAACAGGTTCTTTTGTTCCTCAGATACTTCACATATGATGTTCGAGGTGAAGGAAGGTCCTACTAATAAACCTTATTTCCTGAGAAGTCAACAAGGGATAGAATCCAGAACATAAGAATAAATATTAGATTTGGAAAAGAGGTAAGATCCTCATCTATGAAAGTTTAATGAAGAAAGAAGTGAGTAGGTTATGGATGTGTTAAGTAAGCAGTTGTTGTATAAATGATGGTCTTTATATATCAGCCTCTTGATTGGTCATTTCTTCCCAAAAGGCTGAGACCCATTAGTTCAAAAGCCTGCTGGTACTAAATTAAATTTTTATACATCCAATTGTTTTAAATATAGCCCAAATAGGATTTTTAGACATCTCCAGTCTGCCTGCTTTGCCTACTGCACAAATCTACACCCACCATCTGCTAGTAGATAATATAAAATCTGGAACTGTAAAGACCTCAAGCTGCTGCTGCCCTTCTGAACTCTCTGACCCAGAAACTCTGTCATGCTGCTAGTCAACATTACCTAGATATGCAGCTCCTTTTCCAACCCCTCTCTCACCTTCTGGATGGTGTCTCCCATGCATCCTCCATAGCCTCTGGAAAGTCTCATGCTGTGAGAGACTTCCTTACATCATCACACGTCTGAGTCTCACAAACTAACCTTGCATGTACTGCTGTAAGTTCTTGGTCATATCTTTTTCAAAAATGTTCAGCCCCCAAATCCCTCAAGCCCCCTATAGTAGGACAACATCGGACAAAGAGTATCCACTATAGCTGCATTTATCTCTGTTTCACAGAAACAAGTACATCTGCAGAAAGAAATGAAAATGCCTGAGAAGGATGATAAAAGATTTAGAATAGTTTGGCTCTGGAGAATGAGATGAGAGGGTGCTAATTATAATATTTTGAAGGCTGATCAATTAATAATGGAAACAATGAATTTATTATAGTACAATCCAGAGTTTTGCTCTTTTTCTGTTTTTATTTTGGTTTTTTCTTGTGTTGTCCAGCACCCTTGGTGGCAAGTAAATGATGGAAATTTGTTGATTACCAAAAAAAAAAAAAAAAAAAAGAATTAACTAGCCTGTTTTCTCAGCATTTGCTTAGACCTTAATTTAAATGAAATTATGTATCAGAAGCACCCCCACCCATAAATGTTGAGGTGTGTTGTGTTTGTGTTTAAAAGACTGTACAATATGTACAAATATATTATTATTGAAGGAAAATTAAGAAATATCCCAGTTATTATTTTATAATACAATATTATTTAATTAGCCTATCAGATGATGGTTATAAATATATATTAATTATCCACAAAGCTACTACAATCTAAATTCTTTTACACATAATTGGAAGAAAAAACATGAAAGTTGAACTCTGAACAAACTTTTCTCTTAAAAAAGAATTATTTTCGGGGCGCCTGGGTGCCTCAGTTGGTTAAGCGACTGCCTTCGGCTCAGGTCATGATCCCGGAGTCCCGGGATCGAGTCCCGCATTGGGCTCCCTGCTCAGCAGGGGGTCTGCTTCTCCCTCTGACCCTCTTCCCTCTCATGTGCTCTCTGTCTCTCATTCTCTCTCTCTCAAATAAGTAAATAAAATCTTTAAAAAAAATTAATTAAAAAAAAAGAATTATTTTCATCTTACTGATAGTTACAAAAGCACAGTACAAATAGAACAGCTACTCAGCTTCTAGAGAAAATAAGCCAAAGGCATAAATTTCAATTATACTCAGATAGAATATAGTTAGATAGATTTTAAATGTTGCAAGAAACATTGTAAAGAATTTTGTAAATACTGTGAATTTAAGTTAGGTTCAGTTCTACCTTAAAGTAGAATGATAAATGAAATGAATTTCTGATATTCTTTAATCTTCAAATTTTACGTGAAAGCACCCAAACTGTGAAAACAAAACATTTAAGCTTTGTGGCACTGATGCTACTTAAATAATGCAACATGAGGAGGACATTTGACTCCTATGTTCTAGAAAGCAAGTGGTGCAGTTCAGTCCACATCCAAAGGCCTGAGAATCAGGGGAGTTGACAGCACAATTCCCAGTCCTAGGTCAGGAGAGGACTAATGTCTTAGCTCCACGGGCAGGCCAAGAGGCCAAATTCTTCCTTCCCCTGTCTTTTTGTTCTATTCAGGTCCTCAATAGATCGGATGATGCCTACCCACACTGGGGAAATCCATCTGCTTCACCCACTGATTCAAATGCTAATCTCTTCCAGAAATATCCTGAGAGACACACCCAGAAATAATGTTTAACCAGAGACCCAGACATCCCATGGTTCAGTGAAGTTCACACACGAGAGCCATCGTGACATCTCCCCAAACCATTCTTCCTAATGTTTAATTTTTCCCATGCTTTATAAATTGTAGATCCAATACAATCTGCCTATACTATAACTTAAGCTAGTTTTTTTTTTCTTGCTAAATTCTTAACTGTAAGTGAGGAGCACCGGTTTACCATCTTGTGTATAATCTTCATACACTCAAGGACCAGTATGTCTCTTATAATTTTTCTTGTTATGTAAAAGAGTAGAATTTGGCAATGCTATTACCTGTAGTAACGTGGAAAATGGGAAATGTATTTAAGGAATTCAAAGATCTAGCTAAAAATATTTTAACAGAGAAAATGAAAAAGACAATTTGGTCTCTTCTCAATGAGAAGAATCTGAGAAGAGCTAAAATCCGATGATAAATCTGAGAAGAGAAAGCTGAAGAATGAACTGTTAAATATAAAGGAATGAGAACACAGTAAGTTTAAAATAATCTTTTTCAGTTTCATTTTTCTTAGTTTCTCAACTGATACCTATTGTCAACTGCCAGACATGTAATTAAAGACAACTTCAGAAGATTTTGCCCTGAGTATGGAGTCTTCCCAGAGTGCTTCTCAGATGTTTTGGAACTGGAAAAAAAAAAAAAAGGCATTCTTGCTATACCTTTTTCTAATTTCTGCCCCATAGAATCTAAATTATGGGGTGAAATTTTAATAAAATATTTAATGAAAAAATTCAATGTTTTAATGAAAACATCAGTGCCTCTCAAAATTTTATATATATATATTCATTCCCTGGTGCTCTTATTAAAATCCAGATTCTGATTTAATAGGTCCAGGCTGGGGCCTAAGATTCTAATCTCTTGTCCTCTGACAATAGAAGTGCTATTGCTTCAACCCTAACACATGTTGTAAGCAGAGTTACAAATTTCTCACCCAGATTCATGCAAAAGAATTAAATCCTAAAGAAGAGGATATGCCTGGCTTTCTTCTCAATTCTCCCAAGATAGGCACATAGTTAGCACTATCCTAGATGCCTAGGAAATACACTTCAATTCATGTGTATCTGATGAAGAAACAGAGGATGTTAAAATTGATTAAATTCTATGGGGTCAGATTAAATGAGAATTAGATTTGAAATGTTATGTTCATTTTGGATCCGTCTTACCTTCCTGATATAAATAAAATTTTTCTTATAAATATATTCTAGAGTGTCACCTCCATGCGGTGTTGGTACTAAGTTTTGGATAACTATAAAGTAAAGGTAGGATTAGAGGAAATGAGCTTTCTTTGTCATTCTATAATTCTTCAGGGGATTCCTGGTACCCAAAAGACATAACCTTTGTCAGTCTTTCTTGGCAATCACCAGTTAAAATATCTTCTTTATTTCTTTTCTATCTCTCTTAAAACATCATTCTACCTCTATTAAAAGTTAAATCCATTCAATTTAATAGCACATGGGAGCTAAGGGTAGCTTCTCTAGAAATAAACTAGTTCTAATCGGTACTGAGAGTGCTGTTTAGAGTCATGGAATTTGCAGTTAAAAATGAAGAGAGAGAGAGAAGGAGAGAGGGAGAGAGAGAGAGAGGGGAAGCTAACACATAGCTGGCATGGGGTTACAAGATTTTCCAGTTAACTATGGAAATGATTTTTAAAAAGAGGCAACCAGCAGTGTGATAAACTTAATTTGGTTATAATGTTAGGGCATTTTTTGAAAAGAGTTACCCTGATGAAACATTTTGCAGTTTTTTACTGCCTTGCTTTTCCTCAAGATTTGACTCTAAGTAGAAAGAATAGTACATAAAACATAAATGGGTTCTTGCAGTCACATTTGCTGAAATTTATTTTTAAAATATGCCAATTAAATATATAATAGATCGAAAGGGATCATTGTGCTTTCTTATCCCATCACACTGTGACACCACAAGGGATAATAAAAGTTATATTTTGAGGTTATTCTGGTAACGCATATTTTGTAATCTGATCTACTGTATAGACCAAAAGGAAGCAATGTTGTACATAGCTAATATTCTAAGTAACCAATGAAAAAGTTAACACATTATTGCAGTTCCAATTAATAGACACCCCATAGTTTTTCCATTAAAATACTATTGCAAGTCACTTAATTCACTTTACAAATAACAGGATTTACATAGAAACTTTTTAAAAGAAAGTGTAAGGGGGGCTGGTTATCAAATACATAGTATTTCCAATAAAACAATGTAGGAAACTTGTGAATATAACTCTTTGGTCAATTTAACCCAATTTGAAATAGATGAGTGGATATTTTAAGTTGTTAAGATAAAATAAAGATGAATAAATAGGTAATTCCTCATGAATCAACTAGTACATATAAATATCTTAATAAAGGTGCACTGTATTTTCCTATTTAAGGCATTGATTTTTATTCACTGATTTATTTATTCACTTATGGGATAGATATTTATTGAGAAGCTACTACTTGTAAAACACTTCACTAAGTTTACCAAGGAAACAAACCATATATGATTTATGCCTTTATGGACTGAAGTAAACAAAATGTAAAAATAAAATAAATCATGGGAAGTGCTGTAGTGAAAGAGTTGAGATAGAACAACTGGAAAAAAAATCTTTAGTTGGTTAATGGGGGGAAATCTTCCTGAACAGGTGATGTTACCACTGAGTTCTAAAGGATGAAAAGGATCAGGCCATTTGGAAAGGGATATTTAGAGCAGGAAGAATTCTGCAAAAAAGAACTGAAGAATAGTGTGGTTGGTACATAAGGGAGGTTAATATAGTAACCAAAGTACAAACTATACAGGGCCTCTGTCTATATATAAAAAAAAAAATTGTATTTCATTCTAGGGAAATTTGAATTTTATTAAGCAGAGGAGTGCAATATTCTAACATACATATTTTTAAATATCACTTGGGCTTCTTTGTGTAGGGTGTTCCAACATAGGAACGTGAAGTACAGAGACCAGGAAGAGGCAAATGCATTGGCCAACAGAGATGCTAAGGTTGCTTAGGTAGGTTCCTAGCAATGAACAGAGAAGTACAGGTATATTTTGCTTGAATAAGCTGTTGTAGTCTAGGTATTTTTTTTTTCATTGTACAGGTTAAGAAAAACAGTATTTATAGTATAAGAAGATGTTAGGGGCGCCTGGGTGGCTCAGTTGGTTAAGCGACTGCCTTCGGCTCAGGTCATGATCCTGGAGTCCCGGGATCGAGTTCCGCATTGGGCTCCTTGCTCGGCGGGGAGTCTGCTTCTCCCTCTGACCCTCTTCCCTCTCATGCTCTCTCTCATTCTCTCTCTCAAATAAATAAATAAAATCTTTAAAAAAAACCGAAGATGTTAGAAAGTGGTAGAGTGAAGGAAACTTGTCTTAAGCTTATTCTTTTTATGGGAGAAAATTATTCATTCTGAGATATTATATTGTACAAAATGTACTAATTGTTATAGATCCTGTTTTAGAGACTATAGGAATTGTTTCTCAAAGAAGAGACAATATCATGTAATATTATCTTAAAAATTAAAAAGTAAATCTGTAAACTAATTAAAATTAGCATTCACATGCACCATTCATAGTAGTAATTCTTGAAAGGACATGCTTTTCTCAGAATATCAACAATTATAGAGGATTTTAGTGGTTTAAAACAACTTCACATACATGATGTTCAATTTTACCACAACCTTGATACAGTTGGGAAAATGAGATTCAACCAGATTCTTTTGCTCTATGTCAAGAAATGAGTCTAAAATCTATGTATCTATTATGTTGAAAAATCAATACAAAATTATTATATAATATAATGGTAGGCATTAAATGCAACTATAATGATTAAATGTGAAAAAATGTAGAAGAAATTAGCCTCATGCATAGCACATGTGACTCAATAAGGACTGGTTATTATTTAAATGTTTATTATAAAGTAAGCCAGGAATATATTTCCCTTACAAAATAGATGAAATCAACCTTAAAGCTGAAAATTCAATATTGTTTATTTAAAGTTTATAGGAATTACCTAAGGAGCTTGTCCAAGTATATATATAGTTAGGTGTTCAGTGATTTTACAATGGTTTCCTCAGAAATGTGTTTAAGCACTCTTTAGGATATTCTGAGTCAAGTTATTTTTGAGAAAAAAAAAAATCAAATACTGTTTGCACATTTGATAGATCTAAACCAACTTTAGGTCATTCTATGCATGATGATTATTTAATACTTAATTGTCAAGTGAACAGAATGAGCAACTACTAGATTTTTGGACCATGTGCTAGGTCCTTCCATATGTCATTTCACTTAATCCTCAAAATAAACCTCCAAGTTAGGCATTGTAGCAAATACCTGCTAGCACATGATGGAGGCTAGTCCCATATTTGCTGTGTCACTCTAAAATGTAGTCTTGTTCCAATGCAACACCAACAACATGCCCTCTTTGGAGAAGGGGTGCTTCCAGTATTTGTAGTAGAGGTATCCAGGTTTCTCATGTTTTATGGGAGGTGGAGAGAAGCTAGATAGATGCCTTTTCAAACTCTTGCTTTCAGGTAAGATCATGACTGAAAGTGAGATACTCATGAACCTGATCCTCATTCCATAGTCCACTGTTCAATCCAAACAAATTTAAATAACCTGTGCTTATACTTTTAACCCTAAAAGTACTGGTAATATTGCAATAGCAGTAGCTTAACAGTAAATAATGGAATCATCTATGATCATATGCCTAATAAAGACAAGCTAAAATTTAGGTAATAATAATTGTATCAATTTTTCAGTATTTGGAATAGAAAAATTCCCCAACTGAACAAACAGTACTCTCACATTTAGAACCACACTTATTATCAGGTTATCACTCCCTCTCTCTCTCTGGGGGGGAGGGGTTAATCCCATTTAATAGAACCTTTGATTTTTGTGATCCTATATGATTCTTTAGACAGAAGTGTCAATGTTTTAGTTATCCATGTAAGAATTCCCTTACAGAAAAAAATAGTACTTACAAAAAAAAAAAAACCCCAAACAAAAAACATATCTTATTTTACCTCCATTCATTCATTCAATCATTTCTACAACTAACAGCTTTTACTTAACATATGCTAGAATGCAAGTATATAAAATAATAGAGTCACTTTTCTTAAGAAAGTTGCAGACTTACAACATAAAAGAAATTATGATATAATGTAATCAGCAGAACAATATGAGTATATTTAAAGAACTAAGAAAACACTTAGAAGAATGAACTAACCAATCCTAAGGAGTCATAGAGTTTCCTGAAAAGTTTATAACTAAGCTGAATCATAATAGGATAAAGAGATGACCCAACTGGGAAAAACAGAAAAAAAAAAACCAAAGGAAATCACTGTGTAATATATACCCTTTATATGTATCATGTATATTATACATAATATATATATTATGAAACACATGTAATTTTAATTTACTTGCTTAAGTAATTTTCTGCTATGACATCTCAAAATCCATTGATTTTACAAAATGAATTACAAGTTACATAGAAGCCTAATCTGTATGGCCAGATTGCTCTTATATTTACAGAAAAGCCACATGTGAATACTATTAAATTTTCTATTAAATATAATTAGTCAAAACTCCTCTTCTCTATATTATGAATATGTTAATTAGGTCTGAAGTAACTTTTTGATTTTGGATAGACAATGTGTTTTCTTATAGATGAAGTTAATATATTATTTTAAATGAAAATATAATATTTTAATAGAGATAATGAATACATATTACAAGCAGCTAAAATTTTATTAAAATAGTTAGTTACCAGTGTGATGAATTTTGGCCATTCTAATGGATGTGTATTAATGGTGATTTCTGGTGAGATCCAGTTGATCTGTTCTTTTCTTTTATGGCCTGTGTTTTTAGTGTCACATCTAAGAAATATTTGCCTAACCCAAGGTCTCGCTGATTTTTTTCTATGTTTTCTTCTGCAAGTTTCATTGTTTTGGTTATTTCATTTAGCTCTATGATCCATTTTGAGTTAATTTTGTGGGTGGTGTGAGGTATAGGTCTAAGTTCATCTTTTTGCATATGGATATCCAGTTGTCCCAGAACTATTTGTTGAACAAATTGTCCTTTTCCCAAATATTCTTGTCAAAAATAAATGGACTATAAATACCAGTATTTCTTTCCTGCATTCTCAATTCTGTTTCATTTGCCTATATGACTATCTTTACTATCTTGATAAATGGAGCTTTATACCAAGTTTTGAAATTGGTAAGTGAAAAGTCCTCCAACTTTAGCTTTTTCCAAGTTGTTTTGACTATTCTATGTGTTTTGCATCTCCATATAAAGATTTTATTTGCTTGTTAACTTAGACACACACAAAAAAGTTCCACAATTTTTATAGTGAGTAAATTGAAACTATGGATCAATTTGGGGAGAACTGCCCTCTTAACAATATCGAGGCTTTCAGTGTATGAGCATGCAATGTATCTCCATTTATTTATATTTTCCTTGATTTCTCTTAGCAAAGTTTTGTAATTTTTAGTTCGTAAGTCTTTGCTTCCTTTTATTGAACGTATTCCTAAGTATTTTTAATGCTATTTTGAGTGGAACTTTATTCTTAATTTTGATTTTAGATTGGTCATCACTTACAAGCATGTACTACTTTCGTAATAAACCTGAGACAAGACACTTGCTCAGGGATCTGAGTTCTGATCACTAATTACTATTTTTTACCCTGGGCATGTAAACACAGAGATACATATCCATTGTTGCACATCCATCCTCCACCCTGGTATTATTACAAGCCCCTTCTCCTCTGACTTAAGTAACTTCTGAGGATTTAAAGGTCCAGCACCTTTTCATTCCCCCCTTCATGCTTTTCTTTCCCCCCTTTTGGAAGCCAGACAGTAAAGACTAGTACATTTAAAAGTAAACATATACATGGAAAAACTAGAAAGTCACTACAAAAGCCCAGGGAAAGGCACAGACCCGGGAAAGGCACAGACCCAGAAAAGATCAGAGGAAACCTAAAGTTTATGCCCCAGGCTAATCCTCAACTTGGAGACAGATTACCACAATGAAAAAACAAAACAAAACAAAACAAAAACAATCAGCAAATATTGGGGAAGAAGGAGAATCAGATTTTCAGAGTTATTACATCATTAAAGTCAAATATCATTTTTTAAACAACAAAAAAAATCACAAGGTATACAAGGAAACCAGAAATATGGCCTAGTCAAAGGAAGAAAATATATATAAGCCAACAAAATTGTCTTAGAAAAAGACCAAATGGTGGACCTACTAGATAAAGACAACTGCCTTAAAGATGCTTCAAAGAATTAAAGGAAGATGTGGAGAAAGTCAAGAAAATAATGTGTTAATAAAATGGAAATATCAATAAAGAGAAGGAAAATCTAAAAGAAACCAAAAAGAAATTCAAGAGCTGAAAAATATAACAGAGATGAAAAATTCATGAGAGGGAATCAAAGGCAGATTTAGGCAGACATTGGAAAGAATCAGTGAATATAAAAATAGGACAATAGAAATTATAATATCTGAGAAACAAAAAGAAATGAGAAAAAAAGAGAAGAAAAATGAACAGAACGTAAGCAACGCTAGGACACCAGCAAGTGGACCAACATATGGATTGTGAGAGTCCCAAGGAGAAGGAGAAGAGATAAAAGAGAAAGGGGCAAGGAGTTTATTTGAAGAAATAATGGTTGAAAACTTCCCAAATTGGATGAAAGACAACAACATAAACATCCAAGAAACTCCAAGTAGGATATATTTGCAGAGACACACACTGAGATACACTGTGATAAATTTGTAAATAGCCAAAGACAAAGAGAATCTCGAAAGCAGCAAAAGAGAACTGATTCACAAATAAAAGGGATCCTCTCTCAAAGATTATCATCAGACTTCTCATCAGAAATGTTGGAGGGCAGAAGATAGTGGGCTGGTAAAAGATTATGGTTGCCATGGGTTTGGGGAGAAGTGTAAGGACTGAATAGGTGAAGTACGGGGGATTTTTAAGGTGATGAGACTATTTGGTATGATATTACAATGGTGGATACATAGTATTATGAATATATTAAAACTCATTGAGAATGCCTGGGTGGCTCAGTCAGTTAAGCATCGGCCTTAGGCTCAGGTCATGATCCCAGGGTCCTGGGATCAAGCCCCTCATCCAGCTCCCTGCTCAGCAAGGAGTCTGCTTCTCCCTTGCCCTCTGCCCCTGTTCCTGTTCACTTGCTTGCTCTCTCTTTCTATCTCGCATGCTCTCCCTCCAGTAAATAAATAAAATCTATAAAAAAAAGCTCATAGAACTTTACAGCACCAGAGAACTTAATGTATACAATTACAAAAGTTTTTACTTAGGAGGTCTGGGGATCCCAGGAAGAAATGCAGACTGTTAGAAAGGAATCTAATAACAGTGTTACAAATAAAACAACTTCACTAAAGGGGCTCACCTGAGTAAATTTAGAAATGAGAGGAGTAAGACTAAAAAGAAGATCAAATACACATAAACACTACACTTTACTGGATAGAGTTGTAACCCACAAGGGTATGAGTTAACAATTTTGATATAAATTTAACACATATATACTGAAATTGAAAAATAAGTAGGGGTGCCTGGGTTGCTTAGTCTGTTAAGCCTCTGACTCTTGGTTTCCCTCCCCCCTCTGCACCTCTCCCTCTCCCCTGCAATCTCTCTCTCTCTCAAATAAACAAATAAATAAATTTTCAAAAAAAGAGAAAATAAGTAAATCAATACAAGGTTTCTTACTGTTGGGAGCCAAGTTTCTTTTGCAGTAGAAAAAAAGTTACAAATAAACAAGGATGGGGGTAGAGTAATCATATGATGATGTATTAGAGTTGGAGAAATCAGTATGAACTTATTTTTAGCTCAGTATAGACCCAGATGTTAACATATAGAAATATTTATAGATGTGTGTGTAAATACATGTTAGTACACATTCATATATTTCCTTGCCCTATCAGTTTAGAGTCCTAGAGGAAACAACACTCCAGTAGCAACAGATATTTGTTTTTTAAAGAATTCTCCAATAAAACAAAATAGGGTACCTTGGGGAAGTAGCTGATTCTAGAACTGAGGCAAGAAACAGGTAAGATGAGCCTGGAGCATTTTGTAGTGACAGAGATTAGGAAGTCTAAAAATACAAACAAACAAAATTAATAAATAACAAAAGGTTATGGCATATATGCCAAATATATGCCATAAGGGGGTATGTCAAAGGGACACAGGAGCCAAGTGAAAGAGTTCCCAATGGCCAAACCTGGAACAATTTGAGCAACAAAATAAAGTTCTAGTGAATTATAGCTAAAAGGATAAAATACATATCCCTGTTTCTGCATTGATGCAAATAAATTATTAAATGAATAAATAAGAGACAAACCTGTGCAGAATTACAAACAATTAATGTAGCTCTTTCTTTAAAGCCACATATATTAAATCATCCTCTTCTGGAAAGGCTTCTTAAAATTACTAAGATTAGGGGTGCCTGGGTGGCTCAGTCAGTTAAGTGTCTGCCTTCAGCTCAGATCCTGATCCCAGGGTCCTGGGATCGAGCCCCGCACCAGGCTCCTTGCTCAGCGGGGAGCCTGCTTCTCCTTCTGCCCCTCCCCCTGCTTGTGTTCTCTCTCTCTCTGTCAAATAAATAAATAAAACCTTTTTAAGAAACATTTACTAAGATTGAATTTAGATGCCTTCTTAGTAAATTTGAATCATCTGAGTTTAGGGTAATCAGTGATATCAGTATAACCCTCCCCCCAACTTAATGGTGCAAAAACATCTATAATTTCTACTATGGCCCATTGAAAATTCAGTACCTGATTTGTTCATTAAATAAACAGTTCTGCTTTGTTGTTGTTATAATTGTGCTGCTTAAGTGGTTAATTGTGGAATGTAAAAAACAAACTACCAAATAACCTAAGTATATATCTTTAAATATAGTGTATAATAAATAGTATAATATTGCCACAAGAGAGTTCATATTATGCTCAATAAGCTCTACAACAGGACTGCTCATCCTCTATTTCAAGCATATATTTTATTTACAACATAATGCCATTTTCCAAATATCTACCCAGCTTGACACACCTGGCTATTTCACCAAAAAGGCGAGGAAGATACACCAGCATCAAATACATCTCCACCACCCTCTGAAACTAAAATTAGTTGTATCTCCCTGACCACCCCCATCCCAAGAACACTTCAATATTTTAACAAATGTCCTGCATATTGTCCTTGAAAGGGAACTGTAATAACATTGAGCCTGGAAAGGATCAAGAGAAGACATAGTTATCTATCAGATTTAGTCAAATATTATTCTGAGTATATACCATTCACTGCAAATGCATTTCATATGCAATTAGAGGAGAAAACAGAAAGAAAATGTACAAAATGACAGTGTCTCCATACTATCATAGGTTATTTTAGTACAACAATTAATTACAATATAATTAATACTGTACTAAGAATAAAATATCCAAGGCAACTATTAAAGCAGAGTGCATGACAGAAGAACAGGTATAAATCACAGTTCTGGAAAATACAAAATGTACTGTATCCTATATATATGCTTTCTTTTATTATGATTTTTACTTTTATTCCTGAATCCCTTTTTTCTAGAATTTTATTATATTTTAATAAAATAGTGTATTTCATCTATGCTATGTTGGTAGAATGCCTTTTATTTGTAAGTATATTTATATTTGTAAGCACAAATTTTTCTCAATGAAGTGCACTGAAGTTTTTTTCCATAGATATAAATTCTCATTTAGAAGTATTCTAGAATCAGGGCATGGGTGGCTCAGTCAGTTAAGTATCTGCCTTCCGCTCAGGTCATGATCCCAGGATCCCGGGATTGAGCGCCATGTAGGGCATCCTGCTCAGCGGGGAGCCTGCTTCTCCCTCTGCCTGTGACCTTCCCCTCTGCTCCTGCTCTTCCTCTGTCTCTCTCAAATGAATAAATAAAAACTCTTTAAAAGATATTCTTGATTCATAATTTTTAAAGTTTAAAAACAATAAATATCAAAGAGTATTTTATGAAGAATACCTCTACTTGCACGTAAAAGAGGTTTAACAAAAAGTGTTAGATAATTTTAAAATTCAGATAGAAAATTACATTAAATCATTATTATGTTAAAGTATCACAATAGTCCAGTCTAGATTAATCATTTTTCCTAAAATCCATTTTGTCTCTTTAGTTAACTGACCCAAATATTCACCACCCTTCTTCAATAATATAATTTTTCTTATTTTCCTAAGTTGTGTTGCAACAAAAAAGGTAAAAACAAACCAAAACAAAAAAATATACTGCCTCATTTAGGCTTACTTGCTGCATTAGGAGCAGCTCTGTAAAGGAAGTTCTGTCTGTCTGTCACATCTGAGTCTCTATTACTTGCCACATTTATGGAAATGTTCTGTAGTCAATTAAGCTGAGGTGTTTTTCAGTGACATCCAATTGAACTTAGGTTCCAACTATAGAATTAACACTGAGAGGATTCATTGTCATCAGAACAGGGTAAGAGAAAATAAACCTACTTTTCTCCCCTTTTTGATGTCTTCTTGAGAAACTAGGAAGAATTGGTGATAATAGTTCATTGCCTGTCACTAGGTGTGAATGTCTGACAGATTCCTTCAGTTCCCTTAAGTTCTAGAGCTGCTGAAGTAGAAAATAAAGTATACAATTTCAAGATAGCAGTGAAAGAAATGGGTAATTAGTCTTAAAATGGGAAAAGTAGAAATGAGTTCATTGATAACTATTACTAGCTGAAAGTAAAAACTCAAGTAAAGGGAAAATAATACTTATTCTGAATAAAAATTATGATAATGAGACAAAGAAACAGAATTTTACATAAATATAATACTGTTATAGTAAATTACTGAGATTATAAAAATATTATTTTTAAAAGACTATTTTTGATGTGACAAATTGTTGTATTTTTTTATATTCTCACAATGAAAAACATCATGTGCTTTATGCTTCCTGAATTACCCTTCGCCCATAAAATGTTCATTTAATGATGCAAATAGATTTTGGACACTGGCAATTTAGGGTTGAAATGAGGATACTTTTTTTTTTTTTTTTAAAGATTTTACTTATTTATTTGACAGAGAGAGACACAGTGAGAGAGGGAACACAAGCAGGGGAAGTGGGAGAGGGAGAAGCAGGCTTCCTGCTGAGCAGGGAGCCCTATGCGGGACTCGATCTCAGGACCCCGGGATCATGACCTGTGCTGAAGGCAGACGCTTAACTAACTCAGCCACCCAGGCCCCCCTAAAATGAGGATTCTATCACTCACTAGCTGAAAATGCCGAACCAAGTTATTTCCCCATTCTAAGTCTCAGTTTATGGATAAAATTAGACAACACCTACCATATAGAAGTGATGGGTAGATAACTTGGAATTTTACATGAACATGTTTAAAACACTAAAATTGTAGACAGAGTTAGAAAAAATGTGATGGTATAGAAATATTAGTAGTACACAGTTTCACGCAAGATTTAAAAAAAAATAGCCAACTGTAAAATGTCTTACCTGTTATTTTGGATAAGCGCCTTTTATGGATTAAATTGTGTCCTCCCCAAGATTCATATGGTAAGAACTACCCCCAGCACCTCAGAATGTGAATTTATTTGGGATTAGGGTTGCCGTAGCTGTATTTAGTTGAGATTTCATCATATTGCAGTGAAGTAGGCCCCTACTGAAGTCAGGGAGGACACTATGTGAAGGCGAAGACAAGGATCTGGGTGAGACTTCTATAAGGAATGCCAAAGATTGCTCGTAAACCACCAGAACCTAAGAGGGAATCATCAATGAATGAAATCTTGCTATTTGCAATGACATGGATGGAGCTAGCAAAATAAATCATTTTAATAAAATAAAAATAAAAAAATAAAATAAATAACCCCCCCCAAACCCCCTAGAGAACAAAGAAAACAAATACCATATGATTTCACTCATGTGTGGAATTTATGAAACAAAGCAAACTGAGGGTTGCTGGAGTGGTAGGGGGTGGGAGGGATGGGTGGCTGGGTGATAGACATTGGGGAGGGTATGTGCTATGGTGAGCGCTGTGAATTGTGTAAGGCTGTTGAATCACAGACCTGTATCCCTGAAACAAATAATACATTATATGTTAAAAAAAAAAAGAAGATAGTAGGAAGGGAGAAATGAAGCGGGGGGAAATCGGAGGGGGAGACGAACCATGAGAGACTATGGACTCTGAGAAACAAACTGAGGGTTCTAGAGGGGAGGGGGGTGGGAGGATGGGTTAGCCTGGTGATGGGTAATAAAGAGGGCACGTATTGAATGGAGCACTGGGTGTTATTCGCAAACAATGAATCATGGAACACTACATCAAAAACTAATGAGGCAATGTATGGTGATTAACAGAACATAATAATAATAATAAAGAAACAAAGCAAATAAAGGGAAAAAAGAGAGAGGGAGGCAAACCAAGAAACAGGTTTTGTTTTTTTTTTAAAGATTTTTATTTATTTGACAGAGAGAGACACAGCGAGAGAGGGAACACAAGCAGGGGGAGTGAAAGAGGGAGAAGCAGGCTTCCCGCCGAGCAGGGAGTCCGATGCAGGGCTGGATCCCAGGACCCCGGGACCATGACCTGAGCCGAAGGCAGATGCCCAACGACTGAGCCACCCAGGCGCCCAAGAAACAGGTTCTTAACTATAGGGAACAAACTGATGGTTAGTTACCAGAGGGGGATGGGTTAAATAGGTGATGGGGATTGAAAGTGCATTGTCCTGATGAGCACTGGGTGTTCTCTGGAAGCGTTGTACACCTGAAATGAATATTATGCTGTATATTAACTAACTGGAATTTAAATTAAAAGTTTAAAAAAAGAGAAAAAACAAGTAGATTAAAATTTACTGTATGTTAAAATAACAACAAAAAGAGGTTCTCTCAGAGCCCTCAAAATAAACTAAACTTTCTAATTAACTTCAAAATGACACATTGATCTTAGAATTCTTGCCTACAGAACTGAGACAATAAATTTCTGTACGCAGTTTATGGTACTTTGTTATGGCAGTCTTAGCAAACTAATACAAGGTCTGTTGCCAGTGAATGGTCTTCTGTAGAGTTGGGCTGTCTTATTTGAAATCTCCATACACTGCTAAAAGTTTACAAATCCATACTGTATCAATTTAATTTACTATTGTATTGTGATTAATTCCTTAACTTTTTTGTTTACCTTACCTCTGTAAATCTTGGCATATAAATAATGTTCTATGACCTCTACAACAAAGTTATCTTCCTTAAAATTTGATTATTAGGATAAAGTTAATCTTTAGCACATGATTTACTAGCATGTAACTTTTTTTCAAAAATCATCCTCCATTATCTACTCCTTCAAGATAATTTTTTTCCCTAATAAACTTCTCTAAATTTATCATTTCAGATAACTAATTATAATTATTCACTTCATTCAGCAGCTATGATTCTTTTAAAAACATTAATAGGGGGGCGCCTGGGTGGCTCAGTTGGTTAAGCGACTGCCTTCGGCTCAGGTCATGATCCTGGAGTCCCGGGATCGAGTCCCGCATCGGGCTCCCTGCTCGGCCGGGAGCCTGCTTCTCCCTCTGACCCTTCCCCCTCTCATGCTCTCTGTCTCCCATTCTCTCTCTCAAATAAATAAATAAAATCTTAAAAAAAAAAAAAACATTAATAGGATTATGCCACTCTCAAAATTTTTCAATGGATTTCTTCACATTTAGACTATAATTAAATGCGTTAAAATTGCCCTCAGGACTCTAACTCTTCCGATTACTGTAACTTTCTCCAGTTTCATCTATTCCCTTTTCTTACCCTTCTCACTCAGTTTCAGTCTCACTGTGCTGACCTCAAACTTGGGTTGTCAGATTGAGCAACTAAAAATACAGAATGCCATCTGTATTTGGATTTGGATTGCAGATAAACAATGGCTGCTTCAGTATCATACGTCAGAGACAAGATTTTTTTCAGTAAGAAGAGAATCTTTACCAGGCTTGAAGATGCCCCAAGTTCAAATAAATAAATATAGTGCTACCAATGTTCAAATAAATTCAGCACTGTTTATTTTTCCCATGAAAGACAATTATGATATTTATGGTATATATTGTGTGTATGAAGTTTAGGAAATTACTATTCAAAAAAGTAATTTCACAAACCAGATATAAGTCAAGCACTGTATCTGATCTCTATATGGTAGTTATAAATCTATTATTTTGTATTTCCTTGTCTTACAAATTCTTAGCAGATGTTAAATTCTGCATGATCACATTATTTCGTTAATCATGATTTATCTACATCATGAATTCTGAGGAAAATAATGTTACTTATTGAAGTTGGAAAATTCAGTTTTTCCTATAGAAAACAATGTATATGTTTCTATATGTATATATTTTTTAAAATAAATAAAAATATTTGTTAAAACATATATTTTGGGATCGAAGCATCTCAGTGTAGTAGCTATGGTTTAATCATAAATACATAGTTTCAATTACAAAACTCCCTTAATGATTTAGGATTTCTTCTTATTTCTAATATATCCTTCTAAATATTATAATGATTCATGAGGTAGTAGGTTCAAAGTAGTAGTTGCAGGTGTTCAGTTATGTATGTTTTGTAGAAAGATTTAATAAATTCATTGTTAGTGTATTAGTTTCTTGGGACTGCCCTAAGAAAATATCATAAGTTGGCTAGCTTAAAACAGCAGAAATTTATTTTCTCACAATTTTGGAGGCTAAAACCCCAAAATAAAGCTATTGGCAAAACCATGTTTTCATTGAAAGCTGCAGAGAAATCCTTTGTGCCTCTTAGTAGATTCTGGGCTTTTGATGGCAATTTTTGGCATTCCTTGGTTTGCAACTACATAACTCCAATTTCTGCATTCATTATCACGTGGTATTCTCTTTGTGTTTGTCATTCTCTTTGTTTATTTTAAATCCAGGAGAAATTATTTTTGCCATTTTATCCATGCATATTTATTTATTAATATTTATCAAGGGTATATAATAGACATATAAATGCAGTGGTTAAAAATGAGTACTCTGAAGGCATACTTAGAGGTTTAAAGCCTGGCTCCCCTGAGTCCTAGCTCTTCGATGTTGAACAGATCACTTACCCTGTTAGTACTTCAGTGTCTTTTTTCTTACAATAAAGTATAATAATAGTATTAAGTTTATAAGGTCTTTACAAAAGTAAAATGATCTTTACAAAGGTAAAATGAGTTCATCCTTAAAGGGCTTATAAGAGGGCTTAACATAATAGTAAAAAATCTTTCCCATAAGTATCAGTTACTATTATTACATAGTGTGTGAAAGATACTCAAAACTCAACTTTAAAAGAAACAGATTAAAAGGATGCCAGGGACTTCTAGTGCTGCCCATTCTAGATCACTTGTAGCAGATTAAACTTCTCACTACAAAGGCTTGAAGTGCTATCAATTCAGCCAGCACTTGAGCCTCCATGATACTCTACAATAGGGAAAGACATGAGGTGATTATTACATTCAACCTGTTTTTATTTTTCCCCGAGGGACAATTTCTAACACCAATAAATAGAAAACAGAGTATGAGCAGAAAGCCATAAGCTTAGAGAACTATGATGATAAAAGTCAGAATCCAGGGCTGGAGATGAGGGAACCACAAAGAGTGGACACAAAAATCATCATAAAAATCCTCTTTATATCATTGGCTTAATCCTAAATTGCACATACTCATGGTATAAACTTCCAGAACACCAAAGAAAACAGCAGCTATGTGGCTATAGTAGAAATTTGAATAGTTCTTTGGGGCTAAAGAGAAAAAAAAACTTGAGTTCATAATCCAGCCAAGGTAGAAAAACTTTGGTCAATCCTTTTCATTTCAAAGTCCATTAAAGATGGGATTAAAGCACATATTCAAGGCATCAGGGTACACACTAGGTATAAGAACTATACCCCAGGGGTAAGGACAAAGCTGAAATAAATAAGAGCTAACAAAGTCAAAACACAACATTTCAGAAAATTTAGTTGATTCAATTATTCTGTGCATCTTCCAGAAGGAAATGTGATCTGAACAATATGACTTCCCTACTTGACATTTTCCAACAAATACTGATTATTCTCAAATGCACATAGAACCTTTTCGAAAATAGATCATAAGTTTAGCCATAAAACAAGTACCAACATATTTCAAAAAATTGTAATGATACAGAATATAGTAAATAGGACAAAATTTACCGGAAAAAAAAAAGGAAATTAAATTAAAATACTTGTAGATGATCCATAGGTGGGCAAATAAATTAGAAATTTTTTAAGGGATACTAAAAGGCAAAAAACACAATTTGAAGAGACAAGTATCAGAACTGGACATGGAAAGGGTGTTGTAATTATCCAACTGGGAATTAAAACAGCTATGACTAATATTCTAAGGGCTCTAACAGATAAAGTAGACAGCATGCAAGAACAGATGGGCAACGAGCAGAAAGGTAGAAGGTGGTCCTAATAAAAAAAAAAATTAAGAAATGTTAGAGATCAGAAACACTGTAACACTGAAGTAAAAATCTTTGATGGGCTTCATTAATAAACTGGACACAACTGAGGAAAGAATCTATGAGCTTGATATATCAAAAGAAACCTCCTAAACTAAAAAAACAAAGAGAAAAAATACAATGGAAAAAACAGCATATCCAAGAAGTGTGGGGCAACTACAAAAGTTATAACATGCACATACCGGGAATACCAGGAGAAGAAAGAGAGAACGGTACACAGGAAAGCACCAGGCCCAGATGGATTCAGTGATGAGTCCTACCAAATATTTAAGGCGGAAATTCTACAATTTTCTTTATTATGTCTTTCAGATTGCAGATAATAGTTCCTAACTCATTCTGTGTAGCCCACATTATCATACAAGAAAAGAAAAATATAGACCAGTATCTTTCATAAACATAAATGTAAAAATCCTCAATAAATATTAGCAATCAAATTCAAAAATGTATAAAACTATTTTTTCTTTATCAAGTTTTTATTTAAATTCTAGCTGGTTAACATACAATGTAATATTAGTTTCGGGTGTAGGATTTAGTCATTCATCAATTACATACAACACCCAGTGCTCATCACTACTAGTATCCCTTTAATACCCATCACCCATTCAACCCATCCCTCCGCCCACTTCTCCTCCAGTAATGCTCAGTTCCTTCTCTATAGTCCATTTTCTGGTTTCTCTCAATCTCTCTCTCTTTTTCATATGTTCATGTTTTGTTTCTTAAATTCCACATATGAGTGAAATCAAATGGTATTTGCCTTTCTCTGACTTATTTCCTTTAACATAATACTCTCTAGCTCCATCCACACTGTTGCAAATGGCAAGATTTCATTCTTTTTTAAAACAACAGGTGTTGGTGAGGATGTGGAGAAAGGGCACCCTCTTGCACTGTTGGTGGGACTGCAAACTGGTGCATGCACTCGAAAACAGAATGAAGGTTCTTCAAAAAATTAAAAATAAAAGTACCCTATGACCCAGCAATTGCACTATTAGGTATTTATCCAAAGAATACAAAAATACTAATTCAAAGGGATACCTGCACCATGTTGTTTATAGCAGCATTATCTACAATAGCCAAATTATGGAAACAGCCCAACTGTCCATCAATGAACAGATAAACATGGGAATATGTATGTACGTATGCATGTATGTATGTACGTATTTATTTTACCCAGCAAATTAAAAGAATGATAAATGCACAAACATATATGGACCTCAAATAAATAATACTAAGTGAAGATAGACTGAAAAGGCTATGCAGTTGACAAAGTGCATTTACTTGACATTCTAGAAAAGGTAAATTTATAAAGTCATAAAACAGATCTATGATGGGGCTGTGGAGGAGAGAGCTGACTAAAATATGGAGTGGGGAAATATTTTCTGGTGATGGAACCCTTTTATATCTTGATTGTAATGGTGCTCACATGATTGTGTAACTTCGACAAAATCCTCAGAAATGTAAACTGAAAAAGGCAAATACTACTAAGTGTAAATTACTTCAATTTATAAAAATGAATATATCAGTTTTTTCTTGCTGTTGTTAACCTGAGTTTTCATATATAGTTATAATTCTGTAGAAAAAATATCTGAAATCCTGGACTATTTCATTTATATAATATTTGCATTAATTTTAAAAAGACTGTGAAAAGAAACACTGTCTTATATAAAGCACTATAAAATAAGGCATGAATTCATGTCACTGATTATAGAGAACAAATCAACATGAGTCACATTTTAAACATTAATCTTTGGTCTAAGCTTCCAGTCTAATCAAACTATAGTAGGCCCTTACTATTCATGGATCCACCTGCTTGCTAAAATTTGTTATCTTGAAACAAATACTCATGAACTTTTGTGGTCATTGCACACATGTGCGGAGTGGCAAAATATTTGAGTTATGCAGGCCACATCTTTCCAGCTGAAGTCAAAGAAGGCAACACTCTGTCTTACTGTTTCATCTTCATATTGCAAAGAAGTATCTTATTTGCCATTTCTTTAGTGCCACGTTTTTCACACTTGTGGGTTTTTTTTTTATTATTATTATTTCTATGTTTAAAATGGACACCAAATGTAGTGCTGAGGTGCTATCTGGTGTTCTGAAGAGGAAGAAGGCTACTATGTACCTTAAGGAGAAAATGATGTGGGTTATGTAAGTTTCCTTCAGGCCTGAGGTATAGTGTTGTTGACTATGAGTTCAATGTCAATGAATCATCAACACTGTACATCCAGAAAAAGGAGCAGGAAATTTGCTGATCTGTATGTGTGGCTGCCCTGTAAGGTGCTGATGTAGCATCTATGGAGTATGATAAAGCCAGGAGGAGATGGAAAAGTGGCTGCATTTGTGGATTCACGAGAGGGCCACAGATGAAACAAACATACTGGACAGCACTGTTGTGAGGCTGAATGCCAAAGAAATTTATGGTCATAAAACCCAGGGTCAGGAAAATGTGAAACCCTTCCTGGCTAGTGCTGGCCAACTGTCATTTTTCAAAATGTGATTCAACCTTTTTTTTTTCTTTTTTTTTTTAAGTTACATAATTATTTTGTTTAACATCTATTAATGAGTCAACATAACTAAACATAGAATAAATCAAGAGTTTGAGTAAACTTAGTAAGTTGACAGTAAATTGAAAAATAATATCCAAATGAGAAAAAAGAAATACTGCAATATGACTTACAGCTTGAAGGAAAAAGAATGCGCCCTAACTCAACACATTTATCAACTTTAAACATTTGATTATGTCAGATGACAGAGTTTGCAAAAATAAAAGGAAGTAAAATAATCTCAAATATCACTTAACCAGTGGGGAGAAAAATCTTTAAAAACATCATAAGCATTAAAAGTAAATGATAATATTAAAAATAAACGTCTAAAGGAGAAGGGGCTTATTAGTACACTGTTAATCTTTAGCATTTTAATTTAATCAACGTATGATGACCCTACAATAGAAGTACCCTCAATACACTTGATTTAGTTTACTCAGATATCTCACCTGTCATAAAAAGCATTGCTAATGACTCCATGGATACTCTTAAACCTGTATACAACTCTGGTTGTAGGTTACTGGGAATATTATCAATTATTTCTTCTTCAGCATATTTACTAAAACCTAAAATCTATCTCATTTCAAGTATAAAACAGTAACACTATATTAGGACTCTGACAAAAAATTATCTATGGACCCCAATGTCTTTTTCTGTCTTTTGCTTTACTTGCTTTTACCTCTCTCCTACTTTAATTTTATATAATGCTTTAATTGTTCCTACCTGTACATGAAGCTATACATCTAATCATTTTGATTATAATCTGCATTTGAGAGTCATGTGAAGCTCTGATTTAGAAATTAAAAATAGTTCAACAAAAGGAAGGAACAAAAATATCATATAAGGAACTACCATTTAATTGAATATCTGTGTTTTCTTAGTATTTTTTTAACGTGTACCCAGTAGAATTCTACTGTACTATATATAATAAACCATCTCTGCATTGGAATTGAGTTCTGAAAGGATGTTTGCCCTTAAAAACAAATGCACAATAACATAATGAGGATATATATTTAGATATTGAGATCTAGACTGGGCCAGGATAAGGAAAATATAGGGAAAGAGGATGAGAGGAACAGAAGTACAAAGCACTGCTGTCTGCATTGCTACATGTCTATTTGTCTACTTTAGCCAGAGACTCTTTGTCATATTATTCTGACACATATTATCATCTTCACATAATATTATGGAACTTTTAACACTTTGTGGCATAGTGTTCTTTTATTCTCCAAATGTTTCATATAATTATTTTACATAATAATACATAATAATCATCACTTTTTATAAAGAATGAGTTTGGAAACCCTTTATCATTTGCATAATCATTTCTAACTTTGCAATTAATATAACCAGTGCCACAGAATTTTTGATAGAGATTTTATCAGAGAAGGAAAAAAAGTGGTATCAGTTAAACTCAGCCTCTGAGATTTTTTATTTAATTAAATAAATTGAAATCCCTTTAGAAAAAATTCATTAGGACACCCTAATTGCTCACTGTAGTAATAATGTTAAGATTTATCTTAGCGAAGCATCTTCTTTTCAGGTAATCTATTCATTTCTTATCCATTATATTTTTATGCAATATCAAAGCTGTACTGCCATTTGATTACTGTGTTAGACAATTTGCAAAGTGTAACCTTCAGATTTCTTCTGTAGATTTTTATTTTGTTTTTGACATCAGTTAATGCTCCATCTGCCTTTCTAAATACCTGCCATAACAAAATAATGTGTTTTAGTTATACATGATATCTCAAGAATAGTTACAAATCTCAACAAATCTCAAGAATAGTTAAGAATCTATAATACTTAGGTTCTTTCTCATTGCATCTGCATGAAATTTTCATTCTTTCCAACAAAGAAACCAAAAGCTATTTTATCCACCAGTGGTTTCCATCTACAGAATCTTCTCTACTGAAGAAAAATGTTTACTTTGTTTTAATCAAGACAGACAAATAAGACACTGTCAAAATGCTTGGGTACAGAGCAATTGCCCATACTTCACACTCATTAACAGGAGGAGGGACAGACACATCAGGGATCAAAAGCTCTAGATAAGGGTGAGCCTTTTAGGTGACCTGACTACTCTATTCTGAGGAGTGACTGTCACCTGATATACCCAATCTCAGGTGTTAAGCAGAAATAAACATTGCAAAATTTTATTATATGTGGGGGCTAAGCCTATTAATATTCCAGCTTGCTCTCTGCTCATTAGTTCCAGAAGGGCAGGGCAGCCTGAAGGTTATTAGGTGCTCATTAAGAAAAGCTTTAATGTGATAAACCAGGGAAAGACAATAATAGTACTAAAATCTCACAACACAATATTTAATAATCTTAGTCTGCAAGCTGATGTTAAATAAGAGTTTTAAAGTATCATCCTTCATCAGGGTTTCAAAAAGTAATTAAAAGGCAGTTAATGTGCTATCATTTTTCATTTCTCAAGAGATAAAGAAATTAAAAAATAGAGTTACAAAAGATTTTTTTAGTCTTATTTAAGTTTAAACTACATAAATCAGACTAAATGTGCAATCCCTAACCTTTCTCACTAGCACTTGATATTCTGTTTCTAAAATAACTACATATCATTGGTTTCCTAAAGGGCCAAAATTAATTCGATCCTGATTTTTAGACCAAAACTTGATTGTAAGGGTGTAGCAAAAAATCATAATATCAATCATTATCTTTACATCTTATGTGCAAACCATTAGAAGAAAAAGTATCCATCCTCATTCTTTCCTTTTTATAAAAAAAAAAAATGAAAAGAAGGTTGCATATGAAAGAAAATATATCCCAACATGGACTAAAAGCCTAAAGCTTGGGAAGAAGTTTCTCATTTGGAAGAGTAGATGAACCAAATCATACTTAAAAGGGGTCACTAGTTAATCTCCAAGTAATGCCCATCTTTAAGACCTCACCCACTTCTCGTCATAGACCTAACCCACCACCCCAGAGCTCATGTATTCTTCAAAAGCACAATCAGCACAAAATTGGACCTCTCGTGTCCTATTTATTCTGAGGGCACAATTAGTGTTGCTTTATTTAAGCTTCTGATTTACTATTTGATTCACAGTTTAGATGTAGGCTCTTTTACTTGTATATTTCCTGAATCAACTTCTTGAGATATTGTTATTTATAATTAATATATAATTGAAATATAATACATTATCATATATACTTATAACGTATCATTACAAGTACTGGAATATTTTCTATCAAAGAGTATAACAGAAGACTATAGTTTAAAATCCCCAAAGATGTATAAGTAATGCATAACAATTCTGCCCAACTGCAGAATTTCTAAAGGTAAAGAACTCTAAAATACAATTGCTTAATGTTCTATAAAATATTAATAAAATTATTAAAGATAAAAATATTACATTAGTCCCCAGTAACTAGTTAAATATGTCACAAATGGCTTCTAAGAATTAACTATAATTATATCAACATCTCTCCTAAGTTAAGCCAAAAATAATTTAAGGTGCTTATGATACGTGTTGTTAACAGTGCTAAGGAAAACTCCTAAAACAACTAAGGAAAACTCCTAAAACAACTTGAACTTTTTGTCATTTGTTTTAAAGCACCTTCTTTCTGTAACTGTTCTGATAACATATATCTATATGCTCCCTGTAAAATTTAATGATATTATTTTTTAGCTTCTGGGATCAATAGGGTAAAATTAGATCACATAGAATGGAAAGAAAATCAGTACTCCAGAACCAGACTGTGGAAACATTGCTCACAGAAGTGCTATCAAATGAGTTATAAAGATTCTTTACTTGTTAATGCTTTAAATGGTTTACCTTTAAATACATATACATGACAGTTGTTCTGGTAAATTTTTATACTTTCTGAAATTTCATCATGTTATTACAAGCAAACCACTAAAAGAAACTCAACCATGTTGCAAGAGTGCAAAGATCTGCTTCGGCTTCATACCGAGCATATATTGTTTCTTTAGTAAAGATGCTTAATAGCCATCAAGTGAGAACCAAACAAAATTGAAGCCTCCACCAAAATGCAAAACATAGGTGTTCCTTGTGCCAGCATAGTAACAATAGTTGGATAGTGACTATAGGCTAAGTAGTGTTTCCAAGATTCATTCACATAGTACCTCAGAATGTAACCTTATTTGGCAACAGAGCCTTTGCAGATGGTAAGTGAGGTAAGCATTGAGATAAAATCATAAAGAATTAAGATGGGCCCTAAATGCAATGAGAGTGTCCTTGTAAAAGACAGAAAAGGACACAGACCCACACAGGGAGAAGAAAGCAATGTAGACACTGGCAGTGATTGGAGTGATGCTATCATAAGCAAAAGCATGCCTTTGGCTGGACATGCACATTCCAGAGGCTGGAAAAGGCAAGACGTGATCTTCCTATAGAGTTTTCTGAGGGAGCACGGTGCAGCTGACACCTTGATTTCAGACTGCTAACCTCCAGAACTATCAAAGAATAAATATGTGTTGTTTTAAGCCACCAAGTTTGTGCTAATTTGTTATGACATCCCTATAAAACTAATACAAGTAGTAACTTAAAATGGTTACTAAGAAGGGGATTCTTAGCTGAGAGAAGTTTCGGAGGAGGAGTTTTGGAAAAAAAAATTGATTCGTAATATAAATTTATGAAGATGAGGTCCAATTACCCTACAGCAAAAACCTGAGTCCTAAATTAGACTTTTATAAGGAAAAATTATTTAAGGGATATGTAAAATACAAGGGGTATGATAAATACAAATGGCACTGAGCATGGGAGAAAAAAGAACAGATGTAGATTTATGAAGACACCAGTTAAGTTGCTGATTTGTTTTCATAAAGTCAGAGAAACTCTTGATTAGAAGGAACCATAAAGGTTACCAAGTTTTCTATTTGAATATCTCATCAGATACTTGAATCTCTTTAAAATTCTTTCTAAAGTTACTTCAGCTTCTTTTTCAACACCCTTAGTAGCAGAAAAATAATTCCATTTTTAGACAACCTTGTCACTATCTTTATTTTAATAAGCCCCAAACCCCTGTTCTGCATGGCAGACCTTCAAATACTTATCTCTTATTCAGGCAAAAATTCACACTTCCCTCTAAAATTCCTTATATGATATGATTCATTTTCTAGCTTTCTCTTCATCCAAATGAAACTCCTATGAAAACAATATGACTCATCGATGGATTTCTTAAAATAAGAATTCTAAAATTAAACAGAACTCATTTGGTGCTTGTAATCAATGCAGTAGCATTAGATTGGCTTCACTACCTACTATCTTTACATTATTTCAGGGTCAATTACATTATTATTGTTAACAGTCAAGTTTCATTTTTAATGAAAACATCACTGGTGTTATTTTACATGGATGCTTCTAAATCATTTTTCTCTTATTGTTTTCTGTGCTGCACATTTATCTATCATTTTTATCATTAGATTCTAATAAATCTCTGTACTAATGTTTATTCTACCAATTTTGTACTGCCAAGGGGTAGTTGTTCTCTTTTCCTGTTTAATTGGTAAAAATGTGGAAATATGTCTTCTACCTTAAAATATTGTTATATTTATAACATTACTGATTGGTAAATTAAGCTAGATCTTGAGTTAATAACTTCCTTCTCTTCTGACAGTGATTTCCTTTACCCAGATTATAATGGTAGATAAATTCCCCACTCAAGTAACTAGTTAACACTATCCCGGACTGTGCAGGTTGGGTCATCTATACTATTCAATTGGGATTTAATCAACAGTAATTCTGGTCATTTGAAAAGTGAAAGAAAAATAAATCGGGCCATGTAATATATTTAAGAATAAAGTTACTACGTAATTTTTCTCAAATGAATGTGAAATTAACTCCTTACATACCTATGTATGGCTAAAAAGTTATACAGCCATGAAAGATTTCTTAGGAAGGCATCTATCTGCCTGACCATGAAAAACCTCCAAAGGATAGATGTTTTCTTGAAATACTCACTATAGCACAAAGTCTGATTATTAGAGTGGCAAAGAAAGAACCTAGGTATTTTTTTATAGATCTCAATTGATGGAAAGCAAGAACACCTTGCCACAATTATCCAATATATAAGAAATTGATATATTTTATATAGGTTTGATCCTGCATTTTATTTGTTTTTTTAGATTCCACATACGAGTAGAATCATATGGTATTTATCTCTCAGTCTGCGTTATTTCACTTAGCCTAATACCCTCTAGGTCCATCCATGTTGCAAATGGAAAATGTGTAAAGGAGAGTGGGCGATACAGGCTTCCAGTTATGGAATGAATAAGTCGCAGGAATAAAAGGCACAGCTTAGGGAATGCAGTCAATGATATTACAATAGCATCGAATGGTGACAGGTATTAGCTATATACTTGTGCTGGGCATAGCATAATGTACACAGAAGTCGAATCACTATGTTGTATACCTGAAACCAATGCAACATTGTGTGTCAATTATACTTAAATTTAAAAAAAAGTTAAAGAGAAACTGATATATAAGCTAGGTTGCTCTAACAGAAATAAACTGGCTTAACAGGTCTTTGCTTAACATTTTCTTTTCCATTAATTCTATTTGTAATTTTAAATTATAGTCATTGAAATGTTGATAAGATTTTAGTGGGGCGCCTGGGTGGCTCAGTTGGTTAAGCGACTGCCTTCAGCTCAGGTCATGATCCTGGAGTCTCTGGATCGAGTCCCGCATTGGGGTCCCTACTCTGCAGGGAGTCTGCTTCTCCCTCTGACCATCCCCCCTCTCATGTGCTCTCTCTCATTCTCTCTCTCAAATAAATAAATAAAATCTTAAAAAAAAAAAAGATTTTAGTAAGAGCAAGAACAGTTAGGTATATGATACAAATACCTAGAAAATACAATTATGAAGATATAAATTGCTGTCAACATAAAATCATTTCAGCCTTCCAAGCCTGGTAATGGTAATTCAAGCAATTTGGGCTAAAATTACTGATAAGAACATACAAATTTTTAAAGAATGTATAATTTAATTAAAAAATTTATAAATAAAAACATAAAATTAAACATTCAATGGTAGTTTTAACAACATGTAAGACACAAATTAAGATACAATTGGGGAAATGGAAAATAGATCAGGAAAAACTCTAGAATGAGTAAAGAAGAACAGGAAGGTAGACAAAGGAGAAAGAGGTTAAGATTCATAGAGGACATTTAGTTGGAATCAAAGAAATAGGACTTCATTTTAATATATACTAACTAAGTTGTATTCACAGGTTATGAAAGTTCTTTTACTACAGATTCAAAAAGGACTATGAACCCCACCAGAACAAATAAAGATAAAACTATGCCTGGTAAGTTCACAGTAACAACTATAATAAAAGGACAAAGATAAATCCTAAAACTAGAGAGTAAACAAGGTGGATGATGTTCAAAGTAGAAACATTCAATTGATAATGGATTTCTAAAAGAACACAACTGAAAGTTAGAAGAATATAGAATGGGATCTTTAATATCAGGAATAAATGGAGAATGTTAATAGAGATTCCAAAGACATCAAAAGGATAATAAAGTAATATTAAAAGTGCACAACTCTATGCCAATCTATTTGCAAACTTAGATAAAATTGACAAATACCTGAGAATACAAAAATTACCCAAACTGATATAAAAAGAAATAGAAAAATCTAATCAATCCTAAGTCTATTGAAGAAATTCTTTTGATTTAAAACCTCTAAATACAACTCCACACTCATGTAAAGTCACTGATATTTTTATCATATTTATGGAAGAAAAGACACAAATTCTATATAAAATTAATCAGGAAATATAGGAGGGGCCTTTCCCAATTCAGTTTATAAGGCCAATATGTCCCTAACACCAATACCAAACAGTGTTGTTTTTTTTTTTAAAGATTTTATTTATTTATTTGAGAGAGAGAGCAGGAGAGGGGGGAGGGTCAGAGGGAGAAGCAGACTCCCTGCTGAGCAGGGAGCCTGATGCGGGACTCGATCCCGGGACTCCAGGATCATGACCTGAGCCGAAGGCAGTCACTTAACCAACTGAGCCACCCAGGCACCCACCAAACAGTGTTTTAAAAAGAAAAATAAGTCTATAAACCAGTATCAGTCATGAACATAGATGTCTAAAAGCCTTAACAAAATGATAGTAAAGAGAGTCCATTTATTATAAAAATAATGCATAATAAGTAAAGGGGATCACCCATGAAATGCAGTTTTATTTTTATTCAAAATAAATCTATATTAATTTATCACAATAATATCAAGTGATACTTTTAAAAGATGCATAAATGGAGGAAGATGGTGGAGTAGGAGAATCCTAAGCTCACCTTGTCTCATGGATACAACTAGATGATACCCAGTTAAATAACCCAGAAAAAGACATGAAGATTAGCAGAACAGACTCTCCACAGCTAAATGTAGAGAAGAGGCCACATCAAAGAGGCTAGGAAGGGCAGAGACGTGTTTGGGAGCCGATCTGACCAAGAGGATGTCCATAGGAGGGAGGGGTTTTGTGGGGGTGGAATGGAGAGAGGAACAGACCCCACACCAGGCACCACAGGCACAAGGGACACGCACTGGGCAGACAAATCCCCATAATACTTAGCTGTGAAAACCAGAGGAGCCTAACTTCATGAGTTCTTACAATCAGTAAATCAACACCTGGAACTTTAAAAATCAGCAGGCTCAGATCTAGGAGAGCCGTAGGGTGATAGGACACTGAGTCCCCACCCTAAAAGAGATGGCACAATAAACAGCCCTCTTGAGATACAGCAAAGCAGCAGCAATTTAAAATTTAAAAACAATTTAAAAAACAACAGAGAGATTTGGTTACTAATCTCAGAGCATGTGCTGGATGAGCAGGGATCTTTAGGAGATTTTTTTAGAACAAAAGAGCTGATGGGTACCATTTCCTTCCCCACCCCCAGCCTAGATAACAGACACCTAATGATACTCTTCACCCAGCTAGCTAGCAGTGCACCCAGCCTCGTCACTCTTCCATGGACCTGCCCCTCCATCCAGGCCTCTGTTCCAGATCTTCTTCAACAGCAGGCCTGCACAAACATTGCTGTCACTACACACCCCATCCCCATGTTCTCCTGTAAACCGGCCCTCAGCAGGAGTCCGATCAAAGCACACCACAAGAACGGCAGGTGCAAGCAGATCCCAAAGGGGTCAGCACCACTCCAAAGGGATTCCTATCCCTGAGTCAGGAAAAGATAACCACACACACCAGCCTGACTCCACCCCAGCAATGGTCTGTGGACAGACATCTGGTCTGACTGCAGGCCCCACCCACCAGTGAAAGCTTCTCAGGAGACAACAAAGGGACAGTGCCCCACAATAAAGTGCTTCCACAGCTCTAGCAAACATCTAGTCTGACTGGAGGACCTCAGTGAGACCCTCAACAAAGAGATAGAAAGCATAAAAAAGAACCGGGGTGCCTGGGTGGCTCAGTCGGTTGAGCGACTGCCTTCGGCTCAGGTCATGATCCTGGAGTCCCGGGATCGAGTCCCGCATCGGGCTCCCTGCTCGTCAGGGAGTCTGCTTCTCCCTCTGACCCTCCTCCCTCTCATGTGCTCTCTGTCTCTCTCATTCTCTCTGTCTCAAATAAATAAAATCTTAAAAAAAATAAAAATAAAAAATAAAAAAGAACCAATCAGAGATGAAGAATTCAGTAACTGAAATTAAAAATACATTAGAGGGAATAAATACTAGACTAAAGGAAGCAGAAGATTGGATCAACAAAATGGAGGACAGAGGAATGGAAAGCAATCAAGCTGACCAGGAGAAAGAAAAAAAGACTAATAAAAAATGAAAATAGATTAAGGGAACTCAATGACACCATCAAGCATAATAACATTTGTATTATAGGGATACCAGCAGGGGAAGAAAGAGAAAAAGGAGTAAAAAATATATTTAAGGAAACAATAGCTGAATACTTCCTGAATCTGGGGAAGGAAATAGACATCCAAATCCAGGAGACACAGAATGCCTGCAAAAAAATCAACCCAAGGAGGTCCACATCAGGACACACAGTAATTAAATTGGTCAAAAGTTTTGATAAAGGGGCGACTGGGTGGCTCAGTTGTTAAGCATCTGCCTTCGTTCGGCTCAGGTCATGATTCCTGGGTCCTGGGATCGAGCCCCGCATCAGGCTCCCTGCTCGGCAGGAAGCCTGCTTCTCCCTCTCCCACTCCCCCTGCTTGTGTTCCCTCTCTCGCTGTGTCTCTCTCTGTCAAATAAATAAATAAAAATCTTAAAAAAAGTTTTGATAAAGAATTTTAAAAGCAGCAAGGAAAACAACCAATCAAACAAACAAAAAATAGTTACATACAAGGGAAACCCCTAAGGCTATCAGCTGATTTTTCAGCAAAAAAATTTCAGGCCAGAAGGAAGTGGCATGATATATTCAAAATGTTGAAAGAAAAAAACAAAACAAAACCCTGCAACCAAGAATACTTCATCCAGAAGGCTCTCATTCAGAGATAAAGAGTTTACCAAAGTTTAAGGAATTCATCACTGCTAAACCAGCCTTATAAGAAATGTTAAAGGGAACCCTTTGAGTAGAAAGGAAAGACCATAACCAGGAGTAAGAAAAGTAGGAAGCACGAAAGCAGTAAAAATAAGTATAACTATAAAAAAAGTAGTCAAGGGATTCACAAAAGTATGCAAAGTGTGACACAATATACCAAAAACATGCTTTTAGAATGGGTTCAAACTTAGGAGACCATTAACTTAATAGAGACTGCTATATGTGTAAGATGTTATGTATAAACCCACTGGTAACCACAAATCAAAATCCGGTAATAGATGGGTGCCTGGGTGGCTCAGTCATTTAAGTGACCAACTAGGTTTCAGCTCAGGTTATGAAATCAGGCTCCTGAGTCTGAGCCTCACATCAGTCTCCATGCTCAGTGTGGAGTCTGCTTGAGATTCCCTCTCCCTCCCACTCCCCTCTTTGTCTCTCTCCCCCTGCCTGTGCTCTCTCTCTCCCTGCTCTCTAAAATAAATAAATAAATAAATAAAATCTTTAAGAAAAACGGTAATAGATACGCAAAAAATGAAGAGAGAGGAATTAAAGAATATCACTAAAGTAAGCCAGGAAATCATGAGAGAAGAAAGCAAGAGAAAAGGGAACAGAGAAGTACAAAAACAACTATAAAACAGGTAAGAAGATGGTAATAATACATACTTATCAACAGTTATTTTAAGTGCAAATAGACAAAATGCTCCAATCAAAAACATAGGGTGACAGAATGGATAACGTGTTATCCATCATCTACCTCTCAAATTCCTACAACAAAATTTTAAGTTTTATCATCTCTGATATTCAAGTAAGGAACTGAGGCATTGATGAGTTAAGTTTCTTGCCAACAATCAATAATTAGTAAGTGATAAAGCCAGGATTTAAAGCTGTATCAGTTTGACTCAAACAATAAAGGGAGTATCTGGGAGTAAGATATAGAGGGAAATTATATGGTGGGAGAAAGCTGGAACACAGACAGAGCTGATAGGACAGGGGGGTCGTTATGCCACTGTCCACCTCTAAGAATCAGAAAGAGGTTCCAACAACTATTTTGAGAAAACTCTGTTATATATTCGTAACTTTTTAGACTGTTACATGAGCACATTCTTATTTTCTACATCTCCCGAAGGCATCAATTAGCTACCTCGATTTAGCTGTATTAATTGCTAAGTCATTACATCGTTTCTATAGAATAGCCAAAAAGAATATCAGCTTCTTGTTTGTTGTGGAAAACACTGCCTCAGGGACAGAGCCTCAGAGTCTAGGTACCTGCTTGAACCCTACCTCCTCAGAGTCCCACTATATCCTACATTATTTTCCTCAAAACACTTAGTGATATCTGGACTTTGTGTGTGTTTATTGATGATTCCTTTCATTAGCATATAAACTCCTTGAGACCATGGTCCTTGCTAGGGTTCTTGTTGTGTTCTAGCTCACAGAAGACATTCATTAAATATGTACTAATCAACTGATTATGAGGTTTGTGAGATACACACACACACATATACATATTATACATATACACATTATATGTATATATTTATGTGTACATTAAATGTGCATATACATGTGCATATATGTCATACATATGCATACATATATCATACATATACACATCGTATGTCTATATTTATTCACATAAGGACACATACATTTTTTTCACCCTGCTCCTTCCCTTTTCCTTGAACTCATCCATGTATAATATGAGAAAAGAACATGAGATGCAGTTAGGTAGGAAACTTCTTTTCCGTTTGGAGTTTGAAGAATCATTTTTTTAGCACATATGGAGGCCGCATCAGCAGAACTTGTTACTAATTTTGAACAAGATATGCAGAATATTGTGTATTATTATTAGATTGCTGAGACACACTAGTTCACTATTTTATCTCCTCTATCACTAGAGTGAGGCTGTTCATTGGTTGGTGTCATTGCATAAATGTTCATTGTTATCCAACAAAACTGAAATTATGTTGTTATCATATAGGCCATTATTGAAACACAAACCAGAACATAAAATATTGAGAAAGCTAGATCAGGAAAGGAAACAAATAAAAATTTGATAAAAGTATTTACTGAGTTTGGTTTGATTTGAAATTGTGTTTAACATCGTATTTCCTGCACCAATAAGGGGCATGATACCTAGATATATGTTCTAACGAGCAACTCACTAGCTAGCAACATGAATTATGAAAATATAAAATTATGGACTTTAAAGTTGTCATTTGGATATTTTTAGTTTCATCATTTTTCCAACTACAACACATCCAATTCTAAAAATTGCTCTTATAAGTTGACCTGTGAAGGGGAATGGAGTCTTTTTTAATTTGAGAATCCCTGTTAGCCTTTCTATGAATAAATATCTTATACTATTACTTACACTTGCTCCTAGTGCTTGTGGGGTCACTTTTGGAAATGTGTTGCTCAGATTTTGCCAGTAGCTAGATTTGTGGATTATCTCCATTCCTGTAACCAGCTATCCACCTCCTGGCTCCTGTCTTCCTATCACAGGCATACCCATTCTCAAGTTTCAATGGAGAACAATCACCTTTGCTAACTAGGTTTTCTCATAAGGGGATCAGAAAGTGACAAATCCACCTGTTTTTCCCTATTGAATAATCCTGAACATTTCCCTGAAAGAGACCCCAGGAGTCCTTCTGTTCCAGGGCATTTGTAGCTCTCCTGGCTTAATTTCCTTCCCTTGGGCTATGAATTCCTTCTTAAATCTGATAAAATCTGCCCTTAGTCTTTCTATGATTTCTCTTGATTTCTAGACATTCTTCTGATATCTCATAGCTGTTCATGAATTTGTTCTGTATTATGGGATTTGAGGTAGAAGAAAGCCATGTCCATGGACAGCCTCTGAATCTTTTTTTTTTTTTTAATTTAATTTTGTAATTTGAGTATAGTTGGCATACAATGTAATATTAGTTTCAGGGGTACAACACAGTAATTCAACAACTCCATATATTACACTATGCTCACCATAAGTGTAGTTACCATCTGTGACTATGCAATGCTATTACAATGCCCTTGACTGTATTTCCTATGCTGTATCTTTCATTTCTATGACTTTTTCATTCCATAACTAGAAGTCTGTTTCTCCAAACCCCCTTCACCCATTTTGCCTGTCCGTCCACTCCTTCCCTTTGCCAACCATCAGTTTGTTCTCTGTATTTATACGTCTGAATCTACTTTTCATTTATTCATATTTTTTAGATTACACATATAAGTGAAATATGGTATTTGTCTTTCTCTGTCCGACTTATTTCACTTAGCATAATACCCTTTAGATCCACCCATGTTGTCACAAATGGCAAGATCACATCCTTTTTATGGCTATATGATATTCCTGTATGTGTGTTTGTATATGTCTATACCAAAACTTCTTTATCCAATTATCTATCAATGGACACTTGGGTTGCCTCCAATACTCAAAGAAAATGAAAACACTAACTCAAAAATATATATGTGCCCTTATGTTTATTATAGCATTATTTACAATTCACAACCTCTGAATCTTGATCCAGTATCTGAAGTAGGCTATGAGCTCTTTTGACATATATCACTCTATTAACATTTGGATTTCTTTCTTACTTTTAATCTTTATAAATACAGAGCTCTACCACTTCTGATTTTTCCAGAGAGATTATTTGTTGTTGGTGTTGTTGATGTTAATTTCAGAAAAAATATTACTTATATTTTATATTAATGGTGAGCGCTGTGAATTGTGTAAGACTGTTGAATCACAGGGCGCCTGGGTGGCTCAGTTGGTTAAGCGACTGCCTTCGGGTCAGGTCATGATCCTGGAGTCCCGGGATCGAGTCCTGCATCGGGCTCTCTGCTCAGCAGGGAGTCTGCTTCTCCCCCTGACCCTCCCCACTCTCATGCTCTCTCTATCTCATTCTCTCTCTCAAATAAATAAATAAAATCTTAAAAAAAAATAATAATAAATAAACTTCTAAAAAAAAAAAAAAAAAAGACTGTTGAATCACAGACCTGTACCTCTGAAACAAATAATACATTATATGTTAAAAAAAAAAAGAAAGTCGGGACGCATGGGTGGCTCAGTCGTTAAGCGTCTGCCTTCGGCTCAGGTCATGATCCCAGGGTCCTGGGATTGAGTCCCGCATCGGTCTCCCTGCTCCTTGGGAGCCTGCTTCTCCCTCTGCCTCTCTCTCTCTCTCTCTGTCTCTCATGAATAAATAAATAAAATCTTAAAAAAAAAAAAAAGAAGGTAGTAGGAAGGGAAAAATGAAGGGGGGGATTCGGAGTGGGAGATGAACCATGAGAGACTATGGACTCTGAGACAAATTGAGGATTCTAGAGGGGAGGAGTGTGGGGGGATGGGTTAGCCTGGTGATGGGTATTAAGGAGGGCATGTATTGAATGGAGCACCTGGTGTTATATGCAAACAATGAATCATGGAACACTACATCAAAAACTAATGATGTATGGTGATTAACATAACATAATAAAAAAAAAATTACACTGGTGGCCAGAGGGATAGCATCTTCATACGGACTCCCTCCTTGCCTGCATTACTCACCTCGGTGCCTCACTCCTGCTACCTGAGATTGTACTTCCTAATAAAATTATAGCAGAGAAAAAAAATCAATAAAAAAGAATTCAATATTATTTTCCCTATGTACATTCTACAGTTATAATCATAAAAATGCTTTTTTAAACTTATATAGGGTAGAAGGCATATGTTTTAACATGTTACGCTTCAAATTTTTATTTTACCAACATATACTAGAGCTATTTCCTTCAGTGAACACTTATTTTTATTTTAATCATATTGTTAGTCAACACAGTAAAACTTCAGTTTACATAAATATTCACTGAAATTTTTGTCTTATCTGACTGTGTAAAAAGTCAAAATGTTGTTTAACATAGTGAATTCAAAACTGGACAAACTTCTAAATAGAGTATTCCTAGAAGATACAAGATATTAATAATAAATAAGAGGACTAAGATATTTGATAGGGGAAATTGAGGAATATTTAATTGAGACTCTATTATTATAGCTTCTGGGCAAACACAGGCTAGTTAGGATGAGGTACATGCCTCTATAAAATAAAATTACATTTATGTACCTTCCCAGACTTCTTTGAAAAAAAGTTAGTGAATATGATGAATATAATTTTCTTGCCTTTTGAAAGCGTTTTCTAAAGTTACCATAGAAATTCTTTTTTTCTTTTACTCTTTTCACTTTAATGAAAGTTAAAAGAATTGTAAATGTAACTGAATTGGCCTTGAAATACAAGACATTATTATTAATTTTCAGTGCAGTAAAGTCCACAGGTATTATATATATGCCCTACAATATTCAATTATAGCATGTATGCTCTAGATAAGAAAATAATAATAATTAAGAAACTAAAAAGCACTCCCTACAACTGATTTCTTACATCTTTATTTTTAAATGATCTACTCCATAATAATATGTACTTTCACAGAATTCTGATGTAAAAATGTACTTAATATTCTTCTTCAAGCTTGAAAAAAGAGTGTTAAATACATTTTCAAGTCCAACTTTGTCAGCATTCTTTTTGCCTATCTACAATATATTTATTCTATCTGCATTGAAGTATTTTATCTAATCCCTTTATACCCAAATCCTACAAATATTGCTCTATACTATATAAGCAAGGCATTAAATATTCAGCACCTAAAATCTAATTTTATTGAAATGTGAAAATCAAGACCAGAGTCTATTGAACTATTAAAGTAATGGACCTTTTAAAAAATAATTTTTTAAGTGCACATACACATTTTTTTAACCAATGTGGAAGTCCCAATGGTTCCCAACTGTCCCTTTCCAAGGAAATTTCATATAAAAACTTCTACTTCTGTACATTCCTCAATATTCTTTCTTCAATTTCTTACAAACAAAAATAGGGAGTTTTCAAGTTCTGGTCAAGATATTGTATCTTAACCTTCTACCAAAAATCAAAACAAAACAAACAGCAACAAAAGAATAAAAACCCTATAAAAGCTAGAAATGTATGAAAACGCAAGCAAAAAACAAAGCCTCTGACAGGACTGAAGAACAGCTACAGTAAGCAGCACCTGAAGCTCTACAATCTATGAGAGGCTGAGTTTCCGTAGTGTAGTGGTTATCACGTTCGCCTCACATACAATCTATGAGAGGCTGAGATACTGTAAGCACTTTATTCACCACTGGCTTTTCATAGCAGACACAGACGAACTCTGAATAGAGTTCAAACAGAAATTACATTCACATGGGCTGAGGAGGCAGGATTTATATTTTAGAGATAAAGCAGGAGGGACTTAAGGACCAAACCCTAGAAGAGAGGACATCTCAGTGAGTGAGCCCATATTCTGTGAACAATTTTTCCTTTAGGCTATAAAAAAGTCTACAGATTTCAAAGAAAAGTATCTGGCATCCAATCAAAAATTTGTAAATGCTAAAATTAGAACCAAATTTTCAAAGATTAAAAATAAAACACAATAGAAAGAGATCGATAGGCATGTACTATAGAATAACTAATATTAATATGTATAAGAAAATACTGGAAAAGGTGGAGAATTTCTGAGAAACAAGTGGATATAAAAGAATGAAACAGAATTAGAGCTAAAATACTTTTAACTATAATTAAGTATTCAACATATAAATTAAAATGTTAGGTAGAAAAGAACACCAAAAGGGAAGTGAGGTAAGTAAAAATATTCAGATTAAAACACAAAGAGAGAAAATAGTGGAAAATACAGAAAAGAGTATGAGATATATGGGATATTGTGAAGAGCTCTAACATACATGTTAATTGGAGTCCCAAAGGAGTAACACAAAGGGAAAGGGAAAGTAGAATATTTGAAGAACTAATGAGTAAGAATTTCTCAAAACTGATGAAATATATCAAAATAGATATTTAAGAATTTCTAAAAACTCCAAAAAAAGATAAATGCAAAGATAATCTGATCTAGGTATATCAGCACAAAGCTAATGAAAATGTGGCATGGGGTGGGGGTGGGGGGAGAGAGAGAGAGAGAAAGAGAGAGAGAGAGAGAGTGCATTTGAAAGGAATATCCAAGCGACGGAGAACAATATTGCAATAGTGAAAAATAACGCTGACATCTGATACCAATATCTGAAGTAAATATTTCACCAAACAAAAATTCTACAGTATCTCACTTAATGATATTGAAGTGTGGCTAAGTGTTTGAGGCAGATTGAACAGATCAGTATCACTGAAAAGAGCATGGGGAAGAGAAGTAAGTCAAGTGTCCAGAGTGACAATGTGACTGAGATTTTACTCTAAATGAGATAGGTCGCCATTGGAGGATTTCAAGCAGAGGAGTGACTTGTTTTGAATTAAACAGTATAATTCCAAATCCTGTGATTGTCATAAAATGAAGACGTACAAAGACAGAAGCAGAATATAGAAGATAGTTGTTGTAATCCAGGCAAAAAGTTATTATGACTGAATCTGATTTTTAACAGTAGAAGAGAAATGGTTGGCTTCTGGATATAATTTGAAGACAAGGGCTCTCTGGATTTGCTGATGCCACAGATATAAAGAGTGAGAAATGAGGATGGTAAGGAATATTCTAGATGATGGGGTGGAAGAAGGAAGCACCATAAATAAAATTGAGATTTCACATGAATGTATTAGGTCTTTGATCATAATTAAGAAAAAAAAAGTCAATTGTGCAGCTTCCAATTTCTAGGAAACAATTTTACATTGGTTTCAGCTAATTTTTTTTATTGTTATGTTATGTTAATCACCATACATTACATCATTGGTTTTTGATGTAGTGTTCCATGATTCATTGTTTGTGTATAACAACCAGTGCTCCATGCAGAACGTGCCCTCTTTAATACACGTCACCAGGCTAACCCATCCCCCACCCCCCTCCCCTCTAGAACCCTCAGTTTGTTTTTCAGAGTCCATCGTCTCTCAGCTAATTTTAATTCAATTAAATCATATTGATGAATCTCAGATCACAAAATCTCAGATAACGTCAGTTATTGTCAACTCCTGATAGTCTTATTGATGTATTTCACAGTGATTCAGCATGTGAATTTTTCTAAAATTTTGGTAAAAACAAACAAAAATCCCAACCTTGAAACAGGTTGTCAGTTTGAATTTTATGATACCAACAAAACTAAAGGCAAAATCAACTCATGCTCTCATCTCATAGCTAAACATGATGAACAAAAATTATGTAAACTTTGGCATATAACTCAAAAAATGCAAAGAACTAATTGGTATTTCTATAATATAAAAAACTTTCTATTTATATTTTAAGAATTATAGCAACTAAATTAATAAGGAAGTTGGGCTAGAATTGATAATCTCATTTTACCAATAAGTAATGGTCATTCACAAATATATGAATTCAGGATAATTAATCTCACATATTCCATTAAGACATGTCTTTTTAATAAAATATTTTTATACTTAATAACTATCAAGTTATTAGTATGTGTATTTATTTTGATGATTGTATATTATTACAACTAATACTAATACATGTCAATAGTTTATAAGCAGTTTATACATAGCTTAATATCCTAATGGTCTCAGGAAATTAAAAGAATTATGTTAACATTTATATCTTTCATAGCAGGTATATGTGCTATAAAGATGAAAAGCTGAGGTTAAAGATACTTTTTATATGTTTTACATGTGCATCTGCAAAAACTTATTTGCAAGAAGTGGAATGGAAATTTGAGATCATGAAGAAAAAGAAATGATGTAAATTTCCAAATGTTAAGAAAAAAGTTTAAATGTACATTTTAATTTCTTTCTTTTCTTTTCTTTTTTCTCTTTTCTTTCTTTCCTTCCCTCCTTCCTTCCTTCCTTCCTTCCTTCCTTCCTTCCTTCCTTCCTTCCTTCCTTCCTTCCTTCCTTCCTTCCTTCCTTTTTTCTTTCTTCTTTCTTTCCTTCCTTCCTTCCTTCCTTCCTTCCTTCCTTCCTTCCTTCCTTCCTTCCTTCCTTCCTTTCTTCCTTCCTTCCTTCCTTCCTTCTTAAAGATTTTATTTACTTGAGAAAGACTAAGAGAGAGAGACAGTAGGAGCAGGGCAAAGGGAGAGGAAGAAGCAGAATCCCCGCTGAGCAGGGAGCCCGACACTGAGCTCAATCCTAGGACCCCAGGATCATGACCTGAGTGGAAGGCAGACATGTAACCAACTGAGCCACCCAGGCGCCCCTTAAATGTATGTTTTAAATAAATACTGTCGGGCTTTAAATCCATGTATGATTTATATTCCATTGGATAATACCAGATTAATTTTTAAATGTCATTATATACAGGGGCGCCTGGGTGGTGCAGTTGGTTGAGTGTCCTACTCTTGGTTTTGGCTCAGGTCGTGATCTCAGAGTCCTGGGGTTGAACCCCAAGTCCCACTCTGTACTCAGAAGGATCTCTGCTTGAGATTCTCTCTCCCTCTACCTCAGCCCCTCCAGATCGTGCTCTCTCTCAAATATATGAGTTTTAAAAAAATAAATAAATGTCATTATATACTATATACTATATGATTTCAAGCAGAAATATATATATATATATTTACATACATATGCATATATATATAATATTACATCCTTTGTACCATTTAAACTTACTATGGTGCATCATTGTTCAAAATTATTTGAAAGCAAATAAACATTTTTGAAGATCACTGTTTTGGAGGAGGTTTTAATTAATTACAACTAAAGTTTTTGATTTACCCAAAAGCTTTAATTTATAATGAATTAGTATAATATTTATTCTAATTTCTTAGGTTAGTGCATTGTAAGATTTCAGGGGTTGAAATAATTTTTTAAAAAAATGTTCATTATAGGGTGCCTGGGTGGCTCAGTTGGTTAAGCTACTGCCTTCGGCTCAGGTCATGATCCTGGAGTCCCAGGATCGAGTCCCACATCGGACTCCCTGCTCAGCAGGGAGTCTGCTTCTCCCTCTGACCCTCCCCACTCTCATGTGCTCTCTCTCTCTCATTCTCTCTCTCAAGTAAATAAATAAAATCTTAAAAAAATAAAAATAAAAATGTTCATTATGTTAGAAACTTTTGAAATAAAGAGCAAAATACAATGTATTGAGGGAGACAGAGATTTTGTGCAAGGGCCAGAGTACACATTTTATCTATTAAGGTATTATAATGACAGGAAATTAGAGTTAGGGACATTAGATTGCTTTCAAAAACTGGAAATACATGTTTTGGAGTTATATGCTTTTTTTTTAGATAGAAGGTGCTGGTTTTCTGAGACTTGACTGAAATGGTGACTGACATTTTTTTCAAAATATGAACCCAAGATAAAAGATCTAATGAAATAGTCAAGCCTCACTTTTGAATAGTAAGCATCTCTAAATCAGAGATAAATGCAGTGGACTCTGATATGATCTGTGTTGGGCCAGTTTGAACTGAATAGCTTAGCCAGATCTGATGCAGGCAATCTGCTGGGTTTGTATTTCAGAATACTACTAAATGGTTATGAAAATCACTTGCAAAATGTTTTAAGTACTATTTGCTGTACTCTCTGAAAACAATGCTATAAATATTTTTTAAAGGTGCATATAATTCATGAATATTAAATGATGTTTCAGCTCTATGAATCTTACATTGGATAGTAGCTTGTTTGCAGAAAATTCAGTCTATTAATTTTTTAGCTTTGAGGTAAAGTTGACAAAATTGTTAAGTATTTAATGTATATGTTATACATATTTTTAAAATACCTGTATGCATTGTTGAAAGGAGTCCCACCATCTAGTTAATTAACACCTTTCACTTACGCGCGTGCGTGTGTGTGTGTGTGTGTGTGAGTGAGAACATTTAGCAAATTTCAATTATGTAACACAGCATTAACAACTATGGTTACTATGTGTGATTTACATTAGATCCTCAGACCTTATTCATCTAATAATTCAAGTTTGTACACATTTACCAATTCCCCCTCCTATTTTCCCTACTCCCCAAGCCCTAGCAACCACTTTTCTAGTTTCTATGACTTTTATTTTTTTATATAGATTTCACATGTAAATGATATCATGTGGAATTTGCCCTTCTCTGTCTGGCTTATTGCATTTAGCATAATGCTCTTAAGGTCCATCTAAGTTGTTGCAAAATGTAAGATTTCCTCCTTTACGTGTCTGATTTATATATATATATATATATATATATATATATATATATATACACAGAAATACAGAATATGTTTATATATGTATTATATATATATACAGAAATACATAATATGTGTATATATGTATATATATATATATATATATGTATACTCACACACACACACACATACATCAGATCTTCTTTATCCATTCATTCATTGAAGGGCACTTAGATGATTTCCATATCTTGGCTATTGTCAATAATGCTTCAGTGAACATGGCGATGTAGATATCTCTTTGATATCCTGCTTACATTGCCATTGGCTATTTACCCAGAAGTGAGATTACTGGATATAATTGTTTTCTGTAGTGGCTGCACCAATTTGCATCCCTGCACAACTGCTTCATTTATTCCACATCTTTGCCAACACTTGTTACCTCTTGTCTTTTAGATGACAGTCATTCTATAAAGTGTGAGGTAATATCTCACTGTGGTGATTTATACTTCCCTGATGATTAGTGATGTTGAGCACCTTTTCTTGTCTCTGTTGGCCATCTATATGTCTTCTTTGGAAAAATGACTACTCTGCCCATTCTTTAACCAGATTTTTTCTACTGAATTGTATTTTTTGATATATTTTGGTTATTAACTCCTTATCAAAAATATGATTTGCAAATATTTTCTCTCATTTCAGAGGTTACCTTTCCATTTTGTTTATAACTTCCTTTGCTGAACAGAAGTTCTTTAGTTTGATATAGTCTCACTTTTTATTTTTGTTTTTGCTGCCTTTACTTCTGGTGTCAAATCCAAAAAATCACTGCAAGACTGATGTTAAGGAGCTTATGCATATGTTTTCTTCTGGGAGTTTTATGGTTTAGGTCTTCTGGTCAAAGTGTGTGTGTAATCCACTTAAGTTGATTTTTGAGTAATTTGTAAGATAGGGTTCTAGTCGTTCATTCGATACGCTTTTGATTAAAGTTATATATATATATATGTATATATGTGTGTGTGTATAAAAAATAGATGTTTTAAGACTTTTGCTTAATTCACTGTCTATGCCCACTTAGATTTATTTTATTGCCTAGGTCATCATTTTTTTTTCTTTGCATGTTTAGTTGGTTGGGAAATAGGCATTGCTGAGATTAGATTGCAGTTGTTCCATATTCTGCTGTATTCTTTTAAGGATATTTTGTTGTTGCAGCAGCAGACCGTCAACTTGCATGGACTCACACTAAAAATGCTGTCTCCCTCTTGGTATGCAGCAGCTGATACCTCTTCCTTACTCCTGTTATTTTCTACTGCTGCCTTTTAACCAGGACCCAGGGGCTCTCCATTATTTATACATAATTTGGCTTTCAGTCAAGGATTTTTTTCAGCAATATGGCTTGCTCTGTGATTTTCTTAAATCCATAGATTCTGCCCCAATGTATAGCTGCTTTACTGGCCTCAAATTATCTTTCCTCTGATGCATCAAGCCTAGAAAGCTTTCACTTCTGCCACTTGAACTGCTCACAGCTAAGAAATGCACTCAGTTGAAAATAACAAAGTGATAAAAATAAAAAAGGGAGGAAACATTTCTAGTTTTATCTTGTCCTAATATTCAAGAACAAATCCTCTCTTGCCTCTACCTGCATTAACACTGGATCATCTTGCATGTGTGTGTGTGTGTGTGTATACCCAAATATACATATATAATACATATATACACATATTATGTATTTCTGTTAAATAAGTTAAACAAAAATTTTATTTTATTTTATTTTATTTATTATTTTTGTAAAGATTTTATTTATTTATTTGAGACAGAGAGAATGAGAGACAGAGAGCATGAGAGGGAGGAGGGTCAGAGGGAGAAGCAGACTCCCTGCTGTGCAGGGAGCCTGATGTTGGACTCGATCCCGGGACTCCAGGATCATGACCTGAGCCGAAGGCAGTCGCTTAACCAACTGAGCCACCCAGGTGCCCCCAAAACTTTTATTTTATATTTCTATTTCTTGCTTATATTTATATTTAAATATACTTTTATATATCTCTCTTATTTTATCTACACACCATATGAATTATTAAAATATAGAACGTGGAGGCGCCTGGGTGGCTCAGTTGGTTAAGCGACTGCCTTCGGCTCAGGTCATGATCCTGGAGTCCCGGGATCGAGCCCCATGCCAGGCTCCCTGCTCAGCCAGGGAGCCTGCTGCTGTTCCCCCTGCTTGTGTGCTCTCTCTCTCTCTGACAAATGTATAAATAAATAAAACCTTTAAAATATAGAATGTGGAAAGAAGGATGTTTGGCCAGCACGGGTGATGCTGATGTCAATACCCCAGATGAGGACACTGGTAGGTAGGACAGGTTTGGACATTCTACTTTTAAGGTACCTACAAGGAATCCAAGAGACTGGCAACTAGTCAGTTAAATATATAGGCTTGGAGCTCAGAGGTGAAGTTGTGTTAAGACAGAAGTCTGATTCATGCAGACTGGCAGGCAGCTGACATATACTAGTGCAGCCTCTTTGGCTGTTCTCTGCTGTCTGCTCTGCTTGGCAGTTCCCATGCCATTACACTTGCTTCTGTGAAAGTGTTGGAGAGGTCTCCTTTTCTCTTTCTCTTCACCTTCTCATCCATCATCCCCCACCCAAACTCTGCCTCCTTTATTTCTCTTCAGTCTGTCATTCCCTCCCTTCCTCCTCTTTCTGTACTTCCTTTTCTCTTTTTACTCTTTTTCTCTTTTTAAAAAATTTTTGAAATCCATGTTAAGCCAGCATTTTCTACTTCTGCCTGTTGATTTTGCTTAAATTCTTGCAACATCCAGCTCTCTCATTTTTTTTTTTTTACCTATTGTGTACCTCTTCTTTGTATGCATATGTTTTTTTTCTTTTTCTACAGCTGACTGTATCTCTTCTTTTCTCCTTAAAAAAAACCTCTTTTAACTTTGTTGAATGTACAAATAAACTATAATATAGTTTCCTAATCCTAATTTTGAAAAGCAGGTGAGTTGATTGTTTACAGTTCCTCCAAGAAAACAGTTAACACAATTCATTGTGCCTTGGGAATTTTCCTGTGGTTAATGATTGCTGATTAAAGCCATCAGGAGGAGCCCTCAGCTGGTATCTTTGGGTGTTAATGTTCATTATTGCTGGCACATCTTATTTCAATCTGTTGTCCCACACATTTTCCCATTGGTGATGTCATTTGTCCTCTTCTCACCTCCTTTTGGAAGTTCACAGATTACAAGTGAAGTTAGATCCAAAGCACTTCATGTGCTGCTCTGATTCAACTGTGAAAACCCAGCAGAGAAAAAGTAATTGATTGTTAAGTTCCTAAGTTATTAACACAGTCGATGGTTGACTTCATTAAACTAAAGCTTCCTCTGGATTCTGTAGCCACAAAAGTAAAGAGCCATCTTCGTCTTGTAATTTTTTAAAAAATACAAATAACTAAAAGTTTCCATTCCATGGACATAAATGGAATAAATGTTTGCAGTGTGCAAGACATTCTGCTTGCTGCTAGCACAAAGATAAATACATCATAATCCTGACCTTGAAGTGTGTTTCATCTGTGAAGAATCCTATAATAGGAATATAGACAGGGTCTATATACACACACACACACACAAAAAAATTCCCAACAGTTACTACACATCCTGCCTTCAGTAAAATTATGGTTATATTTCATAAAAAAAATAAGTGGTATATTAGAGTTCAAGGAAATAATCTTGTTCACCATCTCTTTGCAAATACTATATATATATATATATTTATATCCTTATTCACAGACTCATTTATAGACTGTTAATTTAAGCAATGCCATTTAAAGTTATTGCATTAGCATTATTTATGTGACAGTATATATACATTATTTTATACAATATCTGAAATTATGCCATACAAACAACAAGCTATTCCCCTCAAAGAAATCTGTGAGTATAAAATAAATAGCAAATAATGCCTGGGTATTTGAAAATGAGTCCCTGTATATATGTTTGTGCTGTTTTTATGTAAAGAGTGATCCTAGAGGCTATACTGTCTGTTAATTATTACTACACCATTTAGGTTTGATAAAAATAACTCTAGAAATCCAAGGACTTTTGACTTATAGTTTTAGAATGAAAGAAATGCCCTGTCTTCCAAGAGAAAAACAAACCAAGGAAAAATCTCAAAATACCTGGAGCTTATTAAACTTCTTTTTTTCAACGTATTTAGGTTCTTTATGCCAATTCCATTTAAGAAAAAAAAAAAAGATACCTTTTTTTCCAAATACTTTTGTTCTGTTCCTCATTTTTGTTTGTGTCTATCAGAATGCTTACAGATATAATTCATAAGTGCTTGCCTGAAGATCTCATATGTATTTAAAATTAAATTAGGGACTAAATAAAAACTACATTAATTTTGCTACAACAAAACACATATTTTTTTTAGGGTAATGCATTAAATTTCTTATGAAATAGTATGTGACATACATACAGCATGAGATTGCAAAGGATTTTAAAATTCTATAACTCAATTATCCTAAAAACAATCCAAAGAAGTAAACTCAGAATAATCAGAGCTCCTAGATATTTTGTTTCTAATTCTAGTGTTCTATCTTTGTGGACTCTTTATACTGAATATTAAAATTCATGTCTTTGTTTTAAATATTTGAAATTGGTATGGATATGACACATATACAGATACCTTTAGCAAGTAAAGAATAGTCGAAAACTAACAAAACTCCTTAAAATCAGTTTGTAGATATGGGAGATAGAAATAAGTAGATTTGAATAGTGTTTGTGATGAAGACATTATAGGGTATTGTATTTATTTTCAAACTTTCTAAATAGCAGCATTAACAATATACCCATAAAGTAATTACCATGAGGCCAAATTTCTGAGATCCTGTATTTGACACATACCTATGACAAAACAGAAAATTCAAAGCCAAAAAATAAATAATAAATAAAAACTGAGGTAACACATATTTGCCAGACATATATCTGACCAGCCTAAAAATAATCAAACCCAGAGGGAAGAGGCACCATGCAAATGGAAGATTATTTAGAAAGCCGTATTCTAGCAGGACTAAGGAGGAAAATAAAATAAATGGAAAAGGAAGTAATCAAGTCTCTAATAGCTGGGAAAACTAATAACCCAGGATGCCCTTGCGACTCATTAGAGTAAACAAGAGGAAATGAAAACCTGTATACAGATAGCCCAGTCAACGTTTTTAATCCATGAAAATTAAAGCTAGAGAGAATATTGTAAAATAAATTCACAGAAAATCCTGACATACCATTTTAGATTTTAACGGCTTTAATTTAATTATATCTGTTTTGCCTGTTATTTCTCTTCTGTCATCTAGCATTGATACACAAAAGCAAAGTGAGAAAGAATGATGAAATCAACATTTATGAACCAAATAATTTCCAAATATGTATTTACCTGGAAGCCTTATATTTTTGTCAGGACTTCTGGGCATTTTATGCATTCATTCAACAGTCATCATTCCGAAATCCAGACTCATTATCTTCATGTCACCATGTATCATACCTTTTTGGAGTGTGCTAATGACAAGAATCTTCAGTGAAATAGCCTTAATTTTACATAAATGGTTGTTATCTCATTTTCTTCCATTCCTATAATCAATTACTTATGCATCTCTTTCAATTCTTTCTTCAAAACAAATAATCTACCTATCACCCTACTGTCTTTTTTTTTTTTTTTTTTTTCCCTTTACCTTAGCTCTAAACATTACATGTTCAGGCTTTATTTAAGTTCCAAATACATTTTGACATTTTAAAGGTGTTCAAAATATTTTTGATTGATTTAAGAATATACAAACTGGATTTTCAATCACATAATAATTGAATTTATATAATTCAGTATCTTATTCTAATGTATCTCTATAATGCTTAGTGTTGTTTTATAAACATTTAAGATTAAATCAATATGGGCAATGACATTTTACTGATTATATAAATGTACTGAAAGAACTCTAGTGTCGAGATTTTGTATATTAACAGATGTGTGTCCACATGGGATGCATATACTTAAACGTGTAAAAAAAGGTGAACTACAAAGAATACAAATGCATTCCAGAACTTTTAAAATCAGTCTCAAGCCTAAAAAATTCATTTTCCTCAAGTTAATTAGGTTAGGCTAACACTTTCTTGCCCCCACCCCCACCCCCCCGGCCTCACTCCTCTATCCTGCTGCTTCCTCTGCCTATCCTTTGAGCCTTCTTAGTAATTTCATTTGGATTCCTTATAACTGACCTTGGCTTTTCCCCTCTATTCTAGCCTTTGTCACTGGTACTACACACCATGTTTCCGTCTCTAATTCCATTACCGGTGTCATTTGAAACCTTTGTTTATTTCATTATCTTATTACATTTTACACCACTGTGAGAAAGATAATGTGAGAAACAAATGAAATGAGAGATAGCTTGGAAATGTGTAAATGAATTTATTTACAGTGAAACGAGTTATAGAATTGTGCATATATTTTCACACGCACACCCCAATAGATGGAGCAAGGGAAATGTGTTTCACCAGCAGCGGAGCCAGCTCTCTGCAGCAACAGAAGCTTCTCTTTGACTCCATTCCTGGAACACACGAATCTTAGACAACGAAACACAGCAGCACAGATGGGATATTTCCCTCACAGGATATAAGTGATTTTAATGAGGCTTGAAAATTATCAGCTGCGTAGATGAATGTATTTACATTTTTTCCTTATTTATTCACCTACAGCTAACTCTCAATTAGACAGCTTTTCTTGTCCTCCTGATGTTTTTTTGCTGATATCACAGACTTATATCATTCTACCTATTCATCAAAAAATTCCTTTATTCTATATTCTTATTTGCTTTTAGTAACACTCTAGAATATTTTATTTTATGTAATGATATTAAGCAACTTGCTGAAATAAAATCTCATATCTAATAAGTCAGGAGCAAAACTCAGATGTTCTGTTTTTGGGTCAGTATTTTAAAATACTGTACTTTATTATTATATTATAATTCCTAGACTGAATTCCAGCTGGATCCATCATATAATGTGTTTTGTCCAATAATTTTACTTGACCCCCAGAAAGAGAAATTGATTTATATTGGAAGTATAAATGTTTATTGCCATAGTGCTCAAATATGAAATATAACATTTTAAATGACAAAATTTTGTAATTAAGTTACGAGATTATCCTACCTTGCATACAAAATGTATTATATTTTGTTGCCTTGAGTCACTCACTGACATTTATATATATTTTGTTCTCTTCTACTTTCTTTAATTCTAGAAGAGCTGCTTGCACTCAATACATGTTAAAAAAAGTGAATAAAAATTTAATGAATGGGCCTCCATTTCTCCTCCAATAGAACTTAAAAATTAAATTAGTATTTCAGACAAATTGGCACATTAAATGGCAAAGTAAAGAGAATATAAGTAGTATTTATAATATAGAATGTATAGGTTTAAGGAGTAAAATAATTGAAGGAACTTGGTGAAGATGCTCTCTTACTACTGACAGGTTTTCATTGAAAGACAATTCTTTCTTAGAATTTCACGACAGTTGCACATGTCACATCTACAATACTGAAACACAATATCCAGAGGCAGAAAAAGAACCCTTGGATATTTTGTTTCTTTCTTAGGGATAAGCAACATCTTCAATGTCCCCAGGAGACCTCTCCCAAGCCTCTGTGGGTATGATTGGGCGACATGCTCACCAAGGAGGAAAGCTTCAATGCACAGGTTCATTTCAGTATATAGAACGTGGCCGATGCTATGTCCCCTCCAGACCTCATTCCACCAAGGTGGAATGTCGGTTTGGGAATGTTAGCATGTGACTCCACCGTGGCTCGCTTCCATGCAGAGTGAGTTTATAGGCGATGAGAATGAAGTTGCTATACATTTAATCCTGAAAACATACTCTGTTAAGTGGTCTTTCACCTGCTTTATTTAAACTCTATTATCTCGAGGTTTTAGGTACGTAAATAACTCCTTCTATAATTTTTGGCAACAATAGAATAATTTTCATTATCCCAGGGCAAATTTCACCAGAAATTATGGAAGGAAATATTAAAAAAGGAGTACTTAAGATGTCACACTTAGAAATCCTTAGGTGTTTTGTTTGTTATAAGTTTTATTGCTAATCAAAAAATGAACAAGATAATTTTAGTAACAAACATATTGTGAATGCAGTTAGGAACCAAACTGATATTCCTCTGATATCTGCTTTTAGATAGAAAAGTGAAAGGTTATCAATAACTTATTAAACTTATTCAAACAAATGGTTCTTTCCAGTAGATTTATATGAAAATAAAGTTTGAAAATAGTTTTATTTCAAAATCCTGTCATTACTACAACTTAGTGATCAAGACTTCATTCTCTATATTTGAGTTCAAAAAGAATTCAAGCTTTTGGATTTTTTTTTTTTAAAGAAAACAGCAAACTGTCTATCTTGTCTGAATATATCACTCACATGTAACAGAAAATATCATTCTTAAATACCTACAATGCTTTGCAAGGATAAAGGAAAGAAGGTAAAAATGGTAGTCACTTGAAATATATTTTATAGGCAACTTTATTTCCTACTGTCCTTCACAACTGTCCTAATTAATGTAACATTGAGAAACTCTTCATAAATAACCATTCTTCAGAAAAATGTAACATATAGAAAACATAATTTTCCTATATACAGATCCCTTTGATTCCAGAGAAAATAAGCATTTCATAAGGGAAATAGATATAGGATTTTCAGATCCTTTGTGAGGAAAGGGAGCTTCTTCAAATCATTAGATAGGGGACTAATAAATTAATATAGAGACTACAGTAATACCTTTTTGGCTTACACAGTGTTGAAAGTAGTTACATCACAATGAATTGGTTAAGAAAACTCATTGTATTATGTTTATCAATACAATTTCAATTAAGTTAGCAATGGTCTCCTGGGCAAAATATCATTTCATCTGAATGCATTTAAAGACTACTGCACATTTAGAAAGGATATTTATAAACTCTCTGAGGACAGAGACTCTGTCTATATCACCTCTGAATTTTGATTATCTACAACAGTACTTAGCAGATACAGCAAATCCTCAAAAATAATTGGTGAAGGGATGCTGAATGAGTTTTCTATCATAAGGCAACTTCCACAGCCAATAACTATGTGGAAAGTGAATAAGAGTTGAGTGAATTGGATAGCATACTTAATGCAGATAAAGTTTAAAATATATATGGAATTTCTACTCTTATACTTTTTATTGTGAAATATAACACATATAAAAAGTATATAAAAACAATTGTACGCTTCAAATTTTTGTAATGTGAACACTGATAAAACTCTCACCCTAATGCATAAAACATTGTCAGGACTCAAGGATCCCCCATAAGCTTCCTTCAGCAAATTCCCTCCTCACTAAAGTTAACCACTATTCTAATTTACATTAACTGTGTTTTTTTCATATACACCCCTAAATACCAAACTTTAGCTTTACCTGTTTTTGAACTTAGTATAATGGAATTAGGCAACATATGTCATTTTGTATTGTATCTCTCTCACTTTGCATTATGATTGTGTTTCATCCAGGTTACTGTGTGAAGGTATAGTTCATTTATTTTCAAGGATATGCTGTATATCACTGTATGAATCAATACAATTTATCTATTTACCTGTTATTTTTTCCATTTATAGCTCTTTTTAATAATGGGTTATTCATATTCTTGTACATGTCCTATTTATGTAGGTATGCATGCACACATGCATAGATTTCAACTAAATATATACCTAAGGCAGAAATTACTGGAGCACAGACGTGTAGTTAACATTACTGATCTTAAAATCTTAAAAAAAAAAAAATAAGTCCTTTGTTGGTTATATATTTTGCTAATATACCTTTCCCATTTTTGGTTTGCCTATTTACTCATAAACAGTGAGTTCTTTATTTTAATAAGGCCATTTTTATCTGTTGTTTAATACTGGCTAGTGATATTTTTCCCTACTTAAGAAATATTAATCAGAAATCAGGGTCATATCATGCTATATTATAAATAATTTTATTTTTAAACTATTTATTCCTCTTGAGACTATTAGATGCATGAGGACAGTAACAATGTTATTTTGATGTATGTTGTATTTTGATGTATGTTGTATAATAATATAGAATAGTGTATAACACAAAGCAGACAAAAAAGTAGCTATAAATGTATTTATCTGTCTATAGCTATATATCTCTATATCTCCATATTTCTATCCATCCACCTGCTAACCATCAAAATATCCATCCACACATATGTACAATATGATATCTTCACACAGTAATATATATTAATCTTTTAATTATTTTCCTATTAATTAGAAAAAAACTAATTGAAATCTAAATAAGATAAAAACACTGGAGGTGTTTCACAGAATGGAAACTTTTGTTGGAGTTCTTTTCTGATGCACATAACCGTTTATATGCAGCTTTATTTTAAAACATTTTAACATTTCCTTTAATTTGAGGTTCTGAGTGATCCTGTTAGGACTTCAGAGTATATAAATACTCTGAAGTTATACTGATATTTTTCATGATGAGTGAAGTCAAAATCCTAGATTCCTGAATGTTCAGGAATTTGACTATCACGAGCCCTTAGAATCCTATGAGATATATGCACAGCATACCGTTGTTATACAAATGTTCTTTATTTAATCCAAATGCTTTAGTTCTAGCTTTTGTGTAGGCTCCTTACTTGGAAGATGTGTGGGACTTGTATGAACCATGAGGACTAGTCCTCTAGCCTAAGTGGCTCCCTTGCCCTCTTTAATTTATAGAACTTGGTTAAAACTTGGCTCTTGGGTTCTTTATACATTCTGATGTTTAGGAGAAAATATACAAAGATTAACCAAGAGACAAATAGTTTCTCCCAAGAGCAGAACTATTTTAACCATTTGCCATGTCCTAGAAATTACGCTGACCCTTCTTGGCTTTCTAAGGAACTTGCAAGAACTTAGCTAAAGGCTAAGGTGTTTTCGCAAATCACACCTGCATCTAACTATTCCTACAATAGCTACCTTGGTTGCACACAGTTTAAAAGAAAAAAAGAGAAAATAAAGCAATCAGAGCACTTAAAATACAGAGGTCATAGAAGAGGAACAAATCCTTTAATAGAGCATGCTCTGCATATAGGAAAGAATTTTATTCATTTAGATCCTAGGAAACATGTCTATTCATGTCTTCTGCCCATTTTTGAGATGCATTATTTATTTTTTGGGTGTTCAGTTTTATAAGTTCTTCATATATTTTGGATACTAACCCTTTATCTGCATATACAATATTTCTAGCCAAAAGAAAGGACTTACTATTTTTATTTCTCTTCTTAGAAACTCAGTTACATACTAGTAATTCAGAAGAGGACTGTATTGAGCTTCAAATATCTGTGATTTTTAATTTTTTTAATTATTTAAAGTGCACTAATATATAATCTATGAATGTTTCACTTAAACAGAAGCTATTTTAACTATTATTATTTATATACATCATCATATATTTATTATTTTTTATGTAACATTATTGGTAATCAATGGACATTAGAAAATGAACTGTCAGAGAACACTTATAAAACTTATCAATGTAGGGGTGCCCGGGTGGCTTAGTCATTAAGCGTCTGCCTTTGGCTCAGGTCATGATCCCAGGGTCCTGGGATCAAACCTCAAATCAGGCTCCCCACTAAGTGGGGAGCCTGCTTCTCCCTCTCCCACTCCCCCTGCTTGTGTTTCCTTTCTCACTGTGTCTCTCTCTGTAAATAAATAAATCTCAAAAAAAACCTTATCAATGTAATAATGACAAGATTAAAAAGGAACCATTAAAGCAAAATAGAATTTAAAATGGCAAAGTTCATAAATATGTAAATCAACAATGGATAGGATACATAAGGAAAGATTAATACAAATAGCTGATGCTGAACTGGAACTTGAAGAAAGAATATCTGGGTGGATAGCAGTAAGAAACTGTTTAAGTTGTGAAAAACAAAGGTGAAAGAATAAGTGAAAAATTAGCAGTTTTCAAAAGTTTATGAAAGAGTAACCAGAAAAGTCTTACAAAATTACTGAGCTATATATGAGTTATGAAAAACAAATTTGGATTATGCTGTCATTATTTTCAAAAGGGTCTTCAAAGAGTACAGTTTAGATTTAATAAAGTTGCTAATGACCTGAGATCATAAAAGGAACATAATTACTACAGTGAAACAGAGCTTAGTTCATACACTTGTGAATCTGCTCAATTATATTAATTACTAGTTCTGTGAACTTGGGCAAATTAATTTACTTCTGTGACTAGCAGAAGCACTGATACGTAGTTCAATAAACAATAAACATTAGTTCTCATTTTTCTCCATTTTCTTTGGGGTAATATTAAAGTAAAAAATAAGAGGAAACAAAGTGTATATGCACAAATGAGATTAAAAAAATCATAGTCTTATTTATAGATTAAACACAAGTTGCAGGTAACATTTGCATATTCAACTTAATCTATATACCTTGAGTCTTTTGACATGTCTAGACAAACTATCAACCTCATTTCTAAAAATATTTATGAAAAATCATTTAGTGAGTTCTAATTGACAATAAAATGCTCACTGAAAATATTGTTGGAAATTTCCTTATATTCATTGCAACTCTACAAAAGTGTAAATGTATATATTACAAAATAAATGTTCAGTGAAATTGTACTCTGGACACATTATCAAATATCTTGTATGACATTTATTTTCATTTATTGAATATCAGAAGAATATTATGAGTCAAGAATGAAATTGAATTCAGAAGTTAATTATTACATGGATACAGTATTAATAAAAAAATTAAACTATGAGAACTTATATCTCACATGATCTCAAATAATTTATAATCAAATTATGTAAAAAGCAAATTTTATTTCAGCCATTAGAGGCAAAGATGTATTTTTTAAAGTAAAACTAAAATACTGTGCAATCAAATGTTATTATCATTTGATTATTATTGTTGCTATCAAATAAGTGAATTACCAAAGGATAACTTGAATCTCAGTATATTTGGATTTGAAACAAAAAAAACAACTGCATAGTTGCATTTTGCTAGTAAACCAGAGACAACAGAAAGATAAAGCTGAAACATTTAATGTCTTCAAACTGTTAGAAAAAAGTTTTTATTATGTGTTTTTCAAAATACTGTTAAATAACATGGTTTGAAATTGGTGTAGAGATTGAAACATGAAACTATTTGTTTTTTTACCACTTACTAGTAATACCTGGATGATTTAAAAATTTAGCATACAATGATGACTTGTGATGTTAATATTAAAGCTTATAGTTTAATAAATGTTTAAAACTATTTATTGTGCAACTCATAAAAATCAAACTGAGATTGAGCAAAGTAAGTGGTATATATTAATTTTTAAAATGTCCATAATTTGGGGGGGCGAGGGATGAGAATTTGCAAATGAAGTTTTATTTTTTTTATTCAGGTATAGTTGACACACAAAGTCATATTAGTTTCATGTGTACAACATAGTTATTCAATTTCTCTATGTTATGCTACGCTCACCACAAGTGTAGCTACCATTAGTCACCAAGCAACACTATTACAATATCATTGACTATGTTCTCTATACTGTGCTTTTTATTCCTGTGACTTATTCATTCCATAACTGGAAGCCTGTATGTGTAACTGGAAGCCATTCTACTTCACCCATTTTGTCCATTACCCCACCCTTCTTCCTTCTGGTACCATCAAGTTTGTCATCTCTATTTATAGGTCTGATCCTGCTGTTCATTCATTTGTTTTTTAGATTCCACATATGAGTGAAATCATATGGTATTTGTCTTTCTCATTCTGACTTATTTCATTTGACATAATACCCTCTAGGTCTATCCATGTTGTTACAAATAGCAAGACTGCATCCTTCTTAAGGCTATGTAATATTCCATTACATATGATTCTATCACATCTTTATCCATACATCTATTTAAAAGTGGCCATAATTTTTGGAACTGCATTATATGTCCTCATTTCTATATTTTACATAATAAAAATAGGTAAATAAAATAAGTAACATAATCAACAAATAATTACTGAAAATTATAGGCAAGGCACTTGACAAGGCAATGCAAAGACATTAGAAGCACAGCCTACATCTATCCATGTGACTTTTGGTCTGCAGCCTCTTTCAAGGTCAAACATACCACAGGACCCAAGGCCCCAACCAACGATCACACTGTTAGCATAAACTACATTTAGTACGGCCAAAGAACTCCTCCAAAAATCACATTTGTTAGCATAAAGTATTTAGTGTGGCCCTATGGCCTTAGGTAAACAAAGATACTATTAGTAGGCAAGAATCAAAGGCTTAAAGATTATATCCCAGGAGCTGAGCAAAGACCAAATATTTCTTTGGAATGAGCAGAATGGAGACAACCCAAACCTGCTTAATAATCCTCTGCTGCACAACAGAAAATCCAAAATAGTGTGAACTGATTTTCAGAAAGTCTAGGAAAGTCTAACAGTTAAGATTTTAAAACTATTTTCTTAGTGATATTTCCTTTTCTTTTCCTGGGAAATAAACTTATTTATAAATTAAACAGTTTGTTGAGTCAAATAATGGCCATTTGACCTTGGTTGCTGCACTAATTGCTATGCAATATCTTGAGACTCATTAGCATTATCTTACCTTTCCAGACCATCTGGTATTTGATAGAACTAGATACAAGTATAAACAAAATGATCTTTCTGTATTTCTAGGTCACTCTGGCATGACAATCTATTCTATTCTCATGTTTCTGCACATGCATCAAATGCAAGTATTCATGACAAAAATTATTTTTATAATGAAACAAGTAAATTATTCACTGCTACAGTAGCATAAGAAAATGCAGGGAAATTTTTTATTTGGCAGTGAAAATTCTTCCAATTCTAATTCATCATCAATGTTATAATTCTTCAGCCAAATGTTTTGCTCAATAAAAATGTTAAAGGATAGAAATAAAGATAACAAGGTCATCTTGACAAATTACTATTTTAAAAACCACAGATGACATATTTTCTTTCTCCAATTTATATTTAAGGAAGGATAAACAGTAATCAAAAAAATATACTGAACAATTACTTGGGAAATTTTAGAATTGTCAAATCATGTTCCTTATATGAGAAACCAACTAGCTGTCAAGAAGTTTTAGAGGATGGGGTTATTGTGATGAATTCTGGGTTTTTCCATCATACTTGAATGTCCTGAATATTTCATCAAGGGAGAGCATGTTTTCCAATTTCATGCAGATGCTAATATATACAAATTACAATACATTGCCATTAGCATCAATAGAGTCTTCCTGTCATGATGACCATAGTTTTCCTGGGCACTTTGTACAAAAAAAAACGTGTCTAGTTAAGGTGAAAGTCTAGTTTATAGCTATAAAACCAGTCATTCTGTCTACTTGATTATTTAGAATCATTAGTGACAGCTACTTATTTCTGAACATTAATGTGAGACACAAGGATCCATATGCCCTCAATCACATAGGTACCTTCACACACATCTCCCTCAAAATTGTGTATTCTGTTTCTTTCAGACTTGTTCATTCCAAGTTCTAGACAACTACCCAAGATCTTTTCCACTACTCAAGAGTCACCAAATATCCATACCTCCTACTACTTTCCCATATATGCAGCTTGGTTATTTAAGTATTTACTTTTAGCTCTGTTACTAGGAAGACTTTTCTTCGTAACTGTCCTTCAAAGCTGTCTGAAAGTGAGAATATATCAGATATAATATATCAGTAGTCTATTTCCAGCCATCTGGGAAATTGACTCAAATCTTTTTCTTTTAGTTGTTCATAGGAAAGCCTCTTAAGACCAATGGTATGACCTGAAGAAGAGGTACTGCTCTATAAAAGGAGACCTGGGAGTCTGCATCATCAAGTCATGTGATTTGTGTCTTCTAGACATTCTTAAACCTGATCTTGGCTCTACCTCTGAAATGATTATATTAATCAGTTATTGCTTAATAACAAATTACCCCCAGAATTTAGTGAGCAATCACTTATTTTTACTCATGAATCTATGAGTAGTTGAAGGTCAGATGATTTACACGGGGTTTAACTTTGAGTTCAACTACAAACTGGGTCTAATGTGCCTTAGTGAACCAGCTGTAGCAGGTTTTTCTCATAGCAATGATAAACCAACAGATCACACCTTTTGGCTGCAGATTTTTGGCACTTTTCAATTGATAAATGGGCTCTATGTTTACTCTCCTTGTGATTGCTCCAACTAGCAAAGTAAAGCAGAAGGGTCATTATGCCTGTTGCAGGCCTAGTCTTTAAAAAGACTACAAATTCCAACAGTCTCTTGGAGGTCTGAACACTTTGTAAAATATTCCACCATCTTACTTGAGAGACTAAATGAAAAAACGCTGAGATTACATAGAGAAAGAGGCCTATGTGAGTGCAACCTCTCAACTATCTCTACAACAACATCATTTATGTAAATGGAAGCTATTTATTTTCAAACCTGACCAGATGCCAGGTGAATGTCACCAGTGACCCCAGTGATAACACACTGAGCAGAAGAGTCTCTCAGCCAAGTTCAGCACAATTTCCTGAACCACAAAAGTATGATATAATGAAATAGTTGTTGCTTTAAGTTATGCCTAGAGGGTAAGGAATAGAGATAAGTAGGTTTAGGGGTTCATTTCCGTAGGTCAGGTGCTAACTATGTTTATCCTAATTATACATTTGAAGGCTGGAAAAATTAGCACAGAAACCACTGTGAATTGTACTTAGACCAGAGCTTCAATTATAATCTAACTTCCATAAGCACCACTATAACCCAAACTTTTGAGTTTCTTGGTAGTAGAGTCAACTTAGCAACTATGTCTAAAATTCATCAAAATATTAGTATACTCTTCTTTCTCCAGTAAACTTATAAAATGGTCACAGAGCCCTTTTAAAAAGAATCAAAATGATTTCTGTTGTATATTTTTAGAGTGGTATTATAAGGTCTTTAAAGAAAGTATCCTCTTCTTCCAACAGTAGACTATGGGATTTTGAAGTGTCTTACATTCAGAAAGGGTAACAACAAGCATCATCTTACTGCTCACTAGGTCTTATTGTTATTTTTGTGATTATATGCAGTTCAGCAACATTCTAGTGTCTGTCCCACTATGTAACTCCTAAAACAATTATGATATATTAGACACTGCCCCAGATTCCCTTAGATGGGGGCATCCTGAATTTCAGTCTCCCATTGCTGCATTTTATGTTGATTTTGTGCATCGCGTGTCAATATTTAAGCACTGCCACCTAGCTTCTGCTATCCTAGAATTCCACTGACCCCATTCATATTAAAGAGCCTGGTTCCACAGAAGCATTTTCTACCATTAAATGTAGTTTATAGAGGTCAGCCACCACTGAGCCACTAAGATGCCAGTGTGGTCTCAATCAGGGCATGAGTAATTGACTAAGTGAAGGAAATGTCCTCAAGGACCTGCTGGGGAACACAATTAAGTTGTAGATATTTACATCTTGCAAATTAAATTAATTCTAACATGCTACTTCCTTAAGCTTTTAACCTTTCCTTAGTGTTGTAACAAAATGTCCTTTCATTACCATTTCAAGTACTGAAGGCTATTATCCTGTCCAAGTTGTAATAAACCACCTCAGCCAACTTTTAGGACTGTTTCTAGTACCGCTGACAGACCTGGGAATCCCCAGCAATGAGTGAGTTCACCTGTCAATAAATTATTTTCTTACAGCCTCATACTACATGCCTATCCAGCCTAAGATATTTAAGATCTATTTATATATATTTGAAGTTAGATTACCTATGTTTACAAAATGGCTCCAATTCCTACAATTTGTGCAAATTTTGGTAATTCACTTAATTAACCTGTGCCTCATTTTACCTATATGTAATAGCATAATTATAAAAAGGTTTCTAATAGTGATAGAAGTGAGAAAATTAAGAAAGTACATGTGAAAGGTTCAGATCATTGCTTTCAAAAAGAAAGTAACTGGGGCACCTGGGTGGCTCAGTTGGTTAAGCATCTGACTCTTCTTGATTTTGGCTCAGGTCATGATCTCATTGGTCCTGGGATCGAGCCCTGCATTGGGATCCGCACCCAGTGGGCAGTCTGCTTGAGTTTCTCTCCCTTTGCCCCTCCCCCCACTGTGCTGTCACTGTCTCTCTCTTTCTCTCTCTCTCAAATAAATAAATAAATCTTAAAAAAAAAAGATGCTCTCCCTTTCCCTCTGCCCCTCCCCACCTGCGCTTGCGCTTGTGTGCCCTCTCTCTAAAAAAAAAAAAAAAAAGCAAGTAACTGCTTAGGTTTCATTATATCCCCCCAAAAGATAAGTTGAAGTCCTAGTCCCCAGTAACTAGGAATATGACTTTATTTGGAAATAGGGTCTTTGCAGATGTAATCAAGTTAAAATAATGTCATTATGGGTTAGGTTGGGTCTTAATCCAATGACTAGTATCCTTGTTGGAAGAGGAAATTTGGACACAGAAAAGCAGAGACACACATAGAAGAGAATGTTATATGAAGACACAGAGAAGGCTGTATGACAATGGATACAAAATGATGCACCTACAAGCCAAGGAACACCAAAGATTATTGGCAACCAATAGAAGCTGGAAAGAGCCAAGGAACCCCACACCCCCTCCAGATCTTCAGAGAGAATAGCACTCTCAACCCCTTGATTGCAGATTTCTGGCCTCCAAAACTGGGAGAGAATATATTTCTGTTGTTTTAAGACACCTGGTTTGTGTTACTTTGTCATGGCAGCCCTTAGGAAACTAATGTAATACCCACAAGAATTAGTCATTAAATTTTTTTAAGATTATTTATTTATTTATTTGAGAGAGAGAGAGAGTGAGAGAGAGAAAGCATGAGTGGGGAGAGGGGAAGAGGAAGAGGGAGAAGCAAACTCCCTGCTGAGCAGGGACCCCTGACATGGGGATTGATCCCAGGACTCTGGGATCATGACCTGAGCCAAGATGCTTAACCAACTGAGCCACCCAGGCGCCCTTCATTTAAATTTTCTGAATACAGAAAGCATATCTACGTTTTTTATTATATCTCTGTCCTTATTAAAACATAATATATTCACATAATTATTAGCCTATAATAATATTTCTAAGGAATATTTAAGTTTTTTTTTTTTCATATTCTTAAACCTAAACCAATGACATGTTTAGTTTGTAATAACATATTAAAAGTTATAGTTAACATGCATGGAATTCTACTCCATTTTAGGCATTATACTAAGTACTTTATGTGAATTACATTAATTTTCCTTATAACAAATATGGAAGGATGTCATTTATTTTTTTTTTAAGATTATATTTATTTATTAAGAGACAGCAAGAGTGAGAGCCAGAGAGCACAGAGGGAGGAGAAGCAGACTCCCCACTGAGCAGGGAGCCCTGGCACGAGGCTCAATCCCAGGACCTGAGATCATGACCTGAGACGAAGGCAGATGCTTAACTGACTGAGCCACCTAGGTGCCCCAAGAATGTTGTTTAAATGAGGAAACTTTGGTGCAAATAGGATAATATTCAAGTTCTCATGTTGTGGAAGTAATGGAAATACATCATATAATATCAAGGAAATCTTTGAAGGTATAATGCATGGAAGACAACATTTATTAATGGTTTATTACATGCCAGGCACTGGATACTGAAGTTATGTTTCTCAAAGGTACCATCACAATTTATAATCTCTGCCCCTCAAAAAAATTTAGAAAGTTTAAGAAAATGAATACTTCAATTACAGTGATTAGAAAATGAAGTTCATTGGATGTTAATTTCCTTAGACCATGTGATTAGTAGGTGATTAAGCCAAATAGAAATTTAAGATGATTCGTCTCCCCCTCCCTGAGAGACTATGGACTCTGAGAAACAAACTGAGGGTTCTAGAGGGGAGAGGGGTGGGGGGATGGGTTAGCGGGGTGATGGGGATTAAAGAGGGCACGTTCTGCATGGAGCACTGGGTGTTACACGCAAACAATGAATCATGGAACACTACATCAAAAACTAATGATGTAATGTATGGTGATTAACATAATAAAATTTAAAAAAATTAAAAAAAAGAAATTTAAGATGAAAATGAGACAATAAGAAGTACAGGCAATGGTGCAGTTTGTCACATGCAATACCTTTGTTATTAGTCCCACAGTATCAATGACTCATTTTCTAATGTGCACTGTATCTGGATACATTTGTGTAATGTGTCTTCCCCTCTGGAGTGTATGTGTGTGTGTGTATGTGTGTGTGTGCGTCTCCCTTTCTCTCTCTCTCCATATCTCTATTAGTAGTATATAAAGGTTATATCTTATATGTAATAAATAAATGTTTTATGAATTTGACACAAATAAATATATGATAATTAGGATTTGGCAACAAAAGAAATACTGAGTTGATTTGTCCGAAAAGGTTAAACAAAATGTTTGTTTGTTTTCAACAAAGTGCATACTACCAACAATTTTAATGGGAATACCACTGTTTGACATTAGACATTACCACACACAATGCAAGATGTTAACATCTCTGGCATTCATACCCTCCATGATGGTAGCAATATTCGGTCTATAACAATCGGAAAACACCCCACTATTTTCCAAATATCATTAAAGGAGGTGGTACCAGCCCTAGTTGAAAATCTCTGCGACAGAAGATGACAAAACAGGTTGGAAGATGGATTATGAGGTTGCATGTAGCTTAATGCTGTAGCTGACACTGTAGATTATATACCCAGGGCCCATTACTAGACTTGTGTATCCTTTACTTTCTTGATTACAAAGAATGGGAAGCCAAACATATTGAACTTTCCTTTCAGTTAAGGGTGATCATGTGATCCAGTTCTACCACTAGGACATATGTAGATGTGTTGGGGGCTTTCTTCCATTCAAAAAAATTAATTAATTAATTAAAGATAAAACTTCACAAGGAAAAAGATGTTTTCAGTTACCTGGCATGGTTACACAAAAGTCAAGGTAGCACAGCCATCTGATGGGATCATGATCATAAAAGGAAACTGCTGGACATAAGGCATATAAAGACAGGAGAAATCTGGTGTCCTGATGATAACTTTGAACATCAGCAACAGCCCCTCATTGATTATACCTTCTTTTATTGCTATACAAGCATCATATAGTTCCAAGTCATTTCAGTAGAGTTTTCTTTCCATCATAGCAATATGATCCTATCAAATATATTGTTAGGTAACCTATATACAGAGAGAGGATTTTTTTAAGATCTATATGAAATTATGTCACAAATGGGTAGGAGAAGTCGTGATCAATAATACAGATAGTTAAGCTATTAGAAGACAAAGAGCAGGGGTGCCTGGGTGGCTCAGTCAGTTAAGTCTGCCTTTGGCTCATGTCATGATTCCTGCTCTCTGCTTAGCGGGGAGTCTGATACTCCCCCTCCCTCTGCATGCCACTCTGCCTACTTGTGTACTCTCTCTGTCAAAAAAAGAAATAAAATCTTTAATTTTTTTTTTAATAGAAGACAGGGAGCAAATCATTTCCATTTGAGAATACAGAAACAGATAAAGATGGCTGGCAGGATGAACAAGAACATAGGAAATAATTCATAGAGCTTACGATAGCATATAAAGGACAGGTTGAACTGATTTTTTAAGAATAAATTCAAGTAAGAGAAGGAATTGAGATATAAAAGAAAAAGAGGAAGTTTAATATAGGAATATTTTCAGGTAAAAAGGAAATGTCTCAGCTACTGATAAGGAAGAAAGGTATGTTTACATGCAGCAAATGTGTGAAAAATGTAGATGGAGAGAAGTATGTGGCCAATAAAATACTGCTAAAATGAGAAGTCTTAAGTACATAGTAATTTGAATGATTAAGAATTTACTTGAGTTCTATAAATAATGTTAATAAATGCTTACATAAAGACATGTGTGTCCAGTTTTTAAAAAAACCTCCCCATGATTAAGTCATAGCCTTTTATTTCAGAGTTCTTCTATTGTAATCAATCATTGGGATAACAATTTTAAAATCAGTTCATTGTCACTTTAAAATATTTTCATTTCAACATGGTAAATCAGTGGCTGTGATTCTTAGATAAAATATATAAAATAATTTTATTTTCTAAAGCAATATGGAATGAGTGAGAAACTCAGAAGGCAGGGATAGTTTTCCATGAATAATAAGCTACTCATTAACAATTTGTTGTTGCTAAAATGCATTTCTCTTGCATCTTATTTTCATCTTTACACATACATATTTCTTTTCATGGCTAATGAGAATAAAATATTTGACCTAAAAGTAAAAATAAAATATTGCTAGTGTAAAAAAATGTGACTCTAAGGTGCAATATAAAAATAGGTAGTTTTTCTGAAAATATTTCATACGGTTAGTTTTATCTCATGGAAAATGCCTGTGATCATTTTTTTAAAAATTCTTCCAAGCTAATCTAATAGACCATGAATGAACTAGAAATATCAAATTTATAATTCACTTGAATAACTTTTATTTGTTAAATGATAAATCTAGGAAAGAAAACTGTAGCAAATTTAAGAGAATTTGTTACTTACAAGGTCTATGAGTTTTATTATATGCAACTTTATTCTGAAATCCTTGGGAATGTATTGATAAAGTGACAGAAAATTTATCCAAAATGAAGGGCCAGAGGAATAAATTAAATTTATTATCAGAGGAAATAGAAAATATCTGTAAATTACAGCATCCATAGACAGCTATGTTTGCAACATCCCTTTAACTATGCTATGATATTTGCTAACCATGCTTTTGCTATTTGTTCTTATTACAGACCCAGATGGCCCAGGTTGATCTTTAATTTGTTAGGCTCAAAATAAAATACTGTCCTCTCCAGAGTTTAACAAAGGTTGCCCAGCTTTATAGTTTAAGACATTCCAAATAAATCTGTTTCATACTGCAATTTAGCCACAAGCAGGATATAAAGATTAGAACTTTCTCTTGGGTCTTCCCAGCTGCTCAGATTTAAATACCCTCATTGCTTGACCATCCTCCTTTGCTTCCTGTGGACTCTTTTATTTGAGTCATTAAGTAACTAAATATATATTTTGTTTGTGTTTAACATTTTCATGTAAGATACTCATATACCTGATGGAGTGCTTTTAGTGTAAAGTGAAATGTGTACACCTTTTGAGATGAAAAATGCTTCCTCTTTCTCTTCACCTTCCATGATGTTGATTCATTTTATGCACTGCTTCTATTTGGTTAGGTTTCTACTGTCATTAAATATGATTCCAGTTTAAATTTTTTTTTTTTTAAATATCCTATGGTAGAAGTTTAGTAGCTGCATGGTGAAGTACCACCTTGGTATGAATTCTTTGGTGCCATACAACAAATTTCCATTCAAATAATAAAATTATTTTAGCTAATTCATGAATAATTTTTAAAATATTTAAAAATAATAAGTAAGTTTCTTGATTTATACACAACTCTATTCTTGGCAATACACAGTATTGCTACACTGTGTTTAGTTGTAAATATGTGATGGCATTACACTGATTTATTTAATATATTTTGTTGAAAGTCTGTCATGCTCAGGTAATGTATGAGGTATGGATGATAAATAATGAGCAAAGCCAAAATGTTCAAACAAAAATAATTTCTTATGAAATATTACTTAAGAAATAGACTGGTGAGAGACTAAATGTCTGGATTCAAAATTATTGTACAGATTAAAAAACAAAGAAGTAGGAAATTTAGGAAGGACACACATGGAAGTTAAGTCATATTGTTGATATGCAAGATAAAAGTACTTTTACCTTTTTACTAAAGCAAATGAATGTACATTTTTTGATAATATAGTATTTCCTTATTTTTTATTTGATTTATATTCATTTGTGGAAAAGTCCTATGAAGAATATTCTTATTCCTTTAACATCTCTTTCAGTCTGAACAGCTATCTTTAATTAGCTACTAATGGACAAATGTATACAAAAAACTCTGAGGATTAGATAAAAAATTAGCAGCTAGTGAAATAACATATAAAAAACCTAATGCCAGACATGGAGTAAGTTCACAGTAAAATGTAATTGTCTAGTTCCTCTTCTTCGCTACAAGTTCCATTTTCTTTTTTTTTTTTTTAAGATTTTATTTATTTATTCATGAGAGACAGAGAGGGAGAGGCAGAGGGAGAAGCAGGCTCCCAAGGAGCAGAGAGCCCGATGCGGGACTCGATCCCAGGACCCTGGGATCATGACCTGAGCCGAAGGCAGACGCTTAACCATCTGAGCCACCCAGGCGCCCTACAAGTTCCATTTTCACACAATTGCTTTACCTATTTAGATCCCACATGGTCAGTAGTCTGTTGTAGTTTCTAATTTCTTAATGCTATCTTTAATTCCCTTTATGATTATATATTCTCTATTAGGCAATTTTATTCATATTCCTTTTCACTGAGGTGGGTTTTATAAGCTTCCCAGTTATGACCAACTAGAAATACTTTGTACTGCACACATCACAGAGAGAAAATGGTTGTCTCACTCAACAGATTCACCACCTTGTATATACTATGCAATTGTTAACAAGAAAATTAAGAGCAAAAACAAATTGGAAAACAAAACAAAACAAAACAAATCCACAAAGCTTACAAGAAATTTTAAACTTTCTAATAAATGTTTTTATTTAAAGTGAATTGACTTATATTTATGGTTTTCTTCATTAGGGTCTTTTATTAAAAAGTACAGTACTTGCCATGCTTAACAATAAAAACCCACCCATGTATATATGCCATGTTATATCATGCTGACTAGACATATATGGAGTGGCTTATCCAAAAACTATGATTTATAATTGATCAATTACATGGCAAAATATGCAAAAAACAAAAAACATTTATCAAAACGTAGTAAGGGAAAAAAGTAAGAAAAAGCTAATAATAAAGTATTAAGGAAAGCAGAAGTAAGGTGAAATTAAAAGCAAAAAGGAATTGAGGTACTAAATAAGAAAGCGGAGTAACATTTGGCTTTGGACTCAGTCTTTAGCCAAAATCTAGTCTTCAGCTTCTTCAATTTCAGCCTTCTTTTTAGAAAAATAGTTAAAAAATGTCTACTTCGATATGATTTTTGGTAGCCTAAAATTTTTATGTAATCAAGCCATTTATTATCATATATGATTATGATATGAAAGTGATGCAAATAAGATGTTTTATTTGGATTCATTTTAAACATATAAATACTCACTTTCAAATACTGGATGTAACTTACAGTTAACATTATGGAATAACCCACAATGACATATTGAAAGGTTGCAAAAGAATACCTTTTTCCTCTATTTTTTCAGACAACAATACTAACACAGCAGCCTTACTAATAGCTGCTTGCAGAGAAATAGTTTCTTTACTGGAATCTGCTAAACTGAGGTAGCTTGACAGTACAAGGATTTCTTACAGGATACCAACTGCAAACATTTTACAGTAATTCTACTGTAGGGAAGATGCTAGAATTACATGCAGTGTAAGATAAGAAGCAAATGAAAATTGAGAAAATATTTTTCTCACTTTTAAGCCAGTTATATGACCAATTGCCAGATTTCCAGATCTAAGTTTTAAGAAGCAGTATTTGCCAACAGATTTAAGAAACAAGTAAAATATTTTTAAAGGTAGAAACAGAAACATAATGAGGATAAAAATATTAAGTTTACTTCACAAAACAGGGCACATACCTTCTTTTTGAGAGCTTGTATAAACTGCATCTCCTCTGAAAACCAAACTTCAAGTCCAGGAGTAGCTGAGATAAGTCTCGGTCTGTTATCATAGAAAAAGAAAAGTTAATAAATTACTAGCATTTTCCTGGCCTTGATTCTGTAGCTAAAAACATCTTTCTCCTATAGTTACATCAGTTGAAAGAATGTGTCTACTTAGTATTTTGATTGTGCTGTATAGGAACGGTAGGAATCATTGAACAGCAGAGAAAGCTAAAAATTATTAACCTGAATCACAATGCAAATTCTCAAAATCTGAGAATTAAACCTTATAACAAGAAAAATGTAATAAAATTCCAAAATCTAAAAAATCAAGTTTGTGGGGGCGCCTGGGTGGCTCAGTCATTAAGTGTCTGCCTTCGGCTCAGGTCGTGATCCCAGGGTCCTGGGATGGAGCCCCACATTGGGCTCCCTGCTCAGCGGGAAGCTTGCTTCTCCTTCTCCCTCTCCCCCTGCTTGTGTTCCCTCTCTCGCTGTGTCTCTCTCTGTCAAGTAAATAAATAAAATCTTTAAAAAAAAATCAAGTTTGTTTTTATATCCTAAGAAGTTCATTCAAGGACTTGCAGTGATTTTAACTCTTGCCTTTGAGAACAATAAGTAGGAAGCAGTTAGTTCAAAAGGGTAGGGGCAGTGAAAGAAGATACAAAAAGAGGCCGAATAAACTTAGTCTGGAACACTTAACAACCAGTCTGAAGGAACACATACACTGTCAGGGATGATAGGATATCCAAGTTAAAAAGCTGCATTGAATTCTGAAGCATCTGAATTGTTGTCCACTTCCTAAGAGGCATAACTATGTACTACGATGCTGGGTTTGGCTTCACAGATTTTGTATGTGAACTCTGTAGGGTCCCATTCAGATACATGACAAGGTCAATAGTGTTCCCAGAGTTGTGCACTGCATCACTACTCAAATATGTGGTGACTAGCTATATAGCAATTCCCAGGATTGGCTCAGTGGTCCAATATATACCTTTCTCATTTCTAAAATTGTACTTAAAATAAATTCCCTGATCAATGGCCATAGTTGGAGCAATTTGGGCAACAAACTAAACAAAGTAGTATTAGAATGTAACACAGACTATAAAATAAATACTCATGAGCCCATATTGATATAAATGCATGATTGAACAAATAAATGAGAAAGAAGGGACAAATCTCCTGTGCAGAAGAATTCCAAATGAATTAAGTAGATGGTCTGCCTCAAGGAAATAAAAGATAACTTTTCACTCCTTAAGTATGGGCAGCACATAATGATTTCCTTACAAAGAAGACAGTATGGAAGGGGTGGGGTGGAGGAGAGTAATTTTATAATGCAGAAACTTGATAAACACTACCTCAGGCAGGTGACCACCATCAATACCAACAGTCATAAGTCATGTTGATGGATTGTATATTTGATATGATGTAATGAGCATGATACATTAGATTGAAGAGTCTGGATCCTGGCCAAAACACTATCTGTGATTTTTCAGGCCTGATCTTAAGAAATTAAAAAGGCATTTACCTGGCAGGCCTCACTGAACATTAGGACATTAGGTAAAACTAAGTATATCTGAATAAACTATGGACTGCAAAAATGTATCGATATTGGTTTATTAGTTTCAACAAATAGTGCATATTAGTATAGGATGTTAATAATAGGAGAAACTGGATGTGGAGGATATAGGAACTCTAAACTACTCAATTTTTCAGTAAACCTAAAACTGCTCTAAAAAGTAGTCTATTGACTTTAATGATTAAAAAAAATAACAAGCCCCTTGTACCTGAAGAAATACAGGTGGGTTTTTTTTTGGAAAAATATCAAGTCTAAACAATAAAGGCTTTAAACATTTAAAGTTCTAAGTCTTTAATCTGAAAATTCCTTTGTTTCATGACTTTCTTAGACTCTTTATACTAACTTTATCTATAAATAAAATTTATCCAATAAAATACTGAAAAACACTACCTCAATAGGAGTTGGGCTTTTGTTTTTGTTTTGTGTCATTTGTAAGAAACTATTCTCTTCTGAACTGGAAGATTAGAGAAAGTTATTTTTGTTGTTGATGTAGTTTTTCTAATTATTTTCTTTTTTATTTTCTTGGACATACACATGAAATAATATTTTCTATAACTAGTCTGATTCATTACCTGGGAAAATTAACAAAATAATAAAGTCTATATAGACTGATATGGATAGATAGATAAATAAGTAGAATGATTAAATAAATAAATGATTAATAGATACCTAGAAAGAGAGAGAGAGAGAGAGATGGTCTTACGATATTCTCCATAGCTAATGCTTATAAAGAACAACAGCTCAGAGCAGTGATTCTGGAGAACATCTTTAGTCATTCCTCCAAATCATAGATTTCATAGCATTTGCAAACTGCAAAGACAGCTTGTATTATAGATGATGAAACTACTAAAAAAAAAGAAGAAATTACATTTTTTGCCCAATGTCACACATTTAATGATTAGATATTTTATTAAGTGGCAGATGCACTAGGATATTCATAAACTTCGAAGTGCTATAACATGACCATCGAGAATCTTTGACCTTATTTCCAAAAATATGATAATTATTTTCTCTGCATTAGTAAAATTGAGTAAGAATAATTAATTTCATGTAGTTCCTGGTAAAAATACAATTAGATAACAAAATTTTTTTTTTAAAGATTTTATTTATTTATTTGAGAGAGAGAATGAGACAGAGAGCATGAGAGGGGGGAGGGTCAGAGAGAGAGGCAGACTCCCTGCTGAGCAGGGAGCCCGACGTGGGACTCGATCCAGGGACTCCAGGATCATGACCTGAGCCGAAGGCAGTCGCTTAACCAACTCAGCCACCCAGGCGCCCGATAACAAAAATTTTAATGCTAAAATTTTATAAGTTCTGAAATTTGATATTAAAGTTGACTTGAAATTAGAGTGGCAGTGAGGAAGTTTTCATATAGATTTCTGAAAATGCCAAAAGTGTACACCAATTTATAAAGAACGAAAATTGAGCTTCTAATGTCTGTAGGTTTATTAGTACATACCAGGACCTAATCTGTAAAGTACATGTGCAAACTTGCAGATGTCTAAAATAAGCCTCTATACTCTGCGGTGGGATCATTAATGTATCTAGTTGTATCAATAGCATAGCCATTTATTAATCCTAAAAATATAACTCAAGAATATATATTAAGCCCAAAAGACACTTAATAAAATTCACTGATTATCTTTAAAAATGCACATCTTGAACATTTGTTTTATCAAAATATATGCTGGAATTCCTGAAATGTGCAGCCTAATCAGTAAAGTGATTTTATATAGTTAAATATATTGTTAAATATCTTTTAATATTATAAATAATAAAGAGGCCAAAATCAAACTTCACTTCTTCTTCAAATATAGAATTAAATTTTGTGAACATAATTTTATAGTGTAAGGTATATTTTTGTATCCTACAAAATACTGACTTATTTTCAAGATATGTAAGGTTTTTGTTTTGTTATTTTTATAAACTCAGAGTATAGTTATTTATAAGATACTGTGGTATTTACTAAGAACCAGGATATGACCCTGTATCTGAATCCAATTAATTCAGGGGACTACTCAATAAAATAGTCATTCTGTTTCTCAATGTATGTAAAGTAGGCAAAATTCTTAGCCCCTTAGTATTCTTAACCCCTGGTATACATGTCTTCTCCCAGTTATTCAATCAAATACTAATCAAGGTGTTGCTGTCAATGAATTTGGAAGATAAAAAAGTCTCAAATTGGTTGACTTTAAGTTACAGAGATTTCCTGGGTGGGACTAGCCTAAAAGTGCATCCAGAGGCCACAGAATGAAGTGGCCTCAGAGAAATGAGAACCTGAAGCAGCTATCTCCTTCTGGCCATGGAGAAGCAAACTGCAGTGTTGTAGAGAAGGCCACATGGCAGATAATGGTAGGTGACTTCTAGGAGCTAAAAATGGCCCCTGGATGACAACACAAGAAAGGGGGGACCTCAGTGTGAGACCTACAAGAAACTGAATCCTTTCAACAATCACTGAACTTGTATGAAGACTGTGAACTTTAGATAACACTGCAGCCCCAGCTACACCTTGATTTCAACCTGGTGAAATACTGAGCAGGGGATCCAGCTAACAGCACCCAGACTCATGACCTATGGAAACTAGGGGTAATGAATTTGTGTTGTTTTAAGCTATTAAATTTGCAATAAGTTGTTACACAGCAATAGAAAACTAATATAAGTATTGCATAAAGTAAATATATTTATAAATATCCTATTAGTATTCCCTTGTTAGATATAAATATGTAGTTTAGGATGAATTAAATAAAATTAAACAGCCATAAAAAGAATGAAATCTTGACATTTGCAATGACCTGGATGGAACTAGAGAGTTTAATACTAAGTGAAATAAGGTCACTTTAAACAACATAAGCTAACATTTTGCTTTGACTAAAAAGTTCTGTTTTTTTTAATCACTTTCAAAAAAGATATATTTAATAGACAATGAACTATTCCATGTTTTTCCCCATGTTATGTGTAGTAATTAAAAAAACATATAATTTTCAGTTAGGCAAGCATCAGAATTAATATGAAGTAATTTCTTCACAAAAAAACCACTTGACTCGTTTTATGAGTATGTCTGTATTACCTTTCAAACAGTGAAATAACTATGTTGTTATTTTTCCTTTTTGTACTTTAATGCAATGATCATAAATATGCTTTTTCAATTTCTCAGATATCTAAACAGTTAACCAAAAAATGTACATTATACATACATCACACACGTTTACATTATATATTGTATTATAAATATATCTAAATGAATAGCAAATAAAATTATCAAAAGATGCTTAAGATTATTAGTCATTAGGGAAAGCAACTTAAAACCACAATAAAAAAACAAAAAGAAAAAAAACCACAATGAGATATAATTACACCTCTATTACTATTGAAATGAAAACAATTACAACTGGCAACACAAAACACGAATTACACAGAGCAAATGGAATTCTAATACAGTGTGGTGGGAAGTGAAAAGTATAGACATTCTTGTCTTGTTCTTCACTTTAGAATGAAAGACTGCTTTCGAAGTTATTCTTAATTAAAATTTCAATTGCATACAACTATAATAGAAAAATATGTACACTATTAAAAATTTTATACATCAGAACAAAAGTTAATATAAAATAAAGCAACACATTAGCATAATTTATAAGAAGTTTCAAACAATTTTTTTGGAAGAAGAGGACACAAGTGTAAGGGCATACAGATACTGTTATATAGATATGCAGATGTGTATAATGTATAATATATATTAGAGAATATGTGATATATTTAATATTCTATATTATATGTATATTATATGTATTAAATGTACAAAGTATATATATATTTTTTAAATAAATATTGTTTTTCTTAGGAATATTCTTTTTTTTTTAAAGATTTTATTTATTTATTCATGAGAGACAGAGAGAGAGACAGAGGCAGAGGGAGAAGCAGGCTCCCCACGGAGCAGGGAGTCCGATGTGGGACTCGATCCCAGGACCCTGCGATCATGACCTGAGCCGAAGGCAGACGCTTAACCGACTGAGCCACCCAGGCGTCCCGCAAAGTATATATTTACATGTGTATCTGCATAAATACATTTTTACTTCCTTCCAGTTATTTTGAAACTTATTTTAAGTTTTACAACCTTACATATATAGTGCTCACTTCGGCAGCACATATACAACCTTACATATATATACTTCTGTTTCCTTAATTATACTTTGATAACTGTCTTTTTTTTAAATAATTCTGTCTGAAAATTATTAGGTATATTATGTTACATGATGGTAAATGTACATTTGTCTAAATTCTTATAACATCAAGGATTATTAATACTGATAGCAATTAAATAAAATTTAACTATTATCATTATGAACTTTCTTTACATTAGATAGTTCACAGTAAATAAAATTATTTATTTTCATTTTCTACTGCAAAAACTTATCTATATTTTATTTTCATTTTTATTTTTTGTTTGGATCATATTCCTTGTGCCAAGAGGACTGTAAAGTCATAAAATCCAAAGGATAAACTATCTTCTCCATCAATGTACATATGAATCTTTGTGGTCACAAAATTTAAGAATTAAATAGACAAATTATCTGCCCTCCTACTTCACACACACATACACACACACACACTACACCACTGCAGAGCTGGGAGAAGATAAATTGAAAAAAAGTTCCCAGTAAGACTGAACATGGGAAATATAGAGGTCAATGGTTCATGGTCATGGTGATGGTATACTACTGCTGGAGAGACATTGAGAAGTCCATCAACAATGTCTTAGTAGGAGAAATCCCTTAATTTGAATTAGATTGTGTTTACTAAGAGGCACTTTCTTGCTTACTGTTTTTGGTGGGAACACAATCTATTTTCTGAGAAAAGGCTTCCAAATTGGCAAGGAAGAAGTCAAACTTCCACTATTTAAAGATGGCATGACACTCTACGTAGAAAATCCAAAAGACTCCACCAAAAAAATTGCTGGAACTAATACACAGATTCAGCAAAGTCACAGGATATAGAATCACTGTACAGAAATCTGTTGCAGGTCTATACATCAATAATGAAACAGCAGAAAGAGAAATCAAATAATCGATCCTATTTGCAATTACACCAAAAACAGTAAGTTACCTAGGAATAAACCTAACCAGGGAGGAAAAAGATCTGTATTCTGAAAATTACAGAACACGTATGAAAGAAATTGAAGAGGACACAAAGAATTCAATCTTTGTTAATCCAGGTTCTGATTTTCTTTGTAAGTATAAATCCTTCAAAATATTAGAAGGTATTTGACCAGTTTTCTCCCATTTAGATTCATGCGGCACTAATTATCCTCAAATTTCTTTACTAGACAAAAATCTCACAAATCCTTTCCTTTGTTTCATGTACGCATGCAATACTCTCTCAAATTAATGGCAGCCACATAGAAGCCACCTGAAACTAGGAAGGCTTAATGGCATTGCGGCATAAAGCACCATACAGGCTAGTTTCTTATTATTTGGCATCTAAAACCAGTTCTATCTCTGCAAAGTCCCCATTACTGGGCTTCTTTTACTGCCTTTCATTCCTGCTTGTAAACTGGACTCCCTTATCTTCCCCTCCCACCACCTCCCATAAGCTTACCTCTTTCTTGTATCACACATTACTATTCTGGATCTTCCCAAACAATCACATGAGGCTAAGGAGTTCCATAGAAATCTAGGTCACTTCTCACTTGCCACATGTGTTAATATTGACAACTGTTTGTCAATGGATAACACTGATTCTAGCTTTCCAATATCAACTGTCTATTTTCTCACAGTCAAAAGGCCACTGACACATATTTTAAATTCTCCTAAGTCCATTTCAAGGTACATATCTCTGCATCAGATAAATTGTCTAATTCTAAACAAGCAAGTATTGAGATATTTATAGGCTCAAACATGGAGAATGTATTTCTTTCTCCTGCAACTGTACTGGGTAGATAAAGAGATTGGCAGGACAGCTCTCTCTGCTTAATCTCAGGGATAGAGGCTGACCAAGGCTCCACCATGGTCTTTAACACATGGCTTCCAAGTTATTCCTAATAATCTGTATTCCAGTCAGCCAGAAGGAAGAATAACATAACAGAGGATGTGTGGGAATTGTTATGAGCCAGAACTGGAAAGAATTCACATTATTTCAATGTTCATACCTCATTGACTGGAACTCAGCCTCATGGCTCTATTTAACTACACCAAAGGCTGGGAAATGCTAATTCTACCCAGGAAGAAGAGGAGAAATTACATTGTGGTGGGCAATTTCTAAGCATAGACTAGAACTGAAGAATATTAAGAATACTTTTTATTATCAGAGGTAGATCTTACACAAATTTCAAAAAGAGTATTAACAAGCATGGCCATGTTTGTATTAAGCAAACATCTGTAGACCCCTGGAAATAATACAAGGTGCTTTCAAAGTACTTTGAAGAGAGCAATGAAAGGTTAATATTAAATGATAAAGATGAAATGTAGGCAAATAACATGCTTAGGTAATCTTAAAATTTGAATGTTCATTCATAGTCATTCTAATGCTGAGAAATTGATGGTGCTCAACTTGACATAGGTGGTTTAAATGGGTTGAGGGAATGTAAAAAATTTTGGTGAATTCCAGCCTTGGCTGACACAAATCTCTTTTTGCTTCTTAAAGTGTATTGATCATGCAGTACCTAATCTTGGATATCACCGTATATCCACGCCAAGATTTGAACATTTTCTGTCATCAAAATAAATTATAGAAAATGATTAAAGGCCCAGATTATGAGTGAGGTGCTAAGCAAAAAAATCACTTCAAATTTCAAGTTACTATTAAAACCAATCACAGTTTTGATGTTGAAATTTACTTTTGAATAAATTTAAATCCCAAAAAATTGAAAAATTTAAAAAAACACAATTTGCAACATTTGAATTCATCTCACTTTTTTCAGAATTGTAGCCATTGGTTTTTGCATAAAAATAGAAAGATATACAATTGTTTTTATAGTGTTTCTCTCTGAAATACATAAATTCCAAGAAAATGAAGTAAACCATAATATTTGTACATGTTAAAATTGTTCTTTTTTCTCTGGAAAGAGTTTGTGCCTTTCAATATATATTCAAAAGTGCTTAAGAAGCCAAAATGGCTCACTAACATTCATCTATATGGTTGTCAGGATTTGGTCTTTAACTAAATTTTATTTTCAAAAAAAGGTTAAGTACATCATTTTCAATTATATAAAGTAGACGGGAAAAATTTAGTGTGGACCAGACACTGTGTATATTAGATTTCCATGAAATTCTGGTGTATTGTCTTCCTAAAACCTATTCCATAGTCAGAGATAGCACAAAATTCTACCCTGACAAGTTTTTGTGATCTCATGTCTACTTGTTCTGGGTCCTATCTTCTCTTATCATTTTTCAGTTTCTCAATGTTCAGCAATCACAATATCTTTTGACCTTGAATATCCCCTCTAAAAAGTCTCTCCAACTCTTTCAGTCATTTTCCTGCATTCTTTCTTATGTGTGCCATTCTCTTTTATGTGAGGGAACATAATCTCTTTTCTGCCCTGCAGTTTGCTTTCTCCTGCTGTCTTGTTATTTCCTTTAAGGCCTCTTGTTGAATTCCCTTTATACCATGTTTTCTTCCTGTGCTTCTAATCCCCCAGTACTACTTCTGCTCCCTCACTGAATTCCTGCTGTGCCTCCACTTTCTAGAGCTATACTACTTCCCTTCATGCTATTTTTAGGATCTGCACTGAAAGGTGCACCCTGATGTTTAGGTTGGCACTGTAATCCTTCTCCTAATGCTTGGAAAGTGTACTTTAGAATCCATGCTTTGAGGAGAAAGACAATTTCTCAGCAAATGGAATGTGAAATCAAAGGTAAAAATGAATCCTTTAACCAACTATAATTTCTGACTTTCTAAATTAAAAATAGTATTGTCCCTAGTATACTTAAATATCACTGGAAACATGTTCTCTGAAGGTTTTAGATAAAATTAGAAAAGAGGTCTGTGCTTCCTTTTTACTTTTACTTCCTATCCATTTTGTGTGGGTTACACTGTGATAACTTCCTTCCAACACTTCCTGAAATGACCTATGTGGCCCTTCCACCTAGAGAGTCCACCTCTCCCTCAAAGCCATCATTAAAAGTAACTTGGTATGTAAGTATTTCTTCACCTCAATGAATAGAATCCTTGATCATTTTTTGACCTACATAATTCATATAAAACCTGCATTATCCTCTGTGATATTTAACACATAAATTTTTTTTTTTGAAGATTTTATTTTAATTCAAGTTTGTTAACATATAGAGTATTATTAGTTTCAGGGGTAGAATTTAGTGATTCATCATTTGCATAAAGCATCCAGTGCTCATTACAACAAGTGCCCTGCTTAATGCCCATCACCCATTTACCCCATCTCACCACTCCCACCCCTCCAGAACCATAAATGTTAGTTTTGATGATTGTTTTCTCTGAAGTTATGAACAAATGAGGGCAATAAACAAAACTTAATCAATGTAGTATGTGAAACATAGTTTGTAGAAGTGAGTACATGTCCACTGACTGTTAATACTAACTTACTTTAAAAATAACAAAAGAGAAAAATTCATCTAATACTATAAAACTGAAATTTTACTATGTATTTACTTATTTTATTTATCTTATCCTATTACTTTTGAGTTTATGGCATACAAATAAAATGAGTTTATGGCATATAAATAAAATGGCTTAAGTCACACTTTCTTTGATTCTGTAGTGAATAACCTCTCAGGTGACACCAAACAAAGGTTTCTTTATCTCACTGAGATCAAATGGCTGGAGAAATAAGGTACTTCATTATTTATAATGTCCAACACTACTTTAAAAATAATTTTCAATTATTCTTAAATGATTCTGATTTTTCTCATTTTATATTGTCCTTGCTATCACCAAAATAGAAGTATATATATTTGAGATTCTGCTGCTAAAACAACAGCGATGAGGATTTAAGACATTTTTATATTTAAGTTGAAAGCTAGTCAATCATTTGCACAGTTATTATCATAAAACATATATTTTAACATTTTAAACTTCTGTAATTTTTAAACTGGGAACTCAAGGAACATGACATAATGAAAGCAATTTTTTTACACTGATTCATAACATTAGATATTACTGTTTATACTTTTTATGAATCTTTACTTGATTCTCATGAAGAATTTAGCAAATGAAAGCATTTGTTAAATGAACTATTAAAAGTGTGGTATATATGTCAAGTATATTGTTACAAGTGTGTAACTATAGTAATAATTAATGTAAAAGTAAAAAATCTTTATGTTCATAATATGTTACTATTTTCCCAGAATGTTTTCAAACCGATAAGTGATTTTTGTACAGCACTGTTACAATTATGTTAACCAATCTCATTTAAGGCTTTTTTCAGAAATAGTTTTATATTATATGAACATTTTTGCATGTTAAATTTGTAATCATTTTTAGAGTTTCCACCAGAAATGCTTCAATAACCAGAAAAACTTTACAGTATAATTATACAGTGGTCATAATATTTTTGCAGTGATGTCATAATGGTACTTGGTGGTAACTTTTAACTATTCTTATTAGGTTTGTGATATATATTCAATGATTATAAAGCTATTTAGCTATTTAATCTCATTATCACTATGAGTCATATATTTAAAAGCCCCCATGTCCTATTTTTTTTTTCTTTCAGATAAGCAATATGTTTTCATTACAGAAAATTTCAAAATATGAGCATACAGGGAAAAATAACTCATTCTATTGCCAATCTTTAATGATTGCTATTAGTTTTGTGGTGGGTTGAATCATGTCATCTAAAAGACATATCCAAATTCAGACCTCTGGAATGTCAGAATGTGACCTTATGTGGAATAAGGGTCTTTGCAGATGTCATTAAAATAAGAATTGCAAGATTAAATCACATGATCCCAATGACCACTGTCCTTATAAAAGGCAGAGAGAGCAAAGACACAGACACACACAGGGTAGAGGGCCATGTGAAGATAGAGGCAGAGACTGGAACTATACTGACACAAGCCAAGGAATGCCAGGATCCACCAGAATCTCTAAGAGGCAAGGAGGGCTTACATATGTCTGTGTGTATATATCCTTTATATATTTCTTTGTTAAATTATTTCCTCCAGTTTTCCATTTCCTTTATGTAACTGATTTTAAAACATTTTATTAGACCTAAAATTATTTTTTTTTTACATTTTAACATCTGTTATAAGGATGTGTCTTATGATCAATGTTTTATAATTCATTTAGCAACACTCTTTTTTAATGGATTCTTAATAGTGCATCTTCTAACTGTTGGGGTCTTAGATTGAATTTATTATGGCATTTAGATATAGCAACCTCTAGATTTATGTAATTTAAAAATATTTTTAATTTTTCACAGTTTTATCTTATCTCTGAAGAATTCTTCAATTTATGTCCAAATTTTCTATTTTTTTGTTTTTATATTTTACCTAGCTTTATTTTCTGTTTTCTTCAATTCTAAATCTTCTCTGTTCTTATAATGGATGTTATATTGTGTCTGTTTCCTCTAGTTAATTTAAATTTTTTTTTTTTTTTTTTTTTGGAATCTCATGTTAGAAGTTAGAGACTTTACCTTAAGACCTTACACCTTAAGTTCGAAATCCTTACCTTGGCTATAAATTCATATTTATATTGACTGGAATTTCTGTGTGTATTACTAAAATTTATGACAACACTCTATCGTAATAAAGAGAGGGAAGTGATGAGTTGGCTTTATGTCCTTTCTCTTTGTCTTATTAATATCCCCCAGAGAATCCTTTCTCCCCCTACCTACAGGTTTAAAGCTGTTTGTTAGGATGCTAGCAACTGAAACAGCAACAGAAGTATAAGCTAGCTTTCATGATTTATCATGCTGTTTATTTGCTCAATACTCTTGTTTCCACCCAAATCCTCTCATCTTGCCTTCAGTTGTGTTCAGTAGCCCTGAGTCTGGTGGTATTGTCCTTCTACCTTTCCAATAAATATACTGCTAATCATCTATGGTGAAAGTGTAGTGTAAAGGTATGTATCTGTTGCAGTATAACAATTTTTTTTATTCAATGAAATGCTTTGTTTTCAAGATCTTCCTACCATATATCTGAATTCACAGATAAACTGTACCATAAATTGTTAAGCGTTTCTGGTACATTTCAGCAGGCTTGATTTCTATTAGTGACTCTCCTGTGAGGCTTTCAGTTTCCTGGTGCTGTTAGGTAATTCAACATTTATTTACTTACTTTCTTCTATAATCATGAGTGTTTGCTCATGTGCTGAACTTAATATTTCAAGCTTTATTTTGCATGAGCCACTAAATTATTTTTAATCAAGATTGTGGATTTTTTTTTAATTCTTAAAAATATTCTGATTGCAGGGACATCTGGGTGGCTCAGTTGGTTAAGCATCTACCTTGGGCTCTGGTCCTGATCCTGGGGTCCTGGGGGATGGAGCCCTGGGGCTCCATGCTCAGTGGGGAGCCTGCTTCTCCCTCTTCCTCTGCCCCTCCCCCCGACTTGTGCTCTCTTTTTCTTCCAAATAAATAAAATCTTTAAAAAACAATAATCTGATTTCAATGTGAAGCACATATTATTAAAAAACTGTAGACATGAAGTGGATATGTCACTTTTATATATGGAAGGCCACCTTCCTTACCATCCCATTATTAAACACACTACTATTTGCCTTAATATCAAACAAGTTGGTAAATTACCCCCCTGGGAGAAGATTTTGCCATTGGAAAGAATATAAGTGTATGTGTTTGGGCCTATGAAACTTGAAAAGGTGCTAATATTAGATTACATAGTATTTTGAGAACATTAATAAAGTGGTTTAAGTTCTGGATAATTTAAAATGTTTAAAGTAAAAATACATGACATAAAACATTGATAATAGTTTTATAATTTACTGAAAACTCTGGTCTAAGAAGTCTAAGGTCAAAATTATTAAGAAGCGTATTTCAAATGATTAGATGGCTCTTATTTCATTTGTAAATATTTTTTACCACTACAACAAATACACTTTAAAATAACAAACTTTAATGTTTAAACTTGATATTTTCAAGGTATCTTTTTTTCCAAAAATTTGTGTTGTCACGTGAAATCTGCAGCAGTAATTCCCTGTATTATAATATTCTCCTATAATGCTTTTTAAAAGACTAAAGAAAGAATATAATATAAAAAATTTTAATAATAGGAAACATAATTTCAGAGCTCCTTTGGTAAGGCTTTGAAATTATTCTTCGTGCAACAAAATACCAGGTTGGGAACAATGTAACAAAATGCTTGAGAAGAAAATCTGTAATAACAGTGGGAAGTGTGAAAGAAAAATTACATAAGAATTATGTTAATTATTTTTGGGACTCCAACTAACTGCTTGTTTTGTTTTTAATTATTTTTTTGGGGGGGTGTTTACTGCTTTTTTTGTGTTTATTGTTTTTTATTGCTTCACTCTATGCAAAAAGAAGTGAAAGTGCAATATTTGAGTATTAAACGGACATAAGAATACTTTAAAATAAAAAGGATATATAATCTTTTGTAAATCTCTATTTGCCTTACTATCAAACAAGTTGGTAAATTACCCCCTGATTTTCCTTGTTTTATGAACTACCTAATAGACTATAAAAGAGTTTTATTTTGGGGGGGTGTCTGAGTGGCTCAGTTGGTTAAGCATCTGCCTTTGGCTCAGGTCATGAGCCCAGGGTCCTGGGACTTGTTTCTCCCTCTCCCTCTGCCCCTCTCTTCCACTTGTGTTCTCTCTTGCTTGCTCTGCTCTTTCTCTCAAATAAATAAATGAATCTTTTTTTTAAGTTTTTTTAATAATATAGTTCTTAAAATACACATCAGTGACATGTAGATACACACACATTATATACAAACAGGAGCACTCTAGTACCATGAATTTTAATTATGTCTTCGATTTTTATGATCAGTATTCATATTGTTTTTAAGTGTACTGGATTTGAAGTGAGATGGTGTTTGAATCCCAGTTTCACAACTTACTAACTATATGACTATGTGAAACTCAACTTCTTTGTGCTTTAGTATTTATTTACAAAACAAATACAATGATTAGCGCTGCCTCATGGTTTGTTGTGGAAAATAAAATGATTATGAAAAGCATTCACAATAGTGCCCTTCACAATATACACTCAGTATATCATAGCCATACACAAATTCTAAAACTTTGGCAGCTGAGCATAATTTAAATACAATGGATATACTTATAAACTCTGCATTCCCATTGTTGACATTCTAATGCAGTTTTGAATCTTACTGAACTGTCTTTCCAGTTCACATGGCTTTCCCTGCCCAGGATATTAGGATATAAAAACTATAAAAACTGAATCTTAGCTATGAGAAAGCTAAGAGTCTTTTGTGTTTGTAAGAGAGTACATTAAGGAGATTAATCTAAATTTTAAAAATTTAATATTAGCATTTAAACAAAAGCAGATTATGGTGTGTAAGGCATGTAAAAGAATATGCTGTTGCCTTATTTTTTTGTCCAATTTGTAATAAAGAGGATTAAAATTATATTTAAAGTTACTTATAAATGATAGTAAACAGTGAAACCACACATGACTGCTTTTGATGACATGCTTTCTACTTTTGAACAACCTGCTCAATGTATCCCTTACAAAGGAAATTTTTTCTTGAGTAAGACCCGAATAAGAATGTTCTTCATCATCAGATACTGTATTTATGAAAGTGAGTGCATAGTCATAGAAAGAGAGAAAAGTAAAGATGGGATAATTTGCTTATAGAGAATGAAAAGATGTATATAATGCACTTATTCCGTTGGCACACAGTCTGTGGTTACACATTAAATAAATTATGTAGAATAATTCACAAATAATTCATCATATTTACATAAAGGTCATGATCATTCTTTCTCTACTATTCCAATTTTAGGATATGCGCTGCTGAAGAAAACAATCTGGTCAGTTTTGTATACTTTTATAATGTAATGTTACATTATAACTTCAGAGGCAGGAAAATTTTAATGCCATTAAATATTCTTGAAAGATATGACTGCAAATGATGGCTTGGATCTTTCTTGTATTAATTTACTTTGCCCTTCTTTTAAAGGTTTCTTCTTTTTTTTTTTTCCCTAGTTTGTTGTGAATATCCTGGTATTACCTAACAAAACTAATTCTGCCATCTACTGTTTCCTTTTATGTTTAAGGGATATGGAAAGTGGCCTGGTTTAAGAAGTAGGTTATAGAGTAAATTCCATAATGAGATAATATACCGACATATCAGAAACAACATGGAGCCTCGTTACTCTGAAAAAATGTGCATCTCTTTTGTGCTAAGCCCTCCCATTCATTTCTTCATGACATCCTATTATAAGGGGGGAAAATCAAATATTTAGAGTAAGGCTCTGTTTTCTTAGCTTTCTTGGCTAAAGCTCAAACAATGAGGATAATACATGAAAATTACCCTTCATTTCTAAAGCTACATATACCCTATGGTAATTACTCTGAGTTATCAAAACTAGTCAATTGACCAACACCTCATTCAAGTGATAGAACATAACAACAGAGAACTGGCTGCTAGAGATAACAATTCTCAAGTTTGGCCAAAGCTTGATCTCTTTTTATTTTGGAGATAAAAGTTTGGGTGTTGTCAGAAAATATTTATACTATATTTAAACCAAAGGGATTAGATGAAATCACTCAATAGACCTGCTTAGAGAGAGTAAGATGGAGAAAGTGTTCTTCGGACCTCAATATACAGTGGTGTGAAGAGGAAACTAGATGAAGAATCAGTGAAGTGGGAGGAAAAGGAGAGCGAGTGGTTATAAAATCCAAGAAAAGAGCCTTTCAAGGTAAAGACGGTGATGGATTTCATTGAGTGCTGCTGAAAGGCCAAGACAAAATACAAAAGTAACCATTTGACAAAATTAAAATCATTGATGTTCTTGATATATTATTTTCTTATTTTAATGATATTAATTAAATCCTTCAAACCTGCTAAGCATTTAATGGTGCAATTTCAAACCTGCTGAGCATTTAATGGGGCAATTTTAACTATTGTTTTTTACTGTGTCTCATAAAAGTTATTAATGTTAAAATATCTAGAGAAAAAAATTCAAGTTCTGGTCCTAAAAGCCTTCATCTGATTGTTTGCTTAATATACTTTCTTGCTTTGGGGACCTGAGTGGTGCAGTCAGTTAAGCATCCAATTACTGGTTTTGGCTCAGGGTTGTGAGTTTGAGCCCTGTGTGGGTCTTTGTGCTCAACTCCGAGTCAGTCTAAGACTCTTCCTCTCCCTCTGCCCTTCCCCTCAGCGTGCTCTCTTTCTCTCTCTCTAAAATAAATAAATAAATGTATAAAAAGTATATTTACACTTCCTTGCTTTTATCAGAGGCAGGTCAGGCAGAAGCTATGACTATGAGATCACTGTTACAGGCTACAAGCTTTGAAGTCTTTCCAGATGCATTCTAAATTCCCATTTAAGTCTCTCCTCTCTCTCTATGTTGTTTGCCTTCTTTCCCCTTCCCTTCCCTTCTCTTTTCTTCTCCTCCACTCCTGTTTTCCTTTTCTTCTCTGACTTCTTTGTTCTCTCCTACCCGGCTTTTCTCCCATATCACCAATTCACATTTCAACTCCTTTTGCTAAACAAAATAAAACATAAGATGCCCTCTCTCCTTTAAGCTTTCAATCCACCTGTTTCTGCCTGTTAAAGACTTCTTCTGTACACTTCCACAGATTGTCTGAGAATGTGCAACAGTGGAGATGACATAAAGTGACCCAGTAAGATTGAGAATTTATTTTCATGGAATAAAGGAAATATTTCTTTTTCTTCCTCCTATCACCCAGCCCTCTGCATAAATTCACAGGGTACTTTTATAATCAGAAGTGTAAAAGCAGAGAGAGGTGATCAATCAGATTAGAATGACTACTTCACATCAAAAGCCACAGCAAATTCTATTCTCTTTAGGTACCATGAGGCCCCTCCCTGCTAGCCCTGCAGTTCCGTATCTGAACATATTTCTTTCCTTCCTGGAAATGAGAATGGAAGTAATAAGAAAAATGAATATAATTCCTATGTTGTAATACATAATGCTTAGGTAAACCTGAAGGACTTTCCACCATTTAATAAAATCTTCTCCCGCCTCCATGTGTTATACTTGGTTCGAGCTTTGGTCTAAATATTACATTTCAGCACCCAAATAGGGCAGAAAAAAAGTAGCACTGAAAATGGAAAGTAAATGTGTTATATTCATGCTTGAGTGAACCTAGGGTTCAATTTTATTTTCTACTACTTATAATTACCAAAATGTAAGTTTTGGTAAGTAGCAAATCTGCCTGTGGCCTATTTCATAACATTGGATTTTTTGTCTTTTACCTCAGACTCAACAAGTTGATTTCACATGTGTGCAGGGAAATATATTCAAAGAAAAGTTCTTAGTTCTCTGAATGCTGAACTTGAGTTCATAAACCAAGTCAATAATATATTATGAAAGTTACAGTGGCTTCGTCCTTCTTGAGGCCAGCATTGAGTCTTATATAGAACGAGCTGCTTTATCTCCCAGCACACATAACTCTAAGAATTGACAAAAGGAGACTAAAAAAAGTTGAGCAAGATTGAGTCACTCTAGTTGTCAAAACTTTAGAATCCTGTCTTCTAGAGGCAAGAAACAGGGTAATCACTTTTAAACTCATGAAGCTGACAGGAGCACCTGGGGGGCTCAGTTGGTTAAGCATCTGCCTTTGGCTCAGGTCATGATCCCAGGGTTTTGGGGTTCAGCCCCGCCTTGGGCTCCCTGCTCAGTGGGGAGCCTGCTTCTCCCTCTCTCTCTGCTGCTGCCCCTTCTTATGCCCTCTCTCTACCTCTGTCAAATAAATAAATAGATAAAATCTTTGAATAAAATAAAATAAACTCATGGACCTGACAGATATAACTCTGTAACTTTATGCTATAACTCTATCAGAGACAGAAGAGGCCAGGAAAATATATTATTATTATTTTTTTTAAAGGGCATAGGGTGCCTGGGTGGCTCAGTCGGTTGAGCGACTACCTTCAGCTCAGGTCATGATCCCAGGGTCCTGGGATTGAGTCCCGCATCGGGCTCTCTGCTCTGCGGGGAGCCTGCTTCTCCCTCTCCCACTCCCCCTGCTTGTGTTCCCTCTCTCGCTGTGTCTCTCTCTGTCAAATAAATAAATAAAAAATCTTAAAAAAAATAAAATAAAATAAATAAAAAAGGGCATAATAATAAATTTTACATATAAATTACTTTCTAAGAATGACAATATACTTTTTAAATAAGATGATTTTTCAAATTTTGAAAATTTTCCTAGATTTAAAGTACAGGAAAAAATTTAAATCCAAACATTTTTATATCAATCTAACTATCCAAATATAGTAATCTTTCTTCCAGTTCTCTCAAGAACTTGCTGTAAGACAAGCTAACAAGTGTGATACACTAATGATAAAAAAGGTGCTAATGGTTCACATGATGGCACATCTGTTCAACTTTTTATAATTTAGAGACTATGCAAAGAAAAAACAACAGAGAAGACTGAATGAGGTAGACATCCTTTTCGACCCCCCAATTTTTCTGCATATATAAAAACACATACAATCATGTACATTTATTCATTCATTCAACAGCTATTCTTGAGTACATACAATATGTGAGTTCCTCTTCATAAATAGGATTTACTTCAACAGAAAAAGTACTTGTTCTCATGGAATTTACATTATATATGGAGGAACTAAACAAGTAAACATGTAATATTTCAGGTGAACCTAAGTTCAAAAAAAGGTAAGTAAAGTGGTAAGACAACAAAAAATGATGGTGAGAAAATACCAAGTTTTGCTTAGGTTAAGGAGCCACCAGAATTCTCAATCACCACTAGTCGGAGCGTAAATTGGTAAAGCCATCTGAAAACTAATCAGCATTCTCTATTAAAGCTGAGCAGTGCCCATCCTATGACTCAGGAATCCCATTCCTAGATGTATTTCCAACAGAAATGTATTTATATATTTACCAAAAGGTATATGGTAAAATGTTCATAGCAGTACTGCATGTACTAGGCTTTTAAAGGAAAATAAAAAATGCCCATCAATAGTGTAACATATCAATAAACTATAGTTATTCACGCCATGGTATTTAATACAGAGATGACAATGATCATCGATCACATAACCAAAGGAGAAAATAATGAGAGATTCCATTTATAGAAGTACTAAAGTAGTTTATATTAGTCTGTTGTTAAATGACAGGAGAGTATAATCTTAAAGGTGGCGAATGCTGAAAAAGAGCACAAGCAGTTATTAGCATGTGGTGATAGTGTCTGTTTTCTTGATCTGGACACTGGTTTCCTAATTGAGTGCTTTATTGGCTTAGACTATGACCTTGTCTAAAGCTAATATTCTGTTTTCTTTCATGGTACATCTGTCAATACTCTCATTTTTCTAAGTAGTGTAGCTGTGCGTTATGAAATGCCTCTTCTTTATTACATTTTAGGAGGTGATTTAGTCTCATTAATCCTCACAACAGGGAGTCAATAACAAGTGCTATTCCATAATAATGCAACTGAGATTCAGTGAGATTACATCCCCAAAACATGACTCAGTAGCAAGAATAACAAAAAAATAGTCTTGTTGGTCCTAAATACTAGTCTTGAATTTGTAAAATCTGCTGAATTAACAAAGTGTGTCCACTTATTACAGGCATTAGTGACCCTCACCACCACTTTGATTTCAATCTAACAGCAACTAACTTACATTTCAGAGACAAATCCTTACTAACTATAGTATAGAAATTAAAAAGTAGACCAATCTATTTACAGTGTTTGGAGTAAGATCAAAACTACCTATTATATAAAAGCTATTAGAAGATGCATCTTTGAATCTCATGAGTCAAAATTATTCCTGACCTTCCTCTTGGTTTGATATATTGACATTGTAAGCCTATTGTTACCATGGTGTCCTCACATTTTTCTTTTGTGTTCAAAAATGTATGTGCCAAAATAATAGAAATTTTTTTTTTTTGCTTTTCAAGATTACATAATTCCTACAACTAAAATGATTTCATATTATGAATTCTTATCAAAAGAGAGGATCTGAAAATTAGAAGACATATGACTAAAATAGATTGTCCCTGAAAAATTAATTGAATTCATGCTAGTCTTTATAAAGTGGATTTAAAAACATGTGCATATAATATTGAGATCAGATAATACTTGAAGGGCATTTTTATAGGCAGGAAAAAAACTAAAATAATGTTGAACATGCTTATTGATATTTTGACACTGCAGATAATATGTTGAGGTTTCTGAATATACGGAAAACATTACTGTCATAAATATTTGAGTACTATTTTATTATCATAAAAAGGAATGACCAAAACTTTTGTGTGAAATGCTACAAATTTTAATATTTCTTGACCTGTGTACTGTGTAAAATAATCAAGAGATTAACATTAGGTTGGTTGTGTTATTATCTGTACACATCTCAAACCCCTGACTAACCTATGGCAGTCAGTGCTACATTTACTTCAGTCTGTATCTATGACATACCACACCTGATACCCACAATAGGTAACTGATAAATATTTGGTGAATAAATGACAAATAAATATATAGCTTTCTGAACGAATAAACACAAATACATGTACAGTAGAATGATTCTTGATAAAAAGACTTGTGTCAAATGAACTGGCCCTATACAATTTTGAAAATAGTGCAATCTTGCATGATATCACAAGAAATTTTGTCCTGCTTATCCTGTTATCATTATCCTGAAAACCACAGACCACAAAATTGGACACTCCCACAATTACATCATAAACCAAAATAATTTTCAGCTAGATTAAATATTCAAATGTGAAAAATTAGACCATGCAGAATATAATATAGATAAATAATTACCTGATTTAGAACAAGGAGAACAAAAAATATGATAATAACAATAGTTCCACAGAAATAGATTGATTACCTTAATTATATTTAAGTGAAAGGAACCCTGCACTTCTCCACACTGTCAAATTTTATAAAAGAATTTGGGAAATATGACTAGGAACATATATTACAGAGTAAGGTTTACTATCCTTAAGAATTACTATTACAAATTAACACATGAAAAATTTGCAATTAACAGAAGGATAGGTAAGGTACATAGATAAATAAGATGAAAATTATATAAATAATATAATAAAATTTTTCTGAAACAAAAACAGCAACATATCTGTGTACATGTTTCTGTCCATACCTCTCTCCCAGGTGCTTATATTAAGTATACGTGTAAATTACAACTTCCATTTATATTGAATCTTCATTGACTATTTTTTAAAATTTGATATTATTGGACTATAACAAAATAGGGTAATTCATTTTTACTGTAAATGTCTGATTAACTGTAGTGGAAAACCATCTGAGAATTCTTAGAACAAGACAGCTGTGAGGAAGAGGGTTAATGGAAAGGTCTGGAGCACAGAAGTCATCTTCTGTGAAAATCCTGGAAGTGCCTTATAGGGACAAAACAACAAAGGTGATGTCAACCATAAGCGAGTGAAAATTGTTTTGGGAATGGTAAAAAAAAATCCTAGACATTATAATGGTTTATATCCCTCCAAAGGGCCATTGTACTAAATGACATAAGCAGCATTCATCAGCAGGGTTGGGGGAATGATTAGGACAATATGTCTAAAAAGGCTACTGCTTGGAGTATAATAAGAAAAAAAAGGGGCGTTGGTAATGAAAAAAAAGATTCAAGAAAAACTGCATAGGAAAATGGTAGGTGTCTTTTTTTTGTTTTTTGATTTTTGTTTTTTTAAGATTTATTTTGAGCGAGAGAGAGAAATAGAGAGAGAGAGTGGGGGGAGGAGCAGAGGGAGAGAGAGAATCTTAAGCAGACTCTGCACTGAGTGTGGAGCCCAGTGCAGGGCTCGATCCTACCACCCTGAGATCATGACCTGAGCTGAAATCAAGAGTTGGACACTTAACCGACTGTGCCACCCAGGTGGTGCCCCAGAAAATGTAGGTGTCTTTAAAAAGGAAAAAAAGTTTAATAAAAATCAAATTGTGATCCATCATCTTATTACCTTAAACATTTTTCCTTATTCTGCTTTGAACACCACATTTTACATCACTAAAATTGAATAACATTTTAAAAGAATAAAATCTTTTCCAAAATAAAAAAAAAATCAAGGTAGTAATTAAAATTTTAAGATTAATTTTAGCATATATAAATAGTAATAATCTTTAAACAAAAATATAGGTGTATGCATGCCTGCAAAATTAGAACAACTGTCAACTAGATGAAATTTGAAAATACTGTGCATTAAATTACATAACATTAAATGACTGAATCTTATTGCAAAGTATGAAAAGTAAAAATTGCTCTTAAGACAAATCCAAGATGGTATTGGAATGTATTACCATTCCTAATGTTTGGAAATTATAAGCTTTACTCAGTGTAAAGCAACATAAAAAACAGTAGTCAGTATAAAGAAACAAATACAGAGTAAAAGAAAAGAATTCCCGGGCGCCTGAGTGGCTCGGTTGGTTAAGCGACTGCCTTCAGCTCAGGTCATGATCCCAGGGTCTTGGGCTCGAGTCCCACATCGGGCTCCCTGCTCTGCGGGGAGCCTGCTTCTCCCTCTCCCACTCCCCCTGCTTGTGTTCCCTCTCTTGCTGTGTCTCTCTCTGTCAAATAAATAAATAAATAAAATCTTTAAAAAAAAAAAAGAAAGAAAAGAATTCCCATCAGCTTTTTAATCTGAGAAAAGGGACCTATTGCCTTAGCATATCACACAGAACTATATTTCCAGAGGGAAAACTGGAATAGTTGTATATTTCAAGGTAATATTGTCAAAAAGAAAACAAACATAGGCTTGGTAATTTTGTGATTTCCCTATGGGACTAGAAAATCCATTTAGATGGTTTGTTAGCATCTGGAATATTGAAAATATTCTCTAAAAAGATTTTAGCCACAGATATGATTATATACATCTAGTAACTGAAGGCCAGTGGTTATTGTGAGCTGTGCAGACATACCAGTTAGATATCTTTATTGTAAAACAGGAAAATCCAATCTCTGCCATCATTTAGTAGAAACATTATACTAAAGCAAAATTTTAAAAAGCAACACAAGGCAAGTGACTCAAAATTGTAGAAAACACCACTGCACCTATATCTGAGCACAAGAAATTTGTGACAGGCCATAAATCCAACATATGAAAAGTAATATGAATTAGAAGAAACAAACAAACAAGTGTTAGTCCAGTGATAAGTATTAGAAAAGAATAATGTGAACAATGCATCTATATTTTTCTTTGCTGCACTATCACAAACATAATAATCTCCTTGTCCTTTAATATTATTTGGAATAATTTTTAACAATAAGATTAAGCATACAGTCCATGGTTATGTCTTAGCAAAAAGGAGTATTAGTGCCTCTTAAGAACTAATATAGTCATCAATAAGTATTAAATGCTACAGTGTAGGGGCGCCTGGGGGGCTCAGTCGATTAAGCATCTGCCTTCTCAGGTCATGATCCCAGGGTCCTGAGATCAAGCCCTGCATCAAGCTCCCTGCTCAGCAAGGAGCCTGTTTCTCCCTCTCCCTCGGCCGCTTCCCTTGCTTGTGTTCTTTCTCTGTCAAATAAATAAAATCTTTAAAAAAAATACACACATACACACATACTATAGTGTAGGCAGTAGTAGAAATCATAAAACATGATTTCATATAATAAATTGACAGTCAAGTGGATTTATTTGCTTTAAAATGGAACACTCTGGTTATGATGGTGACCTGGGCACAATGTCCCGAGATTTGTTTTTCTTTTCTACTCAGCACTTGCATGGTTCTATCACCAATTAAAATAAGATGGGCTACTAGCGAAAATGTAGAAGAATCTAAGGACATCTGAAGCCACAAGTTTTGTGTTAGAAAGATCTCATGGAAAAATTAAGTGATCTGATGATATAAGGGAGAAACTAGAAGGAAAAAAAAGACTTTCTCCCTGGAGGAAGAGAGGAAAAAGACCACTCACTCTACTGTTGCCTGAAATGCCTAAGTCACTCTAGTGTCCTCTAGCCTAACGAGAAAGCTCCCCTGTTCATTAAAAACATGGTGTCTTTTTGTGGCCACACATACCTCCTGATAAAATGGCAATCACAACAAATCCCCCCACAGAATGGGTTGAGGCCATTCTGCCTGGTAGGCAAAGACTTGCTTAATCCTTGTCAATCACTTGTTAGAAATTAAGGACAACAGGGGCACCTGGGTGGCTCAGTGTTAAGTGTCTGACTTTGGCTCAGGTCATAATCTCAGGGTTCTGGGATCAAGCCCCATGTAGAGCCCAGTCTTTGGGCTCTGAGCTCAGCAGGGAGTCCGCTTGTCCCTCTCCTTTTCCTTCTGCCCCCCCCCACCTCCCTCTCTCTGTCTCTTTCTCTCTAATAAATAAAATCTTTAAAAAAAAGAAATTAAGGACAACAGAAGTACTCAGGAAAAAAGTCTCATCATAAAGGTCTAAATTTGTACTCTGGTTCCCTATATAGACATGGAAATGCAGTATTTTTCTATATTGTCTTGCTCTTGCCACTTAACAATTCCAGAGACATTCTAATAGAATGATCTACATGAGGACAAAGTAAAGCAACAAACAAGGGGGTGTATTTCTTAGGGTGTCCTAAGAAAGATTAATCACATTAAATAAATAAAATAAGTAGGATACACAGCTGAATTAGTAGGGCAGGTTTTTCATACTGAAATAAAACAAATGGAAAAGATAAAAGAAATTAATGAGGAAAATAAAACATAAATAAGATTTTTCTTGACTAAAAATAAATACTAAGCTTAATGAAGGAATGTTAAATTAGTAGTCTCTGCTGAGAATAAGATTAGTATCCTGATAAGTGGTGTTGGGGAAACTGGACACCTACCCGCAAAAGAGTACACCTGGACCACTTTCTTACACTATACACAGTAAACACAAAACAGATTAAGGACTTAAACGGTAAGACTTGCAACCATAGACTCCTAAAAGGAAACTCTTGGACATTAACCTTAGCAATACTTTTCTGGATCTGTCTTCCCAGGGAAGGGGAAAAAAAAGCAAAAATAAACAATTGGGACTACATCAAACTAAAAAGTTTTTGCACAGTGAAAGAAACCAAAAACACAAAGGCAACCTACTGAATGGGAGAAGATATTTGCAAATGATATTTCTGATAAGGGGTTCATATCCAAAGTACAGAAAGAATACATAAAAGTCAACACCCCCCAAAATAGTAATAATAATAATCTGATTAAATGTGGACAGAGGCCTGAATAGACATATAGGTGGCCAACAGAGACATGAAAAGATGACCAACATTACTAATCATCATGGAAATGCAATCAAAACCACAATGAGATATGACTTTATATCTGTCAGAATGGCTAGTAACAAAAAGACAATGAGTGTTGGGAGGCTGTGGAGAGAAGGGAACCCTTGTGCACTATTTGTGGGAATGTAAATTGGTGCAACCACTACAGAAAAGAGTATGGAGATTCCTCAAAAATTAAAAATAGAAATACCATGCAATCCAGTAATTCTACTTCTAGGTATTTACCCAAAGAAAACAACAATTTTAATTCAAAAAGATATATTCGCCCCTATGTTTATTGCAGCATTATTTATAAAAGCCAAGATATGAATGCAACCTAAGTATTTATTGAGATTAATGGATAAGGTAAATACGGTATATGAATATACACACCATAAAAAATAAGAATGAAATCTTGGCAACATGGATGGATCTAGAGAGCTTTATGTTAAGTGAAATAAGTCAGAGAAAGACAAAATACCATATGATCTCACTTATACGTGGAATCTAAAAAACAAAAAAACAACAGAAAGAGACATAAATATAGGAAACAAGCTGCTGGTTGCAGGGGTGGGAGGGTGCTGGAGGATGGCTGAAATAAGTGAAGGGGATTAAGAGGTACAAACTTCCAGTTGTAAAATAAATATGCCATGGGGATGAAAATTACAGCATGGGGAATATAGTTAATATTGTAGTAACTTAGTATGGCGACAGACAGTAACTATACCTACAGTGGTGAGCTTTACATAATGTATATAATTGTCAAATATTTTACACTTGAAACTAATATAATATTGTATGTCCACTATACTTCAATTTAAAAAAAAAGAAAAAAGATTAATATTCTGAGAGATGAAAGAGATCACTCAAAACACAGGGCAAAAACATAAAGCAAATGAAATTATAAGAATAAAATATGTATTTCTGAGTAATAGAGATTCTAAAAAATAAATAAAAGATGATTTTAATTTTTTTATTTCATTATGTTAATCACCATACATTACATCATTAGTTTTTTATTTATTTTAATTTTTTTAAGATTTTATTTTTGAGAGGGAGAGAATTTTAATGATTTGCAAATAATTTTACTAAAATCATCTTTTATGGGGTGCCTGGGTGGCTCAGCCAGTTAAGCGTCTGCCTTTGGCTCAGTTCATGATCCCAAAGTCCTGGGATCAAGCCCCACGTAAATAGAAATAAAAATTTAAAATTTAAAAATTTAAAAAAATAACCACCCAACTGTGCCCAAACAAAATTCCTGATCTACAAGTTAAATAAATGATTGTTCATTGAAGTGACAAAATTTTAGAGTAGTTTGGCAGTAAAATCTTAGAATCAGTTTCTTCCTCGTTTTTCATATAACATGTTTACTCTATTTCTTTAAATATAATGCTGTAGATATTTTATATTTTGTCCCTGGGAAGTGTAAAGTTCCCTATCTAAATTCTTATTCATTAAAATCCAACTGATTTCTTCCCTACTTGTTCTCACTATGGCACTGTGATCCATTGTGGTTTCACTGTCCCTTTTTAAATGTAATTTTGTGTTTTCTCCTTAGTGGTGAGCCCATGTGCCTCGGATTTTATCTGTGAGTGCTTTGAAGACTAGACCGAAAAGTCATTCCTCCAAAGAGAATTTGTGTTTGCTTCTTCCAGTTAACACTTCTGGAAAAGATAACTTGAGTGAAATCTGAAATTTGAAAATGTTAAGAATCACAGGATAGCTGGCATACCCTTATGAACTGTCTAGGGAGTAAGCTGTTTGCTTCTTCTACTAGAATTAAAGTTAAGATAGTCACCTTTCTATTGCAACTTATATTCATTTCTTATTCACAATTACACTGAGAATCTAATATATGTGGGGAAATCATTTTTATGTGGGCATCTACTATGGAATACCCACCATGTGTAGGCTCTGGGCTTTATTTTCTGTCCTCTATAACTCATGTAGTCATCAAAACAGAATTTCATTGCTGGTAATTGGAGGTGGGGTCTTTGGGAGGTAATCAGATCATGAGGTCAAAGCCCTCTTGAATGAGATTAGTGCCCATGAAGGAAGAGACACCAGGGATCTCTCTCTCTGCCATACGAAGGGAAAGTGAGAATCCACAGCTGTCTACAAGCCAGGAAGCAGGTCCTTACCAGATGCTGGATCTGCTGGCACCTTAATCTTGGACTTCCCAGGCCCTACAACTCTGAGAAATAAAGGTCTGTTGTATAAGCCACCCAGTCTACAGTATTTTTGTTATAGTAGCCTAAGCTGTTTATGATACCAGTTGGTAAAAACTGTCTTGATGCTTGATTACCTACCATAGTTCCTATTTTTGCAATGTTTTTAGCCTCTGGAAATTCTTTTGTGACAATACAAAACTGAATTTTAATGTTCTTACAGAAGGGTTTTTCATGGTTTATTTTCTACTATATTGCCACTAATGGGTAACTCATTAATTTTGTTTGGCTATCTAACATAGGATTGAAATGACTGATTTTCTTCCACTGCCTTGCCTTCTCAAATATTGATATGTGCATCACATTTTGTCTTAAATCAGATTATTAGCACATTTAGTTCTTTTAGACTATTACATATTTTTGGTCAATCAATGTACAAACACATCAGACAACAGTCACAAAATGTTCAGCTGTCCTAAACTCTCAGGCCACTGACTTGCAATGATGCTTGAAAAGCCAACATTCTAATCAATCATTTCATTTAATAACTTTTATGTGAGATTTTTCCTAAACATGAGAGAAGGGCAATGAACAGGGAAAAACCAAAGACACACATTAATTTGCTTAACTATTTTGCCTAGGGCTGGCCCTAAATATAATAGTGTATATTTTTCATTAAATAGAATAATAAAAAATCAAATGCAATTAACTGAACTAATATGAAGGGACAAGATAAATGCTATATCCTAATAGAATTCCAATGCTAACAACTTCAAGCCATAGCTGTCTTATTTGTGGACTAGAGCAAATAACATTAAGCTAAAGAACCAACTAATGGATGATTAATGTTCCTTATTAAATTAGATGAAGGAAAATAACAATGTTAGTTGTTAGCAAGTCACCAGAGTGGAGGGGAAAAAAACCTTGACAAGGATAATTTTTCTGAAGTTTTATTTTATAAAGATGGTGAATATAATTACCCAGAGAAATGGAATTTTGTTCTATTATTGACTATAAATTTTCTTTCTAATTTTATATGAAAATATAGTTTATGATTTATGGTTGCTTTCACAAATGGACAGAAGCCTGAACCTAGATTATATACTTGTGTGTAAACAGTACACATTACATTTAGGAATCTTTTTCATGATCTCATAAAAAAAGCCTTAATAGGCAACTTTGATTAAAGGTATATATTTGTAGAACAGTCTTACCTAAAGGATTGCTCATCTTCCTTTATTTAACATTATCTTTTGTAGCATTTTTGTATAATTCTCTTCTTTCTGACATTAAGAGGCCAGACATGGAAAATAAAATTTTCTTTAATATTGTATATGTTAACCTATTTTTGTGCATAATTTTATAATCAAATAGGGAATCAAGAGAGTGTCTCAGAAAAAGGTTATTTTTTTTTTTGGTGCTGAAACAGTCACTAGGTTTATAGTACAAGACAAACCATATAATCCCATTAAATAAAAGACTAAGTGGACAAGTACTTGAATGTTGGTGAACTCCTCTGCTTTCTTCTTCCCTACTAACCCTGCTAATCATCATCTGTAGGTTATGAAGAAATGGTACATGGAAGGGGGGATTACCTCTTCGCTAGCATGAATTACTGACTAAAAAGTTTTTATATTACATATAAACAATCAATGCATCATTACTGTTATTGTCTTATACAGTCAGTTACCGTGATCTTTAAGAGCACTGTAAATAAAAACACACACACGTATACACACACATGCACACACACACAATTTTCAAAGCTACATGTATTCCATTCTAAATGTTCTTAATTTCTCTGTACAGAGGCAAGTTTCTGATGTTAAAAAATTCTTTTGCCTGCAGAACTTTAACATATCTTGTGAAGCAGGTGGGTTGGCAATGAATCCCCTCAAGTTTTGTTTGAGAAATATCTGTACTTCTCTAATTTTGAAGGATATTTTCTCTGGATATAAATTTTTAGGCAGATGAATAGACTTTTTTTTCCAAAGAAGACACACAGATTGCCAACACACATGAAAAAACGCTCAGCATTACTCATCATCAGGAAAATGCAAATCAAAACCACAATGAGTTATCGATCACCCTATACCTGTTAGAATGGCTAAAATAAAAAAGGCAAGAAATAACAAATGTTGTCATGGATGTGGAAGAAAGAAACCTCCGTGCATCATCGGTGGGAATGTAAATTTGTACAGTCACTGTGGAAAACAGTATGAAGGTTCCTCAAAAATTAAAAATAGAAATACCATATGAACCAATAATTCCACTACTGGGTATTTAACCAACGGGGGAAAACACTAATTTGAAAAGATATGCGCACCCCTACATCTATTGCAGTATTATTTATAATAGCCAAGAAAGGGAAGCAACCTAAGTGTCCATTAATAGATAAATGGATAAAGAAGATGTGGTGTACAGATACAGTGAAATACATGGCCATAAAATTGACTGACATTTCAGTCAATATGGAAGGACTTAGAGGGTGTTAAATGCTTTGATGGCTAATAGTATGTGTGCTTGTTTGTGTGTATTCTTAAATTTTCCAGTTTTCATCTTCAATATAATAAATTGTGAAGAAAAAAATTAATACTCAAGTATTTTATATATAAATTGTGTTCATTCTACTGACTGCCATGGGACCAATTAAAGATACTTTTACTGCCTGTGACTCACATGTTTCCTCTTAAAATGGGAAGCGTCAAATGAGCAAAATGTATATATTCCAAACATCAAGTTATCATTAGCTTAGCTCAGCCAAACTACTCAAATATAGAGAACTGAGGAAAGTATGTCTTACATTATTTTTCCGTAAAAGGGTTTATTTCTAGCAACTCAAGCATTCTTAATTTATAGAAAACAAGCACCAGTGAATTTTTTAAATAACATGAATAAGACTGAGTTTATCAAAAGGTATGTTTCACTGTGTGGCTACTGGTCGGACTCCAACATAACACAGTCAAATCAAATTTTCAGTGAAGTTCACTAATTTGAAAATTAACAAGTTTGTTTTTCACATACCTACTGACTCTTCCCTATGTTGGTCATTCAGTCTAAGAGCTTGTGGCATTTCTTAGTTAAAATGTTTCTGGCATGCTTATGGAGTTTGGTTTTATAGATAAAAAGAGGAAAAGAAACCTCTGGTGTATTACCTAGATGAAGACAGAAGATTTAAAAGTGGACAGATATAATTAATATATTTTAAATACTTTTGTTTGACAAGCATGCTTATGATTCTTATGATTTCCAAAACTGATTCTTAAATAGTGTAAATCAGTAAAGATTTTACATTTTTAAATTATGATCTGGATCTTAGAGCCAGTTCAGTAAAATTATGACATCAAATTAATTGAGATAATGGGTATGAAAGAACTTAGCACAGTGCCTGGAACATACAGATGCTCAAGAATTTTCTTAGTAACCGAACACTAAATGCATGATTTTTAAGCCAAGAAAGTACACTGAAGAAATTATAAAATGATTTGTACTTAGTATTGCTAAGTTTTTATATTTATAATTATTTATCTTGACATAGCACACGACATCTCTAGATCAGAGACCAGATTGTTCATTATTCATAGAGCATCTTATTGCCAGTTCCCTGAACTTCAGTCCACATGGAATGGCATGATAGAAGCCAGACGTTACCCTGCACATACACTGTGGTTGCACCACAGGACAGGAATCCCAAAATTATATGAAAAGCTTAGAGAAGCTGCCACATCTGTTCCCTCATTTCCAGAGAGAAAGAGACCTTAGCTCTTCCGAAAGCAAATGCTCTGGAAAAGGAAAGGTCCCTAGGTTTTCGTTACCTTTAAGGTAGGTAAGGGTAGAGGAGATAGGTTAAATTTCTCTGGAGCAATTCACTCTCTTACTTTCAAGTCATGTTTGCTCTTTAGTCATCTAACCATTTACTTAGCTCAGTAAGCCCTAATTATGCAGAAAAGTGAATATATTCATGGAGTATTGTGTCTTCCCAAAAAGTATATTATGAAATATTACAAATGCTTAATTATATTTAAGAAGCTAGATTTCTTGAGCATGATTAATTCATAGTTAGTTCAGATACTTTATGATCTAGAAAGAAAAGACCACTAGATTTAACCCCATTGCTCATATGAGAAACTAAGGTCCAAAGACGCATAAGAACTAAGACATTTACAAGGAACCACCACATAAAGTAAAATATAATATTCTGCATTTCTATAATTACCAATACTAAAAGTATGCATTGAGGTGACATTTTTAAAACTGACGTCAGTCAAGACTATTATATTCCAGAAAGATTTTCCACTACTCCAGATCTTAATGGCTACTATAAATATATTGAAATTCACTGTAATTATTTTGCTTAAGTGTGTCAGTATGAGCAATATGTGTTAGCATGTTTCATATTTAAAAAAAAAAAGAAAAACACTGCTGTAAAGAGAATTTCCAAGTTCTCAATGTTATTCTCAATTGATAATCTGTTTAAAATTGGCATTTTACCCAATGGAAATCAATGGAAGCACAAAATGTAATACAGGTTTATTTGTCCATTTGATTTTAGCTCTTCTAACAGGTGTGAAGTGATACCTCATTGTGGTTTTAATTTGCATTTCCTTGATGACTACTGATATTGAACATATTTTCATGTGTCTGTTGGCCATCTGTGTGTCTTCTTTGGACAAATGTCGATTCAGGTCCTCTGCCCACTTTTTAATTGGATGATATGAGGTTTTTTTGGTGTTGAACTGTATAAGTTCCTTACATATTTTGGATATTAACTCCCTATCAGATATATCATTTACAAATATCTTCTCTCATTCAATAGATTGCCTTTTTGCTTTGTTGATGATTCCCTTTGCTGTGCAAAAGTATTTTTATTTTCGTAAGTCTAAACAGTTTAATTTTGCTTTTGTTTCCCCTGCCAGAGGAGACATATATATTTTCACATATGTTTCTGTGGCTGATATCAAAGAAATTACTACCTATATTTTCCTCTAGAAATGTCATGATTTCAAGTCTCACATTGAGGTCCTTAACCCCTTTGAGTTTATTTTTGTGTATGGTGTAAGAAAGTGGTCCAGATTCATTCTTTTGCATATAGCTGTCCAGTTTTCCCAGTATCATTTATTGAAGAGACTTTTTCCCACTTAACATTCTTTATATTTAATAGAATTATTTTTAGCTTTGTATCTTTTCATTTGGCATTTTGAATATTATACACTCATAGTTTAAGGCCAGCAACATAATGTATATTTACAACTATAATAATATTTAATAAACCTAAAAATCCAGAAATTTATTCTAAATCATAAGTGGTCAATTAATATACAATATACTGTTAGGGTTGAAGGAGTATTATTATTTAAATATTTATATTTAATATATGACAAAATATTTGATCAGAATATCTCAACCCCTGATGGAAACAGATAATAAAAGTGAAAGAGAAATAACTTAGGAAAAACACTTCAGTTTTTAAACTTAGCAGGGTTTTTAAATTTTAATTACAGAGTTCATAATAAAAGCAAGTGATATTTTATTTAATTCTACCAATGTGCTTAGAGTTTCATCAACTTTATTATTCCAGTATGCTTCTTTCATCGTTTTATTTTTTTTTTCCTGGAAATATGCTTTTGGTACTCTTATCTATCACAATGGCAGTGGGCATTTTAATCCCAATTAGTCTAGTTCTGTCTGTTATTTTCTATAAGACATAACAATGTATCCTCCTGAGATATATTCTCCAAGTTTATCTTTTATCTTTTATGCCTGTGGGAACTTTGTGGGAGGCAGTTTAATTCTATCATTCCCATAAAATCACAGGGCTTCCATCCCTTAGGTTAAATATCAAGTTAATCATTAAAGCGATAAAGACAAAGTGCGTATGCTTACTGGAGCCAGTGCATAAATAAACATGAAGAACTTAAATGAAAACTCCTCAGGTACTTGGGATGTTGGTAAGTATTTAACAGTAAAAATGTGCTAGCAACATAGAAAAGTTCTTTAGAACAGCAGGGTAGCCTATTTCAGTCACTCAACTGAAAACCGTTCTTAACCAGGCAAAGCCAAAGTAGTCTACAAAAAACAATTCTCTCAGCCAGTGCTATACCTTGGGAAGAGGACAGGAGGCAGAGGAAAGGCATGCATATTCTTAAAAAGGAGCAACTGATGTTTTACAAGTCATGACCTGAAAGAGAGCTATACTATCTTTTTCTTAAATTATTATGCAAATATAGCTGACATACAATGTAATATTAGTCTCAAGTGTACAATACAGTGAATGGACAATTATATATATTATACAATGCTCACCATGGCAAGTGTAATTACCATTTGTTACCACACAATGTTACTACAATATTATTGACTATATTCCCTGTGCTGTACTTTTCATCCCTGTGACTTATTTATTTTATAACAAAGTTTGTACCTCTTATTCTCCTTCATTTCTTGTCAATCCCTCCACCACAATGTCAACATTTACGTGAATCTGTGCAGTGGTAGTAGACATAGAAATAACTACAGCAATAGAGAACTATTTTTTCAAATATTTGACAACACCACGTCCTCCTTTGCTTGAACAGGGTGGGGACATATTATTACTCTAAAAGCAAGGAATTTGTATATAGCAACTCATTTAATAATTATACATAACCCTAACAGGTAGGTATTATTCTTATAACTATCCATTTTAGAGAGGAGAAAATTGAGGCACAGCTATCTTTTCTTGGGTCACACAATGAGAAACAGAAAAGGTATCTCTACATTTGGTAATATGATGGGATAAATATTCAGAGGGCCCACATACTCAAAAACAAGTAGATACTGGATAAAGTATATTTTAAAGTGTTTATGTACTTATATTAATATCATAATAACATTTTAAATCACAATAAGAACTAATTAAAAATAATTTAAATAGTCATTTAAAAATCCAGCAAGGACCACCTTCATGCCTAATAATCTAACAAATTGAGGATTAACTGGAGCCAATAGAAATGTAAAATAAGGAAACACTAAAAATAAGATTTTCTTGAAGACACAAGCCAATATCAAAGATCAACAGAATTCTTTAAAAAAAAAATATATACTTTCAGTAATATAATAGTTATAAGTGAGTTAATAAATCACAGGAAGAAAGAAAACAATAAAGGTGTGAAAAAGTTGTATTAGGTAAACAATACCCAAATAAAGCTAGGGGGACTATAATTATCAGAAGGTATAAACTATAAAAGGGAAGAATAATGTTAGAAATAAGATTACTAAATTATGATACAAATCATCAGGAAAAATTTATCACTCTTGCCTGGCATGTGGTTAGCTTCCAAATATATTAAACAAAAATTGATAGAACTAAAGAAAAAATAGTAATATAACAGGATAGCAGATTTCAATGTAATTTATCAATGGGTCATTTGGAAAAATATTGATAGACACTGAATTCAAGAATTGGAGAATCCATATCTTACATACACAGAGAATGTACAAAGGCATAAAGCTTCTCTCCAAATATCAGGTATTTGTTATCCCAAAGAATATATTCTTAGGCCACTATGCAATGACAAATAATTAAAAAAAAACAATCAAACTTCACCACAGAGTTCTACATAATTCATGTATCAAAGAAAGAAAAACTGTAAGCATTAAAAATAAGTCATAATATGGTTTCATTAATTTGTATTTGATAAAGGTAATATTACAGAGATTATGGTCTTAAGTGTTTATACTGGAAGAGAAGATGGTAATTAATAAGCACCTAAATCATGATATTAGAAAACAAATCACATATCTCCCACCCCAAAAAAAAACATTGAAAAAGATAGTTATAGATGCCAAACTATAGTAAATATGCAACAGGAGGAAAAATAACACAAACGTAAGGTCAAATGCTTATTCTTTAAAATGAGTAATACAATAAACATTACAGTCTTACTGTCCATGAAGAAAGAATTTTCAAATAAAAATAACAGGTTGATAATTTTTCTAGTACTCTGGTTTCTCTCGTCCTTGATTGTGTCTCCTCCAACCTTCCTTCGCTACTTCGTTGCTATACTCCAGAAGTGGCTTTCAGTTTTGTTACTATATGCCATGGAAGACAACACCATGACCAGGATGTACATACATAAACACACAGGCACATGTATGTGAAAAATGTTTTATTATAAACACTACTTCCAATGTACTAAATGTTCTATCCTCTCCTAAAATGCTAGCCATGACCCAAGAAACTGATCTTAAAACACACTAATATGTTGTGACCCTTATTTGCAACACTTCTATAATCTGAGTTCCAAGTGTTCCACTCTACAAAAACTCACTTCTATCTCTCCAGCTCACTCCCTTTATATTCACCCCTCTGACAATATTTTGTCCATTTTTTCCCAAAAATATCCCATAGATGCTATCACTCATACACTCTTGCTTACCACTTTCATACCTTCAAATCGCTCTGTGCCCAAATGAGGGATCATTCTAATCATACACTGCATGTACAATCAACCCTCTTGCCCCTTTCTCTTTCTCATATTTATCTGGAAGAAGTCCACACTGTGTTAGATAAAACTCCCTATTCTGTGCCTGCATCCATGCAGATGTATTTGGTGGGGCAAAAACACATAACTATATTGGCTGGATAACACGTTAAATTTAAGACTACTAACTTCACCATTACTTTACTAGTACACTATCAAATGGCAATCTTTTTCCTAGTTTATCAAGAAAATAGAAGCCCTCAGATGAGAACATTCCAAAGCCACCAACACCAAATTTATCTGCTTAATTTTACACATACCAGTGAACTCTGCCTTCTCTCCCAACATTAGGCATACATAGGACATTTCTTTTCTGATATGCCAAACTCCCACTTATGCACTGATTTTATCTTCTCTCACCCAATCAATTATAGGCTCCAGCAATTTTCCCTTTCATTTTTGCATCAAAAAGGTGTTTCTGGTACTGATTATTCTCACAGTAAATACATTTAGAAATAAATGAATGTAATTTTATTGGCAATAATCTACAGTTAATAAAATAGATCAGAGAAATTAACATTGCTAAGTTTTCAATGTTTGCATTGAAATAATTCAATGTCTGTATTGAAACCTGTAATACTGAGGTTTAAACATCAAAACACATTACTTCAATATGAATAATAATGGCTCAAAAATTATATACCCTAATTTAAGAAAGGATGATTTGATGCAATGGAACGCTGGCTTTACTGGAGCATCTTTTCCCCCTGGAGCTGTCTAATCAGCTCATTTTAATAATGTCATAGCAGGCAATCAATGTATTGTCTCCATGTTAATGGGCATAAATCTTGTTCTAACTCCAGAATGCATGTGTAAGGCTTTATGATCTGGGATTTATTGAGAAAATTGCAGTAAAAGTATTGATGTTCCCATCAGTTTGGGTCTAAGCCTATAATTAATAGCTTGTTTCCTTTCATTTCAATGGAGACAATCAAGTTCTAAGCTAATTAAGTAGAGGTAAGCCATAAATTACTGTTCTACTTAAGAAAAAAAATCTGGTTTTGAAACAAAAGGCATTCAGAAGTTTAGAAAGGAAAATGCATTTACAATACTTGACATTTAGAGATGTTTCTCTTAAAAATATGAAATACATTGCTTACTTTCTGAAACTAATATAATGTACTAGAAACCATGATTTATTTTTAGTCAAAACAGACATTCATTAGCTAGTGCATTTTCTGGATAATCAGAACTAGTGGTTTTGATGATTTTTATTTTTCACTGCAGATAATTTTGTGGTTCATTGGCAGTGTGTCTGTTTCGTGGCTGAAGAAACTGTTGTCATAAAACCATGTCTGTTTTGCATGTCATGATCACAATTGATAAGATTTTTAATATTGATATATTTTTTATTATTTAATTTACTGTTTTGTTTTTATCTTACCTAAACCTAATAAAATATCATTTTAATAAAAACATTTCATAATTAAACTACTTGGCATTATTTCAGTTTTTTTCAAGACTAGAATCTCAATTTGTGTCATCTTAAAGCAGCAGTTTCCAGTTTTTCCCCACATAACACAACTGAGTGATGATACCACCCAACACATTCAGGGGGTGAAAACGTAATTTGGCTGTAATGGCCCAATTAATAAAAACAAATAAATATATTTGAGACCATGTGTATTCAATGCCTACTTAATACCCACTTAAAACAACCTAGGCATGAAACTGACCCTCCTAACTTCTACCAAGCAATCGTCTTTGCTGAAAAGGATAATTAAAGAAAAATGAGAATATTGTACAAATCTTCATAGAAATCATTTCTAGAAAGTTTGGATTTGCATGTTCACAGATTTTAAAATACTATACTCATTTATTATGTTCCTTGTCACTACTACTAGAAGCAACAACTTCAATTCCCTTGTTATATTTATATTTAAATATCCCAAAATCTCAATTATGTTGAGAATACTAAATTTACCAGTCACTCTGACAACTTTAAACTAAGTCTGCTATACTGGTGCATTGTTCTCTCAATATCAGTATAACCTACTCACCACAGTTCACTCAGGAGAAATCTAGTTTCCAGGTGAACTGTTATTAGTACCCTCTTTCACGACAGACCTTGTACCAGACCAGACAGTAAATTATATGGTCAGCTTAGGTCTGTTCATGGTCTTAACCCTCTTTTCACCTTCTTTTTCTGAAAGTTCCAGAGGATCAGGGAGAATTGGTGAGTGCAGTCTCCCAGAAAATTATCTTACTCTTGCCTTAAATTATGTTCCTTTTTCCTAAAGTTGCCATTCTCAGTACTACTCCTGGCCATCCTGCTCGGCCCCCATGATCTCACCTGCACCTAGCAAACATTCTCCCTTGGCAGTCCACACAGGAGCACAGACCCCTGGGGTCTTAATTCTCACAGGAGGTTTATACCTCTACCTAATGCTTCTGGATCACTGCTCTTCTCATGAATCTTGTACACCTAACTTACCTGCCATTAGATCATCAGGGCTTACCTCCTTCCTGTTCTTAAGAAAACACCTTCTCTCCTACATTTTTTTTTTTTTTTTTTTTTTGTAGAGGGTCCCCATGCAGTCCCCAAACTAGTTGCTACCCTGGTTGGTCTTTGCATTTTATACGGGAAACCTTCTTAGGTTATATAGATACTTACAGAAGGCTGGGTTCAAGTACAGGTTAATGTTATTTCCTGAGTCACTGCTTTTTTTCCAGGGTATAAACTCAGTTGGTGATGCTTCCTTGTAGGTCCAAACTACTTCCTCTATAGTGATTTTTTTCTTTCCAACAGGGCCTTTTAGTTTCTCTTGAATTTTAAGTACCTCTGAAATAATCTTAAATTTGACACATAAAACATCTGTGCAAAGTTTGTATTTCTTTCTTTCTCACTTATGAAATTATTGGTCTCGATGATATTTAAGAGGTAAGATCTACATAGGTTCTAAACAACACTGAAACATTGCTTTGCATTTGCTCTGTATTGCTATTCTGACTTCTGATATTAGCCTGTAAGAAAAAAAAAAAAAAAAAAGCACACATACACACAAAAGAATAGGGGTAGAAGTACTTGCCTTTCATCTGTGGAATGCCCCTATGATTATTTAAATATGCACACATCCAAACACATATGCATGCACGACAATGATGCTTTCTACCTAATAGATATTATAATTATTATGTTTGAATGTTGTGCTAGTGATAGGAAATGATAGTTCATCTTCTGATCCTCTGGACAATGCTACTAAACCATTTTTAGAGCCTCTACCCAGCAAGCATGCAGGTGCAGCTGTCGGTAGCCTGGTTTGCACTTGCTTGGTCAACATTATATATAATAAATATTAATAAATACTACATACATAGGATATATATGATATATATTAAAATAATACCTGAGTATTTACACATATGTAATATACAAAATTTTACAAACATATATATAAAATACATATTTACATTATGCTTATAAATACAGTCTCCCACAAAGAACTTTTATCTTGCCTTATAGCCCAATAATAAGAAAACAAGCCAGCTTAAAAATTGGAAAAAAAAAATGTTTGAACAAAACCGAAGGAGACATTTGGATAACAAAATATCACATGAAAAGGTTCTCAATATCATTAGTTCTTTAGAATGTAGAAAATTCAAATTAAGGCTATAGTGAAATTCCATGACAAACCAATTAGAGTAACTAAAATTAAAATCATACTAAGTGTTGGCAGAGATGTGGAGCAATTCTAACTCTCATACACTATGGGTAAATGTAAAGTGGTACAATCATTTTGGAAAAAGAGTTTGACAGCTTCTTTAAAAAGTTAAAAATACATCCATCATAGGATTCAAACATTCTCCTACGAGGTATTTATAAAAAGGAAATCAAAAACATCTATACAAAGACTTGTACACAAACTTTAATACCAGCATCATTTGTAGTAGTCAAACCTAGAAACAATCCTAATGTCCATCAACAGGTGAAAGTATAAACATATCGTGGTATACTGTTATCATGAAATGTAATAAAAAAGGAACTACTGATATATACAAAAATAGGATGGATCTAAAAAGAATTATTCCCAAGTGAAAGAAGCCAGACCTCCATACTTCTATACCACCCACACACCCACACCTAATTACATAGTATATAGTTAGTCCAATTATATAAATTCTAAAAATGGAAATTAATTTTTAGTGACAGAAATTTGATAAGTTTTGCCTGGGACATGAAGAGTTGGGAGGAAGAAATTACAAAATGCAAGGAGCAAAATTTTGGAGATGATGAGTATGCTCATTTTCTTGATTGACATGGTTTCAGGAGTATAGATACACATTAGAACTTACAAATAGTACACTTCAATTATGTGCAGTTTAATGTCAATTATACCTCAATAAATTTGTAAAAAATATAGATTCACAGTCCAGTATTAACAGTAATATCTTTGTCCTCTTTGAGATTTTTGGATTTTATTAATGAATTTCAAATAAAAAACTAATAGTAAATGTTTGTTCTTAAAAATTATTTCTACTTATTGTTAAACATATTGTCATTCTTGATTTCTTTAAATTTTGTCCCAAGTAAGACATATTTGATAAGAAGAAAACCTTCCATCAATTAAAATATGATTTATAGTAGTTTTTATTATACAGTTGACCCTTGAACAATGTGGGGGTTAGAAACACTGACCCCCTGACACAGTTAAAATTCCCCATATAACTTTTGACTCCCTAAGAACTTAATTACAAATAACCTACTGTTGCCTGGAAATTTACCGATGATATAAATATATTATTAATACATATTTTGTATGTTAAACGTACTATGTACTGTATTCTTTTTTTTTTTTTAAAGATTTTATTTATTTGACAGAGAGAGACAGCGAGAGCAGGAACACAAGCAGGGGGAGTGGGAGAGGGAGAAGCAGGCTTCCCGCCAAGCAGGGAGCCCGACGTGGGGCTCGATCCCAGGACCCTGGGATCATGACCTGAGCTGAAGGCAGACGCTTAACGACTGAGCCACCCAGGTGCCCCTATGTACTGTATTCTTACGACAAAGTAAGACAGAGTACAGATGTTATTAAGAAAATCATTATGACGAAAGAACACATTTACAGTATGAAGTACTGTATTTATCCAAAAAATTGCATAGAAGTGGACTCAGTTCAAACCTATATTGTTCAATGGTCAACTTTAATTACATTATAGTAAGATAACAATAGAATTCTAATTACAATCTAACTTGCAAATAATTTACTAAAATGCATACAACGAAATTCATATAAACTTTAAGTAAAGACCCTTCCATAACTAAAGTACCATTTTTTGGTTCATTTATCTAAAAAGCACAATAATAAAGGGGACATACTTTGAAATCACACAATTTTTTCAGATGATTTGGGCTATGTCTATCCTTATTGATTCTCCCCCCCAATTAGATTTAGAAACACCAACAATACCATATTATTGACACCATTTTGAGATAATATATTAATGATCATTATGTTTTAGAAATTATTTTTTTCAAAGGAATATCACTCATTTCTACTAAGCAGTTTATCCATTCCACTGCCAGCAGACAGTATGAAGTTTGAAGACTCTAGCTTTGAAATCACGCAAACCTTGGTTGAAGTTCAGACTTAAGACTTTCTAGATATGTATATTCTGGTGAGTTATTTAATCTTGATTTGTTTCCTCCAACAACAAAAAAGGAATTTAGTGAGATTACATTAGTAAATTTTAGACTAAAAATTCTCTCAAGTGCCTAGCACATGATAAAAGTTAAAAGTACCAACTAATAATATTAAAACATTTTCAAACACTCATTTTTAAAATGTCAAAATTGTAGGTTAAAAAATTGTAAAAGGGTCAAAGTTTGTTTTAGTGTTTCTTCAAATTCTCATTTGTCTAATCTTCATACCTTGACTATTTATCTTTTTCATGTTGTAATGGCCTCTTTTCATGGGGGAGGGAAACGACTTTCTTTTTTTTTTTTTTTTTTTTAAAGATTTTATTTATTTATTTGAGAGAGAGAATGAGAGAGAGAGAGCACATGAGAGGGGGGAGGGTCAGAGGGAGAAGCAGACTCCCTGCAGAGCAGGGAGCCCGATGCGGGACTCGATCCAGGGACTCCAGGGTCATGACCTGAGCCGAAAGCAGTCGCTTAACCAACTGAGCCACCCAGGCGCCCGGAAACGACTTTCTTAAACTCTTCAAAGTGTATTAACTCAGTAATTATGTATTTTATGGTCAGAATGTTTGTACAGTTTGTGTTTGCAAGTTAACCTTTCAAGGCAAAACGTATTCCTTTTAATTTAGTACTTATTTGTGACTGATGACTTTTGCTTAAGAGGTGATTTTATCAGAAGAGATACCAGCAATTTAGGCAAACAAGGGTGATGCTATTTTAAAGCAAATTATATAATCTTGCATATCTCAAATTATAAAGGGTGTAATCTAATCCATCATATAAGGCAAACCTATCATCTGTAGAAAACAGGTATTTCTAAGGATTAGTAAAGACAGACAAAAGAAAAACAGAGAAGGAGACTATGAATATTACATACTCAGATTACAATTGAAATCTTACATTTGAAGTGCTTCCTAGGAAAATTTAGTTACACAATTCCAGATTCAACCTAAAACCTTCAAAGGGGTTTAACAGCAACAAAAATGAGTAACCCTATCCTAAATTGATATTTCATGTAGATATGCTAATTGGGAAAAGATATATGCAGGCAAATAACAAGAAAAGGTAAAATTTGCATTTGAAGAGGGAAGATACCATTTATGTATTTTAATTCAAAAAATCACTTTGCTATCTGCTAAAATGTACAAATATATATTGTAAAATTAGTTAAAAATTGCCCTATATTTAAATGGCTGACTTATTTCATGAAAATAAATGTACTTCTCAGTGCTACAAGGCACAAATAAAAGTATTAATTTAGAATTCTATTCATAACATAGCTTATTGTATATATTATTTTCGGCTCACTACAAAATTGCAATTTTACTGGCACATGCAATGAATAGAAGGTATTATTACAGTTTAATTATCTTTGTTTAATCAAGTAAAAACCACCATGTCCAAATGTCTTCTTCACCCACAGAAACTTAAACTATATACTTTGGACTCTGATCTTACAATGATGTCCTTTTAAGATTTTGTTAGGATTTAAACATTTAATCAGAAAATTTGTAATTCTGCCAAAAAGAAATCCTAACAAAATTATCTAAAGCCAATATACACATGAAAGAAACAATACATGCTTATATTACTTGTGTTGTTCGACCCATCTCTTCCAAGACTACACACATATAGAGAATCTGTTGCAGAAAATTAAAGTCCCATAAATTAATAAAACAATGAAAGAACATATATACTGATGAACTACTGGAAGGTTGCTTTTTGTTACAGATTTTTAATAAAATGTTCAGTGTATCAAGTCAATTATCACCCTTCCTATACCCTGTAGTTATTATTAACTCACTTTGTTCAAACAAACATATACAAACATTTATATACATGTATTATCTTTTTAATTAAAAATATAGCATGTCTACTTTCTGCATAATGTTTACTAACATATTATATAGGACATTGATATTATATAATTTATTGGAGGATAAAATCTTCTGTCAAGAGTTTTGCTACTATCTGCAACACTGATTATCATATCCTTTTTGAGATATGCTCATATATTTTACTTTTTTTTTTTTCTTTCTCTGATTTTCAGGATCTTATTAGTCAGGGTAAAGCTAGGTGCTATAACAAGCGAGCAATAACATATTAGTGGCTTAACCCAATTACAGTTAATTCCTCACTCATGTAATGATACTGGGTGAGTAGAACAAAACAGAGGGGAGCCTCCTCCATGTAGTCTTCGGGGACCCAGGATGACTAAGTTTCTGCTGTCTTCTACATATGTCTTCCAAAATTTCCCTGAGAATATCTTCTATTGCAAACCAACCAGAAGGTGAAAGGGCATAGATAATCACCATTGAAGATATTTAGAATCTAGGCTTGAAGTAGCACATACCCTCTGATAGCTAGATCTCAGTCATATAAACACCTCTACTAGCAAGGGGACAGGGACACATAGTCTTTGTCAATGAATCTGAACAATTCTAAACGGGAGAACAAGAAACATAAGTTTTTGTGGACCATTTTATTCAAAGTTTAATAGATAAAAGTTGATATATTCCAGGAAGTTTGAAATATAACCCACTCCCTACAAGAATGCATAATAGTGCCTTTTCCCTATATTTTAATTAGCACTGGATATGGTCAATAGTTTACATTTCTGTCAAGTGTATTAAATGGGTGAAAAGTGTTATACACTGCATTTTCAGTCTACGAGTAAGTTTGTGTATGTCTCATTTTTAAATGACATTTGTATTTCTTATTCTGAAATTTATCCTTGTATCCTTTGCCTTATTTTCCAATTCATATATATATATATATATATATAAATATAAATTTTGTGCACAAAAAAGTTGTAAATTAGAGCATTTATTCATTTTCAGTCATATAGGATACAAATACTTCCAGTGTATTATTGACATTTATTTATTTTGATTATAGATTCCATATTTTTGAAATATTAATATAAATTTATTAAGTTACAAATAATCATTGAAAATGTGATATCAATAGAATAATTTATTTATTGCACTAATATGTCCTCTTGACAAAAACTTTTGTCAGGAGAAGATGTTCCATGACTAATTTTATTTCTGCATGTTCAGGGTTTTCTGAGCACTGGCACTGAAAGGATGATTAAATGGCCCCACACCTTGGAAGTTAGAGACAGTGAATTTCCCCAGAGCCATTTGCTCCTATTCAAATGGTAATAAAGCTTAGAGGTACCTTTCTAATCTCCCTCAGTATCAATTGCTTACATTCCAGGGTAGAGACCTTCTTCTTACCCCCAAGGGAAGATTTGTTCACATTCCAGAGGAAAAACAAATAAACAAAAACCAAACCAAACCAAACAAAACAAAACAAAACCACACAAGATCCCAATCCTCCCTTCAGAGGGATGGATAAGTATGCCACCAGCTTCTAGGTGAACTCAGAGTTTTGTAATTCCAGAGTCCCTCTCCTCTGATGCAAACTCTATGCATGCAGGGGTCATCTGGCTCTCATCATGCCACACTGTGGGGATTCGGATCTGGGGCCTGGGGAACTGACTTAAGCTTCTCTGTGAGTAAAAGGTCTTTTCCCTGATCTAGAGTTTTGTGTGTGTTGGGTAATATCTCATAATCTGTACAGTTTCAGACTTAAACTTTACCGAGTTTTCTCTTTTAGAAAATAAATGGTAAAAAGAACATCATTCGTATTTAATTAAAGTACAAGGCTAACTCCCATGCCTTATACTAAAATTAGTACTGTTACCTTATATGTGATAGCCCCATATGTTTTAATTCCATGTTGTAATTTAACACCCTACAATAAAAGAAAAAAAATTGAAATATAAGTTAACTTAATAATAGCAATTTTGATTTGAAGAACAGCAATATAAAGCTAGAAAAGTGGCATAGATATAAGAGCTAGGATATTCTCATGACTTGGGACTTCAATAAAACTAATTTTGTTTTGCTCTTTCCACTTTCTTTAAAAGACCATTTTTACACTTCTAAGAGGCTTATATTACTTTTTATATACCAAACTAACAAAGCCATCTGTGATTTTCTTCTTGTACTCCTTAAAAATATTCTCTTGGCATCTAATCAGAAACTAATTCATACTATAGTTGAGTCTTATATTTCCAGTAAATTTTTTTAAAGAACAATTAGCATAGGTATCTACACTGGACCGCAGTTCATCCCTTTGCAAATAATGAGGAATCACCAAGTATTTCCAGGTCTTTAAAGTGAAGTCAAATGAGTTCAAGAAATAAGCTGAATGTCTAATATCTCCTTGTAGAGTTGGATAATCTTCTTTGAACACACCTAATTGCCATAAAGTGGAACATTCCTGCTACCAGCTACATTAGGTGAGTTGATATTTAAAATTTGTCCTTTCAGAGCTGTCATAATAACTAAAAATAGTACAATGAGCTTTAGACTGCAGAGTATAACAGAAAAATAACTTGTTTCAAGTAAAGCCGAGAGGAAAGTGACATTCCTCACGATCAGTCTTGTGAGATCCTTGGACACAGCAAACTGTCTACAACTATGTTTCCACCCTCACAGGTCTATGCTAAGGGATATCTTTGGAAGGTTCATTTCTCAATACTCCAAACTAGGCCAAAATGTCTTGTGCTATGTATCTCCAATGCACTAGGGCTAGTGAAGTTACACATAGCATTGCATAATTCATATTTGATAAGCATTAAATACTAATTACATAATTTAAAGGGCACACTAAAACTGGTACCATTTTCAGGATTATAATGACTGCATGATATTCTAAATTAACATACATACATGTAATGTGTATGTATAATATATAATTTATATTATATATATATATATGTATGTATGTTACCAGTTTAGAAGCTGTTCTGTTAAAGCTGAATGTTTCCAATACCCAGTGCTTCTACAAGAAAGTCAATGAAAACTAAGTATGTATGTCTTTTCTCTTCTCCAAAAGGTTATTTTCCATTCTCTCTCCTACATTTCTTTTAGAATTTTCTAAATGTCTATATACCAAAGACAGGTAGATTGAAGGTATGTATTTGTATAACATAAATCCTTAGCATGCTAGGGGTATTGATTACTAATTTATTTATTTATTTGGTCAGTGTTCATTTATTCTGAGAAATGTGTTTCTTGTTTCAAAACTCTGATGAATATTTAACCTTTATATGGAAACCTTGCCCACATTATACAATTATTTCCTGTAATTTTCCTATATCAAAGTGTTGTGTGATCATTTTCATGCATAACATTTTCTATCAGATATAGTAGAGACTTTCTTAGGTTTTTAAAGAGAGGAAATTATGAAATGGAAACAAATGTTTTTGGACATATTCTATGTGTTGGACACTATACAAAGTGTGTTACATAGATTATTGTAAGAATCTTTGTAATTGTATTATTATATTCCCTCCTCTTAGGAAAATAAAGTTTAAGATTGTCACCAAACTTGAATCAAACTTTGGAACCTTGACTCCAAAAGCTCTTTCTTTCATCTTTTCTTAAATAATCAGTATAAATTCTTAGTTTATGGATATTTCCTGGTATAATTTTATAGCATTTTTACTACACTCTATATGCAAATTCTTACCTTAGCAGATTGAAATACCCAGATAATCTAGGACCATTTGTCCCTTGTTCAACATGCAACAGAGTGAGACTTCTTAAGATAGTTACAGACTACTGATAAAATTAGTTAAAATCTAAATTCAGAGCATTTAGCTATTAAGACATAAGTGTTGGCTTGGACTTAGAATAATTTTATCTCGGTGGAATTACAGCTGAAACAATTGGGTACAATTGGTGATGAGCCATAAGAATCATAGCTATAGACAGTTAACTCTCAAAAAGTTAAAATACTGCTACTGTTTTTTCTGTATATCTGAAACCCTCAGAAGGAAGAAGGTAATACAGTATTTACTGTATATACATAGATACTGAGCCAAACTTCTACTCCCCTCTTCTTAGGACAGTGAGACTGAGGTTCTCTCCAACTAGGAATACTTTAACCCCATCCCACCTTATTTTGGGCTGACATTGTTTATCAATCTTTCTAGGAGCAATAAAATTACCTGGAAGTATATGCACATGTGTATTTCTTTTTAAAAATAAGGAAACTCAGAATAATCATAAACAGTAAGGTGGGTAGTTCCTAGGGAACAGAAATGCATTTTTACAAATTTATTGCCACTTTTAGGTACTAATCAAGACTTGTTATTCATCCAGAAAGTAAAAAAAAAAAAAAAAAAATTAAACCCCATATTTGACTTAAGGATCCCTATACTTTTGAAAAATTTGTTTTAAGATGCATGAGAGACATTTTACCATGTGTGACATATAAAGAGTTATTCTGTGTTTTGGTTTGGTGCCTTAGGTTCTAGGAAATGTCTGCATTCCCGTAGGTGATGGATAGTAGGAGATAACATTACATCTAATAAAACTTGGGTCGAATAAAATTATTGGTGGACCAATGATGTTATTGGACTTTAGAGTCTGATATCAGTAATATCTAACTATCTTGAAGTTATGTTGTCACCTGTACAATAAATTATATAGTAAAAATATTATGAAATGTTAAAGTATTATAAAAATTTACTATGCTTATTGTTAATAAAGTCCATAATACTTGATTTAGATGATAAATAATTGTTTTCATGGTATCTGAGTTAAGTGCTAAAAATATTTAGTAGATAATAGGCCTTCTGTCAAAACTCATCAGATACTCTTTGAACCTATGAATTTCCAAATCATATCACCTCCTCCTGGGCTGATTAATTGAAAACCATTGAGCTGAAATATTGTTGCTCTTCCTCTCTGCACCACTGTTTTATACACATGATTTGATCTGACTAAGAGGAAAAAATCCACCATAGATACTATTTCAAAAGTGGAGCATATATATAAAGTCCATATATTGAGGGCCTAATTAATCAAGTAAATAATCCCAGCTAAAGTAGAAAATATATAAAAGAGGTTTTTTTTTTTTCTGTGTGTGTGTTTCTCTTTAAAATACTCTCAAGATTTATATTTATTCATTGTCTGATCTAATAGCTTATAGAATGCATAACTCCTGCAGATCAATACAATTTACAGACCTGTCACAGTGTATGAAAGAAAAATCATTTAAATTACTCAAGCACTCTTATAGGAAGCACTTTCAAATTTAAATAATAGATTCCAACCAAAAGACAGGTTTGTCAAACACATTTTTAAGCATTTGATGACTGTTTCTTATGAATTATAGCACAAGGTGGAAAGCTCATCTCTTTAGTAAAAGCAATGTTCACATAAAATTATTCCAAGTTTTAATTAATGTTGTACATTTGATGCACTTTTAAGGTTTCTAAAACTCTTTCATAGAACAGCCAATGAGGATGTGTTGTTTTAAGCTCCAATTTATAAATCATTAAACGAATTTCAGAGAGTTTTAATAACTTGCTCAAATTCATACGACCATATATGTGGCATATTGAACACTGATATCCAGGGTTTCTCATTCCATATTCAATGATCTTTTTGTTTTACCACATTAAATATTTGTCACATTAAACAGAATGTATAGTAGTCATCTTGAACATGGAAATGCATTTGAACGTGAAACTGATATGCTTATGCCTCTTGTAAAAAGGAATTCAGGGGTGCCTGGGTGGCTCGGATGTTAAGCGTCTGCCTTCAGCTCAGGTCATGATCCCAGAGTCCTGGGATTGAGCCCCACATTGGGCTCCCTGCTCCGTGGGAGGCCTGCTTCTCCCTCTCCCACTTCCCCTGCTTGTGTTCCCTCTCTCATTGTGTCTCTCTGTCAAATAAATAAATAAAATCTTTAAAAAAAAAAGGGAAATTCAAAATCCTATTTGTAGGATTTGCAAAATAAGTATGAAAACAATGTAAATGTGGCTGAACAAAAATAATACCAAGGAAGAAATAGTAACGTGGAAACTTTAAGAAATGAAGAAAAAGAAAAAAAAATAAATGAAGAAAAAGACAATACAAGAGATCTACCTAAAGGTATCCAGTAGTTTATGGTCATTCGTTATAGTAGTTTATAACTTTACACAATATCAAATAAGTCCAACTGCTTGATACAATGTCTTTAAATATGTAAGTCCATAATTACTATCTTTGTATAACAATATTAATATAGTATAGAAATAATAAATTCTATGGTGAAGCTTTTTAGAATAAATTGACTTATATTCAAAGATAAAAAGTCATCTGGATTTATTTCTTTTTACTCCCAAGACCCTGCCAATGTGCCACTAATGGAGAATAAACAAAAAGAAGTAAGAAGAGGAGGAGGAGAAAGAGGGATGGGAGTAGAAGGGCAGAGGAGGAAAAGAAAGAGAAGGAAGGAGGGAAGGAAGCAGGGAGGAAGGAAGAATCAAAATGGTAGAGGGATCATTAGTCAACTAGATTTTTCAACATGTATAATTATCCCAGAAAGCTTTTGGAATATTGGTGATTGAGAGGGGGGAGAGGGGTAAGGATGAATCTCTACAGTATATGTGGGGAGATGACTCGAACTGTCTGCAAAGCTCCTAAAACAGGATTCCCAGGTATCAAGGAGCAAGGCGTAGACTGAGATGTGAAAGTACAGAAATGGATCTATAAATCAAACCCTTCGAACCATCCACATTAGCCACATATTACCAACAAAAATATTAAAAACACAGAAGAGAGAAAATGGAAGTGAGGACTACAAAAATGGTAATTCCATGGTGCTTTTCATGCTGTAATAGTCACTAGACTTAAAAAGTGACAACCAAGTAAGTACACAGGGCAAACCCTTTAAAAAAAAATAACTGCACATTGGCAAATACTGTGAAACTATATCTTAAAAATCTTAGATGCCTCTAAAACTTTCAGAGAATAGGTTACCTACACAAGAGCAAGATTAGAGTTCTCATCAGCAAACCTAGACAATTGAACAATACCTTTGCATTTCTAAAGGAAAGTGACTTTTATCTAATATTCTACACCAAATCAAAATATTTTTTCCTATGGGAGGACTTAGAGAACTGGAACAATAGCTTATAGAAACCTCCAGGAGAAAACAAAACAAAATAAAACACTTCAACAGAGCAGCTGATTACATGAAAATTTTAAGGGCATACTATGTGCAAAATAAAGTAAAATCTCACACACACACACACACACACACACGCACAGTATTCTCCACATGAGAAAATGTAATCTTTGGCTGTGAGCATCATTTATATAAAGGGATTGGAAATATTTTATTAATTTTTTTATTTATATTTGAGCTACAGACCAGTAATTCTTAACTCTGTCTTCAAAGCATTAAATTAGAATGTCTGGTATCAAGGCCCAGTCATGAGCTTATTTGTAAAAGTGCTCTGGATGTTTCTGTTGTGTAGTTAAACTTGAGAAACACTCAAAATATAACATAAAATACAGAAAAAACACAGATATCAGTCTTAGGATTTCAGAAGAGGAAGTAAATTTAATTTTTTTTTAATTATAAAGAGAAAAATGAAGATGACAGAGGCTGAAAGTCAAAAATGAGGAGGTATGCCAAAAGAAAGTGCATAAGGTTGTACCCATAATGCTGTTCACTGACTGGGTCTCTTCTGATTGTCCAGAGTTCAGAATCCACTCTACATAATTTGTACACCATATAAGTTGTTAAATACTTTTAATACTAACCTTTAGGCATTAATATTCTCACCTAGAAAAATATGATATTAATATATTCTCTTAAACTCTAATAGAAAACATGTAAAAACAGGTAGAAAAACATTATTTAAGGTTGCAAAACTAACAGATAAAAACAAAAATTAGTAGTAACTATATTGGAAGGATGTGGAAAGAGTAAGAAAGGAATGGTTTAAGTAAGTTAACATATTATTGTCTAAAATAGTTAAATAGAGAACCTAGTAATATAACTATTGCTGATTTAGATTTAAAAATTAGCTAGGACCTAAACATGTTTGCCTTTTTAAAAAGGGAGCTGGGATTAACAAGTCAGGGAACAACTAATGTTGGCGAGGATGTGGAGAATGGGGAACCCTCTTACACTGTTGGTGGGAATGCAAGTTGGTACAGCCACTTTGGAAAACAGTGTAGAGGTTCCTCAAAAAGTTAAAAATAGAGCTACCCTATGACCCAGAAATTGCACTACTAGGTATTTACTCCAAGGATACAAAAATAGTGATCCAAAGGGACATTTGCACCCCAATGTTTATAGCAGCGATGTCTACAATAGCCAAACTATGGAAAGAGCCCAGATGTCCATTGACAGATGAATGGATAAAGAAGATGTGGTGTGTGTGTGTGTGTGTGTGTGTAATGGAATATTACATATATACATATGTATACATATATACATTATTACATACACCCACAATGGAATATTATTAAGCCATCAAAAAAAATGAAATCTTACCATTTGTAATGATGTATATGGAACTAGAGGGTATTATGCTAAGCAAAATAAGTCAATCAGAGAAGGACAATTATATGATTTCACTCATATGTGGAATTTAAAAAAACAAAACAGAGGATCATAGGGGAAGGGCGGGAAAAATAAGGAAGACAAAATCAGAGAGGGAGACAAACCATAAGAGACTCTTTTTTTTTTTTTTTTAACTATAGGAAACAAACTGAGAATTCCTGGAGGGGAGGTGGGGGGGAGATGGGGTAACTGGGTGATGGGCATTAAGGAAGGCTCATGATGTAATAAGCACTGGGTGTTATATGCAACTGATGAATCACTGAACTCTACCTCTGAGTCTAATAATCTACTATATGTTAATTAATTGAATTTGAATAAAATAAAAATTTTAAAAAGGGGGACTGGGGCTGCAAAGTGGGTCTTTCATTATAAGTCCACAATCAGGTTTCTAACCACGTGCATAGATTAATTAGATGGAAATATAGTTTAAATAATAATTATATATTGAGCTTAATTTGCAAATTAAAATATGAAATTATTTGAAATTTAATCACTCATTATATAAGGAATCTGAATGTGAACTCATGCAAAAATGTTGCAGCATGTGTGGGCAGAAACAGATAGAAGCACTTCTGGATCCACTTAGCACGTACAAGAACTGATCATCCTCCTCTAATGCACTGCCATTTTTTTGTGAGTCATTTCTCTGCATGGCTACTACCAATATATAATAAAATATGCTTCCTCTGCTCAGAGAATTCAACTCCAAGAATTTCAAAAGGTTTATGATATCCTCATATTATTGGTATCCTTCAGTATCCTGGTTCTTCTGCCAAGGAGAAATATTTCACGTAAAGCAAAAGATCTCTTCTATGTGCAATGATCTCTCTCATTTTCTTCTCATTTGTAATTTCTATTAAACCGAAGATGGACAATAGAATTGTTTGCTTTTCTGCTGATGGTTGCTTTGGTGCAGCCATTTCTAATTTCTTGGTTACTTGTAAAGATATTATGACTTCTAATACAGTATAATTACTTTTACTTTTAAAAAGATTGGAATATAGCAGGGATATATAACTGAGGACAGAAGCTTGGGGAGACTGGCTTTACTAAAAATCCTTTAAAAAATTAGCTGGATGGAAAATATACCCAACTCGGGTAAGAAGTAATTTTCTGAAAAAAAAAAAAAAAAAAAAAAAGAAGTAATTTTCTGGCCAAATAATATAAGTCCTTGGAGGGGGAGAGAGAGAGAGAGAGAGAGAGAGAGAGAGAGAGAGAGAGAGAACAAGCATATTATCAGAAAAGAAACAAAATTCCTGTCTAAGCCAATCCCCTAAGGAATGGTAAAAAGATTACCATTCTCATACGTATCTTCCTCTCTCACCAACCAAAGCATTAACACTCAACTGATTTTCTTTGAATTCTATGACAACTCATTCTCAAGTCTTTTTTGCTAACCCCAATTCTCCCTTTAAATGTTGGCAATACTGATGGCTGTATCCTGGATCTTTCTGTATCATTCTGGATTCTCCCTGATAATCTATCCACTGAGATGATTCCCTTTGGACATGGTTTTTCTTTGGGTATTGCTGACTCTAAAACCATTTCTTAAAAGATCTAGGCTCATGTAATCCGTTTACTTACATCTTAGATGCATATCAAATTTATTATCTGAAACCAACAAAAACCTGTTTTGTTGATTTCACCTGTTGAATATTTCACAATTCTGTTTCCTCCTCTTCACTGCCACTATCCTGCCTGAGCCATTATCTATCACCTGAACCAATATAAGAACTTTCTACCTGGTCTTTCTGATTCATTCCTACGTGGGACTTGCCCATTTACTCCCATTTGCCAAACTACAAGATACAAATTTTATATATGTATGTAAAATTCTATATATTTATATATTTATATGTAAAAATTTCCTAATATCAGAATACACACACACACACATTCCCTTTGCAATGCAAAAATACAATGGAAAAAAAGTGAGTGGAAGGTATTTGTTGTTGTTTTTAACAATGAGGATACAAAAAGACTATTTTAGACACTCAAGTGTCTAAAAGGCAAGAAAGGAGAAGGGAGATTAATAAATAGGATTTGGAAATCATTTATACAGTAAAAAACAAAGGCTTGAATTAAGACAAGAAGAAAGAAGTAGGAGACATTTTGATTCATAAATGGTAAACTGATGGCAGATAAAACATGGCTGTTCAAGAAGTAGTTGAACGTAATGAACGTTTCTCACTGGAAAGGTCACTTCTTTGGATTCTTGAGATTAGCAGCAGATTAAAGGCATGGAGGCAAATAATCATCTTGGCTTTAGTCCTCTGCATTTGCACCATTTCTGGTAAATTTGACATGCAGTGTGAAACTTGGGTTTGAAACTCAGGGGAGAATTAGATCTAAAATTACAGACTTGACAACCAGTAAAACTTTGGCAATTAAGGTCATGAATGCTTTCCTCCAGTAGGAGCATACTACAAGAGAAAACTAAAATTGCAACCTTGAGGAATACCAACAAATGAAGAGTTTGTGGAAGAAAAGATCTAAAATGGGAGCCTAAGAGAAAAAATTCATTTAATGAAAATGAAACAGCATTTTTTTTTTTTTGGTAGCATCCGGGGTGGGGCGGGGAGTGGGGTGGGGACAGCTTGTGTAGGAGTGGATAAGAATTGAAGATGCAGAGTCAGTTTTCTGAGTTTAACGATGGCCAAGAGAGACAGCAACAGATTTAGTAAGTGGTTGCATGTAGAACTTTTTCTTCCCTGAAAACTGATTGTAGTTTCTTTTGATTACAATCCTGTAGCTGGCTACCTGTTGGGTATGCTCAATCCTTGATGCCCACCCACAGACCTAGAGTTGCTCAGCCAGAGAATTTTTCTATTTTCAGGCCTTTTGCAGAAAATCAGCAAACAGAATTTGATACCAACACCATTTAAAAAAAATAGATATAAAAACTGTTATTTCTATAGCAAATAGCTTCAGTAAAAAAATCCTGATTCTTGGAACTCTAGGCCCTTATTTACCATGTGATCCACTTCACTGAATGAGGGCTTTAATTGTATGCCTTATTAACCAAATCAGTTTCAAATGGTGTTTGTTTTCCAACATTTTCATCAGGCCATAGAAAAAAACTGAGTACGTACATTTTATGCCAGATTTTTTTCCTCGCAAGAGTTAGAAATTTCTATGAGAAGATACATTAGGCTGATTTCAAATTTCTATACCTAAAGATGCATTTTACATTCATAGCTTTATCTGCTTTTTGAGAATGCAATACAAAAATACTTTTAACAACAGAAAAAAATGAATATTTTATTAGATCATGCAATCTTCATCTTTCTCCAACTAGTGAGTAAATCTAAGAAAATTTAAGAAAAGCCAATGTGTTAAAATGATTTGAGCAAATAATAACTGGCATAGTGCATTTTTTTCATAATCTTTTCCTTAAAAAAAAAAAAAACTTTATCACTCCATGAAATTACAATTTCAATCTCATTTAGTTGACCTATCAAATTGGTGCTAAAACAGTATATCAAATATTATTCTATTACCTAAAGTACTAGAAATAGGGATTTGCTTTTCTAATTTTTGTTTTTTTATAACCTATTCAAGAATCCTTCAGAATCCTTGAGGATATCCTTAGAATTTCCTATACAGAGGGATTCTTGAGAACCCTAATAAAAATAGAGAAAGGAAGTACAAATAACCAAATGCAGAAGGGTTACCTACATCTCTTTCTCCTACTTAACTTCTGTGTTGAAACATGAGTTCAGGTCTCCTTGGGATGTTTCAAAGCTTTTAATACTCTCTCCTTACCCAATGTACTAACAGAATTATTCAGTATGGGGATTGCAAAAACATAATTTCCTACTTGGGGAAAGAACTTCTTAACCACATATCTTTTTTTTTTTTTTTTGACAGAGAGAGGCACAGCGAGAGCAGGAACACAAGCAGGGGGAGTGGGAGAGGGAGAAGCAGGCTTCCCGCAGAGCAGGGAGCCCGATGCGGGGCTCGATCCCAGGACCCTGGGATCATGACCCTAGCCGAAGGCAGATCCCAACGACTGAGCCACCCAGGCGACCCCACATATCTTAAAAAAAAAAAAAAATTAGTTCAAATGTTCTCATGTGTGAATACGCTTCCACAAAACCCTGGAAAGTTGAAGTGTTCTAAGAAAGAGGGAGTGGGAGAAATAATTGTCAAATGCTGCTGAGCGTTCAGTAACTGGAAAACTAAAATTGGACTTGATGTTGTCAAAATTTTGGCCATTATGGACACCGATTAACAAACAAGCAAACAAACAAAAACACAGGAGTAGGATCTGTTCCAGTCTGAAAATACCAAGTTTACAAAATATACGTGTATTAACGAAGCTCCTGAAGATTTTTGATGAGTGTTTCAGAAGGTATTTGACCAAACTTACCCTAATAACCTTGAGGAAAGAAATTGTCTTCCCAGTGTTTCTCCCCTCCCTCTCCCCCTCATCTTTTCAAATATAATTTAAGATAAAACTGTATTAGGGTCTACTGATCCTGGGAGTAACTGCTGCCATCTTTAACTTTCTCAGGGTAAAGATGTATGTAGATGCTGAAAAATTCCTCTCTTCTTATTTGGGGAGGAAACCATCCTCCTTGGCAATAATTAAGTGAAAGAACAGTGAGTCAGCAAGTTGACATTAAGTACTACAATCCCAGTTCTCCTTCCAAAAGGATGAGCTCTGCTGTCTCTGTCCAAAAAGTCATTCATACAGAGTTGCTGAAATGAGACAGTGTGTCTTAGTATCTGAATTATTCACACTGACTTGTGACTGTGGCAGTAGTAGAAAGACAAATCTATGCAGGATCAAGAATTCTTCATGCTTTCATTCTGGGTGTGACAAGTTACACAAAGCCAGAAATCTTGCCTCTGTTCCCTCTGTTTAATCCATCCAAGATTTCCTCTCCTCCCCACTTCCTGCCAAGGGTCTTACAGTGATGTTGCTGTTCTGGACCAGACAAGAACTGCTCTTAGTCACTTTTTCTTTTTAATATTTTATTTATTTATTGGTCAGAGAGGGAGGGAGAGAGGGCACACACAAGCAGGGGGAGCAGAAGGCAGAGGGAGAAGCAGGCTTCCTGCTGAGCAAGGAGCCCAATGTGGGACTCAATCCCAGGACTCTGGGATCATGACCCGAGCTGAAGGCAGATGCTTAACAGACTGAGCCACCCAGGCGTCCCTGCTCTTAGTCACTTTCTACTGCCATGTTGCTATAATATGGGCAGAGTCCAAGACAATGTTATTTGAATACTGTGGAGTCTTTCTTCTGAAACAATGAATATATTTGTTTTATGTGATCAAAACAGCTATATAACTTTTTTAAAATTTACATTAGAATATGCCTATTGCAGGTGCCTGGGTGGCTCAGTTGGTTAAGCAACTGCCTTCGGCTCAGGTCATGATCCTGGAGTCCTGGGATCGAGTCCCGCATCGGGCTCCCTGCTCGGCGGGGAGTCTGCTTCTCCCTCTGACCCTCCCCCCTCTCATGTGCTCGCTCTCTCTCATTCTCTCTGTCTCAAATAAATAAATAAAATCTTAAAAAAAAAAAAAAGAATATGCCTATTGCATCTCTCTCTTTTTTATTCCAAGTCCTTTTACTTTTAGTTCTTAGTTTTGACAGGGAATATTTTTTCAACTACTCTTTGCTTATTTTTATATTTCTAAAATAATATTAGTCCTATTTAATTTCATTCTTCATCAACTACTAACATTTTCATAATATTTAATATCATCACAAGAACATATTCCCTAAAATAACTTCATAACCTGAGCAACTTCTTTTATAGAACTATAACAGAAGGTAAACCAGCTGTTTCTCCTCATATCTAAAATTTCTTTCTTTCTTTCTTTTTTATTTTAAGTAGGCTCCATGCTGGGCTCGAACTCACATCCCTGAGATCAAGACCTGAGCTGAGATCAAGAGTCGGATGCTCAACCAAGCCACACAGGCACCCTTCTCACCTAAAATTTCTAGTTGATGCCAGCTATTATAGAGGCTTAGCAGTATTATCATATTTTGTAGGGAAGTCATTTGAATTTTATTTTTAAAATTTTTACCATCTAAAGTATTTTTTTTCAATTATCTTTATATTGTCTTGCATTTTCCTAACTTTTAGTGGCTACCAAAAAAACAACTTTAATGTGACCCCAACTATGCTTCACCATAAACCTGCCTTTATTATCATGGATGTACATAAAGCACTAGTACCCCTGGCATCACATTGTTTGGGTTCAAATCCTGACTAGCAATTAGTATCAGTAAATGAGGCAATTTACTTAACTTCTGTAAGTAGGGGTTTTTGTATCTTTAAAATAGGGAGACTTAATATTATCAGCCCTATGAAGTTTGGAGATTACATTTGATAATTTACATAACCTGCCTAACATCTGGCAAATAATCAATACAACTTTTACAGAGTCTTATCTTTGTATTAATTATCATGTTCATAACCCCGTTTTATCACTTTATATTGAAAGAATCCGTCTATGTCACAGGATTCTAATCTCCTGCAGGGCAGGAACCTGGTTGCATCTATCTCTGTACTATCAGTATTAATAGGCATGTGTTTTTGATGTATACTGCTTTTACTTTTTGTTGTATAGCTTAGAGTTAAATTCAACTAATATTTAACAAGTGACTGAATGCTCTACAAATGAAGCTCTTTTTCTAAGTAAGCCAAATTTTTAAAGCCTTTTTTCCTACCTTGAGTTGCTTTAAATCCACTTAGAAACTGACAGCTTTGAAGAACTAGTATAGCATTCTTACCCACCTAAATATTTGAAAACTGAACTGCAAGTGCCAAAAGTTTAGAATTTTAATACAGTTTATAATTTAGCTAGCTTTCCACTTAAATAAATGAAAATTTTGAAAAAAATCTAAATAGTAGGTTTATATCATTGTTAACCCTAATATTTGTCATACAAAGTCCTATAAAGCACTTAATTTGTATTCGTGGGCAATAGCTAGATGGCTATGAAAAACAATTATTATAAGGTGTTTTATTCTTATACTTTTAAAGATGTGGCTTCTAAGGCAAACAGTTTTCTATAATGGTGATAATTTATGTGATTAAATGTTTTCTTATACCAGGTCATGAAATTAATTTTCATCTTAATTAGTGCCCACAGCAATGATTATATTAATAATCCATTTAGCTAATTGCATTTTGCTAAGTTAGTTGTGTTGTATTTTGGATACTGCTAATGTGCCAAGGTCAGCATGTCTCCTCATCAGTATCCAATAACCAATGAAAAGTAATAGTGATTAATATAGCTTATATTTGCAAATTCTAGATTATCTATATACTCAGATTTCCTTTAGTGGTATATATCATTTTCCTTAAGAGTCTTAGGGTCAATTATCTCAGTTTCAAGTCTCCCCCGCCCAGGATTGAAGTGTTTATTAGGCCTTAACAGTGGGCCATAGGCTAACCAAATTCACAGAACACTAATTTGTTAAAGAGAAGGTCAATATATTCATTTACCATGAAAATTTTAACTACCTAGATAACCTTCTTCTTGTATATTCCTTTCCAATATATTTCCAATATATTCCTTTCCCATTAGAAGAAACTTATTTAGGAAGGCAAGTTAAGTTCATGAAATTATTCTGAAGAACACAAAGTCAAAAAGAACATGATGGAAAAGAGTTAAGCAAATATTATAAAGCCATGAATCTTCAAAGGCATAAAGAGATTAGGTCCTGTTTTCCACTTTAGACAAACCATATAATATATATAAATCCTTTAGAAGATCACAATCACTATTCTCCTTGAAGATTTGTAGGTATCAAAGCACCACCCTTCCATTTAGTATACTTTCTGTTTCAAGACTTTGTAACCTCAGATCTAAGTTGTAAATGTTCACCTCTGAATGAAAGAACTGAAGTCTTTCCATCTTTCCCCACAGGCTATATTATCTATTTATTCACTTCACTCAATTCTCTTCAAAAAAAATTTTTTTTTATTTTTTTAACCTCACTTTTGGCACATGGCAGCAAAGAAGGACCCAGTATGATGAGTTTCAGCCTAAAGTGATTGAACTTGTCTATGTATTCCCATATCCAAGTTTGCAGAAGATTGCTTACATTGACTTTAATGGTAAAAACTTTTTTTTTTTTTAATGGTAAAAACTTGCCAAATTTTTTGCTTTATTGTAGTTTCTAGAAGTGAAAAAAGTTGAGAGCAGGGAAAGGTAAAGAAAGTTACTCTAAAATGTGGAAGGAGGGTTGGTAGAAAGGACAGGACATTTTCAAAGAAAATGGCAAGTGCAGTTTTTTTTGGGGGGGGGGTAGGAAGACTTAATTTTTTTTTCCTTAATTCTTGTTTACTTAAGACTAAGTATTAATCACTAAACCTGTATGCAATGTAAAATACATTTTAAAATTAAAACATGATTTTTGTATTTCTAGTTTCAGCTTCAATATGCAACATGCTTGGAAGCCATCACCCCCAACCTTAAAATAAGAAAAAGATAAACAAATTGAATATCAATATTTTCCTTAAATCAAAGAACTAAGGTCATAGGGCAAACTGTCATCCCAAAACTACACCCCAAAGAGAAAAATGCATCCAGAGTGTCATAGCTATTTGCTTATAGAGCCATAAACCTGCAGAAACACATAAATAGTGATTTTGATGAATTTCTGGAGGTTCAGTGTGGAGAAAAAAATCGTCTTGCCAATGGCAAGGGAAGGATAAGAGTAATCATTGTGAAATTCTCCCAGGGACTTTTCCAGAAGCAAGGGCGACTCTCCAGGGCAAGTGACTTTTCCTTTTCCTGGAGTAGAGCCTTATGCCTGCTGGTTGAAGGCCAATCCTCCCGTTCCAGCTCCCTATAGTCCTCTGTCTCAAAGGAAAAAAAAAATCAACAAACAACAAAGGAATCAAGGAAATTGGCTGGGGATGCAGAAGCCAGGGATGGGAATCGGAAGTGGGAGGGTAAGGGTGGATGGAGGAACACTCGTGAAAGTCCCAGCCCAAAGACATTTGTTGACAAAAGGAGATTTAAATGTAAGATTATAGAAAGTTCCCCTTTATCTTCCACACTCTATCACCACACTAACAGGGCTCCAGTATCATCACAATGAATTAATACTGAAAGAGTTAGAAGATGCAAAGTATAAGAAGGACTATCTAGGAAAACACAAAGTAAATGTGGGACTCAAAAATAAGGGCATTAAAGGAATTTGAAGTCTCTAACACCTATAGTTATAGCAAACATTAAACATAGCCCAACTCCTAGAGAGATTAACATGTATTCCACGCTAAAGACCTATTTTACTCATTTTTCATTACTCAACACAAATGTTCACTTTGCAACAAAAAATTACAGGGCATGCTAAAGATAAGAAAAATCCCCTGAAGAAACAAAAGCAACCATCAGAACCAGACTCACATATGAGACAGATGTTGGGATTTTAATGAAGATAACTTAAATAAGCATAATTAATATGCTATGAGCTCTAATGGAGAAAGCAAACAACCAAGAATAGATGAGTAATATAAGCAAATATGAAAACTTAAGAATCAAAAGGAAATGCTATAAATCAAAACACAGTAAAGGAGATGAATAATAACTTCGACAAGATCATTAGTAAACTTGACATGGTCAGAAATCATAGGCTTGAAAACAGGTCAATAGAAACATCACAATTGATATTTTAAGAGGAAAGTAATGAAAGCACACACATACAGAATAGAACATTAAATAACTGTGGGACAATTTTAAAAGGTGTTACATAAGCAAAATTGGAATACAGAAGGAAAAGAAAGAACGAAATCAAAGAAGTATTTTAAGTAGTAATGGCCAAGAACTTTCCAAAAGTAATGATACCAAACTGTATATCCAGAAAGCTCAGACAAGCTGGACTGAAAAACAAACAAATAACAAACCACCCCATGTGTTATGTTTAAACTCCAGGAAAAAAATGCCCTACCTATAGAGATACAAGAATAAATATTATAGCAGACTTCTCATCAGAAATGAAGTGAAGAAGAGGAAGGTGAATCAAATATTTGAAATGGTGGAAAAGGGGACTAGAGTAAATAAACTAGAAATCTATATGCAGCAAAATTACCAATCAAATGTGAAAAAGAAATGACTTTCTCAGACAAGGAGTGATAAAATTCATTGTAAGCAGAACTTCCCTGCAAAACAAAACTTTTCACACAGAATAAAAATGATACAGACTAGATATGTGAATCCACAAAAAGAAAGAGTAAGCATAGGATAATAAAGGCAAAATAAAATATTTTAGACTTCGGGGAAGATTGTGGAGTAAGAGGACCCTAAGCTCACCCATTCCATGGATACAACTAAATAACACTCACATCAGTATAAGTAACCCAGAAAATGATCCTAAGACTAACAGAACAAACTCCACAACTAAATGTAGAGAAGAGGCCACATTCAAGAGGGCAGTAAGGGTAGAGACATGGTCTGGAGCTAAATGAACTCATGGGTCTGTCTGTGGGAGGCAGGGAGTCACAGTGCAGAGAGGGAAGAAAAACAGACCCTCACACCAGGGGTCCCACATGGGGAAGATGAATCCCCATAACATCTGGCTTTAAAAACCAGAGGGGCCAAGTTTCATGAGTTCTTACAACCAGAAGGAATTAAAAACCGTATTTAAAAAATCAGCAGTGTTGGCTGGGGTCCTGAGGAAACTGAGGAAACTGAGCCCCTGCCCTTCAAGACAGAGCACAACAAACAGACCTTGGAGATAACAACACAGAATCAACACTTTGAAAGGTCCTGGGGCACAGTGAAAAGAGAGTCAGTTGGACAGATATCCCTGAGGAACTCCTCCATGAACAAAGAGCTAGCAGGCTCCATTTCCCTTCCCCACCTCTCAGCATAAATACAAATGCAGTATTCACTACCTAACTTGCTAGCACTGCCACCCCTCCCACACTGTGCTTCCACCAATCCACCCCTCCAGATAGTTTGCCTCAGTCCAGGCACTGCAGGGCCCCTCCCTCAGAGTACTAGGGGGTGCAAAGCTTGCTAGAACAACTGCCCTGTTCTTCCAGGGATCCATCCCTCCAGACAGGCCCACTTCAGTCACAGCATTGCTGGGCCTCTCAGGCAGAGGACTGGGGACACTCAAAGCTTGTTAACACCATAGCCCTGTCCCTTAGCACTGTGCTTCAGAAGACCCACCCGTTCCAATACCCTCTTAGATAAAACCCATATATGGTGGTGTCACAGGCCTCACAGTGTGCAAGCAACCACGACAGTGGCCAACACAACTCCAAAGTGACTCATGTCCCAGAGAGAGGGAAAGATAATGACACACGCCAGTCAGAGGCCCCAGCAGTGGGTGGGCATCAGACAACTGGTTTTGACTGCAGCCTCCATCCATAAACAAAAGCCTCTCAGGGAACAACACAGGGAAAGTACTCAGCAGTTTGGTGCTACTTCATCTCAGGCAAATGTCTGGTCTGATTTAACTTAAGGCCAAGGCATCAACAGACTGGGCCAATAACATCAGAGGACCCAAACACTGCCCAAAACAGGCAAAGAAGTCCATTGCAGCAAACTGGACCAAAGGAAAAAGCAGTTCAACCTCATTACCAGGGTGCACACAACACACATAAGAGATACCCATGAAGGTCCAGGTTCTAGTGAAAAGGGGACACTGCATGGCAGGACATTATAGGACCTATTCTTCATAAGGCCATTACTTTCAAGTACAGGAGACATAGCTATCTTTCCTAAAATACAGAAACACACAGAGTGGGGTGCTTGGGTGGCTCAGTCGGTTGAGCATCTGACTCTTGGTTTCGGCTCAGATCATAATCTTGGATTTGTGGGATTGAGCCCTGCATTGGGCTCTGTGATCAGAGCAGAGTTTGCTTGGGATTCTTTCCCTCTCCCTCCCCCTCTGCTCCTCCCCCCACTCTCAAATAAATAAATAAATCTTAAAAAAAAAAAAAAAGAAATACACAAAGAGTTAGACAAAATGAAAGACAAAGGAGTATGTCCAAATGAAGAAAACAGGACAAAATCACAGCAAGAGACCTAAATGAAATAGAGATAAGTAATACACCTGATAGAAAATTCAAATTAATGATCATAAAGATACTCACTGAACTTGAGAAAAGGTGGAGGACATCATTGAGAACCTTAACAGTTAGATAAAAAAGAACTAGAAATGAAGACCACAATAAATGAAATTAAAATTCATAAGATGGAATAAATAGTAGACTGGGCAAAGCAGAAAAACAAATCAGCACCTGGAGAAGAGGAAGTAATCAAGCTGAGGAGAGAGAAAAAAATTATGAAAAATGAGTAGACTTAAACTCAGTGACACCAAAACTATAGTAACATTTGCATTATAGGGATCCTAGAAGGAGAAAAGAAAGCAAAGGGGGGAGAAATTTGATGAAACATTAGCTGAAATCTTCCTACATCTGTGGATGGAAATAGAAATCCAGATGCAGAAGGCACAAAGATACTCAACAAAATCAACTCAAGGGAGTCCATACCAAGACACATACTAATTAAGAGGGCAAAAACTAGTTATTAAGAGAGAATTTTAAAAGCAGCAAGAGGAAAAAAAAAAAAAAAAACAGCTATAAGGGAAACCCCATAGGGCTATCAGCAGAAACTTTGCAGACCAGAAGAGAGTGGCATGATATATTCAAAGTGCTGAAAGGAAAAAATCTGCAACCAATACTCTCTAACCAGCAATGCTATCATTCAAAATAGGAGAGATAGTTTCCCAGACAAACAAAAGTTAAAGGAATTCATAACCACAAAACCAGCCCTACAAGAAATCTTAAAGTGGACTCTGAGTGGAAAAGAAAGACCATAAGCAAGAGTAAGGAAAGTAGGAAGCAAAAAAGCAGTAAAGAACTATGTCTGTAAAAATCAGTCAAATGACTCACAAAATAAAAGGATGTAAAGTATGACACCATATAACTAAAATGTGGGGAAGAAAGGAGTAAAGAATGGGTTCAAATTTAAGTGACCATCAACTTAACACAGATTATTATATGCAGATTATGTTATATGCAAACCAAATGGTGATCACAAGTCAAAAACCAGCAACAGATATGTAAGGAATAAAGAGAAAGGAATCCAAGTATATCACCGAGTGGCACGAGCCAAGCTACTCATGCTGTTTGACAAGGTCCAAATATGGGGGATGATCCTGAAAAACAGGAGACTCCACAGCTGGCTCCTGCTACTCTCTTTCATTTTGTTTGTGGCAATCTTTGTAATTGTGGGAATATTTCTGGGGTTTCATTATAAAGTGACTACTCATTTTAGTTACGCCTATTTAGCAATCAAGACGGTCACACTCTGTCTAGCACCTTTCTCTTTGCGTACTGTGTTTTAGTTTTAGCAGAAGTCAATAAGCGGAAGTCAATAAAGGTCATGTTAATCATTATGAAAGAAGGCTTTGTCTGTAATCCAGAAAATGATCTAAGATTATCTCGATAAATTGTAAAAAAACATAATCACATGTTACGAAAGTATGGAAAAACAAAAATATCCTAACATATAAATAAAGTTCCTCCGAGGCTGTCAGGAGGAGATGCTTGCAACCTGATCCTGTGTCTGTGTCTCCTCATTCGCTAACTCTGTCCTTTCCTATGAGAGACCCACCCTGGGTGGAGCTGGACTCCGGCAAGTGGGGCCCAACATGGGGCTTGACTAGGTAAGCCTTTCTACAGAGACAGATAGGACTCTGTTCGTGGGTACTGCAGACCCCTCTGTGAAGGAATACAGAGTGAGCAAAAAGACAGAACTTAGAAAAGCTATGGGCCATAATGAGTCAAAGGAATGACGACTCTTTATTGATATTATTAAGCATATGATTGAAAAAAAGAGGTGTTAAGGTTACTCATGCTCAACTGGCTAGATATTTGACCTTTGTAGAGAACTGTTGCCCTTGGTTTCCGAAAGATGGTAGTCTCAATATTAGAATATGGAACAAGATAGGGGAGGAAATGCAGTTATACTATTCTAACCATGGTCCTGAAAATGTACCCGTGGAGGCATTCTCTTTATGGACATTATTAAGAGATATGTTAGATCCTATGCCTAGCTCACAGGCTTTACACAAAAAATTATGGGAGACACATAACGCTGCCCCTGCTGAAGAGACATCTCTATTACAAAAATCAGCCTCTCAGTACTGGGAATAAATGAAATGAAATCAGAAGATGAGGACAAAGATAATAAAACAGTTGAAGGGAGAGACGATCAATTGTCCTCCGAAGATGAGGTAGCTCTTGAGGAGGAGGCTACTAAATATCATGAACAAGATTGGGAACTTTTTGCAAATGCCACAGCCCCTGAATGCGGCTCTGTGATTAATCTACATAGACAGTTAAAAGTTCCACAGAACAAGGCCTTAGTTTGTAAAAAACCCTTGCCACCTATTAAGAATATTGGCTTTAAGGGAGCAATACAGGAGGCCTTGCGAGATGGGGATTTAACTTTTAAATGTTTTCCAGTGACTTTTGATGATGAATGGGACGAATCTCAGTGGGAACCACTCCCTTATAAGGTCTTAAGGGAACTAAAAAAGGCAGTTTCTGACTATGGTTCTACATCTCCTTATACTATGCAGTTGGTGGAGGCAATTGCTAGCCGGTGGATGACTCCTTATGATTGGCATCAAACTGCTAAATCTTGTCTCCCTGCGGGGGTATATTTACTTTAGAAGGCTGAATATGAGGAGTTAGCAAAACAACAAATTGCTATTAATACAAAGTCAGGCCGCCGCTCCATAACATTTGATATGCTTATGGGCCTAGAGGAATGGTCACAAGCCCATGATCAACTAAATTTATCTAAGGAGGCTCTCAGCCAAAGCTCCAGCCTAGCTGTTAATGCCTGGAGATACCTACCTGCTGGAGAAGTAAAAACTATAGGCTTAAGTAATATCAAACAAAGTCCAGAAGAACCTTACCAGGATTTTTTAGCTAAGATTATTGATGCTGTTGAGAAAACTATTCCTAATGATGAAGCTGAACAAACCATAATCAAACAATTGGCCTTTGAGAATGCTAACGCAACTTGCCAAACTTTAATTAGACCCATTAGGAAAACTGGCACACTTAATGATTTTGTAAAAGTTTATTCTGAAGTTACTCCATCCTATCTGCAGGGCATAGCAATAGCAGCTGCCTGTCAGGGACAAACAAGTACTCAATTCCTTGCCAATATAAATAACCCTAAGCTTTCCAAACCTAATGGAGCCAATAATAATAGTACTGCCTGCTTCTCATGTGGCCAAATCAGCCACTTCAGTAGACATTGCCCTCAGAAATTAGGAGTTCTTCATGGAGGCACAAGTTCCCCTACCACTATAGCACCTCCAAAGACTCTATGTCCTCGCTGTAATAAGGGTTTTCATTGGAGCAGGGAATGCAAATCTAAATATCATAAGAATGGGACCTTGCTTCCTCCCAATGGACAAAGAACAGAGAACGATACACCCAATTTACAACTTCCAACTCAAAATCTTTCAGGAAACTGGGTGTGGGGCCCGATGCAGGCCCCACAAATAACCGGGAACTCCAACAACCCATTCAGTACCGGAGAACAGTGTCAGACCTCACAAAAGCTACCCATGGGAGTGCAGGACTGGACTTGTGCTCCACCTCCTCAACAATATTAACTCCTGATCAAACATATGTGACTATAGCCACAGGGATTTATGGCCCACTCCTGGGTGGCACTGTAGGACTCATTCTGGGAAGAAGTTCTACATCCCTACAAGGGATAAAGGTTATACCTGGGGTTATTGATTCCGATTATGAGGGAGAACTTAAAATTATGCTGGAACCACCCCTTAAGACTATCCAAATTCATCCAGGTCAAAGAATAGCACAATTACTCTTACTACCCTTGGTCTCCCTTAACAATCCTGCAGCCATTGACACCCCCAGAGGCGAAGCAGGTTTTGGGTCTAGTGACATGGCTTTTGGGTTCAAAGGGTAAAGACATCATTATAGTCATACCCATTGCTCATACTCTGACTGGAGTATTATGGCAGGAGGGACCCTTGGAATGGATTCACCTCCCCGGAACGACCAAAAAGGTCGTCTGTGCCTATACCACCTTGGTTGCCCTATTAATCATTAAAGGAAGAACTAGGAGTGTTGAGCTATTTGGAAGAGAATTTCAATCATTAACCCTGCCTTATAAAAGGGAGCAACTTGATTATTTATTCCAACTGGATGATGACTGGCAAATTGCTATCCAATCTTTTACTGGAACTATTAAATATCATTTGCCTTCCAACCCTCTACTTCAATTCTTAAAAGAACAATCAATTATCTTTCCAAAAATTGTCAACTCCTCACCCTTAGCTCACCCAGCTGCTCTCGTCTTTACTGATGGCTCCTCAACCAGAAGAGCAGCTTATGTCATTAATAACCATAAAACAGCTGTACAAACTACCGAAACTTCAGCCCAAAGAACTGAACTCTTTGCGGTTATAGAAGTCTTTAAGACTTTACATGACCAACCATTTAATCTTTTCACTGATTCTCAATATGTGGCCAGGCTGTTCCCCGTTATAGGAACCGCTATTATAGCTCAAAAAACTACTATTGCTCCTCGCTTACAGGAACTCCAAGATCTGATCAGAGAGAACGCACAAGGTGTATGTGGGCCATATCCGAGGTCACTCCAAATTGCCAGGACCCCTAGCAGAAGGAAATAATATAGCTGATTTGCTTACCAGAGAGGCAATCTTTACAGTTAAAGAACCAACTGCCAACCATGCCCTCCATCATCAAAACGCAGCCTCTTTAAGAAGGCGATTTCACATAACAAGAGAAGTGGCCAGAGAGATAATTCGGAAATGCTCTATATGTCCAACCACTCAGCCCTCTTTGCCTATGCGGGTTAATCCCTGAGGCCTTAGACCCAATGATCTCTGGCAGATGGATGTAACACATGTTCCCAGCTTTGGCAAATTGAGCTATGTACATGTTTCTGTGGACACCTTCTCTCATTTAATTATGGCGAAGGTCGCACCGGAGAAGCTTTTAAAGATGTGTCTCAACATTTGATGTTTTGTTTTGCCTATGCAGGAATGCCCAAAGCTATTAAGACAGGTAATGCACCTGCATATACTTCATCTGCATTCAAAAAATTCTGTGATTCGTTTAAAATCTCCCATAATACGGGGATTCCCTATAACCCGCAGGGACAAGCTATAGTAGAAAGAGCTCACCAGACCTTAAAAACCCAAATCTCCAAATTACAGAGTTCAGAATATAAATATAGTTCTGTGCATCATATACTAAATCATGCACTATTCGTCATCAATTATCTAAATTTTGACTCTCGTGAGATTTCTCCCATTATGAAACATTGGGAAACTGATGACATGAAACCCAAACCACTGGTTATATGGAAATATCTCTTAACAGGATCTTGGAAAGGCCCCAGATATATTATTAACGTGTGGGTGAGGCTAGCTTGTGTCTTTCCACAGGACGTTGACTCACCTATCTGGATTCCTGATAGACTAATCCGACATCATGTCTTGCAGACACCCTCCACTCCCACGTCTGATACGTAGACCTTTACCCCCTATAAATATCCCATTTAGAGAAAGTTCTGCCCAATCTCCAGAAGCCGCTGACCCTCTGATTCTACCATTATGCTGGCTGCGCCTTGAAGAATCGCAAACCAGTCCTTACTGTGCCACCTACTCTGACCACACTGCGCAGCAACCCACCAACCTGGGGACAACTGAAACAACTCTCCAATCAAGCACAGCGTCTCGTGGAAGGACAAGGTATTAACATAACCCCTGAGAATATGTTTGTGGCTATGCTTGTGATCATCTCATGCCAGGTGATATGTGTTTCTGCTTCTCAATATTGGGCATATATTCCGGATCCGCCAATCTTGCATCCCACACCTTGGGGATCCTCTTCCATTCGTGTGTTTACTAATAATTCTGATCTTTTGGGGGGAGAATCAAAATCATTTATCTTGCATAAAACAGATGCAAATTTCTCTTTCCATGGGAGACTTGATGATCCTCCTATATGCTTTAGTACCAATACGACAAATTTACCTGATGGCTGCCTTCCCCTCAATTATAGAAATTTGTTAACTGATTCTCCCAATGGGAATCCAAAAACTAGGGATCTTTGGGTACTTAATCTACAGCATATAGGAAGTTATAATTATCAAGATACTGTGGTCCATGATAAACCTCCTGCAACCATTCCTCTATGTGAGGCCTTGTTAGGAGACCTAAATAATGCTTGGGGCAATATTAATAAATTTAAAGGGTTTCCCTTATGGCATGAATGTATGTTCCAATCTAAAGGATTGCGATTTTCGCCTTGCAACTCTCAGATGTCCATTTATGACTACTCCATATCTAGCCCAGACCATGACTATAGAAGATATTTAAATAATCAATCAACAAAGTATTATTGGAATGATAATCTAATAAAAAAGCCAGAAAAAATAAACAGATGGTTCTCATTGGGATGGGTTAGTCGTTGCTCAAATATATCCTGAATTATATAGATTATTAGCTGCTACAGGAATGATTTTTCTAGAAAGGCCTAGAAGCCCTGACCATATGGAGGTGGTCACGGCATGTGTGGGTCCCCCTCATGCTCTCTTGGTGCAAGGTCATGGCCAATTACAGGTAAACAAGATTAATCATACCTATTATGTATCCTGTTCAAAATGTACATTAACTAACTTCATTGATCCAACTGTTGGACCAACTGTCTTTATAGTTATTCATCAACCTCCTTATGTAGTGTTACCTGTAAAATTAGAAGAACATTGGTATGATGATCCTGGCATGTATATGATTCAACTTGTAGATAAAGCCTTACACCTCCCTAAGAGATTTATTGCAGCACTTATATTAGGTATTACTGCTCTAATAGGAATCATAAGTTCTTTTGCTATATCCACAACTGCTTTAGTACAGGAAATGCATACTGCATATCATGTGGATAGATTAACCCAGAATATTTCAACTGCGCTTTATTTGCAGACGCGAATAGACAAGAAGTTTGAGGCACGATTAAATGTTCTAGAAGAAACTATATTATATGTAGGAAATCAAATTCAAAATCTCAAAATTCAGTTAACCACTAGATGCCATGCACAATATAAATGGATCTGTGTTACTCCCCACCATTATGATTCCTCATCTGTCCCTTGGGACAACGTCAGAAATCACCTATTGGAAATATGGAGCAATGATAATGTATCCTTGGACTTAAACTCCTTGCAAGGAAAAATTAAGGACATTAGTTTGGCACATGTGTCCTCAGCCACAGCCTCAGAAGTTGCAGATTCCTTTCTTGCCACTTGGCAAAAATACACCTCCACTACTGCCTGGTTTCCATCCCTCATCAATCTAGGTATATCAGCACTAATTATTATCTCCCTTTTGTTTCTCTTCCCAGTCTTTGTCAAATTACTAAGTGGAGGAATAAAACAAATTCATTTGGAATTGAAGACTTTGCAACTGAAGGCCAAAAATAAAAAAGGGGGAGATGGCGTGAGCCAAGCTACTCATGCTGTTTGACAAGGTCCAAGTATGGGGGATGATCCTGAAAAACAGGAGACTCCACAGCTGGCTCCTGCTACTCTCTTTCGTTTTGTTTGTGACAATCTTTGTAATTGTGGGAATATTTCTGAGGTTTCATGATAAAGTGACTACTCATCTTAGTTACGCCTATCTCAGCAATCACGACGGTCACGCTCTGTCTAGCACCTTTCTCTTTGCGTACTGTGTTTTAGTTTTAGCAGAAGTCAATAAGCGGAAGTCAATAAAGGTCATGTTAATCATTATGAAAGAAGGCTTTGTCTGTAATCCAGAAAATGATCTAAGATTATCTCGATAAATTGTAAAAAAACGTAATCACATGTTACAAAAGTATGGAAAAACAAAAATATCCTAACATATAAATAAAGTTCCTCCAAGGCTGTCAGGAGGAGATGCTTGCAACCTGATCCTGTGTTTGTGTCTCTTCATTCGTGGACGCCGTCCTTTCCTACGAGAGACCCACCCCAGCTGGAGCTGGACTCCAGCAACCGAGGAAAGCCAAATAATGTGAGAAAAGAGAGCAAGAGGAAAGGAATGAAGAAAAACTAGTAAAGTTTAAAGCATAAAACAAGTGACAAAATGGCAATAAGTACATATCAATCAATAATTACTTAAACATTAATGGATTAAATGCTCTAATCAAAAGACAAAGGGTAATGGAATGGATAAAAAACCAAACCCATCTATATGCTGCTTACAAGAGACTCATTTCAGACCTAAAGACACACACAAATTGAAAGTGAGGGGATGGAGAAACATTTAACATGCAAATGAATCTGAAAAGAAAGCTGGGTTAGCAATACTTGTATCAAAGTAGACTTAAAACAAAGACTGTAACAGGAGACAAAGAGGACATTGTATAATCATTAAGGGGACAATCCAAAAAGAAGTTATAACAATTGTAAATATTTATGCACCCAGCAGGAGAGCACCAAAATACTTAAGCAGTTAAAAACAAACATAAAGGAAGTAATAGATAGTAATAAAATAATACTAGGGAACTTTCACACCCTGCTTACATCAATGGACAAATCATCAAACAGAAAATCAACAAAGAAACAGTGACTTTGAATGACACATAGGACCAGATGGATTTAAAAAATATATTCAGAACATTCTAACCCAAAAGAGTAGAACACACATTCTTTTCAAGTGCACATGGAACATTCTCCAGATACACCACATATTAGGCAACAAAACAAGTTTCAACATATACAAAAAGACCGAGGACACTCCATACATCATCTCTGATCACAACTTTATGAAACTAGAAATAAAAAAAAAAAAAAAATCTAAAAAGAGCACAAGTGCATGAAGGCTAAATAACATGCTACTAAACAATGAATGTGTCAACCAAGAAACCAAAGAAGAAATCAAAAAACACATGGAGACAAATGAAAATGAAAACAAAGTGGTCCAAAATCTTTGGGATGCAGCAAAAGCTGTTCTAACAGGGAAGTTTACAGCAATACCACCTCAAGAAGCAAGAAAAATCTCAAATAAACAACCTGTCTTTACACATAAAGAGACTAAAAAGAGAAGAACAAAACCCAAAGCCAGCAGAAGGAAGGAAATAATAAATATTGGAGCAGAAATAAACAAAATAGAAGCCAAAAATACAATAGGAGAGATTGAAGAAACCAGGAGCTGGCTCACAGAAAATATCAACAAAATTGATAAATTTTAGCCAGAATGATAAAAAAGGAGAAAGAAGACTTGAATAAACAAAATCAGAAATGAAAGAGGAGAAATAACCAACAGTACAGAAATACAAAGGATTATAAGAATATTATGAACAATTGTACACCAACATATTGGACAACCTAGAAGAAATGAATGAATTCCTAGAAACATAAAACCTCTCAAAACTGAATCAGGAAGGGCACCTGGGTGGCTCAGTCAGTTGAGCATCTTCCTTCAGCTCAGGTCATGGTCCTTGAGTCCTGGGATCGAGCCGCACATCAGGCTCCCTACTCAGTGAAGAGCCTGCTTCTCCCTCTGCTTCTCACATGAGCTCTCTCTCACTCTCTCACTCTCTCTCAAATAAATAAAATCTTCAAAAAAAAGTGAATCAGGAAGATAGAGAAAATCTGAACACACATATAATCAGCAGTGAAACTGAATCCATAATAAAAACAATTCCTGCAAACAAAACTCTAGGGTAGGATGGCTTCAAAGGTGAATTCTACCAAACATTTCAGGAAGAGTTAATACCTTCCCTTCTCAAACTATTCCAAAATATAGAAGAGGAGGGAAAACTTCTAAATTCATTCTATGGGCTTATATTATTCTGATAATAAAACCATATAAAGAAACTACAAAAAAGTAGAACTACAGGCTAATATCTCTGATGAACATAGATGCAAAAATGCTCAACAAAATATTAGTAAGCCAAATATAACAATACATTAAAAATAATTCACCATGATCAAGTGGGAATTAGTCACAGGATGCAAAGTTGCTTCATATTCATCAATCAATTGATGTGATACATCACATAAATAATAGAAGGATAAAAACCATATGATCATTTGAATAGATTCATAGAAAGCATTTGACAAAGTACAGCATCCATTCATGATAAAAGTCCTCTGCAAAGTAGGTCTAGAGGGAACATACCTCAACATAATAAATGTCTTATATGAAAAACCCACAGCCAACATGATATTCAGTGGTGAAAAACCGAGAGTTTTTCCTCTTAGATCAGGAACAAGACAAGTATGCCCATTCTCACCAATTTTATTCAATGTAGTATTAGAAGTCCTAGCCACAGCAATCAGACAAGAAAAAGGAATAAAAGACATTCAAATCTGTAAAGAAGAAATAAAACTTTCACTATTTGCAGATGACATGATACTATATATAGAAAACCCTAAGGACTCTACCAAAGAACTACTAGAACTGAAAAATGAATTCAGCAAAGTTGCAGTATACAAAATCAATGTACAGAAATCCACTGCATTTCTCTACACTAATAATGAAGCAACAGAAAGAGAAATTAAGAAAGCAATTTCATCTAGAATTGAACCAAAAATAACAAAATACATAGGAATAAACATAACCAAGACCTATACTCTGAAAACTATAAAATACTGATGAAAGAAATTGAAGAAGACACAAACAAATGGAAAGATATTCCATGCTCATGGATTAGAAAAACAAATATTGTTAAAATATCCATACTACCCAAAGCAATCTACATGTTTAATACAATCTCTATCAAAATACCAACAGCATTTGCCATAGAACTAGAACAAATAATCCTACAATTTGTATGGAGCCACAGAAGACCCCAAATGGCCAAAACAATCTTGAAAAATAAATCAACAGGGACACCTGGGTGGCACAGTCAGTTAAGTGTCCAACTCTTGGTTTCGGCCAGGTCATGATCTTAGTGTCATGAGATCAAGACCCACATCAGGCTCCACACTGAGCACGGAGTCTACTTGGGATTCTCTCTCCCTCTCCCTCTGCCCCCACCTATTTCTCTCTAAAATAAATAAATAAATCTTAAAAAAAAAAATGAACAAGGTTGGAGGTATCACAATACAAGATTTCAAGTTATACTACAAAACTGTAGTACTCAAAAGAGTACTGGCACAGGGATGTCTGGGTGGCTCAGTCAGTTAAGCACTGCTTTTGGTCTAGGTCATGATCTCAGGGTCCTGGGATCGAGCCCCATGCAGGACTCCCTGTTCAGCAGGGATTCTGCTTCTCCCTCTCCCTCTGCTCCTCCCTCTGCTCATTCTCTCTCTTTCAAATGAATACATTTAAAAAAATCTTTAAAAAAAAGAGTACTGGCACAAAAACAGACACACAGATCAATAGAACAGGATAGAAAGCCCAGAAAAAAGCCCACAATTATATGGTCAATTAATCTTTGACAAAAAAGACAAGTATATGCAATGGGAAGAAGACAGTCTCTTCAATAAATGGTGTTGGGAAAACTGGACAAATACATGCAAAAGAATGAAACTGGACCACTTTCTTACACCATACACAAAAATAAACTCAAAATGGACTAAAGACCTAAATGTAAGACCTAAGACCATAAAAATTCTTGAAGAGAGCATAGGCAGTAAGTTTTTTCATATCAGCTATAGCAACACCTTTTAGATATGTCTCCTGAGGCAAGAGAAATAAAAGCAAAAATAAACTATTGGGACTACATCAAAATAAAAACTTCTTCACAGTGAAGAAAACAATCAACAAAAATAACAGACAACCTACTGAATGGGAGAAGATATTTGCAAGTGACATATCTGATAAAGAGTATCCAAAATATATAAAGAACTTCTAAAACTCAACACCCCAAAACCAAATAATCCAATTTAAAAATGGGCTGAAGACATGAATAGACATTTCTCCAAAGACTTATGGACAGCCGACACATGAAAAGATGCTTAACATCACCCATCATCAGGGAAATCCAAATCAAAACTACAATGAGATATCACTTCACATTAGTCAGAATGGCTAAAATTAACAACACAAGAAACAACAGGTGTTGGTGAGGATGTGGAGAAAGGGGAATCCTCTTGCACTGTTGGCAGGAATGCAAACTGGTAAAGCCACTGTGGAAAATACTATGGAGGCCCTCAAAAAGTTAAAAATAGAACTATCCTACAATTCAGTAATCACACCACTAGGTATTTGCCCAAAGACTATGAAAACACTAATTCAAAAAGATATATGCACCCTTATGCATATTGCAGCATTATTTATAATACCCAATTACAGAAGCAGCCCAAGTATCTATGATAGATGAATAGATAAAGAGTAGATGGTATATATATACAATAGAATATATTTTTTAAAGATTTTATTTATTTATTTGAGAGAGAGAATGAGAGAGAGAGAGCATGAGAGGGGGGAGGGGCAGAGGGAGAAGCAGACTCCCCGCTGAGCAGGGAGCCCGATGAGGGGCTCAATCCCAGGACTCTGGGATCATGACCTGAGCCGAAGGCAGTCGCTTAACCAACTGAGCCACCCAGGCGCCCTGCAATAGAATATTTTTAAGCCATAAAAAAAAATGAAATTTTACCATTTGTAACAACATGAATGGAGCTGCAGAGTATAAATCTAAGCTAAATATGTCACAAGAGGCAAATACCATATGATTCATATGTGAAATTTAAGAAAGAAAATAAATGAGAAAAGGGATTAAAAAGAGAGACAAACTTAACTATAGAGAACAAATTGACAGTTATCAGAGGGGAAGTGGCCAGGAGGATGGGTGAAATAGGTGATGGGGATTAAGGAGTACACTTACCATGATGAGCACTGAGCAATGTATAGAATTGTCGAACCACTATATTGTATACCTGAAACTAATATAACATTGTATATTAAATATACTGGAATTAAAATCCTAAAAATAAAAAAATAAAGTTTGATAAATAATTAATATTTTATTTTTAAGATTATGAACAACAAAATATCAGTTAGTTTAATGTAGTAGTATTTTCATAACTATATTATGTGTATATCTTTTAAATATTTTAAGTATATGTATATATATTTTATTATGTATAATTTATTTTTATTTTATATGTCATTCAAAATATATATATTACAGAAAGAGAGAAAAGGGAAAAATAAAATAATTAATAAGTGTACAAAAGTACAACTTTATTACTTTAGTTTATTATTGAGTGATTATAGCATATGGATGATTATGTCTTTCCTAGGACAGAGTTTATGAACATTTCCTCCCCAAACTGCCAAGTTTGTCCATGTACACTTCACCTTTTCACTGTACCACTTGTACAATTATTATTTTGAAGATTTGGCTAGAAATTCCTTTTAAAATAATTATATCACATGCATTTTCTCAGAATCATCAGCATACCTAGCTCAGATACCTCTTTTTTAGCACTCTCCTAAATTCTTCAATACTATTTTGCATATTACAGAATTTAACTTTGAATACAAAATAACTACCCAAGAAGTTTTTTTTAATACAATTGAGAATCCACATGACTTTGGTCAGATTCTCATATCACATCATTTGGAATCATCAGTGTCCTTATACTGGTTTCCAAAGGCCTGGGCACTACTCAACTCTGTACGCCTATAAAGGATTGATTTGATTTGTCCTCCGACCTATATAATTTGAGTGGTAACAACGTGGTGATCAATAGTGACGTCTGTCTTTAGTTTTCAGTAATCTGTATGCTGCCACTTCCTAAATCTGCCATTGCCAGTAAATGGAATGAGGGCAGCCCTAACATTTTTTTTACAATTTATATTATAGCTCAAAAGTACCTCAGCCCAGAGTTCCTGCACTTCAGCTCGTTTAACATTGAAGGCCATATTCTATATGAACCTGTGATGCTGCAGCTTGGTAGTGGCAGAAGATACAAGACTCCTAGATCAAAGACAATGGGGTTTATTTTTCACAGTAGCTCTCAGCATGAGCTTCATATTCACACTAACTCCCCTTGTGCCCTAAGTCTCACAGAAACAACAATGAGGAGCCAGCTTTTCTACAGTAGGATCTGGCACCTATTATAAGATCATAAGCCATTCGATCAATCCATATTGTTAGACATATATCTTCATACAGTATCTTTTTTATACAGTTTCTTTGATGAAAATTCATCATTCATATTATAACTCAAGCCTCTAACTAGATTATCTATTTTGCTAAAAGTGTAGGAGTTTCTCCTCTTTCCCACCCAGTCTCTCACTGACATAAGTGAAATATATAGAAACCTCACAGGAAAGTTCCTATCACTCTATATGAAATTTTATCCTAAAAATCCCCCATTAAATCAGCACTTCAATAATGCAACCAACTGTTCTCTATTTTATAAGAGAGTTTTCTCAATATATCATTACCACTCTATTTATGTGTAATAGGACATTGAAAAGCCAGGAGTTCAGCTGCTCAATAAAAGCAATTTGCTCAACTGATCCTAAGATGTGGGGTCTCCCAATGAGTGTAACAAGTTGGATTTGTGTATGTATGACCCACTCATTTAAAGAGATCCAAGGGGAAAAACCAGAAAATCAGACAACAGCAGGGAAAAGAGCAATGAGATAATGTGTCTCCACAGACCCAACTATTGTCTGCTTCTGCAAATTACATTTAAGTTAATATGTATAAATTGCCTATTTCTGTGTATATCCTGTGGCTTTCTGAATTATTATATAACCAAAGTTTCAAATCTTTTTTTTTTTTTTTTTCTGAATAGAATCTACTTGAGTAATATATGTTCTTGGCATTTACAATATTCCATTGTGGATTAATCAACTAGGATAAATTTAGAATTATATGTTAGAAATGCAAATGAATGTTAGACTCCAAAAATAAAGAAAAATGATACTAATTGTATACCTCAAGATTCTGGAAAAGACAAACCGAAAGATAGGAGCAACCCAAGGTAAAATGTGAAATGTTCAAAATGAGAGGTTAAAAAGCATGAGGTCAATAAAAGGTCTGAGGACTCTGGAAAACTAAGACAAGAAGGTAAGAGTGGATAAAGACTGTAAAATACCAAACAAGTAAATTTCAGAAGATTTTTAAGGCAGTAAAAAATATTTTGCATGATAATATAATGGTGGTACCTGTAATTATACATTTCTCCAAACCCATTGGATGTATAACAACAAGAGTGAACCCTAATATAAGGTAGGAATTTTGGGTGATTATGATGTATCAAGGTAGGTTCATCAATTTTTATAAATGTATTACTCTGGTGGGGGATGCTGATAATGGGATAGGCAATGCACATGAGGGGGAAGGGTATATGGAAAATCTCTGTATCTTTCTCCTAATTTTTCTATGAACCTAAAACTACTCTTAAAAAAATGAAATCTTAAAAAATTGACTACGGTTTTAGAAATTATAAAACCATTAATTTTTCCAGAGGGATAGATAGCCTAACGCAAATTACTTTGCCCCCGTGGGCCTGGAAACTGGTGTTCTAGTGGTCAAGTAGTCACAGCTTCCAGCATTAGGGGGACAGACATAGATCATACCTCTCAATGGCAGGAGTCAAAGTGACAGGAATGACAAAGAATTTGTGGCCATATTAAAACTGCAGCAGAAATCACATTTTGGTCTTCTGTTGAATCATCTTCAGTCTCTTATTTTAGAAAGAAGAGGATATATAGAAAGAGATTCAGTTAGGAAGCAGGAAACTACTTATGAATTTATTGTTATAGTCCATGCAGAGTAGTAATAATGGCAATGAGGATGGCAAGTGGCAATCACATGGATATTGAGGAGGTACATCCACAGAATTTGGTAATTTATTGTACAGTAGTGGGGGTGTAATTGAGAGATCCAAGTCTGAGTAAAGTGGAATGAATGTGGAGTCTTTCATCACTATGCAAAATGAGACACCAATTGGGGGGATAGGAAAGCTAGATAATGAGTCAGTAATGCATATGTTTAATGTGAAATGGCTTTGATAAATCTAGATGAAAAATGTCTTGTGGAAAATTGAAAAAAATAGACTTAGAACTCAATAATTACATATTCACATTTAAGAGTCATCAGTGTTTAGGTTATAAGTAAATTTGTTTTAAGATTTCTCTTGATGAGGATACATTATGGGGAAAAAGTAAGGCTGAGACTAAGAAACCAAAAAGTACTACTTTTTAAAGTATGACAAGAAAAAAAAAATCACTGATGGAAACTGAGAAGAAATTAAGCAAAAGAGGAGGATAATGCCCTAACAGCCAGAACAGGAGAGATTTAGAAGAGGCAACTGACTGCTTATACTGAATTTTTTTATTTTGTAAACTGTAAATTATTTGGCTAGCTCCCTTAAGATTTTAAAACTAGGCTCCTTAAAGTTGTAAATAAAAGGAGTAAATATCAACAAGTAGTATAAGAAATGAACTTTACTGTTCCTCCTTGTTCTCCAAGATTCATCTTTTCTGCCATTATTGAAACTGGATTTAAGAGAGCATTTTCTCCCCCTAAGCAATCTGTTTCAAGCTGTAAATTAGATACTTTTCTTAATGTATTGCACACAGTTGAGATTTTACTAAACTTTACTAAAGTTTGTGGATTAGGAAAAGGTAAATAGGTACAGTTTACAATAAGCAATTAGTTAATTAGACTTTTAGTTTGTGGCCCACAACATGACAACTTCCCTGCTTAATATTCTATCTGCTTTTGTGTAGCAAAAAATAATTTAATTCCCAATAATAGAAACAATTTCAAATATACCCTTATCCTCAAAGCCTCAGAGGTCTTCTACTCCTGCCTAAGGCCCATCGTCCAAGACCGGATTTCCTATATGAGGATCAACTTAATGATCAACAGGGAGGATTGTTACCTCAGGGTAACTTCAGGAATAAGCCTACTCAAAACAGCACTCTTAATCTGCAGTCAGAGCACTTTGCGTCATCAGAATCTCTATTCACAAAAAGTATTCTACAAATCTGTGTGTTTATAACATTAAATTAAAGACAGTATGACTGACACAAATACTTTTAAAAATGAATAGAATTATGTAATATTAAATAAATGGTATTTTATAATAAAAATACACTTTACTAAATAAATGTCCAGGGGCGCCTGGGTGGCTCCATGGGTTAAGCATCTGCCTTCGGCTCAGGTCATGATCCCAGAGTCCTGGGATCAAGTCCCGCATCGGCTCCCCACTCAGCGGGGAGTCTGCTTCTCCCTCTGAGTCTCTCTCCTCTCATGCTGTCACTCTCTCTCTCAGATAAATAAATAAAATCTTAATAAATAAATAAATAAATGTCCAGCATGAATTAATTAGAAAACATAATGAAATAGCCAGTTGCATGCCCCTCAGCACAGAATCACCATGAATGTAACAACAGCAAATGCAGACTGGCTCAAAAATGTGTTTTGTGTAACATACATAGTACCATAAGTGGTGTTATGGTTGATGACACATTTTTATGAAATGGTAAACAGCTCCTGGAAGGCCTGAACAAAGTCAAATATCATCTCCCTCGACGTACATAATTATATTCTTAGAAAATTCAATGTATCCAAAAAACATGAAAAATTATTTATGTTTATATGTAGAAAAAAGTTAGGTTCTAGGTTCATAATTTGAGGAGGAGTTTTTCACATACATGAATGTCCAGCAGGGCATTTACCTTAGTTTGTAACAACTGAATGGCATGCAGAATTATCCTGTGCTGTACAATAACCCAAACACCCCTTCACTTATTGCCAATAGTCCTCCTCAATCACTGTAATGACAATATTACCTTCTAGATTCCCAAGATGCTCTGTAGAGAGTTTTACACTATCATGGAAAACCCATGCCTTAGAGCTTCAATCTGTCAGAAAACACACTAAGTCTATTATCACTAGAAATGTGGCCTTAATTCAGTCTCTACATAATAGCTGTGTTATAATACAGCTAAATGAGCATAATAGTCATTCAAGAAATAAATACAGTAAATGATCCAAACGTTTCTTTATTGAGAGCATGGATGATACTAGCAACAGTGCATTCGAGAGAATAAAGGGAGAAAAAATAAGATTTCAGCCGGATAAATCATATTAAAAGGCTGAGTAATCTAAGCCTGAGTGTATACAACTCATGCATATTGCTTAGGTGCTGAAAAGAAACTATTTTACTTTTTTTTTTTTTAAGATTTTATTTGTCAGAGAGTGAGAGAGAGCGAGCGAGTGCGAGAGCATGTGCACAAGCAGGTGGGAGCAGAAGGCAGAGGAAGAAGCAGGCTCCCAGCTGAGCAAGGAGCCCGATGTGGGACTCGATCCCAGGACTCTGGGATCATGACCTGAGCCAAAGGCAGATGCTTAACTGACTGAGGCACCCAGGCATGCCAACATTTTCAAATCTACTGGGTGAGGCAATGTTAATGAAATTAGGCAAATTTAAAATAATGATGTAAACATTCCTGGGAAAATGTGTATTCAACACAAATTTAAACTTCATTTTTAAAATGCTGTACTTTTCCATAAAAGAAAAAACTGCTAACTTCCAATTTTCCCCCTTCTACCTAACTTTGTCTTTAATTTCTTTCTTCTGTGCTTTGGTCTGGCTAAAATCCCCATAACATATGTTTGGTCTCTTTCTGGTCCTTAAAAAAAAAAAAAAAATTGCCTTCATGAATGCACTACTTATTTAAGCTTTAGAAAAAAATACCTATAATTTTCCAAATTCATTTAAAATTGCCTTTCTCACTTTTTGGAGTTATTAACAAGCTTGTCTAATATATTAACACTTGAAAAACTGATGAGCAGATTTTTAATTGCTCTGCTTAAGTTATTATTAAGTATAGAACTCAAAGAATAGATTAATCTTCAGCATTTATTCTTCTGTCTAAGGATAAATCATTAGTAAGTCTCCTGAGTTTACCCTCAGTTCAGTTGTTCACCACTGTAAACTGAAAATGAGAAAAGGTTTCTCAGATAAATAATCTCAGTGTAATTACTACTAAATGGTAAGCTTTCTACTTGCACAATTGGGTCAACCCTGGTAGAGAGCTGTCTTAAAAGTTAAAGAAACAGAAACAGAACAAAACAAAAAACTCAGCATGTATTTATTGTTTACTGTTATTAGGGATAATGATTAATTTTTGACTTGGATTATCTCATTTATTCTCTGTAACAACCTTATGATCTAAGTATCTCTATTATCCCCTTAAGTAATATTTAAAACCAGAAGTCAAACACAGAATTTCTGAATCCTGAATCCAAATTACTTCAAAGCATGCTTCTCCAGATACGACTGAAAAAATTTTAGGTTCTTCAAATCTTCTCTTTTCTTGTATTTCAAAGTTTTGTTAGTTTGGAAAATAAAATAAAGCAAAAAGAAGGTAAATAAGTAAGTACCTAATGTGTTCCAAGTTTCTAAAATAGCTGTTCATACCAAAGGGAATATAGTCAGTGATACTGTATGGTGACAGGTGGTAGCTACAATTGTGGTGAGCAAAGCATAACATAGAGAAGTTGAATCACCATGTTGCACACCTGAAACTAATGTAACATTGTGTGTCAACTATACACAAAAAATAGCATTCATTTTTTATTCCCTGTTCTTTTCTGGGAAACATGTATTCAATAACTCTTCTTTGTCCAATTTGTGCTTATGTCTAGTTCTTCAGTATTTAACAACAGCTTTTTCATGATGTTTAGTGTCTAATAAAAGGGTGACAAACGAGTTCTTATAATTTACTGTTAGAAAATGTTATAACAAGATAAATTCAATATAATATGGAAGCCCAGAATGCAGGACCTAACCAGACCTAAAGGTCAGAAGAAATGTCCAGGAGGAAAGCATGTTTAGACACCCACTTAATGGATAGGCTGGAGTCGAAAAAGATGTAAAGTATTGTGTTAACTCTGCTAACTAAGCAAACTTTCTCTGTTACTCTATGGGCATCTCCATGAACATGTAAGCTATTTTCCTGGTCCACTTGCAGTTAGAGATGCCCATGAGATCCTCTTCTGGCCAAAGAGCTAATAAATGGAGTTAGACTTGGGGTGCTGGGGAGGAGGGCTTGTTTTTAAAAAATCTTTCCCTTTTAGTTAAAAGACAAGCTTCATATGAAAAATCTTTTATACATCTTTTTACAGAGAATAATACATTTCTTTTTCTTTCTCTTTTTTTGGAAAAGCCTTCTGAAAATGTTTTAATCCACATTTTTTACTCCTGAACATAGAAATGAGTCTCTAAATGGATATAACATAATACAATTTGCCCACAAAGGAAATTGGAAATTAAGAAAATGAGGATGATTTTGCTAATCATATTCTCCTTTCAATTAATTGTAGATTAAACAACTGGTGAGTGTTGATGGAGTTATGTATAGTCTAGGCAGAGGCAGCAAATCCAAGCATCTGTGCCTCTCTCTATAAAATAAAAAGCAATGAGAGGGTGGGTGTCTATGTGTTGTAAATTCCTATGAAAACAGTAAGTCTTGGGGATAGAAGATTATAAATTCAAATGAATTCTGTTTTAGTACAAAATAAAGTAACTCCCAAGCAACATGCCACAATAATAAGAGAAAAGCAGTGAAATTAAACTCATTAGATAAGTGGAAAAAGTAGGAAGTATCTTATTCTTCCGTGGAGAAGGGATAAAGAGTAAAGAGACATCTGTTATTTGCAAATTGTGTAAAATGTGACTATTTGTTTATATCCCAATATTATTTTCACATTCTTATATCTGAAGATGTGAATTATTCAAAGAATACTACTTTCAGTAACATATATGTGTCCACATAAGATCTAATCACTGTATAGACTATTTACAACATTTCCTTGTATGATTTAAGATTAGATAAATTATGATACATGATAGCCCTTTATTATGTTTTATGAGCTCTGAATATTTGCTAAACATGTAAAAAAATCTGAATTAAATATAATACACCTCCATTTTAAAGCTTCAACAACTTCCTATACCCAATATTACAGAATCACCATACAATACTTGAATTATGTTATCATAGTTGTATGTTAACATAGTTCTAAGACTCTATCCAGGTGAATGGATTTTGAACATGAAACATTATAAGAGGCCTAGACGTAAGGGTGAATAACACATATGGTCCATTTATTTCTGTTTTTCAAAACTGTTTTGTACCTACACACATACATATGTTTTAGACACAATGAACACATTTTGGTAACCACCATGTAGATAAAGTATTAGTTTTTTTTTTTAATTTTATTATGTTATATTAATCACCATACATTACATTGTTAGTTTTTGATGTAGTGTTCCATGATTCATTGTTTACGAATAACACCCAGTGCTCCATTCAATATGTGCCCTCTTTAATACCCATCACCAGGCTAACACATCTCCCCATCCCCCTCCCCTATAGAACCCTCAGTTTGTTTCTCAGAGTCCATAGTCTCTCATGGTTCGTCTCCCCCTCTGATTTCCCCTCCCTTCATTTTTCCCTTCCTACTATCTTCTTTTTTTTTTTTTTTAACATATAATGTATTATTTGTTTCAGAGGTACAGGTCTGTGATTCAACAGTCTTACACAATTCACAGCGCTCACCCTAGCACATACCCTCCCCAATGTCTATCACCCAGTCACCCCATCCCTCCCACCCCACCCCCCACTCCAGCAACCCTCAGTTTGTTTAGTGAGATTAAGAATTCCTCATATCAGTGAGATCATATGATACATGTCTTTCTCTGATTGACTTATTTCGCTTAGCATAATACCCTCTAGTTCCATCCATGTCGTTGCAAATGGCAAGATTTCGTTGTTGTTGTTGTTGTTGTTGTTTTGATGGCTGCATAATATTCCATTGTATATATGTATACACTGTATCTTCTTTATCCATTCATCTGTTGATGGACATCTTGGCTCTTTCCACAATTTGGCTATTGTGGACATTGCTGCTATAAACATTGGGGTGCATGTACCCCTTCAGATCCCTACATTTGTATCTTTGGGGTAATCTCACTGATATGAGGAATTCTTAATCTCAGGAAACAAACTGAGGGTTGCTGGACTGGTGGGAGTTGGGAGGGATGGGGTGCCTGGGTGATAGACATTGGGGAGGGTGTGTGCTATGGTGAGCACTGTGAATTGTGTAAGACTGATGAATCACAGACCTGTACCTCTGAAACAAATAATACATTATATTTAAAAAAAAAAAAAGTAGGAAGGGAAAAATGAAGGGGGGGGAATTGAGGGGGAGACGAACCACGAGAGACTATGGACTCTGAGAAACAAACTGAGGGTTCTAGATGGGAGGGGGTGTGGGGAGGGGTTAGTCTGGTGATGGGTATTAAAGAGGGCATGTGTTGAATGGAGCACTGGGTGTTATTCGCAAACAATGAATCATGGAACACTACATCAAAAACTAATGATGTAATGTATGGTGATTAACATAACAAAATAAAATAAAATTTTAAAAAATTTGCTTTAGTATTTAGTGAGCCATTGCTATCCATGGCTCAGTGATTCATTTAATCATAACAGTTCAACACTGAACTCAATGGAATATATTGAACTACACATCCAGTTTACTTAAGAGTGTTCCCATCTGATGGGTGCCTGGGTGTTTCAGTCAGTTGAGTGTCCGACTCTTGATTTTGGCTGAGGTTATGATCTCAGGGTTCTGGGATGGAGCCCTGCATCGAGCTCCATGCTCAGTGGGGAGTCTGCTTAGAGATTCTCTTTCTCTCTATTCCTCTGCCAATCCCCCTGCTTGTGCTTATTCACACTCTCTCTAAGATAAATAAGTAAATCATTTAAAACAAAAAGTGTTCCTATCTGAGATGCTGTTAACTAACATTTTTGTGATATTAACACATATTTTAAATCAGCACATTGTATATACCTTAAGCTTTCATATGTTATGTGTCAGTAACTCAATAAAGCCAAGAAAAACATAAATTTAAAAAAAATTTTGATAAGGGCAGTGTTTATACACAATAAAACTTTTACAACTTATATTAATACTGAACTTCAAATGCCCTTTCAAGAAAATAATTACAATGTGTCTTGCTTCTAAATATGTTTCCACATTTTTAGTATAATCTACTTTAAAATCAATATAAATATTTACTTAGAATCCAACCTAAACAATATTATCTGATAAAAATTCCATGTCATTCCTTAACATTCCTTACCTATTACTTATTAGTAAAATGCCATAAAGAAAAAAAATCAAGAACTGAAAAAAATCTTCAGCAAGAAAAATTTCTATGATATAAAAGTTTTAAGAAAACTGAGTTATATAATATGCATTAGCCTCTATTTATTCATAGTGATCTAGTGAAGTACTCAGTAGAAAGAGATTCAAATTTTCATTTTAATCAAAATTAATCAAAATTAAGATGGGAACAATTTTAATAAGAAACATCCAACAAAACCCTCATATGTATGAGTTGTGTTTCTCTATGATTATTTACTGCTTCAATATTTATCACTTGGGACAAAGAGGAAAAATATAAAATATCGGAAAATAAGAGATTTGTTTGTTTGGTAGAAGTGCATTTCTTTTCAGACTTCCTTCCAACAGAAAAGTTAAATAAAATTCCAATAAATGGTTAAAATTAAATGGTTGAACTATCCAAACACTTTTGCTTTATTCATCATTTTTCTCACTAGAGCTTAATTTAATTCTTCAAAAGACTTTAAAAATACAGTTCTTCTCCACTAAACTTTTAAAGAAAGGTAGTAAGTTCCAGTCACAGTCCCATCAAAAACCTGAGTTAATGCTTTTCTAATTTCAAATTAAATGCAAGGTCGTTTGTTTTGCTAGTCATTTGTATTTACTATGACTCAGGATAAGATTAAAATCAAGCTGGGGCACCTGGGTGGCTCAGTCAGTTGAGAATCTGACTCAGTTTTGGCTTAGGTCATGATCTCAGGGTTGTGAGATTCAGCCCCGCGCTGGTCCCTATGCTCAGTGTAGAAGCTGCTGCTTCAGAGTTTCTCCCTCTCCCTCTGCCCCTCCCCCCTTCTTACACGTGCACTCTCTCATAAATCAATCAATAAATAAAATCTTAAAAAAAAATATCAAGCTAGACAGCCTTTCAGAACTCATACCTGTATAGGATACCATGCTACCTCTAGAGATAAGGATCTCTAGTCAGACAGAGAGACAAAATTTTTCACAAAGGTAAACTGAAATACATTAAAATACAAACACGTTGGTATACAATGTTCCAAAGCCCTATGGTGTACAAGAAATCTACAAAAATGTTTGCTTGGGGAAATTACCAACAAGCCTATCAAATTGCCCAACTCAACCATAGAAAAACCAAAATATTTCCTGACAAAACATGGACCGGAAAGTTAAAATTGTCCCAGATCTAGCCATACTAAATAGACATCAATGTTTTCATTTAAATTCAGGTGTGAACACTGACAAAATACAAAAGGGAATCCCCAGGAGATAATATGAATGGTTGTTAATACTGCAGTGTGAAAATGTAGCATGTCTTGTATATCATGGATCCAGTGCAGAAAGCTGTTTTTCCTTCATTCGGGGAGACAGAGGAGCATCTGGGCCTATGTAAGGTGAGGACTGGAAAAGAGACCCCAGACAAAGGGCTAAAACACTGGTAAAAGAGTAATTCATAAGTCCAATCCCTTGACCAAAAAAGGAAATGTCAAAATGTTTTTTGGTGGTTTTTTTTGGTGGCTTTGCAGGAGAAAATATATAAGTGCAATATGAAATAGACATTTGAAGGCCAAGTTGTCATTATTCTTATGGTATTGGAAGCCAAAAAATGAAATGTTGAGTAAATATCACTCCTAGAATGGACAATTAAGAAGAGCAAACCCTAAAGAAATCTGCCTCTGTGTACGCTTTTGTCATAGAAAGACAGGAGGTATATTTCATTAATAATAAAACCATTGCAAGAAGGTAGATCATGGTAGGAATAATGGAGTATGATAATTCATCAGCTATATGTGCCAAAGTTAACACAGGCTAAAAAACCAGAATGTTCTTAAACTGACAAAGCATAATTACCAAAATACAGAAAGAAGCCAACATATTTAATAGTAAAACATTAGAAGAATTTTCTTTAAAAATAAAGAATGAGAACATTATACTGGCTTTAAAATTTCTTGGATGTTAACAAATTGCAAAGTCCTACATTATGCATGATACCATATATGCTAAATTTTCAAATGTAAAATTAGGATATATAACATTGATATGTATATATAAAACTATGCATGGGGTTGATTTATTCCAAGTGCCAAAAGTACTTATCTCTGAAGAGGGAGAATGAGGAGGACATGACAGGTAAGATTTAGCTGTATTTATTGAATTTTGTTCTTTTTAAAGAGATCTGACGTTAATCAGTGGAAATGTAACCATCTTTTAGATCTTTGTGGTATTCACCTGAGTGTTTGTTATATAATTTTTATAATTTCCTATACATTGGAGTAGTTTTGAATTGAAGTGTTAACTAACCTTATTGTGGTAATCATTTTTTAATATATACATATATCTGATCACACCATACAGCTTAAACTTATAATATGTTATATGTCAATGATATCTCAACAAAGCTGGGGGAAAATGAAAAAACAACTGTAATTTCCTTCTGGGGGGATTAAAATATTTCATTATTGTTTTATTTTATTTAAATTCAATTAATTAACATATGGTGGATTATTAGTTTCAGAGGTAGAGGTCAATGACTCGTCAGTTGCATATAACACCCAGTGCTCATTACATCAAGTGCCCTCCTTAATGCCCGTCAACGAGTTACCCCATCCTTTCACCCACCTCCCCTCTAGCAAGCCTGTTTTCCTATAGTTAAGAGTCTCTTATGGTTTTTCTCCCTGATTTTGTCTTCCTTATTTTTCCTTCCCTTATTTTTCCCTCCCTTCCCCTATGATCCTCTGTTTTGTTTCTTAAATTCCTCATATGAGTGAAATCATATAATTGTCTTTCTCTGATTGACTTATTTTGCTTGGCATAATACTCTCTAGTTCCATACACATCATTGCAAATGGTAAGATTTTGATTTTTTGATGACTGCATAATATTCCATTGTATTTATATACATCTTCTTTATCCATTCATCTACCAATGGATATCTGGACTCTTTCCATATTTTGGCAATTGTGGACATCACTGCTTTAAACAATGGGGTGCAGGTGCCCCTTCAAATCACTATGTTTGCATCCTTTGGATAAATACTTATCAAAAATGAACCATTGGGGCTTCATCAAGATAAAAAGCTCTTGCACAGCAAAGGAAAGAGTCAAGAAAACTAAAAGACAACCTACAGAATGGGAGAAGATATCTGCAAATGCCTTACCAGAAAAAGGGCTAGTATTCAAAATCTATAAAGAACATATCAAACTCAACACCCAAAAAACAAATAATCCAGTCAAGAAATGGGCAGAAGACATGAACAGACATTTCGCCAAAAAATACATACAAATTGCCAACAGACACATGAAAAAGTGCTCAACATCCCTTGGCATCGGGGAAATACAAATTAATACTACAATGAGATATCTCCTTATACCAGTCAGAATGGCTAAAATTAACAAGTCAGGAAACAACAGATGTTCGCGAGGATGCGGAGAAAGGGGAACCCTCCTACACTGTTGGTGGGAATGCAAGCTGGTGCAGCCACTCTGGAAAACAGTATGGAGGTTCCTCAAAAAGTTGGTAATAGAGCTACCCTACAACCCACTTGCACTACTAGGTATTTATCCAAAAACAACTGAAATTTCTAAAGTAATTTTACTTAACATTTTACTTAATAATAAATAATTTTAATTTTGAAGACTAAATTCTTAGTGTCCTCTAAAAAAAAGACTAGTAGCAAAACAAGTAATAAAAGCAATTTTAATATCAGAAATTATTTTACTAAATTATACCTATGATTTTAAAATAGTTACTTGAAGGACAATTCAGCAACTAGTATCAATTAAGGCATCATTTTATTATCAAGATGCCAAAAGCTTATAGGTCTATGATATTATAGGAAAAAAGACAGCCATATCAAGTTATTAATTAACCTACAAGTTAAAAGAGAGGAAGTGGAGAGGATTTGGAATTCTGCCTGATTGCTGTCTCGGGATTTGGTATCTATCCCACTAGAAAACAAACAAACTAATGTTGATGTTGTTTTAAGGGTAAAGGTGCTTATAGCCATCAATATGACTCACAAATTTAGGTCAAGTAGTTTTGGCTGTTATTAAGGTGTTCAACACATTATAGTCATTCAAGCTGTTTACAGTCAGTGTCATTTCTGATTGTGTAGTAACTGTGTTAAAGGTAAATACTGGTAAATATTTAAAATATAACCCTTGTCCATAACATATCTTTTAATGAGGATAACATTAAAAAAAAACTATAATAAGATCTACTTAATATTTCTTTCTTCCTCATAAATTTTTTCTATATATTGGAGTACAATTTTTAAACATAGTGAAAGAATTATACCTTTAAAACTCCTGCTATTCCAGTAGAATAGTGATGAAAATATCCAGCCTTCTAATATAGGAATAGAAGAATATGGGAATGTTTGTTAGGTAAGAGAACTCTAATCTGTAATGTTATGCTTAAAATAATGAGCTCCAACAAGATGATCTCAAACTTGGAGAACACATAATAGTAAACAAATAGGCAAGTTTGAGAGTCCACAGTTCGGAGATAAACTTTAATAGCTCTGGAATTAAAAAAAAAAAACTATCTTTAGCATTTTTCAACTTTTAATTAGAAAATCTTTGCTAAATATTGTAGATAAAAATGTTCACAAAAGTTTACTAAAATATTCCATTATGTGGTATTTATTTGTATAGATCTATAAAATATTAAAATGTATGATTGTTTTATCAGTTGGTATGCATATCCTATAACATGTCTAGGGAACCTGAAGGATTAGTGCTTCAATCTTCTTCAACAAAAGCTATCTGGTACACAGAGGACAGGCAAGGTTTTTCTATTCCTTGTCGCTTCAATTATATGTTTCTAAGCTTTTTTTAAAGATATACATTCTATTCATTCATCAAAAATTTCCTAAATAGACATGTAGAATATCTGTCTTGAAATAGATTTGGGAAATACTCTTTAGACCGTGAACCAACCAATTTCACATTCTGTATATGATGTCATATTTAACATGATATAGTATTATGTACATTCATGTTTGGATCTCAGTTTCTCAGTTTACTTGCTATTTATTTATATTCAGCAAATCTGCATTTTCATTAAAATTCATTTTATTGACAATGCTGACTCACATACTAAATATGCATACTAACACAGAAACTGAGTTTTCAGGTAATAAAGTTTTGAACATTTACCTTACCTAAGAGTAACCTCAGATTCTAATAGCATAATTAACTGATGTCAGGTTTATTATCATTGGCTGCTCCATATGTGAAGATGACATATTTTTATAAAGGATTTAACATTCATTATATAGAGGTTTTCTATTAAAAATGGATTTTACTTTTTAAAAATTCTAATTTCTATCATTTATATCTGCCTTCTTGACGCCATAGCTAATTATTGTAGTGCAAGTGGGATAAAACTAGCTTAAAGGTCATATGGCAGTGTTTTTACAGAAACCTTTGGCTTTACCCTGCAAATCTATTGAGGGAAAACCAGTGAGCTTGTAGAAGGAAGGAGTAGCTCATAAAGAACTAGGACCATGCAACTAACTGATTCCCTGAAAAGAAAAATACTTGCATGAAAGAGATGCAAGACAAAATCTAAGATGACAAATGTTATGAATAACATTCTAAATGGTTGAAGTCAACTGTGTTATAAACCATCTGGCAAATTTAGGTCCTAACTGAAATGCATATGAATTATTGACATTTAATGGACTATTTAATGGACCTATAAAAAAATTATTTGGCAAAACAACAGGTTTTCAGTAAAAAAAAAAAAAAAATCAATCTTTCCGAGAATCAAACCTAGAGAATATTTCCTCATTCCAATATAAATACTATACAGGATCAAAATACATATTCTTTGAATTTCAGAAAATAAAACCATATTTATTACATGTAAATAAAAGATATACATGCCAATGTCAAAGATAACATTTAGCAGTGTGACGGAGTGGCATCGAAATCCCTAGTCATCAATTATCAAGATGAATAAAATCTCTCTGAAGAAAAATAAAATTATACCTGCATAAGATTTTGAAAATAGTAAAATTTCAAAGCATGGATTTTCAATGAATGCAGGTTAATGTGTTAAATTTTATTAAATAATATCACTCAATGATAAAATAGTTAATATTTCAGTAAGAAGTTACTATTGGAAAATATTATATTTCATAGCTGATCAGAAACAAATCTAAAACTGTTGTGTTCTGGATTTTCAATTACTACATTTGCTGCAGTATTTTCACATAGTCAAGCAGAAGATGGCAATTATGTTACTGAAGCTTTGTGTTCCCTGAGTCATTGATGTGGCATTGTTCTTTAATGAGGTAAAATTATTTTCTCAATTATATCATAATATTCTGCAACATTATTAGGCTTGATTTTTTTTTTTTACCATGCAGCTAGAAAGAAGGAGGCGAAGAAATTAATAACAATAATTATTTATGTGAAAGAAAGATTGCGTAGGCTGAGGGTATGACATACTGCTGATATTCAATGACTACTCCCACTGAAGCTGTGGTTTTAAAACCATATCTACATATTACTTAAAATAATTCTTCTAAACTGCAATATCTGGAACAAAATATATGGAAAAATATGTCCTGGTAGTTAGGGTAGAATCACATACAATAAAAAGAGAAAGACAGATAGGTTGTTTACATGCCATTTGTAGCTGATTAATTTACTTATTAACAGCGCTGTATTTATAAAAACAAACATCATATTCTTTCATGAGACACAAAACCTAGTACATGGAACCAGTCATCTAAACCTAATATGATACACACATATATATGTATACATACGCACATATATACACAGTACATTGTGTGTGTGTGTATGTGTGTGTGTATGTGTATATTGTTATTTGAAATAAAGCAGAGAATGAGGACAAAAATTATTCATCAGGTACAAATTTGGCACAGCTGCTGGCATATCTAAATTCAATATTTTTTTTTAAAGATTTTTTATTTATTTATCTGAGAGAGAGAATGGGAGACAGAGAGCATGAGAGGGGGAGGATCAGAGGGAGAAGCAGACTCCCTACCTAGCAGGGAGCCCGATGCGGGACTCGATCCCGGGACTCCAGGATCATGACCTGAGCCGAAGGCAGTTGTTTAACCAACTGAGCCACCCAGGCGCCCTAAATTCAATATTTATGACACATAAATATCAGGACATTTTTTCCACACTATAATAGGGTTTGGCAAACTATGACCCACTGTCTATTTCTCTTAAGTAAAGTTTCTGTAAGTAAAGTTTTATTGGAACACAGTCATGCTACAATGGTAGAACTGAGTAATTGTAACAGAAACAGTGAAGTTCTCAAAGACCAAAATGTTTACTATCCAGTTCTTCATAAGAAAAGTGTCCCAAATTCTGCTTTATAACACACCAGCTTTTTTTAATCTTTTTAAAAATTTTTTATTGTTATGTTAATCACCATATATTACACCATAGTTTTAGATGTAGTGTTCCATGATTCATTGTTTGTGCATAACACCCAGTGCTCCATGCAGAACGTGCCCTCTTTAATACCCATCACCAGGCTAACCCATCCTCCCCTCTCTCCCCTCTAGAACCCTCAGTTTGTTTTTCAGAGTCCATCGTCTCTCATGGTTCGTCTCCCTCTCTGATTCCCCCCCTTCATTCTTCCCCTCCTGCTATCTTCTTCTGCTTTTTTTCTTAACATATATTACATTATTTGTTTGAGAGAAACACCAGCTCTTTTTAATTGCACAACACATCTAACTTTACTATGGCCCCACCTATTTAGCAGCTAAACTGGAAATTCATTCATTTATGCAACATTTATTTGTTACTACCATTAGGCCAACTGCTTACTCTTCTAAGCAACAGGGAAACAGCAAGGCTTTGATCCCAGAACAACCCAGTGAGAAAATGTCTTAAGTATTAAGTTAACGTAAATTATACAATATGAAGTAACATTATGACATTAGCAAGGGGAAAACATTAAGTGCCCTGATAGCTCACTTTCTAAGCTTCTGGAAATGGGGATTATGTATCTTTCTTTGGCTCTTTTACACCAAGACAAGAGATGTCATCTTGGGGGCAGAGATGAAGACAGGGTAAGCAGAAGCATGGACACTCTCTGGAGATTATATTTAATGTTCTTTCTTGTCCGATGCCCTTCCATAATCTCTACACTTCTCACACAGTATCCAGGGGCCATTACTGACTTCTACTGCACAACTCAGCATTAAGAGGCCTCTATTTTTGGAATGTTTCTGCCAGTATGGTGAAGATCTTTTGTATTCTGCATGTTCTCCTTCAAGATGTTTCCAGATGACTCAGAATTATATTTATGAAGGCACACTATTAATCTCTGAATCAATTATCAGATATCCTACACTTAATATATTCAAAAGCAATAGTTTCTTTATCCAAGGACACTCTGTCCATTCTGTAGTCACTGTATACTTTGTGTACCAGCTTTAATAGATATCTCCTTTGGTAAAAACAGACCCAGCACTAATAGAGAATTGGTGGGATAAGAGAAAAAAAACATTCTATTTATACAATAATTTATACCTAATAAGGTGTCATTTTCTTTTTTTTTTTTTTAAAGATTTTATTTATTTTGACAGAGAGAGACATAGCGAGAGAGGGAACACAAGCAGGCGGAGTGGGAGAGGGAGAGGGAGAAGCAGGATTCCCTCTGAGCAGGGAGCCTGATGAGGGGCTCGATCCCAGGACCCTGGGATCATGACCTGAGCCGAAGGCAGACGCTTAACGACTGAGCCACCCAGGCACCCCTAAGGTGTCATTTTCTTAATATTATCAACATTGTGGCAGAATCTAATAGCTATTAGCCTTTTAAATTAGGAGGACCTGAGTTTGAATGTGGATTTTTTTTACTGTCTCACCTTATGAATTTGGATGAAAAATTAATGTCTCTGAGACTCAGCTTGTGTATGTATACAAGAGGAATTACAATATTTACTTTGTAGGGCATTACTGGGGATTACAATTAGTGACTGTAAAAGTCTAAGGAGGTAGCTATTCTTAAATCACGTAGATAGAAATGACAACTACCATTTACTATCTACTATTTGCAAGCACTCTAGTTAATCCTTTATATGCATTGCGCATTATTTATTTTTTTATGTTTTTAAAGATTTTATTTATTTATTTGAGAGAGAAAGAAAGAGAGAGAGAGCAGAAGCAGGGGGAAGCGGCAGGCAGAGGGAGAGGGAGAAGCAGGCTTCCCGCTGAAAGGGGCAGGGAGCCTGATGCCGGGCTCGATCCCAGGACCCTGGGATCATGACCTGAGCCAAAGGCAGATGCTTAACCGAGTCATCCAGGTGCCCCTATTGTGCATTATTTATTAAAAAAATAGTTTGAAATCGATATCATTGGCCCCAATTACTGACTAGAAACCTTAAGTTTTACAGACATTTAGAAGAAGGTGATAAATCCCTAGTGAATTCAGGAGCCATGATTTATATGGATTGTAGTAACAGTGCTACATGATCTGTTTTCATGGCATTACTCCTTTGCCTCAGGCCCTTGATCTGGCACAGATATTTGTCTTCTTGCCAGACCTCAGCTCCACCTCACTATGACCTGGCCTGTTTTCTTCAGGAACACAGCATCTACACGACTGGCTCCTACCTAGATAGCTTCTGTTTTGTATAATCAATCTGGCAATCCTCCATCAGCTAAAGGTGATATCATATATCCCACAATGACTTCAGTTATCAGAAATCTGATGTATCTTTCTTTTACATGACACAGAAGCTGGGCATTGCCAACATTTTCAAAACTAGAATGCACCTTCCTTTCCAGCTCCTTTTCATATAACCTATTTTCTAGTCAGGCAGAGCTTCTCTCAACTCCTCAAATACATCATAAACAATCATGTCACCATGTTTTTTACATCCCTTTCCTGGATTATCTTAATTTTATTCCTTCCATACTCACGAAAACCCTACTTTTTCTTCAAAACACAGGGGGAAATATAAAAGAAAATTGTTTCCCTCATTCTAATCCCCAGGTTGGTTTTGTGGCTCCATGATCAGATTTCTCCAAACATTTCATATGCAATTTTATTACAGCACTTCACTGAAAGTACCTGTCTCATACGTGGCATTGCAAAGTAATGAATTTAATCTTTTTTACTTCTGTATATCCCATGTAAATCAATGTTATTGGCATTTATAAAAAGCTGCAGTACAGGGAAATTATGTCACTTAGATTCATGCTTTTGATAGACTCTTACATCAATGGCCCACAGTAAATGATGCTCTCTCGTAGAGTCCTTCCTGCATTGATTCTCTGCTTGGTCATAAAACTTCCTTTGATCAAAGGCATTATAAAAAATCATGTTAACAGAAGCTTGATGGACACTTGCACATTGGGGCTCACCTTCTTGGAATGTATGTATTTAGAAACCAGCCTACATTATGTAATAAAACTCATGCTAGAGTACTGAAGGATGAAACTATGTGGTAAGAGACTATAGAGGATGAGAGGCCACTGTGAAAATTCCAGCTCACAGTTGATAAAACCACATGTGTAACCTCAGCTGTACCATATGGAGCAGAACTGCTCAGCTGACCAGTTAACTCACAGAATCATGACAAATAATAAATTATTGTTGTTTTGAGCCACTACATTTTGGACTAATTTGTTACAGAGCAAGAAACACTGAAACAATCCTCTAAAATCCTGTATAAAGAATGTATAAGTTCATATTACATACATATACGGCTCTGCCTCTGCTTTCTGAAATTTAGAGAATGCCTATTTCTACAACTTGGGGACTTTCTCACCATACTGAATATAAAAAGCATTTTGAGATGGCCCCAGCTATACCAATCCAAAGATATTCTGGAAAGTGTTTCCACTTACAAAGACTCAAATCAAACAAATGATGTCATCAGTAACAGTAAAACCAAGGAAGCAAGACATTCTGGGATTTACTATATATTTTTTTTTTACATTTTCCAGCAAAACATAATGGTTTCTGATATGTCATCTTCTTCTCTTTTTCTTAAATACATTTCCTCTTCTCTATTACTTGTCACTATTTCTAACTGTGCTGGATATCTTTTGCTTGCTCCTTAGGCTAGATCCATATTTCCACATTTCTTTAGCTTGCTCTGCGCTCTAGAAAGCGATTCAATTCAGGCTATGTCAATAACCCTCCCTGCTCTCTTTCGGGAAGAAGAGTATAGCAGGAAACTAAAGTAAAGGCAGAGAATGAAGCTGGTGATTTATATCCACTTACACATTTTCCTCCTTAAAGATTCCTATAGGCACCACTTGAACAAAATCACAGTTCTTCTCAGGTTGTTCTCCTCTCCATGTTTTGGTAACCAGTCCTACCCCTTGCTCCCATAAACCAAAGATGCTAATGGTGTCTTAGTAGACCTAAGATATTGCATAACCTTGGGTTTCACTAGAGTTGGCCCACATTTTGTAAATACTTCTCTTAGTAAATGCCTCTCAACTATTTAAATATGCTGTCTATGTCCTTTCAGGACTCTGATTTACTACTTCAGTATATCTTCATGAAGGTCATTCATACAAATGTCCCAGCTCACTTACAATCCAGCCATCTCTAAATGGACATGACAGCTGAGGTTCCAAGTAATATTTAGCCAGCGGTACCACAGTTGCTCTCTTCCTTGAGTCAACACTACATGTGCAACATGCAATGTCTGTCCTTTTACATGTTATATGAACTTATAAACTTCATGTTCACTCATGAAAAAAATAGAAAATAACAAAAATGTTGCATAGCTGATTGAAAGAATAACAAAAACTATTAAAAGTAAGTGTGTTTTTTCCTTGTTTCTTTTTTCCTGTATCTTCCTTTCTTTTTCTTATTCAGAAGTAAAGTACAGGAGAGTTGACTCATATGTCTCAGAAATCATTTTTATGTCTTTGAGAGGTTTTTTTTTAGATGTTTTTTGAATCTGCCAGAATGGCTTAAATGAACAATGCTTTATGCAGTCATAGCTACCACCTATTGGACAAGTTCCTTTCCTTTGACTGTCTTTGGAAGGATTTCTTAGCAGATGAAGTTTATATTCCTCATTTTTTTTTCAAATTCTGTTGTATACAGTGAGGATTCTACAATGAATATATAACCTATGTATGTTTCATCAAGGGCATTAGATGAGCTGCTCAAAGTCACAGCTTCAGAGAATCTGAAAGTTTTAAGGAAATAATGGAGGCTACTGGAATGGACATTAGGAAGTGCCTCTGAAATCTTGGTTTGCTCATCATTCTAAAACTATTATTAGTGGATGAGAAGCATTTAAGAATAGATTACTAAACCTAAAATGGTAACTCGTCATTCATTCTCTTCTCTACAGATCTAGTTATTTAGGTCTTATCTATGGACATTTGGGGAAAAAAAGTATTACTGTTTAGTAATATTTAGCAAATTTTGTGATATTAGGAAATCACTGTGAACTAGATTCCTATAAGAATGAAAACAAAAGTGGGGCACCTGGGTGACTGCCTTCAGTTCAGGTCATGATCTCAGGGTCCTGGGATTGAGCCCCACATCATCAGGGTCCCTGCTCAGTGGGGAGCCTGCTTCTCCCTCCACCTGCCATTCTCCCTGCTTGTGCTCTCTCTCTCTCTCAAGTAAATAAATATCTTTAAAAAATGTTAAAAGGAATGAAAACAAAAGTAAATGTAGAATTTCCCTTAGATCTTAATTTCTGAATTTATATGCATACCATTTTAAAAAGCCAAAGTATGAGCCCAAGAGATTAATAAATTGAAGAGTTCACTATACTGAAGATATTTCATGTGAATTTAACTCAAAAGTGGCAAATTTCAAAAAAACACCCTTCAAATTTAATCTTACATTTCCTATAGATACAAATACACACACATATATATACATACATATGTGTATATATTTTATTATATTTAAATATATATATTTTTTCTTATATATATTCTTCTAGGACTTCATATATATACATATATACACATATATACATAAATATACATATATACATATGTATACATATTTTCTTATATATATTCATCTAGGACTTTATATATACATATATAAAGTCCTAGAAAATAAAAACAATTGTTTTTCAGTTATTAAGTAATTTATGTAAGAAAAGAAATTCTAACTGATGACTGAGACTGAGCTGGTGCTCTATGCAAACAGATCAAATATCTTGGAAAGACTGTAGAGTTCAAATTCCCCACAGCTTTTTACAAATCAGGATTAAGGAGAAGCATTTTGACAAAAGCCCCCCAGGGGCTATTAAGAAAATGCAGTATGACTGTTTTTAACCTTTTGTATAGTTTGTTGAACTTCCTTCAAGTAGCTAGGCTAATTATATTTGGTCCACTGTGGCAACAAGATTTCCCCTCAACATGATTTCTAAGATGTTTTCTGCCTCTGTGCTTACAAACAAAAGAAACCAAACAATGCATATCTGGGTTGGACATTTAATACTGAGTCATTCCAAAACTTGTCTGTGTGTGTGTGTTTCTTGACAGTTTTCCAAAACTGCATAGATTCAGCATCTACGTTACAGAAACTCAGCAGAGTATTCCCTGGAATGAGTCATGTGTAAGCTACAAGAAATTGTTCAGAAAGGAAAAAATGAGCCTCCTAGGAATGAGTTCATGGTAGGTAAAGTGCAAAAATATTAGGGGAAATTACTCACAATCAGGGAAATAATGCATGATGTGGAACCTCAGATTGTTTTGTAGCCTTCCCCTAATGCTTCCTAGGAAGAAGAGGGAAAAAATACTGAAAAATAAGCAATTTTATCAAAATCTCTTTAAGATACTGAAATCCCAAGGCAGTGCTTACATTTATTCTAAAATGCAGAGGAACGCAAGAACTACTGTTTTAGTCTGAGTGCAATCAGGACAGAGAAATCACATAGTAATTTGAACAGGAAAGCTTAATATCAAAAATGCAACACAAACCAGGTACAAATATTATTCTATGAAAAATGAGGACAAGCTAAAGCAGATTGTCCTTAGTCTTAGACACCAGCACAGTATTACAGTAATCAGTAGTTAGAACATCTCATTCACGTCTGGCTCTAGGTGTTCATGGAGATCAACACAGGATTGTAACTGATCCTTAGAGAATCCTTTACTTTCACGTATACACAGCATCTAGATTATCTTTCAAAACAAAAGCCAACAGTGAATTATTTAACATATAATGTATTATATGTTAAAAAAAAAAAAAGAAGATAGTAGGAAGGGAAAAATGAAGGGGGTAAATCGGAGGGGGAGATGAACCATGAGAGACTATGGACTCTGAGAAATAAACTGAGGGTTCTAGAGGGGAGGGGGGTGGGGGGTCGGCTTGGTGATGGGTATTAGAGAGGTCATACTGAATGGAGCACTGGGTGTTACTTACAAACAATGAACCATGGAACACTACATCAAAAACTAATGATGTAAGGTATGGTGATTAACATAACAAAAAAATTTTAAAAAAGAGGGCACGTATTGAATGGAGCACTGGGTGTTATACGCAAACAATGAATTATGGAACACTACATTAAAAACTAATGTAATGTATGGTGATTAACATAACAATAAAATTTAAAAATAAATTTTTAAAAAAGGCGACAGTGATATCACTCTGCTCAAAAAGCGAAAGTATGAGCTCAAGAGATTAATAAATTGAGGAGTTCACTATACTGAAGATATTTGTGAATTTAACTCAAAAGTGGCAAATTTCAAAAAATAACAAAAAAACCCTTCAAATTTAATCTTACATTTCCTATAGATACACACACACAGACACATATATATACCTATGTGTATATATTTTATTTTATTGAGCGTGAAAACCACAGTAACTACAAGAGGCCAACCATAAAATGACTGTTCCAGTTACACTGACTTACCCCACATCCCACCCCAAATAGTTCAAGAGTGCTCACAAGTCAGGAATTTTCTATGTTGGTACTTGCTGATTTCTGTCTATAGCACTATTTCCGCTCAATATCATTATAACAAAAGGAGACTTTCATGACAATCTTACATGAAGTGGCAACCACCTATGCTCAGTGTTATTACTGTTTCCCCCATCCCTCAATGGGAAGAAATTTGGTTTGTTTCCTACTATGTCCTCTTATGCCTCAGAACAATGAAGACCATTCAATAAGCTATTCTTACCACAATTTGGAATGCTCTAGATCTTGATCTAGAAGAATCTATTTCTTCTTATATATAGCACCTAGCTCACTATATGTCTTAAATATTTAAAAGCATGAATTAATGAATAAATGAATGAAGGTGTTAAAATGGCATTACTCTCTTACTATGAATCAGGATTTTTGTCACTAATGCAAAAAAAATATAAGAATGGCCTCTGCCTTCATGGACTTGGGGTTTACTGTTTAGGCCAATCATCATAAAGAAGAAAAGGTAGTCAAAACAATACAGTTGAGGTAGAAGAAAATATAGCTTGAAAAAATGTAGCATAGTCTGGAGCAGTTCATGAAGACTTCCTGGAAAAAGGAATTGGGCTCAGTTCTGAACAGAGTTGGTGAGGGAAAGTGGGATGTTAACCCAGCCAGAGAGAAGAGCAGAAACATAATACTGAAATATGAAATATCATGCTTTGGGAGAGTAGGTGAAACTAGTATATTTTTTATGCTCCATGGACCATGGGGAGAAGAATGCTAGGCTTTCTTTCCACCTTATAACTCTCTCATTTCAAATAGATTTCTAACAATTACATTCATAGATTCAGGGCAGTTCAAACTTTCAAGTTATTTTAGGCACTAGTCAAAAAGGTACCTGGCCCCATTATCAAGCTTAATTAAGTTCCCATATTTTTGCTTCTTAACATTTCTTACCTTGATACTGACACTGAAATACAAAAATCCTTTGCTGGGTTTTCTACTCCTTTATTTTTCAAGCTCTCAGTTAGCTTTTTGATGTTTCAAGCCTGAAATCTTAAATTGACTAGAGTGTGTGACTACAAAAACTGGAAATCATCTGTTTAGTTGAATTCCTACATTTGAAAATGTCATTTTTACGTGCTAAGGGAGTATCAAAATACTAATGCCCCTCTGCTGTTTAATATGCATTACCACAAGTTTGGAAAATTCTGGTGCAGAAAATACCTGGTACAGGGCGCCTGGGTGGCTCAGATGGTTAAGTGTCTGTCTTCGGCTCAGGTCATGATCTCAAGGTCCTGGGATAGAGTCCCACATCGGGCTCCCTGCTCCTTGGGAGCCTGCTTCTCCCTCTGCCTCTCTCTCTCTCTGTCTGTCATGAATAAATAAATAAAATCTTTAAAAAAAAAAGAAAATACCTGGTACAGATAACCAGAGTTATCCTCTTAAAGGAAATTCTTGTATTATTAAAACGAATGAGCTCATGAGTTTCTAAGGAGAATGGATTTAATATATATTCCAAGAAGATTTACCATATATTATTAGTAGTAATTCTATGCAGTCAATTAAGAATGAGGGGAGGTGGAGCTAGGGAAATTAGGAAATCATACTAGATGAGAGAAGTAATGTCTGACTTTTCAATAGGCCTTGAGAAATAATACCAGAATTTGCTTCAGGTTAGTTATCATTATTAAAAAATAAATGCCTAAGGGTGCCTGGCTGACTCAGTTGAACAGCCAACTCTTGGTTTTGGCTCAGGTCAAGAGCCCTGCAAGGGACTCTGTGCTCAGCAGGTAGTCTGCTTGAGATTCTTTCCCTCTCTTTCTCTCCCTCTGTCTTTCCCCAACTCTCTCTCTCTCAAATAAGTAAATCTTTAAAAATATAAATAAATAAAATAAATGACTCTCGGGACACCTGGGTGTCTCAGTCAGTTGGGCAAACTACTCTTGGTTTCATTCAGGTCATGATCTTAGGGTAGTGAGATTGAGCCTCACATCTGGCTCTGTGCTCAAAGGGGAATCAGTTTGAGATTCTCTCTTTGTCTCTGCCCCTATCTCAACTAGTGCATGCATGTGCTCTCTCCCTCCCTATATAAAATAAATCTTTAGAAAAATAATAAATTCCTTTTATGCAACCCACTCATGTTAGATAAAACAAAAAATCAGTTTTCTCGATACATTATGTAGTTTCATCAGATCAGATTGGAAAATTTTGTATTAGTGATTTCTTAGAATCTATGTGGGTTGACTTAGAGAAACTTTCAGGTAGGAACTGACTTATATTTACTAATCTTCAAATTTGTAATTAAGATTTTTTTAAATTCGTGTATCTTAACTTTCAGTAAAAACTTAGCAAACATACAAATTCTATTATGCATCTATTTATCAGAATACTTAAAGTATATCATGAATGTTACCACAACTCTATACCACATGCTCTTGATAGCCCACATAATTTTTTTCAATTTTCCAATTGATTTATTTTTAAGTCTTTGAGAACTGTGAAATGAAGTTGTGTTCTTAGAAGTCCATTTATTACAGCTCTGAAATGCACTCTCACTGGCAACTAAATATTAATATGACATAATTACCCAGAGCTACAAAGAAGCTTCGGATGTAAACTGATAAATGATTTGTCTTTATTTGCTGATCCTAGCCTCCTTATACTTTATGTAAGTTTTTTAAAAGGCATCATAACATAGGAGAGTTCTTTCCCATTTATTGAATATATATTTAAAGGTTTAATGGGTCCTATTGACTATGAACTTGTGCAAATAATTTGTAAGATGTAGAAAGTTGTTTAATTAAATTTCCTTACTATACTCTCTACATTGTTCATGATATTGACAGCACTAATTTTCTCCAAAATCATGAATTTATCTATTTAGAAATATAGGTCTGATTCAGACTGGACTCCCAGGGATTTCATTATGTTACATTGCATGTTTTTGGAAAATATTTTAGTTAAATCTGTCAAATTATGGTATCATTTGCAGCTAGTAAAAGGGTCATAGAAGACTAATGGAAATACAATGCTCACAAACACACAACACACACACACACACACACACACACATGCACAGAGCAATTTCTCAATAAGAAGTGATGCTTCAGTTAATGCCTCTCTAATCTTTCAGGTATCTTGCAACTCAGCCCATACTCATTCTTAAAAAGACTGTATTAAAATGAGTTTGCTTTATTCAATGATGACATTATTGACAAAAATCATGATTTGTTTGAAGAATTTTAGACTGGGTCATGAATTAAATATAAAAAAGCATCAATCACCAGCTTACTGATGAGTGTCACTTATAACAACAGAATGCTCTACACTGGCTACTTGTATAAGGAAAAAGGACATAAATTATGCCCTTAGCAAACTATAGTGGTACGTCTATGATAGACATGATGGCTGCATTTAATCATGGATAGTAACATGTTCACCTAGTCATTAAACTAAAGCAAGAAATCTATTCTTCAGCAAACCTTCCCATCAACGTCAAGGTCAGGACAAGGATAAAGTGAGTAAAGCAAGTGAAGCACTTGGCTGGGATATAGAATTTAAGGGACATCAAAATATTCAAGTAATCAAGGTCAATAATATTTTAAAGAAATATTTTTAAAATTAAATTAACAAAAAAAATGCTAAAGAATAAATTTAGGGAACTCAGTGACTCCATCAAGCATAGTAACGTTCATATTATAGGATTCACAAAAGAAAAGAGAAAAAAGGGGGTAGAAAAGTTATATGAGGTAATCACACCTCAAAACTCCCCTAATCTGGGGAAGGAAACAGACATCCAGATCCAGTTGGCACAGAGAACTCCCATCAAAATCAACAAAAGCAGGCCAATACCAAGACATACTGTAATACAATTTGCAAAATATAGAGATAAAAAAATCTTAAAAGCAGCAAGACAAAAGAAGTTCCTAACTTACAAGGGAAGACACATGAGGCTAGCTCTCACTACAGAAAGTTGGCGAGCCAGAAGAGAGTGGCATGATATATTCAACATGCCAAATGGGGAAAATGTGCGGGCAAGAATACTCTATCCAACAAGGCTATAGTTTAGAACAGAACGAGAGACAGAGTTTCCAGACAAACAAAAACTAAAGGAGTTCATGACCACTAAACCAGCCCTGCAAGAAATATTAAAGGGGATTCTATGAGTGGAAAGGAAAAACCAAAAATGACAAAGACTAGAAAGGATCAAGAGAAAATCTCCAGAAACAATGACAAAAGAAGTAATAAAATGGCACTGAACACATGTCTATCAATAATTACTCTGAATATAAATGGACTAAATGTTCCAATCAAAAGACATTGGATGTCAGAATGGATTAAAAAAACAAGACCCTTCTGGGGTGTCTGGGTGCCTCAATCGGTTAAGCATCTGTCTGCCTTCAGCTCAGGTAATGATCTCAGGGTCCTGGGATCAAACCCCATGTTAGGCTCCCTGCTCAGCGGGGAGTCTGATTCTCCCTTTCCCTCTGCCCCTCCCCCCACTTATGCATACTCTCTCAAATAAATAAAATCTTAAAAACAAACAAACAAAAAACCCAAGATCCATCCCTATGCTGTCTACAAGAGACTCATTTTAGACCTAAAGACACCTGCAGATTGAAAGTGAGGGGTAGGAGGGAGAAACATTTATCACATAAATGGATATCAAAAAGTTAGAGTGCCAATACTTAGGGGCGCCTGGGTGGCTCGGTCATTAAGAAACATTTATCACACAAATGGATATCAAAAAGTTAGAGTGCCAATACTTAGGGGCGCCTGGGTGGCTCGGTCGTTAAGCATCTGCCTTCGGCTCAGGTCATGATCCCAGGGTCCTGGGATCGAGCCCCGCATCGGGCTCCTTGCTCAGTGGGAAGCCAGCTTCTCCCTCTCCCACTCCCTCTGCTTGTGTTCTCTCTCTCGCTGTGTCTCTCTCTCTGTCAAAAAAAAAAAAAAAGAGTACCAATACTTATATCAGACAAACTAGACTTTTTTGTTCTTGTATTGTTTTTTACCCAGGGATCAGAATAGTACTGGCCTTCTGGAATGATTTTGAATGTGTTCCCTCTATTCCATTATTTGAAAGATTTTGATAAAGATTGTCATTAATTATATATATATATATTTTTTAAAGATTTTATTTATTTATTTGAGAGAGAGAGAATGAGAGACAGAGAGCATGAGAGGGAGGAGGGTCAGAGGGAGAAGCAGACTCCCTGCCGAGCAGGGAGCCCGATGTGGGTCTTGATCCCAGGACCCTGGGATCATGACCCGAGCCGAAGGCAGCCTCTCAACCAACTGAGCCACCCAGGCGCTCCTAATTATATTTTTTTAAATATTTGGTAGAATTCACCAATGAAACCATACAGTCTTGGGCTTTTCTGTGTTGGAAGAGTTTTTATTCCTAATTCAACTTTTATTCTTGTTATTGGTCTAAGATTTCCTACTTCTTGGATTCAAGATTCATGATTCAATCTTGGTAACTTATGGATTTTTAGGAATTACTGTTTGTTTGTTTTTTTTCCTGTTACCTAATTTGTTACCATATAATTGTTTATAGTAACATGTTATCACACTCTGTATTTTTGTGGTTATCTGTTGTATTGCTTTCTCTTTCATTTCTTATTTTGATTTTTGAGTCTTATTTTTTTCTTAGTTAATGTAGTTAAAGCACTGCCAACTTACTTTTTCGGAAAAACAGTCATTACTTTCAATGTTATGTTACTGTTTATTCTGGTCTCTATTTTATCTATTTCTGATTTTTGTTATTTCCCTCCTCTTTAAATTTCAGCTACATTTCTTCTTTTTCTAGTTCCTTATGATGTAGTATTGTTTATTTGAATTTTTTTCCTTAACACAACCATTTGTTGCATCAATTTCACTCTAACATCTGCTTTTGCTGCATCCTATACATTTTGGAATATTGTCCTTTATTTTTCTTCTGTTTTGAGACATGTTTTGATTTCTTATTTGGCCCACTGCTTGTGCAGTAGTGTGTTATTTAATATTTACATATCAAACATTTAATATTTACATAGTAAACATTTAACATTTACACTGTATATTCTAGCTTTGTTTTGTTGTTGATCTTTAGTTTTGTACCATTGTGGTTAGAAAATATACTTGGGTATCACTTCCATCTTCTTAAATTTGTAATATTTGTGATGTCTCTTTTTGTTGTGATTTAGATTCTTCTGTGTGTACTTGAAGAAAATGTGTATTCTATTTTTCTTGAATAGAGTGTTTTATATATATATCATTTAGAACCATGTATTCTGAAGTATGCTACAAGTAAACTTTTTGAAAAAATAATAACTTTATTGAGGGTACACATTTAAAATAAAGCATATCAAGAGGGGAGGAGGCTGAGGGGATGCGTGAAATAGGTAAAGGGGACAAATATACTTAAGATGAGCACTGAGTATAGAATTGTTGAATCACTATATTGTACATCTGAAATTAACATAACATTGATGTTAACTATACTGGAATTAAAATTAAAAAACATAATAAAAAAAGAAAAAAGAAATAAAATTAAAAATTAAACCAGGTCAATATTACTGATTTTTCCCTTTTGCTCTCTCCACTTTGTTCCAATCATTATGAATGAGACAAACAGACAGGTTAAGAACCCTCAAGGAAGGCACTGTTATTTTTCAAACTGTAGATCCTGATACTTAATTTACACAATTAGTGTTAATTTATCTGTTTTCTGTTAATTCAACATAAAACTATTTGCAAGATAGAAATGGGGATTGTGACAGGACCAACTGACCAACAGATTATGTATCTGCAGATCACCCTTGGTGGTTCTCCAAAACAAATGAGATATTATACCTACCAGCATTCTAGGTTCTTAGAATGCAGATGGTAAGGGCTTATTATTACTGAATATTAGGAGTAATTAATGATGCCTAGGAATATACCAAGAAAGAAGGGGGAAATGCCAAAATAGCAGTTTTCAAAGTCTGAGGACAAACCAAGCCTATTAAATGAAAATCTTCCTTTGATAAGAAATTCCTAAGTGATAGAGGTATTGAAACCAGGGAGAATTGTCAGATGATGGACAGTATATATATATTTATCAGTATATTATATATTATATTATATTATATATCTATTATATAGTATATATTTATATATATTATATTTATATATTATATTATATTATATATTTATCCATATATCAGATGCAAGTATATTATATATTTATCCAGTATATTATATATTTATATATAATATAGTATATATTTATCCATATATCAGTATGTTATTATATTATATATTTATATTATAATATATTATATATTATATAATTATATTATAGTATATTATATATTTATATATTTATAAGTATATAATTTACATTATATTATATTATATTATATATTTATCCATATATCAGATGGACAGTATATTATATATTTATCCATATATCAGATGCAAGACTTATCTATCTGCCATCTGTCAAATACAAATAGTAACCATGCTCAAGTACAGAAGTAAATGGAATGCCCCTCCATCCTATTGCTTAGCATAAAGGATCATTAAGAGTTCCCTGTGATATTATATTTCAGTATGTGTGTATGTATATATTTATACATATATATGTGTGTAGTTTTATATTTAAGCGGTTTCCATGGCAATAGAGATAGTTTGATCTAGGGTGACAATGATAGTACAAAGACTGACTATGGGGAAAAATTAATTAGACTAGTATCTCAGCCTTCTTGAGTCTAGACCAGTTACTTAACTGATATATTAACCTTTGAAAATAAAGAGAGCCTTTTTAGGGACCATAGATTTTAAGACAGATAACTGAAGTTTAGGATCACTGATTTATTTTTATTTTTTTCCAATAGATAACTGGCACTTTGGCAGAAAAGACTTGCCAGAATTATCAAATGAAAATACAGGGTGGAGAGCTAAATTTGAATTTAAGAAAATGAATAATGTTTAATATATGTATACCTCCAAATTATTCATTGTTGATCTGAAATTCAAATTTAACTGAGTGCTCTATATTTTACCTAGCAACTGTATGCTCTTGTTTCAACATGAGATTCTTCATCTGTACACTTCACTTTCTAAATGCTTGTCTACCACACCGTTAACTCCAAGTAAATACTCACTACATGTTTACCTGCTCTGCTTGTTGTACAACTGCATTCTTGTCCCCCATTCTAGTTCTGATGGCTGGTTCTAGTCCCATTGATTGACAACGCTCATTTGGAAGCCGGGATTCATTTACTCAGAGTTAATTAACTTATTTGTTGTTCGTTTGTTTTATTACCCATTCTGGTGACTGTTTAAACATGTTTTTGTTTTGTTTCTTTTGTTTTGTTTTGTTTTACTAACTACTCTCCCAACTTTCATCAACTTTTAACATTGCAGTTGTGCTGTATTATCTGTTTACTTACTGTGGCCCTTTACAAAACCATGAAACCATTGTAATATCTAAGATATTTTTGTTTCCCAAAACCACTTATTGCTCCTCTGAGGCAGTACTTTCCCCATCAAGAGTGCACGCACTAATCCTTAAAAACAGATCTTACCCTGTGCTATTTATTGAGTGGATCTGCCTCAATATCAAATATTTCATATTTCTACTGCAGAAAAAATGGAATCATCCCATATCTCACCCTCCTGCCATCCACCCCACCAAAAGAGCAACATTATACTCCACATTTCTGGCACAAGTCTTACATATGCCATATACCTGAAGCCTCTGTAGGAGATCATTTCTAAAGTATGCAAAGACTCATAAAAGGAAGAGGACTTACTGATATCATGATTCAGAATATGCTTTCTTGAACATCCTAATCTTTTAAATTACAAACTTAGAAATATTTGAAAATTCAAGTTTTTAATTTTTTTTAATAAGCAATTGAAATAAAATTAGAAAGACTTAGATTTTTAAGATACTTTAAAAAGATAACATTTTTTCATGGTTCATTTTACTAGTGACACATGTATTTATCAGCTTGCCATATGTTGGCACAGCTGTGATGGTTTTGTCCAAATCTCTACAGATTTTTATTCTCTGCTCAGAAACATTTTTCAGTGTGGAAGCAGAGTGCCTCTGTGCTGTTAGGCCATGGTATAGAGTTAGCATATGCTCTCAATACTTGTTGGCAAGACTGGCAACCACTATCCATTTATTTATGAGGTTCTTTCCAATAGTTATTTTATTTTTTTTTTAGGTTGTGGCAGATTTAAGTAGCCTTTAAAAAAATAGGCATGACAAATAAAAATGCTCATAAGTTGGTACAGATGGAACATACCTCAACATCATAAAGGCCATATATAAGACCCACAGCTAATATCATCTCAATGGGGAAAAACCTGAGAGTTTTTTCTCTATCATCAGGAGCAAGACAGAGATGTCCACTCTCACCATTACTATTTAACAAAGTTAAAAGTCTTAGCTTCAGCAATCAGACAACTACAAGAAATAAAAGGCATCCAAATTGGCAAGAAAGACAACAAACTTATACTATTTGCAGATGACACGATACTTTATGTAGAAAACCCAAAAAACTCCACAAAAAATTGCTAGAACTAATACACAAATTCAGCAAAGTTGCAGGACACAAAATCAATATATGGAAATCTGTTGCATTTCCATATACCAATAATGAAACAGCAGAAAGAGAAGTCAAGGAATCGATCTCATTTACAACTGCACCAAAAACAATAAGATACCTAGGAAAACACTTAACCAAAGAGGCAAAAAGATCTGTACTCTGAAAACTATAGAACACTTATGAAATAAATTGAAGAAGACACAAAGAAATGGAAAAACATTCCATGCTTATGGATTGGAAGAACAAATGTTAAAATGTTAAATGTTAAATGTTAAAATTTCTATACCACCCAAGGCAATCTACACATTTAATGCAATCCCTATCAAAAAACCACTAGCATTTTTCACAGGGCTAGAACAATCCTACAATTTGTATGGAACCACAAAAAACCCTGAATACCCAAAGCAATCCTGAAAAAGAAAAGCAAAGCTGGAGGCATCCTGATTCTGACTTCAAGCTATATTACAAAACTGTAGTCATCAAGATGGTATGGTACTGGAACAAAAACAGACACATAGATTGATAGAACACAATTGATAGAGCACAATTTCTAACCCAGAAATGGACCCACAACTATATGGTAAACTAATTTTGACAAAGCAGGAAAGAATAACCAATGGGGGAAAAAAAAAATCTCATCAACAAATGGTGTTGGGAAAACTGGATAGCAATATGCAGAAGAATGAAACTGGGCCACTTTCTTACACCATACACAAAAATAAATTTAAAATGGATTAAAGACCTGGGGCACCTAGGTGGCTCAGTCCTTAAGCATCTGCCTTCCGCTTAGGTCATGATCCCTGCATTGGGCTCCCTGCTCAGCGGGAAGCCTGCTTCACTTCTCCCTCTCCCCACTCCCCACTCCCCCTGCTTGTGTTCCCTCGCTCGCTGTGTCTGTCAAATAAATAAATAAAATCTTTTTTAAAAAATGGATTAAAGAGCTAAATGTGAGACAGGAAGCCATCAAAATCCTAGAGGAGAACACAGGCATCAACCTCTATGACCTTGGTCATAGTAACTTCTTACTAGTCACATCACCAGAGACAAGGGAAACAAAAGTAAAAGTGAACTATGGGGACTTCATCAAGATAAAACAAAACAAAACAAAAAAACACAAAACAAAACAAAAAAACTTCTGTGCAGCAAAGGAAATAATCAACAGCCTATAGAATGAGAGAAGGTATTTGTAAATGACATATCTGATAAAGGGTTAGTATCCAAATCCATAAAGAACTTACCAAACACAACACCCAAAAACAATCCAGTTAAGAAATGGGCAAAACATGAATAGACATTTTTCCAAAAAAGATATCCAGATGCCCAACAGACACATGAAAAGATGTTCAATATCACTCATCAACAGGAAAAAACAGATCAAAACCACAATGAATTATCACCTCACACTGGCTAAAATTAACAACATAGGAAACAACAGATGTCGGCAAAGATGTGGAGAAAGGGAAACACTCTTACACGGTTGGTGGGAATGCAAACTGGTGCAGACACTCTGGAAAAAAATATGGAGGTTCCTCAAAAATTAAAAATACAACTACCCTATGACCCAGCAATTGCAGTATTAGGTATTTACCCATAGGATACAAAAATACAGATTCAAAGGGGTACAACCCCAATGTTTATAGTAGTGTTATCAACCATCACCAAAGTACGGAAAAAGCCCAAATGTCCACTGACTAATGAATGGATAAAGAAGATGTGATATATGTGTGTGTGTGTGTTTTTCTTTTTTCTCTGCCTCTGTAGTTTGACTATTTTAGCAGAAGTGTAATTACTGTATCATATGGTAGTTCTATTTTTAACTACTTGAGAAATCTCTATTTTTTTTCCATAGCAGTTTCACTATATTACATGCTCACCAACAATATATAAGGTTCCAATTTAGCTACATCTTTGTCAACACACACACACACACACAATGGAAAGTTACTCAGCCATCAAAAAGAATGAAATCTTGCCATTTACAATGACATGGATGGACCCAGAGTATATTATGCTAAGCAAAAGTCAGAGAAGGACAACAACCATATGATTTCACTCATGTGAAATTTAAGAAACAAAACAGATGAACATATAGAAAGGAATTTAAAACAAAGAGAGAGAGAGGGAAGCAAACCATAAGAGACTTAATGATAGAGAACAAACTGAGGGTTGATATAGGGATGTGGGTGGGTGATGGGTATTGAGGAAAGCACATGTTATGATGAGCACTGGGGTTATATATAAGTGATGAATCACTAAATTCTACTCCTGAAACCAGTATCACACTATATGTTAAATAACTAGAATTTAAATAAAAATTTGAAATATAATAGGCATGACAGATACTCTATTTACATTTTGGGATGAAATTTAATAGCATTATATAGTCTCTCTTGTAGAAACATATGATGTCCTTTACCCCTTGCTGACCTCTTACCTACATAAAAATCACTTATTTCAACTGATATCTTTATTTTTACTTAATTTTGACATACAGAAAAACTTGCATATATTTAATGTATACAATTTGATATTTGGATAAATGAATACCACCCATGAAACCATCACCACAATCAAGGTAATAGACCCATCCATTACCTCCACAAGTTTTCTGTCTCTTTCTGCATGTGTGTGTGGTAAGAACTTAACATGAGCTCTATCCTCTTACCCAATTTTAAAGTGCATACTACAATTCTGTTGACTACAGACATTACAGTCTATAGAAGATCTCCAAAACTAATTAATTTTGCATAACTAAGACTTCATGCTACTGAAACCACTCCCATTTTTCCTTCACATGACTGCTGGTAAACACCACTTTTTTCTCTGCTTCTATAGTTTGACTATTTTAGCAGAAGTGTAATTACTGTATCATATGGTAGTTCTATTTTTAACTACTTGAGAAATCTCTATTTTTTTCCATAGCAGTTTCACTATATTACATGCTCACCAACAATATATAAGGTTCCAATTTAGCTACATCTTTGTCAACGCTTGTTTTTTTTGTTCGTTTGTTTGCTCTGTTTTTTGATAATAATGATTCTAACTTGAGGTGACATCTCATTGTGGTTTTGACTTGCATTTCCCTGATGATTAGTGACATTGAGCATCTTCTCATATACTTGTTGGCCTTTATATATCTTTTTTTGGAGAAATGTCTATTCAAGTATTTTTCCCACTTTTCAATTGTTTTTTGTTTACTATTGAGTTATAAAAGTTCCTCATATATTTTGGATTAGCCTCTTATCAGATATATGGTTTACAAATATTTCCTTTCATTCCATAGATTGTCATTTCATCCCAAATATATTACAAAGCTACAGTTATTAAAGCAGTATCGTATTGGCATAAAGACAGGCATATTGAGCAATGGAAGAGAATAGAGCACCAGAATTAAACTCATACATATTTAGTCAACTAATATTCAACAAGTGTGCCAAGAGTACACAGTTAGGGAATAGTCTCTTCAACAAGTGGGAAAGTTGGGAAAATTTAATATCCACATTCAAAATAATGTAATTGGACCCTATCTTACATCATACACAGAAATAAACTCAAAATAAAGATGCAAATATAAGATCTGGAACTGTAAACCTCCTAGACAAAAAAATAGGCAGAAAGCTTCTTGAATATTGGTCTTGGCAATGATTTCCTGGCAATGATATGACCCCAAAAGCACAAGCAAAAAGGTAAAAATACACAAGTGGGGTAACAGTGAACTAAAAACCTTATAGTCATTTCTACCTCTCTTATACTGAAACTTAAAACCTTTCACACTGCTTCCCACATGCTTACTTCAGCTTGACATAATCCATGAGAAATTTGTTAGTTTTCCATCATCAGTCAGATGGGTAATATTAGGAATTATATGACCACATAACTGGAAAGGGCTGGGGATGAGACAAGCTAAGTAACCCAGGAGCAGTAACAAGGGTGCTAGGTTGGGTTCCCTCTCGTAGCGCCTCTTCCACTGTTCTGCAAACAAGCCAAGAAGCTGGTGAAGGTTTAGTGAGGTAGCAAAAATTATGTTTTGGCTGCTGAAACTACTTTTTCAATGAAAAATCAAGATATATCAATCATTGGAGGAGGCCTGCAATCTCTTTTTACTATGTTCATTGTAACATTGTGATTGTCATATGTTAATGAAGAAACAAATTTTCTCTTTTATTTTTCTTCTTTTGGAATGGATGGTCAACAGTCAATCTAAGGTGCATCTGACAATAGCAACAGAACAGGCTTCTGGAAAAATCATAGAAGGCTAAAAGAAGGTAGAGATCAGTAGGTAAATACGAAATAATACTCAGACCACAGAGAATAGCCAGAATCTCATTCACACAATATCACGGAGGAACTACTTCAATACCATGTAGGTGATTTTTATAGGACTAAATTTATTAAGAGATCTTAGAGCTCTTAGTGTTTGAATTAGGATTCCATTTCTCGAGAGTCAGTTGCCAAAGGGTTTGCAAGACTCAGACTAGAACCCAGAGCATCTAATGTTGAACAGATTATCCATTCATTCATTTATTCATCAAATATTTTTGAATGGCTACCATAAGCTGGGGACTGGGTCAGTTACTGAGGACACTGTAAGTTTATGTATATCATAGACACAGACCTTGACTAAAGGGAACTAAAGAGATGTTATCTTTAGAAAAAGAGAATAAAATATAGATCCTATTTTTAAGACAAGTGCAAAACAAAAAATAAATCTAGTATTTAAATTGTGACACATTATCAGAAAGCATAACTTTGGTAAATCACTTAAGTATCATATGGAATTTACAAGGTTGCTTCTTTGACAAAGAATTCAATTATTCATATTATGAAGAATGACACTATTTTCCTTCTCATCACAAATAGGAATAATACATTGACCTAATGCTGACAGGTGTGTATTCATAACAAATTCTCAAAACCAACCAAACAAAAACCAGATTTCTAGCTTTTGCAAATTTTGTTGTAAATACCCCTACCATGATCTATTTTAAGCTACCAACATTGTTGGCACAAGTCCTGAAATAACAGAAGTCAGTTCACAGAAAACTACATAAGCAGGTTCCAACACTTGACTGGATGCTGGCCTCTTAATGCCTGATTGGTCTCTCAGCTATTAAAAGAACTTGCCAAATCTCTGGGATTAACCCTTGAAAACTGTTTGTATTAACTTCTTAGCTTGTGGGTATTTCTTACTCTCAGCAGCTGTCTAGTTCTGGAGGAGAGGAGAATGTTGACACATTTATCATATTTCCTCTCAAGTTGTTTAGTTTTACATCAGGGTTTATCCTAGAGATGAAATTGAGGCTTGCACTCCCAGGTGGTCAACTGATCCAAATGATACAAAGAAGATATATTTGGGAGTATAGACCCAGATCTATCCAAATTTATTACCCCATGTAAGAAGGGCAATCCCAGGTGGTCAACTGATCCAAATGATACAAAGAAGATATATTTGGGAGTATAGACCCAGATCTATCCAAATCTATTACCCCATGTAAGAAGGGCAAATCTATCTATCTATCTATCTATCTATCTATCTATCTATCTACCTACCTACCTACCTACCTATATATCTTGAATCATAATTCCTCTGAATACTTAATCAGTCCGTATTACTAAATGTCACAAATATACAGTGGAATCATAATTTTGGAATATATTCATTTAATACTGTAAATCTCCATGTCTTTGTAGGTACATAGAAATTACAGATAAGACCTTAAAGTCAGGTACTGGTTATCAAATATAAGATGTAGGCTAACTTATGCCTGCCATAGATTTTAGTTTATTTCATTAGTTATCTATAAAAGAAAGATAGAAGGAAAGAAAATGTGGAGGACAGGGACGCCTGGGTGGCTCAGATGGTTAAGCATCTGCCTTTGGCTCAGGTCACGATCCCAGGGTCCTGGGATCGAGTCCCGCATCGGGCTCCCTGCTACGCAGGGAGCCTGCTTCTCCCTCTGCTGCTTCCTCTCTCTATCTCTCTCTCTGACTCTCATGAATAAAAAAAAAAAAAAAAGAAAAAAGAAAATGTGGAGGACAAATAAAGGTTGCAGGTAAAAAAAAAAATCAAAACTATTGGTTTTTAAAAATGTGGAAAAAATCTGTGGATTTTCTATTATTCATGCCTCCATTACAATGGATAATCAAGAATTGACTACATTGTAATTAGAACTGAAGTTGAACAACACATCAAACAATTCACAATTTATATTATAATATAGCTCATCAACCCACTAAATACATATTAATAAGAGCATTCAAAACCATGCATTCGGCATTTCAAAGGAAGCTTCCCACATCTGGGGTGATTTGGGATAAATTATTTAGTGCCCTGTCTTTCAACTATTTTTGGTGAGTTCTATTTTGCATAATATTGCAATCAGCCCTTGAGTAGAAAATGTTAATGTCGTGGAGGGAGGTAATCTTCATCTCTGGACAAAATTCTAAAGAAAATAATACAATCAAGAAAAGAATAGAAAAACCAAATTTTGAGGTAATTAGAAGAATAAATGAATGTTGATAAATTTTGAGATTATTCAAAAATTATAGGTTTTTAACTAACATTTGATTTTGAAATTTTCACTTTTTAAAAGTAGAATTTCAGTGAGCTTGTCTCATGAAATTTTACTTAGCTATACTTCTCCCAGAATATTATGATATAATAGGCCAATGTAATAGTATTTCAATCTATTTGTTCTTAGATACTGCAAAATATTCTGATTCATCTGAATTTAAGAGTAACATTAATAATTATGCACTTCTAAGATGGAATACTGGCAGAAGCTTGAGATAATGTATATTTGTTCCAATTTGCACAAAGTAGTAAATTAGACAGGTTCTGGAAACTAGGTTTGATACTAAATGCCAACATCATTTGAGAATTCATTATTGATCAGATTATTTTTAGATACCTAGGGGAAAAAAGTCATAGTCAAAAAGCCACTGTTAGGAACTATTAGCTAAAGACAAATAAGAAAAATTCAATTCATTTCATCTTTTGATCCAGCGCTGCAATTATTAAATGAATTTCATAGTTGAACGAAGATAGATGATAGAACAAGGAATTAAATGTTAAAATTATTGTATTTTTATTTAGTAAGTTTAAAATACTTCTTTTAGGGGCGCCTGGGTGGCTCAGTCGTTAAGTATCTGACTTCAGCTCAGGTCATGATCCCAGGGTCCTGGGATTGAGCCCCGCATCAGGCTCCCTGCTCAGCAGGAAGCCTGCTTCTCCCTCTCCCACTCCCCCTGCTTGTGTTCCCTCTCTCACTGTGTCTCTCTCTGTCAAATAAATAAATAAAATCTTTAAAAATAAATAAATAAAATACTTCTTTTAAATATTGAGAGAAATATGAACTCAATTAAAATTACAGTCATAGAAGCTATCATTTACCAAGCTCAACTATTGTTCCAGAGACTGTTTTAGTTCTTTTAAAATCATCTAATCCAAACAACATTCCTAGGATAAAAATTATTGTTATTTATTCTCATTTTAAAGACAGGAAACTGGGGCGCCTGGGTGGCTCAGTCATTAAGCATCTGCCTTCAGCTCAGGTCATGATCCCAGGGTTCTGGGACTGAACCCCGCACCAGGCTCCCCGCTCCACAGGAAGCCTGCTTCTCCCTCTCCCACTCCCCCTGCTTGTGTTCCCTCTCTCGCTGTGTCTCTGTCAAATAAATAAAATCTTAAAAAAAAAAAAAAAAAGACAGGAAACTGAGGTTGAGTCAGAAGGTATCCTGCTAAAGGTCAATTAGATATCAAATGAAGGAGCCTGGTTTAAAACCCAAAAGGTCTAAAGCCAGTAGCTGTGACAACTGGCATGCTGTTTGGTGAAAGACTGAACTGAGAAGCCACTTACACATTCTTGAAAGGCCAGGTAGAAGAAGTGGAGGAAAGAACATATTTTTGTTTTCATTCCAGAAATCACAACAAAATAAATACATAGAAAGAACAAAAAGAATAAATTTATAGATAAGAATTTTTTTGAAACTGATTGTGGATCGGGATGCCTGGGTGGCTCAGTCCTTAAGCGTCTGCCTTCGGCTCAGGTCATGATCCCAGGGTCCTAGGATCGAGCCCCGCATCAGCCTCCCTGCTAGGCGGGAAGCCTGCTTCTCCCTCCCCCACTCCCCCGCTTGTGTTCCCTCTCTCGCTGTGTCTCTCTCTGTCAAATAAATAAATAAAATCTTAAAAAAAAAAAACAAAAACTGATTGTGGATAGACTGTAGATCCATCCAACAATGAGATGAGTTTCCTTACAAAGTAGCAAACTCCTTTTCCTTGGAATTATTCAAGAGGATATTCTTGACCATCAGAAAAATTGTGGATAATCTCTCCCTGCAGGGAGGAACACTATTTTTCTCCTTAAGAAAAAAAAAAAAATGCACAAATTAGGACCTAATTTTTTTTAAAAAAATTACTGATGCTAAGATAATTTCATTTTGATTTTTTCTCAAGAGGCAATAATATTCATCAAATTAAATGTAAAGACATGTCTGCATATTAAGTAGAAAAGGCCAAGTTTACTCCTGATTACTTGAAGAATTCCAAGCAAGAAATAGCAACAAGTTTTTTCTTTCCTCTATACCTTTTAGCCTTAAAAATAGCAGTACTTATTCTAAGGATATTGATTTTAAGTCATTTATCACTGAATCTATATATATACTACAACTCATCTCCAGTTTTACTATGAAATATTAGTAGGTGGGTAAATGATATAGTGAAGACAAAAAGGATATAAAGACTACAAGTTACTATAAAGTATCACAAAAGGTATTCTGAATCATTTTGCTTTCACTTGGCATAATTTCTGGCTCAAAGACTGGTATGTAAATGGACTATCACTTAACAACATGTCTCTATGAATATAATACTATTTGATAAGCTGGAACTGTTTTATTTCTTAATCTCACTAGAGAATTCCACTGTTGATATGATTTTATCTTTGCTATACACTCATATGTTATTTTATTTCACTGTTTCCCAAAGGTAGCACTTCCTAATGTATGTTTCCTCTAGGTTTGACTCCTAGATATATTCACTTTGCACACTCTCTTATTTCCATTGACCACAGGGTGATGTTTAAGTGCTGTCATTATCTTTCTAGAGGATAAATTCTTACTCTTCTTTGAATAAGAGACTAGCTTTCAAGTGTGTCCTTCAAAGACTATATATGCAGTGAAACTCTATATGTAGGTATTGATGCTATGAACAAGACAACAAAAACAACAGACCAGATATATTGTTACCATGTACAATTGTTGAAAATAATTGTACTGAGCCAAAGCACATTCTTATAAATGATAATTAAGTACATCTAATGTTTAGCATAATTAGGTAGGCAAACATGCATATAAGGTCATCTGCTAACACTTTTAGTCTACCTTTTATTCTAGCAAAGCCAAATTTTTTTCACATAAATATATCAAACTTAGGTGTGGGTTTCCTGGCAACAATAAACTACAACTACATGGAGTATATTCATGAACATAAAGAAGAGTTTTTTCTTTTTTTTTTTTTTTACATCTGTTTGTTTCTACCTTTCTTAAATCTATTCCTGTAGATTCTTTATTTTTCAGTTCAGTAAAGGACCTATCCTTTATTTTTTTAGGAAACATATAAACCTCTTATAATTTATTAAAGCACATCTTAGACTGTGTCACAGTCACTCTGGATGTTGGCAAAAAATACAGATTTCTGGTGTCAACCCACATTTGTTAAATCCCACATCTGTGTCCTGGGTTGGGGCACCACAACTTACAGTTTGATCAAGCATACCAACTAATCTTTTTACATTTTAAAATTCCAAGCCCATAGGTTTAATTTTTTTAAAAAAACTCATTCCAATGTTGCATATACATACTCTACGAAACAGAAGTTCTAGCTAATTTTTCATCTCATTACATTTTACTTTTTGCAAAATGTGTATCTTTCACCATGAAGACTAGGATAATTTTAGGCAGTTATAATGGTCATTTATTACTCTGGCTTCTCTCTTGAAAATTTCTGTGCCACATTCAGTTTAAAAAAAATTCTAAAATATCTCTTTCTGCTGAAGAAGGATTAAGATTTCCTTAAGAGGGTTGGCATTTTTTTTTTAATAGAGAATACAGGAAAAGATTTCTTGTTATTGATCTTTATTAATACTTATCATATGTTATAAAAATTGTCTAAAACTTTGTTTTAATGAAAAAAATCCAAAAACAAATGTAACAAATAGCAGTTGTATTTTGTTTGATTTCTCAGTAATATATCTAAAACCTTCCCTTCTCTTTTTATCCAGCATTAAAAAGGCAAACAATTGACCAATGAGTTAAATAACTGGCAATAATTTAAAACTGTATGTGTACAACGTAAGCCAGATATGATGTATTGATTGTATCATTTTCCTATAAGCAATGAATGCTGCATTTACATGGGTGATATATATATAAACACAGTATATACATACATGTGTATATAACATATATATCTCTCTATGTAATACACATGTACATATATATATACACACATATAAAAAGACAAAGACAAATGCAGTCATTTTAACTGTAAATAATGTGAATAAATAGCATATGAAAGTTATTTTAGTAACAGAAAAAGGTTTCAAAGAATCACAACATAAATTAAAGCATGAATCTATTTCAAAACCTAAAACATGAGTCAAACTTTTTATGGTTAATTTTTTTTTGTAAATTTTTATTACATTTCTGGGTAAGTCACTTCACTTCAGTTATTTGTAAACTTTCTTATCTCTATCCATCAAATGTCCAAATAGTATTTCAATTGAAAATGATAGATCTAGATTATGTAGAGTGAAGTATAAAGTGTGCACATAAAAATTATAGAAAACATATTGGCCTTTCATTCAAGAGAAACAATTTGTATATCTTATTTAAAGCCCCATGTTACCCTAATGCTTCTCTTCCAACATTCATTACCCTATTCATTTTGCTTTAATTTGTTTTGTATAATAAAGAATTTGACTGGCCTTTGTCCTGGGTTCTTGGGAAGGAAACTAAATTCTTGGAATTTCCCAATTAATATGTTTTTGTTATGCAGTAGCCCCATGGATCACAGTGAGTTTATGCTAATCCGATGCCCCAGGATGAGGGCTGACCACCAAAAAGACTAACCATGGGACTAAAGGGTTGGGTCTTTACCAACCCATCCTCCGTGGACAGGAGGTGGGCTGGAGATTGAGCTTAACTATGTGGTCTGTGATTCAATCATACATGCCAACATAATGAAACTCCAGTAAAAACTTTGGACACAAAGCTCTGGACACTGGAGCCTCCTTCCTGGTAAACATGTGAATGAACCATGAGAGTGATGTGCCTGATTCCATAGAGAGGTATGGAAGCTCTGTATTTGAAACCCTCTTAGATCTTACCTTATGCATCCTTTCATTTGGCTGGTCCTGATTTGTATCCTTTATAATACAATTGTAACCATTAGTGTAATGCTCTCCTGAGTTCTGTGAGAACTTCTAGTTAACTATCAAATCAGAGGAATTTATGGAAATGCTAGTATTTATACCCAGTTGATCAAAAGTACAGGTGGCTTAGGGACCCCCAAATGCAGCTCTGGCATCTGTACTGAGGTCAGTCTCGTTGGAGACTCTTTGAATTTATGGGGTCTATACTAATTCCTGGTGGATAGTCTCAGAATTGTGTTACAATGCACCACTTAGTGTCAAAATAGTGTGCTTCTCTTAAATAATGTCCCATCTGTTAAAGGAAACACAAATCATCATAGGCAGACATACCATTGGTTCCCAGGTATCTCTTCTAGCTCTACACAGATACAGATGCTCACCAATGCTTACTTATGGAGAAGAGGCTGCAGAGTGTAAGATTCAGATGTGCAAATCAGAGTGAGGTCAAGAAGTTTGAGACTGGTAGAGAAAAATGATTTGACCTTATGAAAAGCAAAAATGGTGTTATTGCCTAATCTAGGATTAGACAGAAAACAAATGTAAAAGGAATGTAAATCACAATTGCTACCACTTGTCTCTCATCCATGACATCACACCCAAAGACATGTGAGAATGAAGTAAGAACAAAAGGTTCTTTGGTCATGTGATTTGTAAAAGAATGATACAAGTATGTACCCCATATGTCATTTTGTTGGGGAAAAATTACACTATAAGTGAAGAAAACATTCAAGTCATTATCAATTGGATCAGTTTACACCCAATTCTAGTGAAGAGAAATACATACTGCAAAACCCTATAATCCTGTGAACTTAGGCTTATTTAATAAAAAGCTACTGTCTAGGCTCCCTAACTTAAAGAATAACAGTAGATGCATATTATCATCCTTGAAAGTAAATTGCCATCCTTGAAAGTAAATTTAATTTATGGGAAGAGTCCAAACGCCCATTGGTGAATGGATAAAGAAGGTATGGTACATACGTACAATGGAATATTACTCAGCCATCTAAAAGAAGGAAAAAATGAAGGGGGGAAATCGGAGTGCAGAGAAACAAACTGAGGGTTCTAGAGGGGAGGGGGCGGGGGGATGGGTTAGCCTGGTGATGAGTATTAAGGAGGGCACGTACTACATGGAGCGCTGGGTGTTATGCACAATGAATTGTGGAACACTACATCAAAAACTAATGATGTATTGTATGGTGACTAACATAACATAATAAAATTAAATTTAAAAAAAGAATGAAATCTTGACATTTGCAATGACGTGGGCAGAGCTAGAGTGTATTATACCAAGTGAAATAAGTCAGAGAAAGACAAATACCATATGATTTCACTCATATGTGGAATTTAAGAAACAAAACAGATGAATATACGAGAAGGGGAAAAAGGGGGAAGGGAGGCAAACCATAAGAGACTGTTAACTATAGAGAACAAACTGAGGGTTGCTGGAGGGGAGGTGGGTGGAGGATGAGCTAAATGGGTGATGGGCATTAAGGAGGGACTTACTTGTGATGAGCATTGGGTGTTACATGTAAGGGATGAATCACTAAATTCTACTCCTGAAACCAGTATTATACTATATGTTAATTAATTATAATTTAAATAAACACTTTTTAAAAATATATATAATGCATTTAGTGCTGGAATAATTTTACTATGCTATTTTTACACTACTATATTTACTAATATCCATGCTTACTAATATTGACACAGTCCTTAAAAGTGTATTGTATTTATTTTAAAGTTAAAATGAATATTGTTCTTTTTTTTTTTTAAAGATTTTGTTTATTTATTTGACAGAGAGAGACACAGCAAGAGAGTGAACATAAGCAGGGGGAGTGGGAGAGGGAGAAGCAGGCTTCCCACGGAGCAGGGAGCCCGATGTGGGGCTCGATCCCAGGACCCTGGGATCATGACCTGAGCTGAAGGCAGACACCCAACGACTGAGCCACCCAGGCGCCACCTAAAATGAATATTGTTAATTTGCTGAAAAAATCTTAACCTTCTTTAATATGTGGCATATACATATTTACACAAATGCATGGATGGATATATATACGTGTGTGTGTGTGTGTGTGTGTAACAACATATCCATCTAACAACAGTGTTATATTTTCTCTTTAAAAATCACACTCTTATATCTGGTTTGAACTATACAAAATGGGCAAATATTTGCTCCTTTGTTGTGTTTGGCTGCTTGCAAAAGGTTAATGCTCCTTTACCCACTTTGCTAACCCACTAGTGTATTTCTGTGTGGAATACTAGTGTATTTACAATCTCAAGACCTGAATACTTTATGCCTAAAAGAATAATGACTACATGTGTGCTCTTGAACTACTTGAGGGCAATGGGCTACTCTTCCATCTTGGTAAGGTGAAACCTTTATCAAAATCTTGTTAATATTGTCAATATCAGAAGATGAAAGGTAAAAAATCTTGTTGTAACACTATGAACAGCAATGGTTTCTGAAAAAGCAACTTGAATATTGAAATTGGTTGTTTTAAAAACATGCTTGGGCATGTGGGTGGCAGTCATTAAGCGTCTGCCTTCTGCTCAGGTCATGATCCCAGGGTCCTGGGATCAAGCCCCGCATCCAGCTCCCTGCTCGGCGGGAAGCCTGCTTCTCCCTCTCCCGCTCCCCCTTCTTGTGTTCCTGTTGTCGCTGTCTCTCTCTGTCAAATAAATAAATAAAATAAAATCTTTAAAAAAAATGCTGGCTATCCAAGATAAATACAATATGAACTCAATACTAAATGCATCATAACCTAATGTATTTTTTTTATTCTTATGTTAATCCCCATACATTACATAACCTAATGTATTTTTAAATATTACAAGAAAATGGCATTTTTCAAGTTAGTTTTTCAAAGTCTTTATACCTACCTGGTAATTATTACTTATCATTATGTGCATGTGTTCTCTCTCTTACTATACTGTAAACTCCTCCAAAATAGAGATGAATCTTAATTTTTTTTTTTTTTTTTAAGGGAGAGAGTGAGTCGGGGAAGGGCAAGGGAGAGGGAGAAAATCTTAAGCAGACTCCATGCTGAGCATGGAACCTGATCTGGCCTTGATCTCACCAGCCTGAGATCATGACCTAAGCTGAAATCAAGAGTCAGAGGCTTAACCAACTGAGCCACCCAGGCACCCATATATATGATATAATTTTTGTAATTATGCTTATATATTGTATTTTGCCATTTAAATGTTTTAAAATTTCCCATATTTTAAGACAAAATTTTTCTCCCATTAACACATATCCTCCTCCACACTTTTCTTCTTTCTTATTGCTAAATGCCTAGAGTTTCAAGGCATAGGTCAAAGGTCTCTGTTATCCTGTATATCATTGCCCCCCAGGCTATTGGCTTTAAATAATGTCTATATTCAAGTAAGGTTCAGTTCCAGTTCTGACCTCTTCAGTCAATTTCAATCACATGAAGCCAACTGTTTTATATCTTTTATAGGAAATCCAATAGGGATTCCAACTATCCTCCTTATACAGAAAGAGAGGAAAAAAATTGAATTCCTTAAATCTATACTATTCATTCAAGCATTTTTTTTTTATTATGTTCAGTTAGTCACCATATAGTACATCATTAGTTTTTGATGTAGTGTTCAAGGATTCATCAGTTACACCTAACACCTAGTACTCATCACAACACATGCCCTCCTCAGTAGCCATCACCCTAGCCTCACTTTTTTTTCCAATTAAACTTTCCCATGTAATCACATATTTGTTTCAATTAATATTAAATACAAGTTGAGATAGTAAAAGGAATCATGCTTTATCTAGAGCCAAACCCACAGTTTATGCAAGCTAGATTTGAGCTTTTCTCTGAAAACACCAAAATATATTGACAGGAATAACATACTTAATCCTTGTGGCATATTCTCCACAGATTAGGAATTGTAAAAAGAATTTTGAGCAAAATAATTCAAGCATAAGTTTCTGGTATTTCACAAATATTTTATTCTGATTTCATTTTTAAAATCCAGTATCAAATTGCAAATATAAAATGTAATTTAATTATTCTTAAAACTTATGAAATAAAATGTGCATATGTTAAATACCAGAGTTTGGTAAATTTACATTAAACTCTGCTGTTACAGTAATTTTTTTGAAATCTCTATATAATTATTATAAATACAAATATGGTATATGTTTTATCCATTCAACAACTGATCAACACTAAACTTTTCTCTAACAGTGCTCAAGGTCAAATCTCAGCCTGGTTACTTACTAGTCCTGAGATACTAGACAACTAACTTAGTCATAATTTTCTCTTCTTTAAAATGGGGATAATCATGGTATTAACTTAAGGAAGTTATATGAATAAAACAGATAAAAATACAAAGTTCTTATAGGAGTGCCTGAATCACAGGATGCAGTGTAGAAAAAAGAAGATGGAGTCAGGAGAATATTATAACTCAGCCAAAAGAAATGGTGGCTTGGATGAGGCAGGTGCAGTGTTGTTGAGAAATGTGCAGATTTTGGATGTATTATATTTGGATTTATTATAATACACATTCCATCAAAGGGATGAGAAGTGTGAAAGATAGAAGACTCAAAGAGGACTTTTGACCCAACAAACTAAGAGACTATATTTGCTATTTCATGAGATGAGAAGTGGTTTTGGAGTTGAATTTGGGACACATTAATTTTAAAATGCAAATTAAAATATCTAAATGGAGTACAGGGAGACAAGTGGGCTACAAATATTTGGGGTCATCAATATACAAAAGAATATTTTAAACAATGAAACTAGATACGATCATGAAGAGAGCATATGGAATAAATTCAAAGACTAAATTTCAGCATTCTAACATTAAAATATTAGTACATAAAGAGATACAACATAAAGAAAATAAGATGGAACAGCCAGCGAAATAGAAGGAAATCCAGAGTGTATGTCCTGCAGGACAAGTAAAGAAAGTGTTTCCAGGAGATAGATTTAATCAAGTTTGCCAAGGTGGATGAGGACTGAGCACTGACCTCTTTGCCCAATATTTCTACTTAATAATAATGCCTTATGTCAAAATAGCAAAATATGACCAATGTTAGCAATTCATGAGTGTTTTGATTCTTCATATTTCATTTTTCTCTTTTTTTCTAGCCTCACAGTCTTGTAAGAGAATAAGCAATAATCATTGTTTTGACTTTGTATGAGTAATTCATTAGGACCTAAAGATGCAGTTTGCATTGCAGAGTAAGTGCATATAAATGGGTCTTTAATTTCATAAAAATGTATTGTTTTTAATTAATCATTATTTTATTATTTTATTAATTGCATCCCAGTATTCCTTGTTAAAAGATAAATTTGTCACATCCTTCAGTTTCCTTTATGACATACCAATGTTTCCAGTGTTTATAATTGTATTTGGCTTGAAGCCCAAAGTTGCTCAGCCCCATGATGCAATTTGTCACTTTTATGTGCAAGTTCCAAATGATTTCAGTGTATTTTATGCATGTAAAAAATGCAAGACATGTCCCTGAAGACTGTGAGAACACACTTCTGAATTACATGGTGAATTTTTATTCCTGAAATATTGACTTTTCTACTCAGGAAATAATATTGAATGCCCTGTGGATACAATATGTAAAACGAATACCCAAGTAGAGCTAAGGATTTCTGAATTAGAGCTAACTGCTTTATTCACCAAGGGGCAACCACCAGAGTGACCTGGACTCTTTGTTTTCAGTATACCCTCATCACCATGCCTGGTGCTCTTGTATAATACAGTAAGCAGCTTAAACTGTTACCTTAATCAATAAGCCCTTGATCAATCACTGATTCAATGAAGAACTTTAAAGTATATGCTGTTTGCATTGAGATATTGTGCTATAGGCGATATGAAAGAAAATTTCCTTTTATTCCTTGTTCCCAAGACCCCTAATTGCAGAAACATGGCTAAGGCATGCAAAATAAAAAGAGAACAAAGCAATATATCTTAAGTTCTAAATTATGCTTATGCTTACAAGCTATAAGACCGCAGCAAAGAAAAAGATGACTTTCCTTTGTGTGTGATTTAGGATAGTTAAAGAAGATACTAAGGAAGAATGTACTTAAGCTTTCAGATTTTCTTCTTCATGGCATGGAAAATCCATTTTAAGAAGACAGATGATGAATACTTCATGTAACGGTTTTTAAGTTCTGGTCCTCAGTAGATATTTGCTAGAAAATAATTGTATGGCTGAGAGATTTGGCTGGCCAGACAGAAGGGAAGTAACCTAGTGATCAAAGCAGGCAGAAGAGTTACCAAAGGAACAAAAGCATAAATGTGCGTAGCCTATTCAGAGCAAATAGAATAATGATCTTGCTTAGAACAGAATGGAGGTTCTAATAGTAATAAAGAAAAAAACAGGGTTTCATTTGCAGATATCATTTGATAATGAATCAAACCAGAATTACTCTCAGGAGATGAAGATTTTTACATTGACAATTTCTACTACATTGTTCTCCTCAAATATCTATTTAGTTTTCCTTAACCGTCAGGTCAACAAATAGCTATGGAGATCCAGAGATAAATAATTTGAGAAAGGATATGACAGAATTATTAAAACCATTGTGCTAATCAAGACAGAGGCAATGGTTAATTAATAATTCTGCTAAACAAATTGTTTCAGCTGATCTGATTGGAGCAAAATGCAATGCTCCTACTATTTAATCTCTCTCTCTTTTTAAAACTTTCTAAGCCCTATGGCTTTCTTGCCCTGTTTTCAGCCTCTTTTTTTTTTCCCCCCTGAATATTATCAGCCATACTAAGAGTAGTACTGGGTAAAACGTGTGATGGATCTGAGCTATCTACCACAAAGCCTGTAGGAGAGAAACATTAGAAACTGAGAAAGGCCATCTAAGTCAAGGGTTTGGTCTTGTCACTGAGTCAAGTACAGACTGGGGGCAATTTAATTAGCTGCATAGGCTGGGATATTTGTTTGTTTGTTTGTTTTTTGTTTGGTTTGTTTGTTTGTTTAAGTAGGCTCCATGCCCAGCATGAAGCCCAATGTAGGGCTTGAACCCACAACCCTGAGATCACAACCTGAGCTGAGATAGAGTCGGACACTTAACCCCCTAAGACACCCAGGAACCCCTTAGGCTGGCTCTGCTAAAGATGGTTCAAAGTGCACAGAAAATGGAGAACTCAGAATTGGTATTAAAAATGGCAATCTGGGCAACAGGTGAATCTGTGCTGGATTCTGGCAGACCCCTTATTTATGGTGGAACTGATGCCGGTGACTGGATATCTGATGAGTAAAACTGAGTGAAGGAACTAACTAGAAAGAGTAGGTCAAGGCATCAGAACTCTAGTCTAAAAAGCTGAGACTGGAGAGTCTGAGATAAAAACCAAGATAAGAGAAATACAGAATGAGATTAGGGAAGCTTACAAATTAAGCAATTTAAAGATTTGCTACATTTACCTTAGATGCACAAATATGAGGCTTGTTTGAAATTAAAGAATCTCAACAGTTGTGTGGCAAGGGATGACCTCTGCAATCTAAAAGTATAGAAAATTTAGGTTGTAGCTCCAAGAGAATAGGAGAACATATCTATATTAGTATAATTTGTGCTTTCAGAAATAAGTAGAATGGCGACAACAAAAGCCATTGAGAATTTTTGAAAGCCTAAATGAAGAAATAAAACAATGAATAAATAATAGTCCTGATCTTTGGGGCTAGGATAGTTGACATTACTCCAAATTCCACCAGATGATATGGGTGATCCTACTCTAGTTCTTAAGCCAAGGAATGAAGATGGCAGTAAATTTTTCATAGACTCAGCAAAACATAGGGCCCAAACAGATACTAAACACTTGTTATTTCTTGCTTTAGCTGGCTGTGGTAACTGAGACCATCTGTGTCAATGTGACTTAAGGTTTTTCCTGGGAAAGATAAGACCATAAAACAACAAATTACTTTACAGTTTGCTTTGGGAAATGCCTTAAGTGCAAATTATTGAAGATAAGAATCTTTTCACCTAAGAAACCATCCTTTCTCAAATAACAGTTTACTTGTTTCAACACCATTTCCTCATGTGTTCACTAATCCCCAACAGCAATGTCATGAATTTTACTCAATCTCAATTATATGTCCACCTGGGAAGATCATCTTAAAAGGATCTACCTTGAGGTCAGATTTTGACAGCCTTTTTTTTCCCCAATATTTTATTTAAATTCAAGTTAGTTCACATATAGCGATAGTATTAGTTTCAGGGGTAGAATTTGGTGACTCATCAGTTGCATATAACACCTAGTGCTCTTTACATCAAATGCCCTCCTTAATGCCCATCACACAATACACCATCCCCCGATCCACCTCCTCTCCAGCAACCTCAGTTTGTTCCCTCTAGTTAAGAGTCTCTTACATTTTGCCTTTTTGTCTTTATCTTATTTTTCCTTCCCTTCCCCTATGTTCATCTGTTTTTTTTTTTTTTCTTAAATTCCACATAGGAGTGAAATAATATGGTATTTGTCTTTCTTCGACTGATTTCGCTTAGCATAAAACATTCTAGTTCCATCCATGTCATTGCAAATGGCAAGATTTCATTTATTTTTTATGGCTGAGTAATATTTCACTGTGTGTGAGTGTGGTATTCATTATGTATACATATGTATGTATGTACCACATCTTCTTTATCATCAGTTAACGGACATTTGGGATCTTCCGTGTTTTAGCTATTGTGGAGAGTGCTGCCATAAACATTGGGGTGCACATGCCCCTTTGAATCACTATTTTTGTGTTCTTTGGATAAATACACACTAGTGCAGTTGCTGGGTGGTAGGGTAGTTCTATTTTTAACTTGTTGAGGAATCTCCACACTGTTTTTCAGAAGAGCTGCACCAGTTTGCAATACCACCAACAGTGTAAGAGGGATGCCCCTTCTCTGCATCCTTGCTAACATCTGTTGTTTCCTAAGATGTTATTTTTAGCCATTCTGACAGGTGTGAGGGGGTATCTCATTGTGGTTTTGATTTATATTTCCCTAATTATGAGTGATTTTGAGCACTGTTTCATGTGTGTGTTAGCCATTTATATGTCTTCTTTGGGAAAATATCTATTCATGTCTGACAGCCTTTTCTGAATTCTTCTCCCTTTCAAATCACTCCTAAGATTCATCCATTTTGCAGTGAGTTTGAACTAGTTTTATTTTTGTATTGAAAAATAGGTTGTCTCATTATTGTATACCTGAAACTAATATTATACTGTATGTTAACTGGAATTTAAATAAAAACTATAAATAAATAAATACATACATACATAAGTTGTCTAATGCTGGTTTGGTAAATTCAACACCTTTTTTTTTTTTCAAAATTTTTTTTAAAGATTTTATTTATTTATTTGAGAGAGAGAATGAGAGAGAGAGAGAGAGCACATGAGATGGGGGAGGGGGAGAGGGAGAAGCAGACTCACTGCTGAGCAGGGAGCCTGATGTGGGACTCGATCCAGGGACTCCAGGATCATGACCTGAGCCGAAGGCAGTCGCTTAACCAACTGAGCCACTCAGGCGCCCCTCAACACCTTTCTTAAACTCAATGCTTTTCAACTGTTTTCTTCTGGCTACATTTATGTTTCTGGTTCCTTGCTCTCAAGTCTGTTATGTCATTCATAACAAGAGAAGACATACTGGTGTTAGCATAGATTGCCTTAAACTCAGAAATATATAACACTAAATGCTGAACAAAATTCTGTAAATATATATAAAGTCATCCAGGAGGTCTCCTAAAGAAAAAGGATTATACAGTATTATAAAGGGTTGAAAGGTAAATGTGGATTTTAATGTGGGAAAGATCAAATTCAAAATGATGTACTACATTCATTATAAATAGAAGCTAAGCAACTAAACTATCATTAGTTATCATGAATAATTCACCAACTAAAGCATCATCAATACTAGCAAGAACTAAATTTGAGATTTTAATAATGTTTAACAAACCAGAACTATTCTCCCTTATAGAACATGATAAATGACAAGGATATAAAAGCACAATGTTGTTAGCACTTTTGTGTGTGAGGAGGGGGGGGTTGTTTTTTAATTTTTATCATTTAACAGTATTATTAAAAATCAGCTTTTTTTAATTAAAGATTTTATTTATTTATTTGACAGAGAGAGAGAGACCATGAGAGAGGGAACAAAAGCAGGGGGAGTGGGAGAGGGAGAAGTAGGCTTCCCGCAGAGCAGGGAGCCTGATGCGGGGCTCGATCCCAGGACCCTGGGTTCATGACCTGAGCCAAAGGCAGATGCCTAACAACTGAGCCACTGAGGCACCCCTAAAATCAGCTTCTTAAAATGATTTTTTGGAGATTCTTATTTAATGCATTATTTGCAAAATTCAGATAAGTAAACTAAATTCTAGCACTTTCTTAAATTCTACTACCCAAGTACAATTTCTGGAACATTATGTATGTCATAGCATCCACCTTTCATTCACTCAAACTCTCCCAAAATACTGAAGAGGAGGAAAACCTCCCAACTCATTTTATGAGGCCAGCATTATTTAGCCTGATACCAAAATCAGATAAGAACAATACAGGAAAACTGCAGGCCAATATACCTAATGATAACAGATGCAAAAATTCTCAATAAAATATTAGCAAACTGAATTCAACACTACATTAAAAGAATCATACTCCATGACTAAATGGAATTTATCTCTGGGTTATAAGGATGATTCAATATATACAAATCAATAAATGTGATATACCACATTAATGGAAGATAAAAACTCAAACGATTATCTCAGTAGATGCAGAAAAAGCATTTGACAAAATTCAACATCTGTCACGTTAAAAACTTTCAACAAATTGTGTATAGAAGAAATATACCTCAACATAATAAAGGCCATATATTACAAGCTAATAGCTAACATCATATTCAATGGTGAAAGTTGAAAGCTTTCCTTTAAGATCAGGAACAAGACAAAGATGTCCATTCTCACCATTCCTATTCAACCTGGAAATCCTAGCTAGAGCATCAAGCAAGAAAAAGAAATAAAAAGCATTCATATTGGAATGAAAGAAGTAAAACTATCTCTGCTTGCAGATGATATGATCTTATATACAGAAAATCCTAGTATTCACCAGAAAACTCTTAAAACTAATCAACAAATTGAGTAATGTAACAGATACAAAAGCAACATATAGAAATCAGTTGTATTTCTATACACTAACAATGAAATACCTGAAAAAGAAATAAAGAAAACAGGGACACCTGGGTGGCTCAATAGATTAAGCATCTGCCTTCAGCTCAGGTCATATTCTCAGGGTTCTGAGATGGAGCCCCTCTTTGGGCTCCCTACTCAGTGGGGAGTCTGTTTCTCCCTTTCCTTCTACCCTTCCCCCCACTTGTGCATGTGCTCTCTCTAATAAATAAATAAATAAAATCTTTTTTTAAAAAAGAAAGAAAATAATACCATTCATAATAATAACAAAAATAACAAAGTTCTTAGGAATAAATTTAACAATGAAGGCAAAAAATTTGTACACTGAAAATTATAAGACACTGATAAATTAAAAAAAAAAACACACAAATGGAAAGATATTCCATGTTCATGGAATAGAAGAATTAATATTGTTAAAATGCCCATACTACCCTAACCCTTCTATAGATTCAACACAATTCCTATCAAAATTCCAGGAGCATTTTCACAGAAATAGAAGAACAATCCTAAATTCACACATATAGAACAAAAACAAATGAATAGCCAAATCAACACTTAGGAAACAAAACAAAACAAAACAAAACAAAATCAAAGTTGAGGGTATTAAACTTTCTTATTTCAAATTATACTACAAAGCTACAATCATCAAAGCAACATAGTACTGGAATAAAGACAGACACACAGACCAATAAAATAGAATCAAGAACCTAGAAATAAGCTCTCACATTTGCAGTCAATTCATATTTTATAAAGGATCCAAGAATAATAATGTGGAAGAATAGTCCTTCATTAAATCGTGATCAGAAAAGTGGATAATCTCATGAAGAAGAATGAATTTGCACCCGTATCTTATACCACTCACAAAATTAACTTAAAATGGATTAAAAACATAAACATATGACTTGAAACTGTAAAATTCCTTGAAAAAAACATAGGGAAAAAAATTCCTTGACACTGGTCTTGGCAATGATTGGGGGGGAGGGGGGCGGTAATGACATTAAAAGCCCAAGCAACAGAAGCAATTTTTAGCAAGTGGGAGTACATCAAACTAAAATCTCTGCACAGAAAAGCAAATGATTAACAAAATGAAAAGGCAACCTGAGGGAATAAAAAATTATCTGCAAGCTATCTGATAGGAATATCCAAAATATACTAAAAAAAAATCTCATACAACTCAGTAAGAAAACAAAACATAATCTGATTAAAAAATGAACCAACCATCTGAATAGGTATTTTTCCAAAGCAGGTTTACAAATGGCCAACTGTCACATGCAAATATTCTCAACATTACTAATTGTCAGAGAAATGCAAATCAAAATCACAATAAACTATTACCTCACACCTGTTAGGATGGCTATTATTAAAAAGACATATAGTAACAAGTATCGATGAAGATGTGAAGAGAAGGGAACCCTTGTACACTGCTGGTGGGGATATATACTGGTACAACTACCATGGAAAACAACATGGAGGCTCCTCAAAAAATTAAATATAAAATTATCATATGATCAATAATTACACTTCTATATATCCAAAGAAAATGAAATAAGGATCTCGAAGAGATATTTGTACTCCCGTGTCCATTTCAGCATTATTTATAATAATGAAGATATGAAAACAACCTAAGTATCCTTACAACAATGGATGAAACTTGAGGGCATTATGCTAAATAAAATAAAAAACAAATACAAAAAAAAATAACAAAACAAATGGTATCACTTACATGTGGAATCTAAAAACACTGAACTCAGAAACAGAAGGCAGAGTGGTGATTGCTGGGATCTCAGGAGTGAGAAAAATGGGAGATGTTGGTCAAAGAGTACAAATTTCCAGGTGTAAAATGAATAACTTCTGGAGATCTAATAAACAACATGGTGACGACAGTCATTGATACTGTATTATAAACTTGAAATTTTCTAAGAGAGTAGATCTTAAATGTTCTCACCACAAGAAAGAAATGGTGATTATGTGAGGTGATATACTAGAGGTGGTAATTAACCATACTGTGGTAATACTCATCAATGTACATATCAAATCATCACATTGTACACATTAGACTTACACAATATTGTATGTCAATTATATCTCAATAAAGCTGGAAAAAACATTTTTAAATGTGGAAGGATTCTACATTCTCATGGGTAGGGTTATATAACATGATTTAGGCAAGGAAGTATGAGGGAAGTGGCTGCTGATCCCAGGTAGAAGCTTTAAAAGATAGCACATGGTTCACTACACACTCTTATTTGATTCTTCTCTCATGACAGTTTATGTCAAAGTGGAGAATCCAGGGGCACTTGGGTGGCTCAGTTGCTTAAACATCTGTCTTTGGCCCCGGTCATGATCCTGGAGTTCTGGGATGGAGCCCCGCATCAGGCTCCCTGATCAGTCTGCTTCTCCCTCTCCCTCTCCCTCTCCCTCTGCCTCTGCTTGTGCTTGCTCTCTACACTCCCCACTCCCCAAATAAATAAAATCTTAAAAAAAAAGTGGAGATTCCATCACCCAGGATACTTGAGTGAATCATGAGAGCACATATCCCTTGATAATCTGCAGTGGTCATCTAGCATAAGTAAAAATTAAACACTTGTATTTCATGCTACTATAGTTTCAACTTTGCCTTGGGGTTATATTATCAAAGTTCAGTTACATTCCATAGTATTTAGTTCTTAACATATTAATATTTTTTGCCTGTGCTTATTAGCAGGTCAGTTTTTGTTTTTTGTTTCTGTTTTTACATTATTACCATTTAAAAATAGGCCAACATATTGGCCAACATTTCTGACAATATGGATGGACTTTGAGGGCATTATGCTAAGTGAAATAAGTCAAACAGAGAAAACAGCGTATGTTGTCACTTAAGTTGAATAATAATAATAAAAAAATCTTAGGGCGCCTGGGTGGCTCAGTTGGTTAAGCGACTGCCTTCGGCTCAGGTCATGATCCTGGAGTCCCGGGATCGAGTCTCGCATCGGGCTCCCTGCTCGGCGGGGAGTCTGCTTCTCCCTCTGGCCCTCCTCCCTCTCATGTGCTCTCTCTCATTCTCTCTCTCTCAAATAAATAAATAAAATCTTAAGAAAAAAAAAATGCAATAGCTTAGGGCGCCTGGGTGGCTCAGTCGTTAAGCATCTGCCTTCAGCTCAGGTCATGATCCTGGAGTCCCGGGATCGAGTCCCACATCGGGCTCCCCACTCAGCAGGGGGTCTGCTTCTCCCTCTGCCCTCTTCCCTCTCGTGCTCTCTGTCTCTCATTCTCTCTCTCTCAAATAAATAAATAAAATCTTAAAAAAACAAATCTTAAAGAGAACAAACTAGTGATTGCCAGAGGCAGGGAAAGGGGGTGGGAAAATAAGTGAAAGTGGTCCAAAGGTATACACTTACAGTTATAAAGTAAATAAGTCCTGGAATGCAATGTATAGCATAGTAACTATAATAAGACTATATTATATATTTGAAAGTTGCCAAGAGGGTAGATCTTAGAAGTTCTCATCACACACACACACACACACTTATAACTATGTATAGTGACAATGTTAATTTATTCTGATCATTTTGTTATATATAAGAATATTGAATCACTATGTTGTACATCCGAAACTAATATGATATTATCTGGCAATTATATCTCAATAAAAACCATCTAAAATTAATAAAATAGAACTCTATAAAAAAAAAAAAAAAAACAACTCCAGGGTGCCTGGGTGGCTCAGTCAGTTAAGTGTGTGCTTTCGGCTCAGGTCATGATCCCAGGGTCCTGGGATGGAACCCCATCTCAGGCTCCTTGCTCAGCAGGGAGCCTGCTTCTCCCTCTCCCTGCTGCTCCCCCCTGCTTGTCCACGCACTCTCTCTCTCTCCCTCTGTTAAATAAGTAAATAAATAAACAAATAAATAAAATCTTAAAAGAAAAAAAGACTGACCACAGCAAACACTGAAGAAGATGTAGAGCACCTGAAAATCTCATACACTGCTTGTGAATGTGTAAAGTGACAAAACCTATTTGGGAAACTATTTAAGAGTTTCTTGTAAAGGTAAACATGTATCTACCCTCTGAACAATTCTACTCCTGGGTCTTCACCCAAAAGCAATAACAACATATGTCCATATCAATACTTGTACAAGTATGTTTCTAGCAGTTTTAGTCACAATAATCGAAACTTGAAGAACCCAAAACTTCATCAATAAAACAATGTACAAAGCATGATATACTCATAAAATGGAAATAAATAAGTGAAAAAAATTTATACAGTCAATATGATGTGGAGAAAAAGAGGCCAGGCACAAAAGAACACAAAAATATATGATCTAGGTTTAAAAAGCTTAAGAACATGCAGAATAATTTATAACAGGAATCTAAGTAGTCAAAAAAAAGAAAATCTAAATAATCATTTTATGTGCTTTGGAAATGAACTGGAAAAAAAAATGTAAGGAGCTTTCTGGAGTATGGAAATGTTCTATGCCTTGGTTAAGATGTTTGTTACATGAAAGGATTTCTGTCCAAACTCATGATTTTGTATAATTTTGATCCATAACTTTCATTAGAACTTTATTACAAATTTTGCTTCATTTAAAAATGGATATTATCTGAATTTTCTTTACATTAGAACTAATGTACCCTTTTAGTTCTTTCTCCAATTTTTTTCTTCCCCTCTTCTAAAAGAAGCTTGATCTTGTTTTCTTTGCAGCCCTATTCTTTTAGGAGGCTCACTGCAGTGCCCTCTGAATGAATAGTTGACATTGTCAAACACAATGTTCTTTTTTTTCCTTTCCATGCAATTTGTTTTAGCATGGATGGGTTATGTAATTCTAGCAAATAAGATGCCAAATTATTTGATTGTTTCCTGAGGAAAAGTCATCTTGTTCTTAACGGACGTATGGTTTCATCTTCTTGTTTTAATTGTCATGTTTGCTTGAACTGGTACATGTTTTGTGACAATTGCTAATGCAAGCCTAACGACAACCTAACATTAAGAAAGACAAAGATGGAAAAATTTGGTCCTCTCTGATGGCATTGGTTCAGTGAATGAACCTACCTTGGTGCCATTCCATCTCTGAATGACTTTTTGGGTATATATAAAAGTTCCATATTATTAAAGTTACTTTAACCTGTGCACTTTTGAATTTGAAGACAAAAGTGTTCTTACTGATATAACTACCTAGAAATTTTCCTTATCTGTTTAAAAAGCAATGGAATTGGATTTTTTTCCCCAATCCTCAATGGTAAATGGCTTGCCACAACAGATAAACAAAATTCCATCAGCAGCAATTCATTAAGTAATAAATATATAGATTAATCATGTAGTCAATGTTATGACTCAATTGTCTTAACCATCAAAAACTTACCTAATAGCTTAGGACAAAACATATAATTTTTCTGTTCCTGTATGCCCTACTATGCCAAAAAATGATAGTATGTTGCAAAATATTCATTAGTGATTTAAAATACAAAGGAAAAAATCTCCAAGTACCACAATCCTCTTTAAGATACACAGTGTATCATCTCTATTAATCTCCACGCAATATTAATTTAATTTAGTACATTTACTTTGAGTAAGCAAATATGTATTCCAAGTAATGTATTATTTACTAGAACTAAATTCATTTTCAAATTTTATTTCCAACATTAATGATTAACAAAAGAATATTATTTGACATTGCCTTTAGCTTGACTTTACAGAACTTTCATATTGCAAAATATATACCTGAAGTCTGAATATTAAAAGAAATTTTATTACAGTGATTTTTAATGATATACTAATTTAATAAGTTGTAAGAGTTTAGCTTCCTAGAAAGAACTCTCAATTGTTCTGAAACCAAAACTATTCTATACTTAGAAGAAATTGATTGGAAAGTTACAAAATATGCACAGTAGAGTTTAAACAATGAATACAGCATAGGCAGTTTCATTTTTATTTCTTCTAGTCAATTTCACTTTTTAGTTCTTATGCAAAATTTCACTTTTTAGCTCTCATGAGGTGCTAACAGAATATTTAAACTCTAAAGAGAACCATTTTCACTTGTTTATGATCATAATATGATTTACATTCTGTATTTTATAAAATCTTAAGATATATATTCAAGAATTATACTTAAAAAAAAAAGAATTATACTTTGTACACTGCTTCTTTAACTTGCAAACAATACCTTCATGGCTTATAAGAAGTGTTATTTGGTAGGAATGAAAGTAGACTATTTGAATGGAATGTTTTTATTTAGGTTTACCACATATTTCCAGTAAGTAAAAGACACTGAATCTTAAATCACTAACACCTTATTATTAGGGCTGAGCAAATTAACTTAGCCAATTGACCCTTCTGAAAATAAATCCCTTATTGAAGTCCATAAATGTTCAATTAATTTTCATTACCTTTCCTTTCATTTTCATACACCCTTGAACTTACATGTTCAGAGCAATTCTCAAAAAGAAAAAAAAAGAAGACACAAGAAGAGTTTTCTTTGTAGTTTATGAAAGTTCATAATTCTCTTTCTCCAAGATGTTTTTTCCTTTAATAGGGATTCCACTGACCAATGTTGTCTATTGTTGGTGTCCTGAAAATTGTACCTTCCTATATTTATGTATTACCATGATTTCCCATAAAATATTTTTCTATAATAACATTTCATTGAAACACCAATAATTTTTCTTTGAGGAGGGAAGGAGGGAGGGAGGCGGGGAGGGGGGAGAGAGAGAGAGAAAGGAGAAACATAAAATGATACAAATCCATTTTTAATATGGATTATATTATTATATATATTATAAATATAATATATGTTATATATATTTATAATTTAAAACATATTTTAATTATAAAATATATACATTTATAAAAATATATTATATGTAAATATAATATATATTATATTTAATATCCATTTTAACTAATATAACCTACACTCTATATCTGAATCTACATCATATTTAACATGAGGCCTTTATAGTACATTAAATAGTTCGATGCCATGGGAGTTTCATACATCAACAGACAATCTTCTGATAGTATATAGTACCCAGACATTGACATTATAACATCAGCAGTACTGCTTTACTCTACTTTATGGCATATGAACACTGTGAATGACTGAAAGCACATATCACAACTGTAATGTTAGACTTGCACAAAGGAAGCCAACATATCACATTACGAAAACTTGTATCTTAAATTTGGGAGTTAATCATGTATCACTTTAGTGATTTGCTTTATATGTAGAACATATCCTAAATTGTGATGGCACTCTGTGATAATTATTAGAAAGGAATAAAGAACCTAGCATGCAAGCCTGAATCAAAACATTCTGGAACAAAAAAGTAGCTTCGAATAGAATATCATCCATAATAGTAAGAACGCTTGTATTTCAGAATAAAAGAATTGCTTCAACTAGATAATCAACAAATCAGTTTCTTTACAACTTTGTCAGATCACAGCATGCTTCTAAATTTAAGGAGGACGAATATAGACACCTCTAGAGGCAGGGTCAAGTTTACAAAAAAAAAGAAACATTTTGCAGTTATGGAGGATATCCTTTTGTAGCTCCATATAACTTGTGTTTAGGTCAAAGTCTTATGTTTCACAAATGTTTCTAACAGTGATGAAAGAATGAATGCTGTTTAATATCTAACAACAGCTCTCACATTTACCTGATATTATTTGAACTATGCTGGCCACACAACAAGAATGAGGTGTTTTAAAAGTAAATATGTAACAATTTCTAATGGCAGTTATTTTTAAAGCAATTATACTTTCAAAGCACATACATACGGTAAGAAATACATTTTTCTTAATTAGCCAATTTTACTGGATTTATAGCCCAGGCCACCTAAGTGGCAAGAATTCATCCAGAAAATAATTCGTCAAAAAAGTAACTGGGTGTTATCATTTAATAAGTAGGTTTAAGTTCTATGACTGAGATAAATTACCAATTGGCTTTGTAGTACAGTATAGTTGTTCTAACTGGACATACAGATAAGGCAGCCATAGCAAAACCCAACATGATTTAGTCATCTTCCGACCCCTTGACTCTAAGTCCAGAAATTTGATAACCCATGAAAATAAAAACATGCTGGTCTTATAAACACATATATCTACTGAGCCTTGCACAGTCCCTGTAACCTACTAAATGCTAATAAATATCTGCTTAAGATGGTGAAGATTTCTCTAATCTTCATTATGGTCATGAGTAAAACAAAAGAAACAGCCTTTTTTCCAGGAAGATCAATAATCTCAGTATTTTCTCACAATTAACTTTACCACATCTGTTGAGGCCAAGATTTGGTTTTCAAGATTTCAATTAAAACACAGTTGTTATTTCTAAAAACTCTGATATGAATGCACAGCGTGACACTGACTGAAAACTCTTCTTTCATCATCACCTGATAACACTATTAAAAAGAGACAGAGAGAAACAGAGAGAGTCTAAGTCTCAGAACACGCCAACCACAGGGAACAAATGGAGAAAACAAACATCAATTGCATGCTTACTAATTATTATCCACTCTTTTCTTAGCAAAGCCACTAATTTAACAAGCACATATACATTGTTTACAAGGTGTTAGACTTTATTCTGTGAAACTTTCCACATACTATTTTATCTGGCCTTTTGAGATAAATATTACTAGCATCTTTTTTAATAAAGTAGATACTCAAGATAAATAAGTTTCCCAAGACACAGACATATTAAGAAATGAGAATTTTAATCAAGTATACCTAACTTATTAGGAATTATTGCTTGTTCTCAAAACTCAAGCTTTTCCCCTTACTTTGTGGTGTCATTGAAGAAATCCATCAACTAATCGCTTAAGGCATTCTCTGTGGCATTGGTCTCATATCAGGGTGAGCGAGCAACTGCTATCCCATCTGACCTCACTTCATTTAGTTTTATTTCAACAGTAATCGATGATAGCAATAAAAAGGTAATAAAATATGGATCTTTGCCCTAAGGATCTAGTATTTTAGACATTACATCCATATACTTGGAAACCAGAATTATATTTTGCTTAAGAAACAAAATGAGACTTTTTGTGTCTAATTTTTTTTTTTTTTTTTTTTTAGCGTGGAGGACATTAGGAGAAGGAAGAGAAAAATGAAGGGAGGGAAATCGGAGGGAGAGATGAATCATGAGAGACTATGGACTCTGAGAAACAAACAGGGTTTTAAAGGGGAGGAGAGTGGGGGGATGGGTTAGCCCAGTGATGGGTATTAAGGAGGGCTCGTACTGCATGGAGCACTGGGTGTTATATGAAAACAATGGATTGTGGACCACCACATCAAAAACTAATAATGTACTGTATGGTGACTAACATAACACAATAAAATTTAAAAAAAATTAAAAAAAATAAAGAGGGTACAAATGGCAATACTTATTATGCCATATTAGAAGCTCTATAATAATAAAACCTTTTTTTTTTCTTTTTGAGGTTTCACTCTTTTCAGGAAAGATATAAAACTTTCATGATACTATCCTTACTCCACAAAATAATATTCCTGTCAAATCTGATAACCTCCAATACCGTTAAAGAGGGAAGTGAAAATCAGAGATGGTAACTTGTTTTAAGACATACAGTCACATAGCTGAGATTACAACTATATGGATTTAATATGCATACATTTGTTTCCACTATATTGCACATGATGAAAAGGTACCTATAGGATTGGAAAAAGTTAATTTCCTGCCACAATAATTGAGGTCTTTAGGTTAGTGCAATCCATAGGACTACATCAGTAGAAATTGCAAAGTGGCTTCGCTATTTAAAGGTATTATGACCCAAGTGCCTTTAAAATGATTGGATAACTTTTTAAAAGCCATACAGCATTGATTGTTCAGCTATATCTGTAGTTAATGCCACAGAATCTCAAAGAAAGAAGAAAATAAGTTTTGTCTGGACTCCATGCCTACAGAACTGTAGATCCACTAGGTTTCTCTATATACAGTATTATGATTGGGCCAGTCTCACAATTTTTCTGATTAAAAAAATGAATCAAAATAATGCCACAGTTCATATTTAATAAGGCAACAAAAAACAATAAAAGAAGTATTTTTATTTAAATATAGAATACATAAAATTACTTTTTATATAATCATCTAAATTGGTTTTGAAATAAATTCTCATTTGTATCAAATAAAATGTTTAAATATCTCTTTAAAGAACAAATCATGATGGAACTATCTTTCAAGATCCAGAAAATATATGTATTTTTTTTCTTATCCAGGAATCAACGCCAGCCATTTCCTCTGAATAAATTTGTGAACCTCTTATAGAAAAACATTCTGAAGAAAAAGCTTGAACTTTTAATCAGGCAAGATGTCCTTGAATGAATCATGTGTGTCCTGCTCAGCTTCACCAATTAGGCCACCACACAGCTTAATGTTAAGGTGATGTCATAGAAGACTGTTAGATTTCTAATGCATTTAATGCCTTTTTATATGTGACTCTTAGTCTTCATTTTTGAATTCTGGAATCTGATTTTAGAATTTATCAATTAATAGAGTAGTGATATGGCAGGTGATGTTCTTCATAAAAAATATTGGTTTTTTATACAATAATTTAAACAACAACAGACACACAGAGTGTTCTCTACAATTTTATGTAAAAACCATGTGGAGAGCACCTTGAAGTTAAGGCAGCAAGAGTAATGAGAAAAGGTTAGTTTGGGGTTTATATTAAATAGGCGTGGTACCAACAGGACTGGCTAATGGGCTGGATAGAGGATGTGAGAAAATAAGAATCAAGAGTGCATTGCTTTGATATGCACTAACTCACTGTTTCTATCATAATAATTAAAATTGTTGAGTCTGTTTTTCCAAGAATATTGATAAATTTGTGTCTGTGGGATGGCATTAAACACACACATAAATACACACACACACACACACACACACAGATTATTGTATCTTTACCTTACTATAGACTAGGGATTCATTTAATTGTTTTATATGTAATTATCATGTTTAGCCATCAGGTCATCCTATGACATAGAAAATTGTATTATCCCCAATTAACATGAGGAAAATGAGGCACAGGTAAGTCAAGAGGCTTTCACAAGTTTGCTCATGTAAATATTAAATGGCAGAGCCAGAAATTAAACTGCAACACTCTGTCTCCAAATCAAGGGTTTAACCACTATTCCAAAATGCTTCCCAAGCATGTCTTATTATACAGGTATGCATCAGAGAGGAAGGGAGGGGTCATTATAAATTTGATCCTAAAAATAGCATTTCTAAAGCCAGGTCAAATGTATAAATTAAACAAATTGAATTAAACAGTATAGAATTAAAGTTAAGGGATATTTTATGATTTGTTTGAAACTCAATGATCTCTGTTATTCATAGACTATTTCAGAAAGAAAAATATAAAAAAATTGATATCTGTCCCTTAATTTTTACTTCTAGCTTATATTTAGCATTGGTGAAGTACAGTGCTGTTTGAGTGGGGTTCTCCCCCTCATGTATCACAAGTTTCATATACATCTTTTTATTTTATTTTATATTATTATGTTAGTCACCATACATCATTAGTTTTTGATGTAGTGTTCCATGATTCATTGTTTGCGTATAACACCCAGTGCTCCATGCAATACATGCCCTCTTTAATACCCATCACCAGGCTAACCCCTCCCTTCACCCCTCCCCTTTAGAACCCTCAGTTTGTTTCTCAGAGTCCATAGTCTCTCATGGTTCGTCTCCCCCTCCGATTCCCTCCCTTCATTTTTCCCTTCCTACTATCGTTTTTTGTTTTTTTTTTTTTTAAACATACAATGTATTATTTGTTTCAGAAGTACAGGTCTATGATTCATGTCTTACACAATTCACAGCACTCACCATACATCTTTTTCTTTTACATTCATTTTTTTAAATTTCTATTTCAATGTGATAATCTATTCTCATCTGCCTTGAAAACTTACTCTTTCCTTCTTTCCCATGTCGAACAAAAGCTGCATCTATAATTCAGATGAAAAGTGTGAGAGGAGGACTTATAGGTGATATCAAGATGACTCCAAAAAATACTTGGAATAGGGTCCCTCTTTCAGGGACTGTGATGAGGGCAAATGGCTAGTAAAATTTGCCTCATTATTTCAAATATGGTTTGAGTTGTGACCATAAGCTGGTATGGCTTGGGAAAACTTGACTTACACTCAAATATACTTCTAAACAAGATAACAGACTCTCAATTTTAGTGTTACTAAGTTTCATTTCCCTCACATGTTCTCATCTTGAGTACTCCCAAACTGGAGTCAAACTATGGTCAAATCAAATCACACTTGGCTAATGAATATTTGTGTTATGTTTACCAAGTTCACTGTCCTAAGTTTCAGTTCTCTCATCTATTAGATGCAGAAAAAAATAGTACCTTCCTCATATGGTTATTAGGTTTAAGTGAGATAGAAATTACAATTTTACTCATCTACACTATAATGATTGTGTTGATTCTTTTACTCTCTGTTAATATTGCTCCTTATTTGTTGCTGTTAATGGAATCAAACTGCATAAGCTATTACTTCCAGACCATGATAATGAACAATAATAATGACAGTATATCCCTGTATTGTTCTTTAACGATAATTTTTTATTGTTTTGTCATGGTGTACTTATGATAATTATATTATGTTGATTATGTCATGCTATATTATATAATGTACATGACTATATTTAATATAATTACATTAAATGTATTATATTCATATTATTGTACTATATTAATATACACATGAATTACATATATTTCCATATTTTTAATTTACAGTTAATATAAATGTAAGTTATCCAACTATTTATATTAATAAGGTTTTAATTGAAATGAAAATTACTTTTGGTCAAAGACTGTTTATATCTAAAGAGAATATCATGTTTTTAATCTTTGACCTATTCACATGGGTGAAATATATTTCTGAAGTTGGAAACAAGATTCCAGGGATGCAATGTTTGTGTGTGTTGTGCCCTTCTCTTAAGGACTGTAAAATTTGATTTGGTAACCCAAAATGGGAGTGGGGAGTAGACAGTGCTTGCTGCTGAAGTTAGAGATATAGGATAAGGCTAAATCAAATAATAACTTGATTTTAGGAATTTAAAATCAATTCACAAGGAATATATATTCTATTTTAAGTGCATACCATTTTACATTTTCTCTTCTCTGACACATTATCCTCTTTCTCAGCTGATGAAGTTGCTTATTTGACTGAGAAATAAGCAATCAGAAGAGAATTTCTTGAATGATCCCATTCTAAATCTAAAACCCCTCTACATCTGTATTCTGCTTTCCCTCATCTAAAAATTAATGAAAAGTCTCTGCTACCATCTAAGGCAACAAAGGTACTCAAAACACTTTTTTTTTTTAACCTGTTTCCTCAGGGAATTTGCCATTACAATTAACCTCTATATTTTACATCATTTTTTATTATTATTGTTTTTTTACTTTCTACTTGAAAATTCCCATCAGGCCACAAGCGTTGAAATTTCTTCCATCTGAAACTGTAACAGCATCAGCAGTAACAACAACAAAAACAAAGCAAACAGAGTTGTGAAACTGCTTCTCTCCAATTCTACTTTTCTTTCTCCCTTTAAAGTAAAACTCCTCTAAAAGTTGCTTATATTTACTGTCTGCAATTCCTGATGTCCCAGTCTCCTAAACCCATCCAACTATTTTTTTTACATTTTTACATTACTCAAAATAAACCACTCTTTCAATCATCATTCCCCTGATACTGCCAGATTCGAAGATTAATTCTCAATTATCATTTCCTGAAATTTCAGCAGCACTTAAAACAATTTATTCCTTTTTATTTCCTGAACAATTTTCTTCACTTGACTTCCAAGAAACCACATTTTTCTGCCAGCCTCACTGTTTGCTCCTTTTCTCCCTTTATCCTCTCTTTTGACCTCTAAATATTGTAGTGCTACAGAACTCAGTCCTTAGGTGTCTTCTCTAATCATGCTCACTCTCTTCTCTTGAGACTTTAACCACCACCCATTAGCCAGTGCTCAGATCTGCCACTGATATTTCATATTCCTAAGTCCAAATGCCACCTTGGCATGTCCACTTGGAGATCTAGTATGTACTGTAAACACAATATGCCCCAAATCCAACTCTTGATTTCCATCGCCATGTCCCAAGCAAACAAGCTCCTTAGTTTATCCATTTTTAGGGAAAGACAATACTATTCATTTAATTGCTCAGGTCTAAAACCTAAAGGTCATTTTTTTTTTTTAATTTTCTCTCATTTTTCCCACTCCTTAGCCAGTTCTGTTGTTACCACTTATACTTAAAACATACTTAAACTAATTTCTCACTACCCATACCACTACTATCCTAGTCAAAGCCACCTCTTTTCTCTCTCAGAACACTGCCATAACCTCTGAAGTGGATGCTTTGTTCTTGGTTGTTGTTTTGTTTTTTTTTTTTTCCTTGAGTATAGTTGACACACAATGTTATATTAATCTCAGGTGCACAACATAGTTTTTACTCTCGATAGCTACATATAGTTTGCTGTCCACACAGTACTCATGTTTTAAATTGTGTGTTAGTTTATTTACTCCCCTGTTCCTCCCAGTGGCTTTTAATCACACTTAGAATAAAATTAAAGTCTGTTAAACTTGAACATGCATTACATATACTGATTCTTGAATATCCTTGAAAACTTTCCTCTCCTCAACTTATTCATCCTTAATCAAGCTGCTAAAGCTATAATGACCTTCTAGATAGGCCTTAAATACTCAACGTTCTCTCACCTGCAGGGCCTTTCTATTTACTCTTCTTAAGCATATAGCACTCTTTTGCACATTGTTACATGATATTCTTTTCCTTCATTTAAATATTTTATTAAATAGCTACAAAGGGATCTTTCTTGATACTATACAAAGTTGCTTTTCACTACTTTTTTTTTTTAATTCTCCATTCTCAATTCATATATATATATATGGAATCTCTATAGGGGCACCTATAGAATTTTCAGCATGATAGAATACTAAGTACAAAGAGCAAACAACTAAATGTCAAGAATAACTTGATTTCAACCCTAGAGATGCTGTGTGACTTAGTCATTTAGTCTCTCTGGATCTCAATTTCCATATCTATACTTGGTCTTTGCAGTATTTCTGAAATCAAATAAAATAATCTATGTGGTTTACCTGAGAAGTACTTAAGTACCACGTATAAAGGAAAATGTTTTACATAAAATCCAGTAAACACCTTTATGAAAGTTAGATTCTATTACACTTACCAAAAAGTGTACGCAAATACATAATTGGGAATGAGTTGTTGACCAAAAATGATCTACTTAACTGTTTTCAGAAAGTGTTCAATTTTTGTTAGAAAAATTCCACATTTTCAGTCACCTAAAAAATTGGAAACTTGACTTAGAACATTTAAAGCTTTATTTGTCTGCACAGTGCTCAGCAAGAAAACACTGGTCATTCCCCTTTAAAGATCTCATTTATTACTTGTCAAATGGGACAAAATTCAATACACAACTGTTTTTCCACTGGGGTAGTTTCTTGGCTGAGGTGAGTATGTCAGGCAGAGTTGGACAGTTAAAGAATTAAAATGTCCTAAGTAGCACAGCAGGAAAAATCTGATACGTGGCTCCTAGAGAATTTAAACAGCATAAAACCAATGGGTATTTTTTTTATATATATGTTTATTTGTCTCACAGTTGGGGTGGTAGTGTAGGTATGAAGAGCAATGGTGGAGGAGGGAAAAAATTGGCAAATTCTCCCCTGAAGTTAAAGATCACTTAAGAAATGGAAAGTTCAGGAAGCTGTGTGCCTTATACTAGCTGCTTAAGTGCTAAATTGGTTGGAAGAGGGACAGAGTTTTAGGAGTGAGTAGATGCACAAACATTTCAGCAACAGGCTATCTGAAAGACCTCAAGAACCAGCTGTATCAGTAAGGAGCTGAAGGAGAATTCCACTTCAATTGTTTCAGTTTTCTTTCTTTTTCTTTTCTTTTTTTTTTTTTTTTAATAAAATGACAAGCAGCAAAACACTAAGAGACCTAATGGAAAGATAAATAAGCATCTTCTTCCTGTAATCTGCAAAATCCTGACTGAACAAGGGTTTTTTTGTTTTTTTGTTTTTTATTTTTTTTGCCAGCTAAGCAGTTAGAGGCAGTTCCAGTATTATGTTGAATTTTAGTCTCAAAAGTGTTTGAGAAAGTGTTACACAGAATCTGACATCTGTACCAACTGATAGGAAATTCCCAATTAATTTCCTTTTTATTCAATAATATTACTAAAACAATAGCCTGAATGATTAAGGATAAGATTAAGGTGACATCTTAATTGTTTACCACATGTTTGGGGAATAGGAGAAAATAAAATAATAAATGAATCCAGATCACTGATTTTTCTTTGCAAGAGGACATAAGGTAAAATTTTGTTTCTTACTATAACTTTAAAGTAACACTTTATGGGTTATCATGACACTTCTAAAATGAGAATGCTAAAGAATATTCTTGGCATGGAAATAATAAATTTGACTACCTCTCCTTGTACAAAATCTAGAATCATCCTTCATTCTTTGACAAGTTCTTGGCAATTTCAATAACCACTTGGAAAATCTTTCCAATTCCTTGATCAATTAGTTCCATTCCTCCTCATTTCCAAAAATCTCCTGTGTGTAAACTCAAGTCATCCATTTACATGATCATATCTTAGATCTTGTTATGGAACCAATGGTTAGCCCCACTCAAAAATCTCTGCTTCAGACATCCTTCTAATTACTATCTCTGATCATATATTTCTGTTCCTCAAATTCACTTCCTGGTCCATACCATCTAATACCCTGACTCCAACAATAATTCATACCACCATGATCTCCTGCCTATTGACCCTACCATTTTTCAATCTCAATTATCTCTCCTCACTTATTGTTTTTACTTACCTTAGATAACATAGCTTATACATATTAGTATATTGATTTTCCTAGTGTAGAAATTAAAGCTCAGAGGGGATAAATATTGTGTCCAAGCAGTCATAGGATTCAAAATGAGATTTTCTAACTGAAATCTTGACTCTTTCCTTTTAATACAGTTCAAGAAGGATAAATAGTAACTAGATCACTGATTTTCAAACCTGGATGCACATAAGAATTATCTAGGGATATCTAAATATACCCTGATCTAATGTCCTTGTCCTGTTCCTCCTCATGCCCACCTCTCTCCTGATGCCCACTTTCAGAATTTTTTTCTTGAAGTTTTTAATTTTGTTGTTTTCAGACCTCCTTCTTGGAAAATCTGATAAAATTTATAAACCTCCTCAACAGACAAATGCTTATGGACATAATGCAACTTCAAAGGACTTTTGAGCCATCTGAAATATAGACAATGAACAAAAAGTTAAGAACTCACAAATTATTCCCAGGGATAAATCAGGTCTTGTGAGTGTCTGAGTATTACACAACATTAGGAGCTAATCTAAAGAAAAATAATTGAAATATAAACATAATTAGTAACAAGACCTCGAAAAAGGCCAGTATGAGAGGAAGCATAAGTTTCACTAGCTTCATGGTTATTCCATTTCTGACTATACCAAGCTGCCTTCCAAAGCAACTACTTTGTAAACTATCCCCCCCCCCCAAAAAAAATAATATTCAGTGATCTGGATAACTTACTGAATATAAGTCATTTAGTCTGAAGGAACTACTCAGAAGTTTCTTGCAGGTAAAATTTAGGGAAAATTTCTAAGTGCCTATCCTCATTGTACTTTGATGACTCAATATCATATTTCTTTATGTATTAATGATGTTTTAATTTGACTTTTAAGTAGTTCCAAGGAAAGGTAAATATTTAATTGATAAACCCAAATAGTATTGAAAGTAACATGACTAAGTATATTCCTAAATGGAAAACTATTTTTTAGTGTTTTTCTTTCATGATTTAGAAATTATTGCACATAAAATGCTACCATCCCTGGCTCCAGTGATCATGAGTTCAACATCATTTGCTAAATCCTATCCATGACATAGCTAATAATGTAGTTAAATATTTTGTACCTACCCCTTACAATTTATTTCTCATACTACTGTCCTAGCTCAGGCACTTGCCTGGAAATAATAACCTTATTGCTGATATACCTCCAGTGTCTTCTCCCAGTATTTCATTTTTCATCATCTAAATTATTTATTCAAAAGCTACTCAATTCATTCAGAGGCACAGCTTCGATCTTAACATTACTTATTTAACAACTCCTTATGGTATTATTAAAATACTAACTATAATATGTATTAAATGTTTACCATGAGTTTGGCACCTGTCATGCAGTTTTTTTTCATTTATTCATAATGTCAAAATCATTAAGTAGATATTTTTATTACCCTTATTTTACAGATGAGAAAACTGAGTCCTAGAAGCAGGCTGACTACAAACTCTGTGGCAGCACTAAGTACAAGAGTCAGTTCTGTCTTAATTTCAAAACTGTGTGCTTAACTATAAGATGTTGAAAACTGATTATTGAATATTTGCCCTCATTTTACTTTCCCAAACTTATTTCCCATAGTACAACATTATAGTGCTTCCAGGGATGCTTCCAGGGATGAACTACTTCATGTTCATCATCCTTATCTTACCCTTTTCCATCTTTAGGACTTTGTCTACCATTGTCCTGGACTTCCTATTAATCATTCTCCTCATATTCAACCCTACATATTCTTAAGAACCCACCACAAATTCCAAGAGCTCTAGAAGCCATTTTCTATTTCACTTCTGAAATACCTTCTTCCTCTGAACTGCCTTGTCCTTTTTATCTATTCTGTGTACACGATCTATATAGATCAGTATTTTATCTTATACTTTATTTTTGTCTTTGATGGTATGTTCAGTTCACTTGTCTATATCCTATGTGAGCTCCTAGAGGACAGATTGTTCATCTGATTTATCTCTATGTGCCTCAAAGCACATAGTATCTTCTCCCTGGTAGACGTTTAATAAATATTGTTGAAAGAATGGATGCAGCATAGACAAATGTTTCTTTTACTCAGTAAATCTCGCTGTATTAACTTCTACAGGCCTAGATCCAAGATGCGTTCAATATCTTTCATGGGCTCTTATATCCAAGTGCTATAATCATCTAACTGTAGAAGAGATCATTCATTATTCATAGTTCCATAGAACAACAGCCATTATTTCATGTATTTTACAAGTATTCCAGGGTTTATTCTACGACCTACTATCATTATCAATCACTTAGCACTGACTGAAGGACAATACCAGAAAGCCTATGCAATATAGCTAACATTACTGTGGTTTCGAAATCACTTTGAGGTTATAATCCAGCATTACAGGGAACCTGGGGGACCTTGAAAATTTCAAGAACTGAGCTTAGGTTCTAATTGGGTTAGACGAAAGCAATACCATAAAAATATAATAAAATGATAATGTGCAATGAATTAGTGATAATAGAAGTGACTTCCTATATTCTTTGTTTAACATGGACTAACAACAGGTGTATTATGGTAGGGCTTTTCTCTTGACTTCTGGCATTTGAACTTATGTATATAACCGGAAATGGGAAGTAACAATCCTCTTCTAACAAAGTATCCCTCAGCCTCCAGTGGGTTCTAAATCATCTAGACGTTTGGAAAGTTAGCAACATGTTAGCAACATCGTTCATTAGTTCTGGAGCTATGGACTTTCCAAGGTTTCTATTTGTTATCCTTAATTTCTTACCTAAGAGTGGATTTGTGACTTTGCCTTGCTTAAACCAAAACTTTAGGTGAGCATTTCAAAGTTTTTGGTATGTGTAGATCTTGAAATAATTGTAACCTCTAAAAAGTGCTCCCAAAACACAGGAAAAAGTGTTTTTAAACCAATATTCTAGCCAGGTCTTTGAGTCAATCCAAACAGTGAGCTCCTTTTGAGATTCTAAATGTAATTCAAATCTAATCTGCATTCTGAGTTCACCTACTGAAATAGAATATTCTTTTGTTTGTCATTTGTATCTTATCATAGGGATATTATCATTTGTAATATTTTTCAAAATTACAGTTAGTCACAAAGTAATATTACATGCTATATGCAATGTTAAATATTCTTATAATGATGGATGTTATAGCAACAAATAGAACAGAAATTGGTTTATATTAATGATTTCAGGCTTTGATTATAAAAATAGAATCCCATTCTGCATATTATCAATTCAAAATGTCCTGTTGTATTATATAAGTGATTACTTTTTCTTGGAAACTGTAATTCATGAGTTAAAACTAAAACATAATAAGACCATAGCTAAATCCTTAAGCTAAAATTTTAAATGCCTCATTTATATTGTTAAATATTATTTTTATATTAAAGATTCGTTCTAGCTATCTGACATATTTAAATTGAAATAAATATTAAGTATTTACAACTTTTAAGAATAAGTTAAGGAAATATTTTTTTTCTCATTTTAGGTACTTTGACTAGTGAAAAGTGTTACAATGACCAAATAATAATTTTATTAAAAATCAGATACAATGCCAACACTAGTATATAACCTCCAACCATTAAAGAAAGAACTATTTTGTAAGAATATAAGAATCTCATCACTGCATTATCATCTGACATACATATCTTGTCTTATTTGTAAAGTGCCTGCCTATACAGAAAGGTGACATGACAATAATAGCTAGCACTTAATAATTCTAAGTGTTATGAACTGTTTTAATGTTTCTCCTATGTTATTTCCTCTGTTAATTATCCTACGCCCTGGCCTTGCCTTGCCTGTGAAAATAACCCTCTCTTAATCAACTCTATTAAATGGCTTTTGATCAAAAATATCTTCACTGGGTTCTTAATTTCCAAAAATATTACTCCAATGACCATTCCACAGATAACCATGCCTTAATATCTGAAATTAACAGTCCTTGCTGTGACTATTCTAGTTTTTATTCTGGCAACTGAACTCAACCTTACATCACAAAAATCTAAAATTTGATCACCCTTCAAACCTATTCAAATTCTCAAATGGTATTTTCCAACCATTATACACCACATTCCACTACTTATGAATTTATCAGCAAGTCAAAAATGAGTACCACTATTACTAGACTTAATCTGATTAGAATCAAGATTCACCTATTTCCAGATAAAAACTTCCACACTAATCTGATCAAAAATATCTGATTAAACTACATTTCTTCTTCTTTATCACATTAATCTTAAGCTTATCTTAAGCTTACACAAGTAACCTCCATAATAACCAGAAAACTGATGAGTAAAGATCAGCCAAGTCTTGGGCGCTTGGGTGGCTCAGTCGTTAAGCATCTGCCTTTGGCTCAGTTCATGATCCCAGGGTCCTGGGATCGGGCTCTGCATTGGGCTCCCTGCTCTGCGGGAAGCCTGCTTCTCCCTCTCAAACTCCCCCTGCTTGTGTTCACCCTCTCACTGTGTCTCTCTCTGTCAAATAAATTAATAAAATCTTAAAAAAAAAAAAAGGATCAGTCAAGTCCTACATATATACAACAAAGCAATCCCTACAGATTCCCCACTAAAAAATCCAGGATCTCCAGGATCAGAAATTATTTATGTCCCAATCCATTAAATTTTTTAAAGATTTTATTTATTTATTTGAGAGAGAAAGAGAGCACAAGCAGGGGGGAGGAGCAGAGGGAGCGGGAGAGGCAGGCTCCCCGCTCAGCAGGGAACCCAATATGGGACTCCATCCCAGGACCCTGGGATCATGACCTAAGCCAAAGGCAGATGCTTAATTAACCAACTGAGCCACCCAGGTGCCCACCAATCCATTAAGTTTAAACATAATTTCCACTTCACCATTTTTCAAGATATGAAAAACCACTATAACCTCTATCACCAATTCTGGAAAAAAAATCCCCAAGATGGTCATATTAGAGGGTCAATTTTCAGGATAATGCTTACTAAGCCATAGCCCTTATATAACCAAAAATGACCAATATCTGCTCCCCCAAAATAAATCTTTAGAAACATTAAATATAAAAAAGATCCACCAAAATTTATTACAATTCCACAACCAATTCCACCACTCACAATCAACTCTAGTCCACCATAAATAGCTGGAGTTTTCAAAGAAAAACCTGTAAAGTAATTACAAAACTAGTACTTCAAACAAATACAATACATGTCATCGTTATTCTCACATGAAATTTAACCATGACCAATGACATGAAAAATGACCATTGTATTTCAGCTATAAAAATCTTGTTATATCTGAAAATTCCAGTCACTAATCAAGATTATCAACAACTCATTCATTGACCTACCAGCTCCATCAAATATCTCTCAGCATGATAAAACTTTGGACCCCTTTTAGGAATCTGTTTAGTCTTATAAATTTTAATGGGATTATTTCTAGCTACGTAGTATACATCAAAAATAACAACTGCCCTTTCTTCAGTAAACCATACCTGCCAACACACGAATTATGGATGATATCCAATACACACACCAATAGAGCCTCCATATTTTTTTCTTTTTTTTTTTTTAAGATTTTATTTATTTATTTGAGAGAGAGAATGAGATAGAGCATGAGAGGGGGTAGGGTCAGAGGGAGAAGCAGACTCCCCGCTGAGCAGGGAGCCCGATGCGGGACTCGATCCAGGGACTCCAGGATCATGACCTGAGCCGAAGGCAGTCGCTTAACCAACTGAGCCACCCAGGCGCCCGAGCCTCCATATTTTTCATCTGCCTATTCACTCATGTCGGATGAGGCCTATACTGCAGATATTATATCTTCTTAGAAAGATGAAATACTGGAATTATTCTACTACTCATAGTAATAGCCACAGCAGTTACAGATTATGTCCCACCATGAGGCCAAATATCCTTTGGACAAGCAATAGTCATCACAAACCTACTCTCAGCTATCCCTACATTGGCACTAGCCTAGTAAAGGAATCCAAGGAGGATTCTCAGTTGACAAAGCTAGCACCGCCTGATGCTTCACTTTCACTTTATCCTCCACTAATCATCTCAGCCAAAGTAGTCATGCACCTATTATTTCTCCAAGAGACAGGATCTAACAAACCATCAGGAATTTTATCCAACAAAGACAAAATTCCATTCCAGCATTATTACACAGACATCCCAGGAATCTTACTCCGAATTTTAGTGTTATCCAATTTAGTATTATTTTCACCTGATCTCCTGGGAGATCTAAACAACTATACTCCAGCCAATCTTCTAAATACTCCCCCACACATCAAGCTAGAATGATATTTCTTATTCACTTACTCAATTCTATGCTCCATGCCTAATACATTAAACAGCATGTTAGTGAATTTTCTTAACTGTTATCCTGGCAATCATTCCTATACTTCATATATCCAAACAACAAAACATAATATTCCAGCCTCTCAGTCAATGTCCTATTCTGATTACTTGCAGCAGATCTATTGACACTAACATGAATTGAAGGACAGTCAGTTGAGCACCCATTCATCATGATTAGCCGACTAGTATCAGTATCATATTTTCTCTTTATTCTCATACTTATACCAATCACAAGCATATTGAAAAATCCTTCTAAAATAAAGAGTCCTTGTAGTATATTTATTACTCTGTATAAATCAGAGAAGAATAATATTTCTCCCTAAGACTCAAGGAAGAAACTCCAGCTCCACCATCAGCAGCCAAGGCTAAAATTCTACTTATGCTACTCCCTGGAGGGGCACCTGAGAGGCTCAGTCATTAAGCATTAACCTTTGGCTTGGGTCATGATCCCAGTGTCCTGGGATCGAGCCTGCTTCTCCCTCTCACACTCCCCCTGCTTATGTTCCTTCGCTCACTGTCTCTCTCTCCATCAAATAAATAAAATCTTAAAAACTAACTAAATAAATAAATAAATAAACTACTCCCTGGAAACTTGTGCATGAAAAGTGAAGCATTATCATGTACTATATCAGTATTAAAAATAAATCATAAGTCATTCCATAACTATGTAATTTGTGCATTGATTCCATGTGTTAGTACATATATTCTACCATACGTAATACACACTATGTATAATCACACATTAACAATTTACCCCATGCATATAAGTGTGTACATTAAAGTACTGATATTGCATAATACATACAATGGTATATGATGCATACAATTATAAACCCCATGAATATCTGCAGCACAATTAACATGATTAAAATTACATAGCACATAATATTATGGGTTGGATATACCTCATTAAGTCAAATCATTACTAGACAACACACCTATCATAACCTATTACTGTGCTTAATCATGAAGCTTCAAGGAACCAGCAACCTTTCCACAAATGCATCCCTCTTCTCTCTCTGGGCCCATAACATTTGGGAGTGTCTAGAAATTATATCTGTCATCTCATTCTTACTTCAGGACCATCTGACCTAAAATTGCCCACTCTTTTCCTTTTAAATAAGATTTCTCAGTGTACTAATGACTAGTTGGCCCATGCACACACATAACTGTACCATGCATTTGCATTTGGTAATTTTTTTTTTAATTTTGGGAATGCTATGTCTCAGCTATAGCTGTCAAAGACCTTAACATAGTCAAGCAAACTGTAGCTGAGCTTAAACTGAGTATTATTTACCAACATTATAATCCATAAGGTGTAATTCAGTCTACGGTTACCAGACATAGAAGCATCTGTATATACACATACATGCATGCTTACCAAATAAACAATTAGCTTATTAGCAAACTCTTTACCCTGCATAAACCTTATACTATATATTTATATTAGCTATCTTGCCAAACCATAAAAACAAGATTATACAACATATAAAGCTCATTTTTCATCTCACATATGAGATTTTAATTGTAGCTTAAATATTCACACTCCTGACTCTACAAATTAAAACCCTATTCAAATGATTTTAAACACTTCCTATTGATACCAACATGCTACCTTAATCCATAAAAAGCCACAGACATTCTCCTAGATTGGATTTTTTAAAATCAAAATCAGAGTGCATTAAGTAATAAGTAAGTATATTCAAAATTGTTGACCCTAACAGAGAAAAATATTCAACAAGCAAGTTTATATATACTTGCTGCTTAAAAGTATAAATCCCAATGGACCGGGATCTTCATCACCTTCCCCACTTTGCCAGTCTCTTATGCTTGCTTTCTCTACTTGAGCCACTAAGCCTTCTTTCAATTAATACTACTTCCTCTTGCCTTCCATGGCACCTTTGCAAATGCTACCTCTGTTTAGAATATGATCCGCTCTAGCTTCCTCCATGCATTTCATTTAGCTAACACATGTTTCTCTGTTAGTTCATATCTTGACCAGCCAAGTTTCTTCCTCCAAATTCACCTCAGGCAACTCTGCTTAAAGCTATTATGGGATTATGTAACTCTCCCTCAAAGTATGTATATGAGGCTATACTGAGTTAATAGTGATTTTTTTAGTTCATGTTCTTTCTCACTAGAGTCCAAATGTCATAAAAAAAAAAAAAAAGAACTGTGTTAATTTTAGGATTGCCATAGTGTCCCATGGGCTTAAGGACAAGGCTTGTGCCTGGTACAGTGTAGATGTCCACAGTTTTTATTGTAGAACAAAATAATCCATGTACACAAAATAAAAACAAAGCTTGCTGCTCTTTCTATATTTTTAAGTTCTGTCCACAACTCACTGCTGGTTTTTTGACCTACCCTCTACATAGGTCAATTCATGAAACAGATGATTAATTTCCAAAATACTCAATATATTAGTAGCAGATAGACATGAATGTTTAATTGCTATTAACTGTGCCTTAATTTTCACACACTCAAAAATGTACAGATTTTTTTAAATGTATAGCTTTTTTGTTTTGTTTTTGTTTTCCTTAATAATTCTCTCTCCAACCTGTAGCTTCAAGGGTCCAAATACGTCTCCCCTATTAGGATATCAGCCTTCTTCTCATAGTAAATGAGATATTAAATTATTTTCCTTTTTATCACTGAGATATTAAGTTAAATAAACAAAATAATGTGTACCATCTATAGTCCTATATGTGGTATCTTTAATAAGAAATTTAAATTCCTCTGTATTTCTTTTTTTTTAAAAGATTTTATTTATTTATTTGAGAGAGAGAATGAGATAGAGAGAGCATGAGAGGGGGGAGGGTCAGAGGGAGAAGCAGGCTCCCTGCCGAGCAGGGAGCCCGATGTGGGACTCGATCCAGGGACTCCAGGATCATGACCTGAGCCGAAGGCAGTCGCTTAACCAACTGAGCCACCCAGGTGCCCCAAATTCCTCTGTATTTCATTGAAAGATTGTATACTATAGGAAAAATAAATTATGTTTTATAATTTTATAATTACCATTGCTACCTAATGTTCATAAGCATACACTGTCAAAATTTCCAAAGGAGAGATAAAAGGCCCATGCACCTGTCGTACCAAACCCACCAATATATAGAAAGGAACTCTCTGAGATGCAAGCTAGAAATGTTTATAGTAGAAAGGAGGAAGGGCAATCATTACATCACCTACTTTCTTTTCTTGCTAAAGCAGGATTGTTCTGTTGGTAGTTTTCTAGTGCTTTGTTTTTGGTCCAGTTTTACATGACTTAAACAGTGAGGCTGATGCAACTTCCCTAGAGAGATTAACTTCCTACAGTTTAATAGGTTTCTTCATGAGGATGCTTTTCTCTATTGTTCAGCGATTGTACATATTCATTATATAATCTCCTAACATTACATATGGCCATTATCTAGGAGCAAAATGTGCAAAGTTCTAATTTGTAATGTTTATGATAAAGTTATAATTTATTACTATTTATTACTAAAAGTAACAATTTATTACTAGTAGTAGTAGTAGTATCATTAGGAAATACTCTGAATGCTCTGGGCCTGACTTGACAATTAATTCACTGTGCATTAAAAATTCTGATTCAAAATAAAATAGAATTTTCTAATTAGTTAGGGTTATGAGAATGAGGCTGAATACCTTTAAAAAGGAATAAAATATTAGCAAATACAAATATGTAAATAACACATGCTAAGGAATTATCCACTTAACTAGATAGGGAGACCTGGTCTTTCATCACTTCATTTTATTAAAATAATGCTTCATTTTTCCTGATTAGTCAGTATTTTTTTGAAAATTATTTGATAACTGCTTCTTCTGAACACAACAATTAGAATTATGGATTTATGACACAATGGTGAACCACAATCAAAGTTGTGACAACAAAAGAGTAAGTTTTCTATTCGTTGCACTGTATTTAAATATCAATCCAATAGAATGTTGCCTGAAACACAAATAAGCATCTCCCTGTTCAGCAGAACATAAAGCTGATTATAGAAAATGATTTCGATCAGTGAAAGAGTAGAACACTGGATTAAGAAACAAAGATGTTAGCAGGAATACAATTGATTTATGATCAGTTTAAGTATTTTTAATAATAGTTCAACTTTACAAGTACTTCAGAGGCACTGAAATGTGATATAATTGTATTAAGAACACAAAACCAAGTTGATATAGAATTTCAAAATAAAGGATTTTTTATAGCTGCATAACTTCTAATATAAACAATATTATGGCACACATTATGTAACTGTATTTTGTAAATATCTAGATATTCAAAATTTTATTTTCTTAACATAAAAAATTCCATTTCATTTATCATACATTTCAGTGTTTTGTTATACAATTTATAAAGTATATCACTTATTTTTATTAAGGTACATAATATCAATAATTATAATTGCAATTAGTTATGCATGGTTGGAAAACAGGTTCTGACAATTTCTTAATCAACTTTGTAAACCTCTGCCACATACTTAGTAAGAAATTATCCTTTGAACTGTTCTATCATGGGGTTGTGCTCTAAATTACAATTACTTTGATCAAAACTGTCCTTTAATTTGTAGCTGAATAGTAATTATCATCAGGAAGTCCAACACATGGTACAATAGAAATCTGAATTTAAGTTTGTAGAAAATTCTATAAAAAGCAAATAAAAGGATAAGGTGTCCTTGTTTGAAGTAGTCGAGGTTAACATCTTTGACTTCTCAAAAAAATCTGTGGAAAATTTTTGAAATAGTACAAAGTAAAATTGTCAAGATGCTAAAACTTGAGCTAATGCCAGCCTTCTAAACATATTTTACCAAAGTCCTTGGGAAATCAACATTCCATAGTAAATACAGGGATGACAAAATCTTCCAGTTTGGAACTAACTCAGTGGGGAATATGCAGAGAAAAAAAATGAGAGAGGCCTTCTCTAAGTATAAGCTTCTCCAATTTCTTTAGCTATAGGTTCTTCATGGATAGATTATCAATTAAATCTTACATATTTTTAGATATTAAAAATATGGTCTGAAAAGTCACTAACAAGTAAACAAAATAAGCTGTTGCGTCTGTATCTTCACACATTCTACTTCTGATAGCATTGAATGTTACTCTTATTACTTTCCATGTTTTATCCTATAAGATGCAAAATTAAATCATGTATGTGTTATCAAGTGCTTTCACAGGCAATATATTGTTTTATATACCACATCTACCACATTTCACATTTTTACAATTTCACAATTGTGAAAGCATTTTCACAATTTCATGAGTTTGTCAGCCAACTCATATTTATTGAACACTTTTTCTTTGCCCAGTAACGCACTGGGTCTGGGACATTCATTGATAAACTCAGTCTCTGACATCATGGAGTTTAGTGATCTATTGGGTGGTCTAGTTGGAAAGATGTACAATACAAAAATAATTATAGGTAATTAAATAATTTCAAGTTTAAAAAATGATGCAAAAAAGACATAGTATGAAGAAAATAAAGCTTAACCTTATTTTCTTATTTCCCCAAGAAAATATACCCAAGAAAGTGTTGATTCAGAGCTCAAACTTAAGTGTACAACTTTATTCCCCTATACTACATTACACCTAGAATCTCTACAAAATACCCCTGGGTTGTACCCTCAAGCCAAGTGCGGAATATCAGCTGGTGAGGGGGCCAAGAGAAAATCAGCCACTTCTATCAGTCTCTCCCTAATGCCGCCACCAAAATTGTAATACCTATTTTTAAAACAACTATATAGTTTAATATATTATGGAACTACTTGGAAAACAGTATTAATGCTAGTGTCTGACATATTTTGATATATTTAGGAATTCATGTAAAAGAAAGCCAACTTTCCTGAGCCATAGACACTTAGATTTCATGAAAACAGGAGCTGTGCATTTCTTGTCCCTGTAGTCACTTCCAGAGTTTCAAATACTGCTTGGTGAATTGCAGGCATTTCAAGTCCTACAAATGAGTGAAAAACTGAAAGGGAGTGTAAGAAACGGAAAAGCACAAGATGAAGGATTATATGCCAACTGGAGGGAAATTAGAAAAAGATTTGAGCAAAATGATTATTCAAGACCCTGGTGACCCATGAATGTAATGCCTATGTGTGTTGATGTTGTTAATGAGGATTTTGGTGTTTCCTTCAGTCCATGTCAGAATGAACTGTTATCATTGATAAATTCTTACAATTATTGCATGTTTAACCTATCTGCAGTAGGAATGTTCCACTAAACAGCAAGGCCCAGCAGTAAGTTTATTTAAAGAGTCTTTGAGAGGCTGTGTTTTGTGATAAGCAGGGAGCTTTTTACTCCACTTACATCTTACAAGAAGAAAGGAGAAGGATGAGATGAAGGTATGAAGCATAGAACCTGGGATATTTAAATAATGGAGAAGAGTCTTTCAAAATCATGTTTTGCTAGGATGACGATGACGATGATGATGATGATGATTTATACTGACCCATTTATTATAACTATACGCTGCCACAAAGCATTTTCAAGAGTTCAAAGAGAATTTCCATACTGAAAACTTATGAGAATTACAGGTCATATTTTTCCTAGAGTAGAGTGATAAGATTTGCAGCAATGAAATGCTGTGGAAATTTCTGGAAATATGATCCTGTCTTGTTTGAAGAAAAATAAAAAGCCCGTGTTTCAAATATGAACCTTAGAATAAATCTTAAGTTTCGTGAACTATTCACTTTCCTTCAGGCAGGGCTTCTTAAAGTTCTGCTAGACTTCTTTTCATTGGAATATCTGGTAATATTACAATTATTTCTGTGGTAGACAAAACTCTAAAAGTGGCTGCCAATGAATCTTACCCTCTCCCTTGAGTTTTGGTAGAATCTTTGAATGATGAAATATTATCCAAGATGTTATGTTATATAGCTAAAGGGAAATAATTTGGGTGGGTTCAAAGTAATCATATGAACACATAAAAAATAGAAATTTTCGGGCGCCTAGGTGGTTCAGTCGGTTAAGCGACTGCCTTCGGCTCAGGTCATGATCCTGGAGTCCTGGGATCGAGTCCCGCATCGGGCTCCTGGCTCAGCAGGGAGTCTGCTTCTCCCTCTCCCTCTGCCTCTCCCACTGCTCATGCTCTCTCTCTCTCTGTATCTCTGTGTCTCAAGTGAATAAATAAGATCTTTAAAAAAAAAAAAAAAAGAAAAAATAGAAATTTTCTCTGGCTGGTGGCAGAAGGAAAAATTAGAGAAATCTGAAGCACTGGACAATTTGGCAGGCCCTTTTTGGCCTGAATTTGGAGAGGACCACATGTAAGGATCAGACACTAGGAGGTGATTCCCAATTTGACAGCCACTAAAAAAAAAAAAAAATGGTGTATACACACATGCATGTGCAAACATGAAATTTTCCAAAATAATTCAGCACCAAATTTGAATCACATAAATAGGAGGCTTCTCCAGAGATCTAGGAAATCTTACTTGGTATTAAATGACTATGCTATATCTAGCAATATATTAAATATAAGTATGCTATAATTACAAATACTATAATATCTAGAAAATAATTCCAGACCTAGGCATCATTTATTAAATTTAATCTTTCCTCCTTTTTTAAGGTTATTTCTTTTCAGACCATAAACAATAGAAGTATAACATATGCCTTTTATTAATCGAATCCAGTAAGTATCATCACAGAATAACTTATTTTATTCCTACTAGTCTGATACTTGACTGATACCTCACTGTTTTTAATCAAATGGTGAATAATGTCAGAAAACTAGCACTCTAAACAGAACAGGAATACTTGCTTATATTTGTATTCCATCTTACAGTTCTAAAGAACTTCATCCCAAATCCATTTTGCAATTAAAAGGAATATAATAAAATTGGCAAAATACTTTTATATACAATATTTACTACCGAAAAAAATCTCTGTACTTTCCTCTGAATCTTGGTGTAAACCTAAAACTGCTCTTAAAAATAAGGTCTTAAGGGGCGCCTGGGTGGCTCAGTTGGTTAAGCGACTGCCTTCGGCTCAGGTCATGATCCTGGAGTCCCTGGATCGAGTCCCGCATCAGGCTCCCTGCTCGGCAGGGAGCCTGCTTCTCCCTCTGACCCTCCCCCCTCTCATGTGCTCTCTCTCTCTCATTCTCTCTGTCTCAAATAAATAAATAAAATCTTAAAAAAAAATAAGGTCTTAAAACAAACAAACAACAAAAAAAAAGTAGTGATAAGACACTCCTTAGAGTCTTAGAAAAAAAAAAAAATTCCCTTTCCCAAAAGTTAAAAGTGATATTTGAAACATATAGTAATTAATCAATTAATTCCATGTGTCACCAAGATTAACTCATGTTTGCCTGTTTTATTTTTTCCCCAGAAGATGAACCACAAGAATATCTACTGTTTTCAGAGTATAATTTTTAATTCTTTCTATTTGTTTTAAGTTATTAAAATGATTCTACAACCATAAAATTCATGCATAGGCAGCAGTTTAACAAAGCTCTTTAAGAATACCAACATTTTATTAGATGTATAAATTGTAATAATGGGTATATTAAAATTTAATTTAAATCAGATAAATTTAGCCAACAATTATGCCTTGTTTTTCAATTCAGATTTGTTTTTTTATTCCCGATTATTCTTTTATCATCATGAAATCTAAAATATATATCACATATGGAACACTATTAGTGTTTTATATTGGCAATAAACTATTCTTGAGACTAAGTAACAACAAAAAATCCTTTCTCCCTTTCCTTCTAATTCCTAATAGAATCCAATTTAATCTAATTCAACAGATTGGTGGAAAGCATTAAGCAGACACATTCTGAAGAATACTCAGTCCAAATCATGCTTTTTTTACTGCGATAATTACAACTGAGTGTATCAATAGAATGGCTAGCTTGAGGCTTGAGCAAATAAACCAACTCATATTCTGCTCTTACTAAATAACATTGTTATTTGATTCCTGTTCTTGCAGTAGCTTCACTAATAACAAACAGTATTATTTATCTCAGTATGTTTTATCTTTAAGACTAAACTTGCATTAGAAAACATACCCTAATTTAAAAATATATATAATTACAGGAAATAGTCAAAACTTAAAGTAGAAAGGACAAGCAGAGTTTCTGTCCATTTTTTCCCCAAAAGGTTTAAAACCTACTTATATTGGACATGAAATCACCCTGCATTTAAAAATCATGGTGAAATTGGCCACTGGTAGAATGAATGGAAGCTTTGGATTCACCTCACTAAGGATTTAATATAGGGGATGAAACAGGGCAAGATGATGAAGCAATAGTCTTAAAAATTGAGATTAAATCATTGATTGGCTACTTGAAAACATGAAGATTAGTTGCTCCAGGATGGCCTGTGGCACAATGGTTAGATGTCAGGGAAGAAAATCTTAAACCATTAGAATGAATTATTCCATTCCTTTATAAATTGACAAAATAGTCCAATTTTATTGCTTCTTTTTTTCTTTACTTCAAGTTTCCATCATAATTAAAGCCAACTAGAACAAAAGAAATAATCATAGCAGTCAATGTTCTTGAATTTTATAAGATATGGTCCAGAGTTTCTTAGTACCATTGGATTTTACTTCTGTTACTTAACAGAATTTATTGGTATAATTTTGAAACCAAGAAGTTTCCTTTATTGCATACTTTTAGCCCCCAAGGACATTGCTTTAAATGTAGGATTTTGTCCAGAGCAAACTAATATTCTACAACAAAATCAGTTTCTTTAATAGTGGAAACCAAATATACTAAATTTCATCACATCTGGTGCAAAGATGCGCTTTGTGGCAATAAGGATTTGTATAGAGTTTTCTTTAGGAAGAGTATGACCTGAGCTGAAGGCAAATGCTTAACCGACTGAGCCACCCAGGTGCCCTACTTTTTGTATTTCTAATATCCCTCTTAATATCTGAGTTTATTTAAATATTAGGATTGTACTTATAAGAAAAAGCAGCAACTTTTGGTGAATTCAGAATGTTCTTTATGCTGTTAACTGCAAATAATTAGTATGAGACATTTGGTATTCATTTTTTGGCTATGACCTGCTTAAGAACAATGAAGAGGAAGATACCAGCTTGGTTTTGGGGAAATAAACTGCTTACAGTAAACTACAGAATCTCAAAAGCAGAATTTTGAGGACAAAAAAAACATTTCAAAATAATACAGGATATCTTTTATATAAAGCTTAAACTCATGAAAGACATCATATATAATTATGCAAACAATTCCAATGAACTGGAATTATAAACACAAAAATCAAGATAGAACAAAATACAAGGTTGGAGAAAAATAGAGGTTTCAACATTCTTTGATGGCATATCAAGGTTTTTTTAATATTCTATACATTATCTTTGTCAGATTTAGAAAATTTTATAGTAAGTTTTTGTTGTTACCTTTTTTATATACAGCCATCTAAGAATTTGCCAACTGTACAGTTAGGAATGCACAATACCACTCTCACTTCTGACATTAAGTTCAAGTTCAGGGTTCCTAAAACTACCCTTAGTTTCAATATTTCAATAGAGAAGACTCACAGAACTCTTTGAGAGCTGTTATATTAAGATTGGCCAAGGAAAAAAGTACATAATGCAGAGTCTAGGAAAAGTACTAAATTTAGAGCTTCTGTTGTCCTCTCCGATGAAGTAACGCATAGTATTACTTTCAGGAGATCAGTGTGGAACAATATGCTGGAGTCTTGACAAACAGGGAAGCTCTCCTGTGTCTTAGTATTCAAAATCTTTAACAAGACTCTATCGCATAAGCATAACTGACTGACCATCCAACTGGCAGATGTCTGTTTGCAGGTCCTCAGGAGATCTGATACCACATATACAAATGACACCCCCTAAATCACATTATTACTATCTGGGTGGCCCAAGGCCCCCAGGCAAACAAAAAAACTTCCATCAAGCATGGCATTCCAAGGCTTTAGAGATAACCTCCCAGAATTACAGGGCAAAGACTAGACCTCTTTTTGGTCAAAGTTAAATTATTTACTACATAACATCTTAAAAAAGAGAACTTCACATAATTTTGCCATTTGCCATCAGCTGAGCATTCATGGAGAAACACTGGTCTAAGGGTTTTTGGCCTAAAGTTCCTTCTCCAGTTGTAAATAATCAAACATTTCACTTTTTAATCTTTATTTACAAGAAACAGCTTCAGAATTAGGAAAAAAAATAAAATTTGAATTTGAGAAGCTGTGTGTAAATATCACTTTTTAGTTGTACTTGTTTTTTTTTTGTTTGTTTGTTTTTAATCACATTATTACTCCATACTTTTTAATCAGGTACTTCTAAAGGACAGGAGCAGTTTCATCATCGATGTTTTTCCCCTATTTCTAACCTTGCTTTTGCTTTCCCTCTGTCTCTAATTCACATACGTTAGTCTTTGTGGAATGAAAAATCACATCTCAAGGGTTGATCTGTTATTCTATCCTAAGTAGATTCACTTCTTAATTAGAAAAAGCTTTCATTGGTCTTCTGCATCAAAGAAGGCAATCAGAAAAAGAGTTGGAAAAATAGACTGAAAACATTTAGCCTAGAATTTGAGAGATTAAACTGGTATTTTCTTGGAATCAAATAAGTTCATAAAAGCTAAATATCTGGGGCCCACAGAGAAATTGAAAATACATGCTACACGGTTTTTTTTGTTTGTTTGTTTAAGTGAATCAAGTCAAATATATTAACATAATGTGAAAAAATGCTTATTATCATCAAGTTGACATGATGAATTAATGTTTATCGGGTATCTCTATACATGAATAAAGAGAATAATCATGTCTTCCCCTTCCCACATGCTAGAATAATTTTGAAAAAGTTTCAGTTGCAATCTGAAAATTTTAACCCTCAATAAGTATTTAAATATTTAACTGAGCTGTTAGAATTTCTTTCTCTTGAATCCTTAGAAACACCTGATAAGGGCACCTGGGTGGCTCAGTTGGTTAAGCAACTGCCTTCGGCTCAGGTCATGATCCTGGAGTCCCGGGATCGAGTCCCGCATCGGGCTCCCTGCTCAGCGAGAAGCCTGCTTCTCCCTCTGACCCTCCCCCCTCTCATGTACTCTCTCTCATTCTCACTCTCTCAAATAAATAAATAAATCTTAAAAAAAAAAAAAAAAGAAAGAAACACCTGATAAATTTAAATGGTTTGACAGATTTGTAAGTCTCTGTGGATGAAAGGACTAAAGACCTCCCAAAGCATCTTCTACAATCACCTACCTTTGAAGAATCTATGATATATTAAGAAAACTGAAGTAGAGATGAAGATTAATAGAGAACAAAAATGCTGATATTAAGCTAGTAAAATTCAACAGCCAATTTAACACTATGTTGATTAATTATCAGTATTTGCAATTCATCAGGAATTTTACAAGAAAAGAGCCCTTGTATGTTCTTTGAGGGCCCTGGTAGAATACAAATAAATCTGTAGGATTTGGGGGTCCAAGGTAAAAGGACACTAAATACACTGACTTTGAACCCACACCTTCTTCCCAAAGAAAACCATTGGTGAAGAATCTATTATCTCCTAAGAGCTATTCAGTAAATATCTTTCAAATAGAATAAAAGACTAAAACAGAACTGTTACTTACGAAGTCATTTAAATACCAGTATATTTTGGAAAGAGTAAAACTGTCCCTTGTTGGCTTTTAAATATTTCTTGCAATTCCTACAAAGTGTAGAATATTATCCTATACATATAAGCTATATAATATTATGCTATACATATACTTAGCTATACTGCTAAGTTTTTAAATATCCTCCATTAAATTAAATTGTACAGAGGAAAATACAATAGTATAAGTCTAGTCAATGTACCTTCAGATATTTTATTAAAATCTGAAAATAATTTCAAGAAAGTAAAACTGCAAGGCTATGAATTTGTGCCTCAGATGATTAACATAGTTCCAATTGATTACAGACAGCTATTACTTTATTCTTGAATTCAGCTACTCTATTTGTTAAAGTTCATTTTACATCAGGAGGAGAACAAGTGCAGTAAAAGAATAATACATTTTTTAAATTTAATTTTATTATGTTATGTTAATCCATACATTTTATAAATAAGTATAAAAAATATTTTAGATTGATATAATTTTAAAGAAAATTTAAAATAGTTACTATTATGTATTTTGTTGAATATGTCAATACTATTATAATAAAAGTAAATCTATTTCAAATTAAACAACTATATTGTACCTACTCTTGGAATTTATTCCAGCCCATTTCAAGCATTTGGGGCCTTCTGGCTTAATGTGTTTAATCATTCATTCATTCACTCAAAAAATAAATACATAAATAAAAGAGAGAGAGAGAATCAGTCCTAATGACTGTAAAGAAAAAAAGAGACAATAAATATTTTATTATGAAGCTTATATCTGAGAACTGCAAACTCCTGGCACAAATGACTGTATCCACCACCACCAGCCCCACCTCCACACACACACTGTCTAAGAGACCAGAATCTAGCACAGCTTTTTCTATTCAAGGTTGTATCCCTTGACCAACAGTATCCTTAATGAAAAACTTCCATGTTGCCAAAAGTATTTACTTTTTGTTCTAGCCAAAACCTGTAGGCCCCTGACCTCCCTTTTCTTAGAGCATTTACTTTAGAAAACTTGCAGTAGCAAATCCTTTTTCTACCCCTTTGAGATGTAAACATTTTACAACCCAGAAATGTCTTTCTCAAGGACCTGTGAGCTATCCTTTTTAAATGTAATCATCAAAAATGTCCTTCAGTACTTTTTCTTTAGAACACCAGCATTTTAAAAGCCTCCCACCTTTCCTTTTAGTTGAGTTGAGCTCATTTTATATTGGAGCCTCTCTCCCCATTGCAGTAGTCCAAATAAAAACTGTCTAGCTGTCTTTGACAAATGCCCAGCACTGTTTCTCTTGGATAGTTTCCCAGAGCTATCACTAAAATCTGGATAGGAACTTCCATCAGACTATGGGGCACAACAGCTGAACTTCCCAGCACTCTCCAAGACCTTTGTCTGCTTGCTTATCTGTGTATCCAGTGGTGAGTTCGACTCCTGATCTAGTGTCCCAGACACATGCCTGGTGAGGCAACATGAGCACAGATTTTGATTCTTAAGTTGTTGAATACACTCTAGAATCTTGTTGAGAGGCTCAGGCTTCCTTGTTCATAAGGTACAGAGACTGGGTTAGAACCCCAGGCTTCTCTGTTTGCAAAATATCATTAAATAAGAACATGGAAGATTCTTAATCCACTAGAACTTTCCCTTCTTAAATTCTTTCATACTATGTGTTTCATCACTACAGCCCTAATTCTATCTACTTTCTTTCTTGCTGCTAAAACTTTAGTAAAAACCCTCTTGAGCTATAATGGCCTCTCTCAGGCTCCTGTGATATCTCCAAATCAGTCTGCTTAAGAGGAGGGAAACCCTAGAGCAAAAGAGAATGAAACTCTTAGATATACAGTGGTCTGCTTACTGTGCCTGGTATGAAGAAGCAAAAAAAAAAGAGAGAGAGAGAGACTAAATTAACTCAAATCCTCCTTCAAATTGTCAAGGCTCTTCAAACAATTTCTTCAGAAAAAAACATCTGACTCAGTAAGTGCCCTAGAGCCCCTGCAGTACCTTCATAGTTTTATCCTAGCTTTCCCTTGCACCCTTCTCCCAGAATGTTCTCCACGAGCAGTACCTCCAGCTCTTCAACCCTCTGTAAGCATAAAGTTCACCAGGGCCCCCATCTCCTGCAGATGAAACCCAGGATGCAGCCCATACCTACTCTCAAGTAAGACCAAAGTTTATTTTTTTTTATTTTTGGCTAGGTACAGTATACTTTATTGATGGTACGTGACAAGGTAGGGCTCCCCAAGCCCCAAGACCAAAGTTTAGAGAACCTGAAAAATGTATTCCACAGCAAGCTCCAGAATTGTGGGCTCCCATTGTTTCCAACACTTGCTAAAACTGTGAGGAAAAGGGACACTGAACTCAGGACTGCATGGTCCTCAAGAGGACCAGGTTTCAACTGCCACTAAATTCACAGGGGGGAATGGTTCTAGAAGTTGAAGGAGACTTCACATTTCTCATCAATACTGAAGCATTACATTCTCCCTTTACCACCACTTAATTTCCTGCCTCCCTTCCCCAAAGTCACAAAACTTAACCAGTGAGGGATTTTGATAATTTACCTCATGATTTGCCTCTTCCTCAGTCTTTTACCATTTCTACAGGATCTGTTAAAGTTCAGCACAACTTCCTTTTCAGTTATACTCTCACAGTAAATTTATTAAGAAAGGATCTTCTCATGAATTGGGATAACAAAATTCTCTGTATTCCATGAAAGACTCTTTCTACAGATCCCCAACTCCTCCCATTTATGTTTATGTCACTTTATCTTACCTTTCCAAGTTCCTCTGACCATTCACCCTAACATTCATTCAACTAAGGACTTAAGTCAATTATTAGACAAAATTCTTTCTTTTGGCCAAAAAATCTCCAATACATACGTATCTCTAATATGTACCCACTCTAACCTGCATGTTGTCTAAATGGTTAGAAACTTTTCCCTGCTGAAACACCTCAGCAACATCAGTTACTAAAGTTTTCTTAGAATGAATTTTCCCCATTTGAGGTATTCATTCTACCACGTCTACTAACAGAGGGTCACATTTCACTAGCAAAATTACATAGGAAGAGGCGCCTGGGTGGCTCAGTCAGTTAAGTGTCTGCCTTCAGCTCAGGTCATGATCCCAGGGTCCTGGGATGGAGCCAAGAGTGGAGTTGGCTCCCTGCTGTTCCCTCACACTCTGCCCCTCCCTCCTGCTCATGCTCTCTCTTGCTCTGCTCACTCTAATAAATAAAATCTTTAAAAAAAAAAAAAAGATTATGACACAAAATCCTTACTCCTACCTCTTCAGTGATTATCCCCTTTTGAAATCATTACAGGAAGACCCATGAGAATGCTTTACTCACCCTCACTAAGAGAGGATTTCAATCTAATGCTGAGAGATACAGTCAGGGATTAATTTGATGCAGGCAGTCCTATAATCAACAGGAAGTCAAGGCCACCTTCCTTAGACTCTAGACTTACAAATAGGAGATCTGGTATTCTGGAAATATCACCATTGGAAAGCTAACCTTGAACTCAGATGAAAAGGACCTCATACTCTTTTACTCACTGCTCTCACAGTCACCCACCCCAGCTCTAAAACTGGTATCCCCTTTATAATTGCCCCACTTATGCTTTTAGATTTGGCTCTGGCAGGAAATATATACACCAACAAGATAGGTCTCTCCTCTTGAATGGTAGTAAACTTAACTGTTCTCAAGACTGGGACTAAGCATGGCCTCTTTAAATCAAAGAATGTGGTGTTTTATTAGCAATCAGTCTAATGAATATAGTTGCCCTGTGGGACACAGTAAATTCTCTGTCTCTATGGCAAGGTGAAATCTATTTTCATGAAACTGGAAATTTTTGTAAGGGCCAAACTCCCTTTATGGACACCATTTTTTCCTTTAATGCCCCTGTGATATCAATATCATTTATTTGATATAAGATACAAGCAAAAGAAATTGGTTAAATGGGACCAAAATACCCAATCAGGAGATAATAGTATGACCTTCCCTTTGGATCCTACTACCAATTAGCCCTTCAAGATTCTGCACGACTACTAGAGGTAGCAACCAAAGCTATTATGTTCTTAAGGGATATTATTTTATATGTAGTCTTAAAGCATACCAAGTACTTTCAGCCCACCTTAATGACCCCTGTTTTGTGGCTTATGTTTCCTTCGAGTGGCTATCTAAAACAAATTTCTCAAAGTGAAAATTAGAAACATGAAATATCTTGGAAACTATGGTCCTTAAACTCCTGAATAAACCATTGCTAAAGTAGCCTTAAACAGGTCTTTGAGAAAGTCACTCACTCAGGCTAAACTTACAAGGCACTCTATTCTCAGTATCTTACCCATCAACATTTCAGCCTTCTTCTGTATTGGGAGATACACTATAAGATTACAAACGGTGTTAGAAAAGTTAGCCTAGAATTGGAACTATCTATCTCTAACTTAGGACAAACTATTTTCATTAAACCATGAAATATTTGAGCTTCACAAAATGACTTTATAAAGCAAGTACGTCTTAGTCTATGCAGTGGCATCTAAAGATGTTTATGCACTGGTGGGTTCCCAAGGCTGCAAATTTGTAAACAGTCACAAAATGTTTGCCAAGAAATAGTCAGAGGTGTATGTCTGAGAAGCAGCCAACACAACTTACAGAAAATGACCAGTTTGTCTTTTTAAATGCTTTCCTCCACTAACTGAATGTCTTAGGAGACTCCCTAAGGGACCTGGATTCTTTACATTATTCTCAATGGTCATGCTTTTGTCTCGTGAGTGTATCATTGTCTCTATGGAACAGCTGTGTCACCAATTGCCTCACCTGGCAATTTGACCCCTCCTGAATTGCACAATTGGAAGCAGACTGGACCCTTCTCAGAAACCTGGACATGATGATTAATAATTGCTCTGCAAATAAGAGATCCCCCCTCTTCCCTGAATAAAAAGGAATTGAGAACTGCAAACTCTTGGCCCAAATGACTCCATCCAATACCCTGCTCATACTTGCACACATGTGCTTGCACACATGAATACATGCACACACACACATGCACACACACACACACAAAGAGATGTGGCCAAACTTTAGCATGAGTACTATCAGCAAAAGGTCTTATCCTGAGGATGACTCCAGTTTCCTTAAAATACCTGTCTGAGAAAGCACAACACTTCTAAAAGAATTTAGTGTTTGTTCCAGCCAAAATCTGACGACAGACCTCTGACTTCCCTTTCCTTAGAGCATTTACTTTAGAAAATTTGCACTTATAAATTCTTTTTCTGCCCCATCAAGATGTAAATTTTTTGCAACCCAAAAATGCCTTTTTCAAAGACCTGGGAGTCATCCCTCTGAAATGAAACCATTGAGGAGAACAGAACTTCTCTGTCCTGGTCTCTGTGGGAGAGTAGGAGCCTAACTTCAATAAGTCATTATTAGCAAACACAGATGGCCTAATCACATTGACCAACCTCTCCCTTCCATCCTTCACTCCTCCCTCCTAAATCCTTTAGTACTTTTCCTTTTGCACATCCAGCATTTAAAAAACCCCCTACCTTTTGTTCAGTGGAAATGAGCTCAGTCTTAGTTTTATACTGAGAACAAAATGTCTTGTCACCTTAAATAAATGTCTGTCTCTGTTCCTTTTTGACACATTTCAGTGTGGTAAACAGACATTAACCAAATAAACAGACACATAATGCAATGAATACAAGTAGTATGCAATGTTAATCACGAAAATAACAAAGTGCTACAAGAGAGAGTAAGAGCAGTACTTTTTTTGTGTTGGGTTGACTGAAGAGAGGATGCACGATTTGAAGTACTAAGAATGAGAAAAATCATATAAAGAAAAAGAATATTTTGGGGGCATAGAGACAAACTGAAAAATACAAGAGGTAATGAATAGGATTGGGTATAGTAGGAATGAGAGATGACTGTGTGCCTTGAATATAAACAGAAAAGAGGAATAGTGAAGCTGAACATGGTAGGTAAAAAACACATCATGCACTATCTTCTTAGTCACTGAAAGGATTTGTATTTTATTACAGATGTTTTAGAAACCGCCAAAGGAAAAAAATGAATAGAGAATAAATCATTTTATTTTCAAATTTTCACTGTAGACTGTGCTCAAAATAGTGGGGAAGAAAGAAAATGCATTAGTAACAAGAGCTGTTAGGTTAGCGGGGCTGTCCAGGTGAAAAGAAAGATGACAGGTAAGAATAGCTAGCTGTGAAATATATCTTTTGGCCAAGAATCATTGCTTGAGTATCTGGGATCAGGAAAAAGACAATATGCAAAATATCTCTAAAGTTTCTGACTTCAATAACTGGAGAAATTGTTATTTCAATTCTTGAGACTTGGCAAAAAAATTAGACTTTAAAGGACAAAAATTAAAGATTTCAATTTTGGCTTGGCTAAGTTTAGAAGTCTATGAGCTATCCAAGTGGAAATATCAAAATCTCAGTGAAAATATCTTGGCTGTAGCTATACATGTGAAAGTGGCTGGTATTTAAGTGAATGGGATAACTCTCAAGTGATAACAGAGGGGCAAAAAATAGAGAGGAGCATACCTATGATTTGAGAATCTGCATCATTTAGAAAAAAGAGATGCCGGGAAAGTCTAAGAACGGTGGTCAGTGAGGCATGAGGGATGGCTGAAGAGGAAACTACCACAAAGGCAAGAAGTAGATTTCTAAATGTGAGGGAACAGTCAATTCTGTCAAATGCTACTAACTAGTCAAATATGACAAAGATTAAAAAAAAATACCTTGGATTTGATCAAAGCAGAAATAGTCAATAACTTTGACAAAAGTAGTTTAGCTGGAGTTATAGAATCTCCACAGACTCCAATGATTTGGAGAACTGGGAGTGGGCTGTAGCAATATGTTAGTTCAGACTGTTATACCCGGAAAACCTTGCACTAAACTATCTACTAGCTAACTGATATTTTTCAAAATCATACACAAATCATGACTGCAGCAAGGAACAAAAATACCAGAAAAAAGAAAATGAAATTGAATACTTAAGAGTAGTTCATAAGCTAATGGTATTATGGGGCACTAAGTGAAGAGAGAGAAGTTACCATTTAGTAACTAAAGGGTTACTAAATGTTATATTGAAACAAACCTGCCAGTTGTCTGCCTACTTACAGAACACTTCCTTATTCCCCAACTCCTTTTTTTGTTGTTGTTTTTCTTTTTAATGTTTTCATTCACAAGAAAAGCTTGGGTGAATACTGAGTATCTTTCCAGAGCTCTGACTTATTACCCTCATTCACATATTTATTATTTATGGCATGGAAAATGGTGATCACTTCCTAATTAACCACTCATATCTTACCCCCACTATCAAATGCTCATAATCATGCTTTCTAAATTTCTAAAACCAAATCTGACAAGGTCTGCACTTCTTAAAAAATCCAATAGAATACTGTCACATTCAGGTTAAAATAATAACTTGCTCATGAGGTGATTCTCCCCACTACCTTGCCAAATTCAACGCCCTTAATTTCATCATAGCATCCTATTCAGTCAAAACAAACTGTTTGCCAACATCAGAAATCACTACGTATCACTGTTCTGGTTGCTACATATGATATAAGGTCTTCTTAAGTTTTTCTTACTAGTCCATATGACAATCAACCTCACCTTTCCATAGTTCTTGATTAAATTCAAGTTACCTTTTAAAATATTTTCTGTTTTTACCTCTTGCAGGCAGAAAACCCTTCTCTACTCTTCCATAATGCCTTGATCCCCTTTTTTTATATAAAATTTATCACATTTTATAATACAAAATTACTGAAGTAGACTATTATCTCCTTCAAGGTGGGCCATGTTCTTTTGAGCAGAGCTTAAATAATGTTAAATTAACAACTAAAAATATTCAGCATTCATTCATTATATTCACATGTTAAACTGGTCTCAGTTGAAATCACTGTTCTGTGTTCATTTATTCCCAAGCCTTTGTTTCCATTTTTAAAGTTTAAATTCTAAATTTCTAAAATTCTAAATTCTAAATTTCAAGTTTAAATTTCATATTTATTATATCATTTTAACTCATTTCCTATACAGTATATTATTTTGAAAACCTTTGGTTGAATTTAGAAAAATATTTACATTAAAAAGCTTTAAACAATAAGAAATGTTACAAAATTGCAATTCTGACAAGGGACATGCACTAGTCATGTTGTATATAGTTATTCAAGATGGCAAAATTACCCTGTTTGAGGAACCTTATTTATATAAATTGGGTCACATGTCAACATCTGTTGGGGGCATACAATGCAACAATTGGCTTAGGCACAGTTTCTGAACTAAATGTTGGGAGGGAGATTGGCTTAGAATCATGAGGGGCCAACTCTCAACCTAAACCCAAATCACTAGCAGTTGTCAATCAATGATCTTATTCTAAGCCAACTAAGAGACCTGAGTGGTATTATTGGGGAGGTAACACAATGTTCACTATACATGACTCTTCACTTACATCTGAATATTTAAATATGTATGTCTGGGTTGTTAAAAAAAATTGTATGTGTGTTGTAAGGAAATGGTCCAGTTTCATTCTTCTGCATGTGGCTGTCCAATTTTCCCAACACCATTTGTTGAAGAGACTGTCTTTTTTTCCATTGGACATTCTTTCCTGCTTTGTCGAAGATTAGGTGACCATAGAGTTGAGGGTCCATTTCTGGGCTCTCTATTCTGTTCCACTGATCTATGTGTCTGTTTTTGTGCCAGTACCATACTGTCTTGATGATGACAGCTTTGTAATGGAGCTTGAAGTCCGGAATTGTGATGCACTGGGTGTTATATGCAAACAATGAATCATAGAACAGTACATCAAAAACTAATGATGTAATGTATGGTGATTAACATCACATAATAAAGAAAAAATTAAAAAAAGAAAGGACAAAAATTGTATGGTGATGGATGGTAACTAGACTTATGCTGATCATTTTTTAGTTATATAAATATCAAAGTATAATGTACCTCTGAAACTTATTTATACCAATTTCAATAACAAAAACTCAATTTCTTTAAACTATTGTTTTTAAACATAATTGATGCTTGTCATTTCTTTTTGAGGTTACTCTCAAAAGTGATATTTAACAGGGAAACAGAATTAAACTGTACACTTTATCACATAGATGATTATTTTAAAGATTTTTTTTGGGGGGGAAGGAAGTGAGCAAGAGAGTAGGCATGGGGAGAGGGGCAGAGGGAGAAGGAAAAGCAGACTTCCCTGCTGAGCAGGGAGCCCAACATGGGGCTTGATCCCAGGACCCTAGGATCATGACCTGAGCCAAAGGCAAATGCTTAACTGACTGAGCCACCCAGGCACCCCCACATAGATGATTATTTTAAATTCATTTTAGTATCATAAAGAACATACTTTTTAAAATATAAAAATCTAAAAATACAATATAAAACATCTAATTTGAACAAACATACTCTCCAGTTTGGTATGAATGGTTAACACTAATGAACCAACTTTAAGAAAGTAGCTACAAAGTAAAGACACGCACTTGCTTTGGAATGACTGATTCTTGCAAAATGTTGATTATTTAATGTAGAAAATACAAGTGAAACAGGTTTAATTTTTTTTTTATTTTTTTCTCTCTTAAGATTTCTTCTCATATTTAATCTGAAGATGAAAGATTAAGGATTCAAAAGTCAAGCATTATAAAATAAGGATGAGTTCATTAGAATACATTAAATTGGAAGTGTTTTCATTCAAGATATTTTGGTAATTTGTTTCTTCCAGGTAAGCCTGTTTATTATGTTAGTAGCAAAGGTAAGTTACTATAAAATAGTTACTTCACAGAAATAAACTTTTCCAATAAACTCACAAGCTCAAAAAAATCAATTTGTGCTATACAAAATATTATCTTTTTTAGTGATTTATAATTTACAAGGCACATTCACAAACAGTGTCTTATTTGCTTCCTGTAAAAGCCCATTTAAGATAAGCTGGCAGAATTAAATACCAAATGATTTACAGACTACTGAGCTCTGCTTCTAACAAATTCCTAGATCTCTACAATACTACTGGAGCTTGCTCATCAGAGTTAAGACTTACAAATGTCTCATGATAATAGCATTTCGATGAAAATCTACTTCATGTTAAGCTCAGGAGGAATCTAAATTTACCAACTTGTTATTCCCTGAGTTCCTGGCTTTGTAGTAGAAACAAATTATTCTTCATATTTACAGATGAGAAAATGGAGAATCTGAGGGATTAAATTATGTAAGGTAACAATACTAGGAAGCAGAGCTGAAACTTGAATTTAGACCATTAATTCTCCATCTAGAGCTCCTTCTTTTACCATCACATCCTTTTACGCCTCCCATTTACAGGTTTGAAGAGAATTTATTATTCTGTCACATACAAAATTACCAGACAAACTTTGGGCAACACCTGTACACATAAGATGTGGGCTTCTTTAATGGTAACACAGAGAAGAACTAGAGAAAGAATAAAAATCAAAGGTATGAGAAAATGAAAAGAATTATTGCAGATAGATCTAGATAGGGGATACAAAGCAATTAAGCCAATAACTCCTACCTGCTTAATCATAAATTCTGCCATTAGGGAACCTACGCTAGATCAGCAAAGAACAAAACTGATTCCACTTCTATACAGCTTCCCTCTAAAGTAGCTTTCCACTAGCTGAGAGTTGAATGAAGGACAGGGATTTTGTGAGACTTTTACCAAGAAAAGTGAAATCACTTATTTCAGACTTGAAATGTTTAAAAGGAAACGCACCCTAAAACCTATGACCAGAATAGAATGTTCACTGTTTCTACCCCATGGGGAATTCTTTGTTACCTGAAGCTTCTTAATGAGAAATTGACCCTTTCTCCCAGGTGAGACAAAGGATAAATGCCATTGATATGGCAGTAAGTAGAAATATGATCCTGGCAGAATATAAACGTACTGGAGGAGTGAAAAGTGGCTTGAATGTATAATTACAGATAGACACTTGAGTAAAAAAGGTAAGGAAAAGCAGCCATTTTGCTTCTCCTGGCTGCGCATAATTGACCATAGGATTACTGGGACAAAAGTTAAGATGCAGCTTAGTAAGCATCCATTGGATTTATATAAGAGGGAAGATATTCAGGTATAATGTAACAGGGTCATGAGTTGAGTAAATAAACAATGAGAATTCCTCATCCAAATCCAATTCCCAGGTCAGTTCACATACCACACTATGGGCCTTTAATGAAATAGAGCCTGGAGGGGCACCTGGGTGGCTCAGTTGTTAAGCGTCTGCCTTCGGCTCAGGTCATGATCCCAGGGTCCTGGGATCCAGCCCCGCGTCAGGCTCACTGCTCCACGGGAGGCCTGCTTCTCCTTCTCCCACTCCCCCTGCTTGTGTTCCCTCTCTCGCTGTGTCTCTCTCAGTCAAATAAATAAATAAAATCTTAAAAAAAAAAAAAAAAAAAGAAATAGAGCCTGGAAACTCTTTAAGATGAAATTTGCAGTTATTTTACAAGCAGCCCCTGTGAATCTTTCTCCAAGTCTTCTTTAAAGAGATCTCAACTCATTTAAGATAAACTGGCAGAATTAAATACCAAATGATTTGTAGACTATTGAGCACTGTTTATAACAAATTCCTAGATCTCTATGAAATTATTGAGCTTACTCATCACTGAGACTTAGAAATGTCTCATGAGAATACCATTTTTTTATTATGTTATGTTAATCACCATACATCACATCATTAGCTTTTGATGTAGTGTTCCATGATTCATTGTTTGCACATAACACCCAGTGCTCCATTCAGTATGTGTCCTCTTTAATACCCATCACCAGGCTAACCCATCCCCCTACACCCCTCCCCTCTAGAACCCGCAGTTTGTTTCTCAGAGTCCGTAGTCTCTCATGGTTCGTGTCCCCCTCCGATTTCCCCCCTTCATTTTTCCCTTCCTACTATCTTTTTTTTTTTTTTTTTTAACATATAATGTATTATTTGTTTCAGAGGTACAGGTCTTTGATTCAAGAGTCTTACACAATTCACAGCACTCACCATAGCACATACCCTCCCCAATGTCTATCACCCAGCCACCCCATCCCTCCCACCCCCCACCACTCCAGCAACCCTCAGTTTGTCTCGTTGAGATTAAGAATTCCTCATATCAGTGAGATCATATGATACATGTCTTTCTCTGATTGACTTATTTCGCTCAGCATAATACCCTCCAGTTCCATCCATGTCATTGCAAATAGCAAGATTTCATTCCTTTTGATGGCTGCATAATATTCCATTGTGTGTGTGTGTGTGTGTGTGTGTGTGTGTGTGTGTACTACATCTTCTTTATCCATTCATCTGTTGATGGACATCTTGGCTCTTTCCATAGTTTGGCTATTATAAGAACATATTACGAGCAACTCTATGCCAGCAAATTAGATAATCTGGAAGAAATGTATGCATTCCTAGGGATGTATAAACTACCAAAACTGAACCGGGAAGAAAAAGAAAACCTGAACAGACCTATAACCACTAAGGAAATTAAAGCAGTAATCAAAAATCTCCGGGGAGGGTATGTGCTATTGTGAGCACTGTGAATTGTGTAAGACTGATGAATCACAAACCTTTACCTCTGAAACAAATAATACATTATATGTTAAAAAAAAAAAAAAAAAAAAGAAGAAGAAGAAGAAGATAGCAGGAGGGGAAGAATGAAGGGGGGAAATCGGAGGGGTAGACGAACCATGAGAGACTATGGAGTCTGAGAAACAAACTGAGGGTTCTAGAGGGGAGGGAGTGGGGGGATGGGTTAGCCTGGTGATGGGTATTAAAGAGGGCACATACTGCATGGAGCACTGGGTGTTATATGCAAACAATGAATCATGGAACACATCAAAAACTAATGAGGTAATGTATGGTGATTAACATAACATAATAAAATAAATAAATAAATAAATAAATAAATAAAAATCTCCCAACAAACAAAAGCCCAGGGCCAGATGGCCCCCAGGGGAATTCTACCAAACATTTAAAGAAAAATTAATACCTATTCTTCTGAAACTGTTCCAAAAAAGAGAATATCATTTTGATGAAAATCTACTTCATGTTAAGCTCAAGAGGTATCTAAATTTACCAACCTGTTATTCCCCGAATTCCCGATTTTGTAGTAGAAACAAAATTTGTTGAGCGCCTTTTATGATCTTCACAATGGTTTCCCAGCTTGTGAAGTCAGTGTTATAACTGAAGAGAGAACCCATCCACGCATACAACCTTCTCCCTACCTAAACAGAAAATCGAGTAGCAAATTACCATGGTTCTGGAACGTGTCATTGACTGGTCCAAGTATCAAATTAGAGATGCAGGAGTGGTCATCCTCACTTTCATTTAACTTTCTTGAATGCATTCATGGAAGACAGATAATTCTTGGGGAAAGGGAGAGGAATTTACTATAAGTTTAATGAGTTAGTGTCTCCAATTCCCTATGTTGTTCCATATATAGTCTTCTTACTGGTGTAACTTAATACAGGGATTTTTTTTTCTTTTCTCTCCTATGCAGCACAGTGACCTGGAGAATTATTTTCCTGTTCTTATAAATAAATGTTTGCTTTTACCTGACAAGAAGAGCAGTATACCTTCAGGGTCATAACTCTCAAATACATCAATTCTGAAGCATTAGATCATATTCAGACTGAAGTGTCTATGAAACATTTTTTTTTTTTTTTATCTATTACATTGATGATTTCATTTTAGGATATCATGCTGCTATGTTCTAAAGTTTAAGAAGTACAAATATCCTAAATTGCTTGTTAATATACATATGTATGTAGAATATAAATTATCAGAAAATAAAAGTGTCTTTCAGTTACTTTATCAGTTGTGGTGATACGAATAATGCTAGGATATTTCCTCCAAGAAAAAGAGCAAGTTACTGTTTCTTACATCTCTATAAAAAAATTGCAATTGATGGATCTCTAGACTTTGGAGAAAATATATATACTATTTGGGTTTGTGCTTCAACCCACAGATCACTTGGACTCCTAAGTTTTCTTCTTTGAGTGGAGCTCCTAGGAAGGGAAGTTTTACATATTAGTTCAGGCTCAAGTAGTCACAAAACTGCCATTTGGCTTCTATGACCCTGCTGATGTTTGGCTTCAAGAGTGCATGGTGGTTATAAATTCTACAAAATTCTATAGATAGCCACTGTAATTCATACAGTTTTATAGCAAAGCATGTCTTCTGGAACAAGTTATTGCTTTCCCTCTGAGAAGTAGTTTTTGACCCCCGTCTAGTCATAAACTTGATCATGAGATATCAGGACACCAAGAAAGTCGAATTCCCCTTTCTGGGAATTCAGTATAATCTGATTGATCTAATCAAATTAATTGAACATGCCTAGCCACTACCTATTATTGGGTTGAGTGTTATCATCAGTTTTTTGGCTTGGGGGAGGTCCTAAATGCACAAATAAGTTGCAGAAGCATGTGAGTCTCATTCTCCACATGCCTACTTGTATCTTACTGATACCCCTCCCTCAACCTATTATCTGTGATCTTACAGTAAGACTCCTATGTTGAGTTGACTGACAGAGGAGGAAATATACCTGGTTTACAAAAGATATTTATAGGTGTACCAAATAAGGTTGAATACACAGTGCCCCTATAAATGCAGAATGTGCTATCCTTTCGTTCTAAGAAATGGCACCTCTTTTTTTTTTTTAAGATTTTATTTATTTATTTAATAGAGACAGATAGTGACAGAGATAGCGAGAAAGAGCACAAGCAGGGGGAGAGGCAAAGGGAGAGGGAGAAGCAGGCTCCCTGTGGAGCAGGGAACCGGACATGGGGCTCAATCCCAGGACCCCAGGATCACGACCTGAGCCGAAGGCAGATGCTTAACGACTGAGCCACCCAGGCACCCCAATGGCACCTCTTTTAATTAGGCAGAGCATAACTGGCAATGTGTTTTTCATAATGGCCCAGACTTAACATGATATGTTAAACCAGCTGGTAATAGCCTGCTGATTAGATCAAGGTGATTCTGAAGGTCTGTGCGGAAGAGAAATAAGGAAGTCCTTCCTTCAGTTAAAATCTAAGCAAAGTAAATTATTGTCTACTTTTCAAGAAAGCATAGGTAAGAATAATAGCCAATTAATATGCATTGGATCAATGCTTTGGCTAGATATTCAGAGACTTTGAAAAAGATTCAAGAAGTTGGAAAATTGTTGACAAGAAAGTTTTGTAAGATATAATGGGATAGACTATAGCATGCAACCAGAAGGATGAAGAAATATTTGCACAACATATGAAATTTCACCCCACTTTTGCAGAAGCAAAAGTAAACAAAATGATCTGTTTCCCAAATATCATACAGCCACCTTTCCCTACTAGCCCACTTGCCAAATGGGCTCATGAAAAGAGACAGTAACAGAAAGCATATAAGCTATGTTTGAACTCGAACAAGGACTTTACCCATACAAAAGTGATACCACTTTTTGATGCAATTTTTGAGTAGCATTGACTGACTTGGGACCCCAGTATTTTATAATACTTTATAACAGCACTGAGACTTTCAATGCAGTTTGATTACATTGGGTCATTTTCTTCATGGATAGAGGAGGAAGTTATTTTTTTCTTATAGAAAAACATTTTTTTTAATGTATAATTATTTCCCTGCCTGTCATATTATCTGCCAGTATTTTCACTTCTGTATTTATTGAATGCCCTCTACAATCATGACTTCCACCACTAATACCAGCACTGTATCTGATCAGAGGAACTCCAGAAGTGTACATCTGTCCCTTCTGCTTTCTCAGGATAAGGAGCAGCAATACTCTGATCAAAGGTAGCCCTGGACTAGTAGGGGAAAGAAAAGCAGTAACCCCTCTTGTACTAGAATTTTCTCAACTGGTCTTTGTAAGTCTTTGGATGTGAGAACATTTCTTGGTTCCTTTTTCTATATGGGTCTTTTCTTTCCCTGAAACCTCTCATGCAGCCCAGCAGGTAAGGGGGGAGGCCCCAGACTCTTTCCTTTCAGGAGAAAGCATCTCTCTCATTGCCTCTGAAGACCATTTATATATGAAGAAGGCCCAAAGAGTTAAAGAAAGGTAGCTGGTAAAATTACTTTAGGCCTGTTTCTAGTTTAAGCGAACAGGAATATTTTGCTTACTTATGAATCAAACCTGCCCACCAGGGAAGAGGAACAGAAAGAAGACCTCGCAGAGTTCAAAGGCCCCTAGTAAAAATGAAGCACATTAATTTCTTGGCATGGCCCTTACACTGGGAATTTTCAGTGATTATAAGCAGTCTGTATGGATTTAGGGATGCTCAGTCCTAACTATGTAAGTCATACAATCTCAGTGACATATGATACAGGTTATTTTCAAACCTACAACTCAATGTGGAGGCATACTTTTTTTTTCATAAAACATTTACTAATGTTTGTTGTAAATCACAAAGATAATAAACACAACTGCAGTAGCCAAATGTATAAACAGCCCTTGGAAATCAAGAAAAACAAGCAAAGAAAATTAAAAGAGTGTGTAGAATTAACCCTACTTTTCTAGCTGAACCAGATTAAATCCATTTCATTATATGAGGTCAAAACTAGTTAGGTTTTTCTTTATTTGTTTTTGCCTATTCTAATTACTTAACCATTTCTTTCAAATATAACTGAATACTATACACTTTTCAATGTCTCTTAGCTAATTAAACAAGTACATTAAGGAGTAAGAAGGTGAAAGGGAAAGAGGACAGAGCACTGAGAATGGAACACTGAAAAATAATTTTAAAAAGAATGTGCTTTATAAAATGAATTTATATTGTACTAAATTGTCTGTAGGTTTTTAAAAATAAGAACCATAATTTTAATTTAGCACCAACTATTATCTATGCAACCCAATTACAGAAATCCTATTAACTATTTAAATATTAACCTGTGTTTTAATCCCAAATCCCAACAACCTTTTTTTACATCTTTTTTCCCCTCTGCATTGCTTTCCCTTTTCTTCTCCCTTAAGGTGTTTTCCCCAATTCTCCTTCTGACTTGCCTGCTTAGGCCTCTCTCCTTACAAGCTGCAGTTTCTTCCTGTGTCTGTCTATAGAGACATACACCTTCTCCTCACCCACTCCCTTCCCTCTCTCACTCTCATACTCTCCCTTCCTTAACTATTCCTCTTTTTCCCTTCTCAACTACTTTTAAAAAGTTACATTCGTTTCTATTTCTCAGGGGAGGAAGAGTATGAGCTATTTGGGGACAGAGTACCAAGAAAAAAACAAACAAACAAACAAAAAACCTTTAACCTCTCCTCACCTGAAAATAATTGAAAATCTTCAGGAAATGACAGTATTTCAATTGTATTTTATATTGAGGTTTATGTTAAGGTCAGAAACTTGGCTGAAATTTTTCTTGCTTAAAGCAGGAGACTGAAAATGCCAACCTGTCACAGGTCTTTGGTTTGAATGTAATCTTAACTTCCCTGCGTTTCAGATACTCAAATTACTTAATATAAGTTTCTAATTAAACTGTTCCAAGTGTGATACATTTTGGATTGTGTAAAATCATCTCCATTTCCTGGCATTAAATGTAAAACTATCTCTGCCTGGAAGTGTCATCCCTTCCCTTTCTACAACAGACAACATATTTGACTATCATCCAGGGGGCACTTTCCCTAAAGTGAAACCTGGAAATGAAGTTTGTATCATTATCAACTATGTTGCATTTAAATTCAAAGGCTTTCCAGGCAGCTGTATAGAGAACATAAACTTGAAAAAAAAAAAAAAATCCTAGATCACCAAGTGTATTTGAAAGTTATAATTACAAATGACAGAAAAATTTCATGTAAGTGTAACAGCATTAATAAGGCCAATTTCTGTCATGTAGTGACAGCTTAAATACCATTAAAGCATACTATGCATACACTGTTTCATGATATTCATAGCTCCCTAGAAAAAATAAAAGCACAAATACTAGCCTGGGCTCCATCATCAAATCCTGGTGGCAGAAGCTCCAAAATAGTTCAGTGCAACCTGCTTGAGCTAACCATGGTTTAAGCAAAACTAAATTTGAATAGAGACATTTTACTATCACTTCTGCCACCTCTAATGTAAACTTCCACTCCCATTATCAACTCCAGCATCAATAAAATTACACCCCAAAATGGGAATGATTGTACGAATTCCCAAACACATACAAAATGAACATAACATGCACAACATCAATATAGTTATTATCATCTTATGTGGTAAACTAATTTTAACAAGTTTATTCAGTTTAATGACCTAGAGATATGGGGCAGAAAACAATGCTTTAGTTACACAAAAATATATAATTTTTGAGATTAAACAATTAAATGGACACAAAGCATTGCCTCAGAGTGTCCTTTCACAATGGTACCTAGAAGCTGTAATTTTTTTTTTAAAAGATTTTATTTGACAGAGAGAAAGAGAGCGTGCACAAGCAGGGGGAGCTGCAGGCAGAGGGAGAGGGAGAAGCAGGCTCCCCCCTGAGCAGGGAGCCCCACCTGGGGCTCGATCCCTGTACCCTGGGATTATGACCTGAGCCAAAGGCAGATGCTTATCTGACTGAGCAACCCAGGTGCCCCTAGAAGCTGTATTAGTAAAACTGTAATGTAACTTCATTTTCAGATATATCAACAAAGAAAGCAAGTGTTTTCTGAAGAAATTGGAGGGAAGATTTAATGCAGACTTTGGAACCAGATATTTGATTTATGACTTATGAGTAGTTATTTAGCTTCTGTAAGTTTTTGCTTTCTCACTTCTAAAACAGAAGTTAATAATATCTAATTTGCAGCTTGTTGTGAGAATTAAATATAATATTTGTAAAGCATCAGAAAATAACAGTGCTCAAAAATATTCTATTATATGATTATGAATTTATCATGATGAATACTATTACATTAATCTGAAGAAAATTATTTGAGGTTTCTAATAAATTGGAAAAAGGAGTTCAGTCAGTATCCATGTAAATCACACACACAATATTCAATCAAGTTAAAACTTTTATACTATCACTAATTTCAAAACAAAGCTATAAAACTTGAAAATCATTATTTTGAGGTGAATATAACATTTTAAAGTATGAATGCACTAAAAATAAGATGAGAACACAAATGTGTTGCCTTTTTGTTGTGATGTGAAATTTCTTAGAAATATATTTTTTAAAATCCTACTAAATGGATTGATGGAAAGCTCTACACTGACAAATGCTTTTCTGTGCATTAAACTAGGGTGCGGATAATATGATAAAGGCTAAAGGCTAAAAGTCACCTGAGCCAAACCTTTTTTTTTTTTTTAGATTTTTTTTTTTTTTAATTTATTTGAGAGAGCGCGTGCTCATGAGCTGGAGTGTGGAGGGGCAGAGTAAGAGGGAGAAGCTGACTCGCTTGCTGAGCGGGGAGCCCTGATGCCAGGCTGGATCCCAGGACTCTAGGATCATGACCTGAGCAAAAGGCAGATATTTAACCAACTCAGCCACCCAGGCACCCTGGTCTGACCTTGTCACAATTTGAGAATTCTGAATTAAAATCAATTTTTCTAACACAGGGAATTAGTGACATATTACACATGCATTAAATTTGTTTAACATACTCTTTTTATTCTAATTCTATAATGAGATACCCTAAAAAATATATTCCTCTATGAGTCTAATCAGCTTTTATGTCCACACATATGTAATGTATCTCATTAGTGTCTTCTGTTTTTAACATAATTAGGCTCCAACAAAGGAAGATAAGTAATGCTGTTTACTGAATTAGAGAAAAACCTATACGTCCATGGGCATAGACGAATTTCAGTGCTTCAGCTCCTGAAATAGTTCCAGCTTTCTGAGGCAAATTAGCTCTCTTAGATGGGCAGCTCAAAATCAGGACAGTCTCTAGAACTTTCTTCAGGGATACAATTCTTATTAGGATAGGACTCCAAGAAATTTTTATATGATGCACTTAAGTAAAGGAATAAGCTGAACAGTTGACCTGAGCTTACTTTGTGATATAGGCATGGGAAATTATAGGGAATAAAGCATTGAATAAAACATAGTTAACATTAAACAAAAATAAAAATTAAATACAAATTAAAAAATAACATAGCATGCATGACAAGTGGTAATGAATGCTACAGAGAGGGGAAAAAAAAAGACAGGACAGGAAAATAGGAAATACTGTGGTGAAGGGCTGTAATTCTAAATATGGCAGTCATGTAGGACACTAATGTGAGGTGATCCTTGAGCTAAGACACACTGGAGGCAAGGAACTGACCCATGAAGATACAGGGACAGGGGAGGCTTAAGCCTAAGCAAGAGCAAGAACAAAATTCCAGGGCAGGTGGTAGAAGGCGGCAGTGAGTTTGGTAAGTTTAAAAAAATAAAAAGGAGGCAGTGTGACTAGAGTGAATTGAATGAAAGTGGTGGGGAATGCTCATAAGATGATAGAAGATGATAGCTTTTGAAAAATATGCAGATACAGCTCGAGCAGATAGAACTGTTAGGTAGGTTTAGTGTACAGTTGCAAACAGAATAGAGAAGAATACATTTGCTTATTCTAGACCGCCTCAAAGTCACTCATCAGTATTAGTCTCTGTGCCTCTGAAAATGTCTTGGTCTCTCTTGTTTATTATATATCTTTCTATAAAATAATTTCCAAATATATTATGCAAATAATATATAATCTCCAATACACATATTTCATATTCACATTTGTAGTTCTACAGTTGAAATTACCACATACATTACCTGATAGCATGTAAATACTTAAGACAACCTACATTAAGTTTATAATCTTCCTTCCAACCTTCTCTTTTAGTAAATGAAATGGACATTGACATAGAAAATCCAACACCCATTCTATTTTTTTTTTAAAGTCAGAAAACCAAAACATATGGAATGCTTCATGAATTTACATGTCATCCTTGCTCAGGGGCCATGCTAAACTTCTCAATATCATTCCAATTTTAGTATATGTGCTGCCCAAGTGAGTACTCTCCTATTCTTTTTAATACCAGGCCCAGATTTTAGGGCTCATGCTTGCTGTTAATGAAAGTCAACATTTCTCTAGCCTCTTTTTCCATGAAGCTGGCAACATGGCCAAATTTTGGTGAATTACATGTGAGCAGAAGTGTTGTTTGGGTTTGGCTATTTAAGGTGAACCCACTCCATCTATATACTCCTGCTGTTACTTCTTCCTGCAATGAGGATATCATAAATGCAGTTCCTTAACTATAGTCTTAAACCATGGGATAAAAGCTTGAAAATGGGAGCTTTGTACTAGAATGGTGAAATAAAGAGATGGAATGTTTGATTCACTGATGATATTGCAGAAGAGCCACAATATCAGTTTTGGACTGCTTACCTAATATCTTTTATGTAAAATAAAATAAAATTAGCTTTCCCTTGTCTAACAATTTTTAGTTTGAATTTTTATGTTATAATGAGCTGAACATATATAAGGCATACAACCATTCCTTTACTGGCCCATATTTAGAGTCATCTTTTACTCTGCTTTAATTCATCCTATCTAGTTCTAGCAGTTAGCCATCACATTCTATTTATTTACCTGTGGATATTTAAGCTATCTAAAATATCTCTTCTCTAAGCAACTGCCCTGCTCTCATTTTTGGACTGAAGGCATTGTCTTACAGATGTTGGAAAAATAATTATCCCTACATTCAGATCTATTCCTTCTACTTTCTTGTTTAAAGTTGGCTATTAATTTTTATTTAATAACATCCAAGGTTATCCTAAGATATTTGCAACTTATACTTCCATAAACAACGTGTTTGGCAGTATCATGCTCCATGTGTCTCCCATACCTACTTATGAATCAATCATAGATACGTTACCTATCTGAAGCTGTCAGACAAGAATTTATATCTACTCTTATCAATGCTTGAGGTGCTCTTTTTTTTCATCAAAATAGGAACAGGATAGGATAATAGAAAATCATATGGACATAAAATAAAACACATGTAGTTTGGAATCTTGAGTTAAAGACTTCTTAGAAGTTTGAACTTAGGAAATGTTCTTAATCTTTCTGAATATCAATTTTCTAATTGATAAAATGTCAACAATGTCTTGCTCATGATGATGGTTAAACTAAGTTCAAAATGTTAGCCTAGAGTTGAAGCCATGATGGAACAAGAGGGAAAAGATTTATCCCTCCACCTTAAGATAATATTTATAATATCTATAATATCTATGTGTATAATAACTGTTTTCAGATATTGGCCAGTAGGCAATGGTGTGCTGTGATCCTGCTTGGAAGGGAAACAACTGCTAATAATTTCTGCTTCCAGGTACATTCCAAAGGAGCAGGTAAAGAATCCCAAACAGTTCATCGCAGTCTGAGTTGTGACAGAATCAAAGATCAGGAAGTATATGGTGGCTGGAAATTTCCAGCCTTGCAAATAGGCAGGACATAAACAGTAAAAGGGACCCAGAAATCACCACATGACCCAAGAGAAATGAAAACCTATTCCTACACAAAGACTTCTACACAAAATTTTAAAGTTGTTTTATATACAGTAGCTCCAAACTGGAAACAACCCAAAACTACAGACAATGCAAATGTCTAATCAGTGTTTTAGCTCTTAGCTACTCGCTCCTTTGTACCCATCTGAAGATTGTTTTTCTTAAATACATCTAAGAGAAAGCATGTGCTTATCCAATCAAATTTGTCTTAATTTTACCAGTTCATTTCAAACAGGCTATCTTATAAGTTGTTGGAAACACAATGGATTGGCCGAAGTCAGTTGTGTACCCTCAGTCCATTCAGCTTGATCAGATTGGTCACATGATCCAGAATACGCCATCAATTCTCTTTGAACATACTAATTCTGCTTTCCTCAACTGGGGCTGTAAATGGTACCATTTGGCTTAGAAGCATCAGATATCTAGAAATGTCAGATACCATGAATAAATTGTTTAGTACAAAATAATAGATGGAAGAAAGGAAAGGATGAATAACTTGGATTATTATGTAGCAGACTTTCTGTGACAACCAAAGTGATATGAATAACTAATGAAAAAAGTAAAACTAGGTTATTCTTACATTTGCATATGGCAGATTAAATATATTGAAACAATGAAGGCTACAATAAAGGAATAATAATGTTGTGGAACTGATGCTCAGCCATCTCCTTATCACAGTTATCTATTACATAGGAATGTATATAGGTTTTGTAATTCTTAGTCATTTTAGATCATTATAATTGTTACTGTTCATTGTTACCATGATATTCTAGATACTATGTCTACCGAATAATTTTAATTGATTACATCATGATCAACATTGTTTTAATTAAGTTTGAAAATCATTATGCTATATATATGACTATTTTTCAAGGCATTAAAAGCAGACATCAACTGAAATAATACAAAACTATCAATATTTTATAGCAAAACTTTATATGGCTTCTTAATAAAGATAATTATACTTCAAATGGTTGGACATTGCCATGGAAGTTAGAATAGGCTGGCATAATTACTGGACTATAATGAAGAAAAAAGTCAAAAAGGATACATACCCTGCTGCATTTATTTCTATTGTACCACTAATATTTTTTCTAGAATTACTCATTAAATTTTATCTATTTTTTCTATAGAGAGCCTATACAAGTGAAATGAAAGAGTCTGAGTATAGCTTATGCCATGCACAAAATATCTCTGGTTATTGCCACTATATAGCTGATGGACCATAAAGCATGATACTTTTGAAAGGCCAAATATAAAACTGAGTTGTTAAAAATGTATCACATCATTTTATAGATTAGGAAAGTTCTAAAATGATATGGTATTTCAAAGATGCCACAACAATTAAGCAAAATGACCCCACCAATCATTTGTTAGGTTTAAAAATGCAGCCCCTCATAATTTAAATCACTCATTTGACATTTTACACAAACTCAGGGACAACCCTCATTTTTATGAGAAGAAGCATAACTGACTTGCACCTTCCTTTCTTGCTTCAAGAAAATCTGGTGAAGGGGAAAGAATATAGTCTTGGAAGTTCAAAAAAACCCAGCTTTAAATCCCCAACTGCCCACCCCAGGACTGCAGGAAAGGAATTGAATATTTCAGCAGAAGCAACTGAGGGCAAGAGCATGGTATACAACACATGTGTTGGGTTTTTTTGTTCTTGTTCCAACAACATTTATAATGTGCCTGACATCATATCTTAAATCCTCATGTCCTACTGACACTGTTATAGCAACTCCTGCTCATGTCCAAAGAAATTACTGACCTCCAAAGTTTCATAGCTAGTCAGTGTTGGGCAGTTGAGGATTTTTTTAAGAAACAATTATGCCAATTTTGGAATTTTTGGATGTTCATTTTCAGGTACCTAGAGTAAAACTGAAGACATTCAGATATTTCCCATGAATTTACAAAGCAAAAGATGTTTGAAATAAAACAATAGCAATTATTAATAAAATTATACTCTTTACATAAACTCCCCAATGTAATTTTTACTTGCATATTTTCTAATTATAAATAAACTGCATATGATGTGTTATATATTACTTTTGATGTATTTCATACTATTTATTCCTACTCATATTTTTCTCTTATCTAGATCCTGTCTTTATTCTGGAAAACACCTACCTCCACATGGATGATAGATTCAATAACCTTCTATACCATGTCTTTGACTTCACATCAGTCCAATTTAATCATACTTTTCACAGTCACGGTATTAGTTTCTTTGGGTTGCTGTAACATATTACCACAAAGTTGGTGGCTTATAACATCATTTTTTTTTCTCTCACAGTTCTAGAGACCTTAAATCCAAAATCAGGGTGTTGTCAGGGCTGCACTCCTCCACAGTCTCTAGGGAAGGTGTTCATTGCCCCTTCCAGCTTCGGATGCTTCCAGGCATTCCTTGGTTTATGGCTGCATAATTCCAATCTCTGCCTGTTTTCATAGAACCTTATCTTCTCTCTTGTGTATAAGGATACCTGTCATTGAATTTAGAGCCCCCCCCCCCCTAGATAAACCAGGATGATCTCATCTTGAAATCCTTACTTATATCTGAAAGGCACTTTTTCCAAATGAAGTCACATTCACAGGCTCCTGGGGTTAGGATATGGATTTATTTTTGGAAGGGCCACCATTCCATGCACTATAGTCACCATTTCAGTTTTCTCATCAGCCACAGCCTTTCTAATTTGCTGTTTTTCAGTAGTTTGCCCCAGTCTTCCTCATAGGAATACCAGTCACTTTTTTTCTGTCTTCCTGTATAACTATATGATCCTTCCTTGATTTCTTTCCCATAAAGCTAAAATTCTAAAACTCAGGACATAAACTGTTTTCTTAAAAATGTCCCTATCATCATGACATTGCAAATACTTAGTAAAGCCTAGACATTGAAACAATTCATCCACTATTCCTGCACACAGGATACTCAGAGCTGCTGGAATAACATGCAAACATGCAAACACACAGAGCTGCATTTTTATAATCTCATGATTGCCAATGCAACTGGGTTATGGGTACTCACTGGCACACCATGTATATTTTTCTAGTTAGATCTCTTAATCTATACAGACTTTTAAATTTCATTTTTTTTCAAATATCTTACTCTAAATTTTCCTCGTTCTCTTTCGTCAGATGGTTACCCAAAACACTCTCAGCCTTCTTTAAGAGAATCTGTTATCCTGACCCAATCTCTGTTCCCTAGGTACAGTGGGATAGGCATTCTTCACCTTTTACCACAACCTGTGCTTTCCATTCCATGGTGTACTGGGGTCCCCAAGATCACCCCAAATTTCAATAATTCACTAGAAGAGCTCACAAGACTCAGCATACAGTTATATTTATGGTTGTGATTTATTACAGAGGAAAGGATACAGAGCAAACTCAGTAAAAGGAAAAGGCAAATGGGGTACATCCAGATGAAAGGAAGCGTCCTCTTTCACTACAGTTAATAGGACACCCTTAATTCCTCTGACAAGGAATTGTAACATGTAGGAAATGCTGTGTACCGGGAAAGATTCTTGGCGTCTCAGTGCTAAAGGCTTTTATTGGGGGCTGCTCACATAGGCAGGCATTCTCTGCCTAGTACATGTCAAAATTCCAGACTCTTAGAAGGGAAGCAGGTATTCATCATAAAGTGTATCATTTGCACAAATAAGTTAGGCGCAAGGAGCCACTCTTATAAATTCTAGGGATGGTGGAAAATCTCCTGAAATTCATATTCCCTGATGACACACAAGGGTTTGAGGGCAGACCTTTGTCAGGATTATCTTTTCTACACATGTAGGCTTCTGCCCACCTTTCCTTAGTAGCCTTACCCTTTACATATTATTCCCTTACTTTCCTGTATTTTCCTGTTTGTACACCTTGTTCCTCTATTTTTGCACATTTGTATCAAATTATCTCCATACTCTCATATCTTAAAAAAAAAAAAAATTCCCCCAACTCATGTTTCCCTTGAGTTGCCACACTATCACTATCTTCACCTTTATATATAACAATCTTGAAGGAATTTTCAATCCTCTATCTTTCATTTCCTCACTTAATTCTCATTCATCTAACCACTCTCTAACTCTATCCTCAAACACTTCACTATAATTGCTCAAACATAAATCACCCACTGATACTCTGGGTGCTGGATAAGCCCAACTTTCTTACCATTTTAATCTGTCACCAGCAGGCAAACTGTTGACTCTGCATTTCTTCGAGAATGTTTTGTTTTGTGATCTCTCTGGTCACTTCTCAGGCGTATTTCCTCTGTCCAACCTCTAAATGTTGATTTGGCACAGTGCTTTGCCTAAGCCCACTTTGTACCTCATATAATTGACTGGCCATTCTTCACTGGCCATGTATAAGTTGCTGTTCTCCCACTCACATCACATGTGGGTGAACATAACAGGTATCTGATCTAAAATTTCTCAAGTCATAGAAATTTTATTAAAAATCTATTTTAAAACATGTAAAGGGGTATGCCTTTATGTAAAAAAAAAAAAAGTCTATTTTAAGATCATACATTCCCAAGACAAATCCATTAAATAACTGCCATGGGAATTGGTCCCTGTCCATTTCTGGGATCTCATCCAGTCATCCGATTAATCAGGTTTTATGTACCAGGCTTTGTATTAGCCACCGGTGGCAGACATTTAATTGCTTATACATTATCCTTTTCTCTTTTCTCCTTACTAAAAGTAAGTTAAGCAATTTCTGTACCACACAATTCCAAAAGATATCTTGTGCAAAAAGGTGACCCGAGAACTATTGTATGATCCTTTTCTTTCATCCCTCAAAACTCCTCTAGTGCAAACAGGATGTCTGAAAATGGAGCCATCATCTTGAAACAATCAGACAACAAATATAATGACCAAAGTCAATACATTAAGGATGGCAGAGCAGAATGATGGGTGAAGCCTGTGTCCATGACTGCATTGTCAAACTGAGCTCTCTACCTATAAACTTGTGTAAAAAAAAGCAACTTCTTTAAGCCACCATTAATTATGAGTTGCATTATTTATACTCCTGAAGTATCATTATTTGGTTCTTATCCCAGGTTTCCTTGTCAGGTAGGTTGAGGTGAAGAGGAGAAATCCCTTATTGACTGTGATTCATTCTTTAACAGTGCTGTGCTTAGGAAAGTAACAAACAGTTGTGATCAGGTTACATAAACAGGAATGTGTTGATAACATGCATGGCACTTGATTATTCTCAGTAGAAAATGAAGCAGTCTGCGAACTGCTAAACTGCACTGCATTCAGGGACTCAGAAAATGAGTAACAATAGCCAGTATTTACTGAGCACTTAAATGTACCAATTATATCTTAAACCCTCCACAGGCATTATTTCAATCTAATCCTGACAATCATCCATTTTGTTATTATCCATTATAGATATGAAGAAACAAACGGTTGGAAATGATAGAATTAATTTATTCATTGTTTGACAGCTGTTAATTGCCATGGCCAGAATTTGAAGTCAGTCTCAATTCTTAGGCCACTAAAAAATTCTGTACTCTTATCTAGTCCAAATTTCTTCTGTAAATTCCAGAACAGTGTTTAGCCATGTACTAGATACATCCATTGAAAATTTTGATAACAAAAGAAATAAACATAACCTCAAACCTGAGCCTCTTCTTATCTCAAAAATGAATTCCATTACCCATACATATATCTAAACAAGATTTTTTTTTCCTCTCACCCTCTATTTCTGCTTATTGACTTGTCACACCCAATGATTAATTTTTTAAAGGTATGACCCTATAGGGGTCAAAATCAGCTGAGTGGGTCATAATCAACATTTTATAAAAAAATAGATAAGCTAAAAAATTAAAATCATGTAATCAGATCAATAAATGTAGAAAAAGCATTTGATAGAATTTGACACCTCTTCATGATAAGAACTCTCAGTAAACCAGCAATAGAGGGGAACTTCCTCCACATGATAAAGATTCTCTTAAAAAACCTGCAGCTAACATCATACTTAATAGTGAGAAACTCAAACCTTTCCCACTAAGATCAGGTATAAGGAAAGGATGTCTTCTCTCAAAATTCCTTTCCAACATTATACTATACTGAGAATTTTAGCTAATACAACAAGACAAAACAAAACAAAAACAAAACAGATTTAAGAATATATAAGAACCAAAGATAACATGATTTTCTATGCAGAAAATCTTAAAAAATCTACAAATAAATTACTATAACAATTACAGCAAGGTTGCAGAATATAAGATATATATACAAAAGTTAATTGCTAACCTATATACCATCAATAAACAAGTGGAATTTCTTTTTTTTTTTTTAAGATTTTATTTATTTATTTGAGAGAAACAGAGAGACAGAGAGAGAGAGAGCATGTGCAGAGAGAGGGGCAGAGGGAGAAAGAGACCCAGACTCCCCGCTGAGTGGGGAGCCAGACACAGTGCTCAATCCCAGGACCCTGAGATCATGACATGAGCCAAAGGCAGATGCTTAACCAACTGAGCCACCCAGGTGTCCCAACAAGTGGAATTTCAAATTAAAAACACAATACAATTTATATGAGCATCCTTCAAATTAAAATACTTAGGTACAGATCTGACAATATATATATATAAGTTCTATAGGAGGAAAACTATAAAACTCTGATGAATTAAATAAAAAAACCTAAGTAAATAGAGAGATATTTCATGTTCATGGATAAGAAGACTCACTATTCTTAAGATGTCTATTTTTTCCAAATTAATCCATACATTCAAAGCAATCTCAATCAAATTCCCAAGGTGTTATTTTGTGGAATCAACAAACTGATTGTAATGTTTATATAGAGAAGCAAAAAGCCCAGATTAGCCAACACAATGTTAAAGAAGAAAACAAAGTCAGAGAACTAACACTACCCACCTCCAAGACCTGGAACAGAGCTATGGTAATCTAGACAATGGTATTAACATAAGAATAGACAAATTAATCAATGGAAGAGAATAAAGAGTTTGCCATACAACCCAGCTATTACATTCCTTATTACCCAAAGGAGTTGAAAATTTATGTCCACATAAAAATACCCATATGGTTATAGCATAGCAGGTTTATTCATAATTTCCAAAACTTGGAAGCAACCACATCCTTCAGTAGGTGAATGGACAAATAAAATGTGATACATCCAGACAACTGAATATTATTCAGCACTTAAAAAAAGACTATAAAGCTATGAAAAGACATGAGGGGACATTAAATGCATATCTGTAAGTGAAAGAGGCCAATTTAAAAGGCTACATATTATATCATTCCAATTATACATCATTCTGGAAAAGGCAAAACTATGGAGACAGTAAAAAGATCAGTGGTCGCCAGAAGATGTAATGTGAAGGTGGGTGGGGGCGCAGATAAAGCAGAGCACAGAAGATTTTTATGGCAGTGAAAACACTCTGTATGATACCATAATGATGGATACAGGTCATTATGCACTTGTTCAACCCATAGAATATTCAACACCAAGAGTGAACCATAATGGAAATAGGAGACTTTAGCTTATTATGGTGTGTCAATATAGATTCATCTAATATAACAAATATATCACTCTGGTGGTAGATGTTGATAATTGACATAGTCTATGTATGTGTAGAGCAGAGTATATGGGGAATCTGTAATTCTCCTCAATGTTGCTGTGAACCTAAAACTATTCTAAAAAGCTAAAATTTTAATTTAAAAATCTGTGCTGATAAAAAATGAGCAGTTACTGAATACTGTTGACCTTTGAACAATACAGTTGTTGGGGTGCCAACCACCACAGAGTCAAAAATCCATGTATAACTCTGACTCCCCCAAAACTCAATTACTAATAGCCTACTGCTGACTAGAAGCCTTACCAATAACATAAACTTTACATTAACACAAATTTTTTATGTTATATGTATTATATACTATATTCTCATAAAATAAGCTAGAGAAAAGAAAATCTTAAAAAAAACCTAGATGAGAAAATATATTTACAGTACTATACAGTATTTACTAAAATAGTCTGCCTATAAGTAGACCCACACACCTCAAACTTGTGTTTTTTGGAGACTTCCAGGGAATATAAGAGTAGGGAGATCCTAAGCTAACTTCATTCCATGGATACAATTAGATGTAACACCCACATCAGTATAAGTAACTCAGAAAACAAATTGAAGACTGGCAGAGCAAATTCTCCACAGCTAAATGTAGAGAAAAGGCCACATGGAAGAGGATAGGAAGAGTAGAGACATGGTCATGAGCTAAAGGGACCCACAGGAGGTGGGAGAGAGGGATACCTTGGGAATGGAGAGGGGAGAGAAACAGACTCAACACCAAGCAACCCAGGCACCAGGAACCCACCTGGAGAAGATGAATCCGCATTAGATTTGACTTTGAAAAGCAGAGCAGCTTAATTTTATGAGTTCTTACAATCATTAGGGTTTAACACCTGGAACTTTAAAACAGCAGGCACCACTTAAAGAGAGCCTGAAGGGTGACAGGGAACTGAGTCCCTGCCTTTAAAGAAACAGTGCAACAAACAGCCCCCCTGAGATACAGAACAGAAAGAGCAGATTGAAAAAATGCCTGGGGTATATGGAAAGGAGATTTATTTACTAATCTCAGAGCTTGTACTGGAGGGGCAGGAATCTTTAGGAGACCTCTCCAGGAACAAAGGAGCAGCAGGTGCCATTTCCCTCCCCCACTCCCCAGCTTAGACACACAGACACCTGTAGGAACCAGCCCAGCACCAACACTCTCCACCTAACTTACTAACACTGCATACCCCGCCCCACATTCTCCTGAGGACCTGCCCTCTCCAATACTCTCTTGGCCAGAGCCCATCCAAAGTGATAATACAAGCCTGGCAGGGTACAAGCAGGCCCGACAGGGGAGAGCACCAAACCAATGTGATTCCTGTCTCAGGGGAGGGGAAGGTAACTACATTTACCAGTCCCACTACTGCTGAGCAGTGGGCTGGAAGAAAATATCTGATCTACTGCAGGCCCCATCCACCAACAAAGGCTTCTCAGGGTACAACACAAGAAAAGCGGCTAGTCTGACTCAACTAAAACCCAAGGCAACCTCAGACTGCCCCACTAACAACACAAGGACCAAACCCTGCCCACAACAGGCAAAGAAAGCCACTGCAGACCACTGGAATTAAGGCAAAAGTGGCTCAGACACAACAGCAGGGCCCAGGCACCACACACAGGAGACAGCCCTGAAAAGCCAGGTTCTGGTGAATAGAGGACATTGTACTGTGGTAATACAGAACCTCTTTCTTCATAAGTCCACTACTTTCAAGAGCAGGAAACATTACTGGCACTCCTAACACACAGAAACAGACACAGAAAGTTAGACAAAATGAGACAAGGAATAGGTCTCAAAATTAAAGAGCAGGACAAAATCACAACAAGAGAGCTAAAAATGAAACATAAATAAGTAATATGCCCAATAGAGAAACTAAAGTAATGGTCAAAAAATACTCACTGGACTTGAGAAGAGTGGAGGACCTCAGTGAGACCCTAAACAAAGAAACAGCAAACATAAAATAGAACCAATCAGAGAGGAAAACTCAACAACTGAAATTAAAAATATACTAGAAGAAATAAATAGTAGACTACAGAAAACAGAACAACAAATCAGCGACTTGGAGGACTGAGTAATGGAAAGCAATCAAGCTAAAGAGGACAGAGAAAAAAGACTAATAAAAATGAAAATAGATTAAGAGAACTCAAGGATACCATCAAGTATAATAACTTTTGCATTATAGGGATCTCAGAAGGAAGACAGAAAAGAGGACAGAAAATTTATGTGAAACAATTATATCTAACAAGTCCTGAATCTGGGGAAGGAAACAGAAATCCAGATCCAGGAGGCACAGAGAGTCCACAACAAAATCAATCCAAGAAGCTCCACACCAAGATACATAGTAAATAAAATGGCAAAAAATAGTGATAAAGAGAGAATTTTGAAATCAGCAAGGGAAAAAGCAAACAGTTACATACAAGGGAAACCCCATAAGTCTATCAGCTGATGTTCAACAGAAACTTGCCAGGCTGGAAGCAAGAGTCATGATACATTCAACGTGCTAGGGGAAAAAAAAAAATCTGCACCCAAGAATACTCTATCCATCAAGGCTATCATTCAGAATAGAGAGACATAAAGAGTTTCCCAGACAAACAAGTTAAAAGAGTCTATGACCCCTAAATCAACCCCTACAAGAAATATGGCTAACATCATACTCAAAGGTGAAAAACAGAGCTTTTCCCACAGGGTCACAAGACAAGTATGTCTTCTCTCACCACTTTTATTCAACATAGTACTGGAAGTCCTAGCTACAGCAAGCAAACAACAAAAAGAAATAAAAAGCATCCAAATTGGTAAGAAAGAAGTAAAACTTTCACCGTTTGCAGATGACAAGATATGTAGAAAATCTGAAAGACTCCACCAGAAGACAACTAGAACTGATAAATGAATTCAGCAAGGTCACAAGATACAAAATCAATATATAGAAATCAGTTGCATTTCTATACACTAAAAATAAAGCATCAGAAAGAGAAATAAAGAAAACAGTCTCATTTACAACTGCACCAAAAATAATAAAATACCTAGAAATAAATTTAACCAAGGAGGTGAAATGCCTATACTCTGAGAACTATAATGCACTGATGAAAGAAATTGAAGATGACAAAAATGAACAGCAAGAGAGTCCATGCTCATAGATTGGAAAAAAAATATTGTTAAAATGTCTATACTACCCCAAGCAATCTACACATTTAACGTAATTCCTATGAAAATACTAACAGCATTTGCCAGAAAACTAAAATGAATAGACCTACAATTTGTATTGAACCACAAAAGCAATCTTGAAAAGGAACAAAAAAACTGCAGGTATCACAATCCCAGATTTCAAAATATACTCCAAAGCTATGGTAATCAAAACAGTATGGTACTGGCACAAAAACAGACACATAGATCAATAGAACAGAACACAGAGCCCAGAAATAAACCCACAATTATATGGTCAATTAATCTTTGAGAAAGGAGGCAAGAATATGCAATGGGAATAAGACCATCTCTTCAACAAATGGTGCAGGGAAAACTGGACAGCAAAATGCCAAAGAATAAAGTTAGACCACTTTCTCACACTATACACAAAAATAAACTCAGAATGGATTAAGGACCTAAATGTGAGACCTGAAATCATCAAAATCCTAGAAGAGAGCACAGGCATTATAGCAACATTTTTCTAGATATGTCTCCTGAGACAAGGGAAATAAAAGCAGAAATAAACCATTGGGACTTCATCAAAATAAAAAGCTTCTGCACAGCAAGGGAAACAGTCAACAAAACTAAAAGGCAACCTATGGAATGGGAGCATATATTTGCATATGACAGATTTGATAAAGGGTTAGCATCCAAAATATATAAAGAACTTTATAATACCAAGAAAATAATCCAATTAAAAATGGGCAGAGAATACGAACAGACATTTCTCCAAAGATGACATACAGATGATCAACAGACCCATGAAAAAATGCTTAATATCACTTATCATCAGGAAAATTCAAATCAAACCCCAATGAGGTATCACCTCCCACATGTCAGATTTTGCTAAAAGCAAAATCACAAGAAACAACAAGTATTGGTGAGGATATGAAGGAAAAGGAACCCACTGTTGGTGGAATGCAAACCTATACTGCCATTGTGGAACACAATACAGAAGTTCCTCAAAAAATTAAAAATTACTATGTGATTCAGTAATTCTACTACTGGGTATTTACCATAAGAATATGAAAATATTAATTTAATAAAATGTATGCATCCCTATGTTTACTGCAGCATTATTTACACCAGCCCAATTATGGAAGCAGTCCAAGTGTCTATCAATAAATGAATGGCTAAAGAAGTGGTATACATATACGATGGAATATTACTCAGGCATAAAAAATAATGGAATCTTGCCATTTATAACAACATGGGTGGATCTAGATGGTATAATGCTAAGTGAAATAAGTCAGTCATAGAAAAACAAATACTATATGATTTTACTCATAGCAGAATTTAAGAAACAAAACAAAGAAAAAAAAAAAGGACAAACCTAAAAAATTGACTCAACTATAGAGAACAAACTGATGGTTACCAGAGGGGGGGGTGGGGAGGGGGAGGATGGTTGACATAGGTCAAGGGGATTAAAAGTACACTTATAATGATGAACAATGTATAGAATTGCTGAGTCACTATATTGCACACCTGAAATATAACATTGTATGTTAACTATACTGGAATTAAAACTTAAAAAAGAAAACATGTTTTTCAATAGTCAACTGTGTAAGACATTATTGCAGATATACATGCATAAAATGTTTATATATGTACATATTTGTATATACACATAATTGGAATATGTGACTATATCACACACAGGCCTACAGGTAATTGACAAGTAGGATGAGGAAATGAATCAATCAATAATTTAGAGGCCTATGCTGAGTGACCTGCTCTGTGTTATATGCTCTGAAGGATAAATATAAAGGGCCAGATGTCTAAACTGTCTTGCCCTTATAATTAGTTTTTAACAGGAGGCTGAATAAAACTTTGGTTGAACATCTAACAGTCTTGGCTTGAAGTACCCTCAACAGCGCTAGTGAGAACAGAAGGTATAACCACTGAGTCAGGGATGCTCAAATGGACAGATAGGATGGCAAATACTATGTGTGAATGGGGCCAACTCTTGCATATGGGGAGTAGTCACTGAGTGATTTGAGGAGACTCCCTCTTTTACCATTTAAAATTCCTTTTATAGAGTTACTACTTTAGTTAACATAAAAAAAAAAAATCAGGAGATTACAAAAGGCCTCTAATCTACTGTTTTTGACCTCTTAAAACCTATTTTCTCCTGGCCAACGCAAAACATGCCCTCATTTAATGTATTTAACGTTTTAAACATCATGACCAAGATTTTAATTAAAAAAGTAAATAGAGCAGAAAATATCAGAATATGTAGCATTGTTGTCTGAAACTAATACATTTTCATACATATGTGAGAGTGTGTGAGAAGTGACACTAAATGTGTTTTCTACTTTGGCCTGTGGTCAAAATATTTTAAAGGACATTTGTTAATTATATCTCCTAAATATTGAATCCACCTATTCCCTTCCTTTCATTTAAATTTCAACTCCCTGGGACACCTGGGTCGCTCAGTCGGTTAAGCGGCTGCCTTCGGCTCAGGTCATGATCCCAGAGTCCTGGGATCGAGTCCCACATCGGGCTCCCTGCTCAGCGGGGAGCCTGCTTTTCCCTCTGCCTGCCACTGTGCTCTGTCTCTGACAAATAAATAAAATCTTAAAATAAATAAATAAATAAATAAATAAATAAATAAATAAATAAATAAATAAATAAATAAATAAATAAATAAATAAATTTCAACTCCCTTATATCAGCATCTCCTGAAATTTTCACATACTTCCTAATTGTTCTCTCTGTCCCAGGTCTGTCCATTTATAATCCATCTTCTATACTTCCAGAGCCCTGATTAATTTTCAAGAAAAGCAAAAATCCTACAATATTGCACCTTTATGATTATTTTTGCTTTTGATTTTTTCTCACTGACCTTATGATTGAGTACTTAATATGGCGTATAATTACCTCAAGTTCTAAACACTTTACCTCTCCCTCACACATGGTCTGGTCACGTTGAGCTAGCTATTTTCAATTGACCAAACATGCTCTTCCAGCCTCTCTGCTTTTTCAAGACAATCCTGCAAAACAGTAGGAAATAGCTGATAATCTTTATTTGCTTACTATTGCAACTTCCTAGAACATTCTCCTTATTCATAATCTGTTCCTCTTTTCATTACTACTCATGCTTCATATTCAGAGTATTTGTTACATCTTCCTGTTTTTCCTGTGTATTTTTTTATTTGTATCCCCTCTATGGTTTATGGCCTTTCTAGAGCTCTTTACAAGCTCATATGATACTTACATGAGATTTAGAAAAAAGATATTTCCTATGTATTCACACTCTTGTGAGTATATGACTTGGGGAGGGAACAACATCCTTAGGCAATGAATACCCTTCCCAATCTCTTTCTTTTTCTCTCATATACACACACCCCCCCTACTTGATGGCATATGATCCTGACTTTATAACCCCTACATAATGACCTACAATTGCTTGTTTGCTCACTAGATGGTAAGACCCTTGAGGGGAAAAGTTTTATTAGCCCTGTTCATGATTTTATCACCACTACCACAGTTCCTGGCACAATATAGATTCTCATTACTTCATTCAACAAATATCAACTGAGCACCTTCTGTGTGCTAGCCAATGTTCTAAGCACTGATTATAAGAGTGAAGAAAATAGTCAAGATCTTTACTTTTAGTGAACTTACATTCAGTGAACTTATATTTTAGTGGAGGTTGTGAAGAAAAAAAAAATATATATATAGTTTGTTATTCAAATCAAGGTTAAAAGGTTTCGCTGCATCAAGGAGCAGCGAAAGACCAGGTAATTTCCTGAGACAAAGCATGTTTGAAGTTTCTATAGGGCAAAGAAGAAAGTGTGTTTTATTGTTTTTTGGATCAGGTTGCAGTTCCTTTGTGTATAAATGTTGGGCAAGTTCAGATTACTCCAGCTTTGTGTCCCTGGTTTGGGATTATTACAATCTCAAAACAGTTCCTTTGAGACCTTTGTAAACCTTGCAGTTTGTCTCTTCATCAAGGATTCAGCGGAGACACAGGTAGAAAAAAGAAAGGTATTGGGTTGTGAGAATAGGGAGAGGAGGTATGCCTGTATCGTGTCTGTTTTAATTATTTTACAAAGGATATTTATTTATTTAAAGATTTTATTTATTTATCTGACAGAGAGAGAGAGCACAAGCAGGGGGAGAGGCAGGCAGAGGGAGAGGGAGAAGCAGATCCCCCGCTGAGCAGGGAGCCTGATGTGGAGCTCCATCCCAGGACCCTGGGATCATGACCTGAGGTGAAGGCAGTGGTTTAACTGACCGAGCCACCCAGGCACCTCTACAAAGGATATTAAAACTATTTTCTGAGTGTTTTACAAAATTGTATTTCCATGCTAAATGTCCTATAAAATCTGTTCATTTAATACAACTACCCCATCAGGAGGGTTGCAGATGAGAAGACTGAGTCATAGAGAGGTTAATTACCTTGTCTAGGGTTACATATCTAGAAAGTTGCAGAAGCAGGTTTCTAGATAATCTATGTTCCAATTCACTACAATTAACTGCTCCTGAATAAATAATTCTTGGATGAATGAACAGTGAACATTTTTTTCCTTAGAAGGTAGAAACAAATTTTCCTAAAATCCCACAATGCTAATCAAGTATTTTACTGCTAACCCAGTTTTAAGAAGCTAATCTGAGCGTTGCTGCATTGATTCTACTTGGTATTAATGATTTGAGGACTGATTCCAATCTCCACAGAATTCTTCTCTAAAAGACTATCTGAGGAATACTAATATAAATGATAATTATTTTATATCTTACAGCTTAAAGTGGAAAGCATAATACTATATAAATAAAATATTATAGATAGCACTTAAACATAAAAGCAATTGTTCTTTTTTATTATATCATTAATAGACATTGAAATTTCCTGCTTGAAGAAAAAAATGTTAAATGAAGTAGTGACATTTGAGTTTAACTGTAATGCAAAATATGCTTCCACATCAGTAAAATGTAAGTTAATGAGTCTAGTTTGTTCTTTCCTACTCTTAGGAGGTCTCTCTTGAGATGTTTTGAGGTCTTCTTAGGTTGATAAGAAGATTGAGAAGAAATCACATTCAATGCTCAGGGTTTGGTGGTATGGTGCATCCCCTGCCCTTTCATCCAATAAAGCAGAAAATGAGGAAGAATAATCTGGAAACCTAAATTCTAGTTTTTATCCTATTTGATTGATGTCACTTGGGCAACACATTTGACTTCAATTACCTCTTCTAATAATGCTTTACAGTTATTTCAGAATGTTGAAAATCTTCTATAAAATGTAAAAGAGCCTTACATATTCTAATAAGCTATATAATCATACACACATAAAATATACACATACATGTAAAACTACAAAATTAAACCTGTCTTCAATGTTAAGGCATGAACTAAGGAATGTCTCCTAACCTCTTATATGCTGTTTTCTTATTTATAAAATAAATGTATCATCTAGTTACCACTAAAAGATCATATTTAACTCTAACTTTCTAGGTGAACAAGAAAGAGGCTTTGAGTATCAGTATTAAGACAAGAGTGGCTTGGTTCACTAGGATTCTACAAGCTTCTACCCACTGGGGCCCACTGTTCCCCATCAGGATCCACAGTAATTTATATCTCAATAATTTCTCATTTCAGTAACTCTCCTCATGAATGTCAGTCATTCAAAAAGTCAAATCTGACATCCTCATGTAAGTTCTTATACAACTGTATTTTCAGCTGTAGAGAAAACTCAAATTCTTTAGTGAGACATCAAACACTCCATGTATTGTGCCTACATTTACAGTACCTTCCACTACAATTCTCTAACCTTAGTTTTTGGGGTGAAACTGTGTAGGGACTTATAGGCCATAGTAAAAAGATTAGGTCAATTATAAGATAGATGGAAAGCAATTGGAGGGTTTTATTTCTAACAGTGAAATGATTATTTCAATTAAAAAAAAATCCCTTTGTTTGCCATGTGACAATTGGATTATAGAGAAAGTAAGAAAAAAAGTAATAGGAGAAGGAACTTAATCGACTTAGAATCATTGTGGTTTGTGCTAAGATGGTGATAAAAGAAATGGAGAATGTGGACAGATTTGGGATATATTTTGGCAGAACACTTGATTTTAGATTGAATGTAAGGATAGAGAATTGTCTTGAGTACCAGGAAAGATGGCTGTGTCATTTACAGAGAGAGGGAAATTAAGCAACTTCTAGATTGGCCATGGGGAGTTTGATGTGCTTGTCAGACATAAAACAGAACTTTTAAGTAGGCAGTTTAAGTTCAGTGTAAATATCAAGTGAGAGGTTGGGGATGGAAAGTCATCAGCATATAAGATGTATTTAAAGCCAGTGAAACCCCATGCAATACAGAGCACATACAGATGATGACTAGATGAAACCTCAAAACCATGCCCTGTGGTGCCCCAAGATTTACTTCAGAAGGAGGGAGACAACTGATAAGGAGACATAAAAATGTTGACCAATGTGATAAGAAAAAATAAATCAGAATATTCAGTGTCATAATAACTGCATTTGTTTCCTATTGGTGTTGAAAAAATTACTACAAATTTGGTGGCTTAAAATCCACAAATTTATACTTTTATACTTCTGGAGGTCAGAAGTCTAAAATGGGTTGGAAGAGCTGCATTCTAGGAAAGAATCTTTTTGTCTATTTAAGATTCTAGAGGCTTCCTGCAGTCATTGACTCAAGTCCTTGCATTACTCTGACCTCTGTTTTGGTTGTCACATCTTCTGAGACTCTCCTGCAGGCCTCTTGTAAAGACTTTTATGACATTGGTCCTGCTCAGATAATCCAGGATAATCTCCCCATCTCATGAACCTTATTCTAATCTCATTAGCAAAGTCATTTCTACTATGTTAAGATTTAAACATATTCACAAATTCTGAGATTAAGATGTGCATACTTTGGGTCATTATTCAGCCTGTCACAGTAGCAAAGGGATTCACATGTACCATAAAGAGACACTGTGGTCAACTGTGTTAAATATTGTAGTGATGTTGAGTGAAATAAAGACTGAGAAGTGAATCTTGGATTTGACAATTTACAGGTCATAGTAACTTCAACAATTACCCTTCCAGCAGTAGGTTGTAGTAGATTAAAGAGTAACTGAGAAATGAGAAAGTGATGACAATGAGTAGAGACAACTCTTTTGAGATGTTCTCTTAGGAAAGGTTATAGAGAAATAGAAGTTGGAAGAAAAGGTGGAGTTAAAGTAAAGCCTGTTTTAAAGATGAAAGTTACTAGATAGTATTTGTATGCATATATACATGACTGGATAAAGATGAAAATTTTTTGTTATGTGAATGAACAAATAAATGCAAAAAATGGCATCCATAAGGAAAGAAAAGAAGTGTATAACTGGATAATTGGAGAGGTTAATTTTTTCTAGATGAGAGACACTTCACTTCTTCCATCTATAAAAACAGGAAACAGGAAAGACAAAAAATCTTTACAGATAAAGAATACAGAATGATTCTTTCAGGTGACTGGAAGATGAGCACATCCCACTTATAGACATCATCTTTTTTCAATCTATTTGAAGATGATATATTCGGCTGGGGTTTTCAAGGTGGGTTTAATTCTGAGGAGGAGGCATATTTAATAGAACAGCATTCTCAGATATTGAATGGGAAAGAGTGCTCATTTGAGAATGTGAATATCACTTTAAAAAGAGTCAGCCTCCTCAAAAAGTTGAAAATAGAGCTACCATACGACCCAGCAACTGCACTACTGGGTATCTACCCCAAAGATACAAATGTAGGGATCCGAAGGGGTATGTGCACCCCGATGTTTAGCAGCAACGTCCACAATAGCCAAACTATGGAAAGAGCCAAGATGTCTATCAACAGATGAACAGATACACACACACACACACACACACACACACACACACTGGAATATTATGCAGCCATCAAAAGGAATGAAATCTTGCCATTTGCAACGACGTGGATGGAACTGGAGGGTATTATGCTGAGCAAAATAAGTCAGTCAAAGAAAGATATGTATCATATGATCTCACTGATATGAGGAATTCTTAATCTCATGAGACAAACTGAGGGTTGCAGGAGTGGTGGGAGGTGGGAGGGGTGGGGTGGCTGGATGATAGGCATTGGGGAGGGTATGTGTACTGTGAATTGTGTAAGACTGATGAATCACAGACCTGTACCTCTGAAACAAATAATACATTATATGTTAAAAAAAAAAAAAGAAGATAGCAGGAAAGGAAAAATGAAGGGAGAGAAATCGGAGGGGGAAACGAACCATGAGAGACTATGGACTCTGAGAAACTGAGGGTTCTAGAGGAGAGGGAGGTGGGGGGATGGGTTAGCCTGGTGATGGGTATTAAAGAGGGCATGTACTGAATGGAGCACTGGGTGTTATACGCAAACAATGAATCATGGAACACTACATCAAAAACTAATGATGTAATGTATGGTGATTAACATAACATAATAAAAAAAAGAATAATATGGGATTGTTATTTCAACAAAAATAAATTAGAATTATTGTTTAGTTTCTAAAAAAAAGAAAAACAGAGGACGAGTTTTTCAAATAACATATATGAAAATTATAACCCTGTTATATATTACATATAATTCATATTTTATATATTATACATATAACATAATTTTATATATGATTTTACATAGTTATAGATTTTATACACATATATATATTTTTTCCTATTTCTTGATACCTACAGATCTGTCAGAATATATCCTGGAACTAAATAGAAAAAGTAAGGAATTATGAAAGCCTAGAAGGAAACAAAAGCTGAATAAAAAAATGTCTTTTTTTTTTTAAACTTAACTGGGAATATTATTTCACTTTTCTATATTTATAATACTTCATATATATAGGACTATCTTCTCAACAAGCATTAGAATTTTGTCACTTTTCTTTCTACAAGAATCGTTTCTAAATTTAAGTGTTCTTTTTTTTTTTATGTTATGTTAGTCACCATACAGTACATCATTAGTTTTTGATGTAGTGTTCTGTTAAACAGAATACAATGATGGTTTTGAAATACAGAATATCTAAAAAAAAAAATAAGAAGAACAGATGTTGGTTAAAATTTTCAAGAAAAAAATAAGTTTGATTTCATACCTAAATTGAGAAGATTAACAATTTTCTTCCTACTATAAACAGTTCCAAAACAATTTCAATAGAAAAAGGATAAAGCTTAATATATTATATATTGTTGATATCTAATATTAATATAGATATATACACATATATTTGCATGCACGTATATGCGTATATACATGTGTGTACGTAATCAGCAAGTATTTAGATATGCTTGGGAAGCATTATTTATTAAAAACAATACTTTTTGATTTATTTTGCAAGAAGACTTGTCAGTGGAAGAAATTTTGTGAATATTCCAATTCTGCTTCTAAACAAGTCCATTTATTCTAAGCAATATCAAACTTCTGATTTATTGAGAAGACAAGCTTCCAGCACCTCCTAGAGTTGCCACATTGTCATTCCACATCACATTTCCAATCCATTTGCTTTTTGCCTCATGGATTTCTATGCAACTGCACACAGTCAACTGCAATACTCTCCAGCATTCTGGAATTCCCAATCAGTTAATCAGTTCATGTTTATAAACATATAACAGACTTCATGTCATATCACCAAATGTATTTGAAATAATTAAGCCAAAATGAAATATGACTAAATGGCTGCTCAATTACAAAGGACACACATATCCCTTGTAAATATTTGTTTTAATCCCACAGCTTCAGTTTTAATCACAATTAATGTGAAATCAGCTGTATGTGTAAGAAAATTTGTCATAGCATTTATTTATTTTTTTCTTAGCTTAAGCGAATTGCTCTTAATGATGTTCTGATCTTTGGTTTGGTTTAGTTTAACTAAAGCCTCATTGTCTAAGAGTAAGCAAGCCTCATAGTATTCAATAAAGTGTTGACTTCTTTCAGAACTAAGGGGTATGGATCCTACTAAGGGCTGCATTCTATTTAATACTTGACGTAGGTAGCAAAAAGACCGGGGAGAAAAAGGATATGAAAAGAAGCCAGGCAGGAAGGGAGGGATCAACAGGCACAATTTCTAGATTATAACTTGCAAAACATTAATTGTTCAAGTTTTTATATTTAGTCTTCAACACACTAGCACTTTGCCAAGAACTAATAGTCTCTAAAGAAATGAAATGTTGACCTGAACAGGACAGATAGCCTTGGGGCCTAAAAGAAATCCACCCTTATCCTTCATATTGTCAAGGGAGATTTTCCTTTCCCAGGACCTGTTTCTCATCTCATCACTGTCTGATTTCCCACTGTATGATTTCAATTTCTATGTAACAGATTACTCCAAAATTTAGTAACTGAAAACAACAAATATTATCTTACAGTTTCTGAGGGTCAGGAAACTTGGGGTGGCTCAGCTGCGTGATTAGGCTTAGGGTCTCCCCGGGTTACAACCAAGCTGTTGATCAGGATGGAAGTTATCTGATGCTTATCTCAGTTCAGGAGGAACTGCTTCCAGCCTCACATCTGTGGCTGTTTGCAGGAGGTTTCTGTTCTTCTGTATGTGTATCTTTCCACGGACATAACTCTTTCCTCCATATAACTAATCACACACTAGATTATTAGAATAAAGTCTTCATCTCATCCAAAATATTGGTATAGTCACCAAAAGCTGTACTGAAAAGACAGTGTGTTGGAGCTAGGTATTGTTAGGGAGACTGTCAAGGTCTCAAGAAAATCCATGAATAAGGAACTCTCAAAAGTTGATTCTGAAAAGGATGATTTTCCTGAGGCTTGAACCCTCATGAAACTATTCCCTCTCACATAATCAATGACAGAGAATAGCATTTATTTTAATCTTATTACATATTTGCTTTATTTTCTAAATTGGGTAATTGAAGAAAAGAATGAAATTTCACAGGATGATTCCTACTTTCTTAAGTCCAGAAGAAAATAACCAGAAAATTTTAGTTCCAAGCTGTGTTATTGTGTGTTTGTGTGTGCTGTGCTCATAGAGAAATAAAGAAGAAAGATAAAAGATCTAAAACAAACAACAATGAAAAAACTATCCAAATTCAAGATTTGGTTATTCTGTAGAATTAAATTAAATTAGGCCCTTAACAATATACATTCACCATTTCATTTTTTTTTAACATTACCCAAAGTTTCCTATTCCTTCATTCCCAAATTGGGGTTTCTAGCCTTTTATTTTTCCTTCAGTAAATATCTTTCTTTCTCTCTTTTAGATAGAGGGAAAGATGAATAGATTCCCCCATATCCCATACACATCACAAAAAGAGAAAATATAGATATATATCTAAATAACTCAGTAACTATAACGCAACCATATAGAATTAGAAGGAACAGTAACGGAATGGATTTTAAAAACTTGTGGTTAAAGGAGGAATATAACAGGATAAAGGTGGTAGATCAATCTCAAGCTCATTATTTTTTCTCCTGTTTCATATCAGGAAAGCAATAAGATACTCTCTGTTCTAACATTAATTTTTTAAAGGTGTTAAATACATCATTTAAAAATGAACATAACCACAAGAACGAAAAGCAAACTATATGCTTGCAATATAACAGACGAAGAAGAAAAAGAAATAGCATGCCAATTAAAGAAAAAAATAAGATGACAGAATCATGTCCAACATACTTTGAAAATCGCACTTAAAATCAGCAACAATCTGGCTTCAAGTTACATAAATGAAATACGTAAATCCAAGTTACACAGTAATCTTGAAAGCAAAAACATGGGCATGGAATTCGCCAACTAAACTTATTCAAAATAAAAACAAAATTAGGATATTAACATTGGGCAGAATGAAATAAAAGCTAATAGCATTAAAATAAAGAAGTTAATATATGATTAAGATATTTAAAATGATGAAAGGGGAACTTTTCAGCAAATAAGATGCCAAGTTAAGATACACATTTCTTTTACATCAACATTTGTAAACTGCAGTAAGACTTAAGACTGATTTTCTAAAAATAATCTAAGAAAGTATATACAATACTTTGTTGCTTAGCATGTAAAGTACTTTTGAAAGCAAGACTCCAAGACCAGAAGACCAAACGATATGTTTAACCTAATCGTGAAAAAATGTTGTAAGTGGATGCAACTTTTTCAAAGACAAATTTAGCAATTGCACTTCTTAGAATTCACCAGATAGCTATACTCACCTGTAGTGAGTCTATAATGATCTCCAAAACATATAATCCCTAAAGCCTGAAGTTAATCTAATGGAAAAAGGAGCTTTGCAGATGTGAATATACCAAAGGAACTTGAGATGGGAGGTTATTCTGAATTATCTAGATGTGCTCTAAATTTAATCACAAGTATCCTTACATCAGAGAGACGGAGATTTGGCTAAAGGAGAGAAAGCAACGTGCCTGTGCAGGCAGAGACTGAAGGCCACACATCAAAGACCAGCTAGCAGCCAACAAAAGCTTGAAAAGGCACAGGACAAATTCTCCCCCAGAGCCTCCGAAAGAGTGAATCTCTACTGACACCTCAATTTTAGCTCTGTAAGACTCAGTTCAAACTCCCTGCCTCCAGAAACTGTAAGAGAATAAATTCCTGCTGTTTTAAGCGACTAAATGCGTGATAATTTGTTACTGTGGCTAGAGAAACTATTCTATCATCCCAAAGCTTAAAGATATGCAAACAAAAATCCTTTTCTTAATGAAAAATTTTTTAAATAAAATTTCAAAAAGTAAATATCAACTAAGAGAAAATTAAATCAATGAAATGGGAAACAGAAAAAATACAGAAAAATCAATGAAATATAACACTGACTTCTCTAGAAGATCAATGAAATTCATAAAATTCTAGGCAGACAGATAAGGGGAAAAAAAAGTTGTAAGATACAAATTACCAATATTAGGTATAAGAGAGGGTAAGTAACCTAACTACAGAATATATGGACATTAAATGAATTATAAGAGAACATGACGATCAAATCAATAAATGTGGGTTTGCAACCCTCCCAGGAGCCTTCCTGGTGTAATCACCCACATAAGAAGGGAGAGACCAAGAAAGAGGAAGCCACTCCAGGTAGGCAGGTGGCAGTTTTAATAAGCAAAGGGAACTGACATGGGAGGCTTGCCTCGGGTGGAAGCAAGACAAATGCATCACCACAACGAGCCTACCAAATCTTAAAACTTTATAAAGAGGTCCTAACTGGATTCAGTCACGTATACTGTGCAGATGTTCTCAACACCACATCACTATCTCAAGGCTATGTCTTCAGAGAAGCTTCTGGAGTGGGAGAAGAAAGCAGAGCCCACATTCCAAGGACAGGGGAGGGCATGATTAGCATCTGAGTGCCTGGGTGCAGCTCCTGGGTCATTCAATGGTCACATCTCTTTATTTTTTTTTTTAAGGATTTTATTTATTTATTTAAGACACAGAGAAAGAGACTGAGAGCGAGCATGAGCAGGGGGGAGGGGCAGAAGTAGGGTCCCCGCTGAGCAGAGAGCCCGATGCGGGGCTGGATCCCAGGACTCTGGGAGCATAACCTGAGCTGAAAGCAGCCTCTTAACTGACTGAGCCACCCAGGTGCCTCCCGGTCACCCCGTCTTTTTAATGACGTTCCCCAAGACTAAATCCAACAATTTAGATGAAATGGGCCAATTTCTTGGAAAATAATTATCAGAGCGGTCTCAGGAAGAAATAGAGTCCCTGAAGAGCACTCCAACAAAGTAACTGAGATTCTAATAAACAACAAAAACCTTCCCTAAAAGAAAACTCCAAGCACAGATCACAGAAGTTTTTACTAGTGAATTTTACCAAACATTTAAGTATAATATCAATTCTACACAAAATCTTATGATAAACTAAAAAAAAAAAACTTTCTGAGTATTGTTTCTCTTCCCTCTGGCTGATGCAAACGGAATCTCCTGCATTACATAAATGTAATCTCTCACATTACAAGCCACATGTGAGCTTTGGGAATTGCCTGTCCTGAAGGTTCTTGATGATTCATCAAGATTGATTCTGCTAGCCCATGGAGTTTCTCACCACAGATGTGTGGATGAGTATTCAGGCAGAAATTAGAAGGATCCTTCGACTGATCTCCAAAGATCTCTGCAAGCTTCCTCTTGCCCAAACCAGACATCCGGCCTCTTTGAACTCCAATTTCTGTCTCTAGAATTCATCATGACTTCTGGTTGAACTCTTTCTCCCTGCACAGTGACCTGAAAACTATCTCTAGCCAGTATGCTATGGCAATCATGGAGCTAAATTAGCTTATGTCCCTTTTCTCACAGAGCACAGCCATATTGAGTCCATTACCCAATGTCTGAAAAAGTGTTTATTTTCTCTACTTTTCTACTTGTTTACAGCAAAAGTTCAATTCTCATTGTACTTAATCCTTCATGAGTAAAAGCAGAAATCTCATTAAGAAATGAAAACATAATAAAAGGTACAAGGCCCTTTTAAGTAGGTGTAGCCTTAAGAACATAATTGGGAGAGGACCTAGTCTCAACATACTAGAAAATGACTAACACTGATATAATGGAAAGTCCATGGTAAAGCTGAATTTAATGGGTACAGCTCTGTTGACAACTATCCAAGTACCTTTACTAGCCTATAGACTATCTGTATTATTATTATTATTTTTTTTAAGATTTTATTTATTTATTTGACAGAGAGATACACAGCGAGAGAGGGAACACAAGCAGGGGGAGTGGGAGAGGGAGAAGCAGGCTTCCCGCCGAGCAGGGAGCCCGACGCGGGACTCGATCCCAGGACCCTGGGATCATGACCTGAGCCGAAGGCAGACGCCTAACGACTGAGCCACCCAGGCGCCCTAGACTATCTGTATTATTAATGTTTATAATTAGGAAATTATTATAAAGCAAGATGAATAAATCTTACTCCAAAAGAATACCTATTTGTATTAATGTTATCAATTCAAAAATACTAATTTTAACATTATGTGTCAAACAAAAGTTTGATTAAAAGAATAAAAATAACAGCTATGTTCAGATATTATGTTATGGGAAGAGGCCCTATACAGTTAATTGTTCCCTGGGTTACAACTACTTTAAAATGTAAAGGAGAAATAAAAGCTCTTTAAGAGTAATGTTCTACAGTGTCATTTGTAAGCATTTTGTACCTATTGTACTGATTAAATGAGTTGCACTGTTTCAGTATTCCTGGTCATAAATGATATTCTATTTATCTTCCTAAGAAAATTCTCTGTGCTAAAATGTTTTTACATATGGCTCTAAGTTAGAAACAGTAGTTATAAATACTAACAGTCTCAAGAAACATGATGATCCGTCCCTTGTATAAGAATGCCATCTTTGATCACTTGCCATTAGAAAAGTTTTTTTTTTTTTTATATATATGACATTTGGGAATACCCAGCAACATGACCTTAATTAAACTCATTCTTTTCCCTCTATGCATCTATATATATCTGTATGTGTATCCCCATTCACTTCCTCCATTCCACACAAGCCTGTACCTCTCATAGGCTACAAATCAACTCATCTATGCTCCTCAGATTTAAGTAAAGAAAGCTACTGCTCCTAATAAAATGGCAATCAGAATTATACTAATATCACCTTTGACGCTAAGAATCCCACTCATTCTCACTTAACAACTTGGCAGTCATGCGGATGGTAATAATAAAATTTATGAAATTTATGATGTTATACAAGTCTGAGAATATTAACGGGGGATGACAGAAATAGTTAATGACATACAATCACACGTCCAAAATCAAATAGAAGTTAGAGATAAAATTCTGCCCCTGTAGCTCTATCTAATTGGTATTGCATATGAGTAGGCTGATTGATAATATTGTTTCAGACTATAAATTAAGGTGCATGCTTTTTATATCATTCAATATCCCACTCTCTGTGAGGGTGCACCTGGTGAACTGGAGCAATAAAGCATCACCACTAAGATGATTTTCATCCCAGGAGATTGTTGTACAGCACAGAACATTAATTATAGCTACTAAAGAGGGAAAGACAAGTGTCCATCAAACTCAAACTGGGAATAATTACCAGGATTGGCAGGTAAGATCTCATGGGGAAAGTTTCCTAGAATCTTTCCCCCCCGCCCTGAACATATAGAGGAGCCAGAGAAAACCTAATACCTGGTCCTGATGCGCACTTATGTTAATACAATTTAACTTAGTATTTAGGAACCCAGGATTTGAAGGCTGATAAACCAAACTCTGAAATGGTTCTCACTTACTAACGTTAGGCAATGGGATGGAACTTTTGTCTATTGAACAAATACCTCCTCTTCTTCCAAGGGAACCTGAATTCTAGTGACATAATTCAGTATTGTATTAGCTCCAGTGCTCTGAAGGCAGAGCCTGAGACAAAGATTAAAATGTGATTGTTGGAGAGATGCTAAAAAAACAAGAGAGTAAGGCAAGTGAAAGATAAAAGAAATTCAATATTGTGCCCATGGTGATGGTTGCTTCACAGGGAGCTATAAAGGGACTATGACAAGTTATTCAGAAAGTGCAGTGATTCCATTTTAGGACTTTGGTAAGGGAAAATCATCTCAAAGGAGTTAAATGAAGGAGGTGGCTCTGATTTTGTCCTACCTCCCTTCCTTCATTTCTCACTGATTATAGTTTACGTGAGAGTTAAATTCTCCATGTTTTTGTACTTTGTTATTGCACTCCACAGCAGCTATGCTGGAAGCCAGGCTCCATACTTCATCACAATCTGGAAGTAAAGGAGTGACAAGAAAAAAACAGAGCACTTACCAAGAGAAAAAAAAAAAAAAGAAAGAAAGGAGGTAGATGAAGGAATCTGAGAAGGTTGCACAAGGTTTTTGTCTAATACTGTGACATTGTACCAAGCCCCAATAAATGATTTATGGATGAATTAGGGTTGGTAGAAGTCATTCATAATGTTTCTGTTACATTTGGTAGTGACTTGTTGAAAAGTGGGCAAGTCATTCATGCTGGACTGTGTTAAGAGTATCCTGGTAAACATTTTCTTTTCCAGTTTATAAAGAGATAAGAACAAGGAGAATCCTCACTGTTCTGTCCTTTTCTTGAATGCTTAGATTTGACCTAATCCAGAATGGATGAAGAGGAGGGTGGTATCATAGTTAAGGACATGAGATATAGAGGTTTAGTTCAGATCCTGGCTTTGTCATGTACTCTGACCTGGGCAAGTTGCTTAATCTAATTGTGCCTCATTTTCCTCACCATGACAATCATGGCAATCTCAGATCATAAAGACTCAGTGAGTTAAGATATGAAAATATCTTAAAATATCTTATAATGCAGTGAGAAACAAAAATTGTTTTATTATACTGATATGTTATCAGTAATTCTAATGTTTATAGGTACAACTTATCTCCTTGAATATTGTGTAAATTATTCAACTTTGGACAATCTCAGGTTTGTTCAATGTGAGGCACTAGTGAGTAACATGATTTTAAATACTTGGAAAATACTAATTTACCTGTAAAAGTAAGTACTTTATCATCTATTATTTGAAAAGAGGGGCAGCAATATATAATGTATTTTGAATCCCTCAGAAGAAAGAGCCCTTATAAATCCGAGTTTTTACTGTTTTTTCTCATACTTCTTTTACCAAGTTATTGGTTGATTTGAAGCTTTTTGAAAAGTAATCTGCTCCTTTCTGAATTTACATTTCCTCAGTAAAATTCATATACTAATGAAAAATATTGCTAAATATTACCTCTCTGAATCATCCTGTCATCCCTAATGTTAGTGTCCTATTTATCCACGTTAGGCATTTCAGTATTTCAATTGATTTATGTCTTCGGTAAAGTTCTTAGGAAATAAGTTCTTTTATTCATCTATTTATTCTCCTTCTAGCTTTCTGCCTTTTGCTCTGTTGCCTCAATGTTATCAAGAATATAGCTTATTTGTATTTCACATTTTCATCTAAACTCTTATATTCAACTTCATTTCATATTATAAAAGTGGAATTTAATAGTTCCCTCTGACATATTTTGTTCTTTAATAGAAAAAAATTTCACACATCTTTTAAGGACACAGATGAATATCAATCTACCCACCACTGTCTCTTTTCATTATTTTTTAATCCTAGGTGAAACGTACTCTGATAGCAACTATCATGGTCAACCTTTTTTTAAAAAAATAATTCTCTACTCATTTTGAGAAGATTCTTTCTTAAAAGAATGCCTTGAATATTGCTTTCTCCCAAGACAGTTTGAGCCACATACTTCTTAATGGCTTTGCTATTCTGATAAAATATTTTCAAGATGCCACTTCACTCTTTTAATAAAGGAGAAACTTCATCTGCAGAGTCAAGATGTTTAAGGTAATGGTAACATGAGTAAAATAATTGCTGATGATCATGGTGACTATATGATTGCACCTTTTAAGAAGAAAGATGAGTTTTAAACACATTTGACATTTTGTTTTACCTTAATAAAGATGATTGTTTAGATTTCAAGGGAAGATTTACATTTACTTGTCTCATTCATAAAATGACCAAGCATTTACTTCTGTGCATTATGACTCAGAGCTTTTGTGCCTAAGTCTGAAACATGAACAACCAATGCTTTATACTGAATAGACTTCAGGAAAATTATGAGCAGACATGCAAAGTGAATTATTACATTAAAGTAATAAGTACAGGGAGTAGGGCTTTTTAGGAAGATTTCAGTTACATTAGTGAACTTTTTTGTTATATAATTTTTATTTCTACAAATTTTGTAGTCTACTTGAGGCTTTTTAGAGATCTTTAGGTTTCTTTATAGAGATGATATTTTCTGGTCTTGTCAACTTAGTTATTCTATTAATTTTTTTTTAAAGATTTTATTTATTTATCTGAGAGAGAGAATGGGAGACAGAGAGCATGAGAGGGGAAGGGTCAGAGGGAGAAGCAGACCCCCCACTGAGCAGGGAGCCCGATGTGGGACTCGATCCTGGGACTCCAGGATCATGACCTGAGCGGAAGGCAGTTGCTTAACCAACTGAGCCACCCAGGCGCCCCTTCTATTAATTTTTGACAATTTATTTCAGAGCAGTTAATTATCCGCCTTGATAATTAATCTTTTCAGTTGTTGTAGGTTTCCTACAAAAGCTGTACTCTTCCCCACAGACATTGGCAAATACCTTTATTCTAGCAGGCATTACATTTTTCTTTGTTTAAAAACCTGCCCTTCCTAAGGCTCAAAAGCAAGAACTCCTTGTATTCATTCATCTTTACAGCAATGGTTCTTATTGTGATATTTTAAAATGTTTTTGAAAATGGCAGAACACCAGAGCAAAATCATTTAAACAAAATAGGAAACGTATTGATTTTCATAAGTAAACATTCTAAGGGTATGTCTGATTTGAGATAAAATTTGATCCACTAAGGTATTATTTTATCCACCCCCATCTCATTCTCAAGCAGACATGACCCTGAGGCTGACAATATTCCAGGTTTATCTCTGATCTTTGCAAGCTAACTCAGAGGCAATGAGTGTCCTGTGTCTCAGTTATTTAAACAAAATTCTGAGACTTGCAATTCATTGTCTCTAATGAGGTTAAATACTTATAATGTGGCCAAGGGCATAAAATACACTGATTAATTTTAGCACAAGTACAACCTCTTTTGAAACATCTAGTTGAGTCACTTTGGATCTGTTAGGGTTCTTAATTGTAGGTAAAATAGCACTCTTGTTGTATTAAGCAGGAAGTTTTGCTGTTGTTCTTTGTATTAGTAAAAAGCTTAAAATACTTCAAATTAAGGTCTAGGGTTAGCTTCCAGAAATGACTTGAACTATAATTCAAAATTATCTTAGCAGGAGTACTGACACTATCAGCAATACTGAAATTAAGCTCCCTCTGCTGCAGCAAAAAGATGCCACCTCTCAACCACCCTAGAACTGCACCTGTACAACGGGTCTACACACACTGCCATCTCCTCATTTAGCCCACTGCTGAATATCTCAAGCAGGTACATTTGACTGACAGCAACTAAGTCACATGTCTGCCCATTAGCATACAAAAGTGATGATAAAAATAGTTGTTTGGTTCTGAAATAGGAAAGCAGAACGGACACTGAAAAAACACCCAGATGGGGCGCCTGGGTGGCTCAGTCGGTTAAGCGACTGCCTTCGGCTCAGGTCATGATCCTGGAGTCCTGGGATCGAGTCCCACGTCTGGCTCCCTGCTCAGCGGGGGGCCTGCTTCTCCCTCTGACCCTCTTCGCTCTCATGTGCTCTCTCTCATTCTCTCTGTCTCAAATAAATAAATAAAATCTTTAAAAAAAAAAAAAACACCCAGATGTTCAGAGGTGTTAAGACATGTACAGTAGTTTTAAGTTGTACATGCACATCTCCATTCAAAACATATGGACTAATATTGAGAAATGCTTATACTCTATGGAAAGTCATATTCCTTTTCTTTTTTTTTGTAACCAGAGAATGAAAAATAAAAATTGTAAGCAATAGTAGTAATAATAATGATAATAATGGTATACTTCATTATTTTAATGTGTCTAGAAGTAGACATACAACACAGTATCTGTTAGTGGAATGAATCATTCTCAAAATAAAATTGCATTTAGTACATATGTAAAACAAAACCAGATGTTGTTAATCTGGTTTTAGAGCACAGAGTAAGTAATGGCATTAATATAAACTATGACAATACTGATATAGCACAAACAGAACATTTATAAGCTATTATCAACATATTTAAAGATAAAGGACATTACAAAGCATATGAAAATAGAAATTTGTCATGATTCTAAAATGACAAATTTTAATATGAAATTCCTCCCAGGGTCATTTAATAGAGATAATGGCATATTTTATGGTTTTAGGGGAAATCAGTAAACTTATTTAATTTAGGCAATTAAAATCATTTACATGATTCTTAATATTCTACAGTCACTGATTAATGATTTGCCCCAAAGTAGGGAGCTGAAATTTTGGCTACATTCAGACTCTTTATACTAAGAAATTACAGCAGATTTCAAGACTCAGCCTCATTTCCCCCTCTGATGCAGAAAAACTAGTAAGTCCAGAGACAAAATGATATCTTTAGAGACAAAAATATGTTGGCATAAACTGGCACTTAGTTCTATTCATGTTGTGAGAATTTTTTTTTTTTGCATTAAGTCTGAGTAGTAACATTATAGGTCCATGAGAAAGGGAACATTAATAAAGGGAGTTAAAAACAGTTATGTGGGGGGCGCCTGGGTGGCTCAGTCATTAAGCGTCTGCCTTCAGCTCAGGTCATGATCCCGGAGTCCCGGGATCGAGTCCCACATCGGGCTCCCTGCTCGGCAGGAAGCCTGCTTCTCCCTCTCCCACTCCCCCTGCTTGTATTCCTGCTCTCGCTATCTCTCTCTCTGTCAAATAAATAAAAAATACAAAATAAAAAAAAAAAACAGTTATGTGGGAAGAGTCCACATTCATGAATTGGACAAATATTATTAAAAGGTCTATACAATCAAAGATTCAATGCAATCCCAAACAAAATCTTAATGGCAGAAACAAACAAACTCTAAAACTCATATGGAACTACAAAAGATTCTAAATAGCCAAAGGAATCTTCAGTAAGAACAACAAAGTTGGAGTCATCATACTCCCTGATTTCAAGACTTACTACAAAGCAATAGTAATCAAAAGGGAATGAAACTAGCATAAAAATAGACATAAGAACCAATGCAACAGAACAGAGACACTGAAACAAATCCATGCATTTCCAATAAACTAAACTTCAACAAGGGTGCCAAAATGGGGAAAGAACAGTCTCTACAATAAATATTGCTAGGCAAACTGAATAACCATATGCAGAAGATGAAACTAGACCCTTACCTCACACCATATACAAAAGTCAACTCAAAATGGATTAAAGACTTAAATGTAAGACCCGAAGCCATAAAACTTCTAGAAGAAAACATAGGAGAAAAGCTTCCAGACATTGGTCTGGACAATAATTTTTTTTCTTTTTAGATAGGACACCAAAAAGCACAGACAACAAAAGCAAAAATAGACAAATCCAATTGCATCAAACTAAACAGCTTCTGCACAGTAAACAACAGACTGAAAAGGCAAACAACAAAATGGAAGAAGTATTTGTAAACTGTATATCTGATAAAGAGTTAATACCTAAAATATCTAAGAGGGGTGGTCATACAATTCAATAGAAAAGGAAAAAAAAAAAAAAACCTTGATTTTAAAATGGGCAAAGTACATTTCTTAAAAGAGTATATACAAATGGCCAATAGGTATATGAAAAAAAATACTCAATTTCACTGATCATCAAGGAAATGCAAATTGAAACAATAATGAAATATTACCTCACACCTATTAGAAAGGTTGTCATCAAAAAAAAAAAAAAGAGAGAGAGAAAACAAGTGTTGGCAAGGGTGTGGAGAAGAGGCAAAACTGTATTCTGTTAGTGGGAATATAAACTGGTTGAGCCATTACAGAAAAACAGTAGGAGCGTTCCTCAAAAAACTGAAAACGGGGCGCCTGGGTGGCTCAGTTGGTTAAGCGACTGCCTTCGGCTCAGGTCATGATCCTGGAGTCCCTGGATCGAGTCCCACATCGGGCTCCCTGCTCGGCAGGGAGTCTGCTTCTCCCTCTCCCACTCCCCGTTTGTGTTCCCTCTCTCGCTGTGTCTTTCTCTGTCAAATAAATAAAATCTTTAAAAAAAAAAAAAAAAACTGAAAACAAAACTACCAGATGATCTAGCAATTCTACTTGGTATATACCCAGAGAAAATGAAAACATACCTGAAAGGGATATCTGCATTCCAATGTTCATTTTAATACCATTCACAATAGCTAAGATAAGAACACAACTAAAATATCTATTAATAGAGGAGTAGATAAAGAAAATGTGGTATATACATATAATGGAATATTACTCAGCCTTAAAAATGAAGGTAATCCTGCCATTTGCAACAACATGGATGAATCTAGAGGCTATTTTGATAAGCAAAATAACCCATACTCAGAAACACAAATTTTGCATGATCTCGCTTATATGTGGAATCTAAAATCATTAAACTCATAGAAACAGAGATTAGAAAGGTAGTTATCAGGGGCTTGGAGGAGGTAGAAATGTGGAGATATTGGTTAAGAGGTACAATGTTTCATTATGCAAGATGATTAAATTTTGAAGAACTGCTATACAGCAATGTGACTGTAGTTGACAATACTGTATTATGTACTTGAAATTTGTTAAGAGGATAGATCTTGAGTATTCTCACCACAGAAGGAGACAGATAAGAGGGAGAAGGAGAAGAAATAAGGGAAGGAAAAAGGAAAATGGTAAAGTTATGAAGTAAGGAACATGTTGATTAGCTTAGTTATGGTGAATATTTCACCTGATTGGGTCATCATGTTGTAAACCTTAAATATATACAATTTTTGATTGTCACTTATACCTCAATAAAGCTGGGAGGGAAAAAAAAGAGGCATGATGGAGGATTTTGCTTACACATGGATCTTAGGGCGTAAGATAAAATTGAAGTATTTGAAAGAATATCCTCCCAGATGTTCCTAACCTTAATAAGCCAAGCAATGTCACGTTGAGACCACATAAGGTTAGTAGTACTCTGGTGGCGTTAGGGGGGTTAAAATAGTTCACTTATGCCATTTTTTGCTTTAGGTGATAAGAGAAAAAGAGCCTTTTCTTCCTCCCTTTTTTTTTTTTTTTTTTTTACCTTTTTAACCATGTAGCAAAACACTAGTTTTGAAACCTGAATGAACAGAACTGAACTAAGAATTTATCTTTTGAGAAAAAAAAAAAAAAATACAGGGTTGCAGTAGGTGTTGGGAGAGGTATTTAGGTACTAATCCTGCATGGAAAATTTGGACAGAGGCCATTCAAAATACACCTTAAGCAAATTTATCCTTTTTAAAAATTTTATATTTTCCTCTAAGCAAGAAAAGCAGTAGGTGATTGATAAGCTTGAATAAGAAAAATGGTATTATTCATTTCATAACTAATTTAAGAATCACTTTTACTTAATAAGTAGCAGTATTTAAGTTTTTTTTTTTTAATTATTTTTAAGTAATCTTTACACTCAATGTGGTGCTCAAACTTACAAACCTAAGATCAAGAGTCATGCTCTACTGATTTAGCCAGCCAAGTGCCCTAGTGGTCAATATTTCTTTTTTTTTTTTAAGATTTTATTTATTTATTTTTTAGAGAGCGGGCGAGAGAGAAACAGCATGAGAGGGGAGAGGGTCAGAGGGAGAAGCAGGCTCCCCACTGAGCTGGGAGCCCGATGTGGGGCTCGATCCCAGAACCCTGGGATCATGACCTGAGCCGAAGGCAGACGCTTAACCATCTGAGTCACCCAGGTGCCCGTGGTCAATATTTCTTAAGGGGAGTTCCACACTGTCATCACAAAATGGTCTACAAATAAAGTGCTCCATGATCAATTAGGATTGAGGAAAAGGCACATAACATAATCCTCCTGTATAGACGCTACATAATCCACACATTAAATCCGGCATGAATTCCTGACAAAAAATATTATATTTAGACAAATTATGAGACTTTATTTCCCTCACATAAAAGCTCAGGTAAATCTCTATCTAGCTTTACAAAATTTATTATTCAACCTAATTTATTATGAGCCCATAATGTGAAAGCTCAATGACATAGTTAACAAAAAACTTAAGTATTCCACATATTATACATGTTAAGAAAAGCCACAGATAGCTAAATATATTAAAATTCTGCTTGCTCACTTATATTTAATCACTGCTTCTATATCTTATTATATTAATATCTTTGGATAAAGGAAATACTTAAATTATATGGTTTTTTATGAAAGCTACTAGTAGTGGGAAATTATTAGGATTCTATAATTTAAACACTTGAATCCTCATAACTATGTTTTATTTTCAGGACAGTATGCTTTGATACAATCACATAAAGGTATAGAATCACATTTTTCTCAAAGAAACCATTTAAAGTATTTCCACTTGACAAAATAAATTTCAATAGAAAGAAACCAATTAACCAAAACATTTTTTTTTTACTCTTTAAAAGTCATTAGTGATTTTTTTTCCCCAACAAGAACATCTCTCTTGAAATTAATTTTTGATTAAGTGATTCAAATCAAAATATTAAACACTCTGGTGGATATAGAAGCAGTGATACTGGATAGTAGCACTTTTTGAATTTAAATATAGAATAATAAGATTTAAATTAAAGTTTCCAATGATATATTTAATTTAGCTCTAATAAGATTTTGGTAATGTTAAATAAATGCCAATGAATTCCCAAAATCATATTTCAATATACAATGATAGCTATGTGTATTAGTTAAATGCATTTAAACTTAATGACTATTACAAAAGTCAGAATCCTATGAGTGTTGCAGTCAATATGATGTAGAACAGATAACACAGGAATGAGATTGAAGGTGACTAACTTCTTGCTGGTTTGACTAGATCAGATGCTATGTTATTCTGAAGAATATTAAATCCTTCAGATAAATACCAAATTTCTGAATTAAAAGAACAACACTGTCATATTTAAAGACGAATACTGAAAACAACGTACTGATTTCTGCTGACCATGGAACTTCTGAAATTCATTCTCATTCTTCTTAAGGTGTTCTCAAAACTCCACACCCTAGCAAAACAGAGGCACCGAAGAGAGCACTTCTTCTGGCCTGGCTGGACATGTTTTGTCACATCAAATGTACTTCTACTTTTGAAATATGTTCCAACCAGAGTGGTGGGGGTGGGAGGGATGGGGTGGCTGGGTGATAGACACTGCGGAAGGTATGTGCTATGGTGAGTGCTGTGAATTGTGTTAAGACTGTTGAATCACAGACCTGTACCTCTGAAACAAATAATAATACATTATGTGTTAAAAAAAAAAAAAAGAAGAAGAAGAAGATAGCATGAAGGGAAAAATGAAGGGGGGGAAATCGGAAGGGGAGACGAACCATGAGAGACTATGGATTCTGAGAAACAAACTGAGAGTTCTAGAGGGGAGTGGGGTGGGGGGATGGGTTAGCCTGGTGATGGGTATTAAAGAGGGCACATACTGAATGGAGCACTGGGTGTTATTCGCAAACAATGAATCATGGAACACTACATCAAAAACTAATGATGTAATGTATGGTGATTAACATAATAAAAAAAAATAAATATGCTCTAATCATGAATTAGATAGGATCCACAGTTAAATGTTCACCATCACAAATAATTCAGAAACGTGGTTCTACTGTAAAATAAACACTAAAAGACATGTCTGCATTTCTCTTGAAAATGTAAATATAACAGTTTAATTTTCAGGAGCTCCATATGACTACAGAAAACACCAAACTAATTGATTAGGTGTTGCTACATCCAAATAGAAATGATAATAATAAAAAAAAAAACTGATCCTCATTCCTGAGGAACTCACATCTGTATAAAAATCAAGGAAACTGTACCCCTTCCTCACCACCCTCCCACACATATATACAGTTTATCAAGACAAAAATGATGGAATAAGGCCATTTGTGGGGCAAAGGGGGTCCAGGCTTGCCAAGCTTTCAGGTCCTCCAAGAAGAAATACTTTTCTAATGCTCTTTAACTGTGATATTTCCTCTGCTGGGCACATTTTCATTAACTCTCATTATTCTAAAACTCCCAAAATATGCCAGCATTGGGCTCCCTGCTCAGTGGGGAGTCTGCTTCTTCTCCCTCTGCCCCTCCCCCTGCTCGTGCTCTCTCTCAAATAAATAAAACCATAAAAATGAGTACAATTTGGATACTTTAAAAAGGCTCATTAATGGGGCACCTGGGTGCTCAGTCGCTTAAGCATCCCCTAGGCTCGGGTCATGATCACAGGATCAAGCCCCACCTGGGGCTCTCCACTCAGCGGGGAGTGTCTGCTTATTCCTCTCCCATTGTGATCTATCTCTCCCAAATAAATAAAATCTTTAAAAAAAATTTAAAAAGGCTCATTAACTTTCACTCACAAAGAGATTCTGAATTACTCACATTTTATCAGAAAGATTCACCTATTAAAGAGTAGTAAGTATCACTATACTCATTTGTGATGAGAATTTATGTGGTCCGTTTCTTCACTGGGCCACCAAAAAGCCAAATGTTTTATAGAAGGGGATTCGTTTAAAAAAAAATGGCCTGGGCAGACTACAAATCCACTTAAAACAAATGAAAATTAATAGATGTGTGTGTGCATATATACATACATAAGCATATATATTCTCTGGAAGAATTTTAATTATACCAAAGGATAGGTAATATCGAAAGACTGTGTAGAAAAGCTAATATAGACAATTTTAGCTCTCTTTAAGTCTGTTAACCATTGTTCTGGATATAAATTCATGGTAATACTTGCTCTGTTTGATAAATTTTATTTAATTGTGGAAATCTACTGATTCTTGCTGCTGTCTACCCCCCTCCATTTTGCAAATCAGTGTGATTTTAATTTTAATCATATAATTTAATAATTTTCATTCTCCTTTTCAGTTGGTTTTCCCTTTTTTTGCATATTTTTTTCTTCATTCATATTATAGTTTTTACAAAGAGGGGCTAAAAGTCTGTATGAATTATTTTAGAAGAGCTTACTGAAACTTAAACGATTGAGTGTTAGCTCCCCAAGGTCACATGAGAGGCGGTGCATATATATATATATATATATATATATATATATATATATATATATATGTATATATATATATATATATATATAGACATTGATAAAACAGATTTTAGAAGTTACTTTAGAATATTTTAGATCATCTGACTTTATTTTTTTTGTTTCAAGTTTTTATTTAAATTCCAGTTAGTTAACATACAGTGTAATATTGGTTTCAGGAGTAGAATTTAGTGATTCATCACTTACATATAATACCTAGTGCTTATCACAAGTGTCCTCCTTAATCCCCATTACCTACTTAGCCCATCCCCCTCAACTACCTCCCCTCCAGTACCCCGAGTTTGTTCTCTATAGTTAAGACTTTATGGTTTGCCTTTTTTTCCCTATGTTCGTTTCATTTTTCAAATTCCAGATAATAAGTGAAATCATATGGTATTTGTCTTTCTCTGACTGACTTATTTCACTTAGCATAATACTCTCTAGCTCCATCCACATTATTGAACCTGGCAAAACTTCATTCTTTTGTAGGGCTGAGTAATATTCCATCGTGTATACATACCACTTCCTCTTTATCCATTCATCAGTCAATGGACACTTGGGCTTTTTCCGTAATTTGGCTATGGTTGATAATGCTGCTATAAACATCAGGGTGCATATATCCCTTTAAATCAGTATTTTTGTATCCTCTGGGTAAACACCTAGTAGTACAATTGCTGGGCAATAGGTAGTTCTATTTTTAACCTTTTGAGGAACTTCCATACTCTTTTCCAGAGTGGCTGTGACAGTTTGCATTCCCACCACCAGTGCAACAGGGTTCCCCTTTCTCCACATCCTCAGCACTATCTGTTGTTTCCTGTGTTGTTGATTTTAGCCATTCTCATAGGTGTGAGGTAATACCTCATTGTAGTTTTGATGTGTATTTCCCTGATGTTGTGATGTTGAGCATCTTTTCTTGTGTCCATTAGCCATCTGTATGTCTTCTTTGGAAAGATGTCTATCCATGTCTTCTGCCCATATCTTAACTGGATTATTTGTTTTGGAGGGAGGGGGGTTAAGTTTTTTACTTTTTAAAAAATTTAAGTGATATGAAATATGTAGGTATGGAAATTTTTCAATTTTTTAAATAATATCATGTGAAGATGACAACAGCATGGCAATTTAAAATCCCTTCTTCATTTCGGTCTAAATCATACATAGGCACACACACAGAAACACGAATACACTATCAGCAACAATAAAAAAATAACTTATGATTATAAGGAATTAAATCTGATTTTGAGCAGATATCAAATAAACTCAAACTAAAAGCAATATTAAAATAAATATTATCAAAAATGTAAGCCAGTGTAGCACTACGTAACTATGCTTCCTATGGTAATTACTTTTCATGGTAGTACACATGAGTTTTTTCATTTACAAAATAAAAAAAAAATTATTTTAGCAAACCTTATGTATTTACTCATTCCTAATACTGAATTGATTTCCCTGGACATTTAAAAAGAGTCTACTTAAAATCATTTTAATTATTATCTTAGGTAGATTGACCTTCTAGCTTTGTTCCTCAATCTCAATCATGGCTAGCTGAGCTCAACTGGCTGTGGGACATTTAGCGTAACATCAGACATTAAATAAGATATTTTTAAGACACTGATGTGGCACAACTGACTGTCCCTTTGTATTAACATGCTCTGATTTCAAGTTTGTTATTTTAATATATACATGGTAAACGAGATGATTTCAATTAATTCAGTGGTGTCATAAGGAGGGTTGCCTGGTGTTTATAAAGAGAGGGATAGAGAGAGACAAAAGAGAGAATAGCTGAAGAAAGTCTAAAATATATAGAACACTTTCAGATTATAGAAGTCCTTAATTAAAGTTATACACAATCTGATTTAAAACACTTGCTGGTAGAGTAACTAAAGTAACAAGCTTCCTAATTTTTCTTGTCACATCTGAAATTTGGATACAGATCCCTTGTTTCTTCCTTTTTCTATATTAGCATCACAAGCAACAGGCAAAATATTCCTTAACCACTCAAAGGAGATTTCTATTATATAACATCAAGTTGGAAATTTATGCAAGGTAAAATTAAATTAAATTTTACAGTATTAAGAGCACTCTAAAACTATAAAGAAATATAATATGTCATGCCCAAAGGCCTTCTGAAATAAAAGTGGACATAAAGACTGCATTAAAAAGACAAATCCTTTGAACATCATATCAGAAAGTAGGGTAGTCTATTTCTCTAGGTCCTCAAGGCTAAAATTTAAACATGACTGCTAGTGTTAAGTGGCTCTAGTAATTATGACCAAGAACTACAAAGATACTAGACACTGACAAAAAAAAAAATATATATATATATTGCTCTCCCTCCCAAGGCAACTAGCAAATTGTATGTAAAATTATTTTTAAGAGATCACTGCCTAAATTAATTTAGTATCTATTACATGTCAGGGATTGTGACAAACACAGGAGAGACAGAGATGAACAAGGCAATCAAAGAATTTTAAAAGAACCAGAAAGAGAGACAACTTAATTATGTGATGACAGGAAGCCTTTTGGAATATATAGATATATAGATGATGGAGGGCCCTAAACTGGTTTGCAAATGAGGTATGAAGAAATAGTGAATGAAGGCAAAGATTCTTTTCAGAAAAAAACAATAGCTCTTTTCAAGAAATGAAATATAATAAATATGATTGAAGTAAACAGAAAAGGGAAAAGTTATACAAAAAGGAGTTTCAGAATGACATGGTGGTCAGATCATATAGTGCTTATGAAAGTTTGGTCGTTTTTTTCTTTATTCTAATGGTATTGACAAATCATTGAAGTATGTTTCAGCAGAGCATGATAACAAGATTTATCTCTAATGTAGGGCTCACTGTGGTTTGGAATTGAGATAAAAGTGGATGACCAAAGACCAGCTAGCATGTGCTTATTTTATAGTAATACAGGGAATTAGTAAGGGTATCTTGGGAGTATCAAAAACACAAGAGGTAGAATTGGCAGGATTAGCGATTTGAATTGATTGTATTTAAATGACTACACAGAGGGAGGTTTTAAAGATGACTTACAGGTTTCTGACAAAAATAACTGAAGGTAATTACTGAGGTGGGATAAGATCATGAAATGATAAAATCTCACTTTCTGCTTACTTTTACTCACAACAAAGTTATTATAGATTCTTCCCAACCAATAAGCATGAGAGAGTAGCCCAACTATAAACATATTATCCAAGAACTAATAAAAGTCTTCGCTTTTTTCTGTAGTTAAAATTGTAAGATATTCTCATGATTTTAAAATAGAAATCTTGGGGCACCTGGGTGGCTCAGTCGTTAAGTGTCTGCCTTCGGCTCAGGTCATGATCCCAGGGTCCTGGGATCGAGTCCCACATCGGGCTCCTTGCTCAGCGGGGAGACTGCTTCTCCCTCTGCCACACCCCTGCTTGTGTTCCCCGTCTCGCTGTGTCTCTCTCTCTCTGTCAAATAAATAAATAAAATCTTTTAAAAAAATAAAAAATAAAATAAAATAGAAATCTTTTGGGTAAATTGTATATTAAGAAAGAGAGAAAAAAGAATTTCAAGATTTTCATTTTAAAAGATTTGGTTAGTTATTAACATACAAAAAGAATACAACAAGTGCTATTAAGAATTGTTTTGTAAATTTCTATTTTTACACATCCTACTAACAGCCAAGTGAAAATGTTGAGTCTGAAGTGTGATGATATATGTTCTGGAGTCTGCAGAACAGATTTAATTACATCTTCTTCTAAGTGGTTTCCAAAAGCATGGATGTAGATGGTAAAACTCATAGGAGAATGTAGTGTGAGAACATAAGAGAAAGATGGAATTACCCTTAAAAAAAAAACCACCACCAAACTGAAGAAGTGAGCAAATTAAGAGGAGCTCCAAGGAGAAAAGCCCTAGAGTATGAAAGAGAAAATGAGTTAATGATATCTTCAAATACAGAGAAGAATTCCAGAAAGCAACACAGACAACTATGTCATTGTGGTAAACTGTCTGCAAAAATGTCTGCAATTATTCCCTTTCCTATATCTGCAATCTTTTTCAAGATAATTTTTTCAACTCTTCCCAGTAAAAGTGGATTATTTTCCCCACTCCTTGAATCTGGACTAGGTCTGTGACTCGCTCTAATAAGAATGAAGGGAAAACACTACCATGCAGTTTTGTGTTCAAAGTGCAGTTTTGTGCCTCAAGAGGTCTTATGTCCTTTAATCCTTCTCTTCTGCCTTCACAATGTGAACAATCAAGTAAACAAAACCCTTCGAATGTCAGAGAGCCTAGACCCTGGACCACAAATTCATGTAAATGTATGTTTGAGTTGACTGTAGACAGAAAAAAAAAAAAAAAAAAGCCCAATTAACATAAAAAACTTGTGACAAATAGTAACTGTTCTACAATCTGGTTAATGATACAGTCATGTATTTCAATGAGCTTGAGTAAGATGAGAAATAAAATTGACCACTTAAATCACAATGTTTATCATTTTTCTGTAATGGTGGTATAAACAGAAGTCAGACTACTAGTTTGGAAAGAAATGGAGGTTGGGAAAATGAATGTAGGGTAGAACCAGGGCTCCTAGAACATTCTTTAGATAATGAACTTCAATCAGTGGAGATTTGGAGAGGATTTCCCAATCTGCAGTGACTCTAGACTTGCCCTACTGATGAGTGGCAGATGCTGGGATGGATGTGACAAACATGGTTTTATTTGGCTGAAGGATGAAAATGTAACCTTCTGACATAAAATGAAAAAAAGTTATTCAGAGAATGGATTCAAAAGAAAGAATTTAGTTTAAAGGAATGAAGGGAAGTGGATGTCTTGGATATCGATACCGTTAATAAATGAAAAAATAAACAGAATAAATAGGTCCTACTGTACATCAGCTAAATACTCTTAAAAATATTTTGAATCTGGGGCGCCTGGGTGGCTCAGTCGGTTAAGCGACTGCCTTCGGCTCAGGTCATGATCCTGGAGTCCCGGGATCGAGTCCCGCATCGGGCTCCCTGCGCAGCGGGGAGTCTGCTTCTCCCTCTCATGCTCTCTGTCTCTCATTCTCTCTGTCTCAAATAAATAAATAAAATCTTTAAAAAAATATATATTTTGAATCTGGTAACCACATAATTCTCTTAACTAGAGGAGGAAACTTGGATCAATTGTGTTATCTTTCCAAAGTTTATACAGCTAAGCAAAAATTAGGACCACATCCCATAAATTTGTTTTTACCTACTTCCATTTCCATCTAAGAGCCATGTCACTGATGTTTGTTCTTATAAAATATTTACTGAGGAGCTACAAAACTGAGTTCACAAATGTTTCTTCTCTGAATGTTTTTCATGTGTTAAGAAATATTTTTAAAGTACATCGCCATATTTGTGACAATTAGGACTGAATAGCATTAATGTAAAGTATACTGAAGTTTATGTGTGTTCTCAATAATGATATTCATATCCATGGCAATATAGTTACTGACATTAAATTTCAACTCAATTGGGGCGCCTGGGTGGCTCAGTCCATTAAGCGGCTGCTTTCGGCTCAGGTCATGATCCTGGGGTCTTGGGATCGAGCCCCACATCCGGCTCCCTGCTCAGCGGAGAGCCTGTTTCTCCCTCTCCATCTGCCTGTCACTCTGCCTACTTGTGCTCTCTCTCTGTCAAATAAATAAATAAAATCTTAAAAAAAAAAAAAAATTCAACTCAATTTAAAACTACATTTGATTGACTAGTATTTCAATTCACAAAAACCTGTTTAACATTAATTTTTTCAAAACAACACATATTAGAAAAGCCTTCACTTCCTTTTTCTTCATCAGAAATTTCAGCTCTCATTGTCTTGAGAGAACTCTACCACTGCATGAGTCTATCACCCTGAGGAGACATAAGGTGACAACTGTGATTAGGGAAGAAATGATAGTGATGTTCCCCCTTTATTTGCATTTGACTCAGAAAACCTCAGGGGAGAGAAAAGACAACTCTGCTTCAGGAAAGAGTTCAGACTGACTGAATTGTTAGAATTAGTTTGTTCAACACATCCTCCAGAGACATAAGTTATGTCATGAACCTGATTCATAGAGTAACAAAGAGTACCCACTGTGCACTTCTAATGTGCAAGTTCAATGGTTGTTTATCTTAATAATGAGTCTCTGGTTTGCTAAAAGAGGCATATGTTAGGCAACATGATGTATCATCCACTCCTCAAATGCAACTGTGTAGAGAAAAATGGGTATAGAATTTGCAAATCTTGTCCTAATGTGAAAACAGAATGAAATTGGTTTTCAGTGGAAATATTTTGGGCCAAAGGTAAAGTACAGAATAGCACATAGCAAATACAAATATTAAATGATTACACAAGAAAAAATATTCTAAGAGTAATTAATATGTATATTACAATGTCTTCAATTCTAATCATAAGATTACTTGGCATATAAATTTTATATAGTTATTATACAACATACACATTTATTCTCTCCTATATGAACATTCCCAAAGCAGGTAATACTTCTCAAAATTATTAGCATTTCATAATTGTTTTATTATATTTTAATACATATTAAATATATATATAAATATATAATATATAATATATAATATATTTTATATTTTATTATATTAATGTCTGGTATTTTCATTCAATTTTCTTGCTACCATTTAGCAAAATTTTGTCTCAGATTTAATTCCCTCAATCTCACTGATGTATTTAAATAACTAACAATAGATAACAGGCAAATTTTTAAAAAATTTTAGGTATTTTTAGGGATAATCAGTGGATGTTCTATGAAAATCCCAATGTGCATATTACACACCTCTGTCTGTGCAATATATAAGGCATAATAGCTCTGAGAATGACTTCATCAAAGAAACCACTTAATTTGCTTAACCAATTTTTTTATCAAATCATTTAGTCATGAAATACTATACCTCCATTCCCTTCTCCTTCCACAGGTTACCAATTAACATCCTGCTGAAAGATATTTGTCAGAATATTGTGGGAAAATCTAGTTTAAAGTATTATCACTCTTATAAATAATAGCTTCAAATGGGTCTAATACTTCTAAATTAAATAAATAGAAGAGGAATTTATAATTACTGAGACTCTGCTATGCTCCAGATGTTGTGATGAGCACATTTTTTGCTATCATAGTTAAAGGAATGGTGCTTTAAAAAATCTGTCTTCAAGATACTGCAAGCAGAAAAGGGTGCTATTCCCACACTTATAACAAGAAAAAAAAAAATGGAAAAACTGAAAGCAACTTTTATTACACTCATCAGAGAAATGAAGTTGTAAGGCAAACAACTGACAATATTTTGTGAGGCATTCACCCGCAGGTAAGAAACAGGACCAGGACATTTATTTATAGGGAAAAGACATCATGGAGTGCCGTAACAGCCAGTAAGAATTATCAAAGTTCCATTATGGGCTAGTGTAAAAGAGTGAAGCATCTGGGACTATCGAGTGGGAGAGGGAAGTTTCACACTCTGGATGGATTTTCCTACAGGAACTCTACTAGATGATTAATAGGAAAAATGAGAGAGATTTCTGAAAATAATTTATGATACTGGCTGGACGAGAGGAATAGCAGCCACTGCCAAAATCCTCCCAGAACTACCTCTGTGATTTCCTCTATAGAACAAATCTAAAGGGGAAAGGATAATAAAATTACACTGAAAAGCTCTAGTAGAAACTCCCTGTATCTACTAGAGAAAAGAAATTCAATAGATGGATGGATGGATAGATGATAGATAGATAGATGATAGAGAGATAGATAGATAAATGATAGATGGATGGATGGATGTTCTGTGGGAGAGGAGCAGAATCTCTACTTCTGAGGGAAAACAGGTTCAGCATTCTATCTATAGCAGATACAGAACACTGGGAAGGTCATGCCCCTGAGATTCAGGTTCACAGTGCCAGCCAAGACTAAGGCTTCATCAAATCAACAGAGAAAATTCTACCCACACCCATCCACCACCACGCTAACAAGCTTCAAGGAAGAGAACAGTGAAACTCCACTGAGAGGACTGCAAAAGACATTCTCTTAGGAAACAGTACAAAGGGAAGACCAGAAGGCAAGTGGGCAGACTCAATGCCAACAGCAATTAGCCTCAGATAAACCCCTGAAAAACTAGCCCATACTGTAAACCCAAGGTATAACTACAGGAATTTGAAGATTCTTAGGCACTGACACAATCGTCAGAGCTATAACAAACATCACACCCCAAAAACTTCTAATTAGATGAACACAAATCCCCACAAAATAAGCCTTGCAGCATGAAAAGAATTTGTGAATGTGCAGACAGGTGCATAAAAATGTGAAAAAACTGAAATGAAAACAGAAAAAGTAACACACACACACACAGAAACACCATTATTTATGTAGTAACTACCAACCTGATTTCAATATGGAGAAAACTATCAGAGAAATCTAGAACATGAAGTATTCTACAAGAAAATCTGACTCTAATTTAGACTCTTCCAAAATGTCTAAGGCATGAGACAGAAAAAATGGTTGGGGAACATTTCTAGATAAACAAATTAAACCATCAATAACAATAAATGAGCCTTGATGATTAGATCCTACTAAAAACACGTATGAGAGAGAGAATGAGAAGGAGGAAAAAGAAAAAGCAACAGCACCATCACTAATGTCAAATGTCAAATGTTTATATAGATGTTATTACATTATTCTTTCAACTTCTGTATAGGGTTAATTTTTTTTTTTTTTTTAACATAAAGAGGAAAAAAAAAGTGTTTTTCTTTTGCCTGGCCTTTCTATAGAACTTCAAGGACCATGTTAGTCTCACAGGAGGAAATCAAACAAATAATTGCTGAATGAATAAATGAATGGGTGAATAATATAAAATACAGTTTTCTTCTAGGCTCCTATGCTAAAGAAAACAAATGTATGTTGGATTAGTCTTTCTCTGTTATTAAGAAATGAAAGCACAATTTTCGAAAATTCTTTGAAATCCATGCCCACATATCTCAAAATTCCAAAAACAGAATAATTTCAAATGACACAAATATACGCTTGGTGTGGTTTAAATCAAGTCAGCATTATTAATTTCTAAGTTGCTTTTCCAGTTTTCAGGACAGTTCTGAAGGACGGATAGTTATTAACTAATAATAATATTCAGGATATGTTTATACACACAAAATATATTGAATGTAAATCCACAGAAATTGAACAATTGAACAGTGGTTTAATAAATCCAGATTAGAGCTAAGAAACAACTATTTCCAGTAAAATTTATACACCAAAAAAAAAGAATTTTAGAGATAGTTATATGAATTTATTCTCTGGAAATGTAAACTAGTATTTCAGCAGAATCTGGATAGTTTTAAGTATTGGTTGGAAGCAAGCACAAACCAGAAGTCAAGAGGGAGGAAGGGCAAATTTGACATTCTTGAGTAGGGGATGAAGGAAAATGAGGGAAATCTTAAAGTGAGAAGAAGAAAGTACTGTCAAAAAGTACTTGTCGCCCTGGAATATTCCTGTTCAAAGAAAATACCTTCTAACATAATTACATTGCTATGATTGTTACTACTTTCTAGAAAGTTACAAGAATTTTCAAAATGGTTATGTAACTTCACTGAACAGATGAGACAATTTGAAGAAATCTGATTGGACTCTACACGTTACACAGAAATTATACAAAGTTCAGCTTCTTACATATGTTCTTATACATAAGAAAAATGCTCCAACATTGTTAATTTTGATTCCTTTCTTCCCTTTTGGCAGAGCCTTTGGTCGTTGTTTTTTTTTTTTTTTTTTGCTTTGTTCTTATCTGTGTTCACTGATGGTAGATCTTCATGCAATTAATTAGTTTCGTTATCAATAAATGATTTATACAGTGATGTGTCATTTCATACTGTGTGTATAACTGACTGAAGTATTAGGATCTTGGGATCAAATTTTTTCAATGTACTGAAAAGAAATGGCCTAGAATATAATTTGTGTTTTCATATTCATTCTGAAAAAAAATATTATTCATTTTGAAATGATATTTTTATTCGTACCAGTATAAGCACAGTAAGCATGTTTATTTTACTGGTTTTTGTTTTGTTTTGACCATTTGGAAGCAACTGATTCTGAGTGATCATCTGTGCCAACATCCTCCTAGCACTTAATAAATACATACGCTCTACCTGCAGCTTTTAATGAGGAATGATTCCATTCACAGCACCTACCTCAGAATATCAGTCCAAAGGATTGTGTCTGGCACACCACACTGTTAAATTTTCCTATCATTTATGTGTTTTTTAAGCACTGCTTGTGGCTTTACTGTTCACTATTAAAAGCAAAGCACCCTTAGAATTTCAACTGGCTTCTTCCACCTAAATACCAATTAAAACCTGTTTAATACAACAGTGGAAACACACTCTAATTCATCACTTTGTTTATAACAAAATATCTTGTTTCTAAAAAGTCCTGTTTTCATAAACTAAAATATATTACAGAGTATTACTCAATTCTATAGAATTATATCTGATTAGGAAAGAAAAATCAAGGTAGATATTACTTGTCTAACCATGAAAGAAGGAAGCTGGCATTAAGTCCATCCTTTGTCTCAATTAGAATTGTGTGAAGAAGCAGTGAGTCATGAACTTGAGTCTGAAGACACTGGGAAAACCCACTATTACGGGATTCTGTGTTCAATTAGGACAGTAACAGGAAAGGCCTGATAACAGAATTCCATGAAAACACAAAAAATGTGGCAATTACCTATGGAAATATGGAGAATCCTCAAATATTAAAATAGAACTACCATATGATCCAGCAATAGCACTTCTGGGAAAATATCCAAAGAAAATAAACAGTAACTTGAAAAGATATTTGCATCCCCACATTCATACTACATTATTTATAGTAGTCAAAATACAGAAACAACCAAGTGTCAAATGATGGATGAATGGATAAAAAGTTGTGGTATATATAAACAATGGAATATCATTTAGCCATTAAAAAAATGAGGAAATCCAACCAGTTCCAACAACATGAATGGATCTTAAAGGCATTTTTCAAGTAAAAAAGTCCGGCAGAGAACGACATACACTGTATGATTTCACTTAAATGTGGTATCTAAAAAACAAAACAAAACAAAACAAACAAACCAACCAACCTCAGAAAAAGAGGTCAGACTTTGGTTACCAGAGGCAGGGGGTGGGAGGAGAGGGATAAAGATAAAGTTGGTCAAAAGATACAAACCATATCTATATCTATCTATCTATACACACACACACACACACGCCTTCCATATAATAACTGTAAATATTTATGCACCCACCATGGGAGCACCCAAATACATAAAATAACAACAAACACAAAGAAATTAATTAATAATACAGTAATAGTAAGAAAACTTAACATCTCACTTACATCAATGTACAGATAATCTAAACAGAAAATCAACAAGGAAACAATGGCTTTGAAGGACACACTGGACCAGATGGACTTAACAAATATATTCACAACATTCCATCCTGAAACATGAGAATACACATTCTTTCAAGTACACATGGAACAGTCTCCAGAATAGATCACATATTACAACAAATTCAAGAAGATCAAAGTCATACAATGACCACAATGCTAACTAGAAGTCAAACACAATACAACATCTGGGAAGGCCACAAATACATGGAGGTCAAACAACATGTTACTAAACAATGAATAGGTCAGAAGGAAATCAAAGATTAAAAAAAAAAAAAAAATACATGGAAACAAATGAAAGTGAAAATACAATGGTCCAAACACTGGAATGCAGCAAAAGTCAGCCTAACAGGGAATTATAAAGCAATACAGGTCTATCCCAAGAAGCAAGAAAAATCTCAAATATACAACTAACCTTACACCTAAAGGAGCTAGAAAAGGAACAACAAATGAAGCCTAAAATCAGCGGAAGGAAGAGTAGAAGATTAGAGCAGAAACACATGATACAGAAACTAAAAAAACAAAACACAAAAAACAAAAAAAAACAGATTAATGAAAACAGGAGCTGGTTCTTCGAAAAAATTAATAAAATTGATAAACCTCTAGCCAGACTTATTAAAGAAAAAGGACCCAAATAAAATCACAAATGAGAAATAACAACCAACACCACAGAAATACAAATAATTATGAGAGAATAGTATAAAAATCTATATGCCTAAAAATTAGACAATCTAGAAAAAAATGCATAAATTCCCAGAAACATATAAATTACCAAAACTTAAAGAGGAAGAAATAGGAAACTTAAACAGATTTATAACCATCAAAGAAAATGAGTCAGTAATCAAAAATTTCTCAAGAAACAGAAGTCCAGGGCGAGAAGGCTTCCCAGGTGAATTCTACCAAACATTTAAAGAAGAGTTAATACCTATTCTTCTCAGACTATTCCAAAAAATAGAAAGGAAGGAAAACTTCTAAATTCATTCTATAAGGCCAGCATTACAGTGATACCAAAGCCAGGTAAAGATACCACTAAAAAGGACAATATCCTTGATGAATATAGATGCAAAATTTCTCAGTAAAATACTAGCAAGCCAAATCCAACAATACAGTAAAAAAAAAAAAAAATCATTCACTACAATCAAGTGGGATTTATTCCTGGGTTACAAGGGTTGTTCAATATTTGCAAATCAATAGGATACATCATATTAATAAAGGATAAGAACCATACAATCATTTCAATAGATGTAGAAAAAGCATTTGATAAAGTATAACATCATTCAAGACATAAACCCTTAACAAACTAGGTTTAGAGGGAACATACTTCAACATGATAAAGGCCATATATGAAAAAAAAAAACAAAAACACTAGTATCATTCTCAATGGGGAAAAACAGAGCTTTTCCTCTACAGTCAGGAATAAGACAGGGATGTCCACTTTCACCCCTGTTCAACACAGTACTGGAAGTCCTAGCCACAATAATCAGACAACAAAAAGAAATAAAAGTCATCCAAATCGGCAATGAAGAAGTCAGACCTCCACTATTTGCAGATGACATGATACTATATATAGAAAACAGGGCACCTGGGTGGCTCAGATGGTTAAGCGTCTGCCCTCAGCTCAGGTCATGATCTCCAGGTCCTCAGATGGAGCCCCATGTCTGGCTCCCAGCTGTCCCTCTCCCTCTGCCTCTCCCCCTGCTTGTGCTCTCTCTCTCAAATGAATAAATACAATCTTAGGAAGGAAAGAAGGAGGGAAGGGAGGGATGGAGGGAGGGAGGGAAGCTGGCTGGCCACAACAAAAAATTGCTGGATCTGATAAATTCAGTAAAATCACAGAATACAAAATCAACATACAGAAATCTGTTGTATTTCTATACACTAATAATGAAGCAGGAGAAAGAGAAATCAAGGAATGAATCCCATTTATAACTGCACCAAAAATTAGAAGGTACCTAGGAATAAACCTAACTAAAGAGGTGAAAGATCTATACTCTGAAAACTATAAACTACTGATGAAAGAAATTGAAGAGGACACAAAGAAATGGAAAGACATCCCATGCTCATGGATTAGAAGAACAAATATTGTCAAAATGTCTGTACTACCCAACTTTCACTAGTTGCAGATGACATGATACTCTTATAGAAAACAAGAATGACTCCACCAAAAGACTATGAGAACTGATAAATGAATTCAGCAAAGTCACAGTATATAGATTCAATATATGGAAATCAGCTTCATTTCTATACACTAAGACTGAAGTACCAGAAAGAGAAATAAACAGTCTCATTTACAATTGCACCATAAAATACCTAGGAATAAATTTAACCAAGGAGGTGAAAGACCTATTCTGGAAACTATAATATGCTGATGAAAGAAACTGAAGATGACGCAAACAAACGGCAAGATATTCTATGCTTATGGATCGTAAGAACAAATAGTGTTAAAATTTCTATACTATCCAAAGCAATCTACACATTTAATGAACTCCCTATCAAAATACCACCAGCATTCTTCACAGAGCTAGAACAAACAATCCAATCTTTTGGAACTGCAAAAGACCCCAAATAGCAAAGGCAACCTTGAAAAAGAAAAACAAAGCTGGAGGCCTCACAATTCCAATTTCAAGTTATACTACAAAACTGTAATAATCAGAACAGTATGGTACTGGCACAAAAACAAAACACAAAAACAAACACATAGATCAAAAGAACAGAATAGAGAATCCAGAAATGAACCCACAATTATATGGTCAGTTAATCTTCAACAAAGCAGGAAGGAATATACAATGGGAAAAAAATGGTGTTGGGCAAACTGGACAGCTACATGCAAAAGAATGAAACTGGACCACTTCCCTACACCATACACAAAAAAAATTTCAAAATGGATTAAGGACCTGAAACCATAAAAATCCTGGAAGAGAATAGAGGCAGTAACTTCTTTGATATAGGCTGTAGCCACTTACTAGATATGTCTCCTGAGGAAGGGCAACAAAATCAAAAATAAACTATTGGGACTACATCAATTAAAAAAAAAAAAAAAACCTCCTGTACAGTGAAACAATCAACAAAACTAAAAAGCAACCTTTGGAATGGGAGAAGATATTTTCACATGACATATCTGATAAAGGGTTAGTATCCAAACTCTATAAAGAACTTATAAAACTCAACACCCAAAAAGAGAAATAATGTGTAGATAGGTGACACTCTAGCTATTCCTGGCCAACAGTTTTATCAAAACCTCAGGGAGAATTTGTAATAAACTATACTTTGTACTGTAGTGTGCATTATGTATATGCTACTTAGTAAAGTATGTATAATTAATCCTGAGTATATGTTCAGGGGGGCATCTCTATTATTGCCCTTTCTTCCTAAGTGAATGACAGTAAAGAAATTTTTTCAGGAATTTTTAAGGAAAGATAAATGAATTGGTAGTCACTGTTTTTTGTTTTTTTTTTTTTAAGTCATTTATCTGTTCCTATTTTTCCTGGTTCTAGAGTCCAGAGTACATTTATGACCTCATAAAGAGTTTATCTTTGAGTGTGTTAAAATAGGACCACAGTGCTTGCTACACATCCCGGTAACTCCTTTAAAAATACTTGAACATGCTCCTATTACAATCCAGAAATATGAATAGAAAATGTGCCTGGATACTTGAATCTTAATACAGAAATCATTTCAGAGAATTGTCCTAACTTTGATTCATCAATCCCTTTTGTGTTCTATAGTGTTTATCTTTTGAAACTTCACTTCTTTTTGCCTATTTCTCCTCCACATAGCAACATGAATCCAGGCATCTCTCTGATGGCTAACAGGTACTTCCTTAGGGCATTCAAAGGAGCTAATCCTAAAGTGAACAAGCAGGGAAAAAAAAAGAAAAGAAAAAGCACAAAAAGTGAAGAGATGTTATTTTTTCTCTTTATTAGATCTTGCTTTCCTGACTCCCCCCCTTTTTTTTATATTTTGGGACAATGCTATGACTTTTCCCATCACCTTCAAATATTAAAAAACTTCTTTTTCACTTATTAAATATTCAAGTCCAGTTTAATAAAAACTCAAGCCTTATCGACAACATCAAATGCTGGCAAAGATGTGGAGCAACAGGAACTCTCTATTGCTGACAGGAATGCAAAATGGTACAACCACTTTGGAAGACACTCTCACAGTTTCTTAAAAAACTAAGCATAGTATCACTACATAATTCAGCAATTATGATCCTTGGTATTTACCCAAATGAACTGAAATCTTAGTCCACACAAAAACCAGTACACAGATGTTTACAGAAGCTTTATTCATACCTAAGATTGGAGGCATCCAGGATGTCCTTTGGTAAATGAATGGATAAATAAACTATGGTGCATTCAGACAACAAATTTTACTGAGCACTAAAAGAAAATGAGCTATCAAGCCATGAAAAGACATGAAGAATCTTAAATGCATTTACTAAGTGAAGGAGGACGGTCTGAAAGGTCAACATACTATATACCTCCAATTCTGACATTCTGAAAAAGGCAAAACTATGGAGACAGTAAAAAGGATCAGTGGTTGCCAGCAGTCAAGGGCAATTGACAGATCACAGGATTATTAGGACAGTGAAACTTTTTGTATGCTACTATAATGATGAATGTATGTCATTATACAGGGGGTGGGAGGGATGGGGTGGCTGGGTGATGGACATTGGGGAGGGTATGTGCTATGGTGAGTGCTGTGAATTGTGTAAGACTGTTGAATCACAGACCTGTACCTCTGAAACAAATACATTATATGTTAATAAAAAAAAAAGTAAGTCATTATACATTGTCAAGACTGAACCCTCATGTCAACTATGGACTTGGGGGTAATTATGGTATATCAAGGTAAGTTCATCAATTATAACAAATGTTCCACTCTGGTGGGGAATGCTGGCAGTGGGGGAAGCTGTGCATGGGTGGGGACAGGAATATGTAGGAATCCTCTGTACTTCCTGCTCAATTTTGCTGTAAATCTAAAACTGTTTTTAAAATAGGTGATATATATGCATATATCATAAAAACTCATGCTTTGTAGGTATTATATACTGGTAACATGAAACATTTTTTATTACAATTTTGAGGTAACTGTAAATTCACATGCAGGTATTCACATGCAGGTGTGAGCAATGATACAGAAAAATCCCATGTATCCTCCATCCATTTTCTTCCAAGGATAACATATTATAAAACCACAGGTCAGTATCACAACCAGGATACTGATATTGTTACCATAAATACACAGAATATTTCCATCATCAAAAATACCCCTCTCAGATTTTTAAACATTTGGAACTTTGTTCTTAGATTAGATGGAGGTTCTTTCCATACTCTTCAAGGATGCCAGTTTCCCTTTTAGAGTTACATCACCTCTTTAGCTGCTGGCAATGACTAATCTGTTCCCTGTTTCTAGAACTTTTTTCATTTCAAGAATGTTATACAGATGGAATCATACAGTATGTAGCCTTTTGAGATGATTTTTTTTTTCACTCAGCCCTTTAGAGCTATCCAAGTTGTTATGTGCAAGAATCATCTCTTTCTTTTTATTGCTGAGTAGTAGTAGAGTATAAATATTCTTTAGTTACTCACCTGTTGAGGGACAACTGAGTCATTTGCAGTTTGGGGCTATTAAGAATAAAGCTGGACGGCGGAGCAAGATGGCAGAGGAGTAGGAGACCTGGATTTCGTCTCCTCTCAGGAATTCAGCTGGATAGGGATCAAACCATTGTGAACACCTACAAACTCAACAGGAGATTGACGAAAAGAAGAGCAACAACTCTCTCATCAGAAAAGTGACCACTTTCTGGAAGGTAGGACGTGCGGAGAAGTGAATCCGAGGCGATATTCGGGAGGATAGACGGGGGGGAGGGGCCTCCGTCGGCCGCTTCTGGCAAGTGATAGAGCCACGGAGCACAAAATCGGAACTTTTAAAAGTCTGCTCCACCGAGGGACGTCACTCTGGGGGCTAAGCGGGGGGTGGAACCCTCTGGGACAGTGTGGTCTCAGGACCCTTGGGGTCACAGAAAGACCGGGGGTGCCTGAGTGCGGCAGAGCTCCCAGGTAATGGAGCAGGGAAGCCGGCTGCAGAGGCGGAGCCCAGGCGCGGGCCCTCAGCTCGGGGTCGCCATAAACCGTGATCCGCGGCCCAGTCGGGCCCCTGCTCCTCCAGCAGGGACCCAACAAGCGGCAGATCCGGGGAGACTCACCTTCCTCCCCCGGGAGGAGCCGCGCGGGAGCGCACCGCAGGGATCTGCTGGGTTTGGAGACTCCACCCGGGGTCGGGGGCCAGAGATAGAGGCGCGCGGTCGCAGGCCGGGTGAGCACGGAGTGCGGCCGGAGACCGGGGAGCCGGGAGTGACTGACGGCTTTTCTCTGGGGGCTCACTGAGGAGCGGGGCCCCGAGTTCTCGGCTCCTCCGGGGCGGAGATTGGGAGGCCGCCATCTTCACTCTCCGCCTCCAAAGCTGTACGGAAAGCTCTCAGGGAACAAAAGCCCCGGAGAGCAAACCCGAGCAGATGACTTAGCCGGGAGGGGGCAAGGGCGGGGCAATTCTGCCTCCGGCAGAGACATTTGGAAACCACGGCAACAGGCCCCTCCCCAGAAGACCAGCGAGAACAGCCAGCCAAGACCAAGTTTACCGATCAATGAGAACGGCAGAACTCCAGCGCTAGGGGAATACTGCACATAGAATTCATGGCTTTTTTACCATGATTCTTTAGTCTTTCAAAGTTAATTTTTTTTCCCTTTTTCAACCAATATCTTATCAATCCCTTTTTTAAAAAACATTTTTATTTTTCATTTTTAGAGTCATTCTATCCCTTCATAGTAGTTACCCGTATTTTTGGCATATATGTATATGTTGTTCTCTCTTTAAAATGTTGAGAGAGTTTCTTCTAACAGATTAAAATATACCCTAAATCTCTAGTATATGTTTTTTTCTACTCCCCTGACTGATCACATTCTCTCCCTTTTTTTTTTTAAATCCTCTTCTTTTTTCAAACAACTTCTTATCAATGCCTTTTATAAATTTTTTTATAATTTCCATCTTTACAGTCATATTCTATCCCTTCATCATATCAACCCTTATTTTTGTATATATATAAGTTTTTCTTTCTTTAAAATTTTGGGAGGCACTTTCTTCTAAAAGACCAAAATACACCCCAAATCTAGTGTGTGGCACTGATCTATATACCAGCCTGATCATATTTGATCACATTCTGGGTTTTTTTGTTGTTCTTTGTTTTGTTTGTTTTTGTTTTTATCTTTATCTTTTTCTTTTTTTTCTTTTTCTTTTTTCTCTCTTTTCCGTTTCCTTTTCCCACTGCTTCAGGTCTTTTCTGATTTGTTTAGAGTATATTTTCTGGGGACGTTGTTACTCTGCTAGCATTTTGTTCTCTCATTAATCTATTCTCCTCTGCACAAAATGACAAGACGGAAAAAATCACCTCAACAAAAAGAACAAGAGGTAGTACCGACTGCCAGGGACCTACTCAATACGGACATTAGTACGATGTCAGATCTAGAGTTCAGAATCATCACTTTAAAGATACTAGCTGGGCTTGAAAAAAATATGGAAGTTATTAGAGAAACCCTTTCTGGAGAAGTAAAAGAACTAAAATCTAACCAAGTAGAAATCAAAAAGGCTATTAATGAGGTGCAATAAAAAATGGGGGCGCTAACTGCTAGAATAAATGAGGCAAAAGAGAGAATCAGTAATACAGAAGACCAAATGAGGGAAAATAAAGAAGCTGAGAAAAAGAGAGATAAACAACTACTGGATCACGAGGGCAGAATTCGAGAGATAAGCGATACCATAAGACGAAACAACATTAGAATAATTGGGATCCCAGAAGAAGAAGAAAGAGAGAGAGGGGCAGAAGGTATAATGGAGCAAATTATAGCAGAGAACTTCCCTAATTTGCAGAAGGAAACAGGTATCAAAATCCAGGACGCACAGAGAACCCCTCTCAAAATCAATAAAAATAGGTCAACACCCCAACATCTAATAGTAAAACTTACGAGTCTCATAAGCAAAGAGAAAATCCTGAAAGCAGCTCGGGAGAAGAGATATGTAACCTACAATGGTAGAAACATTAGACTGGTAACAGACCTATCCACAGAGACCTGGCAGGCCAGAAAGGACTGGCAGGATATATTCAGAGCACTAAATGAGAAAAATATGCAGCCAAGAATACTCTATCCAGCTAGGCTGTCATTGAAAATTGAAGGAGAGATAAAAAGCTTCCAGGACAAACAAAAACTAAAGGAATTTGCAAACACAAAACCAGCCCTACAAGAAATCTTGAAAGGGGTCCTCTAAGCAAAGAGAGAGCCTAAAAGCAACATAGACCAGAAAGGAACACAGACAATATACAGTAACAGTCACCTTACAGGCAATACAATGGCACTAAATTCCTATCTTTCAATAGTTACCCTGAATGTAAATGTCCTAAATGCCCCAATCAAAAGACACAGGCTATCAGACTGGATTAAAAAACAAGACCCATCGATATGCTGTCTGCAAGAGACTCATTTTAGACCCAAAGACACCCCCAGATTGAAAGTGAGGGGGTGGAAAACCATTTACCATGCTAATGGACACCAAAAGAAAGCTGGGGTGGCAATCCTTATATCAGACAAATTAGATTTTAAACCAAAGACTGCAATAAAAGATGAGGAAGGACACTATATCCTACTTAATGGGTCTATCCAACAAGAAGATCTAACAATTGTAAATATCTATGCCCCTAACATGGGAGCAGCCAATTATATAAGGCAATTAATAACAAAAGCAAAGAAACACATCGACAACAATACAATAATAGTGGGGGACTTTAACACCCCCCTCACTGAAATGGACAGATCGTCTAAGCAAAAGATCAACAAGGAAATAAAGACTTTAAATGACACACTGGACCAAATGGACTTCACAGACATATTCAGAACATTCCATCCCAAAGCAATGGAATACACATTCTTCTCTAGTGCCCATGGAACATTCTCCAGAATCGATCACATCCTAGGTCATAAATCAGGTCTCAACTGGTACCAAAAGATTGGGATCATTCCCTGCCTATTTTCAGACCACAATGCTTTGAAACTAGAACTCAATCACAAGAGGAAAGTCGGAAAGAACTCAAATACATGGAGGCTAAAGAGCATCCTACTGAAGAATAAAGGGGTCAACCAGGAAATTAAATAAGAATTAAAAAAATACATGGAAACCAATGAAAATGAAAACACAGCTATTCAAAATCGTTGGGATGCAGCAAAGGCAGTCCTAAGAGGAAAGTATATAGCAATACAAGCCTTTCTCAAGAAAGAAGAAAGGTCTCAAGTACACAACCTAACCCTACACCTAAAGGAGCTGGAGAAAGAACAGCAAATAAAGCCTAAACCCAGCAGGAGAAGAGAAATAATAAAGATCAGAGCAGAAATCAATGAAATAGAAACTAAAAGAACAGTAGAACAGATCAACGAAACTAGGAGCTGGTTCTTTGAAAGAATTAACAAGATTGATAAACCCCTGGCCAGACTTATCAAAAAGAGAAAGGAAGGGCGCCTGGGTGGCTCAGTTTTTAAGCGAATGCCTTCGGCTCAGGTCATGATCCTGGAGTCCCGGGATCGAGTCCCGCATCGGGCTCCCTGCTCGGCAGGGAGCCTGCTTCTCCCTCTGACCCCCCCCCTCATGTGCTCTCTGTCTCTCTCATTCTCTCTGTCTCAAATAAATAAAATCTTAAAAAAAAAAAAAAGAGAAGAGAAATGACCCAAATCAACAAAATCATGAATGAAAGAGGAGAGATCACAATCAACACCAAAGAAATACAAACAATTATAAGAATATATTATGAGCAACTCTATGCCAGCAAATTAGATAACCTGGAACAAATGGATGCATTCCTAGAGATGTATCAACTACCAAAACTGAACCAGGAAGAAATAGAAAACCTTGGGGTGCCTGGGTGCCTCAGTTGGTTAAGCGACTACCTTCGGCTCAGGTCATGATCCTGGAGTCCTGGGATCAAGTCCTGCATCAGGCTCCCTGCTCGGCAGGGAGTCTGCTTTGTCCTCTGACCCTATCCCCTCTCATGTGTTTTCTCTCTCTCATTCTCTCTCTCTCAAATAAATAAATAAAATCTTAAAAAAAAAAAAAAAAAGAAATAGAAAACCTGAACAGACCTATAACCACTAAGGAAATTGAAGCAGTCATCAAAAATCTCCCAAAAAACAAAAGCCCAGGGCCAGATGGCTTCCCAGGGGATTCTACCAAACATTTAAAGAAGAATTAATACCTATTCTTCTGAAACTGTTCCAAAAAATAGAAATGGAAGGAAAACTTCCAAACTCATTTTATGAGGCCAGCATTACCTTGATCCCAAAACCAGACAAAGACCCCATCCCAAAGGAGAATTACAGACCAATATCCCTGATGAACATGGATGCAAAAATTCTCACCAAAATACTAGCCAATAGGATCCAACAGTACATTAAAAGGATTATTCACCACGACCAAGTGGGATTTATGCCTGGGCTGCAAGGTTGGTTCAACATCCACAAATCAATCAATGTGATACAATACATTAACAAAAGAAAGAACAAGAAGCATATGATCCTCTCAATAGATGCAGAAAAAGCTTTTGACAAAGTACAGCATCCTTTCTTGATCAAAACTCTTCAGAGTATAGGGATCGAGGGTACATACCTCAATATCATAAAAGCCATCTATGAAAAACCTACAGCGAATATCATTCTCAATGGGGAAAAACTGAGAGCTTTCCCCCTAAGGTCAAGAATGTGGCAGGGATGTCCACTATCACCACTGCTATTCAACATAGTATTGGAAGTCCTAGCCACAGCAATCAGACAACAAAAAGAAATCAAAGGCATCCAAATCGGCAAAGAAGAAGTCAAACTCTCACTCTTTGTAGATGATATGATACTTTATGTGGAAAACCCAAAAGACTCCACCCCAAAACTGCTAGAACTCATACAGGAATTCAATAAAGTGGCAGGATATAAAATCAATGCACAGAAATCAGTGGCATTCCTATACACCAACAAGACAGAAGAAAGAGAAATTAAGGAGTCGATCCCATTTACAACTGCACCCAAAACCTTAAGATACCTAGGAATAAATCTAACCAAAGAGGCAAAGGATCTGTACTCAGAAAACTATAAAATACTCATGAAAGAAATTGAGGAAGACACAAAGAAATGGAAAAACATTCCATGCTCATGGATTGGAAGAACAAATATTGTGAAGATGTCAATGCTACCTAGAACAATCTACACATTTAGTGAAATCCCCATTAAAATACCATCCACTTTTTTCAAAGAAATGGAACAAATAATCCTAAAATTTGTATGGAACCAGAAAAGACCCCAAATAGCCAGAGGAATGTTGAAAAAGAAAAGCAAAGCTGGTGGCATCACAATTCTGGACTTCCAGCTCTATTACAAAGCTGTCATCATCAAGACAGCATGGTACTGGCACAAAAACAGACACATAGATCAATGGAACAGAGTAGAGAGCCCAGAAATGGACCCTCGTCTCTATGGTCAACTCATCTTTGACAAAGCAGGAAAGAATGTCCAATGGAAAAAAGACAGTCTCTTCAACAAATGGTGTTAGGAAAATTGGACGGCCACATGCAGAAGAATGAAACTGGACCATTTCCTTATACCACACACAAAAATAGTTTTTGTTGAATGACCTCAATGTGAGACAGGAGTCCATCAACATCCTAAAGGAGAACACAGGCAGCAACCTCTTTGACCTCAGCCGAAGCAACTTCTTCCTAGAAACATCGCCAAAGGCAAGGGAAGCAAGGGCAAAAATGAACTATTGGGACTTCATCAAGATAAAAAGCTTTTGCACAGCAAAGGAAACAGTCAACAAAACCAAAAGACAACCGACAGAATGGGAGAAGATATTTGCAAATGACATATCAGGTAAAGGGCTAGTATCCAAAATCTCTAAAGAACTCATCAAACTCAACACCCAAAGAACAAAGAATCCAATCAAGAAATGGGCAGAAGACATGAACAGACCTTTTTCCAAAGAAGACATCCAAATGGCCAACAGACACATGAAAAAATGTTCAACATCGCTTGGCATCAGGGAAGTCCAAATCAAAACCTCAATGAGATACCACCTCACACCAGTCAGAATGGCTAAAATTAACAAGTCAGGAAACAACAGATGTTGGCAGGGATGCGGAGAAAGGGGAACCCTCCTACACTGTTGGTGGGAATGCAAGCTGGTGCAGCCACTCTGGAAAACAGTATGGAGGTTCCTCAAAAAGTTGAAAATAGAGCTACCATATGATCCAGCAATTGCACTACTGGGTATTTACCCCAAAGATACAAAAGTAGGGATCCGAAAGCGTACGTGCACCCCGATGTTTATAGCAGCAATGTCCACAATAGCCAAACTGTGGAAAGAGCCAAGATGTCCATCGACAGATGAATGGATAAAGAAGAAGTGGTATATATATACAATGGAATATTATGCAGCCATCAAAAGGAATGAGATCTTGCCATTTGCAACAACATGGATGGAACTGGAGGGTATTATGTTGAGTGAAATAAGTCAAACAGAGAAAGACATGTATCATATGATCTCACTGATATGAGGAATTCTTAATCGCAGGAAACAAACTGAGGCTTGCTGGAGTGGGGAGTGGGGTGGGAGGGATGGGGTGACTGGGTGATAGACACTGGGGAGGGTATGTGCTCTGGTAAGTGCTGTGAATTGTGCAAGACTGTTGAATCTCAGATCTGTACCTCTGAAACAAATAATGCAATATATGTTAAGAAAAAAAAAAAGAAGAAGAAGAAGGTAGCAGGAGGGGAAGAATGAAGCGGGGGAAATCAGAGGGGTAGATGAACCATGAGAGACGATGGACTCTGAAAAACAAACTGAGGGTTCTAGAGGGGAGGGGGGTGGGAGCATGGGTTAGCCTGGTGGTTGGTATTGAGGAGGGCACATTCTGCATGGAGCACTGGGTGTTATGCACAAACAATGAATCATGGAACACTACATCTAAAACTAATGATGTAATGTATGAGGATTAACATAAGAATAAAAAAAATTTTAAAAAAAGAATAAAGCTGCTATTATTTCTTTAATCAAGTTTTTATTCAATTTAAAGCCTTGTGTCTTACAGCTCAACTCTGACCCAGGTCCAGAAACCTGTCGTGCACAGAGTGCCATGGTGAATTTTTACTCACTTTCCAGCTTCATTTCCTCTTCCACTTACTAGCCAGGATTCCTGGGTAGGAGCAATTGGAGAGGAAGTAATAGAGATTTTAGGATACATTCTTATAGATCACATCTTCTTGAAATCTGGTTTTGTATAATCTGTGCTTGGTTTCCCCGATGTGGTGGGAACTATTAGAGGTTCTTCAGAAATTCTCTGACTGGGAGTAGACTTGAATTTTATTGACTCCAGATATTCACTCCCCAGGTGTTTGTCTTCAGACACCATACCCTACACAGATCATCAGTGTGAGGGTCACAGTCTCAAGGCATGTTGCCTCATAAGTAGTGGCCTTTCAAGATGATTGCAGGTCAACTAAATTATCAGCTATTTGCTGTGGGACATAGGAAAGAATAGTTTTTCCTTCAGGAAACTGAAAATAAATGTTTACCATGTCTGCATGGTAAACCACTCTTCCCTCTATTAACAAAAGCAGCTGCAACCAATCTGACTTTTTTTTTTTTTTTTTTTTTTTTTGGTGAGAAATGCCACAAAACAACATGTATCCCTAGCTCTATGGCCACATGACAGGTTCTTCAAGTGATTTGTTTGGAAGTCGACTAATCATCACTTTGCCCAGTCAGACAGAAGAACTCCTGCCCTGGGAAAACAGAATTCTAACAACTCCTTCAAAGGAATTCTTAAAGATTTGTTATTTTGCTCCCCTGCTTATCTCACATATAGGATGGTTTGAGTGATAGGCTGGTGTTAGCAGGAATAGATTTGGAAAATCCAATTTAGAAGTCCTAAATAGATCATCTGGAATCTCAATTTGCAGGATGCAGTGGGTAGAAACTATTATCCTCAGCTTTGAGCCTTCAGGTAAAGGCTTAGAGAGGAAAAGTTCCATTTAACACCAACTCTGTTAACATGCCTGATTTTGCTCCTTCACCATATAAACTAAAAATTATACGTAAATGCCATACTCAGAATAGAGCATCTTAAAGAGAAATTCAACGTTTGTTATCTTATATACTAGATCATATACAGCTTGTTCAGTTTTTTTTAATATTTCTTGCTGATTTCCCATTTATATAATTGGTTAGTAAAGTATTATTTTGTTCATGTTTTCCCTTGAGATTATACTCCAAAAATAGTTATTATATACATTTTGTCATACCAAAAATTCTGTGTAAAATACCTGAAACTTATGAATGGATTTGTTAGGAAATTGACTCACTTTGCACATGAAGTAGACGTAACTATTTATAAATATATTTACATATTGACATGCTTGCATAGCCAAAAAATATAGGCGTGCATATGCAAAGTATTCAATTTTATTTTTGAACACTTACATTGTGATAGAGAGTTCATTTTAAAACATGAAAAATTAAGTGACCTACTATCTGCACTTACTGCCTCAAAATCTGACCATTCTGGTGAAACTAGAATTCACAGTATCACCTGAAATACTGGTATAGGATGTATAAAACTTTAGGAAGAGGTACTGAAATGTCAATAGATGTGTGGAAAATGATGTAAGTAGTCATTTTTAAAACAGAGCTGGACCAGCCATTTCAAAGGAAGTGCATTGCACCAGACCTATTTTCTAAAACTTCAAACAGGATCAAACTGTCAACATTCCAAGAAGTCAGCAAGAACGAAAAAATTGTTTGAAAAGACTGATAAAAGTAAACTTCTACCTAATGACCACTTCACTTGACCAATCAATAAAGTACAAGTCTAGCCCTGCTTATTAGCACCAATGAACTCTTCTCAAAAACAATTTACCTAATCTTCCCCCTTTTTCATAAAAATGCTAAGTCTAATTCTGTAATCAGGTCACTAATAGGTTTCTACCTAAATACATGTACCCCAAAGTGCATTTGTTTGGTCCCAAATAAATGCATGGTCTCTTGAATCAGTTTCTTGTTTTTCAGTTGACATTCCTGCTGTCAGAGGAGACATCAAGTTTTTCCTAATAGAGATTTTCTGAATTTAATGGAATACCAAATGCAGCGCAATACCTTCTTTTCTGAGTTACAGCCATATTATAAATAATTTTTGGTGTATGAGAAAGTAAACAGAACTTGACCACTGTCTCCAGCTATATACATTAATAATTAAGCTGGTTTAAAAAATGAGAAAGGAATTTTTTTAGCCTATCAGTTGTTCTAGAAAAAAAATGCATTTTTTTAAATGTAGACACATTTGTTTAGACCACAAATAACCTCAGATTTAAGACAGAGTGATAGTTCTCTGCATTACCGTGTTATAATGTTACACTTGTCAAATCACCTGTGTTGATAATGATGCGGAAGTAACAGAGGTCGTGGGGATATAATTTTATTGTTATGTTTACGAGAGTTCATCTGTTGAAAAATCAACAATTCTTTTTCTATACTGTGTTTGTTTGTTCTATTCCTGTAAAAATCTTATCTTATACTGACAGACATGTTCCTTCCATTTTTCACTTGATTTGAAAACCTCTTCATCCTGTCTCTCTTTTATAATGGCTGAGTGCTTGAAAATAATGTAAGATTGAAAATCCTGAACTAAGTGTGGCAGTTGCACAAACACTGGGTAAGGCTTTGTCATAGTAAGCAAAAATGTTGACTGACTATATCACTGATTTTTCTATTTAGCAATTTATTTACCATTTGAAACATTAGGCAAATATTTTTAGAAATATTTCTTGAAAATATAGTATGGATATTTATAACTATATCTTACAAAATTTTTTACAACAGCAATATAAATCATTATTATATCTTTTAAAAGCCCTAAGGGCTGCCTGGGTGGCTCAGTTGGTTAAGCAGCTGCCTTTGGCTCAGGTACTGAGCCAGGGTCCGGGAATCAAGCCCCACATCAGGCTCCCTGCTCAGTGGGGAGCCTGCTTCTCCCTCTCCCTTTGCCGCTCCCCCTGCTTGTGTGCACTCTCTCTCTCAAATAAATTAAAACTTAAAAAAATAAATAAATAAAATCCCTAAGGCATACATACACACAAACACACACATACACATACATACTAAATTGTGACATACTAAATTGTTTAAATGACAAGTAGAAATTTTGTACAAGTTTAAATAATAAATCCAACCATGGATAAGTTCTCTAAAATGAAAAATTCATCATAAATATTATACAGCTGAAAGGAAGAATATTTGTCACTCCAAATGTGTTTCTTCGGCATGGGGCTTATTTTAAGATGAGTATTTTATAACAAACAACAAACAGGTGAAGCTCTGAAAACTAAATAGAGGCTACCCTTTTGTAAAAGACATTTACTTTTAATAAGGGAAATGTCCATTTGTAAGGGTCTCTCCCCCATGGTACAAGGAAGAGAGGGACGACTTAGTCTCTAGAAACACTCATCAATAAAAAGGCAGAGACAAATCTCCATAACAAACTTACTCCTGCGTTGTGTATTGGTTTGATAGGATTTTAAACCCCTTTATGACTTAAGTTATTTCAATTCACTTGCTATGACAAAGACAAAAAGCTGTTTTGATATAAAAATGAAACTGCATCAGGATGTCATCATTTCATCTGTTCTCACCCATAAGAACTCAATAGTTCATCTGTTGAGGGGCCCCCACTGGGGGCTTATCACTAAAATATATGAAGAAGCAACTGTGACAAGAGACACTGACTATAAATACGAAAGTTTGTGAAGACAATCTGAAATCTGAGTGTGTTCAGTCTGGGCAAGGTGACACTTTGCAGATCTAAATAGTTCCCTAAAGATCTTGGGGGCAATTACCTCCTGCCAAGGAAAAGGCCACTCTCTTACTGGCAGTGGAGAAAGCCTTGCAGTTGTCCCACTAAGATCATCCTGCCCATCAACATCTTCTCTACTGTCCCCTAGCAGTGTGCCCCACCAATGGAGGACTTCTAGCTTTGTACTGGCAGCTGGACATCAGCTCTCAGTTGGCTAAGCCATCTCTCCTGAGTACCAACCCCTATAAAGGTACACCTCAACTAATTTGGACTTTATTCCTTTCATCTCCCCTCACCTGGAAAAACAGTGTGATGAATCTAACATTGACTTGGAATATGTTATATCTTTATTGGCTTATTAAGAGACATCATTCTGTAGGACTCTGGCTTGTAAATTCTCACAGTGAACCTGTATTAAATTGTTGGCAAAGACCAACTCAGACTCTATTATCCTGCCCCCCACCCCGGCAAAACAAAATGAAATAGCTTATTTAGCTACTTGTGCTTTTCCTGGTAACCTCCTATAACTGATTCCCCACCCCTAACATTTTTTTGTCTTCAGCCAAAAATGATATTTAAGGAGATGAGTCTGGCCATTTCAGAAAGTTACTCCATTTTCCTAGGTCTCTCCCATGTATGGAGGAGGTAGACTTGTTATTAAACTTGTTTTTCTCCTGTTAATCTGTCTTATGTCAATTTAATTATTAGGCCAACCAAAGAACCTAGAAGGAAAGAAGGGAAAAAGTTTCTTCCCCTACACAAAGAGTTTACCTGTCTACATAGTGAACTAATGATGAAAGTAAAATTATTTGAGCTTGGTAACAGATCTTCCAAGAAAAAACTGAAGGCTCTCAAGGTTAGAACAAAGGAAAAGCTTAATAAAAGATAAAGAGGGTTATTACATAATAAGGTCAAAGTGCTCCTAGGTGGTGGAGTCGGTTAAGTCTCCAACTTTTGATTTTGGCTCAGGTCCTGATCTCAGGGTTATGAGATCAAGCCCCACATTGGGTTCCGGGCTCAGCATGGAGCTCTCCACCCCTTTCCCGCTCATGTGCTCATGCTCTTGCTCTCTCTCTCTTAAATAAATAAATCTTAAAAAAAAAAGTCAAATCATCAGAAAGAAGCACTAGAAATGTGTGTGCGCTTACTAAACACAAGCTCAAAATGTGTTTAACACAATGACTGACAGAAAATAAGGTAAAAAGACAAAACCACAATCCTTGTGAGAAAGTTTAACACATTTCTTTCAATAAAGGATAGATTAAAATATAAGTATACGTATAGATTTAAGCAACACAATCAACAAGCTTTGTGTACATGTCATTTTTAGAAGACTGCATCAAAAGCAGCAGTATAGGGACGCCTGGGTGGCTCAGTCGGTTAAGCGTCTGCCTTCAGCTCAGGTCATGATCCCAGGGTCCTGGGATCGAGTCCCGCACTGGGCTCCCTGCTCCGCGGGGAGCCTGCTTCTCCCTCTGCCTCTCTCTCTTTCATGAATAAATAAAATCTTAAAAAAAAAAAAAAAAGCAGCAGTATACATGAACTTTTCAAGCACACAGAAAAAACTTTAAAATGAACTCCACAGTAAGACGTATGTTAATGAAGGACAGTTAGAAGAGAGGCAGGCAAGGACAAGGGGCACTGCCCTAAGAGGAAACCACCCTTAAAAGGATTTTACACCACCCTGGAAGGAGCCCTCCACCCTTTCCCATGTACGGGGAATTAGGTAGTGAAGAACTACCTCACAGGTAGATGAGCCTATGGGCAAAAACCTATTAGGTGACAGGAGCAGGGAAGGTTAATCAGATTAAAACAGCCCACCAACATTCTCATAAAAACCCCTAGATTTAGTAACTCCAGTGGCAACCCTCTTGGGTCCCCTCCCTCTTCAGGAGCTCTGCATATTGCCCCATAAATTTTGCTTTACTATCACTCAAAAAACTTTGCTTTGTTGCCCACCACTTCTCCTCTGGTCTACCTCTCCATTTTTTGAAGCTGCATGACCAAGAACCTTGGGCACTAAAGGAAAAGAAATCCTGCAAAGATGTTATCTAATAAAGTATACTTACCATCTGATAAAATAAATAGGACCCTTAATGGTGAATAATGGAAAGTATTTGAAATAAGAACAAAAATGAAAGATGAATCTTGAACATTTTACTGGAACTCTTAGCTAAAAGGCAAGTACAGATGAATAGAATTTGTTACCCCAAATTATGCCTCTTTTGCGTAAGGATTATTTAAGGCTGATTATTTTTAAGAAACATACAGAAGCATTGAAAAACCAAGAAGTTACCCTTTTGTAAGAGAAATTTGCATTTTCTAGGGTAATCTTCATTTGTAGAAGTATCTCCCTCTCTGTAGTGGTCTTGAAGAGGGGGATCATTCTAAATCTGTAGAAACTTATCAATGAAGAAGACAAAATCTGCATAACAGCCTTATGCTTGTTTACTATGCTTTGTCTGCAAACCTCCTTTAAGGCTCCTCCTACCCAAATTTTTTTTGTCTTTAGCTGGAGATGGTGTTTAAGGTGATGGCTTGGGCCATTTTGGGGAGTTACTCCATTTTTCCAGTTATCTTCCATGTATACAGGAAGTATACACATTATTAAACTCCAGTTTTGTTTTTCCATCTATTTAAACTTTGTTAAACTGCCATTTTATTACAGGGGGGATCCCAACTGAGAACCTGGAAGGGCAAAGGGACAATTATTGTTCCTCCTTTATTCAAGTTATTAAAAGATAAGTACTGAGTGATGTGAAGAACAAAGGCAAAAGGAAAGAAAAAAAAAAATTCCTTTCATCTTACAGCCCCTTGATGAGTCCTTAAGACAGGCAGGATGACCTTCCTCTAGGAACTCAACTGCCTCAATGTTCATACTTTGCTAACGGCAAGAGGCAATCTTAGCTTAACATTATCCCAACCTCCAGGATCCTTTAAGTCTCCTTAAACACATAAAAATTCCTCTGGAAACTTCCTTTATCTTTACCAGACACCCCACAAAGATATATGTTAGCAACCATCTTCTAAGCATATGGTCCCCTGATATACATCTGAAGGGTCTCGTGACTGAAGAAAAGGTCATTTACTACTGTTCAGTAAAACCTAACAGCTAGCCCCTCAAGGTCCTGGAAACCTTGCTTCCAAAATTTATCTTAGAGACTTACTCTATCCCTAAACTCCTCCCAACTTGAAAGTATATAATTAGCCACTCATCACAACCCCAGGGCAGCTCTTTCTGCCCATGGGGATCCTGTCCCCATGCTTTAAACAAAACAAAACAGAACAAACATCTTTTTGCACCAAAGACACCTCTAGAATTCTTTCTTGACTGTTTACTCCTAAACCCCAACATCTCCACATAATTAAGAAAAAAACAGTTATTTATGCATGGAAATTTTCTACAGTCTACATAAAATCTAATAAAATATGAGTTTTGCTAAGCTAATTATAAAATACATAGAGAGAAATTAATTGTATTTCTATATAGCAACCAAAAAGATTTCAAAATTAGAATTTTAGAAAGACAACATTTATATTACATCAAAAAATAAGGGCCGCCAGAGTGGCTCAGTCAGTTAATCATCTGACTCAATCTCAGGGTCATGAGTTCAAGCCCCACCTTGGGCTCCATGCTGGGTGTGGAGCCTGCTTAAAAGACATATAATATACATAATATTTACTATTTAATACTTAATATTATACATGTGTGTATAATATACATTATATATAATTATTTACAACATATAATATTGTATTATTGTGTATATATATATACACACACATACACAATATAAATGAATCAATTCAACAAAAAATGTTCAGTTCAACAAACATGTTTAAGTCCTGAAAAGAAAAAAAATAAATTGCTTTTAAGGACATTAATAAAAACTTAAAAGAAGAGATGTACAACATTCATGGTTTGAAGTCTAAAAGTTAAAATATGTATATTCCCCAAATTGATCAAATATTCTATGTAACTCTATTCAAATCCCCACCAGCTATTTATTCTTTTTTTGTTTTGTTTTTGTGTTTGGAAACATGACAGGTCTATCAGAAATTGTATATAAAAATATAAAAGTTCAAGAACAGACCTGACACACTCAAAGACCCAAAAGGGGAGAACTGTCCTATCATATAAAAAGATATAGTCAAAATTGAAGAATTTAACACAGTGTGATATTGTCATAAGTAGAACAAGGAAACAGAATAGAGTGCCCCCAAGCAGCCATGGATATATCGACACCAGATAAATGAGAATTTTTACAGGTTACTGTGCAAAGAGTTTAGATGGCATGACATGTGGTTTCTATAAAAAATATATTGAGCATTTGGGGTGCCTGGGTGGCTCAGTCATTAAACGTCTGCCTTCAGCTCAGATCATGATCCCAGGGTCCTGCGGAGGGGGAAGGGGGAGGGGAGGGAGGAGAGGAAGGGGGAAGGAGGAGGGGAAGGGGGAAGGGGGAGGGGAAGGGGGAAAGAGAGAAAAGGGAAGGGAGAGAAAGGAGGAAAATATAGCTGCCGTTTTGTAAAGTGCCTCAGAGATTCACAAAGCGCATGGCTCACCTGGATCCATAATATCTCTGTGGCTGTAACAATGTCTCTATTGTGACAGACCCTGACTGTCCTGGTTATAAGGAAAACCATCCATAGGATTTCTGTAGCACAGCAATAAGGTTTATCTAAACTCAACTACTGTTTGGAGTCATTAAACTCTATAAAACAACCATTTCTTGATATATTGATTTGATACTTTCTGCAGGACAGATATTTATAAACATGAGCACAACAGAGTTCCCTCCACCATGAAATATATCCAGTGACCCAAAATAAAATTAAAATTGAAAGGAAGGAAGAAAGGAAAGGAAGGGAAGGGAAACTGATTCTCAATATCCAAAATACCAACTGAAGAACTAAAAACTGTTAAACAGCTTTCTCTCGGATATTCTATGAATTAAAAAAGAAAACACTGTAGAAACTCCTTAAAAGTTCTTACACTACTTATTACAAACATCCAGTGATGATATAAGTTTGAGAATAGAAGTTTATACTGAATGAGATACTATAAATGGACAGGCAGCCAGCATTTGGGAAAAAATGGTAAACTCCCAGATTGCCTGTGACCTGTTAAAAAATAAATTAATAAATCTAGTGATGAGTTAATAACTCTGTTACTTCCTAAATAGTAGTAAAGAACCTACAAATGATTTGTGTCTAGGTTGTTGATTTTTATCTGTTACATGCTCCCTATGTTTAGCCTGCTTATGAAAGACTCTTGAAAATAGTAACATTTAATTAAAATAGGATACACTTTAGGTCTCAACATAGCTGTATCTTTTTAACACATGATCCACTATAGAGAGTATTTTAGAAAGCATTTTTTAAAGTTTCAGGCATATTCAACATTTTAAAAATGATCTCTCTCCAAATGTCTTGAATTCATACTATGTTTGTAGAACTAAACTATCTTAAAGGTCACTTGAGAAATTCACTTGCCTAAAATTCACCAGAAAATACTGCAACCAAAAAGAAAGTACATGATGAAGTAAGACAAATACATTAGAAACATTAGTGTCAAGTCAAATCGCATGGTTTGGTCTTCTTACCAGCACCAAAGGTAAGACTGTCCAAGTTTTCTTCTCAGCTCTCCCAGGCTGGGACAGGAGCGGAAGTGGGAGTATTTCACCTCAAAAGTTATCAACAAACACCAAAAATGGCATCACATACTTCAATTTTCCCTTCCACCAGATAAAAATCTTTTTATCAGTCTCCTGAGTAGTCTGAGTGGTCTACAACTACTCAGTCTTTGGATATGCACCACTCTACCACATTTATAGATATTAAGTACTTGTTTGTTTTTACTTTTATTCAAATTAAAACCAACTATTCCAACAGTATCAGAATTTCTTTAAACCTTGACTTTTCTTAAAATCAAATTCATTATTTTCTAATGGAAAAACATCCTGTGCTATTCTTTTCTTAGTAGCAGCTTTATTAGTTCAAAAATATGCACTTAACATTCAACTTCTGAGAAAAATTCTATAGGGCAATGCATGCATTCATTTTCCTAGGGAAATAACATTCTGATGGAAAAGAAATTAAGGTTAAAAAAAATGAAATCTGAAGCAGTACCCTAGAATCCAATAGTTCAAAATAAATAACCTAAAGATTTATCTGACTTCAACACATTCATGCAAGAGAATGTCAGGGAATATCAGATTCAAAGAAGGTATATTTCTGTGTATTGGTAGAGGACAATGAGTTTACCTCCAAGACATTAATTTTTTTGTATGAATCTATATATATGTGCCCAACCCAATTTAAAGTTCAACACACAGAGCATGCAATTACCTTCTGAGAATCAGATTCCAAGTAACTTGAATTTCATACCTGCCAGTACCCTTACTTAATACTTTGAGACATATTAGGATTTTACATTTGAAAAGTTCCTCACATAAGTGATTCTGAAGATGCTTTTATTTTGCAGCAAAAAAAAAAAAAAAAAGAAAATACATAAGCTTCCTATTTAGAACTTTTTAAAAAGTAATTATTGATTTATAATAGAGATTAATGTTTATTTGCAGCTTTGGAATTATCTCCCCAATTAAATTAACTCTGTATGACTAACAATAGTATCAGAAATAAAACTTAACTTGGTATCCTATGTCTACATGTTGTGAATTAAGGATAATATCTTTCTATAAGTTATAACCCAAAGCATGTATCTTAGTGAAGTGAAATAATCCACTTCAAAGCTAAGTGATTGATCCTAGTAAGATTTCCCTGAAAGTCAGGGAAAGAGAATGTTAAACACTCCAAAAGCATGTAAACTTCATGAAGACTTTTTTTTTTATTTTCCTTCTCTTCCTCAGTACCTATAATATTGCCTTAAATATAGTTGGTGTTCAATAAATATTAAATGGTTAATGGGAAATGGATGTTTCAAATATAAATTCATTATTTCCATTACTAGAGCCTGCAGAGGAATTTAGAAGAGGAATAAGAGAAGATAACATTTGATATTGCTTCATATTCAGAAATTACCCTTTGGTTATGATTTGGTTCAGAATATATCTAAGTAGGTATTTGTGGAAAGGCGCTTAACATGAGTAAGGATTAAAATTAACCCATTCAGTATTTAAGAATGGTATAGTCAATTTGTGGATTAAACCATCTAGTATTGTGTGACTCAGGGGAGGGCAAGCTGGAAGTAGGAGACACACAGTGACTTCCCTGAATAGTTCAGGCCTTCTGTATATTCCTATATTGTCTTATCATCTAACCTGTATTGAATATCCTGAGCATCTCCCAAGTCTGTGACCTTGCACTAGAAGCTCCAGTAGAGAAACACGAAGAAGGAAACTGGGTAAACTCATATTCACTGGCTTAACCTAGTCTGAGATAAAATATGTGGATGATAATAACAAAAGGCTGAAAAAAAAGTTCTACCTGTAGTGAGAAATCAGGGTCCAAAATAAGTGTAGATCTATACTGAAATATTATTCATCTCAACAATAATCCAAATCAAATTGTTTAAGTTTTAATATGGGATGTTTTCCCAAAATACCTTTGTAATTCATATTTATAAAAAAGAATGCCTTCCTATAAAAGAATCCTATTAATAGTACTTAATTTCTCAAATTTACATATTAGTTTAAATAGTTTATAATGTAAAAAACAGAAGTCTTAATACTATTTGAACAAAAATAGTGAAATGATACATTTTCATCATTTATTATGAATATTAATTTTAAAAATCTGAGTTTAATCACAAATATTGGAAGTTTACTTATCTAAGAATAAATATTAATGGTATCATCAATTTATATACTTGATGTTATCTTTTGGAAAATAACTTAATTCTTTTATAAGATCAATTGCTGATCTCCACATGCCACATTTATCCACTTCTCTGCCCCTTTTTGCATCTGTACTTTTATATGATTAAAATATCCTATTTTCTATACAATTTGTAAAAATCTTAGTTATCCTTTACAAAGCCTAGCTCAAATGCCCTGTATTCAAAGTATCAAGTTCTAAAACTTCTTTAAAAAATTCTTCACTGCAGCAGTTCCCCCTTCTCTGTATGTGATAGGACTAAAACCCTCTGTGGATGCCTGAAACCATGAAGAGTACTGAACCATATACGCTGTATTTTTTTTTCTACACATACATACCTTTGATACAGTTTAATTTATAAATTAGGCACAATAAGAAATAAATGATAAAAAATGGAACATTTATAACAATACATTGTAATAAAGTTATAGGACATTGCTGCTATAAACATCGGGGTGCACGTACCCTTTTGGATCCCTACTTTTGTATCTTTGGGGTAAATACCCAGTAGTGCAATTGCTGGGTCATAGGGTAGCTCTATTTTTAACTTTTTGAGGAACCTCCATACTGTTTTCCAGAGTGGCTGCACCAGCTTGCATTCCCACCAACAGTGTAGGAGGGTTCCCCTTTCTCTGGATCCCCGCCAACATCTGTCATTTCCTGACTTGTTAATTTTAGCCATTCTGACTGGTGTGAGGTGGTATCTCATTGAGGTTTTGATTTGGATTTCCCTGATGCCAAGCAATGTTGAGCACTTTTCCGTGTGTCTGTTGGCCATTTGGATGTCTTCTTTGGAAAAAGGTCTGTTCATGTCTTCTGCCCATTTCTTGATTGGATTCTTTGTTCTTTGGGTGTTGAGTTTGATAAGTTCTTTACAGATTTTGGATACTAGCCCTTTACCTGATATGTCATTTGCAAATATCTTCTCCCATTCTGTCAGTTGTCTTTTGGTTTTGTTGACTGTTTCCTTTGCTGTGCAAAAGTTTTTTATCTTGATGAAGTCCCAATAGTTCATTTTTGCCCTTGCTTCCCTTGCATTTGGCGATGATTCTAGGAAGAAGTTGCTGCGGCTGAGGTCGAAGAGGTTGCTGCCTGTGTTCTCCTCTAGGATTTTGATGGATTCCTGTCTCATATTTAGGTCTTTCATCCACTTTGAGTCTACTTTTGTGTGTGGGGGAAGGAAATGGTCCAGTTTCATTCATCTGCATGTGGCCGTCCAATTTTCCTAACACCATTTGTTGAAGAGACTGTCTTTTTTTTCAATTGAACATTCTTTTCTGCTTCATTGAAGATTAGTTGACCATAGAGTTGAGGATCCATTTCTGGGTTCCCTATTCTGTTCCATTGATCTATGTGTCTGTTTTTGTGCCAGTACCATACTGTCTTGATGATGACAGCTTTGTAATAGAGCTGGAAGTCCGGAATTGTGATGCCACCAGCTTTGCTTTTCTTTTTCAACATTCCTCTGGCTATGCGGGGTCTTTTCTGGTTCCATACAAATTTTAGGATTATTTGTTCCATTTCTTCGAAAAAAGTTAATGGTATTTTGACAGGGATTGCACTAAATGTGTAGATTGCTCTAGGTAGCATTGACATCTTCACAATATTTGTTCTTCCAATCCATGAGCATGGAACATTTTTCCATTTCTTTGTGTCTTCCTCAATTTCTTTCATGAGTATTTTATAGTTTTCTGAGTACAGATCCTTTGTCTCTTTGGTTAGATTTATTCCTAGGTATCTTAAGGTTTTGGGTGCAGTTGTAAATGGGATCGACTCCTTCATTTCTCTTTCTTCTGTCTTGTTGTTTATGTATATAAATGCAACTGATTTCTGTGCATTGATTTTATATCCTGTCAGAGCCAAGATGTCCATCAACAGATGAATGGATAAAGAAGATGTGGTATATATATATACAATGGAATATTATGCAGCCACCAAAAAACAGAATCTTGCCATTTGCAACAATGTGGATGGAACTAGAGGGTATTACGTTAAGTGAAATAAGTCAATCAGAGAAAGACATGTATCATATGATCTCACTGATATGAGGAATTCTTAATCTCAGGAAACAAACTGAGGATTGCTGGAGTAGTGGGGGGGTGGGAGGGATGGGGTGGCTGGGTGATAGACATTGATGAGGGTATGTGCTATGGTGAGTGCTGTGAATTGTGTAAGACTGATGAATCACAGATCTGTACCTCTGAAACAAATAATACATTATATGTTAAAATAAACAGACAAAAAAAGAAGATAGTAGGAAGGGAGAAATGAAGGGGGGGATATCACAAGGGGAGACAAACCATGACAGACTACAGACTCTGAGAAACAAACTGAGGGTTTTAGAGGGGAGGGGGGTGGGGGGACGGGTTAGCCTGGTGATGGGTATTAAAGACGGCACGTTCTGCATGGAGCACTGGGTGTTATACACAAACAATGAATCATGGAACATTACATCAAAAACTAATGATGTAATATATGGTGAATAACATAACATAATAAAATAAAATTAAAACTTATAGGAGTGTGATCTCTCTCAAAATACTTTATTGTAATGCACTCACCTTTCTTGGATGACAGGAGATGATAAAATGTCTACGTGATAAGATGCAGTGAGGGGAATGAAATAGGCATGGTGACATAACTTAGGCTACTACTGACCTGAGGATTCATCAAAAGGAGGACCCATCTGCTTCCAGACCAGGCAGACCAGCAGATCATGGGTAACCAACTGTGGGATGCAAAACTAAGGATAAGCGGGGACTACTCTACTCTTTTCTGTATGTGCTGTTAATTCTGCTAGCCTGGGCCTAAGTTTCCTGTATGATGGTTGGTTTATTATGTTCCCCCTAAGAGCATTGGGGGAAAATAATAATCCATATAACTATGGATTATTATCCACAGTTATATTCTTAGACCCTTTCATTGAGCTCCACATATAGTTGTTTATCTGATTAAGTTTTTAAAATGAAGACAGCCCTTTATCCTCTTGGTAAAATATTGTGTCAGGAGGTCAGCTGAACTGTGAGAAACTGCTGAGCTATCAGGCATTAGAGTAGCTGGTTAAGGCAACAAGGTAAAAATGAAAGAGTTAAGTCTTTAATCACTTACTGAGATGGTATAAGCAGGAGATTCAACTGGAGAAAGCACCAATTCCCTTTGTTTCATTTTCCACCAAGGAATGGCATACTGGTCAAAGGTCAAGTGGATCATGGAAGATGTAAGGTTTGTCCAACTGTTGAAGGATCCCCAAACAGGTATGGCTGTTTTACAGACTATGAGATCAGGGAGAGTGTGACAGAGAAGGGTTCGGTGTGGAAAAGTTCTGGATTAGGAGTAGTGAAAAGTGCCTTCAGATTTTCCCTTCTTTCTCGCTGCTCCCAATAAGACCTCTGAAAAAGTCCTCTGCCCAATGCCCCCAGATAAAAAGGCCTAGAAATGAAGGCACCTGGGCTAGGAATGCAAGTATGAGAAGCATGACTGGCCAAGGGGGCAGAGAATTTGGACTACAATTCCCTGTGCAGCAATATCTGATGCAGGGAGCATGGCTATCCCCCATCAGGCCTGCCAGGTAAAGCCTTTATAATTGCCTATGGTCAAACCTGAAAAATTACATATAGGATTTCAACCAGGAGCCAAACTTCTCATACTGTTGTTAGAGGCTTGTGATAATACCCATGGTGACAGCAGGGATTTTCAGCTTTCCAAATGTGTCATGGATTTCAAAAACATATTTTTAAAAAGAATGGCAGTACTAAGTGCTGATGAGAATATATAGCAATAGCAACTTATATACTACTGGCAGGAATACAAATGTTCACCATTTTGGAAAACTTTGACACTATTCATGGTTTAAAGGTTGAAAAAGAGCACACCATATAACAAAGCACTTTCTGATGTGTCACAGAACTGTATGCACTTGTCCATCAAAAGATAGGCAATCAAGGTTTATGGCAGCATTATCTAGAACAACTCAAAACAAAAAAAATAAACAAAAAAAAGTCCAGATGTTTATAATTCGGGATGCATAAATTGTAGTCATGCAATGGAATATTTTGCAGTAATACAAATTAACGACCCACTATGACACATAAGGTTGTGTTTATAGATTAATCTCAAAATATTGAATCAAGGAAGCAAAACAAAAAACTCATTTTATGTAAGCCCATTCATAAAAAGTTTTTAAAGTTAAAACACTGGTATTTGGTGTTTAGCTTGGGAAAAGGGAGGATAATAATTGAAAGGGGCCATGAAAAGGTCTTGTGGTGCATTTACCTGAGTGGTGATTACCCAGATGTGTTCATTATTTGATTATCCATAGAGTTTTAAATTTGTATTCTGCACATTTTTTTCTGCCTATGTTATATAGACTTGAGTGAAAAAATGTTTTAAAGCATATAATAAATTTCATCATGATCCTGATTATTTATTGTCTCCACCACTACAGAAAAAAGACTGAACTATCCAGGCAAGAGACCAACAATTTAAAGGTAATGAAATTGTAAGAGTACTCGGTGAAAATGATATTCTATGAGAAGAAACTTAATAAGTTATATACAACAAAGAATAGCATAAGTAGCTAGAGAAGAGGAAATTTGGAGTGAGATCAGAGATGGCAATCAGATTATTATCATTGTTGGGAATGGGACATATTGATTTACAGTGAAAAGAAAAAGAAAAAATCTTTCAAGTCATCATTTACACCTATATAATAATAGCATATAAGGATTTTATATCATAAAAGTATCTTCTTTTAAAAATCATTTACTTGGGGCACCTGGGTGGCTCAGTCGTTAAGCGTCTGCCTTCAGCTCAGGTCATGATCCCAGGGTCCTGGGATCGAGCCCCAAATCAGGATCCCTGCTCAGCGGGAAACCTGCTTCTCCCTCTCCCGCTCCCCCTGCTTGTGTTCCCTCTCTCACTGTGTCTCTCTCTGTCAAATACATAAATAAAATCTTTTTAAAAAAATCATTTACTTTCCAGAATTAACAAAAATCACCCAATAAAAATTTTCTTAAAGTATAGTTACAGGTATTTAAAATATAATTCTAATTATAATTTAGGCATATATGTTATTTTTGGTGTGAGAAAAAGTTTTAAATAACCTAGATGAATATTTGCTAAATATTAAAAAAATAAAACATGTTTTTTCTTGAGATAGATGAATTCTAACATAATATTGTACAGTTGCTATTGATGAAATAGTGCCTTATGCTTAACCTGCTACTGGTCATGTTGATTTAGGCATAATGTGATGGATAAGAAGAGACCAGAAACTAAAATTTATATACTCCTTGCCATGGTTTCTTGCAGATACTTCCCACAAATCCTGAAAGCAGAAAGACACTTTCACTGCAAAGACTAAAAGCATATTCTATCTTCTATTATGGAAATGTGGGCTCCACTACAATGTAGGGTGACTGTCACTTGAGAAAGAAACAGAAAGTTGCTCGTGAAAGAACAACCTAATGGCAGGTTAACTGATGGGCAAAAGTTTTCCAAGATAGAGATGCTTTGACTCTAAAGGCCTTGTCCTGGTCCTTACCTGACTCAGTCACTACAAGTATATAAAGTGTAATTTCTTCAACAACAACTACATTTCAACAGAGGGACTGACCTCGGGAATCATTCAAGTAAGGGATCATAAAACAGCAATGAAAGGATCAAAAACCTTCAGCTGTTTCTGGAATGTCTCACCCCACATCTCCTCATTAGCCATAAGGCCAATAAGGAAAGGCTATTAAATGGTGCAATATGGCTCTTCTCCCATGGATGAACTAGTAATCAAGCTGAAGTTTGGAGGTTCATAATGTGTTGGGGAAGAGGTATGGGAATAGTTATTTGTCACACATTTGTCATGGAAGAGTTATTCCTTTAAGAACCATTTAGTTTATAATTGCAACCACATTCAGCTAAATTCCTTCAGAGCAATCACTGATCACTGGGACTAAGTCAGCACTTCTGGAATAGCATTAACTCTTTGGTCATCATGGCTATTTAATGCATGAATATTAACAGTTCCCTAAATAGGACCCTAGTGTTCCAAAAAAACCAAAGTGGACTGCACTGGAAGGAAGTAGCTAGTTATAAATAACTTCATTTTTAAAAAAATATACATTTGTCAATTTGTGAAATAAAAATATTTCTTTGAAGGAATGAAATGTAACTAAAAGTAGCATATTGTCACCATTTTATGAACATATTTGCTTGGTTCTTACAAATCATTTTAAGCACAACATTTTAGTAATTTTTATTTTCTACTTGCTTCGTTAAAATAAAAGTTACATTACATTTGAACACAAATGAAAATCTAAAAACACTAAATACATGGAATCTGCACGGATTAACAGATTGTCTGGAATATGTGATAATCAAATACTTCATATACTTAATCCCACATTTTCATCGAAAACCTTTCTGGGGGCGCCTGGGTGGCTCAGTTGGTTAAGCGAATGCCTTCGGCTCAGGTCATGATCCTGGAGTCCCGGGATCGAGTCCCACATCGGGCTCCCTGCTCAGTGGGGGGTCTGCTTCTCCCTCTGACCCTCTTCCCTCTCTTGCTATCTGTCTCTCATTCTCTCTGTCTCAAATAAATAAATAAAATCTTTAAAGAAAAATTAAAAAAAAGAAAACCTTTCTGTACGGGAGTACTCTGGGTAAGCAGGTATCGCAGGCTTCCCGGGGCCAGTGTTTTTCATTTTTCCTGGCTCTCCACTGAAGAATTCAGTCCTAAGGACCTTGTAATGAATCCCCACCCACTGAGGACAGGGAGCATGAGCACCTATGGATTATCAACTTCTGTTTTTCAAATGTCTATCTCAGTTCAGCAACTTTTAGATTTTGAACTGTTGGCTGTGGTTGACTTCTCTACTCATCTTTTCATTAAAAATCTGAGCTGATAATAAACATTATTCTGTTTCTTTAAACACTTTACCCTGCCTTGTTTCTTAAAAGTACCTTTAGTTTTGTGTTTGTCTTATCAAACCGCTTAAAATTTTCATCTTTCCATCATTTCATCTTCATTTTTGTGTTTTTGACATTTTTTATCTTGGTTAAGATTAGTTAGTTAAGGCACCAGATATTTTATTCCTATTTTTATCTTTTTCATGTATTATTTGGAATAAAATTAACTTTATTCTTTTTTCCTTTGTATTTGGCATTCCTTCCTCCTTCTTAAGGCTGTGGCTTATATTAACTTTATTCTGATTACTATATTAATTTATTCAACCTTTTCTTCTAAACCAATTTAATGTCTCTATCTTATAGTTTTAATTATATATTCACTGTTAAAGGCCCTTTTTTTAAATTTTTACCTTTTGCTTATTCTAAAATGAGTAGAACAAAGTACAGGCATCTGAGAATATAGTGGTGGCTCCTACCTAAAGTAGAGGGAAGAGTTTTATACTCCTTTTATTCAACTCTGTACAGAACTTTTGGTATCCTATTCACATGGCAACAGAATCTTTGAGATAATATAATAAATTAATAGGATAGTATTTCTCCACAGGTATTTTTCAGGATGTTCAGCTTTCAATTCTGGATTTTTTTTTCCTATGGCAAATTCATTTAATTTTTTTGTAACCCAAAATCCATCATTACTATCTTACATAGATATACAATATGCTAAATCATAAAAAATGATATTTTACAAAAAAATGGGAATTGGTAGAAGGATACCAGAGAGAAGCCCTCATTTCAATTTCCTATCTTTAATCTTAATAAAAAAGCAGGACATTATGGAAATTCACGCTTAGCAGACTTGCCCTGCAAGAACTATTTTTTTAAAGTTCCTCAGAGTTGTTATTATTAATCAAAAACTTAACTTGTTGTGGTGACAATGTATTAGATGATTAGAGCATGTGGATAAAATAAAATGAATGACCTCAATGTCAAAAGAGGCAGGAGGGTGATACTGGGAAAATAGTTATAAGATGTCTTCACTACACCTGAAGAAAAATAGGTTAAAGATAAATGATCAAAATAAATATACTTCAAACTCTAGGGCAACCTCTAACAATTTTTTAAAGAGAAGTATAAATAATATGCTAAAGGAGGACATAAAATGGTCATTTTATGGATACTCAAACCAGAGAAGACATAGAGAGGGAGAATGAATAACAAATGAAAACATAGTAGAAACTCTGCAACAAATGGTATTGGCAAAACTAGACATCCACATGTAAAAGAATAAGGTTGAACCCTTACCTTATACTATATATAAAAATTACTCAAAATGGACAAAAAGTCTAAATTTAGGACCTAAAACTATAAAACTCTTAAAAGAGAATAAATGGAAAACCTTCATAACTTCAATTCTGGCAATGATTTCTTGAAGGTGACAGCAAAGGCATAAGGAACCAAAGAAATAAACTGAATATCAAAATTGAAAATTTTTGCAGAAAGGGCACTATAAATAAAGTAAAAGGAGAAAACACAGAATGGGAGAAAATATCTTCAAATCAGTTATCTGCTAAAGGATTGATATATACAATATATAGAAAATTCCTAAAATTCAGAACACAACCCAATTCAAAAATGGGCAAAGGACTTGAATAGACATTCTTCAAAGATATACAAGTAGCCAACAAACATATAAACAAATGTTCAACATCACTAATCATTAGGGAAGTAAAAATCTATAATCGAAACTATCAAATGCCACCTCAAACCCAGCAGGATAGTTACTATCAAAAAATAATAAAATAACAAATGTTGGTAAGGATGCATAGAAATTGGAAGCCTTGTGCACTGTTGGTGGAAATGTAAAATAGTGAAGCCACTGTGGAAAACAGTATTGACAGTTCCTCAAAAAATTACAAATAGTATTGCCACATGATGCAGAGATTCCACTTCTAGGATATCACCGTAGATCATGCAACATCTCAAAAAATCTTCTGTATTTTTATAATAAAATGAAATTTATTTTTTATTTTTTAAAGATTTATTTTAATATTTTATTTATTTATTTGAGAGAGGCAGAGGGAGAGGAAGGAGAAGACTCTCCGCTGAGCATGGAAGCCCTATGCGGGGCTCCGTCCCAGGACCCCAAGATCATGACTTGAGCAGAGAGCACGTGCATGTGTAAGCAGGGGGGAGAGGGGGATCTCAAGCACATTCCCTGCTGACCAGAGGGCTCAACATGGGGCTCAATCTCACTACCATGAAATCATGACCTGAGCCAAAAATCAAGAGTCCTTAACTGACTGAGCTACCCAGGCACCCTGATAAAAACAAAATTTAAAAAGTCAAATAATGTATTATAAACATCATTTTGACATTGCAAACCCTCCAAATAGTTTGGAAGTCTGCAAAGGTCTCTAAATAACATTTGGAGAACCACTGGCCTAAAAATGTGCCAGATGCATACTAGCACTGAATAAGTATTTGTTGGATAACTGAATGAATATTCCTCTTTATAATTTTTTAAATATGTAGTTATCAAAAATGTATTCACAAAAGTGTATAATAAACCTTAATCTCAATTATATTCACTAAAGTGTTTTATAAACCTTTTCTTAAGATTTAACAAAGAATCTAAATGTATTTCTGCACATGTCTTCTATATGATATTGTTTTCTTTTGTATAAAATAAAGCAGTCATTAAGGATACAGATTCATTGTCATTTTACAAGTTTAAAGTAATGATATAAGAGCAAAGTAAGAAGTAGATATTAACAAATCTTTTAAATTCTTAACTGCTTTTACAGTAATGAGTACTTTATATATTTGGATTTTGGAAGCATTTGCACAAATCTCATGCATGTATGAATTCATACAGTCAAGTCATTTGCTTGGTGATTTAGTGCTTTTAACTCCTAGTAAGAGGCTTCCTATTCTGATTTGCCATTCTGTGACAAGATGATCACAAAGGATCTGTCTACAAGGTCCAGCTTAACTGCTTTGACTACAGTGAAGGGTCTATTCCCTCAAATCATAAGATTCATGAGACTGGGCGCCTGGGTGGCTCAGTTGGTTAAGTGACTGCCTTCGGCTCAGGTCATGATCCTGGAGTCCCTGGATCAAGTCCCACATCGGGCTCCCTGCTCGGCAGGGAGTCTGCTTCTCCCTCTGACCCTCCCCCCTCTCATGTGCTCTCTCTCATTCTCTCTTTCTCAAATAAATAAATAAAATCTTAAAAAAAAAAAGATTCATGAGACTAAAGCCTTATCTACCTAATTCATCACTGTTCCTGCACTTAGCACAATTATAAGACATAGCACCCACAACAAGGTGTTTTTATTTTTTAATGAATGAATTTTCAAATTTATGAAACTGCAAACTAGTTTCTTTTCCATAGAATGGGCCAAAACAAGGTATTGTTTTCCTTTCATGCACCCAACTCTTTTGATACAGCATCTTTGAGCTTTATAAGACATTTAATAAAAATAAATGATGTCATAGATTAATTACACGCAACATTTCTATTCACCACGTTTAAACCAAAATGGTTATTAAACCATTGTTACTCCAGAAAAGAATGCATATTTTTGAGAAAGATAAAATGCTTTTTTTCTAAAATTAAACAGTGGAAAAAAATAAATCATTTGGTATTAGAACTGAAAATCTGTAATCAATTATATAAAAATAATTTTTTTACTTTTTTTTTTATTACAGAAAAGTGATGATAGCCATGATAGTCTTTAAAGTAGGAGGAAGTTAAAATAAAGAAAGTAGCATCAGTCAGATATGAAATTAGATATCTAGGACACAGATAATCTAGGGTTATCTTTTTGTGTATCAATAACTATCTCTCTCGGGGCACCTGGGTGGCTCAGTTGGTTAAGCGACTGCCTTCGGCTCAGGTCATGATCCTGGAGTCCCTGGATCAAGTCCCGCATCGGGCTCCCTGCTCGGCAGGGAGTCTGCTTCTCCCTCTGACCCTCCCCCTCTCATGTACTCGCTCTCTCTCATTCTCTCTCTCTCTCAAATAAATAAAATCTTTAAAAAAAAATAACTATCTCTCTCACCTTGGGTATGTCTTTGCCACAAGTAATCTTCTGATCAGTGACATTTTTGGCAGAGAGATAAGAAATATTTGTTTCCTCTCCACACAGATAATTGAATTTTACTTCAAGAAATTGCACAGCCCCTGAAATACCAGGGATTTAACTAAGAGTAAGGTTTTAGTTTTTTATTAAATAACAAAACTGCTTTTGAAGAGTTCTTCTGATACTCAAAATTTGTGTTTAAAAGCTTCCTCTCACTTAAAAATTTTAACATATGAATTATCCAGAAAATATACAGAGTACTATGTCATGTATCATTCACATGACCAAACTACTGACTCTGAAACATTTCAAACCCCAGATATCAGTTAATCTATTTGAAATAATCAGTTGAGGAAAAATCACTGATAATTTCACATAACTGTTTGCTAAGGGCTGAATATAAAGCATGTGAAATTATTACCTTGTAGTCATCCTTTGCACAAAAACAAAGCACTTATATTTAAAATGACATATTTAGACCTATGTATGGACTTTTTTTTTAATAAAAACCAACCTAGAAACAAAGGAAAAAATATTCAGGAGATAATAAATTTTGCTAAAAAGAAGGATCACAATACCACAATAACCACAGAGAACACCCCACACACAAGCACATGTGACTTAAGATTTTGAATAATATTCCACTCAGATTATAAAGATACTTAATATCTAGAAATCCCTGAAGCTCATGATCTATATAGAACAATGCATGAATATTTTCCAAAGTAGGATGTAAAGGAAGAAAGTCAAGGACCTCTCTGTCACCCAGGATAATCAGCAGTCTCTGTTGAAATGAAGTAACATTTAATATCTTTTGCTTAGAATAGTCTTCCAGGTCCAAAAAGTGTCTGGAATTCTATTTCTTTTTTCTTTTCCATATTCAATGAAAATATGGAATAATATGGAATATTTCTGCTTAATATAGGGCATTGGGAAACCATATAGTTCTAAACAATAAGGTCAAAGTTACACTTGAATTGGCATTTTACACACACACAATAAACTACAAAAATATATCCAAAATCTATATCAATTACTTCCTATTCTAAGGAATGCTTGTTAAAGCATGAGAAAAATGATTGCTATTATTGGCAACTAGCTAACAAAGAGTTGCAAGAAAAATGTCAAACTTGCTCCACATCTTACCCAACACTTAAAAGTGCCAATCCATTTTAATTTTAGTCATTCTAGTGGGTGTTAATAGTATATAATCATGGATTAAATTTGTATTTCCCTATTTAATATTATGAGCAACTTTTCATGTGTATACTAGAATTTATATAGCTCATTCAGTGAAGTATCTATTCATATATTTTTCTATTATTGTGATATTTGACTTAACTGAGTTGTAAATGTTTTATATTCTGGACACAAGTCCTTTGTCAAATATTTATGTCAGATATGGGTGTTCTGCCTTATCCTTTTCTTACTAGTAAATCTTAAAAAGAAAGTTTACCGGGTACCTGGGTGGCTCAGTTGGTTAAGCGACTGCCTTCGGCTCAGGTCATGATCCTAGGGTCCTGGGATCGAGTCCCACATCGGGCTCCCGGCTCAGCAGGGAGCCTGCTTCTCCCTCTGACCCTCTCCTCTCTCATGCTGTTTCTCTCTTACTCGCTCTCTAATAAATAAATAAAATCTTTAAAAAAAATTAAAAAAAGAGAAAGTTTACCTTATGAATTCTAAGCTATGTAATTTTTTATGATTAATCTTTTTGTGCCCTAGCACAAGGTCACAAATAATTTCTCCATTCTATAATCTGATTTGAATTTCATATATAATTTTATATTTTCTTGTGACAATTTGATGCTATAAATTTTCTTCAAAACACTTAGCCACATCAACACATGTTAATATAGTATATATTCATTTTCACTCAGTTTAAAATATTTTTTGACTTGCTTACCTACTTTTATATTTCCTAAAAAATTAGTTTTCAGTTATCTGCTTCCATTTTACTTCTTTTTTTTTTTAAGATTTTATTTATTTATTTGAGAGAGAGAATGAGAGACAGAGAGCATGAGAGGGAGGAGGGTCAGAGGGAGAAGCAGACTCCCTGCAGAGCAGGGAGCCCGATGCGGGACTCGATCCCGGGACTCCAGGATCATGACCTGAGCCAAAGGCAGTCGCTTAACCAACTGAGCCACCCAGGCACCCCTCCATTTTACTTCTGTTGTAAGAGAAAATACTTTTACATTTCACTATTTTTCAATTTATTGAGAATTTATATATGATATACCATATGGTGTATCTTATTAAATATTTCACCAGCACTTGAAAATAATTACTATTCTGTGGTTATTGGGAAGAGTGCCTTATAATCCATTAGGTGATGTTTTTGATAGTGTTATTCCAATAGTCTATCCTTATTTAGAATTATCCTTCATTTTCAAATCCCCTTATCACTTTATTACTATTTGCCATTTTGGGAAAATTTCCTCAAATATTTCAATTCATAATTCAGTTTTTTACTTCATTCAACCTCATTTTAACATATAAAAACTTAACTTCCATAATTATTTCTCTGTTTTAAAATTTTATTTTCACAGCTGGTCATTATTTTCAACTATTGTGTTCTTTTTAGAGATTTAATCTGTATTTGAACATTTTGTTATTTAAAACGTTTTTTATTTACTTTGCAAATACAAAGGCATCTGGGGTGCCTGGGTGGTTCAGTGGGTGGAGTGTGTGACTCCTGATCTCGGGGTTGTGAGTTCAAGCCCCACACTGGGTGTAGAGATTACTTAAAAATGAAATCTTTAAATTGATAAATAAATAATAGGCGTCTATTTCCAATATTTTTAGTGTCTGCTAAGTTTCACTGGAAAATCTGTGTATTTTGCAGTTTTGGGGTTTTTTTTTTTTGACATCACAAGAGTGTCTTTGTGAACCTTCACCCACTGAAGCATTAATTGAAGGATTTGTTTTACATTTATTTGCCCATAGCAATTCAGAGCAATTACCACCTGAGACCAATTTTATGGTAATTTGACAAGGTGATTTCTATTTCACACAAAATTAACAAGACGTTAAAATCACAGTGACATTTTGTATTTTATACCTTGTAGGCTTTTTTTTTTTTTTTCTTTCCTACCCAGAACTATAGTGTTCCCATCCAGAACTATTTAGGTTTCATCAACTCTCCTTGGCCACATCTGCATTTATCAGTCTATTTTACCCTGGAATTACATTTTAAGTGTTCTGGTTTTATAAAAATTTATTGTTTACCTCCCACCTTGTTCTGGCCTGAGGCCTCTCTCTGCTTTGGGATAAAACCCAAGTTCCAGCAGTTACCCTACCAATAGTCCCTGGGGCTGCCATAAGGAAAGATTGTAGCCCTCTTCCTTCCAACTTCTTTTGTGCTTAGGGAAACTTGCTATTCCCTTTTCTTCTCTTACCAGTTCAATAGTGCTTTTAAAACAATTGTGCCCCAGTTTATAAAGTACTTTTTGTTATTGTGGAAGTACTTCATACTAATAAAAATAAATATTCAAGAAGCCTTTCATTATAAAGTTTTCTTCCCAAACATGGATATACCATTTGAATAGGTTCTCAAATACTCCATAAAATTTCAGTTGGTAGAGGTGAAGGAAGTGCATCTTAAGTTTAGAGAATGACTTTAAAATATGGGTACAGTGAAGTGCAGTGTGTTCAGTAGGCAGACATATTTGCTGGAGAAGCAATTACTTGAAAAGAGTTTGATGGTGGATATAAAGGTGGAAATTAAGCCAAATTTGACCCAGAAAATGTACTTTTCAAACATCTGGCTCAGACCAGATGATCCCAGCGGTATCAGAGGAAAAACAACAGTTTTTCTGAGGGAAACTAGGAATGCTTAAGTAATCCTATTACTTACTGAAAAAAAGTAACAGGCAAGGTATATGAAAATAATTAAAAGTATTTCTGGGGCGCCTGGGTGGCTCAGTCAATTGACTGGCTGCCTTCCGCTCGGGTCATGATCCTGGGGTCCTGGGATAGAGCCCCAAGTGGGGCTCCCTGCTCAGCGGGAGGCCTGCTTCTCCCTCTCCTTCTGCCTGCCGTTCCCCCTGCTTGTGCTCTCTCTCTCTCTAACAAAAAAATAAATAAAATCTTAAAAAATAAAATAAAATAAAGTATTTCTATAAGATGGTTTTACTAGCTTTAAGCAACAAATCATCTGAATCTTATTAAACTCTTCTAGACAAAAGGAAAAAAGCCTAGTACATAATACATTCTAGGATGTCAGCATAGTTAATAGCAATGAAATAGAAAACATTATAAGTCCATTTCATTTATTAAACATTTAAAAATGTTACACAAAGTATTAGCAAATAAAATGTAACATTGCAAAATATTAAAGATGAACTATTGAGAACACAAAATTTAAGAAAACACCTAAAACCAATTTATGACAATGAAATGTTAAGTTAAAAATTTGAACCTCTCCATAGACATAAAATTTATAGAACTCATTATGTATTTATGATAAAATTAAGTAAACTGGGAATAAAATATAGCTATCTTGTCCTGCTCAGTCATAGCTATTAGAAAATACTCTAGACACACCATCCAAACTGTGTTAAAAAGCATTCCTTAAAATCAAACAAGATAGGGACATCACTGCATTTATGTTGTTGGTGCTAGCCTAATAAGGCAGAGTAACAAATTTAAAGAATTTCTAACTGGAATGCGGAAAGAAAAAACTTGCAACATGAATCTGCAAACATAAAATGCATTTTAATAAAACAAAGCATTAGAAAATATAATTAAGAAGATACAACTTAACAATAGCATAAAAAAGCAGTACTGTACCTAAGAATAAATCTAGCAAAGGAGAGAATATTCTCTGTGAAAAATGTTAAAGCTTAATTCTGAGATATTTTTAAAAGGACAAACGTGAATATCCAACTTCACAGGAATGACAAAGTACACCATACTTGCTATAATGCAAGTATAGAACATAAATTTTTAGGTGTAAAACCTGAAATTTTCCTAGTTTTTCTAAGTTTTTATTTGGTTGAATAAAACCTGCCTTCTGCATTGCTGAGATGATAAAGTGGTGGTATAGCAAAGCTCACGGTTCTCAAAACATAGTAAGTTCTTGTTCAGTCCAACTATTAACATTAAAAAGACGAATTATAAAGTTTGAGAAATAACATGAAAACATGTTTATGAGAAAAGTTCTAAGAAACTGGGCTTTTGGGAACACTAGAAAGCTGAGGGTCAAAGGTATTTGTGAAGGCTACTTTTTTTTTTTTTTTTTAGATTTCATTTATTTATTTGAGAGACAGAGAGAGAGAGCTAGAGAGCACAAGATGGGGGAGAAGGAGAAGCAGGCTCTCTGCAGAGCAGGGAGCCCTACGCGGGACTGGATCCCAGGACCCTGGGATCATGACCTGAGCCTAAAGCAGATGTTTAACCGACTGAGCCACCCAGACTCCCCTGAAGGCCACTGATTTGATTTGAATTTCTAATTTAAAGTGAAGATGTGTCTCTTTGCTAAGGTCGAGGTTGTTTCAGGAAATAGGAGCACCAGGTGACTATAAGCATTTCTTTAATGGAAGATTTTTTTTTGCAAATTCCTCAATTGTGAAGGTGCAGTGACTAATTGAGCTCCTACCCAGTAAGTCACTTTCCGGATCAGTGTCAGAAGCAACACACCTTCATTTGGAACCCTGAAAATGTGGGGGCCCATGACATGCCACATCTGTTCTTGCTCGGTGTGGCCACCTTGATTCCATTACTTTATATACTCTTACCTAAAACATCAGTGACTTGATCTTATCTTAAAGAAGGTATGTGTATAATGTCAGTTCACTAGGATAAGACAATTCATATATGAAATAATATTAGTGGACTACGAAATAATGTTTGCAAAATGATTGCAAACTATACAAAGAACGAGAACGTTTTAAAACCTAAACCATGTATGTTATTTTGGTGGTATTATCAGTTATGTAACTATGATGTATAATCTTTAATTCAATTAAATTTTAATGAAAATATGAAAAATACATATTTGTTTCAAAATAAATTTCAAAATTCCTTCAAAGGAATCCCCTAAAAATATGTTGGGTAAACACATTCAAAACAATAGAAGTGACTGGTGCAATTTTATTCTTCACAGCTTTCTTGACAATTTGGATAGCAAACTATCCCTGCCAATAAGTTGCTGATTTTCACACAAAAGCACTCCATCAAACCACAGAACTGAGGTTCTCCACAAGAATTCTTATTAAGAGCAATGACATGAACAAAAAGTACCATTAAAGAGGTTTGTCCAATTCCTTTTTAGAGTAGATAACATAAAGCAACATGATGACTTTAAGAAAGACTTATATATGTTGTCTTCAAGAATATAATTTACCTTCCACTTTTATGTGCCTTTTGAAGAGTATACCAAAGAATTTTATTTATTCAGGTTAGGGCATTTGCACTTTGTCAGTTGTATTGGTGCTGGATATATAATCAAATGGCAGCAGGAAGCAACTCTTGATTCATTTTGATTCACAGACCAGTGGTCAGGACTTTTGAGACAAAGAACAAAAAATGGTTCCTAGCAATCTTCATGATGCCCCACTCATATTGATTTTGGCTTAAGTCATATAGCTCTAAGTATAGTAGGATGATGAATAAAAAGTCCATTAAATTTCAAAATGTGGTTTCTGCAACAACATGAAACTTTAACACGGTTGAGTATAATGTTGGGTTATGTAATAAAACCATTATCAAGAGATCAAACTAAAACTATTCTGATAATTATTTGAACTGTGTACCCTTCCACACCCAGCCACTTCACTCCCAAGTCTGGAAGAGATCCAATACTTGTATAATTGCCTAATGCTTTCAGAGCTCCAATGTGGTAACATAAAGTATCTGTGCTTTTGACAGCATCCTTCTATAGATCTACAGATATAGAAATGATATGTAGCAAGACACTGCATTTAAATATGTTAAACTCGGGCACCTGGGTGGCTCAGTTGGTTAAGTGACTGCCTTCGACTCAGGTCATGATCCTGGAGTCCCTGGATCGAGTCCCGCATCGGGCTCCCTGCTCGGCAGGGAGTCTGCTTCTCCCTCTGACCCTCTCCCCTCTCATGTGCTCTCTCTCTCTCATTCTCTCTGTCTCAAATAAATAAATAAAATCTTTAAAAAAAAAAAAAGATTAAAAAAAATAATAAATAAATATGTTAAACTCTTTAAGGGCATGTTTTTTATTAGGTTTCCATAATATTAGTCAATATAGAATGTCTTCAGTTTACAAATTATTTTTTAAAATAAAACAAAATCAAATAAACTGTAGATAATATATTTCTATATCAAGTTTATATTACCCTTTAAAAATATTAGTCTAAAGGGGTGCCTGGGTGGCTCAGTTGGTTAAGCGTCTGTCTTCTGCCCAGGTCAGGATCCCAGGGTCTGGGATCGAGCCCCATGTTGGGCTCTCTGCTCCGTGGGGAGCCTGTTTTTCCCTCTGCCTGCCACTCCCCCTGCTTGTGCATGCTCACTCACTCACTCTCTGTGTCAAATAAATGAAATCTTTAAAAAAAATTAGATTGAAAATTGTTTTACATTTTCCTAAATTGGGCTCTCATAATTATTCACAAGTTTAACTTTGGATAAAAATCAGACATAGTATATAAATTTAGAAGTATCTCATTCATGTATTCATTCAGCAAGACATTTACTGAGGTCCTATTATATGCCCAACATTAAGATGTTCTATATTTTACTCTCAAGATGGCTAACAAAAATAAATCCAGACGGTGGGGCTCAGCACATCTGATCCTTGATTTTGGCTCAGGTCATGATCTCAGGGTTGTGAGATCGAGCCCCACAACAGGCTCCATTCTGGAGGTGGAGCCTGCTTAAGATTTTCTCTCTCTCTCCCTCTGCCCCTCCCCCCTGCCTCTCCCTAAAATAAATAAATCAAAAAACCTGTAATAAAAGTTTTACTGTATATGTGTGTGTGTGTATTATATCTATATAAGGGTATTATGAAGAAAGGAGGGTACAGAGGCTTCAAACATGAACACAGGAGGCAGAGAACATTCCTAAAAGCTCTGATCTTAAACTACCTCAGCAGTACTCTAGCATAAATACTAGAAATGAAAGGGAGAGCTGAGAGTTACTGTGGGCAGCAACCTGATCATGATCCTGTGTTGCACAATTCAATATTTATGACTGCTTTTTCTATGTAACAGTATACAAGTCAAACACACAACTCAATTTTGTCTTGGACAGGAGACTTTCAAAGGAGATTAGAGATCACAGACAAGTCGAAATACTCAGATTCATATGTAAATACAAATACATAGGATATTGAAGGAAATGCACTGAAGCTGTGGAAACATCAAGTATTAGTGGCTATAACAATTTCAAAATAAACATTGACTCATGCCTTCAACAAGCATTTCTTCATATGGACATGGTCTAGGGTATGAGCAATACAGTGCCCTTTCTGCCTTTTGCAGTCTCCTTGGTGTGACATGTGTATATTCATCATACAAATACACTTATATTCCTACAATGGGAAAAGCTTCATACACAAAAAATACAGGCTAAAATATAATATGAGCCCCTGATTTAGACTGGGAAAAAGGAAAGAATTCTTAGAGATAGTGGTGATCAAACTGAAAACTAAGGATAGGCAACCAGCCGCTACAGAAAGAAAGTGGTAAAGCAAACTGTGCCTCAACGTGGGAAAAGGCATTATCAAATAGGTATCATTGATATGTTTCAAACTTTACAACTTTAAAAAATTAAATTGAAGTGGAGATTAATAAAGATCTTTTATAAAGACCACACATTTTCAGTCAATGTAATTTGAAACTGAATTTCACAAGTTCAACACTCTGTTACACAACTGAATTTGAGAATTTCTCCACTGGACAATCGGATAGTTCCCCTTCTGTTTTCTTTCATTAAAGATCTATTAAATTCCTGAAGAGCCAAGAATGCTAAGTGTGGAGGAAATGATCCCTGAAATTATAGACTTCACACTATAGCATGGGAGACAAACAGAAAAATGTAAGGGTGTTAACGCTGAAGTTACAGTTCAGAATGGGCACTGCAGTTGAAGGTATGGAAATGAGTGTCATGCCCCTCCCCAAATTGTGTTAGGCGGAGGTGAAATACATAGCCATGTCTCAAATCTCCCTGTTCAGAATAAGAGGTCCAACTCCTGGTAAAAATTCTACATATAATCTTTAGGCCCCCCACTATAGATTATTAAAAAGGCTTTATATCTGGGAACACTCATGGCAGACTCGGTGCATAGCCTCTGAGGGAGGTTGTAGTCAATGACTCTGGCCACCTTTTTTTTTTAAACAAAAGATTGTTATTTTCATACATTTCTGGAGGTTCCTCAAAAAGTTGAAAATAGAGCTACCATACAACCCAGCAACTGCACTACTGGGTACTTACCACAAAGACACAAATGTAGGGATCCGAAGGGGTACGTGCACCCTGATGTTTATAGCAGCAACATCCACAATAGCCAAACTGTGGAAAGAGCCAAGATGTCCATCGACAGATGAATGGATAAAGAAGATGTGGTGTATACATATATACAATGGAATATTATGTAGCCATCAAAAGGAATGAGATCTTGCCATTTGCAATGATGTGGATGGAACTGGAGGGTATTATGCTGAGTGAAATAAGTCAATCAGAGAAAGACATGCATCATATGACCTCACTGATATGAGGAATTCTTAATCTCAGGAAACGAACTGAGGGTTGCTGGAGTGGTGGGGTGTGGGAGGGATGCGGTGGCTGGGTGATAGACAGTGGGGAGGGTATGTCCTATGGTGAGCACTGTGAATTGTGCAAGACTGTTGAATCACAGACCTGTACCTCTGAAACAAATAATATATTATATGTTAAAAAAAAAAGAAGAAGAAGAAGAAGAAGGTAGCAGGAAGGGAAGAATGAAGGGAGGAAAATCAGAGGGGGAGACAAACCATGAGAGACTATGGACTCTGAGAAACAAACTGAGGGTTCTAGAGGGGAGTGGGGTGGGGGGATGGGTTAGCCTGGTGATGGGTATTAAAGAGGGCACTTCTGCATGGAGCACTGGTTGTTATACGCAAACAATCATGGAACACTACATCAAAAATTAATGATGTAATGTATGATGATTAACATAACATAATAAAAAAAAGGAGGGAAAAAAAAGAAAAGGTAGAGACTCCAGATGTGAGCACAGAGAGAAGAGGTCATGTGAGGACCCAGGAAGAACACCATCATCTGCAAGCCAAGGACAGAAACCTCAGGAGAAATCAATCCTGTCACCACCTGGAAGCTGAATGTTCAGCCTCCAGAAATGTAAGAAAATAAAAGTCTTTTGTTTTAACCTTGACCAGTCATGCCCTGATGTGTATCTGGATTCCTAGTACAAACCCATCCATTCAGAAACTTCCTTACCAAGGGGTCTTGGCCTTCCACAGAAACCCCTGCTGAGACCTCCTTACTGAAGGCAGGATACCCTGACTCAGTACTCAGTACTTCTCCTTTGCTAGCCTTACCCCTTTCCCTCCTCCAGGGCCCTCCAGGAGCCTTTTGTTTGATGTTCCATCAGCAGTGCTACAATCCCCCTATTTATGCTGATACAGACATCTGAACCTCCCTAGGTGCATTCCTTTGGTGGGAGGAGGATCACTGAGGAGCTGGTGCTTCCTCTTTTTGCTTAAACTAGCACAGTGATTAAAAGCTTCACTGTTGGCCATTTGGATGTCTTCTTTGGAAAAAGGTCTGTTCATGTCTTCTGCCCATTTCTTGATTGGATTCTTTGTTCTTTGGGTGTTGAGTTTGATGAGTTCTTTATAGATTTTGGATACTAGCCCTTTATCTGATATGTCATTTGCAAATATCTTCTCCCATGCTGTCGGTTGTCTTTTGGTTTTGTTGACTGTTTCCTTTGCTTTGCAAAAGCTTTTTATCTTGATGAAGTCCCAATAGTTCATTTTTGCCCTTGCTTCCCTTGCCTTTGGCGATGTTTCTAGGAAGAAGTTGCTTCGGCTGAGGTCAAAGAGATTGCTGCCTGTGTTCTCCTTTAGGATGTTGATGGACTCCTGACTCACATTGAGGTCTTTCAACCATTTGGAATCTATTTTTGTGTGTGGTGTAAGGAAATGGTCCAGTTTCATTCTTCTGCATGTGGCTATCCAATTTTCCCAACACCATTTGTTGAAGAGACTGTCTTTGTTCCATTGGACATTCTTTCCTGCTTTGTCAAAGATGAGTTGACCATAGAGTTGAGGGTCCATTTCTGGGCTCTCTATTCTGTTCCACTGATCTATGTGTCTGTTTTTGTGCCAGTACCATGCTGTCTTGATGATGACAGCTTTGTAATAGAGCTGGAAGTCCGGAATTGTGATGCCGCCAGCTTTGCTTTTCTTTTTCAACATTCCTCTGGCTATGCGGGGTCTTTTCTGATTCCATACAAATTTTAGAATTATTTGTTCCATTTCTTTGAAAAAAGTGGATGGTATTTTGATGGGGATTGCTTTGAATGTGTAGATTGCTCTAGATAGCATTGACATCTTCACAATATTTGTTCTTCCAATCCATGAGCATGGGACGTTTTTCCATTTCTTTGTGTCTTCCTCAATTTCTTTCATGAGTATTTTATAGTTTTCTGACACATGAAAAAGTGCTCAATATCGCTCGGCATCAGGGAAATCCAAATCAAAACCTCAATGAGATACCACCTCACACCAGTCAGAATGGCTAAAATTAACAAGTCAGGAAAGGACAGATGTTGGCGGGGATGCGGAGAAAGGGGAACCCTCCTACACTGTTGGTGGGAATGCAAGCTGGTGCAGCCACTCTGGAAAACAGTATGGAGGTTCCTCAAAAAGTTGAAAATAGAGCTACCCTATGATCCAGCAATTGCACTACTGGGTATTTACCCCAAAGATACAAAAGTAGGGATCCGAAAGGGTACGTGCACCCCGATGTTTATAGCAGCAATGTCCACAATAGCCAAACTGTGGAAAGAGCCAAGATGCCCATCGACAGATGACTGGATAAAGAAGAGGTGGTATATATATACAATGGAATATTATGCAGCCATCAAAAGGAATGAGGTCTTGCCATTTGCAACGACGTGGATGGAACTGGAGGGTATTATGTTGAGTGAAATAAGTCAAACAGAGAAAGACATGTATCATATGATCTCACTGATATGAGGAATTCTTAATCGCAGGAAACAAACTGAGGCTTGCTGGAGTGGGGAGTGGGGTGGGAGGGATGGGGTGACTGGGTGATAGACACTGGGGAGGGTATGTGCTCTGGTAAGCGCTGTGAATTGTGCAAGACTGTTGAATCTCAGATCTGTACCTCTGAAACAAATAATGCAATATATGTTAAGAAAAAAAAAAAAGAAGAAGAAGAAGAAGGTAGCGTGAGGGGAAGAATGAAGCGGGGGAAATCGGAGGGGTAGACGAACCATGAGAGACGATGGACTCTGAAAAACAAACTGAGGGTTCTAGAGGGGAGGGGGGTGGGAGGATGGGTTAGCCTGGTGGTAGGTATTGAGGAGGGCACATTCTGCATGGAGCACTGGGTGTTATGCACAAACAATGAATCATGGAACACTTCATCTAAAGCTAATGATGTAATGTATGGGGATTAACATAAGAATAATAAAAAAAAAAGCTTCACTGTTACTTTTATTTTGGTTTGTTGTCTTAACCCACAACACAGAGCAGCTCTGCTCTTTCCAGGGCAGCTCTTCATACACAGCACATATTTACAATTAATCATGGCACTCCTTCAAGTGTGCTTTGGATAAGGAAACAGCATGGGCAAAAGCAGGAATACTTCTTGAATAGTGGAATAGCAGCAATGTTAGAATGTTACCTTGCTTCAAGTGTTTTTTTTTTTTTTCGTTTTTATAAAATGATGTAACTGCATATTGAAAAACTGTCACAATTTCACAAATAACTAAGGAAATATAAAGTGGAGTCCAATATGAACTGACTCACCAATATATTAGATAATGCAGTAATATAGAATACACATTCAAAGTGTTATAATTTGCATTGTTTTAGTTGCTGTGAAATTTAGATTTAAGGAGAATATGCTTTAAAAGATAATTTTGAGAAATTAAAAAATGGTGTGGATATCAATATTTAAGGAACATGAGTTTAAACATTCATTACAGAACTGATTATTAGATACCCACTTTGTTTCTTTGCTATACTTTTCCTTGTTTTTTTTTTTATTATCTTCACTTTTTACTTTATATACCAGTAGTGATTTATCATCTCATTTATTCAAGGTTGCTAGTAACCGTTATTTTAAAATGAAATAGAAAAGTGTTGAGGTTGCTTGTTTTTAATAAGAAACATTTCTATTCATCCAGTTTGAGAAAATCATAGTTATGTGTAAAATATTGATTTGTTGCTAAATTATTTTAAAAATGTCGTTTCATGCTTAGATATAATAGCTTTCATTAGCATATACTTTATGCTGTAGCATACAACTTTAATATCCCGGGCAAATTATATGTTGACAAAATTGGCCGAGTTTCCTATTTGAAAAAATGAGCCACCGTATGTTGTTTTCAAAAGTCATTACCTTTTAGATGGGCTCCTTCCTTAAATGCATTGACATTAATCTCAGGGCACAATATGTGGTAAAGCACATGGTTAAGCATTAGCTTTCTATTCAGGAAAAAAAACAAACAAACAAACAAAAAAAAAACAAGCCTACATTTCCCAGAGATCCATGTCATGTACAGTTTATGTTGGACCATCAGATAGAAGTAAAATGATGGCAAATGAATGGAAAGGAAGTAACCATAGAACCAACATTTTGTTTTTACTCTTAAATTTAAGCAAGGTCATGGTGAGTTATGGGACTGGTGGCCATCCTTGGGGACAATGATTGTGGCACATTTCCCATATCAGAAATCAAATAAAAATGCCCAGAGCTATCTTAGCAGAGAAAAGTCAGCTGTGATTGTAAGACTTCAGATAATGCATTTAAAAAATGGGGGATGGGAACCAGGGAGATGATTACAGGATTGCATGAAGGTAATGAAGATATTTCTAACTTTTTCTAGATATACGGGTATGTGTGTGTGCATGCACACGCGTGCACTTGTGCATGCATGCAAGTGTGTAAAACTAAACTAGACTCTTTTTCTGAATGACTGTCTCTCTCTCAACTTTCTTCCCAGGTACTACTACTACTATTGGCTTTGGTTGTGCAATCTCCTCCATACCACTTTCCAGCTTATCATCTTAATTCAGAGAACTCCAGGAAAATCTGGAGATTTCAGGAGGAAAGAAAGGAAGGTGTTAATTTTACTCTTACTCTGCCTCAGCATCTACTGATTGTTTTTCTAAGGAAGCTATTCCAAGTGACGTTGGTATAAGGCAAATGTCCTTACAACTATAAGACAAACAAATCTACAGCTTTGTTGAGGTTTCATAAGGTCTGCTTGCCATATTAGAACACCCAGTGTTCTCAGAATGTAAGATCAGCTACACTTAACTTCAGCCAAGTGCATTTATGCTTCTATGTTCTGGCACCTTGACACAACCAAGTTGGTTTTCATTCATCAAACATTGCAGCACAGCACTCTAACTAGGCAACTGCTCCTCATTTCTGCCCAAATCTCTTTATCATGGAATTGGGTTCCTTTCAAAAAGTTTATCATGTTGAAAAGGGCCTGCAATGCAAAAACAATGCCATTTATCAGCTTAGGCAAGGGGACTGCTAGAAAATGATAAATCTTCCATACTTGGCTGTAGTTTATCACCAATTTATTTTAACTTCCCCTTGTACTTACTGGATACATTTGTATGACAAGTAAACTTTAAATGCCTCATGCCCCTTTTCCCTGATGAATGTGCTTCATAATGTAGATGTGCATTTATAAAGTTGTCTCCTACCACACAGTATATACAAGAAAGACAAACTGTAAGAATTATAAAATGTTTTAAAAACACATGATCTTAAAGATAATTCAGTCCAACCATATAATATATAAATAACATCACAAAGTTCTTGATGCTCAAATAAGCAACATAAGATCACGGAGCCAATTCATGAGAGAGCCAGGAACAGAACCCAGAAAAAGTTACTTTCCATTATCTCACATGAATAAATTAATATACTATGATAATTACTTCATTAAAAGATGTTTGCTGAATCTTTACTTGGTATCATATCCTAGTTAGGCAATGAAGATATATATGGATAAGGAAAATATATTCATGTCCTATTGGGATTTTAAATGAGTGATACAGATGTTACTTAATTACCAAAAAAAAATTGTGAGAAGTACTTGAGGATGTGCAATGAGAAATAGGCAACTTAAACTGTTGGAAAATGTGGAGAAATGAACATTGGTGGCAGATGGTCAAGGAAAGATATTTGACATGAGACCTAAATGATGTTTTCTGAAATAAAAGTTCTAACTTCTGTGTTCTTGACGATCTCACACTAATGTTCTTGTTCTCTGCCTAATCTCAGATACTTTCTCCCACGATAATACTTCACTTATGTTTCAATTAGCTGAACATTTTACAAAACATTGAGTTCTAGAATCTCATTTTCTGGCTGTGAACTCTCAGAGCTTCAGTTGACTTAGAGTGTCCTTTCTCTAACAATTCTTGGAAACCTCTGGGACCTCTCCCCAAACCCAAAAGGGCTAAATAAATGACAGGGATTAAGAAAGGTACTTGTCAGGGGCACCTAGGTGGCTCAGTCCGTTGAGCATCTGACTCGCGGTTTCAGCTCAGGTCATGATCTCATGGGTCATAAGATCAAGCACTGTATTGGGCTCCATGATCAGTGGGCAGTCTGCTTGAAGATTCTGTCCCTGCCCCACCCCAACAACACACCACTCACTCTTCACACATGCTCACTCTCTCTAGAATAGATAAATAGATCTTAAAAAAAAAGGCACTTGTGATGAGCACAAGGTGTTATATGTAAGTGTTGAATCACTACGTTCTATACCTGAAATATTACACTGTATGTTAATTAACTGGAATTTAAATAAACTTGGAAAAAATTATTTCAATTCTGTAATATCAAAAAAAAAAATGATTTTTTATCTCTATGGTCCTCCCTTCCAAAACTCATAAACACTAATTATGGAGAAAAAAATAGTAAGACAAATTTCAGTTGAGAGACATTCTAAAAATACCTGACTATGCCACCTCAAAACTGTCAGTCATTAAATACAATAATAAAGTCTGAGAAATTGTTGCAGCCAAGAGAAGCTTAAGAAGATATGACTATTAAATGTAACAAGGTGTCCTGAATGGGATCCTGGAACAAAAAGGGGACATTATGTAAAAACTCAGGAACTCTGAATAAAGTATGGACTTTCATTAATAATATTATATCAATATTGGCTAAATTAACAGTAACAAAAATATTACACTAACATAAGATATTAATAAAAAGGGAACCTGTATGGTGGTGGGGGTGGTATATGAAACTGTACTGTCTTCAGAACTTTTCTGATTATCTAAAACTGTTCTAATAAATTCTGTACAAATCTGAATTTTCTTAAAAAAAGAATGGGTAAATATACTGTGGCAAATCTCACAAAGGACTATTGTACAAAGCAGTGAAAAAACAATGAACAAATGTCAGCTTCTTTCAACAAAATATGTGAATCCTACTCAAAAAATTCATAGAAGACTACTTTTTACAAAGTGTGCCAATAACTAAAAGCCAAATATGTATTTTAGACATATGTAAAAAGAAATATAACAATAATTATCAAGATAATAATATTCCCCAATTTTGGGATAGTGTTTATATCAGATGTAACATTGCAAGCTAGTAATGTAAAAGAAGGAAAATACTTGCATGCAAGTGATTTTCAGTTTTCTTATGCTTAATTTTGTTGTCCATTTGTGGGTATCATTTAATAAACACACATACATTATATATATTAAAATAAAAGGGGTTAGGGACGCCTGGGTGGCTCAGTCGGTTAGGCGTCTGCCTTCGGCTCAGGTCGTGATCCCGGAGTCCTGGGATCGAGTCCCACATTGGGCTCCTTGCTCGGCGGGGAGCCTGCTTCTTCCTCTCCCACTCCCCCTGCTTGTGCTCTCTCTCTCTGACAAATAAATAAAATCTTTAAAAATAAATAAATAAATAAAATAAAATAAAAGGGGTTATACATAGACCAATACTGATAGCATGCAACAAACAAGCATTATCATTAATCAGTTCTGTGCAAGAAGTCAACAGCATCAAAACTGAGTCACACCTAAATGGATATTTACAATATTTATCTCATACTCATTCTTTAGTTTCCCTTTAAATGGTGAGAGTAATACTGGTTCCATACATTTCTAGTGTTATAGTTATGCTCATTTTTATAGTTTCCGTGTATTGTGCCAGACCAAAAAAGGCAAAGAATATCAAAGGAAAAACTGCTTGAAAAAAATATCTTATATAACTGCATGAACTGAAATGTTAGAAAACATTAAATGTTAGTGGTATCGAGTAAAAATGCAGACAGTGTTTAGGCTTATCAGCGAGCTGTATTTGCAAACAGAAACCTACTCTGTTATAAAAAGATAACGTATAAAAAAATAACACTGTTCCTAGGAAGCTTCCAGAAGTACTGGTAGAGCTGGAGATCCAGGCTGCTCCATCAGATTCAAGTACATTTCAGTAGTGGATCTTGATTAAAAATCAGTGACACTCCCTCTAGGAATAGTCTCTCACTGTGACAGTTGGCCTCCGAAAACCAGATGTCACTGAAAGTTGCATCTCTAGGAGGGATTCAGTGCAGTGCTTTCTTCTTTCTTTATCCTGTATCTCCAGCTTCTATACTGCAGCTCTGGGTAATTTTACTTGGTTTGTGGAACTCAGTTTGCCTGCATGGGCGCAAATACACTGAGGCTGGGAAACAATTTCTAGCTTCTGTTTTAGGAATACACAAACATTCACGTGATGAAAAATGCCTCAAAACAGTTTTTACAAGAGCCTTGCAAAACAACAAAGGTACACACCCATTAGAATGTCTCAGGCAAAGTTTGTTTTCTTTGTGATTGTTTACCTAAATACTGGCAACTCATAGCTGAAGACAGCTAAACTGTGGTATCTGTGTATTTGTATATGTAATCTAGATGATATCAGATTATTAAATAAATTCAATGGAATAGGACCAAGAAATATCCATTCCAATTTCATGCCATTAGATACTATATCATATGTTAAGAGATTTATCCTACTGATACCAACTCTGAATGAAATACCATGGTAATGAAGAAGAATGATTTATAATGAGCTTATACAATTCAGTTCATAATTGATTCCTGACAATAAGTCAAAGTTCAATGAAAGCTCAAAACAATTATGTTGCTCATAATAGAGTTCTCTACAGAATTGCTGCCTCTAAAGCTTCATTGCTTTTAGAATTTTGCTTGATAACCCTTGCAATTAATCAAGTAATTAAATGGTATGAAGCATTTTACATAAAAGCTAGTGTGTAAATATATCTAAGATTGGAGAAAAAAACAGCTATTCTCTTTTAAAAACAAGACAAAAAGCACTTATGGCTTGTTGCAGAGAATGCCAGGACACAGAAGGTCACATTTGGGTCTGTGTTTTGACTAAAACCAAAATCTAAGACAGATATGGTAATTTGGATCTTTTGGCAGGAAGGAAGCAAAAAAAAAAAAAAAAAGAGAGAGAGAGAGAGAGAGAAATAACAGGCTGTATGGCTGAAGTGGTACTTTGTTAAAACAACTGCCTGAGATAACTTGGAAGACAAATCCAATTTCTCCGGGAATTTACATCTAAGTGAAGAGATGGAAAACAATGTTATTGGTGTATGTTCCTTTGCTATTATTGCCTTTGTTGACAAGATAGTTATAAAAACAAAGTGGCCACTAACAGGAAGAAATAGAGAAGAATAGAAAGGTTCTAGAAATCTGGGAGCTTGGCAGTTGGAAAAATCAGGTGCTTCCAAATTCCAAAGAATAATTACACAGTTTAAAAAAGATTTTAAGTGACAAAAATCAAACAAGAGTTTTAACTGAACAAAAATTCTTTCAAAGTTTAATTTACATATTTTTAATCTAATGCTTTTAAATGTCTTAAGATAAATATGACTGAGAAGGAGGAGGAAAAATGGTGTGGGGAGAGGAAGGAAAGGAGAGGGCAGAGAAAGGGAAAGAGGCATAGTGTATAAAAGTCAATCAGAAATATGTAAGAAAAACTTTGGATTTCTTAACATAGCACATGGAACTAACCAAAATTCAATAAATAAGAAGCCTAGTAATATTCTGAGAGAATTATGGTCCCCAAGAAATCATAAAACAGGATAAAAAATTATATGATGATAATCTGAACTTCAAAATTAAAAACTTCATCTCTTTTATTTTTATTTTTTTTAAAGATTTTATTTATTTATTTGAGAGAGAGAATGAGATAGAGAGCATGAGAGGGGGGAGGGTCAGAGGGAGAAGCAGACTCCCTGCTGAGCAGGGAGCCCAATGCGGGACTCGATCCCGGGACTCCAGGATCATGACCTGAGCTGAAGGCAGTCGCTTAACCAACTGAGCCACTCAGGCGCCCCAATTTGATAGGTTTTTAAAATAAAATGAAATATACACTTAACATATGACCAAGTATCAACTCTTAAACATTCCTCCCTATGAAAACACATAAAGACCTCTACAAATATTCATAGGAATTTTACTCATTGTAGTCAAATTGGAATTTATATAAACCAATTTTGGTCTATTCACACTACTCAAAAGTTGCTGTAAATCAATTTGGGTCTATCCATACTACTCAGAAACAAAAAAACAAACTACTGATACAAATACTGATACAAGGATGAACATGAAAAACATACTGGAAGAATGAAGCCAGACATGAAAGATCACATTATATGACTCCATTTATAGTAAATTCTAGAAGTAACACAAAGTTTATCAGGGACTAACTATGGAAGGAGTGGGGGTGTGAGAATCTGGGCTACAAAACAAGTACAGGGAAATTTAGGAGGTGGTGGTAAAAAGACTATTCTATATCCTGAAGTATGGTGTTGGCCACATAGATATAACATTTGATAAAAACCATTCTCAAATCTTCGAAATTACTCAGGATGGAAGCATGCTATAATTACTTAGTAGCCCTGAGGCAAGGAAAATGTCTTAATCTCTTGAAACAAGGCCAAAGGGGATGATGGAAGAAGAGAATCTCTCAGGGAATACAATCAGGGACGAAGAAAAAAAAAATAGAGTAATTCCTACAGAGATCAGAATCAAAGCCTACTCATGGAATTTCTGCTCCACCAAGGTAGGAGCCTTCACAGGTCAACAGTTTTGGTTAAGTGAGGAGGAGTTAAGATTGTGGAGAACAAGGAGGACCCTATGCTTGCCTTGTCCCTCGAAAGACAGCTAGATAAATATCAAATCATTCTGAACACCCAGGATATGGATCTGAGGACTGACAGAACAAACTGCACAACTAGAGGAAGAAAAGAGGCCACACTGTGGGGGGTAGGAAGTGCAGAGTTGTGATTTGGGAGAGAAAAGAACCACAAGTGCTGTGGAGAGGAGGGAGTCCTGATAAGAGAGAGAGAAGAGAAAAGAGCAGAGTGCAGGGCATTGCACAAGAAAAACACTTCCCCAAAACCACTGATGGAGAAAACAAGAGGGGCTGATTATCACAAGTTCTTATAAGCAGCAGAGCTCAGATTTCGAAGTTTTACAGGTCCAAGCCATGGCAAGATTGAGCCTGGCAGGCATAGAGGTGCTTTTATGGAGAAGGAGGGCCAAGGGTGGGGAGCAGCAACGTGGTGTGAGGACTCCATGGATTGTACTGGGAGAGACAGTTCCCCTTCTTGGAGTGCATTTGGGAGAGTTGGCATTGCCGCTCCAGGGACAAAAGAGCCAGCCTGCACCATTCTGCTGTCTCGTTCATTAGCATAGAAGCAGAAATACTTGCTGAGTGCAGCTAACCTGGATGCTGACTCTTTGCTGCACTTTTCCATAAACTCTATGCCCCTGCATGTTCCTGCAATTGCCCTTCCGGGACAAACCAGCACCAGCCACAACACAGTGAGAGCCTCCCCCCAGATAATCAGCATGGGTCCAGGACACACCAGGTCCCCTAAAATTTGGCGTTTTGAAACCCATCCAGTGCACCTGAGATAAGATGCAGGAGCACTGTGCTGCCGGTTGGGCAGACAGCCCCAACATAGACAGAGTGAAGGCAGGGGTCCGAGGGAAGCCTGGGACACAGGAGGAGAGACTGTTTGCTCTTCTGTGAGGGCTTCTTTTTTTTTTAAGATTTTTATTTATTTATTTGACAGAGATAGAGAGAGAGAGAGCACAAGTAGGCAGAGAGGCAGGCAGAGGGAGAAGGAGAAGCAAGCCTCCCGTGGAGGAGAGCCCAATGCGGAGCTCGATCCCAGGACCCCGGGATCATGACCTGAGCCGAAGGCAGCCACTTAACCAACTAAGCCACCCAGGCGCCCCTGTGAGGGCTTCTTGAACAGCAGCAGGCACGAACTACCTTCTCCAGAGTCAAGAGAGCCAGCTGACGCCAGTTTTCCCCTTGACCATCAGCACTAATGGACTTCAGTGAGCAAAATACCCACAGTGGAGGCTTGAGCCACCTTTACTAAGCCCTACTCTCCTGCACTCTGCAGGTGCTTCTGAACTAGTGCAAGTGTGCCTGACAGAGTAGCAGCAAGCCTCTCCCCAAAGACCAGCACAAACCTACCCCCCACACATGCACCCAGTCTACTGACCATAGAGGGCTACAAAGCTTCAGTTCTAGGGGAAATAGGATCTAGTCTCTTTCAACAAGCAGACCAAAACACACCTAGTTAAAACTATGGTCCTACTCCACAGTGAAAAAGGTCCAAACACTGTCCACTGTGGGCAAAGAGAAACTCTGCAAAGGACTGATGTGAGAGAAAGAAGAGCCAAAACACAAAAGCAGAGTGCACCCAGGATATACCAGAAATACCTGAAGAGCCAGGCACTGGACACTATATGATCTCTTCTTAATATAGCCATTACTCTCAGGAGCAGGAAACATAACAGGCTTTCCTAACACACAAATGACATCTAGAAAAAAATGCCAAGGTGGAAGAATTCATCTCAAAAGAAAGAACAAGAAGAGATCATGGCCAGAGGTTTAATCAAAACACATATAAGTAATATGTATGAACCAGAATTTAAAATATCATAAGGATATTAGCTGGGCTTGAGAAAAGTGTAGAAGACACCAGGGTGTCCCTTAGTATAGAGATAAAAGACCTAAAAACTGGTCAAGCTGAAATGAAAAATGCTATAACTGAGATGCAAAACCAACTAGATTTAATGACCAAAAGGATGGAAAAATCAGAGGAATGAATAAGTGATATAGAAGATAAAATTATGGGAAATAATGAGGCTGAAAAGAAGAGGGAAAGAAAAATATTAGATCATGAATGTAGATTTCAGGAACTCAGCTAATTCCATAAAGCATATTAACATTCATACACAGGAGTCCCAGAAGAAGAAGAGAGGGAAAAAGGGGAAGAAGGTTTATTTGAGCAAGTTATAGCTGAAAACTTCCCTAATCTGAGGAAGGAAACAGAAGTCCAACTCTAGGAGGCATAGAGAACTCCTATCAAAATCAACAAAAGCAGACCAACACCAAGACATATTGTAGTATAATTTGCAAAATACAGAGATAAGGAAAGAAAATTGAAAGCAGTAAGGGAAAAGAAATCCCTAACCTACAAGGGAAGACAAATCAGGTTAACAGATTTCTCCACAAACACCTGGCAGGCAAGAAAACAGTGGCATGATATATTCAACATGCTAAATGGAAAAAAAAAAAATATGCAGCCAAGATTATTTATCCAGCAATACTATCATTCAGAATAGAAGGAGAAATAGAGTTTCCAGACAAACAAAAACTAAAGGAGTCATGACAACTAAACCAGCCCTTCTTAAAGGGGACTCTTTGAATGGGAAAGAAGGACCAAAAGCAACAAACACAAGACAGGAACAGAAAATCTCCAGAAACACTGACTTGACTTTGCAGGTAATACAATGACACTAAATTCATACCTATCAATAATCACTTTGAATGTAAATGGACTGACTAAATGTTCCAATCAAAAGACACAGGGCCTCAGAATGGATAAAAAAACAAGACGTATCTATATACTTCTTACAAGAGACTCATCTTAGACCTAAAGACACTTGCAGATTGAAAGTGAGGGGATGGAGAACCATTTATCATGCTATTGGACATCAAAAGAGGGAGTAGCCCTACCTATAGTAGACAAACTAGATTTTATAAAGACTGTAACAAGAGATGAAAAAAGGAACTATATCATAATAAAGGGGTCTTTCCAACAATATGATTGTAAATATGCCCCCAACCTGGGAGCACCCAAATACATAAATCAATTAATAACAAACATAAACTCATTGATAATAATACAATAATAGTAAGGGACGTTAACACCCCACTCACTGCAACAGACAGATTATCTAAGCAGAAAATCAAAAAGGACACAATGTTTTTGAATGACACACTGGACCAGATGCACTTAACAGATACATTCAGAATATTTCATCCTAAAGCAGCAGAATACACATTCTTTTTGAGTGCCCATGAAACATTCTCTAGGATAGATCACATACTGGGTCATAAATTAGGCCTCAACCAGTAAAAAAAAAAAGAAAGAAAAAGAAGATTGAGATCATACCATGCATATTTTTAGGCACAACACTATGAAACTTAAAGTCAACCACAAGAAAATAATCATTCACCATGATCAAGTGGGATTTATTCCTGGGCTGCAAGGGTGGTTCAATATTTACAAATCAATCAATGTGATACACCACATTAATAAAGAATAAGAACCATATGACCCTCTCAATAGATGTAGGAAAAACATTTGACAAAATACAGCATCCATTCTTGATAAAAACCCTCAATAAAACAGGGGTAGAGGGAACATACCTCAACATCATAAAGGCTATATACAAAAGCCCACAGCTAATTTCATCCTCAATGAGGAAAAACTGAGAGCTTGTCCTCTATGGTCAGGAACAAGCAGGGATGTCCACTCTCATCATTGTTATTTCACACAGTACTGGAAGACCTTGCCTCAGCAATCAGAAAACAAAAAGAAATAAAAGGCATCCAAATTGACAAGAAGTCAAACTTGCACTCTTCACAGACAGCTTGATTATCTATGTAGAAAACCTGAAAGACTTCACCAAAAAACTGCTAGAACTGATAAATTTGGTAAAGTCACAGGATACAAAAATCAATGTACAGAATTCTTTTGCATATCTACACATCAATAAGAAAGCAGGAGAAAGAGAAATTAAAAAATCCATCCCATTTATAATTGCAACAAGAACTATAACATACCCAGTAATAAACCTAACCAGAGAGGTAAAAGATGTGTATTCTGAAAACTATAGATCACTGATGAAAGAAGTTGAAGATGACACAAAGAAATGGAAAGGCATTCTATTCTCATGGGTTAGAAGAACAATTATTGCTAAAATTCCTATATTACCTAAAGCAATCTACAAATTTAATGCAATCCCTATCAAAATATCAATAGCATTTTTCACAGAGCTAGAACAATCCTAAAATTTGTACGGAACCACAAAAACCCTTACTACCAAACAGTCTTGAAAAAGAAATGCAAAGTTGGAGGCATCAGAATTCTGGACTTCAAACTATACTAAAAAGCTGTAGTCATCAAGACAGTATGGTACTGGCACAAAAACAGAGACATAGATCAATGGAACAGAATAGAAAACCCAGAAATAGACCCACAACTTTATGGTCAACTACTCTTCAACAAAGCAATTTGGAAAGAATATGCAATGGAAAACAGACATCTCTTCAACAAACGGTGTTGGGAAAACAGGACAGCAACATGCAGAAGAATGAAATTGGGTCTACTTTCTTACACTATACACAAAAATAAATCCAAAAATAGATGAAAGACCTAAGTCTGAGATAGGAAACCATCAAAATCCTAGAGGAGAAAGTAAGCAGCAACCTCTTAGACCTCGGCCACAGCAAATTCTTACTGGACACATTGCTGGAGGCAAGAGAAACAAAAGCAAAAATGAACTATTGGGACTTCATCAAGGTAAAAAGCTTCTGCACAATGAAGGAAACAATCAGCAAACTAAAAGACAACCTTTGGAATGGGAGAAGATATTTGCAAATGGCATATCTGAAAAGGGTTAGTATCCAAAATCTATAAAAGAAATTACTAACTCAACACCCAAAAAATGAATAATCCAGTTAAGAAATGGGAAGAAGATGTGTATAGACATTTTTCCAAAGATGACATATAAGCGGCTAACAGACACATGAAAAGATGCTTAACATCACTCTTCATCAGCAAAATGTAAATCAGAACTTCAATGAGATATCAACTCATACCTGAATGGCTAAAATCAACAATACAAGAAACAACAGATCTTGGCGAGGATGTGGAGAAAAAGGAACCCTCTTGCACTCTTGGTGGGAATGCAAACTGGTGCAGCCACTCTGGAAATCAGTATGGAGATTCCTCAAAAAGTTAAAAATAGAATAACCATATGACCCATCAATTGCACTACTAGGTATTTACTCAAAGGACACTGAAATACTGATATGAAGGAGTACATGCACTCCAATGTTATAGCAGCATTATCAACAATAGCCAAATTATGGAAAGAGACCAAATGACCACTGACTGAATACACACACACACACACACACGCACACTGGTATATTACTAAGCCATCAAAAAGAATGAAATCTTGCCATTTCCAATGATATGGATAAAGCTAGAGTGTATTATGCTAAGTGAAATAAGTCAGAGAAAGATAAATACCACATGATTTCACTCATATGTGCAATTTAAGAAACAAAACAGATGAACATAGGCGAAGGGGGGAAAGGAAAGAGAGGGGAGCAAACCATAAGAGACCTTAACTATAGAGAACAAACAAGGTTGCTGGAGGGGAGGTGAGCAGGGGATGGGCTAAATGGTTGATGGGTATTAAGCAAGGCAGTTGTGATGAACATTGGGTGTTACATATAAGTGATCAATCACTGAATTCTCCTCCTGAAACCAATATTGCACTAAATGTTAACTAACTAGAATTTAAATAAAAACTTGAAACAAGAAAAAAAAATAGTTTTGGTTAAGTAACTCTTCTGGGTCTTCCATTCTTCCATTTTGGAATGTTACACTTTTGTTTACTCTGCGTGTGTGGTGTAAAAAGGGTTAGTGTCTGATAGAGATATCTTACTATTATTAGTTCTAAATGTTAGATCTATGCCTAATGCAGATGAGAACACAACAGCCAGAGCTTTTAGCCTTTGAGGAGAATTCAAGAACTGGGTGAGCCTTTGGTATGCCTCTTTTGAGGAGGAAGAGAATATACTTTGTGAAGAAGAGAACAAAGGAGTAACTAGTGAAAGAAGGGTAGTCTTGACCAAAAAGAAGAAAAGAAAAAATCATGTTCGTCATCCTCTATCTCCTTTTCCTTTCATTGGCATACAGCTAAAATATATTTCTCAGTCTACTTTTATTAAGTGGAGTCTTAACACTGGGTTCTGGCCAATGGAATGTTGGCAGAAGAGATATATGCAAATCTCAGGCCAACTTGAAAATGACCCATGCAATCTTCTATGAATTTTCTTGAATCCTGTCTGTTAATGGCAACCCCATGATGACCCTGAGAGTCACTTATTGAAGGAAATACCAAAAAGTGGAAAAGTAAATGTCCTTGATTGTATACAGCAGAGCTCTCCTAGTAGTCTGCAGTGGACCATGATATGGGTGAGAAATAAACTTTTATTTTGTTAGGCAGTGAAAAATTTTCTTTGGTACAGCACTTAGCATTATTCATTCTGACAATTTCAGTGTTAAATCAGACAGAATTATACCAGAAAATTTACAAAAAATATAAAATATTGTGATATTTGAAATCTACCATTCAAAATCCTTGAGAAACTGTGAGGACAAAATATATATATATTTTTTATCTTTCAAATAAATTGCATTACATGAAAGAATTTCCTGGAACTACTCAAAAAGCATTTGAAGTACAGTTAACCTTGGGTTGTAAAGCTGAGAAAGATAAGTATCGTTGAAAATCTGAATTACTGCAATTGCATTCACTAAATTCATCCTCTAAAATGTTGATCTCAGAATCTTTCCTTACTATGGCTCTATTAGGCAAACCCAGGTCCTCACATTGAAGAGGAAGTCTAGTTTTATTTCACTCAAAATTTTGAAGCAAAAAACATTTTAAGTAAGATTCAATCATAGCATAAGGAGTTCCTCTTCTGATTTTTGTTTTTCGTGTTTTTAAATTAATATTTTCAGTGTGTGGTTATTTGTTTTACTGCCAGAATGTTTTCTAAACCACAAGACCTTTCCTAACATCAAATTTTCTGAGGCAAAGATGGATAGAAGAGGCTTTTCAAGGTTGAACAGCCCAACAGAGGAGAAACTCTGCCTTGACACACTTGGATTAAAAAAAAATAGAAAATTTGTTTTAAAATAACTTACTCTTCACAAAGCATAATTTTCCAGTCAATCATGAAGACAGAGTGCTTCAACTATACTCCAAGAGTTAAAATAAAGCAGCATTAACAATTTATTACAAGTAAAAAATAACCTTAAGAATGGCAATGAAGCAGACAGACTTGAATAATGATAGACTATATACTATAGCTGTCTAGTAAAGAAACCATCTCTGACAGAGAATTTCACTCTGGGTCTTGAGAAAACATGGGTAGGTTTTCCTTAGGGAAACAGACTCATTCAAAGGATGAGCAGCATCTAAGGATCCAATAATTCATTCAAGTAAGACATAAATATAAATTATTTGTGAGCCTGGTTGGGAGTTACTATAGTTTCAGTCACACAGGTTCATTCAAGGGTAGCATTCACCCATTTGGTTGAGTCCCTGAAAAACAGAAATATAATGGCAGAGAACTTAAATTGGAAGCAAAATTTTTATCAGTACTGAATCAGTCACACAGTGAGTAGAACCATGGTCTCTGGTGAACAACTATGTTTATAAGGCACTCTACAAGCTCTGACATTTCCTCAGTGAGTAATTTTGATCACATTATTTAATATTTGTTTTTATCAACATTCTATATCCAAGTAAGAAGTAATGATAGTACTCATAGGAATTTGTGAAATTAAAAGAGTTAATACATGTAAATTTTTTTATAAAATGACTTCTATTAGATCATTTGCTCAAAATATAATTTATTTTTGTATTTGTCTCTTATTTGATGAATCCTTATTGAGCACCAATATTTTTAGGTGCTGGTCTACATGTTGGAGATGTAATAGTAATGACCCACATACAAATTTATGTTCTCATTCATATCATATTGTACTGGCAGAAAAAACAATAAGTAAAATATGTACCACATTAGAACTATGATAAATGCTACAGAATAAAATAAAGGAGCAAAGTTAGGACATGATGGAAGACACCAGAATTTCAAATAGAAGAGTGTATTACTTAGCTCAGGCTGCCCTAACATAATACCATAAACTAGGTAGCTTGAAGAACAGAAATTTATTTTCTCACAACTCTGAAGCTCCAAGTCCAGGATTAGGGTGCTGGAATGGTTGGATCGGGGGAAGGGCTGTCTTTCTGACTGTAGGTGGCCGCCTTCCTGTTGTGTCTTCACATGGTAGAGTGCACACACTGGTGTCCCTACCTGTACTTATTAAGGGCACCAGTACTATGAGATTGAGGCTCCATCTTTATGATTTCATTTAGCTTCAATCACCTCCTTAAAGGTCTTATCTTCAGCATAATCACAGAAGGATTAGTGCTTCAATATATCTAAAGAGACATAATCAGCCAATAGCAGGGAGTCTGGGTAGTCCTTTCTGAAGAGATAGCATTTCAGGGAATATCTGGAAGTACATAGCAGAATGACCAGGGGATTATGTGGGGAAGACTAATTCAAAGAAGAATAAACTACAAGAGCAAAGATTCTGAGTGAGGGGGTGCCTGGGTGGCTCAGTCGTTAAGCGTCTGCCTTTGGCTTGGGTCGTGATCCCAGGGTCCTGGGATTGAGTCCCACATCAGGCCGCCTGCTCGGCAGGAAACCTGCTTCTAAAGGCTGAACCATGAACCATCATGTATTATTGCAGTCTTTTCAAAATATTTTTTGGTATCCTATAATATTAGAATCCTCAAAAAATCTAAAGTCCCTAATTAACTTGTTGTAAAAGCACTTTATGTGAATCTAATTCAATCATTTAGAATTTTTGTTTTATGTTTAAACCACATTTAGGGGGAAAGTCAGCGCTTTATTTAGCTTATATATGACATAATAAATATATGTATATATATTTAATCACAAATTTTCTTTAAATCGTACAGGGTTCTTCCTGGTTATACTTCAGTATATATTACAGCCATGACTAAACTCCTAGATAGCAAGATATGAGGAAGAGTTGGCTGGAGATGTATCTCCACATTAATCACTAGAGCTGATTTGTCTGTGTATACAAGTGCCCTGTTCTTCTATACTCCATGGAGGTACTTCCTCAACTAATGTGCTTTTTTGAGAAGTATTACCTTCCAGTCAGGAGTAGAATATCCTTCAATCAAGGATATTTGATTGCACTATCCATGCCTTGTTTCTATTTGCATTCTCCGCCAGTCTCAAAGAAATAAATATGTAGATCTTTAAATAACAAATGGGAATCTACTCTTAACCTAAATATAATGCTCAATCATCAGTCCTCATTAAACTTGAGTTATGAGCTGCATTGATGCAGCTGATCAGTCTCCTCTCTTGGGATTATTTTCTCCCCTTGTCTTTGAGGCTACAACATTCTGTTCAGAGTGAAGACTCAGTTCCCTCCTCTTTGTCTATTCTTCCAACATCTCATTTGCTACTTCCCCTCCAAAAAATTTTGACTGCTCCAAGGCTCAACCTTCGTACCTTTTCTCTTTTACTATTTATCGTCACTTTCTAAGTCAGTTCATTCAGTCTCAATACATTAAATGCCCTAAATATGCTGATGAATTAAATTTGTGTATCTAATCTGGACTCCTATGAAACACAGACTCATGTTCCAGTGCCTATATTACCACTTCAAAGTATACTCGGCATCTCAAATTTAAAATTGTCACAAGGAGATGAGGGGAGTAAAGAAGAACAGATTTTTGTTTTTGTTACAATTATTCAATTGCCATTAATGGAAATTCTTCCAGTTGCTCATGATTAAAATCTTGGGTTCATCTTTCCTTTTCATTTTTCGTTCAAACCTTACATCTAATCTACTGGCTAATGATGCTAGTTCTATCTTCAGGATGCATCCAAAGTAAGAAAAGTTATCATTTCATCCACTGCTACCTCTGTGCTCCTAGTTACCAGCATAGATCACTTGAATTGTTAAAATACCCACCTCTTGATCTTCCTACATTTGCTTTTTTATTTTTTTCTGCTTTGCTAATTTTTTTAATTTAATTTTATTATATTATGTTAATCACCATACATTACATCATTAGTTTTTGATGTAGTGTTCCATGATTCATTGTTTGTGTATAACACCCAGTGCTCCACGCAGAACGTGCTCTCTTTAATATCCATCACCAGGCTAACCCATCTCCCCACCCCCTCCCCTCTAGAACCCTCAGTTTGTTCTCTTTTCTACTCTTTGCTAGAGTTGTGAAAATACAAGTTAGATTGTGTCACTCCTCTACTCCCAAGTTTTCACCAGCTTCACAGTTCATGAATAGTAAAAGAAAAATTCTTAATAGCCTAATTATCTTAATTTTTTATGTTCTTTTCCCCTAAGACCTCATCTCCTTCCACTAAACCAGGCTCCCTCTAGGTTGCAGCTTTACTGGCTAGCTTCCATGCCCTTCCTCAGACATTCCAAGTACACTTCCACCTCAAAGCCTTGTCACTTGTTTTTCCCTTGAAAATACTAACATATTCTCCATCTTGCTCCCCTACTTAAAGTGTGTGCTCAAATACCCCTTCCTTATGAAATCTTTCCCAGGCCAAAATTGCCATCCCACAATACACTCTTTTATGTCTCTTTGACTTTTCTTAACACCCATCACTATCTAATGTAGTATATTTTTTGCTAATTTACCTTGTTTATTCTGTCTCCACCTACTAGAAAGTATTTTCCATTGGCATAAACATGCTTATCTCCTTTTTATTGTTCAATCACAACTGAAAATTCGTTAGAGCATAATACTTTAGCATATTTGCTGAAAGAAACCAAAAGATAACAATGTAAAGAAAAACATCTTTCCTAACCTTTTGGATTTTCATATATATTTATTCATTCAACAAGTATTTATTGAACTCCTACACTGTGATATAGTTCATTGTACAGATAAAGTAGTGTAGGAGCTGACAAAGCCCACATTCTTCAGGGGCTTACAATTCAGTCAGGGAAAAGGTAAAAAAAAAAAAAAAAAAAAAAGCCAGATAAAGAATTTTTAAAATATGTTCAAATGGTAGTAATTACTATAAAAAAAATCAAATAGAATGTTGTGTAAGAATGAGGCTGGGCTATCGGAAGCTGTGTTAGATAGCAGGGTAAGGAATAGCCTCTTTGCTACTTCAAGAAATACATTTAAATTGAGACTTAAAATATGTAAATGAGACAGCCAAGGAGAGATGTGTAAATGTCATTTCGTACCAAGGATAAAGCAAGAACAAAACAGAATTGCAGGATAGGGTAACATATGTCTAGGAACCAAAGGAATTGAGTGTGAAAAGAACTTCATGACCAAGGGGAAAGCAGTAAAGGGTTTAGGCAGGAAAGTGACAAACTTGGATATTTTAAAAGTTCATTCAGTATGTCTCTCAGAAAATGAATTGTAGTAGAACAGAAGTGGGAGCCAGAAGGTGACTAGGAGGCAACTCTTATTCAAGGCTATCGATGCTAGTTTGGGGGATTAAGGTGGTAGTAAAGAAAACTAAGAAAAATGTATAAATTTGAGATACATTTTAGAAATAGAGTCTATAGTACTTGGTGGTAGATTGTATGGGAATAAAGAAAGAAGGCAAATAAATAATAAATGTTCAGTTTTTAGGCTGGAGCAACTCTGAATTTTAGTATCCCCTTTGGGGAAAAATTCAAGAATTATGTTTAGTATACATCATGTTTGAAACATCTGTTAAACATCCTAGTGGAGATGTAAGTGGGCAATTACAGACGTCTAGAACTAAGATGACTGTAGAACTGTACCTGCTGGAAAAATTTGCTACTCCATCCCCACTGGCTAGATCAGTGCCTTACACATAGCTGAAGAACAATAAATGTGTTGAATCAAAGACTATTCCTCGTTCTTTCAAATGTGCATGTGGAAAATCTTATCTTTGTTCATAATTCCTAATATTTAGACTTTTAGTGTTTTTTCTTTACTACTGGTAATAATATGTTTGAAATCTAAACCATTAGTTCTCAAATTATTTTCTCAAGTAACTGAAAACTATTTCTCTAAACATGATGAAATTATGCTAATGCAGGTCTAAACTGTTTTCAAAGCAGACCATTTGCAAGCTCCAAAACTACTTTAATTAATGCATATTCTAAAATTTTAATAATCAAATACCTTGTTTGAAACTCTTCTTTTGGAACAAATATTTAAATTTTTTCTTTGAGGTTCCTGGGGATTTTGCTAGAGGTTTTATTCTTAAATATGATAAAATCTTAGTATAAATGACAACAACACAACACAAAACTATTTTGTTTCAGGGTCTAAAATCCAATTATACTGAATTGTGAGAGTTGGAATAAAGTTAAAAAAAAAAAGTAAAAAGCACCAATATATCGTATAAGTGAAGCAATTTCCCTAGAGACAAAAATAACACATATCTTCCAACCTCATCTATCTTAGCATTCAGAGTACTGTGTACATGATTTTAAATAAAGCCAATATGCTCATCTTTCTTTTTCCACATGTGTTACTAAACCTTAAAGGACTTCATTAAATGTTCTTAAATGTATACAATAACTTCCGGCCCCCTCTTCAGATTAGGCACTTATTCAAAATTGTCAAATAAGCAAATAATTTCTCTGTTAAGATGCTATTTATTAGCTTGTGCTATAGTGGGCCATGTACTTTTAGATGTGCACATTTTGATATGGGTTTGTCTAACCACCACAAACAATATCATATAGTCCCATGATCAGAATGTCAAAGTGGGTCAAAAATCAAAGGAAATTGGAGAAAGACAATGGATATTATGAATACATATGTGCACTCTTGTTATGGATGTGTTTTTTATGCTGTACTGTTAGAAATAAAATACTATTGCATTGAAATATTTTAAGACTTCTAGACATTAACATGTTTGGAACTATTAATAGGCTAATTAAGTGGGAGAGGCAACCTCATATTATCCACTTTACCCAATTTGAACAAATAGACCAATCTGATATTATACTCTAGACAAAAACCCCCATTCTAATTTATGAGAAATATATTCCTGAATGTTAAAAAAATTAGAAAAAAAACCATGTATGTATATATTAGAAAGATAAATTTAAAACATCAAAATGCACAAGATATTAATCATTGTGTTTGTTTTGTTATATCCAAAAACAATTATCCATTTTTGTTTGCAGTAAATATCAAAATAAGTTTCAAAATCATCTTTAGGGTTTATTACTTCTCTCTCTAGCCTCCCCCTCTACATCCCTCTGTCCCTATACCCTGGTGCACAAGGGCCTTGCCCTCATAGAATGCCTTCTTCTTTTCCCTTCCTATTTCAATTCTATTTTTAGGGCAAGCAGAAGTTCACTTTGCTCTGTAATGCCTTTAAATTCCTTACTGACTTTCATTTCCTCAATCCTACAATACATTATTTTCTTCTTATATTTTTTTTTCCAGAAGAATCCTGGAATAAGAAGGAATTTAAAAGATTACTTAAAAATCATACATCAATTGCTATGTATATTCATTATCCCCTGTAACATCACTGATAAACATTTTACGTGATAATCATATGAATTTTGATTTACACCTTATTCTTTTAACGCGGTTTAAACACTTTTTCCCCCTTGTATAGATTCAAACTCTGCTTTCTAGTTGCTAAATTGTCATGTCTTCATTCTTCAGTATATGGCTCTTGTTTATCAATTCCTAGATGGAAGGAACACTGTGTAATTAACCTGAATAGTGAATAGATTTTTGTTGACCTGTATTTCAAAGCATAGGTTCCAATTTTCTGCCCAATATACAAGTGATGTCTGACCAGCACATATAAGAACATATATACAATGTGCTTTGTGATGAACACCATACATCTACTTATGTGGACAACAAATACACTAGACTTTTTGGTAGACTCACCACACCACCATTAAATTGTATTGAACTTTTAGTCCACTTAAATCTCAAAATCTTCCTCATGGTTTGTGATATGGAGCCCTGCATCTCTCAATTTGAGATATTTTAGCATAGAGTTGCTATTTCCCCCTTTACACAGTGCCTGACAAACAGTAGAAACTCCATACTTTTATAGAATGACCTTAGAATGAAAGAATTTATCAAAGATTTTTTTTAATCTTAGAAATAAATGAAAATTCTTTAGAGATGTAACCTATGAAAATGTGGCATACAGCCTGTCTTGACTTTGGACTTTCTCATAACTTCTTTTCATCCACTGTACCCTAAACTTCATTTAAAAAATGAAAGCCAAATTATAGAAAGATAAATAAAACAAAAGTAATATTGCATGTACTCAGTAAAAGGAATATATAAAACATTTCCAATAAAAATCTTCAATAAAAAAACAAAGTTCCAGCCACAGAGAAATATCACCAGATCCTTAAGAGCTTAAACATATAAAAAATTAAAAACTCAGTTCTCTTTTAAGAACTTAGAAAGTTGGGCCTCAGGTAAAGATCTAGGTTAATAACCCTTGAAGGGGAATCTCAGAGAAAGCTGAGAAACATGTAATTTTCACAAAATATGGGGTCACACAAATCAGAGAGTCATCCGTGTTAGACTGTTGTCCAACTTCAAAAACATCTCTCTTGTGTTTACAAAAATGCACAAAATCCTTAAAGTTCTTAATTCCCTAACTAGTATTTCCCTAATTGATTTTTTGTCTTTCTTTTTAAAGCTTAAGAGCTGTGTTTTATGAATTTTAATTTTAATACAGATCTAGCAGTAATGTAATTGCCAATCAGAGATCATCTCAGATCTTAACTTCTTCTGAAGTGTTTATTAACCCTCCAAATAATTGATTAACACTTCAATTTTTTTAAGCTATTGCTTTAAAAAAATGAATTTCTAAGCAAGTTAGCAACTTATTGGTGAGTGCTCCTACCAGAATAAAACACATATGCTGATTCACACATCTTGGGAATAGCAATTCAGTTACACAAGCACCTGACTCCATTATCATCCTGTCTTTATCCCAAAGAGATCGGGAAAAACTGTCAAATACCTTGCCAAAATCTGGATCAGTGTATCCATGTAATTCCCTGATTTACTTGTATAATAACTGTATTCAGAAAGTCTATAGCATCATAAGAAATGTTCACTGAAATTTCCTCCTTTTTTGGGAACTAGAGCCAATCTCTAAATTTGGGGGGGGGGAGGGGAGACTGAGATATTGATAGCATAACAGAACTAAATGTGGCAAGAAGGAAAAAAAAATTACTCATATCTGGCTCTCTGGTCCTTGGAGAATGGGTACCTTGGTCTTAAAAGTTTATCAATAAATAATCCAGATCAAAGATTGAGATGTTGTGGGGAATTATTCTATTTTAGCTTGAGGAGAAGTATTGCTAGGTGTATTCACTATGTAAGGTACCAATGCTTCAAGGTTTCTAAACCCACCTGAAATGTTCAAGAACCTGTGCGTATGGAAAATCTCCTGGATTTACATTAGATCCAATATTTTTTATGGCTACACTCTTGAGATTAAGAAAGTAAAAATCAAGAGTATCATGGGGGGATGCAAGTACTGAACATGGGTGCAAAATCATTCCTACATACTTCTTTTTCCATTCATTTATTCAAACACGCATTTAATAATATGCTTAAAAACCAGGGTCTCTTCATATCCTGTGGCTCAGATGAAAGATTTATGATAAGAGTTTGAAGGTTATAGTATCCTAATTTTATTCCTCCATGATGCTTTCAGTTATGATACCTTACTATTAAAGATTTGGTTCCCTACCAAATTAATTCCATTTACAGGACTTGATCTGGTCATCTTATTTTTCACTCTTTGTGACCTTATGAAAGAAGTGTCTTCTGTTTTTGAAAATAATTAAACTTACATGTAATCTATCACACTAGAACAGGTCCTTTGCCATTATTAAGACAATTAGTTACTAAATACAATTTTGGGGTTTTTTTGTTTTTTTTTTTTTTCATCTTAGGAAAGTGTGAAGTGCAAGACAGTTGTTTTTAATTTTCTTTCCAGGGATAAGATCATTGGCAGTAAATGAGCAGCTCTAGGGAAAAATTAACTCATTCAAATCAATGCTGGGTTGTGAAACTTTTATTCCCAAGTCAGAAATTAGGAACTGGAAAGGAAGTAAGTCTCCCTTCTTAAAGTATTTATTCTTGGGAGTGACCTATGGAGTGAGAAACTTTGAATTGTTGTCTTTCAATATGAAACTTTCCCTTGAAAAGGTCACCCAAATTAGTGGCTATTAATTTGAAGTAATTTCATAGTGGGTTAGTGACCTACTCTCAATAAATCTCTGAAATTTAGTTTCTAATCCTAAAAAGTTTGAGGTAAGAAAATATCAATTAACAAATTAGAAGTTTTTGAAATATCTGCTTCCAATTTACCATGACTTAACTGATACTAATCTGAAACCATGAGGTTGTATAATAGATGTTGACTTGGAATTCAGCAAATTTTAGAGGAGGAACAGAGTACAGTAAACTGTTATGAATAAGTCAGTAAAGGTCAATTCCAAATATCAGTTTTAAGGATCTTAGAGTCTGTGTCAAGTTCTATTCCCCCCACCTTTTTTTGTGAAAATCAGTAAGTCATTGTTGGTGATTTAAATTGTGTGTGGGTATGTATAAATATATAAAATATTTCAATCCTAGACATAGGCTTACATATTCAATTACTCAGAATTATGTGTACATTTTAATTTCTATCACAAAAAAATATTTGGACTAATAAAAATAATTTTATAAAATAATACTGAAATGTTTTTTAAGAATCAAACATTCTCCTATAAATCATTGTGTTCTGGATTGAAAAGTCTAAGTTTCTGGAGCTAGCATGTTTCTACCGTTTTGGTTAGGTCAGTGAGATTAAAGAAATTAAATGTTTTAAAATATTCTTCTAGTTTGGGTGTTTGGGTTATAATTTAAGTTAGGATTAGATTTCACACCTGCCATTAGGGTAAAAAAAAAATAAAGTATTCTCAGACACAAAATAAGAAATTTTGTTTCAATAAAAGTCCTGATTTTCTATCAAATTTATATTCTATCTCAGGACACAGATACTCATTTAAAAATTACCTGCAAAATGATGAGGCTGACCAGAAAATGCTAGAATTTGACTCTATATAAAAGCCCTGTTTGGGTGTTCCAACCACTGTGTGGCAGGGTCTGGACATGGAATAGGCAAATCCAACTGCAAGGGAGAGTCCAGTAGATGGGGGAAATCATCCTGGACTCTGAGTCTGGAAATCACAGTGACCACTGATACATAAGTAGTTGTCAGGAAGGTCTAGAAATAATTAACTAGGATTCCCAATAGCCAAAAAATCAGAGCCAAGAAATAAGAAACCTAGGCATAGCAAAATATAAAGAAACAGACCCATATTAGGCATCAGAAATGTCTATCCTGAAAACTCAAGGACTGAACATAGAAAAATTTCAAAAACAACATTTCTCTCACACCATTTACTAAGTAATACACCAATCAGATCTGAATAATTAAATTCAACTATTAAAGTGTCTGTTTCAAGCTAGTCATCTGTGCTCTAAGAAACACTGGATGACCAGGAATAACCCAACAGACTTCAGACCCACAGGAACCTGTGCACTAAGATGATAATCAGAAAAGGCATTCAGGCATCAAGGAATAAAACTGGAAGAGAAATACGGGATAAATTCTGGCCTTTGGAATAAAGCAGAAGTCTCTCTCTGGAAGGACTGAAGGGCAGATCAAGTTAACAGCAGAACTATCCTGGGTAGCGGACTAGGAAAACTGATCCTTGGTAAAGGCAAGATTGTTTTCAAATCCAGTAATCAGATTGAGTTTGGAGGGTGTGGACGAATCACATGACCACAGCCTTCAGAACAAAAGGTCTAGGGAGGTAGGAAACCAGATGGATTATGAAATTTAAAGTGGATTTTAGTATATATTTTCCTAGCATACATTTTTGGCTCATTAAGAACTGAAGTTTTTGATAGATTTTAACTATATACACATCCAATATCCCTGTATATCTTCCAGTTTTTGATGTTAACCTGCAGAGGAAGAGAAGCTTTTCTTAAAGGGATTTCCATCTTCATTCAAAGGGTGCCTCTAAATCCACATAGAATATAATTCCACCGGGGCCCCTGGGTGGCTCAGTTGTTAAGCATCTGCCTTCGGCTCAGGTCATGATCCCAGGGTCCTGGAATCGAGCCCCGCATTGGGCTCCCTGCTCAGCGGAAAGCCTGCTTCTCCCTCTCCCACTCCCCCTGCTTGTGTTCCCTCTCTCGCTGTGTCTCTCTCTCAAATAAAGAAATAAAATCTTTAAAAAAAAAAAAAAAGAATATAATTCCACCGGGGCGCCTGGGTGGCTCAGTTGGTTAAGCGACTGCCTTCGGCTCAGGTCATGATCCTGGAGTCCCGGGATCGGGTCCCGCATCGGGCTCCCTGCTCAGCAGGGGGTCTGCTTCTCCCTCTGACCCTCCCCCCTCTCATGTGCTCTCTGTCTCTCTCATTCTCTCTGTCTCAAATAAATAAATAAAATCTTTAAAAAAAAAAAAAAGAATATAATTCCACCTATCCCTTATTTCGGTATTTCTGTGCTTCAGTATGCAAACTGGATTGAACATGGAGGATGAGTAAAGAAAACAAAGATAAAAAGGCATTGTAGGGGCACTTGGTGGCTCAGTAGGTTAAGCTTCTGACTCTTGATTTCTGCTTGGGTCATGAATTCAGGGTCCTGAGATTGAGCATCGCATGGGGCTGCATGCTCAGTGGGGAGTCTGCTTAAGATTTTCTCTCTTTCCCCCTCTGACCCCACACCCCACTCATGCTTGCTCTCTCTAAAATAAATAAATCTTTTTAAAAAGGCATTATAAATGCCCATTTTCTCCACAAATTTAAGTTGGAACTACAAGAATATTTAATTATACTGCCTGCTTGCTGCAAAAGCACATCAATTAAGTTTACTGCAATGGTTATTGATTGCATGTCTATTATAAGGGCATTCTGAAATAACTGAGGAAAAGGCAAAGACAGACATTTCCCCTAATGCCATTTTGCATATATCTAGAAGAGAATTTTGATGTATTAATCTTTATCATAACAAAAATTATAAATGCTATAATAGGATGAAACAGGTACACAGAGGAGAGGAATCAGCAAACTTTATCCCTATTGGTCTTTTACTTATAACGAATAATATTTCAATTATGTTAGATAGAGAAAACAAACTATGTAAAGAAAATAAGCACTGTCAGTAAATACACAAGAAGGCAGTTTAAATCAATCATGATTAATGTGGTTATCTGTGTTGGAGAGATCAATAAATAACAGGAGGTGTAACTTTGGAAGTATTTAGAGACCTTAGAGCTTGAATGTCCTGTTAGTGTAAGAGAATTGGACAAAGAAAATACTTGAAAAGACAATAGCTAAAAAAGGTTTTGAGAACCGCTGACATACAATTCATAGACCCATGAAGCTCTAATGATCTCTAGCAGGGTAGAAAACCACCACCAAAAACTATGGTAAAAACTTCTAGAATAGTCATAGTGAAACTGTCCTACAGCAAAAGAAAAAAAATCTTAAAATCACCTAGAGGAAAATCAGATTATCTTCAAAGGAGAGTTAATTAGTCTAACAATAAATTCTCTATCTCAACAATAAAAAGAAAGTAGAATACCCTCAATATGCTAAAAGAAACTAGGTAGGAACCCAGAATTCTATTACTTGTGAAAGTGTCTTTAAGGCACCATTATAAAAGAAATAAACTGAAAGCAATTTCATCAACAGATTACGCTAAAAGAAAATTAAAAAGCATATACTTTAAGTTGAAAGGAATTGATCCAGTATAGTAAATTAAGATAAAAAATAAGATTCAAGAATTTAGAAGATAATAAATATGAAACAAATACACATTGACTATAAAGAGTAATAATGTCTACTGATGTTAAAATTAGATATATGACAACAATAATATAATTTCAAACAGTATGTGGAGTTAAAATTTTCAAAGGCAATTGCATATTCTTGAGAGGATATAAAGAGGATGGACTCTGGTAGATTATCTATAATTTTTATGGTAACTTGAGAACAGAGAACATATAACTCATCAGTTGGTATCCTATTCCTCCAGGAATCAACACTTCTTTTCATACTAGTAGTTTCTTATTTAAATCTCCACCTGAGTCTTTCTCTGGCTAAAGAACCTTACTCATCAACAATAAATAGGACAATCAATAAATAAACTAGTTTTTTTTTACTTTTGGGTGATAAAACCCATTTTTCTACAGCATTTCAAAGAGGCTAGTTCCACTAGAACTAAGACCCATTAGCTCTCAGGACTATCTTGTTCAGCAGTAACTCACCTATGTTGACTTTCTTCTTTTCCTGTGTCATTTTTCCACAATCTACTGGTTTTCCTATATAACCTCTCATATAAAATATTAATTCATCTTACTCTCAGGGAATGATTCTAAAAGAACCCAATCTATAAAAAATTTAATCAAGGGAAAAATAGAATAAGAAATACTCAAACGTCAAGGGGTGACAGGGTAATAGTAAAAAAAGAACACAGACTTGATACAAAGAAGAATGTAATAACATGGTATATTTTACTCAAATATATTGATTAAACATATTTGATGGAAATTGACTGAATATTCCAATCTGAAGAAATGTTACTGACAAATAGACAAATCAATCAGTAGGTATATAGAAAATTTAAAGAACACTATTTTTTCCTTTTGTTTGCCTTTTATTTTATTTTATTATGTTATGTTAATCACCATACATTACATCATTAGTTTTTGATGTAGTGTTCCATGATTCATTGTTTGCGTGTAACACCCAGTGCACCATTCAGTACATGCCCTCTTTAATACCCAACACCAGGCTAACCCATCCCCCCACCCCCCTCCCCTCTAGAATCCTCAGTTTGTTTCTCAAAGTCCATAGTCTCTCATGGTTCGTCTGCCCCTCCGATTTCCCCCCCTTCACTATTAACCAATATATGCTAATTAACATTTATGGAAAACTATGCTCTCAACAGATGATAGGCCATATGTTGGGCCATAAAATAAGTCTTGATCGATTTCAAAGGATTTAAAAACTTGAGTATATTCTGTGACACAAATACAATCAATTAGAAATAAAAATGAGATTCTAGGAAAATTTCAAATATTTGGAATGGAAAAAACATATTTAAGTAACCTATGGCTCAAAGATGAGTTAGTGAAAGGAATTAGAAAATATTTTGAAAAGAATAATGAAAACATAATACACCAGTTACTTTAGATGCTTACATAATAAAAGATTTAAAAGAATGACCAACACAAAAGACCACATATCATATTATTCCATTTATGTGACATATCCAAATCAGGCAAATCTGTAGAGATTGCAAGTAGATTAGTGCTTGCTTGGGGCTGGAGTGGATGGATGACTGGGTAGAGGGTGCAGCTGAAGTATAAGAGGTTTCTTTCTGAGGTGATGAAACGATCTCAAATTGTCCTGATAGACAAATATATATGTGAATATTTTTAACCCTTGTTTTTTTTTTTTCTTTAAAAAGGATGGATTGCACAGTGTGTGAATTTTATTCTCAATAAAGATATAATTTAAAAGAATGACCAAAATACCTAATTTAAGAAGCTAAGGGGGTGGGAGGAAATTAAATATAAGAAGCAATGGGATAATAAAAAGGGAGAATAATAAAAATAAATCCATAAAGAAATGTTACAAACCCAAAAGTTGTTTAAAATTGATAAATGAAACAGGAGAGAGATAGAGAACATTAATTACAAACATTGGGAGTGGATATTTCTACAAATTCTACAAATGTTGAAGGTATAATGAAGGAATATTAAGAACTTCATGCCAACAAAACTGGCAATTTAGATGAATGAAATAAGCAAACCCTTTAAAAAATATAGTTTACCAAATATGACATTGAATTAAGTAGAAAATACAAATAGCACTCTTAAATACCTAATTAAAATCATTTCCAAGAAGAAAACTAGAAGTTCAGATGGCTTCATTGGTAAATATGTAAGTAAGAAATAGTACCAATGTTTAAAAATTCCCACAGAGGAATTCCTATAAGAAAAAACACTTTCTGGGTGCCTGGGTGGCTCAGTTGGTTAAGCGACTGCCTTCAGCTCAGGTCATGATCCTGGAGTCCCTGGATCGAGTCCCACATCAGGCTCCCTGCTCAGCAGGGAGTCTGCTTCTCCCTCTGACCCTCCCCCCCTCATGTGCTCTCTCTCATTCTCTCTCTCTCAAATAAATAAATAAAATCTTTAAAAAAAAAAAAGAAAAAAAGAAAAAACACTTTCCAATTCAAGAGAACCACATAATATAGGTATCAAAAGCTGATAAAAATACTACCGAGAAAATTATAAAATAATAAAGCTCTTAAAATTAGAAATAAAAATCCTCCCATATTGGCAAATCAAATCCAGTAATATATTAAAAGTATAATATACATAATGAAATGTGAATTCCAAGTTACTGTAACAATCAAGCATCAATGTAATTTACCAATACTGGATAAAAGAAAAAAATGATAACTTCAATAAATTCAGAAAAATGATGAAAATTCAGTAACTATAACCATTTATGATAAAAATGAAAATAAACTTTTAAGCAAATTAAAAATTAAAGAAGTTTGTTCATGCCCCATGAGAAGGCAAGGAAGTCCTCTCTCAGCATTTATATCCATCATAATGGAAATTTTAGAAAGAATAAGGCAAGCAAATAAAATCAAAAGTAAAATATTAGAAAAGATTCCAAGTTATTATTCATAGCAGACTTGACTGTCTATACAGAAAATCCTAATAAGACCTACTAAATTTAAAAAAGGTTATAGGATACAAGTTCAATATACACATCAATTATATATTCTAGCACTAAAACTACAGAAAATAAAAATACTGTTTATATTAGAGTCAATAATAAAATATGTAAGGTTGGGCGCCTGGGTGGCTCAGTTGGTTAAGCGACTGCCTTCGGCTCAGGTCATGATCCTGGAGTCCCTGGATCGAGTCCTGCATCGGGCTCCCTGCTCGGCAGGGAGTCTGCTTCTCCCTCTCCCACTCCCCGTTTGTGTTCCCTCTCTCACTGTGTCTTTCTCTGTCAAATAAATAAATAAAATCAAAAAAAATAAAATAAATAAAATAAAATATGTAAGGATAATTTAGCCAAAGATGTTTAATTTAATATTATTTTAAAATAATAACAATAATTAGCTGAGAAAAAAATAAATAAGTGAAGATATATTTTTAGTTCATGGACAAGATGACTCAATATTAAGATATAAATTCTTCCAAAGACTGATCTATACAGTCCAATTTTTAAAAAAAACTCCAAGTTTTTAGTTAAGCAGCTGATTCTGAAACTTACATCTTAAGCACACAGAATAGCCAAACAATCTTTAAAAAGAACAAATTTGGAGAACTCCCTCATCCTGATTTCAAAACCTACTCTAAAGCTACAGTATTGATGAGAGTGGTCCTGAAGAAAAAATATCAAGTCTATGGAAGGGATTATAGGCACAGAATAGACTAAACTGATTTTTGACAAAGCCACTAAGACTACTTATTGGTAGAAATAAAATTTTGCTTTGTTTTTCAGTAAATCGTGGTAATTAAACAGGACAAATGCATGGGGAAAAAATCCTTGACCTCATACTATACACAATTATTAATTTAGATAAAATCATGGACCTCTATAGAAAAACATGAGATGTATAAAGATTATAATTTTTCTTTGGGATATACATATTTTTCTTAAGATAGAAAAATAATCATAAATTGAAATACAGATAATTTTCTTTTTTTTCTTTTTTTTTTTTAAAGATTTATTTATTTATTTGAGAGAGAGAGAATGAGAGCAGCATGAGAGGGAGGAGGGTCAGAGGGAGAAGCAGACTCCCCGCCGAGCAGGGAGCCCGATGCGGGACTCGATCCTGGAACTCCAGGATCATGACCTGAGCCGAAGGCAGTTGCTTAACCAACTGAGCCACCCAGGCGCCCCCAGATAATTTTCCCTTACCAAAATTAAGTACTTCTGAATGTCAAAACACCATAAGGAAAATGAAAAAATCAAGACTTAGAAAAAATGTCATTTCTATATATTGATATACCATCTCTCTACCTATTATCTATCAATCTATAGGCTGACAACAGCGTGTATATGGAGCACATAAAATCCTACATATCAATAACAACCCAATAAACTGAGCAACAAACTTGAAATGTTCTTAACATCACCAATAAGGTATATAAATTGCCAAGTAGCTCATGAAAAGGTGCTATCTTTGGTAATCAGGTAAATGCAAATCAAAATCAAAGCTGGGTTGCACTTCACATTGCTATCATAAAGATAAAATGACTGTCAGGATTAAATACTGGCAAGGGGCGCCTGGGTGGCTCAGTTGTTAAGCGTCTGCCTTCGGCTCAGGTCATGATCCCAGGGTCCTGGGATTGAGTCCCACATCGGGCTCCTTGCTCAGCGGGGTGCCTGCTTCTCCCTCTGCCACTCCCTGCCACTCTGCCTACTTGTGATTCCTCTCTCTCTCTATGTCAAATAAATAAATAAAATCTTTAAAAAAAATAAATACTGACAAGCATGTAGATGTAAAAAAATAGCACAACTTTAGCAGTTTCTTATATACTAAATATGGAGCATCCTATGACCCACCAATTTCACTCCTAGATATTTACTCAAGAAAAATGTAACATTTATTTATAAAATTATACAGTAATATTTATTACAACATCATTCCTAATATAAGAAGTACATATTCTACAAATCCAAGAGTTCAAGAATAAGATAAACTAATCTACAGTTATGGAAATCAGGAAGTGGTTGCATATGACAGATGGATGTCAAAAAGGTGGTTTAGAATACTATTTGAAGAGGGGCACCTGGGTGGCTCAGTCGTTAAGCATCTGCCTTCAGCTCGGGTCATGATCCCAGCGTCCTGGGATCGAGCCCCGCATCGGGCTCCCTACTCTGCAGGAGGCCTACTTCTCACTCTCCCACTCTCCCTGCTTGTGTTCCCTCTCTCGCTGTCTCTCTCTCTCTGTCAAATAAAATCTTAAAAAAAAAAAAAAAGAATACTATTTGAGGAGACAAATGCTATATCTTGATTCAGGTGCTGATTACATGGATGTATGCATTTGCCAATACTCCCTAAATTGTATCTTGAGATCTGAGTATTTCACTGAATGAAATTTTACCGTAATTTAAAATATTTTGTCAAGATACTTGATTCAGCAACATTACCTATTTGTGACTACTGAGTTTAAACAAAGGATGTTTCCCATGCCCACAATGACATAATTTGCTGGCATTAATTTATGATACTACCCTAGTTATTTTATAAGCTTTGAGGAAATATTAAAGATATAGTTTCTGAAAAAAAAGTGTTGCTAAATAACTATATACACACACTCTATTCTGGCTTGGATTCAAAGAGCCGCCCAACACAGTGCCATCTTCTCAAGAGTTATGTCTTGGTATCCCTCAGTGTTTGGCAATATTAGGCACTCAACCATAAACAGAAATAATTTGATGCTATGCTCAGAATTCTGGTACTATCTATTTTATATAATTAGAATTACTTGAGTACCAAAATCTAAACCCTCTGTATTTCAAAATAATTGAATGTGTAAAATTTTAAAATTTGACTTACAGGATTATTTAGTATGAATTAAGTCCTATTCCTTAGGCCCATGTAATTATGACTTTAATATTTTTTCTTTTCTGTTGAGGCTATATTTTTGTATTCAAGAGATTATGGCAGTGGGAAAAAATAGAGTAATATTGGTAAATGCAAATAAAAACCCCATGAATAATTAAAAAGTAGAAGAATTATAAGTTACACTCCTCTCTTGCATTTACCATCAACACTGTAAAAAAATTACTCTGAAATAGGTGAAGTTTGGTAGCATGTTCTTCATTGTCACAGAGTCACTGTTTAGTAAGTTCACACAAGAATTAAGTTGTTTAGGGTGCCTGGGTGGCTCAGATGGTTGGGCGTCTGCCTTCGGCTCTGGTCATGGTCCCAGGGTCCTGGGATCGAGTCCCGCATCAGGCTCTCTGCTCCTTGGGAGCCTGCTTCTCCCTCTGCCTCTCTTGCTCTGTCTCTCATGAATAAATAAATAAAATCTTAAAAAAAAAAAAAAAGAATTAAGTTGTTTAGTAGAATATAGCTGTGTTATGCTGTTCACTCTTAAGAGTTTAGAATCTGTTGGAGAAGGTAATTGATTGAGAGGATGTGCACTACTGGTTGGTCCTCAAGATGGACCTAGGCAATCAGAGGCTCCTCACTCCCTGCCCTGTCCTTGGAATGTGCATTTGCCTACTCTTCCAACAGTGGGAGCTGTTTTTAAATAATGCACCCTTCAGGGTGGGTGCTTGGATGGCTCAGTCAGTAGAGAGTGAGACTCTTGATCTCAGGGTCATGAGTTCAAGCCCCAGGTTGGGCATGGAGCCTATTATTAAAAAAAAAAAAAAAAAAAAAAAAAAAAGCAGCCTTGAAAGATTAAGGGGTTTTTTTTGTTTGTTTTTGTTTTTTAAGATTAAGGTGTTGCTGAAATCATCTGGTCTGTATAGATCAGTAAACTCCATTAAGGCCTCTATATAAACTTTTAAGATTCTGGTGGACAGGTGTGTAAATCTACTCAACTTAACAGCTGCCATGACAAACCTTTATGTAATTCCCCTTATTTAACTTGCCACCAAACTCATCTGGAGTGATTAGCATCTTTCTTCAATTTCCCCTTACCCTCTGCAAATGGGAGCCAGTTTCAGAGTTCACCTGGGAGCTCCTGAGGTTGTGAGCCAACAGAATCTATAAAGTTACATCTTAAGATGTAGATTTCTCTCGGTTAGAAAAATTTATCTCTAAGGTTACATTTATAATGTCTTATAAATAAAAATGGATTGATATAGAATTCAGCAAACATTTTAAAATTGCTTTCCTGGTGAACTATACATACCCTATTACACAAAATGATCTTGAAATAAGCTTTACCAATTAAGCTTTGAATGAACTTTGCCCTCATTAATAACTTCACTAAATTCTTTGACTTTTGCTAATTCTATATAAACATCAAAGTCATTTTTTTTAATTTTTAAAATTATACTTTAAGAACATTCATATAGAAATGCAGTTTTTAATATATTTATTCTACATTTGATGAATTTATTTTACTAAATTTTCTGTAAAATTTATACATCAATGTGTACTTTCCATTTAAGGAGTAAAATAATCTGTCTTTAAAATTTTTCCATGTGATGCTCTTTTTACTCCCTGAACTTTGCTCTTGAAACCTTTCTTCAATGCCTCCAAAAACCAATTAGGACTTTCATAAATGGCAATATAGCAACCCAAGAATATTTCAAAGTATCAAAATAATTTTATTAATATGTATAACCTAGAAGTCAGGTGGGCAAGTGTGGGGAAAAAGGGTACAGTGCCCAGAAATAACAGATGATAGTTTAACTTGAAGTATGGTTTTTCCTCAGACACTAAAGTTTCAGTAAGGTTAAACCCATTAAATACCTGAAGTCACTGGAATTATGAGGAAACTGGTAAAAGGGCTGTATATCAAGTTCAAATTCATGTAGACAAATGTAACTGCCATTTGTATTCAAGAATGTGGGTTCAGAGAAGCAGAACATAGAATGCACAAACTCACTGGAAATACTTTTTTTTTTTAACTTTTCCTCGAAATGCTTATAAAATTTTGGCTCCAGATGTTGGTTAGATCAAAAAAGTCAGTTTGTGTGTTGGAGAAAATAAAACTATTTACATATCAAACTATTTAAAAATTCAATATTAAACTTACCAATTACTGGAGAATCTTAGGCCATTTCTACAACTTGGGGTTCAGTCAATTATTCTGTTCTTCTCAGATCCATCACTCTTACTTTTCTTTCTCCCATTTTTCCCTATCTTAGGGTCTTCTCCACTTTAGTAAGACATGTCAGGACACATACACCCCTCTCCCTTCCCCTCCCTACCCTCCTTCCTCTCAATGCCTCTCACTCAGCCTCTTACTATTAAACTATAAGACAGTACTCTGGGGAAACTTAAATTTCTTTTGTGTGGCAGTTCTTTTAAAGGATTACCTTGTATTCCTAGAGGGAAAATGGTTCTGAATTTTCAGTTATATTCATTTACAAGCTGGCCTCCACCATCCTACCAATGGCCTTCCTTCTCTCAATTTCCAATTATAAGTCCCCTGAAGGCAAGAACAGTGTTTATTCACCTCAATATATACATGATGAGCTAGTTCACTTAATGGCTTACCACTAGTCGTCATTTTTCAAATGAATATATGGGGACTTAGAGGGATTAAGTAATTTTCTCAATATCAGACTCTAAATACACTGTTGAACTGGTACTGAACTAAAGCAATGTGGGGCACCTGGGTGGCTCAGTCTGTTAAGCGTCTGCCTTTGGCTCAGTTCATGATCCCAAGAGTCCTGGGATCAACCCCACATTGGACTCTCTGCTCAGTGGAGAGCTGGCTTCTCCCTCTCCCTCACACTCTGCCTACTTGTGTGCATTTGCTCACACTATGTCAAATAAATAAAACCTTAAAAAAAAAAAAAAAAAGAACTAAGGCAATGTGATTCCAGAACTTGTCCCTATGTTCTCTATGCATTTTGCCTACTGTAACTATTAAGTGAAAAACATTTTCCATCCTAATACATATCTTTTCCCTTTTTCCTTTTCTTTTCCCAACCAAATCTTGTCTTGAAGTCTTCATTCTTGTGCACACTCTTCCAATTCATTATGACTTCCTCTTTTTCTGATCTTCCATACTGCTTTTACACACAATTGTGATATTCTATTGCCACCTATATTATCTCCACTGATTCATACAATGCTAAAACTTATTGATGTAGGAAAGATATTAGGGTTCAAAGCTGATGGCCAAGAAAGAATTCTTGAGACGTCTTTGATGAAAAAAGGTGATTATATTAAAGCACAGGGACAGGACCCATGGGAAGAAAGAGCTGCACTAGGGTCATGCGGAGTGACCCATTTTATACTTTCAAGTTGGGAGGGGATTAGGGATAGCGTAAGTCTCTAAGGAATTTTGGAAGCAAGGTTTCCAGGACCTTGAGGGGGCTAGCTATTGTTGGGAAAAAGTCATTTATTACCATCTAATAAAACCTTAGTCATGAGACCTTTTAGATGTATATTGGTGGGTCGTATGCTTGGGGGATGATTGCCAATACATATATTGGGGGGAGGTTTAGAGATAAAGAAAGTTTTCAAAGGAATTTTTATACATTAAAGTAGACTTACAGGATCCTGTTGGGGGGGGGCCCTCAGGCTAGGATTGCCTTTTGCCCTTAGCAAAGTATTAACTATTAACATCGAGGCAGTCCCTAGAGGATTGTCACTGTGCCTGTTTCAAAGACTTGTCAATGGGCTGTAGGTAGTAAGAAAATCTGCTTTTGTTTCCCACACCATTTATATTTATGTAGTACTTAGAACATTTTTTTTTTAAAGATTTTTATTTGAGAGAGAGCTCAAGGACAAGCAGAGTCCCCACTGGGCTGGATCCAAGACCCTGAAATCATGACCTGAGCTAATGTTAGATGCTTAACCAACTAATCCACCTAGGCACCCCAGAAATTTTCTAATATCTATACACATTACTATACTGATACTCCAACTAAATTATAATATTGAAAATATATATATTATTATATTGTTATATCCTGTAGCATGCAGCAAGGTTAAGATACATAGAAATTACTATTTCTATAGTAAAATGTAAAAAAAACTACCAAAAATTACTTCAAATAATGATTTATTTGAACAAATTATGTATAAAATATGTAGATCTTTTATTTCCAACTTTACATAAACAACCAATATTTAATTGGGCATACTCCCAACATTTACTACTTCAGAATTTATGGTTGTAATAAATCTAAGAGCAAAGTATTTTTTGGTTACAAGAGTGAAACAGATCAACTCATATCATTTTTCTTCATTCCATCTATATGCTTTGCTATATAAGCAAAAAACATCCTATTTGGAAGTCAGAGAGAGAACATGAATAAAAAGCCATTAGCTATAGCTGTTCCAAATGTATAATAGGCTGGGATTATGAAACCAACAAAACATCTGTTTTTCCTGTGAGGTTCTGACAACTTAAACTCTAGTTGTGGTGGACTGCTATTAGATACCATTAAAGCCTGTACTGAATGCACATGCCATCTGTCATCATGAAGCTGCATTAACTCATCATTTAATTCCATGCCCTTTTCAAATTGTGCCTTTTAATGTTAACTTCACAAAACCGTTCTAACAGTTTTTAAAATACCATATACCCTCTATGTAACAATGAAAAGTATTTGAGGCAAAAAGTCTTTTCCATATATGGAATAAATGTAGCTTTGTCTCTATTGACTTAATCTTCCCTTTTCAATCCCCACCCCCCACCAAAAGAGAAAAATATTATTTGCTGTAAGAATCTAATCACAATTATTCACATGCTCATCACTAGAGAATTCCTAGAGAACCAGCGTATTTGCTTCACAATCTACCCATTTTCTCTTTGATCATAACATTTGTACAGTAACTTCTTTCTTCTTACACTATTACACTTATCATTACACATCTCATTTACTTATGATAGTTACAATACCATTCCTTTTAGATTTTATGAACTTCATGTTTTGTTTCTATATGAAAACTTATGCCACTTGAAGTCAAGACTCAAACATAGTGTCTTGTTCTAAGTATGTGGTGAATAAGGAAGAGTGATTTATAGATGAAATCCAATTAATCCTGGGTAGCTATAATAAATTATAAAGAAATAAATTGACTGGATGTAAACATATCTTATGGAAATTAATAAATGAACATAAAGACTAAGAGCATAGCAATTTACAAGAACACAGATTTTCTCAATAAAATCTCACAGAATGCACCTTCTGAATTATTTTTTAAATAAGCTCTGTTCTGCCTAACAATACTGTAAGATTCTAGATTTATTATTATGATGCCTGAAAGTGCTCTAGAAAAGGAAAGAATGCCAATAAAAGACAGAATGGGTATCTGCAGGTATTTTGCATCTTAAATTTATTGAAAGCTTCACTGTTTTAGTGATGTATAGAATTAATATCCATATTTAAATCACTGTTTCTTGCTATGCTGTATACTAAAAATAGTAGGAGGTAAATTTATGTTGTTTTCATAGTATGCCAGACACAAGTGTTTATAGCATTTTATCCATAAAATTATGTATCTGTCACATAAATTTGACAAAGAAAATAAACAGTAGACTGACCTGATAGCTAGTGATTTTACATGACTTAGCTTATGTCACCTCCTGAGCTAAATAATGGGATTCTAGCTCCTCTTCATTGTACTACCTCATCTTAAGTGGTTAATATATTTATAAATATATCATGTTCATAGTTATTGTTAAAATTATCAAGTTAATATTTTAAATTATACATTTTAATTGTTTTCTATTACTAGAAATAATACAAAGCAGAAAACTCCTTTAAGTGAGAACTGTTTTAACTGATCAAACAAATCAACATATTGAACATTAATCAGTAACTAAAAGGTCAAAAATAATCCTCTGACAGAATAAAAAAGCCTATTAAAATGAATACTGTCTTCTCTTCCTAATATCCTTTGCTATTAAATCATTATTAACTTGTTTAAAAACATCTATATAAAGAATTATAACACCCTTCAACTTTTATCACAAGTAGTGAGCCTTCAAATAAGGCATTTGTTCATTATGGAGATTTTAAAAATTAATGGCATATACTTAAGATGTTACCAAATTTTTTCACGGTTTTCAGACTTTAACATTAACACATATAATGTTCAAGTTATTTGGTTCTAAGACTCCTGGAAGTCTCTCTAGTATCCAAAATTAAAATTGCATTAATATGACAAAAAAATAACATAGTGAAGTGTTATGGGTGGAATCTCCAATTTTTATTAATAACTACTTATAAAAATTACTTTTGAAAACTTGGAATTAGATATGATTTCATGTTTTACTAATTTCTTTACAATTCATCTTTCTTGTATATAACCTTGATTTATTCCTCATCCACTTCATCTGCATCAGTTAAAATTAAGTATTCATTATTTCCAGGCTCACATATTTCCATTCCCCTTGACCTTTGGCTCTAAATAAAAAGGAAAGCAATGTCCCCTCCCCAAACACAAATACTAAGCCAAAGCCCAACACCATGTATGTATCAAACAAAATACAAAGATGACATTCTATGAAAACTTATGGAATATATTATAGTACTATTTCAAACATGAAACACAAATTGAGAAAAATGTTCTTTAAAAACATCTGCACTTGTGTATAAAAAATTCACCTTACAGTAAAATTATTTATCACCTTATCATTACTTAACACCTTGCCTCATCACCATATAACTTAGGTATGTTGGATATCTTGACATAAGAAAAAAAGTTAAAGACTATTCAGTGAGCTGAAAAACCACCACCTATTAAAACAGATGTGTTTTCTCACCTAGCTATGTATATCACTAAGAACAATTTCTACAAACTTATTCATTAAAACTTGATTCACTTATTTTTCTTTGTTTTAAGAATGCACATTTTTTCATTTTGAGACTATATTTGTATGTGTGCATATATATACACACATGGTTTTTATTGACATTTTCCCTAATATTATATGTAAATAATTTGGGTTCTAAAAGCCCTATATAATAAAATAAATAATTATTCAATGTGTAAAATTCTTTATAGAAAACCGTAATTTCATGTAATCTTTTAAAAACATTTAGGAACTTGGAGTTTATAGCTAACATACTATAATTTAATGTGCAAAAAGCTTATAAAAGCCTTATAAATAGAAATAACTTGGATTCGGGCAAAGATGGCAGAGGAGTAGGGGACCCTATTTCAAGCAGTCCCCTGAATTGAGCTGGATATCTACCAGACCACTCTGAACACCCATGAAATCAGCCTGAGATGTAAGAAGATAGATCTGGATCTCTACAAACAGAATATCCCCAGTGGTTGGTTTTGAGGTATGAAGCAGGGAACCGTGATTCTGCAGGCAGATATTGGAAGATAAATGGAAGCAGGAGGGAGCCTCTGGGATCCTGCACTGCCAGAGCCCAAAAGCCTCCTGTGCTGAGGACCGGGCACAGACTCGCACATTGGTAGCGGTGGGGAAAGGACTGTAGGGCAGCCCCCTGGACTAAAACCTGGAGCTGCAGAGATGTGCGTGGGAAATGGGGGCAGCTGGCGGTTTTAGAAGCACAAAATAGAGAGATGTGACTGGACCTGGAGGTGAGGACTGGGAGTGCTTCTGAGGGGTGCACAACCCAGGACGCTGCAGTTTCAGCAGCACAGACAGAAACAGAGACAGTGTGGCCTGGAGAGCTCACTGAAGAACAGACTGTGATCTCTCTGCTCTGAGGCAGAGGTTTGGAAATGGTCACTCCTGCTCTGACTCTCAGAGGAGACACGGAAAGCCACCAGGGAAAATGGCCAGAGAACAAAATCCACCAAAAACCGGTTTTACTGAGCCCATTCCGCCCCCCCCCCACAGGGGGCAGGGCAACTCTGCCCAAACAGGGTTGACTAAGTAATAACGCAGCAGGCCCCTGCCCCAGAAGACAGGCTGGAAGAACAAGAGGCCGACAACTCTAACGTCCCTATAAAACAGGTGCATCTTGCTTGGGTTGTGGCCAATAGTTTGGACCCTGTACATTCCCTCAACCACCCCTCAACAGAATGACTAAGAGGAGGAACCCCCAATAAATAGGAAAGACTCAGAGACTGTGACCTATGCCACAGAACAAATGGATATGGATACAAATAAGCAAAATGTCAGAAATACACTTCAGGACAACAGTTATGAAGACAATAGCTAGGCTGGAGAAAATGAATAATTGCAGCATAGAGTTTCTAAGGGCAGAAATGAGAGCTGATCTGGCAAAACTTAAAAGTGCTATCAATGAGATCCAATCTAATCTAGATACTCTAATAGCTAGGGTAAACAAGGCAGAAGAATGAATTGGTGATCTAGAAGACAAATTGATAGAAAAGAAGAAACAGGAGGCGGCCTGGAACAAACAGCTTAAATCCATGAAAACAGAATTAGAGAAATAAGGGACACCATGAAATGTTCCAATGTCAGAGTTATTGGGATCCCTGAGGGGGTGGAGCGAGAGAGAGAGAGGACTAGAAGATATATTTGAGCAAATTGTAGCTGAGAACTTCCCTAATCTGGGGAGTGAAACAAGCATTTCCCTCCCAAGAACAAGGAGAACAGACCAATGCCCCAGCATGAAACAGTAAAACTCGCAAATCTTAGAACAAAGAAAACCATCTTAGGGGCAGATGGGGGAAGAGATTCCTTACATACAGAGGGAGGAACATCAGAATAATGTCAGACCTATCCACAGAGACCTGGCAAGCCAGAAAGGCCTGGCAAGACATATTCAGGGTACTAAATGAAAAGAACATGCAGCCAAGAATACCTTATCTGGCAAGGCTGTCATTTAGAATGGATGGAGTGATGCAGAGCTTCTAGGACCAGCAGAAACTGAGGGAATATGGGACCACAAAGCTGGCCCTACAAGCAATATTAAGGGGGGTTCTATAAAAGGAGAAGGACCCCAAGAGTGATATAGAACAGAAATTTTCAGAGACAATCTATAGAAACAAGGACTTCACAGGCAACATGATGACAATAAAATCATCTTTCAATAATCGCTCTCAACGCTAATGGCCTAAATGCTCCCATAAAATGGCACAAGGTAGCAGACTGGATAAAAAGACAGGACCCATCCATATGCTGTCTACATGAGACTCATTTAGAACCCAAAGATACATCCAGATTGAAATTGAAGAGATGGAGAACCATCTTTCAGGCCAACAGACCTCAAAAGAAAGCTAGGGTAGCAATTCTTACATCAGACAAATTAGATTTTAAACTAAAGACTGTAATTAGACACACAGAAGGACACTATATCATTCTTAAAGGGTCTATTCAACAAGAAGATCTAACAATTGTAAATATCTATGCCCTCAACATGGGAGCAGCCAACTACATAAGCCAACTGTTAACCAAAAGAGAGAGACATATTGATAATAATATGTTAGTTGTAGGAGATCTCAACACTCCACTCTCAGCAATAGACAGATCATCTAAGCAGAAAACCAACAAAGAAACAAGAGCTTTCAAAGACACACTGGACCAGATGGACCCCATAGATATATACAGAACATTCCACCCTAAAACAAAAGAATACTCATTCTTCTCGAGTGCACATGGAACTTTCTCCAGAATAGACCACATACTGGGTCACAAATCAGGTCTCAACTGATACCAAAAGACTGAGATTATTCCCTGCATACTCTCAGACCATAATGCTTTAAAACTGGGATTCAATCACAAGAAAAAATTTGGAAGAAATTCAAATACTTGGAAGCTAAAGACCACTCTGCTCAAGAATGTTTGGGTCAACCAAGAAATCAAAGAAGAACTTAAACAATTCATGGAAACCAATGAGAATGAAAACTCATCGGTCCAAAACTAATGGGATACTGCAAAGGCGGTCCTAAGGGGGAACTACATTGCCACCCAAGCCTCACTCAAAAAAAAAAAAAAAAAGAAAAATCCCGAATTCACCAACTACCTTTACACGTTAAACAACTGGAGAAAAGAAACAACAAATGATGCCTAAGCCTCACATTAGAAGAGAAATAATTAAGATTAGAGCAGAGATCTATGAATTAGAAACCAGAAATACAGTAGAGCAGATCAAAACTAGAAGCTGGTTCTTTGAAAGAATTAATAAGAAAGATCAACCACTGGCAGACTTATCCAAAAGAAAAGAGAAAGGACCCAAACTAATAAAATTATGAATGAAAGGGGAGAGATTGATTAACATCAAGGAAATAGAAACAATTATTAGAAATTATTATCAACTATATGCCAATAAATTAAGCAGCCTGGAAGAAATGGATGCCTTTCTGGAAACCTATAAACTCCCAAGACTGAAACAGGAAGAAACTGATAACCTGAACAGACCAATAACCAGTAATGAGATTGAAGCAGTGATCAAAAACCTCCCAAAAAACAAGAGTCCAGGGCTGATGGATTCCCTGGGGAATTCTACCAAACATTCAAAGAAGAAAAGATACCTATTCTCCTGAAGCTGTTTCAAAAAATAGAAACAGAAGGAAAGTTCCCAGACTCATTCTATGAGGCATTACCTTGATCCCCAAACCAGGCAAAGACCCCATCAAAAAGGAGAATTTCAGACCAATATCCCTGATGAATATGTATTCCAAAATTCTCAACAGGATCCTAGCTAATAGGATCCAACAGTACATTAAAAGGATCATCCACCACGACTAAGTGGGATTTATTCCTCAGATGTAAGGGTGGTTCAACATTTGCCAATCAATCAATGTGATAGAACACATTTTAAGAGGAGAGAGAAGAACCAAATGGTCCTCTCAACTGATGCAGAAAAAGCATTTGACAAAATACAACACCCTTTCCTGATTACAACTCTTCAGAGTATAGGGATAGAGGCAACAATCCTCAATTTCATAAAATCCATCTATGAAAAACCCACAGCAAATATCATTCTCAATGGGGAAAAGCTGAGAGCCTTTCCCTTAAGATCAGGAACATGATAAGGATGCCCACTCTCACCACTATTGTTCAACATGGTACTAGAAGTCCTAGCAACAGCAATCAGACAACAAAAAGAAATAAAAGGTATTCAAATTGGCAAAGAAGAAGTCAGACTCTCTTTCTTCACAGAGACATGATACTTTATGTGGAAAACCCAAAAGACTCCACCCCCAAATTACTAGAACTCATACAGCAATTCAGTAATGTGGCAGTATACAAAATCAATGCACAGAACTCAGTTGCTTTCTTATACACTAACAATGTAACTGTAGAAAGAGAAATTAGAGAATCGATTCCATTTACAATAGCATCAAAAACCATAAGATACCTCGGAATAAACCTACCCAAAGAGGTAAAGGATCTATACTCTAGGAACTACTGAACACTCATGAAAAAAACTGAAGAAGACACAAAAAGATGGAAAAACATTCCATGCTCATGGATAGGAAGAATAAATATTGTTAAAATGTCTATGCTACCTAGAGCAACCTACACCTTCAATGCCAACAAATGTTGGAGAGGTTGTGGAGAAAGGGGAACCCTCTTACACTGCTAGTAGGAATGCAAGTTGGTACAGCTACTTTGGAAAACAGTGTGAAGGTTCCTCAAAAAATTAAAAATAGAGCTACCCTATGACCCAGCAATTGCCCTACTGGATATTTATCCCAAAGACATGATGTAGTGTAAAGAAGGACCATATGCACCCCAATGTTCAAAGTCAGAGAAGGAAATATTTCTCAAGATATACATATATTCATACAAATATGATTTTCTTTCCATTCAAATGAGATTTGTCTATTTAAGCCTGTCCTAAAATTGTTTTCATTGAAAAAACTATTTAATAAAGTATCTGATTCCCTTCATTTTAAGCAATTTACCAAGCTTTTTGCCTGGTTTTCAAGTTCCTATATGAACTTTCATTATTCTCCTGAGCTTATACATGGGATTTCCCAGATATTGACAACATATTTTCAACTTATTTTCTTTTGATTAAAATTTCCCTTTACACTTCTAATTGAGTTCTACCACTTCAAATATTGAATCTTTCTAACAAACTTTATCTTTTATTACTATTTCCTAGGAAATACCATATAATCCATATGATTTCATGGCACTTTATTTGAAAGTACTGACTGAGGGCGCCTGGGTGGCTCAGTTGGTTAAGCGACTGCCTTCGGCTCAGGTCATGATCCTGGAGTCCCAGGATCGAGTCCCGCATCGGGCTCCCTGCTCGGCAGGGAGCCTGCTTCTCCCTCTGACCCTCCCCCCTCTCATGTGCTCTCTGTCTCTCTCATTCTGTCTCAAATAAATAAATTCTCTAAAAACAAAAAAAAGAAAGAAAGTACTGACTGAAATATGACAGAAACTATCATATCTATTTTCAATATTTTTCTTATTGAAAGTAATCTTTTTTCTTGATTATACAGGTAAGCTATCATAATATAAAAAGAAATCCAGTAATACAGAGAAACATAAGAAAACAATCATTATCCCAAATCAAATTATAATGTAGTAACACGATTCTCACTAGTTATGTGTATTTACAAAACAAGAACATCCTTTGTAGGATGTACTTTTATTCAACATATATAGTGGACATCTTTTAAAATCATTAAATATAGAGTACCATAATCATTTTAACAGCTCTGTAATAATTCTTTTTGATTGACTGATTTACCCAGCCCTCTGTGTATATATTCTCAAATTTTCTATAATATGGATAAACTATAATTGTAGTGATTAAACTCCATGTGTATAATATATTGTACATAATACTGTATTAGGTTCCTAGAAGTTGTTTGGGATAGTCAAACATATCTAGTCATATTTATGGTACATATTCACTTACAGTGACCACTAGAATACTTGGATTAATTTTCACACTCCGTAAATAGAACATATTTGCACTCTTTTCAAAGGTTAGCTTATTTAACCTCTTAAGTACCTGTATTACTTGCCAATTTAAAACAAATTATATATTAATTTTGCTAGGCATGCTTTTAATTGCTAATAAAATTGAACAACTTTACATGCATTTTATTTTTTCATATAAATGCTTAAAATTTTTACCCTATTTTTCAGTTTTAATATTTTTATACATTCATTTAGATTAGCAGGATGCTCTTTGTCATGTGATTCAAATATTTTGTTAGTATTTAGTGTGCCATAAATTTTTACAATTTTACAATTTGCTATACAATTTTATTATTTATGTTTAATCAAAACTTATCACATACAGTGTTATAGAATTTTGAAATTTACAAATAATCTAAGTGGTCTAATAAATTTTTATTTTTTGCATTCCAACTAAATGAACTAAGATTTATTTCGATCAAAAAAAGATGTATAGTACAACAGAAGCTGGGGGGACTATGGCTATTGTGCAGAAAATAGAGGCCTTTATTTTCATTTGATAAAGTTGTGTTCTTTATTTCAAGTTACCTTTGTTTATTCTGGTTTTGCAGAAGATAGGAGGATGCTTATAAATATACTTTTACAAGATCATCATCTTAATAGTCCTTATATATAGGATGGCATTCATAATATTTAATAAGCACTAACCAGTTGAAATGACACTGGCTGGCCTAGAGGAAGAGTCCTGGAGGAACACTGCTGGGAAAGGGATCAAATTTTAAATTTTTAATCATTTTTTATTGAGATATAATTGACATGTAACATTGCATTAGAACAGGTTTTTGTTTGATCGTAAAAGGGCCTGAGGAGCCCATAGAAAAAACCACATGGCTAGTATGGTCTGAGGTGAGGAGAGGGATGCACTTGGGGGTCAGTATGAAAGTGATTCAATCAAAGTATTTCAGTGTTCACCAAGAATGTAAGTATCACACTTACTGAAACACATCAATTGTTAACATGTTTGTTTTTCTCAATTTCATCATTTCATGGAGATACAAAGCAAAAGTACTGAATTTATTTCAGCTCAGTATTTAGCCCTCCTACTTTTCATACCAAATTTATGATTTCTACTTCACTCAAGTATTCCTATTATCTTATAAGGAATAACTACCTGCTTTGTCTACTTTAAGGATACTAATTAATTAGTTGAAAGTGTTAACATCATTTTTGGTAGTGAAGAAAGTTAACATCCTTTTGTTGTTCCCATGTGTAAATATTGATAACTTTTTATCAAAACAATAAAAATTTTTAAAAAAGACTGTCATCCCTAGTAAGGAAACCACTGGATTTTAGGAGGAGAACAAATGATTTTTTTTTAAAGTCCACGGTAACAAAATATTAAGATACATAAACCATAATAACCTATTTTATTTCAAACATCATGTGAATCAACCAAAAATAAATATATGACTATTTTATGTGACTGAGGTAAGAGAATAAATTAATGGTCATTAAATGATCTAATAGGTATCGATTTTGTGACCAGGTATGTATCATCTTTGCCTCAACAACACACCCAAATATAGACAAATGTTTTCTTCCAAACAGGTTATTGGGGAGCAAACAAAAAGTTCACGTCTTAAAGTAAAAATTTTGTCTGAGTTAGAGAAAAATAAAATCTATGCTAACACCTAAAATAACCAAAGAAGCAATAAATTCTATTTTTAAAAAATTAGAGTTTCCTTTGTATTTTCCATCTAATATAAAATTGGATCTTCAAAATAACCCTGAGGTAAGTAGGGCTGTTTTATATCACCTGTTTTCAAATCAAATCATATCCCAAATCAGTCCTGGTAAACCACAGATGAAGAGCTGAAACAATGTATTCTATCTTCTTTCCCTGTGTTCTGTTAAATTCTTTTTAAAATATTCCTTATTTATAGTAAAACGGAAATCAATTGAATTTTTAAATGAAATTTCTTAATATCTAATTCTGACATTCTCTCTGGTATTTCACATAATGTAGAATTAAGTCCAAATCAGCAACATGAAGATTATGGGTTCAAGTAAAGCTAAATAATCTTTGTAAATCTCACTTTATTGATTTATAAAATAGGGATTATCTCACAATGCCACTAAGTGGTTATTAAATTGTACAGATTTACCTCATTACACCTATGCATAGTATTTGGAATAGGACCTAGTGCAAATTAATATAACTGCAAAATAAAAATGGTCCGAGTAAGAGTAACTTCCAAGACTATTATGTAATGCCAAGGATCTGCTGATCAAAGGGTTAAAATACTCTTTCAATTGGCATATACATGTAACACTGGTCAGATGTAACACCTGTTCAAATTGCTATTACACAGATACCACTTGAGATTCAGGATTTGAAATTGCCGGCCAGTTTTTTAACCTCTAAATCCTAAACTTTGATGGCCACTTTTCTTCAGGAAAAAATTACATAGGTTTATTGAATGTGAGACAGCTTGTAAATGAGCCAGGGCTATTTCTTGCAACTTTCTTTGATTTGATTTTACTTGTCAACTTTGTCACACTTATCCTTCTGGCATTCCTATTAATAGTACAGGCCAGTGAGTTCTACTTTCAAGACCTTTGAGGTCAACTTTTGAAATAGTAAAACAGAATTTTAATTAAGTGAATATATTTAAAGCCTCCAACAGATATCACTAATCAAAAGGTTTTGGTCTGCTTTTTCCAAAAACAGAGCATTTCATTGGCCTTCAAATTTATGTCCTAATGTCCTACCTATGATTAAAATGATAATTACCTACACTATTTACACATTTGTATTTAGCATAGTATTAGCTAAAATAAACTTTGTCTGCATTCATGTGCTACTTCTCAGATGATCTCATTCAGTTGGCAATCAACCAACATGGAATTAAGTGGAGTTTGATGTCTCTGACCTCCATTGCCTGTAGGCCTGTCTGGAAGTGCAGTAAGATACTCGACAGATAGCCATATAACTACTGGAAACTGGAGCAAGGCGCCTCCTCCAAAAAAAAATGGAAATTTTTAAACAGAAAACAGCTAGAGTGACAGCACAATAAAACAAAGTGTCATTTGGCTGCCATCCACTAAACAGTGAGCAAAACCCATTAAGAGAGTAAGTAAATGGATCATTCCTCATTTAGCTGGCCCAGACGGGTAACAACTCCAGCTATTTGCCTATGTTTTCTAAGGATTCGTTTCCTCTGTGATCTGTTTTGTTTTAGAGTGGCTGGTATCCCAAAACTACATTTCCAAAGCTATCTTTCCAGCTGCCTTCTGGTTGTTTACGAATGGGATGCACTGGAGGAAAGTGAGAGCAGAAAGGTAGGCAGCTCTTTTGCTGCTTCTGCTGGCTGCTCATCTAGCTGGATACAGACTTTCAGACTGAGGGGAATCCCCCCCCCCCCATTTTACACATTAAACCTCTTTCTTGGTCTTCTGGCCTCCATTTCTGCTGAGAAGTCATCTTTGTGCTTATCACTGTTCTCCGTGTAATGTGCCTATTTTCTCTGGCAACTTTTAATATTTTCTGTTCTCACCAATTTAGACATGATGTGTTCAGGTGTAGTTTTCTTTATATTTATCCTGCTTTAGGTTCACAGATTTTCTTGGATAAGCAGGTCGAAATTTTCATCCATTTTCCAAAATTCTCAGCCAGTTATCACTTCAGATATTTTTCTCTGCCCCACATACTGTCTTCTTCTCCTGGAACTCCAGTTATATGCTTATTAGATTAGCTGGCACTGTCCTACAGATGCCATATGCTCTTTCATTTCATTTCTGTTTTTTCCTATCTGTGATTCAGTTTGGCTCCTTTCTGTTGACCTTTTATCAATTTCATAAATTATACTCAGTCTTTTAGTATACCTAATGGATTCTCCATTTCTGATATTGTATTCTTCCCTTTTAGCATTCCTTTTTTTATATTTCAGTCTCACTCTAATGAAATTCCCTATGTGCTAATCACTGTCCACCTTTTCAACTAGATCAGAATTTTCTTTTCAGGTCTCTATCTTGAAACAGCATCTCAACCTTCTGTACCTTTTCTTGGTACCTTGATAAACTTATTTATTGTTTCTCATCTTTCCCAAGAGTCACATTTTCTTGATTCTCAAAATATCCTGTATTTAAAATTTTACATCAGACATAATATATTAAACAGTGTGACCAGTATTTGGAAAACTTTCTGTAAATGATCCAATAATAAATACTTCAGATTTTACAAGCCATATTAGTCTTTATCACTACTACTCAACAGCAATTTTAGCACAAAAGCAGCCAGAATAATATGCAAATAAATAAGAGTGGCTAAATTTATTTTTAAAGATTTTATTTATTTATTTGACAGAGAGAGACACAGCGAGAGAGGGAACCCAAGCAGGGGGAGAGGGAGAGGGAGAAGCAGGCTTCCCGCAGAGCAGGGAGCCCGATGTGGGACTCGATCCCAGGACCCTGGGATCATGACCTGAGCTGAAGGCAGTCACTTAACCAACTGAGCCACCCAGGCGCCCAAGAGTGGCTAAATTTTAATAAGTATTTATAAATGCTCAACTTAGAGCTTTACATAATTTGTCCTATAAAACTTTTTTTAAGTATGTAATTATGTAAAAACAATCCTTAGCCAATAGGCAATACTAAAATTTTCCCCATAAGTCACAGTTTGTTGATTTCTGGTAAAGATTAATGGAAATATTTACCCATACAAGAAGGCATGCTCTTTCTTTCCTTAGTTCAAATATACATTGGATTTATTCAATGTATATTTACTGGATCTTGGCCTTCTGGCAATTTTTATAAGCTTACAAGTGAACTAAAGGTTTCAAATATTTTGAAGATGGGATCAGGATTGATCCCTAAGAAATCTAGAATTTTAATATCCATGAGACTTCGGAAATTCCAAACAGTTTTCAGTTTACCTGTAGCTTTCCAATCTATGAAACATTCTCTCTTTATAGCTTGCCTGCCAGGTTTTTGGTTGTTGGTGCATTCTCCTTGCACTCCATTTTCCAATCCACAATCTTGCTCCCAGATTATGGAGGACCACTACAATACACTTGAAGGCCCAGAGTACCTTGAAGGGAGCTCATCTCCCGTGAACGAAATCCAGCTTCTGGTTTACTATACTACCAACTCAGTGAAGGACTCCCAAGAAGAGATGATGAGCACTACACACTGACTCTGTGGTTGGAGATCTTTGGTACTGTAATACATCATACAAGACCACATGCATCCATAAAACAACTTCAAGTCACAACAGTAAGTTTCTTCTTAACTCCATATAGGGTGTTCATATCTATTTTTGCATGCTGCCAGGATGAAAGCAGTTATCTTTTATTCTGAAAAGTTTGCTACTTACCAGAATTTTGTTAATTCTTAAATCTGACAGGTTGTTTAAAGCTATAATTTTATTTTAGTTGATCCAATTTCTCATATAGAGTGGGAGCAATGACATTTTGCAACTTACACTCTTCTGATTAAAACCATTAAGTATGGACTTCTTATTAGGATGTAAGAATCAGACTTTTATTTTTAGTCAATAAGAGTGTAAGGAAAGAAGCAGGAACTGTATTTAACAGAGGACATTTAAGATATACTTTGAGGCTGTGGTAAGAGGAATGAAGTATATAGATCAGAGATGTATTTATGATTCTTTTATTCCAATTACCCAATGCATCATGTTCTTTCAACAAAGATTTGTGATGCATATTAGAAAAAAAAAAAAAAAAAACCACCACCACCAGTCTCATGAAAGCAAGCATCAGAACCAGGTTCACATATGACAGACATATGTTCTGACGTTATCTGATAGGGAATTTTACATAATTGTGGTTAAAATGTTAAAGGCTCTTATGAAAAAAAATTAGACTTTACACAAAAAGATGAAAACTGAAAAAAGAGTATTAGAAATCAAAACACTAATATAAATGAAGAATGCCTTTGATTGGGCTATATTAGAGTGCACACGGCCAAGTAAAGAATCAGAGCTTGCAGACAAGCCAAAAGAAACTTCCAAAATTGAAATGCAAAGGGAAAAAAAATGAAATAATATCAAGAACTGTGATACTACACCAAAAACTAATGATGTACTGTATGGTGACTAACATAACATAATAAAATTAAATTAAAAAAAGAACTGTGATACAAAAGGTATAATGTATACATAATGGAAATAGCAAATAAAGAAAAATATTTGACATAATAATGGCCAAGCATAATAACAACCACAGAGGTAGAAATCTCAGGGCACACCTAGTAGACAAATACCAAAACAACTACATGTAGGTATATATTTAAATCACAGAAAAATAAAAACAAAATCTTGAAAGAAGCTAGGAGAATGAGGAACAAAGACCAGACTTCTCATCAGAGACCATAAAGCAGCAAGAGTGGAATGAAATATTTAACATGTTGAATGAAAAAAATCTCACCAACTTAGAATTCTATATCCAGCAAAATTAACCTTCAAAAATAAAGGGAAAATACAGAATTTCTCAAACAAAAACTCTGGAAATTTGTCACCAATAGCTCTGCCTTGCAAGAAATGTTAAAAGAAGTTCTGCAGAGGGGTGCCTGGGTAGCTCAGTTGGTTAAGTGTCTGACTCTTGATTTTAGTTCAGGTCATGATCTCAGGCTTGTGAGATCAGGCTTAACACTTCAGGCTCAGCACTGAGCATGGAGCCCACTTAAGATTCTTGCTCTCCCTCTCCCCCTCCACACCATCAACTTGTGCATGCTCTCTAAAAAATAAATTTTTATTTTTTTATTTTATTTTTTTCACATTTTTAAAATTTTATTATGTTATGTTAATCACCATACATTACATCATTAGTTTTCTTGTTTGTTTGTTTGTTTGTTTTAATGATTTTATTTATTTGACAGAGAGAGACACAGCGAGAGAGGGAACACAAGCAGGGGGAGTGGGAGAGGGAGAAGCAGGCTTCCCGCGGAGCAGAGAGCCCGATGCGGGGCTCGATCCCAGGACCCCAGGATCATGACCTGAGCCAAAGGCAGACACTTAACGACTGAGCCACCCAGGCACCCCTACATCATTAGTTTTTGATGTAGTGTTCCATGATTCATTGTTTGCGTATAACACTCAGTGCTCCATGCAATACATGCCCTCTTTAATACCCAACACCAGGCTAACCCATCCCCCCACCCCCCTCCCCTCTAGAACCCTCAGTTTGTTTCTCAGAGTCCATAGTCTCTCATGGGTCATCTCCCCCTCCGATTCCCCCCCTTCATTTTTCCCTTCCTGCTATCTTTTTTTTTTTTTTTTTTAACATATAATGTATTATTTGTTTCAGAGGTACATTTATTATTAAGATTTTATTTATTTATTTGACACAGAGAGAGTGAAAGAGAGAGAGACAGAGACAGCAAGCACAAGCAGGTGGAGCTGAGCAAGGAGTCCAATGTGGGGTTTGATCCCAGAACCTTAGGATCATGACCTGAGCCAAAGGCAGCCGCTTAACTGACTGAGCCACCCAGGTGCCCCCAAAATAAATTAATTTTAAAAAATAAATTTAAAAAAAATTAAAATTTAAAAAATTTCGGCAGAGAGAAGGAAAATGATGAAGTTCAGAAACTCAGTTCTTTTATATGAAAGTCTGGAAAAGGCAAAATTTTAGGGACAGAAAACAAATCAGTGGTTTCCAGTAGCTGAATGCCAAGGAGGTAATGAGGGGATTGACTACAAAGGGGCCTTAGGGAACTTTTGGGAGAGATGGAAATATTCTATGAGTTGACTGTTGTGGTGATTATAGGACTACATGCATTTATCAAAATATATGTAATGTGTACCTGAAAAGGTTGAATATTACATCTCTAAATATTATCTCACACCTTATTTTAAAATGGTTGACTGATATTAAACTTGAGTTTTCTAGTGCCTTAAGATAACTAATTATCTAAATATTAGGTAATAGCAAAAAACTCCAAAATAAAAACAAGACAGTCTTAACTGGTGTCCAAATGTATATATTAATGGTTAATGCCTATTGATGAATAACTCTTATTTACCTAAAGAATTAAATATAGGAAGTTAAAATTTTTCAGAAACTTAGATACCTTAACATTTAAGGATCAGATAGATTATATACATTTTTAAACTTATTTGTAAAATTGTTTTTTTGAACATGTTTTAAGCTTGCTTGGAAATACAATCAAACAGTATGTCATACCACATTTTTCCCCATAAAGTCATTAAGTTACAATAGTCTATGTCTTAATGCTTCACAAGTATTGATTTTTATTCCTGATTCTTTAGATTTAGGTTGAGTCAGGCCTTAAAAGACCAGTGTTCTTATTTTTAAACATATTGATTAAACTGAAATTGCTCTTGCAATGGGACTATAGAGAATTTATTATTTACTTCAAAATACTAAATATTTGGTCTAATATCTTAAGCCACTGATACCAAATAGCTCAATAAATTGAACACATTATAAAAAACACTAGAAAGAAAAAATAATTAGTTATATTTTTGTCCTGAATATCCAGTGTTTATGCTATGGATTACCAAAGGTTTAATTTTGCTTCTAAACACCTTCTACTTGATAATGAACATTATAATATAAAATTGTTTCATAAACAGTTTTGTTAGTAGCTATTCAGAAAAACCCCAACGCAAGTCAGACTCACTATTCCATTTTATGGATTAGGAAATTTACCAAAAGCAGGAAAATGGCTTGCCTTAAGTTGAATATTGATTCAATGGCAGAATAAACTACTAAATTCAAGCCCTCAGGCATTGCTTATTTCATTATGCAACAAAACCTCTTATATTTTGCATGGAATAAATTTAAGTAATATATCCTTCTAGGTATGTATTAGTTTTAGGAAATATTCATTGTCAGAATAAACACTAATCTGTTTTTTAAAATGAATAAATCTCTGTATTCAAATAGTTTATCAAGAAATAGATTCTTACAGAGTTTGAGAAATTAGAGTTTCTCTTTTAGTTTTTTTAAAAGAGAAGATATGCTACTCCAAAAGACCAAAAGCACTAGTGAAAAGCAGTACCAAGACTGCAATCCCAAGAGAATCTTTGGTGTAGCAGTTAACATAACCTACTTTAAAAATTACTAGATTTGTGGTAGATAAAAGTAATACTAAGAATTGTAGCGAGAGAGGTAATTAACACACTGTAACTGTCATAATCATTGTGAAAAAAAATTTAAATCCACTTTAAAGCCAATATTTAAGTGAACTGAAAATCAGTAAAGTTACCATAAAAGAAAATCAGAGGCCAGTACGTAAAGCTTATTTTTGTCCATGTGCTGTTAAATGTCTATAAAGTTAAAGACTGACACATAATGTACTCTGTGGCCCAAACCAAGTCTCTATTTGTAATTTTGCAGGCTCTCAAAGTTCTTTAGCAATCTGGGTTCTTGTCTTTAGTATCTTCCTTACTGATTCTCCACATAGTCTCTTTTTTTTTTCTTTTTTTTATTCTTATGTTAATCCCCATACATTACATCATTAGTTTTAGATATAGTGTTCCATGATTCATTGTTTGTGCATAACACCCAGTGCTCCATGCAGAATGTGCCCTCCTCAATACCCACCACCAGGCCAACCCATCCTCCCACCCCCCTCCCCTCTAGAACCCTCAGTTTGTTTTTCAGAGTCCATCGTCTCTCATGGTTCGTCTACCCCTCCAAATTCCCCCACTTCATTCTTCCCCTCCCGCTACCTTCTTCTTCTTCTTCTTTTTTTTTTTCTTAACATATATTGCATTATTTGTTTGAGAGGTACAGAACTGAGATTCAACAGTCTTGCACAATTCACAGCGCTGTGAATTGTCCACATAGTCTCTTTAGAACTTTCAATCTTTCCTAAAGCCACACCCCCTCTCTCAATCACGCACACAAAAAAAAGAATTTTAGGGGTCTTAGTTCTCCAACATGGAAAACCTAAGGATTAGCCATCATCATTTAGAGCTTTTGTTCTCCAGTTTTAATGTCAATACGACAAATCTTTTTTTCCACTTAAAGCTTAATTCTTCTACCAGTGCTTTCCACATAGACTCTGCTGCATCACCATAAAAAGTATAATTCTTCATTATCACATGTTCTATGTGAACACAATTTCCTTTCATAATTAGAAACAAAAATAAAATGTTTCACCACTTTGATTTCTCAGTATGTAATCATTATCCCTCTTTCCTTCCCTGAAACTTCCAGTAAGAAGGGCTTCTGAAAAAGTCAAAGTTTTTTATTGCAAGCAACAGAGACAAATTCCTGCTTTTTTATGCAATACCGAGAACTCCTGGAAAGAAACAGGGAGCTTTCAGAATTGAGGAAAGCTAAGGTCCTGAAAAATAAGTAGTACACAGACCCAACATTATAGCGGATTCTTTACAGCTTTAATCCGTGTGGCTTTAGTTTTTCTCCTTTGAGATAAGCACTTGATGGCTTCTGTTTTCAATATACATCACTTCTATCAAAATTGAAAATTTAATCTAGGATGTACACATTTATAAAACTTTTTAATACAGAAGACTTATAGCTTCGTTATCTGGACTCTAAATCAACTCTACAAGCCACTATCTACATTAAGGTAAAGAACTTCTATAGAATTTTAAGTCATTTTCTTCAGGCTTCCTCTTCAATTGTGAAAAAGCTTGCCTTTGGTCACTTCAAAACAGTATGTTGTATGCCGGGGAACGTGTGTAAGTAAGACTTTGCATAATACTGATATCATTCAACTGTATTCCAAACATGATCTAAAAGCATTAAAGGAACACATTTCCTATAGAACAGCCTATGTTGTCTTATCTTTCCCATCTCTTTATAATCCTCACACAAGCCAAAATGAGTCTCTTCCTTTCTAGTATTTAGTAAGTTTATATAGTGCTTATACCACTGGAAATATTGGATTTAATACCATATGAATCAAGTGAATAAATGAGCCTTATATTCTATTTCAGATAATGATTTCCATCTTTCTAGCCATACTTTGCACAAATGAATGTCCTCATAATTTCTAGGACTCCAACTTTGTCAGTAATCCCTATGATTCCAGTCTAGTTCTTTTAGAACCACATTCCCTTTAGCTGCCATCATTCTTTTAAAACCACAAATCACTGTTTACCTACTGGGTGAAATAGAGGTTTTCTTACTACAAGGATGCCCATCATCTGCATGGTATTGATTTCATGAAACTTCATCACATGCCACTCTTTGTTTTATAGTTAACCCTCTGATAAAACTACGTTGAGATTAGATTTGTGCAAACACCCTGCCATTCCCCTCTTATCTCTTAGACTCCATCCCTACTCATCCATTTAAGATCTTGACCAGGAAGCCTCCCTTGACTATGCCTGTCCTAGTTGTCCCTCAACTGCCTCAAAACTTCTGTGCACATACCTATTAACATGATTCATACTTTGTCTTAGAGATAGTATTTACCTATTTGGGAGTCTGCCATCAGACTGTAGAAGGAGTCTTATTTTGTGCGCTCATATGCAAATTAAAGACTCTCATAGAGCCAGTGAACTGTATTTCCCAACTTACGTGAATTCAGAATATTATTTAGGCAGTCCTGATGCTAAATCTATGTGTTGCTCTTCTTTCAAATTCCAAGTTCATATTTTTAATTGTCTTAAAGGAATATTTATCAGTAATTCTGTCACTTCTGAATGAAATGTTTTTCCCAAGTTACTCATATAACTCCCTTGCTTCCTTCCAAACTCTGCTCAAAATTCTCTTTAGCACATAAGCCTTTGAATAACTTCATAAAATACCATCCTTCACCTCCCTCTATCCCCTTCATCTAGATTTTCTTAATAATTACCACCTCTATTTTTTGTTTATTCTCTTCTCACTCCAGTATAAGCTCCATGTAAATAAATAATTCACTATGGGGGCATCTTATGTATCCTGCTTTGTTAACCATGTTTGTGAAAGCATATTATTAAATATTAAAGCAGTAGAAAGTGAAAGACCTTCCTTAGTTTTCTTTTATACCAGACTATCACTATCACAATTGTGAAAAGTGATGTTCCCTAATAACTAACACCCAATAACTGTAGAATGCATCCATCAGTGTGCCAAAAGGATCTCAAACCTATGCAGGTCCAGAATTTAACTCATCTACATTTACTCTTCACTGTCATTGAACCTCTCCTCTTACCATCCCTCTTTCTCAATGGCAACATTATTCTCTAAGATATCCAGATGGAAACCTTGGAGAATGTTCATGGTAGCTGTTTATGATTAGCCTACATCCTAAGTAGGATTACTTGCTGATGAAATATACCCTAAAACATCCCTAGTCAAGTGGAAAACAAAGTATAAATATTTGATACTGCAAACTGTGCAAGAAGGCAACCCTGCAATTAAAAATCCTGATAGAAAAGGAGATGGAGTGTGGCATATAAAAGGAAATGTAAGATGAGCATCTTAATTTTTAATTCTTTAAATTTGTGTCCATTTTCCCAAGCATGGCCATCAGAGATGAAGCCAAGAGAACAGCCAGTCTATCTTTCTGCCAGCTGCAGGCCAAATGGAGAGGACACCATTGAATGGGCATCATCTCTCAATGAAGCAATGTCACCCTCTAGTGATACGCAGCTGAAAGATGTTCTTCAAGATCTTTTCATAATATAGGTCAATATAGAAGTGTGAGGAGAGAGGGACACATGAATGGCTCAGTCGGTTAAGCATCTGCCTTCAACTCAGGTCATGATCCCAGGTGTCCTAGGATCAAGGCTAGCATTGGGCTCATCACTGCTCGGTGGGGAGTCTGCTTCCCCCTCCTCCTTGCTCACTCTCTCTCAAATAAATAAAATCTTAAAAAAATAAATAAAAAGAAGTGTAAGGAGAGAAAGTGCCTATACCCAAACAAATATTGTGTTTCCCAGGTTTTAATTTTCCTTTAATCCACTGCTCTGAATAGACAAACTTAAGGTCAACCTGTATATAAACTCTCTTAAAAGAAAGAGGCTATCAGGTTATTCATGTAGTCATGATCTACCTAAAATAGAAGATTAACTTTATAAGAACTATCACTGTTCCTTTATTTTTATTTCTGGAAGCAGTAAAAATGGCTATTCTGTTTTAGTTTTCCTAAGTCTCTGAAATAGAACAGGAAATTAATGAACCTTAAAGACATACTGCTACCTAGACCAAAAAGGAAAGTATCTTCTATTCTCTGCCAGATTATCTAACAACAACATTCCATCAAAATGTATATATGAATTCTAATTAAAACAAAAAGGATGACCCAGATTTAAACACAAACTATTTCCCATTATATCCCCCAATGGATTTAATGTTTAAAAATCCAAAAAAAATAGGGGCGCCTGGGTGGCTCACTCGTTAAGCGTCTGCCTTTCGCTCATGTCGTGATCCCAGGGTCCTGGGATTGAGCCCCACATCGGGCTCCCTGCTCCACGGGAAGCCTGCTTCTCCCTCTCCCACTCTCCCTGCTTGTGTTCCCTCTCTCGCTGTGTCTCTCTCTGTCAAATAAATAAATAAAATCTTAAAAAAAAAAATCCAAAAAAATAATTGCTCCTTAAATTTTGTAATTCATGCATAGTTAGCTAGATGGTTCCCAATTAGATGCCAGACAAAAATGGAAACTAACTTCAGCAGATGTAAATATATGCAAAGGGCATAGAATAGTGTCTGGCACATGCTATTCCATCATTACTAGACCATATTAAGTACCATATTAGTAGTAGAGATTTTGTTTTTTCTAAGTTCTAAAGGTCCCTAAGGAATATAATGCAGTGGTCGTATCAGCCAGAATGGACTAGGTTGGACTATAATGATAAATAACCCTTGGACTATAATGATAAATACACTCACAACGTACTACATTATACTATTACATGTCCAACCCATGCAACTCTGCTCTATGTCGTTTTCATATCCTTTGCACAGGAGTGGATTACTATAAATACAATCTAATAGCTCTAACCATGAAAATTTGAAACTTCAAAAATTCACGTATTTATTAATGTAAGACAAAAATGGGAGAAAGGAAATGTAAAAAAAAAAACGGGAGAAAGGAAGATATACTGTCATGCATCAGCCTCAGTACTAGGTAGTTGATATTTAATACACTGGAGTAGCTAATATTTATCTATTTGATAGATGAGGAAACTGAAGCCAAATATTATAAACAGTATTTGTAACCTTACATAGTATAAGATACTTAAATTTATTTAAACTTAAGTGGCAAAATGATACCAACTGAAGATTGGTGGCTTTCCAAATCCACCTATAAAAATGATAAATATACACAGATTTGTATTTAGATATACTGGCATCCTAAGGTTCAACAAACAGTATTTAAGGATTTCAATGAGATGTTTTACATTTTTAAAAAATCTGGTTATATACTACTCTTTCTTTCCTGCCCCACTTCCTGCTCCTTTCCTTCCTCCTCATAACCATGTCTGTTGAACTGAATCAGAAGATTAGCAAAAACAAGGAATCTCTGGTTATGAGCTAACATGCAGCAGAGAAGACAGCCTGAGAAACCATTAATCTGGGAAATAGTTTAGAGTTTCAGGGCACAAAACTACTCTGAAGAGAGGGAGCAAAGATGCCAGGAATGGAAACCACAAAATTTCAACCATACTGGCACACAGATTTTAGCAATGCAGAATACTCAGCATCAGCCAAAAGGCAATCCCTTGGAAAAAGGTTTGAATAGTTATTTCACTGTAAGTTAGCTTTACATTTGGGCTCAGGTAAAATTACCCAGCAAAGGTAAATCAGATCTTCAAAAACAAAAACAAGAAGTGGCCCTGGGTGGGGCTCAGTCAGTTAAGCATCTGCCTTCAGCTCAGGTCATGATCCTGGGATCAAGCCCTGCATTAGGCTCTCTGCTCAGTGGGGGATCTGCTTCTCCCTCTCTTCTTCCTCTCCCCACTTCCCACTTGTGATCTCTTTCAAATAAATAAAATCTTAAAAAAAAAAAAAAGCTAACATAAAAACAAGAAGACTCTGCCCTGAATTCTCACATCTTCTGGTCTTCAGATATTGTCTTTAGTTTTGTTTTTTTTGTGTTTTGTTTTGTTTTGTTTTTTTACACACAATTCTAAATATATATTTCAAATAGTGTATTAATTTGTCTTGTAGATTTTTATACATTTTATGTAGATTACCACAGATTTTATCCAGTTTGTATAAAATAAGGAAACTATCAATCATAGTAATAATGCCAGAAAAATCAAGGTCACTGTTTAGAACTTAAGTGTATCTGATGCCTAGAGTTCCATTTGCTTTTCCAAGATTTCCATTGAATCTTTTGTTGGTTAAAAAAAAAAAATCAAAATTTAAACAACTTATCATTCTCTAAAGTTAGATATCTGCTTAGTTTTTACTAAACTTCAAAAATGAATATCAATAATGACAAAACTACATGACTATACTTACTATTCTAATCAATGTCACTTTCAAAGCTATAAATTTAGTCTACCATTTTTGAACTTACTCATGAAGTTATATAGTATAATTCTTGATATTGTAGATTTTGCTCTCTACAGTGTAAGTATATGTGGCATACAGAATCATGATTTTGATCCCATGGTAATGAAATTCTATCTATTGACTGCTTGGTTTTATACAGGATTTTTTTCCATATTCCATTAAGTATTTATTTCCTTAAAAGAATTACTTTTATGCATTTGTTTGTTCTTGTTTTTTGTTACTTCTATACCAGGGTTTCTCTTTATAAAATGAAAGTGAGGGGTGCCTGGGTGGCTCAGTTGGTTAAGCATCTGCCTTCAGCTCAAGTCAGGATCTCAGGGTCCTGGGATCAAGCCCCATGTTGGGCTCCAGGCTCAGTGAGGAGTTTCCTTCTCCCTCTCCTTTTGCTCCTCTCCCCCTCATTCTCTCTCTTTCTCTCAAATAAATAAAATCCTTTAAAAAATAAGTAAAATAAATGTGATTCTTCTATGGAACTTGGTAAAGAGTTTTGTTCTATAAACAAGTGGGGATATCTTTGTTGTCAATTCCATGGACTTTGAGTAGTACATATGCTTTCATGCCATAAATCCTAAGACTAAATTGCAGTTTCCTCCCAAGTGAGATGAAATGGATTTGAATTGGACACCGGAAATGTAAACTGCTGTGCTATTTGTTACAGCTGGCCAATTTCGTTCAATTGAAGCAACAGGAATGTGTTGAAAACCAGGCTCTTTCCACAAGGTCATTAGGAAGCTCATGGAGTTGCCAGTGGAAAATTTCAAAGAATTATCCCATGGAGCATGGATGCTTCATTTCAACTAAGGTAGCAATCTTCTATATATCCACAGCTAGCATAGCTACTTTTGTTATCCGAGGAATTTAAGACTTTGACACAAGTTACACTGGCTATAAATTCTGGATTTTCTTTTAATTTTATTGCTTGTTGTCAAATATAAAGAGAACTTTATTATTATAAGCATTATAAGAGCATATGTGCCTGCAAATAGGTTTTTTGTTTGTTTTTTGTTTTTTTACACCAATTGTTGGGAAAGTGTAAGGAAAGAAAATAGGAGTCACTACAAAAAAAAAAAAAAGAATTAGGTGTTTAAAAAGTTTTGGAGAATTTTCATTATGGCACCAGAAAAATAAACATTTTCTCCATACTCTGTGATATGTATTCTGTCCCAAAGACTAAAGTGATCAAAATGTAAATTCACAATATAAACAGAGTTTAGAAATTTACAGTAAAATTATAGGCTGCTAATTTGGTTGTATAAACCTGTATCATTGTTTCATTGTAGACTAGAAAATCTAACCATAACATTCATTTAAATGTTTTATGGTTTTAACTATATTCCAAGCTAGACAACATGAAGACCTACTATGTAAACCAACAGTCACATTTTTGAGAAATTCAATAGGTGAACATCTAAAATATTAATGGATATAAATAAATGAGCACTCTTTTATAAAGCTCTAACTACAAAATTATAGGCAGAGTTGTTTAGCTATTGTATTTTTTCTTTTTTTTTTTTTGGTAAATCCTTCCCAGCACATCACTGTTTGCCTTTCCATTGCCTTTTAGGTCACTGTTTATAGTAACTGAGCAAGTAGGAAAAAATGGCAACTAGAACAGTGAGCAGATGGCTAACACAGTCCCCTCCACGCGACTCCTGCTAACATAGAAATCTGCTCAAGACTACATGGTAAATAGTGTTTATCATAGGTGGGATCATTAGCCCTTTAGCCCCTTCATTAACTCTGACCCCTACAGTTCAGCATTAATGAAACCATAACTTCCCATTCCTGAGGCCTCTGTACTATTCCTATAGTTCCCTAGTAATGGTGTGTGTGTTTACTAAAGCTACATTACAGAGCTTTGTACTGCACGCCCCTAGCACCAGCCACACACATCCTTGTGGGTCTTTGACACACACTGGTAAAGTTCTGCAATGAACTGTGCTTATTAGAACCCACCAGGAAGGCGAGCTTCTTAGTATAATTAGCTCCCCTGAGAACAACGGCTGTCTTACCAGCTGGAAAGCTAGAAGAAAGGCACTGAAAAGGCACCTGTAATTAAATTTCTTTCTCTCTTTCTTTCGTATTTGTAGTTCAGTTTTTTTGTTTGTTTGTTTTGTTTTGGTTTGGTTTTTACTTTTCATCTCCACCTTGATTAGCAAAGTATAACTACATAATTTGGCAATTAGAAATACAAGCTGCTGAAGGTCATTTCTTTAAGTACTATATTACTAAACTTGCTTCTATTAGTGCAAATTCAGTAGATAAATGTTATAGACATAAACACACAAGACATGAAAAAAGCATAGCTGTTTAGAATCTTCACTATGTAGACAAAATGCTTAAATGGATTAATTTTTATATAGGACGTATCTCCACCAAAGCATGGTTTTGATTTTGGTCTGAGGCCTTCCTCCTATTACTTCTCATTTCCCTTTGATATTTTCCTTTTCTTTCCCTGCCTGCTGTTTTTCACTCTATCATCCCACTACAGCCTTCCTGTTGATAGCTGACAGTCTGTTGACTTTTGTTATGAATATACCAATTATCATTTTAATGGGTTTCAACTTCTCTCAAGTGGTACAGTAAACGGTGTAAGAAATGCATAGCAGGTTCTGGCAACAGCATATTATCACAAATGTGAGTAACTACAACTCCGTTGACTTGATGGCCTCAGATTACATTTCACATTCATATGGGAGAATGAGATGGGGTCTTATACCATCCATTCTAATGCACAAATATTTATCTAGTAAATGGCCATCTCTTGAGGCATAACACTGGTTTATGTATGGACCTGGGATTGTAATGAAGATCTAAGCAGTCCTTAGTTCATTTGTCTAGACTTGAGAAAAGCTTGTTTTGAAGGTAACTGGGGAACGGAAATGCTAATAACTATGGTAATTAAAATTATCTGGCAGTTGGAGTTCTTTCATAAACATCTTACTGAGTCAACTACGAAAACAATAGAAGGCAGTCTGTTCAAATAGCTGACACTGTAGCCTCAGAATCTCTGAATCTGGGATTTTTAAAAAATCTACAATAAAGTCAAGATTTTTTACTCCCTAATTTTCCTGCTCGGAGGCTATATTTGCACAACACAATCAACCCTGCTGTTTCAATCAAGTCAGTGAGGGGGAAAAAAAAAAGTCAGGAGAACCAGATGTTTGGCACTTTGTATATGAAACAGCTGGTTGATTGTCTGAACTTTTCATTTTTGAACTAATCTTGCTGTCATAATATAGAAACATCCTGAAAACTGATTTCTTTGCTTGTGAAATGTAAATAGCTCCCTTTAGAGGCATGGTATGGGGTTAGCTACCTTAGAATTAATAGGAAATGGTTTAAATTGAGTAAAATTCCGCTTACAGATATATAGTAAGGAAGAAAACACAAATGATGTTCAAGGAAAATTAAGTTTCAACAGCCCTGCTACAAATTTTATCTTAAATTCTCTTCAGCTGCACAATGTCTTACTGCAATAAAGAATTAACTACTAATTTTTATTTTTAAAAGATTATGAAAGATTTTTCTCGTTATGGAGTTATTTGAATCTCTGTCATATTAAAATTTAGGTCTAATTTTAAAGTACTTATCCCTCTTACTATTACAGTTTTGTATTTAAGTAGGATTTTATATATCTCAAGTAAAATGATTTTTTTAAAAAAAACACTGTGCATTTAGCCCCTTAAATAAAGCAATTTCAACATCAGAGAGTCTTATGTTAGCAGATTATAATACTATACACAACTATGTGCATGGCAAAAACACAGTAAAGGTAAGTAAATGTTATCACTAGTTTTTCTAATAGACTTTTCTGGTCTATAGACACAGAATGCTTTCTATTTTCTGAGTCTCTGCTCTAATTTTAAGCTTTATATTTACATATATATTTACCTACCCAGTATGTACCTGTGGCAAGTGAACTAGTGAAATAAGTATCTAGATATTTCCATGCAATATTTTGCCTCCATCATTCAATGATATAACAAAAAAAATATTTATTGAAAAATTGTTATACAAAAGTTATTGTGCCAGGCACTTTTAGAATGCAAAAGTATGAGCATAACACCTGTTTAATAACAGTATAAGACATTCAATAAATAAAATTTGCAATGCAAATAACAAATGCTTGCAACTTTTAGGGGATGATTATTTTATGCTAGAGGCAAGTAGGAAAGTGCATACTGAATAAGCTAGTTATTAACAATGAGTATAATTTGGAAAAGTGTCAATGAGATGACATTCCTGGTAGACTGAACACAGGCACACTGGAGAGAGCATGATCAGAAGTGACTGTTAGATCTGTTGTAGCATGAGTAGCACCAATAACAAAGAACAAAGGTCACTGATAATTCTTGAAGCATAGAATGCATCTAGTAAGCAGATGGAATTCAGTGCAATATGTATTTTGTATGATAGAGAATATATTACAACTCTTAATGTAAAACCCATTCTTTCCTAGTTGGCTGTTATAGCTTGAATTGTGTTCCCTCCCAACACCACCCCCCCAAAAAAAGCTATGTTGAAGTCCTAACCCTGAGTAGCACAGACCATAACCTTATTTCAAAATAGGGTCATTGTAGATGTAATAATTAAATTAGAATGAGATCATACTAGAGTAGGATTGGCCCTAATTCAGTATGACTAGATGGCCTTGTGAAAAAAGACACCTAGGAAGAACGCCATGTAGAAAACAGATTGGAATTATGGAGCTGAAAGCCAAAGATTGCTGGTCAACCATTAGAAGCTAGGAAGAGGCGGGGAAGAGTTGTCCTACAGGTTTCGTGGGAGCATGGACCTGCCAACACCTGATCTTAGGCTTCTAGACTCCAAAGATAATGAATTCTTGTTGTTTTAAGCAACTCAGTTTGCGATACATTATGGCAACCCTACCAAACTAATACACTGGCTATACAATACCATACCACAGGCTGTTTCCCTTGCATATGGCTACAGGGGCTTAAGAAATTACAATTAATTTTCTTGGTTGTTTTCACTTAGTGATCTTTTAATTCAATTCTACTTTGGGAAATCAAGAGACATAACTTGATAAATTATCAAAATGTTATATGATCATTCAAAAGATATTGGCTGACTATAAATAACATATGTGTATTATACTACCTAAAGTACCTGTATCTAAACATAAATGAATGTTTAGATATATGGATAAAGGTAAATTGGTATTTGAATTTAGGCTTATTATGATACTATGGCAAAACAACCAAGAAAATATTGAGGTTGATTTATGGAGACTAATTTTAGTAACATTTTTATTAATAAGCAAAGATGTAAATACTTAATTGCTACTCTAGATGTAAATACTTTGTTTAATTGCTACTCCCTCAAAAAAAAAAAAAAGTGGGACCATAACCCATAAAACACACATTAAAAACAATGGGTTAGAAAAGAAGTCTTAGGAGAAATAAGATACAGATCTGTAAAATTAAGCACTAATTTTTTTTTCTTTCTTTCAAGATTTTATTTAAATTCAAGTTAGTTTACATATAGTATAGTATAATATTAGTTTCAGGGGTAGAATTTAGTGATTCATCACTTGCATATAACACCCAGTGCTCATTACATCAAGTGCTCATCACCCAATTACCCCATTCCTCTACCCACCACTCCTCCAGCAACCCCCCATTCATTCCCTATACTTAGGAGTATTATGATTTGCCTCCCTGTCTTTATCTTATTTTCCTTCCCTCCCCCTGTGTTCATCTGTTTTGTTTCTAATATTCCACATGAGTGAAATCATATGGTATTTGTCTTTCTCTGACAGAATTATTTTACTTAGCACAATACACTCTAGTTCCATCCAGGTAGTTGCAAATGGCAAGACTTCATTATTTTTGATGACTGAGTAATATTCCTGTGTGTGTGTGTGTGTGTGTGTGTGTACCACATCATCTTTATGAATTTATCAGGTGCTGGACATTTGGGCTCTTTCCATGTTTTGGCAATTATGGATATTGCTGTTATAAACATTGGGGTGCAGATGCCTCTTCAAATCACTTTTTTTTTTCCCTTTAGATAAATACCTAGTAGGGCAACTGCTGGGTTGTAAGGGTAGTTCTATTTTTAACTTTTTGAGGAACTTCCATACTGAACACTAATTTTTTTAAAGCATTCATTTCAAATACAGAAAGAACTGGGTGAAAAGGAAATACTGGTATTGGTGATGCATGTTTAGGACAAATCAAAGCTGCACATTCTCTCCAAAATTCTATGTTAGTAAATATAAATTTAAAAGGGGGTTTTATGTAACAAACATTCACTGGTTAAAAAGTGTATAAATGATATAGAATAATAAAAACATCTGAATTATAGTAAGATTAAAAGTTTTTAAATGTTTTCAGACTGAAAGTAGTAAGTTCTGGTATATGCAACAGAATATTACTTGGCTTTATAAAAGAACAAAATTTTGCCATTTTTGGACAATATGGATGGACCTCAAGGACATGATGGTGAGTGAAATAATTCAAAGAAATATTGTATGATTCCTCTTATATGTATGGTCCAAAACAAAAAAATAATCTAACTTTATTTATAAAAAAACAGATCTTTTCCTTTAAGATCTGGAACACCACAAGTGTGTCCACTGTCATGACTTCTACTCAATATAGTACTGAAGTCCTAGCTGCAGCAATCAGACAAGAAAAATAAAAGTAAAGTTTCAGGTTACAAAATTAATACAAAAATCTATTGTATTTCTATACATGAATAATGAAGTAGCAAAAAGAATCTAAGAAAATAATCCCATTTATAATGACATCAAAAAATAAATAAATAAACACCTAAGAACAATTTTAACAAAGGAGGTGAAAAAGACCTGTACTCTTAAAACTGTAAGACATGGATGAAAGAAACTGATGTCACAAATGGAAAGATATAGCATACTCATGGACTGGAAGAATATTCTTATAGTGTTCATATGACCCAAAATAATCTACACAGTCAATGTAATTCCTAGCCAAATACCAACAGCATTTTTCACAAAACTACAAAAAATAATCCTAAAATGTATGGGATCCCAGAAGATCCCAAATAGTCAAAGCAATCTTAAAAGAAACAAAGCTGGAGGTATTATAATCCCAGATTTCAAGCTATACTGCAAAACTGTAGTAATCAAAACAATATGGCACTGTCACAAAAACAGACACATTGGTCACTGGAACAGGGTAGAGAGCCCAGACATAAGCCCACACTTAGATGGTCAATTAATCTACAACAAAGGAGGCTAGAATATACAAGGGGGGAAAGATAGTCTCTTCCATAAATGGTCTTAAGAAAACTAACCAGCTACATACAAAAACAATGAATCTGGACCACTTTCATGGACCATACACAAAAATTTAAAAATGGATTAAACAGATAAATATAAGACCTGAAACCATAAAAATCCTAAAAGAAAATACAGGCAGTAATCTTTTGGACATCAATTCTAGCAACATTTTTTCTAGATCTATCTCCTCAGACAAGGACAACAAAGCAAAAAGAAACTATTGGGACTACATCAAAATACGTTTTTGCATAACAAAGGAAATCATCAACAAAATAAAAAGAAACTACTGAATGAGAGAAAATATTTGCAAATGATATATATCTGATAAAGGGTTAATACCAAAAATATATAAAGAACTCCTACAACTCAATACAAAAAAAAAAAAAAGATGAAAAAATGGGCAGAGGACAAAATTTTTGCAATAAAGACATAGATGGCCAACATACATGAAAAGATGCTCAACATCACTAATCATTAGGGGAAAGCAAATCAAAATCACAATGAGGTATTACCAGTCAGAATGGCTAGTATCAAACAGATAAGAAATAACAATGTTTTTAAGTAAGTGGAGAAAAGGGAACCCTTGTGCACTCTTGGTGGTAATGTTAATTGGTGCACCACTCTGGAAAACAGTGTGAAGTTTCCTCAAAAAATTAATACTAGAAACATCTTAAGATCAAGTAATTCTACTGCTGGTTATTTACCCGAAAAAGAAAAAAAAAGAAGAAAGAAAACACTAATTCGAAAAGAAACGTGCACCGCTATATTTATTACAGCATTATTTATAATAGCCAAGACATGGAGGCAACCTAAATGTTCATTGATAAAGACGTGGTAAACACACACACAAACACACACACACACACACACACTGGAATATTACTCAGCCATAAGAATGAGATCTTGCCATCTGCAACAACATAGATAGATGTAGAAGGTATAATGCTAAGTGAAATAAGTCAGAAAAATTCCACATGATTTCACTTATATGTGGACTCCAAAAACAAACAGACTCATAGATACAGAGGAAAAACTGGTGGTTGCCAGAGAAGAGGACATGGCAGGGAGTGGTCAAAATAGGTGAAGGGATATAAACTCCTAGCTATGAATAAGTCACAGGGATGAAAAGCACAGCATAGTCAATAATATTGTAATAACTTTGGTGACAGATGGTAGCTACAGTTATGATGAGCATTGCATAATGTACAGAATTTTTGAATCACTATGTTGTACACCTTAAAGTAACATAACATTGTATATCAACTAGACTCCAGTAAACAAAAACAAAAGAAAGGCTAGATATCAGAAAAACAACAAAAATAACAAACCCATAAATACAGAAATAGATTGATGGTTAACAGAGGCAGGGAGATGGGGGGTGGGGGAATGAGTGAAGAAGGTCAAAACGTATTGAGAGAAAATCAGTTCATGTAAGTAATTAAACATGAGCAAAGCCACAAAGGGAAAAAGGAAGTCATCATGTCCAGGAAGGTATAAGGAGGAGTTTCCTGCTTTGTTTGCTTTTCTACACTGGATAGGTCCTAGCATTAACCTTCCATTATTCCACTAGCAATTGGATGGCCATTTTACATTGTTAATTTTTGAGAGTAAATTCTAGAAGGGATAAACTATACATGATAACTTCATTATTGCCCAGAAATATGGATAACATGCACTTTTTTTTTCTGTCAAGAAACTAAAGGTTTTTCCTTCATCACATAATAAATAGAAGACACTGTTAGACAAATAAGTAAGCAGTGCTTTTGATTTTAAGATCAAAATCTAATGAGAGAAAACCACCTGCCTTTTCTTCTTGCTATGTCTCCCAACCTTACCACTAGGGAATTCTGTTGTTAATTTCTGTGTGATTTATATGAGCATCTGTGCTCCATAATCATGTGCATATTTTATGATTTCATTTGCTGTCATGACATCCTTAGGATTTCATATAGACTTTATTAGAAAGAAGTCACTGTTGGCAAAGCATTATTTTAAATAAACAAAATAGTTGTGTGCATATTTATAATCAAAATCACTGAGCTAGATGTATGAACTGAACTGATGTTCAAGTTGGGTATCCATTTACTTAGGTACTATACCTCCCACTTGATGCAAATCAAGTTTTCTAATTACAAGAAATTATTTAAGGTGCATGGTTATGTGTGTTCATATTTCTACTTTCATAATGTTTATTTTTTAAACTCTTTAATGCTTTTACTTGTTCCCTATTCTTTAGTGATCCTTTAAGACAGTGGTTCCCAGACTGTCATCCCTAGCCGAGATGCAAGGACATGACCTCTATTGTTTGCTACTGATTCCTTCTCTGATAACTCTAGGATGGAAGTAAAGGAAGCAGACTCTATAATCACTTGATAAATGACTTCTGTTTTTGAGGATCCCTCTGCACAATACTGAGGATCCTGTAAGAGACTGTTATGGTCCATTGTTCCCCTGCTATCATTTTCAACAACCTAAAATTATAGTATTAAGAGAGATTCTAGGATGCAAAATACATTTTTCAGCCCCTGAATTATATGCCACATCACTTGTCTGCTTAATGAGAAACAGGTGGCTCATTTTCAATTGCTACCATTTATTCCTTTGACATAAACTTGTTTTCCTTACTTTCATGGTTCTTTAATTTGCTTGTTATAATATTACTCTCTGAAGGTAAAACTAGAAATTTCAAGAATGGTTGGTGTGTATTGCTTGTTGTACATCTGTGATAAAGTGTTCTCAATGCCACAGAAAGTTTCATAAGGAAAAATAGAAATGGGTAGGAAAAGTAGAAAAACAAATTTCTAAGATAGCAAGGTGAAACTTAAACAGAGAAAGTTAATTTCACATATTTTCATCTGAAAAGTAGAAGAATTCAGAACTAATTCCTAATTCAATTTATCACAAATTGATATGAATGTTACCACACTAAATATTTTTTTTAAAGATTTTATTTATTTATTTGACAAAGAGAGAGATAGCGAGAGCAGGAACACAAGCAGGGGGAGTGGGAGAGGGAGAAGCAGGCTTCTTGCCAAGCAGAGAGCCTGATGTGGGACTCGATCCCAGGACCCTGGGATCATGACCTGAGCCGAAGGCAGACGCTTAACGACTGAGCCACCCAGGCGCCCAATGCTAAATATTTTTAAAAGCACATCTAGGAAATTAAAATATGCAATGCTCACATAAAGATAAACCAAAATTTAAAATACCTACTTAACATAATTAATCACTATCAATTTCAGGGTAGAGTTTTAATGTACAGAATATGCCATAATCAATCATGAAGCCCTTCAATAAAATAAGCAAAATGAAACATATTAATTGCAGAAATTGTTTGGCTGATTCAAATTAAGTTAAGGCCAAAAGTCACATTATAGGCAAGCTAATTGCTTAAACTGAAACAAGGCTGATTTTTCTTTTACTTTCATCAATAGCTTTTACACTCCTTGAGAATACCGTATCTTACTTATTTCTGAATTACAAATGCCTTTTATTTACTGGGGCAAACCTTTTATCGACTCCCTCGTATGCTAGGTATATAGGCATAAAAACAAATCAGTACCTGCCAAAGGTCTCACATTATTCACAAGAGATTCACATTAACTTTCTTAAATATTTATTGTTAATTATGATAACTTTTATTTCATTGAAAAGGCCTTAACAGACTTTAGACCAACTTTTACCTACTGTAAGAAGTTTATACTTATTGCAGATTTTTCATAATTGCTTCAAAAATAATTTTGAGCAAAGATCAACTTTAGAGCAAGTTTCACTTTGTTTTTATTTAATTCTAATTTTTCCTAATCTTTGTCATCTTGAACTAGGTATACAATTTTAGGTCTCACTGTGTCTTCCAAAAATGAGGGCAATAACATCTGAAGAGTTGTGGTATGGATCTAGGTAAAGTCTGGGAGAATTGCATCTTACATAGAGGTTAGGTTCTAATGTTAGTCCTTATGAAAAAAGCAAGTCTAATAAAACCTACCTTTGGGAATAAACCCTTAAATTTCTCATAAGATTATATATAGTTCTGGGTATGTAATCCTTGTACAGGAATACAATTCACATCTGTAACCTTTTAGATCAAAATGTGTTTCAGAGTTCAGAATAGCTTGTATTTCAGAAAGCTAAAATGTTCACGTACCTTTCAAAGTAATACTTTAAGCTCGTCTCTCCCAGGATCTTGTGATCAGGCATATTAATAATTCTGAAATGTAACTGTGTGTTGGAGTCATGCAGGCATCTGTGGGAGAGCTATTAAGGTTGACATGAAGCAGGGAATATTTTGGTGTTCAAGGAAAAATCAGAGACAAGGTGTGCTCACGCCAGTGTAATCAGATAGTAGGCTGAGAGGAGAGGTGGTCATGAAGCTGACAGTGGGCCTGAACTGGATGGCCATGTCGGCCAGTGAACGAACTGTGCCTATGACTCAGTGTAATAGGGAAACACTGTGAGCTCTGAGCATAGACGGATCTGACATATTTTAAAATAACTCTGGCTCCTATACTGAGAAAGACTAACATATGGGTGGCAATAATAGAAACAGGGAGATCATTTAGGTGGCCTTCACAAAAATTAAAGTGAGAACTATGATTGCTCAGATTATGTTAGTGGCCATGGAGTTTTGGGGAAAAAAGTTTAGGGTAAAATTGATAGAATTTGCTGATAGATTAGATGTAGACTGGGGGGGGGTAAGAGTTTCACTAAGGATTTTTACTTGAATAACTCAAAGGATAAGATTTCCATTTACTGATATGGGGAATACTATAAGTGCAGCTGATCTGTAATTTAAAAAAAAGTCAAGACTGGTTTTGGCCATATGTAGCTTTATGTTTACTAGATATATAAGAGATGATGTCAAATAGGGTGCAGAGTACAGAGTTGTACACTGGGTATATACATTTGGGAGTCTTCAGTGAGCTGGTAGCATATAAAAATCACAAGACGGAATGATGTTATAGAGAAAATGGATGATGACATAGAACAGAGAGAGGAATAGGTCTGAACACTCAATCTAGGACTAACTTTTGGATATCTTTGAGAATACCAGAATCTGACAAAGAGGACTGAGAAAAAATAAGATAGAAAACAAGATAGAGGGTTGTTCCAGGACCTAGTGAAGAAGGGGTTTCAAGAAAGAGTGAAAATAATTGTATGAGAAATCAAGTAAAATGAGGACTAGAAGTGACCTAAAGCAAAACAGAAGGCATTAGCGCCCATCATGAAAGTTATTTTACTGTTAAATGGTAGATGTGAAAGTCTGAGTTCAAGGAAACAAGACAATATGAAAACTGGAGAATACAAACAGATAAAACTTTAAAGATGATTGGTTAGATCACAATAATGGAATGGTAGTTGGAGGAAAACATGTGTGGGGGGGAACTGCCCTCCCATATATATGAAACAGTATACCCGGGAGTATGATCATGATGGGCATGACTCAGCAGAGGGGGGCAATTTATAATATAGGACAGAGATGAGAGAATTGCCACATCAATTTCCCTGAGATAGGTGGGGGGATATAGGATCTAGTACACAAGTAAAGGAACTGACCTTGCTAGGAATATAAACAGCTCATCTATGGTAACAGAAGGTGAGGTGGGCAGGTAGGTAGAGGATGTTAAGATGGCAATTTATGGAATATGATTGAATCCATTTTCCCAGTGAATTAATAAGGAAAGTTAGCTCAGGATTGGGAGGGGATTTTGAAGACTGGTAGGGAGAGGAGAAGATAGGAGTCACCCAATAGAGGGGGAAGGTAGACAGCCTCAGGATGTGTGGAGAAGCTGAGACTAGTAGCAATTAAAGTAAGAATTGTGGGCATCCTAATGCACTTCTCCAGTAAGGTTAGGTGCCCAAGTTGATACAGAGAGTAGGTAGAGAGTCGAATTTAACAACCATTTAATTTTAACAGGTAAAAAAGCAAGAGACACAAAGTTGAGTGTTTATAAAACAGAATGACAGTGTGATGGACCTTTGACTAAACATGGATAAAGAATATTTTAAAAGACAGAAGAACCATGTAAAAGTGATATATTCAATGGATTGTACATAGCAAAGTGGAGAGAAAATTATGGTCATTCTACTAGCAGGAATGGTCCTGAAAGATATGAAATGGTCGGAAGAAAATGCTTAAAAATGGAACCAGAAAAGACCCTGAATCGCCAAACTGCGGAAGGAGCTGAGATGCCCTTCAACAGATAAATGGATAAAGAAGATGTGGTACATATACACAATGGAATATCATTCAGCCATCAGAAATGATGAATACCCACCATTTGCATCGACATGGATAGAACTGGAGGGGACTATGTTAAGTGAAGTTAGTCAACAGAGAAAGACAATTAACATATGGTTTCACTCATATGTGCAACAGAAGTAATAGCACGGAGGACCATAGAGGAAGGGAGGAAAATCCAAAGGGGGAAAAATCAGAGAGGAAGTTGAACCACGAGAGACTATGGACCCTGAGAAACAATCTGGGGGTTTCAGAGGGGAGGAGGATTGGGGGGAGGGGGTAACAGAGTGGTGGGTACTGGGGAGGGCACGTCATTTGATGAGCACTGGGTGTTACACTTAACTAATGAATCATTGAATACTGCATCAAGGACTAATTATGTACTATACAGTGGCTAACTGAACATAATAAAAAAATACATTTATGAACAGCTATGATTAGAAATAAAAACGTCCAGGCTATGCCTTTCATAGACTGCTGAATTCAAATGTGTGAATTCAAGAATCTTGAGGGCAGGAATTTAAGCGAGTCAAGCAGTCATTCATCTTAGTATTTAACACTTAGAGAAAGGGTATTAGAAATTCTCTATGTAACAAAAATTTTTGAGTCATAGCCATAAAAAACATAGAAATGAGTAGGCGCAAAAAAAAAAAAAAAAAACCAACCAAAAAACACACACATGGGGCACCTGGATGGAGCGTCTGCCTTCGGCTCAGGTCATGATCCCAGGGTCCTGCTCAGCGGGAAGCCGGCTTCTCCCTCTCCTACTCCCTCTGCTTGTGTTCCCTCTCTCACTATGTCTCTCTCTGTCAAATAAATAAAATCGTAAAAAAAACACATAGTCACTTGTTTTTCTTTCATTGAATCTTCATTTATCACCACTGAATGCTTTAACACTGGTATCATGTAGTACCAAGGACAGCAGAAACAATTCCCAACAATTACAAACCATTATGAACTTTCATTTACAATGAGTACATGTAGCCAAGTCTAAATGTGTGGGGGCCAACTATATAGAAATGGAAGCTCTCTTAATTAGCTCCCATATGAATTAAAATATTAAAGAAAATTAGCAAAACTGCTAATTTGAAGCTAAATATAGATTAGAATGTAGCCAATTAAAAGATCTTTTGAGGAAGCAGTATAGTCTTACCGACATTGTCTAGAAATGCTGCCTGATGGTAATAACATGCAGACCAAACTTAGTGTTATTTTTAAATCCTCCACAGACAATTCATCCCTTATTACCCATACGTGGGGTAGAATGCTCTCATCAGTCTACTTTTAATATGACCAAGATATTAGAAGTACCCCGAATATATTGAAATCATTCATAAAGAAGGTGACTACTAGAGAAAACAACAATGAACTGGGCTTAAAATGAAGGATAGAAGGGGAGTTTAAGTGGCCACAGAGAGATCTGCAACAAGGATAAATGAGCGGTAAAATGTCATCTCATGAGCTTCTGTGCTATACATTTTAAGAGAGAAAGAATTGGCATGTCTGAAAATGGCAATGAAAAGTCCAATGGACTGTGGACTAGTGAGTGATAATAGGAGAAAAAGTCACTGTCTCTTGAGAGGGCTACAGAGAAGGCAGTATCATCAGGAGAGCACCAGCATCTGGCTTTCCAGATGTACAGGATGGTGCTTACCTGTACCTATTTCTCTAAGTCATATAGAAAAGGCATAATATAGCATAAAATAGGAGGGGAGTCTCTGACTTAACATGTCACCTCTATCTTATTCCACAAGCAGTTTTTAAACACCACCATTCCAAATAAGATGTCAGAGTGTGTATGTGTGGATGTGCGTGGGGCTGGGGGCAGGGGGGCGCGGTACTTGATTTCTAAGACTTATATAGGAGCCACAATGTACTAGTTACTTTCCATTCTCCACAGTGATACATACTTATCTCCATTTTATTCAAGAAACAATAGACAGCTCAAGTCCTGTGTTTTTCTCAAAAATTACACCGCTCCAGTGCCTCTCTTACACACAAAATATTACATGATCCAAAGTCCAAAGAAAGCATTGCATTCTCCACTGGCATTCTTGCTTCAATCACTTGCTAGGACAAAGTTCGACACTCCTTTATTATCAGATATACCATATCTCATAAATATGTGAGGACAAGTGACAAGACCCTCCCTTTGCAATATCAGTTAAATTAGACTAGATGATTGCTCAATATTTTGACGGTTTACCATATTTGAGGTTCTATGCTAAGTGATTCAAATTGATCACCTGTGGTCTTCCCTAGAACAACCCTTTGAGGAAGATATAAGCAGCTCAATTTGCAGAGAAGTAAAATAAACCCTGGAAGTGTCAAATAAATGGCTGGCTGAATTGCAGACCTGTCTTCAAATTTATATTATTTTACCTTACTATGCAAAATAAAAATTACACACTATCGTAACTACTAAACATTAGATATGGGGTTCCACAACAGCAATATTTTGAGTATCTGCAAATTGCTCCATTCTATGAAAGCCCTCAGAGAAAGTGGGTAGAGAGCAGAATTACTCCAAAACCCTACTTGAATAAACACAATAATGGAGAGATCAATAAAGACATAATCAAGATTCATTTTTAAAGCTCATATATCAAAATATTAGCAAAATTTTTCTTAATATTCTGTAACTCCAAGATCACTTGGAAAAAGAACACTCCATATTTAAAACACTGGCGGTCTCATATCATTCTTCCAGAAGATTTAGGTCTTAGAAGTACTGGCCCTGATCAAAGTCCTTCCTCCCTACTCTTCAACCAGGAATGGACAATTACAAATGAGTTACATTTACATTAAATGTAACTTTATTAAGAAAAATAAAGTCTAGGGCACCTGGGTGGCTCAGCTGGTTAAGCATCTGCCTTCAGCTCAGGTCATGATTCCAGGGTGCTGGGATTGGTTGTATCGGTCCCTCTCCCTGCTCAGGGGGGAGTCAGCTTCCCCCTCCCCTACTGCCCCTCCCCCTCGCTCATGCTCTCTCCCTCACGCTCTCTCTCTCAAATAAACAAAATCTTTAAAAAAAAAAAAAAGAAAGAAAGAAAGAAAAAGGAAGTCTGTGTTGAAAAAAAAATACTCCAAATCACATCAGTGCAACAAAGTGATTCAAGAGGCTGCAACTCAGTTCTCCTATTCCCACCAAGGTATTAAAAAGAGTTACAGTACTTCTCTGTATTGATTTTACTGCAATACTGTTAATAGATTTCTGTGTGTTGTGGATATGTAGGCCTTTGTCTCCCATAACATACTGCAAGTGTATAGCATACAGAGCTTTTAAAATCCTACATGTATTCATTTAAGTAAAGACTTAGGACAGCACTTCATGAATAATAGCTGTTGAATATATATATATGTGTGTGTGTGTGTGTATATATATATATATATATATATACACACTTGCTTAACGATATTCTATAATTTTGTCAAATGTTGTATGTTGTAATTCTATCAAGAACCCCATTTTACATGTGATGATGTAAAAGCAAAAAAAAGGATATATATTAATATACACAAATATACATATAGAATGTATTTTAGAGGGTGTAATATATAATCTCATGTTCCAGATTCACTTTTTCTAATGGCCCATAAGCCAGACACTTCTCTAGGATCAAGAATTACAGTGGTGGGGTGCCTTGGTGGCTCGGTCGGTTGGGCGTCTGCCTTCAGCTCAGGTCATGATCCCAGGGTCCTGGGATCGAGCCTGCCTCGGGCTCCCTGCTCAGCGGGAAGCCTGCTTCTCCCTCCCCCACTCCCCCTGCTTGTGTTCCCTCTCTTGCTGTCTCTCTCTCTCTGTCAAATAAATAAATAAAATCTTTAAAAAAATTAAAAAAAAATACAGTGGTGATTAAAACAGACAATGGACCTCCCTCGTTAACTTTACGGTTTCAGGAAAAACTATCAAGACAACACATAAATAGGGGAAAAGGGGAGAGAGGGTGACTGGAAGGTGTGAGGAGGGAGATCTGCCATTTTAACTTGGTCATCATGGAAGACTCCTATTGAGTGAGTGTAGAGGTCTCCAACCTGAGGGAATTGCAAGAACAGAATGTATGGCAAAGCAGAGCCACAGGAGATGGATCAAGGTTCAGTAGGGGCTGAATCTTCAGCCCTTTTTTGTTTTATTTTATTTTATTTTAAAGATTTTATTTATTTATTTGACAGAGACAGAGATAGCGAGAGCAGGAACACAAGCAGCGGGAGTGGGAGAGGAAGAAGCAGGCTTCCCCTCGAGGAGGGAGCCTGATGTGGGACTCGATCCCAGGACCCTGGGATCATGACCTGAGCCGAAGGCAGACGCCTAACGACTGAGCCACCCAGGCGCCCAGGCCCTTTTTTGTTTTAGTGAAGAATGTCAAAATGGATTTAGCTACAAAGATGAATTTTTTAAAAGATAAGTCAATCACAAACTTTATATTAACTGAAAAATAGCACAACCACTATAAATCTAAGAAAAATCCTAATAATTTTATTAATTGACACACTTTTGTATTATTTTTTCTACATTTTTCAGCTGCACACTGTTAAATAGCTCCTATATGGCAATGATTATCTAAGAGTGAAAGGATAATTTTTTCTAGCATACTTCATCAAAATTTACTTTTCCTTACTGAGGGATTAGAAAACTTCCTTTCATTTTTAAAATGGGTATTGAAAACATCAATTTTTTAGTATTACTATCAAACTTTTGAGAACTTCTATAAAGTTCTTTTTATATGTAAGTTATTAAATCTCAGGGCATTTTAATTTTTCTTGTAAAGTAGTTGTAAAAATTATTTGAACTGACAACAATCTATGCCACTGATGTGGATTCACTATAGTGCTATATTGATAGTCATATTATCTTTCTTAATATCAGTATTTCATGTTAAATCAGCATGAAATTAATTTTTTCCACCTTCTATTCAAACTATTCTCTCTTCTTCATTAACTGAATTACCAAACAACTTAAGATTCTATCCACTTCTTTTCAAAATGTATTTTTCAATGAATTACTGCTTTGGTGGGATGTAATTTTTTTTTCATTTTGCTTCTTGATATCAAAATAATTTCAACTGATTTCCTTACTCATTCTCTTTACCTTCCTTTAGAGACTGTAAATTTTTATGTTTTCTGAGTTCCTCCATAATTATTTTTTAAATATGAAAGTACTGCATACATACATTAAATCAAGAGTCTAATTTCTTATTTGTTTTGGTGAAATGTTTCTAACCATTCAATTACACGTAAAGCATTATCAACTTTATTTTTTTCAATCTGTGTTTGAATTTATAAAATATCATTGCCCTGCTGTTGCAAAGCTTGATTGGCATGATAATCAAAATTTTTAAATGTGGCTATAGGGAGCTTGAGTAGGTATTTAGAGGTACATTCATTTTTTTCATAGTCACTTCAATATATATATAGTCAAGTTATTGTTAGCTGTTCTGGTGCAGGAATACATTTCCAAGAACTTTCCCATTAGAGATTACATTGACATAGCTGGCACTTTTAATGATGGTAAAGAAAAAGGTTGCATATGAATAGGTTTCTGAGACCTCACCATTGTCACCTGACAGGAACAGATGGGTGAAAAGGTAAGTTGGCATGGATAAAAGGCAATAACTCTAATGACTTGTAGTTGAATTATCTTCCTTTTTATCAGGTGGGCATATTGTCAGGGCCATGCCCAGAGCCTTAAAAAGGGACTGTACAAGTAAGGAGCAAGTGAGGAGCTCTGAAACTTCAGTTTTGTTGGCTGTGCAAGGAATCCAACACTAGAGGCCACTGAAACTGGAGCAGAGAGAAAATGTGGACAGGATTTGGAAGGAGAGCCAAAAGAGAAAGGATCTTGTGGAACCTGAGGATTTCAAAACTGATTCTAAGGCAGCATTAGAGGGCTCATAGGGATATTACCTTATCTATTAACAGAATTGCTTTGGCTGCTTGACTTTGGAGGGAAGGGAAGACTCCTGAAGCCTAGTTAGGAAGCCATTTTAGTAAATCAGGTGTAAGATGATGATGGCTGACACTAAGTTATTACCAGTAATATGGAGGTAAAAAGAAAAATGCTTGGACTGGAGTAATATTTTGAAGCTAGAGTTGAAAGAATTTGATGTGTTTGATGAATGGTGTTAAGGAAAGAAACTAGAATGATGGTAACATCTTTGATTTGAGAGAATAGATGTGCTATTTCCAAGATTGCTAAGAATGAAAAAAAAATTTTGGCCATGTACATTTTGGGATAACTATTGGACATTTAAGTGGAGGAGAGTTTGAGTAGATAAGATTACCTGAATCTGGAATTTGGCAAAGAATTTAGGAGTAGATAAACAGGTTTAGATGGCGTCAGCTTTGGAACCTGATGATGGTCCCTAAAGAATGAGTATGGATGGAAAAAAATAGGACTGATCCTGAGGCACATCAGTAAGTAGAAATCAGGAAATGGGAGAAATAAAATGAAGGCAGGGAATCCAGAAGCCAAGAGAAGAAAATGTTTCAAGAGTGTATATTTAACAATACATGGCTGACTTCATAGGCATGACACTTGTGCAGGCACATGGGGCCCTCTGCTTTTATTACTTCCCTGCATTAGTCAACCACTAATGCTGAAAATGATAGATGTTGGTCATTAGGTGTAATCTTTCAGTTATCAGAGGAATAAGTTTTGGGGACCCAACATACAGTATGGTGACTATAATTAATACTATATTATATATTTGAAATCTGCTAAGAGTAGATCTTAAGTGTTCTCACCACATGCACAAAAACAGGACTATGTGAGGTAATACATTAATGATTATAGTAATCATTTCACAATCTATATGCAGACTGTCTCTGAGGATGAGTACTGGAGTAAAGGAAATTACAAAGAGAGGAGACAAACACAAGGAAACTTGAGGAACAGGAAGTTTCTAACACCTCCAGTTACTGCAAACGTTTGACACAACCAAATTTCTAGTCAAATTAAGATAAAGCCTCACACTAAAGGTATTATTTACCTTGGCCTTCAATACCCATTAAAACAGTCTTGGTTTTCATTAAAAAATGCCAAGTGAAAACATGTTCTAAGAAGACAAAGCAAGTAGTAGACCTAGATTCACAAATGACATGATTTTATTATCAGATACAAAATTTAAAATAACTACCATTAATATCTTAAAGTGTCTAACAGAAAAAGAGTATCTGCAAGACAGAAAGTTAACATAAGTACAGAGATGGAAATCCTAAGAAAGAATTAATAGGAAATGCTGGAAATAAACAGTGGAACAGAAATGAATGCCCTTGATGCTAATGTAGACTGGAAAAAGCTGAGGAAAAACCACTGATGTTGAAGATAGGTTTATTGAAACTTCCTAAAATGAAGTGTAGAGAGAGAAAAAAAAAAAGTGAACATCTAAGAACTATGAGACAATTTCAAAAGATAAGCATAATTGGAACACCAGAAGAATAAAGAGAATGAAGCAGAAGTATCTGAAATACAAGGGCTGAGTCCTTTCCAACATTAGTGACAGACAAAAACCACAGATCCTGAGAAAATACCAAGCAGGATAAACAAGATCCACATCAAAAAAACAACAAAACAAATCAACAACAACAACAAAAGTCACCTACATTCAGGCATATTATAGTTAAACTACAAAAAAAACAAAAACAAAAACAAAAAAAACACAAAAGACAAAAGCAAAGAGAAAATCTTGCAAGGCCAGGAGCTGCAGAGAAACAACTTACCTATAGAGGAACAAGGTTAAGAATGATATCAAACTTGTCTCAAAAGCCAGAAAATCCAAAGGCACAGTAAAATATTTAGGGTGTTGGAAAAAATAAATCAACCTAGAATTCTATATCCAGTGAAATTATCAAGGAAAGTGAAGGAGATACAAAGAATAGAAGGCAGAAAAAAGAGGAATAAAAACAAATGCAACTAATAGAACATATTTACAAATACAGAAGATATCAATCAAATTATATCAATCATATTAAATGTAAATTTTTTAAAGTTACCAATTAAAGGCAGATTATCAGAGTGAAATAAACAAAAGGACCCAACTATATATTGTCAACAAGACACCCATTTTAAATATAAAGACTCTGATGTGATAAAATCAAAATACATGCTATCCTCCACACACACACACACACACAAACACACACACACACACAGCTGGAGTAATTAATTTCATAGAAAACAGGCTTCAGAACAAAAAAAAATTACCAGGGACAAAGAGGAGCACTACATAATAGAGATGTAAATTCTTCAACACATAACATTAAAAATATCTTAAATTAAAAATATAAATACAGTATCTTCAGGATACAGTGAAACTAGTACTTAAAGGGAAACTTACAGTATTAAATTCCTGTTAGAACAAAAGATGGATCAGTCAAAATCTAAGCCTGAAATTTAAGCAAGTAGAGAACAGTTTAAGAATAAATCAAGTAGAGGAAATAAATTAACAGAAAGCCAAGATGAAAACAGTATAATGGCTCTATGTGGAAAACCCAAAAGACTCCGTACCAAAATTGCTTGAACTCATACAGGAATTCAGTAAAGTGGCAGGATATAAAAATTAATGCATAGAAATCAGCTGCATTTCTATACACCAACAAGGCAGAAGAAAGAAATTAAGGAGTCGATCCCATTTACAATTGCACCCAAAATCGTAAGATACCTAAAAATAAACCTAACCAAAAAGGCAAAGGATCTGTACTCAGAAAACTATAGAATACTCATGAAAGAAATTAAGACACAAAGAAATGGAAAAACTTTCCATGCTCCTGGATTGGAAGAACAAATATTATGAATATGTCTATGCTTCCCTAAAGCAATCTACACAATTCAATGCAATCCCTATCAAAATGCTATCAACTTTTTTCACAGAACTGGAACAAATAATCCTAAAATTTGTATGGAACCAGAAAAGACCCCGCATAGCCAAAGGAATGTTGAAGAAAAAAAAAAAACAAAAAAAACTGGTAGCATCAGAATTCTGGACTTCAAGCTCTTTTACAAAGCTGTCATCATCAAGACAGCATGGTACTGGCACAAAAACAGACACATAGATCAATGGAACAGAATAGAGAACCCAGAAATGGACCCTCAACTCTATGGTCAACTAATCTTTGACAAAGCAGAAAAGAATATCCAATGGAGAAAAGACAGCCTCTTCAACAAATGGTGTTAGGAAAATTGGACAGCCACATGCAGAAGAATGAAACTGGACCATTTTCTTACACCACACACAAAAATAGACTCAAGATGGATGAAAGACCTAAATGTGAGATAGGAATCTATCAAAATCCTAGAGGAGAACACAGGCAGCAACCTCTTTGACCTTGGCCGTAGCCTCTTCGACCTCGGCCGCAGCAACTTCTTCCTAGACACATCACCAAAGGCAAGGGAAGCAAGGACAAAAATGAACTATTGCGACTTCATCAAGATAAAAAGCTTTTGCACAGCAAAGGAAACATCCACAAAACTAAAAGACAACTGACAGAATGGGAAAAGATAATTGCAAATGACATACCAGATAAAGGGCTAGTATCCAAAATCTATAAAGAACTTACCAAACTCAATACCCAAAGAACAAATAATCTAATCAAGAAATGGGCAGAAGACATGAACAGACATTTCTGCAAAGAAGACATCCAAATAGCCAACAGACACATGAAAAAGTGCTCAACATCACTCGGCATCAGGGAAATCCAAATCAAAACCACAGTGAGATACCACCTCACACCAGTCAGAATGGCTAAAATTAACAAGTCAGGAAATGACAGATGTTGGTGGGGATGCGGAGAAAAGGGAACCCTCCTACACTGTTGATGGGAAAGCAAGCTGGTGCAGCCACTCTGGAAAACAGTATGGAGGTTCCTCAAGACATTAAAAATAGAATAAATCTTGAAAACACTGTTGAATGAAGAAAAAAAGCCTATATTTGCATTAACTCACAGTTCAGATGTGGAAAATTAAAATAAATGTCTAAATTTTAGCTGTTTAAACAAAAAAAAAGAGAAAGTAGTATAATGGCATCAAAATATGGTTCTCCAAAAAGATTATAAGCCTCTACCAGAAAAGAAAAAAAAAAAAAAAGGGAGAGAGAGAGAAAGGAAACCCATATTACCAATATCAGAAGTGAAAGAAGGATCCTATTGATATTAAAAGGATAAAGGAATATTATAAAAACTATGCTCACAAATTTGATAATTTAGATGAAACAAAAATTCCTTGAAAGAGACAAAGTATCACATTTTATATAAAGACAGATAACTGAATAGCCCTATAATTAAAGAAATCAAAATAAATAATAATGTTCCAAAAAAGAGAGGGCCAGGCCCAAGTATCTTCACTGATGAATTCTAGCAAACACTCAAACAAGAAAGATACTAATTCTCCACAATCTGTTCCACAAATTGAAGTGGAGGGAAACTTCTGGATGCCAGCATTACCTTAAAACCAAAACCAGATAAATACATTAGAAATGAAATCTACAGACCAATATTTCTCATAATCATGCAAAATTCCTTAATGGAATATTAGCAAATCAAATCCACGGGTATTAAAACTAAATATTTATTCCAGGTATGCAAGGGTGGTTCAACATTTTTAAACCCATGTAATTCACTGCATCAAAAAACTAAAGAAGATATGTTATATGGTCATTAATAGATACAGAAAAAGCACTTGACAAAATCCAACACCAATTCATGATAAAAACTGAGCAAACTACAAGTGTACAGGAACTACCACAACATGATGTAGATATATAAAAACCTAAGACCTACAGGTAGAAACAGACTTAATGAGAACCTAATGCTTTTAACTGTAATTTGGGAACATTCATGAGATCTTGGAACAGAAAAAAGCATATTACATAAAAATTAAGCAAGTCTAAGTATACATTTAATAATATGCCAATTTTAATTATTAATTTTAATCTTGACAAATGCATCACATAACGTAAGATATTAAAAGGGAAAACTAGGTATGGGGCATATGAAACTCTGTACTATCTTTGCACTTTTTCTGTATATCTAAAACTTCTAAAATTAAAAGCTTATTTAAAAATTACATTATGGGGGGAACACAGGTGGCTCAGTCAGTTAAGCTCAGCTGCCTTCAGCTCAGATCATGATCCCAGGGTCCTGGGATCAGGCTCGCGTCAGGCTCCTGGCTCAGTGGGGGAGTCTGCTTCTTCCTCTCCCTCTGCCCCTTCCCCTGCTTGTGTGCTCTCTCTCCTTCTCTATCTTAAATAAAATCTTTAAAAAAATAAATAATACATTATGTTTTTATTCAAGTTACTGTTTGGGAAAAATATTTTTTCAATTGAAAGATATTTTCTAAAGTTCAAATTATTTTTAAGCACAAAAATCTACCTGGTCAGTGTATGTGCTTGGTATTTATTAACTACACATTGAAAAGGAGTCATGAATTCAGGAGAAGAACTGTAGATTTATTTAACAAACAAACTAAAAATAAGATAGTACCTGGAAAATGAGAGGTTTACTGAATGCTATACAAGTTCATTTGTGAGTTGGTTGAGATGCACATTTTTTTCACATAAACACAAAGTTCAAATTAAAACTGAATTGATAAAAAATGATTAAATCTATAATGTGGTTGAAATATACGTGGGTAACAAATTTTTAACAATAATTTTCAATATTTATTCCATGACTATTGGCTTTAAAAATCATTTTGAATGCGGCTACTCTAGATTTAATTCTAATTTCAAAAAAGCTTTAAGAAAAGAAAACATAAAATCCTTATGGAAATGCTGAGGGAGTTTGTTGTGAATTTAAGGTTTCTGGCAAATGAAATCCTTACAGAACTGTCATTTTGTCATATCTAAATGGAATTTTAACACATGGCTTTTGAAGATATATTTGTGTGATGAGAAATACCCTTACACAACAGAAGCCATATTTATGTCATAGGAAATAAAAAGAGGCAAAGAGTTGTTTAAAATGTGTATTTACATATAAACACTGCAAGCATTGTGGGCATTGCATATGGAAGATTAACCTGAGAGCAATAAAAGTAGTTTGGGAAGAAAAGTCATTGAATCTAAAAAGCTGTACTAAGTACCACAAACATTTTCCCAGGATATTTTAGTAATTTCCCAAAGCAGTGTTGTTAAACATATCAGATTACTGAAGACACTGGAAAGCTGAATTATTTCTATGAGCTGATTATTAAGGCAATAGTCACACACACACTGATCTTTGAGCCTGATGAACCTGGGTTGAAATCAGAGAAAAAAAATATTTAAGTTGCAGATTTTGCAGCATTATATAAGTCAGGATTCTTAGTTGCAAACAACAGAATCTACTCTGAACAACAAGCAGAATATTGAAGATTAGGCAGCTCACAAAATCTTCAGGGCAGGCATCTAGGGACTCCACTACTGCTACTCTTTAAGAGACTCCCACATCCATGCTCCCAAAGATTTCATGATCTTTTTTTTTTTTTTTTTTAAGAGTGTGTGCATGCACAAGAGGGGTGGGCCGTGTGTAGAGGGGAAGGGAGAGGAAGAATCTTAAGCAGGCTCCATGCCCAGTGCAGAGCCTGACACAGGGCTGGATCTCACAATCCTGAGATCATGACCTGAGCCAAATCAAGAATGGGACACTCAACCGACTGAGCCACACAGGCACCTCTCATCATCTTTTTCAAGTAGCCCCCTCTAAATGAAGTCTCATGATGGTATATCTGCTTAGAGAAGCATAGAACACAGGTCTTATCTAGTGGCAAGACAGGCTCAACTAATGAATTCTGACCTCTACCTTCTGAGGCAAACCTCAAAAAGTAAGGATTTACTAAAAATTTAGAATCATACTGTTCAAGAGATGTTAGGCAACCATAAATATGGCCAATGTCTACTATACTTTTTAGTTAGTGTATTTTATGTACATTGACTCCACTTGGTAATGCTGTTTTATAAAAAAAAAAAAAAGATAGCATCTAGAAACTTCTTAACACCATGACCAGAATAAATTAAATACTCAAAACATGGATATTATCATTGGTCTGTAAAAACTTTTATAGAAGTTTTAAACATTTATTATAGTCAGCCTAGTCCTGCTACCTCTATCAATAAAATGTAGCCAATTATAATTGCACATCCAATAAGGCTTACTAATAGGGAAAAATCACTGGCCAAAAAAACAAGATCACGTTCAAATGACCCCTTCGTAACATTAAAATCTGTTAGCATTCTTGCTTTTTCCAACAATCTCTCTGAGACTGGATATTGTAAATCCTGCCTTGAGAGATGAAACCCACATACCAACAGATGAACAGTCCAGCTTTCACAGAAAAGGCTAACAGCTACATCTCAAGTAATGGTTAGTTGCTAACGTAACTCATTTGGAGGTCTACTGGGAACTTGGTTTTCCTTAGATCCTTCTGCCATAACTCATGGCATTTTCCATTAACTCATGGCTTCTCATTTCCTCAGATGTCTATAATTTAACAATGGAACTTTTTTTTTTAATTTGAAATTGAAAATAATGGAAACCAGATTTTTTTCAATTATTTAAATTTATTAATTTTTTTATCTCTAATGTACATTTTAGGGAGCTTAAAAGAAAATCTTTGGAACTGTCAGTGACTATTTAAAGTAAGTAGCTTCCTAAATAAAAGACTTGTCAGTTTGGATTAGAATTGCTTGCCTGATTAAATAAAGAAGACAGTAATTAAGTATTTGCCTGTTAATCTGTTATTTAGAAGTCACTAATGAAAATGGTTTATGGGTTCAAGAGGTCTTCTATATTTAAATTAATTCTATTCCTAAAAGCTAGACTAGATTTTCACAATATTCAAAACACTCTGGGAAGTAAATGAATCAACAGGCATTGAATGAAGAACATAACTTTCAAGGAAAAAGTTTATATTTGCTGCTTTTTAATGTAATTCTATCTACACATTGGTGTTAATTTTACAGTTGGAATGAGAGGTCTTCTAAAAAGTAAAAGAAAATGAGAAAAAGTAGCAAGAGTCTTCCTTTTATCTTGAATTTTGCCTTTGAATTCTCTAGTTGCAATAGATTGCTCTTATGCTTTGGCTAGAGGGAAGAGTTTAAAAATCCTGCAATGATTACTGTATTTTCATCTGTGAAGACAAGATCATTAAAGGTAGTTGAATACACAAACTGTTAAATTAAGACACTTTGGATACAAACTGTCCCAAAAATGCTCATCTCGATCTTTACTAGAAGGTGCTTGAAAAAATAAGAATACCCCATAACATTAAAATCTAAGGGGTATGAAATAGTGAGGTTTCAAGGAGTCATTACCTCAAATGGAACTTAGGATAGCTTTTCTAACTTTAATCAGTATTAATCCCACCACCATTTTGTCTAGTGAGTAGCTTCATTTTCCTTGTATATTATATTCAGTTTGTCATTATGTTGTTTAATAATTTATAACCTAGGTGGGAAGACGTACATTACAGTACACGAGGCCCTGATATACATCATGTTTTCCCCCAGCCCTAATCTTATATTTAGTATTATATTGAGCTTTAGTCAATAAATTTTTTGGTTGGCTGTACATATTTGATGTTTGAATTGATGGAAAACTGGACTAAAAAATTAGAGGCAAAAGGTCAAGATTAATATTAAATTTATTGAAATGGAGGGTTTAGTTGATTGCCAATGACTGGTATTTTTCGAGAGACAGAGGCAGAGAGAATAACCTTAAGAAAAGATCATTTTTATATCCATTTATAGATTAATAGGCTGATAATGCCTATATCAGTGGGATTTTATGAAGTCTAAATTCAATCATGAATAAAAAGTACTAAGGCTCATACTGTACACAAATACTTTTACCTTGAGAATAGTAATACTCCTTGATCTTATAATGAGGTCACTGGAGTCAAACTAATTCAATTAACATTATTTTTTTTTTTTAAGCAAAAGACTGCCATTCTGGTTGATCTATCATTTCACATGGCATAGTACATTATCTTGTTGAGGTTTTCCATGATATAGAATAATAGTTAATTTCCTGCATCATTTCAGATACACTATAAACTAGAACGAGAGGGCTCCCACTCTCTCACACAGAAACAGACATTACAAAGTAAGGTTGTATTAATTTCTCAACTTACTTTTTAAAAGAATGAGTGAAAGTTAGTCACAGATTGCAGAAGTGGACGCATAGCTCAACAGTTTCCTTCGGTCTTACCAAGTCTCAGGAAGAACTTTGTTTACAGATAATATCTCCACTTCAGGCAACATTACGATTATTAGGACTTCCTAAAAGTGTCACAGTGGCACATATTCTAGGGAAAAGTCAAATCACACATCACCAACATTTTTATTTACTAGAGAAAACTGGTACCATTAACCATTATCACTTTGTGGGAAGTGAAGCCTGAAATAAAGTCTGGGGAGTAAGGGCTGACATCATCTGATGGCCACTTCTACTCCTAATAAATCCTTGTGATATTCAATGAGAATGAGATAATAGCAAAATATCTTGCTTCTCTGGGACATTTTCTCTTGGAGCAATTGGCCTTTTATGTGAACTCTTTGGGATTGGGTTTAAGAGACATCTGACTGAGTGTATTCTTGGCATAACGAATCGTGTCAAAACTATATATATATATATTCAGGGGCAATGTATGGACTCCAAGTTCAAGAAGCTCATATTTTGGAATGCATAAAAGAAAGAAACAATGATAAAACATTGTGATAGGTGCTTACAGATAGAGTGGTTTACAGGAGAGTATAAGAGACCCCGTGGAAGAAACACCTAATCTTCTGAGAGATGAGCAAAGACTCACCAGTGGTGGTATGTCTATACTAAAATATAGAAGATAAATAGGACATAGTCTGACCAAGTGGGACCTGTAGACAAAATTCTAGCACTGCAAGGTTAACATTGCAATACTACATGGATGTAAGAAAACATGATAGTTCATAGAAGAATGAAAAAAGGGGGAAAAAGTAAAAAAAAAAAAAAAAAGGTGGGAGTTCCACAATGACACAGAAAAAGCTACTTACAAAACAATTACCTTGTTTCCATGCTTTAATCTTTTAATACATCTCCCTAATAATTGCGTAGGTGCAATCATTATCACCACCATTCTCTCCCCATTTTACTGTCACAGATCTGAGACACAAGAAGATTAAGTAGTTTGTCCATATTACACAGCTAAGTAGTGAATGAGTCTTCATATAAAACCTAGAAAATTTGAATCAAAAATCTGCTCAGCCACTACTCTATATGGCTTATTTAGTATAAGATAGAGAAAGCTAAAAGATGGGAAGAGTGAATGAAGAAAAATAATTTAGATATTGAACATTTCATGACCCATGTTAAAATCATTTGGATTTAATTCTGTAACAGTACAGTCTCAAGCCATTATAAACTCAGGAATTCAACGCTCACTGAGTTAAATATCTCTCAATTTATAGTCTGGTGAGTAGATTGCAGGAAGGCTACACTGGAAAGTAAGGACATAAAAAGTTGCTAATGAAAAGCAAAATAGTTATAGATACCTGCAAAGAGTAGAGAGCTGTGGAAGGAGCCAGGTGATATTTAGAAGACTGATTCTATGTAATTACTTGAAAGATATATTGGGATTAAAAAAAAATACTCTCAAGTTTAAAAGTTCATAGGATAATAGTTTTATTTACTGGGATGATAGAAATGACTTTGCCTATAGACATATCACATTGAAGATGTCTGAAATTAAGTGTAAACACATGTGGGCAGCTGGTTATATGGGATATGAAGCTAACAAATGTTGTCTGGGGTGAATAGGCACCAAATAGTCCATTCGTTTGTTCAAGAAGTACTTACAGAGCATTTATTTTATACTACAACTAGTATCCTAGCAACACAAGTACAGCACTGAACATGATAGATAAGGACTTGTCTGCCACAGAGAACTAAAGATGAATAGTAATTAAACAAGTGAGCAATGAAATTACAGGTAATGGTTAGTGCTATCAAGAATACACAAGGTTGTATTTAGATTGAGTCGGAGCAGTTACCTTCATATCAAGTGGTCATGGATGCCATCTCTGTGAAGGAGATCTTGGAGGAAAGCTGGGCATAAGGGGTGCCTGAGTGGCTCAGCTGGTTAAGGGCCAGATTTGATTTCAACTCAGGTCATGATCTCAGAGCCATGAGATCGAGCCCCACGTAGAGTTCCCCACTCTGTGGGGAGTCTGCTTGAGATTCTCTCTCTCTCCCTCTCTCTCTCTCTCTCAAATAAATCTTAAGAAAAAAAGATCTGCATGATAAGAAGGGACAACAGAGTGATAGAGAATATGGGTGTTGAATGAAGTTAGAGAACTAGATTCAGGTCTTGTAAAAATGGTGACTTTGTGAACTTTCCAAATTATTTAAACCTTCTTAGCCTGAGTTTCCTCAGTTGTAACACAGGGGTGATGATAAAAATGCTGATTTAATTAAGAGGTTAAGCAAGTTAGTTCATGTAAATCATTTAGCACAATTTTGACAAATATTCCATGAATATTAGCAATAATAAAATAGTAATTCTATTACTATTGTTTTACCTAGCTCATCAAGGCAGGAAACCATTTTTAAATTTTCTCAGCCACTACTTGTAAGTAGGCAATTTGCATACAGTGCGCTATGTATCTCTTTCACAAACATGCAGTATTGTTAAAAACAAAACAAAACAAAAAAAACTGACTTAGCATGTAGAATTTAGAAATACAGAGTATCAGGCTCACCTTTAAAAGCACAGAGAGGACATAAAAGATTTGGGATTGAGAGTCATATTGTATATAAACTGGAATCCCTCATTATACATAAATCTACCCGTTACCGTATTTTGTTAAGTAAGCCTGAGTAAACATTTTAATGTGTTTTCTAATGACTTCAGTGGCAATTAGTCTTGCTGTCCATTGTTTCTAAAGACCTTTGTGGTCCAGGAGAATATGAATTGCTTCCTTATTCAGCAGGTTGATAATGACTTCATTTCTTTTAAAATATTTCATTTTAGAAATTATTTACTGCTCTCTGCTTATAAACAAAAGCATAAGCTTGGCTTTTATCCAAAGGAAGGAGTACAAGGATCTTTGATTCTCAAGACAACGCTATTTTTAAATAGCAGGAAAAAAAAATGGAAGAGGTTGTTTTCAAAGAAAAACATAACTTAAATCTAACATCTTCTGTAGTTGGGTGTATAGGTGTGTGTATGTATGAGTAGCATGTTTGTGCATAACCTTTGCTCAAAATGTGTTTTCCATTTCTCACAGGTGAAATATACAATCACAAAAGATGAAGTCATTTGAATGGCTTTGTCAAAAATAAAATCTCAGTTCACTGAGGTTGCAAAGTAACTGGTTTTACTAACAAGCTCTAATCACCCAAGTTTAATGCTCTGAGAGAACCATTCATAGTCTGAATCTAAAAATACAAAAGGTTTTCTGTGATACAACTTATAACTTCACTATTATCCTATGTTTACTCTGACTGCCATGAAGTGAATGACCTGGCAAGTAGGGGTCCTCAGTAAACATCTCCTGAATGAATTCCTATCATGGTAGCCACTAGTTTCTTTCTCTCTCCCGCCCCAGCTTCTATTTCTATTCATTGCTGTACTTTACACCAATAAAGATGGGTCTCCTAGTTAATTTTTTAGCAGAAGATCCACAATCCTAGTCAAATTTTAACCTCAAAGATACTAAAAGTCAGTGTCTTCAAAAATCATTTTGGCATATAGTATGCATTTAAAATGGCATTTTTCTTCTCTTCCTCCCACAGCTTCTGCTTGACTTGTCTGAAGCAGACTGAATCAAAATTATAATTAAAATTAAGTTATGCAACACCCACAGATGCAACTTTAAGCTAGAAACTCGTTTGACCTAGTTCAAGAGTAACAGTGGGCAGCAGCCTGAAATAGTCTATGAACTATTTGCGACACAGAACTAATGTACCTTAGTTTACTTATCCTCCAATTCACAATTTTAAGTGTTGCTATACTGACAACATTGTTCAGTTTCTTTCTGGTCATTAGAAGCGCATATAATTAATTGTAAGAGCATGTACTCTGGAGCCCAATGTCCTGGGTTTATGTCATGGCTCAATGACTTAGAAGTTTTGAGACGTGGGGCAAAAAATCTCGTCTCTCTGCCTTCATTGCATTATCTATATAATGGGAATTGGAATAAATAAGGCTTCTCATATTTTAGTTTTAACTTTTAAATCTAACACTTAGAATAGTGACTAGCACAAAGTACCATATAAGTGTGAGTTATGATCCATCTCCAATTGGACTGTTTTCTTCCTTTTTAGCAGGAGTTTATAAATCCTTTACAAACTAGTTTTATCCCAATGCTTTCAAACTTATTTTTTATAAGATAACTAATTTGTCTTGGAAATACAGTTCACTTGAGAGCCCTTTGTTTCTAGCTGTTCAACAACATTTTTTCCACTTTCTACATACTTTATTAAATGAATTTGAAGTTAAATAGTTTTTAGATACATTTTCCATTTTGGTATTTCCTTTCATGTTAAAAACTTTAACCTCAAGGAAAAGAAAAATTTAATTTTCATTCCTCTGACTTCAATGTGAATTTGGGCCGGCAGATAATTAAGTTAGGAGCATGGTCCAGGGATGACTATTTGAATTTTACTTTTTTAATTACTTCTCAAATTAAAGTTTAAGGTACCTAAAAGAAATCATAAACACAGTACTCTGATAAGATGTTTAATCATGAATTATTAAATAGTTCTAGTTCTAACATCTTACCTTTCCACATCCCAGCCTCTCTAATAAAATCAGTTATTTTCTTGATATATTTTAAGATTGGATTTCTGCCCAAAATACAGGAATATCCATATTTCATGAATAATTTGATAAGAAAATTTCCATAATATTCTAGGTCAACCTGGCAGGATAAACATGTATAGAGAAGACTTACTTGTATTTTTAGCCTTTCTATAAGGACTTCCAATCTCCCACCAGGGCAGACACTGCATCTGCTATGTGCATAAGGCTATATTTTATTCAGTCCCTGGATTTACTATGTAGTGTCCCTTATATCATAAATAGCACCTGAAGTTTTACTTTGTATTCTCTTTCATCGGTATGAAAGTTAATTTCAGGAAACATCAAATGCAAACATTTGTCTTTGGTGAATTGTATATTACATTTCAAAAATCCATATTACTCTCAAAATTTGAGAGGTAATTAAAGTCCGTATTTTCATTAGTTACAGTTATTAGTAACTTATTAGTAACGATTTAAGTCATACATACTTTACCAAAAACTATCCTCCTCTGTCTGGGAAAATCTGCTCTTTGTACTCAAGGTTTTAGAGAAGGACATGCAAAAGAGTGATGAAGTAGATGCCTGACAGGGAGTTCAACTAAATTTTAAGTATCCCAGCTATTTTGCACTCATATTCAATCTACTATTTCACTTAAATATAAAGTACGGATAATTTTAATATTCATATTTAATTAAAATACAAAAATAACTTAAAATTGGTGAACATTATAAAGTTGTTAGTCTAAATTAACTTGTAAGCTAATTTAAAATATTGATAGATTCCACTTTTATCTGAGGTATAAATATTAAATTAAGGTAGATACTTTTTAAAGATTGTATTTGAGAGTGAGCATGAGAGAGAAAGCACAGGAGAGAGAGAGCACAAGCAGGGGGCAGAAGAAGGGGGACAGAGATGCAGACTCCCCCCCTGAGCAGGGAGCCTGATGCGGGATTCAATTCCAGGACCCTGGAATCATGACCTGGGCTGAAGGCAGACACTTAACTGACAGAGCCACCCAAGCGCCCTGAGATATATTTATACATAAAATGGGAATATGACCTCATAAGCTGTTGAAAATGCTTCAATTTCCCTTTTCCCAAAATCTACTATGCTAATAACCTGCTTAAGTTAAAAGATAAAGTCTAATTTATTTTTCCATGGAATATTATAATATCAAAATTTATTAATATACACACTAGCAGAGTTTTCCTAAGAAAAGCCTTGATCGGGGCACCTGGGTGGCTCAGTCGGTTAAGCAGCTGCCTTCGGCTCAGGTCATGATCCCAGGGTCCTGGGATCGAGCCCCACATCGGGCTCCCTGCTCAGCGGGGAGCCTGCTTCTCCCTCTCCCTCTGCCTGCCTCTCTGCCTACTTGTTCTATCTCTCTGTCAAATAAATAAATCTTAAAAAAAAAAAAAGCCTTGATCAACTTTGTGATAAATTTAACAAGTTTATTTCATAAATTGAACTCATTTTAACTTTTTAATAAGCATTTTTCTTAAACTGTATGATAGGTTCTAGAGAGAAAGAGCCTTTGCCCTCAGTGAATTCAAAGGATGTCAGTCTTAGGGAAACTGTAATTGTTCCAATTATATAACAGACTAATATATGTTCAAGTTACTTTTGGAATATTCTAAGTATCATCTCAAATGTAACTTAAGGGGAGCATTTAAATAAAGTACCCAATTAGGCAGAGCCATAGCTTATCTTCTGTAATATTTATTCCAGAGAACCAAATCCTCATATGGGAATTCAATGGGTGATAAAACTAGTCTAAATCTATATTCTTTAGAGTACTTCGTAAATTCATTTTTGTATATGTATTATGTTATAAAGATCTGTGTAAAATATGTGGTGCATGTTTTTAAAACACATAAACAGTCTTTTTTAAAGTAAAATATGAGACACTAAGTTTTCACAATACATCAGAGACAGTGCCCACTTGAAATGTAGAACAGATAAAGTCTTATTTTTCACTCACCTCGAAGCAAAGCTCTCAACTTTGCATTTTCATTTATGTGCAAAGTAGGGGCATTCAAAATTCACCTTAATGTGATGCAACAATATGAAGATTGGGAGACTGAAAAGGTCAATGCTTCCATTAAGGCAACACCTTGAGAAGGTGCACTTAAACTTGTGTAGAGAAACTATCATTTGAGAAAAAGAACTAATGTAGACAAATCTTGTGTTAATAAGTATTTTAAAATCTACTTGTATTTAGTAACACTTGCTTTGGCTTAATTGCAGACATTTTTCATAAAAAAATAAATTCCAATTGTTCCATTGTACAAATAATTTAGAGAATAGGAGTTTTAGTTGGATAAAAGATACTATAAAGTACCCAAGTTCAAAACAATGAAGTATCTCATTCTACCATCTGTTTTGTATGCAACACTTGAAATCTGATGCTATATCAAAGACACAACCAACTGTATATTGTTCTTCTATTACATAAAATAGAATACAAAGGTTAAACTCATCTTAGCAGCAATTTTAAGAGGTTCACATACATCCGTGGGATAATGAACATGCTTGAACAAAAACTGCCCCAAGTATCTGTACCCACTCCCTATAGTGCCAGAAACGTCCACCTTACAATAGTCTTTCTCAGAGTCTAGTTAATTGGGCCAGGTATACTTGGATTACTTGGAAACCTATTTCCTTAAGCCACATCTCAGACCTGTTGCTTCGAATTATCTGGTGAAGGTGTTCTAGACTCTACATCTTATGAACATTTCCCAGATGACTTTTTGTGTACTTTCAAGTTTTATTAGCCCTAACTCTGTTTTTGCATTAAAATAGTCAACTTCCATGTGAAAGCTCCCCCTCCCCCCCAATACTGTCTTCAGAAGAAATAGGCATTAAGCTGTAATTACATCTCAAACCTGCAAGAGTTAGTTAGAAAAGTAACCAGTTTCCGAATATACAGATGCCTGGATTATTTGAGAAAGCAGTTACAGAGAGAGGAAAGAAACTTTCCTTAAGCTTTACCTGATTTGTATTATTATTTTTTTTTTTTTATCTAAACAAGCTCCAAAATAATCTGGGACAAATAATTTAGGACTTTTTTTAAAACACATTCAAGTCCCCCCCTCCAAAAAAAAAAAAAAAAAAAAACAAACCACCACACACACACAAGAACACTTTAAAAAAATGATTTTTTTTTTTTTTTACTGTTTGGTAATACAGCTTTTCCATTAATGTGGGATGTGTTCTACTATTAGTTTGGTCTGAAAAAATAATAGCTGACCATTTTAAATGATAAATATTTCACTTTCTCCAAAATTGCATTAGAGAACTTGGCATTGTACAGTCAAGTGGTGTTATTTAAATTCATGTATGTTACATCCATCTTGTGGTTTGATTTGCATTTATAGAAGAAAATTAGACTATGTTGTGACTCTTATGCTCAAAGTCAATCAGTTTTATTTGGTTCTCATCTTGGGAATCCCAGTTTGTAAGGTAAGTTAGCATAGTGTACTTACTTCAGGGCATAATTAGCATATCATAATACTTTCACATGGAGACTAGCTTTCATTCTTCCTTCAAATATAGTTTTATTATTTTAATTTAATTTGTTTGTTGGTAAGTTCTGGGATTTTTTTTTCCCTCCTAGAATTTAAAGCTGCCTTATTATCCTATAAATATTTTCTGGTTAAATTGAATTTTTAAATGTTCACCTCTAAATACAAACAGGAACAACCTTTCACTTTCATGTTTTAAATACAAATTTGCCGTAGTTTCAAGAGCAGCATTTCACAAGAGTTTTAACAGTCATAAGATACACAGCTAGTTTATTTGCAAGGTGATTTCTCTTTACTGATAATGTAATAAATTTGGACTCTTATTTGTAGAAAAAACCCTACCATTTGAAGTTTTCTTATAACACCAAAGCCCACAAAAGTAAAAATAAAGGACCTTTGTTTCCAGATCATAGTGAGATGCCAAGTACGGTGGTAGAAAGCCCAGACTCTGGAGCCAGAGATCCTGTGCTCAGATCGTGACTCTACCAGTTACTAGTTGGGAGAAGACACTTGACCTCTGTGTACCTCACCTCTGATTCCTCAGCTGTAAAATGGACATATGCTTTCTCATAGTTATATCCAATAGTATCTACCTCGCACAGTTGTTATGAATATTTTAAAGTAAAAATAATGTCTGACACATAGTAATGGCTACATTCTGATGTTAAGTGAATCAAAATGTTAGCCTCCAAAAATATGAAATTTTCTATGTACTATAAAAAACACTTGCAGGTACCTGTATTAAGCATCGTGCTTCAAAAGCCTCATACTATGCCTAGGCATAGTTTGATTTTTATTGTTGATTAATTCATGCAAGGGAAGACAATTCATATTTTGGTGGAATTAGACATGGTTTCTGTAAAACAGGTGTGAGATGACTGTAGCAAAGTTTTCCTAAATATCTTCCCATTTCCCCACACCCTAGTCTCTGGCAACCACCATCCTACTGTTTGTATGAGTTTAGCTTTTTTAAGATTCCATACTAAAATGAGATCTTATAGTATTTCTTTTTTTTTACTTTTTTATTTTTTATTTTATTATGTTATGTTAGTCACCATACAGTACATCATTAGTTTTAGATGTAGTGTTCCATGATTCATGGTTTGTGCATAACACCCATTGCTCCATGCAGAACGTGCCCTCCCTAATACCCATCACCAGGCTAACCCATCCTCCCACCCCCATCCCCTCCAGAACCCTCAGTTTGCTTCTCAGAGTCCATAGTCTCTCATGGTTCATCTCCCCCTGGTTTTTTAAAGTATTTCTTTTTCTGACTTGTTTCAGTTAATTGAATGCCCTGAAGATCCATTCATGTTGTCACAAATGAAAGGATTTCCTCTGATGACTAATAATCCATGTGTGTGTGTGTGTGTGGCACGCACGCTCGCATATATATATAAAATTTAATTTTCTTCATCAGTTGACACTTAGGTCATTTCATGTCGTAGCTATTGTGAATAATTCTTCAGTGAACACAGGGGTGCCGAGATCTGATAGTATATTCATTCCTTTCAGATATATACCCACAAATAAGTTTGCTGGATCACATAGTAGTTAATTTTTGAGGACCCTATTTTTTTTTTATAGTAGCCGAACAAATTTCCATTCCTTCCTACCAAGAGTTCACAGGGTTCCCTTTCTTCAATGATATTCCATTGTGGTTTTGATATCCCTGAGGATTAGTGATGCTTTTCATGTACCAATTTGCCGTTTGGATAGCTTTTGGAAAATGTCTATTCAGTTCTTCTGCCAATGTTTTTTTCTATTAAGTTGTAGGAGTTCCTTATATATTTTAGATATTAACCCCTTATAAGATACATGGTTTACAATATTTTCTCCCATTCCACAGATTTCCTCTTCATTTTGCTGATTGTTTCCTTTGCTGTGCAAAACACTTTAGTTTGCTGTAGTCCCACATGCTGATTTCTGCTTCTGTTGCCTGTGCTTTTAGTATTATATATAAAAAAAAAAAAATCGGGGTGCCTGGGTGGCTCAGTTGGTTAAGCAACTGCCTTCGGCTCAGGTCATGATCCTGGAGTCCCTGGATCGAGTCCCGCATCGGCTCCCTGCTCAGCAGGGAGTCTGCTTCTCCCTCTGATCCTCCCCCTCTCATGCTCTGTCTCCCATTCTCTCTCTCAGATAAATAAAAAATCTTAAAAAAAAAAAATCATTGTCAAATGTTAAGGAGCTTTTCCCCTACATTTTCTGCTAGGAGTTTTACAATTTAAGGTCTTACATTTAGTTCTTTAATCCATTTTGAGTTAATTTGTGAATGTTTTAAGACAGGGTTTCAGCTTCATTTACCACATAAATATCCAGTTTTCCCAATGCCCTTTATTTCCTCACTGAGTATTCTTGGCTGTCCTTTCCCCATTGACTATTCTTGGTTCCCTTGTTAAATATTAGTTGATCTTATATGCATCAGTTTATTTCTAGGCTCTCAATTTTTCCATTATTCTATGTGCCTGTGTTTATGTCAATGCATTTCTGTGGTACCCAGTTGTAAAATCTCCTCTTCTGAAACTTCTATCATGATTTTTTCCAAACACTTCTCTATATGCATTACAGAGTGACCATTCTGTACATTTACTGAAATAACACTTCAACACATTGAGTATGTAGCACTCTTACAAACGTCTTAACATATGTTTTAAACACTTCTCCAAATGCATTTCAAAATGGTCATCACACCCATTCCCTGAAGTAGCAATTATTTTTAAATTGGGAAAATTGTATTTTGGGTTTTTTAATACCGCAATGGTTTTTATTATTGAAATAACTTCAAGAATTTGGAGAATGATACACATTCTCATCTACTTACCTTGTAGGTTTCACAAGAAGCAATATGGTTTCCTATAGTGATTTATATTTTTTAAATAGTGTTACTAAGACAATTAACTCATCTGTTATTCCTTCTTTGTCTCTTTCTCCCTTTCCGGAGATACCATTTTGAAGTTGGTGGGTATCCTCCTCATTGGCATTATGTTTAAAAAATAAAGCCTATAATGGCATTTGTTATTTTATGTTTCACATTGAGATACTGACATAACATTGTCAAAGTTTAGGGTGTACAATGTGTTGAGCTGATGCATTTATATTGCAATATGAGTACCACCATAGAATTAGCATTCTAACTTGAGAAAAAGAGACAAAAGGTTTTTATGGAGCATTAGTGAGAGTGTTCAAATGAAATTAAGTTTACTTTGGTAATAACTGGTCATAAATGGTTCTAAGAAAAGAATTACTGAAATATTAGCAGTTGCTGGTTGGGCATTCTCTTAAAAAGGAATTGGAAGGAAGAGTTAGGACTTAAGGTCAGTGTAAGAGAGCAGGAAGAGCAGTGGATGCCAATTACATGCAAGACCCATAGTGGAAAACTTCCCATTTCTCAAGTATCTCTTTTACATGTAATAGGGATATGTACTGCATAAAATCTATGCCTGCCAGACATAGTCTACCTGCATATTATTTCAGCCTTTTCATTAGACTATAGGTTTATAATTTAAAAACAAGCTAAATTCTTTTTCAAACTTTTAATAAAAAAATATTGATGACTCTTTAGAAAAGAGTGCTTTTTATGCTAATTCCCACATTTTCTAGAGGGAGGTTAAGACGTTTTTTTCTCCAAGAGGAAAGAGTAATACTTGCAGACCACTTCTATCTTATTTCCTTATTCATTGATGAGAGGGATTTATTTAATTGGTGATATAGAAATAAAGTACTGAGCAAGAATAGCCAAGTCCTTTGCTGACATTCACTCTCACACAGGAGAGATGGACCAAATAAACTGTATGTCCACTCCAGTCATACACTTGGTAAGCCTCCCATAGCATGTTCTGTTCTATAAGGGAAGCAGCCTGAAATTGTGTCAAGTGTAGGAGGCATAATTTTGGTTTTGGGTCCCAACTGTGGTTCTCCAGTTTAGTTTTACTAATTACAAAGCACATATTTTAGTCCCTATTTCACACCTGTGTCTAATTTTAAGTTGTTTCAGAACCCATGAGGGAAGGTATAGGATTTGTTGATTGCCTGCTCATTTATCATTTTTTTTTAAGACAGAATGCATTTTTAATGAACCATATTAGAGGCTAGTGTTCCATGGAAAACACATTAAGAATGATTTAGTAATCTGGAGGAATATTACACAGATCAGTAGTTTTCAAATTATTTCATGGAATTTTGATTGCCAGTAGAAGGTTGGAAACCTACTGGACTAGGCAATAAGCATCAGAATCAGAAATCTTTGGTTAGTGACAAGCAGTTTAAAGTAATGACATGTACATGAGCTTCAGAGAATGCAGAGCAGGTTCAAATTCTGGATCCCACATTTATTAGCTGAGAAACTGTACCTTCCAGATAAGTCACATAAAATTCAGTACATTTTACAGAGTTGCTACAACAGCACATATAGAAATCATTCTATAATACTTAAAAAGAATAATATATGTGCAAACAATGTTTGACAGAGAGGGAGCTGAATAAGTAGCTCTTATGCTATTGTTTTAATTAATAATAGTAATAACAGTAAGTCTGGTGGGGTCCCATTGGTTCTTTTTTAAACATGTTATACACTAGTTTACTGATGATTTTTAGAACATTGCTGGAAAATCTTGGTGGGGATAATAAATATGTCAGTAACAACTACATTTAAAATGTAATCAGCAGCTGGAATAAGCCAAAAGAAAAAAACAAAACAAAACCTAGATAAAACATACAGAAGTTTGTAAAACAGCACTTGGTCCTCACAATGTAGTACTAAAAGTAAAATCATTTAATTGCCTAGTTTAATATAAACACAATATGAGTAAATGATGCCATATAACCACTCTATGTTACATTAGATTACCTTAATAGAAGTAGTCTTCAAATATAGCTAAGCAAATGTCCTGAAGTTTTCTGTGCTACCCAGACCACATCTGAATTTAACATTAAAAAGAATACTAAAAACTGGGGGCACATTTAAAGAAGAGTCCAAGATGATGATAGAATATGAACGGAGTACATAAAGACCAACTGAAATGTATGGAGCCAACTTAGACAGGAAGAAGGATTAATGACTTTCATAGATATCTTCTGAATTCTTTAAGAACTGTTAGGTTCAAGAAGGGCATATTCATTTTACACGACACCAGAAGTTAAAATAAGCACAATCAGGGAAGTCATATAAGAAAATCAGATTGAGGTAACTATTTTTAATATACCAGAGCTTTTTATAAATTGAAAAAAGTCTCCTCCACTGATTGCAGGGTTCAAACCTAAAACCTGAATGCTGGGTATAATTAGTAGAAGGACCCGCTTTCCCACAAATAACTCTAAAAGATGGACAAAATATACAAAACAAGTATTCACAGAATTGGGAAGAAACCAACACAGGGCTGCAATTCTTGATGGTAAGAAAGTACAAGACATGAGAGGCATTTCAGTCTGGATTTATTCCTGACTGCATTTTTCAAAGTGCTTCCTAGAGATTTAGAAATCAACATATAACATCACTCTCACATGGTTAAAAGATGCCAAATGGCATTTGATTGCAGTTTACAAAAGAAGGGAGCCACAGAAAAGAAACTCAAATATATGATATTTCAGAAGTCACCCAAGTATAGAAGTATAGTTCAAGTCAAGCCAGAGTGAAAACTCTACAGTAGACAACACAGTCCAGCTGAGATCCCAGAAAAGCCAAGTCCTAGGAACAGGAATCAGGTCAACAGAATGAAGGTCATACTCTAAGAGTAAGGAAAAACTGAAATAGTCCACCCTTAACATCACTTAGTAGAAAGTATTAATAAGGTAATTTGTAGCAATTGAACTGCCTATGAAACAAAGCCTCACACTCTCTAAGAGCACCAAGAGAAGCTACCGCTAAAAACCTAATACAGAAGGGGGGGGGGGGGGGGCGGAGATTGGTTAATCAAAAGAAAATAAGGAATAATAAAAAAGGATAAGCAGAAGGGACCATGAGAAAAGAGCAAGATGGTAGCCCAACTTTCAGTATTACATTAGGTGTACATCAATTAAATGCTTTGATTAAAAGACAAAGCTTGTCAGATTAAAAAAGTTATAAAAAACAAAATGATGTGTTTGGACATAGAATATGCTGTTTAGCTATACCTAAAACCCTACAATTCCACAGTTGGATATAGAATAGAAAATGAAACCAAAGACTTAAATCCAAAAATTTGTACACAGATGTTCATCAGCTTTCATAAGTTTTGAATTTTTTTAAACTCAAATACAGTAGGATGTGTATATCAACTGCATTATATTTATCTAAGGGAATACTATATATCAGTAAGAGAAAAAAATTAATTTAACTGGCAAAATATACTGATAAAAAAAATTAAAAGCATCAAGACAAAAGGTGGCAGTAACATACAAGGGAACCCCATAAGGCTATCAGGGGATTTTTCAGCAGAAACTTTCCAAATTAGAAGGGAGTGACATGATTTATTCAAAGTTCTGAATGGGAAACATCTGCAGTCTAGAATATTCTATCCAGCAAGGATATCATTCAGAAAAGGAGAGATGAGTTTCCCAGACAAACAAAAACTAAAGGAGTTCATGACCACTAAACCAACCTTGAAAGAAATATTAAAGGGGATACAGTGGAAAAGAGAAACCAAAAGTGATAGTATGAAGGGAGGAAACACAAAAATCAATAAAAATATTTCTGAAAAAAAATAATCAAAGAACTCACAAAATAAAATGATGTAAATTATGACAATATATACTTAAAACATGGGGAGGAGAGAAGGAGGAGTTCAAACTTAAAAGACCATCGACTTAATATAGACTGCTGTATGCAGAAGAGGTTATATACAAACTTAAATGGTAATCATATATCAAAAACCAGTAATATGCACATAATAAAGAGAAATACAAATATATCATGAAAAAGAAAGACAGGAAAGGATCAGAGAAAATCTTCAGAAACTACAAAATAATAAAATGACAATACATATCAATAATTACTTTGAATGTAAATGGCCTAAATGCTCCAATCAAAATAAAGGTTAACAGGATGGATTAAAAAAAACAAGACCCACCTATATGCTGCCTACAAGTGACTCATTTTAGACCTAAGGACACCTGCAGATTCAAAGGGAATGGAGAAATATTTACCAGGCAAATGGATGCCAAAAGAAAGGCAGGGTAGCAATACTTAGAGTGGACAACTAGACTTAAAAACAAAGACTGTAACAAGAGATAAAGAAGGGCACTGCACCATATCATAATGAAGGGACAATCCAACAAGATGTAACATTTGTAAGTATTTATGTACTCAACACAGGAGCACCCAAATATATAAAACAATAACAAACCTAAACTAATCAGTAGTAATACAGTAATAGTAGGGAATTTTAACACCCCACTTACATCAATGGACAGATCATCTAAACAAAAAATAAACACTGAAACAATGGCTTTGAATGACGCACTGGAACAGCTGGATTTAACAGATATATTCAGACCATTCCATCCAAATACAGCAATATACACATTCTTTTTAAGTGTACATGAACATTCTTCAGAATAGATCATATATTAGTCAATATGCCTCAACAAATTCAAGAAGAGAGAAGTTATACCATGCATCTTTTCTGACTACAATGCTGTAAAACAGTCAACCACAAGATAGAATCTGAAAAAAAACACAAATACATGGAGGTTAAACAACATGCTACTAAACAATGAATGGGTCAATCAGGAAACCAAGAAATTTGGGGGGATGCAGCAAAAGTGGTTCTATAAGAGGGAAGTCTATAGCAATATAGGCTTACCTCAAAAAGCAAGAAAAATCTGAAACAACCTAACCTTACACTTAATAGAGCTAGAAAAAGAACAAACAAAACCTAAAGCCAGCAAAAGGAAGGAAATAAAGATTAGAATGATAAATGATAAACTAAAAAAAAAAAAAACTGATAGAACAGATTAATGAAACCAGGAGCTGATTCTTTGAAAAGATCAACAAAATTGATAAACCTGTAGCCAGACTTAAAAAAAGAGAAAGGACTCAAAAATCACAAATGAGAAATAACCAACACCACAGAAAAACAATTATAAAAGATTATGAGAAGCTACATGTCAACAAATTGGACAATTTAGAAGAAATGGAAAGATTCCTAGAAACATATAATCTACCAAAATTGAAATGGGAATAGAAAATTTGAACAGACCGATAACCAGCAAAGAAATTGAAGCAATAATCAAAAAACTCACAACAAACAAAAGTCCAGGACCAGATGGCTTCACAGGCAAATTCTTCCAAACGTTTGAAGAAGAATTAATACCCGTACTTTTCAAATTATTCCCCCCAAAAAAGGAAGGAAAGCTTCCAAATTCATTCTATGAGTCCAGCATTACCTTGATACCAAAACTAGATAAAGACACCACAAAAAAAAAAAAAGAAAGCTACAGGCCAATAACTCTTATGAACATAGTGCAAAAATCCTCAACAAAATACTGAATCCAGAAATATATTAAAAAGTCATTCACCATAATCAAGTGGAATTTATTCCTGGATTGCCAGGGTGATTCAATATTTGCAAATCAATGTGACACATCACATCAATAAGAGAAAGGATAAGAACCATATGATCTTTTCAATAGATGTAGAAAAAGCATTTGACAAAGTACAATATCCATTCATGATATAGACCCTCAACAAAGTAGGCTTACAGGGAACATACATCAATATAATAAAGGCCACATTTGAAAAAACCAACAGCTAACATCATCATCAATGGCAAAAACAGAGCCTTTCCCCTAAGGTTGGGAAGAAGACAAGAATGTCTACTCTTAACCACTTTTACTCAACATAGTACTAGAAGTCCTAGCTATAGTAATCAGACAACAAAAAGTCATTTAATCAGTAAGGAAGAAGTAAAACTTTCACTATTTGCAGATGACATGATATTCTATATAGAAAACCTGGAAGACACCAAAAAACTGCTAGAACTGATAAATTCAGTAAAGTCTCAGGATACAAAAATCAATGTACAGAAATCTGTTTTATTTCTATACACCAATAATGAAGCAGCAGTAAGAGAAATTAAGAAAACAATCCCATCTACAATTGCACCAAAAGTAAGATACCCAGGAATAAACCTAACCAAAGAAATGAAAGACCTGTACTCTGAAAACTATAAAGCCTTGATAAAGAACATTGAAGATGACACAAAGAAATGGAAAGACATTCCATGCTCATGGATTGGAAGAATATTGTTAAAATGTCCATACTACCCAAAGCAATCTATGCATTTAATGCAATCTCTCAAAATACCAATGGCCTTTTTCACAGAACCAGAACAATTCTAAAATTTGTATTGAACCACAAAAGACTCCAATAGCCAAAACAATTTTGAAAAAGAAAATCAAAGCTGGAGGCATCACAATTCCAGACTTCAAGTTATATTACAAAGCTGTAGTGATCAGGACAGCATGGTACTGGCACAAAAATAGACACATAGGTCAATAGAACAGAATAGAAAACTCAGAAATGAACCTGCAGCTATATGGTCAATTAATCTTCGACAAAGCAGAAAAAGAATATTCAATGGAAAAAAAAATGCTATTGGGAAAACTGGACAGCAACATGCAAAAGAATGAAGGTGGACCACTTTCTTACACCATTCACAAAAATAAATTCAAAATGGATGAAAGACCTAAATGTCTTTAAACAGGGAACCATCAAAATCCTGGAGAACACAGACAGTAACCTCTTTGATGTTGGCCGTAGTAACTTCTTACTAGGTATGTCTCTTGAGGCGAGGGAATCAGAAGCAAAATTAAACTATAGGGACTTCATCAAAATAAGAAGCTTCTGCACAGCGAAGGAAACAATCAACAAAACTAAAAGGCAACCCACAGAATGACAGAAGGTATTTGCAAATGATGTCAAAGAGTTAGTATTCAAAATATACAGAAAAACTTACAAAACTCGGGGCAGTGGTTCAGTCAGTTGAGCACTTGACTCTTGATTTCAGCTCAGGTGGTGACCTTGGGGGTCCCAAGATTGAGCCCCGCATGCCTGCTTCATACCCAAAGAAGAGTGTGCTTGTACCTCTCTCCCTCTGCTCCTCTCCCCCCAATGCATACATGCACATGCTCTTTCTCTAAGAGAAATAAATCTTTAAAAAAAAAAAACTTATAAAATTCAACACCCAAAAAACAATCCAATTTAAAAATGGGCAAAGACATGAATAGACATTCTTCTAAAGATGACATACAGATAGCCAACAGACACTTGAAAAAAATACTCAACATCACTCATCCAGGAAACACAAATCAAAACTACAATAAGATACCACCTCATGACTGCTAAAATGGCTAAAATCAACAACAGAAGAAACAACAGGTGTTGTCGAGGATATGGAGAAAAAGGAACCCTCTTGCACTGTTGATGGGAATGCAAACTAGCGCAGCCACCCTGGAAAATAGTATGGAGGTCCCTCAAAATGTTAAAAATAGAACTATCAGTAACTGCACTACTGGATATTTACCCAAAGTATTAAAAAACACTATTGTGTTTTGTACATACAATACACACACACACACACACACAGGAATATTATTCAGCCATCAAAAAGAATGAAATCTTGTCTTTGCAACAACATGGATGGAGCTAGAGAATATAATGCTAAGCAAAAGAAATCACAGAAAGACAAAAGCATATGATTTCACTCGTATGTGGATTTTAAGAAACAAATGAACAAAGGGAAAAAAAAGAGACAAACACTCAATTATAGAGAACTGATAGTTACACCAGAGGGAAGGAGTGTGGAGGGAAGGGTGTGATGGGAGGATTAAGAAGTGCACTTGTGATGAGTACCAGGTGATGTATGGAATTGTTGAATCACTATATTGTACAATTGAAACTAATATAACACTGTATGTTAACTAACTGGAATTAAAAACTTAAAAGGAGTGGCTTATTGTGCTTAAACTATTTTTATAAGCAATATGGTTTATTTTGAGCACCTGCTTTCCTTCTGGGAGCCTCAAATTTTTCTATGTGCCAAACAGAAGCTACCTATGTGATCAGCTCCCAATAAACACTGAGTGTTGAGTGTTTAATGAGCTTCCCTGATGGGCAATATTTCCCAGTAATATATTATAGCCATGAATATAACTATATGATTGAGTCTTAAGTCCTAGCAAAATTGAATCTGAGTGTGTTTGGAGACTCCTGGAATTAGAATAAAGACAGAATCTAGTTTTGTGGGGTTTTTTTGGTTTTTTAATGTAGTTGGATTTTAATATTTTTATTCCTTCTTGGATTTCACTATCTCTCCCTTGGAAAGTAAGAACCTGCGTTATATCAGATGATGCCCCCTGTGGAAGCCATTCCAGGAGAGGGTCTAGAAGCCTGAGTTGGGTTAGGAGGGTCAATGGAAGGGCATAGCTGAACACATGGCTTTGAACTTGAAAGAAGTAGGAGAATATCCAAACAGGGGGTTGGTAGTGGCCTCCCAACTTATGGAAGGACTCTACACAGTGGAGGGGTAGGGGTTTGTGTTTATGGCAGTGGTGATAGATTTACTGAATACAGGTTTCATCATATAACTAGGTATATGAAGGATAGAGGAATATAGATTTCTCACTATCAAATAAGTTATAGCTGCTAAGGAAGTAGACGTTAAAAGTTCTCATCACACACAAAATGTGTAACAATGTGGGGTAATGGATGTTAACTTATTGTTGGAATCATTTTGCAACACATATTGCAAATCATATTGTACACTAAAAGTGTTGTAGATTAATTTTATCTCAATTTTTAAAAAATTAAGTGAAAATAAGTTCACAAATACAGAATGGGCAAGAATACACCATGTGTTATTACATTGGAATTGGAGAGGATAATGTGAATTCATTCTAGGTGTGTCTGAAGAATGGGCTAAGGAACAATGATAGAACAACAGTATCAAACACATTTAGCTCCCAGATATTAGTTTCTTATGAATGATTCTCTACTGAAAGGAACAGACCTCCTTGGAGAATTAGCTGATTCTAGGGTTCAGGCAGAAAAAGTGTAATTTTTTTTTTTTTTTTTTTTTTTAGATTTTACCTTTCTTTTTTTTTTTTATTTTTATTTTTTTATTCTTATGTTAATCCCCATACATTATATCATTAGTTTTAGATGAAGTGTTCCACGATTCATTGTTTGTGCATAACACCCAGTGCTCCATGCAGAATGTGCCCTCCTCAATACCCACCACCAGGCTAACCCATCCTCCCACCCCCCTCCCCTCTAGAACCCTCAGTTTGTTTTTCAGAGTCCATCATCTCTCATGGTTCGTCTACCCCTCCGATTTCCCCCACTTCATTCTTCCCCTCCCGCTACCTTCTTCTTTTTTTTTTTTCTTAACATATATTGCATTATTTGTTTCAGAGGTACAGATCTGAGATTCAACAGTCTTGCACAATTCACAGCGCTTACCAGAGCACATACCCTCCCCAGTGTCTATCACCCAGTCACCCCATCCCTCCCACCCCACCCCCCACTCCAGCAACCCTCAGTTTGTTTCCTGCAATTAAGAATTCCTCGTATCAGTGAGATCATATGATACATGTCTTTCTCTGTTTGACTTATTTCACTCAACATAATACCCTCCAGTTCCATCCACGTCATTGCAAATGGCAAGATCTCATTCCTTTTGATGGCTGCATAATATTCCATTGTATATATATACCACCTCTTCTTTATCCATTCATCTGTCGATGGACATCTTGGCTCTTTCCACAGTTTGGCTATTGTGGACATTGCTGCTATAAACATCGGGGTGCACGTACCCCTTCGGATCCCTACTTTTGTATCTTTGGGGTAAATACCCAGTAGTGCAATTGCTGGATCATAGGGTAGCTCTATTTTCAACTTTTTGAGGAACCTCCATACAGTTTTCCAGAGTGGCTGCACCAGCTTGCATTCCCACCAAAAGTGTAGGAGGGTTCCCCTTTCTCCGCATCCCCGCCAACATCTGTTGTTTCCTGACTTGTTAATTTTAGCCATTCTGACTGGTGTGAGGTGGTATCTCATTGAGGTTTTGATTTGGATTTCCCTGATGCCGAGCGATATTGAGCACTTTTTCATGTGCCTGTTGGCCATTTGGATGTCTTCTTTGGAAAAATGTCTGTTCATGTCTTCTGCCCATTTCTTGATTGGATTCTTTGTTCTTTGGGTGTTGAGTTTGATGAGTTCTTTATAGATTTTGGATACTAGCCCAGAAAAAGTGTAATTTGACAATGGAACATCATTCTCTGCTGTAAAGAAAGGAATTCTTTTAATATAGGAATACGTTAAAAGAAGAAAATATAAACCCGTTTGAAGGGGCTTCTACTGGTCTAACTAGAAATAATTAGAGCATAAAAATAGTTACCAGACTTTATTCCATTGGCGGAGGGGGGCAGATGCGAACTACAAGCCCCTACTGACTTAAAAAAAATATGTGAATACAGGGCGCCTGAGTGGCTCAGTCGTTGAGCGACTGCCTTCGGCTCGGGTCATGATCCCAGGATCCTGGGATCGAGCCCCACATCAGGCTCCCTGCTCGGCGGGAAGCCTGCTTCTCCCTCTCCCACTCCCCCTGCTTGTGTTCCCTCTCTCGCTGTGTCTCTCTCTGTCAAATAAATAAATAAAATCTTAAAAAAAAAATATGTGAATACACTGGAAACATGATGAGGAATATCCAAGCTCTTACAGCACCTGGCCATAAATTGTTACTTTAATGAGGGTGGGGAATTAACTTTAAAATGGAAGTGCCTGATTGACGCACAACACCTTAATCTAGTGATCAAAAGTAACACCACTAGTAATGAGATACAAGGAGAGCAGGTACCAACTGACAGAATGAAAAAAGAAAACAAAATAACTATTATTCCTGACAAAGATACATAATCTAAATCTAATCATAAGGATACATTAAATATATCCAAATTGAGGAGCACTTTAAGGGTCAATGCAAGTGAAAAAAAAAGTCTTTGTTGCAAATAAGGGAAGAGACTCCCCATCCCCCTTAGAGCATTTACCTTAGAAAACTTGAAATAAGTTTTTTCCCCTCTTTGAGATATATGTAAATCCTTTTAAATCTAAAAAATCTTCTTTCAAGCTTTAGAGACTCATAAATGTCGAAAAACCTGGGGAGTATTTCTTTGAAATGTAATCAAGGAAAACAAAATCAGAGATCACCCCCATCTCTTAGTTTCTGTGGGAGGGTAACAGCTTAACTTTGGTGGGCAGGCATCTCACTCCAAGTTGTAAAACCACCCCCTGCCATAAAGACATAAGAAGCTGATTTTTTTTCCCTTTAGATAAAGCCAATTAGCAAACACAGATGGTCACCCAACTACCAAGTAAATTTGGGATGAACTATGTGTGAAAAATAATGCTGTCAAGTCCTTTGAGGACTAGTTGTTTATCTTGAGAACATGTATGTGATGGGTTGTAACTGCTTGACTATATAAAATATATCTATTTGTCTTCATAATCTCCTACTGGATTGCCTGGGATGCACAACACAGTCTATTTTAATGCTTATTCAATAATACAACTGTTTTCTTTCTCTTATACCTTTATGGAGAGGTTTTCTTTGTCAAGAGACTCTTTTTTATTTCCCCAGCAAACGTGGAGATGAGGACAGGATATTTGGCAGTTCCTGAATTAAGCTGACCAGCTGAAGGTCTATGGTCAAACTGCAGGCAGGTAAGAGAACCTGAACTCCAGTTTCTGTTATAGCTCTCAATTCTTGAAATAGAAGTCAGAAGACATCCTCTCCAAATTCAGTGTTTTACTATTGAACAAACATGGATAATATGGGCTCTAACATTCTATCATGATTACTGTATGGCTAGGCCATACAGTAAAACAGTAATGTTGCCTGAAGGTCTTTCTCTTAAAGGGTTATTATTCTTCATATTTGGAATGGGTAAATGAGAATCCAGTCTTGCAATGACCCAAGGATGGTTCTTCTGATTTGAATGAATCAACATATTTGCTGGGGTCTTTATACAGGCCTCATTCCAACCAAATGAATTACTGGTATTTAGGAGATAAATATCATTCTAAGGGAAAAGCTATAAGTGATTTCAGTAGCCAAAAGGAAAGAATGAAAACCATGGAAAGGGAATTGAGAAAGTGAAGGGCATGTTCCCTTTCCCAGAACCTTTCTCCACCTTTCTGCCTTGCCTTCTCCCCCTCTGCTTCCCCTGCATCTGTTTATCCCTTCCTGTCTCAGATTGTTTCACAGGAAGAGGGAGGTAATTAACTTCTAGAGGAGTGATTTCCTTCATGAGTGGATTTTCCTGAAAAGGATGAGGCACAACTGAATTGATGATGAATTACCTGCTCTGAGGACTCAGGTTTGTGTGCCTCCTGGACTTAATGTCTCAGCCCAAATTTCACCTCCAAGAGTCCTTTATTGGCCATACTACAGCTAGGAAAGCAGAAATGATAAAGAGACTTGGTGTAGGAATTGAGAACTTGGGCACCCTGGAAAATGGCAAACAAGATATTAAGCTGATGAATGTCAACATGGGAAGGAAAACTGAAGTGCTACAAAATTTACATTTTTCTAATTTTCATGCAAGAAAAGCCAGCCTTCCTATTTGGAACACCAGCAAAGTGGAGGACATTGAGACTCCCAGGAAGTCATATGCATTAGTCACCAGCTGATTATTTATTTTAAGTCTTTACTCTGTTCCCCAGAAGTTTGCTGAAGTACTCCATAAAGTGTTTTTAGTTTGTAGCCCCACACATAGGGACGTACCCTGACTACTGTGTAGAATTCTTCAATTGCAGATTTTGTTCCTCTGATGCAACAGGTATATCAGTTCCAAAAGATCACCACAAGGACTACAGTGGCCAAAGAAGTAACTATTACCTCTCACTCCCCACACATACAACTTTGGAAGAATAAAGTGCATTAGAGACCAGACAAAAGGGAACTTGAGGCCTTTTCAATAAGGGTGATCTGGAAGAAGCTACAGGGGTGGACTCACCAACAGGTGACTCCCCCATTGATTTCCATGAGCAGTTTCTTAGGGCTTTCTCAAAATTCACTCGTATGGACCCAAGAGCACTCGATTCTTACCACTTTTGCCTGGGCTCTCTTGTTGGTTATCCAAACCCAAGTTAAGAAAAGGGTGATATAAAAGGCAAGGACAGACTATTATTCAAACTATAGGAAGATCTACTTAGTCTGGGGAAAATCCAGAGAAAGATAAGGAAGAAAAGAAAACTTCAAACTTCTGTGTTAGGTACTTAACCAGAAATCTTTACTAAAGAGAAAACATCTGCTTTGGACAACCTGTGAAGAGAGCAAAGGAAGGAGGAAAACTATGACATTATTGCAAGAAGCCAGGAGGGACTGTAAAAAGAGGGATCCAAGAATTATAGGGAAAAAGCTTAAAAAAGGACAGGTTTAGGGAATCTAAGAGGTTAGAACTAAGGATACTGGTTCTCCTTATTTTGCAGTTTCCTCTGGAATTTCTCACTTTCCATTTGGTGATAGATCAATATAGACTGACAGTATTTGGGGTCAACCTTCTACTTCCTTTTCCTTCAGGCTCCCTTACACATAGTTCCCTCTGACTGAGGGACACACCTTCTTACTTTCTCCTCATCCTTTTGTAAATCCACTGAGGGAGACCATATTTGGCACTCCAGAAAAAATGTCTGTGGATCTCCTTGGAAAAAGAGGGGACCTAATTTGGTTACTATTTAAAGCCTTCCAAAAAAAAAAAAAAGTGTGGCAGTGTGTGCCATTTTCATACCATACTGGAAAAACACCCCTAACTGAAACAGACTGATGCATAGCTCTGGGCTCTAGGAAACAATGATACTGGCTTAATGCAAGATATAGAATGTACAAGAATAGCTTACCAAAAACAAGCTGTGACCATGTCTAAAACAATATCCTTTGTAGGAAGCTCAATTAAAAAGACTAAAACTAGTTATAAGCAAATCAGAAAAAGAATTTAAAATGAACACTTATACTGTTATTCCATTAACCCCTGTAGTTCCACTATTCTAACTTCACTGCCTTTCTCTGAAGTTTCTCCTCTGTAATTCATCTGTTTTTCCTTTCCTTTCCTCCTCCCTCTTCTCTCCTTCCCTTCTTCGTCCTCCTCTCTCCCCACCTACCTCACCCTCTCATTGTTCATCTAATAAGTCTAAATTCTTGTTTGCTTTTGCTTATGAAGGAGTCCAGTATTTGGGCAAAGGGTTTCTCGAGGGTTTTGGGACTCCCCTACTATTTTTCTTTGATTACTTACAAAAAATCTTAGAAATTTGTCCTACCAGAAGAATCTATGAGTACTCAGTATGAACATGATTGGCTGATAACCTCAGAAATTAATAAGCAATGTAAAACAGATATTTTGGCTTTGGTAAAGTTCTTTACTTCATATGGTCATAAGGCCTCACTGGACAAATTATACTATTGCTCAACTGAGGTCAAATATTTAAGGCATCAGTTACCAGGTGTGGACCACAGAATATTTTGCAGAATGTATTTTACAGATAAATGGGCAACAATAAAAAAAACAAAAACCTTATACAATCTGAGACTAGTACAATATTGCAGACAGTATCGATCACAGCTTTTGTAGCGTGGATAAAACATCTAATAGAGCAATCGCATGCCAATTCTCCAGATCCTCTGGTTTGGTCCCTAGGATATAAAGAGGCTTTTGAACAATTGAAATTGGCTATAACCTCTTCTAAAGCTCTGGGGATTCCAAGTTTTTTAAAACTTGATTAATCATCCTATTTATATTGTATATTTAATGCTGTTTTCTAATTGTTCATGTACTTGGCACAAAAGTGGACAACTTAAGGCTTCCTGTGCTGTGGTGACTTATAAAACTGTAAAAGCTTGTGTTTTGTACGGAATCAAGTCTGCATAAGGAGAAAGGCTAATAGCAGTTATCAGAGCTGCAATTCTTGGTTATGGCCTTAAAAATATTATGTATATGTTTGGTATGCCATGCAACAGAACAATTTCTTTTTTAAATAGGGAATTTTTTATTTCAATAGTAACCAAACTATCTCATGGAAAAATATCTGAGTTACCACAGGCCTTAAAACTGACTGCTCAGATAAGAGTATTTTTTGACAAAGCTTCAAAATCGTCTATTAAAAACATGGCAGAATCTGGGGCACCTGGGTGGCTCAGTCAGTTGAGCATCCAACTCTTGGATTTTGGTTCATGGTCATGATCTCAGGGTGGTAAGACTGAGCCAGCGTTGGGCTCTGTGCTCAGCACGGAGTCTGCTTGAGATTCTCCCTCTCTTTGCCCCTCCCTGAACTTGTGCATGCTCGTGCTCTCTTTCCCTCTAAAACAAGTAAATAAAATCTTAAAAAAAAAAAAAAAGGCAGAATCCAAACTTAGAAGCCCCACTTTTAATACAATAAGAGCTTTTGAATTTCAAAAACATGCTTCAAAAGAAAAGACAAATGGATTATAAAATAGGTAATTCCCATGTTCTAATCAAATTTCTTTTAGCCTAACAAAACTATTCCTGTACCATAATCCCTGTTTGGCTAGCATTGTCATGCCATTAACAAAATCATTTAGTAAAAGAGGGATTTTAAAGACGCTAAACTCCAGGCGCCTGGGCGGCTCAGTCGTTAAGCGTCTGCCTTCAGCTCAGGTCATGATCCCAGGGTCCTGGGATCGAGCCCCGCGTCGGGCTCCCTCCTCCACGGGAAGCCCGCTTCTCCCTCTCCCACTCCCCCTGCTTGTGTTCCTGTTCTCGCTGTCTCTCTCTGTCATATAAATAAATAAAATCTTTAAAAAAAAATAAAATAAAGACACTAAATTCCTACTACACCAGCCAAAGAGATAAAATTTTTCAAAACATATTAAAGAGAAGTCTATTTGTCAGCACAAATATGTAGAGGCCACTCCTGAGGTAAGCACAGGAAGTCCTCTTTGGCCAACTTTACCAGGAACCTAATGGTTTCCAGTGGTTTCCAATGTATAGGCTATCATAAAACTAATGCCTGTAAAAGGCAAGTGATTTGGGCTAGTTATGTTTGATGCCAGAATGAAGTGAAGACTTTCCTTCAAGAACAACCAAAAAATGTTCAAGCAATGGTAATGACACTCTTATTAAACATAATTCCCATGTTGGGGATACCAGAGCATACTGACAAGGAGAGAAAATTCTATTCCTGCTCTTCAGAGAATATGCAAATGTTCACAGATTCCTATAAGCTGTGATACACCCTATCACCTTCTGCCCTCTAGACACATGCAGCAAATTCATCAAACTCAAACTCAAAAAACAAACAAACAAACAAACAAACAAACAAAAACCTCATTTACTACAATTCAGTAATCAGGCTAAAATGGCTGTTTAAAAATTCAACCATCTCTACAAGTACTGAATATTTTTTCTTTGGACTTATATTTGACAGGCCTATAAATGGGAGTCTGAGGCAACATCTTGGGACTAACTTAGCTGAATTGCCTCATAATCATGTTCAACACTTTAACAGGGTTTCTCTCTTGCTTAGAGACCCAGAGATAAAGTCAAAAGGACCTAGAAAGACCCACTGGAAGAAGTCTTCCATCCCTACTGACCAGGAGATTTCATCTACATAAATGTTCTTCAGGAAAGTTGAGCTGTCGCTACATAGAAAGACCATTTAAGTACGGCTGACAACCCATATGACTATCAAAGTAATGGCCAAATAGCTGGATTTGTCCTTCCATGGGAAGCCAGCTTCTCAAGAGGACTGGCCTGTAGTTCCCATAAAGAACTTTTTAAAACTTAGGTCTTCTACAATAATTGATGTTGGTACTGAATTCCACTGAAAGGAGATATTCTAGGGAACTTATTACACCTTTACAAAATGTCTTGCTGTTGTATTCACAGTTGTGTTATTTCAACTACTTTAAAAGAATCACATTGTACTAGAAAACAAACATGTTACTTGTTACATTACTCTTTCTCTTTGCACTCCAAGTAATTCTTCTCACAATCTTCTTTCTGATCACCTCTAGACTGTAATCCTAATATAAACAGATTCTGGACTTAAGTTCAACAATCTGACAGTAAAAATGGGCCCGTCATCATTAATTTTTTTTATATTAACAAAGTCAAAGCAACTAATATGCATCCAGGTACTTAAGCTCTAAATTTAGTATGTTTTTGTTAACTAGTTTAAATAGAAGAATGATATTGATAAGACAAACATTTAACAGGCACAAAACTCTGGCATTTACATATAGATACTACACAAGACAAGTGCAATGGCACCCAATTAACTTTGGGGTGCAAGTTCTCAGACAGTCCCAATATAGATAAACACATGAAGATTTAGTTGACTGTTATAATGGCCCTAGACCTGAGGCAAAAATTATAAGGTCTAGTGGGTGGATTTGTCCTCAAGACATTAGATCCATATACACTAAACACCAGGATTTCAATCTGTACCTTTCAAATGCGCATGGCACATTAGGACTTTGATACTAGAGTATGGCCAAGGATAGCATTTTACATCTGGGTAAAGTTATGTGTGAAGATAGAACAATTCTAGGAGAGCTTAAATTGCCATACAAATGTGATGATACTTTTGTCACTGACTAAAATTCAGGTTAAATTTACTGGGCCTTACAAGGAAACTCTGAATTAAAATTTAGATTATCAGACTCCAGAGTTAAGTTTTATTTAATCCAAGCCTAAATAGCTTAAGAAACAATAAAGCTTAGTGAATCATTTGAAAATGCAAGCAACAAAGACATACCAATTTGTAAAATTAATAAATCACTGTGCAAAATTCTTATGCAGTTTTAATCAAGAATCTAATTTAACTAATCACAATTGGTATGATTTATTCAAAGGTCATTCCACCAAGGCAATTAACACTGTCCAAAAATTTAGCAATTCTGTTATTTTGACAATTGCTTTGCTTTCTATTTTACTTTGGAATTTCTGGATATTTAGAAGGCTGCAACTCACCCAGAAAAAGGTGAAAACAGCAATAAAATTCATTGGAAGTCTGTAGTGTTACTATTTTACAATAATAAAAGGGAGGATTGTAAGTCTAAATACGAATCTAAAAGGAAAAAAAAAAATCTCCCTGTTGAAAATAAGATTTCCCTCACCTCCCTTTTCTTAGAGAAATTACTTGAGTAAACTTCTAATTCTACATTCTTTCTCTTTCATAAGTAAACCTTTTAAAAAGCCAAATAAACCTCTGGTCAGCTTCACAGACCCAAGAATATCTTTCTCAAAAACGTGGGGACCAGTTCTTTGAAAGGTATGAAAAAAGATAAAGGCCTTTTTTCCAGTATCAATGGGAAGGTAGCCTAACTTCTGGACCAACTTTGCTTCCAGTTGCAAGACCAATACCAGTCCTAAAAATGAGATCTATCTTCCTTTGGATAAAAACATAGATGGCCATCCCAACTACCAAGTGAATTTGGGATGAACTATGTGACAATGGTGCTGTTGAGTCCTTTTCCTTGAGGACTACTTATAGTTTATCTTGAAAACATGCATGTAATGGGTTGTACGTGCTAGATTATGTCAAAGGATGAGATTTTTTAATCTTAGTGCATTGCCTGTGATTCTCATCACATCAGACTTAATGCTTATTCAATAATAAAACAAACTGTTTTCTTTCTCTAGATTTGTGGAGAATTTTGCTGGATTCAAAGAAAATTTTATTTTTAATTTCCCAACACACTCTGCTAAACAGCTGTCCTATATAATCCTTGAAAGTGTCAAGGTCATGAAAGTAAAGGAAAGGATAAAGAAATTATCTAAATTGAAGGGAATGAAAAAGACAACTATTAAATGCAATGTGATATTCTAGACTGGATTCCTCATTTTTTGAATGGAAGCAAATATTGAGAATTGTTAAAACTTCAATGGAGTCTAAACATTAAAGTATTGCTAATTTTTTATTGTGATAGTTATATTGGAAAAAGTGGATTAAATACTAAAGTATTTATGGCAAACACAACATTTTCAAATGGTTTGAAAAGTTATTTGAACTGAACTTCTCTAAGTTTGAGATTGTTTCAAACTTGAGGGGGAAGGTACAAAGGCAGAGAACCATAGGCTCAAGATAAAATATGCTAACATGTCTGCTAGTTGGTTTTTTAAGATAGGATACGTTTAAAAACCCATTCTGTATTATTTTTCCCCTCTAGAGGTAACTACTCTATTATGTATCATTTCTATAAACTTATATAATATATACTTTTGTTCCGTATTTTAAACTATGTAAGTGGTATCATACATGCATATACTTTTGTAACTTGTTTTAGCTAATGTTATTTTCAGATTTATGTACTTCTTTACATCTTGCTAAATTTCATTTTTAACAGTAGTGTTGTATAAGACCCATTTTATCTGTTCCCCTACTGAGAAACAGGTTGCATTGGTTTTTCCCACCACTAGAAACATTGTTACGGCATTATATAAAGTTTAAAAATATCTTCTCCCAGGGTGTGGCTTGCATTTTCCCCTTATTAATTGACATTTAACATACAGGAGAGGTTTTAATTTTAATATTGGCACATTTGTTGATTCATTTTTAATGGTTTGTCCCTTTTAAAAATCTTTTATGCTCATACATTTTTATAGGTACTTCAGAAAAAAAGTAATGGACTTTGAGAAAAAGCTTATCTTGAAAAATCTAAGTTAACTCACTAAAAGGCTAGTATATATATGTATATGTATATATATTTTCTTCATCTAGACTGGCAGGTCCAAACTTCCTACACTAACATAGCATTAAACGTTATATAAAGTTTGAAATTATTCATTTTCTGCGTGCTTGAGAAAACACAGTTAAGGTAGTCAGAATTATATTATTGTCTTTTGTTAATTATGTGGGAAAATGAGAATATTATCTCAATCTACTTCTAAAAATCATTTGTTTATCCAGGCATTCATCCAGGCATTCATTTATTCAACAAATATTGAATCTATTAATATTTTAGTACCTGATATCTACAATACAGTACTAGAAGCAAAAGAAAAATCTCTAGCCTCATATTTTCCATTTTGGCAAGGCAAAATAAGCAATAAACAAATGAATCAATAACTATACAACAGTTGATGGTGATAAGTGCCATGCAGAACAATAAAGTAGGAGTGGAGGTGAGGAAGTAGCTATTTTCAGGTAAGATTTTCTAACAGACAAACAGAGACATGGAAGTAAAGAAAGGCATCATATGTTTGAAGGAAGACCATTCCAGAAGAGGAGAAAGTTAAGTACAGAGACTCTGAGCTCAGCATGTGTGTGTAGGTGCATGTTGGAGGGGGGTGGCAGGGGTTCTTAATAGTTGTAAGGAAGTCAGCAAGGCTGGAGCAGAGTGGAATGAATTTGTCAAAAGAGACGGGGTAAGGGGAGGAAGTAATGCAAAATCGAATCATGTAAGGCAAGGAGGGTTATAATAATAACTAAGGGAGTTGGAAAGTTTGAACAGAGAATTAATAAGCAGACTTATACACCCTTGGTTGCTGTGTTCAAAATAGAGTGAGCATGGGATAGCTGAGATATAAGCTAGGATGCTATTGCAATAAAAAAAAAAAGATGGCTTGTATTGGCATGTTAATAGTAGACCTTGTAAGAGATGTTCAAATCCTGCTTTAGATGTTTTGAATATAAAGCTGGCAGGGTTTAAGAAAAAGCAAAATTAAAAAGCACATAAAAGTTTTTGGCTTGCACAAATGGAAAGGTGCAATTTGTTTTATGTGAGAGTGATTTGATAATCCAGTCTTTTCTGTTAACTTAGATTGGTGCAGTAATAAGTCTTATCTTTTATATGCACAAATATTGATGAAGACACTTTTTAGCAAGTTAAAATAGGAGATGGAAAAATAAATTGAGGAGCTGATGCCAGGATGGCTACCTATTCCTATTTTTATGAAGTGGCAAAATTGGAGGTTAATGACAGATAAGTCTGTCATTATAAGAATGGAAGATGAAGGAAAAATTTAGGATCCGAGAAGAACAGCTAAGTGTACCTATTAATAGGTCAAAGTCAAGAGAAGAGAGTGAAAAAATGCCCTTTCCTATTTCTACTAGTACTAGTAAAAGAGATCTTCAAAAGATGCTAGCAGAAGAAAAACTGTAAAGACCTTTTTTCCTGTTACATAAAGGCCTTCTTATCCATACTACCTGAAAACCTATTATATTCACTCATAAATATAATTAAGGCTACATATTATTGAAAGGCTATACAGATACCTACTGACCAGATGAAGTAACTACCGAATGTTAAGAGTATTCATTAGACACTTGAAGGTAAAGAATTGGACATTTAAGAATTTCAGCAGAAGCCTGGTAAGTTACTGAAATGGTTTCTTGATTATCAGGGCTAAGACATGTATTTTAGATATCACAAAATGCAGTGATTATTTGTGTAGACAACTATTCCCCATCTGGATTTAAATTTCTGTGAGCATATGTTTCAGATAGGATAATGGCAAACTTGCTATAGTGGGTAAAGTCAATGGTTTGTCAGACTTATCTGGAGAGGGCTAACTGCCCTACCCCTTCCCCACCCACAAATGGAATACTGAATTCCATAGTAAAAATGTGGTTAGAGTACAAGGTACTTTAATCCGGCTTTATGAATATTAGCAAGAAATACTAAACATAAGGTCATTGACACAGAAATGGTAGGTACCCTGATGGGAACGGTCCCTAGTCTTGGATGCCTTAGCCAACCTTGGTCTTAAGAAGCCAAGAATATAAGAGGCAGTAACTAATCTGCCTCAGTTAAGTGGATATTAAAAACAATCTCAATATACAGTAATTTCTATGAAAGAGGATTAAAATTAGGTTCTGAAAATGCTCTAAGATGAACCTGTGTGTATACAGAGATGCTATGGCAGAAGGAAAAACAACAAAGTGATATTAAAAATTGGAAGTGCAACTAGAGTGATTGATGATTAAGTAGCTTTTACCTGACTTCATAATTGGTATGGATATTAGATATTGTGTGTCACTAAATCACATTGCTTTTGTGCTTTTCATGTACATATTGAGTTCCTCTTGTTTTAATTGGTTAGGATAAATGCAAACTTTTAGAATTGTCCCAGACCACCTTTTATTAAGCATTAAGCAAAACTGAAGTCCAGAAGCTAACAAGGGATATTACACTGATTAAACATTTAGTTGAGGTAGGAATTTTGATTCCCACTAAATTCCTTTTCAATAGTCTGATATGTCACTATATAATGAAGAATGTTCCTGGAGACCAATGGATGTCAACCATTTTTGCTTTCATTTCCTTTGTTTTCTTAAAGTTGAGGACTCCAAAGAACTTTTGCTTATATGGATTTATTGATATGTACCTTATTAGAAATTAAAACTGATAGGGGCACCTGGGTGGCTCACTCAGTTAAGTGTCTGACCTTTGGTTGCAGCTCAGGTCATGACCTCAGGGTCCTGGGATCGAGCCCCACATGGGGCTCCGTGCTCAGCAGGAAGTCTGCTTGGGCTTCATTCCCCCACCTTCTCCCTCCCCCTCTTCTCCTCCCCCACTTCACACACGCTCTCTCACTCTCTAAAATAAAATCTTTATAAAAAAAGAAATTAAGATTGATAAATTAAAGAACATTCAAAAATATAACTATCCAACTATGTGGTTAAATAACATTTTTCAGGAGTAACATCAAAATAGTAAAGTAGGAACCACTGGACCTTTCTTCCCAACACACACATCAATTCACCAACAAATCATGGGCAAATCTGTAATGATGCTCATAAATCACTTTTAATTATAGTTAAGTTAAAGAATTATTAATAAAAATATGTTAAAAGATACACAATATGAATAGATGTAATTGTGACAGCAGTAATAAAGTGTGAAAGAAAGAAATTCATTAAATCATACAGAAAAATTCTAGACTTTAAGTTATTATCAGCTTAAAATAGGCTACAACTATAAGATACTTTATGTAAGCCTTAAGGTAACCATACCTAAAAAAAAAAAAAAAATCTATAGAAGTTAAAGGAATCAAAGTAGATACACACACACACACACACACACACAGGAAGACAGCAAGAGAAGATGACCAAAAGAACTGTAAGACTAACAACAACAACAACAAATAAAAAAGGTAATAGTAAACCTTTCCCTCTCAATTACTTGATTTGAACGAATTAAACTCAAAGACAGAGTGGCTAAATGGATGAAAAAATAAAACCAAACTATATGCTCTCTACAAGAAACTCACTTTAGATTTAAGGACACACACTGGCTGAAAGGGATGGAAAAACAATCTATGTGAAAGATAATCAAAAAGGAACAGGGGTGACTATACTTACCAGACAAAACAGACTAAGAAAAAACTGTCACAAGAGACAAGTAAGGGCATTATATTAAAAGGCTCAATCAGGAAGACATAAGGTTTATAAAAACATATGTATCCACCATCACAGCATATAAATATGTAAAGCAAACACTGATAGAAGCAAAGGAAGAGAGAGACAGCAAAATGGTAATGGTCAGAGATTTCCTACCTCATTTCCAATAGAACATCCAGACAGATCAATAAGGACATAGGACTTGATTAACACCAAATGGAATTAATGGAATAGAACATTTCACTAACATAATACACTTTCTTGTCAAGTACATTGCTCTTTCTCCTGCACAGACCATGTTAAGTCACCAAAACAAGTCTTAAATTTGAGAAAACTGAAATCATACCAAGTATCTTTGACCACAATAGAATGAAAGTAGATATCAATAAAAGGAAAACTGGAAAATTCACAAATATGTAGAAATTAAAACACATTCCTGATCATTGGCTCAAAGAAGAAATCAAATAGGAATTTAAAAAATATCTCCAAATTAAAAAAAAAAAAACACAATATACTAAAACTTTGTACTGTTTTTGCAGCATCTTATAAGATGGAAGTTCAAAGTGGTAAACATCTACATTAAAAAAGACTGAGCCCCCTACTATGTTCCACATGCACTTACTTGGATTGCCTTATTTAATCCCTACAATAGTATAAAGAAATTATTATCCTTATCTTACAGAGGAGAGGATTGAAACCCAAACAAATCATCTATCTTTACTAATATGACAACATTAAATATCAAGGCCCAGAAATCAAATGAAGGTTTGTCTAACAATAAAGCCCCAGGATTCTTCCAGGATTCCAAATGATGATAATAAAAATAACTGATCTATAAAAAGATCTCAAACAACTTCACACATCACAAACTAGAAAAATAAAAAAACTATGCACAAAGTTTGTAGAAAAATTAGAGTAGAAATTAAAAGGAGGGGGGATGAAAACAAATTATTTTGAAAAGAAATATTGACAACCTTAGACTAAGAAAAAAAAAAGACGCAAAGTCAAAAATGAAAGACACTGTAACTGATGCCACAGATAAAAAGGATCATAAGAGTTTACTATGAAAAATTATATACTAACAAACTGGATAACCTAGAAGAAATTAATACCTAGAAACATACAACCTGCAAAGAACAATTATGAAGAAATAAAGCCAAACAGATCTGTAACTAGTATGGAGATTGAATCAGTAACCAACCCCGCTCCCAAAAAGCCCAAGACCAGACAGCTTCACCAGTGAATTCTACCAAACATATAAAGAAAAATTAACCCAAATTCTTAAATTTCTCTGAAAAACTGAAGAGAACACAGATCAGCAGAACAGAACAAAGCACGTGGAAATAAATCCATGCCTGTATATGGTCAATCCTTTGACAAGGATTCCAATAATACACAGTGGGGAATAATACTCTTCAGCAAATGGTGTTAGGAAAACTGCATGCCCACATTCAAAAGAATGAAGTCAGACCATTATCTTCTATCATGCCCAAAACAACTCAAAATTTATTGAAAACTTAAACATAAGATCTGAAACTGTAAAGCTTCCAGAAAAACACACATTGGGCATTTGGAAAATATTGGTTTACTCAGTTATACACCTTTTCCATGTTGTCCTATTTTATTATTCAATATCAAACCACATTTTAGGGGCGCCTGGGTGGCTCAGTTGGTTAAGCGACTGCCTTCGGCTCAGGTCATGGTCCTGGAGTCCCGCATCGAGTCCCGCATCGGGCTCCCTGCTCGGCGGGGAGTCTGCTTCTCCCTCTGACCCTCCCCCCTCTCATGTGCTCTCTCTCATTCTCTCTCTCTCAAATAAATAAATAAAATCTTTAAAAAAAAAACACATTTTAATATTAGCACTTACATCTTCAGTACAAATCTGTAGTGGAAAACAGTCTTACATTTAATACAGCCCAATTAAAAAAATAATTAGTGTACATTAATGGACTTGGGTTGAGACGGTCCCTACCACCATGGGCTATCATATCATTCTGCTGCCTAAGTTACAAATTATCCCTTGGGTAATGCCAGGAAGTCATCCATTTGGGAAGGAGACAATATGGCAAAGTTTGCTAATAAAGAGTAAATAGTATTTTTAAGAATACATGAAGGGAAGAAGTCCACAATACATAGAAAGAGGCTGTCCTACTCCCTATAGGGACAATTACAGTGTCCTTTCCACATGGACTGCTTTGTGTTCCAAGCATAATTCTCTCCCAGCTACGGTAAAGCTGTCACTCTGGTTTGCTGATGTTTGATTCTGGCTATTACTGGTTACTCCCCTCCAGAGGTACACAAAGTTATGTATACAAAGTGTTAGGTATACAAAATTAGGTACACAAAATTAGGTACAGTATGGGAAACACTATGGCACTCTCAAATGGAACTACATTTGGTATCATTTGGTAGTCTCATGTACCAATAGTAATCTTATGGAACATTCAATACTTCAGGGTTCAGATCATTTTCCAGTATTGTACATATTTCATATTACATATTGCAAAAATACTTCCTAACCCAAGAAGGGACACTAGAGGGAGCTATCTTCCAGGAGACAAGCGGCAACTGGAAACCAGCCTGGAGAGATAATGCAACTATAAATGAGGGAGGAATTAAATAATGCTACTAATGGAGAAGCATACCTACCAGCAATAGTACAAGGAGGTAGAACACTCACCTAGGAAAGATTACTGGATATGCACTGTTAAAAGTGTTTGTAGGAAAACAATGGTAACCTTAAATAATGGCAGAACATTATTGAATAGTACCACCTTTATTATCCTCTAATGAGTCTAGTACCATATGCTTACAAAAATAAATTTACCTTTCCTGTGCTGCAAATGGTATTAGACAAAGAAACACTACAATGTCATCCTTATGTGCGGGGGGGTAGAATGGATGGGTAGTGTTACATAATGGCCCCTGAAAGCCAATGTCTCTAAAAGTTCTTCTATAATAACTGAGATATGATTATGTCCACAAAGCAGATCAAATTCAGAGTTTACAGAAAAATGGTCTTAAGTCACCACCTCAGTTACTGGGAATGTGATACATAAGGAAAAGTCATTTCTATTGGGAGAGAAAGAGTGTGCTTTTAGTCAAAGTAGTTTATATCAGGGCGCCTGGGTGGCTCAGTTGGTTAAGCGACTGCCTTCGGCTCAGGTCATGATCCTGGAGTCCCAGGATCGAGTCCCGCATCGGGCTCCCTGCTCGGCAGGGAGCCTGCTTCTCCCTCTAACCCTCCCCCCTCTCATGTGCTCTCTGTCTCTCTCATTCTCTCTGTCTCAAATAAATAAATAAAATCTTTAAAAAAAAAAAGTAGTTTATATCAAACATTAATCTTTCCACCATAGATATTTGGTATAACAAAGGATTTATAGGTCTACTGATAGAATTAAATGAAAACTAGGCTCATATAAATGCTCATTTGCAAAAGGAGAAAATTTGGGATTTGGGTTTAAGCCCGAACTTGGTAGAATACTTATGAAAACTGGGCTGAAAAGGAAGTAAATTTGACTTTAGAAGAATTACTCCATTGTATGCCTTCAACAACACATGTAGAGAAGTTCAAATGACTCTAGATCAGGGAGGTATTTAGAGGAATCGAGCTGGTAAACTTTAAAAGACCTATACCTGATCAAACAGTGGTTATAAGTCTGATTGTGGGTAGAAAATATAAGCAAATAATAAACAATACTGAGGAAAATTTTTACATAAAAGGAGACAGGTAAAGAAATGACTGAAGAATACTGGGTTAAGGAAAAGGAAATGGTAAATTAGATAAATTTATATTTTCAGTAATTAGCCAATAAAAATCTTAGTTTTTAAGAACTGCATTCTATTATTTACTTTTTGACAATGAACAAGTGCCCATATTTATATAATCTACTTTGTACCAGTATCACATTGAAGTACTTAAATTTCATGGCAAATAATCTTACAAAAAACATGCAATAAAACTGACATATTTAGGTAGCAGATATTTATAGCTCCTTTCCAAAATTTATTTTTATAATGAATATAACTTGAAAAAATATCCCTATTTTTAGCCTATTCATAATGTTTAAAGCACTCAATCTCTTTCATGTTGAACCTGAGCATTTCTGATGAAAATATGTCTTGCCAACAAAGCTAGTTCTCTACCAGTGCTAAACCATCAAAAATAACAAGATCAAATTTAATTAGAAAGGCAAAAAAAGTTAATTAAAATTACAAAGTAAATTTAGCAAAGTAGCTCTTCAAATATCTGCTGCATTGGTGATTAAGCAATTACAAACTAAGAATCTGTTTACAATAATTTAATGGAATAGTGCTACTTCCAGAACATGAAGGATTCTAATTTTCTTAATGCTGAAAGCACAGAATGCTCAACGGCAAGTAGATCTGATTTCTCAGGTGTGTATATAAAGACAAAGTATTTAAGTTCATTTTTCTGAGTATATTTCCCATATATAAATTATATTTTGCTTATTTTAAAATGTAAATTAAGTACACATTTCCACAATCATTAGGAACACTTAATCTAGGCCTTTTTTCAAAAATTCAAGTATGTTCTATTACAAAAAGGTTTTGTCGATAGTTATTCACTTCCTTAAAAATTACTAACACTTAAGGGAACCCTTCTTTAAAAATTAGAAAGAACTTCTGAGGGATTATTGTCTTGAAATGAAACATACTTAGAGCCCATCAATTGTTAATTCCACAGTTTAGGACAAATTACTTGAATTTTCTGATCACTGATTTCCTGGTAGTTAAAATAAGTGAAAAGTCAACAAGTAGTATACATAGGTTTTATTGCTGTTCTTAAGAATTAGTATAATGAGTATCAAATGCATAAAACACAATAGGAACTCAATCATTTCTGTCTTTCAGATTTGGTTTAATGGACTATACATATTAAGTGTATTTAGATGTATGTGACTTTTTTTTTTTCCAACTTAACTAGCTCTCTTATTACAACCAGATATTATGGCTGTCCAAATTATAAGTGAAGATAGTATGGTTTTCCAGAAAAAAAATTAAATGAAGCAAGTAAAGCTCCTATATAGCCAAATTGACAAGCTAACTTTTTTATATATTTTGAAGTATTTATTTTAATTTCCCAGAGATTGTGACCAGACTAATGGAACACATTTGAGAAAGTAAAGCAAAATCAAAATTAGGCCATATAATATGTTGGGAGGCAAAGGTCAACTCCTCCTCAGGGACATTTTGGGGCAAAGCAGTCTTCCATTTCCATTGGGAGGTGTGAATGAGGCCTAAAAGCTGACCCAAATGTCAATCCCAACCAGAAATGGACAAAATAATCAGTCTTTGTGCTCCACTCAAACATACTGACCACTGGCTCAAAAAAAAAAAAAAAAAAAAAAAGTATTCCAAATCTCACAACTTAATACTCCAAATGCTTTAGAATTAAAAAAAAAAAAAAATCACTTATCATATTAAGAATCTGGACAATGACTTGAATGAGAGAACACAATCAAAAGACGCCAATACTTAGATAACTCACATGGAATTATCTGAGAAGAATTTAAAACAATTATGATAAAGAATCAAAGAGGACTTTTAGAACTAAACTAAAAAAAAATTTTGTTTAAATAAATGCAAAGCACAGCATAGGACTTGAACTCATGACCCAAGAGCAAGACCTGAGCTGAGATTAAGAGTCCAACACTTAACCGACTGAGCCACTCACATGCCCCCTAAACTATTTTTTTAAAAAAAAAAAAACCTCACTCGGGTGGTGGGGCACCTGGGTGGTTTAGTTGGTTGCCCATTGACTCTTGGTTTCAGCTCTGGTTGGATCTCAGGGTGATGAGATGGAGCCCCTTATCAGGCTCCAAGCTCAGCTCAGAGTCTGCTGGAGATTCCCTCTGCCTCTGCTCCTCACTCCACTCACGTGTGTGCATGTGTGTGCACGCTCTCGCTCTCAAAATAAATAAGTCTTTAAAAAACAAGCAAAAAACAACACTTCATTGGATAGGCTCAAACGTAGTTTGGAGGGACAGAGGGAAGAACTGGTCAATTTCAAGACAAATTGATAGATGGTACTCAATTTTCTGTTCAGACTGGGTAACAAAAACAATGAATTTGGTGATCTGTCACAACAATAAAAATCTAAGCTATGCATTCTAAGAGTCTCGGGAAGGGTGAAGCGTGCAAGAGTTAAAAATATATATTTGAAGGAATATTGACTAAGAAAATTTTGATATTGCACTATTTCTGCGAGATCTCACCATTAAGGTAAAAAAATACACAAAAATTTGTATTTCTGAAAATTCCTTTAAGTCTGTAATTATTGACAAGTTAATGTTTTAAATCCACAATTACAGTACTGTGGTACACATAGTCATGTGATTATATGAAAGAATAAACTTCCATATAAGTAGCGCTGCACTCTGCGTATTAAACATTTAAGAGTTTGTTAAACACAACAGGCAAAAAGGAAAGTTATTAATCCTGGGGTTCTCAAGTTGGTGGCCTGTGATAAACAATGTCAGTATTAGGTTCTTAAAATGATTTTGTTGCCTTCCCAGAGAATTAGACGGAACTGTCAAAAGAACTTTTCCCAATGGAATAGATTCTTCTAGGAATACCTAATAGTTTCTATTGGAAATAGTTTTTCCAAAAATAGTCTTGTAAATGCTACCTTAATAGAGGAAAGTCACTTTCAAATGAATATAAACAGAATTAACTCTGAAATGAAAAAAAATGGGCAGAACTTACAAATAGAGAAGCAAAAATAAGTAACTTTAATACTCCTATTAGTGGAGCAAGGATTGTATTAGAATGGCTAACTACTTTGAAATATTTTCATATACCAAAATAGATCCTGAAAAAAATGAAGATTTAAAACATAACCAAATATTATACTTCATTTGCATGACTTTAATGTTGTACGTACACAACAAAAACTATCATAGAAATACAATATTTATATGATTTAATTTAAATATCAGCAATAATTATGTCCCAGCAAGAAAAAATATTTGGGGGGTGATGGAAATACTGAAGGAAGTTAGCTCTAACCTTAGTGCGAGTGCAAGAGGCGGGATCAGTTCAATCAAAAGTTGACAAGTGTTTATAAAAGATTACCTACACATATTAGCTTCAACATACAAGAAACCACCCTCATTTGAAATGTGTGGATTTCTAAAAGCAATTAATGAGTCTAATGTGATGACACAAGATTCATCTGGGTTTTATGCATTTCTCAAGGAACATTCAGGTCATCTCTATTGAGGCAGTAACCCCATCTCTTTAGAGGATACTTCTTAGTTTAGGAAATGCTTAGAAATACAGTGATGAAAATCTTTGGACTCAAGCAAAATTATTCCCATAATATCAATTTGGTTAGATTCAAGAAAGTCTATGTGTAATTTGTTTCTAAAGTGTCATATGTAAGAATATCTGGCACATTAGAGAATGGGAGACATCACAAACCTTGTGATGACAATTTTAAATAGAGTATGATGAAATGTACTCATACCTGCACGTTCTTTTGACATGCATGAATATTAGGGGATTGATACACACACAGTTGGATATGTAAATACAGTAAGATGGTAATAAAACTTAGAATATAGTTTTTACTGTAAAACTCTAGACATTTTGTTGTATATTAGCATATTTTATTAAAATGTTGAACACCGTAAAAAGGCGATAAAAATACTAAAACAAGAAGTAGAGAGTAATCATATTGGCACTGTTCAATATAGTAGCCACTAATAAATTAGTTAAAAGAAATTTCTTCAGTCACACTAACCATATCTCAAGTGTTAAAGAGTCACATATGACTAGAAGCTACCATATTAGACATTACTGACTTTTAAAACCATTATGGTGACTGTAGTTAGCAATACCATATTGTATATTTGAAAGTTGCTGAGAATACATCTTAAAAGCTCCCGTCACAAGAAAAAAAAATATATTTTATGTGAAATGAATGTTAACCTCTATGCATATATTTGATAATAATCAAATTACCAATTTGATATTGGTAATCCTATGTTGCATACATTAATACAACGTTATGCATCAATTATATAATAAAACTACAAAAACATTCTAAAGAACTTAAAAAAAAATCACCTAAAATGTCTGAAATGGAAGGCTGAATGGTGAGAAAGAATTAAACATGTAGGTTGCATCAATTATAGAAATAATAATGATAATTTATAGTGTAGGAACAAGTTAGAACTAAAATACTGGACAAGACTGTCATTATTTAGGACAGGTAAGTGATAAGAGATCGTAAACTTCTTACATTGTTCAGCAAGAGACTAAAGATAGACCTAGGAGTAAAAGCCGTAATTTTTGTCCAGGGAAAATTAAGATTTTACACAGGGAAAAAAGGACTAAAATCTTTTACCAAAACTAAAAATAAAAGACTAAATGATAAAAAGGCACATAAAAATCATTGTGAGCAATACTTCTAAAATATAAAAAACAAATGTAAATGAAAAAAATCTAAACTTTTGACTGGAAAAAAATGAAGGAAATAAAAAATGAAATTCACTCTATTTCATTTCATTTTTAAAGAGAGATGGAGATTGCAACCACTTACCCCCAAATAGAGTTTAAGGCAGGGGAAAAGAAAAAGGAAAAAAAAAAGGCCTTACTAGCAATTACGTATTGAAAACATAAATTTAGGAGGAAAATGAGGATTTTAAATATTCATTCACCTCATATTAACTTCTCTGTATATAAACAATTATACAGAATCATAGGTAGAGATTAAGAAGAACATACAATGTGGGAGAAATTAATATATCCTTTAAATGATAGAAACAGCATAAAAATACCAAGAATAGAACTTTATGATAAAATAAACATGATCTGATGAATTGAGAGAACACTTCACCCTATAATGATCACTATGGATGGATGGTGTTAATGGTTGTACAATATACATGATATCACTGAACAGTACACTTGAAAATGGTTATGATAATAAATTTTATGTAATATGTTTCACAATGAAAAAAATAAAAAAAATACTCACTTGTTTCAATATTTGAGATTTTTCACAAACAGGAAACCTAAATAATTTTAGCCATGTATTAGATATTTGATAAAGAATTCCAATATATCAAGAATTATAACCAAGAAAGAAGGAACATATAGCAACCCATTTTATGAAGCTAAAATACACTTATCTCTAAAACCAGACAATAATCATCCAAGGGGAAAAAAAAAAAAAGGCTGATCTCACATATCAAAGTAGATACAAAATTTCCTAAGATTTAGTAAGGTGAGTTCATCTATATAGTTTCTTTGAAGAATTCATTAATATTAGAAAAATTTAAATTTACCACATAACAGCTTAAGGGAAAAAATTATCATCTGTTGCAGTAAAATGACTAAATTGATTTATTGATTATAAAAATACTTCAGTAACAGAAGCATGCACAGAGTTTATATGGAAAAGTATGTTGTCAAAAATCTATTTTGAAAAGTTATTCTAGATGGGGAGACATGGGAAGTATTTCCTTTACAATCAAGATGAAGTACAGAATGTCTACTGATTTAATTATGGAAAACTTGCCAGAGAAATAAACCTCTCTAAAATGTAAGAGAGCACTTGTCAATATAAAGGTAGAAACAAATTATCCACATAAATACTTTAAATGTAGTGTTACCACTAAAAAAAGTCAAGTAAAAACTAGAATAATTTCATCAAGGTTGTTATATATGATTGTTTATTAATTTCTGTACACTTGTGATAATTTAGAAAGTTTAAGATATATTAGTAGCCAAAACAATGTACTAAAATCTAAAGGCAAAATAAAATGAATTTTGTTTAGCTGAATTAAAATCAAGAGATATGCAGTCTCATGGGCAGAACTCGAAGTCAAAATTTTCAGATCTCCCCAAAATATTTGAAATATAATTCCAGTATGTGAATGTATTTATAGATATGTATACATTGACAATCTAGTCTTAATGTTACTTGTTGGTGAATAGACCAGAAATAAGAGGTAATTTTGAATTACTCTACCAGATATCAAGGCTACTGTAAAGCCCTACTATCTAAAACAGTGAAGAAGCTGGTGTTGGGATAAATAGACCAATGAAGCAGAACAGGGAGCCAAGAAGATGTTCAGAACATATTTTGAATCTTGGGTTTCTTTATACATATTTGGGTAAAAAATGATGCTCTCACAATTAGTTTCATGGTTTACATGGTTTTTCACATGGAAGAAATCAAATTGGATCCATTTGTTATATCATATACAAAAGTTTGCTCCAGGACTGAGTATGAAGACTTAAAACTTTGATTAAAAATAAGAAATTCTGTTCAAAACCCATAAAGAATGAAAAGAAAAAAAAGACAAATATATGCATATATATATGTAGATATATACATGTATACTCACATAGCTTACTTGGTTTATTAAGCAAACTTAAAAAAAAAAATCAAACCCATTGGGGGAAAAAACTACAAATAAGCAAGAGATATGATTAGCCATTCCATAGAACAGGCTAAATAGTTAATAAGCATATGAAAAAATGTTAAAAATATAAAAAATATGTATATATTGATCAAATGCAAATTGTACATATGATGAAATAGCATTTTACAGCTCCCAACTGGCATAATTTTAAGGCTAACAATACACCTATACATCACTGGTATGGTGTGTAAGTTTGAATAGCTACTTTAGTAAACAGTTTAATCCAACCTATGGCACAATTCCACTTTCAGATATATTCTACAGAAACTCCTGAATATGTACACAGAGAGACACAGTAAGAATGCTCATAGCAGGGGCACCTGGTTGGCTGAGTCACTCAAGCATCTGCCTTTGGATCAGGTCATGATCTTGGGGTCCTGGGAGAGAGCCTGGGTGTCTGGCTCCCCACTCAGCAGTGAGCCTGCTTCTCCATCTCCCTTTTTCCCTCTTCCCTGCTCCTATGCAAGTACCTGCATGCATGCTCACTCTCCTTTCTCATAATTAAATAAAATCTTAAAAAAAAAAAAGGAATGAACAGAGAAGTACCGTTTATATTAAAAAATCCAGAAACATGGAAAAATCCTCCAAGACCATCAACATTAGAATTGTCAAAATTGTGATACATCCCATTAGATGAAATAACATACAATAAAAATAAAAACACTTCTTACACATCCACTTAGACAATCCTTACATATAACATGGGAGGGGAAAATTTAGAATATTCATATAAATGGAAACATAGGATATCAAAATAGGTATAACTAAATAACAGTATGTATGTACAAAAATAAGAAAAATGAATAAAAGAAAATGTTAATTTCTGGTGGAGAGGGCTAATGAGGATTTCAAATAGAATACTGGTAATGTACTATTCCTTTGTCAGGTGATGGGTAAACAATGTTGTTTTCCCGTGAACTGTATATAAATATTTGTGTGTGTGATACTGTATTACTCTCTTATTGCTGTCCAAGCAAATTACCACAAACTAAGTGGGTTATAAAATTATCTTAGAGTTCTGGAGGTTTAAAGCACCAAATCAGTATGCTAAACATCAAAGTGTCAGTAGAGCTTCTTGCCTTTCTAGAGGTTTTAGGGAGAATCCATTTCCTTGACTTTTTCATCTTCAAGAGGCTGCCCACATTCCTTGACTTGTACACCCTCCATCTTTAAAGCCAACCTCATAGTATCTCTCGTGACCATTATTTACACTGGTAGGGGCCAAGGACAGGCTGTCCTAAAATGTGGATCACACATCTTAAGCCAACAATATGTTAAAGGTAACTGTTGGGCAGACAATTTAAAGATCTGAAGATGTGAAGTTTGAAGCTGGTTATAGGATCTCATGGTGGTGGTTGGTCACTCTTTGTAAAGTTTTCTGGTTGACCTGTGGAATTTGATACCAACAGTTTAGCCTGTAGGTTTTAATTTATTAAATATAATGATTATAGTTCTTAAGTATTTGGGGTCCTTAAATAACTTGGTTAGAGAGAGATTTCTTAACACTAAAGGATGGATTGTTCTGTAGAAGTACCTTTGCCTCTAAGGAACTAGGTTTGACAAGGAGGAGATATAAAAACGTACTTAGAGGCCACCTGGGTAGCTCAGTCGTTAAGTGTCTGCCTTCGGCTTAGGTCATGATCCCAGGGCCCTGGGATCGAGCCCCACGTTGGGCTCCCTGCTCAGCAGGAAGCCTGCTTCTCCCTCTCCCACACCCCCTGCTTGTGTTCCCTCTCTGTCTCTCTCTGTCAAATAAATAAATAAAATCTTTAAAAAAAAAAAACAACACATATTTAGGACTTATAGGGCTAAGGAGAGATGACAAAAGTTTTGCAGATTTTGATCGGTTTATTAACGGGTATGAAAAATGTTTTTGGCTGTAGCAGCCTTGAGTCATCCTACAGGGAATCTAAACATAACAAAATCCATTAAGGATGGATGAGGAATTCTGTTGATCCATATAAATTGCTAACTAAGTAAATTCATTAATTACCCTTACTTCTATTTTCCTTTACTAAATTTGTTCCTCCTGTGGTATAATGTTTTTAATGTTAGCTAAAAAAAAATTTCCAGCTGAAGTGTAATTTTTTAATCATCTCTAAAGTGGTTGAAATACTGAAAACTATTGTTAGTGATAAAACACCCACCTTTTGCCAACTGAACATTTGCACACTGCCTGGAGGATTAAGAGCTGGAAGCTTTAAGAAACAGCTTTTTAGGTCTAATTGATTATCTCAGTCTATTTTAAATGGCAGTTTATAATATTTAGAAGAAAAAATACAGAATGATGCTAAACTCAACTCAGGTCATTGCACTGACAAAAAGAAATCGACATCATTCATTTAGGAAACACTAACTACTGACTAGATGAGTTCATTATATTGCCCCACAGATTTCATATTATCAATACAGATTGAATCAAGCTAACCCAAAATGTTAATTTTAAATGCTTTGTGATGGAAACAATTTGCAGAAAATATGTGCCTTATTAAGCCAATATCCAGTGAATGCTGCATGCAGACAATTTCTACAACCATATATAGTGACGTGCTTAGAAGTACATTTGTGTATTTGTTCCTCCAGTATTAGTACAAACATAAATATTAAGTAGACCAGTAGTTCTTCATCTTTCACATTTCACTTCACCAAAATATTCTATCAAATAACCAAATTTCCAAACAAAACAAATAATTTTTCAATGGCATTTCTTATCAATCATATTTATAGTAATTTGAGAATCTAACTTCATGCTTTAACTGGCAAAGATCTTTTGTTGCAAAATGAAAGTCAGGTGTAAAAGTACAATTTATTCTTGATCTTGTTCGCAAACTGTAGCATGCATTTCTAATTAAAAAGAAAGCAATGTGCTATTTTTTTTCCAAACCTGAAGATTTAAAAATAAGTCTTCTGGTGAGTTGAATATATGAAAACTTAGGGACATAGATGAAACAACAAAATATCTACTGGTAATAATTAGTATAAACAATTATCTTGAGCATACAAAATACATTTAAAAATACATGATTACCTTTCTTACCTAGTATTAAACACTATTACTTAGGCTCCTAGAGAACTGACAATTATCAGAGCCAATTGTTACATTGTCTAACAGTTTCAAAGAATACTTTCTTCACTTTCATCTGCATTTAAAAATATATATCATAGCTGTTTCCATAGCTCCTTCCTTAGGATGCTTTCATAAAAACACATAATCCCAAACAACGTATATCAATTTGAGTAAGTGTACACACAGCGGCGGGGGGGGGGGGGCCTTACGTTGGTTTGATACACACAAATCAGATGGCTTCTAAAGGTGATATTTTAGAGGCTTCATTACAATGAAATAGAGACAAATGCCACTGTAAAATAGTTATACCCATGAATAAGTGGGAATAACTATGAAATTTATGTTAAAAATGGCTTTGTTTAGTTTTATGTTTCCATGAGCTGAGTCTCCTAATCAGTAGTATGCCAGGAAACATTTACACTGGAGCTCTGGCAGTGAGGGGAAGAACAAATCTTGATCTGTACTATTTTCCAGTTTCCATGTTGTAAATACTCCTACTCTGGCCAATTTTAAGCTACCAATGTGAACTAAGGATCTTGCACAACCTTGAAATTTGAACAGTGGGCTCTCCTAAGCCAACTCCAGCACACCAACAGAAGACCACAACATCTTTTTATTTATAGATTCCCTTCTTTCCTGGGTTCCACTCCCAAGTGGTCTTTAATCCTTGTTTATCCCGTCTCCATCTTCACTGGCTCTCTTCCCTTCAGTATAAACTCACAGCTACTAACATCTCTCACTCATTCCCAGCCTTAGCTCATTCTAATAAATATAGTTGTAATACTGACACTGCCAATATTCATCCTCATACTGATTCCATAATTCCATGAAAGGTTTGTTCTAATAATGTTATTTACATTGCTTTCAGGTCATCAATACGCCATTGTTAAACCTGAAGGTTACTCTTCAGAGTCTATGCCAACTTCTTTTATGAGGCTAGTCTTATCCTGATACCAAAACAAGAACGATACACAAAACAAAAAGCACTATACAAGGGTGATTTAACATTTAAAAAGTCAAAGTAGTCCATAATTCTAACATATTAAAGAAAAGCATTTGAGAAAACCCAACACTCACTTATAAAAACTCTCAAAGGGGCACGTGGGTGGCTCAGTTGGTTAAGCATCTGACTCTAGATCTCAGCTGAGCTCTTGATCACAGGGTCGGGAGTTGGCATGAAACCAACTAAAAAAAAAAAATCCTCTCAAAGTTAGAAAGGAATTACCTCAACTTGATCAAGAGCATCTAACTAAAAACCCCTAAAACTAACATAGCACTCGATAGTGAGAGACAGAAAGCTTCCCCTCTAAAATTGGAAACAAAGCAAAAAATGTGCCCTCATGGCTCTCCTTTGCCACAGTACCGGAAAGTCTAGCTACAACAGGCAAGACCTACAGAGTGCACAGGAAGAAATACTCTTTGCAGGTGTCCATGATTATTGATGTAGAGCATCCTAAATAATTGACAAAAAAAAAAAAAAAGAAAAAAGCCTCCTAGAATGAATTCAGCAAAGTCACAAAATGGAACTTCACATTCACAAAAAACATTGCATTTTCATATACTATCATGAAACAATGAGAAAAAAAGGGACCTTATGTTTGAAGTAAATACTAACATATTTACCATCAGAATTTCTGATATACATTTCAAAATAATCCGGTGAGGATGGGGTCAGGATATATACAGTTGAGCCCACAGACCTCCCCCAAGTCAAAACTACACATATAACTTGACTCTTCAAAACCTTTATGAATAGCCTGTTGACCAGAAGCATTACTGATAATATAAACAATTAACATACATTTTGTATGTGCATTATATACTGTGTTCTTACAATAAGCCAAAGAAAATATTAAGAAAATCATAAAACACATTTACAGTACAGAAAGAATTTCCATTTATAAGTGGACCCATGCAGTTCAAACCCACATTAAAGATAAACTGTATAAAGCAAGACTGGCCATGGGTTCACAATAGTTGAAGCTGGAAAATTTACATAGTTTTTAATACTAACCTTCCTTATTCCATGGCTCTCGGAGCATGGTTCTCCCACCAGAAGCAGCACTGGGAACTTATGAGAAGAGCAAACACTTGGCCCCAACCCACATACTTTGAATCAACACTCTGCATGTGAGGCCCATTAGTCTGTGAATTTAACGAGCCCTTCAGATGATTGTGATCCATGCTAAAGTTTCCAAATCACTGCATGTCAACTGCTCACCTGAAGACTGGTTGTGTACACATTGTTTTTGTATGTTCTAAATCATCCACGATGCAATGGGAAAAAAAAAAATCTAGGCTAGATGTTCACTAGCAAATTACAGGAAAATTGGGAGACATATTCATTAGAAAATTACAATAAAATCGGAGACATTCTACCCTATTCTATTCAAATTCTTCCAGAGACTGGTAGAAGAGAATCTGTTCCTTAACTCAATTTATGAAACTAGAAAAACCCCAACCCAGGAATTGAACAAAAAAGAGAAAAGGAAATACAGCAGTTACTCTCACTCATGAACACAAGATATAATAATTTTTTAAGCAGGCATTAGGGAAATGGAATAAGAAAACCCAAAATCCTAACAAAAGAAAGCACTATGCAAGGTTTACATTCATAAATCCATCGAAGTACCACTAGCAAATGAAGAAGTATCCAATTCCAGCAGGCTAAAGAAAAGCATTTGAGAATACAGCACCCACTCATGTTAAAAATTCTCAGAAAGTTAGGAATAGAGAAGAATTACCTCAACTTGATACAGAACATCTACCCCAAACAAACAAACAAAAAACAGCCCTAAAGCTTACATATCACTCAGTAGTGAAAGACAAAGAGCATTACCCCAAGACTGGAAACAAGGCAAGACTTGTCCTCACCACTCAATCACCATAGCACTGAAGTTCTAGCTACAACGACTGGCAAAAAAAAAAAAAAAATGTAAGAGGCATAAAGAGTGCGCAGAAAGACATAAAACTCCTTTTGTGAGTGTCCATGATTATCTACATCGGACATCCCAAGTAAGTAGCAAAAAGAAAAAGTCTCCTAGAACTAATAAGTGAGCTCAGCAAGGTGACAAAATGCTACATGAACACAAAAAAATCAACTACATTTCTGCATACTAATATAGAACAGTGAAGAAAATAGGGTCCTCACATTTTAGAGATAAATACTGTTATATTTTAAAATAAAATATGATTTCTGATCTTCATTTCAAAATAATTTGGTGAGGAGGATGGTAGAGAAACACATATAAAGCAACATTGGTCGTGGGTTGATAATATAGGTGAAGTTGAGAAATGTATATAGTTTTTTTACACTAACCTCACTTGCTCCATGGCTCTCATGCTTGGTTCTCCCACCAGCAGCACTGGAGAACTTGTGAGAAGAGCAAATGCTTGGCCTCCATGCATGTATCTTGATTGAAGATTGCACCTGGGGCCTATTAGTCCGTGACTTAACAAGCCCTTCAGGCAGTTCTGATCCACACCGTTTCCCACCCGCTGTATGTCAGTTACTCTCACCTAAAGATTGGTTGTATTTGTAATATATGCTGCTTTTGTATATATTTTAAGTTCAATACAATATAATAGGGGGGAGGAAGTGAATGAAAATATCTAGGCAAGATGCTTCACTAGCAAATTGGAATAAAATGAGGAGACATGTAATCCTGTTCTTATACAAATAATTCTGGAGTTTGGAAAAAGGAAATCTGTTCCCTAACTAGTTTATGAAGCTAGAAAAAACGTAACCCAAGAATTAAACCAAAAAAGTATGAGAAAAGGAAATATCAAAGCCAACCTCAGTTGTGAACACAAGATGCGATAATTTTAGGCAGGAGTTAAGGAAACAGAATCCAGCAGCTTATACAAAATGACAATAAAACACCACACACTAAATTGAATTTACTCTAGAAGAGCAAAGTCAGTTTAACATTAGCAAAACTATAAATGGAAGGGGCACAAGAGCAGTTTGTATATTCCTAATATATTCTGTTTCTTGCTCCAGATGTTGGCTACATGGGTTTGCTGGATTTTTTAAAATGTATTAAGATGTATGCTTATGATCATTTGCTTTTCTGATTGTAAAATAAGCTTAAAAGTTTTGAAAAAAAATTTTAATTGTATTTATTCTCAAAGTTATTATTCATTATCATGACTGATAAGAAATAGGAAGCATAAGAAACTCCATATTGAAATATAATAATACATTGAGGAAAATAAAATAATAAATCTGCTACTTCAGATAATCTTGATATACTTTTATCTATTGAAATTTGATTTTAAAAAGAACTTCAATGTTTTCCAATACTACAATAAGCAAATGTTCAAGAGTCAACATAGTCATGATTCAAATCAATTCAGCATTTTAAATATCATAACAAACTGGGACTTCCTATCTTGTCAGAACAAAATATTAATCAATTTGATTTTTTAAAACAAAAATGCAATTACAAATATTTGAGAATGAAATCAGTCTGTGTTTGATGTTATAAAACACTTTTAGTTCACAACTAGGAAACTAACATATGAGGCTTGTCTTGGCTGGATGCAAGAAGAGTAGATCTCCGTATCTGCCTGCCAGAATCTTAAAAGCTTATATAGAGGTCCTAACTGGCTTTAGTGAAGTATACCATCCAGGTGGTCTCAACAACACCTTACTGTCTCAAGGCTTTGTCCTTGGAACATCTCCTAATGTGGAAAGGTGGGTGGAATGTAAATTCCAGGGATAGGAGTGGGGGTGAGGAACCTCTTATTGCCCAGGTCCAGCTCAGCGTCAAGTTGCCTTCATGCCTCCTTAGTGACCTCCTCCAATAAACATAATAAAATTTCATTCTACTTTTCAATATAATTTTGGTCCCTAAGTCAAGCATGATACAGATGTCAATTAAAAAAGGTTTTATCTAGACAACTATGTGCATAATATGTTATATACAAACCTAATGGTAACGACAAATCAAAACCTGGCAGGCAAATAGATATGCAACAAATAAAGAGAAAAGAACCAAAGTATATCACTAAATAAAGCCAGTAAACCATGAGAGAAGAGAGCAAGAGAAGAAAGGAACAAATAATTACAAAAACAACCATAAAACAAGGAACAAAATGGCAATAAGTACATACCTATCAATAATTACTTTGAATGTAAATGGACTAAATGTCCCAATCAAAAGACATAGGATGATGGAATGGATAAAACGCAAGACCCATCTATATGCTACTCACAAGAGACTCATTTCAGACCTAAAGACACATGCAGATTGAAAGCAAAGAGATGGAAAAGCATTTATCATGCAAATGGAAATGAAAAGAAAGCTGGGGTATCAATACTTGTATGGGATAAAATAGACTTTAAAAAAAAGACTATAACAAGAGACAAAAAAGGACACTATATAATCATAAAGAGCACAGTCCAACAGGAAGATATAATTATGGTAAATATTTATGCACTGAATATGGGATCACCCAAATACATAAAGCAGCTAATAAGAAATATAAAAGAAGTAATTGATAGTATATAATTATAGTAGGGGACATTAGCACTCCAGTCCCATCAATTAACAGATCACCCAAACAGAAAATCAACAAGGAGACAGTGGCCCATAGGACCAGATGGATCTAGCAGATATATTCAGACAATTCCATCCTAAAACAGCAGAACACACATTCTTTTCAAATGCACATGGGGCATTCTCCAGAACAGATCACATATTAGGCCACAAAACAAGTATCAACAAATTCAAAAAGATTGAGATCATTCCATGCATCTTTTCTGACCACAGTGCTATAAAACTAGAAATCAACCACAAGAAGAAATCAGGAAAGAACACAAATACATGGAGGTTAAAAACATGCTACTAAACAATGAATGGGTCAACCAAGAAATCAAAGAGGAAATTAAAAAAATACATGGAGACAAATGAAAATGAAAACACAATGGTCAAAAATCTTTGGGATGCAGCAAAAGCTGTTCTAAGAGGGAAGTTTATAGCAATACAGACCTTCCTCAAGAAGCAAGAAAATCTCAAATAAACAACCTAATCTTATACCTAAGGGAGCTAGAAAAAAAATAACAAAACCAAAAAACAGCAGAAGGAAGGAAATAATAAAGATGAGAGCAGAAATAAATGACACAGAAACTAAAAAAACAACAGAGCAAACAGGTCAATGAAACTGGGAGCTGGTTCTTTGAAAAGATCAATAAAATTGATAAACCTTTAGCCAGACTCATCCAAATAGAGAGAGAGAGAGAGAGAGAGGACTCAAACAAAATCAGAAATGAAAGAGGAGAAATAACAGATACCACAGAAATACGAACAACTATAAGAGAATATTATGAAAAGCTATACGCCAGCAAGTTGGAACCTAGAAGAAATGGATAGATTCCTAGAAACATATAACCTACCAAAACTGAATCAGGATGAAACACAAAATCTGAACAGACTGATTACCATCAAAGAAATTGAAACACTGGTCAAAAAACCCAACAAACAAAATAGGACCAGATAGCTTCACAGATGAATTTTACCAAACATTTAAAGAAGAGTTAATACTTATTCTTCTCAAACTATTCCAAAAAATACAAAATAAAGGAAAACTTCTAAATTCATTCTATGAGTCCGGCATCATCCAATATCAAAATCAGATGAAGACACTACCAAAAAAATAACTAAAAGCTAGTATCTCTGATGAACATAGATGCAAAAATCCTCAACAAAGTATTAGTAAACTGAATCCAACAATACATTAAAAAAATCATTCACACAATCAAGTAGAATTTATTCCTGGGATGCAAGTACAGTTCAATATTCACAAATCAATCAACGTGATCCATCACATCAACAAGAAAAAGGATAAAGATCAGGAAGAAGACAAGGATGTTCATTCTCACCATTTTATTCAACACATTACTGGGAGCCCTAGCCACAGCAACCAAAGAACAAAAAAGAAATAAAAGGCATCCAAATCCATAAGGAAGAAGTAAAACCCACAATTTTTAGATGACATGACACTATATATAGAAAACCCTAAAGACCCTACCAAAAAACTACCAGAACTGATAAATGAATTCAATAAGGTTGCAGTATACAAAATCAATATACAGAAATCCACTGCATTTCTTTTTCTTTTTAAGATTTTATTTATTTAATTGAGAGAGACAAAGAGAGAGAGCATGAGCAGAGAGAGGGAGAAGCAGACTCCCTGCTGAGCAGAGAGCTCGATGCAGGGCTCAATCCCAGGACCCTGAGATCATGACCTGAGGTGAAGGCAGAGGCTTAACTGACTGAGCCACCCACGTGCACCAACCCTTTGCATTTCTATACACAAATAAGAAATAGTAGAAAGAGAAATTAAGAAAACAATCCCATCTACAATTGCACCCAAAATAATAAAATACTGGGTGGGTCAGTCAGTTGAGTGGCCAACTCTTGATTTCAGGTCATCATGATCTCTGGGTCCTGGGATTAAGCCCCACATTGGGCTCTATATTCAGCAGGGAGTCTGCTTGAGGATTTCTCTCCCTCTCCCTCTATCCTTCCCTACCCCTCTCAAATAAATAAGTAAATCTTTAAATAATAACAATAACAATAATAAAATACCTAGGAATAAACAGCAAAAGAGGTGAAAGACCTACATTCTGAAAAGTATAAAACATTGATAAAAGAAACTGAAGATACAAATGGAAAGATACTGCATGCTCGTGGATTGGAAGAAGAAATATTGTTAAAATGTCCATATTACCCAAAGCAATCTACACATTTAATACAATCCCTATCAAAACACTAACAGCATTTGCCACAGAACTAGAACAAATAATCTTAAAATGTGTATGGAACCACAAAAGACCCCAATAGCCAAAGCAATCTTGAAAAAGAAGAACAAAACTGGAGGTATCACAACCCCAGATATCAAGATAAACTACAAGGCTGGAGTAATCAAAACAGTATAGGACTGGTACAAACATAGACAGGTAGATCAATGGAACAGACAGAGAACCCAGAAATGGACCCACAATTATATGGTCAATTAATATCCAACAAAGGAGGAAGAATATTCAACAGAAAAAAGTCTTTTCAACAACTGGTATTGGGAAAATTGGACATCTACATGCCAAAGAATGAAACTGGACCACTTTCTCACACCATACACAAAAATAAACTCAAATGGATTAAGGTCCTAAATGTGAGACCTGAAACCATAAAAATCCTTGAAGAGAGCAGAGGCAGAAATTTCTCTGACGTCAGCTATAGCAACATTTTTCTAGATAATGTCTCCCGAGTCAAGGGAAACAAAAGTAAAAATAAACTATTGGGACTACATCAAAATAAAGAGCTTCCACACAGCAAAAGAAACAATCAACAAAACTAAAAGACAACCTATGAAATGGGAGAAGATATTTGCAAATGATATTATCTGATAAAGAATTAGTATCCAAAATGTATAAAGAACTCATAAAACTCAATACCAAAAAACAAATAATCCAACTTAGAAATGAACAGAAGACATGAACAGTTATTTCTCCAAAGAAGACCAACAGATGACCAACAGACACATGAAAAGATGTTTAACATCACTCATCATCAGGGAAATACAAATCAAAACCACAATGAAATATCACCTCACACCTGTCAGAATGGCTAAAATCAAAAACATAAGAAACAACAAGTGTTGGCAAGGATATGGAAAAAAAGGAACACTTGTGTACCATTGGTGGAAATGCAAACTTGTGCAGCCACTCTGAAAAATAGTATGAAAGTTCTTCAAAAAATTAAAAATAGAATCTTGCCATTTGCAACGACGTGGAGGGAACTATAGGGTATTATGTTAAGCGAACTAAGTCAATCAGAGAAAGACAATTACCATATGATCTCACTCATATATGAAATTTAAGAAACAAAACAGAGGATCATAGGGGAAGAGAGGAAAAAAAATAAAACAAGACAAAATCAGAGAGGGAGACAAACCATAAGAAACTCTTAATCCTAAGAAACAAACTGACAGTTGCTGGAGGGGAGGGTTATGGGAGGATGGGGTAACTGGGTGATAGTCATTAAGAAAGGCACATGATGTAATGAGCACTGAGTATTATATAAGACTGATGAATCACTGACCTCTATCTCTGAAACCAATAATATATTATATGTTAATGAATTGAATTTAAATAAAAAAATTTAAAAAATTAAAAATAAAACTACCATATGATCAAATAATTCTGCTACTGGGTATCCAAAAATATGAAAACACTAATACAAAAAGATATATGCACCCCTTTGTTTACTGCAGGATTATTTACAATAGCCAAATTTTGGAAGCAGCCCAAGTGTCCATTGACAGGTGAATAAATAAAGAAGTGGTATACACACACACAATGGTATATTAGTTATAAAAAAGAATGAAATCTTGTCATTTACAACAATATGGCTGGATCTACAGGGTATAATGCCAAGTGAAATAAGAGAAAGACAAATACCGTATGATTTCACTTATATGTGGAATTTAAGAAACAAAACAAACTAACAAAGAAAAAAGAGACAAACCAAAAAAGAGACTCTTAACTACAGAGGACAAACTGATGGTTACCAGAGGGGAGATAGGCAGCAGGATGGGTTAAATAGGTGAAGGGGATTAAGGTAATTTATCAGGCGCCGGCATGGCTCAGTCGGTTATGCGTCTGCCTTCAGTTCATGATCCCAGGGTGAAGGGATTGAGCTCCCCATCGGGTCCCTGCTCAGCAGGGTGTCTAATTCTGCCTCTCCCCTTGCTCCCCACCCCTGCTCATGCTCTCTCTCTGTCAAATAAACAAATAATTTTTTTTTAAAAAGAGTACATTTATCATGATGAGCACTGAGTAATGTCTAGAATTATTGAATCACTATATGGTACACCTGAAATTAATATCACACTTTATGTTAACTATACTGGAACCAAATTTTTAAAAATTAAATTAAAAATTGATTATCAACAAATTAGGATTTTCTTGTTCAAACATTTAATTATCACATATCATTGTCACTAAGTGGAAAAAGTTGAAGTTTGTGGGGCACCTGGGTGGCTCAGTCAGTTAAGTGTCTGACTTGATTTTGGCTCAGGTCATGATCTCAGAATTGTGACATAGAGCCCTGCAATGGGCTGTGCACTGGGTGTGGAGCCTGCGTAAGATGCTCACTCTCCCTCTCCCTTTGCCCCTCCCTACCTCCCTCTCAAAAAAAAAAAAAAAAAAAAGGTGAAGTTTGTTTTTATATGATTAACTTATGCATCTCATACAATTGAATAAATTATAATTACTAAAATATAACCTAAAATAAAAACACTTTGTATTCAAAAAATATGTTCATAATATATCTAAGATAAATTATTTGTAATATCTTTAGAGGATTAGTGGATTACATACTGCTATAGAAGATGTCAAAATGCCAAAAAATATTGGAAAACCCTGATGTAGTCTATAGAAGCATAAGCACTCACAAATAGGAATCCTTGATATTTATCAGAAATATAGAGTATTTGAAATTGCTTATACGTTTCATAAACAGCATTTTTACATGAGTATACTATGAATGTTTCTTTGCTCACATCCATTAGTTTTTTAAAAAAAAAGGAAAATAAATTAATCCAGAAAGATACTCAAAGCATATGTTTGACTTTTAGGATAATTTCATCAGCATACACTTTTTTTTTTTTAGCATACACACTTTTAATTCTACTTTGATAAGAAGTTTGTGTGATGAAACAATTATAAAATTATAATGATCAAAATAAACATAATAATGATTAGGAATAATATAATACACCCCTTAGTAAATGAATTCATAATTTTTCCTTAACTAGAGAAAACACAACTATTTTTTTTTTTATTTTATTTTTTGACAGAGAAAGAGCGAGAGAGGGAACACAAGCAGGGGGAGTGGGAGAGGGAGAAGCAGGCTCCCCGCCAAGCAGGGAGCCCAATGCGGGGCTTGATCCCAGAACCCTGGGATCATGACCTGAGCTGAAGGCAGACGTTTAACAACTGAGCCACCCAGGTGCCCCAACACAACTATTTTTGAAAGGCTTGAAACTTAACTGTGTGTGTTGGCTTTACAATGGAAAATAAGTACATTATCTAAAACTCCTTAATTTCAACCTCTGACTTTTCATGCAGGCACACTAATTGCATGTCTGCTGCTTGTACCCTAATGTGTCTCATTATCCCACCTTTCATTGGGTGACCTCTTAACCCTGGTGACAATTCCACAAGACATCATGGTGGATGTTAATTTGTCATCTAAAAATAATCATTCACTGAATTATAAAACTCAACATTTGTATGTATGAATATGTGTTTATGTTTTTCCCATTGAATTCTTATTTATACTCTCACAAAATTAAACACAAGTGTATGTTAAAAGGTTTATTGTAATTGTAACAATAAAAATTCATTTTTTTGTTTGCTTCCTTCTTTTCCTTTTCATCTTCGTGTGAGAGAAATAATTTGTCTGAAAGTTGGATGATACATATATATTGCTGAATGTGCTTACCAACATTAATAGAACTTCTTTTTCTATCTTCATCTCAAGAAAAAATACTTCAAGTATCCTTTATACATTTATCAAATAAATGGAACATGATCATATTTCAGAACCCCCACTTTCCATACTCCTGAAACCTACATCCACTGGTCATTCATACATTATCAACAAAGTAATAATGATCCTTGAATATGCTTATATCTCTAAAAGGGGAAAAAGAACTTGGTTGCCTTTTGGAATAGACTGGGAAAATAGGGGTTTCCTTTTTTTTAACCTCAATACTTTGTGAATGTTTTAAGATAATATTTTTTCCCCAAAAGTTAACACTTATTTTCTTAATTGAATTTTTTCACCTTTCTTTTTAATCAGAAAGTGTTATTTATGCTAACTTGATAGATGAGAAACTAGCCTTGAGGAGAGCATGGGGCAAAAGATTACAGGTAGAAGAAGATCATGTGCAGAGACTCAAAGTTAGTGAATATCTTGGAGTATTGTAGAAATTTTAAAAAGCTGATAGTGAGGGATGCATGATATAAAATTAAATTAAAGATGTAATTAGGGTCTAGCCATGCAGGGCTGAAGCTGTCAGGAGTTTCGCATGGATTTGAAGTACCATGAGAAGGTTTATAATGGTTTTCAGCAATGGAGAAACAGGATCTGACTTTTCTTTTACTTTTTTTTTTTTGTAAAGTCACTCTATCTCCTGTATGGAAATAGACATGGACAAAGAGGAAGTGAGAGATGAGTTAATTGCTGTATTAAGTGGAAGGTGATAGACAAAATATAGTTATGAGACAGAATCTATAAAATTCATAGAACAAAGAAGAAGGAGTCATCAAAGACTACAAATTTTCTACCTTTCTATATGGATTCAAAAAGAATCCTTTGGGATGGCACTTATCCGTATCAGTCACCCCTGAACCTTCCACAAAATAATATAATTTCAGAAATACTTTATGTCATGTATGTGTATCGTATCAATTTTTTTGTTATATAATTTCACTTAAAGTTAAGATATTTAGGGCGCCTGGGTGGCTCAGTTGGTTAAGCATCTGCCTTCGGCTCAGGTCATGCATGATCCCAGGGCCCTGGGATGGATCTCCAGTCAGGTTCCCTGCTCAGCAGTGAGTCTGCTTCTCCCTCTCCCTCTGTCCCTCCCCCTGCTCGTGCTCTCTCTCTCTCTCTCTAGCTCGCTCTCTCTCAAATAAATAAAATCTTTTTTTTTTTAAGATTTTATTTATTTGTTTGACAGAGAGAGACACAGCGAGAGAGGGAACACAAACAGGGGGAGTGGAAGAGGGAGAAGCAGGCTTCCCGGAGAGCAGGGAGCCTGATGCGATCATGGGATCTTGGTCTTGGATCATGACCTGAGCCGAAGGCAGCCGCTTAACAACTGAGCCACCCAGGTGCCCCAATAAATAAAATCTTTAAAAAAGTGTTAAGCTGTTTAAAAGTCTTTATAGAATTAACTTTCAGAAGAAATGCCTAGTGTTACTAATGTTAAAAATAATCTAATTAGCAGGTTGCCTTCTATCATTTTCTAGTAGACATCATCTTAAGCAGTAATTTTTTTCAGACTCTACTTTAAAATTCAAATCATGGATAAAGTTTTAATAATAATTGAGTCATTATAGCCATTTTGATTGCTTACCAATATATTATGTATATATATAATTAAAATATAATTATATACTAACTTTAAATTTATGATTCTCTTTTGTACCAACACAACCCAGTAATTATTCATTCATTGATTATTACGTATTAATAAATAAAAGGAATGACTTTAGTACAAGAATTGGTTAGTAATCAATTTTTCATATCTTGATACTGATTTAATATATGGTCAAATGCCAGTGAGGATGCCAATTTCTCATGCAATCGTGTTATACAATACAGGATCTATTAATTCTTACAAAGTATTATTATCTATAACTATTATGATTATCTAACATTAAAATAAAAACTCATAAATAATACTTTTAATACATCCAAATGAAAGTGAATGCTGGCTTGAGAAATGTGAAAAATGCAAATGCAACACTGTGCTCTGGTGTGATCCTCAACAACATTCAAATAGGTTGACTTCAAAAATAAGAATGACATAATTGTGGCTTGTAATTTAAGTGTCAGTAATAGAACACTTGCCCAAATATTGGATACTAGTTTAAATATAAATGTAGACCTGGCTAGCATAGAATAAAAGAAATAAGCACATTTAGTTTTAAGCAAGTAAACTCGTCTCAGCCCTGTTTTTCTTGAAGCTTTGATTAATAAGTGATATCTTCAAGCATGTAACAAAACCTAATGTGAATTTAGTGCAATCATAAATAGCAACAGGGAAGTAAGGAAGAGATTTTGAAAATACTCATCCATCTATCCTGAAACAATTAATCTTCAGAGGAAGTTATTAACATCAATCTCTTTAGCTGAATTCACCTGAGAATTAGATGCTAGTAAAACACATTCATTATCTAACATTTGAGTTTTTCATCTTCAGACTAAAAAATAAACAAAAACACAAAAGCAATTAAAATATAGTTCTTGTTTAACAATTTCCTGTTAATTACCTTTACAAAGAATCAGTCTTTCAAACTGACACGCATTGTATATAAATTAATCTTAAAGGAACAGGAAAGTATACAAGCCTAGCAAGAGTTACTTTTCTATTTTTCTCAAAAAAGAACATCAATCATAAATGAAAGCATTAGCCTCAAGACTACCATTTTTCTTGGTTCCTATTTAGGAGCCAGGGGACATGGATTTATTTTGTTTAAATATTAATTTTGTCATATTTTATAGACTTTTAGACAAATCCCCCTTCCAGACATAATTACCTCAATAAACTTAATATTTCAAAAAGTAAAATTTAGATGTTAGAAAGGGATATAAAATCCATTTGAATGTGTTTACTATTATTTTTATTTTATCTATTAAAATATAGTTCTTAATTGCCATTTGGGCACACATAAAGAATTTATCAAACAGGATAATTTATGGGGGAGACCTAACATTTTAGTTTTAAAAAAATTAATCACCAGTTATAATAGTTAAGGTATAGTAACAAATAAGCCACTGTAACAAACTCCAATTATAAAATTGCCCATGCATAGTAAGTATGCCTTTTCCAGTCATAACATGTGTGTTCCTAATGAGGAGGATTGTTTCCCCCAACTAGTGTTTTAGGAATCACAACCCCTTCAATCTCATGATTTGGTCATTTAAACATGTAACATTCACTGATTTTCATTTTGAAATGGAGGAGCTATATCTAGAAAATTTTAACTATTGAATAATTGCAGCATAGGCCCTTTGGTTTGCTTACAAATAAGACTTTTGACTCTCCTAAGTAGAATTAAGAATAAGTTAAATATTTATTTTGTTCACCAGGCTAAGGCATGGAACTGGGGTGTGCAAAAATCTAAACCTCTTTAAGTGTAGACTTTAGGTAGGTCAGAGTAACATAAAATATTTCATGATGGTCTTGGATAGGTGAGCAGATTATTTCTCTCTTTGATCACTTTTTCTTAGATCCCTTTTTTTTCCTGTCCTCTTTTTTAAAGATTTTTATTTATTTGTTTGAGAGAGAGAGTGCACTCTTGTGAGCGGGGGGGGGGGAGGGGGGGGCAGGAGGGAGGGGGAAAGTCAGAGGGAGAGAGAATCTCAAGCAGACTTGCCAAGTGCAGAGCCTGACATGGGGCTCGATCCATTGACCCTGAGATCATGACCTGAGCTGAAACCAACAGTCAGATGCTTAAGTGACTGAGTCACCCAAGAGCCCTGTCCTCTTTTTTAAATGCATACATGTAATAGTTTTAAAACCTTTCATGTTGTGTCAAACACTGGCTAAGAGAGATAAAATTGCAAAAAAATAATACATTCCCTTCCCTTATAAATATCATAATCCAGTGAAGAAAGCACACATTTTTAAAAATAATTATACTGACATATCTAAGATGCCATAGAAGAATGCCTACATTGTTATAGGAATCAAAAAAAGTAATAACAATCTACTCTGGTGAAAAAGAGAGGTCTCCACTGAGGAGTCATGCTATATCAAAATACAATTTATTTTAAACATATTATTAAATGCATTCCATAATACTGGGACCCTTAAAATAAGTAAGACTTGGCTTTTGTTCTCAAGGGGCTCATAATCTACCAGAAAGACACAATAAACAGGCATATAAAATGTACCTATAAGACTTGCATCCTAGGTAATTTGTGAGTGACAGGAGACAAAGCCTGGGGCTGGTGACCAGTATACAAAGCCAGGACCCTTAATCATCAATCAGACCCCAGATCATTCAATGGAGAATTAGAATCACTCTCTATCCCCACAGAAATATGATGAAAGAAATTCACTCTTCATCTCTGGCTCTAGGAGAGATAGAAAGGGAAAATGTCTCCTCTGAGAACTCCTACAAACTTAACACTAGTTTTGAATGGGAGTCAGAAACCAGCCTGTCCATGCTGCCCATAAGCACTTAAAACCATCACTTTATTTTATAGTGATCCTAAGTTTCTCTTAGGTACCTGACATAATCAAAGAAAATCCTTTTGGATCCAAGTCTCAAAGATTTCTCATTGATAATATTTCAAGGAAAAGAGGTTTACAATTAAAAATTATAATAAATAAAGAAATCAATAGCCATAAAGCAGAGTTAGGAAAAAAACATTAAAGATATCCTATAAACTCTATTCTAAAAATAATGTTAATATCAGATATAACATATACGAAAGTATCTTAAATATGTTTAAAAATAAAAAAAAACATTATTGAACGTATGATAAAGCAAATTATCAAAATTGACCAAATATTTTGAAAATAAATGAGGAATTTGGAAGTAAAAATATAATTATTTTGATTAAAATATCAAAGAATGGGACAAATAACACATTAAATAGTCATAGACAAACTAACTGGAAGATTTGAAAAAATATTCACAAGACAGCATTAAGAAGTATAAGAAAATAAAAGGAAAAAAATTATATACATGAAGATTGGAGTACAATCTAATATTCTAACAGCACTCTAACTGGTCTTAAGGGTTAACTTGCTTCAAGCTTATGCACTCCTTGCTTGCTGACCTAAGTCCCATGGTCTGTAGCAGAACTAACCTATTTTCCTTGAGATTTGCAGACCACTGACTGACCTTGATGAGTGAAGGACCAAACTTTCCCAGAAGATAAGTCCTGACTACATTTGGAAAAACAACTGCGGCTGATGCCAACAAATCTGCTCAGGGTCACATTGACGTACAACTAACAGCCTGAGCACCTGCTTCTCCTGCACTTAGCCCCCCTTCCTTTTCCCATGTCATCCCCTTTAAAACCTTCTGGCTTTGCTTGGATAGGGAAGATGGTCTTTGAGATGTTAGTCTACCATCTTCCCAGATTTCTGGCTTCCTGAATAAAGGAACCTTTCCTTTCCCACCATCACTTGTCGTTCCAGGACTGACTTTTGAGTGGTAAGCAGCTGAACCAGAGTTTGGATTCAGTTCTTTGTCCAATATAATACATAAGAGTAAAAAAATGCACAGTATAGAAGGGGGAAATATTCAAAAAAACAATCGTTGAGAATTTTCCAAAATGGATGAAAGGCACCAATCTGTTTGGGAAGATGGAAAGGTTGAAATCTATTGTGGTAAGACATCTAGAGTCAGGATTACTTTTGAGAGTTGTCCTGAATGAAGGAAAGGACACTGGGGCTTTGTCCTTCAGAAATGGGTCATTCATTACTTATAGGATACCCTTGGGGAAGGGCTGTGATCTTGGGTGAGGCAGCTTCTTGTGGCCAAAGACAGTGCCACATCTATACTCATCTAAAGCTGAGTAATTGCTATGCTGCCCAAAGTTCCAATAATGTTTTAAATCAAAACACCTGTTTTGATTCTCAAACATTACTAGCTGGTAACATATAAAGTTACTTTTCAGCCTCAGTGTTCTGAATTATAAAGCATCAATAAATATGATTATAACAATGTATGTGAAAAGTTAAATGTCATGCTCTTCCCTCCTTTTCTACCCTCCCCACTTGAGCAGGCTGGATTCCTGTTGCCCACTGAGCATTTGTTGAGCTGACTATTAAAGGACTTACCCTGTGAAGCTCAGTGCTGTAAGATCATCTGCAAAACATGACCTCCATATTCTAATAAGAGAATGGATAGAGAAGAAAACAAAAGAGGAATCAGTTGAGGGGCAATGGCATCTGGTTTATAAATAATTTGGTTATGAGATGTTGAATTTCTAGTATCAAAGTCTTGAGCTAAAAACTAAGGGAGAAGTTGGGAAGTCTAAGCATAAGCAAGAAAAGTTATATCCACAGTCCTTTCAAATATACTTTTCATCCTAAGACTAGGAAATATCTTTGCACTGAAATGTAAAATAGTTTATCTTGTTCCAACATTAGAGAAAGGGAGGAGTAAGGGCTTGGTTGCCTGAGGACAGAATGGGAAAGCAAAGAGAGGAAACAAAGTTCTAAAGTCATCATTAAGGGCGCCTGGGTGGCTCAGTTGGTTAAGCGACTGCCTTCGGCTCAGGTCATGATCCCAGGGTCCTGGGATCGAGTCCCACATCGGGCTCCTGGCTCAGCGGGGAGCCTGCTTCTCCCTCTGACCCTCTCCTCTCTCATGCTGTTTCTCTCTCGCTCTCTAATAAATAAATAAATAAAATCTTAAAAAAAAAAATAAAGTCATCATTAAGACAGTATTTCTTACAATCATCTCTAACTGATATTTTCTGTATAGAATTGTTGATTTACATTAGGCATCAAAATTAAGGTAACCGTTTCTGCCATCTTTTGCTGAGTCACAAGCCATCTCAAACTGTAGCTTAAAATACTTTTTTTTTTTTTTTTTTTTTTTTGTCTATCGTGATTTTATATTTGCCCCTGCCCCGGTTGTTTTTATCTGGACTCAGTCATGTGCTGCATTCAACCAAGGGTTCTCCGGGGCTGGAAGCTTCCCAATGGTTTTCATTGCATGTCTAGCCCTTGGTACTGGCAGAATATCTTGATTCTTCCCTGTGGCCCCTCCTCCTCCAATAGACTGGACCCAAATTAGAAGCTACAAGATCTCTTGAGAGCTCTTGAGAGCTCTTGTGACCGGGTTTGATCAAGACAATGCAGTAAAAGTGAGTGTACCGCTCTGGGGTCGAGAGTGAGCACGCGAGAGAGCTAGAGATGAAAGTAACTTTGCAGGGTGTCATGTATCCCGTCTGCCGCCACTGTTCTCTTTAAAAGCTTTCCATTTACGGGGTATGCACGAACTTGAGGAACTTCATCATCTCTGGCATTTTGCATTCTTCGCCTCCTCCTTCCTTTCCTCCCTCGCTCCCTGCCTTACACTTACTGAAATACACAAGATTAGAGGGACTATCACCTCAGCTCTCGGGGCGCAGCCTCCTCCGCAGGCACGTAGAAGGGCGGTGCACAGCCCTCAGCGGCTGCACCGGCCGACGGCGCGGCAGCGCAAAGCATTGTGGGAGGAGCGGAGGCTGCAGCCCGCGGAGCTCGCTCTCTTGCACAGTCGAGGGCGCAGAACTCCCCATAATCCGGCGACTTCAGCTGCCTCGGAAAGAATTCGTAGCTTTTAGCTCTTCCTGTGTGTCTTGCTCTCCGGAAGGCATACTGCGGGGCAGGAAGGCAGGTAATTGAGTTTCTGTTCAGAAATGAGAGGTCCTCTCTGAGCAGATGTGATGTTGGGGTCAGGTGTGTAATGAGTGTGGTATTCTCAGACACCAAACCGTTCTTGGTTGGTTTCCGAAGTCCCTAGAACTGCAGTGACATTTGGAGAGCAAGAGTGGAGCCTGCCCAGCTTTACCGAGCCTGAACGGGAGTAACTAGTGAAGACGATTGCATTTGTGCTGCCCGCACAACCATCTTTTTTCGAGCCTGGTCTTGAATGAGACCCCAGTCTCAAAGGTTGAGGGAAAGGCTGGGAAATGACAGAAGAACTGTTAGGTCTTCGTTAGGAAGCCGGGGGGCTGCAGGTCCTGTATACAACTGTCATTAGTTTGTCATCCTGCTTCAAAATCCAGGGATCCATAGGCAAGAGGTAACGGTACTATATTGATCTGGTAAACTGCTTCCTCAGAGGACTGTGAAACCTGGCATTTTGGTGAGCCTTCTCAACACCCTTGCAAGGGATTTGTTAGCTCTAGTTTACAGGCTGGCCGGCTGGCTTGCTTGCTTTCTTTTTTGTATGACATACGTGGCTAAAATATGGCTTCTGAGTGTGATTTTTTTTTTTTTTTTCTCCACTACCTCCTGGGTATAATAGAGCTTGCAAAATGACAGCTATAGAATGGCATGTGACCCACAACTTTGTTTTATCTGGCTTGCAGAGGATTTAACCTATTTTGGGGGGGTAGATTAGTTTCTAGTTAATAAGTGGGAGATTTCACATAAAAAAAAAATTATTTTCAACTTTTCCTGAAAAGTCAGTTTCCATTTGGTGATAGTACCAGGCAATGGCTGCCTCTCTTAGCTGAAGCATTTGTCACAGTTCATGGGTACTTCTCTGCCTCTGATTTTAGGCTGCACTTGAGCTCACCTCTAGAGGGGCAGAGAAACAACTGCAGGGCTGACCCATGTGCAGTAGCAGTCAGAACCAGTGCCTGCACCCAGCAAATAGTTACCCCAATAGTTATCTAGGCTCAGCACTCAGCTTACCTACTCCCTCACCTGCAACAAAGTGTGAAAGGTTAATAAAGCCCAGAACTCTTCCCCAGGAAGAGGCTGGGGAGCGGGGAGGCCGCTGTACAGGATCTATTACAGGAGTACACATAGGCCAGTCTCACTGAGGGAGCTGCTGAGATAGCAACAGTAGCAAAGAACACTCTGAAAAATGTGGGAGCTGGTGGAGTTTGTGTCAATAGCCTCAACTTCAAATGACTTCTAGGGCCAAGTAGATGATGAACACAACTAGACAAATGCATTAATATTTTTAACAGAGCTGAGTCCTTAGAACACAGTTTTGTGTGACCAGAACAGTGTACAAGAATATACTTTCTAAGCACTATAATAATGAGGGAAGGAAATAGAGAAAGGTAAATTATAATCCCTGCTGTATTTTCTCAGCAGTTACTTTCTCTTTAAAAATTGTTAATATTCTGAGGTTCTAAACTTTTAAATCTCAGCATTTCCAAAGACTATGAGTTTTGGATCAAATACCTAGATCTGAATTTCATTTCTGCCACTGAGAGCTACAGTTTTGCTATTTAAATTATTTTAGGCTGAATTTTTCTTTCTAGCTAAAATATGAGATATTATCAATTGAGGAAGGAATGTTAAAAGCTAAGCACTCAATATAGATAATACATAGATCCTGTTCTGAAAGGGCCATTAATGTAGAGTAGTTAACAGACAAGTCCATAGATAAATTTATTTCACTATTATGTGGGTAAAAATGTGTACCTAGTATAATGGGGCCACAAAGGAGTAAGTAATCACTTCCACCTGGGAACACTGATGGATTAAAAAAGGTTTGACAGATGTGGTTCTTGATCTAAATGTTGTATTATAACTATATATTGTATTATATAACTAAATATAACTAAATATTGTATTATAACTATAACTCCTCTAGTTGTGGGGAGAGGCTGAAGGCTGAAGAAGGAGCCTAGCAGGCACAGAAAAATAAAACATTCTTGCACATTTAGGAGATAACCTATTGTTTAGCATAGGTTGAGCTTAAAGTGGAGGAAAAAACATGGGGACAGATGCGTGGAGAGAAAGGAGAGGTTCTACTTTAAAGGATATTTTCAGTGTTATTAAAATGAGTTTCAAATTTATTCTCTAGGTTAAGGACATTATTGAAAGTATTTATCAAGGCAGTAGAATGATCAGATTTCAGTTTTTAAAAGATTATTCTGGAGCATTGTGGGGAGTAGATTGTAGAAATGATTGATTAGGTGGGAGGCCAGTTATAAGACTGTCAGGAGAGCATGTGAGAGATGCTTAGAGCTTGAACTAAGACAGTAGTAGAGGAAATGATGCTACAGAGGAAAAAGCAGTAAAATATAATTAATTATCTGATTGTGATATCAATTAACAAATAACTTTTCATATCTAAATATGAAGTATTAACATACAACATTAAATCACTGTTCCAAATGAATAGCTCCTCTTAGTGAATTAGTGTTCCTGAAATATCTAGAGTTTGTTTTATAGTTTCCCCCATTCAACAGTGAAACACCCAGTATGTTCTCATGAAAAATGCATTCCAAGACTGGTCTCTTTTACACAGTTTTTTAAAGCTTCATGGAATAGAGCATCAAATGACAGCAAGAGAATTTATACAATTCAAAACCTACAGTGATAATTACTAACAAAAATTCACACTTTCTCATCCTTTTGGAGACATGTAAAAGTCAGCAGTATGTATTACTGGTGAATGATAAATATAAATGAATTATATCATTTGAAAGACCATCATTATATGACTAACTAATGGAAATCTTTTCTACTGTCTTTTCTGAAGCTGTTTTTCCACAGCAGGGAATGAAAACTTGATCTGGCTAAAGCTCCAGATTATGTCCAAATGACTTGGTAGACAAGAAAAATTCTTCAGTCTTCTATCTTTCACCAAATTCTATTCAAGTAAGTATTATATATTTACATGTAATTAGATACATACACACAGACACAAACACACAATCTGTGAATATTTTTATATATTTTCATTTACTTAGAGATAAGACACGATTCAAAGTTTATGTAGCAATACAGGAAATATAACAAAGAAGTATCTAAATATCACAGATTTCAGAAAACAAAGAGATCATAGTGAATTAGAATTATTACAGATACTTTTAAGAGAAGGTAAAATTTGATTTATAGAAGCTACATAGGAATTGATTAGGGAAGAAAAGAGAAAAGGAATTCTCAGATTCGGCAAAAGTACTTAGCTCTGAGAAACGGCATGTTCAGGAGATAATTAAAAAGTTCATTATGTTGATGTAATGTATGGGGAATAACATAAGAATAAAAAAAAAAAGTTCATTATGTAACTGTTCCTTCACTTATTTCCAGTGATATAAAAGCTGAAATCATTCTAATAAACAATAGCAAAGATAATAAAATATGGCATAATTAATTTTAACAAGAAGACAACAGATAATGGATATGACATGGACAGCTAGAAAATGAGAAAAGAAGTGAAGGTGCCTTGGCTTAAATATAAAATTACCTTGGCTAGTTCAGTAAGTTTGGTGGTCATCAAATTATATTTTATACAGGGATTCTTTATAATTTCATAAATCTCTTGGTTTGCTTTTTTTAAAGATTTATTTATTTATTTGAGAGAGAGAGAGAATGACCAGGAGGGGCAGAAGGAGAGAGAGAGAGACTCTCAAGCAGACTGCGCCAAATGCAGTCTCCGACACAGGGCTGGATGTCAGGACCCTGAGATCATGACCTGAGCCGAAATCAGGAGTTGGACACTCAACCAACTGGGCCACCCAGGCGCCCTTCATAAATCTCTTGTAATGGAAGAACTGAACAAAATGAAGTGACATCTAAATTATGATATTTCTATTTATATCACATGACTAAAACCTTATAATGCTATAGTTAAATTGGTGCCATAAAACATCCTTTGTTCACTAACAATAATATATGTGTTATTCATCAGATTGCAAGGCACTTTTCGAGCATACTAATTCAAATGATTCTCACAGTAACCCTCTGAAGCAAGTATGTTTTTTTCACTGTCCTCGTCATCATCATCATCACTAATTTAGCATTGAATAAATAGCTGCTCAGAAGAGTAGAATAAATTTTTCAATTTATGGAGACAGAACTCCAGCCTAAGTTTTCATAAAACAAATTTTTTGTTTTATATAATGTCCTATATCTTAACAATTTACTAAAATTTAATATAGAAACCTGGTAGAATATAAATGAATATACTGGCTATTTAGGGAGAAATTGTTTTTCCATATAATCATAATCAAGGTTTGTGGATAGTTGTAGATAGCAAAAAAGACAGAAATTCATTACATAGAAAAACAAGTCAGTGTTAAAAATGAACACATTCAGATTTTCTGAATGCAATAAGCTTAAAAAATTCCTCAGCATTGGGGTGCCTGAGTGGCTCAGTCAGTTAAGCATCTGACTCTTGATTTCAGCTCAGGGTCATGAGATCAAGCCCCACATTGGGCTCTGTGCTCAGCTCAGAGTCTGTTTGAGATTCTCTCTCTTCCTCTGCCCCTCCCATGTCTCAACACTTGCTCAAGTGAGATCTCTCTCAAATAAATAAATAATCTTTAAAAAAATTCCTTAGCATTACAGATATAGCTATAAATTAGTCAGAATGTGAAAAGTAGTATTTATTGACCTCTATTATGTTATTCATTTTTCACAGTATTCTTATTTTATTAGTCATGTTATAATTTGTACTCAATAAGTGATAACTGTGGTATTTCATTTAACTGCATAGCTCCAAGGTTAGCATGGTGATAATCATGTAGCAAGTGTCCAATTTGATTAATAAAACTTAAATGTTTGATAAAATTTGATTTAAAAAGTTAAAAATGATGAAATTAAGGTTCAAAAATTTTAGAATAGTGGTGCAAGATTTCACAGTTGGGCTTTGAAATAACTGCAGCCTTGAGGTGCCTGCATGGCTCAGTTAGTTAAGCGTCCTTCAGCTCAGGTCATGATCCCAGGTTCTGGGATTGAACCCCATATTGGGCTCCCTGCTCAGTGGAGAACCTGCTTCTCCCTCTCCCTCTGCTGCTGCCCCTGCCTGTGTTCTCTTGCACTCTCTATCTCTCTCTCTCTCAAATAAATAAATAAAATCTTAAAAAAAAATAAAATAAAATAACTGTAGCCTTGGAAGAGACCCAAAGCCAGGAGATAGCAATTAAACCATGCCCAGATTCCTGACCCATAGAAACTCTAAGATGATCAATGTTATTTTAGCTACTACATTTTGGAGTAATTTGTTACAAAGCAATATATGACTGACATATGTAACATAATGCAAGATTCAATCAATTTCAAATAATTGAAGTCATGAAGAATATGTTCTAAGATCGAAGTGGAAACATAGCAGAAATCAATAATAGAAAGATAGCTAAAAAGATAGTTAACATATGGAAAACCACCAAACACTTCTAAATAATCCTTGGATCAGAGCAGAAATAATGATAAAAGTTAGAAACATGTTAAAAACATTAAAGGCTTGCATGGTATATCAACACACTGGATTTGAATGCCAAGCTTCCCATGTATAAATGATAGGACTATGCTGATAACTGATAACACTACTAACACAATTTTGTGAAATATCATATTTAAATTACTGGGGCCTGGTCCCAAGGGAAGTAACGCTTCAGTACACACACAGCCTGACCCCATTTGTCCGTCTTTTGAGACAATATGTCTTTGGTGAAACGTGAATTTCATTGTTGTTTACTGAATAATACTTTTTCTCTGTTGCCATTTACAAAGAGAAAAGAGAGAAGGTACATGTAACTAATGTCGAGATTGGAAGACAGGTCATAACTACAGATAGACATAAAGGCTATTATTAGGATCCTGTACAGATACAGCACTGGTTAAAACTGTTCCCACAAAGAAAGATCAGGGACAAATGGCTTTCAGTCTATGACCACAAAACTTTCACAAAACAGATTGTTCCAATATAAACTCCAATATAAACTCTTCCAGTATAAACTCTTCGAATCAATGGGAAAAAAATGGAATATTTCCTAACTCATTCTGTGCTTCATTCAAGATCAAAACTAGTCAAAGACACAAGAAAAATCAAAATTAAAGGCCATTAAATTTATTTATGTAGATACAAACATCTTTTAGTAATTCACAAACTAATTAAATAATGTAGGTAGGTATGTACATATATAAGCCAATATTTGGTTTATATGTATTTCCAACATCCTAGCTGAGAAACAGTATTTTACATCAAAGTACAAACTGAAAATATCTATTTATAAATATCCACATTTGGCAATGTGCAGGCTAAACATCTATAGTTAAGTCATATACACATGTGTGTTTATATTTGGCAAAGTGGTTGGAACTATTAGGAAAAAAGTAACATTGAGATTAAATTGTGTTATATTATTGATGGTATTAATAAATTTGAATTTATTGTTTATAAATATATCTATATGTGCTTAAAATGTACATCTGTACATCTATATGTGCTTTATAACAGTTAAAAGATATATTGAGACTGAAAATTGAAATAAAGTGTCAAAATAATAATCTACTAATCAGTTATAAAAAGTAGATATTACTACAATGGAAACTACCAATGGCTTAAGAAATATAAGATTTCTTTTGCCTCCTCTCTAGACTTTTTCTCATTTTCTATTGAGAACAGCTTTTGATAAGAATGGTGGAAGTGGGGGTGCCTGGGTGGCTCAGTCGGTTAAGCATCTGCCTTCAGCTCAGGTCATGATCCTAGGGTTCTGGGATCAAGTCCCACATCGGGCTCCCTGCTCATCGGGTAGTCTGCCTCTCCCCTTCTCCCATCCCCTGCTCATGCTCTCTCTCTTTCTATCTCTCTCTCTCTCAAATAAATAAAATTAAAAAAAAAAAAGAATTGTGGAAGTGGGGCACCTGGATGGCTTAGTCTGACTTATGGTTTCAGCTCAGGTCATGGTCTCAGGGTTGTGAAGTCGAGCCCCAGGCTGGGCTCCGTGCTCTGCATGGAGTCTGCTTGTCCCTCTCCTTCTGCTCCTCTTGCCTATGCTCATGCTCTCTCTGTCTCTGTCTCTGTCTCTAAAATAAATAAATAAATAAAATCTTAAAGAAAAGAATTATGGAAGCAATTTTCCAATGCTAATAAAATGTAATATATGAAAACATATTAAAGCCCTTACATAAAATCTTAAAATAATGTACAGTTCCTGAAATAATACCCCTGTATTTCCAAAATAAAAATCCCACATTATTATAAGACATCTTCAAATAAGGAAACAATCATAATTAATTAGTAAATAAATAAATTTGAAATTGTGATCAATTAAAAAGTATGTATATGATTACTAATATACTAAAATTACAGGCAATGCAAGTTCTGTAACAGGCACTAGGGAAACAATGAGAATTCAGTCCCTGTTCTTGAGCACTTCATATTTTTATGGTGGTACTGACAAGAGAAAACATCATAGCTCTTTCACTGCCACCACCCACCATCTCCCAAAAAGGAAAGGGGGTTTGCTGTGGGCTTGGTAAACTTTAAGGATTCTCACTGAACCTTACTGTTAGGAGTCTTAGAGTTTTAAAAAGCCTATACAAGGCAAAACTCTTTGCTCCTGGCTTCCTTCTGTTGGTTTTTCCCTTTGATGTGATCTTCTCAGACTCTCTTCCTCCTAATCAGAATCAAAAGATACAGAGGCCAAGATGTGGATGAGAATTTAGAGAGAAAGCATGAAGAATACTGCTTGATCTATTTTAGATGTAGGCCTCAGGCTCACTTCTAACCCTGAGCTCAACTGAAAACTGTTCTGGGGTCTGTGGAGCCAAAAAGCCAAAACAGTTACTGGTAATAACACATCCCTGTGTATAGCCTTGTCCTCTGTGCTCATATATATCCCTTTGGAGAATGTCCCAGGTCGCAGGCAGACAATCATTTAAGGTGAATATTCAAATATTTAGGGTCTTATGTCCCAGAAATACCTCCCTCAATCTTTTCACATACTATATAGCGAAAGACAAGTGTGTATAAATACAAAGTGCCTTTGAGGATAAGGTACAATATATTAATAGGAGATTATAAAGTTAAGGGGAGAAGGAAAGGGGCACCTGGGTGGCTCAGTCGTTAAGCGTCTGCCTTTGGCTCGGGTCACAATCCCAGAATCCTGGGATCGAGCCCCGCATCGGGCTCCCTGCTCGGCGGGAAGCCTGCTTCTCCCTCTCCCACTCCCCTGCTTGTGTTCCCTCTCTCGCTGTCTCTCTCTCTCTCTCTGTCAAAAAATAAATAAAATCTTAAAAAAAAAAAAAAGAGGCGAAGGAGACAATGGTCTATACAACATCAGAAGCATTGAATGTTGCTAAGTGATAGCATATCTAAAAAAACTCCCCTACTGGTAATCCATTTGTTTCCAAAGCCAAGTGAAATATGATTTTGTGAGATAATGTGAGGAAGGAAAAAAACAATAGGAAAGTAGTAGAATTAGTCTGTGTGTGTAACTTTATGATACATTGGTATGTGAGTTAGTCTGTCTTTTAGTGTACTGTCTATAGTAAGAACTAATCTGCTTGTTTCCAAAACTGTGAATGACTTTATCTCCCATACCTGACCCCTTTTACCCCATCTGCAGAACTCCCTGCAAGAGATGTGGGAAAGCAGCTGTTTACACTGTTACCCCTCCCATTACCTTGTGAATCTATTCCAACCTGATATTCATTCCCATCTGTTACCACGAAAGTCACCAACAGTATTCATACTGACAAATGTGATAATCAATTCTCAGTTTTCATTTTTCTCAATTCTTCCAATAGAATTCGGCACAGTTGCTCACTTTTTCTTGAAAATATATACCCCACTCTCCCTTCTATTCTTCCTTAGTGCTCTGGAAGCTCCCTTTCAGAATCTGGTTGTAGATTCACCACTTCCAGCTAAACTCTTAAGTGTTGATGTATCCCAAGCTTCTAGGACCTCTTCTTCTTTATATCTGCAGCTACTCTTTGCTACTTTCACCCTAGTCTCAAGGCCTTACACACCACCTATATATTGACATTACCCAAATTTGTATTTCCCCCTGAAAAATTTCCTATGTTCCAGATTCATGAGGCCAATTTTATACTTGACATTTCTCACTGGATACTTACATAAACCACAAACCTCAAATATGGCATGTCAAAACTGATCTTATTTCTATAATATCCCCTCCCCACAAAAAAACCCCACATTATTTGCCCAGTGTTCTCCATTTTGATAAATAGTCCCACTGTTCATACAGTTATCAGGCCTAGAGCTTTGCATTTTCTAGGCTGTTCTTATTACCCAGATCCCATATATATCCCCCCTTAAAAGCTTATTGACTCCAATTTCAAAATATCTGAAACACAATAACCCGATACAAAGTACACTGCCGTTCTCCACTCAAGCCTTTATCATCTTGCTCATTCATGACTTCAGCAGCCTCTGGAATGGTTTTCCTGCTTCCATTCTTCCCATTCTATAAACATTCTCTACATGTTAACTACAGAGCTACTAAAAGCTATTGAAAAAAATTAATCTAGACATAGACTTTTATCTTTTACAAAAATTAAATAAAAATGCAACATACACCTAAATATAAAATGTAACACCATAAACCTCTTAGAAGACAACATAGGAGAAAATCTAGGTGGCCTAAAGCTTGGCAATAACTTTTTGGTACCAAAAGTAAAAATCCATGAAAGTAAAATTGATAGTTTGACTATGTTAAAACTAAAAACTTGGGACACCTGGGTGGCTCAGATGGTTAAGCGTCTGCCTTCGGCTCAGGTCATGATCTCAGGGTCCTGGGATCGAGTCCCACATCGGGCTCCCTGCTCCTTGGGAGCCTGCTTCTCCCTCTGCCGCTCTCTCTCTCTCTCTCTCTCTCTCTGTCTCTCATGAATAAATAAATAAAATCTTTAAAAAAAAAAAAAAAAAAAAACCTAAAAACTTATGCTCTACAAAAGACACTCCTAATAGAATGAAAAGGCAAGCCACAGACTAGGAGTCTGGAAGATTTACAAAACACCTGACTTAAAAAAAAAAATATATATATATATATATATATATACACACATATATATACATATATATACACACAGAGAATATACGAAGAACTCTTAAAACTCAAGAATAAGTGAACAACAGGCAAAAGATCTGAACAGACACCTCAAGAAAGAAGATATATAGATGGCAAATATGCATATGAAAAGGTGATTGCATATGTCATCAAGGAATTGCAACTGAAAATGAGATGCCACTATACAACTATTAGAAAAGCTAAAATCCAAAACACCGACAACACTACCTGCTGGCAAGGAAATGAAGGAACGAGGCTTTTCATTCATTGCTGGTGGGAATGCAAAATGGAATAGCCACTTTGGAAGACAGTTTGACAATTTCTTAACAAAAATAATGTAATTCTTACCTTATGATCTACCAAATGAATCCCTTAATATTACTCAAATGAGTTGAAAACTATGTCCACATGAAAACCCACACACAGATATTTATAACACCTTTATTCATAACTGCCAAAGCTTGAAAGCAGCCAGGATGTCCTTCAGTAGAGGAATGTATAAACTGTAGTACATCCATAAAATATAATATTTTTAAGTGATAAAAAGAAATGAGCTCTCAACAACAAAAAGACAGGGAGGAACCTTAAATGCATATCACTAAGTGAAATAAATGAATCTGAAAAGGCTACATACTGTATAATTCCAACTACACATCATTCTGGAAGAGGCAAAACTGTGGGGACAGTAAAACTATGGTTGCCAGGAGCCCTGGGGATGGATGAATAGGTGAAACACAGGAGATTTTTAGGACAATGAAACTATTCTGTGTGACACAATAATGGTGGATATGTGTCTTTATACATTTGTCAAAGTCTAGAGAATGGGGGCACCTGGGTGACTCAGTTGCTTAAGTGTCTGCCTTCTCATGATCCCAGGGTCCTGGGATGGAGCCCCGCATCGGGCTCCCTGCTCAGCGGTGAGCCTGCTTCTCTCTTTCCCTCTTCCTGCCGCTCTCCCTGCTTGTGCTCTCTCTCACTTTCCATCTCAAACAAATAAATAAAATCTTTAAAAAATAAGAAGTCTAGAGAATGTACAACACAAAGAATGAACCCTAATATAAACAATGGACTTAATCATATCAATATTAACTCAACAATTATAGTAAATATACTGCACTAATGCAAGATATTAATAGAGAAAACTGTGGAGGTTGGGTGAGGGAGCATATAGGGACTGTCTATATTCCACTCTATGTTTCTGTAAAGTTAAAGTGCTCTGTAAGATAAAGTTTACATATTTTATGTATTTTCTTAAAAAGCTATTGAAATTATTATATTCAAATATATCCGGTGTGTTTCCGGATTTAAAATAATTCCTAAAGTCTTAAACTCTTAAATTCTAAAACAACTCTTGCCAGAATTCAAAAGAGTTTGCATGACCCATCTCCTGGCTGTCTTTTAAATACCATTTTCTGTCTCTCCTTTTCTACGTATCCTTGTTTTAATGTACTTTGAGCACTACTGGTCTTTTTGCCCTTCCCAGGCAAATCAAGCATGTTTATCTTCAGGGCATTTGCCTCTGCTACTCCTTTAAGTAGAATTCTATCACTCTATTTGCTTCATGTTTCTTTTTAATACTCCTATGTATGATATTATGTTTCATATTAATTTGTGTAGTTGTTGTCTATTTCCCTAGGAAGTATGAAAGAGTCATGAAAGAAAACACTGTTTTGCTCACTGCTCTATCTCCACTTCATAGAATAGTGCCTGTCATATAGCAGGTGCTCCCTAAATAGTTGTAGAATGAGTGATTGAAAGACTTGCAGGGAACCATTTTAAAATATTTTGAAAACTTCTATAAATACACAGAAGTTAAAAGTACAACAAATGCCCATTTACCCATGACCAGACTTGAAGAATTGTCAACATTTTGAAGAGAGTCATTAAATATGGCACATCTATTACTGTAATGACAGTTCATTTTATCAACTTCTTTTAATGAGAGCAAATGGTCTGTAAAACAGACAAAAAAATATCATGTGGTAAAAAGGCCCACACTGCATTAATATAACAAATCTATATAAACAAAATAACTCATCATTATGAAACACCATATGTGAGCATATTAAAGCATTCTTACATACTCCCAAACAACAATAAAATAGCAGATTAAACACACAGTTGAAAATATTTCTCCTGACTTGCTGCTCTTCATTTTACCCATTTATATATTCTGCTTCCTTCAGAGCAGTACTTTTATCATCATCCTTTTCAATTTCTCAGATCTCTATGATGTCCTGTTCAAAGACCTCCTGACACATGCATTTTTGGGACTGTCTGCCTAAACTGTTTGACCTTTAGTACCAGCTTTTTTAGTTTATCTTATTAAGCTTGTGCCTCGCTGAAACCCTTTCTTTTTTTTTTTTTTTTTAAAGATTTTATTTATTTATTTGACAGAGAGGGACACAGCGAGAGAGGGAACACAAGCAGGGGGAGTGGGAGAGGGAGAAGCAGGCTTCCCACCGAGCCGGGAGCCCAATGTGGGACTCGATCCTAGGACCCTGGGATCATGACCCGAGTGGAAGGCAGACGCCCAACCACTGAACCACCCAGGCACCCCTGTAGTGGTATTTTTAAAAAGGTACCTTGTATCCACAAACATGCCCTTCTATATTTTATTTCTAGTTTTGCCAAATGTCCTCAGTGCTTCATTGGATGTTATCTTTAATTGTAGTAATTACTTCTTTGTGTATCTATCAAGATGAGCATTTGTTTTTATTTATTTTATTTATTTTATTTTTTTATTTTTTAAAGACTCCATCTATTTATTTGACAGAGAGAAACACAGCGAGAGAGGGAACACAAGCAGGAGGAGTGGGAGAGGGAGAAGCAGGCTTCCCGCCGAGCAGGGAACCCCATGCGGGGCTCGATCCCAGGACCGTGGGATCATGACCTGAGCCGAAGGCAGACGCTTAACGACTGAGCCACCCAGGCGCCCTGAAACCCTTTCATAACTGGTCTAGAGACTATCAATTTTCTACACTCATGTCATCTCATGTTTTAAAGAATTTTCTTGGCTTTAAATTATAATGCACTGAAAAATATATACAGGGTATTCTTTTTCTACCTGTGTGGTCATGGAAATGTTTCAAGAATTAATTTACCTACTCAGTGCCTTATATTTGTGTACAAAAACTATGTTGCAATAATGACTATATTTTATTCACACATCCTTACCTAGCTTTTCTGAATGATATTGGACTCAGAGGTATCCCGAATGGTCTTTCACTTTGATCAACAGATATTTTCTATATTTCAATCTGTGCCAAACATTTTTCTAAGCAATAGGGATGCAACAGTACACAGGGTAAATGAGGCTCTTGCCTCAAATCATCTCATATTCTAGCATATTACTATATAATTTCACCAAAATTAAGTAATTAACCTCAACAGCCTATCTTCTTATCTAAAGCACTGGCCATACATTTCTTACAGTGTTTTGTTTGCCCATTCTAGTGGATAGGGATGGAGTGCAGAGTAAGAGAAACTTGTTATTTCCTCTTCACATATCAAACTGCTATTATTTATTATAGACCATAAGGGGTATTATTAGGAAATCCATGCCAACCCATTTTCATTAGTCCAAAACAATCAATTAGACTGACATTCGGGAACTTAGATTTGAGTTAAAAACCAACTAAGCATCATAGAGTTTCTAGTTGTTGCAATAAGGCAAGAACAAGAAACAAAAGATTTGTAGACTGGAAAATAAAAAGGAATTATTTAAAATTGCATATGACAAGACTGTGCTAATAGAGTTTTCAAAGGAATCCATGAAAAATTGCCAGAACTAATATGTGAATTTAAAGAAGTCATAAATTGCACAAAAACAGACACATAGATCAATGGAACAGAATAGAAAACTCAGAAATGGACCCACACCTATATGGTCAACTAATCTTCAACAAACCTGGAAAGAATATCCAATGGGAAAAAAACAAAACAAAACAGTGTCTTCAACAAATGATGTTGAGAAAACTGGCCAGCAACAAGAAGAATGAAACTGGACCACTCTCTTACACCATACACCAAAAATAAATTTAAAATGGATGAAAGACTTAAATGTGAGACAGGAAACCATCAAAATCCTAGAGGACAACACTGGCAGCAACCTCTTTGACATTGACCATAGCCACTTCTTTTTTTTATTTTTTTAAGATTTTATTTATTTATTTGACAGAGAAAGAGATAGCGAGAGCAGGAACACAAGCAAGGGGAGTGGAAGAGGGAGAAGCAGGCTTCCCGCTGAGCAAGGAGCCTGATGTGGGGCTCGATCCCAGGACCCTGGGATCATGACCCGAGCTGAAGGCAGACACTTAATGACTGAGCCACCCAGGTGCCCCGACCATAGCAACTTCTTAACTAGACATGTCACCAGAGGCAAGGGAAACAAAGCAAAAATGAACTGTTGGGACCTCATCAAGATAAAAAGCTTCTGCACAGCAAAGAAAACATTCAACAAAACTAAAAGGCAGCCTATGGAAGGGGAGAAGATATTTGCAAATGACGTATCTGATAAAGAGTTAGTATCCAAAATATATAAAGAACTTATAAAACTCAATACCCAAAAAACAATCCAGTTAAGAAATGGACAGAAAGCATGAATAGACATTTTTCCAAGGAAGACATACAGATGGCTGAGAGACACACTAAAAGATGCTCAACATCACTCATCAAGGAAATACAGGTCAAAACCATGATGAGATACTACCTCACACCAGTCAGAATGGCTAAAATTAACAACAGATGTTGGTGAGGATGTGGAAAAAGGGGAACCCTCTTATACTGTTGCTGGGAATGCAAACTGGTGCAGCCACTCTGGAAAACACTGTAGAGGTTCCTCAAAAAGTTAAAAACAGAATTACCCTACAACCCAGAAATTGCACTACTAGTTATTCAAAGGATACAAAAATAGTGATTCGAAGGGGCATATGCCCCCTAATGTTTATAGCAGCATTACCAATAATAGCCAAATTAGGGAAAGGGCCCAGATGTCCATTGACAGGTGAATGGATAAGGAAGATGTATTATATAAATAAAATGGAATAATACTCACCATCAAAAAGAATGAAACCTTGCCATTTGCAACAACATGGATGGAGATACAGTGTATTATGCTAAGTGAAACAAGTCAGTCAGAAGAAGACAAATACAATAGGATTTCACTCATATGTGGGATTTTAGAAACAAAACAAGATGAGCATAGGGGGAGGGAAGAAAAAGAGAGAAGCAAACCGTAAGAGACTCAACTATAGAGAACAAACAGGGTTGATGGAGGGGTGGTGGGTAGGGATGGGCTAAATGGGTAATGGGTATTAAGGAGGACACTTATGTTGAGCACTAGGTGTTATTATTTTAAAGATTTATTTATTTATTTTAGAGAGTTTGTGAGCTTGGGGAGGAGCAGAGGGAGAGGGAGAGAGACTCTCAAGCAGACTCCCCACTGAGTACGGAGCCTGCCACATGGGGCTTGATCCCATGACCCTGAAATCACAGACCTGAGCTGAAATCAAGAGTCTGATGCTTAACCGACTGAGCCACCCAGGCATCCCTTGAGCACTGGGTGTTATACGTAAGTGATGAATCACTAAATTCTCCTAAAACCAATTTTATACTATATGTTAACTAACTGGAATTTAAATAAAAAAAACTTAAAAAAGAAAAAATATATAAGGTCATAAATTACAATGTGTATAAAAATTAAGCATATTTCTTTATATTAGTCTTTACATATTGAAAATTAAAATCTAAGATGCCTAAAACATGGAATAATTACAAATAGACTTAACCAACTATGTATAATACTTACAAAACAAAAATTACAAAATATTGCTAGGAGAAGGGAATTTAAAAGCCCTTAGTGGAGCAAAGCACCATGTTCATGAATTGGGAAACTAAATATCGTTAAAATATCAAGTTTCCCAAAGCTGACCAATAAATTCAATGCAATGGGAAACATAATTCCAACAGAGATTTTTTGAGGGGAGGATTTTTGAGAAGGAAAATCACAATCTGATTCTAAAATGTATATGGAAATGCAAAGAACAAGAATAGCCAAAACAATTCTTAAAAGAAGAACAAATTTGGAAAACTTTTACCCGATTGCATCTCATTATCAAAGTACTATAATCGGAGTGCCTGGGTGGCACAGTCAGTTAAGTGTCCGACTCTTGGTTTCAGCTCAGGTCATGATCTCAGGGTCATGAGATAGAGGCCTTCATGGGGCTCTTCACTCAGCACAGAGTGTGCTGGAGATTCTCTCCTTCTCCCTCTGCCCCTCCCACTCATGTGTTCACATGCTCCCTCTCTCTCTCTCAAATAAATAAATAAACCTTTAAAAAAAGAAAGTACTATAATGAAGACTATGGTATTGGTGTGAAGACTATGGTATTGGTGTGAAGACAGGCGTATGTATCTGTGGAACAAAGTAGAGCTTCCCAAAAGTAGGTTTCCATATATATGATCAGCAAATTACTGATCCATACATTAATGTGAGTGAATCTTGAAAACTTCATATTGAATAAATATGCCAATCTCTAAAGAATATATAGTATATGAAATATCTACATAAAGTTTTAGAAAAAAGACCCACTCATTTTTAATGAAAGAAGGTAGGCCAGAACTTAACTCAGGCTAGGTTGTTAAGGAGGTTTGCTATATGTAAGAGAACTTTCTGGGGTAATAGGCATGTGTTCTCAGTAGAAACAAGTGTCACACTTTTCAAGGATCTTCATGTTTACATTCTAAATGGGTATGTTTTATTGTTTCTAAATGATACTTCAATAAAATTCATTTTAAAATTCCTAAGCACTGTAGATCAATTTAAGTTTTATGTTGTTAAACCCATGTTAATTTACCTATATTTATATTTATGTATCTCTAATATCAATTCTATATATTCTTACAGGTTCAGTTTTCTCCAATATGACTATGACTTCCAAATATGTACGTGAGATGCAACCTCTTTTTAACAGTAGACCCACTATTCTAATTAGTTTAATTAAGAATGTCTTTTTTTGTCTTTCATATGATTATAATTTGGACAACATGATTCTTCCCTTACCCATAGTTAAGGTGACCTAAACTCTGGCAATGAGCCCCCTCTTTAGCAAAATTTGGAAGTGAGATCCCAGTCTTAGTCTAGCTGGTCTAGCTAGCATTGTGTTTCCTGGTTCCATTTTCTTTCTGAAACCTAGTAGGTCATATCTGTCCTTCTCCCCTTTTTTTGTTCAGATATCCCCAGTGGCTTTCTGTTCCTGTAACCAAACAGTGTTAATCACTCCAGATAAGGTCAATGGTAGTAACCGGACTATACTCAGAGAATGATATGCAGGAAACTTTCAGGGAGGTTGTGTTATGGCTTGTATGAATAAAAATCGGCAAACTCAGAAGGAATGTCACATGTCTATATCTAGAGTGATGTTGACAATATAAGGAAACTATTTTTTGGCCTTAAATTAGTTTTTAGTATGTGAAGTTTACCAAAATTATTTTGTGTAAGTTTATAAGTTAGTATATTTTTAATCAGTATGGCATATGCACATTTAATACATTTACCTTTTGGTCTATGCATTTGTCTTTTTATATATTTTAAGATGAATTTGTCCTGTTGACTCAATGGCTCCTGGATACAATAAGAGACCTCTGTGCATTAGTAAGTTTGGGAATTAGATCCTTGATAATGTTCACAATAAAATATACTTTGTGAGACCTTACCTAGGTTGTCAACTGGCATTCATCTCCAAAAATACTTGTTTTCTTCTGTCTTCAATAGAAAGACCTTGATAAGTTTCCTGTAGTTTTGTGACAGGTAATTGGAGTATATGGGCCTCTGATCTTAATTTTTCTCTATACCATATGCACTAATGTAAAATATATGTGTTATAGTAGTAGTTTTAGGATCTATGGCAGGAATAATTTGAGCTTGGTGCAAATTCCCATACCAGGGATATTAGCAAGTGAGAAATCTAAAGCATGAAAATAATTTTAAAAAATTGTTAATTTAAATCACACCTTGTTCCCAAAATAGATTAAGAATTTAAAAACACAAAATAATATGTAACAAAATAGCATAAATTAGAAGTAGGTGAGAAAGAAAAAAAAAGTAGGAATATAAATCAGAGCCAAGGACAGATATAAATATGCATATCACAAAGTATAAACTTGCTACTGGGGGAATCTACAAATTGGACTCTGATTTCCAACTCAGCTAAAAAGGAAATCTTGATCAGATTCATGATTCACAGTGGCTTTGTAATAAATCTCAAACATATTTTCAAAGGAAGACAATTATCTCCAAATTCCAAAGCTAGAAAACACCTCATTAAAAGCACACTTCAACAAAGAATACTGAACTGAGTGTAATGGACAGCATCTTTACAGTAGGCCTCCTAATGCCCATTAGAAGGCTCTTTCCTAAGCTTTCCTCAATGTTTTTACACTAAAGAGCAATATACTAACAACAAGTGTATACTTGGGGCCCAAGTAGAATACATATTTTTCAATCCATGTTCTATAGAAACATCAAGAGATGGTAAGTAAAAAGATATTAGATAGTGTTGACTTTGAAGATGTGGTCCCTGCTCAGTAAGAACTTGGCATTTATGTACTCTAGATGCTCATGGAAGCTTATGACTCTTGCTTTAACTGAGTGTGCACGTGGGGTACACACTACTTTTTCCTTGGAAACCTTATGGGGCAGCCAGCACTAGGGCTTGCTTAAAGTAGGTACTCCAAAACAAATTAAAGAATTTAATATTGACTGGTACCAAGGCTGTGACTTACAAAGACCTAGAAATCACCCAGTTTGGAAAATAGCATGGTACCTCTAGTGGAGATGAGAAACGAAGTAGGGGATGGAATCCCTGTGAAGGGTCTGGCCCTTAGGGAAACATATGCCTTACAATACAAGCCACTTAACTTAGGGACTAGGAAGGGTAAATTCCTTTCAAACCTAGTGTAGAGACCAAACATAATCTTGTAGATTCAGTTTTAAGTAATTGAGGAGACTACTGATAACAATAAGACTTTATAACTTGATTTACCTAATACAGCAAATTTGTAATCTTATAAGCACTGAGTCCTATGTATTTATAATTTTATGACTGTAGAGTTCTAAAAATAATTTTGCTAGGTTGAAATTAAGTGTTATTTCTACTTAGAGAAAAGACTTTGATTATATCATCATATTCGTAAAATTTTATTGTTAATCTATAAGTTTGTCTTACTAGTTTTTCAGATATCATTGGCTGAGTGTTGATTTTAATTGAATTCAAAATCTATATATAATTTCTTTATTTAGCTCATTTATATTGCTCTCTTATTTTTCTATTTTGCTAGTTATAAAATATAAATTGATAGTCTTTTCTATTAATATGTCTAATCACAGCAGGACCAATGAAAGCAACCTATTAAATATCATCAATCTTTATTATTATAAATCATAAATACCAATTAAATATATGATACTGATTCCCTAGGAAGCCAATTGTAATAGTTTCTGAACTATAAAGCTACTTGAGTTTATAAAATTGAGCCATATATTTCATAATACATGGTATTTCATATAGCTATATGTTTATATGTATAGCAGGTCATTTCAAAATCACCTTACCTATAACCAAGAATAATCTTTATTTATTTAGATGTTATCTTCCAGTCTTAATATTAGTCACTTCACCAAAAAAGAGGAGTAAATAAAAATTAGATGATAGTAGAACAGAGTAAGGACAAGTTGGGGCTCCAGGCATCTTTCTGTCACCTTGTCTGACTAACAGCCCTCCAAGAGCAATAGTGTCTGCTTTACTTCAGCCTTCAAAATTGGGCACAGGTTCCTCTTTAAAGAGGCCACTCTTAGCTTGGAACATATCAGGAAGGAATTTCTTGGAAACCTAGTTCCCAGCCTTAGCCATGTAAACATCACACAATTCAGCACATTGACAATTATAAAATGTGCCCTGAGTTGACAAGAAACCATGTAACATTATAATCTGTGGATCTTCTCCTGTGTAATGTCATAATTCTCATAGTCCCTGAAAACCTTCCAGTTATTTTGAAGTATATTAATATGAACAGCATGGGCCTCTTAATCTATTTAAAAATACTTTCCTTTCCAACTAATGCACATCTTAGGGGCACGAATATATCCAAAATAAACTTCATACTTATAATAGGTGGGAGAAAAGGCCATTTTTCTCCTTTAATTTTTCGGAGCAATTATTCCTTTTGATTTGCCTCATCAAACTCTCCCATAATGTCTTTGCCTTTTTTGGAAAGTCAGTGGATGAAAAATGTAGGATTCTTAAGAGAAAATTACCATCCCTCTCCCTGCCTACACATTCTCCCAGGATATGTGGAGTCAGAGCATCCAAACAATTGCCAGAACAACTCATTTCTAAAGTCATGCTTCATGTGTAGTAACAATATGTTCCAAATAAAAAGAGGCAGTAAGACTTCTGATGTAATAAATCTTCCATTTTTAGTTACCCTAAAGCATTTTACATAACTAAGGAATATACCATAATAAATGACTGAGTTATATGCATCTTTTTTCCTATAAAGTAGGGAATGAGAAATTATGACATGGAAGGTGAAAAGAGAAACTTTAGATGAAGTTAGGAAAGGAGCATATGGAATTTGAGAGTCAGGAAATTGATTTTTTAAAAACTATTCCTGTTAAACATACCCCTTGGAAATCTCTTAAGTACTCACAAAGGAACTTTATTCTACTACTGAAATCATCAAACCATTAGAGGTTTTACTGAAAGTTTTTGGATTATACCTTGAGACAATGGGGATCTATGGGACCATTAATCAGGAGATTGCCTGGGGGCGCCTGGGTGGCTCAGTCGTTAAGCATCTGCCTTCAGCTCAGGTCATGATCCCAGGGTCCTGGGATCGAGCTCCGAATCAAGCTCCGCAATGGGCTCCCTGCTCCACGGGAAGCCTGCTTCTCCCTCTCCCACTCCCCGTGTTTGTGTTCCCTCTCTCACTGTGTCTCTCCCTCTGTCAAATAAATAAATAAAATCTTAAAAAAAAAAAAAATCAAGGGATTGCCGGTATCACACCAGGGTGTGGAGAATGAAGTGGAGTTTGCGAATGTACAAAAATGGGGATGATTTAGTAGGACATTTATATAATCCAAAATGAAAAATAATGGTGAATGAATCTGAGAACTAGTAGAGGGGAAAGAATGTATTAAATACATGTTAGTGACATGAAAGGATAAGATTTAGTAGTTGATTTGATGTGTAAGGTAAGTGAAGTGTCATAGACAATTCCAGTTTTCTGTCTTAGGCAATTGAATAAACAATGCCAACTACCATTCAGTCATACAGAAACACAGAACAATGAATAGGACAACACTAAGGTAGAGATCAATGGGCTATGTGGAGTGGCATATATTGGTCTCTGCCACCCAGCTGCATGACGTTTGTAAGATTTCAAGAGAATGTACTCCAGGCACAACACAGTAAACAAGACGTTGAATGAAATGATTGCCAAAGAAATATTGAAGGACAAGCATCATCCAAAATCCCAAAGCATCCTTTCTTTAAGTACAAATTTTTGAGTATCCTTCTAGATTTTTGTTTTTAGAAATCTGCCATGGAAACTGAGAAACTCACCAGGTATTTTCTGAACATACTTTAGTTTGGAAACTATGGCACAGAGATACACATATAAACCAATTATAGAGTTTCCTGCCTGGTGTGGCTAATGCTTTATTTTTTAATTTTTGTTTATTAAATGGGATTTCAGGGTGATCAACCTCTTAAAAGTCCTCTAAATGAAAATCAACTTGGTCTTGGCCCAGAAATTACCAGAGAAACAAAAGATTTCTCCCATCACCACACATAGCCACTGAAGGATTATACTTTAGCTGAGGTGTCAATTATTTTCCTGGACAGTGTGGCAAGTAATCAACTCAGTTACTTCTGTTTTGTTTTACTAGATAAAAGCAGATTAATTAATTGGAACTAAGAATATTATAAGTAGTTTCAGTATATCTGGTGGAAATCAGGGGAAGGTTTTTTGTTTGTTTGTTTGTTTTTTTCCAGTTCAGTGTGCAGTGCTCTCTTTAGATGATCCATATTGGATTTCAAAGCATAATCAGGTCAGGTCAAGTTTTGTCTCTTTCTTGGAAAGTATTTCGTAAGACAGTTGCTAAGATTCTACTTCTTCAGTCACATCTACAGCAGTATTTCAAATTTTATACCTCAATACAAGTTTTGTTATAAACTGTATGTATATACTTAATTTGACACTGATGTTCAAGATGGCTGCTGCTATGATTTGCTGTGAGAGATTCAGCCAGGTACCATTGTCTCTTCTCTTAATGGTGATTAGAGACACCAGTAAATTTTATTATTGCTAGGACTTTAGATCATTAAGAAACTAGAATGAAAACTACTAGAAAATAGCAAAAGTTAACATATAGGGCCTCTTCCTTGTGCTTAAACTCTGTCCCAATTATTTCTAGACCTTCCACAAAGAAAGTTTTGCAAGCAGGTGAACGTACAGATATATTGCTGAAAGGAAAGGTTTAATATTTAGCTATAAACATGATTTCATGAGTTGTGAAATCCTGGGATTTCAAGGGGGCAGTGCTACAGAATGAATGTGTTCTCTCCAAATTTATATGTTGAAAATCTAACCCCAAGGTGATGATATAGGGATGTGGGGCCCTTGGGAGGTGATTAGGTTCTGAGAGAGCCTTCAGGAATGGAATTAGGACCCTTATAAGAATGGAAAATGATCCCTTACCATTCTGCCATATGAAACACAGGGAGAGATGGAAGCAAGTTCTAGGAAGCAAGTTCTCACCAGCACACCAAATCTACTGGCACTGTGCTTTTGGACTTCGCAGCCTCCAAAACTGTAAACTACCCAGTTTATGATACTTCTGTTAGAGCAAAATCAGTTGGGATTTTTCTTATGGGCTATGGTAATGGTAAGACACCACCACTCTTACACAGAGATTCAAGTGAACGAGACCTAGCATAAGAGTGGAGACTGCAGATTTACAAAAAAGGCAAAGAAAACCTTAGGGGACCATAGAGACATCAGTATTTTTCAAGAATTTTATATTTCAAGTAGAAATAGAAGTATTTCTGAATAGCATTGAAGGCCTGAATATGATTCAAGACCATGAAGCTGTGGGACACTAACATTATGGGTGGTTACGTTGAGCAGTGTGGTAGGGCAGGAGAAGAAAAGGAAGTATTGGTATAATTCAGTATTGTGGTGCTCCACCTCTACTTGACCCAAATAAATCCTCATTAGACTAATCCAATCATATTGCTTCATTCCTTTTGTTAGAGATTGGCTTAGAGTTGCTCAAAGAGATGTGAAAGGTCTGAGGAGATACAGAGCTTCTGGATAGGTCTCCTAATTCTTAGGAAGAGATAAACAGAAAACTAATGCTTTTCTCTCTGCTCTGTTTTGCTGTATCTGCTAGTGATACCTAAAACCTCAGCCATTACTTTGTGACTAGAAAATATGCTGAGGGGGCATCTGGGTGGTTCAGTTGGTTGAGCATCTGGCTCTTCGTTTTGGCTCAGGTCAAGATCTCAGGTCAGGCTCCATGCTCAGCAGAGTCTGCTTAAGATTTTTTCCCCCTCTCCCTCCCTCCCCTCTGCTCCTCCACCAATCACGCTCTCCCCCTCTAAAATAAATAAATCTTTTTTTTTTTTTTTTTTTTTTTTTTGTGAGAGAGAGAATGAGAGACAGAGAGCATGAGAGGGAGGAGGGTCAGAGGGAGAAGCAGACTCCCTGCCGAGCAGGGAGCCCGACGCGGGACTCGATCCCGGGATTCCAGGATCATGACCTGAGCCGAAGGCAGTCGCTTAACCAACTGAGCCACCCAGGCGCCCCTAAAATAAATAAATCTTTAAAAGAAAAAGAATATGCTTAGGATGGCAAGGAGAAGGGATGAATGGAGCCATATTTTTGATGACATCATTGAGTCTCTGAATTAGCCCATCCTCCAACCCTCTGTTCACACACATAGTAATGTGAGATAATAGTCTCATTCTGAAGTCAACAGGCTTTTCATTTTCTAATAGATGAAAGCATCCTAAAGAAAGTAGTCATATTTCCAACAATTTTTTTTTTATTATGCCTTCTAAACATTTTGAGTAAAAACACTACTGTTATGTAAAGAAATCAGAACAATTATCTCTGTGTATGCTTTAGCACTCAACATTTTTATTGAACTTTCTTGTGAATTTATTAGTAATTCCTCCCAGCTGTTGTGTACGATAAGGACAATGTTCTCATATTTTAAGTACTAAGAAGCCAAGTTAGGGTGCCTGGGTGGCTCAGTTGGTTAAACGACTGCCTTCGGCTCAGGTCATGATCCTGGAGTCCCGGGATCGAGTCCTGCATTGGGCTCCCTGCTCAGCGGGGGGGTCTGCTTCTCCCTCTGACCCTCTTCCCTCTCATGCTCTCTCTCTCTCATTCTCTCTGTCTCAAATAAATAAATAAAATCTTTAAAAAAAAAAAAAAAGAATCTTGTCAAAAAAAAAAAAAAAGAAGAAGCCAAGTTAAAAGAGATCAGTTGGTTTATCTAAAGTGACCTAGTTTATCTGTAGAGTAATTTCCAACTCCTAGGCAAGAACTCTTCGATCAGAATTGTCCTGCTTCTGCTTCCTGCTCTGGTTCACTCAGCGTTAATGGCTAACTGGCTGGCAGACTGTGTCTCCTCTGACTACAAGTAGTTTGGGTTAAAATTAAAGAGGTGCTGAAATAACTTTTATAATTTAGTTTTTCTCTAGGTTGAACACCCCCGGGAATCAGCCAGGGGCATAGTCTTAGTGAGCTTAATGCCCCTGTTTAACATTTATATAGGATTCTGAGTACTAGAAAAACTCTTCGCTTCTGCTGACTTTTGACATGGGTTTAAGCAGTTATGTGAGGGATTATTTCAGCTCTGCCAAAATGACAAAGAATTTTGCTAATTGTAGAGGAATCTTAACATTCTTTAAGCATTGTGCTCTCTTAATACTTTCAGTGCTTTCATTAAAAAAAAAGTCTAGAAGAAGATTAGTTAATGTTGAATAAAAACACAGGTTAAGCAATTCTATCCTTAGATTATCCGCACATGAGGTTATTACTGCTTTACGTTCTCTAATATTTGATATTTCTTTCATTTTATGACATTTTCAATCCTCCGCTACTCTAAATGAATTCAACTAATTCAAATATTAGGTTTAAATCCAAATTATGAAAACTCTATTAAAAGTCATGCTAGTTAATATTTATTTTCACTAATAAGCATTTCAAAGGAAAAACAAATTGTAAACATTTTTATTTAAATAAGTTTTAGCAAAACATTAAATTACTTTTCTCTAAGAAAATGGGGTAGAGATGATTAATTGTGAGGGGAAAGGGGTTAATTATGTCAATATAGTGCTGCAGAAATATAATTGCATCAAAAATATCTAAAAGGATAAGTGTATAAGCCAAACTCTAGAGTCTAGATTTGTTATTTGGAGAAACAATGGAAGAATCTAATGTTAATTTGAGTCCATATCTGCTTTTTAAAGCAAATTGGACCCAAATAACCCACTAGAGATTTGTTTCATATTTTTTTTCTGGAATAATTCAGGTGATGGTGAGGGGATTCCACAAAATATATAGTGAGATAGTTTGGTTATTTCTCTTTATCTACTGGTAGTAAAAATATCTAGAGTCAGTTTAATTATTTGAATGCCATATTTTGATTAATGCCTAAGGTTCTTTTCCTCCATAGTTTTACATGTGTTTTTAAATTTCATATAATATATTATTATATACATTATACTTTTTACTATGTGTTTTTTTGTAAACAACTTAATTTTCTTCGAAAACAAGAGAATATAATTCATAAAGTATAGCTATAATTGAATTCACAATATTTTTCATAAGAAGCATCATGACTTTCTGAAAATTATAATTTGAGGATTGTTATTATATGTTTTTCTATTCTTATAAGCTCATATTATCGCCCAATATTTTACACAAATATGGTGCTCAATAAATGCTTATTGAACAAATTCAAGAGTAATAATTACAGGTCTCTCTGATTAAAAAAATATGCACATCAGGAGAATTGGCTTTTGAACAGTAACACATTAGACAGGAAATGTTTTCTGAACTCAGACAAACCTTGACAGAATCTAAGGTCTTCCAGTTATTATCTATGTGACCTTAGGCAAATCACATCCCCACTAAGAACTCTATTCCCTCATTTATAAAATGGGGATGCTTAACCTCCAGTTCTGTGAAAGTACTAAAGGCAACATATGTAAAGCATCTAACAAATGTCTGGCACATGGTATACATTCATTTAAATGGTAGTAATTATATTTATTGCTTATTATTTCTACTTTTTGACTTTCTACAAATATAGGATTTTATACTATTCAAGGTTGATATATGATAAGCAGATTTTCATAATAGATAAGGTTCCAGCTCTGTGTATTACTCTTTCACACCTTTCATACACTCTATATTTTTCTGCCAGTAATCAATTCCTTGATAGCTTCTTATTGGCGGTGTGACTACTCTACTATGGATGGGGATTCCCAGACCCTATGACAGAAATTATCTCATACTGCCTTTATTTATTTTTCATCTCCTACCTCCTTCAAGGTGGATCCAAATTCAAGAGATTATGCATTTCTAAGGCATCATGGGGGAATTGGAACATCTGATTCTTCATTTGTCCTTACTGGCATCCATTAAAAAATCTCATTTCTTGTCTCATCTTTTCAAACTGAAAGCTAATTAAGAAATTCCCTTTTCATTACTTTCTGTTGCTATTACATAATTTTCCAAGAGCAGTGCCATCAAAGAGCCTGGGTAGAGTGGAAGTATGTATGTGTAGGGAAAAATGTCTGAAAAAGAGTTAATGGTTCAAATATATTAAGTTTCCATATACAAAAAGACAAGGAATATTCATCAGTAATGAATTATCTGTTATTAGCTGAAAGGGAATTTTAGAGAGAGAAGAGTATCCCGCTAGTAGAGGAACTAAAACCAGATTTAGATACATCAAAGTCAAGTCAGTAAACAACTCAGAAGTTTGTAAGAGTCTGCTGTGTCATTGCTTCCTACTAACCAAGGGCAAGAATCAGGTTACACACAATGCTCTGACCAGGCAGCATCGGTTACAAAGTGAAGCACAAGTTTTCTCTTTATTTCTGAGGCCAAAGTGGCTAAGGGAAAGAGAGAGAGAGAGAGAAGAAAAGTTGAAGAAAAGTTCTTCCTTGTGTCTTGGGAAAAAAATTGAAATTGTGTAATTTTTACTTGCTGAATTGCTTGTATCTTGGTGAAGATACATTGGCTCATGAGTAAATATTATATAGTTTATTCTGTCTGGGGCTTATATTATTCCTAAATCATCCTTTTTTTCTTTATAAAACTCCAAGATAAATTAATTTTAGAACTTCAGAAGACACTCAGAGGCAGAAGCTAATTGAATTTAAATGAATCTTTTAATAAACCAACTACAGAAAGTGAAATTAAATGGAATGCTATTTATTTTTATCCAGTTCTGACCAAAAAAAAAGTGATTGTCCTACCGTAACATGAAACATGGATCATTGGCAAGCTTAGGAATCTAGAGGAAAAAAATGCAGAATCAGGAAGAGCTATGGAGAAGATAGCTCAGGATAGACATTTTCACACAAATCTCATCTAAATTTCCCCCAATAATCCTTCAGAACTATGTATCAATCAGAGTTCTATCAGAGAAACAAATGTGGTACAAGTGATCTAGAATGCTGATACATTATAGAAGTTGGACATCAAACCATTGTGAATGGGTAGATCAACATATGCAGGTATTGTCTGTTGTTCTGGCTCTAGGTCAGCCAGACAAGCAGCTGGGAAATAAAGTGGAAAAGCTGAAACCTGCACAGACAGATTGGAATTCATGAGAATGTGGCTATCGAATCCTACCGTCACTACCTACAAGCATGATACCATGATGGCTGCAAGAGAAGGAGGTACCTTTGTCCTGTCGCTGCACTGTACCTGGCCCAAAACTTGAAAAAGCAGGAGATGTGATGTGAGCTGAAGAAACTGAGGGTCCTCTGGTGCCCCACTCTATTGAAATGAGTTAGTAGATCAGCAACAAGGTAAATGAGCTTCCGCAGTACCTGTGATCTACACCAATCTTTAGAACTTAAGATCTGCCATCCAGATCTTACACAAAATATCTTGTGGGTAGTGCCTACAGGGAAGGGAATTCTGGAAATGTAGTTTCACTTTAGGCAAGTAGACACAGTACAGAGTTACCACAGATAGTTAATACTAAACATTTACTTTAATTATGAATAAGCATGGTTTATACCTTGTTCTCAGTCATTTTTATTTATACTTGTAAACTACTAAAAAAGTAATTTACTGGTTATTTCATAGTGTGAATAATACCAATGATGGATTATGTGATAGCAAAATATATGTTTAGGACACCAGCAAAAAATGCACCCAAATTAATTATTTTGAACAAATTTGAAACAATTTGCTATTTCCAAAAATGTGACAAAAAACCATTTTTGGTGTTTCAGTTGATATTTTATAGTTTGGTATTGCTTTATGTTGAATTGTGTATTATTAGATGGGCAGTAGGTAAAGACATACCATAATTTTATCAGTTCTTAAGATATCCAGAGGGCTTAAACTACCCCCAAATTCTACAGTTATCAAGTAACTGAGTTTATACAAAAATATCAAAACAAAACCTTTTTAGGATTTAAAAAATAAAACCTTACAGGCTAATTCCAGTCAACTTTTGAAGTCACCTTCTTGGTAGCTAGTCTGGGAATAGAGTTAGGAGCACTCCTTATAAGATGAAACCTCAGTAAGGACCATTTTCTAGGTGGCTGAATTTTGTATACCTAATAGAACTAGGGATTTGCTTTATGTTATCAGCAAGGAACTTTAAATATATCAAGACTAACCTTTGTAAGGAACTATAGAAAATGTGATGCCTATCGATATCTTTCAATTGATGAATAAATAAAACCTAGTAATAAAATGTCATATCTCACAACTTTATTCAGGCTCCAAAACTGATTTGTGAAAATTTAGACAGACTTCAAATCCCTTATATATTTCCTCTCCTCTTATATATTGTGTATCCTCACAGAAAGGGATGGTAATTCTATGTAAATAAATTGAAAGAGCTCCTGGACTAAGATTGCCAAATAAAATATGTTCAATTTAAATTTCAGATAAACAACACTTTTTTTTTTTTTTTAGTATAAGTGTTGCCTGGAGGCATATTTATTAAAAAAAAAGTGTATCTTTTATCTGAAATTCAAATTTAACTAGGTGCTCTGTTTTTATTTTATTTATCTGGCAATTCTACCCTGAGCATATGGTAGGAAATTAATATAAAAATGCTCACCTGAATTGTATGAATCACCATATGGGAATATCAGAAGAGGGAATGAGAAGGCTAGAAAGAAATCTTCTTGAGATCATTTGCCAATTTTCCTGATGGGGAGGAAGTCCCGTCCATGCCTCCTTATCCCCATCTCCACTCCATCCCTGGAGTCATGTAATCTTCTAGCCATTTAACCTCAGGGGCCTGCCTATGTCACTAAGAATGAATTAAATTGGCTGTCTATTCCCCCCACCCCCCAAGTAAGTGTTTTTCATTGTTGTCATGTTTCCCTTTTCTCTCAGTTCTTCTTGGTAACAGTCTCAGCTGCTGATGTCAAAAAGGAACAAAAAAGATTCTGTTGTCATAAAAGTGCTTCTAACATTTTTTTTTATTATACACTGTGGTAATATAACTAGCTTAAAAAGTAATCTTTGAAACCATCAAGAGAGGAAGGAAGGGCTGTTGAATCCCCAAAAAGACAAAAATAGAAAGAATATTAAAAGTGCAACTGATCCCATTCTGTTGCTTTCATCAACATCTTTCCTCTTTCAGAGTTTTGAGAGCTTAAAAAAAAAAAAAAAAGATGTATTGGGAAGAGCAGTGGAAAAAGGATTACAAACAAATTTGAAGTCCAAATCTACAAAGCAGATGAATAAAAAGCAAACGTCAGTCAAATAAATGATTGCTTTTAAGCATTATATCTTTTCCAAGCCCTGTAAAAAAATCATAAACTATATAAAACGAAAGTTATCTGTATTATTGCAAAGGTTTATTGTCACTGGTTTTTTTAGTGATTTTTTCTCAACTAACTAATTTGTGTTGACACTAGTAGTTTTAATTATAGCAAGATGATACAAGATTTTAGAATAAAATACGGTATCTCTTAGGAGAATAGCATTTGTAATTAGATAGCTCGGAAATAAATATGGATTCTGTCTCTTTCTAGCTAGAGGATCTTGGTCAGATAAGCAACTTAACCTTCTGAAGCTCTGGTTTGGTTTCTCCATTTGTAAATTGGTGTTATCATTGGCACCTCTTTTATGGGGTTGTGTTATGATTAAGTGAGGTAATGTTTGTAAAGGCTTTGCAATAGGGTCCACCAAATAATTTACCCTAAGATAATTATTATTTATGATGCAGCTCATTTTTTCTAAAAGTTTTATTTCATAAATTGTCACATAGAAACATGTGAAGTTTTGTCTTGAGTCTGGTAAGAAAAATTGAAGGAACATTGAACTCCAGAGAGCACGAAGGGGAAAAAGATGTGTTCATTCATTCATTTATTCAGCATATTTATACTGAGTATTCACTGTGCACCAAACACTATGGGAAACTGAGTTTATAGAGCTAAATAAAACATCCTCTGTCCTCAAAGACCACATAATCTAATAGAGGGAGACATCCAGGTACAAGACACTCTTTTATAGTGTGTTGAGTGCAATGATGCAAATACTCACTGGGTGAAAGGCACTTACCAGCACCTAGGGTGGACAGAGAAGGAGGCATCCTTGAGTATAAATGTCTTTATTCAGTCTTGAAAGATGTACATGAATTATTTAGATAAAGGATAATTTACAGGTGGATTTTACAACACAACTACAGGTTGGAGTTTCATTGTAGCATGGTACAGGATCTACAAGAGCTAGAGGGAACTACAATGTAAAGTTTAATACAGCACTCTCAGGATATTAATCTAATGGAAGCCACAGCCAGATAGTGGAAGATCTTACATGGGAGAATTAGGTGTTCAGATTTTATCATGACATCACTGAGGGACAACGGGAGGATTTTAATCAAGGGAGAGATATAATCAGAGTTTTCCTATTTAAAAGATCACTCTGGAGGCATGAAAAAATCTTACCGGAGGGAGGTATGTACAGAGGCAAGAAGCTCACATTTGTTGCAGTAATCAAGGTGAAATTCTGATTAAGAAAATGGAAATGGCAACAGAGACAGAGAAGAAGGCAATGAATCAAGAAATACTTAGGACTAGAACTAGAAGGGCTGGGGTGTGAGGGTGAGGGAAAAGGATAATCAATGGTGACTCCCAAATATTTGCTTTAGGACACAGGTTAGAGTATGGAGGCTGGCAGAAGGGCAGGGCATTGAGTTTCTGTAAGTCATTAAGTAATTGGCAGCAGTAACCAGAGAATCTAACTGTGAGGCATTTAATTGGTATCAGGAAAACAGTATTTTAACATGGTCTCCCCTGTTAGGATTTTAATTTTTCCAAAAATCTGTAAGTAGTGTATTTTGGTTTTAAAGCTCTTGGCAAATAATTTGCATACATCTAATCAGCTCTTTTTCATTTCAAAGGGGGTAGTTTCAAGTGAAAATATGCTCCTTCCTCTAATAAAGAGAAGAAAAGGAGAAGAAAGCAGCCAAGGGTAAGAGACTTGTTAACAATTTTGCCTTTAGTGGACAGCAAAGCATATGCCATAAATTCACACATATATGGAGTTACTCAAAAGTGGAACTCCTAAATATTTCTAAAGCATTTCATCTAAAATTGAAATGAAAGCAAGAGTACTAGTAAAACTAGGGCGCCTGGGTGGCTCAGTTGGTTAAGCGACTGCCTTCGGCTCAGGTCATGATCCTGGAGTCCCAGGATCAAGTCCCACATCGGGCTCTCTGCTCAGCAGGGAGTCTGTTTCTCCCTCTGACCCTCCTCCCTCTCATGCTCTCTGTCTCTCATTCTCTCTCTCTCAAATAAATAAATAAAAAATCTTAAAAAAAAAAGAGTACTAGTAAAACTAGATTTAAATATGGGGTCAAAACATAGATGGGAAAAGAAAGCTGCATATGATTAAAGATAACAATAAAAAACATATAATATAAATGGAATATCTAATGAATCTCCAAATAATTAAACTTAGGAGAGTCTTTTTCTCTGGGAAGTCTAGCACTTACCATAGCACATAAGTTTTATAATAACATCAACATTACTTATTAGAATAAGAAATTTTATGAGGCATTGGTAGAGTATATTGAAATGACAGATTAATGTGAAGTCCCAATTTTCAGTAGCTTATAACTTTGGCAGAACATTTAATTTCAAATGGAACTTGGCATGAGTTTACTCTCTGTCAGACTTCAGTCCTTGCCAAGTTTGACAAACATCCAGTTCAGCTGTTTTGGGCTAATGTGAATGCCAAAATAAAGACTTTTATTTTTTTAACATCCAATTGAACATTTTTCATTATAAAAAGCAAAAATGAGTAAATGAGTGTTTATTGTCAGTATCTTTAATTAATGTAAAACAATCCTCACACACAAAGCAGAAATGCAAAGTGATTCAGTGAGCAAAGTAATGGAGTGGGAACTCCATAAGTGATTCCAGTTTTGCTACTAATTCAGTTTATACATTTGGAAAAGTAACTTAGCCTCTTTGTGTCTCAGCTTACTCAACAGTAAAATTAGGAGATTAATAGAAACCTGCATAATCATAATAATGAAATGACAGTAAGGCAGTTTTCATATTTAAACATATAATAACTTCTCTTGTCAATATCCTTGCATTATAATAAATATCCATGCATTTTTATGTAGATAAATTTCAGTATGCAATGATGAACTATCTAAAGTTGTATAAAAAGATTGTCTATTAATATATAAACTATACCCTGGGAATTAGTTAGGATCTTTGGGAAGCTGTGTTTCTTCTTTTGACTCATTGAATATCATTTAGTAATTAATGATTTGGTTCACCATTTTGTAAATTGCTACTTTGTTATATAAAACAACACCCTTATGGCTTAAACAGTTTAGTGCAGCCTACTCCAAAAAAACAACCAATTTTCTATTAGAAAATAGTTTATGCACTGGACAAAAAAACCAACTAACTTAAAAAATCACTGAAAACAATGTAGGTTCTTTCTGTGTGTAATGTGTGAAATTACTACTGTCTTGGTCACATTAAAAATCAGTAAGCTCGGGCGCCTGGGTGGCTCAGATGGTTAAGCGTCTGCCTTCGGCTCAGGTCATGATCTCAGGGTCCTGGGATCGAGTCCCGCATCAGGCTTCCTGCTCCTTGGAAGCCTGCTTCTCCCTCTGCCTCTATCTCTCTCTGTCTCTGTCTCTCATGAATAAATAAATAAAATCTTAAAAAAAAAAAAAAAGAATTGAAAAGTGGTTTTCATTAAAAAAAAAAAAAATCAGTAAGCTCTTTTACATGGCACAGTCAATTGAATGACAAAGAGTTGCCTCTCAGGACATCCTCAAAACACCAGAATAATCAATTTTAATTCCATAGACATAGCAAAAGATTGTGTCCAACAGATTTCCATTTATTCATGTCTAGACTGCATAGAACCACACACTAAAGGAAAAAAAAATTAAATGACATTTAGTTATATACTTATCTACAAACATCTAGGTATTTGCTGTTGTGTAAGAATAAACACAAAGAGTGATATTACTAAGATGGTGAAGTAGGAGACCTCAACCTCCATCCCTGACAAAGATCAACAAATAGACAGTTATCCAAAAACAAAAATGGATCTGAGAGTGCTCTGGAGTCCACTTAAGAAACTTCAATTATTCAGTGCAACAAAAAAATTGAGAAAAAACACACAAAAAGAAAGGAGAACAGCTTCATTTTGCCTACATCATCTCATCCCACAAGCTAGCATTGCTCAGTGCCAAGAGGAAACAACCCAGCTAGAGAGAGTTCTCCTCACAGAGAAAGGAAAGATGGGTTAGGTGACCAACTTTCCCAGCCTTTTAGAGCACTGCAGGATGGTCCTGCTTTGGTTTCACCCCACTCAGAGATTGGCAAAGCTGAGATATATAGAGATGGCTAGGGACAAGGAAGAGGTCAAGTAATTATTTTAAGATGCTCAGAGAGCTACAAAAGAATACCAGTATATAATTGAACAATATCAAGAAAACAATACAAAAACCAAAGAGGAGCTCAACAAGAAGATAGAAAACATTAAAAAAAAAAAAACAAACAAATTATGGAACTGAAGAATACAATGACAAAATTGAAGAATTCAATAGAGAGTTTCAACAACAAACTGGACCAACCAGAAGAAAGAATCTGTAAACTTGAAGACAGACCATTTGAAATTATCCTATCAGAGCAGGAAAAAGGAAAAAAAAATGAAAAGGAATTAAAAAGCCTACAGGTTCTATGGGATACCATTTAAACAAACCTTTGTATCATTAAGTTCTGAGGAAGTGGTGGGTGGAAAGCTTATTAAAAGAAATACTGGATCCAGAACAGGACAAGGTTGTCCCTTCTCACCATTCTTTCTTAACATAGTACTGCAAGTCCTAGCTAAAGGAATTTGGCTAGATAAAGAAATAAAAGGCAACTAAATTGGAAAGGAAGAAGTAAAAATGTCTCTGATTATTGGTGGCATAAATTTGTAAATACAGAATCCTAAAAACTATACCAAAAAACTGTTAGACCTAAAAACAAATTCAGTAAAGTTTCAGGATACATAAAAATAAATTCAGTAGTTTCAGGATACATAATCAACATACAAAACTCAGTTGTGTTTCTATATATTAACAATAAACTATCTGAAAAAGAAATAAAGAAAATAATCCCATTTATAACAGCATAAAAATAGTAAAATACTTAGTAATAAATTTAACCAAGAAATGAAAGATCTATGGGGTGCCTGGGTGGCTCAGTTGGTTAAGCGACTGCCTTCGGCTCAGGTCATGATCCTGGAGTCCCTGAATCGAGTCCCGCATCGGGCTCCCTGCTCGGCAGGGAGTCTGCTTTGCCCTCTGACCCTATCCTCTCTCATGTGTTCTCTCTCATTCTCTCTCTCTCAAATAAATAAATAAAATCTTAAAAAAAAAAAAAGAAATGAAAGATCTATATAGTAAATTATACAAGATATTGATTAAAGACATTAAAGAAGACACAAGTAAATGGAAGATATCCCATGTTTGTAGATCAGAAGAATTAATAGTTTTAAAATACCCATACTCAAAACTATTTATAGATTCAATGTAATCCATATCAAAATTCCAATGGCATTTTTAACACAAATTGAAAATAATCCTAATATTCATATGGAACCACCCAAAGACCCCAATTAGCTTGAGCAACCTTAAGAACAAAATTGAAAACATCACACTTTCAGTATCCAAACTATATTACAAAGCTATAGTAATCAAAACAGCAAACTACATGCATAAAATCCGACTTATAGACTAATAGAACAAAATCAAAAGTCCAGAAATAAACCCACATATGCATGGTCAACAAATCTTTAAAAAGGTAGCCAACAGTACTCAATGGGGAAAGATAGTGTCTTCAATAAATGATGTTAGGAAAACTGGAAATTCACATGCCAAAGAATGAAATTGGAACTTAACTTACATCACTCACAAAACTAACTCAAAATGGACTTAAATGTAAGACTTGAAACTGTAATATTTTTTGAAGAAAATAAAGGAAAAAACTCTTGATATAGGTCTCAACAATAATTTTTTGTTTATGACACCAAAAGCACAAACAACAGCAACAAGAAAATCAACAAGTACGACTACATCAAACCAAAAGCTTCTGCAAAGCAAAAGAAAACAGTCAACAAAATGAAAAGGCAACCTACTGAACGGCAGAAAATATATCCAAACATCTAATATATCCAAAATACATACAATAAGTGGTTAAAATCCAAAATATATAAGGAACTCCTAAAACTCAATAGCAAAAATCAGATTAAAAAATGGGCAGAGGACTTGAATCTTTAGGGAATTGCAAATCAAAACTGCAATGAGGTTTCATCTCATAAATGTTAGAATGGGTATTATCAAAAAGAGGAAGAGGTAACAAATGCTGGGTAGAATATGGTGAAAGGGAGCCCTAATCCCTTGTTGGTGGGAATATAAATTGGTACAGCCACTATGAAATACAGTATGAGGGTCCTCAAAAATTAAAAATAGTACTACCATATGATCCAGCAATCCCACTTTGGGTTATATATCTGAAGAATATGAAATCACTGTCTTGAAGAGGTAACTGCACTCCCATGTTCATTGCAGCATTATTCACAATAGCCTAGATATGGTAACAGTAGAAGTGTCCATGAATAGATAAATGGATAAAGAAAATGTGAGATTCACACACACACACACACACACACACGAATATTATTCAGCCATAAGAAAGAAGAAAATCCTGCCATTTATGTCAACATAGATGGAGCTTGAGGACATTATGCTAAGTGAAAGAAATCAGAGGAAACCAAATACATACACTCTCACTTATAAATGGAATGTAGGGGCACCTGGGTGTCTTAGATGGTTGGGCATCTGCCTTCGGCTCCGGTCATGGTCTTGGAGTCCTGCAATCAAGCCCTACGTCAGGCTCCCTGCTCGGCAGGGAGTCTCCTTCTCCCTCTGCCTCTCCCCCTGGCTTGTGCTCTCTCTCTCAAGTAAATAAATCTTAAATGGAATCTAAAAAAAAAAAAAAAAAAATCAAAATCATAGAAGTAGAGAGTAGAATGGTAGTTCTCAGGAGCTGAGGGGTGGGTTAAATGGGGAGATGTTGGTCAAAATGTACAAACTTTCTGTTATAAGGTGAATAAGTCCTGGGGATATAATGTTCAGCATGGTAACTATACTTAACAATACTGCACTATCTACTTGAAAGTTGCTATGAGAGTAGAGTTTTAATGTTCTCACCATAATAGCAACAATAAAATGATAATTATGTGAGGTGACAATGCGTTAACTAACCTTATTGTGGCAAACATTTTGCAATCCATACATGTATCAAATCATTACATTATATACCTGTAATACTGTGATTTATAATAAGAAATATATATTTGGTTTTTGTCCTTGTTTTTGGCACAGAGCTTCTATTTTCCTAAAAGATGAGAGGCAAAAAGGTATCTTTTGTTATGTTAATGAGATGACTTTTGGAAAGCACCTAATAACCCAAGGATGGGAGCTTGTTCCCAGGGTACCCAAGCATGTGATTAAAGAATTGGAACTTTCAGTCCCACCCCCCTAATCCCTGGGAGGGGAGAAGTGCTGGAAGTTGAATTAATTGCCAATGGCCAATGATTTAATCAGTCATGCCTATGTAATGAACCTCCATAAAAACCCAAAAGGATGGAGTTATGAGAGCTTCTAGGTTGGTGAACACTTGGAGATTCCTGGAGAGTAGTATGCTGCGAGAAGGCATGGAAGCTCTATACCCTTTCCGCATACCTTGCCTTATGCATCTGTTCTATCTGGCTGTTTCTGAGTTACATCCCTTGTAATAAACTGGTAATCTAGTAAGTAAAATTTTTTCTCTGAGTTTTGTGAGATGCTCTAGCAAATTAATGAAACTCAGGAAGTGAGTCATTGGAATTCGCAGTTTATAGCTGGTTGGTCAACACCACAGGTGATAACTTAGGGATTGCAATTGGTGCTTGAAGTGGTGGGGAAGGAAATCTTGTAGGACTGAATCTTTAATCTGTAGAATTTGGCACTATCTTTTAGTAGATAGTATCAGAATCAGTTTGAATTATAGGACAACCAGTTGGTGTCCAAAAATTCTTTGGGGCGCCTGGGTGGCTCAGTTGGTTAAGCGACTGCCTTCAGCTCAGGTCATGATCCTGGAGTCCCGGGATCGAGTCCCGCATCGGGCTCCCTGCTTGGCAGGGAGTCTGCTTCTCCCTCTGATCCTCCATCTCATGCTCTCTCTCTCTGTCTCATTCTCTCTCTCAAATAAATAAATAAATAAATAAATCTTTAAAAAAAAAAAATTCTTTGGAAAACACCCTCTTCCCCAACATTGGAAATTGGGTGCAGAATTGTAATACCTTAAACTTATATAGTGTTATATGTTAATTATATCTCAATAGAGCTGGAAAAAAATCTTTAAAAGAAATTTAAACCCACTTGCTTTCCCTTCCCTTTTGATGAGCCTAGTAGTTTTCATCAGGAATTACAGGACTCATTGCTTCTCCTCTTAGGATAGAGTCATATCAACAGTTTTTGTTGCTGTTTTCATGGAAATTTAAGCCAGACATTCTTGGCAATAGGTTTAACATCTAATCATTATCCCTTATTAAATAAGACAATACCTTAACCTAAAAAAAGAAAAAATAAACCAAATTTATTATATCAAGTATATTATATAAGTTTTTTTTTAAGATTTTATTTATTTATTTGACACAGAGAGAGAGACAGTGAGAGAGGGAACACAAGCAGGGGGAGCAGGAGAGGGAGAAGCAGGCTTCCCGCTGAGCAGGGAGCCCAATGCGGGGCTTGATCCCAGGACCCTGGGATCATGACCTGAGCCGAAGGCAGGCACTTAACAACTGAGCCACCCAGGCACCCTATTATATAAGTTTTATATTTTATATTTATATATTATATTATTTTAAACTTATTCACTCATGTGGAATTAAAACAAGCAAACAAACATAAGGGGGAAAACAAGAGAGGCAAAACAAGTAACATATTCTTAACTATAGGGAACAAACTGAGGTTTACCAGAAGGGAGGTGGGTGGGGAAATAAGTTAAATAGGTGATGTGAATGAAGGAGTGCACTTGTGATAAGCAGCTGTTGTTGCATGTAAGTGATGAATCAGTAAATTCTACACCTGAAACTAATATTACACTGTACTGTAATAATAATTTTAGAACTACAGACAACAGATAACTAGAAGAGTAGGAATTCCCCTAAAATAACAGGAGTGGGTGTCAGAGAAAGATGGTGAGTGATTAGTGTTCCTGGTCTATGTAATACTTCAAGCAGATCACTTTCACATCTTCTTGTTCTAGATACTGCATTTCCTTAAAAGATTTTGTTTGAAGAATTGGGTTGTTGATTAACATTTCAAGACTACTTGAATTTAACATATCCAATACATGACTTAACTTGGCCTGTAATAATAAACATATTTAAAGATCTGTATGTTTATACTATATAGTAACATCGTGACTATCACAGATATGTATTTGATAACATAATATTGTTAATCATCAGTAGGCTTAGATTTTTGTTTAAAAATCTCTTTCTGACTTAACTTGAGGTGATAGGTAATGATTCTTTGGAGGAAATGGAATGATATTGATGTATAGCTTCTCTCCAGCCAGGAGATAAACTCAGCTTCAGTGTTGATGTTTTCAGTTCAAAAACTGGTTCTCAAATCAGCCAGCATATACTAATGTGTCAAATATTCTACCCTAAGCCAACCACATATCTCAATGCTACATTTCTTAAACAGTACAATATGTACAGGTGTATATTTACACCCTATCCTTACATCCTTTCCTAGTACCTAAAAACATAGGTAGCAATCCAGTATACCCATTATGTACTATATACATAGTTTGCTTTTGTTGCTGTGTTATCATTCCATTACTTAACAATTTCACTTAGGTATAATTCCTACAACATCCTGAGAACAATTACCTATACATGATCCAACATTCAGTGTCCATATCCACAAAGGTGACTGGACAGATATTAATATTATGTATATTTCTGCTGAAGTACTATTAAACACTACAAACATAAAAGTGTTTTTTTCAATAATGTAAACATAAAAGGGTGGAGTTTTTTGCAATAATGTAAACATAAAAGAGTGGAGTGTTTTGTTTTTAGCACAATATTATCAGTGTGGAAAATAAAGCTAACCCTAAATTTTTAATGAAGCCATTTGACTTTATAATGTTTGAGAAAATATATTGTAAAAAGTATTGAGACTATCTTATTATTAGATAATATTTCAAAAACCATCTCCAAGTAAGTTAACTTATGATTCAGAACAAGATGTCACACTAGTACTTTTACATACTTTTATGACACAAGAAGCAATATTTGTAAGACTAGTTGTGAGGTGTAGTTACATAAAGGACCAATATTTCAGTTTACTTTTCTTTTCTCCACGGATGCCAAGATTTTTCATAGTTTAACCTATTAGACTCTTTTTTTTTGGCTTAAAAAATGTATTCCGGGTTTTAATAAAAAAGTTCTTTTAATGATAATCTATTTAGAATCTTTTTCAGTTCCTATCTAGTAAAAACTGTAATCTTTTAGAATAAGTCCATATTGATCACTCCCTTCTCTGACAATGTACTTCAAGCTGTGATGGCTCCTAGCTTGAATATCTTGATGAACGTCCTTTATGAAAATTAGATACAACTCCCAATTGTTTTCTTCCCTGTTATTAAAGCAACTTGATCCTCCATCCTGGAAGACCTGTCAAGAATACCTTAAGAAATGGGGTACTTGGGTGGCTCAGCCATTTAAGTGTTGGACTCTTAGTTTTGGCTCAGCTCATGATCTCTCAGGGTCATGATCTCAGGGTCCTAAGATCAAGGCCTGTGCCAGGCTCTGTGCTAGGCGCATAGTCTGCTTGAGATTCTCTCTCTCCCTCTTTTCCTTCCCCTCCCCGTCTCTAAAATAAATAAATAAATCCTTTTTAAAAAAAGAATACCTTAAAAAAGGCTATCCAACTTAGCATATCTCCATCACTACTCTTTTTTTATTTTATTTTATTTATTTATTTGAGAGAGAGAGAATGAGAGAGAGAAAGCACATGAGAGGGGGGAGGGTCAGAGGGAGAAGCAGACTCCCCGCCGAGCAGGGAGCCCGATGCGGGACTTGATCCTGGGACTCCAGGATCATGACCTGAGCCGAAGGCAGTGGCTTAACCAACTGAGCCACCCAGGCGCCCCTCCATCACTACTCTTGTCAACTCCTTCTTTACATTCTTTGATATTTTCTTTTACATCTTCCTTACTCTCTTTGTGACTCTTTTCCCCAGCTATGTATTATGAGACATCTATTCTTAATGTTTAACTACCTATTAGCCAACTTATTGATATGATTATCATTCTGCAAGCACATATTTATAATTCTATTAATACCCATATAAATATTTGTGAGTAAAGATTGGGAGATAACATTGAAGTTAATTACATTCATCAGGAACTGAAAACAATCTGTTTTTATTTATTTATTTTGTAATCTTCTAGCATGCAAATAGAGAATGTTTCAATTGTATTCATAGGTGATCAATTTACACTAACCAAACTTGCAATAGGAAAATTTATAAACAAGCTATACAACGAGAGACCTGGTTGAAAGAAAGAAAAAAAGAAAAAGAGGAAGGAAGGAAAGGAAGGAGGTAAGGAGGGAGGGAGGAGGCAGGGAAGGAAGGGGGAAAGAAAAGAAAGAACATCTGTCAGAAATACTTAGCATCCCCTTTTGTTTAGTAATTATAAAATTAGGAGAGAAAAATCAACCCAGAAAATGTACCAGAATAAATGAAGTTGTTGATGTTGTACAATATAAGCTATAAAGGAATATTAGCTTGGTGAATTATCCTTTTCTATTTCAAGGATATTTCTACATAGTGGAGTAGTGATTAGCAAAAGCAGTCACACCCCAATAAGAGTAAGAACACCTATGAAATAGTTTCTCATTCTTTTGTTTTCCTTTTTTCTAGACTCCAGTGTAACTCCAACCTTACCTCAATATGATTTTGACATTTTGCAGTCACCAATTAACGCCCATCAGTTATGTTTTGACTCATTTTTGAGAGCGGGCAGAGACTTTCTCTGAATAAGCATAACATTTATCAAGTTGATTTTTGTTGTCATTTTTATCTTACTCATTTTATGTTGATTTTTCATCAATTTTCATTATAGAGAATGACTTTTACTGAGCTTACTCACAAAATCTGGAATTGTATCTTGTTTAGAGCCAATAGCTCTCTATTCACAGATTATGGTGGCAAATTAAGTTTTTTTACATTTAAAATGCTTCCATCTGCTTTGCCTAGAAATACTGTCTCTGGAAAGTTTACCTGAGATAGCTATTGTGGAGGTGAGTGATAGGATACCAATAATATAAGATTGTCTGTGAAATCCCAATACATGTCTGAAACATAAAAACATTTCTTTTTTATTTATTTGAGAGAGAGAAAGAGAGAGAGAACAAGTGGGTTGAGGGGCAAAGGGAGAAGCAGACTCCCTGCTGAGCAGAGAGCTGATGTGGGGTTCCATCTCGGGACTCCTGGATCATGACCTGAGAAGAAGGCACCCAGGCGCCCCTCTTTTTTCTCTTATACATGGTTTTCCTCAAAGTGAAAACTGATGTATAGGCAAACAAATTATTAATTTTGAAAACAGAAATTTAAAAAGAAACAAAATTAATGACCTTGATGTTTATTTAAAGCCTTAATGATTGGCTTTGAGGATAAATGTTAATTGGACATAGAGTTTATTTTTAAGTGTTATAAAGGTTACAAATTGTCTCATATAAAGCATATTGAAATTCAAGTGAGGGAGGAAACCAAGTTGGCATAGCATAAATTAAAACTTAAAATATAACCATATTAATAAAAAAAATAAACTCCTAGAATCAATAATCTACCAACAAAGCATTTTTCCATATTTTTATACTTCTTTCAATTCCAAGAACAGTCAGCACCCTAAAACAATTCAAAGACCCTTAAACAAATCTTTTAGATTCTCAGCATTTAAATTTTGGACTCAACGTATTGCTACAAGGCTTTGCTGTTTATCTCTTAATCCTTTATTGTTTAATAATCTTTCTCCACAGATGGTGACATGCAAATTATACTTTTCCCAATGTAAATAGTGCTGGGAATGCAGATTTAAACCTGAATAAATCAGATTTGTTTTAGGTGGCATTGCCAGTGAAGAGAAGGACACATGGAGATGCCAAACTTCTTGTTTCTTTCCATTCCTTATGGCCTTTTGATTCTTGAGCAGGTGGGAAATCATCCAAACAGATTGTATCTCACTATTAACTCAATCTTATCAACCGTTTACATTGAATTAAGAGTGAGTACTTGTCAATTCACATAATTCATTTAAGATGTTTATGCCTGCATTGCCATGAGTAAAAAGAAAACTATCTGAACTTTGGCACAGTTTTACCCGTGTTCAACAGAACCCCTCTTTCTGAACTGCCAGGCCCTTCCTACTTCTAGGTGAAAAATGTGACTCCTCCTGAGTTATAGTACCAACAAAGAAAGCTATTCTCATTTAATTCACTGGTCATATCCAAATTATGTACATAATGCAATGCTAGGATGCTAAATACCTGTTTAAAAAGTTAAGATATAAGAGGAAGTTTTGGTAGAGTCTTAGAGCCAATGCTGTTACTAAAACCAAAATAAAACCTCCTAAAAGCAGTTACTGTGTAAATAGCCTAAATGGTATTAAAAAAGAATAGACTTGGCACTTCAGCCCACATTTCCATTCAACCAACTCTTTCAAATATGTTTTTGGCTTAATGAACATTGGCAGGTGATTTTAAAACTAATTTGGATGCATGTTACGAGTAAGAAGCAGAAAACTATTTCTCCCCTTAGTTTCCCAAACATATTTTCTGCATAATGATGATGGTACTTTTTCTTCATGTTACTTCTGGTATTCAAGGAACATAGCGTAAATATAATCAGAAATAGGATCAGATAAAATATTTGACAGTGGTTTTCCAGACAGCTTTACATTCGAAGAGCTTGTTTTCCATAGAATCAGCAAGTTTCAAACCAGGAAACCACCAACATTATATATAGCCTCAGTGATTCCAGTTAGCTGGATGTAGGCAGAATAAGACTAGCAGGTATGAAGACTCAATAATTAGTCAGAGAGAAATAGGCTACAATTGCCCTGGTCTGCAACAGCTATAACATAAGTAGTAACTATCAACAAACAGGCAGAATGGTAGAAGTCAGAGTTAGAACAAATCTGTATACAGAGAATAGAGGAAAAGGGATATGATAACAGATCAACATTCAAAGCCATAATGTTAAAATTTGTCTTCAGTTTAGTACATTTGGCAGGAGAGGGTGGTCCTTTGAAAGATACCAGTTTTCAAACTTAACCATTGTATATTTTGATTAATTGTTCTAGGGCAGTCTTGGATTTTGGTATATTTTTAAAGATCCTTGGATGAATTTAAATTACAACCAGAATTAAAAAACATTGTCCAGAAAAAGATACATAACAAGAAAACTGAATGAAAAATTAGCCAAAATTGTATGCAGATTGGTTATGACTTTTTACATAAAAAGACACTAATGGATCCTTACTGAGATATTTAAGATCTTTCCTGGCAGTCCAACTTGTTGGAGTCTGTGTATTGTAACTTTTATTAAGAAATATGTATTTGTTCTCCATCCTTATTTCTGGGACAGAGATCCGAAAACCATTGGAATTTCCTAAGGGATGAGAGAAATAAAGTTGTCTTTTGTTATTCACAGCAAATCCCTTTCAACTATACCATAGTTAATTGTTAACTTTTGGAAAGCCCCTAAAGATGGAGACTGGTTGCAGGGAGTACCAGTCTATGAATAGAGGGCTGGAATTTCGGTCCTATTCCACCTTCACCAGATCTCTGGGCAGGGGAGAGGGGCTGGAAATTGAAACAATCATCAGTGGCCAGTGGTTTAGTCAATCATGCCTATGTAATTAAACCTCCATAAAAACCCAAAAGGAGGGGATTTGGAGAGCATTGGGTTGGTAATGTGAAAGAAACCAGATTAGGCCCAAGATGGAGTCACTCACCAAAACTTACCCAAGTTACTATGTTTAGCTCTCCAAGAGAAAGAAGCCCAAGGTCAACCTACAGTGCTTTAGTGCTTCCATACTCAGGACAAGTTACCTGACCCAGCTCCAAGACTTCCCTTTGCTCCATATAAACTAACCTTGCTTTAACAAATCAGCAAATGCCCATTATAACTTCCTTGTTCCTATTCACTTTAATCTATAAAACTCTCTTGCTTTGTGCATAGCTCTTTGGACTTCCTTTCTCTGCTAGATTGGATGCTACTTGATTCCTGAATTGCTGAATAAATCTTACAAGATCAGTAAATTGTCTGTGGAAAATTCCCTTTTAACAGTGAACATGTAGAGGTCCTGGGGAGGTGGTGTGCCTGGAGAGGGAATGGAAACTCTGCACCCCTGCCCCTATACCTTGCCCTGTGCATGTCTTTCATTTGGCTATTTCTAAGTTATATCCTCTTATAATAAGCCAGTAGTCTAATAAGTGTTTTCCTGAGTCCTGTGAGCCATCTAGCAAATTAATCAAATATGAGGAGGAGGGTCATAGGGAATCTTTGATTTATAGCCAGTTGGTCAAAGCATAGGCAATAACTGTTACTTTTGATTAGTATCTGAAGTGGTAGTGGGAGTGGACAGGCTTGTGGGACTGTCTTTAACCTGTGGGATCTGACACTATTTCCAGGCAGGTAGTGTCAGAACTGAATTATAAGACACCCAGTTGGTGTCCAGAGAGCTGGAGAATTGCTTGGTAGTAGGGAAAAACCCACATACATCTGGTCACAGAGATGTGAGAAATGAAGTATTGAGAGTGGAAGAGAAACACAGAAGAGGTTTTCCTTTACAGGGTCCCTAAAATTATATCCTTTCTTTCTCTTCCCCGGCTGCCACACAGAAACTGTTTCTGGTTCTGAACACACAGAACCTGTTTCAGGTTCTCCCAATTAAGCCTATGTACATCATCAAACTTGGACTCCTCTTAAGGAACTGTTGACAAGTGTTGACCAGTGAGTATGGCTTTTGAGGTCTTTATGGAATCATTGACTTTTTCTAGTATTTCAGCTATACCTATACTCTAATGCTACACAAAATAAGTTTGATATTTATTAATGAAATCAAATTTATAAATGTGAGAGGCATAGATCTTAATTCCATAAATACTTCAAAGAGATGTGATAAATGTATACACCAGTCATCACCAACCCAATCAATATATAGCACATTTCCATAATCTAGGATTTGATCACCTTATATCAGCTTCCATTCAATCAACATGCTCCAAGGGCAACTCATGTATCTCTAACCCCATAGATTAGTTTTGCTTTTTCTTTGAGACTACACACAACAACCACACAGTATATACTCTATGATGTCTGTCTTCTTTCACTCAACTTCATGGTTTTAAAAATCATCCTTGTTGGGTGTATATCAGTAGTTCACCCTCTCTGTAACTGGGTTGTGTTCCATTGTATGAATGTGCCACAATTTATTCATCCATTCTCTTATTGATGGGCCTTTGACTAGTTTACAATTTGGGGCTATTATAAACAAAGCTGTCATAAACATTCTTCAAAAAGTCATTTAAGGGAGGTATGTTTAAAATTCTCTCGAGTAAAATGAAAAAGAATAAAATTTCTGAGCATGGATAGGTGAGTGTTGAACTAAATAAGAAATTTCCAAACAGTTTTCCAAAGGGATTTACCACTTCATGCTCCAATGATGGTGAAATGTCCCAGTTGCTCCATATCATCATCAGCATTATCTGCTATTAATCTCTTTAATTTTAGCCATTCTAGTCAGAGAATATAGTATTTCATTGTGGTTTGAATTTGCTTTTCTTTGATGACTAATGATGAAGAGCAGAGCTTCTGTTAATGTGGTTTCTGGACAAGCAGTATCAGCACCATTAGGAAACTTGTTGGAAATGCAAAATTTATATCCCACCCTAGGCTTAATAAATCAGAAACTCTGGAGTTGAAGCTTAATCTGTGTTTTAACAAGCCCTGATTCATGGTTAAATGAACTCACTTAATCATGTGATTTTTCATCTCTTAAACTCTATAGCATAAAATATAGGTAAAAGTTAGATATCCTAATTTATATTTAATAGGGATTATTTTATACAGTAGAAAATAGTTATCCTTATATAAATAATTCTCTTGGTTATCCCTACAAACAAAACTAGAACTCATCCACTTTGAATTTCTTCAAAAACCTAGTGTCTATGTAAATAGGCACCTATTTGATTTCCTGAACATTAAAGCTCAAATAATTCCTTTGAATTTAAGGAATAAATTAAGAATGAAATTTTAAGAAAGAAAATTGTAGCATCTCAGGCATCTAAAGCCTTAGAAATACTTATTTTCTCCAATTTAATGTTATTATCCCTAATTAAAACTCTTATTCTTTTTTATCATATTATGGTATACAACATGTAGCAATTTTTAAATTAACACCTACATTAACTTCCAAAGTTTCTCATATATATGAACATATGGCACAGTAGTAGGGATTACAATCTTTGTCATTAATTTGAACCACTATAAATCAGTCATACATCAAGTAAGTTTCCCTTGTACTTTAAGGTTCTAACAAAAGTTGGGAAAAGTTATTTAACTCATGTTGTGCAGATTTCTTTACAGTTTTCCAAAATTCATAAGGTCTTAGGTGCTTAATGTTCAGTGGTATTCCATATTATTTTATCCACCTTATTCTTGATTTCATTTTTGTTCTACATATTCTCTCTGACCTTAAATACATGCCGTCCACTTATAGAATTCATTTTTTTCTTTTTTTTTATTATGTTATGTTAATCACCATACATTACATCATTAGTTTTTGCTGTAGTGTTCCATGATTCATTGTTTGCGTATAACACCCAGTGCTCCATCTAGAATTCATTTAATTCTGATCTTCCTAGGAAACATTTGCAGCTGGGATTTATGTGTATGACAAGTGTAGTGAAAGTTATAGTAATGAATTGATCTTTCATCAAAGTCTTATAATCCTCCTAGATAATAGATATTCTCATTCTTAAAAGTCTGTCACCATGCCAAAACTGGAAGTTTCTCAGTGCCTACAATTCTCCATAAAAGTCAATCTTCCATTTTGTTGCTTGGCCATTGGTTCCCCTTTTCACCTTTTCCAACACATCTTCCACTCAAATTATCTCCTTTCTCTCCTCTATTCTTCAGTTTCTCATTATTCTTTACTACCATGATATAACCTCTTTTTATTCCATTGTTCTATTCAACCCATGCCTTTGAAGATCACAGATGCCAAACCCAAAGAGCATATGAAACTTTCAAACTACTTTAGAAACCACCTTCAGGGGCACCTGGGTGGCTCAGTTGGTTAAGCGACTGCCTTCGGCTCAGGTCATGATCCTGGCATCCTGGGATCGAGTCCCGCATCGGGCTCCCTGCTTGGCGGGGAGTCTGCTTCTCCCTCTGACCCTATCCCCTCTCATGCTCTCTCTATCTCATTGTCTCTCTCAAATAAATAAATAAAATCTTTAAAAAAAAAAAAAGAAACCACCTTCAGAAGAAATCTTATATCATATTAAGGTTTTGATATATATCTATGCAATATATAATTACATATATGTATATATAAGTATTCAATGTGGTACATTAGCAGCTTATTCCCGTTTGACAGATGAGGAAACTAAGAATCAGAGGAGTAAAATAATTTATCTAAAATTATCATACAGTAGGTAGCAAACCTAGAATTTGAACCCAAAATGCCCTATGTTCTATTATAGTAAACTGGACATTAAAAGATAGTAGTGGATGGCATAGATGGAAACTGTCCCCTCCACCTCCACCAAAGATGCTCACAACTCAGTGCTAGATGAAATGAGGGACACTTGTTCAAAAATGAATGATTTCACGAAAACCAAAGTAGACTATTAAATAAAGTGCAGGACCTTCTTAGCATGGGGCCCTATATAACTGAAGTTGGCCCTGCTCTCAAATCATCCGTCTAGGAAATCCACTCTTTTTCTACTGTAGGATACAAATTTTCCATGCATTTTCAACTACCTCTTCAGAGATTTTCCATTTCTCTATGTTAGTTTCTCTTATTTACTTTCTACATGTTTCCTCTATTAGGTTCAGCAGAGGGTTCTACTAACCTGATATAGTTTCCTATCTTGTTTGCCTCGTGAATTCCCATTAATTTTCTCTCTTTTTCCAAATAGCCATATAGTTGAAGGTCACCCAGCCCCCCACTTCCAGAAAATAAATTTTTTAGCTTGGCTGTATTTCACATAAAGTGAATTAGGCCCATCCAACTCTGGAGCTATTATCCAAGACTTGCTTCATGTAATGGATCCATATAGAACTATGCATTAAAATGCAAATAGTAGTTTATTGCAAACTCCTGCTAATTCTGTGGAACATATCTCTCAATTACTTCAGTATAAATTTAATAATGGTTTTTTTGAAGGGGAAAAACACTTTATTTTTTATTTTTGGTAATCAAAAATTGCATACATTTTAATCATGTGATGATATACTACTTTTCCCATTTACCATCACAATGGAAATTTAAACCTAAGACATTTTAGCATTTTAGAACCTAAGCATTCAGCTATATCACTATGGGGCTCAGTGGTTTTGCATTGCATAATTTTGAAAAGCAGCTTTTCATAAAGTGCATGCATGATATTGAATAGTTTAGCTGCTTTAGGATTGACTGTATAATTTTGAGGCATAAAAATAAAAACAGGGTTTTATCTATACTTCCTACTTGGCTAAATTTATAGTTTCATGCTTTTTTCTTTAATTAAATTACATTGTTGAAACCTTTACAGGACCCCCAATAAATAGCACCCCTGTTCCCTGCAGGGGAAAAAAGAGAAATTTTTTGAGAAAAAGAATATTTTTCAAATGGGACATAAAATAACCCTCTATAATGGAAAAAGTCTAGGCTATAGCATATGACCTATAATTCTATGTTCTTCCTGAATCTCAGATGTATACAGATTGGCCAACACATTTCCAGAGCAGTCCCTGACATGGAGGTTTCTTACATAGCATATCTAGTGCTATGTAAGAATATTATCCCAAAACTTTGTAAAGTAAAACAGTCAATTAGTATGATCACAGATAAGGGGAGACAGGTTTTGGTTCTCTTAACCTAACAGATCTATCCATCTACAGCTGTGGTCTACCCTCCCACCATCTGGGGAAGGAGATAAAAATTTCATTGCAAAGTCCTATACCAATATTATGACTAGCTCCTCAGTGCCAATCATTTTTTTCTTTGGGGATTCTCCTGGGCCTACTGATGGACAAATCACATTTACTGCCAAAAGTCTCTGAAATAAGTCAGAATAGAATTTTTTAAAAAAAGACAAAACTCCAAGCCACCTTATTTTATTACTTATTCCACATTTTGACATTCCATGTAGTCCAATAAAATCTAACATACATTCTGCAGTGAAATCAAATGACAAGATTAAAATATTCCAATAATAAAATATCATCTTGATAGAGATGGTCAAAATTTACATATAAGCCTATTCTCATCATCAAATTCCATTATCTCTATTCCTAGCCCTTACTCTGTCCTGGAGGTGGAGAAAGGAAAATCCACAAATCAAACGTCTTTATAAGTTGGAGTCTAAAGTAATTAGTAAAATCAAAATCCCTTTCCCCCATGAGTTAAATGTCCAAAGAAATTAAAGCCAAAAATATCCTCTTCAATTTCATACTTTTTTCAATCTTAGCCAGAAGACTCAATGCTTATGTAGACTTTTTAGGCTATCTCCCACTGGAATAAGATTTATTATGAAATTTTTAGGCCTCACAAAAGGAATTAATTTCATGTCAAGTTTCCAATGTACCTCACTTTTAAAGAAACTTAAAGATGATAACATTTGCAAAATTAATGTAGAATTAGTCCCACGCTCACCAAATTTAAAAGCGAGCCAACCCTTTTCCCAAAAGCAGTTCCTCAAGCAAAATTATGTTCCTATAATCGCTACTTACTGTTGCCAAAAAAATGGCAGAAACTCAGTAGTTTCTGAGGGAAAGAGTCTCGGAAAAATAAAGTATCAGATCAGTCCTCTCCAGGATGTTTTCAGACTTTAATACTTGTGAATATAAATTCAACAGGGAGAAACATCCTAGCAGAATTTTAATTTTGCCAATATGCAATAACCATTTCTGGGAGACAAATCTAATTTTGCATAATGTCTAATGCCTTCTTTCTAAGTGATTGAGTGTTGCTGACTTCTTACAAAGTTTAAAAATACAGAATAACAGCAGTCTGTGTCATTAGGTCTTAGGTTAGTTTCCCTATAACCAGAACCTGTGGGTTGCTGCTCCAGGGATTTATTGAGGGTATGTTCTCTGGTAAAACCTACCGGGGAATGAGGAAAGCAGAATAAATCAAGAGAGGAAACTAGACTAAGTGGTGGGTTTAATTGAAGTTTAGACTTAGCTTGACCCAGTGGAAAGTTCTGGAGAGTTATGGCACAGAGGGTACAACTGGGAGCTCTAGTAGCACTCTCAGCAACAAGGGAATCTGACCAAAGAGATCTGCATAAGGCACCAAGAGCATCTGCTAACAAAGGGTAAATGCAAGTAGAAAGCCTGAAAGAACAGAGTTTCTACTGATTATTAAAGCCATACTCGATAAACAACAATTATCCATGAAGTAGGTGATAATTTTGATTTTGCAAATCTGTGGAAAGCTGTCACCAAACACCTCAAAAATTTGATAGCATATATTGAATTTTATTTTCAATCAAATGAAGATACATGAATAGGAAATTAATGAATCTAGAATCTATTTCTTCCACCAGGAGATAATTTAACTGTAGCAATAACTTTATAGAATAAATTGTTGGACCTGGTTACTAGTAAAGGATTGGGCATGAATTTTAAAAGTATAACATTTCTTGCTTCTTTCTGAATAAAATTTAAAATGAGTATCCAAGCTTGCTAAAACTGCTTTAATTTTTTTTCTTTTGTTCCTGTTAACCTACTTATGTCAGACTGATTTCTGCATTAAGAGTCAAAGCAAGAAGGAGAATGAAAAACAAAACAAAACATTGAATTGGTTTAGATATCATTATCCCCTGTAAGTAGCATTCATTCAACCTATATTGGATAAGTTAACAAGCAAAAAGAAAAGAGAAGTTCATTTGTCACTGTAAAACTTTTAAATACCGATGTATGTAAATTTGTTCTAAGTGTGACTTTAGGTGCCTAACATAGGGAATCACTACTCCACATGTGAGTTTTGTTGAGTCACAATTGAGGAACAAGTTATGACCACAGGGGAGATTCTCTATATTCATCATGTATATAAATAATTTCAATGAATAATGTCTTTAAATTTGTAATTCTTCTTTCACTGTTTTATGCTTGTTCTGATTATATTTATTGGAGAATATTTTTTATCTGTTGAATAGAATGACAAAAACAGAGGCTTATATTTTTTGTACGTATTTTCATTCAATTTTTTGAAATAGTTAATTGACATTATATTTTACAAAAGTGTTGGTCCAAGATGAATTTCAAGTTTAAAAAAATAACAAGTGAAAAATGTTCTTTCACCAGAGCTAGTTTGAGAAGGACTGCTCTATAGGATGTGTGGGAATCAGCTGCCTTGAAGTTAAAAAGTAGCTCTTTGCTTCACTGTGCCTATAAAGTTCAAGATCGAGCTGCAGCAACTTGTACTCTGAAGCTGTCCAAACCTGACAGGAACTACACTTTTGCTTAGGCTAGCACCCCTTGTGGTAAGCAACCTGCTAAGGTGCATCCAACACCACAGCCAAGGTCTGCCCCATTGACCTTCAAGCTTCTGCTAAAACAACAATTCTCAGGGTCAGTACTGAGAAGGGTATAAACTTTGCTGAGAAAAATATTTTTACCTTTTCCTCTCATCTCATATGCCCACTCCTCACCCTAAATTGGTTGTCCTACTTCCTTTTTCTTAGAAAAAAAAAAAATGAAAGAATCAGGAAAGAACAGCTTTATTTTTTCTACTACTAATCCAGAAACCCATTTTTTTTTCTTCAAAAAGGATGGATTCTTTCTAAGACCAGCTCTCCTTCTATGTACAAAAATTCCATCCCCTCTCTCCTCAGTCATATATTGTTTTATAATTATTCTTTTTTCTCTTGTCTCTTTGATTTTCCTCTTTCTACTGGATTATTTACAAATATTCTATCATATTTCACTCCTTAATATAGCTCATCTCCCCCTCTTCCTCAAGTAAATGCCCTATTTTTCTGTTCTGTTTTCTCTAAAACCAAGTTAGATCTACCTTTACCATTCCAAAGTCTTTGCTCCTGTTGAGGCCATGAAATGGCCTTTATTTAACCAAATTCACTGGTTTACTCTTGGCCCTCATCTTATCTGACCTGGGAGAGCATTGATTTTTTTTTTTTTTCTTGAAACATTTTCTTTTTTTTTGGAATTCAGGACTTGACAGTCTCCCAGTTTTCTTTCTACCTCACTGATAACTTCTTAGATGCCTTTGCCAGATTCTCCAGACTTCTTTCTAAATGTTGGAATCCCCTAGAGTTCTGTCTTTGGCCCTTTTCTCTTCCCTAGCTATGTACTATGTACAATGCCTGAGTGAACTCATCTAGTTCTGTAACTTTATACCTTCTATTTTTTTTTCTTTTTTATTGCTATGTTAATCACCATACATTACATCATTAGTTTTTGATGTAGTGTTCCATGATTCATTATTTGTGTATAACACCCAGTGCTCCATGCAGAACATGTCCTCTTTAATACCCATCACCAGGCTAACCCATCATCCCACCCCCCTCCCCTCTAGAACCCTCAGTTTGTTTTTCAGAGTCCATCATCTCTCATGGTACCTCTCCCCCTCCGATTCCCCCCCTTCATTCTTCCCCTCCTGCTATCTTTTTCTTTTTCTTTTTTTTAACATATATTGTATTATTTGTTTCAGAGGTACAGATCTGTGGTTCAACAGTCTTGCACAATTCACAGCGCTCACCATAGCACATACCCTCCCCAATGTCCATCACCCAGCCACCCCATCCCTCCCACCCCCCACAACTCCAGCAACCCTCAGTTTGTCTCCTGAGATTAAGAATTCCTCATATCAGTGAGGTCATACGATACATGTCTTTCTCTGTTTGACTTATTTCACTCAGCATAATACCCTCCAGTTCCATCCACATTGTTGCAAATGGCAAGATCTCATTCATTTGATGGCTGCATAATATTCCATTGTATATATATACCACCTCTTCTTTATCCATTTATCTGTCGATGGACATCTTGGCTCTTTCCACAGTTTGGCTATTGTGGACATTGCTGCTATAAACATTGGGTGCACGTACCCCTTCAGATCCCTACACTTGTATCTTTGGGGTAAATACCCAGTAGTGCAATTGCTGGATCGTATGGTAGCTCTATTTTCAACTTTTTGAGGAACCTCCATATTGTTTTCCAGAGTGGCTGCACCAGCTTGCATTCCCATCAACAGTGTAGGAGAGTTCCCCTTTCTCCGCATCCCTGCCAACATCTGTCATTTCCTGACTTGTTAATTTTAGCCATTCTGACTGCTGTGAGGTGGTATCTCATTGAGGTTTTGATTTGTAGTTCCCTGATGCTGAGTGATGTTGAGCACTTTTTCATGTGTCTGTTGGCCATTTGGATGTCTTCTTTGGAAAAATGTCTGTTCGTGTCTTTTGCCCATTTCTTGATTGGATCATTTGTTCTTTGGGTGTTGAGTTTGATAAGTTCTTTATAGATTTTGGATACTAGCCCTTTATCTGATATGTCATTTGCAAATATCTTCTCCCATTCTGTCGGTTTTCTTTTGGTTTTGTTGACTGTTTCTTTTGCTGTGCAAAAGCTTTTTATCTTGATGAAGTCCCAATAATTCATTTTTGCCCTTGCTTCCCTTGCCTTTGACGATGTTTCTAGGAAGAAGTTGCTGCGGCTGAGGTCGAAGAGGTTGCTGCCTGTGTTCTCCTTTAGGATTTTGATGGACTCCTGACACCTTCTATTTTTTGATGTCTCCTAAATTTATATCACCAACACTGACATTACCCCAAAAATCTAGTTAGATAGTTCAACTATCTAATTAACATCTCCACTTGAATCTTTTATGGATCTCACCTAATGTGTGCAAATTGAACCCTTCAATCCACACTCTCCAAACTCGTGTTTCCTTTTCATTAAATGGTGCAGTGAATTGCCCAATTGTTCAAGGCAAGAACTTTGGCATTACATTTAATTGTTCTCTTTGTCTCACAACCCAGAGAAATGTAGTTAGAAGCTATGGACATTACCTATAGGCCTGGATCATTAAAAATAAGAGCAGATTTTCTACTCTCTTTCTCTCTTTTCTTATTAGCCAAGCTGGTGGCAATGTATACTGAGGCCTTTGAGGGTGACAGAGACAACATTTGAAGGCACCTGGATCTGTGAATCACCAACTTGGAGATGAACCTTCCATGTGGATCATCCAATAAAACAAACATTAAACTCTTGTGTAAATGAAAAATGAGCATTTTTCAGGTTAACCTACTGAAATTTTGGAGTTGTTTGCTAGAACAGTAGCTTGTCCTTACTTATATAAAAGTTCCTACTCAGAAAGATAATATTGCTTTTCAACAAAAACAGAAGTGATCATGTGCTATTGGCTTAGTGGTCAGACAAGAGGAGGCAAAGGAATTGAAAAACAAGTTTGAAGGCTGGTGAGCCATATTGTTTTGTGGGAAAATATTTAATAATAATTTACCTGCAATAATTTGAAATAAAGACTATAAACTTAATGAGCCTATAATTTTATTTTATTTTTTAAAGGTTTTATGTATTTATTCCAGAGAGAGAATGGGGAGAAGCAGAGGGAGAGGGACAAGCAGATTTCACACTGAGCGTGGAGCCAGATGCGGAGCTCCGTCCCAGGACCCTGAGATCATGACCTGAGCCTACACCAAGTCAGATGCTTAACCAACAGCCACCCAGACACCCCAAGCCTATAATTTTAAAGTAGTACCTGGAAAGAAGTGAAATTACCCATCAATTATTGTGAGTTGTTTTTTCATAGTCCTTATAAAAAAGAAAGCTGCCCATAAAAGAAGTGGCTGATTTTCAGGGGGAGACTAAAGGGAATGGAGAAAGTTCACCAATCCAGGGCATTAAAGTTTTGGAAAAGTAACTACTCTGTACCCTAAATAGTAAGAGATAAGACAAAAAAAAAAAGGGGGAAAAAAATGCTTTGAGCAATAAAATTCCAAGAAAGCTTCTAAGTTAAACTAAGTGACTCAGTTTTGCAGGAAAAATTCAGATCAAGAATATTACTCAAGACCCTTAGTCTCTATAGCCTCAAGGTGGCTGTCATTAATCAGAGAGGAGGTAGGTGGAAATATTAAGGAAAAAGTCAAGCTTGAAAAATAATTTTAGGTACAAATTTGTGTTTATTGCCACATGGAGCTGTCTGGAAGCAAATAGATAAAAAGCTTCCTGTTTTTGAGAAAATTATATTGCAAAAGAAACTGCAAGCCTAGTTTAAAAAATGGTCTGTGATTGCTGTGTCTTTTACCCTCTACTGAAATAACCCAATTGTAACCTGACAAGCAGGTGCCACATCTATGTTTCTCTAAAGAAGACATGCTCCCCATCATCCATGTTAGCTGTGGCCATGGGGGATAGTAAACAAGAAAATTACTTTCTAAGGAGCAGAGGAAGGAACCATGAAAAGTACTGTTTTAAGGGGGTGTTATCAGAGAACAAGATAGAGTGTACAGAACATTTTCCTCACCCCAAGTTAGACCTTCATAATGCATGCCCAACAGATTCTAATAACTCCTATGAAGCTGTGACCACTCTGGATCTTCCATTCTGTCCATTCTGGGCAAATTTTATTACAGTTATCCCACCCTCACTTTATCATTATATATTGGGTGTGGAAATGCATATAATTTTTAATAACATGTATTTTCAGTTCATACCACAAACAACAAATACAAACAATTACTCATCACTTGGAAAACATGGACTAGTAGTTAAATGTGGTTACTAAAATAGGGTCAACTAGTAGTTAGATGGGATTTTTGAGTTACCTCACTTAGGAAGGAGATGATGTGTCCCAGGTATGGAGGAGTGGTGAAATGGATATTTGGTAGCCAAACTGGCAGATAGTGGCAGACACTGGCTAGATTTTGAATGTTTTACCCTTTTCTCCTGCACACATAGCCTGACTATATTTCACAGTTTTACTTGCTGGGGTGGTGAGATTGAGTACTGACCAATGGAATAATGATGGAAGTTATTTATATACAGTTGACCATTGAAAAACACAGGTTTGAGCTGCATGGGTCCACTTATGCATGGATTTTTTTCAATAATTATATAAATGTCTGGCATTGATTCAGTACAGTACTGTAAGTGTATTTTCTCTTCTTTATGACTTTCTTAATAATAGTTTCTTTTCTCTAGCTTATTTTATTGTAAGAACATAATATATAATACATGTACAAAATATGTGTTAATTGACTGTTTATGTTATCAGTAAGGCTTTGGTCAATAGTAAGATTATTAGTAGTTAGTTAAGTTTTGGGGGAGTCAAATGTTACATGCCCATTTTTTACCGCATAGGGGGTTGGCACCCCTAACATTTGCATTGTTCAAGGGTCAGCTATATACTCTACAAAGCCAGACTCAAAAAAAAAAAAAAGCCAATCTGGTAAGATCCTCCATTCTTTCTTTCCCTGATAGGGACTGGGAGCAGAGGGTTCCATTGCTTTTGACAGAGTCAAAAGATGGAAGGAGGGGCACCTGCGTGGCTCAGTCGGTTAATCAGCTCAGGTCGTAATCCCTGAGCCCTATGATGGAGCCCTGCATTGGGCTCCCTGCTCAGTGGGGAGTCTGTCTTTCTTTCTCCCTCTTCCCGCCCCACCACATTTGTGCTCTCTCTCCCTCTTTCTCTCTCATATGTGTGCTCTCTCTCTCAAATAAATAAATAAAATCTTTTTAAAAAAATGGAAGGAGCCTAAAACACTGCTTGACAAATAGGAAATGAAGAAAGAAACTGTACGTGTCCAGGAGACTTTCCTACCCAGAAATTGGATTACTATTGGAATGATGATAAAACTTTATTATATTTGCCAACAGAATGTTGTATTTATTTGTTATAGCAGTTATCTTTTTCTGGTAATAGGGTAGGTGGTTTTATTATTTATGTTATTATCATTTTATACTTTTTTATTATATTTTCAACCAATACTTGACTAGGAGTTACTTGAGGGCAAGACAAAGTCTTAGTTCTTATTCTAATCTTATTAAACTATCTTTCAAAACACATTCACTGTAACCTGTTAAAGTAGTAATGTATGTTATACCCCATTACACTATACTGGTAACTTCAGAAGCATTAGAAGATTAATATGATATATGATAGCTCATATACTAATATCTAAATATATATTAATTATGTGTTTAAAATATATATTAACATCTCATATGTTAGTATGAGATATTGTATATCATATAGATATATTAATGAGGCATGATATGAGAGAACATGTAGAGCTTTTCTTTACAGATTTTAGAAAGGTGCTAAAATCAACATTGCCTTTTCAAAATTTGGACAAAACTTATTAGCTTTGGTGTGATAACAACTGGAAAAAAAACCCTCAAGATCAAGATAGTATCAATTCAAATGAAACAGAGATAAAGCTACCATGAAATTGATTTAACTGAAATCTTTAGCAAAATTCTTATTCCACTAAGAAACAAAAACATTAAGTCCTAATGATAAATCCTGGATTTAGCTGTTAAGATTAAAAATAAAGTTAAATTAGCCAATGATATATTCACTGGGGCAATCCATATTCTTAGTGCCACCACATACATGACAAATTCCTGTGTATCACACTTATTCATGAATATACTTCGGTTATCTGATTCCTATAAGAGAAGCCAAATTGCAATTTACCTCTATGTTTATTTTTTTATTTTATTTTATTTTTTTACCTCTATGTTTAAAGGGCTATCCTATATTTTCCCAAACCTACATACTCATTACAATTTTGCATAATTTCTAAAAATATCCTGTCCTCTACAGATTTTTTTTTTTTGGTAACAACTTACAGGTTTAGGACACTTTATTAAATATCTTCTATGAGACAAATGTCAATTTATTTCAAATGATTTACTATTTTATATATATATATATATATATATATATATATATATATATATATACTTTAACCTAATTGAGAAATTCACCTGGAAGAATATATTTTATTGTAGTAGAAATAGAAGCTTGAAAACAAAGGTCAAGTCCTGAGTCAGTTTTTCTGAACTATATGCTTTCTTTTCAGTGTGTTATAATTTTTCATTCAAATCAGAAGTGTGTGATAACTTGCAAATTCTTCAATATAATATACTTCTGTAAGGATGAGTTTTGGAAGGACAGAATACAGGTGATCTGTGGTTTTAAGTTTGGTTTGAAAAAGAAACGTCTGGAAATAGAGTGAGCAGATTTTGAAGGCAGCGGAGATGCAGTCTATGTGGTCATTGAAACTGGTGACTATTATGAGGAAGATGTCTACATGGGCTACTTGAAATCGTGGCATTTTGCTCATAATAATGTGTAATTTTCACCCAGACCATTGGGAAGCAATAAGCTTCATTTCAAGTATACTTCCTCTAGCCTCTCTGAGACACTCTGAAAATTATCTTGGAAGCTGATTGAATTCTTATTCTGAGAAGTAGACAATGGGAGAAAACTGTCAGTTGTAAGAAAGTCAAGTAGAATTGCAGGTATAAGTTTTCTGTCTCTTAAAATAACTTAAAAGTTGAATCAATAAAGTCAGTATATACTCTTGAGGAACCCAGTGACTGACAATGAGAGTTTAATTCTACTCTACTGGCAGATATAGTCATTCAAATATGGTTTTAAAAGCTAAGAGATAAGAAATAAATTTATTGTTTAATCTGGTCAGGCATAGGAAGTGCTGGGCCTGATCAGAAACAATAGCTAAAAGTCAACTCTGAGAACAGGGCCCGGTTCTGCTTCATCTTTATGTTCCCAGTGCATTATAAATTATAAATATGTCTGTAAACAAATTAAGAAAAAAGAATTTGTATATTGGTATAAAGGAAACAGATGCACACATGGCACATTTGGAGTAAGGTTTTCATTGGCAACCTCACTCTGGTGGGAAGTCCACATTGATCTTCAAAAGACCTCTCCTGATAGCAGAGTTCTGATTTCAATGGAGTAGAATCTATACTTCATTCTTTGAAACCCAGTATTTATCATGGAAAAGTAAATTTATCAAGGGTCAGAAGAAATATTTAACTTTCAAGGAAAATAAAATTATGCCATGTAATTCTTTAAATAAAGATTTGACAAGGCCTGAGTGGTAATTACACAAGGGATTTATGGGAAGAACAAAGGAAGCAGTGTTTCCACAACCACTGGCTGTCTCTCTCTCCCTCTTGCTGAGTTTGTGTCTGTGTATGAATATGTTTATTTGTTGTACAGAGGGTTGGGTGAGATGATAAAGCAAACTCTATTAACTCAGATAAAAAGGTCGGTCTGTTCAGAAGACAAGGGTGGATTATTGTCTGAAGGTAGATTTTCTTAAGAGAATCCTCAAATAAATTACTCTAACATTGCAGTTCATTAAATGTGTTTTTTTTTTTTTTCCTGCTAGAATCCTTAAAGGATTTATCAGGTAGAGAACAAGTAAGGGAGACAAATAATAAAACAATCTTTATGATGCATAAAACTTACTCCATTATATTAAGGTAATACTAAATACATATAGTAAAATTTAAACTCATTTATAGATAAAAAATTATATTCACAAAAGCAAAAAAAATTTCTCCTATGATAAAATATGTGTTTTTCTTTGAAGAGTAAGTTATGGGCATAGGATAGGACTATATTATTACATGATAACTTAAATGGAAAAGATATTAGTAAGACGAGTAAAAAATTATTTAAGTTGCATTGGAGCCAACCATGCAGAAGACTGATAGGCAATAGATGAATATCATCTAATTCATTATTAAGTCCACAAGAAAAAATAAATCAAACTATATATTTATAATTCACTAATTTTAAATAAAATGATGGTTCAACTTAGGCAATTTAATTGGAATATCTGATAATTTTATAAATTTAATTATTTTTTATTTAAAAGATTGACCTGATAATCCTGTACAATCACAATAGCAAAATGCAATATAAATTGTACTTTCTATACAATAGAACCAAATAAAATGAGGGAACAGGTTGCCAACAATTATTACAAGGATTATTCTTCTGCTACATATGCACACATATAACAATATTATTTAGTATCATCCTTTGAAAATACAAACCATTACATAAATTTTGTCATTTTAACCTAGTTTGCTAAATAAATATTGCCTAGCAGTCAAAGAATATATAATTCACTTACCAGAAATTTCTCAGATTGATGTTTAAGCCACATCTTCTTCAACTTCAATTAAAGTGAAGGTAGCTTAAAGTTGCCTTTTGTTTTTTACCTAGTTAACACCGGAATAAAATTAATAGGTAAATCAAAGCAACAAATAGTTGCTGAGATATCATTTTATATTAGTAGCAGTGAAAGATGCATAGACATTTCTAAATGCAGAGCTAACAAAATTAAATTTTAAAAATTAACTTCATATTGCCTATTTCTTACATATTTAGCTGGATAAGTAGAATTTTCATCTTTTATTTAAAAATGTACCTTTATGGTTTGTATAAATGTAGACAAAACATCTGGATGAAGAGTAAAAAATGTGTGGCCAGTCATCCACTTATTCTAGTTACTCACATAATCATACTATATGCTGAAATTCAGATATTTAAAAAAAGGTAGACATAAGAGCATTCTAGTGTTTTATACTAGCTGCATCAAACATTTAATTTTAGATACTGAGATTTGTAATTTCCAGATGGAATTCCTTCCTTTCCTCCAGTATTTAGACATTAGTTGAAATTTATTAATTCTGAAAAACAGATAACAAGATAATCTATAAAGTCAGAGATTTTTCTCCTTGTTAGTGAAAACTGCCTTACTATGTCAATCACTTATAATCCTTTACTTCTCACTTTCAAAAGACATTCTGAATTTTTAATTTGCTGTTTATTAAATTCTCTCGGCTTCCATTTTATCATACTCTTTTTCCTTGTATGCTATTTTTTGTTTATTATCAGGTGCCTGCATTGCCTGTTTTATCTCTGCTTTATTTGTTTTCCCTCACATTTTACCTGTAGCCACATGTTTTTTCTCACTGTATGTCATTAAGTCAGTCATTCCCAATACACATGATATATTTTGGAAATTTTCTGGGGTGTTATTGGTTATCATGATTAGGAACATGTTTAGTGGGCAGGGACCAATTATGCTGGATGTCCTGCTTTCCGTAGGGTAGTCCTATGAAACAAGAAATGGCTCACAGCCTGTACAACTTTAAAAAGTTTTACCAGACATCCATGGTAGTAAACATGATGAAATAGTTTGAGGTGAGCATCTAACTCCAATTCACATTAAATTCAACTGATGTTTAACGTGGAGTATTATTGTAATTTCTTATATTTGGCCTTTATCAATTACCAAATCTAGCTTCCTTTGACCTGAAATGCCTAAAGTCTCCTTCCCTCTCCTCTTTTGCTCCCTACAATGCAATTTTGACACTAACTACCCAGAATCCGGCCAAACTTTACAAGATAAGGGCACATTCCTCCATAAAACTAACCTCACTTCAGATACCAGCCTTGAGCCCAGGAGTTCCCAGGTCAGACTGGCAACAAACTTGCAAGTTTCCACTATCCTCTCAGTTTCAGTAATTCACTAGAAAAACACCGAACTCGGGAATGTGCTATACTTACAATTTCAGGTTTGTTTGTTTGCTTTTTTATATAACAGAAAAGGATACAAAACAAGACTAGCCAAAGAAGAAATGTGTAGGGTGAGATCTGGGAGGATCCTAAGTGCTAAGTTCCTCATTGAGTCAAGATACATCACTCTCCTGTCACACTGATGTGTAACAATACACACAGAATGCTGTTAGCCAGGGAAGCTCACCCAAGCCTCCATGTCTAGAGTTTTTATTGGGATTTTATTACACAAACATGATTGATGGTCTGGCAGTTGAACTCAGTCTTTTGTTCCCCTCTTCCCCAGAGGTCAGTCAGATATTAATGGACTCAAAGCCCCAGCCCTCTAATGACATGGTTGGTCTTTCTGGTGTGGCCAGCCCTGAATCTGAGTCACCTCATTAGCATAAATTTGGGTATGGTCAAAGGGGACTACCATGCATAACAAAGATACTCCTGTCACTCATGAAATTTCAAAGATTTGGAAGCTTCCTTCTAGGAACCAGGGATAAAGGCCAGCCAAAGTCTTTATTATACAACACTCCCTATTACCTATCCTTATTTCAGATTCTCATCATCTTTCCAAAGACTTGTGTTATCATTTAAGTTATGTTCCTACTTCCCACATGGTTCTGCTTCAAATCCATTGTCTGCAATCTTACCAGAATAATCTAGCTAAAATGCAGTTTGGGCAATGTCAGTCCTCTGCTTGAAGTCTTTTAACAATGTTCTGAATTCTACAAAGCAAATCTAGGTTCCTTAGCATAATGTACAATGCTGTCTGAGAGCTTCATCTGCCTAGTTCTCTAGTTGTGTGCACACCCCAAATTATTTATTCCATTAGGAAAAAACTTACCTAATTGTATATCCCTACTAAGGTGACATATTTCTCTTTTGGGTGTTATTGCTCATTGTAATTTCTTTTTTAGAAGACCTTTCCCTCCCTTCACTCCTAATTATCTGCATAACTCTTTTTAATTCAAGATTCAGATTAAGGAAAATTAAATCTTTCTTACTCTACCCAGGTTGGGTGAGGTTCCATTTTTTTGTGTGTTCTTCAGTACTTTGTATATTATTTTTTGGCAAATCATTTATTATCTATTAGAAAATCTATTTATGTGAATGTCTATACTGCAAAATTGCCCGATACTTGTTTTATTCTTTTTAATTTGTAAGAGAAATCCCAATTTTTAGATGGCTGTTAAGACTTCCCATAAGAAAGACTACATTTTCCAGCTTACATCATAGGTCCTGCCATGTGATTAAGTTCTCACCTAAGGGATATAAGAAATATTATATAAGACTTCCAAGAATTGCCCTTAAAGGGAAGAATAGATCCTGTGTTCTGCCTTCTGTTCTGCCTGCCACAGTGAGAATATTCAGAATATAATCAAATGATGTCATAAAATGGAAGCCGTGTGTATAGGAAGCTGGCATGAACTGTGTCCTGGATAATTATTATCTTTATCACCCTTATACTACCTTGATATTTCTTTTTTCCACACAGGAGAAATAAATGTCTATCTAATTTAAGCAGCTATTGTTTTGGCCACTCTGGCCAAATTCAATACTGATTGCTATTCTTCTCACAAAGTGTAAGTTCTTATTATCTTCTTAATTTCCAAGAACAAGAACAATAGCTAGAACAGTATGTTCTCAGTAATTGTTCATTGAATTGAAATAAAATATAGATGAAAAAGCAATTGATTTCTATTTATAAGGAGACAATGAAGTATTTGTTCAATAGTTTTAATAGATTTATTCCACTGAAATAGGATTTTGGATAATGATAATTTAAGGTTTCAAATATATGAAATAATTACATGAAATTGGTCAAGTGAGTAAATACCTATTAGATCAAAGTGACACATTTTGGAAAGCTGACCAAATGTCCCAAATGGAAAAAACTATTATAAAAATAACATATTTGTATATTTCAATATGATGAATTGCTTGTTTACTTTAGTAGTGAAAAACTTAAGGTAAAAACATAATCAATATACAAATTAATGGAAACAATATTTTGGTTTATTTATTTTGTTTGCACTCAATGGGGTATGTCTTTGTCAAATGTCAAAGCCAAAGTTCACACTTTTTGGCTTCTATTACATCACTTCTTACTTATTTTCCTCTACTTCACAGACTCTCTTCTCAGGCTTGTTTGCTGGTTCTTCTGTTTCCACTCAAACCCCAAATGTTGGAGTAGCCCAAGTCCTCTCCTTTAGCCCATCATCCTCCCAGGAATCTTACTGGGTCCATAGTTTTCATTACCATCTATAAGTCTCTATATACAAATCTATGTTTTCACCCTGGATCTCTCCTTGAAATTTCAGATTTTTATATCCAAATTTTTACTTAAAATTTCCATTTTGATACCCAGTAGTCATTTCAGACTTAACATGTTCAAAACAGAATTATTGAAGTACCACATGAATTACCTTCCACGAACAAACCTGCTCTTATATCTGTCTGTCTCTTTTCAGGAGATATCCATTCAGTAGCTTATATCAAAAACTTAGATTGTGTTTCTGGTCTGGTGTGCCTTATTTATCATATCCATTTGTATTCTATGACAGATTTAACTCTAAATAATATCCACATTTCTTGAATATATCCAGTTCTTTCTATCTAATCTATAATTATCCTAAATCAAATCACCATCTCATTCACCTGAATCACTATCATCTAACATGGTCTCATCTTTTTATATTGTTCCTGGGCTCCTACTTTCCCTCATAAACCATTCTCCACACACCAGTGAGAGTCATGGTTTTTTTTTTATTTTTTTTTTTTAAAGATTCTATTTATTTATTTATTATTTGAGAGAGAGAGGGTGAGAGACAGAGAGCACAAGAGGGGAGAGGATCAGAGGGAGAAGCAGACCCCCCGTTGAGCAGGGAGCCCGATGTGGGACTCGATCCAGGGACTCCAGGATCATGACCTGAGCTGAAGGCAGTCGCTTAACCAACTGAGCCACCCAGGCGCCCAGAGTCATGGTTTTTAGATGTAAGAAAAAACATGTGATTTCTTTACTTAAAATAAGACAATTAATATATGTTTCAAAAGAATAAACACATCCTTATAAATGGAGTAATTATTCTAGTCTTTATATTCTATTCTTAATATCTTAATAGGAAGATGAGAATTCTAGTACAATTGAATTTAAAAAACACTAAAAGTCCCTTATAGAAGATGTGGAATAGAATAATACTTAACCATAGAAAAGATTGAAATCTTGCCATTTGGAATAATGTGGATGGACCTAGTGTGTATTACACTAAATGAAATAGGTCAGTGAAAGACAAATAGTGTATGAGTTCCCTGATATGTGGAATCTCAGAAACAAAACAAAACAAAGCAGAAACAGATTCATAAATACAGAGAACAAACTGGTGGTTTCCAGAGGGCAGGAGAGTGGGAATCAGATGGGTAAAATAGGTGAAAGGAATTAAGAGGTACAAACTTTGTAAAATAAGTAAGTCTTTGGAATATAAAGTAAAACATATAGAATATAGTCAGTAATACTGGAATAACTTTGTATGGTGACAGATGAGAAATACACTGAGTGATGAGCACTTTGTAATATATCTAAGTGTTGAATCACTATGTTGTACATCTGAAACTAATATAACGTTGTATGTCAACTATACTTTCAATTTAAAAAAATCCTTTATGCGTAATTCATCTATATATATATTACTTCTATGTCAGCGGTAAAGTCATATGTTTTTAAATCTGTGGAGTAAAATTGGTGACAGTACATTATCATAGACAAACAATCCATCAAATAAAAGTGTATCAGCAGGACAGTAATACCCTGAATCATATGCTAATGATAAATGAAACTAATGATTTGGTTTCTTGTTTGTTTCCTCATTAATGTATTTCTCATTCATATCTAGTGATAAAAATTACCCTACTTGGATTTTTTTCCAATGAAAAGATGCAAAAATAAAAAGAATTTCTTAAATACACAACAATGAAAATTTTACTTTCATTTTGTCACATTTTGTTTTAGAGATTGACTTCCCCTAGAAGCAATGTGTTTTCTCTTATCACATTAACCTTGATCAAAGTATCTCAATAGATAAAGTTATCTAGCTCTCTAATACAAGGCCAACTCCCTATTACTGAAAATTATTTTTGTTCCTCACTGAATTAGCATCCATTTGCTACTGTAACATTTTACTGCAAACTTAATGGCTTAGAATAAGAGAAATTTCTTTTTCTTTTTTTGAATGTAACAGTAGCTCATTCCTTTATTTTTTTCAAGTTTTTATTTAAATTCCAGTTAACATACAGTGTAACATTAGTTTCAGGTATAGAGTTTAGTGATTCATCACTTACATACAGTGCTTATCACAAGTATCCTCCTTAATCTTATCATTCTGTAGGTCAGAAGTTTGAAATGGTCTTACTGGACTAAAAACAAGGTGTCAGCAAGGCTGCATTACTTCTGGAAACTGTAGGAGTTTGTTTCCTGGCCATTTCCAGCTCAGAGGACACCTGCTTCCCTTGGGTCAGGGCCATCTTTTTCTATCTTCAAAGCCAGCATTGTCCAGCCAAGAGCTTCTCATGCTGCCACCCTCCCTGCCCCAGTTCTCTTTGTGTTTCCCTCTTTTATTTTTAAGGACCCTTGTGATTATATTGAGCCTATCTTAGTCTGTTTGGGCAGCTGCAACAAAATATCACAGAGTGAGTAGCTTATAAACAACAGTAATTTACTTCTCACAGTTCTGGAGGCTGCGAATTCCAATATCGAGGCACTGGCGGATTTGCGATCTTTTTGCTGTAAATTCATATGGCAGAAAAAGCAGGGGAGCTCTCTTAGACCTCGTGGCACCAATCCCAATCATGAGGACCTCGCCCTCATGCCCAAATTACCTCCCAAAGGTCCCACCTTGAACACTAGCACATTGAGAGCATTAGGATTCAACATATAAATTAGGAGGAAGGAATACAAACATTCAGTCCACAGCGGGGTCCAACAATAATAATCCAAGATAATCACTCTAATTTAAGGTCAGATGAATAGCAATCTTAATTCCATGTATAACCTAATGCCCCATTGTCATGTAATCTTTCCCAGGTTTCTGGGATAGGGACTTGAACATCTTTGAGGAGTTATTGTTATACCTACCACCATCACCAACTGGCGTACTACTCCCATTGAGTTGTCAGGGATGGAGAGATATATTTTAGAAATTAAAAAGTATAAATGGCATGTTGAAAATTAATTTTTCCACTCTCAGATTAAACACATTTTTATTCATCCAACCACACTTTCAAAAAAACATTTATTAGGTTCTTAGTCTACCTACAACACTGAGGATCCCCTTGGAAACAAACAAACCACCCATTTTGATGAAATTTTATAATTCACAGGAGGAACAGGTATACTTCAATTGGTGTGAATGCTACAAAGAGATTATGGGATTTATTAGAGGTCCCCAGTCGTCAGCGGTGGTCAGTTCATTAAAAGAGGTGGGAAATTATATCACCAAAAAGAACGCTTTCCCGCTGGTAAATATGAGACATTGAAGCAGATGGAGAAGTTATCTGGAGCCTTTTAATATAGTTCAAACCATATAAAAGCCTGGCCTGATCTTAGCACTTTTTGAGATAAAATTCAGTTTCTTGAAAGATAACTGGAATGTTTGTTTTAACCATAGCAGGTCAATACTCCGATTGTTACACTAGTGATCGGATTGCTATCAGACACATCAAAGACAGGAAGAAAAGAGTAATGGTGGTTTTTAGTACAATAACATAGCAGTATAGTGTATAGGCAATCTAGAGAGAACATTAAGCTCTGTGGGAACAGTGCTAGAGTATGAAGCCATTTTCTTTGTTACCATAGAAACAGCAAAATGTCAACTATTTTTAGAGCTTTGTTCCAAGATTCAAGCAGCCATGCTAGTTATCAGTATGTTTAAAGATGCCAGAAACATATGCCAAGTAGTATAGCTAGAAATTTAAGTTTGTAAGGTAATTTATTTTCTCTAGGACATTTTAATAATGTACATGTCCTCTATATCTAATGTTATTTATACAATTAAATGTCCACACTTTATAAGAAATTATATAAACAAGTATTATTTTATATACACATATTTAATAAAATAAGTTACTTCCACGCATGGTTTTTCAAGGATGAGTATAACATTATAGTGTTCATAGCTATAAACACTATAATTAACTTGGTACACAGACACTCAACTAGTTGGCTTCTGTTATCACTTAGCTAATTTCTTTCACCTTCAATAAACATCTACTGAAAGCCAGGCACCCCACTAGGTTCTGCAAATATAAGGATGACAAAAGTGCCATATTTTTTCCCCAGGTACATATCTCTAAACATGAGCTTGACCTTAAGATGCATTATATTATAAAACCTGACAAAAATTTTAGGACAAACAAATATTAATTAAGGTGCCTTTCTCCAAAAATAAGATATTGGTTCTTAATTTTTGCCAAGAAGCAAAAATGAAGAATGGATTCATGTTTAACTATGCAATTTCCTTTGTGTTTGTTGCTTAATGAAGATCCTCTGGCAAACAAGAATGTAAAATCCATCTGTGCAGTATGCTTAACATGTTTGTGTATAATGGAAAATTAGTAACTTTTATGTTTTTATGGGCAAGACATAAACCATGCAATTAGGAAGAATGATGCAGTTATTAAAATTTTGAATTACCAAAAGTAGTGTTCACTCACTTCTATGTATATATAAGATGTTTATAATTCACTACCTTCCTCTTCTCTTTTTATAATTTAACTTAAAATGTGTATTTTGAGGGTTTACAGACAAATGTAATTATTGAAAGCAATTTGAGAAGAAAGTGATCTGACAAATTATTCTCACACTGAGATTTACTTTCTTAGGTTACCACTGATGCCTCCTGAATTCTGTAGATAGAGACAACTAATTGAGAATAACACAGTCAGAAGACTTTTGCAGAAAAAATGCCTTCTCATTTGGAGTGACTTAAATACTGTTGTTATATCATCCTTACTAACAAGTTAAAAATCAAATTATTAGGCAAATTTATCTAACTTAAATGGATCAAAAATCTGTATTTAAAATTAGAATAACAAGTTATTGTATTGATTCCTTCAATAAGAGGTAAGAGGCAAGCCCTGATAGCCAAAAAGAAAAAAAAAAAGAGGGAGGGAGGGTGACTATAATAAGCTAAAGTTGCCTTCTTTCTGAAACTTTAACATGTGGAAAACATTTTACAGTATTCTAAAAATACACATACAGATATCTGCATATTTTAAAATGTCATTTGATGGTACTTTAATGAGTCACATATCCAGAGATAAAAAGTTAACACAATTATCTAGATAATTGCACTTCAAATTATTTAGATATCTCCAGCAGAGGAAAAATATAAAGATTTTACTCTAATTGACAATTCTTCATTTCCCTTTGTGTTAGAAATTGTGTCTCTGTATAGTTTGTTCGTTCCTAAAGGTGAAAGCACAAACACATTATCTTTAAAAGATTGACTCTGCAGTTTGCTGTAATCATATAACTTGACCACCAAATGACCTCATAGTGGATGCTGCTTGGTTTGCCTTTTGGACTGAGAACTCATCTTCCAAACTGAGAGAAGTGTGTCCTCTTTAGGAATTGCCCTCTTTGGAAGGCTCTTGCCTCGCCCTAGGCTATGTGCATTCATTGAGGCAACTTGCACCCACCTATGCAGGATATACGAAAGTCTGGTCTTTGTTATTCTCTCAATCAATATCTCACATATCTCCTGTGGTACCTACTATTGATTTACATGATCATCCTGGGTTCAAAGCTCTCTGTGAGATTAACTGATGCTTCTGTTAAAACAAGCCACCGTTCAACTTCTCCCTCTACGGAATCTTGGTCCCTCGTGCCTCAATGGGGAATTTTACTTAGACCTCTCCCCAATAAACCTCTTCCACTTAAATCTCCATCTCAGAGTCTGTTTCCAGGGAATCCCACTAAATACCTTAAAGGTGTGTTTGAAGAACTAGAGATCAGCTATATAACAAAGCAAGCAGAGGGTTGAAAATGTAGGTTTTGAGCATTTATTTATTTTCTTATTATTGATTAGCACTTGTAGATCTCACATACTGCCTGATTGCTTTATTAAGAATTATCTATGAAAATGAATAAATTTTTTTGCAGGCATGTTGCTACTGTATTAGGCAATGTGTCGGCAACTTCATGTTCATTAGAACTTATTTTTCTGCACTGATAATCTAGGTAGGCAACACCATTGGTAATGCCTTAATGGATGGTCTCTTTTTTTTTTAGTAATGTAGAAAGTGTATATAACATAATTGTATATTGTAGGGCCAAGAATTCCTCTCAAGAAGTAATTCACATTTTTCTTTTAATAATAAAATAAAAATCTGGTTATAAAAATGAGTTAAAGATTTACATGCTATTCTTATTGTGCAATTATTATCTTTACCTTAGTAGACCATGTATTTCTAATCATCCTACACTTCTTTAGTACCTAGCACAAAGTACATTTACAATAAATGAATGAATTAGGAATAAAATTAGATGATTCTTACACTGAGTTACCATATTTATCATGAAAAGGCAAATAGCATAAGATTAACTACCATTTATATATTACCTTCTGTGTGCTTTTCTTACAATGTAGACTGGAGCAAGTTAGTTATCGTGTAAGAAAGAACCTGTTTGGAAGGTCAGATCAAGATGAGTTCAAACCTCAGTTCGTCCATTTATTGATATGACCATTGTAAGTTAATGAACCACTTTATTTTTGTCTTTTTTTTTTTTTTTTGTCTTCTTTCTTTCTTCCTTTGCTTCTTATCTTTCCTTTCTTAACAAATATTAATTATGGTCCATCCTCTGTGGACTGAGCACTATGTGGGTGTTTACAAATAGGACTGTGTACAAAATAAGCTTATATCCTTAAATTTCTTACTATTTGAAATAATAAACAAGGAGAAATAAGGGGGTGGTGGTGGTGATATTTAATTCAGTCTATAGTGTTTAGGAAGGGTTTCCTAGGATAGATATTCACAAAGATGAGTTCAGTTATATGATTAGGAAGATTTTGGTAAGATGTAGAGATAGCAATTGAAGAGAAGGGAGAGGATCATAGACAGAGGTTATAAGTAGAGGGATGTGCAGAAATGTGGAGACAAGAGAACATAGAGTGTATTGAGAAATTTGTGTATTTTAATTTTGAGGGGATTATTTTACTATGAGGGAAAGAAACCCACTTAAGTCTAACCAAGAAAGAAGAGGGACATCTGATAAGTATCCAGGGGAGTCTATAGGTCCCATGAGCAACTGGAATCTGTCATAAGCAAGCCATCATGAGCTGATTCTCTCTGTTTCTTTGGGACCATGTGGTGTTTTATGTCTACGTCATTCAGCATCACTATTTCAATTGTCCCTCTATTTCTATGTTGCTCTAACTTTTTTCTTCTTTTCATATATAGTGGAAACATTGTTCTCCTAATCTCACATCTACATCACTGCTCATTTTAGAGACCCAGCAGAATCTGACAAGAGGCCCTATCCCCCAATCCATGTTACTGCAAGTGAAAATTCCCATCACATCAGATGGGAATCGGATGGGGATCAGATGTTTATCCCCAATATCTAATCCTACTGTAAATGGATTAGAAAAGCAATATAGTTAAGAGATTATGGGTAGACCTGAGAGTGCTTTTCTGCAGGAAATGATCACTAAAAGAGGATTGCCCTTCTCTGGACTGGGATATAGGGTATGGTGGTTGGGATGGAGGAGGGAGAGATAAAATATCCACTAGCTTGCAAGTTATAATAAGGTCTTTGGACTTTATGCTAGAAGTATGAAAAATAGAGATTTGTAACTGACATGACAGGATTTTCTTTTTTAGAAAGCGTACCTTATATGTCAATGCAGAAACTTTATTTGAATGGGTCAATATTCAGTGTAGCTCATGTAGCCCAGGTGAAATACAATTCACTAGTGGCAGAAGATTAATATAGTTCATTGAGACTGGAAATAAAACCAGGTCACAATGAGAACTGCAAGAAGCCTCCAGGATTATGTTGTCCTCAAGGTTACTATTAGGGCTTCTATCAGGAACAGATTTGGGGGATCCAGGATTTGAAGATCCAAAACACTGACAACTTGGGAGTCTTCTTTAATAAAAAAAATTACATTATAAAAATAAAATTAGGAATAAGTGTAGATATTTATTTAGATCAGAAAGGAAATAACAGTGAATTTAAATGTGTTTTTAACTCAACTTCTCCTTAACCAGATTTTACAAATGCTGGAGACACTCCAGTGTCACCCAACATGAAGGGAAGCATGGCAGAGAAGAAGTCAAAGTAGAAATACACACTGGCCCTGACTGAATGCAGTTAAAGTATCTTATATTTGAAAAATTTAACATACATATGACCATATGAACATATTTCTAAGGTCCCTTCTAAAGGCATTGAAGGGTGAAGGGTGTTTCAGCTTAAGCTTTGTTAGTTTCACTGTCCATCTACCTCCACTTATTAAATGTGGCAGACCAAAATCTTCCAGGAAAGCTGAAAATTCCAGTGTCCCCACAAAGTGATAAATATGTCTGAATCAATCTAATATGTCAGGAAGAGAGTAATGTTATTCCACAAGACCCAGATGTAACTTAAGGCTATAGTCAATGACTTATTCTTCTTGTATGTATAGTTAATAGAGCAATATTTCAAATGGTTATATATCTGCCCAGTAGTCAATACCCTGAAATTGAAAAATATATTGTTTTTTGGAACTGTTTGAAAAGTTTGAGGGTTCAGGTTTACTTATAATAATCTATTCTAAATTACTTTTAATTTTTTTAATGTTTAATGTCCTGAGTACACTTTGAGAAATATTCTCTTTCATTTTCTGTAGATGACCAAAATGAGTGAAGGAGTCCCTGTTCACTGGCTATATTCATGTTCCCCTAAACAGAATAATTATCTGTAATTGATAGAATACAAGAATAATTGTAGCATTTATTAAGAATAATTATCATAAGGCGCTTATTGTCCTTTAAAAAATGCACTCTAAGTATATATACCAGGAATCCTTGTTTTACAAGCATACTCAAAATAGGCAACTTTTAATAATGAGTTCAAAGTTTATTTCCACTGAGTGGATGGGAAACTCTTCATGGTCAAATGAGAAAGAAAAGCCTAATTTCTTGGACTTAAAAATATTACATTATATTAAATTTCATGAAGAGATTTTTAAACTTAAAAAATAGATAGATTTTATATCATCCTTTACTTTTTATTCATCTAGTTACCAGAAAGTTTCCTTGCTATGTATTTCTGAGCAAGATAACATTGTCACTTGGTATTTATAAAGTATCTTCATGTAGAGCATGTCTTTTTATTTTTTGTAATTTGTGAGTGTTTGATGCTCATGAAAAATGTCAGATTGACATCCCTAGATACCAGAGTCCTCAATTTGTGCTTTCTACAAGCCTTGGGGAAGCACAGCCTTCTCAATGATCCTAGCCAACATAGTTACAACAGAGCAGTTTAAGGAATAACTGGATGGCTCAGGGCTTGGCCTCTGCTGAATCTGTCAGCCAATGTACCAATTAACTCAAATACAATTTTTATGATGTGTACCAATTTCATTGGAAAGTGAATACATGGCTGTAGGTTTTACAGCTGCCTCAAGAAACAAAGAGCCTAAACTAATTGCAAAAGCTGTCACTATTGTCATTGAGCCACTGAGTTGAAAAGTTTACTGAAAAATCTCTCACAGTTTGCTTTGTACCAAAAGTCATGATTTTACATAAATTATACTGTTTGCCTTGGAGGCAAACATAAGACAAGGAGAAATTAAATAATCATATAAATGCAGACCTTAAGTATTTTATTTATATGGCCATAAATTTCATTGTATATATTGAACAATCTCATTCCTCTCAGTTATAATGTTTAATAAATCTATTGCTAAAACTTATCAAGCAACATTTGGCCTTCATGAAAATGTTGTTTTCAAAATGTATAAACATATTCTATATAAGATCTGTTTTTGTGACTTGATGATGATTCCTAAAAAGACTAAAGTGTGGATTATTTCTCTCTTAAGTATGAAAATCAGATAATCTTGTGGATCTGTGAAACTAATGTAAAAATGAGAGACTTCTAAGGAAACAGAAGAGTTGTGATCTGAGGTGAATATTGGGTAGAGGGGAAGAGGGTCAGTGGACAGTTAAGAGTTGAGGAGAATCTGGTTCTTTGTGCAGAGTTTAGGCTGAGGAAAAACTTTATGTGTTCTTTTCTCACTTCCATAATATGGGTTATATCCCACAAAATGGCCACTAGAGTCTGAATAGCAACAGAGTCAACCCAGATCTGGCTGGGATCAGAGACTAAGTTGTCTGAAATGTGAACTAATAAAATATTCCTAGAAAGACAAGACAAAAACTTTTCTCACCCCATCATCTCATAAATTGGGCTAGAAGATCCTAATTTGGGAATTAGAAACTTCTGGAAAAGAACAATACCCAAGCATGAAGCCTGGAGAATGTCTTGAAGGTCAAGGTCACCTGTAAAGTTAGGCAAATATGTTCAATTGGTATTAGAAGTCTCTGCCCTGGAGTGTATTTTCTAACCTCCTTCAAATTCCAAGGACAGAAGTTAAAACCAGACTTTTAGCATCTCTCCCTTCATAACTATCTAAGGTGGCTGAAAGAGAGCTCATGGGGGGAAAAAATAAGAAATTCAAGGAACAAAAGTGCATACAAAAATAAGAATACAAGTTGAATAATTTACACGACAAAAAACAGAATTAATCTAACAGTGAAATTAAAATAATAAATAGGTCTAAAATATCTCAAAGGCATTAAAGACAAGTAATGGTAATAATAAGCAGAAACAAAACGAAACATCTAGGGGCGCCTGGGTGGCTCAGTCGTTAAGCATCTGCCTTCGGCTCAGGTCATGATTCCAGGTCCTGGGATCGAGCCCCGCATCGGGCTCCCTGCTCCGCGGGAAGTCTGCTTCTCCCTCTCCCACTCCCCCTGCTTGTGTTCCCTCTCTCGCTGTGTCTCTCTCTCTGTCAAATAAATAAATAAAATCTTTAAAAAAAAAAAAAAAGAAAAGAAAAATAAAACATCTATGAAATAGACAATATTTAAATTTTAAAAAGTTAGTAGCTTGGAGGAAGAGCAGAATATATACAGCAGAAACCACCTTAAGAAACTCCTCAAAGGAAAATAAAATGAATAAAATTACTTAGCAATGCAAAATAAAAATAAAATATATGGAGTTTAGTAACAGGCATGTCAACATCCTCATACCTGAAGTTCTGGGCACAGAAAAGTAGACAGGAGAGAAAAGATTGAATAGATAATGACTAAGAACATAGCCCAACAACAACATAATCTCAAGATGAACTTAATTTTTTAATAAAAATTTTTAATAATTAAATATAAAAAGAAAATTTTAAAGCTTCCTAAGAAAGATTACATAGTCTACAAAGAAACTAGAATGAAATTGACCCTAAACTCCAACACTTGATGAAAGTTTTGAAAGTGCTAATGGCAAAGTCCAAAGCTAGCATTTTATACTTAGCCATATTATCATTTAAATGGAAGGGTAAAATGGGATGTTCTCTAGGACTTCACTGCCTATAGAACTTTTCACTCAGTAATCATAGGTGTATATTGATTACCATATTGGAGAAGGCAGTCCTCGGTACTTGCATTCCACAAAAAGACCATCTTCAGATTTATTCTTCAAGCAACTACTCTCAAGGGGGATTCTATGAGATATATTACAAGTGTGGGTAAATTAATGGTTTAATGTATTTTATTGTCATTTAGAAAAGTAAAACAAAAAGCAACAAACAAGACATACATCTATTATAATAAGAACTAAATTGCAAATAATATCAACATAGCTGGGTAAAGAAAGAAGAGAATAAGATGTAAGGAGATGTGAACACTCTATTCAGGGAAAAGACACTGATATTTATGAGCTTAACAATTTGAAACAGAAAAAGGATCAAGATGTATGTATAAAAGTGTAAAATGTGTAACTTTTAAAATAGCATAAAATGTTGATCTATCTAATGGAAGCCAAGAAAAAGCCAGGAAGCCAGGAAAAAAAAGAAAAGAAAGAACTGTGATAAATACAGCATAGAAATTGCAAAAATAAGTCCTAATTTAACAGTATTTTCAATATAGTTGAGTTTAACTCATAAATTAAAAACACAGACTTTTAGATCACATTACAAAAGGTAAACCAGCAATGTTTTGTCCTAGAAGAGATAAATTCAAAGACTATGGGGTCGCCTGGGTGGCTCGGTCTGTTAAGTGTCTGCCTTTGACTCATGTCATGATCCCAGGGTCCTGGGATTGAGTCCTGCATCAGGCTCCCTGCTCAGTGGGGAACCCGCTTCTGCCACTCCCCCTGCTTGTGCTCCTCTCTCTTTCTCTGTCAAATAGATAAATAAAATCTTAAAAAAAAAAAAAAGACTATGTAGGAGTTAAAAATAAGAAACAAAAATATAAGAAAAGAAAGCTTCAGATAGAAGGGAATTCACTGTGTAAAACAAACAAACAAAAAAGAGAGATGGCATCAAACAGATAAAAGAAACTAAGTAGATATAATATACAAAGGAATGTCAAAATATATAAACAACTGGAAGAATTATAGGAAACATATCTCAAAGTAGTTTAAGACATTCTCATATTTATTTGAAAAATATGTTAAACTAGCAGACAAAATAACTGAAGTTATAGAAAATCTGAAGAACACCAGTATTAACCTTGAAATAATATGCATGTGTAGAGACAAATACTTTACATCTCAAAAAAATACATACTCATTTTTAGCATATTTGGAAAACAAAGTTGTGCACTTAATATCCAAAAGGAAATCTCAACAAATTTGATAGAATCAACAACTTATAAATTATGTTTGTTGATGACAATGAAATACAAATTTAGATTATTAATTTAATATGAGTGTACATTTAAATCATATAAAATTATATAAAGATAAAATATAAATATATTTATGTATGTGCACATACTGTTATTAAATATGTATTGTTTTATAATAAAATCATAAAGATTAGTTAAAAATACTTAGAACCAAATGAAAATGAAAACACTACATTTCAAAAGTATAGGGAGTGGCTGATAAAGTAGAACCAAAAAGGATATAAATAAGTTTACAAATATTTAAGCAAAAACAAGATGAATTCTAAAAATGTTATCAAAATACCCAAATTTAAAAGTTGGTGAAAGATCAAGAGAGCAAACCCATGGGAGACAGAAGGAAAATAATAACTGTGAAAGTAGAGGTCAAAACAATAACAACCAGAAGAAAAATCAATAAGGAAGATTAACAAAATTAAAAAATAGCAACAACTGTGTTTTAAAAAAGAACAATAATTTAGCCAAATTGCTGCGAAGAGGGATAAAATAAATGAGAACACGAGAACATGCAAATACAATTCTGAATGTAAAAGAGAATTAATTGCAAACACAACAGAAGATTAATAGCTTAATAAAAGAACATAGTGAACAAATATACACTAATAAATTTGGAAACTTATGGGACTTAAGAGAAAACAAATAACCTTTTATAGTCTAATATTTTCTATCTTTTCATTTACTTGAAATGACTTTTCGTTTACCTCATGATGCATAATTTTAAGATCTGCTTTAAAGTCTTTATCTGATAATTTCAACATCTGGGTTATCTTGCAGCTGACATCTTTTTATTGCCTTTTTTTAGAATAAATCACATTTTTCTGATTCTTTTGATGTTGAGTAATTTTTATTTTCATTTTGTGTAAATATAATATTACATATATACTCTGGGTTATGTTGTAAAACCGCTGCAAATATTGTGGGTTTTGTTTTAGGAGGCATTCAACCTGCTAGTCTTACACTCTACTTTCTATGTTGCTTTTCATGTGAGTTGGTTGCAATCTCAGTTCAGTTCTCCAAGCCTTTGCTATATTGGTTTGGTCTGACCCATGCATGTGTAGGTCAGAGGTTACTCTGAAACTTGTCAGTGTTCATACACAAAGTTAAGGGATCTCCTTCTTTGGTTCTATCCCTCTATATGCTCTCCTCATTGTCCAACATATAGGGGTTCCTTTTCCTGGTTACTTTGGCTCAAAGGATGGCATGATTTCTGTCAGCATTTTACCTCTGGCAGGGTGTGGCTTCCTGACTGATATCTACTTATGGAATATGCATGACCTTAAGAAAAAGAAAAAAAAAATTTTTTTTTTTTTTACTCTCTTCCACAGTCCACCTGCTTTTTTTTTTTTTTAAGATTTATTTATTTATTTATTTGAGAGAGAGAGAATGAGAGAGAGCACAAGAGGGGGGAGGTTCAGAGGGAGAAGCAGACTCCCCGCCGAGCAGGGAGCCCGATGCGGGACTCGATCCCGGGACTCCAGGATCACGACCTGAGCTGAAGGCAGTCGCTCAACCAACTGAGCCACCCAGGCGCCCCTTCAGTCCACCTGCTTTTGTTTGAGTTTTCAAACTCTTGGGTATTTGTTTTTGTATTTTGCAGAGTTGATAGTTGTAATCAGCAGGAGAGATGAGCTGAAGCCCAGCACAGTAGTAGACTCTCCTGTGGGTTTTCTATTAAAATTTCCAGATACTAAATAACTCAACAGTATACTGCTTTCATTCCCACCTCTTTTAAGATCTGGGAGATAATCACTGCATTTTCATTTTAAAGCAGTGTGTTTTTATTGAGAAATTACTATGTGCTAATAAGCACCAGGAAGATAGGGATAAAAGATGCAATCCCTGACCTCAAGAACTTCAAAAATCAAGAATAAAGACAGTTTAGTTAATAAAAAAATTAAATATGATAAGGAGAGCAATAGACACATGTACAGGATTCTATGAGCATTCAGAGGAAGAGCCCTTAATATAGCCTGTTAACTCTTCCTAGAAGAGGATATTTCTGACTGAACCTTGAAGGATGTGTAGGAATTACCCAGGTGAAGAAGTTAGGGATAGGGAAGAAGTCCTAGGCATAAAACAAAGAACATGGTGACTGGTGTAAGGAGGCTGGTGAAAATTTTAGTGAAATCACATGAATCAGTATTGCATACCATAGCAGGTATGCCAAGATATTGATAAGAGATTAATAGATTGTACAAATGCTAGAGGAGAGACTTGCCCTTTGTGACATTGTGGAAAGAGGTGGGAAGGAATGGCATAGGGAAAACTAGATGGACTAGGAGGCTATGGTGGTAAACCTGATGGGAGGAGAGGGAAATATTCCCTGAAGTGAAGCAGAGAAGGTGAGAATAGAAGAAGTGAATGGGGTAGATTTGAGAGAGGTTATGGAAATGATGTGAGAGGGTTTGGTAAGGGACTTGATGCTCCAAATACAGGAGAAGAAGTCCTAGGATATTTCCAATTCTTACTTGTTTTATAAGGCAAGTGGTTCCATCAAGGATCAATTTAAGAATTGTGGGTTGAATCTTGAAAGAAAGAGGCTCTGTTTAATTTAGATCATGTTGCAACTTGAGATGCCTGTAAGTTTCTCAAGTGAAGACATTAAATGGGCACTTGGATAAATTCAACTGGAATACAAAAAAAAAAAAAAAGTTTAGGGCTAGATGTAAATCTTTGGGAGGTCATAGCATTATACATGTTAGGTAGAAGGGACATTGGAGATTTACTTGATTTCTATTATTTTTCAGGGAAACCTCTCCAAATAGAGAGTTAAAGTGATTTGTTCAGTTGCTAATCGCAGGCAAACTGGAAATCAAATGCAGGTACGTCCTGTTTGTGTCACACGCATTAATACTGTGCTATGCTGCGCTATTCTTCTATCTATGGTAGGGCAATACTGTTCCAGAAATTAAAAATCACATGCTCAGATGCCAGATACATGAGTGACAGTTTGGTTTTATTCCACAAAATTTCAAAAGAGTAGCTTTCATTCCTGCTCACAATTTATGTTTAAATTTCCAATGATAAAGACAATGAGAAGAATAGAATGAGAAAACTAGTGGAAATGAGGAAGAAATAGAGTTTGACTGAAAATGACTATTTTGAAAAATAAGTATTTGAACCAACTAAGAGTCATTAAAGGAAGTAATATATATTTATATATATAATATACATATAATGTATGTATATTATATATATAAATACATATAAATATTTAAAATATATAGTATATATAAAAAATATATAAATATATATTATATATATTATATATATATATATAATGCCTAGAAGAGAATCTGGCACAATAATAAGCTCCCACTCAAGTAATTGTAGCTTTATTAGTTTGAAAACACAGCCACTGAGGTTATTCCTACAGTGTTCATTAAACTGTGAAAGACTATTCTGAAACTAATGGTCTAGAAGAGCTAAAGCACTGAGCATTCCAAGGGAGACAAGAACTACCCAGGTGTATAGTTATCACCTGAAGATAACTTTCTTGTTCAACAAGTTTCTTCTTGCAAATGAAACAAAATATAACCACTGATGAATTCACTCTTTGCTCCAAAAGCATGTGTATAATACTTGATATAGTTGGAATTTTCCCATAACTGTTAGAAAACCAGCTTATGGATCAAAACCAGATATATTTTTGCTGTAATAGCCCAAAGGTAATGTGGAAAATTTGAAGATTAAGAGATTCATTCTCACCTGTCGATGTAATTGAATCTGTCTCCGTCCTCCAACCTTTGACTAATATAAATACTGTGACTATTCAAGAAGATCTTGATTAACTGTAAGATGAAGGGAAGTGGTTAAGTTTAACTCCCTTTTATTATGATTTCAGTAAATCTACATTAAACTTATATAGTGACCCAAACCACAGATAGGCGAAAAGCAGCAGCGAAGCCTTGTTCAGGGAGGCTCTACCCCACTGCCGGGCTCGATTAGCCAACAGACTAGCCTGGAACGTTTCTACAGTTGTAATACATTAAGGAAAGTCTGTGTTGATTTTTTTTATTATTATTATTTTTTAGATATTACATATCTTTTTTTATTATTATGTTATGTTAATCACCATACATTACATCATTAGTTTTTGATGTAGTGTTCCATGATTCATTGTTTTTGTATAACACCCAGTGCTCCATTCAATACGTGCCCTCCTTAATACCCATACCCAGGCTAACCCATCCTCCCACTCCCTCACCTCTAGAACCCTCAGTTTGTTTCTCAGAGTCCATAGTCTCTCATGGTTCGTCTCCCCCTCCAATTTCCCCCCCTTCATACTTCCCTTCCTGCTATCTTCTTCTTCTTCTTCTTCTTTTTTTTTAACATGTAACGTATTATTTGTTTCAGAGGTACAGGTCTGTGATTCAACAGTCTTACACAATTCACAGCACTCACCATAGCACATACCCTCCCCAATGTCTATCACCCAGCCACCCCATCCCTCCCACCCCCCACCACTCCAGCAACCCTCAGTTTGTGCTGATTTAAAAATAACAACAACAATAATAACGAAAACAAAAACAAAACAGTGACAGGCCTCAACCCTGGTAATTACCAGCTTACAACAATGGGAGCGTAAAAGTGTTTTCTGAAGTTCCGTGGTCAAGTAGGGGTTTGCACTAGATGGCCTTGAGGGGTTCACTTCCACTCTAAGCATCTATCATGCTGCAGGTTGTTTAATGATGCATAGAGATTCCTCCCCGGCCCTTCAGAATATTGTTATCCCCCAGATACTGTTAAAATCTCTTGATCTAGTTACGCAGAAATATTTTATCTCTCTAGAGCTTATAAACGTGTACTTAACAAATTTTAGAGTTTCTTTATACTGACTGAGAATAATGAAACTCTGACTGACAAACTCACTTTGAGGGGATCTTCTTCTTCTTAATAGATTTTTTTAAAGACTTTATTTATTTGAGAGAGACAGAGAAAGTGAGAGAGAGCATGACTGAGGTGCGGGAGGGTGTGGGCAGAGGGAGCCAGAGAAGCAGACTCCCCACTGAGCAGGGAGCCCGATGCGGGGCTCGATCCCAGGACCCCGGGATTATGACCTGAGCCGAAGGCAGATGCTTAACCGACTGAGCCACACAGGAGTCCCATGGGGATCTTTAAATGTTTTTAATTCTTTATGATCACGACTCTTAATCTTTTTTATTCCTTTAGCAGCTAACACAATGTTTGGCACGTGTGATCCATAATTGTCACATATTATCACATAATAGTCACGGTACTGAATTACAAGCAATAAACCCAAACCCTAGCTGATTTAAACAAGAATGAAAAGTATTAATACATTTTAAGTCATTTGGAGAATTTCTGGGAGAAATGGAAATTTAGGGCACCAAGAAAGGAAAGCAATGCAGCCAGAACCAGAGCCAACATCATGTCACAAAGTGTCAGTCCTGGGTTGGCACCACTTCCTGCTGCCATCATCATGTGCTTTGGCACCTGAAGGTGGTGTCCCTGGCACTGCTGGACCAGCCCCAGGATTCTTCCCCTGTCACTGCCAGCCCTGCTACACATGGAAATGGACATTGCTGTCTCTCCAGGTATTTCCAAAAGAAATTCTCTCTATTTATTTGAATCCATTTTTTCCGTTTCAAAATCTCAGGAGACACATCTAATCAGCCATCCTTAGGTCATGTGCATATGCCTCAGCTCCCGGGCAAATGCATGGCTTTCCTCTTAAACACATAAGTTAAAGACTTCGTGGAAGTAGACAGCCAAAAGAATGGCAAATGTCTATGATAAAGGGGCCCAATAAATAGCTGCTGAAATGAATAGATGAATAAATGAGTGAACATTGTCACCTTGCATAAAAAGTGCACTTCAAATAGACAAAGATTTATACTGAAATGTAAAGGTGTAAGGAGTCTGTCATGAATAGTTAACTTTATTTTTTAAGAAGAAGATATCCACAATAAGCATCTTGCTGTGCAGTTTAAAAAATAACAAGAGTGGTTAGTAGAATGCTAAGGAGAAGGAAAGGGAAGAGAGACAAGGATTATAGAAGTTAAAAAAACTGTATTGTATCTGTGCTCTGCCCTATTCCATATGCTTCAGAAATTTCAGACCAACTTGAGAGATGAAACTGCAATCAGTAGTTGGTTTACTGATAAAGCTAAGTTAGGAGATGCCGCTTGGAGCAGGAGTCAAAGTGGATCTAATAATTCCCTGTAGTATCTATGTCCAGATGAAAGAGAAAGAAGAAAGAGAACTAAACACCCCACATCAAGGACATTTGTGTGATTAGTCAAATAACTCACTTTACTTCTATAGAGAGGAGTAAGAAGTAGGGCAAGAAGTTCCAATTATTTAAGGAACCATCTCATAGAATCAAGAGAAATTTTTAATGGGTTTACCATTTATTATTCTTAAACTTCAGACTTCACTATTAATCCTAAAGTTTAACCAATCATTGGTTGAATGATTTTCCCCCAAAATTCATAAGATGAAATCCTAGCCCCCAATGTGGCTTTATCTGGAAATAGGGTCATTGCAGATACAATTAGTTAAGGTGAGGTAAACTGAAGTACAGTGGGCCCCTAATCTAATATGACAGGTGTCCTTATAAAAAGGGGAAATTGGGACACAGAAGCACACACAGGGAGAATGCCATGTGGAGATGAAAGTAGAAATCCAAGTGATTCTTGTACATAACGAGAAACGCAGAGATTGCCAGCAAACAGCCAGAAGTTAGGGGAGAGACATGGAACAGGTTTTTCCTCACAACCCTCAAAAGGACCCAATCCTGACAATACCATGATCTCTTGTAGCTTCCAGAACTGTGAGATGATAAATTTCTGTTATTAAGCCACTCAGTTTGCAGTAATTTGTTATGGCAGACCTAGCAAATTCCTGCACAGCTCTAGGGAGATCAGCAGAAGTCAGGATAGTCATGTTTCCTATTCGCCAGAAACACTGCCCACAGATCTTTTGAGGCTTCTGTTTAGTCTAAATTCTTCTATTTCCCTATTTTCTCCACTCTTCAGAGCCAATCTCCTTCAAAGAAGTATGCATTTGCTGTTTCTACTCTCTTGTTTCACGCCAACTCTTCAAACGAGAGCAATCTAACTTGTTACTTTTATTCACCACTTCGCTGAAATTGCCTCCTTGAAGATCATGAATGACTCCTAGTTTAAAATTCATTACATGATGTTCAGAGCTGTTTAAATTGTTCCCTCCTCTAGGCTTATTGATTTGTTTAATCTTTGTTGGCTATTATGACATAGTCTTCAGTTATTTTGTTTAGCTCTTAGGGATTCCAAGACCATTCTCATTTTTCTTTTCTTCTCCTTCTGTGAACCCATCTGTAAGTGATCTTACACATACTATCTCTATAGTAATTATATTAGAATCTATATCTTAAACTGTGACATCTCTCCTGAGCTGAGATACGTATTTTCAAAGTTTTGGTGGACATCTCCACCTGATTATCCATATTTAAGACTAAATTTATCATCTTTGTTGCTCTCATTACCTGTTCCTCCATAAGCTCCTCCACAGTTTTATCAAAACCCACTCAAAAAATGGTGTCATCTGTGACTCTACCCTGTCTATCTCATTCTAGTTCAGCAAGCCATCAAGACTGATAGAGGATTTTTCCTTACAAATAAACTTCAAATATCACAACACACTTGAAACTCTCTTGTTATCAAATGCATGATGTATTCTTTAGCATATATAGCAGTATTTGACAATCTCCTAAATACTCCAAGTTATAGTGAACATATTCTTCAGTAGACTCAATCTGAACAACTTACTTTTTTTACCTACCTCAGGATCAAGTATGTGTGTTTCCTGTGTGTTCCCTTAATATGTTTCTCTACTGACAGTACTAAATGTTAAACTCCTTGTTCAGCTGTCTATATATTCCCTGGGTAATGAGTTCCTCAGGAGTAAAGAGTCTTAATTCTATGGCCTAAAAACCAGGGCAGTAATTGTAAGTAAATGTAAGACTATGTTTGTTGAATAGCTGACAGCCACCAGAATGTTTAGAAGCACTTACTACTTTCAGTTATATCACAACTGGAGAGAAAGAAGGAGAAATTTTATATCAATTGACTGAACTTGAATGACTTCCTCTGAATGCCAGAATTCCCCAGACAGTAAAATACCAGTGACATAAAGTCAAAATATGCTATTTATCCTTAGGGTTTCTTTGAGATCTGAATTGTAGCACATCTCCCTCCTATAAAGAATAGAATTCCAGTTTTCTCTTTCTCCATCTGTGTACATGACTGGAAACAAGGCAAGTTAAGTCTCCAAAAGGAAATCTTATCTGTTGCATATACAGTTGATCCTTGGTCAATGTGTGGGTTGCACATTTGCCACCTCTGGTTTATGAAAGTCCTTGCTACTCTCCTGATAACAAGAGAAACATTTTGTACTGTAATTTTTAAGTAGGGATTTTAATTCACTAAATAGCTTAGCTTTTCACATTGCATTGTTTTGTAATGTCTGGTGGTCCCTTGTGCGTGGGTCACTTCTCTCCAACTGCTGCCTCCTTGAGGGTAGAGATAAGCTTATGCTTCTTTGTTTTCTCTCTCAGAAAGAATGCACAGACCTTTAGTGCAGTCAAAAAATTGATGTATAACTTTTGACTCCTACAAAACTTTACTAAAAGCCTACTATTGACTGGAAGTCATACCAATAATATAAACAGTTGATTAGTACATATTTTGAATGTTATATATTATGTACTATATTCTTTTTTTTAAATTTTTATTTATTTATTTGAAAGAGAGAGAACATGAGAGGGGAGGAAGAGCAGAGGAAGAAGCAGACTCCCCACTGAGCAGGGAACCCGACGTGGGTCTCAGTTTCGGGACTCCAGGATCATGACCTGAGCCGAAGGCAGACGCTTAACCAACTGAGCCACCCAGGTGCCCCTATGTACTGTATTCTTACAATAAAGTAAGCGTGAGAAAAGAAAATGTTATTAAGAAAATCATGAAAAAGAGAAAATATCTTTATAGTATCATACTATAAAAAATACACATAGTGAATCCACAGTTCAAACTCTTGTTCAAGGGTCAACTGTAGTAGAAAAATGATGATGGGTTAGCAAAAGACAAACAGAAATCCACCTCATTCCTTTCCTACCATTCATTTTACAAACTTAGCTTTTACGAATGATACTATTTCAACAAAGGTTTCTACAACTAATATAAAAAATTACCAGAATAGACAAATGTAAATAATGGATGATGAAATTCAGAATGCTGGTGAAGTCCACATGACCTTAGAGAGAAAGCTGATATATAAAGAACTATTCTTCAAAATCCAATATAAAGAAATCATATTTATCCCTTTAATAATAAATGTTTTATAAGTTAATGAAAAGATAAACTTCTAAAACTAAAATAACAACAAAAGTCACAGGGTGCAAAACATTAGATTAAAAATGGTTCTGGTTCTGGTTCTGGTTCCTTCTTGTGGATATTTAGAAAGCACAGTTATGCAATGCCTACTCTATTTTTAAGAATCTACATTCCTAAAAATCTTGTTCTAGTTGTCCTGAAATAGGAGACCGAAGGAGATCCTTGTACCATGTCTCAAAAAGATCAAAAGAAGCATTAGAGTCCAGAGACATTTTTAGGTAAGCACCAGTGTAGCAAGCTCAGATGCTTTCAAGGAAAGTAACAAAAATGAATTAAGGAGTTTCATTTGGTGTGAAAGTATTAGTACCTCTAAAAGTAACAGCATTGGTGATCTCTAAAAAAAAGGGGGGGCTGATCCAATGATGCCAGATTTTCTGAAATTGTTTTCCAAAAGAAGCAGTAAAAATATTTGTAATCTAAAATCTTCAATATTTAAATATCAATGTATTCTTTTATAACACTGTGCAGGCAAAACAAAACAAGTCTGCAGTCCTGCCTGCAGGCAGCTAATTTGCCACCTCTGGTTTATAAAAGTCCTTGCTACTCTCCTTGATAACAAGAGAAACATTTTGTATTGTAATTTTTAAGTAGGGATTTTAATTCACTAAATAGCTTAGCTTTTCACATTGCATTGTTTTGTAATATCTGGTGGTCCCTTGTGCGTAGGTCACTTCTCTCCAACTGCTGCCTCCTTGAGGGTAGAGATAAGCTTATGCTTCTTTGTTTTCTCTCTCAGAAAGAATGCACAGTAAGTATATTCACTACCTCCTTGTTGGTGGGATAATATAATAAGCGTCCTGAGCAGACCACTTTAGCTTGGCTCTTCTAAGGCCTTTGAACACGTAACAGAAATAAAAATATTTCAGAAACTGTCCTGCTGGATACATGACTTAGTCTATCATTTTGCTCCTGTATCTAAAACAAAAGCAGTAAACAAATACCACACTAGCCCCACTTCTGTGTTTCACATTAAAAAGTCTGAACAGTATTAAATGCAGGTTTAAGCTTTCAATTAAATTCAATTTCATTTATTCATTCAAAAGATATTTACTGAGTTCCTATTAAGTGTCATACAGTCTTCCAGGTGCTATAGATGAAGCAGTTAATAAAACAAAGGTCCTGCCTTTATGTCTAGTAAATTTTTACAAGTGGTTTTGTAAAAAATATGCTGATTACAAGATCTGTTTTTTTTTTGTTTGTTTTTTTCCCTTTCTTGTCTTTATTTTAATCTTAGAAAATACTCAATGTTAAAGATATAATTTTTTGATTTATGATCTATTCTTAAGTGAACACAAGAAGTCCAGTTACAAACTTTTAAATAATTATGCTCAATAATTAAACAATCAAGAAAAAATCCATTCTATTTTGTTTAAATGATTCAAAGGGAGTTGAAAGTAATGGTCTATCTGGCAGAGTTGCGTGTAATTATTTTACATTAATATTTGCAATAGACCAGAACTTAGGCTTGGAAATATACAGTGCTATGGGGGATATTACAGAAAAGGCTAGAAACTAAGTAGGTTTGTATAATGTTGTACTAAGTAGCTTTTTATTGTTGTTATATAAGAAAATAACATATTGCTATTGCCGTTAGTGCAGCTAGCATGGAGATTCAGACCTTCAGGAATAAACCCTGATAGGGTGATCTCTGGCTGATGTTAACATTTTCTTCTTAGCAACACATACTTGCAAACAAAACAGCATATATTTGCTGTGACCTTGGGGAAACATCAGTTTCCTAAAGATAAATTGACCAACATATAAAAGGCATGTAATTCCAAACTAATCAAACATAAAACAACTTAAAAACTGGCATTCAGGAAATGAGCATAATAAAAAGGAGTGCAGAATCATGTCCTTATCTTGAATGCCTTTTACAAAAATTGCAAATGTGAAAAGGATGGCTACTGCTTACACAAGTACTTCAGTATTTTTTGCTCAAGCTTTTAGAGCCTCCAGACCTTCCAGGCAAGCAGAAAGTTCTACTGTTAGTCCTTCTGATTCTGCCTTCCTTGTTGTCTCTGGGTGAATGTGAGGAGGGAAGTAACCCCTGAGGTCTATCCTAGAGCCAGGGCTTCCTGGGAAGCCTGATAAATAAACAGCAATTAGTAGATTTACCTGCAAGTCAAGACTCAAGCAGCAGTGGTGACTTTGTCTTCTTTCAGTCCCTACTTCTGCCTACAGTACCTCATGCCCTGTCGCAATCCTCTTCTTAAAGTGCCTTCCTGCTTTCCAGAGCATCTATCTAACAGCACCTTTCCAAACATGGTAGCAGGTAGTCAAACTTAATTACATGACTTTTTAGGATTTTTTTCTTAATATTGATAAATTTACCCAAAGAAATAGATGTTCTCTAGTCCAAATATAGTAAGATTGTTCTTGAAAAAGAAAGTGCACAGCATGGAAAATAAATTTGTTTAGGATATGATTTTTTGCTCTTTAATCTCCAAAATTACAATGAAGAATAATGCATGTGTTGAGAATTTTGGTGATTACTTCTTGTCTCTGGCAATTAACACTCATCGCAAGGAATAATTCCCTCCTCAGCCTCAAAGAACAGATTTTGAATTTAACATGGTATAATGGGGAGACTGCAAAACAGGAACCAACAGAGTTAGGTCCTGTTTCTAAGCATTCTGTATTTAGAACAGTCGAAAGACTAAAAAGAAGTCATATTTGGATTTCTTTTTGGATTTTCATTTTGGATTAGGAAAAGCCTAGGAAACTACCTAATCAACTTCCTTAAATTTCTAAGAGAGAAGATCTTTTGGCCTTTATGTGAAAACTAATTGTGAAAGGCTTATTATTGTAGCACTGCTCATAATTGTATTACAATTAGCTTTATTCATCAAAAAATTCTATGCAAAATCTGTACTTTTCAAATCCACTGTTGGTTAAAGTTCTGCCTTTTAGAGTCACAAGAAGAAGCAGGTTACGTCCCCATATATGGCTAGCTTCACATATATTCCACACTGGGAGTATTTAGTAAAATACAGGGTGCAAAATGAATGGAAAATTAATACATATGGGCCCTAAGTTTGGAAGTACCGCAGGAAACATTTCAGTTATGCAATAAATATTCATTAAGCTGTGCACTACACTGGGCACTGGAAAAGATCATTAAAATAAATTGTCTGAAATCATATCAGATAAAGGGCTACTATCCAAAATCTATAAAGAACTTATCAAACTCAACACCCAAAGAACAAAGAATCCAATCAAGAAATGGGCAGAAGACATGAACAGACATTTTTCCAAAGAAGACATCCAAATGGCCAACAGACACATGAAAAAGAGCTCAATATCGCTCGGCATCAGGGAAATCCAAATCAAAACCTCCATGAGATACCACCTCACACCAGTCAGAATGGCTAAAATTAACAAGTCAGGAAATGACAGATGTTGGCAGGGATGCAGAGAAAGGGGAACCCTCCTCCACTGTTGGTGGGAATGCAAGCTGGTGCAGCCACTCTGGAAAACAGTATGGAGGTTCCTCAAAAAGTTGAAAATAGAGCTACCATATGATCCAGCAATTGCACTACTGGGTATTTACCCCAAAGATACAAAAGTAGGGATCCAAAAGGGTACATGCACCCCGATGTTTATAGCAGCAATGTCCACAATAGCCAAACTGTGGAAAGAGCCAAGATGTCCATCGACAGATGAATGGATAAAGAAGAAGTGGTATATATATACAATAGAATATTATGCAGCCATCAAAAGGAATGAGATCTTGCCATTTGCAATGACATGGATGGAACTGGAGGGTATTATGCTGAGCGAAATAAGTCAGAGAAAGACATGTATCATATGACCTCACTGATATGAGGAATTCTTAATCTCAGGAAACAAACTGAGGGTTGCTGGAGTGGGGGGTGGGGTGGGAGGGATGGGGTGACTGGGTGATAGACACTGGGGAGGGTATGTGCTCTGGTAAGTGCTGTGAATTGTGCAAGACTGTTGAATCTCAGATCTGTACCTCTGAAACAAATAATGCAATATATGTTAAGAAAAAAAAAAAGAAGAAGAAGAAGATAGCAGGAGGGGAAGAATGAAGGGGGGAAATCGGAGGGGTAGACGAACCATGAGAGATGATGGACTCTGAAAAACAAACTGAGGGTTCTAGAGGGGAGGTGGGTGGGAGGATGGGTTAGCCTGGTGATGGGTATTGCGGAGGGCACATTCTGCATGGAGCACTGGGTGTTATGCACAAACAATGAACCATGGAACACTACATCTAAAACTAATGATGTAATGTATGGGGATTAACATAACAATAAAAAAGTAAAAAATAAATTAAAAATAAATAAATTGTCTGAAAAATATAACTTCTGAATTCATATATACAACTGAAATGCATAAAACTCTCAAATTTCACTTAGTTTTTATAAACAGTATCTGCCATTTGTATTTCTTTGTATTTTACAACTGTATGATTGAGCCCAATAACCTTCTCAACCTAAAACCACATTTCCATACCTATCTTCAACTACTGTCATGCACACACTCTTTGCTCCAGGTGACCTGAGCTACTCATCCTTTTCCTAAACTTCATTTTGGTTTTATTCATCTATGTCTGATTCCTTTCTCTAAATAGTTCCTTCTATCTCTTGGAAAGATCTGTTGAAATTCTACTCACATAATCCCTATGAAGCTTTTCCCTGACTGTAGTCAGAGAAGAGGCCTCATAGCAAAGTACATCATCATTAAGAACAATTTCTATTTTTTAATAAACATATATATATGTGTGTGTGTATACACACATATATGTGATTTTTCCATATCACATCATAGCTTCCCCCCATGCCATTTTTTAATCAGTGTTGTCTTCTTAGGGAGAAACACATATGTTGGTTGTGTATGGACTATGCTTGGAAAAATGGATGCTTCTCAATCTAAATGTCCTCCTAAAAGAAGCGCTGAGATCTACAGACCGCTTGCTTAAAAAAGATAGTCATGACGAAAAAGATCAGAATATGTTTCACAAAAGATGAGGTTGTAGTGGAGAACTGTGGAGAGAGACACTTTAGAATGATAGTATCCATAGATGTCTAATCTCTGATTAATACCATAGAAATAGATCAGAAATTTTAGATCAGGGATCAAGATTGGAGGAGTTACAGCAACACTAGAAATGTTGTAAATTTTGCATGTATATCTTTTAAAAAATGTTTTTAAACTAAAAAAAGCCTTTTTTTAAGTTAAGCAAGGTGTACATGCTAGCAACAAGCCATCTGTGATATTCAGCTCCCACTATCCTGTCACCCTTCCCTTTTGCTCCCACTAATGCCCATCAAAAAATGTTCTATCAGTGAAGACTTTTTATTTAATTTGATCAATGGAAAATTCCACCCTGGTCTTAGCCCTGATGACTATCTCATAACCTCACTCAATTGGTTGGTTACTTGGGCCACCTTGCAGAACATGCAAGTCTCGGTCAAATGAGCCCATGTGGAACAGTTTACCTGCAGATACTGGCCTGGACTGCATCTGAGAAATATCAAACTGGCCAGGTATATAGAGAAGGGAAGACTAGAGGCCTGGGAACATGGCTAGCCTAGTTAATAAAAGGTTGTTAAACACCATCTAATTTGATGCCAAAGCTCAGAGCTTCCCAATATCATATGAGCTATATCTATCTAATTGCAACACATGTCTTATTAGAAAGGTGAAAAATCTCATCTATTTTGCTTTTAAACACTTAACAAGGATTACAAAAAAAAAAAAAAAGAAAAGAAAAGAAAAAGAGGTAAAATGGAATAGGTGGGGTTTTGAGGGATTTGAGGGTAGATAAGGAAAAACATGAACACCAGAGACAGTTATCACACAGCAAGTTTTATTGGGTCAAGCTTGGACAGGGTTGCATGAGAGGTGAAGTCACTCATGGTGTGAAACTGTCCAGACACTCAAAGTGAGGGATCATCTAAAGGGGTAGGATGCTAAGGGAACTCCAGTAAGAGAGAGGGATCAGAGAAGAGGTTTATAGGTCTAGGTGATGTCACTCAGCAGTATAGTGGGAAGACTCTGCGTCAGACAGCCCCAGGAGGGTAGTAGCAGCAACTTGGGGTCTCTATGGCTTGGGAATATCTTATCTATTTCTAGTAGATGAGGGAGGTGAGGTTTTGCAGGGTATGCAAAGAAGGCAGGCTCTAAATGGCTACAAATCTGTTTGTTTTGGCTATTTTTAAATAACTGTATATGTAAAAGTTTGAATTTGGCACTGGTAGGCTGAATCTTCCAGAAATAAACAACATAGGTGCTAATACACAGAGGCCATCTTTGGCTTATTTATGTAACAATAAGAAAAAGGGAGGATTGTACCTCATCTCTGGAGACCATTTTAATAGGACATAGACACAGCATGAGTGGACTATATATTCTAACATAAGACAAAAATCAAGAACAGAAGAAGTTTAGTGGGATCTCAGAAGCAAGCCTGAGGGTTAGCAGTGGAAAGGTCTTAAAGGGTCCCAGTAAAGGTCTGTAGCACCCACCAAAAGCCAGTGCCCTCTACTAAAAAGTAAATTCCATTATGCTTTCCAAAGCCTTTCCCCGTTTCTTCCTTCAATCTCATAGGTACAGTTCTTTTCCAACAAACACAAATTGATTTCTTATCAGTTCAAAGCTATAATTTCTTTTGTCTCCTCAAACTGTTTTCAGCATTTTTGTAAATATTAACCATTATAACCCTGAGTTCATACTCAATTTTTTGCAAAATTTTAAGTGTAAAGCATTGCATTCTACCTAAAACAAAGACTATAACATTTTTTTCTACATTTAGATTATTACCTTTAAAAATACGTATTTAAAGTATACTATGTGTCAGGCTGTATTATGCCAGACCTTGGGAACAAGTATTGGGATGAAAAACACAGTTCCTGGCCTCATGGAGCTTGTGTTAATGAGTCAGCTAGGACTACAGTATGTAACTAGACTGTCTTTCTAAACAGCTTGAGTGGATGAAATAGTGCAAGGCCAGTCCATTCTGGAGTGTATCATTAAGCTTACACATGCTAGTTATTGTAAGAAATCCGTAGACCAGTAGCAATAATTTCCTCCATTTTGTGTACTGTATGTCTTCTAGGGTTTCAAGTCTCCAGAAGGAAGGAACTCTGGTCCAGATCATTTCTATATAGGTGAGTTGACTACAAGAAAAAGGAAACTAAACTGAGTGATAGTCTGCATGAAAAGAACCTGGCAACGTTTCTGGCTCCTACAAGTCCACAAGTGCTAAAGCAGGGTCCCCCTCTATGTTAGGGAATCATAGGAGAAGGTTTTCCACTCCTCAGTGTAACCCTTAAGGAAGGATTCACATCAAATTAGGCCCTTTGAGTTAAAGATCTTTCAAATCTCTGTTGCTTCATAGGCATGTGGTTGAAATGATTCAGGTTGTATGTTATCAGGGACATTGAGTGCCAAAGAACTATTTTTTAAATGAGGTACTTCAGGAATAAGGGAATGCTATGGCATCTTCCTAGGACAGGGCAATTGCTGCCTACGCCAATGAAACCTTACCAAAGTGTTAGGTTTGTGATGCAGGAGTATATTAGTTTGCTAGGGCTACAATAACAAGGTACTGCTGACTGGGTGGGCTTACAAAAGAGAAATTTATTGTTTCACAGTTTGGAGGTGAGAAGTCCAAGATTAAGGTGTCAGTGAGATTGGGTTCTTGTGAAGCTTCTCTCTTCGGCTTGTGGATGACTTTCTTCTCTATTCTGATTTACTTGGTCTTTCCTATGTGCATGTCTATATCTGATCTTTTCTTATCAAGAGACCAGTCATGTTGGATTAGGGCCCACCCACATGACTTCATTTAACCTTAATTACCCTTTTAAAATCTCCAAATATATGGGGCGCCTGAGTGGCTCAGTCAGTTAAGCATCTGCCTTCGGCTTAGGTCATGGTCCCAGGGTCCTGGGATCAAGCCCCGAATCGGGCTCACTGCACAGCGGAGAGCCTGCTTCTCCCTCTCCCTCTGCCTGCCATTCTGACTATCTGTGCTCTCTCTCTAGCTCTCTGTCAAATAAATAAATAAAATCTTAAAAAAAAATAAAAAATAAAAATAAAATAACTAAAATAAACTCTCCAAATATAAACACATTCTTAGGTGCTGGGGATGAGGACTTCAGCATACGAATTTAGAGGGATACAGTTCTGCCCATAATAAAGAGTGGTGACAATCCTCCACTGTACTGATACCACACTTGCTTAATGAGAACATTGTGTAGGATTCTTAAAGAAACAATTATTTACAGGCATCTAACTCAATATAAAGACAACATCTCTTTGTCTTGAGCACAATCTCTACTTCATTATTCATGTATGAAACCATTCCGTGAAAGAAAAGAATGCCTCACTAGTGCTAAGTCATGGTTAATTAGGGTGTCTCCTCTTCACAAAATGAATAACTCAACCTTAAATCAAACTGATCATTCTTCTAGAACAATTGACACCCCTTCCCTTGTAGTCAGAGATTCTGTCTTCTGTAATGACAAAGGGCACAATTCTCCCCAAAAGTGACCTTCATGATGATAAGGTGATTTTCCATAACTGCTTATTCTGTGATACAGTTGACAGCTCCTCTCATTAAAGAAAAGAAAATCACATATTTCATCTTTGTTGGGGCCAACCCTTTTTATGTGCACAATTAGTATGTAGTTGAAGACAGTGGTTAAGTATGTTCTAGGCTGAGGACAGCAGCTATAAGAGCTCAAGCACAAAGAGGAGATAGCTTACAAAGAACTATAGTATATGATATGAGAGCGGTGTAGGGAAGTTATTTCTGAAGGCAGAAAGTGAGATAGAAAGAAGGGAAAGTAAATCGCAGAGGACTTGGGACATAAAGCTAAAGAATTTCAAGCTTATTCTGAGGTTCTTTCCCTATTGTTGTTACTGTTTTCTTTTTAAATGTAAATTTATTTTTGTTCTTTCATAAATGATCCATTACTCAGAATATGTGCCTCCTGGGAGTTACATGGAAAAACAGAAATCACAAGTTCACACTGTCATAATATTTTAAAAGTTTAAAGTTCATGAAAATATATTATGTACGTGCTCAAAATATGTGGTGGATCACAATGCATATCAAAATTATTCATCAATGCAACATGCACACAAGAGGAATTGGAGTTAAAGGATTGAATTTTCATAAGCAAGAAGAGAATACTGAAAACAGATATGATACTTAAAATATGTAATTTTCAGTTTCAAAGGTCAAGTTGAGAGATAATTAATTGAGAAAAATTCTCAAATGATTTATTAAATTTCTTTTAAGTGGAGGTGGTCTCTGAATTCATTTGGAAGATACTGTCATACTATGTTATAAATTATAAACTCAAATTCAGACACTGAAATCAAACTATGCAGGTTGTATCAATGCCTTTAAAAATATGTGTGGCATTACTTTATTCCTCATGGGTGAAATGCCACTAGTTTGTTTTTATTTATATATTTATTAATTAATTCATTTATTTCTTGAAATGCCATTAGTTTAGATCTTCACTTATAAATTAGACTTAGGAGTTTTCTAGAGAAAGCATTCCACTACAGGCCTGAAATGTCGTAGTGCTTCCTTTTTTGTATCCTTATCCATTGGCTTCATCCTCACTTCATTTATTTCAGTAGAATGCTGACATTTGTCTAATATTATCTCTAGGTTATCCCTCCCAGGCTTTTGACCTTTATCCTCCAATCTGAAATGTCGTTTTCATAGGTCATCCCTGTATATTGTAGAAAATCTCTCTTCAGTAGAATACTCCCTTCCCTATAGTTTCTTCGTATGAGCATTGAAAGTTCCCTATCGGTCAACTTATCAACTTACCTTATCATTTGTCTTCTTCACTTTAAGTAAAAAGTATTATGTGTTAACAGAGTTGGTATATAATGTTAAAGAAAAAATTATTCTGACACTTGTTAAGATGACAAGGAAGACCTTATTCAGGACTATTGTGATGAATGTCAATCCTGTTGCTATTAAGGAGAAAGATGGGGCTCAACTCTGAATACAAGGACACGTGGGGATTTATAGCTAATGATCAGAATGAGGGGAATCAGTGGATGGAAAATTACTAAGGGACATCAAGTGTAGGAGGGTTCTTGCTAAACCAGTTTAACAGAATTCTTGCAGGCCAGAGTACCCAGATATCAAGGGTAGAGGATGAAAAATTTGATCAGATATCAAGGGTGATCAGATATCAAGGGTAGGGACAATTCTCACTAAACTGACTTAGCAGGATTCTTGCTAAAATTGGAGTAGGCAGACTAAAGACAAGGCCCAAGGATGAGGCCTACTCAAAAAGTGTTCAGAGGAGCCTAACTAAAGTTTGGGCAAGGAGAGAATCTTTGTCAGTAATCTATAGTTACTTCTTTTTATAGGAAATATGAGTTACCTCACATTCACTTTTTCTTCTAATCTGTAGGCTAATTAAGTGGGATTTGTTAGCTAAATTATCAATGCTTTCTCTGGAAACTGCTCTTCAACTGTTGCAAAATAAAATTAGGAACAGTAAATATATGATATCTTATCTAGGTTTCTGGTGAAAACTTCCCAACCCAACCTTTGCATATTCATCTTTTAGCATTTGTTTCCCACTTTTAAAAATAAATTCTTCTTTGCCAAAATGTGTATAAAGTTTTTGTGACTCAAAACACTATGCTTACTCCCTCAATGTTCTTGAATTTTAATGTTTCTCCTATTTAAACATTCTTCTCTTTTAGCTCTCTGTCCAGATTCTCTGACACATACATATATGTCTGAACTACTCAGATGTGTCTGAAATTTACTGCTGACCTGTTCTTATCTTACACTAACACCATATACAGAAAGATATGTCTTTGTGAGGAGGAGCTTTTGGCCCTCGATACTGTAAGGGATTATGTTGGCAACCATGTCATCCTTCTCATTATTTTAAGCTCTTTCCTTATTCCCCTCTCTAAACCTGTGAATAGAATTTTAAGGATAATATATTTTTCTTTTTTTCAGCAGTTTGCTTTTGGAAAGGCCTATTTTTGCATAATAATATGAAAAACAATCTTGACTTCCTTGACCAATAGCTGGTTCTTTTTATAAAAATCAGAACAATTATTCTAAACTCCCTTCATATTTCTATTTATTTCCCCAAAGTTCAACAAATAGTCTGATTTTCTGTCCCCTTGTGAGGTACCACTGTGCTTAGTAATTCTTGATCTCTGACATTCTTGTCAACCTGTGTGGCAGAACTTTTGTAAAAATTCTCTAAATCAATGTTGAATAATGTCAGAAGCTGCAATTTGGACGGCCTCCCTCTCCTACTGTAAATGCCAACATTATTACACCTTGTATCACTGTTCTGATGATTTCATCTTCTTCTCATACATCACAAAGATCAGCAGGGACTTTTTTCCCCCAAAAGCTCTGAAAGTCTTTGTTCCTAAACAATGCCACTAGATGAAGAATTTTTACTCTTGAGTGTGTTCAGTTCTTCTCTGACTACTGTATATGTGTTTCTTCATTCCTTGATGCCTGACATTCACCCATATAATATTCCCTTCAGCAACTATGACATGGCCTTCCTTCACAATCAAATATCATGAAAAAGTTGTTCTCTTCCATTCCCATCACTATGAGGAATATGTACTGAACCAATCATCCCAAAATGAAAACAGGAGAAATACTAAAATACTAGAATAAAATTTTAAATTCTTATCAAATGTGCAATCTGAAAGAAAAAAAGATTACTGAAGCCAAAAATTTTAACTGGGTTAAATACATACAGAGTAACTGAGTGATAAATACATGTAGAACAATTACATTATATTGAGGAGTCAGGTAAGATTTCCTGTAATGGTGAATTAAGATTTTAATCTTAAGGAAGGGTGCCTGGGTGGCTCAGTCTGTTACGTGGCTGCCTTCAGTTCAGGTCATGATCCCAGGGTCCTCAGATCAAGCCCTACATCAGGCTCCCTGCTCTGTGGGGAAACTGCTTCTCCCTCTCCCTCTGCTGCTTCTCTCTCTCTCTCTGTCAAATAAATAAATAAATAAACCATAAAAAAACAATTTTTAATCTTAAAGAGGAATTAACCATGTGGAGATAATGGAGAAGAAGATCATTCCAGGCAGAAAAGACGACCAGAGGGGCTGAATTGTGATCAGTAAGTGGGAACGTTTATTGAAATTTTTCAGCAGTCAGAGCATAGGAGACTGTAAATTGGGGAAAAGTATTTAGATCTTATTTAGGTGCAATGGGGATCCAGTGGAGGGGTTGACATCTTAAAATATCAGTCTAGCTAGTGCCTAGAGGAGTAATTCTTAAAAATTTTCATGTCAGTATTTGGTTAAATTGTTAAAACTTTTGAGTACCTCAAAGAGCTTTTGTTTACATAGTGTATATCTATTGATAGAAGTTAAAACTAAGAAATGTGATGTTATTCATTAATTAACTTAAAAATAATATGCTCATTACAGATCAACAAAAATAAAAGATTTTTTATTGAAAGCAACTAAATTTTCCAAAACATAAAAAGAATGAGAATATTGGTATTGCTTTACATTGTTGCAAATCACTTTAAAATCTGTCTTAATACAAGGCAGCTATATTCTTATATCTGCTTCTGCATTAAATCTACTGCAATATGCTTTTGGGTTTAACTATATGAAAAACAATCTTGTCTCCCATAGATATATAATTTGAAAAGGGAGAAGTATTTTCATTGCCCTATCAGATATCTGTGGATATTCTTTTCTGATACCATACCAAAACTTGACAAGTGATAGTTCCTTCAAAGTTAGTTGCAATGGGCATTTTAAAACCATTAGTGAACTTTTCATACTTTGTTACTGTAAAATATCTTGGTCTATCTCACAGTTAAAATGAATATTTTACCATGTGTAATTTGATAGAACAAAATGATTCCATAGAAAGATATAGTTGCATGAGTTATTCATCTCTTTTTCTTGTTGACACATTTCATTAAACAATTTTTAAAAATCATGTTTGTCAGTATCACCCCTGACTTCACCAGACAAGTGTTTAAGTATTGGAAACTTGTCAAACTCATGCTAGTGGATCCAGTTTTCCAAAATTTTACTTTTTGTCTTGAAAGATAAAATTTTATAATTGACAATAAACACTGTCAGTTGTTATCCTTGAAGTGACAATCTTGCTTCGTTCATTTTAGAGAAGACATATGTCTAAATAACTTTAGTTTTTCTGTCATTCTTTCAAACAAAAATATTCTATGAATCAGAAGCTGCTAACTCATTGCATAGCACAAACAACTAAACAACTTTTACCTTACACAACTACCATACCTTTGTATGGAGCAAAAGTGTTTTGTGTGTACTTCCCATTTGGTCACACAAGATATTTAAAAGTCATGCATTTATAAGCTGAAGTTTAATAAATTTAATATTTTTTCTTGTTTATCAAAGATATTTTTAAATTAAATTGACTTCTTTTTAACTGTAAGCGTGTGGTGGTGACAAACATAATGACTAGCAGTACAGTTTTGTGTTAACATACAGTGTAGTATTGGTTTCAGGAATAGAATTTAGTGATTCATCACTTACATATAACACCCAGTGCTCATCCCAACAAGTGTCCTCCTTAATGCCCACCCCCCAGTTAGCCTATCCCCCCACCCACCTCCCCTCCAGCAGCCCTCAGTTTGTTCTCTATAGTGTGCCCCGCTCTCTGTTTTTATCTTATTTTATTTTCCTTCCTTTCCCCTATGTTCATCTGTTTTGTTTCTTAAATTCCACATATGAGTGAAATCATATGGTATTTGTCTTTCTCTGACTGACTTATTTCACTTAGGATAATACACTTTAGTTCCATCCACATTGCTGCAAATGGCAACATTTCATTCTTTTTGATGGCTGAGTAATAGTCCATTGTGTATATATGTGTATATATACATAGACATACATATATATATGTATATATACATACACACACACACACACACATACTACCTCTTCTTTACCCATTCATCAGTTGATAGACATTTGGACTCTTTCCATAATTTGGCCATTGTTGATAGTGCTGCTATAAACATTGGGGTGCATGTGCCCCTTCAAATCAGCACTTTTATATCCTTTGGATAAATACTTAGTAGTGCAATTACTGGGTCATAAGGTAGTTCTATTTTTAACTTTTTGAGGAACCTCCATACTATTTTCCAGAGTGGCTGCACCAGCTTGTATTCCCACCAAAAGTGCAAAAGGGTTCCCCTTTCTCTGCATCCTTGCCATCATATGTTGTTTCCTGAGATGTTAATTTTGGCCATTCTGACAGGTGTTAGGTGGTATCTCATTGTGGTTTTGACTTGTATTTCCTTGATGATGAGTGATGTTGAGCATTCTTTCATGTGTCCCTTAATCATCTGTATGTCTTCTTTGGGGAAATTTCTGTTCATGTCTTCTGCCCATTTCTTAAAAGGATTATTTATTTTGGGGGTGTTAATTTTGATAAGTTCTTTATAGATTCTGGATACTAGCCTTTTCAGATATGTCTTTGCAAATATCTTCTTCCATTCCATCAGTCACCTTTTAGTTTTGTTGATTGTTTCCTTTGCTGTGCAGAAGCTTTTTATCTTGATGAAGTCCCAGTAGTTCATTTTTGCTTTTGTTTCCCTTACCTCTGGAGATGTGTCTAGTAAGAAGTTACTGTGGCTGAGATCAAAAAGGTTGCTGTCTCTTTTCTCCTCTAGGATTTTGATGGTTTCCTGTCTTACATTTAGGTCTTTCATCCATTTTGAATTTATTTTTGTGTATGGTGAAAGGAAGTGGTCCAGTTTCATTTCTCTGCATGTCGCTGTTCAGTTTCCCCAGCACCATTTGTTGAAGAGGCCGTTTTCCATTGAATACTTTTTCCTGCTTTATCAAAGATTAGTTGACCATATAGTTGTGGGTCCATTTCGGTGTTCTCTGTTCTGTTCCATTGATCGATGTGTCTGTTTTTGTGCCAGTACCATACTGTCTTGATGATACAGCCTTGTAATACAGCTTGAAATCTGGGATTGTAATGGTTCCCGCTTGCTTTCCTTTTCAACATTCCTTTGGCTATTTGGGGTCTTTTCTGGCTCCACACAAATTTTAAGATTGTTCTACTTCTGTGAAAAATTCTGGTGTTATTTTGATTGGGATTGCATTGAATGGGTTGATTCCTTTGTGTAGTGTAGACATTTTAACAATATTTGTTCTTCCAGTCCACGAGCATGGAACGTTTTTCCATTTCTTTGTGTCTTCTTCAATTTCTTTCAAAAGTGTTCTATCATTTTTAGTGTACAAATCTTTCACCTCTTTGGGTAGGTTTATTTCTTAAGTATCTTATGGGTTTTGGTGCTATTATAAGTGGGATTGATTCCTTGATTTCTCTTTCTGCTGCTTCATTATTGGTATATAGAAATGCAACAGATTTCTGTACATTGGTTTTATATCCTGCAACTTTGCTCAATTCATGTATCAGTTCTAGCAATTTTTTTGATGGAGTCTTTCAGGTTTTCTACATAGAGTAACATGTCATCTGTGAAGAGTGCAAGTTTGACTTCTTCCTTGATGATTTGGATGCCTTTTATTTCTTTCTGTTGTCTGATTGCTGAGGCTAGGACTTCTAGTACTATGTTGAACAGCAGTGGTGAGAGTGGACATCCCTGTCCTATTCCTGACCTTAGGGGAAAAGCTCTCAGTATTTCCCCATTGAGGTTGATATTAGCTGTGGGTCTTTCATATATGACCTTTATGATGTTGAAGTATGTTCCTTCTAGCCCTACTTTCTTGAGGATTTTATTAATAAAGAATGCTGTATTTTGTCAAATGCTTTTCTGCCTCTATTGAGAGGATCATATGGTTCTTATCCTTTCTTTTATTAATGTGGTATATCACATTGATTGATTTGTGGATACTGAACCACCTCTGCAGCCCAGAAATAAATCCCACTTATCATGGCAAATAATTCTTTTAATGTACTGTTGGATTCAATTAGCTAATATCTTGTTGAGAATTTTTGCATTCATGTTCATTAAGGATATTGCTGTGTAATACTCCTTTTTATTGGGATCTTTGTCTGGTTTTGGAATCAAGGTAATGCTGGCCTCATAGAATGAGGCTTCCATTTCTATTTTTTGGAACAGTTTGAGAAGAATAGATATTAACTGTTCCTTAAATGTTTGCAAGATTTCCCTGGGAAAGCTATCTGGCCCTGGACTTTTGTTTGTTGGGAGATTTTTGATTACTGATTCAATTTCTTTGCTGGTTATGTATCTGATCAAATTTTCTTTCTTACTGTTTTAGTTTTGGTAGTTTATATGTTTCTAGGAATTTATCCATTTCTTCCAGATTGCCCAATTTGTTGGCATATAATTGCTCATAATATTCTCTTATAATTGCTTCTATTTCTGTGGTTGTTGTGATTCTTCCTCTTTCATTCATGGTTTTATTGGGTCCTTTCTCTCTCTTTTTTTAAATAAGTCTGGCTAGGGGTTTATCATTTTTTTTTTTAATTCCTTCAGAGAACCAGATCCTAGTGTTTTTGATCTGTTCTACTGTTGTTGTTTTTTTTTATTTCTATATTATTTATTTCTGCTGTAATCTTAATTATTTCCCTTCTGCTGGTTTTAGGCTTTTTTTTTTTTTTTTTTTGCTTTCTTTTTCCAGCTCCTTTAGGTGTAAGTTCAGGTTGTGTATTTGAGACTTTCCTTGTTTCTTGAGGAAAACCTGTATTGCTGTACACTCCCCTCTTATGATCACCTTTGGACTGTCGTGTTTTCATTTTCATTTGCTTCCATGTAATTTATTTTTATTTCTCCTTTAATTTCCTGGTTAACCCATTCATTTGTTAATAGGGTGTTTTTAATCTCCATGTATTTGTGGTTTTTCCAAATTTTTTCTGTGGTTAACTTCAGGTTTCACAGCATTGTGGTCTGAAAATATGCATGGTATGATCTCCATCTTTTTGTACTGGTTGAGACCTGATTTGTGACCCAGTATGTGATTTATTCTGGAGAATGTTCCATGTGTACTCAAAAATAATGTATATTCTGCTGTTTTAGGATGAAGTGCTCTGAATATATCTGTTAAGTCCATCTGGTCCAGTGTGTCATTCAAAGTCATTTCCTTGTTGATCTTCTGCTTAGACAGCCTGGCTGGATATAGTATTCTTGACTGCATATTTTTCCCATTTATCATGTTGAATATATTCTGCCACTCTCTTCTGGCCTGCCAGGTTTCTGTGGACAGGTCTGCTGCTAACCTTATATGTGTACCCTTGTAGGTTAAGGATATTTTGTCCCTAGCTGCTTTCAGAACTCTCTTTGTATTTTGATAGTTTCATTATGATATATCTTGGTGTTGACCTGTTGTTGATTTTGAGGGGAGTTCTCTGTGCCTCTTGACTTGAATGCCTGTTTCCTTTCTCAGATTGGGGAAGTCCTCAGTTATAATTTGTTTGAATAATCCTTCTATCCCCTTCTCCTGCTCTTCTTCTGGGATTCCTGTGATAGTGATATCACTGCTCTTTGTGGAATCACTGAGTTCCCTAAGTCTATATTTGTGATCTAATAGTTTTTTTCTTCTTCTTCTTCTCTTCAGCTTCATTATATTCCATAATTTTATCTTCTATATCACCTATACATCACTCTGCTTCTTCCCTCCTCCTTGTGATTACATCCAGTTGATTTTGTATCCCAGTTATAGCATTTTTTACTTCAGCCTGACTAGTTTTTAGGTCTTTTATCTCTTCAGCCAGGGTTTCTCTGCTGTCTTCTATGCTTCTTTCAAGCCCAGCAAGTATTCTTATGACTGTTGTTCTAAATTCTAATTGCTGCTTATATCTGTTTTGAGGAAATCCCTGGCTGTGATTTCTTCTTGATCTTTCTTTTGGGCAAAATTCCTCCATCTTATCATTATGTCTAGCTTTCTGTCTTTTGTGTGTTATGAAAACTTGTTATGTTTACTGCTCCGGAGAGTAATACCATATTAAGAAGGGGTCATACACTGTCCAGGCCCTGGCACTTCAGAAAGTGTTTCTGGTATATGCTGTGTACACTCTGTTGTTGTGTTTTGGCTCCTCTTTCCCTAGGTCGGTCTTCTGCAAAGTTCCTCCTTGCTTGCAGTGGGGAGTGTTTGGCCCTGTACGTGTGCTTTGATGTGTTTCTTAAGATAAACCTGATTTAAAAAAAAAAAAAAAAAGGCTGATCCAAGAAAAGAGAAAAAGAAAAGGGAAAAAAAAGCAAACAGACAAAAAAAAACCCCCTATAAACCTGATTCCAAAGAAAAAGAAAGAGAATGAAAAAACCATAGAAAAAAAAAGAAGCCTGATCCAAAAAGCATGAAAAGGAAACAAACCAACAAATGAACAAAAAACTATAAGCCTGAATCCAATGAAAAAAGAAAAAAATAGAAAAAGAAAGGAAAGGAAAAAGAAAAGGAAAAGAAAGGAGAAGAAAAGAAAAGAAAGAAAAAAGAAAAGAAAAGGAAAGGAAAGAAAAAAGAAAAGAAAAGGAAAGAAAAAGGAAAAGAAAAGAAAAGAAAAGAAAAGAAAAGAAAAGAAAAAAGATAAGAAAAGAAAAGAAAAAAAGAAAAGAAAAGAAAACCTGGTTGTATTTCCACCAGAACTAAAGCTGACACTTTGGAGCCCTCTATGATCAGTAGATTTGGTACATTGAGGTGCCTGTGTTGGTCACTACACTAGCTCACAGTCAGACCTGCCCTAGTAAAGATGCCCCTGCTGGGCACAGGGGAGAGGGATTTGGTGTAAGTGATTCCAGCCTCCACTGGAGGCACTGTGTTTCTCTCTGAAGTCCAAACATCCTGGTGGAGGGGGTGTGGAAGATGGTATCACCCCACCCTCTCATTCCCTGGGAGGGGAATTCATGGCTGCACTATTCAGGAAGTCCTCACAGAGAAGGACCATCTCCCCTCCTTTGTCTCAGGCTTTTGTCAGATCCCTGCCCTCAGCCTGTCTGTGCCTGGGCTATTGGGATACTCAGCACCAGAGTTCTCTTACGTTTTATCTCTGGCTGGTGGCTGGGATTCAAAACTCCAAATCTTAAAGGACCTGGCAAGGTGCAGACCTCCTCCCCTCCCCCAGAGGAGAGTCTTGCAGCACTGTGCCTGACACTGTTCTGTCCCAGAAAAGCAGTCACATGCCCAGAATCTATGATGAAGCATGGCAAAAAGCTGCTACCAGGCCTCTGTGCGTGCCTCTGTCCCCTGCTGTTGAATGGTCAGTCCGTGGCAGCCGGTGGGCCTTTTGTCCTTGGAGAGGCAAAACACCCTCTTCCAAATGTACTCCAGGAAGGGGAAAGTTGTCTCCTAATGCAACCCAGAGGATCCCCACACCATGGTGTCTTGTATGAATGCTACACACTACTCTTTCTCCCACTCTCTCCCTCTCTCCCTGACTTCTCTCCATGAAAAGGGCTCCCTTACCTCCACTACAGTGTGAATTTTCTCTCCCCCAGTTCACATATCTGCTCCTTGCATCCGCCACATTCTCTCCCTCCAATTGTTCAGATTGTTTTCTTAATCCTCAGATCAATTTCCTAGTTGTTCAAAATGATTTGTTGTTGATCTAGCTGTGTTCAAGGAATGAGGCAAGCCCAGGGTCCCCCTACTACTCCACCATCTTAACTCCATCCCCTAAAACATAATCTTTATAAGGATTTAACTGAAGAAGATGGTATTCTTTGCAAAAATGCTTTATTCCAACTCAACTACCATGATCTTTCCTTTGTGTAAAGTTTCTAAAAATTATTTTTGCCTTGAAACTTCTTGATGAGACAAACATAGGTTTTCTCTGGTGACAAATAAAATGATGTTATGTTGGTTCTTCATCACAATCATATCATCATAAAAGTGTTCGCACAATTAAGGTTTTTAGTAGAAGTAAACATAATGAATATTCATGTGAATTTTGATAAATTGCTGAAACATTTCCTATGAGTAGTAGACTTAATTCATAGGTAAATTCATTCAAAACATGCAATTTTAACTTTCAGCACTTCAACTTACATTGCAGTTAAAACAGAATATTTAAGCTAATCTTTCTTAACATTATAAATAGAATCACTTACATCAACAAGCAGTTTCTATGTTAATTCTGGCACCATCGACTTCCCCTATATTTAAATGTAATAATATTTAAGAGTTATTTCACTGTAGAACTTTTAACCAGATGATAACAATAATTTCTTGTGAAAACAAATTTAAAATTAAATATCAAAATTCCTTTTTATCAAATTTCGATGATTCAGACTAATGAGTAGATCCCCTGATATCTTTCCTTATATGATGTTTGGGAAATGATTGAGACTTCCTTTTTGTTTCTCTCAGGATGGATAAGGTTATGTTATGGTAATAAGTAACTCCCAAATTTCAGTGATTGAAACCTAAAATGATAGTTTTAACTTGCACTACATATCTATCAAGGGGCACAATATGGGACTCACCATCACCCTAAGTCCCATACCAATAGAGCCACCCCCATCACAACTGGTCCTGGTATCTGGGAATGTTGGCCCGACCACTGTCCACTTACCTCTTCCAACCACCCCTTCCCCTGCAGTGAATTGTGGTTTTTTGGGGTTGGTTTTTTTTTTTTTGTAATTTTCTTTTCTTGTTTTTTTTTTTTTTTTCCTCCCTCATTCCCACTCTTTCTTCCTGTTTCTAACTTTATAGTTCCATCATCCCCAATTTAGAATTTTCTGATTTACTTGTGATCTCTCCTTTCAGAAGTTTCCAGTTGTTACTGAGAATAGAAATATACCATATTTATGTCCGAATCTGGGAGGATACAGAGAGTTCTGAATTTGTTTTTGCCATCAAATGCTCAGCCTTAGAATGACATATATCACTTCTACCTGCAATTCATTGGCCGTAACTAGTTATATGACTGCACACAGCAATAGTGACCTGAGAAATATAATACTACTATAAAACTGGAATGAAGAGAGACAGAAATATTTAGTGAATATTAATGCATTAATGCCAGACAGTCCACTCTCTGGCCATTTACTTGGTTCATTTTTGCTTTCAAGGCAAAAGACACTTCCTCCCTTCCAAAAGGAGGTAACTCTCAAGTCCCATAAAGTAAAGACCCAAACCCCAAACTCTATGAACTCTGATGAGCAGTAGTCACTACAGCAGGTCTAGTTATGATCTTCTCTTGATCTATAGATACACCAGAAAACTGTATGCCCACCTCCAAAAAATCTATAGTGATTGAACAAAAACAGAACTATCAAAATAAGCACTCCCATTCCCAAATAGTAATAAAGGAAAGTACAGAGGTGTTAATGGTCCACAGCAATTCTGATATCCCATGGGCAAAAGCTATGAGAAGACCCTATACTGTTTGTGGGAAGTATATCTCAACTAGGCCCCGATTCTAATGTCAGGAAGTTCTGGTCTTTGGCCTCTTTGATCCTTAGTTCTGCCCCCAAAGATATCTTCTCTCTTCTATTATTCTGGCACATCTGAAGTAGATATTGAGGATTCTGATATCCTTAGGGGGCCGATCAGTTTTCTTAACCTACTTCTTGTTTGTAGAAAGTTGGAGACTTAAAAGTTAAGTTTCAAATAATCACAGATGTTTTTACCCTAGGCTTAGTGGTTCCTTTGGCAAGGTAACTCTCTCAAGAAGTTAGTTTCAAATCTATTTGTTTCCAGCCAGTCCCATGAGCCATGAACTATATCCAGAGTTAATTTTGAAACATGTCTCTCTCTTGATTTAAGGAGATTTTAGGAACCTCAAGTCTTTCAGGCTTAGTGGGAGAGTCATATCCTTAACTCTTTTCCCTGAACCATTTTGTCCAGTCAAATGGATATACCTCCTATCACCTTAATCCATCAAGAAGTTTTAACAATGGATGTGACAGCCAAACCTTTGATTGCATTCTTGCTGCATGGCTAAGTTTTAATCAACCTTTGTTGTTCAAGGAATTTCTCAATAGTATCTTTTACTGGTCAGGATTGAGAAGCAATTGCTTTTTCCAATCCTATAATTCCTTACATTTTTGGACTCTCTATGCTCTCTCATTTGTGCTTACAAACTGGCCAATTATTTGTGAATGCATTTCTTCATCTCTGTATTTCTAAAATGCAGCCAATGATAACTAGCACACATTACTAACTTCTATTTTCCAAACTCATTCCCTAAAGTTACAAGGTCAAAAGATAAATTATTTCCATTGCACATTTTACAGCTTTATCATCATGTAATTCTTCATTACATAACATGGATAAATATCTTTCTAATCTCTAATAATAGTTTTCTTACCATCTAGGCAAATTTCTTAAAGCAATGTAAAATATGTTGTTTTGTTATTATAGATCTTCGCTTCCAGTGCCAAATTTGCATCAGTTAAGATAAGCTATTTTAGGCTATGAAAAACAAAAGATGGAAGGGAGGAAGGAAAGAAGGAAGGAAGAGAGGAGGACAGGAGGGAGGGAGGAAGAGAGAAAAACTCCCAAATATCAATACTTTAAGAAAATAAAGTTTTAGTTTTTGTTCTCATTATATGTGCACTGTGGTTTGGCAAGAGTACTATATACATAGTCTTAATTCAGGGAACTAATCTCTCAAAACAATCTTTTAAATATTGCTGCTATGTTTTAGTTTTGTATTTCTTTGTAAAAAATTACCATAAACTCAATGACCTAAAATAACATTTTAAAACAATGTACATTTATTATCTTATAGTTTTTGTGGGTCAGGGCCTGGCACAATCTAGCTGAGTCTTCTCTCAATGTATTACAAAATGGTAATCAGCATTCTTTATGGAACCATGGTCCTCCAAAATCACATTGTTGTTGACAGAATTCAGTTCCTTGTGGATGTAGGAGAGAGGTCTACTTTTGATTGCTGGCTTCTACCCAGGTCCTGCCTATGACTGGTTCCTTACCACATGCCCCACTCACAGAAAACATGGCAGCTCACTCCATCAAGGTCAGCAGGAAAATTTCTCTTTTAAGGGATTACCTGATTAAATCAAGCCTACCCAGAATAATTTTTATTATTTCAAAGTCAACTGATCAGGAACCTTAATTATATCTGCAAAATCTCTTCAACTTTTCCATATAATGTAACCTAATCACATATTCAACCTCAACATATCCACCACAGGTCTTGTCCACTTCAAAGGAACAGGGATTATATATGGAAGGTACACTAGGAGCAAGAACTTTAAGGCCATCTAATGCCTACCATTTATTATGAGAAAGAACATGAGAATCTTTGAGGGTCCTGCCCTGCCATTCAATGCCAAGCCCATAGTTGACTTCTGCTCACAACCCATTGGCTAGAACTAGCCTCATGTCTTCACTGAAACATAGGAAGCCATAAAATTAAATCTTACCATATTTCTGAAAATACTAAGTCATTGTTCAATGATTCCCACATAGCCTACAGATAGAAAAATGTGTAGAAATCACTATCCACTATCTTTAAAGAACCAAATCTTTGAGATATGTATAACACAGACTCAAAACCAGTGATGTGAGAAGGCAACATATTAGGTTTTTTAAATTTATCTTACATATTAGTCTGGGTGTAGAGCACAGATCTGGAATATGAAAGAGAAGGAAACAATCTCACTGAGGTTAAAAAACTTGCCTTTGGTCATACTGGGTGTTAGTAACAGAGCTATCATTTAACCTAGTTTGTCCATGCTCTGTCCACTGTCCAAGCTATTTTATATGTATGTAGACTATGCAGGAACACTGTTATGTGAATTGCTAGAGTGCTGGAAATTTGAAGTAGAGATTTTTTATGCTTGATAAATAATAATCATCCAGTCATTTTTTCATTGATTCATTCATTTATCAAATAGGTATTGACAATCCACCACATTTCAGGCATTAGCTTTGAAGTAGAGATAAAACAATATTAAGATACAAGCCAGGACTTTATTTTTTTTCCTTAAATTTAAAGATAAATGTGTAGAAGACTTCTGAAGTTTCATAATAAAAAAGTTTCATAGTTTTTAATAGCAAAGACAGAGACAAGGAGCTATCTTATCTTTGCTATCCCTTTCCTTCTTAGTATGAGAACTCTTTTATTCTACAGTGTAGGAACATAACTATGTTCTGCCTGTGAGATGTAAGTAGAAGCTCTAAAATCTCCAATTTAATAGCCAAATATAATTGATACCTCTATACCAATCAGTGTTTTTGTCATCATTCTTAGAGACTTCAGTACCCATGAAAACGATTTGTGCAATATCATGGCTTCTCAATTTCTTAGTCTTATCAACCTCAAAGATCTGTGTGATCTCACCCAGTCATCCACATCCCTATCTTGATTCATAGCAAAAGTTTGTTTCTTAAGCTTCTTTTCATTTATTGTTAAAATGTCACATTACTTCCTCCGCATACCTTACTCTCAGCTGATGACCTGACACACTCATTGAATCTTTGCACTTACTGTTCAGTCTGCCTGAGAGCTTTTCTCCATATGTGCATGGCTGGTTTCTTCTTGGGACCTGCCCACAGAGCTGGTTATGAACAGGAGTCCGAGCAGGCTGAAGTCACAGTTGAGTGAAGCATGACCAAAAGCCAAAAGAGAGAAATGGCATTATATACAAATAAACCCCCTGAAGTTAAAAAACAATGCAACAGCTTTCTTTTTTTTTTTTTATTTTATTTATTTATTCATGAGACACAGAGAGACAGAGAGAGAGAGGGAGAGAGGCAGGCTCCCTACGGAGCAGGGAGCCCAATGCAGGACTCGATCCCAGGACCCCAGGATCATGACCTGAGCCGAAGGCAGACGCTTAACCGACTGAGCCACCTAGGCACCCACAACAGCTTTCTTACAAAGTAAACAATAGTTGAATAGGCAATGCTGGAACTAAAAGATAAGACATAATAACACCTTTGTCAGAAAGACTGAGTAAGAAAGAAAGTTGACCAAGGTCCTTATTCTCCAGCAACAGAGATGAGCTATGTGAATTCTACCTCAAGTATATAACGGTCTGCAAAGCAAATGTTAATAATACATAACTATATTTATTGATCTAGAAAAATATCCCTGCTATGTTTTTAATGAAAAAGATTTACAGAAATCTGTATAGTATACTCTCCTTTTTCAAATGTTATAAAAACAATGGAGGTCCATATCCCAATATTAAAACTTAATAACTTGGAGTAGAAAAATATGGGTAATTTATTCATTTTTCATTCCTGAATTTCATATTTTGCTTTAGACTGAATATATTAATTATGTAATACGAAGTAATGGTTAACCACTATTTTGGAATAAACTATTCAAATGGTCCATATGCATCCTGGCATATGAAAAATATACATTGAGACATAGCAGATGAGAAAGACAAATCAAGATCAAGAGTCATAATCCTCATTGTATACATCAGGTATACTCTGATAGAAAATAATATCCATGTGGCCAGCCTGAAATGTAAGAAAATAACATGTTCATTTTGTACAGAATCCTAGAAAGATTCACTAGTATAATAACAATAACCCAAAAAAGGCATTTTCCTAAAGGCATACAGTACCCATCATTTTTATAAGTACTAAAGCTCAAAATTAACTTGATAGATCTTATAGATAGATAACTAATCTGATAAATTAGTGTTTGTTTCAGTTCTTCATACTGCTAATTCCGAGAGGCTTTATCTACTCTGAGGTATGTTTCAGGGATGCCTTCAAAACCTAAAAAAATTATATTAGAATTATGTTTTTATTAATTTAATTTTTATTTGTAGACATAATTAGTATTCCACCTTTTTTTTTTCAATGTGACTATTTATAGGATGCCTGGAATATAAGCTATTACCAGAAAAAAGTGTGGTGACAAGTCAAGGATCTGAAATTTTATAGCCAGGGCTGGTTCCTTGGGAGTGTGACCTATGCAGTGACACAGGGCCCAGTGCTCAGAGGGTCCCCGCCCTTGGTTTAATGCTTTGATGTTGCCATCTTAAAATTCTTAATAATTTTTGAGAAAGAAGCACTTAATTTTTTTTTCCCCTGGGCTCCACAAATTAAATAGCTCGTCCTGCTTATAGTATAACTTGTGATCTACATTGTTCTGGGATGAGATGAGAAAAGTCACACAATCAAACAAAAGATTAATTCATTGGACATCAAATATACAGGTATTAAAAATAGTCAAATGACTTTTTGGGTATTGACAAAATTTTCTTTTGTAATTGCTTCAGTTATTTCCTGATAGAAAAGAATTTTTTTTTTTTAAGATACTATTTATCTGTCAGAGAGAGAGCACAAGCAAGGGGAGCTGCAGGCAGAGGGAGAAGCGGGCTACCCACTGAGCAGGGAGCCCGATGCAGGGCTCAATCCCAGGACCCTGGGACCATGACCTGAGCCGAAGGCAGAGCTTAACTGATTGAGCCACTCAGGCACCCCTGAAAGAATTCTTTTGTGAAGAATTTAAGGTAACAGAATCAGGAAATAAAGTAGAATTTCTAGAATTGGTTGAATTATTTGAGCATAACTTTGTCTATGTCAGGACTTTTGACCATCAGAAGCTAGCAATTATTGGCAGTCCCTGGATCTTTGAGTGGTAAAAAGCAATTGAACAATTTTACATTTATTCATTGCATACAACACTTACCCAAGTATTGTTCCTGCTTCTTTAGCATTTTTTTACGAAGTCTTTGGAAAGGCAGGACATAAGCTGACAATGGTAGTCTTTAAGGAGAGCTTTTTTTTTTTTTTTTTAATGTGAGAAGAAGGTGAGGAGAAGAGATTTTGTTTTTCTAATAAAAACAGAGCACAGCTTGGTGAATATGATACCTTTTCATAAACCCATAAAGAACCGAAAGTTTATGCAATTTTAAAATACCTCAGGAAATGTTCATGAATATCTTTTAATTCCAAGTCATTTAACTTGCATTTAAACATGCTAGCCTGGCAAAATCATATTGGTAATTTCATTGGTACAAATGAAATAGATCTGAATGGAGTGGGATTTGGGAAAAGAAAGGAAATTAAAATTATTGCCTTTAGGAAATAACACTTTTATAACATAAGAAAATTTTAATAACCTTAAGTTTATCTACCAAAAAAATCTTTTTAAAGAGTTTGAATCCAAGCAATTAGCTGAGCTGGAGAGACTATTGTGAAAATCCTCACTCCTTTACTTAAGAGCTGACTTAGGGTCTGTGATATAACCTCTCTCAGAAGCACATTGTTCATCTAATTGTAATGCTTTTTTTTTAAATGTTATTTGGAGATTAAATGTGAAAATATATGCAAAATGACTGGCATATTGATGCACAAAAGATGCAACTTCTTGATCTCTATTTTTATTTAATAAAATAATATATTCATATGCCACATGTATAAACATTTGCCTATCAGTTTATTATCTATCTACTCAGTTGACATAAAAGAAACCCCAGGATACATCTCTCTCTTCTCAAATCCCCTCTTAACTCCTCCAACCTTTCCCCAGGATCTGACTTGTTCTTTTCCTCAATCTCTGGCTACATCATTTAGTCCTGCCAGGTACTGCAAGGATATGAAGGGCTTTAGCAATTCCAGGTGGGAGGGGAAGGAAAAAAGATAAATTTTTCCCAATCCAACTTTAAAATGAAACAACTAGTAGGCAAATATATCTTACCACACCTAAGTTTGTCTACAACTTAAAGTTAACTCTGGTATGTTAATATGCTAAAAAGAGTCCCTGTTTTTCTTTTTCAACCATCCTAGGGGCTCCCTCTGTTCTCCCCGATTGATTAGGCCATGGCTAGAAGATAGTGTGGGTACCCTGCTCTGAGAAAGGGGTAATCCTGGGAGTCAGGAATTCTAGAACATAAGCATATAGAGAAAGGTGTATATATAAATATAGAGTATATTTTATATAATCAATTAGTTGGTAAGTGAGATACATTTTGAACACTTAATGGATAAATGCACTATTCGGGGTGGGAGGGTTGAATAGTTTTACTGCAGGAAGATGAAAAAAGCAAAGTGAGCTCTATAAATATTGATCTCAGTGGAAGCAGACACAGACTCCACACTATTTAAATCTTCACAGGGTCAAACTTCCCACTAAAAGTACAAAATTCTTTATATTAGAATATCAGACTAAAAGCAGTAAGGCTTCTTACAAAAATGATTAAGAAAGTCTGAATGAATCAAAGAAAATAGCAATGTAAAATAATAATTGATTGTATGGTAGGTTTCCTCTTTGAATCTAAGCATGTAAGCACTAAGGAATATATTAGGGAAAACTGCTCCATACAAAATTTTCATTTGTCCAAAAATGACAAAGAAAAGACAAGCAGTTACACTGTTTTAAAAAATCACCTGAACAATTTAAGGGAGAAATATTTTAGTATGCTTTTGTTTGTCATTAGGATAGCACAGTTTGGATCATAAATTACATGCCTGAGAAATGCTATGGTTTGGTGAGATTATTTTTTTTAATATCACACAATGCATTGACATTGCAAACTGCACTTGTGTTTGTGTGTTGTTTGTATAACAGAGGCCTTTACATTACTTTATATATACTTGATATAGAGAAACTATGACCTTGTGTGGTTAATTGCCCTATATTCTTGAAGGAAGAATCTTTATAAGGAAGCTCACTTTCCTTTCATGAGTGGAACATTAGGGAAGCTCTCCCTAGGTCCCAACATTTGGGAAGCTCTCCATTCTATCTTAGCAACATGTAGTGCCCCTGAGTTGGCAGATTCAGATAGTAGCTTCTTCCTCCACTTTATGGGAATTTAAAAAATTGTTGGTCTTTCCTGGTCAAAGTCTAGTAGTTAATTGGTTCTCAACAATTAATCAATGAAAATAGTATCAACATAGAATTCTTTAAAACTATGAGAAATATCCAAAAAGTGAAATATCTTCCAATGTAATAATAGCATGTGTATCTCCATAGATACACATAATATATACATTAACAAATATTCCAAGACACATACATACACACACAACACTCCCACATATAAGTGAAATAACATTTTTTCTAGGAAATCAACAGCAACTATTTTAGATATTAAATACAATATAATCAAATATACACGTGGTCTGGTATAGCTAAGTATGTTTTAGTCCACATGTTGAGCCTTATCCTAATTGATTTATATATAAATTCCTCATGTAAGTCATTTCTACCCTAAGAAATTATTCAGTATCCTGCCGACTACGCATGCTTTGGGCGCCTGGGTGGCTCAGTTGGTTGAGCGACTGCCTTCGGCTCAGGTCATGATCCTGGAGTCCCTGGATCGAGTCCTGCATTGGGCTCCCTGCTCGGCAGGGAGTCTGCTTCTCCCTCTGACCCTCCCCCCTCTCATGTGCTCTCTCTCATTCTCTCTCTCTCAAATAAATAAATAAAATCTTAAAAAAAAAAAGAAATTATTCAGTGTGGTTAATATGCATGGTAAGAAATGTGATGGGAAATACAGGGAAAGTAATCTCTTCCTCTGTCAAAGGATTTGCATTTAAGATTAGAAGGCAATAAACAGAACTTTTAGAAAATAGTCAGAACATAGTGCTAGTTAAGGAATTGTCAACTGAACTTGAAAATACTAAATTAAACTAACTTGGTCACACTCTTTACAAATTATTCCTCTGATTAAAAATATTTTTAGGGCAATTATTCATTAATTTTACAAAATTGTTGGCATAAATCAATATTAAATCATGTAACCTATGCTATACTATGTAGTAATAAGTAATTTATGTTTTTTTCTCATTCATTTCTATGTAGCGTCTCCAATGTCTGGGGACAAATAGGAATATGTTCACCTAGAATTTTATTATGTAACTGTCTGATCCTAATGCTTGTATCTAAAACAGCATATGGTTACAAATCCAGCAATCCCACTTCTAAGTATATATCCAAAGAAAATGAAATCAGTATCCCAAAGAGATATCTGCACTTCCATGTTCACTGCAGCATTATTTACAATAGCCAAGACATGGAAAAAACCTAAGTGTCTATGAATGAATGAATGGATTAAGATGTGTATATATAGAAGGAAATATTATTCAACCAAGAGAACAAAGGAAATCCTGTCATTTGCTACAACATAGATGGACCCTGAGGGCATCATGCTAAGTGAGATAAGTCACCCAGAGAAAGACAGACACTGTAAGATATCAGTTATATGTGGAATCTAAAAAAGTCCAACTCATAGAAACAGAGTAGCATGGTGGTTTCCACAGGCTGGGTGTTGGAGGAAATGGGGAAATGTTAGTTAAAGGGTACAAACTTTCAGTTATAAAATGAGTAAGTTGTGGGGATCTAATGTACAACATGGTGATTATGGTTAATAATACTATACTATGTACTTAAAAGTTGCTGGAAGAGAAGATTTTAAATGTTCTCACCACAAAAAAGAAATGGTAATTTTATGAGGTGATAGAGGTTTTAGTTAATGCTATGGTGGTAGTCATTTTACAATATGTAAGTGTATCAAATTAACATGTATACCTTACACTTACACAATGTAATATGTTAATTATATCTCAATAAAACTGGAAAAATAAAATAGCATATGACTAATAAAAATTTAAAAGATAGATTGCTTGCATTCATCAGTTATTATGCATAACATGTGGCCTTAAAAAGCACTCATTCATTAATGTGGGTGGTGCATCTTTGCATTCTTGTTCAGTATGTGACATCATGATAGAATGGTAAAATTCCATAAAATGTAAAATTATGCAAATTTTACTCTATGCTATAAAAATTACTTAGTCTTTCAGAAATTTAAAATATGTTCAAAAGTAAGTTTTGTTTGAATTAAACTATAGTACAAAATCTAATTCCTTTTTCTTTTGCTAAATCCTAGATCTCCATGTGAGCCAAGACCCATTTTTAAATCATATCCAAAAAAATAGCTAAATTTATGTTATTTCCCAGTTAAGAATAATGTTTACAATCTAAGACAATTATCCAAAATGGAAATTGAAAATTTTACATGCTATTATATTAAACCATTTTAAAGGACTTTCTTTAGAATAATACAAGATAAATTGCAAGCATTAACATGGTATGTGAGATGTTCAATGATTTCTCCTCTCCCTACTTCGCCATCCTTATCTCAAGTCTCCACTTAGCCCCTGCCTCATTCTTCAGATCAGGGTCCACAGAGACAACGGTCTTCAGAGGTTTGACAACTTTCCTAAGTGTGTGCCCACAGTTGGTCCCTCCTCCCTAACTCCTAAGTCCACCTCTGAATTCACCTGCAGCTGTAGAAAACAGTTTTTGGCATGTCAATAGCATTTTACTCTACACACTGCATCTTTCTCCTTCACTACATGAGTGCTAACTCTAACCCCATGGAAGCTCATTGACTGGTAAGTTCTTTGAGAACAGGAGCCACAACTTATTCCCCTTTGAGACTCCAGGATAGCACAGTGCCTAGTATGAACTCGGCATCTATAATAATAAGTAAGTGAATACTTTTTTTCAAAAAGCACATAGATGTCAGGCAATGCTTTAAGTGCTCTCCTATATTAACTCATTTAATCCTGATGACCTCTTGAAGTATGTACTATTATTATCACTATTTTAAAAATGATGAAACTGAAACAGAGTGAGGCTAAGTGACTTGCAGGTCATATAGCTAGCAATTTATGAGCACAGGACAAGCCGAAACTAGAATCTATGTTATCCACAGCTCCCTGTCAATGCTTCTCTCTATTTAAATATCAAAGCGTAACATCAAACCTATATAAAACATGATTTCTTATAATTTTGTTAAAGATCTCCATATCTAATCTGAGTTAACCCCTATTCGGTCTCTACCTAGTTTTCAAAAGAAGCTAAAATTCTCTCTCAAATTAAACAATATTATTTACAAAAGTACTAGTAAGAAAATATTTGAAATGCAACATTCCTAAACATCATATGATTTGTAAGTAATCAATGTAGATTTCCTTGTGTACCAGAAGTTTACTTTAAAAATTTATTTAACATCTTATGAAAAATAAGATGCTCTGTGTAGGTGTTACTGATTTTTAGAGGTCTCTATTCTTTTGAGAAAAGATTCAATGATTATTTCTGAAAAGTGAATGATAATCAATTCTCAATGTATTGTTTAGCTATGTAAATAAAACCAAACGTTAGGATCCTACTACAGATGCTTTTAATGGCAGTAGTCTTGGTAAATTTCAGAGAACAATTCTCAAGTGACACTGCAAGTCCTGTTTCACACTGTGTGCATCCTGTTTCCTGTCGACAGTGGCTATAATGGGCACAAAAACTAAAATTTACACACTATTTAATCTGCAAATGTTCTATGTCCTCAGCCTTTAGCAATGGAAATATGCCAGTCTCTTTTTCTCATATAATACCCTGTCTCTATCAGATTTGAGGCAATTTTATCTATCATGGAATTATAAATTGTTAATATCATTTCTGCATTAGTAGGTTCCTACCAACCTTAAATCCAGATGATGAGTTAAAGTAAAAGTTCCTCCTCCCGCACTGCTGCCGCCGCCCCCTCCTCCCTTTTTTTCTCTTTCCGCCACGGCTGCCCCGGCGCCCCTTGCCCCCGCCAGCCTGGGTCCTCCGTGCGCCGCTGGACAGAAGGATGGGAGAATGTGGCACCTGAAACAGCTGCATCCACCTTGTGACCAGGAGGGAGTCCACACACCTGGGATGACAAGGATCTAATATTTGGGAGTATGTTTGAGAAAACAGAGCTTCAGGGAAAGCTGAGAATGACCTCTCTTTGGCTGACTTACTCTGACTTTAAAGCAATATGTCTTTACAGAACATGATTCCTTTTTAGAAAGATACATCTAGGTGAGGCCGAAAGGGCATTCTGGACTGGAAAAACAGCGTGGATGTAATGGAGACATTCAAGTGCCAGCAAATTGAGGGAACTGTAGCAGATCTCTGAACATGATGGTCAGTGCAACACTCATCAAATGACTTGGGTCTTGTTGCTCCAGACCCAGCAGTTTGGTCCTGGCACTTGATGGCAGTGGATACAAAACTGACACAAGCTAAGGATATCAAGGTACTGAAGCCTGCTTTTGTTCTTGTAAATGCTGCTGAGGTCATGCTTTACCCAGAACTGACCACCTAGAACATGAGGCTGCAACTGACTTCAATGATGACATCATCACTTACGTCCTGTCCACTGGATCAGAAACTGTTGAGTGTCAGTATAAATTAAGATTAAACTAAGACTTTTTGGTAGAAATTGACAAGCTGATTCTAAAATTTAGGTGGAATTGCAAGGGAGCCAGACTAGCCAAAACAATTTTAAAAGCAACTGATAAAGTTGGAGGACTCACACTTCTCAGTTTCGAAATTTGCTGCAAAACTGTAGAAATCAAGACAGCGTGGTATTGGCATAAGGATAAACATATAGATCAATGAAATAGAATTGAGAGTCTAGAAAAAAACTTACATTTATGGAATTGATTTTTGATAAGGGTGCCAAGACAATTCAATGGGGGGAAGAACAGTCTTTTCAACAAATGGTATTGGGACAGCAGGATATCCATATACAAGAGAATGAAGTTGAACCCTTACCTTACGTTTACAAAAATTGGTTCAAAGTGGGTCAAAGACATAAATGGAAGAGCTCAAACTATAAAACTATTAAAAGAAAACATAGACATAAACCCTTGTGATCTTAGATTTAGGCAATGGTTTTTTAGATATGACACCAAAATTATAAATGACAAGAAAAAAAAATTTGACTTCATCAAAATTAAATCCTTTGTGCTTCAAAGGACACCATCAAAAAAGTGAAAAGACAAATCACAGAAGGGGAGAAAATGTTTATAAATCACATATCTGATAAAGGACTTATATCCAGAATATATGAAGAACTCTTGCAGCTCAACAATTAAAACAGAAACAACCCAGTCAAAAAATGGGCACAAGAAAAGAATAAATATTTCTTCAAAGAAGATATACAAATGGCCAATAAACATGAAATTGTCCTCAACATCCTTTGTCATTAGAGAAATGCAAATCAAAACACAGTAAGATACTATTTCACACCAACTAGGGTGGGTATAATCCAAAGATAATAACAGATGTTGGGGAGGATATGTAGAAATTGCAACAATAATTAAATTGCTGGTAGGTTTCTAAAACAGGGTGGGCACTTTAGAAAACATTTTAGCACTTCCTCAAAATGTTAACATAGATTTACCATAAGACCCAGCCATTATACTCCTAGGTATATATCCAAGAGAATTGAAAACTAAGTCTACATAAAAACTTGTACACGAATATTCATGGCAGCATTATTCATAATAGCTCAAAAATAAACAACCCAAATGTGCACCAGCTAAAGAATGGATAAACAAAATGTTGTAAGTCCATTAAATGAAATATTACTCAGCAGTAGAAAGGAATGAAGTATTGACATATGCTGCAACGTGAATGAACCTTGAAAACATAATGCTAAGTGAAAGAAGCCAGTCATGGAAGGCAACATACTGTATGATCCCATTTATATGAACTGTCCAGTCACGCCTCGTATCCGCCACCCCTCACCAGCCCTTAATGGTGGGAGGGAGAAATAGGGTGTGACTGCTAATTGATAGGAGGTTTCTTTTTAGGGTGATGAAAATGTCCCAGAATTAGATATTGGTGATATTTACACAATTCTATGAATATACTAAAACCTACTGAATTGTATACTGAAAAGGCTAAATTTTATATGTGAATTTTATCTCAATAAAGCTTTAACAAAGGGAAAAAAAAAGAAAAAAAAGAAAAAAAAAGAGTTAAAGTAAAATTATACCACAGTCATCTGATCAGAAAAGCCTACAGTACATATCTAAAATATATTCCATTAAAAACAACTATAAATGCATCATCTAAGTAAACTTGAGGAGCTATTTAAAAATTTAGGAGTCCTTGGCCAAATCTCAACTGAAAGATGAAATGTCTAAAAGCATTATCTAAATGAATAAGACAAGGTGAAGAGATTTATTTTGTTAGCCAAACCATATAATTTAACATTGACCTTTACATTTTTACTAACCTAAATTTTCTGTAATCTCATTTAAGCAATTATTCTAGATACATGATTTATTTGCCACATTCTTCTGTTCTAAGTAAATCTCAATAAGCAAACAGGACTTTTTAAATGTGATGATTATTTAAAATTTCAACCTCTCTTATTTTTTTCTAATAAATAGTCCAGTAAATAGTAGCTTTACCAATAAGTACAGAAGGGAAATTAAATGAAAGTTTACGACCATACGTAGAATATGATATTTGCCCACTGAGAGTTAAGTTTGTATATCTCAACAAATGCATCATTTTTATTTTTCTAAAAGTTATTTTCCAATTATGTTTCCTATAAAACACAGTAATCTCTCCAGCATAGAGAACTACTCGGTGAAACAATGTACTTTAGGTTTCAGGTAGAAATTTTAGTATTATTATAAATACCCACAAAATAGTCTTCGCTTGTATGGAACTGGGGTTTATCATAAGTGGGCATACTATTTCTTGAAAGCTTACATCAGGAATAAAATCTGAAGACACATTAGGCTTAACAGTTTTAAGAATTTGATCTGAGAAGTTGTGGGGTAGTTATCAAGTAGCATTTAATGAGCGTATCTTAATTTTGTAAAATAAATTAATTTTAAATTATTTCTTTATTTTATAGTAGACAACTACCAGAGATGGGAATGAAAAATCAATTTATTTGCACATTTCTATTTCAGAATTTTCAACACTTTTTCTTTGTAAATTTCTAAGTTCTTGCCTCTTTTTAAGTGTCAAAACTGAGGCAATTGTATTTTGCAATGCTCTGAAATATTTAAACAAAAACTGTGTTGTTGGTGGAGAATAGGAAGATAGATTTGAGAGGTTTTTGACTTGTAGGAAGCAGTTTGCCATTAACTACAAAGGACCTATGAACCTGAATATTTGTATGTACAAAGCTGCATAAAATGAAAAGGTAGATAACATCATCACTTCATGTTCCATTGCCCAAAACATATGCATGTGTCATGATAAATAATGTATATACTTACTTAAAACAATTAAGTAAATCATAGTACTTTTTGTTATGATATATTTTTTATTCAATAGATTAAAGTATCAATAGCTGAAAGTATCACAACTAGCTTGGTATAAAATTGCATTGGTATTATACAAAATTTCGTGTTCAAAATACTTAGAAAACACTGGAAGGCTTGCCACCAAGGGGATAATTATTTATGTGTTCAATTTCAGAGCACTTACTGATCATTTTGACTGTGATGTAGAGAATAACTTTAATACGTCACTGTAGTAAAAGAACCACTTTCTACTAGGAGGGAGGAGGTGAAGGACGTGAATGGATTGTAGAGACAAAAAAAATCCTTTTCATCCCACATTTACATTTTTACTAGTGATCCAGACTGTAATATTTAGGCATCAAAGAGACTATAGAAAAAAACTATTTGAGCAATGAAATATATGAGGACACAAAATCACTCTTACTTTCAAAATTACATATTGTCATTAAACCAAACTCTCAACTATCAGGATAATTTAATTTTACCCTCATCCTGTTTTCTGGGCTTTTCTTGTTATGAATTATGTATGGGAGGGAGACTAATGGCCATCTGAAGATGTCGAGGCCCCATCCTCAAGAACTTGTGGATATGTTACATGGCCAAGGGGAATTAAGATAATAGATGGAATTCAGATTGCTAATCAGCTGACCTTAAAATATGGAGATTAGCATGGATTAACCAGATGCTACCAGTGTAATCACAAAGGTACTTAATGTGGAAGAGGGAGGCAGGAAAGTCAGTGTCAAAATGATGCCATGAAAAAAAAGACTCAACTGGGCATTGCAGGCTTTGGAGCAGGACCCTGAGCAATTTCTAGAAGCTGGAAAAGGCAAGAAAATGGGCGTTACTCCTAGAGCCTCCAGAAAGGAACACAGCCCTGCTGACACTTTGATTTTAACCCAGTCAGACACATTTTGGTCTTTCAACCTCCAAAACTGTAAGAAAATAAATCTGTGTTGCTTTAAGCCACTAAGTTTGTAGTAATTTGATACAGCAGCAATAGGAAACTGATAGAGTATGCTAAGGTGTATGCATTTGATAAATATGTAAATTTTCATGAACATAGAAAGAATTAAAGGAAATAACAATGAATTAGGTTATCCCTCTCCTAACATAATTGCTTAAGCATCATGACTTTTTTGATATAAAGTGAAGAGATGCCCTGCTTCTCCTCAGAAAAGAACATTTGAGCCAGTAGGATGAAGCAGAAATCTGAATAGGTGCATCAGGTTGATGGGGGTGAGCAAAGCACTGGGCCAGCATGGTTCAATTCAGGCCATTTCAGGACCACCTGGTCTTTGACTTGATCATCAGAGCACTGATTCTGCACAGAGATGGGCAGAACAACTTAATGAAACCACATGATTCATAGGCAAGCATGAGTACTTGGGAGATTTTAGGACATTCTGTGGGAGAAGAAATCCCTGGGTGGGGGTAGGTAAAGTTAGAAAGGAAATGATGAATTTGTTCTGAAAAAGGCAGTAGAAGCTCTAAGTAACTATAATTTTGTTATTTAAAAGATCCACATACTCCAAGGGTAGATAGGGCTAGTCATTTGATTTACATTTGAATTTGTCTTTCTCAATGTATTAATTAAGGAGAAAATTAAAAAAAAAACAAAACCAAAACCACAAAAGAAACCTTTGTTCTGTAAAGAGACAGGTTAGAGTGAGGTTAGCTGATAACTCTGACAGAGCCTCTCAAGGTAAGAGGGTAAGTCCCAGGACTGCTACTCATTTTGTCAGGAGCACAACTGTGAAAGTTGATGGGGCCCCAAAAGGGGGACTCCTACAATCAAACTTAAAAGAGAATGTTAATAAACCAGGGATGTAATTTGTGTTCAAAACCAGAGCACTTCTTCCCTGTGTCTTCTGTCAAGAGCACTTCCTTCTCAGTGCCAAGGCAGCTGAGGTACTTGAAAGCCTGCCTTTCCCTGATGGACAGAGAATAAAAGCACAAGAAGTAGAAGTCCTGAAAGAATATTTTATCCAGTCATGAAAAATCTTGATGAACCATTCTTGCTCACAAACCTAACTTTCTAGTGAGCTGAACACTAATGCCACTTGAAATACTATAATATTTCTATTTCTTGGACTTACACTAACTTGGAAAGAAAATGTCAAATTTTAGGGTTTAAATTGTTAGAGTAAGCAGTTAGTTAGGTTCTAACAGGATGCCTGCAAGGGCAGCAAGGAGGAAGTCATTGCTAACTATGAGAGTCAGAGGCCTCTTCTGGTAGCATTCCAAAATAAAACCACAAACCAGATCAAACCAGACAGAAACAAGATGGCTGGCAAAGCAGGCTAGAAGCCCCCGACCAAATAAGGACGAAAAGGCACATAACCCACATTCTTGGAAGAGACCACCCTGCTTCCAAGAAATCAGCACCTCAAGTAATGAATATTCCACCCCCTTGTAACAACTATCAATAAAAGACAGAAACCCAAACTCCAGCACCCAGCTCCCCTCTGAGCTCCCTGCTCTCATAGCTCAAGAGTATAATTTCACTTTAAACTTTGCTGCTTGTACTGTTCATCTGCTGTGTTTGTCCTTGAATTCTTTCTCGTGACAGACCAAGAGACTCTGGCAACATTTTTCAGGTGCACTGTGATGAGGTCTCAGGGCCCAAGGTCTCTCCAGTCCAAATGGCAACAAGATCACTTTTATGAACTTATATGAATCATATTTAAACACAAAGTTTTGAAAAATGGCTTAAAATACAAAAACACAATTTATTTGTTATGTATTATTTTTAGTTTTATTTCTATCCTAAAGATAAAACCTGGTCACCTGGAATTTGAGCGTCTCTCGCCTTCATTAGGAATGCAATTATAAGCAATATAATTGGATTTCGAAAGATTGTTGTTTCTCTCTTTCTTTCACTCTCTCTCTTTCTCTCACTGTTTCTCCCTCAATACATGGGTACTTTGATTATTATCAGTATCCTCAATTTTGACATCAGCTCTGTATCCTAGACATACCTATTTTAGCCATCTATATTCTAGTATTAAAAAAATAAAGTAAATAAGCAAAACTTTTTTGGCTAATGCTTAGGGAATATGAATATGAAAGTTGCCAAGTTCCTAAAACCAAAGAAGGTTTTCATTAAAACTGTTTCTCAGAGGTCATTTCTTCCACACACTTCCTAAGAATGAGGACATACTCATCACAGAAGGAAACTTGGAATCACAGGTAATCACTGATAAATGTCAGCATGTCCATTCAAGACCACAAAGGAAATGTAGAAACATCACCAAAACAGTGGCCATCTTTACCCTTAAAAAAAAGAGTGGTGTGAGTGAATATATGCATGTGGAGTTGGGAGGGAATTTCATTATAAAAACACTCCAGGACTCTGTGTGAAATGTTCATGAAATTAAAAATAACAAAATTATGTGGAACTGTCCAACAGAGATGCCTACAACTACAATATACATTTAGTCATTACTGGCCTCCTCTGATTGAGACACTCATCTTTAGTAAATGTGAAAAAATCACCAAATCAAGCTAAAACACTATCCACCCCTCTAAATAGTTACCATTATGTGTGTGTTTTTGTGTGTGTGTGTGTACAAAAGATTTAAGATCTATCCTCTTCGCATATTAAAAGCATACAATGCAGTATTGTTAACTATCATCACCATGCTGTTCTTTAGATCCCCATAACCCATTCCATCTTATATAACTCAAAATTTGTACCTTTTGGAGGTACAATACAATTAACTAAATTATAGACTTCATTTGTATTTCCCCAATATTTCCATAAATACCCCTATAAGCTTATTTAATTTTCCCTTATTCAATGACTTAGACTGAGCATAGTTTCATATATTTAAGTCCCGGTTGCATTTATAGCTTCTGCCATTTTTCCCTCAAGTTTTGGTCTTTTTCTTTTTGATTTTTGGGAGCTCTTTTAAATATTAGGCTACTTTTATTAGATATTAATTTTGTGTACTATTTAAGTCTACTTCTAAACCTTGGATTTTTTTCCTATAGGTCATCAAAAAATGCAGCAACTACAGTTTTTAAACTGTGAAAACTTTATAATTTGTTAACTATAGTCTCCTTCCCTTTGTTACATGACTTTCTTAGTCATTAATGTTTATTCTTTTTGTCCGTGTCATTGTTTAAATTATTCTGTTTGGCACTAGATTGGTGGGCAGGGGCACTGTTTATATCTTACTGAGCTTTTATTAAGACTGTGTCTAATTTTTAAACTAAAAGTAAAGTCTATTTGTATTTCATGAGTGTTTTAAAGTTTTGCCCCAGATGCATTTAACATATTTTTTTTATTATTTTATGTTACATTTCAAAAGGGGGGAAATAAGGTCTAGGATATTTTTCTTGCAAATCATCTATAAATGGGAATGTTAGAAATGGTATCACAGTAGTAAAGCGTATATAAATACTATATATCAAAAATGAATTATTTAAAATACAAGGACAAAGGATAATAAAGTGTGGCAAACATTGCTAATTTTAAAACTGAGGATTAAAGTGTGTGGGAAATTATGATATTCTGTTTACTTTCAAATGACAGTGAACGTTGTATGTTTCTTTCCAAAGATTTTTTTTTTTAATCAGCAAAAAAATTTCAGTAATTTAAAAGTTTCTTTTCAGGATTTGTTGATATCTAATAATTTGAGCTATCAACTAATCCAAATGAGTACCAGTGATGAAAGCTAGATCTATTGCACATCAAAAAATATATACTGTGGTTACTACATTGTAACTAAAAATATAAATATATAGGAGTTTATACTGATATATTAATATATATGAGTTTATACTGATAGAATAAATTACTGAATAAATAAATGGAAGAGGAGAGATAAATCTTCCTTACAAAAGAATTAGAAATAATATCTGTAGATACTCCCTCCTCCAGGAAGTAGAACTGAATTCTGTGCCCTCCCACTTGAGCGTGGGCTAAACTTAGTGACTTGCTTCCTAAAAATAGAGCTTATAAAGGTTGGAAAAAAACTTTTCAGTGGAAAAATCTGGCAAACACTAACTCAGCCACATGATCAAGGTTAGTATACTGATGCAAGTTATATTGATAGTATGTACCCATTGGTATGTTGTGATGAATAGGCATTCCACTTCTTTGATATTCTTTTCCTAAACTCATCCAGTCTAGTCATGATAACATCAGACAAACCAAAAATGAGAGATATTCTACAAAATACCTTACCAGTGTTCCTCAAAACTTCCAAGGTCATGAAAAACAAGGAAAGACTTGTCCACACTGTCATGGATAGAGGCAACTAATCAGACATGACTAGTAAATGCAATGTGGAAAAAATAAAATAAAAAACAAGTGCAATGTGGAATTCTCAACTGGATCCTGGAACAGAAAAAAATGACATTAGTGAGAAAAAAGTGAAATCCAAATAAAGTCTAGTTTAGTTCATTGTATAGGCACCAATAGTGATTTCTTAGTTTTGACAAATAAACCATGGTTATGTAAGATGTTAACAATAGTGGAAACTGGGGAAAGAATATATGGGGAACTCCTATACTATCTTTGCAACATTTCTATAGATCTATAATTCTTTCAAAATAAAATGTTTATTAAAAATAAATTAAAATTTTAATCAAATTTAAAAACTCACAATATATTATTTGAGTCCTAGTAAAATTAACAGTTAAGGATCAGAAATAAGCCCTTTATGGGTCCACAGATAGGGAAGAACACCATCAAACTATGTAATAGAGCATGCAAAGTGGGAGAATTGTCAGGGGACTAGGGAATAGATGAGAATCAGAGTAATGGTAGCTTTTTGTCTCTAGCTTTTTAAAAACCAGTTGCTGGTTAAAGCCCCAGTGGGAGAGAAAAAGGAAACTTGTAGGAGGCTAGTAAAGTCACAAGCAAAGGGGAATGCTGGACATGGGACAAGAGTAGAGCATTTTCCAAGCCAAAAGCCTTTAGTCACTTGCAGATAAGCTTAGAGAAGGTCTGGGAGTTATAAAAATCATATTCCAGTTTCAACTCTAATATGCTGACAGTGAACAAGTCATTAAATTTTTCTCATTCTTGTTCTTGGTTCTCTTGACTATAGGTTGAAATCCATCCATAGCTTTGATTCTATGAATTTACAAAGACAAGTTTTTCTATCCCTTTGGATATATTAAATGAAGTTTTATATTTGACAATGACATAAAAATTAAAATATATTGCAGTCTAAAAAGGAAAAAAATAGTTTCGGTCAGTATATAAAGGTTTAAATTCTCATTTTGGCAAGTCCTTGGACATGGTCCAAGCTAATTTGTCATACAATTACAGCGTAGGCAGGTTTGACCATAGATAGTTATGCCTTTAATTCCTGAAGTATTCATCATGTTTCCCATAATAATACCTGAAAGCATCATTCATAAGCAGAAGAATATGTTGAACTGCACCATGAATGTTCAATCAGCAAGATTCAGATGGTGAGGAAAATTATAGCTCAGTTTTTCAACAGATAAATTGTAAGGAAAAGAAGGGAATTGATGAGGGACCTAGTAAAAGAGACTTAAAAGTCATAGTAAGTTGAAAAAAGGAGAGGATAAATATAATATCAAAGGATACATATCTGGGTTACAAAATTAAAAATGAAGTGATCTTGGGCGCCTGGGTGGCTCAGTCGTTAAGCGTCTGCCTTCGGCTCAGGTCATGATCCCAGGGTCCCGGGATTGAGTCCCACATCGGGCTCCCTGCTCGGTGGGAAGCCTGCTTCTCCCTCTCCCATTCCCCCTGCTTGTGTTCCCTCTCTCGCTGTGTCTCTCTCTGTCAAATAAATAAATAAAATCCTTAAAAAAAAAAGGTATTTTCAAAAAGGTAAAATCATTATTCTTATACAAATGTAAAATGAAAATATATGTAAGATTTTATTTAACTCAGTAGTTAATAAGAGAATTAGATGGTATGGGGGTTCAAAAGAAAATTCAAAACATACACACATATACTGGTTATCAGGAATGCTAAAATGAATTTATACATAGATACAAAATTCATCAATATCCATAGGGCAATAATCAAATGCATCTCCATAGGTCTAATCTGCATTTATGTGAACAGGAATCACAGGCATTACTATCAGTGTTCAACAATTTATAGAATTATACTTCAAAAACAATGAAAAGGGAAGATAACTCTGGAGGGTGAACTGGAAAGACCACTCAGCAATCTTTTCCCTATTTTAAAGTCTTTGACTATTTTTCCTGACAATATAAAGACAAGATGTCCCACAACAGCATGATCTATTGTAAGAATGTCAATAGTGCGGGATGGGGTGAGAAATGAGGTTGGAAAGATGGGCAGGGCCCATATAATGAAGCTAAGTAACACCTTTTATTTTGTTTGGCATTAGGGATAGGCAGAGACAAATGTGGATGGCCCTGGTGGTCACTTCCTCTTTTTCTGCAGTTTAGGAATCATTTAGCATAGCAGTTGTGAGTTAGTTCAGCAGAAGAGTGTAGTAAACTGTGGAGATTCTCCCCTTCTAATAAGGGCATTTCCTCAACCAGTGCACTCCCACTGATACACAAATGCTATCTGTCTTCCTTTCCTTATCAATATTTTGAGTGACTGAGGTAAAGTCTCCATCTTGGAGCTCTTCCATGAAGTTGTCAAGTGCTGCTAGGTCCATGGCAAGCTTGCTTTTAGGTGGAATAATGCAAGTGTGGAAGAACTTGTGTGCTTTGCTGCTTCTCCACCTATGAGTTTCCTCAATAAAACATATATAACATTTCCACTGAGGATGTTAGGAATGTTTGTGTCTTTTTCACCTTTGCATTAGAGGTAGTCAACGAATGTGTGTTCTGTTTGATGTTTTTTATTGTTATTTCTAGTAGTAGAAATCTTTTGATTTTCAAATTAGCAAAATCAGACAGAATATTGGAAGAATTAATGTGATCCAGTATTCACACTGGGCTGCTGTGTTGAAAAATCACCAAATTACTATGATTATAATAGTTGGATGTAATTATGGAAAGGGAGATTTGATTAGTTTTCTGGTACGTAAGTTTTTGTAGAGTTCCTTTGCTTGGTGATATTTATACAATTTACTCTTAAAATGGCTAGTAAAATAGTATGTCAATTTTGACTATTTGATTAGTAGTAGAACATGGGTGTTTTCTAGATAAAAATCAAACACTTAGACTTTCAGGTAGAACTAATTAAACAATTAGTTCTTTATTTGAGAAGACATATTTGGCTTATAGATTGACATCTTTCAGTCAATCCACAGAGATGATTCTATTTCCCACTTACTTCAACCTCCTGCTTTTCCTTACAATTTACATGTTGAAGAACTGGGCTGTAGTTTCCCCCGGTCCGGATCTCACTGATTGCACATTCATGGTGCAGTTCACCATATTCTCTCATTCCTGCTAATTGGCTACTGGGTCCAGAGACTGGATAAAACTCTGATTTGATCTCTTTGGAAAACTAGAAGTAGAGTATGGCACGGCTATAGGAAGTCCATAATGTTTGTCTCTTTTTGTCATCTTAGCAACCATTGAAGCTTAATGCCTATATCTAATTATTTGTTGGTTTAAAACATTGAAATTTTGATCCTCTTATTTCACTTTTTTTTGTTGGCTAGAATACTTTTAAAAGAAATACTTCCTTTTATCTACTGTTTGGTTACTTATGGTAGATTTAATAAGAAGGACAGGATAACTGCTTAATTCTTCCCTTTATTAGCCAGTTTTCATGATAATGGGTTGATTTCTAAAATCTTCTGAAGGACAATTCTTTTTAAATTACACTATGTACCCCATAGATATTAATAAGTTTGATTTGTTCAATCCATTTTAATTCTTAAAATTATTGAAATTTGAATGGTCTCATTTTGCTTAGTGGAAGACTTGCAATGTCAGCCCTTGAATATCTTTTGAATTGACTGTATTAGTCTTTGATAGCTTTCTTGCTAACTAATGTGACAAGATAGACCAGGCTAGGATTATACATCTCCTGTCTCAGACCTCAGCGATGTCTCCACTAAACCTAGGTTGCTAGTAGAGAAAAGTGACATTTCAAGACCACTATCTGGGTCTTATTGCTAATGGATTAGTAATTGTATTGAGGTCTTTATAGTAGAAAGAAGTAGGAAATATTAACAGGTAGGAAAATTATATATCCTATCTTTATCCAACATAAAAGACTAGAAACTGTGACCAACCCGGTATCAACTTGCTAAATTTATACTATTTGCAATCAAATTTCAAGACTAAAGAGATTTTAATTAAACTCTTTCCTAATGTAACCGTGTGCCCCTTATTTCACCCTAAGAATTGTTTCTCAATGGCACAGGGAATGATAAATTTGAACATCCACTAATTATTCATTTTTAAAATGATTCTCAAAATAATACTAATACTACCTCCACTGTGATTACTGAATTGAATAAAGCTAGAAAAGCTTCCTTGAATCCAAATTCATTCTAAAAATACAAGAAAATTAATTTCACAACAGAAGTGTATCGAGAGAAAATAAACAACAAGAAATGTATCAAGTTCAAATTCCATATGAAGTTATAATGAGAATAAGGAACATAGTTGTATAAATTATGCAAGTTCACAAAAGATAAGTATGAAATCCAGCCTCATTTTATTTATTTTTATTTATTTATTTTTAAAAGATTTATTTATTCATTTGAGAGAGAGGAAGAGAAAGAGAAGTTCAAGTCAGGGGATGGGCAGAGGGAGAGAATCTCAAATAGACCCCCTGCTGAGCATAGAATCAGAGGATGAGGAACTCAATTTCACAACTCTGACTGAGATCATGATCTGAGCTGAAACCAAGAGTCAGACGCTTAACCTACTGAGCCACCCAGGCACCCCTGAAACCCAGCCTCATTTTAATGGGCCTTGATTTTTCCTAATGCAAAGGAAAAGAAGACAAGAATTCCAAATACCAACTCATTATACTGCAGTTATAAACCAATAATATTAGACTGGAAAATAAATTAGAGCATAACAATTTAAAAAGGGTGGTTGAAACTAATAATATTTATAAAGAATCTATTGATAAATTAAGAAAACTAATTTAAAAAAATCTGTAATTCTTTTTTTTAGAATTCTTTTTTTTTAATTTATTATGTTATGTTAGTCACTCATTAGTTTTTGATGTGATGATACACGATCCATTGCTTTTATATAACACCCAGTGCTCCATGCAGTACGTGCCCTCCTTAATACCCATCACTGGGCTAACCAATCCCCCCTCCTTAATACCCATCACTGGGCTAACCAATCCCCCCTCCCCTCTAAAACCCTGTTTGTTTCTCAGAGTCCATAGTCTCTCATGGTTCATCTCTCCCTCCAATCCCCCCCCCCATTTTTCCCTTCCTTCTCCTAATGTCTTCCATGCTATTCCTTATGTTCCACAAATAAGTGAAACCATACGATAATTGACTTTCTCTGCTTGACTTATTTCACTTAGCATAATCTCCTCCAGTCCCATCCATGTTGATGCAAAAGTTGGGTATTCATCCTTTCTGATGGCTGAATAATATTCCATTGTATATAAGGACCACATCTTCTTTATCCATTCATCTGTTGAAAGGCATCTCAGCTCTTTCCACAGTTTGGCTATTGCGGACATTGCTGCTATTAACATTGGGGTACATATGGCCCTTCTTTTCACTACATCTGTGTCTTTGGGGTAAATACCCAGTAGTGCAATTGCTGGGTCATAGGGTAGCTCTATTTTTAAATTTTTAAGGAACCTCCACACTGTTTTCCAAAGTGGCTGTACCAACTTGCATTCCCACCAACAGTGTAAGAGGGTTCCCCTTTCTCCACAACCTCTCCAACATTTGTTGTTTCTTGCCTTGTCAATTTTTGCCATTCTAACTGGTGTAAGGTGGTATCTCAATGTGGTTTTGATTTGGATTTCCCTGATGGCTAATGATGATGAACATTTTTTCATGTGTCTGTTAGCCATTTGTATGTCTTCTTCAGAGAACTGTCTTTTCATATCTTCTGCCCACTTTTTGACTTAATTATTTGTTTTTTGTGTGTTGAGTTTGAGAAGTTCTTTATATGTTGGATACCAGCCCTTTATCTGTAGTGTCATTTGCAAACATCTTCTCCCATTCTGTGGGTTGCCTCTTTGTTTTATTGACTGTTTCCTTTGCTGTGCAGAAGATTTTTATCTTGATGAAGTCCCAAAAGTTCATTTTTGCTTTTGTTTCACTAGCTTTTGGAGATGTATCTTGAAAGAAGTTGCTGTGGGCGATGTCAAAGTGGTTACTGCCTATGTTCTCCTATAGGATTTTGAGGGATTCCTGTCTCACATTGAGGTCTTTCATCCACTTTGAGTTTATCTTTGTGAATGGTGTTAGAGAATGGTCGAGTTTCATTCTTCTGCATGTGGCTGTCCAATTTTCCCAGCACCATTTATTGAAGAGACTGTCTTTTTTCCATTGCATGTTTTTTCCTGCTTTGTCAAAGATTATTTGACCATAGAGTTGAGGGTCCATATCTGGGTTCTCTATTCTGTTCCATTGGTCTATATGTCTGTTTTTGTGCCAGTACCAGGCTGTCTTGGTGATCACAGCTTTGTAATATTGCTTGAACAACATAATGCCTCCAGCTTTGTTTTTCTTTTTCAACATTTCCTTGGCGATTCGGGGTCTTTTCTGATTCCATACAAATTTTAGGATTGTTTGTTCCAGCTCTTTGAAAAATGTCATTGGAATTTTGATCGGGATGGCGTTGAAGATATAGATTGCTCTGGATAGCATAGACATTTTAACAATGTTTATTCTTCCGATCCATGAGCATGGAATATTTTTCCATCTTTTTGTGTCTTCTTCAATTTTTTTCATGAGTGTTCTGTAGTTCCTAGAGTATAGATCCTTTACCTTTTTGGTTAGGTTTATTCTGAGGTATCTTATGGTTTTGGGTGCTATTGTAAATGGAATCGTTTCTCTAATTTCTCTTTCTACAGTTGCGTTATTAGTGTATAAGAAAGCAACTGATTTCTGTGCATTGATTTTGTATCCTGCCACATTACTGAATTGCTGTATGAGTTCTAGTAATTTGGGGGTGGAATCTTTTGGGTTTTCCACATAAAGTATCATGTCATCTGCGAAAAGAGAGAATTTGACTTCTTCTTTGCCAATTTGAATACCTTTTATTTCTTTTTGTTGTCTGATTGCTGTTGCTAGGACTTCTAGTACTATGTTGAACAGTAATGGCAAGAGTGGGCATCCTTGACGTGTTCCTGATCTTAAGGGAAAGGCTCTCAACTTTTCCCCATTGAGGATGATATTCACTGTGGGTTTTTCATAGATGGATTTTATGAACTTGAGGAATGTTCCCTCTATCCCTATACTCTGAAGAGTTTTAATCAGGAAAGGATGTTGTATTTTGTCAAATGCTTTTTCTGCATCAACTGAGAAGACCATATGGTTCTTCTCCCTCCTCTTATTAATGTGTTCTATCACACTGATTGATTTGCGAATGTTGAACGACCTTTGTATCCCGGGGAAAAATCCCACTTGGTCGTGGTGGATGATCCTTTTAATGTATTGCTGGATCCTATTAGCTAGGATTTTGTTGAGGATTTTGGAATCCATATTCATCAGGGATATCCATCTGAAATTCTTCTTTTTGATGCCTAGTTTGGGGATTAAGATAATGCTGGCCTCATAGAATGAGTTTGGAAGTTTTCCTTCTGTTTCTATTTTTTGAAACAGCTTCAGTAGAATAAGTATTATTTCTTCTTTGAATGTTTGGTAGAATTCCCCAGGGAATCCATCAGGCCCTGGACTCTTGTTTTTTAGGAGGCTTTTGATCACTGCTTCAATCTCGTTACTGGTTATTGGCCTATTCAGGTTGTCAATTTCTTCCTTTTCAGTCTTGGCAGCTTATAGGTTTCCAGGAAGGCCTCCATTCCATCCAGATTGCTCAGTTTATTGGCATATAGTTGTTGATAATAATTTCTAATAATTGCTTCTATTTCCTTGGTGTTAGTCGTGATCTCTCCCCTTTCATTCATAATTTTATTAAGTTGGGTCCTCTCTCTTTTCTCTTGGATAAGTCTGGCCAGTGGTTTATCGATCTTATTAATTCTTTCAAAGAACCAACTTCTGGTTTCATTGATCCAATCTTCTGTGTTTCTGGTTTCTAATTCATTGATTTCTGCTCTAATTTTAATTATTTCTCTTCTCATGTGTGGCTTAGGCATCATTTTTTTTTTATTTTTCTGTAGTTCTTTAAGGTGTAGAGTTAGTTGGTGAATTCGGGATTTTTCTATTTTTTTTGAGTGAGGCTTGGATGGCTATGTATTTCCCCCTTAGGACCACCTTTGCAGTATCCCACAGGTTTTGGACTGATGTGTTTTTGTTCTCATTGATTTCCATGAATTGTTTAAGTTCTTCTTTGATTTCCTGATTGACCCAAACATTCTTGAGCAGAGTGGTCTTTAGCTTCCAAGTATTTGAATTTCTTCCAAATTTTTTCTTGTGATTGAGTTCCAGTTTTAAAGCATTGTGGTCTGAGAATGTGTAGGCAATAATCTCAATCTTTTGGTATCGGTTGAGACCTGATTTGTGACCCAGTATGTGGTCTATTCTGGAGAAAGTTCCATGCGTGCTCGAGAAGAATGAGTATTCTGTTGTTTTAGGGTGGAATGTTCTGTATATATCTATGGGGTCCATCTGGTTCAATGTATCATTCAAAGCTCTTGTTTCCTTGTTGATTTTCTGCTTAGATGATCTGTCCATTGCTGAGAGTGGAGTATTGAGGTCTCCTACAATTAACGTATTGTTATCAATATGACTCTTTTTTTTGGTTAACAGTTGGCTTATGTAGATGGCTGCTCCCATGTTGGGGGGCATAGATATTTACAATTGTTAGATCTTCTTGTTGGATAAACCCTTTAAGAATGATATAGTGTCCTTCTGTGTCTCTAATTACAGACTTCAGTTTAAAATCTAATTTGTCTGATATAAGAATTGCTACCCCAGCTTTCTTTTCAGGTCCGCTGGCATGGAAGATGGATCTCCATCCCTTCACTTTCAGTCTGGATGTATCTTTAGGTTAAAAATGAGTCTCTTGTAGGCAGCATATGGATGGGTCCTGTCTTTTTATCCAATCTGCAACCCTGTGCCGTTTTATGCGACCATTTAAGCCATTCACATTGAGAGTGATTATTGAAAGATATGAATTAGTTGTCATCATGTTGCCTGTGAAGACATTGTTTTTATAGATTATTCCTGTAAATTTCTGTTGTATATCACTCTTGGGGTCTTCCTCCTTTTATAGAACCCCTTCTTAATATTTCTTGCAGGGCTGGCTTAGTGGTCACATATTCTTTCAGTTTCTGCTAGTCATAGAAGCTCTGCATCTCTCCATCCATTCTAAATGACAGCCTTGCCAGATAAAGTATTCTTGGCTGCATGTTCTTCTCATTTAGTACCCTGAATATGTCTTGCCAGGCCTTTCTGGCTTTCCAGGTCTCTGTGGATAGGTCTGACGTTATTCTGATATTCCTCCCTCTGTACCCTCTGTACGTAAGGAATCTCTTCCCCCTAACTGCCCTTAAGATGGTTTCCTTGGTTCTAAGGTTTGCAAGTTTTACTATTACATGCCGGGGTGTTGGCCTGTTTTCCTTGATCTTGGGAGGGGTCCTCTCTGCCTCTAGGATGCGAATGTTTGTTTCATTCCCCAGATTAGGGAAGTTCTCAGCTACAATTTGCTCAAATACATCTTCTAGTCCTCTCTCTCTCCCCACTCCCTCCGGGATTCCAATTATTCTGACATTGGAACACTTCATGGTGACACTTATTTCTCTGATTCTATTTTCATGGATTCTGAGTTGTTTTTCCCTGGCCTCCTCTTTTCCCTTTTTATCTATTCTATTGTCTTCCAGGTCGCTTATTCTCTCTTCTGCCTCACTTACCCTAGCTGTTAGATTATCTAGATTGGATTGGCTCTCATTGATAGCATTTTTAATTTCTGCCAATTCACCTTTCATTTCTGCCCTTAGAGACTCTATGTTGCCATTAATTGATTTCTCCATTCTAGCCATAGTCTTCACAAATGCTAGCCTGAATTCCATCTCCAACATCTTGGTTATATCTGCATCCATTTGTAAATCTGCAGCATAAGTCATAATCTCTGAGTCTTTTCTATTTTGGGGGTTCCTCCTCCTCGTCATTCTGTTGATGGGTGTTTGAAGGAATGTATAGAGTCCAAATTATTGACCAGAACCCAAGCAAGATGCACCTGTTTTCTTGGGACCTTAGGGTTGCTGGCCTCTTGTTTTCCCAGCCTGTCTTCTGGGGGAGGGGCCTGCTGCACTGTTACTCAGGCAACCCTGTTTGGGTGGAGTTGGCTTTCCCCCCTGTGGTGGGGGATGGGCTCAGAGGGAATCAGTTTTTGGGGCTCTTGTTCTCTGGCAGCTTTCCACGTCTCCTCTGCCAGTCAGAGCAGAAGAGACCGTTTCCAAGCCTCTGCCTCAGAGCAGAGAGACCACAGTCTGTTCTTCAGTGAGCTCACCAGGCCACACCATCTCCGTTTCTGTCCGTACTGCTATGAACTGCAGCGGCCTGGGTTGTGCGCCCCTCCACAGTGCTCCCAGTCCTGCCTCCAGGTCGGGGCACATCTCTGCCCTTTGTGCTTCTAAAGCCGCCAGCCGTTCCCGGTTCATGTACGCACGACCCAGCCGCTCTGGGTTTCTGCCCTGGGGGCTGCCCTAAAGTCCTTTCCCCACCGCTACCAGTCTGCGAGTCTGTGCCTGTCCCCAGCGCACGAGGCTATCACTCACTGGCAGTGTAGGATCCCCACGGCCAGGCACCCTCCTGCTGCCGTTTATCCTCCAATATCTGCCGGCGGAATCAGGGCTCCCCGCTTGTACCTCGAAACCAACCGCCTGCAATAATCTGTTTGTAGAGATCCAGATCTTCTTACATCTCAGGCTGGTTTCGTGGGTACTTAGAGTGGTCTGGTAGATATCCAGCTCAATTCCGGAGACCAGTTGAAATAGGGTCCCCTACTCCTCTGCCATCTTTCCTTCTCCAAAAATCTGTAATTCTATGAGCAATAATAACAATAATAGAATTCAGTAAGGTAAATGGACATATATATCTCAGGTAAAAGATGGCCACAATTATGATGGATTAGCTATTAAACACATTACTTTCTGCCATAAACAACTAGAAAACTGAAAAAAAAAATGTAATACAACTGCATTTAGGCACTGAAAAATCTGCAATCCATTAACAGATGAAAGACAGGTGAAGTGAGCCATACAACTTCAATCACTTAAAAGACTTCAGTGCAGGGGAGAAGTATCAGTCTCACTTAGAGACTGAGAAGTTTACAAGGTACTCCTTAAATAGAGAAAAAATATATACTATTTTAAGTTGAGGAAATAGTGACAGCAAGAGGACTGAAATTTGCAAGACAAAGTATTAGAAAGAGTTAAAGAAATTTGTGCAAGGTTACCTTGGAGTCTGGCTTAATACCAAGCAGCTCATATGCATGATAAAACTCCATGAGTATTGGCAAAGAATACTTACCATAAGATATAAGTTAATAATTTTCAGAGCTCACACAGGGCTGAGGTACATTCAATATCTTAATATTCAAAATAGGAAAGTTTTAATGAACACCCTGGGAATTAATTATAAATTTAGGAGTCATCATACTTTAATAATTAAGGCTAATCTATGTCTACCATATCAAAGTTTAAATAAAAGTCTTTAAAGACAAAGCTGATACTTAAATAACTGCTGGTCAATGTCAAATTCATCATCATTAAATGAAGACTAACAAAATCCTGATATTTCATATCATTAAATTCAAATGTCCAGCATCCAATAAATAATTATTGGACATCTGATGGATTGGGAAAATGTGCTGTCATCAGGAAGAAAATCAATGTGAAAGCAGACCCAGATCACAGAGGTGAAATTTTCAGAAAAGAACTTTAATGTAGGTATTTTCAATATGTTCAAGTAATACATAAAAAAATGAAGATAAAAAATTCAAATTATAAAAAAATCAAATCTCTGCAGCAGAAATAAAAACATTACTGGATAAGCTTAACAACAAATAAGGCACTGTGGCAAAAAAAGACCTGTGAATATTCCCGTGAAGACATTGCAATGAAAAATGTCTGAGAAATAGAGAGAAAAGAGGCAAAAAATTGAATATTTCCTAAGTGACCAGTGGGGCAGCATCAAGGGCTCAAACATACCTGTAATTTGAGTCTCTGAAAATGAGAGAAATGGCAACAAAAAATGGAGAGCTGATACCTAAAAGTTTCCAACTTTGACAAAAACTATAAACCCACAAATCCAAAAAACTTAACAAATCCCAGTAGAATTAGCAACTTTCATATCTTAACCAAATCTTTAAAAATCAGAGATAAAGAAAAAATCTGAAAAGTGGTCACAGTCTTATATTAAAATGTAAGACTATTAAACAAATTACCAGTTACCTCTCAACAGGAATAATGGCGGCCAGAAGACAACAATGCAATGTCTTTAAAATTGCTAAAGAAAAAAAAAAAAAAAAACAACTGTCAACCTAGAATTCTATCCTGTGAAAATATCCTTGAAACTGAAGAGGAAAAAAAAATTAAAAGAGATATTTTCAGAATATCAAGAGCTCATCAAATCTGTTTTCAGCAGACCTTCACTTCAGAAAATGTTGAAGATCGTCAAGCTAAAGGACAATGTACCAGATGGACCTGTGCACTTCTGCACAAAATGAATAGAGCTGGAAATGGTAAATATGTACATAAATTTAAAAGACAATTTGTTCTCATTTAAAATATATATTTAAGAGATAATTGTGCCCAAGAGTGATTATTATCTGGTCACCCTGCAGCATCCACCAGTTTTCTTCCTCTCCTGCTTCCACCTCTTTGCATACACAAGAGTAAATACACACATCTTCTATTTCTTTCTCTTTTTCTTTTCTTTTCTTTTCTTTTTTTTATTAACATAAAATGTATTATTTGTTTCAGGGGTACAAGTCTGTGATTCATCAGTCTTACACAATTCACAATGTTCACCATAGCACATACCCTCCCCAGTGTCCATCACCCAGCCACACCATCCCTTCCACTCCCCTCCACACCAGCAACCCTCAGTTTGTTTCCTGAGATTAAGAGTCTCTTACTGGGGCACCTGGGTGGCTCAGTTGGTTAAGCGACTGCCTTCAGCTCAGGTCATGATCCCAGGGTCCTGGGATCGAGTCCCGCATCGGGCTCCCTGCTCTGCGGGGAGCCTGCTTCTCCCTCTCCCACTCCCCCTGCTTGTGTTCCCTCTCTCGCTGTGTCTCTCTCTGTCAAATAAATAAATAAAATCTTTTAAAAAAAAAAAGAGTCTCTTATTGTTTGTCTCCCTCTCTGGTTTCATCTTCTTTCATTTTTCCCTCCCTTCCCCTATGATCTTGTTTCTCAAATTCTTCATATCAGTGAGATCATATGATACTTGTCTTTCTCTGATTGACTAATTTCACTTAGCATAATACCTTCTAGTTCCATCCACGTCATTGCAAATGGCAAGATTTCTTTTTTTGATGGCTGCATAATATTCCAGTGTGTGTGTGTGTGTGTGTGTGTGTGTGTGTGTATACACCACATCTTCCTTATCCATTCATCTGTTAATGGACACCTTGGCTCTTTCAAGAGTTTGGCTATTGTGGACATTGCTGCTATAAACATCGGGGTGCACTTGCCCCTTCGGATCACTACATTTGTATCTTTGGGGTAAATACCCAGTAATGCAGTTGCTGGGTCTAAGGGTAGCTCTATTTTCAACTTTTTGAGGAACCCCCATACTGTTTTCCAGAGTGGCTACACCAGCTTGCACTCCCACCAACAGTGTAGGAGGGTTCCCCTTTCTCCACATCCTTGCCAACATCTGCCATTTCCTGACTTGTTAATTTTAGCCATTCTGACTGCTGTGAGGTGCTATCTCATTGAGGTTTTGATTTGTATTTCCCTGATATCAAGTGATGCTGAGCACTTTTTCATGTGTCTGTTGGCCATTTGGATGTCTTCTTCACAGAAATGTCTGTTCATGTCTTCTGCCCATTTCTTGACTGGATTCCTTGTTCTTTGGGTGTTGAGTTTGATAAGTTCTTTATAGATTTGGGATACTAGCCCTTTATCTGATATGTCATTTGCAAATATCTTCTCCCATTCTGTTGGTTTTCTTTTGGTTTTGTTGACTCTTTCTTTCGCTGTGCAAAAGCTTTTTATCTTGATGAAGTCCCAATAGTTCATTTTTGCCCTTGCTTCCCTTGCTTTGGAGATGTTTCTTGGAAGAAGTTGCTGTGGCTGAGGTCAAAGAGGTTGCTGCCTGTGTTCTCCTAAAGGATTCTGATGGATTCCTATCTCACATTGAGGTCTTTCATCCATTTTGAGTCTATTTTTGTGTGTGGTGTAAGGAAATGGTCCAGTTTCATTCTTCTGCATGTGGCCATCCAATTTTCCCAACACCATTTGTTGAAGAGACTGTCTTTTTTTTCAATTGGACATTCTTTTCTGCTTCATTGAAGATTAGTTGACCATAGAGTTGAGGGTCTGTTTCTGGACTCTTTATTCTGTTCCATTGATCTATGTGTCTGTTTTTGTGCCACTACCATGCTGTCTTGATGATGACAGCTTTGTAATAGAGCTTAAAGTCTGGAATTGCTATGCCACCAGCTTTGCTTTTCTTTTTCAACATTCCTCTGGCTATTCGGGGTCTTTTCTGGTTTCATACAAATTTTAGGATTATTTGTTCCATTTCTTTGAAAAAAGTTGATGGTATTTTGATAGGGATTGCATTAAATGTGTAGATTGCTCTAGGTAGCATAGCCATTTTTACAATATTTGTTCTTCCAATCCATGAGCATAGAATGTTTTTCCATTTCTTTGTGTCTTCCTCAATTTCTTTCATGAGTATTCTATAGTTTCCTGAGTACAGATTCTTTGCCTCTTTGGTTAGATTTATTCCTAGGTATCTTACGGTTTTGGGTGCAATTGTAAATGGGATCAACTCCTTAATTTCTCTTTCTTCTGTCTTGTTGTTGGAGTATAGAAGTGCAACTCATTTCTGTGCATTGATTTTATATCCTGCCACTTTACTGAATTCCTGTATGAGTTCTAGCAGTTTTGGGGTGGAGTCTTTTGGGTTTTCCACATAAAGTATCATATCATCTGCAAAGAGTGAGAGTTTGACTTCTTCTTTGCTGATTTGGATGCCTTTGATTTCTTTTTGTTGTCTGATTGCTAAGGCTAGGACTTCTAGTACTATGTTGAATAGCAGTGGTGATAGTGGACATTTTTGATTGCACCTCATTAATAGCCTTTTTGATTTTGACTTCATTAAATTTTAGTTCTTTATTTCTCCAGAAAGGGATTCTCTAGTATCTTCTACGTTTTTTTCAAGCCCAGGTAGTCTTTATAATTGTCATTCTGAACTCTGGTTCTGACATCTTGCTAATGTCCATATTGACTAGGTCCCTGGAAGTTGGTACTCCCTCTTTTTCTTTTTTTTTGAGGTGAGCTTTTCCATTTTGTCCTTTTGTCCCAAGAAGAATAGAGGAATGTGAGAACAAAATGCTAAAGGGGTAGCAACAACCCCAGAAAAATATACACTAAAGAAATCAGAAGAGACCCAAAACTGGGGGGATAAGAAAAGGAAAAAAAAAAAAAAGAAAAGAATATGATCAGGCTGGTGAATAGAACAGGGCCACACACTAGTTTTGGGTGTATTTTGGTCTGTTAAAAGAAACTGCCTGCCAAATTTTAAAGAAAGAAAAACATATATATATATATACATATATGTATAATACAAAAAAAAATAAGGGTAAATACGATGAAGGGATGGAATATGACTGTAAAGATGAAAATTTAAAAAGATTTTTAAAAAGGAATTGATAAGAAGTTGGTTGAAAAAAGAAAGAAGAAAACTTAAAAAAAAAAAAAAAAAGAATGTGATCAGGTGGGAGACTAGAACAAAGCCATACACTAGATTTAGGGTATATTTTGGTCTGTTAGAAGAAACTGTATCCCAAAATTTTAAAGAAAGAAAAACTTATATATATACAAAATATAAGGTTAAATACAATGAAGGGATAGAATACGACTGTAAAAGTGAAAATTAAAAAAGATTTTAAAAAAGCAATTGATAAAATAATATGTTGGTTGAAAAAGGAAAGAAGAAATTTCAAAAAAAAATAGAAAAAAAATAAAAAAATTAAAAAAATTAACTTTGAAAGTTAATCATTGGAAAAAAGCCATGAATTCTATGTGCTGTATTCCCCTTGCACTGGAGTTTTGCAATTCTCATTGATGGGTAAACTTGGTCTTGGCTGTTCTTGCTGATCTTCTGGGGGAGGGGCCTGTTGCAGTGGTTCTCAAATGTCTTTGCCGGAGGTGGAATTGCCCCGCCCTTGTCAGGGGCCGGGCTAAGTAATCTGCTCGGGTTTGCTCTTGGTAGCTTTTGTTCCCTGCAAGCTTTCCATACAGCTTTGGAGGAGGAGAGTGAAAATGGCGGCCTCCCAATCTCTGCCCCAGAGGAGCTGAGATCTCGGGCCCCACTCCTCAGTGCACCCCCAGAGAAAAGCAGTCAATCACTCCTGTCTCCCTGGTCTCCGGCCGCACTCTATGCTCACCCGGCCTGTGACCAAGCATTTCTAGCTCTGGCACCCGACCCCGTGTGGAGTCTCCAAACCCACAGATACATGTGGTGTGCTCCCGTGCCACTCCTCCCGGGGGAAGAAGGGGAGTCTCCCCAGATCTGCCACTTGTTGGGTTCCTGCTGGAGGAGAGGTGGCCCAACTGTGCCACAGATCACTGTTTATGGCAACCCCGAGCTGAGAGCCCACTCCTCTGCTCCCTCTCTGCAGCCGGCTTCCCTGCTCCAATATCTGGGAGCTCTGCTGCACTCAGGCACCCCTGGTCTTTCTGTGACCCCAAGGGTCCTGAGACCACACTGTCCCAGCGAGGGTTCCACCCCCCACTTAGCCACTGGAGCGATGTCCCTCAGTGGAGCTGACTTCTAAAGATTCCAATTTTGTGCTCCACTGCCCTATCACTTGCTGGTAGCTGGCTGAGGAGGCTCCCTCCCCCCACAGTCTATCTTCCCAAATGTCACCTCAGATTCACTTCTCCACACATCCTACCTTCCAGAAAGTGGCCACTTTTCTGTTTAGAGAGTTGCTGCTATTCTTTTCTTCAATCTCCTGTTGAGTTTGTAGGTGTTCAGAATGGTCTGATAGCAGCTATCTAGCTGAATTCCTGGAACCAGACCAAAATTAGGTCTCCTACTCCTCCACCATCTTGCTCCTTCCCCCATTTCTTTTTCACACCATTATACAGGCCTTTATTGCAGTTTCCTTGTGTCCATATTTTCACAATATATCTCTCCATAGTTCTATCAGCTTGTAGATAGCACATCTTGCACACAATTTCAACCAATCTTATGAAAAGCATCAGTAAGTTTCTGTCTCTCCTCTGGATATGGTACTTCAAATATAGTCTTTTTACAGTCAATTTTCAGCCAAGGTGAATTTAAAAATATGTTCAGAGTGAAAGTTATAGAATCAGGAGGGAGTGTGTATAAATATATACTAAATATTCTTTAGGGGTGCCTGGGTGGCTCAGTTGTTGAACATCTGCCTTCAGCTCAGGTCATGGTCCCAGGGTCCTGGGATCCAGCCCCACATTGGGCTCCCTGCTCAGCGGGAAACCAGCTTCTCCCTCCCCAACTCCTCCTGCTTATGTTCCCTCTCTCGCTGTGTCTCTCTCTGTCAAGTCAATGAATAAAATCTTTAAAATATATATATATAAATAAATAAATATTCTTTGATTTCAATTCTGCAAATGTTTTGAGCTCCTAGGTGGTATCCCTGACAACTATTTTCTTGAAATCAATAACTGGAGCAGGCTAAAAATAAGACAGGTTTCCTTTACATTTGTTAACTTGTTTTTCAATATATACAATTTTAGAGGAATTAAAGTATTCACTCCTGCAGATCAAAGGCTCTTTTAGAAAGACTAAATAACATGCTCCTGGTTATTGAAGGCTCTGATAATTCCAGATCTTTTATTCTACTGGCCTCCCAGAATTTGCAATAATAAATCACTTAATATCTATCATTCTTGGTTTCCTTTTCTACAAAATGTGAGTTATGGACTACATCAATATTTCTTAGATATTAGAGTTGTCAAAAAACAGTAAAAGAAGCAGAGGTTGAACCAAATTTGAATTGCCATTTCTTTTTCAATAAGAACGTAAAATAACAAACATACAAACTGCTGTCTCTAGTTAAAATCTTTCCTCAAAAAGAACATTTTAACAATAAAAAAAATAGAAAGGCAAATTCAAAATAAGGACTTCCTTCATATTAAAATATGTGTAGTTTAAGAAGAAAATTTACAGGGCACCTGGGTGGCTCAGTCGTTTGGGTCTGACTCTTCATTTCAGCTCAGGTCATAATCTCAGGGTCCTGGGATGGAGCTCGAGAACGGGTCTGAAGGAGTCTGAGGATTCTCTCTCTCCCTCTCCTTCTGCCCCGCCCCACCTCCAGCTCACATGCACTCTCTCTCTCAAATAAATAAATCTTAAAAAAAAAAAGAAAAAATTTACATATTATCTTTTTTCCCCATTTTCACCATGGACTGATAAAAATTTCTTAAATGTCTAAAATCATTCTATGAATCTGTGCTTAAAAAGTATTGAATGAAATGCTTTCTACTGTCTCTTTCAACTATAAAACTCCCTCTATATTCTTACTTTGATACAATATGTTAAGCAAATGTAATTTACATTACAAAGCATTATGTCAATTAAATGTAACTTACTTAATTCAATGTAATTAAAATAAGTAAAAAAAAATTTAAGAACAATGGAAAATATCTCCTAGCATTCAATGTACTACTTCACCACAACATATTTTGATACACACTATACACGTTTAAAAACTTTTTTGGGGCACCTGGGTGGCTCAGTCAGTGAAGTGTCTGTCTTTGCCTCAGGTCATGATCCCAGGGTCCTGGGTTAAAGCCCTGTGTCCAGCTCCCTGCTCAGTGGTGAGTCTGCTTCTCCCTCTCCCTTTGCCCCTCCCCCTGCTCATGCTTGCTCTCTCTGTGTCTCTCTATCAAATAAATAAATAAAATCTTAAAAAAAAAAGAAAACTTTTTAAAAATTTCCTGTGGGAAATGACAGTGTCATTTGGGTCTATTAAAGCATCATTCTGGTTGCACAAACTAGAAAGAGAAGTTGCACTGTGGTAATACTCGTCTTTATCTTAGAGACCAAGAGTCATTTTGCAAATTTGTAATATCATTTCCCTAAACAGCTCAGGACCAAACTGTACTTCGGTTCCTCAGTTCTACTTTTTTGTGGAGACAGAAACACAGCTCTTGACTCCATTTTTACTTTATTTTTTTAAGCACTGCTGACAGAGTTAAGATAACTTTTTATTGTACCATGTATAACTATGAAATAGCATTAACAGGTGAAGGATGTAACAAATTAGACATCTCTTCATTTTAGAGAGAGAAGATGGAAACATCATTGGTTTTCTTTCCTCAATTAAATATGTGCGAATCAAAAGAAAAAACTTTTTTCAAGTTAATACATGGTTCAGGAAAAGAAGAAACAAGCAAAGAAGCCAAAATCAGGTAAAATCATAATTTTTAAAATTGGTTTTATACTTTTAAAAACATGATTAATGTTGAATATTTGTTAACACTTTTTTAAAAATATCTGGTTGAAACTACATTGAATGTAGTGTTACAATTGGGGAAAAATGTCTCTTTGTTTACTAGGAGTAAATACCTGTTAAATCTCAAGTGTTTTTATTTATTTTTTTAAGATTTTATTTATTTATTTGAGGGAGAGAGAGAGAGCTCGAGGAGGAAGAGGGGCAGAAGGAGGGGCAGAGGGAGAAGTAGACCCCCCCCCCCCTGAGCAGAGAGCCTGATGCAGGGCTCGATCCTAGGACACTGAGATCATGACCTGAGCCCAAGGCAGATGCTTAACCAACTGAGCCACCCAGGCACCCCTAAAGTGTTTTTATTTTTGAAAAAGTGCAACAATTTAACCACACAGAACAACTAGTGACAATCTTCATTGAAATATAATCTCAAATACATTAAAATCACTGAGGGAAAAAACAAAATATATTTCACATATGCTATCCTAATTCCTCCCCAAATTGGATGAAATTCACTAGGAAAACCATTGTGAGTGTGGGGGGGTGGATGGTGGGTGAGAAGGGATGTTCAGGTGATGACCAATCCCAAATTTGTTTAACAGTCAGAAGGAAAGATTTTAATTGTCATCCAAATTGTCCTGAAGCTAATGCCTTTTCATTTTCAGAGCTAAGGAAAAAAGAAATAGGTTAAGTCTTCTCGTGCAGAAACCTGAGTTTCATGAAGAAACCCACTCCAGTAAATCTGGGCACTTGGCCAAAGAAACAAGGTGAATAACTTTTAATTATTTGAGGGAAGATTTTCTTATTCTATCATTAAAGGTTTAAAAAAGAGGAAATTAGGAATTTCCATTTTATTGGAAATTACACAGTAATATAAAGAAGGTTAGAGATCTCATTTCAAAAAACTAGGAATATTCCATAAAATTAAACTACTTTAATACCTTGAATTAAATAACCTTATAAAAATTTAAAAGTGCTCTTTTAAAGTTATATACCTGTCAATTTTAAATGATGTATTTTGTTCCTTATAAACTGATGAAATACTCATTAATTTAAGAGTTTCACAATATAATATTGTCATAGAGGAGAGCTATTCATCTCTTCCCTTAGTAGTTTGAAAAAAATGCCTGTAAGTATAAAAGCAAAAAAGCACGAAAAGGGATGTTTTGTCATTTTTAGCCATTTCTTTAATTCAAAGAGAAAATGAAGTGGCCTTATATAGTAGTATAATACAGATTTGTCCAAAAATGAAATATGACCAATAAAAGGTCCAAGACAAATATATTCAACCTTGTAAATTATAACTGTAATATATTTGTTGTATTGCAACTTTTTAAATATATTTCTTATCCCTTTAGAACCTCATTAGCCAAACTTCCTCTATCTGTTTAAAAAAAAATTGCTGTGTATTGTGGTAAGAGCTTCAAGGAAATTGCAGTTAAAAAAGAGTTTGGCTAAAAGTCACTGTCAGTTTAGGTTCTTCTATTTGCTGAATTAAACTGGATATGCAGAGATGAATAAATTGTTTTCTCAAGAAAAAAAAAGATAATGACCTGATTTCTTTAATATTTAATATTTATATGTTATTTTAACATATTGTTTGGTAGGCAAAATCAATAAAAAATTTGACCAATGTTTTTGAAGTTTCCAATGTATACACAACTTTCATTACATAATAATAAAAGAAGAAACCCTATAACTGAAAAGAGCAGTATTAAAGAGTATGTTAGAGCAGATCTAGAAACAGTCTTTCTGCATACTCCATTACAAACATTCTGTCTCTTGAACAGAGTCTCCCCTGAAGAAGCAGTGATATGGGGTGAATCATTTGACAAACTGCTTTCCCGTAAAGGTTAGTGGGGTTTTTCCCAAACGCTTTACATCTTAATGGAAAATTACGCAAAGTATGCACATAACTATATAAAACAGGCTGTCATAAAAATGTACTCTGGTAATTTACAGCAATCTGTGTTTCTGATCAAGAGAAATAACTAAATAGTAGAATAGTCAACAAATGGAAAATGTTTTTTAAATATTCTGATTTTACTAAAAAATATTTATTGTGGCTGAAATATTACCTCTTTGTGCTGTGATTAATAGTTTCAAATTTTTTAATTTATTGATTTTTTTAATGAGATCCTTGGTTTTTAAATACCTGATTACCCACGTTATTTTTATTGTTAAGTGATCTAAAATTTAAAGTAGTTCTTTTATTGGAAATTCAGGTAACCCTCATGAAAATACTTTTTTTTTCAAATTTTGTAAATATTTCACTCTTCATATCAATCCTCTATTTTTAAAGCAGAATTTTGTAGAAGAGTTGCGAATCAGATGGATATTTAAGATGAAGCTTTGTAGGTGAGGTGGAAGGTGAGGACAAATATTGAGTCCTTGTTTGACTATTCAACACTAATAAAGCATGAGTCAGAGGACAGACTGCCTACATTGTTACTCTTTTTTTTTTTTTAATTTGATGGTTTATTATAAGGAAGCAAATGTCTTTTCATCTGTGGATGCTCAAACTCAGCACATCACCTGATAAATATTAAGTGCTCAAATAATATAACCAAATTTGTTTCTAGGAAAAGGTTAGCCCACTGTTCCTTTGAGATCGGAGTTCTATGGCTGTATAATCTTAGTTAAGCTTCCTAATTTCTCTGACTTTCAGCTTCTTCAACTGTAAATGGAGATAACAATGTCTTTAGCTCCAATAGGAATGGATTTCTCTCAGGATTAAATGAGATAATGAATAAGAAACCAGTAACTGACACTACACAAATGTAAATTGTTACTTCTATTATGAAAAATAATAATTATCAACCATAAATTTCGTAATCTTTTTCTATTTTCCAGTTTATTTCCAACTGGGTAAAATCACTTACAGGGTGAAATTTCAATTAAAAGAAAGATATAGGCTGTATTTATTTATTGAACTTAATAAATTGGTACATAATAATTTCATCATATTCTCACAACCCACACAGAGAGAAGAAAGATTCAGCAAGGGTAATTAGTCCTACAGAAAATTTTCCCCTGGCATTCTGTAATCATTGTGTTTTACAAGTAGTCAAAACTGAATGGAAAAAATTAAATCTGCTGCTCTCTCTCTTTTCTCTGCTGGTGGAAATATTAAAGAGCTGTAAAATAGCAGTAATTTGAATCAAGAGAGTTCAACGTGATAACGGAAGTCAGCACTGATCCACTTGGACATTATTATCATTGCTCTTGATCAAAGTGCTAATTAAATTATATTGAATTCACAAAAAATTATGTTACTAGTATTCTTTTAATCAATCCCCCCAAAATCCAATTAATTGCAAAGCTTATTATAATATTAAATTATAAAGCTTAAAATAATCAGCTAAAAACATCTTTTGGTTGCAATGGTTAAATTCAGCTCATTTCTACTGTCTTGACTCCAGGCAAACAAAATAAAAAGAAGGAAAGATCTTATACTCATTAGTACACATACACACACATACACATGCACGCACTTCAAGAAAGACCTTACTCTATCAAATTTTACAGAATTCCCCTTTGGTTAAATGAGTAAGTTTCTCAAATTCTGTATGTCATGTCTATATAAAGGAAAAGGAAATTATATTAAATTTAGTCAAATGGGAAATCAAACAAAATACAAATCAAAATACAATAGAAATTTGAGTATTTAGTTTGACAAAAATGGCTGATATTAAAAGCAGTCTGTGCTGATTATTAGCATCTTTAGAAATGGAGCCACAGAATAGATGGTTCTTACTCTAGATTTTAGGGGTTTAATCAAAATTCACTAGCTGGACAAGGAGAGAAACCATCCAAGTGGAGAGCCAACATAGGCATGGGGCATTAACCAATGCAATTTATTTAGGGAACTAAAAATAAAGTAATTCTCTGTTGAGAAACAATTTGAAAAAGGAAGAGTGGCTTAGGGTGACAGACAGTAGACAGATGAGACTAAAACAGAAAGAGCATAGTTTTTGCTGTATTTCACAGAAGTGACAGAATCCATGGAGTGTTTTGATAATCCCGCTATTTTATCTAAATTTCATTCTTCAAATGTAGCTTAACTCTTTTAAAAATTAAAAAAACACACAGAAGAAAAGAAAAAAAAACACAGAAAAAAAAAACACAGAAGATAAAATCCAAGAAAATCTAAACAAAGTATGGACTTTAGTTAATAAAAGTGTATCAGTATTTGTTTATCAATTATAACATATGTACTTTGCCAATATGAGATGTTAATAATAGGAGGAAACTTGGTTGTGGGATATAAGAAAACCACTATCTTCATAACTTTTCCATAAATCTGAATCTACTCTAAAATAAAATGTTCCTCTTATTTCTATACAGATATTAGGATACATTTTTTCCACCATCCCTGTTTATTGACAAATTTGTCTGAAATTGTGAAATGAATCATAAAAATTTATAATTTAACTACACATATAAAAAGCAATAATTTCTAAATGCTATTTAATAGAAACAAAAATTATGAATTAAAAAACCAATATCAGATTATCTGTGATTCACTGATTGACTTTATAAAAGTAAATGCTATCAATACAAAGTTAGCAAATCAATTCTAATAATATTATATGTATATGTATATGTATATTGCACTTACACATATATGTGTGTGTTTGTATACATATATGTATATGGTTTCACATAAGGTATCTTTGAAAGTAAAATAATGCTGCTCAATATGTTTGAAAATAATTAATTAATTTAAAAAATGCTATATAACTTGCAATGTATTGTGTAACCTTTCAAAAATTGTTAAAAGAGATTATATAGATGTGTGCAAGATTTCAACAGGCAGAAGAAAAAATAATTCCTGAGCTGAGAAAAAGGCAGGAAAATGGCTAGAGAAATAAGAGATTTCAGTACAACTTGGAAAAGCAACCAGTTCCCTTTCACTGGGGCAGAGTAGTGAACAAACACATTGGAAAGTCGAGTTGGGGACAAACTTTGGAAGAGTTTGTTAGAAAACTGATGGACAGAAAAGTAGAATTCTATCCATGTAATATGGACTACCTACAAGATTGATACAAATATAAAAGCTAACCTCAAGGTAAGGGCTATTTTGGAAAGAAAACAGATGAACTTGGTGACTGATTGAATGTGTGTATTGTAAAGTGACGTGATGAAGAGATAGAAGATGAAGAAAAAGGATGAGCCAAAGATCTCTAGATTTTATTCCATATTAATAGGAAGATGACAGTGCCTTTTACAGACGAGAAAAAGATGTGGGAGAACAAGATTTGTGAGAAGGTAACAGGTCAGAGTTTGAACTTATTTAGTTGCTGGTAAACTTTATCAGAAGTTTTGCAGGGTTTTATAGGCACACATGTAGAATATGGAAGAGTGATTGATTGTAATTAGAGATTTTTCTAACCATCACATCTTCAATCAGTAAAAGATGTGAAAGAGGATGTTATTTTCCTGCAGGGAGTCTCTATCCGTAAGAAAATCTTCCAACTACTACATAACTGTGCATTTTCCAGTCATGGCAAATAATTCCAATATTTTTTACCCTTTCATTAATGAATATTTGCTTGGACTTTTTTTGCACCCTGTATTGTGGTTCTACTAAACTTAATTCTGAGAATAATTCATAATAGATGAGAGAAGTAGAATATGTAAGTCATGGCACCCCCTTGCTTTAAAAAGATAAACTGATTATACTGTGGAAAATACTTACTACTGACTTTGAATAAAGGCTGCAAGGAAATGATACTTCACTTTTGCAGAAGGAAATGAGTGCTTCTCCTTACACTTTTTATGTTGTGGCTTTTCAACTTGCCCTTCCCAATTTTCAGTTACTGATTTTCTGCAAGATAAGGGATTCCAGTGTTCTGCAAAGTTAAATTTCTGAATCAGTCTGACCCATAACAAACACTCAATTTCTTAATCTGTCTCAGGATAAAAGTAAGTAAAATCCAGTCTAAATTATAAATGGATCACATAAATACATCATTATTGCAAAAGTAACCACAACATTCTGTGTCAGGTCAAGAGCTATGACATAGCCAAATATTTAAGGGGAAAACATGCAACCTAGTAATACTGTACTTGAGTTTCCAACCTGAGAGTTTCTTGACTTTTTGTTTCATTTGGTTTCTTGGCATCAGAAGAATTCTCCAACAGATGCCAGAGTTTCAATTTAGAAACATGCAATCACAGGCGTTTCATATTTGTATGACACATTGAGCCAGCTTCTTCCAGTGTGGATTCTAATCGCAGGTTCTATCAAGCACTTTCGGCAGCTGCATTCACCACTGCTGCCTTCTAAAAGACTGTTTGGTAAGTTAATCCTTCTGTGTGCAGAACGGTTCCATTGTGACCTGACTTAATGTAGCTGCCCAAAGTGAGCAAGAGAAACAGGAAGTAACTAATGTGCTGGGATAATCTTGCACAATATTGCATATTACTTTTTAAAAAATAACTTAAACTTTTAAATAAATGAACTACTTTCTCATTCATTATTAATCCATTTCTTGAATCAGTATTTATTCTTCTTTATTATATTCATATTATGCCAATGGAATCCATTCACTTTGATTAACCCATCATCAGCACTTTTAGCACATAGCACTTTTTCTAATATTAGTGCTGGGACTTCATTCTGAATGTCTGTATCAAACTCAAGACTAATCATGGTAACAAAGGCCTTTTGCATGATATTCCAGAGCACAATGGCTGGCACAGAGTTGACACTCATATTTTGTGAATTAGTAAAGGGCTATATATTAAGAAACATTTATGTTATTTTTTTTTTAAGATTTCTATTTGAATTCCATGCAAATTGATTTTCCTCCACTGCTCCAAACAGAATAAATAATTCCCACAAGTGTCCTTTGTTAGTCCTTGGTATATAAATGCCTGTCTTGCCCACCCATTGACCTTCATACTCCTCAGCAGTAGGGACTTTGTTGTTTTACTGCAGCTTATAACTTTGAACAAAATACATCTGGGTTCAAACTTCTGCACTGTATTTTACCAGCTGTAAATTTAGGGCAACTTAACCCTTTCTTTGAACCTCAACTTCTTCATCTGTAAAAATGGTTTACTCCAATAGGGTTGACATGAAAACTAAATGGAGCTGTGCTAATAAAAGGCATATAGCAATGTGCCAAAAACTTAGCAAACACCTAAAACTTCTATTATAATTAATATTACTGCATTTTCAGTATATAATATAGTCCTCATGTTCATACTAGGTGTTTTATAAATAAAAGATAGGTGAAGAAAGTTATTTTTAATATGTAACATTTTCAGTTGCCTGGCATATGGATGATTCATTTTAGATGTTTAGCGCAAAACACTTTTTTATAATGGAGATCTATTAATAGGAAAAGTAATGGTCATATTCTCCCAAAATTGTGACGTTTATTAACTCACTTTAGGAATAATTTGGCATGTAAAAACTGACCAATCATACTTATACATGACATATGGGTAGAAGAAGTTGAAACCAGAAAGGTTTTTTCTACATTGACCATGGGGTCAATGTAAGTTTATTCACAGACTCAATAATGCTTGTACTTAATTTCCTCTTTCCAAACTAGGTTTAACCTGGAACAGACTATTGTCTCATTGCAAGATTGCAGGCATTTTATTTTGACTCTGAAACATATACATTTTTAGGTATTTGAGGAAAATCTGTGCATCAAAATGCTCCAAAAAATCATTACCCATTTATCTTTCCCTTCTACATTTGGAGAAAAGCACACTATGCAGCGTTAAGAAATAAATCTTGAAAAATCAAATACTAAATGAGCTAAAAAATAAAAGTTGTTAAATATCCTACATTGATCATTCTTCCTTATTCTCAGTTAGAGTTTGTAGACTCATTCAGGAACTGCTTAGCACTAAGACCTCTTTAAAAAGGTTGTACTTAACCGGTAATTATCTTATTAGCATCTAATGACTATAGACAAATTCTGACTTGTCAGTCTTAAATGATAGTTTCTCAAATTCTTGTAAGCCTGACCTTTGCTTGTCTTCCTAGTTTCTTTACAAACATTTAACCACTAACACCTGGTGCTCAGGGTTAATTTACGGAGAAAAAAAAAATCTCCCCTTATTCCAGTGAAAACGCCAATTGCAGTGAAAACGCCAATTCTATCCCCTGCCAAAAGCAGTTGGATAGAGCTGCATGATTCTTTTGTCATGGTAGTGGCTAAAGTTATCCCATATTCAATATTTTGGATATGTCTATAGGTTGTCATGTTATTTCCTGTTCCTGTATCTCTAATGTATTTTTAAAAATTTCTTAAAACAGTAATGTATGGGGATTAACATAAGAATAAAAAAATGAAAAAATAAAATAAAATAAAAAATAAAATAAAATAAAAATTTCTTAAAACATAAAAAAAATTGTGCTTCATGACAAAGAGGACAAGTTCTATATATAGGAGAAATAAATGGTGAAATGCAAAACATAGTTTGAGGATTGTATTAGTTTCCCCTTGCTGCTGTAACAAATTACCATAACTTTAGTGACTTAAAACAACACAAATCTATCTTACAGTTCTGTTGATCAGAAGTACAGTATTGGTCTTATCGGGGAAAAAAAAATAAGGTATGGTTAGGCTGTTGTCCCTTCTGGAGGGTCTAGGGGAGAATCCCTTTCCTACCCATTCAGGGTTTAGCAGAATTCAGTTCTTTGCAGTTTTGGACCAAGGTCTCCATTGTCTTGCTGGCTCTAAACTCATGACTATTTACACCTTCTAGAAGCCACCACATTTTTTGGCTCATGACCATCTTCTTCCATCTTCAAGATAAGTAACAGTCATTCTCATGTTGTATCTCTCTGACCCACTCTTTTGCCTTCCTCTTCCACTTTTAAGGACTCATGTGCTTAGACTGGATTAGATTATTCACCTAGATGATCCAGAATACTTTCCCCATTTTATGGTGCTTAACCATACCCACATCTGCAAAGCTCCTTTTTTCCATGTAAGGTAACATATTCACAGGTTTTGGGAATTAGGACATGGACATCTTTGGAGGACTGTTACTATGCCTACCACAGAAAATGTTGCCTTCTTAAGAAAGATACGCTTCTACAACTTATTTTGTTTGTTTGTTTGAAAAGTGAGATCTGGGAAAATTGAACTTATCTGAAACTCAGTTTCCTCATCTATGAAAATGAATATAGGACATATTCCTAGCATCTGTTGTAAAGATTGAATGTGGTAGTACATATAAGCAGCACTTAGCCCTCAGAATATCTAAACATGTTATAAATGCAAAATCTCTCAATTTCCATAATTCTACCAATAGAGATTCATTCTTCTTGCTTCACTCCGTATGGAATTTTTTATATTAGAAGCCATCACTGACCATAAGGAATCATTCTAGAGAGTAGTAAATATGGGACACCTGGGTGGCTCAATGGGGTAAGGGGCTATCTTCAACTCAGGTCATGATCTCAGGGTCCTGGGATCAAGTCCTGCATTGGGCTCCTTGCTCAGTGGGGAGCCTGCTTCTCCCTCTGCCTGTCTCTCCCCCTGCTTGTGCTTGTGCTCTCTCTCTCTCTGACAAATAAAAAATAAAATCTTAACAAAACAAAACAAAACAAAACAAGAGAGTAGTGAATATAAGAAATGAATATAAGTAAAAATGAGTTGAGGAAAGAAAGCTATTGTTTTATTTCACAATTCTTTTAACCATAATGTTAGAATGTTTGCTTCTCCTTTCATACATTGCTAAATTTAAGTCTTTAAGTCTTTTTGTTCAGAATCTTTGCATCTCTGATCATGATGGATATTGGTCTGTAGTTTTCTTTTTCTGTCTTTCTTAATATTTATTTTATTTATTTCTGGGGAGGAAGCAGTGTCAGGTTTTGGTATTAAAATAATGTGGAAAGTATTCATCCCTCCACTGTTTTCTGGAAGGAGTTATATAAGATTAGAATACTTTTTCTTAAGTGTTTGATAAAATTCACCAAATCTGGATCCAAAATTTTTAGGGGGAGGGGAGAATATTTTTATTATAAAGTCTGTATTAATTGGATTACGGCTGTCAGATTTTTCACTGCTTCAGTGTCATTTGGGGTAGGTTTTTTTTTTTAACAGTTTTCCTATTTTGTTTAATTTACATTTATTGGTGTAAAGTTGTTCGTAATATTTATTATCTTTGTGATATCTATCAGAGATGTGGTAATATTCCTGATTTGCTTTATACTATGAAACAACCTTGCTCAAGCTTGCTAGAGGTTCTATTTATTAATGTTTTCAATGGACCAACTTTTTGTTTTTGCTAATTTCCTCTATGCTTTGTTTTCTTTCATATAGATTTCTTCTCTCTTTTTATTATTTTTCCCTTCTATTTATTGTGGCTTTAATTTGTTCTTATTTTCAAGCTTCTTAAGGTAGAAACTTATATCTTGATTTTATGCCCTTCTTTTTTTACTAGTATGCTTTACATGCAATGAATTTCCCTCTAAATACTGTTTAAACTGTACCCCTCTAATTTTGATGTGCTGTATTTTCCTTATAATCCAATTGTAAATATATCATAAATTCTCTTGTAATTCCTTATTTGACCTATGAATGTATGTGTGTTATTTTATTTCCAAATAGTTGGAAACTTTTATAGTTATGTTACTAGTATTAATTTTTTTATTAAAACCCTTGTGGGCAGAGGACATACTCTATAAGATATCATTCTTTTGAAGTTTATATTTATTTTACATCCTACCTACCATGAGTCTATCTTGGATAATCTTCCTTGTGCTTTTGAAAAGGTGTTGGATAGTGTTTTATAATTATCAATTAGGTCAACTTGGTTAATAATTTTAAGTTTTATATAACCTTATTAATATTCTGTCTACATGTTCTATAAATTTATAAGTGAACAGAATTAAAATCTACAACTGTAATTGTAAAATTTTCTACTTCTTTCAGTTCTGCCAGTTTGCTTCTCATATTTTAGAGCTCTGCAACTAAGTCCATATATATTTAGGATTATTATTTACTAGTAATAGTTGGCCACTTTATAATTATGAAATGGAAATACTCTCTGTTTTGAAGTCACTTTGTCAGGCCACATCAAATTGTTTTTATACAGATGCTAAATACCTATGTTGTGTACCATTTTCATTTTTTTATTTCACCTTCTTAATATTTTATTTTTAACATGTGTCTCTTGTAGCCAATATATAGTCTAATTTTAATTTTGAGTGCAGTCTGATGATCTCTGACCTTTAATTGGAGTATTTAGTCCATTTAAATGTAATGTCATCATTGATATAAATTAGATGTAGTTAACATCTTATTTTCTGGTTGTCCCATAATTTTGTTGTTGTTATTCTTTACCTCCTTTCCCTTTCCTCAGATTAAATAATTTCTATTCAACTCTCTTCTAGTAGACTCCCCTTTCTTATGTAGTCTTTAATTTGTTGTCATGCCCATTCAATGAATTTTTTACCCCAGGTATTTTCTATTCTAGTTCTAGACTTTCCATCTGATTGTTTCTATAGTTTCAGTTTCTCTGCTGAGTTTTTGCATCTATTCACTCATTATGTATTTTTTAACATTTATATTCTTCAACAAATTAAATAATAGCCTTTTTACTGTCCTTATATGCTATTTCAAATATTTTGGATACCTCATGGTCAGTTTCTATTGACTGCCTTTGTTATTGATAATGGGTCACATTAGACATTTCTTTGCATGCCTAATAAATTTTTATTGTATGTGAGCATAAAGGAAGATAGAGGAGTCTAGACTATGTTGTCTTCCTTTAAAGAGTTTTGGATTATTTTTCTGGCAATCCATTATATCCCCCATGGACCCATGGATCCTCTTTATTTTTTCCAGCCAGTTTGATCCTTTGAAACCAATCATTTTCTAATTTGCCTCAATACTAGTATAAAGCCCTTGCTGTTAAGTGTAATGTTTGTAACAAAAACATAGACTTTGTTGAGCCACAGTTCCAAAGTTTGGTGGCAAATTAGACAAGAGTCTTCATCTCATGAATCTTAAAAAGTAACATGAGAAACACAAGTGAGCAAGCAACTGTAGCACAATGTTTTTAAGTACATGGAGCTTAGTGTGTGAAAAAGATAGTGGAAAGAGATGAAAAGCACTACTGGAAATTTTTAAAAAGTAAAGAAACATGATGAAGTCTGTATATAGAAAGATATTACTGACTAGAATGTGGATAATAAATTAAGAGTGTGTGGGAACAAGTAATGGAATCCAAGAGTAAGGGTCAGTAATTAGAAGGTTGTTATAATAATCTATTTGAAAAATAATTCTGCTCAAAGTGAAATAAATTTTAAAAACCCACTTCTTTATGTTTTTCAATGGGTAAATAGTTAAATAGTGGTATATCATTATCTTACTTGTGATATTTTATTGGAGTTGACCCTTGAACAACTTGGGTTTGAACTGTATAGGTCTACTTACTCTTGGATTTTGTCAGTAAACACAGTACAGTACTATAAATGTGATTACCATTAGGTTTTAATCTAACATTTTCTCTCCCTTATGATTTTCTTAATAATAGTTTCTTTTACCTGGCTTACTTTATTGTAAGAATACTTTATACAATACACATAATATACAAAATATATGTTAATTGACTGATTATCTGTGAGGTTTCTGGTCAACAGTAAACTATTAGCAGTTAAGTTTTTGAGGAGTCAAAAGTTATAAGTAGATATTTGACTGCATGGAGTGGGGGTTTGGCACTGCTAACTCTTGCATGGTTCAACAACTCTACAGTTTTACAAGATGTTACATTGGTGGAAACTGGATAAAGAGTACATGGGATCTCTATTCTTTCCTACAGCAACATGTGAATTTATAATTTTCTCAAAATAAGGAAGTTTAATTTTAAAAATGTGTATAAGCCAAAAAAAAAAAAATAGAATATCATAAAAAGTTGAATAAGCACTAGTTTTAAAGTCAGTTTGTCTTAGGGATGAATTCTAACTCTGCCACATTCTAACTATGTAAACTTTACCTGACTGAGGCTTAAATAAATGATAGTCACTAAGACCATTAACATCATCACCAGCAAAACCCACAAAGTATAATACTATGTGCCAGTCACCATTTTAAGCACTTTGCATGCTTTAAAATTTTAATTCTCACCTCTCTTGCTTTCTTCTCTCATGGTTTGATGGCTCTCTTTAGTGATATACTTGGATTCCTTTGTCTTTATTTTTTGCATATTTATTTTTGGTTTTTGATTTGTGGTTACCACTAGGTTTTCATCAAACATCTTATGCATATAACAGTCTATATTAAGTTGATGGCTGCTTGCATTTGAACCCATTCTTTACTCTTCTCCCCAACCCTCCATGTTTTAGGTATTTGGTATCATACTTTACATCCTTTTAGTTTGTGAATCCCTTGATCAATTTTTATAGATATACTTAATTTTACTGTTTTTGTGCTTTCTAATTTTCTTATTCCTACTTATAGTCTTTCCTTTCCATTCAAAGAGCTCCTTTTAACATTTCTTGTAGGAATGGTTTAGTGGTCATGAATTCTTTTAATTTTTGTTTGTCTGGGAATCTCTTTATCTCTCCTATTCAGAATGATAACATTGCTGCATAGAGTATTCTTGGTTGCAGGGTTTTTTTGTTTTGTTTTGTTTTTTCTTTCAGCACTCTAAATATATCATACCACTTTATTCTTGCTTGAAAAGTTTCTGCTGAAAAATCAACTGATAGACTTATGGGGTTGCCCTTGTATGTAACTGTTTTCTTTTCTCTTGCTGCTTTTATTTATTTATTTATTTATTTATTTATTTATTTATGTATGTATGTATGTATGTATGTATGTATGTTAATCACCATACATTACATCATTAGTTTTTGATGTAGTGTTCCATGATTCATTGTTTGTGCATAACACCCAGTGCTCTATGCAGAACGTGCCCTCTTTAATACCCATCACCAGGCTAACCCATCCCCCCACCCCCTCACCTCTAGAACCCTCAGTTTGTTTCTCAGAGTCCATAGTCTCTCATGGTTCGTCTCCCCCTCCAATTTCCCCCCTTTCATTCTTCCCCTCCTGCTATCTTCTTCCTTTTTTTTTTTTTTTTTAACATATAATGTATTATTTGCTTCAGAGGTACAGGTCTGTGATTCAACAGTCTTACACATTTCACAGTGCTCACCATAGCACTTACCCTCCCCAATGTCTATCACCCAGCCACCCCATCCCTCCCACCCCCCACCACTCCAGCAACCCTCAGTTTGTTTCCTGAGATTAAGAATTCCTCATATCAGTGAGGTCATATGATACATGTCTTTCTCTGATTGATTTATTTCACTCAGCATAATACCCTCCAGTTCCATCCACGTCATTGCAAATGGCAAGATTTCATTCCTTTTGATGGCTGCATAATATTCCATTGCATATATATATACCACATCTTCTTTATCCATTCATCTGTCGATGGACATCTTGGCTCTTTCCACAGTTTGGCTATTATGGACATTGCTGCTATAAACATCAGGGTGCATGTACCCCTTCGGATCCCTACATTTGTATATTTGGGGTAAATAGCCAATAGTTCTCTTGCTGCTTTTAAAATTCTATCTTTATCTTTACTTTTTGCCATTTTAATGACTGTGTGTCTTGGTGTGGACCTCCTTGGGTTGATTTTATAGGGGGCTCTCTGTGCCTCCTGGTTCTGAATTTCTGTTTCCTTCCTTGGATTTGGGAATTTTTTGGCTATCATTTCTCCAAATAAATTTTCTTCCCCCCTTTCTCTCTCTTTTTATTCTGGGATCCATATAATGATAAAGTTATTACACTTAATAGTGTTTCTGAGTACCCTAAGTCTATTTTTCTGTTTTGTCCTGCTCTTTCATTTGAGACATATCCCCCATCTCTTCATTTTGTCTCTCTGTGTCTGTTTTTATATGTTAGGAAAGTCGGCAACATCTGCTCTTGAAAGTAGTGGCCTTATGAAGAAGTCCTGTGGTGCCCTGCAGTGCAAGGTTCCCTATTCACCAGAATCTGTCTCCTATGTGTGTTATGTGTTCTACTATTGTGGCTGAGCCTGGGGTGCCTGGCAACAAGGGTCTGTTTATCTCCCCTCTCGGTGCCTGCTGTGTCCCTCCCTTCTGCAGACAGTCTCATGGGTCTGTTTGGCTCCCAACTGTGTCTCTGTCCTTCCTATCCTCTTCAACATGGCCTCTTCTCTACATTTAGCTGTGGAGAGTCTGTTCTGCCAGGCCTCAGGTCATTCTCTGGGTTATTTACACTGATATGGATGTTATCTAGTTGTATCTTTGGGACAAGGTGAAAGTCCTCCTACTCCATCTTTCTTGGATCAATGCTTTTAATTCTCTAAACGGCCCTATCAGGTAGGTATCATCATTATCTTAATTTTAAATATTGAAAAACTGAGGCACAGAAAGAAAAGTATTTCACTCAGGACTACATAGTAACTAGCTAAACATGAATTTGAATTCTGGCCATCTTCCACAAAACTTTATACCAATGCCTAACATTGATGGAGCTCAGAACAAATGTAAAAATGGAGATCCCATGCTAAATATCTAAATGCTTAAGAGCTATAAATCAAGCTAACAAACTGTTATAAATATATATTTTATCCTTTTATTTATACAAATATACTGTGTAACCATTAGGTTTGAATTTAAAATTCTCAGACTCTTTACAGTTCTATTCTATCAAGTTGCCTACCTTCCTTCTCTTTCTATTCATGGTTTGGTTCCATACTGTGAAAGTCCTCTTTGCACATTTGGGTAGACACCCCAGCCTTCAAATTGAAGTCCTATTCTAAGGGTATGCATACCATTGAGTCAGTGTGCCTTTAGTGGATGAACTTGGGGAAGAGGACTGTGCAAACCCTGGCAACATAGAGCTTTTAGACAGGGAATTCCAGGGTCCTGAGTATAGAAGCATAGTCTGGAAGTCAGGGGGCGTGGAGAGAATGGGCACCAGGTGGAATAGTTTCTTGGCTCTGTAGAATAACTCCCACATCCCTGAGAAAGGCACTGAGGGACCTGAAAGAGACCCAAAGCAAGATCCGGAGTAGGGATTTGTCCCTCTTCCTCAGGTCTGTGTATGATACCAACCTCCTTTCAACAGGACTGATACTTACTTTTCATAATTGTGAATATTACAGCTAATTTATATGAGGTCTCCCATGTATAGTGTGCATATGTGTGTTTCTTCACTGCATTAGAGGGAAGACATAGCTATAATATCAAGTAGTACAATACAGGAGAGGAGGTGGGCGGGAGGATGGGTTAAATAGGTGATGAACACTGGGTGTTGTATATAAGTGATGAATCACTAAATTCTATACCAGAAACCAGTATCACACTGCATGTTAACTAATTGAAATTTAAATAAATATTTGGAGGAAAAAAATATCAAGTAGTACAATTCTTCAGCATTAATATTGTATAGTTAAAATATATCACTTCTTTTCCTGATAGATGGACTGGAGACTTTTACCAGATTCCTTAAAACAGAATTCAGTGAGGAAAACATTGAATTTTGGATAGCCTGTGAAGATTTCAAGAAAAGTAAAGACCCTCAACAAATTATCCTTAAAGCAAAAGCAATATATGAGAAATTTATACGGAATGATGCTCCACAAGAGGTACAGTAAAGATGATTGTAAAAATTTAATACTGCTTGAAAAATTTTTGAGAGAATCTGCCTTTATCAAATCTGTATCCTCATATATTCTACCAGAAATGTCAAGATTTTATTGAAGCAAAAATGGATATTTCTATGAATTCCCATATACAAACAGAATACATTGTAAGACTTGCCATGAAAGTAAAAGTATAATTGAAGTCATTCCTTGGGGTTATTTTTTATTCTAGACTAAGAGTAAATACAATTACTTGCAACATTTAGATTCATTCACTTATCTATATTCATCACCTAAGCATAAGCAATGTCTCTAACTAACAATTTCTATAAGTGAGGAAGGCAAGACAAATTAAAAAGATTGTATATTGTACCATTTTAGTGTGAGCTCATCTACCTATGCAAAGTTTGATTGCCCCAAAATAATTATTGTCCACTTTAAGGTAGACTAAAAGAAAATTTCATAATTGTTAGATGAGGGAAACCTAATCTGACAAGAGCTCAAGTGAAAAAACAAATGTGATTTTCTTTGACTGCAAGCTCAGGGTGAGATAATTGTGTGTACAACTGCTAAAACTATAGCAATAAAACTATAAAACTAGCAAACATTACCTGACTGCCCTCAAAAATAACTTAAATAGAGTTTCTGTAGTTTTATTATGTGTTCAATAAATAGTGTTTCTTTGATGAAGTGGTAGAACTGGTAGGCTATCAATGTTTAGAGTTCTGTTTCACTGTAAATTAGTATTGTCCATGAGGTAGCATTGTCTATGTGGGTATCATTTCACATGGAATGATGATTGTTTTCTTGTTTCAATATGTTTCAATCTATTCTGTGTTTTCGTGCATTATTCTGTTTTTCCCATGGCCAATTTTATAAACAGATTTTTAAAAAGCAGCTAGTGGTATGGTGTTACCCGTGAGGGAAAAGGAAGGAACCCTAAGTGAAAACTTACATCCATCAGAATCAGATACAGCAGTAGTGCTTTGGTAAAAACATGAAAGGATTTTATATCTTTAAAAGTTATCCATTTTCAGCACACACTTGCTTGTAATAAAGCATCATAATAAAATTTAAAAAGCACGGGGATAAGACAAAAGCCCCACATTGAAATCCTAAATATGTCCCCAACTCACTCTTTGCCCTCACTCAAAATAATTTAATTTCTATGAAGTTTTGTTCCCACTTTGAAAATGGGTTAACCTAATGGTCTATATGATATTTACAATGTTTCACTATTCTAAATTAGCAGAGAGTGAGAAGGACTGGGAGCATAGGAAAAGAAGAGTCAGATGAAATGCCAGCCCAGAGTAAATCATTGGATCCCTAGGCTTATAACAAAAAAAAATCACAAAAGCATCCAAGTGCCTTATGCCCATTCCAACATTGGATCAGTCCTGCACTGTTTGTTTTTCAAAAGTGTTTACTTAAGTAGATTGACCATAATCATACTTTACTGTTATTATTATCATCCAGGTTAACCTTGATTTTCACACCAAAGAAGTCATTACTAAGAGCATCACCCAACCTACCCTACACATTTTTGATGCTGCACAAAGCAGGGTGTATCAGCTTATGGAACAAGACAGTTATACACGTTTTCTGAAATCTGACATCTATTTAGACTTGAGAGAAGGAAGACCTCAGAGACCAACAAATCTTAGAAGACGATCACGCTCATTCACCTGTACGGAGTTCCAGGATGTAAAGTCAGATGTTGCCATTTGGTTATAAAGAAAATTAATTTTGTTCATTTTGATGGCAAGCTTGTAATCTGCTTTTAATATACAGCATGTTTACTTCTAACAAATGCATCATATCAAAGGATTTTAAAAATGTAAATCAAAACTTACCTTATAACAACACCTACTATATCTACCAATATATTCTGTAAAGCCTTCCATTTGACTTCATTCCATTCATAGTCAGAAAAACTTATTACTTAATGGAAGGAAAGTAAAGAAGTAATAACAACGTTTTATAAAACCATAGTTGAGTTAAAGTTAAGCTTTTGCAAAATTGTCAATAGCTAGACCAAATATCTAGTTTGGATATTTTTTTCTACATGTAAAAAAGTTAATGCTCAGATATCCATATATTCAGAACACATTTTCCATAATGATGAAGATTCTTTCTTTCTCTCTCAGGCATAGAGAGAGTAGAAGATGTCCGTTTCTTACAATAGGAGAGGACAATCATTTGTTCTTGGATTACTAACCCTGGTTCAAGAATAAGCAATGTATCACTTCTAGTTATAAGCTAGACACAGGAACTTTGGGGAAGACACATAGAACTTCCAGGTTAAACATAACCCACATTGATAACTGAGAATGGGAACCACGTTTGGGCTCATTCTTAAGTGAACATGGACTTACCCAGTAAGTGGAGCACATTTCTAATGGTCATAAAAACATGACCAGATTATACATAGCTCTAGGCTGGGACTAGGGGCATCTTCTCATCTGTTAACAGAAATTGCTACTAAAGTAGTGGGCAGTCAGTGGTTTGAATGAGGCTCAGAGGAGATTTATCCCAAAAGTAGTTAGGTTTCATTTTTGGACTTTTAGAACTGGGATAAAAATTAGAAATGAGAGGAGGTAAAGAAGCAAGGAGTCCAAGGCCCTGGAGACTCATGCATTTGCTATATTTGTTCCTGTAAATAAAGTATTCTCCCATTGATTGTGTTCTTGTTCCAAGTCTCATTGAGTCATTTAATACTATATTATTCAAATAAGATTATGCTGAGGAGTATATATGTCTCTACTTTAGGGAAATATTTAATTTTAGATGTGTGTTGCATGTAAATGTCTGTATTTAAATATGCCATACATTTGGCTTTGGCAAATATTATTTTAGTTGAAATGTAAAATATAAAAACTGCAGATAACCTATAGTAATAAATATTTTTAATTTCTTTATTCATACAGTTAATGTTTATTTGACCACTAAGTGCTCTTGCTGATTGTTGATTATCCTGTCATCAAACTACACATAAACATATTTTCTTATTTTAGAATGATATTGAGGTAGAAAATATTAATTAAAGTGTTTTGTCACTGATCTTAATGCTAATTCAATTCTTTATACTGTTATAAATATGAAAACAAATCCATGCACTTCAAAATCAACTAAGGAAGTGATTTTTAATTTTTCTTTGGCTGATTTCTATTTTCTTTTTCTGTGGAAGTGTCTTTTCTTCTTCTTCTTTTTTTTTTTTTTTTTTTTGGAAGTGTCTTTTCAAAGAGTCTGATTGCTTCATGCACAGTTAAGACTTGATATACGAGCTTTCTGGTCTCATTAGAAAAATCGCAGGCTGATTTTAGCAGCATTGTTCTAGGACCACAAAGACATATTATGTAGCTTTTTCATTTGTAATACTTTTCAGACATGTCCAATATCTTGTTTAAAGAATTCAATGGGACACTTCAAAAACATACCAGGACTTTTTGATTAAGTTAATGCCTGACTTCAAAGAACTTGTATCCATGGGAAGGACAACGTGGTCACAAACAGGAAACAAAATAAACAATTAGAGAAGTGAAAAAGCCAAGTAAAAATGTGCAGACAGTACTGAGCACTGGCTGAAGGCATTGCAGAAATACAATGAAAGCCCAAGAACTTGAGAACCTCAGTGCCTGGACTCCCTAAACAGATGTGTGAGCCTCAGAAATTCATTTAACTTCTAAGCACCTTTACCTTACACATTTTTTTTTTTAATATAAGGGCTCAGGGTTTCTAATTCTAATCCTCTATCCTCTATGGTCCCTACATTTACTGACTCTAAGTAGGCAACCTGCTATTCTCCAAAGCACCTCTTGATTGATGCCCGAGCAAGGAAGAGAGGCAAGTAAGTGTGGTTAATGAAGGAAAACTTCAGACTAAAAATTAATATGAGATATTGATCTAATAGTAAAGTGTACTTTTGTAGAAAACTTAGAAATACGTGAAAGGAAAGAAATCATGGGAAATGTAGCTTACTTTTTTTTTTTTACTGGTCATATATGTCATATATATAAAACAGAATCTTTAAATGGATTGAAGAAGATAATTTGGAGTATCTTGAAGCCCACAGACAAAAGTCAGTACCTATGTGTCGTATTTTGTACATGATAGAAGCTCAGTAAATGACTATGGAATCAAATGGAAGCAACAGGAAGCATTATGAGGAAAGTTCACATTTCAGCAAAGAGTAAACACCTACTTTTATTTGAATGTGGCATATATTTATTTGAATCCTGGCTCTGCCACTTATCAAGTGTAGTATGTTGGGAAAGTTACCTAAGCATTTTGAACTTCAGTTTCTCATTTGTAATATTGAAATAAAACATTTACAGTGATCTTAAGATGATTAAATTTAAAAATATTTGTCAAATACCAAGTACAGATTAATTGACCTTTAGTGCGTGAACAGAAATGATGAGAATTATTCTTGGTATTTAAGTATCACATTTTAATTATAATATAAATTTTCCTAATGTTTATGTTAAAATCAAATAAATGTCCCTTGAGAATAATGAGATTTTCTTGAATAAACTATGGGGACAGCTCTTACTCTCACCAAGTCTTTTATGATTTTATATTGATTAGAAAAGTAAATAATGACATTTTAGCCACATAAAAAAATATTGGAAAATTATAAACTTAAATATTCTTCTAAAGACAAAGCTGAAAAAAACTTAACTTTTTAATTATGTGCAATGCTGCCCAGAGGGGGGAAAAAAAACAGGACAAAGCATATTCAAGATATGTACTCCCCAAAATGCTCCCCCAAATACTCCCCAAAGCCATAATATTAACTAAAATTTAAACACATTAAATTTATTTTCACTGTATTACACTGACTATATTTAATTTCCTTGCTTTTTAATTATCATTGGTCTATAAAAGGGGAAAGAAAAACAAAAATCCTTGCCAATTTAACCACAAGTTTGTTCATTTACATTACCTGAAGTCTTTTCAATATTGAAAATGAAAGGTAATATAACCTAGCCAAACCCATCTTCTGTAGCATGTTGAATGAATGAACAAATATTTATTGAACACTTTGTGTTTGATTGGTACTGTTAGCTGCTGGATATTCGGAGGTGAATTAAATAGAGTGAAAGGGAGAGAGAAAGAAACTTTCTTCATGGTATGTTCCCTGATAAAGTTTGCATAATACAATATTCAGCTGAAAGGTATGCTTTACACAAGAGATTCCTTCATATTTATCTCAAGTAAGTAAATTCATCTATGACTGATAATGCAGGTATCATTTATCTTTTGAAGTTAGGAGTTGAGTAGCTAATTCCTTCCTTTGTTTAAGAGAAACACAGTAGACCCACTAATTCGCACAAACTTTGTGCATCTTGCATAAAATGCAAGCAGAACAAACAAAAATCATTCACACATCTATAAACACATTGTATTTAAGATTGAGGGGTTTTGCTAATTTCATTTGTTTTTACTTTATAAATCAACCAATTGTACAAAAATCCCTCAGAGAGTAAATAAAATAAAAAATGAAGCAACATTTAAAAAAATCATATCATTTGACAAAGAATAGAGAAAAATTAACAGCCTATGAAAAATAAAAAGCCAGTATGAACTGTACATTTAAAGGATATAACCATTTTATAGAAAAACACATATTTTTGTGGAAACTTGCCTTCAAATTGAATTTTGTAGAGTGAAATGAAACTCTTAGAAGTCACAACCAAAGGAAATACCATGAATTTAGCAAGAACAACAATATTGACTTTCAGATAGTCTCTTTGCAGTCCCATTTCTGATATCATTAGCAATCCACAGAAAATAATTAATAATTGTGGGAAAAACAAAAATTGAAACATTAAATTTGAAGCTACTTAAAAAAATGAAAATTGTGCTTAATAGATTCTCTTTACTAAAGCAAGGAAGTAGATGGAAAGCATTTGGAAAGATTGTCATCAATATGTGAAACCAACAGTTATTTTCTGAACACTGAACTCTTGTTACTTGCAGAGAAACTAGAATATTTAAACACAAATTCAAATGACGTCAAATCAGTTTTAACAATACCAGTAATACTTTATTTAATGTCCTATAGCTTGGAATATTCTATACCTTATTTATCCTTATTTAATCCTACAGAACCCCTGCAGTTCAGTAAACATATGCTATGCTTCACCTTTGTTCCAGTCATTGTATGGTAGGAATGCAAAAGTGAATCACACAGTGTAGACTGTATTGTTGAGGATACTACATTGAATGATATTCCTAGGAAGGCAAACACATAAACTTAGTTATTTCAATACAACATGCAAAACATTCACATATATTTTTCCTCATCTATCTCTAAAAAATAGCAAGACACTTTCATGTGATGTAGCAAAACACCAGAGTTGCACCTTTGTGTCTTCACAATATGTCTGAATATACCTTGTAGTATGAGGTTAGATATTGAATTGTTATCTTTCCATTGAAACCTGCTTTAAAATGCTTATCTCTAGAAACTTGAAGAGATCTCATGGAAGAGATAAATGGACTTCATTCACACTATAATTTGATTCATTACAGGCTCCCTTTAAGTAGGAGTTTTCAGAAATGTATTTAGGTTTTATTGACAGAAAATCACTTAATATAGAGGCTTTGGAAGGAAATCTTTGATAGAAAATTGACAAGTAGCGTATTAAGAGACCCTGGTAAATGAATATCAACCAAAAAAAATCAAGTGAATGATATTTGAAACTATGAAATAAAATTTCATTGAAAAATCATGATTCAAACCATAAAATTTTATTTGTTTACCTATTATTTATAAGCATATTTATTGTGGAATAAAATTAAAATATTCTTTAAAAAAAATCACATGCTCGTGAAGGAAACAACGCCCTTGCAATTTGGTCCATTAATTTATTATTTGCTAGCCAACTTATGGTATATTTTCTTGTTTGTTTTTTTTCTCCAGATGGCTATTTTGCTAAGAATTTGTAAGTAAAAGAAGATTTCAGGATGCTATATACATATATAAATATATATATCAGTAGTGTGATTTTTAATAGATAAGTAATAATTACAATTATTTTTCAGTCTACTGGGGAAACTGTATTTTCTCTGCCTACAGTATCACTGTTTCTTCATCATTGAAGAAAATCCATAGGCCCATGTTTGGGGTGATGTAATAAGACAATATTTATGCTTTGCAAATGATTTTGATTTGAGAATTAGAATTATTAATAACAGATCAAAATAACTAGAGAGAAATCAATGAAATAGTATTTTTTGCTTTAAAAATCATGTGAAAAGAAGCATTTCTTAAATCCCTGAATATCACAAATAGTATTGATTGTGCTTAGCAACTGTCACTATTTGCCTAAGAAAGGAAAAGATATAATTTAATCTTCATTTTTTTCATTTTTCATACAGAATCTATGAAACCTTTAGAAATTTAAGAGTAACCTAGATTGGGGCCTCCATTTTCTTAAATGGCTAGGTCAGAAAATGCATCTCTAAAGGTAGAAATTAAGTAATTATCATAGAACATATAATATTCTCAACTAATAAATATAGTTCTCAGCTGATTTGCCAGAAAATATTTGAGACATGTCCAAGTGATCTTGAAGTCATCAGTTAAAGTTACATAGAAAAAGAATTCCTTAATTTCAAGAACATATATATTGACAACAAAAGCAATATATAGATCGTGGACAAAAAGAATGTATTATAGAAAAATGAAAATTATGATAATCTGAATCACAATCTCTGATATCACACTATGGTTTTTAAAAAGTACTATAAACATATCCAAGACAAACCATTTTTAATTCCTCATATGATTTAAAGACAAATATAATATATGAAGAGCATTAAAAAAGACCTTTAATCTTTCAATTCAGAAATAAGCATTTTAGCACACATGTATATTTCCTTCTAATCTTTTTTTTTTAAGAGGGGGGATGGGCAGAGAGAATCTTAAGGTTCCATGCCCAGTGCAGAGCTGGACGTGGGGCTTGATCTCACAACCCTGAGATCATGACCTGAGCCTAAATCAAGGTCATGTTAACTGACTGAGCCACCCAGATGGCTCACGTGTATATTTCCTTCTAATCTTTTAAAAAATCTATTTAAAATTGTCATCTTTCAAACAATGGATTATAAGCATGAATAATAGTTATCAGAAAATTCTGTTTACTGATTACAAAAAAATAAATTTTAAAAACTGTATTAATGTTTTGAAAGAATAAATTATCTTTATTTTAAAAGTACAATTTATGATATCAATTTGAACTAGAGTAAGAAAACCATGAATAGAATATAGCCAAATCTCAAAAATGGCAGGTTATAATATATTTGAAATAAATCCTAAAAAGAGTATGCGAAAAAATAATTATTGGATTACAAAAGGTATGAGGATAAGGGATAAGGAGGAGTAAAGGAAGTCTAAAAACAGAAAAACAGACACTAGGAATATAATAGTGGCTTTTAAAAGTCAACATCTTATTAGAAATAAAGCATTGTAGGGCTGCCTGGCTGGCTCAGTTAGTAGAACATGCAACTCTTGATCTCAGGGCTATGAGTTCGAACTCCATGTTGAATGTAGACATTACTCAAAAATAAAATCTTAAAGGAAAAAAAAGAAAGAAAGTATTGTAGGGTGTTTATGAATAAAAAAATTGTCAAGATTTGAAATTTTCTATTCAAAGCATCCCATTGTTCTGATAAGGGAAATCCACTTCATTACTGGGAAATCTGCATTAGATAATCCGCAGATATCTTACATTTTATTCCATCATTTAACACTAGTGCTGGAAGGAGATTTAGAGATTGTGTCCATCAACTTCCACATTTTATAAGTCAGGACAGTGAAGTCATCTCTAGAATATTTAGAACAGTAATAAAGAATTTGAGTGAAAACATGACTCAGATATCAACCAGTATCATTTATTTATCTCATCAATAATAATTTATTAGTGCCAACTAAGGATCAGGATTTTCTTCAAAAAAAAAACACAATATAAGATGAGTATACCAAAAACACCATCTTTTCAAAGTAGTCATCTTGTTTTTTTAATGGGAAATTAAACTTTAATCAGAACTCAACATAAAACTAGGTTATTTCCTTCAAATTTATTTTTGCTGATTTATATAAATATATAAATAAATAAAAGTATATAAGTAAATATATATAAATGTTAGTGAATATACACATGTACATACATAATTGTTGAAAGAAATACAAACTGTATTAAATCAATTTTTATATTTTATTTATAAAATTCTAAAGACATTACAATTAAATTGAATGGTAATCTTTAAAGCAATGAAAATTCACATAATTTTATTTTATGGAAGAAATGCAGTAAATTAATTACAGGCAAATCTCAGATATTGCTGGTTCAGTTCCAAACTAGTGCAATAAAACGAATACCACAATAAAGCAAGTCAAATGAATTTTTGGTGTCCTATTCATATACAATTATGTTTACACTATACTGTAGTCTATTAAGTGTGCAATAATGATTTAAAAAAACAATGTACATGCCTCAGTTAAAAAATATTGATAAAAAATGCAAACCATCATGTGAGCTTTTATCAAGTCATAATCACTGATTACCGTAACAAATATAATAATATAATGAAAAAGTTTAAAATATTGAAAGAACTATCAAGATGTGATACAGAGACAAAAAATGAGCAAACACAGTTGGAAAAATGGTGCTGATAACTTGTTCAACACAGGGTTGCCACAAACCTTCAATTTCTAAAAAAAAATCCCACAATATCTGCAAAGCATAGTAAAGTGAAATGCAGTAAAACAATGTAAGCCTGTGCATTTATTGGCATAGTATCTGAATTTGTCAGTCATAATTCATAACTGTGTTAAAATTTTAATCATATGTATATGCATATATATGTGCAAAATTCCCAACTTCCAGACCCTTGGAAGCACTGAGATACTTAATAATATGGCTTATATTAAAATTGCTTATTTAATTTATATAACTACTCAATTATAAAATACTAAGTTTAGGTAGTTTGGTATTTGGCTTTTATACCAAGGATGTATGTCATATATTGAATGAGTTAATCTCTTAAATTCATTTTTAAATAGAAGCTACCTTAATTTTTGAACTTTTGGTTGAATCATTTTAATAAAACTTAACTGGAGCCCACTGATTTATTATTTTGTTTTATAAAAAATCTCATTGCTTCTTTCATACTTTATATATGCTACATATACTTAAATACTAGAATGAGTAATGGAGGTTAAAATTAATGATATAAAAAGTGACCATTTAAATTGTAAGTTTTGACCACAGAGGTTAATTTTTCTCTTCCATGCTATAAGGCTAAGTCTTTAGCAAAGATATAAAATAGGTTGTTTGCTCAAGTCTCTTCAAAGGATAAGTGATAATTCAGACCAGACTTGACATCAATGAGAAAAAAAAGAAGGGTTCCGATATCAAATGTAAAATCACAATTATACATTTGAAAATTTTTGATGAATAGATCCTCTTTAAAACCTCTAATTTTGCCACATAAGTAAAAGAGCATTTAACATCCGGTAAAACAATGGATCATACAGAAGGAAATGTAGGCTGTGACAGAAACAGGAGGTAGGAAAAGGGATGATGGAGAAACAGAAAATTAATCTCTATGAAAAATTCCTCAAATGGGAAATAATTTTGTATATTTATTAATATGTTACATGTAAGGAGTCATAGAATTTATTAAACAATTATAAAATCTATATTTTTTTTGTTTTCTACCCCCTGAAGTCAACAGGCTTGACAATTTCATGACTTTATATGTTGTTATTCTTTCTTCTACTTCTTTTAAAATTAAAATTCCTGAAAAAGAAATTGGGTCTCTTGATTTTATAGACTTGGTTATTTTATCTCTCAGGCTTCATCTTCCTAAACTAAGTAATAATTTATTGAGATTATTCTAAAATCTATAAACTCTGTCTTCATAGGTGTGTTCCCTTTAAGCCTGGCATACAAACAAAACTTTCTGGGTGTGAAAATAAACACCAATGCTTCTATTTTTGATTCCATGCATGATGTTACATTAAAAAACACTTTAATATGAAAATTGAATCAGGATGTTTAGATAAAGGAAGTAAAGTCCTTGTAATATGATTTGAGTGTTGAAAGATAAGATGCAATGTGAATTTAAAATAAACCGTGCACAGGAAGCCCAGTTTTTCTCCTTCTTTAGTATACAGGACATCAGTGCTACCAGGCATCATAAGGTTACATTTGTAAATTTTAGGAGGCAGCTGAGATTTTGTGAATAGAAAATGCATAACCTATAATTTTCTTTTCCTCAGAAATCATCAGAGATTTAAAAACTATTCTGAAGGGGCACCTGAGTGGCTCAGTCAGTTAAGCATCGGACTTGGTTTCAGGTCAGGTCATGATCTCAGGGTCCTGAGATGGTTCCCCCTTCAACCTCCCTGTGGGCTCTGCACTTGACTGCAGGGAGTCTGCCTGTCCCTCTGTCCCTCCCCCCACTCATGCACCCTCTCTCTCTCAAATAAATAAATAAAACCTTTAAAAAACTACTGTTCTGAAAGCCCTCTCAGATAAAACAGAAAATAGTTTATTATTTGTAGTAACATGCAAAATTTTGTTTGTAGGTATTTAAGGTATTTTTTATTTCTTAATATATGAATATATTATTGGAAGTACAAATTGAGGATTTTCAGGTATTTACAGAATCGGCATGTCTTTGTTTCAATATGTGTTTCACCAATTTCAAGCAGCCTGAGGAAAATGTCAAATAGGCCAGTATATGGTTAGAAAAGCATCTTGAAATCCTAAAATATCAAGAGCTAATTGTTACAGTTACTATTTTTCTTTTCTACCATATTCCAATATTTTAAACATTGTTATTTCATTTTAACCCTGAGAAAAACAAAATATTTTAATTTTCTATCAATTATCCAGATTTTCATTTCATTATATAATAGGATTGATGAATTGGAATGCTAAAGGCTTCTGTTGAACCTCAACGATGTAGAGGAAGAGACATTTTTTTGAAAAAGATTTTCCTAAGCAGATTCATTTTACAATTTAATTTCCTTCAATGAGGTAAAGGTCAGTGTGAGGCTATAAGAAAGTTAATCTCCATGAGGTATGCACATGGAATATGAAAATAATATAATATGAAATATTCATAATTCAAGCTTAAAAACCAACCTCAGGGCTAAAAAAGCAATTAATTATAGGAAATGGCTCAACAATTACAACAAAGTTTTTGTGATGATGTCAACTAACATACTTTCATTCTGAGAGACATGAGGAGACAATCCTGTAGGATAATGACGAAGTCTGAGCGTTAGCAACTGTTTTTATTGACTCTTGTATATGCTCATCAATGCTAAGTTTGTCAACCACTAACATAATTCTCTATGCAATTCTACTAATCAAGTAATTCTATGTCAATTTTATATCTATGCTGATTGTCTCTTTCCCTCTCATCATACTTACAGTATTTTTTTGACCATGGCCACCAACACACATGCCTTTAGTGACTACACTCCATGTGCATCGATTTGAACAAGATTAAAATTGCATTCTTACTAACAGTAGTGTGGTAGATGTCTGTTGATTTGTTTCTTTTTTATCTTGAAATCAAATTATTTTAATAACAATATCATAGAATTACAGCCTCTCTTCAGGTCACTCAACTGATTCCTACCTGGTTCCCTTTAAATCAGAATAATAACAACAAATAAGGAAGTCTGATTTTCATGAACCTTACTGAGCATGTGAAAGAGTTTCTTGAAATGATATAAAGGGTCCTATAAAATATTAATTCAGAAACATGATCCCATTTCTCTGCTGCTCAGAACTGGCATAATGCCTAAAAAAGCACATTTCATGACATGTCTTTCCCCCAGCTTTCTTCTTACAGCATTAAGTCTTGGTTATTAAACTTTTTAAAATGCCTCTTCGCCTCCCATAGTTTCCTCTCTCCTATAGCCACCTCCACCTGCTAGAGCAAACCTGACATAGAGTCAGATTCCTAGCGGCTAGTTGGGATTTGTAGTCTCTGCCCAGATGGGGGGAAAAAAGCTCTATTGGAGGGACAATCGATATTGGGGGGCAGGGTACAGGGTAGTAGGAGATGAGGAAAAAACGCATTACTGTTGCCACCTACAATCAGCCTTTGAGAACTGGAGAGGACATTGCCCAGATTTCTGTTGGAACAGCCAAAATCAAGCTTGGAGAGAAACAAAGTCTCCTCTTGCATGATTTTAGTTAGCTTCTTTACCATGGGGTCAAAGTTAGGTTTACACCACTAGGTTTACGCCTAGGTTAAATGTTTTTCATTCACTGTCTTTTTTTTTTTTTTTCTTAAAACGAACAGATATCTTACCCTGTGGTGGCATGCTTCTGTTTTCGTTTTTATGGTCATTTTAAGCTTTTGTCTTTTTTTTCCTGGGTTCCCTTGGCCAATATACTGAGAAGTTAGGCAGCAACAATCACTGCTAAAGAGAAGATACTCTGAATTAGGAGTTCTTTCTCAATTTGAAATTTTTAAAGATTTTTGTTTGTTTGTTTGACAGAGAGAGAGAGAGCACAAGCAGGGGGAGCGACAGCGGAAGAGGCAGAAGCAGACTCCCAACTGAGCGGGGGGGCATGTCTGAGCATGTCTTGCTCTCAGGACCCTGGAATCTTGACATGAGCTGAAGGCAGACACTTAACCAACTGAGTCACCCAGGGGTTCCCCTGATTTGATTTCATTCTCCTCTGGGATAGGTCCTATCCTAGAGCAGTCCTAATATAAAACAGCAACAGTGTTAGTGAAGTGAATGTGTGTATCTGTGTCCTTTTGGTTTCTCTATAATTTTCTTTTCTAAAAATCCTAAACAATAATGAAATCAATAGCTATTTTTTGAGTATAAAATATGTGTTAATCGTAGTATCCTATTATTGCCACTTACCAGTGTTTTGACTATGATATCTTTGTGCCTGTTTTCTATTACAAAAAAAAAAAAAAAAAAAAGATTGGTAATAATGTTACCTCTCTTACAGAATTTCTGGAAGGTTAAATGAGCTATCTAAAAAATTTAGGTGAGTGTCTGGCACATAATAAGCACTCAATACATGTTAGCTATTATTCCATGAAACAAGTCAATTTCAAATAGCTAAACTACAGGTAGAAAAGAATCACCAATCCTGTTTCCTTCTCTCTATTCCTAAAAGGGGAAAACAGTGAAAAAATGGTAACAATATTTAAATGAAGGCTCTCTATGATTTTGCCTCAGGGTGTGTGTGTGTGTGTGTGTGTGTGCTTATTTATTACGGTGGACAGAATTCTAAGATGGCCCCCAAGGGTCTCAAGATTCTTGCTCCCTGGTGTATAGGCCTCGTATAATCAACTACACTTGAATGTTGGTATAATCTGTGCCTGTGGTAAATACTCACTCCCTTGGTAGTTTATATTATATTGCAAACTATGATGGGATAGTCACTCCCATAGTTTCACAATCCTGGCCAATTCCTTGATTTCAGCCTGGTAAGACCCTGGGAAGAGAACCTTGTTGAGCCCTAACCAGAATCCTGACCCACTGCTACGTTTGTGGTAGTTTGTTATGAAAATAATAAAAGCACGAATACATTTCTTGCAACTTCCAAACCCTTTATGTATACACCTTTTATGGCAATTACATAGTAATCATCTGATACTAATTCAGATATTAAGTATTTATTGAACAACTATTACATATCATAGACATATAAGAAATGCTTGGGATACATGAACTGATAAATTAGACATGTTCAATTACTCCTTTTTAAAACATTACACCTAAAATTGATCAAATACATCAGATGATTTCAGACCAGTGCAAAGTTCAATGGGACCATTGATCTGACTGTACACTTTGAGGCAGACAAAGGGAGCAATAGATTTTCAGCGGCTATTTATTCAATGTTAGGTCATTTATTCCCATAGAGAAAATTCTTTTTACAATGACATTTTTAAAGAGATGTTTCATTTTTCACAGAGTTACGGTGAAGCAGTACAAAGATACTTAAAAAGCACTTTTCAGCCTCTTGAAAGAAGCACACTTTGTAAATGCAGAAGATTACTATTAACAAAAGGCATTTTAGTTATCTTATTTAAAGTCACCCTTATCCAAATATTTTGGATACATAGTGTCCTATTTATTTAAGAACAGACTTAATTTTTAGTGATTTCATTAGGTCAAATATCTTCCTCCATCTTTTAAAAAGCTAGGTAATTATTAGTGCTAGAAATGAATAATAAATTACATTTTTATCAGCATAATTTTAATTTTAGTTTCAACAGACATCAGACTCAGTTGATTATGGTTTTATAATTTCAAGTAGTATGGTAAATTAAAATACAACCTTATATTTAACATTCACATTTAGAATTAATATTCACATTAATATTCACATTTAGAATTCCTGAGACAAATGTCAGACTGGAATATTGTCTAACCTAATCATTTTATTATTGTTTTACCACCAATTCCTGTAGGTCTCCAAAAGAGCCAATTGTTACATTGAAATTCTAATGTCCAGTTGCCTGCTGACATACTTAATGACCATAGGAAGCAAAACCTTTGAGTCAGATTGTTAACTAGAGATGGACAAAATGGGCACGACAAAAGAATAGACAAACACTTTTTTTCAGAAAGTCCAATGAAACCTATGATTTTATTTGAAAAAGAACATTGGTAAAAAATACTTGCTTTCCATATCATATATATATACACACCTATCTGTCTTTAGCTTGCAGCAAAATAGTAAAATGCCAGTTAGAGGATACTATTGGTGTTATGGAGTGAATCTAAACCTGATAGCAGTGGACTTTTCTAGAAACATCTATTGAAATTGTGGTTTGGAGATTTATGCATAGTAAAAACTGTTTTATAAACAGCTTGCATGGTACTACATATTTGAACTTTTGAACAATGCTTTAATGTACATTAGAATTACTAACATTTAAAATAATTTTATGACCCCTGAAAACAAAAATACAAAAAAACAGGCATGAATTTAGGAAGTAAATACCTTTCATGTAAAGACCTGTGGTTTTTCTAGCCTTTTTGATCATTTTCCCCTCTTTATCTTGTGACCAAATTTTGTCTCACCCACTGGGAAACCCATTGCAAGAGGATGAGGGGAGGGTCTGCAACTCATAGGAAAGCAACTGAATTATTCCAAGGTTAGTGCCCCAAAGTCCAGGATGCTGTCGAAAAGAATCATATATGGGGGGAAAAGTGTTTGTGATACTATGATTATAACAATAATATCCTGGTCTTCATGACTCTGACTGTTTCTTTTCCTGTCTTTGCCTGTCTTTCCATGAAATCTACGAGTTCCTTAAGGATATTAACAGTTTGGCAAAATAAAAAAGCATACTGGTGTTGGAGAACTTAGCCCCATGTTTTGTCCTAGCTTTTCACTTTCTACCGGTGTAATTTTATTAGTCAGGAACTAACAGCAGCTTAAAAAAAAATAACAGCCTCATTTTTTCTCATGTAATAAGCAGGCCAGGTCTGTCTGTTGGCTCAATCTGACATCTCTGAGCTAGGTTCCATTTATCTTATTGCTCTATTGTTCTTTTTTTTTTTAAAGATTTTATTTATTTATTTGAGACAGACAGAATGAGAGACAGAGAGCACGAGAGGGGGGAGGGTCAGAGGGAGAAGCAGACTCCCCGCCGAGCAGGGAGCCCGATGCGGGACTCGATCCCAGGACTCCAGGATCATGACCTGAGCCGAAGGCAGTCGCTTAACCAACTGAGCCACCCAGGTGCCCTGCTCTGTTGTTCTTTTTGAATGCCTTTTGTCCTTGTGATTGCAGTGTGCTACAGCAATGTAGGCCTGAGGTCTGTTTGTCCAACAGAGAGAAGAGAAGAGAAAGGTGAAGGAAGAACGCAAAGGGCTTCCACTGGGTGCAACCATCCTTCCTGTCTGAAAGGACACCCTCTCAAGGGACCTCTGCCTAACCCTGTAGGTCAGAATTGTGTTTCATGTACACAGGTAGCTTAGGGACACTGAAATTTCAATTTTATAATGTTAATATGGGTGACAATTAAATGATATATATGAAAAACTTATCATAGCACCTGACTCACGCTGATACTGACACAAAATAAATATCACTCGCATAAATGAAAACAGAGAATATGCTTATTTAGAAATAAAAAATATTTGCTGAAGGACTGTTGTTTTTTTCTTTTTTTTTACCTATGGTGAAAGTGTGGGTGCCAGGATAGGGTATGGTGGTTTCTATTTCAGAATTTCATTAGTAAGCTGAGTTTTTGGAACTAGAAATAGATTTTCCCAATCACACAGTTCATTGAGTAGCCTATTTAACACAAAATATGCATACTTCTATTTAACCTATAATATACTTGAACTATGTTTGCAGAATTATGTACATGTTGCTCTGAGTCATTGGTAGCTGAGTTAAAATGAACCACATCCAGATGTGGGGGAGGTATCTTGGAATGTGTATATTGAGATACTTGTACATTTGTTTATGGAAATTCTTATATAATTTGTATAATATTTTTATATATGGTATATATTTATGTGTTTATATGTATTTAACTGTTTAAATGGCAATATCTCAGTTTTCATTTAAAATGTAGATTCCATTCATCTCAATTTATTCTTATATTATCTTTGAGTCAGGATAAATTAATAGATTTATACCTAGTAGATGGATTCTAATGAATCAGTTAAGGATAGATTGAACAGGGGCACCTGGGTGGCTCAGTCGTTAAGCATCTGCCTTCGGCTCAGGTCATGATCCCAGGGTCCTGGGCTCGAGGCCCGCATCGGGCTCCCTGCTAAGCAGGAAGCCTGCTTCTCCCTCTCCCACACCCCCTGCTTGTGTTCCCTCTCTCGCTGTGTCTCTCTCTGTCAAATAAATAAAATCTTAAAAAAAAAAAAGATAGATTTAACAGAACAGGTAAGGAGAACTCTTTACAGAATGACTCAAAGTTTTCTTTCTCTACAAATTAACTCACTTAATGAAGATCTGTGAATTTGAGGATAATAATTTTGGCTATTCTAGCATTATTTACAATAGCCAAATTATGGAAGCAGCCTAAGTGTCCATTGATAGATGAATGGATAAAGATTTTACTAAAAATGTATCAATATTATTCTGTCACTGTCTCATACACATGACATCTTACTTGCAGTTTAGAAAACTAATAGAAATCCACTTCCTTTCACACTACAGAAGAATTGTAACACTATATGGATAAGGAAGATAATTTAAGAGGAAAGTTTTTCCTAGAATTTCAATTTTCAGAAATTCAGATATCCGTTCCCATAATTTCCATAGTTCTACCTGGGCAATGTTGACTCATCCCACCATGGAATTTTTATGTAGTTGCCAAAAGTATTGGAAGCCCATTAAATTGGTGAAGTCCTGACAAAGGGAAAAATAATAACCATAAAGAGTGTTCATTCTGAAAAGGAATTTCCTAGCAAATAATCTAATGACACACAGTGACACACACACACATATATATAATGGAATATTATTGAGCCATAAAAAATAATGAAATCTTGCCACTTGTAACAACATGGATGGAGCTCCAGAGTATAACGCTAAGTGAAATAGTCAGAGAAAGACAAACACCATATGGTTTCACTCACATGTAGAACTTAAGAAACAAAACACACGAACAAAGGGAAAAGAAGAGAGAGAGAGAGAGAAAGCAAGAAACAGACTCAACTATAGAGAACAAACCAGAGGAAAGGTGGGGTGGGTGGGTGAAACAGGTGAGGAGGATTCAGAGCACACTTATCGTGATGAGCACTGAATAAAGTTTAGAATTGTTGGATCACTATATTGTACACCTGAAACTACTATAACACTGTATGTTAACTATACTGGATTTAAAATAAAAACTTAATCTAAAAAAACAATTTTGGCTGTTCTAATTGCCTATCTAGCTTACTACAGAGCTTAACTATAAATAGGTGGAATACACTCACAGGTCAGTGAATTATCAACTCCACATTAAATCATTCTTGTGGTAGATCTGAAAATGACTTTGGTACGTCATTGGCCTCAATTGATTTCTCTGCTTTACATTCTAGTTCTTTAGTGACAGATACAGCTTTGGGCCTACAAACATTATGGTATTTGAATTCCCTTCCCGGGGTACACAGGAATGTACAATGGTTGAAGTATAGAAACTGAAATATAATGAAGCCGACTTTAAATGTCTGTTTTAAAATTTAATTATTGTATAGATTTGCCCAAGTTGCTAATGGCTTTTTACTGATAAGTTTTCTCATCTATAAAATGAAAATAATCATTCTTACTTCATTTAATTGTTTGTAGAACTAATGAGATAATAAATTTATCCAATTAATATTTGTTTAATATCTACAATGTTCAAGGCTCATATTACTTACTTAGTACAAGAAAGCTTTTTTAGTTTACCATCAATGATTTTTTTTTTTTATCATCTGGTCTACTCAATGCCTCTTGATTTTGTTTTTTGCTGTGTACTGGTGGAAGGTTCATATTCTTTCTAGCCTTATATAACATTCTGATGCAGTTATCCTCTACACATGTTTATGGTTATTTCTGTTACATCCCTCTCATCCTCCCTATATGGAAAGCTCATTGAAGATTCTAAGTATGGTTTATTCATCTTTGTATCACCACACGGTCTCATATATAGTAGTAATTGAAAAAAGTTTGAATCAATGAATGAATGGGCCAAAAAACAGAAACAAACTTTTCTAAAATTTTACACTAAAAACTTTTAAATATCCAGTCCTGTTTTAACTACTTTAAGATGATAGCATTTGAAATGCGATTAGAAGTCAGATTCCAGGGGTGTCTGTGTGGCTCAGTTGGTTAAGCATCTGCTTTTGACTCAGGTCATGATCCCGGGGTCCTGGGATGGAGCCCTGAGAGGTCAACAGGCTCTCTTCTCAGCGGGGAGACTGTTTCTTCCTTTCCCTCTGTCCCTCCCCACCCCTCATGCTCTCAATCTCTCTCTCTCAAATAAATAAATAAAATCTTTAAAAAAAAGTCAGATTCCAACTCAAATCCAATGACAACGTCCTTCCCTATTACTTTTCTAATCAAAATGATAAATGATATGTACAAAGTTGGAAACATTTATTTATTTATTTTAAGATTTTATTTATTTATTTGACAGAGAGAGAGCACACACACAAGCAGGGGGATTGGCAGGCAGAGGGAGAGAGAGAAGCAGGCTCCCCACTGAGCAGGGAGCCCCATGTGGGACTCGATCCCAGGACACCAGGATCATGACCTGGGCGGAAGGCAGTTGCTTAACTAACTGAGCCACCCAGGGGCCCCAAAATGGAAACATTTAGAGTTACAATTATACCATTGATGAAAGGGCTTATTTAGGGTTTAAAATCAAATTAATTTTATATAAAATATTTTTAGTATTGTATTAAATTAAAACTACAGAAAAAATACAACCAGAACTTTTTTAAAAATGGGAAAAAATAATAGGTAATTTTATATGCATTGTCACACATCAGACCCAGCATATTTTGTTTTTGAGACTTTTATAATGTGGAGGTGTCTGATATTCTTGTTCGTATTCTGCCCAAACAGTTGCCATTCACCACCTGCTGTGCAAATCCCACTCATACTTTTTAAAAGCCTCTAGAATTATGTGAAAAAAACTACTTCTTCCAAATCAGTTAACCATACTTCAAATGTCACCCACACCTTTGCTTGGCAGTCAAAAAAAGTATCAAAGTGAGAAGGTAAATAACACTAAGATTTACTTCTTACTCTCATCCAAACCCACAAAATCTTTCACAGGCTAGCATAATTTACCTTGAATTATTCTGAAGAGCTAGAGAGTGAAATGGGCACAGGAGAAAAATGTGTGCAAGAAGCCACCTATATTTTTATAGTCATGTCTACCCGGAAGCCAAGTTGTTAATCCCCAGAAGACATTAATAGATCCTAATTTTAGGACTGATGCCAGTTCTGAGGAGGAGACCCTTGTATCTATCAGCTTTACAGTGCTTGTACTACTGAAGCCAAGTGTATATTTATTTTCATGGAAATGCCTGGACACTTCTGCAACATCTGCTTCTCAGGGACAATCCAGACACTTCCACCAACATCTCAAAGCTGGAGTAGGCACAGGTTGTGTGGGCTCTGGGTTCAGCTTAGCTACTCTATCCCAAAGTGAATAGTACGTGTTTTTAGGAACATAAAAAGATTCCTTTCTCTTTCACAGTTATTACACTGCTGCTTCCTCAAGAGCCTTCACATGTCTGGGAAACAGAGAGGCAATAGGTGGTCAGGTCAAGAAGGCTTGTTGTAGAAGACACAGTGGCAATTTATTTTAATGGATACACACACATACACACAAATCTATATAAATTTGAGGTTTTTATAAGGATAAATTTTATATTGTTTGCTCAGTTTCCCAGGACAGGTGGCAGCAGGGAAGAGGAAGATGGCCCAGGACACAGTAGCTGCCCTGATACATCTTTACTAAAAATGTATCAATATTATTCTGTCACTGTCTCATACACATGACATCTTACTTGCAGTTTAGAAAACTAATAGAAATCCACTTCCTTTCACACTACAGAAGAATTGTAACACTATATGGATAAGGAAGATAATTTAAGAGGAAAGTTTTTCCTAGAATTTCAATTTTCAGAAATTCAGATATCCGTTCCCATAATTTCCATAGTTCTACCTGGGCAATGTTGACTCATCCCACCATGGAATTTTTATGTAGTTGCCAAAAGTATTGGAAGCCCATTAAATTGGTGAAGTCCTGACAAAGGGAAAAATAATAACCATAAAGAGTGTTCATTCTGAAAAGGAATTTCCTAGCAAATAATCTAATTACCTTTTATAATATCAAAGGAAAGGATACACAGTTTTCTTTCATTTCAAATTTGCTAATAGGCACAAACTGCTGAAAAAAATAAAGATGTAATGCTCTTTCAGTCAAAGAAGAATGACTTATTTTTAACCTAATGGGAAGTTATTTGAGCCATAAAATATGATAAGAATGACAAAGAATGAATAAAACATAGGCACTGTACACTCACAAAGTTATTAGTAAGAGTCGCTAAACATGCTCAATGTATTGGGTCACGCGTATAAAAAATATTGGACCACATCTTCCCTCAGAATTTAGGAGGTGACAGTTTATGCCTTGCTTCTACTTTCTTTTATCTATGGGCTGTATCATTCTTTGTTCTTACTGCTTACTATGTGCATTCAGAACAATTATATTCTATTTCTGCTATAAAATTTCAACAATTCAAAACCAAGGTGTAAGTGCATAACTATTATAAATTAAAACTACCAAGAAGATAATAGGATGCATAACAGAAGAGAGTCAAGGAAAACTGATGAAAACAGGTGGCCACCTTCAGTTTTAGCTAGTTATTATGGATATAAGGCTTTGTAACCACAACAAAAAATAAAGGTGCAAGTTGTCACTGGACAGATGTAGATTACTGTTAAGTCGCCTGTCTTCTTTACCTAAGTTCACAATATCTGCAGTCAGAATCTCTCTTTAGTATGGTAATCACAACTAATCTCTTGGCACAGTAACATAAAAATCCTCTATAATACTTGTAAAAAGTGTGTTTTTACATTTATCTTGAACAGCCTGTCGGTATTACATTACAGACATCAACATCATCATTACGTGAATACTGGAAGTATAAGAAACTTTCAAGACTGTTTCAAAACCAAGGTGGTATTTAAATACATCTTGGATAATGGGCAGAATTGTATAGATGTAGAAGATGAAAAAGGGGCATTTCAGGTGTGTGAGGAAAAGACAGCCCAACTCCAGACATCTAAAAGCGCTTATCATTTTCTAAGAATGGCTACGACTGGATCATAATGGTACATGAAGCAGGAGGAGGGGAGTTTTGTGGATGGCGCAGCTGCAAAGAGACTTAGGGACAGATTGTAAAGGCATTCAATCGTTGTTGAGTTTTAGAAAAGATGAAGGATTTTGGACTGATTCTTATTGTCACTCATTTAGAAAATCTTTTGGGCATCTATTAGGTGTTAAATATTATTTCAAGTGTTCAGATCCAGCAATTAAAAAAAATCCATAGTGTTTTACAGAGGTTAGAACGTGATTGGAATGACAAGAATTAGGCTATTAATTAAAATAAATTTTGATAAATGTATGTGCCATGCCAGTCAGCAATATGAAGACACCCAACATTTGAGGGTGTCAGGAACAAATTCTTGAGGAAATAACATTTACACTAAGAATTGGAGGATGAATCATGGTCCTCTGGAAAAGGAAGAAGGAGGCTAGCATAAAAATAAAACTATTGCAAAGACAAAAATAATAAGTATTGGTGAGGATGTGGAGCAATTGGAACCCTTAAACGCTGCTGGTAGAAATGTAAAATGGCACAGCAGTTTTGGAAAACTGCCTGGTAGTTTCTTAAAAGGTGAAACACAAAAGTTACCATATGACTCAACAGTTTTATGAAAATGATACATCCAAGAAAACTGAAAACATATGTCCACACAAAAACATATGCACAAATGTTCATAGAAGCACTATTTATAAAAGCAAAAAAGTGGAAACAACCCCAAAAAACACCAACTGAGAAACAAATAAAGTGTAGTAATATCCATACAATGGCATGTTATTTGACAACAAAAAGGAATGAAATTATTCATGCTACTATATAGATGAACCTTGAAACCATTATGTTAAGTGAAGGAACACCGACACAAATCATAGTTATATGATTCTGTATATGACGTGTCCACAGTTCCCAAGTCTAAATAGACAGAAAATAAATTAGTGGTTGCTTGGCTTGCAGGGGGGAGTATGAAGAGGAGGGGAGTCAAGGGAGATAAGGAATGATTGCTAATGGGTATGGGGTTGCTTTTGGAAGTGATGCAAATGTGCTTAAATTGGTTGTGTTGATGATTGTACAATTCTGTGAATACACTAAAAGCCATTGAATTGTAAATTTTAAGTGGGTGAATTGCATGATATGTGAATATTATCTCAATACAGCTATTGAAACTATTGCGAAGCTCAGGTTGAAGGAAAAACATAAGTCCTTCAAGAAACAGAAAAATCCAATATAGTTAAAACTAGAGTATATGCTAGGTAGTGATACTAGATATGTGAACAAGGGTCAGATATTTCTGGACTTACAAGGCATGTTAAGAAGTTTGGATTTTATTCTAACATTCAAAGAAAACAATTAAGTTTTATGAACTACAAGAATGACATAATCGAAAAATTTTTTTAGAGAGGTCATTAGGGATGGCATTAAGAAAAATAAATTAGAAAAAAATAAGACAAGAGGCAAAGAGATCATTAAAATGCTGTAGCAATAATCCAGGAAAAATGATGGTGAAGTGGTCGAATATATTGGCAGTAGAGACATAGGAAATGGATGGGCTGGAGAGCAATTTAGAATTAGATACAATAAGACTCGGTAATTCCTTGGAGGGTACAGTAAGGAACACAAAACAGTTACAGACTAAACTTTGGTTGCTGGCTTGACTATTTGGGTAGATATTAATATCAATCACAGAAATTAAAAATTAAAGAGATTAGGTCTTGTGATGCTGCGTAATAGAAGGCTCCAACATTACACACACTAACTTTCAAACACCCATTAAATAACCAAACATATAGGTGAAATAGGAAAATAGCCAGATGGCTCCAGAGCCTATTGATTAGAGATGCATTAAACCTATAAATACTTACAAAAAAATCATGTCTTTATAATTTTACTCTTCACAAAAACACTTGTTTTAAAATTTTCTTATATTTCGCAATAAGATTTTGTATTATTCTTTATAAATAAGTCATAGAATCTGTAAAACTCTTCCTTCCATTTAGAAAGCACATTGTAAACGCAATTTTTTTTATTATTTTGTTGGGTCTACAAGACTCTGTAAATCACATCTCAAGTTGACATCAACATGTACAAACAAGGCAGTAAATTAAAATTTCAACATTTGATATCAGGTGCTCGCTTCGGCAGCACATATACTAAAACATTTGATATCTGTAGGCATTTTTAATACCATTTGTTTTTCTATAAACCTAACATATATCTGGCAAGTTTTAGCAATCTGAAACAATTTAAACACCTTGTTTATTTTTACTTATTCAAGTAAAATATCAAGTATAGGATTTTACTCAAGCATAATGATAAAATTCTGTCACATTAAGATCTTGGCCAATTTCATAAATAGCAAAATAATAGTGGAAAATGTCTTCCAAGTCTAAATTTAAACCAGTAAATTATACTTAATCTCTGAGCCAATGTATTTGATATTAAAAATATTGATTCTACTCTCCTGATAAATAAGGATAATCACTAAGTAGTATGGTGTCTTAGAAAAGAATGTTTAAATAAATATAAAGTTTTAAGAATGGGTCTCTTCTATTTGATGATTGACGTACAAATAAAATTATAAACATAATTATATTTTAAAAACAAGAATAATTTTAATATTACATAAGAGTGATCTGCTTAAAGGCAACATAAAATTAAGTGCTAAGTAACTACTACTGCAATCTTAGTAATAATGACTGTAGTAACATGATCGTTTGAGCATCTATTATGTACCAGGAATTAAACTACATAATTTATGTATATATATTCCTGATCCCCCAAGAACCCTAAAAGAAATGTACACTTTACAGCTGAAAAAACTGAGTTGGGAGAGAACAGCAGAAGAATCAGATATCTAAGAAAAGTAATTGGGTCACAATAGCAATATTTACTCATTCATCCTCATCTCAAATTCCAGAAGACTACATCTCCTTACATTGCATTATAATGTTTCTAAAAAATAGTGGTGTGGATTCTTTTTTATTTAATGTAAAATTGTGAGCACAGTTATATCTCTGTTGTTGAATATACTTACTATAAATTTAAAATCATGTACTTTTTTTATTCAAAGTCTTTTAGAGCTTTAAGTTATGGTAATTTTAATACCTTAAGTGATGCCTAGTATTCACATTTGAATTGCAAACTTTTACCAAACCTAATGTACAGTTTGCCCATCTTTTAATTGTTAAAATTTCTTGGTATTTGGTTTTGGGTATGTATGTGTATGTGTAAGCACTGGTGCTAAAATGATCTTCTATTCAAACCAATCTTGAGAATCTTTGTTTTATAATAGTAAAATGTAAAGTAAAATAATTTGTTTTTATCCTGATTACTATTTGGATTAGTCCCATTTCAATTCTTTCTATTTTTTGTTTGTGTCTTATGTATGATACAAGCCTTCTATAATAGGGAAAGTGATCTATTTTCTATGCAAAAATAATTTGAGAAGTAGATATTATTTAATTTCTTATTTTTTCCTTTCAAAGAATTATACTGTAAGGCTTTAAAAGGTTTGTTCTTTTAAAATTTTATAAGCATATTTACATTTCTTTAATCTTATATTTAATTCTATGGAGATGTTAAAATCTGCTAGACTTTAATCTTGTGAAAGAGAACTCTGAGGCCAATCTCATTTTTACTTTTTTGAGTATTTTTTCTTTTTGCTTTTTTACCTCTAGAATTTTTAAAAATTATTCTTAGAAAGCAAAGTATGTCTACTGTACAATAATGGTGGACTAGGCAATTCAGAAAACTTTTGAAAACATTTAGAAAATATAGAAGTATAGAAAGCATCTTCCTTAAGTCATGGGAAAGCCTCACAAGGCAGTAAAAAATTATGTGACTAAGATCCATGAAAAGAAGAAATCCCAAAGAGGATAAATTCAACATTTTAGGGTCTTTTCCTATATGAACTTCAAGACTGGTGTAATGTTCAAATAGTAATAGGCATTTTTAAGGAGCTGTACAGACAGAAAAGAAATCTAGGGCACTAAAGGAGGGTAAAACAAATTTCACAGAGTTTGCACCCTGAAGGCCTACACCTACCAGTAAGGGTGAAGGTTGAGCTAGGAATAAAGTGAACACTAGTTTCTAGAAGCTTCAATCCCAAAAACTGAATTAAGAACATCTGAGATGACCAGTCCTTTGGCTTCACATCAGAAGCAAAAATAAATCTTCTTTAGGAGCAGATAACATCATCTTAACTCTCAAATTATCTTGACAAGTTTTGACATAAACTTTCCATAACTCAATTCAAAATAAGAGGATATTGTTAAGATAATAAAAGGATGAAGAAATAGGGAAAAAGGCCATAGAAATAGATCAAGAAACAATACCAAAAATTGAGATACTATATACAATGATTTAGTGACTATCTTCAACATGCTCCAAAAGATTAAAAAATATATATATGGGCAGAAAATTGAGAATTACAAAAATATCAAACAAGAATTCTAGGGCTGAAAAAAATGAATGGAAAAAAAAAGTGAACATTGATGGGTAGATTTAACAGCAGATTAAACACAGATAAAGACAAAATTATTAACCTGAAATATGAGTCAGAAGAATATATCCAGATTGAAAGTTGAAGAGACAAAAATAAGAGAAATTTCAGAAGACAATTAAGAAATTGAAGAATAGAGTAAAATGTTCTAATGCTTATTTTAATTAAATTACTAAGAAAAGAGGATAGAGGAAATAGGCAAAACAAAATATTTGAAGAGGTAACAACTGAGAATTTTCCAAAGCTAATGAAAATAGTCCTATATATCTCAAGCCAGGGTTATTACAAAATTAACCTACTCATGCCACAGTAGAACTGCTGAAAATCAAAAACAAAGAAAAAAAATCTTAAAAACTTCAGCAACAAAACAAAAACACCATTGTTGGTGGGCATGAAAAATGGTACATTCTCTTTGGAAGACAGAGTTTTGCATTTTCTTACAAAGCTAAACGTACTCTTACCTACTATCTAGCAATCGCACTCCTTGGTATTTACCAAAAGGAATTGAAAACTTATGTCCACACATAAGCCTGCACACGTATGTTTATAGGACAGTAGGTAAATGGATAATTGTAGTACATCCAGACAATGGAAACAATGGAATTTTATTCAGTACTAAAAAGGTATGAACTTTTGGGCGCCTGGATGGCTCAGTTGGTTAAGCGACTGCCTTCGGCTCAGGTCATGATCCTGGAGTCCCTGGATCGAGTCCCGCATCGGGCTCCCTGCTCGGCAGGGAGTCTGCTTCTCCCTCTGACCCTCCTCCCTCTCATGCTCTCTGTCTCTCATTCTCTCTGTCTCAAATAAATAAATAAAATCTTTAAAAAATAAAATAAAATAAAATAAATAAAAAAATAAAAAGGTATGAACTTTCAAACCACAAAAACGCATGGAGGAACCTCAAATGCATATGCATATTGTTAAGTGAGAGAAGCCAATCTGAAAAGGCTGTATACTATATGATTTCAACTGTATGACATTCTGGAAAAGGCAAAATTATGGAGAGAGTAAAAAGATCAATGGTTTCCAGGAGTTTGGGAAATTTTAGGGCAGTTAAACTATTCTGTATGATACTATAAAGGTGGATACATGTCATTATATATTTGTCAAAACTCATAGACCATACAACAACAAGGGCCAACCCTAATGTAAATTAATGACTTCAAGTTATAATGATGTGTCAATGTTGGTTCACCCATTTTAACAAATATACTGGTGTGGAACATTAATTGAGGAGGCTGTGTGGGAAGGGGCAGTATACGCTAACTCCCTGTACTTTCTGCTCAATTTTGCTGTGAACCTAAAATTGTTGTAAAAAAACAAACTTTGTTTAAAAAAAAAAGATCCCAGGTAGAAAGTCAGTGTGTTAACCAGTTCTAAGATACAGAAACTACATAATCATTTGAATAGAGAACGTTCCATCTAAGCCAAAAATATGATAGATGAAAAAAAAATCTAGTGGAAAAATAAGTAGGTGTTTTTATGTTGTAGAAATAGACTTTAAAATAAAATTGCAATTTTGTAAATTTATTGACCTTCCCTTTTGGTAGGATATGTGTGGAACAAAACTCAGTTGTCAGATGGAGGTGAAAAGAATGTGATATATAGAAATAGTGAAGTCTGTGGCTGGTCCTCAAGGGACTGAAGCAAAGAGAAGCAAAACGTTCACAGTGTCAAACACTGCAAATACAATGAATGACATTTAAGACAAAAGAATAGAGTCAGGGTGTGTTTTGAGAATGTGAACAGCAGTGCTATGCATGAAACATGTTCTGAGAAAGACTAAACTGCTTATAGGATCTTTACAATTGGTTCAGAAAATTCCCCAAACAACCTGGGCTGAATAAACTTATTTTCTCTCATTCAGATACCTTTACACATTTCTTTTCATTGTGGTATATATTTTTAAAATTTTATTTGTAGTTATATAAATCATCTGTTGTGTTATAATTTTTTCTGAAGAAAATTTTCCCACATATAGCTATTAGCTTCTCCCTAGTGGAAGGTTATATGCCAGTTCTCTGGCTGATTTTACTCTCCTCTCTCAATTTCTAAAACAGTGAACATATTACAAATGCAGAGGGGAATTCATCGGAAGCAGACTGTCATCCTTAAAGATGATGTAGGTGAAAGAAATGCTAGCGTCAAGCATGATAACATTTACAATTGTTTTGACATTTTATTTTGCATCAAGAAAACGTAAAATCAAAACACATATCTTTCTCTTATTTTGCTTAAAAAACCCAATTCAGTTTATTTATCTACTTGCTATTATTACTCCAAAAAGTACCCAAAATATAGAAAAGTACAATAAATTGAAGGTTATTTTTATGAGAGCAATTTTGTGATTAAGTAAAGCATATGATACTATGATATAAAAACTGTGGACTGCCCAACAAAACCAAAAGACAACCGACAGAATGGGAGAAGATATTTGCAAATGACATATCAGATAAAGGGCTAGCATTCAAAATCTATAAAGAACTTATCAAACTCAACACCCAAAGAACAAATGATCCAATCAAGAAATGGGCAGAAGACACGAACAGACATTTTTCCAAAGAAGACATCCAAATGGCCAACAGACACATGAAAAAGTGCTCAACATCACTCGGCATCAGGGAAATCCAAATCAAAACCTCAATGAGATACCACCTCACACCAGTCAGAATGGCTAAAATTAACAAATCAGAAAACAACAGATGTTGGTAAGAATGTGGAGAAAGGCGAACCCTCCTACACTGTTGGTGGGAATGCAAGCTGGTGCAGCCACTCTGGAAAACAGTATGGAGGTTCCTCAAAAAGTTGAAAATAGAGCTACCATATGATCCAGTAATTGCACTACTGGGTATTTACCCCAAAGATACAAATGTAGTGATCCAAAGGGGTATGTGCAACCCAATGTTTATAACAACAATGTCCACAATAGTGAAACTATGGAAAGAGCCAGATGTCCATCGACAGATGAATGGATAAAGAAGATGTGGTATATATAGATCTATACACAATGGAATATTATGCAGCTATCAAAAAAGATATCTTGCCATTTGCAACGACATGGATAGAACTAGAGGGTATTATGCTAAGCGAAGTAAGTCAATTAGAGAAAGACAAGTATCATATGATCTCACTGATATGAAGAATTTGAGAAACAAGACAGAGGGTCATGGGGGAAGGAAGGGAAAAATGAAAGAAGATGAAACCAGAGAGGGAAACAAACCATAAGAGACTTTTAATATCGGGAAACAAACTGAGGGTTGCTGGAGTGGAGGGGAGTGGGAGGGATGGGGTGGCTGGCTGATGGACATTGGGGAGGGTATGTGCTATGGTGAGTGCTGTGAATTGTGTAAGACTGATGAATCACAGACCTGTACCCCTGAAACAAATAATACATAATATACTTATAAAAAAAAACCTGTGGACTGCCTTCATTCAATACGCAAAAGTGTATTCATTGTTTCACTCTGGGAATTAACTTTATACAAAGTTCTTGAGAGCAGAGCCTCTAGGTTTTTGGTTGTACTTGGAAAATTTGATGAAGATTTTAGATGTCTTATCATTAGCTTATATCCTGAAAATAGAATTTAACAAATTAAATAGAATGAGAATGTTCAGTTTGTTGTTGTTTTCTAAGCTTTACCTCTTTTTCTTTCCTCTTTTCTTTCTCAAAAGTTGTCATTTCTGTGAGATTATTTGATATAGGTATTATTTTAGTCTTGGTTGCTCTAAGGACATCACATGTGAATGAGAAAGCAATAAAGATCCAATAACTTGGCAAAATATTTATAAATAAGACATCTGGTTCCCACTCTGACATGTATAAAGCTTGGAAGTCATCACTTCCATCCTTACAACAAGAAACGAACTAAACAAACTGAAAATCACAACTCTTTTTAGATTCAGCAGAAATGAAGTCACAGAACAAACTATTACCCTGAAAACTAGACAGAAGGATACAGAGAATGATAGCTTACCAGGAGCAGAAGCCCAAAAGCAGAGGACCACAGCTGAGCCAGTATCAGTAGGAACATATTAAATTGGTTTAATTGGTTGTTTAAAGTTCAGTGTAGACTAGTTTGAGAGTTAAAAAAAAACTCCAAAGGGGTCCAGGCTTGGAGGAGCTCCACATTTTGTCCCGACAACTCAATAGAGTTCCTGTAAAATAATTGGGAGTTACAGATAAAAGAACTGCAAGCTTCAGATTTAACTTAAGTCTCTAGGGACACCTGAAGCCAACAGGAGAGACAAAAAGGATGATGCAAGAGAAAAGCTAAGCTTCTGACAGCAAGGCTACAGCCAACAGTAAAAACAACCTAACTTCTAGTCAGATAACCATAAAACTTCACACTGAAGGTCTATCTGCATCAGTTCCTTTTACCTGGCACATCATGCCTGGTTTCAACAAAAAATTACAAGGCATGCTAAAAGGCAAAAGCCAAAATGTGATGAGATAAATTAAGTCTGAGAATCAGATTCATAAATGGCAGAGATTTTAGAATTAGCAGACAAGTAATTTAAATAACTATGATTAATAGACTAAGTATTTAAATGGAAAGTGTAGACAACATGCAAGAACAGACTGGAATAGAAACAGAGGGATGGAAACTACAAGAATCAAAAAGAAATGTTACAATTCAAAGATATTTTAAAAAATAAAAATAAAAAGTGTAGTTGAAGGGTAGACTGGACATGGCCAAGGAAAGAATCAAAGAACTTGAAGACATGTCAGTAGGAAGTTCCAAAACTGAAATGTGAAGAGAAAAAAGAATGAAAAAGATGGAATAGAATATCCAAAAATTGTAATGGAAATCCCAGGAGAAGAAAATAGAAAGGAACACAAGAAATATTTGAAGAAATAATGACAGAATTTTCCAAAACTAATGACAGCCACTAAACCACAGATCCAGGAAGCTCAGAGAACATCTAGCACAATACATACAAAAACAACAACAACAACAAAAAAAAAAAAAAAAAAAAATCCTCAAAGGATATCCTATTCAAGCTGCAGAAAATCAAAGACTAAGAGAAAATTTTGAAGAAGAAAAAGTCGTTCTGCTGATTCTTCTACATATTAACTATCTTTGACAGGACATTGGAAAAAGTGATTGAATAACAAACATAAAGTATTTAACATATGAAATATGAAACAGGTACTAAGATGTGATATGATCAAGTATCCAAGAGTACATTAGGAGAACAGAGACTCAGAGAAATGTAGTATGCATCCATAGTCTAATAAATCAGGTAAAATATGATATTTCCTGTGGCTGATACAAAGGATTTTAGTTAGGGGTTGGTCAAAGTGTGGATATTCTAGGAAGGAGAGCCACATGATCAGTTTACCAACCAACAAGCATGTATTTTGTTTCTGTTGTTTGCAAGGTACTCGACAAAGTGCAGTGGATCATAAAAATGCTTCAGACATAGACTCATTTTTTGGTAACTTAAAGTCTATTGGGAAAGAAATGGTAGCTATCATATAAAAAGAGCATGCTATAGTTAGAGGCAGAGGTCTGAGAATCACTCATATATTCTGAAATTAATCAGTTGTGTGTCTTGGGGAAATTATTCTGTCAATGAAAGTTTATTTCCTTTTAAGATAAAAATACTTACACATATCTCATGTGTGTTTTGTGAGGATTAAATAAAAAGATAATTTTGTGAAGTTGCCTGGCTAATATTAGTGATTTAATATTGTTGAATTTGTTGACTAGGGCATTAAGGCATGAAAATTAAAAAACAAGAGTTTAAGAGCAACTCAAGGCAGCCACAGAGTTGATGCCAGAAGGGCATTTCCAAAAGCTTTGAGTTTAGATAAAGGCCATATCACCACAAAATGACTTCATTTGGGAAGACGTTCTTTAAAAAAATGTCACTTTATTTGGATTTTAGAGAATATTTAATTTAAATAAACAGAGAGAAGGAAAAAAGACATTGGAAAACGGGAGGAGATCTTGTCTAAGAGTCATAAGAAACAATTAGGAAAACCAATTTAACCTAGAATGGAGATACCATTATGAATTCTTGTGGAAGAAAAGATTCATTACTTTAAAAAGTTTATGGAAGGGGTGCCTGGGTGGCTCAGTGGGTTGAGCGTCTGACTCTTGATTTCAGCTCAGGTCATGATTTCAGGGTCTTATGATTGAGCCCCGTGACCAGCTCCGCGCTCAGTGTGGAGTCTCTCTCCATCCCCTGGCTTGCTCTCTTGCTCTCTCTCTCTCTCTCTCTCCCAAATAAATAAATAAATAAATAAATAAATAAATAAATAAATAAATAAAGTCTTTTTTAAAAAAGGTTTGTGGAAATCTAAGGCAGCGAAGCATGGATTTTAATGGTCCATTAATTAAAAGGTCACAATGAAATCAGATTTGGGAAGATGCATTGGTAATAGAAGATATTAATGTGCACACATTATAGGCTTATTTTGGAGGAAGAAGCAACTGGAAGTTAAAGGAGGTTCCCAACCTGGGAGCTATTGGTGGAATATAAATCATGCTGCTCTGAAAATGTTGTATTTAATTCAGGGGAAATCATAACGGAGCATTTAGCTGGGAAATTATTGTGAACAGCAACAAGACAGTAAACGCTTGGGTCAGTGATGGTCTTGCACACTATTCACTAGTCAAAGCAACTCTGGAAACTGCATTTCTAGGAAGTGACATTTTAAGAGAAAAGAAAAAGTTTACAAATGTAGTCTTCTCCACCTATAGTGAACATTTCAATGATGATTGCAGTGGTGTGAGTTTAAAAGAAAGTGGACAAAATGTCATTTTCATATGAAATGGTACAAGGAAATAAAGAGAATCAGAAAATATGTGAGTTTTATATTTATTGTAATGCGCTTATTATCTATTTTACCTTTTTTTTTAAAAAAAAAAGTCTTTACTTGAGAGAGAGAGAGAGCAAGCGAGAGGGAGAGAGCATGAGCAGAGGAGAGGAGCAAAGGGAGAGGGAGAAGCAGACTCCTTGCTGAGCAGAGAGCCCAACATGGGACTCCATCCCAGGACCCCAGGACCATGACCCGAGCCGAAGGCAGACACTTAACCAATGAGCCACCCAGGTGCCCTTATCTATTTTACCTTTTGCACAGAATATTTATCAACATCTGTTGAGAATAAATCTGTGTTTTGTATTTTTTCCTACTTTTCTCAGTCAGTCCTTCTTTTAGGTAAGAAATACACCCAGGGATTTTAGGTCCTCCCCCCTTTTTTTAATTCACAGTGAATCCTGCAGGCCCACTTCACATGTGAAAAGCATGCCAAAAAGATAGGTAGATGAATTCCTTCACTTGCAAACTTTCAACTTAAAAGCTTCCACAATGAAGAACACAACTGCACACCAGAGTAAAAGTGAGTTAACTATCCCTGACACCAAAAAAAACGGCAATACTGGTCACTTGGTCACTTTAAACTAATGGCCTTAAGAAAAGCCTTTGGGGAAAAACCTGCATACCAGTAAAAGGATCTTATCAATTACCATTTGTCAGTTCTTAACTCTGGGATAGTGAGATTCATTCCCCCCAGTCTGGTGTGAGTCATTTTCTGGTCCCTTGAGCACAGCTGTTCCAAAGACTGAACACACTAAAGGCAATTGCAAATGAAGATTTGCTGCCTGAGGGTCCCCATTCCCCGATCTTGCTGCATAGAAGCCTGCCATTTTGCCACTGGCTAGAAATTAAGCAAAGGCTTCACCTGAGGTACATGCCTCATGACAATAGTTTTCCTCATTACTTTTTGCCCTTTCCTCCTTGCATTGCCTCTCATCTAATGGAGGAATCAGCTTATTCACCAAGGGAGCTGTAAGACCTGGTAAATATGTGTTAGCAGGAATAAGGAGAGTCTGTATGGGAGAGAATCTTGAGGGTATTAAGACCAGCAGGGTGATGGACTATAAGACTGGTTACAGGAAGAATGATTGATACAGGGATACCCTCCTGAGTCTCCAAGGACTCAGTATTTAATTTACTGCCAAAGATAATCTGGAGCCAGTTTTGTCAGTTTTCTGAGATGGCTCTCAGAATCTTGGACACGATGATAGTGGTAAATTAGTTGGAAATGCTGGAACAGCTTTAAGAGATTACTGAGATAGAGATCCGGTGGCTCAGAGAGGTAAGCGTGTTTTAATGGATTTATTACCTGATATAAGATATCCCACTAGCTGGCTATGCTCCCTGGAAGGACCTGGAGGACACTTCCTTCACTAAAGCAGCAGAGAATATACTAAAGAGGTAGACAGTGACATAATTGAGAAAATGGTGGCTGTCCTCTGCAGGAATGCTTAATGCTATGAGATGAGGTCATGAAACGGCTCCATAGGATGGGCTCCATCCAATGGGCTCCATCAATTGTGTGGATAATAGTATTCTAAAATAGCAGGGACCAGGTAGTGTCAGAGGTAAGGTGGCTTTATTTTATAATAAGCAACAGTGTCTAGATGGTAATTAAGATCCCAGCCTTGAAGGATCTATAACAATGACTTATGAATTTCCTGAAAGCAACATAGTTGAGGAACTATTCAATAAAGATATTGTTTGGTTTTTAACAACAACAAAAATAAATGAAGAATGGGTGAGCAGAGAATGTTGAAATCAGACCCCACAACAGAAAAACACAAACCTTTTACCAGTTTTCAGAACTCATTCCAATCTGAGATCCAGAGTCCACAATTAAGTTAGAAACTTGAGTTCCACTGAGGAAGGTCCATGAAATTCCACCACAAGTATATACAGTAAATATATCCCAAACCTGGCTATTTATCAGGGCAAATGAGAGTGGAAAAGGGAATTACCTAGTGTTTTGATAGACTTTTAGCTAAAACAAATGTTATCGCAGTTTGTGGGGATTTATGGGTGCCAGTGAAAAGTGAGGTCCTAGTTTCTTTCCATTTGACAAAGGATCCTATGAGTGTGTGGACCCATTCTGAACTTGCTACCCTGTCTCAGTGCATATAACTGAGATGGATATGCTTAGCAAAACCTCTCTGACCAGTGGAAAAGGAGTCATTATGGTACAAGAGGTCAAGTCAAAATCCCTGAAACTATCCCCACTGACCATAATAGTAAGTCAGAGACAGTAATGCACCTTGGATGGAATTGGTTCAAAGTAGTAAGATAAAAGTTCCCACTCTATCCACATTCTTCACACCAAGATGGTTTTTAAAAAAATGGATCATGGGGATGATAATAAATTATCATTAATTTAAGCAAACAATAGACAAGTTGCAGCTGTTGTGTTATATATGGTGGTATCCTCTGCCAGAGGTCAACACTGCTTCTGGCCTTTGTTATGCAGCTCTTGAGCTAGACCTGGAATCAGCAATATTTCTTCAAAAAGAGCAACTCAGTAAAAATTTTAGACTTGCAGGCCATATGTTCTATGTCACAATTACTCAACTCTGTCATTACCGCACTGCACAAAGGCAGCCATGCACAACATGTAAATAAATGGATGTGACTATGTTCCAATAAAACATAATTTATAAAAATATATTTTGGGTCAGATTTGGTCCATGGGCCATAGTTTGCCAAGCCCTGATCTAGAGAATATTATTTTTTCATCAGAAAAGTTGTCCATCATCACTTGAGAAAGAAATCAAACCATATTTGCTATCTTTTTTTAGGGCTATTTTAACTCCCCTATTCTCTATTAAAAAAAAATAACCATCTTGACTCTTTGTAGTACATCTCACTGGTCCATCATATTGATGACTTTATACTAATTGGACCTGGTGAACAGGAATTATCAAGAACAGAATGGATTCCCTGGTAACACACATACATGCCAGAGGGTAGGAGAGAAACCCTACAATAATCGGAGTCCTGCCCATCAGTGAAATTTTTAGAGGTCCAATGATCTTAGGGATGAGGGGACATTTACTGTACGGTAAAAGATAAGTTACTACATTCTTACCACAATGAAAAAAGATATATGGTGGTTCTTTTTTAGTTTGGAGGTGGCATATAACATTCTCTGTAATACTTCTTCAAGTCACGTATCAGGTGATTCCATAGGCAGAAGGTTCTTCATCAGATTTAGGATGAAGTACATGCACCTTGATTCTGGGACCATATGATTCAGAAACCTAGTGATACAAGAGGTTTTCATGGTAGATAAGCATGCTATGTGGAATTTCTTATATGTTCCAAACAAAGTTGAAATGCAGATCTCAAGGAGAAAACTACTCATCATATGAAAAGGAGCTTCTGGTATGCTCCTTCTTTTTAGTAGAGACTGAGTGACTATGGAGTGCCAAGTTACAATGAAACTAGAGCTGTTAATATAAGCTAGCTATTATCACATCCACTAAGACATAATTTGGGTGTACATAGTGGAATTCCACTGTACGATGGGAATGGAAACCCAGTTTGATCCAAAAGACACAAATATGTTACCTGAACAAGTAGTCACATGAACCTGTCATCTATTTCTGTTACACAATTTGCTCTCCCTCAGCTCACACCAATGGCCTTGTTGATGTTCCCTATTCAACTGAAAGAAAAGAAAGAAAAAAAAATCCTAAATCTAGGTTACCCATGGGTTACCTTGATATCTGAGGGAAAGCCAGAAATGGGCACTCCCACAGGTAGCTCCATTCAAAGATGGTCCTAAGGGCATGATGAAGACAAATCTTCCCAGTGATAAGAACTTTGAGTAATACACTCAATCAAATTCTTTTAGGGAGGAAGAAGTGGTTGAGATAAAGATACATACAGGTTGTTCAGCAATGGCAAATGGCTTGGTTAGTTGGTTAAGGGACTAGAAGGAATAAGATTGAAAGATTTAATAAAAGAGTTATAGTGAAGAGAAATGTGGATGGGTCCATGTGAATGGAGCTGAAGTATGAAGATTTTTATGTATCATGTCAGTGTCCACAAGAGAACATCTACTGCGGAGGAGATACTGAAGAACAAGATAGATAACATGATTTGTCCAGAAGATGTCAGTCAGCCTCTATCCTTTGCTATCCCAAGCTATGGTGGCAAGGACAAAGGCTATGCATAAGCACAAAGGCATGGATACACTTTTACCAAGGTATAAAAGTTACAGACACTGTAACTATAAAAGTTACAGACTTTGCTGAATATCTGAACTTTCAAAAGCACAGAACCACTGGGTAGCATGTTGTACACACCAAACCTCTTATATCATGAGGTGAGCAATGGTCCCTCCTTACTACAACTGAAACTTACTCTGGAACAATGTTTGTCTTCCTTGCACCAATACTACTATCCAAGTCTTGATGGAGTCAGTGACGTAGTATACTAAAAAAAATATTGCCTTAAACCCAAGGAAGTCATTTTATAGCAATAGAGATGTAACAATGAATATGTGCCCATAGGACTCACTAGTCGTATCATATAGTACATCACCCAGAATTTCACACCCTGAATTTTAGAATGAACACTCAAAGGTTTATCTAAAGTAACAACTAGGAGGAGATACTCTGCTAGGTTGGAGCAATCTCTTCCAGAATGTGGTATAAATATTGAGTCAGTGACAAATACATGGCATTGTGTGTCCAGGAACTAGAACACATACAACCAAGAACCATGGGACAGAAGTAGGAATGGCTCTTATCACCACTCTCAGTGATCTCTTTGGGGAATTACTTCCCATGGAACTTTAGTCTCTAAAGTTGTCTGGATTAGTTTCGTCAAAGAACTGTAGTTTCCTTCACTAATGCTTAGTTTAAAGATTTTTAAGAGATTGTAGCTAGCCATCATACTGGAATACCAGCAATTAAGTATTTTCATAAAGTATTTAAGAAATGCAAGGGACAAACAGTAGCAGTACTGCTGATACCTTATCTCATGTCCCCCTGATATACCTGAGTTCACCTAAAACTGCAGTTTCTGACAAGAATGTGTCAGGGATGGAGAGAATGTGCCAAGAGCAATCTTCTGCCCAGGGTGGAAGTCTGTACAGAAAGCCTTAGGCTCCCATTACCTGATAAGATAATTCAGAGGCAAGTTTCTCAGAAATTCCCTCAATGGGATTGAGTCCCAGTTGACCACAGTAATAAACCATTAATAAATGTACATCTATTTGGCTTTTCTTTAGCTCCTATTTCTGTTTTCCCTCTTTTTCTTTCAGACTTCCTAAGATCATCTCCTAAATGAATTATCTGCATTTGAATTTTTGTTTCAAGGTCTCCTTTTGGGAAAACCCAACATAAGTCATTTATCTCAAAATATGCAATGTACAAGTTAGATACATGTGATAATATAAATATATGTTCATGTATATGTGTGTATACATATGGTATACATGAATACATATAGTAATATAAATATGTATATGTTATATACACATAACACAAAACCAGTTACATCACTTTATATAGATAGGGAGTATACTGTCTCTTCTCAGAGACAGATCTTGCCCAGCAGTCATGTGGGCTAAGGGAATATGTGAGTCATCCTCTGATTCTAGCAATAGGAAACATACTAAAACCCTTCTAACTCATAATGAATATAGACATCATATAATTAGATCAGCAAATCAAGCAGAGAATTCAAGATCTAAATGGAAAGACAATTAAAATGGTCCCCATTATTCACGCTGAGAAACTGATCTTGGACAGCACATGCATTGCAAGAATTGTTATGAGATAAAAGGGCAAATAGCCTGCACAGTCTGACCAACAGCACGTTCCCAACATGTTCTTGGAAGAGCATTTAAGAGAGAAGAATTAAACCTACAGAATTAAACAGTGGAAAACTGATTCCTTCTGCTGAAGCAAGAAAATCATCTGTTTATATATTTAGAAACATATAGAAAAGGTTTATTAGGCACCAGGAATAAACTAGATACCTGAAATAATGTGCAAAACACAAGACACCATCATTTTAAATTTCCCCTTTTCTAATCATAGGGGTCACAGTTAAATCCTGAAATTTTGGTTATCAAATTCTCAACATTTAAAATTAATTACAAATAATTCTTAATAAACCAAATGCTGAAAAATATACTCTTAAAATAGAGATAAAATATACTCTGATAAAAATAAAAAGTTTAGAAAAGTCAAGCAAAATGGTTTAGAAATGTAATATTTTCAAGGCCAGTTTAATTTGGAATTAACTGTTTTGTTTTACTTCACTTTGCTTTACTTTGCTCAATGCAGAGGGTTTTTTTTTTTCTTTCAATTCCCTTTGCTACAACAATCATGTTAAATAAATAATCTGTTCTGTTACATTTTTTAATCAATTTAATCTTCTTTTAAAGTTATTGTTGTCATTTGACCCTAAGTACTTTCATTTGGGGGCAGGTGTTGAGTGTCTAAAGGCACAAATGGGAAGGGATTTAGATGAATAACTTTATTTGGGCACAAACACTACAGTAAAAAGACAAAGGGAAGAAAATTAAAGAAGTACTGAAAACTGTACCTTTTCTGACCTGCTCTTTGGTCTAATTTACATTGTATGAAAATTTAGAAAATCAGACTAAATGATTAATAGGAAAAATATAAACTTGCAAAAAATCATTGCACTGTAATCTCCCAATAAATTAAAGTGCAACGAATATTTTTATGAAAACTCCATACTTTGCACTAAGTAAATAGATTTTCTGGGAAAAAGTTACCATTTTTGTTTCTTACTCAAATTTTATAGAATAAAATTTTTTTAAAATAATCTGAATTTCATTTTAAGCATTGTCCAGAGTTAAATTTTTAGTTAATATCCATTTCCATAAATGTATCATGTAATTCATATTATTTTGTCTTTCATGTTGGAGAGGGATTAGACAGTCTCAGAAGAGAAGTATAAAACTATTGCTGAATATTAAATTTTATAAGAACTAGAAATCTTGGGCACCTGGGTGGCTCAGTTGGTTAAGCGACTGCCTTCGGCTCAGGTCATGATCCCGGAGTCCCTGGATCGAGTCCCACATCGGGCTCCCTGCTGGGCAGGAAGTCTGCTTCTCCCTCTGACCCTCCCCCCTCTCATGTGCTCTCTCTCATTCTCTCTCACACAAATAAATAAATAAAATCTTAAAAAAAAAAAAACTAGAAATATTTTATTATTAAAAGCAAAATGTCTATAAATGAAACAATTCTTACTTATAACGATTATGATGTCATAAATAGAATACCCCAGAGATGGTCAGGACCAATCCTTGTTTTGCAAATGAAAAAAATAAAATCTGTGTTTGGAGACATTTAATGATATTAATGATTTAATCCTAACTGAGTGATAAAAACTGAATATTAAACAAAGCATCTCCTGAATTCTTTCTACCATACTGCCTTAAATGTAAGGAACAATCATGGTTTTGGATCAGGCAATAATCATTTCTAATCCCAAACAGATAGAGAAAAACCTGATGGGAAGGAAAATATCCTTCATAAGGTACAGGAGATAGTTTCCTATTTCTGAAAAAGTGCTTCAAAACTCTAGACCCATCCAAATTTGATAAACAATCATGAAGTATTATTTTGTTTTCCTGAACATGATTTTTAAGTGATCTTAGAAGCAATCCTGAGGGGCACATGGTGGCTCAGCCTGTTAAGCATCCCACTCTTGGTTTCGCTCAGGTCTTGTGGCCATGGGATCAACCCCGGCCACAGGCTCTGCGCTCAGTGCGGAGTCTGCCTCCGATTCTTTCTCCCTCTCTTTCCCCCTCTGCCCCTCCTTGCTTGCTCGCACTCTCTGTAAAATAAATAAATAAATGAACTATTAAAAATTTTAAAATTTAAAAAATTAAAAAATTAAATGATGAGAATGAATCATGAAGATATGGAACAACATTACCAATTTTACATAAGAACGTAGAGGTCTAAAAATGTGAATCAGTAGATATGAAAGAAAAAATGCCATATCTACATCAAATATTGTTAATCACCCATACTATGTGATTCTTTTTGGCTTCAAACTTCCAACTACTTTATCTTACCTTGGTTCCATGATTTGGTTCTCAAAAAAGGTGATATTTAATTGAGAAGCATAACCTGGTTCTTTATATAATTTGACCTAGAAAAAGTAAAGCAGATGATGTCATAGGTAACACAAAGACTGCTGTTATCTGCAAGCCCTAAATTTCTCAAAGGAATCAAGGCAATTTTCTTTAAGAGTCTCATTTTGAACCTAAACTTAGGTAATCTTTAAAGGGACAAATTGATTTACCAAATTGCCATCTATCTTTTCTCTTGGTTCCAATAAAGATTGTTCCAAAATGAGGGTTATTAAGCAGCATCCTCTTCTAGGGCAGAGGCTTCTCTACTTCATTTGGTTTTTTTGTTTTGTTTTGGTTTGGTTTTTTTTTCTTGTTTTTTTTAGATTTCATTTATTTGACAGAGAGAAAGAGAGAGAGCACAAGCAGGGGGAGGGGCAGAAGGAGAAGCAGACTCCCCACTGAGCAGGGAGCCCCAAGTGGGGTTCAATCCCAGGACCCTGAGATCATGACCTGAGCTAAGGCAGCTGCTTAACTGACTGAGCCACCCAGGTGCCCCTTCTCTACTTCATTTGTAAGCCCTTACTTCAAAGCCCATCCAACACTGCTTTCTTCAAATTGTTTCTGGTGCAGCTGATGGAGACAAGAACTCCACACCCTACTCTTCTAACAATTTGGATGTCTTCTTAACTGGAAATAGTAGGTAAGCAAAAATTGAAAAGAACCTTTATTTGCCTCCTAGCCAGTGAAAGAAAACCGTTTTGTTTCTTTTTTTTTTTTTAAGCTACAACCAAAAACAAATTAGAAAATGCATTACTTCTGCTTTCTTTTTCATATCCTCAGAAAAAAGGACCTAGCAGGTGACAGACTAGAACCAAGGGACCATTGAACAATAAGGAATAATGAATTTAAAAAGTGGCTATATAGATGCATGTGTATGTATATATGTATGCATGTGTGTATATGTGTATGTTTATATTTGTATATATGTGTGGGTATATAAACATAATATTAAAGTGGGAAGAAACTTTAGAAAGAGAAACATAATAACATTTTCCCTGTTTCAGTATTGTAACAAAAGCCAAGTTTTATTGGATTTAATCCAATTATGTCTATATATATATATAATAAAAACATAAAAATTTTCAAACTGTTCTGAGGCAAACATGGAGGCATATAAAATGCTGGTCCAATTACTTAGGTACATTGATATTTCTGATTTCAGAGTCTTACTTGGAGTTGAAGGTGCAAAGCTACAACCGTGGTCTTAGACTTTACAAGGCAAATTAAAAAAATAGATACATAATACAACTGCAATGAAAAATATAAGATGATCTTTCTTTAAGCCTTATTAAATTTGTTTATGACCCACTTAGGAAGAAAAAAGTTATTAATAATATCAAATAAATTGGCCTCTTTTGATTTTTAGACATTTACATTGTTTCCAATGAATCTCAAAATCACAATGCAGGGGTGCCTGGGTGTCTCAGTCATTAAGCGTCTGCCTTCGGCTCAGGTCGTGATCTCAGGGTCCTGGGATCGAGCCCTGCATCAGGCCCCCTGCTCCGTGGGAAGCCTGCTTCTCCCTCTCCCGCTCCCCCTGCTTGTGTTCCCTCTCTCGCTGTCTCTCTCTCTGTCAAATAAATAAATAAAATCTTTAAAAAAAAAATCACAATGCACACTTTATCAAATTGTCACAATGAAATAACTTGGTGATGTGAAGTGTTTGATAAACAATTAGAAAAATTTTTAATTTTTTTAATTAAATATATAATTTTTAATTAAATATATAATTGAGAGATACTGAGCTAGGAATAAAATCCAGTAATTAGCTTTACAATGCTTGAAAGTCTATGTATTTTTCATTCACCTCTACAAATTTTAGCAAGATCATGAGGCCTACACATCTATACAAATTAAAGATTTAGTGTAGGTGGGTTGGGATGGGGGGGTGAAATAGGTAATGGGGATGAAGGAGGTCACTTGTCGAAATGAGCACCGCGAGATGGATAGAAGTGTTGAATCACTATATTGTACACCTGAAACTAATATTACACTGTATGTTAACTAACTGGAATTTGAATAAAAACTTAAAAAAATAAACACTCCTTCAAGTAAAAAAAAATAGTGTAATGTCTAACACTTGATCACTTTTTATAAAGCAACGTCTGCATGCTACTTTGGAAACATTTTAAAAGTTTAAATCTCTTTACAAAAGTTGCACATAGTAAAACATTTTTTCCTTGTTAAATTCTTATAGAGAGTATGGTCCCCGGAATCATTTGGGGCTGGAGGAGGAAGATAGTTCAAAATTTCTGTCATTCATGAGCTCTTCAGTAACATCTGCCCTGAGCTAAAACCTCCCACATAGAAGTAATGGTAATAGATGAAGGGAAGGGAGTAGTAGAAAGGTCCATTGACTGCCATTCAATTTACTGAAATTGCCCACTTAGAATACTTATTTAGACATTACAAGCTTCACTTTCTCAAGTGTGAAGCCTGAGTGCTCCTCGCTGACATGAGGCGTGGGGGCTATCTCTCTCAACGCTGCATTTTCAGGAAATAGGAGACTATATACCTTGAGTAAATAGACATTTGTACCTTTACCATGAGGACTGAGGAAGAGATGCTGACCAAGGGAGCAAGTTAAAAGCAGACTGACTGTTTAATTTGTGTGAGCATCTGGCCCTTCCACACGTCAGAAGCCTGGCTAAAGGAATTACATTCCTCATTGAACATTTTCGAAACAGCCACATTTATTTCTTCTTACAAATATCTTCTTAAAGATAATCTTTAGTTTGTTTGTTTATGTGCGTTATCTGGAAAATTAAAGAATATATCTTGATGTTCTTAAAAAATACCTCCTTTAAGCTTCATGCAATATTTTTGAGAACTAGAAAGATTAAAATCCTCCATGTGTGATAGAATTTAGCTAAAGAATATCATTCTCTTCTTATAGAGCATAATTTTCCAGGCTGATAGTAGCTTTTTCTTGGCAATTCAGAGTATTGTGAATTTAAAGGCTTCTGTCCAAAATTAAAAGGTATTTGAAACTAAAATGATCCAGTTTCCTCTCATCCAAAGTACAGGTAGACCATAAATAACAAATATCATTACCTTGGTCATGGAGTAAAATTAGTCTGGAGAAACATAGGTGTGTAAAATACACTTTAAAATTTTTCTCATATAATTGTCATGGTTCTTTTGTTATGGACATAGGAAATCTATGCAGTTTCTCTTGGTTACCAAGTATTCTATAAAGTGTCTTATTCACATTTACTTCGGTTTCAGGTAACAGGCATGCACTTCAGGCTAGCACAGAGAAAAAATATTGGAATATTATTCAGATCCTGGCTTTGAATTTTAACCAAAATTGTTCCAAGTGCTCTACCCCACATTCTGTAGGCAATTCAATACCCTCACCCTTATGTGAAAATTTGCAGGTTTTACACTGGCTTCATGTCCTTGTACGTATTTAATTTTCAATTTAACTTACGTTTCCCCCATTCTCCCTCTCTCCCCCCTCAAGCCCCACTCATGACTACACAGATGTTTAACCCAACCCTTTAATTTTCTGAAAACAAACAAGTAAGAACAAACCTTCATAAAAGACATTTTATGGTGTTACAGACTTGACAGAATTCTGGGTTACTTTGGGGATAAGCTCATAGAAGTACTAATGGTTATAAATATTAGATGCCTCTCTTCGTAGAAGCCATTTAGTCGCACAGGCATGAAACTCAGTGTTTCTCCCTCAAGACTTTCTCACCTTTGTATTTCCCTTACTTCATTAAGCAGAATAATTGAGCTCAGTTCTTTCCACTCAGCTCTAGGGCTTACCTTTGTACAAATGTACTCTGATAAAGCACATCCATCTGATTTTCTTCCACCTTAGTTTCTTAAATGGAACAGAGCAACATGATAATTGATTTTTTTTCTTTGATATCAGTGCTACTCATTATGGTCATTGGTGCTCTCTCTGAAATATTTCTGATTCTTCTCCATTCCAGGCACATGGTAGGGCTGTGATTAGGTGAAGCAATGTGACTGACTAGTTCTGAGCAATGAGTAGTGAGTGATGAATGTCACTTCTGAGCAGGACCATTTAAAGGCCAGTGTGAAACTCTCTTTCTTCCCTCTGGCGGGCTACCAACAATGCTTGTGATCCTGGCTGCCTCAGGATACCTGAATGGCTATGAGAGGGAAGCATCTCTGCTGACCCATGGTAGACGCTGTATATGTAAGAAATAAACCATTTTGTACTGTTTGCTATCACAGCAAAAATAATCTATTCTGGCTTTACTTGCTATTACTATGCACATGTACAAAGAAAATGTAGTCCCCTTGGTGTCTGGAAAGGATTTGACCTTCCTCAAAGCCCGCACAGGATAGGTAGCAAAAGAAAAAAAAAAAAAATCAACCTGACAACTAGTGATATCTAGTCTCTTTAAATTTAAACCTTTTTTTTTTGTTTGTTTGTTTAAACAGTTTATTTCAGGTAGATTCATGGACTGGGGAATTTTCTCTAGCACACGGTGATGAGAGGTTGTAGGTCCCAAATCTACTCTCAATAGCTAGTGCTACTCTCTGGCCCTTGCTGGCCCCTACAGAGATGATATTTCATGCTGACCTGTTCAGTGCTTCCTTTGTAAGCAGAGAACCACATGATGAGCAAGCTCTTGGGAGCAACAAACTCTGAAGAGCTGAACCCTTCCTCCTCAGGCCTTCTCTATATATTTTCCTAAGGTCTGGGTATGATTCATATTTAATCCTTGTCAAGGGAGTCTCCCTGAAACCCCCAATTTAAGGATCAGTTGGCCTCAGTAAGAACAACCTCACTCTTCTCCCAAACTTGACAGCTAGCATCATTGACTTTGATACATTTCATATTGTTTGAGATAGATAAAAGATTCTGGACAATCCCTCCATGTAAGCACTCCACACCACTGTTTTTTGTTTTTGTTTTTGTTTTTGTTTTCTCGATGTGGCCATCGATGATACAGTAGGGTCATTCTTCAAGACAGTCTCCTCCCAGAGTCCCCAATATGAATGGGACAAAAAGCTCCTCAGTTTTGTCTTTTATTTCAACAAGTAATATAACACACATCATACTTCTGGGACTTAAGTCAACAGAGAGCAAGTAAAGACATAGGTGCACCATGATATTTTCCCCACTTTCAGGCTCTTTCTCCCATAGTCAGCTGGGTCTGGAAGGAATGGTCATTCCACTTCTGCTTCTTACCTGATGTTTTTAGTCAATCACATTGTTTCTGTTCTATAGGGCTGAATTGGTAGAAAGTCTGTTTATTTGTGAACATGTCTATGAAGATAAAGAACATACTACAATACATACACAATATTGTCTTTATTGCATTGATCATATAATTATATTTGTGAGGCCAAAGAAAAAAAAAGTCATTTGATTTTCTAAGTAACATACCTGGTTATTTCATGGCAACCTGGAGCAACTAGACTTCCCAAAAAACTAGAACTCAACCTGCAAAACCATTAGAAATCCCATTTCTCTTTCTCTCTTACTCTCATATTTGGTCCTCCATCTCTATTTCTCTGCAAATATACTTCATTTTAATTTTATTTTGCTTTCCTTCTGCAAACCTGATTTTAAGTCTTCTTCATACACATTGTCTTACAAAGCACCCCCTTCCCAAAGTTGACAACCTCAACTTCCAAGTTGATGTTAATGAAAGTCAAATAACCAATCCAGGCTGAGAAGAATTTCAGAACCACAACTTCAAATTGCGGGAACAGAAGGAACAGAATTGCCTTTAGTTTTGCTTAAGTCTTCTGTAGATCTGAAACATTAAATGTATCCAAGAACATATGGTCATTGCACATAATCATGCTTTCTATAATTCGGTCTTATAAATAAGGAGAAAACTCTCAAATTAAGAAATGTACCATAGAAAGACCTGATCACAATGAAATCAATCAATCAATCAATCAATCTTGCAGCAGCTACCATCTTAATGCTTTTATTCCTTTCCTAAATGCACATAGGATGACTTGATCAAATGGCTTGGGTATTGAAGACATCGTATTAGCGGGCCACTGCCACAAACTTTGGGGAGAAATGACCTGGAAATCTGTTAACCAGGTAGTGCAAGCCACTGCTCAAAGACAAAGCCATCAGAGGAAACTGACTCAAAGGGCCATTCTGTTCTGCCTCTTTCCATTACAATAATGATTTGTCACCTCCATCTGTACAACACTCCTCTAAGCTGCCAAAGGAAAATAAACCTACCAGCTTCTAGTTACTGACCAAAACACATACTAATAGGCAACTTCAGTTCCATTTTCTGGGTTATCTATCAAAACATAATCATCCTCTTCCTACCTTTAACTAGTTATGGAGATAGCTGATTTATTCAAGTGATTTTTCTATTCCTCACACTATTATAATTCACTTTTTTGGGGTTTTTTTCCCTTTCATTTCTATACAGGTGAAAATAATTGGAGAGAGAAAATATTTTCAGCTTAGATTATTATGTTTTTGCTATTTTAACAAAACTCAAATGGGCATCTTCTAAGTGGAAGGACATTTTCCTGGCCTTGTAGATACTGTCATGGACAAGTCAGGAAAGCTTCTTTCCTTTGTGAAACTTGTAGTCTAGAAAGAGTAGAGTGGTAATAAACAAACAAACAGATAAATAGAAATTAAATTCAGACTGTAGTCACTTTTAAGAAGAACATGAAAACAGGGATATCATCCACAGTGACTAGATGTTGGGTGAGTCTTTAGTTTGTGATGTCAAGAAAGGCCTCTATGAGGTGACATTTGCGATGAGACTAGACAGAAAGGAATAAATCTTCATGTGGTAATCTGAAGAGCAGTATACTCCAAAAAGTTAAGACATCAAAAAATATTAATATAAGTGGTGTGTTCTAGGAACACTAAAAAGGCCAGAATTACTGTTGTATAGCAAAAAAAAAAGATGACAAAGTATAATGATTTTAAAATAATTCACTGGTGAGGAGAATAAGTTAAAATGAAGAGGAAGGGGGGTTCCTGGGTGGCTCAGTCAGTTATGCATTTAAGTCTTGCTTTCGGCTTAGATCATAATCTCATGGGTCATGAGATCAAGCCTCATATTGAGCTCTGTGCTCAGTGGGGAGTCTGCTTGAGATTCTCTCCATCTGCCCATCCCCAGACTTGCTCTCTCTCTCTCTCTCTCCTCTCTCTTTCAAATAAATAAATAAATCTTTAAAAAAATTGAAGAGGGAGAGACAGAGAGAAATGAGGGAGATTAAAAGGAGGCTATCTAGCATGAGTAACAGAGAACACAGAATTGTTTACTGAGAAGGGAATATCATAATACCCAAAGGAAGTGGGGAAGAAAAAAATCAGTTTGAATAAATCAGGAATATGAGATAGTCAGTGGGATGGTCAAGAGGGCAGATAAATGTAAAAGCCTAGAATGCATACAAGAGATTTGGATATTCTATTTTTTTCTTAAATTATATTTTAATTTCATAATTTTTATAATTTCTCTTATCCCCAGTTCTCCACATACATTTGTAGTTCCAACTATATTGAGTAATAGTACTTAAAGTTCCTTAACATAGTTGTTTTCATTCCTTCCTTTACCTTTCTAGTTGCTGTTCTTTCTGTTTCTAACAGCCTCCCCATCTGTCTTTAATCATTAGCTCCAATATATCTTTCAGGAATTCGCTAGACATTACTTCTTTTATCAGTTAGCTTGCATAGCATTCCAGGAACAGAAAACCCTACTTAACTGGCTTAAATAATGACAGAATTTGTCATCTCACGAACCCGGAAATTCAAAGGAAGTAGATATTTCTAAATGAGTTTACTCCAGTAGTTCCAGCTCAAGCAATTTCTTCTTGTTTCTCTTGACTGTAAACATCTCCATATGTTGCTCTAGTCCTCAGTCTTCATAGATACAAAATGGCTACAGCATTTCCTGGATCCCACTGAAGGAAGAGACCGGTATTCAATACCTGAGACAAAATTATTATTTAAGTAAGCAAGGAAGAAGTGTCTTTTTAGGCAGATTCTCCCTGAGGAAAGTTGATTCTATACAGTGTTTTAGGAAGCATAGTATTCAGAGAATGGTGGGCTTTCAGAGGTGAGACTATTTAGCCATTAGTTAAGCCTTGGTTTTGGGAATATGGCAGCTGGAGTGTGGCTTTTCCTGACTTGCCAGCGTTCTGAGGCAGTGGGTTGTCTATGATTAGTTTTCAGAAGTATGGTCAGTGAGGAGCATTGTCTTTGATTAACTTAATAGATTAAAACTGATGCTGGGGCATTCTTGTTACAATAGCTGCAGAATATTCAGTCTTTTCTAAGAGTGTGGTAACTAAAAATTTATATTTTATATCTATAAACTTCAATGTCCAAAGAAAGAGAATAGAGTCACTTCTGGAAACTCTCTAATAAGATAATAGAATCTTCTTTCTTAAAAATCCCTATACTAGCCTAACTTTACATCTCATTGGTCAAAATCAGATTGCATGCTTATTCTTGAATAAATCCTTGTTGATTTGAAATGCTATATGCTAATTAGCTAAGATACTACTTTTCCAGGAGAAATTAGCAAGGGAAAGGAAGTGTGTATCACTTGATTGGCTTGAACAAATCATGTCCTTCCCCTGAAGCAGGGGTGAATCCAACAAACAATGTAGAGATGAGCTGGATATTGAAAGATAATAATATTGTTCACCATATCCCACTGGGAACCTTCCTTGAATCATCTTTTGTCATTCTTACAGGACATTTATACAGTCCTGGCTTCCCCCCCAACTTTTCTGGCAAATGACTACGTACCTTCCTGACTAATAGGAGAAGTGTCTTTGATTATTTACTCTAGGACAGAGTAAAATAAAGCTCAGTTCCTCAGGAGTCTTCCTCATCACGACTGTCTAGGGTAGTCCTAAAATGTTAAATGATAATTTTTAACTCAAGTTTTTATGTTTACGAAAGTAATACATGCACATGAATAAAACCTAATTTGAGGGAGAAATAAGCAAGGATTCTCATGAGAGATAATACTTGAAGTGAGTCTTCATGGATGAGGAAGTCTTAGCCAAATGGCTAAATGTGGTCTAACACTTCCAAATAGCTTTGTAGGTGGAGATTGACAGTCCTACATGTGATGCGTAAAAGTAAAGTTAGAACTGTGAGGTTCCTTTCATGTGAATGCTCAGGCACATTCCTTTTGCCTCTATCTTCATTCATGAAATCTCTTATGTAATTGCCTTAATGGGCACAGATGTCTCTGGAACACCCATAAAAGAAGGAAGAAGCAAGTAAGAGAAAATGAGTGCCAAAAATAGAAGTTAAAATGTGCCATAAACTGGTTTCATGTTTCCAACATTTTTCCAGTGGCATCATGTGATGGATGCTGCTATTCGCTGCCTCTGTGTCCCTTCAGAAATGGACTCACTATTCCCCAGCTATGGAAATGCTGCCAAGAGATGACCTTAGACTATCAGCTCTCTTTGTGTATTGTCTCAGCTAAAGAAAACTGACTTGTCTAAGGTCATACCTCTTTCCAAAAACAGCTTGCAATCAATGATTGGCACCAAAGTGAGGGTAAAAGTCCAGTCCATTCATCCAACTTGGAAGATTCTGAAAACTCATCTCAGCCGCAGAGTACCTTGTGAGTCAATGTAGGGCTCTGTTGATCTGCATTGCAGCTCAGCTTCCCTTTTTACCCAATCTGGCTTCTTTCCTCTCTCTTCTACAGGTGTACTAAGTGCACCCCCTAATAAAAATGCTATATGGTAATATATACCTTATAATCTAACTCCCAGGGAATCCAGCACACAACAGTTGTTACCAGAACCAGGAGTGGTCCAGAAAGCAAACATTCTGAGATGGGATGTTGGAGCTGGGTCGCTTTCTATCCATCTGACAATGAGGATCAAGCCCAGGACTCCATTTAGGATAGCCAAGCTCCAAAGAAGTGAAACCCCCAAACAAGGCAGGTTTGCCACACTAAGTTCAGAGCCCTGGTTGGGTAAGAATACATCCTTGAAACTTGCATAAGAATCTCTGGTTTGACCTCCTCCCCCTAATTTTTAATTTCCAGATTTCCCTGAACTATTTGAACACAAAGAATGGGCCCACTCCTCCAAGTTAAGAGCTAGGAATCCCATTTTCACGAACTTATTGCGGAAAACAAGTTCTTCCATCATGAATTTCTTCCAGCCGTGGCTTATAGGCCAATAGCTGGTGGTAAGAGCCAAAGAGGAACATGCTGATCAAAGTGAGCAAAAAGAATATACTATGAACAAATGACAAAGGATCTTGAAAATACGGTTAGCAGAGTCTGGGAGACTATATTCTGAGGTCACAGCCTGAAGGTAATGGGTAAAACATAAATCACCAATATATAAAATATAAAAATAAATATTCAAAATACATAAATTTTGTTCCTCCCCAAATTCATATGTTTAAACCTTAACCCCCAGTATGACTGTATTTGGATAAAGGGCCTAATAAGAAGGTAATTAAGGTTAAATGAAGCCATAGGGTGGGGCCCTGATTTGATAGGATGAGTGTTCTTATAAGAGGAGACACCTGAAAATTCACTCAATCTTTCTCTCCCCATGTGTGCACAAAGAAGAGATCACACAGAGAGATGGTAGCCACCTCTAAGCCTAAGGGCCTCATAATGAAATCTACCTTCCTGGCGCCCTGATCTTGGACTGCTAGCCCCTGTAACTATTAGGCGATAAATTTCTGTTGTTTAAGTTACCCAGTCTGTTGTATTATGTTACGACAGTGCAAGCAGACTAATATGCACACAAACTAGGTAATATGAAAAGCTATAATATATGTATAAAATACAAAGGAAGAAAGAGCTCTGCAGCAAATCCAGATTGTGATACAGCAAATCTCTGGCTGAAGCCATTTGGCACATCCAACTCTATTGTTTTGGACATACCAACGTGGAGGAAGATGCTGTGCAGGGGTGGAACCTCTCTAGGCCTGAAAGTAGGGGTGAACTGCACTTGTTGGGCCTGCCCAAATTTTTGACTTGGTAAATCCAATAGAATATACCTCATGACTGGCAGTTCTAGCTTCATGGTTATTGAGTGCTTCCTGTTCAGACACTCTATCCATGCCAGGACCCAGTAACACAGAAGCTGATTTTCAAAAAGTATATAATTCTCCATTTTAGTTGGTATGGCCTTGCTCCAGAACACTAGGGATCTGCATTATGATTCTCTAATTGGTCATTGCATAAGCCCTACATAGCATATACCTCCCAGATCCTTCTCCAGAATGAAGTAATACTCCCCAATATTTACCGACAGCTTCACTGTCAGTCCTCTCTGTGAATTACTTTAGATGAAGAAACTGACCTCTCTGAGCTCATGCCTCCATCCAAAGGCATTCTTCATTTAATAACTGATAAACATGAGAGAGGGAAAGGCCTAGATCCCTTGCCATAACACGAGACATTTCTGAATCCCACTTCTGATGTCCCTGTGGGGATTAATGGAGACCTTTACTGGGATGACTTCACAGTTGAACATCTGCCTAGTTCTGCTTCCTTTCTCCCTTCTGCAGCGTTGATCCCCAAAACACTCCTTATTAAACATCCTACATACTAATCTCTACCTCAGACTTTACTTCTCAGGGAAGTAAAGAATCAATAAAAATGGTTTTGCGAGCTCCATTTGCTACTATGTCATCAAAGGTTCATGCCATGCCCAATTTCGTCTCTAAAATCAAAGACAAATTTAAGTTTTGTATGTAATTGCATTCCAGTGGTCGAATAACTACTATTTAAGTGCTTATTATCTGTGAAATTGACTTTTAAAATAGTCTGACAGTTTTAAACATCAAACAATATTACAGTTAGTACTGTACAGAATGTTTTCTCCTTTGCTTTTTGTACCTGTGGGAGCAAATTCACTAATAAATATATTTTGATTTCCAAAAAGGTTGAACTAATAATAATTTGAATACCTGCAACTGAGGTCCTAAAAAGGACCATTTTTCTTGAAAGTTAGACAAATAAGGAAAAAATATTCATCCAAGATTGTTTTCTTTCATGCAGTTCTCCTCACTTTTCTTAGTATCTGGTAGTAAAAATGCAAAACTCATAGATTTACTGATATTACCACTGGAAGTATTTTGAAGGGTCTTTGTAAATATGTGTCTTTTTAGAGACCTAGACTCAAAGTACACATTTCAGCACAATAAGTAATTAAATAATGTCTAAATTGAGTAATATTTCTTAAATACGACTAATATGGATTCAACACACTAACCCCAAGATATGAAAGCTTGTGCAGGCACTGATTTTGTTAGCAAAGTTAACTTTTATGCTTACCTCTCAAATGCCTTTGCATGCCAAATTCAGAAACTCTATCTGCATATTGCACTGAAGATTAACTAGCTTGGCTCTGAAAAGCAGAAGAGAGAACAAATCATTAATATCATTAGTTTAATATATTGTTTATGACAATTCCAAAGAAGGGGAATATTAAAGAAAACTGGAAACCTCAGAACAGAAATTAGAAAGAAGTGTTTGTTTTTGAATAGAAGAAAATTTGTTTAATAGCTTACTAGTTCAAGTAGTTCAGGAAAACAACCAAGGTAATTCAAATAGTAAGTAGACATTATTTGGGGAGAACCAGAACATTAAAAGGAATGAGTCTTGATGGTCACATTAATCCTGCTCTTTCTAAATGGTGCTGCAGCCTTATATGCTTTATATACTTGTTGGAAAAGACTTTTAAACATTCATTTGTGCTGTAGTAAAATTATATTATGTAAAGTGCTTTAAATGCTGAAGTTTAGTGTGATTAAGCAATGCCCAAACTATTGTGATGTTACAGAAAACTAGTGAAGTTATCTTCAGTAAAAGAAACAAAGAGCTTCACTGCTCCACCCATGGATTATGATTTGAATTTGTGTACAGAGGCTTATGAAAAGAATTTTAAAGAAAATAAATCCCATAAATTTATTGAGGAATTTTCTGTGGTATTCAGGACCATTTTACTTCCATGTCAGCTTCCCAGAATTTATAATAAGTCACATACAATGTCAGGTATCCTCTCAAAGACACAGACTAGTCCTTCATGTCTCTATTGATAAGCTGCTTCGCGGAGTTCAGACTCTTGGGAGGACAGGACCAAGTTCACCATTTGGGCGTCCAAACCATTGATGCTTCATATGTGCTACTCTGTTTTTTTCACATTTCCAAATCACATCTGATCTTCAAAGCCTTTTGAAAAATCCCCTTTGCAGCAAGCATTCTAACTTCTCCCCAACCAAAATTTCTTCTTGAAATTTTTATTACATTAATGTCTGTACCACACATGTGAACTTTTAATGTTAACCTATTTTATCATTATCTGATTCTCCCATTTGTGTCTAATTTGTCTCCTTGAAAACAATGTAAGTAATTTTAAGACAAATGTCATGCTTTCTATCTTTGTATCCCTTGATGCACCCTGGAAACAGAGTAAGGGTCCAGAATTATTTGCTGATATATTGCACACTCTTCTCTCATTTATGTAAAGTTTGAGACATAACAAGCTGATAAACGTGACACATAAGCATTAATTTGTTATCCCTTTTTAATGGAGCTCAATATTATAAAAAAATGTCAAGGGTAAGTTCCCACATTTCTCTTACACTCTTTTAATTTTTCTTCATTCTGTTTTCCCCTCTATTCTTTAGATTGCACAATCTCTATCAATCTGTCCCTGGGTTTACTGATTCTTCTACCAGTTCAATATACTATTCTGTTCCATTTCTCCTTTCCCATTATTGTACTTTTCAATTCTATAATTTCCATTTGATATATATATTACATATATAATTTTATATATATTTTATGTGTTATATATTTCTAGTGCTTTATTGATCATCTCTTTGAAATGCTGTCATCAGTACTTTATTTCTTTTTCTGTTTCAAGTTTTTATTTAAATTCTAGTTAATTAATAAATAGTGTAATATTGCTTTCAGGAGTAGAATTTAATGATTCATCATTTACATATAACACCCAGTGCTCATTCCAACAAGTGCCCTCCTTAATACCCATCACCCATTTAGCCCATCTCCACCCACCTCCCCTCCGGCAACCCTCAATTTGCCCTCTATCATCTAGAGGGGAGGGGGTGTGAGGGGATGGGTTAGCCTGGTGATGGGTATTAAAGGCGGCACGTACTGCATGGAGCACTGGGTGTTATACGCAAACAATGAATCATGGAACACTACAGCAAAAGCTAATGATGTAATGTATGGTGATTAACATAACATAATAAAAAAAAAAAAAGAGTCTCTTACAGTTTGCCTCCCTCCCTTTTTAGTTTTTCTTCCCTCTCCTGTGTTCTCTTAAATTCCACATATGAGTGAAATCATATGGTATTTGTCTTTCTTTGACAGACTTGTTTCACATAGCATAATACAATGTAGTTCTATCCACATTATTCCTTTATTTCTTTAAGCCATGATATCCATTAGTTCTCTGAACACATTTATAGTGGTTTGTAATAGCTATTGGAAATCTTTTTTCCGTTAAATCTGACATTTAGTCCCTCTCATAAACAGTTTCTGTTGCTAGATTTTTTTTCCTGTATGTGGGTCACAATTTCCTGTCTCTCTGCATGTCTCATAATTTTTTGCCAAAAACTGGACAATTTAGATGATACATTGTAGCAATTCTGGATCCTGGTTGCCTATCACCCCTCTAGGGAGCTTGTTTTTGTTGTTTGCTTGTATTTGTTTTGTTATTTAGTTAGGCTTTCAGTAAAACTTATTTCTCTCACAACGCAGAGTCTTCATGTAGCTTCTCAGGGGGATGGGTCTTCACATGTCAAGTGAAACGACAGTATGAGCAGGTTTGTCTTTGACTCCCTTTCCATAATTTCTCTGTTAAGTTCTCTGCCTCATTTCCTACTACACCTACAAGTTAGACCCCATTAATTTAATGGCTGGCTATTATTTTCAGCAATGCCCTGTACACATATTTATCAACAGTCTGTTTCAGTTTAATTCAGGAAGGGGTAGTTTTTGAGGCCGGTCTGAGATTTGTTCTGATCCTAGCAGGCCTCTTCTAAGCTGTCTCATATCCTCTTTCTCTGTTGAACTCTCTGACCTAAGGTTTTACTTGCTTATAATTAAGAGAAGTTGTTTTTCTAGAGCATCATTAGCTTTGTACTTTCCCATACTCTAAAAAAAATAAAGTCAGTTCCGTGGGGAAAGCTTCAGACATATGTGTTCTTATGGATTATTTCACACTGAGCAAAATCTCTGAGTCACTCCTCTGAACACTGAGGCAGTAGCCTCTGATCCTGGCTTGTCTCTTTTAGAGTCGAACCTCTGCCCTATGAGTAAGTTGGAATGAAGACAATCGGGGCCTCAGAATTCTCTGCCTGCATTCCTAGAATGTAGCCGCCATCCTATGGGTGGGGTATGTGTGGAAGAAGGGAGTCCCTGACCTTTTGACCACACTCACCAGGAATTTAGGTTCTTCAACCTGGAGGGAATAAGAAATGCTGTGACTTGTCCCTCCCAGTGAAGCATGCTAACTCCTGATGGGGAGCTGAGGGGCAAGGGAGCCCCATTTCTTAACTACACCCTCCCAGAGCTGAACTTACATCAAGCTGAGCTGAGGAATGGAAGAAGAGGGAATGAGTTTTGACTTAAAGCCACAAAATTTTTGCTGTTTTTATTGAGGTTTAGTAGATTTTCTTGAATAAATGTTTCTTGATTTGCTCTATGCACACAGGAAGATTTACAGAGAAGATAGGTGTTTTTTTTTGTTTTTGTTCTTATAATTTTCACCAGCTTTCCATGGAGCTCCTCGTGTCACTATCGTGGAAGGGGAACCTAATGCAGTATTTTCATTTCTCTATTAAAGATGTAGAAACTGTGTATTTTATAACTTCCTAAGGCCACTTACTTAGTGAGTAGCAAAACTGGCATACTCATCTAAGCGTCCTAGAGTGTATCACTACATCATGTTGACTACCGTGACAAGACATGTGTGTGGGTGTTTGTATGCGTGCTACCTTAATGAATGAAGAATAACATTGCTCCCTTTACTTAGCATTCATTTACTCTGCAAGTCATGAGTTAATATCATCTATACGCCCGCCCAAGTCCTGGAAATAATAACTATTATGATGAGCAATATCTCCATGTAGCTGATAGTGCAGTATGATTGTTGAAGGAATATCATTTATCTTTTGTTAAGCTAGATTTTGCTGTGAGTATATCCAGTGACTATGCAGGACCCTTACTTCAATGTCTAGTGGATAGCTCAAATTTATCATGCCCCGAACCCTATTATCAAACATTGCTTTCCCCAATCTGTTTCTTCACCATTTTCTTCATATTAATGAATGCAATCACTGACTTCCCAGGTTCTCAAGCCATGGAAAAGGGGTCATTTTGATTCATCCCTTTCCCTTACCCCTCACATCTCAATTCTTAACAAGCCACATAGAGTTTCTAACCGTAAAATACATCTCAGGTGCATTCAATTCCCTCCTTCACCAGCAGTTCCCCAGTCAAATATCCCTCAGTATTCTTATACTGCAAAGGCCTCCTAACTGGTTCCATTCCTTTCAGTTTTTTGAACATACAGTCCATTTTCCACATAACAGCAACAGTGAAATCCTTTAAAAAAATTAAATTGTGTGTTATAACTCTCTTCCAGTGGTATTCTATTGCTTATGTAGAAAATTCAAATTCCCTTTCTTGACATATAAGCCCTTTACTATTTAATCTTTACCTACCTTTTCAGTTTTGCTTTTTACCAAGTTCTGCTTTGTTTGCATGCTGATCCTTTTTTTTTATTTCTCAAGTACTTCAAATTTATAAATCCCATAGGGCTATATCACATATTAATTTCCTGAAAACTCTTGACTAGGTATTTACTTGGCTGACTCTTCCTCTATCTCCAGTTCTTATTCCAATTCTCACAGAGGTTTTATGAGATAAATGACTGTGATGTATACCCATAATACTATTTATACTTAAAAAAATTACTTCTTCATATATTCTTGATATTCTCTTTCAGTACACTTAAATCCATCTGAAATAATCTTATTTACTTGTTTAATTTTATAATAATACAAATTTTAAAATAAGTAAATGAGGGAATAAATGCATAAATGAAATAGTGTTCTACAAATTGCATGTTGAGAAATATCTTTAAAAATGTATTAATTAGGATTACACTACCTTATAATATATAATTATTTGAACATAATAGAAGTTTATTTCTTGTTCACATTAATTACTAAACAAATATTCCTGACCAGTTCTAATCCAAGTGATCTAAAGAGATCTTCAGAGATCTAGAATCCCTCCATCTTAAAAACACATGACTTTGAAGATAATCAAACTTGTCTATATCAAGTCAGTGAAAGAGGAAGGAATACATAGAGAAAGTGGATCTTTACCTTTACCTTTATCCAGAGTTGACAAACTTCATTGTGAGAATTATTCATAGGTTAACAGACACAAAGGAGGATGAAGCTGCTTCCAGCCACAACCTTGTACTATGGGATACTCGTGTTTATCTCAAATTCTGAAAATCTCTCTGCCATTATTTTTTTAAATGATAACTATATATTTTTAGTTATATCTTTATATTTTCTCTGTCAAGCTTATAAATGAAGTTGATATGTAGAATCCCAAACTTACTATATAATCTTGTTTGGGGAGCATACTCAGAGACACTTATAGATAACATCTGGCAAGCTTAATACTTCCATAGGTAAGACCTCAAAAGCATGATTTATTGCATTAACCTCATTATTTTCTTTATCTATTTTTCTTCATTTTATTTCTCATTTGTCCTGGTTTCTTTAAATGATGAAATAAAGTTCCATTCAGAACACATACAGGAGAAATAAAAATATACTAAAATACATATAGTAACATATGAAACGGCATGTTTAAAGATAAATACACTTGAAAGGTAAATTTATAAAAGAAAAATTGCAGAAAAGAGAAGATTTTGGTTCTTGAGCATTTCTAATCTCTTTTGTAGATTCTGTGTTGTTCTTACTGGTGAGTACCGTGGTCCTTAGGCACCAAGACACTCTGATGTGACATAACTATATCCTTATACCAGTCCTTTAGTTCTTATCTCTACTTAAGAATTTGCTCAATGTTCAATTTTTATTCTAAGGTAAATTTACAGGAGTAACAATGTTTCACTTCCCTCTAACACCACCCAAAAAATGTCTTAAGTGCTTATTAGTTTTCAGTATGGCGTGCTGGATCAATAAACAGGTAAATTAACTTTTATTTTTCTCAGTTTTATCCTCTCTAAGGTGGAATAATAATAGCATCGATCTCATAGGTATTTTAAATGATAAATTCATAGCCTGTGTGAAACAACAGAGTGCTTAGTACTTTGTATAGTTCACTACTTAAAATGACACACAATATTTACTGGGCCTGTTCAATTATGCTAATATCATATTCCACTTCTGTAGGAAGTGCTCTAGACCTTTTACTGAGTAATCCAACTCCAATTTCATAACCATCCATAGGAGGGGAAACTGTAACAACTTGGTTTTGTATTAATTAATTTTCTCCTGCATCCTAACTTACATGAACAATACTAATAATGGTGATGAAGAATTTTACTTTGTTTTGTTTTCAGGTAGAAAAATTGCAAAATTGACATTGCCCCACAATAAATGGAAGCTGCTAGGACTTTGAGTCCCTTACAGTTATGAACAGGTTAAAGGGCAAATTTTTTCTCCTCCAAATCTATACTCCATTTTTCTTCACAAAGCTCATCACTCTGTCCACCCAGAGCTAGTCAAAATACAAAGTTTGAGGGCACCAGACTAAGACTGCTCTCACTTCTAACACCAAGTACAAGTTTGGGGGTTTCCCAAAACTACCCTCAGTTTCAGTGATTCACTAGAAGGACTTATAGAACTCATTCAAAGGCACTATAGCCAGGGGTATGGTTTATTACAGTGAAAATACACAAATAAGAATCAATCACAGGGAGAGACATAGGCAGAATCTGGAAGTAGTCTAAATCTTAAGCTTATGTTGTCCCCAGGAAGCATTACCCTCCCAGACTGATATGTGACAGTATACACAGAATATTGCCAACCAGGGAAGTTTACCTGAGTCTCAATGTTCAGAGCTTTTACTGGAGATTGATCATGTAGGCATGATGGATTAATTGATTACCCACATGGCTGAACTCAGTCTCCAGGCCCACTGATTAGTGCATGACCCAGAGCTCTCACCCAAAATCACAGTTGGTCTTTCTGGCATGGCCAGCCCTCATTCTATGACCACTGTGGTCAGTCTCCAACCAAAACAAAAGTACTTCCTTCTTATATAACATAGGTTACCTCTTAGAAGCCAAGGGCGAAGGGTCAACCTCTCTTTAGACAAGGCCAAATTCTTTAGAATACAGTGTCACCATTAAGAGACTGCTGATAGTCTATGTATATGTCAACTTTTGCCACTAAAACATCTGATTCTGTGTTTTACATCCGAACTTCCCAAGAGAGAAATCTGACTGCTTGGTTTGTCACTGTCACGTAGGTCATGTAGAGATTTCACCTAAACCACTTCTCCAAAGACTTCTAGTTTACAATAAACACCAACCACTATGATTTTATTAAAATAATCATTGCATGTATACATAATATGTATTTACTTATTTGCCTAAAGTTAATTATCTTATGTACCTAACAGAAAATATTGATACATGAAGCAGGCAAAAGAGGAAGTAGTCATTTAGAGTTTGTCCATTGATTTTACTCTATTATCTGTATCTTAACTTTTTGGTCTACATCATGGTTTATCCATATTTAACTCAGTGAATGGAAAAATACTGCTTTCATCAGTAATCCACTTTTATGTCTAACTTCTCTTTGAACCAAAAAGATTTTTCTTATGCTTGAACCAAATTACTCTTGCTCAAATTTAAATGAATTTTCTTTGTTCTGTTTTTAGCAGTCAGATCAAGCACTACATGGGAGAATGAAGGTAACACAAGGCATTACTACTAACCATTTCTCAAGTACATCCAAGTCACTTTAAATTCTAATTCTTTCTTCCCAGATTTTAGCCATTCCTCCCACATGGGGTCATAGCAAATCTAATAAGAGACACAGAGCTCAGGAAACTCTCAAAACTATTCAAAAAATATGCTTTTTAACAAAACTACATGCAAACGGGTTGCCCGGACTGTATTTTCTTAAGTTCTTCAATATGTACAATAGAAAAAATTGTCTCCATACCCCACAACAGGACGTGGAAAAACTATAGGGTTATATCTTTTGCATCCTCAGTTTCTAAATTTTAGAAATGTTATGATTATGTTGCTAAGCAATGTGCAAATCAATGCCTCCTTGGGATCTTGCATCCTCTGGAATAAGCTATATTTAACAGTTTGTTTATAATGTATTTTCCTAAATGTAAAATATCTACAGCATTGTTAGAACACCTGGCTTTAGGGTTATCTAATTAAATTCATTGTAAATACATCTTAAGAAGGGTTATTTTCTAACTACATTATGTGAAGTATAATGTGTGTTTGTGTGTACATATATCATACTATTTTCACATGTGTATATATACTAGATGTAGAATTTCTGAATTTTCTATATGTGAACTTCCAAGTGATTTACAGAAGAACTGCTGATACTTGTTACCTAACTGAGAAGTTCTAACCATTGAACTGAGCCAGAGAAACTTTCCACCAAGTCTTTGCTGAAGCCTTTTCTTCTGCACAGTCAGGACAACTTATTAATCATAGAAGTCCAACCTAGCTGGAAAAACCTGTCAACATTTCCTAAAGTTTCAGAGGGGCTCAAGAAGAACTCTGGTTAAGTCCCAGAAGTTTTAAAGCCACAGAACTGAATCTTCTAGGAATTCATAAATGAAGTGTATTAATATACTTCACTTGTTCATTCTTCATGCATTCTTGAATTTAATAAAATATTTGCTGAATGCTAACTACATATTAGACAGAGGTCAAATAAAGGCAAATCCCATGTAACATATTTCTTCAAGATACTTACATTAGGTTTGTATAAGCTAATAAGGGCAAAAGACATTGCGACTACTTTGACAAAAATATGATTAAAGTATTAGAGATTGAAGTAGCAAATGAGATAAGAAAACAAAGGGAAAAGACCTACTGAACATTAGACACAAAGACATAGAATGATCCTGTGCATTTGAGTAAACACAAGGATTACAATGTGGCTGGAAAATAATTTGAGAAAGCAGAGCAAGTAGAGGAAAGGCCTTGTATACTGTGCCATTGGGAATGGCAATGGGAGAAAGTGATCAACTTTGAGCTTGTTATTAAAAACACCAGTATTGAATTTAGAATAAATACATTAATAGTAGTGATAGTGATAAATTGGAATTGGAGACAGGGGCGGTTAAAAGTAACCCAGTAAGCAGGGAAGCCAAATTGGAGTGCAACTGGAGATGTTGGGGGTTATTAAGTGATCCTATTAAGAGATTAGAAAAAAAAAATGGACTAAGTAGCTCTGTGTTTGGAGAGGAGAGGATTAAGAGAAGGTATATTAAGTCTGTGTAAATAAGAGACTATGATATTCAAAAATTATTACTAAGCTATAGTAGTCATTAATACAGTTCACTGAACATGTCTGGGTCTCCATGTTGTGTTCACATGGAAGAATGTTACTTCCTGGACCCTTGTTTTGGATGGTAAATTATAAGCCAAAGGTAGGTATTTTGCTTTTGCTTTGGAGCATTTATTTAATTATCAACACAAAACCCTCTAGTCCTTCCTTCTGTATAGCCCATGAACAGTAATGCCTAGGTTGTACGTTGTTTTAACAGCCTGCATTCCTGAGAAACTAAGATGACTGGAGCTCCTTGTAGACCTGTAATGGATTTGTAGCATGAGTGAGAAATAAACCTCTGTTGTTCTAAGTCCCTGATGAATTTGAGTTATTACTACAACATAATATAGCCTGCTCTGACTGATTCAAAAGCCATTGGTGCAATAAAGACCCAAATGAACCAATAGACCAAAATGGAGAGCTCACAGACAGACGTGCATACAGATCCACTATGAATAGGGTACCCAATAAATCAACGAGAAAATGAAAGATTGTTTGGTGTAGAAAAATTGTCTCACTATCCGAAGAATATAAAATTGGACCCTTACCTAAGACCACACAAAAATAGAAAATCTAGGTGGACTAAAGATTTAACTCTAGAATAAATGTTCAGTAGAAGAAATGTTGGAAAATTATTATGACCAAAACCAAAAAATAACTTCTAAGTAAAATGTTCAAAACACAATCCAATAAGGAAGAACTGTAGAAATAAATCTGAAAATCAATAAGAAAAAAACCTGCAATCCAAAAACAAAAATAAACAAAGGCATGTCAAAACCTTTCAAGCAGAGAAAACCAAACAAGATGACAAATAGAAGATGTGATGCTCAAAATCATAGTTATTAGGGAAATTCAAATTAAAGCAATAATGACATATCACTTTACTCCTATTAGAAAGCTATCTAATGCCAAGTGTTGGGTGTGTATAAGTCCTCATTCTCTGCTGTGGAAAGTTATACTGCTGAGACCTTGCTGGAAAAGAGTCTTGAATTACCCAATTAAATATAAAATATATACAATCTGCTCCTGATCACACATCCTGGCAAGATTTTCATAAAGATAGTTTAAAGGACATGTAAATAGATGCTCAGTGAAGGAATGTTTATGGAGATAGGGAGAAAAGATGGGTAAACTGGGGTATGTCAGTGCTTCATGAAATATCAGGAGGCAGTTAGAAGCAACACATTAGAGGTAAATCTAGGAATATAAATAATCTCAGAAATATACTGATTACTTTTTTAAAAAACTAAATTATGTCATATAATCCTATTTGTTTATATTCAGTGTCTGCAGACAAAATGATCATTTGAAAAGAACACTTAAGATAATAAACACAGTAAGCACGTTAATATTGTTGCCTATGTTGAGTGGGGGTGTAGGATAAAGGATAGAAGGATAAGAAAGAATAAGCAAGCCCATAGAAAAAACTAGCAACAAATAGAAAAGAAATGGTTCTACATTTAAAATGCTGAATATCTTGCAAATTGAGAACTAGGTATGCTATAAGATAGGATAAGAAACGCCCTTCATTTGGTTTAACATTTGGAGACTAGTTATAATCATCCATATAAATTGTCTAAGTTAGAGAAATAAAAATACATTGTGATAATATATGACTGTGTTACAGTTGTTATGGACAAGCCAGTTGGATTCAGTTGTTATCAGAATAATTGGCACGCATGGATTCCAAAGTGCTTCTGGGATTCAGTATGTACTGTCATGGGACATCTCAAACTTATCTCTGCATTGTGAATTTGGGCTGTTGTTATTTTTTCATATTTAAAGCTAATACTTTGCTGTGCCCACTCTCAGATTTAATTCCTTCTTTTTCCACTATTATCTGCCTGTTCTGCTCATTTCTGAAATTTTGGGTCATCCATTCTAAAAGAAGATAGTTTCCTATTCTTGGTGTTAAGAATGACAGATATATGCAATAAAAAATGTGAAAAATAACATGAGCTATGACTTTGCAAGCACACTACATGGTTGTAAAGTGCATAAATAGATGTTACATCTATAGCATTTACTAATGATTCCATAAACAAAGGCAGGAAGAAATGTCTTAGATGAACCTCAAGGATATAGCTATGCAGGCTGCCTGGATAAAAGAGATTTTTGTATGTTAATGTGTGTGTGTATTAATGATCCATTACTCCAGGAAATAGAGTGTTAGATTAAGTCTGACATGTTGTACCAACTGCATTCAGAAAAATGTGAATTGAACAGACATCAAGAAACCAAATAGGGCTTAGTGGGATTGATTCATGTTTCACGTGGTCAGTACCTGTAAGACCAGTGGACTTGAGAAAAAATTGCCAATTCTGAAGAGAAAGTATGACTTTTTCTTGCACAGGAGGTCTAGAAAAAAATGAATGTAAGCTGCGGTGATTCAGAATTGCCATTTGGGTAACTGTTCGTGGAGTGACTGTATTTCACAGGACATTGCTGGTCAATTTTGTGTCGTAGAAGAAAAAGTAAGGAACACATTCGAGAGGAACCAACCAAAGTTTAGCATGTAACAGAATACATTTTATGTCAAAATAAAAATACACCATGAGGAACAAGAGAATAGAGATATTAGTAATACACAATGAAATTTAAACTTGGGGAACAGAAGAGCACTTACTGGTGTCAGAACATTTTTAATTGTTCTAAAGACATAATAGATTTTATACTTAAAATACCACAGATAAAGTAGAAATTTAACTTGAAATACAAACTGCAATTATCACTTCATATCTTGAATTGCTTATTTCAATTTTTAATAACACATTAATAATCTGCTTTTCTCTAATTTGTCACTTATTCCTTTCCTATAAGGAATGCTAGTGACAAAACTTAAACTCATTCATATCTCCCTATAAAAGCACTTTCTTACTTGTGTCTTGTTCAACATTAATTTAAACATACAGACTTTAATGGGAATTAAGGAGGGCACTTGTTGTGATGAGCTGGGTGTTATATGTAAGTGATGAATCCCTAAATTCTACTCCTGAAACCAATATTACACTATATGTTAACTAACTGGAATTTAAATAAAAACTTGAAAAAAATGAAATGATAAGTAATCAATAAATGGCAGCTATTATCACTCAACAATAAAAAATGAAAAATAAAAAGTAAATAAACATACAGACTTTAACTTAGTATCAGAATTCTGGAATGAAGCTTATGCTTACTTGATATGTCCCTGTTTGATATGTCCTTTCTTATCTTCATTTCAATCAATACTTTCCTCATCCTATATCTAACGAATAGTCTCCAGTTATTTGTACATTATCATTAATATCTTTTTCCATATTTATCTCTTCCAAAAAGAAACTGATCTATAACACCACTAATAGTAAATAATAAGTGTATTAGAGACTTGAGCATAGAGTGTTTTCTAGTGGGTTAAAAAAAAAAAAAACCTTGGCCTAAAATATTCTGAGTATACTGTCACCATCAGCAGTTTTCCATTATTTCTCACATGGAAGATTAATAATAGAATTATTAAAAATTATAAATAATTATAATTATTAAAATTTTATTTATGTTTATTTTATTCATATAAAGTATATATATTTATATTATGTAAAATATATATATATGTATCTTTTCATTATACACATTTCATTATATATATATTTTTTTTCCTTAATTATCCTAATCAGAGGTGAAGGTACTTTGCCCACTGCTGTTATTTCTTATTACAACAACTCTAACAAACAGTGGAAAACTTTGAAAAGAGAAGCAACTTCTGAATTAATATAATCCATTTCTGCATGTGTATCTCTTAAAGATAATTGCTAACCATAATTGTGAACATGACAATCTTAATGCCATGGAAAAAAACATTATTCAACATCAAGATAAAACCAAAGCAGGAAGTAGAACATCCAGCAATAACCAAGGGTGACATCATTATTTGGCAAGTAGTTCCTACTTACAGAGAAACATTTTCTTTTTTTCAAAGGAAAGCAGATGCTTCTGCTATAGAATTAAACAGATTTTTGAGTCTTTAATCTCACCTAATATTTAGTACTAAAATTCATATTCACTTTAAATGTCTTTTAAAATATCTAGCATTTTTGAGTCTTATTTCTTCCAGGAGCACAAATTAAAAATGAATAAAATAGAATAAATTAATTCCTCAGAAACAGCACACATAAATCCAGCAAAAAGCTACACTGCACAATTCATATATTAAAAATATAAAGTAGTGCAACTAAAAATAACTAAATATTAATTTCCTTCTCATTAATAAGGAGATAGTGAGAAGAAAAATCTCAGATTTGAAGTCTTAGAAGACAGATGTTGTGATCTTTCCTTATAAAAAATTACCTATAATTTAATGCAAGTTCCCAGAAAATATTTTGATCGAGAAATTAATTTTCAGGGGCACCTGGGTGGTTCAGTTGGTTAAGGGTCAGACTCTTGATTTCAGCTCAGGTCATGATCTCAGGGTCATGAGATCGACCCCCACCTGGGGCTCTGCACTCAGCCCGGAGTCTGCTTGAGATTCTCTCTTCCTCTGCTCTTCCCCCCCTGCTTGTGTGTGTTCTCTCTCTCTCTTTCTCAAATAAATGAATAATAAATAAGTATTAAATAAATAAATAAAACCTTAAAAAAAGAAATTAATTTTCAGAAAGTTATATCCCTTGCTTCAAGAAATGTTTTTAAAGTATGTTTGTGACCTAATTCCAAGGAAAGTGACAAAATGCAAGTGAAGAAGAAAAATTACCACAAAGTGTGTTCTAGGTATCATTTATTTATATAAATGCCAAGTTAACCATGCTGCTGCATTTTGATAATTTAGGAGGAAACACATGATTATATTTCATCATAAATGGATTGTCCTCTTTTACTGTTTTACACCTTAAAATGTGGGCTTTCATTTTTGTGTACTTATATGAAGTTTTCTTTTATATGAAATCTGTCATTTAGAGCGTAGTGGTTAAGAGATTTTCCTGTAGTCAGACTTTTCTGGGTTTAGAAGCCTGCTCAGCAACTTGCCAGATTCATCCTGAGAAAGTCCTTTCTATATCTCAGTTTCTTTATCTGTAAAAAGGGGCTAACAATAGTATCTACCTTATAGGAGTCTTTTAAAGATTAAATGAACTCATCTGGTTAGAATTCAGTAAATGTATATTATTATTAAATTTGTTTAATCTAGATTAGGAAAGAGACATGCAGAGAGCTAGTTATAATAGCAAGAAGAATAAAAATAAGTGGCATGAGAAATTTATTAGCAAATATGTTATGGTGCATTTAATTCTTCCTGAAGTGGTGTTAGGGAAGGGCATATGGATCAGGGACACTTCAGTTGAGCACTGAAGAATGAGTAAGTTTCCAAAAAACAGATATGAGGCAAGAGACTCAGGGAAGGAAATAAAAAAGCATGGAGTCATGAAAATGCATGATACACTCAGAAAATATCGTATAATAGTTTTTTATGCCTAGAAAGTATATTTAAAAATAAACATCTTCATTTGATTAATTGATTCATTTTCTTTGAGATGGTGGTACCGGAACAAATGAGAAAATGATTGGCAGTCATGATGCTTCACTCCCTTTGCTCAATTTTCCTATTTTTCTTTGTTAAAATCCCACCATTAATGAGAAATTAACAACTTCTTTGAGTCAAACAGACAATCAAAATTCTGGCCAAATCACAGACTTTTTGCTAAGTAAGAGTTCCTAAAACACTAGCTTTCTGGTGGACATGCTGACTGAAACTGAACTTCAGCAATTATTTGGAAGCCTGACTGAAGCTCTCTCTTGGCAGAACTGGGCCTCATCAAGCTGGCTAATGATTTTGATACTGCTTTTTGCAGGTTCTGGGCTGACTGTGACCTGCTTCCTGCTCCTTGAGAGCTGTGTCAGTGAGCATGCTTTTGTCAGACTGCTGATAGAGAACCCACAGCAAAAGGCTTATGAATTAAGGAAAGACATATGGAGCTTCCTCATGGTCCCACTCTGTAGATCTAAGTCCCTCTGGGGTGGACTGGTCTTACGTATGCAGTCATCTACATGATTTGACTTTAGGCATCTGGTGCACTCCCTACCCCCATAACTACCCTACCTATTCTCCTGCCTCTAGGCTGGGGTAGACTCTTAACAAACATTCTTGGTGCTGAGTTGGATTAGGCATCAACACCTTTCATAAAACCTGCTGTCCTAGCAGAGGTCTGGGTGGCTTTCTATAAGACCCACTTAAGCTCCTCCTGCTTTGCTTGTGCACCCACAATCCCAGGTTGGGTTCTCTATTCACAGCCACAGTTTTGTAATAAGCTTAGAGGCGGCCCAGTAATACCGCTCTCTGCATATGAAATAGGATTCTGATTACCTCTGTTCTCAGATCACACCCAATTACTCCCTGGCATTATCCACCATTTCTGACTTTCCTTATCAGTTACAATTCAGCATAGGTTTCCTTCTAGATGCATTCTGAACAAGGCCTGTGTTTTGGAATGCTTTGTGTTCCCTATACTTTATACTTTCCCTATATTTCCTCTATCATAGAGATTATCACTGTATAATTACTTACTATATTATATATTAATTATAGATTTTCTTCACTAGTCTGTGAACTCTTTGGAAGTGAAGGATCTTCATTTATTTATCTTTATCACCCCAAACCCTAGGAAAAAAAATGTCTGGTGTGAAATAGGTGTTCAATAAGTCTTTCTTGATTAATGAATGATCTGTTTTTTCCAAAATAATTTGTGTACTACATAAAATGTTAATATTAATGGTTTATTTATTTGTTAAAAAGCATTATCCTTTAACTATGATCTTTTTAAAAATATGAATACTTTTTTTTTTAAAGTAGCCCAAGTCTTTAATATAGCTATAAATCCCTTAATTGTAACTCTCTTCTAAGAATGGGGTAGGTAGGGCTGAAAGATGGAGAATGAATGAGAAAATCTAGATAGAACTCTGCAGGCAAACTTTTCTACTTCCCAAATTTTCCAAAAACAAAAGTGTCCTAGATCTAAAGCAAAGGAGTCCCCAATATTATCATGCTTGTATCAGGGAGTCAACTGAAGCTTCTAGCTACTTAGTATCTAAGATAGATGGTATGGATTTTAAAACAAATGTTTAAATCCACTTAAGCCTTTTACACAGTGAAGGTTAAGTGACCATTAAAATGGGAAGATTCCATATGTTATTTTAGTACACAGACAAAAAATGCATCTACTACAAAACATAATCCATTAGGTTAATGATCTATGCTGAGGTGGCAAAAATATATTAGGGAAGTGATTCGCTGATTCCGTCAGCCTCTCCTGCATCAACTTACCTTTTCAGAGAGATGCAATGTTCATTTTTCTTTGGATCACTCTGTAGTAAAATAACTTAATTTCTCTGTCAAAATAGCATTCTCAAAGGCAAGCTCAGAAAAATTACACCAAATAGCATCATCATGCAATATATCCAAATCCAAGTACATCTCAGCTCTTTCTCAGGTGTTTTGTTTGTTTGGTTAGTTTGGTTGGGTTTCGCAGTGACTGCTCCTTTAGGACAATATTTCTCTATCTGGTATGCAACCCAAATAACAGAAAAGGGCAACTAAAGTGTGTTCTTGAACAGTTGCCATGGATGCAGTGCTAGGAAATATATATTTTTAAAATCTTCTTTTAAAAACCTTCTCCAAAAAGTCATACTTCATCTTGGAGATTAATAGTTTGCAAAAGAAATATGATCTAAGCTGAAACACACCCTGGCTCGAGCAGGCAGGGTGAAATTCAGAGCTTGTGCTATATTAGGGGAAGCGCAGTCTCCAGGCTTCCCGTAATCAGGGCAATCGACTGCCCAGCGACTGTGGGCTCTGGCAATGCTATTTTCCCTTTTATTCCTCGAATCCTGGTAGAGTAGAAGCTTTCTGCATATTTTAATATCAGTATAATCTGGCTTGCCCCTTTTTATTTTCCTTCAACTTTTTCATCAGTTTGCAACCAATAACTAAAATTGTTTCCACTGTTTGAAATTCCTAGAGTGATTTCTATTTTCTGACTAGAAACTGATGACCCAAGTAACTTTTCAGTCAATTATGAAATGTAATTTTTTCCATATTTCAAAAATCTGGAGCCTAGGATGATAGTCGCAGATGAAGATATTTTCCTATCTATTTCTTTGAAATTTTCTACTTCTATTTGGAATTTTTCATTTCAAACATCAAGAGAGCACAATTCAAGTTGAATAAAAAAAGGAATTTGGGGTTCATTAAGTGACAGTTCCAGTATACAGGCATTGAGTATGACTTTAGCAATCAAAACCAGAACTCTAACATCCAATCCTTGCTCTCCAGGACAGCCTTCTGCAAGCCCGGACTCATGGCTGTAGCAGTGCTAAGCCTCACATCCTCCATTACCCCAAACAAAATTCCAAAGACCCCCACGTATGACACATGTTTACTTCACACGCCCACTTCTGTATCAACCATTGTTAGCACACAACGTGATGTATTGATTATTTTAGGCAGTGAGGGCCTCACTCTTGAAACTCTAGTAGAAGGTAATTCCTCCCCAAAATGTTATACTTGTAGGAGGTACATCCTAGTAGCTCATGTAGAAGCTAATCTCACCCCAAAAGTAGAATGTTGATAGTAGAGGAAAACTTATTTTATTTTATTTTTTTTTAAAGATTTTATTTATTTATTTGAGACAGAGAGAATGAGAGAGAGAGAGAGAGAGCACATGAGAGGGGGGAGGGTCAGAGGGAGAAGCAGGCTCCCTGCCAAGCAGGGAGCCCGATGCGGGACTCGATCCAGGGACTACAGGATCATGACCTGAGCCGAAGGCAGTCGCTTAACCAACTGAGCCACCCAGGTGCCTGGAAAATTTATTTTAAAGAAAAGTGAGGCACATTATCTAAGGAAGAGGAAGAAAAAATTCTGGTCAGCAAATAAAAATCATCACACCATGCATGTATCCTGAACTCCCCCCCAAAATTATATCATTATAAGGATCTGCAAATGTCTCTTCCTGGAGATCTTCAGGATGTGACTAGCAGGTCCAGTACAAATGTACCATGATTACTCAACTTATGGTTATGACTAAAATTTAAAGCAGATGAACGATGTAATGATATCTGCATTTGAAAAATGGCTTCAAGGTGGAGAATGTATTGGAGCGGGCAATTCTGGATGCAGGGAGCCAACTTAGACAATGCTCTCAATAACCCAAGTGAGAGAGGGTTTTATGTCCTGGACTGGGGCAGTTGCTATAGTGGGTGGGAAAATATGCTCAAGTTCAAAAGATATTTATGGACTAGAACTGGTGAGGATCAGTAATGTTTCTCTGGTGATAGGAAGAGAAATCAAAGATGATGTCTTGGACACCTGAGTGGATGTCAGCACCTTCTACCTTGTTTGAGAACAAAGGAGGGAGAGCAGGTTGGAGGAGGAATCTAAAAGGATTAGCTCTACTTTCCATATACTGAGTGTGAGATGTTTATAAATAACTAAATTGGAAAAATCCAGTAGGAAATTAAGTATGTATATCTGATATTACAATACATTTGGGAGTCATCAGGCTCTTATTGGAATTTGAAGGCTTGGGAATGTTTTACATTGTCCAGGTGGTGAAGTCCCACTTATATGCCCTTACTATGGTCCATGCACTGGATTAAGCACATTTAGTTCAGTCCTCAAAACATATGATTTGGTTTTCATAACAATATAAAGTATGTAACTTTATTTTCCCATTCCACGGAACCTAAGAGGTTCACTAATCTACCCAAGAACACATCGCTAGTAATTATTTGAGACAGGTGAACCAGGTCAAATTAATTCCACTTCAATATCCTTTATGCCACTGTATAGTGTATAGAATGAGAACCCTGAGCAATGCTAATATTTAAAAGGAACAGAAAGTGCAGCTAATAAAGGAGACAAAGAAGAAAAATCTAGGGAATAGGAAGAATATTAAGAAGCATGCCTTCAGAATAGGCAGGGAATGAGAGCTTTACAAAAAGGAATGAATGATCTAGTGATACCAACTGCTGGAAATTTGGGTGACATAAGGACTGAAAGTGCCCTTCTGATATAGGAGCAAGGAGGTATTTGATGACTGACCTTGGCAAGATAATTAACGGTGGAGTCTGGTCTCTGTTTCTTTGCCTCTTTACTCAACACAGCAGCCTTTTAAAACATTCAATCGAAATCCTGGAATGGCTCCTCATTTCCCTCAGCAGGAAAGTCTAAGTCCTTACAAAAGTTTAGAAGCCTCTGTGTGATCTGGCCTCTGCTACAGCTGTGTCTTTGACCCTTACTATTCTTCCCTTCCTTCATTCATCTCCAATCCTACTGGCCTTGTGCTTTGAACACCCCAGGCATACTTCCACCTGCTTCCATGTTAAGATTAGTGCCTGGCTGTTCCTCTACCTGGAACATTATTCCCCCAGGTGTCATCCTTGCTTATTTCAGTAACTCCTTCAAATTATTGTATAAATATCATCTACTCAATGAAAACTGTCTTGAGTATTACGATCTACTCCTGTTGCTCCCTCCTGGCACTCCTAATTTTCTTTACGAAAACAGTGCTTGGCACAGAGTGGGCATTTAAATATGTGTCCAGTGAACACATAAATAAATAAAAGGTGGAGGAAAAATCTAGTTTTATGATGAAACATAAGTAATAGTAATAGTAATAGTAATAAAAGTAACCTTGACTTGGCCACTCTTTTGTGCCAGAAATTGTTATAAGCATTTAACAATTGTTAAATTTTTAAGCATCCACGACAATATCATGAGGTATATATTATTATCATCACCATTTTACAGAACAGGCACAGAAACTTTAAGTAACTTGTTCAAGGACACACAGCTATTACCTAGTGGAGCTAACACTTGAACCTACACAAACTTTAGAACCTAGACGTTAGATCACTATTTTTACCTAATGAAAATTACTATACAATGGATTTATTCTAAAGAAAAAGAAAAAAAAATACTCGAGAGCCACTTATACTACCCAAAGAGTTAAAACATTGTGAAATGGATTTCAAACAGAAATAGGCTGTCCAAGTCATGGAAAAGGCAGTGGCCCAGGTCTAAAATGATCACCTGGATACAGCCTATTAAGTTCAAAGTACAATAGTTGTTTTTTAAAAAGAAATCAAAATAGAATGAAATTTAACATGAGTGAACAGTATAGAAAGCTACAATATTCGTAGCTTAACATGATGCTATAATGGATTAAAGAATATGACACAAACACTGCTTTAAGCCACTAAGATTTGGAATGGATTTATGGTGACTCTCTTGACCCAGTTTACTAAGGACTGTTTCTGTTTTAAAACTGAATGTGTTTCCCCACAGTCCCAGGCAATCTGGACATTGGTCACCCTAGGGGTAGTTTATTTTGCAATAATAAATAATTGGTACACTCCCTACTTGATTGAAATTTTTTCAAGGCCAGGAACCATATCTTACTTAGTTTTGTGTATCTAAAAATTCTTTATTTATTGCCTTTTAGGTAAGAGTGGTTCAGTGATTTTTTTGGAATAAATATAACAAGACGCTTTTGTACTATAAGTAAGATGCTCTGGAAATGTGTGTGGAAGAGAAGATTAGATACACGAATTCATTTAGTCTTCACATTAATCTTGTGATATATACAATATTAGTTTCATCTTACAGATGAGTAAGATAAAGCTTACGGAAAGTTTTGGTGATAGAGATATGAAGAAGACCAAGACAAGTTTTTGTGTGTGTGCGTGGGGTTCTACTTGAGGCAAGCATAGTGTGCTGAGGGAACAGATAAATGAATGTCTTCAACAGAGTGTGATAAGTATGTACAAAGTGAACGAAAAAGTGGCTAAAAATGGCATTCCTTAAGTTAAATAAAGTAAGTCTTGGAGAGTAAGTTTGGTGCTGCTTATATGCAATTCTTGAACTGCATGATCAATTGAGATGATTAAAAATCAATTATATACTGAAATATATTAATGTATTGCACAATATTATTATATAGTAGGACATGATGAGATGACTCAGTCAATAAGAGTTGTCTGATGATGGCAGAAGACATACACAGTTTAATGACGGAGAAATTCAATATGATTCACTCAGGGCAAGAGTGGAAAGAGGGTGGTGACCAGGATATATAAAGTCCTTGGTTCATCACGGCCTCACAATTCTCAGGGAATATCAATATCTTTCCAGGAGTAAGCTGTACTTTTGGATAATCTTTATAGATAAGACCTCTTTCTACCCCTCTAGGTAAAACATGCATAAAATATGAAATATCTACAAAGATTATCTAAAAATAATAATTATTCTGTTTGAGTATTTTTTAACATACCAGGATATTTGTTGCTTTAAAAGTATTTTTTTGCTCAGTTCTACTTAATATATTGAAAGTTAATTCAAAGTTAATTCCATATAGAATATATAAATTAAAATACATAATTAAATTTATATATCAATTTATATCTGTTTTAAAGCTTAAATTTATAATCCTTCTATGTAAAACATGATTCGTTTTGCTCTTTTTTGCATCTTTGGGTGGATTTTCCATTTCTGAAAAAATTTACATGAGGCAATATTTTAAAATAGAGGAGAAAACACATAGCTCACGCTGAATATATTAGAATGACTACATTTGGAAAAAAAATAGTTATAAACCTTGTTATTTCAAAGTGAAATTAAAACAACTAACTTAGCAAAAAGTGTTTGCCCTCTGATAATGGAAATTTGAGTACTGCTTCTTCACCGGAATCAAAGGTTGATATAAATTACACATGCTTAGAAAATACACCTTTTTACTTATATCAGTAAAAATCTGGACACATATTTCAAAGTGTGTTTCGAACATAAAAACTTTCTTTACTTCAATTTGTTTGAAACTAGAGTGGTGTTCAAAAGATTGTCATTACAAAATATCATACTGCACCAAATTCTAAACCTGCACAAAACAGACAGTAAGTATAAACTTCTCAGATTTTGTGAAGAAAAAAATTCTAGTTAATTGTAGTTGAGAAGTAAATAAAAAGTGTATTTTTGCAACTCCCTGAGATAAACTGCCATTGGTACTCATTAAAAAAAAAGGAATAAGAAGTTAAAAAGAAAAGGAAGGGAAAAATTAAAGGAAAAAACATTGTCTAGTGATTTAAGGTGCTTTTCATGCTAAAATGATTACTTTTAGTCATAGCAATCTATAGTTTGAAACGCCATCAAGTTAAACTCTTTCTCCTTTTTTAAAAAAATATATGATGGGTTATGTATTTCACTGTGTTCTTATTACTGAAATCTAATCCACTGAACAATATGTATCATATTCAAAGCAATATACTTTAAAAAGTAAAATTATAGATTTTCTTACTGAAACTATACTTATTTTCTACTTCCCTCTCTCATATTTTAGGTGTTTATTATCAAAGAAATTGATAGTTTTTTTCCCTTTAATATAAATATATTTTATTCAACATTTGACAAATACTAGGTATACTCAATTATAAGGCAATGAATGTTAAAAAATCTATCCTATCATATTCCCAACTAGAAAGGCAAAACTTCTTAAAACTAATTTAAATGTACTGACTTGTGTTTTTTGCAGACTGCTGAACTGCTCTCTAAAGTCTGCTTTAGAGAGCAGTTCCTCTTTCTCTCCTCAACGCACAGCTAGTCTGCATCGCATAGCTTCCTTGGCTGTTAGAAGTTTCCGCAGAACATAGTTGTAAGTGATGTGTGCCATTTCAGGTCTTCAAACTAACATCAATGGGGGAAAACACAATCACCTTGAAGATGGCAGAGCCCCCACTATCCCAGGTTCCTGAATAACTATGTGGAATAGTGCTTTTGCTGACTTGTGACAGCCACTCTGGACTGTTACATGATAATTAAGTAAAATTTCATATCATCTTCTAAATTTTGGAGGTTTACTATCCCAACAGTTTAACTAAATATGTTAATAATATACTGAAAGTTCACATGTTTCTTTGACACCAGGGTCATCTTAATCTCCAACTAAAGTGTTCTAGACAAAGACTTTGAATTCATGTTATCTGCTTATAATTATTCCTTTTTTTCCCCCTCCCTTCACCTGTTATCATGGCTCCCTACTCTCCTTTTGAAGGGTAATATTCCATCGTACATTGGCTCTAGGCTCCATATGTGACTTGAGTCCATCAATGGAATGTTAATGAGCCTGAAGTGAGAGGATATTGTCATCTTTTGCAGGATTTGGTTTGTGCTGTGAGTTTCTCCTCAGTTGGCTGCTGGTCCAAGGAGAATGAATGGATAAACAGATCTGAACTCAAGCTGAAGTCCGAAGCAGAGCAACCCTAGTGAATGATGTGAATGAGAAAAATAAATGCTTGGTATCAAATCACTATGCTGTACACCTAACACTAACGTGACATTGTGTGTCAACTAGACTTCAATTAAAAACAAAAGAAAGAAAAGAAAAATAAATGTTTGGTGATATCTGCCATCAGGGTATTTATTTTTATGCAGCATAATCAACACTAGCCGACTAACATACCATCTATAATAGCTCACTGAAAATTTTATCACAAGCACAAGTACCAACATTTGTAACACTAGGTTTTTTTTTTTTTTAATTTGCCTTGGTTGTTTATTTGTTTTTTTTTTTATAGTTATGAACTTCAAAATCCAACAAATGGAATTTCTTTTTTTTAATGGCCTTTAAACAGTTACATTACAATGACATTTTACTTTGCAATCCTGAGATCATAGGCCTGGGTATAAAATCTCTGTTAAATTTATTTGCCTCCTCTCTAGTTTTTCTGTCAGATGATCTCTCTGTGCATCCCAAACTATCATTGATTGGAATAGTTTCATGCTAATAATTTTTTCATAAATAGGATGTCTTGTTTCAAAAAATGAAGTATGAGAGTTTTTAAGAACTTAGTGATGATCCTTTTTGTAAAGATTTTTTTAATGGCAGACCTTACTTTGTCTTTTAAGAAATAAGATATTTCTTTAGCAACCTTATGTTCTAGATATTGCACTAAGGGCTGTAACTGAAACATGATAAAAAATATGAATATACCTTGGTCTCAAAGATACTTGTAGGCTCAGCAGGCAAATCTCAGGGTGTTCTGAGATATTAGCCTGCTTGGTTTGTGTTTCTTCTTTTTTCCTTCTCTTAACACACACCGCTATAAATGGGAAATGTATCAGGCTTACAAAAAAAGATCATCTTAGCCAGAAGCAGGGGACACTTCTTCCTTTCAAGTAACATGCACAGCCCACATGCACAACCCCTGACTCCGCCACTCACATTGCCTCCCCACCACTAGATTGCAAAGAGAAAGACAGGCAAAGCTGGAGGTCTCAAAAGAAGAAAGACTAAAACCTTACCTTCACACAGTATGCTGGGGCAGCAGAAAGAGCTCAGCACGAAATGACTGACTGAATGCCATGGGTAGGTGACTTCATGGGCGTTCTTAGTAAAACTCCAGACTCTCAAAGGAACAGAATGCCTCCTGGCTTGAAGGGCAAAGCTACATGGTCAATAGAGATCTAAGGAGTAACCTATGAGAACACTGGCCAATGACCAGAGGGGCTGAATCTCCTACTTATTTTGTCTGAAGGATCCAGGCAGCTCCAAGAAGAAATTAGCTTTACAAAGTCTGTAATGTTTCTTGCATTTTTTAGTTTGTGCCAGAGCCACATACCTACTACACAAATCATATCTCAGTTCCTATACATTGACAAGTTTTATGATAGAGATCCACAAAGTTGAAATGGAGATTCCTAAGAAGGGAGCCTTTTCAAGAACAGACTTAGAGAACAGACTAAGACTCCGATCCTGAATTTATATAAATTTCAACTAGGTAATTTGGCTTGATAGCTGTACCCTCCCCTCCTCTGTCATAAGTCTAAGAAAAGCTTTCTTTGTGAATTCTCAGAACAAATATGAAGCTATATGGATTCATGTATTATCTGTAAAGCCATGTTGTACAAACATCTCTTTACTTAATGTAGTTTCTCTTTAAAAGGGACAGGGAAGGGCGCCTGGGTGGCTCAGTTGGTTAAGCAACTGCCTTCAGCTCAGGTCATGATCCTGGAGTCCCTGGATCGAGTCCTGCATCGGGCTCCCTGCTCGGCAGGGAGTCTGCTTCTCCCTCTGACTCTAACCCCTCTCATGTGCTCTCTCTCATTCTCTCTCTCTCAAATAAATAAATAAAATCTTAAAAAAAAAAAAAAAAAAGGACAGGGAAAATGCTACTAACCTATAGTTGGTTAACTGATATTTTTCAGGCAATTTGTATGCTACTTTGTACATATTATCTCATTTAAACCTTTCTAAGACATTGAGATATGTAACTCCCTATCTCCATTTTACAGATAGAAATAGCATAGTCTTTTAGGCTTAATTTTTTTGTCCAAGATGACAAGAAGACACTTGAACAAGTAACACAATTCATTACTATTTCACATAAAATAATGTTTATCTTATTAGAGCTGTAAAAGATACAAAACAAGGTATTTTGGTTCAAGTTTTTAAAATTTATTAACATGTTTTATCTCATTTATTTGCTGATTCTCTTTTTTACTTACTTTACTTGGTTATATTTACAATTCAAGTAAATAAACTAGTATTTGAGTTCAAGTGGATTAAATTCAGTGGAAAGTGTTGGACACCTGGCAGCCATTCTTATTTTTTTGAAGATTTTATTTATTTATTTGAGAGAGAGAGCACGAGAGAGGGAAGGGTCAGAGGGAGAAGCAGACTACCTGCCGAGCAGGGAGCCTGATGCGGGACTCCATCCTGGGACTCCAGGATCATGACCTGAGCCGAAGGCAGTCACTTAACCAACTGAGCCACCCAGGCACCCATTCTTATTTTTTTAAAGCAACATGAGAGTGCAATAAAGAACTTCTAGAAGATATCATCCATAACATCCTTATTACATTTTCCCCTTTTCTTATTTATGGTCCACCTTTGTCAACATGCACACATATTTTTAATAATATGCATAGAATTTTTTATTTTATTTTTAAACTTGGCTTACTGTAAAAATGTCCCGCATTTTAATTTAGCACTTACAATTATAAATGCCTGATGGTCTGTTAAAATAGTGTAGCATAATTTACCATACCTATTCATTCCTCATACCCAAATATCATTGAACACTCTACATGCTGTCTCCTCAATTTCTCCAGAATCCAGACTCTGCCTTCTGCTCCTGCCACCCTAGTCCTTGCCCTCCTAATCTTTGTCCTACACTACTATAATTGTATTTAACCTGTCTGTCCTGTTTCTAGCCTCATTGATAAATAAGCCAGCCTTCATAATGCTGGCAAAGTCGTCATTCTTTAAAAAAAAAAATCTCTTAAGTCGTCTCCATACCTAAAACTAGCATCTAGCACAGTGGATACCTTTATTGAGCCCTTATTTGGCCAAAGTGTACCCAGTGATCTTCATTACTGACCTTTTCATCTACCTTCCCCACCCACCTTGAATTACATCTGGTTGCTTAATTTGCATTTTATCACATATGCCATCCAACTAATGCTGCGACTGGAGTCTTTCCCTGTATTTCAAAAATATTAAGTTTTTATTTACTAAATATGGATCACTTGACTTTATTTTGCCATAGGGAAATCAAAATGAAAGGTAAATGTCAGTTTTAAAAAAAATATTAAATAGCACAAATAATCAGAGCTATAAAGCAGAATAATCATATAAAATAAAAATTAGGTGTAAAAGGAAACATTAAAGAAGCCCGCAGGAGTTGAGTGATTTGAGCCCCAGGGCAGCAAGTCTGTAGCTGAAGGATAGATATAAATCCCATATTACCTTGCTAAGAGACACACATTCCTGATACTGTTTATCTAACATTGTAATCAGAAAATATATTAGAAAGAGATGTCCAACTCTCTCCAAAAGCTTCTACTGGGAAAACTGGCTTCCAACAGGCTCTATTGCATCTCTTCACATCTAAAGCCCTTCCTTATATTATGTTCATTGTGTTTCCACTAATCTTTGTAGATTTTCTTAAGCATCCCCCCATTGGATGGACAGTAACAATACTTGCCAGTTATTAGATACTCTCCACAGAACTTAAACCAACTTGAACTCAGATCTTATTTATTTGACTATAAAAGTAGCCAACTTTTCCCCCCAAAATAAAATCTGGTTAACTAGTTCAAATTGGGATCCATTCATATTTTCTTAAACAGAAAAGAATGCAGTATAGTTTACAATCCAAACAAACCAATTATATTTATTAAGCAGGAAAATTCTGCTCTCTGGACTATTATACCTCCTTTCAAAATACCAGAGAAACTTTATCCATCACTTGGCAACATGACCAGTGAAGGAGCTTATGCTAAACACAGGTGATTCCATAACTCGGGGGGACTCAGTATCTCTTATGTACTCCTAAACCTCATCAAGGCTTCCTTAACCCTTGGAACCTTACATCACATTATGGATGCATGTGTGCATATTCATTCAATAAATGCTTAACCAATTTATAAATTTAACAGGAGGGGACTCAGGGCCTGGGCACATATGTAGCTGCCATGACTTCTACACATAGTTCTATGCTTTCTGTCTCTCTCTTTTTTTTAGTTGAACATCTTTTATTTATTTTTTTAATTTTATTTTATTATGTTATGTTAATCACCATACATTACATCATCAGTTTTTGATGTAGTGTTCCATGATTCATTGTTTGCATATAACACCTAGTGCTCCATGCAGTACGTGCCCTCCTTAACACCCATCACCAGGCTAACCCATCCCCCGAACCCCTTCCCCTCTTAAACCCTCAGTTTCTTTCTCAGAGTCCATAGTCTCTCATGGTTCGTCTCCCCGATTTCCCCCTCTTCATTTTTCCCTTCCTATTATCTTCTTCTTCTTCTTTTTTTTTAACGTATAATGTATTATTTGTTTCAGAGGTACAGGTCTGTGATTCAACAGTCTTACACAATTCACAGTCCTCACCATAGCACATACTCTCCCCAATGTTTATCACCCAGCCACCCCATCCCTCCCGCCCCCACCACTCCAGCAACCCTCAGTTTGTTTCTCAGAGTCCATAGTCTCTCATGGTTCATTTCCCCCTCCGATTTCCACCCCCCCTTCATTTTTCCCTTCCTACTATTTTCTTCTTCTTTTTTTTAACATATAATGTATTATTTGTTTCAGAGGTACAGGTCTGTGATTCATCAGTCTTGCACAATTCACAGTGTTCACCATAGCACATACCCTCCCCAGTGTCTATCACCCGGCCACCCCATCCCTCCCACCCCCCACCACTCCAGCAACCCTCAGTTTGTTTCCTCAGATTAAGAATTCCTCATATCAGTGAGATCATACGATACTTGTCTTTCTCTGATTGACTTATTTCTTTTTTTTTTTTAAGATTTTATTTATTTGACAGAGAGAGACACAGTGAGAGAGGGAACACAAGCAGGGGGAGTGGGAGGGGGAGAAATAGGCTTCCCACCGAGCAGGGAGCCCGATGTGGGACTCGATCCCAGGGCCCTGGGATCATGACCTGAGCCGAAGGCAGACGCTCAATGACTGAGCCACCCAGGCACCCCGATTTATTTCACTTCTATGTTTCTCTTGACAATTGTGGAGTTTGCTTGTGGTTGTTCCTAAAGTTTATCTCTGTATCAGCTGAGGTGCTGTTTTTTGGGGGGGACCTAGATATTTTCTCCCCAAATCCTCCTTACCTCAGCTGAGATCCTTCTTTCCTCATTTCATCTGAGGCAGTGCTTCAAAGGAAAATGATTTCTTGGGACAATTTTTTAGGTTGGAATATAAAAGGAAAGAAATAGGTACATATCTAAATGTAGACCTGCTCTCTGTCTAACCAGACTTTGTTGTCCTCGAATAATGGAGAAATCCTAATCATGGTCCTTCATTTTAAAAATTTAAAACATAACTGTTTAGAGAATAATTTTATATTTGCACTTAAATTTGATACCATGAGGGATTATGGTAGGAAAATAACACTTAAAGTTCTAGTTTACTTTCCCATCTGTGTCGAGCGATCCGCTGATTTAAAGTAATTTTATTTAAATCCTGGGCAGTGAAAGTAAAGAAAAAAAAAAAAAAAGCTTTCTAGTTGATTTGGAAACTTCTATAGGGAAAATACCATGGTTGTTTTCCTCAAATGGTTAAATTGGCATTAAAAGACATTTAAAACTAAGTTATACTGTTCACACCACACTTCTTCATAGCTGTAGTTTTTTATGTGCCACCTTTTCTCTAAGTAGTACCACATGTTTTATAGACTGTAAGTTACTAATCAAAAGGGTAACTATGCTTTAAATGTGAATATATTTCACTTATCTTAAAGGTAAGTGCTATTTTGAGTTTTCTGCACTTTCAGATTTCTTCACCTCTAAAAAGTAAGTTGTTTCCTTCTGGATATAATTAACTGCCAACAACCTAAATGTATTTTTTAAGTTGGTAGCTGAATAGAAAAGATAGAGAGAGATTGCTTTATGAGATCAGACCTTTGGTCTTTCTGTGTCAAAATCTTAACTCTGGGGGGAAAAAAGTCTTACCTCTGGCAGTGGCCATTATCTGATGACTTGCAAGGTGAGTGGAATATACTTTTTTTGAATTTGATGACTTTGGAGTAGTCTACGTGGAAATAAATTTTTTGATAAATGTTTGTGGAAATATGCTAATAAAAACCTATGTGAGCGTGATAGCAATCAATCATATAATCCATTGGAACATAGATTTTTAAAAAATAATAACAAACTGGATTTTGGCACCATAAGAATAAAGAAGTCAAGTAATTGCCTGAATTTTTATTTTCATCCAGCTTTTCAAGCAGATAGGAGATCTGACCACTCCTTTTAAAGTATAGCACATATGGAAAAACCTCGAAAAGGCAGCCCCAGTGAAGAAAGATATTCAGCAAAATTAATCAAATCAGTCTTTTTAACTCATGTACCCTTCTTTTCTCCCAAGATTTCAACTGTGTTTTTCTATTCCTGATGTTGGACTCCTCTATGGACAGAAGCTGGAGCTTTCCCTGATTAGGTCCCAACCCTTCAGTCATCCTCCACTAGTGAGACTGGGGACTGCATCTGTATGTCTTAGATTTATAGGCAGAAGCTGCCCTCCAATTTCTTTTACCTCTGTTCTTCATTTCTACTGAGTAGTATTGTCACTGAGAGGAAAAAAAGACAAAGCAGGCATTCTTTCCTTCCCTACTACTTCTTTTCCTCTTTTTAAAATTATTTCAATTAGAGCTGTGTGTGTGTGCATGTATATAAAGATATGCACTGTGAATTGTGTAAGATTGTTGAATCACAGACTTGTACCTCTGAAGCAAATAATACATTACATGTTAAAAAAAAAAAAGAAAGAAAAGAAAAAAAAAAGAAAGAAAAAAGCAGAAGATAATAGGAAGGGAAAAATGAAGGGGGAGAATCGGAGGGGGAGACAAACCATGAGAGACTATGGACTCTGAGAAACAAACTGAGGGTTCTAGAGGGGAGGGGGTGGGGGGATGGGTTAGCCTGGTGATGGGTATTAAAGAGGGCACGTTCTGCATGGAGCACTGTGTGTTATGCGCAAACAATGAATCATGGAACACTACAACAAAACTAATGATGTAGTGTGTGGTGATTAACATAACATAATAAAATTAAATTTAAAAAAGATATTTATTTTTAATAGTTTTAATTCATTAAAACTTTGTCTTAATTCATACTTCTGTACAAACTTTTTAAACCATAAATAAAATAGAAAAGGTGAAGTCCAAGCTTTTCTCAGTGAAATCTGTTTGCAACACTTAGTTTTTAAAAATACAAAGTTTTTAAGAGTCAACCTGCAAACAAACCTCTCAAAATAAGAGAAAGCAGAGAGTGAGAGATTTGTATATATCCCTAGTATCTCAATGTATTTGCCACAATTACCTAGGAGGTTTGAGTTTGATACATTTGTGTGAATTAGTGTTATTTAGTAATGTAGAGATTACCTAATGAAGGGGAGAAAATCAATTGGAGGAGTTAAAGGTAAGCCTTCACAAGAAGGTGAAGAAGAAAAAAAAAAATAGTTCAACTAGATTCTCCAGGGGAATGGATACCAAGGGGACCTCTTTCAGTGACCTGCAGGTATGAGCTATGTTTGTCTCATTGCCTAAGGGATTTGCCAATTATGTGCTCCCTGACTATGAGCTGGTCTCTAACCAGAGAAGATGAAAGAGTCTAAAAACACCTTTCAAACTTAAGTGATAATGAGGTGTTCCTAAAAAGGATGGAAGGAATAACTAGTAAGGAAGTCAAAAGGATAAAATATGATTTTTAAAAAATAGAAATGAGTAAAACCAGAGGCAAAAGTTCATAAGTTACAGAATATGTTGCTGAAAAGGACTGTATAATTAAGGATCTCTTTAGGGAGTGTTATTTCTGGTGGTCTCCAAATTTCTGAACACCCATTCCCATCAGGAAAAAGGAAAAATAAGTTGAGTATGTACCCTCCATGTATCTATTTATTTAAAGTTATATTCACATACTATTGTGTTGGCAAATTGCATATATTTTAAAATATACACAAAATATAATTCTTCAAAAATGAGACAAATACTTTAATAATTCCATTATTGGTTACGTGCCTAAAACCTTTCTTGTAAATGCCTCAATATTTTTGTTATCCCATTCAAAGTTCTTTTCTAAAAAGAGTGTATGTTGAGTTTAAGAGTTGATGTTATCAGGGGCCCCTGGGTGGTTCAGATGGTTAAGCATCTGCCTTCGGCTCAGGTCATGATCCCAGGGTCCTAGGATTGAGCCCCGCAACGGGCTCCTGGCTCAGCGGGGAGCCTGCTTCTTCCTCTCCCTCTGCCTCTCTCCCTGCTCATGCTCTCTCTTTCTCTGTATCTGTGTGTCTCAAATGAGTAAATAAAATCTTAAAAAAAAAAAAACAGTTGACATTATCATTTTAGCTTAAAAAAATACCCTAAAAACACTTAAATGCAAATAAAGGAAATGTCTCATTGGCTGCATTAACCATGACACACATTTTTCAGCCCATATATAATTAGGCTACCCTTCTGTTGAAATTTGGTTTTATGTTAAATTTCTGTATTCCTTGAGTCAGTTGTTCTTATGAACTGATTAGAAAATGGTTTCTAGAATTTTTTTATATGAAGAACAATGAGTTTTTATGAGTGACATGTTTGCAACAAAACATTCCCAAATATCCATCTTCAAAATGCTTTCTCTTTGGCATGAGTTTCTTTCTCATTCATTATGAGGGGGGGGGAAAGCTATGTTTACCGAGAAGGGTCTAATAAAATGTGTTTATTTTTAAAAATAAATTTCGGGTAGCATGCAATAGTTTGATTAGATTAAAATGCTTTCGTTTTTACTGACCCACTCAACATCTGTCTGGCAAGAAGCTCACATAATAGCTGTGGCAGTTTCCTTCAATCTGAGGTTTCTGTGTAAGAATCTTTTTAAGAAACTTGTCCATTTTGTGAAAGTCTGTTTGCTGAAATTAAATAGTAAAAACAATAAATAATATAATTTTAATTTTATTAACACATTGAGGCCACCAGCATTAATCTGTATTATTCATATAATAAAACTTTGTGTATGTCTTCCTTTTTAAACAAAAATAACTATAAGTTGAGATTCTAATATTTTCTTCTTGAACTCCAGTGGGCCTTCTTCAGAGCTCCTCCTATGCATGCATTCTATTTTGAAGACCACTGGTTCAAAAAAATTATAAATTATTTTAACATGTACTGGCAGGTTGAAAACTCTTAGTGTAGAGATAGTGGGAGGGAGGGTGGAAACAGAGAGGGGAAAGAAACTAACATTTTTATGGATTACGCATTTCACTTACAATCTGTGAGATAACTACTGCACTGATTAAAAACCTGAGCCTTGAAGATGATAAATAACTTTAAAAGAGCCATCCAGACACTAAACCTTAGGAATATGTTCTTTTGGAGGTGAAATCCTCATTAGTGACTTTCTGTTAAAAGAATATAGAGATTTCTGAATGCAAAACGGATATAAATAATAAAGTATCTTCCTTGAAGCAAGAGAGAGCAAATTCCATAGTCACCGTAGAAAGTTCCTGAATCTTAAAACTCTCAATTAGATTCCTTTGATCAGACAGAACAATGCTATCACCTTTAGGGCAGGAACAAGCCAAACAGTATCCATTTCCATTCATGACTCCAACAATCACAATAAAATAATGTGCTCCAGATATAAACTACATGCCAGAAACTATAAAAAGGACTCATTTATTCAATAAATTTTTATTTGAAACATTTCTAGGTGTCAGGCACTAAAGATACAATGGAGCAAAAATAGACATAATCACTGATATTCTGTTATTGTCTTTAAAAGATAGTCGTTAATTAAGTACTAAAACCAATAAGTGTTCAATTATAAACAAAGTAATAGTTATGAAGAAAAGGCATGTGGCAATATGTAGGTTATAAATAAAGAAAACTGGCCAAAGCACAGGTCATGGGGGCCTTTTCTAAGATCTGAAGTGTGATGTGGGGTTACCAAGGTGAGAGTCATAAGGAGAGCATGTCAGGCAGAGGGGATGGTACCATCTGTTCAGGGCCTGTCAGAGGAGGCCATATAGCATGACCCAGAAACTGACAGCAGGCAAGTGTGACTGGAAATCGAAGGGTGAAGAGTAGTATTCTGCGTGTGATTTGAGCCTGGAGAAGCATGCAGAGTAAAACCATGTAAGACTCTTAGAACATTAACATAATGTTGTTCCTTATTATATGAAGAGTTAGAAGTTGTCAAGGATTTTAGATAGAGAATGACATGATCAAAGTCATTTGGAAGATATCATGGCAGCTGAAATACGGAAAACTGGAGGAAGCTAGATTGTATTAAAGATGGTGATTTAAGAAACCACAGAAGTAGAAATGAGAGTCTAATACTGTTGTGGAATATCCAGTTGAGGGGAAGAGGTTTAATATATACTATAAAGAAAAAGGATAGCTATGTTGTCATCTAGTAGAAAGAGAAAAAAATAACCTAAAAGTTTTTGAGAAAGTCAGGGGGAGGTGAATGGTTAAATCAAAGATGAACTAGAGAGAGACTACAGAGAGATAGAGAAAGAGGATTTAACATTTCAAGCATTAAACGGGTGGCAGTACCCAAAAATCAACTGTATTTCTATATACCAGCAATGAACATTCCAAAAATGCAATTAAGAATATAATTCTATTTAAGATAGCATCAAAAGAAAAAAAAATGGTAAAAGTTGACAAAGTAGTATAAGACTTCTACACCTAAAACTATAAAACATTGTTGAAAGGAATTAAGGCATAAATGGAAAGATTCCCCTAGTTCACAAATTGGTAGAGATATTATTGTTAAGAAAATAATACTCCTTAAATTGATCTGCAGATTCAATGCAATCCCTATCAAAATGCCAGCTGGATTTTTTTAGGCAATTGAAAAGCTGATTCTAAAATCTATATGGAAATATAAGGGATTCAGAATAGCCCAAACTTTCTTGAAATAGAGGAACAAGTTTGGAGGACTCACAATTCCCAATCCCAAAACTTCCAACAAAACTGTAGTAATTAAGATATTGGGGTATTTGCATAAAGACAGACATATAGATCAAAAAAAATAGAATTGAGGGGAGCCTGGGTGGCTCAGTTGGTTAAGCATCTGACTCAATTTCGGCTCAGATCATGACCTCAGGGGTCATGGATCAAGCCCAATGGTGGGCTCTGTGCTAAGTGCAGAGTCTGCTTGAAAGATTCTCTCCCTCTGCCCCTGCCCCCACTCATGCCCTCTCTCCTTCTGTCTCTCTCTCAAATAAATAAATAAATGTTAAAAAGAGTAGAATTGAGGGGTGCCTGGGTGGCTCAGTTGGTTAAGCGACTGCCTTCGGCTCAGGTCGTGATCCTGGAGTCCCGGGATTGAGTCCCGCATCGGGCTCCCCGCTCAGTGGAGAGTCTGCTTCTCCCTCTGACCCTCTCCCCTCTCATGCTCTCTCTCACTCTCTCTCTCTCAAATAAATAAATAAAATCTTTAAAAAAAAAAAAAAGAGTAGAATTGAGAGAGTCCAGAAATAAACCTTTCCATTTGTGGACAATTGATTTTTGACAATGGTGCCAAGATAATTCAATGGAAAAAAATGGTCTTTTCAACATATTATAAGAACTGGATATCACATGCAAAAGAATGATATTGGATACATCTCACTAAAAACTTGTACATGAATGTTTGTAGTTGCCTAATTCCTAACAATCTAAAAGTAGAAAACAACTCAAATGACCAACTGATAAATGGATAAAAAATGTGGGATATCTATTCAATGTAACATTTTTGGCAATAAAAAAGGGTAAAGTAATGATACGTGCTAAAACGGATGAACTTTGAAAATATTGTGCTAAAAGAACATCACAAAAGACCACATATCGCATGATTCCGTTTATATAAAATGTCTGATATAGGCAAAGCTATAAAGACAGAAAGTAGATTAGTGATTGCCTAAGACTGTAGGGGTGGGGGGATGGTGAATGATTACTAATAAGTAAAGGGTTTCTTTTGCCAGGGGACAAAAAAGTCCTAAAATTACATTGGACTAACAGCTGCACAACCCTATGAGTATACTGAGAAACATTGAATCATGCACTTTAAATGGGTGAATTGTATGGTATGTGAACTGTATAAAGAAAACTGGTTTAAAAATCTCAAGCATTTAAAAATGGATTGGAATGAGAAATGTGAGATATGAGAGGGAGAGGGGTAAATGTCAATAAATATTTTCTTTGTTAAAGTGGATGGATTTTAGTGCCAATCACTAAAGGATGCCTTGGTTTGAGAAGAGCTGGCATGAATTAACTTTTAAATATGTTGAGTTTGGGGTGCCTGTGGTTCAATGGTTAAGCATCCGAGTGTTGATATGGGCTCAGGTCAAAAATCTAAGGATCATGAGACTGGGCCCCACATCTGGCTCTGTACTGGGCATGGAGCCTGCTTAAGATTCTCTCTCTCCCTCTCCCTTTGACCCTCTCCCGAGCTCACATACACTCTCTATATAAATACATACATACATACATACATACATGCATAAGTAAATAAATAAAAATATTTTGAGTTTGAAGACAAGAGATAACAAATTTTGGCAAGAATGCAAAGAAAAGGGAACACTTGTGCACTATTGATGGGAATGTAAATTGGTGCAGCCACTGTGAAAAACAGTATGGAGGTTTCTCAAAAAATTAAAATAGAACTCCCATATCATCCAGCAATTCCATTTCTGGGTATACATGTGAAAGAAACTAAATCACTAGTCAAAGAGATATCTGTGCCCCTGTGTTCATTACAGAATTATTCTCAATAGCCAAGACATGGAAACAACCTAAGTGTCCATCCACAGATGAAAGGATAAAGAAGATGTGAGATGTATATACAAAGGAATATCATTCAGCCCTAAGAAAAAAGGAAATTCTACCATTTGTGACAACACAAATCAAACTTGAAGGTATTATGGTGAGTAAGTCAGACAAAGAAAGACAAGTATGTATGATCTCGTACGTATGATGTACGTAGAGACAGAGTAAATTGTTGGTTGTGGGGAAGGAGGAGTTGGGAGAAATGGGAGAAGGTGGTCAAAGGTACCAACTTCCAGTTATAAAATGAGTAAGTTCTGGGATCTAATGCAGAGCATAGCAACTATACTTAACAATATTGTATTACATCTTGAAAGTTGCTGAGAGTAAATCTTAAAAGTTCTCACCACACACACACAAATGGCAACTATATGAGGTGACAAATGTGTAAACTAATCCTATTGCAGCAATCATTTCACAGTATATACATGTATCAAATTATCACAATGTACACCTTAAACTTACACAATGTTATATGTCAATTATATCTCAATGAACCTCAAAAAAAATTCTAAGCTCATTGGCTGAAAAGAGGAGCATAACCGGAAATGGAAAATGACCTGTTCTGCATGTTCTAAAAAGAGAAAAAGGAAAAAGAAAAATAAAAAAAGACCAATTGATGGAATTTACAGGGATAAATAAATTAGAAAATTTTCTAAAAATTTAAGAAGTTCAAAAAATAGAATGATTTACCTCATGTGTATTCAGTTATAGTTGAATATTTTTTAATCACATGGCAATTTTAAATAAAACAAATATACTATGAAATTTTTCTATGCAATTTTCCTTTGTAACCTTTGCCTACCACCCAATCTCATAAATTGACTTAAATTTGAGAAGTATCCAATTTATATGGTAAAGCCAAGACATTTAGGAAACAGATCACTTTCAGTTATGATTTCTTTATAATTATACATTTAAAAGCTCCTGCTGATTATCTGACTTCTGTGCCATCTAAAAGTAAATGCTTTACTACTTGTAAAACCAGAAATAGGTCAATCAATGGCAATGCTGCCACTGTCCAATCATCCATTAGCCATTACATGTCATCAACTCAAATTTACTTTTTGATGGGGTATAGAATGTCAAAGCAAAGGAAAAAGACATTTTAAAGGTTAGTGTTATATCATGCCAAAGGAAACATTGGCAGACTTTTTTTTAATTTGAAAAATATAACCAGAGGTTATGGCAATTCTATTGTTTCTTTTGCCATTTATTCTACTTTGTTATTTGATCTGATTAGTAAAGAAAAAAAAAAATGGAAGTAGGTCATGTCTATTGTCATTTTGATCTACAGACAAGTCATAGTGGAAAAAAAAATTAGATGTAGCATATCAGCATACTACCTAGAACAAAAGATAATCCTGCAATTTCTGCATTTTCTTGGTAGATCTTGTTAGTAAAATCTTGGTATGATAATTCAGCAAAGCAAAGTTGAATTCATATAAACTGGTAATGTTCCTTAAAATATCTATTTAGGGTGCTAAAGAACAAATGTCGATTTATTTATTTGTTCATATATCATGTGCATGAGAGTTTATTGAGAAATGTATTTTGAAAGTACTATGTGCCAAAAATTTTACCAGACACAATATAAAAGTATTTATCTTTAAAGTTCACAATGTCATTAGTAAATTAAGTGATGAGAAATCTCTGAATAGTTCTCCCAGCTTTTATCTTCTGTCATTAGTAAATATCATTTCTTGGGGCACCTGGGTGGCTCAGTCATTAAGCGTCTGCCTTCGGCTCAGGTCATGATCCCAGTGTCCTGGGATTGAGTCCCCGCATCGGGCTCCCTGCTCAGCAGGAAGCCTACTTCTCTCTCTCCCACTCCCCCTGCTTGTGTTCCCTCTCTCACTGTGTCTCTCTCTGTCAAATAAATAAATAAAATCTTTAAAAAAAATTAAAAAAATAAAAAAAAGTAAATATCATTTCTTGTTACTAACATCAGGAGTAACACCAAAGAGAAGGTTTCTTGAATTAATTCCTAGCATTGTTCAATTGACAGCTTCAGGAGGAACAAAGGATGCTTCTGTTTACCTCTGGGATAAACAAAACAAAATGAAATCCTGATCATCACACCCTGAAGATAGCAGTTAGGAGTTTTTCTCCCATAAGTAGCAGAACACATCAACACAAACTGACTTAAACTATAAGAAATGTTGGAATTCCCCAAGAGGTGGGATGAGCTCCAGAGTCAGACCTCTGATTTCTCTTTCTCTAATACTCCCTAGGTCTACTTTCTTCCAAGAGCTAGCTGAGGAACAGCTGATAACAAGATTGATGGGGTGCATAGCTCAAGTATCATAATCAAACATAACAAGTCCAGGGAAAAAAACACCATTTACTGTTGCACCTCTTTCTTACAATGAAAGAACCTTCTCTCTGAGTTAGGTGTCCACTCTTATACCAATCACTGGCAAGGAGAATGAGATTACCACAGCCAGTTTAAAGTCTAAAGCAATTTAAACAATTTAAGATCTAAAACTGAAATTAAGAATGAGGTCACCTTGGGCGCCTGGGTGGCTCAGATGGTTAAGCGTCTGCCTTCGGCTCAGGTCATGATCTCAGGGTCCTGGGATCGAGTCCCGCATCGGGCTCCCTGCTCCTTGGGAGCCTGCTTCTCCCTCTGCCTCTCTCTCTCTGTCTCTAATGAATAAATAAATAAAATATTTAAAAAAAAAAAAAAGAATGAGGTCACCTTTGAGGTCACTTCATGAAAAAAAGTGGAAATTTTTTTTAAAATCAGGGTTCTGCTAGGAAGAAAAGAGAGCTGGGTGATAACTAATAGTATCGACTACATTGTACTTGTTGATTATGATAGAAACGTTATCATAATTTAATAAATAATAGTTTATATTAATTAATTAGATCATATGTATATAAATATATAGGTAAAAAGGTATATAGTTTGTCCAAAATAACAGAAATATCTGACCTCTAAGCTTTGTATCTCTTCCTGGGAAGTCATGCTATCATCTTACAGGTGCTGAGAAGCAAGAGCATTTCCAGTGGAAAGAAGCTGTAGGACTCAAGAAATTTCAGAAATACTGAAGCTGTGCTAAGGGGAGGACAGACTCTGTTCCAAACTCTGACAACATCCTGGAGAAGCAGGGGATGCTCAAAGGAAGATGGCGAATTCATACAACTAGAACAATAGAATCTGGGGAAGCAAGACTCCCAGCATCAGCAAAGATGCCCAGATCCATGGCATGGGGACATGGTGTGGCCACACTACAGAGGGCTGGCAGTAGGCAATGGACATTTGCCCAACTATGTTATTCAATTTAAGATACCCTGACTTCCTTTATACTAGGTGTGTGGGGTGCAGGTTGAGAGAACTCTGATGTGAATGAAATTAAATTGTTCAATAGACCAGTGGATTGAGGCACTCATTATTAAATATAAATTAATTTAAAGAAAACAAAGAAATGTGATGGCTGTGACATGACCAAATTGGTCTACTAGGATTTGCATTCATGGCATGGGTTTTATTGGTTTCTATTTTTAGGTGTAGAACCTGATGTAGAGGCTGGAAAATTTAAGAAGCTTTTGTATTGGGCGCCTGGGTGGCTCAGTTGGTTGAGCGACTGCCTTCAGCTCAGGTCATGATCCTGGAGTCCCGGGATCGAGTCCCGCAGCGGGCTCCTTGCTCGGCGAGGAGCCTGCTTCTTCCTCTGACCCTCTCCCCTCTCATGTACTCTCTCTCTCTCTCTTTAAAAGAAAAAAAGAAGCTTTTGTATTTATACAACTAGTAAGTACATCCAGATTCCTTATCCCTTGTTCCACTGCTTATAATCAAACTGTATTTCTTCTTTAAATTATCATCACAAGGCTAAAACAAACTCATAATTGAAGCCCTGAGAAAAAATTGAATTACAGAAATAAAACTGCTAGGTAATAATTGGGGCAGGTTCTTATCTTCTGATGAAGACATCTCTTGTAATGATACAAGAGGTAAATTATTGATATAGTTCTTTCCCAATCTGAACTGAATAAAGACCTACTATAATATCAACTGATTTTTTTAAAAAATATATTGTATTGTGCATACATGCCTTTGAATATTTAGTCCACATCTTTTTGTGTGGTCCAAATTTTGCCCTACTATTTTTATACTTTTACTTCAGAATTATTGAATAATCTCTCTTTTTGGATTTTTTTGTAGCACACAATGTTACATGAGTTTCAGGTATACAACTTGGTGATTCAACAACTCTATACACTATGCTCTGCTCACCACAAGTGTAGCTACCATCTGTCACCATACAGGGCTATTATAACGGCACTGACTGTATTCCCTATGCTGTATCTTTTATTCACATGACTTATTAATTCCATAACTGGAAGCCTGATGCAATAATCTCTCAATTGTGATGTTTGTGTAGTCCAATATGTTTTTAAAAGGATACGTCATTAAAGAAAGATTTATGTTACTTTTTTTTAAAGATTTTATTTATTTTTCAACAGAGAGAGAGAGACAGTGAGAGAGGGAACACAAGCAGGGGGAGTGGGAGAGGGAGAAGCAGGCTTCCCGCTGAGCGGGGAGCCCGATGTGAGACTCAATCCCAGGACCCCGGGATCATGACCTGAGCCGAAGGCAGACGCTTAACAACTGAGCCACCCAGGCGCCCGGATTTATGTTATTTTTAAGTCATAAAAAAAAAAAACTGGTCTCCATGAAATGTAACAGTATGTCTTATTGTTAGTTCTAGTGGTGAATAATATGCAGCTTAGCTGATTGAAAACCTTCTCTTATTGATCAAATTTCATGTACAAAGCCCACCGAGATACCAAAGATAATAATATAAATCTCCACAGAATTTTAAAAAAATTAACAGATAATCAAAAAATATATTATTTGGTCAATTCTGATAATAAATGTGTACTCTAATTATTGACCTTTGGATCCAATTCAGAATAGATAATTTAGAAATTTATAGCTTTTAGAGACCAGAGAATATCTGTACACCAATGCTGTACCAAGCCAGGTTAGAGCCTGATGCAAAAGTAAAAATCAATAATACTGATCCTTGGGCGCCTGGGTGGCTCAATCATTAAGCGTCTGCCTTCAGCTCAGGTCATGATCCCAGGGTCCTGGGATCTAGCCCAGCATCAGGCTCCCTGCTCCGCGGGAAGCCTGCTTCTCCCTCTCTCACTCCCCCTGCTTGTGTTCCCTCTCTCGCTGTGTCTCTCTCTGTCAAATAAATAAATGAAATCTTAAATAAAAATAATACTGATCCTGTCTTTATTTAAAATTTGATATTTTGTTCATTGTTTTTTGTATTAATTTTACTTTTAAAATATTGCATTGAAACATTTATTTTGATTAGTGAGATTTTTTTTTTTTTTGGTGTGTCCTTAAATTTTACACCTGAGACCTCACTCTTCTCACACCAGCCTTGGTCCTCACCACATCTACACCGTACAAATTCTAGAATGTTGACTACAATGCCTAGAGATGCCATGTGAGGAGATAAATATCTCTTTGGCTATAAAAAGTCTATAAAACAATAGGACTATGCAAAACCTGAGCTAGTGTAATAAATTACATATAACATGGCATTCATTTCTTGACTAGAGACTCATTGCCCAATCTCCCTCCCTCACACACACACATAAATATACAAACTTATTAACTTATTTTTAGAGTTAGCACCATGATAAGAAGAAACTTGAAATGTTTTGACATATTTTTAAGCTTTTCTATTATTATCCTTCTAGGATTTAGAGATTCTCTCAACAATAGTTAACTGAACTATTGATTGCAAAATGTCTGAATATTCATTACTTTTATTTTAATAATTCATTGAAAGTCCAATTAGCATCTGTATTTGGGATTTTTTAGTTAAACGACAGCTGTAAAATACACCGCATGGAATTTTTAGCCTTTTTTTTTCATTTCTATACCTTTTGTTTTATGATAATGCAAATACCTCACCAAATAGCAAGTCTGAAGGATGGGATTTGGGAATTTATACCATTCAGTTATATCCTCAGTAGTTACCAGGAATCAAGGAGTGAGACTCTGTGAAATAGAACATAATGAAAGTCATACCAGGAAAATCATGCCAGTCTTCATGTAAAACTACATTCTGAGTGTATTTAATCACAAACAATGATACTATACATTTTATAGCACACTATGATTCACAAACTACACTCATTTTTTTCACCCAAATTAAATAACAACTTTAGAAGTTAAGTTGTGGGTAAATTAGCACTATTTTACTCATAAGGAAGCTGGCAGGAAACCTCCTGACGACACATTGTATTACATTCTCTACAAAATGTGAATCAACATTTTTATTAGATGCATGTAATGCCAAATTTACAGTCTTAGTGCATGCAGTGGGTTCAATTTCCTAATCTGACAGAACAGCCTAGCATTTGGTAAACTAGAGAGACACAGAGTCAAATGTGAGGGTTGAGATGCTACAAAACAACCCTCCAGTATGCTGGTCTCTGTATTTCCTCAGTTCTAAAACTAAAGGCAGAATTACAGCATAAAAATGTCTCTGGCTAAATAGAAATTTTCCATGGAACAAAGAAGGAAAACCCTCACCCACCCAGTCTTCTAGCATTAATATTAATACAAGTTTGTTCATGTAGTTATCTACTTTCACCTTCACACTTTGATAACTTTATTTTTTTTTTAAAGATTTTATTTATTTACTTGACAGAGAGAGAGCACAAGTAGGCAGAGCGGCAGGCAGAGGGAGAAGAAGCAGGCTTCCCACTGAGCTGGGAGCCAGATGTGGGGCTCGATCCCAGGACTCTGGGATCATAACCCAAGCTGAAGGCAGCCGCTTAACCGACTGAGCCACCCAAGCACCCCTCACCTTGAAACTTTGAGACAGAGACCCTGAATAGCTGACATAGAAAGACCAGAGACTTTCAATAGCGTGGGGGAGAGGACAGAGGCAACTTCTCTAGGACTGTCCAGGATGAAACCATACCACCCATTTTGTCCAAGAGAGGCGAGGCGAGTGACAAGGTGGCAGCAGGAAAAAAAAAAAAAGGAACCATCTGCCAATTTCACAATTTTGTCAAGGACTAATGCTTTTCATATACTCTGAACAATTAAACCCTCTAAGATATTTTCTATATTAACTTAAAATATTATTTGTATTCCTTCTAAAGTATTTTTATGTCTACAAAAGCACTTACCCTTCCATTGTATCCCCAAGAAAGGCACACTGCTGCTTCACTTTTAAAAATTTATTTCTTGGGGTGCCTGTGTGACTTAGTAATTAAGCGTCTGCCTTCGGGCTCCCTGCTCCTCAGGAAGCCTGCTTCTCCCTCTCCCACTCCCTCTGCTTGTGTTCCCTCTCTCGCTGTCTCTCTCTCTCTCTGTCAAATAAATAAATAAAATCTTTTAAAAAAATAAAAAAATAAAAATTTATTTCTTCATAATCTATACTGGATTTAATCTTATCTTGGAGGATCATGTTCTAACATAAGTTACACATTATTCTCAGCCATGAAAGTTTGAAACGTGAAACTCATCTATGCTCTTCCTTTTTCTTGCCCACAAATAATATGCTAAATCCTCTTCTTAGTAAAGTCTGTGCATTTTATTTTTTTATTTACTAATTACCTCATTCACAAACCCACTACCTTAACTCGATTCCCCTTAGGATACTGTAATGGGCATCTTCTCTTGCTTTCCACCATGTCTATTCCATCTCTGATCCATTTTATATTATACAGCTGCCACATTTTCTTTATAGAACACAATTTCACTCATGTCATATTTCCATTCAAAAACCTTGAGTAATTTCCCATTGCCCAAAGAAAAATGTACAATGGCAGGCTTGCATTTGCAAAGCTTTACGGTTGGACACCCTGACTTTCCCATCATGTTTCCCATTGTTTTCCCATTTGCTATGCTCAGGCTAAACAGAATGATTTCTCTACATTTAAAAAATCTTGTACTTAAATGAAAAGGGAAAATTGTATTACAAGTATTAATCATAACACATATCAATTGAAGTAATGAAGTCCTCCAGTGAAGTTCAAGGACAAAATTTTGCATGTAGAAGTTTCACATTTTTTGTTGTCATTAAGAGATGTTCAACTCCCTAAAAACAAAATATAGGATCATCATCGTTTGGAAACCATGGTAATTCATCTGGCTCACTTTCCATCCGTGTAATGCTCTGACCCATTTGCCTAGGAGTTAGAGGTTTCCTCTGAGAAATTCTTAAACTTACTATTCCTTGTGACAGTGGCATGCATTTCAGATAGCTATGAGAGATTGGGAGAAAAATGCAGAAGTGTAGAACAGTTCTCTTTCAATAAAACTAAGGATTTTGTATTAATGTCCTTATCTCCCCAATGATCCTATACTATTATCTTTGACCTCTTAATTATTTTTTCTAATAAATTAACCATTTGAACCATTTGTTCAAAATGATCAGGTTGGGTAAAGCAGAATAGTAACCGTTTTGAGCACTTACAAAGCAAGGTAGAGTGCTGGAAGCTCTGCATGTGTTACAGATCTTTAAAATGTCACTAAATCTGGCCAAGGTTAATATATTAGTGCTCTTCTCTAACAATTGAGGTTCAGCAAAGCTCAGCTTGCCCAAGTTCATACAGGAATCAAGTGGTAGAGCTGTAATTCTCTAATAAGAATTATGAATAAACTGTAATGAGCCCATGCAAGTGAAAGTAAAGCCGGAAAGGGAGCTATATACATTTAAACTTCATTTTTAAATTTATACCATTTCTTGCTAGATATCTTACATTCTGCCTCTCCAGACTGAGTTCTTGATGAGCAGACCAGTGTTTTTGTGTGAAATTTTTGTTGTTGTTTTATAGCAGCAACAATTAGAACATTCAATAGAATATAGAAGACACTTGTTAATGTATCTTAGATTGCTGATATCTGAATGTATTGGAAGGTATAGCATTGCTTTGGAACCATCAAGGACCATCCAAATCTTCTGCCTTGATCCCTTGCTTTTTGAATGGGTAAACTAAGGCTCAGAAATGGCTGTGTGCTTCCACATCATTCAGATAGAAGTGGGCAGAATGAGAATGTTAACTTATGTCTTGTAAGTCTAGTGAAATTCCCAGTACATTAGCTTCTCCTACATAAAAACAGTGCTTTCAAACTGCTTGTCACTTTATAGTTTCCGCCTTCGCTAGCTTTAAGAGTGTCTCTTCTATTTGGTCTCTTGACTGCCTTTTGCCAGAGAAGCTCACCAACTCAAATTTCAGAGAGCTCCAAGAAGCATATTTTCTATGACAGGGTCTTGACCATTAAATTACCTTCACTTTTCTTCTGAAAAAATTCTAGTTTATTAAGTTTCAAGATGTTGCCCAAGGACTATGGCTAAATATAAGAGAAAGATTTATGCTTATAAACAATCATTTTTCCTTTATTGTGTAAGAAACCTCAAGAGAAACATCACATAAACCTAGAGAACAAGAAAATGAAATTTTAAAATAAAGTATGAGTTTCTCTAATAATCTCTTACTTCCATTTTTCAAACATGTGTATGTGTGCATGTGTGTGTGTCTGTAGTATTCATAAAGTGTATATAAAAATGTAAATGATACATATATATCATATATAAGCAAATATATACATAAAATTTATACTACATATGCATATGTAACCCCCTTTCTTGTATTTATGTCATTTAGCAACATGAACAAAATCTAACTCTCTGTAATTGTGTGTCCAGTTTTTGAGTGGAGAAAACTAAGAAAATGAATGTGAGCTTAGTCTCTCTGCTCCCAATTGCAGTAGCAATTACATGCCTGAAAATGTTTTTAATATTCATTTTTTATCTTCTTCGTATTCATCAACTCAGAACATTTCCTCTACACAATGTTTTCAGACCATAATATTAAAAAAATTTGAGAGCTATTAAGCTATTCGATCCTTATAATACATAAATTATACACATATTTAGCTCTGGTGTTAATGCACGATGATGAGAAACTCTAGTCAGCATTATTGCAGTTCCTGACAGGTGACCATGTTTGAGGAGGAATAGGCTGAAGCTCACTTCCTGAAGACCCAGGAACTACAGCTAAAAATAATTATTTACATTCCTTCAATTTTGAAAAATGAAAAAGACGTGGGTTTTGGCTAAATTATGTTTCGGGCGCCTGGGTGGCTCAGTCGTTAAGCGTCTGCCTTCGGCTCAGGTCATGATCCCAGGATCCTGGGATCGAGCCCCACATGGGGCTCCCTGCTCCGCAGGAAGCCCGCTTCTCCCTTTCCCACTCCCCCTGCTTGTGTTCCCTCTCTCGCTATCTCTCTCTGTGTCAAATAAATAAATTAAAAAAAATAAATTTTTCTCCCATTATTTTAGATGTAGAACTTAAGCAAATAGAATATTTAAAAAACAAAACTGACAGATAAACTGAATGTAACCTGAGTGCTGTGTGTGTTATTGAGTGAATGCCATGCTGGGAGAAAATGAGCATGGGGAAAGAGACTATGAGAACCTCATTTTTAAATGTTTCTCTCATAGGAAAAACTCTATTACTCATTATTCTTTTATGTGCCTTTTACAGAAAATATAAGCAATCGTTGTTTGTGCAGTTAGGCAGTAATTCTTTCTAAAATACTGTCGAAAAGAAAGAGGGAGTGACATCTTTTGCAGAATCCTTAGAGAAAGATTCTTTTCCAGGGAGTTACAAACAGCGCTAATGACATTCTGATGCATATCTTTGGGTACACGTGTGTATGCAATTCTCTTGGAATTATCAGATCATAGGTTTTGTTTTGCATATGTTCCGCTTTAAGAGATACTTCCGAACAGTTTTCCAAAATGGTTGTAACTACTGACACTTCCATCAGACCTGTGGGAGAGATTCTGTTGCTCTACAGTAGCCTTGCCTACACCTTGGTATTACTATTTTTAAAAAATATTCTAGATACTGCAGCGGGTGTAGAGTGGTTTCAGTGGTTACTTCTCTGATGACTAATATTGATGGTCATCTTTTCACATGCTTATTGGCCATTTAGATATTCTCTGTTATGGAGTGTGTTTGCTTAACTCTTTCGCCCTTTTTTTTTTCAGTTGAGCTAAATGTTTTTTTCTTGATTTGTACGAGTTCCTTATATGTTCTGCATGCACATCTTTTGTCAGGTTATATATTGCAAATATTTTCTCTCACCCTGTGGTTTGTATTTTCTTTCACTCAATGAGTTTATGAAAACACATTCACACACAATCATTTTATACGTAGGAAAAAAGAACAAAGAAGTTCTCTGCATGACAACAGATAACCATAAATAAAAAAGAAACCATGTTAAGTTCCTGGTATATCGTAGGAGCTCAATAAATATGTCTTGAATTAATCAAAAGATGACAGCATACATTTCAGTTCTGTTCAATGAAATTCTTATCCAAATATTGCCTCAATATTTTGTTCAACAAATAATGGCAGTTTTCTAAGGGAAAAAAATCATGATTAAAAAATTTTTGAAATATCTTAGGACTTTGTGCATTTCCCACTGACCAAGAAGACAAACACGGCCTACCCTTCCTAAGAATTATAAAGAACTATTAGCAAGTTTTTTAAATTATTGATCCAGGTAAATATATCACACACTATTCTGCTTTTAAGATTATTTTTAACTCAAGAAAATGTATTTAAGGAAAGAAACTGTGAGGGTGTAAAAATATTAAATAGTAGAAAAGGAAATTTAAAAACAATTGTATCTATTGGAAGTGTTTAAGTCTTTAGAATGAGACTATTTCATGTTGAATTCAATGTTCACAATCATGTTTAACAGATATAACATGATGAGTACTCCATTGCCATACAACCATTTATAATTTCAAAAAATAAAGCTTTGTTTGCAAATTGCCATGGACAGTGTCCCTGCATTTGTTTTTAAATAAGTTGCTTGAAACCTCCATAAAAATCTCCACAGCAGACATGAAAGTGAATAGAGCACCATACATAAGAACAGTTTCTCTTGCTCTTTAAAAATTGACCAGTTGGGGGAATATACATAAATCTATATAAACAAAGCAAACATTTAAAAAAATCCTTTTAATTTTGTGAATACTTCCTATAGCTCTTAAATATTTCAATAGTTGCAATCAATTAGGGAATCTATTAATATTTTCTATTGTCAACTCTTATCATGTCATAAATATATATTGCTTCTCAAGGTGAAATAATAAAAAAGACCATTTAAGGAATGATACTTTCCTCTAAATCCTAGCCTTTTAACAGTGGCATAAAAACTAGGACATCTGCAATAACTTCAGTAATATGGTCAACCACTGACATCTATTGGCAAAAATAAGCAGACAACGTTTGGTTAACTTATAAATGCACTTATGATTTTTTTTAATGGCTCTAATTTGAATATTAACACTTATTTAGAAACCAATGTTAGGGATAGTTTGGTTAAGTTATGTAAGGCCACAGGAGACTATTTAAAGTCTTTAGCCCTAAAAACTGAAGTTAAGAGTTAAAAGAGGCCTAAATAGCTTTTATTATTTTCCTTCATAAGATTACAAATCAGAGAGAAAGCCAGTGTTGTTGTTCCAAAGAAACACATCTGGTTTCAGATTTGGAGAACTTTATTTACTAATTTGCCAAAAGGTTAGTGAAGCTCAGCAAATACGTGGTATTCTTAACTTTAAAAAAAAAAGAAGAAAAGAAAAAGCGTCTTAAATTTTCAAGCATATTAGATCGCAGTTTCATATATTTTGTACACTTTCATGAGCTTTTCCTTGTCTTTACTCAATCTTTTTTTCTCCAAGCTCCTCCCCCACGAAGCATTACTTCTTTGACTCTTATCCAGAGACTTCCCCTCAGTATTTTGTAACTTTAAGACAATGATGCATTGTCAAGATGCCATTATACTAGCAAGAGTCTGGATGTAACATCACTGATTTATGTATTCAACAAATATCTTTTAAAGTCGCTATATACTATAAACTGTTTTAGGTTCTGAGATTCAAAAGTAAACAATACAGACAAAAATCCCAGTCTACCTGGAGTTTTCCATTCAAGTAGTATGAGAAAATAAACAGAAAAAAAAATGAAATAAATGGCATAATAGGCCAAGCAGTGATCAGTGCTTTTTTTTACGTATGGAGAAAATAATACAGGGAAGGAAGACAATGGTAATTAGGTGGGAGACAGGCTTCAATGTGCTCACCCTGCTAAATGTAGTTGTCAGGTTAAGGCCTCACTTGATATTTGAGCAAACCAGGTGAGGCAGTAAATCATGAAGATTGCTAGGGAAGGAATGTCCAGCAAGAAGGGAAAGCAAATGTAAAGAGGCTGAAGAAGAAGGGTGCTCGTAAAGTGGAAAAGCAGCAGAGAGGTGACGAATGTAGCTTGTTGGGGGGGGTGGCAAGCGGAAAGTTGTGTAATAGGAGACAATGTCAGAGAGGTGACAGGGGGAGAAATTCTGTAGGGACCTTCAGCTCACTCTAGCACATAGCTTTAATTCTGAGTGAGATGGAAAGCCATGGGAAGGACTGACTAGAGGAGTGATATGGTTGACTTACTTTTTCAAAAGATCACCAGGAACCAGATTGAGAATAGACGGCAGAAGTAAGGGAGATCACACAAAGAAAACTGTGGGAATCTGTGGCGAGCTTCAAACAGGATGGTGGTGATGGAAATGAGGGAGTAAAAATAAGGGGGTGAGTATATCTTGGAAGGAGAATCTTGGACTTGGTAACTGAATGGAAGAGCGTTGTGAAAGAAAAAAAAGAGTCAAAGGAAAGAAAGTCTACAAAGCCAAAATTATTCCCTCTCCACAAGTACCAGAAAAAACCCTAATGAGAAAGCTAGGGATTGTTCTTTCCTTATTTGCCCTTAAATATGTGATAGATTCACAGTCAAAGAGTCTGATAACATTCTGAAATCAAGGGCATTGAATTACTTCTTTCATAAGATATCCTTGGTCATGGTTGCTGCCAATGAAAAATCTATTATTATCTTTCCAGGTATATATCAGACACGTAACAAAACACATCATTTCAATTTATGGTAATACTGGATTATTAAATTGTTCCCTGTGAGCATTTCTAAATCTGTTTTCCAAAGTTCCTTCCTCAAGTAACAAGACATTTATCATTAGAACTCCAGTTCCATTTGACTATAAAAATACAATTAATAATACTTTCCAGCAAAACATAATATGACTGCTTAATTAATCAGAGTATCAGTGCTATACCCAGATTTAGATTATGAAAGGAGTATAGACATTCAATGGTGACACATTTTAATTCAATAATATCTGTAATTTGGACACTTGATTTGTTTCAAAGACATTCTGTTGGCCAAGTTACCTGATAGCCACCTCTGCATCAGTTATGAGATCCGGATATGTAATCAGCAGCTCCACATGAAGAGACTCCGGGTGGCACACTCTAATTTCCTTGTATTTCCTCCAACTCAATTTGTCTATCTAAAAGTGGCCGTAAATCCTCTTGCAAGCTATTATTCTCTCCACCACTATATCCAGAACTTTTTAGGAAAGTTCTAAAAAAATTCCATCCTTCAAAACATTTTCCTAAAGTTTTTGGCAAAAAAAATTTGCATTCAAATACCTATTTCTTTACTATCCCCCTTGTACGTTTTCTTTACAACATTGTTTCTTAAGTTCGCTCCTTGCACTTTTTGATCACTGTATTCATTTTAACTTCATGCACTTAAATTATTCAATTCTAAGTGCAGTAATCTTAGAAATAAAAGTCCTTTATAAATACAATCTGTTCCTGTATAGCATAACTCAAAATGTAGGTAGTTCCATTTAAAACTCTACTTTGTGTGTGCTTGTGCGTGTGTGTGTGCACATGCATTCTTATCAGGAGCTTTCAAATTTTCTTCTTTTCTTGGTTCTGACCTTCCATTTTCAATATCCTTTGCTTCTCACTGGATTGTGAATGTGCCCTTTCCCTATGTCTGAAAATCTTTCAACCTTCACCATTCATTCTAAGAATCAGCAATATGTTATGTTTTTATAGAACCTTTCTTCCAGGGAACAGAGAGTGTTTCATATATATTACCACATTCATCCTTAAAATTTCTCTCACAACACCCATAGCCCCGGCTAAACTATGTCTCGGTTGAAACCTCAATCCGTATCTTTAGTTCTTCCTCCCTTGACTGCTTTTCCTATAAACTCTGTAAATCACATTTTCAGAATCTTGCATCTGTAGAAAATAAGCATAATTCTATCACTCAAATGACTTTTCTTTCTAACCTTGTTCTTAGGATTCACCATATTTATTTCAAAACTTTACCATCATCTTCCTGGTAGGCATTAGGTTACTAAGGTCTCACTACTTGTCTCTGGAATTTCTCTCCTCCCTCAGGAAAGTGAAATACACTGTTGATAACATGTTGTATCTGCTCTTTTCTCAACTATGTCACTTCTCTTTAAATTACAGTTGTGTCACTTCTAAATTTCTTTTCTTTTTTTAAAAAAGATTTTATTTATTTATTTGACACAGAGAAAGCAAGAGAGCACAAGCAGGCGGAGCGGCAAGCAGACGGAGAGGGAGAAACAGGCTTCCTGCTGACCAGGGACCTGGATGCAGGGCTCGCTCCCAGGACCCCAGGATCATGACCTGAGCCGAAGGCAGACGCTTAACCAACTGAGCCACCCAGGCGTCCTTAAATTTATTTTCTACTCATGATTAGAAGTCATATTCTAAGTTTTATTTGGTTTTTAGGTATATACTGAATTCATGTTTTAAAACGCTGGTCCCTTGCTAGTAAGAGCTAGAATTTGTTAATGTTTACTGTGAAGTAGTCACTTTGCTAAATGCCCAGGCAGATTGCCTTGTTTAATCCTTACGATAGGCATAAGAGCTCAATACTACTTTCTATAGATTAATGATAGAAAAACTAAGGTTATATATATATATATATATATATATACACACACACACACACGTGTGTGTGTCTGTGTACTCTAAGTGGCTGAACATACTGAAATAGCCAAAACATACCACTAATTATCGGTCTACATTGTCTCTGTACAATTAATTATCTTAGATTGAAAGTTTTAAAAAACAGCAATATTACTTTTCTCAGAATTCATCAATTATCTATAAAACCCTGTATTTGAGGACTAAGTCTGGGCTCAAACTGGTCCAGAAAACCAATCTAAAATCTGACTATTTACTTAGATAAGATTACCAGTACTCAAATGTAAACATTTTTTCAGACTTAAAATAAGCCATTATCTCTAATCAGGCTTAAAATAATTAATTACCTTCAACATGTATTTTTAAATGAGCAAAACCATTAGAGAGAACTTAAGAGGAAAGAAATATCCTATAAAAGGTATGTCTCCTATTTTTGTGTCCTGAGCTATCCAGTTCCCCGTTTTGTTTTATTTTTCTTAGTGAAATTGTTTACTTACGTTAGTTAAAGCTAGTCTGTTACAAATGGTCTACTTCATTGCATGGCATTGGCTTTTCCCTTTGACTTCTTAATTCTGAGGACTTAATCAGCATTTCATATGCACTGGTTTCTTTTCCTGCTCATTTCTCTTCAGTCATCTTAGGGACATCAGAACCATGTTAAGGATACAGACATTGAGACAAAAGCAAAAATTAATCTACCTTTACGGATTGTTTGGGAAAAGCTAATGGTTGTGCTAAGTATTTTCTTTTACAGGTCTATCATATTTCAAATACTACACACATAAGTCATATTTAACAGAGTAAACAAAAATGCCAAATGAATTACCAAATAAAGGAGTATGAATATATTCCCCCAGCAGTGTAATTCTTAAATAATATTACTTAATTTGAGTGTATATGAGAAAGGAAAGAAAGAGCTAATTATTTGAACTAAAACACCAAAAGATCAAGACTAAAAATATGACAAACCAAACTAATCTGTTTAGTTTTTTGGGTTTTGTTTTGTTTTGTTTTGAGAAAGAGAGACTGGGAGGGGACGGGGCAGGAGTAGAGGGAGAAAGACTCTCAAGCAGGTTCCACCCCACTGTGGAGCCCATTACAGGGCTCGATCTCATGACCCTGAGTTAGTGACTCTGACTAAGATCATGACCTGAGCTGAAATCAAGAATCGGACGCTTAACTGACTGAGCCACCCAGGCGCCCCCCTATTTAGTTTTTTGATGTAATGTTAGTGTTACAACAGATTCCACAGTATTACAATATCATCTTCCATAAATTAATCATCAGTGCCTCTAAATCCTTGAATAGGAGGGCATTAAAAATAATCTCACTACAATAGATATTTTATTGATACAAAAAAGATCCAAATGATTTGGCAGATGGTTTTCTTTTCCTCTCTCTCACTTCAAGTGCATCTTTCCAATTTTAGGCTGATTTCTTTTAAAAAAAAAATTACTATGGTGTGACAATTTCCCTTCAAGTCTACTTGATTTGACAAAGATGGTATTTATGCATTAAAAATTATTTCCTGATTAGCTGGAATCATAAAGAGTATGTAGCTTTTAAGCATTTTAAATGTCCTTCAGATAAGCTTTGAATCATTGACACTAAAGACGAGCCATGCAGATGTCAAATAAAAGATAAATTTTCCATGCAAACATGTATACCATATGAAAGCCATGCAAATGCTGCTTTCAGAAGAAGAAAAAAGACTTGTTTTTGTTTTGTTTTCTCAAATTAAGTTCTTTCCTCAGAGCACAATTGCAAAGTAAAGATTTACATATTTTTGACTGAAAATATAATTTACATGTCACAAGGTAAGTGACTTCACAATGTGAAGATTTCAGGAAACTGACAGTTTTAGGTACCAGGTTATTAAAAAAAGACACGCAGATAGCCAAGGTTATTGTTGAACTTGATTTACTATACACTGGATAGAAATATCACCCAAATCCTTCACACTAAAACTAACTAAAATCTAAATACCTTGAGTATGGAATGGATTCAATGGTGTTTAGATAGTAAACTTGACCTCAAAAATAATGCAGTTATATGAAGGTTGTGTAGAAAAAAAATATATATATATATATATATGATAAGGAATATGTCAATATAGAAAAGTTAGCAGTTGAGAAAAAAATCATCTAAAAGAAGCACAGATTCTTCCATCCATCCTATCAACAAAAAAGGAATCAAGAGAACAAGAAGGAGAGCGTTTTCCTCTGCATTTCATTTATGTGAGTATAAAGAGATTTAACGTTTGTTACATAAATGAATTTGTTAAAGATTATAATGATGGCATTTAAAGAAAAAAATGCCAAATATTAGATCCTATTCATCAAACTCAGCAAGTTTAGAATCATAAAAAGAAAAACTTTTACTAGCTATTCATTTAGTAACATTTGCACAAAATAATGTATTGCACAGATTGTCAGTGAACTGACACTGTGCCAAGTAGCCTTTGATTGAAACTTGTAAAAGAGTGAGATGAACAAAGGATATCAGACTCCATAGGGAGAAAAAAAAAGAGACAAGACATAGGATCATAGAACCCATAGAATTTTAAAGCTAGACAGAATGAAAAAACTATCTCATCCTTCTCCTATATCCTATATCTCTTTAGAAAAGCAAATAGAACAAGTAATAATAAGACTTTACTCAAGGGCTGATTACCATGCTCTAAAGTAATAATTATATAAATAAAGAAAATGTAAGATGTTATATATAGTACACAAAAGCATATTGAATATAAAAATTACTCCTTCTATAGTTGTATTTATAGAGTTGAAATAACTCAGGCAGAACTTGAAATATCCTTAAAAGTACTACTTTTACAATGTCTAAAGTTTAAAGATATATTTAAATTATTTAAATATTCAAGGTATTTTCACTATTCTTCAACTATTTATTTTAAAAATAATTTTTAAAAAATTATACTCATACCATCTTGAATAAAATTATGTCTTATGATATATTTCACTTTTTTCAAGATAGTTTACACATTTTTAATTTGGAATTTAGGGAGATTTTGGTAGTCAGCGTGCACATTCCAAACTCAAGAAGTAGTGTCACTCTGGGCGCCTGGGTGGCTCAGATGGTTAAGCGTCTGCCTTCGGCTCAGGTCATGATCTCAGGGTCCTGGAATCGAGCCCCGCATCGGGCTCCCTGCTCCTTGGGAGCCTGCTTCTAGCTCTGCCTCTCTCTCTCTCTCTCATGAATAAATAAATAAAATCTTTAAAAAAAAAAAAAAGTAGTGTCACTCTATTTGTACATTTACTAGTGTATGATTCACACTAGTATATATATGCATGATAGTGGTTAGTAACACGCTCTAAGATTTATGACATCAAATGCCAACAGTTCTTTTCCTTTGTTTTTTTGTTTCCTTTGTCTATAATATTTATCATATTGTAAAATGTCAATAAATATTAATATTTCCACCATATATCTGCTTTTTAAAGAATTCAACACCTTAGTATTTATATATATTGTCAGAATACAGTATTATCTATAAAACATAGTCATTAAACTTAAAAATGTCAAGTATGCCTTTGAGTTGTTAAGGGGACACTACAATTTTCCATTTGATTTGAAAATAAATCAAGCAGCCACAGCATTCTCAAAGTAACACTATTAATTACTTCTGCTAATTACCTCTGAGCCGAATGAGTGCTTTTGGGGAAGGAGTAAAACAGTCTCCTATGTGGATTGATTTGAGAGACATCACAGAATCTCACCCTTTATCAGGCTGCCTCTAACTTTCCCCCTCCTTGGGGCTAGACTCTGACCTTCCCAGAACAGCAAAATCTGTCAGAACTTTTGTGCTGAACTCAAGTCTCTTCTGGACCTTCTGCAACATTGTCCTCTCCCAAGATTAATCTTCTAGCAGAAATAAAGGAAGAAAGGTATTTCTTAAAGAAGAGACACTCCTGTGCCAAACATAATTTATTTCCCAATTTTGACTAAGTTAGTGCTGTCTCTACTGGTGAGTTTTATCATTCAGGAGACATTTTAGAACATAAACTGATAGTGATTCATTACTATCTTAGCTGCTCAAGCTTAGAAGAAAAATTATATATTGAAAGAATAGGAATTTTTTTTCAACAATTTTTTTGGAAAAGGAATTTTGAAAATGTTCCTCCCAAGAGCTAATACAGACCCTTAATTCCCTGTCATAATCACCAGAAAGAGGTGAGGGTCATTTTCACTTAAAGGTAAATGGAAGAGACAAACAATGTTTTAACATAGTCACAGTGTCCATCTATACACCAATAAACTGGAGCGCCTAAGTGACTCAGTTGGTTAAGTGTCCAACTCTTGGTTTCAACTAGGTTCATGATCTCCAGTTGTGGGATTGAGCCCCACATCCAGCTCTGTGGTCAGTGCGGAGTCTGCTTCAGATTCTCTCCCCCTTCCCCTCCCCTATGCTCTCACTCTCTGTCTTTCAAATAAATAAATAAAAATAAATAAATAAATAAATAAAGAGTACAACAAACTTTTTAACATGAAAACTCATTTTCAACATTTTTATCAATTTAGTTTCAAATGTTTTCTAGGAAAATGAGTCTCAATTTCATATATAAAATATACATATTTTACTTTTGCTGCCTCGTATAGATTTTTTAAAAATAAGAAAGCCCAAGCATACAGAATTTGGTATTTGGAAAGAATTTCACATGAAACTTTCCTAAAGCTGATTATGTGTGTGATTTGCCAAAATGAGATAAACACCTGGGTATTCACCAAAATTTGCCTCAATCTTTTTATTTTTATATTTTTAAGAATGGATTCATTAAAAGAAGATATTGTGGTTTAGTAAGAAAAGCATGAGATTTGGGGGCTGATCACTATTGGGTAAACGTTTCACTCTGCTGGTGATCAGTTATAAGAATTGAGACTACTGGGCGCCTGGGTGGCTCAGTTGGTTAAGCGACTGCCTTCGGCTCAGGTCATGATCCTGGAGTCCCAGGATCGAGTCCCGCATCGGGCTCCCTGCTCGGCAGGGGGTCTGCTTCTCCCTCTGCCCTCTTCCCTCTCGTGCTCTCTGTCTCTCATTCTCTCTCTCAAATAAATAAATAAAAAATCTTTAAAAAAAAAAAAAAAAAAAGAATTGAGACTACTTACCTGATCTATTGGAAAGGGGTCATCTTAGCTATTTCATAGGGCACCCACGTGGATAAAACTGATTTTTGAACATAAAATTTCTGCTACAAAGCCTGACAAACAGCAGACAGTTAATAATTGGCAGTTTCCTTTCCATTTCATTTTTTACTAGAGCTTTATAAAGTAGTAGTTTTAACTCTTTGTTATACAATATATCCCTTATTATAATGCTAACAGGGTTTACATTCATGTATCGGTCACTGAATTATTCTGCTTAAGCTATGTACTAAGGTCAAAGTTGAGGCTAGTGTAGTCCTTATGGAGAGAGCCATCTGGTATATTCTTTACAAGAGCAGTAGATTGCTCTAATAACTGCAAAATCAAAACAGTGCACTGAAGGACCTAAGCCTGCTAGGGAATCAGGTAGCAGACTGTGAGAGTTCTAATCCCAACTATGCCATCCTGGTAAGATTACTCAGCTCTCCATGCCTCAGTTTCCTTATCTAAAAAAAATGGTGATAAAGGGGAGCTGTTGGAGGATGCTCAACTGAACCACACCTGTGGTTGCTGGGAGGTGGGAAGCATTTGAGTATAGGGAAGATAGGGTGGACAAATAATGAGGTATATCACAGCAATTAGAAGCAAAGAACACATAACAACCTGGATGTATCTTTTTAAAAAAGCACAATGCTGGATGAAAGGTATTAAGAAACAGAATTAATATATAACACAACACTGTTTAAAATATATGCATACAAAATAGCAATATACATTTTGCTGGAATAGATGTACATGAAATGTTTCATATCACAATGGTTATATGGGAGGTTGAGCATCAGAGGAGAGTATATAGTAGAAACTCAGTAAATGCTAATTCTCTAGCCCAAACCATAAAATAAATGTAAAGAAAAATGTGTGTGTAAGAGAGTGTGTTGTAATAAAAGCTCTTTCTGATAAGAAAAACATTTGCAGTTTAAAACAAGGGCTACAAACAGAGGACTAAAAACTTCATCGGGACATATTTAGGACTTACTACATTGTTAATTTAATTTCCTACTGCCACATTAGCAGTTTCAGAAAAAAAATGAGAACGGGAAATAGCATGAGTGGAAACAAAGCAAATTTAGGATTAGCTAATTGACTAAAAATATTGAAAAAATCTTTTTCAGCTTGGCTGATTTTAATTAATTATTTGTATGCTTTTAAATCTGGCTAGCAAAAAAAAATCATAGAGGCTAATTACAATGCTCAAGGATTTACAAAGATTTTAATCTCTATGTCATTTATAAAGCCTGCAATTAGCGTATTTTCAAAGAATAGACTTGTATAGCAGGTAATATTATGATGACTCTGTCTTTAATTCAGTTGATTAAATATCTAGTTTTAAATTGAAGTCTCACATAATGAAGAAAACTCCTAATATTTAAGTTTTAAGCTAAGGAGTCACATCTTTAAAATAGGTATATTAAATTTTGTTAATAAAATCAAGTTAATATTCATAACAAAATTATTGTATTCTGTTAGATTTAGATTTCTATTGAACCCATTTTTCTACCAAGCAGTTATTCAGAAGAGGAAAGAACAATACACCTTGATTTTCCAAAAGAAATAAACTCTTTAAAACTGTCTGTCAACTAATGAAACCACCAATTTAATTATTTTTCTCATTCTCAAGAATATACAATGATCTAATTTATAATTAGTGTTGTTATGACAAGTGCCTAATAAACATAATGATTTGACATAAGGACTGAATTTTCATTGGAACTAATGGAAAGTTTTATGAGTTGGGGCTTTTCTAATCCCCAAGCATATTGATGAAATCCAAGTCTAATAAAAAATCATCCTGATCTTTGCAGTTTTCTAATTATAACTTTGGGTACTAAACACTAAAAGTATAAATAAATAATGAAGTTATTGACTCTTTATCAAAAGGAGCAAATCCTTATTGATTTTATTTTTATGCCTTGTTACTGCTTTTTTGTATTATAATATAAATATGAAAATAAATTGAGAGATGTACAGTATAGCTGTACAATTAGTATAAATCAAACTATTTTCTCATACACCCTACCTACACACACTGATATAATAACAAGAGCCCCATTCTGAGGATAAGAATATGTTTTTGAATGTAAATTCTTCATTTTCAATACTTGGAACAAATCCTTCATTTTGAGTAGCACATTATATTACGTTAGAATGGAAAATTTGATTCCAAAAAAACAACCAAAACACAAACCCACACCCACACATTCAGATTATAGCAAGTAAATGTTTTGTAAAGTCTCATTTTTGAAAAGGAATTGAATGCAGATTTTTCTTACAATGTCCTTGTAATCACACAATATGTTCCCAGGAAATTAAAAGTGGAACAGCTAATCCAATATCCTGCCCCTTGCAGGGGTCTACAACTGATGCTTCCAGGGAAATTGACATTCCCCTCAGATTCCTATGTAGGTAACAGCCAGAACATTATATTTGCTTCCTTTAGAACCTGAGGTGATCCATTTGAATATAAAAATATGACATTCAAATACATTAGATCAATCATAAATTTTCTATCAGCTGAAGAAAATTCTCTCATGGCAAGACAGTAATCAAATAGTTATTCCAAATCTCAGAATATTTTTTCACGTCTCTAAACCAGTATTTCCTTCAAATGCCACACAAAAGATATCTTAAAAAGAAATTGGTAAATTTGCCATTCTAGTCAATACTAGACAATATATCCCTTATTATAATGTTAACAGGGTTTACATTCATGTATCGGTCACTGAATTATTCTGCTTAAGCTATGTACTAAGGTCAAAGTTGAGGCTAGTGTAGTCCTTATGGAGAGAGCCATCTGGTATATTCTTTACAAGAGCAGTAATTGCTCTGATAATTGCAAAATCAAAACAGTGCACTGAAGGACCTAAGCCTGCTAGGGAATCAGGTAGCAGACTGTGAGAGTTCTAATCCCAACTATGCCATCCTGGTAAGATTACTCAGCTCTCCATGCCTCAGTTTCCTTATCTAAAAAAAATGGTGATAAAGGGGAGCTGTTGGAGGATGCTCAACTGAACCACACCTGTGGTTGCTGGGAGGTGGGAAGCATTTGAGTATAGGGAAGATAGGGTGGACAAATAATGAGGTATATCACAGCAATTAGAAGCAAAGAACACATAGCAACCTGGATGTATCTTAATTTTTTCCCCAAATATTTTCCTATTCTGAGTTTGAGCTCATAATGATTCAGGTACTATCTATGTAACCAATAAATATTATTTTCAAACAAACTTGCAATTGGAATTTTTTTTTGTAATGATTTTTTCTACTCCTTTATTCATTGTTCCCTCCATTTTGCATCTCTAAATCAAGTGTCTTCAGGGCATTTCCTGGTTTCCCAGGGTCTCCTACCAATGCCATACTCCCAGCCCAGGGTCCACCACCAGAAGACACCACTCAGACTCCCAGCACACTCTCTAAATTTCACTACCTATTGTGCTGGTTGTTTCATCTTCTAGACCTACTGTCCCTCCATAGGGTATAAGGAATGATTGGCTAGTTGATCTAATAAGTCGTCTTAAACTAAGTTTTCAATAACTGCAGTTAATTTTCTCTATCAAAATAAGTGTTGTCTAAATGCATTGTGGCATTGTGAATTGTATCCTGGATCAGAAAAAGGCAAGCAGTGGGAAACCAGAAGAAATCTAAATAAACTTTGGAGTACAGTTAACAGTAATACACCAATGCTGGTTTCTTATTTTTGACAAACATACCAGCATAGTTTAATATGTTAAAGGAGAAAGAGCGGAATGGATGAGGAGTCTCTATGAAGTCTGTATTATCTTTGCAATGTCTCTGTAAAACTAAAATTAGTCCAAAATAAATTATTTAAAAAACAAGTGTTGCATTTTAAAATAAGACTTCTGTGGATGAACAAACATAAAGAATAAAGAAGATGGAAATTTCAGGTATAATGATGGCTGCTGCAAAGAGGGAAATGAAGGTGACTCACTCCTCACTTTACCTTTGCATAAGGGTTGGCTGTGAAGGAAACTGCATTCCTTTGCATGACATCTGGTCAGGCCAAGGCATAATCTCAGATCTACTTTTCAGAAAGATGAATCTTGTTGCATATAGAGTGTGGCATTTAGGAAGGCGAGAGAGCACACAGGTGAACAGTTAAGGGGTTGTTGCAGAAATGTCAGGCAAAAGCTGTCCCAGACTAGAGCAAGCAAAGAGAAAGAGAAATGCTGAATCAAAAGATATTAAGAAACTATACTGGATATGGTGAGAGAGAGGGAAGAGTCAAAAATGATTCCTAGATTTTTTTTTTTTTTTTGCTCAGGTCACTGAACAGATGACAAAAAAACTGACTGAAAAAGAAATTACAGGAGAAGGAGCCATTTGGATAGAAGGAGGCAAAAATGATAAGCATGCACACACTTACAAGTTTGTGGAAATTTTAAGTAGAGATGAAAGGATAAGCTCAGGAAAAGGGTCTGAGCTGAGATGAAGATTTGAAAATCATCAGCCTGAAGGTGACATGGATGAATTTACTGAAGATTACCCAAATAGTTATTGAGATAACCCAAACAGAATGCATATTTAGAAGAGAAAAAGTCAAGTGCCATGCCATAAAAATACACAACCCAGAGATTACTAACCAGGTTATTTATTAAGGAGATTCACAGCCCTATGCTAAGGAATTTATACCAAAAAAAAAAAAAAAAAGTAGCTGGTAAGGAAAAAACTGATTCTTAAAAACTAATTTTGCTAATGTAAATATTTATATCATGTATCATTATTTATTCCCAAGAAATACTGTAACTGATAAAGAAATTTAAATATACAGATAAATATAGATAGAAATGATCCACATGTAATACTTTTTAACTGTTTCCATAGACACACGTTTATTTCTCTATAGTCATAATGTTAAAATATCAGCATAGAGAGTTTTCTTTAATATTAAAAGATCAAGAAGTCCTATGAGCAACAATATGTATAGTTACATTTTGATTGAAATCAAGTTGATAAAAGCTAGGATGATGAAAAATTTTACAGGAATAATTTTATATTTATTCTACTTAAATAGTTTTCTTGCAAGGAGAGTTATCACTGCAATGTAATTCTTGGTCTACACTTGGTATAATTCCCCCCTCATTTAGATTTCTCTATAAAAGAGATTTATTTCACAGAAGTATAAGACATTAGTAGTTGCACTTAACAGAGATTTCATGTTGCACTGGTTGTGAAATTGAACTAAAAGTCAAAAACATGATTTGCTGTTCCCTTTGGAATAGTATTTCATTTTAATGAGAATTTCACATTGGGAAAATCAAAAATGATTACATTGCACTTGGAAATCTGCACATTAAAAAAAGTATTCACAGAGGGATATATAGATAATATATACAATATATACATATATTTTAGACCTCCATCCACATAAAAAATTATATTGGCTTTATCCATATTTGTTAAACACTACTTATCTCTTTTAACTTCAATGTTGAAAAATAAGTTATATTGAATCTCACCAAAAGTAAGCCTACAAAGTTTATCCTATGCCAACAAATGTCTTAGTCACAATGTAATTATTCAGAAGCTGAATTGAAATAATAAAAAACTGATATTTCTAAGAGTAGACTGGAAAAGTGAGACTTCTTACACTATGAAAAATCATTTCCCAAGAGAATAAAAAAAGTCGCAAAGTAGGAGAAAATATTTGCAAAAGACACATCTGAAAAAGGTTTGTTATCTGAAATATACAAAGAACTCTTAAAAATTAATAATAAGAAAACAAACTGACTAATAAATAGGCCAAAGGTCTTAACAGATACCTCACCAAAGAAGATATAAAGATAACAAATAAGCCTATGTAAAGATGCTCATCATATGTCACCAGGGAAGTGAAAATTCAAACAACAATAAGATACCACTACACACCTCTTAGAAGGGCCAAAATCCAGAACACTGACAATATCAAATGCTGAGAAGGATGTGGTGCAGCAGGAACTTTCATTCATTGCTGGTGGGAATACAAAATGATACAGCTACTTTTGAAGACAATTTGGTGATTTCTTACGAAACTGAACATATTCTTACCATACAATCAAAAAATTGGACTCTTTGATATTTACCCAAAGGAGTTGAAAATATATATGCACACAAAAATCTGCACAGCTGTTTATATCAACTTTCTTCATAATTGCCAAAACCTGGACACACCATGATATCCTTCAGTGAGTAAATGGATAAACTGTGGCACATTCAAGTCATGGAATATTTTCAGCCCTGAAAAAGAAACAAGCTTTCAAGTCATGAAAAGACATATAGGAAACTTCAATACATATTACTATGTATTGGAAGCAGCCAATTTGAAAAGTCTATCTACTACTATATGATTCCAAATATATGACATTCTGGAAAAGACAAAACTATGAAGATAGTGAAAAGATTAATGGTTGCTGGGGGTTAGGGACAGGGAGGGGGGTTGGTGAGGAATGAACAGTCAGAGTACAGATTTTCAGGGCAGTGAAAATACTCTGTGTGATCCTATCATGGTGGATACATGTCATTATACATTTGTGCAAACCCATGGAGTACAACAGGAATGAGCCCTAAGATAAATTATGAACTTTGAGTGATTATGATGTGTCACTGTAGATTAAATCAATTATCATTTGTAACAAATGTAGCACTGTGGCGGGGGACGTTAATAAAGGTGGAGGCTATGCATATGTGGGGACAGGAAGTATACAGGAAATCTCTTCCTTCTTTTCAATTTTGCTGTAAACCTAAAATGCTCTAAAAAAATGAAGTTAAAAAAATTTTGTGATGACAGAGATGAATGTTGACTCCTCTCTGTCTTTAACTTGCACTGTCCCTGAGAATGTAGGTATTCTGGCTTGAATATCTTACTATTTTAGTTTTAAATTGCCTTATAATACCAAGAAGAATTTTGCTCTGATTAACTGAAGACAGATCCTGCAGGAAGAATATTGATCTTTTTAGGTTATTTTGTGAAAAAGAAGTAAGGTGCTATGTGGAAGATTGTAATGAAATTATTGTTTCATAGAGATAAAACATGGCTATTCTATACCTAATAATTAATACTCAAAGGTATGTACAGTGTAGTTATTACAATTTAAGTACAATGAATATGGAATGGCTGTTGTCTACATGGACTGACAAATCTGGATAGGCTTTAGAGGACTGGATTTAAAAAAATGCTAAGCATGACCCCTAAGCATAAGCTCAGGGTCCTGGGATTGAGTTCCACATCAGGCTCCTTGCTCACTGGGGAGCCTGCTTCTTCCTCTGCCTACCACTCCCCCTGCTTGTGCACTCTCTCTCTCTACACACAAATAAATAAATAAAATCTTTTTTAAAAAAAGATAAAATAATGATATTCCTTTTTATGTTATACCACCTTATGGAACAGAAGTGACTTTAAAATCCATCAACAAAGTTATGAGATAAGCAATGGAATTGTACGCAGGGTTATTGAACCAGATATGGAAAGGAAGAGACCATATTAGACTCCCCAAAAATGTTCTTTTTTTTTTTTAAACATTTTCTTTTTTTTTTCTTTTTTTAAAGATTTTATTTATTTATTTGAGAGAGAGAGAATGAGAGACAGAGAGCACGAGAGGGAAGAGGGCAGAGGGAGAAGCAGACTCCCTGCCGAGCAGGGAGCCCGATGCGGGACTCGATCCCGGGACTCCGGGATCATGACCTGAGCTGAAGGCAGTCGCTTAACCAACTGAGCCACCCAGGCGCCCATCCCCAAAAATGTTTAAGGGAACCTGGCTTCCAGTTTTAACTCTGTAGCTTACTAGTTTTATGACCTAAGTGAATCATTTTCCACACCTAAAAAAATATAAATAAGAATATTTACCTCAAAGTTATTGTTAGTAATTTTGAAATTTATATGAGAAATAATTCTATAAATACTAAATATATTTGTATGCTTATTATTTTTAAGTTGTATTGCCTAATCAAACAAAATCAACCAAAAATGTTGCCTCGACTTTGATGAGTAAAATCCAATAATTGGCAATGTGAACTATATCCCACATGCAAAATGATATACAAACTTCCCAATTTTAGAAAATGAAGGCATACACAATGATATAGTCCCATTGAAATTAACAGGATTTCAGGAATCCTGAAATTAACAGGAATATCATATGCAGTTTATATTTGTAATATACATAACAACTGCTTTTTCAAATACGGCATTCCTCCTAAGACTCAGAAGTGGCATCTAGACGTGCCTATACATCATACATCAATTAAGTCAAGAAGAACATCAAGTGTGCCAGCCACTTGCTCAGAGCAAGTGAATGATGACAATAAATTGATATGCTTACTTGCATAATGATAGACAGTAATATGAAAGACAGTGAAGTCAAAAGAGCTCCCCACAAAGTTCTAGCAGACACAAGGCTCTAGTACCCCCTTGGTTCTGTTTTAGAGTATTGTCAAGGATGGTAGGAGAACCAAAACTTGCTTTGTTTTCTGGGGAAATGATTTTACAATAACTCTTTCCAGAAAAGCTTTACAATGACTCTTTTTAACAATGATTCTTTCAACCATTTCCTTGAAAAAATAATAAGAGAATCTCTGGGAACACATAAACTCCCCTTTCAATCTGCATCAAATCATAGAGATGTTGTTAAACATTTTAAAATAAATGGCCTAAGAAGCTGTTAAGAGTCAGCCAAAAACCTTGCAACCTTAATAAGGAGATGGATGTGCATTACCAAATGGTAAATGGCAATGTGTATAAAGAAACTAAGTGCAATATAAAATAAGCAGAGCCTGGGAAAATGACTGGAGCTTTACAGAAAAGTTTAGGAGACTAACTCTTTTAGCAACAAGTAGATCATATAAATTCTAGAAAGCAGGAAATTGAAATATAAATAAAAATCCTGAGTTTCAAAAATGTATGAAATAAGAAATATTGTATTTTTAAGGGTAAGTGAAAGCATCTTTTTTTTTCATATTTTTTATTATGTTATGTTAATCACCATACATTACATCATTAGTTTTTGATGTAGTGTTCCATGATTCATTGTTTGTGTATAACACCCAGTGCTCCATAAAAACGTGCCCTCTTTAATACCCATCACCAGGCTAACCCATCCTCCCACCCCCCTCCCCTCTAGAACCCTCAGTTTGTTTCTCAGCGTCCATAGTCTCTCATAGTTCATTTCCCCCTCCAATTTACCCCCCTTCATTCTTTCCTTCCTGCTATCTTCTTTTTTTTTTTTTTTTTTAACATATAATGCATTATTTGTTTCAGAGGTACAGGTCTGTGATAAGTGAAAGCATCTTAAAAAAGATTTGCTATATGGAAAACAAAATCCTATTAAATAATTAACTGTTCATTTGGGGAATGTAGAAAATCAGTTATATCCTTAAAATGATGACATGAAGAAAAACTATCTTGGCAGAAAATTGAGATTGACTTCATCATCTGTAGCAATAGAGTATTTATAATTTCTTATGAAATCCTTATTATTTTTAAGTTGTATTGCCTAATCAAATGAAAACCATGAAGATTGTCTTTACTTTAGCAAAATCCAAGTAATTGGCAATGCGATTATATCTCATATACAAAATAAAAATGTAATATTCTCAATTTTTAAGAATAAAGGCATACACAATGATGTAGACCTATTGAAATTAACACTGATTTCATATAATGTATACATATTATGTAATAGTATATTATTTAGTAATTTATCAGATTGGAGATATAGAAATTAAAGATAAAGGTTAAACACGGATGGTTATGATTTACCTGTAATTAGTTGGTTTTATTATTGGTAATGTGCTTAGTAAATTCCATTAATAATTTGTCTCTCTAGTTTTTTTTTTATCTAAATCAAATATATTTACAGATTCCAGGTAGGAGTTCCAACAAAACAGAACAGTTTCATTACCTATGCTATACATTTTATCACTTCGTTCAATCGGAAAAGGCAAATGCTTCAACTCATCTCAACAATGAGTTGAAAAGTGTGTGTAAATGAGAATTAGTAAAAACTCTCTAATGGGTAGTTTGACAATAAGAATAAAAATGTGTATTGTGCATAAAATTTGACCTAGCAATCTTATTTCTAGGATTTTACACTGATATAACTACATAGTAAATCATGTGACCACAGGAATGTCCATCACAGTATTTTTTACAATAGTGAAAGAAGGGAAACAACCCAAACTTTAGTAGAGGATTGACTAAATACATTATGACATCATTTGCAGACACAAGTTATTATGTTCAAGAAATATATTTACTGATACAAAAAAATTAAAGGTTAATATTAATGGGATCTCATACTAACACATTATAAATGTGATTAAATTTAATTAATTTATTTGTAAATCATTCTGTAGTTTAGAATTATTTCAAATAGATCAATTCATGAAACAATTCCATGAGTCACTGTTTTTCCTAAAGGACAAAAAGAGGTTTAGAGAAATTAATCTCAATCAGAGTAACATAGGTAATAAGTTATTTGATCCAATAAATCACAAATTTAATATTAACAAGTTTTGTTTGTGCATCTAGTGGCTTTGTACTATCAGGTTTAACTGGAAACAAACTGACAGCACTGCACTAAATTCAGTGAAAAAAGTAGATATTGGCTGCCTAAATACATACAGAACTGATCTCACTAGTGTGAGCACAAAATCCAATTACCTATTCTTTTTTCCTTTGAATATATGTTAGCATCATGATGAGCATAAATTTGTATCCCATCATTAATTTTGTTACTCAGAGCCATTACCCTAAGATTAACCAGGTCTCCTGTTTATCAAAGTAATGTTTTGAATATTTCTGACTCTGTGCACCTATTTTTAAAAAGTGAAATGTGAAAAGGTTTTTTAATTTATCTGCTTGTTTTTATTAAAGAAAAAAAGGTAGTTATGCAAACTGCAGCTAACATAAAAATAAAATTGTATGAGCACCTGTTACTCTGACTTAAGTATTTGTAACTGAGGAATTAAAGTATTAAGACAATTTCTTAGACTATGAAGGAGAGAGATGTTTCTCAAATGAGGTGTGTCATGAAATTAAAGTAAAACTATAGCCAAATCTTTGCGCCATAGTCTTGCTGCCTGAGGCAATAATACAAATGAGGACTGGAGGTCAACATAGACAGGAAAGAGTAAAAAAAAATGGAATCATGCTTCAAACCCAAAAAATCTACATATACAGATTTCCACATTATGAGTAGCATTAGGTATGGGAACTTATTTATTTAAATAGCAATACTCTAACTCAAAGACAAATTCCATCTTGCAGGTATGTTCATGGCAAGTTAAAGCCATGTTGCCATGAAAAGCTATTGAAGGGGGACATAGAATTTTAAAGTTATTTTTAATTCCAATTTAATTATTTTTATACCTGATGTTATTAATATTATATGTCAATCAATTTTGTTGTTACATATGAAGTAATGTGTTAAGTATTGAGAAGGAATTCAAAGCTGACTAAAAACTTATCTTCGTGGATAAGAAATCTATAAGGGGAAAGAAGACATGCTCATACACCAGCAGTACCCAAGTTAAAAAGTGATTAAGCATCATATAGATGTGATGGAAGTTCAGAGCAATAAGAGACCACTGTCAGCTCTGTGGATGAGAAATGGGAAAGCATGCAAGCCAAATTTTAATTTATGGCCAGAATTTAGAAAATTAAATATGATGAGGCTAAAGCAATTCCAGAGGGGATTTAGAGTATAGACAAAGATACAGAATAGATTAATGGAATTTACATGGGAGCAAAAATAGTTTTCCTAAAGTACAACCTACTTTGAGACAATAAACTTTGGAAGAAAAATCTAGAAAATTGGGTCGGATGCAGATTTTAGAAGATGTCGAAAGTCATCTGAAGAGGTTCACACATAATTTAGTAAGTAACAGAGGGATAGGAAACACGACAGAAAATAATGAAATCATACGTGTTTTCAGTAAGGCTCTTCTACGATATATAGGATGATTTGGAGAGAGAAAAATCTGGAGACAGCACAATCAGTTAAGACAGGTTAGTCTCACTAAAAAGTGAGGGCATGGACTAGAGTAATATTGGCAGACCTGGGGAACTATAGATAAATGTGAGAGTTATCTAAGTGAGACCTGGCAATATATTATCTTTGTGTGAGGTAACATTAATGATAACTGTGAAATTTACACCTGAGTGGCTGAGAGTAGAGTTTAGTAATAAGCAACATATGAGGAATGAATGATAAAGGATAGAAAATGAGGAAATCAGTTTTGACACATTGAATTTGATGAGCTGAGGGATAACCAGGTTGAGGTGTTTAATAACTGGTGATGTGGCACTGAGGCTTATTTTGATAATTAATAGGGTAATTGCAATATAGCAGTTATATAGTATTGATGCCTGCGTATATATTGTAATAGCCCATACTTACGGTTGATGTATACTATTTGGTCATGCCAATCTCTTTAATGAAGATTTAGTGGCAGAGTACGTGTAGCCTGGGTAAAGAGAAGCTCTGCATTCTCATTTAGATCTAGCTGCACTGTAGCAGTACAAATTTTTCACAACTTACTTTCTTCCCTTTTACTGGATCAAGAAGCTGTAGGTGACCTGATAAAAAATTTGTTTTAAATAAACTGATTTCTCAGCTTCACTGAGTCATAATTGTTGAATAGGAATTATATACATTGAAGGTATATATGGGATGTTTTGATATATGTATATATTATGAAATAATTACCACAATCAAGCTCATTAACATAACCACCACCTCACATAATTGCCATTTTCTTTCTTAGTGAGTGTGTGTGGTAGGAATCTTTAAGTTCTACCCTTTTAGCAAATTTCAAGTACAAAATACAGACTATAGTCACCATGCTGTATATTAGATCTCTAGAATTAATTCATCTTGCATAACTGAAACTTTGTACCTTTTACCTAATATGATTCCATTTTCCCCTTGAGTCCACCCCTGGTAACCACCATTCTATTCTGCTTCCATAAATTTGACTATTTTAGATTCCATATGTAAAATAGATCATGCAGTATGTGTCTTTCCGTGTCTGCCTTATTTCACTTAGCGTAATGCCCTCAAGGTTTACCTGTGTTGTCATAAATGGTAGGATTTCCTTCCTTTTTAAGACTAAATAATATTCCAAGTGTATGTGTGTATGTACGGATATAGATACAGATATCACCATTGTCTTTTTTCATTCACCCACCGATGGACACTTAGTATTAAAAATAATATTTGTGGGGCGCCTGGGTGGCTCAGTTGGTTAAGCATCTGCCTTCGGCTCAGGTCATGATCCCGGAGTCCTGGAATCAAGCCCCGCATCGGGCTCCCTGCTCTGCGGGAAGCCTGCTTCTCCCTCTCCCACTCCCCCTGCTTGTGTTCCTGCTCTCGCTGTCTCTGTCTCTGTCAAATAAATAAATAAAATCTTAAAAAAATAAAAAATAATAATAATATTTGTAAGTTACATATCTGACAAAGAACTTATATGATGTACTATATATAAAGACTTCTCAAAACTCAACAATTTAAAAAAAATAACTAATGGTCTAATTAGAAAATGAGCAAAACTCATGACGAGATACTTCACCGAGAGGATATCTACAAGGAAAATAAATACATGAAAAGATGTTCCCCATCATTAGCCATAAGGGAACTAAAATAAGACCATGACGAGCTATTACTACATACCTATTAGAACATATAAATACAAAACAGTGACAAAACTAAAGCCGGTGAGAATGTAGAAATGCTGGATCTCTCATACATTGCGGATAGAAATATAAAATGGTAGTCTCTCTGGAAATATTTCATCAGTTTCTTAAAAAATATATATGTGTGTGTATGTATATACATATATACGTACATGTACATATATGTGCAGTTACCAAATGACCCAGCAATTACAACCCTCACTATATATTCCAGATAAATGAAAACATGTCTACATAAATAACCTACACACAATTGTTCATGGCAGCTCTATTTGTAATAGACCAACAACTCTAAACAACCAAAATGTTCCTCAATAGATGAACAGTTAAACAAACAGTGGTACATCCATACTCTGGAATACTACTCAGAAACAAGAAGGAATAGGCTATTCATACACACAACTTGGATAGTTCTCAAGGATACTATGCTAAGTGAAAACAGCCAATCTCTACAGGTTACATACTGCCTGACTTCATTTACATAGAACTATCAAAAGACAAAAAATAGAGAGGTGAGAACAGATTAGTAATTTCCAGGGGTGAAGAGATGATGCAGAGGGGGAGACTGTAAAGGAGAGGGATCACGGACATAATGGAATAGTCCTGTATCTTGTTGCAGTGGTGGTTACATGAATCTACACACGTGATAAAAGGACAGAACTATGTACATGTATAAAAATGTCAACTTTCTCATTTTTAAATATATTTGTTTATTTATTTATTTATTTTTAGAGTGGGGATGAGCAGAGGGAGAGGGAGAATCTTAAACAGTCTCACCTCCCAGCACAGAGCTCAATACGGGACTCAATCTCACCGCCCTGAGATCATGAAAATGAAGAGTCAGATGCTTAACTGCTGAGCCACCCAGGTGTCCCTCAGTTTTCTCATTTTGATATCATGCTATAATTTTGTAAGATGAAACCACTGAGAAAGACTTAGTGAGGAATATATGGGACCTTTCTGTCCTATTTTTATGATTTCCTGTGAATCTATAATTATGTCAATATAAAATGCTTTAAAAAAGGTAAATAAAGCATATTGTATGGCTTAAAATATAAGGCAAAATTATATCATTAATTCTGTGATAAAAATGAATTACTTTGACATATGGCTCTTTAAACACATTGTGGTTATAAAAAGATGGACTCCCTGTATATATAACACTGTCTTTGGGTCTGCATGTCCTTTGCTAAGCTAGGAAATATTTTAAGATTCATCAAAATGTAGTAGAAAGCATATTTGGATTTAGAGAGATCTGAGCTTCATTCCAAGGTCCAGAAGTTGTTAATTTAAGAAATTTACTAGCTATGTAATCATAAGTAAAAATCTTAATGCATTTTCTGAGCTTCAGTTTATCATCTTTAAAGTGAAGATAATAAATAGCAATTGTAGGGGCGCCTGGGTGGCTCAGTCATTAAGCATCTGCCTTCGGCTCAGGTCATGATCTCAGGGTCCTGGGATCGAGCCCCGCATCAGGCTCCCTGCTCCGTGAGAAGCCTGCTTCTCCCTCTTCCACACCCCCTGCTTTTGTTCCCTCTCTCGCTGTCTCTCTCTCTCTGTCAAATAAATAAATAAAAAATCTTTAAAAAAAATAAAAATAAATAAATAGCGATTGTATAGTTTGTGGTCAAGATAAAAGACAATTTATAAAGTGATTTCTACCAACATTCTTCCATTTTAGTTTTAGAATTGAATTTGTCTATATTGGAAGGAACTTACATCCCTTCACAGAACAATGAGTATAACCTACTTTTATAATCGTATCATGACAGGCCACTTAACATATGTTTATTTCTAATTTAGAAACCTCATGAAATAAAGAGAATAAGCAACGTCTAAACTCTGCTGAAATATTTGTAGGAAACTGAGGATCCCCCCAAAAATTCAGGGAAAGACAAATGCTGAAGCAGAGGAGATGAAATAAAAACGGAGTTGCAAACAGATACTAGGGAATAATAATGTGATGCTTAGGTGTGCACATTTAGCCTGCAAAGAGATTCCATGCAATAAAGGGCATAAAGTATGTGAAATCATACTGTAAAATTTGCAAAAGAAAAAAATTTGCAAAAGAATATGTGCTCTATCCACCCTCTCTTCACTTCCTTTCCTTTCTCCCACCAAGATTGGATTGATACTAGGGTAGCCCTTCTTTTAAAATCAGTTATAATGCATGAGCTACTTACATCATTACAAAACTTGAAAAGCTGCCCTAATGAGTTTGCACAAATCTTATTTTTAAGTTGCATTTCATATACTTTGCCAAATAAATATTTAAGACCATATTAGGACCTATAAATAACGGCATTAAGATGGGATCCTGAACAAATCTGTTCATTATGTTATTCTCACAGACATATCTTCTATTAAAAAAGTTAATTTCATAGGTCATCAGAACAATGCTTGATGCATTTGTTCTTTTAAACTTAAACCAAATATCTTCACATTGAAGGATGTACATAACTTGAAATTTTAAATTATATGCAAGGAAAGAACATAGGTTTTAGAATCAGTTAAGCCCATGTTTGAGTCCTTACATAAATCTACACATGTGATAAAAGGACAGAACTATGTACATGTGTAAAAATGTCAATTTTCTCATTTTTAAAATATTTTGTGTGTTTGTTTATTTATTTATTTATTTATTTATTTATTTATTTATTTATTTATTTATTTATTCATAGAGTGGGGAGGGGCAGAGGGAGAGAGAATCATAAGCAAGCTCAACGCCCAGCATGCAGCTCAATTCAGGGCTCAATCTCACCACCCTGAGATCATGACCTGAGCCAAAATGAAGAGTCACTTAAGCCAAGTGACTTTTGGGAAGAAGAAACTGACTTTTTCAACTTGTTGCCTCACATATATAATGAGAATCTTAGAATTATTGAAGAATGAAATTAAAAATTCTATATAAGGCTCTCTGCAGGATATGGCATATAATAGAGACTTGCTACTGGCAATCACTCTCATTCATTAGATTACCTATTAATCTCCTTCTCACTGTTGTTTATTTTTGTTTTCTTTTAATACTGCCAGTATGTCCCTTAGTTTTACATATGCTTTCATACCATATCCATCTCATTTTATTCCTTCTGTAAATATTCACCGGGCATCCTTACAGTGCAAGGTACTATGCCATGTGCTTTGAGATACACAAGACTGTCTCTGCTCCAGACAAGAAAATAAGACTGGCACACAGTATTACCTTAGGAAACAGGTGATTAATAACATTGCAGTGCTACTCGCTGAAGGTTATTGGTAGGATGGTCCTTTGGAGAACACCAAAGACTCCTAAGAAGTAACTTTTAAGCTATGCTTTCAAGGTATTTCAGAAGACAAAAAAAAAAAAACGGGTAGAGAATTCCAAGTAGAAAAAAAAATCCGTGAATAAGATAGTTCAAATAGTTTCCATACTGTCATGCTAAGGATTTTGGACATATCGAGTAAACAATGGGAAACCAGTGAAGACTTTTGTTGTTCAGGAAAGTACACACTGTAAGAGTATCTACGTTAACAATTCTGTATAATCTCCTTCTGCGAAAAGCATATTGTCTAAAAATCAATTGATTGAAAATTAATGTATATAAGACATTTCTGAATTTCCTGTGGCCAGTCTATAAGTCAAACCTAAGCACCACCGCAGATCAGAAGATTAAAAGGCTCAAAGAGTCAAAGAATGATAAATGATAAATTCAATGGAAGACAGTGCTTCTGTCTGCTTCCCGGCAATGCACATATTTGATGACTTCCTGCCTTCTTTATAATGTTGAAAAGAGAGTTCTTAAAGCAATAATCTACAAATTAAGAGAAACTCATTCAGCCTGTCAAAAAATTAAATGGTTGAATGTCCCTAAGTATCTAGCCAGATATTTTACTAATACTTGCTATAAAGAGTGAAGAGTTTTTCATTGCCTTTTTTCCTCCTCCATTCTAGAAAAGAAATTTTGCAAGTTTAAAAGTTACATATGTATTTATTTATTTATAATATATATTTTCATATCTATGAAAACAAAATTATTGAGCAAGGGTAAATGCCTTGTTATGAAGAAAAGAAATGAAAATAATCTTGTCATGTGTTAAGGAAGAAAGGTAATTGGCTTGGTGAAAATTTTATTTGCCTTTTTCGTTTTCCCTTCTGGATAACTAAAAAGTAGAGAGGGCCAAGTTGTCCCTAACTGGAGTTTGGATTTGGTTGAAATAATATAATTAATATTTTTTAATTTGTGTCATGGCTTGGATAATTGATTCTAGTAATACATAAGAAAATAAATAGAGCTATTATTTATAAAATAGTAAAGAATACTGTATGCTATGCTTGAAATATATTTGGATGTAACAGAGAACTTCAATTTAGACACACATATGTGAATTGTGTTTCATCCATTCTTCTTAGGGATTAGTGTCCTCAGATACATGTAGCACCTTAGTATCTTCTCTCTGTTGTATGTTGTAAAAAGCTCCAATGTCCAGAGAACTATTCAACTCAATATTTCAAAATTCCACTCCTCAGACTGTGGTATTTATTCCCTATGAAAATGTCTTGAATATTCTCCTGGGCCACAAAAAGTGAACAAAATATTTTTGGCCAAAGATGTATATAGATTCCAGTTGCAATTGTGTTCTATAAATCATATTACTAATTTTATTAATATCTCTCATGACAGCTATGTTGCCCTACATGTTTTTGCACTGAACAGGGAACGCTACCAGATAGTAAAGCAGAGAAGTTTAGCTCCGGAAAAAAGTCAAATAGTTGCTGTGTGTACGAGATGGAAACACAGAAATTTGAACTATGGGGGAGGAAAGTCAATTAAATGGTTATTTACCTCTATGTTGTTAAAAATCTCAGCTGGAGTAAAGAAAAACTGCAAGGAATTAATGAACAGATATTATGAAGACTATGAGATTATAATGTGGAGTTAAATATTCTTTACTAAAAAAAAAAGAAAGAAAAGCTGATCTTTTGATTTAGATAACACTTTTAGCTCCAGTCATTTCAAACTATCCAAATTTAATCCTAATTAATTAAGTGTATGAATCCATTAAAATGTAAAATGGCATTTAATTTTTAAAACATAAGAAAAACATTTTTGCTTGCATCGGAAAGCTTGTTCAACTTCTAAACTACTTCACTTTACTGAAGCAGATGTTTCTTTGACTATCAGTGACTTGGTATTCTAAGATAACACAAAGAAAGTACATTCAGGACATACAACATGAGATGTGACTAGCAAGTAATGTGACAAGCATACAAAGAACTAAACATCCAAATGAACATTATATTTCTAAGCAGACACTTTGGGAGATCAGACACATTTCAGTGGTGTTGCCATTGCTCAAAACATTTCAAACTTCTCCTTTAGAATGCTCTCAGAAATAATTTATGAACCATACAAACTCAGGCTCATTGCTTTATAAATTGCACCTCATATAGCCGTAACTTGAAGCAAAGCAGAATTGAAAAATATAATTTTCTCTTTTGTTTAAAAAAAGAAACTTACATTTTAAAGTAGTCTCCAAAGAAACTGTTTTTATATAAATCCAGAAAAAACAATTGGAAAAGTAATAATAATAATAATAATAATAATAATAATAATAATGAAATTCTTCCTTTTTCCTTATAATTTGAATAGAAACATAATGTGGACTAAGAATCAAAGCAACTTGGGGCGCCTGGGTGGCTCTGTCGGTTAAGTGGCTGCCTTCAGCTCAGGTCATGATTTCAGGGTCCTGGGGGTCGGGCTCCCTGCTCAGCTGGGTGTCTGCTTCTCCCTCTGCTCCTCCCCCTGCTCGTGTTCTCTCTCTCTTTCTCGCTTTCAAATAAATAAATAAATTTTATTTTATTTTTAAAAAAAGAATCAATGCAACTTTGTTGTGAAGTATCATCCATCTAATCTCAACTTTGTTGATCCTGTTTGTTTTTTCAATGACCACCTTGGCAAATTTTCTCTTTCCTCATTCTTCTTAACCTCCTTTAGCTATCTGACACTCCTGATCATCCTTTCTTTTTCCCAAAATGCTATGAACAGTGTTCTTAAAGGAAATTCCACACCACTCTATATCCTTAGCCTTTTCTGAACTTACTGTGCTGTCCTCTTCCCCCATTCAGGTAAGCATTACTCTACGTACAGAAGTTATTAAAGTATTTAAATACTTATTGAATAAATAAATAGGCAAGCCCTTGGTTCTCTGCTCTATTTTCCTGTGCTATTTCTCTTGTTAAACTAAATATCACGGGTGTGACTATCACCAATGCTCAAATATCAAGTCCCCCCACTCTACCTCTCTCTTTCCCTACCACTCTCCAACTGTGCAAATGTAAGCAAGTGATTTAAACTCTCTGAGTCTTAGTTTCCTCATATGTAAAATGGGGACAAAATTATTGTCTCTCTCATAAAATAATGCCCAGGGAGATAGTGCTTAAGAAGTTCCTGATACATTTTAAATGTTCAATTATTGGGTTTTGGGGGGTTTTTTTGATAAAGATTTTATTTATTTGAGAGGGAGAGAAAGAGCACAAGCGGGGGAGAGGGGAAAGGGAGAAGCAGTGCACATTACACAAATAATGACTGGGTGTTATGTGGAAGGATGTATGAGAAAGAGCATGCTCGGGCGCCTGGGTGGCTCAGTTGGTTAAGCGACTGCCTTCGGCTCAGGTCATGATCCTGGAGTCCTGGGATCGAGTCCCGCATCCGGCTCCCTGCTCGGCAGGGAGTCTGCTTCTCCCTCTGACCCTCCCCCCTCTCATGTGCTCTCTCATTCTCTCTCTCTCAAATAAATAAATAAATAAAATCTTAAAAAAAAAAAAAAGAGCATGCTTGCAACGGCATTGAACTCCAAATAGAAATTTACCATTTTTGTTTTAAAGTTTTAATATAAAATAAGCCTATTCTTGGCTTGTACTTCTTACAGACTTAGTATGGCTTTTACCAAGAGGGTCTTTAAATTTTGACAGTTAATTTTTCTAAAATGTACATGTTCAAATATATATTTTAAAGTTAGGACTTCATTATACACCCCCAGCAAAACAAAAAGTCTAAATATGCTTAATGATTCAGTTTTTGCATAACATAAGAACATTGCTTAATGGTGCTTGAATTAACAAAATGAATTGAGCTAATTGATGACATCCCTTCTTAATGAGACACTGACTTTCTGAGTCATCTCTTGAACTTCTGTCAGTCTCATTAGCCCAGGGCCACTTGCCTAGTAGGTGTCCTTTTGCATGTCTATAGATCAGCTAAATGGGCCTGTTTCAGTGCTAAATCAGGGAGAAGCAGATTTCTGTGGTCTTCTGACTCCTTTCTTTCTCCCACCCTGAAAATCATCAATCTTTCAGGAGTGTTAAATTTACTTTGAGGGTCATAAATATATACTGGTGGAATTTTACTACTGAAGAACTCTGTTATATTGAGATAAAAGCTTGATGAAGCATGGGGTTACCTGTACAAAACTTTGACTCCAAATAAAAACACCAATATATGGACTTTATTTCAATAAATATATTCAAGCATGATTACCTTCAACATCAGCACTGCAAAAAGAAATATTGCCATGAGATTCATGGTTAAAAGAAATAGAGAAATATGTGTTATTAAGCTATAAAAAGTGCATACATTTTGAAAAAATATAATGTCTTGTACTAGAACATTTTTGTCCACGAGTAAAATTGTGAAAATAATTAAACGCGCATAGTTGTTGAAGATAAGTGTATTAAAAGTAGAGTTTTCCTTAGACTTTCTGAAAAATCAAAGAACAAAGGGGGAAAAAATGATCTTTTAAACAGAAGAAAGACCTAAAGGTGAATATTAAATTTTATATACTTTTCTTTCTGAGTTGATCTAACCTCATGTGAACAATAGTTGTCTGGTAAATGGATGTACATGAACTTTAGAAACCAAACTTTCTAAAGGAATTCATTTAAGTTATGCCACAGACTCCGAGAAGTGTCACATTTATTCCAAGAGTTATTTTGTTACTTGGCAGTTTAAGTGTTTTGACCAGTGAAAAGTTAACAACAAAACGAAAAAAGCTGAGCATAGCATGATTTAAAGAATGCCAATTTGTAACCCAGGGGATAGGTATTTGCATACTAATTGTAATGTTCCTGCTGTCACATTACCTTCAGCTTGAAGATCAGTCAGAAAAAGAAATTCGGCATCATCTGTGACAGACAGTGGAAAGAAAAATGCCAGTGAAGTGAGTTGCTGTTTAAAGCTATTTTTAATCTCAGAAGATGTACAAATGAAACACTTGAGCCTTCATTAGTCTCGATGTTTTGTTTCCTTCATTTATGATAAATATGCTAATTTTGTCTTTCTTGCTGATTTATTTTTTTCCCCTTTCTCTATTGATTTCTTCTTCTTTTCTAAAATATGTCAACAATTCATGACTTGCTTTTGCAGTTAATTCTTTATATTTGCCAAGATAAAGAAAGGTTATGCAGGGGAGAAAAAAACAGTGAGTTCTTTTTTTTTTTTTTTATGTGAAGCTTTTCAAAATTACTAAGTGTTAGAGTTTGAGACAAAAGATACATATGATCCTTTTTTTTAAGATTTTTTTTATTATGTTATGTTAATCACCATACATTACATCATTAGTTTTTGATGTAGTGTTCCATGATTCATTGTTTGTGCATAACACCCAGTGCTCCATGCAGAACGTGCCCTCTTTAATCCCCATCACCAGGCTAACCCATCCTCCCACCCCCCTCCCCTCTAGAACCTCAGTTTGTTTCTCAGACTCCATAGTCTCTCATGGGCCGTCTGCCCCTCCGATTTCCCCCCCTTCATTTCTCCTTGCAAAAATTACTCATTATTGCGATATTTATTAAGAAATTTGAAAACAGATATTAAATGCCGGGTAAGGAAGCAGCTATCATTTCCTGGGGCACATGGACCCCTTGCTTGAATTTCCCATTCTCCAGCACACTGCTAATTGAGTGTGAACAGCTAAGTTGTTGGATTCCACACTTCTTAATGCAGTACACCCCGTTCTAGCTGGCGCAATTAGCAAGATCACTGGTAGCTTTCACGCAGTTCCCATCTGGCCTGGCTCTTCTCCGGACACATAATGTCGGGACTGCTGGCCTTGATGGCGCTCGCTTAATGAAGGAAACAGAAAGGAAATCAGCCAAAACCCCAGGAAACACTAAGTGCAATTTTGGCTCCAGATAGATGGTGAATTTTCATGGCAAATATGAAATGTGACTCTGATTATGCCTCACAATTATACAGGAAATGCACACACAGTCACAGATGAGAAGAGTCAGACAAAAGCTTTGTCAGAGTTACAACTAAAATCAAACTAAAAGAAAGAGAAAGAAATGATAGAGTGGTACATTATCCATTTACTTAAGGTAAAACATACCAAGTAAAATTTAACCAAATCAGTACATTTTTAAATCAGCCACCTTCTTTTTCCCCCCAATTTAAATTCAGCAGTTTCTTTCTTAACATTTGTAGAGTTGCATTTTTTAAAGCATAAAACATATTTCTCACTCACATCTAACATGAGAAATGTCCTATTTTCACTTGACAACGTATCAGATTTAAGAATCTATCTTCTGAAAACTTTCTATTGAGTACTCGATTACTGCAATTTAGCTATTATTTACAGGAAATATTTGTATGAAATGCAATAAACTCTATTACAGAAAAAGCACTTTCAAAGTATTTATTATAAATGTTCCAAAACATGAGCAAAGTATGAGAATATGTGTGTTGCCTCATTCATCCTAGGAAGGATTGTAAGGAGAGTTTGGGTTATAAGGAGACACACCTGGGTTTGAATTCTAACTGCCCATTAGTATTTGCAAGATATTGCACCAGTCATTAGCATCTCTGAGGCTCCTTACCCACTGGTAATGTAGAATTAAAACAGACTGTCATTTACAAGATTAAATAAGGCAAAGTAGATGACATGCCTAGCACAGTGTGGTATAGATGGTGAACATTCAATGCATTGTTGAACATTTTGATGCTGGTAAAAATATTATTTCAGTTCATTCATATATAACATAATTTACTCTTCCACAGAATTCTAAATATACAATCAACCCAGAATTTAAAAATTTAAACAGCAAATTAAGAACATTATTCCTTTAAATAGTTGCATCTTGCCTAGCTCCGGAAAAGGGAATACTGCATTTCCACTGACCTCCCATCATATTAGGTAGTCAAAATTGAACCTTTCAAGTCAAACTTGAAATTGGTTAGAAAATAGTGAGCCGAGAGCATCCCGGGATTTGTCACACACCAGCAGGGATATTTCTTCAGAGAGCTGAAAGGCAGATTTTCCTTTTATAATAATGAGGCATTTGATGGGCCTTAAGTAATTCTGGAATATCCAAGTATCTCTAATTCTATTACCTATAATATTCTCTATCCTTAGAAAATAATATTCTAGTATATCTCTCTAATTCGAAACATTAAAATTTTTCTTTTGTCCTTGGTTTTACACTATTCCTCAGACTTTGTTTTCTTCCTTTGTTTGTACAGTTTTCCTACATTAATGAAGGTAACAAGAATAGCTACCATTTATTTAAATACTTCCATTCCTCAAAGGCCCCTTTACATCTGATAAGGTTTTCACTGAATATTCCCTTTTGCTTTTGGCGTAAGCAAAATCTGGCTCTCCCTAAATGACATGACTAGCCTTGATGCCTTCTAGAATGGATGTTATCCATTTTCTCCAATTTCATATTCCTCAGGGATGAGAGGACAGTGGTCTGTCGCTCCCCCGTGATGTTTTCACATCATGTCTCCTCTTCCTTCCACCATTAATTACACCCTTTGAAGCTAATGCAGTTCAGTTCTCACTCTCAATAGCCTTCTTATCACTATCACCTGCCAGCATCTTGAAAGCCATTGATCTGCTTCCATTGAAGGTTTTTTAATACCTGCCACTATTTAGGGTTTGGTCATTCATTCATTATTTGATTATATGTTCAACAAACATTTTTGGACCAGAAATACTGTTCTTGGTAGTGGAAAATAACAGTATTTATTCCTATCATCAGAGACCTTACACAACAGGGAAGTGTATGTTCATCCCTGAATGCTTTTTGCCTAGATTGTTTCTCAGCGGTTTTTGCTTTGTTTGGTTTTCTGTGTGGTTTTTTTGGTGGCTATTCCTCATTCAAGATGGTTGTAGTGTGTGGCCAGGCTTGGGCTCAGAATTCCTCACTGCCCTGTTCATTAACATATATTTCACTCGTACTAAGTGGTTTGCAATCTGAATACTATTAACCACCAAATACCAATCTTCAAATAGAGACAGTTATTTAAATGTCCGTTTGAATGAAAAACCACTATTTCAAAATGATTTCACAGAAAATCTTACATCCCTAAGATTTAGTAAATCAAGGGAGAAAGGAAAATCAGCTGTCCACCATTAGGGAAGAAAGTTTCAGACAGGAAATGTAAGTAATGGAAGAGAGTAAAATGAATCTCCAGTCACAGAGCCCCCTCTATGTACCCTCTATAAGGAGAACTATTATTATCTGAAAACACAATCACATCTGCAACAGCAGAAGGGAGCACAATCAATCCCAACACAAATAATAAAAACAGCAGCAAATTACAAGAAGTAATACAATATAAAAGCATAGAGATCGCTTCACATAGCACATTCAAGATCAATCACCTTGATATGCAAAGGTAAAATTTTATAAGAATGACTAAATATGAGACTCTATTTTATCATCATTTTAATAAAAAAATTTAAATTAGCTCATCCCTTTCCATAAGTAAGTCATTTGCACACAACAGCTACATAATCTAAGATTTTTTTTTCTGGGTAGCAGATGCTTTCTATGGATGGGAGCTTATCTCATCAGGATCTTAGTTTATTAAGGGGGAATAATGCATGATATATTTGCATCTCAGAAACTTTATACCTTAAACCTGATTTACTATTTCTTCATCACATCCCCCAAAGTATACCTTCTTCAGAAGACTTAAGTCTATAAATTTAGGACTGCTTTGGAAAAGATACTACTCTGTCCTGACAGATTCCTAGATTTAAATAAATCATCCCAGAACTGGAAGCATACCAGTCTAAGGAGAAATAAAGGCTGATTCAGAGTGGGGCAAAGCCTTCTCAAAATACTATAAATAAACACTTTTAAGATCATCACATGTTAGAAATCCTTAATTGAAACTTTTTTAAAAACTTTTTTGAGATACCTAATTATGACATGGATAATTTTATATACTGTGAAAACTTAGAAAATAGTTCATTCATCACTATTGCTATCATGACAACTTTTTGGGAATAGACCAGAGTAATGCCACATAAATTAACAATCAATATATTTATAGTTGAGAAGAAATCCACTATACTTCATAGAACCATGAGCAATATCTCTCTTGTGCCTTTATTAGAATGTAAGAATTTGCAAATATTAATAACATTGTAAGCTAGATTAATAAATAATTGCTGATGTCAAGTTATATCCCAGTCTATGTTGCTATTGCTGTGCACTGTGGAAACATTATACAATTTTTGTTGACCTTTTGCAGTTTGATTAACGGTGCAAAACTCTTTTAAATTATGTAATCCAACAAATACGCGTAACTCAAATATTACTACAGGTCATAGAAGAAAAAGATCACAGTGCTATTGTCAAGGGTAGATGTTGTTTTTACAGGTCACCAACGACAGAAACAATGGTGTGGTCTGAAAATATAGACACACTTTTAACCAACCAAGGTAGGATCTGACTAAGTTTAAAAATATAATGATTAAAAGTAAATCATTAAATTCTGAAAGCTGTAGTTATTATAAAATATGAGTTTGATCAATATTTGAAGCATAAGATTCCCAACAGTCACACAAATCTAAATGGAATATAGGTCCCAAATCTCAATGGAATTAGGTTAGACCGAAAATACGACATGATTATAGCAATCCAAACATTAGCACAAAAAGAAAATCCCAAACAGGAACTAAGAAATTTGTCATTTTCTTAGACTCATTATCATTTGATGTATATATATTGGCTATTCTTATTACAAGTTGAAAGAAACATACAAATTATTGAAAAGTTGAAAATTTAAATAAATCACTTGTTTTGTCAGGTCTCAGAGGCTAAAAACAGTTTTAAGTATTTATTTCAACTGAAATTCTAATTTTTAGTGAAAACAAAAACATATTTAAATGCATTAATATGTACATGTGTAGATATGTATTTATATTATTTAATATTGGCTCAATAAGGTAATTTGATTTTCAATAAATAAAATACCCCATAATTTGATTCAAAGTAGTCATTTGGAACTTCTGTTTCTGTTATAGACAATTCTGTTTTGCAGCAGTTTTATTTCAGTTGTATCTCATACAGGAAAAAAAATGGCTCTACAGAGACATGTATTAAAATATGTTTAATAATTAATATTGCTGGTACTAATCAAATGGAATTTCTACTTTAAATTTGTAAAATAAATATCAGAAGATTAGAAAAGTTTAAAACATAATAAAGTTGGGGGAATTCTTCATAGCTGTTTATTCATATGAAAAATTAGATTGAATTAGACAAAATTATTCTGATTTTATGATTCTTAAATAATTAATTCCTAAAGCATGGACATAAAATAATCCACATCACTCCTAGAATCCAACTAAGGACATATACTAAAGACATCAAAGACATGGAATTGCATTTTTGTAAGTTTTGAATGGCATGTTTCTTTTTTACTTAAGTGTATAACCAGTGGGACAGATCAGGTTTACTAGAAGCCTTGAGAAAGTGTCTCTGCAGGTGGTGGGTTGGCTGGTTGGAGTAGGGGAGTTCTAGGGGACAGCACCACAATACAGAGGCATGGAAGATGTTGAGCTGAAGGCAAATGCTTTCATCTGCATATCTCCTGAGATTTTCTATTTCATGCCCACATAAAGTAGAAGAGTCGTAGATTCATTTGAGCAGATGTTTGGTTTTTGCTTTTTATAATACCAGAAAAATAGCTTGGAAATAGAAAATGCTTTTTAATGTTTTAAACAGCTAAATGACTCACCAGATTATCTGTTTTGTCAACTTGGGGATATGTCTTGCAGGTACTGTGCATTGGCTTTCATGTAAGTTTCAACACCTAGTGTTTATTCCATTTGTCAGCCCCTGTTAAGCCTAACCAGTAGCCATTCCATTCTGTAGAGAGTGCCCTCAGAGAATATCATTTTAATTGCATGTAACATATTGTTCCAAAGTCACATGACATCTTTTGATCATTCAAATTGTATGTAGAGAATAGAAGCGTATTTCAATAAAATAGTATGTCCAAGACAGAGATAACTAGCTCATTTTAGCTGTTTATTCTGTTTCGTTGTGTCCCGAACTGAGTGTTGGGAGAGGGAAAATAGACAATAGCTATTATCTCCGAGTAGTCCTTCATTAAAATTGCAGGATGTGAGAAAATAATAAGTTTCCTGATCTCTAACTTCCCATCTCTCAGGGATACATTTAGGTAATCCTCAGTGGGAGGAAGCCTCATATGCCTCAATGACACATATATAAAATATTGCCAGACAGGAATCTATAATTTATGGTAGAATAATGGTATTCTTTCAATACCATGAAAGTATACTTTATCCTCTCTATAAAATAGATTTTAGCATAAATTCTGTTTTGAACCCTCAAATTCATCATTGTTCAGACAAAACTCATGGAAATTTTAATTGAATGTTAGTAAGAAGATTTTTATAACCTAAATTTGTGTCACAGAAGCTTCTTGGATGTATTTTTAAATGCAATAAATGTGTAGTTAATTGAATTTTTTATAGTGCTCACATATTAACGACATCCACATTCTCCAATATTTCTACTGAGAATTTTAATTGGTACCTGATAACCTTTTGCAATGGCTTGTTATTTCAACTGTATTTCGAATAATAAAAAAATATTAAATCTATTTTTAATTTCCCAATGTTTTTAGATGCTTTTATCTTGCTCCCTGAAGCCTTTTCTATTTTCTCTCACTGAAATCACTTTGCTTCCCACCTGCAGCAACCTGCAAATAGCTAATTTTGGTCCCTTTTCCATAAACTTTCTCTTACATTTTCTTTTCCACTAGTTTATTTTCCCTTTCCCCTGATTCTCCACAAGCTCTTTCGTCCCTACTTTGGCACTAGAAGGATCAGATCTCTGAGTATGCAGTCAGGGAAGAGCTGCTTTGAGCAAATGCAAAGGGTTCCTCGTGGCAGATGGAAGAGAAAGTCACCAATGTTTTGGAAGGCAAATCCCTCCTGAGGCAAAAGTGCTGATGTACATTTTCCTGCTCAGAGAGATCCACAGTCTCATTTATAAACAGATACTGACCTCAGGCAGGTACAATCTGTGACACCAAATAATATGAACTCAAGATACTACCTTAGTCCATTCAGCTGTGGGAATGTGATAATGACCTTTCTAACCTGCTCTCTAACTAGAAGCACAATCCTTTTTTTTAAGATATATATATTTATTGCAGGCAACACTCACTATTTATGCTACCAATCCCCTCAAAATTACACTATTTTAAAAATTCCTGATGTTGAGCTTAAATTTTCATTAGTCAAACAAAGACTGATATATTTTTCTTTCTCAATTCTCCCCAATACCTTTTGTGTTATAAAAATAATTAGATAACCAGATCTTTTTTTTTTTTGTCCTTTTTTGTTGGTTTGATTTTCTTTTTTTATTTAAATCCAATTAGCCAACCCTACTCATCCCTAACTCATTTAGCAAAAATTACCTTCTTCAGTGACCTCTAGATATACTAAAGAAGAATATTTCAGGGCACATTTTGATGAGGAAAATAAAGAAAGGAACAATCTTAATCTCAAATAGGAATAATACACATGTAAATTTGGCTGAAAGTTGGGGCGCTTGGGTGGCTCAGTCGCTCAGTGTCTGCCTTTGGCTCAGGTCATGATCCCAGGGTCCTGGAATCGAGCTCTGCATCGGGCTCCCTGCTCAGCGGGAACCCTGCTTCTCCCTCTCCCATTCCCCCTGCTTGTGTTCCCTCTCTTGCTGTGTCTCTCTCTGTCAAATAAATAAATAAAACCTTAAAAAAAAATTGGCTGAAAGTCAAGTAATGGGGAGAAGTGGGACCTATGGGAATCACAGGCTGAAAGCTCACTACCTGTTGTTATTAAATTTAAAAGAAATAACATACTAATTGAGGCAAAGTAAACAAGCCTGCAAGTAAATGGCCTAAAGTTTCTGGAGAAACGCATGCTCAGGAGAATACCTGGGAGCAGGAGAAAAATACCATGCACAGGCTAAATAAGAGCAGGTACCATGAGGGAGAATGGGGACATCAATGTTTTACTTAAGGCAACACTGGGGAAAAGCCCATTCATTTGCTTTATTGACTTAAAATTGCCTAATACCACATAAAGCGAAGAAACACCAAGTCACACCAAGTATCTTGCTGGTTACTTTTTTGGTTTAGAGATTTGAATTGGCCAATATATTCACTCAAGATTAACAAATGCCAGTCCTTCCTTCTTTGCCTTGAGCCCAAACCCACACAATCTAACTCCTCAGCATCAAATTGTTTCCTCACCAACTCATAGCAACACAGATATTCTTACTCTGAAGTTAGTATAACATAATTACTTGATTTGGGTTTAGTTTATTGAGTGTAGAAAACTAAGTCCATGGATTTCCCATGAAGTAACTGCCATCAAGACTTTCCTCTAAACACAACTCCTTGATGTTTCAGATCTAGAAAGAAAAAGTACAGGTTAATGTGTTAATGGAGCTAATTGGAGAAATAGAGACAAGAATATCTTATGTTTATGATTACTGATCCAAAATAAGGTTTCTAAACCTAAAAACAAAAACATATAACTATATAGAGAGGGATGATAAATATTTACACTGAATACTCAGTGAATGCTTATATATATATATAGCAATCTAAATATATATATATAGATTAATATATTAATCTATATATAGATAGATAGATAGATTTTATTTGACAGAGAGGGAACACAAGCAGGGGGAGTGGGAGAGGGAGAAGCAGGCTTCCCGCAGAGCAGGGAGCCCGATGCAGGGCTGGATCCCAGAACCCTAGGATCATGACCTGAGCCGAAGGCAGATGCTTAATGACTGAGCCACCCAGGTGCCCCCAGTAAATGCTTTATTATACAATGTATTCATTTTGGTTATTTATACTGCACTGTATGATATACAAAAGTTTTTTTTTTTTTATATTTAATAGCTGGTTTGGATGCTTTTCGAACATTTCTAAAATCAGAGTTTAGTGAAGAAAATGTTGAGTTCTGGCTTGCCTGTGAAGACTTCAAAAAAACAGAAAGTGCAGAAAAAATTGCTTTTAAAGCCAAGATGATTTATTCTGAATTCATTGAAGCTGATGCCCCTAAAGAGGTGAGTAAAATATTCCAGGATAGTGAATATTCATCTCCTAGCAAATTTGCTCCCAATTATAAGACACTTAATCCATCTAAAGGGAAATCAAATTGTCACTATGTATTCAAATAGAAATGTCTGTAAACTCCAATAGAAGTGCCTTAAGATGATCCTATTTTTTATTGACTCAACAAATCTTTTCAACACCTACTATATGCCAGATATGACCAATATTTTTGTTTCCTTAGCACAACATGCAGACTCTTGAAAAATGATGTCCATTATCTTAGATTAAATCACTCTAAAATTTACCCTATAGAAATGTTACTTAAGTGTGTTCTTGCATTTCAAGTTCACTTTTGTTTTCCCTTTTATAAATCATGGTGGTCAAGATGGAATAGAATTCTAGAATAAAATAATTTATTTAAAAATTAAGGATGATATGTGGGGGGAAATAGGACTACTAACCAACAGCATGAATTCTTCATTTTTAATATTTTGGATGTCCACATTATGGCATGTAATGTCTTAACTTTCCAAAGAAAGAGTTTGCTTACCTTTATTTCTTTGAGGGTAAAAGTAGCCAAAGCTGTGAGACAATGTTTCAGGTAATCAGGATCTGCCTATGCTGCTTTAAGATCAGGAAAGGAGAAAGGGCCTTCCAGGAGAAACCTGGAATGACTGATAATAGTCCCCCCCCCAAAAAAAGGGTTCAATGTGTGTAACAATTCATTTATATTTGATTTCATTTCCAGAACCAAAACAATGATCATCTCCATATACCCTTTACTATTAAAACTTTGAGCAATTTATAATTTAAAACGATTTCAGCCATGAGAGATTGTGGACTCTGAAAAACAAACTGAGGGGGCGCCTGGGTGGCTCAGTTGGTTAAGCAACTGCCTTCGGCTCAGGTCATGATCCTGGAGTCCCGGGATCGAGTCCCGCATCGGGCTCCCTGCTCAGCAGGGAGTCTGCTTCTCCCTCTGACCCTCCCCCTTCTCATGTACTCTCTCTCATTCTCGCTCTTTCAAATGAATAAATAAATCTTTAAAAACAAAACAAAACAAACTGAGGGTTTTAGAGGGGAGGGTCTGGGGGGATGGGTTAGCCCAGTGATGGATATCAAGGAGGGCACGTACTGAATGGAGCACTGGGTGTTATATGCAAACAATGAATCATGGAACACCACATCAAAAACTAATGATGTAATGTATGGTGACTAACATAACATAATAAAATAAAATTTAAAAATAAATAAATAAAATGATTTCAGTTCCTCACTGAATATATCATATAAGCAAAGAATTTTAATGCATAAATAATAAACAGAAAGCTACATTGAATTACTAGTACCAAACATAAACTATTAGTACGAGTCATCTTTCCTATGGAGGCCAAACACCAATTTCCTCCTAGGGGATAGTTATCATATTTTCTGATCCAAAATTAGGATTCATGGTGTGAGAAGGGTTATTACACTTATGGGGACAAAGAACAGAATAGATGAAATGAAAACACTTACAGAAAATCCAGGACATAAAGTGGCTGTATTAATAGTTCAAGTTTTAATTGGACATTACTTACACAGCATACATTGGCTAGTATAAATTTACACACATACGAGCTACTAAAGCATAGCCTGGAATTCATGGGGGGACAGTGAAGAGGGTGAAGAATTTTAACTGCTGTGGAGCCATTTCAACATTCATTTCCCAGTCACCATCTAAGAATCAATAAATAATTCTGGAAAATTGAAAATATAGTATACGAGATTTGTCAAGTTGATTAATGTGTCATTCCCTAAAAGGGCTTGAAATCAGCTCTAAAGATATCCTATATATTGTGATATTGATATGAAAGCCAGATTTTTTTCTTCTTTATGAATTCAGCTAATTAACAGTGATTGTTTTAGAATAGCATTCTCAAACATTTTGCATGAGAAGTCTTCTAATAAGAAATGTCATCTTTTAATTATAGCTGAATTCAATCTTACAATATATAATAAATTATCAATTTTGACAAAATAGTTTTGTTTACTTTCCTAATCTTTTCTTCTAAAATAAATTTATATGGTAATAATTTAAATAAATAGCACAGTTAAACATATAAAACTTGTATGACTTTTTATACTTTGTCCATCTAATTAATTTGACTAAATAAAATATAATTAAATTTATGGCTGCTTTTCAAGTAATAATTATATTTTCTCCTTGAAGTATCTAAAAATGTTATCATCAAATATGACAAAATTCACTGAAAACAAAACACTATATAGATATACATTTGAAAGTCATTATCTTTCTTATTATTTGCCATTAGTTGTTTCCAGTTCAACAGATTACTAAATTTCACTTCCCAAATTACTAAAGGGCATTTGCCTTTTATATTATGCATCAGTTACAGTTTTCAAGGTATTTCTCTGTAGTCCATCGGTTTTATGTTAAATATAATACAACTGTGAGTATATTGACTCATTAAACTGATTTTTTGGGTGCCTGCCCCCACAATGAAGTCACAAAGCAGGAGAGACTGACATGTAATAAAACCAGTCAAATACACAATAAACAATATAATAATAAAGCCACATTTAAAGTTCATTATTAGCACACTGGAAAAGTGATTAAATCTGGAGAGTTAAGGGACACATTTTCAGGGTGATTCACACATGAAAAACGTATGTCATGAAAAGAGTAATATCAAGACGCAAATGAAGAAAGAATATTTCAGACTGAGGGCACAGTGATATAACATGGAGGCACAAAGCTGCCTAGTGTTTCCTGAAAATTACAAACATTTTGATATTGCTAATGAGAAGTGGAGGATGAGGTTGGATAGGCAGTAGTAAAGATAAAAAGGGTGGGAAATATTCTAGATTTATCTAGGAGGCAGACTTAATAAGACAAGGTCATATCTTTGATATGGAAGCTGGAAAACATGATTTTCACAAGTAAAAAAATTAATCCAAGAATGAGATTTATATGAGAATATGCTCTATTTTTCCATATTCAATTATAGTTGTATAAGTGAGTCATAAAGAATCAAAATTACAACTAATTTTCTTGATAGAAAATCCTAAAGTAAAGAACAATGGCAAAGTCATGCTATGTAGAGGTCTATTAACTCATATTTATTTTCTTTTCAATTTCTCATGTCTCTATTTCCTCATCTATAAAATTGCTAGTATAACTTAATTTTTAATTGATGCAATTAGACAATTTATAATTAGACTATAGTAAATTTACTAAACAATCCCTTTTTATAAGTTGACATTACTAATGGTTCTCCGTTTCCTGTTCTAACAGGCAAAGACAGCACACTGAACAAAACAACAAAAATTGAACTTCTAGGTCTCGATGAGAAATGATAATAATTGTAACTAGACTTTATGCCCTCTCTCTTACAGGATTATCTTTTCTCTGGTTTCTACACTAATAGAGAGTTAGTGTGATATAGTAGATAATTGGAAATTTAGAGATACCTAGACCTAAATTCAAATCCTGTAGTAATCTTGTGGTAAGCTGTTTTATCTCTCTGAGTCTCAGTTTCCCTCTAATCATTTATCTAAAAAGCAAGCACATAACACACAGGACACATGAGAATGATGAATGAGATCACATGTCTGTGGTTTATATCATGCAGAACAGCTTTTAGGAAATTGTAATCCTTTTTGTTTTTTTTAAACAAGTCACTATAAGGGCTATAGTTTCAACCTGAAAACAACCATTATAAAAAAACGTTAGCAAAGCACTAGTTTCAGATAAAAAGAGCTATTCATTGAATGGACTATACCTAGGTAGTTTCAGAAGAAAATACTGAGGGAAAAAAAAGTATATATATATAGCCAGGTATTTTAACTAAGTGATTTGAAAAAGAAAATTATTAGACAAGCCGTATTTTTTACTTTTTATTTTTTTAATTTTTTAAAATATTTTATTTATTTATCAGCAAAAGAGAGAGATAAAACACAAGCAGAGGGAGCAGCAGGATGAGGGAGAAGCAGGCTACCTGCTGAGCAAGGAGCCTGATGCGGGGCTCAATCCCAGGACCCTGGGATCATGACCTGAACCGAAGGCAGATGCTTAACGACTGAGCCCCCCAGGCATGCCGACAAGCAATATTTTTTAAAGTGCCTCTACTTTGCACACAATAGGAACCTATAAGTGTAAAAGAAATTCATAAACTTTTATTTATTCGTCCTTCAATTTGGACCACTCATTTCATAATATTTGGAATTTTAAGAAAATAATATTACTTGGTTTCAACAGAATGGAACTCTTCAAACACTTCAAATAATATTTTCATATTACTGAAAACACTGACAGATTTAAATATTCATGTTTTATTTATATCATTTATATATATTATATTTCTGTCATTCTTTTTATTGAAAAGGAAATTACTCAGGATGGAAAATATGTGATTAGAGAGAAAAATGTTTATGTTTATGTTGATTGTCATTCTGAGATAGTAGAAAATGTTCCAAATCATACAACAGTGTAATGTTTAAAATTATATAAATTCAACTGCATATTATCACACTGGCAGTTTTTTAAGTCAAAGAATACTAGTACGAAATATTTAATTCTTAAATGTACTTATTAAATGGGGCACCTGGGTGGCTCAGTCAGTTAAGCATCTGCCGTCCGCTCAGGTCATGATCCCAGGGTCCTGGGATGGAGTCCAACATTGCTGTCATTTGGCTCCCTGCTCAGCAGGAAGTCTACTTCTCCCTCTTCTTTTGCCTCTCCCCCCAGGCTTGTGCGTGCTCTCTCTATCTACTCAAATAGGTAAATAAAATCTTTAAAAATAAAATAAAATAAAAAAGTATTTATTAAATGTGAAGACACCATAACTCATAAAATAAAGAAGAAACTATAGTAATAGAGGAGAAGGTATCTTAATGGGCGTGTGCAGGACACTTTTTAAAATATCTATGTCTGTTTTTTTGCTTTTATTTTTAAGTCAGTATAATGTTATTTATTGACATATTTTATTTCACATCAGCAAATGCTTATTCTGTGTCTACTATTCACCTCCTTATAAGATAAAGTACCTCCATGAAAGGGCAGCTCAGTTTAGGCAGGAGAACAGATTAAAAAAACACTGAAGTATAATGCAATATGTTGTGTGAACTAGGCAGCTTGATAAGGAAATGCAAGAAAGCAAAATAGGTTGAAACTATGGTTTGGCTCAAAAGAAACTTTGAAGCTAGTTGGGTAAAAAAAATGAAATTTATGGAACTAGGGAAAAAGAGCAAAACAACAAATGATTAAGTGCAAAAAAAAAAAAAATTTACAGAGGAAACTTTGCATTATACCTAGAAGGATATAATGATTGGATAGTAGTGAGACAAGATATTGAGATAAGGTCTTTATTTTAAATAAGGTTAGCTTTAAATGGAATCTCAAGGAAAGGAAATAGATATATGAATTATTGGTAGAAAGAGGCCCATGAAAATGGGCATTTGGAAGCATGTCTTGATATTACTCTCATGCCAATTTTGTATTCTCCATCTTAGGTTCAAATGTTTTCTTTGCATTTTTAATGCCACTTTCCCAACATGTGGATGTTTTTATCCGACCCCACAAATTGCTGCTTATCAACAGTGTCCCCCAACTCTAGTATCATCTCCAGATATAATGAGTTTGCTTATTTATTAATTTCCTAACTTTTGGTTCACTCATCACTAAGTGTCTAGTATATGCCAGGAAGCATGCTGGTGCAGATAAGAAAAAAGACAGAGTCCCTGGGTGGGTAAAGCTAACCATTTTGAGGGGAAGACTCCAGTTAAAAAGTAATCCAATAAACTTTCATGAGAGTCATGGTAGGGAACACAGGTGATGTGTAGCATGCAACAGGAAAATCCGATTCTAGGGGGATGAGAAAATGTATCTCAAAAGAAGTAATTTGTGAGCTTTGACCAGAAATGGGAGTATAGAGGGAATTAGACATAATGGGAGAGAAGGATAGGAAAGGAAGACAAAGAGGAAGTCAAGTAAAGGACCAGCCAGTGCCTAGGAGGCTAGTCCCGTAGTGAAGGAAGCCTAGCACGGTATGTCTCAGAGGGGAAACTGAGGCAACTGCACTTCCTGGATCCCAATAATTTCCTCCTCCTTATTTATTTCATCTTAAAATAAAGGGCCTCTGAAAACGTAAGAGAGAGAGAGAGAGAGGAGAAAAAGGAGGAGATCGAGGAGGATGAGAAGGAAAAGGGGTAGGAGGAAGAGAGGTAAAGGAAGGAAAACAGAGTTAAAGAAATTATAAGTGACATCTCTGCACAATGCTTTTACGTGAACTATCTCATCTGATCATCATGACCGCTATCTTGGGGAGGTATTGCAATCATCCACACTGCACAGGTGAAAATGAAACTGAGCCCTAGAGAAAAAATAATGAGTCCTGCAGTCATAAAGATACAACGGGTCATGAGAGGAGAGACCCACAGCCCATTCTCTCAGGTTTCAAATTCCTTTCTCCAGATCTACTATTTATTTTAAATGTTTGTAATGCAGCCTGGGAACCTTGATGTTTATGCTAAAGGCAAAAGCATAAAATTATCTTGGCACATAGAGTCTATCTTCCTTTCTATCAAAAGCTTTATTTCTCTTCTCACATTCTCTTTGTATAACTTCTTAAACCACGAAGTTTAGATTTAACTATGGCATTAAGAGGGGAAAGAGTTGCAGGAGTACTTCTTCTAAATAATCTGCAGTAGCATTTTCGCCCTCTGAAAAACTGGGGGCTGCATTTTAACTTGAAAAGAAAACACTCAGGTGTTTTTTGAACTTCTGTGGGTCTCTGTGCTACTGAAATTAATCTTGGATTAGCATGTTTGGGTTGGTAAATGAAACCAGTCGATCGGACTCCTTCTCAGCTATTCCAGATAGCTTTTACTCACATACATCTATTTTTAGCAATCCATATACATTATCCATCTACATTATGTACATCTATTTTTGTCAACTTATGTGATTGCATGTGTTATAATTTCTTCTGTTTCTTTTGCCCGATTTGAGATGTTAAAACTACCCCCCAACATGTGTCACTGATTTCTGTCTCTAAAACCAGTAAGAGCAAAAGGATGAAGTCCTGTGCAGGGATGGATTCCTTCAAGATGTTACAGACTTTGCCATTCTCAATTTTAATAGCCACCCTTGAGAAGATATTTCAGGATATTCGTTTTCCTTTAATGATGCCAAAAATGAAGTAATACAAGAGGTGTTGGTGGTGATTAAATAGAATTATGCAACCAAAAACATGATTATGGGCGGCTTTAATTTGAATAGTAATTTTTAAGTTTTGTTGTGAATGAGGTCTAAGAGGCTGCCTGCTCCATTTTAGTAAGGTGTTTTACATATGCATGCACACACCCTGTGCATAATGACAGTCTCTTGCTCCACTATATGTTCTAGATGAGGAAAATGCTATCTAATTTGAATGTGAGAACACAATTGAAAACGTTTCATTCAAATTATGTAAAAATATAGAAAGCAGAGTGGAGGGTCACGGGAAAACCAGCAGGTACCCTTTAAAATGTATTCTTCCTGATAAAATAATTTGTTGGAAACCAAAAGGAGTTAACACTGCTGGTGAAGTAAAGAGGAATTTAACTGCCATACCTTGTAGTTAACAATATCCCATGAGTATTAAAATATTCTGGGTCTTTAGAATAAAATTGTTTTTAAACAACTACCCCAAACATCATTCGGAAGGCAGTCATTTTAATGCAATGGATTGCTGTCAATGTTACCTGTGTCAAGGCCTTTTCAAAACTGACAGAATTTAAAAGCCTCTAGATGGTTGTGATGACATCTCCACTGTCAGAGATTCGGTAAGAATCACAATTCTTTTCTGAGACTGACAGTGCAGTGGGCTCAGATATCTAAGATAATTCATAATCTTTTGAAAAAATAAGCAAAGGAAATATTATATTTCTCAGAATCCTTGAAACTAAAGTGTGTATCCATACAAATAAAATGCAAGTAGCTATCATATTAGTAAGTAATGTAACTCTGTTTATTTCATTAACTGATACACTGTTCAGCCCAGGCTCTGGACCTAAGAGTTTGACCACTCAGCGAAGTCTAAGCTTCCCTGTAACTCCCAAGACTCAACATCGTACCACTGGAAAGGTTGCATATTTAGAAGGTCACTTCCTGATGAGATCTTAACCTTTGGTCTACTCCAAGCTCAACATTTCTTGTCTTACTTTTTGAGATAGAAATTTATCCATGTATCTTCTGGTAGAATCCAGCCAAAAATCATAGTTGAGATTTATGCAAAGTTGAAGATGCAGCTCACAGACATGGCCCCAGGAGTGATTCTTTTAAAGATATCTAACTATCTCTCTACATATATTAGGCCTAACATTTTCACTTTTTTTCCAGTTACTGAAATTTCAAGGAATTTGAGAAGAAAAGAGAAGACACTTTTGATAGCCTAATTCTAATACCTCACCCAAATTGACTTCTCAATGGGCATTTAGCAAACTTGATCACTCTCTCTTAATTGAAATACTATCTTCAATTGATTCCTAGTACTTGATTTCCTCCTTCCTTACTGACTGCTATTTAGCAATTTCTTTTACTGTTCTGACTCATAACCCAACAGACTATAATGAGAGAAGGTAATCCCCTTCATTTTCTGCCTACATTCATTCTCCCAGTGATTTTCTCTGGTCCCATATTTTTATTTTTTTTATTTTTTTATTTTTTTAAAGGTTGTATTTATTTATCTGAGAGAGAGAGAGAGAGCACGCATGAGTGGGGCAGGGTCAGGGGGGAAAAGCAGGCTCCCTGCAGAGCAGGGGTTCATGTTGACCTGAGCCAAAGGAAGACTTATAACCGACTGAGCCACCCAGGTGCCCAAGGTCCCATATTTTTAAAAGGGCAGCTCAAACTTAACAAATTCAAATATGAGTCCTGATTTTCTGTTCAAAACTTTCTTCTACCTGAGTCTCCCCATCTCAGTTAATGGCAGTTCTGTTCTATTTGCTCTGGATAAATAATTGGTAGTCATCCTTGATTTTCTTCCACTTACATCCCATGTCCAATCCATCAGCATTTTCTATCATCTCATTCTTCAGAATATTGCTAAAAGCCAGCCATTCCTCAAGATTTTGTCCCTCATCCTAGTGCACTATTCAATCACAAGTTCCACGCATTCTACTTTCTAGATATTTTTAAAATCTATGCACTTCCCATAATTCCCTGTGACATTTCACAGCCAAATTCACCATCACTGCCCACCCGAACTTTTGGTAAGGTTTTCTCATTTTTCTTCCTTTTATCCACACCCAGCTATGATACCACATGGCATCCAGTGATATGATTTTTTTTTCAAACATGTGTTTACAACATGCCCTTACTAAAAATTCTTCCCATTGCTCTCAGGTTAAATAAAAATTCCTTAACAAGAACTACACAAGGTCCCACATGACCTGGTACCTTGATTCCTTTCCAGGTTCGTGCCTTTCCTCCTCTCAAAACCCACTGGGCTTCTTTTGGTTTACCTGCCCATGTGCAAGTTCCATTCTTAATCTATCTCTTCATGATAATAATTCAAAGATCTGCTTAAGATCTCATTTCCTTCAGAAAGCCTATTTTTTCCTTTGGATTACTTTTCCAAAATCTGTCTTCTTGATTAATTTTTCACTTTAATCACCTTTGTATCTTCAGATCCTTCACACAATTCCTAAGCATCTACTCAATATGATATTTCAAATAAATAAATTCTAGGAATGACTACAAATAAAATGCCTACTTTCTCAGATATATGTTAGTTTTTTTTCCCCAGAAAAATGGGAATAATAATACTGTATATCATATAGTTGTGTGTAGGTGACATAAAGTAACCATAGAAAGACAGTGTATCAGTACTAATAGTTAATAAATAATAACAATTATTATTTTCAGTTAAAATAATCATACCTAAATATCATTATGATTATTTTAGAGATAATACCAGTGTTCAGATATTTAGCCAGGGAAGAAGACAGGGTAACCAATGGAAAAAAAATCTAGGATGAGACTTGGGATAGAACTGAGAGAATGCATAGCTGCTTTGCTCCTATTTGAGGGGCATGCAGGGAAAAAGGGAATTAGCAAAAGAAATAGGGAAAAGACAACAGATTAAAAACAAGTTAATTCCATGTCATGAACTATTAAATTCCCTTTGCAGTGACAGATCTTCCTTCTCTGATAATCAGACTGAGTAATTAATGCTAGCAGCAGCCTTTGTATCTAAATTTATTTAAGCAAGAAATCAAATTTCTTGATTTCTAAATCAAAATAATGCATAATGATAAGGAAATTATAGTGACTTTCCTTCTGTGGCCAAGGAAGGCTTCTCAGAGGATATTCAGCTTAAGCTAAATGATGAAGGATAAGGAAAATCTGTACAGAATGAAACTGTGGGGGTGAAAGCGATTTTAGATGGTGAAAACAACATAAACAAGCTTTAGGTACAAGATTTGCTTTGGGAACAGAGAGTAGACTAGTTTTATATATACTGCTAAGGAAAGTAGAAGATTTTGAAACAACACATTGAAGTCTGAGTGCGAGGAAGCTCAAATGCCAAGGTAAGATATTTACAGTTTAGGTTATAAAGAAAAATGGATTTTCAGCTGAATATTCATATGCTGAAAGTGATATTTTGGTGAAATTGATATAGTTATACTTTCACATGTGCAGAAGGGAAAGACATTGTAAGAAGAGGTATCAAACTAGAGGTAAATTTCAGAATTTGGGATAGAGATTCCATTATAAAAGGCTGAACTGGAGAAATAGGAGTGAGAATGAAAAAAGCCATTGTGAAATTACAAAATAACAGGCAAATGAGGGAAAAAATAGGGAGAGAGAGATCAGAGGAAAAAGAGGTGTCAGAGATGTTTCCTATGATTCGAGCTTGAAGAACTTGGAGAAAAATAATGACATTTATACAAACATGTGGGTGTGATGTTTTGTCACTGACATTAAGCTGAATTGCCAAGACACAGCCTCATAAGACTACTAATTATCTCCTGGGATTAGTATATCTGCTCATCACTCAGCTATCATGGCTGATGTTGGCAGTTCCTTGGTTGGAAAACAGACAAGTCAGAAAAATGAGAGGGATAAGTCAGAAATGCAAGCTTCATCTATTTTAATAAATAACATTGATTACCAGTACATGTTGAAATGGAATAGTTCCCTTTAAAATTTAAACATCATTTTTAACAAATATAGAAACATTTTTTTCACTTTATTTATGCAGTCCATATTCGTTGAGTCCTTACATGGCACAAGGCATAGAGAAGGAGGCACAAAATGTAAATATGGTCTAAGTAACACAAAATCCTTTGACAGATCCAAAAAGGAAAGAATCCATGAGTAAACTTCACAGGGTAAATATTACTTGAACGTAGCCTCAGGGCATCAAAGATGTGTGTGAAAGACTTGGTGAGAGGAGTGACTTTCAGGTAGACAAGGATGGTATGAAAAAGATGTTCATAGGTGGGAAAATACAAGGAACTTGAGGGGAAGTGTCTAGCTTGGTAAAAATACAGGGCACACATAGAGGAGAAAACAAAATGTGTAAGTTAGGACTCTGTTGTAAAGGCCATGAATGCCAAAATCAAGGCTTCGGACTTTTTAAATAGGAAATGGGGAGTTATTGCAGGTGTTCAGTTCTGATTAAAATAATAATAAGCCAATCCATGGACTAGGCACACACCAGCCCTGCTGTCAGTGAATACTCCCCCAATGAATGAATGCCTCAATGAGATAAATTGCTATATTTACTATCATGGGGGATACAAAGTTAAGCAAATTGCAGATGATGCCACTTAGTAATTAATGGCACAGCTAAAGAAGAAAACAGGCAACATTTATTCTCATATCCCCACAACATAGGATAGGATTTATGAAACAGACTACCCTAGATGTTTAAAAAACTGCAAGGGCTTGACAACAACCACTATTCACTGATCCCCACTACAAGTCAGGCAGTATTCTAGGTCCATACCATATCATCATGCCACTTCCCTCCTCAAAAACCCTTCAGGGTCTTCCTATTGCTTCTAGTAGAAAAATAAGAACTCCTTACACTGCACATAAGCCCTACAAGACTTGTAGGCAAATCTCATTACAGGAACTTTCTCACACTCTATATTCCAGCCATCCAGGCATAGTGGCTTTTCAGAACATAACGAATTCTTTCTTGCATCTTTGCATTTGTTGTTTTTTCTGCTAGAAATGTTTTCCCCCAGAGTCTTAGAGTACCAGCTTCTTCTCATCCTTCAAGTTTATTTCTAAAATAATGCTATTTATTTAGTTGTTGGTTATCATTTCCCAAGTATAGAAAGCATTTGGTACATAATAGATCATCATAAATATTTGTGGAATCCATGAATGCAAGGATCATTTTATTTTAATTCTTATAAAAACTCAGTCAGGAACTACCTGGCTTAATGATGAGGAAGGATTGCTCAGAAATATTAAACTAATTCAAACCAGGTCACCAAGGTGCTAAGTGTTAGAGCACAGGTTAGAAAATTATCCCAAAGTCTTTCCACTGCCCTCCACCATCTTCCTTTATAAGGAAGGAGAAATTGATTCCAGATTTTGAGGCCTTCAGAGAGTTGTAGCATTTGGCCTGGAACTTTGATGGAGGACGTAAGAGGATGATCAGAGAAATAAAGGTGCAGATGTGGGATCACTGAGTAGCTGAAATCCCTTAAGAAGGAAAACATCTGTGAACAAAGAGTGGCCTTTTTCTGATTCTTTTCTAATTAAAAGTTTTTTCTTCTTCTCTTCTTCCTAGAATAATAATATGAAAATACTTTGATATTAAACTTATCTCATTTAGTCCTTGAAACACTTTAAGATAGATGCTGTTACTCTTCTCTATTATACCGTGGAAATCAAAGATTAAAAGAAATTATAGAACTTGTTTCACCCATATGAATAGCAAGTAAATAGCTGAGGAAAAGCTTGATTATAGGTCTGCCTGCCTCTTTTAACCTCAATTCAATAAGCACGAATTGTCATTTATAGTTTTTCTTTTACCAGACCCCCAAATTATGGCATTTTTACAATTTCCCCATTTTGTCAAGAGACATTTTAATTCTCTTCAACAAATATTTATTGATTGCCTATTATGTGGCAGATACTCTGCTAAGTGCCAGAAAATAGAAGGATGAATAAGACGGATATAGCACCTGCCTTTCTTGAGTTTTTAATTCTAAGATTCAAATCTCTTTTGCACTTCATGAATATTTTCAATTTAAATTAGACAACTTGGATGTGAAATTTTCTGCTTCGCAGAATATATCCTGGAATATGCATAGAGTTAGACAAGCATCTTCCCAAGGTTTGGGGCATTTTACAGATTTGCAGATGAATGGTGTGTTCCAATGTAATAGATCTCTCTTAGACCCTGATGAGGATATTCGTGTATGGTAGTGGTTTGGGGACAAGGATATACACACACACACATGCACACACATATAGGTATATTCTGTGGAAGGCATGGGAGTCAGTGAAGAGGGGGATGTTATTTGGTTTATTTTGGCAAACAAAAAGAAATACAAATTAGAACAAAAAGCAATGTTGTGTGGGAAACAACATGGGGAAGTATAGAGAATGGGAATGTGTTGGTAGAATCCAACCTACTGAATTCTAGTTTTTGTTCTGACTTTGGAAAATATACTATTGGTATTAGGGTTAAAGTACTAGAAAAAAAAGGATTTATGGGAAAATAAATTTAAAATCATGAAATATCTTGTTTTTCACCTTTGCCATTTTTTTATAATCTCAAAATAAGGCTTTGCCTCTGTTTTCTGTCAATGCCAACCCTCTCTACCTAGGAAAAATAATTATTTTTTAAAGAGGTTATTTATTTATTTGAGAAAGAGAGGGAGCGCACGAGAGAGATAGAGATAGATAGAGCAAGGACCAGCGAGGGGAGGGGCAGAGGGAGAGGGAGAAGCAGGCTCCGCTCTGAGCAGGGAGCCCAATGTGGGACTTGATCTCAAGACCCTGGGATCATGACCTGAGCGAAAAGCAGACACTTAAGCTACTGAGCTACCCAGGTTAATTTTTAGTCTCTGGTTGGTCTCTTCACATCCAGCATGCCTTAGTTTGCTGCTGGCTGCTTCCCCAAATGAGCATCTTTTTACTGTCCTCCCATTAAAAATATGAAAAGATCACACACACAAAAAAAAAAAAAGAAAAAGAAAAGAAAAATAATTAAACCAAATACGTGTTCTACATTCCAGGAAAAAAATGTATGACTTTTTCTGCTGTTGTGCATCAGATTGACTTTGTGTTTAGAAAAAAAATTCAAATAATATGTATATCTACCAACTGTATAAACCATGTATTCCTTGACTAAACTAATGTAATGATATGCAAACTTATTTCCACAGATCAACATTGACTTCAGTACCAGGGACCTCATCTCAAAGAATATTGCAGAACCAACTCTCAAATGTTTTGATGAGGCTCAGAAGTTAATCTATAGTCTTATGGCCGAGGATTCTTTTCCTCGATTTCTAAAGTCAGAGATTTATAAGAAACTGGTAAATAGCAAACAGGTTGGAAATCATAAGAAATGGTTCCCTTTTTTGTAAGAAGGTAAATGATAAACTAATAATCAGGTTGTAATTTGGGGAAAAACAAGTGACAGAAGAAATCAACTTTTAATCATTATACTCAAGGCTAAAATGTTTTAAATATACAAAAACAATATAATTTTTTTAAGGTTTAGAAAACATTTTTTTTACTCCAGCAGAAGAATACTTTTTTTATATATATGAAGTTTGAATTTTTAAGTCTTTTGTTTAGAATTATTCATTTTATCTTTTTTAAGAGAATTTTGAACATATATATATTATATATAATATATATTTTCTTATTTTTTATTTTATTATGTTAATCACCATACTTTACATCATTAGTTTTGATGTAGTGTTCCATGATTCATTGTTTGCATATAACACCCAGTGCTCCATTCAATACGTGCCCTCTTTAGTACAAATCACCAGGCTAACCCATCCCCCCACCCCCCTCCCCTCTAGAACCCTCAGTTTGTTTCTCAGAGTCCATAGTTTATCAAGTACTTAGAAATCTCCTACTGGAAGAGTACAAGGGAGTTAATAGAGATGTAATACACTCTTAAATCGTAAGTGGATATTCTCATGACATTATGAATTCAAGAACTATATATCTTCATGTTGCTGAGTGGGAGCCTGTTTAGCACTATATACATGATTTTAAATGCCATTTACATTATTCAAACCTTACTTCTGTAAAAAAAAGAAATTCTGAACCAAAACACAGCCCTCCTTTTAGTGTATTCAGCTATGTCCTTTTAATCAGGATCTGCCACATAATAATGTGGTGATTATCTAAATTGCTATGGCCCTCAGATTAATTAAAAAGAATATTGCAAGAATGTGTGTGTGTGTGTGTGTGTGTATATATATATATATATATATATATATACATAATAACACCATGGATCAAAGTTTGTCAAAATATATCACTTGGTTCAATTCAATGGCATTCAATTCTAGGCATATGCGTAGAAAGGGCTCTGAGGGTGCAGAGGACTGATTTTCTTGGATTTATAAGAACGTAAGGAAAGAGCAGGAATAAAATGGATAAATGAATGGATAAGTCCTTATATAATGAACTGCATAGCAGTAATTGTCCCACAAAATAAAAAATTATTGCAGCATATCTACTTGAATTGGGGAGTTAAGTATCTATTCACTCATTCAGTACTGGAACTTGTTTATGGAACTCAAAGAAATTTTCAAAATGCATTTTTGAGATGTTCCTAAAATTGTTTCTTTCTATATATAAGTATGAATAATTCCATGTCAATATGAAAAGCTATAAAGATTCAACAGATCTTCCATGTTTTCATTTTATTTGTAAACATTTATTTATTTTTGTTAGTATCTCCAATTTGGGGATTAATTCAATATTTAAAAATAGAGGACAAATAGCATGGCTTGCTTTGTGTTTCCACAAAGTGTTCATTTGATAGGCAAAATTTTGTCTCCTCTTTGTCATGAAAAATAAACACTTAAGCACATGCAAATGGAATATTCCCTATACATTTGCAAATTCTTTAAAGGAAGGCATCACACACACTGATTGTGAAGTATTCAGTGCCACCTTAAAGGGGCACGTAGTGAGAAATAGCTACATACTTTTCACCATTTACTCTAAAGGTTCCAACCTTAAGTTAGTCTCTCTTTCAATATGAAATTTAAAAATTATTCCCAGGGGGGAAAAAAAGATGATTCCCAGAGATGAAAAAGAATGAAAAAGACTTTACAAGTTAGAAGGAGACTTAGAAATTAAAATTACATCCCTCCTCTTAGACACACAACACACGAGCGCTCAGTTCTTCCCTCCAGTCTCACAGCTGGTAAGCGGCTTCCCAAGGTGCCACACTACCAAGAACCTGGTAACCTTCTCCCAAGGTGCCACACTGCCTCTTCCCACAGCTGCTGTGTAGACTCCTTCCCAGCTAGAACTGGGCTGGACGCCTGGCGAGCTCAAGTCCTATTGATCCTCAAATACCCAGGCACAGCTCCTTTCATTGAGTATTCCAATTGATTTTTTAATACTCTGTGTGCAGCTTTCTTCTTGTTATCCCAGAGTAAGACTTGATGTTTAATGCCTGTCTCTCAGGTTTTCTCTAACAATGCAGGGGAAGCCACAAGTCAAACTTACACTACCTAGGAGTAGGAGATGGTTGATAATGAGTAAAAATATGGTAGGTGTCAAAACAACTTGTTGAAAAATTGGAAGCTGAATGACCCCTAATTAAATAGCCATGCTTTCCTCCCACTTCCCTGACTCCTTCCCCCTCCCAAGCTATAGTTGTAGGTTTTCTGATTTAATAGGACAGAAAAAGGAACAATTGCAATTTTTGGAATAAAAAAAAAACAGGTTTTTGGAATACTTGGTAGTAAGGATTTTCAGTAAAATACCAGATATATAACATACACATGTGGCTCTATTTATGTCTCTTTCACTCCATATGCTATTTGATTTTATCAGTTATCACTGATGAGCAATCTTATGAATGGAATTTTTAAATAAAAGAGATTAGCTTGCAAAAAAATGAATAACAACATTAACATCCCTGGTAAAATATTTAAATATTCAATGAGTGTATAATGGCATTTTCTAAAAATAGGTCATTGGCTTTAAGAAATGAAGTGCTTATATTAAAAGCTAAGCTAAGCAGTAGAATAGTAATAAAATTACAAGATATTGTTATAGATATAAACTTCAAATTATGAGTTTTTTTCAAACATGATGTTTTCTGTTTTCTGACGGTTCCTACAGAATATATTTTAAAGCAATTTATGTTTGACTTCCGTTAGATCAGACCTAAGCAAATTAAATTATATATTCCTTAAAAAATCTTAGCTTTTTTAACCATCCAATGCGGAACCAGGATCCATGAATTTATTCAAAACCCTTTTGAATTTATTTGACTATCAAATAGCAATAATTCATCAGTAATGATTACTTATTCTTATAAATTTATGCAAATATGGTTTCTTGTATTTGCCTAGAAAGGATCTATTTCGGCCTCAAAATAAAATCAACATTTTTTTTTTTTTACTAATACTATATTGTAAAACTCTAAGACCTTTAGGGCATTGCAAACATGAGCTAGTATCAAACTTTACCTTCCCAAAACTTTTTTTTTAGTTTGTCTATATATAGAATGCACTCTTCTCACCTTCAGTGCTTTACTTTTCTCTAGAGTTTTCCTAATTTTTTGTGGTGCAGTAACTATGTGCGTCTGATGAGAGTACCATTGATACAGTAAAGACAGAGAAAATTTTTTTCCGTTTCCTTTCTTAGAAACTTAGTATCATCTTGGCTTTTTTTTTTTTTTAATTTATTTATTTGACAGAGAGATAGCACAAGTAGGCAGAGCGGCAGGCAGAGGGAAAGGGAGAAGCAGGCTCTCCGCCGAACAGGGAGCCCGATGCAGGACTCGATCCCAGGACCCTGGGATCATGACCTGAGCCGAAGGCAGCCACTCAACCAGCTGAGCCACCCAGGTGCCCCTCATCTTGGCTTTTAAACAATAGTAGCACTCTGGCCCATAACTTTGGAGAACAGGCTAGGTTTCTTTCCTGAATTTCAAGAAAAGTTCAAATCTATTATCTTGAACTCGAAATTTAGCTTGAATTGACTTTCCTTTTGTTTAAGTGGATGTTGGTCAGCTCATCTTCCCAATCATATATTTCCTAACATAAGCAATCAATATGAATCGTTGCAAAACCTTTAAAAAAAAAAAAGCATTCTAAAAAAAAGATTCTTTTTGTCTTGAAAGACAAAAACAGACTATTTGGTCTCAGTATCACTAGCACACTTGTGTGCTATGCAAAAATTCTATCTCTAGCTTTCCCCCACACAATTTCTATATAACAGTTTCACCCCAATTATATCTAATGTGGGCCTGAGTTGCTTCCCAAGCACACGGTCATGTAATTTATTTCATGGCGATGCCAATTAATTTAAAGTGAACCCTTTCACCACTATGTGAAAAAGGTTGGATGTTGTCTACAATAGCAATCAATTATTATATGATTAAAGAGTCGCTCATTCTATGTTCCTCTTATTGTTCTGTCAGATCTGCCATTTCATTTTAATGGGACATCATCAGGAAGGAATATCAAATGACAACTATTTACTTTAGCTATGTCATTTCAGAAGAATTTTTATAGTTATATACAATTACTATTTATAGTGTATGTTCGACTATAAATTGCATATATGTAATTAACTCTAACAATAAATGAACAGACATTGGTGTGTTTCCAAGTATAACAGAGGTGGGAAAATAACATTTTTTAAATGACTTCATTTCTTTAAGAAACCACATTATTTTTTCTCCTTATTTTAAGACACAAAAACAGGATTGGATGTCTGGTAGAAGAAGAAAGAAAACAACAAAGTTTAACCAGGTTATTGTTTAGCCATTAAATATTTATGCCTTGTGTTATGTGTTATATCTAGATTAAAACCAGCTATGAATATTTCTGAGAAAAGAAAACTGTCTTGTTCAATTCATATGCTTTTCTTGAGTAATGATTGTGTAATTAACTATTCCTGGATATCTCACATAAAACCTTATTGCATTGACTTATATTTTTACAAATGAGAATTTTGAAGCAGTTAGTTCCTTACAAATATGATGTATTTTTTTGTTCTAACACTTTTAACTCTTTATGCATTTAGGAAAATAAATTGTAATATTTGGATCATTAATTTTGCAAATAATGATGGCTCAGATACAAAATATAATAAATATCTGGCTGTTTAAAAACTGATTTAAAAAGTTAAAGTTTTCATAATGTAGATATATTAAATATTCTTGCATTTATTTCATATAGATTTTCATTACTATGTCTATTTTTAAATTATCCTCATAGGACTTTAAAAAGTAAATATTTTTGTTCATGATGCCTTTGAATTATTGTTTTTGGTCTACTTTCCAAATATGTCATGTTTACCATGAAGACATTATCATGAATTCAAAATCATAAGACTCACTTTCCTTACTTCTTATAAACAGAAAACACAGGAGGAATTCTTATTATTTAATAGGAAAAGTGTATTTTAAAATTAATCATTCAAAACAGCATTTGTTTCATATCTGAACATAAATCTTTCATGGGATCATAACAAAATCTGTAATTAAAAACCAAGAGCACTTCAAGGGAGATTTAAATGTGGAATTTATGATTGATTAATTACAAATTTGCTTTTAAAGTATTGTTTATTGTCCAACAATTCTACAGATTCTTTTAAAGGATTTCCTTTTTGCTAGAAGCTGTCTTTTAAAATGAGTAAATAAACCCTAACGCTGGAAGGTTAAAGATTGATTGGAAACTTCAAACCATGAGCCCTAACTGTGTTTTAAGCCACATAAAAAGCCATTTTCCCAAATGTTGTTCATATATTAAGTGGTAGAAGCCAATGGAGAGTAAAAAGTATCACTAGGTAGTGATTTTAAGCACCTTCGATTTCTCAATGACATTCTAGATGTACTTATATATATATATTTTGCTTAATATAAGCAAAATACATTTACTTTCTCATTCTGTAATCAATTAAAATGAAATCACTAGCCCTGAAACATGGATGAACATTTCTTTTTTTTTTTTTTTTTGGATGAACATTTCTTAAGTCAATGTTGAAAAACTATAATTGTATATTCATGTGTTTTAATAACTATCATCTGATCAGTTGAGTTTTAAGAATTTCTCACTGAGTTAAAAATTTTGAAGTGAGCAGTGTAGAAGACAAAAAAAAATTTAAGTCTTCAAAAAATGTGCCACAAACTGGAAAGACAGCAGATTTGTACAGTGACTCACAAAGTATTTTCACAGAGAAAAGTAATTTTTACCTTGTGTAAAATATACAATTAAAGAACTAAGGCATACATGATAATTGCAGGATAATATATGTGTCTATAAATTTTGATAATTAATATCATTACATATAAATATATACAGACAAGGCTAGTTAAAATGGGGTCAGCCAAGACTTAGAAATTGAGAATCAATGCGTGAGAAATGCTGTGGCCATCCACCAGAGAAGAGCCAGAGAAAACATGAACAAAGCATGCAACAGCATATCAAAACCAAAGGTAGAGGTCCCAGTCTGACAGGGAAAGAAACTGCAAAAGAACTCCTTGTAGTGGTTCTTTGGGCCTTGGAAGAATGGAAGAATAATGCTAAAACTAATAGAAATATCTTGTTAAAAAATCAGAATGACTGAAGGAAGATCACGACTTGGGTTCACGTTAAAGGTATTCAATGTAACAATAAATACAATAAACAATGTAACAATAAATAGGGCTGCCTATGTATGTCCCGTGGTTTTGAGGAATATAAAAGAAGTCCATGTTCCTCTTCAAGTAGCTAAAACCTCTTCCTCCCAGCTTCCAGGACCAGTTATAAATGCTCAGGTCTTCCACTTTTAATGAAAAAGCTGTCTCCACACTTACTCCCTGCTCTATTTCTCCCATGGTGTATCCTCTTCACAACCAAGCATCAGGAAAATTTTATCTGCACTTCGTCTTCACCCATCCTAAATTCATTATTTAACTTAGTACAAGTGGGGCTTTTCTCTTTGGCTCTCACTTTTCACTGAAACTGCCATGGCTGTTTGAGACTAAATCTAGTGACCAATTTTCAGGGCTCTCATTATGGTCATTCTGAGGTTTTGAACACCCTTAACCGCTTCCTTCTTAAAATCAACTCGTGTGGTCTCTGTGATGCCCTTCTTCATTCTGTGGCTGCTCTTTTTCCATCAGCTTCATGGACTCCTCTTTCTCTGCCTGCTTCTTTATTTTCCAAACTTAGGTTTCTGTTCTTGTTCTTGTTCTCCTGTCCCTCAGTACACTCTTCCAGGGGTATCCACACTCCCCAGTCTCCACCACGATGAGTATTTTGACTCCTGGAGTGATTCAAGACCCATGGGGTCTGAAGCTTAGACAATATAGAAGGAACACAGAATTCTGGATACAAAATTAGGTTTAAAAAAGTAAATACATACTTAAACAAAAAAATCATGTTTGAGAAGTTGAAAAAGACCACAATACTATAGAAACCAAAAAATTAATACACTTTCCTTAATTAACTGTCTGGCATGACTCTATAATTTACTCCATTTCCATTATTTTGTAACATTATAGAAAGAATGGAAAGATACATCAGTCTTTCATTTGCATGGATAATCAGATGTAGTTTTTTATTACTGATATATGGAATGCAAAATACTTGAGACTTCTCACACAGATAAATTCGTTCTATGTGGTGTTCTATAAATTTATGTCTGACAAAGGAATTTTTTTGTTTTGTTTTTAAAGATTTGATTGATTTATTTGAGAGAGAGAGTGTGTGTGTGAGAAGGAACAGAGGGGGAGTAGAGGGGGAGCAGAGGGAGAGGGACAAGCAGAGTCCATGCTGAGCGCAGAGCCTGGCACAGACGTCGATCCCAAGACCCCAAGACCATGACCTGAGCCCAAACCAAGAGTCAATGTTTAACCGAATGAGCCACCCAGGCGCCCCTCAGACAAAGTTTATTTCTTGCAATTCCCTTCAAAAAAAAATGAGGCATTTATAATTCTGTATTTCATTATCAAATACAACCATGGAAGAAAAGAACTTCTGTTTGACCAAGCATTGTAAGAGCCAAATTCTCCACTGAAAGTTTTATACATCTGCATGATTAGGAGAATTTCCCAAAGAACAACTTGCAGTTCCAGACATTCACTTTGTTTCTCTTCCATGACCCACATTATTCTATACTAGGCCCCTTGGGACACTTGGCCCTGTCTCTTCACATTATATCAGACAAGTCAGCACATGGGGAGTAGACGTGTTTCTAAAAACCTTTCCTGATACAGGATGGCTAGCAATAACTCGGTTGTGTGGGGATATGATTATAAACATCCTAACTACTTTATCCTCAACCTAAACTATTGTATCATCATCACTTCTCAGTTAGATCCCCAAAACTCACCCAGCCATTGTCGAGAGGGAGAATGTGTGTGTGGGAGGAGGGGGGGAGCCAGAGTGGAAAGGAACATTAGTCTTAGAAAATTGTGGTTAAAATACCTCATTTTTGCAAATTTTATAAAAGCGTACGACCATGTGAGCATGTTATTAGGGTCCTTCCCAGAGCCATGCTAGTGAAAGCCTTAAAGTTTATCTAATCCAGATGGACCTCTCCTCCTAGCTGTTACACAGATATCTCAAGTTGTACACACTCAAAAATGATTTGGCAATCTTACCTCCAGACAACAGCACCTCTCGTATCGTGTGCTATTCCTTCAGTTATCAGTCACCCATCACCTGGGTGCCTGAGTTGAACATCAGGGAATCTTTTTTACAATTCTCCTTCAACCTCGTATCTAAATATTTGCTAGCTGGGCGCCTGGCTGGCTCAGTCGGAGGAACATATGACTCTTGATCTCAGGGTCTTGAGTTCGAGCCCTATATTGGGTGTAGAGATTACTTAACTACATAAAATACAAAAACTTTAGACAATAAATAAATGTTAACTGCAACTGATCCAACTTATTTCCATCCACACTGCCGTAGTTATGCCACTAGCCTAGTTCAGAGCCTCACCATTTCTTCTGCTTTTCCAACAGCCACCTAATGGGCACCCTCTGTGCCGGCCTTACCACACTGTGATTCACTTTTATATTTTGCCAGACAGAAAAAGCTTTCTGAACTGAAAATCGCATGAAGTCGCGCTGTTGCCTAAACCCTTAACAGATACTCATTATGCTCAACACAATTTCCAAACTTCTTAGTCTGGCATATAAAACCCTTCATAGCATAGTTTCTGCCTTTTTTTTTTTTTTTTTTTTTGAACCACACCTCTCATCTATTCTCTACCCCTTGTCTCTGCACCATCCTATAGTCCGGTAATATTAAAATATTGTCGTTGGCTACACCATTGTCAAGTATTTACATCCGTTGCTCCTTCTGCCTAAAATATCACCACCTAAAGAACTGCTTAAATTCCTCTGGTCTTTTGGAACTCTTTCCATGATGTCTTCTTTGACCACTGCTGCTCCTTCCCAGGTAAACCCGCTCTGAGCCTTTATTAGGGTAAGAACAGGTATTATAACTGATGTCATTTTCATACTAAAAAATGCATTAATTGGGGCACGCAAATCTTAATCTCAGGGTCCAAAGTTCAAGCCCCACCCTGGGTGTGGAGCCTGCTTAAAATAAACAGACAAATAAAAATGTCAAAGGCTTCATGATCACAGGGGAAGTGCTTTAAGTGAAAAACACAGGATACAAACATTACATATAGAATTATCTCTGCTATTAAAAAAAGTGCATTAATTTGGGGGACAAGACTCTGACACCTGGAGGGTACTGTAGTGGTTTTTAGGTTTGCCATATTTGTATATGACATGTTGATATCCTGTTAAATGTTCCATGAGAGTTGAAAATAATTTAAATTTCCCACTAAGGCAGACGTTATTAACTGTCATAAAAGCTGAGATTTTTTACTCTCAGGAATCATCAAAATATCTACTCTAATATCTTTATGGGTTTGAAGTAGTACACTCCTTATTTGATCATAAATCATCTTGTTCAACATGATCAAGACCAATTAAGGTGAAGACTCATAAAAATAAGTAAATATATAAGAAAATAAGTATTAACTAAGATATTTTTACTCTGAATGAATCTATTTTTTGGTTTCAGCTTTTTTACCTTTGTCTTTTGACTCCATACCCACAATCCAGATTCTTCAATTTATAGTTCCAGTTTCTTTAAAGTGAATGAGAACTTAAAGAAATAATCTGAGTGCAGATATCCTTCCAGATTTTTATTTTCCAAATGTGGGAGCCCAGTATAATTGTGGGGTCAGCAGTCAGACTATTTATAGTAGTTCCTTACATTTTCTGAACTTGGGCAAAGAGAAGAAAGTTCAGCTATTTAGAACAAAATGTATACCTGCTGCTCCATGCCTTCCACATGTCTCACCTAGTGCATGCTGGGTTATAAGGGAAGAGTCTCTCTGTGACTGGGCTTTTAACCTCAGTTAGCCCCAACCCACACCTAAGAAAACATGACTACCCTGTTATCATATTAAAAGGTAATAAATTTTCAAGTTGTCACTATGCCATGAGGCATAAAGCTATAAGAGAGAGGCTTTACATATAGCATAGAAATTTTCAAAACTAGGCACTTCCCAATAGAGGCCTGATCATAGTCAAGCACACCAAACTTTTGCTGCTGATTCACTTATACTTAATTGCATGGCAATTATTTAGCAATTCACCCTTGTCTAGGCTTTTCAAAGCATTCAGTTTGGACTTCATTGAATCAACTCTCTCTTTCTGCACTGATTTTATTTGTGTATTATTTAATTAAATCATGTATTAACAATAATGAGTAAAACTTACATAAAGAGAAAAAGAAAAAAAAAATTTCCCTGTCTTTTGATAAACATACAATTCTACTGGTAGGAGGAGATGAGCACTAGCTATGAGGATTCAATGTTGCAGAACTCAAACAGTATGTTAATAAAACATGGAGGGGCACCTGGGTGGCTCAGTCAGTTAAGCATCTGCCTTCAGCTCAAGTCGTGATCCCAGGGTCCTGAGATCGAGTCCCACACTGGGCTCCTTGCTCAGCAGGGAGCCTGCTTCTCCCTCAGCTTGTGAGCTCTCTCTTGCTCTCTCTCTCTCTTTCTCTCTCTCTCTGTCTCTCTGACAAATAAAAAAATCTTAAAAAAAAAAGAAAAGAAAAGAAACTGGTTAATGTCCTAGAGAGTAATATAGCCATAATCTTAGGATATCTTTTCTGCCAGACATAAATCTATTCCTTCTCAAATGGACAAAAGTCATTTACAACTTATCAATTTATAAGTTATCATATACCTTCATGGAGTCTGAATCCTGATCAATAGTAAATAGTAAATCAAACAATGGTTCATTCCCCTAGAGCAAGAGTTGGCAAATATTTTCTATAAAGTGCCAGGTAGTAAATATTTTAGTATTTATGGGCCACATAAAGTCTCTGTCACATACTAATCTTTGTTTCATTTTTTTAATAACTCTTTAAAAATGTAAAACCCATACTTAGCTCAAGGACTGAACAAACACAGGCCTCAGGCCAGATGTTACCTGTGGGCCATAATTTGCCAAAGCACTGCCCTAGACAATAAAATAATCCTTGGATGAGCCTGCTGCAGACACTGAAAAAACTTGCAGTCTTCCCTTTTCTCCAGGCTTGGGGTAACTTTTTAGCCATACAAATGAAGAAGCAGAAACAAAGAGAGTAAACTGGCTCAAAATTCTAAAGCAAGATCTGTAACTGGGACTTGAGTTTGATTTCAATGCCTTGTTCTCTCATCTCTTTTAATCACATATATGCATCCAGACAGACACAGACACACACGCACAGTTGTTACACAGTTTTTATGAACTATTTTAAAAAGAATTTATTGGGCTGCCTGGGTGACTCAGTCGGTTACATGTCAGACCCTTGATTTTAACTCGGGACATGATCTCTGAGTCAAGAGATCGAGCCCCAGTCGGGTTCCACACTCAGCAGGGAATCTGTTTGGGATTTCGTCCTGCACTCTCACTCAGGTGCTCTCTCTCGCCCGCTCTCACTCTCTCTCTCTCAAATAAATGAATAAAATCTTTTTAAAAAGAATTTATTTTACTTACGTATTCCTTTTATATTGTGATACATAAGATGGGTAAAAGAAATCCAGTCAACATTGTTTTCCATATTGTTATGTTGGGTAGTTGTAATCATAGCCTGTTCTATCTGCAAAAAAGTCCATGTCAGCTGAGGAGTAAAAAGTTAAAAGAGAAGAGAGAAGAACCTAGAAGGAAGGAGTAAAAGAAAATGAAGAAACTGACTAGTAAGGGCCATAAAGATTTTTATCACTTTAAGAGAGTTGTCAGGGTCCAGTAGGGAAAACAAAACCATTCTGGGTATGTTAAAGAGAGCACATTTAATACATGGAATTAGTTATAAGAGTGATGGGTGAGCTGAAAAGCTAAGAAAAGGACGGTGATGAAATGCAGAGATTAACATCAGCAGGAAGGCACTTTTGCTTTTCGGGCTCGAAGCCCACCAAAAGGAAGGGGTGTTAGTGGCCTTCGAAAGCCAGAAGTGCCTGTTCTGGCCAGGACACCATGGTGGTGGTTGACTGGCAGAAGTTGGAACCACAGAAGGAGGGCTATGTTTAGAGCACTGGAGAAGACACAGTCACTGTTGGAGGGACTACCCAAGACAGAGAGGAGGGAAAACACTGTGGATTCTCCCTTCCCCACGCCATTCACCAATTCTGGTCTATTCTCAAGACTAAGCTTTCATTTCTGCACAATAAAAGTTGCCAGTCCCTGGTAAAGCACCCAAGTTAATTTATGAAAGGTAACGTGTTAAAAAAGGGGGGGGAAAAAAAACCCTATGAAATATATATAACTCCTTAATCTCAAACATATTTATCACTTTTAACATTATAATTATCAAACACTGACTATTTTAAAAACCTGCTAAATTTGCATAATGAAAAAAGGACACTATTATCTCTCTGAATTTGCATTTTTCAGATAATTCTACATCTTAAATATAATAACATAGTTATGCTGAATTATTTTTATTACCTCTGCAGTATGAAATTAAAAATGTATTTAAATCTTCCTGTAGGTGCTTAATGAAAATTTCTATCTTATGAAATATATGTATTATGAAGCTATATTTTGAGGTATTTAAAATTGTTGTTTAAATTAGGCTTTTTAAAATTTTTGAAAGTGCTACAAACTTATAAACAATTATAATGTACCATGAATTTAGGATAGTATTCAGTAGTAATTAAATATTTGCAAGTTTTAAAATACAACCATATTTGAATGTGAACAAACATAAACATTTTTATTAAGCCTGAATATTTCAGAAACATGCCTTGAGAAAAATACGATTTCTTGGGGACATGAAATGTGAGAAAATAATTGAAGAACCTTATGGTAGAAACTATTTGAAATTTTTTAAATGTAAAACTTTTAAGATTATTTTTCTCCCAAGAATAAAATGTTAAGCTTAGAAAGTTGCAACTTTTCAACAAAACATGCAGTGTACCGGCTGTCAAAAGGCAACACAATACATTATGCAAATGTAGTTTTGCCCTCACTTTAACACTGAATAAATACACATACTGTATCATAATGAAACATGTCTTCTTAGTACTCTTCTAAACTTACCACACAACAACTTAGCTATCAGCGAAGGGTTAGTTAACATATGTTACAAGTATTTGTTAAAACCTAAGCTATAATTAATTCTATATCACAATGCTTAAAATAATATATCTTACCTTACTAGTCTCACTTACTGTGAAGGGTATGAGATGTTATCTCATTTTTAAGCTAACAAGTTAGCCTGCTAAAATTCCATAAATGCTAGCAGAAGACACAAGACTCCTGAATCTGAGACTAAAAAATGTTATTACTCATAGCAATAGTAGTAGCCAGACTATCAGAATCCTTGAGTCATACTTCCCACAGGGCAGTATGCAAAAGGACAGGGGAAGCTGTTTGCTCAGTGGTTTGTTATAAGAGAGAAAGCCTGAGTTTAGAGATCTGAATCTTTTATAATGAGCAGTAAACATGGCTATCCTTTGTTCTGCAGAGACAATATTTCCTAAGGCTGTTTGCTACAAAAACATCCTTGAAAAATTAGACCGCAACAAAAGTGGTCAGTGCCTCTGTATTGTATGGATGGAGGTTTTTTGTTGTTTTTTTTTAAAGATTGTATTTATTTATTTGACAGAGAGAGACACAGCGAGAGAGGGAACACAAGCAGGGGAAGTGGGAGAGGGAGAAGCAGGCTTCCCGCAGAGCAGGGAGCCCGATGCGGGGCTCGATCCCAGGATCCTGGGATCATGACCTGAGCCGAAGGCAGACGCTTAATGACTGAGCCACCCAGGCGCCCCTGGATGGAGGTTTCTGTGATTTGTCCTGTATAACTGACAACCTGGACCTGCACGGACGCAGGCAGGCTAAAGAATGTTGTGTGCAGGGCACCTGGGTGGCTCAGCCATATAAGTGTCTGCCTTCAGCTGAGGTCATGATCTTGGGGTCCTGGAATCTAGTCCTGAGTTGGTGAGCAGGAAGTCTGCTTCTCCCTCTCCCTCCACCCCTCCTCCCTCCTTGTGCACACGCTCTTCTCAAATAAATAAATAAAATCTTAAAAAAAAAAAAAGAATGTTGTTTGTGAGACTTGTGTGCATGAGTGATCTCGGGAGCTTGATTAGTTGACATTAGCTGGCATCCAGGTCAGAATTGGCCCTTCTGGTATGGATGCTAAGAGATATAAATTTTGCCTTACATCCTCTCTGGCTCCAGGCTGGCTGCTCCCCCCTCCCCCAATGGAATGGGCGGGGTGGGGGGGAGGAGGCAAGCACACCTAGCCCAGGCTCCTTGAAGATGTAAACACAGAGGGAGGAAAAAAAAAGATGTAAAGACATAATAACCTAGGAATGCAGTTTGCTCCAAACTACACATAGGTTTAACTTCAGACCCTCATCATTTGCCCTATCGGGATGGCCAGTTGGAAATCTCAGCTGAGACAAGTTTGCTCCGCCCAGGCCTCTCAACTGGGACTCCAGCCTGGCTGTCTCCACAGGGCTTCCCCAGCTGATGAGGTTGGATTTTTTTTTAATTGTTATGTTAATCCCCATACATTACATCATTAGTTTTAGATGTAGTGTTCCATGATTCATTGTTTGTGCATAACACCCAGTGCTCCATGCAGAACGTGCCCTCCTCAATTCCCATCACCAGGCTAACCCATCCTCCCACCTCCCCTCCCCTCTAGAACCCTCAGTTTGTTTTTCAGAGTACATCGTCTGTCATGGTTCGTCTACCCCTCCGATTTCCCCCCTTCATTCTTCCCCTCCTGCTATCTTCTTATCTTTTTTTTCTTAACATATATTGCATTATTTGTTTCAGAGGTACAGATCTGAGATTCAACAGTCTTGCACAATTCACAGCACTTACCAGAGCACATACCCTCCCCAGTGTCTATCACCCAGTCACCCCATCCCTCGCACCCCACCCCCCACTCCAGCAACCCTCAGTTTGTTTCCTGAGATTAAGAATTCCTCATATCAGTCAGGTCATATGATACATGTCTATCTCTGTTTGACTTATTTCACTCAACATAATACCCTCCAGTTCCATCCACGTCGTTGCAAGTGGCAAGATCTCACTCCTTTTGATGGCTGCATAATATTCCATTGTATATTTATACCACATCTTCTTTATCCATTCATCTGTCGATGGACATCTTGGCTCTTTCCACAGTTTGGCTATTGTGGACATTGCTGCTATAAACATCAGGGTGCACGTACCCTTTCGGATCCCTACTTTTGTATCTTTGGGGTAAATACCCAGTAGTGCAATTGCTGGATCATATGGTAGCTCTTTTTTCAACTTTTTGAGGAACCTCCATACTGTTTTCCAGAGTAGCTGCACCAACTTGCATTCCCACCAACAGTGTAGGAGGGTTCCCCTTTCTCTGCCTCACCGCCAACATCTGTCATTTCTTGACTTGTTAATTTTAGCCATTCTGACTGGTGTGAGGTGATATCTCATTGAGATTTTGATTTGGATTTCCCTGATGCCGAGCGATACTGAGCACTTTTTCATGTGTCTGTTGGCCATTTGGATGTCTTCTTTGGAAAAATGCCTGTTCATGTTTTCTGCCCATTTCTTGATTGGATTCTTTGTTCTTTGGGTGTTGAGTTTGATAAGTTCTTTATAGATTTTGGATACTACCCCTTTATCTGATATGTCATTTGTAAATATCTTCTCCCATTCTGTCGGTTGTCTTTTGGTTTTGTTGACTGTTTCTTTTGCTGTGCAAAAGCTTTTTATCTTGATGAAGTCCCAATAGTTCATTTTTGCCCTTGCTTCCGTTGACTTTGGCAATGTTTCTAGGAAGAAGTTGCTGCGACTGAGGTCGAAGAGGTTGCTGCCTGTGTTCTCCTTTAGGATTTTGATGGACTCCTGTCTCACATTGAGGTCTTTCAACCATTTGGAGTCTATTTTTGTGTGTGGTGTAAGGAAATGGTCCAGTTTTATTCTTCTGCATGTAGCTGTCCATTTTTCCCAACACCATTTGTTGAAGAGACTGTCTTTTTGCCATTGGACATTCTTTCCTGCTTTGTCAAAGATTAGTTGACCATAGAGTTGAGGGTCCATTTCTGGGCTCTCTATTCTGTTCCATTGATCTATGTGTCTGTTTTTGTGCCAGTACCATGCTGTCTTGATGATGACAGCTTTGTAATAGAGCTTGAAGTCTGGAATTGTGATGCCACCAGCTTTGCTTTTCTTTTTTAACATTCCTCTGGCTATTTGGGGTCTTTTCTGGTTCCATACGAATTTTAGGATTATTTATTCCATTTCTTTGAAAAAAGTGGATGGTATTTTGAGGGGATTGCATTGAATGTGTAGATTGCTCTAGGTGGCATTGACATCTTCACAATAGTTGTTCTTCCAATCCATGAGCATGGAACGTTTTTCCATTTCTTTGTGTCTTCCTCAATTTCTTTCATGAGTATTTTATAGTTCTCTGAGTATAGATCCTTTGCCTCTTTGGTTAGATTTATTCCTAGGTATCTTATGGTTTTGGGTGCAATTGTAAATGGGATCGACTCCTTAATTTCTCTTTCTTCTGTCTTGTTGTTGGTGTATAGGAATGCCACTGACTTCTGTGCATTGATTTTATATCCTGCCACTTTACTGAATTCCTGTATGAGTTCTAGCAGTTTTGGGGTGGAGTCTTTTGGGTTTTCCACATAAAGTATCATATCATCTGCAAAGAATGAGACTTTGACTTCTTCTTTGCTGATTTGGGTGCCTTTTATTTATTTTGTTGTCTGATTGCTGTGGCTAGGACTTCTAATACTATGTTGAATAGCAGTGGTGATATTGGACATCCCTGCTGCATTCCTGACCTTAGGGGGAAAGCTCTCAGTTTTTCCACATTGAGAATGATATTTGCTGTAGGTTTTTCATAGATGGCTTTTATGATATTGAGGTATGTACCCTCTATGCCTATACTCTGAAGAGTTTTGATCAAGAAAGGATGCTGTACTTTGTCAAATGCTTTTTCTGCATCTATTGAGAGGATCATATGATTCTTGTTCTTTCTTTTGTTAATGTATTGTATCATGTTGATTGATTTGTGGATGTTGAACCAACCTTGCAGCCCAGGGATAAATCCCACTTGGTCGTGGTGGATAATCCTTTTAATGTACTGTTGGATCCTATTGGCTAGTATTTTGGTGAGAATTTTTGCATCCATGTTCATCAGAGATATTGGTCTGTAATTCTCCTTTTGGATGGGATCATTGTCTGGTTTTGGGATCAAGGTAATGGTGGCCTCATAAAACGAGTTTGGAAGTTTCCTTTCCATTTCTATTTTTTGGAACAATTTCAGAAGAATAGGTATTAATTCTTCTTTCAATGTTTGGTAGAATTCCCCTGGGAAGCCATCTGGCCCTGGGCTTTTGTTTGTTGGGAGATTTTTGATGACTGCTTCAATTTCCTTAGTGGTTATAGGTCTGTTCAGGTTTTCTATTTCTTCCTGGTTCAGTTTTGGTAGTTGATACATCTCTAGGAATGCATCCATTTCTTCCAGGTTATCTAATTTGTTGGCATAGAGTTGCTCATAATATGTTCTTATAATTGTTTGTATTTCTTTAGTGTTGTTTGTGATCTGTCCTCTTTCATTCATGATTTTGTTGATTTGGGTCCTTTCTCTTTTCTTTTTGGTAAGTCTGGCCAGGGCTTTATCAATCTTGTTCATTCTTTCAAAGAACCAGCTCCTAGTTTTGTTGATCTGTTCTACTGTTCTTTTAGTTTCTAGTTCATTGATTTCTGCTCTGATCTTTATTACTTCTCTTCTCCTGCTGAGTTTAGGCTTTATTTGCTGTTTTTTCTCTAGCTCCTTTAGGTGTAGGGTTAGGTTGTGTACTTGAGACCTTTCTTGTTTCTTGAGAAAGGCTTGTATTGCTATATACTTTCCTCTTAGAACTGCCTTTGCTGCATCCCAAAGATTTTGAATAGTTGTGTTTTCATTTTCATTGGTTTCCATGAATTTTTTAAATTCTTCTTTAATTTCCTGGTTGACTCATTCATTCTGTAGTAGGATGCTCTTTAGCCTCCATGTATTTGAGTTCTTTCCGACTTTCCTCTTGTGATTGAGTTCTAGTTTCAAAGCATTGTGGTCTGAAAATAGGCAGGGATGATCCCAATCTTGTGGTACCAGTTGAGACCTGATTTATGACCTAGGATGTGATCGATTCTGGAGAATGTTCCATGGGTGCTAGAGAGGAATGTGTATTCTGTTGCTTTGGGATGGAATGTTTTGAATATGTCTGTGAAGTCCATTTGGTCCAGTGTGTCATTTAAAGTATTTCCTTGTTGATCTTTTGCTTAGATGATCTGTCCATTTCAGTGAGGGGTGTGTTAAAGTCCCCCACTATTATTGTATTGTTGTCGATGTGTTTCTTTGCTTTTGTTATTAATTGCCTTATATAATTGGCTGCTCCCATGTTAGGGGCATAGATATTTACAATTGTTAGATCTTCTTGTTGGATAGACCCTTTAAGTAGGATATAGTGTCCTTCCTCATCTCTTATTACAGTCTTTGGTTTAAAATCTAATTTGTCTGATATAAGGATTGCCACCCCAGCTTTCTTTTGGTGTCCATTAGCATGGTAAATGGTTTTCCACACCCTCACTTTCAATCTGGGGGTGTCTCTAGGTCTAAAATGAGTCTCTTGCAGACAGCATATCGATGGGTCTTGTTTTTTAATCCAATCGGAGAGCCTGTGTCTTTTGATTGGGGCATTTAGCCCATTTACATTCAGGGTAACTATTGAAAGATAGGAATTTAGTGCCATTGTATTGCCTGTAAGGTGACTGTTACTGTATATTGTCTGTGTTCCTTTCTGGTCTATGTTGCTTTTAGGCTCTCTCTTTGCTTAGAGGACCCCTTTCAAGATTTCTTGTAGGGCTGGTTTCATGTTTGCAAATTCCTTTAGTTTTTGTTTGTCCTGGAAGCTTTTTATCTCTCCTTCTATTTTCAGTGACAGCCTAGCTGGATAGAGTATTCTTGGCTCCATATTTTTCTCATTTAGTGCTCTGAATATATCCTGAGTCCTTTCTGGCCTGCCAGGTCTCTGTGGATAGGTCTGTTGCCAATCTAATGTTTCTACCATTGTAGGTTACAGATCTCTTCTCCCGAGCTGCTTTCAGAATTTTCTCTTTGTCTCTGAGACCTGTAAGTTTTACTATTAGATGTTGGGGTGTTGACCTATTTTTATTTATTTTGAGAGGGGTTCTCTGTGCTTCCTGGATTTTGATACCTGTTTCCTTCCCCAAATTAGGGAAGTTCTCTGCTATAATTTGCTCCATTATACCTTCTGCCCCTCTCTCTCTTTCTTCTTCTTCTGGGATCCCAATTATTCTAATGTTGTTTCGTCTTATGGTATCGCTTATCTCTTGAATTCTGCCCTCGTGATCCAGTAGTTGTTTATCTCTCTTTTTCTCGGCTTCTTTATTTTCCATCATTTGGTCTTCTATATCACTGATTCTCTCTTCTGCCTCACTTATCCTAGCAGTTAGTGCCCCCATATTTGATTGCCTTTTTTATTTCTACTTGGTTAGATTTTAGTTCTTTTACTTCTCCAGAAAGGGTTTCTCTAATAACTTCCATGCTTTTTTCAAGCCCAGCTAGTATCTTTAAAGTGATGATTCTGAACTCTAGATCTGACATCGTACTAATGTCCATATTGAGTAGGTCCCTGGCAGTCGGTACTACCTCTTGTTCTTTTTGTTGAGGTGATTTTTTCCGTCTTGTCATTTTGTCCAGAGGAGAATAGATTAATGAGAGAACAAAATGCTAACCGGGTAACAATATTCCCAGAAAATATGCTCTAAACAAATCAGAAAAGACCTGAAGCAGTGGGAAAAGAAAGGGAAAGAGAGAAAAAAGAAAAAGATAAAGATAAAGATAAAGATAAAAATAAACAAAAACAGAACAAAACAAAACAAAAAAACCCAGAATGTGATCACATATGATCAGGCTGGTATATAGATCAGTGCCACACACTAGATTTTGGGTGTATTTTGGTCTGTTAGAAGAAAGTGCCTCCCAAAATTTTAAAGAAAGAAAAACTTATATATGTACAAAAATAAGGGTTGATATGATGAAGGGATGAAATATGACTGTAAAGATGAAAATTATAAAATATTTTATAAAAGGAATTGGTAAGAAGTTGTTTGAAAAAAGAAAGAAGAGGATTTAAAAAAAAAGAAAAAAAAGGGAGAGAATGTGATCAGGCAGGGGAGTAGAAAAAAACCAAACACTAGAGATTTAGGGTATATTTTGATCTGTTAGAAGAAACTATCTCAAAATTTTAAAGAGAGAACAACTTATATATACATGCCAAAAATACGGGTAACTACTATGAAGGGATAGAATGTGACTCTAAAAATGAAAAATAAAAATGTTTTTTTTTAAAAAGGGATTGATAAGATGTTGGTTGAAAAAGGGAAAAAGAAAAATTCAAAAAAAAAAAAAAAGACAGTTAAAAAAAATTAACTTTGAAAGACTAAAGAATCATGGTAAAAAAGCCATGAATTCTATGTCCATTATTCCCCTAGCGCTGGAGTTCTGCCGTTCTCACTGATCGGTAAACTTGGTCTTGGCTGGCTGTTCTCACTGATCTGGGGGAGGGGCCTGGTGCCGTGGTTTCCAAAAGTCTTTGCCAGAGGCGGAATTGCCCTGCCCTTGCCCGGTCCGGCCTAAGTAATCTGCTCGGGTCTGCTCTCTAGAGATTTTGTTCCCTGCAAGCTTTCCGTACAGCTTTGGAGGCTGAGAGTGAAAATGACGGCCTCCCAATCTCCACCCCGGAGGAGCCGAGAACTCAGGGCCCTACTCCTCAGTGAGCCCCCAGAGAAAAGCCGCCAGTCACTCCCGTGTCCCCGGTCTCCGGCCACACTACGTGCTCACCCGGCCTGTGACTGCGCATTTCTATCTCTGGCACCCGACTAGGTGTGGAGTCTCCAAACCCCGCAGATCCCTGCGGTGCACTCCCACACCTCTCCTCCTGGGGGAAGAAGGTGAGTCTCCCCGGATCTGCCGCTTGTTGGGTCCCTGCTGGAGGAGCAGTGGTCTGACTGTGCTGCAGATCATGGTTTATGGCAACCCTGAGCTGAGAACCCACGCCTTGGCTCCGTCTCTGCAGCCAGCTTCCCTGCTCCAATCCCTGGAAGCTCTGCCGCACTCAGGCACCCCCAGTCTTTCTGTGACCCCGAGGGTCCTGAGACCACACTGTCCCACGAGGGTTTCACCCCCTGCTTAGCCACCAGAGTGACATCCCTCGGCAGAGCAGACTTCTAAAAGTTCTGATTTTGTGCTCCGTGGCTCTATCACTTGCCAGAAGCGGCCAACAGAGGCCCCTCCCCCGCCGTCTATCCTCCCGCATATCGCCTCGGATTCACTTCTCCACACGTCCTACCTTCCAGAAAGTGGTCGCTTTTCTGTTCAGAGAGTTGTTGCTCTTCTTTTCTTCGATCTCCTGTTGAGTTCGTAGGTGTTCAGAATGGTTTGGTCCCTATCCAGCTGAATTCCTGAGAGGAGACGAAATCCAGGTCTCCTACTCCTCCGCCACCTTGCTCTGCCTCTCCCCCCAGGTTGGATGTTTTAAGTACCCGATGTGATGTAACTCTGTCTTACTCTCCCTTACTACTTACTATTGCCCTCATCTATGCATAGATTTCCCCTTTCTTCTTTCTCTTTCTATTAGATTTTTATAATAGCGATAAAGTGGTTTTTCCCCTTGGAAACTGAGAGTACAGCTGCTGTGAATCTTTTCCTCAAAACAGCCTCTACTGGACGCCTGGGTGGCTCAGTTGGTTAAGCGACTGCCTTCGGCTCAGGTCATGATCCTGGAGTCCCTGGATTGAGTCCCGCATCAGGCTCCCTGCTCGGTAGGGAGTCTGCTTCTCCCTCTGACCCTAACCCCTCTCATGTGCTCTCTCATTCTCTCTCTCTCAAATAAATAAATAAAATCTTAAAAAAATAAAAAAAAAAAACCAGCCTCTACTTCCAACATGGGCAGAAATATGAGGGGTTTGTGGAAAACTGTCTCCCAACAACCACACAAAGACTAGAAAAAATTAGTCTTATTATAAGGAATATGGGGGAAATACTCAGACGTCTTTGTTCCATTGACCATGACTATAGAGTTACATCTGAACTTGCAGGAAACCATTCCCTGAGAGAAGGAGGGAAAAAGCAAGAGAAGAGATAAGAGTCATCCTTTGCCAGAGAAGCACAGTATGTCAAAGTACATTACTTAGTAAGAGATGGGATTTTTCTCTACGGAAACTCTTCCACAAGCTGCCTACAGATGGATAAGAGAAATGCCTGGGAAAAGAGGCCTATATTTTTTTAAAGATGGTAATACTTTGAGTTAACAGATTGCATTTAAAATAAGTGTCACAAGTGAGATGACTCAACTGAAACTTCACTGCTCCCAGATCTGCTGTTTGCCATCTTCTAAAAAGAAGTCATCATTTCAAATCCTAAATTAACCATATATAGATTTCGTTGTGTCACACCTTGTGACTCCATATTATGGTTATGCAATATTGCAGCTGAGCAATGTTGCCCACTTGAAAGTCAGTTTCATTTACTGTGTTGCTTTAGTTTGGAAAGCCCTCTGCAGTAGACATCAATCCATTTCCATTTCTGCTTAAATCAATTTGTGTGTATTGGGAGGGATACTAAATTCTGGTGTTACAGAAGTTTTTAAAATAATTAAACACAATTCCCACTATGAGTGGCACAGGACAACTCCTTATCAACTCACTGTTCATCAAGTACATAGATACAATTTATGCATGCATTAAATCAACTACAGTAAAAAATTTCAAGGAAAGGCATAATCAAAACAATGGTTTAAAATCACTGTGTTTTCTTTTCTTTTTGGGGGTGGTGGTGGTCTATTTTGTAAAACTTATGCTCTCTCTATGCCAACCCTAACACAAATCTCCATAAAATAGGGAAATGTCTTAAGTAACTTGATGTACTATTGTATAATATAAATGTCTAAGACTGTGCACCAGACTGCTTGCAATATGTTCTTTAATGTATTTTATTTTGTTTATTATTTTGCTATTAATTTCTTCCTGCAGTTTTTACACTCATCTACCTAATTTATTATTGGAACATAATAATTCAAGTTGACAAGATAATGGAACAAAGCAGTTACTGCTCCAATTCCTCTTTCCATCATCCATCCATCTATCCATCTGTCCTCCATCCATTTGTTCAGTCATCTATGTAATCCTTTCAATCATTAATACAACAAATAATTAACTGTTGAGCTGCTTCATAATTGTGGTTGATAGAAAAGTGAATGAAGAAGCAGGGACTTCTCTCAATGGGTTAAATAATATGTTATTTTCACTGATCAAGTTATAGGACAATTGTTATAAGAATACAATGATACAAGCCCCTGTTTTAAGTCAGATCAGATGGAGTAGAGAGCTTAAGAAAGAGTATATGTGCATGAGTGTGTGTCTGTTTGCCTGTTTGGAACAGAGGCTCGAGAGAAATCTGAGGAACAAGTTAGGTTTAAACCAGTCCTCAAAACCTACCAGATAGGGTGAGAGGATATGGAGAAAAAGAGAGAGAGAACCATGAGTTAAGGAAACCTCAATGCCCAGCCAGCTTCATGCTTGTCCTATGTCAATTAGCATTCATTGATCTCCTCCTTTCTGTAGCTGAATGTGAAAATGGAGACATGTGGCACCCCTAGAAATTCTACCACTCCTCTCCCCAACCAAAACCTAATAAACCAAGATTGTAGGTGTCCAAACAAAAGAGGAATGAACTTCTCTTGGCTTGGTTTTGTTTCCTGCTGATGTGCCACAAATTAAAGGTGTTAATTCACACATTCCAGAAATCTTTATTGAATACTTGCTATGAGGTATGCAATGTGCCAGTTTCTAGAGTTACAAAAATGAATAGAAGAGATAGGATACCTGCCTCTATGGAAAGTACAATTTAGCAGCAAAATTAAAGAAACCCAATGATATTTTATATTCAAGAGAAAGGACAGGGTTCATGGAAGAATATATCAAAGTCTGACAGGGACGGAAAGCTCAGGTAAGGTGTCTTTTCGAAAGGCACCTTAGAGTCTGTGTGTTGGAGTGAGAAGCAAACTATGGTAGAAGTGTAAGCAACGAAGTAACAACCAAAATTTTGTTTTAGAAAGATAAATGTCTGTAATGTTGAAAAGCCTTGGAAATGAATAAAATTTCTGCTTCTAAATGTTAAATATTTATGTATAATCTTGTAAATATAGGAATGTTTATCAAAATAGTCTATTTCCTCTACCTCCTTTCCACATACAAGTTACAGGCAACTTCAGGGCAAGAAGCTTCCTTTCACAAAGCAGTGGGACAGTGCTTCATTCTGTGTTTAGGAAATCAGTAAACACATTTTACATACTCTTGTAATATCTGATCTAGAACCAGAAAATACAATGAACTGAAGCTGGCAGTGTTTGCTTTCTGTAAACTATAAACAAGTTGTAACCTTAATGGTGGGTACAAATACAGTAGACATGATTATAAACACCGTGATTTTGTAAGCTTTTCATGTTCTGCACACCACTGAATTAAAAAATTATGTCAAAGTTTGCCTAAAGTTCTGTAACCAGTTCTTTAAAAATATCAACTAGCTCCTCTCTTGCCTATTCCCTTGGTCTACACCCTAGAAGTGTGGGGTCCTGGGTGGGGAAACAACGGAAACTTTTCATTGACTGAACTCTTCCCTGAATCCCTCCAGCTAATCTTCAGAGGAAATTCCTAGTGGGACCCACATATGTATTTCAGAATGAGATCACCTTCCTACCTGATCATTTCACATCAAAATTCATACCACTGGGGGAAAAATTCACCACTAAACTTTCATCCAGTTCAAAGTCTAAATATGGGAGGAAGTGAAAGACCACCCTGGTGGAAAAATTAACTGCTTGTTGCTAATTAGGTGCTTCCACAATCCCCCAAGGAAGGCCAGCTAGCTAATTAAGCTTAATTGCTGAGCGCCAGGGCCTAGGTGTCTAGCCCCCCTGCAGAACTCACGGCTGGAGCTGCAGGGACTTCTTCACCCAGAGCAGGGTTTCAGCCCCATGCTTCCCAAACTAATCTCAGTGACATTTTACCCTAATGCCAAGTCAAGAAAGAGAACATATCTCAAATTTACAATGTTGCCGTATTATTTAAGATGGGCTTCCAGTTTTCTTTTTATGAGCTTCAGCATATTCCCCAGTCTTTGCCACTTACTTAGTTTATGATAATCCAGAGAAATGCTGCAGACAAATACACCTGTGGGAAAAGATTGCAAAATTATCATTATAAAACTCAAGACACACAATTTAATAAAAATCAGAACTCACTAGATATATATTTCTTTAATTTCACACACACAAAAAATTATTCATTGCCTCTAATTTAGAAACTATTCCAAAAATTGTAGTTGTAGGAATCTCAAGTAACCTGCAAATGAATAGATTGCATATATCCATCTTTGTAAAGGTATGGTTTTCTGTTATTATTCTTTCTCTAAAGCTTTTTTCAGGATCTTGATAACTAAGACTATTCAGGATACATTCTCCATCTAACCTTGACAGGAGTAAAGTCTCAAACCTGTGCCTGACTCACTCTCTTTTCAGATTTATTTTTATAAATAAGTAAGTTGCTATGCCCCCTAGTCACCATGACAGCTTTCTACAATGCCTGAAAACACGCCCTTTCACACTGACACTCCTGTCCTACTCAGATTCCACTATTTGCATTTAAAATGAATGAATTCTGAATTATATTCTTATTCAAGGCCTTCTGCAAATGGGTTTGCATGAGGTTGCTGCTGGAGTGTGAATAATTTCCATACTGCATTCATTAGTCATAGAAACAAGCAAAGACGATTTATAGGAAATGATTGAATCTGGAGGCTATTTTTTTTTTCTTTCTGGTGGCATTATTGATTTCTTGACTCCCTCCCATTTTTCTTTAGTTCTAAGAACATAAATGATAGGCAAGAAATTTACTAAAATATACCATCTTCCAAGAAAAAATTTTTATATGAATTAAGACAAGAAGTGTATGTACAGAGAAATCTAGAAAAAAAAAGCATCAATGCTTACATATGAGGGAAGGATGAGAAAAAGAAGAGGCCAAAAAGGAGAAGGTCACATTACATAAGTCCTATATCAATTATGATTATAAAGAATGTAATGGATTTTACTTTGCGATTTTGATACAAGTATCACTACAATCTAGTTATACATCATATTCATGCATGCTATACCTTGATAGTTTTCTCTATGATGGTCAATTGGTCCTAAGGCTTTTGATTCTCTAAAATCGCATGAATGTGTCGAAAGAGAAAAGTGGGCAGAAAAGGAAGTGAAATTATTTAAAATCAGATCTTTCCAAGCTCTAGTTTAATTGAATAAATAACATCATAAGTAAATTCATGGGACAATTTGGAAGAGGTTTAAAAATAGATACACATGAAAATTTCTTTTCTACTAAGCAATTAATCATGTTAGAAAGTTTCAAGAACATTGAAAAAATGTACAGAGAATAAAGCTACATACTTTCATAACTTCAGTCAGATGTTGTATTAGTTTGCTAGGGTTTCCATAACAAAGTACTACAGAGTAGGTGGATTAGGAGAGATTTATTGTCTTATAGTTCTGGAAGCTAGAAGTCTGAAATCAAGATATGGGCAAGATTAGTTCCTTCTGACTCATGAAAAGAACATCTATTCCAAGCTTCCAAGCATCTCTCCTTGGCTTGTAGACGGCCATCTTCAGGTTCGCATGGAGTTCTTTCTGGGTCCAAATGCCCCTCCTTTAATAAGGACACCAGTTATATTGGATTAGAAACCCATTCTGCTCTATTATGACCTTATTTTAACTAAATACATCTGCAACAACCCTACTTCCACATAAAGTCACATTCTGAGATGCTGAGGTTTAGGACTACAACCTGTGAAATTTGGTGGGGATACAAAATTCAACTTATAGCAGATATGAACCTCTTCTAAAAGGAAAAAATATGCTAGCAGATAACCAACACTGATGAATGATTTTTATTTTAATGTTACCTGAATAAGTAACAAAATAAATCTGTATATTATAATTTACATAATAGTAAATAGCCAAAAACAAAATTTAAAATTATATACAAATAAAATTAATTTAAATTAACAACACTAATTTATCAGAACAGAAATGCGATTTTGTTGCAACCAAGCCATACTTGAGAAAATGAATGTGCTTTGTGCAGCTACAATAGTAGTTCTTTTGATTTCAATTTGTGCCATGGATAATTCCATTTTTCCACTAAATTTTTCTATTTGAACCTCCAAAAGCAGAAGTGGTCTCAGTAATACATGGTTTCCCCCTTCTGGACATCTAGTATAATTGAATTAAGAGGTAATATTATCTCTTGCTCTGAATCTCTTTCCAGGTATCAGTGTAATATTGTATCAAATGTATCAAAATAGTATTTTTCTCATTACATAATCCGTTTATTCATTCCCATACCCTCAATTACTATTCCTACTTCTCTTCATTCGTGTCCAACTTTTCCACCTTTGGAAGGGACACTAGGTTCAGCCACTATGCTGGTCTAGATTGCTAGTAAATATTTCCACTCAGTCCCCTCCCATTCATGTTAGGGTAAGGTTACGCGGGTACAGAACTGGTGGGCTTTCTTGACCAGCAAGCAACACAGCTGCATTCACTGTTAGTCCCAACTTTGCCAGATGGGTAAAGGCACAGCCCACCTCATCAGGCCCTTAAGAAGTCTGACATAAAGGTTTAAAAATATCATTACAGTTTCTTGCTTGGGCATCATCCCTGTTTCCAGCACTTATTTTTGCCACCCTGGTCCTATCTATGTCCACGGCATCAGGTAGGAAAAAGAAAGTTGAGTGATGTGGGAAGAAAGGAAGGAAGGAAGGAAGGAAGGAAGGAAGGAAGGAAGGAAGGAAGGAAGGAAGGAAGGAAGGAAGAAAGAAAGAAAGAAAGAAAGAAAGAAAGAAAGAAAGAAAGAAAGAAAGAAAGAAAGAAAGAAGGAAAGAAAGAAAGAAGAAAGAAAGAAAAAGAAAGAAAGAAGAAAGAAAGAAAGAAAAGAAAGGGAGGGAGGGGGAAAGAAAGAAAGGGAGGGGGAAAGAAAAAGGAAGGAGGGAAGGAAAGTATAGTCATACCTGTGTCCTCTTCTACCCCCTCTGCTCCAGACCCACCAGAAAAACAGAGGAATCTATCCAGTGGGGACACTCCTTTGGCCCCCGTCATGTCAAAGGTGAGGACATACCTGTGAGGATGGATAAGCCAGCCCTTCATGCCAATATCTCTTCCTGTTTTAGACAACCAATGTTCCAATGGCCCATTCCAGTTTTCTATCAAACTATTATTCTGAGAATGTCTCTCTGCCCATTGTTGGCCACTATGGGCTGTAAAGTGTGTTTCTTGTTCTGAAGAAATGACAGAACCTGTAGCAGCAGTGCATTTTATGGCAAAGAAGTAACTGTAGAACTGCACTAGTAGAATTTGCTGGAAATATGTCCTTTAGAATGCTAGGTAAAGCTGTTGATGAGGAGACGTCTCACCAGACCCATTCTGCTATAAAACCTCCCATGATGCTACCAAGGGGAAGCTGCTGGCTGCCATGCAGCATAGGAATCAGGCATTGAAGCAAGTGTGCACCCTCTGCTGGCAGAGATTCAATGCCAGGGGGCAAAGGAAAAATATTTAAAGGGCCCCTGTCCACTTTCACAGATCAGACAAGAAGGATTAATTGAGAGTTTAGAGGCAATAAATCAACAAGCAACACACACACTTTATCATTACCATCTTTGAGTGCACAGATCATTTGTATACTAAGATCACTCCATTTTTTTCTTATTTGCCAATGACAACAAAGTACCACTGGTTTACAATTGTTATCCTCACTTTCTACTCTTGAAATGATTTGAAAACCAAATGATTATCATAATTCATGTGACGGCAAAATCTGACCTGACCTAATAGGAAGAGAATATTTATGGTCTTTACCTTCTACTTAGTTGAATATGCAAATCTGTCATTGTTGAAATGTGATTGTGTTGATTTCAGGGTTCTGCTCCTCGTTCTCTGGGGAAATTACAAGGCACAGCATTACCTTTCTCAAATCTAAAATTATGAAAAACAACTGGCCCCAAGGGTCTCAGGTAAGGGATTGTATACCTTACTACTTAGAACCAATTTGATCTTAAATACAAAAGCAGATATGGAGAGGTGACTTCAATAAGATGGCAAAATAGGAAGTCCCTGATCTCATTCTCCAACAGAAACATCAACTCAAAAACATATAGTCCAAGAAGCTTTTAGGAGAACTCCAGAAACCAGTCAGAAAGTTGCAATACCCTAGGTAAACTCAAAGTCAAGGCCAGTTATACTGAAATGGGCAAGAAAAGCCATTTCCTGTCAACTACATAGGCACCTTCCCTAAGCAGGTGCAGCTTGAGATCAGGAGGAAACGCCACACTCTCAGCTTCTCCCTTGGGAGGGAGAGAAGAGTGGACTGTGGGTCTAACATTTCAGCTTTTGGTGCAGAGGGCTATCCTAAGGAATGGTTTCTGTCTTTCCTGACCCAGAGCACTGATGAAATCGGCATGGCTGGAAGTCTGGGGGTCCCAGAAAACAAGAGAGCTGACCAGCTTGTTGCACCACAGAGCCTGCAGTACCACAGGGAGACACCAGAGGAAGCAAGATGCCACAAACCCGGGAAAAAGAAACTAGCCAATCTCTGCGGGGAAAATCACAAAACAAGGCCAGTGAGGACATATACCCATAACAAGTTTGAAAGGCCTCCAGGATCTCTAGCCAGACTGATCGGTGAAGGTTTTCCCCTATATGAGGCCAGTTTATAAGGACTAGAAGTGTCTGTTTTGTTTTTTTTTTTTTCAAATGCAAAACTCACAACAAAAATAAGGCATGCGAAAAAACAAGGAAACATGGTCCAAAGGAACAAATTAAATCTCCTAAAGAAAACTGAGATCTATGAATTACGTGACAAAGAATTCAAAACAACCATTTTAAAGAAGCTCAAGTACTACAACACAGGTAGATAACTAAATGAAATCAGTACAATGCATGTACAAAAACGAGAATTTCTTCAAAGAGATAGAGAGGATAAAAAACAAAACAGAAGTTCTAGAGCTGAAGAATTCAGTAACTGAACTGAAAAATTCACTAATATGGGTTAACCACAGACTTGATCAAGGAGAAAAATCATTGACCTTGAAGACAAGTCAACATGCTACAGCATGGATGAAACTTGAGGACATTTATATGTTAAGTTAAATCAGCCAGTCACAAAAGACAATACTGCTTGATTCCACTGACATGAGCTATCTAAAAGGGTCAAACTCTCACAAATAGGAAGTAGAAGGTGTTTGCCAGGAGCTCCAGGGAGGAGGGAAAGGAGAATTTCAATGGATACAGGGCTTCAGTTTTGCAAGATGAAAAAGTTATAGAAATGTTGCACAACGTGCAAATTGTTAACACTACCTTACCCTACATTTAAAAATTGTTAAGATGATAAATTTTATGTTCTGTGTTTTTGAACATAATAAAAAATAAAACAGATGTGAGCTCTGAGATGGTCTGTGTTCAGTTACAACGTGGTTATTCAGGTGATTCAGAATATGCTTACATGATTTTGTAGGTACCTATATAAATAAAATTTTTAAAATTTTTAATTTTCTCATGTAGAGCCAGAGTCCTTTCTAGAATAGTCTCAGAATGTGGGGAGTGGGGGAGAGGGAGTGTACAGGAGATGGAGGGGGTAACTTCATACCCCAATTTGAGAAACCCAGTGCATGTGATTAATTCAGACCTCATATATGAAAGAGTAAATAAAGCTTTAGACATTGCTTCATTGTCCTTGCAAATGTCACGTCACCAGGAGGAAACAAAATATAGGGTGCCAACTTCCATAGTTAACCCTAACCCTGAACCTAACCTTCGTTTCAGCAAATTCTTATGTTTTGGGTAGTAATAAGCTTTATTTTCAAATGATAACCTTGCTGTACATGGGAGCAATGATAAATAAAACCATTCTAATAAAAAGAAATTTGACCACTCTTAATTTAAATTTCCACCATATCTAAAAATTTCTAAGCATCAGTCTGGTAATAGTTTCTGTATTTTATTTTCTTGGGTTGCCACTCATTTTTTTTTTTGGAATATATTCAGTGTCAATATATTTTTCATAAATTCCATGAATTTTAATTGAAATTAAAATTGTAAAGCAATACCATAGAGTTGTCCTAAGTTCAGAGTACCACCATTTTAACACCAAACTTGGTGCGGAGCAGACATTGTTCATTTCCTTTATATATATTTTATCAAGTCCATGGCTCCAATCTTTACTGTAACTGCTGTTGTAGAAAAATATAACATCAGGTGTAACCTCTTGTGCTAAGGAAATCTGATTGATCAATTCAACACCAAAATTATTCAAGTCATATCAGACTTTCACTGTATAATTGGAGTGCAATTTGATACCCCACAACAGTAATTTAATAATAAAATACCATAGGAAATAAAATAGTGGCCGCAAACTTGGAAATAATGGAACATTAAAGCAAAGATTTAACCACCATCTCAAGCAAGAACTTCTCTATTGCATATTTGGCAGGCAAACGAAGACCGTGACATCCCCAGCTAATGCTCAGATATCAGTATTATTAGGACATTGATTCTTGCAAGGATGGCTCAGATAATTGTTATAAACCACTGAGAGTACATACTGTCAAGCATTCATGTACTCGACCCCAAGCAATTAGAATGATTTTCTGCACTTCGAAAATGTAACTGGCTAGGAATGTGTCCCTTGTAACAGAAATACCAGTGTGCTGTTTGGAAATTAAAATACAGGCCCACCCATTGTTGTAAATTAATTTTGTTAACGCATTTCATGAGAAAGTTTGAAATAATGGAAACCTCAAATAATTTTATAGTTCAGTTGATAATGTTAAATTTGCAAAGTTGGCAGACCAAATGGATTCTAAAGTCTGCTTAAGCCTATGCCTGCCATGGAGGTAGCACTTTTTCTGGTAAACAGAAATATCCACTTCTAAACTTTTACAGTATCTTGTGATCCAAGCTGTTGTCTATACACATAGGAAATTTTACAGGTGGTTTTGATTACCACTGTGCTCTTATTTTAACATAAAATAACATAATTTTTTTAAAAAAAATCTAATAATTTCATGTAAGCATTCATTAAGCATCCAAATCAGTAACTTTGGAATGCAAGTTAATATTGAAAAAAAGAAAATACGATGAGGATAGCCAAAGAGCCAGCACGACTTACTGTGCTGTTAACTTGGAAAATTGCATTCTGTGATATTTTAGAGATAAAGCTGAGAAAATAAATATACCATTAAGACAGGCACACCTTTAAGTTAGCCAGAATCACATTCCCAGCAAGAAAAATAGGAAAAATGCAAGCAAATTGTTGGCAACATGCTTCCAGTTTTACAACCAGGAATGTCTTTCTCAAGGACCTGAGAGTTATTCTTTTGCAATGTAATCATCGTGGAAGATTGCACCCTGATCTCCCAGTCTCATGGGAAGATAGGAGACTAACTTCAGTGGACCTCTTGCTTCAAGTTCTGACGCAACCTCCTGTCACGATGATGGGAGAAAGTGTATTTTCCTTTGGCTAAGGTCAACTAGCAGACTCAGATGGCCTGCATGCCTTCACCCTAGCCCTTTGTTTCAGTGGAGCTGTTATTCAGACCTGGTCTTGCTCTCTCTCCTCTTGCTAGAAATAGCGTGGGGGAAAAAACAACTTCTGCCTGCTCATCTTGTTCAGTTCAGTCTTTTTCTTTAGCAGGAGGGTTTTGAGGAATGCTCTTCCTCCACAGAATGTGGACTCTCTATACGTAGTGACGGGACCTGGCAGCGGAGCAGAGAAAACAAGGGCTCAGGAAGTGGCTCCGGAAGAGAGTAAAATGTCTCTGCTCTCCGATTCTCAAGGGTTGCACTGTCAGCCCTAGAACGTAAAAAAAAAAAAAAAAAAAAAAAAAGCGGGACAGGGAGGTGGTGTGTACTTAGGGAAAGCTGTGGCAGAAATGTTCCAGTTCCATGATTCTGGAAGCTATCAGGTCTCCACACTCCTCAGAAGAAGCACATTTAAAGGTAATAGGATTTAAATATCAAGAGGGAGAAAGAGCACAGGAGACAAGAGGAACAGAGTCTCATTCTTTGGGAGCCCGAAGTCTTTAAGCCTTGCATGGAGGATGCTAGCAGAACAGAGGGAATGAGCTGGACCTCAGGGCAGACTATGCACATGACACCTCTTTGGTTTTATTAAAAGGAAAGGTGGGGGAAGAAATTGCTTTTCTCATTTGTAGATATTGGATACTTCTTAATTTATGTCCAATATGAGGAATTAATAGTATATGTTAATGTGAATCAGATGGTCTTTGAAGTCAAAGAGTAGAAAATGTAGAGAATAATATAGAACACTTGTTCCAGGTAAATAGCTCTCCTCAAGCCTTGTTGAGTTTAGAATTCCAGCAGATTTCCCCCACATTGAGGGCAACATCACCAGCATGTCTTGGACCTGGTGAGGGGACTAGTGGTCCTTCTGGGCAGCTTCCCTGTGTCCTTTGAAAAAGGAAGAGGTCATAGAGGTCTGATGAAGCTTATTTTTCTCTTGTTATTCAATGGTGCTGCTTCTCAGTGGACAAGAGGTAATTTATAGCTCAAAACTTTTGTTAAGAATCCTATACAGAAATCTGAATTCATAAGCATCATATTTTTAATTTATTCCTTGTTGACTAGAATCACAAGCTGCCTGCATTCTACGCTGACTCTGAGTGGGGAAAACTTAAATTGGGTCTCTTGACAAACTAAGCAAGAGTGAGAGGAGGAGGAGTAGTAGTTAGCTTTCAACTCTCAGTTGAGAGAAAAATGTCCTCAGAATATCCTGAAGAAATCTGTAACTTCCAATCTAAATGGTGAGAGATTAATGTTTGCACAGAGGGGGGAGCCTTCCCCACAACTTAGACAATGCGAATGTAACATCACAGCCCACTTACATTAGAAATGTATTTATCCAGGGCGCCTGGGTGGCTCAGTTGGTTAAGCGACTGCCTTCAGCTCAGGTCATGATCCTGGAGTCCCGAGATTGAGTCCCACATCGGGCTCCCTGCTCAGCAGGGAGTCTGCTTCTCCCTCTGACCCTCCTCCCTCTCATGCTCTCTGTCTCTCATTCTCTCTCTCGCAAATAAATAAAATCTTTAAAAAAAAAAAAAAGAAATGTATTTATCCAGCAAATATTTACTGGGCACCTAGTATGCCTAAGCACCTGAGTAGGTAGAGAAGATACAGAAGTGAAGATTAACCAGGGGAAAACAATCAATACAACAAACAAGAAAATACAAGACAGTAATAATTGCTAGAGGAAAATTAAAACAGGGTGATTTGATAGGAAATGTTTTTATGATTTTATAATTAGATTGGTTGCTCAGGAAGCCTGACAGAGGGGGCAGATATTTAAGGTAAAAACACAAGAAGAGATCACTCATTTGAAGATCAAGAAGGCAGCTAGTATAAAGACCCCAAGATAAAGAACTTGATTGTAGGAGGAATGGAAATATCAGTGGGCTGACCTATTGGGGATGAAGTAAGGAATAGTATAAAATGGGGTGATGGAGGAACATAGGAGGGTTTCAGGGATGGGAAGAACCTTGATTCAAAGCATCTGTACTGTGGAGTAGGTCTAGAAAGCCAGCTCCTGGAGTGCTGGGTCCTTGGAAGACCCAGCTAAATAACAGTTAACAATAACCAGTAATTGGTCAAGTCACCTTTGTGTCTACTTTTATAAATGGTTTTGCTAAGTTTGTAATTACCCAACAATTTACATTTAATCCCATTTTACAGCTTGAAAGCCAAAACCCAGGTTATGTGACCTTATCAAGGCCTCAAAGCTAGTAATCGGCAGAATCAGAATTTGCAATATTTTATAAATTTACTGGATTTGATTCCTTGATGAAAATATGGGGAGACACAAGAAGGGTTTAGGAGGCATTTCCTGCTTCCTTCATTTCTTCTTCTCTTTCTCTCCTCCTGCCCCACGGATGAGCTCCCATTCCAGACTCGTCAATGCTTTCTTCCCTGACTCTGCTCTTATGCTTTAGCAACTGCACAAGTTGAGCAGTAACTCAGGGTGAGGCATCTGCTCCTTCAAACAACTGTTGGTGTACTAATAATACCCCAGGGAAATCATCCTCAGAGGGGCCACTCATAAGTTTATTTTTTGAAATTTGCTCCATACTGATTAATTTGCACATATCAAAAGGAATAGAAACTTTAAACATAAGTGCATTTTTAGTGTAATCCAAATCTATGGCATGTAATATTTTTGTATATAAATACAGTAAAAAAATTTAACCAGAATATTTAATGAGAACATCCTAACATCCTCAGTTTACTGGAGAGCCTTTTAGTAGCATAAACTATCCCGTTAGTCCACTTACACAGGTCATTACTGCTTTTCCTACTAAACACAGAATGTTACTTCATAAATGCTGTAGGACACAGTAAAAGCAAGACTGCAAGTTTAGCACATTAAAGTTTGAAAACATTGCAAAGTAACTTTCAAACTGCAAGAGTTTCTTTAAAACCAAAGCAAGCTTATTAAAGTAAACTCCTACTTGTGATGAGACTGTATAAGAAAAAAATAAATTGCTCTACTTTCCTTCTGAATAGGAAAAACTCATTTTATATAAGGAACATTCCACAGAGTTTTATTTAACCACACGCATTTGACTGAGTGTGTTTGAAGTACTTCAGCACCTCTTGGTATGTCATCATTCTGAACTCGTTTAGAATTCAGTGAAACATCACAAAGCATAATATATTCATTTGGTAACCATTTGGATGTCACATTTATTTCTATAGGTGTTCAATTGTAATTTGATGTTACTGGGCAGTCAGGGAAAGCGTAGCCTTAATTTCTATAGTTGCCCCACTGTTAGAATTCATCCTCTGCATCCAAATCAGCATATTTGCATGTACAATTTATTCTTAATCTGAGTTTTATATTTTAAAGAATCTCTTTTTCCTGATTATCATGTTTAAATGCAAATTGTTTGATACACAGCTAGTCTGTTACAGCTGTGAAGAAATCTTATAAAGCAAGATTCCATAGGTTAGTTATAGCTGTAAAAGTTATATAAGCATGTGTTATTTTCTTATTTTAAAAAAAAAGTTACATTGTACCTAAATAGTATGAGCATATTTTTGCCAGTTCTCCCCCAGCTAAACTCAACCAGGCCATGTTAAAAAATAAATATCCCGTAGGAATTGGTCTTAAATTTTGTGAGTTTTGAGGAATGCTATCCCTCACATAGAAAATGACCTCTTTTTATTTTAGTGAAAGAAGCTGAGCAATAATCCAAGGGTCAGAAAATGTTTCTGGAAGGGTAAAATGCTTCTGCTCTCTGATTCTCAGAGGCTGAGCTGCCAGCCAAGAAATGAAAAGCGAAGAGTGAGAAAGATGTGAATAAAAATGCTTTCATTTTAAAGATAAATGTAAAGATAGAAATATCCAATCAAAATTGCAGTTATAATCTGTCGAACTAATTCTACAGGGTCATGGTAAAATATAAATATGTGTGTATGAGATTTAAAAAAATGTCCATTATCCATCATGTAGCAATATTTAAAAAAATCATAATCACAAGTTATTGTTAATGACAATGTAAATTATAACCTACATAAACTCAAAAATATATATAATATATATATAAAATATGGGTATATGTGTGTGTTTTATATAGCTAGCATGGAATTATTTATTATCAGTTATATAGCAACACTATTCTTAATTATAATTAACTGTAACCAAGACCTAAAATAAAGTGTCAAAAATAAAATAAAAAAATGAAATCTCAAAAATAAAATGTAATCTCACACAGCCCTTCAGTACAATACCTCTTCAAAGATATTAGATGAAGTTTAAGCCCCATTCCATAGAAGACATGTAGAAGCAGATTTGGGGGTTTGTAATAAGGTAAGCTCATAGTGAATAAGAAAGGGCTGACCCTCATCACATATTTTTCTATGGGTTTTAAATATGTTCAATTATCTTCAATTCTCAAAGCCAGTATATTCTTTACTGAGAAAACAGGGTGAAAGGCAGTAAATCATTGCTGAATCAAATTAATTTATTCATATTTTTGTTGGCTTTGTAAAGGCTGAATCATAAATGAATGACTGAAGCGTAAACAAATCGATGCATAGGTAATCACAGAGCCCAACTTTGGGATTCTGGCACAGTCCTCAGAACATATGTAGACACACCCACAGTGCCCTGGCTGACACTTGGCCATTCCCTGGGAGGGAGCATCACCTCTGCTTCACTGACACTCCCCTTAAAACTGAGAAATACTACTTCCTGAGAATATTAAAAAGGTCTGAACTCAGAAGTAACCCAAGTGGCAAATTGTCCCTTTTAAATAGCATATCAGTCACGTAATATAGGAAACAAATGTATGATCGTTTAGCATGTATAATTATACCAGCTGAGACAAAATATTTTTAAAAAGAAAGTTTGATTTAAAAGAAGTTGTAAGAGTAGACTTTTAAAGAATCACGGATTCTTTTTACGTCTACTATTCCTAACCAAAATGTCTGTTTTACCATATGTTTGCAGATCTAATTTTTAATTCTCTTAGACTGTAAATCCACCAAATGGCATACAGTTATCACAAGTTCACATCATTGAATACATGAAAGAAAACTTTCTGTTTCACATTTTTTGATTAGAGATGTTCAAGATTCGGCAGTGCAGTTTTTCATTTGGAATTTTTCTTGACAAACACTATCCCACAGTATTCCTAAGTAAACAGAAGAAGACATAAATGAATTTTATGTCACTTTAAAAAGGTAGAACTTCAGGTGCCTGGGTGGCTCAGTTGGTTAAGCGACTGCCTTAGGCTCAGGTCATGATCCTGGAGTCCCGGGATGGAGTCCCACATCAGGCTCCCTACTCAGCAGTGAATCTGCTTCTCCCTCTGACCCTCCCCCCTCTCATGCTCTCTCTCTCTATCTCATTCTCTCTCTCAAATAAATAAATAAAATCTTTAAAAAAAAAAAGGTAGAACTTGTTATGACATATAGGTATCCCTGAATAATTAAATACTAAGTCAACCATATGAAATAAAACATTTTTTCTTGTCTTTCAAGGATGAATTTTATTCTTTGACCTTGAGATGATTGTCATACCATACTAAAATTTCTAACTTTATCAGATATCATGTTATTGGCCTTAGATGCTATTTAAAACCACTAAAACTTCCTTCAGGTGGTAGAAGAAAACAACATTTCTAGCAAACAGATATTAACCCCTTGCCTAATGAGATTAATTTGTTTCCCTGTGGGTTGGAGATATCTATCCAGAACAATTTCTTTTCAGAGGATTTCTGCTTTATCAGACAAACATTTAATCACCCCCTCATCTCTCTCCTTTTTCCTGACCTGTTTCCTAAGAGAGAAGGACTGGTTGCTGAGCAACAGACCTCTCTGAAAAGCATACGGCTCTCCACCTCCCTTAGTTGGTAAAATGCAGGCAGCTGAAAAATAACTGAGGATTGGACACCAGGAAGGGGTTTTGGCTGAGCCACCTTCCCTAGGCTGCAACAACACTGCAATCAGTCCTGGAGTCTGGCAGCCACATAATTTCACAGCTGCAGAATATCAAATGTCTTGTAATAACAGTTCCTAAATTAGAGTGAACTAAACATTTAAGAACTAAAAAGAATCAGCCTAAGTCAGAACATTTAATCAATCAAAAAAGTATTGTTTAGTTGCAAGACAATAACTTTTGTGCTCTCATGTGGGTTAACTGGAAAAGAGAGTGACCTTTAATTTATACATTTTATTTATTTACTTATGTATCTATGTGTCTATTTATATATTTATTCATCTATGTGAGGGAGGATATTTTGGTTTGTTAATAATTACTCAAAACAAATTTCATCTAAGGTTATTCATTAGATTTTCCCTGACTTCAATTGTGCTGTCCTGCAGTTTATATAATTGATTTTAATTTTTTTTAAGTTTTTTAAATTTTATTTTATTATGTTATGTTAGTCACCATACAATACATCATCAGTTTTTGATGTAGTGATCCACAATTCATTGTTTGCGTATAACACCCAGTGCTCCATGCAGTATGTGCTCTTCTTAATACCCATCACTGGGGTAACCCATCTCCCCACCCCCTCCCCTCTAAAACCCTCAGTTTGTTTCTCAGAGTCCATAGTCTTTCATGGTTTGTCTCTCCCTCCAATTTCCCCCCCTTCATTTTTCCCTTCCTTCTCCTAATGTCCTCCATGCTATTCCTTATGTTCCACAAAAAGTGAAACCATATGATAATTGACTTTCTCTGCTTGACTTATTTCACTTAGCATAATCTCCTCCAGTCCCATCCATGTTGATGTAAAAGTTGGGTATTCATCCTTTCTGATGGCTGAGTAATATTCCATCATATATATGGACCACATCTTCTTTATCCATTCATCTGTTGAAGGGCATCTCGGCTCTTTCCACAGTTTGGCTATTGTGGACATTGCTGTTATGAACATTGGGGTGAATATGGCCCTTCTTTTCACTACATCTGTGTCTTTGGGGTAAATACCTACTAGTGAAATTACGGGGTCATAGGGTATCTCTATTTTTAATTTGTTGAGGCATCTCCACACAGTTTTCCAAAGTGGCTGTACCAACTTGTATTCCCACCAACAGTGTAAGAGGGTTCCCCTTTCTCTACAACCTCTCCAACATTTGTTGTTTCTTGCCTTGTCAGTTTTTGCCATTCTAACTGGTAGAAGGTGGTATCTCAATGTGGTTTTGATTTGAATTTCCCTGATGGCTAATGATGATGAACATTTTTCCATGTGTCTATTAGTCATTTGTATGTCTTCTTTGGAGAAGTGTCTGTTCATGTCTTCTGCCAATTTTTTGACTTGATTATTTGTTTTTTGGGTCTTGAGTTTGAAAAGTTCTTTATAGATCTTGGATACCAACCCTTTATCTGTAGTGTCATTTACAAATATCTTCTCCCATTCTGTGGGTTGCCTCTTTGTTTTGTTGACTGTTTCCTTTGCTGTGCAGAAGCTTTTTATCTTGATGAAGTCCCAATAGTTCATTTTTGCTTTTGTTTCACTAGCCTTTGGAGATGTATCTTGAAAGAAGTTGCTGTGGCCAATGTCAAAGAGGTTACTACCTATGTTCTCCTCTAGGATTTTTATGGATTTCTGTCTCACATTGAGGTCTTTCATCCATTTTGAGTTTATCTTTGTGTATGGTGTTAGAGAATGGTTGAGTTTCATTCTTCTGTATATAGCTGTCCAATTTTCCCAGCACCATTTATTGAAGAGACTGTCTTTTGTCCATTGCATGTTTTTTCCTGCTTTGTCAAAGATTATCTGATCATAGAGTTGAGGGTCCATATCTGGGCTCTCTATTCTGTTCCATTGGTCTATATGTCTGTTTTTGTGCCAGTACCATGCTGTCTCAGTGATCACGGCTTTGTAATATAGCTTGAAATCAGGCAACGAGATGCCTCCAGCTTTGTTTTTCTTTTTCAACATTTCCTTGGCAATTCGGGGTCTTTTCTGATTCCATACAAATTTTAGGATTGTTTGTTCCAGCACTTTGAAAAATGTCATTGGAATTTTGATCGGGATGGCATTGAAGGTATAGATTGCTCTGGGTAGCATAGACATTTTAACAATGTTTATTCTTCCGATCCATGAGCATGGAATATTTTTCCATCTTTTTGTGTCTTCTTCAATTTCTTTCATAAGTGTTCTGTAGTTCCTAGAGTATAGATCCTTTACAACTCTTTGGTTAGGTTTATTCTGATTTTAAATTGAAAATTCACTTAGTGTTCCAGTAATTAAGACATTTTTTGTTGCTATCTGTGAACAGGAGAATAACCATATCTATATAACTCCTAAATTGCTTAGAATTTTGGCATTTTTTTTTTTTTGTCATCAGAAGTGAGTTCCCAATTCTTAGTTCTTTGGTAAAGTTGCTGCTCAACTCAAACTTTAAAACAAATCAACAAGATTCAATAAAGTTGTTTTTACTCTATTTCAGGACTTAAATAAGTCAAAATTTTATTTAAAAAATAGATTTAGTTTCTTTGTTGAAAGTAAAATATATGATGAGAACCTTGCAAAAGTGCTATATTAAAATACCTAAAAGAGTGAATTCTTTCCACCACTATTTGCTGAGGCAGGAAGCGTTTCTCTGAATTGCTGGAATCAACACGATAGAAACAGGCACAATCTTGCTTTCATGGATCATATAGCCTAGTAAAGCTGATGGACATTTAAAAAAAATTATTGTGTGCCTATTATGTCTCCTGCATTGTCTCAGGAGCTACAACTGAAGCTGGAAAAGGCAAATAAACAAAGACACACTGATACATCAGACTGTGACCAGTTCCATGAAAAGGAAGGAAGGACAGAGGGAAGGAAGGAAGGACGGAGGGAAGGAAGGAAGGAAGGACGGAAGGAAGGAAGGAAGGAAGGAAGGAAGGAAGGAAGGAAGGAAGGAAGGAAGGAAGGAAGGAAGGTGAAAGATAGATGTCAGTGCAGGTGGAGATGAGGGGACATTATAAGGGTCTGGTTTAAAAAGGTAGCTTTCACTGCTGTTGTAATCAAGAGCTTGACCCCAGTTTTGGTGTTTAACCACTGACAGCTTTTAGGCTCCATATTTTTCTCTTTCCTTCTTGCCCCACATCTGGGGCAACCAACAAGAAAGCCCTGTGCATTCCTTCCCTAGAGCCAGTGAAGAGTTCCAGCAAAGTCCCTACCTCCCGCCCACTCCCATCACAACCCTCACCTCACCTAGCCTCTCACCCCCAAAAAACCAAAGCCATTTGCCTCTACCTTCCCTCAAGTCATTTTCAGACCACTTTCAGAACATGCCCTGCTTTCCCCCCAAATCCGCTTTGTGTAACTAATACATGTCTTTATTATAGTGTTTGTGTGTATAGAATAATGTGTGCTACCAACAGCCTCCACATCTAGACCAAATTTTGGGTGGTGACGTAGGTCCCACCCTCAGTGGGCAACAGTAGAGGAGCTACTTAGATTTTTCAGTGAGGTAGGTCCCACCCTCAGTGGGCAACAGTAGACGAGCTACTTAGATTTTTCAGTGAGGTAGGTCCCACCCTCAGTGGGCAACAGTAGATGAGCTACTTAGATTTTTCAGTGAGGTAGGTCCCACCCTCAGTGGGCAACAGTAGACGAGCTACTTAGATTTTTCAGTGAGGTAGGTCCCACCCTCAGTGGGCAACAGTAGACGAGCTACTTAGATTTTTCAGTGAGGTAGGTCCCACCCTCAGTGGGCAACAGTAGACGAGCTACTTAGATTTTTCAATTAGCTATAGGAATTTATAACACTTAGAGAAATGACCTGATCGCTGTACACAAACTAACCCAGCCATTAATTGTTTAGGAGTTACTAGCTTTTTAGTAGTCCCCAAAATATTAACATTAAACAAAAAGACGGACCCAGAGAGGTCTAGAATTTCATCTGAGAACAGCTAGTATGTCCTAAATTCTACCTGCAGGTCTTCACATTTGTTGTACTAGTTTCTTGTAAGCCTCTTAAAGTTTTTGTGAAATGGGACTAAGTAAATAAATAATTCTCCCGGCTTATTCAAACAAAACATTCCTATAGAATATTTACCCCAGGGACAGGAGATACCTGAAAAGACGGAACAAAACTGCAAATATTCATTACAGACGTGGAACGTTTCAGACAAGTGCCACTGTCCATGTTTTGTTTTTCTCTCCAAAGTTTTCTTTTCTGAATTTTAATTCTTCTGATTACGTAAAGAAGAAAGCCTAATATAGGTGCTAACCTAACTTTAGCATCGCTCTATAAAGTGTGTGAATCTCACGTTCACAAGGAAGGCATGCTGCCCAACCCGCTTGGGAGTTGAGAGTGGTGAGCAGGAGCACTGACAATTCAGCAGGAAGATGGGAAAAGCAAGTGGGAGAAATGGTGAGGAGGGGGCCAGCAGCACTCATGGCTCCAGGAATAGTTGGTCGTGAAATCCATAGGGCCTTCTTAGGTAAAAAGCAAATATTTGAAACCTCAAGTCCTGAATCTAAAAAGCAAGGGTATTTCCTGAATGATATCCCATTACATAAAACAAATTGACCTCTTTATCTATAGAAGCTGTAAATTGCAGGTTTTTCAATAGAAGACACATGGGGTGAGAGAGTTTGCCCTGAGGTAGGCATTTCATGCATTTTTTAAAGCAAAATCAAAGTTCTAAAATAAGAACTATAATAGGAGAGAAATGTGGCAGAGCCACTGGGAATTTCTCATGATCCCGCATGTAATTGAACAGCATGAATACAAAACCAGCTGCATATTAGTTGTCCTGACATGACTGTCTTAGCACCTTTCAAAACAAAATGAATATTCCCTATTATTACTTTACCTCTTTCTGCTGGTTTTATTCTGATTCAACATTTTTGCAGTATTTTTTTTCAAGCATCTTACCTGTATACGGAGCTTTTCTCTTAACTTCAAAGCAAGCTCTAAGCAGTACAGGGTTCTAAGGAGGTTTCAGTATTGAAAACAACCATGTAAAAAAAAAAAAAAAAAAACAACAACTGTGTCCCAAACCGTAATTATTTAATGTGTGATAACTGTAAAAACAGAAATTTTGTATTAAAATTGTAATCTCCTGCTTGGCTATACCTGACCTGATAAGGGTGAATTTATTCTCTTTTTTCCCCATACTATGAACAAAAAGTAACCCCCAAATTATATTTACTCCAGACAGTCTTTTTTTTTTTTTTAACATTTTATTTATTTGATAGAGAGAGAGACACAGCGTGAGAGGGAACACTAGCAGAAGGAGTGGGAGAGGGAGAAGCAGGCTTCCCGCTGAGATCCGGGGCTCGATCCCAGGACCCTGGGACCATGACCTGAGACGAAGGCAGACGCTTAACTGACTGAGCCACCCACGCGCCTTCAACTCCAGAGAGTCTTCAAGGACCTAGAAACAGAACAGACGTTGGATCTCAGTATTATTGTATTACCCGAAAGTAAGAATTATGAAGTAAGATTATGAACTTGTATTCTTTTTTTTTAAGATTTTAATTATTTATTTATTTGAGAGAGAGAGAGAGAGAGAGTGAGCAAGAGAGAGAGCACAAGCCAGGGAGAGAGGCAGAGGGAGAAGCAAACTCCCCACTGAGCAGGGAGCCCAATTCTGGGCTTGATCTCAGGACCTTGGGATCATGACTCGAGCTGAGAGCAGACACCTAACCAACTGAGCCACCCAGGTGCTTCTGAACTTGTAATTTCTTATTTGAACCAAGATACTATGCTCCTATACATACCATTTCAAACACTTCAACCTCGATTTTTTTTTTTTGTCAAACAAGAAAAAAGAAGCACAGTAACAACAATTAGTTTAGTATATGAAATCACAACAAAGAAAAAACTACTGAAACTTCCCTCTCACCTTTATCAGACCAGGGCACATAGCTGGACGTACAAAGTAATTAAAGTCTAAATGGGGATGTTGATATTATGAGGAATTATCCCCTTCTCCACAGAGAAGCCACTAAGATATGTTTGTCTTATTTTATATTTTTTTAACTCTGAAAATCCTGTTGTAGGTTCTTATTTGTCACAATGGCTTTTTCATTGAACATTGTGCCTTTCAATGAAATAATTAGAATTTGTGTTGAAACTTTAATTTGTCACTCTTATTTCTTTTTAAAGATTTATTTATTTAATTTTAGGGAGAGAGCGGGGAGGGGGGTGAGAGGGGAGGGGTGTTGCAGAGAGCATGAGCCAGGGGAGGGGCAGAGGGAAAGAGAGAATCCTAAGCAGATTCTGCACTCAGCGTCCGCATCCAATTCAGGGTTGATCCCCATGACCCCAAGATCATGACCTGAACTGATACCAAGAATGCTGAACAGACTGAGCCACCCAGGCACCCCTTGCTACTCTTATTTTGACCTCAAAGGATAATCTATTTGCTTCCTTTGTTTCATATAAATATAATTCTCAATATTGTGCAGTCTGATTCCTCGACCATACAATCTCTCAAGAGATTCAGGGGGAAATTTTTCCTCTTAATCTTGGAGAATAAAAATATGAATAAAAAAACTAAATTAGGCAAGTATCTTCAGAACTAAGAGTAGAAATTAACTTCAGGGTAGTTTTCAGTGAGTCTCACATGTTTTTTGATTCTCCTCCCCTGAGCACCTGAGTTATCAATAAACACTGAATAAGTTATCATGAAATTAGTCATGTCTGTGAAATAAAGCATATAAATATTTCTATAAAACTATGAATGGAGATATAAATATGTCTTGATAATTATTGCTATGACTTCTATTAGTACTGCTATTATAAACCCTCGAATTGTCTAATAATTTACGTATTGAATTGTAGATGACTACCAAATACCACTCCAAATACAGTCTTTTCAGGTAGAAAGCTCCCACAGCACTTACACAATACAAATATACCTATACTGAGGGGCTCCATTTGGTTTTCAATAATCCTCTCAAGCACTTCTTATACACATTAAATTTGACAATTGCATAAAGGATTATTACAAATGAGATACACAAAAGGAAACTGTAGTACCACAGAACACTAACTAATATATGGGTTAACATCTTTTTCAAAACAATCTATTTAAGGAGAATAGTAGTCAATTAATGAAGTATGGAAAACTGAGCCAATGTGAGTTTGTGCCAGTAAGAGTTCAAGGACTTGATCCTGCTCCCTATTATCGTTTAATGTGCTGAATTACCATAAATTTCTTTTACTTGCACTTTCTTAGAATGCATTCTAAGAATAAAGTGAGATCACTAAATAAAACCGTGATGCTTGTTAAATAATTACACAGTTTGAGACAACGTTGTTCTCCATAAGGTCGGGTACTATTACTGAGGTGGTTGACCAAGCAGAATGTGGCATTGTTATGGCCTTGAACTGTAAGAATATTAAGATCCAGAGGTTTTTCCTATAATATAAAGATCTCTCAAGTAGAAATTCAGAAAGGTATTTTAAAAAATTCTCTTGCTCTTCTTAAGCTGAAGAATTACATAACAACAACAACAAATCTGAATTCGGCCGAAAATGAATTTTTCACTAGCAGTATATTAAGGCAAGACTTTGGTCACAGTGTGTAGGCATAGGGCACCCATGATCAATAGTTGTCTCTCTGGCATGATCACATTCAGCATTTAACAGTCATTAAACAATTAGTTAAAACTGATTTTGGAAACTAAAATTAGAAGGGTAACATCCCAAGTCATCATTTCTCTCATTCTGATACCTATTGCACTTTAGACAAATATAATATTGCTGTCTTCTTAGTATTTTAAAGTTTTGCATTTGTGTTTGAATTTCCTGTAATAGAAAAATATGCCATCTATAAATGTATTCAACTCTAACAAATCATACCCGTTCACCCTCACACACTCCAAAGTTTTTATACTGTATATAGGAAAAAGAAATGAGACGTCTCTAATGGAATATCTACCCACTCTCAGTTATTTTTATACACACACACACACCCCACACATAAATACACAAATTAGGGTGTCAGAAAAAGTAACATGTTTTAATGGGAAAAACTGGGAACGTTGTTAATACCAAAGCCATTTTCCCAGACCTTTTAGAATTCCTCTAGGACAATTTTGACAGAGATTTAATCTTAATGACATAAACAAAGTTGCTACTCAATAATTCATTTCATAAAACCAGAGGGAAAAAGAGCAACTGCATGACATTAAATCACTGCTTGGATCTTGAGTACTATTCACAATAACTAGCCCGGCCATTCTTTATAAGTGCGTTGTTCCCTTTGAGAGATACGAATTATATATATATATTTTTAAGATTTTATTTATTTATTTGAGACAGAGAGAATGAGAGAGAGAGAGAGAGCACATGAGAGGGAGGAGGGTCAGAGGGAGAAGCAGACTCCCTGACGAGCAGGGAGCCCGATGTGGGACTCGATCCCGGGACTCCAGGATCATGACCTGAGCCGAAGGCAGTCGCTTAACCAACTGAGGACACCCAGGTGTCCCGAGAGATACGAATTTTAATTTCACTAGCCCGGCTGTCCTTTTTTTATAAATCTGCAGGTTCCTTGGAAAGAAACACATTTTAATTTTAGATGTATGGAGAAAGAAAAATGTGTACACATTTACTCAAAGTCTTAAAGACTTGTAAAACTTTTTAGAATATAAGCTCTTTTAATTCCAAATGTATGGTAACTGGATAGAGAATAAACTGAAATTCATGTATATTCCATCTAGAAAGAAAAAAAAAAGTTGAATAAATTATATATAAATAAAATTTAGCCAATTGATGGATTCAATTGTTTTCTAAAACGTTTAAGCATTTACATTTCATATTCAATTCATTTCACATGACATTAGTAGTGATACCAATTCATATGTGAATATCAGACCTCGATATTAATAATCATTCTTAGCTAACATATTAAAGATAATGATGTGAGTTTTGGTTATGAAATACACATAAAATAATATTTCCTCTGGCTCATTGTTTATAGCACTCATTTCACAATTAATCATATGCCATTGTGGCATCTTTTAAAAAAAATTTTACTCCTAACAAAATTTTCTGTTATTTTTTAACTTTTTTTATTACTTCTTGAGGGAGGAACTAGTTTTCTAAATTTTAACAAGGAACTGATTTTTGTATGTACACCCCATAACACTCACAAAAACAAATGCTTATTGATTTGAATTTGTTTCCTTCAGTTTTATTAAAATATGTAAAAATATAATAATTATAATTTATTTTTTATAATTATTATTTAGCTAATCACATTGTTATGGATCTAGAGGGTTTTTTTCTATGCATACCATATAGACACGGTTTAACTACATATACAATGACTTACCAGAGTTAATTTTTTGGTTCATTTTTCTCATAAAAAAATTGAAGAGTATCTTGACTATTTAATTTGTAAATGGAAAGTATATAATGACCAAATGTACTCTCACTGCATGCTAGCTGACTGTCATTGCTAACTGAACTCCATTTTAAGTGGAAAGATGGTGCCTGTTAAGCTAAGAGCCCAGGGCCAGTAAAATCAGGAGCCAAACATACCCCTTCCATTGATTCCATTTCCTGTATGGCTGTTCTCCAATCTGACAATAAGCATGTGACAGTTTCCGTTGTTTATGCCTTGCACCAGAGCAAATCAACAATGTTGACAATTTAAAGTCATTTGCAGCCATATTACATATAAATAAAATAACCAGTCCTACTAATGTTGATAATGAACTCTAATTTTTCAGATAAGCAGTTAATTGCTTCCTTCTGGCTTTCTATATTTCTCATCACGTGCAGCAAAAGGAAACTTCGGGTCTGATTGGCAACAGCCTCCCCAGTTGCATAGCAGTTTTCTCACTATCAAGCAGTGATGGTGCCAATAAAACACAGGCAATTCCTGTTTACATTTGCATCAAGATATTCTCTTGGTTTGTTTCATGCAAAATGACCCAAGCCAATAACCACAGTCAGGTTCTCTCTACATTAGAAAACCCAGGTATAATTTGAGATTCATCTAAAACTAGATTCTGTCTACAGCACAGTAAAATTAACAAGAAGCAATTTTAATGAAATAATTACAAATTTTCAAATATAAAAGAAAAGTTAATAATTATAGATTTTCCCCTATGCAGGTGTTATGAAGTAGGTAAAGGACTATTAAAATTATTGTTTGAACTCAAGAAAAATTAAACAAACAACTTTCAAGTTGATAGAAAAGCTTGCTAGAAATGAAAAGTATAAAAGAAATGTCACAAAATAGCATACGATTAAATGTAAATGAGAAAGCATAAGCAATGAATCAAGAGATATTCTTTCATATATATATCATAATCAAAATTCATGACCTTGATGTTAGCTAAGAATAACTAATAATAAGTCAGGTGTTCATATATGAATGGATCCTAAAACAATGTTTGAGGTTTTCTGAAAACTAAAGTATATATTTATATATAGTTATGTGCATTTATAATAAATACTATATAATTTTGTCCAATTTCATATATAACATTAAGATGAATAAATAAGATGAATGATTTTAACACTATTTTGTCATTGAGATTATTTAGCATTTTGTGAACACTGATATCTTTTGTGACCATTTTTCTGCAGTATTTAACTAAATCAAATCATTTTTATTTAATATTTATTTAAATTATTTCTCCTTATATGCATTATAAACACTTTTTTAATTGAACTTAATTCCATTCATTTCAGCCATTGTTTTTCAGATAATCCAAACAAGAATTGTTATATTTAGTCCTCTGGTGGATTTTACATTTATTTGGATCTTGGGATGCTAAAAGTAACACTGTAGAATATGGTGTTCTCCTTGACAACAAATCACAGATTCTGTAATAAGTTATATGTGGCTTTTTGATTAAGGAAAAAATCTTAAACCCTTTTTATTAAACTATTTCCTCTAGGGCACCTGGGTGGCTCAGTCGTTAAGCGTCTGCCTTCAGCTCAGGTCATGATCCCAGGGTCCTGGGATCGAGTCCCGCATTGGGCTCCCTGCTCGGCGGGAAGCCTGCTTCTCCCTCTCCCACTCCCCCTGCTTGTGTTCCTGCTCTCGCTATCTGTCTGTCAAATACATAAATAAAATCTTAAAAAAAAAAAAAAACCTATTTCCTCTATGTTAACCTTTAGATTCCTTCAATTCTGTTATTCATTTGCATTAAGTAAAATTTCCTTTTTTTCTTTTTCATTGCTGAAGGTCTGAAATATGAGCATTTATTCTAGCATTTCAAGATTTTTGTAGGAAAAGTTGTTTGGCTCATCCATGTCATTCATGGTTATATATATATATATATATATATATATATATATATATATATATAATTTATAATTATATATAATTTATATATATATATAAATTTGATTTCTATTCAGTTTGTGTTTTCTAGACTTTTGAACCTAAAAGTTGGTACCTACCTTGTCCATTTTATAGCTTTAGCATTGGAAAAGAATTTTTCTGAGTAAACTATTGTTTGTTTTCAAGAATTATATTAGCTCTTTTGGTTGCTAATTAATAGCAACTGTAAATTAATACCTTAAGACACCATCTCTAGGAATCTAAGATGCTTTTCCACTACCAACGTCAATAGCTATTAAATATTTAACTACTTTTAAAAAATCTGTAGTTTTACCATTTTACCAAACATAAAACTAACCTGACACCTTTCTGCTGATACAAATATTGGCCTGTTTCTTTAGCACAGAATATGTGTTCTTGCCCTTTTCCAGCTGTAAGCTGTTTTCTTGATAAAAATAACTATACATTACACTGATATAGTATCTTAAACCCTAGTTCTTCGTGGAACTCCAAAGTTTCTGTTTAGGAATTCAAGTAGATTATATAAAGTGAGTTCTTCTTTATTTATATAATATAACCTAAATTAGCATGATTTGCCACTGGAGTGAAAAATCACATAATCTATTTTTCCTGATTTGTCTTTTTTTTTTTTTTTAATATTCAAGGCTTTTTAATTTTCTAGTTACAAATGCCTATAGTTTATCCACTCTGGAGCTGATGCTGAATTCTTTCTTATATTGAATTAAACTGATCAAATTTGAAATACATCATTCAGCTTTGTATAAATATAAATTACACATTTGGGGGTGCCTGGGTGGCTCAGTCAGTTAAGCATCTGCCTCAGGGTCCTGGGATAGAGTCCTGCATCAGGCTCCTTGCTCAGGGGTGCAGTCTGCTTCTCCCTTTCCCTCTGCCCTTTCTCCACGTGTGAGCTCTCCCTCTCTCTCTCAAATGAATAAACAGAATCTTTTTTTTAAAAAGTTACACTTTTTCTTATAAAGTCTGTTTTCTCCTTGGGCCTCTTTAAATCTCTCAGAAAGATACCATCCAGATATATTGACTTTCTATTTTGATTCTGTTAGACTGACTTAAAAAGTTCTTGCAAACTAGCCACACTAAGCCAGTTTAAGAAATAATTTTGAAGAGAGCCCCCATCTATTACACATAGCAAATGTAGATATATTCCAGGTAATTATGGCTATAGGTCTATTCTTTCTTCTAGAATGTAAACTTTATCCTCATTTCTAATTCCAGTTTTATGTCAGTTATTAGCATAATGAAGATTCCTCTTCTCATCTCTAGATTTCTAGATTATTCCTAAACAAAATGACTGATTCAAAGTCTATAATAATATGACGCCTGGGATGACTTTAAACTAGTATACAATCATCTCCCAATTGTGTTTAATTTAAAATTCCACTGTCTTCTTTAGATGAAAATGTTCCTTCCAGTCTTTTTAAGAGCTTCAGGACTTTTCCATCTAAGCATTTCATGTTCTTCCAACTCAGTCTCTGTAATTAGTGGCTCCAGGCCAATAAATTCATCCTGCATGTCAGTGCCTCTGTTTCTTCTAGCTTCAGCCCATGATGTGAAAGCAAATCATTACAACTGGCTTCCCAGGCTTGAAATTGAATTTGACAAACACTCTTGGGGAGTTACATACGATGAGGACATGAGTTACAGATAGCAATGACACCTATCTTCTAACCTCATTACACATATTCAGTTCCTACTGAATTCAGAGAGTCATGAGTAGGTAAGAAAGAACAAAATTTGTCACTGGATTTCTAATACATCTCTAATGGCATACAGGAGACATCATGCTTCTCATTGAGCACTGGGAGTTCCAGGTTCCAAGGGATTATGTATTTTTTATTTGCTATTTAAATAATGTCCACTTTGGGGCACCTGGGTGGCTCAGTTGGTTAAGCGACTGCCTTCGGCTCAGGTCATGATCCTGGAGTCCCGGGATCGAGTCCCGCATCGGGCTCCCTGCTCGGCAGGGAGTCTGCTTCTCCCTCTGACCCTCCTCCCTCTCATGCTCTCTGTATCTCATTCTCTCTGTCTCAAATAAATAAATAAAATCTTTAAAAAAAATTATAAATAAATAAATAAATAAAGTCCACTTTGGTATATTATTCTAAGTAGATCTCATCTCAGTCCACAATGCCACAAGAGTGCAGTCTCAAAAGCTTAATTATGAAATATAAAATATTCATAAATTTATGGTGCATTGCAAAAGTCAGAAGTAAAGTTAGCAAAAAAGGATGAAACAACCTCAGAAGATGTTAAAACAAAGGAAAATAGAGATCTTTTAATACCATGTCTTCATTTTACCTGAAGAAAGCTCAGGTTCCAGGAAGAAAATGAGAGCCCAGGTCAAAGAACTAGCTACCGACCGACCTGGAATAAAAATCGAGTCTTCTTATTTTCATCTCGATGTTTCCGATCTTGTATTACTGATTTTCAAGAGAAACAAACATATAACTTAACCTTTATAATTTCCAATTTCCTCTACTATAAATGCCAAGATACACAAATTTAGGGTTTTTCCCCCAGATCATTATTTTATCAACATTTTCCTTCTTTACAATTACAGATTTCAAATGATTTACATATTAATGTGGACTTTGAGGTCCAAGTTAGTTACTTTGAAAATTGAACCCTACTAATATGTTTATTCCTATACTAAAAGTTACTGCAATGACCATTTTGAAAGTCCCGTTTAGAATATTTTTAACTTCCTCTTGTTTTTTTAGAGTTGCTTTAAAAATTCAAAAAATTACAGGCAGAAATGTGTTTTGTTTGGGGTTAACTTGTTAAAGAATGATAAGCTTGGCCATATGTTCCCCTCAAGCTTCCCTGTCATGGAACTCAAATGTGCTATATCCAGAAGAAGACGAGGGGGCAGTGTAGCCTTCGGTCTCTAATTAGTTTCATGCCTATCATTCCAGCATTCAAACACAAATGAACTTGCAAACCTCAGTGGACTTCTTTTAAAAATGAAGGCACTGATTGACTTTTGGCTGTTGCTTAAAAAAATATCCCGAGGAAATGTTGCGTCCTTTATACCCCCACATTCCCAACCTCATAAGAGAAGAAAGGCTCCCAAAAGCTTGCCAGTACTATTTATTACTTTTAGCAGAGTAGAGCCTCTTGAAAATGCACACATACCCATAATGCCAGTACTTCCACTGATATAAAATAAAACGAATAAATGAATAATAAATGAAATATCACAAATGTATTTGCCTTGTCCTCTCATATAAATTAAGATGGGACAACAAAAGTCCCATAATGAATTCAAATAATTAAAAATCAGTGTTTAGGGGGAAAAAAAGGTGTATGCTGTAGAAATGCAAGGATTATTTCAGATCAACATCTGTGAGGATCCATTGATTAATTACAGCTATGACTACACCAATAAAAAGGGACTTTATGGCACTTGATATATTTTTTCACTCTTCTGCAACTGAAACTCCTACTTCTAATAACAGTTGAAGACTTGATTGCCTCAATGTTTGCATTCCAGAATTAGAACAAAAATGGTGACTTCAAATCTCAAAAGTTCACAGATTTGCCTTAACATGGAAACAGGAGCTAAATAATTTATGAAATGTGAAGGAGTAATATCATCTCAATGACATTGGTTCAGATTATCTTTTCCAAGCAATTATCGATAATCTACATGCAAGAAGCTAAATACTAGGTGCTTTCATTTATATCTTACTTACTCTTTACAGCAACTGTATGAATAGATTAGTTATGCCTATTTTATAATTAATTTTATAAAAAACAAAACAAAACTTAGAGTCAGTGAGATTAAGTAACATGACCAAGATAGCACAACTAGTAAGAGTAAAGGTATTTTCTTAAAACAATTTGGTCTATTATTTATTTATTCTTCAGCAAAGACAATAGAGTATGTTTGAAATGCCACTGTCATGAATTAAATCTTTCAAAAATATAATTTTAATTGTTCTATAACCAAATGGAATTGGGCTTACAATATAATTTTTTTTACCAGAAGAATTTATCTTGCCCTTTCAAGGTAACAAAGCACTTTCCAATATAAAATGGAATCAAGTCAAGTTCTCTCTTTCTCTCTCTCTCTCCCTTTCCCCTTTCCCCACTTCCTTTCCTGGCTCTTTCTTTTCCTTTCCTTGAATTAATGTGAATTCCAAGTGGCCTTACAAGTTTTCCTGGAACTGAGGCAAGGACATCTTACCCATGTAATGTCATGTCCCCTGAAGCCAGCTGATCCTCCCTTATCCAGGTATCATCTATGTCTATTGCATCTGTTCTAGATGTCTCTGATTTGCCATGACCTCCAGTTGACAGGCCCATACTCTACATATCCCTTCTTCCAATGGTAAGGCTCTCATATCTATTTCCCTACATTTCTTGTAGACAAATTTAGAAATCTTCCCTCAACATGCCCTGGCCTGGATGTGCAAAACTCTATAGTATCGCTATGGTCCAGGCTGGTCCACCAGGTACTTCAATCAACCATGAATAACCTATACCTCTGATATTCTGAGACACTTACCATCTTGCTTAGCTGTGTCCTGAGACTCCTAAATCATGGCATGCTCAGCTCTGAGATAGCTCCAAAATTATCTGGTGTCTTCAGAGACATACATTCTCCCAGGACTCAGCTGAAAAGCTATAGCAAAGACTAAATCTCTTTCCAAAAACGCAACAACAATTAAACTGAATGCACTTTTCTTCCAGTCTCTTTCCTGCCCTGTAGTTGAACCCACCTTCTTCAAATGGCTCCTGGGGAGAAGTCATTAAGCAGAATGTCTGCAATCCATAATCTCCCTAGTGGCAGGAGGAGGGTGATAGGGGAGATGCCCTGAGAAACAAAGAAGCTACTTTAGCCAAATCTCCTTGCAAACATGCTGATGACAGTTCTGGTACACAAACTAATGATATTCTCTCTCAGAAGGGTCTTTATCTGTGAAAATATTTTAGCATGCTATACTTGATTTGCCTAGGATTGCTTGTACTAAATAAACATGGAATCTATGAATTTGTAGCACACATCTCTCTAGAAAATGTTACATAAACTATACAGCCATCTGGACACATGACAATGTATCACAGCAAAATGATCCTCTTCTGTGCCCTTTATGGAACCACGAATATCACATGATAGTCCCATATAGTAACCTGAGCCAGAGCACATCCTGACTGGTAAGAAGTAACCTAGGTAACTACATTGAAGGTCCTGGATCTCTCCCTGTTTCACCTGTGCCTCATGATTACATATCTCTTGAAATTATTAGTAAATCTTGTTATTAGCTAAGATTTCTCATTCGAGTGAGTCTGATTTGACAATACAGTCCTTTGTATTATCTCAACTCATTACCATCTTCTCTCACTGGTATAAACCCTACATTCTGAATCATCCAGATCTGGGCTTTGGTATTTTCAAATAAGATTAGAAAATTCAGGGGTGCCTGGGTGGTCAGTCGTTAAGCATCTGCCTTTGGCTCAGGTCGTTGTCCCAGGGTCCTGGGATCGAGCCCCGCATCGAGCCCCACATCGGGCTCCCCGCTCCGCAGGAAGCCTGCTTCTCCCTCTCCCACTCCCCCTGCTTGTGTTCCCTCTCTCACTGTGTCTCTGTCAAATAAATAAAATCTTTAAAAAAAAAAAATAAGATTAGAAAATTCACTAAATGGTTTTCTCTTTTAAAGAGAGCACCCAAGTCTTACAATTAAAAGTAGGAATATTTCTCACTATTCTATGCTTGAGGCAGTGAACATAAAAGACCCTTGATGCAGTGAACATAAAAGACCCTTGATGCTTGGATGATGAGGACGATAGTAAGGATAACGAGAATATTAAAAATACATAATCCAATATTAAAATATGAACTAGTGCTTTTATTTTAGATGTTTACTATGGCGGTATCACTATATCATCTTTAGTACATTATAGTCACACCTTTATTACACTTATCTCCTAAAATCTTAAGCAAATGAATACTTAACTATTATAGCTAGATGGCAAGTAATTATTAATAAAAATTAATAACATAATAATTATTAATAATATTGTAAATAGATTGATAAATTCATATGTCATCTTATTTTTTCAAGTATTGTTTAAAAGCAAACATGGATGATTAGCAATCACTGCAATTGTGCCAAGGATATGTACAGAAAGACTGACCAAAATATCTAATTATACCAGCAATCAAATTGTGAGAATTGAATTTGTTGAATTCTTATAAAAAAGTTTCTAAAAATGTTTCTCAAATATTATTTGAACACCAGAAAAGCCACATAAACAAATATATTGCTAAATATGACATAAAATGATTGACAATTTTATAAACAAAGTATGCCATATTCAATGATTAAACTCCAACAAATATAAGATTCTAAAGTTTATAGAGAACAAAATTTAATACAGAAATTCCTTAATCTATATAAATTAGGTACTTGACTTATGATATGAATAATAGTTTCAACTATAACTGAAACTAAATATAAGTGAATAAAAAACATTAGTAGAAAAGAAAAAAACATTCTGTGTTTTCCAAATGAATCTATTATTATAGACCAAATAGTATGCCACATACTTAAGAATTAAATTATTTTCCTATTAAAATTAAGTATATTTCAACTGATAACTATCAGTCTATTTTTAATGTTTATTTTTTGGTATTTTTCTTTATCAGTGATGCAAAAGAGCTAACAAAATTTTATGAATATGGAAAGGGAGAAAAATGCAAATAATTTATTTTAAAGTAAGAATTAATGAAAATAGTTATAATATTTTCTATTATTGCAAATTTTTCCAACTTAACAATTAGAATTCCTGTGAAGTTCTGCAATGTGTACTGCTTATGAAAAATTAGGATTCTTATTACTGGGAGAAAACATCAGAATATAAAATTTTTAAATCCAGAGCTTTCTACAGGACCTTGAGGAGAGGTATTATGATAGTGTTTCTTAAGGCAATATAGTCTAGTAAATAGAAGTGACAATGTGCTCTTGGGCAAATCTATACATTTAAATGAAAAGTATAATGATGGTGTTTGTATACAAAACATTTTTTGTACCAATGATATTTTATCATATGGTGCCAAGTGGACCTTAGATAATATACGTCTTCATAACTCAGAACTAAATGTAAACCAGCAACTGTTTAAATTTACATTATTTTGTGTCACATTATTATAGAACACAGAGTACTCCAAGCACTTCGCTAGATAGAATCTGTTCTACTTTTAAAACAGAGCAGCCCAGGAAAAGTCAACCTTCTCAAGTGAAGTAATAAACCAAATGTGTGTGTTACTAGAATGATATTTTGTGGAAATATATCACACAGTGTAGTCTACAACTTAGAATAACTTTAATATATTATCTATCATAATATGGTATATACTAGATTATTGGCTCTTTTATAAATGATCTTATTTACCAAGGGTTTTTTTATATTGCATATTATGACTATAAATAACTCAGAAAAGTTTCTGTTCTTTAATACACTTGGATACATAGTGCAAATGTAGCATCCTCTGGTGGTGGCACAGAAAACTGAACTTACAGTTATCAATACAAAAAAGAAAAAAAAACACAGCTGGAAATGAAAAATAAAAATGATTTCTGGATAAAATAATGCTAATTCCAAAAGAATAATTAATTTTTTTGAGTCTGCAGATATCCCTACATAGAAAAGTTTTCTGTGTATTAGTCAGCAAATAAGGCTCATACCCTGATGAATCTTTGTCAATTCAATGTCAAAACAGAATGGGGCAAATGAGTTTGCATTAGCCGTTTAGACCATATATACACAATGCCTAATGGTTTGTAACTTGTCTGATAAATATTGGAAATATTATTTTATAAATTCTTGTTTGACTAATTTTAATTATTTTTCTAAATTAACATTCAGTTTAATGAGTTTATGAGTTTAGATCAATGGTTTTCCATCTAGAACCTCGGACTCCTGGGTTCACACCAAAATAGACTCCAAAACAATAATGATGCTAATGATGATATTGATAAAATAATCAGAAACCACATTTATTGTGTGCCTACTGTATTCCAGGAACTCTTCCATATATTTCACATGTATAAACTATTTGATCTTTGCAATACAGCTATGAGATTAGTATTCTTCATTCTACAGGTGAGGAGATTAATGCACAAGTGGATAGGGTAGCTTTTCCTAAGGTCATTCAGTTAGTAACTGGTTGAGTTAAGAGTCAAACCCAAGCAACCTAGATATTTTAATCATATGCATACCACCTTCCAAGACAGTCATGGGAAGTCCATGAACTATTTCCAATTCCAAACTATCTTATAATTATTGCACATCTCTTTTTTGGATGAACTAAATTAAATGCTATTTCTTTGACTTTGGTCAAAACTATGTCAAATCAGAGTGATAACACTATTGATTACATATTATGATCAGAAGTCTATAAACATCTTGGGACACAAGGAAGATCATGGCTTATGCATTGTCTCACAACCAGTTGATAGGAAAGTTATAACAAGAAAACCTCGCTTTCTTGGTTTCTTTTCAATATGTTTCTAAACTTCCATCTACTTTCTTTAATATAATAGTACATCAGAATTTCCTTCACACAATGTTTTATATTTTTCACTGCACTTTCTAACCTTAGCACATTTAAAATATCTGGAGCTAATGCTTTAAAGACTTGCAAACTTTTAAAGTGGCTTCTATGCTCAAAAAGTATGAAACAAGGTAAAACCCACTTTTTATCCAGTCAGCACATCCCTTGGTAACATATTCTGTTTCTTCTATCTAATTTTAAGGTACTCAGTTGCAATGGTGTATAACAACCTGATAAGGTTTCATTGCAAAATTCAGTCACAGGGTAGGTCAATCTGAAAAAAATAATGTTCACATAAATCCAACCTGGATCAAAATTTTTATTGCAGACATGAAAGTAAGCTAGGGTTGGGGTAGAAATGAAAGAGCTATAGAAATGTAGCACACTCATAATCTTTCATTTCTGCCCTGGAGAAGCTTGAAATGTTGAAGCCAGGAAATAGAATATGATCAAACAGTCCTGCTTGTATGTGACTAAATTGATAAAAACCATGAAAACCTAAATCTAAATTATAAAGCACATTTATGAAGTCACATCAAACTGAATTGTTATCTTTACGTGTTTTAAACAATTTCTGAACACTGAATAATGGACCAGTAAATGCTTAATGAAGGAATGAATATATGGTTCTACCAATCCACACTTTATCTTTTAAGATACCTACTTTCACATCTCTAAAATCCACATGAAGCCAAGACTCGCAATCTTTTCTGAGTGATTTGTGGTAGAAAGAAAAGGTGCTGTATTACCAGTAGAAGAAATCTTATGCATTTTGAATATTAATAAGTTCTTAAAAATGTGAATAGAAATGCAATATGTATTATAACATTTGTTTGTAGCAGTGAATTGTCATGACATCCCACAAATTATCCACTAATCACAATTGGTAAAACAAAAAATTTAAAAATGGTGACAGATTTGACATACAAGCCATTACGTTAATTTGAAACTCATTTGATAGATTAAAAAATATGGAGACATAAATTCTAAGCCGAAGGACCAATGCGTATAACCACTTTAAGCTTAAGTGCTTAACTTGAGGTTATACAGTACAGTGAAATATCCAATTGTCCAGATTTTGAGAAGTTGGAAATTTTGTCACATATAGATAAGGACAGAAAAAAGAAAGAACATAATCTCTTATCTTCACACACTTAAAATTTTATGTCTGGTAGTGTTAGAAGAGTGGAAATCTGGAAATACATCCATAATAAGTTTTAAATTATAGGTGTTAGCTTACAAATCCGTGCATTTATTATGTATCTATTGCTCAACAGTCCCCTAAATTACCTTATTAATGAAGGGAAACACTTTCCACACTTACTTATTATGGCAATATATCATAACATCTTTAACTCTATGTTTTTACTATGGATAAAAAGTAAATTGGTAAATGTGCATCAGTTTTCTCCAAATGTCTTTTCTGTTATTACTATTTGACATAAAAATTTAAAATTAATTATTATCCAATAAATGTCTTTTAAGAAACAATTTACTGTAAAAGTTAAAGAGTCAACATCTGTTGTCCTTAAAAACAAACACAACAAGGCGCCTGGGAGCTTCTTCGTCGGGCATCTGCCTTTGGCTTGGGTCATGATCCCAGGGTCCAGGGATCGAGCCCCACATTGGGCTCCCTGCTCCGCGGGAGGCCTGCTTCTCCCTCTCCCACTCCCCCTGCTTGTGTTCCTGCTCTTGCTATCTCTCTCTCTGTCAAATAAATAAATAAAATCTAAAAAAAAAAAAAAACTAAAACTAAACACAACATGCATACTTCTTGAATTGAGGAAATGAAAGGACTGAAGTGAGAATATCCCTGAGTGCTGAAGAGATAGCTCTTCCACAGCTGCTGGAGATGTGAGTGATCCTTCACACAACTCCTGTTTTCTGCCTTTCATTTAAGCCATAGTGCCAACAATAACAACAAAATGAGTAGCAGAAAGGTATTCTCTACATTGAAAAAAACACATGGATTAAATGTAATGATAAATTGAAAAGTGTTCAGGGACTGATATATAAGAAAATAAGCTTAAGCAGTTTTACTCAAAGTATCTTCTATGGACCAGTGTTGGACAGAAAACTCTTCCCAGTCCATAGTGAGATAAGGAGCTTATGACATAATATCAGTCAACGATATAGTCACAAAACAATATTTAATTCAACTGATTTTTTTTTTTTTATAATAAGACTTCCTCAGTGGAGTAAGCACTGTGTAGTTTTACATTCTGGTGCAAGCTCCTTATTTGATCCTAGACTGGTAATAAGTATGAATAATATTGAGCTACAGCAGGGACCAGCAAATTAAGGCCTGCAAGCCAAATCGGACTGACATTTGGCTTGGTAAATAAAGTTTTATTGGAACACAGCCATACTCAGTCCTTTTTCTTATTCTCTATGGCTGCTTTGCCATGACAAGACAGTTGAGTGCTTGCTGCAGAGACCTTCTGGTCCACAAAACCTACAATATTGAACATCTGGCCCTTTAAAGAAAATGTTTGCTGACCCTTGAGCTTGAGGATACATATTATCTTGAAAGTTTTTGGAAAAGGAAGTTAAAAATCAAAAACAATAATAAAAATAGAGACATGAATAAAAAAATATGTCTAAATGTGCGTGTAAGGCATATTTATTGTGTGTCATTCTGTGGGAAATGGCATGACCTCATGAATCCCAACAACATAAGCCAATTACAATTTGAGAAGAACTGCATATTCTAACCAGAGTCTCTGACTTGGATATCAAGAATAATTAAATGCTCCCAGGAAAACATGATGACTCCCAAGAAAACTATTTTAACCTGAATAGTAGTCAATCTGGAATATTGTAGACAATATTCCCTATTCAGGGAGTGATAAATAAATCCTATACCTGGACGATATTTTTATTCCTTTTTAGAAAAGCAAAATACCTTCCAACACTAAACTTAAGGGATATTTTTAAAATTTTAAAAATAAGGTTATGCACAAACAATGAATCATGGAACACTACATCTAAAACTAATGATGTAATGTATGAGGATTAACATAAGAATAAAAAAAATAAGGTTATACTGTAGATATGCTAAACTATATTTTGAGGAAAGGTAAATTTACAAAGACATAAATAAAAATAAACAAACCACAAATACCCTTTCCCCATTAATTTGAAATTTTACTTAAATTATGAGATATTTTTACTTTCAAGCCATATTATAATATGTGGTTCTTTCTATTTTTTTACCTAAAAAGAAAGATACTATGAGAGAAGTTTCTTTAAAATTGTATTTAATTTGAAGAAACAGCTATTTATGTACATAAACATTCATATGTATATTCAAATGTATCTAGAAAAATAGAGAAAAGGAAAAAATCTTCAAATCTTGGTTTGTCAAGATAAATGGAAAAGAAAATTTAATATTTCTCACATACAGAATAATTGAATATGTTAAATGAGCAGCAATTTACATTAGCATCTGCTAAATGTTTAAACAGTCTAAACAATTTGATTATATTTATAGATGTGACTTTTAAAATATGTAGGCCAAAGCAATTATAGCAAGGTTGAGAATATAAAGCTAATATGCCAAAGTTCAACTGCTTTCCTATATAACAGCAATGAACAAGTGGAATTTGAAATTAAAAATTAAGTGGTATTTGTGGTTTGTTTATTTTTATTTGTCTTTGTAAATTTACCTTTCCTCAAAATATAGTTTAGCATATCTACAGTATAACCTTATTTTTTAAATTTTAAATTTCAAATTCCACCTGTTCGTTGCTGTTATATAGGAAAGCAGTTGAACTTTGGAATATTAGCTTTATATTCTCAATACAATTTACATCAGCATCAAAACACTTAAATACTTAAGGAAACATTTAATACAATATGTACAAGATCTCTATAATGAAAACTACAAAACTCTGATGAAAGAAATCAAAGAACTAAATAAATGAAAAGATATTCCATGTTCATGGATAGAAAGATCAGTAATGTCAAGATGTCAATTCTTCTCAACTTGATCTATAGATTCAATTCAATCTCAATCAAAATCCCAGTAACTTATTTTGTGGATATTGACAAACTGGTTCTAAAGTTTATTTGAAAGGCAAAGACCCAGAATAGTCAAGACAATACTGAAGGAAAACAATTTGGAGGACTGACACTACTCTACTTTAAGACTTAGTATAAAGCTACAGTAATCAAGAAAGTGTGGTATTGGCAAAAGAATAGGCAAATAGATCAATAAGACGGATCAGAAAGCCCAGAAATAGACTCCCATAAATATAGCCAACTGATCTTTGACAAAAGAGCAAAGGCAATACAAGGAAACAAAGATAGTCTTCGGCAAATGGTGCTGGAACAATGGAACATCCACATAAGAAAGAAAGAAAGAAAGAAAGAAAGAAAGAAAGAAAGAAAGAAAGAAAGAAAGAAAGAAAGAAAGAAAGAAAGAAAGAAAGAAAGAAAGAAAGAAAGAGTGAAGGAAGGAAGAAAGAAAGAAAGAAAGAAAGAAAGAAAGAAAGAAAGAAAGAAAGAAAGAAAGAGTGAAGGAAGGAAGAAAGAGTGAAGGAAGGAAGGAAGGGAGAAAAGAAAGAAGAAAGAAAGAAAGAAAGAAAGAAAGAAAGAAAGAAAGAAAGAAAGAAAGAAAGAAAGAAGGAAGGAAGGAAGGAAGGAAGGAAGAGTGAAGGAAGGAAGGAAGGGAGAAAAGAAAGAAGAAAGAAAGAAAGAAAGAAAGAAAGAAAGAAAAAGAAAGAAAGAAAGAAAGAAAGAAAGAAAGAAAGAGTGAAGGAAGGAAGGGAGAAAAGAAAGAAGAAAGAAAGAAAGGAAGAAAGAAAGAAGGAAGGAAGGAAGAAAGAGTGAAGGAAGGAAGGAAGGGGGAAAAGAAAGAAGAAAGAAAGAAAGAAAAGAAAGAAAGAAAGAAAGAAAGAAAGAAAGAAAGAAAGAAAGAAAGAAAGAAAGAAAGAAAGAAAGAAAAGAAAGAAAAAGAAGAAAGAAAGAAAGGAAGGAAGGAAGGAAGGAAGGAAGGAAGGAAGGAAGAGAAAGAAAGAAAGAAAGAGAGAGAGAAAGAGAAAATCTTGACACAGACCTTATATCCTTCATAAATATAAACTCAAAATGGATCACAGGAATAGGTATAAAATGCAAAACTTTAAATTCCTAGAAGATAACATAGGAGAAAATCTAAATAATCTTGGTTTTGGCAATGACGTTTAGATACAACACCAAAAGCATAAATCATGAAGAAAATGATTAATAAACTGGACTTCATTAAAATTAAAAAAATTTGTTTTGTAAGAGACACTATCAAAAAAATGAAAAGTCAAGCCACAGACTAGAGAAAATATTTGCAAAAAACAAATATTGATTGATAAATAATTGCCTAAAATATACAAAGAACTTTTAAAATGCAGCCCAATTACAAAACAGGCCCAAGACCACACAAAAGATATATGGGTGGCAAATAAGCATATAAAAAGATGCTCCACATCCTATGTGATCAGGGAAATGCAAATTAAAACAAGATACCACTGCATACCTATTAAAATGGCCAAAATCCAGATCACTGACAACACCAAAGGCTGACAAGGATATGGAACAATAAAAACTCATGCTTTGCTGGTGGGAATACAAAATGATACAGCCACTTTGGGAAACAATTTGGTAATGTCTTACAAAACTAAACATATTCTTGCCATAGAATCCAGCGATCATGCTCCTTGGTATTTACCTAAAGGAGTTGAAAACTTATGTCTACACAAAAATCTGCACATGGTGGTTATGAGTAAAGCTGTTATAAACAGCTTTACTCATAACCACCAAAACTTGGAAGCAACTAAGATGTCCCTCAGTAGATGAATGGGTAAGCTATGGTACATTCAGACAATAAAATATTATTAAGCACTAAAAAGAAATGAGCTATTAAGCCATGAAAAGACATGAAGTAAACTTAAATGCATATTACTAAGTGAGAGAAGTATGATTCCAGCTATATGTAATTCTGGAAAAGGCAAAACTATGGAAACCTTAAAAAGATCAATGATTGCCAGGGGTTGGGGAGAGAGACAGATGAATAGGCAGAGTATAGAGGATTCGTAGGGCAGTGAATTACTCTGTAGGATACAATAATGATGGATACATACCATTATACATGTAGAATGTAGCATACCTGGACTCAACCCCAATTAAACTACGGATTTGGGTGATAATAATGTGTGAATTTAGGCTCATAGGTTGTAACAAATGTACCACTCTGGTTGGGGAATGTTGATAATAGAGAAGGCTATGCATGTGTGTGCAGGAGGTATATGGGAAATCTCTGTACCTGCCTCTCAATTTTGCTATGAACTTAAAACTGCTTAAAAAAATAAAGTCTAGGGCGCCTGGGTGGCTCAGTCAGCTAAGTATCTGCTTTACGCTCAGATCATGGTCTCGGGGTCCTGGGATCAAGCCCCCATGGGGCTCCCTGCTCAGAGGGGAGCCTGCTTCTCCCTCTCACTCTCCCTCTGTGCTCCCCCCTCAAATAAATAAATAAAATCTTAAAAAAAATAAAGTCTATTAAAAAATACATAGGCCATTAGAAACCACTAGTTATTGTTATGAAATGCAAATGCACTGACAAGCCAAAGACCTTTCTTTCAAATCACCAGACAAGTAGGGGTGCCTGTATGGCTCAGTTGTTAAGCATCTGCCTTTCAGCTCAGGTCATGATTCCGGGGTCCTGGGATTGAGCCCTGGGCTCCTACTGCATTGGGCTCCCGCTACATCCAGCTCCCACTGCATCAGGCGCCCTGCTCTGCAGGAAGCCTGCTTTTCCCTCTCTCACTCCCCCTGCTTGTGTTCCCTCTCTCGCTGTCTCTCTGTCAAATAAATAAATAAAATCTTAAAAAAAAATCACTAGAGAAGTGTCCAGACAATGGTATGACTTAGTAATCAATAATTAAAAAGAAAAATATTCTACTTTGTTTTATAACTTACTTTTGAATATTAGAGGTGATCAGTCCATTGCTAGGAAAGATCATTTTGCTATAATACAATGTGGGGTCAAAGACAAGAAGTGAGACCCCTCCAGGGCGTTGCCGGGTAATGCAAATACCACCAGGCTCACTGTCTTAGCTTTGACCATACTCTTTTCCAGATGGTTGAAAAAGGAAATATGATGAATTTAAACAATGCCAGTCCTTTAGAAGAAGCCTTGTAAAAAAAGTCAGCCTGTAACCAGAAGGATACGGAGGATGGAAGCTAGGCATTGACATGAAAGGGATCCATGATATATTCTGGAGTAAGAATAATAATTTGCAGAATTAGTGGAATAGCACATCTAGCACATATCTTACGCACACTTACTTTGTCACATCTGAAAAATCATAACCCAAAATGTTAACAGTTACTATTCATGGAAATGAAAGTAGAGGAACAATGAAAACTTTCACTGTTTATTTTATGTTGTTCAGTGGGGTTGGAAAATACACACATAGACAGACACACACATACACATATATACACTTTGCAAACATTATTTCTGTAATTTAAAACAAGCTAACATTACTATGAGAAGGGCTTAGAATCAACATTACTATTGAGAGGGGAAAAGAGGGGCCAGTTTCTAATACGCCCTGACCTTTAAGACCTGGTCATAACCTCCAATGACTTATTTTATCTCATCATCAAGCAGAACACTGGGGACTGGAAAGGCAGAAATGGCATTGGTCTAGATACAAGCAGTAATTAGCTCATGACTTCCTTTTAATTTCACTCAGAATCCATTTTCTTATAGATCATTCATCTTGATAGCATGGCTTTAAGGGAGAATTAATGATATTTTATATACCAAGAATTCTTAAGAGAATTACATCAATCAATATTTAAAATATTTATACAGACAGATATATTAACATTATCTTCACTCTTCGTTTTGGTCAGCAGGTTTGTCCCTGAATATACATGGGTTGTGTCACAGATTTCTTTATAAACTAGTGAGTTGCTGGTTCTCATGTGAAAATGGAAGGAGAAACTTATGCATCCAAGAATGGCCTTGGCCTGGCCACCCTCAGCAAAGTCTCTCTCCTGGAATGGAGATAGGATTTGACCTTCAATCTGCTGGAGGTGACTTAGTGCCCCAGCATGGAAAAATTCCTACTGAATTCCTCAGATCAGTTACTGATAATTAGGTAGTATTAAGAAAATTTGCTACATATGCCACTTGTGTTTACTTTATAAAAGTACTGGTTGATCCATGTGCTTGGGTGCCTAGGGACGAGTGCACACAAGCCCTGGAAAGGGAGAGCAGTATATCACCAGAGCAGTGGTGTGTACCTGAGCACATAACCCACGAAAGAGCTTGGCTTGGCCAGATGCCACCTGGCTTTTTCTATGCCAATGTAACTTCTCTCATTAAATACAATGCATATGTAGTTAAACACTTCATCTCTGTTCACTAAACATAACAGAGAATAAGAAGTGCTGGGAAATTTTTTTAATTAAATTAAGAGAAGTTCCTGACTTCAAGGAGCTTATATTCTAAAAGAGAATATACCATAACAAAAATAATATTTAAGATGTACATCAGAATGGAGTAAGCACCCAAGATTTTACTAGTACAAGCACAACATTGCAAGGACTCAGAAGAAAGGCACACGTCTCTGCACTAGACTTGGAGTTGGAAGGCTTTGCATTATAACCCTCCCCTTAAAAAGATGTATGCTTTAGGTAAATCACTCAGACTCTCTAATGTCAATTTGCTCATTTGCAAAACATATGTATTATTACCTATGTCAAAAGATTGTTTTAAAAATTAAAGAATATAATAAAAACATAAAGTATTTGGGAACTATTTAAAAAATCTACAGATATAAAAGCATTACCAAAGATAAGAAATATCTAACTAGGAAAAACAGCATTTGAACTATATGAAAGGGTAGAAGCTACAGCGAGTAGGAAAAGGATAGCATCTCAGCAGGGGCGGAAGAAGTGAAGCGCATAGAAGACCAATTGCCAGTGACTCTTGGAGAATAGATATTCCTGTTACTCACTAGGAAAATACGTGTGGTAAATAATTAAATATTTGGCTGGAAGTTTAAAAAAATAGTATGAATGCCAGACTAAGGAGTTAACACTTTATTTGGTAGACTATGAGGAAACACTGAAAGTTTTAAGGTTATTTTTTACATGATCAGAGATATGCCAGTGAAACACTAAAATTTAGTGGGACGGATGAGGAGAAAGATCTGAAGTTGACATGATCTTTTAATAAATTATTGAAACAGCTCAGGTAAGAGATGAAAACGAAAGCTGCATCACTTTTACTCCAACAATTCCATGTCTGGGACACACTAATACTGATATACTGACATAAAAAAATATGTAAAGAAGAAATTGTATAACTGTTTTGTAACAGTGATATTGTTTTAAAAAATTGAAACTACCTAAATGTCATCAAGGAAATATTAAATAAATTACATTGCATCTACCCTATGCAAAGCTATGCAGAAATTAAAATAAAATTAAACTGATGTAAAGTGACATGGAATTATTTCTTTTTTAAAAAAGATTTTATTTATTTATTTAGAGAGAGAGAGAGAGAGATTGTGTGTGAGAGTGGGAGAGGGGTAGAGGGAAAGAGAGAATCTCAAGCAGACTCCATGCTGAGTGTGGAGCCCAATGTGGAACTTGATCTGAGATCATGACCTGAGCCGAAATCAAGAGTCAGATGCTTAACCGACTGAACCCCCCAGGCACCCCACATGGAAATATTTCTAAAACATGTGAAATGGAAACAGCAAGTCAAAGAATGAGACATAAAGTAAAATCTCATTAAAGTATGTACATATTTTGATATCTGTACATCTGAATGAATGAAACTGGAATGAAAGGAGCATACCAGAATATCAACAGAAGTGAAAACTGAAGAAAGGAGTCAGAGCAGAGAGAAGTACGAAGGAGAATTTTCATGTACTTTTTTTTTTTTTTTTACATTTATTCACGTCACTCAACACTGCTGTATACCCTGGGAACCAAACCGTAAATAAGACGAATAAGGATACCGTCATCATGTTGCTTCCATTTTGGTTATGAGATAGAGATAATGTGCAGATAAACAAAATATCGTATGAATCTAAGAATTAAAAGAGAGAGATGTGATAGGGAATTATTTAGTGTAGACTTTAGATTGTATGATTTCTTTAGTTTTCTATTGCCACAAATTTAGTGACTTAAAACTACACCCACTTATTATCTCAGTTTCCATAGGTCAGGTTTTCTGGGTCCTCTGCCCAGGTCTCACCAGGCTACAGATAAGGAGTTGGCCACGGTTCCTTCTTTGGGGACTTCAGGGCCCTTGTCCGAGCTCACCAGATTGTTAGCAGAACCCATTTCCTCGAGGCTGAATGACTGCGAGACCCGGCTTCTTACTGCATATCTACTGGAAGCAGCCACAGGTCCTAGAGATGACAGCACTTCTGTGCCTCATGGACATCTCCACAGGCACTTCACAGCAAGGCTCTTTGTTTCTTCCAGGCTAGCAAGAGTCTCTTACACTCCAGTCTGCTAAGAAGAAATCTTGTATAACTTAATGTAATCATGGGAGTGGCATCCCATCACCTTTGCCATTTTCTATTGATGAGAAGAAAACCACAGATTCCATCCACACTCAAGGGGAAAGGATGATGCAAGAGGGGGGGTTCAGTGCAGGTCACCTGAGGGCACGTCTGCCACAGTGATCAAGAACAGCCCTTCTGCCCAGGTTACGTTTAGGCTGAGATCTGAATAACCAAAGTAGACAGCTGGACTGGTTTCTGGGAGGGACCACCCAGAGTCCCCTGAGGTCTGATGGACATTCTCCCAGCTGCTGGAAGTGCTGCTGGCTGAGAGCTTTTAGCTTTTAGTTGTGTTAAATTAATTAAACAAGGAGGGCATTAGACTGATGGCTCTAATGTCATGGCGGCTACGGAAGCAAACCAAAATCAAAGTCTGTAAATGCCTCAAAGTTACAGAATTGAAACGCAAGAACAACCAATCACAAATAGCCACCTAGGCTTTAAACTATAGTCAATTAAAAATTTCTTTACACTGCTTCTGCCTTTTCTCTGTAGAAGTCTCCTTCCCAGTTCCTATCAGTTGAGCAGTCCTAACCACTTCCGGTTTGGCACACTTGATTCAAATTGATTCTTGCTCAAATAAACTCAAAAATCTTAATATGCCTTTTAAGAGTAGTTTGTCTTTTAAGAGTAGTTAGCCCTCTCTAGAGATTTCCCTCGCTGGAGAGAGCAGCTTTGCCCAAGATCACACCCCTTTCCAAGAGCAGCTTTCATTCAATAATTGTTAATAATGGAGAATAAAGGCTTGGCCCCCTCAACCCAAGTCCACACGTTCTGAAGAGCTAACCCAGCCTCGAAGTTAAACTGGTTAAAAGAATGGCTCAAGTTGAGGTCAGAAAATTGGGCCAGAAGTAGAGGTCAGTGTTAGATCATGTAGGGCTGTGTAAGCCAGTGCATGGAAGTTTGATTTTTGAATGTGATAGAAAGCCATTTTTATTGTACTTTTAGTTAAAATTTTAGAAACCAATAAAAATCAATCCAAAGTCAAGATGAAAATATGCAAATAATAAGAGAAGAGATGATAGGTGAATTTGATAATAGATCAAATACAGAATAAGAAACTCAGGAAAGGGAAAATGTGAAAGTTTCTCTTATCAATGCAATGGACAAATAAGAGGGATAATTAGGTTATTTATTATCAATTATTCATCTCTGATTTAGCTTTAAAGAAAGAATAATGGAGGAAATGATTCTGATAAACCTGAATTTGAAAAATTCTTAATGATGTCTCTATATACCTTTAAATTCAGCTTTTTTTGAATGGACATATCCTTTGCAAATAATACCAAGATGCTGACCCACTAAATATGGCACCCTATCAGGAAATAATACTTAAATAGAACTTAAAATCTATCATGTTCAACCCTCTCAGGCTGTCAATGTACGCCTGCAAAGAATAAGTCTTTTCTCTGCCATACACAAGACGAAGAATGTTCTGCAAAAGAGGGCTCAGACGGCTTTATCAACAATGGGATCCATTCAAAAGCAGAGGAATCTTACAGAAAAGATGTTTGAGAAGGGAACTTGAAGAATTTCCTAAATTCCCCTTTCCATTTCTTCTTTCCACTTAAAGACAATTTGAATAGCTTGCTTCTACCCTATTAGACAAGATAGTATTGAGCTTTTAACCTTGACAGAGGGAACCTGCAATCGCATTGTGTAGGAGGCTTCCTGCTGAGCGCCACCAGCCACTTAAAATTCTTTCTCGAGTGGAAAGATGAAAGTTCTTGCCAAATTTCATTAGGAAGAGTCAAACATTAGATTTCTGAGACTTAAAGATAAACTTATATTAAAATGCCAATAAATTTTCTACATGCGCTACTAATATTAGGATTTTGGTCATTCGAGTGTTGCAAAAATTTAATTCAAAGGGATACTAATTACTTTCAAACCACATAGCTAATGAACTACAGAACCTATAAACACCCAGATGAAAAATACTTTTCTGTATTTATTCATCAACTAAGTTTTAAAGTTTTGGTTAAAATGAGTTAACTGTAGACACAATTGCTCTTTTTTTTTTTTAAGATTTTATTTATTTATTTATTTATTTATTTATTTATTTATTTATTTGAGGGAGAAAGTGAGCGAGCGAGAGAGAGAAGGAGCAGGGGGAGGGGCAGCAGGAGAGGGAAAAGCAGACTCCTTGCTGAGCAGGGAGCCCAACGTGGGGCTGCATCCCAGGACCCTGGGATCATGACCTGAGCCGAAGGCAGACGCTTAACCGACTGAGCCACCCAGTTGCTCTTAACTGTATTAATTAATGATGGGGGGCGGAAAACTAACCTACATGTAGGATTTTTTATTTACAAGGTGTTTTCAGAGACATTCTTTCGCTGTTATAACAACACTAGGAACAATAAATGAGAAGTGAATATTACTCTCACTTTACAAATGAAAAAAGAGATTCAGTGACATCAAATACCTTATCCAATAACACAGTCAGCAAATGGCAAAGAAAGGGACAAAATCCACTTCTTTCCATTTTACATAGCCATGAAGCCTTCATAGCAATCCACGCTGGTATCATTACTTGTAGATTGCTTCCTCCACAGCACTACTCATATCTTAGAATACTATCTCAGGCACAGAGCTAAAGCTATCTCTTAGATATCATCAGAAAAAGTCAGACATTAGACACTTTTATAGCTGTGGTACAGTGAAACGTTTTAAAACAGTAAGTCACTATGCTATCCAATTTCAACCTCTTTAGTTAATGACAATTGATTCTCTCAATATAGCCTCTTTAATATATCAGACTTTTTAAAAACAGGATAAATGTAATTATCTGTGAAAGATGTAGTGTATGTGCTTAAATGTACATTGCTGAGTGGAAGCAGGGATTTACTGTAAACAGGCACAAGGGAACTTTGGAAGAAATAGAGATGTTTCAAAAACTGGAGTTTGATGAAGGTGGCACAACTCTATAAATTTATTAAAATCATTAAGTTGCACACTTACAATGTGAATTTCATGGTATGTAAATTATAAGCTGTTTTAAAAATAACAAGAAAAATGGGGAAAATGTGTATTACATTAAATATTAAAATATCAATATATTAATATAAATAAATTAATATCAGATTTGAAGGAAAGGATACTACAAAGTCACTGGGTACCTGAATTTAAGGGAATGAGCACTTGGGACCTAAAGAAATAACACAAAGGGAAAATGATAATAACATTGAGCATTCTGTAGCACTTCCCTATTACACTGTACCTTGGCAAAATTACTACCTAATTTGATCATCATAAAGCCTCCATTTTTTATTCCCATGGGGAAAAGGAAGTATGGGGAGGAAGGTGATTTGATTAAGATCACAGAACTAGTGTCAGAGCTAGATTTCACACTCACCCCTAGAATAAAAACCTTGCATTCCAAAGAAGCTAGGTTTGTCCAGGAGCATTCTGGTACTGTTCTATCGCTTCTAAATATTCATTCAATCCACTTTGGTTGAACAATTGTTATATGCCAGACATGGCAAGCCATTTAATTGTCATATATAATCCCATGAGACAGAAATTGTCATTGTGATTTTAGTGTAATTGGAGTCTCTCTGGGCCTGACAAACTTATGGGAAAAAACAGGGTCATATGAACATCAACCCAAATTCTCCTGGCACTAACTAACACCTCATAGGATCCCAGACACTTGCAAGTTTGCCTCTTCAAAATATTTCTGAGAATCCCAAGGATTATGCTCAAACTGAAGCTCTGAGATACTGCTGTGCTCATTCTCCCGGGTCAGACATGTCTCCATCTAGGCTTCCCAAGGCCAAGAGCAGTGGTTCTCTTGAATGTCTCGATGCCTCTCATCCTTTTCCTGTGTCAGGAATCCCAAGGCAACGTTGCTTGTCCATCATTATTTTTAAATATTGTTCTGTTTTTTTTAATCTTCTTCTAGTCCCAGACACAAGCCAGTGGCTTGGTTTGAATGAATTCATAGGCCAGTCACCGCTTAGAACTCAGGACCACTGCTTTCCTAAAATAACGAAGGTTTTGTTGCTGAGTGCAACCCACCATGTCTGACTTTGTCTTGGCCTATGGTAAGTCATCTCCCAGGACCTTTCACAGTTCCCCCACCGACTGGGACTCCTGGTGATCCATTCACCCCCATCGTTTCTACAATTATGTTTATACAATTTAAATCCTTGTTTAAACCGTGTTGCAGCTCTGCTATGTGAGCTATTCTGCTGTGCGAGCCCATCATCTACCTAAAAGACCATACTCCAACAGGGCATAATCCTTCTGAATTCACATTTTTCTTGGTTACATTAACCTTATTAAATACATCACTTCAAGGTACTTTTCTAACATCACAGGAAATTTTTGTTTGTTATAATGTATAAATATCCATGCATATATAATTCTATAATGTAAACTTTGTGATTATAAATAAAATGTTTACTCAATTCTCAATATTCCTAATTTTTAACCAATCTCATGTCTCACAACTCATATTTAAATTCAGTTTTTTCAGGGGCGCCTGGGTGGCTCAGTTGGTTAAGCGACTGCCTTCGGCTCAGGTCATGATCCTGGAGTCCCGGGATCGAGTCCCGCATCGGGCTCCCTGCTCGGCAGGGGGTCTGCTTCTCCCTCTGACCCTCTTCCCTCTCATGCTCTCTGTCTCTCATTCTCTTTCTCTCAAATAAATAAAATCTTTAAAAAATAAAAAAAATAAAAATAAATTCAGTTTTTTCAAATAATATTATCACAAATTTGATGACTGAATTAAAGTTAAGCAAAAGTGATAGAACCAAACATATGTCTTAAATATAGCAGAACAGTTCACCTTTGAAATAAAATGTATTTTTTTTCTTCTTTCCTCTGGCTGTTAAGAGAAATCTGGAGAGATAAAGTAACTCATTTGTTGGAGACCTTAGTAAACAACAGCAGTATTTATAAGATTCTCCATATAAGCCTTAAAAAAACTGAGCACACAGCCAAATTATCCATCTAAAGTTCAGGATGCACATAATTCACAATCATTACAGCCTAGGTTTAAAAGATTGCTAAGTTATATTCCTGATCTCATTTTTATGCCTGAAGAATCAATTTACACTTGGCCATGTATCTTTGCACTAAACATATTTGTAAGACTGAACATTTATAATTTGATACTATTGACTAAAATTGTAACCTGAATTGGCCTGCATTTGTCTTACAGTTGAAATTACTAAACTTTCCTATATTTTTTTAAATAATTTACAAGGTAGTATCTTAAAAGTGCATGGTAATACCTCCCATAATGATACAGGGAATTTTTGTTTTTCAGAATAATATATTTAAAATGAAGATACAAATTGAACCAGATTCTCCTAGGATCTAAAATGACTCCTAATGTATAAGCTATTTCACTAGAGAAGCGGTATAGATGCACACAAAGCAAGTTAATAAAGGGCCTGTGGTCTGCTGAGGCTCTTAGAGAATCAAAAAATCTGAGATCAACTTAGGGTCCTGGAAAAAAAGTAGCTTATGAAAAAAAAAACACATATTGCATGATTTCGATAGGCATTGTTATTTTTTTAATTGAGGTATAGCTTCTGCACAATGTTATATTAGTTTTAGATATACAACATAGTGATTTGACAATTCTGTATGTTTTGCTAGGCTCACCACAATGTAGCTACCATCTGTCATCATACAACACGATTACAATACTATTGACTATATTCCCTATGCTGCGCCTTTTATCCCCATGACTTATTCATTCCATAATTGGAAGCCTATACTCCCACTTCCCTTCACTCACTTTGCCCATCCCTCTATGCCTCTCCCTTATGACAATTACTAACTAGTTTGTTCTCTGTGGTCATGGCTCTGTTTCTGCTTTTTTTTGTTTGTTCATATGTTTTGTTTTTTAAATTTCACATATAAGTGAAATCATATGGTATTTGTCTTTCCAGGTATTATTTTTGATAAATGTCCGATAGATAGTAAATTATTTTAAGTTTATTTTACTTTAATATAAACACAGTGTAATATTTATACATTATTAATGTATTCTTTGTTTCAACAAATATTTCCTGAGTGCCTGGGAGAGGCACTTTGCTATGAGTGGGCAGGAAATAAGGGAAAAAAAAAAACATATAAAAATCCTTGCCCTCACAGAACTTGTTTTCCAGAAAAGGTATGAAAAATAAAGCAAAATAAATGAATAAATAGTTTGTCAGATGGTGAAAAAGTGCTGTGGGGGAAAATTAAGCAGAGAGGGATGATGGGAATCATTGGCATAGTTGTGATTTAAAAGGATGCTCATTGAAAAGGTGACATTTGTACAACGGCCTGAAGATGAGCAAGCCAGTCTTGTGGCTATCTGGAAGGACAGAAATTCAGGACAAGAAGAGCTACTACAAAGGCCCTACAGCGGAGCATGCTTGGTAGAAGGACAGCATAGATATGGTGAAGAGCACACGGAGAGAAAACTGGAAAGGAAGTCAGGTGTGTGTGTGTGTGTGTGTGTGTGTAACAGGCATGTTAGCTCCTATAGGACCTTTTAGGCCATTGTAGGAACTTTGCCTTTTGTCTGAGTAAGATAGGAGGACACTGAGGTAAGACAGGAGAGTTTTTAACAAAGAAGTAACACGAACTAATTTATATTCTTAAAACAATTATTCTGTTTTGTTGAAAATAGACTAGAGAAAAGCACACATACAGAAACACTAGGACCAGGGAAGAGGCTATGAGAATATAATGCAGGAGGGGTAATAATGGAATGAATCAGGGCCATAGAAATGTGACAACATATTTAAAGACAAAGCCAAGAGAATGATATTCCATATTGAATTAGATGTAGGAGAAAGAGAGGGGATGGAAATAATTTTTAACCTGAGCAATTGAAAGAATGGGTAATACTGAAGGGGAAAGGGGTTTCTGTGTGCAGGTTGGCAGGTCAAAAGGGTAATGGAATGTCAGGAATTCACTCTGAGTCATGTTAAGTTTGAGATCGCTATTAGAAAAATCAAGTGGAGATGTAGACTAGGCAGCCTGGACCAGAAGTGTTGTGTATGTGGAAGTTTTAGGTAGATAATAGATGTTTTTTAAGACTATGGCACGGAATGAGCTCATGAACAACAGGGAGTTTAGGTAAAAAAACAAACAACATACAAGGATTGAGTCCTGGAGTACTCTAGTTAGAAGTCGAGAAGAAAGGAACCAGCAAAAGCATTGGAACTGCCATGCACACATATTAAAAAATTATCTAAACAAGGACATTCTGTTCTTCCCAACCCCAAGGGTTGAAGTATACTTGCAATGATTTTGTAAGGAGAAGGGAGAACACACAGCCAAGAACTAGGTACCATTCATTGTCCCTCTCTATGAGAATCATGAATCTACAGTCATCTCAGTGGCCAAACTCTTGTAGTTCATTCCAGGAAAAGCTATCAGGAAGCAGTGGAGGTCAAGAAAAGTATGATCAGGAGATAGAACTAGCTCAGTCATCAAATCCTTCATGTTCATTCAACTAATAATGATTGAGAGCCAACTGTGTGAGTCACTGTCCCAGGTGCTGAACTGAGAGTGCTCACTAAATCAGAGCCCATTGTTAAAGCTACAAATGCAGGGGCGCCTGGGTGGCTCAGATGGTTAAGCATCTGCCTTCAGCTCAGGTCATGATCCCAGGGTCCTGGGATCGAGTCCCACATCAGGCTCCCTGCTCCTTGGGAGCCTGCTTCTCTCTCTCTCTCTCTGTCTCTCATGAATAAATAAATAAAATCTTTAAAAAAAAAAAGCTACAAATGCAAAAATACTCATAAGTATACATCATAATGATGTAACACCCTTTAAATAATGGAAAAAAATTTTTGATCCCTTAGTATATGTCAAGTACTATTTAAACAGATTGCATTAAACAAAGATGACAGCAATAACATTTATCCTGTAAGCTCTCCTGCGATGTGAATTTGCCCATTCCCAGGTAGACTCTAATTCATCTTTTCTTGGTATTTAGGTTGGACTTAGTGACCATATTTAAACCAAAAGAACACAAAGAAATGACTTTGTGAGAAAACTGAAGCTAGGTCAGAGAAGTTATGCATCTTCCACCTGGTTCTCCTAGAACATTTGCTGTCCAGACACTCCTTAAGACACTCCCTCTTGGAGCCCAGTCACCATGCTCTAAGAAGCATTGGCCACAGAGGCTACATATAGGAGCTCCATGACGACTACAGGGGAGCCTCTTCTTCAAGTCATTTTGATCAGGGATGTCAGTAAAGAACCCTCCATATCATTTCATCCCCAGCATTTGATGAATCCCCAGCTATCTGAGTCTTCTGAGCTGAGGCTCCAGAATTCAATGTTCTCCATTGAATTTATAAGAAGAATAAAACAGTTCCCATTTTGTGTCACTGAGTTCTAGGGGTGGTTTATTAAGCGGCAATAAATAGCAGGAAGAGTCATGTATTTTTGTCACATTATCTCATTTAATTTTCAAAAGAAATCTATTAGCTGGGTATTATTATTGTGTGCATTTTACAATGGGGACTGAGTCTTAAGAATTGTTAATGCAGCTAATAAATGGTAGTACCACAATTCAAGCACAGTTACAGAACTAGAAGTTGTGAAGACAGCATTAAGATATATACTATGGGTAAGACACTCTGCTGGGCACTGAAATAGGAAATAAATATATGAAATAACCTCTGTTTTTGAAACTTCTGTAAACAACATAAGGAGTTAAGACATGTATATGTGGCAATTGCTCTCTTCTCAAAATCTTTAATTCAATGGCAAATGGTGCATTCATTCATTAATCAAGCATTCAATAAGTGGCCACTGGGTGCCTAACATTGTATTAATCAGAAAACCGGCCAACGGTATAGGCAGAAAGAACAATAAGTAGTGAAATGAAAGAGAAGACACCTTTATAAATCATTTGTTTGTATTTTATCCTAGAAGTAAGATATCTAAAGCACCTTGCTAATAAAAGAAAAAAACATAGTAGGATTGGAGATTTGTGAACACAGTTCATCAAAGTGATCCATGACTCGTGTACAGAAAAACCGGTTCTAAAAGATTACATGAAGTATGGAAGAAATAAATAAAATAGGTATGTATGTTCCCAGGGGGCAGATGGAAGAGGGAAGAGATACAAGAGGAGAAAGCATGCATACGGTTGCTACTGGGAAGAATAAATTGAAATTGATATGAAATATGTCACACTCAAAGTTCTTCATATTTAGGGGAATGGTTTACATGCATAGATTTAAGATTCTGCTCTATGTATACTTTTAAATTTTATAGAAAAAAATTTACATTTGAAATTCTGAGGAATAAAAAGGGTTTTTTCCATAGTGCTGGGGAAAACAAGGATGGTATTTTAAAAGATAGAAAATATTTATACTCTTCTAGAGTTTCTATCTCAAATAGCTTGTATTTACTTTTTTTAAATATGAAAAAAAAAGGAAAAGTCTAAAAAAAATGGCAGGTTTAGAGTACCAAGATTCTATGCTACCTCAGTTTGCCCAGTGAATATCATGGGAGACCTTTGTGTTTGGGTCAGAATGCATAATCATCAGCTATCCTTAATTGCAAATCAGTGAAGATCTTAATTAGTGAAGATCAAGGTGTGTGTGTGTGTGTGTGTGTGTGTACAAGCATGTGTGTCATTAGTGTATTGGTATGTAGCAGAAATGAAATCTTGGTCAACTCCATTTTCCACTGTTAAAAACAGAAATTAAAATACTGTGTTTTTTACCAAATATTGCCATTGAAAATCCTACTCCAATTTTATATAATGCAAACTTAATTATCTTAAACACTTTTCTTCAAAGACATTAAACTAGTCACAAAAGTGTTTGTTAATCCACATATCTCCAAGATACTGTATCTTTATTTAGCTGAGCATTTGGTTCTTGAAAATTAAGTCTTGTCGGCTCAGGATTTTAGCATTGCTGAATTATTCAAAAATAAGCAGAAGGTTTGTAAACAGGGGGTTTTAAAAAAATTAGAAATCTAAACTCCTAGGTGATGAAGGAATGCCAACCAGCATACGGAAGGATCAATGTTGAGTCTAGTTTTAATTGTCTGGTTTATCGATGCAGTGAATAGAGAGAAGGGGAAGTTTTACAGTACAAGTTAATGTACAAAATGACTGAGATAACAGTGATCTATCTAATCTTCATATCTATTAAGCTTAGTTTTGTGGGGTAGGAAAAATAATTTTCCCTCTACCCTTCTAGGTTCTTGGTTAAGATTCTCCACACCCCTCCCCTGTAATAAAAGACAGACTAACAGAAAAAAAGCAAAAAGAACTTTAATAACATGTAGACCTCTGGAATACATGAGAGACCCCAGGAAAACTGAGTTACTCCCCTAAATGTCCCAAGTCAGCACCTTAAATGCCATTTCTAACTAAAGAAAAAGAAGATCTAGGGAGGTGGTGAGCCAGTCATCTAGGTTTCTAGAAAATTTAGTCATCCTCTTCCCTGAAATGGAGATTTCACTTATAAATGTTAATGTCTCTTACAAAAGGGTAACTTCTACTCGGTTTTCAGCGTTTCTCCTATGTATACCGTTTCTTAAAAATAATCAGCCTAAAATAATTCTTATGCCAAAGAGCCATATTTTGGGGTGACAAATCCTGCTCCCCTTCAGAATCTTCAGCCCCACACTCCCAAATACAGGAAGAATAGTTACCATTTAATGCTAATTTTTATATTAATATTAGTAAAATAATGATGAATTCATAAATTCATGATCACTGTTATTAACTGTGATTGATGTCAACATTAGCCAGAAAATGTTGACATTTTAAACTAGAACAGTCTCTGTCCTGCTCATTTTTTTCATCACATTTTCTCAGCATAAAAAGTCTGACATTTATTCATGAAACATTTCTTAGTTTTCTATTATGTGCCAGGCTCTGGAAGTCGAAACCAAATGAGATAAAGTTCCTTTCTCAAATGACTCACAATTAAATAAAATAAAGCAAGTAGTAAAGTAAATAAGTATGCTTACAAGGCATAGACACTGATATAAAATTGTGTAAGGAAACGACGGGGCACAAACAATAAAGCAAGTAATAAGTTTTCCTTGGGAGAGACATGAGGAAGGGCTTCATAAAAGAAGGGGTTTCTGAGTGGAGTCTGGAAAGGAACATGAGACAGAGAACAGTTCTAGAAAAGTCATGGTGAAACAAAAGAGCCCAGCCTGCGTCCTTTGAAGAAAATGTTCTGCTTTGATAGGTAGATACATAGACAGATATGTCAAATAGATAGAATAGATATACACGTATAATATATATCATATATTATGTATAATGTATACATGACATATACACAAAATATCTATATATAATACATTAATATATATAATAAATGACGTGTGTATATGCATATTCATGTATTATATATAGATATTTTGTGTATATTTAAATATATAAATCTAGGGCACCTAGGTGGCTCAGTCGTTAAGCGTCTGCCTTCGGCTCAGGTCATGGTCCCAGGGTCCTGGGATCGAGCCCCGCATCGGGCTCCCTGCTCAGCGGGAAGCCTGCTTCTCCCTCTCCCACTCCCCCCGCTTGTGTTCCCTCTCTCGCTGTGTCTCTCTCTGTCAAATAAATAAATAAAATCTTTAAAAAAATAATAATAAATAAAAAATAAATATATAAATCTATAAAACACATGTATAAAGTATATATAAATATTTGTGTATACACACACACATCTATAGATACCTATATGTAGTTTGCATACTTTAGAGCAAGGTAGCCATTTTTGCCAGCCCATGGAACGTTCTTTATTATACATTCTTTCTTGGGCCCTCCATTTCTGACTTGATCCACAGTTTTGTTTTTTAAAATGCTTACTCAGTGTGCTCTCACATTTGAGAACAAAATAGTACCCAGAAAATATTTTAAATTTAAAATTTGAATCATATTTTTATTAAGTCATTTACATAAAAATCTAAAAATATTTTTTAAAAGAACAGTAACCCATCATTTTTTGTAATAGGTAGACTTAAATGCACTTTCTTTCAAATACTCTGGTGCCACCCTGTGGTTCATTTCCATATGACATCTTACTGATAAATTGATCACTTTCTCATTTCCTTGTAGAAAATTTTAAAAACACCATATTTAGCCATTTATTTAACAACTGTTATTAAGCATTATATTGGGATCAGAAATACTGTTATGCACTAGGTTTAAAAAAACAAATAATAAATGTTTATTTTTCAAGAGGTTTCATTTCTGGTATGTTTTTTGAAGGAGGGACTGGAACAGAGATGGAGATAGCACAGTACCTTTAATAAATGTGGAATCTATGTCTGTATCTTCATCATCTCTCATGTCAGAATGAAAATAACTATTGTGTAGATGACGCTTTGAATGATTTCATCTGTTTGGGAAAACTATAGAGATATATCCTGAAGAAAGTGTTTATAATTACAATAAATTATTTTTCTTGCTTAATATGTGTAAATGTTTTGGAGTCCCGTGCCAAAAATAGTGCTACACTGTTATGAGGTAGATAATTGATATGCATTCCAGACCTTGGAAATTTTATAGCATATAGAATTGTGCCACTGGGCTCCATATCCCAGTTCTCATAAAGTTCAAGAAAACAGCTCCCTCTTTCAGAAAGAGATAAATAATAAACTCCTTAGAAATAGTCTACTTCAGCTCACAGTGTGTTTTTACTAAATGACTTCACTGTGGAGGAACCAGTTGCCTTGATCTTGGAAAGAGTCATAATGAATGGATAAGAAATGGCCCCATAAGAACCCCCATAGTAAACATGAAGGTCTGACAAGGGTTGGTGAGCAACTCTGAAACAGATAATGACTCTCTATTGCATAATCTATGACCCTACCCAAGTTAAAGCAATTTATAAAATGAAAAACTTTTTTTCTTTTTCTTTTTCTTTTTTTTTTACTTTGTTTTGGCTCTCTGGGATCATCTGACATTAATTCAATTCAACTTTGTTATAGCAAAAATATATAAAATAATTACATTTCAGAAGGAATCAATACAATTTAGTCAGAAAACATTTCTACAGGACTGATCACTCTCCTAAGGACATCAGAAATTATATTGACCACCTCTTCACACAATTGTCAAGATATTAAGAATCTAAATAAGTAGTTGATTATTGTGAAATCTCTAAAACAATCTTTTCCAGTGTTTGATAAAATTGTGTAATTTACATTTTAAGGGGCAAAGAGTATTCTGGTTTAATTTAAAAAGTACTAGCATCATCAAAAACAGAATCAAATTTACTTAGAACTTCCTTTTCCACCTCCCTTATATCCTTACCTCTCTTGCCCCATGGTAATTGAAAGCAACTTCAAACATGATTTTGCCCCTCGAGTAGGGATCTATCCTATTTGTTGGTTGAGGAATCCTTCACCCATTTCAATAGTCATACTTGATAGTAGTTACTATCTGCTTAGCGCTATTTAGATCAGTGTTTTCAGTGGTGCCTCCTTTGACATTTGGGAAGAAACAATTGTTCACTGTAAATAGTGTTCCACACATTGCAGTATATTTAGTGTTCCTGATATTTAGGCACCAAATACCAACAGCACTCACCAGCCTTTATTACAAATAGCATTTCTATACATTTTCAGATCCTCCCTAGAAGTTTACAACATATAGATGAGTATTGAAGTAGACCCAAGAGAAATACTTATTCATTTATTCAACAGGAGTTTATTAAACATCTGTAATTAATCACATAGCATAATGGGAACTCACTAATCAGAGAGACAAAATAAACATAAAATCACAATTCAACTTATATTATTATAAAAATATATACAGGGTATTAATAGAAAACAAAAGAAGGAAAAGACTGAGTGAATGGAGAAGGCTATAAAGAAGAGGAAAAAGAAATGGTCTCTGTTTTGAAGGGAACATAATAATGGCCCAGGAGAAAAGTAGAAGAACATTCCAGTTAGTGGAAACAGTATGTAAAATCTCAAGTGTGAAGTGTGTGAAAGAGAATGAAGGATAGTGAGTGCCTGTCCCTGTGATTGAAACAATAGGTTTTTGAGATAGGAAGATTGAAGGCAGGAGAATAAGTACAGTTGACCCTTGAACAGTGTGGGGGTGAGGAGTGCCAACACCTTTGCACAGTTGAAAATCCACATATAGGGGCAGCTGGGTGGCTCAGTCAGTTGGTCATCCAACTCTTGGTTTTGGCTCAGGCCGTGATCTCAGGGTTGTGAGATCAAGCCTCAAGTCATCAGCTCCACACTCAATGGGGAGTCTGCTGGATGTTCTCTCCTTCTTCCTCTGCCCCTCCCCCACACTCATTTTCTCTCTCTCAAATAAGTAAATAAAATCTTAAAAAAAAAAAAGGGGTGGGGGACAAGAAAATCCAGAGGCACCTGGGTGGCTCAGTCGGTTAAGCATCTGCCTTCAGTTTAGGTCATGATCTTGGAGTCCTGGGATCCAGGCCTGGGATCGAACCCTGTCTGCTTCTCCCTCTCCCTCTGCCCTTCCCCCTGCTCATGCTCTCTCTCTAGCTCTCGCTCAAGATAAATAAGTAAAATCTTTAAGAAAAAAAATCCACATACAATTTTTGACTCCCCAAAACAGAACTACTGATAGCCAACTGTTGACCAGAAGCCATACCAATAATACAAATAGTGGATATTTTGTATGTGTATTATATACCGTATTTTTACAGTAAAGTATGCTGGAGAAAAGAAAATGTATTAAGAAAATCATAAGAGGGGTGCCTGGGAGGCTCAGTCATTAAGCGTCTGCCTTCGGCTCGGGTCATGATCCCAGGGTCCTGGGATCGAGCCCTACATCAGGCTCCCTGCTCAGCGGGAAGCCTGCTTCTCCCTCTCCCACTCCCCCTGCTTGTGTTCCCTCTCTCGCTGTCTCTGTGAAATAAATAGAAAATCTTTAAAAAAAAAAAAAAGAAAATCATAAGAAAGAAAAAAATACATTTATAGTAACATGCTGTATTTATAAAAAAAAAAAAAACTTGCACATGAGTGAATCTGTGCTGTTCAAACCCATGTTGTTCAAGGGTCAACTGTAGTAGGAAAGGGGAAGGGAGAATGGGGGGCATTGAGTGGGGGGCAAATTTTACTCATCTATGGAATTTGAATAATCTTCTGCTCCTCTGGCTTAACAATCCTCCTTTGGGATCTCAGCTACCCTCACACCATCAACTAGGACTTCTACTTGAGTGACTATCAAACTCTATTGTCATGTCTGACCCCCCTCCTGATATCCATATTACATTTTCAACTCACTGTTCCCCTTCTTTTTAACAGCTCTGCCCTGACTTCAGTCTGGAAAGGTGTACAATGAACTGCTCCTCTTTTCTTCCAAACTAGGCATTGGCTCCTCTGTGGCACTTTGGCTATCTTCTTTCAGATTTCCCTGCTGCCACAGAAATCAGATCAGTTTCTATTCTCTACTCTGATTTTCCTGAATAATATCTCTTTTAAAAGTTTATCTCAAAAGTTCCACTGTAGCCTCTCCTATCCAAGTCTCCCAGCTCCTGCTTTCCACTCTTCCATCATTCCTGCACATTGACCTCATACACAGCTAACACATTATTTTAGTTGTTTTGGTCCTGTACTCAAAAACTTAAGCTCCAGGATCAGGAAAAAAAGAAAACTCTGCTTATCCTGGCACTCAAGGCCTTCCACAATCTGGGCCCAACTGACTCCTTATTGCAGTCCAGTGACAGTCCTTAAATTTCAGTCCATCTGCTGGTAATAATGACTATGGTAATAATGGTCAACAAATATTGAGAGTTTCCTCGAACTTGATATTGAGAGAAGTACTTTAATCAATTTTCTCATGTAGCATTTACTAAATCTCATCTGTGGGCCCTTTTATTTTCCATTTTGCAGATGAAGAAACAGAGATTTAGGGCGCCTGGGTGGCTCAGTTGGTTAAGCGACTGCCTTCGGCTCAGGTCATGATCCTGGAGTCCCTGGATCGAGTCCCGCATCGGGCTCCCTGCTCGGCGGGGAGTCTGCTTCTCCCTCTGACCCTCCTCCCTATCATGCTCTCTGTCTCTCATTCTCTCTCTCTAAAAAAAAAAAAAAAAAAAAAAAAAAAAAAGAAACAGAGATTTAGCTGATTAAGTAACTTGGCCATATTTTCACAGGTAATAAATGAAAGAGCCAGAATTTGACATATGAAGTTATTTCTGATTCTTATTACCATTTCATACTTCCGATTTTCTCCCCTCTCTCTTTCTCTCTCCCTCCATTCACTCTTATTTATTCTCTGAAATGAATATTACTATATCACCTAAAATTCTTCCACCTTTTCCCATTGAAATTTAGCCCATCTGTTGAATCCAACTCAGAGCCTACTCTCTCCATACACACTTCCCTACCAACTTAAAGTCCCCTCTCCCTCCTGCCAAGCCAGTGATTTCCAACTTTTGCTGCTCATTGGAATCACCTGTGGAGACTTGATATAATTGGCTTGGGGAACCACCTGGACTTCAAGATTTTCAAATCTCTCAAGGTGATTCCAATGTGCAGTCAAGGTTAAAACATTGCTCTAAGATCTTGACATATATATATATTTTTTACTCTATAGTTCTTTTAGCAACCAGAATCACAAACAAACATGATTTAAGGATGGATTTGGAGATCAGTGATTGCATCTATACGTGAGGATGTTGATTGTGATTAGTGATCTTCAAACATTTTTTGGCAAAAAAAAAGCTTTGTAATCATTTGGAGATACACCAAAAATATGCTAAAAAGAAAGTTGAACTTCTTTTATGGAAATGGAGGAGGGAAATGGAAAATCCCACTAAATTGCCTCTTTCCCCTGAGGGACCTACATGAAATCTCTAGTGCACCTAGGTTCAAATCCTAAATATACTGAATTATATAAGCCCTTTCTATCTGTAATAGTCTGATGTTCTACAGTACCACGGGTAAATGAAAGATGAATTATCTATATGTTAGCTGTATTGTTGGACTATTTCTCTCCCAATAATACATTATTCAGCTAATGGAGCCTCTAATTCTTAGGGAATTATATTTATCTAATAAAAATAATAGTATTTTCAAATGACCTAGAAATGGCCACATGTACCAAACATGGTATTAACATTTAAAATTCGCAGTCACCTCCGAGGACAAATAGTAGTATAACCCTTTTGCCACTGAAGAAACAGAGGGTTGAGGGGTTAAGTGACTCACCTCAAGTTGTAGTGCATTTTAGTGCCATACTCCCCACTCTGAATCCAGCTTATTCTATTTTTTATAAATATTTTATGAATCTCTCCTTCACCTGCTACCATGGGCTTAAAAACATTTCCACTAATGAGTAGCACAGAGTTGTCTCCAAGCTACTTGGAACCAAAGTTCAGCCAGAATTTAGTATAATAGACAATTCACAACACATTTCCAGAGATCAGCAGGGGAAATAAATTCACACAATAGAGTTTTGCATTCACAAAAGGTAAAATGTGCTGGAGACTTTTTTTAATGACAAATATAAAATAAAATTATTTTTAACAAAAAAATAACATATTTAGTTTGAATTCCAACTATGAAGTAAAGATTAAAGAAGAAATAGATCAATGAAGAAAACCTGTTGAAGGAAGGAAATAAAAGATCAGAGTAGAAATAAATGAAATAGAGACTAAAGAGACAATAAAAAATCAATGGAACAAAAGCTGGTTCTTGGAAGACATAAACAAAATTGACAAACTTTTAGCTAGACTCACCAAGAAAAAGAGAGCAGGCTCAAATAAATAAATATAATAAATTAAAGAGAATTTTCAACTGATACCACAGAAATACAAAAAATCATAAAAGACCAGTACAAACAATTACACACCAACAAATTGGAAAACCTAGAAGAAATGGATAAATTCCTAGAAACATATAATCTTCTGAGACTGAATCATGAAGAAATGGAAAATCTGAGTAAACAAATTACTAGCAATGAGATAGAATCAGTAATCAAAAATCTCCCAAAAAAACAAAAGTCCAGGACCAGACAGCCTCACAGGGAAAGTCTACCAAATATTCAAAGATGTAATACCTATCCTCAAACTCTTCCAAAAAATTAGAGAGGAAAGAATGCTTTCAAGCTCAACTTAGGAGGCCAGATTTACCCTGATAACAAAACCAAAGACACCACAAAACAAAAAACAAAAACTTATAAGCCAATATCCCTAATGAACATAGATGCAAGAATCCTCAAAAAAAACTTAGCAGACCAAATTCAACAACATATTAGAAACATCATACACCATGATCAAGTGGGATTTATTCCAGGGATGCAGGGATGGTTCAACATTCACAAATCAATGTGATATACTGCATGACCAAAATGAAGGATAAAAATCATATGATAATCTCAATAGAAGCAGAAAAAGCATTTGACAAAATTCAGCATCCATTTACTGTAAAGCACCCTCAACAAAATGGGTATAGAGGAAATGTACCTCAATATAATAAAGGCCATAAATGGCAAACCCACACAGAATACCGTACATGTTTCTAAGATCAGAAATAAGACAAGGATGCCCACTTTTATCACTCTATTCAATGTAGCATTGGAAGTCCTAGAAATTAGGCAAGAAAAAGAAATAAAAGGCACCCAAATGGAAAGGAGGAAATAAAACTGTCACTATTTGCAGATGACACGGTTTTATATATAGAAAACCCTAAAGACTCCACCAAAAGACTGTTAGAACTAATAAATGAATTCAATAAAGTTGCAGGATGCAAAATCAATATATAGAAATCTATTACATTTCTATACTCTAATAATGAACTCTTGGGAAAAGAAATTAAGAAAATCATCCCATTTACAATTGCATCAGAAATAATAAAATACCTAGGAATAAATTTAACCAAGGTGCTCTAAGACCAATACATTGAAAACTATAAGGCAGTGATGAAAGAAATTGAAGAAGATACAAATAAATGGAAAGATAGTCTGGTCTCATGGATTGGAAGAACACTGTTAAAATGTCTATCTTACTCAAAGCAGCCTACAGATTCAATGCAATACCTGTCAAAACCTCAATGACATTTTTCACAGAAATAGAACAAATAATCCCAAACTTCATATGAACCACTTAAGACCCCAAATAGCTAAAGGATCTTGAGAAAGAGGAACAAAACTGGAGGTATCACACTCCCTGATTTCAAATATATTATAAGCCTATAGTAATCAAAACAGTATGGCATTGTCACAAAAACAAACACACAGATCAATGGAACAGAACAGAGAGCCCAGAAATAAACCCACATATATATGGTCAATTGATTTACAACAAAGGAATCAAGAGTATACAGTAGGGACAGGACAGTCTCTTCAATAAATGGTGCTCGAAAAACTGGACAGCCACATGCAAAAGAATGAAACTAAACCACCATCTTATACCATTCACAAAATGAATTCCAAATGAATTACAGACATGAGTCTAAGACCTGAAACCATAAGACTCGTAGAAGAAAATATAGGCAATAAGCTCCTTGACATGAGTCCTAGTGATGTTTTTCTGGATCTGATGTCAAAGGCAAGGAGGAATAAAGCAAAATTAAACAAATGGGACTATATCAAGCTAAAAAACCTCTTCACAAAGAAGGAATTTGTTGACAAAATGAAATGGCAAGTTTCATTGGGAATGGGAGATGTTTGCAAATTATATATCCAAAAAGGGGTTAACATCCAAAATATATAGAGCTCATACAACTCAACAACAACAAAAAACAAACAACCTGATTAAAAAAATGGACAGAGGATCTGTATAGACATTTTTCCAAAGAAGACATACAGATAGCCAACAATCACATAAAAAGATGTTCAACATCACTAATCATTAGGTAAATGCAAATCAAAACCACAATGAGGTATCACCTCACACCTATTAGAATGGCTGTCATCAAAAAGACAGAAAATAACCAGTGTTGGAGAGGATGTAGAGAAAAAGGAACTCTTGTACCTTGTTGGCAGGAATATAAATTGGTGCAGCCAGTATGATAAACAATGTGGAGTTTCCTCAAAAAATTAAAAATAGAACTATTATGTGATCCAAAAATTTTACTTCTGGGTATTTATCCAAAGAAAATGGAAACACAAATTAAAAAGATATATGCACCCTATGTTTATTGCAGCATTATTTACAATTGTCAAGATATGGAAACAACCTAAGTGTCTAATGATTGATGAACGGATACAGAAGATATGATAAATAATATATAGATAGATGATAGATAGATAGATAGATAGATAGATAGATAGATAGATAGATAGACGGTAGATAGATGATAGACAGACACAATGGAATACTATTCAGCCATAAAAAAGAAGGAAATCTTTCTGTTTACAACATCAATGAATGTTGAGGATATTATGCTAAGTAAAATAAGTCAGATGGAGAAAGACAAATACCAGATGACTTCACTTATACATGACATCTAAGAAACAAAACAAATGGACAAAACAAAACAAAAATAAGCTCATAAATATAGAGAACAGATCGGTGGTTACCAGAGGGAAAGGTGGTGGAAGGTGGGTGAAACAGGTGAAGGGACGCGACTTATGGTGACCATCACTTTAGACGGTACACAAATATGGAATTGTAATGTTGTACACCCAAAGCATGTATAACATTATAGACCAATTTTCCCTCAAAAATAAAAAAAAAGAAAACTTGTTATTTCAAAATGTATCAAACTATAACAAAATGAAGAAAACTGTAAAAGTGTTCAGACATGAGTGTCTCAGTTTTCTGAGAAAGTTAAGTTCAACACAACTCATTTTTATTCTCATTTTAGTTTCTTCTCTTTTCCCAACAGATCATTTTCCTTACTATATGAGGATCAGTGCAGAGGTATGTCATATTAAACTGTCACAAGAATATAGGGACAAAAGATTCCTGATAGTGGGGGAAGCTTAGGTGAATAATCCATCAGGGAAGTGCCATCACTAAGTCAAGGTAATAATACACACAGAAGGACACACATTCATCCACCGAGACTGAATCTTTTCAGTTTAATATATCTTATGACTCGTAACAACAGTCTTTAAAGTTTGAAAGGCATATAATGCCCTAGAAATTACAAAGTAATTGCTTTTTTATTAACAGTAAAATAAAAAGAAACCAACAACAGAGCCAAATAATTGAAGACTTATTTGAAAGAATTTATCTCAATATTCAACTTCTAATTCTTCAATGAAAGAAACATCTGTTCTCAGTTCTTCAATCTCTATAAGAAAAGAAGTGTAAGGATTGGAAAGTTGGCCATGTATATTTAAATGTATACATATTTGTATAATATTTCCTCAAATCTAACACTTACCTAATAATTTTACCTTAATTATGTGTTTAGTAACATTACTTTCATTAACTTTAAACAAGAACTTTATTAAATATTATGGATATCTAGCTTCATTGAGGAAAGTTTTCAGGCTGACTAGCATTTACATCATTTAGAGGAAAATACATGGAGTTATGGTTTGCACACAATGTGTTGAGTGTCTAACTACCCTTAGCTCTCTTCTGAGGGAATTGGCCTAGGAATTTCATATGCGTAAATTGTCGGTCGTTGGCACAGCTATTTGGAGCAGGGGTGGATGTTGGACCCCCAGGTAGCCATCCATAGGTGACTGTCACAGGATTCTGTCCATAAGAAATGACTTTATACTGGATGGTGACAATTCAACCAAAACAAATTGTCTCCAATCTGAACGTGAAATATGCAAAGATAGAGTTGGTTAGCAGGAGAAGTAAAATCAGTTGAAACAGAGATGGACTGGGGCATAAAATAGTAAAGCTCAAGAGGAGAGAATAACGGACCTATCTTTCTGGAAGCAACACAAGGAAACCAGGTTGCTACCAGAGTGATGTTGAATGCCAAAGTTCCACTTCTCCCTAAAGCACGGCTGCAGAATTACAGTTTTTACTCTGAATGTGGGGTCTGAACATATAGTTTTTCAGGCTATTTTCTGTTCTTCCCCGCCCCCCCAGTGGGGCCAAGTTTATCCACGATGCTCAACCCCCCAGCTGGTCAACCTGATATTTCCTGTTCTTTCTTAATCAAAAGCCTCATTACATAACATAACCAAACATATCTCTATTCCTTGCAGCCTCAAAAAACCATAAGGCTGGTTGCATTAAACATCTTTAATTAAGCATGATCAATAGAGTTAAATATCACTGGATTTCTGTGCTAACTGCTTTTTTTAGTAATGATACAAATATTTTTCCAATCTTCCTCTATATTGCTACATAGTTGATCAGCAACACTAAACCATCCTAACTTGTATTATAAATTTTCTAGAGGTAGTATAGCATAGTGGTGAAGAGCATAGACTCTGGGGCATTGGTTCAGATCTCAGTTCAACTACCTTATAGCTCTGTGATCTTGGGTATGTTTCTCAACTTCACTGGATCTCTTTCCTCATCTGTAAAACAGGGATATTAATTGTATCTACCTCATAGAGCTTTTGTGAAAATCAAATGAATTATTCTTTGTAGAGCATTTAGAAGTTCAGCTGAAAATAAGCACTATATGAGAACTAATTATTATTACTATTATTATTTAAATGAGAAAATAATTTAAACTCTACAAGATCGTATTTCAATTTTTAAATAGCATCATCTACTTTATAAAAGGGATTAATCAGGGGGCCTGGCTGGTTCAGTCGGTAGAGCATGCGACTCGATCTCGGGGCTGTGAGTTCAAGCCCCACAATGGACATAGAGAGTGCTTAAAAAAAGTATTAATCTTATTTTTAAGGGATTTTATTTATTTTATTTTAGAGAGAGAGAGCATGCATTCACAAGCATGAGCCGGAGGGGGGGAGGAGTAGAGGGAGAGGGAGAGCACAGAGCCCGACTTGGGGCTTGAACTCACGACCCTAAGATAAAGACCTGAGTTGAAATCAAGAGTTGGAGGTTCAACCAACTGAGCCACCCAGGTGCCTCAAAAAGGGGTTAATCTTAGTGGAAACTTGTGGTATGCTTTACCCCAATGTGCTTTCATTGGTATTATTCTACTGAAATATAAAAGTGAAAATGAAGGCAACTCTCAAAAGATTCCAATTGGGCACATCATTTCATTACAGCTAATTCTGGATACAAGATTTGGCAAGGAAAATACGCTTAGCCAAAACATCCTTAATTCTTCCATTACATAGACAAGCACCCTAAGCTATTCATAAAAGTTCCAGGCCCTAGGATAGTCACTGGAGCTATTCATCAAATAATTCAAACAGCTGATAAAGAGTTGACCGAAACAGCAATGACTGAATTCCTCTCTAAGGAGCCAGAGTGAGTCTCTGGCAAAAAACAAGAAGCTATTATGTCATGTCCAATTTACTCGGTCTAGTGATTCAAAGAACACTGTTGCATCCATTATAATCATTTCCCTTTCTAAGGTTCTTATATTCATTAGGAAATTGTCCTTAGCTACCCTAAAGATTTCATGTTCATTATCTATATTAGATTGGATAAACTGGATATGGCCTGGCAGAGTGATAAAACAATATTAGCAAACAGATGCTAGACATTAGTGCCTTAAAGTAGCTTTCAGAGATGCTCTCACAGCCCCTACCCCTTTCCCCAGCTAAAGCTGCCAGCCATGCGCTCTGCCTCCGTCCCCTCCCTGTGTGCACTCAGGGCTGGATCGTCTTTATAAGCAAGAGGATTAATAGGCCCAGGAGCAGATGCTCTTCTACAGTAAGTACTCCTGCAATCTCCAATTGTGCTTTACGTGCAGTTGATATCAATCACTCCCCAAAGAGACATTTCTTAAATACCTCTCTATTTTAAGATCCACATTTTGGTAATTTTATTATGTTAGAAATTAAACACTTGCTGGCTAAAATGCATCACTGTGAACAAAACTGTGCTCAGAGACCCTGTTAAAGTATATCTTCTCTGCATTGTTCAACACTGCCTTTGTCCAACTAAATGCAAAGCATGGTCCAATGGAATGTGAGGCAGCTGTAAAAGAGTTGAAGTGCAATGTCAGATTTTAGGTCCTCAAAACTGTGTTTGCAGAACTCATCAGTACAGTTTTCATGATAAAAATGTTAGATTTTCTCAGGCCTTCTAACAGAGAATATAGTTTAAGTGTTTTGTCTATGTACCTATGAAGGGTGGAAAGCCTTAAATCTAGAAATCATACTACATTTCAGTTGTTTTAGTCCTGACTTAATTCTGAAGTAATATATGTGCCCATGACGAGTGATGAGAGGACATTAATGAAATTAATTATGTGTGGTTCATCCATTGTTAATATTGACATAGCCATTTATTGATAGTCATTTTGGTAAAAGCAAACCAAGAGGGAAAATCAAGAAAATGAAAAGAAAGATGAAATTATACAAAGGGTCTTGATTTTATCCATTCTTTCATGTGCTTTGACTTTACTGCAAAACATCTCTATATCTCTTTTTCTTTCCCCAAGTGATTTATCATCCTAGTAACCTCTGTTATGATCTATGTTTCCTTACAAGAAAATGTTCAATATATTCAGCATCCTTTTTTTTTTGTAAAACCTTGATCATTTCTAAATGTCAACAACTTTAAATGTTGGTAGGTATTACATGCATATGTGCAAATCTTATAAACATGTATATGTTTATATGTATTTACACACATATACATGCATATATTTGGTTATATATTATATATATATTATAAATATAGTTGATAGGGTCTATATCTGTATTTTTATCTATAGCTGTATCTATATATTTCTATATACAGAGATATGCAATACTTAATTCCTTCCAGATCTTGAATTCCCTGTGCAATCTGATAAAATCACCTAGGAAAAATGCACTTGTGTATATATACAAAACCAATGTTACCAGCAAGGTGTGCATTCATATCTAAGTCCATAGGTTGCAAATTAAGAAACTTAGTCAACACTTGTATTGATCCACAAAAAAGTTCAGTTTAGAAAAAATGTTAGAGAAATACTTTAACATGTCCTTGTTTCATATATTGTAATAAATAGGAAGAGAAATAGTAACCTTCCCCTGATTTTATTTTCAAGTCTGGCTGGAGAACTATGAGGAAATGCCCTAAGACAATGGTCAGCAGCCCAGGCTTTTCATTGTTTTGTTTGTTTGCTTTGCTTGTTTCCTGTGCAGCTTTCACAGGAAGCACAATAAAGGGCACTACATCTTTCCTTCCCTTCAGTTATTTTCCAGAGGAGAGGGAGAAAGGACATGGGGCCCTGGAGAATGGACGGTGGTATTATCAGAATATCTGGTAGGAACAGAGATTGGGATGAGCTATAGATCTCTGAATTGTAAATTACCCTCTTGAGCAAGAAGACATTCTATGGGTACCGATCAAACTATATGGCATTTCTATGTTTTCTTTCTAATGTCTACTTCAATACTATTTCCTGGGAAGAGGGGTTTTCCTTGACTTTGAGGTTGTTAAAGATTAAATGATGGAAAAGTCTTAATAATTAAGGTCGAGCCCCAGAATAAAAGCAGAGAGAGCTATCTGGTTGTGGCTACACAAACCTATCAAACACGCCACTTTTTTTTATTGTAGTCATCATGGCCTTTTGTGACTGGCATAATTTCAAAAAGGAAGCAGACACCATAACTGAAAGAATGTTAAAATATTTTATTGGCTATAGGACATCCTTTGTGTCCTAGAAGTCAGGCAATATAATTTAACTCAGAGAGCATAGCTTTCATAAAATCTTATGAGCCAAACCAGTACACTGTGTTCTCCAGATGCTTTGTTGGTAGCCCTTCCCATTTCCTTGATAAAACAAAAGGAGTGGGAGTGTCTGGCATCTCATCTAGGAGACTATTGTGTCATTCAGCGGTCTAAGATTTACAACATCATCAATATATTCTGTGTCATGGGGCACCTGGGTGGCTCAGTCGTTAAGCGTCTGCCTTCGGCTCAGGTTATGATCCCGGGGTCCAGGGATCGAGCCCCGCATCGGGCTCCCTGCTCCGCGGGAAGCCTGCTTCTCCCTCTCCCACTCCCCCTGCTTGTGTTCCCTCTCTCACTGTGTCTCTCTCTGTCAAATAAATAAATAAAATCTTAAAAAAATATATATATATATATATATATATATTCTGTGTCATGCTCAGAACATCCCAAGTTCCCTTTTAAGTAAAGTTGGTTCCTTTCAGAATATGGGGATTTCAAGAATATTATTGTGACTAGAAAAAGAAAAGGAAAGCCTTTACACAAATTTCTGGCCTTTTACCATTATTGCCCTTGAGAGAAATTAAGTCTGACTGCAGACAAAAATAGGGAAGCTATTCAGCAAGTTCAAAAGTGCACTGACCTTTTAATTACTCTTAAATTGTATTTTACATAAAGATTAACATTAAGTCTCCGTAGCATCAAATCTCTACTTCATTAACTTTCTAAATATATTTTACAAACTGTAACAGAGCTTCAGGATAATATGTAAGTCAGTGAGTAGTCGAGACAAAGATTTTAAAATATCTCTAACATTTTCAGCTCCTCTTCTTATTTTTCCTTAAGCTTTATATCTATTTCTCTTTATTCAGTTAATAAATGGTTATTGAGTGCCTACTATATCCTGAGCACTGTGCACAGTATTGAAGATATGATAATAAATAAGATAAATACAGGTTTCTTGCCCTGAGAGAGCTTGCAGTATTTTGGAGACACAGACAAGCAATGAGGCAATTCCAGTGTGATATGTGCTTTGACAGGGAGGAGCAGTTTGCTAAGGGATGACATTTTTAAAAGGCATCTAAACCAGATTGCAGGAACTATAGAAGGATTTCTAGATGAAGTAACACCTACGCTGAATCTTGAGTGGTGAGCCATTGGCCACATGCAGGAAGGTGTCTGGTTTGAAGAAAGAGCAATAATGAGAGAGGGAAGGAGATAGCTTTACCTTAAAATATGAGAGAAACCTGTGTAAGTCTAACGGTTAATGGGAAGGACCAAGCATAGAGGAAGAATATGAAGTTAGAGGAGATAGTGAGTATAAATGATAGGACAAGGATCTCATGAAGGCATAGCACAGCTGAAGAATGAGCCTGTGGAAGGAATTATTACACTATAATGGAAGGACAGAATAAATAAAAATATAAACAATTTTAAAGGTGCAGTGGCAAGAAGCTGAGAGAGTTCTAGTAAAGTGGTTTTAATTTCTTAAAATGAACAAATATAGTAATCAATATTTATTGATTATATTTTAGTCTCAATCAGGGTGATTAGAATTCATCTAATAGTCAGAACTCCCTGTGACACAGATACCTTCCCCATTTGCAGATGCAAAACCAATGCCTCAGAGAAGATAGTTTGTTCAACAACTCATAATCAGCAAGTGTCAGAGTCAAAGACACAGAATCCAGAATCTCTAAGCTGTATGCTTCTTTGCAGTCCCTCCAGGAAAATGGAAGCAGCAGTTCTCCACTATGTGAATAAGGGAGGAAATGGAGACAAAAGTTTGAAATAACCAGAAAAGGATCAAACTGCAATGAACATCTCCTATTCTAACTACAAGGGCTGCTGGATAGTGCTAAAATAAGTAGAAATATATTGGGTCACTGGTCATTTGGAAATCTCAGTTTGCTCAACAGCTCAGTCAAGTGTAGACATGGAAGAAATAGGCAACTGAATTGATCTAGGATAGAAATTTTTCCAGGGAGATGGTGTTTTAGTCAGCTCAGGGTGCCATAACAAAATATCATAGCTTCGCTGCCCCAACAGAATGTATCTTTTTACAGTTCTGGAGGCTAGGAATCTGAGATCAGCGTGCCCACATGGGCAGATTTGGGTGAGAGCTCTCTTCCTGGATTGCAAATAGCCAGCCACTTTCTCTCTGTGTCTTCACATTGTGATGAGAGAGAGAGAGAGATATTAGGAGGGAAAGCTCTCTGGTGTCTCTTTTCATAAGGACACTAATCCCATCATGGGGCCCCACCCTTAGGGCCTCATCTAAACCTCATTACGTCCCAAAAGCCCCATCTGCAGCTACCATCATCCTGGGAGTTAAGGCTTCAACATACGAATTTTAGGGAGGTAGGCAGGGGAGGGGGGGCACAATACAGTCCATAGCAGATGGGAAAAAATGGAAGATAATAAGTGTGTGATTTAAAAAAATATTCAAGACCTGAACCAAAAAAAACTAAAATGAAGGAGAAAGGAAGTGAAGACCAACTGGGTTTATTGCAAGGGAAAAAGTGGGAGAGTCCTGATGAGGCGACAGAATCCACGTAACAGAAACAGCTCGGCTCAAATAACACAGACAGAAGATGGAATGATTGAATTGACTTTTTAATCTTTCATATCTACCATATTGATTTTTAGTTAATATCTAAAAATAAATAAAAGTCTGTAGACTCATTTCCTACAGGCAGAAGAGAAGAGAGATTTGAATACACTCTGCAAACACACTTGAGGAGAGACTGAAGGGTCAGCTGGAAGCTAGCAACTTCAAAGAATGAATGGCCAATGAAGTTTCCAGGAGAGAGGAAAAGGTGAACGAACAAATTTGCTAAAAGAGATCATCATGGGCACCCCAGCAAATCCTGCCCTGTGGCTAGTAAAAGACAAACAAAGGTGACTCTTTAGAAAAAAAATCGAATTCCTATTATATGTAAGATATATACTCACTGCACAGAAATCTATCTCACCAGGTAATGAGGTTTAACAATTCCAGTGAATGACTGAAACACATTTTTAAAAGAATAAGAAGTCAGAAATCAATGAAGAAAATTTGATAGATATTAAGATATAATTTTAAATAGTATATTAAATTAGCAACTTTTGTTTTTTCTGATCCCATTTTTTTTCATCAAATGGAACTCAGAGTGTCATCTTCTGTCTGCCGCTTCATAAATTGTATTGTCTAAGGGAATGGATTAGTAGGAAAAGGATAATATTAGTCATTCAATCACTTAATGGACATTTTTAATCATCAAAATACAATTTTGTCCAATAAGCTATTTATTTGATTGAGATTAAGAATACAAAAACTACTGGGGCACCTGGGTGTCTCAGTTGGTTGAGCGTCTGCCTTTGGTTCAGGTCATGATCCTGGGCCCTGGGATTGAGCCCTGCTTGGGGCTCCCTGCTCAGCCAGGAGTCTACTTCTCCCTCTCCCTCTGCCTCTACCCCCATCCCCCGCTCATGCTCTCTCTCTCTCTCTCTCTCTCAAATAAATAAATAAAATCTTTTTAAAAAATGAACAAAGTGATCCTGTCACTTAAAGAAAACAACTGACAGTATTTATGTCAATCACACAATTTAAGCTTCAAATGTGGGCTTCAGTTAGCTTGCCAGCTTTGCAATATTTACAGACTTTCCTGATGAATTTGGTAGTGGTATCAGTGAAATTCCATGATACTGTATAATGAAATGCAGCAACGTTTGGAAGATCTGCATAACTCAACATGACAATATTTTCCAAATGTTCAATGTATCATATTACAAAATCATGCATGGGTAAAAACTACATTTACATTACATAATAGACCAATGGGCAGATCAATGGATTTTAATGTAATGAAAAGTTTATTGATAAAGTTTCATAGTTTCAGATTCTACATCACAGTTAACCTTTAAGAAATTACTGCTTGCTGAGTTTGGGTATAGTATCAAAGAAAACTATTCCCAATTATTTTAAAGGCTATGCAAAGTCTCCTTCCTTTTTCAACTACATATATGCATGCAAACCTGGATTTTCTTCATTTACTTCAACCAGAGCAACACATCACAAAAGACAGAATGCAGAAGCAGATATGAAAATCCAATCATCCTCTATTGGGCCAGTATCAGAGAGATTTGCAAAATGTGAAACACTGCCACTCTTTTCACTAAAGTTTTGTCTGGGAAATATAGTTATTAAAATAGTCATTAAAAACATGTTACTTATGTTAATATGTAATGATATTTTTAAGGATGTTATTTATACTGTTGTTTTAAAATTTAAATACAGGTAGTAGGGTCCATATGGATGCTGAATAGCCAAAGAGTGACTGCATTGCATATTATTTTTTTGAGAGCAACCAGCGTGCAGCTTTATTTTTTTTTTTTCGTGCTCTCCTCATATCAAATGACTAGAAGTCTAAGAAATGCATTTCCCAGAATCCCCTGCCATTAGGTTTCTCGGTTAGAGTCCACTAAGCAGAGGCCACAAAATTTGAAAGTAGAAACCATTATTTTTTTCTTTTTAAAGATTCTATTTATTTATTTGAGAGAGAGAGAATGAGAGAGAGCACATGAGAGGGGGGAGGGTCAGAGGGAGAAGCAGACTCCCCGCCGAGCAGGGAGCCCGATGCAGGACTCGATCCGGGGACTCCAGGATCATGACCTGAGCCGAAGGCAGTCGCCCAACCAACCGAGCCACCTAGGCGCCCCAGAAACCATTATTTTTTGTCCAGTAAGGAGACTCCATGGGCTTCAACAGAAGTAATTCTTTGCAGCTTCTTCAAATCCCCTGGTAATCGTTCATCTGGTGCAGTGGTGAGCTGAGATCATTAGTGGGAGTTCCCTGTGATTCTTGGAACTTCCTAATGCTTGCATTGCTTGTGATAGAACTGAATAATAGTGAGTGTTCTCCACAATCACCACTCCTCCAGACTTTCCCATGTATTTTTAAGTCACTAGTTTGCTGTATTAAATTTCTTCCTGCTTGAAATGCCATAGTTGTTTATTTTTCTGATTGAACCTTGACTCATACCAGGAAATAGCTTACATCAACACTGAAAATGTGAGATTTGGCAACACTTCTTATTTTAGCATAAACTTTTTCAATGAAAATTTGATCAACTGTTATCACACTGAGCAAAATACTTAAACAGGCTTTATAGAATAAGAAATAAGAGAACACATTGATTTGGGGGGAAGAACATAAAAAAATCCATGATACCTATACCTTTTATCTCTGTGATTTATTCATTCCATAACTAGAAACCTGTATCTCCCACTCCTTTTCACCCATTTTACCCATCCCCCCACTCCCCTCCCTTCTGGCAACCATCAATTTGTTCTCTATACTTATGGGGTTTTTTCTGCTTCTTGTTTGTCTGTTTATTTGTTTTGTTTTTTAGATTTCACATATAAGTGAAATCATATGGTATTTGTCTTTCCCTGTCTGACTTATTTCAGTTAGCATAATATCTTCTAGGTTCATCTATGTTGTTGCAAATGGCAAGATCTTATTATTTTTTTTTTAATGGCTGGGTGATATTCCAGTGTGTATATGTGTGCGTGTATGTGAGAGTGGGTGTGGATGACATCTTCTTTATCCATTCATCTATCAGTGGACACTTGGGTTGCTTCCGTATATTGGTTATTATAAATAATGCTGCAATAAACATGTTTTATTCTTTTTGTTTGTTTTCTGAGTCAGTCCACTTTATGGCTTGGTTCTCCTCTGTAGACCAGCTATGGTTCCCAGCTGACGCACTTGTTCCCCTCCCCCACTGAATTTCATCTTTCTGTGGCAGAAACACTTTATTGCCTTCCAATTACACATTACCGTCTTGTCCCTCAAAATAAAAGAATATTAATTTTTACCTAGAAAAACTGCAGTCAGTGAAAAGTTTTAGTTTCCAAGTCTTCCTTGTCTCTAAGTACTAGTAAGTAAGATCTGTAGAAAGTTCTATGTAAATAAAGGTGTTATGTGGAACTTCCAGAAAGCCTCAAGGAAAAGGGAAATATGTTCTTCTTCCTCTCTTTCTCCATGCTGCTGTAGCAACTGCATGGAACTTAAGGATAAAAGCCATACCCTCATGGTGCCAGGATGGACACGTAGGAGCACAGGTCCCTGATGACCATGAGGTTGGCATATCTGCCCATATTGCCTTCCCCTAGAATTCTTTATGTGAGAAATAAACAAACTTTCCATCATATTTCAGCTATCTTCTTTCAAGTTTTCTGCCACACAGAACCTCACACAGTCCTAACCAAAACCAGTCCTAACCTATAATTCTCAGATTATAAATAACACAGGGCTATTTTGAACAAAAAACTTTCCATGGAAACCTGGCAGTAATAGATAGGGATGTATGGAATGGAAATGAAATAATACATTCAGTGGAGGACATCACTGTTTCTAGATATTTGTTATCACTTCTCTGCTGTGGAATTATTCATCATTGTCCATGCCTACCCATAAGTCTCCTGCCTTCCATCACTTTCTTGAGGCTCTCTTCCCTTCTAGTTTGACTTACTTCTTAAACGATCTCTTTTTGTGCACCCCCAGTAAGTCAAAATTCCTCTGGTTTATATTGTCAAGAGTTCATTTCTGTATTTCTCTCACCCGCTCCATCCAAGCTACATGCATAGCATCACATTTCCAAGCAATCCCAGTGTCCTTTCCTCAATAAAAGACCTCTCTACCCAAGAGATAACATAAGCAATCCCATCAGAAAGAAGCAGCAGCTACAATTAGTTTCTAATCATATTTTTCTTCCTATTGCATCATTACTTAAGAAGCAGCAAACATTACCCCTGTGAAAATTTAAAGAAATCAAAAATTCCCCCCAACATATTTTAGCAGTTTCTATGTATCATGAAAAAATACCTAGAAAGGCAGGAGCCCCGACGCTGCTGATGCTCCTGGGACGAATGTGAAATCAGAAGCCATTTCTTTTAACAGAGGGACCCCCTCGAGCCATCTGTAATCCTCCCAACTTCCTGCCAAAAAGAGACCCCTGGAGCCATCTGTAATCCTCCCAACTTCCTGCCAGCTATTGCGGAGGCATGTAGACCTTGCCGCTCTAAGCCTGCGCTTGCTTACTGCATCTGTTACATGATTTTTCTCCCAAACCCTCATAAGATGCAGCTTCTCTCTTAAACACAGAATAAAATGTTTGGGTTTTGCTTTCTTGCCATCCCACAGCTTCCATTCAACAGCCATTCTCTGAGAACTTTGTTATATAACTCACAGCCTCTTCCACACCAATGACTATATTCTTCAATTTTCGCATGGATGATATCCAATAAATCAAGACTTCAGATTGACAATTCCCTTACCTCTTCATCTCCACTGTTTTTCATGTCCACTCTCCCTCTGATATGATAAGCATATTTGAATTTGTCACTAACTAAAATTTCACCTCTTAAATCTTAAACTCTAATTTTCTATCACCAACAATTTTTGGCATTCCATCTTTCTCTCCCTCGGTCCCATCATAACTACTTTTAAGCCTTTGAAGAGAATTCTAGGAAGAGGAGGCAGAGCAAAAGATTCTCTGCCTCTCTCCATCTTAGAAACTATCTAATGAAAAATAACAAAGAGAAAAACAGAAGTGACCACTTCATCTTCAATAAACACTAATGCAAATCCATAACCCTGGATGAAAATAAATTTTAAAAAGCTCCAAATGCATGAAAATTAGACCACAGCATTGAAAGTTTGGACGAGATCTCAGTAGAATCCAGGTAGAGTGCTCTGAGTTGAGTTCATCCGGACTGCGTCACACCTCCAGAGGCAAACAGTATCCCCTGTTAGAACAGCAAGATGCTGGTGGGGGGTGGGCCGTGGGAGACCACCTGATGCTTTCCCGTTTCAAAGGAGTGGCCAGGGAGGTGGAACTGATAGAGGAAATATATAGAAAAGCTGTCTTTGAAAAGGGAATGACAGCATAGAGAGTAAAATATGGGTAATGCACAGCCCTAAAGCTTCTGATCTTAGTTGGAAAAGAAGAAAAGATTTCAGCACGCCTGTATATGCACACGTAGACAAACACATGGATGTATGAACGTGCATCTACACACACACACACACACACACACACACCCCATATCATACTAAAACAGAAACATACTGAACTTTCCAGAGCAATAGAGGACCTTCTTGCTACTGTAGAACACAGGAGATTGAGAAAACATTTGGAGAAGACTGTCTGAATTTCAATAAACTGTAAGCCTCACCCTCCATCTTCAGAAATGATCATCTTTCCAGGATAAATAATACTAAGGATAATAAGGGCAAAAAAAAAAAAAAAAAAAAAACTAAGAAGGAGGATGTGGAGAGGAATACACTCACAAAATACAGATAAGAGTCATTTGTTGAAAACTCAATACAAACAAGAAAATAGGTGACTATTATTTGTAATCCTGACTCTCTGCACTGGCCTCTAGAATAGTGTTCTTTGTATTCCCAGCACCTAGCAGAGTGGCTTGCACATAATAAATATTTCATCCAGATTTGATGAGTAAATAAGAGATGTTCTAAAGCAGCATTTCAGATATTATTGGTGTCTATTTGAAAATGATTTGTGGTAATTGGGCCTTCCTAGATTTCCTAAAATGAAACAAATATGTGTAGTTTTTGTACTAAGTTTAATCAAGGCAGGTCCTTTTGAAAATCTAATTAAATTAAACAAATATTTGCTGAGTCCTCACTATGCATAGATTGTTCTGCTAGTTTCCAACATGGATTTAACAATGAGACCTTGAGTAGCTGAATATCTACTATTTAACTAAAATTTTAATTTAAAAAGTGAGGTTTTTAATTGGTCTAGGGAAGTAAAAATGCTATTTCATCCCCACCACCCCATTCCAGAATCTATTCTAACAGTAAAACCATTTCTACCATTCCAATATAGTAATAGACTGAACAGGAAGATAATACAAACTATTCTAAATAGTGCAAGTGAACTGGATTTCTTTATATCTAATAATATACAGTCATAGTTACTGGGACTTCATACATTTATTTACTCATTCAGCAAGTATTTATAAAATGCCTTCTATTAGGAAGATGCTATAGCATATTAGGCAGTTTGAGAGTTCTTAAAACTGACTACATTCAAAGCATAAGTGACATTTGATTATAATGCATTTTTATTTCTGTTTATAAATAAAGGGATTTTCATTTGCTGTTTCATATCAGATAAAAAAAGGGGGGAGGGTTGGAGACTGGGTTTTGGTTCCACATGTAAGGAACTTGGAAGTTTACATGCCATCCTAACAACATGTGAAAATATGAACAGACTGAAAAATCAACTACTCTTCTTGGGTCCATGAGAGAGATGGGGACACAGGGCAAATCACTGCACCCAAGACTGAAGAGACAGAAGTCAAATAGGAAGGCAAGGCAGAAGCACAAGAGCTGAAACACCTATGGTAACTAGTGTTGGGGTAGGAGACCCTGCATGTTCATTAACAAATTGCTGGAGACTCAGTGGGGACAATTCTGAGAGTTAAAAACTCCAGGTAGACACAGTCATGGGGGACCCCCACCATTTTGTGACATTTACCTCCAGGAGCTCAACCAGTTTCCCATAGTAAATATCAGAGAAAACTCCCTTTGGGCTTCCAGGTGGGGGAAGGGAAAGGGAGCCATCTTGAAATAACCAGAGCACTGTGCTCTTCTTAACAAGCCCTGCCTTCAGGGGAAGCTAGTTAATCAGTGCCTAACCTGATGGGGTATTTTCAGAGCCTAACTGACCTAAGAGAGGGGAATACCCAACTCCAGCCCACTCCAGCCATCCTGCCCCACCTAAGAGAGGAGGAAAAAAACTGAGAAATTCTTGTGAGGTTCAAAGTCTAAAAGCATAGACTCACTTAAAAACTGAGATCTAGGGCACCTGGGTGGCTCAGTCATTAAGCGTCTGCTTCGGCTTAGGTCCTCATCCTAGGGTTCTGGGATCGAACCCCACATCGGGCTCCCTGCTCCTCAGGAAGCCTGCTCCTCCCTCTCCCACTTCCCCTGCTTGTGTTCCCTCTCTCGCTGTGTCTCTCACTGTCAAATAAATAAAATCTTAAAAAAAAAAAACTGAGATCTAATCATAGGACTATAGAATGATTCTTCTTCCCACATACCTCACCACCACATTGTTAAAGGCCTATTTACAATAGGTCCTTGTACGTGGTACACCATGAGCAGTTATCAATGAAAAATTACAAAGCATAACAAAGGGCAAAAAAGCATAATTTGAAGAGACAGAGCAAGCATCAGAGCCAGACATGGCAGGGACGTTGAAATTATCAGACTGGGGATTTAAAACAACTAGGATTAATATGCAAAGAGCCCTAGTGAATAAAATAGACATCATGCAAGAATAGACGAACAATGTAAGCAAAGAGATAAAACTCCTATAAAAGAACCAAAAAAGAAGTGCTAAAGATTAAAAACACTAATAGAAATGAAGAATGCCTTCAATGATCTCATAAGTAGACTAGACATAGATAAGGACAAAATCTCTAAGCTTGCAGTTATCTCAGTAGAAACCTTCAAAATTGAAAAGCAAAGAGAAGACTTTCTGAAGAAAACAGAACAGAATATCAAAGGACTGTGGGACAACTACAAAAGGTTTAACATATGCATAATTGGAACACCAGAAGGAGAAGAAAGAGAGAAAGAAACAGAAAAAAAAAATTGAAGCAGTAATGACTGACAATTTCCCCAAATTAAAGTTAGACACCTACCCACAAACCAAATAACCTTAGAGAACACCATGCAGGATAAAAATCTATACCTACACATATCATTATTAAACTACAAAAAATCAAAGATAAACAAAAAATCTTGAAAGAAAGCAGAGAACAATGAGATCTTACTTACAGAAGAATTACATCCAACATCTCCTCCTAAACCATGCAAGCATGGAGAAAGTGGAGTGAAATAAAGTGTTGAGAGAAAAAAGCCACCAACCTAGGATTCTGTACACTGCAACATTATCCTTCAAAGGTGAGGAGATATAAAGACTTTCTCAAATAAACAAAAATTGATGGAATTTTTTGCCAGTAGATGTGCCTTGCAAGAAATGTCGAAGAAATTCTTTGGAAGGAAGGAAAATAATATAGGTTAGAAATTCATATCTACAAAAAGAAAGGAAGAGCATTGAAGAAGGAATAAGTGAAGATAAAATTAAAAAATTTTTCTCTTATTCTTAATTGATCTAACAGATAACAGTTTGTTCAAAATGATAGCAACAATGTATCAATTACATACGCTTACTTATGTCTTATGTACATACATGTTTCTGGATATTCATGTATAAGTGAAATGAATGACAGCAATGATGCAGGGGACAGAGGGGAAAAATTAAGATTGTTTTGTTATTGTAAGATATTCACACTATCTATGAAGTGGTATAGTGTTACTTAGAAATAGACTTGGATTGGGTGCCTGGGTGGCTCAGCCAGTTAGGTGTCCAACTCTTGATTTTGGCTCAGGTCAACATCTCAGGGTCTTGAGATCCAGCCCGAGCCCCAAGTAGGCTCCGTGCTTAGCACAGAGTCTGCTTGAGATTCTCTCTCTCCCTCTGCCCCTCCCCCCCATTCAAGTGCACTCTAAATAAATAAATACTGAAAAAAAGTAGACTTGGATTAATTATAAATGTATATTGAGAACCCTAGAACAACCACTAAAAAAATTTTAAAAGAGCTATAACTGATACACTAAGAAAGGAGAGAAAATAGACTTTCATAGAATGCTCAGTTAAAACCACAAAAGGCAGAAAAAGAGTGGAAGATAAAAATAGGAACAAATAACAAGGGCAACAAATAGCAAACAAATAGAAAACAGTAACCAAAAAATGGTAGATATTAGTCGAACTATATCAGGTAAAAAGTAGTGCTTACATTGCTAGTGTTTAGTTTATTAAGAAAAAGGTCAAAATAGCAAGGTTAAAAATACATGTGCCCACATATTTACCATATAATCTCCCTTCTCTTCATTTTATTTGAGTGCTAGAAAAATAGGATTTATGAGAAAGAATATAAAGAAAAGGCCTTTTTAAAAATCAATTTTAATAAAAGGAACTCTAGTCCTTTTGATTAATCAGAATCTCCTAAAATATGTTCCTTTGAAAACGTCTTCCCAGATATAAAGGGCAGTTCACAAGAAAGGACTTCTATGGTCAAATCAGTTTGGGATTTGTTGCATTCTATAAATTCCTTACAATACACGTGAGCAGATCAAAGAGCCTGAAAAGTCCCACAGTAAAGAAAGTTCATTTAGCCAAATGTCTCCCAAGTTTTGGAAAGTGTGAACAAATTTTGGCAAAGAATGTGATCTCATAACTCAGAAGCACCAGATTTTTAAAGGTGGTTGAGCAGAATTAGCTTAAGATGAATATGATTCGTGTCTATACCCACAGTCTCTGGCTTTCCTGCCTCTTTTACAAAAAAGGACTGACCCCTCCCTCCATGTACACTTCAGTTGCCATCCCCCGTTTACTTTCTCCGGGACTTTATTCCTACATCATCTATTTTCTGGAGATGTTTGTCTCTGTTAAGATGCTGATCCATTAGTTACAAAAATGTTCTTTTGTAACTCCCATTTGGGAAAAAAAAAATCACTTGAAAAATGTCAAGTTGCCAGCTACTTCTTTGCTCCCTATTACAGCAAAATTCTTGAAAGTTTTTACTTTCAATGTTACATCTTCTCTGTTCAACCTCTTCTAATCTGGCTTTCCTCCACATCACACTATTGACCTCATTCTTGTCAAGGTCTCACAATTCCATGTTGCCAAACTCTGCAGACATTTGCCATTCTTGTCTTAGTTTACACAGAGCATTCTATGTAACTGGCCACTCATTCCTTGAAACACTATCCTTTATTTCTGCAACATCATACTCATGTTTTTCACCATATCTCATCTCTGACAGCTTTGATGACTTTACTGCATCCACTTGACCTAAAAAGTTATAATTCCCAGGTTCAGTTCAAGTTACTTTTGTTTCTCTAACCTCTTCCTAGAACATTTCATTCATTTCCACAGCTTTAAATAACACATAGGCTTAGGTTACGATTGCCAAATGTATAGCCCCAGTTGTTAATTCTGTTCTGAGTGTTAATTTTTATAGTTAGCTGCCTGTATGTATACCACCCACATCTCAAATGGTGTGGTATATAGAAAACTCACATTCCTACGCCATCCCAACTTCTGCTTCTGTATTACCTATCGCAGTAAAGGGCACCTCCCTCCACCTAGTTACTCGAGAGCCATCTTCATTCTGTCCTTCCTTTATCCCTCACATCTAAGTCATTAACAAGACCCATCAATTTTTCCCTCAAATATTTAGCTTGAATCTGTCCATTTCACTCCATCTGCATTTCTACCGTCTGAGTGTAAGCCAGCATCTTCTCTTGCCTGGCCTATTGCCATAGCTTCCTAGCTGATCTCTTTGTTTAGCATCCTGCTCCTTTCCAATCAATACCCCCCACAGCAGTGACTTTTTAAAAATGTAAATCCGGTTGACTCTGTCCATACCCCATTGCTCAAAATCCTTCAGTGGCTTCCCAATGAACTTAGAATAAACTACAGTGGACAAGATCTGGTTCATGTCTGTCTTGTCTCGATCCATTGGCCCCATTTCTCACCTGTGTTGGCTTTTCTGGTTTCTGTCCTCTTCCTGCACACATGTCCAGTTCTTCCCCTCCTGCTCTTTCCTCTAACTGGATTGCTCTTTCCCGATTCTATTACACTCCCAAGTGTCTTTCTGAGCACTTGAAATGATCTGTATTGATTGTGTTTATTACTAAGGGGTGATGGTGAGTTAAACTGCGTATGACTTGGGTATCATTTGTCTTCTCTTCACACACATCCCACATACAGCCCTGAGGGCAGAGATCTTTTTTATCTGGTTGACCACTGTGATCCCAATGCCCAAAGCAATTATGGCACAAAATAGCTGCTGAATTAATATTTATTGGATAAAGTAACAAATGATCTTCATTATAAACGAAGACTCATAAAATGTGTAATTATTTTTCAGTGTCCCCAAAAGGTATAATCCTTGTGAATTTCAGTGGAAAGTGGGTCTAAGGAGGTCAGTCCAGTTTCCAACAAGAAAACCTAATTAAAAGTGGAATGTGGAACTTCTAAGGTGATATATATCCCTAGCACACCTGAGGTTTAAGTATAAAAATAATTCACCACAAATTTTTTTTTAAAGATTTTATTTATTTATTTGAGAGAGAGAATGAGAGAGAGAGAGCACATGAGAGGGGGGAGGGTCAGAGGGAGAAGCAGACCCCCTGCTGAGCAAGGAGCCCGATATGGGACTCGATCCGGGACTCCAGGATCATGACCTGAGCCGAAGGCAGTCGCTTAACCAACTGAGCCACCCAGGCGCCCAATTCACCACAAATTTTTGCAAGCAATTTCAGATAAAAAGAAACATCTCATTGCATCCATATCTCTTTTTCAAATCGCAGCTCCCAATATCTTCAATTAAAAAAAAAAATCCTAGACTCCAAAAATTCTTTCCTCTCTGCTCATTTTTTTAATGTGGATTTTATTTTCACTAAAATGTAATTTAGACTTTGGCCACTTGGAGGCACTTTAGCTCTTTTATAGGTACTCCCTTCCTACAAATGCCAGGTGCCTTTCAAAAAGGCAAGAATTAATTACCCTAAAAATATTACATTCTTAATTCTGACATTTTTAACTCTCCAACTCCTACAATTCAAATGAGCTATTTATAATCTAGGAAATTGACATTACCAACTCATGACATCATCTTACTCGACTTGCCATTACAACTTTCTTCTGTCAGCTTTCTCATTAAGAGATCACAGCACTATCCATTTTTAGGCTAATTCACAACTAGGGCGAACATTAGAATCATGCCAGAAAATTTTCAAAATATACATTTCTGAGCCCCACTCTATCCATTCAGATGCATTACATCGCAACTGCCAGGGGTGTAGCATTAGGTTATGAGTTTTTAAAAAGCTCTCTGAGTGCTTCCAGTACTCTCTTGGATGAAAACAAAGCCCAATATTCTCAACCTGCCTTGCAAATATAGATATATATATCTGAAAAACTGTGCCTCGGAAGAGATAAAAATCTGGATATCCCTAGGAATGTCCATAGGAAACATAGGCATTTCTTTGAAGCATAGTCATCAAAAGACTGACTCAAAGGTTGCCACCAAACTTCTTTAGTTATAATTATCTTCTGTCCCTATATGTCCTTTGTCAAGGTTCTCTTCCCTAACATGAGAAATCAGACTGGCCTGATTTCCATAGCCTGGTTTCCCGGTTTCCACAGCCACCTCTGAAGCTGGAGACCATGTCCAGTGAACATGTGGAGTGGAGAGGTGGCTTGGTGAGTCCAGCTGGGCAGACAAGAACAGCACCTATTACTTTGCCATCTTCTCCCTCCACCACACAACATTCCTCTGCTTTGAGCAGGTAAATATGCCAACTGCATTCACATTCCAGTACCAACAATGCCATTAGCTCCCTTTGTCAGCAAACTTATAAAGTATTAGTGAACATAGTTGCTTTTCCTGCAAGAACATGAGCAGGAGAACTGTATTTTGATTTTGCATCTTTTTAGCCCAAGCCCAGGAAGCCCACTCAACTCAGGAAACAATGAAGAGCATCATCTTCAATTCATTTCTCTTTGAATCTGGGTCTCATCCTGACAAAAGTGTGAGGAAAAAATGTATGTGTGTGTGTGTGTGTGTGTAGGTTCCACGTTATTCTAACACAGAATTAATGATCACATCGTGCAATCATATCAAGAGAGTGGGATGTGCTGTGCTTTGGAATAAAAGTGGCATAACTTCCTGTCCTGAGTTTCCAGCATAGAAGTTCACCTGCTAGTGTCCCTACGTCCTCGTCCACAAAATGGAGAAACAAAAGTACATATCTCTATGGGGACTAAGTAAGATAACATGTTATGCCTGATGTGGTCAGTTGTCCCCAGCATCTATCCCCACCCTTTTCTATGCTCCTTCCTGGTCCACTGCATCTGGGAAGATAAATACTACATTTCTCTGACTCCTTGGCAACAAGGTCTCTGGATGTGAATTGTGTTCTGCCAACCAGAGCCGGAAGCTGGATGTGAGCAAGAGGCGTGTTCTTTTAGCATCTAGCTATCTCTGCTCGCAGCAAGACATTATGAATAGGAGCTTTTCCTGCTGCAGAAAATGAGTCCATTTTCCAGATTTTTCGGTGTTGTGAGACTTGAGGCATTACAGCAGTGCTGGAACAGACGAGTGGAACTTCCCAGTGAATCGGTTCTGTATTGTTTTGACAATCATCCCAGAAGGCCCACCCAAAAACCTACTCCTCCAGTCCTTTCTCTGATTGTAGGGACCTCACTAGCAGCCTAACCTACTTCACCTTTAAGTCTCAGAATGGTTTCTATTTCCTACTGTAAATCCTAACACAGACATACAGAGTCCTTTCCAGAGCTTCCGGCACTTAAAAATTGCTTTTAAAATATTAGCTATTGTATTTATATTTGACCTTAATCGTGTTGCTTAAACACACTAAGCCTGAATTTCCTTACCTGTAGAATGGTGACCCGCTTCTGGAACTGCTGTGTAGATAAAAGATGATGTATGAAAACTGCTTAGCACAGTGAGTAAGTGCTCAATAAATTTCATCTGTAGTTATTATTTTTATTTATTGCCACTGTTATTTTTATCAATGTACAAATCATTTTGATATTAGTCTTTTAGCTTAGGATTAAGCTAAAAATCTTACACACTTTACAACACTATCTCGAACAGCACTGAACAGGTCTATGCTGAAGTCTATGCTACTGACATGAAGTAGATTTCTAAATCTGGTGATATGTTACACAGAGAGCCAGGCTAAATTTAAAAATAATAATAACCATGTCTCAAAATTGAATCATCTGATTCTTGCCTATTGGATCCTTTTTTTTTTTTTTGGACTTTGCTATGCAACCACTAGAGGGTAGACAAGTACAGTGGAAAATCAGTATCAGAAAAGCAGTAACATTCTTGGTTTGCTTTTTGAAAGTGGGTAGAAGCCATATTTTTCAAACATGTTTCTCCTGTTGCAGCAACCAATGAAGAGGGTAGAATATATATGTTTAATATCTAAAGACACAAATGTCAGTTAAAATATCATGTGTTTATTTTAACTTCATGGTTTCATAGAATTAATAGGCACAGTATCCCACCAGGTACCTATATACCTTTTAAAGCAAAACAACAACACATGCATAATTTTTTTTTTTTTAATTTAGAAGAGAAGTAAACAGTCCATGAGTCATTAGAACAGAGCAAAAGCACACAGTGGTATCCTAGTAAGAATGCCATGAGCCTGGGGATACATAAAAGGGGCCATTTTACCCATTAGGTGCTGTAGGCAGTGCTTGGTGTTTATGAATTTGCCAAAATACTAGGAAAAATGTGTGAGACTTGTAAAAAAAAAAATCGACTCCCAACCTTGAAATACAAATTGCTTTTTAATTTATACATACACACATGCACACAAGTTAACAAACCAAACACGAAACAACAAAAATCTGCTGGGATTTAGACTGAATACCTTTAATAAATTTTCTTAAAATTGCCATCTTTACAAAACTGAATCTTACAATCCATGAATTCAATATTGTTTAGGTTTCATTTAATTCCTAAAAGATATTTTACAATTTTCTACATAGAGTTCTTGCACATATTTAGAGTTAGGTATTTGGATTTTTTATACTCCTTTAAATAGTATCTTATTCTTAAATTTAAATTTCTAACGGTGACTGGTATATATTCATATGATAATTTCTGTACCCTGGTTGTAGTCAGCAAACTAGCTAAATTCTTTTCTTAGTTGATACTAATTATGTGTAAAAGCTCTTGAATTTTCTGTACATATGATTATATCTTCTGCAAATGATGTCAATTTCATTTCTTATTTTGCTAGCATTAATTTTTTTTCTTTTTCTTCCTGCATTGCTGGGGGCCTCCAGTATACTAGGAAATAAAACCATGACAGCAACATGCTAAGCCTCGTTCCTGATGTGAATGGAGAAGTTTTTAATCTTTCACCATTACATACAACATTTGCTAAAGGTTTAACAATCTTATTAACCTTTTTAATATAGTAACTTAGACTTTATTAATCCCTTGTGTGTTTCCTCTATTCAATTAATTGTTTTCTGCTATTCTATCATTTTATTCCTTTTATCTTCTTTGGATTTAATTTGCTGGATTTTTTTCTAATTCTAACATTGAAATGAAGGCATCATTGATGTTTAGACTTTTTAAATACATGTATACAGGACTTTCCTTTTTTAAAAAAAAATTTAATATTTTATTTTTAAGTAATCTCTATACCCAAAGTGGAACTCCAACTCATAGCCCCAAGATCAAGAGTCACATGCTCCACCAACTGAGCCAGCTAGGCACCTCCATATAGGACTTTCAATATAAATTTCCAATAAGTATGGAAAGTGAGTTGGGAATAACCAGTTTTCATTATTCAAACTGATCTCCCCAGCATCTTCTTTCTGAAATTAAATTCTTTAGTAGTTTTTTATAATACTGTGTAGATTAAAGTCATTTTTCTGAGTCCACAGACCTTGCCTTTCCTAATCCTCCATGTCTATTCTCTTCTTTAGTGTATGATATTCCATCTCAAAACACGCTGATACACTTGCTACAATTCTTGCTTTGGAATACTCTGGGGAATGGCCATGTCTGGAGCCAACCCCTGCTCCACAGTAAACAGAACACTTGATCCTCTGCTAGCTTCAGAAATCCCATCCTTTGTACGAAACCTTTCCTCACCATTGTGGTTTTTGTTTTAGGGGTTTGTTTTGTATTTCTGTGTCATACTTTAGGGAAGATCAGGATTCTGAATGTTTTAAAGAAATTAATCCCAATCAATTCCTATTTGGTTATCAGGTTTATACTATAATGTGAACCATGATTTCAATTTACAATAAGGCCAATTTTGCCTTAATTCTGTGGCTGCATTATTCGGATCCTGCTGAATTGTGAGATGAATTTTCTATTAATGTTAACTTCCCCACCATGGAAGGTAAAACCAGATGAAGTAAACTGGTAACTCTCATACAAAATGGTGGATATATTATTTGGAGTGCGGCACTTCCACAGCCAACTTTTTAGCTTATGAAACATTTGACTTGGTTTCATGGTTATAGCCTGGCACTGACCTGGCCAGTCCTGTTGAAAACGCATGCTCAAGATCACGGAGCAGACAGGATGTGACACAGCGAATGAGTCAGTGCACGCCCACAAACTCCTTTAAGAAAAACAACTACTAGCATTTTGAGCTGGTATTAATCATCTTAGTAGTATAAAAAGCGACTCCTTTCAGATGCCAGCAGAGAGCAGGTTACTAAAGACCTGCAATGGCCAAAACTTTTGGCAGAATGATTAAAGGGGAAAGCACTTAGTACAACTCTAAATAAGGAGAATTATCCATAGCTGGAAGTTTCTGGAACAATCCAAATCTTTGGCTTCAATGGAATTCATCAGAGTATCTTTCTCTTAACTGTTGTCAAAAAAATCACAACACTTTTCTCATCGTTCCTAAGGCAGATGAAAATCATCATCCCATGACTGCCCAACATTTTCTGGATTAAACCAGTCATCATATATTCCTTGAGGGCCAGAACTGCACCTGGCCAAGTTATAAGCATATAACACATACACAGACTCTCCCTGACTTATCATGGTTTTTGACTTTACAATGGTACAAAGGTGATATGAATTCAGTAGAAATCATACTTCATATTTAGAATCTTGAGCTTTTTCTAGGCTCATGATTTGCAGTAGATACTCTCTCACAATGGGGGGCTACACGTCAGTCAGCTACCCCCCTCCCCAGTCAGCTATACGTAATTGTGTAAGCAGCAAGCCCCACCCCCCAGTCAGCTACACAATTACAAGGGTCAACAACCAATACACTTAAAACCATTTGTTTTTCACTTTCAGTACAGGATCCAATCAATTTCATGAGATATTCAACACTTTATTATAAAATAGTTTTTGTGTTAGTTGGCTTTGCCCAACTATAGAAAAATGGAAGTGTCTGAGCACGTTTAAGGTAGGTTAAGCTAAGCTATGATATTTGGTAGGTTAGGTATATTAAATGCATTTTCAACTTACAATGGGTTTATTGAGATGTAACCTCATGGTAAATCAAAGAAAATCTATATAATAAATTGGTATTAAATTATGCATTTCATAACAAATTAATCTACACTATTTCACGAACGCTTAAAAAACAAAAGTGAAATATTCACAAGAAAATATTTTATAATGGTGGTAAAGGTTAGAACCATTTTAAAAGACTACTTGTGCTACGTGAGACTATCACTCAAGGAAAAAAAATATTGGGCCACCTGGGTGGCTCAGTCAGTTGAGCATCCAACTCTTGAGTTTGGCTTATGATCTCAGGGTCTTGAGATCAAGCCCTGTGTTGGGCTCTGCACTCAGCGGGGAGTCTGCTAGATTCTCTCCTTCTCGCTATCCCTTTCCCTCTGCCCCTACTCTCTCTCTCTCAAAAATAAATAAATAAATCTTTAAAAAATATTAGCACATAGTTATCCATAGCAGTTATTTTCTATAATGAGATCACACTACATTAATAAATTTCTTGATAATTATAAAGCAAATACTTCCACAAAAATGATCACCACAAACTCAGAATGATAAAATCATGAGGTTATTTACAACAGTCATTCAATGTGTATTAAGTAAATAAAAGAAGTTGTAAAACAAAAAATTGTGAACATCCAAATGTTAACAAATTTTACTTTCTTTGTTTTTATTTTGAAAATTTTTCAATCAACAGAAAAGTAAAAACAGTAAAAGAAACACTCATATGCCCTTTGTCTGGATTCCTCAATGTTAACTTTTTGCTGTATTTGTTTCTCTTGTAATATTGGGGGGTGCTAAACCATTTGAGAATTACTTGCAGATATCATAACATTTCATCCCTAAACGCTTTAGTGAATATCTGCTAAGAACAAAGACCTTCTGCTATATAACAGTACAATTACTTCACTCAGGAACTCTAACACCAAAATAATGCCATTATCTAATATACAGTCTAGTTTCAAATTTTCCCAATTATCAATAATGTCCTTTGCTGCTCATTTGTTATTTATTTTTCCTCTCTAGGTTACAACCAAGGATCTCACATTGCAGTTGTCATCTCTTTAATCTGAGATAGTTCCCCAAGCCACTTTTGTTGTTCATGACATTGACATTTTTTTAAGAGCCAAACAAGTTGTTTTCCAGAATGTTCTGCAATTTGGATTTTTCAAATAATTAGATTCAGTTTAAATATTCTGAACACGAGTGCTATACAGATTAACTTGTGTCCTTTTCAGTGCATCAACAATTGATATCAGTTTCTCCCATTGTACTTTTGTGCCCTACAGTCAAGCTCTGCTATTACTCATCTCCTGAACCACCCAGGGGTTATTTTCTCCTGGCCTCTGCTAACAGTCTTCCTTTATGGAAAGCTTTCTCTATTCTTTTCCAACTACCCAAGGTTTTTATTTGTTCATTGTTCAAATATCATCACCACAAAAATTTTCTATACTTCTCCAGCCTTCAGATATATACATATACATATATATATATATATATATTCAAAATACCTATAGCTTTCTAAAATCCACTCAGTGCTTCATCATAATGAATTACTTTATAGCTCCTCTTATATTAATACTAATCTTTTTTTTTTTTTGAGAGAGAGAGAGAGCGGGGTGGGGAGGGGCAGAAGGAGAGGGAGAAAAAATCTTAAGCAGGCTCCATGTCAGGGCACAGAGCCCAACATGGGGCTCAATCCCACGACCCTGAGATCATGACCTGAGCCAAAATCAAGAGTCAGGTGCTTAACTGACTGAGCTACCCAGGATGCCCTATTAATACTAATCTTCTTGCAATCATATACCTTGTAATCCTGCTAGATCGCTACTCCATTGACAACAGCAAGCATGGACCTTGAATTCTCCACAACTGGATTTTATTTCCCACAGAGCTTATCAGAAAAAAAATCCAATTCCTCCTCTTTCTTCAAAATAGTATTTCCTATTTTTTAAAAGAAATAGGTCAGTTGACTTGAAATAATCATAATAAAAATAACAAAAAATGGAGACAAGCAGAACATCGTATCTGCTATCTCAAGTAATTGTAGTATTTATTTTTTATTACTTTGTACAAAAAAATTCCAGAAAACTCAAAACTTTATAGCTCCACATATTATACTCTGTTTGCCTTTGGGCTTACCTCTGTTTTAGTGTAGAGCATATTTTCCAATGGTAAATACTTCTTGTTTATGTCTTCAGGCTCATTAATGTCTAGCATCAACGTACGTAATCACAGATGAGAAAATGCAGAAGGCTCTGGTTTTAGGCCTTGCACTGTTGTGGTTTCTCGTTGCTAGGAACACACAGAAACACTGCTGACTACTGCAGATTCTCCTGTTTGTGTAACTAAATATGGGTGAATTTTCTTAAGAGAAAAATATTACCAATAAATGTTTATTTTTTTAATTATCACCGTTACCGTCAAGTTGCTAAAAGATTGACTGAATCAAACTATAACACAAATGATCTTCAAAATTCGGCTCTGACAAGCCATAGATGTTTATCAAAGTCAAATATAATCCTGGAACATGGTTTATGTCAAGAAAACAACTGCTGATTGAACCTGCCTTTAAGTGGATTAACCCACACTTTTAACAGTAACAAGTCTTACAGCTTTAACACCTTTTCAGGCTCATTGAGGGTGGGAGATGTTCTTGTAAAATCAGGAAACGTTAAGAAATACAAGATGAAACAGATTTCAAAAATACAGGACTTTTCGGAGACTTTACTTGGTGTTATTTTGAATTGTGAATCTACAAAAAGGGAATAGAGGATTTCCTACTTTTAAAAGTTAATTGGAGTAACTTATGATGACTACAGAAGACATAGATTAAAACACAAGCATATTTGCAAGTAATTCGAGAGTCAATGTCATTATAATGCAGAGTTGGAGGCAGACAACCTGAATTCTTCTCTTACCTGTCAGTAATTACCTGTGTGAACTCAACAAGGCCTTAGGCAAAGGACTTTGTCCCCATGCTTCAGTTTCCAATGTGTAAAATAGAGATAAAAACATAAGGTTATTGGGGCCCTTAATGGCTCAGTTGGCCAAGCATCTGCCTTCGGCTCAGGTCATGATCCCAGGGTCCTGGAATCGAGCTCCATATCCCTCTGCCTGCCACTCCCTCTGCTTGTGCTCTCTCTCTCTCTCACACACAAATAAATAAAATCTTTAAAAAATATATTTTAAAAAAAGAATTGTTGTATGGTAGAGTATGCAAGTGTTGAATCATTATATTCCAATCAAATATAACACCTTATGTTAATTATACTTCAATAAATAAATAAATTCATAGTGAAATTACCATATAAACTGAAAAGCACTCCATGAATATGAATTGATATTATATTTTTATTGTAATATCCCACATATGTTTCCTTGAAGGTTTACAATCTTTGCTTACTCTGATTAGAAGTTCTACTCTCAGGGGTGCCTGGGTGGCTCAGTCGTTAAGCGTCTGCCTTCGGCTCAGGTCATGATCCCAGGGTCCTGGGATAGAGCCCCGCATCGGGCTCCCTGCTCCGCGGGAAGCCTGCTTCTCCCTCTCCCATTCCCCCTGCTTGTATTCCCTCTTTCGCTGTGTCTCTCTCTGTCAAATAAATAAATAAAATCTTTAAAAAAAAAAAAAAAAGAAGTTCTACTCTCAGAGTCTACAGTAGTACAAGATGAAATAAACTTCCATATGATACAGCTGTGTAACTACAGGACCAGGCCATGCAACTAACTATATGACTATGTTTGAAAGTCCTTCTAATTTTCAATTTTAAAGAAATGCTTTCAGATAAGGAATACAAATATAAATTTACTTATGTTTTGACACGATGGAAAGATAAAACAAAGTTATTAAAAATGGTACTATGGGGAAAAAAACAAGAATAGAAACGGGATGTCTCTCTCTATATATATTTACACTGGAACCTTGGAAATGTCTTATGTAATAAAAAAATATAATTACTTCCGAAATAAAAAGCTAAGCATTTCGTAATAGCAATAAAATGAAAAAAAAAAAAGAATCTAATTGCACATCAAATTTTTTACTTAAACACACAGAGAAGAATTATTTCAAGTGACTTTAAAATGCAATACTTTTACTGTCCATCACGAGTGAGATATATCCTAGGGATAAAAATTACCACAAATAAATCATAAGCTGCATTCAGCAGCCTTATTGTTAATGATAACATTGGTATTATTCTTTTGAAGTCATTGTATGTTTATGGTTTAGGATAAATCAAATAGGTAATTATGTACATATCATGTCACCAAGATTTTTAATATGAGAAGAAAAGTATAAAGCCAAGTAAAGTGATATATAGCAGTCATACATTTGAAATGGAAATATCATTATGGATTCATATTTTTCTTTTTCTTTTTTTTTTTTTAAGATTTTATTTGACAGAGAGAGAGAGACAGTGAGAGAGGGAACACAAGCAGGGGGAGTGGGAGAGTGAGAAGTAGGCTTCCTGCAGAGTAGGGAGCCTGATGTGGGGCTCGATCCCAGGACCCTGGGATCATGACCTGAGCTGAAGGCAGATGCTTAACGACTGAGCCACCCAGGTGCCCCCATATTTTTCTTTTTCTAAAAAAATTTATATTTTCATTGTTATGGACTAAATGTTTCCCCCCAAAATTCATATGTTGAAGCCCTAATCCCTGGCGTGGTGGTAATTGGAGGGGGAACCTTTGAGAGGTGATTAGGTCCTAAGAGTGGAGGCTTCATCAGAAGAGACAGGGGAGAAATGATCTCTTTCTCTTCCATGTGAGGACACCATGAGACAGTAGCTCTCTACAAGGCAGGAAGCAGGCTCTTCCCAAACAGCAAATCTACTGGCACCTGGACCTTGTACTTCCCAGCCTCCAGAACTCCAAGAAATAACTGTTGTTGCTTAAGCTATCAAGTCTATGGCATTTGTTATAGTAGCCTGAAAGAAGACACCTACATTTATTTATCTTTTTAGAAATGCATATTATATAAATACCTGTCCACTGAAAAGTTCCAGAAGCAGTGCAATGACCACCTCTGGAGCCCCAATTCTGGTCTCTGAACTTTATTTTCCTCCTCAGTAAACTGATTCCAGGTCTGAGTGGAAAAATCCATCAGATATAAATCTGCAACATCTTGTGCTGAAAAGCGAGAAAGCAATCAAAGTTGTAGAGGTCATAACAAAGAGGCAGTGGAAGCAATTAAGCAGCTCCCATGGCTAATTTAAGAAACAGTTTGAGCATCAATAGAAATGACTGGAAAGGCCTGAAAGTGATCTTATACATATATAAAATATGAGTCAGTAATTATACCAAAAGAAAATTTTGTAAACACTCATTGGTCACCTTCAACAGTTACTAAGTTTCCCAAAAAATTGATTTTATGCATGATCTCTTCTGCTTTTTCTGTGTATAGTTTATTTCATGCTATATGCATTTCCAGGGTAACTGTTGTATGAAACCTGTTACTTCAACTTGGGATGACTTGGAAATGCCACCAGAGCTCCAAAACTTTCCATAGCATCAGACATTGTTGAGACTGCAGTCGGCTTCTCCCTCTTCACTCTTGCTCTCTATTCTCCTGAGCGCTCTCACTCATAAATGCCCTGGATGTTAATCTCCATCATATAGTCTGCTTCCCAAAAGACCCAGCCTGTTGCAAGCAGTTATTGCCTTGTGTGGTCTAAGAAAGCAAATACGAAGATAGGATTAAAGAGCAGAATCACTTTGTTGTCCATTTGGCATGAGAACTCGTTCACTGATGGCAGGTGGATCACAGACTCTGGCACAAGGAAGCAGTGGAACTGGTAATATTTTCACTGGTTTGGCGTACCGATGGAAGGAAATACATTTGCTGGTGCCGTGTGTCAGACATTTGAGAAACATGGGAGAAATAGTAATGACCAGGAACAGAAGTGGGTGAGCTCAAGTGACACTCTAGAAAAAAAGATAAAAACTGAGAATGATTAATCTGCATTTAAAAGCTAAATGTAACAGCCATAAAGCCTCCCTGGTGATAGATAGATGATTGATAGGTCATTGATAGATGATAGATAGATGATAAATAGATAGAGGCATGTCTCATCTTCTGCAGTGGGAAGACAGGCAAAGGAAGCTGAAAACAAGATGCATAAAAGTAGCCAAAATTCGAAAGATTAAAATCCCAACCAACACAGCTCTACTCCACCAATGTCAGTTTTTTTGTATGGGAGAGAATGTGATTGTCACACATAGGGTCGGGATGGATATCTAGCTTCTTGGACCTGGAAATTTTAAATTCCCTTCCAAAGATATTGTTTCCAAGAGCAATGCCTAATAAATGCCCTGCACATCAATCTCCATCTCAGTGTTTTCCTCCCAAGGAAATCAACCTACAATAGTGACCAATTATTAATGAGTGTGAGAATTTTCTTTATCAAAGAATTCTAGCTAATAAATGCAGAAGGGATTATAGATTTAGCAAATCACCAATGGCAGCCTGTAATGAAATTATAGATCTATCTAGGCCATCCAGCACCATAACTAGTGACTAAAATCATCATGTCAAAGTTTGATGGGGAAACTTTATAAGACTGGCAACACATTAACCCACTCATCAATCCTAATATCACTACAGATGAGACAACCTGATATTATATGCTCCTGATGTGATGGAAGATGGTATATTTATAGCAACATTTATGAAGTATTTTTTTCCAAAAGTTGAATCTGAATCTAATCAAATATGTAAATTGCCAATTTACAGGAAATATAGGTAAAGAGGAATAAGTAAATATAAGCAGCCATATCCAGAATGTGAGAAATTCTTCAGGACAAATGAATCAATCTTAACCACTTGATGATAAGGTACTTTTAAAAAATGAATTAATGTTTTAGAGGAGAATTATAATAATCTTCATATTAAGTCTTTAACAAATAATTTATACATAATAAATTAACATATTCACATTTAATTAAGAATTGTTACCATAAATGACTAATTACCCCCAAAAAGGCTAATTCTCATTAATAATGCAATGATATTATTTGATTTTTTTAAAATGTCTGATAGAAATTTATTAGATTAAAAATTTACCAAAAGCAAGTTGATTAATTTACATTTGATTGTAAGAGTAGTTTGGTGAAAAAGTTATCCCCAAATGTTTGTCAGAATTTTTCTTTAAGATTTTATTTATTTATTAAGAGAGAGAGAACGAGCAGGGAGGAGGAGCAGAGGGAGAGAGAGAGAGAAGTAGACTTCCTGCTGAGCAGGGAGCCTGACTCAGGGCTCGATTCCAGGACCCGGGGATCATGACCTGAGTCAAAGGCAGATGCTTAACATACTGAGCCAACCAGACACCCCTTGCTTCAAATATTTTTAATGTTAGTTCATTATAGAAAGTGACACGTTTTGTATAAACATTATTGATAAACTTTAAAAATTTTTTTTAATCTAGTTGATAAATTGTTAATAGATTGTTAATCTAACCTATCAGTTTGGCATATTTCGATTTTTTCTTTACTTTTGGCATTTCAGAGAGTATAATAATATAAAAATGATAATCAAAATATTAACTATCCTTATAAAACAAAACTATTAAATAAAATTTAAAAATTTACAAGAAAAGTAAAATGTAAGAAAAATACTCAAAATATTGCAAACCTACCCATTGGGCACCAAAGTTATCAATACCATAACCTCAGTTTTTTAATCATCATCATTTCTATTTAATTGTTTTGTTCAACTTTAGGCCAAAATGCTTTTGGCTAAATTGATATTAATCCAACTGTTTTCTGCTGGTCATACAACAACCATTTCATTTTGAAGATTATTGATTTTTAAATAGATAGCTAGAAAATGTCATTGATTATGTGTTCTTCATGTGAATTAAATAAAAATCACATTATTTCTAATAAATAGGGAAACCGTAGCCTCTAGAAATGTTGTTTTTGCTTGCAATGCCAAACGCTGGAAATGGGTTAATTGGTTTGTATATATGATGTAATCTCTCTCTCTCCCTCTCTCCCCACCCCCCACTTACCCAGTCTCTGACACCAACCACTAAAGTAACCAAAATTCATTAGGTCCCTATCTCACAAAGGAGTGACTCATGAGTATATTCCAAAGTCACTGATGCTGGAAGGTAAAACTAGATATAGCACTTTACTGCAAGAAACTTGGAATGATGCTGTCACATTCACTATGTGTTGTGCACTGTTTAAAAAATTTCCAATACTTTGTTGTGATGTATAACTCATGTTTATAAATATATGTATATATTGATAGATAATTTTCAGGTACAAATAATTTGTACTCAAGTTTGTTTGGTCAATGTACACAGTCTCTAGTCCTTAGGATCTATGAAGATCAAAGCATTAGACAAGGCCTTGTTTCTCATCAAAGTTTCATTCTTTCATATTGACTGTAAATAATCCATGTTTGTAAAATAAGGTCTTATAATATCAGAGGCAGTTTTGCTTTTCTTTCAGTTTAATACAAACATCTTATGTTGTCTGAATCTAATTAACATGACAAACTGCCTTACAAATCTACTGTCCTCCTCATCAATATGTGAAAAATTATTTGGAGCGAAACACCACAACTATTTTAAAAAATCATTTACATATTCATATTCTATTTTTAATTTTGCTTAACACAGATGCTTAGGGATGCTTTTTGGGGAAAATAATTGGTTAGGAAAATGCATAATAGAGTGTTATCTGTCCATATATAACAACTAAAATAGATCATGTTGTATAATTCTTAATGTGATGTCTACTTTGTTTTTAAAAATCTAGATAGTTCTGTATACAGACAATTTAAAAATATGAAAATGGATACAAGCAATTGCTGCTGAAGCCTGGTGATGCGGCAGGCAGGCAGAGAGAGATCTCCCAAAGGTCAGAAAGCAGAGAGTGTGAATACATAACAAAAAGTACTGTGAGCACTTAAAAAGCTGGCAGCCAGACTTTGAAACAGAAGAACTCTAAGGCTGCAGAAAATAACAGTTGTCCATATTTGTTCCTGAGTCAACACTCCATATATTTATAGACAGAAGCCCAAAAGGAGGATGAAGGACGAGGACTTACTGGTTATAAAACTTTAAAAAGTCATTGTTCTAGGTTCTTGGAGGAGATGGGACCAGGAAGATCAGACACAGGACCAGAGGAGCTCCTATTTCTGTTAAGAAGCCCCACTTGAGCTCCAGGGAGCTGTTTAACCATTAGGGGGACCCCTCAGGTCACGCAAACAGTATGACATTACTCTTAGACAACCAACTTCAGTTTGGTGATCAATTCAGCCTGATCAGGCTCATTAAAGTCAATACTTAGATAAAACAGGGAACTTTCACTGAAGTGAAAATCATCATTGATCTCGTCATTTTAATATCAAATACAGCTAAAGTTTAACACATTAATTATATCCATCAATATATCTGATATTCTATCATATATTGCTAACTAATTAGTTCACATAAACATCCATTTCCCAGTTAGATTATAAATTCCTCACAGGCTAAGATCACGTTTTAATATTTTTCTGTGTCTCACAAGACTTAAGACAGCCTAGATATATATGATTTAATTAATGAGTAATCAGCTATTCTGTTTTGGTTTTGCCCAGGAAAAAGTTAATACCTTCCATCCACCCAGGATGGAAGAGTTAGCCCATGCATCAAATAGATCCGTGAGTTTAAATACTTCCATAGAAGTATTTAATTCATTGTGAAAATTTTTTCCTAAGGAGAAAGGTTGAGTATTTGTTTTAAAAATAAAATAAAATTAAGAATACATGGAGCAGGAAGAAAACAGGGAAATGGTGGAGGAGGAAGAAGAAAATGAAGAGAAGAAAGCAGAGGAGGAGTAGAAGGAGAAGGAAAAGAATTAGGGAATGGAGAAGAAGAAGAAATGTAGAAATGGCAATTACACAAAATCAGGAATTAAAAAAAGGTGTCAGTTTCATCCTCTAAATTCTTAGGCATAAACATTTACCTCTCCGAATGACTTTTTAAAATTAGGATAAAGTTTGGCACTATATTTATTGATTCTCTCTATCAATAATTACCCCTAATTAAGATTTCTCCTTTGTGTTTCTAAACAAAGATAAAATTATAATTTTTTTAAAGTACTATTTCATCCTCAATCCAGTAGAGACCAATATACTGAGTAAATTCCAATAACACAAATATATACATTATATTCTTCATACATTTGAAGATTACATGAAATAATATCAATATACATAAGAAAAATTCAGCACCCAATGTATATATGGGAGATGAAATGGGCCAGGTGAGGACAAGCTTCCAGAAGTAAGAAAACTCAGTCTGGATTCAGACAAAGAGACATGACAACCATGAAGACTATCTGCGATACTTCTAGTCCTGTGCTTAATAATGTAAATTTTTTTTGAAAAGTATTACATAAACATATATTAAATATTTATTGACTGCCTTATCTGTTCTAGCAATAAAATATATGTATATAAATACATAGTATATAAAACAGGCAATAAATAAGAAGTGTAAAAATAGGGGCGCCTGGGTGGCTCAGTCGTTAAGCATCTGCCTCTGGCTCAGGTCATGATCCCAGGGTCCTGGGATCGAGCCCCGCATCAGGCCCTGCTCAGCGGGGAGCCTGCTTCTCCCTCTCCCACTCCCCCCGCTTGTGTTCCCTCTCTCGCTGTGTCTCTCTCTGTCAAATAAAATCTTTAAAAAAAAAAAAAAGTAGGGGCACCTGGGTGGCTCAGTCGTTAAGTGTCTGCCTTCGGCTCAGGTCATGATCCCGGGCTCCTGGGATAGAGCCCCACGTCAGGCTCCCTGCTCAGTGGGAAGCCTGCTTCTCCCTCTCCCACTCCCCCTGCTTGTGTTCCCTCTCTCGCTGTGTCTCTCTCTGTCAAATAAATAAATAAAATCTTTAAAAAAAAAAAAAAAGAAGTGTAAAAGTATATAATATGCTATATGTTGATAAATACTAAGGAGAAGCATAAGGCAGGGAAAGTAGACAGAAATTATGGGCGGGGGGGGGGGGTCATTAATCTAAATTAGGTGGCCAGAGAGAGCCTCACTAAACAGGTGGTATTTGAGCTAAGATATGATCGATGAGGAAGCCATGTAACTATTTGAAGGAACAGCATTCCATGTAAAAGGAACAGCATGAGCAGCAGTTCTGAGAGGAAAAGATGCCTAGCATGTTTGAGAAATAGCAAAGCGAGCAGTGTGGCTGGAAGAGAGAGTGAGAGAATAATGGAAGATAAAGGAGGGCACGGGTGGACGGGGTCTTCCCTGTCCTTTTTTTTTTTTTTTTTTTTTTTAAGATTTTATTTATTTGAGAGAGAGAGAATGAGAGAAAGGGTCAGAGGGAGAAGCAGACACCCTGCCGAGCAGGGAGCCTGATGCGGGACTTGATCCAGGGACTCCAGGATCATGACCTGAGCCGAAGGCAGACGCTTAACCGACTGAGCCACCCAGGCGCCCCCTTCCCTGTCCTTCTAATGACGCCTTTACTCTTGGCGAAGTGAGAACGTTGGAAGACTGTGACCAGAAAAGTGAAGTTATCTGTTTATGGTGGAGTATTTTTGTGGCTGGTGTGTTGCAGAGTCCATGCTGACATGGAGAGACCAGTTAGGAAGCTGTAATTGCAACAGATGGGAGAGGATTGATGGTTTGGTGGTTTGGACCAGGGGACTAGGGTGATAGCAGTGAACATAGTAAAAAAGGTTTGGATTTTTTTTTTTTTAATTTTTGTTTTGTCCTGTTTTTGTTTTTTTGTTTTTTGAGAGAGAGCACGCAGAGTGAGAGAGATCACGAGTTGGGGGGAGGGGTAGAAGGAGAGGAAAAAGCAGGCTCCCTGTTCAGCAGGGACTCTGAGATCACGACCTGAGCCAAAGGCAGCCGCTTAACCGACTGAAACACCCAGGCACAGCCCCCCTTTTTTTTAAAGAAATCTTTGGATTCTTGATTCTGCATCAACTTGTTTACTATCCAATTAGGAGAAAAAGTCTGGAAAACTTTAAAACCTAAAAATATTGTGTAAAACAAAAGGGAAAATAAATCATTTGTTTTTTTAAACCTCAGCTTAGAATAATATGAGAGCTTTTAGCATCTATTTCTTTAAAGTTATTAAGATTAAATTTCATTCACAGTCCTTGGTACCATGTTTGAAACAGAGAAGATGCTCTGAAATATATCCTGAATTGAAGTGAATCGAATCAAGAAATTATCAAAGAAAAAGAATGAATTCTAGTTTCATGCCTGTGGCTGGCAAAGCCTGAATACCAGAAAGATATCTTGCTCAATTTCCCAGCCAGACCTATTCCAAGTGTGGTCTCTGGACCAGAGCATCAGCACAAGTGAGAGCTTGTTGTCTATGCAAACCTCAGATGCCATTTACAGACCTCCTGGACCAGAATCTTGGGAGGTAGCGCAAGAATTTGTGTCTTAACAACCTTGCAGGTGATTCTTAGGAACAACAAAGTTTGAGAAGAACCGCTCTCAACTACCTTCAAAATCAATTCAATGATTTAGTTATACCCAGAATGGGATCCTGGACTTAGAACCAGAGTTTTTTATTAAGGTATTTTCAAATCCAAAGACCACTAAATAATTTATGTATAATATGAACATGTGATTTATAAATATACGTGTGTGTGTGTGTGTGTATAATCACCCCAGATATTCTTTCAAACTTGAAATCACCTTCTAGTCCTGGATAACAAAGCTCTACCTGTGATCCTTGTTATTCCAGGACCTCTTAAATCTTTCCAGATACCCTTTACTCTAAGAATGTCTCCAAGAAGCAAAAGGCAGAAGCAGCCTTCCTGGGAAGGCCTTGCTTTTTATCTCTTTCAAAGCAAGCTATTATACAAAGTGAAACAACATAATAAGATTTGTTCATTTGCTTGCTTGATTTTTTGAATCAGGAAAGACTAACATTTATAGAGACTTTGCTTTTCAGCTCTTTCTGCATCTTGCTGGTCAGAATAATGAAATGAAGAGGGGGTAGGCTTTGGGAGCTGACAGATGTTGGTTTGAAACCTGATTCTGCTTATGCTAAGCTCTACAACCTTGGACAAGTTGCCTAATCTCTCTGAGTCCCAGTCCTCATCCAAAAAGTAGACACTATGATAATAGATGGGTGTTTAACACAAATGAAGTACTCAACAAATTTGCATTCCCTTCTACCATCTCTAATTTGTCAATAATTTTTATTTCTGGACCCCTTTCCTGAACCCTAGAACAGACATAGAAAATAGCCTTCCCTCCACCCCATCCACAATGTGAGGCATTGAGGAAACACTGATTTGGGCAAGTGTGTAGCTCGAGTCTCTTAAACGCTGGATTTCCAGATGCACTTCCCTCAGAACCACCCATAGGGAGAAGGAAGAGAAACCACTTCCCACAGCTGGGGCTTTTCTCATTTCCAAAGCTGCAGAAGAATAATCACAGCTCCCAGAGAAAGTACTGCCAGGGCAGCGGGCTCTCTTCTGCTACCGAGAGAGCATTTACGTAGCTCTTTCGACATGACAGACCATCAGCCCTACTCCATATTGATTGTCTGCAACCTATCACTTTAAGTAAAATCTTATCTTTTACAAAATAAAGAACATTAGTCTTCTATATTTCATACTTCTACTTTCTCAACTTAACATTTTGCTTGACTGATAAGAATAGAGGAGAGAGAGGGAACCACTTGGTGGTTAGTCAACAAAGAGCCACTTGCAATCCCGTTCACTCTAAACAGAATTCAGCAATGTGCTGTTTGGGGTCAGGATCAACTTTCTTATCTGAACTAGAGAAATCTGCTCTTTTGTGTCTTAGAACACTTGTGAATGGCAAAGCTCACATGGTCAAACACTGCCACACAAGTTGGTGTGTGGGAGGATGAATCCAACAATTAACTGTCAAAATTCTATGAAATTTTTGTTATCTCTTTGGCTCTGTTTACATTAAACTTCTAACATTCTCTAGTTTGTGACTATATCAGACTTAAAAAGTGAAGAACTATAGATATTACAGTACAAAAAAAATTAGTTCAAAAGCCTTGGGATACTCTTATTCTGTGAGAAACACTCTTGTTTGAATAGTAAAACACTTTAGATCTCTAGTTCACTTAACACACCTATTTTCCAAAGGGAAAAAGAGGTCTGGGTTTGTATGTGTGCTGGTGGGTAGATGGAGGGCAGGGGGTGGTTTTGCATAGATCATGGGGCTTCGGTGGACTAAAAGAAGAAGAAGAAAAGAAAAAAAATAGCTAACTTCATTTTACTTTCAAGTTAAATTAAATACAAAAATAAGACATCTGCTTGTCTCTCTAAGCATTAGTATATAGGCACATAGATAAAGTATTATCAAATTAGATGCTATCTATTTTTTTAAGACTTTATTTATTTATTTGAGAGAGAGAGAGAGAGAAAAGGAGCAGAGGGGAAGGAGAAGCAGACTCCTCTGCTGAGCAAGGAGCCTGATGAGGCACTCAGTCCCAGGACCCTGGGATCATGACTTGAGCCTAAGGCAGACACTTAACCCACTGAGCCACCCAAGAGTCCCTGATGAACCCCCTCTTTTTTTAAGATTTTATTTATTTATTTGACAGAGAGAGACCACAGCCAGAGAGGGGACAAAGCAGGGGGAGTTGGAGAGAGAGAAACAGGCTTCCCGCTGAGCAGGGAGCCCAATGTGGGACTTGATCCCAGGACCCCGGGATTATGACCTGAGCAAAAGGCAGATGCTTAACTGACTGAACCACCCAGGTGCCCTTTTTTTTTTTTGTAAGATTTTATTTATTTATTTATTTATTTATTTATTTATTTATTTATTTGAGAGACAGAATGGGATGCTATCTAATTTTTTTAAAAACTTTTATTTATTAAATAATTGCTACACCCAACGTGGGGCTCAAACTCACTCGCCACCCTGAGATCAAGAGTCCCACACACTTCTGACAGAGCCAACCAGGTGCCCTGATCCTATCTAATTTTAAATTATTAAAAGTTATAGAAAAAAACATTTTCTTGATGTTTGTCCCTTCTAAATTTTAAGAATTCTTCTTGCATTATAGGACCAAAAAAATGAAGCAGTCATTGACAAGAGGCCTTTTTTCTTTCTTTTTTTTTTTAAATTTATTCTGCACAGGCTGCTTTCTGTATAAAGTAAGCTGCTGACTGCCACTCATCATACCACTGCTTTCTCAACATCCAGAAGGCAGGTAGCCTGGCTCTTGGGCTGGTTCAGACCCTTCTCAATATGGAAGTAGGACCACACACTCAACATCAAACCAATTAAAATAATCTTCTTTTCTACTAGCCCTTTTCCTTCCCTTTTCATCCCAGAGCCTACCATCAATTCAAGTTCATTCATTATCATGAAACAGGAAACTTTTTTTTCTGTTTCTGAGTATTTTTCTTAATCACTATTAATTAATTCATGCTTTGGCTACATGCTTACCAGTATAAATTAAAATATATGCTTCATGATTCCCAAAATAAGCTAAATAATAGGGTTGGGGCTGGTGTTAGTTGAGTTAATTCTACTTGGCAACAGTTTGGGCTTGATCAGCTTACAGAGATTTTTTTCCCCTCCTCCAGGATTCCTGAAAACATGCCTAGTTTCCAAGAACAGACAAGTTTATTATTTTAGTCTGTGTTAGCACCTTGGACACAAAAGAGATTTGTTATATCACCCTTTATAAATACATTTAGCAACAATATGCCAAGATTTACATTAGATTTTCTTTGTTATAGTAATTCCTGCTAATATACATATGATCTGGGTTGATTCCCGTGGACAACTAGGAAATAGCAACTAGATTACTTGACTTAAGTAAACTATGCTCACAACTCAATTCCAAGGGGTATATGTCTATAGCTAGATAGACTCTTGTAGAAACACACATATGGCTATAGGTGGATATTTTACTATATCTAAAGGAAAGAACTCCTATTTTATTGTTATTAACTTTTTCAATCTTTAAGTGTCTAAGGTTGTGAAATCACCTAAATATGCAAATGCAATAATTTTGATTAAGACAATCAAAAAGGGATGGGATTTATATATTTTTTCCTTTTTTTAAAGATCTTATTTATTTGCCAGAGAGAGACAGAGAGAGCACAAGCAGGGAGAGTGGCAGACAGAGGAAGAAGCGGGCTCCCCGCTGAGCAAAGAGCCCGATGCAGGACTCGAAGCCAGGACCTGGGATCGTGACCTGAGCCAAAGGCAGACACTTAACCGACTGAGCCACCCAGGCGTCCCAGGAATGGGATTTATATTTATTGTCTATTATGTACTTGGTTTCAATGCTTGATGCTTTATATCTGTTATATCATTTAAAATCTCACAGTATTCTAAATCTAACCATATAACTCAGAGTTGGTGTAAAGCTATTATATCACCAATCCAATTTTCTAAGGAAGAAAGGGCACCCAAATCAACAGGGCCAGTTGGAAGCATCCTAAGTTTAAGATAAAAACAAAAAACAAAAACAGAGCACACTTTATGCCTTTACTGTGTGTTCTTGAACTCCAAATCCTTGTCTTTCACCCATAAACTGGGGATATTACGTGATGTGCTAATGAAGATTAAAAGAGACAATGCAAAGAAGTAGCTAGGAAATAGGGACTCGATGTCGGTTTGCTCCCTATTAGTTCTACTTCTTCCTCTCCTTCCTCTCTCCCTACAGCTTTCTCTCCTGTCTTATACTCTACTTCCACTGGATAGTTAAATAAAGAATCAGAAAATGGTAAAACCGAAAGCAGACTTAGTGACCATCAAGTGACCTCATTTAACAAATAAAGAGAATAAGTTTAAAAGTGTTTAAAGATATAAATACCGCTAAGCAGTGGTAAATTCAGTTAAAAAAAAAAAACCTCCATATTCAATGTCTTTTCCCTTGTATCTACCTAAAAGTACATAGCTTACTTAAAAATTAGTTAATGTGTTACCTCCTATCAAGCTCCATTACAAAGCTGTAATCATCAAGACAGTATGGTACTGGAACAAAAACAGACACATAGATCAATAGAACAGAATAGAGAACCCAGAAATGGACTCTCAACTCTATGGTCAACTCATCTTCGACAAAGCAGGAAAGAATATTCAATGAAAAAAAGACAGTCTCTTCAACAAGTGATGTTGAGAAAATTGGACAGCCACATGCAGAAGAATGAAACTGGACCATTTCCTGACACAATACAAAAATAGACTCAAAATGGATGAAAGACCTAAATGTGAGACAGGAATCCATCAAAATCCTAGAGGAGAACTCAGGCAGTAACCTCTTCGACCTCAGCAGCAGCAACTTCTTGCTAGACACATATCCAAAGGCAAGGGAAACAAAAGCAAAAATGAACTATTGAGACTTCATCAAGATAAGATCTTTTGCACAGCAAAGGAAACAGTAGAGAAAACCAAAAGACAACTGACAGAATGGGAGAAGATATTTGCAAATGACATATCAGGTAAACGGCTAGTATCCAAAATCTATAAAGAACTTATCAAACTCAACACCTGAAGACAAATAATCCAATCAAGAAATGGGCAGAAGACATGAACAGACATTTCTCCAAAGAAGACATCCAAATGGTCAACAGACACACGAAAAAATGCTCAACGTCACTTGGCATCAGGGAAATACAAATCAAAACCACAATGAGATACCACCTCACACCAGTCAGAATGGCTAAAATTAACAAGTCAGGAAACGACAAATGTTGGTGAGGATGCAGAGAAAGGGGAACCCTCCTCCACTGTTGGTGGGAATGCAAGCTGGTGCAGCCACTCTGGAAAACAGTATGGAGTTTCCTCAAAAAGTTGAAAATAGAGCTATCCTACTGTCCAGCAACTGCACTACTGGACATTTATCCCAAAGATACAAATGTAGCAATCCAAAGGGCACCTTCACCTAATGTTTATAGCAGCAATGTCCACAATCGCCAAACTATGGGAAGAGCCCAGATGTCCACTGACAGATGAATGGATAAAGAAGATGTGGTGTGTGTATTATATATATATATATATATAATACACACACACACACACACAATGAAATATTACGCAGCCATCAAAAAATGAAATCTTGCCATTTGCAATGACATGGATGGAAGTAGAGGGTATTATGCTAAGCGAAATAAATCAATCAGAGAAAGACAATTATCATATGATCTCACTCATATGAGGAATTTAAGAAACAAAACAGAGGATCATAAGGGAAGAGAGGAAAAAATAAAACAAGACGAAACCAGAGAGGGAGAGAAATGATAAGAGACTCTTAATCGTAGGAAACAAACTGAGGGTTGCTGGAGGGGAGGTGGGGGGTGTAGGGATGGGGTAACTGAGTGACGAACATTGGGGAGGGTATGTGTTGTAATGAGCACTGAGTATTATATAAGACTGATGAATCACAAACCTGTACCCCTGAAACAAATAATACATTATATGTTAATTGAATTTAAATAAAAAATAAATTTAAAAAAAGTGTTACCCTCCATGCCCCCTCCAATTCTAAACTTAATCAAGAATTCTGAAACACCCGGGCGCCTGGGTGGCTCAGATGGTTAAGCGTCTGCCTTCGGCTCGGGTCATGATCCCAGGGTCCTGGGATCGAGTCCCGCATCGGGCTCCCTGCTCCTTGGGAGCCTGTTTCTCCCTCTGCTTCTCTCTCTCTCTCTCTCTCTGTCTCTCGTGAATAAATAAATAAAATCTTAAAAAAAAAAAAAGAATTCTGAAACACCCACGTGTAATGCCAACTACGTTTGTATAGTTCTACATGCTTCAAAAATACAAATAGTGACAGCCTGCAATGGCGCCCATGTGGGCTGTTCAGTTTCAGACAAGTACTACTGTGCACAAGTCCCAACCCACTGTTGCTAGATATTTTTCAAGAACAGACATATTTCTCAATACTGGTGTAAATTTTTTTCTGTTTTTTAAATATTAAGAGGGCTAAACAAACCACCTGTTTATGTTCTCTGCAATAATGGAAAAAGTGAAGAGACAAGCATTCATAGCATCTTCCACACAGCTTACTATATAAAGTCTGCACTCAGTAAAGGAATTAAGGGAGAATAAACAATTCTTTTCTTTCTGTTTTCTCTTTCCACTTGCTTTCACCTTAAATTGGGTAAAAAGTGAGCTTTGATGAGACTGTTCTATCATACTTCCCTTTGTACTCTGAAGTTTACAGCTCACAAATAGGAGCGTGGCAAGCGTCTGTCAGTTGATTCATTGGTTGTGGGATTGCTATCAATTTCCTCCCCCTCCCATACACACTAACTCCAACCCTTTATTCCTTCTTCAAACATGTATCCAATAAACAGTCACTGAACACCTGCAATCTTTCAGGCCCTGTGCTGCAGATGATAAAGAAACAAATAAGAAACCGTTTCTGCCCTCCAAGAATTCCAAGTCTAAAGTAAGGGCATGTATATGTAACAAAATAACTCTTTTTGAAAAACAAAAACAAAAACTAACTCTTTCTGATGATATATAAAAGTTTTATTGGAGATGACTCCCTTTAAAGTGGCATCCACTCTCCTTACTACCCACCACATCTCACATTGCCACAAAAGAGCTCAGAAACTTAAAAAAAAAAAGAAAAAAAGTGCAGCTGTCAGTAATGATTAACACAACGGCGAGACATGGTGCCTGAGAACGGATATAGGTGGTTTTATAAGGACTATGTGGTTGTGTGGGACACGCATGTTGAACAGAGACTGCAGACACTGACCAAAACTTCCTTTTGCAGGGTGCGGATGTAAATGAGCCGTCAGTGGAAGTCTTTGCTTCCGGAATAGGAAGATTGACTAACCGGCGAGGCTCTGTATTACTCATTTCAGCAATCATTTGCTTTTCTTGATGTAACATATAAAACTTGTACAAGGTACAGCAAAGGAACTTAGTTAGGTCACCCACATTAATTTAGGACATGTTTCAATTGACTGATGATGCAGATTCTATCTGTTAAAGTTTAGAACAAAGTCAAAGATGCTGGGCTTAAACAAACAGAATCTCAGATCAAAATTACAATCATATGACAGTTGGGGGAAAATGATTCAGCAATTTTTATTTAAATTAAACTCCCAAAATGATTCTAGAGGAAATTATATTCTGAATATCTACTATTTGTGTACTACTCTTGTAGATGCTGGAGAGATAAAAAGACATATAAAATATGCTGCTGATTCTCAAAGAAATTGCAATCCAGTTGGGGGAGGAAACTTTAAGTACGTGTAAAAAAAGAACAACAAAACCAGGCAGCACACAATATATTGCCAAATAATTGATGTTGATAGTCAGAGGTACGTGTATAGTTAGGTAACAGTAGCTATGAGTTAAAGCAATCTAGAAAAAAGTTGTACTTTGTGTGAGCTTTGGAAAGGATAAAATGAAGAATGAAGTGCTGTAAGGGAAAAAGGGGAGTGGAGCAAATTCATAGGAGGAAAGCTTTAGGGAAGTTTAGGAAACAGCGATTGGATTCATTTGGCTGTGCAGAGGTACGCTGGAAGAAGAGTTAGAGCCAGGGTTGAGAATGCAGGTTGAAATCAGACTAGCAAGAGCATCAGTGCAAACAAGGAGTTCAGACCTCCTTCCATAGGTAATGTTGAGCCATTGAATATTGTTCATCAATGGAGTGATGTGATAAACCTGGAGATTTTGTGCAGGGTTCAGACCAGGAGTCAGAGTTAGGACCAGGTGTATCAAAAGGGGTGTGAGAGCCCCATTTTGCTCATAACTTGGCATTTCTTCAAATGAATATATTCTTTAAATTGCTTGTTCCATGTCTATTTAGTAAGCTGTGAAGAAACTTTTTGAGTGTAGATTATATGCCACTTAATATTAAAAATAAATTTGTTATATTCACTGACTAGAACATCTCCACTGTTGTGGAATTTTCTGGTTCTCAAGTTAAAAATTGTTCCCCACATTTCAGAATTCATGTTTTACTTTGTTTCCCTCTGTGATTCCTTGTAACATTCAAATTCTTGGCATGGGTTTAAAAATGTAGATAATAAAGCCCATCTAGTATCCCAGTAAATAGTGTTATATGGTACATTATTTTTTTTATTTATTTTTTATTATTTATTTATTTATTTTTTAAGATTTTATTTATTTATTTGAGAGAGAGAGAATGAGAGAGAGCACATGAGAGGGGGGAGGGTCCGAGGGAGAAGCAGACTCCCTGCCGAGCAGGGAGCCCAATGTGGGACCCGATCCAGGGACTCCAGGATCATGACCTGAGCCAAAGGCAGTCGCTTAACCAACTGAGCCACCCAGGCGCCCAACCAACTGAGCCACCCAGGCGCCCTATTTTTTTATTTTTAATATTTTATTTATTTGATACATATATAGAGAGAGTACAAGCAGGGGGAGCGGCAGGCAGAGAAGCAGGCTCTCCACTGAGCAGGGAGCCCAATATGGGGCTCAATCCCAGGACCCTGGGATCATGACCCGAGCCAAAGGCAGACACCCAACCAACTGAGCCACCCAGGCTCTCTATGGTACATTATTGATATTCATAATTTCAGTGCACTCAACTGCCTACCCAGAGTGACTCTCAGCTGACTGGCTTCAGAGCTGGTGGGGTGGCTTTTTCTTACACTGGGCCATTTCCTACATACATACTAAACCAAGATGGATCAATGTACATGAGGACAAGTACATTCAGTGTCCATTCTTGGAATTAACTCTTTTGGCAGGAGTAAAACCAAGATTCATTTTGCCAATTATGAAAATTAGAGAACTCAGTGACCTGACACTTCATTTTGATTTATTACACAGATATTGCAACATCACATAGGTAACCAGGTAGCTGCCTAACCAGTCCACCTCTTCACCTGAATACAATTAGGATCACCCAAACTTTGCCTCTTAACTGTTCAGTTTAATAAAGTCAATTTTACAGTTCTAAAAAGATTGCCACACATCCTGTCAGAAACCAGGTGGTGCCATGCACTGGAATTCATATTTGCATGATCACCGACCCTGGTTCACCTAAGGAGGGTTTAAATTTGAATATGTCATCTTTTCTGATCTGGTCCAGAACTTAGTAAGTTTGTTCTGGGGTCATTTCTTCAGTTCTTACTCTTATCTGCTAAAAAAGCAGGTAGGCATCAGAATTTAATATAAAATCACATGAATTTATCATATAACCTTATTAGACTATAAAATTCAACATTGAATCATCTGAAGAGATATGAAATCCATACATAATATGGTACTGTAATCTGTAGTGTTGATTTACTATCTTATTTTTAATGTAGAATATTATAGTAGATCAAAGACGCTGAAAGACCCCTACTCATTTCCTCATGATCATGTCAAAAAAAATTTCTAAAAAATAAAATTTACAAAACAAAATTCTAAACAAAAAGATTAATATAGGCTTTAGTAACATTGCGTTTTATTAAATATATTTTTTAAAGATTTTATTTATTTATTTGACAGAGAGAGACATAGCGAGAGCGGGAACACTAGCAGGGATAGTGGGAGAGGGAGAAGGAGGCTTCCCGCCGAGCAGGGAGTCTGATGCAGAGCTTGATCCCAGGACTCTAGGATCATGACCTGAGCTGAAGGCAAACGCTTAACGACTGAGCCACCCAGGCGCCCCTTTATTAAATATTTTAATCAAGAATTCTTTTTTTTTAAGATTTATTTATTTATTTTAGAGAGAGAGAGAGACCACAAGTGGGGAGAGGGGGTAGAGGGAGAAGGAGAGAATCTCAAGCAGACTCCCCACTGAGTGCAGAGCCAGATGCAGGACTCAATCCCACCACCCTGAGATCATAACCTGAGCCAAAATCAAGAGTCTGACGCTCAACCACCTGAGCCACCCAGGCACTCTTAATCAAGAATCCTTATTTGAGGACGTAAAATATACGGAAATGGTCATAATTAGAAATTTTAGTTCTCTAACAGACCTCCATAAAGGACCTATAAAACTACTCTGTTTCAAAACTAATCATAGTGCATGTGTAGAATAAAGCCATAAATAAGTTGACAGAGGTTAACAATGCCATCTGAATGTTGTTCTGTCAGTTGTGAAGAATGAAATGGCCATTTCGTTCACACACACATCAGAGATGAATATGAGAAAACCCACATCACCACCAAAAGTATATACCTAGCCAATAGCCTTAGGGCAGTGTCAGTAAGAAGTATTTCTTACAGCCTGCAAGCTAATAGAAATATTAATTCACTCTGAGCATGTCCTTTCATTCTGTTATACTTTTCCATCCAAAGATTAAACTCTGTCCACATAATCCTAGGTATATAGGAGAAGGGAAGCAATTTTTTCCCTAAAAAGAGTCTCCCTTAACTGCTTTATCTGAGGGTCAACAGAAGCACCACACTGTGCAGCCTACTGTCAGCAGCCCCAAAATACAGTCTTCAATAAACAAGAAAAGTATATACATTATGAATTTTCCCAAAACATAGTTCCAGAAATGTGGAGTTTGTGAGAGAACAATCCTGAGATCCTTGATTCTAAAGAAACACAAACTATCCTGCTTTAGCAGGGTTGATTATCTTGTATATATAATGTACTATAAAAGAACTTACAGTGGACTTGGAGAGAGAAGATGTGCAGATTCTGCCACTTTCTACCTGGGATATCCAGAAATAGGTTCCTAGATCTCAGCATTTTCATCTGTACATTAAGGATGATGACATCTACCTTTCTGAAAGAGTCACCAAATAAAGTAATATGCACCAAACATATTGTTTGTTTTTCCATCATCAATGTTTAAAAAAATTCATCTGTATAACATATGGATGTCCAAGTGGATCCTTCATTCATTCCTTTATTTATTTATTAAATGTTGTCAAAACTCATAAGATGCTAAGAATGGTATTATACATCGAATGCGGGTTAGTGATTAAACAGAGTGAATAAATAAGTGAATATATGCACGCATATATATTTGTGTAAGTGTATTATGTGTGTTTTTACAAAAATTACAACTGAAATAGGTGTACAACAGAATAAGGATTGAGTGAAGGACGGGTCTCTTAAAGTGCTTAAAAATTTAGGGAAAGTCTATGAGGAAGTGACATTTCAGCCAACATTTGAAAGATAGGAAAGGGTGAATCAAGTAAACGGGGGTAGGAGTGAAGAGGTGTGTTAACTGTGAATGGGTGACTTGGCACTGAGGAACATTTCAAACTTTACCACTTCAGAAGTAATGTTCAACAGCATGTGTAATTAAGAGAGCCAGTAATTGTTACAGGAAACAAAATTAAATCACACCTCTTGAGTTTCTTTGCTCTTTCCTCTATTTACTTCCTGGACATCAATAATCACTCGGTATGTGTCTTTTGAGCTCTTGCTGATGACTCTAGTGTTTTCCAAAGTACAACCATTATCCCCAGAGATAATTGGCTTTAAAAGAGATATATTCTGGGGCTCCTTCCTGGAATTACTAAATCACACTATCTTGGGGAGGGGCTCTGGAATATGCATTTGTAACAATTTCCTCAGGTGACTTTGGTGGGCAGTAGAATGTGAAAACTGCCAGACCAGGCACAAAGCTAGGAAGACATTTTGTGTTCCCTGACATGTAGACTTTACAATATAGTCTGGGTGATTAAGACTTACCTACTTGAAAAGATAACAAAACAACATTTTATTAGGATACATGCCAAAATAGATGTAACCAAAAATGGCTGAGGATCTCAGGTGTTGAAGATCAAGGGAAATGCCGGCCTTTCAGCTCCAGTGAGTGAACGCCTTCCTATGATAGACTCTGTAAAGTGGGAGTGAGGCTAAAACTTTATGAATTGTATGAGACTCATGAGGGAGCACCAAGACACTTAGCTCAAAGGCCAGGTGACATTTTAGAAGTTCTAATCAGTATTTGGGGAATATTTGTGCAGCAGAGTCTTGCCCAACATCTTCAACAGACAACCTGTGAAACAGAGGGACATCGAGCAAAACATCAATGGACAGAGCACAGGGGTGCCAGGCCTGCATCTCAAACCCCACTGGAAAAACTGGTGCAGGAAAGGTAATCTGAATCACTGAAAAGTCATCATCTAAAAATTCTGCCTGTCTTTTGAGACCTTGTTCTCCCATTTCTGCCAAATATAAATAAAACTTCATTTATGAAATTAGAATTGTTTACCCTTGAGGCAACTCTAGGCTTGGAAAGGAGATATGCTACATCCTGTACCAGGGAAAGCTTTGGCTCAGTATTTTTGTTTTTTTTAAATAATCTCTACACCAAACATGGGGCTCAAACTCAGGACCCCGAGATCAGGAGTTGCATGCTCTTCTGACTGAGCCAACAAGGCACCCCTTTGGTTCAATATTAAACAACATTACTGAACTACCATTATCTACCTATGTTTCCCAAATTGATACCTAGATTGAGATACTTTGCTAAGGAGAATTTTTACCTTGATGTTTCTTTCTAATTTTAATCTCCAAGGTCAGTTTGGACTTGGTTTGGAGTGGATTTGGAGAACCACAATGCTCTTTACTCTTTCCTATGTTAAATAATCTTTCTGACTTGACTTCAGGTCTTCAAATAATATTATCTTTTGGATGCTATATTATAAAAGCAATCAATATTGGCAAGAGAGATGTTGACAAGCAAGTGCAGAATTGAAGAGAGGACAACCTGCCCCACTGCCTTCCCTCTTTCTCCATATTCTACTCTTGGTCCTCTAAGTAACTTGATAGCCCAGGATTTTGAGGAGCTTTCTTAGGCATGTCTCCAACTGCCCTTCTGCTGATGCTTGTTCAGGTAAGCTTCTAGGTAGGTATACCACTACCAACTTCCAGCACTACCAACATATATCCAATTCCAAAGAGTATGAATGAATTATTGAATACAGAGACTTGATATTCTACTTTGGAAAGGTTTTCAACAGCTGGTTTATTAGTTCACTGACATATATTACCACAAAAGTCATCATTTTTAGGACTTTATGCCTTTTTGTACATTTTTCCAAAAGTCAGGAATGCCATTACCTCTCTATTAAGACCCAGCAGAAAATATACTTCTGTGGCCTTTTCAAAAGGTCTTTACCTGTTCCTGCCACTGGTTCATAACAATGGGCTCAGAACCATATTTCTCAGACTGTTTATTGGTTAGCTGTATATGTATATCTGTATATCTAGCACTTACGTTTTCAGGATATTAGACAGAGGCTTTGAATTCAGAAAGTTTGGGCTCCATCATTTACTTCCCGTGTGTGTTTAATAAAACCACTTAAACATGCTTGGTGCTAAAATTTTCTCCTATATAATGTCATTAGTAATATCCACGTAAGGCTTGTTAGGAAAATTAAGTGAGAAAATTAATAAAGAAGGTCTCATACAGCGCTAGGTACAGATTAAGTGTTCAAAATATCAGCTGATCTGGTTAAATCAGAATGACCAGTGTCACTTCCGGCAGAATTCATTCCCATAACAATGGCTGGGTGGTTTTTTTTTTTATTATTCATATACTGAAAAGAGTTCTTGTTTCTCAAAAATTCCAGCCAAGAAAAAAATGAATATCTTTGTTTTGATTTCAGTGTCCTGAAAGTTCCCAGATAGAAATACAACATGAGCTATAAACCCCCAAATCCTCAAAGTTCTACCACCTACCAACAAAAATACAGAATTTTCCCAATTCTTCCTCCTTCTGTATTCCAGGCAGTTAGTGAGAAGGTGCTCGTAAAAATAGTAGTTTCCTCTTACACAGACCCACTGACCTTTTCCCCTTTCTAAATGTGTTTCCCTCTGCAACATTTGAAGAACTATAATGTTTCATCTTTCCCACTGAATAGCCAGTGATTACGTAGGCAAGGTGTTATCTGAAATACTGGGAAAGAAGAAGAGGGTAGAGAAAATTTCCCTAGGAAATACTATTCACATCACTAGTTTAGCTGGAACACTGTTGATACACTAAGGAATTGATCTACCTTTACTAGAGAAGTGGGTGCGTCGGAAACATTAAGATCCCAGGTAACAAGTGCATAGTTGGAACAACACTGGCAAATAAGAAATGTGAAATAGAATACTATTAGGACATTACTGTGGAAAGACAAACTGAATTTGCTTTTCAAAAGTTACCCTATAATTTTTAATACATGGACCATAGAGAGTGAGCAGTAAAAAACGTTTGAAAGTGCGGGGGCACTTGAGTGGTGCCCTTGGTTAAGGTCCGACTCTTGGTTTCAACTCAGGTCATGACTTCAGAGTCCTGGGATTGAGCCCCAAGTCTGACTGCGTGCTCAGCATGGAGTCTGCTTGAGATACTCTCTCTCCTCTCCCTCTGCCCCTCCTGCTCGTACTCTCTCTCTCTTTCTCTAAAATAAAGAAATAAAATCTTTAAAAAATAAATGTTTGAAAGTGTGGCCATGGATAAACTGCCTAAAATCTGAATTTTGAGCAATGACATGAGAGCCAGAAGCCCTAACATTTAATTAAGAAAGAAAAAAATTAATCATTACAATTTAAATGAACATAGGATTTTTACTGGGGAAGACAGGAAAACATTAGCAGACAATGGAGAATCAGGATAAAAAAGAAAAGGGATCTTTTAGAAACTTAAACATGTTACCATACCTTGCTAATGATCTAAGGATCTTCATATTTCAAATTCCAGTGGTTAATTATCATTCTTTCTCTTACTTGATCTATCAGCTGCATAACTCATACAGACCTCCTCCTTATGAAAATATCTACTTTCTTCACTTGGTTCCAAGAGATCTCATTCCCCATTCCTGTTCCCTGCTTCTTTACTGGACCACCTCCTTCTTTCCAGTTTCTCAAAATTGAGCTTCTTCTCTATCTGCACTTTGTAGGTGCTCTGAGTCCCATATTTTTGTAAATGTCCTCCAAGTTTATCTCCAGTCCTTACTTCTCTCCTTAAGTCTAGACAACTGCATCCAACTCTATTCAATCTCTTCTCTTGGATGCCTAATGGGGCTTTTTAAAAAAAATTTTTTAATTTTATTTGAGAGAGAGAGAGTGGTGGGAAGGAGCAGAAGGAGGGAGAGAGAGAATCTTAAGCAGGCTCCACACTCAGTGTGGAGCCCAACACGGGGCTCAGTCTCACAACCCTGAGATCATGACCTGAGCTGAAATCAAGAGTCGGATGCTTAACTGACTGAGCCATCCGGGCACCCCCTTAAAGGGGCTTTGATGATAAATTTAAATTTAAATGATAAATTTAATATTTATCAAACTGAACATTTAATTTTCACCCAGCTACCCAAACTTCCTCCCAAAGCCTTCCACACGATACTCAGTGCCACCATCATTTGCTTGTTGCTCAGCCAAAAGCCTCAAAGTTATCCATGACTCCTCTCTTCCTCTCACACCCTACATCAAACTCCTTCAGCAAACTCTGGCCACTTTATGTCCATTTAGGATTGGGAGGCTAGCTGCTCTTTATCACCTCCTCTTTGTCTAGTGTTCTAGCCCTAGACCAAACATCACTTGCTTTCCCCTAGATTCCTGCAAGACCTCTATCTGGTCTCTGTGCTTCCATGTTTATACCTCTTTCTCCCATAAGTCTATTCTCCAGAACAAATAGGGATTTTTTTTTTTTTTGAGACAGAATGAGAGAGAGAGAGCACATGAGAGGGGGGAGGGTCAGAGGCAGAAGCAGGCTCCCTGCGGGACTCGATCCAGGGAATCCAGGATCATGATCTGAGCCGAAGGCAGTTGCTTAACCAACTGAGCCACCCAGGCGCCCGGATTCTTTTTAAAATACGAATAAAATCCTATAATTTTCTTCCTTGGAAACATCTAGTGGCTTCCCAACCCACTCACTCACAAACCCAAACTCTTTAGGTTGGTCTACAAGTTCTTCCATTATCTGACTATGCTTTTCATCACCATCCATTACTTCATCATGTCCTGCCACAGAGCCTTTGGACTTGCTGTTCTTTCTGTTCCCTGAAATAGTCCTAGAACTTGCATTATGACTTCTTTCATGTCTCTGTTCAAATACCAGCCTTTTCCTGACACCTGTGCCTTACTCTCCAACATTATACTTTACTTTTTTTTTTCTTTTTTTTTTGAGAGAGAGAGAGAGAGCATGAGCAGGAATAGGGGGCAGGGCAGAGGGAGAAGGAGACAGAATCTCAGGCAGGTTCCATGCCCAGGGTGGAATCTGACTCGGGGCTCAATCTCATGACCTGAGCCGAAATCAAGAGTCGGACGCTCAACTGACTGAACCACCCAGGAGCTCCTGTCCTCTACTTTTTAAAACCTCATGGCTTGGGTGCCTGGGTGGCTCAGTCAGTTGGGCATCTGCCTTCGGCTCAGGTCATGATCTCAGGGTCCTGGGATCGAGTCCCGCGTTGGGCTCCCTGCTCAGTGGGGCGTCTGTTTCTCCCTCTGCCCCTCTCCAGGCTTGTGCTCTCTCTCTCTCTCTCTCTCTCTGTCAAATAGATAAATAAAATCTTTAAAATAAATAAAATAAAACCTCATGGCTCATATGTCACTATTAGGCATTATATCATTTATTTATCTATTTGCTTATTGTCTGCTCCACCACTCCCTCTAGAATGTAGGCTCCATGAGGGCAGGGACTTGTCTGTTCTGTTTTCTGCTACACTTCCAGTGTCTAGAACAATTTCCAAAACATGATGGGAAACTAATAAATAGTTTTTGAATAAAATAAATTACTAATTGAACATGGGTAAAGTATTTCTTTAGTAAATTACACATGACTTACAATATGGATGCTGTCAATCTCAATGAATTCTCTTGATTTTATAAAATCCCCAGCAGAATTCCTACACAACTGGCTGGTGATAATGGACAAGGTTCTGGAGTCCACTCCTATTTGTATGAGCAACATATCACTTACATACAAATGCAAGTGTAACTTACATCAATAGTAACTAAACACGAACACTAACCAGCTCATTTTGAACTATAAATTAATAAAATGTCATCAATAAATCTGAAGGTACATAGAGCCAAAGAGCTCAAGAACTAAACAAATACAAAGAAACCACACAAAGAAAAAGCAAAGGATTAGTATTCACACATGTGGTAATCAGCCTGGGATCACAAAACCAAGGTAGGAAAAGATCAAGGCAAATATCATTTGATTCACCTCCACATGAACAACCTACACAGTTTCCACAGAAAATAGAAAACTTACTGAGGCCATCTATTGTCTCTCCTCTAGAGTTTTCAGAAGATACTATGAGGTCTGCTCACTAAAATTTTCAGTGAATAGGTCCAGCAAGAAACATTTTGGAGGACTCACTGAATGACAGCATAATGAATCCAGTCTTCCTCACATACCTTAAAAGGAACATAAGTGTTCTAAAAAAAAGTCATCCATAAATATCAAGTTAAGTGTCCTTTAAAAGTCCAGGAACTAAGAAATTCTCACCATTAGTCACTTTCACAAGCCCTCTGTGTCATTTACTTCTGGTCAAGGATCAGGAGAATCATGAGATGATGGAAGACAGATGCTCAGCTTCAAAGACAAATACTGGGGATTTCTCAAGGACAATCCCCTTCTCTTGAGCAGCTTCAAGCACATTTAAAAACAAGACATATGCACAGAGGTACACACACACACACACACAAATGTGTAGAATCATGCTCACTCAGATATACCACAAGAGATTACAGGATCATTCATGCATCCTTCTAAGTTTTGTTTTGTTTTGTTTTGTTTTTTCTGATTTATCATTTTCATGCTTTGGAAAGGATAATTAGACTAATATATCTGAAAATTTGGGTACTTGCACATTTGGGAAAGTTTCAATCATAGAAAAGCAGGATGTTAAATATCACCAAGGATTTTTCTGTCTTTTTAACTTTCATTCATATTTCACATGCTGAGTGAAAACAGAATCAGAATGTCCCCCCTCTTCAGCCTGGGTCCTTTGGGGTGTCCATTACCAAAGAGTTGCTACAGGCCCATGCAAACTCTTGAACTAAAGGGACACTGGGCTGGCTTAGTTGATAGAGTATGTGACTCTTGATCTCAGGGTTATGAGTTTGAGCCTCATGTTGGGTGTAGAGATTGCTCAAACTCTTGAGCTAAAAATAACTATTATAAAATAATTATTAAACATGTCACATACCATGGTTAGGGAGCATGCCTTTTAATCCCAGGGAGAAACAAAGAAAAGACAAGAATGAAGTTAGATAAAAGAGTAGTAGGAAAATGCTATGCAGGACTGAATATGTGGTTGACATATATTCTAAATAGTTTCTCATTAAAAAAAAAAGTAAAAATAATTTATCTCACTTTCTTTTGACCCACCTTCTTTTGGTGACCTAAAATAGGGACTGTAACTTTTTACTTTTGCTTATCAAAGACTGTAATTATACATATATAATCAAATAGGTACAAAATATATTCCTTTACTTATTAAACAAATATTTATTGGACACCTACTATGTGGTAAGCACTGTTCCAGGCACCAGGGAAACGGCAGTGGACAAAAATACAAAAATACCTGCCCTTGGGGCGCCTGGGTGGCTCAGTTGGTTAAGCAGCTGCCTTCGGCTCAGGTCATGGTCCCAGGGTCCTGGGATCGAGCCCCGCATTGGGCTCCTTCTCAGCGGGGAGCCTGCTTCTCCCTTTCCCTCTGCCTGCCACTCTGCCTACTTGTGCTCTCTATCTCTCTGTCAAATAAATAAATAAAAAATATCTTTAAAAAAACCCAAAACTATTAAAAAATACCTGCTCTTGTAGGACTTATATTCTAGTGTGAGCAGACAATTTTTAAAAAGTAAGAAGTAAATATAAAGAATGTTAGATGATTTTAATTGCTGTAGATGAGAATAAAGCAGGGAAGGAAAATAAAGAGTTTTGAAGGGTTGCAATAGAAATATGGTAGTCAGGAAAGACTTCACTGAGAAGAGATAAACAAAATCTAAAAGAAGTAAGGGACAAACTCATCCAGATATTCAAGAAATAGTCTTCTAAGTAGGGGAAACAATTTGTGCAAAGGGAATGTGCAAAAGGCAGAGTCAAGGAAGAAGTGTCAGTGGCATGAAGTATTCAAGACATAAAGTTAGAGTGATTATAGAAGGTCTGAGTGCTTAGAGCCTTGTAGGGCTTCCTAGTGACTTTGACTTTGCTCTGAGTAAAGTACAAAGTCAGTGAATGATTTTGATCAGAAGAATAAATAATCAATTTTTTTAAAGGCTCACGCTGGCTGCTATATAGAAAATAGACTAAAGGTGTGGGATGAAATGGAGGATAAAAAAAGGAAGGTTGGATAAGAGGTTATTGCTATAATCCAAGCACTGGATAATGATGGCTTAGAGCAGGTTGGTAGCAGTGGAAGTGATAAGAAGGAACCAGATTCTGAATATTTTCAAGACAAAGCTAACAGGATGAAGTACAGACTGGGTGTGAGAGGTTATCAAGATTGACTCTAGGGGCGCCTGGGTGGCTCAGTCGTTAAGCGTCTGCCTTCGGCTCAGGTCATGATCACAGGGTCCTGGGATCGAGCCCCGCATTGGGCTCCCTGCTCGGTGGGGGGCCTGCTTCTCCCTCTCCCACTCCCCCTGCTTGTGTTCCCTCTCTCGCTGTGTCTCTGTCAAATAAATAAATAAAATCTTAAAAAAAAAAAAAAAAGATTGACTCTAAAGACTGTGGTCGGAGCACTTACAAAATGGAATGTTTATAAGTCCGTGGAGATCAGAAAGAATTGACAAGAGCAAGTTAAGAGTGATGGGACATATGGACATCCTAATTTTCAGACACCAATTAAACATTCAAGTTAAAGGGAAGAATCAAGGGAAAGAGAGAGATTTAGGGGATTTACAGCATGTAAGTGGTATTAAAACCATAAGAATGAATGAGATGATTCAGGAATTAAATCAGAATAGAAGAGAGACTTAAGGACTGAGATTTGGACCACTCCAAAATTAAGAAGTCAGGAGCTGAAGAGGAACCAGCAATGGAAAATGAGGAAAAAAAAAAAAAATGGCCCATGAAGTGAAAGGAAAACCAGACCTTGTCCTGGAAGACAAGTGAAAAAATATTTCAAAGAGCAAGTGATAATCAACTATGTCTGATTTTACTCATAGTTCAGGTAAAAAGGGGACTGAGCATAGATCTTGGTTTCAATGACAGAAAATCTTGGTGACATAGACTAAGGGCAGTTTCTGTGGAATACTGGAAGCAAAAGCTTGACTCAGAATAAAATGGAAATAGAGAAATCAGAGATAGGAGCATAGTTTACTCTATGATGGAGATTTACCATAAGAAAGAGAAAAATAGGCGCAGTGGTTGAAAGGGAGTAATAAGACCAAGAGACGTAACCTTTTTTTAATGGGAAAAGAAAATTAAGGACTCAGTCCATATTTACATACTGATAAGAAAGATCATGTTAGCAGAGAGAAAATTGCAGAGAGAAGAGAATTTCTGGAGGAATACCCTTCTGGAAAGGAAAGAGCCAGTCCTGGTGTTCGCTGGGGGCAATCCCTCCTTGATAACAGCAGAGAAAGTAGAATATGCAGCCACAGAGGCCAGCGGTTGAGTGGATGAGGTAGTGGGAATTTTCAGAAATTCTCCTCTAATTGCCTCTGTTTTTCTCAGTAAACTGGGAAACAAGATCACCACCTGATAATAAAGGTTTAAAGAGTAAAACTCATAATTCCAAGGAAAAACAAAAATAATGTCCAAAGAGCAAGATCTGAGACCTGCTGTCTGTTTCAAAACAAACATCTGTGCAAGGGCTCAAGACAGGACAAGATGTGTTGATGTACAACCTGAAGTACAATCTCTTTCTCTTCGCACAGCCTGTGAAGAGACAGAGACGAAGAGAGCCACGCATTTAGAGCCACGCTTAAAGGAAATGAAACTCAGTAGAGCTAAGTCAGATCTGGCTGTTCACGTCTGCCTCCAGTCTGTCCAGATGCAATCATTACCACCACCAGGTTTCAGCTTTACCACCAAGTAGGTCTTGTGTACTTACACATGTTTCTTTGGCAGTGGGGGGAGGCATGTGAAAAATGGAGGAGTATTATTCTGTCTATTTGTTTTTAATGAGGAATCCCCATTTGCCAGGTTTTTTATGTTTCTGTTACAAAATCATCAATGCACCTTTGCACAAAATATGTTGCATTTCAAAATTGGCCTAAAGTTGACTGCTTTTACATAAACTGGAATTTTCTCATACTTTAATGGAGAAAATTGACATGTTCCCTTTTGAATTAGAGCAAAACAGGTTGCATATGGACACAACAAAAGATTTGTTGTGAATGAAATAAGTCACATTCTGTACATATTTAACTATAGGTTATTTCTTGAACTCTGATTTGCTTATTCATTCACTCATCAAATAAATATTTATTAAGTACCTACTGTGTATCAGGCACATAGTATACGACAGCGAAGAACCAGACAAAGATCCTTGCCTTCATGAAGCTTATTATATTCGAGAGGGAGAAATATAGATAATAGTCAATTAACAAAACAAATAAAATGTTAAATAGGTAAGAAGATCCTAAGTACAATGAGAAAAAATGCATCAGAGTAGGAGAAATGGGAAGACAGTTTACTATATGAACGGTGTGGTCAGAGTAAGTTTCACCGAAAAACTAACATTAACACAAAGATTTGTAGCAGCTGAAGGTGAAGTCATATAAGTTCTCTGGGGAAGAGAGAGCCAAGCAGAGGGAGCAACAAATACAAAAGCTTGGGAGAGAGAGTGCGTGGAATGTTCCTAGCAGTGTGCAGGGGCAGCTTGAGGGATGTGAGTGAGGAGAAGAGAAGTAGAAGAAAGGACTGGTTCCATTAATTGTGGGGCCCCATGCAACATGAAAATGTGGAGCTCTTTGTTCAAAATTATTATGAATTTCAAAATAGGGGCGCCTGGATGGCTCAGTTGGTTAAGCGTCTGCCTTTGGCTCAGGTCATGATCTCTGGGTCCTGGGATCAAGCCCCCACATCAGGCTCCCTGCTCAGCGGGGAGCCTGCTTCTCCCTCTCCTGCTCCCCCTGCTTTTGCTCTCTCTCTGTGTCAAATAAATAAATACTATCTTTAAAAAAAATATTTCAAAATAGCTATAGCAGAGACTTAAACCATGCATCCACACCTTCTGAGCACAGAACCTTGTGTGCTGCACAGGTCACACGCCCATGATGCTGGCTTTGGCAGGAGATAAGGTCAGGCAAGTCAAATAGAAAAGTGAGGGAACATATTCTGGGGGGGTTTCTAGGCCCTCTTAAGAACTTTGACTTTTACTCTGAGAGAAATGGCTGGCACATCATTGGAGGGTTTTAAGCAATCTAACTTACAACATCCGTGTTGAAATTAGTTTGGGACCCCAGGTGGAAGCAACAGACTGGTTAGGGGACTATTCCAATAATCCAGGTGAAAGGTGATGGTGGCTGGATCCAAGGACAGTGTTTGTGGAAGGGGTGAGAAGTTCCAGACTCTGGAAACACCTTGAAGATGAAACCGACAGGATTCATGATGGGTTTTGTGTCAGGAGAAAGAAAAACTTCAAGAGGAATGAAGAATGACTCCAAGGTTTGTGGCTTGAGGAACAGAAAAACAAGAGTTGCCATGATCTTAGACAAGGAGTTGTGAGAGAGACAGACGGGGTGGTGGTAGAGACAGATATCAGGAGTTCAGTTCTCAACATGGAAGTTTGAGATTCCTCTTAGACATTTGAGTAGTGGAGACAGTGACCTGGCCATTGGCAACATGAGTGTGGTATTTAAGAGAGTGGTCAGGTTGGGCATATAAATGTGGAAGGCAGTTTCAGGATCCCCATCAACTCCTAAGAGGTGTCCTCAAGAGAGGGGCTGCCTGGGCTGGGTGAAGACAGGAAATACCAACAAGGGGGAGGAACACAGGACAGAGGAGGAAGTGAGGGGGGTCATAAGGCAGTTGTATGTGAGGCACCTCTTTGAGGAGCTCAGAAATAATTTGAGAATAATTTATAGGAGAGGATTGATATTCAATAATTACAGTGAAGGAGGGTCAGACTCACTGTAGTTTACTTCATTGTTTATTGATGAGTGATGTCATTTTTACAGCCAGCTTGGTAAAAGATGTGTGTACACATATATTCTACTTCCAAATGGGGACCAAAGGACTGTGTATTTATCAGCTGATTTCTTTGAAATTGGTTTCCTGGCAAAATGTTCCGCTGGCTCAGGAATGTAGTACCACATCATTTCTCTAAGCTGAGTGAACTGCATTGTTCTTTCCAGTCTTCTGCCAGATCTCCTTTTTCCTGCCCTCATCACAGTAGGAGGAATGAGTGGAAAGAGAATTTTCAAAATTGGAATACGAAAGGAACACAGATTTCCATTCTTAAACGACACTTTATACCTCACTCTCCTCTTGTACCTCAACAAGAGGAAGAAAACCTACAGGTGTTACTACTTAATAACTCATAATATGGGTTGAAATAATGTTGACAGTGCTGATAATTTCAATGTAAAATAGACCTTATTTTTTTTCCTGAAATCTGCATTAAACTTATTCTCCATTTTGAAGACAGCCTCTATTTTGGGGTTTATGAATGAGTGGAAAAAGGTAAATTCATCTAACACACAAATGGAAGAGGAAATGTGTCCCTTTCATGTCTTTAAAAATATAATTATGTCCTCCAGGTTCAAACTGGGTATAATATGAGTAATTATTTTATGTGTTTGATAACAAAACTCTAAAAACATGTAGAAAAACGTTCTAAAAATTTATAATGTGAAAAGAACAAAACTACTTCAGGATTATATCATATACATGTTATTGGTTCATTCTGATAATTCATATAAAATAGAGTTTCTCAATCTCAGCACTGTAGACACAGGAGCTGGATAATGTTTTGTTGTGGGAGGCCATCCTATGCATTGTAGCACGCTCACCATCACCCCTGACCTCTCACTACTCCCTGCTCAGTCATGATAATCAAAAATATCTCCTGAAGGTGTAAAATGTCTCCTGGGTGACAAAATCACCCTTGGCTGACAACCAGTGATACAGACTCTATTACTTTACAGATTATAATAGAGAACTAAATTCATCTTCATAATGCATTTTGTTATTCTTTCATTTTGAGCAACTACTTTGAAGTCAGCAATCAAGGGAGGACAACAAAATTTCACCAAAAAGATAATGTAAAGCATCTTATCTCCTAAAATTTTAAACAACACCATGCACACTGTCATTTGTTGAAGCATACAAATTATCAGTTATGCCAGTGTCATATTTCTGCCACTCATAGATGACACAGTTGACTAATCTACTTCCTTCTTCAGAAACTCAACAACCTAGAAACAGCAAGTATCAGGCGACTTTTTGTTCACTCAGTAGGATCTATGTCTCACTAAGCTGGGCAATAGGCAGGAAGACCAGAGAATTGTACCATAGATTTGCTTTTAATCTATTTTATCTGTTTACAGATAAGAGCTTAACTTTGAGCACACTTTGCCACGGACATATTTTAATACAATTCCTTTTCATGTCAGACTTTTAAGAAGCTTTATGTTACTTGCTTCCATTTCCATTTCATATGGGAAATGCAACAGTTAGAAACTTGTAACTGGATCATAAATAAATCCAAGCTATTTGTCCACTGCATTCTCATCTCTTGTTTTATGCGTGAAGAAAAGCTACCACTGGACAGAATTCATGCACATAAAGCATTTCTTATGAGGACTATAAGAAGAGTCTCTGTAGCAAAGCCAATTTTCAGGACTAGATGACAAGCCTCTTATTTTGAACAATATTTGGTACAAGATAATACCAATAATTGTCACAGGTTTTGATTAGTTCTTATAATTCCTAAATTTACTCTTGTTGTAGCTGAACTTTGACCCTGTTTTGTTGACTTTCTTTCAGTATATATGAATGGTCTCAAAAAAAAAAAAAGGAATAATGGACAATTTGATGTTTGGAAGTAATTCTGAGACCATGTTTTATTCAACAGATTTTTTTTTAACTTCCTCTACTTATTGTATAATTTTTCTAGACCTCCCACACTTTTGAAGGCATATTCCAGACAAGGATATCCAGGTGGTGGCATTTCCAAGAAAAGTGATATAAATAGAAAAAATCTTTTTTTAATTTGTTTTCATGTTGTTTTAATGACGAACCAAAAAAAAGAGGGAAAGCATTCTTCCTCCCCTCGTAGGCAGGGCAGATGAGAAAATAGAGAAGCAGTAAGAAGTGAATACTTTCTACTGTCAGGGAAACATGATCAGATATTGAGACAAATGGATTTTCCTGTGTTCTGCAAAGAAAAACCTCTTCATTCTTTTGAAAGTTTTGAACTTTTTAATTTGATTTTTTTGGTACAGGCTAAAGGATTTATTAAAAAACAAAAACCTTTTTTTCCTCTTTAATTTAAAAAAAAGTATTTAATAGCAACGGTCTGAGGAAGAGGAGAAAAAAAGGAAAGAAAGCAAGAAAAGCCACAAAGCTCCAGCTGCACTTAGTTCCTGTTTACTCAGGGCATCTGGTGACGTAGGCTTGTTGTATTTTGAATTCACGTGTTAGAAACATTCATTCAGAGAGGAAACTGGCTTTAGCATAATCTGCAGAAGAAAATAGCATTCACAGAACTGTTATTTTAAAAGGTGCACAGAAATCTGTATTTCTTATTTAAATTAACCTCATTTTAGCTAGAACTAGCCAGAACAAGGTGGGGGGGTTAGGAATCAATAGATGTATTTTATGGTAGGTAACTTCTGATTTTAAATTTGAACAAAGTTTCGTCAACAATTATTGGAACCTGAGAAAGAGTCAAACATCAAAACCTGAGTAGCTGAGAGTTTGGGGTCTCACTGCTCAAAACAGGGGAGCTGGAAGGAGGAGCCTTGCTTTGCCTTAGCCTTGCTTTGAAGTCCCTGACCTGGGAGTCCAGTGATCTTGTTTACCTCCAACCACACCTCTGGGGTGAGTCTTAGGCAGCTCTACTAACATCGACATTAAAATTGAGATCTCTGAGGCTAATATTGGGGAGGAAAAAGTTTTCATCCATCCTTCTTGATTCTTTGGCTGGTAAATTAACATAAGGCAAATTAACAGGACAAAACCAAATTTAATTATGTAAATACAGAAGCCCCATAAGAACCTGAGATCCAAGGACAATTTGGATATTTGAGGTTTTATATGCCATCCTGAGGTAATGGGACAGGGGCCTGGGGCTTCAAAGGGGAGGAGGGTGATTCACAGGACAATAAGAAGAGCAGATGTTTGGTATTAGATGTTTGTCCTACCATAGAGATAGCTCATTCAGGTAAGAAGTTACCTCTGGTGATAGCTTTCTTTTGGGGTCAGCCCCCCATCTAAATTCATTTAGGCAGTTAAGGAAGCAGTAAAAGGTTTTTTTTCGTCCACTGGGTCTTTTTTTTTTAAAGATCTTATTTATTTATTTATTTATTTGAGAGAGAGAGAGCACACATGCGCGTGCACGAGCATGGGGAGGGGCAGAGAGGGAAGGAGAAGCAGACTTCCCCATGAGCTGGGAGCCCGGCGCAGAATTCAATCCCAGGACCCTGAGACCATGACCTGAGCCAAAGGCAGATGCTTAACTGACTGAGTCACCCAGACACCCCAAGTCCGCTGTGTCTTGCCTGCCTTCGGCTCAAAATAATCCACATGCCAAAGCAGCCTATTCTGGGGTCAGGTATTTTGCTCTTCCTCAGTCATACCTTTGAAACTTCCCCAAGAAGTTTCAGTCCATAAATTGAGTTTGTAGATTGCTTCATCTCATTGAACCGGTTTCTTAGTCCTGAGAACAGGTCAGTTCAGTCAAATGGGGCATCTCATTTCAGGAGGTGGTGATGCAGATGTGTTTCCAAAGTGAGACCTATGGCGCAAACAATTGGGTATTTAATAAGAGGCATTTCTATGGGAACAAAAGAAACACAGTGGTTAATGACTGGAGCAGACTCTAATCCTGGTTTCTGAGTTCTGAAGGCAATCCGTTGAGAAGATTGCCAGCCGTCTGGCTTGAAGCATCTCGGATGGAGTGGAGGCTGGCTTTGGCAGTCTGACAGATCTTCCTGGTTTGCAGTTTGAATGTCTCTGGTGATCGTTCTGAGTGGCCACACAGCAACAGGCATGAAGACTGTCCACACATGAGTTATTGTGGTGATCCCTCTTAAGTTTATAACAAGTTCACATTTTGTGTTGAAGGGCTTTGGGGGGAAAGGGCAGCTTTTGTTCTTAGTGATTCCAAGCCAAAAAGGTGGGAAAAAATTGGATGTTAGTTCGGAGAGTTGTCGCCAGCTATGAGGTAACTGGAAGGATTCAGGATCCAGTACAAAACCTCAAAGACAATGAACAGCACTAGAATCTAATATCCAAAAGTGTATATAATAGTGATGAAGGATAGTTGGAAGGTAGGGGCCCCTGCCCTAAGAGGAAACCACCCTTAAAAGGATTTTACACCTCCCTGGAAGGAGCCCTCCACCCTTTCCCATGTGATAGACAGATGAAAAAACCTGATTGTGTGACAGGTTCAGTGAGGGTTAATCAGATTAAAACAGCCTGCCAACAAACCCATTAAAACCCCTAGATTGAGAAACTCTGGTGGCAACCCTCTCGGGTCCCCTTCCTCCTCGGGAGCTTTGTACTATTACTTCATTACTGCTCAATAAACCTTTCTTTGCTGTCCACCATTCTGTCTGGTCTACCTCTTCATTCTTCAAAGTGACCAAGAACTGAGGGCACCGATGGAGAAAAAAATCCTGTAACAATGGTTTCTACTGAAACAATTTTTTTCTCTCAAATCATCCTCATTTCTATCAAAGATAGCCAACTTAAGACTGATGTGTTTGCAATTTAAGTCTAGTTTCAAGAAACTTGGCGTGATTATTTATATAAGTGCAGCAAAAATAGTGATTGACCATATAGGCTTTGTTAAATCTGCTTTGATGGAATTTTTCATAAGAAACCTTAGACTGAACTTTTAAAAGCCTCTCAAGGCTAAGAAGCCATGCCAAGGACTCACCATCAGACCTTGCCTTCGATGTCTGTAAATTTGGGTGAATTTCTCTCTTCTTGAAGTGCATCAAATATCTTGAGATTCCTGAGCCTGTCAGGAAGTGACCTTCCTTACTCGCCTGATAAGGCTGCTAGGAACCCTGTAAGCAAGGGACCAGACCATTTTTCCAAGGGGCTTTATCGGCTCCACAAAGTCCACCTTAGTTCCTTAAAGCTATCTGGTCGTATCTGAGTATATGAGTATGTCTCTCAAATATGACATTCCAGGCATAGCCTAGGTGATATAACCAATGTTTCCAATTGTGTCCTGTTACAAGAAGAACAGATTCTTATTGAAGTTATGTAAATAACTATATTGCCATGAAAATAAGAATACTCACTAGGTTACCAAATTCCAGAGAGATCAGATCAGGTTAGTTGTTCCGTCTTTGTTCACAAAGATCTATCTTACCAAATTGTTGATAGCTTAAGAGAAAAGAGAAGATTTCCTTAAATCTGCAAAAACAAAGAAGAACTGGCGATGTTTCAAAACAGTCATAATAATTACAGTCATCCTTGTCAGTTTATTCAGTCCCATGTAATTAACACTTGTTCTGCTTGAATCCACTTTTCCACCTGTTCTGGAAATTCTTACCCAGCCAAGTTTCATAATCTTAAAGTTATCAGAATCTGGCAATTGTCAAAAGGCCTTTCCTTGAATCTCCTTGAAGGTGAAGTACTTTTGCAGGAACACTCTTGAAAAGCACCTGTGTAAAGCAATAATTGTCTGTAAATGACCAAAAGACTTTAACTGCCCATTCTGAAAGATCTGATGAGTTCATTGTAATGGAATTGATAACAAAATTTGGTTATTTCTGTGACATACAACATTTTAAGGTAATAACTAGAATTGTGACTGATAACATTATAACAGGACATATCAGATTTTTAGGAATTTCATACAATTTCTAATATACATACATTAATAATATTTATTGACATAATATGACCTAAAAAGGTTTATCATCACTTCCCAGGTAGCTTAACATACCAAATAAGCCTAAGTAGTGTAACATCTCTCTTTTTATAAGGAGAGAGAACAAATATTTTAAAATGTTTCAGGAACCATCTGGAAATTCTCAAATTTAATTTGAGGTCAAAAAAGACTTTATTTAGAATTTGATTTTGGGGGCGCCTGGGTGGCTCAGATGGTTAAACGTCTGCCTTCGGCTCAGGTCATGATCCCAGGGTCCTGGGATCGAGTCCCGCATCGGGCTCTCTGCTCCTTGGGAGCCTGCTTCTCCCTCTGCCTCTCTCTCTGTCTCTCATGAATAAATAAATAAAAATCTTAAAAAAAAAAAAAAGGAATTTGATTTTGGGAAGTTTGTCAAAAAAATATTAAAGGAGTTAGAGACTTGACTAATAGAATCATAGCTCATTATGAAATGATAATTATCTATTTAATGAAAGTGACAAGATTTTAAGGGCAAACAAAAGAGATTACAGTTATGAACAAAACCAATAAAAGACCTGATAAAGCACAGAAAATTATAAAACACAGAGCTTTTGCTTTCTAGGCAGATTACTTAAAAGGTAAAGAAACTTTCACAATCTGTTATCAAAAGCAGACCAAAAGTCCAAGAAAATCTTATCTTTTTTAAGAGAGAGAAAACCAATTCTAATTTTATACCAGCTTACTTTTGACATTAAAATGTATTTGACTTAAATTTATTCTAACCTTAGTCAACTTGACCACACATTAAAATTCCTTTCTAAAAATTCCTTCTCCACAAACCTTCTACAACTTTCTTTTTCTTCAGCAAAAATATATCTCCATTCCTCATAACTTCTTTTACTAAAAACACATATACTACTTTCTTAGCATGGGAGATTTTCCCCTTATTATTTCTATTTTTTTTTTTTAAGATTTTATTTATTTGACAGAGACACAGAGAGAGAGGGAACACAAGCAGGGGGAGTGGGAGAGGGAGAAGCAGGCTTCCCGCTGAGCAGGGAGCCCGACGCGGGGCTCGATCCCAGGACCCTGGGATCATGACCTGAGCCGAAGGCAGACGCTTAACGACTGAGCCACCCAGGCGCCCCCCCCTTATTATTTCTAGTAACTTTACACATATTAATTAGAATTCTTAACACTTAGAAAACATAATTTCTAATGAAAACTAAGAATTAAACAATTGTGAACTGTTATACCAGCATTCTTTAGATTGGCAAATTTATTAATACATTTCAGAATTTCTAAAGACATGATTTCTCATAGTACAAATTTTTTTGAATGTAGCACAAAAACATGTTTACTAATAGACCCAAATATCTTTTAGTTCCTCTGTAAAAGGAAGCCAAAAAATGGATAAGCCTATGTTTAGCAATTGTTTCAGTATTTTATCTTATTTGGAAATGATCTAAATATTTAAATGACTATCCATCATTTAACTTAGCAATACCTTAAGGTTCCAGATTACCAAAAGATTTGGGGAACCTATTTCAAAAGTTTTACTTAAAAACTCTCATCATAGTTACATCCATTTAATTTATCTGGTCTTAACAATCATACTCATACTCCTAAAGATTTTGTTACAGGATTTCTTCTCTTCCAGTGTCCGTGGTTCTTGGTCACACCTCTTTGAAGAATGAAGAGGTAGACCAGACCAAGAGTGGTAGGCAGCAAAGCAAAGTTTATTGAGTGATAGTACAAAGCTCCCAAAGAAAGAGGGGACCTGAAAGGGTTGCCACCGGAGTTTCTAAGTCTAGGGGTTTTTATGGGCCTGTTGGCGGCTGTTTTAATATGATTAACCCTCCCTGTGTGCCTGCCACCAAATCAGGTTTTTGTCATCTACCTATGGTGGGAAAGGGTGGAGGCTCCTTCCAGGGTGGTGTAAAAATCCTTTTAAGGGTGGTTTCCTCTTGGGGGGTTGAGGGAGGCCTTGTCCCTGCCTGCTTTTCTTCCAACCGTCCTTCATTAATTTCATGAGCCATTAAAGCAGTTAGCCATCATCTTAAATTACGTTCCTTGCTGACAAATTTTGTAACATAGATAACATGAGTTTATATGACTAACAACCCCAGTAGAATAATAGTATACTTCATGCTAAGAACTCTAAAGACTTGTCTGTATTAATTAAACCAACAAATTTAAACTTGTTTCAACACCAAACATTTTCCTAAGTGATATGATACTGAAAAGCATTTAGGTTAGTTTTTATTATATTTTTTTGAGAATTTTTATGAATAATAAATTTATATAAGTGTGTGTTTGTTTAAGCCAGTCAAAAAGAGCTATTTTAAAAATTAAGTTTGGCAATCCATCCAGAGGTAAGAAAATATCACACATCTACAACATACATATATAGACATGCATAATCATACACAGAGACATAGAGGCCTTACAGTTACCAGTATTTGTGAAAAAGATTTTTCATTTGCCCAATTTCCAAATATGTCTCTCCATATTTTTTTAATCCTGATAAGAAACCTCTCCCTAAAGTTTGCATCTGAAAAAAATGGTTCTTGGGTCTAGAGAAGACAAGGGTAGAAAATCTATATCACACAGGGATTATTATATTTCTTTGTACCCACTTTTTAATTTGGTCTTTTCATAGGTACCAGTGAGACAATTGTTTAGAATGACAGCTCTCTAAAAATTATTTCAAATATAACCAGTGCAAAAAGATCCCTCCTCTGGCCGTTGATGAGCAGGATCTTATTAATCTCAATAGCGATTCAAACCAATAAGCCTTTCCATGGCTTAACCAAAGGTGCAAGAAACATCTTCAAAGGAGCATGCAAATGCTGCAGCCCTCATCAGATCCAGAAAGTTCATGCCCAAAGAGAGTCTAAGAAAGTAAAAGCCCTCTGTTGTTACAGGTGGTAAGAATGGTATAATGAAAATGGTATCTCTGGTTTCCCACAAGACCATGACACTTCCAGTCCCAGACCCACTAATCTATGACTCCAGGCAGATGCTAACCGGAATGGGATTTTTCCAGCACTAACTAAGCAAGAGAGTTGAGACAACAAAAGCCCCTAATAGATCAGCACCCCTTATGACATCTCTTCTGAAGCTGGCACAGTCAGACACAGAGTCCTGCTTGGGATTTTGTCTCTTGGAACCCCAGCCTATTAGACTGGCCACCAAGATGCACCCTGGTATGTGCACGTTTTGTCTGGGAGACCAGAAAGGATGTTCTCACTGGTCACAAGACCAAGCTCTCAAGACACAGAACAAGGCGAAACAAAACCTCATCCAGTTCTTCTTATATGCACATTAATATCTTTAGGTAAGGTTTGGTTCTCTTAGAGCCAAACTAATACCTGAGAGGGATGCGCGGCCGAGTTGGAGATTGGGTAGTGTTTCATGGCATAGCTCATTGCACAGAATTATTTTTGAGGTTGGCAGGTGATCCTACTGTCAATCTAACCCACTCCCCTAGCCTGGGAGTCTTTTGAGTTAGGTGGAAAGTGCTCCAGAGCTCTGACGTGCTGAACCCATGCCAGCAATTTTGCGGCTTTGGCTTTCAAGTGATCCATCAGTGACAGCCCTAACCTCACAGGCATGTTAACCCACAACAAAGTTTATCTAAACAGATAGATGTTGGTCTGGTGAGAATCACAACCTCATCCATCTGTGGGGCTGAATCAAACAGCAGGCTTCATAGGACCTATGCCTGCCTCCACCCTATGGTTTCCCTCCTTAAGACAAAAAACACAATGGGCAGAGACAAATGAGGACAGTGACCATCCCTGGAAGGAAAAGGATCTATAAAAATCAACAGTACTCATAATAACAAGTCTTTACCAGAGTCACTATATCCAAGAAACTAGCTCCAGAAACATTTCTGCCAATTTTAAAATTAGAAAAAGAAGTAAGAAAGACTTTCACCATTCTCACTTCCACCAAACCCTGTAGGCAGAGATCCAAGAGACTGACACGGCAAGAAACTCATACCTTCTGTCCACGGTCCCAAAGTCCCAGGGTCTCTCAGATCTCTTTAGTGCAGTAGCCCCAGGGTGAGCAGTGTCCAGCCAGTGAAGTATCCTGCCAACTATGCCAACTGTTGGAAAGGAAAGCTTTTTTCTCTACACCTTCTTGGTTCTTTGGCTGGTAAATAGATATAAGACAGATTAATAGGAGAAAAATAAATTTTATGTATGTATGTATGGGGGGGCAGCCCATAAGAACATGAGACCAAAGGACGATTTGGGCAATGGAGGCTCATGTGACATCCAGAGCTAAAGAATGGGATGGAGACCCGAGGCTCCAAAGGGAAGCAGATAACTCACAGAACAATAACAAGGGCAGATGTTTGATAATTAGGTGTTTGCCCTGCTATACAGGTAAGTCACTCAGATAAAAAGTTTAGTAACACCTTGCTTTCTGGTCCAAGCCCCTAGCTAAATTATTTTAAGTAGTTGAGGAAAAATTTGTCTTGAGTCTTCTGGGTCTTGATCGCCTTCAGCCCAAAATAACCCAAGTGCCAAAGTGGCATATTTTGGGGTCACATACTCTGCTCCCTCACTATCAAGTTCTTTATTCAACCCGCCTTCACTAGCCCTTCCCTGACCTGCTTGGGTATTTCTTTGTTAGGGTCTGTATGACTCTCCCTGGACTAAAGCTCCTTTGAAGTCTGAGACTTTATATTTCTACCTAAGATCCAATTTAGTGCATAAAGGATAATTCATTTATTAAAGGCACTCATGCCATTCTTTTAATCTAGAAGCTTACATTTCAGAGATATGAAAATGGATTTCCAGTTGCCATAATTTCATGGCATTAGACCATTGTATGTCAAATACTACTGCTCTGTTTGTAATATTTGGACAGTTCATAGCAACACATAAAATACGACCTACAGAGGTCTGCATTCCTCCAGCCATGTATCAAGAATTGGCGGAATTCTTGAGAAGAGAGCCCACGTTACAGAGCACTACATCTGAAATGCTCCCTTTATGGTAGCAATTGCAGAAACATGGAGCAGAAACGTACCCTAGGATTTTATAACTCAGGACTCACTAGTTTCTAGCAGTGTGCCCTTTGCACTTGTACTTCTTTGGCTTTATTTGCAAGGCATCAAGAAATCTTCTTCAATTCTGAAAAGAGCTGATAAAATTTGACTGCTTTATAATTTATTTTTTTCCCAGGGTAGAAAAATAGATTATCATCTTTTTATCATCTAAAATGTTTTGTGGAGGCACCTGGGTGGCTCAGTCGATTAAGCATCTGCCTTCAGCTCAGCTCATGATCTCAGGGTCCTGGGATGGAGCCCCAAGTCAGGTTCCTTGCTCAGTGGGAAGTCTGTTTCTCCCTCTCCCTCTGCCTGCCACTCCCCTGCTTGTGCTCTCTCTCTCTCTCTGTCAAATAAATAAATAAATAAAAACTTTAAAAAATAAATAAAATATTTTGCGTATGGGGCACCTAGGTGGCTCAGTCGGTTAAGCGTCTGACTCTTGGTTTCAGCTCAGATCAGATCTCAGGGTCCTGAGATTGAGTCCCAGGTTGGGCTCTGTGATCAGCACGGAGTCTGCTTGGGATTCTCTCTCCCTCTCCGTCCCCCTCTGCCCCTTGTCCCTCTTGTGCACTCTCTCTCTCACATAAATAAATAAATAGAATCTTTAAAATGCTTTGTATGAAAATATTAGTAGAGATTACAGAGATGCACATGTCTTTCTAAAATCTTGTTCTCTTTCCATGTGCTTGAAATTCAGAAATAAGTTTCTCATTTTAGCTTGATTTGAACCCAACTGTTAGCATCTCCCCACCTCCACCTCATTCTTTTGTCCATCAACCTTAGAAGTCACTACTTTTTTTTTTAATTTTTTATTTAAATTCAATTTAGTTAACATATGATTAGTTTCAGGAGTAGTATTTAGTGATTCATCAGTTTCATATAACACCCAGTGCTCATTCCATCACGTGCCCTCCTTAATGCCCATCACCCAGTTACCCCATCCCCCACCCACCTCCCCTCCAGCAACCCTCTATTTGTTCCCTATAGTTAAGAGTCTCTTATGATTTTCCTCCCTCTCTGTTCTTATCCTTTTATCTTATTTTATTTTTCCTCCCTTTCCCCTGTGTTCATCTGTTTTGTTTCTTAAATTCCACATATGAGTGAAATCATATGGTATTTGTCTTTCTCTAACTTAATTTGCTTAGCATAATATCCTCTAGTTCCATCCACATCATTGTAAATGACAAGATTTCATTCTTTTTTATGGCTGTGTAATATTCCATTATATAGAGAGATAGATGATAGATGATAGATAGATAGATAGATAGATAGATAGATAGATAGATGATAGATAGATAGATAGATAGATAGATAGATAGATAGATAGATAGATGATAGATAGCTAGCTATACATACATATCATATATAGATCACATCTTTTTCCATTCATCTATCTATGAACATCTGGGCTTTTTCCATATTTTGACTATGGTGGATATTGTTGCCATAAGCATTGGGGTACATTTGTCTTTTCAAATCACTCTTTTTGTATCCTTTGGATAAATACCTAGTAGTGCAGTTGTAAGGTACCTAGACTTTTAACGTCTTGAGGAACCCCCATACTGTTTTCCAGAGTGGCTGCACTGGTTTGCATTCTCACCAACAGTGTAACAGAGTTCCCATTTCTCTGCATCCTTGCTAACATCTGTTGTTTCCTGAATTGTTAATTTTAGCCATTCTGACTGGTGTGAGGTGCTATCTCATTGTGGTTTTGATTTGTATTTCCTTGATGCCAAGTGATGTTGAACACTTTTTCATGTATCTGTTGGCCATTTGTATGTCTTCTTTGGAGAAATGTCTGTTCACGTCTTCTGCCAATTTCTTGACGGGACTTTTTGGTTTTTGGGTGTTGAGTTTGATAAATTATTTATAGATTTTGGATGATAGCCCTTTATCTGATACATCATTTGCAAATATCTTCTCCCACTCCATAGGTTGCCTTTTAGTTTTGTTGATTGTTTCCTCTGCTGTGCAAAAGCTTTTTATCCTAATGAAGTCCCAATAGTTCATTTTTGCTTTTGTTTCCCTTGCCTTTGGAGACATGTCTAGCAAGAAGTTGCTGTGGCCGAGGTCAAAGAAGTTGCTGCCTGTATTCTCCTCTAGGATTTTGATGGATTCCTGTCTCACTTTTAGGTCTTTCATCCATTTTGAATTTATTGTTGAACATGGTGTAAGAAAGTGGTCCAGTTTCATTCTTTTGCATGTGGCAATTTTCCTAACAGTTTCATGCCCTTGAGAAAGTTTCACGACCTTGAAAGTAATGTACTTTACTGAGTCTATTTCCTTATTTGTAAAGCTGGGATAAGATTTGCCTTCCCTAACACTAAGGTTTTTTTAAAGATCAAATGTGATGACTATATAAAATATTGTATTTTCCAACAATTGTAAATCCCCAAATTCATCTTTTTTCCATTGGCTATTCTTTCCTGGTTTGTCAAAAATTAGTTGACCATAGAGCTGAGGATCTATTTCTGGGTTCTCCCTTCTGTCTCATTGATCTATGTGTCTGTTTTTGTACCAATACCATACCGTCTTGATGATTACAGCTTTGTAATACAGCTTAAAGTCTGGAATTGTGATGCTTCCAGCTTTGGTTTTCTTTTTCAACATTACTTTGGCTATTTGGGGTCTTTGCAGGTTCCATACAAATTTTAGAATTGTTTGTTCCAGCTCTGAGAAAAATGCTAGTGGTATTTTGATAAGGGTTGCATTTAATGTGTAGATTGCTCTGGGTAGCATAGATATTTTAACAATATTTGTTCTTCCAATCCATGAACTTGGTCCATTTCTTTGTGTCTTCCTCAATTTCTTTCATAAATGTTCTATAAATTACCTAGGAAAAACCTAACCAAAGAGGTAAAAGATCTGTACTCTTAAAACTATAGAAGTCACTGGTTTCTATCTACATTTCCTTCAAAGTATCTTCATATATGTTTGTTACTCTCTATCTGTATGGCATTACTTATGCTCAGATCATGTCTCCTCATGCAGGATTACCATAATGGTCAACTACTTTACCTCTTTTAAAATGTTTCCTGTAACACTTTATAGAATACACAACATTTTATATAGTCACCACATTTGATCCTCAAAATAACCTTAGTGATAGGGAAGGCAAACCTTATCCCAGCTTTACAAATAAGGAAAGAGACTCAGGAAAGTACACTGCTTTCTTAAGGTCATGAAATTAGTAACTGCAGAGCTGAAATACCAGCTCCCCAAATTTAATTTTACCTTCTTAAGGCCAAATAACAATAGCACCACAATAAAACCCACTAGAAATTTCAACATGTCTTAAAGCCATGTAGCAATTTAGAACTGGAAGTGGCCTTATAGATTATGAAATTTCACCGCCCTCACTTTATACATTGTGCACCATGTCCAACATTACAGAACTGATTATAGACGAGACAAGTACTTGAATCTATGGACTTCCAGATACAGCATTTTCTGCTATACTTTTCTATCTTACTCCCTTAAGTGCACTTGGCATTTTTAGCTTTCCATAATGTGTGCCAGTGACATGTCCAACATTCATTTCTGCCAATTTCAAAGATGTGCCTCTGCTAAAGACAGGCTCTATTTCCTCTAATCATTGGACCATACTAATATTATCTCTGGAGAGTAGTTCACATCCCTGGCCTTATCTGGAGGAATGTCCCTGCAGTCCTTCCAAATCCAAGACTTAATCGAATTTCACACCTTCCACAAAGCCCTTGCTGCCTTCCCTGGGCCTCAGGAAACCTCTCCTCTCTAGAAGCTCATATTACTTGCAGCGTTCACTACACAATTTCTGCTATATCCTTGAGGGCAGTGTTTGACCTGTCTTATGTCTCTGCATATCCTCACAGCGCCATCCCAATCCCATAGTGGCCCTCCACTACTGGCCGGTGTTCTCCTCACTGAGGAAGATTGATATATGAAAAGCTTTTCCCTAGAACATCCTTCCACCCCACATATTAATCCATCTAGAAAATTCCTACTCAGTCTTTACTTCTCAGTTAAAATACTGCTTCTGTCATGAAGCCTCTGTTGATGTCTCCAAATGACTTAGGAGAGCCCTCATCTGGGTTCCTGGAGCATTCTGTACATTGTTCCTTCAGAGAAATCATCTGGTTATATAGCTAACATCTACACGTCTGTTTCCTCACTAAAGATTCTTCATCATAGGGACGCCCAGGTGGCTCAGTGGGTTAAGCGTCGGCCTTACAAAGCAAGGTTGGAAAAAGGCCAAGTGGCATTGTTTAGATATTGTTGTACTTTTAGGAGTTGTAGCCTCATGCTTAGAAGTAAGGTCTTGTCTCCAGCTATTCTTTTCTAGAGCTAGAGCCACTACCCTTACATCAGGACTATAGTAAACAATTTGCTATTCCATTAGCTTACCAGACTTCCTTAAATCTATACTTTCTGATTTATTCTTCCCTCTAAAAGGACCCCCCACACACAATGGACAACTTTGTAATCATCTTTTCATAGACAGCATTAGGATCATTTTTTTTAACAACATCTTGGATTCCATCTAGAGATAACCTCTCTTACATTTCCAGAGCCCCCTCCACAATTCTACTCCAGCACTTACCTGTGGGACAGTAACCCCTCATCTAGCTCCCCGCCAGACTGTGAAGTACACAAAAGCATGAGATTCACCTGTTACGTGTAATTTTCAGCCATGTTTAGCACTTTCGGTGGAGTAAGTACACACTCATGCATTTAAAAGATGGGAGTGGGGAGAAAAAAGGGGAAAAAGTGAAAAGAAACAAAGACACTTTTGTAGCTAGTGTTCTGGATTCATATTAGTTTCTGTTGATAGAAGATATAGAACAGCAAAGTCAAAGCTATCTTTTTATTTCCGCTCATGAGCAATACTGTGGAAACATGAGGCGTTCCTGCAGCTAACTTCCAGCATCTTCACTACAGCTTCTTGGAAGTCAAGAGTTAATGCCTAGTTCTAGCTTTTGGAATCCACTTTCTAGTGTCCTTAGTGTTGCAAGGCAGACACACTGGCTACAGGACAGCTTCTTCATTTTAGCATTCCGGCACCTGCATTACAGCTTCAGGAATTACTCCTGAACTTACAGCTCTAGTACAGACCTCAGAGGTAGTAGCTTCTCAGTGGGGTCAATCTGAGGTCAGTCCTGTAGGCCCAGCCTGGAATCCTTTCTTTTATCATTTCCAATATTTGTGTAAGCACATAATTTCCTGTCTTTAAACCCTTCTTGCTTAAAATACCTACGGTTTCTATAGTTCATTCCGTCAGATAACAGTAAGAGGGAATAAGAGAGTGGGGGAGTGGAGTGGGAGGGGAGAAAGAGAGAGAAAAAGAGAGGGAGGCACGGGAGAGAGAGAGAGGGCGGGCAAAAGAGAGACAGAGAGGTGCTCTTGTCTGGAAAAGCTCAGGGCCGTCAAAAGAATTTACTACTTGTTCTAGACAACACCTGATGATAGGCTTTTGACCTCCCTTTCCTAGAGTGTTTACTAGAAAAGGGCTTACAACTATGAATCCTTCCTCTGTCCCTTTGTATCTCCTACAACTCAAGAGTGTCTTTTTCAAGGACCTGAAAGCCATTCCTTGAAATGTAATCACCAGGAAGGATGGGGCCTCTATCTCCTAGTCTCTGTGGGAGGACAGAATCCTAACTTGCATAACTGTAGGAGCAGATGCAGCTGGCTAATCATTTACACTGACCAACCCTCTAGAAGTTTTCACTCCCCATGGCTCTACTTGAGCCCCCATAGCTCCTCCTCCCTATTCCCTGGTTCTCCTTTTGAAATGCCACAGTCCTTCTGTGTAAATGTAAATGGAGCTCAGTTCTTTCCCCTACTGTCGGTAGTTACTGAAAAAAAAATCTTTTTTTCACCACTCTAACTAATGTCTTTCTTTATCTTTGACAAAAGAAAGACAACCTCCTTTCTTTTTTCTTCTCCTCTTGTTAAATCCTCTTGCTAGCCAATTAAATCATAAGAATATAATTTACTTTTTCTATAAAAACTTCATAATGGTTTATTTTAAATTATAAAGATTGTGAAATGTCATAATTTGCTATGGATGTTATGAAAGCACATTTTCTTTTTATTTTTTTAAGATTTATTTATTTATTTCAGACAGAGAGCATGCAGAGGGGAGGGGCAGAGGGAGAGGGAGAAAAAGAATCTCAAGCAGACTCCCTGCTCAGCATGAAGCAGAAAGCAAGAAGACACTCAACCAAGTGAGCCACCTAGGTGCCCCTCTGTATCTTTTAACAAGGGAGATGTTTTCCAGAATTCCAGATGAATTATAGAGCTTCTCTCTAGAATATGTTTTTTCTGTGATTTTGCCTAAAGTCTGACGAATTAAGGTAATACCTTATGTACCATTCATCATTATGAACCAATCCCATAAATTTCAGAAATTTCTAGTGTATTTATGGTTTCAGGCTAAACACTAATGAACAGTGTTCCTTAAAATTTCATCTGTATAATTAGGATTTAGTGCAGGAACTATAAACCACAAAATAAACAAACAGGAATAGGGTCATTTTTACCAGTTGGTGGCAAAAAAGAAATTCCCATTGGTGATTTGCACGGAAAATTTCCTGGAGTAGAGACAGACTCTAAGAGATCTTCTTTTTCTTTGGCCTTTTATTAAACAGAAATATTTCAGAGGAGCCTGAATTCTTTGAAACACATTTATAATACACAACTTGTTGCTATCCTCATTTCATGTTAACTGTTAGGTTTTGCATTTGCAGGAAATGAGTAATTAGTCAGACATGCAGAGTCCTGTTATTTGGCTTCTCTTCTCTTGAGGGGATAAAGACAGTTGTTTAAGATGGAGTTGTAGATGCTTCACATTTAGGTTCGACTTGTAAATGTTTCTGACCTGGAAGACAGACACTGCTGACAGATGCAGTTCTGGGTTGAGCTTTAAGAATGTTTGAGAAATTCCCCTGTTGACTAAGAATCAATTCACTGTAGGCCCAGAGACTTATCTTCTGGACATCCCCTTTGAACCTTTTCCTTTTTTTCCTTCAAAGGGGTTTATGCAAAGAACTGTGATTCATCAAATATTCTTTCCTAAAAAAAAAAAAAAAATACCTCCATGGACAACTTGAAAATTCCTAGTAAGAATAATCTTATTACCATTTTTCTCATTTTTCCTAGTCATTTCTAATGAGGAACCCATGAAAAATGAGAACAACCCATGAGCTGAGAATCAGTAAGTTTCATTTCATCCCCACCTCATTAGCTCTTGGTGAAGCCTAAAAAATTCCTCCATTTCTAAAAGAAAATAACTTTCTTTCACTTCTAACCTCATAAGAATAGCACAAAGATGAAAAAAGAATCTGTACCAAACTATGAGAAGTCTTTGGGAGAGATTAATATTTATGACTACAACATTAGGATTATAATGGAATTTATTAGGAATGATAATATGAAAACATTTAATAATTTATAGTTTTTATAGTAAGGAAAGGAAGGTAGCCTTCTGGAACTATAAATATTATTTCCAGTGGTGCAAACTCTTTCTTGACATAAATATTTCTTTTATTTCTATAAGAACTCAAGTTAGTGTCAACAAAACAACAGAGCTGGACAGTAGCTAAGACAGTAAAAATAAATTTTATTCAGGAGTATTACAAAAGAGGAAAAGAGATCTCAGTGTAGAATTGGGCTCAACTCTGAATATAGCATGAGCACTCAGGAATTTATAACCAAGGAGCAGGGTGGGGGTTAGTGGATGAAAAATTACTAAGAGGAGCCCAAAGAGTAGGGTGGGAATCTAGTCAAACTAATCTAACAGGGTTCTTGCCAAAGATAGGCCAGGGTGATCAGACATCACTGGGGACTGATGGAGGATGAGGACCCTGATTAGATATTGAGAATGATCAGATATGGAGGATGGGAGGGTTTTGCTGAACTGTTTTAGCAGGGGTCTTGCTAAAATTGGATTTTTCAAGAAAGTGTACAGATGGGCCTAGGAGAAGGTTCAGGAGCCTGACTAAAGTTGGCCAAGCAAAGAATCTTTGTCATTAGAAATTCTATTACTGAGGAAATTTTCTCGTACCAAGAAGTGTAGCTAAAATGACTGATGGGATTGTCCCCATTTTTTAGGAATATTTCACTGAGAATGCTATCTCTACTTCACACCATCACTTCCTCTTTTTAAAGTAGTGGCAATTGAAGAAAATAGGCATTTACAAAAAATATGATGATCAAAAATATGAGGGTACTGAACATGGGATGAGCTGAAGCTGATGCAATTTTTCTTGAAAACCACACTTTGGGTTTGCATTAAAATCATGACCTGAGATGGTAGCAAAGGCAAAAATGTGGGCATACAGAGGCAGATGGCAAACTGTGGAAAGCCCTGTGTCTGAGGATTGCCTGAAGGGCTCAGAGTTACTGGCTTACTGAGTACACTGGAAGAAATTTAAACTACCCTCAAGTCAGCATGTAAAATGATTTTAATATTTCAAGGTGGCTTCTGATAGATCTAGCAGTTTATGGTTTATGGTTGCCAGGCCACATTTAACTAAGATCACAGAGATTTTCATTAATATCTTACATGCTGATATTCATAATCTCTGTGTACTGTCTTCATGAAACACTCACTTATAAAGTACATGCTGATGCTTTAGTACAATTGTGTCTTCCGTTTTTCATGTGGCCAGTGATTGCACTGCAGCCCCCACCGTAAATGGAAAATGTTGACAAATGTTTTGTGCAAGCTCACTTCTATTATCAATCTTCCTAAGTAACAAAAACAACTATTTTTCATTAAATATAAACTTTAGTTTTTTTGCTGCTGAAAGGGTTTTTTTGCCAAATAAGAAAAAATAACCGAATAGTTGTATGTTCATACCTGTGATGAATAAAGAATAAAACACTTTTGCAAAAGTGTTCAGACAACCTTCCGTTGGTTATTTGGCAGGTGTGCTCAGCTTCTATTTCCTGGCCATGCTTTCCGTACAACGAACATTCCAATTCCCATATTTCCCAACGACTTCACCAATGGGAGTTTTTTTTCCCAATTACGATAAAGGCTAGGGCCGGGCACAAATGGCTGGTGCAAAAGACATGAGTTAAGAAAAAGTCTTCAAACACTTTTCCTGTTGCTGTACAAAACCAGAGGAAAGTGGTTGTCTCTAGGTGCTGTGTAGGTCCCATTATTTCTGAAAAGGTGTAGGAAAATGAAAGATAAGTTATCACTCATTGATTTTCAGATTTAACCATGTGTTGGGTATGAACTCTCTTCACTGCCATATGATTCACACATTATTAGATAAAATTATGATAATAAAAATATAAATCAAAAGAGCACCAAGTCCATCCTACTTTATTTTAATGCAACAATTAATGAGTATTTTGTTAAAAAGTGAAAAATCTGGCGGGCATCTGGGTGGCTCAGTCGGTTAGCATCTTGGTTTTGGCTCAGGGCATGATCTCAGGGTTGTTTCAATTTTTTGCCATCTGAAGGCTAAGCATGAAAAGGATATTAGTGGAAAACTGGGGAAATTTGATTTTAAAGTCTGTATTTTAACTATAGTATTGTGCCAATGTTAATTTCTTAGGTTTTTTTTTTTTTTTTAAGTAGGCTGCCCATGGAGCCCAATGTGGGGCTTGAACTTACGACCCTGAGATGAAGACCTGAACTGAGATCAAGAGTCAGATGTTTATAGCAGCAATGGCCACAATAGCCAAACTGTGGAAGGAGCCGAGATGTCCTTCAACAGATGAATGGATAAAGAAGATGTGATCCATATATACAATGGAATATTACTTAGCCATCAGAAAGGATGAATACCCAACATCTGCATCAACATGGATGGGACTGGGGGAGATTATGCTAAGTGAAATAAGTCATACAGAGAAAGACAATTATCATATGGTTTCACTTATTTGTGGAACATAAGGAATAGCATGAAGGACATTAGGAGAAGGAAGGGAAAAATGAAGGGGGGGGGGAATCGGAGGGGGAGATGAACCATGAGAGACTATGGACTCCGGGAATCAAACTGAGAATTTGGGAGGGGAGCGGGGGATGGGTGAGCACAGTGATGGGTATTAAGGAGGGCATATATTGCATGGAGCACTGGGTATTATACGCAAACAATGAATCATGGAACACTACATCAAAAACTAATAATGTACTGTATGGTGGCTAACATAACATAATAAGAAAATTATAATTATATTTAATTATAATTAAAAAAAATAATAATAATAATAATAATAATAAAGAGTCAGATGTTTAACCAACTGAGCCATCCAGGTGTCCCTGTTAATTGTACTACTTGTAAAGTGGTTATATAAAATGTTAAAACTAAGGGAAGTGGGTGAAAATTATATATGAACTCTGTACTATCTTTCCATGTCTTCTATAAGTCTAAAAATTACATCAAAATGAAAAGTCTTTTAAAATCATCCCTTTGATAAGTCAAAGAAAGACAAATACCATATGATTTCACTCACATGTGAAATTTAAGAAACAAAATAGATGGACATATGGGAAGGAAAAAAGAGAGAGAGGGAAGCAAACCATAAAACAGACTCTCAACTATAAGAACAAATTGAGGGTTGATGGAGAGAGGTGGACGGGGGATGGGCTAAATGAGTAATGGGTATTAAGGAGGGCACTTGTTGTGATGAGCACTGGGTGTTAAATGTAAGTGATGAGTCACTAAATCTACTCCTGAAACCAATATTACACTATATGTTAACAACTAAAATGTAAATAAAAATTTGAAACAAATAAACAAAATAAAATCAGCCCTCCATTGAACTTGAATTTCATTTTTTCCTGCAGATCATCAGATATACCACTTAATAAAGCCTTCCAAAGTTTTTGATATGCTAATTGAAAACATTTTTGTTTAACTACAATAGTAGATGAAAGAGTTTACTGATCCCACCAGCAGTTAACTCCATTTATAATTAAGGATTGGTGGGACCATCTCCTGTCAGTGAACACCAGAGGCAAGGTGAAAGAGGAAGTAAGGAACCTCTGGGAACTGAACCTGATACCTCTATTGTAAGTTTTTCACCTTTTCAATGTCTTTTCACTTTTTTATACTTCTCTAATAACACTGATTTTATCCTACCCTGCATTAAACATAAGTGTGCAATTAGCATGCACCTCCTTCTCTACTGGGTACAAAACAACAACTCTGGATTCCTTTCAATAGTGTGCACTATGCACTAATTAAATGTCTTAAATCGAGTAGATGATGACCGTAACATTTCAACCCTTAAAGATTTTCAAGAGAAGTTCAAATAACACTCTTCCTTTCCCTTGAATTTATCTTTTACCATAAAATGTCTTTTCCCCCACAGCATTCCTCAGAAGTCTTCAAAATTGCTTCTAGTAACCAAAATTGCTTCTAATAACCAAACTTTTTGGTTTTGACCAAAAAGGAAAAAAAAGTAAATAAAGTAAAAAGCTTCAAGTCTGTTCCTGCTGCTGCCCTACTTATAGTTACTTAGAAACTATGAGCCTCCTTTGAGCTAGCTGAAGGCAGCTCTGAAGCCATGAGGAGGACATCCTATGAGGAAGTTGTGGTTTTCTTTCTTGAGCTCTCTGGGCATGAATCCCCACATCTGTGCCACTTTCAGACCTGAGCTTCACCTACAATGCACATAGAGCTCCTTTTCTCCTCATGTTTTACAATTCCTCTAGCCAGTCTTTAAAAGACACTTACGATTCATATAACTTAGCTTCCACTTAACAAATATTCATTGAACTCACTTTAATAATGAATAGCCGAGCAAGTCCCCTTTTATGATGACCTTCATAAGTCCAAAAGTTGGAGACTGTTCGGACTAACCATTACACGGGGCTCCTACAGCTCAGAAGTAATAAACTTGCTCTAAAGTATCTTCCCTTTACCCATTACAGTAACTGATTGAGATACACAAGAATAAATATTTTCATTGTGAAACTATTGAAGGGATCCACTGAAGACAGCACAGTGAAGAGAGCTGGAAAGTGTATCCGGAAAGAGATGGCAGGGGGATTGCACATCAATTTGTATTCATTCATAGTTGTATCGATGACTTACGTTGGATTTTTCAGTCTGAATTTTCAAGGTTAAAGTGCTCAGTAGCATTTCCTCCCCAACTAAAAGACATAACCCCCAAGCATTAGTTCACACACTAGAAGATCTGTCTTCAGCCACAGCTTTATTTTCAGGAACTGTGTGTACCCTGGTTTGAGCTACCTACTTCAGCATTCAGCCAAGGTTTACTCTGAAGCCCCAACACTGAATAAAGAATGTTCAGAGGGAGGTAAAATAGCAAGAATCTTTCTCAGTCGATGAGGCTTATGACTAACTGTGGTCACCAGTTTTCATACTAGCATTTTCCGAAGTTATGGAGCCATTTATTTAGTCAGAGATAAAATGCTCTGGGTTGCCATCATCCTGGAAGGGAACTTGACATACTGTCAACGGGAACACTTCCCTCATATCAGATGTCACGGAGGAAGTTCAACAGTGAGACTGAGGAGGATTGACCTCAGAGTCCAGATCAGTGGATTGACTATGCACATGTCCTCATACGTGCAGTTTTGAAGTTGACTGCAGGGAAATTTGACCTCTGTTTGCAGGACAGGAATGTCAGGGTGGTACTCCAGAATAATCCACCTCTGCTTCTCTCACAGGGTTCTCTTGGATGACTCAAAGCCAAGGCTTTGCCAAGGACGTAGGGTATAAGTTTTAAACAGTTAAGGAAATGCCTTGGAGAGGTTTTATTTAATACTTATTAATAATCATAGTAGCAATCAGTCACTCTTGAGGGCACCCTTTTAGATAAAATGCTATTCCAGATGTTCACTGCTAAGCTGCTAAAACATCTTCTTCCATCAATCTTAGTCAAGGATATGTCTCAGGGGCAGATGCTTCTGCAGTTTTACTCTTAAGAGTAATAAGTCATGTAAAAAATAATTCCAGTTGTGGAGATTATTGCTACCTCTAACCATCAATTTGTTGAAACTTCCACACCAGTTAAATTCTTTTTTTTTTTTTTAAAGATTTTATTTATTTGACAGAGAGAAACACAGCGAAAGAGGGAACACAAGCAGCGGGAGTGGGAGAGGGAGAAGCAGGCTTCCCGATGAGCAGAGAGCCTGATGTGGGGCTCGATCCCAGGACGCTGGGATCATGACCTGAGCTGAAGGCAGACGCTTAACGACTGAGCCACCCAGGCGCCCCTCACACCAGTTAAATTCTTATAGTTATAAAACTAACACTCCTTAGAGTGGATACTCGATGGGGAATGGAGCCACAGGCTCCAGGCGTGTGTCCTTGCACGCCTAGTGGAGTCAATGGGCCAAAGAAAAAAGTATGGTAGAATGGACAGCCATTAGGTGTCAAATCAGACACCAAGGACTATGAATTCTACCCCTAAAATTTGCAATTTGCTAATTGTGTAAACTCAGGCTCATTACTTAACCTTCCAAAGCTATAGTTGACTCATCTGTCAAATGAAGATTAAGTTATTTCTTTTTCCTATGGTCATTGTGAGGACTGACAAATATACAGAAAACATAGCATGTAGTGAGTCCTAAATTCATATATATATATATGTATGAAATATTAAGTTGGTTTAAAAAAATCTCTGAGATTAATTTTCCATTGTAAAATATAAGAATAATAATACATATCTCATAGTATTGTAGCAAAGATGAACTGACCTATGTGGAAAAAAAATGGTGTTTATGTTCGAGAGATATATGTCAGTTGTTACATTTTTAAACCAGTGTGCTTTTCTAGTAAAGATCTTTTGAGATTCTTTAAGAGAAGCATTAGATATCAAAAGTGAAATGTTAAGTGAATTATTGTCAAATATTTCTTGAGTTACATATAAAAAGTGACACATGAAAAAGCATATAGAACATTCAGATGCATGTCTCTACATGTCAGTATTAATGATAAATATAAGAACATGTGATTGCACCAGCAAAGATGTTTGAGAATTTGATTGGATGTGGATACTCTCTCATCAATTTGCTTTAAGTATATCACGTGAAAAATAATCAACCACTGATTCCTGGAAATGGCCACATTATTATGAACTAGTATGCAGGGTATTCTGCATAGCAATTACATACCTTTCTCATATCTTTGCTCATATCTTTTTTTTTTTTGAACCTATTTCCTGCACTGCAAAGAAACTGACACAGGATGCTTATGAAATGAGATTTAATTTTTCAGTCCAGATGTGTTACAGCTGAACATCAGAAAGCCCCTAGATTTCACAGAACTAAATTTTAGGATTTTTCTAATGGAAACCCCCATGGCTTGTAGGGTTCTCATAAACTACTTTGGAATCATATTATTAAAGTTGGTCTCATAATTTTTCCCTAGCTTATTGCCATCAAAGTGTTTTTCACATTTTCATTTTGGCAAAAATATTGTCCTACTAAGTGATCTTGAAACATTACTTTAAAAAACAATACACTCTATAAAGAACCCTCACACTAAAATTTACAAAACACACTCAAAGTCATTATATAATAGATGAATTAAAACCCTAAAACTAGAATGATTTTTGTCAAAGATGTGCAGTGAGGCATGCAACTCACAAGCCAAGTCTTAAACGCTCATAAGATGATATATTGTCATTCTAATGACATTCTAAAGTTTCTGAATCATACTTGAAACTTAGGTAATGGTCTTAATATGCCATAAAAAACTACAGTCTTCATACATGTGAACATTTCTGTGAGGAGAACTGCCTAGGAAAAGAAAGCAACTGGTGAAGTTGATGGAGGTGGGGAAGCCATGGAAGGTAAGTTGCCAGGAAAGAGTCTTGATTATGAGCTTTGCACTTTACATATGTGAGACAAGCCCCAAACAAAGCTCCAAAGACAAGACAAGCCCCAAACCAGATTTCAATTTGGGAAAGAAATAGATACAAAAAAGGAGCTACAGGGTACCCCTCAGGACTACACAAGTAGGGGAAAAATTTGATCTGGATAGGAAAGTTTATCTCTGCATGGTGCTGAGAACTTCTTCAGGGTGCACTGTGCTCATCCACTTAAGGGAAGTGGCACCTTGAAGAGCTGACAGTTTAGTCACACAAAGCAGTGATTTTGAGAAGCAGCTTAGAACAGTGGAGCAAGCATGAACTTTTTTTTTAGAGATTTATTTATTTATTTGAGGGGGAGGAGCAGAGGGATAGAATCTTCAAACTCCTTGCTGAGTTCAGGGCCTGATGCAGGGCTGGATCTCATGACCCTGAGATCATGACTTCAGCCTACACCAAGAGTCTGACACTTAACCAACTGAGCCACCAGGTGCCCCAAGAACAAGCATGAACTTTGAAGTCAGACTTCAGTTGTATTCCAAGTTTTGACACATTTAGTTAGAAAAATTAATCTCTTTGAAAGTTGCCTAATGTGTTAAATGGGGATAATGACATTTGTCTCATGGGATAATAATAAAGATTAGATCACATAATCAAAAATGTCTACATTGCTTTTACCTCTCTTATCTAGCTTTATTATTAACTATCATTATTACCTTTATGAGTAGTGTAAAACTACTTCTATACCAAGTCTGAAGGAAACTATTGGCATGAGAGTCGCCTCGGGTAATATTTCTTTGGAGTAACTGGTGTTTATAACAAATGAAACAATTGGCACAGAGTTGTGCCACAGTGAGCATGGCAGGACGTCTTCTGTTAATTGGCCTGCTCTATATCACTTTACTTCCCTGAGTTCATCCCTCTCCAGATCACAACACTAAGGGATCACTGCATGAAATCAAGTGTCTTGAATGTGAGGCGTATTCTCAGATTCCTGTATTATGGCAAAGTTTCTTTTATTGGTCAAACTATTGCAAATATAATGTGTTGTCCCTGCATTGATAAGAAAGGGAAACTGGTGTGTGTTAATCCTATGAATGAATTTCTATATCTACCTGTGACACAGTCACACATGAGAGTTACCACTTGACATAAGTACTCTAACAAAGCAAGCAATACTTCCTTAAGCATGGTCAGAGTTTTGAGTGATGGAAAGTTCAGGGTTTTGAATGGTGGTCTAGAGGTTATGACAAGTGGTTGGAAGTCATGATCCCAAGGGCTGTCCCCGAGTCTGACGGTGACACCATTGGTTGACTTCAGACTAGTCATTTGACTAGTGTGAGCCTATATGTTTATTTATATTCCTTCTTTTAAACCTCAAATACCATCACTCTAGAGAGACAGTCTAACACTTCAGTTTTAAAAACTATACAAATCCAGGTCATTTGATAGTCTGTATGATTATTATATTTATCAATAAAGACAATAAGGTCAGCATGATAGTACTCTGAAGGTGAAATTAATAATCAAATGACCACATGAAAAAAGAATAAAATTTTGATATGAATGTGTTGCTGTCAACACGTAATGTCATAGCAAGGAGTTAGGGCTAGGTAATGATTGTATCAACATAAAAATGACACAAAAACTATGGTCACTGAATTTAAGGGTGGTCACCAAGTTGGGGATTTCTTTATTCAAGCATTTACTCTTCTAGGGAGCTCAAGACCTCAGATGATAAAGAGCAGTGATCCCTGAGAAATGGGAAACAAATATGCACCTTATCTTTACAGTTTACTCCCCGCAGAGAGTGTCTCCCTAGGGTGGTGAGTGTGGGACCCAAGGCAGAGCCCAGCAGTCTCCCTGAAGACAGGTGGCAATGCTGGGAGTTCAGAGACCAAGGCAGTTAAAGTCAGCTGGAAAAAATACCATAAAAGAATGAGCTACACAGAGCAAGGACTCTAGAGTTTGCAAAGGGTTCCACTTCAGTATTAGTTGAATACTCATTAGCACTGATCTGTGATAAAGTACTTGAGAGGAACCATACTCAGAGACTACACAAAGGCAGAATTAGTCCCAAAAGCCAGAGTGGAAGACCTAAAATTCAAAAGATACTAGGTAGAATACCAAAAAGGGCCTTGCCTCAGAAACAGGGAAAATCAATCTATGACAAAACATGGCTTTGATCCCACCTAACGAAGCCTGACCTGGAAAAATCAAAATGTTTTCAAGTAACCTAACCATCTAAGAATACTTATAGGAATGAAAAGAAAAAAAATAAGTAGCACCCCAAAAAAGTAAAATCATAACTTCTGGTATCCAGTCAAAGATTACCAGGCATGCAAAGAAGCCTGGAAAATACAACCTATAGTGAGGGTGAAAATCAATCAATTGAAAGCCTTCTGCAGAAATGATATAGATAGTACCACATACAACAATGGTACAAACACACCTGGTGCAGGAACATTAGAACAGTTATTATAACTGCACCCTATGTGTTCAGAAAGTTCGAAGATTAAAGATGTTGCGTAAAGACACAGAAGCCATAAGAAGACGCAAATTAAACTTCTAGAAACAGAAACTACAATATCCAGAATGAAAAAGGCACCGGATGGGGTAATGTCTTATTAGACAATGACAACCGAACCTCAAAGGAGAAAATAGAATATGTGTCCATATGTGCCATTTACCACAATTCCTGAAAAGAAAATTAGAGGCAGAGCCTCAAGATATGAAAACCTAAAATTCTACAGAGGAACAGAGAAGCCTTAACTGAGATGTAAAATGTCTTATCACTAAGACCAAAAAAGAAAAAAAAAAGAAAAAGGAAGAAGAAGGGGAAAATCACTTTAGATGGGAGATTTTGATTTCTTTTTTTTTTTTTTAAGAAGCACTAATGATGTGCACATGTGTGTGTTTCTCTTTCTTCAAAAGGGGAAGGAATGGAAAATGAAAGTGGATCTTAGGGGAATGAAGAGGTCATCCCCAGTAAGACGAAGCCTACTGGAGGCAGGGCACTGCCGGGCCTCCTGACCTCTGGAGGGACGAAGCAAGCTATGAGCAGACACCACTGAATAGACCACTAAACAAGTGAAGAAAGACAGTTGCTCAAGAGAGAACTGTTCCTTGGTGCAGAGAACAGAAGCAGACAGGATCTGAGCATGGGATGGGGACAGATTCCCTGTCCTTCTCTATCAACTACCGTGTATTAGTTGTGTGATCTTTGGTACATTACCCCATCCCCTGAGCCTTCATTTCCTTATCTAAAAGGGGAGTAATTATATCTATCTATCTATCTATCTATCTATATATATATATATAATGGAAAATGTCATATTTTTAAAGGTAGTAGATTGTTATAGAAGCAAAGAGTCCTAGAAGAATTAAAATTCAGGTAGGAAAGAGCCCTTTATAAGTGGGCTGCATCATCAGCCATTTTCCTTGCCCACCTAGGCACAGGTAGAGGCTAAGGGTTTAGACTAGGCAGAGAAAACTCCACAGTGGAAAAGACATGAGCAGAACTTTCGATGGCCTTATGGGCTGACACAGTGGATTGGAATCTAGAGGAGTCCTAACACACAGCCAGTTTTCTACATAGGACATCTGTTTTGTGCTGCCGTACAAGGAGTTGGGCACCTCGTTCTTGAAAAGCTGAATGAAATCTCCAATAGTCTGCTGTTTAAGCTGCCCCTTCCGGCTTTGCAGTGGGGGGGACTCTATAATTGCTAAAGAAAGCAATCTGAAAAAATGGGAAAGAATTTTCACTGCCTCATCTCTATCTTCCAAAAAGATCCATATTCCTTCACCACGCCCTCATGTCTCAATCACCCAGGAACTGATGCTCTCGTTGTTGCTGGAAAGGGAAAGAGGGTGGAGATAACTGAGGAGGTGCTCATTTCCTTCTCTTTTATTGCTGGGTGTTAAATGATATTTCTTTTTTTTTTTTTTAAGACTGTATTTATTTGAGAGAGAGAGAGAGAGAAAGCAGGAGCAGAGGGTGGGGAGAGGGAGAAGCAGGCTCCCCCGCTGAGCAGGGAGCCCAACGCCAGGCTCTGCTCCATCCCAGGACCCTGAGATCATGACCCAAGCCGAGCCGAAGGCAGACGCTTACCCATCTGAGCCACCCAGGTGCTCGTCAAATGATATTTCTTAAAGATAAGTTGTTATACTGGTAAAAATACTTGAGAATATTGAGACAAGCTAAGAAAACTTGATATTTAGCTAAATTGTATTGTAGAGGGAAAGGAGAGATGTAGGGAAAGTAGAATAAACTGACAGGATTGTAATTCATAGTTACAGACACCATTTAAAGCAATGAAGGTTAAAGTGTATAATCTTAAGTCATAGCTATAAAGATAACTACCAGGACAAAAATGCAAATCCTCAGATTAATCAGGACAAATTCAAAAACCAAAACAATAGCAAAAATCACACAGACTATATATTCTAGAATAATAAAAATTAAAAAATTAAAAGCAGACCATAACGTGGTGAGACAATGAAGTTTGATCGTTTTCTTTTTGTCATGTACAAGAGACCTGGAGGTCTGCTGACGAGGCTGGAAGTGTGGCTTCATGAGCACATCAGGTCTTCAGATCCTTCTGTATTTCTGTTCAGGCATCCTTAGCTTCTGGCTTTCATCCTTCTGAAACCACATGATAGGAACATAACTGCTCAGGCAGATGGTAGAAAGGAAGAGTGCTAAGGGCAAGAGGCATACACCAGTGAGTCTGTCCTCTTTTAAAATGCCTGGAAAAGTAACTGGTATGTAATAAGTATTATCTGTTGGGTGAATACATTTTTCATGACCCCACTTATGCTGAATTAGGTACCACCTTATGTCTTCCCAGAATACCCTTCATTTTATGCTTAACCCTACATTGTACAATTAGCACATGTTTTAAAATTTTCCATTTGTCTCTCTCCAGAATACAATTCACCTCTAGATTACCTAATACTTAGCAAAGTGATTAGCATACAAAAAGCATTCAATAAATATAATAGTTAAAATAATTAATGTAAGCTTCAGCCCTTAATGTCTTTTTTAGCCATCTTCTTCAAACATTGTTCTGGACATTTGAGCAAAACAGACTCATTCTTATCCATTTAAAACCATACAAAAATTTTATGTAGAAGAAATTTGCTCCACTTTTAGAGTTTGACTGAAAGATTATGGATTCTATAGGAGCTTGGGGGACAGAGCCCTCAGAAGCCCTAAGCTGTCAACTCCACATTGACTTGCTTTGTTCTTTCTTCTAACTTCACAAAGGAAGACAGTTAGTAAAGGTAAAGTTCTCACAGTGAAATCCAGTAGCCATTGTCCATCTGCACATTCAGAAGCCAATGAAGTTAGTGAAGAATAAAGAGAAGTGAAGGGGATAAAAGGGAAGGGAAGGGGAGAGGAGAGAAATGTTGGCACAAAAATACAAGGGGTTTAGCAGGAAAGGAAAGTTAAAGGGATAGGAAAAGGAGACTGAAGAGTGAATCTGAGAAAGAATAAACAAATTTGAATAATTGCCTGCTAACTACATAAAGTTGGGTCTAGTTTTATTCATTGATTAGTATCAAGTATTGCCATCAAGTTGGGCTGTGGTTAAGATAGATTTTAACTTGATGTAATCATGGGTGATTTAAGACTTCTGTGAGATCACAAACACCTGAATCAGTAGCCTCATCTTCCAGCAGTTTTACAACTGTGAGGTAGTCTGGTTTTGGAGACATCCACAGCTGCTCAGATCTTCTTTCTCTGGATTAACTGACATTTGATTTGATAGTCAGATATGGATTCCACCAGGAAAAAAAGAAAAAAAAACACAACTCAAAACTTAAAACTTCTGGGCGCCTGGGTGGCTCAGTTGGTTGAGCGACTGCCTTCAGCTCAGGTCATGATCCTGGAGTCCCGGGATCGAGTCCCGCATCGGGCTCCCTGCTCAGCGGGGAGTCTGCTTCTCCCTCTGACACTCCCCCCTCTCATGCTCTCTATCTCATTCTCTCTCTCAAATAAATAAATAAAATCTTTAAAAAAAAAAAAAAAACTTAAAACTTCTTTCATAGTTAATTCTGAAGTGATTCACTTTTTAAATCAATTTTTCTAGTAAAACAAAAGTGAAATGGTGACATTCTCTCTGGTCTTTGGCCTCCATTGTTTTTGAAACTGTCCCAGATCAGGAGGAAATGTATATAAAGGAAAGAAAATCCTAATGTATTGATCGTTTTTAGGTCTTCTCAGAAGCTTTTGATTTTCTATGCATGGTAAATAATGATTCACTTAAAGATACAAAGGATGAATTATAATATGTAACTACCTACAAGATACTTGTTTCATATTTTTAATTTTTATTATTTTTAAAGTTTATTTATTTATTTCAGTACTCTCTACACCCAATGTGGGGCTTGTACCCATGACCCCAAGATCAAGAGTCACATGCTCTTCTTCTGACTGAGCCAATCAGGCACCTCAAGATACTTGTAAAGGATGTGACTCCCAGGATGGAATAGGATCACGTAAGTCATGATGCAACTACCATATTCTAAAGAGGTTTCCGTTTTCTTGGGAATCAGTTGCTGTTGCATAGTGAACAGGGAAGTCAAGAAAGAGACAGATCAGTTTCAGAGTTGGTCATGCACGTTGCCAGTCCCACTGTGACATTTCCACTCCTTATTCCATTCTGACCTTGCTTCCCTGCTTTCTTGCATATGTCCAACCTCCTGCTATAATTTAATTCAAACATTGCTAATCACTTCACTTTTTTTATTTTTATTTTTTGCATTGCTCACTCACCCTTTCACATGGGAAAGGCAAATACATCTCAACCTTGCTTAAACAAAATGTAAAAAAAAGAAACCCCAGGCTAGAAAAATGGAACAACTCCCACACAAACCAGGCTGCTTTTACTATTTCTGTGCTGTTTTTGGTGTGTTAAGATCTTACTGTCTCAGCTACGAGCCTGGCCAAAACAGACTCAACAAGAGGAAAAAGCCAAAGAATTATAAACAACACACCAAATCCAGATGAAATAAAACTTAAAGCCTCACAATGACAAAACAGAGAAGACAAAAATTTCTCCAAGTAAAAGTTACCTGATTTTTACAAAGAAAATAACAGAAACATATAGCAGTTTATAAGTTTATATCTCCTGATCTTCCATATGATCTGAGACAAAAGATAGAAAAAGATTATGAACTTGTTCTAAATTTTAGTTCCCACCAAATATATTTCCTTGGTTTTCTGTTTCTACAAACCCAAATAAAGACAAAACAAATCACATGGGAGAAGAAAATAGAGATAAAAAGCTAGAAGAAGCTTTAGGAATCTGCTACCTTTGGAACTATGGAATATAAGTTTCATAGTTGATGGCAGCCATGTTTCCCCAGTTTGTAGCTCTCCCAGGCCTATTATTATTTAAGGTACACCCACGATACTTCCAGTTATCTTACTGTTTGCCTAAGCCAACTTAGTACTCAAAATGGGGTTGCTGACATCTGTAACCATGAAAATCCTATCTTAAAAATGGACTCCAGAACAGAAACTTTCCACCAGTTCAAATTCAAACTGAAATAACTTAGCTTTTTCTAGCCTCATTATGAATTAGCTCAGAAACTGGAGCTGTATAAAGTCTGCAGTTGGAAGTGATCAATATTTCCAGCTACCAGTATCTGTAAAAAGCAGATGCCAAGAAAATTAGATGAGGGTTGGCAGAAATAGTCTGTGATATTTCCACATCATTAACATCTGAACGTACATTTATACATTTGTTTAACATATTAGTTTCAAAAATGCCCTAGCTAAGAGAAAAGGAGAGTTATGACAAAAATATTTCTTTAGATTTTTTTTTTCTTTTTAAGTAATCTCTATACCCAGCATGGGGCTCGAACCTACAACCCCTGGATCAAGAATCTGATGCTGTACTAACCAAGCCAGCCGGGTGCCCCCAAACAAATATTAATAGAAAAAGAAACAGTCTGGAAGATTGGCCCAATCCATGCAGAGCTGCAATGGCAGGAGGAGCTCTGCACCTAGAGCAGTTGGGTGGCCAAATTCACTGAGCTTTAGGAAGAAGTCTAGACAGAGGGTTTTAACATAAAATAAAAATGGAAAACATACTGCCTGCCACAAATTCTATCTAAATTCTGATTTTTCTGAGTCTAATTTTTTAATCACTATAGAACCTCAAAAGGAGCAAAAATGTCCCCACAACACTGCCAATGCTTCAAGTTGCTTAATGATCACCTTTGACTTCTGTACAGAGGAAACTGACAAGTTAGCTGATTTGATCAAACTCACAAAAACAAGCCAAAGTTATAGCTTGGTATTGAACCCGCAAACCTTTTGAAATGCAGCAAGTTTAACGTCATTAGGATTCAATGGGCTCAAAGCCCTTCATTTAATTAAGAATTAAAAAAGAAACAAATTAACAAATCAAGCCTATTTGAAAAGGACAAGGCAGACATAGGAAGAATGGAACACCACAGACCACGTGTACCTACAGTAAGGGTAGAATCATGCTAAGAGTAGCCACTATCTCTTGACTTCAAGGTGCTTACTCAAGCAGGAAAAGCATGACTTATTTTGAATATGACATTTATTACAAAATAAATGTCCAGTATATTTTGACATCAATACATGGTAAAACTAAACAAACAAACAAACACAAAAGCGAAACATTAGCGAAGACATGAAGAAAGTGTAGTTAATGGAGTCATGAGAAATAAGTGCCATAGCTTTGGAAAGAACAAAGCATGTCAGGCAAACTTGATAGACTTTTCTAGGAAAATTGCATAGTTAATGGAGAAAAACAAAGCAAATAAGTCACTGTTGTTAACCACTTTCATGTGCAGTAAAAGCAAAGGCAAATCACTGAAATAGTATTACGAGAAATTTGAGAAATTAACACAACCATTTATTGAAGTTGTTCCCTAATAATTAAAAAATACTTTATTTTTTACAAATTGCCTCTCCTTGTTGACTTTTGAGTAGCTCTGCTTTTGCGTTTATGTCCTGTGTTATGTAACATATCATTCCAGTCCAACTACAAATAATGTGTCAATGTTCTTAGAGCATTTAGTTTTCCATTTATTTCAACTTGGGAACAAGACACTTGCTTCAGTACTTGCAAATTTTGTTTGCAAAGCATAGTCAAATAGAGTCTGACATGACTACTCTCCCTTGTTGAAATGATTATAAATCATAGGGTGATAATAAATGAAAGGAGTCCAATATGAAAGAAGTATATCAAAGATAATATTAATCAAAGATTTCTTTAGTACGTTCAAAAATGAAAGAAAAGTGGGCCTATTAACAAGAACTTTATTGGCAAGATGAGCTCTAAGGCAATTGAAGTTAATAGAATCACATGAGCCTCCAGTTCACTGAAGGGCTCACATTTGATTTTCTTATAATCACTTAAATTATAGAAAAGAGGTGTTTGGTGTTGACTATAAGTAGATTAGAACAGAGTGGGAAAAAGAAACTAGATTCTTATCTTGCTCAGTTTGAGTTTTCTGAGATCACTGAATTTCACCAAGTTGCAAATATCTTACTCAAACTTATCAGGTGATTTCTTCATTTAGAAAATAAAATCATAAGCAAGGCTAAAATGTGTGATTATATCCCTCTACCTAGACATAGAGAAAAATCCTGGATCCATTCTTCCATGATCAGTATACATGTAAGAGGTGTCTACTTGCTGAAGACCAGTTTCTCCACTGCAGCCTTTTATACTTTCCAAGGGGTGTTGATCTGGAATGCAGAAACAGGCAGAGAAGAGATACATGCTGTTTTTGCAGTAAATGGAAACAGCATTTTGTTTCTGTCCCACGCATTCAGAGTTAATCACTCCTCTTATGCATTCCTCTCTGATGGCACTTTTCACTTTGACTACTTGCTTAAATACATTTGCTCTACTATACTGTAAACCCTTTAGGACAGAGATTCATTCATCTTTCTATTTGCAGTACCTATATCGGATACATTGTAGGACTGCAAGTAAAGTTTGTTAAATCTGGACTTTTTAAAACTTAATTTATTTATTTATTTTTTTTTTTGAGAGAGAGAGAGAGTGCTTGTGGGGGTGGGGGGAGAGGATGGTAGGGGCAGAGGGGGAGAGAGAGAAATTTTTTTACACAGGCTCCAGGCTCAGCACAGAGCCCCATGCAGGGCTCAATCCTCCATCCCTGAGATCATGACCTGAGCCTAAATTAAGAGTCGGAGGCTTCACCGACTGAGCCATCCAGGGACCCCTCAAGACATTTTGTTTTAATGAATCAAAATTTCTGTTCATGTCACTGACTTTAATGGTATAGATATATTTTCATTTTTAAGATGCAATCTCATACTCATTATGTCCTTTTCCCCATAATTCCTAACTTCCACAACAAAATTTCAGCAAAGGTTCAAAATCAGTTTAATCAATATCAAGTTTGAGAAAGTCATATAGCCAAGCATTCCCTACTAGGATTCAGGTGGCTGGAGTAATTGAAGCCAAAATGTAAAATCAACTCAGCAAAAATTAAAATTTTCCCCGTTGAAATTGATAGCCATAATCAGAAATGTTTTATTGAACCAATCTCCTAGACATTTTAAAATATCACCCTGGGATTTTTAAGGCAGGGAAACTATTCTGTATGATCCTATGATGGGGGATACGTGTCATTATGCATTTGTCAAAACCCGTAGAATGTACACCATCAGAGGAAACCATAATGTAAACTAAGGACTTTGGGTGATGATGATGTGTCAACGTAGGTTCATCAGCAAATAATACCACACTGATGCGGGATGTTGATGGTGGGGAAGGCTGTGGCCAGGTGGAGAGAGTATGTGAGAACTCTCTGTACTTTCCTCTCAGTTTTCCTGTAAACCTAAACGGCTCTAAAACTAAAGTCTATTAATTTTTTTTTTAAATAACACTAAGACCACATGCAATATTCCTTTTCTTATGACTCCAGTAATTACTTATGCACAATTTCACAGAGGAAATATACAAACAAGATTGTGTTTATGAGAGCCACTGTTTCTTCTACTGGTTTTTATCAAATTCTCTACAGTTTCAACCAAAGTGATAGATTCAGTAAAGTTACTATTTTGTCATTTGTCTTTTCTTAATGAATTTCACAAAGAGGGGCCAGACAGTGACACTGTAAGATTCATAGAGAATTTTCAATGCCCTGCCCTGGACTCATCAGTCCTTGCTGATCCAGCCCGCCAAATTTGCCTGGCTCTGGCACATACATGCTTTCCATGTGCTAGCAAGCAGCCTTTGAGAGAGCAGCTACATTAGTGTGCCGTGGAGTTGGCTTCAACAGTCAATTGTGACATAGGAATTTCAGTAGGACCCCCTCTATCAGGAGTTTAATTCTCTGTTTGGGCTTGGAAGCATGCAATTACATGCAAGTACTTGCTTGCAAATGCTTGAACTTGGAAGTCGGTATTTAGGTAGCAAAAAATTAGAGGTGTAAAAGAATTATTAATAGATGATATGAATACTTATCGCTATCTCAGACCAGAGTTTCCTAATCTATCCAGAGAATATTATTTCTGCAGACTACATTCTCTACCTAATGAGGGTTCATGTCTCAAAAATGTTAGAAAATTGCCACATATTCTACCCTCCTTTTAGAGATAGACACATATGTGTTAACATATTAAAGGTTCTCAGAAGATCTGCCTTAACCAATTTAAGAACCTTATTTAACCTTAATTTCCCAAACTTACATGGCCCCATAACCTTTGCTGCTTTGTCCTAATATTGTTAATTTGCCTCTGAAGGAACTATTGTTGCAGAAACATACTCTGCACATTGTCAGCATATTTGGATAACAATAATAGCAGGCCAATAAAAATAAATATTAAATTATGTTTTTCTAACATAATGTACCCACAATTATCTAGAGAAATGAGAGGCTACCAGATAAACCAACATGAGCAATGTTGAAGATTTTAACAGAAAAGTAAATATAGACTGAACCACAAGAAATATACAAACAAATGCCCTTCTGTCATCAGTTTTTAAGCCCCATCGATTTTGTTTGGGTCACTTCCAAAGTGGCTAGCTCATCTCACTAGCTCTCTTTCTACATCATGTTATCTTGCAAACATCAAAAGATGTTTGCACATACAGAGTAATATACATATTCATGAGTGTTTAATAAGTGAATTTTGAAATATTATAAATATGATTTCTTTAATTATTTTTTATCTTGATAGAATACTCTATCATCAAGTAATACCGAAAAGTATTACTCTCTTCTTCTTGTCAACTTTACATAACACCATCAGAAGCCTCTCTGTATAAAATTTGTTTTGTCTTTTCAGGGACAAAAAACAAAGGAGGTTTACGTTAAACTGGATACTCATTGATAAACTCTATAAAAGCTTACATTGCACTAACACCTCTACCTTCATCACTGAGTAGTCACCTAATTCATTGGATTTAAGTTTTGTTTTGGGGTGTTTTTTTTGTTTGTTTGCTTTCTTTAAATCCTTAATCTTTCTTGGGGGGGCGGATTTTGGTAAACTTTTTTTTTCTTTTTTTATTTAAATTCAATTAATTAACATATAATGTATTATTGGTTTCAGAGGTAGAGGTCAGTGATTCATCAGTATTATATAATATCCAGTGCTCATTACACCATGTGTCCTCCTTAATGTCTGTCACCCAGTTATCCCAGACTCCCAGCCCCCTCCCCTCCAACAACCTGTTTCCTATGATTAAGAGTCTCTTATGGTTTGTCTCCCTTTCTGATTTTGTCTTGTTTTATTTTTTCCTCTCTTCCCCTATGATCCTGTTTTGTTTCTTAAAATTCTGCATATAAGTGAGATCATATGATAATTGTCTTTCTCTGATTTTGCTTATCAGAATACCCTCTAGTTCCATCCATGTCATTGTAAATGGCAAGATTTCATTTTTTTGATGGCTTAGTAGTATTCCATTGTATATATATACCACCTCTTCTTTATCCATTCATCTGCCGATGGACATCTTGGCTCTTTCCATAGTTTGGCTATTGTGGACATTGCTGCTATAAACATCGGGGTGCACGTACCCCTTCGGATCCCTACATTTGTATCTTTGGGGTAAATACCCAGTAGTGCAATTGCTGGGTCATAAAGTAGCTCTATTTTTAACTTTCTGAGGATCCTCCATACTGTTTTCCAGAGTGGCTGCACCAGCTTGCATTCCCACCAACAGTGTAAGAGGGTCCCCTTTTCTCCACATCCTTGCCAATATCTATCATCTCCTGACTTACAATTTTAGCCATTCTGACTGGTGTGAGGTGGTATCTCATTGTGGTTTTGTAAATCCTTAATCTTAATTAAAGCTAGACTGGCTCTCTCCAGAGATAATGCCAAAATTTGGAAGACCATCCCCTAAGAAGTACACATTATTGGCCTATCCAAATATACTCTCATTTTATCTTGGGCAGTTTTCTTTGGATACTGTGTGATTCTTTAGTGTCATTATATTTACATATTGTATCATATTAGTATGTTAACTCTACTTTTATGTATTTATAGTTTTGTTTAATTTTCCTTTATTCTTATCCTAAGCAGTAATATACAAAAAATCACAGTTTGATATATTAATTATATTCCTAGTAAATATTAATATTCATGAGCCCCTTAAAGTTATCTTATATATCACCAGAAGGTCTAGCACATACTTTGGAAAACACTAACATGGAAATTTCATGCCATGGAAGTAAGGGATGGGAGGTGCGGTGGGGAGAAGTTAAGATAACCTCTCATTACTCTCCTTCCTATCAAATATATACACAAATAATCAAACAAAAACGTAATTGTTTACTTTACACTACTTTCTGAAAGAAATAAAAAGAATTCTTTAAAATATTGTGATCAGGGGAGCCTGGGTGGCTCAGTCATTTAAGTGTCTGCCTTTGACTCAGGTCATGATCCCAGGGTCCTGGGATTGAGCCCCGCATCGGCTCCCTGCTCAGCAGGGAGTCTGCTTCTCCCTCCCCCCTGCTCCTGCTCTTTCCCTCTCTCTCAAATAAGTAAATAAAATCTTTAAAAAAATAAAAAAGTAAAAATATTGTGATCAGATGAATTTTATAATCAAGGATTATTCAAAGAATTGAGGGGATACATCTCTAATACTGAGTTTCTGTGTGATACAATAAGTACACTAAATGAAATATTTTATTGAAATATGCAATCTTCATGAAGAAACAAGTGTCCCCTCAAACCAAAGACTGATGCTGCTAATACTTTAGACATGTGGTATATGGGTGTGTGCCTCTGTATGCTTAATTTTCTTTCTTTCTTTTTAATCAAGTGACCTATTCTCGTTTGGTTGAGTTTCAACCACAAGACATCACTGTATGCTTCTTTTTTTCAAGATACACGTCATAACACACCAAGAAAGAGGGAACTTCCAGTGTCTGTGGTAACATCACTTGATAAACAGACTCATTTGAACAGCAAGAGCCCGTCTGCCTTTACTATATAAAGCAGCAGATATGTTGACGAGCAGATATTTGCCGAGTGAGGACTATACGAAGAGCAGCCTTCTCCACGCCAAGGTTAGACAAAATGCCAGGAATGTTCTTCTCTGCTAATCCAAAGGAATTAAAAGAAACTGATCATTCACTTCTAGATGATAAAACGCATAAAAAGAGGCCAAAGACTTTGTAAGTTCATTTGGTGTCTCACTTTGTGAATTTGGACTTAGATTATCTTTAATGGCAGAAGGATTGAGAATGAGTGGAAGAAAATATGAGCATTTAGTTAATTAAATCAGAGAAATTAGCTGTTGTATATGTATATAAGTACATTCAGTTGTATTTAAAAAATGAATCACAATAGGGCATTAAATTATGTGGAAATTTTTGCAGACTTTGGCTCATAAAAATTAGCTCAATCTTAATATAGAAAAATGTTGTAACAGCTCTTTTTATTATTGCCTTGTTCCTTGGAAAAGTCTATTTCATGTTCCTTGTGCAAATAAAATGTATTCTACTGAAGAAATGCAAATATTCATGTTTGTATCTTTTGTAGTAGAATGGATGTGAAAGCGTACCTGAGATCTATGATCCCACATCTGGAACCTGGAATTAAACCTTCTAAATCCAAAGACATGTATGTATACTAATATGCTGAACTATCATTTTAAGAGAAGCCTGTGCATTATCTCTCTATTCTAGCAAGTGATTAATACTGCACATACTAGACTTTGTTTCTTTTAAGTAACAAGCCAAGTAAGAGTAGACTACATTAGTATCAATGTAAATTAAGTACCAACATATGTGTGCATAATTTGCTATTTGCTACACTGTTAGAGTAGATGTATTTGGATTTCTTCACATTTTATTGGCAGATATTTTCTAGTAATTCTAAAGGAAGTTTTGTTTTCTTATAGATAAATTTTAAGAAAATGTATGGAACTGGAATCTTAGTTCATGGAGTTATCAAAATGTAGCAGCCATTCTGATTTCATGTGTGATTGCACACACACAAGAATATTTTACTAATTTATGTGAATTTTGTCCCCAGCAGACTCTCCATTAATGAAGTAATGCAGTGGTCTCAATCTCTGGAAAAACTACTTGCAAACCAAAGTAAGTATGATTAACTACTAAATGGTTTTGGGTTTAGCTCAATGCACTAATAGATTGAATGACTTCATTAAAATATAGTATTCTGGATAGAAGAGTGTGTGAAAAGTTGTATTCCAGTTTTTCTGTAGTCACTAATAGCTTCAGCATATTGTGCCTCGTTGTGGTGTAATGCTGACCTAGCCCTCAGTTCTGTCACTGTCCTTCGGGCAAATTTGCCGAGACAATTAGGTATTACCATGGATCATTATGGGAGCAAAATTTAAAATTATGCTGGGCTTCCGAAGTTTCAAGTTTAGTTTTTTAAAAGTAAACCAAATATCTCAACGTGTGACCTGCCATTCTGAAAGCTATCTATAGAATGTATTTTTGTAACTGCTGGATGTAAGAAGTAAGATTCATTCAGTCAATTCACTATTTTATTATTCATTCATTCATTCATTTACTCATTTAGCCTACTTCTCTGTGGCAGGCATTTTAGAAGCACCAAGGATTCAAAAACAAGGACACAGTGCCTTGCTGCCTTGAAAGAAGTTGAGAAACACAGTATATAATTGCATTATATATAACATGACACATGATAACACAGATATGATAAAAAGAATTTTTAAGCAGAGTCTTGTAGGGAGTTTCTGGTAAGAGAAGGTAAAGAATGAGATCAGCTTGTCTTTCCCTCATCATGGGAATTCCAAGTCTCTTGGGATTAGGACTTCAATCAGGTTGAGATGAGCAGTGTGGTCTCTATCTAGAGGATGAACTTAATCCTTTTTTCCCCACAAACAAACGCTCTTAAGAATCCTTGCTGAGGGGGAGGGTGTCAAGTAGTACAATGTGGTTCATCCCTCTTATCATCTGACTTAGTTTACATCCAACCAAACAAATAAATGGTATAGAAATGGCCCCTTTAAAAGCCTCAGTAACACTAGCAAATAGAATCAGTACATCAGCACATTTTCTTTTTTTTTTTTTCTAAAGATTTTTATTTATTTATTTGAGAGAGAGAAAGCACATGAGAGGGGGGAGAGTCAGAGGGAGAAGCAGACTCCCCGCCGAGCAGGGAACCTGATGCGGGACTCGATCCCGGGACTCCAGGACCATGACCTGAGCCGAAGGCAGTGGCTTAACCAACTGAGCCACCCAGGCGCCCCACATCAGCACATTTTCTAACTAATATGAATTGGATGGAAAAATTGTATTTGTTGATAATGAACATGATGTTAATGATCTTCATCAATGTTTGCTTCCCTAAAATACTCTACAGTCTGGCTAGGAGTTGGTATTTGTAAGAGAAGAGATTGTTTTGTAATCACAAGAGCAGAATCTTAATTAGCAGATAGAAACAAAGCACAGTTGTGTAGCCATGACTAAGCAGCTGTGGGACTGTGGACAGGTTCGTCTGGCCCCAGATAAACTATCAGTGAAGGAATCTCTGAGGTCTTCCCATTTTTATGATTTACAACACAGCTGTTTCAGGTTAGCCATCCCTTACCTTACAGCCTAGACAACACAATAGTATTTTTCTTGCAAATTTCTTCTTTAAAGTATCCATTTACTGGCTCAATTAATTTAATTATCTCACCCCTCACCCTTTCTTTTTAGTTGGTCAAGATGTCTTTGGAAATTTCCTAAAGTCTGAGTTCAGTGAGGAGAACATTGAGTTCTGGCTGGCTTGTGAAGACTATAAAAAAACGGAGTCTGATCTTTTGCATTGCAAAGCAGAGAAAATATATAAAGCATTTGTGCATTCAGATGCTGCTAAACAAGTGAGTATTATCTTCATTATCATCAGTTTATGTGTAAAGGAACTTAGGTGCAGAAATAGCTTTCCGCAGACATAGCAAGATTAGATCTTTTTTAAGTATCATAATTTCACTGCTAAATATTTAGGTATGTTCAATAGTTCAGTGCAATAATAATCTAATTTTGTATATCTGAAGACAGTAGAATGAAAAGATTGATTTTGCAAAATTAGCTAACATGATAGGGATGGGGTAAGGACTAGCAGTATTACCAGCCAGAACTGCATCCCAGAATGTCCTTAATGAGTTAGCTTATTTTACATTAGGATAAAATACGGATTAGTGTAATACATACAATTCCAGCAGCAGAAATATTTTCAGTTAGTAATAGTCCCACCTTCCAGTTAAATATTCTTGGTCAAGCAAAAAATAGCTACACAAAGTGTCCTCTCTCCTATAAATTTTAAATGACCACATCACTTTTTCTGATGCATGTATCACCTTGTATGGATATTTAAAATGTTCATGTTTGCCTCTTTTGCATCTCCCAACTATACAGTGGGCCAACTTGGAACAAAGATTTTTTTTGTGATATTTCTTTTTACCTCCTTCATATCTAGTATAGAGCTGGTTTGGAGGAGGCATTTAAAAGATAATTGAGCTGATATAAATGAGGGCTTAATGCCATTATCTTGAGGCGCTTCAACAAACATAGTCACATAGTAAAATGTGCAATGCATTGGAAGTGTGTATTAATTAGCAAGTATTTCTTTTTAGATCAACATTGACTTCCACACTCGAGAATCTACAGCCAAGAAGATTAAAGCACCAACCCCCACGTGTTTTGATGAAGCCCAAAAAATTATATATACTCTTATGGAAAAGGACTCCTATCCCAGGTTTCTCAAATCGAATATGTACTTAAATCTTCTGAACGAACTTCAGGCTAATAGTCTAAAGTGATCAGTTCCTGGCTGGAGAGAACTGAAGATTGTATCAAGGACAGAGGAATGTGCCAGTTACCGCCCCCTGGGTGAACAACCTGGCCCTTTTGAGTGACTCCACAGGCCCAGGGGAAGAGCAAATAACTCGAAATGGATTAACATGGAAGTTATCCAGCCTAAGGGTTGAAGGCACATAAGCAAGATGAGACCTGAGAGACAGAAGAAGGAAGGAGATACTGTGGTCCTGTCATAAAAAAACAGTGGACATATCAGAAAATCCCTCAGAACTGAGAAGGCCGGGTAACTCCAGTTACACCGAAACTGTGAATAAAGGTTTTGAAACCGATTAAAACATGCTATAAGCTTCAAGATCAACTGATATTTATGCTACATGTTATTATATAGAGATTGTATCGAGCTGCTGCGATCTCTTTAACTTGGATGGCTGTTTGGAAAATATGTGTTTGTTATTATTGATGCTTGCAAAGGTTTTTGGTGTTTTGTATTTTTTGTTTGTTTTTGGCTTGAAAGAGATGAAGAAAAGAACAATGTATTTAACTTAAGCTATTGCTCTTAAAGCTGGGAAGTCAGGAAGTCAGAATTTATTCGTAAATTAAATTATCACAGCGTCAGTAAAAATGAGTTTTGTATTAAAAATATATAGAAGCAATTTCTGTTTATGTTTCTTTGCCATTTTTTAGAAACTGGTATTTATTCCTCATATTTAACAAAAATTCAAGCACGGGTCTTCTACTTTCTATCATCTCTTCAACATCTAAAATTAATCCTATACTTATGTATTATGTATACCTATTGGACAGGGTTTATTAGTTTTCTCTTTGCTGTCACAATGCATAAAAAGCAAACAAATATGTTCTCATATAGTAGAGCTTCAAACTGATAAAAATTGAAGACGTATTTAGAAAGGGGATGGATAGTTATTTCAAGAAGTAATCTAATTAGCAATTGATATTTTATTGTGATTTAAATTTTATAAAACTCAATGTTCATAGCAACCCTGTGAAAGTTGAAACTCACATTACATCGCTGATTCCCAAATTTAGCTATCAAAATTACTTAGGATGTTTAAAAAACAACCACCACCACAACAGAACCCCACCTTTTTCAGGGCCTTATCCCAAACTGACTGAATCAGAATCTTGAAGGGATAAAGGGTGAAAATCTACATTTTAGAAAGAAACCCCAGGTGATTCTAAAGATAATTGAGGGCTGGGAACCCTGGGATTAAGGGACAGTCATGCCACAGGGATTACACACAAATCTCTGACGACACAATTTGTCCTCTTTCTGCTATGCGACACTGCCCCCCACTGACCAGAACACATTTCCTAAATCACTCAAGTCTGCAACAGTCCTCTACATGTCAAGTAAGTAGGAAAATAAGACTACTCTGTAGGGATCACCTATAGACAGCAGGAAAATAATCCAGATGACGCATATGCCAGCATAAGCTATAGGCTGAATCTTCCCACATCTTATTGAATGATCAGCCATCCACACTGCATAGTGAAATACCATGGATATTCTTAATACAGGCTTACCCAGTCATCAGGCTCACAGCAAAGGTATGGGGCAACATGTAGATAAGATTTTAAAAGCATTATTCTTGAGTTTCCATGGGATAGAATCCAAACTGGCTCCACCCTAAGCTTTATTCCATGGTTTAGCAGGTCGTATAATAAGAGCAGCTTAGGAAGAGAGTTCAGTTTTATAATAGTAATAACGAAGTATTTCTCTCCCTTACTCATTCCATCACTGAGTTCTGTCAATCTTCCTTTTCCCATCAATGAGTGTAGGAGACATATCACTTGCTCTTTCTCTATTAGCACTGCCTTGGTGTAGGTCCTCACTGCTTGCTAATTCGTGTGACTTTTTTCCCTCTGCCAGTCTCTTCTCTTCAATCCATCCTCTGAATAGCCACAGACATCACCTTCTGAAGCACAGATTTGACCATGTCACTTCCCATGACATATAAAATAAGTTAAAATCTCTCCTTTTGGAAATGAAAACACTTCCAGTGAGACTTTGATGGTATAATTCCCATTGCTCCTCTCTGGGTACTTTCTTACCTTCATGTCATACTGGATTAATTGCCTTTTCTTGAATGAGCCCTGGCCTTCACTCTCTCCAGGCCTTTGGTTAATCTCTACAATCCATCTAAAATGCCCTTACCTAACCTCCATCCAGTTTTCAAAAGCCAGCCAATTATTCAAGGCCTGGATAGAATAACTCTTCCACAAAGGTTTTCGAAAACCTTCCACCACTATGTAGTTATTTTCACTGTCTAATGGATATGAACTGAGTCCATATAAACACAAGACACTCTGCTTCTATTTCCAGGACTATTTTCACATTACACAGTCCAGGCCCTTCAGACTGTGAGGCACGAGAACTGCAACTGTCCAATACACACGCTGGTCATAAAATAAATGCTTCTGGTCTTTGTCTTGTTAAGATGCCATGTTAAAGAGCCAACCAACTTTTTTTTTTTTTTTGGTTTTGAAGTATATATATTTTTTTCTTTTCCTTTTTTTAATTGTTATGTTAATCACCATACATTACATCACAAGTTTTTGATGTAGTGTTCCATGATTCATTGTTTGTGCATAACACCCAGTGCTCCATGCAGAATGTGCCCTCTTTAATACCCATCCTCAGGCTAACCCATCCTCCCACCCCCTTCCCCTCTAGAACCCTCAGTTTGTTTCTCAGAGTCCATCGTCTCTCATGGTTCGTCTACCCCTCCGATTTCCCCCCGTTCATTCTTCCCCGTCTGCTATCTTCTTCTTTTTTTCTTCTTAACATATATTGCATTATTTGTTTCAGAGGTACAGATCTGAGATTCAACAGTCTTGCACAATTCACAGCGCTTACCAGAGCACATCCCCTCCCCAGTGTCTATCACCCAGTCATCCCATCCCTCCCACCCCACCCCCGACTCCAGCAACCCTCAGTTTGTTTCCTGAAATTAAGAATTCCTCATATCAGTGAGGTCATATGATACATGTCTTTTTCTGTTTGACTTATTTCAAGAGCCAACCAGTTTTTGGACAGATGGTCAAAACAAGCATCTAAGACACCTTTTCATTAAAAAAAAAAAAAGAACAAATAAAAAAACTCATCATCACAGCATAGATTCACGATATTACAAAATACTTGAAAAGATAACTTTCTTTTCATTGGCATTTTTTACTATGGTGTGACTGTCTTATAGGACCATTCACAGTAATGTGATTAGCTAATGACATCTACTATTTAAAGAAATCTAGTCCAACTGCTTGATCTGAGTCTCAGCTCACAGGTTATGTTCTATTGTCATATTAAAGCAGTGGCAGTCAACAATATGTATGACTTAAAACTCATTAATTAAAGGGTCACCTGGGTGGCTCAGTCAGTTCAGCATCTGCCTTCAGCTCAGGTCATGATCCTGGGGTTCTGGCATTGAGCCCCACATTGAGCTCCCTGCTCGGTGGGGAGTCTGCTTCTCCCTCTGCCTCTGCCCCTGCTCATGCTCTCTCTCTCTTTCTCAAATAAATAAATAAAATCTTTAAAAATAAATAAATAAAATAAAACTCATTTTACAAAAATTAAAACAAATTTACTTTTCTCAGATTTATTTTACATTATTTCTAATATGTGTATCACACAAAACTAGGAATCTAAGAAGTTAGAAATGAGGGTGACATATACCTCATGATGCCTAATAACTTTCCCACTTTTCAAGTGAAAAATGTACAACTTCTAAAAAGTTCTTTAACTCCAAGTTTTCTTAACAAAAACAGTTATTCAAATACTAATACATTAGACATTAGATTTGTTCCTCCAGGAAAAGTATTTGCTATTGTCCTATATTTAATATGCATTTCTACTTGTTATAATATTAGCTGGCTGATTTTCTCCATTTTTTCCCCACAGGGAAAGGATAATTAGGATGAATCTTGAAGATTAAATAAAACCTAACCAGGGGAGAAGAAAAGTGGGGACACTTCAGTGCACAGAAGAGTCTGTGAAAAAGTCAGGAAATCAGGAAAAAAAAAAAAAAACTGTTCATTAATGGTGACTTATTTACTGTGGCTGGAAAGAATAAGAGGGAAAACTAAAAAGTTAGTTTAGGGCAGATTTTAAGAAGAGATATAGTCCACTCCAAAGAATGTACATTTTATCTTTTATGTGGTAGGTAACCACTGAAATTTTAAGCAAAAGAGTAAGACGTAGCTATTTTTTTGGAGTGTCTACTATGAGCCAAGCACTGTGCTAGATACACATCACTTGCTAAGTCCACACCAAAACTCTTTGAGGTAAGCACTCTTAATGTAATTTTATTTATCAACAAATATAGAAACAAAAAGTGAAAAAAAATTATCTAAGTATACATTAACTAGTGAGTAGCAGAGCCAAGATTTGAATCCAGGTATGTATGTTTCAAAAGAATTTCCATTATCTCATGCTTCTTTCTGAACGTGACATGATTACTTTGTGTTTTAAAAGTTAGTTCTAGATTTAGTGTAGAAGACACTTTCTTTTTTTTTTATTATGTTCAGTTAGCCGCCATATAGTACATCATTAGTTTTTGATGTAGTGTTCAGTGATTCATTAGTTGCGTATAACACCCAGTGTTCATCATAACACGTGCCCTCCTTAATACCCAAAGGAAGCCATCATTGAGGAAGGAAAGCTAAATGTGAACCTCGTTTTACTAGCCCAACAGGAGAGATTAGGGCCTGAACTAGGGCAGTAATCAAAGCAATGGGAAGGAGAGGGTGAATAGACAAAACTCGTTTAGCAATATGCCGTGATAAACAAGAGAGAGCAATATAAGATACCTCTGGGTTGTCTAGTCCGGACCCTCAAAATCAGAGCAAATTCCTTTCGAATTATATTTTAAACATGTTCTCCTTGAGGCCTTTAGTTACAAATGTGCATTAATAACTTGGGAATAGAAGAGGGGAGCATTGGAGGAAGATTGAGGCATATGCTTTTAAGAAGTTCCACATGCAAAGTAAATTATGTAGTACTTTCAATAGATAACAGCTATTCTTAATTAACCTACAAATGAAGCATTCCACATGTTTTCCCTTAAAGCTCACTTTCATCTTGGACAAAACAGGGTCATCATCCAGGCTGAGAACAAAAACCAAGAACCAAAGAGACTCAACACATTTGTAAGCAATCAATTGCTCTAAGGTTGAGAGCACCTTTCAAAGACTGGAGACAAAACCGAAGTCTAGGATTCAGGCCAAGAGACAGGCAAAGCAGTTGTCAAATACAAACAGAAGCCGCCACAGGGATCAGAGACACTAGACAACACAGAGGTTGGTGACGAAATCGATTCTGGGGCAGGAATTCTGCCTCCTTATATGGAAGGTTGGCCATTAATTTGACGGTGGGTCTACGTGACGGGTGGAATGTTCTAGTGTTCATTTCTCATCAACAGAGATAAACAAGAGGACTGGAGGCCTGCAGTTAGCTGTTCACTCTCTTGGCACATTCTTTATTTTAATCATTCTTACCTTCACTCTTCAAAATAGGTGAAGTTATTTTTACCCATTATTTCTGGATAGAGAAAAAGAAAAACAGGAATTCTGTGGCTTTCAGATATTCTCTTATTTCCCCCAAACTCTCTGTTGCTATTCTAGTCAAACATGGTGAAAAATTCGGTGGGTTTGGATTAAATCAGTAATATCCATATGTTTTCCACTTGTCTTATCTTTTATACTCTGTCTTAAAACCTTCAGCTTGCATTAGCTCTAAAATCAGATTGTATTCTAGCCTGTCTAGTGTTTTTTCCCCCTTAAATCTGAATGTTAATTCAGTATTTACAAATGATCCATTGTATAGGTAGAACACGTTTCCATATTAAGAATTGAATAAGATACTTCCTAGAATGTTTTCTGGCACAATTTTGACTAGAATGATTATAATTCATACTATCTATGGGGATAGTTAAAGGTGTCGAAACGGAGGGGAAGAAGCACAAAATAACCCTCACTCAGTGGTTTTTAAATTCAGAACTCTAGAAATCTATGCTCAACTATAAACTTCTAGAAGAGTCTAGATTATTGCTTCCTTAATAAATTCACCAGTTAATGACAGGTGCTATATGCCAGAAGCCATACCAGTTGACAGGGAAGCAGAGATGAATAAGAGTTCTCAATTACTGAGAGGCTCACAGTGCTCTTGGAAAGAAAAGAGCAAAAAAGAATTATAGTGAAATAGACTAAGCATTATAAGAGAGGGGTGGAGGCGAGGCAATTAAGATTGTGTGATAATTGACCTCCCCAGTGGCTCTCTCCAGGTCTCTGGTAAAAAGCCAAATGGGACTGGTGGCCCTTCATCTTCCTAATGGGAGAAGTTGTATGGTGCCAATTTTCTAAAAGGTCATCAGGTGCTATCAACACCTTACATAACTCCCCTGGGCATACAAGTTACATCAAGTTTATCTCCTTTAGCAAATTCGCTCTATTATCACTAACTTATTTGGGTGCTATCTACTCCCTTCCAAAGTTCCTAATAGAAAGGCAGCCGTGAAGGCAAACTACACCTGCCTCTCCTTGAGATGCTACAAGGCTAAGATACCCTGTTGCTTCTCCTTCTTGCACCTGTGGAATTCATGGGGTTTATCCCAGCTCAACAGAGAGGAACAGTGTGCTATGAGAACTCAAGAGATGAGAGTAGTAATTCTATGGCTCTAGAGAAATGATGGTTGCACAACAAAATGTGGATTAAATTCAAAGTAACCCAAGTAACTTTCTGAACTGCTGTATCATTGACTAATTGCAAGCTCTATAACTCACAAATAAATGTAAATTCTGACATTATTGGGTTCCAAAAGGGCTAGAATAAGTCTGTCCTACTAATTACTAATATTATTTACTCACACCAATATCGTTTTACTTTAGCTGTTTTTGTCCAAAAATAGTGATTTCTTTTTCTTTTCCATTTTAGGAGGTTGTGATAGACTGCCTACATACCCACCAATCTTAGGCCCTCGCCGTGGGTGTCAGCAAGACTACATTCCCCAGGTCCTCTGACAATGAGTAGCAAATATAGAACCTTCTGTGAATGTCCATACAGTCAGTATTTGGCTGGGTATTTACTCCTCAGTAGCTATTTTACTTGAATTTGGTATTTTGCCTTGAATTGCAACTTGATATTTTACCTTAAATTATTAGGGCCATAAAATTGAGTTTTGTCCAGTGAGGAGAAGGGGTAGTCACAGTTCCAGGGCTGACAATAAAACACTCTAATTGTCTCTCTCTTCTTTGTATACACTGCTGGAAGCAAAGGACTCTGACATTGCAAAGCTACATGCAAGAATGCAAGAATCACCAGACCCAGTATAGTCATGCTACCCACACCAGCATTTGTGTGAGTGAAAAATAAAAGCCTCTGAGATTTGGGGATTATTTGTTAGAGTAACAAGGGAGTTTTAGCCTGATGAATGCAAAGACACTGATATCCATATAGTATTCTCTTCGAAACACTATATATAGTGTTTTCTTCAGAAAGAAACAATTCCTTATTTCATTGCTAAAGATATTTGGAGACATCCTGGAAAAAACCAGGGCAATTTCTCTGTCACAACTCAATATTATTTCACTCCCACATTAGGCAAAGGTTATCTCTCTGACCTTGTGATTTTCTGTGAGATAGAGCTGCCTGGAACAGAGGATGTACGCTATGGATGAGAACAATATGTGAAAAGCTTATTTCAGATGTAACTTAGAATAGAAAATGCCAAAAACAACACAAAAAGGGAGGTGAGGGCTAAGAAGTAGGAAAAGAATAAGTGATGGAAAATTTTGCAGCTGATAAAAACATTAAGTGAAAATAAGTTGGCCATGCAACGTGTATTTTCCACTCACTCACTTTGACTCAGTTTAGGCTACATACCATGTTGATATAAACACTTGGAGGTTTAAATGGGCCAATCACCAAGTAAAAGTCTGAATTCCAAGAATATGCAGTGTGCAGTCCTGGAAAGCATGTCTGTGATTAAGCTGGGATTCAGACAGGAAATGTGAATTCAGGGCGTCCAGGAAAACTAGAGGGGTGAACTCACAGGGGCCAATTTTCCTGAGAGACCAAAGAAGTATCAGTGAAAGAATTCATCCTAAAAGATGATGTACAAACTCAGCCTAAAAATGGTGGGAGGGGGTGGAGGAAATGGACTACTTTACGTACGGTAGGAGGCTGACACTCATATTGCCCTTTGATGCAGGTCCAAAATCTGAGGGAGAGGAGAGAGCAATAAAAGAGTAATAAACAGGGCGCCTGGGTGGCTCAGTTGGTTAAGCGACTGCCTTCGGCTCAGGTCATGATCCTGGAGTCCCTGGATCGAGTCCCGCATCAGGCTCCCTGCTCGGCAGGGAGTCTGCTTCTCCCTCTGACCCTCCCCCCTCTCATGTGCTCTCTCTCATTCTCTCTCTCTCAAATAAATAAATAAAATCTTTAAAAAAAAAAGAGTAATAAACACAAAAAGGACAAATTCCCTGAACATTCTGTAAATCTTCGAGAACACATAGGAACAGGGTGTCAGTCAAGTGATGGTGAAGCCCTCTTCCCATTTGGTGTGAGGATTAGAGCCCTGACATGACAGGCACACTGGATTGGGAATGAGACCACTCTAAATCAAGAAAGGTGAAGAACTGGAAAGAGCATGTGTTGCCCCAGTAGATATCACCCCCCTCATGAGCACTTATGTCAGCCTAATATTTTCTGCTGGTGTGGGGGTCTTGAAAGGATCTCTTTGAAGGGGAATAATGTCCTTTCAACCCACCCAGGTTCTGATTATTTGAGAAATAACAAAAAGATTAAGGTGGAGACCAAGATATTACTGATACAGTCAGGTCAGAGAACAGAGCTTTGGGAGAGAGCCAAATGGGTCTGCTAATTTAACCTCAGAATTAGACCAACTCGCTACCCAGTTGCAGACACTGTCAGATAGAGGCACAATTTCTATACAATGGATGGCCTATGTGGGGAACAAATGTCCAGGTGTCTTTTCTCAATTAGGACAAGTGTGAAAAGTCAGTTCAGCTCAGAGCTCCTGGCTTATGACTGGGCCTAATAGTGTTGGAGTGTCTGCTCATAAGGAGCTGGGTTCTATCAAACCACTAAACCATAAAATCAGGTGGGCCCACAGCAATCCACTGAGAGATGGAAATGGTAAATCCAGGGCTAAACATGAGTAGGTCTCATATGTGCCCTATGGCAGTTTAGGGCTCTCTTATGACTTATGATGGAGGATGAAAAGCACCAAGTTTGTATTGGGATGGTACGTAGGTGCAGGCTAAAGATGAACTGCTACTGGAATACATTTCTTCTAAGGAGTGGGCTTAAAAGAGAGTAGAGAGGGAAAATCCTCCCAGTGGCAGAATTTGGAGCAATGCACCTGATCATCTACTTCATGTGGAAAGAAAAGTGACCTGAGGTAGAATAGATATTGACTTATGGACAGTAGAGAATGGTTTGGCTAGTGGATTAGGGCCTAGAAGGAGAATGATTAGAAAATTGAGAATAAGAAAGTCTAGGGGAGATGCATATGGGTAGATCTACCAGAGTGTTCAAAAGCATGAAGATTTTTGTACCACATGGTCACAATCAGCAGAGATTACTGCCCACACAAAAAGCATAGAGAACCAAGTAGACAGACTAAGTGTACCAGTTGGCCTAAGCCAGCCCATCAACAGAATAACAATGGTGGCAGAAACAGATATGCACTGGCCCAAAATAATGAACTCCCACTCATGAACGCTGATCTAATCACTGTCCTTGCCAAAGTCCAACCATCAAGAAAAAGAGACCAATACTGAGCAAATGATATTGTATCCTATCTCAAAGATGCCAACCAACCATTTCATGGCAAGTTGATCACATTGGACTCCTTTCACCCTGAAAGAAGTGATTAATCTTACTTGAATCAACATATATCATCTGGGTTATAAGTTTGTCTTTCCTGCCAAGAGGGTCTTAGGCAGCCCCATCTAGGAGGGCTTAGATTTTTGCCTGCAGTTTTTGATTCACCAGTGCAGGATCCTGTATCACATCAAACCAAGGAACGTACTTCACAGCAAAGATGGTATAGCAGTGGGCACGTGGTTATGGGGTCCATGAGTCATATCACATGCCATAATACCCAGATGCGGCCAGTCTGGTGGAACAATGGAATCATCTTATGATGGCACAGTTGAGGCATCATCTTAAGATAATATCCTTTAAGGAAGTTATGTCATCTTCTAGAATAAAGAATACACTCTTGGGGCGCCTGAGTGGCTCAGTTGGTTAAGCGACTGTCTTCGGCTCAGGTCATGATCCCAGGGTCCTGGGATCGAGTCCCGCATCGGGCTCCCTGCTCGGTGGGAAGCCTGCTTCTCCCTCTCCCACTCCCCCTGCTTGTGTTCCCTCTCTCGCTGTCTCTCTCTCTGTCAAATAAATAAATAAAATCTTTAAAAAAAAAAAGAATACACTCTTAATTAATGACCATTATGTGGTACTATGCCTACAAAATGTAGAATACATGGGCCTGGGAACCAAAGGGTCAGAGAAGGAGTGGTCACATTTACTATCACTCTCAGTGACTTTGATCCCAGAAGATGAATGCTTCCATCAAGGGTCAGAACAGAGTCATATTAAATTTGAAATCACAGGCACTTATTGCTTTCCTTGAGCTCCTTGTACCAAAAACCACCAAGCAAAGAAAGGAGTCACCATCTTAGCAGAGGTAATTGATCTTGATTATTAAGAAAAAATAGGGCTGCTGTTATAGATGAAGGATAAGGAAGAATATTTGGGGTACTCAGATGATCCCATGGGACACCTCCTGACACTTGAACAGTACATGGACAAGGGCAGCAGCCCAGCCTGGGATGGGCATGGTGACCAGGGAATCAGACCACCGAACAATGAAAATCTGGATCACCCCACTGCATAAGCCACTAATACCAGCAAAAGTGCTGGCCCAGGGTGGAAGGAATCTAGAATGGGTAATAGAAGAGAAAAATAATGAGGATCAGCTGTGGTCTCTAGACCAAATGTAGTGATAGTGTTGGTGGAGTACTTCAACCCACTGACTGTCCTCTAACAAATTCTCCCCAGGGAAGAGTCCTTCCAGAACCTTATAGCAGCTGTTTATGGATACAGCTGAACATACTATATGAAGCAATCATATCTGGGTGGTGCAAGGGATGGACCTTAATAGATAAGCCCTACTGGACTGTAGGACACAATCCATCTTTGGAACTGTAGTGCTGTCTCTCCCAGCAGCTGAGTTGAGGCTACTGACAGCTCACTGATGAGTTTCTCTCCAGGAATTTCCCTTGTCCTAAGAAAGCTGCCTCACCAGGTTTACATCCCCTCTTGGGAGCAGCCTAGAGCCAATGACTAGTCAGTGCGGGGTCCAAAAATCTGGCCCCCTTGCTTCAACTAGGTCAAATATGAAGGGCTATTCCACCTCCAAAACTCTGGTTAGAATCATCTGAGAACTCTGATGCGGCTACATCATATATCTGTTTAAGATTTATAGTCCATCTACTTCCAAAAAAGGAGTTATATCAGATTATAAAATTAGCATATTATATAAAAGAATAAATTACAATGAAATAAGGCAAAACTAAAGGAGATATCTCTCATTGTTTACAACAAAATTTATTAAGGTCCTTCTTCAAATAAAGGTACTGGTGTAGCTGCTATGATCAACCAGGCACATATTATGCCATCAATATGATTACAGTTTGATCTAGCAGATGGTATGTGCATAAGCAGAATATGAAGATGAAAACCCCTCACTGTATTCATAGCTATAACATATGTCACTTCTTTGATTCTAGAACAGCACTATGAGATAGAAAGAGCTGTTACTATTCCTATATTATAGATAGTAAACCAAGGTTCAGCTATTCCTATATTATAGATAGTAAACCAAGGTTCAGCAAGCAAGGTACAGTGATTTATCCAACCCATGGCAGAATTACTTTTTAATTTAAATCCAATTTTTTCTTTTACAGCATTATAATAAATGTTTGTTTGAATGATGGCATCATCCATATAGATGATACATTTTCTTAGTCATCATCAAAAAGCCTCTTGGAAATGAAACATTGATTTTATATCATTTAACCATTTTGAGAATTTGCTTCATCTTGCTTGGTATCCTGCATTATTTTAAAAAATATTTTTAAAATATTCAATGTCTCTGAGTTACACTAAATACTATCTGCTAACTGAATCTTTCAAGCTTTATAACATTAGAATGACAACTTGGTTATTTGCTGACTCACACCCTAGGTATTTCCACTCTTATGAAATTGCTACTTCATGGAAGGATGTTTGCTTAATAGTATTCAACTGTAAAAATAAAGAGTGCAGAATTTTATTTTCAAAAGATTAGATTCTACGTGTAGGTTTTTGACAAAGAACCCTGAAGTGGCCAGTGAATCATCAAATGGAGAAAGTTCACTTGACTTCCCAAAAGAAGGAAAAGGAACAGAAAAGAAGGAAAGAAAAGAAACAGCAAGAGGATTGCTTATTCTGGGACTGAACTAAGGAGAGATATAAAGGTATTTATCTGAGGTAAGGAGAGTTACCAGAGAGAGTAGCTGACCAGTGGGTCACTGTTGACAGGGAGATGAGACTATTTCCCTTGAATAATTGAGGGCACTTACTTGGAAGACAGGCTAAGGATCAGAACTGGAGAGTCAATGCAAAGAAGCAAAAAAAAAAAAAAGATATTAAAACTACTGCTGAGCAGGACAGAGAACTAGACTCAGATTGTGGGAAACACCAGAAAGCCAGAAAGGGGACACATGATGAGTTTTGTGAAGTGCTATCTCCTACCCAGGAGCCATCTTGAGATGTAAAGTTACAGACACAGAGCACTTCAAGCTTCCTTCTAACTCACTAGTCAGGGCTTTGTGGCAAAGTTTGTCAAAGTCTAGAACTTTTTTTACTAGTATGCCACTATTTGTAGTAACTATTGGTAATAGCAGCAATTGTCTGGTTGACTTGGTTTATCCAATCTTTTCCTTATAAAAAGCCATTTGTATTTGCAACATACTCCAAATCTGCTAGTCTTCTAGCTACCTGGATATTTCATTTCAGCCCAAAAAGATAATAAAATATCTCATTAATAAACCTTACAATTTCTCACCATGTACTTTTATTTCCTTAATAAACTTTATTAATGTGCCAAATTCAATACTAGTCCCAGAATATTGTGTTAGGGGATTTGGGGGTAGCCCAAATTCATATAGAATAACTTCACTCTCTCTACTTGCCAACCAAATCTTACCATTCGCTCAAAATCCAGCTATAACATCTTTCCAATAAAGCCTTATTGGAACAATAAATATTGCAGTTATCTTCTGAATTCCTATATTGCTTTCCACCCCCCAGCTTCTCTAGGCAATTAACTCCACAGGGACTTATTTCATGTCCCTTCTATTCTTAACTTAAGCTGGTATTTTTTCTGAGTTTCTATCTACTATGGAAGGTCCTAGAAGGAAAGGTCCGTGTGTTAATTTTTTTTTAATCTCCTAAGCATGTAGCATAAATTTTCAATAATAACTGCTTATAACTATATTTTACTTTGAAAATATTCTTGAGAAATCCTAGTTGTTTAATTGATATACCCAACCTTGCAGGGTAAAAATAAGGAAACGTTTATAAAAGTAATTGTGAACTGTTGTTTTTTTTTTTAAAAAAGGAAAGGAAAAATTATAATTGTGGTGGAGAACATTGGATGTTCAGCTGAATCTTTTCTCTCTTCCTGGGCAGTCAGATATGCCATGCTCACTTCTCAAAGGGGGCTGTGAGTGGAGGTGATGTGTTCCACTGATACCCAAGGCCATAAGGCAGTGGGCGGGCCACCTCCACACTTTATTCCACTTCCTGCTAGCTGGGACCTAGATGCACACCCACCCAGCTTTAAGTATGCAGATGATGACAACGCCTCAGAGGAGGGCAGAGCTACCCTTGTAGCTTGGGTCCCTGAATGACTTTGGGAAGTAGGAGATATCTACCTGCCCTATTTCTTGAGGGAGATGTTTCACCATTGCCTTTGGATTCTCTTTGTTATAACCTTTCACATAGCTAACACTGTAATATATTTATTATTATGGTATTTAAATGTCAGGTGAACAATGATATTTAAGTCCTTGGGCCTTCAGGTGGGGCATGGGGTGGTTAAAGTCCCAGAGCGACCCTAGCACCCTTGAGAATGGGTATCTTCAAGCATTTACCACAGTGATATGGACAAGTTTTATCTTTTTTTAACGATGTGCACAATAATGTGATACGGTTAAAAAGGTATTAACTTAGAGTTTTCTGAACATGTCCCCAAAATTATTAAGCTTCTTCTTTAAAATGACTCTCCCTTTTTATACTTTATATTCCTACCTCATCCACCATCCTCAGTGACCCACATGTGGCCTCATGCCAGACAGTGTAGATATTAAAACAAACAAAAATACTAGCTGAAAGGTATTTCCCCCTTTTATCTTCATCCTTGTTTTGATTTTTTTTTCTCTTTTCTGTTAGCTATAAGCAAAGGACAGATTTTTCTTTCACTAAAATTGGAAATTAGAAGACTCTCCACCACTCATTTCCTTTTCCAACAAGCTCCGTGGAAACTACCAAAGGGAGATTTTTGTGACTCCTCCTGTGGTCAGGATTCAGGCCCTTCCTTTCACATTCTTCTGCTTTTTATGGTTCAGAGCCCTTTTCTATTGCCTGTGGTTTCTGTTTCTATCCCTGGGTATTTGTTCATCAAGTTTCTGAGGTGGGATGGTGTTATATTTCCACTAGGTTCTCTTTCAAAAATGAATCTTCTTGGCCTGAATTACTTTACTTTTCCATTTGTAAAAATGAACCCATGTCCAAGCCTCTATAACATAATTACAACAGAAAAAATTTCCAATTACAGCAGTTCAAATTTATTCCAGGAAAATACCTGACTAAAATAACTACTCACATGCCCCAAAAGCTAAATCCATGCTTTTAGATGTATCATAAAAGAGATGTCACTGGGACACCTGGGTGGCTCAGTCAGTTGAGCATCCGACTCTTGGGTTCAGCTCAGGTCATGATCTCATGGGTCATGGGATCAATCCTAGCATCCCATCTGGCTCCACGCTCAGCAGAGCATCTGCTTGGGGATTCTCTCCCTCTGCCCCTCTCAACCACTCACTCTTTTTTTCTCTCTCTCTCAAATAGATAAATAAATAAAACCTGAAAGGAAGGAAGGAAGGAAGGAAGGAAGGAAGGAAGGAAGGAAGGAAGGAAGGAAGAAAGAAAAAGAAAGAAAGAAAGAAAGAGAGAGAGAGAGAAAGAAAGAAGAAAGAAAGAAAGAAAGAAAGAAAGAAAGAAAGAAAGAAAGAAAGAAAGAAAGAAAGAAAGAAAGAAAGAAAGAAAGAAAGAAAGATCATTGACAAAATGGGGCATCTTCCTTTAATACCCTGGGGTCCAGACATGGAGAATATTTGCAAAAATCTCTGAGGGGTCCTGACCATCCAGAAAGATCATTACTCAGTCAACAAGGACCTATTAAATGTCTATTCCACTCCAATAGAGTCTGGGAGGAAGTCATGAGATGAGAAAGCAATATAAGTGGGCTTTCTGTCTACTAAGAACTCTCTCGTCTGCTCTATGGGAGGGAAACAAAAATCCACACTATTTATCCTATTATCTGGAATCATAAAATGTCATATCTAGTGTTGTCTAATTTACTCTTCCTATTCATAGATTCCAAAGCCCCAGTGCAAAAAGATTAAGTGACCCATGTAACAGTCACAAAGTTAAAAACCCACAAGCAAATAGTGCACTAGAGCCCACCTCAGACCTGAGAGTTTTATAAACTGTCCCATGCTGACTACCTCACTAAAGTTGGTACCTACAATTGCAAATTTGTGATATTTTAAGAATATTTCAATAATACAATGGCAGGCTGTTCTCTGTTTTGATTAAATGCATTGGAACAGGGTAGTTCCCCTGTACAGAACTATACATAAGTAACAAATCTATGGCTTATAAATCTTCTCAAGGTGAAACAAAGTGCCAATAACACTGTACGAATATTTTGCTGAACAATAACTTGTGGAGCCTCTATTATGTGTCCAGCCAATGACTCTTCTGCACACCAGCACCAGGTAAATTATCTTATCTTGACATAATGACCACCAGCCAGATTGCTGATGCATCACCACTTAGATACTCCCCATTATCTCACATCCTGATGGTGCAAATTTGGTGAGCTATTACGCTCAAAGCTGTAAAACATCAAAATTCCACTAGATACTTCTGAGAAAATTGCTCTCAGTAATTTGAATGTGTTACAATAGACTGAATAAATTGAGAAAAATTTCTCTTCTCTCATCTTTATTCACCTTTCTATCATTTCTCACCTTTCTCTGCACCTGCCCTATCCTTAACCAATAAGGATCTTGATTCTTTAGAAAAGAGTTTTCCATTGTTCCACTGTTGAATTGTCCATCTCCAGGGCATATAGTAATTATTTGTTTTTCAAAGTGATGTGTGTTGCCCACACCCAAACATCGTCAGTAAAAAATTGTCCAAACCCTCTTTTGTGACCCCTCTGTATCCAAAACACAAGTTTATCATACCACTGACAACATGTATTTGCATAATTTATTTAATGATAATCATTGGACTGTAATGTCTTTGAAGTCAAAATGTCTAGTTTACTTTTGCATCTCTGTTCCCCATTAGTCCTGACAAATACACGTTTGCTAAATGAATGAAAATATCATCCAGTCTATCAATAGCCTCAAACAACAGTGTTCATTATTATACTCTGTTCATTATTTTACTCAGTATGTAATATTATACATATTATTATTATATATATATTATATATTATTAGCAGGGAATATAGGATTTAAGAGGAAAAACAGGAAACAGCCCTTAAGGGTAGCTGAAAGAGAAGAGAAATGGAAAGAACTTTCTGCTTTGATTAAGAATTTTCTCCTTTGGTTCAGGAGCAGCTTTCCATAGAACAGAAAATGCTGCATTCTTTACCTGGATAGTGTATGTTTTCTGGATGAAAGTCTTCTCTTAGGTTGCATTATTTCCATCACTTACAATAAATATTTGCCCTGTTCGTTAGGCAGTCTTTGTGTTTGACAACTCATTGTTCTTCATGATAGTTACAGTGTATCTGATGAAGTCAGTATTTTCCTTAGGATAGATTAGAAGGTAAGGGCATAGGTGTCAGAATGAATACAGGAAGGGAAAGATGTTCCCTGTAAGAAAGGGGACAAATTTGTCATAACAGTTCCTCAAAGTAAGTGATAGCTATAAATGCAGAAGAGACAAACAGGAGAAAGGAAAGAGAAAGTCCAGAAACAGAGAGAGGGCCAGAGAGGAGGTGGTGAGGTCACAGGGCATTTTGGTTATTTATTGTTTCATTTGAGGTTGACTTATTATGATAAAAAACCCCTTCATTTTACCCAATTCCACAGACACAAATACACACATTTTGTTTTTTTCCTCAGTAACATCGGCCTACTTACCTAATAAGTGCTTTGTGTGAATGAAGACATTTTTTGTTGTTGTTACTAATAAAGTTAAGGAGGAGTCTGCACTTGTCTGTGGGGAGGGCTAAAGAATAAGCAAAGCCTATCATTAAAGAAACAGAAAGCTCTGGAAACTATGAAATTTAAGATCTCCAGCTCCCCTTCAGCCCCAGAATCGACAAAAAAATTGGTATGGTTTTTGGATTACACAGGCTATGAAATTCAAGTTTCAGGGACATTTTTACTGAGAACCTGAGAGGGAAAGAAAGGCCCAAAATAAGTGTGATTTGCACGTGGTTTCTGAGAATGAACTCTCTCATATAAACTGCCAAAAGATAGTTTCACGGAAACATAGAGATGGATGCATAGAAATTTTACTAAACGAGACTTGGAACTAGGCTTGACTTGAGATAACAAACCTGTACCCATCTTCACATTGAAAGGTAATTAGAAAAAAGAGTTGAAGTTTCTGGTTGATTTACAGGAAACTTTCAAGTGATGAGCTACAGAGATTAGACCTCAACTCCATTTACTACAAAAGGATGTGTTTGCTTCTATGAGTGATTGTAGAGTGGTAGAAGTAGAAATGAAATCTTAACAGTCATGGTGTGTTTCTCCATTGTGTATTTTGAAGTATCCTGGGAGTGTTTGCCATAATATTCCTTGAAAGGACACAATTTTTACTTGTTGTTGGCATCAAAGCATTACTTTTGATTTCACAGAACTACAGTTCCTCGTGGTGATTTCAGATCTCCAAAATTTAATCTAGAGGTTTAACATATCAATCCACCCAAGGAGTCCTTTCCACTTTGCAAAAAAATGAAAAACCTGTTTATTCTATTATTTTGGCGATTTTCTTCATGTTATCAACAGTGATTGTGATTAGTTTTATGTGCCTGCTTGGCTATGCTATAGTTACCCAGTTGCTCAAATAGTAATCTGGGTGTTGCTGTGAAAGATATTTTGTAGATATGATTTACATCTATAATTCAGCTGCCTTTAAGTAAAGGAGATTATCCTTAGAAATGTGAATGGTTGGGGCGCCTGGGTGGCTCAGTCGTTAAGCGTCTGCCTTCGGCTCAGGTCATGGTCCCAGGGTCCTGGGATCGAGCCCCTCATCGGGCTCCCTGCTACGCGGGAAGCCTGCTTCTCCCTCTCCCACTCCCCCTGTTTGCGTTCCCTCTCTCGCTATGTCTCTCTCTGTCAAATAAATAAATAAGATCTTTAAAAAAAAATGTGAATGATCTTCCATCAGTTGAAAGGCCTTAAGAACAATATCATAATTTCCCTGAGGGAGATGAAATTCTGCCTCAAGACTGCAGCATTAGCTTCGAGCCTACAAGCCTGCCCTACATATTTGGCCTTGCCAGCCCCCACAAATACAGGAGGCAATTCCTTGAAATCTATCTATCTATCTATCTATCTATCTATCTATCTATCTATCTATCATCTATTTCTATCTATATAGACAGATACAGATATAGATATAGATAATGATAGATAAATAGATTGCACCATGGTATTGTCAACAGAATTACCTAATATTGACAAGAATAGATACGAGAGAGAAGGTTAACTTAGCAAAAAAAGTAATTATTGAATTTTTTATATAGTAGATACATAAGAATATCTTCTTGAGCTGAGACATTAGGTAAAAACCCATTTTAAAAAAAAGTCAAGCAATATCAAAGATTGTTAAAGGTAATTTGATTATTGCCCAGCTTGCATTTTAAGACTGAATGGAGCAATAATCATCTTGGAGGAAAATATGCTACTTCATTTAGTACTAAAATACAGGTCTTATCCCCCTTTCCCTTTCTCTTTCCTTACCTTCCAGAAGGTAAGGAACATGTCTTAGAATGCCTTGTTCATGATAGGTGTACAATAAATGTTTACTGAATAAATTAGCATCTTGAATGTTAGTCATTCAACACATATTGACCATGTTCCAGCACTGTGCTGAGTGTGGGGGTTACAGCGGTAAATACACACCGTCCTCCCCTCATGGAAGCATGTCGTGGTTTATCGGACCTAAGGTCTGACAAAGGCATTGAGAGATATGCTGGAGAAAAAGAGATTATCCTGATTTATGTCAAACTCAGAAAGTTAGCAGGGTTTTTTTTCCCCCAGAACATTTTGTTTGGCTTCCTAATTATTATATATTTAAACCATTTTGTGGAGACAATCTGGAGGCTAAGGGCATAGTGGAGTTGTCAGACAGACCCAAGCCTGAATGTAACCTTGGACAAGTTTCTTAACATCCCTGAGCTTCAGGATTCCCAACTATAAAATGAGAACAATACCTATGGGTGTGTGTGTGTGTGTGTAATGAAGTACTGTCAGGAAATCTTGCAGCTCAGTGCCTAGCATGTGGAAAGTCAGCAATAAACGGTAGCTGGATTTGACATACTTTACACTTTAAACTATAGTCTCTGGGGTGACAAGTTCCTTAAGCAAAGTAACTACTACACTAAATAATACTTCCTCATATCTGTCAAAGCATACATTCATTAGGGCTCAGAGGAGCTTCCCTTCTTTTAGGATGACTTTGAGGGTGTGCTCAAAACATGTGTTTATCTAAGGGGAAATCCCCAACATGTGATGGTAAGGTTTTAAAGAGGAATTTCCATGAAAACAAAGAGATTTGTATTTTCAGATATAATTTTATATATAACATAAATATAAATAATAAGTATGTATAGATTATATATATACACACACATTCATGAGAGTCACAGACTATTAGGTCTAGACGTATCGGAGATCATCTAGATCTCACTTTATAAAACTTTAGAAAAGCAAAATAACTTCTCCAAGGGCACTGATTTAGTGGCAGAGTGAGGACCACCTATCAGTTCAAAGATATGATCTCTCTATTACCTATGATTTATCTCCGTAATTTAGAATTATTGTTTTTCAAAGGGATAAATGCTATTCCCCCCCAAATCCTAAGACTTAACATAACTCATAACTTTTTTTTTTTTTTTTTTAAGAGAGAGCCCTCAGGAGTGAGGTGCAGGGGAGAGGGAGGGAGAGAGAATCTTAAGCAGGCTCCATACTCAGTGCGGAGCCCAACTGAGGGCTCATTCTCACGACCCTGAGATCATGACCTGAGTAGAAAGCAAGAGTCAGATGCTTAACTGATTGAGCCGTGCAGGTGCCTATATAATTCATAACTTTTTAATGAAAAGTCTCTGGTCACCACATGGGAGCCACAAGGGAATTATAACTGAGCGGCCAGTCTGGCTGCCATTCCCGTATGCCAGGCACTATATTAAATACTTTGCTTATGCTTTCTTGTTTAATCCTCACCTACAACTGGTTAAGATACACTCCTTTATTTTCAGAATTATCCAGATGGGTTAACTGGGGCTCAGTGAGGTTAGATCATTTGTATAAGTTCATACCACTACCAAGTAGGAAGGCAAGATTCGAAGCTATTCAGCCTGACACCAGAGGCACAGAAATATGGGAGATTCTTGGCACTGCAACTTGCTAAATCCTCCTCTTTTATCTTATTTTCCAGTGTTCAAGCTTCCCTGCCCAATCCATGATAAACTATGCTGAGTGCTTGACTTGATCGTCTAGCTGGTTGACTAGAGATTGCAGTCACACAAGTCAGAAGAAACCAGTCCAGGGTTTTGTGCTGATAGCTAAGGAATAGGATGGATCAGCCTGGACCTTTTGCTCCTGCAGGTGATGTCACAGGACTGCAGCTTCTTTGCGGTGTGAACAGGATGGCCCAAGAGGTGGGCCTGGTGTCCTGAGGACCTAAGCAAGATAAAAATCTTCCTGGACATCTTTTCAAATTACTAAGAAAATTACATTACTCAAATATCTCTAAAAGCCCACTGCCTTTAACAATTCTCTTTGCTAATCTGATATGCTACATCCAAACAGAAAATGGGTAAAGAGTATAATGAAATAGTCTTTTCTTCATCAAAGTTATAGCAAAGTACATTGATGTCCCCTGAGGCAGCAGATGAACTTCAATACCTTTTATATAATGGAACTGGTTTCATTTGCTTTTACTTATTTAATGTGTTTATTATGCCTATTAAATAAGACTGTTTTGGACGTGGATGTGAAAAACATAAAATGTTATACAAATACCTGATACTGTCATTAGTAACTAGTAGTATTTGGCAGGACTTTTATGACTTGTTTATCACACAGAGCTTACTGAGGTAGAGGTGTCTCAGTCCTGCATTGAGGGAATGACACAAACCCCTGAGGACATTGTTGTCATCAATGTTAAAGGAAAGCCCTCCTTGTCCATAACAGGTGACGGACTCCAAATAGCAGAGCTGAGAGGAACTTTTAGAGGTGATCCATCCAAACCCACCTAGGGAACCAGAGTCTTAGGAGAGATGCAGGGACTTGCTCAAACCCACCCAGTTTACACAAAGCAAGAGGGATTAGAACTCAGCTCTCTGGGATTTCAGACCAGGGCACGGCACTCCTGTTGTTTTATTCTTTTCTACATTTTCATTATTATAAGCTAATCTTCTTTTAAAATAATCTAAAAGGGAGAAATGCGTGTGACTAATCCAGTGGCCTCTGATGGCCACACAGCATTTTCCGAAAACGTCACAGTGTAACTCAGATGAAAAGAAAATGACATCAGGGCAGCTATGGGACATGGCCTTACAATCATCACCACATCACCCCATAACCTTGTCACTAAATGACCTAACCACAAACAGTGTGACTCTTTTCCTTCTTTCTGTGGTTACTGAAGAGGTGACAAAGCATCAGCCCTTAGGAAACCCTCGGAAAAAGAAAGGAGACTAGATGAGGCATATTTTCCCTCAAGTTTGTTTAAAACCCAAGGATGGTGATCGGCTTTTGAAGAGGATTAACTACCATTCTTTCCTTCTCAAACACTCTATTTTACTCCCACCCACTCAACACTTTTTATAAATAAGACCACTTAGTCACAGAATAAAAAGAAGTAACCAAGACTGGAGGTTGCTTAATTATTTCATGTGTTAAAAAGCTTTAAGCTTTCAATACAAATGCCGAGAAAATTTTAATATTGTACATACATTCTTGGAGTTAGAAGATACAGTAAGAGGTTCTCTCATTCAGTCTTGCACCTGAAGAAAAGGTTCTGTATGTGAGATCCTACACAGAAATCCATCTCTCACAGGTCCCAGAACCAATCTAGTAAGGAGGCTTTCCTTACTGGAGGATGGGGACCAGGGGTCAGAAGTCCTCTTCATTTATGCATGATAGTAGTTATTTAGTTGAACGAGTCTTGCTGCTTAAATCCACTCTGACATGAGTACCTTTCATCTTTCCTTCTGATCACAGTACCTCATACTGACTCGACTTATTATTTATTTATTTATTTATTTATTTATTTATTTATTACCCCGGCCCTGATACTAGCCCTCCACTAACTAGATCTCCACTAGCTCCCTATCTTTCTGGGTTTCTGTTTGTTGACTGCTATTTCAATCTCTCTTGATAGTTAGCCCCAGGTAAACACCATTCTACTCTCTGTTTCTGAGTCCCATGTGATTTTTTTTTTGATGTTCCTCGTTTTTAGAATGCTATACTTCTCTTCTGTAAAGCCAAATCTATCATTCAAAGCCCATTTCCAGTCTTACTGCAACAAAAAATTGGGGTGTTTGGTATAGCATGTCTGAATGTTATAATAGTTATAATATATATTATAAGTAATATCTTACCTTTCTCTAGTCCCCAAAGTGTACAACACAATTGTTGCTAATAACATTGTAGTTACATAACACATTTTATTTCAGTATGAAATTGTATTTAAATATTCAGAATATTTTAAAATAGGAGTTATATGGAATTTTTATAAAATACATTACAAAGCATTGACCTTTGGGGCACCTGGATGGCTCAGTCGTTAAGCGTCTGCCTTCAGCTCAGGTCATGATCCCAGGGTCCTGGGATCGAGCCCCACATCGGGCTCCATGCTCCACAGGAGGCCTGCTTCTCCCTCTCTCACTCCCACTGCTTGTGTTCGCTCTCTCACTGTGCCTGTCTCTGTCAAATAAATAAATAAAATCTTAAAAAAAAAAAAAAGCATTGACCTTTAAGTTTCACTCATATATAGATGGAAAGATAGATAATTTACATGGTATCAAAGCTGTAGGAAAATTTTAGACTCAAGTTTTCAACCATTTTCCAAAATAAATTATATTCTGTTGTTGATGTCTATCTAGAAAATATATACTAAATAGACTAAAGACAACCCAAGAACAGTAAAATTTAAACCCTATAATGTAAGCAGATTTTGGATGTACTGCTTTAGGTTATATCCTTTCTTAAGAGATTATGATGATTGTTCCAACATGTGGTATTCTGATTTTCTCGTACATTGAAAAATGTATTTATCATCATACGACCAAACTTGCTACAAACTATGTTTATTTAGTATTTTTTACATATATGAACAGTTAAAATTTGGTTTGATTGATTAACCAGAAAGATCTTTCATTATAACACAAATAAAAAGAAATGGCCAGATCGGATCTCTTGGATATTTCTAGCTTTACAATTGTGGTATCCTATGAAATATTAAATCATCTGCTACCAACAGATTCTTGAGATAAATTTCACCTCAATAATATGTAGACCATAAGCAAAGAAATGGACATGGATAATGTTTTTGGATGGTTTTTAACTTTATACTGAGACTCCAGTCTTTGAAGACTAGATTGAGTCTGGGCTTCACCATTAATTAGTTATGTGAACTAGGACAAGTCATTTCACCTCTCTGACTTCATTTCCTCATTTATAACATAGGGATAATAAAAATAATTACCCTTTCTTCCTCAAGGTAATACAAAAAACATATGAGATAACATATATTAAAGTGCTATGCAAATGATGAAGTTGTATATAAAATTTAATTATTGCTTTATAAATAAACATAACTATCTAATAACTAACTATTTCAATTTTCATTATATTCATTCAACTTGAAATAGCTAAAATTTTGCATTAGTATCAGATCACTTCTTCCTGCCTTGGTTACTAGTGAATGGCCAAGCCTGTTGCTGTAAATAAATGGGCACTAGGATGTTTCTAAAAAATACATGTGGCTCAAGAATAGACTTCTTCCGCTTTGTGGTCTCATATGTCTGACCACAGCAACTATTTTTAATCACAGCCTATGCTTTTTATTGACATCTAACTCCATACGTAAGAGTCATCATCCTTAGCAAGATGTAGAGATGTATGACGTGTTCGATTACAATGTACTTCTTTTTTTGTTCTTTTTTCCTTTATCTTTTTAACATGTGTTTCTACTTTGGTAATTTCAAAAACATTCAAATCACTTGACAACATTGAGACAGGCATTGACCACTAGTTCCTCAAGTCTATGAAGTTCTGATATGAAAATGTGCTAGCCAACTGTTCTTGACCTAACAACTTAGAAAAATGTTTCCAAAAAAAATTTATAAAATGACAATGAACTGCCATTATTTCCAACTCTTTTTTTAAAAAGTACTTTAGTAAGTACTTGGAATTCCAACTTAGACTGTGTCTCTAAATGCTGATGCATAATGAAGCATGCTTTTTACCACTTTAACTGCTTTCAGTCTTGATGGAGAAAACATGACAAAGACTCATGAATATGTGGTTCAGTTGGATTAACTAAAACCTCATTAATATTATACAGTGTCATCTGTTTCTCTCTTTATATATATATATTCAGAAACTACAACTCCCAGAACACAGTAAGCTTATGAAAAAAGAAGTAGCATCCTAAAATGAGTGTACTACACAGTTAAACACTGACAGGAAGGATGGGACAAGGGGCTGTGGAGACTAGCTGTCCATCCCACAGTATGAGATCAGCTACCAAGGCCACTTCAACCTCAAGATGGAACAGGGTGTGGTTGGGATGGGGGTTTGTCGGCACAAAAAGTCTGCCATGGACTCTATTTCTTCAACACCACACTCCCAACTACTATGGCCTATTGGTAAATTTCTTTCAAATAAATATGGCAAATTTCTTTCAAATAAATATGGACTCTATTTCTTCAACACCACACTCCCAACCACTATGGCCTATTGGTAAATTTCTTCCAAAAAAAATTATTAAATTTCTTTCAAAAGAATTATGGCAGATTAAAATGTATCTTTTTCCCCTCTAAAGAGAATAAAGGTATCTTTTTTGAAGACCAAATAGAATATTAGAAAAATTGATCATAAGGAAAATCCTCAATAAATTCCCAAAGGGAAAGTTACACAGACCATAATTCAATAAAAATTTGACATTAAAAATACACATTTAAACAAAAAATAGCTCGTGATTATAATATTTTTAAAAAAACCTCTTGGGGCTCCTGGGTGGCTCAGTTGGTTAAGCGACTGCCTTCGGCTCAGGTCATGATCCTGGAGTCCCGGGATCGAGTCCCACATCGGGCTCCCTGCTCGGCAGGGAGTCTGCTCCTCCCTCTGACCCTCCTCCCTCTCATGCTCTCTGTCTCTCATTCTCTCTGTCTCAAATAAATAAATAAAATCTTTAAAAAAAACAAAACAAAACAAAAACCTCTTAAGTCTAAAGACTTAAAGAACAATTCGTAAAATAAAACATACAACTATTTCAACAGCAAACATGAGAATATTATATATAAAATCACAAGTTTGTGCCTTGTTTTTAAAAAAGAAAAATAAATGTCTTAAATATTTATATCACAAAAAGAATGAAGAAATAACCACAAGAGAAAGCAGTCATTCAATGAACAATGAAGTTATTCAATAAAGGAAATATTGGATTAAAACTGAAATTAATAAATTACATATTGATGAATCTAGGAATGGTTAATTGGAAGAAGATAAAATAAATAGGAAAACCTCTGTTAATTCTAATGAAACATAGAAAAGCAATTATATCTTAAAGGAAATATAATAAGAAAGAGATGATTCATTACCCATTCATTCGTTTGTTCAAAAATCTATGCAGCATGATGTGTTAAATTCTAAGTGCTAGGGATATAATAAAAAATGATTAGGAAAACTTCTAACCTTAATGAGCCAATATTCTAATAGGAAGAGACAAATTATAATAACAATAGAGAGAAAGAGGTGGGAAGAAAGAAAAGACAGAAAGAAGAAAAGAAAAAAGGGAAATCAATTGGTAATAAGTGCTAAAATAAAAAAAATAATGGGATTAAAGGCATAGAGGGGGGAAAAAGAAAAAAGAGGGAAAAAAAAGGCATAGAAGATATGCGGATAGAGAGGTTTACATAGTTTGTTCAGGCAAAGTCCCTGGATAAGACAATGGTAGAACCTGAAGGAAATGAAAAGATGAGCTTTGTGTATTTATGGGAAGAGCATTTTAGGGAGAATGAACAGCAAGTACAAAGTACCCAACTGACCAAGTGAGGTTGATGACAGGGTAGAAATATCACAAAATCTCCATCTGGTTCTTGGGAATCCAGGTGCTGAGGGAATGGGCCAGGTAGAGTCTGAAAAAACAACATGTATGACAGAGTTCCCCAGACCCAGCATGAGCAATGCAGGAAGAACTGTATGGGGTCTCTAGGCAGCTGGGTTCAGGAAGCTTTAGAATGCCCCTGTCTTTGAATCAGAGGAACACAGAAATAGCTGGAGAGTTGGACTCAAAAGGGCTTATAGCCAGAAATGAGAAGAATTTAGCAGTTACTCATCTGAACCAACAACTGAGGACGAGGCAGGACCAAGGATGACTAGACCATCAGTGTGGTTGAACCACCAAGGACCAGAGGGCAGTATGGAAGGACACCAAGATGGGCAGAGGATGACAACTTAGGACCAGGTGGTCTCTTCTGCTAGACACAGATAATAAACCCAAAAGGGAGTCACTTATGCTAAGAATCCTGTCACCAGATCGAGACACAATTTCAGCTCTCCCAGAAATGGAATCTTAAACCACCTGATCAGCACTAGTTCCGTAATCTGCCTGATAGACTCCTGCCTATCCCTAAAGGAAAGTAACCTTGCAATAAGCAACCCATGTTTTGCCTAGTACAACTTCCTCATTCCTGCTCCCTTCTGCCTATAAAAGTCTTTCATTTTGTACAGCTGATAGATTAGACACCTGATTCGAATCAGTTTTTGCTCAAATAAACTCTTAAAAACTTTAATGTGCCTCAGTTTATCTTTTAACACTTGCTCTCTGACACCACAATTTTATGGAAATTTCGGAACAACCAGAGATTTTGAAATTAAGTTAGAAGAGATGAGAAATCTTAATTTCTTGAATACATGAATTAATGGATTGAAGTCTGTATTCACTCAACTGTTGAGAGCAACAAGAATGCAAATATGTATATTTCTACACAAATATAAAATACACGTTTGGCATGAAACATATACCAAGACATCTTTTTTGCTCTATTTCTTTGGAATTAAGGTTATCTAAACTCTGGATATATCATCCATCTTGTATAGACCAAATCCCTGACATGCTAGGTAAATCTTCTACTGTAATTTAGAAGATAAATTACAGCTATGAAACTGTTATAAAGAAGGAGAGAGTGTTGTGGGAAGACAGCCAGGGAAATCTGACCTGGTTTAGAAGATCAGGTAAAGTTCATCTAAGCAAGTAGCATTTTAAGTCAGTTATCTGCATGAGGAGGCCTCACCACAAGCCTGTCCAATAGGTTTTATCACACCTATTTTATAAGTGATGAAAAGGGTGATGATGTTTGCCTGGGGGGAAGCCAGGCATTGGGGCACTGAAGGCATGTCAGAGAATTTTATTTAACCTTATTTCTAATTGTTGGCTTTTCATAAAGAGAATCATTTTGTGTATTACTTATGTAATTAAAAATCAATTTTCACATAAGTTTAAGTAACTCATGCCTGAGATCACCTAGCAAATAATTGCCAATGCTAAGATTTCAACTCAGGTCTATCAGACCCCAATGCTCATAACCAGTATGCTCTGGAAAACATCTAGACTTCCAGTAATAAGGCAATGAGTATGTAAATAGTAGTAAAAAACATATGGAATAAGACACTTTAATTTGGAAGTCTAAGGCACAGATTTTTTTTTAAAAGATTTTATTTATTTATTTGACAGAGAGGGACACAGCGAGAGAGGGAACACAAGCAGGGGGAGTGGGGGAGGGAGAAGCAGGCTTCCCGCAGAGCAGGGAGCCCGACGCGGGGCTCGATCCCAGGACCCTGGGATCATGACCTGAGCCGAAGGCAGATGCTTAATGACTGAGCCACCCAGGCGCCCCAACAGATGCTTTTGATAAATAGGTCTACCACAGATCTACTAGCTTTTGGGACTTAAATCCTGCTCCAAAGGAAGTACCCGATGCCTTTTGCTCCTCCATATTTGTGTTCTCCATTTTTCTGCATAAAAGCTGTGACATTCCCCTGGATACCGGTACCCTAACTTAAAGATGAAGAAAAGATACAGAACTTAAACAAACAAATACCAGGGCAGGACCTGGATCCTTAGCCTCTAATGGATGGAACTCTCTCCCTGTTGTCAAACACACACACACCACATCACACACCACATACACACACACCACACATCACACACACACATCACACAAACACACACCACATCACATAAACACACATCACACACACACACCACACACACACACATCACACATCACACACACACACACACACACCACTACAGCTACCACCATTTTATCCTGCTCATTGTTGGCAGCAAAGAGGACATCTATGATAATCTGGTAAGAAAGGGTGATAGGCCTTAATTTATCACAATGTAAGCATCAGTGTTTTTCTACCTCGGAAACCAGAAGTACATGAGTCAGAATTCTTTGTTGTAAGCAAAAATAAGTCAAAACAAAAACCTAATGATTCATAAAGGAATGTATGTATTAGAAGGCTATCGGCAGCTCTTATAATCTCTAGTAGGCCCAGAGTTTGGAAACCCCAATGCAAATCCTGCTGCAAAACTGTCTCACAGATTGGCCCTCGCTACCCCTCAACCTCTGGGCACAGGCAGGTGCTTGTGATGCCAACAGCCCAAACACCAGGCGCTACAGACCCCACAACACGTCCGCCCCGGGAGCAGACAGTAGCTACCACCCTCACCGCTCTCACTGGAAGGATTCTGCAGGTTCCCCGGCCATGGGACTGACTTCTGGTTCACATTTTGGCACAGATACATCTGTTTGGCAGGGTTAAGACATGTACCCATGTCCTGGCTACAAGGGAGTCTGGAACATTTTTAATTTGTCTTTGCAAAGTGGGAGATGGGCTCTATCATATAAGGTAAGGGATTCTTCAAGGGGTTTGATGCTGAGAAATCCATAGAATAACAAATATCCACCGCAGAGTACACAGAGATGAAGAGAGCCCAAAATGTCTTTTTCTGTCTACTTTTCTTTTCTGAAACAAATGACTAAAAAAACCAAAGAAGTCAATGGTGGATGTGGACAGACCTATTCTGAAAACGTCTTAACACCTTCATTTTCAACCATGAGTACATGAATATTTTCCCTGAGGCAAACAAACATTCACACAGATGAAAGTGTAGTATTGCAAACTAGTGCAGGAGAAAATAGATGCCCAGGTGGCCTCCAGTCAGCTAGGCCCAAGAACCACACCCTTCAGGCATGGAATCACAGGTCCTACAAAGCCATCCCGGGTGACCTACCTCCTCCTCCGCATCCCCTGCTCCCCTCTGCCCTGCAACAGACTGCCTGGGCAGATCTTGGATCTTCCAGCAACCTTCCCTCTCTCGTGAATACCATGTGCACAACAAGTGGATTCCAAGATGTGATGAACATTGTCATTATTTAACATCAACAAAATACACTGTTTCGTCATCAAATACATCAAGAAGTATTACAATTATGCCTAGTTTATGGACTATGAAAATAACTATGTGAAATCTATTCCTAATTAATCTTTCCACCTAGAGTTTAGATATAGAATCCCAGGGGTGAGAAAAATAAAGCTATGTATCTAGCTCTATAAAAATACCTCTTCGTGCTTCAGCAAAAATGTTGCTATTGACTTTTCCTACAAAATTATCATACTGGCTTTTAATTATAGTGGGTTATGGTGACACCTAGTGGCTGATAGGCATATTTTGAAATATTCAATTTGATCAATTTAATTTTCCTTTTTTTTTTTTTTCATAAATATAGTCATAATGTCCATTTATGGATCCTGGCACATTTATTGTTTTTAGGATTTATTTATTTATTTGAAACAGGGAGAGTGAGCACGAGCGGGAGGGGCAGAGGGAGAGGGAGAGAGAGAATCCTAAGCAGACTCCTTCTGAGCACAGAGCCTGACGTGGGGCTCAATTCCAGGACCCTGAGATCATGACCTGAGTCAAAACCAAGAGTCAGATGTTTAATGGACTGAGCTACCCAGGCACCCCTATTCTGGCACATTTAAAGAAGAAAGTAAATGTACAAAATTTCCCTTTCCCACAAAAAGATAGAAATCCTCAGATAAAGAATCTATATTTAAGAAAGGTCACCTTTTAAAAATTCTACTTAAATAAATCTTAAAAAGACAGAAAATAAAACTTTTCATGGTCAAAATTAATGCACACTTTGTAATCAGTTAACCCCCAAAAGTTTAGGAATGTGAGGCATAATTGCTTAAACTAAAATTACTGGGATAAAAATCACAAGTTCATAGTCCTAACTGTGCCGCTAATTAGCTATTGTGGGCTTGAGCAAATTGTGTAACTTCTCTGTGCCACAATTCCATAATTGGTAATACAAGAAGGTTAGAATTTAGATGACTTTTGAGAGATTCCCAACAAGAGACTCTACAAATTGCTGCCAGTCTCACAGTCTTCCTCATCATCTAGCCCTCTGTTCCTAACACCACAGAATGTCTAGATGCTCTGTTCTGACTGAGGATCAAAGGTTTACTACATATTAGCATTTCTGTTTAGGTCCTAAATTCATAATATGTGAATTTTAGTTTAGGTCCTAAATTCATAATTTGTCCCTAGTGCTTAATTCATTTATAGTCTCAACCCTGAATAGATGAATAGATGAATAGAATAATTTCATTAGTTGTTAAATAAAGTGACATTAGCTTTGAATGTTTCCTGAACGTGCTTCACTTAAACGTCAAAAGGAATCACTAGCATCTTTTTTTTACTTCATATTTAATATACAGTTATTTTTCACTTGATCCATGAAATTTGTAATTTCATGTAACTCTATCCAATCTTCTCAATGTCTTTCATGTTCTACGTCCGAAAGCCCTCATCCTGTTAGTTTGAACTCATCTCATAGTTACCCCTCCCTCTCCCCACTACACCTCCCCACCATTTTTCTGTTTTCACTTTCTCTCTTGTTATTTTACTTTTCATTTTCTTCTCTAAATTTTTTTTTATTATTAACTCTTTCAAGCATAGAGATTAGAAGTAATATGTCAAAGAAAGACTCATGGATCCATCCCTTTTTCTGGGTAAATTTTAACATTTCATCATACTTGACTTAGTAAAAACAGAACACTGCACAGACAATTGAGACCCTATACTCCATCCCTATCTCTATAGAAAATCTCTATCTAGATTTGGGGTTTATCATCTACCTGCATATCTTTATATTTTATTTATGTGTAACTATAAATCATTGTACATAGGTTTGCATGTATTTAAACATTATATAAATTTTATATATAAGTATGCAATCTGTACAGAAGTTACTAATTTTAACAGTAAAATTTACTAATATTTTCCCTCAAGGTTTATACTTCCAGTTTTTCTTTAAGGATCTTTCCCTAACCCAAGATTATAAAAATATTCTCCATTAATTTTTCTTAATCAAGGCATTAACATTTATGTCTTTAACCCATAGTTTTGTAGATAATGTGAAGTTAGAATCTAAATTTATGGTAGGTTTTTTCCATGTGGATAATCAATTATCCCAGCACTATGTATTGAATAATCTATATTTTCTGCAGATTTTCACTTCTGTCATTTTATTTTTCCATATGAGTAGGAATGTTCTGTCCTGGTACATCTTTCCATTTGTCTTTCTTTGCGCACTTATTGTACCTTCTTAATCTCTGTAACTTTGAGTAAATCTAGGTATCCGTTCTTTTCGCCTGTTTGGAAAGTGCATTCACTATTTTTTATCTTTCCTTTTATACTGAATTATGGCAAGAACTTGTCAAGTTAAGCAGTTCTGCTTTGAGATCCTGATTTCAGCTATACTACTTTTTACATTTATTTCTTATTTGGGTATTCCAGAAACTCAATGGTAAGCTAGATTTAAATCCCACTCCTGTGACTACAAATTCTCATCAAAGACTTCATTTTTCTGTCCCCAGCCCAGGCTGAGAGTTAAGCTTCCTTTTTGTCTTCTGTGTCAATGGACAGATGTTTTCTGGTTCAACCATTTCCAATGGTTATTCCTTTAAAGAATTCAGCTATAAAGGGGGAGGAAGGGTAGGTGTCTCAATATCACTCCCCTCCATGAACTGGCCCAAAGCCATGTCTTCTGTTCACATAAGCATCATAACTAAGATCCTAGCTTTCTCATGCCGACAATGTCTTTTTTCCCCCTGAACCTCTATTCTCACCAGAGACAACCACAGTTATTGGTTTTCCTACTTAACACTGTCATCTCTAAATCCCTCTCTGTTTAAAAAGATTTTTAAATATGTTAGCTAGCAAATCTATTTGTTTTGTTTTTGAGTTTTTATTTGAATTCCAATTAGCATACAGTGTAATATAGTTTCAGGTATAAAATATGGTGATTCAACACTTACATATAACATCTGGTGCTTTTGTAGTGGGAGGGTTTTCTGGTTCCTTAGTTCAAAAAATTGCTGGAAATAAATATCATTTCTTTTCCAATTCAATTATAATTGTATAGATAATTGGCAAGAACCTTGTACATAATAAGCCAAACATAAACATGAATAGAATTTTGCTTTCCATTATAAGTGAAAATACTCTTTTCAAATAATGGCCATGATCATTAACCATTTTATTTCTTTTAAAGATTTTATTTATTTATTTGGCAGATAGAGAGAGAGCACAAGTAGGCAGAGTGGCAGGCAGAGGGAGAAGGAGAAGCAGGCTCTCGCCAAATGGGGAGCCTGACGAGGGACTCGATCCCAGGACCCTGGGATCATGACCTGAGCCAAAGGCAGCCACTTAACCGACTGAGCCACCCAGGCGCCCCAATCATTAACCATTTTAAAGTATATATACTGAGTTGGCATTGTTATGGAAAAATAATAACAACAAAATTAAAATAAATATTAATAAAATTTACCAATCATTAAGCACTTATGATGTGTCAGTTACTACCAATCCTTATAATAATTCTCAATTTCCTTCAGGAAACTAGCATTGGTTAAGTAAGTTATTTGTAATTGTGCAGCAAATTTGATGACTCAACTGGGAATAAGGATCCATCAGTTTCTAACTCCAAAGTTGGGTATCTTTCTACATTAAGGACTTCCATATGTCTTTCATGGATCTTAATTCATAAAGCACAATTATTTACTTTGGATGTTTATTTGTGAGCTCTTTAACTCAAGCTTGCCTGAGGAAAACCTATGTTACTTTTCTCTTTATTCACTATATTCACCTCCATCAGCTTGTATATCCAGAACATATTTTTAATATGTAAACTTGTTTAAGTTGTTACAAATAGAAATTAAAGCCATAAAAATATGCAAGATACAATTAAGTGTAGAGACTATATCTTATTTAATCCCACTTCCTCATATAGTACCTGATTTTCTACATAAATAAAATCAAAATGATCTGAAGATGTTTTATCTAAGGACTTCATAAATTACCTTATAGTTCATAAATAAAATATAAACATAATTCTCAGAAATTATTGAAAACTCAGGCCTTAGCAACTATGTCTATTTAAAAAAAATTTCAGTGTAGAAATAAAGAGAAAAACTGAGCTTAAGATCTAAAAATTTAAAATAATAATTTTCTCATGTAGCTATTATGAGTATCAGTCAACAAAGCAAAAAATAAAGGAGTTTGTGAATACTAAACCAGCTCTACAAGAAGTATTAAAGGAAACCCTTTGAACAGGAAAGACAGACCAAAAGTAACAAAGACTAGAGAGGAACAGAGACAATCTACAGGAACAGCGAGTTTACAGGTAATACAATGGCACTAAATTCATACCTATTAATAATTATTCAGAATGTAAATGGAATCAATGCTCCAATCAAAAGACATAGGGCATCAGAATGAATTAAAAAAGCAAGACCCATTGATATGCTGCTTACAGGAGACTCATTTTACATTCAAAGACACCTCCCGATTGAAAGTGAGGGCGTGGAGAACCATCTGTCATGCTAATGGACATCAAGAGAAAGCTGGAGTAACCATACCTGTATCAGACAAACTAGACTTTAAACCAAAGACTGTAATAAGAGATGAAGAAGGGCACTATATCATAATAAAGGACTATCCAAAAAGAAAATCTAACAATTGTAATTATTTATGCCCCCAACTTGGGAGCAGCCAAATATATAAATCAATTAATAGCAAACTTAAAGAAACTCATTGATAATAATATAATAATAGTAGGGGACTTAAACACCCTACTCCCAGCAATGGACAGATCATCTAAGCAGAAGATCAACAAGGAAACAAAGGCTTTGAGTAACACACTGAACCAGATGGACTTAACAGACATATTCAGAGCATTTGATCCTAAAGCAGCAGAATACACATTCTATTCAAGTGCACATGGAACATTCTCCAGAAGAGATCACATGCTGGGTCACAAATCAGGCCTCAACCAGTACAAAAAGATTGAGATCATACCATACATATTTTCAGACCACAACTCTATGAAAACTGAATTCAACCACAAGAAAAAAAATTTGGAAAGACCACAAATACATGGAGATTAAAGAACATCCTGCTAAAGAATGAATGGGTTAACCATGAAATTAAAGAATAAATTAAAAAAAAAAACATGGAAGCAAATGAAAATGAAAACATGACAGTCCAAAACCTTTGGGATACAGCAAAGGCAGGAAGTATTTAGCAATACAGGCCTTCCTCAAGAAGCAAGAAAAGTCTCAAATACACAACCTAACCTTATATCTGACGGACTGGAAAAAGAACAGCAAATAAGGTCTAGAACCAGCAGAAGGGGAATAATAAAGATTAGAGCAGAAACAAATGATATAGAAATAAAAAGAAATAGGAGAACAGATCAATGAAACTAGGAGATGGTTCTTTGAAAGAATTAACAAAATTGATATACCCCTAGCCAGATTTACCAAAAACAAAAGAGAAAGGACCTAAATAAATAAAACCAGGAATGAAAGAAGAGAGATCACAACCAACACTGCAGAAATACAAACAATTATAAGAGAATATTATGAGTAGTTACATGCCAACAAATTGGGCAATCTAGAAGAAGTGGATAAATTCCTAGGAACATATAAACTACAAAACTGAAACAGGAAGAAATAGAAAATTTGAACAGACCCATAACTAGCAAAGAAGTTGAATCAGTAATCAAAAATTCTCCAATAAACAAGAGTCCAGAGCCAGACGGCTTCCCAGGGAAATTCTACCAAACATTTAAAGAAGAATTAATACCTATTTTTCTGAAGCTGTTCCAAAAACAAAGAAAGGGAGAGAAAACTTCCAAACTCATTCTATGAGGCCAGCATTACCATGACTCCAAAGCCAGACAAAGACCCCACTAAAAAGAGAATTACAGACCAATATCCCCGAACATGGATATAAAAATTCTCAACAAGATACTAGTTAATTGAATCCAACAGTACATTAAAGGATTATTCATGATGATCAAGTCAGATTTATTCCTGGACTGCAGGGGTGGTTTGATATCTGCAAATCAATCAATGTGATACAACAAATTAATAAAAGAAAGGATAAAAACCATATGGTTCTCTCAATAGATGCAGAAAAAGCATTTGACAAAATATAGCATCCTTTCTTGATAAAAACCCTCAAGAAAGTAGGGATAGAAGGAACATACTTCAACATCATAAAGGCCGTATATGAAAGACCCACACTGAATATCATCCTCAATGGGGAAATACTGAGAGCTTTTCCCCTAAGGTCAGGAACACTGTATTACAATGCTGTAATCTTCAAGGCAGTATGGTACTGGCACAAAAACAGACACATAGATCAATGGCAATGGACCCACAGCTGTATGGTCAATTAATCTTCAACAAAACAGAAAAGAATATCCAATGGAAAAAAGAGTCTCTTCAACAAATTGTGTTGGGAAAACTGGAAAGCAACACGCAGAATGAAACTGGACACTTTTTTACACCGTACACAAAAATAAATTCAAAATGCATGAAAGAACTAAATGTAAGACAGGAAAACATCAAAATCCTAGAGGAGAACATAAGCAGCAACCTCTTTGACCTTGGCCACAGCAACTTCTTATTAGATATGTCTCCGGAGGCAAGGGAAACAAAAGCAAAAATGAACTATTGGGATCTCATCAGGATAAAAAGCTTCTGCTCAGTGAAGGAAACAATCAACAAAACTAAAAGGCAATGGACAATTACATACTTTGCTTTTATAATTGAAATTTTGAAATCAAACATGTCTTGATTTTTCTGTTCTATTGAATTGCTATGTTCAGGATGTTTTGGAAAGGTGGGGGCAGGGACTCTTTCATAAGCACTTGTTTTATTTTGTGTGTGTGGAGTATAAAGGCTACAACCTTACTGTAAAAATTAATAAAATGAAACAATCACCACCACCATCAAAAAAAAAAAAAGGCAATGGACAGAATGGGAGAAGATATTCACAAATGACATCAGATAAAGGGTTAGTATCCAAAAATCTATAAAGAACTTATTAAACTCAACACCCTCCCCCCAAAAAAATATTCAGTCAAGTAATGGGCAGAAGACATGAATAGACACTTTTCCAAAGAAGGCATCCAGAAGGCCAACAGACACATGAAATGATGCTCAACATCACTCATCATCAGGGAAATACAAATCAAAACCACGATGAGATACCACCTTACACCTGTCAGAATGGCTAAATTAACAACTCAAAAAACAGATGTTAGTGAGGATGTAGAGAAAGGGGAATTGTTCTGCACTGTTGATGGGAATGCAAGCTGGTGCAGCCACTCTGGATAACAGTATGGAGGTTCCTCAAAAGTTAAAAATAGAACTACCCTACCACCCAGTAATTGCACCAATAGGTATTTATCCAAAGGATACAAAAATGCTATTTGAAGGGGCACATACACCCCAATGTTTATAGCAGCACTATCAACAATGGCCAAATTATGGCAAAAGTCCAAATATCCATTGACTGATGAATAGATAAAGATGTAGTAGATATATCACTATATATATATAATGGAATATATATATATAATGGAATATTACTCGACAATCAAAAAGAATGAAATCATGCCATTTGCAACAACATAGATGGAACTAGAGTATATTATGTTAAGCAAAATAAGTCACTCAGAGAAAAACAAATACATGATTTCATTCATATGTGGAATTTTTTTTGAGACTCACATAATGGGGTGTTTATTTAGATGATCCCAAATATGATTACAATAATTTTTAGATTGTCATCAAAATGAAAATACAAAGGGTGCCTGGGTGGCTCAGTCAGTTAAGTGTCTGTCTTCAGCTCAGGTAGTGATCCAGAGGTCTTGGGATCAAGTCCCACACTGGGCTCCCTTCTCTGTGGGGAGCCTGCTACTCCTTCTGGCTCTGCCTCTCTCTCTGTCTCTAATGAATAAATAAATAAAATCTTAAAAAAAAATGAAAACACAAGATTTAAAAATTCTTGCAGAACTCCTAGGTCTCCATGAATGTAGTGATTGCTACAATTTGTAAAATACTATATCCGCATAAATGAAAATTCATATTACAAGTTATCTAAATTTTTGTGGGCTGTCTTGGAAACTAACCCTTCATATAAAAAGATTTGTCTGAGGATGTGCCAAATCCAAAATAATGGACTTGCAAGTAGGCCTCAAAATACAACCTACTGATGAGTTTTCACTGCCTAGATATTTTTTGGATCGTCAGTAGGATGAAAAGAAAAAAATGTTCTAAAATAACTTTCTCAGACTATTCTAAAATCTACAGTGTCTCTTTGTCATCTATTAAAAACAACATATGTGGAATTTAAGAAACAAAACAGATGAACATAGGGGAAGAGAAGGAAAAATAAAATAAGATAAAAACAGAGAGGGACACAGACCATAAGAGATACTTAAATATAGAGAACAAACTGAGGTTTGCTGGAAGGTAGGTGGGTGGGGGCATGGGCTAAATGGGTGATGGGTATAAAGAATGGCACTTGGGATGAGCACTGAGTGTTATACGTAAGTGATGAATCACTAAATTCTACTCCTAAAACCAATACTACACAATATGTTAGCTAACTTGAATTTAAATATAAACAAATAAATAAATAAATATCAGTCAACAAATTCAAGTGTGTTGGCACTTGGGTGGCTCAGTTGGTTAAGCGACTACCTTTGGTTCAGGTCATGATCCTGGGGTCCTGGGATCGAGTCCCACATCGGGCTCTTTGCTCAGCGGGGAGCCTGCTTCTCCCTTTCCCTCTGCCTGCCACTCCCCCTGCTTGTGTTCTAAATAAAATCTTTAAAAACAAAACAAAACAAAAAACAAATTCAAGTGTGCAAAATCTTCATTTTTCTAAAGTAAACGTATTGTCTATACAAGTTTAGACTTAACTATGAAATAAGCCAATGAAACTTATTACCACAACATACTTTAGACCATGTGGTCCCAGAATTGTCTTGCTCTTTTCCATGGTATTAATCAAAAACTAGGACACATTTCTATCATCCTGTTAACCTCTTCCAGGATTGGCCCTGAGCAGATAGTTACAACCTCTCATCTCCCCAGAAGTTTCTTGCTGCTACCAGACTTTTCTTTTCTTCTACAATAGAATCTTTATTTAATCTAGGGACAGAGGTAGCATTTCTATTGCCCTCAAAATCTATATTTTATATTCTGACTTAAGTGTTTGAACTTCAAAAGCCAATAATCATCTTTTTGTTGTTGCTGTTTTTTCTCTCTGCATATTGTATAACATTCTTCCCAGAAGCAAAGAAAACCACCAGTCTTCTTGAATGTTTGAGACAGGTTGGGGTGGACAGAAAGGGTAAAGGAATTTCCAAAGAAATGGATGATTTGCCTGCTTTATCAATAAAGAAGAGATAAGTCTTGGAAGCCAACAGAAGTTGGCTTTAAACATGAATAGAGATATTAGCTTGAATCACAGAAAATTATTAATTTGCTGACATTTTTTACCTTATAAAAAGACAATTTAGGGGCACCTGGGTAGCTCAGTTGGTCAAGTGTCCAACTCTTGATTTTGGCTCAGGTCATGATCTCAGAGTTATTGAGCCCACACTGGGTGTGGATCCTGCTTAAGATTCTCTCTCTCCCTCTGTCCCACACCCCACCCTTCCTCTTTAAAAAAAAAAAAAAAGACAATTTCATATGTTCCAACCTAGTGTAAGTATATACATGTTATAATGAGTCAGTTCATGAGTTTAACATATTATCTCTTTAACAGGGAAATCAAGCACCATTCTGAATCAATACAGTCTATACTATTCTGTAGAGGAGGAATATAATTCCTTTCATCATGCCATCCTAGGAGATGAGGGTCATGAACCCTCCATCTATGAATTAAATAATGTAAAAACCATTTGGAAAGATTACAAATACCTAGACAGTGCACTTTGTTGTGTAAGAGTATGTACACTGGAACCAGTTGGCTTAGGTTCTAACCCAAGATTCACATTTGCTAGCTGAATGATCTTTTTGTACCTCAATTTTTTTATCTATAAAGAAGGGATAATAATAGTACCTAACTCATAGGGTTTTTATGAGGATTAAATTGTCGACCGCTGAGCGTCAGGGACCTGGGGCGGCGAAGGAACTGAGAAAAAGAGACGACAGTATAGCGAGGCACAGGGGACCCCGAGCAAACAGCCCAAGGTGCCGAGGTTTATTTTCCATAATCTAATATACCTTCTACAATGATATAGATCTATAATGATTTACAGCAGGGGCTTAGTAAGGCACATTCCTCCACGTACACAGGGTTAGTTAAGTGAAGCGGTGGGAGTGGAGCAGGAATAAAGAAATCTGTAACTGGCTGTGATCAGTTAATTGTAAACACCATTGTACTCGGACCTTAACACAGGATAAGAGAACAAAGAAGGGAATGCACAGTGTGCTCTTTACAGCTGGCTTCCTATCTACAAAACATCTTCTGCTGCGTACTTTAGAACAGACCTCACACATCCCAAGGGCATTTCACTCTGATCCTTTCGGGTTATTTTTAACCCTGCAATCTCGAGTTTTCTCAGAGATCTCGGAGTCTGAACGAACACGCACCAGTGGTCGTTGCAGCGTTCTGTTTCCCACATTAAATGAGTTAATGCTTCTAAGTACTTGTCAGAACAGTGCTTTAGTACATTCTGTGTTATGTGCATATTGTTTAGTATCATGATTAGATGTTATGGGTTGAATTGTGTCCCCCAAAGATTCATATGTTAAATTCCTAACCCCCAGTACCTCCGAATATGATCTTGTTTGGAAATAGGATTGTTGCAGATACAGTTCAGATAAAATAGTGCTGCAGCAGGATAGGACAGAAAGGGTCAATTGTGGACACAGTGACAGACATGCACTCAAGAAGAACATTTTGTGAGGATGAAGGCAGAGATATGGTACTGATTGCTTCTATAAGTCAAAGACGGCAGAGATTGTCAGCAAACCACCAGAAGCTGAGGGCAAAAGCATGGAACAGATTCTTCCTCACACCCTCAGAAGGAGCCAACTCTGCTGACCGCTTGATCTTGGATATCTAGCCTCTAGAACTGTGAGACAATATATTTCTGTTGTGTTAGCCGCCCAGTCTGTGGTATTTTGTTACAACAGCCCTGACAAACTAATATATTAGATAAAACATGCTACTCTAGAAATGTGATCAAGAAGTCTGAAAAGAAATCCACTTTCCCTTTTAAAAGACATCCTCTTTCCTTAAACAGAGTACTATTTGACAGAGAGTAGCCTGCCCAACTATTGGCCACAGCAAGGCAGAACACTGAACCTTGAACTGCATGGACAGCATACGTGGAGAGTGTAACAGGACACTGGCAGCCTAGGAATTCTCAATACTGGCTAAGCAGGCTTTCTGCACTCGTACACATGGCCAGGATGGGTTTCACTGTGATGTGTGGTATGTGTTCTTCCAACTCCAAAAATACCTGAGCCAACATGTCCGATATTCCTTCCTTCCTTCCTTCATTCATCCATTCATTGAGAAAGCATGTGAGCAGGGGGAAGGGCACAAGGAGGAGAGAATCGTAAGCAGGCCCAGCACATAGCCCAATGCAGAGCTCCATCTCACAACCCTGAGATCATGACCTGAGCTGAAATCAAGAGTCAGATGCTTAACCGACTGAGCCACCCAGGCGCCCCATCCTGTCCAGTATTTAAATTTAATATCAACTACAACTCGGGATTGACTTAAAATTATCGTAATATATATTTCTTTCTTCATTGAAAAATGAAGAAGTAGAAGGATTATCACATTATCCAATCAAACATTTTCATTCAAATGAATGAGACATTTCTGGTGAAATTTATTTATTTGTTTCATTTCTTCATCCCTCTGCATGTAAGACTCTTGCCCCTTTTTAGTTCTGTTATCTGTGAGCCCCCTATATAGAATTTAATCTTTAACTTTATGATTCACCTCTGAAAAAGTACAATGTTAATCCCACCTTTCCGAGTTATTTGTCAGGTTTTTGATAACAGGAAACATGCTTTACTTTATTCAAGAACAAGTTATTGTGAAATGTCCAGAACAGACAAATCTATAGAGACAGGAATGAGACTACTGTTAGGGGCTGGGGTGAGACTGCAAATGGGCACAAAGGATCTTTTGGGAGTGATGGATATATTCTCAAATTAGATTATGGTGATGGTTGCACCACTGTACACATTTATGAACATTGAATTTTATAAGCAAAATGAATGAATTTAATGGCATGTAAGTTATTCCTCAACAAAGCTATTAAAAATCAGTTGTTGATCATTTTGAACAAAAATATTTCTCTACACTAGTACAGCAACATGGAGCTGTACACATGGGAGTCGAATGGAGGAGCTTAGGGTTGTAGAAAATGCTGTTGCCATAGTGCAGCGAATTAACATCTTTAATATCCATCCCATTTTCCTTCTATTAGCAAAAGTATCTCTGGCACCCTTGCCATGGGAACAGTCTTAGCATCTTTACTCTTTATTACGTTTTACAATCTTCATCTAAGGAAAAGCTAGTTGATCCCAAAAGGAACCAACTGTCTAATATTTAGGCAGCACCCACTATATTTTACATTCAAGCTATTGTCATTTGAGAAAGATTATTTACCATGACAAATCTTAAATGGAAAATGAAACAACATTTAACTAGAAAAACGTTTCTGTGCCAGAGTCGTATGGTCATCGCAAGAGGGAAAAACAAACTTCCCTTTCAAGTGGTTTTAATTATTCAGTCTTTGACGTGATTTCCGTATAATCCAACCCAAATGTTGCCTGATTCTTCTTTGCCAATTCTGATGAATAGTGCAACAACATACTCCACTGTTTAAAGAAGAATCCTTTCCCTTTCCAGGCCTTGTGGATTCCATACTCAAAGCTTTCTGACTTCCTAAGAAAACTGAGTCACTAAACCGGAATTTACGTTAATCGAATTTCATACGTCTAAAAGCCCCTTTTAGATCCACTTTTAGAACAAACTTTCAAGAGCCAGATCAACGTAACCTAAAATCCCAGGCTCCCTATCTGCCAGCTACCCATATTGGAAGTCTTTACTATTCCCCTAGAAAGACACAAAGTCCCACGTTATTTTTTCAGTGTTACCTTGTGTAATAATTTAATTGCATTCTCCAGTCCATTGTTCTCTGACCCACTGATACTCCGTACTCATTTCTGCCAAGGAGTCCTGGTTGCTCTTAAAGGCAGAGACCATGTCTTTATTCATATTCAAATGTCCAACACATGAAACTGTTCAATCCCACCCATTTTTCAAGAGCTATCCCAACGCTACTATCCCTTCCATAATATATTTCTATCACCAGCCAGATATAATTACTTACTCCTTTTATATCATCTCTATATTGTACCACTTTAAATACACGTATTATGTTCTCTTTTGTTATATAGTAATTTGATTATCCTTCTTATTCCCCATCATACTGTAAGCTTATGAATATAAAAGGTATGTTTACTAACTTGTGTTTTCCATGTTGGTGCCTCCAACCCCCAATCTCACCCAGTGTCATTCTCAGAATTAGAAAGTGCTCAATAAGACCAATTAAATCAAATAGTTTGGGTATGCCATCCTCACTTATAATTATAATATCCATGAATATCAATTCAAATGGCACAAACAAGGAAAAACATGCTTTATCTAGTTTATTTGTCTAAGGAGCAAGAAATATTTGTGTGGTTTTTTTTAAAGATTTATTTATTTACTTTAGAGAGAGAGCATGCAAGTAGAGGGAGGGGCAGGGGGAAAAGAGAGAGAGAATCTGAAGCTGACTCTGCACTGAGTACAGAGCCCGATGCGGGGCTCGATCCCATGACCCATGAGATCATGACCTGAGCTGAAATCAAGAATCAGATGATTGACTGAGTCGCCCAGGTGCCCTGGAGCAAGAAATATTTGTATTCAATGAAAAGAATTTCTCTGTGAAAATTTTGAAGGGAATACATCTCTACCAGTATTCCTTTGCCAGAGTATCTCACAAAGCTCTCCGTGTCTCTTATTTTGCAAGTTTTCCTCAGCATCTTAGATGATTTTTATATCACTCTACCTTCTGATATAGAAAGCAAGATGCTGTAGTAGATAAGGCGTGTTCTTTGTAGCCATACAGACCCAGTTCCAAACTATATATAGTTCAGCTGTACGACCTAAGCACATCGCTCACCCTGAATTTCAGATTACTTACCCATAATATGAAAACCAAAATAACAACCTCATGTGGTTATTGTGAGGATTATAGGTGTTTAAGGCACTCTTTACCATGCCTGGCATAATAAAGGTACTAAAAAATATCGAATTAAAGGTACCAATTCAACTAAACAAATATTTATTGAGTGCCTGCTGAGGGCCATGCATTAATTTGTTCTGATGACCCAATAATGAATAAGACAGGCATAGATTCTCCTCTCCCAGAGCTCAGAGTCCAGAAGGAGACAGATGCTTGAAGATGCAAATGTAGCACCTGTGACAAGCCCAGTAATGCAGAAGCAAGTAGAGTGCTTTTAGGGCCCAAATGAGGGACACCTATGGAAACACAACAGACTTTTTTCACTCTTCTGACATCTTCAAACCTCAGTGGAAACTCAGTACCTACAAAGTATAGTCATTATTAACAATAAAATCTATTTGCTAATCCAGTGCTGGGGCTCAGAGTAAGGTGCCAGGGACCATCAGAGAATCATCATGCTTTTAGGGCATGCCACGTTCTAGGGTCCACAAGCACAGTCTCATGGGGAAATAGGAATCAAATCTACACACAAATATCCACCCTTTAGATTTATAGAAGAGCCTCAAGACAAAAGCATAGTCAATATACATGCCTCCCATTTGCATATTTTCCTATCTTGGGAAATAACTTAAAACTCAATGTGAAGAGACAGGGACTCTGCAAAGCAGATGCCCTTGTTATGCTTCTAAAACCTTCCTTCATTTCCTAAAATAGCATGCTAATTTTAAAAGGCAAAATAATAAAAGGCATACAGGGTGGTGAACGGAAAAGTTTCAAAGCTCACAAGACCAATTTCTCATTATCAGTGGCCCCTGGGGAGTGATGAGAAACTTGCCAAAGAGGAACCTGTTTGGCTATTTTACACTTCACTGTACTTACAGCAACGCTACCCGGCCAAGAATGTTCTGAGGAAGAAACAGCACGAGTTTAGGTAAATGAAGTCTAGTGGCTTCGCTGTTTAACACGAATGACAACTGGGACAGAGGGGCCATATTCTCTGCCTCTGAACAGGGTTGACAAAGGGCTGCAGGAGGGAAGGCATCCCCCCTCTACAACCCCGTCCCCAGACTGGCATCTACTACCCTCTTCTTAACTCTGCCCACTCTTCTCTGCACCCAGCACAGGGGCAAAAGTGCATGTTGTGACCTGTAGCCTAATTCTCAATTCTTGACCAAGCACAGCCTGGAAGAGCCTTGTACTTCCCTTAGTCTCCTTTGATTTCAAATATTGTTCTTTCTTATAATCAAAATGCTTTCCTTGACTATGGCTTCCAGATAGTTGACAAATGCTCACAAGTCACCATTATATTTCCATAAAGTGGCATGCTCGGAGCTCTTATTCACCCCCATTTCTCACACCTGGATTCTTTGTAAAAGTGAGTATGCTCCCCAGCTCGGAGATTGGAATATGAAGAATAACTTAAGGCTTCTATGTCATCAACTGGAAAAAACAGTGAAACAAAAGACCAAATACTGTAAGATAAACAAACATCCTTGTAATTAGTGCTCTGGTTCTTGCTCAGCAGTGAGGAACAGAATGGAAGATCTCCCACTAAATGCACTGGACTGAGTCTCCTCCGAGACAAACAGCTGCTGAAAACTGCTGGAAGGCTGATGAAGTCCTAAAATTGATCTAATTAAGAGCCATGAGATACTGAGTCTCGATTTCCTCTTCTGATAAGTGAAGATAGTAAGATCTATCTCTTAAAGTTGTTAAAAGGATTGGGGGAAGTCCTGAGCTCACTATGCGCATTGCAAGACCTATATAAATCATACTTAGTAGTAGTAGTATCACCCTGATTACTAAACACTCCATAATAACCTTGGAACATCTGTAAACACAGAATGCAACAGAACTCCTCAAATATACCAGTAATGGAACCGACTGCCTGCAAGACATATGTGGTATAAGGGAAAAGCCCTGAACCAGAAGCTACTAGATCTAGTCACTTGAGACTGCACACTTAGCTGTGAGACCTGAGCCATTCATACCCCTTTCTCTTTCAAATTTGTCATTTGAAAATTCAAGGAGTCGACCTAAATTGTTTCTAATGCCTCTGAGAGCTCACAGACTATCATTTTAATGGATCCTCTAGATTAAGCAAGACCCACCTACAATATTTGTGAGACCTAATGTCTTGGGTCTGACTCCATACTTTATGAGGAAATATATACAACTAGATAATATACTGGAGGTATTTGTGGGGAAGTGGGTGGCTATTACCTACAAGATATCTCCCTAGAGCGCCTGGGTGATGCAGCTGGTTAAAGTGCCGGACTCCTGGTTTCAGCTCAGGTCTTGATCACAGAGTCTACTTATGTTTCTCTCTCCCTCTGCCCCTCCCCACCCTCCACTCTCTCTCTCTTTCTTTCTCCCCACCCCCTCTCCAGTAAATAAATAAAAAAAAAAAGATATCTTCCTAGAGAACTGCTAATTAGAACAATTGAATGCCTAAGCTTCTTTAACCCAGAACCACATCCTCCTAGGCAACTCTACTAGACCCCAAATTTATTTATTTCTGTTAAAGAAACCAGCTGATGTGCCGATTGATAAAGAGCCTATCTCTTAGGAACTTGGAGCACTTGACAGATCCTATCACATTAAAACTGTTAGTTGTTGGAGGGCAGCTAACATGAAAAGTCATCCTACTGATAAGTAATCTGAAACACAGAAAGTAAGTGAATTTCTCTTGAGCACCAAGTTACATTAACTCTCCAAATTCTGTGGACTCATAAGGCCTCCTAATTAGAGCAACTGCAGTTGCCAGACAACTGTGATGTCCCCTGTTATGGATCTCTTACCTATCAGCCACTGCTGTGCTTCTCCCCCAGGCTGTGACCAGCCCTGGCTCTGTGCCCCCCTCATCCCACCTTACCACTCCCGCCTTTACTCCACCAGAAGCATCACCTCTCCATTCTCAGCAACTCCGTGGTCAAACACCCTCCTGATGCTTATCCAGTCATAATGTTAGGAGGATTATTTAAATGCCTTCCCTCTAAACCCCATTCTAGAGAATAGAATTTTCCATAGCCCAAGTTGAAATTTACCCAAAATCTGCCTTTGGTATCTATGCCCTGGCCATCTCTGTGCCCTTATAGCAAGACAAGTGCAAAATGAAAATGAAAGACCCTTTGTTAAAAAAAAAAAAAAAATTATGAACAGAGCATTTAAGTGAGCTCCAGGCCCCAGGTAAATGTAGGCCATGTCACATGCACATGGAGCTGCCCCTAACCCCCAGTGTCGCCTCTTGAGTTCTAAACATCTCTACGGATGCATACTCTGGCACCTTCATCAACCCTGAACTATTTCCTCTCTCCTTACAGCAACCTCAAGCAATTTTTTTTACCAATCCCTCAGCTCCACAGGTTTATCTTGTGCACCATTGACATTTGCTATTCTCCTCTCTCAACCCCTCAGGGAGATTGTCAGTTAATTACTTCACTAGATGAACAGTGTTATCTGCACAATCATCCTCACACTCCCATGTCAAATATGGCTTCCAAAACCCTGGCTGCATTTTCATTGACTTATCTGTCACTAATTGGCCAAAGGAAACCCAGTATGTGGACAGTGTGAATCTCAGTTATCTGTCAAGTAGCCTTATATATGGTCCACCTAGGATCAGGGCTTGCCTCTGGAGAAAGTTTCCTTGGCAGAGTAATGGTGTCTTTTCTCCAGAAAGACAGACAAAACATTTAATTTCTCATTATCTAAAGCCAGTAAAACATCTGTAGGCTAAGAGCAGCTTTGCCAATTAATTAGCAGAGGCCACAGCCCGAATCAATAAACTGTAGCCTAAAAATAAAGCCACACGGTCCCTTTGGAATGCTGCTTGACTTAAAACAGACCTAAGTGGAATATTCCTTAATTACCAGTGTTTCATAATACTTTTTTTGACCCTCTCTTCTCAGGCATGTTTGATTCTCCAGGGTATTTCTAGGCATTGCAATTTAGCAATTTAAATCTGTTTCCAATCTGCAGATAGGATCATTCATCCTACCAAACAACCCTGGGTCTTGGCAGAAAGTAAAAATAAAATAATAAGAAATATATTAGTAGATATATTATCGTTTGCATTATCAGATATAACCAGTGTTTTGAACTGCTAGAGTTATTTAGAAAAGTTTGGGTGTTTTTCATTTATCATCAAAATTCAAAGACATGTTGCTTTATGTTATGTTCCTGAAATACTGGGCATCAACTAAATTTCAGAAATTCAAACCAGAGGAATTCACTAAAGGAATCTTTATGTAATTCTTTTGTAAAATAAATTACTCTTCTCGGTATGAATAATCATTCCACTCTATATTTTTCTATTTTTTTTATTTTATCAGATATTTTATCATTTTCTGGTGGCAGGCAGCATATACTCTGTTTCTTTAGAGAATGATGCCCAAACTGCCTCATTTGAAACAGATAAGTTAGATTTATTCAACTCAAAAGAAACCATGTAAATAACAATCAAGTGGCGAGACTAACTTCTCAATATGAAATCAATTAATTACAATGAACATAATGTAGCAAGAATGGGGCAGAGTTGTGTAACTACAGCAACTGCCTTACATGTCCTTCTGGTAAAGAAAGGAAAATGGCATAGATACACAGACACATGTGCCTAAAAACTCTTAGCTGTTACATAATTTGAAATGAGACTGTAACATATATATAATTCTTCGGTTTCCAACCAAAAGTAAATCAGAAAGGGAATCAGAGACCTTATAGTAAAAAGAGCACAAAATTTATGGGCCAGCGTTTAACCTCAACTGTATCACAACTAGTTGTGTGATTTGGGGGCAATGCATAAGAGATTAGAGTCTTTGTCAGTAAAATGGAAAAAAGAATTTAAGAATATGAAATTTTTAAACTAGATTATCTCTAAAATTCCTTTAAACTTTAAATTTCTCTGATAGAACTTCTATTTTAAAATGGGGTTGGAGAAGCATGTCTCTGATATAAGCTTTTCAACTTCTTACAGAGACCACCAAGATTTAAATAGAGAAATACTTCCCTTATTGTAAAAGTCTCTTTCACAAAGCTGTTCAGCCAAAGTATTAAAAAACAACCAACTGATGTAAATTTCACACTTCTATTTATCTTCTGCCTAATCACTTAGGAAAGCAATAAGATGGGGGCACCTGGGTGGCTCAGTCAGTTAAGTGTCTGCCTTCGGCTCAGATCATGATCCTGGGGTCCTGGGGTAGAGCCCCGAGTCAGGCTCAGTGGGGAGTCTGCTTCTCCCTCTCCCTCTACCTCTCCTGCCCCCCCACCACCACTTGTGTGCTCTCTCTCTCCCTCTGCTCTTTCTCTCAAATAAATAAATAAAATGTTGGTTTTTGTTTTTTGTTTTTTTTAAATAAGATGGAATAAATGCCCACCAACCTGGAAAAAAAAACCCTCAAAATGCCATTTTCCCTAAATTGCTATATTTGAAATTTTTCAATAGACTTAAACAAGTTTCATGGTTTTTTAAATATTACTTTCTGTCATGTTTGAAAATGTGTTTGGGGGGGCCCTGGGTGGCTCAATCAGTTAAGCGTCCGACTTTGGCTCGGGTCATGATCTCAGGGTCCTGAGATCAAGCCCCATCAGGCTCCACACTCAGCGGGGAGTCTGCTTGTCCCTCTCCTTCTGCCCCACCCCCTCCTTGAGCTCTCTCTTTCTCTCAGATAAATAAATACAATTTTAAAGAAAGGAAAAAGAAAATGTGTTTGGGAAAAAACAAATGTTTGTAATTACTGCCCAGAAATGTTTCTTTTTCAAAATAAAGTCCTACTTCTTGTGTCTCAGTCCCCCTTCTGCTTCCCATTCTACCCCTTTACTTGGTTTCATCTATAAAAATCACTTGGGTAATCTCTATTGGTCTGATGTCCTGCATTCAGGTTGCCTTACATGATTCTAGTCCACCAAAATTATAACTTTCATCATGGCAATTACTTTCATTTTCCTTTATAATTTTCTTTGAGCCAAATTACTCTTCCGCTATGTAAAAATGTTTTAAAGATACATTTTCAATATCTGAAAAAAATTATTTGATGGGCTAGTTTTATAGTTGTTAAGGTAACCACCAGGTACTCAAAGCTGGAGGGAAATGCACTTTTTTTTTTATGGTGGGAAGCATATGAAAGTGGATTTCTAAAGCTCTGGGATCATGTTTTTTTAAATTCTTTGTTCTTCCTAAAATTTAACATGTTTTAACTAATCTTATTTGCATATCATGTCCTTCCAAAGGTTCTAAGGTATAGTTTTATTATGTTATTCTCAGATCCTAAAGACAAACATTTGCTTTGTTTTATTCTAGTTCCTTATTTGATAGAAACACAAGGACTCCATTGTTGAAATTTGCATGCTTCATAAAAATATTTCAGCAAATTTCCAGGTATGTCTCATTAACTACTACACTAATTGTGGGTTATAACAAGGTTACAGGAGAGACACAGGACTATCTCTAAGGAAGATTTGCAATGTGGGAAAATTTAAACAATATGCTCCTTCCCAAACTCCACTCCACAATTTTTACATTAATGAAAATTGGTTAAAGGAACACTAAGGGTAGTTTTTATTTTGGATGAATCATATTAGAAAGGGGATATATTCATTAATTGTTTAAATATTTATTGAGCAGGGCGCCTGGGTGGCTCAGTCGTTAAGCGTCTGCCTTCGGCTCAGGTCATGATCCCAGGGTCCTGGGATCGAGTCCCACATCAGGCTCCCTGCTCTTTGGGAAGCCTGCTTCTCCCTCTCCCACTCCCCCTGCTTGGGTTCCCTCTCTCGCTGTATCTCTCTCTGTCAAATAAATAAATAAAATCTTTTAAAAAAATTTATTGAGCATCTATTATACCAGTCTCAGTGCTATGTCCACATATGCAGTTGAAGCATGTCTGAGAAAAATAGGAGATTCTGTTAGTAAAGGAGGGAGAAGTCATGCAAATCAAGCCTGAGTTCTTTACCTTTCCTTGTACCACCACTGACCAGCTGATGGAAAGACCTATTCTTAAACTGCCTTGCATCTGAGCCACTACCTAGCCATTCAGTTCTCTGAGTCCCTGGATATCACATTGACCTCCATCACGAATGGTCAGACGGGGCTATACGTCCCCATTGCCTGGGGACAGATTCGTTTCAAGATTGTCAACAAGTTTTTAGATAGTGATCTACAGCAGAGCCATTTTAACCTCTATGGGGAAAAAAAAAAAAACAGGAAACATTACCATGACACAGGTGTGTTCATTCTGCCTTTCCATGGGCAGATACCTTGCAGAAAGTAACAGGCTCATATAAAGAATAAGGGCAGTGAATTGTTTAGGTGATGAGAAACCAGATAGACCTCAGCTTTGCGACCACATAACCAGTAGACCGGGTATGTGTAAGGCATCTATAGTGCCTTAAAGAAGGAAATAATGGTGCTTTCCCTCTGTGATAACAAAGAAATATTGAAGTTCCAGTTTTCTTGATACTTTCTTACATTTGGTCTTATTAAAAATGAATATATCAAAAAAATAAAATAAAAATGAATATATCACATTATTTCATATAAAAGAAAATATGGATTGTGGTAGATAAGATATATCTTGAAATATCTTCTCACTACCAGAAACCTAGAAATGCTAGGAAAAAATATATAACAAATACCACCCCCTCCAATTTAAATGTATACTTAAGCTTGCAAAAAAAGTAGAAAAAGTCCCCAAGGAAAAACAAAGGGAATCCTAAACCAGAGGATTTAACATATAGCTGAGCTCAGCACTTGCTAATCTCAGTTACCTAGAGGGCTGGCTCTTAGGAGAGCTTTGCAAGTCAGAAAAGGAGATCTCAGGCCATATCCAGTAGCAAGATGAGCTAAGGACCCTCAGAGAGCTACATCTTCAGTGAAAGAATAGACAGGAAAGCCCAGTTACCTGCAAAGACTGATAACAAGGAAACTTGGATTCAGCATAATACCAGGGTATTATGTGCTCTCCTGGATTTATAATTTAAATTTATCCTAACTGTGTGGTCCAGGAAACCACCCCCCACCCACCCTTTCCCCATGCCAACAAGCCAAGAAAATAACAGAGCAGTCCTGGGTTGGAAGTGCCTGGGTTGCCAGACAAAGTCTACGCACATCTTCTTCAAAGGAATGTAGCTTCAACCTTGTTCTCAGAGGGTTCCACAGATAAACAACATGAATGTACAATAAAGCTAAAAGACACATCCCAGTTCAAGTTAAACAACTTAAGCTGTCTTCTTTTTTCCAGGAAAAGAACACTGCTTTTCTAGTTGCTAACGTTGCCTTAAATACACTTCCGAGGACAGGAGGGTGGGAGGGCTGGGGAAGGGCAATAAGATTCTAACTATTCCCCTGGAATCTAGTTGGTTAAGACAGAAAAAGACCAACCACTAAGTGTTCAGGAGAAAATGGAAACTAAGTAGGGGTACTGTTCCTTCTCAGTTACAAACTAGAGATTAGAAACCTTGAAAGCATTACTGAATTTCCTGGGAAAGTCAAGAGAATGGATTTAGAGCCACCACCAAGCGAAAGCTATAATGACTGGGAGTTAGCGACTGGCCTTTATAGACTGAAGGACCCACGACTGTAATAAAGGCATCTTTAGAGTAAGTCATTTGAATAAATGCAGAGAAAATTGGCAGCTCGTTTTAACTGCCATTTAAGTGCTTTTTTGTGCTGACAACAGTGTGGGGTGCTCAGTAATCTGTTTCTAATTTATGTTGTCACCATGTTTCTGGTTTACACAAGGCAAAAGCCAACGTTAGATTGTTTCTAGTTGGCAGCAAGCCAGAGAAGACAAGAGGAGGGGTGAGTCAAGTCTGGGTTGCAGAATGTTCGACCACACGCCAAGATACGGACATTGAGTCTAAAAGGATAGAGGTTGCTCTGCAAAGATACAACATGGGAAGGAAATGCAGGGATAGAGTAGAAAGGCTAAGGGGGTGGCAAATCCAGAGTTCAGGAAAAGCAGAAGCAGACTTCCATCATCCTGACACAAACAGTTGGGGTGGGGCATGGGAAAATCCCCAGAGATGGATGTCTCAGGATCCGGGAAAGGCAACTGGGCCCTCACAAGAGACAGATCGTGCATATCTGCTCACTCCAGGAGAAGGGTGATATCTCTTACTTGGTGATAAAATGAAGAGTCTGGTTAAAAAAGAAAAAGAAAAAAAAATCCTACAAAACTAGTACGTTGAGTGGTTTCTTAGAGCAAGGTACTCTACAAATCAACACTCTACAGAACTCAAATGTTTCTTAAGTTTTTACTAAAGACTCTATATCATTGTAAATAAAAACTTAAATAAAGTATTTTTTAAAAATTCTTTAAGGAATGTAGAGCTAAAATAATTGCTTTTTAAAAAAACCTTCTGTTAAAGACTGAGGAGGCAATATCTGACATATTCACATCACATATGGTCTTCAACAGATTGTTCCAGGATATCTTTCTTTGTGTTTTCTCTTCTTAAATTAGTAAGCAGGAACTAGCATTTTCATACAGTACTTAAGTCTTAAGTACCATAGTAAATGTTTTCATAATTTGTTACCTGACTAATTTTCAGTTTATTTAAAGTATACAAAAATATATTCTAAATTGGTTCACTTAAGTATCAGATGTACATAACCAGAAATAGTTGCTGAATATCATGATAAAATCTGGTTTGAAAAAGAAATACACTTCTGCAAGTGGGTAGAAAACAAAACTATAAAGTTTGTGCTTCCATCTAAATAGAAAACTCTCCATAGCAGTTAATGTAGTAGCAATTCCACAGTTAATGTAATAACTATTGGTCTCAATGCAAGTGATTGTATTTCTGGACACATCAGAAAATCTCTCCTATGTGGGAATGAAAACATTGGTACAAACTGCTGCCTATTGGATACATTTCACTGAAGAACTCACCAGTGTCTATGAGTGAATTCACCAGTGATTTATTTTGCTTCTAGAATATACTTAGAAGTATTATATATTATATAAATATTTTATTATGACATTAAAGTGGTATATATTAATTATATATTTTAAGTACTATATATTAAAATATATAGAATATATTAAAAAGTTCATAGGATACTGTGAACAAATGGCAACAACTATATAACCTATTACGATGCACTGTAAATAGATTATTTCTTAAACCACCACCACCGACAATAACCAATTTGTAACATTTCGTTCTTCTATTCGTGCAAAGAAGTTCATTTTGAAGGGCACCTGGGTGGCTCAGTGGGTTAAGCATCTGCCTTTGGCTCAGGTGATGATCCCGGGGTCCTGGGATCGAGCCCCTCATTGGGCTCCCTGCTCAGCGGGGAGTCTGCTTCTCCCTCTCCCTCTGCCCCTTCCTTCTCTCTCTCTCAAATAAATAAATAAAATAAAAAACTAATTATGTATTATATGTTGGCTAATTGGACATAATTAAAAAAAGAAGATTGCCTAAAAAAAAAAGTTCATTTTGAATTTTAACCAGACAAAAATAGTAAATATTCTTTAACTATGCACATTTGAACTTGTGTTACTTCGGTCTTAGTTGGGCTGAAATAGAAATAGAGTAAAAGCACACAGGAGTAAATTGATCACAGTTAATCAAAGACCACCTTTTAAAGGAAAGGGCTTTCCCACGTTGCACCGGTGAAAGCTCAATGATGCTGCTACCTGCTCTTACCTGACATCCCTGAATCTGTCAGGCCCACCTACGTACTGAGGATTACATTGCTCTGACCCCATTAATTCCTTGCCTACCTTTTTCCAGAGAAACTAAAAATGCTTAGATATCTGCCACAAGCATCTTGTTCTGCAATTTTTCTTGGACTGCCTTTTACCTAGCCATTCTGTTACTCTCTTCACTCCATGGCCTTTTTGCTACTCAGTCACCCCTGTTGATACCCAATTTTCACTCTGCAAGAAGATGCTCATGCTTTATTCTGTTCAGCAAGCTTTCCACTGGTGCTCTTATAGGGTGTTACTTTCAGAATCTTCCCACCAGCTTCTTGCACCCAAACCAAGAGAAATAGGAAACATCCCTGAATCTCAAGTGCAACACCCGGAAAGACTCCCAAATGTCCCGAGGTAGGGAGGGAATTGGAGAACTAGAAACCAGTGAAAATGAACGCTGCCAGCAAACAACCAACCTGGATCCTTCACAATTAATCCAAACCTCACCCTTTACTTCCTTCATCATTGCCACATCTACTTAGCTTCTGACTTTCTAAAGTTTGTCTGCCTTTTCTAGTCCCAAACTTAGCCTCTAGATTTGATAGATTCAGTTTCTAGTGGTTTGGACCTCAAAATCATGAAATACAAGTAAAAATAATCTTCGACCTTATTAGGCTCCTAAATACTTTCAGAAATCCTCCACCAACCACATTCTGATCTCTTTCCTGCTGTTTTATTTTAGCATTCCTCAACCCCCACCATTCTGTTTCTTTCTCTCTCTCTCTCTCTTTCTCTCTCTCTCTCTCTCTCTCTCTCTCTCTCTCACACACACAGTTAGAATAGACATAGGACAAGGGTATTAACGATCTCACCATACTCTGCGTTCATTAATCTTCATCTGGAGCTCTGTGTTCAGTTCAGATTTTAATAGGTATATTAACCGAAGAATAATGGTGAGTCCAGAAAGCACCCTATGAGGACCAGCTGAAGGAACTAGAAAGGTTTAACTAGAAAAGAGTCCTTTTTAGACCCTTCAGTTATTATAAGACCTTAGTAATTTGACTATTCTAAACAGATTGATTTTAATAGTTCTCAATAATTTAATAACAAGTACTTGCAGGCTTAGCTTACTTACTGATATTCAATTCTCTGTTTTTTTAAAAGGCAGATTTTACTTTAAGCTAAACTAGAAAAATTTTTCTAAAACCAGAAAAATTGGTCATTTTGGAAAAAATTTTGAATATTACATTGAAAATTTCATAGAACTACTGCTTCCAATCATCTGATCACTTGAGATGGGCTGATAATGTTAGATAAAACCTCTTTATTAGCAATGCATTAGAGTCCTACAGCACTATTTTCCATATTCAACAAAACCTCTCTTTGCATAGATACATGTGTAAAAACAGAACATTCATAGAGAGGGCAGAGTGCCATCAAAGGTAATTATAGAGAGAGTAAAGTTATTTTATGCCAGGAAAAATAAAATGCTGGGTGTCTCATGGTGTTTCAGAACCTGATTTCAAAAGGATCATACAGCTAGAAAATAAAATTTAGCATGGTGGACCATTCTACAGGATATATTTGTAAGTATGAGATTCCATAAAATAGTTGATGAATACATTGTTGGTTTGATATCAATGACGAGTAGATGTTTACATTAACAGCAGGACTGCTAGAAATATTAGATTTCTTCTAAGGAATACAAACTACTAAACACGGGTTTGCCTGGCCTAGGCTTTCTATACTTAAAAAATACTTAGAGTCATACATGTATAAATGAAGTTTCTAAATTGTTCAGTAAAGGAAATATTTCAGATTTAGAGTATGGTATTTCATTTTATATGGTTTTGTGTGTGTGTGTGTGAACATGGATGTATATGTTTAGATAACGGTTTATTATAAAATCATATCTCAGAATTGTTTGCTTCAAAAATCATGCATTATCAAATAATTAGTTACATCATTTGATTAGCTGTACTGATTCCAGGTATGAATTATTGCAAGATTTACATGAAGCATAGTTAATTTTGATTTTATGGAATTTCTTCATTCCTTAATGTTATGCCTAAGCACAACTACACACGAATTACTTGCTTTTTAAAAGGCAAGAATTTTACGTGCTATGGCAAACAAAACCTCACTAAAATGTAAATTGCTCTAGGTTTTTCTAAATTTTATGTGACATTCTATGTCATAAGAAACACATTTAAATGCAGATATCATATTGAATGGAACGAATTTATCAACTGTCAGGATAATAAAAACATTTAAATATGTGGGAAGGTAAAATTTAAGAAAATTCATTTATTTTCATATTACTTTGAGAAAGATTTCACTTAAATGCTAGAGAAAACTTGGATCTATTCTGGCACAACATATATCAAACTCAATTCATCACTAAAGTATTTATAACCACTCTAAGAATTAGATTGTATAGATGAAATGTATGCTCTCTTTAAAATAATCAAGAGAAAACATTGGAGGCAAAATCATTTTGGAGACCTAACTGTTTCAAATACTCTACTCTTAAAGTGTAAAAATGCACACTAGTTTTACCAAAAGGATATGGAGAAATTTAAAAGACAGGCAAATTAATGCATAATGTTAACATAAGGTAAACAAAAAACATTTAAAGAAAAATCAACAGAAAATACAAATAAAAAGTATAGGAATTTTTACAATATCAATCTTTGAAACTAATAAAATTCTAGATAAGGAGTTAAATCAAAAATAAGGATAACCATAATCTAGCACTTACAAAGTGGAAAAATTATTTACTTAAAATGTAAGACAAGGTATTTATAGAAATATTTTGCCAAATATGCATCCACTGGGAAGTACACAATAATCATTTTGGTTTTGTTATTATTTTCTTTTTAGGTCAATGGAATTTTTCCATAATCATACCACTAACATAAGAAAAAAATGATTGTTATTGAAACTTGGTGAGTTTCTCCAATTTAAATCAATTCTATATCATATCCATCTAGGTCATATCCATCTAGGTCAGAGAACTCTCTTTTTGCCAAAATAGAATTTGAATTCTATGGAATATTTTAGGCTAATTTTTATTTTTACCAGTAAATGACCATGTATGCTCTAATTCCAAGTAAATTTATTAGTTTACTTTTTTTGGAATTACCAAAAGTATTTCTTAAAAGTTCTCAATTATAAATGTGAAAAGATTTCACTCCGCCACTCTAAATCTTGGTATTTAGATGAGGATCTATTACTTAATGATATATACCGTTGAATGCAAGATTGCAGATATTTCTTTTTAAACCACTAGTTATTTTTGGAAATTCTTTGTCCTCAGACTGAATTTTATTTTCTTCATTTTGCCAGATAAAATTCCAAAGACTATCTTTTCTCTTCTCATTTTAGAGGTATGAGAATTTTAATTTGTATTCCTTAATCTACTTTCCATCTTCCAAAATTAGTTTAAAAGATTTTGTTGATTTTTGTCTCCTTGTTTAATCTCCTTTTTTTCTTCATGTTTAAGCCTTAACTATAATTTTAAGCAGTGTTTTGGCTAGAAGAAGTAATAAGCTCAAGGGGCCAGTCTGTTCTATTATCAGAAGCTGAGTTAAATATTTATGAATTTATCTCTTGCTTTCAATGTAGAAGGGATTATGAAAACATGGAGAGTGTTCTGTGGTATTTTAGCAAAGGAGTGGTATAGAGTGATAGTGAATCCAGGAGTGATCAGAAGAGGGAGATGCGGTGGACATTTGGTTTCTTAAAGCTTAGAAGACGGACAATAGAGCTCCAGTGGGTGCGCAGGGACATGGAACAGAACTCCAGCACTGGGACAGTACCCCGAAAAATTCCATTGCTTAATGGACTAGAAAACCAAAGAACTTTGTAAAACAAGACTGCTTTGTGATCTATTTTATGCATAATACATCTTTTACTTTTACATAATTCTGTCACTAAATACTTTATTTCACTGTGGATGCTCTTATGTCATTATAATCTATTGGTATTCTACAACTTAATCAATTTGTGAATGTTTGACTTAGAATACTAGACAATATATAAACAACTACTTACACATGATTATCGAATAGCATTCGAACATATCACTTCAGAGAATTTATAGTCTATTAGGGTTATAGAAGTCAGAAATATAAATAACATTATTTTCATACATTTATATTTATATTACCCTCTTTTCCAATGTCACCCACCTAATGAGCCACTTGGGCCAGAGAACCTCTCTCTAAATCAGTCATGTAGCTGAACACAGGGATACTACTGGTTTATACAGAACATTTGCTGGAATTTTAAAAGATGGCCTTTCCATCATATGGATGATGCCCCACTTGGAGGCCCATAGCTTGACAAGGGGACTGTGGGTGGATCTAAGCCTCTGTTCTCCTCCAGACCAGGTGTGTCCGTAAAGGAGACAACCTGCATCATTGCAAGGGGTAGTTCTGGCTAGGCTGTCCTCTCGGAGCTCTTCTGGCCAAACAAATCCTTCCTGGCAGCCTTGTCCCTTCAATATGACACACGTACACGAAAGTGTCTGACCTGCTATGGGAGACCCAGCTACTTCTAAAGCTGGAACCCCAGCTACTAATATAATGTGTGAACAACAGAAATATAGGAACAGAGTACAAAAGAAAAGTAAGATTTGCAAGGGAGTGTGCTAACACACTGAAGAATGGATAAGGTTAACTGGAAGATTTATGAGATCTGAGTTGAAATTTAAAAAGAGGAAGGAATGCAGGCTGGCAGAATGTGTGCTTCCTGTACATACAAGAGAGAGTAGGAAATATTTTCCTGAATGACAGACTGCAAGAAGCTGAAGGAAGATCAGATTAACTGGAACAGAAAGTTTTTGCATACAAGCATTTTTCTAATATTTACAACTCCATTTTAGAAACAAAGAAATTGAGAATCGAGGAGCCCAAGGTTGCACAGCTAATAAGACCCTGAACTCACGCCCATGTTTGTTTGGCTTCAGAGCCTAGAATTATTTTAATATACTTGATCACCTGCCAAGAGCTGTGGGAACCCCCTAAACTCTAGTGCATTTGGAAATTACCTTTGTCATGCTTCTGACATTGTGGGTGTTACATACTAAGCCTGTTCTACCTTTGCCAAACAAGTCCAACAAAGTTCTTAAAAATATATGGTAACTAGTAAATAGACATGAATTTTAGTTACAGAAATCACTAACGTGTGCACATAGCTCTAATACATCAAGTGAGCAGACAATGACATATAAAAAATAGTCAAATATAGTTAAAATATATTTGATAACAAAATAGTTAAATATAGTATGGAGGGGAGAAGTCAAGGCCCAGGGGAAGACAGGGATGACTAGTTATATTGACACGTGAAAGAACTTCTTAACCAGCCTCCTACTTAGAAGAGAAGCAGGGGGCCATTGGGTAATCTGCACCTTAGAGGTGATTGCAGAGGTAAAGAATCTTAAAATTTATTTTTTTTTAAGATTTTATTTATTTATTTGAGACAGAGAGAAAGAGAGAGAGAGAGCACATGAGAGGGGGGAGGGTCAGAGGGAGAAGCAGGCTCCCTGCCAAGCAGGGAGCGCAATGCGGGACTCGATCCCGGGACTCTAGGATCATGACCTGAGCCGAAGGCAGTCACTTAACCAACTGAGCCACCCCGGCGCCCAAGAATCTTAAAATTTAACTCAGGATCCAGTTATGCACAGGATCAGTTATGAACAGCCAGTCATTGTAAGAGATTTCTTAGCCTCAATTATTTCAGTGTTAATCATCTTTGGTCAGATTTATCTTTCTAACAAAACATCTTATTTACACCACACTATTATTTAAAGACCTCAGTGAATTATGACTACAACAGAATAGAGCCCAATGTTCAAGGCCATCCAGAATCTAACTGCACACAATTATCCTTATAATAACTCTCTCTTTTGCTTAAATTCTTTGAATCTATATTTGCAATCACAAGAGTCCTAACTTTGTTTTTTTCCTATAGATAAACTTAGCTACCTTGTCCCTTGCTCCTCCTTATGGCAGAGACCCATATAGAAAATGAAGTCCATCAGGCCACAACACCCATAAATTCTTATCCCCAAACCTGCAAATATACTTAGATCTACACCCATTCCAATTACAAGAAAACAGCAACTTCTTCCTCTATTTCCACTTCTCCAATGTTCTATCTGCCACAATCAGAATTCTAGTTCCTTTTAAAAAAAACATTTTTTTTTTTCAGAAACCTGAAAATCTATTGATTTTCCTCCTCTCTCCTATATCTGCAACTTCTTTCCATGGACACCAGTTGCCAATTTCAGTGCAGGTCACTCACACCATAGACTTTCTGAACCAGACTCTTAGAGATATGCAGGCCCGAACGGCCAGACAGCAGAGTCCTGCCTCTCTGTCTCTGTTATACTGTTTGGTCCATGGCTTTTATCAGAAGGGAAAGAAGGAAGGGAGAGAGGGAGGGAAGAAGGCAGGAATGAAAGGAGGAAAAAGGAGAGAAAGAAAGTGCAAGTAGCCCCACATTTGTTCCAGTCTCCATTTCCTCTTGTTTTCTTCCCTCTTGCTTCTGCCCTCCCTGTTTCGCCAAAACCCCTCTCACCAATGTTGTTGATAACCTTCTTGTTAGCAAATCTGATGGATTTTTTCAGTCCTTTGTTCGCTCTCTCTCTCTCTTTTTTTTTTTTTTTTGAGAGAGTGTGCACATGTGCATGGAGCAGGCATAAGGGTGTGGGGAGGGGCAAAGAGAGAGGGAGAGAGAATCTGAAGCAGGCTTCATGCCCAGCATGGCAGGGTTCGATCTCATGACCCTGAGATCATGACCTGAGTGGAAATCAACAGTAGTATGCTTAACCAACTGAGCCACTCAGGTGCCCCCCTCCTTTGTTCCCTTCATCTCTTCCCAGCTCTTACACTCAGTTGACTAGTCTTTGCTTTTTGATAACTCGTCCCTTCGTTTCTATGATACCGTATTACTCTGATTGTCTTCCTGCAGGCTTCACTTTCTCAGTGTGTCTCTGAGTCATGTGTCTTGGGCCATCTGCTTTTCTCAGTTCATACTCTCTTCCTGGGCCATCTTATCTTTTCTTTTGGTTTCTCTTATGTGCTTTGTAAAAACTGCCACCTTTATCTTGAGGTCAAATCTTTCATCTGAACTTGTTTCCTTTCTTTCTCGCACCTTCCACATCCAGTACATCAAGTTCTCCACCACATCTAAAATCTGCCCTCTTCCCTCCATCTCTCCTGCCACCTTCCTAATCTAAGCCCAAAACACCCTCACCTGCACTCCTGCAGGCAATCTCCTAACAGGTCTTCCGGATTCCACCCTTGCTTTACAATCAATTCTGCTCACAAAACCCATCTCAAATATTAGCATGTCTAGTCCATATTTTAAAACCCTCAATGATTTCCCAACTCCTTACTATGAAATTCATGATGTGTATGACCTAACATGCTCGGCTTCTGCATGTCTTCCAACTTCGTCTCTCATTGCTTTCTTGCTGCAACGAGCATTTCTGAACATGATTATTGGTCCAATCTTAACTCTCTAGCCTGTGCTCTCAGCTCCCTCCTTGCCATAATCTAGATTCATGAGATGACCACATTCCTTTCATTTCCTCAATTAGGACATGACCCATTGCCCAAGCTGTCCTGTCCCTTTCACTCAGCACATTCCTGCACGTCCTGTGGGTTCCAGCTCTACTATTACTATACTGGGATGCCGTGTCTAACCACCCCCAAGTCTGGGTAGATTCTCCTCCTGTGTGTACTCACGGCCCACTGGACTTCCTGTCTCAAAGTCCCCATCACATGGACTTTAACTGCTTGCTAGTGAGGATAGGAAGAGGAAAAGACAGGATCTACATAGATCACTGGCAGCCAGAACTTGGCACATAATTAGTGTTCAACAGATGTTTCGAATGAATCACTGAAGACTGATATAAAAACTCACTGTTATCCTTAATAATTCATTGTGTGTAAGTGTGCATATATGTTTAGCAAAACATTTCTAGCTCTCATTATAAATTGTGGATTTAATTATTCTTAAATTTTTGAGTTGTTTTCTCAATGTCCTGAGTTTAAAACCCTCTGTGACATACACTGTTATATAAAGCCTGGGCTGAGTAAACTGTACCTGAATTTTAAAGCCAATGTTATACTGCCAAGAGTGGAAAAAACCAGGTAAGCAATCCCCTTCTCAGAATTCACCCTCAAGGAATCTTATTTTTTATTTAGCTATTTACACTATTTTGGCTAATTACAAAGAAGCAAATTCTTGTTCAATATATTGAGAGGTCTTTCTAAAACTAAGAATTACCCAAGAAAGGGAAGACTTGGGAGTTGAATTCATTGTCGGTGGGCCCTAAATGGGAAGATCTTTCTCAGTAAGCTGTATTGTTTTAAACACCATTAGAATGAGTAAATGGCCGAGATGGGTTCTAAAGTCACAACTCTAAGTACCTATATTTCTAAAAAATATTTGTGAGATGAGTTATTTTATTCTCCTCTCTCCTCCCCACCCCCACCAGTGATTGTATCCCATTAATTTCAAAAACTCGTGCTTATTTTTTCATGATTTATAATTTTGTGTGTTCCTGAGACACTGACTGTAGCATATAATTATTTTAAATGACTAAATTATACTAAGTATATTCTGTATTGCCTTAGAAAAATGAGCAGATGGAATTGTTGGATTTGCAAGATGTGCAGAGATGAATCTAAGAGACTTCCTTCAAAGTAAGTACCATTTAAATTACATGGTCATTCTAATGCATATTTATCACATGATAAATAGGTATACATTTATTCAACGGCTAATTTAATATATTTTGTTCAGAGAGCAAATTTGCATTTACACATGAGCAATTCCACCAGAAGAGCAATCATGTATTACGCTAAGGTTTCATTTTCATTATTTATGGTTTACACTTGAGAATTAAGCAAGTTTAATGTTTATACAACATCTATTATGAATAAATACTTTTAGATTTTTTTTTTTTAGATTTTTATTTATTTATTTGAGAGAGAGAATGAGAGACAGAGAGCATGAGAGGGAGGAGGGTCAGAGGGAGAAGCAGACTCCCTGCCGAGCAGGGAGCCCGATGCGGGACTCGATCCCGGGACTACTTTTAGATTTTTTTAAAGTTTTATATTGTTTATGTTAAAATGAGATTCTTTATCCAAAATATTTTCATGATTCTAACCCTCCACCTACAAAGTGCCAGAAACCTCATGTCTAGCTGGAAGAAGGGAGACTGGTGGGGTAACCAGATGCTTACCAATTTTCCGAGTCTCTTGGATATTTTGCCAAACTAAACATGTAGCCATTTGGATGGGAACAGTGACTGCTAAAATGGAATGCATAATGCTGGAGAAGGGTAACAAATCATTTGATTGGATTGTCCACCTCAAGGATTCCCACACTGAGGATCGCTGTGTGTTAGTTTAACCAGAGTGCCTAACCAAGTCCATGTGGAGTGCTCAGTCCCAGCCACACCTCCCTTGCTATGGTCAGAGCTCCTGGCATGCATGCTCCTGCCCTGTAGTACCGAAAGGTCCAAAAATACTTACAAGCATTTGTGTGAGGTGGGGAGGAGGCTGCAGTGGTAGGTGGAAGAGACAAGAAGAGCCAAAGTTCAGCATTTTAAACAACCAGGTGAAGCTGCTGTGCTGAACGGGCATGTGTAGGGAGGGAGATGAAATAGGCTAATTTGGGAATAGCTTCCATCTCTTCTGCTGATAACTCCCATGGAGTCTCACCACCAGGGCTTACATTTCTTTCTACTTGCCTTATAGACCCACCATCAGGGAAGGGGGAGGCCAAGGAAAGAGAGAATTCATAGTCATGGCAAGCTGGTAGATAACAATCGTTTGATAGATGCTTTCCATTCATGACCTTCTCTAATTTTCAAGATAACATTGAGAGATAGGTATTAACCCCATTTTATAGATAATAAAACTGGGGCTCAAAGATTTTAGGCAAAACCAAAAGCTATTAAATGCAGCACTGGAATTAGAACTCAAGACTGTCAGACTCCAAGCACTCTTCATTCCTGTTTCCACAATGACATGAGGTCTCAGAATGCTCCCTTGTTTTGTATCCGCTGCTTTTATTAGGAAATCCAGGTGGATGAGGGGACAGGGATATTTAGAAATTACTCCCACCTGAATAGCCATGGGACGGCATGAAACTTGAGATACTCAGAAAAAATTACAAGCAAAATGGGGTTAAGCCAAAACCAAATTTCATTTCACAACTTTAACCCCGACCATAATCACTCTGATCATTATCTATCTCCATAAATCTCATGAATCTTAGAGAAAGAGGAATTCTCTCACCAACAAAGTACCAACACTTTATTTTAAGCTAAGCCAAGACAATGACGGCATCTTCACTCATGTTGTAGATTTTATTTTTTCCTATATAATGGGAACGCATTGAACAGAGAGGCATGCCACATATCTTGCCTAGCACTTACCGTTTCACTGGATGGAAAAGGTTACTTTAGGTTACTGTTTTTAAAGTTCTAATAAGAGAAAAGAACAGTGAGTCAGATAGCATTTCATGGAAATGTTTATTGAAAGCAATCTTAACGGCAGTATACTGTTAAGCCTCAGTACTGATGCGCATAGTCCACCTAAAACTGGCAAGGGCCATCCGAATTTATAGAAAACAAAAGATATTTGAGCTTGTTAAGACTCCTGATATTTTTCCATGTTCTAGATCATTTTTTAACCTCTTTGACTCATCTTCCTTCATTGTGTTAAGTGCCTCCTAATGCTGATGGCTGTTCCCTCAACACCAATTACGGAGCTACCTACGCCAGGTGTAGCCACTGGACAGGGCTTCCTTGTATTTGTAGCTAGCTGATTATTTGACGTCACTGAAAAAGGAGAATGGAGAGTGAACCAATCATAAACTGAAATAATCATAAACTGGATGCCAATGAACACACTGAGTATTCTAAAGGAGAGAAAATAAAATGGTTTACATGTAAGAATCCATAGTCACTTGCCAATTCACCTCACAAAGCCGTGAAAGATGAACAGAAATGAAGCCTCAAACCCAGTGTCTTTCACAGATATTTTTGAAATGGTAAATGGCTTTTATACGTTTATTCACATATCATTCACTGTAATAAAAATTCAAACCCTCGGCATGTAAAGAAAATCATAGCAAATAATAGAGAAAATATCTGCATATAATAGATACAGGGTTACTAACTTGATTATATGAAGGCATGCAAACAGGCTTTGTGGATAAACTCTAAGGTGTGAATAGTTAAATGGGCAAACACACTACCAGTACCAGCAGCACATGATGCAAACCCAAATGCAGTTTGGAGTTTATACCAGGAACCTTAAAAATTTGCATTTCTTGACCCACTTTAATTCCACTTCTACTAATCCTGCCCGTAAGCAGTTACCCTATGTGAACATAGCAAGCCTTAATCACAAGTTTCTATGTTAAAAAATGAGAAATAATAAGATGCTCATTGAGAACAATTATGTAAACTATAGAATGCCCCCTTAGAGGGATGCCTGGGTGGCTAGGTTGATTAAGCAACCAACTCTTGATTTCAGCCCAGGTCATGATCTTAGGGTCATGAGATCGAACCCCACGTCGTGCCCTGTGCTTGACAGGAAACTGCTTGAGGATTCTCTCCCTCTGCCCCTCCCCAATCCGAGTTCTCTTCTCTCTCTCAAATATATAAATAAATAAATAAATCTTGAAAAAAAAAAAGAAAGAATGTCCCCTTGTAGAACACTCCACAGTGACTATCAAAGATTATAATTTTATAATTATAAGTCATAACACTATAAATGGATTTTAAGACAATTGTGATGACATATAAAAATAAAATAATAAAATAATAAAAATAAAATAATAAAAATCTTATTAAAAGTGAATATATATATATGGAGCGCCTGGGTGGCTCAGTCGTTAAGCGTCTGCCTTTGGCTCAGGTCATGATCTCAAGGTCCTGGGATTGAGCCCCGCATCAGGCTTCCTGCTCAGCAGGAAGCCTGCTTCTCCCTCTCCCACTCTCCCTGCTTGTATTCCCTCTCTTGCTGTCTCTCTCTCTGTCAAATAAATAAATAAAATCTTTTTTTAGAAAGTGAATATATACATATATATGTATACACGCACAAAGTATGCATGCACACAAACACATTCAGAGTATGGCTACTTCTTAGTTAAAATCACACAAACACATAAATAAAAAAACACTGAAAAGTAAATCAAAATATTAATAGTAGTAATTTGGGAATGGGGAAATTACAGGACTATGGATCTTTATCTTTTAAAAATTTATTTATCATATTTTCAAGTTTACACTTTCACAATTTTTTTTTAATTTTAACAATTTAGAAAGTAGAAGATCATAGAAAGATAAATTTAGAAGATCACAGAAAGATAAATTTCCACAAAACCATACACAAATAGAGTACAACTATATTTTGGCGTTATTTTCAAGATCATATATTTCCTTTTTTTTTAGGATTTTATTTATTCATTTGAGACAGAGAGAGAGAGAGAGCATGAGCAGAAGGGGCAGAGGGAGAGGGAGAAGCAGACTCCCTACTGAGCAGGGAGCCTGATTCGGGACTCGATTCCGGACCCTGAGATCATGACCAGAGCCAACGGCAGACGCTTAACCAACTGAGTCACCCAGGTGCCCCAAGATCATATATTTCTATGTAGTTCAGCAAAACCTTGAGAATACTTTGGTGCAATGAGCACCTTTTGTTTCTTTTCAAAGCATTACTTTGGAGGAAGTATTACAATGGGGCCAGTCTTTGGAAAAGCTGATGGCTACAAAATGTGAGTATTACAGATATTTCATGTTTGACTAACTAGTCAGTTTCACTCCTAACAGAAAAAGGTGGCGCCAGATGATGAATGTACCCTGCTCTTCTCATAGCCTTCTAAATGGTAACTGCCCCCAGTTAAAAAAAGAAAACCTGAAAATAGTTTGTCGTGTCAACCACTATTATTTTCTTTGGTGTTAATTAAAACAAGATTAATCACTGGAAATATTTAGTTTTCACAAGTATATGTGTAAAATCCCTTGGAAAATATGCTTAAGTCGTAACACGTACTAAAATATACTGCCTTACCATGGCCTTCTAAAGTTAGAATTTTAGAAAAGTCAACAATTTGCTGCTCTTAGTGCTTTCAAAAGTAAGAATAAATTTGAGTCTTAATGTTCTGAAACTCCTCAGAGTTAGTTTTCAACTTTATCAGTGTCTGACTTATGTGGGACTTTATATAAGTCTGCATATAATTGTACATAAGTATCAACATTCAGATATAAATAAATATTTATATCTGAATAAATATTTATAAATGTATATATAAATGAAAATGGCATAAATGAAAATTAACAAAAACGGACATTAGGGAGATAGAGTCATAGGCTCAATGCAAGAAATACAAAGAAGTGTGTGCGTTCATAGGAACAGTCAATTGTGTTTGAGTAGAAAATTGGGAAGTTGATAAATACCAGAAGACAGGTATAGAAAAAAAATGTAGTAGGTACTCAAAGAAAATTCTCTTGTTTGCTGAATTTGGTATTTTTTTTAAATGGAGTTTGTTCCCATCAAATGTTTGCTAATTTTTGCCTACAGACCTCTTTTTATTTGAGATTCCCTATTAGACTCTCTGTGAATATTTCATGTTTACACCTATTGACTATGGACGGGGAGTTAGCTATGCTATTTGATGGTTTAATTGATGGGATGTGCCTGTGGTAACTCTGGATAGAGTACTTCCTGTTATTCCTGGGGGTGGCCATGCTTCTAGGGTGCTTCATGCTCTCTCTGACCCAAGGGCCCCTCCTGGTGTGGAGACAGCTATCACTGTCTGACCCAGAGGGTGACAGCCAGAGGTGTGGACCCCTGGCTCCTCCTACAGGAGCACCTTCATTAGCTATTGTGGAAATTACTTCATGGCCTTTCCTTAATATTGGGATCCACACCTCCAGACTTGGGTCACTACCTGAACTTCCACCTATCACAACAGCCCTTTCCAATAAGCATCTGAGGCCGTGGTTTTCTTGTGAATCACTCCTGCCTTTTAATTTTCAAGTATTCCTCATAGTTTGTGATCCAGTTTGCCAGTGTGATTGTGAATTTTTAAAAATACATTTTTTGGGTCAATTTCAGGACACTGGAATGAGAGGAAGGGACAAAAGCATGTATTCAGTCAACTATATTGATCGATCCCCTGCTAAATAATTTGAATTTCAGTCCCAACCACCTGCAATCCATGTTTTGCAACATTGCAGTTTAATCTCCCTCTTGAAGTTTCAAATTCTCCATCTGTAACATGGGAATAATATCACCCATCTTTTCAGCATTATTTATTGTTCAGGTTAGCCATAAAACGCCTAGCTTAATGGCTGATGCAGGTTAGGCACGCAGTAATTGGTAGTTATTTTAATTCGTAATAAAGTGCATGTCTCTGAATATCATTCCTGGAACACCATTCCTTTTTCTTTGCTGCTTACCAAAAAGTTCAAAATCTCTAACTTAGCCTTCAAGACTCTCTACACCCAAACTCAAATGCACTCTCTGACTTAGCCGCAGCTCCGCTCGTTCACATGACACACCCTTCCGCGGAGGGGACCATTGTTCCGTTTGTTACACCTGCGACACACCTGCTCCAGGCTTCCGTGCCAAGCCCTCTGTCTACTCGGTTATCTGCCCGTCCTGGCTGGTAAAATTCAACTTCCACATGTTCCCTGCAACCTCTTGGAAATACTTGCCCTCTCTCTTCTCTTAGTATCCTTACTTATTCTCCTTCTAAGTACGGTTATTTAGTGTACTGGGTTTTTCCACAGACACTTTCTCAGTAGATCTTAAATTCCCTGAGAACACAGATCACCTCGCATTCACCTTTCATCTCCCTCCCAGAGACTAAAAATGTGCTTTGTATCCAATGGGCATAAAATAAATGTTCAATGAATAAATACAAGACAAATATTAGTAAGAAAAGATCAAAATATCAAGCCATATTATGTGAAACTTTCTGTGCCAGCCCTGAAGATCTCATAAAGTGAATAAAGTTAATTGTTAGGTAATGATCTCAAGAGAGAGCCTAACTACAATTAGCTATTTAGAGATCTAGGGTCATGAGAATAAGCAAAGTTTACAGAAAAGATGAGGACAGGAAGGGAGCACACTGCTCTTTATAAAAACCAGCAAAAGCAGGATAAGAATCTTACGAGAATTTGAGTTACTGTGAAAATCATGTAAAAATTTAATAATCACATAATTTTTTTTAATTTTATTTATTTATTCATGAGAGACAGAGAGAGAGAGAGAGAGAGAGGCAGAGGGAGAAGCAGGCTCCCAAGGAGCAGGGAGCCTGATGTGGGACTCGATCCCAGGACCCTGGGATCATGACCTGAGCCTAAGGCAGACGCTTAACCATCTGAGCCACCCAGGCGCCCCAATAATCTCATAATTTAAAAGGTGATAAAACAATGCCTTTTCTGGACCATTCAATCAGAAAGAGAAAACAACAACAGCAAAAACAAAAAAAATCCAAACATTTAATGTTTCAGAGAATAAAGTGTGTTTACATTAACCTAGGACAGTAGTAAAATGTACTCTCTAGCTAAGATACGTAGATGCCTCTTTCTACATAAATTAAAAGACTGTTTCTAAGAACGTGTAGTTCAGAAACCCATTTAAGAAAGAAATGTATTAAGCATGGTCTCAGTGGATGAACAGGAATAGGTTTAAGAGAGGTTTGCTGAACAGCCATTAAGTACTAGTTATCACAATACAGTTAAGTTCAACTTCCTCTTGGGAAGAGGGGATCCAAGAATATCATCAGTTTAAGAACAGAACCCTGTCAAAACTAAGACCTTAATTAGAAATTAAGAATGCTAGTAGTCTAGATGTTATTTAATGATACATTATTGACAAACAAGTTAATTTTTTTAAAAAATAGTATGTGTGCTCAATATCTATTCACTAAATCTTAAGCACTTAGGTACCAGGCAATGTGCTTGAAAAAAAATTCCGCGTGCCCATGTACCACATGAAATAACACAGGGAGAAGGGTAGATTTTTTCCAAAAACTGAAAATCTCCCAAAAGAGAACAGGGTATTGATAGCACATTGGGGTAAAGTGGAGAATGGTGATTGTTACTTCTAGTAACATCCTGAATGGAATTTCAAAGGCAAGGCAAACACACACTTTTTAAAAATAATAGCCTTTAACAACATTTTCACCAAAGGCTGTACAAAGGGCTGACTGGCAGGGTTTGGTTTGGTTTGGTTTTTTCTTTCCAGAGTAAAGATGGTTTTATGAAGCTTTGCCTTTCCCTTGAAGAGTCTATAGTTACATTCAATAAGCAGAAGGAAGCTCTAGATACAGCAAGAAAAACATAGATACACATTTCTTTGACATAAAATTCCTTGCAGGGTCCAGTTAGGACAGCCTTATGGAAGAGTAGCACTTAAAATATATCCCCAAAGTGTAGCTTGTGACTGAAGAAAAATGTGTACTTATGAAGTGCCCTATGAGAATCTGAGGGCTGAACAGATTGCTCAAACAATCGCTAAGAACAAACTGCTTTGAGTTTTTAGCATACAGTGTGACGTATGATCCCTGAGCCGTGTAGCGTCTAGTGAGTTCCAACTATGTATGACGTAGGGACAGCAGAAGTACTTTCCTGAAGGCATCCACAATTAAAGATAAATAAGGGGCACCTGGGTGGCTCAGTCGTTAAGCATCTGTCTTCCACTCAGGTCATGATCCCAGGGTCCTGGGATCGAGCCCTACATCAGGCTCCCTGCTCAGCAGGAAGCCTGCTTCTCCCTCTCCCACTCCCCCTGCTTGTATTCCCTCTCTTGCTGTGTATCTCTCTGTCAATAATAAATAAATAAATAAATAAATAAATAAATAAATAAATAAATAAATAAATAAATAAATAAATAAAATCTTTAAAAAAAGATAAATTAGAGTTATGTGCACCATAAGCAGTTTGTGAACAACTGTAAAGAAGGGAGACTAGAAATAACAGATCACCTAGCACAGACCTAGTATGATGTCTGTAGCACATACATACTAGGTCTGTGCTAAGGGATGAAATAGATGGGGAGAGATGGCAGGTCTCCTGGGATAGCTTCTCACAAGAGGCAAATTTGAGCTGGAACTTGATTCAGATTGTTGTAAAATGATAAGGAGGTCTGACTGGCAGTACTTTAAAAATAGTCAACTATTTTAGAAGTCCAGTAGAGATAAATGCTTCTTTGAAGGAAGAGATAGAGTGTGTAGGATTCCTCAGGATTTAGTGTAAAAATTGGTCTCATTAAAAAATCTCCATAAGGAATTAAGCAGAAAGTACACTGCAAAATTTCCAAGTCTGCAGATGATAGAAAGTCCTCCAAGTTTCCAAACACCCGAGTCTTTAGGAGAGTTACATTATTTGCAAATGGACATAAAAGTAGTAATAAGTTTTTTAATGGATCAGAAAAAAATTTGTCAGAGCTATTAGTTATTTCCTCATAAAAATACCTGAGAATTACCAAAAATGTTTCCTTAAATGATGTTGACCCAAAATTTGACAATGCACCTCAAAATAGCGTCAAAATATTAGGCATCACCAAGACAAAAAATAGAAAGAAAATCCTATGAATATTTCTGCTAGCTAAACCTAGTAGAAATCTGTAGTTCTGATGGCTAAATCAAGTAGAACTAGAAAAGATACAGAAATGTAAATTTGAAATGATGAGGCGACCAACAATTACCTAAAACCCCTGAGGTTTTACAAACTTCACAGCTCTACATACTGGAAAGGTTGAGTGAAAAATAATCAAATCAAAATTTTGACTAATCAGTTTTATTTTTAATTTCAATTAAAATTACACAAAATGGTGCCAGAAAAAAAGATTATATATATATATGCCCCCTAAATCTCAAAAGATGAAGGTAGAGGTCGCTCACTTATATTTGAGTAAAGCATGTTTAATATAAATAGAAAGAAATTAGTAAAACTGAAACTAACTTCCTTGGATGATTCATTCAGTCCTTCCATGTGTCTGGTAAACCTTCCCAGCACTGGACAAAGGTGAAAGAGACCCACAAGGTCACTGTGCTCAGCTCATGTGCTCCCTCTAGAGGGAGGAGATAGACAAACAAGCAAATAAATTAATGAATACATTAATTCCAGAAAGTGATAAGTACTTTGAAGAAAATAAAACCAGGTGATATGGCAAAGAAAGGCAGGTATAAGAGGGCAGTTCAATTGGATGATTAGAGGACAACTGTCAGAAGGGGTAAAATTTGGGCTAAGAGCTGAACGATGAGAAGCGGCCAGCAGAGTGGCCCAAGCAGAGGAAAGCCATGTTCAAAAGGCCCTGAGATAGGAGTGAGGTTTGTGTCTTCAAATAACCAAGGAAGTTCACCATGACAGGAGTATAGAGCCTTATTGGCCGCATGAGAAACTTTAAACTGCAGAGTAACAAGAGTTACAAACAAAAAAAAAGTAACAGCACGCCAGGTAAAATCCACTGGTCTTTGGTGCTTCCTGGATGCTAAACAGTTATGGCCTGCTTCTTCACTTTTCAAGACTTACGGAGAATCACTCCCAAACGTAGAAGCATGAGGAATCCAAAAGCCTGGATTGACAGACATTTGCCTAGTCAGTACATGCTGTGTATCAGGCGGCGCAGGTCCTGGGCGGATGACGATGGGCCTGCGGTCCTAATTCGCCAGGTGTGAGCCCGGGAGTGGGACAGTAATCAAAAGCAAACCGATAGATAGAACCGACTGTGATGCAGGGTGAGATGGAATTGTAATTATAATAAGGTGGACTAGGTGCTATTTGTCAACAGACAGGAAACACTTATTTGGTTGGGGGAGGGGAGTGTTAGAAATTTTTCCAGAAACTGAGATGCTTCACCTGAGTCCTAGATCAGAGTACAGAGCCCCCCTCACAGAAGGAACTGCATATACAGTAGCATGAGGGTGGCACACGGCTTGGCCAGGAGCAAGACACAAACAAAGAATATTTCCAGAAGTGACAAGGGAAGAGGCTAGAAAGGTAGAGAGCACCTTATCCTAATGGACCTTGTAGCCACTGCCAAGGTCTGGCTTTTTTTATGAGGGCAATAATGGAAAAAGGTTGAAAGGTTATAAATAAAGGGTTGTGGCCAGATTTTTGCTTTCGAGATTTTTCTCTGATAAAAGTGCAAAAAAGATTGAAAGCAGGTCAGATAGATGAACTGAAGCTTTTTCAGATTAGATGGTTTACATATATTTCTCAAAAACCATAAACAAAAATAATATGTAAAAAGAGAACAGAAGATAATGCAATAAATATAACAGATTGTGTCTTTAATATATAAAGAGATCTGAAAAAATCCAGAAAACACTAACAATGCAAAAAAAATGTCAAATGATTTGAAATTCAGAGAAAGAAAAGATATGGTCAGTAAGAAAGAAAAAATGTTTGGGCATTAATATTTTAAACATCCCAAATTAAACAATTACAAGTCACTGGTTTTACCCCCATCAGATTGAAAGGATAGAGTGAGCAGACACATTGACACAGCTGTTCGTAATGAAAAGTAATGAGATCTTTCTGAAAGCAATTTTACAAGTATCAAGAGTCCCCCAAAACACTACATCTGTCAACCTAGGAATTCCACTCCTTTAAATTAATTCTAAGAAAATAATTACAGATGCAAAGATTTATACACCAAATATTTAGGATAATTTACAACATAAAAATGGGAAATAATATAAATATTCAATGATAGCAAGGTAGCTAAATATAATATAGGGTAGCCTTGAATGGACTACTATGTAACCCTTAAAAATAAAAAGGAGAAAGTGTTTCTACATATTAATTGAAAGAGTGACACAAAATTGCTTTCACAGTATAATGCCACATATAAATATATGTGTATCTGTGTTTGTGTAGATGAATGAATACTACTTAGATAGAAAGTTAAACATTAACAAAGGACTGAAAGAATAAAGGGAAATATATCAAATTGTAAACAATCATTATTATCTTTATTAGAAATTTTCTGTATTTAAAAACAACTCAAAAAAATAAAAAAATAAAAACAACTCATAGTACTTTGTTATTTTTATAATAACACAGCAAAAAGAAGTTAAGAGAAAAATCATAAATGTTTAATATCATAGGAGCCAAACTAGAGAATGTCAATAAAGCAGATTTACTTTAAAACTTCATGTAAAGGCTAGTACAATTATGGAATTTATTATCCCAAGCGGTACAGATTGAAAATAAAATAAATTTAAAATTGTTTTAGGCACATTTCTGATGAAAGACTGCAACATAGCAAAACGTTAGGATTTAATTTATGGTGTAAGCTTTATCCCCTTGCAGAAAACAATCCTGGAGCAGATGGGCCACTGTTCTGACTCAGCCAAGAGGAATGTCACGTTTGCCTTCTGCATCAAGATACTGACATGTGTCATCTTGTGTGTCACAGAAATACTAATTTCAGTGACTAGCTTGAAAAGAACATGCTAGAGAGTCCCAAAAGCACCACTCTCCTTCTTTTTTTAAATTTTATTTTATTATGTTATGTTAATCACCATAGATTACATCATTAGTTTTTGATGTAGTGTTCCATGATTCATTGTTTGCATATAACACCCAGTGCTCCATTCGATACATGCCCTCTGGCCAGACTTATCAAAAAGAAAAGAGAAATGACCCAAATAAATAAAATCATGAACAAAAGAGGAGAGATCACAACCAACACCAAAGAAATACAAACAATTATAAGAACATATTACGAGCAACTATATGCCAGCAAATTAGATAATCTGGAAGATATGGATGCATTCCTAGAGATGTATCAACTACCAAATCTGAACCAGGAAGAAACAGAAAACCTGAACAGACCTATAACCACTAAGGAAATTGAAGCAGTCATCAAAAATCTCCCAACAAACAAGAGCCCAGGGCCAGATGGCTTCCCAGGGGAATTCTACCAAACATTTAAAGAAGAATTAATACCTATTCTTCTGAAAGTGTTCCAAAAAATAGAAATGGAAGGAAAACTTCCAAACTCGTTTTATGAGGCCACCATTACCTTGATCCCAAAACCAGACAAAGACCCCATCAAAAAGGAGAATTACAGGCCAATATCCCTGATGAACATGGATGCAAAAATTCTCACTATCACTCTCCTTCTTAAGAAAAAAACATGCACCTATTTTTTCCATCTTCTCAATTTAATGAGTAATTCTGTTGTTTCTCCTTATTTACTCTGCTCAAGCAGAATCACGGTGTCTGGAGTGTAATGCTCAGGAATTTACAAATTCAGAATGGGCTACTCTGAGCCACACTGTCTGATTTGGAAAAGGCTTTCCCACCTTTAAATTTACTTGTTGTCTGAGTCAGTAGAAAGTCTCAATAGAGCAATTCAGTTCCAATTTTAATAATTACCCAGATTCCTGGAACACTTTTATACAAATGCGTCTTCAGCTGCTTACTTGACTAACATAAAAATTCTGTAAAACATACCAGCCATGTGAGTCTACTGATTCTGGGCACCAGAATCTTCCCTGAAATATCAAAGAGGTTCAAGTGGTCCAGGTTGGCTTTCGGGTGCAGGTCAGGCTATGATGCAATAAAACACCACATTCATATATTGTATTATTTGTTTCAGAAGTACAGATCTGTGATTCAACACTCTTGCACAATTCACAGATCTGTACCTCTGAAACAAATAATATAATATGTTTAAAAAGAAGAAGAAGAAGAAGGTAGCAGGAGGGGAAGAATGAAGGGGGGGAAATCAGAGGGGGAGACAAACCATGAGAGATGATGGACTCTGAAAAACAGACTGAGGGTTCTAGAGGGGAGGGGGGTGGGAGGATGGGTTAGCCTGGTGATTGGTATTAAAGAGGGCACACTCTGCATGGAGCACTGGGTGTTATACGCAAACAATGAATCATGGAACACTACATCAAAAACTAATGATGTATGGTGATTAATATAACAATAAAAAATTTTTTAAAAACCCACCACAGTCAAATTCCACTAATTTACAAGAAAGATTGATTTCTTGTTCATGTCACGCAATGACTAGGTTCAGCTCCAGCTCTATTTCATACCTTCATTCTGACCTTCAGACAAAAGGAGCAGTTCTTTTCCAGAATGTGTCCTTTGCATGACTGGTTGGAAGTACAATGGCAGACTACCTGCTTAAACCTTCTGCTTAAAATCTTCGCTTGCACCCGTATATGGTACTTTGCATGTATTTCATTGGCTAAAACAAGTCCAATGGGCAAGGCTGATATAAATGGGACATGAAAGTGTAATCCTATAAGAAGGGCAGGAAGTAACTAAAATCAATACTACAATCTACCATATCAAGTATCTTATAAAATATCAACAGCAATGCATGTATGTCTTCATGAGCAAAGGACTTGGGTATATTGAGAATTGTTGAACCATTTGGCCAGCCCCACAAGATCCTTCCTCCACTCAATCAGGAGAGAAGTTAGAGAAGGCTGATACAGATGCAGGCAGGTTCTGAAATGAGAATCTCTAAAGATTTTACTATACAGTTAAGATAAACATAAATATAAACATAAATTCAGAATACTATAACATAGAATCTAATATTGGTTTCCACGTCATCTCCTTCGCCCGCACCCACCCATCTACTCAACCCATCCAAGTAGCCTGGTAGCTGAGTCTCATTCTAGGATCTATAGATTTTATCTGGTATCTCATTTTTTTCCCTGTTCCATAGCTCATTTCTTTCTTTTAGGACTCTTATTTTCTGTTCCTCATGAAGCACTGTCAAAATTCTACTAAGTACAAAGTATATCAAATTGCTTTTTATTTTCTTAGATAGAACTCCATTTATTTCAACACACACTGCAAATTATTGGCTTCCAGCTTTACTTATTAAGCTAGAAATGTCTTTCTGTTCTGATTTGTTTTGTTTTTTGGTTTGCCTTTCCATGCTATTCCTCTAATAGGAGCTCCACTTGTTACAGGCATTGTCTCTGGCCTCAGCTTTCTGTGCCTGTGATAAGGCAAGGCACATCTTAAAGTTACTTAGGTGTGAAAATAAACTTCTTGTTTGAAATCTAAGATAAAATATATTCCCCATTGGGCAGAAATATCTAATCCATATCATTTCCTATGTTACATTGTTATACATGCTCTATCTCCATCTCTTCTGTCCTCTCAACTCAAGTGATGTTCCTTTCAAACCATTTCCCACCCAATGTCATGACGGCTAGATTTACATGATATGAATGAGACATGCTCTAATTTTGTGTATTCCCATGATGGCACATTTCTTGCAAATTGCCAGTTTTCCCCAGCCCTAATCCTCTTTAGAGGGGATCTGCCTCTTTTTGAGTTTTTTTCTTGAAGAAAAATATCTTAATTGCTGTCTTTATTTTTGTATCACTGCTGACGGGGCCAGTAGAAGCCAAGGAGTTACAGCTTTCTGGTGCTAGAAAACTCAGCCTAATCTCTGATGTGAAGATCTAGGAAAATGTGATTTTATATGGCTATTCTGTCTGATTACCATTATTTCTTATGGCAGTTAATAATACTGAATAAAATACTGTAAATCAAAATCCTATGCTTGGTCACATATTCAATGTGCCTACCCACACACTTCTATTACTATCAATTAAAAGTTACATTGTTTCATCATTTAGCAATTCAATTTCTCAGATATGCTAAGAGACTTTCCAGTCACCAAAAGAAGTTCTGAGAGTGCTCATCTTCAATACTGAGAATATTTGGCCCTCCCAAAGATTCGCATTAATGTGTTAGATTTGTGAGAGCTTGCCTAACCCTCTTCTACAAAATAGTGCTTCAATCAGAAAAGCTCTTTTCACATGTATGTCCTTATCTACCCACTCCAAAAATGCAGCTTAAGACCAAAACTACGGATGACCATCTCTGGCATCAAGTGTCATTTGATGGTCGTGCTGCACATCCCCACTGTCCTGTTCTCGATTTTGAGATAGTTTCCAACACCCCATCTGAATTCCATTCTTTGCCTGGTCCTTCGTTTCTAGTTTGAACCATAAGGCATGAATATGAAGTTGAACTTTTCCTCCATCCATGTTCTCCTGCTCTGATTGGATATTGAGAAACACCCCTGGCTGTATAACCTGATCAATTTATTACTTCTACCTGACTTGGATATTTTTCTTTCAACCTTGACCTGCCAGTTGAGATTCTAAACCTGGTTCTGACCCTCCAGTTTGGCTGGAGGGCTTAGATTTTTCATGTCAGTTTCATGACCAAAGCTCTGTCCACTGATGTAACTTAAGTCCTGTTTCTGAGTCCCTGTGACTTCTCCTACCCCAAAGCTACCCACATCAGTGACCATTTTCCTTGAGTCAGAAGGAAGGAATGAAGGGATGACCACACCACTGACTGGCATTGTCAAAACATGCTTCAGATGTATAGATCTAAGTGTGATGTGGGGTGTGTGTGTGTGTGTGTGTATCATTATATAATATACACTTGTTGAATAATTTGGGAGCTTTAATTCAGACTTTAGTTTTAACCTGCATTAAATATTGTTCACATTTTTAATGATTTTGACCCATGAAAATAAACTGATTTCTCCATTACTTTTAGATGGTCCAGTAGTCTATGCAGCGTACTTAAAGATGGAGCATAGTGACGAGAATATTAAATTCTGGATGGCATGTGAAACCTATAAGAAAATTGCCTCACGGCGGAGCAGAATTTCTAGGGCAAAAAAGCTTTATAAGATTTACATCCAGCCACAGTCCCCTAGAGAGGTAACTATGTGACAGTGACGGCTAGTGGAAATCAGTACGTCCTGGGGAGGATGCTAGTATCTCTCAAGCACAGACATGTGCCAGGCACTTCATATCCAGTATCTCCCACTATGCTACAAAGTCAGTATTGTTGACCTTATTTTACAGATAAGAAGCCTGAGAATCTGAGAAGTTAATTAGCTTGTTCAGTGTCACATAGCAGATAAGTGAGAGAGTTAGGATTCAAAGTTACGCCTGTCTGGCTCCAGAACCTCTTCTCATTAAATTATCTTAATTCCTGGGAAAGTTTCTTTAAAAAAAAAAAAAAAAAAAGGAAAAGGAGAAGAAGTCCTTGTAAGAAGAATCGACTTTGCTAGAAGGAACTACAGATACCATACATTGGCATATTGACAACCCCAGTGGTTTGGGGAAAGTCTATGCCTTTGCAACATACTCACTGCTCACCTCAGTTCCAAAACAGCAAATCCGGCAAACATTCACACTGATATTACAGCCAATCATTTACAGTGGCCTAAAGAAAATAAAGAGTCATGAGTGCATGACACATTGGGACCCCTCCTGGTGGATAGAGAATAAGAAATGAAAATTCTTGTCAAGGGGATAAAGGTAGACCATGACATAGAGATTCCTATCATGCAGGACAGTCCTATGTTATTGACTTGTTCCTCAAAACTCTTATCTGGAAAATACTTGGTTTATTGAAATAACCACTTCTCTCCTTTATTTCTCCACCTCTCTTCACTCTCTTCCCTTTTCAGGGCATATTCAGTGAAACCAACATTCATGACTACTAAGAAAGATAAACTTTAAAATAGCACCAACTTCCCTTTTCCTTAAAAGAGACCTTCATCTCATAAACTTCCTTGTTTGTAGACTCCACTAACAAACCAGTTGCATCTGCCTAAGTAAGCAATGGTTTCTGAGATTTCCCTGGTCTTGGGCTCTGTGTTTTCTGTTTTGTTTTGTTTTTGAATCTGGGATAGGCAGGTGGATGTTTAGTTATTAAGAAGCAAAGTTTGTCTCTTAAAAGTCTTTTTAGATATCTATGAAATTTCAGACAAAATTACCCTTTTCCAGTAAAAAAAAAAAAAAAAAGGAGGGGGGGAAAAATTAAATTTTCCATTATGGTTTCTATCTTCAATTATACTTACTTATGCTCTACATGTAATTTCATTTTTCAGATTAACATTGACAGTTCAACAAGAGAAACTATCGTCAGGAATATTCAAGAACCCACTCAAACGTGTTTTGAAGAGGCTCAAAGGATAGTGTATATGCACATGGAAAGGGATTCCTATCCCAGATTTGTAAAGTCAGAAATGTACCAGAAACTTTTGAAGACTATTCAGCCCAACAACAATTCCTAACTACCACTCAAAAGTTTAAATTGAAGATGGTGTTTTGAAAGTGCTGGCTTTGTTGTTTTAATTAACACACACACACACAATCAGAAATAGAATAGGAATGAAATAAAAGAAAACAAACTACAAATTAATTTGTTCTAGTTCTCAAAGAGAAACAGATCCCCAAAGGGATGGACTCTAGAATAGTTATAACATGAAAAACACAATTTATGGCATGCCTATGTAGCTCAGTTAACATATAGAAAAAGGAAGGTCTTCATGACACCAATATTATAAAGTTTTTTACTGCAGTAGTCAACTAATGGATGTTTTCTTATTAATGAAATTTTGCTGTCATAATGCGCAGATCAGTTCTTTAAAAATTGTACCTATATGAGTTGTCTCTAGTATGAGTGTATTATATAGATGGAGTGCTCATAATAACTTCAATTAGTAGACAAACTTAGTATGTGAAGTACAATCAATGGTCCAATATAATGAGCAATATAAAAAGATATGTTCTTGAGAGATATTTTATCTGCAAAATTTTCCTATTATATTCATAATTAAACTTCTATAGCACAAATATCTTCTTTATGTGAAAATTTCTGATGATTCTAAGCTATTAAGAATGTATAAAATTCTTGGGGCGCCTGGGTGGCTCAGTCGTTAAGCGTTTGCCTTCGGCTCAGGTCATGATCCCAGGGTCCTGGGATCGAGCCCCACATCGGGCTCCCTGCTCCGCGGGAGGCCTGCTTCTCCCTCTCCCACTCACCCTGCTTGTGTTCCCTCTCTTGCTGTGTCTCTCTCTGTCAAATAAATAAATAAAATCTTAAAAAAAAAAGAATGTATAAAATTCTTCATTTATTCTTATATTGACGTGAGGTTAGAAAATTTGGTTCCTATATTTTAAGTACTGTTTCCTCACAATGTGAATTTATCATGGTCCTGATAATCAATAAATCCAAATATAAACTAAATTCTTATAAATCTATGCTTTTTTCAAAGACATAATGAAGTTATTTTTCCAGCAAAAGACGGTCTTTATCTGTCTTGTCGTAACAGTTTCTTAGAGTTTGTTAGATTACAGAAGAAGCAACTCATATCTATTTCACTTGTTTTGTTTAGCACATAGTATAGCATATAAACGTTCCATACAGATGGATAAATATTCTATATTTTTTATGAAGAATAAAATACATAAAAATATTAATATCATTTTGCCAAAGAATTAACTATAGGAAAATATTGTTCAAGATTTCTAGTTTTACTATGAAAAGTGTTTCTCTGGTCTCAGATTTGACTGAAATAGCATTACTATTTTAAAACGCCTATAAATCTGGGCGCCTGGGTGGCTCAGTTGGTTAAGCGACTGCCTTCGGCTCAGGTCATGATCCCGGAGTCCCTGGATCGAATCCCGCATCGGGCTCCCTGCTCTGCAAGGAGTCTGCTTCTCCCTCCGACCCTCCCCCCTCTCATGTGCTCTCTCTCATTCTCTCTCTCTCAAATAAATAAAAATCTTTAAAAAAATTTTTTTTAAATAATAAAAAATAAATAAATAAAACGCCTATAAATCTATGCTGTATGACATGAAAATGAGTATCAACTGTAATTCTTCTCAATCAGCAAAGGGCTATTATAACACAGAATAAATATTTGAGGGTTTATTTCTGAGAAAGTACTCAAGAGATATTTTTGTGAAAAAGTGTATCACTAATTAATGCAGATTCTAGCTAAAGTAGAAAGTGTTACCACAGTGGTCCATTTTATGTAGTTCACTAAATTTTATTTTCTCTTGAAAATACCAATACAAGGATACAGATTGACATCTTAGATATCTGAAGTTGATGATGATCCCTAGCCATAATAAACCAAAAAAAAAAAAGTTTCCTCATGTTTCAAATAGTTTCATCTCACTCTGACTGGGAATGAGTGTATTTATAGACATATAATTAGGAAGTGTTTTACATACATGGTAATAATATACATGGTTTGAGCAGTTTCAGAAGACCTTGAGCCCTTATCATTCAAAATGTACTAAATCAGCCACTGATATAACTAATAAATGGAATTGGAATAATCAGCATTCTTTACTACTTCTCTCTCCCCTTCATTGGGTGAATATCTGTGTCCCAATATAAGATAAGTCTAGAACTTTCAGTTTTGCTTATATGCTGATTTCACGTCCTGAATAAAGTCCCTCTGCTTAGCTATCCCAGCACCTTCACCTCATATTGGGTAAACAAGGTGCCACATGGTAACATGAAACAAAAAACTTTGGACTGAGGTACAAAGCAACCGGATTAGTGTCTGTTCACTCACCTGATGTCATTGTACCTTTAGTATCAGTAGGTCTTATTCTCCTCATCTATCAAATAAAGGGGTGGGACTAGTTGATTTGACTGAGCCACACACAGTGTGTGTTTTATTACATACCATTAATAATGTATTCATTATTCTTTTTCTCTGTAACAAGCCTGGGCTCATTTTGGAATTCCTCCCAAAATCAATGTTTTCATTAGGAAGTGGATAACAAACTATTTTGCATTTAACATTAGTTGAGGGACTTCTGAAATTTTTTACTTTGGAACAGAGAACTTAAACTGCTATCTTTTCAAGAATTCTACATGGGAGTATGTGTTTTATGTTAGTAGCACTTAAAATAGCTTTCAGATCATTTTAACCTGATAATATACTAAATCTTGTTCATTCTCCTTAGGATATTTATTAAAATAATTCAAAAATTGATGATACTCATCAAATGGCTATAAGGGTATGCCTACATTAACACATTTTTACATGGTATTTGTTTTTTCAGAAGTGCTTTGAGATTAATAAGTTAAAAACATATTGTTAGATTTCTATATCAGAACCTGGATATATTTATGATTTTTTCTCTTTTTTTAGATATACATTTTCAAACTCTGGAGATATATGAGATAAGCCTTCATTGTATCTGCCTAAAAATAAAATCTCATCTTCTCCAAAGAAGATAATGACAGAGATTTGTACATTTCAGATTCAAATATCTTGGCAGAGATGAACACTTTCCTATTTATAATTCATCAGTCACACCATAGTTCCATTAACTGCAAAAGACTTTTTACCAATTTTGGAAAGAACGATTACAGAAAAAAGATAAGTAAAGTTTTCTCCAAAGACATAATAGGGTGTGATTTGAAGAAAATCCTAAGTTACCACTGCCCAAAAATATCTTCCCTGTATCTAGGACCTGAAATTCCTATCACTGGTCATAGAAGATGAAAAATGGGATTGAAATTCAAGCTGTAAGTGAAAAACGAAACACTAGTGTTGACACATTACCTGTTGCCTAGCAGAAAGTAAAACTGGGAAAATAGAATGTAGGCCTATAGGGTAGCCCAGGAAAATAGGCTGAGAGAACAAAGATATTTGGGTAACTACAAGTCACCAAATACCAAACAAGACATAGAAATTGGGGACACAAATGGAAAGGGATTGCTTATTAAAATCTTCCTATGTTGTTAATAGAAAACCAAAGGAGAGGAGTGCTTCATTTAAAAAGCAGGTATTCTAAATGCTAATTATACATTTTTATGGAAAAAAATTAGTAGCATTCCTATAGAAATAAAAGAGCAAGTATTAAATTCTTCAGGCAAATAGTATTTATAGAAGCATTCTTTGAACAAAACTTTACCTAGCTTCCAATGAGTACAGATATTGTACATGCAGACATGAATTAGGTGAGGCTTCTGTTCTCAAGATGTGTGAGCTGATAATTAAAATACAAAATAATAATGCAAAATACTAACAGCCAAGGTTGACATGTGCAGAGTGCTGTGGAGTCCCAGCAGAAGCATCTACTTTTACCCAGCAGAATTTAGAAAGAAAATAAGAGATGAGGTTTAAGATGATTCTTGAAGAATAATTAAGAGATCGCTCAGAGGAAAGGGGAAAACAGAGTGGATTGGAACAAGGGTAGAAAAAGGGAAATTTCATGGCAAACAAGAAGATTTAAAAGATAGTTGGAGGCTCTAGAATCAGACCAATTTAGGTCCAAATCCTGGCTCTAACACTTAGCAGCTGTGAGAATTTAAGGAACTGTTTAATCTCTCTGAACTTTGTTTTTTCTTCATCTATAAAATGATAATAGCAATAACATGAATAACATCTACCTTTTATATATTCACGTGCATATAAAGTCCTGATACTGTGCTTAATAAAATTTAACCATCTTATTCACTACTGTAAAAGTTCAAATGAGAGACAATGATAGTCTAAGCTAGGCAAATGAGGAAAAACAGAGGGAGAAATTGTGAGCAGATCAGATACAGGGAATTATCAGGGTTGATCCAAAGTTTCTAATCTGAGCATCAGAAAAAAGCAGTTCAGAAAGATAAGCAGGTTTGGGAAACAGGTTGAGTATATGAGGTACCTACATGCCATAAGTGGGATTCCAGAGGAGAAATGCACATCTGGGAATTGTTAGCATGGCTGACTCAATGACCAGAAGAGATCTTATGGTGAAACTGTTCAGGACAGAGAGCAAAAACCCGTAAGACCCAATCAAACCTTAAGGAACAAGATAACATATTAATAACTCTTAAATTCTCACTGGAAGCTCATCACATCATTTATAGTACTGATAATGATTATTTATTGAGTTTTACTATGTAGTGGACACTATGCTAAGTATTTGGATATGTTATTCACTCATTCAATAAATAGTTATTGAGCATCTACCATATACCAATATGGTTGTCAGAGATAGGGAGTCACCAACAAACCAAGCAGAAAACATGTCTGCCCTCAAGAAGCTTACATTGTCTTTATGTCATAAAATAGCAATTGTAGAAAATCATATTGGCTATTAAAAAAAAGATAACATAATAGGATAGAGAGTAGCAAGGTGGGAGGTGGGGATGCTCTGGAGAAAGTAGTCGAGGGATTCTCCCTACCTAATTCATATGCTCCTCCCTTTTGACAACCCTAATCAAGGGTGAGGAATCTGAGGTTTTGAGAAGTTAAATAACTCTTTCAGTATCTCTCACTAGAACCAAGATTTTTCTAACTCTAATACCTTAATCATTATAATCAATATAATCATATTATATAACTCAATACTATTAATCATTATAAGTACAGTCTCCCACAACCAAGCTGAATACAAAGTAAATGTGCAATGATCTAACATAAAAAATATGCATTCAGATTTAAAATGCCATTACTATACAGACCATTTTAATATGAAAGATCCCTATTAAAACTATCTCTAGTTACTGCTAATGAACTCATGAAAATTGGTTTAAAATGCCATCGATGCTTGGGTCTCTGCGAGAAAGAAGAATTATCAGGGAACTGATGTAATGATGCCCAGATTCCAGTAATAGGATGAAACATCTTCTGTTTAGCTGGCAAATATGTTGCTTAAACCCAATTATTTATGAATGAGAGGGGAAGGCGATTGCAGAGGATCCAAGCTACGAGCCTGCCAAGAGCAAGTTGGAGGTCATGGTACTCACCATGCAGCAACCCACAGCTGTCCCTATTATCCTGGATGAAAAATGAGCAGGAGATCCAGGACCAGGGCCATGGCCATAGTCAGTCAGTGCTAACTGCCTGCATCTTCAGTTTGAGATCCTGAAGGAACAGGTATGGGCAAATAGTGAAAAATGTCATGAGAAACACCAAAGCCAAAGAAATAAAGTGCTGAAAGAATCTAGAATGTATGGGCAAATAATTTGGAGTAAATAAAATAGGAAATCATAAGAGCATTTTATTTAATTTTAATAAGCAACTTCTTTCCCATCTGAGGTGGTTTTTATCTGCCAGCCATACACAGAGCAGCTACTTTCTAAAGACACCCCCCAACATCTAATACCTGCCATAGTCGTCTTGCCCTACAGTTTTGCTTAAAATGTGGAACCAGGCACTAAAGGCCTAGATCATTTATCCAAGTATAAATTAGTATGTTTATAAAAAGGATTTGATTAGTGGCACTTTCTCTTTTTTTTTTTTTAAGATTTTACATATTTATTTGTCAGAGAGAGCACACAAGCACAAGCAGGGGGAGTGGCAGGCAGAGGGAGAAGCAGGCTGAGTAGGGAGCCCAATGCAAGACTCGATCCCAGGACCCTGGGGTCATGACCTGAGCTGAAAGCAGACGCTTAACTGACTGGGCCACCCAGGCATCCCAATCAGTGGCACTTTCAAATTTTAGGAATTTATGGGACTTAGAAAGAATAATTCATTTTCATTATTTTACTTGAGCCTTCAAACAATCCTACCAGGATGCATTTTTATCCCCAAGACATAGAGGGGAAGAGTGGCAGGGCCCCAAGAGCAGGGTGTTTGCTGCTCCCTGGGCCCGTGCTTGAGTGGTGAGATTCAGGTGGGCAAAGAAAAATCCAGTAGCAGGGGGGTAATGGAAACTTCTCTGCTGGACCGCTGCATGAGTAAGTGAGCTGATGGATTCGGATGTGCGGACCACAGTCCCTGGCAGAGTTAATGAAGACAGGGATTGTGCTTTTAGAAAGTAATGGCTTCTGAGAATCAAAAAGGAAGAAAGAGCTCACATGCAAGAGAAAAACAAAATGAAATATGTAAAGGGAAAAAGAGGGAGTAAGAGTGTAAACCGAGGAAGCAGCAGTCTCAGGTGTCAAACACAAGAAAAGGGGAAAGAGAAATGAAATCAGCACCATGCCTGCCGAGGGCGCTAGGATAGTAAATAAGCAGCGCTTGTAATAATGATAAACACCCTTCGTTAGACGGCTTCCATTCTTAATAAGGAAAGGAAACTTTTCAATGCAAGAAAGGAATATGCCAGATCTATAAACATCCTTAGTTTGCAACTTATACTTTAAAAGGAATGGCATACAGAAAGAGGTGGGAAAATCTACTGGATAATTTGACTTCTTGACAGGACGACAGCTCATCTTGCTGCTTCTAATTAATAACGCATTTAGCTGTATCAGACACTTTGATGGGCTTCTCTGAGAGCTCTTGCAACTGAGTTCTTTCTCACAGGCGTTTACTGGTGAGAAGAATGATAGAAGACAGGTAAGGTAAATATAGTCTGTTCGTATGCCATAACACCATCTGATAGCACCCCGGACACCAGGTGATTCATACACAAGTTACATCCAAAGCAAGTAAATCTAAAATTGGAGTGTATGTGCTAGCCCAATTTTTATGTGTCGGTTTGGCAGTTTGTTTCTAGGGTTGCCACAAATGAATGTTATTATTAGCTTAAAGCTTTGGTGAGAAGTTTCTTTGAGAAGAAAAAACCAAAAGGGTTCTGAGGTTCTGTTTTCAGGAATAAAACTTGGAAGCTACTAGGTGCCAGGCACTGTGATAGTCATTTTGCATTTCTTATCTCATTCAAGTCTCACGATAAATGTGCAAAGAAGTTATTATTAACTACATTTTAACCTTGAGAAAACTAAGGTTCAGAGAGATTAAAAACTTGTCTCCATTCACTCAAGGAACCAAGAAACCAAGAAACAAAGCCGGCAGCAAAATTAAGAACTTTCTAACTCACATCCATGCTCTTCCCATAAATCAAATGAAGATTTGCTTATTAAAGGCCAAAACTGCAACTTTTTTCAGTCACACGCTTGCAAATCAGTCTCTGACATTGAGGGGACTGTCATGTGACTAAGTAATGATTGATCTTCTTGACAGATCTCAAATGAGCTATTGTCATCATTCAAATGACACCATAATGATGACTGCAGGTATCATACAACAGATACACAAGTTAGAAAATTCTTCCCATGAAATAAGCAACAGCTATTGCAATGTGCACTCCTATGTGCACTTTAAGAAAAAAAAAAATCATAAAGACCTAATTTTAAAAGAGATTACTGTCTTCAGTAATTCCCTGTCTTCCCAAAGGCAGGGAAATCTTTCAGACAAACTGAAGTGAATAATCTGAGTATTCTGAACTGAATAATCATTCTGATAACAGAAAGATGCTGAGAAATCACCGAGGCGCCTCTTGCTAAGCTAGCCATGTCCAGAACAGTTTCCTCTCTCCCACCAAAGCATCATCGATCACGTATGTTCCCCCAGCCTAGATCTCTTCCCTGAAATCCAGGCCTTCTCTATGCAATGCCACTACATTTGAGGACCGCTTACGGTGCACCCTTTTATCACCACTCATCCTCAATGACTCAGAAAGGTGGGGGATCTGAATCCCATTTTTCAGATGAAGAAATTACTTCCCTGAAATCACAAACCAAACAAGTGATGGAGCCAGGCAACACTTCAAGCCCAGGTCTTTCTGATTCTTGTTGATTTCTTGTTTCCCCAGCTCTCCCTGCCTCGCAGCATAACCCCCAGTGTCCCCACGGGGTTCCAGAGCTCTCTCAGTTTTTTGCATCTAGAACTGAATTCATCATTCCTCCTTGTAATTCATCTCTGCTTCCTTTCCTTCCTGTCTTCTTTCTCAGAATGGATGGCACCACTTATCACCTGTAATATAATTGCATGTTCACTTGCCTACCCTTCCATTAAAACTCTGAGTTACGTTTATGTGCCAAGAATCTGTCAGCCTGGCAAATAGTTTAAAACACACTTAATATGTAAATGTTTGCTAAATAAATGTTGCTACCCAGTCACCTGACTCAGAACCCAGACTCCTTCCTTTCCTTCAGCCCTCAAGACCAGTTAGCAACCAAGTTTTGTCTGCTCTACTCTAAATATCTCATGCAGCTGTCTTCATTTAGTGGCTGCCTGAGTTCTTATTCCCACCATTCTTGCATGGATTAGGAGTTTTCTTCTGAAAGATAGAAACACCCTTCTGTCCGAGGTGAATCCCATCCATAACACTATCCAGCAAATCTGATCCAGTTCTTCAGTAATCCCTCATTGTCTCTACCATGATACATGTCTCTTCAAAAATTTTACACTAGCTTACCATTCCAATTTCATTTCTCATGCTTTCTTGTGCTGGCTCTGTCTCTCTCTCACACACCCACCCACTCTCTCTCTCACATCCACCCCCCCACACATATACTCTCTTTCACACACACACACACACACACACACACACACAAGTGTGCTCTGGCTACTAGAAACTGCTTACAAGCCCCTCGAACCCACATGCCTTCTCTCCATGGTGTCATTTCCCGCACATGAAATGCACTTTTCTCATTTACTTGCCTCATAAATTGTAAATTACAAGACCAAAGGTTAATCATTTGTCATCCTTTTAAAGTCACAATCTTCTAACACGTGTTCGCTCATGCAGAACTTCTAATCATTAAAATATGTACATCTAATTTTATATGTTCAAAATATAGAAATTTATTGCTTGCATTAAATATCACCAAGTATTTTATCTGTCATATTTTTATATTTCAATCCATCTGACCCTCAATCCTAGTAAGCATTTGCAGCAGTAAAAAAAAAGAAAAAAAAATGTGAGATATTAACCAAGATGTTTTACTTGCATTTCTATGGCCCTGCCCTATTTTGTGAGCAACAAACAGTAGCTCAGGGAGTACTTAGAAAGAGCACAGAAAGCAAATGGTCAGGCTTGACTTCTGAATTCTAAAATAAAGACCTGAAACTTGTAGCAATAACAAAGATCTTAAAAGTTTTTTATTTGCAAGTATGGACTTTTCTCTACTTCCAAATGGTTGTCCTGAAAATCCAGGCATAATAGTTACGCCTTTAGAAAAATAAATTTTAAAATTTTGAATAAGGAGTGCTTGGAATCCTGCTTTCCTGAAGTTTTCTAAACTTTTTATCTTTAGTATGGAAATTTTTTATTCGAGTTTATTTCCTGTGAGTTATATCCATTCATTTACCTTTCTAGTTTTTATACTTTATTTGCTAATAGAACTTTAGGAAAACGACTCATCAAAAAAATCTGCTTTACTTAATAGAAATCATAGCACTCTTACACTGTTTCTATACACACGCTTGCCTTTTCCCAGTTTTACCCTTTTCCCTGTTAAACTTCACCTGCCTGAGATTTCTGCCCCCTTTCTCTTTGCTTTAAATAATTCCTGTTCCTCCTCAACACCCTGTTTGAAACCCATCTTTCTCTCCAAATGCCCACGGCAACAATTACCAGTGAAATTCATGGGTCATAAATCTTGTGCTATTTTGTCATAATTTTTCTCTTGAACTACTTGAACTACTTTGTAATATTTTATTATTATGTTCTTTTCAAGAATAGTACTCTATTTCTGCAACTAGATTATAAAATTTTGGAGAGAACTATGTTCTCCACCTTTATATCCACCAAAAACCACATCAATGGTTTGCAAGGACTAAATGCTAAGAACACATTTGATATGGTATCTTATCCTTTAGTGATGATGATAATCATAATAGTAATAATATAATTTATTAAGCATTTGCTATGTGCCAGGTGCTGTGCCAATCCCTGCAAGCGTATTATCTCCTGTAATTCTCACAACAAGCTTATGAGTCTGGTTCCATTGTTATCTTTATCGTATAGCAGGTAAAACAGACTGTAGAGTTGTTAACTAATTTATTCTAGCCATATAGCCACAAGTGGAAAAATCAGAACTCAGTTTTATCCTTTATGCTAAATTTCTGCTTGTAGGAACCCACATCTAGTACCAAGTAGACAAAATCTTATTATCCATTTCTTAATGTCATTGTTTTAGGAAAACTATTCTTTATCAGTAACAAATCTCCATTCAAGTGTCTGTATCCCCCAAGAACAACAAGAAAGCACTCTGAAATAGGCACCTTAAGTAAGAAGTAGATGATGTTAAAGTTGCTTCATGGCTTTAATGAAGTAATATAAATACCTAGGGGAAAAAACTAAATCACATGAATAGAAAACATTATGAACCAGAACTTTACAATAAATAATGATAAATAGTAGACAAGGATTTCTAAATATTTTATAAATAGTAGACAAGGACTTCTAAATATCAGAGCTAGTGATAATTCTGAAAAACAACAAGGCAGTCTAAAAATACAACATGGAGTAAAAGAATCATTGTCAACTAAATCACTGTGAGAGAGAAAAGTGTTTTTTTAACAACCTCTTAATAGGATCTGGAATTGGTGAAATCATTTACATGTGAATCATAAGTAAAGAAAATAAAGACAAAGAGATTATAAAGTACTTTGAGCACAGTACTATCTGTTCTTGGTTTATTACTTCTGACAAACAACTCTTACAAATAAAAAGAGCATGAAATGTTTGGGGAACTGTAAATAGTTTGGGTTCTAATAAGAACTTTCAAAACTAATATATCCAAAACAAATTCTTGATCTTCCTCCAAAGTCTATCCCTCCTCAGTTTTCCTCATTTCAGGAAACATCATTGCCTCTTCCAAGTTCTGCACTTTTTTTTTTTAAAGATTTTATTTATTTATTTATTAGAGAGCGAGCGAGAGAGAAACAGCATGAGAGGGGGGAGGGTCAGAGGGAGAAGCAGGCTCCCCGCCGAGCTGGAAGCCTGATGCGGGGCTCGATCCCGGGACTCCGGGATCATGACCTGAGCCGAAGGCAGTCGCTCAACCGACTGAGCCACCCAGGCGCCCCTCAAGTTCTGCACTTTTCCCTGTTAAATTTCAGCAGCCTGAAATTTCTTCCCCCTTCCTCTTGGCTTTAAACAAATCCTGCTCCTCAATATCCAGTTTAAATCCTACCATGTTTTCCCAAAGTCCTCCATGATCACCCCAAGTTAGAACATCACCTCTCTCTCACTTCTGAATGTTCACAGCAACCATTGTCAATGCAATGCATGAATCACAAGAATTTAGGCCAAACCCTGGAATCCTCCTGAACTTTCTGTCTCTTTCTGCTCTTTCTGTCACATCCCCCATGCAATGCATCAGTCAATCCCATCATCTTTCCTTTGAAATGTATCCTGAAGTCTATCACTACTCATCATCTTCACTACTTTGACCTACTCCAAGCCACTGCCATATTGTGCTGGGACTATTGCAATAGGCTCCTAATTGGCCTTCCAGCCTCTACCTCACCATTCTTACCACTTTCCCCAACACACACACACACACACACACACACACACAAGCCAGAGTGTTCTTTTGAAAATGTGCTGGGTTATATCACTCTTCAAACTTCTCCAGTGATTTCAATTGCACTTGAGGAAAAAATCCAAAATCCTTGGCATGGACTACAAGGCCCACCAGCACCCACCACCACACCTATCTAATCTTCCTCTAGTTTTGCTGTGAACCTACAAGTACCCCCCACAAAATAGTCTTTTTTTAAAAAAAGTAATATCAGTGGATAAAAATTACTTCACAGAGTTGCTATGAAGGTTATATTATTCTCAATAACACATGTAAAGTATCTAATAAACTGACCAGCCTATTACAGGCCTTCAATAAATGTTCACAAATACGTGTTTTTCATATTGCTGTATTTTTTTATTTTATGCAAATGGGACAATATGGCTGCCTAGAGTGTAATCATTTAATCCTGTAATCCAAGAGGTATGAAACACAATAATTGTCAGTTTACAAATTGAAAGAGAGATAAGTATAGGTCTATTAGTTTGCATTGTTTAAAATAATAATCTACCTCTGAGATTCTGCAGAAAAAGGAAATAACCTCATAAAAACTCAGATTATTGTGGTCTTGATCACATTATAGACTAAGTCTTCTCTCCCATATCATACCTACACAAAGTCAAGGTGCTTGAAGGATCACTTTTCAGGATAATTTTACTTCAGTAAAATACGTTATGTAGATGGTATCTATTTTCTACCTCATATTTCCCAGAAATTAATTATTTAGAAAGAAATGAGTAGATCCTATTCCAGTAAGTGCAAACCAGCATTTTTTGCCATTTAATGTTTTAAGAATATTTGAGTATTTTCTGACTACAATCCAAATTCAATGCAAACAGTCGAGTAGCACACAGAGACCCCATTATCAAGTCTTTCTGCTCACCAAGAGGATGAATAATATAATGAGACATGTTAATTATTTGCTTTCCAGCAGCTGTGATTGATTAGTTTTGACTGGTACATTTTGCTAATATGTTAGAGTACAGTAAATATTGGGGCCTGTTATTTTTTCCAGGGCAAGGAAGCCATGGTCCCTAATGACTTAACTTCATTTGTAGCTTTCTCTACAATCTGCCAAAGTGTTGGTTTATCCAGGTTAATCTCTTTACCAAATAAATTTCTGTGAATTTCATGTTACCAGACTGATCATTAAGTTCAGGTGAGTCTTCAGAGCCCTCTGTCTTAGAAAAGTTGACATCTCTCTCTCTCTCTCTCTCTCTCACACACACACACACACACACACACACACACTGCAGTTTATGACTTAACAACATATATAACCAAACCTATGGAGGTACTAAGAAATCCCAGCTACCGTATATACATTTTTTCTTTATACTTAAGAATATCTTTTTAAAACATGTTCAGTTTTTTTTAACAACCAAATGCCTTTTGTGGGACCATGCATAATTGCACCAGACCCAGTATTAGATTTGAAAACTTTAAACTGATTGTGAAGAGTTTTTAATCATGGCCATCTAGAAGAAACTGTCACTTGAGCAGTGTTTCTCAACATTTTTTCTGTCATCATCCCTGTAAGGAGCCTTCTTAAACATTTTTGTTTTCCTAATTGCCCCCTCCCCATGAAATGTTGATACCTCAGATACATATCTGGTTATATCTGGTTATGTACTGTAGCCCTTTAAAAGGCCACAAACCATTGTAATTTCTGAGATTTTTTGATCCTCCAAGAACCAATTTTCACCCATTGGGGGCAATATCACCACTGATGAGAATGCATTCACTAGAGTCTTCACTGTATTTCCTCTTCACCATATTCTCATATTCCATATTTCATATTCTCATTTGGATACATGACCTCTATATCTTATGTTTCTCATACAAACTGGTGAAATAGTAATAGGCATAACCTCCAAGTCTAGGTCACTCCCTAAAGGAGGTAGACAAGACGATGCACATGATACAAACATACTTTATCCCCTTTCCCCACCTCCCAAATAACACATGCTGACCCAGACATAAGCAACCTTAAGGCAATCTTGAAGGAAGAAAGAAATCTCAAAAGAGTCATGTGCAAATTGTGCTTTGCAGAAAGACTGAATGGCTTGAATCTACAGTCTACTTACTTTAATGAAGCTTTAGTGTCCACATCAATTAAATGGAAATACCATTGGTTATCTCTTGCCCATTCATTCATTTAACAAATATTTGTTACCTCCATCAAAACCCCTATGAAGACAATCAAAAATACCTATTGAGCAAAAAAGGGTAAGTTTCCTGAACTTACTGCAGGAAGCAAGAACACCACTTTTGCAGTCTTAAAATCTTCAAAGGTAGAAAATTAGGGGAGGATATTTATAGGATTATAGGTTATATTGGTTACAGGTTATAGGATGCATCCTGAATGATTTTAAGGTAGTTCTTGAAAAGCAGAGAAACAGTGGGGATTGGGAAGAGTTAATGACATAACTTTGGATTGGTGGTCCCAGTGAAGTTGAGGTCTTGAAATGAGTATGGTGAGGAAGTTATTTTTCAAAGCAGTCCTAGGAGCAACCTCCCCATTTTTATATGTCACCTGTTTTAATTAGTTTGTGGTCTTAGCTTCCTGGAACAACAACAAAAAAAAAAAAAAAAAAATTTTTTTTTTTTTTTTTTGCTTGGTCCTGGTATCACATAACACAGTAACTGAGATTTGTTTCGTTTCTCACCTCCTGCAATATGTTGGACGTTAATTTAGGAACTAAAGATATAGCTGTGAACAAGACAAGTTCTCTGCCTTCAAGAAGCTTCTACTCTAGCAAGAAAAAATAGCTTTGAATATGATATCACATAGAACAAATCTCTTGAAGACGTGTAAGTTGCTAGGGAAGTAAATATCAGAGCAAATTCATTAATGAGGACATTATAAGAAAATGTCATTTTATAAATTGTCTTGAAGAGTCTCTAAAACATAATAAGAAGGATCCTTGAGAATGTCCACTGGCTTTTTGGTGTCTGGGCTTGAACATGAAAGACAGGATGGGGTAGTTTACTGTTTTTCCATTGTGACTTTGGAGTGATCTATAGGTCATCACTATAATCTATAGATTAAATGATTTCATTTAATTTTGCCCCAGATACTTTTAAGCCCCAGCTAGGAACTGCAACAGTCTTCACAAAATTCTACAGAAGACCCTGCCTCACCTTCTGAGTTTGGGAGGGCATGCATAAAGCAAGGAATAGAAGCTTGATCAAGACTATCATCTAAAAACTATTAGTTATAGTTAACCCAAACTGGGATTAAAGTCTATAAAAATCTATAGTTTTTAGATTTCATAAATGTTGCGTTTTAGTAGGTCAGAATATCAGACATGCATGTTTAAGAATCACACCTAAGTGGTGTGATTGAAGTCTTGATAGAAGTCTTTGGAGTCCAAAGCACTTAATTCCTATATTGTCCATACAGGAAAGCAAATCCCACTGGCAATTGCAATCTAGAATTACTGAAGCACTAAAAGTTAAATAAATCTACTCAAGAAACTCAAATCCAGGAAAATAGGACAATTTAATTTCATGAAATTATTGCTTTGGCTCCGTCTCTTCTGGCTCAGCTTTGACAGATCCTCTGGACAGATCATCCATGAGCCAACAACTCCCACCACATTCTGCCCTCTCCAATCTGGCAGGCCCACTTGTACCCTTCTCCCTCCCCCACTAAAACTGGCTTCATCTCCGACATACCCATTTTGGAAATAGCCATCACACCAGGCCCACCAGGCAAACCTGCACTAAGATGTCTCCAAATGTTCTGGCCCATCACTTCCTAATATTGTGACCCTAAGCCTCTCAAATTCTTGTGCTTGACTTTCCTCACCTATAAAATGGGGGTACGAATAATATCTAGCTTGGAGAGCTATTCTGAGGTTTAAGTAAGATAATGCATGAAAAGGTGTTAGCACAGTAACTAAAAAACAAATAACTATGAATTTTAGCTGATGCCCTCAACATGGCTCTCCAATTTTGTCTTTTCTTGGATGCTGCTGAATCTAACAGAATCTTGACTCTCATCACCTCGCACCTCATATCTTATTATTTTAACAGCTTTCCCACTGGTTTTCTTACCACCATTTTTTTCTTTTTTATTCATCTTAGACAGTAGTAATTAACCATCCTCTTCTCTCAACTGCCCATCCCATCAAGTTTCTGGCTGGTACACATTCTAGTGCCTCACTTTCAAGGTTTTCTGTAACCTGACTCTACTAAACCAACCTAGACCCATTCTTAATTAATAATGAGTGTCCTCTTTTTGGTAGTTTTTAGTTGTAACCAATGGTTAGAGAAAGACAAAGCCTGTAGATCTTCTTTCTCAAGCCTTGACACTCCAAGTACCTCAGAATGAAAGCAAGACTGAGAGTTGGTTCTATTACCTATGCAAATAGACATTTGAGACATTTGAAATAGCCGTATCACCTGTAAGCTCATGAAGGTCCATCTCTCTATTCTTTCTGGTGTTCCAGCAGTGTTCTGTATACAAAATTTCCTTGAAGCAGATTCTATGCCATTTCTTCCCCAGCCTTGAGATATAACTGACATAAAACATTGTGTAAGTTTGTGTATAACATGCTGATCTAGTACATTTATATATTGCAAAATAATTACCACCACAGCACTAACATCTCTGTCACATCCCCTAATTACCATTTTTGTGTGTGTGGTGAGAACATTTAAGATCTACTCTCTTCGTAACTTTCAAGTATATAATACAGTATGATTAACTATCATTGCCATCCTATACATTAGATCCTCAGAACTTATTCATCTTATAACTGGAAGTTATACGCTTTGACCAACATCTCCCCATCCCCCCACCCACCACTCTATTCTAATGGCAAGATTCAATTAACCTTCTGGTCTGAGTCAGACAACAATATCCTCTGCTGAACAATTGAAAATAGCACAGGTTCAGAATCCTAAGCCTACAGGGCCTGTCCAAAGCACGTGGTCTGAGCTGGACTCACTAGATCTTCATGCCTTCTTTATGTACCAGCCGCCATGCCTCTACAAAATTTCCAGCCTGATACATCCTCATTTTGTGGACTTAAAAATAATATCTAATATCTATCATAGTAATTAATAAAGCAACTGATATTAATTGAAGTCAAGATAGTGAAGTTCTCTGCCTACCTGGGGCTCTAAATTTGGGGCCACTGCATCATATCTTTCATATACTGACAAACCACCTCTGGAGTATATACTTCTAAGATACCTCAAATGTTAACTAATGGACCCTAGGGTATAGATTAAATTTACACCTTCTATGCTGAAGTATTTAACAATAAATTGCAGAACATCTAATATACTTACCCTGTTCCCCAACACACATATTCATCTAGAGCAGGGTTTCTCAACCCTGGCACTACTGACATTTTGGCCTATATAATTCTCTATTGTGGGGGATGTGCATTGTACGATATTCAGCACATACCTGGTATCTACCCATGAAATGCCAGGAGCACCCTCCTCCAGCTGTGATAAGCAAAAATATTTACAAACATTATCAAATGTCCCAGAGAGGGAAAACCGCCCCGAGTTGAGTGCTACTGCTCTAATCTAGGCTTACTCCTGAAGGCCATCCCCAGCCACCAGGCTATTTTTCTTTCTTTACTTTTGCTTACATGAACCCCCAGTCTTAGAAGTTACCTCCTCGGGGCACCTGGGTGGCTCAGTTGGTTAGGCGACTGCCTTTGACTCAGGTCATGATCTCAGGGTCCTGGGATCAAGCCTGGCATCTGACTCCCTGCTCAGTGGGGAGCCTGCATCCCCCTCTCCTGCTCCCCTGCTTGTTCTCTCTCTCTGTGTCAAATAAATAAGTAAAATCTTTAAAAAAAGTTACCTCCTCCACTCTCCTGCTTACATATGACCCATCCTCTAAGACAACAAACACCTCAAAAAACTAAATGAAGCTCTCAGAAGTGATTTGTTTTGTCCAGTGATGCAGTTTCTGGATCACTGTAGTCCCCATAGTTCTGGTTATCTTATAGTTCCTGACTCTTGCTACTAACCTCATTTATGTTACCTGCCTGGCCCTATAAGAATTTGCTGTGACACCTATACCTTAATATTAAGTATAAATCATTCTTCCATGAAATTTCCCACTCACTATGTCCATACTTAACCTCTTCCTTCTCTGGAGAAGTTTTACACTCTGAAGAAAAAAAAAAAAATTCAACATATTCTGGTACCAAAATTTTCCTGCAGCTTAACTGGCTCCTGTTAACAGAAGTAAACTATTAAACCAGGATATACAAAAGTCATTTATTCTTTAAAATAGTCACAGAGGGGCACCTGGGTGGCTCAGTCATTAAGCGTCTGCCTTCGACTCAGGTCATGATCCCGGGGTCCTGGGATAGAGCCCTGCATCGGGATACCTGCTCCACAGGAAGCCTTCTTCTCCCTTTCCCACCCACCCCCCTTGTGTTCCCTCTCTTGCTGTCTCTCTCTTTCTCTCTCTGTCAAAATAAATAAATAAAATCTTTAAAAAATAAATAAAAAATAAAATAGTCACAGAAATCACAAGTTGGTAGGCTGGCTAAAAAATTATTCACCTAGTTAACATAGAGTATAAGCAGTCCTGTAATTTTTAGAAGATCAACACACATAGAAGACAGACTTCTTAATAAAAATTCATGTGGGAGGGTCCATTTACATAGCAATCTATGAAGCTGTTTGTATTAGGTGAAGGGAACAGGTAAATTGTGAACTCCTAGCTAAAAAAAATTTTTTAATGCTCTTGTTTCTAAAAATAACCCCTATCATATTACATCAAGAACATCATAAAAGCAAATGTTGACAAAATACAATGTTAACTGAAACATGGCTGTTCTCAGCAAGGCTTAATAAACATAGCAGGAGTTACAACAAATTAATGATTAATAAAGCACTGTGAAGATGCAATGATGTATCTGTGCATATATTATAAATGTAGGTTAAATCATGTAAAAATAGTCCTACCTGAATCCAATTTATAATATGTAAGGAAGGTTTTACAGTTTTTCCTAAAATACAAATGAGATAAAAATTTGGCAACTTTATAGGGAAGTATAGTTAACAATGCAAAAAAATATTCCCAAACTGAGAAATGTGTTATGATCTTTGTGAGTTATCTACTTTTTGTAAATATAAATAATGTCCATTGATTATCTCACCCCCTCCTTTCTCCATTCTACATCTCTTTTTTTTATTCCTATATCAAACATTTTACAATGTTACAGCCCAGCCAGACATCCTCCCCGAAGAAAACCTCCTCTTAGATAATACGGCATTTGCTGACTCACACAACCACCCTTGGAGGTAGTTATATTCAGCTTATAGATGGGAAAACAAAATCTCAGAGAATTTAAGAATATCATCTAACTTTTTAGGTAGAAAATGTAGAACGCAAACTCAGGCATACCTGACTCCAAATGTATAGTCTTTAAGCTATTCACGCTGCTCATCAGTTTTCTCACTCTTAACAAACATATAGAGGTCAGTAGGGTCCACCTAGTTCAGTTATCTGTATATAATCATCTTAAAGTGTTCTTTGTGTGAAATTTCCTGGCATGTTATGAGATAACCAGAACTTTATTTTTTTGAATTTATTTATTTGTATTTAAATTCAATTAACATATAATGTATTATTGGTTTCAGAGGTAGAGGTCAGTGATTCATCAGTCTTATATAATATCCATTACATCATGTGCCCTCTTAATGTCCATCACCCAGTTACCCCATCCCCCCAACCCCCTCCCCTCCAGCAACCCTCAGTTTGTTTCCTATGCTTAAGAGTGAGATAACCAGAACTTTAATTGAGAATAGGATAACAAATATTCCTTAATGTGAGTAAGGTATATATGGATATGTATAGAGATATTACTATATATGTTGGAATGTATAAAATAAATGAGTGACATCCATCATATGCATAACATTTCTAAGTATTCAGTGGATGAAAATGAGGATCTGAATAAAATTCCATACCCCTCTCACAGTGGAACTGGTAAAACACTTTAATTAATGTGACTAGGAGAATAGTCTCCATTCTGGTCTGGGTTTCTCTCTCTTTTTTTTTTTTTTTTTTGGCATCCTCTTTTTCTTTAATGAATATTTCACTGTTTTTGTGTCATGCTGGCTTATTATGGAATATGGGTTTATTGAGCATCAGGATCTTTCTTTTTCACACACTGAAAGTTCAATTATGAGCTCTATCATTGTATTCTAAAAATATTTACTCATAATGACTACTCAGTATTTGCCAATCACTGTGTTAAATATATTACATCTATTATCTCATATCACATTTATAGAACCTTGCAAGGTAAATCTTTGTACTATCATTGTGTGGCTGAGGACATCAAGGCTTACGGATACTGTATGAATTCCAACGTCACACAGATGGGAGGGGGTAGGCTGGAATTCAGGTGCAGAACTGTCTAATTCCAAACTGTATACTCAACTGCCTTGTGGTACAGCTGAGGAGGGAATGTTTCTCTGCAAAGAAGTTTTGCAAAATATCAGCTGCATTCTTCACATGCTAACCAAGACTTGTTCCCTTCCTCTGTTTACGTGGCATTCCGGGTTCTGCGTGAGGCAACGATTCTTTATGCCAAAGGAAAGAGTGCTTTAGTCAGTTCCCTATAAAGGAAGGAGGGCTAATGTTTTTCTTTGGAGAAAAATACAACTTCCAGATTAATGATCAACATGAAAACAAATTATCATTGGGCAAATATTTCCTATGCATTAAATGTTTTCCAGGTATAGTGTTCAGGGGATGTTGTTGGTTAATTCTATCTAAATGGGGGTTACATTTTAACCAATTTCTTTTATCAATTTCTACATTATATACAATTTACATTTCTAATTAAGTCCTACAATTCATTTAGTTAATATCAGTTTAAATTAATAATGTAAAATAATATTAGCTATATAAAATAAATTAAATTACATAGAACTTAATTTCCCCTTCAGTCTAACTAGATTCAAGGATATTAAAGATCCTTAAAAATGCTTCAAGTGGAAATTTGAACTTCTAGTAGGAATGTTATAATTCATATACTGAAAAGTGCCTTGTCATGTACAGATGAAACCTATGACCTCTTTTCACTATACTACATTGAGATTCCTAGGAAAGGAAAGGACAGTTAGATTCCCAGGAAAGGATTTTGCTAATCTGTCTCCAACTCCTTTGTGGTTCCCACTGAAGGCAATGGCAGTCACTTACAAAAATGTAATTCTGTAATGTTATGAAGCTTACTGGCCTACCTGAGCTAAATTCACAAATTCCATTTTCTTCTCACCATGCTAAAACCAGCTGAATTATCTGGTCTTCAAAGCAAGACAGGTTTACTCTGCCAGTCTAAGGCCTAGAGGAATTATTATGTAGTAATTTTCCAGTTTTTTTTTTTTTTAAGATTTTATTTATTCACTTTAGAGAGAGAGCATGAGCAGGAGGAGCAGAGGGAGAGAGACAAGCAGACTCAAATCTTGTCATGGGACTCGATCCATGACCTTGAGATCATGACCTGAGCTGAAATCAAGAGTAGGATGCTTAACCTACTGAGCCATCCAAGCACCCCTCAGGTTTTTTGTTGTTTTTTTTTAAGCCTAATTAAATGTTGTTTTAAAGTTTATATCAAGGAATTTATTTTGCAGTGGAAATTTACCCCCTGGATATTTAGTCAAGTTTTTTTTTCCCTTAAATATTTATAAAGCAGTATGCTGGAAGTCACATATCAGAGATCTATTACAATACAACTTTTAATAGAAAAGCGAGTGCATTTTAGCCAAAATCCACATACTTGACATGGGATGACTACATCTGCTATTTTCAGTTAAATACTTCCTCTACCTGGAGAGGTTCTTGTCCTGGAAGGCATTTCAAAACATGAAGTGCTAATATCTTTTTTTAAAAAATAGAGTGAGTGAGTAACAATATTCTAAAACCCTTGCCAGGAAGAAGAGAAATGCTAAATATAGATTGAGAAAATCCATCTTATTTGGGAGATTAAATCAGACCTGTATAAACACCTGAAGTCATATAGCAACATTCTACCACAAACCAGTCAATTGTTACATTTTCAAAATTCTGTAATTCCTGTTTCATCATATGCTTTTATAATCACTGTGCCCTTTTCCAACAATTCACCAGGTCCCCAAATTATTGCTCTTTACATAAATTGATAAAGCTCAGAAAAACTGATTCACTAGCTAAAAGGGGTAATCCTGGAGTACACACAAAACAGGATTTAAAAAAAAAAAAAAAAAACAGGGCAACTGGGTGGCTCAGTTGGTTAGGTGTCTGCCTTTGGCTCAGGTGTGATCCCAGGGTCCTGGGATCAAGCCCCACGTGGGTTTCTCTCTGATCAGCAGGGAGTCGGCTTCTCCCTCCCCCTCTGCCTACCACTCCGCCTGCTTGTGCCTTGAGTTTTCTCGAGCTCTGTCTGTCAAATAAAAAATAAATAAAATCCTTTAAAAAAGGATTACTTTTTTAAAGTTACTTAAGTTTCAAAACACTAACTAAATTCCAGTGTCATATAGCATTAATTCTAACACTCAGTGATCCTCTGTAACATTACATCATCTTTCTCATGCACAAACATATTTGATCTTTATAGTCATTCCTTGAGGAGACTGTTATTATTATAATCTCCATTTTATAAATGAGTAAACAATAACTCAGACAGCTGAAGTGTCTCCTGGGAATTAAACTCAGGTCTCAGATTAGATGTGCTTTCTAAGGCAGGCAAGCCCTTTTAAAAATGAGGATAAATCATTACTGAAGAATGAGGATTAAGGTCATACTGCACTTTGGAAAACCCACCTGCTGTTCTGTGTGTAGTGACTCTTCTGTGATTCTATAAAACAAGACTATTTCCACAGTCCTTCATATGCTGGTATAATAGTAACAAAGAGGTTAGATTGTCTGATTATAGTGAACTTTATTAAATAACACACTCCTCATAAACTTCTATCTCAATAGTAAAAGGTTACCCTCATATTTGGAAGTTTTTAGTTGCAGAGTAATAGTCATTGCCCAAGGAAGAAACCAAAAGGATATGACTTAAGTTTCTTAGCGAAAGTGTCTTCTTTTCTTTGTTTTTTTTTTTTTTTTAAATAGCAGGAGGGGAAGAATGAAGGGGGGGAAATCGGAGGGGGAGATGAACCATGAGAGACTATGGACTCTGAGAAACAAACTGAGGGTTCTAGAGGGGAGGGGGGTGGGGGGATGGGTTAGCCTGGTGATGGGTATTAGAGGGCACGTTCTTCATAGAGCACTGGGTGTTATACACAAACAATGAATCATGGAACACTACATCTAAAACTAATGATGTAATGTATGGTGATTAACATAACATAATAAAAAGTGTTTTTTTAATATATGCAATGTTTTTGCATTTGTAAATAATTATACTTCCCCCATCACCAGGTATATTTTAGCAATAATGATAAATCTGAACCTATCAATAAGATTAAAACAGGATTCTACATTCATTTTTATTTTATGAATCTGACATAATGGAATTAGGCCTCACACTGAGATTTCTAGAGCACCCTGGACCTAAAAATTTACATTTTAGTTAGCACTAACTGGATGGAGTTGCAGTAGAATGCAGCGTGGTTGACTACTTGCTTTATGTTGAAGATCAGTCTGATGGATCTATTGTCTTTCACATCTTCAACTATGGGTTTGACTAAGCTACAAATTAGTACTTTGAAAGTATTCGTTGACTGCTTCTTTTAACCTTCTCTGAAGTAATTATCTGCTGTATATTCCTACCCACTCATATGCACGCACATGCATAAACACATGCCAATGCACACAGCGCAGCTTGACTAATTGCCTATTTTAAATATTTTAAAAGTTCAATGCTTTTCTCTTTAACTCTGAACAATTTCATCTCCAATTACCCACATTCATGGTCAACTTCTAAATCTACATCTCTTGTTTTGTGCATTCTCCTTAACTCTAAGCCCACATACCCAGTTTTCAGGTGGACCTTGGCAATATGAATGTTCCCAGAAGCAGATCAATTGCCTCACATCTTCAAACTCCTCCTCTTCCAAATCCGGTCTTCCTCCTGCATCTGTCTCCTGATATGGCCTCCTCGTGCTCCCAGGTGTCCATGTCTGAAACTTCAGAATTTCAAATCATCTCCCCGCCCCCTTCACCCTCCTCCTCGAATCAGTGTCTTCTAATCATTGCTTCCATTTCCATGGTGCCCCCTGCATTCATTTCCTCAGTGTCCTCAACCTTCCTTTCCTAGTCTAGCCCTCAACACCTCTCACCTGGCTTCACCAAATTTCCTACTATCCATCCCTCCAGTAGCCCAGGCCTCTTCTCCATCCCTTATCCCTCTCTGAGTCAGTTACCTTCCCAAAATTAAGATCTGGCCCTTTCATGCCTCCCAAAATTTGCACATCTCCTAACATCCAAAAAATAAGATTCAAATACCTGGTTTGGGTATTCAAGAGCTCTCTCTATGTGACCTCAACACAACTTTTCAGTTTTATCTCCAAGCCTACTGCTTTTTCTTGGTCTCTACTGTGAACTAATCATTATTCCAATTCCAATTACACACTTCCTATTGCCTAAGACTACTCCTTTTATCTTTTCAGCTATCACCATTGATTGCTCCTGTCCTTAACATCCATTTTGAAATCTTAGCTACTCTAATATCCTCTAACTTGAAATTCTTCTCAGTTCCCTGAGTCAGAATGATTGCCTTCTTTCTCTTGTCTTCATTACACTTTGTTTGCATCTCTGCCATGGTAACTATTACTTATCACTTTAAATTATATTAGGTTTTATTCAATCCAATAAACATTTATTGAGAGTCTTCCCTGTACCGGCCAGTACTAGGAAAAATAAAATGAGTCAGACAGTATCTCTCCTCAAAAATTTACAGTCTAAACCATAGACTAAGCAGGCAAATTTTGTGTCACAAGGAAGATACAAACAAGGTACTGTGAAGGCTTCAATGAGGTAAATCTTTGTCTTCCTTTCCCAGAGAAGGCAAGAACCACCTTTCTCCCTCTCTCTCCTTTTCTTTCTTCTTCTCTCTCTCCTCTCCCTCTCACACAGTAACACACAACATACACACATACAACTGTGTGTGTCAGACAGTAAATATTTATTGAATGCAATTTTTTTAAGATTTTTTATTTATTTATTTGACAGAGAGAGACACAGCAAGAGAGGGAACACAAGCAGGGGGAGTGGGAGAGGGAGAAGCAGGCTTCCCGCAGAGCAGAGAGCCCGATGTGGGGCTCGATCTCAGGACCCTGGGATTATGACCCGAGCCGAAGGCAGACACTTAACGACTGAGCCACCCAGGCGCCCCTTGAATGCAATTTTTTAAACTCAGTAGATTGATCAAAGTAGGTTGACTGCATGTTATGGGCTGAATTGTATCTCCTCAAAATTCGTGTGTTGAACTCATGACCCCTAAAACCTCAGAATGTAACTGTATTTGGAGATAGGGCCTTTAAAGTGATGATTAAATTAAAATGAGACTGTTAGGGTGGGCCCTGATCCAATCTAACTGGTGTCCCTATAAGAGGAAATCTGGAGACACAAAGAGACACCAGGGATGTGTGCTCATAGAGGAAAGAAGACCATGTAATAACATGGGGCCCATCTGCAAGCCAAGGAGAGAAATCTCAGAAGAAACCAAGCTTGCTGACACCTTGTTCTTGGACTTCTAGTCACCACAAGTGTGAGAATTACATTTCTGTTACATAAGCCAGCCAGTCTATGGTACTTGGTTATGAAAGCCCTAGGAAATTAATACGCTGCATAGCCAAAGAATAGCAGGGGCAAAGGGGGAAGCTGACACTAAGAGAAAACTAACTAGAAAATAAGCACATAATTGAAAAAATAAACTCCATAATTTGTATGGTCTACATATTATAAAAGCAAAAATAATAGCCTGACTGGGTGAGGTTCACATAACCAAAGAGAATTATGACACCCCGCATATTGAAACATAAGCTAAATTAAGGATTCCCAGTCATTTTGCCACAATTTTTTCCTTATTATTTACTTTCTACCTTGGGCTACAAGTATTTGTTGCTAATTGTGCTTGCTTGTTTGCCTGATCCATCAAACAAAATGTATATTATTTTCCTACATATTAAAGATAATGTGGGGGGGGAGTGTATACCCAAGTATATTTTTTCATCAAGATATGATTAGCTTGACATTTCAATTAATCTGTGCAGTCACATTGCAGGCAAGCACATGATTCTAGTAGACTTTTTAAAACACTGGAATCAGCTTGAATAACATTCCCCTTTTCAACTTTCTTGGATCATTAACAGTTTGGATCTCTATATCCAGCTTGATTAATCAAATCACTAAAGGCCATACTCTTCAGTGTCTGGCATAGTGTTTTACTAATGCATATATGAATTTGGGCTTTCTTTGAGAGTACATTCCCAAAAAGTCTTCCTAAATGACTTTATACTAAAATGGTATTTAAAAAAATGTTTAATGCTCTGATCTTTTAAAATATATATGCATAGCATTCTTATTTCTTGCCAAAAGTAAATAAATACAGTGGACCCTTGAACAGCACAGCTTTGAACTGCATGGGTCCATTTATATGCACATCTTTTTTGATAAATATGGTACAGTGCTGTGAATGTATTTTCCTTATGATTTTCTTAATAACATTTTCTTTTCTCTAGCTTACTTTATTGTAAGAACGCAGTATATAATGCATATAAGATACAAAATACGTATTAATTGACCATTTATGTTATCAGTAAGGCTACTGGTCAACAGCAATAGGCTACTGGGGAGTCAAAAGTTATACATGGATTTGTAACTTTGTGGGATCAGGGTTGACATCCCTAACTTCTATTTTGCTCAAAGGTCAACTATAAATACAAATCCATGGCTTAATGGCATAGCATATGCTGTAATGTGTATGATAGAAAGAATGTTGAGCCACTTTTATTTATCTACACTGAACAAAAAACAAACTCTTGTGTAACAAATTAGTTGTGAGTGAAACCAAACATAACTTACCAAATTAGTGATACAATTATAATGTAAGATTCATTTGACCATCTGACTAGACCTAAGCACTTACTGTCTATGATTGTTAAAAATAATGACATATACCCATTCATATCAAGTTCAAAAGAAGCCAAACTTCTTCATTGGCACCATGTTCTAGTGACGCCAGGATGGATGTTTATGAATAACAACTCTACCATTGTCAAAATTCTCAGTTGACTTTGTATAATTCATTAGTTGATGAAATACATTATTAAAGGAAAAACAAAATGAAATCTAGACCACTAAATTGACATTTTCTGTTAATTCACTTTCTCGATTATAATAGTTGTATAAAAGCAACTGATTTTAATTGTCATATAATCAATCTATCTTAAACATTAAAATAGTGCACATAAAATTGTGTTACTGCTTAAAGCAGTTTGTTCAAATGATGATGATCCTTCTGGTGAAGCAGCCAACTAATAGTGAGGACATTTATGGGACACTAATTTCTCCATTTCTAAATGAAGCTGGTCAGGCTACTACAAGGGAGCTATCTATAGGTTGTTCTTTGTACAAAGGGACAAAGCCAATGGGGTGAGTGGGGGCTGACAGCCAGCCTGAGCCAACTGCCTAAGCCATGTACCTATAGGCCTCCAGAACCCCGGGGGAGGAGCCTTGGACTAACTCACACAAAGGGACCCTTTATGCCCTAGTAGCCCTGAGGCTGTCACTTTCATCAACTAAATGATGCTAAAATTTCCACATATACGTAGAATCCAGTCTAACAAATATCTAAATAGAACATGACTCATGAACCAATTAAACCTTTTGAACATGATTTGAACTTAAGCAATTGTAAATAGTTTTAAAATTGTGCATGACTTTTTTTCACAAAAGATAAATATTATATTCTAAATATTTTTGAAACTTTAAACTGCCACCATTTGATTCAGCACACTAACAGAATAGAAAGGCAATGTGTAACCTCTATCCTACATTTTTTAACATTTTGCAACAAAATGATCTTCTCAACAGTTGCAGCAAGTAAAGTGATGGAGTATCTAATCACTGAATCCCACCTTCCTTTTATGTCCTCTCTAAGAAGCTAACCATGAGCAAAACTAAGGACCACAAGAATAAACCACATACCCAGCTGAATATTAAGACAATTTAGAAGTAAGTCCTCATGAAAAAACAAAGACTATTTCTTTTTAGTCAGTCCTTATTTCAAAATTCTTTTTCTAAAAGTTTCAACCAGGTTAACAATCTAAAAAATTTGCAACTGCTTCTTGGATAGTGAGGTAGTCTGTGAGGTAGGGGGAAAGGTGGGGAATGGTATCTAAATTGCTGCCTTTCACTTATTCAAGAGGTATTTTCTGAGCATTTTTTATATGCTTTGGAGCAAGTAAAGATTAAGAGCATTTAAAGATTAAGATTAAGATTAAGCATGTAAAGATTAAGTGACCTTAACCCTTTAGCAATGTCCTTATTCTATTGGAAACTGAAATTCTTATCATATGTCAAAAATTTCACAAGACTAGTTGAACAACATTTTGTTTCTTTTTATTCATCCACCCCACTGAATTTTACTGACACGAGTCTTTGAGTTATTTTTGCTCAGAGGATATCTTTTCGTGTTGCCTTTTATTTTATTTTATTAACCTTTTATTTCTTCAATTTGTTCTTAGGCTTTCTAGTCAAAACACATTAATTTCACTAACATTCTCTTCATCATTAACTGTTCAAGTATCTTTAAATACTCTTGTATACTTCAGCAAAGGAGATGTGGTCATTGTGGGTATATGTGTATATATTTTAGTTTGTAAAACTCCATCAAACAGTGCCAGGAATAAGGTGCAGATTATGGACTATATGTCAGAGGTTTAACTGAGAACTCAGTCAATCACATTATATTGATTAAGAATGAATCAAATCATCTGTGATAAAATGCTTGCATTCATACACTTTTAGCCAAAAAAAGTCAAATTCCTTCTTAATAAAAGCCACAGTTCTAATAAATTCAAGTACACATTCATAAGATGATGTTCCTTAAATAGTAATGATGCAACTGATATTTGTTTGATGTTTATTATAACAACTAGCTTAATACACTGTGCTTTAACTCATTGATAACGTCAGGTCCTTCTGAGATAGGTAAAACTATTTGCTACTAACTTGGATGGTGTTTTATAATTAAATTAGTGCTTTCAAATGTCTCCTCATTTTTTAGCTTCTATGTTAAATAACACCTTCCCAAAACTCTTTTTAGTTTTCTATGACTGCTATAAATATTAGATAGATGATGATGATAGATAGATAGATAGATAGATAGATAGATAGATAGATAGATAGATAGACAGATAAATTTGTCAAAATCCTCCAGAAAAACAGAACCAATAGGATGTGTATAAATAAATAGAGAAAGAGACTGAGATTTATCTTAAGGCTCATGAGATTGTAGACACTGGCAAGTCCAAAGTCACATCAGCAGGCTGGAGATTCTGGGAAGAGTTAATATTAAAGCTTGAATACACAGACAGTCTACTGCAGAATTTCCTCTTCCTTAGGGAATGTCAGTTTTTTTATCCTAAGGGCTTCAGTTGTTTGGATGAAGCCCACCATTATGGAAGATAATCTGCTTTACTCAAAGTCTACTACTGATTTAAATACTAAATAATAGCTTCACAACAACATCTACAGTGTTTGATCAAATATCTAAGTCCCATGGTCTGGCCAAGTTGATACATAAAATTATCAAAGATCTATAAATGATTGATACGTCGAGAGAGAGAGAGAGATGTCATCACAGATAGATGTTTAATAGTAGTAGTAGTAGTAGTAGTAATATTATATCTTTCTTTTCCTGCTTAGCTCTAGGTATTGCTTTTTTACTAAAGGTGTTTTATGTGCCTCTGTCACCGCTCATTCCCTTCTGCTTTGATTTCCCAGTTCTAACCTTCTGAGGAATGGATTAAAAAGAGAAGAGTAGTTCTGAATGTAAAATGGAAGGAAAATGCCCGTAAGTGACAGCTGGAGTGTTCATCTATAAATAAGAGTACATGTGGGTTTTGTGTTACTGTATTTGGTTTTCCAAAAGTCTTTCTTATTTGTTTTTATATGTCTCTTTATTTTGGTGATTGAGTTTGCCAGATACGTGAAAGGTAAAACATCAATGAGACTTTTGTAAGAAGTTATTATTTACCCATTTTTAACATAGAAAATATATAGAAAATTTACTGTAATGATTTGACTTGCAACTATAACTACCACTTGTCTTCATAAAATATAAAATTGATACCTTACAAATTTCTATTCATAGATATTATCCATGTTCACTGATTTCATTTACCTTCTATTCTTTCCAGAACATGATTTGCCTTTTATTTGCTTCACTTACTAATCAAGGTAATCTGAGATAAATAAAGCAAATTAAATATCAAGAACGTAAAATCTGTTTTAATGCATTACAACAACCGGAAGAAAGAAGTTAAATAGTTCCATATCTTTTAAAAATCTAATAATAGTGCCCTTTTCAGAAAAGTACATTCGATATCTTGATGAGTCAAATTTATGCTGTTTTAAGAATTTAAAGGAACATTTTGACCTGGAGTACATAATATCCTGAAACCACATCACAGCTCAACGTTCTTATACTTTTTATTAATCTTACATAAAATCTGAGAATTCCAAAATAACAAGAATTTTAATTAGTTAGTGGAAGGCACTCATATTGATGAGGGATAGAAGCAGAAAAATGTTCACCTTCAGCCCAGAAGGCTGACCTATAGCCTGCATAGTTCCAATAAGGATCAAACATGTCCTGGTTGCTACATTCTCACAGGGTCTCCTGACTGCCTGTCCATCTCACCGATAGTTAATATCGAACAGAATGAGAAGTACCAGAGAAATCTTGTGAAAGTAGTTTTACAAGTAGAAATTCGAAGAAGACACTTATGATCTGATATTCCCTGCATGTCCTCTCCTCCTTGAGCACTAAGCTTATAACCACCAGCTTCATACAGCAAAAGTGCTGCTCTTTATGCCCACAGAGACCGTCCCCGTGCTACTTAAATAAACTTACTAAGTTACACCATACGACATCTCAAGAATTCTTTCTTGGCCACTGCGCTCAATGATCCCACATCAATATTAAGATTTGTTATGATTTCAAATCAAATACTTAGAAGATGGTTAATAGTTTTATTTATTCTCTTTATAAAACTAACTTCTCAAGTTTCTTTCAATTATTCAACACTACAGACCATAATCAAGATGGAAACCAGTCATCATCATTTCAGCTTCCTGGAATTTATTATAATTAATCTTTGAATATGTTAAGGCAAAATGTTGAGACATTTAGTAGGTAAAGTAACATAACAATAAAAATGTTTAACTAAATACCATCACTACTTCCAAATCAATAACAAAAAAATAATTCCAAATGACCTATAAGTAGAGTTGTTTGTGATTAATATCTGCAAGTATCACTTGTAATTAATGTCTGGTTTATCTTCTGTTTTTATCACTCTTGTAAGGTAATAGGCAAGAAGCCAGATACAGACCTCAAATCATCAATATCAAAAAGTTCTTTGTTATGGACCAAAAGTCATCTGCCTCATTTTTGGTATTTGTTCACCTTTATATTATATTCATTATCCATTATAAATAGATCAAGCCCAACATCAAAGTCTTCACCTACCTAGATGTTCCATTGATTTTTTTTCCCCCGCTGTACATGTGACTTAAGAACACGTTTACTTAATATCAAATCTTTTTCTGTTTCTTGTGTCGGAAAGTACCAAGTAAGTAAATGGAAAATCATTACCAGTAGGAGAATGCTTGCCAAAATCAATGAACATGAATTACAATGGCCCTCCAATTTAAAAATAGACTGACTTTTAATTATCTCTGAAGGCAAATGAAATAACAATGACATTTAAAATGATATCTCAAATAAGGCATCTTTCTTCAGGATATAAGAAAAAACAGAGCACTATCTGAAAATATTTCCCAGAGCCCAGTCAAGCAGCATTATAAACACTCAAAATCAGAGTTTCTTTCTTTTTTTTTAAGATTTTTTATTATTATTTATTTATTTATTTGATGGAGAGAGAGACAGCAAGAGAGGGAACACAAGCAGGGGGAGTGGAGGAAGGAGAAGCAGGCTTCCTGCCCAGCAGGGAGCCAGATGCGGGGCTGATCCCAGGACCCTGAGATCATGACCTGAGCCAAAGGCAGACATTTAACGACTGAGCCACCCAGGCACCCTCAAAATCAGAGTTTCTGCCTCAGACATTATAAAGTCCAGAAACAGAGAGAACTTGTCAGAATAGGATCTAGATCTCACATACTGCTCCTGTCACTCTCTCCACGTGGCTGACAGAGAGGAGAAATTTGGATCTTACCAATAAGTGCCCCAATGGTCAGCTCCCAACAAAGCTGGATAAATGCACCTTCTTCAAAAGGTAGGTTCAAACAGAAGTGCTCCATGACAAAACTGACCTGGGAGCCAAATGTGATAAGGTCTTTGATTTAATAACACAGACACTGCTGGTGCGCTTGGGTGCCTCAGTCAGTTAAGCGTGCAACTCTTGATTGAGCCCCATGTTGAGTTCCACACTGAGCATGGAGCCTACTTACGATTCTCTCTCTCCCTTTCCCTCTGTCCCTCCCTGCTTGCATTCTCTCTCAACACACACACACACACACACACACACACGCTGCCCTCAGGTCTGAGTATCTTGACTAGAATTATGTACTTCCAGTGTCAGCTACTTCCCAGTCAACACCAGCACTTCCCTTCCATCTCCAGACCCTGTGGCTGAACCTCATCTACTAGTCACATCCACTCTGGTCAAGATGAATTCACTCTCAGGAGCCTTACTGCTCTTTCCTACAAGCAAGCTATAATGAAGTTTTCATAAGTCAATTAAAAATGTGTAACACCTCTGAATTTCAAAAGGAAGGCATTGGTGTGGGTCCCTTTCCTCAGAGGAAACTTCTTTACTTCTGTGTAAGTTTATGGTGACAGAGAAATTCATAATGGAGCGTTTCTCCCAAGGACCCCTGGCAGTAACTAAATGCCACAGTTTAACAGATGTCAGAAGTAAAATCCACCTCCTACATCCTGGGCAGATATCCTGGCACACCTAAAATGTCTTTTTTCAAAGACAATATATATAAAATGCCTTGCATGTAACTGTTTACTGAGGAAAGGTACCATTCATGTCTAATGAAAAGTAGCTCTTGCTATTAGGAACACAATCACATAGTGTACAGATTCTGCGGGGCAGATTTTTAATCAGATACAGGAATAACCACATGGGATAGCAACCAGCATGTATTTCCATTTCCTTAGATGTCCACATACTCATGTAAAAATCAGAGCTATCGGTACAACACAAACTTTTGTAATAGTCCAGATCAAGCTCTTTCTATTTTTCTCCATCTCTAAATTTTCCATATGCAAGTAAGCGCCCATCATGTGTTGATTAACAATATAAAATGATAACAGTACATATTTTCACCAGTAACTAGAATTATCCTGCCTGTATAGATTCTTGGGGAAAAAAAAAAAAAAAGACAAAGCTCATAAAGGTAGAATAAATTGAAATCAAAGCCTTATCCTCTGGATAAATACCTCAATTGTGTATATACCCTATTCACTGACAAGTAAAACAGAAAACCATACCTTCATTTAAGTCCTAGAGTCTAGAGTTAGACTCTCTTTCTCATTTGTCCAAAGAGACTGGAAGATGAGAGATGCTCAAGAATGGAATATACTTCGTTATTTGGAGTCAGCCTGACACTAGCATTCCAAGTTCTGGTTCCTCCGTAGGTATTTAGGAAAGCTGATGACAAGGACACATAGTCAAAGTCTTGTCTCCCCAAATACATAATAATAAAAATAGTTACATTTACGCAACCTTTACTGTGTGCGAGAGACTGCTCTAAGCATGGAGTGAAAGAGAGAGAGAGAGAGAGACTCTGTGTGTGTGTGTGTGTGTGTGTGTGTGAATGAGTATGTGTCATATAATATTCACAATAATCCTCTGAGGAAGCTACTATTATTATCCTTATTCTACAGATGGGAAAACTAAGGTCCAAGTGTATATACTGTTTGGAAGCGGCAGAGCCGACATTTAAACTCAGGCCATCTGAGTTCTGGGGTACTTTCTTTTAACTGCTACCCTCTACTGCCTGATGGAGTGGACATTTCCCCAAGCAGGACACCCGTCAGAGGCCCCACCTCAAATCATTTCCCGGAAGACCACCAGAGGAAATGTTATTATGTCCTATTTTTTCAGGTGATGCTATGGCCTTAGGATTTTTCAGACTTACAGGGCCTGTAGCTCATACTGGCAGAGTTCCTGTGTCACTTTGAGAAGTCCCAAAATTCAGCTGGTCACTTAATTAGGCAAAAGCACAAGTTTAACTTCTTGTTCCCTGGAAAACACTGCACTGAGCACTAAGAACTTACAAAGAGGCAAGAATGGTCTTTGTACCCAGATACTGCTGTGGGCTGAATTGTATCCTCCCAAGTTCATATGTTGAAGCCCTAATCCCTAATGTGATAATATTAGGAGATGGGACCTTTGGGAATAATTAGGTTTAGATGAGGTCGTAAGGGTGGGGCCCTCATGATGGCATGAGTGCACTTAGGAAAAAAGATACCTGAGAGTCTCTCCCTCTCTCTCTCTCTCCTTCTCATATGTGAGGACACAGTGAGAAAGTGGCCACGCTGACACCTTGATCTTCAACTTCCAGCTCTAGAACTATGAGAAAATCAATTTCTGGTTTTTAAGCCACCCAGTCCATGGTATTTTGTTATAGTAGCCCAAGCTAAGACAGACACAGATGGTGTTTAATGATAAAAACAGGACAGACACTTAAATCTGTGTGTTCACAGAAGAGATTCAGTCAGGAGCAAAAAACCATATTTAGAGATTTAGAAATATTTAGAGATATTTATGTATTTTAATAGAGAAGGTAAATAGGGAAGGATGGATGTTTGTCATTAAGGCAGATAATGATCATCCTTTTTAATATTGCTACTTCTTACTGAATATGGAACATAACATTTTCTCATTTAATCCTCAAAATAACCCTATGCAAAACTGAAATTTAGACAGACTAGGTAATTTCCCCAGAGCACAGAGCAGTAACCTCAAGGCAAAGACTAGACCCTAGCTCTGACTGCAAACCCCCGGCCCTGCCCTGATCATAGAGAAGGTCGCCAGATAGGTCTGGGTTCTTCTGGCAAAGCTTCCAGAGCAGCTGAAATCTAGAAGAGAAAAAAGCCAGCAAACAATGCCTAGATTCAAGCTTCCAGAAAGAGCAGTAAGATACCCCTTTTGCGCTCCTGGCAAGACAAAGGAAAATAACAGCTTCTTCTTTGTAAAGCGATTCTCCCTTTTAAATCAATCCAGGATGAATACAAATAGAGCATCAACCAAAGTTGCACGTGGAGAGGACTGTCAGTCCCAAAAGGTTCTGAAAGGAACTTGGATCGAAGATAATCGTGTGCTTGGTTATTCATTCTCAGGTCACATTCTTTTTCAGGTGTGTGAAAACTAGTAACGATTTGGTGCTTAAAATTTAGTAACAGTGTATTTTACCAAGATTTTGAGTTTATAATCTAAAGTACTCTATTCTCCTTTCACTCAGAAAATCTTGTTTTTAAGTAACTTAGTTGAGGACTGAAGTTTGGAAGCTCCTATTGAGCCATTGTGGTGTGTGGCTGTATTTTTTTTTTTAAGCTCTCTGCTCATTTGAGCATTTTGTTCTCAGAAACAGCCCAGTAGTTAAGAAAAATTGTCCCACCAATCAGTAAAGGCATTCTTTTCAACCATCTGGCAGGCTTTTAAAATGGATGATTTTTTTCATTTTTTTTTTTTTTCCCAGCCAAATGATTTCAACACAATCTTCTACCAGATGTCTTCTGTTTCTGAACAAATGATGATAGGAAGCAATTTCTGTCTCTCCACAAAGGTATAAATAGTGAATAATCTTGACTCCATTTAAAGTGTAATGCTAAGACACTATTCAATTTTCTCTCCATTTTCTCGTGGATATTTTCTACTTCTCAAGATTATTCTAAAGAATAAGGAAAATGATACATTCAGAGATAAACAGATAATAAATGTTGGCCTTATTTGTTTTGTTATAAGAATAAGGTTTACCTTGGGAATTTTAAATAATTCATAAATATGAGTAGAATTCAATCCTATAATCAAATATGCCATAAGAAAATGTTCAGCTGATTAGCATTTAAAGATACACATAATTCTTGTGGCTCTGCATGCTAACTAAGTAAACTCAAATTTATATTAATAAGTGAACTTTTTAAATTTTTACACAAATTACTTTTATGTGTCAAATGACTTATAGCCCTCCTCTTTCCAAAAGAATTTAAAATAGATTACAACAAAACATACAACAGAGAAAAGTAGAAAATTTCCAGACAGAGGACTAAAAAAAGATGCAAACATTTTTACTACAAGAAAACACATTGATGCCACTAAAATTCAAATTTGGTTTTGTATATCCTCATAATAAGGTCCCATAATGATAGATAGAATAGTAAATCGTGTGTCTGCCATTATGTCACTATTGCATTGAAAGGAATATGTCAACTCTTTAAAGAACTTTTCCTGACACTAAATTCAAACCAAGAGTTTATAGGTTAAGGGAAGAGAATTGGTGAATTAAAAAAAAAAATTAAAAAAAAAAAAAAATATATATATATATATATTCTTAGAGACCCTTTGAACAATTTTCAAAACATAAACCAGAAGGGCGTCTGGGTGGCTCAGTTGTTAAGCGTCTGCCTTCGGCTCAGGTCATGATCCCAGGGTCCTGGGATTGAGCCCCACATTGGGCTCCCTGCTCCGCGGGAAGCCTGCTTCTCCCTCTCCCACTCCCCCTGCTTGTGCTCCCCTCTCGCTGTGTATCTCTCTGTCAAATAAATAAAATCTTAAAAAATAAATAAATAAACCAGGAAATCTATGTTTTTGTTTTTTATATGCAATATTTATATGAGTATTACATAATATACTGTTGCTTGATTTATTCAAGTAAAAAAAAAAAACTCCATATATACAGACACCATTGTGCATATGTTATTTAGTAACATGAACTCTTTTTTTTTTTAAGATTTTATTTATTTATTTGACAGAGAGGGACACAGGGAGAGAAGGAACACAAGCAGGGGGAGTGGGAGAGGGAGAAGCAGGCTTCCCACCGAGCAGGGAGCCAGATGCGGGACTCGATCCCAGGACCCTGGGATCATGACGTGAGCCGAAGGCAGACGCTTAACGACTGAGCCACCCAAGCACCCCAGTAACATGAACTCTTGATTAGAAAGTGATCTGTGTCAGATAAGGAAAGAACCATCTTATAGAATCCTGGTCATAGAAAGAAGTTCACGCTGTTTATTATTCTTTCATTTTAGGTAAAAGTTTCCAACTATATTCCTCACTGCTGTTCTCCACCTTTGTAACTGTGCTAAATGTCTTGTCCATACACTTCTTGTTCTTTTTGCTTCTATGCCTGGTCACCTACCTGCTACAAGGCCCTTCCCCAATATGTGTTCAAGCAACACGTCTTCAAGCCCACCTAGCCTTCAAGAGTAGCTTACTGGCTTTCCTCCAAAATCACTTGCTTTCTTCATTGTTCCAATTAAGAGCTGTGCTCTCCTGAACAAGTCTCTAAAAATTAAATCTATCTCCCAGAGAATTGGAGAATTCCTCACTTCCCCCCAAGTCTTCATGTACAGTGTTCCTGAAAAATCTCCCTCTTGGAGAATGTCCATTGCATTTTAGATGTTCCTCTTTGTGGGACTAATAAAAATCTCCCTTGTGTAATGGATAGTATGGTTCACTTCCTAGGCCTGATGGTGGAGGGAAGGCCTATTGGTTGCTGGTCAGGACTCAGCACTTTACTCAAAGCCTCACTATGATTCAGGTCCTTACTATTGTTTCTTTTTTAACAGCTTTATTGAGGTATAATTGACATACAAGAAACTGCATACATTTAAAATGTAAAATTCACACTTAAGTGTGTTTATAAGTGTGTTTTGACACATTCGTGCAACTGAGAAACCATCAGGCCAATCAAGATAATGAACATTTATACCCACCACCCCTAAAAACTTCCTTGTTCCCCTCTGTGATCCTTTTATTCAAAAATTCTTTCTTCAATTAGGTTGCCATGTAATTGCCACATAGATGCTGATTTTTTGTATGTAAATGATATTTAACTATCTCAGGCTTTACCTTGGTTATCTTAATTAAATTTCAGCAGGGCCCTTATCTTCCAGCTTTGATTAGGAATCATCTCATTCCCTACTTGTTTGGGAATCATCTCATTCCCTAAACTACTGGGGTTTTTTTACTTTCTATTCAACAGATCCTATCACTGACTCTACTCATTGTAGGGAGTGATTCCAACATAGCCTTACAGTAAAAATCCTTAGTCTTGATGAGGCTTAACTAAGAGAAGGATCTCAACAGATATTTCCTCACAGACAATCTTTATTTATTTATTTATTTATTAAGATTTTATTTATTCATTTGAGAGAGAGAGCACAGGAGCAGGGGGAGGGGCAGAGGGAGAAGCAGACTCCCCACTGAGCAGGGAGCCCGACATGGGGCTTGATCCCAGGACCCTGGGATCATGACCTGAGCCAAAGGCAGACACTTAACCAACTGAGCCACCCAGGCGCCCCTCAGACAATCTAAAAATAAAAAGCAACTCTTTATAAAATACCCATGCATAAGCTTTCAGTATACTATGATTGTGATATTTTAGAACAAGAAGGCACTAAAAATTTGACAAATGTTCAATGAAACAGAAGTTCCTAGGCCAATAAGGCCCCTTACTCAATAGTTCATAAAATAATTCACTCAACAAGTATTAATCCCCACAACCACTCCTCACCGACACACATGCCTCCTTGAAGATCACTTCTAAAGAAAATTTTTCAGCCATTGCACCTTCAATTTCATTGTGAATATCAGAATATCTCCCTGGAGTCTAAATACTTTGATATTCAAGGAACAGAATTTTTTGAAACAAATCTTTTTTGATCATATATTTTTAAAATAAACACCTTATAAAAATTGAAGAATGATTTGTAGAGAGAGCATCACATGACATGATGTAATTAATCAGGCAACAAAAGGTCTGGCCACAAGATACAGACAAGGTAGTGCAGATTTTACTAGAAGACATTGGTGGCATCAGAGCAAATCTCTGGTGATGCATGAGTTGTGACAATTCCCAGTTGTTGGGGGATCGAGGGAGGCACTAACTGTGTGTACATGCTTGCTTGTGTGTATGTGTGTGCTTTTGTGTGTGCGCGTGCGTGCAAGACTCTGAGATTGATGAGCTTTTTGAGAAGTTAAAATAGCTTTAAACAATTCAGGAAATTTCTTAATCTGGAACCAACCAGTCCCAGACAGAGAACATTATCTTCTACTGAAGTTTAATTCCTAGATGATGAGTTTACCTTTCTGAGAATACGCACACAGCTTCTTGGCTCTGCTTTCAGAGTGAATTCTTGTGCCCAATTTACCCTTGTATCTCCCAGACTGAACAGGCTGTATCGGAGCTCTGTGAGATGAGCCGTGACAGACTCAATCAGTGTCAAGGAGGAGAAAAAGCACAAGTAGGCAGGGCGGCAGGCAGAGGGAGAGGGAAAAGCAGGCTCCTCGCTGAGTAGGGAGCCCGATGCAGGACTCGATCCCAGAACCCTGGGATCATGACCTGAGCCGAAGGCAGACACTTAACCGACTGAGCCACCCAGGTACCCCAGCCACTTGTATTTCATTTGCTCATCTAAAAATGGTGTGATGGCTTTGCAATCACAGTGGAATAGAAGGATAGTAGGGAAGAAAGGAAGCATACCGATCAAAGGCAGAGAAGCATAATGGTTACAGGATGGCAGAGCCAGACCATTTGGTTTTAATGCTGGCACTGATATATATATATATATAAACAAACTTGGGCAAATTACTTAATCTTGCTTCTTGTGTAAAATGGAAATATACCAACACCTACTTCATAGGATCATTCTGAGGATTAAACAAGTTAATATAGGTGAAGTGCAAAGAATAGTGCCTGGCATATTGTAAGCCTTATATAATAAGCAATAATTATATATATAAATAGCAATAATATATAAATAGAAATAATAATTGCTATTAGTGTTATCCAATATCTGTTTTATATTAATTTGTATTTAACATCCAAATAATTGGAGAGAACTAGATGAAACTAAAATAATTTGTGGGGGACAGAAACCCAACTCAAACTGGACTTTTTAAATGGCAAGTATGCTTAGAGAGCTTGGGGAAGGGCTGTATCTCATGAAACACCAGGACAGGAAGGTATTTGGGTGATCGTCAGTAAACAGTGGAACCACAGACAATTCAAACACAGCCAGATTTTCTCCCTCATTCTTCAAGACAGCTTCCCTCTTTTTTTCCTCTTTGCAAAGTGGCTTTCCTCCTCTCTGAAACCCTGCCGGGAAACATGGGGCTGACACGTCACAGGCCTTATATCCTAAATTCTAGAAACTCAGAGACGGGTTTACTTTTCTCAGTTCCAATTTTAAAAACCTTCCCAGGGAAGGTTTCCCATTGCCCATTCCTGAGGCAGCTCCACAAAGGTCCAGATGGGTGGGGGGTAGAACAGCTCCCAGTCCAACGGGGCTGCAAGACAGGCCTAAGCACTCTTGAACATCTTTAAAAATGTTTTTGCATGAAAACAAGATTATTTAACAGCAAAAATAAACTTCGTCCTCTGAATCAGTCCCTGCCGTCTTCTCTGCCAGGATTCCTCAATTGGCTTTCTTCTCAAGCCCAATGAAGGCTCCGAGAGCAAAAGAAAATCTCCCAGCTTCCTGCTACTTTCCCACACTTGGAACAGAACTGTGTTTGCATGATGTTCATTTCTGAATGAGCCTTGCTTGTTGTGCATTACTTGTTTGGTCTAGATTCCAAATCTAGATGCCTAAGTTAGAGGAATCTCATTCTTGGTCCTGACCACAAGTTTTTGTTTTTAAGTTGCAAACTCAGAAAATCACATCATTTGATTCTTGTAGTTGAAATGTTGTGGCTATCATAAACTCTGAAAAAGAATTTTAATAAACAAAAATTACTTTATACTCTAAGTTTGCTGTGATCTGTTTAGCATGTGAGTATGTGGATTCATGTGTGCATGTATTTTTTATGACATTCTCAGCACTTCTATTTTCATCAGAAAAACAATATGTTTCCTTCAGAATAATTCCTGATGTACCATAGGGAAGACACAGTCATTCTCTTGTACGTCTAGCTTTAAATGCAGTGGGCACACAAAAGTGGCTCAACAAATAATTCTTTTTAAAAAAAAAAAAAAAAGTTAGAATAGGGGAACCTGCGCGGCTCAGTCAGTTAAGCATTTGCCTTCGGCTCAGGTCATGATCCCAGGGTCCTGAAATCGAGTCCTGCATAGGGCTCCCTGCTCAGCAGGGAGTCTGCTTCTCCCTCTGCCCCCACCACCCTTAACACTTGTGCTCGCCCGCGCGTGCGCACGCTCTCTCTCTCTCTCTCTCTCGCAAAAATAAATAAAATCTTTTTAAAAAGTTAGAATGGAAGAATAAATGAATGGATAAATGGGGTAAAATGTAAAATCTCTCCAGTCCTGTTAGTTACAATTCCAAAGCTACCCTGTAGGGAATTAAGAGGAAAAGAAGGGCAGTTGGGCGGGGGAGGGGGGGTGTTCTAGATTAAAAGCAACTTCTGAACCAAGTGCAGTGAGTAGTTCTTAATTGGATCTTGTTTTGGGAGAGAAAAAAAAAGCAGCTGTATAAAACAATATGGTATAATGGGGGAAATAATTTGAATGTGAGCTGGGCATTCAGTAATATGAGACAATTAGATGAATTTTAATTGTGATAATGGTACAATGGTTATATAAGAAGTATCTAGGATAAATAGGATGTTTAGTATTTATTTTAAAATATCTTAACAAATAAAAGTGGAAACAAATACAGCAAAAGTTTATGGTAGAGGTATAGATGGGAAAGAAGCTACTGGAAACAAAGGTGCTTCAGTAGTTCTAAAACTACTTTACAATCCTTGAGGGTTTTTGTTAGCAGGTATAAAATACTCTTTCCTTTTTTATCTATAAAAAGAAACTATGGGCTCTTTCAATAAGACACAACCCAATTTTCCATTATTTTTTTAAACTTTTATCCTACTAATATACCATACTTGATATAAATCATACTTGTGACTCCCTCTTTCATAAGATAAAATTTCAGGGTATTCACATCCTATATCCTCATGGAATATCCTCACTCTCATCTCAACTTTTTTTTTTTTTTTAAGGTTTATTTATTCATTTTGGTGGGGGGAGGGGTAGAGGGAGAGAAAGAATCCCAAGCAGGTTCCATGCCCAGTGCTGAGCCTGATGCTGGGCTCGATCTCACAACCCTGAGATCATGACCCTGAGATCATGACCTGAGCCAAAATCAAGAGTCGGATGCTTAACCGACTGAGCTGCCTAGGCGCCCCTCATCTCTTCTTCTTAAAATCCGAACTTCCACTTACAGTCCAGGTGAAGCATCATCTTGATGGCTAAACAGTCCCAGCTGGAAGGAACCTCTCACAGCCCTACCATTCTAGAATCACAGTGTTGACACTTTGATGAGCATTGGAATCATCTGGGGGTGTTTTCAAACTGTACAACCCCAGAACTCCACCTCAAGAGATCAGCATTCAGTAGGTAGAGGTTAGAGCCAAGAAATCTGTATTTTTAATAAGTGCCCCAGGTAGCTTTGATGCAGGTGCTCCAAACACTTCATGTTGAAACAAGTGCTTGTCTAGACATACTTTTGAACTTTCCTAATTGTTTTGAATACATGTTTTTCCCATCATAGGTTTAACAACCTTAAAAACAAAAATCACAATTTATAGTTCTCATACCCCTCAAGAGTCTGACACAGTATCCTGTACATACAATGCAATATTAAATATTTATTAGGAGAATTTAGAGCTAGTAAGAAATTCTAGTCATTCTAAATATTTATATTTCTTTAAATATTGTCCTAGTTGATTTTTAAAATATTTAAATTTTTAAAATATTTTTAAATATTTAAATTTTAAATATTTTTCATTTTTTTATATATTTAAATATTGCTGTACTAGTTTCATAGATTAAAAAAAAACCCACAGTGCATTTATAACTTTAGGTTTTATATATATACACAAACTGTTATATTATTGTCAGGATTTGTACTTATGTGGCTTTTTTTATAAAAAGTCATATAATTACATTCAAATAATAGCTAATCAGCCCTTCACATATCTTAGTATTTACTAATAACATCAAGCTTTCTTTAGAAGGGTTGTATTTTTGGTAACCTTTAGAAACTATGATGACTTCTTAAATTACAGAGGAAATATATATAAATATATATCATAATGTATATTTATATATTAAATGTATAAAATTTCCTCCACAATTTAAGAAATCATCACAATTCCTAAAGTCTATCAATAATATACAAACACACCCATACACAGACACATATATACGTAAATGTATAGAGAAAGAGAGGAGTTGACTTTAATTAATACATGATATAAATGTGGTAAGGAGCCCAAAGTGATTAGCATTCTGGTGTTCCACACCCTAGGTGTTATTAGTTATTTCACAAATGTCAGTTAGCTTGGACACCAGGGAAACTAGAAAACAGCATGTAGGCAAATTGGTATCTATCCTCATCTTTCTATTTTTTTTCACGTACCCTCCATTCTTTTTTTTTTTTTTTAATTAGTGCTTTGTTCTGTTCCATAGTATTTGTTGATATTTTGCAGCATCTTTGTTCTGTTTCATTTATTTAGTTCATAGTATTAGGGCTGTGGGTATTTTTACGATCCTTATGTTCCCCCCTTTTGTTTCTTAGATCTTTAGGAAGGACTATAAAACAGCAGGTAAAGGCCCTCATAGGACTAACATTTCTCTCTTTTTTTGTTCTTTAAAGGTCTTTTTTTATTTTTTATCTTAGTATGGTTGACATACAATGTGACATAGTTTCAGGTTATATAACCTCCATTCTTAATACTATTGTTGTCTCTATACTGCATGACTAGGAAGTGCTCTGGGATAGCATTCTCTGTGTTTACCTTGCTTTGAGTTTGTTGAGTTGCATGAAATATAAATTATTGTTTTTCATTAAATTTGAGGAAGTTTTGGCTATTATTTCTTCAAATAATTTTTCTCATTTTTTTTCTCTCTTTCCTCTCCTTGTGGAAGTCCAATTCCATGTTAGATTGCTTCATAACATCCCATTGGTTTTTGAGATTTTGTTCATTTTTAATCTTTTTTTTTCATCTCTTCTTAGGTTATGTAATTTCTATTGATCTTTTCTTCAAATTAACTAGTTCTCTTTTACTCCTTTTCCAATCTTCTGTTAAACCCATCTAGCATTTTTTAAAATTTTAGTTACTTTATTTTTCAGGTCTAGACTTTACATTTTTATATAGTTACCATTCTCAAGAAATACTTGAACATCTTTTCTTTTAATCTTTTTTTTAATCTTTTCTAAAGATTTTATTTATTTATTTACTTAAGAGAGAGCTAGAGAGAGAGAGAGAGAGTGAGCAGTGGCAGAGGGAGAGAGAGAGAAGCAGACTCTCGCTGAGCAAGGAGCCCCATGTGGAGCTCAATCCCAGGACCCTAGAATCATGTCCTGAACTGAAGGCAGACGCTTAACCAACTAAGCCACCCAGGGGTCCATTTTTTCTTTCAATCTTTAAAACATGTTTATAATGGCTACTTGGAAGGCTTTATCTAGCAAATCCAACACCTGGGCCAACTCAGGGTTAGCTTCTATTGGCTGCCTTTTTTCCCAAGGATGGGTCACGATTTCCTGCCTTTTTGGACATCTTGTAAATTTTTGGTTGAAAACTGGCATTGTAGATAATATGGTGTAGCTACTCACAGTTCTGTTTCGTTCTTCTGGGAATTATTGGAGTTTTATTTCACTAGGCAGTTAACTTGCCTGGATTCAACTAAAAACAGCTCCCCCTATGGTACATAGCCTGTGGTTTCTTACAACTTCTTTTTTAGCCTGATCCCTGTAAGACTCCCTGTTGCTACAAAATTCTCTGATAAGCGAAATATTTGGGCAGGGAAGAGGCTCCCTCTCTGTGATTTCTTGTTTCTAGGGACTCTTACCTATTTTCCATTGACCCTACTGCCTTTGAGTTCTGGATCATGATAGTTCAGCTTCAGCTTTCTGCCATCTGTGCGGTCCACAGTTGGAAACTGCACTCAGTTAAAAAAAACATCCAAGGGGCGCCTGGGTGGCTCAGTTGATTAAGCGACTGCCTTTGGCTCAGGTCATGATCCTGGAGTCCCGGGATCGAGTCCCGCATCGGGCTCCCTGCTCGGCGGGGGGTCTGCTTCTCCCTCTAACCCTCTTCCCTCTCGTGCTCTCTGTCTCTCATTCTCTCTCTCTCTCAAATAAATAAATAAAATCTTAAAAAAAAAAAAAAAAAAGAAAAGCATCCAATTCACAGATCTGGATCTATATCCTTATATTTTTCAGATTTCTCTCTAGGGTCTGCGTAAATTTCATCAAGCCTCTTGTCTGTACATATGTGGTTCAGCAGTCAACCATGGATTTGGACAGTTTATGCTCTGAATTTGTGTCTTACTTGGGAGGGTCTCGTGCTGCCAGGGTTTTCCTTTAAATTTCTAGCTGCTTTCCCAGTCCCAAACCCTGATCTTGATATCATTTGCTGGGAAGACTGTAGTTTATTCCCACCACCATCTTCTACAGCCATATCTGTTTGAGTTGGGCCTCACCCTGGGACCACAAGCTGCAAATGCAATTCTTACACATTCCAGTTACAGGTTTTCCAAACTCTGCCAGTCACAGGTTTCTGTTTACTTTTTAACACCTTTCAGTGTCTTTATATAGATATTTTAAACCAATATTTTACATTTATCTGCAACTATTTTACCCCCTGCCATTAACTACATTCTTTTTTGAGCTACCATTTATCACACTTCTAATACCTGCCAAAACATGTACTAACAAGTTACATGAGATAAGCTTACCTGATGCAATAATCCCATTAGATTTATGTTAAGACTGAGATCAAACAGGTTTATTATCTCACCCAAGGTCATTTAATTAATAAGTCTGGGATTAAGAATTTAACCCAGATCTCTCTGAGTCCAGCATTATTTAGTAATGTATTCTTTATAATCAAATAATAATGATAAGTGTTTAATGCCTTCTTACTATGTACCTGGCACAGTACCAGGAGCTTAGGGTAATTCATTAATTCAGAATAACACATTTATTCCTCATAATAAGCCAATGAAATGGATACTATTGTCAACCCATTTGCAAATGAGAAAATTTAGGCACAGTTAAGCTTGTCTGAAGTCATACTGATATTAAGTGTTATAACTCAGATTCAAATGTAGGGAATCTCACTCTATACTCAAGAACAAATTAGACTTGGAGCCTAAATGCTTCCTACAATCAAAACAAGATAAACTAGATATGCTTATAAAGATAATTGGCTATAACTTTTTAAACCGTAAATTGTTATAAAAATGACATCTGTCCTATAGCATTAAGAAATTGACATTAAAATCAAGAGTATTATAAAATAACAGAATGTAATTAATTTTCATCAAGCTATTAATAAACTGATATTAATATCAATTGACAGACTTTTCAAAATCCTTATAATTCATTCATTCAAAGAATTATACTTTAAAATGTGGGCTAGGGGTGCCTGGGTGGCTCAGTCGGTTAAGCAGCCACCCGACTCTTGATTTCAGCTTAGGTCATGATCTCAGAGTTGTGAGATCAAGCCCTGCATCAGGCTCAATGCTGGGTGTAGAACCTGCATAAGATTCTCTCTCTCCCTCTTCCTCTGCCCCTCCCCACACCCCCTTTAAAAAAAAAAAGTGGACTTAAATACATTTTTAAATCTATAACAGGTGAAACTTTTTTAAAAAATACCTTTTATTGGGAACCCTCCTACACTGTTGGTGGGAATGCAAGCTGGTGCAGCCACTCTGGAAAACTGTATGGAGGTTCCTCAAAAAGTTGAAAATAGAGCTACCATATGATCCAGCAATTGCACTACTGGGCATTTACCCCAAAGATACAAAAGTAGGGATACGAAGGGGTACATGCACTCCGATGTTTATAGCAGCAATGTCCACAATAGCCAAACTGTGGAAAGAGCCAAGATGTCCATTGACAGATGAATGGATAAAGAAGAGGTGGTATATATATACAATGGAATATTATGCAGCCATCAAAAGGAATGAGATCTTGCCATTTGCAACGACGTGGATGGAACTAGAGGGTATTATGTTGAGCGAAATAAGTCAAACAGAGAAAGACATGTATCTTCACTGATATGAGGAATTCTTAATCGCAGGAAACAAACTGAGGGTTGCTGGAGTGGGGGGTGGGGGGGGAGGGATGGGGTGACTGGGTGATAGACACTGGGGAGGGTATGTGCTCTGGTAAGCGCTGTGAATTGTGCAAGACTGTTGAATCTCAGATCTGTATTTATGAAACAAATAATGCAATATATGTTAAGAAAAAAAAAAAGAAGAAGAAGAAGGTAGTGGGAGGGGAAGAATGAAGTGGGGGAAATCGGAGGGGTAGACGAACCATGAGAGACGATGGACTCTGAAAAACAAACTGAGGGTTCTAGAGGGGAGGGGGGTGGGAGGATGGGTTAGCCTGGTGGTGGGTATTGAGGAGGGCACATTCTGCATGGAGCACTGGGTGTTATGCACAAACAATGAATCGTGGAACACTACATCTAAAACTAATGATGTAATGTATGGGGATTAACATAAGAATAAAAAAAAATTAAAAAAAATTAAAATACCTTTTATTTTAAATCCAAATGATATGCTTTTATAAAATCTGAAAACCTTTTCCTAAATTAATTGTATACCAAAACTATCAATTATTTAAATGTTGCTTTTATATATGGTTTTTCCAAACACAAGCACCACCCCAATCATCACCATTACCACTATAGCATTACTTTTTTTTTTTTAAAGATTTTATTTATTTATTTGAGAGAGAGAATGAGAGACAGAGAGCACGAGAGGGAAGAGGGTCAGAGGGAGAAGCAGACCCCCCACCGAGCAGGGAGCCCAATGTGGGACTCGATCCCGGGACTCCAGGATCATGACCTGAGCGGAAGGCAGTCGCTTAACCGACTGAGCCACCCAGGCGCCCCTATAGCATTACTTTTAAAACCTGTTTTAGCCAGAACTTCACACATTCCTTTTCAGGTGGATACTTAAATTCTAGTATTAGTCATGAGTCACTCTACAAATGACAATAAAATTGAAAAATTATTATTGTCATGTAACTCAACAATTTTATTTAAAAAATAAACTCCAGTCTCTTGTAAGAAAGCTAATTTTAGGTGGGAAAGCCACATGAAATTAACTTTTCCAAGAGGTAGTAGTTTATGTAAATTAGGAACTAGGGAAGTGACAATTTAAGTGACAAGGTGATTGCTAAATTTTAGATCTCCTAGAATAGACTCTACAGATAAGTTTCGACGCTCCCCCAGGTGAGTAATCTGTTTCAGGTAACTATTTTCCTAATGTACACATAAAAACAAATTTTATCTGTGGATTCTCCAAAATGACATAGTTACCTTTTCCTTTGTTCTACCTGAGTCCATGAGGCAGATTGTGATCAGATTATTTTCATGGTTACCAAATGCTTTCGATTCCCAGCAAGGAAAAGACTAAGGAAACTAGTAAGAGAAACACAAAGAATTATAACACACTGGGAAAGTATTAGTTAAGCTTCTTGGCCCAGTAGGCTCCAGTACAAAATCAAAGCAGGCAATCCTCTGAAGAAATCAACTCCAGTCAACACTTACTATAAGTAAATCCAAATCAGATTCATAAGGGCATTTACTCCAAGTAGAGTAGTTCTAACTTCTCATTTTGTGACGTGACATTTAAAAGGCAATAAAATGGGGGCACCTGGGTGGTTTAGTCGGTTGAGCATCCTACCCTTGATTTCAGCTCAGGTCATGACCTCAGGGTAGTGAGATCAGCCCTGTGTTGGGCTCCATGTTCAGCCAGGAGTCTGCTTGTCCCTCTCCCTTCCCCATGTCCCTCCCCCCACCACCCCGCACACGTGTGGGTGTACGCGTTCCTGCTCTCTCGCTCTCAAATAAATAAATAAAATGTTTTTAAAAAATAAATAAAAGGCAATAAAATGGATGTCCTTAAACTGTGAGTTGGCTGAAATTATTCTGACTCTTTCCATTTCATTTCCTGCCACATATCATATGTCATTCTTGCAAAAGTAATTGCTTAAAAAAATGTCTAACAACATGTATTTCAAAAAAAAACAAAAAACAAAAAAACTACACACACTCAGGGTTTTTTTTCCATCCATCCAAAAATATCTAGCTGAAAACCTTCAATTGCAACGTTCATAAAAGAATCATGAAAATCATCCTTCAAGCCAATTACCTCCCCTTTCCTAAAATGTCTTACTCTCAAAGAGTTCAACTCATCTCACCAGGCCACGACTGTTGATACTGGTAAAACAACAAACAAATTACTCCTTCCAGGAGTAGCTGCATTTCATTAACAGACTCCAAGTTGAAGGTCCTTCTAGATTCAAAGAAATAAATCTCAGATAGTATAGCCACTATGACACAGCAGTGAGTAAGACATCTTTTCTGAGCAGAGACTATTTCTCAGTATCTTCTCCAAACACACGATGTGGGTGCTACTCTCTTCGTCATTAGCCTAGCCAACACAGGACCTACGGGTAAAATCTGATTTTGCTTTGGGCCTATTTGTCACTTTACTCTTGATCAAAGGAGAAAATCTTAGCTTTGACTATTTCTGAAACATAACATAAACAAAAGAAGAAGGGAAGGAAGAACAGAGAAGCAGTTGATGGTTGAAATGAGACACTGGAACATACGGCCAAAACAAAATAAACTGCTAAATTGGAATTACAATATCCCACAGATAAAATTTCCAGCAGCGCTCTAGTAAACAAAAGTCACATTGGCCGCTTTGTCACCAACATGTTACCAGATGCTCAATTTTTGTCTCATTACATTTCAAGAGATATTATAAGTGAAGATATTTCACTCACTTAAAAATAGGAGTCAGTAGGAAAATCCTACTAGTTGGCTTCATAGAAATACATTTTATAACCAACTCTGCTGTAATAAATCTCTTCTACAAAATAATTATCTTTCTACCTATACCATATATAATTTCATGACTATTCTTTGATTAGTACTATCACAAACTCTATCTCACTTTGATTAACATTTTTCTCAAGGATTATCTCAACTGAAAGAAATGTAGAATTTCAGTCTTTGACATTGATCCAAAATTCCGTTTACATAACTCACAGGTAAAGAAATGGCAGCATAGTCCAGAATGAAGTATATAAAAGCACCAGACGAAGTCTTAAAACAACTCTTTCCTGCCAGCCTACTTGCTGGGTCACCTGACTTTCATCAGCTTTTAAGTGAGTAGGATCCCGCCTAACCCTACATACAAGATATCTGAGGGGGAATGATTTGTGCTCTCAGCTGCTCTGATTTGTGCTCTCAGCTGCTCTGAAACCCTGAAAGAGAGCCTCTGACTCAGTAAAAGTCAGTTTGGGTGGGTTTCCTTTTTCATTATTTTTTAAACTTTTCATTTGCTTTCTTTATCAAATGAGGGGAAACTCAAGGTTCTTTTTACCTCTTCCTTACCAAACATGGCAAAGTCATTCATACCAAAGCTAAAATGTAAAACTTTACCCACCATCACAGCCCTTTAATAGGCATAACTTCGTTGAATTACCCTGAGACCCTGAGATGGAATTTAATAGACAGGAGAATGCAAATTTCAACCGTGGCAAATATATTGAGCAAAAACACTTGGAATGATTGTCTAAAACAAAAGTTAACTACAGAAAATGATTATTTTAATTCTTATGTGGGTCACTCAAGTTCAAAGAATTGAAAAATGTATTAATAATCTAAAAAGTCATTTTTCTACATGAATTAAGAAACAGCTAATCATAACAGCACACAATTTCTATTCCCAGAGGGCTTGGCCAGTGGAAAGAAAAACAATTCATTGAACATCTATGGATCCTCCTTTTTAAAAAGGTTTCAATAGCTATCTAAGGGAATGTTATTTTAAAATATCATTTAAAAAAGGAGAGCATTTGAACAAAAACACATATCAGATTTCATTTTATTTGTGAATTTTGAATTTTTGCTTTGTCATAATGTCTTCAAAGGGAAGTCAGGTGGCATTGTCATCATCAAGTAAGGATTTCCTCTAGTGTCCTCAATGAGGACGTTTCTAGTCATCCCAACAGGACTAACAATTAGGATTTTCTATCTGGTGGTAAAAATTGAGAGGATTAAGGCTAGGCACAAGAGATGAAGTTATAAACTTAACCAATCTCAGTGAATATAAATATAAATGGGTTCTTAGAATGTACGATTTTCTCCACTACCACAGGTTTATCAATTTAACTCATACCGGGCCAGATGATAGGCTACTCTTTACTTATGTAATTATTTACAATGATGCATATGACCTAGAAGTAATCCAATAAGAATCTCTGGCATTTGAGTAGTCCCTGTGTGAATTAATGGTGTATCCACAAATAATGTAAGAAAAGCATTTTCAGTACAAATTGTTACATAAGAGTCTTTAAGTCTTTAATGTTTTAACTCAAGAGCTGAAATTAAGAAATTAAGCATGTTTGTGTTTGTATGAATAATCTTGCTATGGTCGTTTTTACAAATTGATTCTCCCCCCCCCCCCCCCGCCCCGAGACTAAATAGCCTAATGTATTCATTTCATTTGGAAATGTATTTTGGCAAAAATTCTCCCCACCCACCCAATTCATAACCAAGTTCCAAGGTGAATCGGTTTAGAAATCAGACCTATGAGGAAAGATGATTTTATCTGCCAGAGCAATGCTCTGTGCTATTGTTTATACCTTTTTGTTGATAGTTACCCTGGAACACAAGAGGCCACACTGGCCTCTGGGGAAATAAGATTAAGGATGAGTGATTAAACACTGACATAGAATTGTAGAATTATTCAGTGATACCATAGATAACATCTATCTTAACTTTCAGATAAATACAACATTTCACTCCTACAGTAATGATAAATAGTGAGAGCTTTTAAAGAGATGATGTAAATAAGGTATCAAGGTTTTATTTCAATCAACACTAAAAATAGTTATATGCACAGATATTATCCCCATTTTCAATATCTTTGGCAGAGATGCACTGCTATGGTTTTAGGTCTTATTCATTCATTTATTTTTTTCCTTTTTCCTTTTTTTCTTTTGCTACTAGAGAAAAACTAAGACACATTTCCTTTTTATGAAAAAACAGAGTGAACTTGTAGTATATGAACATCTTTAATATTCATTTCTTCTTTCTTATCACCTTCAATTTCAGACCCGTTCCTCTGTCCCAACACTAAAGTGATCAAACCATGACCACAGAAACTGAGAAAAATACTCAAGGTATTGGAGACTCCATGGACATTTTTTTCCTCTTGTGCAAGTTCCTAATTCTCCATGGAAACAGTTTAGTTTTTTTTCAACAAACGTTCATTGACCTATGATAATGTAATCATATTTTGCCCTGAATAGAGTTTTGCCTAAAATTTTTGTGTACATTCGAAGTCTATCATCTGACTACATCCATAACGTGCCTCAGGGTTGAGAATATCTCAATGTTTCTGAGGCAAAACATTTGGTAACACTAAGACACTCATAGGCTGCATAGCCCATATCACTGAGGTAGTTCAATAAGTCATTGCTTATTACAGAGAAATGTATAAGTTTCCAAAAAATGTGAAGAAACAAGATATAAATCTATGGTAAAAGTACTCCAGTGTATGTTTTTCTTCAAAGAACAAATATGTATTGAGAATCAACCAAACGCAAAGCATATGCTAGAAACCATGTGCAGAAGAAGGGCAGTGTCAGAAAAGTTGAAAATATGTATTACAACACTTCAAAATTCCAAAAGAACTTACAATGGGGGGATTAAAATGGAAGAAAGTTTTATTAATGTAAGGCAATATTATTTAGTGAATAAGAATATACATTTGATTCCAGGTTTCACCAATTTTAGTTGGTGACCTTCATTTAAATTCTCTGGGATGTTTCCTCATCTGCAAAATGAGGATAAGAATAGTACCTTTCCCATGAGGTTTGAGGAATCAATAAGAAAATGCTCAGCACTCAGTAAGCACTCAGTAAATGTTGTCTATTGTTATTAGATGCCAAATGAGTAATACAAACAGGAGCCTAAGAACTTGGAAATGGAGAAGATAAAAAGGAACTTCAAACTGGAAAGAAGGATAGAATAGGAATGGGCAGAGAAGACTGGGGGAGTATTACAGTCTGGTGGAATGGACTAAGGGACGAAGGATAGAACGTCATGCTTGCAGGACCAGTCTAACTAGAGTAGAAAGTATAGGCTGAGCTTTACGAGGATGTAATATTGGAAAAGAAAGTAGATGTCAAATTATGAGTCATTTTGAATAAGAGGCAAGATAATCTGCACTTTATTGGTAACAGGGAGTAGTTAGACGTTGCTGAATGCATATTAATCAAAAATATTCACATAAATTTATGGAATTTAGCTTCTAATGACAAACTTTCAAGAGTAAAATCCAAGATGGTAATTGGAGTAACTGATTCATTTAGAAGCATATTTTGATTTTCTAAAGTACGCATCATACGTATGCGTCGGCCCTATCACATTTTATTTTCAGATAAGTGTACAGGGCTCTTTGACTTTCAATGCAAAATGGAATAGTTAATCTATTTTTACCTAAGATGCTTAACGTGTTTGGCCTACCGAGGTCTCTAAGAAGAGGATAATACAATGGTAAACAGAAATTGCTTAATGAGTCAAATGTGTCTGGTCTTGAAAAAAATGTCTTCAGTATTACATCAGTCTGAGAAGCCAGCTATTCATCAGATCTCATTATTAGATAAGCATACCAAATTAAGTTTCATAACACTTAAAGTGATTTTAGGGCATACCAAAGATTCCTCTATATTTTGTGTCTTCTCAAACATTAAAAATAAAAATAAATTAATGAAAGTTTTTAGCTTTTTTTTTAAGATTTTGTTTATTTACTTGACAGAGAAAGACACAGCGAGAAAGAGAACACAAGCAGGGGGAGTGGGAGAGGGAGAAGCAGGCTCCCCGTGGAGCAGGGAGCCCAATGAGGGGCTCGATCCCAGAACGCTGGGATCGACCTGAGCCGAAGGCAGATGCTTAACGACTGAGCCACCCAAGCACCCCGAAAGTTTTTGGCTTTAAAATTCAGGCACTCTTAAAAATTTCAAACCCAGGGACAGTTGGGTGGCTCGGTCAGTGAGCCTTCAGCTCAGATCATGATCCCAGGGTCCTGAGATCGAGTCCTGCATTGGGCTCCTTGCTCAGCGGGGAGGCTGCTTCTCCCTCTCCCTCTGCCTGCCGCTCCCCCTGCTTGTGCTCTCTCTCTCTGACGAATAAATAAATAAAATCTGAAAAAAAATGAGAAACAAAATTTCAAACCCAAAACCTAATACAGGTTTCCATGTATTTCCTTTCAGATGTAAACTATATTCTTTTTGTCCGTGATTAACTAAAAAATATTAAAGCATGGCATATATGTTCTTCTATCTGTAAGATATCATACTTAGATAAATGAGTAATTTTTGGTCTTGGTAGAAATTCCTCTATTATCCTAGAGTAAAAGTTTAGTAGTATATGTGGAGAATTCTCATGGATTCTCCCCGACCTGCATTCATTATTTTCTCTTCCTTCAGTATAGATATGGTTCAGGACCATACCGAAAAACTGATATAAAAGCATATCTAAATATAGATATATGAAAGCATTTATCATCTTTTACCAATGAAAATAGCTCTCAAATTCAGTGACCAGTGTCTTATAGCTGCGAATTATGATACCAAAAGTTAGAAATGGCCAGAGAAAAACTGTAGAGAAAATATTTGGGGGGTTGGGTGTTTTTGTTTTTTGTTTTAATACCTCAAATCTCATGTGTCAGCCTCCTGAAAAAAACAAGACTGCCTTTTACGGTATCCTAGTTCTTTCATGCAGTGGCCTTTGTACTCAGAAAACATGTTTCTATGCCTTTCTTTTAATCCATCCTAATTACTCAAGTCTCTGTAAATTAACTGAAGTCAATCTGATGAATTAAATAATACCCCTAAGATTCAAATGTATGATAGCAACATAAGTTATACCTCGGAAGGGCACAGGGACTGAGGGATCTATATTTTAACAAGTATGTTTTCAGACAAACTGCTTTAACCATTAGAAAAAGAATTTAATCGCTGACTCTAAAAACCAGTAGGGTCCTTGAGAAGAGATACTTTCTAGCAGAATCTTTTCAAATCCAATCATTCATATGAAACAGTCATTTTACCAGTAAGGTCAGCCCTGCCTGAGGATAAAGGAACCCTATCCGGACCACCTAATCAAGCACTATGTAAAGGGTCAACATCACCAATTCCTCTACTCTAGGACCTCTAAACATGGTGTAGTGGTCTGTATAGGAAAGACTCTGTTCCTATTCTGTTTGGTTCCACAACCATTTACTCAGCAGTCAAGAGCTATAAATAAATCACTGTGTGAGCTAATGAGGGGTGGCAGTTCTCAGTGACACAGTGACCTGCTGCAGCAAATAGTGGGAAAGGGGCAGATCTGCGATTAGTGGAGAAGCAATTGCTCATCCCTGGAAGCTCACTTTAGTTCTTCATCTTGATAGCCCAAACCTCAGCAAATCCCTGGCATGTCTTGTGTGTGAATAGGTGGTGCTCTACAACAAAGATTCGGTGGCCCCGACTGCCAGGGTAAGCAGTCTCTCCTAAGCGCACAGCAACTATCGATCCCAAGTGTCTCTCCACCAGCCCAAGGGTGTGCTCTTGAACTTGAGCAGCACAGGAATTTGCGAAGAGGCTTCACAGAATAGCTGTAACTTGCAGAGGTCATCCCAATAGCCCGAATCTTAAAACAATTGAAATCAGTATAAAATAGTGCTAGATTAAAAACTTCCTGAGGGCAACAATTATGTTTTATAATCCATTGTAACATTCAGCACAACCTCTGATGGTTAATGTTTATTGAGCAAGTAAGTGAAAAAAATTGAAGAGACTGGGAAAGGAGGACTTGTTGAGAGCAGCTGGGCTAACTAGGTCGTGAACTGTAAACTGGTCTAGCATCACGAACATTTATGCAACAGAGATCTTCCAAGGCAGCTCAATGGATGAAACAGAGAAAGAGCAACTGATTGGAGTTTGGAGAACAGATGACCCGGAAATTTTAGGCACCACCCCTCCCACCCCATTCACTTCTACTGGTTGCCCTGAGACATCCCCTGAAAGCTACAGAATTTCTCAGAGTACAGGTGAAACACACCACACCAAACTTCAAATTCTGTAACTACTAGGAAAAAATTTACCTGGTTTATCATTGCAATTCTAGCACATGCCATAGATTCAAACACATAATAAGTGCTCAGTTTATAGAATGAATGAGCTAATGTAGAATTCTAACATTTAAATAAACTGCTCAAGGAAATAGGTTTAATTTTTAAAAGATTTAATAGTGACCGGAGTGCCTGGGTGGCTCAGTCGTTAAGCATCTGCCTTTGGCTCAGGTCATGATCCCAGGGTCCTGGGATCGAGCCCCGCATCGGGCTCCCTGTTCGGTGGGAAACCTGCTTCTCCCTTTTCCACTCCCCCTACTTGTGTTTCCTCTCTCACTAGGTCTCTCTCTGTCAATAAATAAATAAAATCTTTAAAAAAAAAAAAGATTTAATAGTGACCAATATATTAATCCTAGGATTCATATAAAATTGCCTTTAAAAATTTAAAAAGGTCCAAAAAAAAGTTAAAAGTCTAAGCAAAAATTCCTCACATATATATTTGGAGAAGTTTTACAGTAAATTGAACACAGTCATTGCTTGTGGGACTTCAAGTACAAGAAATACACACACACACACACACACATATATATATAAATAAATAAACTCCATTTTAGAAGCAGCTATGCCATTGTGCTTGAGTAGAATGAATATTTGGATTCACCTCCAAACTCATTCATGCTCATCGTTACCGTGAGATTGAGCTCTGCATTAATTATTCATTTAGAGAATTATCTTCCTCTGGTCACCGACTACAGCTGCTGGAATGAGTGATTCATTCCTGATCTAGCTTTGTTCTAATTTCATATTGCTCTTGTGCTACTCAAAATTAATCTTCAAGTTACAGGCTACAGGATGTTTTTCCTAACCCAGAGCATTATACTCATGTATCACTTACAAATGTTGGTATATTTTGTTCAAAGGTGGCTCAAATGCAGAGCCCTCCTTCAAGCTCTTCAGTGGCATTTCTTAATTAGAACAGCATACACTAAGGGCAAGGAACTGTGTAATGTTGCTTACTTATATCGTATTGAATTTATAAAGCAAATTTAACCAAAGAAAACTCAATTCTTCACTGCAGACAAACAAGTATTTTCTATAGCGAGGTACACAATGAAAAACATTTGACATATTGGATATTTTCATTTATTAGAAATATTGCAAGAGTGGTTCTAAAAGTTTAATTAAACTTATGCATACAAAAGCACACAGTTATAAGACCAATACTATTCATAGCTTAAACTGATCAAGTTTAATAAAAACATTAATAGACTAAACTATTTTTGAAACCTGGGGGCAGATTGGGGAGGTAGAAAAAAGTGGGTTCTATTATAGAATATCTCATCTATTTTTTTCAAAAGATTTATTTATTTATTTGAGAGAGAGGGAGAGCACATGCAGAGGGAGGGGCAGAGGGGGAGGAAGACAGACAGACTACCCACTGAGTGGGGAGCCCTATATGGGGCTCAATCCCAGGACCCTGAGATCATGACCTGAGCCAAAATCAAGAGTCAAATGCTTAACCCACTGAGCCACCCAGGCGCCCCAAGAATATCTCATTTATGGCTCAAGGTTTACATCAGTAGCATTAGTTTTCACTTCGATTTTAGAAAGTCCATGAAAGAGAGTATGAAATCCATGTGGACTTATTTCTACAGTTTGGTCATATGTTCCAAAAGCATAAGGATATTCTAAGATTGATACATTCATTTCAAAAAAAAATAAATAAATTCTAGGAATTCAAAAATTCACTTTCCCTCCTCTTTTGAAGGATAAGTACTTGATAATTCAGACAACTTCTAAGGTTAGCTCAAGAAATACACTTGCAAAAACTTGAAAATAATTGATACTTGAATCCCATGATTCATCTCTAAGACTATGGCTTTGCTTCCACTGGAAAGCTCTGAAATTCTCCAAAATCTATTGTTCCATTGGAGTCAGAACACTCACAAGATGGAAGAAAATTCAGCTTTCTATTAGTCTATCCACACAGCCAATTTTTCCCTGAATACCTGCATTTCCTTGAACAAATTAGTACTATTCATTTTTTCCTCTATTGTTTTAATTACAATATGCTCAGATTTCTGGTCATATCACACAAAGGTACAATTTAAGAACCACTCATGACCATCAAATTGGCTCTCCCAAAATATTTTGGCTGAAAAAATTTGATCTGAAAAAGCTCAATGAATATCTTTCAATAACTTTCCATCCCCTGACCATCTAACGCCACATTCTACTTCAGCTTCTTCCAGATATGCCATAAACTATTTAAGGACTAAGGGGATGAGAACAAAAAAGAATTTCAAACTTGATCCCTTTCTCCATCTGTGCTATTAACTTGGCTTGCAAATGTTATTGCACAAACTCTGTTAACATATAATACAATGGAAGCTGTGCACAAAAATAATTGTCTTTAAATTAAATAAATGATTAATTTTTTGTTGTTGTTTTCATTGCAGATGGCCTCTCTGTAGCAAATGAACTCAGTTTTTATTGCTTTTAAGGTACTGGAAATTTTCTATGTCTTGATCTTGGTGGTAGTTACAACATTTAAAAGTTACATTTGTGAGAAGTCACAAGACTTATGGTCAAGATATAAATTTTTACTGTATGCTAATGATAAGCTCAGTAAGGTATGTTCAAATCCTAGGGCAGCTCAATCTTTGCAAAATTAACCTGGGTCTCAATTTTCACATCTATACAACAGTGATAATAATGCTGCTTCCCTCTCATGGTTGTATAATTTGTGTAACCATGTGAAGAGCTATTTTCTGTACAATAAAAATTATGCTAACACCAGGTGCTATTGAACTTAAGAAACAAAGCTTAAGAGCATTTGGATTATTTCCAACTGCTTGGAAATCTCTGCATAGTTGTAATTTCCTCCCTGCCTCCTAGCTCCTGGCGCGGTAATAGGTACTGCTCTACCCCACTCCAATACCTATTCAGCCAAGAAGAGTGTGGCCTGGCACCTGCCGTACCCACCATTGCCAGGCTCTGAATATGGGGCAGGGCGCCAGGAGCCTTTTTGTTTGCCTTTTCAGAAAGCAAGCATTGACTTCCAGAGCCTACTTTTAATTATAATACAGACCTGTAATGGAAAACCGCTTTTATTCCAAGGTTTGTATCCGAAATGGTTCTCTGGGTCTTTTTCTTGTGTTCTCATTCCTTTGTCCAAAAGAGAAGGAGAATGAAACCTAATCTGGAAGGCTACCCTGGTGACAAAGCTTCTCCCCTTTATTTTGAAAGTGGGCACTACTGTAAAAGCAATTTTGTGCTGAATGCTAAAGATTACACTCTGTGTTTTAAACAGAGATTTGCAGTCATGTTCTGATGACTAATATGAATGACTTTTTTCTTTGTTAAAAAAAGATTTGAGAGAGAGAGAGAGAGTGGGGGAAAGGACAGAGAGAGAAAATGTCCAAGCAGATTCTCACTGTGCAGAGAGCCAGACATGGGGCTCGATTTCAGAAGCCATGAGATCAGGACCTGAGCCAAACCCAACAGTTGGATGTTACCCGACTAAGCCACCCAGGTGCCCCATGACTTTCTTAAGAAAACAAGTTCTATTTCCCTCAGCAAAACTTAAACAAAAATTTATATATTATAGAGCAAAATTTAAGGAGCCTTATGCAGTAATTTCTTCATAGAGAGCAAACATTTTAAACCAAATCAGTTAAGATGAGCTACTCTTCAGCATTTTCCTTTGAGCAAGATAAATGTGTGTTCACACTGTAGCAAAAGTCTTTATAGAACAATTTCCACACTGTATGCTTTAATAATATTTTCAACAGTTTTCCTAATCACCAGTTCAAATTTATGAATTGACCATTTATGGCACACTGCCAGACACCATTACAATTTCCAATAAATTGCATTGGACTACTCTTGAAGCTGAAGCCAGAGAGCCAATAATTTTTTCACATAAATGTATTAGTCTCATTAAAGAGGAATTTTTAAGATCACTTAAATCAGCTTATTTCTTAACTTATGGAATATTCAAAATATCTTTGAAACCTATTTAAATCATTTCTATGTTTCCTCAGCTAATGATTCTGTGGATAGGAAATGGTATGAGTTATGCATGAATTAAAAATTAATATTAGGTAATATTTACTGAGCCCTTACTATGCTAGACACTATGCTAAATTAACTCGTGCTATAGTAACGATAGTACCTGAGTCAGATACATGCAGTTCCTACAGCCAGCTCTTCACCTAAATTCTTCATTGAGAGTACTTCAGTGATGAGAGATGTTCTAATAATGTTGAACACCAAAATAAAAAGCAGTTGGGGTCTTAAACTCTGCAAATTTGAACTGACCTTTCTCCTGTAGACTTTGAATCCCACATTCTAAGGGATATGGTGTTGAGGTGACTTTCATCAAGTTCTAAACTATATGTTATATCACAATATTAATTTAAGACTACTCTGTTCAATTTTCTAAATTACTTTTCTTTAGGGATTCTCTTTATATTGCTATATTTTATAAAATGGAATCTCCATTGTTATTAGACCATAGATTAACCAAAACCTTCTTCCATTTTCTTCATTATCCTGAGACGTTATACTTATCAAGCCAATTCAAAACACAAGAAGCAAAAGTATCCTAGGATATAATGGACTGAAGTACAAAGATATACTAAAGAAGAGTTCTCAAGAACTATCTCAGAAATGTGATGTAAGGAAAAATAGAAAAGGAGTTGTGGGAGAGAGAAGCTGCCTTCTCTCTAATAGAATTGTCAAGTGTTTAAAGACATGGAACAAGGAAGATAAGAGGTAGCTAATAGCCTCTCTATGCCCTATACATTCTAACAGGTTCACAGAAACATGGCAGTTATGTTGGAAGGCTTCAGAAGAAGTTCTCTGCCTGACTCCATGCTGCTGTATGAGCAGCATGTGAAAGCAAGCCTAGGGGGAGGAATGAATGACAGAGATGCTTCCAGTAAGGACCTCGGTGAAGATGGAAGTGAGGACAATGGAAAAGTTATGAGACTTAAAACATGAAGCAACACTCCACAGTTTTGAATGTGGTCCTACAGAGGGATAAAGACAGTTGTTGAGGTGTTGGCTGGACAGTCACAGACTATTTAACAGTTCTGATTGCCTACATACTTAATGTCTGGTAAAGGTACCTTAAAATATTTGTGCTAGTTCATCTTCTTAATCCAAGCTGTTGGTAAGAGTTTATCCTGTGTTTTAGATATTGTAAATAACTGAGTGTGACCATGGCACTAGGTACTATTCAGTGTAACTAATGATGGGAGAATTTAAGAAGATAGTATACAAATAGAGGTTCTTATGATTGATTTTCATTTAGCAGTAGCTCTAAGGAATTGCTGGATTTGATTCCTTCACATAGGAAAGTAAGGAATAGTAACCACCCACTGTTGCCTTAAAAGAGTATTGTTCCCAGAACAAGGAGTAAGTGAGCAAATTCAAAACATGGTAAGGAAGGAGCAGAGATGACAGCTTCTTTTAGTGGGGGAATGGAGAAATTGTTAGATTATTTAAAAATCATAACATGAACACTGCCAATCTTTGCAGTACATCATATAAAAAGAATTCTGAGTCATGAAAATGACTGTTCTTTAAATTTATTCTCCCAATATCCCACTGTCATCCCTAAAAGATATATACCACTATCTACCAAAAGCTTAAAGGATCATGAAGCTAAATATTGGGATTTAAAACCAGAATGCTGCAAAAACTTTGGAGAGGCCTTTAAGTACTCTGGAAGTAGTCTCCATTAAAGGAACTGAACCATTATAATGCTTGTGGATAATGTTTATGCTCAGTGAAGTAAGTGGCTTCTCCAAGCCTTTTTCTGAAAATGATAGGTCCTGACATCATGTAGAGTATGTGTAACAAAAACACTGAGGGCAAAGAACCAAAACAATTTACAGAGATAACATCTTCGAAACAATCTGATAATGCTTGTGTTCAAGAATTCCAGAGGGAAGAAAGAATGGAATGGGGTCATTGGCATCTTCCTGCGGTTTCATAAATCTGTTGACAAATGCCAAATGTGGGAAACCACGTGAAAAAAGATGAGGTCAGAGTAAGGAAGATCAGAAGATGTCACTGGTTGTTACTTCTGGTAGGAGCATCAGAAAATCCGCTCATCTGAACTCTAAACAATGTGTTAAGGAAAGTTTTGTGCCTGGTGACTTTACCTAAAGACAGAGAGGTAAAAAGCCCCTAGTAAATCTCTGATAAATGGTCCTTATGTCAGTGTGCTAACAGAACTGTAGAACAGATTTCTTTTACCATCTGTGAAGTATGATGTATTATGGACAATATAATAATTTAGAGTTACAACTCAGTCACCTCAGAAAATCCTTGGAATATATGCATATGTATCTATATGTCTATATCTATATTCCAGTGGTTTCATATATATGTGTGTGTGTGTGTAAGTATGTTCTAGCAGTTGTCTGGATGACTCATTTTCAAGCTAATATTCAAGCTAGACTGAAGGTGAGTTGTTCAATATTTGGCACAGAATTTAGTGCTGGAGAGAACTGGATTTGAGTCTCAGCAGTCACTTGCTAGCTGAGGAATCATGGGCAACTTACTTGGCTTCTCTAGGCCTCAGGTCTTCAGCCATCAGATGAAGATAACAATGGATGGATGTGGAGTATAAGAGAGAAACAGGCATCAAGAATGATGCCATATTTTTGGCTTGAGCAACTGGAAGGATAGAGTTGCCATCAATAGAAATAAGGGTTTACCTGGGAGGAGATAAAGGCTTGCAGATGGTGCTTAGTGTTGACCATATTAGATATAAGATGCCTTTTAGACACCTCAATAAAGATGCTGGGTAAGAAGTTGGACATAAAAGTCTAGAAAGAGGTTTGGGAGGGAGATAAATATTTGGGAGTTCATAGCCTGTGTTCAAAGGTGTCACTAAGGGAGTGAGTATAGATTAAAGACATATTCTGAGGCTAAGAGGCTGGAAAGAAGAGGAGTGATACATAAATAAACCTGAGAAAGTATGGCCATGAGGTATGAAGACATCAAGAGTTCATGTCTTGGAAGCCAAGGGAAATGAAATATTTCAAGAAGAGACTAATCATTTGTACACTGCAGTTAGGTAAAGTAACATCAACCACTGGATTATAGGTAATCTTGAATAGAGCAGTTTTGGAGGAGTGGTGAGGATCAAAGTTGTAGTGGATTTAAGACAAAATGAAAGATAAGAGAAGAAAAATTGGAGATGATGACCACAGACAAAGTTTTTTGGAGTTTTCTATAAAGGGGAGCAAAGAAATAGGATGGTTGCTGGCAGAAAAAGGGGGGATCAAAATATTTTCAATCTCAATAATCTCCCTCTTTCTTCTTGTGACTGAACAAGTTACCTCTTTCTACCAGATTAAAAATGCTTTTCTTTTTTAGGATGAAGTTATCTGAAAATGCTAATTAGTATTCTGCTATGTTTTAGACACAGTATCACAAATACAGTGCCATAGTATAGATGTACATATCATTTTTAAAATATCGATGACCTTGGGGCGCCTGGGTGGCTCAGTTGGTTGAGCGACTGCCTTTGGCTCAGGTCATGATCCTGGAGTCCCAGGATCGAGTCTCGCATCGGGCTCCCTGCTCAGCAGGGGGTCTGCTTCTCTCTCTGACCCTCCTCTCTCTCATGCTCTCTCTCTCTCTCTCAATAAATAAATAAAAATCTTTAAAAAAAAAAATATCGATGACCTTAGGGGGCACCTGGCTGCCTCAGTCAGTTAAAAATATCAATGACCTAGATGCAAGACAATCAGAAATCAAAAAGATATAAAGATCCCAGCAGATGTGAGAACTCAGCAAAATTAAAGGTCATAAAACAACCAGCACCTTTATCCAGGGGGCATTCACTCTGTGTGTGACCACATATAGGACCACACCATACTTTTTTTTAAATCATATACTAAGACAAAAGCAAAACCAACAAAATAAAACTAAGCTTTTGACTCCACAAATAGTTTATTACTTTATGCTTTTATCTTAGCCATAATGATACAACAAATGTGGCACAGACCTGTAATTCTCACCTAATCTCCAAGCACTTCTTCACAATTCCAGTCCCACTAGAGATAGGTGCGCTATACTACCTCTAACCAAAAAAACTGTGAGCAGAAGTAACGTGTGTCACTTCCAGGCTGAGGCAGTGAAAAGCCCCAGAGGAATCCCATACAGATTTTCATGCCCTGCTTCAGGGAATGTGGAAAACTAGTGTTGAGATTACCGAGTCAGGATGGAATCTTGAATCGTTGCTTAAGGTAAGCTGCCCTGGAGACCCACTGGGCATACTGGAGTCTTTCATATACTAGCACATCAGGATTTCTGGGTTGGTTTGTTAGAGAGGCACAGCTAGCCTCCCTGACTAATACAGCACCTTCAAACTTTCTCTCTTTGTATTCCACAATATTTCAATCCATTTACCACAAAGGTACTTATCTCTGTGTAAGTTTTGGGCATTGTTATTTAGATAGTCTTTGCTGAGTTAGACAAGTGTATTCTTAAGACCTCTCATTCATTGCATTATAAAAAGCATGGTATAAACGATTTGAATCTTAAAAAATAACACATCACAAACTAGTATTTAAATTCAAAAGTGTGAAAGAGACATGGGTAATGTGCATCCACAGGAAACAAACAAAACAAAACAGAGACAAGAGAATTGATTAATTGTACCTACTTTTTTTCTGTCAGTCATATTGAAGAGACCTAAATGTTATTTGCTCATTTAAGAACAACACATACAAGAAGTACCAGAAATCAGTTTCTTACCATTAAAATATATATGTGTATGTGTGATTAAAGTATCTTTGATTTGCATATTAAAAGTAACAGAATTCAGTTTCAAGAAGAAATGCAGATAAAGCAGAATCTTATCAACTACAACCAAAAGAACAACAACAACAACAACAAAAATGTTAGCATAACTGCAGCTGGCATCTAAAACTACTGGGCTATCTGTAAATGCAAACATGTACGTTAATGACTAATACCTCTTACTTAGCTGAACGAATCAGTATGTTCGGAATCCAAGCCATTTAGCTCTGCACTGCCTCAATGGAGCTGAAGTGGTTGTAGTGGAAGCACGCTTGGGTCTCCCAGGACAACCAAAAATATATGTGCTTGCCCATCATCTTGACATATTCCTAAAGAAATATAAAGCCTATTTAAAATAGCACTAAGGCCCAGGGAAAATCTATGGCACTTATATTCAGATGTACATAAAACTACATTTTCCAGTTTGGCAGCTTCTCACAACATAAATTCCTAAAGATTTTAACTGCATACCTTTTTCAGCACAGGAAAGTTGTGCTTAACTGTCTGCATTAGAACAGTGATTTTCAGGATGGAGTGCAGAGTGTTATAGAAGGTGAGAGGAGGCATATTAAAATCATCAAGGGAGAGGGCGCCTGTGTGGCTCAGTTGGTTAAGGGTGGGACTCTTGATTTCGGCTGAGGTCATGATCTCAGGGTTGTAAGATCGAGCCCTGCCTCAGGCTCCATGCTGAGCGTGGAGCCTACTTAAAATTCTCTCTCTCTCTCTCCCTCCTTGGGCCTCCCCCATCTCTTAAAAAAAAAAAAAATCACCAAGGGAGAATTTTCAAACCAGCTCACATCCCCACCCCACTCCCCTCCAGGGCTGATGTGCTCTTAGGACCTAGTGGGGAGTGGGGAGGATGGGGGCAGCGTGTAGGGACCTTAGTGATCCTTCTCCATCCCCTCACCATCCCTTATTTGCAACTCCTGAAATGAAGAAAAACACATTTCTTTTTGTAAGATGTTTTTTAAACGTAGACTCCTGAGAGAACAAATACAAACAAAATAATCAGCAGAACAGTCTCAATGTTCCAACGGCTATTGAACCGAATGTTTCCTGAGCATTCTCCTTCACACTTCTGTCATCGCAGAGCAGAACAACTTGTTCCAACTTTCTCACTTGACTCTCACATTCTGGGTAACAGAATGTCTCCCAATACTGAATAGCACTGGAGGGATTATGCTGAAAATCTCTTGTTGATGGCTTCCTTGAGTTTTAATGCAAAGGTAGAATTTAATAGTATTGTCTAATTATAATGTTCTGTATCTTCCCCAAATTTTCTTTTCTTCATCCTTTCATTGAAGTAAATTAATACATGCTTATTGCATGCTGTATAGTATCAATATTTATCAGAAACATGTAACCAATTTTATTTGATTCAATTGTGTAATTTGACTCAGGCTTCAAACCATATTGATTCAACTCCAAAAACATCTTAAATTATACTTTTCCTCTATCTCTACTACTGGAGCAGTAAATCCAACTCAACACCTCATGAGAGCATTATTTTCAGACTACCTACCCATCCAGCTACACTTTAAGATTTATTGCTCTCTAACCCAAATCTCATGGGGTCATACTGGATTAAAACCTGTTGTTCCTTCTGCACAAACTTAAGGACAAAATCTAAACTAAGACCTTTCACAAGTTTTAATCTCAAATCATGCAGCTCCCCACTGTGTATAGTATTCTCTGGTCTCACTGAACCCATTAGAGTTTTGAAAATCATTCCTGATTACATCAGGATTTTTCTGTGACTTCACATATGTTTAGAATGCTTTTCCCCAAATTCTTTATTAAAAAAATAAAAATAAACTTTCCTATTGGTTCTCCAAGAAACAACTCAAATTATGTATCTTCTAAACATGTTTTGAGTATCTGTTACTGTGTAGCGAGTTGCTCTAATACGTGGCCACTTTTGAAACAACCAACATTTCTCGTCTCACAGTTTTCTGTGGTCAGGAATTTAGCTGGAACTTCACTGGTGGTTCCAACAGAGAATTCTCATGCAGTCAAGATTATGGCCGGGGCTGTAGTGATCTGAAGTCTTGACTGGAGAATCCACTCCCAGGATGGCTCTCTCATTCACAGCTATTGGCTCAAGTTCCTTGTTGACTGTTGGCAGGATGCCTCAGTTCCTCATAGTGCAGACCTCTCCATAGGGCTGCAAAGTGTCCTAATGATACGGCAGCTGCCTAGAGCAAGAAGCTTGGGAGACAGCGAGGAGACCACAGTGTCTTTTCTGAGAGACACTATCTATTCTGCCACATTCTATTCATTGGAAGTATTTCATTAAGTTCTGATAACACTCAAGAAAAGCCTCCATGTTTTGCATGGAGGACTGTGAAAGAATTTATAGACATATTTTTAAACCATCATAAAATGTTTCCAGGATTTCCTCAGGAAGTTTGTTATTCTTTTTTCTGTATTCCCAGTGTTTATCATACCAGTATTGCAAAGCTTAATATATTATATAATAAATTAATTTTAAAAGACATTTTAGGCTTTAACATGTAAACAACAAATTTCTACTTTGCTATTTCCATATGTTTCAATCACAAGACCCCTAAAATTTGTTTTTCCACTAACCCAAATTACTATTTCACACCTTTTTTTTCCCTCTAAATCTACAATACCCCTGCCCACTCCTCTCATTATCAGCGAGATAACCTGTCTCATACTTCATTGAGCAAGTAGAAGGACGGAGATGGAAATTTCCTCATCTTTCTACCATCAAATATACACTTCTACCTGTAAAGTCTGCCTTGGTGCCTCCTCTTCCAATAGATGAGATGTTCTTGCTCCTATCTGCTTCTCCACTTCTGCTTTGGATCATATCCTCTGTCATCTTTCCAAAGACTTGAGGCATACAATAATCTCCTCTCCCTCAATTGACAATTATAAATAATAGATGGATGGGTGGGTGGATGAATGGATGGATGGATGGATAAGTGGGTGGATGGATGGATGGATGGATGGATGGATGGATGGATGGATAAGTGGGTGGATGGATGGATGGATGGATGGATGGATGGATGGATGGATGGATGGATAAGTGGATGGATGGATGGATGGGTGGATGAATGGATGGATGGATGGATAAGTGGATGGATGGATGGATGGGTGGGTGGATGGATGGATGGATGGATGGATAAGTGGATGGATGGATGGATGGATGGATGGATGGATGGATGGATGGATGGATAAGGAGAGAGAAGAAGAGAGGAAGAATTACATTCCTATGATCACACCTGCTTGCTGCTTCAAACTCCCCCTCTTTTTTTTTTTCTTCTTCTCCCAGTAATACTTCTCTAGATTGATGTCTAAAGTCATTCTCTTCATTTCCTCGCTTCCTAGCTTCTCATCAATCTGATCTAACTGGACTTTGTCACCACTATTTTACAGGAACTGTGCTAAGCAAGATCACCAAAACCCCATCACATCCAAACTGATGTCACTTCTCTTCCCTTATCTTAGACACTCAGCTATTTTACTACCCCTTCTCCTTGAAACATTTTCCCCTCCTGTGGCACTGCATTGTCTGGTGTTGCTCCTGGCTAACCAGCTGCTCATTCTCAGCTCATTCACATCTTTAGATACCACTTTATACACTTCATTCTCACAAATCTGTATTTCCAGCTCTGACCTCTCCCCTTAACTCTCTGTCTAAAAAGCATTTGTTTCCATCTTAACATGTCCAAAACTGAACTCTTGACTTTCCCCCATATAGGTTCTTCTACCATGTTCCCCTTATTAGTAAATGGTACTACAGCCTACCCAGTTGCTCAAGCCAGAAACCTAATAGTTACTTTTTTGTCTTTTTTTCTCATATCCCAAACTAAAGCTATCAGAAGTCTTAACTTTAAAAATATATCCTAGCTCTCACCATTTCTTTCCATTCTTTATTACAGTGGTCCAACCATCATCATCTTTCACTCACACTACTAAAATCTCCTCCTGCTTGCCCACCCATCATTCTTACACCAAAAATTCTGCATTCCATACAAAAGCAAGAATGGGCTTTTTAAAAATGCAGATCAGATCACGTTGTTTCCCTGGTGAAAACCCTCCAATGAATTTTCCTTACAAATAAAATAAAATCAAAAACCTTCAGCATGGCCTAGAAGCCCTTGTACCATCTCATCTCTATCTATGTGATCAAATCCCATGCAATTCTCCCCCATTGCTCAATACATTTCAACAATATTGACCTTCTTTTTCTTTCCTGGTTGTGATCAAGACCTCTCTCAGAATAAGTTCACATCCCAGTTTACCTGGCTGATCCAGTTTCGTTTCTGTTGTCCGGATATCCTTTCCACTTTATTATTTGTCCCAAACTATTATTTTGCTTTAAAACCAAGGCTTATTAACAGTTACATTAAAATAAGCCAGGATGGGCTTGGTAGAGCTTCACTTTGTACTTCTAGTTACTTCCCTGGTCTTAGTGAATAGTATGTGAGACACACATGTAGTAAACTAAGCTCTTACCCTAACAAACTAGTTAAATTTGAAAGGTGACAATTAGAGAGCATGTTTTCTGTTTTTCAGACCCCTTCCAAAGGAAAAGTAACAAACAAGCTGAGTTTTTCCTAAAAAAAAAAAAAAAAAATGTGCACTGGGATAAAAAAAAAAAGGGCTAGGGAGAGCCAACTTTTCCAGGTCTTGGTTGATGGTAGGAGATGTAGTATCTCTGCTTCTAATGTAGGAACACCAGAGAAAGACAAACAAATCCCACCCCAAAAGGCTATTTCTGGTGTCCTAGCCAGTGGGGCAAGAACTTGAGTAATATCCTGTGGACTACTGGACTGGGTGTTGGAGTCTCACAGCGGTGGCTATAAGGTAAGATTGTCTTTATTTTTGTAGGAAACTAGTAAGACAGCACAGATGCTGAGCACAGATTATGACTGATGACTTTTAGCCCTGATTCAGCCCCGGAGGAACAGCTGTGTGGGTTGGCAGCAATGTCAGTAAAAGGGATCTGCTCCGTCTGCTCGGGCTGGCAAGGTTTCCGAAGAGCAGCAACATCCACAATAGCGCTCAGAAGGATGCCGTTCAGCACACTCCCAATTTTTAGGAGATAGAAACTTGGGACAACCTCATTAGACAGAGTACGTAACCCTGGGGTCCATGAGGATATATGGAGATGAAAAAGAAAAAAATGGGCTGCCACAGGTTGCAAATAGAGATTTAGAGTCATATTCATTTTATAGTAAACAATATGAGCATTTTTTGAACTCTACTCTGAGTCATTTCACTTTATGGTCTTCAAAACACATAATAAATCTGAACACACACTATTTACAAGAGAACTGCTACAAAGCCCTTGATGCCTAGCACATGCTGGGTAAACAGTAGGCAATATCACTGACTAGTAGTACCAGGAGTATCCAGACTATGTAAGCTGCCTCCAAGTTTCCAAGAAGTTACAGGCTCTTGTTTGCACCTTCAGAGTGTACATTCTACTTGGGTTGTAACTGGAATACAAACGAATTTAAGTGGTAGTAAAAGTCAAAATGAGAGTAAGCTCCAAAGTAAGTATTCCAACAATAAATGCTGCAGGAGTTCAATTAAAGGGAGTTATTCAGAACTGTTTAGTATCTCTTAAAGTAAAAAGTATTGAGTTCATGAGTACAGTGGTCTACACAAATCTCAATGAACAATATAAATAATGCTAACAACATCTTGATAAGGAAAGTTGTAAGCACCAAGAACAAGTTTAATGTTTTAATCTATTTTCTTTTCCCTTAAAATAAATGATTTACTGTTATAAGTTCAATTAAAGTACATATTGAGAAAGTGTAAGAACCTAAAAAATATAAGATGGCCACCCACTCAGGGCCAGTATGTTACAGTACTTCAGTAAATCGCTCCAACACTCAACACACATGGGACCTAGAAACTATCTCATCAGTGTCCCATAATGATAACATTCAGGGATGCTGATTTATGCAAACCAAGCCTACAAGTGACTAATGTCAATGGACAACTTTACCTAGAGGAATGTAATTGTCAGTTGGTCTAACCAGTACACTTCCTTTAGACGCATGCTTCACAAAAACAAAATTTTCAGATGCACTTGGTGAAGATAGGCTCAGAGTGGGGAGCAGGGCAGTTAATTTTATGATTGGAATGTTTGATGACATTAGATCTAATGGCCTTATGGGCCCATCTCCTTAATAAGGAAGGAATCACCAAATAGCTCCACAATTCATGTTGAACACCTAGAACGTGGTCTGGTTTGCTGTAGGCATTTCATAGTATTGGTTGAATGAATGAGTGAAAGTTCCCCCTGAACAGTGCTTGGATAATCATTGCCAAACTTTGTCTTGATATTTTTCTACAATTTTTTTTTTCCTGAAGTGTTCTCAATTGCATTTTTCTAATCAACACATTTTTTAAATGATATATGAATACCTTTAATCTTTATAGTCAAGATTCACTAGCTAGAAAGCCAGTTGTTCTTTTTAAAACAGTTTCTCCAAATAATACATTATATGTTAAGAAAAAAAAAAGAAGAAGAAGATAGCAGGAAGGGAAGAATGAAGGGGGGGAAATCGGAGGGGGAGACGAACCATGAGAGATGATGGACTCTGAGAAACAAAATGAGGGTTCCAGAGGGGAGGGGGGGTGGGAGGATGGGTTAGCCTGGTGATGGGTATTAAAGAGGGCACATTCTGCATGGAGCACTGGGTCTTGTGCACAAACAATGAATCATGGAACACTACATCAAAAACTAATGATGTAATGTATGGTGATTAACATAATAAAAGATTTTTTTAAAAAGAAAAGATAAAAAAACAGTTTCTCAATGTCAGCACTGTTGAGACATTTTATTTATTTATTTTTTAAAGATTTTTATTTACTTATTTGAGAGAGAGAATGAGAGACAGAGAGCATGAGAGGGAGGAGGGTCAGAGGGAGAAGCAGACCCCCCGCTGAGCAGGGAGCCCGACGTGGGACTCGATCCCTGGACTCCAGGATCATGACCTGAGCCGAAGGCAGCCGCCTAACCAACTGAGCCACCCAGGCGCCCCATTGTTGAGACATTTTAAACCAGCTAATTCTTTGTTGTTGAAGCGTTGTCCTGTGCCCTGCAGGATGTTTAGCAGCATCATGGGCCTCTCCTCGCTACTGCCGTAGAGCACTCACCCTCCTGTGTTTCCCGTTAATATTTGCAATACATGATAATATTCTGTTTCATGGTTTTTACATAGTTCACTGCAATAAGACTAAATGAAAAGAGGTTTGGTTGGGGGGTTAGGGTGGGGTAGGGTACAAGCAAGGGTTTGGGAAGGAAGAACAGCTAAGAATAGTTAAGAACAGTTAAGCCAATCAAAAATGTGCTCAGGCATTGCCAATTATCCCCCCAGGCACAAAATTAACCTCAACTGAGAACCAGTTCTGTAAAGTGATTTAGCTGCTCTTATCTGTTAAGTACGAATTTCAGAAGTTAACTATCAAAAATAATGTCACTGTGAGTTCTTAGTCTTCCAGTATCTCTCGTAAGCTCCACCCTATTCCCCAGGTATTGCCAACCCCACTAGACCATAATAGAGATACAATATTAGTAATTTCAAGGAGAGGGAAAAGAAAATAATTTGGAAGGAAATCAAGCCCCTTACTTCCTGTTGGGTGGAATGGAATTTTTTACTGTATATGCTGTTCTTGACAAAATGGGAACTTCAGTCCCAAGGAAGCTCGCAGGAGCTGATGGTCTATTCTCTGTGCCTGCTGATAAGGTCTCGGAAAGTCAGACATTTTTCTTTTAAAGTCAGACATGGTATTTCGACACCTTTTTACTATACCTTAGATTAGATACAACTGCCTTCAGAGACTTTTTTTTTCCTTCATTCTGAATCTTTTCTTCATTTGTCCAGTCAGGAAAATCAGAAAAGTTTAATGTGCCAGGAGTCACAAAAATGCCATTCTGATAAGCACTCAGAGCAAGGACATGCATCTAAAAAAAGCTTTAGTTTATTTCAGGAACTTACTAAAAGAGGTTCATAAGCTAAATTTTTCAGTCAATAAATTTGGTTTAAATGTGAACTGGGTAACAGGATAACATCAGTCCAAACTTCAAGACTTTTCCACTTCAAATAATTGCCTACAGAGGCGCCTGGGTGGCTCAGTCGTTAAGCGTCTGCCTTCGGCTCAGGTCATGATCCCAGGGTCCTAGGATGGAGCCCCGCATCAGGCTCCCTGCTCCGTGGGAAGCCTGCTTCTCCCTCTCCCACTTCCCTCTCTTGCTGTGTGTGTCTCTCTCTGTCAAATAAATAAATAAAATCTTCAAAGAAAAAATTGCCTACAATAGAACCAAAGGTTACTTATAGTTATTCCCAGTAACAAACCTTGCTGCAAAAACCACTCTTTCAAAATACTTAAATGTAAAGAATAATAAAAGGCAACAGTCAAAAATGTAAGGACTCACAAAAATTTGGATCATTGTTCTTTCCCACATACAAAAAAATCCTCGAGCCTAGGATTACAAGTAAAATATATCATTGATTTTGAACATAAGAAGCAATGAGTGCACGACCAGCTATCAATTGCCAAAGATGAAGTCTCTCCTGGCTGGTGTTGTCCTGTTTTGTTTTGTTTTTAACTTTTTTTTTTAAGTAAATGCTTAGATCTTAGTATTATTTTTCCCAAAGACAAAAGTATAAAAACTGGACTGACCTATGTGATTTATCATAGCTAACAAACTGATTTTTAAAAAGAAAAAAAAAAACAAACAGATTGCTGAAGAAGATGTGAAAATCAGAAAAAAATTAAAAGCTTTTCCCTGGGTAAAAGGGGTAGTCTGGGTAATTCCACTTTTTGTGTTAATGATTCTAGTAATTGCCTGATTATGGACACATGATTATTCTATTTAATTTGCCAACTGATTTTCCCAGTGTGTCTACATTGTTTGGTTTTCTATAATTTCTTCATTTATAAAATAGAGAGGATATTGATCTTCCTTATACAGGGATACAAGGAGTGATAAGATGCATTTAAAGCATCTATTCTGAAAATATATTATGCAAAATAATTGAAAATTCACTTTCTTAAATAGCATAGTAAGCATGTAGTTGGTATTTAGTGATTATTAGATATCATCTTCCTTCTTTTCTTCATCCCTTCCTTAGTCTTCCTTTTTGCTTTGGGGAGTAGGAAAAGCACTGAGCCAGGAGTCAGGAAAATTATTCTAGTACTAAACTGTCACTAACTACTTGACATCAGACTAATTTCAGTATCCTCATCTTTAAAACAGAATAATGCTATTTCCCTTTTCTACTTCACATAGTTTTATGATCATGAAATGAGATAATGCATGTGAAAAACACTCTATAATTGTAATATCCTATGTAACACTAAGATGCTATTAGCAGGACTTTAAAACGAAAACTAAAGAGACTATTTGGGCCTATTAAGAATTCATCACAGGGCGCCTGGGCGGCTCAGTTGGTTAAGCGACTGCCTTCGGCTCAGGTCATGATCCTGGAGTCCCTGGATCGAGTCCCGCATCGGGCTCCCTGCTCGGCGGGGAGTCTGCTTCTCCCTCTCACCCTCCTCCCTCTCCTGCTCTCTGTCTCTCATTCTCTCTGTCTCAAACAAATAAATAAAATCTTTAAAAAAAAAAAAAAGAATTCATCACAGGGGTGCCTGGGTGACTCAGTTGGTTGAGTGTCTTACTCTTGATTTCGGCTCAGGTCACGATCTTAGGGTTGTGGGATTGAGCCCTGAGTCGGGGGCTCCATGCTCAGCGGGAAATCTGCTTATGTTTCTCTCTCCCTCTCCCACTCCCCTCCCAACTTGAGAGTGCTCTCTCTCTCAAATAATAAATAAATAAATCTTTAAATTAAAAAAAAAGAATTCGTCACAGCCTCTATCATTTATAAATTTTAGATGACTTTCAGTTTTTAAGGACTCCAAGTAGTTATTTATTTTTACCTAATCCCATGAGCATATATCAGTCAAAAATCACTAGCATTATGTTCTAGGAGCCTAATTCTTATTCCACAAAAGCCTGGGGGACCTGAAAAGGATAAAAATCTGGCCTATGTTAATGCCTACACTCAATTATATAATAGTGCACATACCAAAGATTTTCAAAATGTATCTCAGAATAGCTGAATAGCAAAACTAGTTCTCAAGTAGCAGAATTAACATCAACTTTGTCAATTTCTCTTCTCTAACTCTTTTAACTGGCCATAGTCTCCAACCCTCATTTCTCAGTGGCTTTCCAAATGACATCCACTTCATGAAATTCTGCATCTTTTGCAAATTTTGCTGGTAAGCTTTGCATTATACTTGCACCATATGTTAGTGACAGTTACCAGGACTGATGTTAAGCAGGGAGGGGGTTGTGAATAGAAAATGTATCCGTTCTCAATTCATTAATGGATGCTTCCCTATTCTGATGGCTTTTGCATCTCTGTGCACTCAGTATGGAAACCAGGATAATGAACAATCAGATAAGGAGGACACCCTATTCCTACCTCAAAAGGTTGCTGTGAGGATAAAAATGAAATTCTTCTTGGCACACAGTAAGCCCCAATAAATGTTGCTTATTTTAAAGATAGAAGGCAGTAAGCAGAAGCCATTAGGCAGAAACAAGGAGAGACAGAAGTAACCAATGGTGGGATAGGAAGAAATCTCTAGAGGGAAGCAAAGGAAGAGGTGCTGAGTCACAAGCATGACAGGCAAGGAGAATCACTCAGCTCCCTCACTGATCCTGAGAACTGCAGCCTTGCTGGGTTTTCTGGCTCTCCTCTGAGACTACGAGGACATCCTGAGAATACACTGCTATCACCTGAGGTAACTGAAGGATGTCTCAACCCTGAAATAACAAAACAATCTATTTGTTAAATTGTAATCAACCAGACTTGCTCCAAGAAGATACTGACAAAAGAAACACTCCCCTCACCTAATGAAAGAGCTCTTTTCTTTTCTGATTTAACTGAGTCTCTGAGCTGTTCTGTTCCTTGGGATTCAATAGATCTCAAAGGATACTTTCTCCAACCTTCATGTAAAAATAAATAAATAAATAAATAAATAAATAAATAAATAAATAAATTCTTAGTAATTCATTAAGTATGTTTAACACTCCAGAATTTGTGAAGCATTTTATGCCACATTCTTAAGAGGAGAGTACAACAAATCCTGGGAATGGAATCTTGGAATTTTCATTTTTAATAAGATCCCTAGATGACTAGCCAGTTTCATAATTTTTCACCTACTAAATGAGAACCAAATTCCAGTTTTACCTTCCTAGGAATGTTTGCATGTCATCTGAGGTTGTGGGTGTTTAAAAACTCTTCAATCACACATAGTCTTTTTGTTTATTACATATTACTAATACCATCCATGGGTTTTCCATTAATTAACTAATTTATTATTCTATTCAACAATTATATTGAGCATACAATTAACATGTGTCAAGTAATGTATCAGAGGCTAGGTTTCCCTAGCTCACCTTTCAAGATCAACCTTTTACAAACCAGAATTACATAGCCAAGGGTATCCATGACAAGACCTGTCCATGACAACCCAAACTGACCTTCCTATGGAAACATCAATTCTGTAATAGAAAGATTTGGAATTCTAAGTGGACAGAATTGGATTTCAAGCCCCAGCTCTGCAGTCTTGGTTGCTATGGATTTGAAGCAATTTCTTCACATCTCCAAACATCTATAAAAGGTTTAATTTGAATGAATAATAGCACCTGTCTCATAGGGGTATAAGGATAAGAGATAATGCTATCATATGTTAAGTATCTGGTCAGTGTTTGGCATGTATAATTGATGCTCAATAAATGAGACATATTGCTATTATTATTAAAGGAGGTAGGACCAGACTTTTTTTTATGGAAGAGTCTTGGAAACCTCAATATTATCAATATTCCCATTTTCTGAATTAAAAAAAAAAAATGCTGGGGCACCTGGGTGGCTCAGTCGGTTAAGCATCTGCCTTTGGCTCAGATCATGATCCCAGGGTCTTCTCCCTCTGCTTGCCACTCCCCCTGCTTGTGTTCTCTCTCTCTGACAAATAAATAAATAAGATCTTTAAAAAAAACGCTTAGAGAAATAAAATCATTCATCCATGTAACAAACTTGTTTAGCAGTTCCTATGTGCCAGACCAGGGCTACTGTCTGTAGATACAAGGATAAAGAAGACAGTGGGGGCGCCTGGGTGGCTCAGTCGTTAAGCGTCTGCCTTCCGCTCAGGTCATGATCCCAGGGTCCTGGGATGGAGCCCCGCATTGGGCTCCCTGCTCTGCAGGAAGCCTACTTCTCCTTCTCCCACTCCCCCTGCTTGTGTTCCCTCTCTCGCACTCTCTCTCTCTGTCAAATAAATAAATAAAATTAAAAAAAAAAAAAAAGAAGACAGTGACCCTAAACTCAAGCTCTCACTATCTCACAGAGGAGACACACAAGAATAACAAATGCCCCAAAAGAGGGAAGCACAGAGTTGTGGGGGCACATGAGCCAGCTCCTTCAGAATGCAAGCTAGAGTGGGTGTCAAGGAGGCTCCCCAGAGGGGATGTCCTAGCTGAGTCATGAAGGAAGTGACCTGACAAAAGTGGTTAATCATTGGCAGCCTGGCCCTGAAACCAAATCCTTGTCCCCAAGACCAGTGAACGTGTCACTTACATCGCAGCTTCTTTGATTAAATACAATTAAAAAGTAGTTTTTAGCACTCGCTTTATGGAAAAGCCTGTAGTAGGTGGCAACAAAGGTGAGTAATTATAGTTCTTATCTCATGAAAGCAAGTGGAAATAAGTCAAACATACAGATAACCAACTCAAAACAAAAGTGGCAAAAGAGTTTAATATTCAAAATCAAGTGTTGGACGTTCTACGTCAGCTTTCAGTTAGTTCTCAGACTTTCAAGGTGGAGCCTAGTGATTCCTCACCTACCAATGTGAATTCCACAAATGTGAATAAATACCACCCGGTAGCAAAGCCAAGTGGATATTATTCACCACTTTGTCTGTAAATTGTAATACAGTTTCTTTAATTTCTGCTTAACCCAATTCAAAAGGAGCTTCTTTTTTGACCTGTAGGTGCCAAGAATTCTATATTTCGCTGTACATAGTGCTTCTGCTTACTTTAAATTGTTTACTGGTAGAACCTATTTAAAATGTTTTATTTAAGGCAACTACATCTTCATAGTTGAAATTTTCCTTTAGTTTTCTTTTGAGTGCTTTCTTCATCAAATTGGGGAATCCAAATTATGCTTGCCTCAAGAAATCATTGACAAAACTTCCTATCACTCTGTGCTTTGGAGCGATATAGGAATTATCTGGCACCTAACAGTTTTATCCAGTTCATCTAAAAATTCTATTGAACTCTGAAGTCACTACTTACTATAGCAGTGCTCCTGCTCTGGATTCACCTTCAGACTCTTTCTTAACATAGCATTCCACATAACCATGAAGTGACAAACATAAATCAGGTAATTTATTTTCAATTTTTCTTCTATACAGTTGACCCTTGAACAATATGTGTTTGAACTGCACAGGTCCACTTATATGTGGATTGTTTTTCAATAAATACAGTACAGTACTGTAATGTATTTTCTCTTCTTATGATTTTCTTAACATTTTCTTTTCTATAGCATACTCTATGGTAAGAATGCTGTATATATATATATAACATACAAAATATGAGTTAATCAACTATTTATGTTCGTGGTAAAGCTTCTTACTCAACAGTAGGCTATTAGAAGTTAAGTTTTGGGGTAATCAAAAGTTATATGTAGATTTTAAACTACATGGGGTCAGACCCCTAACCCCACGTTGTTCAAGGGTCAAGTGTATTAAGAAATGAATTTAAGACCTGAATTACTTTCTGTGTATTTGACCACTTCCCATGGATTTTCATATGTAATGATCCCCTTTTTAATAATTTCTTAGTAGCCTTTGACTTTTATTTTTATTTCCTCCTTGGCCTACAAGTTCTTCATTTAGTAAATTGCCCGTAGAAAGTAAAACCTAGGGCAACTTACTATGTGTGTTGCTGGTACAGTTTGTAAAATAATATAATTTTACCCTCACTGACTGCCCCTGAAGCACAACCTTGTTTCAACCTCTACTGCTTTATAATGGAAACTCTTTCAGGTTACAATGAGGAATCATCCACTACTTCTCAAGAGGCTCCAACATACCTGCTCTTCAAGTCTGATTGGGTTTGGCTTCAGTTTGGTCTCCTCTGCTACATACATTCCTGAAGTTCCTCATTTCTCTCTCATATCAATGCTATCTTTCCTTCTTTTCCAGTGGTCATTCAGAAGTTTGCTTGTTCCCCCCCCCGACCTTTTTTTTTTTTTTTTACATTTTTGGTTCTTTCAATGGACTGTGGATAAGCAGGGAAGGTAAGTGCACAGGCTCAAGACATGATGGTAAAAGCAGAAACCTGGGTACCTGGGTGGCTCAGTGGGATAAGTGTCTGCCGTCGGCTCAAGTCATGACCTCAGGGTCCTGGGATCGAGCCCCGCATCAGGTTCCCTGCTCAGTGGTGAGTCTGCTTGTCCCTCTCCCTCTGTGATCTCTTTCTCTCAAATAAATAAAGAAAATCTTTAAAATAATAAATAAATAAAAGCAGAAACCAAGAAATCTTTAAGTGCTTCAAGTGCTACCCACCTGACCATACCCTTAATAAGGCTTTCCTGTTTGTTTTCCTCTTCTTAAACCTGAGGAAATCATCTAAACAGATCATTAATATGTTATATGTTATATATTATAATGTTATAATAATTTTGAACATTATGATCCAAATAATGCAATAGTGCCTATGTGTGAACAGAAATACAGAGCTTAAAAACAATGAAAATATGAAGAAAATTATTTTCTATAATTATGAGATTTAAAACCATTGAGCAATGTTTTGTCCATTTGCCTGACAGAAGCAAAAAGACGCAACCCATTACATAATGGTTCACAATAGAAATTTCTGAAAAGTCTCAGAAATCACCTACTTTTATATTAGATTTTATTTACTATTAAATTGTCTAAAGCAATACAGAGATATACATAAATAATACATATATGGGAGAAGATATTTGCAAATCATATTTCCAAGAAGGGTCAATATCCAAAATATATAAAGAACATCAACAATTCAATAATAAAAATGGTAACTAGACTTATTGCATGATCAGTTCACAATGTATACAAATGTCAAATCACTGTTGTATGTATGAAACTAACAGAATATTGTATGTCAATTATACATCAATAAAATAATGAGATGTAGGTGGCTTCATTCAAACACATATTGCAATAGATAGTAAAATGAGACAAATGATAATATCATGTGTTTTTTTTAAATCCTGTGGGGGCCTTCTTAAATATTTTTATTGGAGGAAATGTGAGTTATCCATATGTTGATAATGTTTTATTTTTTATTTTTTAAATTTTTTATTGTTATGTTAATCACCATACATTACATCATTAGTTTTTGATGTAGTGTTCCATGATTCATTGTGCATAACACCCAGTGCTCCATGCAGAACATGCCCTCTTTAACACCCATCACCAGGCTAACCCATCCTCCCACCACCCTCCCCTCTAGAACCCTCAGTTTGTTTTTCAGAGTCCATCATCTCTCATGGTTCATCTCCCCCTCTTATTCCCCGCCTTCATTCTTCCCCTCCTGCTATCTTCTTTTTTTTTTCTTCTTAACATATATTGCATTCTTTGTTTCAGGGGTACAGATCTGTGATTCAACAGTCTTGCACAATTCACAGTGCTCACCATAGCACATACCCTCCCCAAAGTCTATCTCCCAGCCACCCCATCCCTCCCACCCACCCCCCCACTCCAGCAACCCTCAGTTTGTTTCCTAAGATTAAGAATTCCTCATATAAGTCAGGTCATATGATACATGTCTTTCTCTGATTGACTTATTTCACTCAGCATAACACCCTCCAGTTCCATCCACATCGTTGCAAATGGCAAGATCTCATTCCTTTTGATGGCTGCATAATATTCCATTGTATATATATACCACCTCTTCTTTATCCATTCATCTGTCGATGGACATCTTGGCTCTTTCCACAGTTTGGCTATTGTGGACATTGCTGCTATAAACATCGGGGTGCACGTACCCCTTCGGATCCCTACTTTTGTATCTTTGGGGTAAATACCCAGTAGTGCAATTGCTGGATCATATGGTAGCTCTATTTTCAACTTTCTGAGGAACCTCCATACTGTTTTCCAGAGTGGCTGCACCAGCTTGCATTCCCACCAACAGTGTAGGAGGGTTCCCCTTTTTCCGCATCCCCGCCAACATCTGTCGTTTCCTGACTTGTTGATTTTAGCCATTCTGACTGGTGTGAGGTGGTATCTCATTGAGGTTTTGATTTGGATTTCCCTGATGCCCAGTGATGTGGAGCACTTTTTCATGTGTCTGTTAGCTATTTGGATGTCTTTGGAAAAATGTCTGTTCATGTCTTCTGCCCATTTCTTGATTGGATTCTTTGTTCTTTGGGTGTTGAGTTTGATGAGTTCTTTATAGATTTTGGATACTAGCCCTTTATCTGATGTGTCATTTGCAAATATCTTCTCCCATTCTGTCAGTTGTCTTTTGGTTTTGTTGACTGTTTTCTTTGCTGTGCAAAAGCTTTTTATCTTGATGAAGTCCCAATAGTTCATTTTTGCCCTTGCTTCCCTTGCCTTTGGTGATGTTTCTAGGAAGAAGTTGCTGCGGCTGAGGTCGAAGAGGTTGCTGCCTGTGTTCTCCTTTAGGATTTGGATGGACTCCTGTCTCACATTGAGGTCTTTCAACCATTTGGAGTCTGTTTTTGTGTGTGGTGTAAGGAAATGGTCCAGTTTCATTCTTCTGCATGTGGCTGTCCAATTTTCCAAACACCATTTGTTGAAGAGACTGTCTTTTTTTCCATTGGACATTCTTTCCTGCTTTGTCAAAGATCAGTTGACCATAGAGTTGAGGGTCCATTTCTGGGCTCTCTATTCTGTTCCATTGATCTATGTGTCTGTTTTTGTGCCAGTACCATACTGTCTTGATGATGACAGCTTTGTAATAGAGCTGGAAGTCTGGAATTGTGATGCCGCCAGCTTTCTTTTCTTTTTCAACATTCCTCTGGCTATGCGGGGTCTTTTCTGGTTCCATACAAATTTTAGGATTATTTGTTCCATTTCTTTGAAGAAAGTGGATGGTATTTTGATGGGGATTGCATTGAATGTGTAGATTGCTCTAGGTAGCATTGATGTCTTCACAATATTTGTTCTTCCAATCCATGAGCATGGAACATTTTTCCATTTCTTTGTGTCTTCCTCAATTTCTTTCATGAGTATTTTATAGTTTTCTGAGTATAGATCCTTTGCCTCTTTGGTTAGATTTATTCCTAAGTATCTTATGGTTTTGGGTGCAATTGTAAATGGGATCGACTCCTTAATTTCTCTTTCTTCTGTCTTGTTGTTGGTGTATAGGAATGCCACTAATTTCGGTGCATTGATTTTATATCCTGCCACTTGACTGAATTCCTGTATGAGTTCTAGCAGTTTTGGGGTGGAGTCTTTTGGATTTTCCACATAAAGTATCATATCATCTGCAAAGAGTGAGAATTTGACTTCTTCTTTGCCGATTTGGATGCCTTTGATTTCTTTTTGTTGTCTGATTGCTGTGGCTAGGATTTCTAATACTATGTTGAATAGCAGTGGTGATAGTGGACATCCCTGCCAAGTTCCTGACCTTAGGGGAAAAGCTCTCAGATTTTCCCCATTGAGAATGATATTCGCTGTAGGTTTTTCATAGATGGCTTTTATGATATTGAGGTATGTAACCTCTATGCCTATACTCTGAAGAGTTTTGATCAAGAAAGGATGCTGTACTTAGTCAAATGCTTTTTCTGCATCTATTGAGAGGATCATATGATTCTTGTTCTTTCTTTTGTTAATGTATTGTATCACGTTGATTGATTTGTGGATGTTGAACCAACCTTGCAGCCCAGGGATAAATCCCACTTGGTCGTGGTGGATAATCCTTTTAACGTACTGTTCGATCCTAATGGCTAGTATTTTGGTGAGAATTTTTGCATCCATGTTCATCAAGGATATTGGTCTGTAATTCTCCTTTGGATGGGGTCTTTGTCTGGTTTTGGGATCAAGGTAATGGTAGCCTCATAAAATGAGTTTGGAAGTTTCCCTTCCATTTCTATTTTTTGGAACAGTTTCAGAAGAATAGGTATTAATTCTTCTTGAAATGTTTGGTAGAATTCCCCTGGGAAGCCATCTGGCCCTGGGCTTTTGTTTGTTGGGAGATTTTTGATGACTGCTTCAATTTCCTTAGAGGTTATAGGTCTGTTCAGGTTTTCTATTTCTTCCTGGTTCAGTTTTGGTAGTTGATACATCTCTAGGAATGCCTCCATTTCTTCCAGGTTATCTAATTTGCTGGCATATAGTTGCTCATAATATGTTCTTATAATTGTTTGTATTTCTTTGGTGTTGGTTGTGATCTCTCCTCTTTCATTCATAATTTTGTTGATTTGGGTCATTTCTCTTTTCTTTTTGATAAGTCTGGCCAGGGGTTTATCAATCTTGTTAATTCTTTCAAAGTTCATTCTAGTTTCGTTGATCTGTTCTACTGCTTTTTTGGTTTCTAGTTCATTGATTTCTGCTCTGATCTTTATTATTTCTCTTCTCCTGCTGGGTTTAGGCTTTATTTGCTGTTTTTTCTCTAGCTCCTTTAGGTGTAGGGTTAGGTTGTGTACTTGAGACCTTTCTTGTTTCTTGAGAAAGGCTTGTATTGCTATATACTTTCCTCTTAGGACTGCCTTTGCTGCATCCCAAAGATTTTGAACAGTTGTGTTTTCATTTTCATTGGTTTCCATGAATTTTTTTAATTCTTCTTTAATTTCCTGGTTGACCCATTCTATGTTTATAATGTTTTAAATGAGCATCTTATATATCAGTGCCTTGTCAATTTTCCTCCTAATTTGGGTCTTTGTTGAACAATTTTACAAAATAGGTATTCTACTTATAACAGGTAAAAGGCAGATTTTAAAAAAATACAAACAGATTATCTCATAAAAAGCAAACAGAAGAAATACTAACAGAAAGAATAGAAAATTAACTTATAAATATGGCGAAATTCAATGTTATATGGAAGCTATTTTATAAGTTTACAGTCAGAATTTAATTATAGGTATCAAGAACATATGAATTTCTGACAGAAGTCACACTGATAACAGATGGTAGACTCCCTGGAAAAGTAATCATTCATTCATTTATTCATTCATGCTTCCATCCATCCATTTCCTCAACAAATATTTATTGAGTATCCTCTATGTTCCAAGATACAATAATTTAAAGAAGAAAGAGAAGGACAAGAACAAGAATAGGAACAGGAATCAGAACCAGCATAAGAACAAGAAGAACAAAAACAAGAAGGAGAAGAAGTTGTCTAGTGGGAAATACTGGCAAGAAACCAGATAATTATAATTCACTGGGTTAAGTAATAGGTGTTGTGGGAGCACTTCGGAGGAGCACCTTACCCAGACTTGTTGATGAGGGGAAGGAAAAATGTGTAGGTGATATCTAGGAGAGAAAGTTCGTTTAAGTGATACGTGAAGAAGTATGAATAATATAGAAAATAGTCAAATGAAACCAGATGAAATCTTTTTTGAAAAAAAGATCCAAGTAGAGGGAAGAACAGGAACAAGGGTACAGAGGAAAAAGAAAGCATGGCATGTAGAAGGAACTTAAAAAAAAAAAAATGCAGTAGAATAACAGCATAAAGAACACAGGAATGGTAATAAAAGGCTGGAAAAGGCATTCAGGGGCCAAGAAAAAGGATCTTATAGGTCAATTTAAGGAATCTGGAACTTACCTTAAGGGTAACAGAAAGTCATTAGTGGTTTTAATCAGGAAAGCAATAATGATCAGACAAGTGTTTTAGTAAAATCATGCTGACTGAAAAGCAGATAAGTTATTGAAAAGGATTGATTTACAAGATGAGAAATCAATTAGAAGCCTTGCTTGGATCCATAAGAGAGTTAGAGAAGATAATAAGGAAAGTGAAAGTGGGAGTGAAGAGAAGTTTATAGTTCCAAAAGACATTTAAGTTGTAAAATTCATAGGCAGGATAGATTCAATCCAGGACTGAGAGAAGGTGGAACTCAATGGTAACCACTCCCTCTCTCTATCCCCATGTTCCATCTCAAGCACCTGAGTGGGTGAAGGTGCCATTCCCTGAGATAGAAAGCAAAGGCAAAGAAATAGGCTTAGGTGCAAAGATGGGAAACGCTATTTTTAACAAGTTTGTTTGAGTCATCTAAGTGAATCAAGCTAATGAACAACTAGCTATAAGGCTTTGAAATAAGGAGAGAGAACAGCATTTTATTAAGGATTTTTGCATCTATGTTGCACTCCAGTTTTATTTTCTTATGATGTCCCTCCCCCAACACTTACATACTCACAAACACATTTTCTCCTTTCCTGAAGCTCTTAAGCACTTCTCTGTCAAATCAAAAAGCAATGTGTTAAGGCGGTCTGTTTATATATTATATAACAAAAAGAAACCTTAAATACTTAATATTTAAAGAAAAGGGGGATACTCTACCCTGGTAACAATTTCACAAAACAGAGACGGCTTCCTCCAGTTGCTCCTTAGATTTTATTACAGTCAACCAAAACCCCAATGAATCATGGTGTTCCCCAATAGACAGGATAACCAAGGTCTCCAGGAGGTGGAAAAGAGAAGATAAAAAACAAACTGTCAAGTTGACTGAAATTCTGGAGCTCTTAGTTTCTGCTGGGTATTTCAGGACAAGAATTAAAGGCTTATCACCTTTCGGCAAGGTAATAGGAAGAATGACTCACTGCATCATTCTTGCACCCTGACACTGATGTTGATTTATTCTTTTAAGGATTATGATTGGTTAAAAAAAAAAAAGAGAGAAAAGAAGAAGTTCTCTCATAAAAAAATTATCTCCATCCTGTGAAAGATAAAGTTTTTATACCAGCTTGAGCCCCACCATGTTCAGGATATGAATTGTATTCACATAGTTCCTGCTCTTCAGAGAAGGAAATGAAAGTCTATAAATATGAACAGACTTTCCTGGAATATTGCAGTAACACAGCATTTGGTTCTGCTGAATCAGCATCTTAGACATTCAAGTTGTTATTCCATTGGACAGCAAGTGCTGTGAAGAGTTTCTCCTCCCCTGGTCAGTAGAATGCAGTAAGTTGGGAATACTCTTCTAGCCATCTCTGAGTTGATGTTCATTGTAGTAGGAGTTCATCTCTGTCAACTCACATGTACCAAGTAGACAGTGGCTAGAGAACCAAACCACAGAAACAGCAGAAATGGGTAAACTATATTGATGCCCACTCTACATCCCAATTCTAGAAAATCTACAATCTCCCTCAGGATCATGACTTCAGAAAGAGTAAAGACCACTAAATGAGATGTTGACATTTCATAGTCACAGTGAATTTTTTAAAGGGCAAATTGGATAACTGCATTTTAATGGCTGTCTTGTGCTCTGCCATTACCATGGGGGGGGGAAAGACTGGACTTTATAACAGGTTATAAGATAAGGATGAGCGATATGAAGTGCACAACCAAACATTGAACTCCACCAGCCTGTATCTGCTGACCCCCAGCTGACCTCAGGACACATGAGGGAGCCCGGCCAAGACCTACAGAGCCATGCAGCCTACCCCAGCTCAGATCGGCTAATCTCCAGCCTACTCCAAGATGCATGACTAAGCTTATCCAAGTCAGCGGAGATGTTCAGCCCAGACAAAACCAGTGGACACCCAGCCAATCTTCAGACTTACTGTCAATAAGATTGAGTTATTAATTGAGCCAGACAAGGTCTGGACATCACATGGCCTATGGATGTGTCTCTGTGAGGAGATGCATCCAGTTTCTAATACCTCCAGGGATAATTATCCTGAACAGAAGCACCTTGAAGGGTCTCTGCATCATCAGATGTTTTCCCACATTCAAGAAGGGTTTGAAAAAATCACGTTTTCTTCACTCATAGTTGGACTGTACATTCTTGAGAGGTGAAAACTTAAATTCCGTGTATTTCTTCCTTGTTTTTTAAACATGAAATTGGTGAAGTAAGTTGAAACCTTTGTAGTGGCCCCCATAATCTCTCCCCCACTCCTTCCCCTATACATTCAAGGCCAGCCAGACATGGAGGGGCTTATGAGTAGGAAGTTTTCTGTGGCCTCTATGGGTAGATAAGGCCTCTGGTTGGATTTTTAACAATTAAAAGCCTACCCTATGCAAATAAAGACAGAGAACTAACCACTAAAGTTTCTGCCCTTCTAGAGGAAAGATATCAAAATTTTTACAAGTTTAACCTAATTCAAGAAGAATTTTAAGACCTCGAATCTACTTTAATGGAAGCTGGACTCAAGAACAAACTATCAGAAATAGAAAAACTGGAGGTCATTAATAAAGACCTGGAAATCACCAACCCTTCACTGGGGTTTAAAATACAGACTTTTGGTAAAGGACTTAGCAAAGAAAAATCAAAATGTTTAGAACAAGTTGACATTAGGAGAAATATTCAGTGTTTAGAAGATGCATCAAAATATATCCAATTTCAAGTAACTATACCCATCAAAGTACATCAGAAAAGTGAAGAACAACTTCAGACAGCACCTAAAAACATGCTTTAGATGAAAATCCCCATCTTCATGTTGGAACAAAACTGTTTTCACAAGAAGCTAAAGGATAGATAGAAAGAGTGAGCAAACTTATTGGGGGGGGGGGGAGTCTAAAAACAACATTCTATTACAAACAGGGCAATTTTTAAACGATTAAGAAAGCCAGGTCATTGTTAAATAAGAAAGATCCTGCTGTTCATAAAGAAGACAACATGGAGGGGCACCTGGGTGGCTCAGTCGTTAAGCGTCTGCCTTCAGCTCAGGTCATGATCCCAGGGTCCTGGGATCGAGCCCCACATCAGGCTCCCTACTCTGCAGGAAGCCTACTTCTCACTCTCCCACTCCCCCTGCTTGTGTTCCCTCTCTCGCTGTCTCTCTCTCTGTGTCAAATAAAATCTTTAAAAAAAAAAAAAAAGAAGAAGAAGACAACATGGATGGTGGAACTTTGAAGCTGGGTATAACAAACCCATAAGGAAATGGAAACTTCCATGAAGATGAATCTTGAGTTTTGAAGAAACTGATGATGCTGGGGTAGATACAGCTGATCAAGGCTGGGTCAGACCAGTTGATTTTGCTGGCCTTACCTGGGTTTATTATAAAACTTTATTTAAAAACTCTTAAAGAACATGAAACCAAATGTACACTAAATTAACCAAAGGTGATAAAATAATTGATGCTTGGAAGACTGTAAGTCTCTGAATGAGACAGTTTCACTACAACCAGAGAGGGGAAATGCAGTTAGAAAGGAACAGACAATAGCCTCAGAGGCAACTTTCCTCCCTCCTAAACTGCACTGAGAAAAAGAAATGAATTTTCATCAAATATCCAAGATAGAATTCACCCTGTAAGGATAGTGGAGAATTCTTCCAAAATAGATCAAACAATTAGCCTGTGAAGAGCTGGACATTTCTAAAACATTTTTGAGGAAGAACTTAAAACATTTCAAAAAGTAACCTTACATCCCTGTTGTTCCCAAGGGGACATTTGGAAGAGCCCAAGAGGACCACCAGGTAACCCAATGGATGAATAGACCCCCAAGAAAGCAGGAATATCAGGCAATGATAGTACTGGATCCAGGATGCAATTCTCCCAGGGTGAAGACTACAGAGGCAAGATTCCTCCATTAGGCCACCCCCATCCTTAGCTCAGTGTATCCTCCACAGAAGCAAGATGGAGCTTGTCCTGGTGCTCCTTGAACTGGTAGATACTCAGGGCCTTCTTTTGATTCAACCTTTCTACCTTAATGGGTGACATGCTACCCTAGGAGCAGCACCAAATAGTGGGTGCTAAGAAAGCAGCAACAAGATAGGAAAGAGTCACCTAGGAAAAACTAGTCCTGCTACAAAGTGATGCTGAAGGCCAGCCCTTTGCACTACATCACTCAGGGCATGCCCCACACCATTTGAACTTCCTTGCAAAGGAAGGTTGCTATAATCACTTCTACCCTAAAGATAGGCAGCCTAGGCACAAGCAATTTGCCTGAGATTATAACTAAAATAGTGCCAGGAACTGGCAGCTAAATGCAAATATCCCAGGTATGGACAAACCCTCCAACCATCTGCTCTCCTAAGGGTAATTTATGAAAAGAAAAGCAAATTATTTTGTCTTTTGAAGCTGAGACTGTTATGAAGTCTGGTGCCATGGGCTCAGCATTTAAGACTTCAATATTTATCATATGACGATTGTGTCAAGGGCTACTGGTATCTCTTTGAAAGCATTGTTCTTCCAATTAGTTTTATTAATATTTGAGAATTTTTGTTCCAAAAATGGGTTTGGTAGAGAAAATCCACAAGATTTTAGTTCATTATGAAGTAGTCCATGGATCAAAAACCATTGAAAACCGAAGTCTAAAATGGATTAGTACTTTCTACATAGGGATAGTCCATAAACTGGAAATACCAGTGCAAAGAGATTATTTCTTAGATGAATTAGATTATTTATTAGCCCTTCTCCTCTCTCTCTCTCTCTGACTCTCAGTGACTAGTATCATATATAGACCTTTGAAATCTTGTATATTATGAACCCAATTTCCCAAAATTTCAAAAGGTAGTGAGTAGGACACTCTAATGATTTGACAAAATTCTGTGCACAGAAATTACAATCCCAGGCAGAAGAAACGCCAGGAAATAAATTCTTAGCTCTACCTCTGCACTTTGTAGACAATATGTTACATTTGTAACTTATTTTATTTTATTTTATTTTATTTTTTAAAGATTTTATTTATTTGATAGAGAGAGACACAGAGAGGGAACACAAGCAGGGGGAGTGAGAGAGGGAGAAGCAGGCTTCCCGCCGAGCAGGGAGCCCGATGCGGGGCTCGATGCGGGGCTCGATGCGGGGCTCGATCCCAGGACTCCAGGATCATGACCTGAGCTGAAGGCAGACGCTTAACGACTGAGCCACCCAGCCGCCCCTGTAACTTATTTTATAAGAAGGGATTTATAACCACCACTCTCCCTTGAGATTCTGTGAAGTCCACGGTCACTGAAGACAGCAGTAGCAATGGGTATACACTAGAAATAATCCCCTAATGCAGACTTCATACAATTGTTCCTTTAACCTACAGACCTAATAACTACAGAAATCTATTAGAGGTATTTCAATACATGTTAGAATTTTTTATATGGGGGGAACAATAACATCACGATATTCCTGATGCTGATTTTCAAAGAAAATCTAGTTGCTTTAGTGAGGAAGGGGGTTATCAAATTTATTAGGCCCTGCCTGCATTTCAGGTAGGACATACTCCATACCATGGATTAATTTAAGGCAGAACCATGGAAATGCTCTAACTGGAATTACCAATACAAAGATTGGTAAAATGACTAACATCCTCTATAATACATGTCAAGTATTAGGTTGGAACTCTGATTCATTCCTGACAAAAACACTAACTTTCTCTCTTATCAGCTTCTGGGCATACAAATTACATTCTAAGAAAGACATTAATTATGATTTTTAAAACTCAGATCATATTAGGGGTGAAGAAAAGTACAGAATCTTGTGGGGTCATGTGTTTATTCTGTTAAAAAAATATTTCACCACCTTTTAAAGCTAAATGAGACTTTCTCTCCCCCCCCCCCCAAAAAAAGAAAGAAAAGGAAAAAAGGAAGGAAAGGAGGGAGGGAGGGAAAGAGGGACTGGTGTTATACTTCCTCAAATATTATCAACAATTACAGTATGAAAACTTTTCATCTTTTCCAATTACTTATCACACTCTTTGCCACATAGCATTTAACTTCTTAGGGTTTTTTTCCCCCTTTCATTTAAACTCACCACCAACTTAAGATTTTGTGAGGTAAGCAACAGTTTACAGCTTTTACAAATTTAAGAACTAAGATATCTTATTGACTGAAAAAAACAAAGCATGGAGTAATACACAGAATGATTCTTTTGTGTTTTTTAAGCATTTCTCTAGGCTCTTAAATTGCTAAAGCCTAGGTATGAAAGTTACTCTGTATAAACATGTTTAGCTAATAATAATTCATAATTCTTAGTAATAATAGCATACAGTGGCAAGAGCATACAGCGGGGAGAATTGTGGCAGGGGAGACTTTTGCCTTCCATATTCTACTTTTGGTGTTGCTAGAAACTTGTATTTTTCATTTGCCTTCTTCTGTAATCTAATTTTTTTTTTTTTAATACAAAAAGTTCAAGAACCACAGGGAGAACCTCCACCACCCATGTGTTCAGAGAACCTCGCCAGTAGAGGGCATGGTAGATTCAACATTGAAAATGTATATTCTCAAGCAAACCAACTGTGGTTTTGCTGTGCAGTATTTACAGCCTATTGCATTGTTTCTCCTGCCACCACAGAATGGAAAATATGTGTCATCTTAATATTGAGCAATCGCATTTACCTAAAAGCCACTTGCAACAAAAAGACAAAAGGAAGTCATCAAACATTGTAGCTTTTGCTTTAAACCTATGTCTGCTGCCTTTATAAAAGACATTAACACGACAACTTTTTGACTGAAAGTTTTCTCAGAGTGAAACGGGTCTTGCCTTAACTCTTAAAATCACCTTTACATACGGGAATAATAAATCATTACACATTCAGATTTACCAATTGGCCGCACAATTTTCAGGAAAAAAATTAATTTGCTGCCACTTACATCGGTTGTCAATTGGTAATGGTTTATGAAAAAAGCAGATAATTTCATTAAACACAAAAACACCTAGAATAGTCTATATTTAAACCAGTTGCTTATATGGATATGTATGTAATTACTTTTATGAATACATTGAGATGATTTAACTTCCCTGGCTTGGAGATCTTTGAAAAAGTTGAAATGGCAAACTGTTTTCCTTATATGCTTATTACCCAGAGAGCATGTATTAAGTATCTCTTATGAGCCTAAGACTTTACAAATCTCTGGGACATTATTTTGATATTTTAATAGTATTTACAAATTTATAACCTAATTAACTCTGAGTTAATCCTTTAATGATTTCTCTACCTTGAATAGTTGTATTTCCTTTTTCACACATATGCAAATTAATACCAAACTTCTGTACTTTAGAATTCACAAAGGTCCCTCACATGAGTCACATGACATCTAATGAAATTGGCAAAAAAAGATACATTACTCTTTGTACAAATGAGAAACTGGGGCTCCAGGAGGTGTGATGAGACTGTCCCAACAGTTACTTAGCATTTATTGGTTAAGCTGAGACTCTAATTAGGTCTCCAGACACAGATCCAGCCAGCTCTCTCTCCTTGCTGTCTCTTTGTCAGAACTCTTCGACCTTCCACTGTGAATGAATTCTACCAGCCAAGGTTTTTTTGTTTTTGTTTTTGTTTTAACATGTAACGTATTATTAACATATAATGTATTATTTGTTTCAGGGGTACAGATACAATCCAAGGTTCTAAGTGAATAATGTATTAAGGTTTATACTGGCAAAAAAAAAAAAAGCGCAAGTGCCTATTTATCACACGTATTTAATAAATAATTATTGATAATCAGAAAGTGAAAATAGATGGAAATACTATGCAAGGTTCTTTTAGAGATAGAGTATATGCATGAGAAAAATAGCATTCTAACATTTCACAGACATGTTTTAAAGTATTTATTACTGAAATCCAAATGATTTTCCTTTTATAATAAAGTTCATGGCTGTTCTCTTTAGTAATTATTGCAGATTTTACCCTATAAGTCAAACTTGGAGCTCCCAACTACTGGTAGCTTACTTTAAGAAGTTAAACTATTTCCAATTTTCTTTCTTTTTTTTTTTTAAGATCTTATTTATTTACTTGACAGAGAGAGACACAGCGAGAGAGGGAACACAAGCAGGGGGAGTGGGAGAGGGAGAAGCAGGCTTCGGCTGAGCAGGGAGCCCGATGTGGAGCTTGATCCCGAGCTGAAGGCAGACACTTAACGACTGAGCCACCCAGGTGCCATAGTTCCAATTTTCTGCAGTTCTAATGCAAAGCAGGGAGAATATGTGTAGCCTAACATTGCTGTGAATCTTATTTTCTACTGAAATGCTTGATGGGGAAACCATTTGAATATTCCATTGTACAGTTCTGTTACCCGAAATCAAATAATTGCTTTGAGGTTATTTATTGTGGAGGTTCTCTGTTTGTCCTTCCCAATCAAAACATTTAAAGCCGGGTACAGCAGAGCTGATTTTTGAAGAATTAACCAATTAAACTTATTCAGGTAAACCACTAACGTCTCCTCCTCCTCCTCTCTACCCTCTCCACCCCTCCCCGCTTTGCAAGTTAAGTAGTTCTGGTAAATTCTAAGCAAACCAAGAATGACTCATGAGGAAATCCTGAATCCTTGCACTCTTAAAGGAGAAGGGCTCTGGCGCATTACAACTGGGAGGTCTTGGTGTTTCCATCTCAGCAGGAGATCTGTGATTTCTGTTCTGGAAGGAAAAGCAGCCAAGGACTCCGGAAAATTACCCCACGGACAGACCCAATCAGGTATCTTTCGGTGATCAAAAATGCACACCCAGTTAAAAACACTGTCATCTGAGAGTCACTTTCTCCGTTCCTTCCCTATTTATCGTTCATTGCCACACGTGTTCCAAGATGCACCGGCAAGCTGCCGGTAGGGAGAGTAGATCACACCACCTGTCCCTGAATCGTCACAGTTCCTCCCTTTCATCTTTTCCTTCCCCCCAAACTAAACCGAGTCTCAGAGCGGAATAGGTGAGGGTTTCCCAGCGGCCTCAGTTTGCCAAACAAGAAACGAGGCGTGGGAAGAGGGCGCGCTCTCAAAAAAGGGGGGAGAACATCTCAATTCAAAATAAGGCAATTGCACCCTGGTTCGCCACAAGCAAGTTTTTCCCGGCGGGGAATCCGCACTCCCCTTCGCGGTGTGGAGCACGTAAGGTGGGGGAGGGGAGGAGAGGGCGAGCGTCCCCCCCACCCCCCCGGCCGCAGCCAACTTTGGCTCCCTCCCTTCGCCGCGGGCCGCCACTCCTTGGCAAAGGTCACCGGCCGTGGCTCACAGCCAGGCTTCTCTGCCTGAGCCCACACCAAACCCCGCTAGCCGCCGCGTTTGGCCCGAGCGCGCACGAAGCAGGGGCCGCAGACGTCAGCGGACCTCGCTTGGAGACCCTCCGGCGGCGCCCGTGGCTGCCGCAGGCCGGGGCCGACCCCGCCCCCGGGCCCGTCTGCAACCGACCAATTAGTGCCCTCTGGAGGCGGGACCGGCGGCGTGAGGCCCCGCCCCAGCCCCGCCGCCTCTAATAAACGCGGCCGTGCGCGCCCCACCGCAAACAGCTGCGGCTCCAGCAGGGGGAGGACAATGCAAAGTGCCATGTTCCTGGCTGTCCAGCACGACTGCGGATCCATGGACAAGAGCTCCGGCAACAGCCCCAAGAGCGAGGAGAAGCGGGAAAAAATGAAGCGGACCCTGTGAGTACGGCTTTCTTCTCTCTCCCGCCACTCGCTGCGGACCTGGCTCTCCGGGTTTGCTGCAAACGTGATACATTCGGGCTCAAAAAAAAAAAAAAGAAAACTATGTAACCTGCGCCTCTGCAGGAAAAAAAAAAAAAATGTGGAAAAGGTCAATTTGCTAAGTAAGGTTAAATCTGTGTGGTATGTACTGATTTTGTTACGTGACCGAAGGACTCTCGGGTAGTTTAGGAACTGAGAAAAATTTTGATATGGAAGCGGTGGTAGATGCGCCTAAGAAATTGCGGGGTTTTTTTTTCCCCCTGCATTTAAAATAACATCCGAGAGTCCTGCGGCTGAAGCGCATCCCCAGCAATGGTACCTTGCATTATAAGTTTTGATCAACTTACACAGCTTCTGAAAGGAGTATTTTGGTCGATTCTGATTATATTCGTTTTAAAATCGTTTTTGTTTTTTAATTGAACTGCATATCTCAGCCACTAAAGACTGTGAAATCATTGTTATGCATCATCTGCTTAAAATGAGGATTGTAGTTGGCGGGGGTGGGGGGCGCTCAATCACACACACCCACCTCCCTCAAGGCTTCTAGTGTGGTCCAGAGCCTCCTGCTTAAGGGTAGAAGGGAAATGAATACCGACTGGCTCCAGGCCGCTCCACTGTAGGTTTCACGTATGAAATGTCTCAGAATTGTAATTAAGGCTGCAGAAAAACTGCTGCCTTTTGTGGACCAGAAATAGCATCTGCCTTTTGAAGTATGCCAACTGAATTCCTTTAAATACCCTAATAATTTTAGGTAGTCTTACCCTTAGTTATAAAAGTAGTATTTCTGTTCAGATGAATGGATGAAACTAATTTTGTTCAGCACATAGGTGCTAGGTTTAAAGTAAGACTGACTTGAAGAATTCTTGTTTTGTCTTATTTAGTTTGTAGCTAGCTACTGGGTGACTTTATTTGGTAAAAATGCCTTCAGCTGCAGTAGCAGTTTAAAATGTTGCCACTTAGTGAATATCTTTTTTTTTTTTAGATTAAAAGATTGGAAGACCCGTTTGAGCTACTTCTTGCAAAATTCATCCTCTCCTGGGAAGCCCAAAAATGGCAAGAAAAGCAAACAGCAAACCTTCATCAAGTAAGTTGAAAATCTTGTACTTGCAAATATGAATAGCTAGCTACTGTGCTGAAAAGAGGAACTCTGATGTGCACAAGCTAATGCGCAGAGTTTCTTTTGCAGGCCTTCTCCTGAGGAAGCACAACTGTGGTCAGAAGCATTTGATGAGCTGCTAGCCAGTAAATGTAAGTTAACCTGTTGAATTTGATCCATTTCAAGTATCACACGTCTAGAAAGGTGTTCACACAACAGAAGAGCAGATTGCCCAAGGGGAATTCAGCTTTACAATCACTAAAAACATAATGCCTATTTTTCTCCTTTATTTCCTAGTATTTAACCATGGAAATGCATGGTTTATTCACTGTAGGTAGCAAAGAAAAACTAGCCAAAATTGTAGTGGCAGTTGCTCTTCCTTGAGGTTGAATCAGCTTTTCCACTGCATACAATGTTTCCAGGAGGTTTAGTTCCCAGAGAATTTAGGTTCCCCTATAAATATTTGCATTAATAGCAAAGTTAAGTATTTCTATTTTTGTCGCAGTTGCCAACTTAAGCATTTTTCATCTTAGTCTTTAAAGAGCCAAATTCTGAGGATTACAAGTTTGAGTGAAATCGAGAAAATTGCTATTATCCAGAAATAATAAAATATAAGGGTGGGAGAATGGTAGTTCTGGAAAAAAATTAAGGGATTAATTGGTCACCCAATTCACATTCTGTATGCTTTTTTTCCCCCTCCCTTTTCCCCAGATGGTCTTGCTGCATTCAGGGCTTTTTTAAAATCTGAGTTTTGTGAAGAAAATATTGAATTCTGGCTGGCCTGTGAAGACTTCAAAAAAACCAAGTCACCCCAAAAACTGTCCTCCAAAGCAAGGAAAATATATACTGATTTCATAGAAAAAGAAGCTCCAAAAGAGGTGAGGGGGGGAAATAAAAGTTCTTCATTGCAGCATATTTTGAACATTCTTAGCACCAGACAAAAGACATCAAATTAAATTAAAAGGGGGGAGGAGTAAAATTGTTTTTAAAAACTAATTTTAGTTTTTAATTAGATTAATTTCATTTCTTCAGTGACCTGGCTAGTGAAGCTCATCACACATTGTAGTTTCTGCTTCTTGTTTTCAAATATCAAATAGGTATCAATCTCTAGCTCTGAATATGGAATAAACCACTTTTTTTTTTTAATTTCAGATAAACATAGACTTTCAGACCAAAACTCTGATTGCCCAAAACATACAAGAAGTTACAAGTGGCTGTTTTACAACTGCCCAGAAGAGGGTCTACAGCTTGATGGAGAACAACTCTTACCCGCGTTTCTTGGAGTCAGAATTCTACCAGGACTTGTGTAAAAAGCCACAGATCGCCACAGAGCCCCATGCCACCTGAGATGAGAAAGGGAGCCCAAAAGTGGAGGACATTTCATTTATTTCCTAAGGGGAAAGGCTGTGACCTGCCAAAAAGACTGACCTTGAACTTAGCCTGGGTGTTCAGGAAACATCACTCAGAACTATTGATTCAGAGTTAGTGAATCAGGAAGCTGGTAACTGTCTAGGAGAAGCTTGTATTGGGACAGCTTCCGTAGCTGTGTCCAGAACACAGGGAGAAAGTGGTCTGCATGTGGTGGGTCTCACACTGGGAAGGCAGGAATGTGAGACCCCAAGGTATGATGTGATACTGTTGGTCCAAAAGCATTTAAAAAATCAATAGGTCTGGGATTATGTGGCCTTAGCTAGCTGGCTGTGTATCTTTCCCTAAATCAGTCCGTGTTACCACATAGTGGTTTTAGTTTTAGTTATTTAGGAATAAGTAATATTAAAATGTTTACTGTGTGCAAAGGTGTTGAAGTTCTTAGGACTACAGATCATCAGTACTGTTGTCTCATGTAACACTAAAACTGAAACGGTCTGTGTTTGAATTGTTAAGTGGTTTAATAGAATGAGCGCTGTCGTGTAGGAAACTACATTGTCCGTGATGAGTGCCAAAAACTGTCCTGAAGGCAGCTAAACTTTGACGTGGTCTTTGAATACTTTTAATAAATTTATTTTGATAAATAATGTCGTTGAATATTGGTTCAGATGTAGAGATTTTTTTGTGGGTTGTGGGGAGGTGAGGGCTGTTAAACTGGAAATATGTTAGATACAAGGGAAACCTCTTTCCAGGAATGAAGAGGTATCCCAGGTGATGTGCCTATTCAATCTGAATTGACAGTGCTCAGCAATGAGAAGTGATAGGAGTATGTCTTCCCTGCAATTACCTCTTTTTTAAACCTAATAAGCATATGAAGACCAAGAGAAGTCAGACTAGCTCCTTAAAACCACCCTGGGATCAAACTTTCTAATATAACCTTGTTTAAAAAAAAAATTCAAGTTTATTGTTAATGAAAACAAAAAAAAAACATTGACCTTAAAGCCCTTCAAGGGTATCTACTAAAGACTAGCTAAGTATAAGAAGTAATATAATGGAGACAAAGCACCAGAATATTTCACATAATTCAGCTTCTCAAATGAAAAAAAATAAGGTGAAAGTAGGCCTGCCTTTTATATTTCCCTTGGTTCTAAGTTCCCCCACAGGGTACTGGCATGAACTTTCAAGATGCATACCTGAAATTGTTCACCTCCATGATCAATACAAAAATCAGAATTTTCCTGATTCTCCTGCCTTCATTTGGCCAATAAAGAATCTGGTTATGTTACTTTAGCTAATGATGAAGGCAAAAGAAGCACACTTTTGTTTCTTAATCTAGGAATGTGCTTTTTTCTGAGTTGATAGTGAGGGCCTTGAATCTGTTATTTTTCAGACTGGTTATTTAGAAAAGGAATACTCTTCTCCAGGAGGCTTCTTTTCCAACCTCCCTGATTACAGTCTTAATTTTTAAAAAGAGTAAGAGCCCTCATCTCAGATTTGCAAGACCTAAACCTAAGTAATAATTTCTCATAGCTTTGTGACCTCAGAAGTCCTCATCTTCCCTAGTTCCTCAATGTACACCTTCCTTTCTATCCCACTGCCCATGAGGTACTAAGGGGCTTTAGAAATTGTAAAGCACTTAAAAAAAAAAAAAAAAAAAAACACATCCTGATTTGCCAAAAGAACAATTGACGGGCGCCTGGGTGGCTCAGGTCATGATCTCCAGATCCTGGGATTGAGTCCCACATCTGGCTCCCTGCTCAGCAGGGAGTCTGCTTCTCCCTCTGCCCCTCCCCCAGGTCGTGCGCTCTCTCTTCCTCTCTCTCACGCTCTCTCTCTCTTAAATAAATAAATAAAATCTTTAAAAAAAAATTTACACCACCACCATCACCCCCACCACCCCCATGGTTTAAATACTGTTTTCATTGTGCTTCCACTAATTTTCATTTTAGCCAAAGTGTCTGGTACTGACAGGCGTAAGGTCCATGAAAGACTGCCCCCTGCACTCCTGCATCACCAGCAACCAGGATATTACAGAATAGGTGCTCTGTAAATAGTGGTTGAATCAATGAATTCTGAAGCGTTATTGACAGAGACATTTTTTAAGAGAATAAATATGTCAGGTCTGCCTATGCCTTAATTTGGAAAGGTTTTGGCCAACAGAGAAACTCAGGAGTCATAACATATATTCAATTCGTTACCAAGTCCTATTTATTTAGCTCAAATATATTTCTAGCCTACTTTCCGTGGCCACCCTGAACAAAGATGCCAACATCTGATGCCTGTCGAAACTCAGCTCATTCTTACCCCTTCCCCCATGTGTCCCCTGCTTTTTAACTCTGGGAATCCTTTCAAAACATAAGCCTGATCGCAATTGTCTCTTGTTGCTTACAAACCCTTGACAGGTTTTCCAAACAATTAGGATAAAGGCATTATCCCTAATATGGCCTAACACCTGCATGGTTTGACCCCTCCCTCCACTCCAACCCCGTGTTCGCCATGTCTCCCCAGCTCTGCTGGCCACACTGACCTACTTCCGTTTCCGCTGCAGGTCGCGTGCCCACTGGTCCACAGAGCCTTTGCACATAATAGTCCTTCTGCGTGGAATGCAATTTTAGCTCTTATTCATCATTCACAGATCAGTGCAATTGTCACTTCCCTAGGGGAGCTTTCCCTGACCTCCTTACCTAGGTCGGATCCCTTTTTAGACATTCTCATAGCACGAGCTTCTCTAATTTAGAGTGCTAATAGAATTCTCACTAATTTGTAGGATTATTTGATAATTCTATGACTTCTTCAGATTGTGGATAGCACAATTTGAGGGCTGTGTTTTTTGATGCTCATTGATGAATCCCAACACTTTGCCTGACACACAGTGGAAGCTGCATAAGTCATTGCTAAATAAATGAAGGAGTATTAAAAGGTCTTATAAATAAGTTTTGATGAAACAAGAAGTATCTACCAATGCACAAGGAAATAATTACAAGGTTTTAAAAGGCCCATTGGCTCAAATGTCTGAAAATATCTGTAGAGTTTTACCTTTGGCAAAAAAATCAATACCTCTTATTCAGCACGTTCTCTATAACTTTTGGCCTTTAGTCAGAGGAGAGGCCAGATTATAGTAACAAAAAACAAGAGTTTTGACTTTTTCAGGGCTGCTAAAAGCAAAAGCTTTATTCAGGTGGTATTTTCCAATGTTCTCTAGTGTGGAACAAACAGAAATAGATTTAAGATTAGAAGCCACATACCTCCACAAATAAATATTACTTAATGTTCCAGTTTCTCAGAGTTCATGCATTTAGGATCCACAGTCTATTCATTTTGATAGTATTTCATTTTTTCATATATTTTAAGCTCAGGAGCATTTCAAAATACAGCAACTTCATGCAGTCCCACTGAAAAAAAAAATAGAATTGTGTATTATCTGTCATGTGAGCATAGGGAGGCAATAGATGAGTTTCAGGGACGTGGCTTAAAGCAGTCACTCAAAATTTCATAGGAAATGGGTCTTTGAGAGGGTTTTTTTGTGTGTTTATCTGTTTTGCCACAATGTTTGATCAGTGCCGGCGGTGATTCTCTTACAGATGGGGATGCATTGTGCATTTGGACTTTAGGAAAGCCCCACCCTGTGCCAGGAACTAGCCTGTTTCTAATTTTGTTTTCCTGTGTTAGACCAATCGCAGATTAAAAAAAGAGTTAGTTTGACTTAATAGAGAACTTCGCCGCTATTAAACGGTGAGCTTTGACCTTCACGGAGATTTCTGTATACTGGTCTTTTGACAACTTTGGAAAACAAGTTTTCATGTTGTTGTCAATGGCAAGGAGATGAGGTTTATTTTTGGCATTCTAGCTAAGGAATAACTTGGAGTTGCTTGAAGTGACAATAACAGACCAAAAGAGTGTCTCCTGTGACCTGACTGGTAAAAAAAAAAAAAAGGAATCACTTGCAGGGTAAGAGGTGCATTGTAGATTAAGGTGACAAGATTCAACAAAGTTCAGATATTAGTCATTTTGGGCCCATGGTCCAGCATGACCAGACCACACTCCACAGAGGATAGGACCCAGGATGGGTATAGAAGTGTAGCCCAGGACCAGGTGATAGAAGGTTTTGAATATTAAAGGTTGGGATTTTATTCTGAGGCAATAGATACCAATCTCAACTAAAATGTATAAAAATAACTTGGGCAGCAACTTGAAGGATGAATTGGAGGCAGGGAGATGAGCTAGGAGACTGCACTAAACAAGAATGAAGAAATGCCATGTGCCAAACCAGGACAATGCTACCCAATAAATAATTCAATGTGACAACAGCAGATTATGTATCACCTGCACTATGCAGAACACTAGTCTATGCCATAGAGGGAATAAATATAAAGACATGTAAGACATACAGCTTGTCCTCCAAGAGGCACCCATTAAATATCTCACAAAATAAGGGGCACCTGGGTGGCTCAATCTGTTCAGTGTCTGACTCTTGATCTCAGCCCAGGTCTCAATCTCAGGGTCATGAGTTCAAGCCCCGTGTTGGGCTCTGTCTTGGGCGGGGAACCTCCTTAAAAAATATATATCTCACGAAATAATGTACAAAAGTTAAAACATAAGGTGGGCTATGACTGGTGATTAATTACCAAAAGAAAAATGCAAATACCCTTAGCTATAATCAGTCAGGAACAAAACGAAGTGGCATTTTTGATGAGATTTAAAGAATGAGTAGATTTAATAAGGATGAAAGAGAGAGAATTTGGGGTGGAGAAACAGTTTAAATTAGGGGAAAGCAAGATTAGATCTTGCATTGTACTATGACATTTTTATTTGAGAGAGAGAGAATGAGAGACAGAGAGCATGAGAGGGAGGAGGGTCAGAGGGAGAAGCAGATTCCCTGCTGAGCAGGGAGCCCGATGCGGGACTCGATCCCGGGACTCCAGGATCATGACCTGAGCCGAAGGCAGTCGCTTAACCAGCTGAGCCACCCAGGCGCCCTGTACTATGACATTTTTGAAAAGCAGATACTTTTTGTGAGAATGTATATTTGAAAGCTATTTTGTTGATTCGTTTTTTTGGCAAACATTTATGCAGGGTTTCTCTGGGCAAGGAAGATATGAAAGAGCAAAAGAAATGGTCATCTACTGAGAAGGACAGGAACAGAAAAGCTGGAAGCTCAAGCTCAAAACTAAAAGCTACACTTTATTTTTCTTAAAAACAGATTTCAGTAAGATGATCAACCAGCCTAGTCATCAGGCTCTATGAAATCTTCCTTCAGGATATCCCAGGCATCTTTCCCTTCTCCTACTATAGCCAAGCTTACACACCATGGTCGTCATTCCTTCAACCGCACCTGAATAGACCTCAGGTTCTGCGTCCTGCTTCTAACTCATTCGCTAGACTGCCATTTGAACATTGATCTCCTCACACCACTCTTATGACCAGAAAATATATGAACTCTCTGGTATCTCCCAAATCAAGGTAAACTCCAATACCTAACAATAAAAATTCTCTACTATTTGTTTTTTCTGCCTAGCCAGTCTTATTTCCTCACCACTGACCAGAAGCAACCAATGCTGGATTTTCTTATTGTTCCTGAGATTTTCCCCCATTATTAGATCAAATTGTCCCCCTTGCTTAGAACTGCTCTCCCTTCCCTTAAGTTTGACTCATCCCTGAAGGCTCAGATCAAGTCTCACCTCTGTGAAAGGTTGCCAAGGGTGTGTCAGTATCTTCCAACTAAATGGTCAATAACAGTACCATTTTGGCTTATTTTACTTAATTTTCAGAGTAATTAGTAAGGTTCCAAACATGAAAAATACTCAGTACCCATTGATCATTGATTGACTGATTAGCTCATTGATTGATTGATTCACAAACTCTTCCATAAAAATGCATGCAGTGAAAAAAAAATACAAGCAGCGATATAAAAAAAAAAATTTCAGGAGTCTGCAAAGCTTTTTATTTTGGCTCTACATTTTCGCCTTGCAAATTTAGAGGTGGGGAAAAAAAACTAAACTATGTGGATCTTGGATAAGATCCTAACATTAGATTTTCTGGAATCCCAAGTTAATCTGACATTTATATGGTTTAAAAAGTGCACTGACCTATATGGAAACTTCCCTTAGGAGTGAGGCTTGTGTGTTTCCTTAGCTGGTATATATCTTAGACATGTACAGACGTTATATCAGAGTCAAAATAATGAAAAAGAGAAAAGAGCCAAATAGGAAAGTGAGAAGAAACTATTGGCTGCCGTCTGCTATGGCGTGAGAAGGAACTTGGTTTTCTTGGTTGTTGTTTTGTCTTTCTTTTTTTTTTTTTTTTAATGCATTTGCAACTTCCAATCTCAGAGACCCATTCCACTTCCATCCCAACTGATTCTCTCAGTCTTTAGCTTCGGAACGCAACCACAAATTTTCTACAGTAAGTGCATTTTGAAACTGTGATACTGAAAAAACTAAGAAAATATGCAGTTTACATGACCTGTGGTAGAGTCTGAGAAAAACCAGATATAAAGCTTTGCTTTCACAAGCAGGTGGTGCTTAGTTGACCTTTGCCCTCTCACAGGGAAGTTTATGACTTTAAATTTCCATTTGGCACAAACCAGTGCATTCTCATACAAAGTGATTTTACAGAAGTGGCCATTGAGCATGGTAACCTCAATGTTGGGACTTAAAGTTCTACCCCTTTCTTAGTTCTTCTACTTCTGTTTTCGGATTCCAGAACTTCACAAACCCTGTAACATTCCACAAAAGTGCAAGTAAGGTGATTAACATTGTAGGATGGCTAGTAACAATAATTTCAACAACAATTTTGGTCTTCATACAACAATTTTTAGGAAAAAAAGTCAATAATCTATGTACTATAGAAAATGTTAATGTTGATGAAGTATCTCTGAACTTTGAGTCATTTCTTTAAATCCAGAGAATGTAGAAAGAGCCCAGAAACAACACTGAGGATAAAATGAGAAAAGTAGTGCTATCCAGTAAAAAAATATGCCACATATATAATTTTTAATTTTATAGCCACATTTAAAGATGCGAAAAGAAACAAATGAAGTTAATTTTAACAGTATATTTTATATAACCCAGTATAATCAGAATAGTACTATCATTGCAACATGTGATCCATATAACAAATTATTAAAGAGATAGGTTATATATTTTTTCTTATTAAGTCTTCAAATTAAGTCTTATTAAGTCTGCTGTGTGTTTACACTTACAGCATATTAAAATGCACACTAGTCACATTTCAAGTGTTCAGTAGCCACATGTGGTCAGTGGCTACCTTATTGGAGAGCATAGCAGTAAAGGCTGAGTCTGAGGTGATAGATCATAAACCAAAATAAACTTATACTTCCTGTCTTATTTTTTTTCCAATGCCCAAAATACATTTCATAGTCAGTGGTTCTCAGAATTCTTTACCACCATGTTGCCTTTAATTAGGAAAAGTGCCTTCTATTTCCCATATGAAGGCGATGAAGCTAGATTGCCACAGTTCAAATCCCACCTCTCTTACTTGCTGTGACCAAACACGGACATATTATGGAACATTTTTTTTTGTGAAGTTTTATTTATTTAAGTAATCACTACCCCCAACATGGGGCTTGAACTCACAACCCCGAGATTAAGAGTCACATGCTCTTACAACTGAGCCAGCCAGACACTAACTTCACAGTCTCTCATCTAGAAAACAGAGGAGTAATAGACTCCTTACAGGTTTTTTTGTTCTTTTAATTTTTTTTAAATAAATGGATTGATACATGCAAAATGCTTATGGCGGTGCTAGCAAACGATGTTTAATAATAATATTATTTAAGAGTTACCTATTAATACTACTTTGCATCATTTTCTAGACATGATGGAGATCAGTAAATATTGTTGACTGGAAGGCCACTAACTCAGTTAATATGAAAATCCTGACTTGAGTGAACCAGTTTCTCAAAAGAACTGACTCCTTTGCTCATTATAATTATTTTTTTTATTTTATTATGTATTTTTTTTTTTTAGAGAGCATGAGCAGTGGGGGAGGGGCAGAGGGAGAGAGAATCTCAAGCCAACTCCCCACTGAGCTCTGAGCCTAATTTGGGGCTCGACCCCCACGACCCTGAGATCATGAGCCAAAATCAAGAGTCAGATGCTCAACAGACTGAGCCACCCAGGTGCCCCTAGAATTATTAGAATTAGAATTAGAATGTTGCTTTCATGCCTTCAACAATATTCATCCAGGTACCCAACGGAGCAATGGACAAGATCTATGATCTCTGCCATCAGGGGAACTTCTGCTTCGGTGGATTGCCCCTGCATGTTTTCCTTACTTACATCTAGCACTTGGATGATTTTGTCTGCAAGTATTAGAAAACCCCAATCAAACTGGCATGAAAAATACAGAAATTCAAAGCTAGGGTAGGTACAAGTCCTGGTGCACTCAGACCTCCTGCTGTTATTCGGCACTCCCTTTCTCTCAATCCTCCTCTATACTTCAGTTTTGTCAACACAGTGGCTTCCATCATGGTCACAAAATGGTTGCCATTAGCAAGGGCAGCAATGGACACCAAAAGATTGCTTCTCCAACTATAGGGAAAAAAGTTTATTTCTTAAGTCTAATTAGATCAACTTGTTGCAGTCCAGAGAAGAAATCATACACGGATTGACTTAACGCTGTGTTTTTGAATGATCATGGGTAAGGGTATAGAATCACCAGGATTCAATACTACTCTTTAGTCTAGGAGTGGGATCATGCCCGGGGAAGGATGGGTAGCTGAAAAAATTTAGGGTTTTGTTAGAAAGGAGGAGGTGAAACTGTGTGGTCAATCAGCAGTGTTTATTACGCAATTCCAAGAGGAATTTGATTGGTATATTGTTCCCAAGTCACTGAAGGGGCAGTCTATGACTCAGTAAGCACTTGGGGATGTCACAAAATGGGTCACTGCACCAGAACACACATGATTTTTATCCTGACAGCATGAATTGTTGTCTTTATCATTTCAAACATGGCTGGAAAATATTAAAGGAGCAAATAAGTGTAATACAAGGAATAGCTTTAGAAATCTGATTTGCTGCTCCACTTCCTAAAGTTTTGTGTATGGAAATGTCCCTTCTATGAGCCACAGTTTTCTCATTCAGCTCATCACTTAGCCTCAAGTTCTGGTGAGGGTCAAAGGATAGAATGAGTGTGAAGGAAATCTGTAAGCTTTAAATGCAAAATAGAAATCATGTTATTATCATTAACAGGAAAATTCAAAGCTTTCAAGTTTGGGGGAAGGCAGTTCTCAATCCTGTATCTTTGATTTCATGGTCTTCAGTTATTGTTGATATGATTTAATATAGGCTTTACGTTAACGTATGATTTTTGTGTTCCAACTACTTAGACAACAACATGCATTTCTTTTGAATTTGTACAAACTGCTACAAAAATAAACACTTCCTCGCTCAAAATGCATTCTGCAAAGGTTAAAAGGAAAACATGTAAATATTCTAGGTGGGACTGAACAAAAAGATTTTTTTTTTTTTAAGATTTTATTTTTAAGTAATCTCTACACCCAACATGGGGCTCAAACTTAGAACCCCAAGATGAAGAGTTATATGTTCTACTGACTGAACCAACCAGGTGCCCCTAAACAGGAGCCCTACTTCATTTATCCTACCTATATCCTACATATTCTTCAAGACCCAACTCACATTCCCCAGCACGCCAGCTTATCAATCTTTGCCTCCAGTACTTCATTCAACAAAACCTTGCTGAGTACCTACTGTGTGCAAAGCACTGGGGATACCAGGCTGAATAAAAGAGAGAGGTTTCCAGCCCCTTGTGGAACTGACATTCCACTGGAGTCAATGGATAACGAACAAGTGAATAAACAAGATAATTCTAGATTATGACAAATGCCTATGAAAGAAATAAGCTAATCAGTCAGATAGGAAAGAGATGGGGTGGTCCGGGAAGGCATATTTGAGCTGTGTAGTGTTGTTAGATGCTCCCTGAACTTGTGTTGACTGACCGGTTAAACCAAAGCCCGGTTCTGCTTTGCAACAACAAGTCCTCTTTAAATAAGAGCCTTTGCACTTGTTTTAGCTAAGCCATAATTTTTATTAATTCCAAAATAATTTTTACCTATAAAAAGGATAATTTTTTAACCAACGTATTACATTCAGTATCTTTTAAGTTCTAAAAAATAAAAATCCCTTGAGGTATTTCTCAAATCACTAAGGATACCACGGTTATCCAAATTTTCTTGCTAATGTTATTTTGATGCTCCAAGCTACTCCCCTTCTGATTATTTGTTAATGGTTTATTTCCTCAGGTAGCATCCTGCTTCTCTCCCTAGTGCCCTATCATGTTGCTGACATTATCACCACCCACTCCATCCCCTGGGCTAAAAACCTGCCACCATATACCTTTTTGTGAAAGTTAGAAACCTCACCCACTCACATTACTGAGTCACTAAACCTCAGAGATTTGCCTCAGAGCTCTACTCCTTAAATTTCCACAAGGAAACCCAACAACAATAGCATTTAAGTAATTCCAGGATAACACCATTTTTCTTAAAAAAACAAACAATTGAACGAAGACAGTCTGCCTTTGGGCAGCCTCTCACCACCTCACAGCTGGATACCTGACTACAACTTTCTCCTGAAAGTTCTCCCACCTTCAGACTGGCCTCACTCCAGTTCATCCTACCTGAGGAAAGGCGTGGAAAGAACATGGAGCTGAAAGACAGATCAGACTTCAGTTGTCATCTTGATTCCGCCATTTTAATTAGTTGTTCAGTCTCTGGGACAATACTGAAGCTCTCTCAGATTGTCTTCTTACTTGTAAATTATATCAACGTTAGAAACAGTTTTAAGAAATCTAAGAAGCACTACATGCATTGCACTTATCACTGTGCTGGCACACAGAGGCATCCAAATTTAACTCCCCTTCCCTTCCTCAAATCAAATCCGATCTCCACCTTCATTTTTCCGTCTAGGAAAGCCTGTTCAGCAACCCCATATCGTTTATACAATCAGCTCCAAATCTATTAGTAGGCTCTTCTCATTCTGGTTCAATTACTTTTCCAGCTTTCTTTGATAGTTTCTTAAATTATTACCTTCACTCTCCACCAAGGCACCCTGGCCTGCCATCATAATTTTGTTATTTCTAGAATGTCCATATAAATGGAATCCTACAGTGTGTAACCTTTGGGGACTAGATTTTCCACTCAGCATAATACTATGGAGATTCTTCCAAGATGCTGCATGTATCAGTGGCTTTTCCTTTTATTGCTGAATAGCATTCGATAGTGTGAGTCTAACACCATCTTTTTAACCATTTAGCCATTGAAATACATCTGGATTGCCTCCACTTTTGACTATTGTAAATAAAACTGCTATAAACATTCATGTATCAGTTGCTGTGTCGGTGTAAGTCTCCATTTGTCTGGAATAACTGCTCAAGAGTGCAATTGCTGGGTCATACAGTAGTTGCATGTTTAGTTACGTGAGAAAACTGCCACACTGTTTTTGGAGTGGCTATCCCGTTTTACATTTTCACTGGCAATATATGTGTGAGTGATCCAGTTTTTTCCCATCCTCACAAGCATTTTGTGTTAAAACAATGTATTACTTTAGTGCTATTTCATTGTAGTTTTAATTTGCATTTCCCTAAAAGCTGATGATGTTGGATATCTTTTCATGAGTTTGCTTGCCATCTGTATATCCTCTCTGGTGAAATGTCTGCTCATGTCTTTTTTTCATGTCATTTTGTTCATTTTCTAATTGGATTATTTATTTTACTATGAAAGCTGAAATAGAATGCCCAACACCTGATTTTTAATATTAAACTCTCTTTTGCTACTTAATGTTTTGAGTTGGTTATTGGTATGCCTGTCTTCCCCTTGCTTTCATGAGATAAGAACTGTAAGTAGTTCTAATAATTACAAATGGTCTTAGTTTTCATTCATCAGAGAATGTCTTGATTTCTCCTTCATTCCTAGTGGACACTTGCACTGGATATAGAATTTGGGGTTGATAATTCTTTTCTTCCAGCTCTTAAAAATGACATGCCACTTTCTTCAGCCTCCATGATTTCTGATAAATCTCCTGTCATTAAAATTGCTTTCTCCCTAGAGTAAGGTCATTCTCTCTTACTCCTCACAAGATTTTGCTTTTGTTTTTAGTTTTAGAAGTTTGTGTATGATACATTTTGATGTGGGTTTCTATGGGTTTATCCTTTTTGTGATCCACTCGCTTTCTGATTATGTAGGTTTAAGTGCTCTTGCTGAATTGGGAAGTTTTCAGCTATTGCTTTCTCAGCCTTACTCTCATCCTTTCTCCTAATGACACAAATGTTCAATTTTTTTTATTGTTATAAACCCACAGGTACTTGAAGCACTGTTCTTTTTTTTTCCTACATTTTTCTCTACTTTTTCAAACTGGAGAATTTCTATTTTATCTTCAAGGTCACTGATTGTTTCCTCTGTCTCACGCATTCTGCTGTTGGGCCCATCCTTTGAATGTTTTTATTTAGGTTCTTGTATTTTTCATCTCTAATTTTTCCATTTGATTCTTCTTGATATCTTCTATCTCTTTGCTGAAACTTTCTACTTTTCTTATGTTTTAAGTATGTTCATAATTGCTTACTGAAGTGTTTTTTAAGAGGTTGCTTTAATATCTTTGCCAGATAATTTTAACATCTCTGTCATCTCTTTGTTGGCATCTACTGATTGTCTTTTTTTTTTTTTCATTCGAGCTAAGATTAACCTGTTTTTAGGTATGACAATTGATTTTGAATAAAAATCTGGACATTCTGAATATTTTGTTATGAGACTCTGGGTTCTATTGAAACTTTCTGTTTTAGCTGGTTTCATCTGACACTGCTCCAGCAGGAGAAGGGAAATGCTGCCTTATTATTTCAGGTGGACTAGGGGTCCAAATTTCCCACTTGGCCTCTGTTGATACTTGAGGGGAAGAGAAGCTTATCATTACTGCTGAGCAGGGGTAGGAGTCACAACTCTCCACTAGAACTCCACTACACTCCCTATTCAGCCTTTGCCGGCAGAGGTGTGGGTGGAACCACAGATTTTTTTCTATGGTGTTTGGCTGGAGTGGAGTGCTTATTGTTTAAAGTTTTCTGTCTTGCTAGACTTTCCTTTTCCTGGTCCTTTGGCTGTAAAGAAAGAAAGCTTCTGTCGGGACTTTTTTGTCTGCATGCCTTGACATTTCTGATTTGCCAGCTTTTTAGCTTTAGGTCTAGAATATATAAGGCAAAAAGACAATCTAGGGAAATCACAACCATATCATTCCTTGGTCTCTAAATTCTCTAGCTGGTCTTTCTATTTCTCTCCACCTTTCAGAGTCTTTTGTTTGTTTGTTTCATATGTAATGTCCAGGGCTTTTAGTTATATTTAGTGGGAGGAATAAGGAAAAGAAGATGTATTCCATCTTCCAGGAAATGGAAGTCTCCTCTATCACTGTTTTTTTTTTTAATATTTTGATTACGATATTTCAACATAATTGGTTTCTTTTGCAATACTATATGTTTTATTTATGCATTTATTTATCTGAGAAACATCAGACAGCCATAGAGGTTCCACAGCACAGAACCACCACTTTAAAGAAAAATTCTAAAAGGAGACCCAAAGGAAGTAGCACAGAATTACATTCCAAGATGACACAATTGGCCCAATTCCCTTCTTTAGAGCATGCATTGGCTTTCTAACTTCCATGCATGCTCTCCAACCCTACCCAGGGTTAGGACAAATACATGGAGAGGACTAGGGAGCTGTCCCATTACCATGCAAGGCTGTTGCTTACAAGTGGACCCAAGTCTTCAGATCTTCCTCAAAACTCCAGAGAACAACATCTCTCACCCTAGCTGAGAAGTAGTTAGCCATTCTTGCCATCACTTTGGGTGTGGCTTTTCCACTCCCCAAGATAGCCCCTTCTTAATTGTGCTACATTGGAAATTATCTCTTCAATGGCCCAGAATACTTATATGCATGCCTCGTACCCTGAAAGGAATGAAAGTCTTTGTCACCCTGATGGCAGATGAAGTAGAAGGGAAAGACCACACACCAGGACTAAAGAAGGACTGTTCAACCACTATCACATTACATTTAAATGTATATCTATCCTTTCATTAGACTATGAATTCCTCAGAGGAAATAATCTATGCTTTACATTCCCTTTTATTCTCAGTGTTTAACAAAGGCTGAGACATATGAAAGATGCCTGATAAGTGTTGTTAAGTGAATAAATAAGCAAATCTATCCCAAAGAGAAATGGTATATATTAGACTTTACCAAAAGACCGCACACTTGTATATTTCCAATTTAGTTTAAAAAACATTCTTAGGTCATTTAAGACAAATATTAGTCATTCCTTGGACTTTCATTTCTAATTTCTTTTTTTTTAAAAGATTTTATTTATTGATTGATTGATTTTTAGCAAGAGCATGCTAGTGAGGGGAGGAGCACAGGGAGGGAGAATCTCAAGCAGGCTCCGCAATCAGCACAGAGCCCAATGCAGGGCTCAATTTCATGACCCTAAGATCATGACCTGGGCCAAAATCAAGAGTCATACACTTAACTGACTGAACCACCCAGTCGCCCTTCATTGCTAATTTCTTCTTAGCCACCCACTACTACTTACCCAAACTTGGACAATAACGTATGCATACTTTCTCCATTTCACAGACCATCTGGCACAGATGTCATGCATGCTGCTACCTCATAAATATGCTAAAGATGGCACAGGGTTTCCAGGTCTAGTCATAACAATGCCATTCCCCTCCTCTGCTTCCCTACCCTGACCCCAAGGGTCAAGGTGAGCACATCCTAGGACAAGAGTCTGGGGAGTATCACCCTAAACAAAATTTATTTAGATAAGTCCCAGTGATCTGCCAATGACTAACGGTAATACCTTTTCTTGGCTAGAGTCTGGAAACACAAAAAGATAATGATCTTGAAAGCAGTTTTATAAATCTTTAACTCATGTAGCCCTCAACAGCAAACTCTGCTTGAAAGCAAATGATAATGTAAAGAAACCATTTGCATATCTCAGTGTTACCTAGCTACCCAACCAAGCCCAAGAAATGCAACGAACATCACCCAGGAGTTAAAAGGAAATGACTAAGTAAGAGTTGGGAAATGGCTCACGGCATCAGGAATGACAATGTGTAAAGAAGGGTGGCATTCCACGCCTCCTTGCTGGGCAGGGCATCCAAGACAGCCTATGAGCTGTCATGAAAGATAAACCAAGGTTTGTCTTACTAAGGCCAATAACAAAGGAAGCTTGTCAGTGAATCTGACAGCTAATACTGTGAGTGAGGTTACTGACGACAGCAATTATGAATAACCTGCCTGGAACTCTTCATCAGTGAGGTAGGAATTATTGAGGAATTCATAGACTCAAGTCTCAGAGGAAACACCTTCTGCATAGCCCAGATAGATAAGGAAATTAAAAGAAAAGAGTGTATTTTTTAAGGCAGATAGGCAGATAATTTCATTCCTATGACTAAATAGAAAAGATGTGTGGTTTGAATTAAAATCAAAACAAATATCTGAAGTAAATAAAAACCTTTGATAAGATGAAAAACAGATTTTAGGTATATTGTAAGCATCATGCACATAAAACATAAATATTTATTTTATAAGGATGTTTTAAAATTGTCTTGCTTTGTTGTTATAAAATTAGCATATAGACAACGTAAGTGCCAAATTGCATAAAATCATGACAGATGTAGCATCAAATAAGTTTCCTAAAGTGGTTAAACTTCCAAAAGGACGGATTTCATTTCCAAGTAGGTTGAGCGTGTGTGCATGTGTGAACCTCTGTTCATCCCGGGTCAGACTAGAAGTTGCGGGGAGGAAGGGTAATTAGTCAAATCTCTTCTACAACCATTACCTAGAAAAAAAGACAAAACTTTTGTTGACCATTCAAATGGTGCCTAAATGGAACAGAAAATATGAATAGGGAAGTCACATAAATCCAGAAGGGTTAGAATCTCTTTTCCCCTTTAAAACTTTTGAGAATTGTGTGTCATATAGTAACTGATCTCTTTACCATACTGTAAGGTCTCTACAGGATATAGTTCCCTTTATCTCTTACTAGATTTTTTACACTTTCCTATTTCAAATGTTCCTTCTTTTTTTTTTTTTTTAAGATTTTATTTATTTGCGAGAGAGAGAATGAGAGACAGAGAGCATGAGAGGGAGGAGGGTCAGAGGGAGAAGCAGACTCCCCGCCGAGCAGGGAGCCCGATGCAGGACTCGATCCCGGGACTCCAGGATCATGACCTGAGCCGAAGGCAGTCGCTTAACCAACTGAGCCACCCAGGCGCCCTCAAATGTTCCTTCTTGTTGTGCTCAATTTGTAGTATATAATCGCATTTACTTAAAACAAAAAAGCTTACTGACACCTATTAAGAGCCAACCTGCTAGAAGTAAGAGAAGCAATAAAAAATGGTTTCTATATTCTTAGTAGGTATATACTACACTTTAGTATATACTACAATATGCAGTATTAGGAGTATACTATTAATTATGCTGCCAATACGAAGTTATTATAAACAATAAATATTGGTGATTATACTGATGGTGAATAGTAATTCAGGGATTTTAACTTAAAAGTTGCTCATGAACTCAAATGATTCCATCAGTGTAGATCCTAACAGAACCCAGAAGCTTATCAGTTCTTGATTATTTAGCCCTTCATCTTCAAGGCCAACTTGATTGTTTATACTTTTTTTTTTTTTAAGACTTATTTATTTGAGAGAGAGCTGGGGGTGGGGCAGAGGGACAGGGAGAGAGAACACAAGCAGACTCCACGCTGAGTGTGGAGCCCAACAGGGGGTTCAATCTCACGACCCTGAGATCAGACCTGAGTGAAACCAAGAGTCGGTTGCTTAACCAACTGCGCTACCCAGGAGCCCTGATTGTTTGTACTCTTTTTTTTTTTAAGATTTTATTTATTTATTTGACAGAGAGAGACACAGCGAGAGAGGGAACACAAGCAGGGGGAGTGGGAGAGGGAGAAGCAGGCTTCCCGCGGAGCAGGGAGCCCAATGCGGGGCTTGATCCCAGGACTCCGGGATCATGACCTGAGCCAAAGGTAGATGCTTAATGACTGAGCCACCCAGGGCCCCCTTGTTTGTACTCTTAATGATACCTTAGAACTGTATAATACCTAACAGTTTGCAAGGTGTTTCCACAATCATATGTACCTTACAAAAGGATACTGGTACATAGAATAGGTCTTTTAATAACTAATCCAATCTTCTTATTTCATAAGAAAGAACGAACTAGAGAGGGAAAATGACTCACCAATGTCACTTTGTTCATTTGGAACAAAACCAAGATAAGACTTCAGACCCAGGCCATTTCCCACCACACCAGCTGCCTCAACTAGATTAGTGCATATTTTAAAGACATCAAACTGAGGACCCATGAATTTAAATGACATTTTTAAGGTTATATGGCAAATAAGTACCAAAATCAAAAGGAAAGCCCACTTGCTACTGTTCTTCTTCCTTCTTCATCCATTATGGAAATTTGATTTTTAGGTTATTTACATACAAGAAGAATGGATTTTCCCCAAAAATTTAATAATGCAACTACCTTAAGCCATTGACCTCCCTTTATAGGCACAGGTGGAGATTGCAACCTCCTCTAGCCCATACCATCCCCCTTTTGCCAAAAAAGGAAGACAAGAAAGAATTTGCGGGGGCTGGTGAGGAACATTGCATCATGGGAGGAGAGAACCAACAAGAGAAGCCCAACAAGAGAACCAACAAGAGAAGCCCAAAACTTCCTTAATGGAGGACATAAGCATAGGATTTTTTCACCAGACATTTGAAAACACATGTTTGGAACAAGGTAGATAAGTCAGGGCTGAAGACTAAGACTCTGGAGTCCTTACTGTGTACATGCAAGTTAGTGCTGGAGAATAAGTTAGCTTCCCCAGGAAGAGCCTATAGTGTGGAGAGATAACAGAAGAGGTCAAGCATCTGTTAGAGTATATCAAGATTTGAGAGACACATTGAGGTCCAGCAAAAGAAACTGAGGAGCAATTAACAGAGATACTGGTGGAGTCAAGAGAAAAAGCTGTTCTAGAAGCTAAGGGAGAAGAAAGTTTTGAAAAAATAAGGTCAGGTCATACAATTCAAAATGCTAGAGAAATATCAAATAAGAGGACCCCATAGGACCTGGGGTACCCAAAAACATGTTGCTAAAGATTTTATACTTTATTGTTAAAGAAATATAGGGAATTTTTTAAAACCATTTTTGCACAAGAGGTAGCAAGACGAGAACTGTTCCCCAAAAGTCTGATCTAGCTACTTCATGCAATATAAATTGAGATGAGGAGAAATTACAAGAAAGATGGATTACCATTGTAATACTAGAGCATTACTAGAGTGGTATCAGTAGGTACAGAAATGTGAAAGAAGATGCAATCAATATTTTGGAAGGAGTAAAAGCAAATATATATATATTTTATAAATAACATATGTATTAAATATATGTATATTATATATATATACGTTTTACATGTCATATGCATTTATATATGTATAATACATATATATGTGTTATATTTATATATATTACCATTCTAGTCTTTGAGGAATTTTGTTGAGGGGAAAATAAATTCTTACATATTTAAAATATGAGTTGATGATACAAGGCCATATTTACCTGTTAAGAGGAAATTCTGGCTCAGTAAATGTTGGTATCAGGGAAGCTTTGATAAAGAGGCATGGACACAGGAAAGTCACTTGAGATACTTTTTAATTTATATAGAAACCAGGCAGCAATGTTTTTAGTGTTGAAGAGAAAGTGTTGGTTTAAAAATTGCGTATTAACTTCAAATAGGGAGATCAGTAATTAAGCTGAGGTGGCATTAGTCATTTAAATAGGCACCTAGTCAAACCAGTAATGAGACTTCTTTTCATTTCTAAACAGAAAAATTATTTTAAGTGGCTTTACAGATGCAGTTATCTAAATACTGTGGTGAAGACCAGTTTTAAATGACCTTTGGCTAGCATTCTCAGAAGTAATGTCTCACAATGTCCCCTAAGGTGCCCGTGAAGACAGTAAGAGGAAAAACGCACGACACCAAGACCTATGATTGACAGGCAATCCATTGCCAGATTCTAAGAGGAAATTCAGCTGTCCCAGCATACCCCATGAAGCTAATTTAGGAATCACAATCTTTTGATGACACATGGTTTACAACCTGAGAAAGAACAAAACTGTCTGCCTGAGAGGAATGAGAGATTTTAATTCTCTCCCCAGTGCCTGCCTTTAGGCACAAAACCAGAGGACCGTTGGTTGGGGCTACCAGGGCACTATTCCTCCCAGGACTCCCATCAGTGACCTCCCTTTATAGGCACAGGTGGAGACTGCAACCCCCTCTAGCCCATACCATCCCCCTTTTGCCAAAAAAGGAAGACAAGAAAGAATTTGCGGGGCCTGGTGAGGAACATTGCATCATGGGAGGAGAGAACCAACAAGAGAAGCCCAGTGGAGGAGGCAGGCAGGATGCTGGCGGCAGTGCATGGGAAAAGTGACAGCATTCCATGCATTTCACTGTTTCAGAGACACAGCCGCGATAGGGGATAGATAATCCCCCTCCACACAGCAAAGTTATGTTTGGTGAATACCTTCGAGATGCCGGCAACTGGGCCATGAGGTGAAATGTATCAGTATACCCTCAATGGGAGAGAAGGGAGACCATCACACACAAACTGACAGGGTAGGGACAAGCCACACACCATCAGCTGACTCCAAGATTGAAGCATCTGATTCTCTTGGCCACTCTGCTGACTCTGATGGTCTCACCATCTTGGTCTCTATTTCTCACTTACGGGCTCTTCTTCCAAACCTCTTTGTCTGATAGGGATGCATCTGAGAAATAGTTCATATGAAAAAGACCTGAGATTTCAGGTGGATGTAAGTGGACCGTTTATTGTGGCATGCAATATTGGACCTGTGTTAACCGAGGTACCGTATTTAGGATGATGGAGGTGATGGACCCACTCTGCTGTGGACCTGTCATATAGCAGGGGCATCACTACAGTTCTGGACTCCAGTCAATGAAAGAAAAAATGTCTTCCTTGTAGTTTTGACCAACGACCTCTCCTTTGCTCAGGCTACCACTTCCCTGGGCCATTTTATCTCTGTTGCTACATCTGATGATGAGGGGAGTGTCCTGTACAGAGCCACCTGGTCCAGGAGGAGGGGAATTTAGTTATGGCTGAAGTCCTAAGGCAGGAGCAGTGTAGGCCTTTGGAGAGGAAAGGATGCCATGCAGATTTCTAATTATTTGGCCCAGAGGGAGTTTCTTTTTCTAAACCTCACATGGTATGTTTTCCAGCAGGCAACCCTGCTCTCATCCACTCCCATGGCCTCAATTATCATTTATATGTTGACATTTCCCTTCAGTCTATACCTAGAACCAATTGCTATTGGACAGGTGAATGTTATCAGGAAGCTTATAAGAAAGTTCTATCTCAATTTTAAAAGAAAAATGAGGAAATGCCTTCTCTCTTTCTGCTAGATGTGAATAAGAAAATGGATAATCCTGATTGCTACAAGCAGCCTTCTTGTTACCACAGAAAGCACCAACTTCTGAATGAAACTGATGCTGTGGGCCACAGAGCAGAGAGGGGAAAGAGCCTGTGTTCTTATTAACATCACCTACCTGCTGAATCAACTAACCCTGAAGACCGCTCTATGTCTGATTCTCCTTTTATGTAAGCTAAAAAAAAAAAAAATTCTTAATTGTTCAAACCAGTTTGAATTAAATATTCAGTAACAAAGACAAAAACATCCTAACCAAAACATCATGTAGTCTCCACTAGGTATCTGCTGTGATGAGAGCTTTTCAATGAACTATTTGTCTAGAGGGTCAGGCCTCTCACATAGTCTTATTAGAAAGATACCCTAACTAGAGACATAAGACCAGGGGGGATTTTTTGTCCAGTTAATCTAATATTTGATGAATACATTCTTGTTTCTAAGAGGGGGTATTAGAATCCCAGCTTTACCATCCAATAGTTGGATGACCATGAGAAAGTTACTAAGGTTCTCTGGGCCTTGATTTCTTCACCTACAAATGAGATAATAATAGTACCTATCTCAGAGAGTTATTGTCAGGATCAAATGACATGATATATGTGAATTAGTTAGGATTTATTTCAGCTATGAATAGCATTTCAAAAATAACTATGGTTTAAACAAGGTAAGTTTCCTTCACTCTCACATGCAAGTGTCCAAAGAGATTCATTCTAGAACACAAGTGGCCCTTTGTAATATCAGAAAGTCAGGCTACTTCTACCTTGTTGCCTAATCCCCAAGCTTCCCTCATGGTACATGATGGTTCCTGGAGCTCCAGTTATTCAGGCCCCATCCCATGCAGGAGGACAGAAGCAGAAAAGAAGGGCATGCTCCTAGTCTTTAAGGACATTTTCCAGAACACATCACTTCTGCAGGTGTGCCCAGCTAAAAGCCAGGGGTTTTGCTACAGATGAAGAGGAGAAAGCATCCAACCTCTACCACAACCTGTGAAGTATGAGCACCAGTATCAGTGGATGTCCGTTATTCTTATTAAAAATTTCTACTTCTTGAAATCCTGCCATATATAACATGGATGAAGCTGGAAGATGCTATGCTAAGTGAAATAAAACCAGTCTCCCAAAGATAAATACTACATGATTCCACTTATATGAGATACCTAAAATAGTCAAACTCATAAAAGCAGAGGGTAGAATGTTAGATGCCAGTGGCTTGGGAAATGGGGAAATGGAAAGTTGCTATTCGATGGGTATGAAGTTTCAGTCATGCATTTAAATAAGTTCTAGAGATCCTCTGTACAACAGAGTGCCTATAGTTGTCCATACTGTATTGTACACTTAAAATGTTGTGAAAAGGGTAGACCTCATGTTAAATGTTCTTACCACAATTAAAAAAAAAAAAATCTCCACTTCATCACAAGAGCTGGTCCTCTCTCCAGCACTTACTCTTGGCCTACCTTCCATCAAAATCCAGCTTGTCATCTAGACCCATGAGGGGGTCTACTTAAACTAACAGTTATGAAGATATCACATTGTATGGGCACAAAACATACAGAAATAAGTAAATAAATAAGTAAAGTAAGAGAAGTTACTGTCAAGTTACTGCATGTGAAGCCTTGCCTGGCTCAAGGAAGTGCTCAGTGAATTAAGAATTATTATTCTTGTGGCTAAGGGCCTAGACATTAGGGTCAGACACTTACCATCTATGTGACTTTAAGCAAGCCACTAAACCTCTCTGTCTAGTAGCCCTGTTTTCACATCTTTGACAGCTGCCTTCAGCATTTCATACGTTATAGGAAAGAACACTGCATCTTTTATTTTTAAGACTTTATTTCTTTATTTGAGAGACACAGAGAGAGAGAGCCTGAGCGGTGGAGGGGGAGAGGCAAAAGGAGAGGGAGTAGCAGACTCCCTACTGAGCAGGGAGCCCGAGGAGGGCTCAGGACCCTGAGATCATGACTTGAGTAGAAGGGAGACCCTTAACCAACTGAGCCACCCAGGCACCCCAAGAACATTGCATCTTAAGATTCTTTTCTAAACTTGAGATTTAAGTCACAAGTCTTGTAGATCACAACACCCTAAAAAATTACTGTCTAGAGTACGACTTCTAAATGTCACCATATGAGAAAGGAAAGTGATTTCTTTCAAACACTGATGGTGTCTGAACAAGAAACTGTTTCTTAAATCTACTCTTTTATCTAGTGATACTAACAACATGTCTTGTCAGGTATTTGAGTTTCCAGAATACCAGAAGGATCCTGTGACAAAGGAATAGTCAAAACAATACACAAAACATCTTTGTCCAAATTTACTCATCATCCAAGGAAAGAAGAGTTAGCTAACATTTGTGATCATGTACTCAGAAATCTAAAAACAGCTTTTTTATAGAAGGCTAGATCTCCAAAACTTGAAATAGAGAAGTTGGTAAACAGATCATTTAGGCTTATAGTTTTATCCACAGTTATTTGGTGATTCAAATTAAGCATAAATAAAGATTTGATTGGATAGGTCTGTAGTCTATTTATTGGTTTTGTTATGGGAAGTTTAAAGACAGAAGGGTATTTCCAGTAAAAATATTCTCTGGGTTTGTTAAAATGAGAAAGAAAGGAAGAGAAAGATGAAAAAGAGATGAAGGAGAAAGAGGAAGGCAAGGGAAGAGAATTTTAACTTGTCTATATTTACAGAAACTTGAGAATTTTGAGAATCCCCCAGCAGTGGAATGGAGGTCCAAAGCTTGGTGCTGGCAAGAGAATACATAATTTATTCGCAAGAATCCTCAGAGGCAACCTCACTGGATAGGAAGACTAGCTCAACCATAGAATATCTGATCATTTTCTAGAGGGACAGTTTGGTTTAAAATTATCAAAAATGAGGGTGCCTGGGCTGCTCAGTTGGTTGAGCATCCAACTCTTGGTTTCAGCTCAGGTTATGATCTCAGGGTCATGAGATCAAGCCCTGCGTCAGGCTCTGTGCTCAGCAAGACGTCTACTGGAGATTCTCTGCCTCCTACTCTCCCTCCCCCTCTGCTCCTCTCTCTCTCTCTCTCAAATAAATAAAATATATTTTTTAAAGTTATCAAAAATATTTATCACCCCTTTCTATGACAAATGGCTAAGTTAAAGACATAATTTAACAGTTTATAGAGCAGGTTATCCTACTTTGGGAGGTGCAATTTTATCTACAACATCCCTTGCCAGAAAGCTTTCTAATCCTTAAGCCTAAAAACCTAAAACTATTAGTTGAAAATATTCACACACACACACAAAAAAAGGTGTTCCAGAAACTAAAACTTCTGAGGTTACTCAATTTCTAAGTACATAATACTTATTAAGTATTGTATTAAGATATCCCTGATCAAAAGAGTACATCTCATTCTCTTGTCTCATCTCTAACATTCTGTTCCCCATTTGATACTGTGGACTGTCCAAATGTCGCCTCATTGTAATATGTGAGTAAGAGCAATACTATCAGATCAACATTTCAAAAGGACAACAGAAGTGACTGCATTTATAAACCCAGGGTCTATAAATCTGAAGGTTTTTCAGGCAAAGATGTTAGAAAAAAAAAAAAACCAAGGACCTGGCGAAAATATTCTGAATGCATTGCTGTTGGTTATGATGTTTTTGTTTAGAAGTAGCAAGTCTGACTCAAATGACTCAAACCAAAATAAATAAATAAAATAAAGAGGAAAAAATAAATGTACAGACTCAGTGTTGACTTCAGTCATGATCTGATCCATGAAGCCACCATGTATCTGTTTCTCTGTGTTCTCAGCTCCTCCTTTGGCTCAGTTGGTTAAGGGTGTCCCTCCTACTCAAGTCATGATCTCAGGGTCCTGAGCCCTCCTTGGGCTCCCTGCTTCCTTCCACAATAGGAAGATCTACAGCACCTGTAGACTTCACATTCTCCTGCCACATTGTTTGGAAGAGGAGAGAACATCTCTAGTAAAATGACAGTGGGGGTATTTCTCCCAGAATTTCTCACTTAGCATCTCTTCAGGCCATCCACTTAAGTGGAAACTCACAGACCTATTCTGAAACCAATCACTATAAGCAAGAGTATGGGCTTTGCAGAAGGTCCCTCCCTGGGCCTGAGGGGAAGTCAATCCCACTCACTTCACCTTCCATAATGGCTAAAAACATAAAAAAAAAAAAAAAAAAAGTTCCCCCAAAGTGGTTTCTAGATGCTGGTAGAAAAGGAGAAGGCAGGTAGACAGGAGTCAAAGAGGAAATCTGAGGAAGTAAACAATAGATTCCTACTGGAATTATTTAGGATTTTTTTTTTTAATTGCAGAAACCCATTCTAACTAGCTTAGGCAGAGAATGGAACTTTATTATTAGGATCCAAAAAAATCCCTTATGCTTAAAGGCATGAATGCTACAAGACTTCTGGAAGGGTCTGGACCAAGGCTACAAAGCCATTGGAATTTTCTCTTTTGTTTCTCCTTCAAGTGAATAAGATTTCTTCTCACTGTGTCTAGACTGGTTTCCTTTGTTCTTAAATCCACATGAGAAGTAAGACTTCCAATAGCTCTGGACTAGGCATAAGGTCCAGTTCACAGAGAAAATGAATCTCATCCTCTGGGTCTCACTTCTAGAATTCTAGGAAAGAAACTCCAATACAGTTTGGATCAAGTGACTCTCCCTAGTCATAAAACAGAGTTATTTTATGACAGGACTCCCAAAGGTCCACTTTTGTGACTCTGGATGGTGGGATCATGGGGCAGTTCCCAAAGAAGGGATAGCTGAGGAAACCATTCTGTACGTGTCTGGTGTATACCCACTACAATACATTTTGCACGATATTGGCCACATGAAACATTTAGAGTATAAATTTTGTTCTAAAGTTGCAAGTGTATATACAAAGAAGCAAACTGTCAAACCTGGGATTTAAAAGAAGTGGAAAGCTTTTCTTCCCCATTGCTTTGCTGAAATCCTTCTGAGCATCTCTGTGCTCCAGAAACACTTTGTAACAGTGTCTATTCACACACCTGATGCATTTTCAAAATTATGTCTCACTGAGTGTGGAGCCCAATGTGGGGTTTGATCCCAGGGCCCTGAGATCATGATCTGAGCCAAAATCAAGAGCCAGCTGCTTAACTGACTGAGCCACCCTGGTGCCCCAGAGATGTGCTTTTTAATTCACTGCACCCAACAACTATGCTAGTACATATCTCAGAGTTAAAACTCATTAGTATTTATTCAATGGATGGATTAATGATGAATAATTCTGGGGTTCTCATTTCTTCATTCACTATCCATTTGAATAAATGCTTTGCTTAAAAACTATTTGAGAAATTACAGAAAAAGTCGAACATTGAATATCTTGTTTCCCCCCCTCCATGATTTGTCCTTAAATGAAAAGATGATCGAAATCCACTTAAATGAAAAAACAAAATGTTAGCCTGTAATAAGTGTTTCTTTATTCATTCTCAAAGTCTTTAGTTGACTATTGTTAGTTTAAGGTTTTCCTTTGCTATTAAACTCTATAAAAAGGAGCCCCATACCATGTACTTGGAATACAGTAGGACTTCAATAAATGTGTTAATGAATGAATGTTGACTTTAAGGATACCTTACAAAAATGCATCCCAATATTTTTCACATCATGATCAGGATCCCTGGGTATGTTCCATGAGATCCCTCCAGGTCTGGGGTGACTAGGAATACATTGTCCTGACAATCCCAGGCAAGAGCTGCAGGGATCAGTATCTCAGCACAACTTTTTCTGACAACCAAGAGGAAGAATAAATAATGTATGGTCCAAATTTGTCATCCTCAGTGACTCAACTCCCTTTAGACTATGAGACTTGTAGAAGACTTTCTTTTTTAAGATTATTTTTCAGGGAAATCACTTTTAGCACCACTGCCTCCACCAGTATTTCTTTACATTAGGGATCATGACTCCAAGCAGAAAGATGGGGAAATTTTACTTGAACTGAGGCTTCCAAGTTACCTCAGCTTTTCAAAATATCAGCTGTTAGAGATTTGGATTCCTAGCAGATGAAATAATATGTGTACTTCTTCATTCCATCTCTTTTTCTCCTATTTTTAAGGGTTACCCCAGCTGCAAACTCTGGGAATGTTGAATTCGATTTCCTGGTGGGCAGAGAGACTATACAAAACCATTTAATGACACTTTCAGACACCAGAACCATGTTCTTTTGCCCACAGTCATCCACATCAGAGTCTAGCAGTCTCTCCCCCCTCTCCCATCTCCTTCAGTAAAGTAGTCACTAAGTCCTACCATTTTACCATATCAACTGTCTCAAACTTGCCCCTTTCCCCTCCAACTGCACCACCACCCTCATCTTATCTTGCTGGAGACCATTTCAAAATCCACTGCCTTCATCCCCACCTCCTTTAATCAATCCCCACTACCCTAGCCAAAATGGTCTCTTTAAATCTATAAATTCAACCATGTCACACTTCTACTCAAAAATCTTCAGGGGCTTCCTATTTCCCACAAGAGAAAAATTGAACATGGTATGACACACAGAGCCCCTTTTGGTGCTATCCCCTAGACTTGAGGAGCATTGGACAACCTTTAGCTTCTCAATTCTCTCCTGCCTCTCTGTCTTTGCATGTGCTGTTTACTCTTCCTGGAAAAGACATTCATGATTCCACCGTGTCTGCCTAGTGGAAATCTTGTGCCATCAAGAGTAGATCCAAGAATCACTTTCTCAGTGGAACTTTCCCTGAGTCCTCAGACTGGTCGAAGCAGAGGCTATGGATGTCTAGTCCACATCCCTTAGCCCTAACCACTCGGGGCACTCAGGCCTGCTTTCCACCTGCCAGTGTCTGCATTTCTCTGCCAAAGGACACATCATCTGCCTCTGCAGCAAGCCTGCATTGACCTGGATGAATGTCCCCAGGGGCAGCTTCAACCAATGACAGATCAAAGTTGGGGTATAAATATTCCAACTCCCTGCCCCTTGAATGAAAAATAACTCTGGGGCATGGTTGTTATACTAGCCCCCAAAGTTTTAAAGTCTAATCATCCTCAGTGGTAGCTGGCTTCATTGTCCATTTTCCTTTTCCTGTCATTCTTGATCACTCCTCTTTCAGCATTGTTTTTGCTTACCAAAAACACTACTTGCCATTTGAATCTTTGTCTTAAGGTCTGCTTTGGGGGCATCTCAACTAAGACATCCTTTCTGCTATGTTCCCACTGCACTTAGTAAATAATTCCATTACAACAGTCATTTAAACTTGTAATGATCTGTGTTCTGATGCCACTAAATGTCTTGTGGTCAGGAATTGGGTCTAATTTGTCTTTGTATTCTCACACCTAAAAAAAAAGAAAAATGCTTAACAAATACAAGTCACTCTTCATATGCTTATGGAATAAATGAGTAAATTTTTTAAAGAATGAATAAAAAGAAGAGATGGAGGATAGAGTAGAAAAATAAGGTTGGATTATGATAAATAATCAAATATAAAAGTGATTGATGAGAAATCAGTATTTCTATTTATTAAAAAAAGTATAATTCATTAAAGTAAAATCCTATCCATGTTTCACATAATCCATAGGCACATTAAGTATGTGGCAATATTTTTTTCATGATGATTAAATGCTTCTCATTCATTTCTATAACTATTAAGACAACCTAATGTGGTGTTTGAGAGTCCTGTCAGAGTCCAACTGCATGGGATTTAATCCTAGCTTCCTCTGCACCAGCTGTGTGATTTAGAGTCATGTGCCTCTGACTTTAATGTATGTGTGAATACCTAAGAATCTTATTGAATGCATATTCTGATTCCATAGATGGTGAGGTGGGGCTTGAAGTTCTGCATTTCTAACAAGCTTCCAGAGGAAGCAGATGCAGCTGCTTGAGTAGCAAAGGTCTAGGACAAGGGACTTCTCTGTGCCTCTATTTTCCTCAACTTTTAAAAAAAGGGATAATAATAATAACCCTACTTTAATGGGTGTTGAGAGGATAAATGAAATAATACATGAAAAGCACTTTGAACTAGAAAATGCTATCCATGTTAGCTATTATTGTTATAAAAATCATGGCTAATACTGATGCTTTTATGTATATTAAATCCAGGATAAAAATAACTGCTAATATATTTCATGGTTGTTGGAGAGTTTGCATATTGTTAGGATAACTGTTATTGCAATGAGAAAAAATACAAAAGCATTTCACATACACATGCATATATTAATTGAATGTGAATAATAACTGATTTTCAATAACATAAGAACAAGTGGCATTTCAATTAATAACAAAATCAAAGAAACACATCGACAACAATACAATAATAGTAGGGGAGTTTAACACCCCCCTCACTGAAATGGATAGATCATCTAAGCAAAAGATCAACAAGGAAATAAAGGCTTTAAATGACACACTAGACCGGATGGACTTCACAGATATATTCAGAACATTCCATCCCAAAGCTACAGAATACACATTCTTCTCTAGTGCCCATGGAACATTCTCCAGAATAGATCACATCCTAGGTCATAAATCAGGTCTCAACCGGTACCAAAAGATTGGGATCATTCCCTGCATATTTTCAGACCACAATGCTTTGAAACTAGAACTCAATCACAAGAGGAAAGTCGGAAAGAACTCAAATACATGGAGGCTAAAGAGCATCCTACTAAAGAATGAATGGGTCAACCAGGAAATTAAAGAAGAATTAAAAAAATTCATGGAAACCAATGAAAATGAAAACACAACTGTTCAAAGTCTTTGGGATGCAGCAAAGGCAGTCCTAAGAGGAAAGTATATAGCAATACAATCCTTTCTCAAGAAACAAGAAGGTCTCAAATATACAACCTAACCCTACACCTAAAGGAGCTGGAGAAAGAGCAGCAATTAGAGCCAAAACTCAGCAGGAGAAGAGAAATAATAAAGATCAGAGCAGAAATCAATGAAATAGAAACCAAAAGAACAGTAGAACAGATCAACGAAACTAGGAGCTGGTTTTTTGAAAGAATTAATAAGATAGTGAAACCCCTGGCCAGATTACCAAAAAGAAAAGAGAAGTGACCCAAATCAACAAAATCATGAACAAAAGAGGAGAGATCACAACCAACACCAAAGAAATACAAACAATTATAAGAACATATTACGAGCAATTATATGCCAGCAAATTAGATAATCTGGAAGAAATGGAGGCATTCCTAGAGATGTATCAACTACCAAAATTGAACCAGGGAGAAAGAGAAAACCTGAACAGACCTATAACCACTAAGGAAATTGAAGCAGTCATCAAAAATCTCCCAACAAACAAGAGCCCAAGGCCAGATGGCTTCCCAGGGGAATTCTACCAAACATTTCAAGAAGAATTAATACCTATTCTTCTGAAACTGTTCCCAAAAGTAGAAATGGAAGGAAAACTTCCAAACTCGTTTTATGAGGCCACCATTACCTTGATCCCCAAACCACACAAAGACCCCATCAAAAAGGAGAATTACAGACCAATACCCCTGATGAACATGGATGCAAAAATTCTCACCAAAATACTAGCCAATAGGATACAATAGTACATTAAAAGGATTATTCACCACGACCAAGTGGGATTTATTCCTGGCTGCAAGGTTGCTTCAACAACCACAAATCAATCAATGTGATACAATACATTAATAAAAGAAAGAACAAGAACCATATGATCCTCTCAATAGATACAGAAAAAGCATTTGACAAAGTACAGCATCCTTTCTTGATCAAAACTCTTCAGAGTGTAGTGATAGAGGGTACATACCTCAATATCATAAAAGCCATCTATGAAAAACCTACAGCGAATATCATTCTCAATGGGGAAAAACTGAGAGCTTTTCCCCTAAGGTCAGGAACACAGCAGGGATGTCCACTATCACCACTGCTATTCAACATAGTATTAGAAGTCCTAGCCTCAGCAATCAGACAACAAAAAGAAATAAAAGGCATCCAAATCGGCAAAGAAGTCAAACTCTCACTCTTGGCAGATGATATGATACTTTATGTGGAAAACCCAAAAGACTCCATCCCAAAACTGCTAGAACTCATAGAGGAATTCAGTAATGTGGCAGGATATAAAATCAATGCACAGAAATGAGTTGCATTTCTAAACACCAACAACTAGACAGAAAAAAGAGAAATTAAGGAGTAGATCCCATTTACAATTGCACCCAAAACCATAAGATACCTAGGAATAAATCTAACCAAAGAGGCAAAGGATCTGTACTCAGAAAACTATAGAATACTCATGAAAGAAATTGAGGAAGACACAAAGAAATGGAAAAACGTTCCATGCTCATGGATTGGAAGAACAAATATTGTGAAAAGGTCTGTGCTACCTAGAGCAATCTACACATTCAATGCAATCCCCATCAAAATACCATCCACTTTTTTCAAAGAAATGGAACAAATAATCCTAAAATTTGTATGGAACCAGAAAAGACCCCGAATAGCCAGAGGAATGTTGAAAAAGAAAAGCAAAGCTGGCGGCATCACAATTCCGAACTTCCAGCTCTATTACAAAGCTGTAATTACTGGCACAAAAACAGACACATAGATCAATGGAACAGAATAGAGAGCCCAGAAATGGATCCTAAACTCTATGGTCAACTAATCTTCGACAAAACAGGAAAGAATGTCCAATGGAAAAAAGTCTCTTAACAAATGGTGTTGGGAAAATTGGACAGCCACATGCAGAAGAATGAAACTGGACCATTTCCTTACACCACACACAAAAATAGACTCCAAATGGTTGAAAGACCTCAATGTGAGACAGGAGTCCATCAAAATCCTAAAGGAGAACACAAGCAGCAACTTCTTCCGAGAAACATTGCCAAAGGCAAGGGAAACAAGGGCAAAAAATGAACCATTGGGACTTCATCAAGATAAAAAGCTTTTGCACAGCAAAGAAAACAGTCAACAAAACCAAAATACAACTGACAGAATGGGAGAAGATATTTGCAAATGACATATCAGATAAAGGGCTAGTATCCAAAATCTATAAAGAACTTATCAAACTCAACACCCAAAGAACAAAGAATCCAATCAAGAAATGGGCAGAAGACATGAACAGACATTTTTCCAAAGACATCCAAATAGCTAACAGACACATGAAAAAGTGCTCCACATCACTGGGCATCAGGGAAATCCAAATCAAAACCTCAATGAGATACCACCTCACACCAGTCAGAATGGCTAAAATCACCAAGTCAGGAAATGACAAATGTTGGCGGGGATGCAGAGAAAGGGGAACCCTCCTACACTGTTGGTGGGAATGCAAGCTGGTGTAGCCACTCTGGAAAACAATATGGAGGTTCCCTAAAAAGTTGAAAATAGAACTACCCTACAACCCAGCAATTGCACGACTGGGTATTTACCCCAAAGATACAAATGTAGTGATCCGAAGAGATTTATAGCAGCAATGTCCACAATAGCCAAACTATGGAAAGAGCCAAGATGTCCACCAACAGATGAAGGGATAAAGAAGATGTGGTATATATACACAATGGAATATTATGCAGCCATCAAAAAAAAACCACACAAAAAACGAAATCTTGCCATTTGCAATGATGTGGATGGAACTAGAGGATATTATGTTAAGTGAAATAAGTCAGTCAGAGAAAGACAAGTATCATATGATCTCACTGATATGAGGAATTCTTAATCTCAGGAAACAAACAGGGTTGCTGGCTTGATGGGGGGTGGGAAGGTTGGGGTGGCTGCATGATGGGCATTGGGGAGGGTATGTGCTATGGTGAGTGCTGTGATTTGTGTAAGACTGATGAATCACAGACCTGTACCTCTGAAACAAATAATACATTATATGTTTAAAAAAAAAGCAGAAGAAGAAGAAGAAGAAGAAGATAGTAGGAAGGGAAAAATGAAGGGGGGGAGATCAGAGGGGGAGACGAACCATGAGAGACTATGGACTCTGAGAAACAAACTGAGGGTTTTAGAGGGGAGGGAGGTGGGGAGATGTGTTGGCTCAGTGATAGGTATTAAGCAGGACACATACTGAATGGAGCACTGAGTGTTATAACGCAATGAATCATGGAACACTACATCAAAAACTAATGATGTAGGGCGCCTGGGTGGCTCAGTTGGTTAAGCGACTGCCTTCGGCTCAGGTCATGATCCTGGAGTCCCGGGATCGAGCCCCACATCGGGCTCCCTGCTCTGCGGGAAGCCTGCTTCTCCCTCTCCCACTCCCCCTGCTTGTGTTCCCTCTCTCGCTGTGTCTCTCTCTGTCAAATAAATAAATAAAATCTTTAAAAAAAAAAAAAAACTAATGATGTAATATATGGTGACTAACATAATAAAATTAAATTAAAAAAAAAAAAAGAAGTGGCAGTTCTCTTTTAGCTGCCAGGTGGGAAAACACAACAATAACTGGGTCCTAGTTAAGACCATAGGTTGGGGTATCATACAGGCTTAGAATCAAGTCCTATCTCTCCTTAAGCAAGTCATTAAACCTTTACAAACCTCATCCTTCTCACTGTTAAATGGGAATACTTTCAGCACTCAGAGGAAGAAAAGAGAAATATCTACAAGGCGTTTAGCCCAGCACCTGACATGGAGTAGGCATTAATAAATGTCAATTTTATGCATTATTATCAACAAGTTGAAGAGTCTAAGTATACATTATATATCCATTAGGCACAAGACTAAGAACTAGAAGTTAGTTGACAAAAGTTAAGGTGGTAAATACCTTAAAACCAAAACTGAACTGAATTTTCCATCTGGCTACCTGATGGCAAGAGATTGATAAAAGACAGAAGCAAAAATAATTTGGAAAATGTCTAACTCAGCAGAACCAACCTAATATCAGCAAGCAAGGTAGAGGAGAGTGCCCAGGAATTCCAAGCATGAATGAAGCATAGCTTCAGTAACATCAGACTCTTGACATAATTTTGATCAGAGCAGAACATGTGATACCAAAGGTCATATTTCAGAAGTTAGAGAAATACTGAGGAGTTGATGTTGTTGATTTATTCTAAGCAGCAAGAACCATCTAACTGGTGAGGTGGGAATAATAAAAAATTTTAGGGGAAGAAAAAAAAAGGTCACCTTAGCAGTCTCAATAGCAAAATTGGCCAACATGGGCACAGTAAGATATGCACTCCAAGTGACATGAAAGCATATTTCAAAATTCCAGAGCAATGATAAATATAATTTCATATAAAGGACACTGAAGTGACAGATGAAGCTGAGCGAGACAAAGGGATTCATGTTAATTCACAAACACTTGGCAAGACAGACGTGGAGAAGTCTGGATGCCGTACCACACTGCATAAAGAGCCCCAAGATTTGAAATCAGGCAGACCAGGATCTTCCTACCACTTGAAAGATAGCATGAGCTGAGTAAATGCCTTGACCTCTCTTCCTTGATTGAGGCACCTCTAAAAATGGGCATAATAATAATAAAGCCCAATTCCCAGTACTGCAGGAATGTAAAAACACATGGTCCCTGCTCCTCATGTTGGGCAAACAAATAGGAATAAGCCTACCTACACTCTAGGACAAGATAGGAAAATGAAATACTGAGGATACAGAACTCTTTCTATAGAAATGTTGTGAAGGAAGAGATCAATTCTGATTAGGGAAATCAGAGCCTTACAAAAGAGATATTGGGGTGCCTGGGTGGCTCAGTCTGTTAAATGTCAGACTCTTGATTTTGGCTCAGGTCATGATCTCAATGTCATGAGATCAAACCCCTCATCGTCAGACTCCATGCTGAATGTGGAGCCTGCTTTAAATTCTCTCTCTCCTCTCTCCCTCTGCCCCTCCCTCTCTCAAGAAAGAAAGAAAGAAAGAAAGAAAGAAAGAAAGAAAGAAAGAAAGAAAGAAAGAAAGAAAGAAAGAGAAAGAAAGAGAAAGAAAAAGAGATGGCACTTGAGTTTGGCCTTGAGTTAGAGGTAGGAAGTGAGGGGGAGAGAGAAAGAGAAAGAGTGAGCTGAGGGTGGGGGAGAATATTCCAGGCAGTTTTAGCAAAGACAGAAGATGAATATCTGAATGTGTTTAGGGACTAATAAGAAATAAAATGTGTTTAGATGTTCAGGAAAGAAGTCAGTGTCCAGTAACAGAAAACAAGATTGGAAGGCAGGTCAGGGTCAGATCATAAAAGACTTCCAACACCACAAGTTGGCTTGATAATTCTTTGTATTATCAAGATCTTACATTTTTATAGGCCTTCATTTCCACATCCATCATCTGTTTTAATTAAGGTCCCCCAAACCTTTGGGGTGCCTGGGTGGCTGTTGGTTGAGCATCCAACTCTTTTTTTTTTTTTTTTTAAAGATTTTATTTATTTATTTGACAGAGAGAGATATAGCGAGAACAGGAACACAAGCAGGGGGAGTGGAAGAGGGAGAAGCAGGCTTCCTGCTGAGCAGGGAGCCCGATGTGGGACTCGATCCCAGGACCCCGGGATCATGACCTGAGCCGAAGGCAGACGCTTAACGACTGAGCCACCCAGGCGCCCGAGCATCCAACTCTTGATCTCAGCTCAGGTCTTGATCTCAGGGTTATGAGTTCAAGCCCTGCATTGGGCATGGCACCTACTTAAAAAAAATAAATAAAAATTTTAAAAATTAAAATTAAAAAAATAAAAATGAAGTCCCCCAAACCTTTAGAGTAGGCAGATGGCCTGATTTTTCCCCACTTTAATACAGACAAAGAAACTGAGTCTGAGTGACTTCCTAAGTTACCAACCAACAAATACCAGAGTCAGACTAGAAAGTAGACCTGTTGACTGGCCAACACTCTTGCCACACTGCCATGGTCTCTCCGTAGGCACTTGGGAGACACAGGACTTTGAATGCCAGGCTGCAATGTTTGCAGATTGGCTTTTCAGGCAGAAGCTTTAAATAAACACAACAGGAATTAGCACTCTGGCAGCAATACATAAGGATGCACTGGAGAGAAGAGATGCTAAGGCTAGATCTAGAATATGAAGGAAAAAATCAACAAGATGAAATCCAATCAAACATGGTAGTAAAGCTGTATATTGAAGTTTCAGAATAGACACTTCGTAAGTTCAGGTTGTGTAAGAACTGAATTAATAGTTCATAAGAAATAAATCTATGACTGTTAATTAATTTCGATACTAATGTAGGCTTAGTGTTAAGGAGCTGCTAAAAATAAATGTCCTGTTTAGCTACGTTATCAGAAAATTAATGTCCAGGATAAGAAATATATGAGACTGTGTGTTGCTTACAACACCCAGAAGTGTATCCCCTTGAGTTGTAAAAGGGATATTCTTGATAAGCTGAACAGATACAAAACAACTAGGATGATGAAAGACCTGAAAAACACTTGTTTTTTGAGAAAAATGGAAATTTAACAAGAGAAAGGGAAGTGGAGAGGGAATAGATTTCCAAGAGCAAACTACAGGGCAGAATGAGGACCAATTGTGGGATTCACACAGTTTGGCCAAACATAGGACATTTTCCCCAAAATTAAGACTCATCTGTAAAATACCAAGCTTGATGTTCCAAATGTACAAGCAACAGCTGAGGGGTTACGTGAAGCAGGTTGAAGCTAATTGCTTTCGTGGGAAACAGGTTTGCCTGGAGGGTTTTGAGGTCTCTAAAAAATGTTTGATTTTATAAGTTTATAGACACACACACAATTCTTATTATAAACTTTCAGCAAATTCAGGATGAAGGGAGGATATAAATTATGGCATTAAGAAAAGAGAAACTTTAGTATGTCTCATTCAGTTTCATATACTGTCTTATATTTTTTCCTTCTAATTCATCAATGGAGAGTCATAGGACACATTTCTATACTACAAGTACAGTGAATGATGGTTGTATGTATTGATAGTAATTGATAAGTCACCATCTTCATTATTTGTAAATTAATAAAGTAACTTACACTAATGGGGATTTTCAGTTACTTTTTATTCTTTCTATGGGTCTTAGAAATATAGTTGTTGCTTTCTAAATAATCAGTGTTAAATTATTAAGTGTGCAGCAATGCAGTATCCCATGCATCAATTAAAGCTTCTTGTTTCCCATAATTTATATGAAAGAAACAGAAAAGAGGGGCACCTGGGTGGCTCAGTTGGTTAAGCGACTGCCTTCGGCTCAGGTCATGATCCTGGAGTCCCGGGATCAAGTCCCGCATCGGGCTCCCTGCTCGGCGGGGGGTCTGCTTCTCCCTCTGACCCTCCTCCCTCTCATGCTCTCTGTCTCTCATTCTCTCTGTCTCAAATAAATAAATAAAATCTTTAAAAAAAAAAAAAAGAAAGAAAGAAACAGAAAAGAAACAACAACAACAACAAAAAAAACAGAAAGAAACAGCCATGGAATTGCACTATTTTTTTAGTTTTTTGAAAGTAGGACATTTTCTTTAACCTCTGTTTATTTGCTGTCTTTTCAAAAATTTATAAAATAGAAAAATTCATTTGCCTAATTTAATGTTTATGTGATTTATCACATCTTGAACTGTGAAGAATGTGACTATATAACAAATACCTATGTATTAGTTATCAATTTATGTACATGATAAAATCAATCCTATTATTTGCCACACTGTTAATTAAAGCCTTTTACTAGTCAGTACTTCTGCATTTAGAAAATGAAGTGGTATCACTCTGTAGCATCTAGATTAGGCACTTAGGTAGCCACTGAACTATGTTCAAATTAGACTTAAAGTGTATCTAATTATGTTCTTATTCTCTATAAATTGCTAATCCAAGTAGTATAGAAATCATATTTTTAACCACATATCTCCTTTCTCAATCAAAAATCCAAAACCTATTTATTAAGTACAGAACCCATACAAATTGCTTGTCTATACAGAAGAGAAATACAAAGAAGTAAAATTTTAGAAAGCTTTCAATGAGATTATGAGCTGTTTAATGAAATAAGATATTTGTGAAGATAAAATTAAAAGTTCCATAAGATATTTTACAATGACAGCTAACTGAGTAATGACAAATAATATCAAAATTATTTTGACATCATCATCTCATATTTTTTCAGATCTTTTTATATGAATGATTCCTTCTTTTGGTCAAACAATCTCAAGAAGATACCATTTGTTAACTGTAGTTTTGTATGTTTGACCAGTTAATACCAGTGCAACACTTATAGGAAGGGCCTCTCAATTTATCACCAGTACCAATTTCCATAAGATTTCATTAGTTATACTCTTTTTTTTTTTAAGATTTTATTTATTTATTTGAGACAGAGAGAATGAGAGAGAGAGAGCACATGAGAGGGGGGAGGGTCAGAGGCAGAAGCAGGCTCCCTGCCGAGCAGGGAGCCCGATGCGGGACTCGATCCAGGGACTCGATCCAGGGACTCCAGGATCATGACCCCAGCCGAAGGCAGTCTCTTAACCAACTGAGCCACCCAGGCGCCCCTCATTAGTTATACTCTTAAACACCGTATACATACAATAGAATATAAATCCTCCTGAAACATATAATGGAATACTTCAGTTAGCTTTGAACAACTGTGGCCAGTTATTTATTTTTTCAAAGGGGCACATTCTGTTCTAGTCTTATTTATTTATATTTAGGGGAATTTTTCGTTTACTTTAGCTCCTCAAAGATTAATTTTATTTATTTTGTTTCATTTGCCAATGACCCATATTTAGATGGAGGGTCAGATTCAGCTATTCTAAAACAGGGCTGACATCTTTTAACACAATATCCAACTGAAACATAGCAATTAATATTTATATATCAAATCTTATAACTACATCTGAAAGATTTTCAAAAAAATTTCCCTCCTGCATTAAAGAGCAGAGTATGGATTTCTTTTAGTGTGATAAATACTGTTGCTAGAGAAAGAAATTGGTCGACTATTGAGCATTACTAGAATGACCAATGTAATTTTAACACTGATGAGAGTTGCTCTCATCCCTCAACTTTCTAAATATTTTCACTGATTGTTAGAGTCACATGTTTGAACTTCTTATTATCACCCACCTTTAGAGATTATAAGTCTTGGCTCATGTTTTTTACAAGCATGCTATTTAATCCTAATAGCCTTTAAGAAGCAAGGATGCAAACCATGTTATTAGTTTTTAAAAGACTTAAGTTCACTTCTTGTAAAAGGTGATGTTTCTTACCAATAAATACGCACAAATCATTTTTAGGATCTGTTCTCTCTACTCAGTAGCTTGAAATAAAAGTGGAGTATACATCCGAAATTAGAGAGGGGTAAGGATAAAAAACTTTTCAACCAGTAGAGTGGATTAGCTGTTTCCTGAAGACAAGTGCAAAAAGAATCCACTCTACAATGTGGTTACTTATTCATTTTTGTACTTCCCTGCTGGCTTAGCCAACTACCTCTTATAGAGTAGGTCCTCTGTGTGTGTGCATGTGTGTATGCACAATTGAGTTGGCTTCTATTGGAAATGTAAAGCAAAGTCTTTTAATAGTGACATGACATGAGAAAACTATTTTATTTATTTGAGAGCGAGAACATGAGCAGAGAGGAAGGGCAAAGGGAGAGGGGGAAGCAGACTTCCCACTGAGCAGAGAGCCTGATGCGGTTCGATCCCAGGACCCTGGGATCATGACCTGAGCCAAAGGCAGATGCATAACTGACTGAGCCACCCAGGTGCCCTGACACGAGAAAAAAAAATTCTTAAAAACATTTACTTAGCTAAGCTAGATGCTCCAGATAAAGGAAAGGCTGATCATATGGAGACCACTTATGAATTAGGAAAGTTAGACCTACTTTAAATTTGTTTTTGTAGAAGTTAAGCAGCTCTTACAGGTTTATTTTTAAAGGCAAGATGGTAGTTAAAGTTGGCACTCACAAATATGTTCACATATTAATTAACCTACCACATGACCATGTGAACACAAGTTGTACTAAACAAAGCTTATAATTACGATGTTTGTAATTATTATCTGAAGTAGCATCTAAGTTGCTGCCAAACATTCCTACCAAATTTAGAAAGTGTGAGGGAATATACCTACTAACTCCCAATGATAAGATTCTCCTGGAAGAAGAGAAGAAAAACTACTTTCAAGCTTTCTGTGGAAGTATCTTTTAAATTTTAAATGATTACATGGGGCGCCTGGGTGGCTCAGTCGTTAAGCGTCCGCCTTCAGCTCAGGTCATGATCCCAGGGTCCTGGGATCGAGCCCCGCATCGGGCTCCCTGCTTGGCAGGAAGCCAGCTTCTCCCTCTCCCACTCCCCCTGCTTGTGTTCCCTCTCTCGCTGTGTCTCTCTCTGTCAAATAAATAAATAAAATAAATAAATAAATGAATTTTAAATGGTTACAATTGATTCATTGTTGAATGCTAAAACTGTTTTAAAAGGGTTCTGCTGGGAATTTAGGCTGAATCTAACATGCAAGGTACATGGAAAACATTGCAAACACAACAATTTGGTGCCAGATATCTGGTTCATAAGGAGAAAGTAGAGAAAAAGAAAGAAATATTTGAGACTATAGTAGGCTTTTATTGTTGTTCATCACCAATTGTATGAATAAGCTTCATCTATAGGCGTGGCTTTAGACTAAAAGCTACCTGAGAGGTTTTATGTTTTATAGTTTTGTTCTATTCCTAGAAAGGATGCCGTGGTCCTTCAACAGATACCCTAATCATCACATCATAAGCACAACTGAGCTTCAAATGGGAAATAGATTGTAACTTGCTCACCAACCAAGCAGGAGATTAAACAAGCTACCCAGTGTCTCCAGGAGGAGAAGGAGCCAAAGGCACATTTCTCACCTCTGAATCACAGCAAGGGCCTGCTTCGAAACAAGATTTTCCTCTTTGTGACCATTTTAAATATTCAATTAGTAGGTGATTGGGAGGAGCTGGGAGTGCTGGGAGCTGCATAATGACACCCCATAGTGACTTGGGTCCATTGAAATGTGCAGAATGATTGAAAGTTGAGCAAAAAATTTCTCAGAAATAAAGTTTGATTTTTGGACATAGATAGAGCTAGCTGTATGCATAGAAGGGAACAGTCACCTACTTACTCCCCTTGGGAGACACCAAAAAATTCCACGAACTTCTCTCTACAATACAAATCACACCTGCAAAGGGAGCCTTCATAATTCCATCAGCTTACTATTAATAAGCAGAAGTTTCACTTAAATAGAGAAACTCAGAAGTCTTTAGACTCCAAAAACATTTATTAATCCATTTATTGATTTGTCAAATATTTTTAATGCCTACCATTCTAGGTTCAGGGAGTTAAGAAGAGAATAAAGTCCCTACTCTCATGGAATTTATAGACTAGTGAGGTGAGAGACAACAATCAAATATATCAAATGTCAGTGGTTGATGGGTATAAATGAAGAAAAATAAACAGAGTAAGGGTGATCATGATGGTGATGAGGGGTAGTACAAATTTTATATTGCCTGGTTAAGGAAGGCCTCTCAGAAAAGGGGACGTTGGAGATCTGAAGGAGGTGAGGGAGTGAGCCATGCAAATATATCTGGAGAAAGAGCTATCCAGACAAGGGAAAAGCAAAGGTCAAGCCCCCAAGGCAGGACAATGCTTGGCATGTTCTATATACAGCAAGTTGCTTGGTGTGGTGGCATTGGGAATGGGGAGTAGAGGGGGAAAGATGGATCACAAAGGTGTCAGGGGGTCTAGAGGGAGATCAGAAAGATTATAGAGAACCTCTAAGGCCGTAGTAAGTATTTTAGCATTTACTGTCTGTGGAAAGCCATTCAATGGTTTGAGCAGAGGAACGAAATGCCATTTTAAAAGAATCACTATCGCAGCCGTGTGGCAAATAGATGGAGTGGGCGGAAGCAGGGTGACTGAAGAGACAGCCATTACAATAGTCAAAGCAAGACACGATCCTGGCTTTGGAGTGAAGAGAGAGCAGTTGAGGTGGTAAGCAGTTGTATTCAGGATATATTTTCCAAATAGACACATAGATTTTTTTAGGGTATGAAAGAATCAGGGATGAATGCAGTGGTTTTGGTCTGAGCAACTGAAATGAGTTGCCAGACCCATGGGAAAACTTGAGAGCAGATAGAGTTGGGATAGTGAGAGAAGAGTGGGGTTAAGAGCAGTTTTGAACAAGTTACATTTGAGATGCCTATTGGACACCAGAATGGAGAAATCAAGGAGCCAATTGCGTGTATGTTCCCGAGGGAGGTCGAAGATGAACATATAAATTTGGGAATCATCAGTTATCTGGTGATATTTAAAGCTATGGGATTGGATAAGGTTACATGGGAAATGAATATAGAGAAACAAGGTGAGGTTCTCATACTGAGACAAGATCTAGAGTTTGGGAACAGAAGGAGGAACCAGCAAAGGAAAACTAAGAAACAGCGGGCTAGTAAAGCGGAAGGATAAACAAGAATGCATGGTATCCTGAAAGCCAAGTGAAGAAAGTATTTCAAAAAAGGAAGGAGCAGCTGTCCATCCTGTTGATTGTTCAGGAAAATGAGAACCAAGAATTTAACGTTTGATTTGACAATCTGTAAATCATTAATGACCTTGACAAAGGAAGTTTCTACAGAGAAGTGGAGAAAGTATGATTAGAATGGGTGAAGGAGAATTGGAGGGGAAGAATCAGAGACAGAGATTGTGAACAACTCCTTTAAGAGTTTAATTGTAAAAAGCAGAAGAGAAATGAGATGGTTTAATTGGAGGGTGATGTGGGGATTCAACAAAGGGTTTACTAAACTGAAAATTGTTTCAGCAGTTTTTTTTCTTGGTAGGGATCCGATAGAGAGCCCCCTCCTACAATTGTAGGAGACATGTTCTTTAGAATATGGGAGGGGTGAGACCCAGTGGACAATTAAAGATGGTGATTGCTTTAGATAAGAGGCCTGGGTGTAGTTCTTAATTGTATTAATTGATCAAATTAGCAAGCTCTTTGACTACTGATGATAAAGTTTTATTGACTATTTACAGTGTACCAGCACTGTTTTAATCACTTGACATGCACTGTGTCTCATCCTAAAAACAGCTCTATGAAATTGAGCCCACAATTTATTCATTTATTTAATTATTGAACAAATATTTAATAAAAGCCTGTTTCCAAGCATTATACTAGCTGTTGGAGAATAAAAAGTGAACGATGAAATTATCAGGTTAACATCTGTGAAATATTCATGATATACCAGGCTTTTGCTAATAACTCCATATATAATCTCATTTATTTCTCTCACCGACACTCGGAGGTTGGTATTATTGTCCATATTGTATAGATTAGAAAACTGAAGTTTAGACTTAAATAACCTCTAAGAGAACACATCTACAATGGGTACTGAGACTGTGTGATTGAGCAGTGCTACCTGCAAGTTCCCTGCCCCCATACTATACTGGATGATCCTTTACATCTGCATTAGTGAGCTAGACAAAAATTATGTGAAGCATGAAAAAATAATAAGAAATGAATTGCAATGTGCTCACTGCAAGAAAATGACTGGGTACTAGATCAGAGAATAATGGAGTAATGGGGTTGGGGAAATCTGTAAAAAGGAGTTGTCAGGAAAAGCTGCTCACCAAGGAAGTAACATTTCAGCTGAGACCTCGGGGATAAGAAATACCGGATGAGGGTGCAGAGAAACTTCTAGGTTGAGGGAAGAATAACAAGTGCAAAGGCCCTGAGGCAGGAAAGAGTTTTTGCATGCTCAGGGAACCAAAATAAAATCAATGTGGCTGGAGCATAATGGAAGAATGTAAGAGTAACTTGAGATGAATTGGGGGACTAGGGAGGGCTCTGAATCAAATGGTTATGCAGGGTCTTGAAGGCCCAAAAGAGGAGTTTAAATTGCATTCTAAGTTTGAGAGGTCACTGAAACTTTTTAAGCAGGAGAAGACATACCAGATCTATATTTAAACACAACTCTTGTGCAGTGTAGCAGATGAATGAGAAATACTGGTGAGGAGGGGCGATGTGCAGTCGTGGAAGCAGGGAGACCAGTTGGCAGACTGGGTAGTAGTAACCCAGAAGAGAGAGAGTGGTGAAGAATGGACATGGAGAAAAGTAGCAGGATCTGAGAAATAGCTTGGAGATGGAATTTATAGGATTTAGTGATAAAATGGATGGAACGAGAAGAGGGATGACTCCTGGGTCTTTGGCTTGAGCAGCTGGGTAGATGGTGAAACTTACTGAGTTTCCACTTACTGAGATGGGGAAACTTAATTAAGGGCTAGGGCAGGGGACAGGTTTGGGAAGAATCAAGAATTATCTTTTGGATAAATTCTGCTAGAAATACTAGACTACTGAATGTTGGGGTCCAGTGGAGAACTCTGGGCTATAGACATAAACTGCGGAGTCAACGGTGTGAAGATGTATTTAAAGTTACAGGTATGGATGAAATTACCTAGGAGGAGTATTGTGGAGTAGGAGAGGCAGAGAAGAGAAGGGAAGAGAAAAAGATTAACAAATTTAACAAGGGATATGAAAGCCTATTAGTATGCTGATAGAAATTCTGTAGAGAGGAGTATTGTAGATAATATTCAAGGAGAAAAGTGTGAGAATTCCTAGAGAAAATTAGGGAAAATGGGGGCCATACTCAAAATGGAGACAATAGCCATTCATTTAAGAGGGACACCACCTCTTCATTATAAGGAGAAGTAGAAAACAGGTGCAAGCGTGGGCTGGTTTGTTAATTTGATGATGGGGAAGAAGATAAAGAAATTTGCTGATTAAAAACAAAGCCAAAGGGGTGCCTGGGTGGCTCAGTCGGTGAAGCATCTGCCTTCGGCTCAGGTCATGATCCCAGGGTCCTGGAGAAGCCTGCTTCTCCCTCTCCCACTCCCCCTGCTTGTGTTCCCTTTCTCACTGTGTTTCTCTCTGTCAAATAAAAAAAAAAAAAAAATCTTAAAAAATAAAAACTCCTTTCAGCTGCTGAGCAAGGTTGCTGCCAAACCTGGAGAATCACTTTTTCCCAGAGCAAAAGTGGCCATAACTCTGCCCCCGCCTTGCTAGGGACATCCTGCCTATAGCTCCTTCCTAACAGGATCATGGCTCAGATGTTTTAACAAAGGACAGAAAGAAGAAAAATGGCTTTCCTCATTCTGAGCAAAACGTCAAGCAGGCAGATTCCTCCCCTCCCGGGAGTGGGAGTAGAATTTGTTCCATTTGGTTCTCTTTTTCTTAGCCATGTCATGGAATCATTCAAAATCTAAGTATTTGACGATTCTGGGCGTTAAACGTCATACCAGTGACTGTTGCTCATATCAAACTGAGAAACTGTGTCAGACAACAACTTTTCCAAAAGGCCAGTCACAGAGCGTGTCTTCCCTGCCTCGCCCTTTCTGTATTCGTTCTCTCCTCCTTTCTGTACTGTTGTTCTTGCCTGGTCCGCACTGTTCTTGCCAAGCCATCAAAGCTTTGGTCTTCCACCTGTTTTCATCCCTTCTCTTTGCCACCCACCTTCTCTACCCTTTCTAATCAAGAAGTATCCTCCTTACCAGAAGCCTCAGGAGGAGTCCTGAGTCCCGAGAGATGGCATCTCACGATGCCACACTGTTTTCCAGAGTGGTTTCTATCGCAGTCACAGAAAAGCTTTACATTAAAAAATTCTAACTGCTCAACCAAATTCTGCTTGCAAATCCACATAAATATGGTTTCCCTCCCTCCAAACAATGTCGGGAATGGCATTTTTGTCTTCCAGTTTACACCCAGCCCTCCCTCGCAGGGCTCATCCTGGTCTACTATCTCTCATTTCTCATTTTGCTCAGTCCGGTCCACCCACTCCCCATCATTCTCTGCAGCAATCCTGTCAAAAAATCAATTTGCTACTTCCTCTGCTTTTAAAGTGGCTGATCCAGCCATTCTTCCCTTTTATGGAAGAGAAATGAGGGTGGAAATAAGCTCTCCTCTGTTGATCCCTAACATAGGCATGACTGAATTTCTAATACAAGTACTGTGTCAATTTAGATAATTTACGGAGACCGCTGCACTTTAATCAAATCTCATTAAAATGGAAATGTTCATTATAATTCAAGAGCACTCGCTGAATTGTACTCATTTGTTCACTGAAAGCATTCACTTTTAGGGTAACGTGACTATAATAAATGATATAGAAGGAAAAGCCTTGCATGTGCCCAGAACTAGACCCAGGACAAAGAGATCTGGAAATAAAAAAAAAAAAAAAAGTTTAGACCTGGAGGGAACTCTGAGTCTCAGATATTAAATCAGCTTAATTAGGGCTGGGGCTACTACGTATTCAGGCCACCTGGAGGAAGGGAAAGTAAAGATATGGCGAATTTTTATAAATTATACCCAAAACTTGAAATGAGGGATTGCCCTCTGAAAACATTTACCCCGTGAAGTTAATTAATGCTTAGAAGTGGAAGTTTTTCCCAAAGGTAGCAGCCACACTCCTAAATAATAACGTGTAAGCAGGAGGCTGAAGATTCTCCTCTAATTACACGAACAAGGTGTAGACCTGTTGGGGACTGTCTCAGTAACGACAACTGTGGCATTGATAACTGAGCTTGTCGATCTAAAGAAAAGAACAAGAAAGGAGAAGATAGAGATACTGAATCCTTGTGCATCCTGCCACACTCTGCAGAGGTTCCTCCAAAGAAATTCAAGGCTTTGGCTTCCAGCTGCAAACTCTCTGGACAGAGCATCGATTCAAACTGGTGACTTCTTTTAAATTTATGTTTTGCTATAACGTCAGACTGACCGAAAAGCCATAAAAATATTACAAAGAATTCCTGTATACTTTTACCCACATGTTATGTTAGGATTCTGTTTGCTTTATCCTCTCGCTCTCTGTCTTTCTCTCCACCCCTTCTCTTTGTGTCTCCCTGTGAATTTTTTTTATGAATTATTTGATTATAAGTTGCAGACATAATGTCCATTTACCCCTAAAAACTTGAGTGTGTATTTCTTATCTAGCCATGGTACAATTCTCGAAATCAGGAAATTACCATTGGTTCAATATTATCACCTATTTTATAGACCTTATTCAGATTTTACCAATTATCCCATCCCAGCAATGTCCTGTATAACAACCACAAAAATCACGGATCAAGCATTGATTCGGTTGCCATGTCTCTTTAGCCTCCTCTTATCTGGAACTGATCCTCAGTCTTTCATGACAATGACATTTAAGTAGAATACATTACTTATTTAATAAAAGGCACCTCAATTTGGGTTAGTCTGATGTTCCCTTATGATTAGATTAACTTTATGCATTTTTGGCAGGAACAGCACAGTGATATTTTTATCTTCTTAGTGATTGTATCAGGAGAAACTCATGTCAATTTGCCCTGTTACCGGCGACATTAACATTAATCACTGTGTTAAGGTATTTTCTGCTAGGTTTCTCCACTGTAAAGTTATTATTTTTCCTTTTATAGTTAATAAGTAGTATTATTCCATCATCCCATCATCATTTATCAGTTGGTTTAGGAAGACCTTTCCCTGTGATTTTATCTATCACTAGTAACTCGTACAATAGATCATGATATATATATACAATGGATTATAATTTTTTGCTATTGTTATTTATTTTGATGTTCAAATTGAGACAGATTTAGCCACAAACTGATGATTCTTCAAAAATTCAGATTTCTGGGTTTTATTGGGAAATCAGTGCTCTGGGAGAAAGGGGGGCAATAATCCCATGGATCAGGGTGAGCAAAATCTAAGCATGCCTGCCTTCTCTAATTTTTAGATCCCCATCCTGGATGACTTGACTCATTTATATTACTTAACCTAGCATTTATTTTCTTGACTCTGTTATAGAAGGGGTTTTCCTAAACTGATACAAATTCTTTGTATTTCAATTTTAACCTCTGCAAAGAAACTCGCTGATTGTTTCCCACGTAGGCTGACTGCAGCAAGAGCACCACCTAACCACACAGGCTGTAGTTTCTCCATTGTCCTAACAGTTATTTCTTACAGAAAATTATTAAATTGGCAGTCTGGTGTCTACCTAAGTCTTGCTTGGATTTTAGTTGCTGCTATCCAGTCTCCCAGGGTCTGTTTAGACCTGGATGCCATCAGGAGTGTGTCTTTGACCTTCAAAGTAGAGGACAAGTTCCAGAGCAGCCAGTGAGGACTCTGCCTGGCTTTCTGCTCCATCAGAGTCTCATCAGACCACACTAGCACCATTTCTTTCCCCAAATAAACAAAAGTAGTTTATAAAGAATGAATACATCGCAAGAGTAAATACAAAGAAGATGTGGTATATATATACAATGGAATATTATGCAGCCATCAAAAGGAATGAGATCTTGCCATTTGCAATGACGTGGATGGAACTGGAGGGTATTATTTTGAGTGAAATAAGTCAAAAAGAGAAAGACATGTATCATATGATCTCACTGATATGAGGAATTCTTAATCGCAGGAGTCAAACTGAGGGTTGTTGGAGTGGGGGGTGGGGTGGGAGGGATGGGGTGACTGGGTGATAGACACTGGGGAAGGTATGTGCTCTGGTAAGCGCTGTGAATTGTGCAAGACTGTTGAATCTCAGATCTGTACCTCTGAAACAAATAATGCAATATATGTTAAGAAAAAAAGAAGAAGAAGAAGAAGAAGAAGGTAGTGGGAGGGGAAGAATGAAGCGGGGGAAATCGGAGGGGTAGACGAACCATGAGAGACGATGGACTCTGAAAAACAAACAGGGTTCTAGAGGGGAGGGGGGTGGGAGGATGGGTTAGCCTGGTGGTGGGTATTGAGGAGGGCACATTCTGCATGGAGCACTGGGTGTTGTGCACAAACAATGAATCATGGAACACTTCATCTAAAACTAATGATGTAATGTATGGGGATTAACATAAGAATAAAAAAAAAAAGAGTAAATACAAAGAGGGGGTTTATGGAGGGCTGACACAGGTAAAATGATGATGTAAATGGAAGTTGATGACTTGTTACCTGAGCAAGCAACTTGTGGAAAGAAGATTAAAGAAGAAAATCATGGAAGTTGGAATAGGAATAATGATCAGAGACTTCTGATTGAAAACTAGAGGGGAGAGAGGGGAGGGGGGTGGGAGGATGGGTTAGCCTGGTGATGGGTATTAAAGAGGGCACGTTCTGCATGGAGCACTGGGTGTTATACACAAACAATGAATCATGGAACACTACATCAAAAACTAATGATATAATGTATGGTGATTAACGTAACAATAAAAAATCAAAAAATAAATAATAAAAACATGAGAATATGCTCAAGATATGATGTTAAATTAAAACAGAAAAAAAAAAAAAGAAAGAAAAAGAAAACTAGAGGGGGGGAAAGAAACCTTGAGAGGTTAAGACAAATGCCAAGCCAAACCAAGCAAATCAACCCGGCTAAGTTTCTTATTATGGAACTTGTATCTAAATGGTTTATTATCCAACATTGCTTTCTTTAACAGTTCAGTTTAGCATAAAGTAGTCCTGAACTGAGCTTAATGGGGAGCTCCAGCTGAAAGTGTCATAATATAAAAGTTGTTTACAAGCCTGGTGTTATTTAGTAGTTAATCTTCAAATTGTCTTTGTAAGAAGTGTAAACTAATACAATTACAATTAAAGTCTACACTATGATGAATACCTGTCAAATAAACTTGATTTTCCAAAATCCTGGAAAATGTAGGAGAATTTTGAAATTTATAATCAAATAGCCTTTTACTGCTGAAGAGGTGAGAGATTATAAATTTATGGAGCTATGAACCAGGATGTTAGAATTTATCTCATATATAGTTTGAGCTTAAGATAATATTGTTAATGTGGAATTTGTAGCTTGCATGAAATATTACTAAATCATAGGTTGCTGCACACATTTTAGAATTATGGTTGCCCTCCGATGTTTATAGCAGCAATGTCCACAATAGCCAAACTGTGGAAAGAGCCAAGATGTCCATCGACAAATGAATGGATAAAGAAGAGGTGGTATATATATACAATGGAATATTATGCAGCCATCAAAAGGAATGAGATCTTGCCATTTGCAACGACGTGGATGGAACTGGAGGGTATTATGCTGAGCGAAATAAGTCAAACAGAGAAAGACATGTATCATATGACCTGACTGATATGAGGAATTCTTAATCTCAGGAAACAAACTGAGGGTTGCTGGAGTGGGGGGTGGGGTGGGAGGGATGGGGTGACTGGGTGATAGACACTAGGGAGGGTATGTGCTCTGGTAAGCACTGTGAATTGTGCAAGACTGTTGAATCTCAGATCTGTACCTCTGAAACAAATAATGTAATATATGTTAAGAAAAAAAAAAAAGAAGATAGCAGGAGGGGAAGAATGAAGAGGGGGAAATCGGAGGGGGAGACGAACCGTGAGAGATGATGGACTCTGAAAAACAAACTAAGGGTTCTAGAGGGGAGGGGGGTGGGAGGATGGGTTAGCTTGGTGGTGGGTATTAAAGAGGGCATGTTCTGCATGGAGCACGGGGTGTTATGCACGAACAATGAATCATGGAACACTACATCTAAAACTAATGATGTATGGTGATTAACATAACAATAAAAAATTAAAAAAAAAAAAAGAATTATGGTTGCCCTAAGAAGTAAATTGTCATTTATGGAGACCACAAAAAAGAGAACATAGAAAAACCCAAGCTAAAGCAACAGAATAGAACAAGATTTTTTTTTTTTTTTTTTTATGAAATAACAAGCATATACATTCACGGATATCCTAAAACAAATGGACTAAATTGACTTTAGACTATAATGACTCTTCAAGGGAATTGGTTGTGAAAGAGAGCAGAGCAGAGGAGAATCTCAGAAGATGCCTGAAAATTCTCTCCCCTGAGAACTAAGAGGGTGTTTCTACCACCGGTTCTCACTCTTGTCTGCACATGGGATCCCCTAGGGGATGGGGGTGGGGATACCATAGCCTCGAACCTAATCCAATGAAGCTGGGGTATGGTTGGACTTCAGGCCTTTTTAAATCTTTTTTTTTTTCAAGATTTTATTTATTTATTTGACAGAGAGAGACAGCGAGAGAGGGAACCCAAGCAGGGGGAGTGGGAGAGGGAGAAGCAGGCCTCCCACTGAGCAGGGATCCCGATGTGGGGCTCGATCCCAGGACCCCGGGACCATGACCCGAGCTGAAGGCAGACGCCTAACGATTGAGCCACCCAGGCGCCCCCTTCTTAAATCTTTTGAAAGTCATTTAAACTCTTATAATAGTTTAAGGGTAGGTGGGGAAGTTCGGGAAGCTAAGGGGAATTTAAGGGTGTGAGAAAACTTCAGCTTAAACAACTAATCACTAGGTTTGGTTAATTTATAGAATGAAGTTGCTTCATTTAAAATTATTAAAGGAACTCAACTATATTAAACAGTAAAAGAAAGTTTAAGTACTGAGAAATTTCTGGTTTTAGCTTCAGTTTTTTTCCTGAGCACTTTTCCACTTTCCTGATCCAAGCCTTAGAAAAGTATACCATTATTTTTTTTTCGAATATAGTAATTTTTTTCTGAATAGCTTGCCAATAAAGAGAGTGAACCAGAAGGTAGTCATTTATCAATGCCCACATGACCTTTAAAGATTTATAAGGCACACAAACATGTTCAGTATTGCCTTGTATATTGAGTGATAAAATAACCAAGGTAATCCATAAACAATGAACTATACAATTTTATATCATATTTCCCTGGAGCCTGATACTAACTGTATTTTAAGCCTCTAAATAATGTAGCCCAAGATTGACAAACAGTATTCATGTAATACATTTTTAATACATAAATTAATCAATAAAACAAAGTGTAAGACTCAAAATTTTAAATGAATTTTAGGACAAAATTATAGTAGCCCACTAAGTATGTTTCAAGTGGCTAGTATAATATCAAATAGATAAACCCTATAAATGATAAACAGTTTACCTATTTAAAATACATAGAACTGAGGTATGATTAGAGTAAGGGTAAAACCAAATTATCTACTTTTCTGCCAAGGGTTAATTATATAATTAAATTTTATTTTATCCCTTGGGTTCAGTCATTAACAATGAAGCATTCTTCTGATATTCTAACAGACTTTGAAACAAAGTACTATCTGTTAAGTTATTATTGAAGTGGAGAAGCAGGGATCAGAAACTGATTACTAGTGATTCAATAGGCAAGTTAGATCAATGTATCAAGAAAATGAGCTGCTTGCTAGAAATAAGGAGCTGATTGATATCAGTTGTTCTGGACACAAAGCAGAGTTATTTGTGTAATAAGGTAGGATTGATGGAGCGCTCTTCTTCAGAATTTACTTGGAGTTCTATAAATCAGCAAGGTGAAGCAATTTATCCTACCAAGCTGAAAATAATTATTATGCCCCCCCAAATTTTTTATCTTTACTTTTACTCACTATTCACATATTTTTGAAGCTCTTGCATGCAAATCACCACTCAGCATGCAGTGCCAAGATCCCTTTGCCTCAGAAACAGGGCTCAATGTAGAGCTGGGGATTTAGGATTAAAGACGAGAGATTAGCAGGAAATTATGTGAAAGAAATCACACCACATAGATGAGGCTAAAGTCAATCAGGAATAGAGTTTAGTTTGCTACAAAAATACACTGGGGGGTGACTAGGGGACTCAGTGAGTTAAGCGTCTGCCTTCAGCTCAGATCAGGATCCTGGGGTCCTGGGATTGAGCCCCGCATCAGGCTCCCTGCCTAGCGAGGAGCCTACTTCTCCCTCTGCCCCTCCACCCCTGCTTGTGCTCTCTCTCTCTAATGAATAAACAAAAATCTTTAAAAAAAAAAAAAGTTTCTCCCTCTTTCTCTGTCCCTCTCCATCCCCGTGCTCTCCCTCCCTCTCTAAAATAAACAAATCTTACAAAAGAAAAAAGACTATAAGAGACTACCTTAAAAAAAGACAAAGAACAACACTGGAACACTAGAGATGATCCTAGCTAAACGCTTTGAAACTTTTCCTCCAGTAATCCCTCCAAGAGTTTCCTTAATATTTCTTTTCCCTATTTGCCACATAGTCCGAGTTTGGTGTTTGAATTCTCAGTATCACTACTAGGCTACTTCATAGAGTGGTCTCAAAAGTCAAACCTCCCCATTCACAGAGCCCACAGCTCGAGCCTGCTACTTCCAAGCCTTTTTATAACTTCCTGCAATAATCCCAGAGTAACCAGAGGACGTGGGTTTTTCCCTTCTCCAAACCACCTGCGCGCCTCACCTCTCCTTGCCCCTGTAGCCTGCAGAAGGTAGAGCAAGACAGAAAGTGGATTCACCAGTTGCTACTTACAAGAAACTGAGGTCCATGCACCAAGAAGCCATGTGGGACGGGAGGCAGAACAACTGAATTTAGAGCAGCCTTGAGGCTCAACCTCTGCCTCTCGTTTGCTTGGCATCCTCTTGTGTCTCTTCCCTGGCCAAGAAAACAAGAACAAAAAACAAAACCCAGAATCATCCTTCCTCCCAGGGCACTGAAGAGATAAAGATGATACAGGTAGAGTGCTTTACACCCTTCTAAACAGTGCTCAACAAATGGTAGTGATGAGTTCATTTTAACTATTTAAACCTGTGTCAAGGGGCCTAACCGTACTGTGAGGAAGAGGGAAGGGAAAAGATGAGGCCATCTGAGCCCCAAAGATAGGCCTGTTCAGAGGGTTCTGATTTGGACTCATCCCCATTCAAATAGGGCAGGAGCTGTGTATGTATTCTCTCCCTAGATTCAAGTACATAGCCAGCATTCAATTGTTGAATGTGTTAATTTGAAAACCAGTGGTCTAATGAAAACATAGCCCAAGGTGAAATTAAGGCCCCAGTCATAGATCTGATGCTAATATTTGAGCAAGGTATTTAACTCCATCTTGCCTTAGTTTATCTGCTGATGGGAATTAATAATGCTTGTCTCTGCTTCGCCAAGAGTCATAAGGAAAAATGAGAAACAAGCATACCTGCTGTAGAGTAGAAATGGAAACAAAGACATTCAAATTATATTTTATTTTCTTTCTATGAAAACATTATTCAGTAAAACAAGTATAATAATACCCCTCACGGGGTTACTTTGAGAATTAGAAATAATACATGTATAACTCTTGCACAGTGACTGACATAAAATAAGAGATTGATAAATTATAGCTATTTTTCTTATTGCTATTACTGAGGGACTTTAAAGTCATTTCTGCCTCCTGCATGAGGAGTAGGACAGAACAGCTGTGCACACAACATACAAGTTCCTTGAAATTAATAGAAAACGTTCACATCTCAACTTTCAGGAGTCCACTGTGTTCTTGTTTGCTCAATGAGTACACCATGTACAACGGGAATGAGTCAGCTCTGTCCAACCTTCCTTAGGATGTTATAAAATGCGGCATAATGTTAATTAGCAGCAGTCAGTGCTCTTTAAGACTCACACTGGTGTGTTTCATCACAAGCACATTACAAAATAAATAGGATGTTTATTTTTATCACCACACCTTCAAAGTCATCAATGGTATCGGAGGCAGCCTGCCGGTAAGAAACTCCCAAAGCAAATGATACGAGGATCTCTCTACAGGCTTATCATTTGGTCAACCTAAACATGCTACCACAAGTTTAGAGGATCTTTTTGAAAATTCTCCACCTTTGTTATATAAGTAGGTACTATGGTCTTTATTTTACAGCTTGAAAAACTGAGATGCCATGAAGTTAAGTGACTTTAACAGGGTCAATGATAAAGACAGAACTATAATCCAAGTTTCTTTCCACTACATGTTGTTATTTTCACATATCTCCAATGCCCCAGGAAAATAAAATGCCTCTAAACCACCCACCATTTTTTTAAAAATGACCAAAAACAATGCATCCAGTTGGATATAATACAACTGATTCTAGGAAGTTGATCCAATCTTACTATTAGTAATATGTAAGATGAAAATAACTAACTTGTCATCTCAGTAGCGTAACCTCCATCACCACTAAAGATAAGAACTAATCTGTCAGAAAATTGACCCCATCTAAGTATGAAGGCAATGGGAAGAGCTTCAGGTCAGACGTCTGGGTTCTAGGCTAATTCTGGCTCTAATTATCTGTGTGACTTTGGATAAATTCCTTATGTCTCTAGAGTTCCAGTTTTATCATCTATAAAATAAGGGTGTTGGGTTAAATGTAACTGGCAGAATGTTGAAGTTATCATATTTACTAATCAATAGTTGATTCATTGGAGGCATTCATCTCTTTAGCGATGGTTTATTAGCATAAACACTGAGCAGTAGAAGGTAAGAGTGCTAAGACTAATAAGGTTTACAGTAGTGTTCTATACAATAAAATATGGAAACTATTCTCATGAGTAAGCTGCAGTAAAATACATGGTTGCACCAATGAGTGTCGCAGAGCTTTATCAAAGTTAAAATTAAGGATTGTGACATCTATTCATAGGGCTAATTGAACTGTCCCATCACTGCAATTTTCTTACTATAAGAATAACAGATTTTCTTTTTGTGATTAGTGCATCCTATGCGTCCTGGAAACTAAGAAGGAGCAGCCTCACCGAGATCATCCCATGTCTTGAAGACACTTCAGTTGTACGGGAAAAGCCAGCCAATCTGACCACTCACTTCAGGAAGACAGAGGATAGAGGGACTGCCTTTCCTCATTTTCCACACATAGTCCTCAGAATGTATTTTTTATGACTACTTTTCCCTCTTAAAGACTTTCCATGAAATTTATTTAAACCTGGTTTTATCTGACCCCTGTTCCAAAATACTGTGGGTTTTTTTTTCCTTTTGTAATTGCCATTTAAAGTAATCAAAAATTCCTTAAGAAAGAAATTTCAACTTTCTATAACTTTATAAATATGGAGCAAATATATCTGCTTATCTTGAATTTTGATGAATGTCCTTTTTAACACTTTACTTACCTCAGGAGAAAGGAGTTATCCGATTTCTCAGAAGTTCCTTGAGAAAGACCATTAAATGAAAAACAGATCCTTACTACTGCCCTAGAGAAAGAAAGATAATTTCAGATGACTAGAAAAATAACCTTTTAGCTTTTGTTAAGAATTCTAAACAATTCATTATTTTACCACCACATACCATTTTGTATTCAACCTCAAATAGAGCAGAACAAATTTTCAGAATTCTAGACTACTATTCTAAGAATTTGAGAGGCAACTGTGGTGTGTTTCCCTCAAGACTGTTCAAAGTATGGGTTATTCCATAATATAGTAAGTATAATATCAAGGTTTTCTATGACCAGCCTAGTTTAAAAGACTCTGCCCCACTCTATAAATAAATAAACTTCTGCCTATCAGAACTGGTCTAGATGTAAGGATCATGATAACCACCGACCACAGGGAAAATGTCTTCCATTAGAAATACTCTAACCCTCCCACACAGTAACATAAAGAATTTATACTGAAATAATATACTAATAATTCTTTATAATATTTTTAACTTTTTCAGGAATATAAAAATCAGAAATGGCATTTTTAATTCATGCAGTTGTCTCCCTTTTGATATTGGTTTGCTAATCTCAAATGGCTTACACATACAAAGTGAAGGTGTCTTAATGCTGTATAAATATACTAGGTGACTCTATACACTCCCCAAGTCTAAGCTAACATATCTATGCAGATAACTCTTGAATCTACAATTCTACTCGTCTCTACTTTTTCTTTGATCTGTCTTCTGAATTTCAGACCTATATTTTCAGCTGACATATCCAAATGACATTTCAAATTCAACAGCCATACCACCTAATTGTCCAAGAGAAACACTTTAGAGTTATTTCTTCCATACCCCAAGTAGTTCGTTGGTCACCAAATTTTTTTTTAAGATTGTATTTATTTATTTATTTGTCAGAGAGCGAGAGAGTGTACAAGCAGGGGGAGCAGCAGAGGGAGAGGGAGAAGCAGGCTCCCAAGGAGCAGGGAGCCCGATGCGGGACTCGATCCCAGGACTCTGGGATCATGACCTGAGCCAAAGGCAGATGCTTAACCGACTGAGCCACCCAGGTGTCCCAGTCACCAAATTTTTAAAAGCATTCAAAACATTCAGGGTCACCTGGATGCCTCAGTCAGTTAAGCGTCAGACTCTTGATTTCAGCTCAGGTCATGACATCAGGGTCATTAGTTCAAGCCCTGCATCAGGCTTCATGCTGGGTGTGGAGCCTGCTAAGATTCTCTCTCTCCCTCTCTCTCTCTATCCCTCCCCCCATGCTTGCACACTCTCTCTCTCTGTAAAAAAAAACTTAAAAATAAAATAAAACATAAAAATGTTCAAACCAAAGCCTCTCAAACCAAATTATTATTGCAGTCAGCATAGGAGAGCGGTCCAGTATATGGATTTTGATGTCAGACAGAGCTGCGTTTTAATCACCACTCTGCCACTGCTCAATCTCTGTAAAGCTCAGTTTTAACCAGACGATGGGGATAAGAAAACTTATCCCATACAGTTGTGTGAGGATTTATAAATGTAACACGTGCTAAGGAATTAGCACGATCCCCAGTTCAAAGTAAGATCATCATCTCTCCCTTTTCTAGACTGTAATAAAAGACTACTAGTGGTCTTTCTGTTTTCTCTCTCCTTTTATTCCCTCCTCCATAATCTACACTACTTCACAATGAAGACATAATTGCAGTATTCTTTTAATTAAAAGCTTCCTGGTTACCAAATGAAAACACAACTTTGTATTGGAGGAATAAAGCTGCCATCACTACATCTAATGGTCAACCTTGGCACCACAAACGGTGATGAAATCTGACATGTATTATCTCTTGATGAGATAAAATATGAGGAACTCACATTATATGTTTTATATCAGAGCAAAAGAAATGTTTCACTGGAATCTACTCAAGTCTGTAGGTCTAATTTACACACTACAGGAAATACAGAGTACCAAGCTAAACAACAACAAATCAGACAAACTGAGAAGGTAGAACATGAATAATTGGGCTGGTCTATTTATCAAGTTAGTGACACAAAAAAATAAGAGGGAAAGAGGGGACTATTCTAAATTAAAAGAGGTCAAGGACCTGCAGATGTAATGATGGTCCTGGACTGCATTCTGGTTTTGACAAACCAGCTATAAAGACATTTGGGGGACAACTGGAAATTTTTAATATAGCCTGAATAATAGACAATGTTAAGTAATTATTATTAACTATTAAATATTTGATATTGTTATTTGCTTACATAGAAAATGTTATTTTTTAGAGAAAGAGACTATATCATTTAGGCCTGGAATCATGATATTGGCAGTTTAAAGTACTTCAGTAATTAAAAACAGTAAAGTTTTAAAAACCCACGATTTTGAGTACATTACTACTGTTTATACAACAGTATAAAAAATAGAAAATAGAAATAAAAATATAATGGAATAGAAATATAATGTCTAATAATATTATCACTTGAACATATAAGCCATATAAAAAGTTATTAGTGAGTTGGCTAATTTTCTTTTTTTCATACTAAGTTTTCAAAATCCAATGTGTGTTTTATACATACAGCACATCTCAGTTTGGGGTAGCCACCTTTCAAGTGGCCAATAGCCATGTATAGCTATTGTCTTCAGGACTAGACTGTGTGGGACTATATAAGGCAAAGTTCAAATTCCTCTAGAATGGCATAAAATGCTCTTCTTAGTCTTCTCCTAGGCTGTATTTCCAGCCCCATCTCCTGTCATTTATCCTATACTTCACTTCAGCCATTCCCTAACATGCCCGGCTCATTCACCCATAGACTTTTACATAGAACACATCTCTCCAGCAGAACTGAGCCCTCTGCTTTTCCTAGTCTGAGCAACCTCAACTCATTTGACAACAAAGATGTTCCTTTTATTACATCTTATCATGGTACCTGCAATTTTTATAAGTACTTGTTACTTTCTGAATCTGGCTAAATAGTGAGCTTTTTAATAGGAGAAACTGCCATAATCATTCTTTTTAATTTAAATGCCATAATCATTTTTGTACTGTCAGCATGTTTGATGGAAGAAGGGGGGAAGGAAGGAAGGAAAGAAGGAAGGAAGGAATGGATGGAGAGAAGGAGGGAGGGAGACATAACTTCACACAGCAGGCTTTCCTTTTTATCAATAATCTGAGGCTTTTTGTTTTTTCCAGCTCTTCATAATTTTATTCCTATCTTACATAACCACAAAAACAGGACACAAATACTTTTTAAATCAGAAATACCAGAATTAGGACATCAAAATAAAGCACTGGCACTTTGAATGCTGAAATGAGGATCAGAGTAGCTCTAAAGAATAAATAATTTGTGTATGTGTTGAGGGGGGGGATAATCTTTTTTTTTTTCTCTTTTCATTTTGTTTTTTAGAATAAAATAATGACTAGCTGTGTGTTGTTTGTGGACTTGTGCAAGTCAATTAATTTAGGCCTCAGTGTACTATTTTATAAAATGAGGAGGTTGAATTTGGTGATCACTAAAATTCGTTTCACCTTTAACACTTTATGGTTTTAGAGTTTCTCTATACCTATATATGAAACATTCATGACTTCATAAAAAAATTCATTATAATACTACTTTATGGGTAAAGAGAGGGGGAATTGAGTGAAAGTGATGTTGCTTCCAGGGCCAGAAGGAAAAAACTGGGTTTGGGCTACAGAATTCCTTGCAACATTGCAGGTTGTTATCATTATCTTTTCTCTCTAAGCCCACTCCCAGTTTTTGGCTAATATCTTCCACCCACTATATCATGAAACATTTCCATGGCACAATATGGCATCATTAATCTCTAAGACACACAGCTAAGGTGAGACACTGGGTTTCTAAGACAGCAGAGACTTTTCACAGTGTTCCCTAGGCCTTTATGAAACCAGATATCCAGTGAGCAGTGAATTAAGATATTTACTGTGAACGATAGGCAATTAAAGTTACTACAGAAACAGACTCACAAACACAGGGAATAAAACTGGTGGTTGCTACAGGGAAGGGAGAGGGAGGATGGTACAAACTCCCAGTTATAAAATAAGTCATGGGGATGAAAGTACAGCATAGAGAATATAGGCAATAATATTGTAATAACATTGTACGGTGACAGATGGTGACTACACTTATCATGGTAAGTGTTGAGTAATGTATAGAATTGTTGAAACAATATGTTGGACACAGACAATTAATATAACATTGTATGTCAATTACACTTCAATAATAACAAATTAATTAAAAGATGTTTAAGTAATACAAATAAAGGTACTGCAAAATAAGTTTGGTCACTGGATTTTTTGTTGGCTTTCTTTAAAGTTGTTTGTTTGTTGTTTTTATATGTCTCTATTTTGATCATGCTTCCTGAAAGCAGCTGCTAGTTACACAGAATCTCTGTTCTAGTAAAGTGAGGAGGATTCGGGTAAAATCTTGGTAACACTGGTATGATAGGTCTGCAGCGCAGTAAGATCTGTTCTGATAATATATATCTGTATTTGTAAGAATCCCTTGTTGAAAAAAGTCACTTTTTTTTTTCTTTTAGTGAGGAAAAAATGACTAGAGGCCAGAGCAGTGTTTCTCAATGTGTGGTTTGGGGTTTACCTACATAAGAATTGTTTGAGGAACTCCGTAAAAAGGCGAATTCCTGAACCCTACTCCAGACCTGCTGAATCAGAATCCTTTGTATGAGACCTGGAAATCCTGGTTTTTATCAATCGCCCCAGATGATTCTAGGGACTGGGCTAAAGATCATCCAAGCAAAAGCATGGGTTCCTATAGGAATTTCTGGAATGGGTGGTAAAAAAATAACTCTTGTGTTATTAGTTTTTGGTTTTTTGAAGAAATTGGTTGCTCAAAGCTAACAAAAACAAATCAAAATAATTTTTCCTTTGTCCTTTGATTCAAGTACTCATGGGTCTTTGGCCTTGCCCTGGCCATATTACTGTAGTACAGTATCATCAGTAAAGAGAAAAATAAAAGACTAACAAGCTACCAGCTACTCTCTAAAATGGATCTTGTTCCCATAGTTCGTGTATAGAAGCTTTCTTTTTCATCCTTGGGAGGTGTTATTCCTAATACTTGCAAAACATTCAGTCATGATCAATGTGATGAAACCATAACTCATATTATTCCACTATGTTGAATCAAATTTCTATGATGAATAAGCATGCTTTCAGAGAAGTGCTTGTATTTTATCCAATTTCTGTCAAAAGACCGTAACATAATAAAATAAAGAAGACCATCAAATATCTTTATGTAAATGTCTTAATATATTTCTAGATATCCGGATATATATATAACATTATACAAACAGTCAATATATCTAGATTTTTACTAAAAATGCCCGTTTCCTAATCATGTTTTTAAGCCTTTTTTTTTAAATGAGTAGGCTCCACATCCAATGTGGAGCCCAACGCAGGGCTTGGGCTCATGACTCAAATTCAGAACTTTCCTTACACTCATACACAACTAGCACAGGGATTGCTTGCTTTGTGTTCTAGTCCTTGGGGAACTGGCAGTTTCATCACTAATTTTAATTAATTTGTAATACTTTTAGTAAATTAAGGTGTTAGAACCTGCCCAATAGGGGGCGCCTGGGTAGCTCAGTCGTTAAGCGTCTGCCTTCGGCTCAGGTCATGATCCCGGGGTCCTGGCATTGAGCCCCGCATCGGGCTCCCTGCTCAGCGGAGAGTCTGCTTCTCCCTCTCCCACTCCCCCTGCTTGTGTTCCCTCTCTCGCTGTGTCTCTCTCTGTCAAATAAATAAATAAAATCTTAAAAAAAAAAAAAATTCTCTCTCCTGGGGGTGCCTGGGTAGCTCAAGTCGTTAAGCATCTGCCTTTGGCTCAGGTCATGATCCCGGGGTCCTGGGATCGAGCCCCACATCGGGCTCCCTGCTCCACGGGAAGCCTGCTTCTCCCTCTCCCGCTCCCCCTGCTTGTGTTCCCTCCCTTGCTATGTCTCAGTCAAATAAATAAATAAAATCTTTTAAAAAAAGAACCTTCCCAATAATATTTACATTTTAGTATCACTTCTCTACAGAATTATTAATTTTTGTTATTAGAGGGTGTCTTAATTTGGGTTCTCTCAGAAATGGACCCTGAGATAAGGATTTAAGTGCAAATACTTGTTTTGGTGGTGACAGCAGGAAATCGTGGAGGAGCAAGAAAGAGGTGTGGAAACAAATAAAGGGTGACTTACCACGCAATTTGCCTCTGTGGGTAAATATTGCAGAATCTCTGTGGGGAAGTCTGGGCACCAATGGAACACATACCTCAAAGTGGAACAGGATCTGGGATATTTTTACACTAACCACCATCTGAGGGCTACTCCCAAAGGGGTGTTAATTCTTTGCCACTGTTTAGTCTGCCACACAACTGACAAAATTGATTCAGAGAAAGCCTCAGACAAGGAAATACGGGGACTGGCAGTTGGAAGTTGGGCCAATGTGCCCTGAAGTTGAAGGGCAAGGGGGATGGATGGCACCATTGGCAATATTTGCTACAGAGAGAGAGCATAATTTGAAGACATTTTGAAAGAAACAATTATTTTAGCCACTCATTATCCTACTTCTGACCCCACTTACATAAATAACTCCTAACATATCACTTTCTTTAGGTATACTTTACAAAATTAAAGTCAAAATGTGCATATTGAATTTATATTCTAATTGTCACATAATAATCTATCATCTATTTTCATATGTCTTTGCATTCAGAAATGTCAATGTAAAGGTGACATAATATTCTTTCCTACATGAATATTTTACTATTCATTTCTTCTGACACCTCTGCTCCCAGAACCCACTGGGAGCTAGGCACTGTGCTCAGGGGCTGAGGAGAGATATGGAAGTGACTTTGAATGTCTTGAAGAATGGACCACCATATACACAAATGTGTACGAAGTTCAGTGTTAGAAATATGTTCAACTGAAAGAGATCACCCAGAAGACGGTGGTTAACTGAAGGCCATCAGTGAAGGCCCAAACTGGGGGATGTCTTCTTTAGGTTTTGAAGAACACATGGATGAGTATGAAGCTGTGAGGGCACACCAGGCAGCAGAAAGAACCTGTGTAAAAGATTGCGGGGTGAGGGCTCACCACTGTTAGGGTGTGTGCAAAGAAAGAGCATGAATAATTTATTTGACAGGTCTCCTCTTGTTGGATTTTTAAATTATCTCCCACACTTTGTTGTTCCAGATAATATTGCAATGAACATCTCGATGCTTTTAGATTTTCATTTTCCTTAGATTATTTTTTAAATATGAACTTCTGAACTGGAATGACTCGGTCAGAAGAAATGTTCTCTTATCAGGAGATATGTCTTAACTGCAGTGTGGATATGGGAATTTTTATTTAATTTAAATTCAATTAGCCAACATATAGTACATCATCAGTATTGAATGTAGTGTTTAATAATTTGTCAGTTGCATATAACACCCAGGGATCATCACACCACATGCCCTTCTTAATGCCCATCACCCCCACCCACTTCCCTTCCATCAAGCCTCAGTTTGTTTCCTATAGTTGAGTCTCTCATGGTTTGTCAACCTCTCTAATTCCTTCCCATTCAGTGTTCACTCCTTTCCCCTATGATCCTCTGCACTGTTTCTTATATTCCACATACGAGTGAAACCATATGATAATTGTCTTTTTCTGATTGACTTATTACGGGAATTTTAAGCAAAAAGATCCAGTGGCTTAAAGAATGTAACTCCAATGTAAGACAGAGCCTACAGAGGGGGATTCCTCCTTTCCTTCTCTTCTGTTTGGGCTCTTTGCCTTTTCCTGTGAGTTTCTACAGTGTGATTCAACTGTAGGGCCATGTGCTTGGTGACTCTATTCTGGCTGAAGGTGGCAAACAGAGCAGAACACCAGAGTTAAGACAATAAATCATTTTGTGCTATAAGAGAGCTCTGTTTTAAACTGCTTCTTTTTCAAAGAAGAAAAATCGCTATATAGACTAAATTGAGCTGGCAACTAGAAAACCAGTTGTTGCCTTTTGTAAAAAGAAAAAATTTTAAATGACTTTCCAGACTATTTCAACTATTTATATTTTTTATTTCTTTTTTTAAATTTTTTAAATTTTATAATGTTATGCTCATCACCCTATATTACATCATTAGGGGGTTTTTTTTGCATTTTTTAAATTTTATTATGTTATGTTAATCACTGTACATTACATCATTAGTTTTTGATGTAGTGTTCCATGATTCATTGTTTGGTATAACACCCAGTGCTCCATTCAATATGTGCCCTCCTTAACACCCATCACCAGGCTGACCCATTCCCCCCACCCCCTCCCCTCTAGAACCCTCAGTTTGTTTCTCAGAGTCCATAGCCTCTCATGGTTCGTTTCCCCCTCCAATTCCCCCCCTTCATTTTTCCCTTCCTACTATCTTCTTTTTTTAACATATAATGTATTTGTTTCAGAGGTACAGGTCTGTGATTCAACAGTCTTACACAATTCACAGCACTCACCATAGCACATACCCTCCCCAATGTCCATCACCCAGTCACCCCATCCCTCCCACCCCCCACCACTCCAGCAACCCTCAGTTTGCATTTTAACCAATATTTTTATGAAATGAGTTGCAAGGTTTTCTTTCTACTCATTAAATGTTCAAAGTAAAAGAAAGATGCTTAACAAGAGAAAGAAAAAAGCCTCCTAAACCCTTTATCAATAGTTTTTACACAAATACTGGAAAGCAGTTTGGAGAAAATTACTTTTTAAATCATACAACAAGTCAGATATAAAATTTGTGTCAATATGTAAGAAGAAGAAGAATTTGAAGCAATATTCACCAAAATCATAGCGTAAAGCTGTTATTGAAGTTTTAACTTAAATACTGAAAAAACATTGTGTATTTACCCATACACTTATTTCCTTTACAGAATTCAAGAGTCAATACTTGATTTAGTTTATTAGTCACACCACAGATACAAAAAAATAAAATCAAGTAAATAATCCTGATTCACAAAATTCCTGGCTTTTGCACTCTAGTTTTGTTTACTTTCCTGTTTTCAACTTCTCTGGCTCAGTTGCATACATGAATCCTTATTCCTTCAGATGAAATTGCTTCAGGCCATTTCCTAAATGAAATTATGTAATATCTCTCACTCCTTAGATTTTTTCTTTTACATCATTATTTCTTTACAAAGTAGAGTAAGAAAAATATGACATAGAAAATGTTTCCACATAGGTTTATCTATTCCAGCTTCTATCTAGGGATGAAATTATCTTTTGGGCCATCTGCTCCTTACTTAAGCAGAGTTATTTTAAAGAGGGGATCAGAAGTGTTAACTTCTAAATCTCGCGCTCTCTCTCCCTTATTTTATTTAAATGTGCTCCTTAAGACAAAGAATCTCCATACTCACTCCTGGCTACCCAGACCCATGCTGGCAGCAGCCTATAACCTGCACATCTCAAACCCATGAAAATGACACAATTTGGGGTCCTAAAAATTGCTGCCACCATCTGATATCTAATTCTTACTAAGATATTAAAGGTTATGGGGGCACTCAGCCGGCCCAGTGGAACACGCCTCTTGATCTCAGGGTAGTGAATTCGAGCCCCACATTGGGTGTAGAGATTACTTAAAAAAAAATAAATAAATAAAATTAAAGGTTTTCAATGGTTTAATGCAATCAGTTTCTATATTAGAAAGACTATCACATTTGGAATCAGTAGATACTCTCATAATCTTGCTCCACCACTCGCTCGGTTATCTGAACTTCCATTTTAACAGTGTAGTTTAACATATTGAGCACCTAGTATGTGTCACTACTCTAGGTACTGGAGATACAAAAATAATTGAGAAAAACCTGGTCAATGTTCTGAAGCAGTTTGCCAATAGTGAATGAAACGTAAGAGTGAAAAAAGACCATTTCAATACAATGTGATATGTAGAGATATATTCTGCAGGGAGGGAATGGAACACTAATGGTCTTTTGGAATTTTTTCTTTTTCCCCAAAATGTTAAGGTTTGGTAAACATCTCTCAGAAAAGACAAGTTCCCCTCTTGCTGGAACTGGAAAGCCTTTTTACTTTTTCTCTTTAAATCTTATTTGTCCTAGTTTAAAGATAATAGGTGAAGCAATTAAAAAGAAAACAAAACACTAATCATCCTTAGGGATTTCACTGTTGATCTAGGAAAGATTTATAAGCCCTGTGTTAATAAAGTAATTGCTATTTTGGGTATACCTCGAAAGTAAGTGGATGAGATCTAATCTAACTATTAAAAACAAACAGGGGGACATCTGATCCCTCACTTATTTACAGGTGAAAAAAATGGAGGTTGGAGATGTCAAGTGGTTTGTCCAAGGCCACACAGCGAGTGAGAGGCAAAGAGGACCCAAAACTAAGTCTCTCAACTTCCATTCATTCTCTGTTCATTCCTTTAATGAAGACTTACAGAGTATGACTACATACAAACTGGGCAAAGCACTGCAGGGAGTCCCAGCATGCATGAGACAGGCTGTCTGCTCCTTCTCCTACTATTTAATGATGAATTCAACTGCATTTTATGACAGAGATGAAGAGTGAGTTTGGAGAGACCTTATTTATCTGAACAGATGAGATGAACAAAATTTAAAAGTCTGAATTATTATTAAGTATGCAAGGTGACATGAGTTCTCAGAGTAATACAATTAATGAGCCATCAAATGTGGTAGAAGCTAATGAATATTTACACTCAAATCAGAATCGTAGCCTGGTTGAGTGAGGATGGGTGACCTGAACTGTGCCTTTGATCTTAATCTCAGAGACAGAGAAGAGAGAAAATCAGCAGCAGGGAAATAGCTTTCTAAATGAAAGTTAAAAAGAAAAGGCTAAGGTAGAAAAGTTGCTCCTGTTCACTGACAAAAAAAGGGGATGGGAGATTTATCTTATGGGTCCTCTCTGTCCAAGTCTTACCTCTTCAGAACCCAACTACAATGGAACTGTTTTAGAATTCCTATTGAAATCCCTTTATATTAAAAAAAAAAAAAGTATATGGAGGGGTGCCTGGGTGGCTCAGTCGGTTGAGCATCTGACTCTTGATTTTGGCTCAGGTCATGATCTCAGGGTCATGAAATCAAACCCCACACTGGGCTCTGCACCGGGCATGGAACCTGCTTAAGATTCTTTCTCTGCGCCTCCCTCCAAACCCCTTCTTGCAGGTGCGCTCTCACTCTCTCTCTCAAAAAAAAAAAAAAAAAAAAAAAAAGTATATGGAAAGAAAAAGTGGTCTCTGTGAACACTTTATCATAGTGTTTATTGAACTGTTCCTGGATGTGATTCAGTGGGTTTAACTGTCAGAAACAACTGTTGTGAGTCTCAGTAATAACTACCTTTCAACTCTAAGAAACTGGATTCCAACCATAAATCCACACTGAAAGATGTGTTTGTTGCTCTTTGTACCTTTGGCTGTAAGAATTCTTTTTTTTTTTTAATTTAAATTCCAGTAGGTTAACACATAGTGTAATATTAGTTTCAGATGTACAATTTAGTGATTCAACACATACAACACTCGGTGCTCATCACAAGTGCATGCCTTAATCCCCATCACCTATTTCATCCATCCCCCCACCCACCTCCCCACTGATGACCATCAGTTTGTTCTCTATAGTTATGAGTCTGTTTCTTGGTTTTCCTCTGTCTTTTTTCCCCCTATGATCATTTGCTTTGTTTCTTAAATTCCACATGAGTGAATCACATGGAATTTTCTTTCTCTGACTAACTTATTTTGCTTAGCATAATACCCTCTAGTTCTATCCATGTTGTTGCCAGTAGCAAGATTTCATTCTTCTTATGGCTGAGTAATATTCCATTGTGTATATATATACACACCACAACTTCTTTATCCAGTCATCAGTCAATGGACATTTGGGCTCCTTCCATAATTTGGCTGTTGTAGATAGGCTGCTATAAACATCAGGGTGCATGTATCCCTTCAAATTGGTATTTTTGTATCCTTGGGGTAAATACTTAGTAGTGCAATTGCTGGATCAGCTATTAGAATTCTTATAAGAACTTCCCCTCTGGTTGCTGTCCTTTTGATATAGAGACTTGTACATGCCTGACTGCCTACTGGGCCATTGGTTTCTACAGATCCCAGATACTGTAAATTTGGGAGTTGCCATTTCTCATCCTTTTTGTACTTAAATCTCCTTGGAAGACTACGGTCATTTCACTGTTATACATTGTTAAATTTTGTTGTGATTAAATAGTCACCAGAAAAAGAAAATAAAATAAAAACCACCCTCATCAGAGCGAACACCGGTCAATGTCTCTAGTTCCCTTTAAACATAAAGGAAGTTCATGTTTGCTGTATACTATCCGCGACATGAGAAAACAGCCTAGGAGAGAAGTAAGGGCCACACATGTACCCAATTTTGTGTGAATTCCTCCTTTGCCAGGAAAAATATTAATATGCCTATCTTGTTTTCTAAGGGAACTTGTACCTGAAAGGGGAAATAAGCAAAATCTGACTTGATAGAAATATTCAATGTTAATCCATCCATGATGCAAATGGAAAGAGATGACAATATTAATTCCATTTTTTTAAATGCCCTCTGGTTAATAATGCCTTCATTTTCTCAATGCACCACAGAAGAGAAAGAAGCATTGTTGTCGGCCTCTTCGGGGAAGAAAAAATGTTGCCTGGAATAAAGCTGCAAGGAAACTCATCCACAGCCGTAAGGATGTTTCTAGGGAGTTTATGCCCAGAAACAGGTTTTCAAAACTGGGGTGTGGAGTTCAGGGTAGCCTACAAATGTCCAGTGTACTTTTGCAAGTTGCACCAAATTCAATGAATATATTTGGGCTATAAATCATACACAAAGAGTTATGGCAACATTTCAACTTTATCTTCACCCAAATCTCTGATGAAATCAAGGATTGGACAAGTGCACATTCTTTGTTTATTTATTTTTTGGATTTGGAGGGTTTTTGTTATTTTAATTTTTTGTTTAAACTGGTGCTTGGGAACCTCTTTTGAGTTCAGCAATCGGTCAAGCACTGGGCTGGAAGAAGCTGACTTGGGCCGTCTTTCCTGACAAGTTTAGTTCCTCAGATTACATACATTCTGTGCATGCAAAAAAAACCATCTGAGAAAGGGCACTAGGGGCTGAGCACAGAGCAGATTGGGTAAGTCACCAAAATGCAAGGTTGGGAGGCAGTGTAGTCAGCGGTGACGGACCTCTGCTGGACCTGGCCCTCCTCACGACCTTAGGACAAGAGTACTGCGAAGAATTTAGGCTACGACAGAGCAGTCAGGCAAACCTCATTGCCCTCTTAAATATTCTACACAGTTGCAATATGTGGATGAGAAAGGAGCTCCCCTGACCCCCCAGGCCACTATGGGTGCTGTCCCTTGATCAGCAGTATAGCTCATGGGAAACGTCCCTCATACTAACTTCATTTTTGTAAATTCAGCTTGGAATGTTTGATTCATATAATGCAGCGAAGTCAGGCAGATGGATTCGAATTCTGAATTCAATCTCATTCTTACCAGCCGTGCAACTTTGAGCGAGGTACTTGGACTCACAGAGTTTCCATTGTCTCACCTGCAGTTCAACTCATACCATTCAGTTCAATAAATATTGATGAAATACAGCTTTCTGTGCTAAGCCTGGGAGAATATAAGGGATAGAGTGGATATGGGCCAACCTTGGCAAGTTGGGGACAGCCGTAGGAGCCATGTAAGGAGGCTGCTGAATTCCCACAACGTGTTCCGAGGGCTCGAAGGCAAGTTGTCTGGGTCACACGACTTTGCAGGGCCAGGGATAGTTTTGCTGCTTATAACCCATGGTGGGCCACAAGGGAGGACTCACGTGGCATTTTCCCAGCCCTTGGGAGAGACTGGTTGTTCTCCAGCTGCGGATGTCCCCGAGACAGCCCAGAAGAAACCTTGCCAGGGGCTCTTGCCAAGTTTGGAAAAGCTCAGATATTGATTCTTCCTCTAGAAACCACAACACATTTCTCTTTTGAGTAGAAAAAAGGAGTAAGAAAGAGGACCTGAGGGAGAGGGAACTTGACAAGTAAACAGAGGGATCTTCCCCTCTGGATGTTGAGGAAGGAAGTATAGCAAATCATCCCAGAGAGAGAGAGAGAAGTAGAGAGGAGAACATACTGGCAGGCAAGGGCCCTGGGATTTTCCCTGACACTGGCCACTTATGGAACACTGAGTCACTGTCTTCTTATTTGTCCAAACAGAATTGGGCCTGATTATTGCTCAGGTTCCTAAAAACCTTGATGTGCCCCCAAAATGTACCATTGGCCAGCCTCCATTATCTCACAACAAATGATGGTTCTAACATGGGATCTTGCCAAATGAAATAACAAGAAGGCCACAGTGGAGGTCTGTTGGGTAGAAGATCATCACCAACCCTAGCAGAAATGAAGCCTGTTACACATTGGAACAAGAAAACCCAGAGTTTTCTCCTGCTATGTCTTCCTAAAAATGCCTTCCTTTGGAATGAGCCCCACTTCCTTCCACCAGGTCTATCAGAGGGATCTTGTAGTTTGCTTGGCTCTAGGGGAACAGACCTGAAGATATCTTGAGGAGTCTGTGAACCCAGCGCCCAGTGTTCTCAGGGCAGTCTTGATGGGCTCATTCAGGACTCTGATGACAGAAAGTCACATGAATAAATTACCCCTCCCCTCATGCAGACAATATAGATTTTCGGGCTGGGGTGAGTGGGATTCTGGCAATATTTTCACTGTCCTTGTGGGTGTTATATGACAACATGCCTTTTTAACTAAAGAGACCAAGGAGCAAGGGTGAGGTAGGAGTTGCCACATACATACTGAAAGCCCAATGATGACCGCACATTTATCATGATGGGCAGGATTGAACCCCAGAGACAAGCAGTAAAATAAATGAGTAAAAGTCAGTTATCTGGGTTCAAATCCTAGTTTGGCCTCTGCAGGCTTGTGAACAAATAATTTTGACATCTTTAAAGTTTAGTCCCACTTCCTCTCAGGACCATAACTGTAACAATCACTAGGACTCTTCACAAATATTCGGAGGTGTTTTTTTCTTCTTTTCAGTCACATGTTAAGATTATACTTCCCCTTTCTCTCCTCTTCCCCACAAAATACAAGATGTGCCATATGACTTGATTTGCTAATGGAGAGTGAGCAAAACCAGCACACGTCACCTCTGAGCAGAAGTTCAAAAGGCTGTAGACGATTCTTTGTGAGTTGCCATGCGTGCTTGGTCTCTGCCTGGAGACCAGCAATGTTTCCATAGTGACTGTCAGCTGGAGTCCCAGAGTCCGCAGCTTGACCTACAATGGTCATGTAGCTTGACTTTGTTGCTTTTAGTCCCTGACGTTTGGGGATAATGGCAATACCCAGATAATCTAACCAATGTATTCTTAATAGAGGCAATAATGATGAAAATTGGGTTTTGGGTTATGAAAAAAATATACAACGTTCTATGGCCTCCAAAGGGCCACAGTATATAAACAGGCATACAATATATCTGTGGTATTTAAATTTCATGAGGGAGAGGGGGTGGGTAGGCGTTTAGGTAAAAAAAATCTCTAAAAGGCCTCCTTAAGGGTGCAATAATGAAAAAAAAAAAGCTTGAGAAACACCAAGTCTGTCCTGATTGATAGAGCAGCATATGAATAGTAGATGGTTTCACTTTTCTTAAAAGAGACTTAAGAGAGGGCACTATATAATATACCATAGGTTTTATTTCTCCCGTTTATTATCTTCCTACCTAGCTCCATGAAGGTCAAGAGTTTTCGCTACTTTGTGGGGCGCCTGGGTGGCTCAGTCGTTAAGCATCTGCCTTCGGCTCAGGTCATGATCCCGGGGTCCTGGGATCGAGCCCCGCGTCGGGCTCCCTGCTCAGCGGGGAGCCTGCCTCTCCCTCTCCCACTCCTCCGCTTGTGTTCCCTCTCTCGCTGTGTCTCTCTCCGTCAAATAAATTAATTTAAAAAAAGTGATGGGGCGCCTGGGTGGCTCAGTCGCTAAGCCTCTGCCTTTGGCTCTGGTCATGGTCCCAGGGTCCTGGGATCGAGCCCCACATCGGGCTCCCTGCTCGGTGGGAAGCCTGCTTCTCCCTCTCCCACTCCCCCTGCTTGTGTTCCCTCTCTCGTTGTGTCTTTCTCTGTCAAATAAATAAATAAAATCTTTAAAAAAAAAAAAAGTTTTCGCTACTTTGTTAATTACTAAATCCTTAGTGCCTAAGATAGCCTTAGCACATAGTAGGTGCCCATGAAATCTTTGTTGAATCAATGAACAGATAATTGAGACAGAAATGACTCCAACCCTCTGAGCTTCCAAGCTTAATGGGAAGTCAGTCACATGCTGATGCTAATACAGCATTCTGTGGCTGGAGTACATGGGAGAGAAGATTTACCCACATCTGGGAAGGCAGAGAAGCCTCCTGGGAGGAAATAGTAGTGTGGCCTGAAAACTGAGAAGGTAGACAAACAAAAAGCAAAAAAACAAGGGTTGGGATGAAATTGATTCATCAAAAAGAGAAAAGACTATTTCACGCCAAAGGAATAGTATAAAGATTGCTCAGTGGCAGCAGATGAGTTGAATTTCTTCGACAGAGATCTTTTATTTGGCCACGGGTCTCACATTTTAAAAAGTAGAATTTATATTAGAAAACTGTAAATCCAGTTTCTCTTTAAAATGCAAGGGGAACCTAAATAAACCCTGATAACTGAAAGAGACCCAGGCACATTTAAGGCATTGAAAATGTGCTGTGGCTAAAACATAATTCAACCTGGACAGCGGAGCTGTGATAATGTGCAAATCTCAAAGACCTTTGAATGCCGTCTTAAGGAGCTTGAACTTTATCTTAAGAAAAACAAAGAGCCATTGAGGTGCTTTAAGCAAGTAAGTGACACACTTACGGTTGTGTTTAAGGAAGATCACTCTGGTGGTAGTATGAAGAATGGACTGAAGTTGCACAAGACCAGAAGTTAAGTGACCAATACAAAGATAATCGCAGGAATCCATGCAAGACAGGATATTGGCCTTGATGAGTAAGCAGTACTGATGCGAGAGATTCTAGAGGCATCCATTCTCCCCTTTATCATTTTTAACATCACCCTCATTTGTTTAGGGTGGCATTATGCCCGATAAGACATCTGCCCAGAGCCCTTTGCACAGCCTTGTCAATTTCCTAGACCAACATACTAGTCCTGGACTGTCTTCCTGCACATTGTTCATTAGGTAAGAAAAACAATTCTACTTTTTATCATTATGCATTCAATAGGGGTGCCTGGGTGGCTCAGATGGTTAAGCATCCGCCTTCTGCTCAGATCATGATCCCAGGGTCCTGGAACCGAGACCCATATTGGGCTCCCTGCTCAGTGCAGTCTGCTTCTCCCTCTCCCTCTGCTGCTCCCCCTGCTTGTGCTCTCTCTCTGTCAAATAAATAAATAAAATCTTTAAAAAAAATATGCATTCAATAAAATGCATCTGTCAGGAGACAAAATTAGCAGAATTTAGTAGATTAGGACATGTGCTTACTTTTTAGAGTAGTGAAGATTTAATATGTAGAGTCCTAGCACTGTCCAAGATAGAGACCTGCAGCTAATATTAATTCCCTCGCCCTTCTTTCTTCTTGTCCCTAATTAGGAGTAAGCACTTTTAGGTCAGAAACCAAAAATTCTGGTCTTCCTTTCCCATGTATTTAGTAACTAGCATGTGAAAAGTATCTTATACACTGTACACAGCAAGCATTTGGTCCTTGTGGCTGATCCACTAGGAGTTTTAATGAATGTTTAAACATTACTTAGGTATAGGGAAAGAAGTGTTCATAACAAATGTTTTCAGACAGACGCATACCAAAAAATCGCAAATGGATCATTCAGGCTGATGTTGCTACAGAAGATAATTGTACCAGGAGAGTCTTTATTCCATTTTATTTAGCTCCTCTGGCAATTTGATCAGTTTTGACTCAGTGAAAGTAGAAATAAACTTCTTTTTTGAAGATTTTATTTTGATTAGATAATACTGTGGGTAATCTCTGATAATTAAAGAGAATATCAAAAATAGGGAGCAAAAATGAGAAAAGCACTGAGAAATAGCAAAGTTAACAATAAACTATATGTTCTTTTCTTTCAATGCAGTTATTTCATGTGAAGAGGCATAAAGATTGCTTAGGTAAATTTGTGCTGATCTTTTTAATGCCTGATGAAAATAAAGTGAGATTAAAGCAAAAATCAGTTAAAAGAAGTTATAAATATGATCTCAACTCTGTTGGGAAAACAATAATATATCTATGTATATATTAAGGAAAGCCATACAAGAGGAGACTGAAAGGAAATGCTAGGGAGTAAGCATCCATTATGATAGAATAACATCATAGTTGTATGTGATTTAGAATATATTTCTAAATTTCTTGTGATAGCATGTACTACTTTTATAATCAAGAAAAAAGATACTTATTAGAAAATTTTTTATACAGCATTCCTTTGACTTTACGGAGTTATAGATAGTTCTATAACTGTCCTTGGAAAGTTGTTAGGATGGCTCCTATCACTGTTGACATTGATCCCCTCTTCACAGGAATATGAAGAAGGGGAAAAAACAGAAGGTGGGGATGAGGTACCACAGTCAAGGGGACAAGAACAGAACCAAGGACAGAAAGCACCAAACAAGATTAACTTGAAAATGTGTATTAAAGAGTCAACAAATGCTTTGAGTTTGAACTCATAAAATTATTTTCATATACACAGATTCATTACACACAATAAAACAGAATTATAATGTAAACAAACATGTGATGAACAGAGTCTGTGTATCGTTTTTTCACACTAAATAGTACATGAATGCTCTTCAGTAACTGGCAAGATCTAGTCAAATATAAATAAATGGTACTAGAATACCCTCAAACCGAAGTTCATTTATCTCAACTGGGTGAGCAATTCTGTTCAATAAAACTTCACCTTTTGCTGTTAGCTAATCATATATACCAGAGAAAAACACACTAAATGAAAAAATAAATGGACCTCTAAAAAGAAATGTGATCCTTCAAGCAGATCTGGTGAAATGTATTTGACTCATGTATTTTTTTTTTTTTTTGTCTTTAGGGCACAAAGATTTGACAATTTATTATTTGTAAAGAATAAAACTACTCCTCCAGCAGAAAGAAACTCAATAAATATTAATTGATGAGCGAAATATTGGGTTAAAAAAAAAGGAGCTAAGTAAATTTTCTTTCCTTGGGTAACAAAATAAGAATAAAAGAGAGGACATTGTGTTAAGAACCCTTCGGGAGAAAGAATTAAGTTGGCTGGATTGGTCTGATGTGTAAGATCAGATTTTACACATATCTGTATAAAAGATTTTATTTATTTATTTGGAAATAAGATTTTATTTATTTATTTATTTATTCATTTATTTATGTATTTATCAGAGAGAGAGAGAAAGCACAAGCAGGGGGAGTAGCACAGGGAGAGGGAGAAGCAGGCTCCCCACTGAGCAGGGAGCCCAGTGCAGGACTTGATCCAGGATGCTGGGATCATGACCTGAGCCGCAGATGCTTAACCGACAGCCACCCAGGCATCCCTGGTCTGACATTTCTCAGAACTTTGCTTTTCACCTCCCCTCTCCCCAAAAAAGCTACGCTAGGGAAGTGAGCTAGGAAAGCGAACTGTTATGCATATGGCAGTGGGCGTGATGGCTTCACCATGTGGAAAGCAGGAGCCTCAGAAGGTCAGGATAGTACCCAGGGGCTATGAAAGCAAAGCTGAAACCAAAAGTAGGGAAGTAGGGTGATCAAGTGAAAGGAGGATGGAAAGGACGACTGTCAAAAAGGCAGCATAAAATCAGATGCTATCAAACTTTACCACAAGGAGAAGAAAGAAAAGGCCTATCTGGATGACAAATGCCAAGCTATAATATCCAAAAAGAAATGAGGAAGAGAGGAGTTATATGTTCTCATGTGAATATCTAGATGGTTCCCAGATATGCTTAGTGTAAGCAGGACCATGTGATCACTGAGTTCTTCCCTCTCTGCTGGGCAAAAAGGATGGAAGTCTTGTCTCCGATTTCCACCTGATTTCCCTTTCTGCAACAATAAAGCAGACTGTTTATATCCAGGAGGGGAAAAAAAATCCTAAATGTAAAAACAAGCCAGAAATATAATTCTGGGGATTCAGCCATCTTGACTGCTAACAGAATAATTTTCCTGAACACTATGATGAAAAATGAGAGGTATAGAAATTGATACTTTAAACATTGAGACTGTAGCAAATCCTCTTCTTTGGTAGGAACTTTTTTCTAAAGCAGTGCTGATCTCATTTTGTTTTAGGTCATCCCAAAAACTTCCCCCTGAAAATGACTAAACTGTTGCTATCACCAAAATGGCTTTCATTCTGTGACATTATTTCGTTTCCACCCCAAACAGTGTACTGCAATTCATTTCTGGTACTGACCACCCCTCACATTAAGGACTCGGTCCTCCACAAGATGGCTCCCACTTCAGATGCCAGTCACAGCTCCAGGGTCCCCAGGCTATTCGAATTCCTGATTAACTGGCTACAAATCTGGGGACTCATGACCCCCTCAGGTTTGATAATTCAGTACAATGGCTGACAGACTTCAGGAAAGTGCAATATTTACTATCACAGTTTCATTATGAAGGATATGGAGGACCAACCAAATGAAGAGACTTTTAGGGAGAGTTCTGGAAGGGTTCCAAATGAAAAGCTTCTGTGCCTTCTCCTCATTGAATCAGGGCACATCACCCTCCAGCATATCGATATGTTCACCAACGTGGAAGCTCCTAATGAATTAAATTCCAAGTGGCCACAACAAAAAGCACATGGCTGGGTGTATTGGGAGATGACCCTGGAAAGATGACTGAGGCCATACCATGGGCGGGGGTGGGAGGGGGCTCTAAATTCTGTGCCGAGGATTTTAAATATTATTCTTCAGACAGTGGAGAGCCACTGAAAATTTTTGAAGAAGAATACTTCACTGTGCATCGGTGCTTCCTCTTCTGTAGGTCTTTTGAGAGTTTGTAGATAAAAATGAAACCAATTAGATTATTGAAATAGTCCAGACAACAAATGACAAGGAACCATGGTACTGAACAGTGCAGGAATACCAGAAAAGAGAACCTAAGAAATTCATGGACATGGAGGCAGAACCAGGAGGAGTTGAAGATGATTCCCAGATGTCTAGCATGCCTTCCTAGGAATATGGTATCACTGAGAGAAATGAGGAACTGTCCTAGTCTGCTCAGGCTGCTCTAGTAAAATACATTACACTGGATGGCTTAAACAACAGACATTTATTTCTCACAGTTCTGGATGCTGGGAAGTCCAGGATTAAGGTGCCAGCCAATTCCATTCCAATGAGGCCCATCTTTCTGGCTTGCAAACAGCTGTCTTCTTGCTGTGTCCTCACATGGAAGGGAGAGAGAGGAAGCAAGCTCTCTCATTCAGGAACAAATAGTATGATTTCCCATATTCGAAAACCTGGCATTGAAATCACCCCAAGCATCCTTGACCATGATTCCCAAGGTATCCCTGACTTGATTCCTGCCTCTTTTTACAGCATTATTTGTCACTCTTTTTCACTCTTCTCACTCAATCACATTGAGATACATATAATTCACAAATGGGTCACAGTATTTTAAGGTCCCCTGTTCTCACTCATGCTATTCCCTGTCTGGAATGCTCTTTTGATATCCAACTTTTTTTCCTCTTAATGATGCTCATCTTCCAAGGTTCAGTTCCAGTTATCATCTCTTCATAAAGCTTCGTGGGGATATATTCCACAGGCCACCCTGTGATGCCATCGTAAGATAGAGTGTGTCACTTATCCATTAGTCTGCCTCTTCCATGAGACTGTCAGTCCTTGACAGCAGGGATTCTGTTCATTCTGCTCTCTACCTCTAACGCCTAATAGAATGTAGCATTTGACTACAGCTATTTTTTTTTAATTTCTTAAGCGTGTTCAGTTAATTAACTGACTTCTCAATACTCAAACATTCGTGAGTGATTAATGTGCAAAAAAACCCCTTGAATGTTCTGTTTTCCTTCCCATGTGCTGCACTTGTTATTTAAATGTCTATTTGAAAGGGTCAATGTCTAGACTGGCCAAAGTAGGCAAAAACAAAAATTCTAAATGTATTTCCTTTCAAGAAACATAATCTATTTTTTTTATTGTTATGTTAATCCCCATACATTACATCATTAGTTTTAGATGTAGTGTTCCATGATTCATTGTTTGTGCATAACACCCAGTGCTCCATGCAGAAACATAATCTATTTTTAAAACAACCTTGTGGACTGTCCCTGGAGAACATAGTGGAATAGAGCGTCTTTTCATGAATCACCTCACTAGGCTGATTCTCTGTGAAGAACATGGAAGGTTTGTTTGAGGTGAAAATACTACAAAATGAGAAACAGAAAAATTATATGGACATGGATAAATGAGCAAAGGATGTTGAACACTAAAAGGGATAATTCAAGTTTGGCACAAAAACAGATAAGCCATGTTTCTGAAAGAGAATAAATATGATCAAAGCAGCTAGAAGGAAAGACGATTTGGGCAGAAAAATCTTGGAGACATTAAATTAGAAATTTCTTTTGTGGATTGTACCATATTTTCTTTGAGATTGTAAGTTCTAACCCCATGACTGTTTTTATTGAACACCCACAGTGAGTGAGGCTTTGTTCAGTGGGATCTAATAAAACACCAGTGTAAATCATTCAGCAAACATGGCCAAAGGATCACGATACCAATAATTAATCAGGCTTTCTGTTCATTCTCCTTTCCAGGGGTTAAAAGTTGGAAGTATTATGTCTGATAAATTGAAATCTGCCATATATCTGCTAGGTCACAAAGCATGCATTATAAAATAAAAACATGCCAAAACAAAAACCACTGGCCACTTGCATTATTTCCTAAAGCATTTCAAACACATCCAATCTAAAAATAGATTTTTAAAACAAGCTGTTATCAATTTAGAAAAGAACACAAAGTTAAACTCTCTATAATCTTGAGCAGAAATAAAGGGTTCATTAATTGTACAAACTGTAATTTAGCAAAACCTCATTGTGGCATCTTGCTCAACATCCTGAAAACAAAAAATCCTCAATACCTATAATAACAGCAAAATGAATAGCTTCAAAATGAGCTGATATACCAACAACCATACAAAAAAAAAAAAAAAAAACTACATAAACAAAAGATTTGCTGGTGCTAATTGGAATACTGATAAAAGGAATCTTGAGGGCGCCTGGGTGGCTCAGTTGTTGAGCGTCTGCCTTCGTTTCAGGTCATGATCCCAGGGTCCTGAGATCGAGCCCCAGGACCCTGGGATCATGACCTGAGCTGAAGGCAGAAGCTTAACCGACTGAGCCACCCAGGCGCCTGAGACTCTTAACCCTAGGAAACAAACTGAGGGTTGCTGGAGGGGAGGGGGTTGGGAGGATGGGGTTAAAAAAAAAGGAGAAGAAGAAGTAAAATCGTCCAGATGCCTGGGTGGCTCAATTGGTTAAGTATCTGACTCTCGATCTCCGCTCAGGTCTTGATCTTAGGGTCATGAGTTCAACCCCCACATTTGGTGTGAAGCCTATTTAAAAAAAAAAAAAAGGTAAAATCTTCACAAAACTAAAAATAAGTCATTAATATTGCTTAATAAGAAAAAAAATAATCTATCAGAGGTAGCCATAGGATTGATAAATATAAGTCTGAAGCCAAATATTCTGTTTCCAGTGGCTCGTACCTCACAGTCACTAACTACCACCAGTATGATCGAACTCTGGTCTCACGAACCCAGAATGTAGAAGGAAGTTTTTGTGGTGAATACTGAAAGGCTCTGGCTTGTACTGTCTATAAAAGAAAAAATATATAAGAAGGTTCAAAAGAATTTTAATCTTGAGTACAACTGAGAGATCTAAAGTTTTGTCACTGGAGAAAGGAATAAGAAAGACAAAGAACAAAATGAAAGAGAAATGGAAGTAAAGAAAATAAGAAGAGAGAAGGAGGAAGGAAGAAAAAAACATTGTGGGAAATATGAGAGAGCCACAGATATTCTATCACTAGGATCCAAATTTTCACCCAAGTTCTACACTAGAATAATCGCTATATGATGTCATCATTAATCACTAAAGATTTGGACAATAATTGCACATCAAAATGCACAGAAATCCATACAAGCCTCACCTTACTTTTTGAAAAGTGGAATTATTTTCTTCTGTTATTATGATTTGAGATGTAAGTTTGTTTTGATTTTCTGGTTTAATATGTGTATATGCTTCCTTGACATTAACTTCAACTGCCTCTAGAAGTCAGCTATTATTCTTGATTTCTAACACTCAGTATTCATCAGTCAGGTTAACAGATGCTATTATCCAGGATGGCAGAAGGGAGCCAGGAAAGGTGGAGTCTCTGGGTCCCCATGGAAGTTGAGAAAAAGCTCAGGTTGTCCAAAAACATTAGGAATAGCCCTTAGTCTGGGAGCTTTGATGAAATTTACTGCAATATAATACCTGCCAGATCCGGTGCACTTTGTCAGCATTCGGTAGTACATAAGAGTTATAGAGTTTTATTTTTTTGGTTTTTTGTGTGTGTGTGTGTTTTAGAGATCTTATTTATTTATTTATTTATTTGAGAGAGAGAGAGAGCATAAGCAGGGGGAAAGGGCAGAGGGAGAGGGAGAAGCAGACTCCCCACTGAGGAGGGAGCCCAACGTGGGTCTCGATCCCAGGACCCTGAGATCATGACCTGAGCTGAACGCAGACGCTTAACCAACTGAGCCATCCAGGTGTCCCTAGAGTAACAGAGTTTTAAAGCAGCAATTTTTGGTCTGTGAAAATGTTATATGACAGGTAGGCACAAAAATGGTGGGGGAGTGAGGGGTGTCCAATGCCATTCAACAATCGATCCACTTCTAATCTCTTCCAAGCTGTTTTAATTGGGTCTTCATTGCTGGGAAAACAATCTGGCTCATATTTTAAGTAGAGATTGTCTATTTTTTTTGCTTGATTGTTTTTGAGAATGAAGGAGACTTTTCACTGTTTATTTAAGTAACTATTATAAAATATGACTCTTTCCTTTGGATGTATTTTTTATTCTATAAACTGTGTGAAAATTATGTGAATTCAGGGTTGTTTTATTCCTCTCCATTGTTCTGAGCAAAGTAATAGACTGGGAGTAGGGTCTCTGCGTGGACCCATTCATCAGATGATAGTTTATAGAATGAAAAAGACTCTGATTTTTGGTTTATTACTTCAATTAAGTCATCCAGGTAATGAGAGTCAAAAAGAAAAATCTAGTTGTAGTCTCTTACATATTCTTCATAGATCACTTTACCAAAACCAAATATCTTGTAAATGGGGTCATCTTGCCCCAGAGATTTTTATGCATGCCATCCTTGAAGACACCTGCATTCCATTAAAGAATATATCTTAAATTTCCCCATTATCACTCAACTCAATCAACAGTCCATCAAAAACTATTAAAACTATCGATTGATTCCCAGGCACTATTCTAAAATGATTTGCCAAGAGCCCATTATCTTAAAAGCAGGTGAGGTACTGATAATTCCATGCTCCCTGATTAGTGTGTTCCTTGTCAGACTGCCCAGCAACAGTGCCATGATCACTGGGTACATTTCACAGCCTGGTGACAATGCCACTGGAACTTCTTAAAGCAGCAAGATGTTCCACAGCAGATGGGTTTGGACCAAGATAAGCCTAACATTTCTATGTCTTCTGTAGATAGCTGTGTTTGAACTAAGAAAGAGTGACATTCATTTTTGGACCTACACTTTCTTAGAGACTCAGAGAACTTGCATAATTTTAAAAGTCAGTGGGACTTTCCTACTGAGCAACTGGTCCATGCATCCTTGACTCAGAGCCACGGAACTGACAGAGATCCTACAGATCACTCCAGCAAGTGCTTTCCAACATTTTCTGATGCTTAAACCTCTTTCACTGTAATATGCTATCTTGAGAATGCCCTAGGATCGTAGGTCCTTGGAATATGATCTAGAACAGGGGGCAGACCTGGATAGGCACGACCCTGTGGCCCAGGGACTCTTCACCCCACAGAGAGGAGAACAACTGAAAAAAGGTTAATACATTATTACCGAACTTTCTGATCTTTGCCAATCTGATAGATGAAAACTTAACCTCAGAAGTTTTAATTGACATTTCACTTACTATGAACAAAGTTCAACATACATGACTTTATTTTGAAAGTAAATCATTCATAAGCCCAGGACTGCTATTAGTTAATTTAGTCAACTCTAGATTACCTGAGATAATGGGTAGAAGCGGTCTTTTTTTTTTTGGAATTGTCAAAAACGGTATGCAATGATTCAATGTTAACTTATTTCATTAAAAATTTACAACTGTACTTTTTTATCCAAAAATGTTTAAAAGAATGCAAAAAAAAAAAAAAAAACCTATGTTTAGGAGCACTAGAGATTACATAAAACACTTAACAAAAAAAACTGGTCACAAGGTTCTGCTTTTTAATATATTACAACAGTACCTAAGTTAGGCAAAGGCCTAGTTCAGAGCAAATGTTCTTTCTTCCCCTTTCCTCTCTTAGAGTTAAAGACCTAAATAAATGGAGAGATATACTGTGTCATGAATTGGAGAATTCTGTGCTTTTAAAATTAAAAATCAGATCTCTCCAAACTCCATACATTCAGTGCAATCCCAATAAAAATCCCAATAGGAATTTTTTTTTATGGAAAACAACAAATTGATTATAAAATTTATGAGGAAAGGCAAAAACTTTAGAATAGCCAAAATACTTTGTAAAAAGAGGACAAAATTAGGGCACCTGGATGGCTCAGTTGGTTAAGTGACTGCCTTCGGCTCAGGTCATGATCCTGGAGTCCCAGGATCGAGTTCCTCATCGGGCTCCCTGCTCGGCGGGGAGTCTGCTTCTCCCTCTGACCCTCCCCCATCTTGTGCTCTCTCTCTCTCTCTCTCAAATAAATAAATAAAATCTTAAAAAAAAAAAAAGGACAAAGTTGGAGAACCGATACTACCTGATTTCGAGACTTACTATAGAAACTACAGTAATCAAGACAGTGTTGCATTGGTGAAAGGACATGTTATAGATTATTGGAAAAGAACTAGACCCGCACATACGTGAGCAACAGATTTTCAAAAACAGTACAAAGGCATGTTAATGGAATAGATATACACACACACACACACACACATATACCCACAGTGATGTGTTTACTAATAATCTACGAAACTCATGCAAATAGTGTTCTTACCTTCTCTCACGTGGCCAGTTACATACATCCTTGTCTCAGGCCTTTTCCAAAGAACTTATATGTCACTTGATCCCATTCTTTAGTAAGAAATTCATGTGAAATACTAAATAATTATATTTTTATATTTTATCTCCTCTAAAAAAGCTTTTATATAACCTAGTGGAAATGAATAACAATAATAAAAATAATAGCTACCACCTATGAAGCAGCTATAATGTTTCAGACCCTTTATTAAGATCTTTATTATAAATCATGTTTAATCCCCTAAACAATTTGAAGATTATTATTCCCCCTTTCCAGAGTAGAAAAAAGGTTCAAAAAAATGAAGCCACCCACAAGACTGGGAACTCATTCAGGGTAAAGACTGTATCTGATGGAACTGGGTAGCCCCAGAATCAAGCACCAGGCCTGGCAAGCCCCCAGTTAGTATTGAGCACATGAATAAAACTCACCCCAAGTCACACATTGAGTAAATTGTGCCCTTGGAATTCATTAGGCCCGTCATAGTACTCCCCCCATTTAAAGGCATCCAGTACCATTTAGAAGAGAACCCAAACTCCTTACCTTGGTCTACAAAAAACCCTTGGCAATCTGACACCTGCCTGCCCCTAGAGCTCATTTCATACCATCCCCCATTACTCGTTGTCCAATTTCTGTTCCTCAACCACAGCAAGCTTAGGGCCTTGTCATTAATTGCTGCTTCTGCCTGTATTAACCCTCATTCCCCTCCCTCATCTCTATGTGGTTCTATCCTTCTAGTCATCAGGATCTCAGTTTCAATGCCATCTCCTTAGGGCTTTCCCTGACTTATGCCACCACTCACCAGTGTGAAACAACCACCCAGTGACTTCCTATTATTTATAGTTCTGTTTTAATTTTTCTATATTACACTTCTCATGTTCCAACATTTTTCTTATTTGCTTACCGATACATTTACCGTCTTCATCCTCTGCTAGAATATGCTATATGAACATTCAAGGTTTATATTTTTCCGCTTACAGCTTCTAGATTTAAAATAGCAACAAAAAATAAGGAAGTTTGATTATATTGTTTAGTATACTCCTAAACTGGGAGAGCAAGGACCTCATCTATCTTGTTCACCACAATCCCCACAAAATGGAAAGACTGTCATATACTGGGAGCTCAGCTGATAGACTGAATACATGATCAATGTTTCATTTCATGCTGTTTTCCTGTGGTCCTGCTTATAGGCCCAAATTGAAGAAATAAATTGTGCCACGACCTGTTATTCCAGATCTCTCTGAAATATTCAAGTAATTCTCTGTGTTCTGATACTTCCTTTGTCCATATGGCACTCTGCCTCCCCAGTCTGGCAGCAGCCTCCTAGTAACTAAAGCAAGTTGTGGAAATTAACAGCTGTACCATTGATTCTGAGGCCATGCCAGGGGTATTCCCCAACAGGTGCCAAGTTTAAATATCGGCTGCAAGGAAATGCTCTACTGCTGGTGAAAAGTGGGATCCCAGACAACTGTACAGCATTGGGACTCCAGAGGGCCAAGTGTCTCTTTAGGGACATTTATGTTTATATCACCAGGCATAACCAAAACCGTTTGTCTTTTCGCAGACCATCACTTTGCTTCTTTTATCATAGTAGTAGGTAAAAGAAATTCCTTGGCATTCATGTAAATTGTATAGAACTACTCTATCCTTCTGCCCTGATTGACTTCAGAATCCCCCAGATGTCTTATTCCAAACGCAAATCCGAATAGCTTATATATGACCATTCTGCTAATTTTCTACTTTCCTAGTCTTGCTAATAATAGCTCACACACCAAAAAAAGTTCTTTCATCTGTTGCAAAGTTCCCACAAAATAGCCCCAGCTTCTCTAAGAGCTGTGGTTGACAAAACCCATGCTTCCTGCACTGCTTGGAGAAGTGCTTATGGAGTGTAAAATAAAATTTGAAGATGTTTCTCCACTTAAATGTGAATATATTTTTTCCAGTGTTAGCCTGTATTCACCATTATTTGATGGTAAGTACTGCACTTTTCAATCTGATATTAACTTGAAAAGAGAAAGTCCATCTCAGTTCAACAAACTAGATGGTCAGTTCAGGCATGAAGGAATCACACTATCACGCACAAAATTGCTGAGGAAATAGCTTCTTCAAGTTTCCTTAGTAATACATTAGTCTTTTATAGTCTCAGAATTGAAGGTTGAGGAAGAGCAATGGCACATGAACCTGGCAGTTTGAAAATGAACTTTGTTATTTAGTGACTTAGGATAAGCGACCTACTATAAGATAAAATGAAAAAAATCAGGATACAAAATTATCTAAGTATTTTTCATTTAAAAAAAAGAAAAAATGTGGTATTCTCTAGGTACTTGAATAACGCATTACTTTCATTTTATTTTTTCTACTTTTTTGTAATTGAAAGAATTCTACAGTGAATATGTGCTAGTTTACAATTTTCAATAGTATTTTTAAATGCTTTAAGTTCAGTGCTCACATGTTCTGTAAGTATTAACACCCTCATTGTACAAATAAAAAATTGCTCCTCCAGTAGAGGTGATTTGTCTCAAAGTTTGAACATTCTTTATTTATTATATTATATTTGCCAACTTTCCGGTTAATCCTCCTGCCAGCTCCACACTGACATGCCAGAGAAAGGAAGTGGGGTTATAGTAAAAGTTGAAGGAAGGAGAGAAACGGGGGAGTATATATGCGCTATTCAAGATTTTGACCAATTGTAGCTGAGTCAGTGATAAGTGCCCATCACAGCCTGTTTAAGATCAGCAGTGTGAGGCAGGAACTGTCCTAGGGATCAGAATGCTCCCAGCAGTTTGGTTTTGATGATAAAGATTCCAGCCACCCGCTCTAACGTTACAGAAAAGCAAAAAGAACACACGTCACTGGCTGCTAGCTTACTGACAGCAACCTACTATGATTCATTATTTTGGCAAGCGAATTAGAGATAGTAATGTTTTATTTAGAAGTTTTGTACAATTTAGCAATACACAGAGGTCATGTCTCACAGGACTTCACCAGGGGGACATACACGTAGGTTTTGCAAATGTATCCGAATCAGTAATGAATGATTCCTTTGATTTAAGCATATAATAAAAAAGTTATCAGCTTCCCTATTTTTTGTTGTTAGGTTTCATCTAGGAGCTGTAGCTAGAAAAATAGGAGCCGTAGCATGTTTATTAAATTGATTCATCTATATATATATCATATCCCACTAAGTGCAAAACATTTCTAAATACAAATGTCAGTTCTTAAAGGAAATTATGAAATTCTTTACCACTATCCTCCACATGGACTTGGAAAAAAATATGCAATAGCTACTGGCTTTGAGGAAAGATAGTCTTTTTTTTTTCTTCATTCTTCTTTCTCTGAGAAAAATACAGCTATATTAGGAATACACAGTGACCTCAAAGTTTTGATCACCATGAAGTTCAGTAAGTATGTTATCTCATTTTAATAAGGATATCCTGTATCAGTCTTCTATAAAAGTGTGTGTGTGTGTCTCTGTTTGTGTGTCTGAGAGCCTGTTATATCAGTTTCACATGAATCTTTACTTTTTTTACATTGCTGACCATAAAGGAAATACAAGTGCTAAAAAAACCTATTGGATTTTTTAGGCAAAACTGCTAAATACTATAAATTTTCTTCAATCAGGAATTATATCATGAAACTTCACATAAATACTGTGATACTAATTCAAGGCACTTGATGCTACTTTGTGGCTCTTTTATTAACATAACTATATATAATTTCTTTTTTTCCTAAAAATAATCCAGTTTTATAAAAAATTCAAACAAGGCATAACATAAAGTAGAAAATTAAAGTCCCACCCTGCCAAATGACACGTCATTGACACTTTTATGCTCGTTTTGAATAGCAAATCTCTTTGAGACGACAAAGCCAAATTTAGTTAAACCTGGCATTCTGAATGCTGTCTCTGTTGACTCAGCAGCTAGCCTGGAACACGTTGATAACAAGTCATTTGTTGGTTACATGAGGCTATGAATTCCTCATCAATTCATTCATTCAACAAATATATATATTAAGTATTTGGAATCTTTCCCCAAGCTGTTTACTTACTGCTGCAATTTTATCATTAGAGATTCATTTGAGAGTATATAAGTAACTTTTGCCTAAAAATTAAGTTAATTTGTAACAATAACACTTATTCAATAATTACCGCACTAGGCTAAGCACTTTGCATATGGTATTTTATTTAATATTCACATTAACCCCATGGAGTAGGTACTATTTTTATTCTCATATTATAGCTGAGGAATCACGGACCTACAGAGGCAAAGTGACTTGCTCAAACCAAGGTCACTGAGCTATAAAACTGAAGGTCACTGAACTAAGATGAAAACCCCAGAACCACCACACTCAAAAGCCTGCCCTCTGAACCACAATGCCATATTCCTCCACAGTGTAAGTTTTCTGTGGGGAGAGAATGTTACCAGTCATTAACATTTGAATGTAAATGAGTTGACTAGAGGGGTGCACCCAGTAATGTTCTACAGTGGCAGGGGTAGGAGGGGACACAGCAAAGGATCAGCTGGAGAAAAATGATAGCATCAGACACCTTACTGGAAAGGAGACTCCAAGAGGAGGAAGGAAAAAGAGGTAAGAAATAATGCAAAGATTTAACCTATTTTACAATTACATACATGTAGGGGCAAGTTGAATAACTCATTGGCTTCTGTGTAAAATTCTCCTCATCTAAAAATTATTCTTGTGAGTGGCATTACATTTTGCCCCTACTTTATGCACAGTAGCAGATTACTGAGTGGTCAAGCCAATTATTAGTATGTTAATCAGGATAACAAAGATAATTTCATCAACCACATTTCTTTCCTTAACTTTTCAAGTATTTTACAGTATAGTAGACATTAATAATTTTGGAACATATTTTTTTGTAGGTACCAATAATTTTTTGTTCACAACTGTCTAGGCCAGATTATATAAGTTTCTGAAGAAAAAATAAAAGGGACAAATGTGAAAAATATTTCTGTCATGTAGATTTTTTAAAAATCTAGATCTATTTTATCCAATGTAGTCATATGTGACTATCTAAATTAAAAGTAAATCAATTCAGAATTTCAATTCCACAGACACCTTAGCTCCATTTCAAGTGGAGATCAGCCATGTGTGACTAGTGCCACCATATTGGAGAACCCAGATATAGAACATTCCCATTATCATAGAAATTTCTATTGGACATCACCGGTCTAGATGTAAAGCCACAAAGTAAGAGAGCATTGTATTTATACAGTTAATTAACCTGATGAAAGGAGCAAAATAATAAAATGAGCCAGTTTAAGAATAAGAAAAGAGACCTGACAATCAAAATTTGTTGAAGAAAAGAATAAGAAATGCTAAATAGTTGACAGTCGTTAGGTAATATTATTAAATTATAGTTTTAATACGTTATTAGTATGTACATGTTATTAGTCGTTATACCTACTGTTTACTGGAGTTGAAAACTTGATGAAATCAGTAATATGCAAAGCAAAAAAAAAAAAAAACAAAGGGGCGCCTGGGTGGCTCAGTCGTTAAGCGTCTGCCTTCAGCTCAGGTCATGATCCCAGGGTCCTGGGATCGAGCCCTGCATCAGGCTCCTTCCTCCATGGGGAGCCTGCTTCTCCCTCTCCCACTCTCCCTGTTTGTGTTCCGTCTCTCACTGTCTCTCTCTCTGTCAAATAAATAAATAAAATCTTTAAAAAAAACAAAACAAAACAAAACAAAAACATTTCAAACTCCAGAAATCGTCTCAGTGGGTTAAGGAAGACAAAGAAGACCAAGTTGATTGTTTAAAGATGAGATCCAGGGGCGCCTAGGTGGCTCAGTCGGTTAAGCATCTGTGGCTCAGGTCATGATCTCAGGGTCCTGGGATTGAGCCCCACGTTGCGTTCCTTGCTCAGTGGGAAGCCTGCTTCTCCCTCTGCCTCTGACCCTCCCCCCTGCTCACGCTCACTCTCTCTCTCTCCCCCAAATAAAGAAATAAAATCTTAAAAAAAAAAAAAAAAAGATGAGATCCAAAGGCTAGAATCAGTAAAGGAAAACTCCCATGAATGACAGTATGGAAAGGACTGGATGAATTAAAACAATCCCAATGATGTGATAATGAGAGAAATGAAAGAGGACAGTTTGCTACAAGGACATTGTGAAAAATGAATACGATTACATTTGGTAAGTGGGCTCCCAGTACAATGTGCTGCTGGTTACTTGATTTGTGTGACATATCATGAATAATGCAAATATATTATGAAAAGAAAGTTGCAGAGTATAAAATTTGCCTTATTCACGGGCGCCTGGGTGGCTCAGTTGGTTAAGCGACTGCCTTTGGCTCAGGTCATGATCCTGGAGTCCCGGGATCGAGTCCCGCATCGGGGTCCCTGCTCAGCAGGGAGTCTGCTTCTCCCTCTGACCCTCCTCCCTCTCATGCTCTTTCTCATTCTCTGTCTCTCAAATGAATAAATAAAAAATCTTCAAAAAAAATAAAATAAAATAAAATTTGCCTTATTCATTTTTGCACAACTACTACAAGGAAAGATTAGGGATGAAGAAAGCACTGTTCCTGCCACCTAAGAACCTAAAATCTAGGGACAGACTTGTAACCACAAAGGCTCTTATTTACTGGGCACCTCCTTTGTCAGGCAGGAGGCTGTGTTCTTCACACGATTATGTGTCATCCTCACACTATCTCTACCCCCAGAGGCTCAGAAACTCCTTGACTCACCAGTGCATCATGTTCTAGAGGCAAAAGCACAAAATGACTTTATTCAAGCCATCCCTGATGTCTTGTCGTGAGTTACTTCTGTTCTTACCTAGCTTGACCTATTTTATGAACTTGCAGAGGTGCCAGAAACAGAACCAAGAGTAACGAGAGTCATTATGCCTATGAAAGTTCATAAGCTGGAAGGGTGTCAATAGAGGGACTCTATTATTAATCCATTTCACCAATGAGAATGCTAAGACTCAAAGGGTTGACTGGCCTAACGTCAAGCAATGCGCGAGTGGAAAAGCCAGGGGGAAGGTCTAGGTTTGCATGGCTGCAAAACCCAATCCCTGCAAATCCAATGCTATGAATGAAGGTGGCCCTGTTGTCTAATGGAAAGAGCAAGTCTCGACACCCGTTTTAAGCTGGGTTCCTCCAGAAACAGATCCCAGGAAAAAGAATGTTGAGTGTTAGTGGTGTAATTTGGAAAGTGATTCCAGGAAGCTCTGCTGGTGCAGTGGGGAAATGAGATGGGGAGGGAAGGAGTCCATATAGCGTGCGTTAAAGAGAAGACGAATTCTGTAAATGGGGAATAAATTCCACTGGCCAGCTCTGGGAAATGGTGGAGACCTGTTATCAGAGTTTTTTACCCAGAAGAGGAAGCTGAAACATTTAGTCTTCAAACTTTCTCCTTTATTTGCTAGGGGCTACTCCCAGGGCCATTAACTCTCAAACCCCTTCTGGACTGCCCCAGGCATGGGCCAAAAAAAAAAAGCCCTCAGGCAGAGAGTCTCAGGTGCTTGAAGCAGAAGCCTTTGACACAGAAGATCTGGTAGAGATGAGAACAGTAAGTGCCAAGAGCATACGGGATATGGCTGGGACACGGACCACATCTCTACAATCTCGGGCAAAGATAAGCTTGACTTGTGACTCAGCTGCTGCATGCTTTATGACTTTGAGCAAACAAGGATCCCATCAAAGATTACACATTTTATTTGGTGGTTGTTATAGCTGCTACATCTCCATCTACACATTTTGGCAAGAATCCGTGGGAGATGATCTGTACCTCACGTTTCATCACATCAAGAGGCTCACCGCATCCAAATGTTCCACCATTAGTTATGCTAACTTCATCATTGGGTAAGATGTTTATGGATAGATCTCTCTGGCACTCAGATTCTTATTTTTATCAAGAGGAATACAAATAGTCATATTGCTGGATTCCTATGAGAACGAAAGGACATAGTCAAAGCAGTTTGTCTGTTGATGCCCTTACTGTATTTGGAGTAAGGAATGCAAATCGTAAATACAGTAAGTTACATTCATGAAAAGTATAATACATCTGGAATAAGTACAGTGGGAGAAGAGAAGGAACTACAGATGGATGTATACTTGACAGCTTCCCAGAAGGACAGAATTTTAAACTGAATTTTAAAAACAGATGGAGAAGTGCCTTTGAGTGTGAGTACAAAGGAGAGCAAATACAAAGTACATGGTGCAAAGAGTAGCATGGATTGGGAAAGATAGGAAAGCCAAGGTAGGGCAACTGTGATGAGGAGAGACTGGGGGAAGATTTAGGTATCAAAATCCTTTGGATTTTGTGTTGTAGACAATCGGAAGCCATCAAAGGTGAGATCTTAAGAATCACTTGGCTTGCGTTTCAAGAATATAATGATGCCAGAGATCTTTTATTTGCCCTTCAGGGTCCCCTCTCACCTTCCTCTACCTATTTCTCTGCCCCAAGAGGCCACTATGTTTGGACCACATCAACAGGTTTTCTTGGTTTCTCACTTCCATGTGGTTTTGACCAGTGAGGAGCCCCAATAGTATCAAAGAGAGGAGAGTGCAGTAAGAGTACTTCCCTCCTCTTCCCTCCTGCAGGGTCACTTCAGGATGGCTCTGCCTCTCCACCCAAGACAAGAAAGAGTTCCTCTGAGAATGTGTTCTCCACAAGACCCTCTCATTCTTGATTACAGGAAAGAATCTCTCCCTCTCAAGCCTAGACCTAAAGAATCCCTCCCGCTAGTGGCTCAGGGAATGCCAAAACTACAGCTTGGGTCTTGCCCATACCTCACCATACCCTTTATTAAGTTCTCCTTGAATGCGCTCATTTGAGTTGCCATATGTTTCCTGCTACATATGTTAATAGTACCAAAAATTACTCCAGGAAACAAACCTCAAAATAAAAGCCTAGGATTGATTTGTTTATCCATTTGAGGATCTTAGAAGAATGAAGTTTAGATAATCTTATCAAGAGAGAACTTCTGTCCAGCCACAGTACCAGCAGAGAGAAAGGAGAACGTGAAAATACGTGTGACAGAAGAAGGAAGCTCTGATTACCAATCTATGCTGCGTCCATGTCCAGATGTAGGGACTGTATCAACTCCTGTTCGTGTTCCTTTTTATTTCTTTTGCCTTTTCTCCCCTGCTGCCTTATATGAAGAAACCCAGTAATTACTAGTGTTTTAGTTCTGGACACAAGTATGACTGAATTGACATCATCCCATGATGATTCAGTAGCTGATGAGATTGTGTGTTCCCTGTGATACAGACACAAACTTTTCCCACAAAAAGAAATGGATGCTAAGGGGCCAAAGGAATGATGGTACCAGATGTCGTGTTTACTACTGCAGATCCAAGAGGCTCTTCCCAATGGGTATATCTTTTGTCTCCTTTGCCTTCTAGGCTGCAGTTCAGTTCTTGCAGTCCTAGCAGGAGATTTGACAAAGGAATGAGAGTGAGATGAGGGCATGTAGTCTTCTGCTCCCATCGTGGGAGCTGTCTCTGGCTGGTTGCCTCTCATGACCAAAGGACACAATTCCTGCCATGATGAGTGTTATAGACTGAAATGTGTCCCCACTGCCCAAACTTGTATGTTGAAGCTCCTACTGTATCTGGAGTAAGGAAGTAATTAAGGTTAAATGCTGTCATAAGGGTAGAGTCCTGATCAATAGGATTAGCGTTCTTATAAAAAGAAATGTCAGAGAACCTGCTCTCTCGTGAGCACTCTGTCTCTCTCCCTCTATCTCTCTCTCCCCTTTCCATGTGAGGACACAGTAAGAAGGAGGCCATCTGCAAGCCAGGAAGAGAGATTTTACCAGAAACAAAATTGGGTGACACCTTGATCTGAGACTTTCCAGCCTCTAGAACTGTGAGAAAATAAATTTCTCTTGTTTAAGCCACCCAGTCTATTTTGTTATGGCAGCCCAAGCTAAGACAGTAGGTCTCTCTATAGGACCCTTTTTTCAGGCTTTTGTAACACTTCCCTAATTTGTCACTTCAGACCTGTGGACAGTTAACAGCCCCACTGCTCCTCTTCATTTCCCTCATGTGCACACATTTTTATAAACAGCCCTTCTGTTTAGCCCTTCTTTTTTATCCTATTTTTAAGCATGCCATCTTCTTTCTATAAGGCCTTGACTGATTCAATAACTCTAGATTTCATGTGAAAGATGAAATGAATAATGTGGGAAATTAAAGGCAGGGGGACTGGCTCAGGTCCTTTCTCTTTTAATAAGTATTTCCTGAGCCTGCCTTATGCCAGGCACCGCTCTACAGCAGGAAAGAAGAGAGACAAAGTCCCCAGGAGTTTCCATTTCAGTATGGGAGATAAATAATAAACAAGTAAACAAATAAATTAGGTAATTTCAGGCTGTAACCTGAGTTCTTCTGGAAATACACAGTGTGATGAGATGGAAATAAAAGGGTTGAACATGCTTTCGCTAGGTTGATCAAAAAGGCCTTGGAGGAGATGACAAAAAAAGAGATTAAGAAGGTAAATCAATAATACTGATGAATGATTACATCGGAAAAATAAAAAAGAAAAAGGCATTTAAGACCATCCCAAGATTTCTATCGGAGTAGGAGGAAAGAGCACCACCTACATGCACAGCAGATGTGAAATGGGTCTGTGTTCTCTGGCAGGGATCAGCAAACTACAAATTCATCCCCCCCCCCCCCCCCGTTGTAAACTAAATGTCGTTGGAACCCAGCCACACTGTGTCATTTATTTGTTGTCTGGGGCTGCTTTTGGCTAACAACAGTAGAGCTGTATAGTTTCAGCAGAGACTGTATGGCCTGCAAAGGCAAAAACACTATCTGGCTCTTTATGGAAAGTTTACTGACCCCTCCTCTGTGGCGTGTTGCCACAGCATCATGATATAAGGAGCTGAGAGGTGGTCCACTTCCTCCAAGAATTTTCTGGTAGCTCCAGTGACCCTTCCCATCCTTGAGTGAACTGGAGGAAAAGTCACATGCCAGCTTCATCAGTACATGGGAGTGGGGTAATCCTACTTTCTCAGCCCTTGAATAAACTTGTCCAGGAACTCTGCTAGAAATGCCCGGTCAGTGATGAAGAAACAGAAAAGAAAGCTCCACCCCCTGGCTTGGGACAGAACTCTGAGTGAATTTCTGCATGACCAAACAACCTCTAGTTCTCAGCTGTCTGCTATTTCTCACGTCCCCACTCCGACTTTCTACGTTGTACTGTTGCTTCTGGCTGATAGTAACACCTAATCCACCTGACAACAGCTACATCAGAGAAAATGACTGGGATCAGAGAATCCTCCCTGGCCTCCCACCTGGCAGCCTCTGAGGAAGGCTCTACCACCATCTACAAGTTAAGACTCGAAGGAGCCTTAGCCTTCAGAAAAGGAGCAACTACTATCCTAACATGGGTCACAGTTGTGGCACATCTGTTGATACACTATGTCATCTACAAAGTAACCTGTTGCAGAGCTGAATTAACATTAGCCCCAAGGCTGGCTGATGTTTGAAATAATATATTTTATTTCAAAGTAAGACTGTGTCCACAGGATTATCTCTGTTCCTATTTTAAGATTTGAATCTAATAAACAGCATAGGCTGCTCTACCATCATTTGCTTACCCCCCTTGTTACCACTTCTTTGTGTCTATTTTTCTGTGTTACTATTTTTGGCCTTGCTTTTAGCCACAGGATTGAGTCTGAGAGCAAGCACATAGAACTCAAGAAAGATAGATGATGGTTTATATTTATTCTGCCAGGATAAAGACCAAAACAATCTTCTCCTGTCCAAAGAGCACTCAAAACTGGGTAACTGATTGCCAATTGTGAGCAACCATAAACACGTGACAGATTTGCGGGATTCTAGTTCATAGTGTAAACCCTAGCTTAGCTGATCATAAATTCATAAGTTTTAGAGCAAAATAGCTGTAGAGAGTGTCAGGTAAAAGCACACATGATTTGAGTATTAAATGAACTTGAGCAGAGCACCTGGGTGGCTCAGCCAGTTAAGCCTCTGACTCTTAAGCTCAGCACTGGGTGTGGAACCTGCTTCAGATTCTCCTTCTCCCTGTGCTCCTCCCCCCTCTCTAAAGAAAATAAAAATTTAAAAAAAAATAAATGAACTTGAGCTGTGGCCCTTACTCTGGGTCCCCACTGGACAAATCTAGTGTACAGTTTCTTATTTGAAAAGTGCAGGGATTGCATTGATTCCACAGAGTAACTTCCAGTACTAAAAGTCTATGAATCTCTATCTGGTCTAGTTTAACCCCTTATTTTACAGATGTAGAAACTAGTGCACACGAAGATGAACTGGTATACCATAGCTGAGTTTGGAATCAAAGTCTTTGATATTTTATTTTAAATTGTGTGTGTGTGTTTGTGTGCATGCATGTGCACATGCATGTGTGTAGGTGTTCTGAAAAGTTCAAGATCATAAGAATGCAATACCCTTGGCAGCAGGCCTACCTATGTAGTATGCCTCTTTCTGTTCTTAGAACAGAAGGGACCATAGAGATTGTTCAGGGGCACGCTACTCAATCTATAAGCAAGAACTTGTAAGACACGCCAATGGAATACCAGAGCAGGGGGCACATCTCAGATCCTAGAATATCCGAGGGCCTGAATGCTGGTGGTATTTGTACTGACTTTCAAACCAAGTGGTATTTCTCAAATTTTCTTAGCAATGAATGACTTACCAAAAAAGCTACTGATTAAATGTCATTTGTTGGTTTTTTCTAATGAAAAATCATTTTCTGGGAATCACTAACTGCTTAGTATAATGACTTAATGTGGCATTATTTTAATTTTACTATAGTAATAAGGATTATGCCAATTTCCTTTGCCTCAGAAGTCTTGGAATGGAAAATTCTGCTTGTGGAAGCACATGTTTGTTGGATAATTTTAAAACAAAACTGTACTTTTAAATAACATGGGTCTCCATCACTCGAGGCATTTCATCAAGAACATAACAACTTAGTAAATTTGTTGTTCTGAAATGCAAATGTACTTTTACCAATTTCATTCACTGACAAAGGAAATCTTGTAACCAAACAATATGAATCCAGCCTATTTATTCATGATACTTTGTTTGGCACTGTGCATAATTTAAGTCAAAATGTCACTGCCCTGCCTTTCTTTTTACACTTAAATTTAAAAGTTTCATGGTTCGATTACAGTAAGAGAATCTGAGAGTCTAAAGCAGATTTGTCTCTGGTTTGCTTTTCCACTTAATGAGGAAGTATACAGTTCTGATAATATAAAATGAATAGACATGAATAGACATTTCTCCAAAGAAGACACACAGATGGCAAACAGACATGTGAAAAGATGCTCAACATCACTCATCATCAGGGAAATGCAAATCAAAACCACAATGAGATATCACCTCACACCTGTCGGAATGGCTAAAATAGAAAACACAAGAAACAAGTGTTGGCGAGGAGGTGCAGAAAAAGGAATTCTCATGAGGGGAATGCAAACTGGTGCAGCCACTGTGGAAAACAGTATGGAGGTTCCTCAAAAAATTAAAAATAGAACTACCCTATGGTCTAGTAATTCCACTACTGGGTATTTACCCAAAGAATAGGAAAACACTAATTCAAGATCAATGTTTATAACAGCATTATTTACAATAGCCAAATTATGGAAGCAGCCCAAGTGCCCATCAATAGATGAATGGATAAAGAAGAGGTGGTACACACACACACACACACACACACACACACACACTGGAATATTACTCATCCGTAAAGAAGAACGAACTCTTGCCATTTGCAACAACATGGATGGATCTAGAGGGTATAATGCTAAGAGAAATAAGTCAGTCAGAGAAAGACAAATACCATATGATTTCACTCATATGTAGAATTTAAGAAACAAAGAAGATGAAAAAAGAAAAAAAAGAGACAAACAAAAAAAGACTCTTAACTATAAAGAACAAAATAGTGGTTACCAGAGGGGAGGTAGGTGAGGGGATGGGCAGAATAGGTGAAGGGGATTAAAAGTACACTTACCATGATGAGCACTGAATTATGTATAGAATTGCTGAATCACTATATTGTACACCTGAAACTAGTCTAACACTGTACATTAACTATACTGGAATTTTTTTGTTAATTTTTTTTTTTTAAGATTTTATTTATTTGACAGAGAGAGAGACAGCGAGAGCAGGAACACAAGCAGGGGGAGTGGGAGAGGGAGAAGCAGGCTTCCCACCGAGCAGGGAGTCTGACGCGGGGCTTGATCCCAGGACCCTGGGATCATGACCTGAGCAGAAGGCAGACGCTTAACGACTGAGCCACCCAAGTGCCCCAACTATACTGGAATTTTAAAAAACTAAAATTAAAAAGTAAAAGTTTATTCCATCAACTAAAGTCACTAAAAAAAAATCACTGCCTTGGAAATAAAATGTTCAGTAGAGGACTAATTAAACACACTGTGGCTATTTCATAAAATGGAAGACTATCCATTTAAAAAATGTGTTTTAGAAAAAAATATATTTGTATAAACGAAACAGGTGATGAACTATTTGCATCCTATGGTCCCCATTTTCTAAGTCTGTGTATAAAATTTTAAAAGTGGATTACACCAGAAAATTCAAGTCAATTTTGAGCAAAATGTTTTGATGAAAATTTTTTTAATATGATGCTATTTTTTTCTTTATCTGGAAAAATTCATTCCTGACATTCTCTCTCCCCATTTTATTTCCACCCACTCTACAAAAGCTACCACTTCCTTCATCCTCATCAGAATTGATAAGAATTTAAAACGGTACCATTCCATTTCTTTTTACACTTAAATTTAAAAGCTTCATGGTTCAATTACAGTAAGAGAATCTGAGAGTCTAAAGCAGATTTGTCTCTGGTTTGTTTTTCCACTTAATGAGGAAGTATACAGTTCTGATAATATAAAAATGATTCAATATGAATCAATTTTCAAAATACCATAAATCACAGATATTGCAACTTCAAAGTCAATGTTCCTTCCTTGTATAACTGGAAAAGAGGAAACCTTACACACACCCTGCCCTAATTCCTGACCCCTGGGGCTGTTTTGTACTAAAGAACCATAATTGCCTTGCTGGGGTTACAGATAATGGTGTTGGGACATCCTGACCAGCTTAGAAAAAGCCACCAGGAAGGAAAGAAAAAGAAATACCAAAGCTTTGGCCTTGTCTTTGTGTCTCTACCAATAAAAGGCTTTGTGATGGGCCCTGGTTTCTTGTGGTAGGTGGGCCTTGGGAGAAAATCTGAGTTCAGGGAGGTAGAATAGGATGTAGAGTGACATTGAAATGCATCAGAATAATAAGTCCCTATACGGATATTGTAGTAGATGCTGTGGTATGCCTGCCAGTTCTGCTCAGATCTACTTTGCTGGGCTTATTCATCCATTACCCGCTGCTAAGAAGGCTGGATCCCAATGGCTCCCACTGCCTCCCCTCCTCCAAGCCCTCTGCTGAGCAGAGTCAAACCTGGGAGCTTGATCTGTTCTCTCCTCCTACAGAGCCTGCAGCCCCCATCTAACAAAAACTACAAAAAAAAAAAAAAAAATAGCCCCCTTACCTCCAGGAAGGACCACTCTCCAGTGCAACTTCATGCTCCACAACCCAGCCCCACCACCCCACTGTATCCCTGGATGGGGTCAGGGCCAGACTTCACCTTGGATCCCATTTTTACCCAGCTCCATCCCTCTTCTGCCCTGCTTACTCAATCTCTGAGAGGTTTCTTCTCTGAAGAGCTAACCCTCAACAGATCACAGGAATCCCAGTCCTTGGCTCAAACTCTGCCTCTAGGGAGCCCAACCTAAGACAGAGAGTCTGGGCTTGAAGAAATGATTTTATTTCCTGACCAAGTATCTGGATTCCTGCTGTAGATGATCAGCATGGACACAGTGATTGGAGTTACTCATTTTAGGCTACTACCTGTTGAGGAGGCGGTTCCGCCTGACCCTTCAGGCTGGTCTGCACTATAGCTGGATTGCACTATATCCAAGAAGTAAGGTTGACCTTTGGGTCTGTGTGTCTGAGCATCCCCATGTCTGCAAAAGGCTGTGGATGCTGGTGATGAACACAAATCGCCCTTCTTTGTTGCACACTTGAAGGAATGCCAAAGGCTGGGCTGAAGAGTCCAGCATCATCATAGCTGTCTAAAGTGAATAATTGCAATCACTGTCTCTGCCCATCATTTACAGCAGGAATGGCTCCCAGGGCAAGACGAAACCTGTGGCAAGGGGCTGGGAGTTCTTAAAAGAAAAGGGGGACAAAGATTCTGTACAGTGTGGAATATTCCTCAACATCATGGACAATCTGAACTCCACTCTTTTATCTATTTCTTCCCCCTCTCTGAAAAGCACTTCCTCCTTATTACAGCTTCTCTAATCCTGAGCACACTTCACCTGATGTGTTCTATGTCCTCCATGCTCTACGTCATCCCAACACTCCTTGCCACAGAAATCTCTCTGCTCTCCCACTTCATACAGCTCTTGTTGTCTATACCATCCTCTCAGCATATATTCTCATGCACTGTTCCTGATATCTTTATCTTTATGTCCCTTCTCTCCAACTGATTTAAAAGTCCTTGAGGATAAGGACTATACCCTATACAGAATCTCCCTAAATGTTATGCATGTTACAGGATACTAAGTAAATATTTATTAATGATGTTGACATGTATATTCATTGCTGGGCCTGCAAAATGATAAGTTTTAATGTGGATAACAGGATTTTGTGAGATCTGCTAATTAAGATCTTTTCCTGCCCTGGGAGATTACCAAATGATTGCAGGGATTGAAGAGAAGTTAATGTTTTGTTGAAAGCAGAGATAGTAAATTTAAGTTCAGAGGGCTCAGTTCTTACAAGTAGCCCCCTGCTCTGGCCCCAGGTACAAGACAGGATGATCTGGTTTGGCAGCCTTTACTCACAAGAGATATAAGAGGGAACTCTAAGACCCCGAAGCAGGGCTGTTTGGGGGGTGGGGAGGGAAATAGGAATTTGGTGTTTGTAAGGAGAGGCCATCCTCTTCCATTAACATCCTTTTTGATTGGTTTCTGTCTCAAAAACTGTGCTCTAAATTCAAAAGACTTGTTTTTGAAGTTTTTGTGAAACCAAGAGTTGGTGACAATGGTACTTTGTTCCCATCCCAGTTGGATGTCCTCTGAGACACCAGAATGGCCAGTCTGCCCCAGAGCTATTAAAGCACAGGGGAGAACTAATATGGCAGAGAGGAGCCAAGTACTCTCCTAGAGGTACACGAGATACTGGTTACCTATGCCTTTAGGCTCCAGAGTTAGGACCACAGAGGATAGAGTCCGGCCTTGGTTGGTCAACAGAGTGCTGCCTGTTTCAGATGAATGTTTCATGTAACTAGCATCTAGACATCAACAAATGTGGCAGCCAGGTCCTGAAAGAGACTATTATTACCTAGAAAAGCTCCTTGGGATTGGGTCCCTTATCAGCAGGTTGGGAAGGGGCCTCTGCCTTCCCACCCCAAGTGGGCAAATTGCAAAAGCAATTACAAGTAGTTTCCCCTTATCCATGGGGAATATGTTCCAAGACCCCCAGTGGATGCCTAAAACTGCAGATAGTACCAAACCCACTATATACTATGTTTTTTCCTGTACATACATATATATGGTAAATTTTAATTTATAAATTAGGCACAGGAAGAGATTAACAACAGCAACTAATAATAAAAAAGAACAATTATAACAATACGCTGTAATAAAAGTTAAGTGAATATGCTCTCTCTCTCTCTCAAAATATCTTCGGTACTCTACTCACCCTTCTTCTTGGGATGGTGTGAGATGATCAACTGCCCATGTGATGAGATGAAGTGAGGTGAATGATGTAGGTGCTGTGACATAGTGTTAGGCTGCTCTTGACCTTCTGACCAGATGTCAGAAGGAGGATCACCTGCTTCTGGATCGCAGTTGACCCTGGGTAATGGAAACCACAGATGAGCGAAACAGTGGATAAGGGGGGACTACTGCATGAAACAGAAAGCAGACAAAAACCTCACCAAGTCACTGACATGGGGCTGTCCCAGCATGTCCACCAGATACTCTTGCCCTTCTCCATCCCAACACTGGAGAAGCAAGCTTGGGAGGGGGCAGGGGGAGGCGGCGGGAACACTCTGAGTTGAACATGAGATTGGAGTTTGAGGTTAAGATGATTAAAACGTAATAATCAGGACTGGTCACACAATTTTCAGGGCCCGGTGCAAAATGAAAACATGAGGCTCCTCATCCTAGAAACAAGAAAATTCATCCTTGAAGATACTCAAATTTAAAGCTTTTTCCTTTCATTCATGGTCTCTCAACATGTCAGTGGGTTTTTTTTATTCTTGTCCAATGTCACTCTCCCTCAGGCACAGGGATACACACAGGCCATGTGTGGACCCTTGCAGGCTTCAGGGGCCCCGAGGGGGGGCATGCTGGACTTGCAGCGGACAGCTCCACTTCCCCTTCCGACAAGTTGCTGGATCCCCAAAGATGTTGCGACCTCAGTGCTAGGATGCACCAGGCCCCTGAATGAGGAGTGGTGAGCGGCTCCCTCCAGCTGCTTGCCCACCCAACACAGCATGGTGCTGTTAACCCAGGCAGGGACCACCCCAGCTGTGCCCATGCAGAGACTGTGGGGGTGCCGACCCCACAAGGCCCCCACTGGGGACACTGGGTGGAGGTAGGGAGGGGAGTGTATGCATGGGCCTGGGACTCTAAGGGGTGGAGGAGTGGTCAGCTATGAACCTGTCCCAAGGAAGTAGCAGAAGGAGATCCACGTGCGACTGAAGCTCCAAGCCCCCAGTGCCCGCTCCACTGCTCCATCAGGCTGCATTTACAAAACACAAGTCCAAAGAGAACATTGTTAAGGATGTCAAGATGGCAGCTGGAGAGTATTAGGCTCCAAGCCCTGGGCCCTTGTGAAAATGTGGCCCTGGATGGCTGCACTGGGCCCTGCACACAGCCTGTGAAGCTGGCCCAGACAGTAACTGAAATAAGATTTTGTTAATTCTAAAACTGACGGAAAACGTACTGACTAGGCCTGAAATGTCGTTAAAGGAATCTGTTAGCCAGCAGGAAATGTTGGTTTAATGTTGGTAGCTTTGGGGGGGGAAAAATTCCTATTTACATGTCAAGGAGCTAAGACTCCTCAGGCACATCAGTGACACTCACATTTCCGCCCAGCAGATTTTAATGTGCAGTCATTCGATGCTTCCCCTTCCTTCATCTCCTTTCCCACCTTGTCGCCAAGCTCTGATATTTTCTTTTCTGAACTGTCTCTGTAGTTCTTTCTGCCCCATTGCTGCATGCTAGATTAGACTAGCCCTGGAACAGGCCACCAGATACCAGAACCTTCCCCAACCTGCCTACGTTCCATTGCCAGACAGATCTGTGCCCCAGCAGTTAACTTCAGCTCCTGCCCCTGCTCCTTACTAGATTTTTTACTCTAATGAAGTTACTTAGCCTTTTTGTTCCGTATGTTACTCATTCTATAAGCTTGTTTAAGGATTAAATAAGGTAATGGGTATAGACTGTAATTTATCCTCCTCTTTGCAAATCTAGGCAGGCCAGGCTTCTCTCTGCCAGGCTATAAGGAATGGGTCATTCTCTAATTTAGTATAATTCAGCAATTTTCCTAAAGTGCAGATTGCCTGGACCTAATAGATAGTTTCCCCAGCAGCGCTGCCTGCTAAGATTCAGTCTCATCCCTCTTATATGGGAATATAATGTTTACCCATCAAGAAGGCTTTGGGCTGGGGCCCAGAAGTGCTGTAACAGGCCAGAGAAGGACCTTAAAAGGACAAGAACAGAGAAGCCCAAGAGATAGAAAAAATCAGAACTGTACCCAATGAAAGACTTTCATAATGGCCAAGGACACATAAGGCAAGGCACAACTATTTTGTAGATATATATGATGTACTTTGTAATATAAAAAAAAATCTGAGTGCAGTACAGAGCTACTCTTATAAGATAGGTTTCCTCTTTTTGTTTCCTAAGGTGTCCAATAGAAAATTTTATTTAAAGGACATTCTTAACACATTCAAGCATGTACACCATGGACACTCAATAAATGTTAGAATGCAGAATATTTAAACACATGTATTTGGAATCACAGACAGTTATTAAAAAACAACAACAACAAAAACCAGAAGTCATTAAATCGGTGCTTTTTTAAGAGTTTGAAGGAAACTTGTAAAGTAGTTCAGGGCTGTCATTCTGTGGAAGTGGTTATTAAGGATCAGTGAGCATAAGTAACGTGCCTAAACTACGTAATGAGAGAAGCAGTTATAACTGAGTCTGCTGCCTACTGTGTATACCTTTTACTGGACACAGTACGTGTTCATTACCCCCAAAGTGTGTCAGTTGATGCAGACACTATTTAACATGATTGTTAAATTTATACATTCATTTTATATATAGTTGACCCTTAAACAACACAGGGGTTAAGGGTGCCGACCCCACGTGCAGTCTAAAATCCATGTATAGGGCGCCTGGGTGGCTCAGCCGGTTAAGCATCTGCTTTTGGCCCAGGTCACGATCCCAGGATCCTGGGATCTACATATACAATATACAATACTACATATACAATATATGTATACAATATATGGAATAATATAGATGTACCTGTTCATGAAATTCCTATGACTTCATTTACTTACAGCACTTCACAGGGCACCTTGCACGTACGATATACTTGGTAAATTTAAGAAGTTCATAAATTAAAGTTAACCCTCTTTCACAGATTTACTGCTTAGAGGAACACCAAAGAAGTAGCAGAGGTCTCTCCAGTGTCCACACGAGCCCCACCCCACCTCCATATGCCCGATAAAAAAATGGAAATCCAGGGCCCCTGAATGGGGTCTGTCACTGTCATGTGGCTTGTGAGTGGTAGGACGAGAGCTAGAGCTACCGGTTTCCTCACTTCAAGCACAATTTACCATTTGGAACTTTTTACTCCAAAGATATCCTTGGTTATCTTTTCTTAGGAAAACATTATCTTTCCCAACTAGGTTGTAATCTCCCTGAGAGCAGAGATAGTCTTTTATCCTTTTGTACACCTGCTTCCCCCAACAACACATCTACAATAATTTGCCGATGTTATTAATTAAGAAAGAGGGTAGGAGGCTTGGAGGACATGATGGTTTTAAAAACTTCCATAAAAATATGGAGGCTAATTCTCTCCTTGAATACAGGCAGCCATAGTGACTCGCTTCTAATGTTCTATGACCATAACAATAATGCAGCAGAAATGTGCCTTCTGAGGCTGGGTTGGGAAAGGGGATATGGCTTCTGCTTGGCTCTCACTCTCAAGACACATGCCTCACCAATACGTAAGGCCATAAATCTCATCTAAAGGTTGAGAACACCTCTAGAAGGTTAATGGTACCATTACCCCACTTTGGAAATGAGGAAACTGAGCTATAGAAACAGTGAGCTCTCTAAGGTCACACATCAGATCAGGAATTGAATCCAGTTATAACTGACCCTTTATTACATACATACTTCTCTAATTTTGATCTCAAGCCACCCAGTTAAGTTCTCTGAAGCTCAGTCATTTCTAAAGTAAAGTGGTTATGAATAATCTGCCTGAGTCATGGGATTCTCGAAAAGACCAAAGACGAAAATAGGCAAAGTTATGCATTGTAAACTAATCTATAGTTAGCACTGAAATTCAGCTGAATTTATAATCATGCTTGTAAAAAAAGGCTTTTGAATTAATAAACATGTAATCTGTTATTATTTCTGACCTATTTCTTACAAAACCAATAAAAACAAATTAATTTCAAAGATCTATGTGCTGTGTTTAAATGAATTTGGAGGAAAATGCTATTTCTTGAAGCATTTTGAAAAAGCATCCTTAGTTTCTGATGAAGCCTTTAATTATTCAAACCCGCTATAAGCAAGAAATAACTCAGAACAGTAATTTCCAAAATTTCATCTTTGGAGACCTAGGAGTTCTTCCCCTGGAGCTGTTCTCTCTCTCTCCACATTGTACATCGACTGCAGGAGGAAATGGTATCATACATATATTTGTTTCTGGGGAGAGAGCCGATAGCTTTTATCAGAGTCTCAAGAATTCAAGACTCATCAAAGGTCCTAGAACATAAAAAGAAATGGAAGAGATGTGAAATGTCATCTTTTCCAATCATCCATCTGAAAATGGTGGACCACCTTCAGAAATAGTGTGTGCCCTCTCCCCAGACGGCCAATTCCATCCCTAGGGGATTCAGACATTCGGAAAGAAACTGTTTTCCTGTATCTTCGTGCACCCCTGGGCCGAAATCCCTGCACCTTCCTGCAACAACACTTGGTCCATATTTTACCACTTGGTATTTACCACAAAGCCAAACTCTTGTCCTCATCCTCACCCTTAAAATATTTGAAGGCAAGTATCATGTTCTCTCCTCTTCTTAATGCCTCTAACTTTCTCAAGAGGGGTCTCACAGGAGGACAACATATTCTGAGTATTACCAAGTCAACAAGGAGAAGACTATCCTAGTCCTCCCCATTGGCCCCATGCATGTATTAATACAACCTCAAATTTAAATTGCTCTAACAAATCTATGGATATGAACATGGCATTCTAGCATTCTGGGTATTAAAATATGACATCTCCCCAAACTCCTCACTATCTAGATACTAAATAAATAAATAAGAAAATGAACAAAATTTAAAAGAGCTTGAGGATTTAGGGTCAACAAAGAGGGCTGTAAGGTAAATAAGGAAATGGCCATTTTATTCTCACATCCCCCAAGTATAAAAAACAAAAAAGGAATAGATAGAAGGATAATTTGGAAGGCTGGAAGAAGAGAAGTGAATATTTGTATAGGAACCAAATAAGAAAAAAACTTCCCAGGACTCATTTAGACATTTACTAATTTTTAAAAAGGAATTTCCGCCTTTACCCCCCCCCACACACACATATTCCACACATACACATTCACCTTAACACCACTAGCATCATTTCCATAATAGAAAACAATACTGAAGAATTTAAATGTATTTGTTTTTGTGAGTTAAAACAATGTTTTAGCTGGGAAATAAGGAACAAAACATTGACACAGTTTGTGGACAACAAATAATAAAAATATTATGCCTTTATAAAACTCTTAAATAGGGGCGCCTGGGTGGCTCAGTCGTTAAGCGTCTGCCTTCGGGCTCAGGTCATGATCCCAGGTCCTGGGATTGAGCCCCGCGTCGGGCTCCCTGCTCAGCGGGAAGCCTGCTTCTCCCTCTCCCTCTCCACTCCCCCTCCTTGTGTTCCCTCTCTTGCTGTGTCTCTCTCTGTCAAATAAATAAATAAAATCTTTTAAAAAAAATAAAATAAAATAAAAAATTTAAAAAAACTCTTAAAACTTTTGGCCATAAATAACACTGTCTCATAGAAAAAAATTAAAAATTAGTATAGTCCCAAGGTTTCTTTCAAGTGCATCTTAATCAAACTGTTCTACCTTCTTTGTCCTTCTTAGGTGGACTTCCCCCCCACCCCTGTCTTCCATTTCTCTGGCATTACAACAATTTAAGGACTATGTCAAATTTGTGACCTCCTCTTGCTCCACGTAATTCTGTGTTCTGTGCTTTTTCCCACAAGCAAAAATGGATTTGTGAGCATCGTTTGCCTTTGACATCGTTTTACTAATAAATTAAATTGTTTAGTTGGCCCTGTTCCCAAAAGTATATTCCACACCAGAATCTCATTGTCATAGCTCAGGGACAGGGGAGCGTGGAGGATGTCACAGTGCTCTGTGGCTGTGGCCACCTATGAGCCCAGCAGAGAGGGTGGTGGCACCGAGACATTTGCAGCAGCTGCCAATTGGCCACGAGTTCTGACAACCAACTCATATGATACAAGTTTTGTGCTTCTAATTTAATTTAGTTTGAGTATTGTCACGTGGTGAAAAATTCAAAAGATACAAAAGGACCCAGATTTCCCCGTCTTAGAAGTAACCAATGTTCTGTGCTTCCTCACAGATATATTTTGTGCATTTACAAGAGAATACATAATTTTTACACAAACAGTAGCATTGTGTGCATAGTCTCTTGTACCTTCCTTTAATGCATTTAACTGTTGGATATCTATATCTTGAAATAGGAAAGCAGTAGAGGGTGGTATCCTGAAAACCACTTAGAGACAGTATTTGAAGGAGGAGGGGGTGCTCAGCTGTGTGAAATGCTTAAGTAAGATGAGGATTGAGAATTGACCACTGGGTTTGGCAAAAAAAGAGGCCATTTATGACTTTGGCAAGAACTGTGACTAGGGAATGGTGGGGATGGTACCTAATGAAGTGGATTCGAGAGAGAATGGAGGAAAGGAAGTATAGACAGCTCTGTGAGACAGATTTACTATTGACAATTCTTTTTTTTTTTTTTAATGATTATGGTTTTATTCTTTGAAGAATGGTTCTGAAACATGACACTAAGTCAGGCTGAAAGGTAAAGTTTAAAATAGTTTTATAAGGGTATAACATGACTGTTTGCTCCACAAAATTTTTGACCTTAGAGCTTATGATACACCTAGTTGGCAATAACACCCAGGTTTTTCCAAATAGTCATCATTTTTCTCTCGTCTGCATAGACTTCTTCTCATTAGCTGCCTTCTGCTTTTGTTGCATTATCTCAGAGTCCCTCTGCTTTCTCTGAGAGGTGGTCAAGCTATCCTCTTTTCTTTTTCCCTTGCTAATTTCCTGGGATTTCTTCATGTTTTTCTGGCGGGCAAGTTCTCGCTGATTTCCTCGGGCCATGCCGACACCCGACCGAGCCTGGAAGAGAGCCCCTAGGGAAAGCAACAGCCTCCTAGCATGCTCTGCTATTGACAATTCTTAAGGAATTTTGCTAAAAGGGAATAGAAAATGGTGGAGCTGTAGCTGGGGTCATGAGAGGGATGCTTTGAAGATGGGAGAAATTATAGCTTGTTTGTTCAAAACGAGGAATGATCCTTTAAGGCAGGAAAATTGAATGATGGAGGCTAAAAAGGAGCACGGTCCTTAAATGGGCGAGGGGTGAGGAGAAGCGATCCAGAGCAACCTAAAGGAGGGCTGGCCTGTGGTGGGCATGCACCCTGCTCATCCAGTGGGATGGGAGGGCAAGCAGAGTGTGTGGGCACAGGTGCAGGGAAGACGACAGGTATGGCCATGGGAGCATGTGAAGGTCATCTGGCACTTACTGCTAAGGTCTCACTTTAAAAAGCAGGGAGAGGGCCCCTTGGTGGCTTAGTGGGTTGAGCGGCTGCCTTCAGCTCAGGTCATGATCTCCAGGTCCTGGGATGGAGTCCCACATTGGGCTCCCTGCTCGGCGGGGAGTCTGCTTCTCCCTCTACCCCTACCCCCAGCTTGTGCTCTCTCTCTCACACTCTCTCTCATGCTCTCTTTCTCTCTCAAATAAATAAATAAAATCTAAAAACAAACAAACAAACAAACAAACAAAAAGCAGGGAGAAGGGGTAGTAGAGTGTTAGGGAGAGTGTTCTTCTAGAGGAGGAAGAGAACAACTAAACTGGATAACTGGAAATCCTGAAGGCCCAACTGAAGTTAGTGGTTAAGTTTTGGTGAAGAATTTTAAGTGAGATCAGTCAATATGTTTGTGTGTTTTTCTCAACCATGTGAATATATATATTCAGGTGAAGAGTAAAATATAAGTAGGGGTTGGTGTTCCGGGGGATGCATACAACAGTGTGGTAGACAGAGTAAGATGGCCCCCAAGATTCCCTGCCTCCTGTTGTATACCCTTTCCCTGTAGTATGGCAGGGCTTGTGGGTATGATAGGATATCACTCCCATGATCCCATGATCCATACATTATGTGTAGAGGGAAGAGATTTTGCAGGTCCCTTATCAGTTGACTGAGAGTTCTTCCAAAGGGATTATCTTGGATGGGCCTGACTCATCAATTAAGCCTTCAGAGAAAGGTTAGGTCTTCCCTGAGCAAGAGATGCTCTCCTGAGGCTTTGAAGAAGCAAACCATTTTATGAAGCAAACCAGTATGCACGTTACAGCTACAAGAAATGAATTCTGTGTGCGTTTGGAAGAGGACTCCATGCCTCAGATGAGAACGCAGCCCTGCTGACATCTTGGCTGGTTGCAGCATTGTAAGACCCAAGGAAAGGACTTGCCTAACGTGTAATTGGACTCCTGACCCTCAGTGGCTCAAAACAACACCTCTTTGGTGTTGTTTTGAGCCACTAAGTCTGTGATAATTTGTTATTACAGCATACAAATCTGAAACAGAGGGGGAAAGAGGCAAGGAAGTGAAGGTATAGATGAAGACTGATTATAATGAAGGATTACAGAAACTAAGCTGAGTGAGGAGGGAAGTGAGAACATGAGGAAGGTAAGGTACAGTGAAAGAGCATGAGCATCGGTACATTTAGTGTTTGAATATTAGCTGAGTGTCTAAACTGTGCTATGTGCCATGCTAAGGGAAAGCCTGCTGAACATGATATTGTGGCAACCCTTAAATGGCCCAAACAGCAGGCTCCACGTGGCTGTGATGTCTGGCAACCCAGTGTGGTTTAGAGCCACAAAAGATGGGGGTGGGGGGGTGGTTTCCCCAGAGACGCATGTCCCATCCCATGACACTGGCCAGAATGTTAACAGGTTTGCTGGGCCTCGTCGAAGGGCCCTCAACTCGGATCCTAGAGCCACAGGAAAGCCTGACTATTTGACTCGACGCTCCTACGCTGAGGACCAATTTGTATCAGCTCCCAGAGAGGAAGCATCCCTTGCAAAGGCCCTGAGGAAGGAGGCTGGAGGGCACTTTTAAAAAACTGCTGGAATGCAGAGACCCAGGGAAAGAGGGTGTCAGACAGAGCTGGAAAGAGAATCTACATATTTGGGGCAAAGCAGACTCCCCTACATCATAGGCTAGGACAGGGCAAGAATAGTGTTCTGAAACCCTTAATTAAGAGATGAGGCTTCAAAGTGATTTAAATGACACCAAATCCTAAGAAGTGCTCTCAAGTTGAAATGAATCACTGGCTCCATTGTGCACTTGTTTTTCCTCTGAGCCTAGATATTCCCACTGCAACTATCTTCAATAATCTTAAGTGGCGTCAGAATGTTCAAAACAAAATTATATTTAATTCAAACAGTAAAGCTAGCCCACTACAGCTCTTAGGAGAAAGAGTAGAGAGTGACAGATGGAAAAAAAAAAAAAAAAATCAGAGGCTGTCACAATACCAAGAGGTTAGAAATCATTTGCTCAAATCTTTAGTTAATAAATGCATAATGAAGTTTCCGATCTTACCACTGCGATTGTTTGTGTCCTGTAATGTGGGATTTTACTGTCATTTTATAACGGAAATGATGCAGAACAGGCAGGGTACTTTAGGAAATCGTATTTTCCTTAGCTGTACCAAAGTATCATCTTTTGTTAAACTCTTGCTGTTGTCTTTCAAGAGCTATCCCTTGCACAAGTATAAAAAAGAGTCCATTTAGTGCTTGTTTCCTACCGTTGGCTGGTCTTCACTGTCTGTAGAACACATGATTACAAGGGAACCAGCAAGAACAAAATAGGAAAGACATTCAAGTAAGAAAAAACGTAATTGGGTAGCTGCAAGATGGGTCTGCTCTGAGGTATTGTTTCTAAGCAATCAAGAGAACTCAAGTAACTTATCAATACTAACATTAAGTACTATGATCATTTTGGAGGATTTTCTATGAGACCTAAGCTTTGTGTCTGTTGTTCTCTTTAAACATTAACACAAGACTTAGAGGGAGGCTTTCTGACAAGGGCAATCCCAGCCTCATTCTCAAAACCTGTTCTTCCCTTGGCTTCCAAGACAGCCACTCTCTGAAGTTTTCTCCTACTTCTAGGTCTCCTTTGCCAGCTTGTCTTTCCCTCTGAGACCCAAAAGGCCCAGACTTTCTGCCTACACTCTGTGCGGGGTTGAGCTTGTCTGGCTCTGCAGCTTCAATACTCACTTTATCTGGACGAAAGCCTCGAAAGCCTCGAAACCTCGAGCTCTGACCTCTCCTCTGAGCTCCAAACCAAATTGCCAGCATGTTTTTTTTTAATTTAAATTAAATTTAACTCATGCCTCTGTTGACCTCTTTCCAAGACTTCCTCTTGCATTTAAAAGGAAATGCAAACATCTCGAATGGCCTCCACTGTGCTCCCGTCACCCCCTCACTCACCCCCCTCCCCTAGCCGCTCCCCACCCCCCCCCCCCAGCCCCCAGCTGCACTGGCCTTCCTGCGTAGTTCCTGTCCCAGCCTGAGGAAGCACCACAGGCTATGGCATTTCCTCGCGCTGGGAAGTGCTTGTTGCTGATCTTTCCCAGGCTGGCGCCTTATTCCAGGTCTCTACTCAAGTATCCTTCTGCAAAGAGTCCCTGAACACCCCATCTAGAATAGATCCTCCTGCTCACACCCACCCACACTCTCTCTTCCCTTGCTTTATTTCTCCACAGAACTTTGTACTACTTCAAAATATTTTCGTACTTGTTATCGTCTATCCACTATAATGTAAGCTCCCTGTGGCACTGACTTTGTATTATTCAGTGCTGTATCTTCCAGGCCTAAAATAATACCTGACATAATAAGAATTTGTTATATAGCATTACTATTTTAGAGATAAGAAACTAAAGCTTGAGGTGTGTATTAGTTTTCTACTTCTGCTGTAACTAATTATCGCAAACTTACTAGCTTCAAACAACAACGTTTGTTGGCAGGGTTGTGTTCCTTCTGGAGGAAGGCTTTAAGGGAGGATCCATGGCCTCACCCTTTCCAGCCTCTAGAGAGGTTTGTATTCCTTGGCTCACGGCCCGTTTCTCCATCTTCAAAGCTCGTCATTCCAAAGTCCAGTTCTATTGACACTTGTCCTTTTTCTGACCCTGAGTCCTCCTATGTATCCTCTGAAAAGGACACTTGTGATAACATTGTGCCTTCCTGGATGATCCAGAATATTCTCTCCATCTCAAAGTTTTTAATTTAATTATATCAGTAATGAAAAATCCCTTTTGCTATGTAAGGTAACATATTTACACATTCCGGGGATTAGAACATGGACAGCACTGGGGAAGAGGTGGGCATTTTTCTGTCTACCCCATGATGCTTAAGTAACTTTTTCAAGGTCGGTTAGATAGCAAGTGGCAAAAATGAGTTTTTAACTTAAGCTTTTTTGACTTCTATGGTCTGTGCTGTCTTTGAAGCCAAGACATACCACCATCCATCCAGGGCCGGCAAAGCCCGGAAGAAGGGCTCAGCCAGAAGTGGTTCTAAGACTCCAAGAAGGAAATCCCAGGATTGTAGTAATGGTGGCAACATTAGTGTTCTCCCAGGTTCTCTTCTCCATCAAGGTATCCTTACAATATGTAACAAGCCATTCCTATCACTCTGGAAGAGTTTAATGTAACGAGTCTGTTCTAAATGGACAAGTGCTACACACTGATAAATATGTCACAAGCTTTGCTGAAGAGAATTACTTGTACGATTCTGAACTACACTAAAGAATAATAATACTGATCAGACCTACCATTTTCTGAGCACTGTTATTTCCTAGATAACTTCACATGTTCATTATCTCCTTCAATTCTTACTACAACCACTAATGACAGGTATTATCATTTTTGTTGATAAAGAAATTGATGTTTATAGGTATGGAGTGAATTACCATACAGCTCCAAGTGTAAAGAGGGATTCAAAGACTCATCTGCCTGCCTCCAAAGTTCATACTCTTCCAAAAACCCAGATACGTTCCAGGGCAAAGGAGAGATTTCCTGCTGAGCTATCAATAGCCAAAGGGGGGAAATTGAAATGTAGGGCACTAGTAGATTTCTTTCTGGAATTTTTTCTTGGGAACCTCAAAGACTAGATAGTGGCTTGTGAGGATTTTGATTTAGAATCCTCTACCCCTTGTGGGTTAGCATAGTGCCCAGAGCATTATAAATACCTAATAAATATTGGTGAAGGTTACTGAATAAATTTAGATGCAAATTTGCAACTTTTTCCAGAGGATGAGCTATTGTTCATTTCCTCTATGAGATCACATGGAATTTAATTGGGAGGAGATAATATAACCCCAGGTAGTATGCTAATAGCAGGATTCCTAAACAGAACCAGGAAGGGATGCTCGTCATTGCAGTTCTCCACGCCCTGACGGGAATGACAGTTTTCAAAGAATGAGTCGGAGGGTGGTAACCACCAGTGCACATATCTACCAGGTAAAGCTTTGAAATCCTTTAACTCTTATCAGTTTATCCTCTGAACCTCTCCCCGCCCCTCTATGTTCATTTATTTACGCACTGAGCTAGCATACATGGAATCCCTACAATGAGACCGCCTCTGTGCTGAATTATAGGGATATAAAGATAATTAAGAATCAGTCCCTGACCTAAAGAGGGTAAAAACAGTAATAGGAGAAAGAGATATAAAATAAGTGCACTAAAGTATTACAGGGGCTATATACATTAACCACGTATAGTGAGAAGCTCAAAATGCAGATTGATAAATTTTCCCTAGTGAGAGGTAGATGTGGGATCAGGAAAACTTCAGACAAAGGAAGCTTTTTTTTTTTTTTTTTTTTTTTTTTAAGAAAGGGAGAATGAGAGAGAGAGAGAGAGTAGACCATGCAAGTGGGGGGTGGGGGGCAGAGGGAGAGAGAGAGAATATTAAGCAGGCTCCATGCCCAGCACAGAGCCCCGCCCAGGCTCAATCTCGCGATCTTGAGATCATGACTTAAGATCATGACCTAAGATCATAACCTGAGCCAAAATCAAGAGTCAGAAGCTTAACCAACTGAGCCACCCAGGCGCCCCAGACAAAGGAAACTTTTAAGGAGTGTAGGTGCTCCTACATTTAGAGGTGTAGGCGCTCCTACATTTAGAGGAAAAGTTAGGACTTACGTGAGGGGAAGGATGTTTCCGGATAGAAGGAATAACGTGAGCAAAGATGCAGCGATATTGAGCCATTGTGTTTTATAGAAGCTAAAAACTAAAGGTTGGTTTAGTGGCTCCTTTTCATTGTGAAACTAGCCATCAGACAGAAACATAACTCAGTGTAACACAGCAAGTCCCTATGAGTGCCTTCCAGCCTGCTGTCTGCACTTGTCTGGACGTAGCTACAGGCAGCTCTGCCAAATTCCCCAGGCTGTGCCGACTTCTAGACCAGCACAGGGCAGGATGTGCTGCAGCTGGACGGGGGCTCCGCTTCCTGCCACGGAAGACACGAAGCTCCCCACTCCTGCTTTCTTATCCTCCCAGGGCTTCCTCCACACCCCGCCTCCATTTCTTCTCCTCAGTGGGACCTTCCAAGCAGCGAATGTGTACCTAGCTGCCAGCTCTCATGTGAGCCAATAGAACTAATTGAAGAAGTGGTGGAAAAACAAGCAGAGATTTGATCCATCATTAAGCTAAAATAAAACAGAGAGTCTCTGGGAGTTTTGTGTATGTGTCTTTCCTGTGTTCATAAACCCTAGAGATGAGAAAGTGAGGTAAGTAATTAAGGGAAAAGTTTTAGTCCTTGAACCTTCCATACTTTTCTCCATCTTGTAATTTGTACCCATCACTTAATCTACACAATAGGGAAATCTCCTACGAAAGATCATGTTAGCAGATGATTAAAATTTTGACTTGATATACTTTTACATCTGCACTGCAAGCTTATCCGGGGATAAGTATCTTGGAAACACAGTATTTCCAAATCTAAATGTCAAAGCAAGTTCAAAAATAGCCCACTGGAGTGTTTCCCTGAAGCAAAGCAAATCCCCCTCCAAGTCCAACATGGGCAAAGTTTAAAACAAGGGTGGATAACTCTACAATAAAGCCCAAAATACTGGCAGGCCTGTAAAAGATTTAGGACTGGTCACATATTATGAAAGACTATTTTTATCACTTTCCTCCCAGACAACGGGACTTTCTACATTTGCAAAGAGCTATCCCGGAGAGTCATCAAAAAGTAAGTATCATGAGTAAAGACTTCCAAAAATAAAAGTATAGTTTCAAAAATACTAATCTATAAAGAAGGCATTTCACCACCACCCACATTTACAGTTTTCTTTTCTTTTTCAACTCTCAAACTTTTATATATCTTTAAGAATCATGGTTTCACTTCACCTTAGATATCATCAGCTCTGTCCCTTAGAGTCAGAAAGGATCCAAAGTATCACTTAATCCCATCCTTTCATTTCACACACGACCAACTTGACATACTGTATGGAGCACCTGGTGCTACCTAAGAAGCAATGTACCAGGAAAGACACTAATATGAAAAATGCATGATTCCTCAAATCATTTAACAAAAACAATTTCACTTATGCCTTAAAGAAGTTTTCCATTTATTTGAGGAGACTGATACTGTATACATGCAGAGAAGGATAATTGCAAAAAGATTAATTCAAACGAGGTGCAATCCATAGACAGAAGGAAGTTATTTGGGCTGGTGAGATGTTGGAAGTAAATAGGTTGTGAACTAAATTTGAGAAGGGATATAGTTTCACTAGAAATAAGCGCAGTAAAAAGTTGTTTTCCATAGATGGAAGTGTTGGTAAAGATTCATTAATAGTAAAAACCACGTGTGTCCCAGGAATTCTACAACGCAATTTGATAGAAGCAATGAAGAAAGTATCCACAGTTGGAAAAGCACAGAAGTAGGCCAGGTGGAGGAGTCTAATTGCTTTTTCACCATTTTTTACAGCATTTTGTATTAAATAAAATTTTTGATTGGAAAAAGGAAAGAGAATAGGGACTATATCTATAAAAGCACTGGAGTCAAAAATTGACTGAGTTGCCAACGGTCCTACATTAAGATTAGGGCCTCCTAATGTTGAGAGTTTAGCAATAAGGATGCTTCTAGCTGCAAGAAGCAGAGGACCTCAATTTCAACAAATCAGTCAACTTAATATCTCATGTGAGAAAGAAGACCAGAGGTAGGTTCTTCCAGGATTTATTTCTCAAATTCGTCAGGAAACCTTGTTTTTTCCATTTTTCTCTATTGTGCCATCCTTGCCATGTGGGGTTGGATGTCCCTTCATGTCATAAGGTGGCCTATGTGGCTCTTGACATCACTGCATGTACCACAGCATCCAGTATAAGAAGAGAGATGATTTCATCCCTGGGCCTCCTTTTAAGAATGAGAAGATCCATCCCATGAGCTGTCCAGCTGTCTTCCCATTTGGCTTGACCTACATCATATATTCATTCCTAAACCAATCTCTGAAAGGGAATGGGATTGCCAAAAGCAACCAAGATTTTACCCTTGATCTTCAAGGGAGGGGAGTGAACATCTAAACAAAGTCAGGGCTTTGCTAGCAAGGAGAAAAAAGAGGTTGGATTTGAGCAAGCAACTCAAACCCGTAAGTGACCACAGCTATTCCCTAAACCCTGTTTTGGGGAACTGTTAAAGTAAAGGCCCTCCCTCCCTATTCAGAACAATGGCTCATGCACAAAGCCTGGAGAAGATGAAGGCTGGGGGGTTCCTCCAGGCAGCAGCAGGCCGAGTATAATAAACAATGATTGGGAGCTGGCGCCAGGGTGCCTTCACATCCTAGTCAAATCACTAGATGGTCAGGTGCATGAGGACAGAAGCAGAGGGAGGAAGCAGTTCAAGATGCCAAGAAAAGGCTGGAAGAATTTAAAGAAGACATTTGGAGAAAAAGTAGGATCTTCTTGGCCCTCCTGGTGTTGGGCAGGATTGCCCCATCACCTCATTAACCAGTCTTAAACACTTGGAGGGTAGATCCTTCCCAACTGCATGCCTCTTGCCCGTAATGTAATGCTCAATACATATATTTAAAGATGTCTCAAATTAATTTATTATTTTCTCCATTACTTTATTTCATACTATGATGTCAGAATTCTTAATATCTGAGTAAAGGTAATGTTTTGGCTAAGGTAACTGTTGCATCCTGCGTCAGGGGCACACAATCTGGGCAACCAAATCAGTTTTCATAATCATCTGTTGCTACATTGTCGTTTTAGTAAGGAAATGATGATGATGTTTTGTGAAACCACATTTTTTTCCCCACTGTTTTCTACCTTATGATAAGAGAGAACACAAAAACAGAATGAGTCACTCTTTCCCCACCACTTCCCTTTCATTTTCCTTCCTGTTTTCCCATTGGAGGCTGTATGTAAGGTCAGCAACGGGCTCATTAGATTCTCAAATCACACATAGATAAAAGTATTGAGATGTTTTGTCCTTCATTCAACAAATATTTATTCCAGACACTGTGCCAGAGAATAAAAACTCCACTAGAGAATGAAAATACAAGCCGTCTTCAAAGAGCCTTCATGGGGACACCTGGGTGGCTCAGTTGGTTAAGCAGCCGGCTCTTCATTTCATCTCAGGTCATGATCTCAGGGTCCTGGGATCAAGCCCTATGTTGGGCTCCGTGCTCAGTAGGGAGTCTGTTTGAGGATCCTCTCTCTCTCTCTCTCTCCCCTCCCCGCCCCTCCCATTACTCCCACTTCCTCTCTAAACTTAAAAAATCTTTAAAAAAAAAAAAAAGTGGCTTCATGAAGAAGCCACTGAAAATTATATTTTCTAACAAAAAAGTAAACACAATTTTTAAAGTTTTTTAATGTACATTTTTTATAATCATAAAACCAAAAAAGAGAACTAACTCTTTTCATAGCCTGAAGTTTTAGATCCTTGAGACTAATTCTTTCAGATTACAGTAACCCAAAGTGAGTCCCCGGGTTGGGGTCAGCCAGTAATAAATTTTCACCAGTCTAAGAAGCAATAAGAGAAATAAGTACAATGTAGTGAATTTGGTATACAACTTAAATCTACTCAATTTTTTGTGTGTCTGTCATTAACAAAACAAAAAACTGACAACCCTATGTTGGTGCCTCCTCATTCATTTTTGGTTTTTCACCCATGAATGAAAACTTAAGTTCAGTAAACTGCTGGACTATAGTTGTCCTGTTTCACTAGACACTGAAAATAGCCAGAAAAAGGAAAATAAGCTAAGCAAAAACACAGGAAACACAAGAGAGAAATCAGAGAGTTAGAGGAAATTCCATTGGTCCAGGAGAAAATGTGGAGGTGGGAAAAGAACTAAATTTACTAGCAAATATAGCATTTATTCCCCGCAAGTTTGGAATAAATCTTTAATTTTATTTTGAGAGAGACACAATACAGTATATCTTTCTTTTAGATTTTTCATACCAAATGTCTAGGTCACACATCTGTATTTTTAGGAGACTCATTTGGGGCCTGAAATACAAGGGAGAGGGATAAATTTCCTTTCTTTTTTTTTTTTTTTAAAGATTTTATTTATTTATTTGAGAGAGAGAGAGAATGAGAGAAAGCACATGAGAGGGGTTAGAGTCAGAGGGAGAAGCAGACTACCTGCCGAGCAGGGAGCCTGATGCGGGACTCGATCCCTGGACTCCAGGATCATGACCTGAGCCGAAGGCAGTCGCTTAACCGACTGAGCCACCCAGGCGCCCGATAAATTTCCTTTCTTTATGAGATATGTGTCTTCGGCACAACTGGCTATCAGGAAAAGTTTTTTACCCTGTGAATCTTTATTCTCCCATTTTTTTAATGCTGAAAAACCTCCCCCAGTCGATTGTGTTCACAAGTCTAACAAGGAAGGAATCGTTCTGGCTTGTGGAATGCAGCAGAATTGCAGGGTATTTGCTGGGAATTTCACCTTATAATTCACGTTTCCTTTGCATGATCTTTTTTCAGCGTTGCTCTTGTTCTCCATTCTACAGTCCATCTACTTGCAAGAGCTTGGCCCTCGTTTGTTCCTTGAGTGGTTGTATTCTGCCAGCCACAGGCACATAAACTCCTTGAGATCAGTTCTCTCATCTTCTGTTTGTACCCCTGCAGGGCACCCAGGCCCGCAGACTCATTCAAGTCTGTTTACCTTCTTCTTCCCACAGTGAGCAATAAAGAAAATGACCTTAGCTCCATAATCCTCATCCCTGATTTACAGACTGAGGTTAAACCATCAGTGGTTTCAATTTCAATCCTATCAATCAATTGTGTTTAGGCAGGATATCTCAAAGTTAAACATCATAAAGCTAGATTTAATGGTAACTTATTGCTATATAAATGGAAATATCCTTTTCATATTTCACTTTCCATTTATGTTGGATCATAATACAAATTAAGTCCATCTGCCTCTAGCATCTGCATGGCATGTTTAGTTAGACACAAGAAGAATAGAAATTAGAAGGGTAGATCTGAGGACAGGTTTGAAAATGACAAACAGATTTTCAAATTAGACTTTACCTTTAAAGAGCAAACGTGTGTGCTTTGTAAAATCCATGAAATGTGTTTGTTTCCTTATAAATAATGAAAGAAGAGGATAAAATTTAAAACTGCACATGTACATTTTAGAAATGTTAATTTTTATCAGATAAGAAAATATTTTCAGAGTATACCATTATTTTATTTTCTTCTCAATAATTATTTTTTTAAAGATTGATTTATTTATGGATGTGAGGGCGATCTGGCTGCGACATCTGTCACCCCATCGATCGCCAGGGCTGATTCGGCTGATCTGGCTGGCTAGGCGGGTGTCCCCTTCCTCCCTCACCGCTCCATGTGCGTCCCTCCCGAAGCTGCGCGCTCGGTCGAAGAGGACCACCTTCCCCGATAGAGGAGGACCGTTCTTCGGTCAAGGGTATACGAGTAGCTGCGCTCCCCTGCTAGAACCTCCAAACAAGCTCTCTCAAGATTGATTTATTTATTTTAGAGAGAGAGAGGACAGGAGGGAGAAGCAGAGGCAGAGAAAGAATCCTTTTTTTTTTTTTTAAGATTTTGTTTATTTATTTGACAGAGAGAGACACAGCGAGAGAGGGAACACAAGCAGGGGGAGTGGGAGAGGGAGAAGCAGGCTTCCCGCTGAGCAGGGAGCCCGTGAACCCTGGGATCACGACCTGAGCCGAAGGCAGACGCTTAACGACTGAGCCACCCAGCCACCCCGGGAGAGAGAGAATCTTAAGCAGACTCTGTACCGAGCTTGGAGCCCCATGCTGGGCTGGATCCAATGACCCTGAGATCACGACCTGAGCCAGAACCAAGAGTCGGGCGCTCAACCTACTGCACCACCCAGGCGACCCTCAATAATTATTTTTAACATACAAATAACTTATAAACCTATTTCACCATCAATGGTTTAAAAATTGCATAAGTATTTTTAGTAAAACACATAAACCTCTCCTTATTCCTATTCTGCTTTTTTTAATTGCCCTACCTAAAAATAACTATAATAATAGTGTGTATTCTTTCCCTCAGGCTATATTTTAAGCAGCTAACAATGAACCCAAATTCTTTTTTTTTTTTTTTAAGATTTATTTATTTATTTGAGAGAGAGAGAGCATGAGAGGGGGAGAGTCAGAGGGAGAAGCAGACCCCGGCTGAGCAGGGAGCCCGATGTGGGGACTCGATCCCAGGACTCCAGGATCATGACCTGAGCTGAAGGCAGTCGCTTAACCAACTGAGCCACCCAGGCGCCCTGAACCCAAATTCTTAATAACTCAGAGCATGTGTCAGAATGATACATAAATAAAGCATAGAGGCTTGCACTGAAAAAAAATAGCAATATCACTACTTCTTTTTTTTTTTTAAAGATTTTATTTATTTATTTGAGAGAGAGAGAGAATGAGAGAGAGCACATGAGAGGGGGGAGGGTCAGAGGGAGAAGCAGACTCCCTGCCGAGCAGGGAGCCCGATGCGGGACTCAATCCAGGGACTCCAGGATCATGACCTGAGCCGAAGGCAGTCTCTTAACCAACTGAGCCACCCAGGCACCCAACAATATCACTACTTCTTAAGATTAGTAGTAACTACCATCTAGTGAATACTTACCATATAGCAGGCACTATGCTAAAAATTTCACACATACATATTCATACATACATAACAGACATAATCGTTTATTCTTCATAATGATACTACCTATCGGTGCTTTTAATGTCCCCATACTACAGATAAGGAAATGAGACTTGCTGAATGGAGATACTTGGTTAGTAAGAGGCAAAGCCAGGAATGAAATCCAGGTCTGTCTATCTAACTCTGAAACCCATAGGCAATTGCCTGGATAATTATAAAACATGGAGGCACATTGGAAGCCCTGTAACTCATAACCACTCAACTCAAATGGTACCCAACACTGTCTAACAATCTTACTACAAATTCTCTAGTGAGAAGACACTCTCACTCTTTGCCAAGACCATTTCATACTTCCTCAATGTTTTGCACACAGGAGCCTCTCTCAATAAATATATGTTTAATAATAATAGTGCTGGTAATAGTAAACACTTAGATAACACCATACTCCAAGCACTTTTCTAAACTTCATATATTTTTTGTTGTCAATTTTATTTTATTTAAATTCAATTAATTAACATACAGTGTATTATTAGTTTCAGAGGTAGAGTTCAATGATTCATCAGTTGCATATAATACTCAGTGCTCATTACATCACGTGCCCTCCTTAATGCCCATCACCTAGTTGTTTCATATATCTTAACTCATTTAAATCTCACAACAAACTTATGAGGCAGTTACTGTTGCTAACCCCATTTTACAGATGGAGAAACTGAGGCACAAACAGGTAGGAAAAAGTGTTTTGGGTCATACAAGTAGTAAGTGACAGAATTAGACTTCAAGCCCAGGCAGTCTTATTCCATAGTCCCATAACCTATAGCCTAAATAAATAGATGAATGAATGAACCAGAATGATTTTTGTCAACATAAATCAAATTGTATCACTGCCTTGGTTTAAACTCTTTGGGGACTCCCCATCGGGTGTATAATTAAAATACTAACTTCTCTGCCCAGCCTGTAGTCTTGCATGATCTCCTACTTCATCTTTTGCCTCACATTTTATGCCCCTCACTCTCTTCAGTCAGATACAGTAGATTTCCTTCAGGACTTTCTTTCCAATTCAGGCACTTCACACATGCTGTTTCTCCTCTCTGAAAGGTCTTCTCCATACTCTTAACTGACTAATTCCTACTCATCATTCACCACTCCACTGAATGTAACTTCCTGTGAGAGGTTTCTCTAATATGTCAACATAACACAGATGTCCACTTTTGTTATATAATCCAATAGCATTCAAAACAATTTCAAGTTGTGTGTTTGTGTGTATAGATCTGATTGTCTTTCTCTTTTGACAGCCTGTTAAGTCTGATGAGGGCAGATACTATGATTCTTTTTTCTTTCTTTTTTTAAAAAAGATTTTATTTAGGGGTGCCTGGGTGGCTCAGTCGTTAAGCATCTGCCTTCAGCTCAGGTCATGATCCCAGGGTCCTGGGATGGAGCCCCGCATCGGGCTCCTTGCTCCGCAGAAAGCCTGCTTCTCCCTCTCTCACTTCCCCTGCCTGTGTTCCCTCTCTCGCTGTGTCTTTCTCTGTCAAATAAATAAATAAAATCTTAAAAAAAAAAAAAGATTTTATTTATTCATTTGAGAGAGAGAAAGCGAAATCACAGGCAGGGGTAGAGGCAGAAGGAGAAGCAGACTCCCGCTGAGACAGGAGTCTGGTGGGGGGCTCTATCCCAGGACCCGGAGATCATGACCTGAGCTGAAGGCAGACGCTTAACCAACTGAGACACCCAGGAGCCCCTGATTCTTTTTTTTTCTATTAATGGCCTATACTAGGTATTTGATAAAGGTTGTTGGAAGTAAGAATGAGTTAGTGAGTGAATGAATGAATGAACAGCGCAATCAAGAGCATTAGTCACAATGAAATCTCATAATATTGTATATGCATGTGTATGATTGCCGATTGCCAGATATATCTTGCCAAGCACTAACTTAAAAACCAAGACGTGTTTGAGGAGCTACAATTGAATATGTTATCGAGTCAAGGATATAATGAAAACAAAGGCAGATCTAACTCCTCTTTTCCAACTCATGATACGAAATATGGTAACTATAGTTTTTATCTGCTAAACCTGTTTGGTAACAGCACGTTCCCTCTTCTTTGAGGAAGATCACCTGCATATGGCAACACTCTGCCACAGGTGGGAGCAAAGAACCATGTGAAACCAATCAGGGTCTCCCATACCTCTAGCAACAGTAATTCACTCAGAGATGAGTCCTCCATGTGCCTGTTGTTCAAATAAGGTGCATTTCCTCTTTGTCTTTGGAGTCACAGATATGGGAAGATTTAAATATAAGTTTGCTTAATTGTCATCTTCCCAAGTCACATGGTGGAAACCGTTCTATATTACAAAAAAAAGAGGCCAAGGTGCTAACATAAACAGAAATAAACAGCGATAAGAAACAGAAAGAGAAACTGCTAGCAACATTTAAACCCTTGTGCCCAACTATACCTCAAGTTAGCTGTATCCCACACTTCCAGGTATGTGAGCAAACAAATATTTTTCTTTTATGAAGTTGATTTGAGAAGTCCTTTCTATTCTTTGCAGCCATGTGCCCTGATTCACACAAATTCCCAACCAACAACATTTCTAATACTTGAAAACATAAGGCCTTACAGAGACCTGTCTCAAGATTTTCAGAAAACTTAAAGGTTATTGCTTTGGCTCAGGTTTATGGTGAGCTTACATGCAGTGTATAAAAACAGAAAATACTGTCCCAATCATAAAATCATACCAGGCCATAGAAAGGCAAAGAAAGTACAATACCCCTGGGGAAGGAAGCAAGAAGGAAGAAAGTACCCCTTCCAGAGATGAGCTTCTGTCCCCCTCTCCACTGAGGGCCGTTGCTATTATGGGTAAGGATCCTGGGAAAACACTAATTGTGTTTCCTGTATGCCCTAGTGAGAATTCCATCAGATCAGGCCTGGCTTCCTCAAGAGAAGTGTGACTACAGAGACTGCTATCTGTTTCAACCTAAATCTGGTGATAAACTTCAAGAACACTTAATCCTACCATCATCTGACCCTTTGGTGCTCTTCTAACAGTTGAAATTTCACATCCATTTGTGTGATGGGATCAACTTGGGAATTACACACCAATATTTTTATCCTTGTTGTTCACAGTGTTCCTCAGTGTCTTACGAGAGGGCAAAACAATACAGAAAGAACAGCAAATTTAAATGATCTTCTAAATAGATTTTTTTAACTTATACCATAAGCAATGGTCTGAAGGCAAAGTGTGGGCTCACCTACAAGGGTGAGTTTTTGGACATAGAAGTCTGTTTTTTAATATTTTTTTCTATCCCAGGAGCTTGGTTTTCCAAAGAGAAAAGGACTCAGGTCATATTTTTTTTTTTTTTTTTTTAAGCAGGCTCCACTGGGTGTGGAATTCAAGGCAACGCTTGAAATCATAACCCGAATACAAGACCTGAGCTGAGATCAAGAGTTAGACACTTAACCAACTGAGCCACCCAGGCACCCTTGGACTCAGATCATATTAATCACTAACATTTAGAAAGCATTTACTGTAAGGCAGATGCTTCTTGTTTGAAATATTTTAACCTTTTTAATAACTGTATTGTCTAATTTTGCTGATGAGAAAATTCAAAGAAATTCAATTCACACAGCTTTGGGACCACAGTTTTCTCTACTATTGCCTTACCTCTACCTTTTCCAGAATCTCAAAACTGCCTACCAGTCTTGGGTATCTCCAATTCAGTTCTTTCTGCCCTTTTGTATATCAGCAATTTTAAATCTTTATTACTCTGCATGAAATCTTGACCCTATACTTTGTCATTTTGTTCTACTTTCTGGAAGATTCCTCAACTTTATCTTCCATTTCTTTCATAGAACTTTTAATAAACATCTTTAATTTCCAAGAACTGTCTTTCGTTCTCTAATTTTCTTTCTCATGGCATCCTTAATCCCTCTTGTGACGATACTTATTAGAATTTATTCACATTTCTCTTTTGTTCCTTGCACTATATTTATTTCCTCAGGGATATTTTGTTTGTGTGTTTTCCAGTGGTGTTGGAGTGTTACCTCAAATGCACAGTAACCCCATAGTCATCGTTCATATTTGAGTATAAGGCACTAATAAGCCAGCTGGAGGTTTCATTAACATGAATGAAGTTTTTTCAACTGACAGCTTGCTTTAAGATCATAACTTAGTGAATAAGCCATTATACCAGGGTTCCTCAAAGATACTATTTGGAGGTCATTTGTGAGGGAATGCTGTTTATTTACAGAAGAAACCTTTGATCTTCTGTGGATTAAAGGGAATCATACCAGCATTATGCACATTGTCGCAATTGACAATTTCATATGTAGATTTCCACCCCCTTGTTATGAAACCTGCATCTCTGAGTCCTCTCCAGATTCTGCAGAGCAAATCAGCTTTCTTCTTATTCCTTTTTTCTCTAAGACTCTCTGGGGTGCAGCTTCCTTGCTACATCTATGAAAACTCTATTCACTTTCCACCTTCTAGAATTTTGTTGAACTGTTTCATCTTCCAGTGGAACCTCTTCCATTCTCTCCTGTATATTTACACAAACTTATTCTTTTGTGATCATTTTATTACTGGGTCAGGAGGAGAAGTGATAAATACTGGCTCCAACCAGAAGTCTCATCTCTATCCCCACCACTGCTTGGGATCCCACTCGATCTATCTCTGTGGGACTTCACTCTTTTTTTTTTAATAGATTTTTTTTTATTATTAACATATAACGTATTATTTGTTTCAAGGGTACAGGTCTGTGATTCATCAGTCTTACACAATTCACAGAGCTCACCATAGCACATACCCTCCCCAATGTCCATCACCCAGCCACCCTACCCCTCCCACCCCCTCCACTCCAGCAACCCTCAGTTTGTTTCCTGAGATTAAGAGTCTCTTATGGTTTGTCTCCCTCTCTGGTTTCATCTTGTTTCATTTTTTCCTATCTTCCCCTATGATCCCTGTTTTTTTCTCAAATTTCACATATTAGTGAAATCATATAATAATTGTCTTTCTCTGACTGACTTATTTTGCTTAGCATAATACCCCCAGTTCCATCCACATTGTTGCAAATGGTACGATTTCATTTTTTGATGGCTGCATAATATTACGTTGTGTGTGTGTGTATATATATATATATTCACAGACACACCACATCTTCTTTATACATTCATCTGTCAATGGACATCTGGGCTCTTTCCATAGTTTTGCTATTGTGGACATTGCTGCTATAAACATTGGAGTGCACGTACCCCTTTGGATCACTACATTTGTATCTTTGGGGTAATAGTTTTCTGAGTACAGATCCTTTGCCTCTTTGGTTGGATTTATTTCTAGGTATCTTATGCGTTTTGGTGCAATTGTAAATGGAATTGACTCCTTATTTCTCTTTCTTCTGTCTCATTGTTGGTGTATAGAAATGCAACTGATTTCTGTGCATTGATTTTATATTCTGCCACATTACTGAATTCCTTTATGAGTTCTAGCATTTTTGGGGTGGAGTCTTTTGGGTTTTCCACATAAAGTATCATATCATCTGCAAAGAGTGAGAATTTAACTTCTTCTTTGCCAATTCGGATGCCTTTTATTTCTTTTTGTTGTCTAATTGCTGAGGCTAGGACTTCTAGTACTATGTTGAATAGCAGTGGTAATAGTGGACATCCCTGCCGTGTTCCTGACCTTAGGGGGAAAAGCTCTCAGTTTTTCCCCATTGAGAATGATATTCACTGTGGGTTTTTCATAGATGGCTTTTATCATATTGAGGTATGTATCCTCTATCCCTACACAGTGAAGTTTTAATCAAGAAAGGATGCTGTAGGGGCACCTGGCTGGTTCAGTTGTTAAGCGTCTGCCTTTGGCTCAGGTCATTATCTCAGGGTCCTGGGATTGAGTCCCACATTGGGCTCCCTGCTCAGTGGGGAGTCTGCTTCTCCCTCTCCCTCTGCTGCTCCCCCTGCTTGTGCTCTCTCTCTCTGTCAAATAAATAAATAAAATCTTTTTAAAAAAGGATGCTGTACTTTGTCAAATGCTTTTTCTGCATCTATTGAAAGTATCATAAGGTTCTTGTCCTTTCTTTTATTAATGTATCACATTGATTGATTTGTGGATGTTGAACCAACCTTGCAGCCGAGGATAAATCCCACTTGGTAGTGGTGGATAATCCTTTTAACGTACTGTTGGATCCTACTGGCTAGCATTTTGGGGAGAATTTTTGCATCCATGTTCATAAGGGATTTTGGTCTGTAATTCTCCTTTTTGGTGGGGTCTTTGTCTGGTTTTGGGATCGAGGTAATGGTGGCCTCATAAAATGAGTTTGGAAGTTTCCCTTCCATTTCTATTTTTTGGAACAGTTTCAGAATAATAGGTATTAATTCTTCTTTAAATGTTTGGTAGAATTCCCCTGAGAAGAAATCTGGCCCTGGGCTGTTGTTTGTTGGGAGATTTTTGATTACTGCTTCAATTTCCTTGCTGGTTATGGGTCTGATCAGGTTTTCTGTTTCTTCCTGGTTCAGTTTTAGTTTTGGTAGTTTATACATCTCTAGGAATGCATCCATTTCGTCCAGATTGTCTAATTTGTTGGAATATAGTTGCTCATATGTTCTTATAATTGTTTGTATTTCTTCGATGTTGGTTCTGATCTCTCCCCTTCCATTCATTATTTTATTTATTTGGGTCTTTCTCTTTTCTTTTTGATAAGCCTGGCCAGGGGTTTATCAGTCTTGTTAATTCTTTCAAAGAACCAGCTCCTAGTTTCATTGATCTGTTCTACTATTCTTTTGGTTTCTATTTCATTGATATTTGCTCTGATTTTTACTAATTCTCTTCTCCTCCTGGGTTTAAGCTCTATTTGCTGCTCTTTCTCCAGCTCCTTTAGGTGAAGGGTTAGGTTATATATTTGAGACCTTTCTTGTTTCTTGAGAAAGGCTTGTATTGCTACATACTTCACTCTTAGGACCACCTTTGCTGCATCTCAAAGATTTTGAACAGTTGTGTTTTCATTTTAATTGGTTTCCATGAATTTTTTTAATTCTTCTTTAATTTCCTCCATGTATTTGAGTTCTTTTCAACTTTCCTCTTGTGATTGAGTTTCAGTTTCAAAGCATTGTGGTCTGAAAATATGCAGGGAATGATCCCAATCTTTTGGTACCGGTTGAGACCTGATTTGTGACCCAGGATGTGATCTATTCTGGAGAATGTTCCATGGGCACTAGAGAAGAATGTGTATTCTGTATCTTTGGGATGAAATGTTCTGAATATATCTGTGAAGTCTATCTGGTCCAGTGTGTCATTTAAAGCCCTTATTTCCTTGTTGATATTTTGCTTAGATGATCTGTCCATTTCAGTGAGGGGGGTGTTAAGGTCCCCCACTATTATTATATATTGTCGATATGTTTCTTTGATTTTGTTATTCATTGGCTTATATAATTGCCTGCTCTTATGTTAGAGGCATAAATATTTACAACTGTTAGATCTTCTTGTTGGATAGACCCTTTAAGTAGGATATAGTGTCCTTCCTCATCTCTTATTACAGTCTTTGGTTTAAAATCTAATTTGTCTGATATAAGGATTGCCACCCCAGCTTTCTTTTGATGTCCATTAGCATGGTAAATGGTTTTCCACCCCCTCACTTTTCAATCTGGAGGTGTCTTTGGGTCTAAAATGAGTCTCTTGCAGATAGCGTATCGATGAGTCTTGCTTTTTTTATGCAATCTGATAGCTTGTGTCTTTTGATTGGGGCATTTAGCCCATTTACATTCAGGGTAACTATTGAAAGATAGGAATTTAGTGCCATTGTATTGCCTATAAGGTGACTGCTACTGTATATTGTCTCTGTTCCTTTATGGTCTATGTTACTTTTGGGCTCTCTCTTTGCTTCGAGGACCCCTTTCAATATATTTTTTAAGGCTGGTTTTGTGATTGCAAATTCTTTTAGTTTCTGTTTGTCCTGGAAGCTTTTTATCACTCCCTCTATTTTCAGTGTCAACCTAGCTGGATAAAGTATTCTTGGCTGCGTATTTTCCCCATTTAGTGTCCTTAGTATATCATGCCAGGCCTTTCTGGCCTGCTAGGACTCTGTGGATAGGTCTGCTGCCAATCTAATGTACTGTTGTAGGTTACAGACCTCTTGTCCTGAGCTGCTTTCAGGATTTTCTCTTTGTCTCTGAGATTTGTAAGTTTTACTATTAGATGTTGGGGTGTTGGCCTGTTTTTATTGATTTTGAGGGGGGTTCTCTGAGAGTCCTGGATTTTGATGCCTGTTTCCTTCCCCAAATTAGGTAAGTTCTCCACTATAATTTGCTCCAATATACCTTCTGCCCCCCTCTTTCTTTCTTCTTCTGGGATCCCAATTATTCTAATGTTGTTTCGCTTTATGGTATCACTTATCTCTTGAATTCTCCCCTCGTGATCCAGTAGTTGTTTATCTCTCTTTTTGTCAGATTCTTTATTCTCCATCATTTGGTTTTCTTTTTTTCTTTTTTAATTTTTAATTTTTTTAAAGATTTTATTTATTTATTTGACAGAGAGAGACACAGCGAGAGAGGGAACACAAGCAGGGGGAGTGGGAGAGGGAGAAGCAGGCTTCCCGCAGAGCAGGGAGCCCGATGCGGGACTCGATCCCAGGACCCTGGGATCATGACCTGAGCTGAAGGCAGTCGCTTAACCTACTGAGCCACCCAGGCGCCCCCATCATTTGGTTTTCTATGTCACTAATTCTCTCTTCTGCCTCATTTATCCTAACAGTTAGAGCCTCCATTTTTTTTTTTTTTAAGATTTTATTTATTTGACAGAGAGAGACACAGCAAGAGAGGGAACACAAGCAGAGGGAGTGGGAGAGGGAGAAGCAGGCTTCCCGCTGAGCAAGGAGCCCGATGTGGGGCTCAATCCCAGAACCCTGGGATCATGACCTGAGCAGAAGGCAGACACTTAATGACTGAGCCACCCAGGTGCCCCTAGAGCCTCCATTTTTTTATTGTACCTCATTAATAGCCTTTTTTATTTCGACTTGGTTAGATTTTATTTCTCCAGGAAGGGATTCTCTAGTGTCTTCTATGCTTTTTTCAAGCCCAGCTAGTTTTTTTATAATTGTTATCTGTTCTCTAGTTCCGACATCTTACTAATGTCTGTATTGATTAGGTCCCTGGCAGACGGTACTGCCTCTTGTTCTATTTTTTTGTGGTGAGTTTTTCCATTTTGTTATTTTGTCGAGAAGAAGACTAGATGAATGAGAGAACAAAATGCTAAAAGGGTAACAACGACCCCAGAGAAATATACACTAAACAAATTAGAAGAGACCCAAAACCGGGGGGAAAAGAAAAAAAAAAGAATATGATCAGGCTGGTGAATAGAACAGAGCCATACACTAGATTCTGGGTATATTTTGGTCTGTTAGAAGAAACTGCAACCCAAAATTTTAAAGAAAGAAAAACTTATATATATACAAAAAATGAGGTTAAATACAATGAAAGGACAGAATATGACTGTAAAAATGAAAATTAAAAAATATTTTAAAGAAGGAATTGATAAGAAGTTGGTTGAAAAAAGAAGAAAAATTTTAAAAAAAGAAGAGAGAGAGAGAATGTGATCAGGCAGGTGAATGGAACAGAGCCATACACTAGATTTTGGGTATATTTTGTTCTGTTAGAAAAAACTGTATCCCAAAATTTTAAAGAAAGGAAAACATATATATACATATATATATATGTATATATATATATATAATGAGGTTAAATACAATGAAAGGATAGAATATGACTGTAAAATGAAAATTGAAAAGGATTTTAAGGGGCGCCTGGGTGGCTCAGTTGTTACACATCTGCCTTTGGCTCAGGTCATGATCCCAGGGTCCTGAGATTGAGCCCTGCATCGGGCTCCCTGCTCGGTGGGAAGCCTCCTTCTCCCTCTCCCCCTGCTTGTGTTCCTGCTCTCGCTATCTCTCTCTCTGTCAAATAGATAAATTAAAAAATCTTTGAAAAAAGAAATAAATAAATAAATAAATAAAAAGGATTTTAAAAAGGAATTGATAAGAAGTTGGTTGAAAAAGGAAAGAAGAATAATTCAAAAAAAGAAAAAAATAAAGAAAATTTTAAAAATTAACTTTGAAAGACTAAAGCATCATGGTAAAAAAGCCATGGATTCTATGTGCATTATTCCCCTAGTGCTGGAGTTCTGCCGTTCTCATTGATCGGTAAACTTGGTCTTGGCTGGCTGTTCTCGCTGATCTTCTGGGGAGGGGCCTGTTGCCGTGGTTTCCAAATGTCTCCGCCGGAGGCGGACTTGCCCCGCCCTTGCCCCCTCCTGGCTAAGTCATCTGCTCGGGTTTGCTCTCCGGGGCTTTTGTTCCCTGCAAGCTTTCCGTACAGCTTTGGAGGCGGAGAGTGAAAATGGCGGCCTCCCAATCTCCGCCCCGGAGGAGCCGAGAACTCGGGGCCCGCTCCTCAGTGAGCCCCCAGAGAAAAGCAGTCAGTCACTCCCGTCTCCCCCGTCTCCGGCCGCACTCTCTGCTCACCCGGCCTGTGACCGCGCGTTTCTACCTCTGGCACCTGACCCTGGGTGGAGTCTCCAAACCCAGCAGATCCCTGCGTGCACTCCCGCACGGCTCCTCCCGGGGGAGGAAGGTGAGTCTCCCCGGATCTGCCGCTTGTTGGGTCCCTGCTGGAGGAGCAGTGGCCCGACTGGGCCGCAGATCACAGTTTATGGCAACCCGAGCTGAGAGCCCGCGCCTGGGCTCTGCCTCTGCAGCCGGCTTCCCTGCTCCATTGCCTGGGAGCTCTGCCACACTCAGGCACCCCCGGTCTTTCTGTGACCCCAAGGGTCTTGAGACCACACTGTCCCAGAGGGTTCCATCCCCCCTTAGCCACCAGTGACGTCCCTCAGCGGAGCAGACTTTTAAAAGTTCCAACTTTGTGCTCCGCGGCTCTATCACTTGCCAGAAGCGGCCGACGGAGGCCCCTCCCCCGCCGTCTATCCTCCCGAATATCGCCTCAGATTCACTTCTCCGCACATCCTACCTTCCAGTAAGTGGTCGCTTTTCTGTTCAGACAGTTGTTGCTATTCTTTTCTTCATTCTCCAGTTGAGTTCGTAGGTGTTCAGAATGGTTTGGTCCCTATCCAGCTGAATTCCTGGGACCAGACGAAATTTAGGTCTCCTCCTCCGCCGCCATCTTGGACTCCTCCCGGCCTGTGGGACTTTGCTCTTGCCAGGACACCCCGACTGTCATACATCTCTTCTGATCATTCCCTCTCTAACTGGCTTTTACCATGGCACATGTTCAGATCTCTATAAACTGGAAGCAGAAGGAGAACGAGAAGAAGGAAAGGAGAAGAGAGGAGAGGAAAGGAAAAAAAAACTTTTTTTAAAGATTTTATTTATTTGAGAGAGAGAGAGCACAAGCCAAGGGGAGAGGCAGAGGGAGAAGCAGACTCCCCGCCAGGCAGGGAGCCCGATGCAGGGATCCATCTCAGGACCCCGGAATCATAACCCAAGCCAAACACAGATGCTTAACTGACTGAGCCACCCAGGCACCCAAGAAAAAAAATTTTTTAATGAAACGCTACCTAAACCCTATTACACCTTTTCATGACAACCTCTTTCCTCTCTCAAGAGCCAAGAATATTGAGGTTATTGTCTACATTTGCTTCTCTAGCTCCTTATTTCCCAGTGATTCTTCAGCTACCGCAATCCTGCCTTTGCTGTCATCCATGGAAACTGTCCTCATCAAGTTACATCTTTGTTATTAAATTTAATTGCTACTTTTCATTATCATACTTGACCTCTCTAGCACTTGATACCAATGCCTCCCCTGTCTTCCACAAACCACAATATCTAGGTCTCCTCTATTAGTTCCTCCTTAGTATTCCCCATGAGTTCCTCTTATTCTGTTTATTTTTTAAATGTTAATAGTTTTCAAGATTCTGTGCTGAGTTTCTTCTATTCTCACTCTAAAAATTATTTATAAATTACTTCTTTTGGGGCACCTGGGTGACTGAGTCAGTTAAGTGTCTGCCTTTGGCTCCAGGTCATGATCCCCAGGTCCTGGGATCAAGCCCTACATCGGGCTCCCTGTTCAGTGGGAAGACTGCTTCTCCCTCTTCCCCTCACCCTGCTTGTGCTCTGTCTTGCTCGCTCTCTCTCTCAAGCAAATAAATAAAATATTTTTAAAAAGAATTTCTTCTAATTCTGTAACTATAGTTATCAGTTACATTTAATGCATTTTTAATAGTCAAAAAAAAACTATAATTATAAACCCAGTACAAATATTTCTCTTTTATTCCAATTACGTACTGGGCATTTGAACCAATTTGATCCATGAACATTCCAAAATCAACATCTTTTTCCCTCATCTCCCAATCTCACAAATCCACTTCTCCTATATTCCTCATCTATGGATGCCACATCATCCACCCAGTTGCCTAAACCAGATACTGTGTATCTTCTCCAAGGTCCTAGTTCCCCTCTTATATGCAGTATCAACTCTTTTTTTATTCTGTTCTATTCTATTCTATTCTATTCTGTTCTGTGATATCTCTACAACAGATCCAATTCTACCCAACCCCACTATTCTTTTCAGGCAACAGACATAATTTGTCCCTGTGCCTTGAATCTTATTCTCTAGAAAGGCTTCCCTGAAATTCCTCCCCCAGCCAGTTTCTTCCTTTCACATTCTTATTCAAATCTGTACTCCTCATTCATAGCATGCATCACAATTGTAAATAAATGATTCATTATGTTGTTTGCCATTTGTGTCCCTCAAAAAATGTAAGCTCCCTGAGGGAACATAACACTCATAATATTTGTTGGATGAAGGATAAATCCTTCTTAAATCCATTTTCCACATTGCCACCAGCCTAATCTTTCTAAAACACAGTCATGTCACTCCACTGTATAAAACTTTTCAAGGGACTCCCACTGCCTTTAGCAATTGACTTTACATCTAAACCTTTTCAGCATGGAATACAAGATTCTCTATGACCTGGCTTGCTTACCTCTCCAGCTTTGTTTCTTATAATGAGTGATTGCTTAATATCACTGCTCTTCTTCAACCTTACTGCAGATAAATTAAATACTTCAAAAACGAAAAAGGAGAAAGAACACCCTTTTAGTACTTTATTATGCTCACATTAAGAGAACAAATGAATAAAGATTATTAAAGAAAGCAGCAGCCTTTTTTCAAATAAACACCCTAAATTACCTAAATCACCTGGGATGCTTCTTTATTAAAAACCAAAGAATATTCCAGGTGAGTTAGAATTAAGTATAGCACACCCAGACAGAATTCCTTAACAGGAGTTACTTACCTAGTATTACTCACTTTGGACATCAGAATCTTAAAAAAAAAAAAAAAAAGTGGTGTCCATTAGGTTTAGGCAGATAGATAGATAGATAGATAGATAGATAGATAGATAGATAGATCAATCAACATGTGGGAGGATTTCCTGAGAGTATAAAGGAATTTATTGAAAATAACTGAACTGGGGCACCTGGCTGGCTTAGATAGAGCATGAGACTCTTGATCTCCAGGTTGTGGGTTCAAGCCCCATGGTGGGTGTAGAGGTTACTTAAAAATAAAAATCTTTAAAATAAAAAAAAAAATTTTAAGAAAATAACTAAACCAACTCTAAAATGAAAATTATATAAAATTTGTTCCACATATCTAGGAAGGTAGATCTCTATGCCCTTTCTTCCCTAGTAATTGACCTCTAATTAACCCAAGACAGACTCCTAACAAATAATTTAATCAAACCCTTGTAAAAAGGTAGTTTCTAAACTTCTATTTTGTCATTATATAGCTAGAGGTATGCTGAAAAAGAAATATTTACTCAGTAAATGGTCAGCTTCCTATACTTCTAATAGACCCAAATCTGCATAATTCAAAATTGAGGAACAGGGTGGGAATTAAATGAAATACTCCATGTATAATATCAATTATACCTTTGGGGAATAACTTGACTTCACAAATTTGACAATAAGAAAACATGTTTCTTCTTTTTTTTTTTTTGTTAAGATTTTTTATTTATTTGACACAGAGAGAGAGGGGGAGAGAGGGCAAGAGCAAGCACAAGCAGGGGGAGGAGCAGAGGGAGAAGCAGGCTCCCCACTGAGCAGGGAGCCCGATGCGGGGCTCGATCCCAGGACCCTGGGATCATGACCCAAGCCGAAGGCAGCTGCTTAACCAACTGAGCCACCCAGGCGCCCCATGTTTCTTCTTTCTTAAATGTATAGTCTGTCTTGGAAGGAGTTTGTGTGGGTGATTTTGTTTTTTGGGAGGAAGGTGGGAGATTCAACAGTTATTTGCCAGACAAGTGAAAGAATAAAGAGAAGTCTACAACTCACACTGGTGGAAGCCTTAAAGAGGACCAATCTTGAGTGTCTGATCAGTTCTTCGGGGTTCTGGGGTACCAAGGTCTCTGGTACAGTCATTCTCACTCCCAAAGTGAGCTAAGGACTTAGAGCACCAACACCCACCAAAGACTCTCCTGCATGAGTCCTACCAAATTTCATTCTGAACAGATCCATTCAGATTTGGCTAATAATACTGCTGAGAAGGAAAGTGTGTATCTTGAGGGGAATGTCAACCCTCATGAGTAAAGACAGAATTACCTAAAAACTAAATGGGGAGTAGTTATGGTTTCATGAGTGTATACTTATCCCCAAACTCATCGAGTTGTATATATTAAATATGTACAGCTTTAAATGTATATATATTACAGAAATAAATCCAAATACATCACTAATCACACATCAGAAAAAGAATATGAAACACTGTGGGCAGATTTAGAAAGTAAAGATGTTATACACAACTGATAAATTGTAGAACACTTCATCTGAGACTAATGATATACTATATGTTGGCTAATTGAATTTAAATTTTAAAAAAATGAGGTGCTTGGGTGGCTCAGTCAGTTAAGTATCTGCCTTTTGCTCAGGTCATGATACCAGGGTCCTGAGATCAAGCCCCGCATCGGGCTCCCTGCTCAGTGAGGAGCCTGCTTCTCCTCCCCTCTCTGTCCCCCAGCTTGTGTTCTATCTCAAATAAATAAATAAAATCTTAAAGAAAGAAAGGAAAGAAGGAAGAAAGAAAGAAAAGAAAGGAAGTAATGGGGATGCCTGGGTGGCTAAGTCAGTTAAGTGTCTGCCTTCAGCTCAGGTCATGATCCCTGGGTCCTGGGATTGAGTCCCACATCAGGCTCCTTGCTCAGCAGGGAGCGTGCTTCTGCCTCCACCTCTGCCTCTCCCCACTTCTGTGCTCTCTCTCTCTCTCTCTCTGACACATAAATAAATAAATTAAAAAAAAAATAATAAGAAAGGAAGTAATGTTCTTGCAAAGAGGTCCAAATTTGAAGACAGAGGGAAAAAGAGTTGATGACAACTGTAAGGTAACTAGGCCATGGCAGATTCAATTTCTTACATGCTTTTCCTTTGAACATGAGGAAAAGTCACCTTTAGAAATAGGTTTTTTTGGGGCACCTGGGTGGCTCAGTTGTTAATCGTCTGCCTTTGGCTTGGGTCGTGATCCCAGGGTCCTGGGATCGAGTCCTACATCAGGCTCCCTGCTTGGCGGGAAGCCTGCTTCTCCCTCTTCCACTCCCCCCCTGCTTGTGTTCCTGCTCTCGCTGTCTCTCTCTCTCTGTCAAATAAATAATAAAATCCTTAAAAAAAAAAAAAAGAAATAGTTTTTTTTTTCTCATCCCACACTATAATTTCCATTTGTCACCCAAACCCATCAGTAAAATCTAATACGCCCACACAGTCTTCTGTGTTGTTAATATGGAGAACAAAGTTGCAGGACAGTAAAGGGAAGTATGATTTGCCCACATCTCATAAGTTTGGTACTTACAGGAACAGAGCTGTTACCACTCAAGAAAACTGGGTTAGGAGGCAAAATTTGGCTCCTAATAGAGGTGGAGATGATGAGAAGGAGAACATGCTTTGGAGAACATTTACTGGACATAAACTTGAGAATAGATATGACACCCTCCTTTTTGACCCTCATATAGCGGCATAAGAGGACATGTAAGGAGAAGCAAAACTGGCACCTAATTTATAGCAGTTATATTGAATGATCTAGAATGTGACATTCTCCCAGTTCTCACCAAGGTACTGGTGATCGCAATTAAGTGGCTTGGGTTAAAAGAACGGACTCTGGGCTTGGAGAATTTTCTTTTGTTTCCCTCAAGCTGTTGTGTCAAGATTTTTCTGAGATATTTTCATCTTTTTTTCAAGGCCTTTGCAGATGAGTCTTTGCTTATTAATCCTGGGATGACTGTGTAATACTCTGTTTTCCTCCCACTGGAATGATCTGATTCGTTATCCTGTGTGCTTTCTTAAATAACCGCCTTCTCTAAGCAGAATTAGCATTCTTTGATCTGACTGCTTTATTCTCTTGTTTGTTGTGACAATGGGAAACGTTTCAAAGGTTCTCTGGCTAAAAGAGACTATTTCAGCTGGAGTCCAAAATGAAAATACATCTAACACTTGGAGAGTGCCATTAAATGTCCTTCTGTAGTGGGTGCCATGATGACCACCTAGGCACTCACTACCTCAGGGCTCAGGCACTCACTCCTCAGCCCCAGTCTGTGTTGTCTACTCCTGGTTCATATCTGAGAACCTCCCAGGGAACTAGCCTCAACAGAGGGAGCTGCCTTGACTCTGTACATGTTCCTCTCCCCACCTAGGATCAGCCTGCTTCAAAGTAGATACAAAGGCTTGGCCCCCTTGCCTTAATTGGGACAATGTTGAAGACCGCCCCAGCTCCGGAACTCCTGCAGGATAGACTGAGATCATGGCAATCAGGTGGGCAGATCAACTTCTTTTTCTGTCTTCCTTCCTTTCTTATAAAACTTCTACATGCAACCATTCATCTCAGAGCCTGGAATCCAATCTAATGACTAATACTATTAAGGTTTAATGATCACTTCATTTCCAATATCTCATGGGTTAGATAGATATACTGAAATTCATTAGACCCATTGAAATGTGGAAACAGAAATTAATAATTGAGGACAGAGCACCTGGGTGGCTCTGCCGGTTAAGTGTTTGCCTTCAGCTCAGGTCATGATCTCAGGGTCTTAGGATCGAGTCCCGCATCGGAGTCCCTGCTCAATGGGGACTCTCCCCCTCCCCCTGCTGGTGCTCTCTCACTCTCACTCTCTTTCAAATAAATAAAATCTTTAAATAAGAAAAAATGTAATAATTGAGGACAGATTCTGCCATTATAAAAGAAATACCTAATTCATAATTATTTAAATATTCCTCAAATTATTGGTCATTTTGCATTTAGTAATTTGTACTTATTCATGTATAGTTCTTTTAATAATGAGTTTATAGGGAAAATATGAATTCAGTGAAAAAAATGCACTGACTCAAGTTTTATTCAGTTTTGAATACTTCATTTGTCCTAGTTTTAGTGTAAAACATTTCTAGATAATTGGAAAAAGCTTGTGCATAACTTGCCTTTGTTTTCATTCCAAAACTTTAGCTTCACTGTTAAATGTGAAGATTGTTTTTTAATCTCAAGAGAAGCTTCAAGTATAACTTTGAGTTTATCTGCCCAGCATCCCTTCCTATGGAAAAATTTCCCATCCCTACAACTTATGGTCCTGATGGGGTGTCAGTCATGATGCTACTCTACCCCAAGGCATGAGCAGTGATCCAGGTTGGGCAATAAGAGTACTCTATCTCCTAGCATTTGAGTTTATGAGCTAAATAGGGTGAAAGGGACTCTTCCCTGGGATGGATATACACATGATGGAAAGAAAAAGGATATGGCCTTGAAGCTTCCTATAGCCAACTTTGCCTCTGTGTGCCAAGATCTTGCCAAAAGAATGAAGCCAATACCCAGAGAGAAGCAAAGCCAAAAGATGATAGCATTTAAGCCCCTGGTTACGGTGAGGGGGTTCAGCCTGTCTTTTGGACTTCCCAATTATATAAGCCAATCAATTCTATTTTACTTGACTAGTGTGAGTTGGGTTTCTGTCACTTCAAAAGATACCTAACACAAAGTTTTACATCAGCACCTTTATACTCAGAATCATCCCTCTGAGGACTCAATTTCCAGCATCTTTTTTCTAAGAACAAAAGCAAGGGCTACTACATTCCACACTCAAGTAGACTTTCCCAAATTTTTTCCCACCCTCTTCTAGCTATTTTCCTCATGTAGCCATAATACCTGGTAGTGGTAGTCAGCCATTGCTTACATTTATTCATAAAGCAGCACTTTACCATTTTGCAGCAAAGATCATTTCCCATTTTCAATCACAGACCAGTTTCTATTCCAGAGACATAAGTCCTGGTGTGCTACATTTTCTCTGACTTAATAATTTGTCTGTGTGCAAATGAGCTTTTGGACTATGAAAACGCAGCCAAAGCACCACGGTTTCCCTGATGGCAATTTTCTCAAATTGCTGACATATTGCTTAGGACAAAATAGCCTCTGGAGTGCTAAATTTGCAAACTTCAATCTGTTGAGGCAGCAGATATCACATGCTACATTAGAATAGTGAAGGGAAGTCAGTCATAGGACAATTAATTATGGAAACCTGCCACTCAAGTGCCTAATAAATAAGCATCCCCAAGACTCGGTGGTGCTGGCTTTTCATGCCATTTTCAATCGTTCCAAGAACCACAGTGACAAGATTAGTTCATCAAACAAGTGATTTTTGCAGCTCCAGAGTAAAATTATTCTACAAATGAAAAGCCCATGACTTCAGCTATAGAGCAAGTTTAGGTTGATGTTCAACGCATCTGTTAACTGCTGACATTTTTACAGGTGCTCAAGAAGCATGAACATGGAGGCTCAAATAGAAGCACAAGCAGAACACACGCAGTTGATCTCTCTCTGGTAGTCAACAAGGGAAGCTTTGTAGCTTATATAAAGCATGATTTGTACCCTATTTGCATAAGCAATTCTCGATTATAGAATCACAGGATGTTAGAATCAGGAAACACATAACAGATCATCTAGTATAATTCCTTGAAATTGAGACTCAGGGAGGTGCAATGATTCACCTAAGATTTCACAGCTAGTGAATGACATAGCCAGGAGCAGGCAGGTCTATTTCCTTACAGTTTGTCTGGAGCTACCTCACCACTTCTCTTCTGTAAACTGTTTCTTCATGATAAATCATTGGTTTGCTCCAACCTCTAGCTGTGATTTGGTGGCAAAACCATTAGACCTAGGATTAGAGTGCCAAGATTTAAGTCCTGGCCTCGACACTCTAGATTTATGATCTTGGGTCAAATCAGGTAAACTTTCTGAGCTCCATTTTCTGCATCTTCATCTTTAGATGAATAGAGGTATCTTATGGGGCTGTTACTAGAATTAAATAAAATAACACATAAAGCACTTTGGTAGACTATAAATCACTTTGCAAATACAAGGTATAATATTTATAACCAAACTGTAACCATGGTTAAAAGAAAAAAATCAATCATAGTAATCATCGATAACTGTTCAGTACTGTTCTTGGCATAGTATTGAGGTAATTCTTCTACCAGAACTTTCCCAGAGGGTGAATCCCTATCGACAAGCAGTTTATATTCCAAAGAACAACAAAGGAACAAATGGATTTCTGTTCTTGTCTAAGTCACAAAAGTCAGAGTATTTTACCTATTAAATGAAGATATGATGAATCTGGGAGGCTGTCATTTAAGATGCCTTGGGCTGTGGGTACCAGGAAGCCCCGACTCATAGTGTCTTAAACAATAGAGGTAGGACAACTTCAGCTATAGTTTGTCAGGGTCCCAGTTCAGCTTCTTAGCAATTCTCTTGGCTCTGCCCTTCTTCATATGTTGGCATCTTCCTTGGCTGGTAGCAAGATGGCTGCAGCATTTCCAAGTATGTGATACTTGGAAATTTGATTAAAGTTGTTGAAAAGGTCTGTATCTTTAGTGTCACCTACTTAAAAGCAAAGAAGTTTTTCCAGAAGTCTTTAGCAGACCTGTCCCTGTATCTCTTTGGCCTGAAATGGATACCACAGAACTCCTCTGAATGGCTTAAGATAGTCAGAATACATTTGCCTGAGTGGCAGATGGAGCCAACTTTTCCTTGAGCTTAGGTTGTATGGTGAAGGGGTGGATACTTAAGCAAAATTAGGAAGGAGAGATCAAAGAATTCTGATGCCATACTTTTCTCATTGTTCTGTGGCTTCATCATTTATAGTAATGCCTCCTAGGCAGCAATTATCAATAAAGGTGATGGCCCTGGTAGAGGCAGAGGGGAACCTGTTTATTGATACCAGTTCAGTCTCTAGGTTTTCAATTGTGGAACAGTGAGAAGTACCTGGAAACTAAATCAGTTTGAGTTTTGTCAGCACTCTGTTTCTTTGTTGTATGTTACCTTGCTGAGCAAGTTGTAAGTAATCATTACAAGTTTAGTGGGGAAAAAAAACAGGTTTTCAGAAATCTAGAAAGAAGAGCAGCATCAGTCTGGAAGACTGAGAAAAATAATTATCTGAGGTTGAGAAAATGGCATCAGATGGATCCAAGAATGGCATAGGAAATATGACTGAACACATGAAGAAGGTCAAGCAAAAAGCAGGAAATCAAAGAGCAAGGTTGGCAGGACAGTCCAAATGGAGAAAGACATTCATATTCAAAACAAGTTCAAGAAAATGTAAAAGCCAAAAGAAACCCACTTGAGAGCCTAATTTGGTTCTTGGGCTGCCAATCTGTAACTCTTGGTAGAAGAGTTGAGAAGAATCATTTGAAGATATCTAATTTCTAATATTCAAATGTAGAAACATTTGCAGAAGCCTAAAGTTTGATCATTTTTTCTAAAACATTTCTGTCCTTTATTTTGTGTTTAAATTTTCCATATATCCAATTCTTTTCCAAAAACCAATTCTATTGGGTTCTATTTCATTTGTATGGATTTCACATATAATATCAAATGTAAAGAGTTTCTCTAAATTATTATCCCAAAACATCTAACATTTTCAAGACTGATTCTCAACATAAGTAAAACAGCTCCTATTCCTCAGCAGTAAGATTCTTAAGTACCCGGGCAATTCAATCATCTTGTTTTATTTCTATTTGAGTGGCAGCGGATCTAGCAGGAATTCAATGTGCTTTTGTTCTATCCAGTGTATCAAAGATGGCTGCTTTCCACCTCTCCTCTAAGCATTCTGAGCTGTATGTGCCAACCACATGCAAACAAAGAGAGTGGATGATTTCTTACACCATTTTATAGAGGGTTTTGCTTTGCAGGCATAGTGCTAAGAGTCGCCCTGAAGCTCAGCTTTGCAATCTTCTTTCCTCTCATCCTATTCTTGCCCCCAAATTGAATTACCATAAAAGACAACTGAAGTCACTTTCTCAACCATGTCAGGAGACCAACAAGATGACTGCATAAATGTCAAAATAAGTCAGTGTTCATAAATGCATTGAGACAGGGCAAATGTACCTGAATCTATTTTTGGCTGGTGAAAACTCTTAACCATTTTTGGCAGTGTGAACAGTCACGCACATGCAAGCTCAGCTCAATGCAAACACTGGCAGTAGCCTTGATTCGTTTCCATGGTTTCAAATCACTGCAGATGACAGCCGTGATGCAGCTTACAGTGATGTCTCCTGGGAAAACCCTGGTTGCGATACCCTCCTTCTCGATCTCCCTTTAAGAAATACTGTTACAAAACCAGCAATTCTGATTTTCTGAGGTTGGTTTTTTTTTTTTTAATCACTACTTTAAGTGCTTGATATGTATTTGATTATGGTGTAGAGAGAAAAAGAGTTTGGGTTAGGTTAATGAAATATCTAAGTGCTAAGGAGGAAAAATGTTAAGTTTTGAATTTCAAGATTGAAGCACTTAGTGGCCTCCTCTTATGTTAACTGGCTGATTCTCCTGACTCAATAATCATCACTGATATTTTTTTATTGTTTGTTTATTTGAGAGAGAGAGCACAAGCAGGGTGGGGGAAGCAGCAGAGGAGAGGGAGAAGCAGAGGGAGAGGGAGAAACAGACTCCCGCTGAGTAGGGAGCCCGATCATGGGATCATGACCTGAGCCGAAGGCAGACACTTAACCAACTGAGCCACCCAGGCATCCCTATCATCACTGATATTTAATGACATCTCAATGTGCCCACTCCTGTCTTTTGTTTGGATGGTATTTTACTATGTAATTATTCACTTTGGTCAGTTGAAAACATTTAAATGGAACATTACCAGATAAGTCAAATACCTAAGGCAATCTTTAAGAAATTTAAGGAGTCACAATCAAAGTTAGATGTATTCATTATAATGAGGGTAGCAAGGAAAAAAAGAATTTCTTATGATGAAGATAGGAAAGAAACTTTTTTTGAATTCTAGACCCACCACTTCCTGCCATAGTAAATTTGTGAGAGACATTTGCAGAATGGATACTCTACAAAAATATACACTTTATTCTATAGGGCTTTGGCTAAAAACTCCTATGAGACTCTCACTCTTATGTAGTGGGTTGAATAGTGTCCCCCAAAACTTTAGGTCCACTCAGAACCTTGGAAGATCATTCTATTTGGAAATAAAGTCTTTGTAAATGTAATTAACTCAGATGAGGTCATACTGAAGCAGGGTATTGGGGCTCTAAATCCAATCACATTTGTCCTTATAAGAAAAGGAGACACATGAGGAAGAAGTCCATGTGATAACAGAGGCAGGTATTGGAGTGGCAGATGTTGGAGCTCCATGCCAAAGAACACTGAAGATCACCAGCAACCACCAGTAGCTACAAGAGAGGCATGAAACAGATTCTCCCTCAGAGCCTCCAGAAGGAACCAAACTTATCAACACCTTGATTTCAGACTTCTGGCCTCCCAAACTATGAGAAAATAAATTCCTATTGTTTTATGTCACCCAGTTTGTGGTACGTTGTTATAGTAGCTCTAGGAAATTAATGCACCTTATAGGGGGCTAAGCCACGTATATCCCACAAGGAGTCCCTTTACCCATATTCCTAAGGCCTAGACTAAAAGTTGGCTCTCTTGGCTCCTTTCTTTAAGCCTACAGCCTACCTTTAGCCACCAAGGTCTTCTACCCCCACAGCATGACCAACTCAAAGAAAAAGTTTTTTTCTTAAAGTCTTGAGCATAGGCAGCATAATAGTCCATCCCATGCCTTCATTCCCACTAGATTCCACCTTGACCCAGAAAAAGAGCTAAGGATCCTTTCCAGGTCAGAAGCTTCACCCATCCTAAGGCCTTCTTATGATATCAGCTAAATGGGAATTTAGAGAAAGAAGGAATTTAAAGAGCAGTCCAAATTAAAGAAAGAGTTCTTACCTCTTTATTTTTTTTTATTTGTTAAAATGTAAAATTGACATAGGACATCATCTTGACTTCAGGTGTACAAAATAATGATTTGTATATATTGCCAAGTAATCACCACAGTAAATCTAGTTACTATCTGTCCCTATACAAAGTTAAACTTGGGACATCTGGGTGGCTCAGTTAGTTAAGCATCTGCTTTCAAGCTCAGGTCATGATCCCAGGGCCTGGGATCTAGTCCCACATCTGGCCCATTGCTCGGCGGGGAGCCTGCTTCTCCTTCTGCTTGCCATTCCCCCTGCTTGTGCTCTCTCTCTCTATTACTAATTAATAAAATCTTTAAAAAAAAAAGTTAACCTTTAGGATTTACTCTATTGACAACTTTCAAGTATGCACTACAATATTATTGGCTATAGTTACCATACTGTACATTATATCCCATGACTAATTTATTCTATAAACAGAAGCTTATACTTCTTGACCCCCTTTACCCATTTCATCCACTCCCCATCCTCCCTCCCCTCTAGCAACTACTCTGTATGAGTTTTGTTCTGTTTTGATTTTATTTGTTTGTTTTGTGTTTTAGAGTCCACATATAAGTGAAATCATACAATATTTATCTTTCTCTGTCTGACTTATTTTGCTTATACCCTCAAAGTCCATCCATGTTGTCACAGATAACAAGATTTCATTCTTTTCTATGGCTGAGTAGTATTCCACTATATATATATATATATATGTATTAGTAGTATTCCATAATATATTATATATTATATTAATAATTAATAATATTTTATATATATTAGTAGTATTCCATAATATATTATATATTATATTAATAATTAATAATATTTTATATATGTATTAGTAGTATTCCATAATATATTAATAATTAATAACATTTTATATATATATTAGTAGTATTCCATAATATATTATATATTATATTAATAATTAATAATATTTTATATATATTAGTAGTATTCCATAATATATTATATATTATATTAATAATTAATAATATTTTATATATATTAGTAGTATTCCATAATATATTATATATTATATTAATAATTAATAATATTTTATATATATTAGTAGTATTCCATAATATATTATATATTATATTGATAATTAATAATATTATATATATATATATATATCCCACATCTTCTTTAGACGTCATCCATCAGTGGACATTTAGGTTGTTTCCATATCTTGGCTATTATAAATAATGCTGCAGTGAATATAGGGGTACATATATCTTTCCAAATTAGTGTTTCATTTTCTTCAGATAAATACCCAGAAGTGGAATTGCTGGATCATATCGTAGCTCCATTTTTAACTTTTTGAGAATCCTCCATACTGCTTTCCAGAGTGGCTGCACCACTTTACATTCCCACCAACAGTAGGCCATCGTCTTCTTTTCTCCACTTCCTCACCAACACTTGTTTCTCATCTTTTTGATAATAGCCATTCCAACAGGCATGAGGTGATATCTCATTGTGATTTTGATCTGCATTTCCCTGGCGATTAGTGATGCTGAGCATCTTTCCATGTGACCATTGGCCATCTGTATTCTTCTTTGGAAAAAAATGTCTAGTCAGCTCCTCTGCCCATTCTGTAATTGAATTATTTGGTTTGTTTGTTGGTTGCTATTGAGTTGTGTGAGTTCATTATATATTTTGGATATTAACCACTGGGGTTAGCATAACTTGAAGAGAGTAGTTTCCATGCAGTGATGGCAAATACCTGTTGCCATTGTTAAAAGAGAAAAGGAAAGGAGAGAAATTGATGACAGGGAATAATAATACTTTTAAGAAGGAGATTTGCTGCAAAAGGGAACAAGGAAATTGAGTGTTAGTTGTTGAGGGAAGTGGAGTCAAGATACTTTTTTTTATAAGCTAACTGGAATGATCCAGTAAAAAATGAAAAAAATGATAATGTAGGAGAAAGAGGAGAGAATTTCTGGAATGTTGTTCTTGAGCAGACAAGAGGGGATGGCATCTAATGACAAGTGAAGAAGCCAGCTTTAGATAGGAAGATGGGTGGTTCATCTGCAGGAACAGGTAAGAATGCAGAGGAGGTGCTAATGCTTTTAAGTAAGTAGATGCACTGGTGGAAGTCTATGCAAGTTTTCTTCTGATCAGTTCCATTTCTCAGTAAAGGAGAAAGTTACAGTCATCAGCTGAGCATAGGAGAGATGTTGAGATTTAAGTAAAATGAGGAAAGTCCCCATATAATCACCTCAAAAAGAGAGATGAAATGGCCTACCGATGTATAGAATGCCTACCTAATAGAATTAAGGGCCCACTTGAGGTTCATGATCAGAATTTCAAGGGAAACAAGGTAACTTGGTTTAGTGTTTTTTTTCCACCAAATCAGTTGCAGGTTCAGAATAGCAGCGATTTGGACTTAACCAGAATGTAGTTTTGCCAAAAGAATAGCACAAAGAGAAGGGCAAAAGAATTAAGGGTGTATGCAAGAGAGAGCCTGTAATAACTGACCATGAAACTTAGGCTGGGAAATGAGAAAATAAGGATATCAAAAAAAAAAAAAAAAGAGGAAAATTGGAAATGTTGGGGGATTGATGGAAATGAGGGCTCCAGTAGAGTCAAAAGATTGCTGGAATTAGGGGCACCTGGGTGGCTCAGTTGGTTAAACGACTGCCTTCGGCTCAGGTCATGATCCTGGAGTCCCTGGATCGAGTCCCGCATCGGGCTCCCTGCTCGGCAGGGAGTCTGCTTCTCCCTCTGATCCTCCCCCCTCTCATGCTCTCTCTCTCTGTCTCATTCTCTCTCTCAAATAAATAAAGAAAATCTTAAAAAAAAAAAAAAATTGCTGGAATTAGAATTCTGGAAGGAGCCAGACGGGGGAGATAAGAGGTGGTGTTCAGAGAGTGAAGGGCATGAAATTCGGGTTAAAGAGATGCAATTATTGGTGATAATAAATGTCAAGGGTATGATCGCAGCATTGAGTGGCTTGAGGGCAAGACTAGAGAATACTGGTGAAGAGGAAGACTTCAAAGCCCTGAGTGACCAGGGCGCTCTGCATTGAAATAGTCAAGAATTGAAACTAGAGTTGTGTAGGAGTAAATAACATGACTTGGGAGTTAAAATTACGAAGAAATGATGGGTGTTGACAGTAATGATGAGTCATATAATTTGATGACATGAGATCCAAAAACAGCAAGTTTTAAGGAGGAAAGAGGAAGAATGAAAGAGGCAATAGTGAACAAGGAAGACAAGACCTACCCAATCTCAAGACGCAGTGGGAGGAAGAAATAGCAACTGCTATAGGGCAGTGGAGAAAGTCACATTTTCGTTAGAGCAAGAAGGTAAAAGAAATGTTTAAAATCTAGATTGAGGACATAAATTACATAAATTACACTGTGGGCAATGTGGGAAGGTTTCCAGAGTTGGAGAGGGTGGCAAAAGGACACAAAGAGTCTACAGGTGAGTAGAGTCAGGGGGATAGGGAAGACGTGGGAGTCTGTGGAGTTTTATGGTACATAAATAGGTATAAAGAGCATGATGGGCATCATGCTTTATTTGTCCATTCCTTTCCATATCCACGTTTGCTCCCTCTTTATCAATTCTCTGTGTTATAGCAAGTGTGATCTTATAAAAATGCAAATTTGACCATATCCTTCCCCTTCTTAAACTTCTTTAATGGCTTCTATTAATTTTAGTATGAAGACTAAAATCCTTAGTGTAATTCACAAAACTCTGCACAAGCACCCCTCTCAGGTCTCCAGACTCAACACATGCATTTGCTTTGTGCACCCCAGTCATACTGCCTTTTTAACGTTCTGAAACACTAAATTCTTTCCTGTCTCACAGACTTTGTACTTCCTTCTGTCTACAGTACTTCCCTCCACACACAAACCCGAGGTTTTGCCTACTTAACTCCCACTTGTCCCTCAGATTTCAGCTCAAACTGTAACTCAGATAGGTCAGGTTCTCCTATTTGATAATCTCATAGAAATCTTTGCTTTCACAGCACTTACAACGGTTCGCAAATACGTATTTGTGATTATCTGGTTCACGTCTGTCAACCTCACTAGAGTAAATCCCATGAAGACAAAGATAATATCTGTTGTTTTTACCATTACATGCCCAGAACCTCATTAACCTGATGCTTAGTATATGTTCAATAAATATTTATTTTTTTTTTTTTAAAGATTTTATTTATTTGACAGAGAGAGACACAGCGAGAGAGGGAACACAAGCAGTGGGGAGTGGGAGAGGGAGAAGCAGGCTTCCCGTGGAGCAGAGAGCCTGGTGCGGGGCTCGATCACAGGACCCTGGGATCATGACCTGAGCCGAAGGCAGATGCTTAACGACCGAGCCACCCAGGCGCCCCAGTTTCCTGTCTTTAAAATGAGAATAAATAACAATAATTTTTATCCTAGGAATCTTGTTTGGATTAGATGATTTTAAAAGAAATAAAACAGTCTCTGGAACGATAATTGAGCTTGGTAAATGATAGCTTCATGATTGTAATTTTAATTGAGTTCATATTTCTCTCAATATTTAAAAGAAGTATTTTATTTATTTATTTTGAAGATTTTATTTATTTATTTGACAGAGAGAGGCACAGCGAGAGAGGGAACACAAGCAGGGGGAGTGGGAGAGGGAGAAGCAGGCTTCCCGCGGGGCAAGGAGCCCGATGCTGGCTCCATCCCAGGACCCTGGGGCCATGACCTGAGCCGAAGCAGATGCCTAACGACTGAGCCACCCAGGCGCCCCAATAAATATTTATTAAATGACTTGATCTAGAGGCCACGGTCTCCAGCACTACGAGGCCGATGTCATTAGCCTTAAACCATTCATGTCAATGTTCCTCCTTATTAATAATCTGATGGTAGAGAAGCATTAGGAATAAGATTTCAGCTTTCCTTAGAAAACAAAATTTCTTAATATCTAAAAAGCTCTTACAAATGAATAAAGAAAATATTAACACAGCAATAGAATAATGGGCTAAATACACAACAGGTACTTCATTAGCAAAGAAATACAAATGGCCATCAAACACACAAAAGATTAACTCCACTGATAATCAAGGAGCATGGAAACACAAAGTATGTCATTGCTGCAGAGATAAGAACTACATGTATTTTTATATTTTTATTGAAATTACTGTCAATTTTTTTTAAATAATTAAAAACTACTAGTAAACATTGATAGTTTTTACATATAGAAATGAACAGAGAAAGAAATTCATTGTCTACTAATGCTGTCCTGGGAGTGGCCTAGAGCTCCCACTTACAAGAACTTTAAAATTAATTAATTAATTTTTTTAAATGGATGAAATGAGCAAAGTACCAACAAAATAGTAAGGAATTCCCAGACCAAAAGAAAAAAAGAAAAGAACAGTTTAAGAGAGATAAGAACACATGAAGATGTTTTTGCCAAACTCTGAAAATTTTAACTTTCATTTTTATGGCCTCCCAGGTCAGCAGGAATAAAATTCAAAGCCCTGTCTCCCATAAAATAATTCAATTGGAGACCCTTCCTACAAAGATCCTTGGGACTCCAAAGGGTTATACACCATGATAAGAGAGACCATACTTAGATCAGCCTTGCGTCATTTTGTAGTCCAGGTTTGAATAACTTGGGTAGACCAGGAAACCCTGGGTCTTCAACATAGAATAAGGGGCACCTGGGTGGCTCAGCGGTTAAGTGGCTACCTTCGGCTCAGGTCAGGATCCCAAGGTCCTGGGATTGAGCCCCACATCCCCGCATCGGGCTCCCTACTCAGTGGGGAGCCTGCTTCTCCCTCTCCTTCTGCTTGCTGCTCCCCTACTCTCTCTCCATCAAGTAAATAAATAAAATCTTAAAAAAAAAAAAAAAGAAGGCTCTTCCAAACTTGCTGAGCCTTTAGGTACTGCCATAAGCAATGTAAACTGGAAGAAAACTTCATCCTAGGCCTCGAAACATTCTTACAAATAACTTTTCAAGAACGATGAGGTAAGAAACACATCCATGCATCCATGCGCATGCACACACACAGACAGCTTGAGCAAGAACTAATAGAAACCACAAAAATTAAAAACAGACTTCAGATATTGGAATTATCAGACTCATTCTGTAGTAGCATAACCTTATATCAAATAACCTTATTATCAAAATCCAAGCAATGTAGTATGAGAAAGGCAAAAAGGAGACCGGTGTTACTGACAGATACTTGAGGCACAAATTCCAAATAACAATAGAGTCCAGTAATACATAAAAATACATACTATAGCAGGACTGAATTAGGTTTATCCAAGAAATGTAAGGTGGGTTTAACAATGGAAATATCTAAGTGTTGAGATCAGAAATACTCAGGCATTTCATAGATAAGACTCTTCCTCCGGACGTTCTTCAATAAATTCTATGACTCTATTGTATCTGCACTTCTAGAGCTGGCCGTTCCTTTTGGATTAACTCCTTGCTTTACATAAGTATATTTAATTATGTTATAGCAGAGATTACAAAGTAGAGACTTAGGGTCAGGTTCAGCCCACAGATTGTTTTATTTGGCCTGAGATGTTTTAAAGAAACTGAAGCCCACATTACAAACAGAAACTTCAATAAATTTAGATTTTTGGTGTCTCTCAAAAAAAAAAAAAAAGCCAAACAGAAATATCTGGCAATACTAGCCCATTTCTACCTGGAAGTAATTAGCTACAGCTGAGGAATAGCTGTTCCCTTTAGATAGGGTGTTCTCTCCTGTTTGCTAGAGTCTCTGCCACTCTGGCCAAGTGTCATTCACCATTAATCTGTGTATGTTCTTTCTTCCCCCTTCTTAGAGTAAACTTGAGAGAAAAAAATAACACTTGTTGTTCTAGCTCTCAGATGAGGGAAAATAGAAAACTGGACAAAGAATGGTCTATATGTCAAGAAAAATGGAGGAAAGCACATATTTTGGTGGAAGTGAAGACTATCACTTTGTGGTTACTACACCATTATCTGGTCACCTTCACTCCTTCACATTACTCACCTAGCTAGGTATGTGTTATGTTAGTGACCTCTGAGTTGGTAACAACCAAATGGCCTGGAAACAGTCTGTTTCATTCTAGGAACTTTCCAAATTCATACTCTATTATGTGTTGGCCTTACAATTTAATTTTCAGAATGCAATCTTACTTCTCTAATTCCCAAGTTCCTGGAAAGCACCTCACTAGCCCCCAAATACTAATAGAACTTAAAAGTTGCAATTGCTACTTATTATCTACCTTGAACCTTAACATAAATACAGCTAACACCTCAGTTCTCTTTTCTACTCTTGTTTCCTCCTCCCAAAATAAGCTGTTACTGAATCTTAAAAAAGAAAAAAGTTGACAGGAATGTTCACTCTGTGACCACAAAATATAATAGTAAGCTGGTATCTCAAGTGTAAGTCAATTCTCATAAACATTTGTCCAAACTACATAAACATTATTACTGCATATGGGGCAAAATAGACTTATTCTAAGACTGTTTTGTCTATTCACTGGTAACAATTACTTATCATAATGTTGTCCCTGCTCTTTGAGGAAGTTATCACCAGTGAGATTTATAACCTCCCAAGGCTAACACCCAGTCCAAGCTCACAGAGCAAGACCATGTCTTTGCATTCATGTATCCCCAAAACAGAATTAAATCTCACTCTGAGTAGATGCTTAATAATACCTTTTGATTGAATGAATTAATGAATGAACAAGAAGACATTCAAGCCCATCTTCAATCTTACTTCTTCTATTATAATACTATCATGTGGTATTTATAGTAGGGCTTCTGTCTTGACATATACTGATGCCAAAATATATCATCCAAAATTCTTTAAATGATAATTCTATCACAAGTCTCCAGAACTGTCTACATTTATTTAAATATGTATCCAGAAAGGAGTTGATTTTCCTTTTTGTGAATAAAGATTGTGTATAAAAATGACTAGATTTCAAATTGGAGGTGCTGTGTCAGAATAGTTTATACAGATGGTTCCCAACTTAATAATGCTTCAACTTACAATTTTTCAACTCTTCAATGGTGCAAAAGCGATATGCATTCAGTAGAAACTATACTTCAAATTTAGAATTTTGATCTTTTCCTGGGCTGGTAATATGCAGTATGATGCTCTCTTGTGATGCTGGGCAGCTCCCAGTCAGCCACGCAATTATGAGGGTTAGGCCAACTGTGGGCTAATGTAAGTGTTCTGAGCACATTCAAGGTAGGCTAAGCTATGATGTTTAGTAGTTTAGGTGTATTAAATGCATTTTAGACTTAGAATATTTTCAACTTACAATAGGTTTATCATCGTAAGCTGAGGAAGATCTGTACTAGCTTACACTCTTAATACCATCTTAGAGGTTAAAATTAGCAAAAGGACTGCCTCAAGATAATAATACAAATTAGATGTATAAGTTTATAAGGTTGTCAATGCAGGAGGCTGAGAGATCCCCAAAGCATAGGGATAAAAGCTTAGGAAATGTAACCAAACTTTTTCTAAATATCATCTGTGTTTTAAAAGAAAAGAAAGTCCTATATGTGTGATTTCTTATGTTTAGACTCAACCATGAGAGACAGCAAGAGAGGGCCAGAAGTGTTTGTGCCTAATACAACAAAGCTTTAATTTTAATTTGTTTTAGGGGTGGGAACGTACGTGAATTTGTTCGCTAAGTGCTATTTGAAATTTATAAGAAAGGACAAAGTACATTGCTGCAGATAACACAACATAGGCCAAGATCATACAATAGTTAATAGCACAGCAGGACCAGAATCCCAGGTCTCCAAAGTCCAAGTCTGGTAGTCTGCTCTCCCACATACTGCACCATGAGGTTACAATTTGAGAATAAACTGGTATGCAGGAAGTTTAGTGTCTTACCTGTGACATTGTGTTTGCCAACTTCAAGAAAGTTGACAAGAATGTATAGTTCGTAGAATGATAGCAGAGGCTAGAGTGGCCAAGTTACTCATGGAAGATATAATGAGGCTACTTAGGTTGACACACCATTGTTTTTTATTGCAAATGTTAATTCAAGTAAATTTTGGCCTAAAATCTGAAAGAGTAACTGCATCACCCAAGGCGGTCACTGTATTAGCAACACAACTACCCCAATAACAATCCTGTGTGCTCTAAGAGAAACACTTCCCACATCACCTTAAGTGTGCAGGGCATCCCAAATATTAAGTTAGATATAAACTATTTCAGGCAGGCATGCGATATTAAGGAAGGTCATAGTGGCCATATTAGACCAGAAACACTGATTCCTCACACATAGGCATTACGTAGGTTATAGAAAATATATATAGAAAATTCATGAGGAAGCCAGATAAAAATAAAATTGAAATAAAATGAATATAAACTTAAGTTACAACATATTTGAGAACATTTTTTGATATGATAAGGAGAGTAGGAAGATATCAACCAGAAAAGTGATCACTATGGAGTTTAAAATTTTGTCGTTGTGTCTCTAGTAATGTGTAGAAGGATGCAGTAACATTTTGGCCAAGAGGTGTGTAGTGTACCAGGCAGATCTGGTTAGTGTCTGGTATGGCAAAACATCTAATAGGTTATCACAGCCAGTATCTCTAAAAAACAAATAATTTCCTTTGGACCAGTTCTATAGTCATCCTACCTTCTGGTCTTAATTTGGTTTCCTTGGTAAATTTATCTGCCAGGGAGAGAATGTATTGATAGGTTGATAGAAATGTCTGGTCTGCTTGGCAGTTATAATAGTAAAGTAAATTAGTAAATTGTCTTTCAGGTGTACATTAGTCTCTAAGTTTTATTAAGTTGTCTCAACTACCCAATGTCCTTATCACCTTCAGTGAGTGTACACTCAATGCCTCAAATCATAAACTGAAAGGGCAGACCTTGGACTTTGGTAACTTCACTAGGAGACACAGCCTGGGAGGCCCAACCTGGACAGCTTGTTAGTCTCTTATCAAAATCATTATAATTACCAGCCCACAGAGAGCCACTGGATCCCAGAGCTCACGATTACCACTTACTCTATGCATTCCTTAATAATTCAGTGAAGGTAATTAATGTCTCCTCTAGAGCTTCTAATAAATTCAGAGATAAGGTAGTTTTTTTTTTTCCAAGAACCTCCACTTTTCGTTTCTGTCTGTAAGGCAACTTTCACCCCTAAGAATGAGGGAAGGCGGGGGTGGAGGAGGGAAGAAGGGAGAAAGATAAGAAGGGAGAGAGGGAAGCAAGGTAGGAGAGAGGGGGTTGATAGTGTGGATGGGAGGGAGGAAGGAAAGGAGGGAGGGAGGGACAGAGGGAGGGAGAGAAGAATTCAGGACCCAGTTAGTTGGGTTTGAATCCTAGGTCTACTGCTTACAGAGCTGTGTGAACTTGAATAAATTACTTACTGTTTTAGTGCTTTAGTATCCTCATATGAAAATGGGAATAACAGGATGTATTTCATATCTTGTGAAGATTAGAGTTAATATGCAAAAATACTTAGAACAGTGCCTGGCACATTGTGAATGGTTTTACATTTTCTTTCTCCCTCCCTCCCTCCATCTCTTTCTAATTTTCTTTTATTTTTAATTCTTTAATTTTTTTTTTTTTTATATTTTAAGTAGGCTCCATGCCCAACATGGGGCTTGAACTCACGATCCTGAGTTTGAGTCACATGCTCCACCGACTGAGCCAGCCAGGCACCTGCTGCATTTTATTTTATTTTTTTTTATATTTAAATTCAATTAGCCAACATATAGTACATCATTAGTTTTTGATGTAGTGTTCAATGATTCATTAGCTGCATACAACACCCAGTGCTCATCACATCACATGCCCTCCTTAATGCCCATCACCCAGTTACCCCATCCCCCCATCCACCTCCCTTTCTACAACCCTCAGTTTGTTTCCCGGAGTCAAGAGTTTCTCATGGTTTGTCTTCCTCTATGATTTCTTCCCATTCAGTTTTCCTTACCTTCCCCTATGATCCTCTGCACTATTTCTTATATTCCACATATGAGTGAAACCATATGATAATTGTCTTTCTCTGATTGACTTATTTCACTTAGCATAATACCCTCCAATTCCATCCATGTCGATGCAAATGGTATGTATTCATCCTTTTTAATGGCTGAGTAATATTCCGTTGTATATATGAACCACAACTTCTTTATCCATTCATCTGTTGAAGGACACCTCAGTCCTTCCACAGTTCGGCTATCGTGGACATTGCTGTTATGAACATTGGGGTGCAGGTGCCCCTTCTTTTCACTACATCTGTATGTTTGGGGTAAATACCCAGGAGTGCAATTGCTGGGTCGTAGGGTAGTTCTATTTTTAACTTCTTGAGGAACTGCCATACTGTTTTCCAGAGTGGCTCTACCAGCTTGCATTCCCACCAACAGTGTAAGAGGTTCCTCTTTCTCCACATCCTCACCAACATTTGTTGTTCCATGTCCTGTTAACTTTAGCCACTCTAACTGGTGTAAGGTGGTATCTCATTGTGGTTTTGATTTGTATTTCCCTGATGACAAGTGATGTGGAGCATTATTTCATGTGTCTGTTGGCCATTTGTACATCTTCCTTGGAGAAGTGTCTGTTCATGTCTTCTGCCCATATCTTCACTGGATTATTTTTTTTTTTGGTGTTGAGTTTGCTAAGTTCTTTATACATCTTGGATACCAGCCCTTTATCTGATATGTCATTTGCAAATATCTTCTCCCATTCCATAGGTTGCCTTTTAGTTTTGTTGACTGTTTCCTTTGCCGTGCAGAAACTTTTTATCTTGATGAAGCCCCAGTAGTTCATTTTCGTTTTTGTTTCCCTTGCCTCTAGAGATGTGTCTTGCAAGAAGTTGCTGTGGCAAAGATCGAAGAGGTTACTGTCTGTGTTCTCCTTTAGGATTTTGATGGATTCCTGTCTCACATTTAGGTCTTTCATGCATTTTGAGTTTATCTTTGTGTATGGTGTAAGAGAATGGTCCAGTTTCATTCTTCTGCATGTGGCTGTCCAATTTTCCCAGCACCATTTATTCTAATCAATTTTCTAAACCTACTAATTCTAATGCTACTGAAACTGCAAAAATCCTAAGATCAATTTCTTAAGTGCAGAAAATATAGTACAATATCCACTGATTATGAAAACAGTATTTCCATAAATATAACAAATGAGCCTGTGCTTGTTAAATTTGAATGTGCACAGGAATTAACTAGGCGTTTTGTTAAAATGCAGATTCTAATTTCATTGGCCTGGGATTCTGCATTTCTAACAAGTTCCGAGGTGATGCTGACACTGCTGGTCTGAAGACCACAATTTTGAGTAACCTGGTTATAGATGACTTGATTTAAATACATACATACATATATACATACATAAGATGAACAAAGTAAAATAAAATATTTTTAATGCTAGGGATGGAGCTAGAGACTATTATGCTAAGTGATATAAGTCAGAGAAAGATAAATACCATAGGATTGCACTCATATGTGGAATTTAAGAAACAAACAAATGAACATGGGGAAAAAAGAGAGAGAGGCAAACCATAAAACAGATTCTTAACTATAGAGAACAAACGGAGGGTTGCTAGAGGGAAGTAGGTGGGTGATTGGTTAAATGGGTGATGGGTATTAAGGAGGGCACTTGTGATGGGCACTGGCTGTTATATGTAAGTGATGAATCACTAAATTCTACTCCTGAAACTAATATTACACTATATGTTAACTAACTGGAATTTAAATAAAAACTTGAAAGTACAAAAAATTAATTAAAAAATAAACTGCTATGAGAATAGCCACCAGTGGGGAGTACCCCATAAACACCAGTATTATTGCTAGGAAGACATAGGTATGCCTTAGATTACACAATAATTATATTGCTCAAATGTATGTGTTATACATGTATATATATATATATATATATATATATATATATATATATATATGCTGCATTTATGTTTTATTCATATTTAAATGCATTTAGGGAGCTCTTATTGAAAGAAATCCTGACAATACTTTTGTCACAAGAATAATTGGCTAACTTATTGATATGGTTTAGAACACAAAAGTAATATATTCTGGTAGGAAAAAATTCTATCATGTCAGAAACCTGTAACTTTAAAATGGAAAATTCCCCCTTCCACTTCTAAGCCCCTGGGCTACTAACTGTTAAGAATCTCATGTGATACTTTCAAATATTTTTCTGTTTTCATGTATACACATGTAAGAGTTTTCTTCAGAAAATGTATTTATACTATACCACTATAGTGTAGCTTTCCTTTTCCTCAAAAAAGGATCACAGACGTCCTTCCATTTAATACGTAGAAATTTATCTCATTATCTTCAGTGATTTGCATAGTATTCCAACATACTATAACTTATTTTCCCATTCCCTCTTGCTATGCTTTTAGGTTGTCTCCAATTATTTGCTATTACAAATAACGCTATGATGAATCTTCTTATAAGTCTTTATATAGTTGTGTGAATACGTATGTAATATGGTTCTTGGAAGTGAAATTATTGTAAGGACATGTACCATCTAGATTTTGAGAATTGCTAAATTGCTTTTCAAAAAGACTTCTACCACTGGTCCATCAGCCTGCCCATTTATGCCCGCACTGTAAAGTGGATGTTTACAAGCATTTCAATTTCTTGATAATCTGACAGGAAAAAGGCATCTCTTTAAATTTTGGTTTGTATTTTCTCGATCACTAGTGGATTTACCATCTTTTACAATGTCACTAGCCATTGTTTAACACCTTCTGTGAATTGCCTGTTCATATCACCTGCCAATTTTTCTCCTGGGGGAGAGCTCTCTGTATATTAGATATTAATTATATTTCTAATATACATATTAATTTTGTTATGTATGATGAAATTTTGTTGTCTCGCTTTTAAGTTTTTGTGGTGTTTGTTGTACAGAAATTTCTATACAGTCAAGTGTTTCTCTTCTGGATTCTTTTTTTTTTTTTATGTTTTATTGCTTGCTTAGGAAGCTTTTCTCTATCCTGAAATAATAAAATATCCTCCCATATTTTTCTAATAACTTCATTGTTTTAGTTTTCATGTTTACTTCTTTAATCATGGTATATGTCAAATTGTTTTTAAAATATACTTGCATGAGACTTTTCCCACTAATTTTATAGTTTAGTCAATATTATACTACATTGCTACAAGAAAGTGTTATATAAGTTTATGTAGAATATCTGGATAGCCTAAAAAAGCACATAGGCCAGTGGTCCTAGCATTTCCTACATGTAATTTTTATTCAACCTATTTTCATATTAAAAATCAAATCAAAATCACCCCAAATCAACTTTCATAAACCATTTAACTATCACACATTATTAAAAATTAATATTCAGAATTACTGCATGTTGATTCTGCCTGTATGCAATCCTCTTTTGTAGTGCTGAGTCAGTACTACAGAGAAAATTCTCTTCATTTAGATCTCTGCTTCAGTATCATCTCTTTAAAGGTATTTTCCATGGCCATCCCATCAAACCTCACCTCCCTCCATTCTTTTGGCCTGCTGTTTTTTTTATAGTTCTTACCAGTACTTGAAAAATTGTATTATACAGGCTTGCCTATTGCCTCTCACCTTGAGGGCAGGGTCTTGATCTCCAGCATCTAGAACAACTCAGATATATGTTGGATAAATTATCAAAGAAAGTTCTCAAGACATTAATATAAAGTCAAAAATAAAAAGTACTAGGTATGCTAGAAGTGGTGACTCTTTGACCTCTCAGTCATTGGATTTAAGCCAATTAATCACATGTTAAGGAAAAGAACAAATTGAAGAACATTCATATTTGACAGATCTAGGAATTCATGTCAGTTTAAAAAATAAATTCCTCCCCCCAAAATCAAACTATCCAGTTTGCCCATTTTATTTCTATGCTTTATTCCACACTACTAGGGCCTTGTTAAATACAATAGAGCATACTTATATAATGGAATACTAAGCAACCATTTAAAAAAGATGTGATACAAGCATATTTATTAATATGAGAAGTTTGTGGGGGGGGAAGCATGCAACAAAATATTTAATTGTAATCCCTCTTTCATAAAAGCAAAAATATCTATTACATGTGTGAGTGTAAACACATTCTCTGGTGAGATATACATCAGAACGCTAACAGTGATTATCTCTGGGTAATAGGATTAGATTTTATTTTCATATGTTTTCTCTGTATTTTCTCATTTCTCTAAAATAAACATGTATTACTTCTGTAAAAAGAAAAAATTGTTACTGTAGAAGAATGTAATAATGTGTGATTGAGTGGACTTGCCAGCCCCCTCCTAGAATGCCTGCAGAGACTGCAATAATCTGCAGAGACTGCAAAGCTAAAAACTCACTTCCTAGATTTCCTTGCAGAAAACCTAATATAAGTTTTGAAAGTCAAAAGGCGGAGGCCATCTGACTGTTGCTTTAGCTATTCTGAGTGGCAGAATTTATTCTAAGTGGCTTTCACTATTCTGAGTGCTTAGCCATGGAGAGGTTGAATTTTCCTACAGTTCTAGTATATATATATGTATATACTATATACATATATATATATTTAAAGATTTTATTTATTTATTTGAGAGAGAGAGAGCACATGAGAGGGGGGAGGGTCAGAGGGAGAAGCAGACTCCCTGCTGAGCAGGGAGCCCAATGCGGGACTCGATCCAGGGACTCCGGGATCATGACCTGAGCTGAAGGCAGTCGCTTAACGACTGAGCCACCCAGGCGCCCCTATATACATATATATATATACAACACACAGTTGCAGCACATTCCTCATTCCCAGACCACAGCTGTTGCAGCAGGTCCTAACATCAGGGACTCCAATGGTGAACCCTTGACTGCTGCAGATGTAGCAGTTCTGCTGGTGGGCCAGTAACATAGGTTTTGCTGGGAGTCATTCCTGGAAACCCAAACTTGAGCCTACTCCTCCATATCTTCCCATGACCTTGTAAGAAACTAGGTAGCTTTCAAAATGCTCAGTATTAATCCCCATTCCTCTTCAAATAGCGGGAGTGGTTTGTTTCCTGCGAATAAGTTGTCAATTTACAAAGATGATAAATTGCATATCATCTGCTTTAAAAATAACTTATAGTACATAAACCTATTTTGGCATATGGGGAGGGCATGCAAGACTAACACACAGAAACACACACATATGGGGAAAAAGAATCACTAAACACACTAAAATGTCAATGTAGTCATCCCTGATGGTAGAACGATCGGTAATTTAAATTTTATTTTTGCTTATCTTTCTTCAAATTTTTTAAAGGAAAAACCTTAAAAGCTTTTCTCCCCTGCAAGACACAAAATACTCCTACAGGGGGGGAAAAAAAGTGATTTCTGAATGTATCTTGAAATGTTTTAGGCAACTAGATTAACTGAAGTTATTAATCTGCATGTAACACCATAATACACACTGAAGTATGTATCATGGTCTAAATAGGGGAGCAAGTCCCCATGGTTCACGATCTCAGAACAAGTATTTGTCTATTCCAGTGGCACAGTCAAGCAGACTGCTCTCTGCTGGAAAAAGGGCAGCTACCTTGGGAACTAAACACATGAGGTGAGACTAGTCAGTGCAGCAGCTGCTGGCAAGCTTTCTTTGTTTATGGTAGCAAAAGTATATTGCTTAGAATCGGCTAGTTATTTTAAAAGGCACAGAACAGAATGGAAGTGCCTTCACCTATCCAAGCATTAAATGAGATTTCAGAAAAGAAAGGGCAAAAGTGAAATGAACAAAGGAGACTTTCTTTTAAATGCTCCTTTCAATACACCTTTTTAAAAAAGAAAAAACTTCCCACATAACTAACATATATTTCTGGATTGTTCTTCATTCATCCATTTTCTCTACCCACCAGCTTCATGACCAAGACCCAGACAAAGACAAGTCATATTTCTTTATTCACTGGCAAACATTATCATGAAGGATCACAATGCATTTACAATTATCCAAAGAAGCAGCACATAAAATAAGCCGTTCTTAAGCTATGGAAATTCCTATCAAAGAATTTTATTAGAATTAGATTATAAGAAAATATCCTTATACCTATTAACACAGTTTTATAAAGCTATTTTTAATGTCATTTGATACTGGTTATTCTTATTAAAAGCATCTTTCAATGACAAGTTTTTAATTTTTATAAACAGATTTTGGATCTTTTATGGTTATTGCTTTCTGTGACCTAAGAAACCTTTGGCTACACTCAAGTCACAAAGATATTCACCTATGTTTTCCTCTAAAAACCTTTGTACTTTAGCTATTAAATGAAGGTCAATGATCCATCTCAAATTCATTTTTGTGAGGAAGGTCTTGGTTCATTTTTTTTCCACATGGAGGTTTAGCTGTTCTGGCCTCATTTATTGAAAAGACTTTCTTTTTCTGTTGGATTGCTTTGCGACCTTTGTCAAAAATCAAGTAACCACATAAATGTGGATTTATTTATAGGATTTCTCTTCTGTTCCACTGATCGATTTGTTGTTGATCCTCATGCTAGTGTCACACTGTCTTGATGACTGGATACTACTGACTATAATATTCCTTGTATTGCTTTACGAAATTTAAGCCTCTATGAAATGGGTATATAAGGGCACCTGGCTGGCTCACTCAGTGGAGTGTGCAACTTTTGATCTCGGCATTGTGAGTTCAAGCCCCACGTTGGGTGTAGAGATCACTCCAAACTAAAAAAATCTTAAAAAAACAAAACAAAACAGAGTATATAAATTAAGTTGAAATAATTGCATGGGATCGAGATGAGCCTAAAATAATCCTTAAGAAATCACTTTTTAAAATTGTATCATGGATTTGAAAGCACTCCATAATTACTATTGTATCCAGAGCAAAATACATTTACCCACAAATGAAAAACTACAAATTCTTTATTACCTTCATCTAAAATTATGTATGAAAAATATTTCATTAATTTTTCTACTCAATTTCCCACCAGATTTTTTCACATTAGTTATTTAATAATACCACAATGTAGTAAGATTTAAAATAATCCTTAAAAAATTCATGTGTTTGAAGCTAGAAGATGAATAAGCAGTCGCTCTATGTATGTTTAAACTTTTCCATAATAAACTGTTGAAAAAAAAAGTCATGTATCAATTTCAGAAATGTATCTAGTAAGGAAAAAAAACTAGATTATTTCCTTTATAAAAAGAAGTTCCATAAAATCTCCTTTAAAGTTTAACTTGGAGAAGATTAGGAGCAAGAATACAATTATTTCATAAAATTAAAAAAAAACCAAGCAACTCCCAAAAGTAATTTTAAAAATTCCATTGTGAGCCAACTGTACATGGTTCTTGAAACTATTGGGCTGTACCAATTTCATTCAAATTGGCATAGAAGAATTCTCCACCACCACATCGCATTTTTTAAACAAAGCAGATAGCCTAAATTGTCAAACATCTGATTTTTTATAAAGATACAGCTTAGCAGTCTAAAAAATGTTGCCAGACTGACAGTAACACCAAAAATCTTTTAAGATTTATCATTTGTTCTTAACCTGAAATTCTGCTTTGAAGCATAATACTCACACCTTCCTGAAATAATTCTAATAACAAATAACCCCAAACACTTAAAGAAAGTCGGCTAAAATAAACTGAATGTTTATTACTTTTTCTACTGGCAGCAATAAAAATCACTAGAAACTATACTTTTGTCTTTTTCAAATGATCTGCATTAAAACCATACTTTCTCAAGATAAAATTCAGTTTTAAAATCCTCAAAATGTTTAGATATCATACACAAATACTGATTTTTTTCATTAATGATGAGGAGAAACAAGAGATCTAATTTAATCAAGATCTGACATTCATAAATTTTAAGCATGTAACTGAGCTAAAAGATTGAGAGATTAATTATAACAATTACAGGTAGAGAATAACATTTGTGTAATTCCTAGGTTCATTTGATAGTATATATCCACAGAACCAACAGCAGAAGTTCTCAGATCCAATGTCAAATAATGGAATTTGGGCAAGCACTCTGAATATCACTTTTATTTAATATGCACTACATGCACATGATGCAGGTAGGGAAAGAATCCATGCATTAAAGACAAGACAGACTGGTACTATTGCCAAACGTGCATTGAGTCAATTAGGATGATGCTCAAAGTCCTTTATACTTAATCGTTTCCATGAAAATAAGTGCAGAAGCAGAAATGTGTATACATCCCAAAGCATCTTCTTCATTTGGTTTCCTGTGCTTTCTTTGCATTCTGTTTTTCTTTTGCCTAGAAGTTAAAGATAGTATTCTATAAAATCTTAAAAGTCCATTTTAGATCACGTTAAAATGTGTGTAAGTGGGCATTCTTAAGCTAAAAGGCTTGAAATGCATTGTTTTCAAGATTTCTAGAGTATTATCTTTCATAACTCAAGACTTGCAACAAACTACTGCTGGACAAATTATAGTTGTGTTTTGCCCTCAGTAAAAAAGGATCATGTTCGGTTTACAGTTCTTTCTTATCTGCAGTTGAAATATATTATTATAATTGTAATAACTTAAATATACATAATTACTCATGCCACAAAGTCATACTCATTCATAAATACTTCAAAATGATATATTTACATATGTGCCCATTTCTCATTCAAATTGAGTATAAGAAAAATCTTATATTAGTTTCTGCATGTTTGAATGAGTTTAACAGAATATCAGTAAAGGATCACATGTCTGTAGTATTAACAAACATTACTTACAGAACCTTTTTAAAAAATGCTCTTACCTTATTTCATTTGATCCTCATAACAATTACATAGCTTGAACCCAGTAATTCTATTTTATTTTTCAGCAGATGAGAAAGACAGCTTATAGATTTCAAACTTGACAAAAGTCACACAGCTAGTATAAAATAGGACCTCAAGAGGTCAAAAGACACCTGTCCTATAGTGGTGCTTTTCAACGTACAGACCAATGACCTGGGGACTCTGCTATAATGCTGATTCAATAAAAAGCCTGAGCTTCTAAATTTCTTTTTTTTTTTTTTAAAGATTTTATTTATTTATTTGAGCCAGAGAGAATGAGAGAGAGCACATGAGAGGGGGGAGGGTCAGAGGGAGAAGCAGACTCCCTGCCGAGCAGGGAGCCCGATGCGGGACTCGATCCAGGGACTCCAGGATCATGACCTGAGCCGAAGGCAGTCGCCCAACCAACTGAGCCACCCAGGCGCCCGGGATTCTAAATTTCTAACAAATTTTTAGGGGATACCAATTCCACTGGTCCTCAGATGACACTTTTGAGAAATAAGATTTTAGAGTACTAGAATATAATGTTCTTTCTACTATGCCACTTGAATCAGAAAGGAACAAATAGAGTTTTGTTATCACACAACTAAGAATAAAAACTTCCTTAGATTAAAAAATAGGGTAATTACAACTACAATATTTTTATAATGTATTAGGTAGTATAATTATTATACAACTATATGATAAAATAAAGTGCTATGCCTGAGAATATATTAAGGCAAAATATTATATGTACCATATAAAATAAAATTTACATGAACATTTTTGGTTAGCATAATTTATAATTTGATATGTATATGATTTTTAAAAAAGAAGTTCTGTTTCCAAATAATAAAAATACAATTTAATTTCAGATATAATTTGAAATAAAAATATGTACTTTTCCCATATTGATCTCTGAATATACTCTGAATATACAGAATGTTTAGTAGGATTAACAAAAATAAACTTAGTGGTTTATGACATAAATTTTACAATATAATTAAATGAGCAGACATCTAATACAGAGAGTGTACATACATTTATTAAACTATATAATTCAGATAAAGTTAAGAATAAGTGAAATAAGTTAAAAATAATTACCACCATTTATTGAGCACTTATTTATGTACTTTATAGATATTTAGTCCTCAAGAATGTGAAGTAGGTATGATTCCTAATTTATAGATGAAGAAACGGAAACTATAAACAAATAACTTGCCTAAAAGCACCAGCTAAATTCGCACCAGCAATCTAAAACCAAAAGGCTGTATTCTGTTCAGCCTTTGTTATAAATAAAAAAACAATATTACGTTTCTACATAGCATGGAAAAAAGGTACACTGTTACCTTCTATACAGTATGTCAATGAAACATCAAAAATCACTGACTCAAATCAGATAATTCTGTAATAAGAGATATCAATGTAGGTATTATTGTGAATACCAACTATTCTTCTACCTTATTTCTATTAAGGAATAGAAAAAGTAAGTTCTAAAGATTATTATTATTTTTTAAAGATTTTATTTGTTTGTTTGACACAGAGAGAGAGAGAGAGGGAACACAAGCAAGGGGAGTGGAAGAGGGAGAAGCTGGCTTTCCACTGAGCAGGGAGGCCGATGCAGGGCTCGATCCCACTACCCTGGGACCATGACCTGAGCTGAAGGCAGACGCTTAACCGACTGAGCCACCCAGGCGCCCCAGTCCTAAAGATTATTACCAACTGAATTATAATGTCTTAGTAAAATGTGGACAAAATTCAGTATTTTGAAGGTGCTTTGAATCCCACAGCAACTGATTCTATGATTTTATATTATGGTAGGTTATTGGTGATTATTAAAAACCTGGGATAGACAATGATCCAGAATTACTAGGTTAAGGTAAAAATATTAAAAGAATTTTACTAAGTATACCTGAATTCAGTAAAAGTTTCACAAATGAAATCTTCAGCTAGCTGATTTTATATGTTAAGAAATAGATTTGCTATAGGGCACAAGAAGTTTTATAGCTATGTATTTTTAGGTTATTTCCCAAGCAGGTATTACATAATGTATATTCAACTCCTCAGAAAAGAGTAGAAGTCTCATATAACAAAAATACTTATAAAAGGTAAGATCTTAACCTAATTCATTATAGCCATATGCCCTCAGGAGAATCAAAGTCTTGATCTTTTCTTTATTATTCTGTAAAATAAAAAGATGTTCAAATTCAAATACTTTCATGCCATCACAGGCTCTAACCAACTACCTCAGTTACTCAGAGATCTGATCCTGGACAGGGTTGGCATTTACACCACTGCCAAGAGTAGCCACATCTTTCCTCTTTGGTTCTTTCTACCTCTTTTATACTTTGTTCCTTTATTCTACTTTCCCTTGGCATAGGGGACTGAGGGGTCGGGGGAGGAACAGTTAAACTTATTAATTTCTTAGTAATTTCAACTTATCCATTTCTGAATTCTACATGTTATTTTTCTTAGAAGTATTACTATTAAGCAATTATCACTATTAAAGCCTTTGTATTGTATATAATTATAAAATCTCATCATTATTGTTTTTTCATTTGTAACATGTTTATCTGCAGAAAGTAATATTCAATATGATATAATGATTTATTTTTTTCAAAATGTGATGAACAAAATACATTTATGCTTAAGGAAGCTGATTTATTGGTAGAGAATAAGCATTTGATTCTAACCACAGATTTAAAATTTTATGGATGTGAAACTTCAAGTGGCATAAGGCTATTAAAGAGCCACCCTGTGCTCCCCCAGGACTTTCAGCATGTATTGATTCTGGCACTTATCAGAACAATCCTATTCAGCACAATACTGTAATTATTTATTCCTTTCCCCAACTGTATCATGAACTGCTTAAGAGAGAAGAGTATATCTTAGTTATACATATATCTATAGACTTTAAGAAGTCCTGGAATATACTTACAGCTAGATAAATGTTTGATGAATAATCTTAAAATTTCAAAAATTTTAATCAAATAATGCATCTGAATTCCCTATATTCCTTAGGGGATATTCCTTAGGGGATAACAGAATGATTCCTTTAAGGGAATTCCTTAAGGGATAACAGATATTGTATATACACAAGGAATAAATGTAACCTCAATATTGCTTATGCAATATCATGAATCAAAGAGTAGTCTGAAGAAATAGGCAAAAGTAGATCAATAACTATCCCTTCAAAAAAAAGGTGTAAACACAAGAACACACTGAGCTGGTGTCCCACTAACACCAGGCATTCATATACTGCCACACTGTGTCCAAAATGTGAAGTAAGAAATTACAGTTCAATGCCTGTTCTCCAACTACAAAAATATCTGGGGATATATTGTCCTCAAAATCAAACAAGAATGGTCGTTTTCCTAATTTGCACCAAAAAGTTTATTCACAGACCAATTTTAAAGAAAAATACATACATTTTAAATTTCTCTAATAACATTTGGCCTTTAGTAATATTTATCTATAGTTAAAATCTGATGCAACAGATCATATGATTTAACACAACAGTATATTATTATTTTAATATTTTTAATAGAGAAATATTTCATAGTGTTTCATACAAAGAACACAGTATCTAGGAACTTCTGAGAATCACAGAACCCTAATTGTTCATCTAAAACTTTAAAAATCAGTTTCCCATCTTAGAATAACACCATGGGATACATGAACAGAAAATCTGTATGGAAAAGAGAAGACTTAGCAGTTTTCTGCAATAATTTGTGCACTTAGTGCTAAAAGCAGAAGCACACGTTTCAGGATCTGGATAATAAGGTATACACAAAAACCTTAATTCTCATTTCCTATTATTTATGATGATATAAAAAGGCTGGGTTGAAATGTATCTTTGCTTCAGAAACTTTAAAATTAATAAGAAATACATACCTACCATGTACTCTGCTCTTAAGTTAATGGTCCAAACTTTTATTTGCCTAGTAGTATCTTCTCAAAGTGTTCCTCAAAATGTGGTACACAAACCAGCTGCATTAGAGTCACTTGGGGTAACTTATTAAAGATTCCTTCCCCTATATCAGAATATCTGGGGAGGGGCCAGGTAACATGTATTTTAAAGAGTATCCAGTGATGGTCACTTTCAGAAACACTGATTTACAATATAAACTTAAAAACAATTTAACTGTATTGCAATTGTGCAATTAATATTTAAGTGTCTTATACTGAAGAAAAAAAATCTTAGAAATCAGAATTTTTCACAAACCTATGTGAGCTTTTCTTTGGCAGAAAGAATACTAGCTTAGGAATGAATAAAAAACCCATTTATTAGTCTAGGCTATAGTTATTTTTTCCCCCTTCAATGTCCATTCTAGTTTTAAATTCTATGATAATTCAAATTTTTCCTAAATTAAATAACAAGGAATCTATTATTTCAACTGTTACTATTAAAAAGTTGCTTTCAACTTAGGGGCGCCTGGGTGGTTCAGTCGGTTAAGTGTCCAACTCCTGCTTTCGGCTTAGGTCATAAGCTCAGGCTCATGAGATCAAGCCCCATGCATCAGGCTCTACACTCAGCATGGAGTCTGCTTGAGATTCTCTCTCCCTTTTCCTCTGCCCCTCCCCACTGCTCTCTCTCTCTCTCAAATAAATAAATAAAATCTTAAAAAAAAAATTTGCTTTCAGCTTAGACAGGAAAAATTTTGAATTTTATTCTAATACGAGGTACAACCTAAGTTCTTAACACTAAGGACTTGGGAAGGCTAAAGCAATGGGACAATTCCTTATTTTGATTTTATATCAGGCTGAACTAAAAAAAATATCAGGTTGAACTAATGCTCATCTAGAATATACAACAACAGATAAATGCAAAAAAAATTAAAATAGGACTGCTTCAACCAATTTTACCTCTACTCAAACCAAAAAAGCATCTTGTTTTGGGGGAATCTAAATCTAAGTATTCATCAGTAAAATACTTACCTTTTCTACTAGTGGTATTAACTGTTGGTGTTCTGCTAAAGTCTTTAATAATTCCATAATGAAAGGCAGGTAATTATGCTTCCTTCTGATATTTTCAATCTGAAAATAAAACAAATATCAAACCACACTAACTTTACATTTCCACTAAGTTTCTGATATTTTGATCTTTGCATCCAACTCAAAATAGAAATGGGAGAAAACCTTCCATTCTCATAAGAAAAAATATTAGAAATAACGAGATTCCATCCCCACTGAGAATAAAGACTAATACAATAAAACATGTGAGAGTTTCTTGGGTGTGGCTTCCTACTCTTGGCTTAGCAAATAACACTTTTAAAAGTCTAAAATTATTTATGAAAACTTAAGATGAAAGTAAATTTAAGAAGCCCACATGATAAATTAATACTCTTACTACAACTATGCAAATAATCAGGCCACGCCTAATGAAACCAGCTTTATTTTGTGATCAAGAATAATCTTTCTCTGAATAACTTTTAATGAAGAAGATCGACTATAGGGAAAGATCTGTGCTTCAGGTGAAAACTATGCATTGTCTAGAGCACCCTCCCAAGTGACGTGATTCTAGTTTCTCACTGCCATTGAGCTATTAAATATTCTGTCTGGTAGAGGTTCAATTTACTTCCCTTCTCCCGTAGAAAAAAAAGTTCCCATCTTCAGTAAATTCATTTCAACATTCCTTTACTTCATATAAACTTGAGCTGCTTTAACTTCTCGTTGGAACTAGTTGTGACTACAGATTCCTTCAATTAATTAATGAATTAAATAAAATCTTAACACATGTTCATTTTATAGCAGTAAGAGAATCATTTCACCTTTTTGAACAAGCATTTTCAAGCAACGTAGCATGTAAAGATTCTGAAAACTTAATTTGTGTTTTACTTTAGGCTAATATTAAAACTTAGTGATGAAATAACCCTGCATTAAGAATATGTAAGTGATGGGTAGTTATCTTTGTATACCACATAAAATGGAAGATAAATATTCAAGCTTTCATCCCTTACTTTCCTATCTCCATTAACTTGGAATACTCTGGAGCCAGCCCCTACCACTTCCAACTGAAGAAACCGTACCAGTTCAAGGTTCACTTATTTAACAGTCATTTATTGGCTGTTAAGTATGATACAAAGCGCTATGCTAATGCTTTGGTGAGCAATAAAAAAGAAAAAAGGACGATCCTTGCCTTCAACTGAGCTTCAAATGAGTAACAATGCTTTTTCTACTATGATACACATGAGAAATGACATAACTACCATTTCCAAACTCACACAGTTTAAGAGAAGAGATGCAAATGGTTAACTTCAAGTATAAAGCCCTTTAATTCTTTCTTTTTTTTTTTTTTTTCAGTAGGTTCCACGCCCAACATGGGGCTTGAATTCGTGACCCTGAGATCAAGAGTCACATGCTCTACCGACTGAGCCAGTAAGGTGCCCCAAGCCCTTTAATTCTAAATTTGAAGACTGAATTCACATTGTACAAATTCACATTCTATTTTCTCTTCAAAACTAAAATAAGAAGCAAACAAAAATGTATTTCTTAGCTCTGAAAAGGCCTAGACATAATGACTAATCAGTATCACTGAGCATCCAAATAGTGGTTTCTAAATAACATTTCCCAACAAAAGAACCCAGGGCTTCTTGAAAAAAATGGCTAATCCAAGTCTGCAGTAGAAAATGGACAAGATGAGTCTGAACCATCTTGTCATACTGGAAATCAAGGAAGCTATCAAAGATGAAGAGAATCATATCAGAAGGACTTAGGACTTGAAGTGGATCCTAATGGCCAAAGATAAGACAATTTGATCATCATTAATTGCAGTGAACTGAAACATCAAATAGGTTAAAAATTTGTTCATAATGATACTTCAAAAAAAATTAAAAAGAAAGAAACCTCCTAGTTACCTTTGTGGGGTGCCAAGGAACCAACTCATTATTCTGAAAACTAGTAAATGATGGGGGAAAAAATCAAATATTCAACATACCTTCATGTCAAAATATACTACTCTATATTAAAACAAAGGAACAAAAAAAAAAGAAAACATACCTTATATCTTTTTAGTTTCTGTACTTCTTCTTCAATAAGCATCTGGTTTTTGGCAACCTCTGACTGAATAGCACTTAACATATTATTACCCTGGTCTGTATCCATGGGTTCCTCCTTAGGGTAAAGAAAAAGGAACAGCATACCCTAATGATTGAGGCTTGAGTCCAAAATATTTTAAAATGATAAACACAGTACAATTATTTTCAAATTTTACTCTTAATATTGGTGACAGAATACCAGTCTAACTGCAATATTAAAGGACAAAAGCCCTAAGTAGTACCTCCCATATTTCTATGTTCTACAATAACACATATGAATTTTTATCTAAAAAAAACCTATACTGCAAAATACTATATTGCTACAATCTTTTGCTTAGCTATAAAATAAATTTGCTTAAATATGCTATTAAGAAAATGTCATCAATCAAAGGAATGTAAAAAAGGTACTATTACTAATTATCTTCTCCGATCATATTTACTACAAAAAAAAAATCAATTATATAGACTAGTAAATATTACATGTAAATCTAAATGTACCCACTTAATTCTCTGAGAAATATATTCTAACTTGCTTAATTATAATAATGAAATTAAATAGTTAATTGCTAACACTTACTTAGCATGTAATATTTGTCAGTCTGTTTTTTAAGTGGCTTACATATATTAGCTCAGTTAATCCTCACAACAGCTTTCTAAGGTAAATACTATTAACTTCATTTTTCATTAAGAAACTTAAGCACAGGGGCAGGAGCTCCTGGGTGGCTCAGTCAGTTAAGCGACTGACTCTTGACTTAGGTTCAGGTCATGATCTCAGGGTCATGAGATGAAGCCCCTCGTGGGCTCCATGCTCTGCATGGAGCTTGCTTAAGATTCTCTCTCCTTCTCCCTGCCCTGCTACCACTTGCACACATACGTGCTTGCTCTCTCTCTCAAAAAAGAAAGAAAGAGAGAGAAAGAGAGAGGGAAAGGAAAGGAAAGGAAGGAAGAAAAGAGAGAGAGAGAGAAAAAGAAAGAAAGAAAGAAAGAAAGAAAGAAAGAAAGAAAGAAAGAAAGAAAGAAAGAAAGAAAAAAAAGAAAGAAACAAAAAAAGAAAGAAAGAAAGAGAAAGAAAGAATGAAAGAAACTGAAGCACAAAGAAGTATATTCCAATTCATACATCCGCTAAGTGGCAAAGCCAGGAGCTGAATCTAGGGAGCCTGACTCCAGAGTGTATTCTCTTAATCATCACTCAGGACACTTAATTAAATCAAAAAGGGAGGAAGGGAGGGGGAGAGAGAGAGAGAGAGAGAAAGAGAGAGAGGGAGGGAGGAAGGAAGGAAACGAAAAAGAACAAAGAGAAAGAAACAAAGAAAGAATAAAGAAAGAGAAAGAACAAAGACAGAGAGAGAGAGAGAGAATACTTTCCCTGAGACAACTAAACTAGAACTTTGCACCTAAAAACATGGTCACAAACCTCAGCAAGTTGTCTTTGTAACTCCGCTATCTTCTGTTCATATATCATTTTTCTGTCAGACACAATGGCCATTAAGTTAAATCGAATTTCACCTTCACTGTACCTAAAAAAAGTTAAAGTTTATAATGTAATTAACAATTGTTAACACTATTATAATTAAGATAATCTATTGTGACTACCCCATGGTTCTTTAGGATAAACAAATCTATCAATTGGCTAACAGTGAAAATTGACATTTAAAAAAAGCTTTCACATATGAAAGGCTACAACTGCAGAAAAAAAACTAGCTCAATTTAATCACAAATATTTTTAAATCTTCTAAAATAAAATTATACCACTAAACATGTGAAATAAAAAAATATTTTGTTTTCCTACTTTTATAAGAAACATGGCAACCATCATTTACTTCAGATCTCAGAAAAAAATAACTAAGACCTCACGGTTGTTGGATTAATTATACTGGCATTATGATGGTAATTAACTATATACTTTTTTCCAAGTCATGATGTAGTTATTTTTAGTTAATATATTTTTATATTTCACTTATACTTTACATTTTATTTTAAATTATAAAATATTTGTATAATATTTTATTAATATAATATGGTTATATCCTGTTGCAAAATTTCTGAATGCTGTTTTATTTTCACTACTCTGATACCAGGGTATCACAATGAGACATCTCATAGTATGTTTATTTATGGTAAAGACTGACATTAGAAGAATTACTGGTAAGATTATGGAAATGGTGCTTAATCAAGATGAGAATATATAGAAAATGTAAGCCTGTTTTTTCATTATTCACTTATAACAGTTTCTCATACATATTTCTATTCACTGAAAGAATATGGAGCAATATTAACTACAGTGCTTTGAACTATGTAAAAATGTTGTTTTTAAAACTCTGCTGTGGGGGCGCGTGGGTGGCTCAATCATTAAGCATCTGCCTTCGGCTCAGGTCATGATCCCAGGGTCCTGAGATTAAGCCCCCCATCGGGCTCCTTGCTCAGAGGGAAGCCTGCTTCTCCCTCTCCCACTCCCCCTGCTTGTGTTCCCTCTCTCGCTGTGTCTCTCTCTGTCAAACAAATAAATAAAATCTTTAAAAAAAAATAAAAAAATAAAAAAAATAAAACTCTGCTGTGGACAATTATCATATGATCTCGCTGGTATGTGGAATTTAAGAAACAAGACAGAGGATCATAGGGGAAGAGAGGACAAAATGAAACAAGATGAAACCAGAGAGGGAGACAAACCATAAGAGACTCTTAATCATAGGAAACAAACAGCGTTGCTGGAGGGGAGGGGGTGGAGGGATGGGGTAACTGGGATGGACAATGGGGAGGGTATGTGTTATAATGAGCACTGGGTATTATATAAGACTGATGAATCACAGACCTGTACTCCTGAAACAATTAACACATTATATGTTAAATGAATTTAAATTTAGAAAAATAAAATAAAAAAATAAAATAAAAATAAAATGGAACTTCCATTTCCTTATTTCTCTCACTAAGAAACACCAAATAAAAACACTAGACATAATATATATTTTTTAAAAGAAAATGAAAGGATGAACGAAAATTCTGAAAGGTGGAGAGAAGGCAGACAAGCTAGGGAACCAGGACCCAAAAATGACACAGTGGTGAACTCCTTGAGTTATCTCATTTGCCTTCATATAGCCTAGACTTGGAATTAAAGAAGCCAGCAACTAAGAAACGCCAACAGGCACAGACAAAAAAAGCACCAACAAAAGTCTGCTCCTTCTTTCCAAATAGGAAAGGGGCGACTCATGAAACAGAAAACCTTTAGACAATTACCACTCTACCATAGGTAAACACAACTGAAAAAACACTGTGCCCTAACTCTACCCACCAGCAAAGACTGAGTAGGGAGATAGGACTTTCATCCCTGTGGGCAGTAATGACACCTATTTGCAGTGTCTAGAAGAGACTAAATGGGAAGCCAAGTGGGAAGTCACTACCATACGGTGGTAAAGAAGCCTCCCCCACTTCAGCGACAGTGAAGCCATGTAGTAAGGAGTAACAAGGCATTCCTACTCCTTCCAGCCAGGGTAGTATCAAGTGGACACCCTTTTGGGGGCCAGAACTCCCACCCCTGCCCAGCAATAACAGGGAACCTCTTCCCATCTCAGATGTCAATGGAAGCAGAGTGGGGAATCTGAACTTCTACTCTCACCTGGCAGTAATGAGGTAGCATCCTGATTTACCCAGCCAGAGCAGTGCTCATATAAACCAGCTTAACAGAAATTTTATTTAAAAAAATCCAGTGTCATATTATATAAAACCACAAATGTCCAGGTTTCAATCTATAATCATTTGTCATATTAAAAATGATGAAAATCTCAACTTGAATGAAAACACTAAATCAAAAGAAAGTAGGACTGGGGTGCCTGGGTGGCTCAGTTGTTAAGCGTCTGCCTTCGGCTCACGTCATGATCCCAGGGTCCTGGGATCGAGCCCCACATTGGGCTCCCTGCTCCGCGGGAAGCCTGCTTCTCCCTCTCCCACTCCCCCCGCTTGTGTTCCCTCTCTCGCTGTGTCTCTCTCTGTCAAATAAATAAATAAAACCTTAAAAAAAAAGAAAGAAAGAAAGAAAAAAGAAAGCAGGACTGGCTATATTACTATGAGATAAACTAAATTTCAAAACAAAGAAAATTACTAGAGAAGGACATGACATAATGATAAAAAGATCAATCCACTAAGAAGAAATAGTGATAAATGTTTAGTTTATGCACCAAACAATAGACCTGCAACATATGTAAAGTAAAAACTGATTAAAACTGAAATTAGAAGTAAACAAATCCAAAACTGTCCCTATTTGCAAATGACATGATTATGGAGAAAATGCCAAGGAACTCACAAATAACTTCTAAAGCTGGTGCATGAGTGCAGCAAGGTTAAAGGATGCAAGAAAAAGAAAGAAAACAATCAACTGTGTTTCTACAGACTAACAATCAAATAAATCAAATATGAAAATACAGTATCATTCATAATCACTCAAAAGACTAATAAAATATGTGGGTATAAATCTGACAAAACATGTACAGGACCTGTATGCTAAAAAGTACAAAATGCTGATGAAAGAAATTAGAGAAGATCAAAGTAAATAGAGAGACATACCATGTTCATGGACAGGAAGACTCATCATAGTAAAGATGCCAATTCTCCCCAAATGGATATAAATGTTTGACACAATTCCTATCAAAATCCCAGCAAGAATTTTTGTGGATATAAAAGATTATACTAAAATTTATATGGGATTATTATACTAAAATTTATATGGAAAGACAGAGGAACTATAAAAGCTAAAACAATTTTGATGAAAAAGAATAAAGTTGTGGGTATCAGTTTATCTGATTTCAAGACTTACAATACAGCTACAGTAATCAAGACTGTGCAGGATTGGCAGAGAGCAGACAAACAGGTCAACAGAACAGAGTAGTGAACCCAGAAATAGACTCACAGAAATACACCCAACTGTTTTTTTATAATTCTACCAAATTGCTAGAGGAAGGATAGCCTTTTCAACAAAGGGTGCTAGAGCAAACGGACATGCATAGGCAACAAAATGACCTTTGACTTAACTTCACAATATGTACAAAAATGAACTCAAAATGGATCACAGACTTAAATGCGAAATGTTAAAATATAAACTTTTTAGGAAAAAATACAAAATCTTTAGGATCTAGGACTAGACAAAGAATTCTTAGATTTGACAACAAAAAACAATTCATAGTGGAAAAGATTGATAAATTAGATTTCATTGGGATTAAGAGCTTTTGCTCTGTGAAAGACTGTATTGGGAGAATTAGGAGATAGGCTTCAGACTGGGAGATAGTATTTGCAGGCAACGTGTCTGATGAAGAACTAGTACTATCTAGAGTATGTAAGGAAACTCAAGGCTCAACAGTCAAAAAACAATCCACTTACAAAACAGGCAAAAGGCATGAAAAGATTTTCAACATAATTAGTCATCAGGGAAATGCAGATTAAAACAATAATGAAATATCACTACCCACCTACTAGAATGGCTAAAATAAAAAATTTTGACAAAACCAAATGCTAGCAAGGATGTGGAAAAACTGGATCGCTCATACATGCTAGTAGGAATGTAAAATGTACAGCCACTTTGGAACAGTCTGGCAGTTTCTTAGAAAACTAAACATCCATTTACAACTCAGCAGTGGCACTCCTGGGCATTTATCCCAGAGAAATGAAAACTTATGTTCACACAAAAATGTGTACACAAATGTTTCTTGCTGCTTTATTCATCACAGCCAAAAACTAGAAGCAATCCATATGTCCTTCAATGGGTAAATGGGCAAAAAAAAAAAAAAAGATCCTACCCATACCGTACACTAGCAACCATCATTAGAAATGAATGAAGCACTTATGTACTTAATGACCCGGATAAATCTACAGAAAATTATTCTGAGTGAAAGAAGCCAATCCAAAAAGGTTACATATTGTATGTTTCCATTTACACAACATTCTTTAACTGACAAAAATTATAAAACTAGGGATTACAGATGGGAGGGGAGAATGGCAACAGAGGAAGGAAGTGGTTGTGGCTCTAAAAGGGCAACATGAGGGAATCCTTGTGCTAATGAAATCATTCTGTACCTTGACTGTATCGATGGCAACATCCTGGCTGTTGATAATGTACTCTAGTTCGATAAGATGTTACCAGTGCTGGGTAAAGGGTACACGGGATCTCTCTGTATTATCTTTATAACTGAATGTGAATATATAATTATCTCAAAATAAGAGTTTTAATTTAATAAAAAAGATGCTTAAAAACAACTCTACAAAACAACTATATAAAATATCTAATGGAGATCTGCATGTTTAACTTTAGAGGACGTATTACTATGTAGAATTTAAATATTTCTGAAATAGATTTCCTGAACATATTAATCCAATCAAAAGTAGATGTTCAACAAGCACTGCTAAAATAATAATAAAATAAAAGTTGAAAAAAATGTTTAAAAACCAGAATACTATGCCAGTGAGAATAGCTGAGCATTTACTTTTGTATCCTTTTTTCTATGACTGGCCTCACTGCGCTGATCCAGTCATCTTGATTGCATGCACCTAGAAAGAAACATCAAAGCAATTAAATCAAATAAAATCAACATTAAAATTATTTCAAAAGTTAGTCTCAAATATCGTTTTATAAACATTTTGGGAAATTCAGGATGGTAAAAATCCTTTCAGCATAACAATGTTAAGCTTCAATTCTTAGTTTCGGAGTAAAGGTAAGGCAAAAAGCATTAGTGTAATTTGCATTACCACATTATTGTGTCACTTAGTAGGTATTGAACAAATGTCTGGGAAAGTAACTAATTAGGGAGTGATCCCATTACAATCCACAACTTTGTGAAATAAGAATAACTACCATTTTACAGTAATAAAACTGAGGGGTAAGAAAAATCAGCGCAAGTCAGTAGCAAATAAGGATTCAATCCTTACCCGTCTGACTCCCTACAATCATAACTATAAAATAAAAAACTAAAACTACATATAATGCAAAACCAATTTTACCCAGTTGTTTTAATCCTCTTTTTCACCATAATTTTTAACATAGCCACCAGCTGTATAGCAAAACTGGCTGTTCTACTTTATCTTTTACGTCCTTTGTGTTTGATGGTTCTAACGAATATAGAATAAGTGACCAGATAGAAGCCAACAGAGAAAATGCAGAGATCAGCTCAACCATCAAACTACAAAAAACTTCAAGAGAATTTAAAGAACATTCTATTAATTTTTTGTGACATAGAAAAATAAATATTTTTAAACATAGAGGTAACACGTAAATCTGCATTAGACAAATTATTGGTTCTATGCAGGGGACATGGTCAAAAAGTACAAACAAAATGAACCAATGTTCATTTTTTAATCTAAAAAAAACTATAAAGTTTTATGAACAGCAGATAACATTAGGTTCAATAAAAACAGGTTTCGTTGGACTTAAAAATGAACCTAATTTTTGAAAAAAGGAAACTTAATGAGGTAAAAATAAGGAGTTAAAATTCTTTGTGGGTCTATGATTTTAGTACTATATCAGAACCACCAATTATATCCTCAACCTTGCTAACCATTTATCATTTTTGCTTAAGGTTAGAGATGGGTGGGATTGGGACAAATCTACCCTTTGGCCCAAAGGACAGCATATTAATCCACTATTTAAACAGAAACCTCAAAGAAAAACACTTCTTGGAGATTGTTAAACACTGAATTAAAGTGATTCTGAATGATCCAATTCTAAGTGAAAATATTTTAATGCAAGATGGCTACCCCTTATCAGTAGGTTAAAAATGACAAGAATAACTTACATTCACTATAAAAATCAGCTTTTTAAAGTTAACTGGAAAATAAAAATAAATAAATTATGTAATCTATGGGTTAAAGAAATTTTCTTAGAAGAAAATTAAAGATCCCAGTTGAACCATAGTAGTTAACATGTCCTTCCTATGTTATTTGACCTCATAAAGTAATGAAAAGCTTAAGACTTTTCATGACATTATACCTCATAGTCACCTTCCCCTTCAAAAACCTAAGCAGCATTGTGGCAAAAACAAAGGAGAATACCCAATCTTTTTTCCTTGTCAAAAGTGAAATAGCAGGAACAGGAACCAGATTACCTAAATCAATCGGTCCTTCTCTTAATCCATCTAATTCATACAATCTTCCATTTACAGGAACATAACTGACAAAGTGAAAAGCATCTTCTTCTTTTGCTGATGTCTTTGCATCAAATTCAAACATTTGCTGTCTACAGTGAAGAAAAAAAAATAGTGAGAGACAAACAAGCAAAACAGAAAGTGTTTATTTAACAAAAAGTCTCTTTACCTGGCAAAACTGTTGTGTACTTGTCGAATCACATCTGAATTGCTCAGTGCCAAACCTTTCATCTAAAATAATTGTTAAAGTAGCCTATTAAAAAGAGAACTATCACAAATAGGGCATTTTAGGAATAATAAGATTATACTCACAGCTGCATCAAAACTTTGTGAAAATTCCTTAAACTCTGATAATGTCTCTCCCAAATGGACATCTTGATGGGTACAGTTCAATAACACACTTACTATGGCTTGGGTAGCACAAGCATTGTTAATTACCTATAAAACATAAAAGCAAAAATATTATCAATTTATTTTTTTAAAAAAGCAGCTTTTAACTGATGACAATGCCCTCCAAAATATGAATAATGTTAACAGTTTTCAAAATGTATTTCATATAGTCTTAACATAAACATAATAAACGTGCTTAATTCCATCCTAATGTATTTTCAGGAATTTGCTGCAATTCTGGAGTTGAGGATTCTAGGAAACCAAATAAATTAAATAAACTCATAACATCAGTGAAACCAATCCAGTTAGGGTAATAAGACCAATCTTTCCTGATCTAAACACAGCTGATTAAATCAAGAGAACTTGTCCCCCCTCCTATTCACACTTCTTCCTAAATTCACTTCTGCCTATCCAAATTTAACCCATATTTCGGTATTCAGCACAAGCTCCAACTCACCTAGGTGGCTTTTAGAGAAATTATCCAACAACTGCTATTAGTTTCTACCTTCAAGTTCCTAAAAAGGATATATACTGTCCACACATTTTTTCACCTCAGTCAGATAGTCTTTACACTGCTGTCATCTAGTTGTTAACTATTTATTTAACAAATTATGTGGACCTTACATTTTAGAGTGAAAAAACATTTAGATAGCACTTACTATGTGCCAGTTACTTTTCTAGGCACCTCACATGTATTAATTCTTTTAATTCTCTCAACAACCTATGAAGGAGTAATATTATTATCCCCATTTTACATTCATGGAAGCTAAGGCACAAAGAGGTTAAGTAACTTGCCCCAATGGCACAGAGCTAAGCAACAGGCAGATAGTCTCGTTCTAGAATTTGTGCATTTAGCCACCATGTTAGGCTGGCTCTGTACATATATGTGGTCTAACAAGATTATAACCTACTGTGGACAAGGGCTTCTTCCATATTTCCTATAGCCCCTATATAGTCACACCTCAGATGAGCAGTGTGAATACCAGCAACGTTAATTATAAAGTTGAACTAAATTTGGTGAATGATTTTTAAAAATACAGTTTAGTCCTATTGCTCTATTTTGTTACTACATTATAATTAAATACTATTTTCTAATTAAAGTCTTTCCAAAATGCTAATTCACTTATGATTTTACAATTTAGCAAACTATTTATATCCTGCTGGATTTCAGAAGAAAAATTTTCAATTATCTTCTGTCTTTAATTCTTATATTCCTCTACTTATTGTGTTGCCAGAGGCTTCGGACGTCTTGTGAAATCCACTAGATCTTACATCGTTTGCTGCAGTATATTTGAAAAATTCCTTGATAACACTGCTTTCTCTACTAGGAAACATTCTCTTACACCCAGTTCTCAAATAAATATAATGATACCACCACACTTCTGATAGTCTTCTCTGATAACTATCTTGTACTCAAAACTATCTTATAATTGACAAATTAGAGAAAAGTAATAGGAAGTCTAGAATCCAATTAATATTGCTGATTTCTTTTAATATGTATTTTTCTCTGAATCACAGTTCTTTAGTAAATTTGGAGAAAAAATTTCAATGACTAAAGGAGACTTCATAAAGGTGGTTAACTAAAACTTTGTAACACTCAGTGCCTCCTTATCTTGGACCAAAATTATCTAGGATAAAATTATCTGGGAATGGGTTGGTAGGAGTTAAGTTAGATGAAGTTAAAATTTATACTCATTCACACGTTCTTTCAAATTCACACATTAAGGACACACTATGTATGCAGTGCCAGGCTAGATGCTGAGGCTATGGCAGAGAATACTCTCAAACATTCCTATGACCTAAGGACTTCAAATCTGTAATCCATCACTTTAGAAAACTTTTTTAAAGAATTAGAAAAAAAAAACGCCTTCCAAAGTCATCAAGTTATATACATTAAACATGCAGTTTTTGTATAATCAACTTTAATTTTTTTTAAAAAAAGACAAATATCCTGTCATTACTATTTCTCCTTCAATGTTAATAATGATTCATACTGTCCATGATTTATTACAACTTATTTTGTGTGTGTATGAAGAATAGCAATCATGGTGTGCATGAATATAAAAATACCTTTCCAGGTTTAGAAATGAGTTTAGCACCACCAAGTGGTTATGCTACATATAGCATAGAATTGCCAAAAGAAAAAAGACCTTAGGGGCGCCTGGGTGGCTCAGTCATTAAGCATCTGCCTTCGGCTCAGGTCATGATCCCAGGGTCCTGGGATGGAGCCCTGCATCGGGCTCCCTGCTCCGCGGTAAGCCTGCTTCTCCCTCTCCCACTCCCCCTGCTTGTGTTCCCTATCACTCTGTCTCTCTCTGTCAAATAAATAAATAAAATCTTTAAAAAAAGGAAAAGAAAAAAGACCTTAAAAAGGGTACCTCCATATAGTCATTCAAGTATTTACTAAGCACCTGCAGTGTGCCAGACATTGTGGTGTGTGGGATGCACAGTGAACGAGAGAGTTAGAGAGGTCTTTTATCTCACGAAACTCACATAAAAATCACCTTACAGACATCTATTTGGCAGAACTTTTTTAGTTCATGTCACAAAAATTCACTGTAGCATACATTATTTTGTAGTTCCCAACTTTTTAAATCTTTAATTTATCCTGAGTATTCTATTATATGCTCGGCTTGCAACACATTTTCAAAAAGGGTAGTAGAGTTTAACAGGAAAAGGTGGCTAGAGTAAGAGATCACAGATAGGGCTGGCCCAGGCCCTTAAGAATTTGGTTTGAATTCCTTTGAGAGAATATATTCTTTAGTTCATCCAGGCTCTTCACTCCCTATTTCTTACACACAACCAGATTCATGCATGCATGCATGTTGCCAACCTGATACTGCAGCCATTTGACTTATAACCTCTGGACTAGAGAATAACTTCTTTTCATAGTTTATATTAAAGAATATGGTGGGTGTTCAGAGGAATGCTCCTAAAGCAGTTTAAAGTACTGCATTATAAATTACAGTCAATTTTCACTGAGTTGTAGCTATAAAATAAAGTTTTCATTATTTATTTATACTCAAAGGAAAAAAAGGTTGAGAATGAAACTGTGGGTTCCTAAAGGGAAGGTGACTCTAAAATGGGGCGCCTGGGTGGCTCAGATGGTTAAGCGTCTGCCTTCGGCTCAGGTCATGATCCCAGGGTCCCGGGATCGAGTCCCGCATCGGGCTTCCTGCTAGGCGGGGAGCCTGCTTCTCCCTCTCCCTCTGCCTCTCTCTCTGATTCTCATGAATAAATAAATAAAATATTAAAAAAATAAAATAAAATAAACACAAAACAAAACAAAGTATACAATAAATGCCCTGCCTGTGAAAAATTTAGAAAAAAATCCATACATGAAAGAGATGAATAAAAAACCAAAATGATGAAGGAAGGAATCATCTTTAACTGAAGTATCAGAGGTTTCTCTATGAATGTAAAAAAAAAAAAAATTAAGATTTATTTATTTATTTATATGACAGAGAAAGAGACAGCGAGAGAAGGAATACAAGCAGGGGGAGTGGGAGAGAGAGAAGCAGGCTTCCCGCTGAGCAGGGAGCCCGATGCGGGGCTTGATCCCAGGATCCTGAGATCATGACCTGAGCCGAAGGCAGATGCTCAACGACTGAGCCACCCAGGCGCCCCTATGAATGTAAAATTTTTAACAGAACTTTGAAAGTTTGACAGGACCTAGGGAATAGAGAAGGAAATTCATTCAGGGAAGCGAGAGGGTATGAACAAAGGAACAAATTTGCATGGTATGTTCAAGAGACAATGTGCATACTGGTTTGTATTAGTGTGGTTGTGGTCAGGGTATGGCATCATTTGCTACCTTGAAAATCACTGAGCAATTAGTAGTTTGCCCTAGGAGCAAAAGATTTTTAATAGGGAAATAACATAATAAAAATAGGGTTTTTTATTATGAAAGATTCAGTCTGACAATTTACAGGAAGGATTGAAGATGGCTGAAAACAGAAACAAGATCAGCTGGATTCTACCCTAACGCACATATGAAACAATAAAAGGTGATAGATTAATGGATATATGAAACCTCTATCACACAAATATGCAAGTCAGAATTCTAGGAGTCAGGAATACAACTATAAAAAAAAAAAAGTTGGGCGCCTGGGCAGCTCAGTTGTTTAAGCAAAGGCCGTCGGCTCAGGTCATGATCCTAGAGTCCCAGGATGGAGCCCAGCATTGGGCTCCCTGCTCAGCAGAGAGTCTGCTTCTCCCTCTGCCCCTCCCCTTGCTCATGCTCTCTCTCTCTCTCTCAAATAAATAAATAAAATCTTTAAAAAAAAAAAAGGTTAAAAAGGATAAGGGAATACTAATAACCATATGAAACAATTTTGTAAATTTAAGCTAAAACAGAGAAATTTTTTTAAAATCTTATCAAAACCAAGTCAAGAAATAAGTGGTCTTTTAACTATTAAGTTGAACCAGTAGTTACATATATACTTACAAAGAAAATACCAGGCCCAGAATTGACTGTAAAGGCCCAGAATTGGCTGTACAGGCCAATTCTATCAAAATTTGAAGAAAAAGATCATCTAAATTTTATACAAATTCTTTGGAACAATTAAAAAAAGAGGAAGTTCCAATTCATTCCATGAAGCCAGCAAACCCCTAATACTAAACCTAATCAAAGCCATTATGAGAAAAGAAAATTAAGGCCCATTTCATTCATAAATACAAATGCAAAACACTAAACAAATAATAAATCTGACAGTATATAAACAGAGAATATATCATGATCAACTGGGCTTATACCAGATATGAAGGATGATATAATATTTAGAAAAATCATTAACATGACTGCACTAATCTATTAAAAGAGAGAAAATAAACATGATCATTACAATAAGTACAGAAAAAGCATTTGAAAAATTTTCATAATAAAGACACTCAACTAAATTAGTAACAGAATGCCCTTACTTGAAAAAGAATATTTTAAAAAATAAAAATAAAAACCTGAGTAAACATTATCCAAAACAAGAAAATGGTAAAAGCATTCCCTTTAAAATCATGATGATTTTATTGAAGGTCTTAGCCAATAAGAAAAATAAATTAGAAGCATAAGGATTTGAAAGGAGGAAATAAGACTGTTATCATTTGATATAGTAATTTAGATAGAACCCTCTCAAAAAAAACAACAAATAAATATTAGAGATAATAGAAGAGTTGAGCAAGATAGCTAAATATTAAAACATAAAAGTGAATTGCATTTTTTTACCAGCATCGAACACCTAGAAAATTAATTGAAGAGAAGATAGGATTTATAATTATAACAGAAATATCAAGGAGTTAGGATAAATCTAACAAAAGAGGAAATGACCTCTACAGAGAAAATTATACATGTTAAAGATAATAAAGATCTAAATAGATACATACTATGTTCATGACTTAATATGAAGATATAAATTCTCCCCAAATTGATATATATAGTCAATGCTATTCCAGTCAAAATTCCAACAGAATTTTTCATACAACTTGATGACTCTGAAATTTACATGAAGAGCATGGGGCCAAGAACAGAAGGATATTTCTGAAAAAGAGCAGGGAGGGGAGACATGACCTATTAGATATCAGACCTTATGAAGAAGTGAAAGGAATTAGGACAGTGATATTGGCACAGAGACAGACTAATGGGAATGTAACAGAGTACAGCCCAGAAACACACACACACACAGAACTCTGATCTACAACAGAGGCGTAATGTTAGATAAGTAGGGAAAACAACAGATGTTTAATAAATGAGGCTAGAAAAAAATGATGATCCATATGGAAAAAGATAAAACTGAACTCCTACTTCACTCACCAAAACCCAACTCCCGATGAATTATGGACATAGATGTCAAAAATTAAAATTTAAATACATAGGTAAATATCTTTTACAACTTCAGGTAGATAACAATTTCTTAAATAAGATACAAAAAGCACTGGCTCTAAAATATAAAATTCTATTCATCAAAAGACACCCAGGTAAAACATTAAGGTGCCAACATGGAGCAGCAATATCAAGAATACATAAACAACTCCTACAAATCAAAAAGAAAAGCACGATTCACCCCACAGAAAAATAAAAATAAACAGAAATTTCAGAGAAGAAACACATATGGCTACTTTCAAAATGATTAGTGTCCAGGCAGATGTAAACCAAGACCATAATGAAGTACCATTTTAGGACAAGCAGGCTGGCAAAAATTAAAAAGGCCTGACAATACCACATCAGAGCATGTGGCTACATAGTTACTCAGATATTGCTAATGGGAGTATACTTGGAGCATCTACTTCAGAAAACATTTTGATATACTTATGTATCACATGAAGTAGTCAATTCTACTTCTAGGTATACACCAGGAGAAATCTGCACATATACAATAGCAGACATGTAGAAAAATGTTTATGGCCACACAATTCATAGTAACTCAGATGTAAAACTCAAATGCCAACCTAGGAAAAGTAAGTAAATAAACCCAACATGTTCACGCAGTTGATATTACACAGCATGCAAAATAAAGTAACTACTATGATGAACAACTTATAGAAGAATCTTAATGATATATTAAATCAAAAAGTAAGTCCCCCCAGGAGTCCTGGGATCGAGCCCTGCATCAGGCTCCCTGCCTGGCTGGAGGCCTGCTTCTCCCTCTCCCACTCCCCTTACTTGTATTCCCTCTCTCGCTCTATCAAATAAATAAACAAAATCTTTAAAAAAAAAAAAAAAGTCAGTCCCCCAAAATCACACAGAGGATGTGAGAGATGAAATGAAATGAATCACTTATGTCAAGGGGTTTTAAAATGGAGCCATGAGGGATGCCTGGGTGGCTCAGTTGGCTAAGCATCTGCCTTCAGCTCAGGTCATGATCCCAGGGTCCTGAGATTGAGTCCTGCATCAGGCTCCTTGTTTTATTAAATAAATAAAATAAAATAAAATAAAATGGAGCCAGGAGGCCAATAAGGAAATGGGCTTTATGCACATCCTCACAGGATAAAACCACGAACTTTGAATTGGGCGAAAGGGAATAAATTCCAAGGCCTCTGCCCATACACCTGCAACTTGCTACAGTAAGACTTTGCTTAGTGAAAGCCTTAGCAACCAATTATATTCAGTCAAGATTAGTTTTCTGTGAGCCAACACCAATACAAATTCTTTGTAAACAACGCATACAAACATTCTTTTTGTCTTTTAAAACCCTTGATTTTCGGGGCACCTGGGTGGCTCGGTTGTTAAGCGTCTGCCTTCGGCTCAGGTCATGATCCCAGGGTCCTGGGATCGAGCCCCGTGTCGGGCTCCCTGCTCCGAGGGAAGCCTGCTTCTCCCTCTCCCACTCCCCCTACTTGTATTCCCTCTCTCGCTCTGTCTCTCTGTGTCAAATAAATAAATAAAATCTTTATAAATAAAGAAAGAAAGAAAGGAAGAAAAATAACCCCCTTGATTTTCATTCCCTAGGGAACACAATTTGGATTGCTACCCAAATCTCTGCTCCCCGACTGCAATTTTGAGACCCCAAATAAATGCTTTTGTTTTATTTCAGCACTGCCTCTTTTCTCAATTGATAAGCATAATACTTTTTATCTAGCCAAAATTTTATATACACACACCCTTTTTAGGATTACAAAAAATACATAAAAGAGAAAGCAAGGGGGTTGCTGGCTGACTCTTGGTTTTGGCTCAGGTCATGATCTCGCAACAAGCCCCAAGTCTGGCTCTGTGCTCAGTGCTGAGTCCACTTCAGATTCTCTCTCCCTTTCTCTCCTGCTCAAACTCTCTTTCTCTCAAATAAATAAATTCGTTAAAAAAAAAAAAAAAGGCAAGGAAATAATATACCAAATTCAACAGGAAGATTACAAGCAATGGAGGGAGGGAGAATGAGAGTTATGTTGAACAGTGGGTGAGAGAGAAGGACATAATAGATGAAGTTTACTTGGGTGGTGAGTTCTTAGGTGCTTAACGTATTACTTAAAATTATGAAATAAACAAATAAATAGGAGTCATGAGTGTGTGTCATCAATCAAGGATTATTATAATCCTATTCCATGTACCTGAAGATGGATTTTTTTAAAAAAGGAAAAAAGAAAAACACAGGCATCATCATTGATTGCTATGTCCTCCTCCTCCATCCCCACATCCAATCCATTACACATTAAGGATGCTAACTACTTAATCTACTAAGTATTATTCAAATCTGTTCATACTCATCTCTACCACCAGTCTTTCGTCTACTTTTGCATGTACTTCTGCAAAAGCCTCCTGATAACTAGTCATATTCTATACCACCGTCTCCTCCTCAAATGCATTCTTCACACTATAGCCAAAGGGAATCTCTTCTAAATAAATATCTGATCATGTCATACTTCTTTAAGCACTTCAATAACCTTCTATTACTCTTAGGATACAGACAAAAAGTCTCAATCATGGCCTAAAATACCATACATGATATGACCTCTGTCAGCATATTTGGCAGAAGGCTGATATTCTCTAATAACCATCTTCTCCTTCTTCCATATGAATTAAGTACCCAAATTTTATCTGGGTCCATGACCACCTGGAATGAAGACAACTTTCCCACTCTCCTTTGCTGCTAAGTACAGCAATGTGACTGAGTTCTGGCCAGAGAGAATTAAGTATGTGACACTGGCAAATTCTAGAAAATGTCCATAAAAGGAGAGAAGTGTGCTGTCATCCCCTTTCTGCTTTCTGGAATGTGGAATTAAGATAGAATGGCTAAAACTCCAACTATCATCTTGGGCCATGAAGTAATCTTTAGAATAGAATCCACACACAAAGGAACAAAACAAAAGAGCCTGTAATCCTGACAATTCTTGGAAGTGAAAGAGAAAAACTTCTATTTCTTATAAACCATTGTGTCTCTACACCTAACTGTACCTAATTCTGATTAACATGCTGCCTGTTCAGCCTCACATCTCATGCCATCTGCCCCTTGCTCTCTATATGTCAGTTACACTGGCCTTCTTTTAGTACATTTTACTAGTCTTACTCCCTTTTGCTATATAAAGCTGTTACTAATCTGGGATGATCTTCAACCTCTTTCCCCCATTTAATACCTACTTAACCTTTAGACTTCAGCTGAACTGTCACTTACTCAGAGCTCTCTCAGATCTCCCTAAAGGGGTCAAGTCCCATTTATATATATATAATAAACAACTTAATCTTGCCCAAAAAGAGGCCTTACCTTTACCCTTGGCTTCTGGGACGTAAACTCTAAGCTCTTGAAAAGCCAGGCCTCATAAGAGCATCTTTGTTTACTTGGGCATATGGTCCACAAAGGTAGTCTAACACTGATTTCGGGTGGAATTTTGGGCCAACAGTATCAGCTCAACCTCCAAGGTAACTGGAGACTCAAGTCAGCCACGTTGGGTGGTCAGCCAGGTCTATGAGACTGAGGCCAAATAAAAACTCTGGATGCCAAGAATTGGTTGAGATTCCCTGGATGACAATACTCTGCATATACTGTCACATACGGTTACCAGGAAAGTTAGTGCCATCTGTGACTCTACTGGGAGAAGACAACTGGAAGCTCTCAGCAAGGAAATTTCCCAGACTCTGCCCCATCCATCTCTTCCCTTGGCTGAATTTAATCTGGATCTTTCACTGTATTAAACCATAACTGTAACTATATCAGCTTTCAATAAGGTCTATGAGGTTTTTCTAGCAAATTACAGAAACTGAGGGTGGTCTTGGGGACCCCCCAAATTTGTAATTGTCAGAAGTGAGGGTGGCTTAGGGACCCTGAATTCTGTAGTTGGTGTTCGAGTGAGGGTGGTCTCAGATTGTTTTCAAACTTCGCAGTATAATATGGTTGTCATTTCACTCTACACAGTCCTTATCACCACCATAATTTTGCATTTCACTGATTAAAACCAATCTCTTCAACTAAACTCTAAGCACCTTGTGGGAAGGGATTACGACTGTTCATCATTCTTCAAGCACCTAGCAGAGTATCTGGCACATTGTAGGCGATCGTCCTTTCCTGGAAGGGTGAATAGATAGACAAACCCAGTACAGTCTTAGCAAGTAAACCAGTGAAAAATGATAACAAGACAATGATGTTTTGCAGAGAAGTATTACCAAAATGTCATTTCTTACACACAAATTATAATTACCAGATTCTTTTCTCAATATTTTATTAATCAGTGATCCATGTACATGCACTTCTACAATTAGAGTGTATGACCAGCTTAAGACAGTTTTACTATTACCTCTCTAAATTGATGCAATCCCATCCATAAAGACCAAAAATACATACTTAGTTAATATTTATGAACTTATCATAAATAAATTTTAATTACAATTTCTGAAAATAGGAGACTCCTGGATAAAATTATTAGTTCTTGAAGCCTAGAGTTAAGGATTATATATTTACGTAATACAAATTTTCTGGCATAGGCTCACAGGAGGCAAACACTAAAGAGACTAGAAGATATTATTGGGGAATTACTGATCTGTCAGTTCAATAAGCACTGTTGAGATAATACAGTACAAAAAACACCCAGTATTATTGGAAAATCACTAATCCTAGACATTAATAAACATGGCAGGAATACTATAATACAAATAAAACATTAAATTATAGTTAAGACAGAAATACAGACTAAAAAAATACCACAAATTCACACCCTAGAAAAATATCACAAATTCAAACCCTAGTACCACTTTTCTTTAGAGTACTTTCTTTTACCTTAAAAATACTTAGACCTCTATAAATCATTAATGCCGTAGTGTTAGTGAATACTAGTGTTAACTGTAATATTCTTAGAGATGAAGAGCTCAGTCTACATTTATTGGATATCTACTATGTGCCAAGGACTGTACATAGAAACAAAACCCCAGACTCCCAGGTTCACAACTTAGTGTGGAAGAAATTAAATGCACACATACACACAGAAAAAATCCGGAAGAATATAAATCATTTTCAGGAGTTATCTCTGAAGCAGGGATTATAAGGGACTTTTATTTCCTACATCATATAGTTACAATGCTTAAATTTTGTAAATTGAATATATATATTCATATAACTTAAAATATAAAACCTTTCTTTAAAAGGGGAAAAAACACCTGAAGGGCTTTTAAAATTACCTGTCTCCTACTTTTTCTCTACTATCAAGATCTTGAAAATCACAAACTGTGGGTTTGAAATTATAATTATTGTTGTACAATAATACATCAGTACAAGTAATATAATATATAAATTATATATAAATATATAAATTATTTGTGTTAGCAAAATAACTAGAAACTCAAAATGTTGATCATTAAGAGAGTAGTTAAATAAATTATAGGACATTTACACCAAGAATACTTTTAAAAGAGGCAATGTTGTCATGTGGTCAAGAGCATAAACTTCAGAGCTACAGTGCCTGAGCCTGTAGCCCAGCACTGCCAACAACTAGCTGCATAACCTGGGCAAGTCTCACAAGCTCTCTGGGATTCAGTTTCCACATCTGTGAAATAATAAGGAATCTATAAAACCACATAGCGTTGCTGTATCAGCTACTATAAATAAATTAATACATAAAAAATAATACATATGGAAGTACCTAATAAGCCTTCAGAAAATGTTAGCTAATACTATTATGTGCATGGAAATGGAACAGAGTCAAACTTTTATCATTAAGTGAAAAAAGATGCAAAATATTTTGCATAACAACCCAGTTTTAGTAAGAAAATTATAATGAGAATGTGTTAGCATATAAAAAGACAATGTGGGAGGTAATATGACATGTGGAATCACAAACCTGGGTTTTAGACCTGTGTTTAAATTCTGTGTGACCTCTGTAAAATAAGTTAATTTTTCCAGGTCTCAATTTCTTCATCTGTGACATTAGGATCATAACCTTACAGAGCTGTTGCAGGATTAAATATTTCTAAAGCACAATATCTGATACAAAATAAGAATGGTAAATGTTGGCTACTGTTGGTATTGTTTTCATTATTGTTGAAATTAAGAAGAGACATGCCTGTCTTATTCACCATTATACCCCTAGTACCTAAAACAATGCCTAGCACAAAGTGGATGCTCAATAATTACTTGTTAATTAAATGAATGAATCAAACCATTCAAAGTGGTTAGTAGAGATGGGTGTGGGATTACAAAGATACTTTTATCACTATTTCTGTACTTTAAGTTCTGCTATCAGAAAAAAATACACAATAAATGTTCTCTAAACCCTTAAAGTGAAAAGAAGAAGTGCTAATTTCTCTAAAAAAACACTCAATTTTAAAAAGTTGGGGGAAAATGGAAAGAAGTAGTAAGAGAAAAAGGAAAACAAGTTACTAAGTTGAATAGCAAAGGCTTGATCCAAAGGGCAGTAATGAGAATTAGCAGTTTTATTTTCAACCTTTCTTTTTTTTTTTTTTTTAAAGATTTTATTTATTTATTTGACAGAGAGACACAGCGAGAGAGGGAACACAAGCAGGGGGAGTGGGAGAGGGAGAAGCAGGCTTCCCTCGGAGCAGGGAGCCCGATGCGGGGCTCAATCCCAGGACCCCGGGATCATGACCTGAGCCGAAGGCAGATGCTTAACAACTAAACCACCCAGGCGCCCCTATTTTCAACCTTTCTAAAGGTTAAATAGATTATCCTAAGCAATTTTTTGAGTCTCAGAAATAAGTGCAATTTTCAAACAAATGCCATCATATTTAGCTTAGATTTTAAACATTAATCAAACCTCTTTTATCATTCTCTTTTTCAGCTTTTCCAAACAACAGACCAAATGTATGGAGGCATCTAATAATATTCAACACTTCACTGTATATACTAGAATAGCAGTTCTTAAGTGTGGTCCATGGACCCCTGGGAATTCCTAAGACGCTTCTCAAGGGGTTCATGAGCTCAAAAATTGTTTCCTTAATAATTCAAAGACAGTTTTGCCTTCTTCCCTGCTTTCACATTTGCACTGATAGTATAATAGCAATGGTAGATAATACTGCTGGTATTTTAGCACCAATCTGGGCAGTGGCATTAAACTGATTGACACAGATAGTTTAAAAAAAAAAAAAAAGCCAGGTTTACTGAAGACTGTCTTTAATGAAGCAGTAAAAGTTATTTTTATTAAAATCTGACTTTGAAGTACAAGTCTTTAATATTCTATCAAATGAAATAGGTAGCACAAATAAAGAACTGCTGCTGCAGAACAAAATATGCTAGTCATTTCAAGGAAAGGCAGTAGGACGATTGAGTTGTGAGCTAGGTTGGCTGCTTTAATCTTGGAACATCTTTTTCACTTGAAAACACAAATGGCAGACAAATACAGTTGTCCAAACAGGGTATGTGGCAGATATTTTTCTTTGAATTGAGTGAAATGAAACTGTTACTTCAAAGAAAATACCTGACAGTATTTGTTTTTTTGATAAAATTTGAACTTTCAAGTGAAAATCAGAATTTGGTAAGACTAAGATCCTCCACTGTTAGTTTAAAAGTGTCATGATACTTAACCCACTGTGAGTTTAAAAGTTTCATGATACTTAATGACTTTTCTGATGATACACATGTGACTTGTTGATAATGTATGTAATCAAATGTGTCAACATTTAGAAGACCTGTATAAGTCAGTGAACTTTCAAAATGACCAATGCACCATATTATCAAACGCTGCATGAGTAAAAGATCCATTTGCAGAACAACCTAAACCAAAGAATTTTAATACAATAAAGAATAAAGTTCTTTGATATGGTTTCAGATTTCACACTGCAACTAATCTTTATGAAAGCAACATTTTTGGAGTTTTGATATCAAAGAATATCCATAATTCTCTGATATAAAAAGATATTAAAATACTCCTCCCTTTCCAACTACACATATGTGTGAAACTGAATTTTCTTCATATACTTCAACCAAAAAAAAAACAAAACAAAAATACTGCAACAGACTGAATAAAGAAGCAGATAGGAGAATCCAGCTGTGTGCTATAAAGCCAGATATTAGATCTGCAAAAATGTAAAACAATGTAAAACATAAATGTAAAGTTTCTTGCTATTTTTTTGTCTTGGTAAGTGTGATTGTATTTCACTAAAAAATGTGTTATTTATGTTAACATGTAATGCATTTATTGTTTTTTAAAATCAATTAATATTCTCAAAATGTCTCAATCTTAATGTCTAATATAATAAATATTGATAAATATAATCCATATAAACAGAGAAGCTCTTTGGAGATCTCAATAATTTTTGAGAATGTAAAGGGGTCCTAAGACAAAAAAGCTTGTGGACTGCTACACCAAAAACACAAAAGTGAAATAGAGTTCTGTTTATAGAAAGGATTGCTCTCAAGACTTCAGAGTATCCAAGGACCATACCTGCTTGGCAAAAAATATTGTGTCAAGTCTGGAGTCCTGAACTACAGAGCCTGCTGGTTCTTCTCCTGGCTGCCACTTGAAAAGAAAAATTAACCCATGAACTGGCCTACAAAATAAAATACAAATTAGTGACACCAAATCCTGCTTCTTTGTGAACACGCTGTCAATACATTACATTTTAGCAGCTACTTAACAAATACATTGCAAACAAAGTAAGTTTGAGAAAACTTTTTAAGATTTCTATTGCTATTCACGGTCACTAGAATGTTGCCTCTGACATGGCTAATAAACCTTAAAATTACATTAGATAAAATAATTATAATGAAAGGTTTATTGTCAAATCTGGATTATTCACTTCCGCCTTGTATCACTTCACTTAAAAACTAAAAATAAGAACATAGCATAACTAAAAGAAGCTGTTAACCCTAGACTGAATTCTAATCTATATGAATAAAGTCCATGTAGGATGTTTATAGATAAATGGCTTATAGCATATATATTACAAAATATATTAAGTCACCTTTATATAATTGTTGGATTCATGAAAAATTGTCAAACTGCAGTATGAATGAATGCTATCATCTTATACATAATTAAGTCATCCACTTTCCTAAAGGAACTCTTGTTGCCCATGAAACATTAAATCACCACTTTAGGATTCTCTCCAGTCTTTTATAACTGTCTTCCATGCAACAAAACCCTTTCCTATGCTTTGAAGACAGTTCAAATGATGCATTTTTAATTAACCTTTCCTGATTACTCAGCCAGAGTTAATCCCTTATTTCATCTCAAGTCATTGCTCTTTCTGTGGGGAAGGGGAAAGTTGGGGGAAGCAAATGATCTCTTTACTATTAAAAACAGTAGCTATATCCCTAGAGTCCCCATTTCCCCTTTAGAAGCCTACTCCTTGTCACATTCCAAGAAACCAAGAATTCTCCCTCCAATGAAAATTCCTCTAGCCCTCTATTTACAATACAGGGTCAATGCTTGGGGGCATGGAGATTGAGGGTAAGGGGAGTCTCAGAGAGGTGATTCTAGTCAGAAGGATGGGGGAAAAGGAAGATACTTCCTGGCATCTAAATTTGGAATTTGAACTGTAACCTCCCCAAGAAGCAATGTGATAATATATAGACAAGTTCTGAATTACTATTCATATATGTTATCTACTAAATATGTTTTTGTAGACTAACCTATTACTCACGTTTTTAATGTTAAAATGTGTTCTACGATCTAACCCTATTGATCTATAAGTGAATATTGTAAAAAAATCAATCAACCAATTCTGACATGAAATTACAGAGACTTAGTTTTTAATCCTTTAAAAGTTACTTATATCTGAGTCTCAGGTCTGGGTTATAAAACAGAGTAATAATACCTATCTCATAAGATCAAAGAAAGACTTAAAGGAGATGATGTAATCAGCCCATAGCAATCCAAGTAAAATAAACAGACAACAGTCTGCTTAAAGTACATACATATTATTTTTAACACAACTAAGATCATACTTACTTTAATTTTTCAAAATTCTCAGGCTCTAAACTCCATATTTCTTCTACTTGGGCTCCTCGGCAACCTGAAATAAGAAATTATTTCTTTAGAAAACGAAATAACTCATTTTTTTCCTTCACCATTAAATAAAATACTAACTGAAAGAAATGCACATTTAGGGACAATGAGACAAGACAAATTAAAATGGTAAAACTGATAAAGCTCACAGTCAATCCTTTTACTTCCTTTACTAATTCCTAATTATTTATAATGGGAGTATATTACTTTCATAATTTAAAGAATTTTCAAGAGTTTATTCTCACTGAAACACCACCCCAGACTTCTCAGTCTCTCTCAATCTCTCTGTCTCTTCTGCATTTGCTCTTTTCACTCAACTACCGTTTGCCTAGCTCTGCCCTTGACCCTCTTCTTCTTTAACTATACACTTTTTTTTTAAGTGGTAATAAATAACTACCATTTAACAGTAACTTTCATATCACATGTTTAGTTCTGACCCTTTTCCTAAATTCCAATTCTATATTGTCTTTAATATAATTTTATTTTCAACTACCTCAGAGTCCCCCAAACATACCCTTCCTTAGGACAGTGTTTCTCAATCAGGTGATGTTTTTTGCCCCCACCCCGCTGCCTGGGAAATATTTTACAATGTCTGGAGACATTTATATTGTCACTACTGTCACCAGTGGGAAGGCCTTGGCATCTAATGGACAGAGGCCAGAGATGCTAAACATCCTACACTGCATAGGACAGCCACCAACAGCAAAGAATTATCTGGCCCAAATTGTCAACATTGCCAAGGTTGAGAAACCCTGTCCTAGTAGATGTATCATAGTAAAAGTGTACTGGTTAAGATGTTGGCTTCAAAAATGCCAGGGTTTGGGCGCCTGGGTGGCTCAGTTGGTTAAGCGACTGCCTTCGGCTCAGGTCATGATCCTGGAGTCCCGGGATCGAGTCCCGCATCGGGCTCCCTGCTCGGCAGGGAGTCTGCTTCTCCCTCTCCCACTCCCCGTTTGTGTTCCCTCTCTCGCTGTGTCTTTCTCTGTCAAATAAATAAAATCTTTAAAAAAAAAAAAATGCCAGGGTTTGAATCCCGGCTCCTCCATTTACTAGCTGTATGACTATTTAACCTCTCTGTTCCCCATACTCATGGAGTTGTTATGAGGAATCAATGAGATAATTTAGTATGCATGAGATACATTTAATACAGTGCCTGGCACCCTATAAGGGTTTACTAACTGTTAATTAATATTATCACAATACAAAAACCAGCCATATTTACCAAGCCTTTTATCTGTAAAGTGCTTTAAATGCATTTCCCTAATCACTGCAAGGCAAGTATTATACAAAAGTAGTTTAGGGATGTTAAGTGGCTTGCCTAAATTCACTACAGCCAGTATATGCCAAAAAATTAATTAAAACCCACATCTGGTTCCAAAGTCTGGACACTTTTTAATATTCCAGATTATTTTCAAGTAAAAGCTAGAGAAGCCTTTGACCTGGGGAGGAAAAAAAAAGGTGGGTCAACCAACTACATGACTTTGGGCATTCATACCATCCCAGGACTCAATTTGCTCTGTTCAGCAAATACCTATTAAGTACCTACTCTTGTATTAAAGATATATGTACAAGGGAGAGTTACTAGGTTGTCTGTAGTAGAAAACATGTTGCTAGACATTCACATATAGAAGCTGGAGGAAAAAGCCTTGTAAGTGTGAACCTATATTTATATGAGTGTTGAAAGGGCATGAAAGGACACTAATGCAATTGTTTTTTGGGGTCTTTTTTAAAGATTTTATTTATTTATTTGCTAGGCAGAAAGAGAGAGCGCGCGCACAAGCAGGGGGAGCACAAGGAAGAGGGAGAAGCAGGCTATTTGCTGAGCAAGGAGCCCAATGTGGGACTTGATCCCAGGACTCTGGGATTATGACCTGGGCAAGGGCAGACGATTAACCCACTGAGCCACCCAGGCGTCCCAAAAACTATTCTTTTTTTTTTTAATTTGTCAGAGAGAGAACATGCACAAGCAGGGGGAGTGGCAGGCAGAGGGAGAAACAGGCTCCATGATGAGCAAGGAGCCCAATGAGGGACTCGATCCTAGGACCCTGGGATCATGACCTGAGCCGAAGACAGAAGCTTAATCGACTGAGCCACCCAGGTGTCCACTAATGCGACTGTTAACACTGGTTACTGCTATTGGAAATCAACTGTAAAGAGGCCAAACATTAAAACATTGCACATATCATACTAAAACAACAACAAAAATCCATTGAATAAACATGTCCCAAAATCTTCTGCATAGGGTGAATTTCAAGTAGTCACACCTGTTTAAACAACCTTATGCTAAACACACACACATCTCTTTGTGTAAAGAAAACATAGTATTCAACTCTTAGTATCTATCTCCTTATATACACTCAATATCTAATAATCCCCTTATGTACACTCAATTTCAAATAATGCATGGTATAGGAAAGAGAAAGAAGCAGTTGATTCAAGAGACCTGGGTTCCAATCCCAGCACTGCCTTAAAATTCTTAACCTTGAGCAAGAACATAATGTTTTTGAGCCTCACTTTCCTTGTGTTAAAACAAGGGTATTCCTACTCCCTGCTTCATCCAATCCACACAATTCTTGTGAGGTATACATTATTAAACACTAAATATAAAGAATCCCCTAACGCAGACTCCCTAACATATATTAAGTAAAAAGATGGGGGCAGGGTGGGGGGAGGCTTTAAAAAGTTAACAAAATGTTGGTATTTTACAAACACCTTTTATGTGCCAAGCATGGTACTAGGCCCTGGCAAGGACAGAAAATAATAAACTATTGTCACAGTACTTAAGAACATCACAACTAGGGGCACTGGGTGGCTCAGTCGTTGGGCATCTGCCTTTAGCTCGGGTCATGATCCCAGTGTCCTGGGATCGAGCCCCGCATCGGGCTCCCTGCTCAGCGGGAGCCTACTTCTCCCTCTCCCACTTCCCCCTGCTTGTGTTCCCTCTCTCGCTGTCTCTCTCTCTGGCAAGCAAGCGAGCGAGCGAATAAATAAATGAATGAATGAATGAATGAATGAATGAATGAATGAATAAATAAATAAAAGAACATCACGACTAGGGGGCGCCAAAATGAATGAATGAAGGAACGGATGAACATCACAACTAGGGGGCGCCTGGCTGGTTCAGTCAGTAGAGCCTGTTACTCTTCACCTCAGGGTCCTAAATTCCAGCCCAACACGGGTTAGAGGAAGGAGCGAGGGAGGGAAAGGGCTTCACAGCTAGTAGGAAACAAGTATATACAATTCAAAGACAATGCAGCATACATAATTTGCATATAAAAGGTACACTGGAGAGCCTTCTGGAAGTTAAGAGGTAGGAGAGACCATTGCTACCTTTGCTGATCAGAGAAACTTTCCTGGATAATTGAACTGGGTCTTAAATAGTATGACCATAGAATCTGTCATCCAAACCGGAACACTACTCCAAAGCGAAAGGAAGTGCTAATATTAAAATGTTTGAAATATTTACGTATTGACAAACACATTTGCATCATGATACAATGATGTATGATTTTTATGATGGCTCCATAAAATAGTTCTATTCAAAAACTAATTTCAAAATAATTATCTTAAAAATATACCTGGAGCATTTCTCCCCAAGAAAAATACCCTGGTGGGGCCCTCCCTGTTGCCAGTGCCTTAAATTTAAATTTAATGCTATCTTCCAATCCCCTAACCTCACCAAGTCTACCAGAAGTAAAAGCATGGCCCCAGCTTCTGTACCTCCTACAAAAAAATAGTCCCAGATATCTTCCTTATCTTCCATGTTAGTTAGTGATGTGACCAAACAGGAAAAAGTGGATTGTGGGCATTCCAGGCAAGCACTCCAAAAACAAGGACTAGATTCAACTATTTGGGAACCTCAAGTTGGAAAGCTGTTAATTTGTATCCCTAATGAGAGGGTTCCATTTTGGGGGCCCCAACGATTATAAGCAATACTTGTTTCTAGGGGTACCAGGTGCACTCTCATAAGTATACTTTTACTTCTTGTGTGAAAGCCAGGCATTAACTTGCCTCTCTCCTCAAAACAAGGGAACATGCACCTCAAGAGAAGTGATAACTGACCTTCTTGTCAAGGAAACACTATGTTGGCCCCAAAAGTCATTCAGATTTGTCTCAACTCCTGGGCCAGAGTTGTGGATGATGAAATTCTGCAAGACTTCTTCCTTGCAAGCCCAGGAGGAGTCCGTGCAATCACTAAAATATCCTGCTATACCTGAGTTCATGCCTTAAGCCAAGATGAAAAGTCAATACAAAAATTTAAGGAGAAAGCCACCTGCTTTCTAATGTAAACACTACAAGAGATAAATTAAATAGATTTGGTACCAGCCCTGTGGGTCAGGTCAGATTAATTAGAGTAGCTGAGGGAAAGGCATGTTTGGTATAGAAAACAAGAATGGATTTTGTTGGGAGACAACTTTCAATGAGTTTCTCCTGTTTCTGCTTGTCTTCTGAGAGTTCTGGACTACCTTTTCAAGGACGTTATTTTAATAAAACAGACTTAAAAGACAAAGTGTCTCCTCCTGGTGCAGAGACAAGACTTACTTGCTATCCATAGAATCTTCCTAAAGCTAAAGGTAGATCAGGTTTGTTAGCAACCTCTTTAATAAAATTGGGAGTTCCCTAAGCTCAGGGTTCCTTAGCTATGACATAGACCCATGTGTGCAACATCCACCTGGACCCACCTTCACTCCCATGGACCTGTAGGACAAAGGAACCAACGCAAACGTGAATCTCCTGCTGCTTACTGTGCCAACAGTAATACAATTCTTTACCTCTTTATCAATATATCAATAATACAATCCTTTATAAAACAGTGGCAGGCTAACTCACTAGCTGGCAAACAGGATAAAATATAATAGTACATATTTCTTAACAGATGTTGGATTTTATCAAATGCTTTTTGTGTCTATTGAGATAATCATATAGTTTTTATTAGTTTGTTAATATGGTAAATCACAATGAATCTCCAATGTTAAACCAACATCGAATTCCCAGGATAAATCCCACTCAGTCATGATATATTGTCCATTTAATATACTATTAGATTTGACTTGCTAAAATTTTGTTTAGAATTTTTATATATATGTTGATGATGGAGTTAGGTCTGCAGTTTACTTTTCTTGTAATGTCTTTGTCTGGATTGGGTGTTAGGATAATGATGGCCCTCAGAGAATGAGATGGGAAATATTCCTTCTCCATTTTTGGGGGGAAGTTTGTATAGAATTGGTATTACTTAATCCTTAAATATTTGAAATAATTTACCAGTGAAGTAATTTTGGCTAGAGTTTTCATTGTGAGATTTTAAATTATAATTTTAATTTATTTAATAAATATAAGGCTATACTGGTTATCTATTCTTGTTTGAGTTTTGGTAATTTTTGTCTTTAAAGAAATTTATACATTTCACCCAAGTTGTCAAATTATTGTCCTAATGATGTTTAGAATACTCCCTTATCTTTTGTAATCTATAAAATCTATAGTGATATCCTCTTACTCCTAATATTGGTCATTTGTGTGTCCTCTACTTTTTTTTTTTCTTAAGATTTTATTTATTTATTTGAGACAGAGAGAATGAGAGAGAGATAGCACATGAGAGGGGGGAGGGTCAGAGGGAGAAGCAGACCCCCTGCTGAGCAAGGAGCCCGATGTGGGACTCGATCCGGGGACTCCAGGATCATGACCTGAGCCGAAGGCAGTCACTTAACCAACTGAGCCACCCAGGCGCCCTAAGATTTTATTTTTAAGCAATCTCTACACCCAACATGGGGCTCAAACTTACAACCCCGAGATCAAGAGTCATATGTTCTACCAACTGAGCCAGCCAGGCGCCCCTCTCTTTTTTCTGATCAGGCTGACTAGAGGTTTATCCATTTTATTAATCTTTGAGAAACTAGCTTTTAGTTTCATTGATTTTCTCCACTATTTTTCTTTTTTGTTTCACTAATTTCAACTCTGATCTGTATTATTCCTTTCATCTGCTTACTTCAGGTTTCATTTGCTCTTCTTTTTCTAGTTTCTTGAAATGAAAAGTTGGGGTCATTGACTTGTAGGAAAAGTAAATGCAGTCCCTGTTATTCCATTTTGGCTGGAAACAGAAGTTTACAGCTTCTGTTTTTAATCAGTAGATCATCATAGTTTGTTTTGGTGCATTTACGAATTATGTATGTACCACACCAATTAAAAGTTTAAGTTCTGCTCCATCAGTTTCTTAATAAGAACTTTGTTTTTTGGGGCGACTGGGTGGCTCAGCCGGTTAAGTGGCCCACTCTTGGTTTCAGCTCAGGTCATGATCTCATGGTCATGAGATTGAGCTCCGCATCTGCATTGGGTTCTGTGCTCATCCGGGAGTTGGCTTGAGACAGAGGAGTCGGCTTGAGGAGTCTCTTTCTCCCTCTGCCCCTCCTCACACTCGCACACACGCATTCACTCTTTTTCTCAAATAAATAAATCTTTAAAAAACAAAAAGAGTCTTGTTTTACCATGACATTATATTCCACTAAAATTTGTATTTATATATTCACTGACACCACAAATATTTTCCCCTCCAGTGAAGAAACTTTCAAAATAAATTGACAATAGCATTCATAACACAGTAAGATTGTCCACTTTTTAAAGAATGAACTTCAAAAAGCTTTTTAAATCCATGAATTGGATAAGAAAAAAAAATGGAAATGCTTGGAATAAACTTATTTTCTCTTTGAAGTATCTCATGATGAGATACAACTTCCATCATTTAACTTTTTGCAGTTTTTCTGCTAATGTAACCAATCTATTAATAGCAATTGCTTCGCTTTTTATATGTGCCAGTGCAGAAGATACATTTACATATCACTCTCTTACGCATGACTTTTAATCATTTTCAATTATAAGTTTTCTATACATATAGCTGTTAATGGAGTGGAGTAATTTAAAAACAAACTTGCCTAGTATAATATTTCTTAAAGTTAACTTCAGTTATGTCATAATAGTTAAGGTTTTGAAAGTAAATATTATGGCTAAACCTGTAGACATCTCAAACTCAATATCCAAAAACGAATTCATTTTCTTGTCCGTCAAGCTTGTTCATCAAGCTTCACCAGCCACTCAAGCTAGAAACCATGGAGTCATTTTCACACTTTCCCTACATCCAGTCAGCAGTCCTGTTGATTTAAATAGAGCAAAATTCCTGCAACAACCTCCTCCTCTTTACCCATTACTTTATGTCAAGCTAATCACCTAACTCCAACCATTTTAAGGGACTTCTAGCTTCTTTCCCTTCATACCACTCCACGCTGCACACTACACATAGCAAACCCTTTTAATTATATATACGTCATTTCAGCATTCAGTATCTTTGGCAGTTACGTCCCCAGTGACAAACTATACAACTCAGCACACAATCTGGCCTCAGTTTACTTTTCAGCTTCAGATTCAAATAGTCCTCTGGTCTGTTACATTATGTGTTTTCTGTCACTTTGCTATTTCCTATGGCGTATACTTTAACATTACTACACTTTTTCTTGGCCTGTGTTCTTCCATAACGTGTGTTCCCATAACATTTTGTATGCGCTCTAACATGGCAATTAATACACCATATTAATTTGAGTGTCATATCTTTAGAAGAGCAGTCATGGTTTATTCACATTGAAAATTCCCAAGCCCAACCAGCGTGCCTGAGATACAGTAGGTAAACAATATATGCTTGATAGATTATATTCCAAATATTCAGCTATGTACAATAGACAGTATCTGTACCAACGTTTAGTTTTTATCCCGAGTACAAGTTTTAACATAATAGCTAGAATTAATACTTGAGGAAATGTAGCAGTGAAGTTCCTGCCCGAAGAAAAGGATGGGTACAAGGACGAGAAAGGACAAAAAGTCAAATATGCTATTTAGGATGTAAGACAAGGAACACGGCCAGAAAAAAACCTGAGGAAAGCATGTGGCCTCCAGTTTAGAGCACTAGCTCAAGAAACCACACTTCACCGGAAGCCAGAAAAACGAGCAGGGAGAAGAACTAGCGAGGCGGCTTGTCAGTCCCACGCAGTCAGCGTGTGCGAACGTCCGCAGAGCTATTCACACACGCGAGGTGTTCTGCTTTGAGTAACCAGAATCTCGGGTTCCTGCGCGGCTTGGGCCGTACACACCCCACCGTCGAGGAGGCACACCCTAGCTTTTCCTGCAGGGCTGAGGGCCTGAGAACGTGCATCCAGACACACCTGCCGGGTAAGGGAAACGCGCCCCAGAGAAGCGACGGTGCAAAGGGAAAGATGGGCGTTAAGGGCGGGCGGGGAGCGCTCAAGTAATTAACAAGTAACCGAGCGCCGAGCCCTGAGGATAAGACCGCGCACAGGACAGATGCGATCCCTGCCCTCGGGATGTGGCTCTCAAATTTACTGCGGAAACGCGACTGCCCAGGACTGAGGAGGGGCGAGAGACCTCCGCGAGCCGGGTTTCTGGTGTCGCCTCCCTCCAGACGCGAGGCGGCGGTGGCCGCAGAGAACCACTCCATGCCCAGCCTGGGCCTCCTCCCGTGACCCCCGGCCCAGGACTGTCCCTTGGCTCTCACCGAATCCTTTAATGAGCTCGGTGAAGACCCCGGGGTCGCTTTCCATGAGGCACCACTCCCCGGCATTGCCCGTCATGGCCCCGGCCACACACCGCCCCGCTCCACCTCAAGCTCTGGCCGCCCCACACACCAGCTGCAGCCAGCCACTGATCTCGGCAAACCCGCCGCGGAGCTCGTCACTCCCACGTCACCCCGCCTACTTCCCGACAGCCTCCGGGCGCCGTCACCTGCCGCGCGACAGAGCGCGGGAGGACGCTCTAGCCACCCAGGAGACGGCGAAACCCTTCCTCGGCCGTGCAGGACCCGTAGCGGATTCGGAAGGGGCTGGGGCCTAAGAAGAAAGGGCGGGGTTCAGAGCGCCGTAGGAGGTAACATCCGGGATCCTCTCCCGCCAGGGGTGGGGAAAAAGGAGAGGGGCGGGGCTCCTTCCGGGGAGCCGAGCCTGGAGTCCCCAGCGGCGGTGGAGTCGGAGCAGTTACCGGCCGTGGGGTTGCAGCGGCTTCTTACCGTCTCCGCGCACCGAGCAGGGCTTCTCCCGGTGGCGCTGCGGGTTCGGAGGGTCGGCCGCCAAGCGTAGGTGAGGAAACTGCGGGAGGCCGGCTGGGGCCCTTTGTGCGGTCGGAGCTGCCCCGGGGACGCGCGGGGTTTGGCTGATCCTCGTGTCCCTCATCCAGCATCCCGGCGGCTGAGGCCGGAGCAGACACTTCGCCAAACCGTCGTTCTCCCCGGCGCTGCCTCTGCGTCCTGCCGTTGCTGGATAGCGGAAGCAGCATCTCTGCGGGCACAGCCTCGCTCGGCCCGGCTCGTCCGCTCGCGAGGGTGGGCCCTTCCCAAATCCCGCGCCGCCCGTCTTGTGCTGGCAGAGCCCTCCACAGGCCAGCGTCCGGAGGGCCTGCTTTAGCTTTACTCCTCCTCTTCCTCCTCCTCCTCCTCCCGCGGCTTCTGCGCCGAGAGGCGGTGCCCCGGATTTGGGGTTTGGGGAGAGGAATCTTTGTGGGGAGACAGAAGGTGAATTTATCCTCGGGGGAATGACGAGAGGAGGAAGATCTGTTCTGTAGTTCGTGGGGATGCTAGAGGCCTCAAAGAAAAGGAGGTTGAAAAAAACGTAGTGTATTAATTTAAAATAATTTGTAGTGTTTCTAAGATTAAACGAGTTAACCCCAAAATGCCTATTTTCGCTAAACCGTGAAATTGCCCTCATTCAGCAGGCTTTTGCAGAGTAAAGAGTAAAACCTTCAGGAGTATGTGTATTTATGCATCAACTCCTTAAAGCTCTGAATTCCAAGAAGGGCCTTTGGATTCCAGACAAAAATACTTCAGTAGACAAAACTGACCTACACCTCAGAGTAGGCGAGCATTGTGTTACGGACTATGTGAAGCCACAAAATAAGCATGACAAATATTACTGAGGGAGACAACAGAACAGTTTTTATATTAAAACAAGCGTGGCTATGGGGCGCCCGGCTGGCTCAGTCGGTAGAGCGTGCAACGCTGGATCTACGAATTGTAAGTTCGAGCCCCGCATTGGGCGTAGAGATTACTTTTAAAAAAGGGGTGGGGCATGGCTATATTATGGAGTAGAAATGAAAGTTTGTATCAAGTGTTTGATTTTTTTTTTTTTTTAATTTGAAGCTTTGGAGGGGGGAAGGATTTCTGTTCATTATTTGTTCCGTTAAGTATACTAAGTGGAAAAGTTTGTGAGGCACAAGAGTCTCGCTGTATTTCCTCCCAAAGCTGTTTGTGACCTTTTGTGGCATATTTTAACGTATAATATTACTGTGAACTTGAAAGTGTTTTCTGTGCTGAATATGTACTCATAACTAACATTTATTTGATATCCAACTTAACATGGTGCCTGTTGCAGAAAGACCAAACTGAAAATTTAGCCCTTTACACAACCTAGAAGTAACCAGAAAGGAGGGTTAAAATTCCTTCAGTTATGTTAACATTTAATCCTAACTTCACATGAAAATCCAGATTTCTGGGTCTGAGAAAAATAAGAAGATTTGGTAATACAAGGTCCCTACTACATGGCAGCCAGTTGGCTGAAAGTGTGTGCCTTTCAGGATGGCATGCTGTCATGTTTGCCACAGTTCCTCACCACTTTTTATTGCATCACATTTGACTTGATCAACTCAGGTACACTACCAGGAATGATACAGTTGTTTGAATTTGTGGCCTCAGTTTTTGCAGTAATGATTCTTTTAAATTGTCTTGCACGCTCATAGATGTATGTCAGCTTTGACTTCATTTAGAAAGGATTAAGCTGCAAAACTTGTTTGACCTCTTGGGATGAAAGCATTTTCAAATAACGATGGTTATCAAGAGATCAAGAGACTTTGGAAAATGATCAAGAGACTTCGGAAAGATACTCAGATGTGTACATTTAAGAAAAACAGTAACCCAAGAAATAATATTAGTACTGTTGAAAGATAACTATAGGGACGGCTGGGTGGCTCATTCAGTTAAACGTCTGCCTTCGGCTCAGGTCATGATCCCAAAGTCTTGGGATCAAGTCCTGCATCGGGCGGGAAGCCTGCTTCTCCCTCTCCTTCTGCCTGCGGCTCCCCCTAATTGTGCTCGCTCGCTCTCCTCTCTCTGACAAATAAATAAATAGTCTTAAAAAAAATTTAAAAAAAGATAACTATAAATGTTGTTCTAATGAACACAGCAGAAAGAAGTGCTATTACATATTGTGTATTAATTACTAGTGTTCACTGATTTTTGCATTCAGTATTAAGAGGCAATGTAAAAAATGGCCACAACCAATTTCAAATCGTGGCCATACCTTTAAAAATACTGTGATCTGTTTAATTCTTCCCTAACTTTTAATTTACTGAAGTTTAAAACAACTTTAGCTCTATTAAAGTCTTTGGAGTAGTGTGCTTTAAGAGCACTGGATAGGACAAGCCAACCCAAAGAATTAACTATCTTTTTTTGTTGTTGTTAATCTGGATTTACAACACTTGATTATTCAGGAGTGGATTAATTGATGACCAGGCTCTGACCTCACTCACTGCCCAAAATGCCTTCTAAATCACTGACAATGGAGCTTAAGCTTTGAGGAGGGAGATGATGGGAGTTGGGGAAAGGGGAGATTAGGGTCCTGTATATGTCTGTGTATCTCAAATTGCTTTCTGAAGACAAATATAAAAAATACAGGGTTAAATATCATTTGAATGTCTATTTATTTAAATAACTTCCTGGATATATTTTAATATAGTCAATTTTTAGTTTTCATTTTTTTAATGACCGATTTTTGAGACAGAATTCCTGTGTCATGAAATTCGCTATTTTTAAAATATGCCATACAGTGAATTTTAGTATATTCACAGACTTGTGTTGATATAGGCAGACTGAGTCCATGGAACCAGAAGGAGTCCTGCAGGACCAGCCAAGAAGGTTCTTGGTTTTACAAAGGCTAGAAATCAAACACCGTTTGAGAGGAAGTGGGAGCAGAGTTTATTGAAGATACAGAGAGAGGACAGATGGAGACACAGTATCTGAGAGACTCCGAAAGGAAAGGAGAGTGAGTCTGTTTTGCTTGGGGGATGGGGTTTTTATTGAGGATTGTGATCTGGTGTGCATGTCTTCTCAGACATCCAGAAACTGGGCAAAACAAGGACGAGTGCTCAGGTGTCCTCCTTAAGTCACTTACACCAGGAAGCTTGGCGTCAGGGTGTCTAGAGTCAGTGGTCTGCAAAATGTACATGACAACCTTGCCCTGTCACTCCTATTTATTGTAATGGAAGACTCCAAAGAAATCATAAACTCCTGGACCCTTACAAGAAGGGCATACATTTTTGTACTATAAGTATAAGGCATACATGTATAAGGTGGGGGTGCAGGTCCTAGCAAGAGTAGAAGCAGGAAAAGGAGCAAAAAAGGAGTTCTTCATGGAGTCCCTTCAGTTTCCCTATCTCAGTGTAACCATCACCATTATCTAGTTTCAGAACATCTTCACCACACCAAATAGAAACCCCTTACCACTTCGGAGAACAGACTGGCAGTTCTTCAAAAGGTTAAATATAGAGTTACCATATGATCCATCATTTTACATTACCACTAGCAATGTATGAGGGTTCTAATTTCTCCAGATCCTTACCCACACTTACTGTCATTTTCATTGTAGCCATCCTAGTGAGTGTGAAGTGGTATCTCATTTCAGTTTTGACTTGCATTTCCCTGATGAGTGATATGAACTGTTGGGGTTCAGGAGCAAACAGTCAAGAAAGAATTCTTGAGATGTCTTTAGTGCAGAAAGGGTGGTTTTATTTAACTATAGGAACAGGACCCATGGGCAGAAAGAGCTGAATTGGGGTTGTGAGGAGTGGCTGATTATATACTTTCAAATTGGGAAGGTGTTAGGGATAGCATAGGTCTCCAAGGAATTTGAAAGCAAGGTTTCCAGGACCTTGAGGGGCTAGCTGTTAGGAAATGTCATTTATTACTGTCTAATAAAAACTTAGTTATGAGACCCAGATGTTTATCAGCATGATATGTATATCAGGAGGCCATATGCTTGGAGGATGATTGCTAACATATATCTGGCCATTTGTATATCTTTGAAGAAGTGCCTACTCAGATGCTTTGCCTATTTTTTAATTGGGTTATTTTATTATTATTGAGTTAGGAGTTTTTTTATATATATATTCTAGATATAAGTTCCTTATGGTATGATTTGCAAGTATTTTCTCCCATTCCATGGGATCTCTTTTCACATTCTTGGTGGTATCCTTTGAAACACAAGTTTTAAATTTTGACGAAATCCAGTTTATCTTTTTTTCTTTTGTTACTTTTGCCTTTGTTGTCTGTTTTGAGATCAGTTCTCTGTCACAGACTCTGTCCTGCACTTCAGTTCAGTTCCAGAGTTAGCTTCAGATCCCACAAGTTAGAGGGCAAGATCTCCAACAAGACTGCCCTTATTTCAGACACCAGCTAGAGTAGGGTCCCTAGTCTATGCAACCAACTACAGTAAGTCTTCCCACAACCCCCCAGGGTCGATAATTTACTAGAATGACTCACATAACTCAGTAAAAGCACTATCCTTATGATTATAGTTTTAATATAAAGGATATGACTCAGGAACAGCCAAGTGGAAGTCACATATAGGCCAAAGTCTAGAGGCAGGAGAGGGAATACCCTCAGTGTTGAATCCTGGCAGTTCATACTCCCAGCACATCAATTTCTTAACCAGTTAGGAAGCTCCACTGAACTTCGATGTTCAGAGTTTGTACATGGGATTTTATTATGGGGCATGATTGATTGTGACTGGTTGACTATGTGGTTGAGCCCAACCTTGGGCCCTACACCCCTCCTGGGGTGTTTGATCTGGCCCAGAATTCCAACTCTTTAATCAAATGATTGGTCTTTCCGGTGACCAGCCCCCATCCTGAAGCCCAGAATGAATCGCCACATTAGCATAACAAAGACTCCTATCAATCTGGAAATTCCAAGGATTTTTGAAGCCCTGCCAAGAAACATGGACAAAAACTAGATACTCTTTATTATACCACTGTCTTATCACCCAGCCAATTTTAAAGTTAATTTATATATCAGCACTTAGGGACAAGGAGAGTAGCTTAGAACTGCTGCCATTCCGCTTTTCATATTGCACTTTTAAAAATTTGATTGTGGCAAATTTACACAAATGAGTAGAGAGGGGCCGTTCGTGATCTGTTCCACTGTTTTATGTTGCATCCTGGAAAGAATAGTCACCGAAGCATGTGAAAAGCTGAGCCTTTTTTCCTGCAGAAATGTTTAAAGGGTAGGTCTTCGTGGTTGTTTTTAACATATGCAAGAGTAAGATTCCTTTGATAAGGCAATGAGTAAGTAACTACATTTCTTATAATAGGGATTACAAGGATTACATTTAGGGATTGCTTTTAAGCATCTACCCTAGATTTAAAAGTTCATTTTCTGCTTGCTTAACAAAAGATAACTTGAATACCTAATATTAAATATATTAGAAAAACTTACAAAGAGATACTGTTCTGCTCAAAAGACATTTTTACTCCGTACTCATTACTTCCTCTTTGTAACTTTTTCACGTTTAATTTTTCTTGATTGTATATCCACTACCTGTATATAGTATATTTTTTCTTGATTACAGAATTTATCTTAAAGGCTTGAATTACATTTTTTTTTTTTTTAAAGATTTTATTTATTTGACAGTGAGAGATAGAGCGAGAGAGGGAACACAAGCAGGGGGAGTGGGAGAGGGAGAAGCAGGCTTCCCGCTGAGCAGGGAGCCCGATGCGGGGCTCGATCCCAGGACCCCGGGATCATAACCTGAGCCGAAGGCAGACGCTTGACGACTGAGCCACCCAGGTGCCCCTTGAATTACATTTTTAATTGCACACGTTGAGTCTTATTTTCAAAATAAATGTGTTACAGGAAAGAAAAACCAGTCATACATGATTCTTAGATGGTTCAGAAAATCACTTTAATACTGCTTAGTTATCCTCAAATATGCATTACTTAAGTGGTGTTTTAGGTTCAGAGAAGGGATACACAATTAAACCAGATCCCTGCTCTTAAGGGAACTAATATTAGCTAGACATACAAAGAATAATAACAAAGGAAAGAATTTGGAGGGGAGGGAATTTTGAGATTTGGATTGGGACCTTTAAATCACACCTCTTGGGTTTTGGTTCAGGAAGGCTGTTTTATTAGCATAATCTGATATTGAGTATCATTTCAATATTATTCATCTGACAAATACAACTAATAAGCAGGAATAGCCAAGTTAAAGTACCACCCAAGGGTATTTTTGTAAAAGCTTAGAGATGAAGCTAGCAATGTCAAATGCAGTGTAAAAGTCAAAATAATAGAAAATTTTCTACTGGAATTAGCAGTTAAGGTGTCAGTCTTTGAGAAGCCTGTTATTCTCAAAGTTTTTTTGACTGAAAGGCAGATAAGAAGCCATATTGAAAAGGGTAAGAATAAATAGCAGAAGCATCATCTGTTGCACCAGGAGTTTCAGCCTGTACTGCTCTGGGTAACTATAAATCAGTCCTTAATGACTAATATAATATGATCATTACACTTGACACCTGAGGCCTAGGTCTGCCCTAACATAAGCTACTTTATACCAGAACTTTATTTGAAATATGACACTGTTTATTTCCAACACCCCCCTCCCCACCTACAGTCACATTCAAAATGTGAGGGTTTCCATTCTCCAATGCATTTATCCCCACACCATTCTGAGACCCAACCTCATTGCTCCCTTGCATACCAGACTTCCCACATTGGAAACTTCAATTTCCTATTCTCTCTTTTCTCAAACCCATCTTCACCCTTAGTGAAGGAGATACCTCTTTTGCTGTCAATAGGCCAGTCTCACCCTGGATGCTCTAAAGCTCCTTCTGTTCCACTTTTAGTGATCTCATTCCCTCAGTTATATTCTTTCTTTACTGTCTTCCACTCTCCAAATTGAATCATTCAACTTCAGCCTCAGAGTCTTCTCATCTAGAAAGGTAAAAAGATTTTTCTTCGTGTTCTCATCTTCTCTGTTACCATCCCAAAAGAGTAGTCCACCTTTGAAGTCTCTCACTCATTGCATACTCCTACTAATCTTACCACTGTAATCAGGCTCTCTCTTGCAGAACTCTACTAGAGTTGCCCTTCCTCATCACTACTGTTTGCTAATCCAGTGGTCATTTTCCCGAGTTATTTTACTTCATCTCTGAGCATTTGGCAATTCCCAGCCACTGACTCCTTGAAATTCTCTTCCCTATGGTCCATGATACTACTGTTCTGGTTTGCTATGTACCCCTCCTTCTCTTTCTCCTTTAAAAAGGGCCCTTTTCTCCCTAGCTCTTTTTTTTTAAGATTTTATTTATTTATTTTTGAGAAAGAGAGCAGGAGCAGGGGGAAGGGAGAAGCAGACTCCCCACTGAGCAGGGAGCCCGATGTGGGCCTCCATCCCAGGACCCCAAGATCATGACCTGAGCTGAAGGCAGACACCCATCCGAGCCACCCAGGCGCCCCTTTCCCTAGCTCTTAATTATTAATACTCACCAGGATTCCATCTTAAGGCTTACCCACAATATATAAACATGTTCAAACTTGTATCATCCTCAAAACAAAATTTCTTTTACCTTGTGTTGCTTTTTAAGTTACTACCTTACCTGTCATTTCTTTATAGCTGTGCCAGTATACTTAGTTCTTTTTCTAAAATCTATAGATAGCAAGATTTCAGAAATCCCTTTCTGGAACACATTCCCCCAAACTTAATATACCAGTTTTTCAGTTTGCCTTCTCTGCACACGTCTTTTTGTATTACTGAAACAGCATTATTTTATTCTCCTCTGCTGACTCACACAGTACTTTTTTATTAAAGCACTTAATTACAGTTGGCTTTGTATATGTATATATTTCTGCCTCACCAAACAGAATGTGGTACCATAGCTGCCCTCACTAACCCTTTTATTCTCTTTCTAGGCCCCCAGACCCCATGCTGAGCTAGCTGCCTGCTTAGTCTCTGAAGCAACAAACTATACCTCAGAAATGTAACCTAGTTGCTTCTGGCTATCATGCTCCCACTTAATGAGCTTAAAAAATACTTGTTAAGTTCAAAGATTGTGTAACAGGGGCACCTTGGGTGGCTCAGGCGGTTAAGCCTCTGACTTCGGACTTCGGCTCAAGTCGTGATCTCAGAGTCCTGGGACGGAGCCCGGAGCTGCAGGCTTTACACTCTGGGAAGTCAGCTGCTCCCTCTGCCCCTCTCCCCTGTGAGTGCGCGTGCGCATGTGTATGCTGGCGCGCGCACGCGCACACACGCTCTCAAAATCTTTTTTAAAAAAATCAAAGATTTTGTAACAGATTTCAAAAAGCATAGATTAATAAATGTTTTCAAAAATAAAGACGTTTTCCTTTTTGTAATTTTACTGTTTTCTTTCTAGCTATAATAACATTTTGCTTTTTGATAGGTTTCCTAAAAGACAGAAAAATGGAGGAATCAGTAAACCAAATGCAGCCACTGAATGAGAAACAGATAACCAATTCTGAAGATGGATATGTATGGCAAGTCACTGATATGAATCGACTACACCGGTTCTTATGTTTTGGTTCTGAAGGTGGGACTTACTATATCAAAGAACAGAAGTTGGGCCTTGAAAATGCTGAAGCTTTAATTAGACTGATTGAAGATGGAAGAGGATGTGAAGTGATCCAGGAAATAAAGTCATTTAGTCAAGAAGGCAGAACCGCAAAGCAAGAGCCTATGCTCTTTGCACTTGCCATCTGTTCTCAGTGTTCCGACATAAGCACAAAACAAGCAGCATTTAAAGCTGTTTCTGAAGTTTGTCTCATTCCTACACATCTCTTTACTTTTATCCAGTTTAAGAAAGATCTGAAGGAAAGCATGAAATGTGGCATGTGGGGTCGTGCCCTCCGGAAGGCTATAGCAGACTGGTACAATGAAAAGGGGGGCATGGCCCTTGCTCTGGCAGTTACAAAGTATAAACAAAGAAATGGCTGGTCTCACAAAGATCTATTAAGATTGTCACATCTTAAACCTTCCAGTGAAGGTAAGCATGAGATCTTTGGGTTGGGGGAGGTTGCAGATACCTGGTAAACACCAAATTTTTATCTGACATAAGATAATTATATAATATCTTCTAGAATAGCCTTTCAGCTTCAAAACACATTGGTTGACTAATTCAAATGTTTAATGCCAACCTGGAATTAAGCCCCTACCACAGGCAATCCAGACATTACTAATCAAGGATCAAACGACAGATACATATTAATCTAAATCTCAGAATGTCACCATGCTAACTAGAATGCTTACCCAAGTGATTATGCACTATGAAAGCAGCATGGACATGATTAAAGTTGTAGTAATAAGCAAAACAGCTCCTAGCCAGTAGATGGCAGATAGCCAGGCTATCCTGCTCTAGTCCCTTATGATTTTTTTCCCTCCCTGTCTTCCTAGGATATATGGTCCATGGAACCTAAAGGCTACCTGAAATAGTGCTGAACTTAACAATTCAGGATGTTAATTGTCTCCAAGCAGTCAGCCAGGGGACCTGGTAACCTGGGGCAGTTTTTCTGTGTCTATGGGAAGAGACTTGAGAAGTTAGTTGGATGTATGATAATTACTTAGTCCTTCTTAGAAGGGAAATAAGAAAAACATTTGGGCAAGAATAATGTAAAATATGAACTTCCACAACATTTCCAAAATATGCTCTTTTTTTAATACCGCAAGTGAAACTTGAAAAGACAGCTCCTCATTAATTCCTAATTTATCCATTTTATTATGAATGGACTTTTTAAAATGAAATTTAAACAGTAAATTATTGCAAATAGTTATATAAACAAACCCATTTGTATTTTGTTTTTTTATTAGAAATTATATGTTTGTTTTAAAATAGCTGGATAATACATAAAAATATAATGCAGAAAGTAGGAGTCCTGCCCATCAAAAGATGTGTTGTATATGACTCCTAAACATACACTGTTTTATTTTTTAAATTTTTATATACCTTCTTTGTTTCAGTTAAAAGCATATTGATATTTCTTCAAGTCAGGAGAAATAGTTGCTTATATAGCATTGTATGAATATACTATAATTTAGCTAGTCTCTTACTGATGACACTGAAATAGCTTCTGGTTTCTTATACTATTACAAAACTGCTACAGTGAAAAACTTGCATAATGTAAATATTTATATAATGGGTAAACCCACAGAGTTCATAGAAGTGGCCGGTTTCCCCACATTTGAACACTGACTGTTACCAGTGTTTTTTAATCTCTGCCAATAGGATAGGTGAAAAATTATATCTTATTGAATTTGTGGGCAAATGTTCATCTTCTCATATGCTGCTGATTATATGTAATCTTTTGAGTATATCTTTGTCCTTTTTTCCATTGAGTTGCTATTCTTAGTATTAATTGTCACCATTCATTCATTCAACAAATATTTATTGAGCACCAAATGGATGGGCACTGTTCTAAGAACTTGGGACACATAGGAATTTATAACTTCATATTATATACATATGATGCACATTCCCCCCCCTTTTTTTCTTTGTCTTTCAATTTTTTTTGATGGGGGTTTCTGACATTGAGGTTTGGAATTTTAATGTAATGAAACTTGACTGTTTTTCTTCATAGATTTTTGTTTTGTGTTGGGTTTAGAATGGCCTTTTCCAACTAAAGTCATAAAAATATTTACCTGGTTTTTTTTTTTCTCTAATGTATTCATGCTTTAATTTTTTACTTTTAAATCTTTAATTCAGTATAAGAAGAATGTAGGGATCCAGCTTTGTCTGTTGAGACACTACATGGTAGTGTGTACCTAAGTGCTAGTTCTAATTGGGAAAACTTGTTTCTGAATTTGTGCAGATAGTTATTCTGGGTTTTGAATTCTTGTTCTATAAAATGAGGAATTAGTAGATGTTCCCTAAACTTGCTCCCACAGACAGTATTCTTTAATTCTAAATTTTTTGAGGGCAGAACTCATACTTGAAATCTTTTAGTAATAGCAATATGTTCAGGCGTAAGAGATCCCTATGCTTCTCAGAGTGAAAAGAATTTGGAAAGAAACTCTAAGCTTCCAGAATAAGTAATATTGTAATACTTGAGCTGAAATGTGTATTTGAAACAGATGAAACATGTCAAAATATAATTTAACTAATCAGGTATTTATTGTATACTTACTGTGTGGCCAACATAGAACTTGAGTAAGATAAAAATAATAATAAGCCTGCCTTTAAGGAAGTTATATTTTAGTTGGAAAGACAAAATAGAAGACATGCTCACATATGAAACATTTAGTAATTTAAGACAATATAAAATTTTGTTACTAAAAACTGGATAACGAGTCACAATACTTTAGAAGTCCCTACATATTAATATTGACTTTTGATCAAATTATGTAGAGTCCAGAGATAACATATAGTCTCAGTCTGCCTTAAGGATGGATTTTATTTGGCCTGCACAGTATTTTAGGGAAATAATGAATTCTTTGCTAACATCACTTTAAAAAAATCAGAAGACATCACATAAAAATACCTATGCTAGCTTGAAAGTACTTGATTTGTTAGCACTAAGCCAAAACTTCGCTAAAACATTAGTAGGTTGTACTCTCTTTAGTTCGTTGCATCATCTTAACCACTGTCTATTACATGACCTGTGCCATATATTTATTTTACCAACATTTACCCCATAGGCCTTTCTGAGTCTGATAACTCAAACATCCCCTTTCCCCATTTTACAGAAGTGAAAGCTAAGGCCCAAATTGGTCACACAGCCATTTATTGACAAAATGTAGGCTTAGAACTCAAGCTTCCTCAGCATCCCAATCCAAAGTTCTTTCCACTATTAAAAGAAATTACAAAAGAAATGAACACCTTGTTTTCCTTTAATTTGGCCTCATTTATTTAAAAACAAAATTACAAATTACCTACCTGTCCACTTCCACTTATCTCTGCTACTTGTAAATGCTTATTTATTTAGTAGCGGAAAGGGACAAGTGAATAGGAGAATATTTGAGACAGATCTGTACTTTGTGAATCGTTCTGAGATTGTAGACCTGAGATAGGTATTGTCTACCAAAGTTTCTAATGCTGGTGTCTCAAAAAAGAAAAAAACTCTATAATAAAATGACTTAGAATATAGGAGATTTTTTTCCAGAGCCTCATATTAAAACGATTATGATGGAATAAACAAAATCATTTGACTCCATTGGCTTAAATGTCTTTGTTATGTCATAGAAAGCAGCCTCACAGTGTAAAGAATTTAGCTCCTCTGTATCTAGTTATTTCATTCTCAGTAAACATGTTCTGTTTTTCACCCAGAAATTCTCATGCCATTTCAATTCTTTATTTTCTTAAAGGACTTGCTATTGTGACCAAATATATTACAAAGGGCTGGAAAGAAGTCAATGAATTGTATAAAGAAAAAGCACTTTCTGTGGAGACTGAAAAATTATTAAAGTATCTGGAGGCTGTAGAGAAAGTGAAACGCACAAAAGATGAACTGGAAGTCATTCATCTAATAGAAGAGCATAGATTAGTTAGGGAACATCTTCTAACAAATCATTTAAAGTCTAAAGAGGTAAGTATAGCATGTGATTAAACATGTAATTTATAGTTTGTATTATGTATTAAAATTCATGATATGATATGTATAAAATTTAAGATATGTAATTTATAAGGTGGGTAACATCAGTTCTTTTTAACAAAAATGTAAATTAATATCTTGAAATTAATATTTATTTAAAATACTTAATACAATGCCCAGATGTAGTTGGCATTCAGTTAAGTGTTATTTCTGCTTCATAAAGGCTGGTTAATTTGCCTTGCTAATTAAAAATAAATAAATAAAATTCTTCTGTGCAGTTCCTTCATAATATAGACTTTACTTTCTTCCTCTATAAAGAGCAAGTTAATTTGATAAGCCTTTAACCAATGTGCAAATCTTTTTATTTAGGAAATACCTAGAACCCCAAAAGAAAGCCTTAAAGAATGTTAGTAATATTATTATTGATACCACTATTATGCTGATTCATTTGCCCTTAATTTCTCATATTTCTACGTGTGTCTTTTCTATAGGTATGGAAGGCTTTGTTACAAGAAATGCCTCTTACCGCATTACTAAGGAATCTAGGAAAGATGACTGCTAATTCAGTGCTTGAACCAGGAAATTCAGAAGTATCTTTAGTATGTGAAAAACTGTGTAATGAAAAACTGTTAAAAAAGGTAAGCATTGGGTGGCTCGGTTGAACATCTGCCTTTGGCTCAGGTCATGATCCCGGGGTCTTCAGAGCCCCCTGCTCAGCAGGGAGCCTACTTCTCCCTCTCCCTCTGTCCCTCCCCCCCGCTTGTGTGTGCGTGCATGCGCGCGCTCTCTCTCTCTCTCTCAAATAAATAAATAAAATCTTAAAAAAAAAAAAAAGAAAGAAAAAGGTAAGCATTACCTTTGTTAGCTACTACTAATTGAAAAAGTCACCTCCTAAATTTTGGAAATGTAGCCAGTGCAGTTTCAGATGTTCTGAGACTTGGATACTTTTATCATACCAGATTTCATTTAACTATGAAGTCTATGTCCTCATTTTTGTTTTTTCTCTGTGAAATATATTTATTAGCTACAGTAACAAAACCTAAGACACATAATGACTATCTTTCATTTGAATTTTGCATTTACTTTCTGTCTGTGTCTTGTTTCTAGGCTCGTATACATCCATTTCATGTTTTAATTGCATCAGAAACTTATAAAACAGGTCATGGTCTCAGAGGAAAACTAAAGTGGCGCCCTGATGAGGAAATTTTGAAAGCTTTGGATGCCGCTTTTTATAAAACATTTAAGGTAATGGTTTGACTTTTGTTTTATAACAAATGACCCAGTTGGGACTTGATATATTTTATAAAAACACATTTTAAAGATGATACTAATAGTTTAACCATTTTTTATTAGATAGTCATTTGTTTTTCCATAGTTCGTGTAAATGTGGATATGTAATTAACATTGTTAAGTTTATGAGTAAAGAATTTCTCCTTACCTGTGGACAATACCCAATCATAAAATCATTTTGTTAAGTTTTAAAATACCAAATTTAAAATTTTTTATCCCTGTAGAGTCCTTTGACTTGGTCCTCTGTCATTCTGTTAATCAGTAGTGGATCTCCTCTATCTTCGTGGGAAGTGATTTTTTTTTTTTTAGGACTGACAATCCTACATCAGAGCTATAAGTTAGTTTTTGGTTTTAAAATTTTCTTGTTATTCCGCAAAATAGTAGTAACTAAATTCATCAAATTAAAGGGATTATACAAATGAAATTTATCTTCAATATACAAAAATCAATGTAATACATCACATTAATAGAATGAAAGGACAGTCACACGATCTCAATGCAGAAAAAGCATTTGACAAAATTCAGTACCATTTCATGATTTAAAAAAACAATAAACTAGGAATAGAAATGAACTTCCTCAACATGATAAAGAACATATATAAAAAACCCACAGCTATTGTTATACTCAATGGTGAAAGACTGAAATCTTTTCCCCTAAATCTAGAGAACAAGACAAAAATGCCAACTTTTTTCCACTTCAGTTCTACAAAGTACTGGAAGTTCTAGCAGTTAGGCAAGAAAAAATAAATAAAAGGCATCCAGATTGGAAAGGACGAAAAACTATCTCTGTTCTCAAATGACATGACCTTATAAGGAGAAAAGCCTACAGAATTCACAGAGAGCTTAGAGCCAACAAACAAATCCAGCAGAGTTGCAGGATATAAAACCAATAGGTTTTTCTAAAATACTAAAATCATTAGTATTTCTATATACTAGCAATGAACAATCCAAAGGCCTTAGCCTTTGATTAGCCTTAAGAAAACATTTCCACTTACAGTAGTATCAAAAAATAAATAAAAGACTTAGGAATAAACTATGAAGGTGCAAGATTCGTAAACTGAAAACTATAAAACATTGCTCTAAGAAGTTTAAAAAGACATAAATAAATGGGAAAGACATGGTTTGGAAGACTTGTTAAGATGACAGTACTACCCAATTCAGTGCAATTCCTCTGGCATGTTTTGCAGAAATGGAACCCACTGTAAAATTTATGTGGACTTTCAAGGGACCCTCAAATAACAAAACCAATCTTGAAAAAGAACAAAGTTGGACTACTCATATTTCCAAACTTACAGGTTTCAAAACTTAGTATAAAGCTACAGTAATCACAACCATGTGGTACTGACATAAAGGCAAATACATAGACCAGTGGAATAGAATGCAGAGGCTAGAAATGAACTCTCACACGTGTGATCAATTGATTTTTGACAAGAGTGTCAAAACAGGCTAATGCAGGAAAAGCTGGTCTTCAAAAAATGGTGCTGGAGAAACTGGATAACCACATGCAAAAGAACAAACTTGCCTCTTTAAATTACACCACATACAAAAATTAAAGTGGACCAGTGACCTATATTTAAGAGCTGTAACTATAAAACTCTTAGAAGAAAACAAGAGGGAAAGTTTCATGACATTAAATATGGCAGTAGATTCTTACATATGTCACCAAAGCACAGGCAATAAAAGGAAAAGTAAATGAATTGGACTTCATCAAAACTTAATAAACCTTTTGTGCATCAAGGACACTATGAGGAGAGTGAAAAGATAACCTACAGAATAAGAGAAAATATTTGTAGATCATGTATATGATAGCTTTTTAATGTTTACAATATATATAAAGTGCTACAACTCCACAGTAAAAATACAAAAACCCAATTCAAAAATGGGGAAAGTAGTTGAACAAGATATTTCTCCAAAGAAGATATCCAACTGGCCAATTAGCACGTGAAAAGATGTTCAACATCATTAGTCATCAGGGAAATGCAAATCATTGGTTCTTATCAAAAAAGCAGAAATAACAAGCCTTTGGGAGGATAGAAATTGCAACCCTAGCACATTGCTGGTGGCAATGTAAACTGGTACAGACCTGTGGAAACAGTTTGGTTGTTCCTCAGAAAGTTAAACCTAGCATTACCATGCCACCCAGCATTTCCACCACCTATGTATATACCCAAAAGAATTGAAAACAGAGAATCAAATATACCTGTAAATGAATGATAATAGGAACACTATTCACAATAGCTAAAAGGTAGAAACAACCCAAGTGCTCAACAAGAGATGAATGGATAAACAAAATACAGTATATACATACAGTGGAGTATTCAGCCTTACAAAGGAATGGATTTTGAAACATGCTACAACGTGAACCTTGAAAACATTATGCTACGTGAAATAAGCCAGACACTAAAGGACAGGTATTATATGATTCCATTTATATGAGGTATCCGGAATAGGCAAATTCATAAGAAAGAAGTAAAACAGAAGTTGCAAGGGGCTAAAGGGGGTTGGGAATGGGGAGTTATTAATGGATACAGAGTTCTATGTGGGATGATGAAAATGTTCTTGGAAATGGATAGTGGTGGTTACATACCATTGTAAATGTACTTAATGCCATGGAATTGTACCCTTAAAAATGATTTAAAAGCAATTTATGTTATTTATATTTTACCACAAAAAAATTTTGCTAGAAATTCTGAGTTTACTTTATGAGGAATGATTTCTAAAAAAGAAAACACAGGAATATGGTAACTTCTTTAAATAAAATTACTAAGTAGGCTATCTTATTTTCTTTGTTTTTCCCCTCTAGTAAAAGCTAAGCATTTTCACGTACTTGTCAATTAATTGGTAAATCAAAAATCGTGTCTTTTATCTTAGAAGTCTCTCAAGTGAAAGATGAGTAAATATGATTTTTAGGAATCTAACTGTAATTTCTATGATTGCTTTTAATGATTGTTTTGTTTGTTTGTTTTTTTAGACAGTGGAGCCAACTGGAAAGCGTTTCTTGCTGGCTATTGATGTCAGTGCTTCTATGAACCAGAGAGTTTTGGGTAGTGTACTCAATGCTAGCACAGTTGCTGCAGCAATGTGCATGGTGAGAACACTAAGACAATTTAGAATTTTTGCCGCCCTAAAAAATGTTTAATGTGGGGCAAAACTATAAAGTTCGATATGGTCAAGGATTATGTTTTCACTCGTTTTTGTCATTTTGCTTCATAAGCAAAGTTTTAAGCCTGGGTGGCTCAGTCAGGTCACAATCTCAGGGTTGTGAGTTTGAGCCTGCATCGGGCTCCACACTGGGCATGGAGCCTGCTTAAGATTGTCGCTTTCCCTCTGCCCCTCCCCACTGATGTGCGCGCTTTTTCTCGCTCGCTCTCTTTCTCTCAAGAAAAAACAAGTTTTAAGTATACTGTATGCATATGGTATTGTAGGTAATATTTATAAAGCATGTCTAAGGAACAATAGAAATTTTAATTTTACCAAATATTAAATATTAATGTATTGTTGAGAAAGTAGATAATGCTTAGAGAAATTATTAATAAATATAGAAATTAAAAAACCAGGAACTAAGAATAACAGACTTTGGTTTTAGCCTGACTCTGTCACTTCTCTTCTGTGGCTGTATTCTTTATTTAATAAAATGAGAAGAACATATACTCTGCTTCAAAGGATAGTTATGAGAACCAATTGCTTTGTAACAGTTTGTGAAAGTACTTTGAAAGCTATACTGTTACTGTGTAGTCCTAAAACAAAATAAGTTTAGAAATAAAATAAATATCTTTTCTTTTAAAGATTTTATTTGAGAGAGAGAGCACGGAGTAGGACGGAGGGGCAGAGGGAGAGGGAGAAAAAGACTCCCCACTGAGCAGGGAGCCCAATGCGGGGCTCCATCCCAGGACCCCAGGATCACGACCTGAGCCGAAGGCAGACGCTTAACCAACTGAGCCACCCAGGCGTCCCAAATTAAATATTTTCTAAAGATGAAGTTTTATGAACTTCAAGGTACTGTATTTATTTCACCCAAATCTGCTGAAAATTACCATCTTTGAATTTTTCAGGTTGTCACACGAACAGAAAAAGATTCTTATGTAGTTGCTTTTTCAGATGAAATGGTACCATGTCCAGTGACTGCAGATATGACATTACAACAGGTTTTAATGGTTATGAGTCAGGTAAGGAACTGTTTTACTAAGTTTACTTAAAGTGTTGTATAAGAATCTTATTTTGATGTTATGCCTGATATTAATAAGTTTATGAGAACAAATAGTTTTATCTCAATTTTCCCATGAGCACAAAATAATAAATATATACACAGGCTTTGAGAAGGTCTGTGTATTAGCTGTAAGCAAAATGATAATGTAAAAAATAGTATTTTTAAGTATTTAATTATTTCAGACATCTCAGTATGGAAACTAGGACACTTTTATTCTTATCCATGTTTTTGTTCTGAGTTAGATCCCAGCAGGTGGAACTGATTGCTCTCTTCCAATGATCTGGGCTCAAAAGACAAACACAGCTGCTGATGTCTTCATTGTCTTCACTGATAATGAGACTTTTGCTGGAAGTGTCCATCCTGCTTTTGCTCTCAGGGAGTATCGAAAGGTAAAATTCTAATATTCTTTCTCACCCCAAATAAGACTCAGTTCTCAAATATCCACTCTGTTTTTCCAAAAAATACTGAAGATAGTTCTGTACCTTTGTATAGGGATACACCACCAGTTCAACAGTACTTGAAATAAAAAATATTGGCTATAATTACATGGTTTATTTCAACTAGTCCCAATTCTATACATTACTAAAATATCCTCTGCAAACTGTTTTTGGCAATAATAAAAGTATTTTACCTTAACTCTAAATTTTTAATAATTCATTGTGCTCCTTGAAAAATTAAAGTATCATTTATTAATTTTGTTAAAGCACTACATAAAGTTAAAGCAAAGCTATCATCTGTTTTAAGTTTTATGGCTACTTCTGTGTTCTAATCAGTGCTCTCTCTGAAATCATGGAAATGTTCTGTATCTACAGTATCCAATGTGGTAACCACTAGTCACGTATGGCTATCAAGCACTTGAATTGTGGCTAGTATGATGAGAACTAGAACTTGAGGAGTTCTGGTTCTCAGATTGGGGTTTTCCTATCAGCAGCCTTAGCCTGGGACCTTATTAGAATTGCAAATTCCTGGACCCCATGGGAGACCTGCTAAATAGAAACTGGAGAGTGGGATTATGTTTTAACAAACCCTCCTGGGGATTCTAATGTATGTTAAATTTGAGAAGAAGGGAGCGAATAGAAATTGTAGTCAAGGCAACCTGGGTTCTGAGTCCTGGGTCTTTCTCTTTTACTAACTGTGGACCTATGCAAATTATTTAACTGATACATGTCATAGTATTTAATAGTACCAATCTTTCAGAGTTATTGTAACAATTATATTAGATACGTTACTTAAAGAGTTCATTACGGTATCTGGCATATTGTATACTCAGTGGTTATTGGGTTTTCTCCAAAATTCAATTATTTTAACCTAAAGTCATAGCTGTAGAGAACAAATTCTTACATGTGACATGTATATATCATATATAACAAAACCATAGACCAAAAGTTGAGAATCGCAGGGAAATACTTCTTTATATATACCCACACACACTGCCCCAGTGTTTCATATATTGGTAAAAATACCTGATGCCCCCAAATGTCCTGACAGGTTTCATAAGTAGAAAGTCTCTAGGCTGCATAAGAATGCACTCTATAGGGGCGCCTGGGTGGCTCAGGTCATGATCCCAGGGTCCTGGGATCGAGCCCCACATTGGGCTCCCTGCTTGCCAGGAAGCCTGCTTCTCCCCCTCCCACTCCCCCTGCTCTCGCTGTGTCTCTGTCAAATAAATAAATAAAATCTTTAAAAAAAAAGAATGCATTCTATGGCCCATGGAACAGAGAAGTGGGAATTTCAGGCAGGCTGTTCACACAATTTTATTTTCTGTTCTGAAGATCACAGAGTCTGACCCTGAAAGATTAACAAATTTTATGGAGAGAAAAAAATAATGACTTTGAAATGAAAAGTTGAGATAGAATTTGAAGTGTTTTAATTTTGGAGGTTATTTGCTTTTGCTTACATAAATTTTTTAAATATGTATTTTGATCTTTTCCTACAGAAAATGGACATTCCAGCTAAATTGATTGTTTGTGGAATGACGTCAAATGGTTTTACCATTGCAGACCCAGATGATAGAGGCATGTTGGATATGTGTGGCTTTGATACTGGAGCTCTGGATGTAATTCGAAATTTCACATTAGATTTGATTTAACCATAAGCACCAGCATGATCTAAGAGGTCCGTTGCCATCAGTGATCTCACTAAAAATATGTAGCTACTTCCCAGCTAATCTTAATCCAATGAAAGATGATGATAGTATAGTATGTGCATAATGGAAAATTTATCTTACCAAAAAAAAAAAAAAAAAAGATGAGCCCAAAGTTCTTTCTGTCTACTAAACTAGCTCTTGGGAAATAGCTTCAAAATACACTGTAGCTCCCTCTATCTAACAGAGAACTTCTTGTTGATAGACACTGTAAAATAGTCAAACAGTTTTGCTGTGGTGAATAATCACATTTGTACGTAAAAGAAGTGAGAGCCAAAAGTAAGTAGTTCCTTATCATGTCACTTGTTTGAAAAGTGCTTAAAGTTTTCTTAAATGTTTGCATTGGGAAAGGACAGCTATGATAATGTCCAAATACTCTGAAATGCACTGGACCATGTAACTGTGATGGAATATGAAATTCATGTGTAAATTTTTATACCAAGCAGTTTAAAAAAAAAAAAAAGACATTTGATTAAATTATGAACAAGTTTTACAAATTCCTTGAAGTTTTCTAAGATCACATAACTAGCAGCTTTCTTACTCTGTGAAAAAGATGCTTTGATATTTTATTTACACTTGTAGGATTGTTACATTAACCAGAAAAATAGTGGAAAAACCCCTGAGAAAAGACACTAAAGTTTGTGTCAACTGAGGAAGTCTGTTTGGTTTGCATTTTGTTTTTGTGCATTTTAACGCTGTGAGTGGGGGCATGACTTGACAGTTTGTGCTAAAATATAACAACAAGCCAGGTGTAGCCACACTTTTTTTTTTCATAGTCCTACCAAATGAAAACAACAAACTGTTTTAAGCATTTAATTCCCCCACTCATAAATCTGAAAGTGACAATTAAAATCTCAACTGTAACCAGCTTAGCTTTTTCCTTACTTGAAAATAAATATTCTAATTACCTTTAACTATTTTTTTAGTCAATTGTCAGTGGGTTTTAGATATTTCCTAATTGTAAACATGTCAATGACATATCTCTGTCCATTATTCATTTGTGGCAAGACATTCTTTTTTGATAGTGTAAAAAAAAAATAATAATAGAGCAAGCTAGGTCTTTCATGTTTGAAAGGCAACTTCTGAGTAACATTACCACTAACCAGTCTGTAAGAAATTTTTTTTTCTATTTTACTTGTTATGTATAATTAAACTTCCTTTTCATTACACTAAAGTGCATTATTTTCTTGAGCAAATGTCCCTTCTTTCTGGGGAGGCCTAACCTATTGAAATGCCAATATTTTTGCTCATAGTTATATCATGGTTGTTTAAGATAACATAAAATTTCAATTTTTATGTATTTTCATAATAATTAATGATTTACTGAGGATTTATAAAGCCCTTCTCACTGTCATGTGAAAAGTCAAACTAGTAAATGTAAATTACAGCCTTCTGTGGTTAGGAGTTAGAGGTTTTGTTTTGAGGGCAAAGGGGACTTCAGTAGCGTTAGAATTTGTGAAGATATTTTGTTTCATGAGAAATTTGGGCTCTGGAAGTGACAGGAAAATGTCCCTTTCAACCTTATTTGACATTAATGCTGGCTGTGCTATGAGTCATTCCTTCAAGGCAACTGGTAGCAATTTGTAAACATTGTGATTTACCTGAGGTTTTTTTGTCAACAAAGTAGTGTGTGCATACCACCACCCCCATACATTGCTTCTGATGTCATTGTTTTTTGACACTCTGTCAAACATTGGATGTAAGGTGTTAGCTACTTTTGATAACATTAAAATATGTTCAGATTGAACTTAAAGTTTAAAGAGCCTAGTAAAATTATATAATAGTTTTTGAAGTTTCTAAGTAAACTCAAGATCTTCTTAAAAATTACATGATCTTTTTATTCCTAATAGAAATGTTAACTGGAATATAGCATAAAAGTTTATTTCCTTCACTTATGTACTATTCCTATAGTGCTTTTAGATGTTCACAAGCTAATCAATCCGTCAGAGAAGATTAGATGTGACCTTTTGAAGTACTTAGGTACATCTAATTAAATGGATTAGGGTAAAATTTAAAGAAGAAAAAAATCTGAAATTTAAAATATGATTTTTAAGTGTAGGTTAGGGATCCAAGGTCTAAAAGAGTATGGCTTCGGAGTACTAGATCTAGCAATCTTGGACTCTTCATTCCCATTCCAGAATTCATCTCCCCCTACTTTTTAGGTATTAGGAAATAATGTATCTACATGATTGCTTTAGGAGTAGAAAAACAGATTGTGAACATGTATACTTTTGTAGTTCATAGTAATCCTCAATTACAATTAATGTCTTAACAACCTGTGTTGCTATATATAACATAACCCTATAGAAAAAATTTTAAAACTTTACCTCATTATGAATAAAATTTACTCAAGTGATAAAGAAGTTTTATTTTCTGAATTACTTTTAGGATTATTGCTACATTAATATTTAGGGAAATGTTGCTTTAAAAACAATTCTAAGAAAAACTTTTTCTTAGAAAATATGTAAATATTTTCAGGATATAGTTATAATTAGTGAAACAAAACTAATGTTATACTCATACCCTTCCTTATTAGTTGAAATTTCTTGAAAATGCCATTTATTAACACTGTTACATATTATTTAGTTTAGTTACTGTTTAATGGGAACATGAGTGAGGAAGATGCTAGTGAATGGAATTTAGTGTTACCCCTCTGGAACCTCTTGCTTTATCTTACTATGTGACTGTAGACAACCAGTTTAACCTTCAGTTTTGTTATCTTTGAAATGTGACCTATCTTGATGCTGAGATCTTAGAAGAATCAATGATTTAATATCTGTATAAAAGTTTAAATTAGGAGGAGGGCTTGCAATATAAATTAGAACTTTTTTAAATTAAAAACATTCTTGGGCGCCTGGGTGGCTCAGTTGGTTAAGCGACTGCCTTCGGCTGAGGTCATGATCCCGGAGTCCCGGGATCGAGTCCCGCATCGGGCTCCCTGCTCAGCGAGGAGCCTGCTTCTCCCTCTGACCCTCCCCTACTCATGTACTCTCTCTCTCTCATTCTCGCTCTCTCAAATAAATAAATAAATCTTTAAAAAATAAATAAATAAATAAATAAAATAAAAACATTCTTAATAGGAGATACATGTTTCAAATGATAAAATGTTTTCAAAAAACCATTCAATAGGCTCAGTAATTTGTTAAAACATTCCTGTTCTGAGTGGGAAAATGTGGAAGATAAATGTTCACAGTGAAGGTGAGTATTATTGACTAAGAAGTCACTATTGTCTGATCAAGAGAAAGTAACATATTCCAAGTCTTAAGATCCACTTGGATAGACCTAGAAAAACTTATACTCTAAATGAAGAAACACTATTAATAAACATTTGATTAACCTTTTAAAATAACAGATACATCTACAAATGATAGTATAACATTTTATCAGGATTTTGCCCTCATTTTCAGAGATTTTGCAAAAATAATATAAAATTTTGGAAATTTAAAGCAAAATTCCTAAGTAAATTGGAGGATCTGACAGTTAAGTGAAAAACATTTCAAAAGCACATCTAAACAATAAGTGAAAGGAAATCATTGTGATCACTTACTGGACTTAGCCTAATTTAACCTAAAGGTTACATACCCACAAATAAAACTTTCTTGAAAAGTGGTGCCCTTAGAGTAAGTTATCAAAATTGAAAAATTCTAGTCTTCTATGCCACAAGTTTGGGGTGATTTGTTAAGGCAAGGTCCCCTTTAGAGAGATGCTCCATAGCCTCAATATAAACATGCACAAGAAAGAATTAGAAAAAAAGGTATGAATTTAGTTATATTTACTGTACAGATTTTATTTAGCATTTCCCTATTATCTGCTTCCTAATCTTATTTGTTGGAAGATTATATGTTTTTTTTTTCCTTAAAATTACTTTATTCTGACATTTTTGTCTTCTGTTTCTAGTCCTGCTCTTACCTCAGTAATAAAATGAATGACAGGAAAATCACCCATATTTAGGGTTGGGATGAATTTCTTTGCAGATTTCCATTTGTTCCATACAGATTTAAGATCATATTTTTTCAAACTAATAATGGGCAGGTCTCTTGGAACAATAATTGGATTAATATATTTTCTTCCCAAATCAAATTACATTGTATACTTTTTACGTTAGATGGTTGCAAAAATTTTGTGGCCCTTAAGTAAGATTATTCAGCCTTTGTTTGCAATTCTAGATCTACTTTGCTCTTAGAAAAAGCACTCTTAGAAAAATAATTAACTGAATACTCAGAAAATAGCACATCATGCTCATATTTCCATATAAAAACCACTTTCAAATCTTTCATCTACTAAGTACTTCACTGAGCTTATATATACATCGTTTGTGGTGTACAGGATCTTGTAAATAACTTGTATTCACATTTAACATTTTTTTAATTGATAAGTTTTTTATTTGCTTTTAAAAAATTATGAAGTTAATTTTAAAATTCTATGGCAATATTTTTTCATGTAGTTAAGCATACTGTTTGAATGAAATTATAATAAATAACACATTTTCCTAAACCATGAAAGTATCAAATTATATTAGAAATTGGTAGAGACAAAGTAGAGGAGTTGCATTGCAAATTCTATTACTGAAATTAAGGTGATTATTTTCAATGATTATGAATTTTATAAATACAATGAAAATATACAAAAGCTGTTTCTGAGCCTAAAGAGATTTTTCCCTTTGCTTTTTTTTAATTTAGCACGACCATGTGTCATATTAATTTTATGAACATAAGTCATACTGAATTTTAAAATATATTTGGATTTCTGTACTTTTAGAAGTTATCAGAAAACTGAACAAAAGAAACAGTAAGCTACATTTTCACTTAATGAACACTTGGATTGTTGAGGGTAGTAAATGAGGTAAAGCCTTGCTATTTTATATATCATTACCACATACAATCGATAGAGTATTGAAACTTTCATTTAAATACTTACTAGGCTTTATTTGCAGTGTAAACTTTAGAATCCATATACAGCCAAATTAAGTTTAAAATATTATACAACTAATGAATAGTAATCAAGAAATGTTTTTGTTGCACTATTATTTTAAATATGGACTATATATAATGTGGTTTGGTGTGAGTAGACAACATTTCTGTAATGCATTTGAGTTATATTTTCTTCCTTTATGTCAGCTTCTGATAATGAAGTTCTCGAAAGGGATGAGATTATATGAAATCATCTTTTTAAAAAAGTTGGTTAGGGGAGAGGTGTTATAATCCAGTTCTAAAAAACTGTTCATTTGTTTTATATAAAGGCTTTGATTTCCATAATTGACCACTTACTGAATATTTAAATTACATAGAATAATGCCTGCATAGAATAAAATGTAAGTATGCAAGAGCCTTAAAGTGAAAAAAATGAATTTTCTGACTGCCTTAAAATATGACTAACTCTCCAACAGGCATACTAGTTATTTTCCATAGGGTCTGTTCATTAAGTAATGCCTTAATAGTGTTAGTGTTTCTGAAGTACAGAACTCAAAGGGTCTTTTAGAGCTTTCATTTTTACATAATGGAGATTTAACTGTTAAGTTTTAAAACCTGATAGTACATTAGTAGTTTAAGCACCTATTAACAGGATAATCTGGGTACACTGATAACATTCTACATACATGACTGTTAACATCAGTAATATTTTGTGGTAGTTTAAGGTTTTTTTATTATTTGGTATAACAAATTATCCAAGAAGCTGGACTTTGTGTAATATAATCTCCAAGGACCAAGCTGCATATTTAAACACTATGAATGAAAAACACAGTTGTACAGTTTCAAAAATGATTACTTTTTTTGAGGGAATTTTTCAAGACAAAAGGCAAATACTTTGTTTCAAACCTATAAGCAAATTCATTCAAAGAAGTGAATATAGTTGTAAAACATTGTGATTGTTGCAATAAAAAGTAACCAGGCCAGTCATTTGTTTAATTACATTCACATTGCCTTTCAAAGCAGGAATATTTTATAAAACTGAAAGGAAACTTTAAATTGTCAAGCTGGTGCTTAAGGATACAAAGTTTTATTTATACAAGTTTCACTTCAAAGGAAGGGACCCTGAAAGGGGGGGGGGGGGGCGGTTCTTAGGTCTGTTCATAAACTTACTGATGCTTTGTTGAGTCTTCCATGTTTTCACTGTAAATAATATACCTAATAATGTAATTTTGATGTTTTCTGGTAGAAAATGGATGAAATACTAATGAATTAAGTTTATTTCATGATAAAAGTTTTCACCGATACTGTGAAATCTTGACTTTCTCTCCTTTTCTAGCCTCGCAAAATACCATACTGAATACATCACTGTAGACATGGGGTGCAGATGCACATTATGGGAACTGCTTCTGGTCAATTATATTATTGTAGTAATTGATAGATACACCAAATAAACTCTATGCACATCAAATAATGGTCTTCGTTTCTTTAAAGAAATAAGAATTTTAAGGTTATAATATGCCTTATAAAATCTAAGGCTCTTAGTAATCTAATATTTCAATAAGATGAAATCAGTTTGATAATTAACATTAGCCTTATAATGCCTTCTAATTATATATATTTAAAATACATGTGGGGCACCTGGGTGGTTCAGTCGTTAAGCATCTGCCTTCGGCTCAGGTCATGGTCCCAGGGTCCTGGGATCGAGCCCTGCATCGGGCCCCCTGCTCAGCGGGAAGCCTGCTTCTCCCTCTCCCATTCCCCCTGCTTGTGTTCCCTCTCTCGCTGTGTCTTTCTCTGTCAAATAAATAAAATCTTTAAAAAAAAAAAAATACATATGGTTGAGGAATCTTCCCCAGTGGATTTCTGGATTTAACCAAAATGCACATTCTCAAAGAGTTTTATAACAGGATCCTTTTGTGAAGAAATTACTCAAAAGTTACCTTTGGGAAGTGATGTTAACACCAAAAATCAATTATGTAAACAAAAAGCTTTAGTGCCAATGCAGACATTTCTCTTTTCTCTCTGAATTTCCATAAAACTTATGAAAACTTCTAAGATCTGAGCATATAGGTTATACAAAAGAGTAAACGCAAGTTACATCAGAATACACCTACCAAAACTTTGAACATCTGGTTGATTTTACAGTTCTCTATTTAAAGATGACAGCAGTTGTATAGAGAAAGTAAGATCATAAATTATGCATTTCTTCATGGATGAAGAAAACTAGACTTAAAAAATGTTTAACAATAGGGGGTGCCTGGGTGGCTCAGTTGGTTAAGCGGCCCACTCTTGATTTCCGCTCAGGTCATGATCTCAGGGTCCTCGGATGGAGCCCCACGCTGGCCTCCCTGCTCAATAGGGAGTCTGCTTCAGGATTCTCTCTCCTGCCCCTCCCTCCGCTTACTCTGTCTCTCAAATTTTTTTAAAAAGTTTAAAAAAAATTTAACTATTAAATCTTACCAAGAAGATGTGACTTTAAAACTATTCAAATAGTATTTTTAATAATATTAGTAAACAATCCAGAATCATTTAGACAAAAGACCAATTTTTTTCTCAACAGCTTTTTAGCTTCCCTATTAGATATTTTGGCAATTCAAGGATAAAATGATTAGTGATAAAATGAGAAACGATCCATTTTTTAATATTAGTAGGCTACAGTAAACAGCTTATCTTCCAAATCTCAACATTAAAAATTAAATAGACTGAAAAAAGTAACTACCTTTTCTTAAACATCACCATTCTCGTCTTTCTAGCCTTTGGTTCTAGAAAAACAGCTGCTGAGACAACTTATACCTAGTTTTGCCTTAGATCTGTATTATACTTTTTTTTTTTTTTTTAAGATTTTATGTATTTATTTGACAGAGACACAGCGAGAGAGGGAACACAAGCAGGGGGAGTGGGAGAGGGAGAAGCAGGCCTCCCACGGAGCAGGGAGCCTGACGTGGGGCTCGATCCCAGGATCCTGGGATCATGACCTGAGCGGAAGGCAGACACTTAACGACTGAGCCACCCAGGCGCCCCAGATCTGTATTATACTTTTATCAAGCTGTAAGATACAGTGTTCCGGAGTAAATGTCTCCCCAAAGTTTGTATGTTAAACCCTGATTTCTAGTGTGATGGTATTTGATGATGGGGCCCTTAGGAAGGTAATTAGGTCATGAGGGTGGAGCCCCCGTGATGGTTTAGTGCCTTTGTAAGAAGAGACAAGAGAGCTTGCTTTCTCTCTCTGCTGCCACGTGGAGACACAGAAGATGGCCAACTGCAAACCAGGAAGCGGGCCCACACCAAAAACCAAATTAGCAGGCACCCTGATCTTGGCCTTCCCAGCCTCCAAAAATTTGAGAAATAGATATTTCTTGTCTCAACCATCCAGTCTATGGTAATTTGCTGTAACAGCCCAAGCTAAGACATGGGAAGAGAGAAGAAATGGAAATCTACCCCCCCTAAAATCTTAACTAGGACGCTGGAAAATGCTGATGGGTCCACAAGAAGACCATACATACTTCTGAGTCATTGTGATTATAACAGCCATTACATATTGAAAAGTCTACTGTCTATACTAAGCACCATGCGGTTTGATTTACATTATTTCCATTTCCCAAAATAAATGCTAAGGAAGATGGTATCCGTATTTTATAAAAAGGAATTTATCGTTCAAGAGATTCACCTACCTACTGGTCACACCCAGTTAAGTGTGATTTGTGTTTTGAACACTTTTCTGTCTTGATAGGTATTAATCACTGTTTAAGTACTAGGGATGATTTTCTTTCACTGAGGATTTAGTGGTTTGTTTAGTCCCTATCCAAATCCCTCCCCCTTTAACCCTAGGCTTTGTAACTAGCTCCTTTTAGTTAAAACTAAGTAAGTATTGGTTATCTGGGATGGGCATGTCAGGGCAGCTGGTCAGTCCTACAAGACTGCCCCTCAAACCCTGCTTCAGGCACCAATCTGGAATCCAGGTTGTCACCTGTTATTCTGACTGATCAGCTATAGATTAAGGGTTCCAAGGACCCTGCAATGACTGATTCGCTAGAATGGCTCACAGAACTCAGAGAAACATTTTACTTACTAGATTACAAGTTCATTATAAAAGGACATAGGAGGAACATCCAGATGGAAGAGATAACATAGCAAGCATCTAAAATTTCTCATTGGCACAATGCAAAATAAAGGACTAAAGGACATGCCATTCTGTTCCATTCCAGTGTTCTAATTTACCACAAGAGAATGAAATAATTCAAATTCTTGCTTTGCCAAGGTCTCCTAATGGCAGTTTAATAAATTCATGTATGAAGCATCATTGATGGCATATGGCCAAAAAAGCCACCAGCTGTCTCCTGCAGAACTGTCCCCAATTCCTTGGTCCATCTTGACCAGAAAGCAGAAGCAATTCACTTAAAATGCACTGTCCTCCCACCTTTGAGGAAGTTTTCTGTAACTAGCATCTGTGACTCTGTGGGATCAGCTAGGAAAATGCTTCCTAGGAAGTGCACTTAAAAAATTCTTGTTGATAAGAAGTTTGAGATAGGGATGTGATTAATCAAGTATCCAAAATATTTTTAATTATTCTATTTTTTTTAAGATTTTATTTATTTATTTGACAGAGAGTGAGACAGCACAAGCAGGGGGAGCAGCAGAGGACGAGGGAGAAGCAGGCCCCCCACTGAGCAGGGAGCCCAATGCAGGACTCGATCCCAGGACCCCGGGATCATGACCTGAGCTGAAGGCAGACGCTTAACCAACTGAGACACCCAGGCACCCCTATTTTTAATTACTCTAAAATAAGACTTCCTATAGACTAAATCTTGTTTGCTAAGTTTATCTGAGATAAAATCAGTTTGAATCAGTCAAAGAATTGAAGAATATCTACATCAGAAATTACTTTAAGGACAGTCTAACCTCCCACCCAATACTTGGATCTCTTATGGAATGTTTCCAACAGCCTTTCGACACATTTTGGAAAGCAGAACTTTCCACCTCACAATAAAATTCAAGTACATTTCTGAACTATTTCAAAAGTTCATCTTCATACAATGCTGAAATCTTCTCCTTTTAATTTCTGCCCCTTACGTACAGTTCCATTCTCTGGAACTACTAAGACATTAAAGGAGTAATTTGGTTTCTCTGAAATAAATTTCATTCCATCCTACAAATTTAATATACTTCTCTTACTCTAGAAGTACAAAGTGTGAAGATTTGTCACAATACAGTACAAGGATATCCCTACTGAGTTGACAGCTACATATGGGAGAACCTTCCATTTTAAAGAGAAATCACAAATCAGTCCTCACCACTGAAAGCCATAAAAAGTAAGGAGTCAACTCCTTCTGAATATTACACAGAATAAATAATCCCAAGTGCTTACCTTCTAGCTCTTGGCTGTGAAATTCATATATGAATTATTAATAAAACATTCTTTCCTTATCTTTTGATACAATTTCACTCCTGTAGTTTTAAATATCATCTCCTTTGGTCAAGAATTGGCAAGTAGGAAGAAGAGATTTCCACAGCAATTTATTATTAGTTTTACAACTTTTTCAGGAAGATAATTTACATATTTAAAACATCCTCAAACATTTAAAAGGCATTATCAGGCATTATCACTTTAAATCACTGACATTTTACTAGCAAGGTTATGAGCACCTACATAACTAAAATTCTTTCCTCTTACTTTTTTTTAAGTAACACTGATGAACTAGTGGAAGCAATTTCCCTTCTTTGTGAAGCCTATGAGTGTCAGTTGCACCTCCAATAAAAGTTCCATTGATAAATATTCTTGGTACCTGTTGGATAAACAAAAGATTAGCTGTCACTCTATTGTCAGAAGTATTAAGACCTTTCACATAATAGTCATAGATGCTCATACTCTGGGTACTTTTATGGGCCAGGCACCAGACTAAGCTCTTCCACAAAGTACTTAAATCTTTACAACCCTTGAGGTAGGTACTAATTTTAGCCTTATTTTGGAGGGAAATGAGGCACAGGGACTTGTCCAAAATCACAATGATAGCAAATGACAGAGGTAGGATTTAAATCCAGGGCAATCTGACACTCAAGCCTTTCCTTCTAATTGCTATGGCATATAAAAGGTAAAAGAATACAGTCTGTAATTATTGTTTATAAACATCTTCCATGCACATTAAAACAAGAAGGAAAATGGCAACATTATATATTTTCCCAATAATGCATTTCACTGAAAAAATGCATATGGTTGGACAAATTTCATGAATCTAAAAATATGAAGAACTAAAGCACTCCTATTAGCACAGTAACTGAAGACTGACCCATGGTCTGTACTGTTCAAGTAAAGGGAGGAAGGATTTCACCTTGAGAAGAGCTCCAGGAGGATCTTAAAGATTCACAGACAAGCACTCATGACAACACCATCACCCCACTCTCCTAGTCAAAACACACACACATACACGCACGCACGCACATATGGCAAGAATAAAAATAAAATGAATGAATTCGGCTGTTTCCCAGTCTCTGAATCTTGTTCCCAGATCTGCCATTTCTTTATCCAAAAAGGATTCTCAGAGTCTCTATCTCTCAGGAGACAGAGAGAATGCCTGGCTCACTTTACATAAGCGTCTAGGCTCTAGGTGACCCAGGTACCACCTACTGGAGGAAAAGCACCATAGAGGATACACTTACAGTTTTTTCACCAGTCATTTTGTAGAGAGCATCTTGAAATTGACTTCCATATTCAAGCATGTCCAATTCCACCACTTTATACTTAACATTTATGTCATGGAAAAGTTTTTTTGCCATTGCACAGTAAGAACAAGATGTTTTTGAGAAAATCACCACACAATTATCAGAAATTGTTTCCTGAAGTCAAACAAACAAACAAACAATTTTTTTTAATTCTAGACATTACCTTCTGGAAAGAAACCATTATTATAGTGGAAACGGGATGGATTCTGGAGTCTCATGATTCAGTGTTCAAACTAAGTCTCCATCATCTATTTTCTCATTTGCAGATTAAGAATATTATTACTCATTTAAAAGGGATGTTTTTAGGAAAAAAGGATATAACAGATGCAAAGTTGGCATGAAGTGATAACAATAATCACAGCCAATTCATATACAGCAAACATCTCTGTGTGCCAGATGCAATTCTTAACATCTGACCTTTACTAGCTCATGTAAACCTCACTATAATCCTGAGATAAGTCTTATTATTATCTCTACTCTACAAATGGGGAAAGTGAGGCACATAAGAAGATAAGTGACTTACTCATAGTCCTAATAAGAACTGGAAAGCTGAGATTTGAGCCCAGGCAAGTCTGATTCTACAGTCCAGGCACTTAAACTCTGTTACATTGCCTCTTAAATACTCAGTAGGTGTTTAGGAGTTAACTCCTTACCTTCCTTAACTTTTAATGGTGAGGACTGATACATGATTTGTTTAACATGTATGGCTTCCATTGATCCAGGTATAAACAACAGCTTACCCCCTCAACTTCCACTCCTTCCTATATATCTTTATAGTTTAAAAAACTGTCATTGTCATGACAGTATTGCTAAGGCATTCTTATATTGTTGTTCCTGGAAAAGCTACTACGAAATGCTGATTCAAAGGATTTCAGGCAGGGCACCTGGGTGGCTCAGTCGTTAAGCGTCTGCCTTCGGCTCGGGTCATGGTCTCAGGGTCCTCGGATCGAGCCCTACGTCGGGCTCCCTGCTCAGTGGGAAGCCTGCTTCTCCCTCTCCCATTCCCCCTGCTTGTGTTCCCTCTCTCGCTGTATCTCTGTGTCTCAAATAAACAAATAAAATCTTTAAAAAAAAAGGGGGGGGTTGGTTTCAGGCAGAAGTCAGAAACTGTTTTGTTTTGTTTTTTTAACTTCCCAGATTATTCTAGTATCAACCCGGTTTGGAAACTACTCTCCAGGCCTTTATCACAAAGACTATGAGATTTTGCTATGCATCTGCATTGCTTGTAAAATTTGTTTTCTTTTTTGTTTCTAAATATATGAATGTCCAGGTCCTTCAAGAGATTCTGAATAGATAAGTAGCACCCAAGCATCTAAGTTGTTCTTATGTGGGTCATAAGCAACACCTTCAAGATGAAAGCCAAAAATCAGAAAGTAGAGTACCCAGGCAAAGTAATTCTAAAGTTACATCCATCCTTGGGTGTCAGAAGGGTTTTAAGGCACAGTCTAGCTCTCTGCAAGTTGGTCTGTTTTTATGCTTTCTCTTCTACTCATAATATTCAGTATAGAAGTCTGTCTCGGAGAAAGCCAGCCATACCAGAGATGTATGCATGAATCCATTTTATAGATGAGAAAAATGAGGCTAAGAAGTTCACCACACTAGGATTTAACCCAACCTGTCCCAACACCAAAGCCAGTGCTCTCTCCTCCACCATGCCACCTCAGGTTATAGGCACACTGAGACCATCGTGTAGAGAGAGCTGAGCATCCTGGGTGCTGATATGCAGTAAAAACACTGATGAAGAGATTCCAAAGTGAGTTGAAACTCAAGATGACAGTGCCAGAGTGTCTCGAACAATCCATGTCACCTTCTCTCGAGCTCAACCTTGCTAAATTTTCATCATTTTGTATTCTTGTTTTAAAAAGGAATTCCCTCACAACAGGTTTCTAGCATTGCTGTTACATTCATCAGCTGTGAGTGAATACTTTCTTAGCCAAATAAATTAAAGGCAGAAATGTTATATATGTGGTGGTGGTTGGTGGTGAAGAACAGAGAAAGGAAAACATGAGTATGTCTTGTAGACCGCAAGGGAAGAAAAACATACGAGAGAAGTTTTTCTGAGGCAGAATGAACTGGGTTTTGCAGTGAAAGAGAGGAAAACAGTACCCAGCAGCACATGGGTGTCCCTGAGAGGATCATTTATAGAGTAACTACAGCATACTAAGTTCTGTGTTAGGGGAGAAAGCTGTTAAGCAGCTTCCCAGGCCAAAATCAAACAGTATCCCTGACTAAGAGCAGCTTGACTGGTATCAACAGGATACCTGAGGTAGGTCTGAGGGAAAGGAAGAGCTAAACTCACAGACCCAACTTAGAGGGAGTAAAGACTCCGTTAATAATAAATCTCATAAATTCTCACTGCCAATATGATCTAGAACTTTTCTGTCACATGGATTATTTTGATAGCAGATTTTAAAGTATACATTTAGTAATTCATTTGCTGAACTACGTCAGGCTGGATAATGAGCAAACATATTAAATGTGTAAAACACAGTTCTTTTTCTACAGAAGAAAGGTTTCTCCTATGTCTCCCACATCACTCACTTGAATCTGATTCACAGGAACAGTTGCTGACTTCCCCAAAGATGATGATGTGTTGTTCCCCATCCTAAAAAGAATTTTAAAAGGCAGTGCAGCTTTAAACATTAAAAATAGTCATTAATGATAATATAGCAAATGAGATCCATTTGAAGAAAACCTGATATGCAAATATATATACAAATCTATGAAATAGAAAAAAGTTTTACTTATTATTAGTACAAAAATAACCAAAAGGGACTGTATGCTTCTCTAGCCTCCCAATGTCCTTAATTATTTGGTAAAACTACATTTACTGTGTTTAAAGCCTGGCACACTCTTATTTCCGAACACCAAATTTCAAATAGACTGTCCTAATGACTGACCTTAACCTGACCATTAGTTTAAAAAAAGTTTCCATTTTCGTATTAAAATATGCCAAATCTCCATGAACATGCTGTGACACAGAGAACCTACAAAAATTCAAAGATTTTAAGGAAACTAAGGTATTTCAACCACAACATTCATAGCTCTAAGTTTCCCAATCCGTAAGGTAGGAATAATAGTCACACCCACCTCAAAGGGTTTTATGAAGATTAAATGAATTGATAGAAAGCAAAACAGTGCCTTGATCACAGTAAATGTTCAATAACATGTAACACTATTAGTATCATTTCCTGATTACAGGGACCCTCTAGGTATGTATTATCTAAAACCCAGCTGTTGGGAGCTTGTAAAAGGAGGCATTTATTGTAACAGGAATATATTCACTAAAATATTGACCAGTTTTATATCATCGAATCTCTCTGCCTACCCCTAGAGCTTTTCCCCATCCACTTTATCTTTCTTGATCAGCCAGGTCCTATTGCATTGTCCAAACCGTATACAACATCCTGATGCAAACTAGTTAGAGCAAAATTACAAATCTTAGAAAAGAATCAGAATAATATAGGCTTCAAAAGAGAATTTCTTGAATATCTAAAGATTAAGAGAATATCTTAAGATAAAGAACTGAAGTTTCAAATATTTCCAAAAATAGTCACCTTATGATTATGTTCCAAATTCAAGTATTGATAGAAAAACTTCTCCTTGCAAACACTTCATTCATTCATTTTGAGTGCCTTTAAAATTTAAATGTTGGGGGCACCTAGCTGGCATAGTTGGTAGAGCATGTGACTCTTGATCTCGGGGCTATGAATTTGAGCCCCACATTGGGTGTAGAACTTACTTAAAAAAAAAAAAAATTAAATGGATTTTTTACATTTTATCCTTGGATGATGAGTGGCTGATCTACACAGCCATGCCCACACACTCAGAATAAGGATGCTGTAACAAACATCACCTTCAGTAATTACAAAGAGTTAGAGGCAGGAACTACTCCAAGGGAACATTATAACATTAGAACTCCCCAATGTTTACAATCTATTATTCCTTACTTCCCAATAGTCGGTAAGGAAATCTTTAAAACAAAAAGGGCCTGTGTACTTAGGAAGGGGTTAGGAGTAGTATGCCAGGGAGACTGCAACCAACTTAGGTGGAGGGCAGAGGCTGTGTGTTAAGAAAAAAAGCAGACTGAGTTCCTGGAGCGTAAACAAACAAACAAACAAACAAAAATGTTAATCGGCATGGCCTGGACCCAAGAACTTGTTTTGGTGTAATAAATCAGCAGCCTATTTGGTTTATCAACTAAGAAAACAAGTCCTTTTCATCTCTGGTCCAACATCTAACCATCATCCCCAAACCATCTACCACAATATTTACTACTGAAACAGGAGTTCCAGTAGAACCTTCACCCCAAGTTATCTTGGGCAGTGAGAGGAGGTAGGAGGTGCATCTGAAATATCACCCCCTACCCTCCCAAATAAAAGAAAGTTTCTGGAAAGCACCTTTCTCCTTCAATTCTGGTTGAGCTTGGCAAAAGTTATTACCTAGTAAGGAAAGAGACATCAACAGAGAAGCGCACAAGAAACGTTTCACTTCAACACTGATGTACCCATCAGCCATGCCAGATTTATGGAGCGCCTCCCATATACTAAGCAGGCGAAATGCTCAATGCCCCAGGGATACACATCATTGGAAAAACACGTCAGGGGCTCAAGGACCTGTCAGTCTAATAGGTAACACCACGTGGTCAGCACCTTCCTGAGTGGGTCACCAGCTTAGAACAGAAAGATAATTAACAGTTCCTACAGTCTGGCAGAACTGATCAGAGTTACCAAACCAAGTAGGAAGGAAGAGACTCCAAGCCAGAGGGATGGACGCACAGGGGCAGGCACAGACATTCGAACTGGCAGAACCACCGTGGAGCACAGGCCCGGGCCCGAGGGCGGCACAGCATCAGCCCCGGCAGTGGGTCCTCCGCCGCAGGCCTGGTACTGGAAGCGGGGAAGCACAGGGAAAGCAATCCTCGGTCTAGCCAGAGGCGACATCTACATGAGTAGTCACAGTCCCCATCCTCAAAGACTGGGCCATTTAGTAGGAAGCGTCCCCTTCACTTCCTGCGGTAGGGTTGCCAGGTTTAGTAAATAAAAATGCAGAACGCTCGATTACATTAGAACTTCACATAAAAAGCGAGTAACCGGGGCGCCTGGGTGGCTCAGTCGTTAAGCGTCTGCCTTCGGCTCAGGTCATGGTCCCAGGGTCCTGGGATCGAGCCCCGCATCGGGCTCCCTGCTCGGCAGGGAGTCTGCTTCTCCCTCTCCCACTCCCCCTGCTTGTGTTCCTGCTCTCGCTGTGTCCCTCTCTGTCAAATAAATAAATAAGATCTTTAAAAAAATAAAAAGCGAGTAACCGTTTAGTCTAAGTATAATCCGTGCAATATCTGAGATACACTAAGGCCGAAAACTAATCGCTGTTTATCTGAAATCCCAATTTATTAGGCGGGGCGGGGGGGGGGGGGTCCAAGCCTCCCCAGTACCACGACTCGGGTATTTTCGACGTAAGAGTCACAGGATCCGTGAGCAGGCACAGCCGCTTAGGGCGTCATTCACCGCCCCGCCACCCCTCCTGAGCTCCGCCGCCCTCCGAGGGCCCTCCGCTGACTGGACCCGGGGCCCACCCGGCGCCGGGGAAAGAGGCGCCCGCGCCCACCGCTCCGCCCACAGCCCTGCGAGGCCTCCGCGCCACGCCGACCCCCACCCCCGTGTCCTGCCCGCCGCACCCCGTACCCAGAGGCCGCAGCTCCTGCCGCCCCGCCGAGCCGGCCCGCCGAACTGCCCCCGCTCCGAACCAGCCGCGTCGCCAGCAGCGCCGCGCGGCGCCAAGACACGGTCCGAGCGCCGGGGCTGCGGCGATCGGAGAGGGCGGCGACCGCGGCCGGGAGAGCCCGCCTCCGCACGCCCGGCCCCCAGCCGACCTGGCCCGCCTCTCCGCGCCCCGCCGGGCTGCCCGAGCCGCCGCCGGTCTCCTCGGCGCGGCCGCGCGAGTCCTCCCAAGGCGGGCGGCCCGGCGCCCGGCGGTCCCACGGCGGAGTCGGGGAGAGTGCGGCGCGCGCGCGGTTAAGCTGCGGTCCCGCCGACGCCGACGCCGACGCCGACGCCGACGCCGACGCCGACGCCGACGCCGACGCCGACGCCGACGCCGACGCCGACGCCGACGCCGACGCCTCCCCGGCTGGCTTCGAGGGCTCGGCCCAGCCCTGCACCTGCTTCTTCAGGGGTTAGGGACGCTCCTAAAGGCCCACAGGCCCGTGGAAGCAGCGCGTGGGGACTGTGGCCAACACTCTGGCGAAACGGAGAGGAAAAGATGTCCGAAAGAAAGACTCGAGGTGCCTGGGACGTTTACATGAAGATGGTAGCGCCATCACAACTTCCGGTCAGACAGGTGTTTCTGTCGGTGAAGTAAGAGCCCAACTATGTCATCTTAAAATTAGGCTGCTGATCCAGAAGCCATATAAATCGTGGGGCTGTTAGAGTTTACACCCAGAATTGAAAGAAAAAAGCAGTCCAACGTAGAACATTCATTCCAGGGAAAACAAAATCTGTGTTTATAAATAAAAGTGAAATTAGAAAATAAAACTTGAACTAGCCCAGAGGGTTTTTGCCATGGCTGTGGAAATAGCTGAGTGCTAAGGACAACGCTGTGCCACCCGTAGTAATGATAGCCCTTTGTGCGTCACTATTTGAGGGGGGTAGGTCTTTATTTACTGAGGACGTTGAAATCTATTTGTTAAGGTCGAAGGGCAAATAGGGTATTTTTAAAATTCTAAACAATTATTAGAACAACCCAGGTGAATATGGTCCTTCATATTCAACTACATAAGTTTAAGATTCGTGTTACCAAATCACAAAATTAGAACATCTGTTTCTGACGGGTTTTTTTTTCCTATTTTCAAGTGAGTTGTTTCATTACTTCATAAAAGTTTGAAAGTTAGTTGCAAAAACAAATGCCCTAAAAGGTGTGAAGGCATTCTTCATAAATTCAAAATTAACTTTAAAATTTAAGAGATGTTTTCTGTAGTGTTGCGGGGTTTTGTTTTGTTTTGAGTCAAAGATAGCTGTTTAGGAAATTTACTCTGTTATTTTCGTTTTGAAATAAAATTTTACCTTGTTGTTGTAAAGTTTTACAAATTAAAGGCCATTATGAAGTGAAACAATCATGTCACAATTTAATTTTCATACAGTACAGGGCTATGTTAAGCACAGAATTCACTGGACAGGTTTTTTAAAAGGGATTCCCCAAAGAACGTACTTCAAACAAAAGTGTTATGTCTGAATTAAGCATAATATATTCATAACCTTCAGTTTATTTGGGCTTCATTGGGTAGCTACAGAAGTGCTGATTCTTGGTCATGATTTTGATGTCCATAATAGTACATTAACAAGTATGCCTGCTGGCTGTTCACTCAAGTGTATGGTGTGAACATAATGGGGGGTGGCCAGTATAGGTACATCAAGAATAAACGATTAGATACAGCCTTATGAGTTCTGTACTTTTTTTTTTCATGACTGAACATGATATCAATTAAAAGCATTGACATATCTCGGGGTGCCTGGGTGGCTCAGCCGGTTGGGCGTCTGCCCTTGGCCGGATCATGGTCCCAGGGTCCTGGGATCGAGCCCCGCGTCAGACTCTCTGCTCAGAGGGGAGACTGCTTCTCCCTCTCCCTCTCCCTCTGCCTGCTGATCCCCCTGCTTGTGCTCTCTGTCAAATAAATGCATAAAATCTTTAAAAAAAAATTGACGTATCTTTAGATATTCTTTCAACTTGTTTTTTTATTGCTTAAATTGTCAAGTAAAGCTCATACTTTTTTTTTTTTTTTTAACCTCAAAACAGGTTTATCCCCTGCCCAGGGTTGAAAGCTACTTTTAAAAAACAAAATCCAGCTGAGTAAATTTGAAGCTCTAACTGGCTTTATTCAATGATTCATAAATTGGGCAGCATCTCCAAATAGAAAGGAGCTCTAAGATGCTGTACAAATGGAAGGCTTTAAAAGGCAGAGAGGAGGTGGGACAAGGACATCATAAACAAATGAAAGGATTATTTCAGGCAATGTCACCTATCTTTCGGGAAGAAAGAGGTCTATCAAACAGATTACCTCACTAGTTCTCACCAGGAAATTCCCAACCAACCTATTAAGATTATATTCCTGGGAAAGGCTGAAACGGCAATTAGTTTAGGTATTAAGTCTCGGTTTGGTGACAGGGGCTTATTTAGCACAAGTAACTCCATTTTGGACCTGTTGTTTCTTTTTCTTTTTTTTTTTTTAAACACTTTTAAGATCAGTAAATTATGAAATCTTTTACTTGAAATGGCCCTTATGGGAGGTCCTCTATACTGGGTCCAACCTGTGGACCTTAGCCACATGGGAACCTTCATAAATTCTCCCTCAAAGAAACTTTTCTAAAAAGAGCATGATTGTGAACCCTAAAGGGTTAGCTATTGTATCCTAAGGCTGCTATAACAAATTACCACAGATTTGAAAGAACAGAAATTTATTTTCTCACAGTTCTGGAAACTAGAAATCCAAAATCTGGCAGGGCCGTGTTCCTTCTAGAGGCTACTATAAAGGAGAACTCATTTTCATCCTCTTCTACCTTCTGGTGGCTTCGGGTGATCCTTGGCTTCTTTGAGTTGTGGCCATACCACTTCACTCTCTGCACATATCTTCCCATTGCCTTCTCCTCTGTCTCTGATGATGAGATTTAGTCCACACCTGGATAATCCAGGAGGCTCTCATCTCAAGGTCCGTCACTAAATTGTATCTGCAGAGTCAGTTTTCCAAATAAGGTAACATTCACAAGTTCCAGGGATTTGACCTGTATATTTTGGGGGAAGGACCATTTTTTAGCCTATCACAATGACAGTACTTAGCCTGGAGAAAGCCTAATATTTCATTAGAGTCTTGGGTATGTTAAAAATTCTGTGAATGTTGTGTTATATTCATTTTCTGTTTTTGTTTTACTGTATTACTTCATTCATCCTTTACTATGTCAGTCACTGGTCACGATACAGACAAGGTCCTGCCTATAAGAGATAAAACTCTTATCCAATTTTTTGAACAAGGTATAAAATTCATGGTTCATAAAAACGTGTCATATTTTTGATGGACTCTGAAGGGCAGGCAGGGTTCTAGAGGGGAGGGGGGTGGGAGGACGGGTTAGCCTGGTGGTGGGTATTGAGGAGGGCACGTTCTGCATGGAGCACTGGGTGTTATGCACAAACAATGAATCATGGAACACTTCATTTAAAAAAAAAAAAAAGTGTCATATTTTTACTTTGGCATCACTGTTAAATAGCCCCATCTGAAAAGGTAAAAACAAATTTATGTGTGCCCATGCATTCTTCTGGACTAAACAATGTCTCTCCCTTATGTCTGTTTCCCAAATATACTGCAGCTATAATTAAAATCACATTAGTTTAAAACCATTACTGAAGGGCACCTGGGTGGCTCAGTAGTTGGGCATCCAACTCTTGGTTTCTGTTCAGGTCATGATCTCATGGGTTGTGGTATCCAGCCCCGCATTGGGCTCCACGCTCAGTGGGGAATCTGCCCCTCCCACCTCTCTAAAATAAATCTTTAAAAAATAATTACTGCAATTTATCATAAGCCTTTTATCATTATAGAGTTTCTCATTTTACAAGTACAAAAGTACAAAAATTATAATGTTATGATTTCACAAGAAGGCTTAAGAAGGACTGTTTGCTTTTCCAAACAACAACCAATTTTCCAATGCTCTCGTATCAAGTGGGTGTTCTACAGTTCAATTCCATTCTAACACAGACAACCTGGAGTTAGTACAGACCCCACAGGTTAAGGGCTCAGTCCTACAAGACTGCCTCGACTTCGACACCCGCCACAAACGGCGTGTCCAGACCCCATTTCTGCACTTCTGCCTGGCCAAGTACAACTTGGGGTGTTATCATGACCCACCCTCAGGTTCAGTAATTTGCTAGATAAACTCATTAAACTTGGGAAAATACTATCCTTAACAATTACAGCTTTATTATGAAGGATACAACTCAGGAACAGGCAAATGGAAGAGATGCATAGGGCAAGGTTAGACAAGGTTAGGTGCAGAACTTCCACACTCTCTGCAGGTACACCACCCTCCCGGCAAATCAATGTTTTTACCAACTCAGAAGCTCCCCCCAAACCTTGTCGTTCAGGAGTTTCTATCAAAGTGTCATTGCTAGGCATGACTGATTAAATCATTTGCCCTTGGTGCTTGAACTCAATCACCAGTGCCTTCCCCTCCCCTGAGGAGTGAAGGATAGGGGATAGGAGGAGAACCGAAAGTTCCTTAAGCATAGCCAGCCCCTCTCTTGAAACTAAGGGACATCAAGAATCACTTCAGTACCATAAACACAGGTACAGGGAAAGAGACTTGCTATGAATAACAACGCTCTTCAATCCCTAAGGAAATACCAAAGGTTTTAGGAGCCAGGGACCAAAAAACCAAGTATAGTCGTGCCTGGCTAGCTCAGATCTTGGAGCGTGCAGCTCTTGAACTGGGGTTTGTGAGTTCAAGCTCCACAATGGGTGTAGAGATTACTTAAAAATTAAATCTTAAAAAAAAAAAACCTTAAAAATTAAAAAAAAATTAAAAACCCAAATATATATTTTTTATTAAATCACAAGGACCTATCTTGTTTTTGTTTTTTTTTTTTAAAGATTTTATTTATTTGACCGAGAAAGAGCACATGAGAAGGGGGGAGGGTCAGAGGGAGAAGCAGGCTTCCTGCCGAGCAGGGAGCCCGGTGCGGGACTCGATCCAGGGACTCCAGGATCATGACCTGAGCCAAAGGCAGTTGCTTAACCAACTGAGCCACCCAGGCGCTCTAAATCACAAGGACCTATCTTGTCTTTTTATAGAAACGAAGGGATAAAAGCAGTAACAAATGGAGGTGTCTGATGTTATTTGAAATTTTCTACCCAGAAGGCAAGAATTCAAGAATTAAAGGAATAAAAAATACTTTTGTTGGGTAGAATATCTGCCAAAATAGTAAGAATGGAAAGGATTATTTAAGGATTTATTCAGAATTTTTAAGTGTCAAGTTGAAATATATGTAAATGCTCCAAGCCCAGGGGAAGGAAAACAAGATATACATACCTATACGGAAGAATTGGGAGCAGGATATTCCTGAAGTAAGTATGTCCTGGATGTATTTATGATGGAAATGAAAGATATACCATAGATTAGGGGAACTTCTATTTTATTTATTTATTTATTTATTTATTTTTAAAGATTTTATTTATTTGAGAGAGAGGATGAGATAGAGAGAGAGAGAGCATGAGAGGGGGGAGGGTCAGAGGGAGAAGCAGACTCCCTGTTGGGCAGGGAGCCCGATGCGGGACTCGATCCCGGGACTCCAGGATCATGACCTGAGCTGAAGGCAGTCGCTTAACCAACTGAGCCACCCAGGCACCCCGGAACTTCTGTTTAAAAATGTGGTAAGTTTATCACCTGAATTTACTGAAGAATTAGCATCCAGTATGTTCTAATGAAAATACTTATCTAAAAAGCTTTTTATTTTTTGCCAAGCATATTTCCTCCCTTCTACACCATTTCTATATCCATAAAATGTGTGTTCTTAAGTCTTTGGGCCAATAGACTTGGAATAATAAGACCAGCAAATATATTTTCTTTTGAAGAGTGAGCAAATTACTTTTTTAAAGATCTCACGTCTGTAAGGTCTGTAAGCCTTTCACTAGACAAATTTATGACTAACTCAGAGTGCCATCTGGTGTTGAACAAATAGCATTTTGTGATAGATGTTTCCTAACCTTTGCATTCTGAAATATTCTTTTCGATCTCTATGGAGAGGTTAAAGTTGTTTTGCCCAGTCTTATTTTCTTTTTGTCAAAGGGAGGTTAAACTTGTATTTTTATTCTTACTTTTCTTATAAATTGAAAGAGAGAGAATGAGTGGGGAAACTATGTTTTCAACTTTACTGGTGAATTTAATCATATTTGAGACTAAAAATTTACCTAATAGTATGGAGAGTTTTAACTATTGATGCAGATGAATAAAAGATGTGTCTTGCAAAATTTAATAGAGAAACATAGCGAGTAGGTAAATTCAAGTTCATAATTTAGTAACATTATTTCATTCAAACTAAAGACTGAGAAATTTCAGTGGTGTTTCAAAAAAAAAAAGCTATAGTGTTTCGTCGTGTCCCACCAAATCTCTCTTTATAATGTAATGATTGATACAAAAGTGTGAGAGAACAATGCAATAGGAGTGCATCTAATCAAATTCCCTTAAACCTAATCTAATTCCTCTTTAATCTTAGGGGACTTTCCTGATCAACTTATCTAAAATAATACTTTTACTCTGCTTAATTTTTCTCTGAGACATTTATCACCAGCTGACTTTGTACAGAGGTATATTGTATTTATTGTCTCCTTCGCTGTGCAAATGAAAGCACCAAAGGGCTGAAAATTTGTTTTGTTCAATGCTAAATTTACTTAAGAAACTATAGTTTTGGGGGCGCCTGGCTGGCTCAGTCTGAAGAGCATGAAACTCTTGATCTTGGGGTCATTAGTTTGAGCCCCATAATGGGTATAGAGATTACTAAAAAAAATTTTTAAAAAACTGTAAAATTTTCACTATAGTTGCAGAAATAAAAATTTGTACACTTTAAAATTTGTACAATTTAAAATTTAAAATAGCAAAATTAATAAATGCCACAAAATACAGTATAAATAAATTTACATTGGAAATGTAATAACATTTGGTTAGAACAGTAGGCTGATAATTCTCAGAGAAAAAAATTATGATTTTTTTTTTTAAAGATTTTATTTATTTATTTGACAGAGAGAGACACAGCAAGAGAGGGAACACAAGCAGGGGGAGTAGGAGAGGGAGAAGCAGGCTTCCCGCGGAGCAGGGAGCCCAATGCGAGGCTCCATCCCAGGACCCGATCATGACCTGAGCCGAAGGCAGATGCTTAACGACTGAGCCACCCAGGCGCCCTCAAAAAATTATGATGATCTTATTACTCATACTGAATTAGCTAATTTAAAATTTAATGGTTTCTACAATATAATGTGGGAGAAAAGAGGGCAATCATTTAGGAAGACATCTAATCAAACTCCTTTCAATCCATTCTAGCTCTTTTTTTTTTTTTAATATAATGAAGCAGCTTATCAGAGAGGTCTTCTCTGATAATATTATATGAAATAGCTAACACATCCTGGACTCCCTATAGCTTTTACCGCTTTATTTTTCTTCAGAGCATTTGTCATCTCTTGACACATCTGTTTGTATTTATTATCTGTGTTCCCTCAAAGAAGGTAAGCTCCATGAAGGCAGGGGCCTCAACTATTTGGATCACACCAGATTCCCAAGTTTTAGAACTGGATCTAGCATGCTGTAGCTATTCAATAAATAAATGATAAATGCATGAATTATTTCATTATATTTGAGTACAGAATATAATATTTTAATTTAGCAGTCCTTAAAACAAATTCATAGCAGTCTTTTGAAAAATACTATAATTTTATTATAATAGTTCATATGGTATAATTATCTCATTATAATTAATCTAATATTTCTACTCTGTTTCTAATTTGCAAGTCATAGAAAAGAAGGTATTTGACTCTAGCATTTCAGAAAAGATAATCCTTTTATCATTTGCTCCTCCAAACTAGATCCTCTAGCAATTCCTATTTCAGGAATTCCATTAGTAGTTGTCTGATCTCCTTTTAAATTGCAAAAAATAATGTTAAGAACACACAGTTTCAATACATACATATATCAAATTATTGTATTGTACAACTTAAAACGAATACAATATTATATGTCAATTATCTCGAATACGCACACACACATTGCTTATTACTCTTCATCATTCTTACTTAGAATTGGAATAAAAGTGTGATGTTTTAGAAAGAGATTATGATTTTGTTATGAACCTGAAGTTATCTATACTCAAGTGGAAAGATGTTAAGCATATGTGAGATGGGTTCCAGAAGTAAGCAACTGCATAATTCTCAAACTAAAAATCTGCTATTATGAATAAAACTTCAAGATACAAATTCTTTAGTGATAATAGCAAAAACATTTCATTGTGATGTTTTCCTTTCCTTTTATAATTCTTGTCATCATGTGTATTTTATGTCTTTGTGCTTATACTGCCTTGATATAAAGTAAATTAATTTTAGTATAGGCTCTTTATGTATTTCATTGCATTTCCCTATGTTTCCCCAAATCATTTTTATGTTTGTTTGTTTTCCCAAATAATCTATTTTTTAAAAAGTAACCCAGGGGTGCCTGGCTGGCTCAGTCAGAAGAGCATGGGACTCTTAATCTTGGGGTCATGAGTTTGCACCCACATTGGGTGTAGAGATTACTAAAAAATAAACTTTAAATGTAACCCCAAAAATAGAATAAAATGAAAATAGTATTTTTTAGAAAGGATACAGTTATAACTGAAAAACAGTCCATACTCAGAAAATAATTACCCCCTATAAAAACAAACGAAGACTATCCAAATGAGAACAAACAAAGGATATTTATTAACAGTTCGCTATAGTAAGGGAGTCAGCACTTAGCACTTTGGCAGAAACTCAAAGGCAGACATGGGAGTGGGAAAGTTTTGTCATTAAAAAATAAAGAGGCTTCAGGTGTGCTCTGATTGGAGCTGTTGCCACGGGGAAGCTGGAGGCAGGCTAAATGGAGGCAGGACATCTCATGTAATGGGACTGGGAAGCATTTCTCTGGTTAATCCTAAGGCCCAAGTGGGGGCAAAAACTGGGAAGCTGGCAGTCATCAACCAAGTCCTGATTTTTTGGCTGTTTGCTGCAGAGTTGTAGTTTGGCTCCCTGGATTTGGTGCCCCTGAGGTTGTGAGTCAGAGTTCTATTGTCATATATAGCCCGGCCATTGTCCATTTGTATATTCAGTCTCTCATCACTAAATGATGCGAGTTAAACTCTTGTTCCTGCACTCAATACATTTTATGTGCCCATCATATGCCAGGCACTGCAATGAATAATATAAATATTAGAGGGCAACCGAGAATGAATTTGAGGATTAGGGAGGGCATACCAGAAGGTAAACCTTCTAACTCAAGGTTTCAACAAGAGTAAGAATTAGCTAGACAAGGGGGAGTTGGGAGGGAGATGAGGAGGAAGGGGAAGAGGGCTCTAGGCAGTAGAGAAGAAGACAAAAGATACTACATTCTTCCTTTTAAAATACTTTTGATATAATCAGATTTGGAATTTAGCCATGTTCTTTCTTGTAATGTGCTGGTGAAAAAAAACAAGCATGAGTAGTTTCTCTGTTTCTATATTGCAAACTCTGAAAGAGCAATCAAACCAACAAATCCAGTTTTGTCATGTGCCTTACTTTTTCCCCCTCCTTTCTTTTCTTTGTTTGGCAAAGACTATTCATTAGATATTCTTGCTGGTGTGAAAGTTTTGATTGACTTAGGCTTTGCTGCTTCTTCCTGTTGGAAATCCAGTACTTCATTCTTTTTAAAAAATTCATTCTTGTGTTGCACCAGTAACCAACCAGATAGAGATGAGACCATCATCTTCCCTCACCCTCACTTCCAACAGATCTCTGATATTTCTTGGAGCATCCTGAAAAAATTATCAAAAGAGGTACAATTTGTGTTAGGAGACACATATTGTGTGCATTTTCATAGCTCAACTCAGTTCTGGAAAAAAAATTGTGATGGTTAATTTTATGTGTCCACTTGGGCTAGGGCATGAGATGTCCAGATATTTCCTCAAAAATTATTCTGGGTGTTTCTGTGAGGGTATTTCTGGATGAGAACAACATATATATTGGTAGACTGAGTAAAGCACATTGCCCTCCAATCATTGTCCAATCATTTGAAGGCGTGAATACAGTAAAAGCCTGACTGACCCCCAAGGTAAGAGAATTCTCCTACCTGATGGCTTTCTTACTGGAATGACAGCATTTGAGCTGGGATATCAGCAGTATACATTTTGGACTTGTCAGCCTCCATAATCCCATGAGCTGATTCCTTATAAGAAAACATACACATAATCTGTTTCTCTGGAGAACCCTGACCAATACAATATCCAACTGTTTTATCAAAGATAAGAACATTGTTCAACTCTTCATTAGCTGTTTGTTCAAAATTACTTATGTCTTTATGGTTCCTCAAAAACAAAAGTTCAAATTCAATGAGCCTCGAATTCCTTTTCTCTATAAAGTTCCCGAACATTGCCAATCACTAATTACAGAAACCAATGAATCAAATCAGAATCCATTCTACAGGGAACTTTTACAGTGCTCAGTCCTTTCATTTAAAATTTTTTAAAAGATGTATTTATTTTATTTTATTTATTTTTTTTTAAAGATTTTATTTATTTATTCATGAGAGACAGAGAGAGAGAGAGGCAGAGGGAGAAGCAGGCTCCCAAGGAGCAGGGAGCCCGATGCGGGACTCGATCCCAGGACGCTGGGATCATGACCTGAGCCGAAGGCAGACGCTTAACCATCTGAGCCACCCAGGCGCCCGTAAAGATGTATTTATTTTAAAGAGAGAGGGAGCATGAGTGGGAGGGACAGAAGGAGTCTGAAGTAGACTCCGCGCTGGGCAAAGAGCCCAACGCAGGGCTCGATCCCATGATCTTGAGATCTTGAGATCTTGACCTGAGCCAAAGCCAAGAGTCAGACGCTTAACCAGTTGAGCCATTCAGGCACCTCAGCCATTTCATTTTAAAAGATGAGAACAGTGTGGCATAGAGAAGTTGTCTGACCTACTAAAGATCACACACTATCTGGAGGCAGAAAGCAGATTAAAACATTCATGTTGTAATTTCAAAGATTTTATTTTATTTATTAGACAGAGGGAGACAGAGAGAGAGGAAACACAAGCAGGGGGAGTGGGAGAGGAGAAACAGGCTTCACTCAACTAACTAAGCCACCCAGGCACCCCGTAAAGCGTGTATCTAGTAGGGCATCTGAGATGGGCAGTCAGGACAATAGTGGTGAGAGAAGTCAGTACAGCCCTCTATGTATTCACAGACAAAGAGAAAAGCTCTTTTCTTTTTTTTTTCTTATGATCATTAATTTATTTATTTGAGAGAGAGAGGGCACACGAGCCCGGGGGAGGAGCAGAGGGAGAGGCAGAGGGAGAAGCAGGCTCCCCGCTGAGCGGAGGGAGCCCGATGTGGGGCTCAATCCCAGGACCCCGGGATCATGACCTGAGCCGAAGGCAGCCACTTAACCGACTGAGCCACCCAGATGCCCCGAGAAAAGCTGCCCTTGATATCCAAGATCTAGATTGGCACCAACAGCTGGGCTGATATGTTCTATCAAATATAGTTTGACAGACCATCAACATCAAATGCGTGACTGTAATGAATTAAGACAAAACAAGACCACTCAGTACTCGTGTTGGAACACATATGCCAAATGACCACTATGAGTCCTTTGCCAGTTACAGCTTGAACTTCACTTTGTTTCTCCCACCTGCTGGGTAAGACAAACTACAGACTTGCTGGCCATATCTGGGCCTTGGCCGTTCTCGTACAGACTTTCAACTAAGAATGGTTTTAACGTTTTTAAAGGGTTTTTTTGTTTTTTGTTTTTTAAGGAAAACAAAGAAGAATATGTGAGAGGACCATATGTAGCCTGCAGAGCCTAAAATATTTTCCATATGGCCATTTACAGAAAAAGTTTGTCAATCTCTATTCTAGAGAAAATGATAAAATTACCTTTGCTTTCTGATAGGATCCAATACAAAGCAAAGCTACACATCCTTGAATGCTCCCCAAAATTACCTAATATGAACCCCAAATCCTATAATAAGTCCTATTTAACAAGCTGTTACAGAGATACTGCACAGATACAAATAATGTATGGTCTTTCTTATAGCAGTCAATAAGTCCAACTTTGTTTTTTGTTTTTTGTTTTTTTTTAAGATTTTATTTATTTATTTGACAGAGAGAGACACAGTGAGAGAGGGAACACAAGCAGGGGGAGTGAGAGAGAGAGAAGCAGGTCCCCCACGGAGCAGGGAGCCCGACGTGGGGCTCCATCCCAGGACTCTGGGATCATGACCTGAGCTGAAGGCAGACACTTAATGACTGAGCCACCCAGGCGCCCCAAGTCCAACTTTGTGTGACTCATAAATGAGTCAAGAACAATAGTCAGCAAACCCAGAGTCAGCCAAATCCCATATATCACCTGGTTTTGTATGACGGTAAGAATGTTTTTTTTTTTTTTTTTATAAATTAAAGGGTTGTTTCAAAACAAACAAATGAAGAAGAATATGTGACAGAGACCACATGTGGCCCACAGACCCTAAGGTATTTACTATTCAGTCCTTTACAGAAAAATTTGCCCAGTCTTGGTCAAGAACTGTGAAGAGTCATATTCTATTGTACTGGCAAACTGACAAGTTAATTTGGAACAGTTTCGTGGATGATGACAAAATTATACATGAAATTTTGGGATCAGGGATGAAAGGTTTATTACTGAAAGCAGTAGCCAGAGTATCAGCATATTTGCTCTGGTTTCCTGAGCCTCAATTCCCAAAGGGAGATTTGGAAGGCCAGATGATACCAGCATCTTCAATGGGTGGCTTTACAGGAGAAGAACCCAGGGCTGAGGGTCCAGCACTTTGTGAGCAAGCAGCAAACATGATAGGATGATGCAATTAAACCAGTTCTTTTCACCTGGGGACTGAGCAGTGGTCACGTTGCAGTTACCTTGACATATTTAATTGCCTATGGGACTTTCTACAGCAACTGTTCAGGATCAAGAGATGGATAGATAAACCTTATAGTCTGACATCCTTAGTAAAAACACTCAGGGATGCTCAGGACCCCACACTGTGCTCCTGGTGGTCTCTGTTTGAAGGTCATGATGGAAGTGAAGTTTCCACCAAGATTCAGGGGAAACCTTCACTGCCAGACTGGCACCCTTGCCTCTCTAGTCTGGACATCTGAAATCTCTTGTGTCTCCTTCTGGTGAAGGCCCTCATGCCTGGAGTGGGTGGGTAAATTTATGCTTAACTGAGCTCTGATATTTTATTGAAGTCCTTCACATTGGGTTTTCTTTTCTTTTTGTTTCATTTTGTTTCTTTCTTTAGGAATAAAGTCTCCTGGGATCTTTCTGTTATTTGACAGATAGGTATTGTTCCTTAGTGAAACTGTTCTTGCTAGCCTTCTAACATTTTCTCCTGTGGTCTGTCGCTTGTCTAGTTGTTTATTAGAGGACAAGTCTATAGGAAGAGGACAGGCAAAGATCTGTCTATGCTCGAGCTGGCCCCAGGGTCAGAGAAGCTCAGGTCTTTAAATCAACTTTACCTTGAGTCTCCACTTTTAAAATTATATAAAGACTTCTTCATTAGTCTTGTCTTTGTACCCCTGCTTTGTGTAATTTCATCTGCTTGGAAGCAGGTTTGTCCAACCTGTATTTGGTGACAGCCTTTGGCCAACTTCCGGAGATAGGAGGTTGCACAAGTATCGTCTTTATGGAACAATGCAGTTATAGGGTCTCCTCAATTGAAAATTGCCGCTTCCATGCCAAAACACTGCTTCCTTAATGTTTTCACAATGTAACATTAACTCATATGCTTTTCTCTCTAACTTGCACAATTGTACCAGAAACATTTGGAATTATACTAGCCACTTTAGCTACTTTTGACAAGAACAAGATTGTTCATTTAGGAGATGCTTTGGAACAGAAAAAGGAAGAACCCCTGATGAGGAAATTATCTTTCGTGTGTACAAAAAAAAAAAAAGAACTTTTTTATTTAAGGTAGAAAACACCCCTTCCTTCATATCCATACTTTGAAGATTAATAAAGGCTGGCTTTTTAAATTGTATGGCTAAATAAAATTGTCAAGGGCCCAAGTTATTCTTTAAATTAACTATAATAAAACTCGTATGTGTGTGTGTACATGTTAAAATGGTATTTCTATATAAATTCTCTCTTTGCATAGAAAATATAAATTAGCCTTTTACAGTGGTAACTCCATATTTGTCTGAAGCTGGCTTCTTAACATTTTGTTCTGTTTTTCTCTCTCGGAAAATGTAAAGATTAACTGATGGATCAAACAAACAAACAAAAACATTTAGTTTTAATGTGCTCATTCTAGAAATATCTAGTCCAGATAAAGGAAAAATCTAAAAGAAAAAGCAGTTGTCAAATTCTTACTGCTTGTTTTGTGAACCCTGAAAAGCATATTTACTGAATAACCCTTGTTACATAGTTACAAGACAAAATGACAAAGCTTTAGTTAGTTCCAAAATAAAGGAAGAGCTTTTGATATGATTCAGTTTTTTTTTTTTTTAAAGATTTTATTTATTTATTTGACAGAGACAGCGAGAGCAGGAACACAAGCAGGGGGAGTGGGAGAGGGAGAAGCAGGCTTCCCGCTGAGCAGGGAGCCCGATGTGGGACTCGATCCCAGGACTCTGGGATCATGACCTGAGCCGAAGGCAGCTGCTTAACAACTGAGCCACCCAGGCGCCCCATGATTCAGAGTTTTTATATTTTAATTTACTGTATAAAAATTATGCCAACACAGTATTTTGTTTGTACAGGATTAGGGTTAAATTTTTTATGATTTAAACTTTCTAAATTTCCTATGTTGGTTTTATAAGTTAAATAAATTATCATTGTTTTTATAACATGACTAAAATTACATATAGGTATGTGTTGTACATATATGTGAATATATAAAATATATGAAAATATAAATGTATATAAAATGTATATTAACTAAGTGAAATGATAATAACAGATATCTTTTCAAGGGTTAAATTTCATGAAATTTTTATAATACTACAAATAATAAGGATTTAATGTGTTAGCTAAAATTGTAAATTCCAGATCCTTAACTAATTTTAAGACATTTTATTTTATTTTTTTAAAGATTTTATTTATTTATTTGAGAGAGAGAGAATGAGAGAGAGCACATGAGAGGGGGTAGGGTCAGAGGGAGAAACAGACTCCCTGGCCAGCAGGTAACCCGAAGTGGGACTCGATCCAGGGACTCCAGGATCATGACCTGAGCCGAAGTCAGTCGCTTAACCAACTGAGCCACCCAGGTGCCCCTTATTTTATTTTTTTAAAGATCTTATGTATTTATTTGTCAGGGAGAGAGAGAGTGAGCACAAGCAGGGAAAGCTGCAGGCAGAGGGAGAAGTAGGCTCCCCACCGAGCAGGGAGCCCAATGCAGGACTCGATCCCAGGACCCAGGTACCATGACTTGAGTGGAAGGCAGATGCTTAACTGACTGAGCCACCCAGGCATCCCTAATTTTAAGACTTTATTTATTTATTTATTTATTTATTTTAAGATTTTATTTATTTATTTGAGACAGAGAGAATGAGAGACAGAGAGCATGAGAGGGAGGAGGGTCAGAGGGAGAAGCAGACTCCCCGCCGAGCAGGGAGCCCGATGCGGGACTCGATCCCGGGACTCCAGGATCATGACCTGAGCCGAAGGCAGTCGCTTAACCAACTGAGCCACCCAGGCTCCCTAATTTTAAGACTTTAGACAAATGGTTAACTAATCTTTTGATGCCTGGGTGGCTCAGTCTGTTAAGCTGCCAACCTTGATTTTGGCTCAGGTCATTATCTCAGGGTCCTGGGATGGAGCCCCACATCGGGTTCCCTACCCCCCCCCCACTCTCTCTCTCTCTCTCAAATAAATAAATCTTTAAAAAAGAGAGGTATTACTGCTTATCAAGATGTTAAATTTTTTATTGTTATGTTAATCACCATACATTACATCATTAGTTTTTGATGTGGTGTTCCATGATTCATTGTTTGCATATAATACCCAGTGCTCCATGCAGAACATGCCCTCTTTAATACCCATCACCAGGCTAACCCATCCCCCCACCCCCCTCCCCTCTAGAACCCTCAGTTTGTTTCTCAGAGTCCATCGTCTCTCATGGTTCGTCTCCCCCTCCAAAGATGTTAAATTTAATATGATGCATACATCTTGATCTCGGCCGGGGTAGTGTTCTCATGTGGTGAAGATGGAAACTTTGAGGCCTCTTGAGGTCTGAACTTCATAACCTTCACAGCACCACTTCTGGCACAATCTATTGGTCAGACATCCTGGGGGAGAAGAGGTTCTGCTGGAACAAGCTAATGCAGGTGCAAGTGAAAGCTTTGAAGATGTAGGCCACTCCTCTGATTCCAGAGAAATGCTAAAGCAGTACTATATTGGTGGTGTGCATTCGAATGACCTTAAACCTGAAAGTCGTAGCAGAGACCCTTCCAAAGATGCCACATGCAAATGTTGCCGGTCACACTGGATTTTGCCCATCATAGGCGCTATTGTCTTAGGTTTCCTGTATTGTTACTACACGTTAGAAGGCAAATCCTTCTGAGATTGTGTGGAGTCAGAAAGCATATCCACTGGAAGTGCGAGCTGGAGGTTGTTTGGAGGTCTCACGAGGCTCTCTTCTCGAATCCTGCCAGGTGTGTGCTTCCCCCTTGGAGCTCAGATGGTTGGCCAGACATCCACCCCAGAACTGGGGCCAGTGTCCTTCATCTCCTAGAGCCTTACTCCCAAAGCACCTGCTCATTGTTCTGTGTCCTGCCAGTGGCCCTCTCTCTGCTGGCTTCCACTAGCCAAACTTTGTTTTATAATTACAATCCATATGTCCTAGTGACATCATCCTTTGGGAAAAATCTCTGCTTTCCAATACTTAGAATGCACATTAGACTTTCTTAACAGGACAACACACTCTGGTTTTGAAACTTTTCTTTTTCCATTTTTCTTTGAGGTAAATATATAAATTTAAATAAATAAACACATACATATACACATGCATACTATATTAATATACATATTTTAAGGCTATTGTTAAAAACTTCAAATATCAGTGCACCTGGGTGGCTCAGTTGGTTAAGTGTCCAACTCTTGATTTCAGCTCAGGTCATGATCTCAGGGTCGTGGGATCAAGCCCCACATCAGGCTCTGTCCCTCTTCTTCTGCTCCTCCCCTCGCTGGCTCTCTTCCTCTCTCAAATGAATAAATAAAATCTTTTTAAAAACTTCAAATATGTTAATTATTTCTATATATATTCATTTGTGCCTAAATATACACATATATCAAGGTATATTTATAAATCTTATATTGACAATAGTTATGCGAATAATGTACAAAAAGAGTAAAGTTAGAATATGGGTGTTTTTTTGTGCAAGAAGATTCAGTTATTCTGTGCCCAAATTAGTAGATGTTCCCTGTCACCAAAATATTTGTTAATTCTTAGTGCTTTATCACATTCTTAAACAATTTTGAAGAGATTCCTCTTTACTTCTGAAAAAATTCAGCCTGCTTCTCCCTCTCCCTCTGTCCCTCCTCCCCACTTGTGCTCTCTCTCTCTCAAATAAATAAAATCTTAAAAAAGAATAAAAAGATGTACCACTTTCTCCTGATTGCTAGACATTTATTCTATCAGGAGAATTCAAACTGAAAATTGCTAGGAATTCTTTGGAAGCTGATGACTGGAGAAGTGGAAAGCTTTCACCCAAGACAAAGAAACAAGACTAATTTTCCAATTTTTTTTTTTTTAAGATTTTATTTATTTGACAGAGAGAGAGACAGCAAGAACAGGAACACAAGCAGGGGGAGTGGGAGAGGGAGAAGCAGGCTTCCCGCAGAGCAGGGAGCCCGATGTGGGACTCGATCCCTGCACCCTGGGATCATGACCTGAGCTGAAGGCAGACGCTTAACGACGGAGCCACCCAGGTGCCCACTAATTTTCCAATATTTTTCTGGTTAGTTTTCTACGTTTTTAGTACTAATCTTGCCTTTTATTGTATTTTGCAATGAACATCACTGAACGAATACTAGTAGTATTTGCATGGGATTTAAACAAAAAAAAAATGATCTACACATTTCTTTAACTGTTATAAGCAACAAATTACTAATGTCATATTGCATTACATTGAGTTTACAAATCACTACCCTCAAACTCACAATTTATCCTAAAAGAGACTGTCTGGTCATTGCTATAGACTGAATTTGTGGTCACTCCCTTTTTCCTTCTACCACGTGAGTATGCAATGTGAAGATTGAGGTCTATGAACCAGAAAGCAGCCTCTCACCAGACAATGACTCTGCTGGCAACTTGACCTTGGATTTCCTAGCCTCTAGAACTATGAGAAAGAAATTTCTGTTATTTATAAGCCCCTCCAGTCTATGGCATTCTCTCATAGCAGCATGAATGGACTAAGTCATTGTTTGTGTATGAAATAAAATTAAGTATCATTTGAGGGAACTATTGTTGATTCTCCTAATTTACCCATCAAATCTTGAGTTTGTTGAACTCATCTATCCATTTATTAATTTAACATTTTCTAGGAGGCAATAATGTGCCAAATAATGTGCTAGACACTAGGATATGATGACACAGGTCTATTGCCCTTCAGTTTTGCAGGAAGAGGCAGGCAAGTAAATAATGGCGGTCAAGTAATACTGGGTGCTCTGATACAAGTATGATTAGAGAGTGTGGGAGATTAGAGAGTAGTAAGTTCTTTGTAGTAACTGTTTTTGCAGTGAGATCCAGGAAAATACCACAGGGATGGGTGCATTTGCACAACAGACAAAATTTCTCAAATTCATTTGCAAAATGGCTATAGATAGTATAGGAAGCGAATCACACACTTTTATATCCCTCTGTATTGCACATAATAAAAATGGATCCCTTTCAATGCAGGTCAAGGTATTTGGTTATATCAATAAAGAAGTTGCCTTCCCACCCCCTCCTTTCTGCTACGGTACAAGGAATAAAAAAATTATGGGCCCCACAAGATGATTGTTTTAAGGTATGCAGGCCCCAGTATATTGAATTTATATCATTGTTTCCAGCATGGCAAGGACACCCTTCAGCCTTCTGAGTGCCAATAAAGAATCAAGTAATCCGAAAGTGCTCTAATTCTGACAGTTTGGAGTTTGTGTTTTCTAACTTTTTCATTAGCATCTTTGAACAGAACCATTTAAACGCACCTCTATGGGGCTGGCAGGGAGAAGGGGCCAGGATGGAAAAAGTCATCATCTAAGGAATTGAAGTGGAAGATCCAACATCTACGATATTTTGATGATTTGCTAGATGCTTTCTTTCATCTTATTCTCATACTAACTCCTTTTCTCCAGTAACCAAATTAATGCTATGAGAAGGTATGTATCGTAGCCAATGTCAAACGACAGCTAACAAATACAGGTATCCGGGATTGATCTCCTCCGGACTAGGTCATCACCACTATGTGAATACACTAAAAACAAAACAAAACACCCCCAAACTAAGCCCCCCAAAACCTCACCCTTCTAAAGGGTTTTAATAAGATCACGAAGACTTAGAGGCCACTTAATGGGTCCCATTTAGTTGGTAAGGTAGTCCTAGTGTTTTACAAATCTTCTGCCAAGCTCAATTCCTCCCAAAGGAACGAGCCGAAAGCCTTTGGCGGCAAAGCGGGTCCGCGATCACTCAGTGCGTGCTCAAGGGACGCAAGCATGCCGCTTCCTTGCAGGTGCGCGCGCACCTGTCGCTAGCCGCGTGAGCGCCGCGAGGGAGGGAGGTACGTGTCCGTGCGCGTGCGCCAGGCAACATTCCCCGTACGTGCGCCGTACGCGGGCGCGGTGTCCCTGCGCTCGGAGTTTCGGGCCGGCGTTCGGCCCCGTGCCGAGTGGGCGTCTGGGAGGGGCGTGTTCCTGGGCGGTCGCAGCTCCCCCTGGTGGCGGCCCGGCGGCGCTGGAGGCGCGCAGTCAGGCGTTCTCCGCGGGCAGCCGGCGGCGGGGCCTTGCCTTATAGCGCGGGGTCCTCGGCGGCCTGGGTGTCTACTGCCCCAGCTGCTGTCGTAGGCGAGGACGGCTGCTAGTGCGGCTGCTGTTGGTTCGCGGCGGCGGCGGCGGCGGCGGCGGCGGCGGCGGAGGAGGAAGAGGGCGAGGCGACAGGGAAAGAAGGCGGCAGGCGCGGCGGCGGCGGCTTCGCCCGGGGCCGGCGGCGGCGGCGGCGGCGGGGGGGGAAGATGGCGGACGTGCTCAGCGTCCTGCGACAGTACAACATCCAGAAGAAGGAGATTGTGGTGAAGGGAGACGAAGTGATCTTCGGCGAGTTCTCCTGGCCCAAGAATGTGAAGACCAACTATGTAGTTTGGGGGTAAGTCCGGCGTGGCTGTGGCCTGGGGATGGCCGGGCAGAGTTGGGCGCCCCCAGGCGACCTCTTTCCTAACCCCTCCCCCCGATTCCCTTTGGGGATGGAGGAAAAAACGGGTCTCTAGGTAAAAGTTTTTCTCTAGCAAAGAAGTTACACTCTTAGGCGAGGAGGGCATAGGCGGAGGTGCGTCCGGAGTGGTCCGTTTTCTCTAAGTCTCGGGACGCCGAAGGGAAAGGTACCAAGGGAGTTGCTGACTTTTCCGATTCATTTTCGCCGGTAGGTGTCGAGGGTTAGCAGTGGGTGTAGGTGCCGAAGAGGGCGCACCGTCCGGTCCTGGAGACGTCTTTTTGTGTTCTTTAGTTTTTTCTTTCTCTTCGAGGCTGCCCTGTGTTGTTAACTATCCCTGCTGCCCCTTGCAGCTCCTGGTCTGTTTCTTTTCCTTTCGTGATTCCCCCAAGAAGAGAGGAGGGAGCCGACTATGTGAAGTTAGAACGGGAAGAAGACTTGGTCACTTTGGAACAGAGTCCTCAAAACCCGTGTCGGAGGGGAAGGCGTCCTCAGGGAGAAAGTTACTGGTGGAATGGGGTGAGCTTTGTAGATCTAAGTAAGGTACTGGTGGTGGTGTGTGGTTTAGGAAAGGTGTTTTAAAGAGACATGTTTTGGGACGTTGATCCGTGCGGGGTTTTCTGGATTTAAGTCATTAAGGAAAATATCTAGAAAGAGGTCCTATAATCGTCTGGGATGTTTCTGTCACTGGTATTTCATTTGGATAATTAGAACTTGGGGCCAGAACTTCCATACTCATTTTGCTTGATTGAATGGGAGCGCTAGGCTTTATGATGGAAAGCCAAGGAAAATTTAGTTCGTTGGTTTCTAGTGTTTTGGCCTTGACGGCTTATGATTCGATTAGCTTTATGAAATGTTGATGCAGTGACATCATTCTGAGTTTCCTGCATTTTGTCCTTTCAAAAGAATTTGCACAGACACAGTTATATTTGATTGGATTTTTTTTTTTTTAATTTCTTATTTATTTATCTGAGAGAGAGAATGGGAGACAGAGAGCATGAGAGCGGGGAGGGTCAGAGGGAGAAGCAGACTCCCTGCCGAGCAGGGAGCCCGATGCGGGACTCGATCCCGGGACTCCAGGATCATGACCTGAGCCGAAGGCAGTCGCTTAACCAACTGAGCCACCCAGGCGCCCCTTGATTGGAATTTTAACTGATTTGTTTTTTCCTTTAAAAAATGGTTAAAGAGTAGTCACAGTGTAGGGTGGTTCAGTCTGAGAAATAGAAAAATTTCTTAGCATCTTGGTCCCTGACTCAAAGGAGGTTAACTTAATCAGAGTAGATGAGATAAAACAGATAGATTACTTGGTAAGAATTGCATTCTGGCCCGTGAGAGAGTAATCGCTTCTGGCTTGGGGTATTAGAAAAGGTTTCGTAGAAGTGTGTTTGGGATGTAGATGTGCTACACATTTTTCTTGAACAACTGAGTAAGCTTTAAAGAATGGGTAAAGAACTTGAGGGTGACATGATGGGTTAGGTCTTAAAGGACATGCTTAAGGGCATGCGAGCTGGAAGGGAAATGTTTTGATAGTTCAGTGAAGCTAGTAGTGAAAAGGGACTGCTTAGGATAGATTTCAAACTTTAACAACAGTGAATTACGCTGATAAATACATTTTCATTTCATTTATTCGTCTCTGCACGTGTACATATGTCCAACTTCATAACTGTAAACAATAGTTATCCTTATTGCATGCTGTACATTGTGTTACTTTGCTTTTTTATTATGTTTAAATAACCTGGTTACTTGTATATCACATTTCAGAGTACAAAAATTGGTAGTGATATATGATTTGAAATATGTCAATTTAGAGGAAAAGGGGAAAGGCAGGCTAGAGAAATGTAGGTTGGGGCTGATTACTTTGGGCTGTTTTCAGATGAATTTAAATAATACATTGACATTTTTAGGTGAGGATAATGTAGTAGGAAGGGTGAGATTGGACACTAATATTGTTGAGCAAATAGTACTACGTGCTTTCATTAAAGAGCCTGCACCTCTAAACTGCATTGTTTTATCACAGGTAGAATTCAGTATGGTTTTACATCATTGGTTTAATTTGAGGGATGTCATAAGAATTATACCTCTGAAATTCATTGTTGTGTTTACTGTAAGAATGTTGCTAAGGATGGTGTTTAGCAGTATCTTACTTAGGAGACATAGGATAAATTTCTTCTAAGTTTAGCACTGGCAGTAGTTGTGCTTCTCCTAGTCAGTTTGTTTTCTCTTGTGGATCCTCTCCAGTCTATAACTGATCAGATTTCTCTCTCTATTGACAAAGACCAGAACCAAATATGGGCCAAATTCTAAAAAGTGTATAGTGCCTTCGAGTATGAATATGGTATGCTTTCCTTCTTGCTTTTTGTCATTGTCTACCTTTGTGTTCTTTGCTTTAATGACAGTTCCACTTACTAAATTTCATACTTTATGGGTATTTTTGTTAGTCAAATTAAATCCATTGTTGGGTAGCAAAGTAAGTATAGATAAGTTCGTACATATAATTAAGTCCAAAGAGTTGAATTAAAATTGAGTAAAAATCTTGTCTTAATTATTTCAGGACTGGAAAAGAAGGCCAACCCAGAGAGTACTACACATTGGATTCTATCTTGTTTCTACTTAATAATGTGCACCTTTCTCATCCTGTTTATGTCCGACGGGCAGCTGTAAGTACAATTCATTTTAAAACTTTTTTGGTTTTTTTTTTTTTTTTTTTTGGATGGTAGGTATCATTTTGTCATCGTGCACTGAAATAAAGTTCTCAGACACTAGTCTTCTGCAAGGGAGAACAGCCCTGCAGGGCCAACACTCAGATTGGTGTCTGAGAACTTTATTTCAGCACGCGACAACATTTGGCGCCAAACAGGGACCTCTTCAGGACTCAATAGAGTCCTCGTCCACAGTGCGGACAACATCATTTGGCATGGATCACTTCCCTCATGGGTTTCAAATCAAAAGAATAAAAGGTTTGTCTGTATGAAGTTCTACTGGAGGGTCAAATTAGATCACTGTGTTTTTGCAGATTTTTAAATCTATGACTTTCATGTAAAACATGGGCACTGTTTACAAGAACAGAAGTTTTGAAGGCATTGGTAGGAATGTTTTAAGAAATTCATAAGCCTGTGGAAGGACCCTGATATTCAGAACTCTAGTTTAACTAATCTCAAGACTTTTTGGGGGGGCATCAAAAAGAATCAAGATTAACAGACAACTTTAAAATTAAATTTTTAATCAATTTAACAAACGTTTTTAATACTTTATTGACACACTCATTTGTTTTCAGTTTTGCCTGCCTTCAGCATGTCAGTATTTGAACACTGCACTTCTGAATAGGAAATAAATATTCAGCATCTAATATATATAAAAGAAGTAATATATAGGGTGAAACTACTTGAGATTTGAGAAATAGTGGGATAAAAATAACGGCATTTCTATAAACTATGTTACCTCGTCTTAAATCTTTAAAAACTGAGTTAGACAGGGGCGCCTGGGTGGCTCAGTTGGTTAAGCAACTGCCTTCGGCTCAGGTCATGATCCTGCAGTCCCGGGATCGAGTCCTGCATCGGGCTCCCTGCTCAGCAGGGAGTCTGCTTCTCCCTCTGACCCTCCCCCCTTTCATGCTCTCTATCTCATTCTCTCTCAAATAAATAAATAAAATCTTTAAAATATATATATAAAAATAAAAACTGAGTTAGGCAGTAATTAGAATCTTTTGTTGGCTACATTATTCATTTTGTGGTAATAAGGATGATCCAGCTACTTGGTTTACATTTAGAAATTATATTATTGGGAAATGGTTGTAGCATGTACTGATGGCTGTAATTGTTACCTTTCTTCACATAAGATTTAAATCTTTTGTTTTTCTTAAATACTTCACAGATTGAAAGGGCAGAATTCTATAATTCTAGGGTTCTACAAATTTTGTTTTTTCCTCTTTTGTGTTATTTGCTCTTTCTTGTGAGCAGACCATTTCTGAAATAAGTTTTCCTGAGCTATAGCTACTATTTTAGTGTGAGTAGACTTGTATCTTTCTCAGTTGGCTGTATTAGGTCCATAATTCATTAGTAACCAAATGATGAAAAGTGTTATCAGACTTAGAAACAGTAATTTAAAGAAAATTAATTCGGGCACCTGCGTGGCTCAGTCATTAAGCATCTGCCTTCAGCTCAGGTCATGATCCTGGGGTCCTGGGATCGAGCCCCGCGTCGGGCTCCCTGCTCCGCGGGAAGCCTGCTTCTCCCTCTCCCACTCCCCCTGCTTGTGTTCCCTCTCTCGCTGTGTCTCTCTGTGTCAAATTAAAAAAACAACAACAACAACAAAAACTTTAAAAATTAAAAAAACAAAAAGAAAATTAATTCAAATCTTTTAATTATTTATGATATACTCCGTGTAGGCTAGTTTTTAAAAACAAGCACACAAAAACCTGTAGGCTCTTAAATGTTTATACTCCCAGCAGAAATTAAAATTTAGCCTGCCCTTTAAAAAAAAGTTAATTTTAAGTGATTAAGTAGTTTATTTCTATCATCAAGGACTGTATGCAGAATGGTGCAGTAGTCAGTATGAGATAATTAGCCAAAGGATTCTTGTTACTTCATTTTTGCTTGTATAAAGTGGCAAAGGGATTTTAATATATAATCTTGTAGCCACCAGTCATTCTTGTACTCATGTGTTGTTGATATTATAAAAATGATAGGAAAATTGTCGTAATTACAGGATTCATTGAATTCATGGCCCGAAGATGACTTGGTGACTAAAGTATACAGTTTTGTTTTGCATACCTCTTTACAAACTGCTAATGTAGGAGATTAAAGGAGAATATCCATTTTACCAAAATAGATGCATTTTCCAGGTTTAATTTTTTAATCTTTTCCCCTTCCTTATAGAATTTGTATACACTCAGGGGTAAGAAAAAAATGTGTAATGTGGAAAGTAACCACCATTAATGGTTTCCTATATAATCTCCTAAGTATTTTCCCATGCTTAAATAACACATACCTATTGTTAATTATGAAAACTTAGGCTAATGGCTAAGTTGGTGTATTTTGGAGTTCAAGTAGAATATTTTGAGGAAGTCTGTTTTGTGTTTGAGGCAAAAAGGCACTTGGGAATATGTAAAATGAGCAGGCAATAGGACTAAAAAGATAATTGCCTAAAGCGTGCGAAGTATCATGAGTAAAATAAAATACTTAAGGTAAGCCAAGGGAACAAAAAAGATTGGAATTGATATTTTGAAGAGGGATGGGTCATAGTTTCATTTCTGATGTTTATTTTTTATATATCTTATTTGAATTTCAAGAATGAAGTTATTAAAGTTAATATTCTTAAAATTTTTCAAGACTTTTATTGGGTTTTTTAGCCTAGTTCCGTAAAGATAAGATCCTAAGTAAATGTTACCGAGATACGTTGGAATGAAATTCATACATTACATAATGTTTGTCTTTATTATGTTTCGTATAATTGTTGTTGTTTTGATAACTAATTTAAAATTTTGACTTCAGACTGAAAATATTCCTGTGGTTAGAAGACCTGACCGAAAAGATCTACTTGGATATCTCAATGGTGAAGCATGTGAGTAATTTTTTAACTTGCTCTCACTCTTAAATAGCCATTGTTTCTTTCCTTCCCCTGTGAAATAAGCAATGGAAAGAGAATTTGTATTTTCACTAAAAAATTAACCTACCAGCAACATATGTGTGCATATACTCTCCATTCTTTTCTGTTATGGTGAATGCACTATTTTCGCTCCTAAGGCCAGTCACCACTTCCCTGTCTATAGATTCCATTTCCTTTCACACTCTGAAAGACTTTGCCTTTGTGAATTGTTGCTTCTCTCTTACATCATCATCTTTCTCCTTTTCTCTGCATTCCCTTTAAAATGCATACTGTAAGATCTCTCATTTAAAAACAGTTTTTTGACCCCACATTCCTAGTATCTACTGTTGAATTTGTCTTCTCCTTTTTATTGCAAAATTCTTTGTTAACAGTTGTGTGATATCACTGCCTACCTCTTGAATCCCCCACTCTAATCTGACTTTCCTACTCACAGTCTCACTAAAATTACTGTTGTAAGGTCAACACTGACTTAGGGGTTATCAATTCCTTTAGTGTCTTATCCATATCAACACTGTTGATTACTCCCTTTTGGAAAGCCTTTCTTCACTTGGCATTTGGGGCACCAGACTCTTGATTCTCTTTTTATTCGATGTCCATCTCTCATTTTATTTTGCTTACTTATCTTCAGCACTGACCTATTCCTAAGCTCAAGTTATAAATCCACTGTACACCTCTTTCCTTGGATATTTAATAGGTAAGTGAAATACAACATATCTGAAATAGAATGCTGATTCCCTCCTTCCCTTCACCCCTTAAACAAAACTAAAATAGCAGGTCTGGTCTCCCAGTATTTCCATCACAGTAAATGCTTTCCCATTCATGGAGTTGTTAGGCCAGAAACCCTGGAAAAAATCTTTGATTTCTTTGATGAATTTCATGAACAAGTCCTTTTCTTTAACTTTAAAAGTATGACAGTTTCTTAACCATTCTACTCCCACCATGTTTCATTCTTCCCCTTTAGACTTGCATAGCTTTCTTAAGGTCCCCACTCTATAATTTCCCATATAGTCTTTGCCTACCCATTAGAGTGACCTGTTTTTGAAAACACATATAAACTTGATTGTGTCACTTATTTGCTCAAGCCCATCCTGTGGCTTCCCGTCATACTTAGAATAAAGCCCACAGTCTTTATCCTATCCTGACCTACGTGATCTTGCTTCTGCCTAAATCTCTGTGGCCTCATCTTCTTCCAACCTTCTTTGCTCGCAGCAGTCCAGTCTTGTTGGTTCTTTTAATAAACTATCTTAACTTTTCAAGCCTTTGTACTTGCTGTTTTCTCTGTATTCAGTTGTTTCTCTACATTGTCACATGTCTTACTTCTTACCACCTCATTCACATCTGTGCTTAAATCTTCTGTCAGAAAGAACTTACCATTCTAAAATACAGAATTGCAGTGTTTTCCCACATATGCCCGTGTATGTACAGCATCTTCCTGATTTATTTTTCATCAAATCCCTTACATTGACTTGAAATTACATATTTGTTTACTTAATATATTGTCTGCCCCACTAGAGGATAAACTGTAAGAGGGCAGATAGTTGTTAAATACCCAGCATTTTAGAACAGTGGTTAATAGTGGGTGCTTACCTGTATAAATGAATAATCATTAACTTGGAGTCTTAAAGAATATGAATAAAGAGGTATAATAAATTGATATATAAATTGATGAGTATGAATAAATTGATATAATCTTAGAATAATATGAATAATCAATATAAGACTGATTGGCCCTAACCTTCCTTGGGGTGGAGTTTACTACCTTTAAGTCATTAATAGCTGTCTTATCACATATTGTGCTCCACGGCTATAACAGTAAGATTGATTTGCACAGAGTCTCTTGCATAATGGAAAGACCATCATCAAGAGTCTTGTCTTTCTGTACTGTCCTCACTGAACATTCAGCAAGTACTTATGAGTGGTTATTCTTTTTTTTTTCTTTTTTTTTGATTTATTTATATATTTATTTGAGAGAGAGAAAGCGGGCACCTGTGCACGAGCAGTAGGGAGGGGCAGAGGGAAAGGGAAGGAGAATCTCAAGCAGACTCCTTCCTGATTGCCGAGCCCAAACTGGGACTCCATCTCACGACGCTGCAATCATGACCTGAGCTGAAATTAAGATTCGGACGCTCAACCGACTGAGCCACCCAGGTGTCCCTTGAATGGTTATTCTTAAAGGCATTGTACTCGGTGCTATACAAAATGCAAAATTCGTGTCCTGAACATGTTTACCATTGTGAAAGATAGACTGATAAAATAAGGGTTAAAATCTGGGGAGAGGATTGAGGCGGGATTCTAATTCTGCTGTGAGGAGAATGGAGTTGAGGAGGATAGGCAAAGCCTTTTTTTTTTTTTTTAAACCATATGGTGCACTCATTAGATTTTTTTTGCTTCAGAAGATCTGGTATAGAGTCTAGGATTCTCTATTTTTTAAAACTGTCTCAGGCAAGCTTGACAAATAGGCTGGTTAGTGGGAGAGAGTACTTTAGGGCAAATAAATGGTTTTTCTTTTCAGAAACAAGAAAAAAGTTCCCCATTATTCATGCATGTCATTACCTGTAGTTTCTATAGGACAAAAAAAATTGAGTCATCAAGTATATTCCTTTGCCAATTTTATTTTTTTTATTTTTTAAAGATTTATTTTTATTTATTTATTTGACCAAGAGATAGAGCCAGAGAGCACAAGTGGGGGGAGATGGGATGGCAGAGGAAGAAGGAGAAGCAGGCTCCCTGCAGGGAGCCTGATGCGGGGCTCTATCCCAGGACTCTGGGATCATGACCCAAGTCGAAGGCAGACGCTTAACCAACTGAGCCACCCAGGCGCCCCTCCTTTGCTATTTTTAAAACAAATTGTTGAATTAATGGTTTAATGAACAAGTTGAGGAAATCTTAAGACATTCCATGTTCTTAGACAAGAAGACGTAACAGCTTAAAGATGTCAGTTCATAACATAGATTATATATTTAACATAATCCCAATAAAAATCTCTACAGTTTTTCTTGAGGGAAGGGTGGAATAGACATGATGATTCTAAAATCCATTTGGTAAAAGTAAATGTCATAAAAGTTTGGAGAAGAGCAATGCGAAAATACTATTCTAGAGTTCAGAACTTATTATAAAGCCCTAGTAATTTAAAAAATGTGAATAAACTGATAGAACAATTTTTTATCCGTTAAATGTTAAATTATGTGAATTTGACACAACTAAAAAGATAGGTCAAATCAGTGGGGGAAAGATAGGATTATTCAAGTAATAGGTTGGTAAAAATTAAAAAGTTCTGTATTATTAAAAAAAAGACCTGACAAGTTGGGAAAAAATACTTGAACTCATCACAGTGAAAGGACCAGTCTTACTGATAATATGAAGTGGTCCTAGAAATACATGCATAAAAGACCAACAACCCAATAGATTATAGTCATAAAATTCAAAGAAAAGGTGATGAGATTGTATGAAAAATGTTTATTTCACTCATAATTATAAATCGAAACTATATAGAGAGAGCATTTTTTTTTTTTACTTCATTGATAAAAATTTATCAGTTTAATAATACACTTTTGAGTCTCTGAGGAAACCGATACCCTAATATATTTTTAGTTGTAGTGTCAATTGATACAACGCCCACTGAAGACATTTGGCAGTATCTATCATTACAAAATCAACCCAGAAATCCTACATCTGGGACTTTATCCTAGGGGTATATTTGAAAATGAATGAACAGTGTGTCATTGTTTGTAGTGGCAAAAACCTGTCAGAGTTGAACTGCCCATGGATAGATAGGGAACTAGTTAAATAAATTATAATTACCCCATACATTAAATACTATGTAGATTTAAAAAGAAAGTTAAAGAATGCTCCACATACTGATATGTTAGGTCAAAAAAGAAAGGTTCAGGACAGTGTGTATAGTATGCTACCTTTTTTGTTAAAAAAAGGGAAAAATAAAAGCATGACTTTGTATTTCTTGTAACTACAGAAAGAAACATGAGACTGTCAAATAGTTATGTAGGGTGGTGAGAACTAGGTGGATGGGGACTGGTACATCCTTTTGTTCGTTTCATTATTTTGAACCATTCAAAAATTAAATGATTTAATTTAAAAAATATTTTTTACCAATTGTGAATAACTAAAAATTGCATTTTTTAAGGTGAATGCTAACTTAAAAAAAGCATTTTCCTTTATACATATATGTTTATGTATTTATGTTTAGATACATTTTATGTTCATGTGTGGTAATTAACATTAGAGTATATGTTCTTTGAAGTGACCAGTTGATTCCAGATTCTCACAATAATTTGTAAGCTAAATTATTAAAAATTTGTCCTTTTACAGCCTTTTAAATACAGATTAATCTTTTATAATGTTTTTATAAAACGGCTTTAAAACTTTTTTTCCTGGGGAAATCACTGTATATAAAGTAAGAAATAACAAATATTGAGCATTTCACTTGTAATAATGTCAAGTGTATGTGTTCAAATATTGGTCTTCTCACATAAATCTTTTTAAATCTTCAGCAACATCAGCAAGCATAGACAGAAGTGCCCCTCTAGAAATAGGTCTTCAGCGATCTACCCAAGGTACATTTTGTCACATATTTATATTGAACATTCAAAAACTTACTCCAGAACGATGTACTTACTTACTTTTCTTTTCTTAAAAGTGAAACGAGCTGCAGATGAAGTTTTAGCAGAAGCAAAGAAACCACGCATTGAGGTAATGGGACTTTATTTTAAATGTGAATTGTAGTGTTACAAAATTGGGTTTGTATATGAATAAGAATTCTTTCTCATAGTAGTCCTAGGAGCTTTTTTTCTGGAAAAATTGTTGTAGTATAATGAATGTTTGATTAATAGTAGCTTGAGCTATAGTTTGAGATCTCTTACATAAGCTGTGTGTTGGGCAAATCACTTTCTTTTCTTTTATATACTTATTGACGAAAGTGTTGGGCTAGGTCAGGAGTTGGAAAACTTCTTCTGTAAGGGATCATATAGTAAATATTTTAGGCTTTTTGGGCTGTTTAGTGTCTGTCCAATTATTCCACCCTGCTATTATAGTGTGGAAGCAGGAAGAGGCAATACATAAATGAACTGGCAAGGCTGTATTCCAGTAAAATTTTATTTTTTATTTTTTATTTTTTTTAAAGATTTTATTTATTTATTTGACAGAGAGATAGAGAGAGAGCACAAGTAGGCAGAGAAGCAAGCAGAGGAAGGGGGAGAAGCAGACTCTCCACTGAGCAGGGAGCCCGATGCAGGGCTCGATCCCGGGACCCTGGGATCATGACCTGAGCCGAAGGCAGACGCTTAACCGACTGAGCCACCCAGGCGCCTCTCCAATAAAATTTTATAAAACAGATGGTGAGCCTGCCTTTGGGTTGTAGTTTGCCTGCCCCTGGAATAAGATGGTGTGAGAATTTGCTTCGCTCTTAAGAACTGTGAACATGAAGTGCTTATTACATTTATTTCTTAAAATACTGGTGTATGTTAGGGGGTACCTGGATGGCTCAGTCAGTTGAACATCTGGATGGCTCAGTCAGTTGAACATCCTACTCTTGGTTTCAGCTCAGGTCATGATCTCAGGGTCATGCACTCAGCTGGAGTCTGCTTGAGATTTTCTCCCTTTGCTCTTCCCCTTCCTTGCGTTTGCCCCTTCTTTCTAAAATAAATCCTTAAAAAAAATACTGGTGTATTAGGTTGCATGTTTTTTGTAGTGTTTTATAGCCAGCAAGTGGAATACTAATATTGGTAAATAAGGATAGTTCACATGAAATAGAAGCTGTATAAGAAATGCAGTTACCTTTAGAAAGAAAAATCGTTCAACAGCTAGGGTACTGCAGAAGAAAGTTAAATCTTAGAAATTAGCTATTTATTTAAATTTTTTAACAAGCGTCAGATCAGTTACATATTAAACCCCCTGACAGTGGAAGATTATGTACTAGAGGTACACTTAACATCTGAGAAATGACTGAACTGGTCCATGTATCAATTAATAATATAGAAATAACACTTGTAGTCATCACTAATGTTAATATTACTGGAAACCATAAATCTTTCCCTTTCACACTTGTATAAAAATCAAATAGTTGTACCTTTTGCCTGCTACATAAACAACAAAGCTAAGGATAAAAAGGTAAATGTTAAAGGGACAGGGTTGTTGGTAAGTATGTTCTATATAATCATTGACAGAATTTGATGCTAAAACAGTACAATTTTATTTTAATTAATTATAAAACAATTTTAATTAAGCATACTCTGAGACATGGACTTGATGTATTTTAGTTAAGGATCATAATGATAATTAGCTCATTGTTTCTCCTCTGTTCCGGGTTACTTTTGTATACTTTATGTATATTAACTCATGTAATCCTCAACCACAACCTCCTGAAGTTGGCAGTACTATGCATGTCATCAATGAGCAAACAAACCCCTCAGAGAGAGTAAGTTATTTGTTGATGTTCACAGAACCAAGATTGGAGCCCAGACTATCTGGCCTCTAGCCATTCTACTATATATCCTGACTACAAATTTTGTAGCAGTAAAACGAAAGTTTTCACCAGCTCTATCTGTATGAAAGAAGGTTGTGACCCACTGTGAACAAAATGAGTGAATTTAGACACACTACTTATTTGGAAAAATCTGAATTTACAGTTTAATTATTTGAAATAAATCGAACATGACAAAAATGCTAATTTGCTAGGATACCATTAACTTGAAACATCAGCAAGAATATCATAATAAAATTCTTTGCAGAGTATTTATAGAGTTAAAATGATTTACATAAACAACTATGTTACATAAACAGTTTTCAGTTCAGTGTATATATATTGGGAACCTGCAAGGCACTGTGCTAGGAGAAGAACCTTGAGGGCAGAGATTCTGATCTAATCTGATTAAAATCTAGGCTGCAGTTGTCTTTAAAATCAGTAGTTTCCCAAGGAACTTGAGTAATTTGTGTTATACCTTCATTACAAATGGCTAAAATTTAATGCAATTTGCTTAAATACTATCTTTGCATTCATGTCAGCAAAATGTTTTAAATGATAGGTTAATATTAGAGCATGAATTGGATGGAGCACAACATTGAATATACTGCTGCTTTTTATACAATATCATATTTTGTTAGCCATAGACACTAACTCTGTTCCTTAGTTTTCTCATTTGTTGAATGTGGGCATTGAACTAGATCAAGTTTTGTTTTTAACCGAACACTTTCCAGACTAAATTTTATCTGAAATTCTAACATGCAGGTTAGAGAAAAGCTGAGCTACCAGGGTTGAACTCAGAGAAGTGGCCCATGAGGCACTTTGTAGGAAATGCCTAATGTTCTAAGGAACATGCTTTGAAAACATTCAAGTTTCACTTCTGGTCATTAGAAATTCTGATGGATTCAGGACCTGGGGCAACAGGTGCAAAAAACTGTCTCCAAAATGAAATTTTTTACTGTGTTGAAGGCTTTTCATAAAATTTAGTGATAAATTTTCCTGAAGAGAAGGAATTTATTTGTGGTATAATACCTTTATGAATAAAAATAGGTATGATACATTACGGGAAGAACGTTTAATCATAGAAAAAAGTTGCTGAAGTTCTTTGGTAAGCTTTTAATCAGTTCTACTCTTATGTGATCCAACATGTATTTATTATTGTTGTCTTTATGTAACTAGAAGTAATCTTAAAATCAAGCTGACTTAAGGCAGCAATGCTTGGCATGTTATAGGCAGGAACTTATGTAAGGAAAAGTTACATGTTTTTTTGTTGTTGTTTTTGCTCTACAAGTTAAATAAAAATGTGCAATATTCACTAACCAGTGATTATTTTCAGGATGAAGAGTGTGTGCGCCTTGATAAAGAGAGATTGGCTGCTCGTTTGGAGGGTCACAAAGAAGGGATTGTACAGACGGAACAGATTAGGTAAGATTTTCTTTAGTAGAAAGTGTTAATTGTATATGGAAAAGGAGATATCAATATGTTACCTACATTTACCTTTACCTCTTGCATTTATTATGTGCTTCTGTGCCCTAAGTTCAAAAGAAGATGTGTGGGCATGTTTTATGGTAGGGGAGACTGAAAGTTAATTAAGCTTTCCGGAAAGCCTTCTTGGTTCTATTACCATATTGATCTTCCCTTTTTTAAAATTACTCCATAACCAAGTCTCTCATTTATTTTGTCATCTCTTGTTGATTTATACCAGAGGTCAGCAAACTTTTTTTGTGTAGTGACACATAATTAAATACTTTCAGCTTTGAAGGTCACATGGGGGTTTTTTTGGTAACTAATGCTTGTGGTAGGGAAAGCAGTCTATGATTGCTTCATTCATAAAAGAATTGGCATGGCTGGATTTGGCCTGTAATATTTTGTTGATCCCTGATTTTTACTATAATTGGAATCACTTCATAATTTTTCCTTGGCACAATATAATGCTTTGGAAGTTCTATCCAAACTTAAAAATTCAATGCCTAGTTTTAAAAGCTTTATTCAAGATGACTGACATAACAATAAGCTGCACATATTTAATATAAGTTGATAAGTTTTCATATATATATATACATCTGTGAAACCATCATCATAATCACCATAATGAATATAATATCACCCGCATAAATTTCTTGTGTACCTTTATGATTCCACACTTCTACCTATCCCCACCTCCTTTCCTCTCTAGGCAACCAATTATCTGCTGTTGCTATAAATTAGCTTTTTCTAAAGTTAAGTATAAATGGAATTATGTAATATGTACTTTTTTTGCGGGGGTCTGACCTCTTTTACTTAGCGTAATTTTTTGAGATTCATCCATATTGTTGGATGTATCAGTTCATTTTGTTATTGCTGAGTAGTTCATTCTGTTCCATTGTACGGACATAACACAATTTGTTTTCCTAGGCAACTGTTTATGGACATTTCACTTATTGCTGTTTTTTGGCTGTTGCAGCTAAAGCTGTGGTCATTTGTGTACAAGTTTTTTATGGACATATGTTTTCATTTCCACTGAGTAAATACCTAGGAGAGGAGTGATTGAATTGTGTACTGTTACAGATCTGCCGTTTTAAGAAATCGTCAAACTGTTCAGAGTGATTGTACCATTTCACATTTCTACCATCAATATATAAGAGTTCTAGTTTCTTCACAGCCTTGCCAACACTTAGTGTGATCAGGCTTTTTAATTTTAGCCATGCTAATAGGTATAAGATGGTTTATCTTGCACTTACAACATGATTAATGATATGAGCATCTTTTTGCATGCTTATTTGTCATCTTATATCATGTTTGGTGAAGTGTGTTCAGATTTTTGTCCATTTTTTCTTATTGGATTGTTTCCTTATTACGGAGTTTTGAAAGTTTGTAGTATGTCCTGGATAGAAGTCCTTTTCAGACATAGGCTTTGCAGATACTTCTTCCAGTCTGTGACTTGCCTTTACGTTCTCCTAACTACCTTTTGAAGAGCAGTGTAATTTTTACGACATCTCACTTGTCAACCTCTTCTTCTGTGAATTGTTTCGGTGTTATATCTAAGAAATCTTTGCCTGAGCAAAGCGAACAAAGATTGTCTCATATTCTTTTGTAGAAATTTTTTAGTTCTAGGTTTTACATCTAAGTCTATGATCTATTTTCAGTTAATTTTTTGTGTGTGGGTTATACATCATGGATCAAAATTCATTTATTTTTTTATGATCTAGATATTGAAGTTCAGTTTTGTGCATGTGGATAACCCAGTTATTTAGCATTATTGGTTTCCAATGAATTTTCTTTGCACTTGTGTAAAAAATCAGTTGTTCATGTGTAGGTCTGTTTTTGGAACCATTCTGTGCTGTTGATCTGTTGGTCTTTTTGCCTGTACCAAACTGTTTTAATGATTGTTTATAAGTTTTGAAATCAGATAGTGTTAGCTTTACAACTTTGTTCTTCTGTTTCAAGGATATTTTTGCTGTTTTAGGTTCTTTGCATTTTCACATGAGTTTTGGAATTAACGTGTTATTTCCTACAAAAAACCTTACTGGGATTTTGATTGGGATTGCATTGAATCCGTAGACCAGTTTGGGGAGAATTGACATCTTAAAAATATTGAGTCTTCTGATTTATGAACAAGATGTATTTATTTCCCTTTCTTTTACTGGAAAGATATTTAGAGCTTCTGTAATTTAACATTTCTTAATTTTCAGTATATAGGCCTTATATATCTTTTTGTCATATTTCATACTTTTCGATCCTGTTATAAGTGATATTTTAAAAAATATTTCAATTCTTGACTTATTGCTAGTATAGAGATACAGTTGATTTTTGGGTATGGATCTTGTATCCTGCAATCAAGTTAAACTCATTGATAAGTTCTTGTAATTTTTTTTGTAGCTATCATTAGCTTTTCACATAGATAATTATGTTGTCGAGACATAAAATATATCTTTTCTTCCCCCCCCCCCCTTTTTCTCTTTCTAAACTGGATGCCTTTTATTTCTTGCCTTACTGCACTGGCTAGACTTACTGATCCTCACTAATCCAATGTTGAAGAAGCAGTGAGATTAGACATTCTTGTTTTGTTCCTCATCTTAGGGGAAGCACTCTTTCACCATTAAGCATGTTAGCTTAGATTTTTTTGTTAGATACCCTTCAACAGGTTGAGGAAATACCTTTTTCCTTGTTTGCTGAGAGTTTATCAGAAAGGAATGTTGGTTATTGTCACATGTTTTTTTCTGATTCTACTGAAATGATCATATAGTTTTTCATTAATATGGTGAATTAAATTAAATTTTTGATGTTTGCACTTCATGGATAAATTTTACTTCATTATTTTATTAGTTATCTTGCCACATAACAAATTAACCTGAAACATATTGGCTTAAGCTACATATATTTATTTTCTCATGGTTTCTGTGGGTCAGGAGTCTTGAGGTGACTTAGGTAGCTTCTGTGATTTAGGGCCTCTCACAGTGTTGCAGTTAAGCTGTTGGCCAGGACTGTGTTCTCATGTTTAGGCTTGATAGGAGAAGGATTTGCTTCTAAAGCTCACTCATATGGTTGCTGGCAGAATTTAGTTCCTGACAGGTTGTTAGACTAATACTTCAGTTCCTCAAGTGTTATCTAGAGGACTCTTGGTTCTTTGGTTCTTGGTTCTTAGAATATTTCACAGTATTACAGCTTGCTTCATTAGAGTGAGCAAGCAAGAGTGCAAGAGAGCTGTCAAGCAAGATAGAGGTTATTTTTTTTTATAGCCAAGTCTTCAGAGTGACACCCTACCCTGTCACTTGTACAGCATTCTATTTGTTATAAACAAGGTTCAGTCCCTACCCCCACAGGAAGTGGATTACACATGGGTGTGAATGCCAAGAGGTGGATATTGTTTTAGTGGCTGCCTACCACAATCATGATGTATTATTCTTTTTATTTATTGTTGAATTAGATTTTTAAAAATTTGTATAGAATTTTGTACCAATGTTTTTGAGGTCTGTAGTTTTCTTGTAACGTCTTTGTCTTGTTTCCTATCAAGATAATTCTGGTCTCAGAATGAGTTGGAAAGTATTTCCTTTTCTTCAGTTGTCTGGAAAAGTTTGTTTAGAATTGGTATGTCCTCCTGCATTTGGGAAAATCTATTGATGAAGCCATCTGTACTATAGTTTTATTTATTTTCATATATTTAAGGTAAAGTTTTCAACTGCATATTCACCTTGTTTAATAGTTAATAGGTCTATTCTGGTTCTCTCTTCTTTGAGTGTTTCTTTGAAAGAATTTGTCCATTTCATCTACATTGTCAAATTTATTTGCATAATGTTGTTCATAATGTCCTTTTAAGATGTCTAGAATCTGTAGCAATGTCCCCTCTTTCATTCTTTGATATTAGCAATTGGTGTTTTATGTGTTTCCTTATTGCCTGGCCAAAATTGACCAGTTTTATTGATCTTCTCAAAGAACCAGATTGGGATTTTCCTCTTTAGTTTTTTTTTTTTCCTTCTTTTTTAATTCTTCAATTTCTGCTCTCATCTTTATGAGATCTGTCTGCTTACTCTGAATTTAATTTGCTGTATTTTTTATGGGTTTTTAGAGGGAAATCAATAACCTCAGCTTCCACTCTAAGTACTGCTTTAATGGCATCTCATATTGGTATGTTGTGTTTTCATTTTCATTCAGTTCAAAATTACTGTCTTAATTTCCCTTTTGATTTCTTTTACTCATGGATTGTTTGCAAGGGAGTTATTTAGTTTCCAAATATTTGGGATTTTTTGGAGATCTTTGTTATTAGTTTCCAATCTATTCCAAAGTATGGTTATATTTTATATGATTTTGAATCCTTTGGTAAGTATTAAAACTTTGTTTTTGGCCCCAAATGATGTCTGTTCTGTCGGTACTTGAATTTGTATTCTGCTGTTATTTTGGAGTGTCTTACTATGGTCAGTATGGTTGATAGTGTCAGTAGAGTCTTCTATATCCTCACTTGTTTTTTGTGTTGTATTATTAATTATTGAGATGGAATTATTGAAGTCTCTGGCTGTGGATTTGTCTTTTTCTTTGCATTTCTATCAGATTTTGTTCTCTGTCTACTTTGAAGCCGTGTTACTAGGTGTAAATGTTTAGGGCTATGTTGTCTTGATGAATGAATCTTTTTATCATTATGGGGTGACCTTTATCTCTGGCAATATTCCTTATTAAAAAAATCTACTTTTTCTTATATTTACCTACACACTCCTCCTGCTTTCTTTTGGCTTACATTAGCATAGTATATCTTTTTACCTTTTACTTTTTAAGAAACATTATGGTAAAAAACACGTAACAAAATTTATCATTGTAATATTTTCAAGTGTGTAGTTCATTGTCCTAAGGACTTTCATATTGTGCAACCATGTCCAGAACTCTTTTCATCTGAAAATTGGATTCCTTTTACTTTTAACTTGTGTGTCTTTATAGTTTAAGTACTTTTCTTAATGTGTGTAGATCTTTTATACTTAATGTGATTACTGATATGGTTTTAGTCCGTTTTGCTTACTGTTTTTTATTTGTCTCTTTGTCCTATTTTGGGACTTATTTGGAATAAACGAATATTGGTTGTAATTCTCTTTTTTCTTGTTGTTGTTGGCTTATTACTTATAACTGTTTTGTTATTAGTGTTTGCTTTAGGGCTTTTACTATGCATGGTTTATAGCATCACAGTCTACCTGCAAGTGTTATACTCACTACTTCATGTATAGTATGGGAGCCTTAAAATGGTTTTCTTATGCATGTGTTGTAAGCACCAGTTTGCATTGTTCTTTTTTAAAGTGTTACCTTTTAAAGAGCTTTAAATAATAAGAAAAAAATCTCATGTATTTCCAGATACCCATTTCCATTGTTCATTTCTTTGTTCAGATCTATTTACCAATTTTTTTCCTTCTTCCTGAAAGATTTCTTTTAACATTTCTTTTTGGGCAAACCTGCTGATGATTAATTCTTTCAACTTTTGTATTGCTGAAAAGCCTTTATTTTTTTTTAGGAATTTTTACTGGATATTAAATTTTAAGGTTTTTTTTTTTTTTTTTAGATTTTATTTATTTGAGAGAAAGAGAGAGGAAGCAAGCACAATCAGGGGGAAGGGCAGAGAGAGCGGGAAGAAGGGCAGAGAGAGCTGGAGAAGCAGAGTCCCTGCTGAGCAAGGAGCCCAACTCAGGGCTCAATCCCAGGACCTTAGGTTCATGTTTTGAGCTGAAGGCACATGCTTAACCAACTGAGCCACCCAGGTGCCTTTTAAGTTACATCTTTTTAAGTACAGGTCTTCCTTGACCTAAGATGAATTACATCCTGATAAACCCATCCTAAGTTGAAAATACTGTAAGCCGAAAATGCATTTAATATACCTAATATACCAAACATCATAACTTAGCCTAGGCTACTTTAAATATGCTTAGAACACTTTCATTAGCCTACAATTGGGCTAACACAAAGCCTATTTTATAATAAAGTGTTGAACATCTCATGTAATTTATTGAATGCTTTACTGAAGGTGTAAAATAGAATGGTTGTATGGGTACAGAATGATTTTAAATGTATCAGTTATTTATCCTGGTGATTGCATGGGTGACTGAGAGCTGTGGCTTTCTGCCACTGCCAGGCATCCTGAGGGAGCATCGTACCACATACCACTAACCTGAGAAAAGATCATAGTTTGAAGTATTGTTTCTACGGAATGCATATCACTTTCATACCATTGTAAAGTTGAAAAATTGTAAGTCAAAACATTGTTAAGTCAGGACCATCTGTACTTTAAATGTTACACCACTGCCTTCTCGATTGCATTGTTGCTGATGAGAAGTCTGCTGTCATCCTTTATTTTCTTAAATTGTTAAATTTTTTAATGAAATGTGTCCTTTTTTTCCCTCTGGGTACTTTAACAGTTTTCTCTATTACAGGTTTTGAGCTGTTTAATTATCACACAACTTGGCCTTTTCTTCATGGCTCTTGTGCTTGAAGTCCATTGAGCTTTTGGAGGGAATTTTTGTGTTCATAATTTTTATTGAGTTTCGGAAATTTTTGGCCTTGTTTCTTAAAATATTTGGGTTTTTTTTTTTTCTGTTCACTTGACAGTTTCTATAGTTGTGTCATTCACTAATCTTTTCTTCCATAATTATATTTGTGATGTATTTGTAGTCTCCAACATTATATTTTTTTTTATCTCTGCAGGTTGGTTAAATATATAGTCCATGTCTCATTTAATTTGTTGAATATATGAAATAGAGTTATAAAAATACTTATTTTAATGTCTTTGCTAATCCTGCATCTGTGTCAATTTATAATTGGTTTTGATTTAGATTTCTCCTCATTCTGGCTTGTATTTTCCTGCTTCTCTACATGCCTTGTGATCTTTGGATACTAGACATTTTGCATTTTACCATATTGAGTGCTAGGTATTTTTGTATTTTTCTAAATTTTCTTTTGGGATACAGTTAAATCACTTGGAAACAGTTTGTTCCTTTTATGTCTTGATTTAAGATTTGTTATTTGGGCAGTGTTCAGTTAGGATAATTATTCCCCACCATTGCCTACACAAAACCATTCTGAGTACCCTACCTAATGCCCAGTGGATGTGAGGTTTTCAGTTTGGCTGGTGGGAACAGGAACTGTTCTTCACCCTCTGTGTGCTCTGGGCATTATCTCCTCCAATTTTGTTGGATGGTTTCTATACCTGACTCTTGTTTTCTCATAGTCCTGTGCTAATCAGTATTCTCCTGGAATACTTGATGGGCATCTTCATTGCAGCTCTTTCTTCTCAGGTACTTAGGCCTATGAATTCCAGCCACCTTGGTTTTGCTGGACTCTAGCACCATTTCTCAAATCAGGTAATCCGCTCGGTTTTGCCCGGATTTCCTCCCTGCGCCATTTTGAAAACTTACAGGTGGTTTCAAACTGCAGCATCCATAGGGCTCTTTATCTGGTTTTCGTTTGTCAGAGGTCATGGTCTCTCATTGCTTGATGCCAGGTATTTAGTAAGCTACTGTTTTACGTATTTTCACTGGTTGTTTGGAAGCAGGAGGGATAATCCGGTCCTTGCTACTTCATTGTAGCTGGAAGTAAAACTCCAATGATTGAAAGTCCAATTCACATTTGATTATGATTTAGAAAAGTATTTGGGTTTGATTTAAGTTATGCTGGTTTGCTTTAGATCTTAAGGTAAAATTGCACAGCATTGTATAAAATGAATCAAGTACTAGATGCATACTGAGCATCTGCTATAAAGTATCTTCATACCTTATATAAATAAACCAGTATACTATATAATACTACCATATTTAAACCTGCAGGAATTCCTGTCCTTTTTCCAGATGTTGTTTAAACATATTTCAAGATTGTCACCTTGTGATTAGAGTAATAATTTTGTCAACTGTTAAGGTACCCAAACCCTTTTTATTTTTATTTTTTAAAATATTTTATTTATTTGAGAGAGAGAGCATGAGCAGGGAGAGAGGGAGAGGGAGAAGCAGACTCCTTGCTGAGCAGGGAGCCAGATGTGGGGCTCAATCCCAGGACCATGACCCGAGCCGAAGGCAGATGCTTAACTGACTGAGCCGCCCAGGCACCCCTACCCAAACCCTTTTTAACTCTTTTTCTCATTTTGTGAAAAACGACACTAAACTTTGTGTTAAGTCTTTTTTTAATAGTTCTCAAAGTATAGCCCCTGTTTGCTATTTTGCCTGTTACTTGAAAATCAGGTAAAAAAAAAAGAAAACTGCAAAATATGGTTTAATCTTTCAGATAGTAAAAGGAATATATGTTGATATGGCATATAAAAGCCTTCATCACCTATAAAATGGGTATGTTATATACATTATGAAGGTTTGAAACCTTGAAATAAATTTCAAGGAAAAGCTAAGCTTTGAATTCTTTACAGAATGAATTTTTGACACACAACCCCCCCCCAAGGTGGGGTGTGTTTTTGTGTGTTTGTATGTACAATTTGTGTGGCTAGAGAGGCATTGGCAAATAAAAGTCTGAGAAAATGTTAAGGAAAGCAGCTATATTAATGGGTTCTTCCTTTTGCGGGGTCTAGAGGGGAGATAAACACAAGTGCAGGGATTTTTGTTGCATTGACCCTTCGAAGAAGTTACTGATTTGCTCATAGAGTAATAATGCTATGTGGACTCTTGATCTTACATGATTAAATACCAAGTATGTAAGTTTTAGATAAGAAAATCTTAATTATTGCCACTTTTAAGGTTATTTTTTTACCAAAACCTATAAATGTAACATGTATTTATGATGTGCTCAAGAGATCTTTGCAATGAAAATTTAAAAAACGGAAATTGCTTTCAGGTCTTTGTCTGAAGCTATGTCAGTGGAAAAAATTGCTGCAATCAAAGCCAAAATTATGGCTAAGAAAAGATCTACTATCAAGACTGACTTAGATGATGACATAACTGCCCTTAAACAGAGAAGTTTTGTGGATGCTGAGGTAGATGTGACACGAGATATTGTCAGCAGAGAGAGAGTGTGGAGGACACGAACAACTATCTTACAGAGCACAGGAAAGGTAAAGTATTTCACTCATTCATTAGAGTGAGTATGTGTATCTCATCTGTGATTGGTTATAGAACTGGCTAAAATTTGCTATTAGGATCAATTTTCAAGTTTTATCTCTGAAAGATCAGTAATAATGTAGATTTCTAAGTGGCCATATTTACCGTTTAGTGGTTGGTCACTGAAGAAGCTGATGTAAATGTCTGAATCACAGTGCCAGCCCCTTGATTTGCACCTCATTTGTAAATCCAGTGAATAGCCCAGTTTTCTTGTTGATCAGATTTTTGCTTTAACTTAATGAGGAGGGGATGGTGATGGCCAGCTGTGTGGTCATTAATATCGTTATTAATTTTTTTCCCACAAAGTAGACACTTAAGAAAATCAGCATTCATTTATTTGTGTATTTTATACATTATATCCTGTTGTGTGAATGTAGCAGTATTTATTTATTCTTTATTAATGGCGTTAGGTGGTTTATTTGTTTTTGTAGCTATAGGATTGTGGAATTTTTTTCTCTCCCTTTTCCTCATTTCCTCCCTTTCTGTCTCCTTCCCTCTCTATTCACAATTACAAGTAATGCATTAAAAAACATCCTTGTACATGTACTTCTGTGCATTTATGTGTATACAAAATTTAATTCCTAGAAGCAAATTTTTGGTTAAAGGAGATGTGTACTTTAAATTTTGAAAGATAAAAATTTGAAAGATAGTGGATGTTTAAGTATCTTAATGCATCTCCAAAAAGATTGCTTTGGTTCTGTTTCATTTACATATTTTCATTTGTCTTTCCCTCACCTCCCAATTTTCTCTTAAATGTTAATTCTCCACTGATGTGCAGTTGTTAATATGTTATGGTGAGAGAGTGTGTGGAAGTATGTGAGGTTACCAATGAAAGTGAACTTTAACTTTGGCCAAGGCAGACTGGTTTTATTTGCAGATTCTGGATTCTGGTCTTAAATTTATTGTGCCATATTAGTAGGAATTGGGTTACTCGAAAAGAGTACATGAAGGAAAGAATTTTCGTCCTTTTGTACTTTGTCATATTTTACAAAGTACTTGAGGTCAAGATTAGGAATCATTCCCCAGACCTTAGAATTATAGAGAAATCTGAGAATATAAATAAACTTCAGTTTTTGAATTTACAGTAAAATGATCTGTTGATACTCATTTTCATTGCATAATATGGCTGATAGTTGAATATTGCAACTGCTAATGTTCTACCAATGTTCATTATAATAGCCAAAAATTTTGAATCTTATAGTAAAGGAATAAAGCATACGTGCTATGCTCCATCTTATTTTAGACCAAACATTAAATTTTCAAAAAACTGAGATGAACAGTTTTCTTTGAGCTCTAGGTGGCAGGGTTTTACCATTATTCCAAAACTTAGTGCTCTCATTTAAGTTAGTGTTGCCATCACAGGGTAATTTAAGAAATAAATTATAGTTTAAGAATTGTTTGGTAGCTAGGTTTACTTCTGTGATCATCAACATTTTTAAAAAACCAGAAACAGCTGTTTTGACTGATAGTCTTTCTGTATATGGTTTTCATTTTCTGAACACTAAAAAACTTTTTAGGTACTCAGTCCTAACAGACCCTATGATTTTATTATTATTATTATTTTTTATTGTTATGTTAATCCCCATACATTACATCATTAGTTTTAGATGTAGTGTTCCATGATTCATTGTTTGTGCATAACACCCAGTGCTCCATGCAGAACATGCCCTCCTCAATACCCATCACCAGGCTAACCCATCCTCCCACCCCCTCCCCTCTAGAACCCTCAGTTTGTTTTTCAGAGTCCATCATCTCTCATGGTTCGTCTACCCCTCCGATTTCCCGCCCTTCATTCTTCCCCTCCTTCTATCTTCTTCTTTTTTTTTTTTTTTCTTAACATATATTGCATTATTTGTTTCATAGACCCTATGATTTTAGATAGATCTTCATTATTACCAGGGATTAGGGCCTTCTTACCTTCTAAATTTCTGGAATAAAAGGTTCATGAGAAAAATAAGTATGTTCCTTTACAGTTATATTATTATTGCAAGCAACCCACATAAAGCAACCTGATTTTATAATGCCATTAAGAATATACTTTTAAACTTAAATAAGTTGTTGTTCCTTGTTGAAAAGTTGTTTAAAAGAGATCATTAAAAGGAAGATAATAATCCCCTGTAATTCTTCCACACAAAAATTGCTGATAACATGGATTCTTCTAGATTTAGAGTCTCACACACTGTACTTTATTATTTTTAAAGTATGAAATTTGATTTTCATGTATTTTCAGTGATTTTCGATTAAACTTTGTTTGCATTTGTCACTTTGTTGACTTTTGTACTGCTAGTGCAGAAGCAGTGGTTGGTTAACTCCTGGCATCTTGGCATGAATCAAGTTTTTAAAAATACTTCCCAATTTAAAAATCTTTTAAAAGTGTACAGTAACTCCTAACAAACAGTATTTTAAAATTTTCAACATCTCATATAAATTACAGCAATCTGAGATTAGTACTGGAGTTTCTTATACTTAGAAGAAGTATAGTAATTGATTTCGTTACGAATGGAGAAGCCTCTTGTGACAACAAATCTCATTTTTATTTCAGTAACTTGTTTCCTAGCTACATATTTGAATAGATGCAGAATATGAATATATTTATAGCCAGTTAAACAGTTTAAGTAAAATAAAAATAAATGAATAACAATATGTTTATAATAATTTGGTTTGGGGATCAATTTTTAGTAGTACTTCGATTTTTATTTGTGTGTATAGTAAAGAACACCTCAGTGATGTAGTAGGGAAGAACTAATAGGAAAAAAAAAGTCTGAAATTGTTTATTAAACAAACTTACTGCCTTGAATACTTAATTTTAAGTGGGCTAATTAAGATCCATTTATATTTTAGAATTTTTCCAAAAATATTTTTGCAATTCTTCAGTCTGTAAAAGCTAGAGAAGAAGGGCGTGCACCTGAACAGCGACCAGCCCCAAATGCAGCACCTGTGGTAAGAATGTGTTACTGCTTATATATTAATTTTAATGAAAATGACTCTTTTCAGTATTGTAATTTTGAAAACATCTCATCTTGAAGTTTTTAAATCAGTAGCTTTTTAAACCTTTTGCTGCTTCAGTATTCTTGAAATATGTGAAAATCTTCCCCACCATTAGCACTTACACCGTGAGATCTCACCTCACACAAGTTAGATTGGCTGTTATCAAAAAGACAGGAAGTAAGTGTTTTCAAAGATGTGGAGCAAAAGGAACCCTTGTGCACTCATGGTGGGAATGTAAATTGGTGTAGCCACTAGGGAAAACAGCATGGAAGTTCCTCAGAAAAACTAAAAATAGAACTGCTGTATGTACCAGCAGTTCTGCTTCTGGGTATTTATATGAAGAAAATGAAAACACTAACTTGAAAAGATATATGCATCTTCATGTTCATTACAGCATTATTTACAATAGCCACGATATGGAAACAAGTGTCCCATTGATGGATGAACGGATAAAGAAATTGTGTTATATACACACAATTGAATATTATTCAGCCATAAAATATAATGTAATTTTGACTTTTGTGACTACATGGATGGACCTTGAGGGCATTATGTTAAATGAGATAAGTTAGAGAAAGACAAATACCTTGTGCTCTCTCTTTTATGTGGACTCTAAAAACAAAACAAGCTTTATACAGAGATATAGATAGAGATATAGATGTGGTAGTTGCTAGAGGTGGAGGGTGGGTGAGGAGTGTGAGAAATAGGTAAAGGGGGTCAAAAGATAAACCAACAACAACAGTAACAATTTAAAAAACCCCAAGCAACCAAAACAGAAAAATAAAGTTACTTAAGCAATAATTCTTAGAGACACACTTGGGTTAGAATCTGAAAGGGGCAAATTAGGAAAAGCCCTCTGAGAAGCTGTGTAAAGTAAGTAACAGACCTATTCATTGTTGCTTGGGAGAATCCTTACCATTGTTAGAGATAAAAATCCCTATTACCGTCTGTTTTGGGGCTTTTTCTGAAATCTTTGGTTATGTGTGACTTACTGGTGGATATGTTGTGTTTCTCCTGATCACAGATCATTTGGTTCTTTCATGGTACCTTAGTTTTAGCCATTTGGAGAGTTGACTGCCTCACTCATTGAGTTGCTACTTAGGACCCCTCCAAAGTAAATTTCATGTATGGCGTATAGGTTATATTTAAATTTAAACTCAAACATGTCCTCCAGTTTTGTTGAAAATCCTTCCAGCTAGTTTCATATAAATCAACAAGGGAAATAAACGTAGATAAAATTGTTTTTATGTTACATAGGGTTTTTTTTGAAAGTATATTAAAATTTGAAAGCGCACCAACACAGTCTTCGCTTGTTCATAAAATCATTGGTATTTAATTCTTAAGAGGTAGTAGACTTTTATTGGTATTTAGGTTGATACTTTGAGTTGACTTTCCAGCAAGTACTTAAGTGCCTACTCTTGTCAGGCAGTGTGCTGACAAAAATACTAGAGATACCTGCCCTCTTTGAGCTTAAAGTCTAGTAGGACTTAGAGATGAGTAAAAAAAAGTAGTGAGACAAATGTTGTGATGGTAAAACACAGGGTGCTTATAATTATGAAATTGGTTGATTTGAATAGCAGTTGGTAGGAAACATGTTAGATCTTAAAACAGTTAAACCATTATCCTTGTGATTGAGTTTTTTCCTGTATTTCTATAATCATTAAGATACATAAAAATTTTAATTTTGGCCTTTAGCTATAGTGTATACCTAGGGAGCATCTTGAATTAACTATCTTTCTATCTTTTGTCTGGATTAATATGTAGGGTAGCATCCTGTTGTAACAAAATGAAGAGTACTTTAGTCTTTCTGAATACCATGAATTTCCCAAGCAGTTTTGGGAATGTTCTTTAAATATGCTTTTTTAGGTTATTATAGACTGAATTTTATTTTTTTAAAGATTTTATTTATTTATTTGACAAAGAGAGAGAGCACAAGCCAGGGGGAGTGGGAGAGGGAGAATCAGGGAGCCCAACGTGGGGCTTGATCCCAGGACCCTGGGATCATGATCTGAGCCGAAGGCAGATGCTTAACCAGCTGAGCCACCCAGGTGCCCCAAACTGAATTTTAGATAAAGTGTTTGTGAATTAAGTTTACAACATTAGATTGACAACTTATTCTAAGTATCTTAACAAGTAACACCTTTATAATTTAGTTTCAGTCTTATCTCGTGCATTTATAATGGGCTTATTTCATAGTTCTCATTATTTAAATATTAATGACAATTTGGAGAATAATTCTGTTAAAAGGCTCTAAAATGTCAGTTCAGTAAGCTTTGAATTAAGGTTTTTTGTTAAAAACAATTCATAATTGGGGCATTTATTATTTCATGAAGAAATTTAAGTACTTAGAATGAAATTATTAAGCACACCTATTTTATTTCTCCAGTTTGAAAGAGTTTTGCATTTTGCCTTGATACAAGTTTATTTGGAGTCCTTTGCCCTGTCCCTGATAGCAATGGTAATTTTCTACCAGTAAACAATATCTTGAAAATAAGCATCAAATGACTCCCCACTTTTGTCTTATTGGCTATTGTAAGAAAAAAAAGCTTAGAAAATAATACACTTATTGTGATTTTTATTCTGAGTTTTAAGTAACAATTTAAAATGGTAATATGTAACTCATAATTAATTTTTCTGCAGGATCCCACATTGCGTACCAAACAGCCTATCCCAGCTGCTTACAACAGATATGACCAGGAAAGATTCAAAGGAAAAGAAGGCAAGTTACTTAATTTTTATGTTCCCCTTACTGTGGTGGTGCTGAATGTGAGATGTGTGTGATGTTTATGAGCAGGTGTTGGCAGACATCTGCAGGCCAAGTCTGGCCCAACACATATTATAAATAAACTTTTGCTAGAACACAGTGGCATTCATTTATGTATTATCTGTGGTTCCTTGGTGCTGTGACAGTAGTGTTGAGTTGTGACAGAGATTGTGTGGCCTGCAGAGCCTTAAAATACTATCTGGTCTTCTCCAAAATAAATTTGCCAACCCCTGGAGCTCCTAGGTGGCTCAGTCAGTTAAGTATCTGACTCTTGATTTCAGCTCAAGGCATGATCGTGAGATTGAGCCCTGCGTTGGGCTCCACAATGGGTGTGGACCCTGCTTGGGATTCTCTCTCCCCCTCTCCCCTCTACCTCTCATCCCCCAATGATGGGTTGCGTTCTCTTTCTCTCTCTCTCAAAAAAAAATTGCCAACCCCTGGTTAACGGCGTGAATTCTGGATCCAGATTTCCTATACCACAGTTACTTTTTGCGTGAATTTTGATAAATTAACTGCATTCTGTTTTAATTTCTTCTTGTGTTTCGTTGCAATACTAATTATAGTAGTAGTATCTATCTTTTAGTTTCATTGTGCGGATGAAACTAGTTAATAATGTATCTAGAATAGTGACTGGTATATAATAAGCTATCTGTAAGTATTTCCTGTTATTAACATTCTGCTTCTCAAAAGTTCAGACTGGAGATTCTATATATCAAATCATGTTTCTGAAATTATAAAGGTATACATTGAGAACTTGGGAAGCATAGATTTTAGTAACTATGTGAGGGCTTATTTGGGGGTAGCTTACCTGATATACTGGCTAATGCAGTAGTGAACCATTTCCATGTTATTGTGGTGGTTAGTGAAGTGCACTAACGTCATTGTAATTTCTCTTGGGATCTTCATTTATCTTGATTTGTGGAAAAAGATGAGGTAGAAGCAACTGAAAGTTTAACTTTTATGATTTTTTTCCTGCATAATCTGAAATCTCCACTTGAGTTTACAACATTAGATTGACAACTTATTCTAATTTCTACATGCTGTAGAAATACAGTGGTTCATTCTTTTATTCATTGCAGTGTTTTTCTTGTGGAATGCATTATGTAAAGTAGGGTTTGGCAGATTACAGCTCACAGACCAAATCCGATCCTCTGTGGGCCAAATCAGACCATGCCCATTTGTTTATATATTTTGTTTATCTTGCTTTTGCACTGTACCTGCAAAATCAGTAGTTGTGATAGAGACATATGGCTTGCAATGTGTAAAATATTTAATGTATTTGTATTAATGTAATATGCCTTTACAGAAAGGCATATTGAGACTCTGTCCTGGAACCTTTATCACTATATACAGCATTGCTTTTCTACAAGTTATGTAATATATGCCTATGATTGTAATTTTGAAACTTATTATAATTTAATGCCTTCTCATGATAGTAGAAGCTTTTAGTGCTAATGTAATTGAGTATTGGAAGTAAATAATTTGGAGGTTATAAAGTATTTTATTCAGTCTATTTTTAATATTCCCAAAATATCAAAACTTTTGAACACAATTGTAGAAATCAGTCTTAAGCAACTTCTTCTATAGAAAGGCCTCTCTGGCATGTATTGAATATATTTTTGGGACTAGTATCCCTTTTAAAGTTTTTATCTTCATAGGTATGTAATTTAATTTTCTGTGTATAGTACATTTGCTGCTTTGTTACACTATTAACTGTCAGATTATAACACAGATTATTACTTTAGGTTTGTTATTGATCACGAAATACATAAAATCTAACAGCAAACCCCCTTTCTTTGTAGAAACGGAAGGCTTCAAAATCGACACTATGGGCACCTACCATGGTATGACACTGAAATCTGTAACGGTAAGTCACTCTGACTGCAGAGGTTCTTCTGTTCCAGGCATTTAATGTGCGTAGCAGATGTTGAAGAAAATCTTTGTTCTCCATTATTTTCTATTTCAAACATTTATCTTTAATGACTAATTGTGCCAATAGATCTGTACGTTGATTATTTGATTTGTGGATATCCTTTTTTTGGTTTAATTGAGTTGAGCTGTTTTGATTAACTTGCAAGAAGGATGGATGCTACCTGGTTAGAGTATTTAATGCCAGTGAGGAGTTACAAGGTCCAATTTGGGAGAATTATTTTCCGTACTATCTTACGTTCTTTAAGATGTAATGCCTTATGCTCTTTAAAAAAAAACGGGTTGTAATGGTTGATGTAATATTTACAAAGTGCATACTTGCCAGAACCAAGTACTTGGATGTCCACAATTATAAGCCTTTGGCTCACTTTTGGCAGACTTTCTTTTATATAAATTTCTGGATGTTCTGATTAGGCCATATTTAACACTTAATTTTTATTTAGTCAGTGATAGGACTTGGTAATGTAGAGCAGGAATTCTGTTAACCTTATTTTGAGTATTTATATTACAGATTATTATTATACTTTAAAATACTATGTGGATGTATTAGAGTACCTATATATTTTAAAGCTAATACCAAACTTACTTTGTCTTTGTTTACGAATCATCAGATCTTTGAGGACTCAGTATGACATGGAATCATCATATATTTGCTGTGATTTTTCAGAATTAAGATATATCTTGTCATGCTCTTCCAGAGCAGATAGCAAATAAATGTGGAGAAGCTGATATTAAAAGTTGACCTTTTTTTTTTTTCCTGGACTTCAAATTGGAATTGAGTATTAGGTATTTTGCTAATACACTTGTTTTTAAGCTGTCATCAGATTTGTTTTTGTATGATTGAAATTGTATATGAGCTCATTAATTCATTTAACAAGTACTTATTGAGCACTTGTGTCAGACCCTGTTCTAGTTGCTGGGACTATAGCTATAAATAAGATAGATAAGGCTTCTGTAGAGGGAGTAGTCAGAGAGGCCTCTCAGCAGGTGACTGTTGAGCACAGACCTTACAGAAAAGCATTCTGTGGAAGGCATTCAAGGGTCAACATTGAGGCCCAGTAGAGTAATAGCATGAAGGCCGGTATCCACAGCGTAGTGAATGAGGGGAAGGAGGTAAAAGATTAGATAACACTCATCTTCGAGATCTGCCTAGTACTTCCTGACTTCAAAATGTAGCTAATGACTGCAGGATTAAATTTTTAAAAGATTCATTTATTGACATTTTCTTGGGAATAGAACTTGCCCACTGGCCATTCCCTAAGTGAATTATCGTGGAACTATAGTTGTTATCCTTAGGTAACCATCAGGGGGAGTTTTTTGTGGTTGTGGTCATTGTTGTTTTAACTTTTGTCTCATCTGAAATGCCGTGAAATTGGTTTCATTACTGAGCTTCTGTGCAAATAGTAAAATTAGTGATAGTTTTTATAGTGATGCTTTTTACAGAACAGTTTTTCTAAAATCCAAGGACAGCTTCTTAATTAAACAGAGTGATAGGACTCTGCTTCCTCATTAGACTTTGCTTCTATATATACTTACAAGAGAGACAAATTTAAACAAATTTATCGTGTTTGTTTTTACAGAAATAATCACATAAAGACATTGTGTGGGAATGCTCAAATTGTTGGTACTTTCTGTATTTTAATACCCCGTTTGAGTCTCTCTACGGTTTGTGACCTGATTCATTTTAGCAGTCGTTAGAGAATACATGCAGAGGTTTGAACTTGAAAGCTTTGAAGTTGCTCTGATAATTGTTTCTTTTTACTTGAATCTCAGGCGTATGCTTCCAGTGTAATGTTTTTTCCTTGTCTCTTTTCTTTTGGAATTATTACCTATTTATGAGCTTGTGAGTTTCACCAACTTTGTCTTATTCTCCAGTGAAGATTTCTCTTGTGATATCCACCCAGACACACAAAAGCAGTTAAACGTATGTTAAAAGCTTTGTTGCCCAGATGTGACTTCCTTTCTAGTTTACATATGAGCTCATTTTAGGTACCACTGCTTTCCAGGGTTTTGACATGTTTAGTTGATCTACATAGTTACTAAAATTAGTACCAGTCTATATTAGGATTGGTCTATATATCTTTTAAGTTCAAGACACCAGAGTCTTAACTTAATCTTATATTTAACAGGACTCTGGTTAGATATAAGATTAAGTTAATCAAGTTGTGCAGATGGCTAGAAATTTTTATGTAATTGATTTTTTGTCTTCATTTGTTATAGAAAAAGGAGTATGTGTTTTGACAGTATTTCATAAGAATCTTAAGTTACTGGAATTTATAAAAAATTAAGGCTCTGGTAGGGTATTAGGTAATACTTGTTTTTGAAGATAATTTATAGAAATTCAATATATGAATAGAATCCCAGGTATCTTTAAAGTTACTTGTTTGTATAGTTAAGTCTGGTTACCTTTTGACTTAGGCCAAGAAATACAATGGCATAAGACATGGATGTTGGAGTTGCTAAGGGGCTTTTCGGAGTTGGTAGACTTTCCCCAAAATGTGTTAGTTGGGTTGTATAATGTTTAAGAAACACTAGATTAAACAGATTTTGTGGTATAGGAATTTCATTATTTTTAATATATAAATATCTAAATTGGAAGACAAGAGTATGCGCATTTTCCCAGGCTTGTTTGCCCCTTTTCTCCCTCCTTTTGAGAACACTGGAAAGAACTAGAATTGTGTAGAATTAGTTTAAGTGAAACTATCTTAGTAGTTCTGGGTTGGGACTAGAAACCATTTAGTATAGGGAACACCAGAATGTATTTGTATGGATCCCTTTTGTGAAAGGAGCCATCTTAGACGAAGAAAGTGCCACTTAACAGTGTTTTTCATTATATAGAAAAGAAAAGGAGATGATGAAGACTTTTCTATGTTGGCAAAGAACTTACCTGTGGTTCCACTGGAGAAGGAATAAAAAGATAGATCACAGTTCACTCTTGTTATTTGTGAGGATTTGATAATTGAATTGAGAACTACTTCATTTAACCTCCCGATCTAGCTTATTAATGTTCAGGTAGGAAGGTCACATAATCTAGCCCCTGTTTATTCTTTTCTTAGTTCTTACTGAATATCATTGACTCTCAGTTACCTTGCTGTCTTCATTTTTGAGGAAACATTTTATACTCTGAAATTGTGCAGATCAAAAGCTTTTCCTTTAAGATTGTTCTTTGAGTTGACTCCAACAGAATTGTAGTTTTTAATAATAAGCCTTTTTTTTGGGGAACCATTTTCCTAATAGTAAGTACAGTTGGATGGATATTCAGTATCTACATTAGAGGTGTAATCACCATCAACTTTCACTATTTAGTAAAATCCAGAATCTCAGTCTCTTAATTTATATAAAGTTATATTCTTAAGCAGGAACACATTTATTAGTATCCTTCCAGCTCCCCTGTTTCATTCTCATTTGGTTGTTAATTAACTTGTTCATCTTTGCTTGGGGTGTTATGGGAGTGCTCTAGTAGCAGTAACGCTCTAGAGTTGTGTCTAGAATCTAGGTTAGCAGAAGATGGAGACAGTTGATTAAGACTTTAGTAATAAACACTCTCCTTTTCCTTCAGCACATATTTTTGAGTGCTTATTGTAATGGTTATTGTGTAGATTTTAAGGCTGCCTATGGGAAATTTTCTTCCCAGAGTTAGATGCAGCCTGTCTGTTTATAAATGCTAGTGCACTGACATCATGTGCCTCTCTCAGCGTACTTCTGGGATCATTCATTGTGCCAGTCTAAATGTGGTCCCACATATGTTTTATTAGGCATCCACTGTCATTTAAATTTTGTTTTATGCACTAAGATTTAAAATTAAAAGTATGTCACAGGGCGCCTGGGTGGCTCAGTTGTTAAGCGTCTGCCTTCGGTTCAGGTCATGATCCCGGGGTCCTGGGATCGAGTCCCACATCGGGCTCCCTGCTCGGCAGGAAGCCCGCTTCTCACTCTCCCACTCCCCCTGCTTGTGTTCCTGCTCTCGCTATCTCTCTCTCTGTCAAATAAATAAATAAAATCTTAAAAAAAAAAAAAAAAGTATGTCACAAAAACAGTCTGGATTTTCAGCTTCTTTTGAAAAGCTGTCTGGCATGACTGGGTACTGGTTCTGTAGTAAGAGTCACACTGATCCAAACAATGACTACCTTTAGCTGGGATGTTTTCTGTAGGTTGCCCATAGGCCTCACTGCTCTATTGTCCTTGATCTATTTATTTATTCACTTATTTATACAGTTGACCTTTAAACAACACTGAGGTTAGGGGTACTGACACCCCCTACCCCCTGCAGGCAGTTGAAAATCTGCATATAACTTTTGACTTGCCCAGACTTAACTACTAATAGTTAACTAGTAGTTAATAGACTTAACTATTCTTGACTGGAAGCCTTGTGGATAACATACAGTGTATTAACACATATTTTGTATGTTAGATGTATTATAATAATGAAGTAAGCTAGAGAAAAGAAAACATTTAGAAATAAGAGAAATACATTTTTGATACTGTACTATAAAAAAAATCCACATATAAGTGCATTTTGCTACTCAAACCCATGTTGTTCAAGGGTCAGTGGTACTACCTTCTTAGACCCTACTGGCCTTTCAGTTTGAAATTCTTGATCTAAAGGCAGTGTTATATTGTTAAAGAGAAGGTAATCGGTTGAAAGCACTATGTATTTAAGGGTTCGAACTCAGTTCTGGCTCTGAATCCCAACTCTTCCACTCATTATGCCACTAATGAAGGTGAGATTATTTAACCTTCCATTGAGTGGTCTTGTTTTTATTTTGTAATAAAGATAATAGAACATATCATAGTCTTGTTGAGGACTAAAAGACTATATAAAATGCTTAGCACAGGGAAGACTCAACAAATAAATGATGGTTACTTTTATTATGAATTTATAATTTTATATATAATCTTACTTTGATTTAGGCATAAATGTAGGCAACTATAGCTTCACAGATATATTTAATATTACGTGTTTAATGATGCCATGTTCATTCAAAGTTACGAAGACTAGTTTATTTAAATGTTACAAAAACTCTTTTCCTCTTTAGTAATTGGGATATTTTTACTGTGGCTGTGTATGTTTATCTTAGTGTTCTTTATCCTGTGAGAAAAAATTGCTGCAAAGAAGTTATCATATGGTGGGTAATAACTTAGCTAGGTTAGGCTTTTCTACCTACCTGTTCGGACTCAAATATAAAAAGAAATGAGGGACGCCTGGCTGCTCAGTTGGTGGAGCATGCGACTCTTGATCTTAGAGTCATGAGTTCAAGCTCCACATTTTTGGCGTAGAGCTTACTTAAAATTAAAAAAAAAAAAAATTTTATTTAGATTTAAATTATTTAATTTGATCAAAAAAGGTATATGGGGGGATGGGTGAAATGGGTGGTGGGGATTAAGAGGTACAAACTCAGTTATAAAATAAGTAAGTCACATGGGATGAAAAGCACAGCATAGGAATATATTTGGTATTGTAATACACTTATGGTGAGCATTTCATAATATATATAATTATTGAATCACTATTTTTTATATTGAAACTATGTGAGCTATACTTCCAATAAAAATTTTAAAAAATTAAAGAGCATAATAAGTACTGGGATTTTAATATGTGGTCATAAATAAGGATATTACTTTTATAATTTATAATTGCATTCTATATTTACATTAGTATATTATTCTGCTTGAATATTATATTGCACTTGAAATAATTTTCAAAACTTGTAGGCTATCTTGATATTTCAGGCAGCAGGGTGGTACTGTCCTCTGTGAGCCTAAGCAGTATAAAGGTGTACCCCCTAAACAAAACAAAATATTATTTGGTTTCTGTCAGTAACTTGTTCTATGTCTTAAGCTTTTGAAAGTTAATCTTACATGTTTACTACCTGTTACATGAAGTAATACTTAAGTATTAATATTTTGTACAGTTTATTTCTAATATTTGCATTTTTATAGACTTTTCTAAGAGTTCATCACTTAGACAATATTTTTTTCTCCGTACTCAAAACACCTCTCCTATCCTTTTTTTTTTTTAATTTTTTTATTCTTATGTTAATCCCCATACATTACAACATTAGTTTTAGATGAAGTGTTCCATGATTCATTGTTTGTGCACAATACCCAGTGCTCCATGCAGAATGTGCCCTCAATACCCACCACCAGGCTAACCCATCCTCCCACCCCCCTCCCCTCTAGAATCCATCTCATATCCTTTTTATAGTAGTTTTGCCCTTGTGATTTTTCCAGTTTTTTTTCTTTTTTAAAACGTGCTCATTATAGATCTGGACTATGTCTATATACAGGGAAGATAAGGTACAAGAGAGAGCTTTCCATTATGGTTTTTTGGGCTTTTTGTTGCAACAGATTAGGCATCAATTTTGTCATCTGAAGAATGGTACTATAGTAACTTCTCTGGCATTTGTTTTGAGGTTTTATATGTGTACAGGCATACCTTGTTTACATATTTCTCTTCAGTGCTGTTCAGTTATAGCATTGAATTAATTATAGTTATTGAGGAATATTTTTATATTAAACATAGGTAACATTTGTAAACTTTTTAAACCGAATAATACAGAAAATACCCTCCTCCTCTCCTTTTTTAAGTTAGGTAGTATTTAGACTGAACACTTATTTAGATGGGTGTGTATTAATCTCCTTACACTGATACTCCTTGTGGTGAGAGATATTAAAGTCTAATTTTACCTTAGTATTTTGTCAACATTTGATGCTATTCTGATTCAAGAAAAATGAATTATAAAAACATTAATAGGTGTCAGGAAATTTTAATGCATATAAAGTACATTGTTTTTATAATACTGCTTTTTTGTTTCTTTTAGTTTATGTATTTTATTGAGCTTTATTGAAAATCCATTGCACAGTTAATGGTACTTTTGGTATAAGCCTATACAGTTAAACTCCATTAATTTAGCTTTGCATTTCTTTAAAGAATAATTATTGGTTTATCCAAAGTGTCTTAGAGATTTTATTTTATTTTATTTTTTTTTAAGATTTTATTTATTTCTTTGAGAGAGAGAGAGAATGAGAGAGAGCACATGAGAGTGGGGAGGGTCAGAGGGAGAAGCAGACTCCCTGCTGAGCAGGGAGCCCGATGCGGGACTCGATCCAGGGACTCCAGGATCATGACCTGAGCCGAAGGCAGTCGCTTAACCGACTGAGCCACCCAGGCGCCCCTAAAGTGTCTTAGAGATTTTAGTAATACCTATAAGATATCTTTAAAATTAATCTAGGGATGCCTGGGTGACTCAGTCGGTTAAGCGTCTGCCTTCGGCTCAGGTCATGATCTCAGGGTCCTGGGATCGAGTTCCGCATCAGGCTCCCTGCTCTGCAGGGAGCCTGCTTCTCCCTCTGCCTCTGCTTCTCTCTCTGTCTCTCATGAATAAATAAATAAAATCTTTAAAAAAATAAAATAAAATAAATCTACTCATGACCATGTAGTTAATATAGTCACAGAAGTTCTGAGACTTATTTCTGAAAGAAACAAAGTTAATGTTTGCACATATGTCAGAAGTAGTCTAGAAACTGTTGTGTAATTTTTAATAACAATGTTAATGTCACCTTTTTTTCAGTGCTTTAATATTGATCAATGTAAGAACAGGAGAAAATAGAAACCAGTTTGGAAATAGAATATTTTGTTAACAGCATGATAAAAATTTATACTGTAAAATTTCATTTTGATTATATAAAATCTTTTAATTTTAATTCCATGTGTCATTATAAATACCTATAGTTATTTATGACCCAGATGTGCACAAAAGCATACTTTTTTAAAAAATCTCTCTTGGACCTATTACGTACAGCATTTCATTCCAGTTTCTATTTACCTTCATCAGTACAACTTCAATCTATTGAACATACTTCATCACTTTTAAATTCTAACTCCTTCTCAAGTATATTTTTAGACTAACTACCATTGTTGTTTAATATAGGCATGACTGTATTTTATATATTATGTATTTTTCTTCATTATTTTGAGGCAAAAAGTTTAATATTTAATATTTCCTTTAATTTCATGGCAAATGATTTGAATCAGTTCATATGAAAAAACCTAGTATATTTAATAACATTCTGTAATTGGATGTTTAGGTAATTCCTTGATAGGTACTTTTCTATTGGTTGTTGTTGGCAGAGTTTTAGTTTGCTTTATCATTTCTAGGTCTTCATAAATTGATTTAAATCTTCAATGAATTTCAATCTTTTATATAAATCCTATATTCAAATTTTATTTTCTTTGTTGTCTTAATTATATTTGTCTTAATATTCATTGCATTTCTAGTTAGTTCATCCCCTTCCCTTCCCTCTCCCCAGCCCTGCCAAACCTCATTTGATCTTTAATTCTAGGTTTTGGTTTCTTTTCCAGGTCTTTTTCTTGATGGATGTTTCTTTTAGTGTTGTTCTTCTTGTCTTTCCTGCTTCTCATGTTCCTCTGTGAGTGACTGTTCCCATGTTCATTTTAAGTATCCGTTTTTAAACTCTTTATTTACTTCTGGTCTGGACAAATCTTAGTATTTAGAAACTGAGTTCTTATTTGAAATTTCAGAGTGGTGCTTTGCTGTGAATAAGTTGAAGACATTCATTTGAAATGCTAAGGAATTAAAGCTTTTTTAAGATTTTTATTTTTTACTTCATTGGAGATAAAAGGCATACCATAGAACTCAGGTAATTGTCTCAGTATTGAAGTTGTCATATTTTATGTTGTCATTAAAAAGCATTTGTTCTTTGCATTGGGATTTTTGCAGTAATATATAAGATCAAAGAGTTATTTTGAAATTAAGTCAATTTAATATTTTACAAAATTTCAAGTCAGAAATAACTGATTTAGTGTCATCTACAAACAGTGAATTCTGGACACTATCCATCTAATGATTTACCATCCTAAATTTGGTAGATGCTTCAGTCTTTTGGTGTCTTTTTGTCATTTCTGTCTTATACATGCATTGCTATAAATATTCTGGAATTGAATTCCTCATGTATTTTAATGTATCAAATTTGAGAACTAAAATTAAGCAGTTCTTTGACCTTTCAGAAGAATTTGAACTTCTGTTATATAGAAGGCTTTTAGTTTTCTTTATTAAAAAAAAACAAAAATTCAGCTTCTGCTATGATTAAAATGTAATTTTATCTTAAAAGGTTATATGAAATATTTCATTGTCCTTAGGAATTGTTGAGTTTTAACATAGAACTGCATCATAATAACCAGCATTCTGATAGTAAATTTGTGGGTACATCATAATTCATCAAGAACTTTTGTATATATTGTCACATTTTTTCCCCTACAAAAGTTACTTTAACAGGAAAAATAAGCATTAAAAGCTTAATTATTTAAATAAATTTATATTGGGAACATTTTTTCCTTATCTTGACTAAATGTAATAGATATAATTGATCTAATATCTTCCAATAAATTGGTAGATACCAAGTTTTGGGAGACCCATAGTACACATATGATTTATTTCTAAACATTCAAGAGTCATTATTAGTATTTTTGAAAAGTTTGTATATTTTTTAAAGCTTTATAAATATCAGCATGCTGATGCAACATACCTCGTTATGGAATACTGGTGGAATTACATTTATATTTTATATTGGAACCCTTTTGTGGATTACTGAAGACCAGTCTGTGGTCATATAATCGGGTTCTAATTGCGTTAAGCATTTTCGCCAACAACTTTGTTAGGTAACAAATCAAAGTGTAAATAACTGCTGCTGATGAACAGCGACAGAGAAGGTTATAGTCCCTGGGGATGATTAGTTGCATGTATCCCAGGTTGCCTAGTAAGGTGGCATTTCCTTATTAATTTACTATGGCCCAGAGAAAGGCTGAAAAACTGGGTAATAATACCACGGTAATAATACCATGAGATATTTGTTACTCAAGCTTATGAGAGTAGCATTTGAAATGCTAAATGATGATTTATTAATTTATACTGAGGAATGTAATTGCCAAGAATCCCGAATAGTCAGCTCCTATATCTAGCACAGACGTGTTTGAAGCTCATGGGAGATCATGGTATAAAGATTGCACAGTGACATTAAATTATATCCTTCAAACGTTTAATTGTATTAAAGTAAGACTGCTTGATATTTGCATCTCTTCAATAAAGACAGACCTATTTGCAAGGCCAGGGAACCTTTCTCCTTGGTCACTGCTTAGAGGGGCTTTGTCATCATTTGCCATTGTGACTTCTTTTCTTACTGGTGTGTCTGACAAATTCCAAGTGAATATGATATATTTCTTTAGATAGATTACTGCTGCAAGTTTAAGACTTGAATATCTCATTCTCTTCTGTTTGATTTATTAAAAAGTATTGATTAGGGACTAGGTCTTTTGAATTTAAGATTCATGATGTAGATATCCAAAGGTTCTGATTTGTCACTAGAGAGAGTAGGCAACGGTAGATGGCCTGGCTAGAAGTCTAGCTGTAGATCTAGGATTAATCCTATTCAGTTTTGTTGATTTGGAATGGGACACAAGGAGCAAGAATTTCATACAGGATTCTGAAAATCACTTATTTCTATCTTCCACTTATTCTCAGAGTGATAAATTAATGAGGTTACTTAAATCCCACTCTACTGATTAATTCAGTAATTTTAGTGCTACAAAGCATTACAATTTAAGTGTTTTCTTGGCAATGTATAGAAGTATTTAAGATTTAGAATGCAGTCAGAATGAGTACAAAAACAAATATAATTAAAGTACAAATGGAGAAGTACTAATAAGAGTACTGTTGTAGAAGACTATAAATAGATAAGTAATGCTGTCTTGGGATAAATCTTTTACCCATCTTAATGCTTCTTTGGCATATTTATTTGAAAGATGTGCATATATACATAATGTAGTGCTAAGTACTAAGGATTTTTTAAATAAGGATAACTAATCCTATAGAAAATTTTCCTGATTTTAGTTCATGATTAACTTGGTTATACTTCTTATATAAAATTCAAGTTAGACAAATTACCAGAACTATTTTCAGTGATAGGAGAAGGAAGGTATTTTTCTCTTTCACACATAAATGAGTACCCCCCCCATATAACGGGCCCCCTCATAAATGCATAAATAATTCTAAAAATGTGCTTGAAGTATTCGTTGGTACGTTTAAACTAAATATGCTAACATTTGTATTTGGTCTGTAATGAAAAACTGCTGTTTTTATTTAAGCTTTTATTTCTTTATGCTCTATTGATTTTTGGTGCTTACCTATAAAAAATAAGTCATCTTTTATTCCAGTAGGAGTTTCACATATAAGCTCTCTTTTGCTTTGTAATTTTAGGTTGAATTCATTGAACAATTATCAAGTCTGTAGGGAAAGCTAATTTCCAAAACCACTCAGTGTTTGTTACATAAGCTGAATTCTTAGAAACATCACTGCGAAATTGTTTTTAACGAGTGTAGAGAAATGTAGAGTTGGATATAACAAAAGTAATTAATGTAAAGGAATTTGTGTGGTTTAAGAGTGTTTCATTATTGCCTTACATTTTCTAGTTTGTAATGATTTAAAAGGCTTAAATGTAATGATTAAAATTGAGGGTTGGCAGACATTTTCTCTAAAAGGCCAGATGGTATATATTTTAATCTTGTAGGCTAATAGGCAGAATCAGAGATGTTAGGTAGGTGCTTACATAACAGGAGATAAATAAAATCTCCACAAATTTTCAATGACAAATATAATAGTAAATGAGTAAAATTTTATGTAATACTGATCTGCTAATGAGAAGAATGGAATTTATTTTGGTGGCAGGATAACATTATATGATTCAAAGTTAGTGTTCTGTATCACCAAAATTGATTATAAATGTTCTGTAAATCTGTGAGGCTCATCTGTAATGAAATTTTATGTATTTCGTCTTTGAAAATGAGTGCTTTCACTCTGGTGAAATTCACACACTGGTGAGTGCTTATATCAGTACATGAGCATGTGATATTAACTGAGCTTATTTGTCACTTGGAAGGTGTTTCTAGAATTTTGTTAGATTATTTTCTTTATATTTGCCTTTTTAGCATGTCATTACATTTCAGATTTATTACTGTCAATTGAAGGTTAGGTGGAAGTTCCAAACTTGCAGTTAAAATTCAAATGTTGCTGTATGGACAAATGTGGACACAAAATGCTGTCTTTTGCATTCATTTGACCAATATTTATTGTGTGTCTGCCATATGCTGGGTAGTAGGATAGGTTATGGGGATGCAGTGCAGTGATAAATAGGGGAGGGACAAACAAAATACCAGTGATAAGTGCTTTTTAGAAAATTAAAATAGGATGGAATGATAAAACTGCATTCTTGCTATGTGCCAGTGAGCAGTGCTAATTCATGAGAGGTCTCTGTCTCAAGTACATAACTGCTGTGGTGCGAAGGCAGTCATAGACAGTATATAATGAGTGAGCGTGGTTACATTCCAGTAACTGTAAAAACTCCTTTATGGATACTGAAATTTGAATTTCGTGATTTTTACATGTCAAGAAATAGTATTATCATTTTGATTTTCTTTTTTCTCCATCTTAAAAATGTAAAAACCAGTTATGGCCTATGGGACATACAAAAATAGGCAAGGGTCTGGATTTGGTCCACTATCCTATAGGTTGTTAACTTAAGGCTTATTTTTTTTTTTCTTTTGCTTGTAACAACTAATTTATGGTCTCAGCTCTGGAGGCCAGAAATCTCAAATCAAGGTGTCAGCAGGGCCATGCTCCCTCAGAACCCTTTGAGGGAATCCTTCCTTGCCTTATGTTAAATTTTTATGAACTGATGTAGAAGGTAATAGTGATTTTTTATACTGAATCAAGCAGTCAGTACTTGAGTTGAATTTTATGGCCTGAGGAATTGATATTTAAATGAATTTTAGGAAGTATGCTATTTAAACACACACATACCTGGTGTAGTCATGAAGTAAGGACACTTAACTTTTAACATTAAATGTATAAGAGTGGAGGCATTTGCATAATGGCTATTACTTCTTTCTTTTTTTAAGATTTATTTATTCATGAGAGAGAGAGAAGCAGAGGCAGAGGGAGAAGCAGGCTCCCCGCGGAGCAGGGAGCCCGATGTGGGACTCGATCCCAGGACCCTGGGATCATGACCTGAGCCGAAGGCAGACGCTTAACCGACTGAGCCACCCAGGCGTCCCATGGCTATTATTTCTGTTTGTGTTAGGATATTCAAGAACATTAAATGAAAATTGTTAATGATGGACTTGGATTTTAGACTAACAGCAGTGAGATACTTAAAAGATAAATTTCCTAGTACTGAAGAAATTAAAATTTTATCAATCTGTTATAATAAGGAATTTTTTGTTGCTTAAAGCCAAATAAAATGGATTTTTGGTATTTTTTTAAAAGAAAACTCTCATAATAAAAGAATGTATCAAGTTTTGTTAACACATTCTCCTGGTGTGTGAGAATGTGATATTTGGGGAACAAAGTTATAAGGCTTTTTGCTCTGTCAGCCAGACTGAGAAAACACTTCGCAGAAAGAGGAGCAGATGATGAGTCTGTTGAGGAGTGAGGAGAGCAGGACAGAGTAAATGGCATGGATAAGAAGAGAGGATTATAGCCCACCTTCCTGCAGATTGCAGATCCTCCTTAGTGTTCCTACCTTAAATATGCTAAGCTGAAGAGATGTATGTAGCCTATTCCAATTACAAAAAATGGAAAGGTTTCCTTTTCAGTTAGTTATTATTTGGGAATAACCCTGGGAACCATCTTGTATAGTCCAGGTGCCTAACTACAGCATTCCCCTACCCCCATCCAGATTTTTTGCTTTGTAGCAGACATGAAGATTCCAGTGATCTGGCCCTGCAATGTTTGTTATATAATGCATTAGTAAGGAAGCACAAATTACCTAGCTATCCTCATCCTTCTCCTCCCCTGTTCTTTCAAACGTCAGGTTCTCCTAAGTGTGAAGCCTAAATGTCATCAGTTCTTGTTAGCTTAAGACTGTAACTTATAATTTTTCTTAAACCATCACTATTTCTAATGCTATGATGTGCTAGTTTGATCAAAGACTAATTTTATAGGCCCAGGCAGCTGATAATAATGGCAAATTGTTTTTTTTTCTTTGAAATGAGCGCTGTTAGACAAAGGAGTGCATACTCATAAGATATGAATAGTGCCAAAGCTGTTTTTAATAATGCTGCTGTCTTCCCTGAACATTGTGGGGGAGAATCCTACTTACCTCACACCCTCATCAAGTCAGATGACCTAGGTACTCTAGGATATCATCAGACTGAAGAAAAGGGCATCTTTCTTTACTTGTTCTTCAAACGACAGTGCTTCTTTGTAAATTTTTTTTCCCTTTTGGGTACTTCTTTTTGCAAAGCAATCAGTGGATCCCCTCCCCCCTTAATTGTGAAAAATTACAAACATAAATATAATTAGAGAATATAGCATATGTTTTTTCTATCTGCCCATCACACAGATTTCTGTAATTATTTTTAAACCATTCTTCATCTGTCCCACATCTCCCTTTTTTCCTGAAGTATTGTAAAGCAAAACCCAGACACTGTTCCTGCATACTTTGCACTTCTAAAAAATACTAAATTCTTTTTACTTAGCCACAGAGGCATTATTGCACATCGCCAAAGAAAATAATTTATCCTCTTACCTATTTCATTTTCCATTTTCTTTAATTTTTTTTGAAAAATGTTTTTTGTAGTTCATTCATTGGAAATAGGGCCCAAACAAGCACCAAAAGTTGCATTTAGTTGTTAGGAATAGTGTTTTTTTTTTTTTTTTTTCTGTACCTTAGAGGTTATAGTCTTTTTTTGTGCCATGGACCCATTTAGTGGACTAGTGAATCCTATGAACCTATATGAGTCCTCTCTCTGAATAATATATATTTTTTTAAGATTTTATTTATTTGAGACAGAGTGAGCACCAGCGGGGGGAAGAGCAGAGGGAGAGGAACAAGCAGACTTCACACTGAGCACGGGACCCAACATGGGGCTCGATCTCATGACCCTGATATCATGACCTGAGTCGAAATCAGAGTCAGAAGCTTAACCAAGTGAGCCACCCAGGCTCCCCTGAATAATATTTTAATGCATAAAATAAAATACACAAGATAAAGAAGACCAATTGTATTGAAAGAAAATTATCAAGAGACTTTAAAAATACAAATTTATGACATGGTAATTTGTGCTTCTCTACTAATGCATTATATAACAAGATCTAGTGACAAATCTAATAAATGCCAGAATTTTAAAGTGTGATGAGCGTACACAGTATTTCAAGATTTCTGTAACAGTTGTAATGTGATATCAAAAGACCTGATTTCTGGGGTGCCTGGGTGGCTCAGTCGTTAAGCGTCTGCCTTCAGCTCAGGTCATGGTCCCAGGGTCCTGGGATCGAGCCCCACATCAGGCTCCCTGCTTGGCGGGAAGCCTGCTTCTCCTCCCACTCCCCCTGCTTGTGTTCCCTCTCTCACTGTCTCTCTGTCAAATAAATAAAATCTTTACAAACAAAACAAAACACCTGATTTCTTTTGGTGACAAAGTCATGCCAGTGTTAATAGTAATGTGGTTTAAGGAAATGTTAATTTCTATTAGAGGTTGGTGAAAATAAAATTGTAATTTTATTTTGTCCCCATCCAGATTAAGGATCCACAACCCCCTGCTCTGTAGTAAAGGTTTTAAGAAATGTCCTGACTGTAATTCTGTTTTACTGTTTCTTTTCTGTTTTTCTGCTGCTTTTCTGTTTTTCTGCAGACTTGTCAAATTTTTCTCAACCTCCTGGCCTTTTTCTTTGCAGTTTTGTTTGTCTCGATCATTCTTTCTCCTGCTCTTAATAAGACTGGCGCCTCATAATTCAGTTCCACTTCACAGTCCTTTTATATACTTCTTGATGGCCCTTTACTGGGTCTTCCTTGGTCCATCGGGATCTCATACAGTGTTTTTTCTCTCTATAAACATGGCATCCTTATCTCCTCAGTGCCCAGGCCAGGATTTTAGGCCTCGTCCTTGCCGCCTGTTTCCCGTTCCCTCACCTCCAGTATCTCGGCATCATGAGGGCCTGTTAACTTACATCCTGACGTCCCTGGGATTCTGTATCTCCATATCACTACCATACTCTGCTCCAAATTATTTTTGTACCTTCCTTGGACTGTGCAGTGGTCTCATAATTGTTCTCCTGTCACATTCATACGTCTCTCCAGGATGTTCGTCACGTCGTAGCCAGAGTGCTTCAAAAACAGTGAAGATGGAGGCCGTCAGACATGGCCGAGCCTCAGCTTCTTTTCCCCTGATGCTGCTGCGTTTTCAGTGGTTTTCTTTTACTCTTGGGGTGAAAAGCCATAGTTCTTAATATGTGCTGTAAGTCTTCATGTGGTCTTACCTGCCCCCCCCCTCCCTGTTTTAACCTTTCTAGCATCAGCTAGAAAGGGACCTGTAGTCCCTTCTTCCTTGAATTGTTCCCCTTTGCCTGATGAACGTCCGATATCTCTTAGACATTAGCTTCGACCTTTCCTCACGGAAGTCTCTCTGACCCTAGGCAGCACAGATTAGGTCAGATCCCCTGTTACGTACTTGTGAAGCACTGTGTATTTTTCCTGAATGACAGATATCACAGTTGTCTTTTCATTTTTATGAAGATTTGATAAATGGATTTTTTTTGTTAAAGGAGTATTATCTCAACAACTTAATGATTTTTGTCCATCGTTTCATCCACAGCTTACGATTCAATACCTAGCCTATCAAGTAAGTGAACAGACTTACAGATGTTTCTTCAACTCTGAAGAGGACTGGGCTCAAGAATTTTATTAGCCTAATGTTGAAGTTCTAGAATTTAACGTGGTCAGACTGGTCTGTTTGGGAAATCATGCCCAGCAATTTCATTTGTATTGAATTTGTTATTGAGGAAAATTAAACTTCACTTCTTGATCTTCTTAGGCATCATAATCCCTGGTTAGAAATGCACTGATATGCAGTCCTTTAAAACATGTGGCTTTTGGTAAACTTGATCATCAGCACTTTCACCGTTGCTTGTCTGTTTATGATTAGTTTTTTAATATGATTTAAGGCAGTTTTTATATGATTTAATAGGCAGTTTGTAAATTCATTTCTATATAGTCCAAAATGATTGAGAGGGATTTAAAGTTTGTATAACTGTTTATAGTTATTTCTAGGATACTCGTACTTTCTTTTTGTATCGATTTGTATTGAAATCAGTGAATGAGTCTTATCACTATAGAGAAAAATTGATTTGCTACCTTAAAAAGGTTTCCTTTCAAGTAGAATAAAAATGCTATAAGCCAAAAAGGTGAGTTTTACTGAGTCAGATTTCAACTCACTGTTTCTAGTCTAGGATTTGTTGTTGTTGTTGTTGTTTATTGCCTTTAAAATTAATCTTGAGGAAGAAAGAGGTAATTTATAGAATAAAGTAGAAGGCACAAATGGGATCAGAAGATTGGGCAGAGAGATTATTAGCAAGGAAGAGACCCATTTATGGATCTTATAGCTGGCCAAGGATTTTAGGGATTTTGGTCTTTATCCTAAGAACATTGGGAAGCCTTTGAAGCACTGGAATGATGTGAATAGCTTTTTGTTTTGAAAGTACCATTCTGGCTGTAGAATGGGAAACAGATTGCATGAATATGAGGAAGCCAGTTGTGAAGTATTATTGCAGGGTCAAGTGAGAGATACTCATTTGAACTACTAGAGGAGTAAGATGAAGAAGAGTGGATGGATTCCATTAGGAATCCAGGTTTTGGGGATAGATCAATAATGGTGATAACAAGAGAAGGAAGTGGCAAGGGTGATTCTTGGTATTCTCATGTGGCCACTGACTGGGGATAGACATTAACCGAGATAATGATGAAAGGTATTAAATTTAGAGGTGAGAGAAGATAACTTCAGTTTAAACATACTGTTAAATGTAGGTGTACTTATAGACACTCAGATCATGTAAATAGTTTAAATTTGGGATTATTGCTTATGAAGTTTGATTTAAAAATTCATTTTATTTTTGTAAAAATTATATTAATTTTACCCAGCTGTTAATTTTCTGTCTTCAGGGTAGAGGAGTCATTTATTTTTTTCTCTCAAATAAACCTACCAGGAAGAATGTTGTAGCTGTTTTCTGTTTGTTTTTTGTTTTTGTTTCTTTTTTACCTTGTCAGGAGACAGATTTTTGATAAAGGAATATAACTTTAAATAGCAAATGTGAAATGGTATAGTTCTGTCCTCCCTGTTCATTAGTTTCTAAGGTCACATGACGTTTTACAGGCAGTCAGTTTTTGTGGTTACTTTCCAGATATGTTGGCTCTCCTTCATGGTGGTATGACTTTAGGAAACGAAGTCCCAAACCCTGTTTCCCTGACCTCTCCTCAGTAATAAGGTATTTATAGCAACATAGTCTCAGTTGTATTTTTTAAAGATTTACTTATTTTATTTTATTTTATTTTTAAAGATTTTATTTATTTTATTTGAGAGAGAGAGAATGAGAGACAGAGAGCATGAGAGGGAGGAGGGTCAGAGGGAGAAGCAGACTCCCCGCCGAGCCAGGAGCCCGATGCGGGACTCGATCCCGGGACTCCAGAATCACGACCTGAGCCGAAGGCAGTCGCTTAACCAACTGAGCCACCCAGGCGCCCCAAGATTTACTTATTTTAGAAAGGGGCAGAGGGGCAGAGGGAGAGGAAGAGAGAATTCTCAAGCAGACTCCCTGCTGAGAGCAGAGCCTGATGCAGGGCTTAATCCCAGGACCCTGAGATCATGACCTGAACTGAAATCAAGAGTCGGACGCTTAACTGAGCCCCACCCTGCGCCCCTCAGCTCGCTTTCTTTAACGGAGAAGTTGTTCTTGTACCCCTTTGCATTCCTGACTTGTTCAGGTGGCAGAACACAAAGAGGGCATGGTCTTACAGAGGAGCATTATGGAATCATCATAGGAGCTAGAACAATTTTATTACTTCAAAATTTGCTGGTGGTAGGGTTTCTGTCAGTTAGGATTCTTTGGTTACAAGCAAAAATTGAGTCTAATTGTAGCAAAGAAAAAAGTATTGTAAAATTATGGGCAAGCTCATAAAATCAGAGAACCAAGTGGTAGAAGAAATAGGAACCATAGCAGCTCTGGGGATCTGGGTAACAAGAATTAATGGATAATTTCTTCAGGGTACTGAAGTTTAAGTGAGTTAGCTACAATCATTTTCTCTGTGTGTGGGTGCATGCCTGAGTGTGTGTGTGTGTGTGTGTGTGTTTGTTTCCCTCAGGATTCAAATTACTAGAAGAGAGGGTCTTTGGTATCTTAGCTTGACCAGTGCAAGGCAGGCTACCTTGATTGAAAGTCTTCCTAGAACTTTCTGAATTGAAGGTGGAAGGTTTCCATAGGAAATCTACCATTACTGGGAATTTTCTAGAATTTTTTAAAGATCATGATTCTTTTTTTAGGCGTATACCATCTTCACTGGATGGAACTCAAGTTTTCTATGGGAGTAGAGTTTAAGAATAACTACACAGTAGTAACTCAAATCTGATATTCTCAGTTATAATCTTTTTCTTTTTAATGCTTAATAAGCAGTTCCTCTTTAATCTATGCTCTGTGCTTTACATCCATCCTAAGCCAGAGCTATTGTAAGCTTGGTACTTCTAAAGATGGTTCTCTATTTTCCCCTTATTGAGGCATAATGGTTATCCAGATCTGAGTCTGTTGTTTTTTCTTTTCCAATGCTCAGAATTCCCCATAATTCTCTCACTCATTCTCTTCCCACCTCCCCCCACCAAATGTATATATGTATGTGTATGTGTGTGTGTGTCTGTGTGGAAAACCAACCTGTATTCATTATTTGCTTTTACCCTTTTTAGGTGATATCTTTGAGAATAATCTTTGTTCTTTTTCAGTAAGTTTGCTTTTCCACACCTATTCTAGTGAAGATGTGTATAAACACAGGTTTATATGAATAATCAGTAGAAAGAAAGAATTTTCTTAAACAGTTCAGTTCATAGCATTTCCTAATCATATTAGCATAATTTCTTGTTTGCTTTATCTGATATTTCAATAAAAATTTCAGAGTAACAATACTAATATTACTGTTTACCATTAAGTAGTTGGATGCAATTATTTTTTCCTCAGACTGTATCCCACTAGGGATATATAGTCCCAGTATGTTGTAGTGTACCTTGGTTTATTTAACCAGGCCCATATGGATTGACATTTAGGTTGTTTTCTGTCCTCTGCTATTACAAATCATGCCTCAGTGATTCGTTTTATGCTTACTTTACCTCATATTGTTATCACTGTGTTTTGGGAAGAGATTCCTAGGCGTAGAATTGGTAAGTAAAGGGTAAATGCTTCTGTACTTTTGCAGGATGTTAACCAAATTCTCCCCCATTAGGAGTTGTACCATTTACTAGTTTCCACTAGTATGTGTGAATGTACCTATTGCCCTACAGGTCTATCAAAAGAAATAATGTCAGGGCGCCTGGGTGGCTCAGTTGGTTAAGCGACTGCCTTCGGCTCAGGTCATGATCCTGGAGTCCCGGGATCGAGTCCCGCATCGGGCTCCCTGCTCGGCGGGGAGTCTGCTTCTCCCTCTGACCCTCCCCCCTCTCATGTGCTCTCTCTCAAATAAATAAATAAAATCTTTAAAAAAAAAAAAAAGAAAAGAAATAATGTCAGGCTTAACTTTTTGTTAATTTGATAGGTGAGTAATGGTTTCTTAGTGGTTTTTGTATGCATTCCCAATAATGTGATGATGATTAAGGGTCATATCATTTCTTTCTCTGTAAACTAATATTTCCCCCCATTTTTTCTATCAGAATGTTGGTCTTTTCCACCTCCTTTTTCGATCTCTGTATCTTTTCAATATATTGAGGATATTAAACTTTTATAGGTTGCAACTGTCTTTTCTCAGATTGTCCTTTGTCTTCTGATTTTGTTGATGTTTTTATTGCCATGCAAGAATTTCTTTCAAAATCTTTTGTTATCACATTTATAAATCTCTTACTGCTTCTGGGTTTTGTCGTATTTAGGAAAGTTAACTTTTCTCCCAAATTATAAAGGAATTCACTTTTTTTCCCCCTATAGAACTGATTTGTTTCATTATTTATGTTTAGATCTTTGATCTGGTTGGAAATTATTCTAACATATGGTTGAAGAACAGATCTGATTCTTTTTTCTTATAACTGTCCGAGTACCCAAACATTATTTATTAAAGTTAGACCATACCTTATCAGGTTATCATCATAGTGTCTGTACCCAGCAGAGTGTAGGCTCTCAAAAAATGTTTGAATAATTGAAAGAAGTACTCAGAGATCTTCTAGTCAGTCATTTTATTAAAAATTTGATTATCATCTATACTTCTAAAAAGTTCTTTAAAAATGTTTAAAATTTATTAGAGTAATTTCAGTGAACATGTGCTAATAACGCAAGATATAGTATAAACTTTGATATGATGCTCATTAGCTTGTTAATGACTATTTTTCATTAATTTTAAACCTGGAAAGATTAAAAAGTACAGAAAAATAATAAGAAAATACCCATTTTTTCATTTTCCAGAAATCACATTTATTTTTTAACATTTTCTGGGGTTTTTTGGGGGGGGTGGGGAAGATGTATATTGTGGAATATGAACCATACTGCATTTTTTTTTTTTAAGATTTTATTTATTTATTTGACAGAATAGAAAGCAAGGGGGAACGGGAGGCAAAGGGAGAAGCAGACTCCCCGCAGAACAGGACTCGATCCCAGGACGCTGGGATCATGACCTGAGCCAAAGGCAGACAATCAACAGACTAAGCCACCCAGGTGCCCATTACAACATTGTTTTGTTTTGGTTTTTTTGCTTAATAAAGTAGATGAGTGTTTTTCTATTAGTCTTGGAATTCAAGTTTTGAGTGACTATGATATTCCATTATATAACTACCACAGTTTGTTTAATAGCTATTTTGGAAATTTTAAAGTTTTTTTCCATGATGGGTTATGGCCTTATAATAGATTTTTAATTGTGGACTAATGGCTCAAAAGGTCTTGGATTTTTTGTTTTTTTGGTTTTTGGGAGTTTTTTTTTGGTTAAAAATTTTTAAGTTGCTTTTCAGAAAGTCTGTACCAATTTACACTGCCTCTGGTGGGGACTTTCTCATTTTCATTACCTGCGTAGACTATTACTTTAAAAAATACCTATCTTCCAGTTTAATAAAGATAGGACCTAGTTTCTAAGTGTGTTTATATGACTACTGGTGAGGCTGAATATGTTTTACTTAATGGATGATTTCTTTGTGATTTATTTGTGGCTTATGGTCAGAAATCTTTTGGAATATTGGTATTTTCTTACTTGTAAGAGTTCTTTATGTATCAAAACTATTTTCTTGTAAGAGTTCTTTTTATATCAGGACTCTTGTAGTACTGTCAGTTATTGTAAATATTTTCTCAATTTATAATAAAGTTTGCCTTTTGTCTTTTAATTTTGTTTATGGCAAAAGCTAATTTTATATAGAGGGTAGTATTGTTTATCTTTTTCTGCCTTGATTTCTTTCTCTCTGCGTTTGAGTTCTTTTTTATTCTTTGATCAAAAAGAATTGTCCCTATAGTTTCTCATTAAAATGCTTAACAATATCTGGCATGTGGTAGGTTTGTTAAGTATTAGTACAGTATATATTGTACTTACTTTGCTCCACCTGGAATTTATTTTTGTAATAGTATAGGACTTGACTTGAATCTTAAGTGTTAACTCCTACACATCAACCAGATTCTCTATTTAATAATGGGGGAATATTAAATTCTAATATGTTCATGATGTCAGGTTAGTATAAATGTTAGGATCTCTTTCAGGTCTATTTTTTTTTCTTGATTTAACTACCTAATTATTATGCCAGTATAAACCAAAATCATTGTTGCTTTATAGTAAATTCTTTATGATCTAGCTACCGATACTTTTTTTTCATATTAACTTTATAAACATATCATGATCTCCATCCACACACACTAAAAACTTTAAAAAATATTAAGATTTGATTGGGCTTATACTGACCCTGTATATACCCTAATATACCATTTTTTCCCCTGGAATATTTAGAAAATGTAGCTGAAGAAAACATGTTAATTGGTGAAGAATGGCCATTTTTAAAAGTAGGTATTCTTGTTAACTAAAAAAAAATGGTCTGTTCTAACATTATCAGAATTTTTATCTCTCTCAGTAAAAGTTTAGTTTTCTCCATAGAATTCCTTACTTGTGATCATTCCTTATTTTTAAATTGTTGCCTTTGTGAATTAATTTTTTACCATTTGTATAGTGGCTTATGTATTATATATATTACATATTTTATAGTATATATGTATTATGTGTAAAACTCTTGGATTACTATTTTAATCTTGTTTTTGACTGATTATCTGCATTCCTTTTATTCTTTGAGTTGATCTGTTGAGTAAACATATGTATTTTTCTATTTTCTGTAGTTATATTTCAGTTTAAGAATCATTGAGGTAGTTCTCAATGAAAAAAAAAACATTGGCCCTGTTTTCAAATGAACTTTGTCATGGAATCTTTTCATATAAAACATGAAAGTGCAGTTGTATTAAAGTGAGGGCAGGAGAACTAGAACTAGAACACTGCTCTCCTGGTTTTACTAATTATTACTGAGACACCTGAGGAAATTAGTTTGAAAACTATTGCTAAACCATAAAACAAATGTCTGATAAGTAGATTTTGGCTATGGCTTATAGTAATTTCTTCTAGTTTTAATTTTCTGATAGTATTTATTTTTTAACTCATAAGTGGAAGCAGTTTTATTAAATTCCTTTAAATAAATTTGTGTTTATAATGTGTTTTTATTAACTTGTTTCAAACCTTCGGTATGTTAGAAAATTCTCATTGCCATCAGAATCTCATGTTAATTCTGTTATCTATATTCTAATATGTGTTTTTAATAGCATTTTAGTTATGACAAATACCCTTAATTAGTTTTATTCTGTTGTATAAATTTGTATTTTAAACATTTATTTAAAAAGTCATAAAAGCATGAATTCAGTATTTTGCATATGTTAGTTTTCTGTTTAATATTTTTTTATGATCTTGACCTGTTTTTTTCAGTTTTTAGGATATTGACGAAAGTGAGATATTCACATTTAGAATCTGTAGGATTCAGTTGGAAGTTGAAATAATTAAGATTAATAAACAGAGGCAATTACTTTAGCTCCAGTTGTCCTTTAGCTCAGACATTTGCTCTGTAAAGGGAGAGAAAACAATTCCTACAGATACAGAAGTGTTTTTCTTCCTCTTCTGATATATTGTATCTTGAAAGTAGTAAGATTTATAGTTATATCATGCTTAGAGGAGGGTGTGTTTGTGTGTGTCGATGAAGTGCAGGACAGGTTTCTTCCTAAAACTCAGAATGTCACTTTTGAGTGTTTGTGTGCATTATCTGTCTTCTGAGAGTAATGTTTGAGTGATAAAGTGATATTCTGTGAGGTATATTAGAAATGTATACATAGTAGCAGTATTCTTTCGTCTTCTTAAACCTATGCTAATTTAATAGTGAAATTTTGTAGTTGAGCAGTAAAAAATGGAAAAACAAACCCCAAATCTAAAATCGGCTAGAAGGATTTTACCAACTCATCCCAAAACAATAGGTGACTAACCAGTAGAGTGAATAAATAGTGTTACTTTTGTTTGTTAGAAATGATCCAGTTGTGCTTCACATAGCCACCTTTTTTAAAATTTCTAACTGCAACATGCCTATTGTTTACAGATGTATCTCCGTGCCCAAAGAAGCAAGAGATAAGCAGTAATGCTTAGAGTTTTCTAAGGTTTTGCCCACCAGATATAAACAGTTAAAATGGAGAAGAAAAATAGCAGAGGGATCAGATTTCCTCTTTTCCCTTCTCTTTATTTGCACCTAACATTAGGTGCCCCTCCAGTGTTAGAAAATGGTTATGAAGCCTTCCTTGGCAAAAGATGAAGAATAATCAGAGAATAGTAGAATAGAGGACAGGCCATTTTTGCTTAGCTCTTTAGACCTTACAGCAGGTGTCATATGTGAAATATATAGCAGAATAACATAGTGGTTGAGATCATGGTCTTAAAGGTGGAACTCTTTTCCATCTGCTTTTTTACTAGCTGTGTGATCTTAGCTATTTAACTTCTTGCATGAGTCTTCCTTTCCCATCTCTTAGTGTTATTTGTAAGGATTCTATGAGATCATGTATGTAAAGTGTTTAGTACCAGGCATATAGTGTATGCTCTATCAGTAAATAGTTCCTGCTGCCCTTCTTGGTAGTATTTTTATAGGGGTTTTGGTTAATAGATGTCAGTAAGATTCCAGTTGAGATTATATGATTCTGCTGTATACTAAGAGGTGAGAAATTTAAATTATTTGCTTGAATTAGAATTTCATCACCTATAATCTTGATCAAAACAAACTAGTGTAACTCTTGAAAGTTTTGGTATTTTTATCCCTTAAAATATTTATTAACACTTTGAGCATAAAGATTATAGTTGTTCCTGAATTTTTTTCTTTGACCAAATGCAGTGCAAATATAATTTAAAATTATATTTTCATGTGTAATAAAAAAATCATATAATACTGGGCATGAATAAGGCACAGTTAATACTTGGTGAGATGTTGAAATATTATAATATAAAAATTCATATTTTCTGAAGAATTAATCTTGCATACTGAGAGTGGAGGGACAAAAATAAATTAATAAAACATTTATTTTAGGGCACCTGGGTGGCTCAGTCGTTAAGCATCTGCCTTTCGGGTCAGGTCATGATCCCAGGGTCCTGGGATCGAGCCCTGCATCGGGCTCCCTGCTCCGCAGGAAGCCTGTTTCTCCCTCCCCCAGTCCCCCTGCTTGTGTTCCCTCTCTTGCTCTGTCTTTCTCTGTCAAATAAATAAATAAAATCTTTAAAAAAATTTATTTTAAAATAAAGATTTTCAGCAGTAGTAGGAAACTTTATTTGATCCAGTGTTCTTTGAGAACGCAGCGTTATCAGCTTACTATCAGTTCTTAAAGTGTTCTTAGGGATATTGAAATGATTTGAAATTGATGTCTGAGCTGGGAGAAACTTAGTTATCTGTTAAGAATTCTGTTTCTCGTTAAGTCTGCTTTTTAAACTTGAATTTTTCCAAAAGGAAAATACTATCTTTTAAAAATCCTACACTGTAATCATAACTTCGGCAAGTAATGCTTGGGTTATGTTTCTGGATGCATACCTGTACATGCATACCTGTATACACATATACCCCCTCTCCTTTTTTTCTAACTTCTTAAGTGTAAATGAATTACTCTACATTGAAGGAAGAATTACTTTTGTCTCTCATCAGCCTTATCTAATTTGGTATTATCCTCTTATGTGTGATTATTTAATAACTTTGGCATTTAGTAATTTTAGTCTTTTTATAATCATATAGAATAAGTAAAGTGAAAAATGAACTTAACCAAGAGCTGGGGGTGTTATATAGCTTGGCTTTCAAAATTACTCTTATGTATTCTAGAATACTTAGATTACTAAACTGAAAATGGGAGATAAATTCAGTATAAATAGAATTCATCATACTAAATAAGTACTTAAATAGTTTCTGTGATTCTGAACTTTAACAATTATAAGAATTCTGTTTTGGTACAATTTCTCTTCAGAAGAGAATCAAGAATAAAATTGGTTGTCATTAGATTTAGGATAAATAATATCTTCATTAGATTAAGTTTTACATACTTTTATGAAATAAAAACACTTAAACTTAGCAGGTTACTATTTCTTGATTTTAAAATTTGTAATGGAGCCAAACAAAATTACTGTGAAAATATTTGTACTCTAACACTCAGTAAAGATTTTTTTGTTTACCTTTTTTTTTATTAAAAACTTGGTAAAAGTGCATTGTATACATTGTCATCCTAGAATCAAGTGTTCATCAAACATTTATAACTTTCCCCCATCCCTCCCAAAAAAGGTTTGAAATTGGTGACGCAGAACAGTTGTCATCTACCAAATTAAAAACTGCAGGTTTGTAAACTTGGCACTCTGAGAAAGAAATAGGTGCCATAAAATGATTAAGTATTGGCATGTGTACACCTGCTGTCAGGAAATAAACTTCCCATATGTTGCAGTTTGGCAGACATGCATCTTAAAAATGTATTGAATGAAACTGCTGCTGCACTCTTTATCCTGTATCTTTTTTCAACAGTACATTTCTCTTTTTGCCTGTAATTACTTTTGCTTCCGTTAGAGGAACGTGATATATTTTTACAGATATCCTTGAAGTTAAGTGGTAGTACTCCTTAAGAGTGCAGTAACTGATCTAGTAACTCATTGAAATACTAGCTTGGCCCTTAACACCAACGAGGAAACAAACTATTTTGAAACATTTACTTTTTTTTCTTATAAAAACTTGAGCCTGAGACACATTGATTTTTCACATTTTATCACATCATGTCAAAATAATTTCCCCCGATATATGTACTAGTATAAGAAAATGAATATCCCAGTTGTTTTTAAAAGGTAAATACTTAGGTGAGAATTGCACTGATGAAACAGCTGAACTTTATAAATGTGTTTATGGACTAATTCAACTAAATCTTATTGCATGGAATATAGTTTCAGAACCCTAGAATAGTCAGGTCAGAAAATTTGTCCTTTGCACAATTACAAAGTTTCCTTAAGATTGATAGTATTGTTTTATTTACATTTAACTATATGTTAAAATGAAAAACTGATTCTAAAATGAAGGCTCTTTTGACTGTATCCATTTCTTAAGTTAAAATTTATGTGGAAAATATATGCAAGTACATCTTATTGGCCTCTAACATAAGCCTTGAACCATTGATGTATGCATGCTTGTTATTGCATGTTAATACACAGAATCCCCTTGTACAGTTTTTTTTTTTTAATAGATTCTTTTGGGATACCTTTTTGTTATATAATGTTGTATTTTTAATTACCTTCAGAAATTAAAAAAATAATTTTTGAATTCCTTTATGTGATGAGTTTTAACTAAAACTTGTCCTATGGATGTAATCAGTTTTAACTATACATGCTTTTAGCAATATTTTACAGATTGCACATTTGAAAAAGAAATTGTCTGCTCTAGTGTAATTTACGGTGGCGATACCTGCCTGCCTTTTCTTTTGCTGCGTTGGCACAAGCATTGTGCTTATTTTGTTGTAAATGGTTCCAGTATTTTATCAGTTCACTAGGCTGGAACTGATGAGAGGTAATTAGGTGGCTGTATTTACAGCTCGAGTAAGAAACTCGCCAGTGATTGAACACAAACTCATTGGGAGGGGGCACAGGATCAATTCTCAGCTTGGCAAGACAGATCCCTACATATACATCTTCTAAGTGCAAACGACGGATACTTAAAGAAACTTTAAATATCTTCTCTGCCAGATCTCCAGAAAAAACATAACCAGTCCCAGAACAAAAGACAGGGTAGCGTTCACTTGGGTAGAGGTCTGGTGGCATGTACCACTTGCTATCTTTGTTCCGATTGGGTGCATATCCTCTCATTAGGTAACCAGTAAAATAGTTATGTCTGGGAGGCAGGTCTGGCTTCAGTAACTTATGTATTAAATATTCAGTGTTGACAAACATGTCACTGTCAGTTTTCATAACATATGGAATATGTGGACAGTATGTTGCAACCCAGTTCATGCCCATAAGTGTTTTAATTGTCAAATTGTAGTATGTATCTAAATATTCCTGTTGAATTATATCATGATACTGTCTGCTTTCTTCCAGTATTGCACGTTGAAGGTAGCCATTTAACTTAATATTTACGCCCAACAAAAAAATTCGTGTGATTTGGATACCAGGTGCTAGACTTTCATTGCCCCACGTTTGCCGAATAGCTCTTCTAGCTTCTACTTGTCCAGGTTCTGCAGCTATTAGCAGTATTAAAAAAGGGCTTTTCTCCTGGCATTTTTCAGGTTCATTGATAATATATCTGAAATGGTAAGAATTTGGATGTCCGATACCTTTTTCATTGTAAATACTTCCATTGGCACTAAGGGTATTCTCCAGCCCTGTAACTCCTTGTGGCGACAGGTCTGTGTTATTGGAGTTAGTTGCTGTTTGAGGCCTCAGAGTTTGAGGGACTGTTTCTTTCCAAATGTTCCGGAGAGAGCTGTGGTTTGTCTCACTTTTTGTAGAACGAAATCCTCGGAAAGTATATGTCACGGGGTTTTCTTTAAATCCAGCTCTGCCTGGCAGCCAGTCATGATGATTGAAAAATAAAAACATAGCAAACAGAAACACTAGAGAAAGTACACCAATAAGATGGGTACGGAACAGAGACCTCTTGGCATTCCAGCTCATCTTTGCAAAGCAGCAGTGTCTTCTCCTCCACTGAAGCATGGTGTAAATATCCAGTAACGGGATACGAAATAGTACTGATGGCTGAAAATGTTTCCTTCTCCCAAATCGGTACTATTCTTTGGTAATCATTTTTTAAATCAGCCACGTTGTCTCCCATGCAGTCATTCTATAAAGATGAAACATAAAAATTTATAAAATGCTAAATATTTACAGAACTGCCTGAAGAGAGACTTTGGATGTTAATAATATTAGGGCAAATAGGAATTTTTTAAGTTGTGAAAATATGATAACCGAGGAATTAGTTTATAATTTGCTTACCCTTGGTAACATAACATCACTGAGAACAGGATGAACACTTCAAAGAGAGAAGTGATGGATTGATTTTCTTCCAGTTATTTCATTGTCTAGGTAGCTCTGGTCATTTGTACTTTTGACATGAGTTAAAGATTTAGAAGTTGTATGCATGTAGAAGAGAAGAATGTTACTAGATTCCTGAGAGAGGCCATGTAAGAAGGCCTGAGAGCAGATGGAAAATTTATTGGCATTAATTAAAATTGATTTGACATACCATTGGTGTTATGGTGCACAGTCAGCGGCCTTTTTTGTAAAATGGTCATGTATCAGTTGTGGGACAGACGGTGCAAGGTTGATTATGGCAAAGTTCTGTTAGTCACAGTACACTGCTTGGCATGTTTCCATTGGCCCCTACTGTGTTGAGAAAGTCAATGAGAAGATGCACCTGTCAGAATTAATTTTCAGGGTCCAGTAACTTCAGTACAGGATTTTAAGACAGTAATAAAAGACGAACATTTTCAAATACTTTCTGATTTTAACCTTCCACTTCAAAGATGAGGTATTCAGGAGATCATTGTCCTTACTTAGACTTAAGATTCATTTTTAAAATATAGCAATTATCTTTAATTATCTTTGGCCTTGGCAGAACACTTATCACATAGCTCAGTTGAGTCTCCGTGTTAGAATTAAACAAAGAACTACTTTGAACAGTCCTTTCAGATTTCTTACAAAATATAGGCACTAGGTACTATCATATCCAGCTGTTTAAAATTTTAAATTTTACAAAATGCATTTTGAAAGATTCTTGAATTTTGCTGTGTTCTACATTTGTGTGCAGAAAATTTGTTACATTTTTAGGACTTCTGGCAGCATGATACTTAGAACCCTAGATTTTTAAAAAGATTATGAGATGTCAGTATGGGAGGTTCATGATGCTACATATTGAAAACTGGTGGTGTTATCTTTGAACAAGATTTTTCAGTACATAGCACAAATTTGTTCATGTTTTTCAGTTCTTTGTTTTTCTGGATCAAGATGTGAGGGTAGAGGTGGGTAAAAGGAGCTGTAACTTGATTTCTATTTAAAGAGAAAAAACTTGAGAAGGGGACTGATAACTAATTTTAATTTTTTCAATTTTTTTAATGAAAATTATTTCTTACGCAAAAGAAAACTAGTCAATTAAATTTAATGTAGTAGCGTTTATCTAAAAATCTGTGCATATATATCTATGTTTTGCATGATATTAAGAGATTCATGCTTAATACCAAATTTGCTTAGCCTTGACATGAAACTTAATTATCTTGGGGAAATGGTATTTACATGGAAGTTCTCATATAATTGAATAATGACAGGAAAATTCACATATATAGTATGAAGTACTTTGAAAATACTGATTGTGAAAGGGTTAGACATATATGAATGAAAGTACTATTCTAGCAGCAGCCACTAGGAGGAGCAAGTAGGTGGGAATTTGAACAAATTTCCAAAGTATAGTAGTAAAGGCGCCAGCTTTTGATAATTTCTAGCATCTGAAATTATGTAGTACTTTTAGAAGTTATGGTTCTCAAATGTAAAATATTGTTCAGTCATTGTGTGAGATACGAACACTGATTTTTTTTTATTTAAGTTTGGGGTTTTAAAAACCTAGAACCTAGTTTGCTATTTATTAGAGTTTATTTACATAATCTTTAATTTCACATTGCTATAGTAAAGACCAAGGCTGTTCACCATCCAGCAAAAGAGTTCTGCTGTGAACTAAACTGAAAATAAGCTGAGAGTTCTGATTTAGAAACTCACTTTTTTTTTCCCTTCCTGTATTTGTAAATAGTTGGCCATTCTGTTTAGACCAGGAAACTCTTTCTAAGCTTTTATTTTCACATGAAATATTTGATAAATAGTAACGATTCTTCCAAGTCATAAAGAAGCCAGTAGATATAAGGGTTATGTGTATAAATTTAAAAGAAACAAAAGTTGCTTTTTAAATTTATTTGGTAATCTATTTTAAACATTCTAAAACTAAGTTAAATATGTCACCTTTTTGTTGATATATGCTTGGTATCTGGTTGAAGTCCCATCATTTATGTCTTTTAAAAGTGTAAATTTGATGGTTTAAGAAACAGTAAATATAAGATCAGATTTTTGAATAAACAACTGAAGAAATGAATGAAGGTAAATATCATAGTAATAAATTGTGATATTTTATGAAAGCAGTATACCTGAAATGATATCTCTAAAGTATTTCCATATTAGAGAAAACAGCATATTATTATATATTGTAATCTAGCATAAATACATAGTTTATGGTCCTATATGACTTTGTAGCACCAGGTGATGGAGATGCATCTTAATTTAAATTCATGACATTCGTATGTTTGTAAATATTAAACTTCCCAGGCTTTAAATTCATATATACTCAGTTGGTAATCTCCCATTGATAAATGAAGTGCATGTGTCTAGCTTTAAACATTTCTTTATTAGAAGTTTCTCAGGTATTCGTCATAATTTTTCTGTTAAAAAGAAAGTAAAATTAAAGTAACTGTTCTTCATTTTATTAAATGTTGAAATTATTCTCCAGTTACTGCCTGTTGTGGTTTAATTCTTAAAAAGTGGGAACATGACAAGAAAGTTAAAATACTGTGGCAATCTAAATAGTTTTGCACTTCTACATTTCCAGCATAGAAATACGTTTGATATAGCTCTTAGGGTTTTTTTCTGATAATATTTTCAAGTTACTAATGTGTATTTACATCTTATGAATGGAAGTTCATGGAGAGATTGTTAACTGTGAAATGTTCAGTTACTTCTCACATACTCGTTCTCTCTCTCTCACACACAGTTTTTATCATTTGGCTTTTAAAAGTGTTATCTTTAGTGTGTTGAACAGTCCTAGATTTTACTGGTGCTTGAATAAAAAAACATTCTGTGCTTTTTAGATATCTAGCTTATAAAAATGTTTAATTGGTGCTGTTAACACTGAGAGAAAAGGATCTAAGAGAGATCTGAGATTTTTCACAACTATATTTTTTTATGTAATACCATCTGATTTCATTCTATAGTGGAACAAAAATTCATGGTATTGGCAGTGAGAGTTGATGTTGAGATGTGATAATAATAGGGCCTGATAAACTTGTTTAAAATTTTAATTTTAGAATGGAATGCTTACATGTGCCTTTAAAATGTTTGCCTTTTGTGATTATTAAATAATAGGTTATTGAGTTGTGTTGTGAGATTGAGCAAATGTCAGGATCTGTGGATAGAACTGTAAAAAATTTTTGAATTTTAGTTCCTGAGCCATGAGTTGCTGTTCTAACTGTGATTGTTGTTTAAATAGTTTATCAGATTTATTTCTACCAGGTACACACATACCATGATGGTAGTTTGTTAGTACATATTAATATAGCCTAGAAGCGCAGTAGCTACATTTATATTTAATTTTTTGTCCTTGTATTGCTGTTCATGAATATTTTTATATTAGATTATTTTCATACTCTGTTTTGAATTTCACTTTAAAAATTATCACCAAGAACAATCTTGTATTTGATTATTTGGAATCTGTCAGTTGCTTAAAATGAAAGCTCACTTTTTCAAGTGGGGGAATTTTTAGCAACTATTGATATTTCTTTGTTTAAAGTTGTATTCATGGACACTGTAATAACATGCAAATCTGTGGTAGTGTGTTGTGCATAAAACTCACACCGCCTTATGTGATCCTGTGCAAATGCTTTCCTTTTAGTATTCTTATAGCTCTATAATAATATTTGTTGATACTCTTAGTTTGTGTTTGTTATCCTTATTTGGGGAGATGGATCTTGGAGGGAAGATTTCGTTAGTAAAAGCTGTTATATATTAATTTGTTTTAAAAGGACTTTGAAAAAAGCTCTTAATATTAAGATCATCTTTGATACTATTTAATATAATTTCACTGCATTGTCTCTTTTGATAGCCGCTTTTAAGAGATCACTTTAATTTACTAGATAAGAATTTATTTTGACCTATTTTGATAGAGGCTTACTGTGTTTTCTCTAGAGGGCTACAGTTTTTTTCTTTTTAAGTTTAATTTCTCAGAGAATCCTCTAAGCACATCTTGTTATTATTTGCCTTTTCTCTCTTTTATACATCCATAATCCATAATTACTTCAAGCTACATATTTACTTGAATAAAGCAAAGACAGCTTTAACAATGACAGATTTTAAAATCATATATCTAGAAACCCTTTCATAGTTTCAAGGACGGTGAACTGGATGAACTTGTTTATCAGATATTAGTGCCTCCGGGGCTATGAAAAGGTAACAGACATTTAAATGAATATTACACACAAGATATCGACATACCTTCCTTGGTCAGGCCATTTATGTGGAGAGGATTATGCCCACTGAAAATACTTTTGGCACGCCATCACTTCAGCAAAAATGATGCTATCGAACATGCGCACATCCCCCAATAGTCTGCCTCCTGCGATTGCTTTTCACAGTATCCAAAGTGTCCATCTGTCTGCTTGTCTTCGAGTTACCCTTCTTGTTCATATGGGTCCTAGTCATCTGAGATTTTTCCTTTCTTTTACTTTCTTTCTCGTTCTTTAAACAAAAGAGCTGTAGTTGTCCGCTCTATTGGAGCACTGTTGACTCTTGCCGACAGTTGATGCATTGAAGCTTTTTACATCTGCTGTTTTCCTGGCCGGACAATGCAGTGCTGTATTCTCTTCTCAGTATCCATATTTCTAGTAATAACACTGAGCTGCAATGTAAAGCAGCCAAAGCGAGAATGTAGTGCTTCGATTGTATTGGAATAGAATAGGATTTAACTCTCTTTTGCTGTTGCCTGGCAGCTGCAGGAAGGATTTTGAGCAGTTTTACTGGGGTTTTAGTCTATAATATGAAATCCACGGTTCCTCAGCTGCTGCACAGGCAGGCAGCAGTTTAAATGTGGGCTTGACAGATGCTCTCTCTGACAGAGCAGAATTTAACGTCACTGCTTGGCTGAATCCCACGTGATTGTTTGCATTCATTTTGACTAAAAACCTAAGGTAGGGCGAAGCTTAGAGATTTTGCTTCTGTGTGATAAATTATATATATTCAGTGTAAGTGTAGTGATGAATGCATAATATGAAAATGGGATGATTATGAAATGGTTATAATTTTATTTTTTCCTTTCCTTTTTTTTTTTTTTTTACTTTATGCTTAAGCACAGGCTTTCTAAATGTTTCAGTGTTAGATGTTGGCTTTCATGTTTCTTACATGATTTTAGGGGACCTAAGCAATAACCTTTTATATGTAACTTGGTGCAATTTAACCCCTTCAGTGCACTCCTTCCTTTGAAGTTTATTTTCTCAAATTGCTCCAATTTTACTAGTATCTAGATAAGACTCAGTCCATTTATTTTTTTATCTATAACTTAAATACCCCCCACCCCCAATTTTCTGGAGTTTATAAATCAGCTGGAGTGGATTACTTAATGACACCTGATAGGATACAGCTCAGTTCTTTTTTGCTCTTAATGTGGTTTCTAATGTTCTTGAAGGTAGCAAAACTTTATTTTTAATCACCTTTTAATGTCAGCATTTATTTTTCCTTTTCTTTAAAATTAACATGTATGTTAGAATTCAACAAAATGATTAGTGGATATAGCATACTTGTACAGGATCTTCTTGGTGAATAATAACGTTTTACTTATCATATTTACTTGTCCTAATATTTCAGGATTGTTTACTAACTTGCCTCCAAACACATTTTTCAGTAAGCACTAGATACTCTGAAATATTTCTTTGTATGGTTAGTCTCCTGGGCACCTTGCTTTTTTTCTGCAGAATACTGGGGCATTGCCTTTTTTTTTTTTTTTCCCTCCCCCTTAATAGCCTGAATTATCAGTTTTTCCTATGAGAGTTCAGGGACATTAACTCCTAAAAATTTATCGTTTTAGAACTTAAGCTATGAATTTGTAGTCATATATACGCTTTATCCCACCTGTCTTCCCTAATTAAATCTGTTACTTCAAATACAGGTTCACATTTTCTCTAATACTTTAAATTTTTTTGTCCTCATGTTTTTTAGTGTAGCTGATAAAATACTTTTTGTACTTGGAGGAATCCTGTGATTTTTTTTTTTTAAGGAGTTTATGTGACTTTCCCAGAAATGTTAGAAGGAATATTAAGAGTTTTATAAATGGGAAACCCAAGGTCTAGAGCTTTGGCTTTTCCTAGTTAAGTGTGAAGGAGAAAATTGGAAGCCAGTTTTTACTTAGTCTCTATGTCTACTCATACTTCATGCTCATTGCTTTTTTTTATATTAAAGGTAGGTAGCAGAGTAATGTTACAGTGCTTACATAAAATAACGTATTTTACAAAAGTAGAGGTGGATTTTAGGAGATCAGTATTTTTTTTTTAATTTTTTTATTCTTATGTTAATCCCCATACATTACAACATTAGTTTTAGATGTAGTGTTCCATGATTCATTGTTTGCATATAACACCCAGTGCTCCATGCAGAATGTGCCCTCCTCAATACCCACCACCAGGCTAACCCATCCTCCCACCCCCCTCCCCTCTAGAACCCTCAGTTTGTTTCTCAGAGTCCATCGTCTCTCATGGTTCGTCTACCCCTCCGATTTCCCCCGCTTCATTCTTCCCCTCCCGCTACCTTCTTCTTCTTTTTTTTTTTTTCTTAACATATATTGCATTATTTGTTTCAGAGGTACAGATCTGAGATTCAACAGTCTTGCACAATTCACAGCGCTTACCAGAGCACATACCCTCCCCAGTGTCTATCACCCAGTCCCCCCATCCCTCCCACCCCACCCCCCACTCCAACAACACTCAGTTTGTTTAGGAGATCAGTATTTATCAGTAATTCCTTACATAGGATTTGATTATGCAGCCAGCAACAGTGACTGTTATTTACCCAAAATCAGATTGCATGCTAAGGCTACCTAAGTTGTAGTTAAATGACTTTTTTCTCTCATAATAATAGTTTTATTATCATACCCATTTTAAAGATGAGGAACCAGTGCTTAGAGTTGTAAATAATTATCCTAGATATCAGCTAACTGGTGATAAGAGAAGCAGGCTAGGAACTAAAGCAAGATTATCTAAGTCTTTATGCTCTGTTCTTAACCATTATACTAGGTAACACTGCTGGAGAAATTATGGAAATTCTCTTTTTTTCCACTTCTTTTTTTTTTTTTCTAAGATTTTATTTATTTGACAGAGAGACATCAAGAGAAGGGAACACAAGTAGGGGGAGTGGGAGAGGGAGAAGCAGACTTCCCGCTGAGCATGGAGCCCGATGCAGGGCTCCATCCCAGGACCCTGAGATCATGACCTGAGCCAAAGGCAGCCGCTTAACCGACTGAGCCACCCAGGTGCCCCAGTGGGAATTCTTTTATACGACTGGCACAGCATACCCAGAAATCATTCATAGAATTATAAATGGATGTTTATATTTTCATTTTATTCACTTGTCAAACAAAATACATATTGATTAACTACCGTGTGCCAGTATTTGTAGGTACGCACAGTTTATTAAATGTTAGGGGGACAGAGATGGTTTAGACACCTTCCCTACCCTTTCTCTAGGAAGGATAAAACTATTTTTTTTGCTAGTTCCTTTGATTTGACTCTTTTGGTGTCCCACTGGATTTATTAAAGATCTTGATTAAGAGAGCTCCGTCAGATAACCTGCTGGTTAATGGTTCCCCCAGTATTGGTTTGAGCCCCTGAATTCCCAGTGGACTGTTGTCTCAATTATGCTTGCTAGGGGATAAGGGTTAATACAGCAAAAGAGACTCCTAGAAACTGATAAAAAGGTGCCTGTCTACTTAATCAGAATTTAAACTTTTAGGTACACGTGCCATTGGTTTCTTAAATTTAAATTAAGCTGGCTAAGACAGAAAAACAGAGCAGACACCAGATTAAAGTTCCTTTAGTGACTTTTTCTAGCAACCTGCATGTTTCCAGCCAAGAGAAACTGTAAAAATCTTATGATAGGCAAGCTTGTAGAAGTTCTTCCTTTAGTCTAGTTTCTTTTAACATCTGAATTCTATGGTTAAACTTTCTCAGTAAATGTGACAGATTTCTTTGTCAGACTCAGGAAGCTGGCAGCTGTTTTGTTAAGTTTTATAGTTATAAATGTCTTGTAATTTTTACTTGTATAGGTCTGCTTTTTAATCTTATAACACATCTCTGATGGGCAAAATAGGCTATTACTCTGTATTTTGGCCAGAACTGTCCAGGTTGGTTTTAGGATTTTCCTGGGCATGTCTGCATACAATAGCCCTCAGGGAGGCAGAATTTAAAGACAGGTTTTGAATAGCCACCTAATTCTTAGTTTCTGTTGAGTACAGAAGTAATAATTACTTTATTCATTTGGCTAGTAGTCTCTGAGTCATTATAACATGATGAATCAGGTTTAGATTTGCTTACTAATAATAAAGATAAGTTATTTCGTGGAATTTACTACCTATATAAATTCAACTAAATGTCCTTGGTAAAAAGAATGAGGGAGAAAAGGGTGTAGGAGATAACACTTCAACCGTGACAGGCGATTCACTGAGAATGAGCAAATATCCTTGAATAATTTGAGAAGAGGAGACGTGAATCTGGTTTTCCCTACATTGGTCTTCATTCCTGTTGGTGCTTTAGTATGAGTAATTGACCCCTAAATGCAAGCCATTTTTATTTCAGCCAGTGCTCACCTGAAGAACTAGTTATTTTTTCCAGTGCTAGAGAAAAAACGTTTTGGATCAGGTGTTATTTCCACCATAGTACTCTGAAAAATGCCATTTGACATAGTTATTTAGAGACCAGCCTTAGTTTTAATTGAGATCAGTCAACAGTTTTGCATAGAGTAATGTTTGCTTAGAGTTTATATCTTTTGACTTAAAATCAGATGAAATCTTTTTCAATATATAAATATATGGACAAATAGCACATTTTTGGCTGTTTAATATTAGTAAGTAGTTTTTTTGAAGAAAAATTACTGTGTGTTCATTAAGAGTTTACAGTTTTCCTTTGAAATCAGTAGGTGATTTATGAACCAGTTTTACCTTTCCTTGAATTTACAAAGCAGGCATTAGCCTGATTTCAAATTAGCAATCTCAGAATGACCACAAGTGTCAGTGTTTGCCTGCCTTATTTTTCTTCTTCAGTTTTCACCAACTTGTGCAGCAGATACTCACACTGTTTTAAGAATTTCTTTTGACATGAAAGCAGAGCTAAATTTAAGTGTCTCTTTCAGAACTAATTTTCAACACCCTTACCAGTTTTAATTCATACAAACTATTAATGATCCTAAGGGAAAATGTAAGCATTAAAATCAGCAGTAGTTTGTATTATGCTTGTATGTTCTTCACTTTCTTAGGATTGTAGCTGTTTCAGTGTAGCATAAATCAGCTAGACTCTTTCATTTGTTATTTATCACACAGGGGATACTCTTGTTGAGAGCTTTGGTTCTCAGTGGGGGAAATGTTATTTTCTAGGAGGTGTTCTAGAAGTTTATGAGGGTATTTTTTGTTGACAAAATAATTGAAGGACATTTAGTGAGTGAGTCCAGGGAAGGAGGTCTATAGTGGGTGGGGCAATTTTAAATGAACCTAATTAGAATACCAAGTATATTTTGTAAAGTTTTAACATGCACTGAATTTTCCTAGGTATATAACCACAATGTATATTGAAGAAGATTGTACTCAACTTTGTTCTGAACTTGGCCAGTAGTTCGCCATTTCGAAAAATCCTGTTGCCTGTGGCAGTCATGTTTGTAGTAGTTGGCTTACCAATAGAGAGTATACCAGTCTGTGGACATTTGTAATTGTTACATTCACTGTGATTTTATGAATAGGTACTAGCTTTCGATTACTTCATTATGTCTTCTGGTGTAATCATTTCTGAGGTTAATATTGAAATACTTGTGTTTATCGTAGATTTCTTTTCTTTTTTTTTTTTTTTTTAAGATTTTATTTATTTTGACAGAGAGAGAGCAGCGAGAGAGTGAACACAAGCAAGGGGGAGTGGGAGAGGGAGAAGCAGGCTCCCCGCTGAGCAGAGAGCCCAGATGTGGGGCTCGATCCCAGGACCCTGGGATCACGACCCGAGCCGAAGGCAGATGCTTAACGACTGAGCCACTCAGGCGCCCCATAGATTTCTTTTAAAATTTCATTCTTGTATTTGTTAGGATATTGATTTCCTTTAAAAAAATTACATACATAGGTTGCTTATGTTACCTTTGCATTTCATTTCAGATTGTTAAAAGGGGTCAATGTAAAATATTTCTTACACACAGAAGACATACTGAGTTTGATAAGGGTGTGAAGCCCACTAGGTCAGTATCTTTGAATAAGTTCTCAGGCACCTTACCTCCCTACTCCTAAACACATTGATAGTATTTAAAAATTTAAACACTGTTAATTAATTACAAAGTATAATAAAACAATTTATAAATTCAGGTAGATATAATGGGTTGAAACTTAAAACTCTGCTAAAACTTCACAAAGAAGCATTTTCACATATAAATTATTAGTATCAGAAAATACTTTTTATTTAATAGCTTTTAATAGATAAGGAAAGAAAGGAAAAAGTTGGAAGTAAGTAAATAGAATGTTTTCCCCAAAGGGCTTTTTTGAGAAGAGCTGGGAGCATAAATATACTTGACTCTAAATTCGTAGGAACTCTCTTTAGAATGATTATTTATGATCTCATTGGAAATAGGAACTTAAGTATAAGGAAACTTTGCAAAGCAGAAAAGAGGCAGGCAAAGGTTATAGGATTGGGAATGGGTAATGTTTGACTTTAGGGTTTGATTTTCTTCCCCTTCCCCAACTTCTTAGAAGATGCCTAAGGGATTCACTTATATTCAACAAATACATTGAACATTTTTTATATGCAAGCTACAGAGGGATATGAGCTTTGTCATTAGGTTCCTTTTATTCAAGAAATTGGTAGACAGGATACATAGATCATTATATAGATAACAAAATAACTGGAAGAAAATGTTATATACTTATTTTTTTTTCCCTTCAATTTCAAATTGTTTCTGTAATTCATTATGGTGTCACTCAGTTTCACTCTTTTGATACTTTTGTCTTCACAATTGTAGTTGGTTTGCATTACATTTTATTCTTAATTTTCATGCTTTTCAAGTATTTTTATTCCCTTTAAATAAATAACACGATGTCTCGGGGAAAACACAGTTGTTGAGTTTTAGTGAACCAAAATTTTAAAAATGAAAATTTTTATATTTTTGTTGTACTCTCCATTTTCTTTCATCATTTCCCTGATTACTTACTAACATATTGAGTTTGTTTCTTTTCTATATCCTTGTAGTTGAATTTGAGTTTTTTTCTGTATTTCCTTTGTAACTTTTCACAGATTTTATATTTATTAATATTTATAATATTCCAGAATATTTCATTTGACTCTGTGTGTGTTGGGGGTAAGGGGCTCAAATAGTTAAATATATACAGGTCTGTGTTTATTTTAGCTTCCTCAATTTATCGAATTATATTAAATGGTAAAACATTGAATGTTTTCTTTTAAAGCTTACAAGATTGTTATTTTCTGCTCTGCCTCTGTTGCCAGTACCTATAATTCTGTGATTCTCAAAACAATCAAATTTAGCTAATTCCAAACATGTACCCTTTGATAGAGGGAGATGGATGGGAGAATATTATGTTTTTATTCAGTGAAACAGAAGAAGAGCAAATTTATATGGCTATACCATCTTTGAAGAAACCATCCTGAATTATGTCCTTAAACTTAGTTAGTTGGACATTGGAGGTTGTACTGCAATGGCATTGTTCCTAGTAACAGGGTATTATTTACATTATAATAATGGACTTTTAGGGCAGAATTAGACCTTTCTAATCATCTAAAAATCTAGTGGTCTCATTTTGGAGGCAAGATAATCAAGACCCTGAGAGGTTGTGATTTTTCTCAGAGCTCCACTCTTTAATATGTCCGAGCCAAAGCTAGAACCTGGAGTTCAAGACTTCTAAATCAAGTTTTTTTGCACTGATTTACACTGTCTCTGGATACATCAGTGTTTTTATTTTTAGTCCATGAACCCATAAGGTACACAAATGATCCCTTACCCCTGGCCCTCTGTCACTATAAAAAAATACTGCCAGATTTAAATGAGAAAGATTGTGCTTTTATTAAACCTCAGTGACACATATAAGAGAATTGCTCATTTGTGCCAGAAAGGTATGTGGGCATTATAGACTTTGGTATTAAAGCAGGTCCATTTCTATGGTTTGGTTTGTTTCTAATGTAGTTTTATAATTAAACATTTCATCTACATTTATGTGGATGTAATCTTTTAATCTGTGGATAAATAAAAAAGAATTTTGATATTTTCCCATTATGCACGAATACCCCTTTAAAGATTTTGTATTCTGTCTCACTCTCTTTTCCTCTCTTTTGATCCAAATTTTACTTGCTGTATTTGTCTTAGTCTGGGTTCTCCAGGGAAACAACCCATAGGAGGGAGGGAGGGAGGGAGGGAGGGATGGGTGGGTGGGTGGGTGGGTGAGGAGGAATTGGCACATGTGATTATGGAAACGGAAAAGTCCCAAGATTTGCAGTCAACAAGCTGGAGACCCAGGGGAGTTGATGGTCCAGCTCAAGTCTAAGGCAGGCTCCAAAGGCAAGAAAATACTGATGTCTCAGCTTGACAACAGCCAGGCAGGAGTGAATTCTTTTTTACTCTGCCATTTTATTCTGTTCATTTCTTCAGTGGATTCAATGAGGCCCACCCACATTGGGGAGGGCAGTCTTGCTTTACTTAGTCTGTTGATTCAAATGTTAATCTTACCCAGAAACTTTCTCACAGACACATCGAGAACGATGTTTTAACCAAATTATCTGGGTATTCCATTGCCCAGTTAACACATAAAATTAACCTTCATAGTTACCTTCTGAAAGGATTCTAGAGAATGATAAATGGAAAACTGGTATTTAGATTTTTAATCAGTGAATCTCTTCTAATGCTATTCATGAGCACTTGTGTTCCAGTTTTGTCTGTGACTATAAAGAAAATAAGTATTTATTCCCAGGTCAAAGTTTTAATTCTGTGAGTGGATTTGGGTAGGAATAGATTTTTATCTTTATTGAGATTAAAATATTTTCTTTAGTCTCTGCTCCTTTGATTTCAAGTAGCAGAAACTTGTTCAAGTCAGCGTAAGGAAGAAAAGGAAATACATTATAATGGTGTAGGAATCTTCTGCAGAACTCAGGACTGAGAAATATAAATTGGCCTTTAAAAGAACACAGTGAGACATTGGAAAACTGTCAGGAATCAAGCAAGGAAGCTTTTCTGTTTCTGTCTGGTGCCATATGATTACTTGTCACCTTCCTGCATCTCTATACCAGCTCTCTGGTCCTTTGTACACCTAGTCCTCCTTAAAGCCAGCCTGCTACAGATAACTGTAGCTCACATTGCTGGGCATATCTCTCAGTATGGATTTCAAAACTCCAAAGGAGAAAAGATATGATTGGGTCAGCTTGTTCATGAGTTTATCCCTTGTGGGTATGGTCCAGCTCAGAAAAGGGGAAATAGGGTATTCTCTGAGTAGACATCCCTTGAAAAGGCTGCCATCATTTGTAATTAGACTGTGTTTATTCTTTTAAGCATATTTTGTGCTTTTTAAAAAAGATTTTTTATTGTTTATATATATATGACTTACCGTTTTAAGTGATAATTCAGTGGCATTAAGTATATCCATAACATTGTGCAGCCATCACCACTCTGTATCTCCAGAATTTTTTCATCATTCCAAACTGAAACTCTGTACACATTAAATAGTTTCCTGTTGCCCTCTTCCCAGCCCCTGTCAACCACTATTCTACTTTCTGTTTCTATGACTTTGACTCTTCCAGGTACTTCATAGAAGTACAGTCATACAGTATTTGTCTTTTTGTGTCTAGCCTACTTCATTTAGCGTAATGTTTTCAAGGTTCATCCATGTTATAGCACAATTCAGAATTTCTTTTTTTAAGGCTGAATGATATTCCATTGTATGTATAAACTGTAATTTGTGTATCCATTTGTTTGTCAGTGGACATTTAGGTTGTTTTCACCTTTTGGCTATTGTGAATAACGGTATTCACATCAGCATACAAATACCCGGTCGAGTCCCTGCTTTCAGTTCTTTTGGTTATATACCAAGAGTTGGAATTGCTGGATCATATGGTAATTCTATGTTTAATTTTTTTGAGGTGTCAACCATACTGTTTTCCATAGCAGCTACACATTTTACATTCCCATCAGCCATGCATGAAGATTCTGATTTCTCCACATCCCTGTCAGTACTTGTTAATTTCTGCTTTTTGTGTGTTTGATAGTAGCTGTCCTAATGGGTATGAAGTGGTATCTCATTGTGGTTTTGATGTACATTTCCTGACTGATTAGTGATGCTTGAGCATATTTTCATGTGCTTATGGACCATCTGGAGAATGGTCAGTTTCTCTGGTGAAATGTCTAAGTTTTTTACCCATGTTTGAATTGGGTTGTTTGTTTTTTGGTTTTGAGTTGAAGGAGTTATTTTTTTTTCAAGATTGATTATTTACTTGAGAGAGAGCCGTGTGTGCGTGCCGTGTGCATGAGCAGGGGGAGGGGCAGAGAGGGTCAAGCAGAGTCAGCAGTAAGCATGGAGCTTACATCAAGCGCGGGGCTTGATGTCACGAGTGGGAGATCATGATCTGAGCTGAAACCAAGAGTTACTTAACCACCCAGGTGCCTTTTTTTTTTCCTCCCCTCGCCTAATTGCCTTGGCTGGAATTTCAGATGCTATGTTGAATCAAAGTAGTGGAAGTGAACATACTGTTCCTGATCTTATGAGGTTTCAGTCTTTCTCCATTGAATATGTTAGCTGTTGTGGGTTTTTTATATTTAGTTTTTATTATGTTGAAAAAGTTTCCTTTCATTCCTAGTTTGTTAAGGTGTGTGTGATGTTGTTTTTAAATCATGAAAGGATGTTAAATTATCAGATCCTTTTTCTGTATCAGTGGAAATGATCATGTATTTTCCCTTCATTCTGTTAATGTGATTTCTATTGATTTTCGTATATTGAACCATCATTGCATTCCAGGAATAAATGCCACTTGGTCATGGTGTATAATCTTTTTAGTATGCTACTGAACTTGGTTTGCTAGTTCTTTTCTTACAGAGAATGTTTCTTTATGGAAAGAAGTTGGTTTAATAATTATTAGTTTCTCTTTATTTTGGGCACTAAGCTGAACATACACATACACATTTATAGAAAATACTTACATGCACATTACAAATAACTAAAAACACATATGTAACTCTTTATAATTTTTAAACTTTGATTCACTGATCCTCCATTAAATTACAAAACATGATGAAGGCAGGGACCACCTTGCTTTTGTTCATACTGATGCGTTCCCAGTTTCTTACTTGGCTTTCAGTGCTTTGATGAATGTGTATAGAATGAATAAATTAATGTTGTTTAAGTCTCTCAATAATTCTTTATGATATTTTTACCATTTTTATTTAGCAGATTAAAACAGTTAACAGTGGTCAATCAGTAATATTAGGGCAAATGGATTTTTGTTTTAATTAGTTAATGTAAATTTTTTAAGGACCTGCCATACATTAGGCACCATGTAACAGGCATTGGAGACATAATAGAGAGTCCCTGACCTAAGTTAGCTTATAGTCTGGTTGAGAGAAGCAGACAAAGTAAATAGAGAATTCTATAGCAAATTGAGGGATTTGATAGAGGTATCAAATCTATATATTTTATAGATACACTATAGTATATTTTAGGAATGTGTTAGCTATTTTCTGTGTTGGCAGACATTCTATGCATATGCCTCTGGGTTATGGCAAATGTAAAAAAATAAATTGTGCTTGTAATTTGTGTTTTGCTCTTGAAATCTTGTATGTTTTCAACCTCATTGTCATTTGTCTACAGAGTTGCAGTTTTCTTTTTCTTTATAGTTTTTCCAAAATACTTTTTTTTTAAAGACTCAATGTACTTAAAATTCAGATCCTTTTTAAAAAAGCATCCTGGTATTTGGGAATTCTAAATATCAAATCCACATTTCATGGGAGTGTGTTACTGTAGAAAGTTTGCCTTTGCATGTAAGGGTACAATTAGTATTTCATTTTTAAAACGTTACTTTTGCTGTCGTAAATACGGTAGTCAAAAAGGTAGATTATAAACTTATAAAATCTGCATATATATTCTGTATGTTTTCTTCATTTAGAATTTTTAGTATTTTATGAAGTTTCATATAAAAAGCATTTTTCCAAATTAAGTAAATATAATCTTTTTCATACTGACACTTGTTACAAATATTTTTTCTTATTTTATTTTTTTATTTTTTATTTATTTGCGAGAGAGAGAATGAGAGACAGAGAGCATGAGAGGGAGGAGGATCAGAGGGAGAAGCAGACTCCCTGCCAAGCAGGGAGCCCGATGCGGGACTCGATCCCGGGACTCCAGGATCATGACCTGAGCCGAAGGCAGTCGCTTAACCAACTGAGCCACCCAGGCGCCCACAAATATTTTTTCTTATGATATTATATATAATGGTACTATTTCCTGCTTGTTTAAAGCAGAAATACCAATATTGTCTCTCCCGGTACCAGGAGATTTTTAGGTTTTCTCATTTGCTAAAATAAGTAAGGATTATAAACAGTATAGTTTGTTTTGCCTTGTTATGTTTTACAAAAATGATTCTATCACTTCTACCGTTCTTATCAGTTATTTCTTTTCTAGAATGCCTCAGGTCTCGGTGGAAATTGTAATTGTTCTGACTTTTCAAGAGAAAGCAAGTTTTCCTCTCCAGTTAGCACAACTTGTCAGCTCTTTTAGTTGGCTTTTTTTTTTTTTCCCTGATACTTTATTTTCCCAGATGGGTATTATATTTTTCCCCCAATCCATGTATCTTTAAAAATGTGGAACTGTCAGTCTCTTCTTCCCCATATTACTGCCAAATTCTTATTCCTTTTTCTTAGCATATGCCAGATATACCATTTTGTAGCCTTTGAAAAACCTCACCTCTGTTTTTTCATCTTTAAGGAGTGGTGGGGTCGGATTATATGGTTTCTGAGGTTCTTTATGCAAGGACTTCTTCTTTTTTTTTTTTTTTAAAGATTTTATTTATTTGTTTGAGAGAGAGAGAGAGAGCACATGAGAGGGGGAGGGCCAGAGGGAGAAGCAGACTCCCCGCCGAGCAGGGAGCCCGATGCGGGACTCGATCCCGGGACTCCAGGATCATGACCTGAGCCGAAGGCAGTCGCTTAACCAACTGAGCCACCCAGGCGCCCTATGCAAGGACTTCTATAATTTTATTTCAAAATAGTACAGATTGGAGTGGAATGAACTTTTAGCTCTTTGTGTTGGCTAGGGAGTCCTAAAAGGGCTACAAACTGACATGATTAGTTAAGTTCTTCCCAGTTTTCTTTCAAGGAGTCTACAGTCTCCAATTTAATAGCTGTATAGGTTGTGTGTGTGTGTGAGAGAGAGAGAGAGAGAGAGAGATTGAGTGTGTGTGAATGCATGCTTGCATTTACACTTATTTGTGTTTGTTTAGTAACTACAAAATTAAGAAAAGTTATACTGCAGTGACTTTGGCAACTCAGTTTTTAGTACATCTGAGAAGACAAAAGTTAGACCTCTTCCAGTTGCAGCTAACAGTAGCTCTGCTCAACTAATGGAGGTAAAAATGTGTGTGGAGTTCATAGAGTCGTGAGATGAGGGATTTTAAAGGTTCATATAATCAAGAAGACGTAGGGGGAGAATAGGCCTTGAGGCTATTATATCTAGATAGGTGTTATAGGGGATGTTATATTTACCTCTTTTTTGTGCATACTACTGTCATTCTGTCCTTCTGCAGATTGGGCTTTCCCCATGAGTCAAGAGATATATGATCATCTGTAATTTTTGGTTTACCACCTTGCAGCCTTGTAGCTAGAGTTGTAACTTGCTAGTTCCAGCTAGTAAAACATACAGGGGAGAACTCTTGATTGACCTAGCCTAAGACATATGCCTCTCCCAGTGACCAAGGGCTGAGGCTTATTCCCAAAAAGGGATAATTTGGAGTAGGAGAAGGTCATCAGGCAATGATAGCTTACTTTGTAAACAGAAAATACCTATTTTTTGGTATTTAAAGAGGTCCTAGTTTTGAGTTTACTCAAAAGTCAATAAAAACACTTAAGGGTTATGATTTCTAACGGAAAAGACTTTTTTTCATATTACTTCTATGTGTTTGTACCTTTTGCTGACCCATGTTATAAGAGCCAAAGTCTCGTCATATAGTATAGGTATATTTTAGTAGTCAGCTGAATCAGTTTTGGTTCTGATAGTTCTCAATATGCACAGAGTGCTGTTGTGTTCTTGTGATTTTGAACTTCGTCTACTCTTTTTAAAAGAAGGGGGCTTTGTATTATGCAGCCATCAAAAGGAATGAGATCTTGCCATTTGCAACGACGTGGATGGAACTGGAGGGTGTTATGCTGAGCGAAATAGGTCAATCAGAGAAAGACATGTATCATATGACCTCACTGATATGAGGAATTCTTAATCTCAGGAAACAAACTGAGGGTTGCTGGAGTCGGGGGTGGGGTGGGAGGGATGGGGTGACTGGGTGATAGACACTGGGGAGGGTATGTGCTATGGTGAGCGCTTTGAATTGTGCAAGACTGTTGAATCACAGATCTGTACCTCTGAAACAAATAATATAATATACGTTTAAAAAGAAGAAGAAGAAGAAGAAGGTAGCGGGAGGGGAAGAATGAAGGGGGGAAATTGGAGGGGGAGACGAACCATGAGAGACGATGGGCTCTGAAAAACAAACTGAGGGTTCTGGAGGGGATGGGGGTAGGAGGATGGGTTAGCCTGGTGATGGTTATTAAAGAGGGCACGTTCTGCATGGAGCACTGGGTGTTACGCACAAACAATGAATCATGGAACACTACCTCAAAAACTAGTGATGTAATGTATGGGGATTAACAACAATAAAAAAAAGGGGGGGGGCTTTGATTTGGATCCAGCTAACCTTATAGTCAAATGTAGACAGAAAGATACCTGCATATGTGTGTGCTCCTTGTTCTTCTTCCTGTCTCATTTATTTTTTCTGTTTCTGTGTGTACCTAAGTCATATTCCATGACTCAGTGTTTACATATAAGGATTTCTAGGTAATATGGGTAATGTTTATTTTATTTTTGTGTTTATTATATAATATCTAGTTGACTCCTCTTTATGCAGGAACATGGGATGGAAAGCTAAAATGTCTTTAATTGATTTAGTTATTTATTTAAAAAAAAAAACTGTGGTATAGCCTACCATTCCAAATTACTTTACTATGCAGAATCTCAAGTTCTGAAGAGAATGTAATATGGTTAAAATTAACATTATTTAACAGTATTTCTTTAGAAATGTTTCTGTGATTCTAATACTGATTTTTATTATTACGGATTTATGTAACTTCCCTGATAGTTATCAAATTTCATTCAGTTGAGTACAACTAGAATATTATTCTAGTTGTTTTGAAATTTACATTTGTAGCTTTTTTTTTTTCATTTGTAGCTTTCTGTTAAGTGTGAATATGATTGAAACTGTTATATTAAAGACAGCTTTTTGAGTATCTTAAGCATTTCAGAGGCATCTACTCCTGAATGTATAATTGATATATTTCAATACTTAGCGTATTTTCTTCTGTATATTACATGCTTAGTAATTAGTTGAGATTGTTATTTAGTTAAAATTTTTAACCACTCTTAAATGTAACAAATCTCGTCTTTTTAAATGTGATTATTTCCCTGAATATTTTAAAGGCATTTAATTTGAAATGTTTGTGGAATTTTTTAATGCACTCCAAAGTAACATCATTTATATCTTTCTGATGTGAGATTATGTATCATTTATTCATTTTGAGACTGTTTAATGGAAAAAAGATTGACTTGATTTTAAAATGGGTAATAACGTTTAAGCAAATATTAAAATTGTCAACAATTAAGCAAATCATTAAATATTTGAAAAATGTTACATGCTTACAATAACTACTGTATGGTAACAGTTTAAATTTATTTTCTACTAAATATTCCTATTATTACCTCATGACCGATAGCATAAAAGATAAGGGAGGTGTTTTTGTTTTTTGTGCTTGTGTGTGTGTGTGTGTGTGTGTGTGTGTGTTTAATGCTTAGGATCATAGGATGTTCAGTGGAGGGACTGATTGAGAGACAAGGAGATACGGAATTTCTTTGCAGTAATTAAATGGACGTGTTTATTATGTAAAGGAATTCTAACATCATGTGTCAATTTTTATTCTTTTAAAGGAAGGTGCATCGGCCCGTAAGACTCAGGCTCCTGCGGCACAGCCAGTACCAAGACCAGGTAAAATACAAAACTTTGGGGGATTTTTTGTTGTTTTTTTAATGGTCACAATGAAATTTTTTTTGATATGTACAGTGCTTTGAAGGAATTGAAATTTTACTTTAAAGTATTTACAAAGTAATATAGGAACATTTACTTGAACAAATAGGTAGAGTTGAAGAATTAAAGAAAATTTTTTAGAAAATGTTTTTAAGATCTTAGAAAAATGTTTTAAAAAGCTATGTATATGGGCGCCTGGGTGGCTCAGTTGGTTAAGTGACTGCCTTCGGCTCAGGTCATGATCCCGGAGTCCTGGGATCGAGTCCCGCATCGGGCTCCCTGCTCGGCAGGGAGTCTGCTTCTCCCTCTGACTCTATCCCCTCTCATGCTGTTTTTCTCTCTCGCTCTCTCTCAAATAAATAAATAAAATCTTTAAAAAAAAAGCTATGCATATGTACACATCCCTCACCACTTCTTGTTTGAGAGTACATATGGATGTGATTTTTCCTCCCCTGTTGGAAGCACAACACCATAATTTTAATAGACTGTTGGCAGCTTTTATGCTTAGAATTTCAGATGTGTTTGTTCTTGAGCATATAAGATTCTGTAATCAGTTTTGTAAAATGTGTGGTAAGCATAGGGATTATTGAAGTTATTTTGGAAATATTTTTCTTCCCTCTTCCTAGTTCCTAAAAAGGTTGATCTTTATAAATGCATGTAGATACCAACAATATATTCATTTTAAGTGTTTTGGGTTTGATTTTGGTGTTTTTACATTTAGTATAATTATAGTGTTAGGCTATACCATGTGTCTTTTTTACCTCATCAGTGGTATTGAATATGGCTATGAAGAAAATGAAAAGGATTGGAAAGGCACAGGCAAGAATTTAATTGGGTGATCAGCCTCTTAAATTTGGCAGTATCAATATTGTAGATTTGGATGTGTTTTTATTCATAGTATGTTTACACGCTAACTCTAAAATTATGTAAATTATACATACTAAATATTTCTGGAAGCACTTTAGAAATATGATATTAATATATGTGGCTTATATTGGAATGATTTTATATTGGAATGTGTCCTGGATCCATACATCCGGATTTTGACATGACTAGTATTTTCTTTTCTTTTCCTTTTCTTTTCTTTCCTTTCCCTTCCTTTCCTTTCCTTTCCTTCTTCCTTTCCTTTCCTTATCACAGTGGATCTGTGTGGAATCTTTATCATTCCTGTTTTTGAGGATGAGTGGAGAAGAGGAGTGCTTCATTGTCAGGAGTGTTAAATTTTGAGCACATTGGATAAATTTATTTCAGATAGCAGGACTGTGGGACTGTTTTTTAAGTAGAGAGGACCTTACCAGAAGCCACTGTAAGAGTATAAGGAAGAACAATTAAATTCAGTAAATATTAGTTGAATGCCTTCCATGTATGTACAAGGTGCCAGAAACTAGGAAAAGCTCAGAAGGAGTTCTTTTAGGAAGGAAGAAAAAGCGAAGGCAGTAGGAATTGCCAGACTCAGTTGGGCCCAAAAAATACAACCTGTGAAATAGAGGGATATTGTAGAGGCAGCTGAATGACTGATACAGAATTGTTTTTCTGTAAGGGAGGGATGGGAGGCTATAGTTGGTCAGTCTAAAGAGGATCACATTAGAAATTCAGAAATGGTGTAAAAGGGGAGAAATCACCACTGGAGGTTTCTAAACCCACTTTTGTGTTGTGTAATGTAAAATTGTCATTTCACGTTTTCTCAAAATCATTTGGCAGACAAGGAAAGGTGTAGGGGGAGGCACTAATATCTAAATAAACTAGGTTGTTCAAATGTACCGTGTGATAAAATGAAGTTAAGGGAGCTGGATTCTACCAGCCAGTTTTGTGACCTTGGGGAAGATCATATGTAAACTAAGGAGTGCTGTGTCTTTTCAACTCTTAATATTCTATTATTCTTTTTCAATTGTTCCACCAAGGTACACTGGCAATTAAACTGATTGACATTAATGTGAATTAATATCTCAGAACAAATATTCTGATCCCCATCCATGTGAGATCCCCTCTTCCTTTTCCACAAGTTTTTAGCACTCATTTATGAATAAAAACTGATTTTAGTGGCTATTAAGCAGTTTGTCATCTTTGTCTTGATTAGTGAATTTTTCTTTTGCTGTAGAAATATTTATTGTATTTGCTTATGGGATGCTGCCCAATTTCAAAGAGATTGTGTAATATATGACATGTTCACTTATGTTATCTTTTCAAAATTGAAAAAAATATGAATGCTCAAACCTGTCTGGCAGTGTAATATGTTACAGATGAGAGATTATGCATTTATAACTGCTATTTGTAGGTAGAGTCCAAATGAGGGACTGAACCACCATTTTGTTTACCTCTTCAGTGGGGCAACTCAAATATGGAGTTCCATTATTGATTAATTTTTCCTTTTTATTATTCTTTCACCACATTTTTATCTAGCACTAATTGTGTCAGGCAAGTCCCTGGGTAAATTCGATATTTGAAAGTGTCTGCAGTTATTCCCAACTTCTAAACATTCATTTAGAGAATGTAACTAACAAAAAGCACATGTTTTTCAGTGGATTAGGAAGGATAAGCCTTTGGTAAGCCATAGTCCTGTACTTTACTGTCATTTTCTTTCTAGATTAAATCTCTTTCACATATCCCAGCTTCCTATCTCTTTCTCATGCATATACAGTGCATACTTCTCCAGCTTTAATTTTTTACTTTTATTTCATAGATTGCCTGAAATGGGTAGGTGGACTACCGCTCTAGTTTATCTGCTTTACATATAAGATTGAGAGAGAGAATTAGCCCCTTGTATATTTTATTTATTTATTACTTATTTATTTAATTTTTAAAATATTTTCTTTATTTGAGAGAGAGGGAGTGAGAGAGATCAGGAGCAGGTTGGAAGGGTAGGGGGAGAAGCAGACTCCCTGCTGAGCAGGGAACCCGATGCAGGACTCGATCCCAGGACCCTGAGATCATGACCAAGTCGAAGGTGGACGCTTAACTGACCGAGCCACCCAGATGCCCCACCCTTTGTATATTTTAAAAAGATTGTGCTGGTTCTAGTATCTCATTCCATAGTTTTACATCTATGCACTGATGATTTTCAAATTTGTATCTCCAAATCAGACATCTCTTCTTATCTCTGATATCTTATATAAACTGTTTAACATTTGGATATGCCATAGGTATCTTAAAACTGATGTAAAACCTTTGTTCCCTGATGTTTTATCCCAGGTGTCTTCTTCATGAATAAATGGCACCTCTGTTTCTTGAGCAAAAAAGTTCAGGAGTTATTCTTCATTATTCACTTTTCACATATGCTTATTGCTCTCATCTAATAGGTCAGTGACTTCTGTCAAATTTACCTTTTCTGTGTTTCAAATTTGTCTTTTTATCTCTACTACCACAACTTAAGTCTAAACCATTATCATTTCTCTAGACCAGTGCTTCCTGAAGTGTTAGTCCATGACCTATTTCTGGCTTCCAACAAGATACATATAGAAATTGAGAATACAATACTGTCACAACATCCAAGTGCATGATCATTTTCTAATAATTCATTGTTACTGCATTTTATTCACTTGACCTTGGATTGGAAATTTAAAATAGTAAAAAAAAACCCTCCTATCTTTACAACTAATTTGAGTAGCACCACCGTGGACTGTTGTTAATAGTCCTAACTGAGCTTTCTGCTTTCATGCTTGTCCCCTTTTGATTCCTTATCTAAATCTATTGTTTTTCCTTTACAGAAGATGTGACATGAAAATCAAATTATGTCACTTTCTGGCTTAGAAGTTACAGGGTTTTCCAGTGGCACTTAAATGCAAATTTAACGTTGCCTAGAAAGCCTTATGTGAATTGGTTCTTGAATATATTTTTAACCTCATTTCCTGCCACTCTTTCTTTTGTCCCTTTAGTCTATACATTTGCAGTTCCTTAATCACAGCAGTTTCTTTCTGTCTTTGGCATTTGCTCACATTCCTACCTCTAACCTGGGCTATTCCTCCACTATTCCTTGCAAATTGGCTCCTTTTCATCCTTTAAATTTCAGCTTAAATGCCACTTTCTTTGAGAGGCTTTCTCTAAGCATTCTATCCAAAGGACACTTTTCTGTCAGTGTACACGCCTTTTGTTCCTTAATATTACATGTTCAAATTTGTTATATGTGTTTGTATGCTTGCTTATTTATGGTCTGACTCCCCTACTTAACTGAAGGGTTTTGAGGGCAGGGACTATTTGTTTTATTTATAATAATAAGAGGGGCTTCTGCATAAGGCTGTGAATATTTAAGTGAAGACTGTAATTATATTAGAAATCAAACATAGCAATCAATAATAATTACTTATCAGCTTGGTAAATTTTCAGTCATGGAATTTGCTGAAGGTAGTGGTAGTGTTACTAGAAGTAGGAGCATTTAGGATCACCTAGAGCCACAGGGTTCGCTGAATATTAAATATGGGCCAAGACCTGATTAAGGACTTAACCAGCATTGTTGTTTTTAAGATTCTCATAACAGTTTCAAGATGTAGAAACTATTATTACTGTTTTATAGTTGAGGACAACTGAGACTGAATGGTCTATCAATTCAGTTTGCCAGGGTAATTTGCCTAGGAAGTGGCAAAATGGAGATAGTAATTGAGATCGTCTGAGTACAGATTCTTGCTCTTAATCATTTGCCATATGGACTGGTGTTATTCTGCCCTTTCCTCCTCTCTCCCACTAAATCAAGCTTAGTATAGTGTGTTTGTCATCGTGTCTGTGCCTTGGTCCTTACTTAACCAGGGAACCTATTTATATTCTTTTGTAATTACTTTTTACTAAGTCTCTAAATTTTAATATGTGTGCTTTTATATTTTGTCTTTTTCTTACATGGGGTCTTCTCACCCTTGAATTTAGTGAATCTTTTCCTAAATTCCTGAGCCCACTGTGGGCTGCTTTAACCAAACCAGTGGTGTTTCAGGCAAAAATTTCTTTTTTGTTGTTCCCCTTACTTATTTTCTTAGCAAGTCCTATCTCCTGTTTATCCAAATCCATCCATCCTGTCATTACTTTATCCCTCCAACAAACACCAAATACTTACTGAGAATGTATTATATTCCAAATGATGCTATCGAGCTAATCAGGTGTTTCCATGAGTCCTATTTCTAAAAATGATTTAAGAAAGCTTTAGTGTTTTTTTCCTTAGCAAGAAGAGAGAGATGAAAACACTATAATAAATATGTATGTGTGTGAACTTGTATTTATATATATTTTTCTCTGCTTTGTGACTGGAAGAGTCATACTGTTGGACTCCATAAAATTTTATCACAATAAGTAGCTATACAAAGGAGTACACAGTATTAAGTTAAAATGTAGCATTTCACTGCTTTAAAAAAGAACACGTTCCCAAAATGAATATGTCCCTTTAAAAATGGTAATCTGTTTTTAACAACTGATGTTGAGTTAGAATTTTAAATCTCCTAGAATTTTTATTTTTGTGATTTAAGAAAATGGAAGTTTTAATACAGTACATGACACATAGGAAGCAGTCAATAAATATTGTACATGTAAAATCTGAAAATTGAATGTACAGCATTTTTAAATTCTAAAATTTATTAATCTTGAACCAGGCTGGTGTTGCTGTTATTTTACCAGCAAATATTTCTGTGAATTATAAAGTCTGTTATATAAACAAATAATGAAAAGATGAATATTTGTGTTTTTATAACATACATTCACATTTTTTTAATTTAAATTCAATTAGCCAACATATAATACATCATTAGTTTCAGATGTAAAGTTCAATAATTCATCAGCTACATATAACACCCAGTGTTCATCACATCACGTGCCCTCAATGCCCATCACCCAATTACCCCATCCCTCCACCCAGCTCCCCTACATTCACAATTACTAATAATATGGGCAACTGGGGACGCCTGGGTGGCTTAGTCAGTTGAGTGTTGGACTCTCAGCACTGACTCTGTTTCAGATTCTCTCTCCCTCTGCCTCCTGGTCTCACTGTCTCCCTCCCCCCTCTCTCAAATAAATAAATAAAATCTTAAAAAAAATAATATGGGCAATTCAAAATAATATAGACCTTCACATGACTCATTGCCTGTAATGTTGTCTTCTAATGAACAAAGATCATATGAAAAGAGAGAGAAAAATGGTAAGAAATATTTTAGGTCTTAGTTCCCAATAATGCCTTTCTTTTCCCTCCCAAATAGTTAAGCACATTTCCTCCTTCCAGCCTTTCCCGCCATTGTTACATGTTTTTGCATTTACTACATTGGCTGTTAGTTAATTAAGAAACTATTTGCTTCTTTTGCTAGACTTTAATATCCATTAATGTAGATACTCAGAGTCTAGCAATGTAGTTATATCCGCTTTGTTACAATAGATTGTTGAATAATGATAAGGCATTTTAGTATTTTTGTGAAACAGAGAAATAAATTGAGAAGATTGATATCATTTGAGAAGATTGCAATATATTTTAAAATTTTTTAACTAGTCATATGTAATTTAAATTTTTAGGCCTTAGTTGCTTTGTAAATTTGAAAATAAGAATGTGATTTTGTAATACTCAGTTTCTTTTTTTCCTCTCTTTAACAGTTTCTCAAGCAAGACCTCCCCCAAATCAGAAGAAAGGTGAGGTTGTGCATATGATTTTAAACTTATTTTAAAAAGTAAAAGTAGGGGCACCTGGCTGTCTCAGTCGGAAGAGCATGTGACTCTTGATCTCAGCATCATGAATTCGAGCCCCATGTTGGGTGTAGAGATTACTTAAATAAAGATAAAACTTAAAAAAAAAATTTAAAAATAAAAAGTAAAAGTGAATAAGCCAAATTAAAAAACGAAGGCTAATATCTTGCTTGTGCAGTTATATTAGATGTTTGTGCATGGTATCCATTCTGATTAATCAGTACTCAGGTCATACTGATTACTAAATATTTTGAATATCACTGTTGACTTAAAATATTTCGTTAGCTCAAGGGAGTTAGGATTACAAATTTATCAATTGCAAAAGTAACTATTTCTTTTAATAATAATAACAACATATTTGCTACCTTTATAATTTTGTCTTTACAGGATCTCGAACACCCATTATCATAATTCCTGCCGCTACCACCTCTTTAATAACCATGCTTAATGCAAAGGACCTTCTACAGGACCTGAAGTAAGTCATTTGTTAAACTCTTGTTTTCACTGGATATGGAGATATCTTTGAGAATTAGTTAAGAATTTGGTATTCCTTAGTTGGAGAAAACAATTTCAGTTTCTGTGCTGTAGGCTTTATATAGATAGTCTCAAGTATAATTTTCAAAGCAACGTACAGAGTACTTGAACAATATAGGGGTTTAAGGTGCTGATCCCCAGCACAATCAAAAATTTACATACAGCTTTTGACTCCTGCAGAAACTTAACTCCTAATAGCCTAATGTTGATGGACACCTTACTGATAATATGTTACATATAACATAACAGTCAATTAACACATATTTTGTATCTCATATGTATTATATACTATTCTGTACAATAAAGTAAGCTAGAGAAAAGAATGTTAAAAAAATCACAAGGAAGAGAAAATACACTTACATTATTGTATTTTTATAAAGAGATTTTATTTATTTATTTGAGAGAGTGAGCGAGCATGAGCCAGGTGGGGGCGAGGGCAGAGAGAAAAGGAGAAGTAGACTCCCTGCTGATCAGGGAGCCTGATTCGGGGCTCAATCCCAGGACCCTGGGACCATGACCTGAGTTGAAGACATATGCTAACCGACTGAGCCAACAGGCACCCAAGTACTGTGTTGCATTTATTGGAAAAAAAACAAAACCAAACCAAAAATCCATGTATAAGTGGACTCATGCACTTTAAACCAGTGTTGTTCAGGGGTCTGCTGTATATTCTTTTCTCTTTGGATTCTTTAGGGAAAGTTACAGAAATTTTTGGCAAAAGTTCTAATGAAAAGGATACTATTATGTTTATTTTTAATATGAGTTGTTTTGTTTTGACTTTTTCCTAAAGAGCTTGAGGGAAGTTCTAAAACAAATTCTAGTTCTCTCCCTCTCTAAGGAAGTGGATATACTTCCTTAGAACTTAATTGCAATCCCCCCCCCCCCCCCCAGTTCATCCTTTTGTTGATTGTTTATCTCTTGTAAGATTCCAGGTCTAGTTTCTTTGTGTCCTTCCTTTGTGTGGGTGGTAAAAACCAAGTCTCAAGGGTGTGTTCCTTTCTTCCTTTTTCATCCACTGAAGCACCAGTGATTTCTGGCCCATGACTATTTTCTTTCCAGCTCAGCTATACATTTCAGGTGTTTGTTATATTTTATCTGACATTTCTTGGAAGGGTTTTTATAATTACTGGAACTGGAATTTTATAAGGTGTATTTAATCTGTCTATACTGAGTTTATTCATTCAACACTATAGAGCAAAAACTAAAAATCAAAGTGCTTTGTGTAGATAATATACTGCAAGCTCAATCTTCTTGGAGCTCACATGACTGTGTTGGGAGTCATTTGTTGCAACTGATGAGAAATAAAATATGTTCCAGCATTTAGTATAAAACCCAATTTTAATGCCTTATTATTGAGAGTATAGTGAAAAGTATAATTTTCTTTGACACTCACTTACAAACAAATCACATCTTGAAGATAAGTTCAAAATCAAATTAGACCTCAGCAATAATATATTAGCCATTAAAAACTTCACCTAGCTCCTCTCACAAATAATGTGTTAGTGAGAACGTACATAACTGTAGTGATGTTTTTTTTAATAATCTAAGGAAATACTTGAAATTTATTATTTTCTAGATTTTTTTTTTTTTTAAGATTTTATCCATTTATGAGAGAGAGAATGAGAGAGAGAGAGCATATGAGAGGGGGGAGGGTCAGAGGGAGAAGCAGACTCCCTGCCGAGCAGGGAGCCCAATGCAGGACTCGATCCAGGGACTCCAGGATCATGACCTGAGCCGAAGGCAGTCGCTTAACCAGCTGAGCCACCCAGGCGTCCCTATTTTCTAGATTTTGAGACCTAAAAAGGATTGTCAGAATACCTTCTTACTCTCAATGAAAATGGCAAGAGATAAAAAGACTACTCTGGTTGTTAGATGCAGAGCAGGAACTATAACCAGGTCTCCCAAAGACCAGCTTAGTTATTTTAACCTTTGATAATGGAGATTCTTAACAGACATTCAGATTAAGAAATTGGGCTTTAGGGGCGCCTGGTGGGTTATTCATTTAAAGTGCCTGACTCTTGATTTCAGCTCAGGTTGTGAGATGGAGCCTGGCATTGGGCTCTGTGCTTGGTGGAGTCCGCTTGAGGACCCACCCCACCTCACATGCGTGCTTGCACTCTGTCTGTCTCTGTCTCTCTCTTTCTCTAAAATAAATAAATTTTACAAAAAGAAATTGGGTTTTATTCTGGAGCAAAATACTCTTCTGCAATATTCAGGGCCTTATATTCACTGTTAATTATAGTAACAATATTTTGTAATTTGGTCTAACATTGAAAATTCTTGTTAAGTATTTTTAGTGGTAATTAGGAAAATATTTTCAGGGCGCCTGGGTGGCTCAGTTGGTTAAGCGACTGCCTTCGGCTCAGGTCATGATCCTGGAGTCCCAGGATTGAGTCCCGCATCGGGCTCTCTGCTCGGCAGGGAGTCTGCTTCGTCCTCTGACCCTATCCCCTCTCATGTGTTCTCTCTCTCTCATTCTCTCTCTCTCAAATGGATAAATAAAATATTTAGAAAAAAAAAAAAAAAAGGAAAATATTTTCAGTCAGTAACATAATTAATATCCAAAAAAAGAATGTGAATGCTCTGCCTTCTTTCTCAGTAAATAACAATTACAATTCTTGAAGAAAGAAAACAATAGCAACCTGACCTCCAAAAAAGAAAATCCTACTGCTTCTACAATAACTTATGACTAAAAATGAGATACAAAATGAATTATAAAACTTGATTTCAGGTTTTACCAAATGCAGAATTGAATTTAAGTACCTTATGACTTAAATAGCTTTATAAAAAAAATGTATGTAATGTGGCACAAATATATCTATAGAGTATTTTTCTTTAGTACTTTTGAATGAAATTTTCACTGAGCTTTTTTCCATTACCAGTTGGGAAAGAAGGACTTCTTATGTTTTATATTTCATTAGGCTTTTATTGTTTAGTGTTCTTACAGTGTTATGAATTACTCAAGTAATTCCTCAAGTCATCTACAATTGGGTGAATAAGAAATATGATCATTTTGGCCTTCCTTGAAATTTGAATATGTAACTGAAACTGTGTCAGACCCATGCAAAAAAATGGATTTCATTAACTGCTTTAAAATTTTTGTTAGTTTTTGTTGGAGCATTCATGTGTCTGCTTTCCACCTTCTAATGAGTATACAGGAGTAGTTTTTTCATTGTTTATATTCTGTGAAGTATGATATGCATCTATATTTTTGTTTTTGTTTTGTGATGGCTTCTGTGTTTTACAGTCTGACACCCAGTTGGAATTCACAGTTCCAACTAAATTGTGAATTCATTAGAGAAAAGGGCTTGTTACTTTATTGTTATTTGTACCTCCATTGTTGAAAACAGTGTTTGCCCAGTAATGGATATTAAATAAATGTCTAGGAAACAGAAAAGGAGGGAGGAACACATTGATAATTTGGAGAATGGCAGACTTATGTACTTGGAATTCAAATTTTGGTTTTTGTGTGTGTTTGCACAAGCTGTGAATTCATTTAGTGTATTTATGTCTAATTTCAAATTCCTTCTTTGATATATGATAGTTGTATCTGTATCTGGGATTTGATTTTAGTTCCTGTGAAGTGTCATTATAGTTGGTATTGCATTTTTTGCACTAACTGTATTTGGATCAGGTGTTTAAGGCCCTTTGTAGTTCTTTGATTTTTATGATTTGTAAATTTGGTATTTCCAACTCTTAACAATTTTTAGTAATTGACAGGTATTTCTATTTTTTATAAATATACCTTAATGGTTACAGAAAATTCGCAGTAAGTTTTTGGAATGTTAAAACAAATTCTGCCTTTAGTTTTTCATTTTCCAGAACCTTTATGGTGCTCATCTGAATGTATTACAAATCTAAATCTTAAATATTATTTATAATGGAAGATAGTAAGCAATGCAAAGAAATCACAAAGTAAATTTTAGTGTTTTTCTCCTTAAGCTCACAACAGAGAAACCAAATAATTAAATACACCACATTCTTAGGATAGACTGAGCCTAATTTAAGTATAAAACACTCCCTTCATTGTTTAACACCTCATTGCAACTGACATCTCCCCTACAGTGTGAGTCAGCTGGAGGCTTCGCTATGTAATTAATGCATAATTGAAACCTCCTCCACACAATTATAGTACTGGCTGTACCCCATAGCTCATTTGGCACAGATTTTATTTGGTTTCATGTAAAATTAAGGATTTTTCAATTTTTTAGCCCGTCAATAAATAAATGAAACAGAACAAAACCTACCATAACCTCTAACATCCCTAAATAACAAAATTAAGGTTATATTATGAAAGTATTAATAAATACATTTTACATATAATTATAAATGTGATCTTTTTTTTTTTTTTAAAGATTTTATTTATTTTTTTGACAGAGAGAGACATAGCGAGAGCAGGAACACAAGCAGGGGGCGTGGGAGAGGGAAAAGCAGGCTTCCCACAGAGCAGGGAGCCCGATGTGGGACTGATCATGACCTGAGCCGAAGGCAGACGCTTAACGACTGAGCCACCCACGCGCCCTATAAATGTGATCTTGAGAGAAGTTTTAGTAGGACTGTAAGTTTATTGAAATAAAATGATTGGATGGCACTCATGATTCTGGCCATGATGATAGAGGACAGAGTTCCAGAAGAGAGATTGCATGGAGAGAGTGCTTCGAATATATCTAGAGGGTAGGGTTCCCCTCACATTTAGTCAAATACTACTGAGCACATTCATTCAGGTAGAGAAAACTACCTGAGGCCTGGGGAAGAAGAAGGCAGAACATTTACTGGAGTTTACTCTGGACCATGAATAGTTTGTTCCCAACAGCCACAGTTAGTGCAAAAGGATTCAACCACTTTGGAAAACAAATACAGTTTCTTTTTTTCTTTTCTCGTTGCTTTTAAGATACTGTTGCACTACATTCTAGCTTCCTGTATTGGTTCATAGGTCACCTGTTAGTGTGATAATCAGTCCTATGAAGGAAATCTGCTTTACCTGGTTATTTTAAAGACCATTTTAAATTTGTTTATCTGTTCAACGTAGATGTAGATTTCTTATATATCCCACTTTAGGATTCATTAGAATTAAGTGTATGAATTTGTGTTTTTTGTCAGTTCTGAGTCCTGGCCCTTTACCTGTGTATCCCTCCCGCCCCTTTTCTCTTCTGTTTCTGGGACTTTTTCAATTTTAGTGGTTCTCTGTAGTTCTTTTTCAGATCTTTGATCTTTTTAAAAGTATTTTTTTCTCCTGTCCATATTTGCAATCTTGTTTTATAAGCTTTGATCTTTGATAATTGCATTATTAGAAGTCCTTAGTTATCTTTTTCTTTTGACAGTAGTTTCTTTCATGGTGCCTCTCATTTCCTTGTGTGTTTAGTTTAGTACATTTAATGTTTTTCATTGTCTTATTTACTGTTCATTTTCCTTGGAATTTAAAATGAAGGTGGGGGAGGGGTAATCCAGAAAAGGTTTACATTTGTGTTTGCTAAGTACCTGGGAGCATTGCCAATATTACATCACTTTAAATTAAATTCTCAGTTTGAGGTTTTTAAACATGCATTGTTGCTTTTTCTTTTCTCTACTTTCCAAATTCTAACTTCTTTTATTTAGGAAAAAGGAAAACTATATTTTTAACCTGGGAAATGTTCATAAACTTGCTCTGTTTTTAAAATAACATAAAGTCTGTAATCTATTTAGCTATATCATTTATTTGAATTTTATTCTTTGACAATACTAATAAAATTATTTCAGTAGAACTGTACTTGTTTAAATAGTAATTACTTTAGTCATATCATCACCCACACTCCTTTACTCATGGAATGTAGAGTGGAATAAATAGTTGCAAATATTGGATAAGTCAGTGGACATCATAATATTTCTCCAAATCACATATATTCATCCATCACATCAGTTGTGCAATTCTGGTTATATTTGTTAGAACATCTTTAGTTGTAAATGATAAATACCAACTCAAAGTAGCTTTATAAAAAAATACTTTATTGACTTAACATGACTGAACAGTCCTGGCTTCTGACAGCTAGACTTAGTGCTAAAATGATATAATCAGGAGTTGGTCTCTCCATCTCTCAGGTTCTCCCTTTTCAGGGTCAAAGAGGATTATCAAAAACTCCAGGTTACTGATCACAGTAGAAAGATAGTGCCTGGTTCCCAATAATTCCAGCAAAAATTCCAGGTTTAAGTCTCATTGGCCTGGCTTGGATAATGTGTTTATTATTGTGGTCAGGGTGCTTAATTCTTGCCTCAAATTCAAGTGAGGGCCAATTTACAATTCTGAGATTTGATTTTCCTTGCGGTTGCTAGGGTGTTAATAAGGGCTAGGGGTGGGGTACAGGAAAAAGAGTGGGCAGTGGGTTTATTTCTAGCTTACCATTATATTGAATTTAATCCCTGAGAATCCAACCTTTGTGAAAGAAGGAATTTATGTTAGATTCCCTCCCTTGAGCAGAATTTAGGCTTTATTTCTTACTCCAGGATCCCAGGGAAATACAGTAAAAAAAAAAAAAAAGGCTTAAGTTTAATTAGTTTGCTAGTACCTTCCATGAATAGAGAAATCTACATTGTTATTCGAACTTTAAGTTTAGGAGAGTAGGATAGAAGATCGATCCTTATGTTACTACATGAGATCAAGGCTGAAAAACATTTTGAAAAACAGCTGCATTTTACTACAGTGAAGGCTACTATTCTAAAGACCTAGATATATTCAGAAATTAAAATACTAGAGCATTTAAAAATTACAGGATGATAGTTAAAGTACCATGTTAATGACTCTGAATTTAGTAAAACATCAACAAATATGTGAACATGCAAATGCTATGTAACTCATTTCTTAATGTATTAGAAGTGAATTAGGTGTTTAATAGACTTATTTTAAAAGTTGGATATTATAGATCACTCATTTGTACGTATATAATAATTCATTAAAGATTGTAAGTAATTTTGCATAAGTAATTTTATACTTTTACAACATTTAAAATTTCAAAAGCTAGAAAAGAGTGAGATGCAGTATTATATTTAAGAATGTAAACATTTTAATCCCATCTAGATATAGACTGAGATAAAGCATCTTTCTCTTGGCAGTGAGACCACTTTGTATCTGGAATGTAAGCTTCAAGGGGGCAGTGACTTTTTTTTTTTTTTTTTACAACTATGTATATTGTATAACTTAGCACAATGTATCACTGTTCACTTGATACATTTTTGTTGTTTTATATGAAAACTGTTTCCAACAATGCATGTCTGTTAATTTTAAAGTGTTTAATTATTCAGTGTTAGTATTACATTTGGCATTTTCTAAGTGGACTTGATTAATAAATAACCAAAATCAATAGGTAGTAAAATGATTATCTGGTGGAGGTTTTTAAATGATACGGAAATCTTAACTTTTCCATCAGATTTGCCATGGATATGAAAACAGCTCAGAAATGAAGTACAGTTTATCACAATCACCATCTACTAAAAACTTTCATGAGTACAAGACTAGTATTACCAGTGATGAATTCAGCATGTGATATTGAAATTTTTCAAAGGACTCTACCAAGTGCAAGCTCTCATGCATCCCGTCCATTCCATTTATCTGTCTTAAACTTTAGAAGCTGAATGAGTCTCAATGTAATGACTGCATTGCCCCCATTTAATTGGTAGTGCCAGACCATAGCTGATAAAATATGCTAATAGAGTGTGTATTAGGAGTATGCATATTTTTAAAAGACCATTTTGAAATGCTTTGTGAATACCAACAATCTAGAGCTGGCAACAGCTCTGCAGATTGCTAAATTATTTTTGAGAATATCTGTTGTTAGTACAGTGGAGAATTGAATCCCATGGTAGAGTTGGTAATTTACTAAATAACTAGCAGTATTTATACTAAGACAGTTGGCATATACTTATTTAATTCCTCCTTTAAAATTTGCAAAGCAACCCTGAAATTGGATAGCATTTTCCTAATTTTGCTAAGTCATAATCCATGAAAAGGGGTGTTTTGTGATGCTCTTAGGCTAAGTCACCTATCTGGGGAAAAGCTCCATCATCTTCATGTCAAGTGACCTTTTGATTTATAATAAAATTTCCTTCTACTAGCATTGGAAAAATCAAGGATTAGTATGGTCTTTTATGTAACTTTGGAAAATGTTAAGTGCTAGATGAATTAATAAAAATTGTATGTGTGTGAGAGAGACACAGACATAAACACCAACTTACGGCCTGTGTGAGCTGAGTACTGTCATGGAAAGGAGAGATTATACTCCACACATTGTGATCTGTACATGCAGAGCAGGTTCATTAAAAAAAAAGAAAAAGTTTGCTTTAAAACTTTCAGTATAATTTATTTTCCCATTTGTATCACATTGAAACATTTGACCTTTTCTCATCTCTGTTTTTTCAAAGATTTGTCCCATCAGATGAAAAGAAGAAACAAGGCTGCCAACGAGAAAATGAAACTTTAATACAGAGAAGAAAAGATCAGATGCAACCAGGAGGCACTGCGATTAGTGTCACAGTCCCTTACAGAGTAGTAGACCAGCCCCTTAAGCTTATGCCTCAAGACTGGTAAGATGATCTGTACTTTTATGTAGTCATTGAATTTTTTTTGTATAATTAAAAACTATCAGATTTTGTCATGAGTTCTAAATAGAAACTATCCCTGAAAACCATGTTAGTGTCTCAGTTGGTCATTAATAATGTTCACATTGGATAGCTAAACTTTATTTTACTTATAAGAAACACTTAACTTCAGGGGCACCTGGGTGGCTCACTTGGTTAAGCATCTGACTTTGGCTCAGGTTATGATCTCAGGGTCCTGGAATTGGGTCGTTGTCAGGCTCCCTGTTCAGTGAGGAGTGGCTTGCCCCTCTGCCCCTCCCCCGCTGCTCGTGTGTGCTCGCTGTCTCTCAAATTAAATCTTTTTTAAAAAAAAAACAACAAAAACACTAACTTCTGGAAAACTTAGTAAAAACTCTTTCCACTGTTTATTTGTTCTGGATCAGCCTTTAGAGCAAAATTTCCAAATAGACTAATTTAGTTTTGAGAGCTATAGTTTTAGATTTTTGATTTGGAGAATTCACGTTTTTGGGTAAGAAATGATAAATGAAAGAATTGTTACTTTTATTGTAGGGAATAATTTAATAAAAAGAATAACATTACTCCTCTGGTTTAACTCTTTGATTACATTAAAGTGTCCTTTAATAAAATATTAAGTGGGCTATTTATAACAAAGTGCCTATAAATGCAGATTCATGAATTATCTTAAATTATTTTATTAATCTAAGCTGGAATAAAAATACAGAGTCTGAGAATGCATCTCTGTGACATAGAGAATACAACACATTGATGAATTACCTGGTTTACCTTTGAAGTACTCATTAGTCTTCCCACATTAGAAAGTCAGGGCATTGAGAATATAAGTATGTTAAAAATTTATTATACGAAGTAAGATGAGAATTTCGGATACCAAGTTTAAAAATTCTAGGAAGAAGGAGAGTTACACCATTTGTTTTATATGTTTGTGGTTACTTGCAGAAAAAATACGGTGTATACAGGTTCTGTCACCATGCTACAAAACACTGCTTGTATGTATCAGCTAGGTCCCTAGTCATTGATGTCATAACCTAGGAATAATATTTTCCTTACCTTTTTTCTTTCTTTCTCTGTTAATTGTCCTTTTAAGAATTCACTGAGATTAGTATTTATATTATCCTGCTTACCTCTTAACCCTGTGAAACCCAGTAGGATCTAGGTGATACCTCTCCAGCAAATTTCCTTTAGTTTGGCAGGTACTTTGGGCTTTCAGCTATTGTATGGTACAAGCTATGTCATCAAATTAAGAGACCATTTAATAGTGTGCTCCGTTACCAAAGATAGTTTTGGCACTATGGGATATATATCCTATGCAAGGAGGAAATTTTTTATTTAAGATTTAATGTTAGCCTTAGAGATTTTTTAGTAGATTAAGAATTTTAAGCTGTGGTTTTTCACAGTAACTTGAATTGTTGCTGTAGGTCTTTTACTTGAATAGAAGGTAACCCTGGTTTAATGCTCTGTTGGCTGTATAGTCTTCATCTAATGCAGTGGTGATCAGAGTATGATTTGCAAACCTCTGGGCATTCCTAAGACCATTTCAGGGAATTGTAAGGTTAAAACTATTTCCATTATAGTACTGAGATGGCTGTTCTCAGGATTTATCAGTTCTCCCATAGGAACAGTAGCGTAACCAGTGCACAGGAGTAATCATTCCCTCCCTTTCTCCTTCTCACTCCTCTTCTTACCTCCATTTCTCTTCTGACTAATGGACTGACCATACACTTATATTTCCTCATCTGTAAAATGGGGGTAATAATAGTAGTCACCTCGCTGAATTGTTTGGAAGATTCAGTGTGTTAACATATGTACAGTGTGAGGTGCTTGGAACAGCCCTGGCACAGAGTGAATGCTCATAGTACATCTTAATTAATGTTAACTATTATTGTTTATATTATGGTTTTGTTCCCACTTTAGTTCTAGACTTAAACTGTTTATGGCCTTTGTACTTATTATAATTTCTCAATTTAATTAAATATTTTGTGAACTAATGAAAAATATGAGGGCATAGAGAAAGATTTGTTCTTTTTAGGAAAACAGAGTTGAGTGGTTGGAAAGACAAGTTGCTTTATTTTGTATTTTTTATTTTTTAAAGATTTTATTTGACAGAGAGAGGGAACACAAGCAGGGGGAGTGGGAGAGGGAGAGCCAGGCCTCCCACCAAGCAGGAAGCCCAATGCGGGGCTCGATCCCAGGACCCTAGGACCATGACCCGAGCCGAAGGCAGATGCTCAACGACTGAGCCACTCAGGCGCCCCGACAAGTTGCTTTAAAAAAACACTAATGGGGTGCCTGGGTGGCTCAGTTAAGTGTCCAACTCTTTATCTCAGCTCAGGTCTTGATCTCAGAGTTGTGAGTTCAAGTCCCAGGTTGGGCTCCACGTTGGGCGTGGGGCCTACTTAGAAAAGAAAAGAAAATGCTAATAGAATTTAGGGTGAGTGAAATGTAAACAATTGGAAAAATTAAAGTTTGATGGTTTTTCTACCCAAGATTACTTTCCAAATAATCAGAACTCAGAAATAAGGCCTTGGGGCTTTATAAAATAAAATGATTGGTGAATTACTATAATTTATAATGTTTTTAATTAGAGTAAAGCATTTCAGATGTATTTGAATTTTAGATGATTTTCTTTTAAAACCAACTTTTTCAATTAATAGATCAAATCTTGTTCCCTATCACATTGGAAAAGTGGGCCCTTATTCTAGGAGAAGGGCAGATTAAAGGTTAAAAAGATTGCATATAAGGATTGTGTGTGTAATTATGTTTAAAAGGCTTAGGTGCAAAAACAGATGCATGGAAAGTTTAGCAATCATTAGTGTGCTCTAATGATAACATTATAACAAAGAGTTATGTAATTTGCCTCACAGATTTGTTGACAGTAGATTATATCACATGGGCAGTTGAGTCCTTTCCTTAAGAATTTACAGTAATCAAATTTCATATTTGAGGTATTGTCTCAACCCTGGAGCTCTAACCACCCTGCCCCTTTTCTCTTTATAGGGATCGGGTTGTAGCAGTTTTTGTGCAAGGTCCTGCATGGCAGTTCAAAGGTTGGCCATGGCTTTTGCCTGATGGATCACCAGTTGACATATTTGCTAAAAGTAAGATTCTCTTTATTATTTAGTGCTTATCCAATATAGAAATGGTCTTGCTTTAAGAGAAAGCCATTTATGGCTCTTCATATATGATGTGTATATCAAAGGATTCCATTAACATATGCTAATTTTTAAGCACCTGTGAAATATTTTTAAAGTCTTTTTTTGAACATTAATATTTTTTTGTGTACTTATATCTAAAAGTGAATTATCTCCCATTCCCTACATTAGGTCACTTAAAAAGCATTAATATTGTTGCACATCCACAGATTTTTATTAAAACTGATGGCCAGTTTTTAAATGGGTTGACTTCCGCTGAACAGTAATGTGTAGCTAGGACTTAAAGTACCATGTGACCTTTACCAGCTATTTCCATTGTCTAGAATGATTGTAGCATGTTTGGCTTTTTCTTTTCACTGAAGTCTAAGTTCAAGTATTCTGTTCTTCAGAGAATCCTTCTCTGGCGAGCCTGGAAATAGCCATTACTTCCTTCCAGTTACTCTTTAAGCTCTTTTATTTTCATGATAGTACTTACATGTTTGATGTTATCTTATTTATACCTTTACTGTAAGTCTTCCCTGGCTATAAGGCCAAGTTCCTTGGTGGGAGGAGCCTTTTCTGCCTTGTTTACCCTTGAATTGTCATCACAGAAGAGTGCCTGGCTAGGGGAAGCATTCAGTAGATATCTGTTAAATGAATATTTCATGTGGCTGAGATCTTTTGGTGTATTGGTATAGTGAGATACACTAAACGTAGATTAATTTACTCTGGTTTTTGCAGTAGAGATATTCCAATTATTATTTAATTCGAGTACCCAATTAAGTTAGTAACTGTAGTAAAATTGTTTTTTTAAAAAACATTCTTAGGAAACAAGTATGTTTATTAGAAATGACAACTTCAGTTATTATGAATATAGATTGTGCTACTGTAAAATACAGCCTTTTTTTTTTTTTTAAAGCAACCTCAGCTTTGTTAGTGGTTACCACCATTCTTCCAAGATGGAAACTGCCCAAGCTTGGAAGTTTTAATCCTTTATTCTCTACTTTCATTCATTTTAGACAATGATTCTAATATTACTAATATTGTGATAGATTTCTGTTATTTCTGAAACTTGAATAATGCACAGGGTTGATAAATAGAAAGTTAAAGATATAGAGTGAATGGGAATTTTAATGAAAGTGAAATGTCCGTGAACACGAATGTTTTACCTACTTGCTTGCCTTTTTGAATAGTGTTGCAAAAAAAAAAAAAAAATGATTATAATGTCTTCAAGATGTAAATGCTGCCTAAATTTTATACAGAATGTAATGATGTTGTAATTTCTTTTGGTCAGATTGTTAGTCTTCTGAAATTTAGATAAGAAGAGACTTTTTTATACAGTTACCAATTATGATTTTCTTCCATAAATTATTTCTTTTCAGTCTTCCTTCTTTAAGCTCTTGCTTCTATCAGCATTTAAAATGAAAGTACTCTTCTTGCCCCTTCCATCTTAAAACTCTTTCTCTTGACCTCAACTCTAGCTCCTCTTTTGAATTGTCTCTACTAACTCATTTTCTATTCAGTTCTCAATTAGCTGTTTGGCTCTCTTGCTCTTCACTAAACTATTCTCACCAAACTTACCAGTGACTCAGATATTAGATACTTTTGACATCCTTATCAGAATTTGATTCTCTTCATTCATTTCTTCCTTTTTAAAATGTTCCTTTCCAAGGGCTTGTTACTCTTTCTCAGATTCTCTAGCTACTTTTCCTCTGGCTTTCCGCTACCTCTTTGTCTAGTTTCTCTTCTCCTTTATTATAGATAACTCTCTCAAGGAGATCTGGTAGTTTTCAATTACCATCTAAAATCCTCCCCTTATTCTAAGTGAAGTCTCTTTATATTCTGGGTCTATATATCTCACTAATTACGAGAGAACTCCTCTGAGAGGTCCTGTTGGTACATCAGACTCAGCCTGTTCCAAATGGAATTGTCTTGTACTCTTCCTCATTCTCACACTGTTTCTTTTTCTCAGTTAGTTTCTTTTGTAATTTTCCTAAGCCACAAATTTAGGAATATATTACCTTTTAGCTCTTATTTGGTCTCCTTGCTTTTTACTCTGCCATTTCTAGGTTTTCACCCTTTCCCCCATAACACACATAGAAAATAGTAACATCTATATAGCATGGGAGAAAACTGAGCATCTGTATGGGCCCTGGTAAAAACTTATATTTTCTTCATATTGCATAATAGAATACAGAATTTTAGAGAAGGTATTAAGTATTGATTTGTAAAAAAATGCTAGTTACCAATGAGAAAATTTTTTCATGAGTATCTATATTATGTTGCCCGTTTGTCACCTGACATGCCATCATTGTACCTACTAAATATTATTCAAGAGCATTGTCTCTTTTTTTTTTTTTTACTTCTTTGTTCCTGTAAAATAATGACGAGATTCATGCAGTTTGCAAAAAATGAACAATTCTGAATCGTGTGAAGTATTTTGCTTTAGTATTCATTGTGCTACCAGATAGATGACTGGCTTGCTTTTTGTTTTTGTTTTTAAAGATTTTATTTATTTATTCATGAGAGACAGAGAGAGAGAGAGAAGCAGAGGGAGAAGCAGGCTTCCAAGGAGCAGGGAGCCCGATGTGGGACTCAATCCCAGGACCCTGGGATCATGACCTGAGCCGAAGGCAGACACTTAACCATCTGAAACACCCAGGCGCCCCAGATAACTGGCTTTCTTATAAAAGAAGTTCGTTTGTTCTATTTTTTGCTGAGGATTAAAAACTAAAAGTCTTTTTTTGAATAAGAAAGATGTTTTATAGTAATGTCTTGGTGTAAGTTTGCTTGCCACCTATCCTTCATGCTAATAAAATATATTGTATGATTAGAGAAACCTTATGCTTTCTCATTTGTGATTTAAACTTTTTGGACTCTCACGTTTCACCTTTTTTTTAAGATTTTTTATTTTATTTTATTAGAGTACAAGCAGGGGGAGCGGCAGGTAGAAGTAGAGGGAGAAGCAGGCTCCCCGCTCAGCAGGGAGCCCAACGTGGGGCTCAATCCCAGGACCCTGGAATCATGACCTGGACCAAAGGCAGCCGCTTAACCGACTGAGCCACCCAGACGCCCCTCACGTTTCACCTTAAATTTTAAAAGTTGTCTATTCTGGTGGAAAAATAAATACTACTTAAACTAAATCTATTGAAATTAAGGAGTGGGGGACTGTAGGCTTTTATAGCTTTAGATAAATTTTTTTAAAATATAACTAATATATTTTTCAGAATGAGGGGTACCTGGGTGGTGCAGTTGGTTAAGGGTCTGCATTTGGCTCAGGTCATTTTCCTAGAGTCCCAAGATTGAGCCCTGCGTCGAGCTCCTTGGTCAGCGGGGAGTCTCCTTGTCCCTGTCCCTCTGCCTCCTCCTTGGCTTGTGTGCTCGTGCTCTCTCTCTCTCAAATAAATAAATAAAGTCTTCAAAAAAGAATGATTTAGGGGCGCATGGGTGGCTCAGTCCGTTCGTTGAGCATCTGACTCTTAATTTCGGCTCAGGTCATGATCTCAGAGTCATGAGATTGAGCCCTGCATCGTGCTCATCACTCAGCAGGGAGTCTGCTTGAGATTCTCTCTCTCCCTCTGCCCTTCCATCCATTCTCTAAATAAATAGATAGATAAATAGATAAATATTTTTTAAAAGAATGATTTAAAGCACATCATATTGAGAAAATTAGAAGTGAAACGTAGTAAGGAAAACAGGAAGTATTGAAATGTTGACTTTAATTTAAAAATTTTAAAAATTAAAATTTTTTATACAGATAAATATTTTGAAAATGGGTTTTCTCAAACTATAATATATAGCCCTTCTAATGATTCAGTTTAAATTTATTAAATTGAATTAAATTCAAAATGAATAATGTGTCTGATGAGGGGACCTTTTAATTATATAAAAGCATAATAATTCTGAAGTAATGTTTATATGTTTCTTTTTGTGGGCACAAATGATTCATTTTGAATTTCCATCAAGAATTATACTTTGGGGGCACCTGGGCGGCTCAGTCAGTTAAGCATCTGCCTTCAGCTCAGGTCATGATCCTGGGTGTCTGGGATCGAGCCCTGCATCGACCTCTCTGCTCAGAGGGGAGTCTGCTTCTTCATCTCCCTCTGCCTGCCACTCTGCCTACTTGTGATCTCTCTTACTCTCTCTGTCAAATAAATAAACTCTTAAAAAAAAAAAAGAATTATACTTCATTCGATTCATTATTAACATCGAAAGCCAGTAGGCCAGCCAGCAGTATGGAACAAGCAGTCCATAAAGTAGCTATCAAAAAAATTAACAAAGTCAATCAGAAGACCTCTAATACTAGATGATAATGATAGTAACAGTTATATCTTATATGCTAGAAAAAAAGTAAATTGAAAGAAAAGCTAAACATCTTACATGTGTACATGTAAAACAAAAACTTCACAGATGGTAAATTGATTGCAAAATAAACTAGCCAGGTTGATTCAACTGGGTGATCAGAGAGAGAGAAAGATTGAAAGTAATACTTTTTGGTCCATTTGTTAACCTTTTGCAATATACTGTATTTAAGAGGTTTTGCCCTAGTCTTTTATTTGCCCAAAACCCAGAATTAACTGTTAAAAATGAAAACCGGATAATTTCACCTTCTTACTCTAAACTTTCTAGTGGCTTACTATCATATTTGGAATAAATTCGTATTTTTTACCATAGCCAAATTCTACGTATAGGACATTGCCTACAAAAGAAGTTATACTTGTTTATAGAGTGTGCCAAGCTTGCTTTCATTTCAGAACCTTTTTACTAGCTGTTCCGTCTGCCTGAAATCCTCTTATGGATCTTTGCTAGACTCACTTTTTATATCATTTAATTATCTACTTCTAGGTAACCTTCTCACAAGGCTTTCCAAATTTTTCTTTTTCCCTTTTCATCATTTCTTACCAAGTTCCGTTAGTTCTTACTCCCTAATTATTTCTTGAATCTTTTTCTTGCCAGGAATATATCTTCTCCCAGTTGAGCAAATCTCTTCTCTAGATTACTGAATTGTATCAGTAGTCACTGCTAAACACTTTGCAGTGATTCTCCCTATCTCTTAGATAAAAGTCCAAACCCCTTACTATGGCCTACATGGCCAACATTGTTCTGAATCTGTGGTCTTACCTTTTACCCATTTTTTACATTACTTTGTATGATGCAGTTCCACTAAATTTCTTTAGTTCCTAGATGAAACCATTTTCTCTTTGAGCATGTTCTTGGCTAACTGGGTCACTTTTGTTCTGTGTTTGCCTAATTCTTACTCAAGCTTTAGATCTTAGATTAGAGATCGTTACCTATGTAAGCTTTTCTGAATTCCTTGGTCTGGGTAAGGTACTCTTATGTTTTTGTGATATACTACACCTTTATCATACTGTATTTGAATAGGTGTTTCTTCTTCTTCTTATCCTTCACCCAGAACGTATGTGTTTTATCTTACCTTATTCCTCATTTCAGTCCCAGTGGCTGCCATGTATAAACCCTCAGTAGGTATTTGTTGAATTGAATGTTTTTGAGGATGCCACAGTGCTTATTAGCATCTATTTCAAAGATCACTTTCGTTATGATGTAGCTTCATTTGGTTGAAGAAAGTTTGATTTTTTTAAAGTTTTTTGTTTGGTTTAGTTTTTTGGTTAATGTCTATATTGGATATTTTTATTCTTTTGTAAAATATTTTTATAATTTTGATTGCAGTTTGAATAAAAAATATTATTTCCCCCCATATAGTTAAAGCCTTCCATCTCAAATATGATGAAGTTCGTCTAGATCCAAACGTTCAGAAATGGGATGTAACAGTATTAGAACTCAGCTATCACAAACGTCATTTGGATAGACCAGTTTTCTTACGGTTCTGGGAAACATTGGATAGGTAATTCTGATCCTAAAATGCACTTACTTCTGCTTTATTGTAGTAATTTTCCTTTCTCCTCAGTTAGATTTTAAGTTCATTAAAGTTGTGAACATATCCCCCAGTTCCCCTTTTCGAACATTGTCTGATTTGATGATCCAGTAGATAATTAACAAATGTCTTTGTTATACTGATCTTAGAAACAGATGGAGAAAGTGTGTATACCTGGTTAGAAAGAACAGTAAACTCTGGGTCGGAAGACCTAGATTTTAATTCTCTTTTTGTGATCTGGCTCTAATGAACTGTGACCTTTCTGAACCTTGTTTTTTGTCTGTCCAAGAGGCTTGGATTAAGTGATCCCTATAGTTTTTTGTTTTGTTTTTTTTTTTTGTTTGCATCAAAAGGTCACTGACTGGATTTGTTATGGGTAGCTTGTGAAAGGAATTCAGTTTTTGAATTTATTTTAATTACTATTATAAATAGGATTCTTAAAGCCCTTTTACAGTAACATCAGTTTTATAATTGGAAAATTTAAGAACAGCATATGATCATAATACCACTAAATTTATTCTTGTTGAGGTGCTCTTTAAAATCTGTCACTTTCTTGGTGTAAGTCTCTTGCTGAATATTAAGGGTTTTCCAAAGTCAGAGGTGACTGAGGTAACCCAGTGATTCTAACTGATAATATATTAAAGAGAAACATTTATTATTCTAGCCAGAAGCTCTGAGATTATAGAATTTAATAAGAGGGATGTTTTTTCTGGCTTCAGAAGTTCTTATTCTGTATTTCCAAAGTACAGTATCAGGTTTCCAGTTTTTTAGAAAACAAAACATCCTGTACATTTTTGAATTTTAAGTTAAAATGTTAACTTATTTTTACATGTAATATTCTAAAAATCCTACAATTCCTGTAATCATTATAACCTATTATAATATTATTTTTCAGGTACATGGTAAAGCATAAATCCCACTTGAGATTCTGAATTTTACTTGGTTTCCCCTTTTTCTGGAGATCTGGATTAAGAAGCATGGATATACCTTGACCTAAAGACTGAGACTCAAGCTTTATGAATTTATCAAGAACTTACAAATGAAGAAGGTCACAAATCGATCTTTTATAAGACCTTATTTGATGCTTTATGCTTCAAAGGGATGATGCTTGTCATCCATATAAGCAAACTTTTTGGCTTACAACTATTTTTTTAATATTAGCCTTCTAGTCTGTAATGGAAATTGTATATTTTGATAGAAGTTTTTTCTCCATTGGTTAAATTAGCATTACTCAAAATTTGTTTCTTTAGAAAATAAATACAGGTTATAAACGTGTGTATATTTAGAGGTTAAAAGGCTCTTTAGGCCATCTTGCTTCTGATTTTTCATTGCTCTATAATTCCTTTTATTGAAAATACTATGTTATGAATGATATTAAATTTTAGTCTCTGGAACTTCCAAAACTAGCAAAGGGATGTGACTATTTTGAATGAATCAGAATGTCAACTGTTGTATACTATACCTATACTTATTCTTTATTTAAAAAAGAAAAATGAAAAATCAAGAACAATTCTTAAGCTTTGGTTGAACTGTTCAGCCTTTCCAAGACTTATTTACTTAAAATGAATACATTTAATGAATGTACATTCTTCTCACTGACTTTGGTGATTTTAAAACTTAGAATGATATTTCTATCTGTGCTATCTTTCCACTTGAAAAATCTCAAAACACAGATTAAAAACCTGTTAGGCTATAGTACTTTTTATTTTGGGAGCCAGAGTATGTTTGGGGGAAGGAAATGTATTAGTCCTACTGCAGTGTAACTTTAACTTTCTTTTTTTTCCTCATAAGTTCACCTTTGATTCTTACTTTATATGTATGGCATAGGATTTTGAGACTTCTGTTTCTAGGCATGTTGATCTTGGAGTTCTTATCTTCCATTATCCCTAAATATTGATAAACTCCCCCAGACACCAAAGAACACATTTGCTTAATTAAGTGTCTGAACAGAAACAAGATAAAAACACTGGTATTTTTATGTGCGTGTTCAAAATCGTATAAAATATAAAACCTATATTTTAACTTAGTAAAATATTTTACTACTTCTCTACTTTGGAGTGTTGCATCCAAGGTACAAATGAATGAGCATTTTCCTTGAGTCTTGATTTCATCTTTTATTACTTAAAAGCAACTTGGAACCTCTACTCCCTTAAAGAGTTTTTGCCATTAGGATCGTTGCTGATCTTTCATCTTGTGTCATTTTTTTCCTCTATTCGCCCCCCCCCCCCCAAGTGATTTCTCTTAGGTCAACATTTTTTTTTTTTGGTAAACATTTAGCTCCTTGTTATGCTGACATTACCTAGCCTCATTTTGAAATTTAATACTATCATAAAAATGAGAAGCACTTACTATTTATTTTTAATCACAAAAGTCCATACTAGTAGTGAATAGAAAAAATATTCATATAGAATTCACTAGGTTCTTAAGAAAAGCAGTCAGCATTTTAAATTATTAGATTGTAGGATATTTATAAGGTTTGAACAGATTCTACCCCCTTCCTTTCTTTGCATCCTCTTCTTGAAAACAAAAGAGAACTCAAATTTGTTCACTTTAGAATTTCTCAGCATATAAACTGTCTTCAAAATAAATTATGTATTGTATAAACTTTCTCCATGATGAAATCGTCGAGGACTAGAATCTGTGATATTTTAATGTAAGATTACTTGTTAAGACTACTACAAGTGGACAAGAACTACCTTTCTATAAAGATTTTTAGTATTTATACTTAATGTCATATAAGAAATTTACTTGATACAGAGTGTGGTTAAAATTGGGAACATCTACTTTAAACAGGGTTTATTTTTCTATCTTGAATTTGCCTTATGTATATTCAAAGGCTTCTGGAAATACTGTAAAGGAACATTAGGAAAAGTACAAATATGCTGTGCTATGTATTTTAAAATCAGACCCTTAGTATGTACTTATTTTCTTTTTCTTTTTTCAGTATTTCAGTCCCTTATTTAGGTCCATGTAATTAATTTAATAGCCACTAATTCCAAAAACAAATTTTTTCAGCCAATCATTATTATCTCATGACTCCCAAGTCCTACAGCAGCACCTATCACTGTGCCTTGCACATAGTAGGCATTCAGTAAATAATTTATATGCATGAATGATTTTTCAGTGTGACTGATTTATTACAAAAAGTACTTTGACTAGGTCTTAGAGTTTGAAAATACAGAATTACAGGGAATGAAGAGGTATACACAGATATTTTAATGGAAATGAGGTATGCATTAATAAACTTGACCTACCCGGAAGTTACTGTTAACTGGAGACACCCTTGTCTTGTCCCACTGGTAAAAGAAAATTCCATTTCTTTATTCATAGGACCCTCTTCTGAGTCAGGTAACATTAAGAAGCTTGTTGGTTTCAGTCATTAACTCTCAACCCTGACTGCACATTAGAATCATTTGGGGGACCATTTAAATATACTATTGCCCGATTCCTGATTCTGATTTAATTTGGGCTGAGACCTGATCATCAGTATTTTTAAAAAGTTCTCTAGGTAATTTCATGTTCAGAAAGGATTGAGAATCACTGATTTAATGTTATTGAAAACAATGCCAGTATTAAATGTTGTGTTTCCTCCTCATCTCCTTTCCTCCTCTCCTCTCCTCCCCTCTCCTTTTTTTTTTCTTTTTTCTTTTCTTTCCTTTCCTGCTTTTTTTTTTCTTTTGATGACCACCCTTTACACTAGACCATCCCCCTTATTGATAGTATTGGCCTATAGTTCCACATGACAAATTCAAGTCTTATTTATTTAATATAGGAGTATTTTGCTGTTTAATATTTAAACAATGTTTAATATATTTCATTATAAACTAGTACTACAGTCTATGATTTGTTTCCCATGTGTCCATATCTTTTACTAACTTTTTTTTAACAGCAGCATGACAACAATCCATACAGAAATAACTAGTTCATAATGAGGAAAATTTCGTAATTAATTTTTAAGGTAGAAGAAAGCAAAGTATTAATTTCTTATCTGCCATGCAGAATTAGAGTTTGCTTATGAAAGGAAAGAGGCATACTTTTTAATTGGTCTGCACAGAAAAGTAAAAGTAAATTATTCATTTAAATAAAATTCATTATCAAACATTAAAGGAAATATTTTTCCTAAATAAAAATTTTTGTGACTCCTAACAAAGTTAAAGCGATACATTCTTTTTTGGAGGGTGGGGAGGGCGTATTTAGTTGACATATTTCTTACTATATAACAATTCCATTTTATTGGTATTAACAATAGAAATGATGATAGGATATACATATGTGGCCAGAAATAAAGTGCCACTTTGTCAGATAACGATTATCTGAGTCTTAGTTGTTGAACTAATTAGTTTTTGAGACCAGCAGTGCATTTTATAAATATTATAAAAGCTAATCAAAATTAAAACATGAAAAATAAATTTAATTACATGCGCCTTAATATTACTTGACTGAATTTTTATTCACTTGGATTTGATATTCAACTGGTTACCCTAACCATAGTAAATTAACTTTATAAAAGGACAAATGACTGAATTTGACTTAACGACTGAGCCACCCAGGCGCCCCTTGAATTTGACTTAAATTAAGAACTGGATTAGGAATTTTGAAATGCTGTGTCCTATATATTCTGGCCTGTCCATTGCCACATTTGGCTGTATAGTGGTGCCAGCATGGTTTCTATATTAATATGTTGGAATAATAACTAAGGAAAAATTGAAAATGTATAATAGGTGTATAAAGAATTACATTTAGTAAATGCATAATAGGCAATAATACTTCCAGGTCATTGATCTGTTTGGGCTTATATGTATTATTTTAGGTAGTGTTTATTAGAGTATCTTGGGAGTTATAAATGTATGCCATTTAAATGAGTAAAGCTAATGAAATTTTATTGCCAAAATTCAAAAAGTGGGGTGCTACTATGTCAAATTTAAGTAAATGATGTATCTGAGAATTTTGTTTGCTACTGAATTCCCTTTCTATCCAGTTTAAGTTTACTAAAAGTTACTTAACCTCCAAGTTTGATTATAGTGCTTTATATATAATGTAGTTCATTTACATGGTATAGGCACTATAAATGATTGTTTAGCCACCAATTTGTATTCTTTCTCAAGCAAAGTGGTTCTTGAATGGAGCTTAAATTTGGGCCATGTGATCTGATAAAATGTTCGGGGTTCCTACTCCATTTCAGTGGATTTTTACATTCAAAGTTTAATTGTAAATAAAACATTTTGTAGTACTTTACTTCAACAGTCTTGGGGACATTCCCACCCCACTTCTACCCTGCTCTTCATCCCTCCAACCAAAAAATCACACTCAACCAAGAATACAGAAACTGTATTATGGGGTAGGATATGGATGATGACCGTCTTTCCATAAAAGGATTTATGAGATTTTTCAGGCATAGTATTTCTGTTTTGAAAATAAATGCAATGTGGGTTTTCACTTTGAAAACTAATGAGTTAAGTACATTTATAGTCTTCTGTTAATGAGTTAAATAACGTAGAGAATTATAGTTCTTCCTAGAAGTAACAAGCCACATGATCTATTGAGCTGAGTTTGCTTATAGTCCAGTTTACTGTCTCCTTTATTGTTTTAATAGAATTAAGAATGTATCCGGTAAATTACATCATCTTTACAGTTTGAGTACCCTGACTTTAACATTTTATAGTTTGAAAACAAGCTGTACTGCGCATATAATCAAATCATTAACAGCATCATCCTACTGGTTGTGCCAGTGATAATGTGTGACTCTTTTGCAACGGAATTCCTTTAATGAAGAATTTAATGGGCCCTACTCAAACTTAATTTCCTTTCAGTTCATAAGTGCCCACTAAATATGTGTTTTATCCTGCTCTTCTGTTCATTTGATTATCTGCTCTTAGGCAGATGAGCATTCACATAACTAAAATAGATATAGCAAGAGTTGTAGATGCTGTTGGATTTTTTTCAAGGCTCAAAGGTGCTAGTATATAACAGCACATTGCCAAATAAGCTTTTTTTCCTCTTATTTTCTAAAACACTTTCCATTTTTATTTAATCGTGTAATGATCAGGTGTTTAACATAAAAAGTAGCTCTAGAGAAGGATGTGTTGTTGAGTCTGTCATAATTATTTGTAGGTACTTTGTTACAGAATTATAGTTTATAATTAATTCATCATCCAGAGAATGTTGATTTATACTACACAACTAATGTAAATAGGGCTCAGGCTATATAAGAAAGAAGAAATCAGATTTGGTTAATCACACTTGAATATTTTTTTGGACTGTACTTGATTTACCAAGAATTTCCAAATGGATACCCATTGAGTTACACAACATTCGCTGTGATAAAATATGGTAATTTACACTCACAGAAGAACTGCGTTCATGGAGTATACCATGTTAAAAATGTAAATATGGTAATGGCATCAATTTCTCTTTAAAATTGTTAAATAATATAAATATGTCTTTCTTTAAAATGGAATAGTTTGAAATTTTATCAAGTTGGTGTGTGTAATGGTTGGGGAAGATCAAATGAGCTTGTTCATGGCTTATTCGATTATTTTAGCCCAATTGGGCATCACTAATGTTTATGGTCATTTTGACTGTAAAACAGTTTTAAAGTATTTGTATTCTTAGTTATGTGTTTTTATTTCATTATACACCGTTGAGTACAAAAAGGAAGTGTAAGGGTTACTGATGATGAAATAAACTGAGGGTCATTAATGTAGTTGATGTAGGAATTTGAAGAGAAAGAAGAAATTATATGGGAACTCCAACTCAGTGGGAAAAAAATGTAGAATTTGGGCAGTGTGTATCTTTTGGGGGTTTATACATAAATTTAAGTGAAACTAGGCAAACCTGTGGTATGATATTTCTCCATCAGCATTGAGTGGCTTGATTGCAGGTGTAGAGAAAGCAAATAGATTTTCAGCTTTTGATGGAAGTAAAAGCAGGCCGGGGTGGTGAAGATATTCACAAGTGATGATTATAGTACCAGAATATGGAGTCTTAGCTCTTCAAGGAATAAACAATATAAAGGAGGTTGTGGATTGTATGAAAGTGGGGCTGACCCATGAACTGAAAACGTCAGTGAAATGAAGCTAAAAGTAAATCTGAAAGAGAAGAGAGGATGGGATATATAAAATCAAGATTTCAGAGAGGTGATAGGATATTGAGGAAAAGTCAAAAACTTGTAAGTGACTGAGATAGGAGAAGAGCTCTTTGGAGTCAAAGATCTGAGACCACGGTTACTCAAGTGAGTGTTGAAATAACAGAACGACAAGAATAGGGGTGGCAGGGAAGATAGCCACAGGCTATGACTCAGGTCAATGGCAACAAGAAAATCGTAACTGGATAGCATGAGCTTTAAAGGATCCATGCTCAAAATCATTGGCTTTGTATCAAGAGATCAGTGAATGTACATTTAGATATTTTAGGATTTTTTTTAAAGGTATATAGATCATTTCAATGTCCTCCTCTAACTTCTTTTTTTTTTAAATTATGTGCATGTTCCTTTAGCACAGATTATGAGGGCTTTTATTGTACTAAGTCCTCTCTGACAGCCTTTCTACCTTCTCTGAGTCTTGTTTTCCCCAATTTGTTCCCACATCAGGCTAGTTCTTGTATTCTTTGCCTCTTCTGTAGTGCAATGATAACTGGGAGTGGATAAAATTCTTTTTTTGGAAGACCTGAGCACCACTCTGTTCTGAGGTTCCATAACATGCCCAAACTCCTAGTATGTACATCTCATTTCTGAGGGAGAACACCATGAATGGTTCCCAAAGTGGCTACAGGTACTGGAAAAAAGGAATACCTGGAAGTACTGGAGGTTGTAAAGGGTTTTTCATTGACTTTTCTATGGGCATCTTCTTATCTTCAGTTTGTTTTATTCTAGATTTTGGATGAGAATTCTTGGAATGTTGTCAGCTTTCTTTTCCTACAGTGAGGTGGGTTAGATGTTATTTTGAGCCTAATCTAAATCTTACCTGAATGTTTCTTTCTTTGGTTTCCTTGTTAACATGAGGTGGTGTGTGTCTTTTCTTGTTTGGTGGCTGATGGTTTACTGTTTTTCCTTTTTTCTCACTCCCCTACCAATTCTTTAGTTGTTAAGTGTGATGGAGCTCTGATCTCACTTTACTTCATTGTCTTCACCCAGAAATGACCTTACCTATTCTTAATGGAGGAAACAAGCCATGGAATTCTCAGTACTATATCTCAAAAACATGTGCATATAATAATCTTTCTTTCCTCCTATTACAGTGATTTAAATGTCCTGTCATCCCCTAAGGACTTGTCTATTCATATGTGTTCTCCTACAACCTCCCCCCACTATCATCAGTTTTGCCCTATTATTGTTTCTTCTCTAGTTTGTGTCTTCATCCTGTCAGCACCCTGTACTTCTCCCTTCCACCCACATTTAAACTGGGTTGCACCTTTCATCTTAAACAGGGTTCTAGGGAGGTGGCTTGAATATGAGCACCTCACTCTCAAAGATTCATGGAGTTAGAGGAAAAGAGTGCAGTCCACATGGGTGGTACTAGGAAGACTAGCTTCAGAGTCTAGCCTAGTAGTAGTAGCCTAGTAGTCTGGGCCACTGCATGGTAGGCTGTCAGTTCCTGTTTGTATGGGTCCTGGCAGCTTGCTGGTTAACACATCCTCAGCCCACAGAAGCAGAGGTAACTGGCTTGCTTGTATTGCCCGTGGGTTTATTGCCACTCAGACTGTCCCACAGTTTGACTTGTGCCAAAGGGTGAATGAGTCAGCAAAGGAAAATAGTCTAGAGAAGCCTAAAAAAAAAAAAAAAAAAAAAAATTCAGAAGTGGGTGGTGGTGAAAAAGAATTGCTGGTGGAGATGGATGACAACTTTAATTTTAAAAAAGCACATGAGGAAATTCACAGTGTGAAGTAAACTTTCTGTAAATTAAAAGCCCAACACATTAAAATGTAGTAAAAGTGGGAAGTGGCCATCTTGAGGACCAAATTAGTGGCCTGGAATTTGTGCAGTAGTAGTTCTCTCTAGAAAAGCAAAACCCAAAGACCTAGAGATTGCAGTAAAAATGAAAACACCTTTAAGAAAAGTTTAGGATATTTAACGTGAATAAGTGAAGAAAAAAGGAAACAGGCTTAAGAAAACAATTTGTAAATACTAGAGGACAGTTACACTGGTTTGAAAGGGTTCTTGCTATACATGTTCCATGTAACATCAAGGGGCATGAAAGACACCTAGGTGGACATTTCATTCAAATATTTATTGTTTACTTCATGGCAGTGATAACTGTTTTAGTTGCCAGAATTCAGGGTGAACAAAGCATTGAGCCATGCCTTCATTGAGTAGGAAGAGGTGGACAAGAAGAAGATGAATGAATGTGTCAGATGTGAATAAGTGATACAGAAAAAAATAGTGACAGTGTCGGGATAAGGTAGAGGCAAGATTTACTATTTTATATGGGTTGACATTTGAGCAGCAATTCGGAGGAAGTAAGGGAACCAACCTCATAAATATCTGGGGAGAAAGTACTCCAGAGAGCGAACAGGAAGTTTAAAAACCTTAAGGGAGTATCATAGCTGCGACTCAAAGACTGGCAAGGAGGCCCCTTGGGTAGAGCTGAGGGAGCAAGAACAGTAAGAGGTGAGCACAGAGTGGCAGCAGGAGAAAAGATTATGTGGGGCTTTGTAGACTGTTGTAAAGCACTTGGCTTTTATTCATTGGTACATATGGGAAGCCATTGGAGAGTTTTTGGGCAGAGGAGTGACCTCATGTGACTTTAGTTTCAAGAGTCACAATGTTGTTGGAAAATAGACTGAGGAGTAAAGGCAGAAGCTGGGAGACCAGCTCATTAGATATTTCAGTAATTTAGGTAAATCATTAGGGCTTGGACCAATGTGGTAATTGGTGGAGGAGTGACAAATAGATTCTGGAAATAATTTAAAAGTAGATGGATTGGGTGTGGTGTGTGATTATTAATAGAGTCAACAATCAGGTTTTTTGGTTTTGGCTTTTGCCTAAATAATTGGAGGGATGGGGTTTCTGCTTACTATGCTAGGAAAGAATTGTATAAGGGTTAGATTTGGGGATGGTAGCAGCTGAGGGAATCAGGAGTTTTGGGGAATGTTGAGTTTGAGATGCTTGTTATACATGCAGGAGGAGATACTCAAATTCTTCAATTTCAGGGTAAAGAGAGGAATTTATAGAGGAAAAAAATCAAACCTCCAAGCTTTAGAGAATGGCTACAACTAAATCTGTTTCCCAGTTGAGACCATTTATCTTGAGGCTATGCAAGGATCCAAAGAGTTTATCTCCCAAGTAACCTCAGTTGAAGAAAATGCACATTAGAACTTTTAAGAACTTCAAACAAATAAAGACCTGTATTCTGTGGTAGAGTGACTGGGAATTTTAATGTTAAGTGATAAGTATTCTTGAAGCAGGAAAGACATACTACCTGGGAAATCTCATCATTAACTTTAAGTACTAAGCTATCTCAGTAAAACCTAGAAGTGAGGCCTGAGCAGGGAGTAAAGAGGGAAAGCATCCTAAATTTCTCATCCCTGGTGAGAAAAATGATTTTATGGAAGATGAACAACACTTGTTCTTGCAACTAATCAGAGTTCTATATTTTTGACAAATAACTTTTTAATTTTTTTTAAGATTTTATTTATTTATTTGACAGAGCACAAGCAGGGGGAGTGGCAGGCAGAGGGAGAGGGAGAAGCAGGCCTCCCGCTTAGCAAGGAACCTGATGCTGGGCTTGATCCCAGGGCCCTGGGACCATGACCCGAGCTGAAGGCAGACGCTCAATGGACTGTGAGCCACCTAGGTGCCCCAACAAATAACTTTCTAAAACCCACTAAAGCACTTTGGAATATTTAGAAAAAAACAAAACATTGTATTAAGGGTTTGGAGATTTTTAAATAGGTCAGGAAATTATTTCCAAGTTGTTAAATTGTGAAGATACAGACATTTTGATAGGTATTATGTTTTCAGCTGCAAAAGCACAAAATAAAAAAATTTTTTCCAATAACCATTTTTAAAATGTTCTTTCCATAGCAGTTTTTTCCCAGCAGTAATTGCTTTCTTGTTCATTCACACTTCTGATCATCTGACATCATAGTAATTTCTAACCTTGTTATTTGGCAAAGAGCTAATTTATTTTTAAGAGAAAGGTCAACTCTGTCATTTTCTTGTTCCCACTTGCTTCCATTTTTACTGTTATCTTTAAGGTATTTTTGTTTGTTCGTTTTGTTTTGTTTTTCTCAGAGATCTCTCTATGCCACTTTTCTATTTTGTAAAGTATAAAGTGTTGTCTGTCACACTATGCTGGATGAGGGAATGAGAATTTCACTGTCGGGTCTTTTTCTTCCCTCAATTCACCTTGTACTGTATAGAGATCAAGTGAAGGCATCTGTGTCAATTCATATATTAACTATTAATAAAGCTTAATTTAACTGCAAATATATATTTTAGTGTCTTCTTCCCACACCCGACTAAATCATCTTGCATGCTCCCCACAGTGTGCATGCTGTACTTTGGAGACCAATAGCATTAAGTAAAAATGTTTTCATACAGTATTTATCAAAAAGTGTGTGGACCAGGAGCATTAGCATTCCACAGTGGGGGTGAATTGTGTGATTGTTCAAGTACAGATTCCTTGACCTCTATTTCAAATTTACTGAATGGGTTTTTGTGGTGTGAGAAAGCCAAAGAATCCACATATTTAACAAGATTCTCATGTGATTCACGGATGCACTATTTTGAGAGTCATTGACTTTGAAAACCTGAAGCCAGATTATATTTTCAACCTCATCAAATGCTTCCCTCCCAAAAATTTAGGTCCACATATACCGCTTTGCAGTCTTTCAACATGCCATCCCTTTTCATAGCTCCATGCCTTAGTAAATGTTCCTTTCCCTGCATAGAAGATGTTCTTACCTTTCAAGACAGTTCAAATTCACACCTGTGAAATTCACATCTGTACTTATCAAATAACACATTTGTGTTTTTGTGATTTCTGCCCATTGTTTGCCAATGTTAGTCTTTGTCCCATATGAGAAAAAAAATCAGACCGTACTTAATGCTCTTAAAACCAATGGCACAGAGATAGATGTGTTTGCATCAATGTCATCTATGTTGATTGATTTAAGAACGGAAAACCAACTCTTCATTTCCCACATATATGACATCTACCTCACTTTAAAACCTTAAAGAAATCTATATATGTGAGGATTATCACAGAGATTGTCTCGGAAGAAATGAAACACACTAAAATACGTATGAAAGACTAAGCAAAGGTATACCAATATCCAATAAGGAGTAAGTATTCCCATTTTTCTTCTGTATGTTTATAGCACCAGTGCGCTGTAATGAATCATATTTCAAGATGGTGAGGTGGACCAGTTAACAAGTTAACTGTCTCTCAGCGCCAAATCCTCCCTTCTTTGCCCTATTTTGCGATACTGAAACTGGACCCTGTCCAGGTTTCTCCTGCACAGGCTTGATGTTAAGCTGTCACTGGAGGAACAACATAAGGCCATAACAGAAGAGTTTCTTTTTCTGTTCCTGGTGTGCTGTGTTTGACTTCGCTAACACCAGCAGCAGATTAGCATGCAGAAGGCCTGGGAGCCCCCATTCAACGGCCTTCATCGATCATCTGCAGCCCACACCTTCCTGAAAGTTCCTTTGCTCAAGGGAACAGTTCCTAAAGACCAACTGTGACCCACCCACACCCTCCAGGGCCTCCACCACCTGATGAGGTGCTCCAACTAGGCCAGCTCCACCTCCCCGCAGCTGTTAGTCTCTGTTTCTGTGTGAGCCATGCCCTCTCTGATGAGTTCTGACTCACCGGGGTAGGGTGGGGAGTGCGGTGACTCTTATAAGTTCTTTCTTTTTTATTCTCCCACCACTATAGAAGGAATAACTTCTTTCTAATTTCTATATCTGTTAGAATCTTCAACCACCTTTTATTAGCCGTTCTGTATATTTGATTTTCTCTATCAAGATTACTGATGGGGTTCCTGTCTCCTGACCGGATTCTGACTGATATATGGGGGTATGCTGCTCATGAGAGGTTTCTTTGAAAGTAAGGAATAAACTACTTCTTAGAAGCTGTGTTGCATCAGGAAGGACCACTGTGGTAGAATTATGGTTTACGTAAATATTTGAAGTTTCAGAAAGAGCAAATGAGAAAAACAACACTGGGGTGAATGTGTGGAAACGAGAGAAAGAAAGATTTGATAGAGTTTTGGTGGCTGGCCTGATTGAAACCATGGTGGTGGTGGGCATCTTTAGATCAATAAATACTAGTTTATTCACATGCTACAAAAAAATACAAAAGGAGGTGATTACTGTGTCAGATTCCCAGGAACCTTCCAGAGCTAGTTTGCAGATAAATGGTCTAATATATAAACATCTCTCTCTCTCTTTTACATATTTAGCATTCTTTTTTTTTTTTTTAAGATTTTATTTATTTGTCAGAGAAAGCACAAGCAGGGGGAGCGGCAGGCAGAGGGAGAAGCAGACTCCCCACTGAGCAAGGAGCTCCATGCGGGACTTGATCCTGGGATCCTGGGATCATGACCTGAGCCGACGCTTAACCGACTGATCCACCCAGATGTCCCAACATATTTAGCATTCTTCTACATTTTGCTTTGTTCACCTAAAAGTATATCTTGGAAATCATTGTATGTTTGTTCAGTTTTTTCCATCTTGTTCTCAGTTTTTTTTTAATTGAAGTAAACATATTGTAAATATCTTTTTCCTTTGAACTGGCTCTGTACTCTTTCGCACTGGCTGTGCAGAGATGTGGAGGCATCTCTGGGTTGAGTACAGTTCTGTCCCATCATAAACAGTGTTGCAGTAAATATCTATGTACATATATATTTGTACGTATGTAAGAGTGTATCTTAGATAAATTACTAAAAGTGGCATGACTGACTCAGATCATGTATTTTTTAAACTTTTTATTTTGAAATAATTACAGAATCATAGAAAGTTGCAAAACTACTAGAGAGGTCCCAGGTGTCCCCCTACCCAATTTCTCCTAATGACATCATCTTATATAACTATAGTACAATATTAAAACCAGGACATTGATACAACCTACAATCTTGTTTAGATTTCCCACCAGTTTTACATGCCTTCATCTGTGTGTGTGTATGATTCTATGCAATTTTATCACAAGTAGATTTGTGTAACCACCACCAAAGACAAGATGCAAAACTGTTCCATCAGTGCAAAGATCCTCTGTGCTACCCCTTTATAGCGACACCCACAGCGCCCCCTTCTCCGTCTCCCCATTCCTGCTCCTGGTAAGCAACTAATTTGCTCTCCAGTTCTATAATTTTGTCATTTTGAGAGTACAGTAGACCCTTCTTATCTGCGGTTTCACTCTCTGCAGGTTACAGTTACTCGTGGTCAACAGCTGTCTGGAGAGAGACGATCCTCTCCTTCTGATCATGTCGTCAAGAGGTCACTAGTAGCCTAACACTATTTCAGTGTCATCACCTCACTTCACCTCATCACGTAGACATTTTATCATCTCACATCATCACAAGAAAAAGAAGGGTGAGTACAGTAAGGTAGTTTGAGAGAGAGACTACATTTACATAATTTTTATTACAGTGTGGTTATAAAGGTTCTATTTTATTTTTATACTAACTAAATAATAGTTACCTGTTTCAGTTATTAACCTTTTACTGTGCCTAATTTATAAATTAAAGTTGATCATAGGTATGTATGTATAGGAAAACAATATATATGGGGTTCGGTACTATCTCTGGTTTCAGGCATCCACTGGGGGTCTTGGAACATATCCCCTGAAGATAAGGGGAAACTACTGTTTTATATAAATGGAATCATACAACATGTAACCTCTGAGGTTGGCTTTTCTCATGTAGCGTAGTGCCCTTGAGATCCATCCAACAGTTCCATGTGTCAGGAGTTGTTCCTTTTTATTTCTGAGTAGTGGTCACTGATATGGATGTATCATCATTTGGTTAACCATTCACCTATTGAAGGGTGTTAGGTTGTTTCCATCATTTGGCTATTACAAATAAATCTCTGAACATTCATATACATGTTGTTGTGTGTTTCTTTTCTGGGATAAATGTCTAAGACTGTGGTTGTTGGGTTGTATGGTAAGTATTATTTTAGTTTTTTAAAGAAACTGTCAAACTGTTTTCCAGAATGTTGGTACCATTGTATATTCTCACTAGCTGTGTATGAGAGATCCAGTTTCTCCACATCCTTGCTTGCATTTTATCTTGTCATGATTTTTTAGGAGTTTAGCTATTCTAATAGATGTATAGTGATGTATCTTAATGGTTTTAATTAGAATGTTCCCAGTGGCTAATGATGTTGAACATATCTTCAGGTACTAATTTGCTATCTGTATATTCTCTTTGGTGAAATGTGTGTTCATATCTTGCCCATTTTCTAGTTTGATTTTGGTTTTCTTTTTGCTGTTGAGTTCTTTATACAGGCAGTTCTCACTTTTCATGACTTTCTTTTTTTTCTTTGTTTGGAACAGTTCTTTTTTTTCCCCACTAGCTTTATTGATATATAATTGACATGTAACATTGGGTAAATCTAAGGTGTACAATATGATAATTTGATACATGTATCTATTGTGAAATGTTTACTACAATAAGATTAGTTAACACACCCTTTGCCTCACATAATTACCTTTTTTGTTGTTGTTATGGTGACATTTAAGATCTACAGTTCAAGCAACTTTCAAGTATGAATACACTATCATTAACCAGAGTCATCCTACTATATATTAGATTCCCAGAACTTACTTCTCTGGAAGTTTGTATGCTTTGACCAACATCTCATAATTTCTCTCACTGCCCAGTCCCTGGCAACCACCATTCTACTCTCTGCTTCTATGAATTTGGCTTCTTTAGAGTCCTCATTTAAGTGAGATCAGACAGTATTTGTCTTTCTCTGTCTGACTTATTTCACTTAACTTAATGCCCTCAAGGTCCAGCTACGTCACAAATGATAGGATTTCCTTTTATTTTATGGCTAAATAATATTCACATACCACATTTTTATTCATTCATCCATCCGTTGGTGGACATTTCAGTTGTTTCTATGTCTTGGCTATTGTGAATAATGGTGCAATGGACATAAAAGTAGATATCTCTTAGGGTTAGTGATTTAGTATCCTTTGGATATATACCCAGAAGTGGAATTCCTGGATCATATGGTAGTTCTATTTTTAGTTTTTTGAGGAGATTCCTCAATACTGTCCACTATAGTAGCTGTACCAGTTTACCCTATTCCCACCAATAGTGCACAAGGTTCCCTTTTCTCCACATTCTTAGCCACACTTATTATCTCTTGTCTTTTCAATAATAGTCATCCTAACAGGTGTGAGGTGACATCTTATTGGTTTTGGTTTGCATTTTCCTGATGATGAGTAATGTTGAGCACCTGTTCATGTATCTGTTGGTCATTAGTATATTTTCTTTGGAAAAATGTTATTCAGGTCTTTTGCCCATTTTTAAGTTGGATTATTTTATTTTTTGCTACTGGGTTGTATGAGTTCCTTATATATTTTGGGTATTATTACCCCTTAACAGATATTTGGCTTGGATGTGTTTTCTCCCACTTGGTAGGTTGCCTTCTCGTTTTGTTGTATGTTTCGTTTGCTCTGCAGAAGTTTTTTTGGTTTGATGTAGTCCCATTTGTTAATTTTTACTTTTTGTTGCTTGTGCTTTTAGTGTCATATCTAAACAATCATTTCTAAAATTAGTGTCAGAGAGCTTTTGTCATATGTTTTCATCTAGGAATTTTAAGGTTTCAGGTCTTACATATAAGTTCTTAATCTACTTTGAGTTAATTTTTGTGAGTGGTCAAAGATAGGGGTCTATTTTCATTCTTTTGCATATACATATCCAGTTTTTCCAGCACCGCTTATTGAAGAGACTGCTTTTTGCCCACTGAGTATTCTTGTCTTCCTTATCAAATATTAGTTACTTTATATGCATGGGTTTATTTCTGGGCTTCTGATTCTGTTTCATTGGTCTGTGTGTCTGTTTTTATGCCAGTACCACTGTTTTGGTTACTATAGCTTTGTAATATAGTTTGAAATCAGGAGGTGCAATGCCTCCTGCTTTGTTCTTTCTCAAGATTACTTTGGGTATTTCAGGGGTTTTTTTGCAGTTCTATACAAATTTCAGTGTTGTTTTTTTCTATTTCTGTGAAATATGCCATTGGAATTTTGGTAGAGATTGCATTGAATCTATAGATGGCTTTGGGTAGTATGGGCATTTTAATAATACTAACTCTCTGATCCATGAACATGAGATATCTTTCCATTTATTTGTGTCTTCTTTAATTTTTTTCAGCCATATCTTAAAGTTTTCAGTGTATAGATCTTTTACTTTTTTTGGTTAAAATTATTTCTAAGTATTTTATTGTATTTGAGGCTATTGTAAATTAGATGGTTTTCTTTACTTCTTTTTCAGATAGTTCATTGTTAGTGTATAGAAAAACAACTGATTTTTTAAAAAATTCCAGTTAACATACAGTATAATATTAATTTCAAGTGTACAATATAGTGATTCAACACTTCCATGCATCAGCCAGTGCTCATCACAGCAAGTGCCCTCCTTAATCCCCATCACCTATTTCACCCATCCCCCACTCACCTCCCCTCTGGTAACCATCAGTTTGTTCTCTATAGTTAAGAGTCTGTTTCTTGGTGTGCCTCTCTTTTTCCCTTTGTTCATTTGTTTTGTTTCTTAAATTCCATATGTAAGTGAAATCATGTGGTATTTGTCTTTCTCAGACTTATTTTGCTTAGCATAATACTCTGTTAGCTCCATCCACATCATTGCAAATGGCAAGATTTATTTATTCTTTTTTATGGCTGAGTAATATTCCATTGTGTGTGTGTGTGGTGTGCGTGTGTGTGTATGTGTGTGTATCGTATCTTATATATATATGTATCACATCTTCTTTATCCATTCATCAATCGATGGACACTTGGGCTATTTCCATAATTTGGCTACTTTAGATAATGCTGCTATAAACATCAGGGTGCATGTAACCCTTTGAATTAGTATTTTTTGTATTCTTTGGGTAAATACCTAGTCATGCGATTGCTGGATTGTAGGTAGGGTAGTTCTATCTTTAACTTTTTGAGGAGCCTCCATACTGTTTTCCAGAGTGGCTGCACCAGTTTGCATTTATGCATCTATATTCATCGGGGATATTGGCCTGGAGTTTTCTTTCCTTGTAGTATCCTTATCTGTTTTGGAATCTGGGTAATGCTGGCTGCATAAAATGAGTTTGGGAATGTTCCCTCCTCTTAATTGTTTCTGGAAGAGTTTGAGAAGAATTGGCATTTGACTCTTCTTTAAATGTTTTGTAGAATTCATGAGCAAAGCCACTTGGTCCTGGCTTTTCTTTGTTGGGAGATTGTTGATTACTGGTTCAATCTGCCTACTAGTAATTGGTCTGTTCAGGTTTCTTATATTTTTATAATTCAGTCTAGGTAGGTGTATGTTTCTGGGAATTTATCAATTTCTTGTAGGTTGTGCAGTTGTTAGCATATAATTTTTCATAATAGTCTCATGATTTTTTGTATTTCTGTGGTATCTGGCTATTTTTTTTTTTTTTTTTTTAGAGAGAGCATGTGTGCACATATATGGGAGCTGGAGAATAGGGGCTAGGGGCAGAGGGAAAGGGAGAGAGAGAATCTTAAGCAGGCTCCACACTCACCTGAGCCTTATTCAGGGTCTTAGTGCTGAGATCATGACCTGAGCCAAAATCAAGAGTTGGACGCTTACCCAACTGAGCCACCCAGGCGCCCCTGCAGTATCCATTTTAATATCTTATTTTTCATTTATAATTTTATTTATTTGAGTCCTCTCTTTTCTTGGTAAGTCTAGCTAAAGGTTTGTTAATTTTGCCTTTTTACAAAAACAACTCTTAGTTTTGTTGAAGTATTTTATTGCTTTTCTATTCCCTATTTCATATATTTCTGCTCTGATCTTTGTTATTTCCTTACATCTACGAACTTTGGGCTTAGTTTGTTCTTTTTAGAATAATTCATTGAGGTATAAGGTTAGTTGTTTACTTGAGGTCTTTTTTTTTTTTTTTAAATGTGGTCACTTATTTGCTATAAACTTCCCTCTTAGAATTGCTTTTGCTGTATCCCATAAGGTTTGGTATGTTGCATTTCCATTTTCATTTGTTTAAAAATATTTATTTATTTCCCTTTTGATTTCTTCTTTGACCAATTGATTGTTCAGATGTATGTTGTTTAATCTCCACGTATTTTTTAATTTGCCACTTTTCCTTTTAGTGATTTTTAGTTTCATGCCATTGTGATCAGAAAAGATACTTGGTATGATTTCAATATTTTTAAATTTGCTGAGAATTGTGACCTAACACATCCTGGAGTGTGTCCTGTGTGCTGATGAAAAGAATGTGTATTCTTCTGTTGGTGGATGGAATGTTCTATATATGTTTGGTTCATTTGGTCTGAAGTACAGTTTAAGTCCAATGTTTCTGTATTGATTTTCTGTCTGGATGATCTATCCATTGTTGAATGTGTGGTTTTGAAGTCCCCTACTATTATTGTTTTGTCTATTTTTCCTTCAGATCTGTAAGTATTTGCTGTATATATTTAGGCACTCCAATGTTGGGTGTATAAATATTTACAGTTGTTATACCCTTTAACCCTTTCATCCTTGTATAATGGTTTACATAATTCTTCTTTGTGTATCATTACAGTTTTTCTCTTAAAGTCTGCTTTGTCTGCTCTAAGTATGGGTACCCTTGCTCTCTTTAAGTTTCCCTTAGTGTGGACTGTCTTTTTCTATCCCTTCACTTTCAGCCTGTGTATATCCCTAGAGCTGACATGAATCTTTTGTAGGCAGCATAAACTCAGGTCTCTTTTTTATTTTTCTTATTCTTTCAGCCACTCTATGTCTTTTAATTTTAATTTTATTTTGTTAGTCACCGTACAGTACCTCATTAGTTTTTGATGTAGTGTTCCATGATTCATTGTTTTCATGTAACACCCAGTGCCCCATGCAATACATGCCCTCCTTAATACCCATCACCGGCTAACCCATTTCCCCTGCCCCCCTCCCCTCTAAAACCCTTGGTTTGTTTCTCGGAGTCCATAGTCTCTCATGGTTCGTCTCTCCCTCCAATTCCACCCCCCCCATTTTTCCCTTCCTTCTCCTAATGTCCTCCATGCTATTCCTTATGTTCCACAAATAAGTGAAACCATATGATAATTGACTTTCTCTGCTTGACTTATTTCACTTAGCATAATCTCCTCCAGTCCCATCCATGTTGATGTAAAAGTTGGGTGTTCTTTCTGATGGCTGAGTAATATTCTGTTGTATATATGGACCACATCTTCTTTATCCATTTGTCTGTTGAAGGGCATCTTGGCTCTTTCCACAGTTTGGCTATTGCAGACGTTGCTGCTATGAACATCGGGCTGCATATGGCCCTTCTTTTCACTACGTCTGTGTCTTTGGGGTAAATACCCAGTAATGCAATTGCTGGGTCATAGGGTAGCTCTATTTTTAATTTTTTGAGGAACCTCCACGCTGTTTTCCAAAGTGGCTGTACCAACTTGCATTCCCACCAACAGTGTAAGAGGGTTCCCCTTTCTCCACAACCTCTCCAACATTTGTTGTTTCTTGCCTTGTCAATTTTTGTCATTCTAACTGATACAAGGTGGTATCTCAATGTGGTTTTGATTTGAATTTCCTGATGGCTAATGATGATGAACATTTTTTCGTGTGCCTGTTAGCCATTTGTATGTCTTCTTTTGAGAAGTGTCTGTTCATGTCTTCTGCCCATTTTTTGACTTGATTATTTGTTTTTTGGGTGTTGAGTTTGAGAAGTTCTTTATAGATCTTGGAAATCAGCCCATTGTCTGTAGTGTCATTTGCAAATATCTTCTCCCATTCTGTGGGTTGCCTCTTTGTTTTGTTGACTGTTTCCTTTGCTGTGCAGAAGCTTTTCATCTTGATAAAGTCCCAAAAGTTCATTTTTGCTTTTGTTTCACTAGTCTTTGGAGATGTATCTTGAAAGAAGTTGCTGTGGCCGATGTTGAAGAGGTTACTGCCCTATGATCTCCTCTAGGATTTTGATGGATTCCTGTCTCACATTGAGGTCTTTCATCCATTTTGAGTTTATCTTTGTGTATGGTGTTAGAGAATGGTCGAGTTTCATTCTTCTGTATATAGCTGTCCAATTTTCCCAGCACCATTTATTGAAGAGACTGTCTTTTTTCCATTGTACATTTTTTCCTGCTTTGTCAAAGATTATTTGACCATAGAGTTGAGGGTCCATATCTGGGTTCTCTATTCTGTTCCATTGGTCTATATGTCTGTTTTTGTGCCAGTACCATGCTGTCTTGGTGATCACGGCTTGGCAATATAGCTTGAAATCAGGCAGTGTGATGCCTCCAGCTTTGTTTTTCTTTTTCAACATTTCCTTGGTGATTTGAGGTCTTTTCTGATTCCATACAAATTTTGGGATTGTTTGTTCCAGCACTTTGAAAAATGTCATTGGGATTTTGATCAGGATGGCATTGAAGGAATAGATTGTTCTGGGCAGCATAGACATTTTAGCAATGTTTATTCTTCCCATCCATGAGCATGGAATGTTTTTCCATCTTTTTGTGTCTACTTCAATTTCTTTCATGAATGCTCTGTAGTTCCTTGAGTTCAGATCCTTTACCTCTTTGGATAGGTTTATTCTGAGGTATCTTATGGTTTTTGGTGCTATTGTAAATGGAATCAATTCTCTAATTTCTCTTTCTATAGTTGCATTGTTAATGTATAAGAAAGCAACTGATTTCTGTGCATTGATTTTGTATCCTGCCACATTACTGAATTGCTGTATGAGTTCTAGTAATTTGGGGGTGGAGACTTTTGGATTTTCCACATAAAGTATCATGTCATCTGCGAAGAGAGAGAGTTTGGCTTCTTTGCCAATTTGAATACATTTTATTTCTTTTTGTAGGCTGATTGCTGTTGCTAGGACTTCTAGTACTATGTTGAACAATAGTGGCAAGAGTGGGCATCCTTGTCGTGTTCCTCATCTTAAGGGAAAGGCTCTCAGCTTTTCCCCATTGAGGATGATATTCGCTGTGAGTTTTTCATGGATGGATTTTATGAACTTGAGGAATGTTCCCTCTATCCCTATACTCTGAAGAGTTTTAATCAGGAAAGGATGCTGTATTTTGTCAAATGCTTTTTCTGCATCAATTGAGAGGACCATATGGTTCCTCTCTCTCCTCTTATTAATATGTTCTATCACATTGATTGATTTGCGAATGTTGAACCCTTGCATCCTGGGGATAAATCCCACTTGGTCCTGGTGGATGATCCTTTTAATGAATTGTTGGATCCTATTAGCTAGGATTTTGTTGAGAATTTTGGAATCCATATTCATCAGGGATATCGGTCTGAAATTCTCCTTTTTGGTGGGGTCTTTGCCTGGTTTGGGGATTAAGGTGATGCTGGCCTCATAGAATGAGTCTGGAAGCTTTCCTTTTGTTTCTATTTTTTGAAACAGCTTCAGGAGAACAGGTATTATTTCTTCTTTGAATGTTTGGTAGATTCCCTAGGGAATCCATCAGGCCCTGGACTCTTGTTTTTTTGGGAGGTTTTGATCACTGCTTCAATCTCGTTACTGGTATTGGCTGATTCAGGTTGTCAGTTTCTTCCTGTTTCAGTCTTGGCAGCTTATAGGTTTTTAGAAAGGCATCCATTTCTTCCAGGTTGCTTAAATTATTGGCATATTGTTGTTGATAATAATTTCTAATAATTGTTTCTGTTTTCTTGGTGTTAATCTTGATCTCTCCCCTTTCATTCATAATTATTAATTTGAGTCCTTTCTCTTTTCTTTTGGATAAGTCTGGTCAATGGTTTATTGATCTTATTAATTCTTTCCAAGAACCAGCTTCTAGTTTCGTTGATCTAATCTAATGTGTTTCTGGTTTCTAATTCATTGATCTCTGCCCTAATCTTAATTATTTCTCTTCTAATGTGTGGCTTAGGCATCATTTTCTGCTATTTCTCCAGTTCTTTAAGGTGTAAAGTTAGTTGGTGAATTCAGGATTTTTCTATTTTTTTGAGTGAGGCTTGGATGGCTGTGTATTTCCCCCTTAGGACGGCCTTTGCAGTATCCCATAGGTTTTGGACCAATGTGTTTTTGTTCTCATTGGTTTCCATGAATTGTCTGAGTTCTTCTTTGATTTCCTGGTTGACCCAAACATTCTTGAGCAGAGTGGTCTTTAGCTTCCAAGTGTTTGAATTTCTTTCAAATTTTTTCTTGTGATTGAGTTCTAGTTTTAAAGCATTATGGTCTGAGAATGTGCAGGGAATAATCTCAATCTTTTGGTATTGGTTGGGACCTGATTTGTGACCCAGTATGTGGTCTATTCTGGAGAATGTTCCATGTGGGGTGTTGTTTTAGGGTGGGATGTTCTGTATATATTTTTGAGGTCCATCTGGTCCAGTGTTTCATTCAAAGCTCTTGTTTCTTTGTTGATTTTCTGCTTAGATCATCTGTCTATTGCTGAGGGTGGAGTACTGAGGTCTCCTACAATTAACATATTATTATCAATATGACTCTTTATTTTGGTTAACAGTTGGCTTATGTAGTTGGTTGCTCCCATGTTGGGGGCATAGATATTTACAATTGTTAGATCTTCTTGTTGGATAGACCCTTTAAGAATTACATAGTGTCCTTCTGTGTCTCTTAACTATGGTCTTTAGCTTAAAATTTAATTTGTCTGATACAAGAATTGCTACCCCAGCTTTCTTTTGAGGTCCGTTGGCATGGAAGATGGATCTCCATCCCTTCACTTTCAGTCTGGATGTATCTTTAGGTTCAAAATGAGTCTCGTGTAGACAGCATATGGATGGGTCCTGTCTTTTTATCCAATCTGCAACCCTGTGCCATTTTATGGGAGCATTTAAGCCGTTCACATTGAGAGTGATTATTGAAAGATATGAATTTATTGTCATGTGAAGTCCTTGTTTCTATAGATTGTCTCTGTAAATTTCTGTTCTATATCACTCTTGGGGTCTTTCTCCTTTTATAGAACCCCCCTTAATATTTCTTGCAGGGCCGGCTTAGTGGTCACATATTCTTTCAGTTTCTGCCATCTTGGAAGCTCTGCATCTCCCCATCCATTCTAAATGACAGCCTTGCCAGATAAAGTATTCTTGGCTGCATGTTCTTCTCATTTAGTACCCTGAACATGTCTTGCCAGGCCTTTCTGGCTTGCCAGGTCTCTGTGAATAGGTCTGACGTTATTCTGATGTTCCTCCCTCTGTACATAAGGAATCTCTTCCCCCTAACTGCCCTTAAGATGGTTTCCTTGGTTCTAAGATTTGCGAGTTTTACTATTACATGCCAGGGTGTTGGCCTGTTTTCCTTGATCTTGGGAGGGGTTCTCTCTGCCACTAGGACAGACATGAATGTTTGTTTCATTCCCCACATTAGGGAAGTTCTCAGCTGTGATTTGCTCAAATATGTCTTCTAGTCCTCTGTCTCTCTCCACCCCCTCAGTGATCCCAATAATTCTGACATTGGAACGTTTCATGGCATCACTTATTTCTTTAATTCTGTTTTCATGGATTTTGAGCTGTTTTTCCCAGGCCTCCTCTTTTCCCTTCTTTTCTATCAATTGGTCTTCTAGATCACTAATTCACTTTTCTGCCTCATTTACCCTAGTTGTTAGAGTATCTAGATTAGATTGGATCTCATTGATAGCATTTTTAAGTTCTGCCAGTTCATCTTTCATTTCTGCCCTTAGAGATTCTATGTTGCCATTAATCAATTTTTCCATTCTAGCTATCGTCTTCATAACTGTACCCTGAAGTCTATTTCCAACATCTTGGTTATATCTGTATCCATTTATAAATCTGTGGCAGAAGTCACAGTCTCTGAGTCTTTCCTATTTTGGGGGTTCCTCCTCCTAGTCATTCTCGAAACTAGCCACCTGCAATATTCTGTTTGTAGAGATCCAGATACATCTTCTTACATCTCAGGCTGATTTTGTGGGTGCTCAGAGTGGTCTGGTAGATATCCAGTTCAATTCAGGGGACTGGTTGGAAGAGGGTCTCCTACACCTCTGCCATCTTTTCCTCCCAGCCACTCTGTCTTTTGATTGGAGAATTATCGCATTTACATTTAAAGGAATTACTGATAGGTAAGGACTTACTAATGCCATATTGTTCATTATTTTCTGGCTGTTTTGTAGTTTCTTTGTTCTTTCTTCCTCTCTTGCTGTCTTCCTTTGTGAACTGATGATTTTTTGTAGCGATATACTTTGATTACCTTCTCATTATCTTGTGTCCATCCACTGTAGGTTTTTGCTTTGTAGTTACCTTGAGGCTCACATGAAACATCTTTGAGATATAACAATCAATTGTGAGCTGATAACAACTTAACTTTGATTGCATTAAAAAAACTCTGTTTTTACACACATGCCCATATTTTATGTTTTTGATGTCACAGTTTCAATCTTCTTATATTGTGTACCCATTAACAAGTTATTGTAACTATATTTATTTTTGTACTTCTGTCCTTTAACTTTTATATTAGAGTTAAATGATTAACACATCACCATGTTACATACAATATTGGAGTATTTAGAATTTGATTCTGTACTTATCTTTACCAGTGTGTTTTATATTTTCATATTTTCATGTTACTAGTTAGCATCCTTTCATTTCAGCTTGAAGAATTCCTTTCAGCATCTTTTGTAAGGCAGGCCTAGTGATGAAGAATTGCATCAGTTTCATTTCTCTGGGAAAGCCTTCATTTCTTTTTCATTTTTTAAAATCTCTTTTTCATTTCTAAAGGATAATTGTCAAATAGAGTATTCTTTGTTGGCAGTGTTTTTCTCTTAGCACTTTGAATATATCATCCCACCTTCTCCTAGCCTGTAAGGTTCCTGCTGAGAAATCCACTGATAGCCTTATGGGTGTTCCTTGTAAGTGATAAGCTTCTTTTCCTGGGCTGCTTTCAAGATTCTGTCTTTGTTTTTTTGACAGTTTTATTATACTGTGTCTTGGAGAAGATCTCTTTGAGTTGAATTTGTTTGGGGACCTATTAGCTTCCTGAATTTGGATGTGCAAATCTTTCACCAGTTTTGGGAGGTTCTAAGCCATTATTTCTTTAAATATGTTTTCTGCCCCCCTTTGCCTCTCTTCTTCTCGGACTCCAATAATGCATGGATTGTTCCTTTTATTTTATTTTATTTTTAAGATTTCATTATTTATTTGAGAGAGAGTGAGAGAGAGCATGAGAGGGAAGAGGGTCAGAGGGAGTAGCAGACTCCCCGCTGAGCAGGGAGCCCAATGTGGGGCTCAATCCCAGGACACTGGGATTATGACTTGAGCTGAAGGCAGTCGCTTAACCAACTGAGCCACTGAGGTGCCCCAGATTGTTCCTTTTATTGATGTTTAATTATTCCCTTGTCTATCTCTTCCTGTCTTTTTCTTTTTGTTTTTGCTCCTCTGGTTGGATAATTTCAAATGACCTGTTTTGGGGTTTACTGATTCTTTCTTCCACTTGGTCCAGTCTGCTGTTGAAGCCCTCTATTGAATTCTTTGTTATAGTCATTTTATTCTTCAGCCTCAAAATTTCTGTTTAGTTCTTTATGTTTTCTATCCCTTTGTTACTTCTCAGTTTGTTCTTTTATTGTTTTCCTGGTTTCATTGAATTGTTTGTGTTCTTTTTAGCTTTCTGAGCATCTTTAGAACAATTATTTTGAATCCTTTGTCAGACAATTCATGTATCTCCATTTCTTCATATTCACTTAATGGGAGTTTACTGTGTTCCATTGGTGGTGTCATGTTTTCTTGATTCTTCATGCCTACTTTCCACAGTCATACAGCTAAGAATCACATTTTCCATGTATTGTGCATAATTATTGTCATACCTAATGAGTGTTATAATAATACAATTGATAATAATTGTTATTTTCCATTTCCATCTCCAAATAGATGGCATTTGAATTGAAGCAGTTGCCATTCTTTTGTGAAAATGTAAGGGTTTAACTTGACCATTTGCTAGCTGTCGCTTGGTATGTTTGCATGGAAGTTTCAACAAAGATGCCACAAAGCATTGTGTATATTTTGTCACCAAAAATATAGCTGTGAATCTGCTTAAATACTTGTATAATTGGCATCTTTATTATGTTGAGTCTTCTAATCCATGAAAACAGTATGTATTCCACTTATTTAGGTTTTCTTTGATGTTTTTATCAGTACTTTATAGTTTTCAGCATATAAGTTCTATTAGATTTATACCTAAATATTTCTCCTTTTTTTGAGTGATTATAAATGGCATTGTATTTTTAATTTCAGCCTCTTTGTGTTTATTGCTAGTATGTAGAAATACAAGTGATGTTTTTATGTTGATTTTTTATCCTGCAGTCTTGCTAAACTCATTTAGAAGGGTTTTTTGTTTGTTTGTTTGTTTGTTTTGGTTTTGGTTTTGGTAGATTCCTTGGTACTTTCTATGTAGATCATTATGTCATTCGCAAATAGAGCCAGTTTTATTTTTTCCTTTTCAATCTGTGTGCCTTTTATTTCTTGCCTTATTGCAATGGTTAAATTTTCCATTAATATGTTGAATCAGAAATGTACTGCTTAAAAAAAAAAAAAACAACTTACAGTCAAAATGTACACCAGGGGGATGCCTGGGTGGCTCAGTCATTAAGTGTCTGCCTTCAGCTCAGGTCATGGTCCCAGCGTCCTGGGATTGAGCCCCGCATCGGGCTCCTTGCTCGGCGGGAAGCCTGCTTCTCCCTCTCCCACTCCCCCTGCTTGTGTTCCCTCTCTTGCTGTCTCTCTCCCTCTCTCTGTCAAATAAATAAATAAAATCTTAAAAAAAAAAAATGTACACCAGGGATTGTGATCTAAAATACCCTAGGACCAGGCAAATAATATGTATAAATTGGATGAAGTAGTAGTAATTAATGGGAATGTATACTGGAGAATATATGTACCTCCTAAAGATAAAGATAAAAGATAACCAAATCCAAAGACTTAAAAACCACTGTTTTTTGTCTTTTGTTTTTTTTCTGGCCAAACAAAATATATTTTCAAGCAGGGTTTGGCTGAAGATAATCATTGGTCTCCAGCCTCTGCATGGAGTTGCATTCAAAGAAAATGCAAATCGAACTCCACAAGCCTTGAGTAATACCTTAGATTCTACATGTGCCAAATAAGAGCCCTACTTTCTGTGGATTATAATCAGATCATATTGAGATAAGGATTAAGACTCAGTTGGCAACAGATGTTACATTGGTTAGCTATTCATATATAACGTACCACCCCTAAACTATTTATTATTGCATTTATTCTTAGTCTGTGTGTCAGTTGGTCAAGGCAAAATTTCAAAATTGCAATTCAATCTTATACACATTTTCTGCAAATTACTAAATCCTTCTCTCCCTATTTATGGAAAGTATTGTATTAGTTTTCCATGACAAAATACTCCAGACTTGGTGGCTTAAAGAACAGAAATTGATTTTTCACAGTTCTTGAGGCTAGAAGTCTAAGATCAAGGTGTCAGCAGGGTTGGTTTCTTCTGAGTCCTTTCTCATTCGCTTGTAGATGGCTGTCTTCTCCCCGTGTCTTCATGTGGTTTTCCCTATGTGAATATCTGTGTTCTAAGGTTCTCTTCTTATAAGAACACTGGTCATGTTGGATTAGGACTCACTCTAATGACCTCATTTTAACTTAATGACCTTTTTAAAATCCTGTCTTTAAATAGAGTCACATTATAGTTTTTTCATGTGTCATCCTTTCATTTTCCTCCAGATGAAATTTTTAGCAGGACCTTTACTTTTCTGCCCCCTCTTATATGAGAGTACTATAGTTACTCAAGTCATAAACCCTGGCTTAATTTAATTCAGATATTAAAATATATAGTTAATCAAAACTCAAATTTGATTTAATGCCACATCCTCACACCCTTCCTGGCTGCTTGGAAGCACTGAGTGGGGAGGGGTCAGGGTTTGGCAGCTTTTCTATTTCTCCGTTTCCTCCTCCCTAAAGTTGACCTGCCCCTCTACCCCTACTTTAACTCCAACACTGGAGCTGGGAGGGAGGAATAGTTAGACATGGAAAATTCCTATAGGGATGGTACCCTTGGGAGCTGACTTCACACTCTTTGAGCCCAGCATAGGCTCAAAGCAGACGATGGCTCTTGTGGGTATATTTTGTAGATTAGCAGAGGTTTTATGCTGGGTGCCTCTCTTCTGCATTTCACAGGACCTGGGAAAATTCCTCTTTTTTCCTGGCAGCATCTTGAAACAATTTCCTCTTTACCTCCAGCTTGTTTTCCAAGATCAATCTGCTTCTCCAGGAGACAACCCATACCAACTCCCTCCTCCTTATGGTCCGCATCTAGTCCATGGAGAACATCTGCCCAGCTGCAGCTCAGGCCACCATTTGTGTTAGCTCTCTCTGACATGAGTTAGCCGAACTCAGACACCTTAACCAACTGAGCCACCCAGGCGCCCCTAGAAATATGGGAGGAGCTGTGAAGTCATACTGCTAAGGGTATGTGTATGGGAACAAAATAATTTGTAGCCATTTTTAGACTCTAAGACAGATGTCTTAGCTTTGTTTTCTAGTTTTATCAAGAGGCTGTCATTAAAAAAAAAACAAAAACAAAACAAAAGCAAACTCTTGGTAAAGCAAATATACTCAACTTAAGAATTTGTATTTTATTATTTTTTGCCTTCTGAATAAAGTCCTACAGTCTCATTACCTATTCTGTGCTTTCCTTTATATCTACTCTTAATCAGCATATCTCCTTAATCTTTTAGAGTTCAGAGCCCACAGTCCATTAGTAATTATGGTAACTACAAGGAAGCTGTTTATTTTTTTTCCCTCCAAATTCCCTATAGGGTGGCAAGAATAAAATTTTGATTTATAGTTGAGTTAGAAAGTGAAAATAAAAATTGTAATAGTTGGTAAATCTGCTTAAAAATGACTGTTTTTAAAAACTGACTGCTAAATATACCGAATTAAGTTAATTGAACAAATATGAAGGTTCTCTGTATGCCAGACACTGTTCTAGATGCTGAAAATATAGTGAACAAAATGGACAATGACTTGTTTTCACTAAGCTTATCTCTAGTGAGGAAGGCAAATAATAAGAGCTAAACAAATAAACAAGTGAAGTAATTTTGTATTTTTATTAGTTTTGTAAGATAAATCATAAAAATAATGATGGAGAAAATAAGAGTATTAAGTATCACTACTACGATTATTTCAGAAGCTCATTAAGTTTGCTAAATTGCTGATTCTATATAACATTGAAATGTGCAAAAGTCCAATTTTGAATTTAAACAAGTCAAATAAAACCCAACAAATAGAGGCCCACAGTTCTGAAAATAATAGTTTCTTACTCCTTTTATAGGAAATTTAAGGAAATAAAGATGACAACTGCATATATCATAAGCATATTTATATTGAACTTCAAGAAAGCTTACACTAGTGTTCTTTGGTGGTAAGCAACCAAAATCAATTTTAATTAACTTAAGACTGAGAAAAAGTCTGGAGGGGCATGGGAAAGCTCCCAGGATTGAGGGGAAGGGTAACGAACTAGAATGAAAACAGAGAAGAAGTAGAAGAGCTTGAGTGGCTTTGGGTTGGTGTATGTAACAGATAGATTGCATTTAATGGCTGGGATTCTTCATCTCCTCTTGTATCTGTACTCTTTGTCATCTAACTTTTCAGTATGTAACTTTGCAATATTCTTCCACTATGGATGGGGCTTTTTGCCCTATTCCTTGACTCTGGGCTCAGTTTTGGGACTTGTTTCAGTCAATGGGATGTTAGTAAATGTGACATAACCAGAAGCTTGAAAAGTGTTTGCACAATAATGTTTGTTTGCTCTTACTATTCTGTCATTACCATGAGAACATGCCAGGCTAACCTACTGGGAATGAGAGTTTCATAGCCCAGTGTCCCATCCTCACACTTAACAGCAAGCTCCCTGCCAGACATGTGGACAAGCTCAGCCATAACAAGAAGAACCACTTAGTCACTGATCAGCAGATTTATGAGCCAAATAATGCTTATTCTTTCAAGGAACTGGGTTTTAGAGTTGGTTACATAATATGGTGGCAAAACATAACTGATATAATGAGGATCTCAGAAGAGTAGCTGATGGATGCCTATTTTAGGCATAGCTATTGTCAGTTCTTTTGTCATTCTGCTCAGCATTCAGATTCTGTAAATAAAAACATAAATTGACCTAGCTTGGGTCATGTGTGCACACCTTGGCTAGAAGAGAGCAGATCACCTTGTCATTTCCACTAGTCTTTATCCAGTGGAGGATGTGCTAAATCTCCTTAAAAAAGGCAGAATGAATATTGATTTGATGAAAATACCTACAAGGCATTTATTTACTGAATGACACTGAGTGTTTGTTTAAAAAGTGTTTTATGTTATTGACAAATATTTAAATGTTAGGGTGTTTAAAAAGAAAAAAGACTATTTTTTTTAAGAATCAGTTTGATTAGGAATTCATTTATTCATTCAACAAGCACTTACTGACCTGCTATCACAAGGCACTGTGCGAGGGCTAAAGATACAGAAATAGCAAATCTGTGTTTTGTTTTGTTTTTTTAAATCATCACCACTTGGAGAGACAGGCAATGAATCCCATGATTATATTGTGGTAGAGTGCTAAGTTGAAATACATATGGGGTGAGATGAGAGAAGAGGGTAGGTGGGTCCTACCTCATTCTAGGGGTCTCAGAGAGGAATACAAGAGGAAAATGATGCCTTAACTAATCTGGAAGGTGGATGAGAATGGAGAAGACTGTTCCAGACAGTTCATGTGCAAAGACAAGAAGGAATGAGAGAAAATGGTGAATTGAGGGAATTACTTGTATCTGATAAAACCAAGTGGTTTGAACTGATTGAGAATGAAAAGCAGACAATGGCCAGATCATGCAAGCCAATGCTTGAAATGTTAAAGGGCTTTAGACGTTGTCCAAAGGTGATAGAAAACTGCTGAGGAATTTTAAGAGTGGCATGCTTAGTTTTTTAAAAATTGGGGTAAGAGGCGCCTGGGTGGCTCAGTTGTTAAGCGTCTGCCTTCAGCTCAGGTCATGATCCCAGGGTCCTGGGATCGAGTCCCACATCAGGCTCTCTGCTCAGCAGGAAGCCTGCTTCTCCCTCTCCCACTGCCCCTGCTTGTGTTCCCTCTCTCACTGTCAAATAAATAAATAAAAAATCTTTAAAAAAAATTGGGGTAAAAACCATATAACATAAAATTTACCATCTCAACCATTTTTGAAGTATAGAGTTCAGTAGTAGTAAGTATATTCACATTGTTGTGAAACAGAACTCTAGAACTTTTTCACCTTACAAATCTGAAACTATATCCATTAAGCAACATCTCCTCTCTTCCCCCTCCCCACAACCCTCCGTAACTACCATTTTACTTGCTGTTTCTATGAGTTTGACTACTTTTGATACTTCATATAGGTAGAATCATACAGTATTTGTCTTTCTGTAACTGGCTTATTTCACTTAACATAATGGCCTCAAGGTTCATCTACATAGTAAGTATGTGACAGGATTTCCTTCCTTTTTAAGGGTGAGTCATATTCTGTTGTATGTATTTTGTTTATTCATCTGTCCATGGATATTTGTGTTGCTTCCACCTCTTGGCTATTATAGTGCTGCTATGAACATGAGTGTGCAAGTATCAGCACACTCATTTTAAGAAGCACACTGGCAACAGTCTAGTTGGAGGATGGACTGGAGTTGTTTGCCCCTGGAAGTGGAAAGGTGAGATCATAAGTTCTGAACTCAGATAGTGGTAGTGGTGGAGAGAGACAGGCGGGACAGATTTGAAAAAGATTTAGACTTACAGAATTGAAAATACTTCCAAATTGAACAGTTAGATGTAGTGTGGGAGGAGTGAATGAGAAAAAAAACTGTGATTGCAGTTGGTTTACAGGTAGAGTATGAATGAAGCCATTGAGTTTTGAAGCTAATGTCAACCTAAGGACAGATTTGTGAGGAGAGGCTGTGCCTGACTAAACAGGAAGAGTAAAACACTGGAAAGAAATAAGGGGACCCACAGGTTCCTCAATGTCCAGATCTAATTTATATGCAGGATAAATATAGTCACAGGAACAGAAGGGGTTAGTTGTGGCCACATTCTTTTTGTGAACTGGCAGCATGAAAAGAGCATTTAGAGAAGATATACCAGAGGAGGCGTCTGCATTGTATGATGGCACTTTAGATAGTTTGGGGTTAAGTACTATTGTTATAGGATCAAAGACTGTATGTAATGCCAGAATACTCAAGCTCATGCCGAGCTTTGAAGCTTGTGAATCTGGAATGCCTGTACAGTATTGGAATAATCCTGGAGATCATAAAACAAAGAGGCTCCACCTATCAAAATTATTGTTGCTGAAATCATACATGAAGGCTGGTGTTCTCAGGACTTTCTTTATATTAACACCAGTTGTGCATAGGGCCTAGAGAAGTTTGCATCCTAAAAATGTGCATTTTTTAATATTTAAGTTTTTGCTACATTAATCCCTTTTTCTATATGTTTGGATTTTGAATGAAGATTTGGTGTTCTAAAATTTTTATCTGGAAGTAATTTCAAATTTACAGAAAAGGTGTAACAAAAGCACTAAAAAATCCAAATATCTTCTACCTAGTTTTACATAATCTTAAGATAGCTTAACATTGTTAACATTTAAATGCTATAACATTTGCTCTTTCTCTGTCCCTCTCTCTCCCCCATCTCTCAACACACACACACACACACACACACACACACACACATTTTCCTGTCATTTGAGAGTAAATCGCATGTATCATTGTCCTAGTATTTAGTGTGTATTGGTTAAGAAGGGGGATATTTTCTTATATAAACACAATACAGTTATCAATGTAAATAAATTTAATATTGATGCAGTACTTCTATCTACTCTACCATCTATGTTCTACTTTTGTCAATTGACCCAATAATGTCCTTTTTAATACCATTTCCCCCTTCCAGTACAGGATCCAGTCTAGGATTACGTATCAATTTAATTGGCATGACTCCTTAATCTTCTCCATTCTGGAGGCGTTCCCCAGTCTTTCGTGACACTGCCATATTTAAAGAATACAATCTCCTTCTTTTAAATAAGATACTTCTCATTTTGGGTTTGTCGGATATTTCCTCATGACTATCCTCAGGTGGTATTCCTTGTAGTAATCCTACTTAAGTGATGTTGAGACATTCTGCAGTCAGATGCTCTACCCCTGAGCTATACCCCCACACCTTGTTGAGACATTCTGAAGATACAATGTCTGGGGGCACACAATATCCTTTTGCCCCTCTATGGTGGTGATATCTGATCAGCTGGTCAAAGGGCCATCCAGTTTCTTCACTATATATTTACTGCCTTTTCCTTGCATACTTAATAAGCAACTTGTGGGGAGATGCATTAAGATTGTGCAGATATACTGCTTCTCATCCAAAATTCCCTTCTTGGTTCAGCTTCCATTGACATTTCTTGCCTGAACTAGTTTTTCCCGCTTTCCAGTGATGATAGAGAAATGGTAGCTCTGCAACTTGAACCCTCTGTCCTCCATGTCGACCAGTTGGCGCTTAGCCACCTGAGTGCTGAAACAAGTGCCCTCCCTTCTCCCATTCACCTATTTGTATTCTAATCTGTTTATTATCAGTTCAGACTCATGGATTCCTATTTTTTAATGGCTTACAAATTCATTACTGTCCCACATTTGTTCTGTGGGATTCCCTTCAAGCTATCTTCTGTATCCTCGTGACACCCCCTCCCCCATCCTATTTTTGAATATTTTCTAACTTTATGGCATAATAAGACTCATGAGATTTAGATTTAATAATCTGAATCTGGCAATGTCACAAATCTAATGTAAAATTAAATCATCTTGTTCACTTGGAATCTTCATCTCATGATGGAAATTATTAAAGAGCTGTCTATATCTATGACCCAAAGACAAACAGTCATCTGACAAATCTATCGTTGCTACATCAAACTGACAGCAATTGACAGAGAAATCAGCTGTATATCATAGGATATTGAAGAATTTTAATAAATCTTTGCTTTGTAAATGTTAAAAGTTTTTATTTGGTGGCCTCGTTTAAATGGCATATTACCTATTTTAAAACAATCTTCATAGAAATATCATTCAAGAAACAAAACTTTGAAGGGGCGCCTGGGTGGCTCAGTTGGTTAAGCGACTGCTTTCGGCTCGGGTCATGATCCTGGAGTCCCGGGATCGAGCCCCACATCGGGCTCCCTGCTCGGCAGGAAGCCTGCTTCTCCCTCTCTCACTCCCCCTGCTTGTGTTCCCTCTCTCGCTGCCTCTCTCTCTCTGTTGAAAAATAAATAAAATCTTTAAAAAAAAAAAAAAAGGAAAAAAGAAACAAAACTTTGAAGATAGGAATTTCTTTGGAAAGCGTACTTAGCTAGTGGGTCTCAACAGAAAAGTTTTCATTTTGTTTATTACTCTTTTGTGTTAAGATACTTTAAGCAAGGTATTTGAGATTTCTTGAGAGATTTTGCTCTAGATATTTCTTTTTACATTTCTATATACTTCAACATCATATCACTATTTCATGTTAATTGTAAAATTATTTCATCTGTACCTTTTTATTTCATGCTCATGCTTCTCCTCTCCTACCATGGTTCCCTGTCAACTTTGGCTACAAGAAAGAGAAATCAAAGTTATAGAGTTCAGAGATCTTTGTCAGAGGTCTTATTTAATGAAAATGTCCCTTGTGTTAAATTATTTGAATGGTGTTTAGAATCAGTCCTGCAGGGAGAAGTATATTCTTTGTGTGTTTTATTATTTGTAACTTAGTTCATAGTACCTTGAATAATTTTTCTAACAGCATCAAGGTGAGTAAATATGCAATAATATACTCTATTGAAACATCCTTTAAAAAATTAATTCAGCAAGTATTATATATTTATTTGATTGCTTTGATTGCTTACCATGCGCTTGGCATTGTGCTGTTTTAGAGGCATCAGAAAAGTTCTATAATATTCTATTCCAGTGAAAAGGTTAAGACTTTTGGGAAATATAAAAAAATTACAAGAAATACTAGATAATAGTATCAGTGAGAATTACTGGGTTAGGTGTTAATGTAGAACTACAACTTTGATAGAGCTGTGCTTGAAATTCGTTCTCTGAGTGTACTATTTATCTAGCAGTGTGTCACAAACTATCCCGAAACTTGGCAGCTTAACACAACAAACAGTTATTATCTCACGGGGTTCATGAAGCCAGACATCCAGGAGTGGCCTGGCTGGGTGGCTCTGGCTCAGCATCTCTCTTGAGGTTCCTGACAAGTTGTCAGTATAGGCTGCTGACATCTCAAGGCTAGAGAATCTGCTTCCAGGCTGACTCATATCAGGATCAGCAAGTCTCTGTTCTTTTATGGCTGTTGAGGGAAGCTTTAGTTCCTCACCGTGTAAACCTCCCCATAGGACTGCTCACAACATGGCACCTTGCTTCCCCCAGAGTGAGCAGTCTGAGAAGGAAGGAGAGTGAGTGCCCAAAGTGGAAGTCACAGTCTTTTTATAACTAACCTTGAGAGTGACCTATGCTATTGGTCACACAGACTAATTCTGGTAAAATGTGTGGAGGACGACTCCCGAGGGTGGGTTCAGGAGGCAGGGTTTCTTGGGAGCCATTATGGAGGCTGTCTACCGTACAGAGGCAGGTCAGCTTCGCAGTGGAAGAACCGCTAGTCCTCTGAGGCAGCTGGTGGAGTCTGTAGTGTGTCCTCCAAGACCTTACCTGCTGGCAGCTGGCCCATTTATAATGGTCTGCTTGGGGCCCAGATGGCTGGTTGGCTGAGGTAGCCTTAATTTCAAGAATCTTGAGGCGGTGTGGACAGCTTACAGTATAGAACATCAGAAATATAAGATTTGAACCATCCCTTTGATCTTGCCTCTGTCTAGCCACCTGAATAGCCTATAATAAGCCTGTTTTATCCCAGGATATTTATTGAACCCTGGAGATACAGTGGTGAACAAATAGAAATGATTTTGACCCTTACACAACATTCAGTGTGATAGGCCAGATATGTATTAAACAACTAATGTCACAGATAATCATTTAATTACAATTATGACAATGGCAGCTGTTTTATTTTAAAGTCCATGGAAAGTGTCAGTGCCTCTTCTAGGCAGGGACACAAAGTCAGCTTTGAGCTGATCTTCAGAGGCCTAATAGTTATGTAACTGTAAAATGAATGGGCAACCTTCACCTTGGGTTTAGAATAAGGCCTTTTTTTTTTTTGGTAGAGGAGGCAGATTGCTTGCAAACTGCTTCCTTTGTGGATGTGATGAGTTCAGAGAAGCCACGCAGAGGAGATCTGAGAACAGAGCACACGTCATCTCCTACAGCTCGATCTTTAGGTTCTCACTATATCTTCAGCATGTTGAGCAACAGTGTTTCTGGGAAGATTTACAATTACAGAAATTTGTTCCCCTTCAGAATACATAATCTCTGCTGTAGTCATTAGGCACATTCAAAAAATATATTAATAATCCATTAAAGGTATTGATGCCTTGCCAATTAGGTGATTTAATATTTGATGTGCCTCATATCCTCTAGCTTATTTATTTATTTTTTTCTAGCTTATTTGTATTAAAAAAACAGTGAGTTGAAATTTTAGTCTTCTTTTAAGTGCATTAAGTTTTCATCAAGCCTTTTAGGTTAATTGGTCACAGTGCTTGCTTTGTTTCTGTGATTGTGTCATGATGGCATCTTAAGTTGTCTTCTTTTGATAGAGACACACTTTTGTATAATCAATATATAGGAATATTTTCACAGGTTGAAATAAATAGGTTTTTCCCATTTTTCTTGAAACACAAAAATGCTTGGTCTACCTTTCATTCCCCCACATCTGAGGCAAACATATGTAAACAAATAGTTCATTTTTCTCTAAACTCTTCAAAAGAAAAAATAGTGCATCTACACTGATAAATGCCAACTGACGTGTGGCCTCAAGTTAGGGAGGCAGCAGGGAATAGCAGGGACTGTGGCACACAGGAGGGTGAATGCCGTGTTAAAGGAAACAGCTGCTGCTCAGGTTCAGCCCAGGTTGCCATTTTGGAATATGGACCCATTGTTGGAAGAGCTTCAAATTTTCAAGAGAAGCTGTCACTCCAAATTTTCATGTGAAATCTCCTGGCATTTAAAGGGCAAGCTTATTGAATATATCATGCAAATATCTTCTCCCATCCGTAGGTTGACTTTTAGTTTTGTTGGTTGTTTCCTTTGCTGTGCAGAAGCTTTTTATTTTGATGAAGTCCCAATAGTTTATTTTTGCTTGTGTTTCCCTTGCCGCATGAGACATATCTAGAAAGAAGTTGCTACGGTTAATGTCAAAGAAGTGACTGTTTGTGCTCTCTTCTAGGATTTTTATGGTTGCCGTTCTCACATTTAGGTCTTTAATCCATTTTGAATTTATTTTTGTGTGTGGTATAAGAAAGTGGACCAGTTTCATCCTTTTGCATGTCGCTGCCAGGTTTCCCAGCACCATTTGTCGAAGAGACTGTTTTTTCCCATTGGATATTCTTTCCTGCTTTGTCAAAGATTAAGGGGCCATACAGTTGTGGGTTTATTTCTGGGTTTTCTATTCTATTCTGTTGATTAATATGTCTATTTTTATACTAGTACCATACTGTCTTGATCACTACAGCTCTGTAATATAACTTGAAGTCTGGAATTGTGATGTCTCTAGCTTTGCTTCTTTTTCAAGGTTGCTTTGGCTCTTGGGGGTCTTTTGTGGTTCCGTACAAATTTTAGAATTGTTTGTTCTGGTTCTGTGAAAAATGCTGTTGGTATTAAAATAAAAACTTTTTTAAAAAGTGCCTTGGTTAAAAAAAAAGAGAAAAAGAGTGCCTTCTCTAATAAAAAATAAATAAAGGTCAATCTTAAACAGACAAACAGAAGAACACCATTTGGGCCAGGCTGAGTTTGAGTTGTGAGCTGCCACACACAGGGGTTTAATAGAATGTGGGGAAGACGAGTACAGACCTGAGGCTCCAGCCCAGTGTATTGGTCTGGAGAATGAGGGCTGTGCTGGGAAAGCAGGACCACGCCTGGGGCACCGCTGCCATCTGCCAGACACTGGAGCCACACAGTGAGGCAGCCAACGGTTTGCACCCAGTCCTCTGTTGACGCTGTGATGGGATACACAGACTCCGGTGTGCTCTGAACTTGGAAGCAAACGCCTTTTGGACTGGATTAGATTCCAGAGTGCCTGGACCATGTAGGGGAAACCTCAAGAAGGAGATGGTGGACATCCTTCCTTGTGGTGCTGTTGGGTTCTTGGGCAGCCAACTGGAGAGAGAGCGAGGGGAAAAAAAAAACTGTGTTTAGATCTGAGATTGGTGAAGCAGGTCACGAATGTTACAAGTGCTGAGAAGAAGAGGCAAGAAGACATAAGGGAAGGAGGTGACCTAGGCTAGGGGTCAGGGAAACTTTCCTACGAAAGTCAGTTTAAGCTGAGATCTGAAAGATGGGTGGTAGTTAACCAGGCAAAGCGCAGGTAAAGAGACCTCCAGGTAGAGGAACTAGCATATGAACTGGCCCCGAGGTGGGAAGGTTCACTGTGCTTTTGAGGAAATTGAAAACACGCAGAAAAGGAGAGCAGTTCTTCTGAAGCTGGAGCTGCACTGTCAAGGTCCAGTTGTAATGTTGTAGTGTGGCAGAGGTGCTGACTTTTAGTCCCAAGACTGATGTTAAATAGGAGGACGGCATGATAGATTCGTGGGTTTTTTAAAGTAGATTTTTTTGTTGAAGTATAATATGTAGAGAAAAGAGTGCAAATAATAAGCATGTAGTTTAATGAATTTTTACAAAGTGAACACTCTCATGAAACTAGTACCCAAATCAAGAGGTCCTAGCACCCTAGAAATCCCTCTTCCAGTCATTATCTATCCCCAGGCTTACAGTATCTTGACTTCCAACACCCAAAATTGGTTTTGCCTCAACGACCTAAATAGACACTTTTTTTTCCAAAGACATGCAGATGTCCAAAAGGTACATGAAAATGTGCTCAACATCACTCATCATCAGACAAATGCAACTCTATACCACAATGAACTATCACCTCACACCTGTTAGGATGGCTTTTACCAAAAAGATAAGGGATTACAAGTGTTGGCAAGGATGTGGGTTAAAAGAAACCCTGTGTACTGCTTATGAGAATGCAAATTGGTTTAGACACTATGGAAAACAGTATGGAGGTTCCTCAAGAAATTAAAAATAGAACTACCAGGTGATCCAGCAGTTTCACTCCTGGATATGTACCAAAGGAAATGAAAACAGGGTATCGAAGAGATACATGCACTTCCATGATTTTTGCAGCATTATTCAAAATAGCCAAGATAATGGAAACAATCCAAGTGTCTGTCAACAGATGAATGGGTAAAGAAAATGTGATATATATGGAAATCCTGCCATTTGTGACGACATGGACAGACCTTGAGGGCATTATGCTAGTGAAATAAATCAGAGAAAGATGAATGCTGTATGATCTAACTTATATGTGGAATCTTAAAAAAAAAAAATCAAGCTCATAGAAACAGAGTAGAATGGTGGTTACCAGGGGCTTAGGAGTGGGAGAGTTGGGGAGATGCTGATCAAAGAGTACGAGCCTTCAATTCTAAGGTGAATAAGTTCTGGGGATCTAAAGTACAGCATGGTGACTATAGTTAACAATACTGTATTGTATACTTGACATTTGCTTAGAGAGTAGAACTTAAACATTCTACTACACACATACAACACACACACATACACACGTGCGCGTGCGCTAACTCTGTGAGGTAAAAGGTGTGTTAATTGACCTGATCATGATAATCATTTCACAAAGTATATGTATATCAAATAGTCATATTGTATACTTTAAATATATATAATTTTATTTGTCAGTTATACTTCAGTAAAGCTGGAGAAAACAAATTGGTTTTGCCTAATTTTGAACTTTTAAGTATGTAGAATTATATGTGCTTCTTTGTGTCTGATTTACTTCATTCAACATCATGTTTCTGAGATTCCTCCATATTGCTGTGCCTGGATATAACTCATTCTACTTTCTTTGCCATGTAAAATTCTAGTGTACCCTTCCTACTGTTATGGACATTTGGGTTGTGTATGGTTTGATGCTATTACAAATAATGATGCAAGGAATAATCTTCTACATGTCTTTTGGTGAACATAGTATATATATGGATTTCTGTTGATTAGTTTTAAAAAGAACATTGTGGCTTTCGTGGTAGAATGAAGTGGAAGGAAGGCAAGAGTAGATGTGGAGAGAAATGGAGAATCTCTTGCAGTCATTCAAGTACTGAGGTGGTGGTAGCTTGGACTAAGGTATTGGCAGTGAAGATGACAAACTGATGGATCCTGAAGCTTTTAGGAGCATTGCCACAACTTAGTTACTGATACGTGTCAGGCGTACCTCCAGTATTTCTGAGATATTTAATGTGGAAATTGGTATTTAATTCGTCATTAAGACATTCTGATTTTACTAATTTGGAAGTCATTTGTGGAAGTGCATGAGTTATCATGGCTTGAGTTCAGAAATTTGAATTTTAAAAAGTAATGATTTTAGAAAGTCATCTAAAACAAAGTATAATGATTTGCCTGTAATTTTTACAAAAAACTGATTACTGTAATCTTAAGCTTGCAGAATACATACTTACATATTCTCCCTAAAGTGGTTTTAAATGTACTAATTTGCAATATTCCAATTAAAAAATGTTCACATTTAAAAATACGTAGATGGGTAGGGAGTAGATTTCTATTCCTACGGGAATTCAAGCATTTTTCGCTTCTGTCATGGCTTGATAGAGATTGAATTATATCACTTGATGGCTGGATATTGTGTAAAATGAATTGTTCTCAATTCCATTTCTTATAGGCCAGTGCCTTCATCCCTAAATAACTACTGCAATAGCTACTTTATTGGCAGTCTTAGCATCAGGGGCTAAAGCAGAATGAGCAGAACCTCAGCCATTGATTTATCCCTGAGCATGGATTTGGATACAGGCTGAGAAGCTTAAGTAGGAAGTGGTGCTACCACTTTTCACTACCTCAATTGTTGAAACAAGGACTTTCTTTTCACAGGATCGAACTACATATGGTGCCTCACTAAAAATCAGGTTAATAAGAAGTGATACGTGTTGCAAAGATTCCTAGAGTCATTTAATTATGATTAATCTTTTCTCTTTCCTTTCTCCTTTTAAATTATAGTACATTGTGTATGGGAAAAGAAAGTAGTTAAATTTAAGGACAGCTATAACCTTTGTTTTAGGTATTGGTGATTTTACTCCTTTAGCATAGCACTGTCATTGAACAGAATTCTAATTTGCCTCATCTTTAAGTTCCGCTGCTGGTTGTGGCTTAATTTTATGGCATGTGTTGTATTTAATCTATTTTTCATTCGTATTGTGCTTTTTTTTAAAAAGTCTGTGACACATTGCTTCTGGTCTTTACCCTGGCTGGCCCTGAGATCTCTCTATACTATTTCCTGTTTCCTTTCACTAATGGGACCCACTGGGCAGAGTACTGGGTGCCAAGGAAGATATGAGTTATGGAAAACGTGATCTTTGCCCTCATGTTCTCCAGTCTTAAATATGATTCACATAGAAAGTCAAACACTTATTGTTTTCATTTACAGAAGGCCTAATCAAGTGTGAAATCTGCTGTTTTCATGCTTGTGATCCAGGGTTCACTCCCAGGGTTCACTGTAGGGCAGCCCAGTGGAAAGAGCATTACAGTATGAGTCCGAGAGCTCTAAGTGGTCATTCCAGGTGTGTGGCTTTGTAGCCATCTAATCTTTTGAGTGTCTCAAAGACTCTGTAAGACTTGGTTTCCCCATCTATAAAATCAGAATAGTAATATCTGTTCTAGCAACTGGATGAAGTTGTGAACATCAAATGAGACACAGAGAAATAGATGAAAAATTGAAATATGCTCTATGAATGTACCATGAAATTGATATTTTTTAATGATCAGTTGTATTTGTTAAATTGTCATTTTGACTGCCTGAAACAGAGACCCAAATTAACAGTGCCTTGAAAAGATGGAATTTCATGTCTCTGTCATGAAACAGTGTGATGTGCATAGTCATCAGGGGATCAATCTTTTTTTATCATGTTGTTTTATTGTGAAAATACATGAAGATGTATTTTCAAATGTGGATCCAAAAAGGAGACAGGGTGGGTGTGTGCCTCTTATTTAAAGGTTGAGAGCATTGGTCCAGCCATTGAGTATTGTCCATCCAGACAGCCCATAAAGGTCCATGTTGGCAGGTGCTTGGCTTCATGGCATTCACCTAGAGTGTGGTGGTTCTAAGAGAAAGTCCAGCTGCTAGGAGTGCTGGGCTCCTTGCACTCAAGACTCATTTAGAAGGGAACAAAACAGAAGCCCAATTACTAAGTCTCATAATTCAGGTTGGGGACCTCAACCAGACACAAGACAAGTTCCACTTGCCATGTGATGTTTCCAAGCATAAGGACAGCAATAGTACCAGGGTTTGTTGTGGGGCAGAAATCTGTTGATACGGATTAAGGAGCTTCATTCGGTCAAGCTTGAGAGCATACTAGGCAAAGACCTATAATTCTTACACAAAATTTCAATGTAAATAATAAGGACAGAGTGGTAATTTTAGAGAGCAAGTAGCACTAACTCATTATTAAAATGTGAAGAACAGTGTCCTCGTAAAGTTCTCCTACCCCAAATGCCCAAATCGACCCTGGCATCAGGGCTCTTCAAGATGAAATGTGCAATTAGGTGGAGGCCCTGGGTTCTTGTTAAGGATTTGATTGAGATAAACAGGCCTGATATACATGAAGCATGATCTAGGGCAGTGGTTCTCAACTCTGCATTAGCAATGCTATGCATTAGAATCACCTGGGAATTTTTAAAATTCCTGATGGACCAGCCTCATCATGGGCTACTTGATACCAAAAATCTCTGGGGAGTTGGTCCCAGCAGCAGTTGGTTTTTAGGCTCGCAGTTGATTCTAGATGTACAGCCAAAGTTGTAAACCACTCTTCTAGGAGAATTTAGCAATTAAGACAAAGAGTATTGGGAGAAATGGCCAAATGGAATTAGAGCTAGAGTGGGGGATAAGGTTGTAGCTGATTAAGAATTTGTTAGACCACTAAAAGTGAAAAGTTCAGATTAAGGTAAAGGGATATTCCATAATTAGTCAATTTTTAGCCAAAAATAGGTAGGTGCCATGCTTCCCTATTATTCTGGCTTCTTGAAATTTCTTTAAAAAAAAAAGATTTTATTTATTTGACAGAGAGAGAGAGAGGCAGGCAGAGGGAGAGGGAAAAGCTTCCCGCTCATGGGGCTCGATCCCAGGACCCTGGGATCATAACCTGAGCCAAAGGCAGATGCTTAACCGACTGAGCCCCCAGGCACCAGCTTCTTGGAATTTCTTAATGAAATTTCTAGATGCCTTTCCTGTAATATTTGTTTGCTGTAATGTTTGCCAAAATATTTGTTGCTGCATTGGGGAAAAGGTATTTTTCTAATTAACTTGTTTTATAAAATACTCTTCTTTGAGAAAAGGAAGATTTCAGTGGAATTTAAAGATAGGTAAAATGAGGCAGTTTGAACTAATTTGTTGCTGATCAGGCACAAGTACTTGAATTCTAAATGCTCTTTCGGTTATTTCAAAACATTTTCAAGTGAGATATGCAATGCATGTGAAATGAGACCAATATGGTGAGAAATTGTCAATATTTTGCCTTGACATAACCTTGGTTTGCTTCACTCACTCATTCAGTTAGTTCCTTGATGAACTCATCCTGTATCCCTTATCCCATCTTGGAGTGCTGTACTGAGCATTATAAGAATCATTAAGAAGACAAAGATGAATAAAGTGCTCCTTGCTCTTAGGAAGCTGGAGAAGAGAGAGAAATATAGAGAATTATTAAACAATATAGAAGAATAGTCATAGAGATACACATTAAGGGTAGGAAAGAGAATCTATGAAAGCTTCTTAGGAGATATGTCAGCTTTGGTCTAAAAGGATGGTTAAGATTAACCTTGAAGCTACAAAAGAGAAGGCCATTTCAGGGACAGAGGCAGAATTATCTTTTGCGTCATTCTATTTTAGATTCAGGAAAAAATTGCTGAGCATTGGGTATATGCACAGAGAAGTAATTTATGACTTCCATCACTACTGGAATCACATATGAATTTATAATACTGTAGGAAAAATGGAGTCAGAGAGTTGCTGTTCAGAGGTTATATGTTCTGAGATGTATTTTTTATTAGTATATTTTATATGTTTTTTTAATGCTTTATGTACAGAACAGAGCTTTCTTGGCAGTTCCAGATACATTTTAATAATAATAACAATAAACATTTATTGAGTGCTTACTATATGCAGGCTCTATTCTGAGTACTTTATAAGCATTAATTAATTTAATCCTCACACCCAGCCTATGACATACAGGAAACACTAAGAACACAGAGCAGTAATATAGCTTGTTCAAGGTCATCTATTAATGAGAAAATCCAGAATTTGAACCAAGGCAGAATTTTACTGCTGATTCTCATTGACAGTCTTAAATCTTCCATGAAGAATAATAGAACATGAATCGGTAAGTATTAAAACATTGAGTTTTAATATTCCTCTGGATGATAATATTGCCATTAATCTTTCCTGACAATGATAAATGCATGGATAAGGCTTGATTGAGAAGGAAGTCTTTTATTGGAAGAAAAACTGAAGAGAAAGTACATTCAAACCAATTTTAAAGTAGCATTTGAGGAGCTGAGAGGAGAGCTGTCTCTTCACACAATACACCTCAAACTGCCCGTCACAGGAAACCTCCAAAAGGAATGCGTGGGGGGAGGGGCCGAGGGGACACATAAAACCTGTGGTCACTCTAACTCCTTCACCAAATAAAAAATGGATTTTGAGAGCTACGGCATATTAGACGCTTGTCAAAATATCAGCCCAGGAGGGAGCTTGCCAAGAAGGAACTTGACAGACCGCAGGCTTCGGGGAGCCCAGGAACCAGACGTTGTCACGCACGAGCATGCAGACAATTGCAACAGAGACTAAAGCAAAGTATTTCCCTTGAAGAAAGTCTAATAATAAAAAATTCAGTCTGTGTCAGTACACCACATCATCTCCCAAAGGGAATGACGCTATCAAGTATTAGACACATTTACCAATCACAATTAATTTTGAGGGAAAAGATGTTCTAAGTCTGTCTTCTTACAAGTTATTAGGCGTAACAGTTAGCCTAAATCCTATTTGTCTGCATCAGTTTCACACTGGTTTCAATTCATGTTGAAAGACTCCAATTTAGTAAGGAAAAGGCACATGGCAGTAAAAATTCACAATCCCTCATATGCAATTCTGAAATTTAAAATTCTCTGTAAAATGAAAGTTTTTTAAATAAGTTTGGCACCAGAATGCATTTGGATATAAAACCTGGCCTGAACCAATATTAAGATTATATATGTTTTTATTTACCACACTTTGTGTGAATATTCACATATTTTGCAACAAAATTAATTTCATTCTGTGGTTCTTTTCTAGACTCTGCTGTGGGAGTTACATAATAAATAGTGTATATGCCATATTACTTTTCTAAAATCCAAAAAATTCTGACTTCCTGAATGCATCTGGCCTTGTGGCTTTTCTTTTCTTTTCTTTTTTTTAAAGATTTTATTTATTTATTTGAGAGAGAGAGAGGGAGATTGAGAGAGCATAAGCCTAGAGGAGAGAGAGACGCAGACTCCCCACTGAGCAGAGAGCCTGATATGGGGCTCAATCCCAGACCCTGGAGTCATGACCTGAGCCGAAGGTACATGCTTAACTGACTGAGCCACCCAGGCGCCCATTGGCCCTGTGTCTTTTCAACGAAGTACTGTAGACACGTACTGGCAAACTGAATGAACCATGAACTTCCTGTCTTTAATTTAGATTATATTCATATTATTCTCTTAGTTGCTTTGAGAAGAAATATTATTTATCAAGAGTTAAATCTTTCTGGACCAGTCAATATATAATATTTATGAGTCATTCATATTAACAAAGCCAAGATAAAACACTAAAATTTTTTGAAACGTTTTGAAGAAAAATTGGTTTCTCTTTCTCTTCTGAAGACAGTTGAGTTAAAACCGAGATAGGTCTTCAAATCATTGGTGGAATAGATATGAAAAGATTAGATACTTGTTAAAACAAATTTCTCAAACACAGAGTTTTGCTACTATACACCAAAGTTTAATTTAACTCTTAAAAAGGAAACCAGTAGAAAGACAAAAAGAACTATTACAAAGGGTAAAGTATTGGTAGATATACAACATCCTGGAAAGAATAGTCTAGATAAAACTCATAAGTTACATACATGTCTGGTTGCTATTTAACAGATCCTTTAGGCTACAGTACTTTTTTTTTTTTTTTTAAGATTTTATTTATTTGAGAGAGAGAGGGAGAACCTGAGTGGGAGGGTAGGGACCGAGGGAGAAAGAGAGAGGAGCAGACTCCCCACTGAACAGGGAGCCTGCTGCAGGGGCTCCATCCCAGGACCCAGAGATCATGACCTCAGCTGAAGGCAGACGCTTAACCCCAAGTGAGCCACACAGGTGCCGCTAGGCTATAATACTTTAAAAGTTAATTTTATTGAGGCTTATAAAGTTTTATTGAATGTGCCAGTTAAGCACACTGAATAGTTTTAGGTTTTGGTCAAGTATATAAAAGAAGGGATGACTGGTGTGAACTATGAACCCTTCCATGGAACAAAGGACTTGGCCCAACACTGTGCTAAGAAATCTGACCAAATTTTAGCCTGGCTTCCACCTGCACTGGACTATGTTCCTCATGGTGATGCCAGCTCGCATGCTGAGTTTTGCTCAAGAAAACACAATGCTGCCAAACCACAAAGTGTTCGTTGTCCCAACCCACTTTGCCAAACCATTTTCAGTAATTCTCCACTTCCCCTCCTTCTGTAATTTTCCATTTACCCCTTGACCCTCAAGCCCTCTTTTGTTCCCCGCTTTTCACTGCCCTATAGTCGGTCCCTTTTTTGGTTCTCTCAGTCACCTTTGCCTTAGAGTTGAACTCAGTTTCTGCTGGAGTCTCCTCTCCTGCAATAGTCTGAATACAGTCTCTCCTGCTGCCTTGAACAAGTGTCCAGCACTGTTTTTCTTTGATACTGGTTTCTGGTCTGGTGTGTAAGGAGTTCGGAAGTCATCACTCTATCCTTACAAGTAAAAGTCTAAATAAACTGAAAAATCAACATCTCTTCTTGTATCTATCAGAGAATTGAGGTCACAGGGCAAACCACTGCCCCGCCGGATTGGAGAAGCAGACAGGTAGGTAAAGAGAGTCACAGTTATTGAAGCATAAACCCATGAGCAGAAACTTCCATGGGAACCAGTGTTGGAGTAGGAAAATCTGAACTGTGATGAATTCCTGGAGTCTCAGTGTGGACAAGTCTGAGAATTAAAAAATCCAGTCTTAGAAAAGCCCCACATTTTTGTAAATTTTATCTCTAGGAGCCGGACCAGGTTCTTTCAGTGAAGATTGGAGAAAAACCCTATTCTGCTTCAGAGGGAGGGGGAAAGTAATCATTTGAAACATGCATTATTTTCTTCTTAATAAATCTTGCTGTCAAGAGAAGCTCTTTTCCTGGAGCCTAACATACTGGTGGGGGTGCCAAATAGTACAGCCACTTTGGGAAAGAGTATATGGTTTCTTACAAAACTAAACATACCCTTATCCACAATCCAGCAGTCGTGCTCCTTGTTATTTACCCAGAGAAGTCAAAAGCATTTTCACACAAAAATCTGCACATGGATGTTTATAGCAGCTTTATTCATAATTTCTGAAACTTGAAAGCAATCTTCATTTATTCCTTCTCTAAAACACTTCCTTTCTTTATGTAGATTTGAGTTTCTGACCTATAGCCTTTACTTTTTCTCTGAAAAAATTTCTTTTAATATTTCTTTAATAGGTCTACTGGCAACAAGTTCAGTTTTTGTTTTTCTGATATAGTCTAATTATCATTCACTTTTTTTCCCTTAGCTAACATCCATCACCATACTTGGTTAACAGATTTTTTTTTTTCTAATGATGAAAACATTTTTTTTATGATGAAAAGTTTTAAGATTTTAGTCTCTTAGAAACTTGTAAATATGCAATGCAGTATTATTAACTGTAGTTGTCATGCTGTACATTATATTCTCATTACTTACTTATTTTATAATTGGAAGTTTATACCCTTTGATCACCTTCACCCATGTTGTACACCCTTCACCTCCCACCTCAGCAAGCACCAATCTGTTCTCTGTATCTATGAACTTGTTTTTTTAATCCACATATAGGTATGATCATATGGTGTTTGTCTTTCTCTCTCTGACTCATTTCACTTAACATAATGCCCTTAAGCTCCATTCATGTTGTTGCAAATGGCAAGATTTCTTTTTTTTTTTTAATGGCTGATTAATAAAGCATTGTATATATTTTGACTATTGTAAATAATGCTGCAATGAACATGGGAGGACATATATCTTTTTGAGTTAGTGTTTTTGTTTTCTTTGGAAAGTGGAATTGCTGGATCATATTGTAGTTCTATTTTTAATTTTTGGAGGAACCTCCACACTGATTTCTGTAATGGCTGCACCAATTTACATTCCCAGTGTATGAGGGTTCTCTTTTCTCCACATCCTCACCAGTGCTTATTATTTCTTGTCTTTTTGATGATAGCCATTCTAATTGTTGTGAGGTGATATCTCATTGTGGTTTTGATTTATATTATAATTCACTTTTGCTGATAAAATTCTAGTTTGGTGGTTTTCTTCTTTTACCACTTTAAATATTTCATTCTATTTATTTCTTGCTCGCATGATTTCTAAGGAGAAGTCTGATGTAACTCCTATTTGTATACCTTCCTAGATAAGGAGTTTTGTTTTACTGGCTTCTTTCAAGATTTTCTCTTTGCTTTGGTTTTCTGCAGTTTGAATATTATATGCCTACATGTAGAATTTTTGTCTTTTATCCTGCTTGCTATTCTCTAAACTTCCTGGTTCTGTAGTTTGGTGTCTGTCATTAATTTTGGAAAAATACCAGCCATTATTACTTTAAATATTTCTTCTGATCCATTTTCTTTTTCTTTTCCTTATGGTGTTCCCATTACACATATGTTATAACTTCTGTAATTGTCCTACACTATTTGAATATTCTATTCTTTTTTAAAAAAAAATTCTTTTTGTGTTTCAGTTCTACTGGAACTGAATAAGAAGTTTCTATTACACAACAGAGGTTTCTATAGACATATCTTCAAGTTCACTTATTCTTTCCTTGGCCACATCCAATTTGCTGATGAGCCCATCAAAGACATTCTTCATTTCTGGTACAGTGTTTGTGACTGCTAGCATTTGTTTTGGATTCTTTCTTAGAGTTTCCATCTCTCAGCTACATCCCCCATCTGTTCTTGCATGTTGTTTACTTTTTTCCATTAGATCCTTAACATATTAATCATGGGAAGTTATATTGCTGATTATTCTAAATCTGTGCCATATTTAAATCTTGTTCTGATGCTTGTTTTGTCTCTTCAGACTGTTTATTTTTTTCTAGACTTTTAACATGTCTTGTAATTTTTTGATGAAAGCCACACTTGATGTGTCAGGTAACAGAAACTGAGGTAAACAGGACTCTTACATGGAGTTTTATGTTAATCTGGCTAGGAGCTGGAGTATGTTTAAAGTTTTCTATAGCTGTAGTTTCTGATAGTGTCCTGTGGTTTTCCTCCTCTCATGTCTTTGGGTTTCCCTAAGAACTCCTTCTCAGGTAGAGTCTGTCCTGTAGCCCGATCAGTTGAAATTTGCTATTATTATACTGGAGCCCTGCTGATGTGGTGATAAGGTGGGTAGGAGGGGGAATGTTTTGTAATCTTATGATTAAATCACAATCTTTTAGTGCACCTGAGTCCCTGAGCTGTGGCCTTCATAGGGGTTTCTTGGCCTTTTTTTTTTTTTTCCCTCCCTTTAGGTAAAAGGAAAATAAGGCTCTCAGATAGATAAGGCTCTGATAAAGTAGTTTCTCTTGAATGGCAAACCTTTACTATAGAGAATGTTCTGGATTTAAAAATGGTTACTTTCCCCCTGCCCCTGCCTGAAATAATATGGCTTTTCCCCTCAGATTTTCACTGTGAGAACCTGTGGAGTTCCTGGAAGTAAAACTCACAAAACACTGGGCCCCTATAAGTTTCTCCCTTGTAAAGCTAATCCACATTCTGCCTCCAGCAATTGGTCAAAATTACCAGTTACGTGTTCCTATTACCCTATGGCTCCAGTGGCTTTTGCTCCAGGTAAGCTGATGTTGATTGTTATTCTCTACATTTGCCTGTCTCATCAGATTTCAGGATGATCATTTCCCTGTGACCTCATTTCTGCAATTGATTTAAGAGAAGTCATTGATCTAAAAATATGCCATGCAAGACTTTTTTCTCCTTGGTGGAACCATTTTAGTTAAGGTGTACAGTAATGGAAATTAAAAGATCAAATGGGGTGAAGTGATCTTGAGGAATTGTTACTATTTGTTGAGATAAATAATTTACTTGAAATAAAAATAAAACTGGAATTCTTTATTTTCATGAAAAATATTTTTTGGCCTTAGCTATATAGCTGTATTTTTGAATAAAAAATGTCAATGAAGATAAAAATACAGACAGCTAATAACTGTGAGACTCCTTGTAAATTACCAAGGAGATATGTATATATTTATAATATAGCTCTCTCTCTCTCTCTCTTTTTTTTTTTTTATCAATTGACCCAAAGTTTTGAAGTTCATTTGCCTGGCACTGATTTAAGCACTGTGGGTGTACCTGCCCTCAAGTACATTACAATCCAATTGGGAAGCTAAAACTAATATAAAAAGTGAGCCACTATGTGCAACAAACTGAAGAAATGATAAGACCTGTGACTGATTAGAGGTAGGAGTTGAATATTCAAACATGGCTCCAATTTGGAGAGATCTGTGGTTCTGTGAGATGTATTTTATTAGCACCATTGCCCATTGGCAGCTCAAAATAATCAGATTTGCAAGTAATGTGCAGTTGGCATGCATTTATCATAGTGAAATACTAACGAATATCTGCTCTCCTGAGTCCCATGCATGTCCCCACCCCCCACAAACCCTGTCCATTCCCAACCCTCCCACAGGGTCTCCTGGACCTCCCTATGATCAGGAAACTAAAGAGTTAACAGCTGGTACAACAGGAAGACTCTAGGACTCTGCTCTGGCACCCAGGGCCTTTTGGTTGATTGTTGTTAAATATTTTGAATAGAATCTTGTCTATATATATATATGCATATATATATATATGTATGTGTGTGTATATATATATATATGAAATATGTTTTTTATATATCTAGAAGATGGCAATATACTCATACAAAAAAATGAAATATTGCATTTATCATTTGGATGCTGAAGAAACCCAATCAGGTGGTTGGAAATTTCCAGTGCCATAGCATAGACAAAGTCTTAAACTAAGTGATAGTGACTGCTAACTTCTCCTTGGAAAGGCAGGTCACAGAACTTGCTTTGTGTTATCTTAGAATGACCACGGGTGTGGTGATAAGAAGGATCATATAAAATAATCTCTCTCAAATTATGTATCATTGGACCTTGTTTATCATTAAGAAGTATAATGCTGTGGTAGAGAGAATTTGTTTCAAACTGGAGAAAAAAACCCTATTGGATTTTTTTTTTTAATGTATTGTGTAAATCAGGGGTCAGCGAACTATAGTCTATAGACCAAATCAGCCTGCTTCCTTTTTTTTTAAAGTTGAGTTTTACTGACACACAGCCACGCCCACTTGTTTGCTTATTTTCGGCGGCTGCTCTTGAGCTGTAAAGGAGGAGTTGTGTAGTTGCAACAGAGACCATATGGCCTGCACAGCAAAAACTATTTGCTATCTGGTCCTTTACAGAAACAGTTTGGAAACGCCTGGTTTGAATGATGAAAACAAACTTTTTAAAGCATCAGACCAAGCACACACCTGCCCCAAGCAACCTTATGTAAACAAGTCTTTTCAATTTTTTGTCATTATTTCTGTGAAAACAATTTCCAAAGGTTTAGTTGCCTATGTTTTGCATTTTTCTCTTACCAAGAAAAGTTGCTATGTAATCCTTTATTTAATTTCATTTTTTTTCCCTTTTTTTACCCTTGCTACTTGAAAATTCTTCTCCTAGACTAGTTAAATAAAATACTGGAATTCAAAGTCATGTCCACAGTTCCTTTTAAATTTCCACTGACAATAAAATACATTTTGTGTTATGATATTTCTTGTAAGAGCTAAGTATTGGAATAGAAGATAAAATATCAGAAGACATCTAATAACTGGCTTTATCTAGTAGAATCCTGAAGTATCCTCGGGAGGTGAATGGATATTCTAGATAATGGAGCAACATTTCAGAAATTTTATTTTTTTCTTCTTCCCTCTAAAATAAGTACTCACTTTATGAGTTTAAATAACCCTATAAGAGTCTCTTGAAAGAAATATTTTATTTTAAAAGCTAGAAGCTTTCACTCAATTATACATTAATTGTATTGTTGTCATTTAATACAATGGTGATTCAAAATTAAGAACATTAATACAACTATATCCTAGGAAATAATTGAGTTGTAATACAATAACCTTTTCAAAAAATTAAATTTCCTATCAAATGAGGATCAGTTGGAACAACCAAATGCTTAAGTGCCCTTGATTAATATTTAAGGATCTTTATGAATACATTTGCATTCATATGTCTCATGAAAACAGTAAGTGAAATTAGTTCTGATTTGAAATAAAGATTTGGGGAAGAATGTTTATATGCTTCCACTTTCACCTTATATTGCACCAAAGGGTAGGTTTTTATTTATTTTATTTTTTTTATTATTAGGTTATGTTAATCACCATACCCTACATCATTAGTTTTTGATGTAGTGTTCCATGATTCATTGTTTGCACAAAATACCCAGTGCTCCATGCAGAACGTGCCCTCCTTAATACCCACCATGAGGCCAACTCATCCCCCCACCACCCTCCCCTCTAGAACCCTCAGTTTGTTTCTCAGAGTCCATAGTCGCTCATGGTTTGTCTCCCCCTCCAATGTCCCCCCCTTCATTCTTCCCCTCCTGCTATCTTCTTCTTCTTCTTTTTTTTTCAAACATATAATGTATTATTTGTTTCAGAGGTACAGGTCTGTGATTCAACAGTCTTACACAATTCACAGCGCTCACCATAGCACATACCCTCCCCAATGACTATCACCCAGGCACACCATCCCTCCCACCCCCCCACCACTCCAGCAAGCCTCAGTTTGTTTCCTGAGATTAAGAATTACTCATATCAGTGAGGTCATATGATACATGTCTTTCTCTGATTGACTAATTTCACTCAGCATAACACCCTCCAGTTCCATCCACATCGTTGCAAATGGCAAGATTTCATTCCTTTTGATAGCTGCATAATATTCCATTGTATATATATACCACATCCTCTTTATCCATTCATCTGTCAATGGACATCTTGGCTCTTTCCACAGTTTGGCTATTGTGGACATTGCTGCTATAAACATCGGGGTGCACGTACGCCTTCGGATCCCTACATTTGTATCTTTGCGGTAAATACCCAGTAGTGCAATTGCTGGATCATATGGTAGCTCTATTTTCAACTTTTTGAGAAACCTCCATATTGTTTTTCAGAGTGGCTGCACCAGCTTGCATTCCCACCAACAGTGTAGGAGGGTTCCCCTTTCTCCGCATCCCCGCCAACATCTGTCCTTTCCTGACTTGTTAATTTTAGCCATTCTAACTGGTGTGAGGTGGTATCTCATTGAGATTTTGATTTGGATTTCCCTGATGCCAAGCGATGTTGAGCACTTTTTCATGTGTCTGTTGGCCATTTGGATGTCTTCTTTGGAAAAAGGTCTGTTCATGTCTTCTGCCCATTTCTTGATTGGATCCTTTATTCTTTGGGTGTTGAGTTTGATAAGTTCTTTATAGATTTTGGATACTAGCCCTTTATCTGATATGTCATTTGCAAATATCTTCTCCCATCCTGTCGGTTGTCTTTTGGTTTTGTTGACTGTTTCCTTTGCTTTGCAAAAGCTTTTTATCTTGATGAAATCCCAATAGTTCATTTTTGCCCTTGCTTCCCTTGCCTTTGGTGATGTTTCTCGGAAGAAGTTGCTGCAGCTGAGGTCAGAGAGGTTGTTGCCTGTGTTCTCCTTTAGGATTTTGATGGTCTATCAACCGTTTGGATTCTATTTTTGTGTGTGGTGTAAGGAAATGGTCCACTTTCATTCTTCTGCATGTGGCTGTCCAATTTTCCCAACACCCTTTGTTGAAGAGACTGTCTTTTTTCCACTGGACATTCATTCCTGCTTTGTCGAAGATTAGTTGACCATAAAGTTGAGGGTCCATTTCTGGGCTCTCTATTCTGTTCCATTGATCTATGTGTCTGTTTTTGTGCCAGTACCATACTGTCTTGATGATGACAGCTTTGTAATAGAGCTGGAAGTCCGGAATTGTGATGCTGCCGGCTTTGCTCTTCTTTTTCAACATTCCTCTGTCTATTCGGGGTCTTTTCTGGTTCCATACAAATTTTAGGATTATTTCTTCCATTTCTTTGAAAAAAGTGGATGGTATTTTGATGGGGATTGCATTGAATGTGTAGATTGCTCTAGGTAGCATTGACATCTTCACAATATTTGTTCTTCCAATCCATGAGCATGGAACATTTTTCCATTTCTTTGTGTCTTTGTCAATTTCTTTCATGAGTATTTTATAGTTTTCTGAGTACAGATCCTTTGCCTCTTTGGTTAGATTTATTCCTAGGTATCTTATGGTTTTGGGTGCGATTGTAAATGGGATCAACTCCTTAATTTCTCTTTCTTCTGTCTTGTTGTTGGTGTATAGGAATGTCACTGATTTCTGTGCATTGATTTTATATCCTGCCACGTTACTGAATTCCTGTATGAGTTCCAGCAGTTCTGGGGTGGGGTCTTTTGGGTTTTCCACATAAAGTATCATATCATCTGCAAACAGTGAGAGTTTGACTTCTTCTTCGCCGATTTGGATGCCTTTGATTTCTTTTTGTTGTCTGACTGCTGTGGCTAGGACTTCTAATACTATGTTGAATAGCAGTGGTGGTAGTGGACATCCCTGCTGCATTCCTGACCTTAGGGGAAAAGCTCTGTTTTTGCACGTTGAGAATGATATTCACTGTGGGTTTTTCATAGATGACTTTTATGATCTTGAGGTATATACCCTTTATCCCTATACTCTGAAGAGTTTTGACCAAGAAAGGATGCTATACTTTGTCAAATGCTTTTTCTGCATCTATTGTGAGGATCATATGGTTCTTGTTTTTTCTTTTATTAATGTATTGCATCACATTTAATGATTTGTGGATATTGAACCAACCTTGTAGCCCAGGGATAAATCCCACTTGGTAGTGGTGAATAATCCTTTTAATGTACTGTTGGATCCTACTGGCTAGTAATTTGGTGAGAATTTTGGATCCATGTTCATCAAGGATATTGGTCTGTAATTCTCCTTTTTGATGGGGTCTTTGTCTGGCTTTGGGATCAAGGTAATGGTGGCCTCATAAAACGAGTTTGGAAGTTTTCCTTCCATTTCTATTTTTTGGAACAGTTTCAGAAGAATAGATATTAATTCTTCAAATGTTTGGTAGAATTTCCCTGGGAAACCATCTGGCCCTGGGCTCTTGTTTTTTGAGAGATTTTTGATGACTGCTTCAATTTCCTTAGTGGTTATAGGTCTGTTCAGGTTTTCTATTTCTTCCTGGTTCAGTTTTGGTAGTTGATACATCTCTAGGAATGCGTCCATTTCTTCCAGATTATCTAATTTGCTGGCATAGAATTGCTCATAATATGTTCTTATAATTGTTTGTATTTCTTTGGTGTTGGTTGTGATCTCTCCTCTTTCATTCATGATTTTATTTATTTGGGTCCTTTCTCTTTTCTTTTTGATAAGTCTGGCTAGGGATTTGTTTATCAATCTTGTTAATTCTTTCAAAGAACCAGCTCCTAGTTTCATTGATCTGTTCTACTGTTCTTTTGGTTTCTATTTCATTGATTTCTGCTATGATCTTTATTATTTCTCTTCTCCTGCTTGGTTTAGGCTTTATTTGCTGTTCTTTCTCCAGCTCCTTTAGGTGCAGGGTTAGGTTATGTATTTGAGACCTTTCTTGTTTCTTGAGAAAGGCTTGTATTGCTATATAATTTCCTCTTAGGACTGCCTTTGCTGCATCCCAAAGACTTTGAACAGTTGTGTTTTCATTTTCATTGGTTTCCATGAATTATTTTAATTCTTCTTTAATTTCCTCGTTGACCCATTCATTCTTTATAAGATGCTCTTTAGCCTCCGTGTACTTGAATTCTTTCCAACTTTCCTCTTGTGATTGAGTTCTAGTTTCAAAGCATTGTGGTCTGAAAATAGGCAGGGAATGATCCCAATCTTTTCGTACCAGTTGAGACTTGATTTATGACCTAGGATGTGATCTATTCTGGAGAATGTTCCATGGGCACTAGAGAAGAATGTGTAATCTGTAGCTTTGGGATGGAAAGTTCTGAATATATCTGTGAAGTCTATCTGGTCTAGTGTGTCATTTAAAGCCTTTATTTCCTTGTTAATCTTTTGCTTAGATGATCTGTCCATTTCAGTGAGGGGGGTGTTAAAGTCCCCCACTATTATTGTATTGCTGTCGATGTGTTTCTTTGCTTTTGTTATTAATTGGCTTATATAATTGGCTGCTCCCATGTTAGGGGCATAGATATTTACGATTGTTAGATCTTGTTGGATAGACCCTTTAAGTAGGATATAGTGTCCTTCCTCATCTCTTATTACAGTCTTTGGTTTAAAATCTAATTTGTCTGATCTAAGGATTGCCACCCCAGCTTTCTTTTGGTGTCCATTAGCATGGTAAATGGTTTTCCACCCCCTCACTTTCAATCTGGGGGTGTCTTTGGGTCTAAAATGAGTCTCTTGCAGACAGCATATCAATGGGTCTTGTTTTTTTATCCAATCTGATAGCCTATGTCTTTTGATTGGGGCATTTAGCCCATTTACATTCAGGGTAACTATGGAAAGATAGGAATTTAGTGCCATTGTATTGCCTGTAAGGTGACTGTTACCATATATTGTCTGTGTTCCTTTCTGGTCTATGTTGCTTTTAGACTCTCTCTTTGCTTAGAGGACCCCTTTCAATATTTCTTGTAGGGCTGGTTTTGTGTTTGCAAATTCCTTTAGTTTTTGTTTGTCCTGGCAGCTTTTTATCTCTCCTTTTATTTTCAATGACAACCTAGCTGGATATAGTATTCTTGGCTGCATCTTTTTCTCATTTAGTTCTCTGAATATATCATGTCAGTCCTTTCTGGCCTGCCAGGTCTCTGTGGATAGGTCTGTTGCCAATCTAATGTTTCTACCATTGTAGGTTACAGATCTCTTGTTCCGAGCTGCTTTCATGATTTTCTCTTTGTCTCTGAGACTCGTAAGTTTTACTATTAGATGTCGGGGTGTTGACCTATTTTTATTGATTTTGAGAGGGGTTCTCTGTCCCTCCTGGATTTTGATGCCTTTTTCCTTCCCCAAATTAGGGATGTTCTCTGCTATAATTTGTTCCAATATACCTTCTACCCCTCTCTCTCTTTCTTTTTCTTCTGGGATCCCAATTATTCTAATGTTGTTTCATCTTATGGTATCGCTTATCTCTCGAATTCTGCCCTTGTGATCCAGTAGTTGTTTATCTGTCTTTTTCTCAACTACTTTATTTTCCATCATTTGGTCTTCTATACCACTAATTCTCTCTTCTGCCTCATTTATCCTAGCAGTTAGAGCCTCCATTTTTGATTGCATCTCTTTAATAGCCTTTTTGATTTTGACTTGGTTAGGTTTTAGTTCTTTTATTTCTCCAGAAAGGGTTTCTCTAATAACTTCCATGCTTTTTTCAAGGCCAGCTAGTATCTTTAAAATCATGATTCTGAACTCTAGTTCCGACATCATACTAATGTCCATATTGAGTGTGTCCCTGGCAGTCGGTACAGCCTCTTGTTCTTTTTGTTGGGGTGATTTTTTCCGTCTTGTCATTTTGTCCAAAGGAGAATAGATGAATGAGAGAATAAAATGCTAACAGGGTAACAAAGTCCCCAGAAAATACACTCTAAACAAATCAGCAAAGACCTGAAACTGGGGGAAAAGAAAGGGATAGAAAGAAAAAAGAAAAAGAAAAAGATAAAAACAAAGAAAAACAAAACAAAACAAAAAAACAGAATATGATCAAATATGATCAGGCTGGTGCATAGATCAGTGCCACACACTAGATTTTGGGTGCATTTTGGTCTGTTAGAAGAAAGTGACTCCCAAATTTTAAAGGAAGAAAAACTTATATATGTACAAAAATATGGGTTAATACGATGAAGGGATGGAATGTGACTGTAAAGATGAAAATTATAAAAAATTTTATAAAAGGAATTGATAAGTTAAGAAGTTGGTTGAAAAAAGAAAGAAGAGGAATTAAAAAAAAGGGGGGGAGAGAATGTGATCAGGCAGGAGACTAGAACAAACCCATACACTAGAGATTTAGGGTATATTTTGAACTGTTAGAAGAAACTGTATCCCAAAATTTTAAAGAGAGAACAACTTATATATATATACCAAAAATAAGGGTAACTACTATGAAGGGATAGAATATGACTATAAAAATGAAAAATAAAAAAGATTTTTTTAAAAAGGGATTGATAAGATGTTGGTTGAAAAAGGGAAAAAGAAAAATTAAAAAAAAAAAAAGACAGTTAAAAAAAAATTAACTTTGAAAGACTAAAGAATCATGGGGAAAAAGCCATGAATTCTATGTGCAGTATTCCCCTAGCACTGGAGTTCTGCCATTCTCACTGATCAGTAAACTTGGTCTTGGCTGGCTGTTCTTGCTGATCTTCTGGGGCAGGTGCCTGTTGCTGTGGTTCCCAAATGTCTTTGCTGGAGGCGGAATTGCTGGGTCCGGGTAAGTAATCTGCTCAGGTTTGCTCTCGGGAGCTTTTGTCCCCTGCAAGCTTTCCCTACAGCTTTGGAGAATGAGAGTGAAAATGGCGGCCTCCCCATCTCCACCCCGGAGGAGCCAGGAACTCAGGGCCCCGCTCCTCAGTGAGCCCCCAGAGAAAAGCAGTCACTCCCTTCTCCCCGGTCTCCAGCCGCACTCCGTGCTCACCTGGTCTGTGACAGAGCATTTCTGTCTCTGGCATCTGACCCCGTGTGGAGTCTCCAAAACCAGCAGATCCCTGCAGTGCACTCCCGTGCCACTCCTCCCAGGGGAGGAAGGGGAGTCTTCCCGGATCTGCCACTTGTTGGGTCCCTGCTGGAGGAGCAGTGGCCCAACTGTTCTGCAGATCAGGGCTTTGTCTCTGCAGCGGGCTGCACTGCTCCAATACCTGGGAGCCCTGCCGCACTCAGTCACCCCTGGTCTTTCTGTGACCCTGAGGGTCCTGAGACCACACTGTCCCAGTGAGGGTTCCCCCCCCCACCCCCGCTTAGCCACTGGAGTGACGTCCCTCAGCGGAGCAGACTTCTCAAAGTTACGATTTTGTGCTCCGCTGCTCTATCACTTTCCAGAAGCGGCCCACGGAGGGCCCCCCCGTCTGCCGTCTATCCTCCTGAATATTGCCTCGGATTCACTTCTCCGCATGTCCTCCCTTCCAGAAAGTGGTCGCTTTTCTGTTCAGAGAGTTGTTGCTATTCTTTTCTTCGATCTCCTGTTGAGTTTGTAGGTGTTCAGAATGGTTTGATCCCTATCCAGCTGAATTCCTGGGACTGGGCGAAATCCGGTCTCCTACTCCTCTGCCATCTTGCTCCTCCCCCTGTCCAAAAGGTAGGTTTTCAATCAAATGAGAAACTCAGATTATTAGAACCATGTGATAAAATTTAAATCCACTGATTATTTTGCATACCTGCTAAATCTAATTTCATTATAATTTCCGTGTATATTGAATAAATTGTATAAACACATATCAAATATTTGTTCAATTATCTTAGTGAAGAGAATTCTGGGTATTATAGAGACAACTAAAACATGGTGTCTTCCATCAAGGAGTTTATAATCTTAGGAAAAAGATAAGAAATAGATAAAAATAACCTTTTTTTTTTTTAGATTATTTATTTAATTTATTTATTTGCGAGAGAGAGAATGAGAGACAGAGAGCACGAGAGGGAGGAGGGTCAGGGGAGAAGCAGACTCCCCGCTGAGCAGGGAGCCTGATGCGGGACTCGATCGCGGGACTCCAGGATCATGACCTGAGCCGAAGGCAGTCGCTTAACCAACTGAGCCACCCAGGCGCCCCGATAAAAATAACCATTTATTCATTTAACAAGTCTTTAGTCTGTACTTGTGTATGATTAGCATTGTCTATGAGCTAGGCCTGAGGGATACAACAGCGTATAGTATAATCTGGCTTTCATAAGATGTAATATAGAAAAAGCTGAGTGAAAAAAGCCCCCAGGAGAAGTAACAAAACATGTTAAGAGAGATTAGAGCAGAGAAAAATGAATTTGGGCTGTTTAGAATAAGAGTTGGGGTCAAAAAGATGAGGCCAATGAATTGCACCCAACAGCCTGGTGGAATTCAACACACAAGCACTAAAAGAGTATTCCAGGAATTGAGAGGAGAATGAATCAGGATGCAGAATAGAGAAAGTTGGATGTGGTATGTTTAAAGAATAGCCATTATATGAATCACTTTGGCAAGCATTTTCCAGTTTCTAATAAAGTTAAACAAATACCTCCTTCATCACCCAATAATTCCACTTCTAGGTATTTACCCAAGAAAAATGAATGCATATGTTCACTAAGAATATTCATGTTAGCTGTATTAATAATAATAGGCTAATTTTCATCAAAGGGAGAATGGATAAACAATTTATGTTATATCTGTATAATAAAAATAAATGAGCTGCTGATACATTCAGCATGAACATGTGGACTGTTTATGGATGAATCTCATTAACATGTTGAGCTAAATAAGTCAGACAAAAGAGTACACACTGAATGATTTTATTCTAATGAAGTTCTAACACAGACAAAATGAATCAATGATAGAAATTAGAGTAGTTTTTGCCTCAAGGGGTGGGAGTAAATTGTTTGGAAAGGGGGCATGAGAGAACTTCCTAGGGTGATGGAATTGTTCTAGATCTTTATCTGGATGATGGTGACAAGAGTGTACACATTCATCAAAATTCATGGAACATTTGTGCATTTCACTACATGTGAATTTTACCCCAATAAAATACTGCTAGTATAAAAACAGAAGAGCAGCAAGTGGTCCATTTGACTATAGTATTGAACACATGGCAACCTAGGGATTTTCATATAATAACAAAAATTTTAGTAAAGACCACAAAAGTAGTTGTTCATTTCAACTGGTCTTGTTTTATACAAAGCAAAGTAAGAAGCAAGATCATCTGCTGAAAGGACCAGAAACTGAGGGTTTAAGGAGAAAGAAAAGTTAGAAAGAGCTGACTATGGGCAGGAATTAGGACAAACTGGTAAGATCAGCTGGTTTATTTCTTGCAGGGGTTTTAATGTCATTCCTGACAGTCTAAACAAACTGTGTAGACTGATATACTCAGTTGACTAGCTCATGGGGGAAATGAGCCCCTCTGCAAAGACTTAGCTTGAAGAAAAACAAATTGAGCCGATTAACAGATAAATAAATCATGGACTATTTGACAACAACTTCTTGTGTCCACTCTTAATGTCCTATCCAGATATAAATTAAGTTTCATTACATTTAGTGCCTTTTTAAAAATTAATTATGGTATGGAGTTGTGTCTTATTTCTATTTATTGTATTTCATTCTGTGTCTCATTTTTTTTTAAAGATTTTATTTATTTGACAGAGAGAGACACAGCGAGAGAGGGAACACAAGCAGGGGGAGTGGGAGAGGGAGAAGCAGGCTTCCCGGGGAGCAGGGAGCCTGATGTGGGGCTCGATCCCCAGACCCAGGGATCACGACCTGAGCCGAAGGCACACGCTTAATGACTGAGCCACCCAGGTGCCCCTGTGTCTCATTTTTCAACTGGTTTCAAAGAAGAGAGTGGAGCAGAAGTGACTCTATTCCTCCATTTTTAATCTGAAGTCTCCGGAAGTACTTTTTTATATTAGCATTTTCTCAGTGCGGAGGGCAGAAGCACGTTGGAGATATTTGTGATGTCAATTCATACTTAACACTGCTTATAAAAGATGTTCCTGGTAAGTTCTTTAAAATGCAGGCTTTGGAGCTGGGCAGATCTGTGTGGCCTTCAGAAAGTTCTCTTGCTTTCAACTTCCTTATACATCAAATGGATATATCCAATAGTTACCGGGAGTGTTGTTTTGACAACAGAAATGATATATGTACAGCGGCTAACAGAGTAGCTGGAACAATGATAGGAACACAACAGATGTCAACTATAGTTATTAATTGGTAAGTTTTTTGAGGTCTTTTTACAGCTATAAAGCTTGACTATTATGCCTACACTCTATAGTCCTTCAGTTTGATTTGGCTTTGGAGATAACTAAAGAATTAATTTATTACTTTATTATATAATTATATTTTATCAGCAGTACTAAATACATTGTCCTCTTTTTTTTTTTTTTTCATTGTCCTCTTTTTTGACCACAGCAAGTTATGTAATCTAAATCAAAGGTCAGCAAGCTTTTTCTGTAAAGGGCCAGATAGTAAATGTTTTTGGCTTTGATTATCATATAATCTCTGTTGCATCTACTGATCTCTGCCACTGTAATGAGACGGTCCCTGTAGGCAGTACACAGGCCGTGGCTACATTCAATGGAACTTCATTTACCAAAACAGAAGACAGGCCAGATTTGGGCCAAAAGTTGTACTTTGGTGTTCTGGGTGCTGGCCAATTCAATATTACGTGACGTTTGTTACCTTCTTGCCATTTACTTACCTAATAATGATTACGTCTAATGATTTTATTTTGTAGATGAAGTTGCTTATATTTTCAGGTGGTATTTCAAACATGGAATTTTTTTTAATGGTCCTGGATATGTTCTATATATTTTCCCTCCAGTTTTATGGAGGTGTAATTGACATAACTGTAAGATATTTAAAGTATACAATGTGGTGATCAAACATGGAATTTTTAACATTTTTAAAATGTTTGCAAGAGATCCCTTACAGATAAATCACCTAAGTAACTCAAAGAAATAACATGCAGAAAAAATTCAGTCATGACATAATAGACCTTAGCTCCTACTATCCCAATCTGAAAAATAATAGTTTGTAAATCATATCAACAGAAAAAAGTTGTGGATCTGTGTAAAGTATTCTTTAAAATTTTAACATATGTATAGGCCTTTAGGATTTTGCTCTCTTTAAAGACTATTTTAAAGGAAGTTACTTTTTCAGTGGATTTTGTATTCCTAATTGTATTTGAGTTAACCTGAGTCCTCAGGTAGAGAACAAAACTACTGTACATAAAATGACCCCATATTTTCATGTTCAAACATGTCTGTGTCAACAGCCATAGAAGTCTATTGCAGATGTAACATAACAACCACAGGAACAGTATGAGGGTGTGTTAAGCTTTCAAGAAGAGTGTAGTTTATTTCTATGTCTAAGAAGATGGGGCGCCTGGGTGGCTCAGTCGTTAAGCGTCTGCCTTCGGCTCAGGTCGTGATCCCAGGGTCCTGGGATCGAGCCCCTCATCGGGCTCCCTGCTCCGCGGGAAGCCTGCTTTTCCCTCTCCCACTCCCCCTGCTTGTGTTCCTGCTCTCGCTGTGTCTCTCTCTGTCAAATACATAAATAAATAAAATCTTTAAAAAAAAAAAAGATGACAATGTCATCACTCAAAATACAGAGCATCAATGAGGAGAATTTTCATTACTTAATTCTGACAGACAAGAAAATTTGGTTAGTGATTTACAATTGATGGGAATTGAGACAGCGCCTCGTCACCGTTGAGTTAGTAGAGTAAGGGAGAGCACGTACAGGCATGCATTTCCTAAATTGAGTCAGTTCTTTCAATTAATATTTGCATGCCTTTTTATGTGCCAACAATAAAGTACCACCAGAGTGGTACTTTTTATACTAGTCTTGGACAGGAGAGAAAACCAAGCCTCTGGTCCTCATGGAGCCCACAGTCTTATAGGTCAGACAGTGGATATCTGGGCTACAGGAATCCATGATATCCTGGGATAGTGACATTTAAGCTAGCGCACAAATTGTAAATTTCAGAAAGAGATTTGATGACGTTGTCGGACACTCAGAATGAGAGCATAAATCAAGAGCATTAGGTCTTGTGTATATAAATGCTGAGGGTTTCCTATATGCTGGGTACTTTGCTGATGTTTTATATTAGTTCATTTACTCTTTACAACAGTGCTCTGCGGTGTGCCTGATTACTCATATTTTGTGGATGAGAAAAGGCTGTGAGAGGCTGAGTAATTTGCCCAAGTAACAGCTAATCAGTTGAAGAGCCAGGACCGGAGGTGGATTTGTGTGTCCCCACTGCGGTCAGGAGCAGTATGCAGATGGGGAGGCATCCAAAGGAATAAATATCTCCATCTCAGAAGCAGTCTGTTGAGCTCAGAATCTTAAGAGGGCATGTATAAAACGAGAAGGGATGAGAACTTGAGGACCAATACCTAGAAGAGGCATAGACTTTTAAGGGTATCCTGATCTGAAAATCCTCTAAGAAAGCCTAATAAACAGAATAACTTGAAGTTTATGGAAAAGATTAGAATGTTCAGGTACCATTGGAATGTCATTTCCCTGGAAAGAAGGCTCAATGAAGGCAAGGATTTTTGTCACTTTTCATCAGTGCTGTAGCCATCTAGAATGGGGCCTGGCATGCAGCAGGGGTGCCCAATCAGCACTACACCCGGCTTCAGTGGCCCACAGAATCAATGAGTTCTTTCCCGATAGCCTATGGACCAGATGAAGAAATGTAATTTGACAACTAAAATGATAGGATTAGATTAAAGTATTCATATAAAAATGGATGAAGTTCTCTAGATTTGTCCCAAGGGACCTCTTAGCCCTCTAATGAATAGTCAGCTTTTTCACAAATAAAGAAATACAAAAATTCCTGGCAGCCTCATTCTTGCACTGGACTTCAGTGTATAGAAAGAACATAGTTTGAGATGAGAGGTGAAGGGCATTGGGAGGCTTTGAAAATCTCTCCACTCTCTGGTCGCTGATAAAGAATCATTTGCTGCAATGGGATAAAAATATAGAAGGCTTGCTTTTACAATATATGGGTGATGCACATCCTAGAGAGACAGATGAGCCTGATACTATATTGAATGAATGAGGAATCAAAAAGATCACAATAGCCAAGCAGATCAGTTTGAAACTAACAAAGATTTTTTGAAAATAGATGGAGAACATGTATTTTGACAATATAATATTATGTGAAATATCTTTGGGATTTAGTTACTATAAACTGCTTAAAAGCCTATTATAGGAACTGGCTGTGCAAATTAATATAACCTTTTTTTAATTAATAGAAAGCAAGAGATAGATCAATGCAGGTAACAGACCCATTATACTAGATGCTAGAAGGATCACACTTGTAGTATTATGTCCCTGTCAAGGTGTTCTGCTTGAGAAGGACATTTACACACCAAGGGGACATAAACCCTAGCCTGTATGGGAGTCCACTCTAGCTGTAGGTTAGGCCTTTGTCATATCTTGCCTGGATTATGACAGTCTTATTCCCACTTCCCTGTCTGAAGTTTTGCTTTCTTCAATCCCTAAAAAAAAAAAAAGGCTTCATTTTGTAGAGCAGTTTTAGGTTCACAGCAAAACCGTGCAGAAAGTACAGAGAGTTCCCATATACTCCCTGCCCTCACACATGCACAGCCTCCTCCATTATCACCAACCCCACCAGAGTGGTACTTTTATTACAAATGATAAACCAACACTGGCACATTCCTAGCATCCGAAGTCCATAGTTCATGTTAGGGTTCACTCTTGGCATTGTATATTATGTGGATTTTGATGAATGGATAATGACAATGTATCCACCATTACAGTATTATGCAGAAAGTTTATCATACTAAAAATCCTCTGTGCTCCATCTATTCATCTCTTCCTCCCTCTAACCCCTGGCAACCACTGATCTTTCTTACATCTGCATAATTTTGCCTTTTCCAGAGTCAATCCACTTTTCATACCGTGGCCCAGAGTGCTCTTTCTATGATGGTAACTTTCTCATTCACTCTCCTGGCTCTCCGTCATTTTCAGAGTCAGGTATAAACACTATGCTGATCTGGCAATGAACTAGGTATTTAGGTCCTGTCTTTTTTTGAAATTGTTCTCTCTCTCTGTGTGTGTGTGTGTGTGTAGACCGATCAATAAATTGTGAAACTAACAAATAATAAGATTAGTTCATGTAGCAGTAAGTACCACAAAGATGACAGGATAGAGTATTTGCAACAGGGGAGACATCTCTGAGGTGGCAAGATTTGGGCTGAAAGTGAATAATGGGGAGTTAGCCATGAAAAGATCTTGGGGATGAGCCTTCCAAGCACAGGGAGCAGCCAAGTGCAAAGGTCCTGGGGAGGCACCAATCTGGGCCAATATTCTGGAGAGTGGTCAGTAGGAGTGGTGGTTTGATGAGAATTTTGAATAGCATCTATGGAAGAGAGAAAAGGAACTAGCATTTATTGAGGCTTTTTTTCTCTTTAATTTTGAAGATATTAGAAATTATCCCTTTTTACCAGATGAGAAGAAAAGAAGGTCATAGAAGGTTAAATAACTTGCCCAGGTTATCTCAGCCAGAAGTGGTAGAATTGCAATCTGAAGTGTTATGTCTGATTTTAGACACACTTCCCACTTGAGGTAATTTTTTTTGATAAAAGAATTCAGGATGTTTATCTCTACTGAAGAGCTTACCCGTGAATGTCCTTTATTCATTTTTATTTGCATAGTAGTTATCTCTTTTTATATGTGTGATATCATTCTGCGTAAGAAAGTAAACGACGAGGAGTCACGAACCATTTCAGTCTTACATTCTCCACTGTACTTCATCATGTTTAAATATAAACCCATCAGGACTGAGTTTCAGTGATAAATAAAGGAGTTAATGTGCCTCTCGGCAGAAACTCCCTTAGGATAAGGGAACAATTTAGGACTTGAAAGATAATAGCTCATTATATGTAATCCTGGAGTTTATATTCTACTTTTCTTTGTTGATGATGCCAAGGAGTTTAGCCATGTACATCAAACAGAACAGAGCACTTACATTCTATATTCTTTAGAGGAAAATGACCCCATTTACATTTTTTAAATGAAAAAAAAATGCACAGGATATTCTGAGTTATGGTGGTTCAACTGTGAGACAGACAGACAGACAGACAGACATGGTGGTCTGTCAGAGTATCCCAGGATAAAAGCACACAAGAAAGGATGTGGTGAAGACTATCCTACCTCATAAACTTCTGATATTGCAGTGGCACCTTGGCTAGGGAAGAATTAAAAATCAAGGTTGAACCTTGAGCTTAGAATCCCCCGCATTTCCCTTTTCTTAAAGAAATCCTCTACTGAGCTCCCTCTTTGGCAACAGTAATTAATATTACAGTTCAGATGTAGTGGCTGGAAAATGCACTTGGCTCTTGTCTGAAAGCTCCAAGTTTCCACTTCTTTAACGAACACATTTATCTCTTTCTGGTAGGCAGGATTTAATTTAGAGTTGTTCTGTATTATGTTTAATTATGGATGATGAGTTTCTGCCTGAGCGGAGGTAGCCTGGATTCCTCCAGAACTGTCAAGGTGGACTGGGCACGGGGAGGGCAGATATTTTGACTGTGTGTTGATGAGGTGAGCTTTCTGCCTTGAAAGTTTGGGGGCTGGCTTGTGGATGTTATGACATACAGTGAAAGTGTAGGAAAAAGTAGTAAAGATTTAAAAAGTAGCGAAGACAACAGGAAGTCCACGAGGCAAAAAGGCAAGACAGGAAATAGCTCAGGCCACACAGGGGTGTAGACAGAACGGGGAGGATAAAATATGTAAGCCGAGTGCAAAAAGCCAATCCAGGGGTCAAATAGTTAGGGAAGCAGGTTAGAATCCACATAGGAATCCCAAGAACAAAGCCAAGAGCAATAGAGAGGAGAGGTGGGGGACAGACCGAAGTCCTCTCAACAAGATAGGAATGGTGGAGGCACAGGACAGAGCAGGCTCCATGATGGAATCGTGGGAATCGGGGGTGGGAATCAGAGAATACGAGAGAAGCGAGGTGTGTGAGCAATTTCTGATTTCTCCTCCCAGAACTTGTTTTGTTCTTGCTAACAGATCTAGCAACAGAAGCAAACATTTCAACGCTTCTTTGTAGAACTGTGGTTTCGAAGGACCAAGCCTCAAAAAAAACCAAATGGAAGATTGGCTGTTTCGAAATAGGTCACCCTGTGTATGGTCAGTTTAGCTATAGCTTATAACCCATCTTGAATTTTCTGCTCCGTTTTTTTTTTCCCCCTTGACTTTAGCGAGGCCTTTTGCATTTTGTCAGATGGTATATTGTCAGGCTGCAAAGTGCTGCGGAGAACAGACTGACTTCCGATTTGAGTGCTGCAGCTTTTGTTACTTAAAGCGAAGTACCAAGGCATTATTAGTTAGTCAGATTGATAGATTGACTGAATGTTCCAAGAACTGGGAGAGGGGATGAGGTGGGAAGTGGTTCGTGCTTTGGAACTGATTGCTCTCAAATAGTTATTTCTTTTCTAGACGGTTTTTCCCCCCCTCTGTGGTAATAACCACAAAACATGCAATCTGTTGGTATCTCATTTCATTACATTGCAGATTTTAAGTACTCCTGTACTCTCGTATATAAATCACTTATGCTTTTGTATGACATTTACTGTTTTCAAATTCAACATAAGTTGCTGCCTGACAATGTAACTGACAAGGCTCCATTATCCTGGCAAATGACTGCAATAGACTGGCATACTGGTGCCTGCCTATTGCCAATCACTCAGCTGTTTGGACAGGGAGGTTCCACAGACAACAACAGCAGTCACCATTGTTCATCCAGAAACAAACTTAGGGAGATTCTCGTGTTTGTTCATGAATAGGCCAAATGCCAATCTGATGAAAGTAACTTGGCATCTTATTTAATAAGGGAAAAATGATTGCGTGGGACAGATGGGGTTTTATTTCAGCAAGAATGGGTTTCGTGCTGTTTTGTGTAGCTTTGGATTCCATATATTTTGTTGTGTCCAGGTGTGCTTTCCCTCTCGTTTTCCCACTTTTCCTTACACATGGCACCACACACAGAGCTGTGCCTTCCCCTGCTCTCCCACTCTGGAGCTGGATTCTCCACTGCCACCATGGTTTAAGGGTTGTTCATTGTACAGGAGGGGCCGGGGTGGAAGGGCAATAAAGAAATATTTTTTCTTCCAAAGAATACAATCTCAGGTTTATAGATTTTCTAAACATTCTCTTCTTTTTCCAGCTATAGCAGGATAACAAAATGTTCTTTCCATAACCAGCTCTAGAGTTGCTCTTAAAGAGATACTTGTTATGCTTAAGGGTAATACCAAGGTGGCTACTCTAGAAGAGGAAGGTCTTAAGGTTATGATCTGGAAAGTGTGTCATGATGAGATGGTGAACAATGAGATGGCACTGCCAGAAGAAGTAAGAGGAATTTGAGGAAGGGGAGGAGGTCAGAGAAGAGCAGGAGGGACGTCACCGTATGATGGGCTTTTCTCAGGAGGGAGGCCAGAGAGAAAACTAGGTGGAAAGGCAGTCAAAATAATCCAAGAATAAAATTTACTATTTGACTTTAAATTCTTGGCAGCAATGTGATGTAAACTCTTTCCATTACTTGAAATTTGTATTAAAATTTTCTCTATATGCAACCTTCTGCTGTAGGCATTTGGGGGAATGAAGAGATCAGACCTGGTATCCAACACAAAGTGATACAGTGTGCAAAAAGGACGCCTTGTACCGTATGGCTGGATGTTCCAAAAATGGAACGAGTTGAGGGAATACAGAACGTTTGAGCCAGATGTGACTGAGAGAGAAATAAGCATTTCCTCAGAGAGACGGCAGGGCCACTGGCTTTCCTGAAGCATGAGAAATGGGTATTCCAGTTGACTCATTTGAACTCAAAGGCAAGGTGGTCTTGGTTGACATCTCTGCCTTTCAGTTATACTCCCTGACCCATTGTCATCTATTGTAGTTCAGGTCACATAATAATCCAAGGGCATTTCAATCTTTATTATGGTTCAAAGGCATGTGGGGTACAGGATTACATCGGGGGCAGGGGGCTTGTTAGCAGGGAGGCCAGGCTGAGTATAAATCTGGGTGTGCCCGGTAAACTGGGGCTGGCAAAGTCTGTTTATATGAAGGACTGAGCAGTCTCCTGATAGAAAAGACTCAGGTGAAGTGAATCCAGCCACAGATCCTCCGAGTTGAGGTAAGAGGGTATTTCAGTGTGCAGTCCCACATCATCCTCGCCCTGCGCTCTATCCAGTCCCCAGGAAGAGAGAGGTGCTTGTGAGTAAATACATACTTTCTAAAAGGTATTAGGGAACATGTAGCTGCTTGGGTAACTCAGAACAGAATGTAGCATTCAAAGGCAGAGAAAGATAGTCTTACTGCCATCACCTGAGAACCCCACACGGTGAGACGCTACGAGGCCATCAGGGCATTTGCCTTTCATACATGCAGTGTTCTTGTGTCCTTTTTCCTGTTTCTCCCTGACCAATCTGAGCACCAGTAAGACAGAGCCTCTAGCTCATATAAACTTTGCTAAATGCCAGAAGGCAAGGCAGTGTCCTTTCTAGGCTGATCCTTCTGCTGGAGCCACGAGGAAAGTTTTCCCTCTTCTCATCCATGTTCTTGGTAGTCTCAAGGGAGGAAGTTTGACATATGGCTAAAGATTGAGGACCTTAGTACCCTATGCCTCTTGTGGTCTGCAGGTCCCTCCCTTCTCCAAGCCCTAGGCATTGTTATTTTCCTGTTGCACACACATCTATCACCGGGTCTACACTGAACCTTCTCTTGTTGGTCCTGCCAGGACAGCAAGCTTCCCCATTGTAAGCCCTCTGTGACTTAAGTGGAAGCTATTTACTCCGTGTCACTTGGCCCTCTGGGTTCTGCCGACTTATCGTCCCTTCGATGAGTCTTTCTTTCTTTTGGTTTGGGGTTCTGGACAACCAACTTTGTTTCTCCACATAGAGTACACGTCCTGTGTGCTTCTATTCTCCCCAACCCCCCCTTCCTGATCTCCCTTGAATGTCCTTTTTATCTCATTCTCAATCTTAACATGATTCTAGTAAGATGAGTTCTATTGCCTATTCTGGATGGATTCTTCTGTGTTTGTCAAGCTTCATCTTGGAACTCCTAATAAAACTAAAGTTAAGTTTTAGTTCTCCAAAATCTTGATCTTCTTGCTCTTTTGCATTCCAAAACAACTGATCTGAAGTTTCCATTTCTCCCTGAGGTAGCTGCAGTAAAATACTTGACCCAAAAGAACCCTACCTGCTTTCCTCAAGGACAATACTTCATTAAAGCTCAATAGATGTTTGTTGACAAAGTAATTAAAATCAAGCTATGGAAGAATAATTAATGACATAAAAATACTCATTATATATTGTTAGATTAAAATAAAGCAGCTTACAAAGGTAGATGCAGAGTAAGAGCTAAATTTTGTTTTAAAAGTTTATACATGCAAAAAAATAAATTAATTAAAAAAAGAGTTTATACATGCACAAATAGAAAACAAAACTGTAAATACACAGTACCAAAATTTTAGCAGTGGCTCTCTGAGGGTATTTTGACCAATTTTTATTTTCTTCTTTTGGCTAATATATTGTTTACAGTTCCCATCTGGAAGTATTATTTTTGTAAAAGGAAGAAAAGCTTTACATAAGCAGTAACGTTTGAACATGCCTAAAACTCCACATTTATATTGTATCACATCTTGCTTTATCTTTCCCTGCTTAATTCACAGTCACTTCTTGGAGCGAGGCAGTTCTTATGATGTCAGAATTCAAACATACTACAGTAAAGGGGCATTGGCCATTTTCCAAATGACATGTGCAGTGACCTACACCAGTAGGGTTGAGGGAGTGAAATAAAGGGGTTAATAGGATTTTAGAGGGTTAGAACCCAATCTAGGGGGTAGGAAACTGACCTAAAAGGGATAGACTTTTGTAGAAACCACCAGACTTTTTAATTTTTTTTCTGTTGAGATGACACTCATTTTAAGCACTTAACACAGATTGATTAAGCATGCACTGAGTACTAGGAACTATTCTGGTGTCTGGTCCCTCCCTGCTCTTCTGAAACTTCTATTTTGGCAGAATAGACAGAGTGTGCAAGTACATACTAATAAGTGCTATGAAAAAAAGAGAGGGATTCTCTGAGCTAGGGGAGTCAGGAAGAACCTCAGTTAGCAGGTGACATTTGAATAGTGACCCAAATGATATGAAAGAATAAGGCATGTGAGGATCTCAAGGAAGATTGTTTTAGGAAGAAGGAACATTACAAGTGCAAAGGTCCTGAGGCATGAGGGAATTTGACCTGCTAGAAGGAAAGTAGAAAGGTTGGTGTAAGAAGGGCCATTGAGCAGGTGGTAGAATAGTAGGAGGTTAGAGAAGGAAACAGGCAGGGACCAGCTCAGCAGGGCCTGATAGGTCTTGCCAAGGAGTTTGATTTTTTTCCCCCTAAATATGATGGGTAGCAATGAGATGGCTTTATGCAAAGGAGGGACAAACTGACTTACACCTAAAGAAAAAAGCTTAGCCTGACTGTCATGATTACTATGTCCTATTTTTCCTCTAACCTGCCAAAACTTCCTAGACTTAGGGAAAAAGGAAGAGCCAAAGGAAATCTCTACCATTCTTTGAAAACTCTACCGATTCAACTCGGCTATGGGAAATTTAAACTTTTATCAGTCCTGTTGCGGGGGTTTCTTACACTGAGGTAAGGTGGTTCGTGGTGAGAGCTAGGCTCTGCCTGAGCAATTTTAGAAATGAAATCTTTTTTCTCCCCGCTGAGTGGTACCTGGCAGTCAGTGTGTATGTAAGTGCCTTGTAGGATACTCTGTGGGCTTTATTCCCCCTTTAACATAGTTCAAGACTTTGTATATGACAATTTCATCTTACATGGAAAAGCAGATCTCTCTGGGGGCAGTTATTATTTAAAAACTACACCACAGAGCTGGGTAGTAAAACAGTCTCTATTTTGACAAATTCATTAGTGAGGTTCAGGCTCCTCAGAAGGAAGGTATACAGATTTAAAGGGAACTGGATTCTAGAAACTATACTGTTGTTATCTTTACTTTAGAATCCTTCAAATACAATTAGAAAACATTTTAGTCTTCCAATCTGGCTTTCCAATTATCTTGAGAAATAAAATATTTGCCTAAATTTTTCAATTTATTTTCCTTATGAATTAAAGCAAGTATTCATAATTGAGCTGTTAGCCTCTTGTATTAGCTAGTTACCTTAATAAACTAGTCTTGTAATACCTTTACCCTGGTGTCTAATCCTCAAACAGTAAGAAAAGGGGTTTAATATATGTATAAAAGAGGCTAGCTGAAGCAGGCTATGCTGCAAATTTGGGGTTCCTCTTTTTGCACAACGAATAAAATGAGTCTAGGGACTATTATTCCACTGTCCTTAGAGGTTTATTAAATACTAATTTAAAGGTCTGTGGCATCTTTAGGAAATTAAATCTGGCTGTAAATCTTCCCACTTCCACTTGCTGTATGCGGTTTAGAACAAAAGAAACCATCTCTTCTCATTTCTTTATAGATCAGGTTTTAATCCTCTAGATCAGGATTGGCAAGTAGATTTCATTTCCTGGGCCAACCCTTATCCAGAGGTTGTGGTTGCTGCAAATGATATATTGAGGAGGACTCTGCGTCTTTGTCCCCGATCCACGGGAGAGAGTACCATGCGGTGTGAATAACATCCCCCACAGGCAGAGGACTCAAGTGGGAGGAATGGTGCTGCGCATTTGCTAGCCCTGATTTAGAGCCTACTGAAAATGTGTGTTCTCAGGCTGGGTGTGACTGTGAGTAGATTGTGTTATCAGGACCATCGCTTGCATTTTAAGAAACTAGCCATGGCGATGTGTCTCGTCTGAGGAGCTTTGCCCTGACAGATCTGACGTTAAACTGAAGCAGTGATCGTGGGCATTCTCAGTCCTGATTTTCAAACAAAAATTTCTGACCTTTGCTGTAGGCTTTTTAAGGTGCTGTGGTAGGCAGAATAATGCCTGACCCTGCCTCCCTTCCTCCTTCTGCCACGATTCCACCTCCTAATCCCTGGAACCCGTGGATAAATTAGGTTATATAGTGAAGGGAAATTAAGGTTGATAATCAGATGAACTTGAGATGAGAAGATTATCTTGGATTATCTGGATAGGCTCACTAACATCACAGGGTCCTCGTAAGAGCGAAGAGGGAGGCAGAAGACATAACAAGAGAGAAGGCAGCGTGAGAAAGACTCAGGCTCTGTGGCTGGGTTTGAAAATGGAGGAAGGGGCCATGAGCAAGGAATGTGAACGGCCTCTAAAAGCTAAAAAGGCAAGAAAGGCAAGTCTCCCCTAGAGCATCCAGAAGGAACAGCCCAGAGGACATCTTCAATGTAGCCCCAGTGAGATCTATATCAGACTTCCAACTATAAGGTAATAAATTTTTGTTGTTTCATGCCACAAGATTTGTGGTCATTTGTTACAACGGCAAAAGGAAATGGATACAGATACCCTTTTACAGATTAAGGAAGTTACTTTCAAGTCTTAGTTCATAATTTAAAACATGGGTTAGTAGTGACTTTTGTCAGATGTATTTTTTTTCTTCATATATTTTATATCTTCTAGTTTTCTCATGTGGAAGACATGTCCTGGTGCTATCAGCTAGCTGCTCAAGCATTCACAGCTTGACCTTGGTGTTCTCATGGTCGCTCTGTGACCATGATGGATCAAGGCACAAACAAGCCCACTCTAATTATGTCTGAACAAAGAACATGAACATCATCCAAACCACAAGAAAAGCCATAGAGCCTTCTATCCTGGTTAAGTGAGTGACCACAGCTTTTTCTTTTCTCTCTTTCTTTTCTTACTTCTCTCTCTTTTTTTAAATACCAGTTACATCTTTAGCCTCAGTATAGTCATCCCTCATACTAGATAAAATTTAAGGTATCCAGCCATAGAATTATCCCTGCTTATTGACAGCATCCAATCTAAAACACAGCCCAGCTTCCTTAAACTCTCCTCAAAATCATCTGACATAAACTTGAGTCCTGTAAGTCCTTTCTAATACCTTCTTACCGAGATGCCCATCAATTTCCCATTGGTTGTTTTATTTATTGCTGCAGTGAGTAATGAATCCAGTCTGTCCAACTAGATGTGTGTTCCTGATAGTCTTTAGCTGGAGGGCATTGACAAAGTTTAGGTTTTGTATTTCATAGGTATTCTGTCATTTTTTAAAAACTGAGATGCATTTCAGACCATAAAATTCACCCTTAAAAATTGTGCAATTCAGTGGTTTTTAGTATATTCACAATGTTGTGCAACCATTACGAGTATCTAAATCCAGAACATTTTCATCATTCCCAAAGGAAACTTCATACTCTTTAGAAGTTACACCCCAATCCCTCCCTTCTCCAACCCTTGGCAACCACTGATCTATTTTCTGTCTCAACGGATTTGCATGTTTGGGGTACTTCATATGAATGGAATGATAGAATATGTGGCTTTTTGTGACAGGCTTCTTCTACTCAGCATAATATTTTCAAGGTTTATGGTATAGCATGAATCAGTACTTCATTCTTTTTATGAGTGCATAATATTCCATTGTATTCATTTGGTTTATTCACTCATCAGTTGATGAACATTTGGGTTGTTCCCTCACTTTTTGCTTTATGAATAATGCAGCTATGAACAATTTGTCTAAGTTCTTGTGTGGACCTAGGTTTTCAGTTCTCTTAGGTGTATACCTAGGAGTGCAGTTGCTGAGTCATATGGTAGCTCTACCGTCAATCATTTGAGGAACTGCTAAACCATTTTCCAAAGCAGTTGTACCACTTTCCATTCTCACTGGCAATGAATGAGGGCCCCTATTTCTCCATATTGTTAACAACACTTGTTATTATCTGTCTTTTTGATTATAGCCAACCTACTAGGAGTGAGGTGGTACTTCATTGTGGTTTTGATTGGTATTTCCCTCATGCCTAATAATATTGAGCAGCTTTTCAGGTGGGTTTTTTTTTTTTTTTTTTTGGCCACTTTTGTATCTTATTTAATTAATTAATTATTATTTATTTTATTTTATTTATTTGAGGGGGGGGGAGAGAGTGCAGGGGAAGGGGTGGAGGGAGAGGAGAAGCAGACTCCCCACTGAGGAGGGAGCCTGATGTGGGACTCGATCACAGGACCCTGGGATCATGACCTGAGCTGAAGGCAGACACTTAACTGCCTGAGCCACCCAGATGCTTGTTCTATAACTTTTTAAATCTTATTTATTAGAAATGTCTAATGAGGGGTGCCTGGATGGCTCAGTCGGTTAAGTGTCTGACTCGATCTCAGCTCAGGTCTTGATCTCAGGGTGAGTTCAAGCCCCATGTTGTGCTCCCTGCTGGGCATGGAGCTACTTAAAAAAAAGTATCTAATGAGATCCTTTGCCCATTTTTCAAATTAGTGTGTTTGTTTTTTTGTTGAATGTGTGAATGTTTTTTGTTTATATATTCTGGATACTAAACTATTATCAGATATGTGATTTTCAAATAGTCTCTCTCGTTCTTTGGGTTGTCCTTTCACTTTCTTTGAAACACAAACGTTTTTAGTTTTGATAAAGTCCAACTTATCTTTTCCTTTTATTTCTTGTACTTTTGCTGTCATAAATTCATTGCCAAATCTAAGATCATGAAGATTTACACCTATATATTTTATTTTGTTTTTATTTTATTTTTTTTTAAGATTTTAGAGAGACAGTGAGAGAGGGAACACAAGCAGGGAGGAGCTGGAGGGGGAGAAGCAGGCTTCCCGCTGAGCAGGGAGCCCAACACGGGGCTTGATCCCAGGGTCCTGGGATCATAGACCTGAGCCGAAGGCTCGATCCCAGGACCCTGGGATCATAGACCTGAGCAGAAGGCAGATGCTTAACGACTGAGCCACCCAGATGCCCCTACACCTATATATTTTTAAAGTGTTCTATAGTTAGGTCTTATAGTTAGGTCTTTGATCTATTTTGAGTTACTTTTTGTATATGGTGTGAGTTAGGGGTCCAATTGCATTCTTTTGCATATAGATATCTAGTTGTTCTAGTCCCATTTGTTGAAGAGACTAATCTTTCCTCACTTAGTGTTCTTGGCACCTTTGTCAAAAATCAACTGGCTGGGGCATCTGGGTAGCTCAGATGGTTAAGCATCTGCCTTCAGCTCAGGTCATGATCTCAGGGTCCTGGGAACAAGCCCCACATTGGGCTCCCTGCTGAGCAGGAAGCCTGCTTCTCCCTCTCCCTCTGCTGCTCCCCCTGCTTGTACTCTCTCTCTCTGTCAAATAAATAAAATCTTAAAAAAAAAAATCAACCAGCCATAGATACATGGGTTTATTTCTGGACAGTCAGGTCTAATCCACCGATCTATATGTTCATCCTTATTTCAGTACCATACAACAGATACTTAGTATCTGCTTTATAGTAAGCTCTGAAGTCAGGAAGGATGAGCCTTCCTATTTTGTTCCTTTTCTTTTCTTTTTTTTTAAAGATTTTATTTATTTATTTGAGACAGAGAGAATGAGAGACAGAGAGCATGAGAGGGAGGAGGGTCAGAGGGAGAAGCAGACTCCCTGCCGAGAAGGGAGCCCGATGCGGGACTTGATCCCGGGACTCCAGGATCATGACCTGAGCCGAAGGCAGTCACTTAACCAACTGAGCCACCCAGGCGCCCTATTTTGTTCCTTTTCAAGATTGTTTTGCCTATTCAGGATACTTTGAGTTTTCGTATGAATTTTAGGGTCAGTTTATCAATTTCTACAAAGAAGCAGCTGGGATTCTGATAGGAATTCTTTTGAATTTGTAGGTCAATTTGGGGAGCATTGCCATTTTAACAATACTAAGTCTTCCTATCCATGAACATGGATGTATTTTATTTAAATCTTTTTTTTCCTTTTACAATATTGTGTAGTGTTCATAGTATAAGTATTGCTTTTTAAAACATTTATTCATGAGTAATTTCTTCTTAGTGGTGCTATTGTAAATTAAATTGTTTTCTTAAAAAAATAGTTTGATTTTTTAAGTATTGATTTTGTATTTTGCAATCTGGCTAATGTCTTTTATTAGCTTCTTTTCCATCTTGGAAAAAAAAATCTAAAAGTTCAATTTTTAGATGAATTTCCTAGGATTTTCTACATACAAGACGATATTAAATGCAGATAAGGATAATTTTATTTCTATTTTTCCAATCTGGATGTGTTTTATTTCACTTTTTTGCCTAATTGCCCTGACTAGAACCTCTAGTACAATGTTATAAGAAGTTTATGAAGGGATATCCTTGTTCCTGAACTTGGGTGGAAATTTTTAGTTTTTCACTATTAAGTGTGATGTTAGCTTGATTTTTATAGATATTTTATATTAGGTTGAGATGGTTTCCTCAATTCCTAGTATGTTGAATATTTTTATCATGCAGAGATGTTGGATTTTGTCAAATGCTTCTGCATCTATTGAGATCATCGTGTGATTTTTGTTCTTTATTCTATTGGTATGGCTTATATGATAATATTTCTGAGTTCAATCTTATTTGGATATGGTATATAAACTTCACATATATAGCTCCATTTTTTTATAGTACTTTGTTGAGGGGTTTTGCATCTATATTTATAGGGGGATATTGGTCTGTAGTGTTTTTTAATTTTCTTAAGATATTTTTGTCTGATTTTGGTATCAGAATACTGGCTTTATAGAATGAATGGGGAAGTGCTCCCTTATCTTCTACTCTTTTGGAAGAATTTATGAAGGATTGATATTAATTCTTCTTTAAATGTTTGATAGAATTTACCAGCAAAATCATTTCATCCTTGGCTTTTCTTTGTGGTAAATTTTTGTTTATTAATGCAATCTCTTTACTTTTTTTTTTTTAGATCTATTCAGATTTTCTATATTTTCATCTCAGTTATCTAATTTGTTGGTGTAAAACTGCTCATAGTATTTCCTTACAATTCTTTTATTTCTGTAAAATCAGTAGTAATGTCTCCTCTTTCATTCTTGATTTTAATAATTTGAATTTTCTCTTTTTTTTCTTTGTCAGTCTAGCTAAGTATTTGTCAATTTTCTTTATCTTTTCAAATAACCAAATTTTGGTTTCATTAATTTTTTGTATTGTTTCCCATCCTCTATTTTATTTATTTCTGCTCTAATCATTATTATCTCCTTCTTTCTGCTTGCTTTGGGTTTAGTTCTTTTTCTAGTTTTGTATGGTAGAAGTTTAGGTTATTTTCTGATATTATTTCCTATAAGACTTTATAGCTATAAAATCCTTCCAACACTGCTTTAGCTCTATCCTATCTGATTTAGGATATTGTATTTTCATTTGCATCTGTCTCAAAGTATTTTCTAATTTTTTTTTTCTAATTCCTTCTTTGGCTCATTTTTTAAAGAAGTGTGTTTAATTTCTACATAATTTTGAATTTTCCAAATGTCCTTTTCTTATTGATTCCTAATTTTATTCATTGTGGTCAGAGAACATTCTTTTATGATTTCAGTCCCCATAGATTTATTGAGGCTTGTCTTATGGCCTAACGTGATCTACCTTGGAGAATGATTTATGTGTATGTAAGAAGAATGTGTATTCTGTTGGGTGGTATTATATAGATATCTTAGATTTTGTGGGTTTATAGTGTCATTTCAGTCTTCAACTTCCTTATTGGTCTTCTATTCGGTTGTATATTATCTTTCATAAGCACTTATGGATTTAGTTTGCTAAACTTTTTTCAGAATTTCTGTATTTATTTGGGTCTGAAAATATGTGGTCCTATGGGTTTAAGTTGATGATTGTGTATGCTATGCTTCAGAGAGAAATTACTCATTATTAAAAAAAAAAAAAAGAAATTACTCATTATTCATGCTGGAAGCTCAGGAGATGCCACTGACCTGGAACTATTTCATTCTCTCTTGAAGATCTGCTCAGTATGTGAATCTTACAATTTACCATTCTATCCCTGACCCAAGACTTAATTTTTCAATAGCAGTGGTGAAAGAGGCATCAACTTCAGGCAACCGTGCAGCTTGGGCTGTGACTCAGCCTCTTCTACTTCCCCCTCTGACTTCCTCTGGACTGCAGTGCAGGTTTTTGTTTTTATAAAATGACATCCTTTGACACATTTCCCAGCGATGTCTCAAAACAGTGTGTCCTTTCCCAGGTTTAGTTACTCTTCTGTGGAGGGTTTTCTAAAACACCTAGCCCCAAAGTAGAAGATCTCATTTACTCTTTACCTGATTGAAATATAGATGCTGCCCTTCCCATTGAGAGGGTGGCTTTCTCTGATATCTACTCTAAATTCCTTTTTTTTTTTTTTAGAGAAGGGGAGAGAGAGAGAGGGATAAAAAGAGAGAGAGAGGAGGGGCAGCGGGAGGGAAAGAGAGAGAATCCCAAGTAGGCTCCTTGCCCAGTGCAGAGCCCAACATGGTGCTCAGTCCCACAACCGTGAGATCATGACCTGAGCCAAAATCAAGAGTTGGATGCACAACTGATTGAGCCACCCAGGTGCCCCTACTTTTAATTCTTCTTATTGAAGATTAACTCCATACTTATATTATTGATTTCGTAACCTGGAGTCTCTTCTCTACTTTTTTCTATTGTTATCTTTTCTCTTCGGTGTCTTTAATTTCTTCCCTACTGGTGGCTCCTTCCCCTCAATTTATGAACATTCTCAGTGACTACCAATACCAGAAAACCAGGCAACACATCTCTCTTGACTTGTCATTCTGTACCACACCTTCTTCTCACTCTTCTGAACCAATATTCTCCTTAACCACTATGCTATCACTCTGTCTTCATGTCTCCCTTTGAATTTAAACTTCTTAAAAAACACTCAACACTGAGAGCCTTCACTTCTCCACCTCCCACTTACTTTTTAACTAATGGCAATTTGGCATCTGCTCCTAACTGCCTTCACTAATGTTACCAAGGGCTTTCTAGTTCCTATAGTCAGAAATTTCCAGTTTTTATCTCACTTGATCATTCTGTAGCACTTACCATTGCTGATTACTCCTTCCTGGAAACTTGGGCTTCCTTTTGGATTTTGAGATACCACTTTCCACTGGTTTTCCTAGATTTTCTCTGATCTCTTCTACTTGACAGCTTCTCTTCTTTTGCCCACCTCTTGAAATATTTCTTTTCCCCAAGTTTCTGACCTTGGTGCTCTTTCATCCACAAACACTTTTATGCTGATGATCCTAAATCTGTTTGTCATATTACCTTCCTTTCCTAAACTCTAAGACCAGCATATCCAACTCTACTAACCATATCCACTTGGTTATTCTATGAGTATATCTCTTTCCAAACTTACCCCAAACTAAATTTATTTGTCCAGTAAATGGTACCCACTGTGTGCCCGAGATATACATATTCCTACATTCATGGAGCTTATGGTCATCAGCTTATTACACAAAGAAGCGTTCTCTTTGTTCCTATATCTTTTGTCAGAGAGATGAATCACTATTATCTCTCCACTCAACCAAGACAAAACCTAGATATTTCCTTGGACACACATTCTTTCTAAACTCCTAATTCTAAATTGTTCTGAAGTCCTGTCATTTCTACCTCCTCTTGATTCTTTCTACCTATTCACCATGTCATTGCTTTGGTTCATGTCCTTAGTTCTTAAATAGAATGAAAATAGGACCTCCTAAGTACTTCACCTTTTTTCTCACCCCTCCTTTGCAATGCTTTACATACTATAATTCTAATGCTATGACTTATTTCAAACCCTTCAGAGGCTTACTGTTGCCTTGGATTGGTACACAATTTTCATTCCTTTCTTGTTTGCTGTTATCTTCCTCCAGTTTATCTCTCACTTTCCTAGCAAATTCCCTCTTGTGTAGGAGACAGGTTTTTTTTTTTTTTTAAGATTTTATTTATTTATTTGACAGAGAAAGAGGCGCAGCTAGAGAGGGAACCCAAGCAGGGGCAGTGGGAGAGGGAGAAGCAGGCTCCCCGCTGAGCAGGGAGCCCATGAGGGGCTCGATCCCAGGAACCCTGGGATCATGACCTGAGCTGAAGGCAGACATTTAATGACTGAGCCAACCAGGCACCCCAGGAAACAGGTCTATTGAGGAATTATATCTTGTTGAAGTACATATGAATTCTTGGATTTTTTTCTTACAACACACCCTGTCAAGTTACCTTTTTCCACTGGATAATCATTCTTTAGAAGTTTTATTATGATTCCATAACTTTCTGGTCATCTTTATTAGAATAGTCCAATTTCAGTGGCTAAGAATCAGTCTGGCCTATTTAAAATCTTTTCACCTCAAAATCAGTTCAGAGTTTGCAAACTCTCCCTTCAGGTCAGCTGGAGAAGGATGTTGTCTGGCTCTGAGACATCTTTTTATATCATTTCTAAGCACTAGCTACTCAAATATTTGGAGTAGGGAAGAGGGTTGGAGAAGCAGAGTTAATCTGATTTAATTTGCTTTTGGTGGCCTTTGCTGATATGGTTTCCATGCAGGTTTTACCTGGCCCTTCTATCTCTGAGGAACTTCCCTAGAGGAGCAGATGTGTCTTACTTATTCTGAATCTCCCAACATTGCTTTCTCTACAGTGGGAATACCATTGTTTGGTCTTATGGCTGCCTAAATGGCTCTATGGCTCTGTCCCTCCATTAATTTCTACATTTCTTCATGTGGAACTACCAAACTCCCAAGGTCCTCTTTCATTCCCTCTCAGTTTTGTAAAATTTTGTCCCCCAAATCTTCAGAGACATTCTATAGTTCAGGCTCTCCCAACATGGACTATTCCAGCAGATCTACTGCCTCCAGAAAAATCTAAACCAGAATTCAGCATTCATTTTTTTGTTCAAGTACTCTGCCATATTTGAGAGAACTTAATGGCAAGCACCACTTTCTTCCTTTCAGTGGGATACAGGGACTGGATAGGACATCCAGTACCTAGGTTTATAGGATCCTCTCCCAAGATCTGTCTCACAATGTGAGTGATGTTACCTGGCTCATCAGCAGCAGCCTTCTAGTTGATGAGGGGATGCCAGTTTTCATTTTTCACAGGTGCCCTGACTGGGTTCTCTTGGAGCTCTCTTAGCTTAGTGTAAAAGAATGCATCTCCCTTCCCTCCCTGGTAGAGAAGGGAGGAAGTAGTCTTTCTCAACAGGCACTGCATGCCCTACAAGGCTGAGGACTTATTTCTCCCCAGGGTTCCTTTTCCATTGCTGGGGATTAAGAGTGTTTGTTTCTTGGTAGGGGCTGTTCTGACCTGATACTTCTCAGTAATTCCTGTGGGAATGTGAATAGCGCATTTACTGGGAATGGGGTCTGTATAGAATGTGAGGTAGTTAGTATGTGCTTTGGTTATTAGCCTCATTTCCAGAATAAGATAACCTCACTTAACATTCTCTTACATGAATTTGTGCTGATATGTCAAAGTATAAAATGAAAAATGCTATAATAGAAGAGAGAATAGACAGAAATTTAAGGATTTCTCATATTGCCTTGCCTTTTTAGATAGATGTTTCATTTCTTCATTTAGAAATGAGAAGGATAAGGAAGGTCTTCCCCCCAAAATGCATGTTTGGGGTTCTGATTTTATATGCTTGTCTCCCTCTCATAGCTGCCTGAATTTGATATGTAATTGGCCTAAGATCGCAGGCTGAAATTTGGAGGCAGAATAGGGATCCAACCCTAGTAAGTGAAGCTCTGCTTCAGATGTTGGAAGTGGGGCAAAGATGCTACTATGACAGTATTTGTGGATGTGCCCCTCTTCCATTATGCCTTAGTACCTTTGCTTTTGCAAATACAGAGTTCTAAGAGAAACCACTTACACTGAAATCAAAGTAATTCTATACTAATTAGATAGAGCAGGTAAGGTTCTGGAATACCTAACTTGGGTCCCCATGGTTGTTCAACTGACTCTCAGTCTTTATCAATCAATTTGGGAAAGTGGCCAGGGTCCCATTTGAATATTAGTAGGTTCTAGTAGCACATGGATGCTCTCTTCCACAACTTCAGATAAGGGATGTTCTTGAGAGACAGGCAATAGACATGATGAATTCCCTATAAGGTTAGCCATTGCCTTAAAGCACCATGAACTTCTTAAGCCTCATTGTGTTTGATTCTGCTGCCACTCCAGCATGACTCAAGTTTGACCATTTGGAAAAAGCTGCTATTAAGAATCTTGCATGTGCCTAAGCCAGCTCTCTGTCATTTTTAGAATATGGCTTTGGTTCTCTATTTTGAGAAGGCATTTTATTCAGTTTCCAGTTGGTCAGTATTACTAAGCGACACTCAAGGCAATCTAGGGGCGGAGCAAGATGGCGGAGGAGTAAGAGACCTGGATTTTGTCTGGTCTCAGGAATTCAGCTGGATAAGGATCAAACCATTCTGAATACCTACAAACTCAACAGGAGATCAAAGAAAAGAATAGCAACAACTCTCTGAACAGAAAAGCAACCACTTTCTGGAAGGGACCCAACAAGTGGCAGATCCAGGGAGACTCCCCTTCCTCCCCCCGGAGGAGCGGTGCGAGAGCGCACCACAGGGATCTGCTGGGTTCGGAGACTCCACACCGAGTCGGGTGCCAGAGATAGAAATGCTCAGTCACAGGCCAGGTGAGCATGGAGTGCGGCTGGAGACTAGGGAGACAGGAGTGATTGCCTGCTTTTCTCTGGGGGCTCACTGAGGAATGGGGCCCCGAGTTCTCACTTCCTCTGGGATGGAGATTGGGAGGCCGCCATTTTCACTCTCGTCTTCCAAAGCTGTACGGAAAGCTTGCAGGGAACAAAAGCTCCTGAGAGCAAACCCGAGCAGATTACTTAGCCTGGACCGGGCAAGGGCGGGGCAATTCCGCCTCCGGCAAAGACATTTTGGAACCACAGCAACAGGCCCCTCCCCCAGAAGATCAGCAAGAACAGCCAGCCAAGACCAAGTTTACCAATCAATGAGAATGGCAGAACTCCCACGCTAGGGGAATAATGCACATAGAAACCATGGCTTTTTTACCATGATTCTTTAGCCTTTCAAAGTTAATTTTTTTTTTAACTGTCTTTTTTTTTTTTTTAATTTTTCTTTTTCCCTTTTTCAACCAACATCTTATCAATCCCTTTTTTAAAAAACATTTTTATTTTTCATTTTTAGAGTCATATTCTATCCCTTCATAGTAGTTACCATTATTTTTGGCATATATATATAAGTTGTTCTCTCTTTAAAATTTTGAGATAGTTTCTTCTAACAGATCAAAATATACCCTAAATCTCTAGTGTATGGTTTTGTTCTACTCTCCTGCCTGATCACATTCTCTCCCTTTTTTTTTTCTTTTTTTTTTTTAAATCCTCTTCTTTCTTTTTCCAAACAACTTCTTATCAATTCCTTTTATAAAATTATTTATAATTTTCATCTTTACAGTCATATTCCATCCCTTCATCATATCAACCCTTATTCTTGTACATATATAAGTTTTTCTTTCTTTAAAATTTTGGGAGGCACTTTCATCTAACAGACCAAAATACACCCAAAATCTAGTGTGTGGTACTGATCTATGCACCAGCCTGATCATATTTGATCATATTCTGTTTTTTTGTTTTGTTTTGTTTTGTTCTGTTTTTCTTTGCTTTTATCTCTTTCTTTCTTTTCTTTTTTTTTCTTTTTTCTTTCTTTCCCTTTCTTTTCCCCTGGTTTCAGGTCTTTTCTGATTTGTTTAGAATATATTTTCTGGGGACTTTGTTACCCTGTTAGCATTTTGTTCTCGCATTAATCTAGTCTCCTCTGGACAAAATGACAAGATGGAAAAAATCACCTCAACCAAAGGAACAAGAGGTAGTACCGAATGCCAGGGACCTACTCATTATGGACATTAGTATGATGTCGGATCTAGAGTTCAGAATCATCACTTTAAAGATACTAGCTGGGCTTGAAAAAAGCATGGAAGTTATTAGAGAAACCCTTTCTGGAGAAATAAAAGAACTAAAATCTAACCAAGTCGAAATCAAAAGGCTATTAATGAGGTGCAATAAAAAATGGGGGCGCTAAGTGCTAGGATATATGAGGCAGAAGAGAGAATCAGTGATCTAGAAGACCAAATGATGGAAAATAAAGAAGCTGAGAAAAAGAGAGATAAACAACTACTGGATCATGAGGGCAGATTTCGAGAGAGAAGCGATACCATAAGACGAAACAACATTAGAATAATTGGGATCCCAGAAGAAGAGAGAGAGGGGCAGAAGGTGTATTGGAACAAATTATAGCAGAGAACTTCCCTAATTTGGGGAAGGAAATAGGCATTAAAATCCAGGAGGCACAGAGGACCGCTCTCAAAAATCAATAAAAATAGGTCAACACCCTGATATCTGATAGTAAAACTTATGAGTCTCAGAGACAAAGAGAAAATCCCGAAAGCAGCCTGGGAGAAGAGATCTGTAACCTACAATGGTAGAAACATTAGATTGGCAACAGACCTATCCACAGAGACCTGGCAGGCCAGAAAGGACTGACATGATATATTCAGAGAACTAAATGAGAAAAAGATGCAGCCAAGAATACTATATCCAGCTAGGTTGTCATTGAAAATAAAAGGAGAGATAAAAAGCTTCCAGGACAAACAAAAACTAAACAAATTTGCAAACACGAAACTAGCCCTACAAGAAATATTGAAAGGGGTCCTCTAAGCAAAGAGAGAGCCTAAAAGCAACATAGACCAGAAAGGAACACAGACAATATACAGTAACAGTCACCTTACAGGCAATACAATGGCACTAAATTCCTATCTTTCAATAGTTACCCTGAATGTAAATGGGCTAAATGCCCCAATCAAAAGACACAGGCTATCAGATTGGATTAAAAAACAAGACCCATCAATATGCTGTCTGTAAGAAACTCATTTTAGACCCAAAGACACCCCCAGATTGTAAGTGAGGGGGTGGAAAACCATTTACCATGCTAATGGACACCAAAAGAAAGCTGGGGTGGCAATCCTTACATCAGACAAATTAGATTTTAAACCAAAGACTGTAATAAGAGATGAGGAACGACACTATATCCTACTTAAAGGGTCTATCCAACAAGAAGATCTAACAATTGTAAGTATCTATGCCCCTAACATGGGAGCAGCCAATTATATAAGCCAATTAATAACAAAAGCAAAGAAACACATCGACAGCAATACAATAATAGTGGGGGACTTTAACACCCCCCTCCTGAAATGGACAGATCATCTAAGCAAAAGATGAACAAAGAAATAAAGGCTTTAAATGACACACTGGACCAAATGGACTTCACAGATATATTCAGGACATTCCATCCCAAAGCAATGGAATACACATTCTTCTCTAGTCCCCATGGAACATTCTCTGGGATCGATCACATCCTAGGTCATAAATCAGGTCTCAACCGGTACCAAAAGATTGGGATCATTCCCTGCCTATTTTCAGACCCCAATGCTTTGAAACTAGAACTCAGTCACAAGAGGAAAGTCGGAAAGAACTCAAATATGTGGAGGCTAAAGAGCATCCTACTAAAGAATGAATAGGTCAACTGGGAAATTAAAGGAGAATTAAAAAAATTCATGGAAACCAATGAAAATGAAAACACAACTGTTCAAAATCTTTGGGATGCAGCAAAGGCAGTCCTAAGAGGAAAGTATATAGCAATACAAGCCTTTCTCAAGAAACAAGAAAGCTCTCAAGTACACAACCTAACCCTACACCTAAAGGAGCTGGAGAAAAAACAGCAAATAAAGCCTAAACCCAGCAGGAGAAGAGAAATAATAAAGATCAGAGCAGAAATCGATGAAATAGAAACCAAAAGAACAGTAGAAGAGATCAACGAAACTAGAAGGTGGTTCTTTGAAAGAATTAACAAGATTGATAAACCCCTAGCCAGACTTATAAAAAAGAAGAGAAAGGACCCAAATAAATAAAATCATGAATGAAAGAGGAGAGATCACAACCAACACCAAAGAAATACAAACAATTATAAGAACACATTATGAGCAACTCTATGCCAGCAAATTAGATAACCTGGAAGAAATGGATGCATTCCTAGAGATGTATCAACTACCAAAACTGAACCAGGAAGGAATAGAAAACCTGAACAGACCTATAACCACTATGGAAATTGAAGCAGTCATCAAAAATCTCCCAAAAAACAAAAGCCCAGGGCCAGATGGCTTCCCAGGGGATTCTACCAAACATTTAGAGAAGAATTAATACCTATTCTTCTGAAACTGTTCCAAAAAATAGAAATGGAAGGAAAACTTCCAAACTCATTTTATGAGGCCACCATTACCTTGATCCCAAAACCAGACAAAGACCCCATCCAAAAGGAGAATTACAGACCAATATCCTTGATGAACATGGATGCAAAAATTCTCACCAAAATACTAGCCAATAGGATGCAACAGTACATTAAAAAGATTATGCACCACAACCAAGTGGGATTTATCCCTGGGCTGCAAGGGCAAAAATGAACTATTGGGACTTCATCAAGATAAAAAGCTTTTGCACAGCAAAAGAAACAGTCAACAAAACCAAAAGACAACCGACAGAATGGGAGATATCAGATAAAGGGCTAGTATCCAAAATCTCTAAAGAACTTATCAAACTCAACACCCAAAGAACAAAGAATCCAATCAAGAAATGGGCAGAAGACATGAACAGACCTTTTTCCAAAGAAGACATCTAAATGGCCAACAGACACATGAAAAAGTGCTCAACATTGCTTGGTATCAGGGAAATCCAAATCAAAACCTCAATGAGATATCACCTCACAGCAGTCAGAATGGCTAAAATTAAGAAGTCAGGAAAGGACAGATGTTGGCGGGGATGTGGAGAAAGGGGAACCCTCCTACACTGTTGGTGGGAATGCAAGCTGGTGCAGCCACTCTGGAAAACAGTATGGAGGTTCCTCAAAAAGTTGAAAATAGAGGTACCATACGATCCAGCAATTGCACTACTGGGTATTTACCCCAAAGATACAAATGTAGGGATCCAAAGGGTACGTGCACCCCGATGTTTATAGCAGCAATGTCCATGATAGCCAAACTGTGGAAAGAGCCAAGATGTCCATTGACAGATAAATGGATAAAGAAGATGTGGTATATATATATGCAATGGAATATTATACAGCCATCAAAAGGAATGAAATCTTGCCATTTGCAAGGACATGGATGGAACTGGAGACTGTTATGCTGAGCAAAATAAGTCAATCAGAGAAAGACATGTATCATATGACCTCACTGATATGAGGAATTCTTAATTTCAGGAAACAAACTGAGTGTTGCTGGAGTGTGGGGTGGAGTGGGAGGGATGGAGTGGCTGGGTCATAGACATTGGGGAGGGTATATGCTATGGTGAGCACTGTGAATTGTGCAAGACTGTTGAATCACAGATCTGTACCTCTGAAACAAATAATGCAATATATGTTAAGGAAAAAAAAAGAAGATAGCAGGAGGGGAAGAATGAAGGGGGGGAAATCGGAGGGGGAGACGAACCATGAGAGACAATGGACTCCTAAAAACAAATGAGAGTTCTAGAGGGGAGGGGGGTGGGAGGATGGGTTAGCCTGGTGATGGGTACGTTCTGCATGGAGCACTGGGTGTTATGCACAAACAATGAATCATGGAACACTACATCAAAAACGAATGATGTAATGATGTAATGTATGGTGATTAACATAACAATAAAAAAATTTTAAAAAAAGAGAGACACTCAATTCATCAGAGGTTACTTATAGGGCAAGCTCAATTGGGAGAGGGAGATGCAGTGATTCTAAAGCATTATGAATGCAGTCCTTTCAAAGGGAGGCAACTTAGTTTCAACTTGAGACGCTACCATGTTCTGCTAGACAGCAGCTACCATCCCATAGTTCAGGGTTTTTTTTCTATTACTAAGGAATTCTCCCAGGCTTTTGAGTTATTTCAGAGATGTTTGGAATGATATTCTTTATTATTCTTAGGAACTTGTTTGATAGAAACTGTTGTGCATTCTAATGAAAGATACAAGGTCCAAAGTGGATCAACCTTTCAGCAAGGGATAACTTACAGCAAAAGCAACATTTTCTCCTGTTATCTCAGATGCTGGTTTTTACACTCAGAATGGTCAATACTCAAAATTTTAGCCTAGAGCTGAATTTGATAAAAATAAGTTTCTTTTTTTATGCTCCTTTTTTTATTGACATAAAATTTTTCCTAGAGTTAAATGCACAGATCTTAAGTATATGTAAAATTTAAGGAATTCTGATTAATGTACATTCCTATTTAACCATCATTACAATCAAGATATAGATTATTTCCATCACCCTGGAAACTTCCTTTATTTCTACTTCTATTCTCTCAACCCCTACAGGCAAACATTGTTCTTTTTGTCACCATAGATTAGTTTTGCCTGTTCTAGAATATCGTATAAATAAACTTATCTATGTGTATCTTCTATGTCTGGCTTTTTTTCACCTACCATAATATTTTTGGGTTTTGTCCTTATTGTTGCATGTATCAATAGTTCTCTGAGCTTGTGTATCTGTAAGTTGTTTTCACCAAGTGGGAAATTTCAGCCATTATTTCTTTTAGGTATTTTTTTTCCATCTCATTCTCTCTCCTCTCTTTTTGGGACTCTGATTCTGTGGTTAGACTGTTTAATATTGTCATTTATATCACTGAAGTTTTGCTCACTTTTCCTAATTCTCATTTTCTTTTTTCCTCAGAATAGATTTCTATTGGTATTTCTTCAAGTTCACTAATTTTTATTCTCTAATCAGCTCTTAAATTCATCCAGTAAAATTTTTGTTTCTGGTATAATTTTCAGTTCTAGAGTTTTCATTTGGCTTTTTTTCATGGTTTTATTTCTCTGTTGAGGTTATTATGATTTAGTTTTTATTTTAAGTCCTTAAACATATTATCATAACTTCTTTAAGTATTAATATGCTAATTCTAACACGAGAGCTACCTCAGGGACTATTTCTATTGATGCGGGGTTTTTTTCTTGATTAAGGGTCACCATAACTCGTTTTTTTAAAAATTGCGTAATAATTTTTGATTATATACACAACATTTCGTATAATGCATTATAGAGACTCTAGACCCCTTGATCTTCCTTTCATGAGTGTTGGTTGTTTGATCTAGTAGTTGAGTTACTGGTTTGTCACCTTGATCTTAAGTATGCTTGGTCTTATGCTTTGTTATAACACATCTCTGGTGTTAAAAATCAAAATTCAACTGAGTAAATTTAAAGATCTAATTGGTTTTATTTAAGAGTTCATGAACTGGGTAGCATCCCCTCTGGCAAATACAAGGGAGCTCCAAGGAGTTGTACAAAATGAAAGACTTTTATAGGCAGAAGCAGGGCAGGACAAGCAACTTATTAGCAAAAGAAAAGAAAGGATTGTTATGGGCAAGGTCCCTTAGGGAGAAAGGCAGAAAGTCTTAATGCACAGATTACCTCACAGGTGCTGATCAGGAAATCCCAGACTGGTTTAAAATTCCATTCCTAGGAGAGGCCAAAACTGCTTTTAGGTGGTATTAAAGCTTGGTGGGGCTTAACGTTAAGTGACTCCATTTTGAACCTGTTTCTTTTTAACACTGGAAAGCCCTGATGTCTCGTAAGCCCTTCTAATTTTGTAAGACTCAACTCTAAACTTGAGTCTTCTCTACCCTGCATCAACTGTGGACTGGAAATGTCCCCAGGGGAAATGGAAATGTGGACCTCACCCAATGATTGTGGTTTTGTTGGTTTTAAGGATCTAATCTCCTACAGTTTCTGCTTTCTTACGGTCTCCGGTGCCTTCAATAGGTAGTATTTTGTTTTGTTTTTTAAATTTATTTTGTTGAGAGATATAATTGTTATCTTTCAAGGACTTAGTTAAAGTAAACTACTTCTCCATTACTAAAACTTGACTTCAAAATGAATTTCAAACTGCATATTTTATATTGTACACATAATGAACTATGAAATTTGGGAAGTGATTAGATGAATATTTGCAAATATGTTTTCCTTTCTCTCTAGCCTGATCTTGTTTTCTCTTTCCCTGGACACTGGTATTTAATTCTTGGTTTTCTGCATGGCTCAGCAGTTTGAGCCTCTAGCATTTTTCCCTCTCACATTCCCAACCTTTGTTTAGTACTTTTCCTGATCACAGTACTCTTTACACTAAATTGTGATAATCTATTGACTTGTTTATATACCCCTTCGACTATGGGGGCATGAGGGCTTTACCTTGTTTTATATCTGGCTCATTATTTGGCACTTATTAGGCACTGAACATACAAATATATTGATAAATTAATAAATAAATGGAAGAATTAAACAAAATAGAAATATTTGAAATGGAAATTTGAAACTGAGATTTTCATGAAACTTCTGTTTTTACAAAGGTATTTAAATAATGATTTTCCTAGACTGAATTTTGTCCTAAGTTATCAGTATTTGGGTTGAGTCATTTTAACACTAATAAAATATTTATGTTGAAAAATATATATAATTTTATACAATTGAAAGGCAGAGGAGGCAGGTTAACAGGGAAGGGGAAGATTAGATCCTGAAGTCATCTGCTCTAATTTCTCTTAAGTCATAACTCAGGACAGGACTCTGGAAAAATATGAATGCACTAATGCATTCCAGAAGAGTTGGTGACAGTGGTTTTATGTCACTTTATGTCATAGAGGTTACATTTTAATGGGCAGTGAAACTCCATTTTGCCAAGTAAGAGAACCTGGACCAATTTATACAGAAAATTCTAGTAAAATAACATAACAGGCTGATGTTAATAAATGGTCTGCTGTTTCTTTTTGAAATAAAGGTGGCTGAGACAGTGAAAAAAGATTTTAGGACAAGGTCTGGACCTTTCTGTTCATCCATAAAAGGATTGAATTTAATTGTTTTGCATTCTCAAATTTTCCTGTAACATTAACTAATAAACCTGCTTATTCCTTCATTTATTCCTTTATGCACAATCATTTTTTATATGCGTACTTCAGGCTAAGGGTGGTGCTAGGCCTTGGTTACATATAGACGAATAAGACATAGTTCCACCCTGTAAGTCCTCACAGGAAACCATAATGTACTTCATAATATATAAATATTGACATATAAGCTACAGGGAAGAATGTTTAACTTTGCTTGAAAAGAAATAGGGAGTGTACCTCGGAGAAAGTGACTCATAAATTAACACTTGAAAACAAGGTCAGAGATCTTTTAAAAAATCAGATAGTGAAGTTGCAGATGTAAAGAAGAAAAGGAGAGAACAGTAGAAGGAAAAGCATAGAGCTAATGTCTTAGAAGATAAAGTGGTGATAAGGCAAAAGGAAATATGAATCAGTCTGCTGCAATTAAAGTCCTTTGGCGATTATTAGTGTCTAGTGCAACTTCGGCTTTGGCAATTGTGCGTCATGTTATGGTAGTGCTACCTAACTCTATAACCAGTGGCTTAAAGATTAGCATTAACCAACTTATGCTATGCAGCTATGCTTGAGGGTACAGCGACAAATTTAAAGAATTTGCTCTGCGGACATGTTTTATTTGGCCGGCACAATCATTTAAACGATTTTTTTGAATTTGAATGTACTTACTGGTTTGCAACAACTTCCACATATCTTTGTTGCTTCACACACTAACATTTTCTTGCTGACCCCTAAAGGTATTTTAGTGTGCAATCCTTAATCCAGAGACTGGTTTTATGATCATTTGAAAAATCTTTCCAACGTAAGACACAGTATGAATAAACAATTGGATTGAAGATGATTTCAGAAGTTGTGCTGTTTTGTGTTATTATGTTTGAGTTCGAGAAAATTCTGTTACTTTGAACAGTATAATAAACAGTGTTGGTTTTAATGGATGGATTATTGGACATTAGTCCAATTATCCAGCCAGAAGAGTTTAAATTACAAGGGCCTAGAAATTAGCTTGGACACATGCCTCAGCAGTGATTTCAGGAATGCAGTTACTGAAGTTGGCGAAATAATTGTTGTATTGCACAGTAGCGTGCTTGTAGGAGGGAAGAACAGTGATAATAAAACAATAACACAACAGAGTTATTTCAAGGGAAGTGTTATCCTTGATAGAAGAGGAGCAAAAAGCCCCCTGAGATCTGAGTAAGGGAGATCTTGGGACAGAATTTCCAGAGGGACAGTGGTTGTGATTCCAACAGACCCCAGTGCTTTTCCGCAAATTGTCCCACTCCCTTAATTTCTGTCATTTTGTCTCTTGCACTGATAACGTAGCTCAGCTCCCAGGGCTGTGCTTCTCCGCCTGGAAAACTCTAGCCCCTATTTAGATGGAACTCTTTTGTGTTTCCTACTTCAGCACACCAAAGACACAAAGAAGTATTAGCAAGTTACTCTCTTACATACTAAGAAAGATAAATATGTATATAAAACTTAAACAGGGAAGACTTGTTTAACATTATTCAGCATAGTTCTTGATTCTCAAATAGCTACACTGTTGCCTCCCACAGTCCTCCTGGTGCCTTGCGTGGCTCCCCTCCTCACCTACACCTTTACCAGACACCTGTCTCTGCTGCTGGTGACGCCTAACCATTGATATGTTAATGAGCATGTATGTGTATACCCATTGTGTGTATTCAGGAAAAAGTATGAGCTAAATAAATTGTTATTCTGAAAATTGATGAACAGTATTTATTAGTATCGTTGTCTACCACATGTGCCATTGTAAGTGGGCCCAGTAAACTACATAAAATGTGTTTCTGATGAGACTTATTTTTTAGTAAATATAATATGAATTTTACATTCAAATACTGTATTCACTGAGAAAGTAAAGAATTTTGATGTTGCTGCCTTTACTTAGAATGTTTCAAAATCTTCTTTGTAGAAATTGCCTTTAGAGGTTTTAGCAAATTCTTTAGCATATTCTCAATAGTGACAATTTTTTTTAAAATCATTTCTGGGTAAGTTTGATTTTTGGAAATAGCCAGGAGTTATTTGGTGTGAACTCTGGTAAATAAAGTGGCTGATCATACTAGGTATTATAATTTAGCAGAAGGAAATAAAGTTGAAGTGAGGATAAACAATGAGGTTTTTGTTTTGTTTTGTTTTGTAGATCAAGCTGGCTGCCTCAGATCTTCCTCTTCTCATCTATGTAGCTGCAGAAGGAATGGTTGCGGGAATATCAGCATGATATTGGTAAATGCCTGAAAAGCTTCTGACAATGTGTTTTCCAACCAGAAGGTTTTAACTTGAAACTCTCTCATGAAAAGTGAGTATAAACCTCTTTTCTCTCCAAGATGCTCTACTGTAACTATTAGCATGAGACAGTGTTTTTTAATTTATTTATTTGACAGAGAGAGACACAGCGAGAGGGGGAACACAAGCAGGGGGAGTGGGAGAGGGAAAAGCAGGCTTTCCGCAGAGCAGGGAGCCCGATGTGGGGCTCGATCCCAGGACCCTGGGATCATGACCTGAGCCGAAGGAAGACTCCCAACGACTGAGCCACCCAGGCGCCCCAGCATGAGACAGTTTGTGAAAGGAGGGACAATGTTCTTTTTTTTCCGCTCACTTTTTTTTTTCCTCACGTATTTCCCACACCTCATATTCTGCATGGCACATAGTAGCGTATTCAATAAATATTTGTTGAGTGAACAAAAGGTAAACATGTTGACTTTTCTCTTCAATAAACATTGGCCCTACTATTAGTAAGAGCAGTGTTAATAAGATAACTTTTAGGTAATTATAAATTGTAAGTGATATGTAACTAAGTTTCTACTATTAAATATAGATTATTTTTGCTTATATTAATATATTTTAAAAGATAATAAAAGTTGTTTCATAATGGTCACCTAAGGTTATTTAGATTTTATTATGATCTGACAATATAGGGCAGGTATTCATAGAAATTATGATGTTTTCTAGGAGTACTCTTGTTCCTCTACTGAGTAAGCAGAATGATCCTGCTAAAAGTCAGTCAGAACTGTAACCAGTTCTTTGCCCAAAAGCTTCTACTGGCTCCACAAATACATGTAAGATGGGTTCCCTCCAAGGATCCTTGGACTGGGCAATTCCCATTGCCCAGAATCCACTTCTGCAGATATTTCCATGGTCAAATTGTTTATTGTCTGTAAGTTTTAGCTATAAACCTACTTCCAGGGCTCTGGGAGATCATTTTTCTTTTCTTTTTTTCATTTGTTTTTAAAGATATTATTTACTTATTTGAGGGAGAGAGAGAGATCAGAAGCAGGGGGAATCAGCAGACAGAGGGAGAGGGAGAAGCAGACTCCCCACCAAGCAGGGAGCCCGACGCGGGGCTCGATCCCAGGACCCCGGGATCATGACCTGAGCTGAAGGCAGACGCATAACCGACTGAGCCACCCAGGCAGCCCTGGAAGATAATTTTTCTAACTGTCTCATCGACCTTATGAGTTTTTCAGGAAAAATTAGATTCAATTTTGAAGTAACATTATCTGAAATAAGGTAAAAAAAAAAAAAAAAGGCAGAAACTCAGAGATGTTTTAATAGGCCGATAATTCTATTTGAAGTCATCGTAGGTAGACTGAAAAGCCCGTCTTCACCTTGCAGGATTTCATATGTTTTCAAGGAAAGGAAAGTAGATGCAGAAACATGATTTTCTTTTCTTTTCTTTTTTAAAAATTTTATTTATTTGAGAGAGTGAGAGTGAGAGAGCGTGGGGGATGGGCAGGGAGTGGAGGGACGGGGAGAGAGAGGGAGAACCAGACTCTCCACTGAGTGGGGAACCTGACATGGGGCTCAGTCCCAGGACTCTGGGATCATGACTTGAGCTGAAGGCAGATGCTTAACTGACTGAGCCACCCAGGTACCCCAGAAACATGATTTTCTAATCTACCTAGTTTTGGCTGGTTATTGAACATCTTAGTTTTTAAGTATGTTAATATTATGAAGTAACAGATTAATGATTTGAAGGAAATTTGAAGGATCAAATTTATTGTCACTTTACTTTGTTATCGGTTAGGTATATATTCTATTTCATATTCCTACAGCCACATTTGATTAATAAAATATCTTCTAAGAGCAGTACTTTGGTATTATTTTAAGGCTGGTATACTTAGCCCAGAAATAAATAAAAGAACATTGCCATTTTAGGAGATACAGCTGAAAAATGAGAAATACAGAGATGTTTGCCAAAGGACAGATATTTAGTAGAAAGAACATTTCTTACTTTCTCATTGAGTCTGGGAGTACTAGGAAAATGGAGGAAATTTGTGAGAGATCTAGTAGAGAATATATATAGTGGACTTTTAATGGAAATATAATCTTGAAAATGAAAATACTGATATATACCCTTAAGTATAAATTTTACTTTACAAAGATATATGATCTTAGTTAAGTGGGTTATTATTAGAGTTTTATAAACTCTTTTGTTATCACTCCATTACCATCAAGTTATGAGAACAGTTTCTATTATAATGTTCAAAATCTGATTCTTTTTTTTAATCCATGTCTCTAATTTGGATTATCTCTGGGAAACTGGTTGCCAAGAGGGCATGTACTGCATTATAGTTCTATAAGGGAAGATTTAGGGCTGGAAATTGGAAGAGAAGCTGCGTCACTGCACGTTAATTTTTGACCAGGAAGATAATTTTCAGTAACTTTGTTTTGAGAGTTAAATTGTATTTTGTATTTTTAGGTAGACTGGTGATTTGTTGCTGGTGTTTTACCAGGAGGGAGATTTGTAGAGGATTAGTAAGGTCAGAAGAGTTTCATTTGTTAATTCATTGCATAGAATACATAGTGCTGAGATAAAAGGTGGTTTGCAACTGCACTTTGGAAGAGAATGGTCATTTTTTCGGCTTCTTTTGAAATGAAAAGTTTTTATTTGTTGTAACAGCATTATTGCCACAAATCAAATAGGATATCTCATAGTAAAGCTTTTTTTGTTATAGTCTCCAGAATGGTACTCTTCTCTTTTAAGCTTATACTAAAAATGTGATTTCAGAGTCCCAAAATTCCAATACCTAGCTACATCGTTCTTCCTGAGGTAGATAAAATGTTAGGAACAGATTTGTATCAGCTTCCATATTATTAGTTTTCCTCTCACTTTCTTCTTTGACTTTGGAAAAACAGCTGCGAAGGTTGGTTTGAGACCTTTTATGACTTCTCTCCCTCACAGAAATGACTATTTTAGTGTTGACCTTTGTCCCTTCTCTCAGGGATAGAGATAACTTGATACCCCTAGTCATGAGAAGGAAACTGAACATCAAGGATCGAGAGAAGTAAACTAGAGAGAAGCAATATCAGTGAATTTTAAGGCAAAAAAGAATGGAAATACCCTCTGGGTATTTTCACATAGAATCAGGTTATAGAAGCAGATAAAAATGTTTTATTGTTTTAGTTTCTTCGTCTGGAAGCATAAAAAGAGCTGAAGAGATGGAAAGCCATAAAGTCTTACTTGAAAAAGAACTCTGATAATCTTGTTAGGCTGAATTTAGATTGTTACCAAATGTCTTTTTTCTTTTTACCTCTTCTACTTGTAAATACATTTTTAAGTTCTTTCTCGATTTTGAGCATCTGTAGTTCACCTGAAAGCCCATGCCAGATAACTGAACGGATTGCTGATTCTTTTTTTTTTTTTGATTGCTGATTCTTTTATTGCCAATACATCAATCTTTCTTCCACACACCCCACAAATATATATGCCAACAATTAAGGTATATTCATATAAAAGGAACATGCTGATAAAATCATCATCATGTGTGTTACTATTGAGATTTATTTTTATTATGACATTCATCATTCTCTGGTATATTCTTGTGTATTTATCTGTTTATTATTTGTGTCCTCCCACGAGATGGTAATTTTTATGAGAGGGAATATTCATCTTATAAACCTAGAGAGTGTCAGGTACACAGCAGATGTTAAATGTTGGTTGAATAAATGGATGAATGAATCACCCAAGGCAGATTCCTTCCACAGTGAGATAGTACCCTATCTTGACTTTGCAGAAAATTCTAACCACTGTTTGGAGCTCCACATCTGAATGTCCAACTGCTTTCTTTCTTTTTTTTTTTTAAGATTTTATTTATTTATTTGAGACAGAGAGAATGAGAGAGACAGAGAGCACATGAGAGGGGGGAGGGTCAGAGGACGAAGCAGACTCCCTGCCGAGCAGGGAGCCCGATGCAGGACTCGATCCCGGGACTCCAGGATCATGACCCGAGCCGAAGGCAGTCGCTTAACCAACTGAGCCACCCAGGCGCCCTGTCCAACTGCTTTCTTACCTCTTCCACTTGACTGTCTGACAGGAATCCCACATTTAACATTGTCCACAATATACCTCCTAATTTCTTAAACCAAATCTGTTCTAAGTCAAATCCATGTTTTAATCATCTCAAGTAAATGGCTACTTGATTTCTTTTTTTCCTTTCCCTCTCTATGTACAATCTATCAGTAAGTTCAGACAGCTATACCTCCAAAAAAATTTTTCAGATCTGTCTACTTTTCTTCACCTTTCCATTTGTCACTTGGACAAGCTACCACTGTCTCTCGTGTGGACATCTGTAATCTCCTCTAAATAAATGGTTTCTTTGCTTCCATTCTTGCCCTCTATCATCTGTTCTCCACACAGCAGCAGAAGTGCTGTTTAAAAAATCCTGAGCCACTTTAGGATGCCTTCCCTCTACCATTAGAATAAAATCTGAACTCTTCACTGTGGTTTTGAGGACTCGTATGAGTTCTGCCTCCTCTCCCACCTGACCCTGTTGGACGCTTCTCACTAACCTCCAGCCACAATGACGCTCTTCCTGCTCATCAACTAGGCCCTGGTCACTCCTAAACTTGGGGCCTGTTGAACTTGCTGTACCCTCTGTGTATGTTTTGCTCCCAATCTTTCCATTTCTAGCTCATGTTGTCATTCACAAATCAACTCCAATCTACAAAAGTGGCCCCCAGTCATGCTCCATCACATTCCCTAATTTATTTTCTTCACAGAACTTGAACTATAGAAAGTGATTGTGAACTTTCCTTCTGGAACAGAAACTCCATGAGAGCAGAGAACAAGGACTTTGCCTTTCTTCTTCCATATTATATCCTGGGACCTAAGACAGTGCCTGACGTGTGGTGTGCAGGTGCTCAATAAAATACAATGAGAAGATATGCAGATGAACATGCAGAGATACATCTTCATAAGAGTTAAAAAGATAGCTAAAATGTCCTTCCCTCTTTCCTTAGCTATGGAAACGTTCCAGACTTGTTAAAATTACCAACTGACACAGCGATAAGGTAGGAAGCAAAAGATAAATAGTTTTGTGAGCTCTAAGCTATTGGGAGAAAGGCAGAGGTAGGGAAAAGCCCGTGTGTTCCAGTGCCTAGGGAAGAAGTCAAGTGCCAGTGTGAGTGGGCTCTGTTATTAGTATGAACGTGCAAGTCTCCATATTACTGTGCCTTCCCCACCGGCTGCCATTTCTCTGAGACATTTGGTGTCAACTGGAAACGGATTCTTTGTGTAAATCCTCCTTGAGCAGCAATCAGTGCTTTTCCTTTATTATTTATTTATTTATTTATTTATTTATTTATTTATTTATTTATTTATTTATTTATTTATTTATTTATTTAAGATTTTACTTAATTTGACAGAGAGAGACACAGCGAGAGAGGGAACACAAGCAGGGGGAGTGGGAGAGGGAGAAGCAGGCTCTCCACTGAGCAGGGAGCCAGACGCGGGGCTTGATCCCAGGACCCTGGGATCACAACCCGAGCCAAGGCAGACACTTAACGACCGAGCCACCCAGGCGCCCCAGTGCTTTCCCTTTAACAAAGTGAAAGTTTCAATTAAGTTTTCGAAAGGAAGGTTATCTTTGAGATGTAAATAATATGTTAACATTGTACTCATCTCTAAAAAGCTAAGTACATTAACTTGGAATGTGCTGAGCTAGGGGTAAATTGATATCTGGCCTGCAGCTGCCAGAGGATTTTTTTCTTGTTTCTTCACACGGGAGAGAAAATGCAAGCCCCGGTCAATTACTGCCTGCTGGGGTACTGCCCTATCTATTTCGGGCAGGGAAAACTGGAGAGGGCTGACTGGTTTACTCTCTAAGTAGCGCCTTGCCGAGGAAGCTCAGTTTCAAAATCCTAGAAACAGTATGTGTTAGTTTAATCAGAGTTTGGCCCTGAGGAGAATTAAAATGAAAGAAATTCCACAATTAGAAGGTGTGGAAGTGGAAAGCGGACTAAATCAAGCCCTTAGAGAGGCAGTGTGGGTTGGTGAGATTACATTCTTAGGGTGTATAATGGGCCAAGGTTTTAATTTCCAGATTCTTTCACTTAAGAGCTTCTATGTCTGAATTCTAGTGGAATGGAGGCTTGTCTGGGCTTTTTTTTCCTCCATTGTAAGGGCCTCATCTTTGTAGTTCTTAACCTACAATCAAAAAAGGTAAGAGTCCCAAGTTTGCAAGAGGTCTGAATAGAGGTTTATAGCAAAGACCTGGACAGAAAGCCTAGCTTCACAATGGGCTTTGTTCTCCTTTCCCAGGATGGATTTCCTATTCTCTCAGGTTGGCCTTTTACTAAAAAAAATCAGAATAATGAAGAGAAGAAAGTTTCATGGGGGATCCTAGGAGCCACTGTTTGTGTTTATTTGGGATCCCTGAGGGAAACCTCTGCTAAATGAACTTGGTTACAAGTTATGAATTGTACATCGTTAATCAACACTGACATGGAGCTGTGCACAGGGAGGTGGCCCAGTCAGATAGAGTGGGACTGGGACAAAGCCTGGTGGCATTCCCAGCAGTGAGGGGAAGGTTATCTGAGTTTAGAAGTTTTGAGGGATAAATGGATGTCTAGTCTTAAACCCAGTACTAACATAGAATTGTCCTATTTTTAATTTTTTGAGGAATCTTCATATTGTTTTCCGTAGTAACTATACCAGTTTATGCTCTCATCAATGGTGTATGGAGGTGCTCCGTTTTCCACATCCTTGCCAACACTTTTTATCTTTTGACTTTTTAATAAAAGTGACTCTGACAGGTGTGAGGTGATATCACATTGTGGTTTTGATTTGCATTTCCCTGTTAAGTGATGTTGAATATCTTTTCATGTGTCTGTTGGTCATTTGTATGTCTTCTTTTGAGAAAAGTCTATTTGGATCTTTTGCTCATTTTTTAATCAGGTTACTTGTTTTTCTCTTACCAAGTTGTTTGAGTTCCCTATGTATTTTGATATTAAACCCTTACCAGATATAGGGTGTGCAGATATTTTCTCCCATTCTGTAGGTTGCTTTTTCACTCTACCAATTGTTTCTTTTGCGGAGTAGAAGCATTTGGTTTGGTATAATCGTACTTGTCTGTTTTTGCTTTTGTTGTCCATGCTTTTGGTGTCATATCCAAAAAATCATTGCCACCAGCAATGTCAAGAAGGTTTTTCTCTATTTTCTTCTAATAGTTTTATGGTTTAAGGCTTTATATTTAATTTTTTTTTTTGTTTGGTTTGGTTTTTACATTTAGGTGTTTAATCCATTTTGAGTTCATTTTTGTGTATGTATAAGGAAGGGTCCAATTTCATTCTTCTGCATGTGCTATCCAGTTTTCCCAACACCACTGATTGAAGGCAACATCCTTTCCCTATTGTTTGCTCTTGGCAGCCTTATCAAAGTTTAGTTGACCATAAATGGTTGAATTTATGTTTGGTTTTCTCATTCTGTTCTATTGGTCTATATGTCTGTTTTTATGATGGTACCATACTATTTTTGATCCCACTTCTGAATATATATTCAAAGGGAATGAAATCAGGATCTTGAAGTGATAGCTGCACTCCCGTGTTCATTGCAGCATTATTCACAATAACAAAGATGTGGAAACAACCTGAATGTCTGCCAACAGATAAAGGGATAAAGAAAATGGCGTATGTCTGTATACATATATATACACACCACACATTAGGTTTTGGAGTACTAGCTTTTGCTGATAGTTTATTGTGGCCATTTCACAATTTATACATACACTAAAACATCAAGTTGTACACCTTCAACATATATAATTTTATTTCTCATTTATACCTAAATAAAGCTGGGGGGAAAAACCAATGAAAAAAAAAAGAAACCCAGCATTAATAACCTTAATATGGGAGGAACACATGATAAAAAAAAAGTGAAAACAGTACAAAGACAAAAACCCACTAATAAACAGCAAGTAGAGGTCTAGAAATGATTTTTTTATTATTCACAATTATTCACATTATTCTGCCTTCCTCAAGAACTTTATGCCAGTGCTCATTTCCTTCACCATTCCTTCCCTATCCTCCTCCAAATATAGGAATAGCTCTTCAATTCACAAAAGATTTTGAGTCTACAATGTACTATGCACTAGGGAGAAAGCAATGAATAAAATAATCTGTACTTCAAGGTATTTAAATAGGAAGGTAAATATACATGTATACGAATTTAATTTTTATATAGTATTTTATGTATAGCAGGTATGTTCAAGGGGTACAAATAGCACTGATGCAAAAAAAAAAAATGCTTAAACCCATGTGAGGTGTGTGAGGTGTTAAGAATGAGATATTTAAATGCGTTTAGCAAGGGGACCATGGGAGTGCTAGCCAGCTGACTGGTAACTGCATTATTTTGGGCATGATTTTTTTTTTATCAGAGGGTAGAAAGGCTACTTTAGTCTAGCTCTGTTTCATTCATTTCTAAGACATAGGCCTATTAATAGAAAATTTGAAATCAACAATAATGTATTTATGTAACTCTAGTATAATTAATTAGAACATAAACTTTTTTTTTAAGATTTTAGTTATTTACTTGACAGAGAGAGAGAGAGTGCACGTGAGCACAAGCAGGGGGAGCGTCAGAGGGAGAGGGAGAAGCAGACTCCCCGCTGAGCAGGGAGCCTGACACGGGGCTCAATCCCAGGACCCTGGGATCATGACCTGAGCTGAAGGCAGACGCTTAACTGATGGAGCCACCCAGGCACCCCTAGAACATAAACTCAAACAGGTTCTTTTTGACACAATAAATAAAGACAATAGTCTATTGTTTTTTTGCATGGTTTGTCAGGTTAATTCTTGTTTGTACTTGTCTTTTTTTTTTTTTTTTTAAATCTAGAATCAGAATGTGTTTTGAGAAAATGCACCAGGCACCTGGGTGGCTCAGTTGGTTGAGAGTCCGACTCTTGGTTTCCGCTCAGGTCATGATCTCATGGTTTTGGGGTTGAGCTCCTCATCGGGCTCTGCACTCATAGAGTCTGCTTGAGATTCTCCCTCTGCCTCTGCCCCTCCCCCCACTTGCACGTGCTCTCTCTCTCAAAATAAATAAATAAAAATCTTTTAAAAATAAAATAAAAAAATGCACCAATGTGTGATAAAATTCATTTTATAAATGGACTTAAACCAGGACATGGCTTAGATTATTAGTTTGTTCAAGCTAAGCTCCTATGAATTCTAACTTCGTTGCAGTACTTTGGCTGCTGCATGAGCAAGGATTTATCGAGACTGGTGCAATAAACTAAAATGGTTATTAGATTATCTTAAATCAAAACTATGTGATAATCCATGTTGAAATTAGAGGAATTTTTTTTTTTTAAAGATTTTATTTATTTATTTGTCAGAGAGAGAGACAGAACACAAGCAGGGGGAGAGGCAGGCAGAGGGAGAAGCAGGCTCCCTGCTGAGCATGGAGCCCGATGTGGGACTCGATCCCAGAACCCTGGGATCATGACCTGAGCTGAAGGCAGCCCCTTAACCAACTGAGTTCCTCTTTTACCTTTTATTCAGGAATAACTTCAGTTTAAATTATGTTATTCAAAGGCTACGGGAGCTTTCATAAATTATTCATTTGCAAAGATCTAGCTATTTCAAGCCACATCCCCTGAAACAGAATGGGTTGAGTAAGATGGTTTCATTTTGCTGAAGCATTCATAAATATCCCTTTGCCTTACTCCTGAAACTAATTTGGATGTCTGTTAGCTTAAGGGATGCTTCTTTCCCACTATCAGATAATATCATCTAATAGTTCCCTTTTCTAGAACAACCTGAGGATGAGCTTTTTCTCATTCTGATTACCTTATTCACTTCTAAACTGAGAGAAACATTAACTGTGTCTCTGGGAATTTCAGCAGTTCTTGAATCTTCCTATGCAAGCGGGACTTTTCCTTCGCATTGGTGATTTCATGTCTTCTAGGAAAAGCAAGAGCTGTTTTCTTTTTGTGTTTTCCTATTTATACAGATTTCAAAGGTAATATGCTTATCCTCTTTGATACTCTTGTTCATGTATATCTGTTACAGTCAGGATGACAGTACATTAATTGGGAATATTTATTTTTTTTTTAAGATTTTATTTTTAAGTCATCTCTATACCTAACATGGGGCTCAAACTCACAGCGCCGAGATCAAGAGTCGCATGCTCCACTGACTGAGCCAGTCAGGGGCCCCAAGAATATCTCGAAGTAAGGTATTTTTCTTTCTTTTTTTACACTTTTTTTTAAATTATGTTATGTTAATCACCATACATTACATCATTAGTTTTTGATGTAGTGTTCCATGATTCATTGTTTGCGTATAACACCCAGTGCTCCATTCAATACGTGCCCTCTTTAATACCCATCACCAGGCTAACCCATCCCCCCACCCACCCCCCTCTAGAACCCTCAGTTTGTTTCTCAGAGTCCATAGTCTCTCATGGTTTGTCTCCCCCTCCGATTTACCCCCCTTCATTTTTCCCTTCCTGCTATTTTTTTTAACATATAATATATTATTTGTCTGTGATTCAACAGTCTTACACAATTCACAGCGCTCACCATAGCACATACCCTCCCCAATGTCTATCACCCAGCCACCCCATCCTTCCCACCCCCACCACTCTAGCAACCCTCAGTTTGTTTCCTGAGATTAAGAATTCCTCATATCAGTGAGGTCATATGATACATGTCTTTCTCTGATTGACTTATTTCACTCAGCATAATACCCTCCAGGGCTAGTATCCAAAGTCTATAAAGAACTTATTAAACTCAACACCCAAAGAACAAATGATCCAATCAAGAAATGGGCAGAAGACATGAACAGACATTTTTCCAAAGAAGACATCCAAATGGCCAACAGACACATGAAAAAGTGCTCAACATTGCTTGGCATCAGGGAAATCCAAATCAAAACCTCAGTGAGATACCACCTCACACCAGTCAGAACGGCTAAAATTAACAAGTCAAGAAAGGACAAATGTTGGCGGGGATGCGGAGAAAGGGGAACCCTCCTACACTGTTGGTGAGAATGCAAGCTGGTGCAGCCACTCTGGAAAACAGTATGGAGGTTCCTCAAAAAGTTGAAAATAGAGGTACCATACGATCCAGCAATTGCACTACTGGGTATTTACCCCAAAGATACAAATGTAGGGATCCAAAGGGGTACGTGCACCCCGATGTTTATAGCAGCAATGTCCACGATAGTCAAACTGTGGAAAGAGCCAAGATGTCCATCGACAGATGAATGGATAAAGAAGATGTGGTATATGTATATATATATATATATATATTTATATACACAATGGAATATTATGCAGCCATCAAAAGGAATGAAATCTTGCCATTTGCAACGATGTGGATGGAACTGGAGGGTATTATGCTGAGCGAAGGTATTTTCTGGGTAGATTTCTGTTAGTCTGAATCAACCTTCTCCATTATCGGATACAGATGCTCAGCTGGTAATCAATCTATAATTATGCTTTGGAAAAACCTCATATGCAGAGATACTCAACTTGTCATAGCTACAATTTGTAAGTAATTCTACAAAATTTATATTCTGTAATCTCTTTGAAAGATTAACTCAGTGACTGAAAGATTGCTTCTCTTCCTGAAAACAAGTATTATTTGGTAAAACTGGTGCTATTTAGTGCAATATTATCAAGCTTTGTTGGGTTTCAAGTTCTGAGTCATTTACCCTTTTCGTATCTTTCCCCTTTTATGCCACAAGTCCCTTGATTGACCTTGTGGTGAGACCTGGAGACAGGTCTGAGGTGGAGAATCAGGACTTAGAATTGCATTTCTATAAGAATAGCTTGAGAGCAGCCAAATGGGAATAGGTAGCAGATTCCAAAAGTCATGGGAATGGAAGCCAGAGAGCTTCGAGTAAGGAGGACTGAATGAGTGATAAGTAAAAGCAATAAACACAGATTGACTAATTTTGCAAGAAATTTGATCCTGAAGTTAAGGAGACCAAAGAATGGATTAGAATGAGGAAAGTTTCTTTAAAACTAGAGCAGATTTGAGCATGTATACCTAGAAGAAGAGCCAGTGAAGATGGAGAGATTGATGATAGAAAAGAGCAGGAATAATTGTTAAAAACTCTTGGAGGAAAATAGGAGGAGAAAGATCAAGAGCTCATGTGGAGGGGTTAGCAATTGCACAAAAGCAGAATACCTCTTGAGAGATTAAAATGAAGTGAGAAAAAATTATGAAAATATAGAATGTGATGGTTAATTTTATGTGTCAACTTGGTTAGACTATGATACACAGTTGTTTGGTCAAACACCAGTCTAGGTTTTGCTGTGAAGATATTCTTTCAGATGAGATTGACATTTAAATTAGCAGACTCTGGGTAAAACATTATTTTCCAAAAAGTGGGTGGGCTTCATCCAATCAGTTGCAGGTACTGAGAGCAAAGTCTGAGGTTCTTGAGAAAAAAGGAATTCTGCCTACAGATGGCTTTTGGACTTGGGCTGCAACATCAACTCTTCCCCCAGTCTCCACCCTATTGAATTTCCCAGTTCCACAATTGTGTGAACTAATTCCTTAAAATAAATCTCTTTTTCTTTATATATGTTGGTTTGCAATCTCAGGAGTCCCCTGGATGAAATCTGAAACTAGCCCCTGTACAAGGAGAGACCTAAGAGAGAGACCACTCCAGTTGGCAGTTTTATTAGGCAAAGGGACTTAAATATAAGGCTTGTCTTGTGAGGCCATAAAACAAGTAGATCTCACCCGCCTGCCAGAAACTTAAGAATTTATACAGAAGGCTTATCAGGTTCAGTCATGTATTGAGTCCAGATGGTCTCAATAACACATTACTCTCTCAAGGCTGCATCCTTGAAGTGGCTCCTAGTGCAGGAATAGTGAGTGGAAGGTACATTCCAAGAATGAGGGGTATAGATAAGGAGCTCAGGTCCAGCTCGAGGGTCAACCGGTAATCATGTCCTCTCAATAACTTCCTCTAACAATGTATATACATCTGACTGGTTCTGTTTCTCTGAAGAACCCTGACCAATACATAGATTCAGAATGAAATGGAAGGGTTTTGAAGATGCTCAGGTTAGTAATGGCAATAATTTTGGTACACTGGGGACTAAGATATGTCATGAAGTGAGGACGAGACTTGAAAGTAGAAAAGTTTTCAAAGAATTTTTAGGTGGGTCCATGAAACTATGAATTCTTCCAGAACAGGGAGTTTATCTTATTCATTTTGTGTCCTAAAATCATAGCATGACAGTTGGCATCATGAAAGTACTCAACAAATGCTTGTTGTTTCTCAAATAAGCTGAACAAAAAGAGTATGAAGACCCCAACTAAGATTGGATGCTACAAACTCACGGTGAATAAACTGTCACAGTTTTGTAACTTTTTACAATAACATTGGTCCTCTGGACGTTGGATCAGAATCATTGAGCCATGGGAATCAGCACACAGAGAACTCCTGAGGGTCAAGAGATCAAAGACTACCAGTATGGCAGTAAATGAACTATGTACTATGAAAATGACACAGTGAGACCCGGGCTGGGTAGAAAGGTGAAAGAAGACAGATTGGGATGATTGGTCTGAGAGAACTGGAAGGAGCCAAAGGAATTAATGACTTAATGAAGACAGGAAGGATGTTTAATGGGAGAAGTAGTGTAGAGAGATGGGAAGAAAGGAAGTATTTGTCTATGAGCTTCATAAGTCTCAGGATCATGGTGGTAGGATAGTTTCGAGTGGCCAAAGTAGGGGTTAGAAAAAGATCGGTATTATTCAAAGAATATATGGTTATTTTGCTATTTATACATAAGTCCTTAATATACAATTTATATTTTTATTCTTGTTATTTATATGTATTTTAATTCCTTAGTATATAATTTAAGAAGGTCTTGACAAATAGAAAATATAGTCAGTAATTGCAGAGCATTACTTACTTTAATTTATGAAAAATTATCTACAGTGGCAAGGTACTGGGTCTTTCTAGACCTCAGTCAGGGTGTTGAGTCTTAAGAGCACTGAACTTGGAATTAGAAGATCTTGGAATAGGGCCAGGCTTTTCTATTTGCTAGATGGGTAAACTTGGGCAATCCATGTAACTTCATTAAGCTTTTATCTTACAAAAGATGAATGATAATAGTTCGGATTATTGTAAAGATTTCATGAAAAATACAGGGGCCCTTTTCAACTGTGAAGTTTAAATATGTGGTAATATTTAACAAATATTAATTAAACATGATACTTTCCTTCAAGGAACATTTTCCTTGAAAAAGATACTTAAGAGTTCATTTTCGGTCTGATGCTGGCATAATTAAAACCTCTTAATTATGTTTATGAATTTTATTATATTTAATAATTACAAGTATTCAAGAGAACATTATGTATAGTTTAATGTAAACCAAAACCAAAATACAGATTTAAAAAGCCTCTGAATGTACCTTAAATGTTGTGATTTCCCTTGTATTCAAAGGGATAATTCTTATTCTTATGGTTCTCCTTCCTAACAGCAGGGATGAAGTAGAGTTGTGTGTATATTTAATTTACTTACTTTCTTCTTTTTTTAAAAGATTTATTTATTTACTTTAGAGAGAGAGAGCAGGGGGAGGGGCAGAGAGAGAGGGAGAGAAGCCGACTCCCTACTAAGAGGGGGCATCCGACATGGGACTGCATCCCATGACCTTGAAATCATGACCTGAGCTGAAACCAAATCGGACGCTTAACTGACTGAGCCACCCAAAAGCCCCTAATTTACTTACTTTCAATAAAATAAAATCCTAGACATAGAAGAGTAACTATAAATTGTATATACTCTGAATACAACTAAAGTTAACCAAAAGGATTCATTTCATGTTAGACTTTAAGCCAGGAATAAAGAAAAAATAAATGCGGTATACAAGTGCAAAAAAATACAATTTATATATTTTTTCACTAAGTGTTAATTTTTTATAGTTCATGTTGTAAGTTCTGAGATTCAGACTCTTAACAAAATTCCTAGGCAGATGTTAAATATCTACCCTTAATTGACAAATCTTAACTTGAACGTTAATCCCCTGTATAATCAACACAATATTTAGTATGAAATATATGAACAGTTAACACCCATAATTTTCTGTACCTGAGGTGATATTTAATGCATTGTACAAGACCTATCATGACACTGTGCAACAGGAAATCCTTTTCACCTTGGACTCTATGGAGGAAGGAATTCTTTCCATCAACATGGGTTTAAATGATGCCCTATGCTCCAGCCCTCATTATCACAGAGAACAGAACCCATGTCTTGGGAGGAGGCAAGAACACATGTACAGAACATTCAGGTTAGAAAGAGAGTTTGGGATTCTTGCAGTCGTTGTGGAGAGTATTAGGATATAAGCAGGGCTACTGTAACCAAACCTCTAAAGTGTGGGGGTTTAAGCGAGGTAGAATCTTAACTTCTCTCTCACATACCAGAGAATAAAGTAGGCAGGCAGTCCAGGGCAGATAGCATGACTTCATCAATGAGACCACCCAAGAATGCTGGATGGTGGGACAGCTTTGCCATCATCATGTGACTTTTTTCTCTAGATCTAAGGCAGCTCCTTTACGTGTCCTGTTTCCCAGCCATCTAGAAGAGTGAAAGAGGAAATTAAAGTCGAGCTTCTCTTTTTGCAGATGTGACCCAGAGATTGCTCGTATCTCTTCCATTCACATCCTCTTGTCTAGAACTTACATGGTCACAGTGAACTACAAGAAAAGCTGGGTGATGTACTTTCTAACTGGGAAAATTTATGCCCTATAATTGGTGGTGTCATCTTTTCTGTCTTCTACCACCAAGATGTAATCTATAAGTGAGTTCTGATAGTTTGACTTCCAAATGATTTCCATTATTTTCCATATGCCCAACAATATTCTACATCCCTTGCCTGCCTACTATAATAACCTAACTGGTCTGCTTGCTTCCACTCTAGCCTCGCTAAGTCATTTCTCACATAGTACTCACTGAATTTTAAATATGTAAACCAAATCTCATCATTCTTCTTTTTAAGCTGTTGGTGTCTTCTCATTTCTATAAAGTCCAAACTTCCCACCATGAGCCGTAAGACCCAGCAATGAGGCACCTGGGTGGCTCAGTCAGTTAGACATCCGACTCTTGATTTCAGCTCAGGTCATGATCTATGAGTCCTGGGATTGAATACCACATGGGGCTCCCCGCTCGGCAGGGAGTCTGCTTTGGATTCTCTCTCTCCTTCTGTACCTCCCCTGCCCTCATGCATGTACTCTGTCCAATAAATAAATAAATGAATCTTTAAAAAAAAAAAAAAGACCCAGCAATGACCAGGCTCTATCAAGCCCCATTCTTGTACTATGCTTTTGCCTGGTCACTATGTTCTGGCCACTCTGCCATTTACCTGTTTCTAGAGCACAGTGATCCCCTCCCAAACTCAGACCTTTAAACCCATATTCCTTGTCCAAGAAATTTTTTGTGGGGATCTTTGTGTGGCTGGCTTATGCTCATCTCTTGACACTCAGCACAAATGTCTTCTCTTCTGAGAACCTTTGCTGACTGCTCTTTCTAAGCAGCATGTCTTGTTTCCAGTTACTCTTTATCAGCCACGTTGTTTATTTCCTTCATAGCACTTACTAAATTATATAACAATCCTATTTGTTTGCTTATTGATTGGTCCATTACCTCCTCATTAGAAAGTATTCCTTAAGATTGTTTGATTTACCTCTGATTCTTGGACACTGACACATAAAAGGAGCTTAACAAAAAATGGTCCATTGAAGGAGTGACTAAATGAATTGGTGGATTTCATATGCTTCTTACAAATAAAAACCTGGTGTCCATGATGGAAAAATCAGGTAAACAGAGCCTTATACAGATTTACCTTCATTAGTTTCATTTCTGACTTGGGTGTATTGCATATTACACCTGAGCCATGAATTTATCAACCTCAGATGGGGTGTTTAGAGTTTTAGCTATTCCCCTCTGTGGCAGGTTGAATGATGAGCCTTCAGAAGTTACCTCTTAATACCTGGATCCTGTTAATGCTACTTTATTTGAAAAAGGGTCTTTGCAGATGTAATTAAGGATCTTGAGATGAGATCATCATAGATTAACTGGATGAGCCCTAAATCCAATGACTGATGTCCTGGTAACGGTAGAGAGAGGAGAGAGATCTGAAAAACTAGAGAATGTGATGTGGAAAGAGAGGTAGAGGTTGGAGTTATGCAGCTATAAGCCAAGGAACGCCTGAACCACCAGAAGCTGGAAGAGGCAAGGAAGCATTCTCTCCTAGAGCCTTTGCAGTGATTGTGGCTCTGCTATCGACTTGATTCAGACTTCTGTCCTCCAGAACTGTGAGAGAAGATTTCTGTTGTTTCAAGTCACCTGAATGATTTTTCAGTATAAGTATGACCCAAATATTGCACGGAATATACTTATACCAAAACATTATTTGTTATTTACCTGAAATTCTAATTTAACTGGGCATTCTGCATTTTTACTTGCTAAATCTGACAATTTTACTCTAATCCCAAGAATATGTGAAAATGAAGAATTGGCTGGAAATGATATGTAGATTCTGCCAAGTAAGAATTGGCATCACATTTTTTTTTTTTTAAAGTCTATTAAGTAACCAAAAGAAAATGAAATTGGTGTCATGGAGTTTTAAATATGCTACAGGATCCTGAAATTTTGCCCAGAGAAGTAACCAAGCAAAATGCTTGGAAATATAAAAGGTCTTTGGTGTTCTAAATCTGATCTAAAACTACCTCAGGAGTGGCTCATTTGTTTCTTGTGACTGTAAAAAGTAAGAACTGAATTCCATCTGATCCTGACTTAATTTTTTTTTTTTTACATCTCTGGGGAATTAAGATTGAATTAAGGACTGCCTCTTATTTCAACTACCAACAGTTTATTAGATTCAGCTTGAAAATAGGTAGATTAAAGCACAGGAATTAAAAAAAAATAGACTGAAAATAGCATTCAGTGAAGTGCAAGGAGAGGTGGTCTTCTCTGAGGGCCTACAGGGATTTCTTAGCAATGAGTGAGAAACCTCTGTGAGCCCATATTTTCTTCACCTGCCTCAGGAGCAATAAAACCACGCATGAGGCAAAATTCTGGTTTGCTCTGTTTAGATTTTGTATTCCTAATGTTTATAATAACCTTCTTTTTTCCCCCCTTGTGAGTTTTTAAGCACAAATATCATGAAAGCTATTAAATAAGTAATTAAACCCATTTCAGGATCAGTTGAATAGGCAAATGGGGTGGGGATAGCAGTGGGGGGAGAGAGAAAGAAAATGAAAACAGAGCACTGAAATTCCCCAAAGCTCTGCTTTATTTAATGAAAGACTAAGTGAATTGGGTGGATTTCATGTCTCTTACAGATAAGAATCAGGTGCCCATGGTGGGCAAACCAGGTAAAAAGATCCTTATATAGAGATTTTCTTCTATTAGCTTTATTTCTGACTAGAGTGTACTGAGTGATATACCTAAGCAAAAGACAACCTCACCTCCCCTGTTGCAGTTGAAGAGTTAAGACTCCTTTGGAAGGAAAGAGCAATAGAGACGGAGGGAAGGAAAACTGAGAAAATGGCAAATGGTGGATGATGCTAGTGCTGTAGGGGGGTCCCAGAGTCTCTAGGGGGCCCTGGTGGGAGGCTGTGGTGGCTTCTAGAGGCTTCAGCAGTAGCATTTGGAGCTAGGGCTGAGGCCACAGAGCTCTCAGAGTCAAGGCTGAGGACAAGGAATGGATCCCCATCACCAAACTGGGCTGTCTGGTCGAGGACAGAAAGATCAAGACTGTGGAGGAGATTTATCTCTTCTCCCTGCCCATCAAGGAATTTGAGGTCATTGACTTTTTCCTGGGGTGTCCCTCTAGGATGAGGTTTTTGTTGTCATGCACAGAAGTAATGCTCTCAGACACCAATCTGAGGGGTCATGCAGGGCTGCCTCTACAAGGGAGAGTAGTTGCAGCTGAATTCTGCACATAGCTTTTATTTAGTTTTCTATCAGCAAAGCAAGGACAGATGTATCAAAGTATGGGGAAGGAATAGAAAGAGAAGCTGGAAAGCAGGCCTGCACCCTCCTCTGTGCGTGGACATGCAAGGAGGGGGTTATGGGATAAGGGAGGAAGGTGACGTTCATGCTAGCAATCACCCAAGGGTTACTTTCTTTCATAGCTCCTTATGTATGCCCTGCCGCACGAGATGATAGGATCCTGTTCCTTCCAGGCCATTGTGTTCAACAGCCCGAGAACAGGAACGCTGCTGATGTTTCAGCTGCTTCCAGTCACCCCTTAGGGCTTACACTATACTTTCTCTAAGACTAACCCCGGAGATGGTGGGATCCTGCTCCTACCAGGCTATTGCGTTCAATGGCCCGAGAACAGGAACGCTGCTGACATTTCAGCTGCTTCCACGATCACTTCTTAGGGTTTACAATACATTTTCTAAGAATAACTCCACAGGGGGCACCTGGGTGGCTCAGTTATTAAGCATCTGCCTTCTGCTCAGGTGATGGTCCCAGGGTCCTGGGATCAAGCCCCACATCGGGCTCCCTGCTCAGCGGAGAGCCTGCTTCTCCCTCTGCCACTCCCCCCGCTTGTGTTCCCTCTCTCGCTGTCTCTCTCTCTGTCAAATAAATAAATAAAATCTTAAAAAAAAAAAAAGAAGAACTCCACAGGTTTTGAAGATTACACCTGTGTAAAAGCAGACCTGTGCTGGCCAGTGGACCAGGATCAAGGCATTTGTCATGATCAGGATTTACAATGGACATGTTGTTCTGGGGGTAAAGTGCTCTCAGGAGGTAGCCATTGCCATCCATGGTGCCAACATCTGGCGACACTCTGCATCATCCTATGCAGTAAGGACACTGGGAGAACTAGATCAGCAAGCCCCATACCATTGCTTGCAAGGAGACCTGCTGCTGTGGCTCTGTGCTGCTGGTACCCTGTTCCCTGCCCCCCCACCCCTCAGGCACTGTCATTATCTAGGCCACTGTGCCTGAGATGGCCAGAATCAATGACTGCTACACCTTGGCTAGGGGCTGTACCACCACTTGGTGACATCACCAAGGCCACCTTTAATGCCATACCCAAGACCTACAGCATTCTCACCTCTGAACTCTGGAAAGACATGTGCTCACCAAGTCTCCCTATCAAGAATTCACTGACCATGTCTAAAGACCCACACCAGTCTCTGTGCAGAGAACCCAGGCAGTTATCTGTGGCCACCAAATAGTTTTTATACAAGAAAAATAAAATGAAGTAAGTCTGTTTTTTTTTTTTTTTAAAGGGAAACTAGAAAAAGATGAACAAAGCCCCATGTTAGTAGAAGGAAGGAAATAACAAAGATCAAAGAAGAAATAAATGAAATAGAGACTAAAAAAAAGCAATGAAAAGGCCAATAAAAGAAAGAGCCAGTTCTTTGAAAAGTTAAACAAAATTGACAGACCTATAGCCTGACTCATCAAGAAAAAAAGAGAGTTCAAATAAATAAAATCAGTGGGTGCCTGGGTGGCTCAGTTGGTTAAGCGACTGCCTTCGACTCAGGTCATGATCCTGGAGTCCCAGGATCGAGTCCCGCATCAGGCTCCCTGCTCAGTGGGGAGTCTGCTTCTCCCTCTGACCCTCCCCCCTCTCATGCACTCTCTCTCTCTCTCTCCCCTTCTCTCTCTCAAATAAATAAATAAAATCTTTAAAAAAATAAAAAAAAATAAATAAAATCAGAAATTAAAGAAGAGATGTTAAAACTAATACAACAAAAATAGAAAGGATCATAAGTAACTACTGTGAAGAATTATATGCCAGCAAATTTGACAACCTAGAAGAAATGGGTAAATTCCTAGAAACATGCAACCTTCTAATACTGAATCATGAAGAAATAGAAAATCTGAAAAGACCCATTATTAGTAAGAAGATTGAATCAGTAGTTAAAAACTCCCTACAAACAAAAGTCCAGGACCAGACTGCTTCAATGGTGAATTCTACCAAACATTCAAAGAAGAATTAATACCAGTCCTTCTTAAACTCTCTCAAAAAGTAAAAGAAGGGATACTTAAAAACTCTTTTTACAAGGCCAGCTTTATCCTGATTCCAATGCCAGACAAGGACACCGCAAGAAAAGACAATTACAGGCCAATATCCATGATGAACATAGATGCAAAAATCCTCAACAAAATGTTATCAAACCAAATTCAAAAATACATTAAAAGAGTGGGGTTCCTGGGTCGCTCAGTTGGTTAAGCAACCAATTCTTGATTTCGGCTGAGGTTGTAATCTCAGGGTCATGAGATTGAGCCCCACATTGAGCTCCATGCTCAGCGCAGAATCTGCTTGTCTGTCTCCCTCCTTCTCTACCCCCACTGTCCTTGCATGCATGCGTGCCGGTGTGCTCTTTATCTCAAATAAATAAATACATAAATACATAAATAAAATCTTAAAAAAATACATTAAAAGGGTCAGATACCATGATCAAATAGGATTTATTCCAGGTTGCAAGGATGGTTCAACATCAGCAAATCAATCAACCTGATACACTGCATTAAAAAATGAACGATAAAAGTCATATGATCATCTCAGTAGATGCAGAAAAAGTTTACAAAATTCAATGTCCTTTTGTGATAAAAGCTTTCAACAGAGTAAGTATAGAGGGAACATACCTCAACATAATAAAGGCCAAATATGACAAGCCCACAACTAACATCATACGCAATAGTGAGAAGGTGAAGAAGATTCTCTACATCAAGAATAAGACAGGATATCTCCTCTCACCACTTTTATTCAACATAGTATTGGAAGATCTAGCCAGAGCAATTAGGCAAAAAAAGAAATAAAACACATCCAAATTGGAAAGGAAGTAAAACTATCTCTATTTGCAGACATGATGCTATATAGACCCCACCAAAAACCCTTTAGAACTAATAAATGAATTCAATAAAGTTATAGGATACAAAATAAATATATAGAAATCTATGGCATTTCTATACACTAATAATAAACTACCAGAAAGAAAATTAAGAAAACAGTTTCATTTATAATTGCATCAAAAAGAATAAAATAAATTTAACCAAGGAGATGAAAGACCTGTACACTAAAATCTATAAGACATGGGTGAAAGAAACTGAAGAAGACACAAATAAATGGAAAGATATTACATGCTCTTTGATTGGAAGAATTAATATTATTGAACTGTTCGAGGCACATGGGTGGCTCAGTCGGTTAAACATCTGCCTTCCCAGGATCCTGGGATCGAGCCCCACATTGGGCTCCCTTCTTAGCAGGGAGTCTGCTTCTCCCTCTTCCTCTGCCCCTCCCCCCTGCTCCTGCTTTCTCTCTCTTTCTCTATCTTACTCAAATAAATAAAATCTTTAAAATATATATATATATTATTTAAGTGTTCACACTACCCAAAGCAATCTATAAATTCAATGCTATCCCTATCAAAATTTCAATGGCATTTTTCATAGAACCAGAACAATTTTAAAATAATATGGAACCACAAAAGACCCTGAACAGACAAAGTAATCTTGAGAAAGAAGAACAAAGCTGGAGGCTTCACACTCCCTGATTTCAAACTATATTACAAAACTATAAGAATTAAAACAGTATAGTATTAGAATAAAAACAGACACATAGATCAATGGAACAGAATAGGCAGCCCAGAAATAAACCCACATACATAATGGTAGTTAATTTATCTTTTTTTTTTTTTTTTGAGAGAGCACATGCAGGGAGTTGGGTAGGGGCAAAGGGAGGAGAGAGCATCTTAGGTAGGCTCCATGCCAAGTGTGGAGCCCGAAGTGGGGCTCAGTCCCAGCACCCTGAGATCATGACCTGGGCTGAAATCAAGATTTGGACGCTTAACTGACTGAGCCACCCAGGTACCCCAATGTTAATTAATTTATGACAAAGAATATACAATGGGGAAAGGACAGTCTCTTCAATAAATGGTGTTGGGAAAATTGGACAGCAACATGCAAAAGAATGAAACTGGATCACTATCTTATAGCATACACAAAAATTAACTCAAAATGGATTAAAGACTTGAATATAAAACCAAAACTGTAAAACACCTAGAAGGAGGCATAGGTGGTAAGCTCTTTGACATTTGTCTTGGTGATGATTTTTTGAATTTGACACCAAAAGCAAAGGCAACAAAAGCAAAAATAAACAAACAGGACTACATCAAACTAAAAAGCTTCTGAGGAGCAAGGGAAACCATCAACAAAATAAAAAGGTAACCTCCTGAATGGAAGAAAATATTTGTAAATCATATATCTGATATGGGGTTAATATCCAGAATGTATAAAGAACTTATACAACTCAATAGCAAACAAACAAACAAAAACAAAAAGCAAACAAAAAATCCAATTAAAACATGAGCAGAGGATCTGAATAGACTTTTTTCCAAAGAAGACATACAGATGGCCAATGGTATATGAAAAGAGGCTCAACGTCACTAATCATCAAGGAAATGCAAGTCAAACCACAATGAGATAGCACTTCATACCTGTTAGAATAGCTATCATCAAAAGGACAAGAGAGACACCTGGGTGGCTCAGTTGGTTAAGCAGCTGCCTTGGGTTCAGGTCCTGATCCCTTGAGTCCTGTGTAGGGCTCCCTGCTCAGCAGGGAGTCTGCTTCTCCCTCTCCCTTTGCTCCTCCTTCTGATCATGCTCCCTCTGTCACTTTCTCTCTCTCAAATAAATAAGTAAAATCTTTAAAAAAAAGGGGGGGGACAAGAAATTACAAGTGTTGGCAAGGATGTGGAGAAAAGAGAACACTTGTGCACTGTTGGGGGAATGTGAACTGGTGCAGTGACTATGGAAATCAGTATGGATGTTCCTCAAAAAAACTAAAAAATGAGCTGCCATATGATTCAGTATATTTATCTGAAGAAAACAAAAACATTACCTTGAAAATGTATCTGCACCCCCATGTTCATTGCAGCATTATTTACAGTAGCCAGGATATGGAAACAACCTAAGTGTCCATCAACAGATAAATGGATAAAGAAAATATGGTATATATTTACAATGGAATATTTTTCCGCCATAAAGAAATGAAATATTGCCATTTTCAACAACATGGATGGACCATGAAGGCATTATGCTAAGTGAAATAAGTCAGATAGAGAAAGACAAATATATGATCTCACTTATATGTGGAATCTAAACAAAACAAAACCAAACAAAAGAAACATCAAGCTCATAGATAGAGCAGGTTGGTAATTACCAGAGCTCAGGGGTGGGATTGTGAAATGGGTGAAGGGAGTCTAAAGTTACAAACTTGCAGTTATAAAATAAGTAAGTCATGGGGCATCTGACGGGCTCAGTTGGAAAAGCTTGTGACTCTTACCTCTGTCTGGGTCATGAGTTTGATCCCCATGTTGGGTATAGAGATTACTTAAAAATAAATAAATAAAAACTAAAATAAATAAGTCATCAGGATGTAATATACAGCATGGCAACTATAGTTAATACTGTATTACATATTTGAAAGTTGCTAAGAGAATAAATCTTAAAAGTTCTCATCACAAGAAAAAAATCTATTATGTATGGTGACAGATGTTAATTACATTTACTGTGGTGATCATTTCACAATATATACAAATATTGAATCATTATGTCTTATACCTGAAACTAATATAATGTTGAATGTCAATCATACCTCAATTTAAAAAAAAAGGGGGGTAGACCTAAGTGTGTAGGGGGTTGAGAAAGGGGGATGGGAGAGTAGATGAAGAAGGTAGAGACTTTCCAAAAAGGTTCTCACAGGAGAAAAGCTAAGAATTTGGTAATGATTTTCTACCAAAGACAAAGCAATAGGGAGTTATTGATCATTGGCAAAGAAAGTTTCTGGAGGGTCTGATGTTTATTCATTAACTTATTCCTCAGTCATTTATTGGCTACTCAGTATGTGTAAGGAATTATGTTGGATGTGGAGGTTTCTCCAGGGAAAAAGTGTTAAGCCACAGACTTTAGAGAGTGGGCTGTATAGAGAGAGAGGAGAAAGATATGCTACAAAGAAGTACAATAACAACGAAGTGCTATCACCATAGAAATGTTTATAGCGTGTAGTAAACAGACCAAGGAAACGGGCAGGGAATTGAGGGGAGAGGATGTGGGTGTCAAAATCTTTACAGTGTTGGCGCCCAGGTTAAACTTCTGTGTTTTATTAGATCGATCTGTTCTCTGAGGTTAGACACATATTTTGAAGCAGCTAGGGCAGATTGTGAGAACATTAAATAAAATAATCGTTTTTACGAGCAGCTACCGTTGTTATCAAGTGGCTCTTCTGTGCCAGGCAGTATAGATATCGTGTTAATCCTCACAATAACCTTATGAAGTAGAGAGTCTTATTCCCATTTTACAGGGGAGGACATTTAGGAGGGCTGGAAAAATCATCTAAGTTAGCACAGTGACGGAATCAAAAACAAACTTGATTGCCATGTTTTCCATTTTGCCTTGCTGCCTGTGTATTAGAAAACACATATATTAACAGTTGCCTTGCTCTGAAGTGTGCCCTACCGAATGTGTTGATGATTTAATAGTTAACTTCCAATTGTTTTATGGAAAGAAACCACTGTCCTCGATGAAGACAAAAGTTGACAGTCTCTGATTTAAGTGGCTCTGCTTTCCATGAGATCCACATAGTCTTTTGTGATGGCCAAGGCCAGCTTTCACTGGAAATCCCCAAATTGAAATACAGTTATCAGAGAATGTGGTGTTTTGACTCAGCACAGAAACCCAAAACATTGTGTTTAGTACCTACTAAGATACACCAATCTGATCAACATGATTTTTGATATTTAGATGTTCTTTTACTATATCTGCCTATGTCACTAGGAGATGGCTTCTATTGGTGTCTTTTAGGTAGAAGGGCTGTGGGTAAGTCAGGTCAGCTGCTCAGGCTTCAGTGTGCTTTCTGGTAGGCTTGGGATCTTGTGAATCTCTAGTCTGAACTAGGGCTGACATTCTGCGTTTCTCAATGTCGTCACTTCCTGGCGATGCTCAGGCTCTGATTCGTAGACCACACTTTGTATAGCAGGGGCATAGAGTGAATGCACATCTTCCATCTGATTCAAAATGCCTTCATCCCATAATGCTACATGACTTAACCCATTTATTAAAAAATAATTATTCAGTGCTTGCAATGGACAGATGCCATGCATGACACAGAAGATATATATACATATGAAAAAGTGCAATCTCTATGTATTCTAAATGTGCACTTCTGTAGTGGGAGTAGTGCAGAAAGAGGGGGTCTATTGTTCTTTTTATTCTTGATTGCATTTTTTTTAATTTAAAATAAAAAAAGTTAATTTTGAGAGTAACTTACGTTGTAGTAGGACAGAGAAGCAACACATTACATGTTAAGGCAATAGTATTACTATGACAGCATATGGGGGAGGTCATAAAAAGTCACTCTGGGTTTTTAACTTTATCTGAAAACAAATATAGATACATTAAAGGTTATTTTGGGGGGGAAGGGGAGACATGAATATATTTGGTTTTAAAGTGATAGTTTAGGATTCAGACTGATTAGCAGGTATTAAGTCTGAAGGCAGGTAGCGCAGTTAGAAGGCTGTTTCTATGAACTGGGAAAGTTGAAATTTTAAGAAGGGCTGGATTTTAAGAATCAGCTAGTAATAGGTTGTATGCAAAGAATGAAGAAAAGAGAAAGTCAGGGATGACTCTTAGTTTTCTGGTATGGGCAGTTGAATGGGTGGTCATCCTATTCATTGAATAGAGAAGAAAAGAGGAGGAGATTTGGGAATTTGAAGTGAGGATGGGGCCTCTAAGTTAAAGTGTCCAGTGGGTTGTTGGAGATAGTGTTGTAGGACTTAGGAGAGGTGCCTGGGCTGGAAATATAGGCTATAATGATGATTGAAGCTATGACACTGGTTAAGCTCATCTAAGGAAAATATATATTGTTGAAGCTTTTAGCCAGAGAGCACACATATGGGCTTCAGTGAGTCTTGAACTTTCACAATTTGTATGAAAAAATTAACTTAAAATTTTTTATTTAATTATTTTTTTAATTTCACTATAGTTAACATACAGTGTTATATTAGTTGCAGGTGTACAATACATTGATTCAGGAATTCTATTCATTACTCAGTGCTCATCATTATAAGTGTACTCCTTAATCCCCATCACCTATTTTACCCATCCCTCTACCCACCTCCCCTCTGGTAACCACCAATTTGTTCTCTATAGATAAGGGTCTGTTTCTTGGTTGACTCTCTCTTAAAAAAATTAACTTCTATGTACATTTTTCTGGGGACAGTGATCCTGAGGTTTTATGAAATTTTACCCTGAAAAGTTGAAGAACCATTAGGGTGGAGTATAAAGAGAAATCAGGATGGAACCAGAGACACTAACAAAAAGCTATGTGAAAGAGAAGAATCGAAATCTCAGAACAAAATCCTGGGGGAATGTCAACACGAGGGAAACCTCATCAGATGTTCCTAGGCCCTGAATCTTCAACTGCTTATTTATTTTGCCACATTTTTCCTGGTGTAGAGTCTAGGAAAAGAAAGGTTTGGCATCTGGAAGACTGGGCCACAGACACTGATAGGGTTTGGGGGTAGAAATAACAAATTAAAGGGGAGAGGACTAATGAGCGTTTAGTTGGACTTCAGGCCTAAGGGTTTTCAGAGACACAATTCTTAGACTTTTCTGAAACCTAGAAATGTCCAATTACACCATCAGTAAAGAAAATTAATAAATATAATCCCTTTAGGATAGAGAATTCTTGTCCATGGAACATGTAATTGCTTTTTATTCATCAGGCTATATGGGATAAAATGAAAGCAGAGTCCAGCATTGGCTTCACCTGGTAAAATTAAGATAAAGGATCAAATGTCTTTTCAAGTACAAATAGAATATTCATTTTTAATTCATGTTCTTTGCAAATACGTTATATTTTGAAAGGTTTTCACACCAATTGGACTAAGAACAATTCAATCTTGATCCTGTATCTGTTTTTTTTTTTAAATTAACACTTAACACTAGCGACACTTTAACATTTTCCCCACAACTGAATTTGCTACTTTTCTTTATAGATTTAGGGCAGAAACTCAGGAACTTTGTTACAGAGTGCTAAAAAATAGATGATACCAGTAATCAGGAAAGAGAAGGCATGAGGCTCTCTACCACCAACAGTATTCTGACTGGAGTATTTACTCATTGGTCAAATACTGTATTTCTACTTTCATCAATCATCTTTGTGTTGGTAACTGTATTAGTTTTCTACTGCTGTATAACAAATTAGCCCCAAACCCAGTGTTTTAAAGCAAGCAGTTATCTCATGGTTTCCTTGTGTCAGGAGTGGCTTAGCTGGGTGATTCTGGCTTGAGGTTTCTTGTGAGGTAGCAGTTTAGGTGGAGGTTGGGGCTGCAGTCATATGACAGCTTCATGTGACCTAAAGATCTGATTCCAAGATGGCTGATTTGCATGGCTGTTGGCAGGAGGCCTTAGTTTCTTGTCATGTGAATTTCTCTGTAGGATTTCTTGAGTGTCTTCATGGCACAACAGTGAGCTTCCTCCAAATTGAGGGATCAAGGAAAGCAAGATGGAAGTCTTAAATGTCTTTTATGACCTAGCTTGGAAGTTACACTGTCATTTCTGCAACATCCTATTAGTTACCAATGTCTGTTTTATGCAATGTGGGAAACTATATCAGCCTATGAATACCAAGAAGCAGAGCTTGTTGGGGCCCCTTATGGAGGCTGGCTATCAGAGTAATGAATTCTATTGTTTTTTAACAAGTGTTCTCCTAGAGATTATAAATTACTTTAAAATAATCATCACTACTGCTACCACCACTGAGCATGCTGCTTTATCCCCCCCCCAGTTTTATTGAGATATAATTGCCATATAACATTGTATAATTTTAAGGCATACAACATAATGATATGATATATGCATATATTGTGAAATGATTACCACATTAAATTTACTTAACATCCATCACCCTAGCATGCTGCTTTAGAGATATGTCAAAGATCTACTCAATCACTAATACAACTGAGACACAGTTAGGTTTGGAATAAAGCTATTGTCAATAACAACACTTTAGCCATGAAGAGCAATAATATCTATGCATTTTTACTTCAATTTTTAACATAGTGATCTCTACATTGGGAGCCTTAGGTCTCATTGTGAGTCAGCTTTAATGGATGGTAGCACCAGGTAAAGTGGGTTCAGCAGAATAGTTAATGGATATATTTTCAGTAGATTGAATTTGGCAAGGTATCAGTTGCTTTTAGTCAAGAATTTCTCCCCATGAGGATTAAGTCTTTGTTTCATGGAAAATTACTCCATCTCTTCCTAATCCATACAGCCTATAAAGGCTAGTCTGTGAAAAGTATTTATGTACACAGAGTTTCACGACGCTTTAAAAAGTCTTCCATTTCCCTTCCTGCTTTTTGAGGGCTTCCAAAAATGCCATTCCTTATTCAAACATAACTAAATTCTAAGGCAAGTTGTGCCAAATTGTAAACTTAGATTTGATGTAGGTTGTGAACTTAACAAGATGCTTTTTGAATGTCCCAAGAACGGTTAATAAAGACATGAAGTACATAAGGGAAACTCAAAATAGAATGTGGTCTAGGTCAGTGTTAGACCTCATTCTAGACTCTCTGTCTAGCAGCTACTTCCTGCAGCTCTCTTGGGCCACATTCTGTAAACATGGGAGTCACTGCCACAAACTGGGAATGTATGATATTTCCAACAGGGTGGATTCCATCCTTCTGGATACAGAGAAAGGAGTTAATTAACCCGAGAGTAGAGGGAGATGTTTTCTGAGGTTATTGCTAGCCTTTATGTTACTGAAGATGAAGGATTACTCTTTTGAAATTTAGAAAGAAATTTGGGTTATGGTCTTATTGTAGCTTTTTGTTCTGTCAGAAGACTTAAGTGCTAGTTATATTTGAGAACAGTTTGATTTTACCACCTGAGGAATAAGTCAAGAAGAAGGGAAATTTAAAATGGGCTATCTAGGGGGGATAGCAGGCTTAACTAAATCACTAACTCTCCAGTGACTCTGCTTGTATTGATTCTGAAAACCAGAACTGCAACTAAATTTGCTTTAACTTCAAATTATTATACAGAAATTCATACCTGTTTTTATCCCTTTACTGATAAAATAATGCAAACATGCCTCTTAAATTCTAATGGGAAACTGATTCCCTCTTTGAAGAATTTATTGCCCATTTTGTGGGTAGGATATTTGTACAATTCTCAGAAAACGTTACCTTAGTGATTCTTAGAGCATACTGATAAAGTAGAGAAGTGGCAAGCAGGAGCTCTCCCATCTGTACCTGCAGGTAATTTAATCAAGTCACATATACTAATAGATAAGGAACTGCATGAGTTAAATATTCATTGAATGAGTGGATAAGAGTTTTAAGGAAACTGTTGTCTAAAAAAGGCAAATAAGATATGCACAAAAATACTTCTAAATGCTAAAAGATCATTATACAACTTTGTGATAATTCCCCAAAAGAAATACTTTCTTTCAGTTGGAGAAATCTGGGAGTAATTCAGACAGCTTGGGCATGTGGAACCTTTCTCTAGAAATATTCCATAGCTAAAAACATTTATACATCCCTGCCCTTTAGAGCCCAGGATATTCCCCAAGGTTGGATAAAATCAGTAAGGTGAAGTGAGAGACCTGTAGTTTCCAAAGCGCTAGTGAGGACATCACCGAAACGGTCAAGATCCACCGTGGGTAGAGAGGTACAGGATGTGAGAGGAGGTGGTGGATAGGGAATGAAGAGGACACAAGTTCAGTTCTCAGCCATGCCTCATTGGTCAAATGGGTCTAATGAAGGTGATGTATGTGAAAGTACCTGGCATGATGCTGGTCAGGTTGCCGTGCTTAATGATGGAATAGTGCCTACATTAATAAATCGGCTCTGAATCAATGTTGGGAATCTGGAAAGAATGGAATAATAAGGAAAGACCAAAGGAACAAATACCATTAAGAGTGTGAACAAGGTTCACAGAAGTGAGCTAGTGGAAAGGATCAATAGAAGCTGTGGTCCTTTCAGACTTTTTCTTTTACACATTAGACCTCTCGTAACCTAGCTCCTCTTTTTCACGAATGCTTTTCATGCTCTCCATAATTCTTCTTGTACATAAATCTGATGCCTGGCCATGATGCACACTCACTGTTAGAAGACTGCTCTCCAGCAAGTCGTGACACATTTGCTTTCCCCGTTTGAACTATCCGCATACAGAAAGTATCGTTTTTCTCCAAATCTCTTTATGCCAGTTGCACCTGAAATTATGTAGGTTAGTTTCACCTGAAATTATGTAGGTTATTTAAATATAACATAAACTGATGAAATGTAAATGCAAAAAGATGGGAACATTATTTCCATGAAAATTTAAGTTGAATGATGTGTAGAGATGCAATAAAATGTAATTGCTAAAAAGGATGGCTCTCCAAGTAGATGTGGGTGAGAGAAACATAAAGGATTGAAAAAAATACTGAAACATTCTGCACTTGGGTTTGTTTGGTTGGTTTGGTTTGTTTTGTGTGAGGCAGAATCATGGCGAGCATACAACAGGAGCCAGACCTGACTGAGTGGAAATCTGCTTCATCCACTAGGCAGCTGGGTGACTCTCAATTCCTGTTTCCTCATCTGTAGAATAGAGATAATAAATAGCCCCAATTTCAATCAGTGTGGCTGCAGTGGTGAGGTCTGGGAAGAGCCCAAATACAAGGCAGATTCCAGTCATCTCCCTGTGGAGTTCCAGACATTGTTTCCTCCACCAGGCACAACGATGCATGGCCAACACTCAAAAGTATGGCCAACCAAGGAAGCTCACCTGAGCTGCTTTGCTGTCTGCAGCTTTGATTGGGGTTTCATGACAAAGGTGTGGTTAATTAAGTAACTGGCCGCACAGTTGAACTCAAGTCTCCCAGCCCCTCTCTGCTACTCGTAGTTTGGGCTACTATCTCCTGGCTCAAAGCCCCAACCCTCTTATCACATAGGTGGTCTTTGTGACATGGCCAGCCCCTGTTCTGAGTCATTTCCTTAGCAGAAACTATTCTGGGGTGCACCATGAATCATCTCATTACCATAAACTATGAGGGCTCCCCAAAAATAATAAGGACACTCTTCTCACTTGTTCTAGTCCAAGAATTTGGAGGCTATTTCCCAGGCACCAGGGACAAAGGCTGGCTGAATGCACTATTGTACAGTGGCTTAAAGAGTTAATGTCTGAAAAGCACTTAGAACAGTGCAGACACGTAGGAAACACTGTATCAATGTTTGCTAAGGAAGTGATACATTCTCACTGAACTTTGAAGATGCCAAACCAAAATTCATCTATTTACTGAATATTGATATCTTTTATTTATTTATTTATTTATTTATTTATTTATTTATTTATTTATTTATAAAATTTTATTTTATTATGTTATGTTAGTCACCATACAATACATCATTAGTTTTTGATGTAGTGATCCATGATTCATTGTTTTCGTATAACACCCAATTCTCCATGCAGTACGTGCCCTCCTTAATACCCATCACTGGGCTAGCCCATCCCCCCACCCCACCCCCCCTCTAAAACCCTCAGTTTGTTTCTCAGAGTCCATAGTCTCTCATGGTTCGTCTCTCCCTCCGATTTCCCCCCCTTCATTTTTCTCTTCCTTCTCCTAATGTCGTCCATGCTATTCCTTATGTTCCACAAATAAGTGAAACCATATGATAATTGACTTTCTCTGCTTGACTCATTTCACTTAGCATAATCTTCTCCAGTCCCATCCATGTTGATGTAAAAGTTGGGTAGTCATCCTTTCTGATGGCTGAGTAATATTCCATTGTATATATGGACCACATCTTCTTTATCCATTTGTCTGTTGAAGGGCATCTTGGCTCTTTCCACAGTTTGGCTATTGCAGACATTGCTGCTATGAACATCGGGGTGCATATGGCCCTTCTTTTCACTACATCTGTGTCTTTGGGGTAAATACCCAGTAGTGCAATTGCTGGGTCATAGGGTAGATTTATTGATATCTTTTAGAAATAACTCTTGGGTATAATAGCATCAGACAAAAGGACTTTTGTTGTATTCTTTGTGTTGTTTTTCTTTTAGGTCCTTTTTTAAAATCTAGAAAGCATAATGAGCTATAATTTTATGCCAATAAACTATGTTGGAAACTATGTGGAGTGAAACCTACAGCAACAGATAGGCTGCCAGGAGATTGGGATTTTAGTCATAGCTTTGTTTTTGATTAATTGTTTGACTTTAGGAAATTCCTAACCTCCTTGAACCTCAGTTTTCTTTATCAGCATTGGTCTTCTACTTGCTTAGGGATCATTTGGCACCAAAATCTTTCTTTCATGAAAGATACATTTTTTTTCCTTATCTCTACACTCCTTCTCCCTTTGGCCTCCTGTCCACCAGGTTTTTCTAATTTTAATATATTTTTTTTAAAGTAATGAGTTTCATTTAGATCATTTCCCACAAAACGTTGTCTTGTGGGAAAGTCAATATTCTATTCATTTGATGTTATTACTCATATTATTGTTAGTATAACGATTATTCAGGTCACTGATGTCTGCAAGTAATAGGAATCACAGCATCATTATGATAATGGTAAATGTTAAATGAGATAATGAAAATGCCATGTGCTGGTAAAATTTGATGGCTAGAACATGTTTTTATCCTGTTTTCACTGTTGTTTTTTTTTTTTTAATCATTTGTCTAAATATTTTTTACTCAATGCTGACTTAATATAAATTTATAGCTAGCATTTATTGATAGTAAGATACATGTAAGACTCTATTCCCAAGATAGATTAAGACAGAAACCTAATATCTATAACTAGATCTACATTTATATCTGTATCTATTATCTATTTAGCTATCAACAGCTAGCTAGTTATAAACAACTATATATAAAAAGACCAGTAGGATGAACAAAGCATGAAAAAATCATATAAAACTCATTGATGATAATAAAGAAAAGATGTTACTTGAGTGAAAGACATTTTTATGTTCTTCATTTTTTTAAATTCTTTATTTAAATTCAATGTAGTTAACATATAGTGTATTATTAGTTTCAGGGGTAGAATTTAGTAATTCATCAGTTACATATAACATCCAGTGCTCATTCCATCAAGTGCCCTCCTTAATGCCCATCACCCAGTTACTCCATCTACCCACCCACCTCCCCTTCAGCAACCCTCAGTTTGTTCCCTATAGTTGAGGCTCTTATGGTCTGCCTCCCTCTCTGTTTTTATTTTTCCTTCAGAAAGAACATAACATTAAAAATATTCGTGGGATGCATGGGTGACTCTGTTGGTTGAATGTCGAACTCTTGATTTCAGCTTGGGTATGATCTCAGGGTCCTGGGATCGAGCCCTGCATTACACTCTGTGAGAAACGGGGAGTCTGCTTGAGGATTCTCTCTCTCCCTCTGCCCCCCCAAAAAACATGTCTCAAGGTAGCCCTTAACCAAAGGCAAACACTGCACTTTTGATATCACACAGAAAGAATTTGACTTATATTTTCTAAGTAGTTCATAGTACATTGGCTGTTTTATTACATAGTTAATAGATTTTTAAAAGAACGATGTAGAATAGATATAGTTTGAAATAATTATAAAAAGCCAAACTATCAGCAGATCTTAACAAGACTCTAATGCTGAATGAGGAAGCAGAAATACAAAAAAATGGATATAGAACTTAATTTTTGCATAGAATGTAGCAGATGTTCATAGTATGACTGTGGCATTAAGGAAAAGTTAAATTATGTTTATGGTCTTTGTAGAAAACACATTTTTGGCAAGGTATCTGTAAAAAATGATTTGAAAAACCCTTTGTTTAAAATTTTTGTTTTATTGGTAAACTCCTTTTATCTGGAAAATTAATTTATACAAAGCATCTCATTCTCTAACAGTGCCAGGCCATGGAAGGGAGATGTACCTATCACGTGAAGGAAAAAACGCTATGATCAGGAAACTGGGGCCACTTATGCAACTTTGTTGTATTGGATCCAGCTTCTAAATTTCCCTGAATCCAGCTTTTCTTAGATGTAAAATAGAGATGGCGAAGTCTGCTTCCCAGGATTATTGTGAAATCAAATGAGACCCAATATATGAAATCATCTAGTACTCACTTACAAAACAGGAGCCTGTAATAAAGGTTCTTTAAAAATAATTTACTGTTGTTATTTGAAGTCTAAAAAGCCTCAGAACCATTTAATTTTCCTAAACCATTATGGGCTGGTGATCCAACAGGTTTTGAGTTTTTAGAAAAAAGCAAACTATCGGTAACAGGGCCAAATGCTGAAGGAGGGAGGAAGGAGGATTTAGCAATTGTTGGTGATTTTTAAGAGGGCAATTTCATGAGTGGTGAGGATAGAGGCCAGATTGCAGGGATGTGAGTATCAACAAGGAGTTCGATTCAAGCAGCTGGGCAGAGAAGGAGAAGAAAGGGAAATAGGGTAGAAGCCTGAAGGCTTTAGGCAAGGGATTTTTTTTTTTTTTCCAGATTGGGAGGAGATGACATCCTTAAATTTCTTGAAGGTCAGCAAGAATAAAGAGGAAGACAGTGGAAAGAGTATAGATAGAAGAATCAGGTCTGTTTTCAGATCTGGCTTACTTACTAATTCAGTGTTACCTTGGGCACCATCCTTAGCCCCTCCGAGTCCCTGTGATATGGAGGTGCTAATACTATCCTTATCTCCTCCATGACTTTTGGGTGAAGATCATTTGTAGTAAAGCCAGTAAAAACACCTTGAAACCTATAGGGCATGTTATCATACAAAATAAGTATAAATCTTTTCAGAAGATGGCTTCTCTATGTCCAAGGTGCTTACCTTTATGGCGGGTGCTATGAAAATGTTCTTTGGCTGCTTGTAAAGGGCACTCTTGGAGAAGTGTTTATTGAACTGAATTGCACTAACATGGCAAATACACTTTTAGATTACAAGGCAAATCATTCCTCCCCGTTTGTAAGCTAAGAGCCCTTCCCCAGTTCTCTGGACATTCTGCCTTGGTTCTTGTTTTCATTACTCACCAACTGCTGTGTGGCCTGTCAGTTCTGTGTTCTTCATCTCACACACTTTAACCATATCTCTCAGCAATTTTCTGTCTGGAAAAATTGCCTGTTCTTTGTTTTCGTCGAGGTAAAACGGTAACCACTTAAGGCCCATTTACACAAGGAGAAAAAAAGACTGTTTAGAAACCTGGTGTCAAATATGGCTTTTTCAAACCATGTTGTGTTTTGAGCACTGTAATATCAACAGAGTCAAAAGTTGATTTTTTTTTTTTTTTGAGTACACAGACTGTGAAAGATCTTCTGGAGTCTGAGCTTTAAATATAACCCCTTAAATTCTGATTGAGTTTGTTTTTCAGCTCTTGAATTTATTTTTGGCACAGTATATACTATGTGGGGCCAAGGAAAAAAGACATTTTCCAAGAATTGTAGATCCCCAACAAGAATCTAAGCACCTCAGAAGGAAAAACTCCACAAAGATTTTTACCAGTTTATTCTCTGATTTAAAGATTTATTCCTCAACCAGCATCATTCTACACCTGGGGAGATAAAGATGAGCAAGGCATTATGCTGTTCTTCTTTTTTCTTTATTTTTTAAAAGATTTTATTTTTTATTTGGGAGAGAGAGAAACATATGAGAGAGAGTATAGAGTGGGGAGGGACAGAAGGAGAGGAAGAAGCAGGCTTCCCACGGAGCAGGGAGCCTGATTCAGGGCTGGATCCCAGAACCCGGAGATCGTGACCTGAGCCGAAGGCAGATGCTTAGCCAACTGAGCCACCCAGGCGCCCCGGCATTATATTGTTCTTAATGAACTTTGGCATATAGGAAAATAATTGCGATTCAGAATGGTGACTGTTAGGACGGAGTTGTCTGTACAATCTAGTGGTCACAGAAACCTTGCAGGGGAGCTGACGTGGTCAGTGGTCAGCTGTGAGAAATAAATGGTGGCATCTCACACACTGCTTGGCAGGTCAGAGGCTTTGGACAAGTTGGCAGCTACTGCTACCAATGTAAGGGAGGGAGCCCAGAAGGGCAGTGTGATCAGAATAACTTTCTGTTTTGTCTTGGGGCTTTAATCTTGATTCATCTTTCTTTACAGCTTGATTGGAGTAAAAGTGACATATAATAAACTGCACATATCTAGGTACATTTTGACATATTTATGTGCTTGTCAAATAACCACCACAATCAAGGTAATGAACATGCCCACTCCCCCACACATTTCCTTGTGTCCCTTTGTAAGCCTTCCCTTTTGTCCCTTTTCTCTCCCCTTCTCAAGGAACCACAGATCTGCTTTCTGTCACTGTGGATTAGTTTGCACTTTCTAGAATTTCACATAGAGAGAATCATATACTATGCAATCTTTTTGTCTGGCTTCTTTCACTCACCATAATTATTTTGATATTCACCCATGTCGTTATCCGTATCAATATTTCACTTCTTTACTTTTTTTTTCCTTTTTTAGCTTAGTAGTGTTTCACTGTATGGATATGCCACACTTTTGTTTTTCCATTTATCTGTTGACAGACATTTGGATTGTTTCCAGTTTTTGGCTACTGAATCTGAAGTTGTGAATATTCTTATACAAGCTTTTATAAGGGCATATACTTTCATTTCTCTTGGGTAAATATCTGGAAGTGGATTGACAAGATCAAAAGGTATATATAGGCTTAAGTTTTTTTTAAGATTTTGTTTATTTATTTATTTATTTGACAGACAGAAAGAAAGAGAGCACAAGTAGGCAGAGCGGCAGGCAGAGGGAGGAGAAGCAGGCCTCCTGCTGAGCGGAGAGCATGGACTCGGAGCCTGATCCCAGGACTCTGGGATCATGTCCTGAACTGAAGGAAGACGCTTAACCACTTAATTTTTAAAGAAACTGCAACATTGTTTTCCAAAGTGGTTGTACCTTTTTATATTCCCACTAGTATTACATGAGACTTTTAGCTCCTCTGTATCCTTGCCAACACTTGTTATAGTTTGTCTTTTTAAAAAATTTCAGCTATTCTAGGGCACCTGGGTGGCTCAGATAAGGTTAAGCGTCTGCCTTCAGCTCAGGTCATGATCCCAGGGTCCTGGGATCGAGCCCCGCATCGGGCTCCTGGCTCTGCGGGGAGCCTGCTTCTCCATCTCCCTCTGCCTCTCCCCCTGCTCGTGCTGTCTCTCTCTCTCTGTATCTCTGTGGCTCAAATGAATAAATAAAATCTTTAAAAAAAAATAAAAATTTCAGGTATTCCAAAAGATGTATAGTGGTATCGCATTGTGGTTCTATTTTGCATTTTCCTAACAACTAGTGATATTGAACATCTTTTCATGTACCAGTAGCCATTCATATATCTTCTTTGTTGATGTGTCTGTTCAGATCTTTTGCCCATTAAAAAAATTAGGCTATTTCTTATTATTGGGCTTTAAGAGGTCTTTGTATATTCTGGGTATAAGTCTTTTATCAGACCTATAATTTTTTTTCTTTATTTTATTTTATTAAAATTTTTTTTAAAATTTTATTTTATTATGTTATGTTAGTCACCATACATTACATCATTAGTTTTTGATGTAGTGTTCCATGATTTCATTGTTTGCGTATAACACCCAGTGCTCCATGCAATATGTGCCCTCCTTAATACCCAACACCGGGCTAACCCATCCCCCCACCCCTCTCCCCTCTAAAACCCTCAGTTTGTTTCTCAGAGTCCATAGTCTCTCATGGCAGACTTATGATTTGCAAATAGTTTTTCCTGGTTTGTGACTTTTCATTGTCTTAACAGTGTCTTTCAAAGAGCAGAAGTTTTTAATTTTGATTAAGTTGAATTTACCAATTTGTTCTTTTTTAAATTAGCTTTACTGATGTATATATGACATACAAAGTTGCACATATTTAATATGTACAATTTGATGAGTTTGGACACATGCAAACATCTGTGATACCATCACCACAGTCCAGGTGATAGACACATTTAACACCTCCTGGAGTCTCTGTGGGTCCTTTTGCTTTACGTTGTTTTGTTTGTGGTAAGAACACTTAACATGAGCTCTATCCTCTTCTCAAATTTTGAAGCTCAAAATGCTGTATTGTTGAGTATAGGCACTGCACAGTTGTACAGCAGATCTCTGTAACTTATTCATGTAGCATAACTGAAACTTTATACCCATTGAATAATAGCTCCTCATTTCCCCTCTTTCCAGGCCCTGGCAACCACTATTATATTCTCTGCTTCCAAGAGTTTGATTATTTTAGATTCCTCATATAAATGGAACTATGCAGATATCATCTGTGACTGGCTTATTTCAGTTACTCTATGTCCTTCACATTCATCCATGTTGTCACAAATGGCAGGATTTCCTTCCTTCTTAAGGCTGAATAATATACCATTTTATGCATATAATACATTTTCTCTATCCGTTCATCCATCGATGAACATTTAGGTTACTTCCATATCTTGGCTACAGTGAATAATGTTGCAGTGACCATGGGAATGCAGGTATCTCTTCAAGATACTGATTTCAATTATTTTGGATGTATACCCAGGAGTGGATTGCTGGATAAGGAAGTTTTTGACGAATCTTCATACTCTTTTCCATAGCTGCTTCAAGTTTGTTTTTTTAGGGATTAGCGTTTTTGTATATGTAAAAAAGCTTTGTCTAAGCCAAGATCACAGAGTTTTCTCTTATATTGTCTTCTAAAAGTTCTATTGGTTTAGGTTTTAAATTTAAGTTTGTGATCCATTTTGAATTAATGCTTATATTTGTTGAGGTATAGATTGAATTATTTTTTTCTTTGGATATCCAATTGTTTTTAGCCCTATTTATTGGAAAAGACCATCCTTTCTCCATGGTAGAAGGTAGAGGAGGGGAGGGACTGTAAAGTATCCTCCAAACTGAGAAGGCACTTTGAGACTGAAAGATGAAGGAGGTAACTTCATACAGTTTACACAGAGTTTTACTCGGGATAACTTACTGACAGGAAGGATTGGGCAGACGACAATCCAGACCTCTGCAGCTATTCTCCACAAAGTCCAGACCTTGGTCTACAGGTTTTATAGAGTGAAGGGATGCCCAGGAGGGGCACTGTAGTGAGATCAGAGGGTTTGTATGCACCTAGTTGACAGCTAACATTCAGTTAGATCTCGTGGTGCCCCACCTGTGCATCAGTGGGGGGAAAGACTATGTTATCTCTAACAGATTCATGGGAGGCCAAAGCAAGCCTCTCTACCTTCTAGACGTGGGGGTATTTCTAAGGTATGTATATGAATCTCCAAGGGGCCTGGAACATGTAGCCCCAAGAGAGGTCATCGAGTGGACAAGAACAAGATGGAAGGCCAAGGATGGAGTCAGTATTGTCAGCCTTCTTACCTCCACCCCTGACGTCTTTATGGCCAGTACAATCTTTTACATGCCATTTTTCTGTGATGCCCCTACAGCCAGATATCAGGAAGTGACTTGCATCCTTATGCCACAGCAATAATATAGACAAAAGTGTGAGATTAATATACCTGTAAGACAAAATATTTGGAATTATGCTTTCCCAGTGACCTTGTAAAGAGGTGAGCCATCTAGTGAAGGCATTAGCAAAAGAGAGCTTCTTTACACGATCAATAACTTTTTGTGTATGGGACACTTAAGTTCAGCATTCTTTAGACCCAGCAGTCAGAGTGATTGTGAATTTCAACTTAAGTGGTGACAGGGAGATGTTACCTGAGGCAACAGGGAGGGACATCACCAATGTGAGGCTAAGGGCAATAAGACAAACATTTTAAAGGCAATAAATATGGTAAATCTTCATTTAGTAACAACCCAGTAGCTGTTTGGACCCCATGAACCACTACCATCCTGGCTTTTCACCATTACTCATTCTTGAGGGATGGGGTAACAACACTCTAGCTACTTCCTGCTGGAAAGTGGCATAGATTAGGATTTGAGGAATGAAACTGCCTTCCATCCAGTTATAGATACTACCTAGTACGAGGTTGAGCCCCCATCCTTCATAGAGCCATTGTTTCAGAACTCTCATGTATAGTCTTAGATAGCATCTCATTTCACATTTTGTAACCAGGTCACTTCAGCTAAACAGTTGTCTCATTTCAGGAGGCAGTCCCACAGGTGGGCTTTCAAAGTCAGGCCTTTAGGTAGAAAATTAGCCGGATATGCAAGGAAACCAGAAGAATTCAAGATCCAGCCCAGTTTTATATGTAAACAAGAGACATTCAAGGACAGTTCATCAGAACTCGAATCTAACACCCATAAAAGTGTGTTACTGAAACACAGTTTTTTTTTCTCTTTAAAGTCACCCTCATTTCCATCAAAGATAGCCAAACTAAGACGAATCTGTTTGTGAAACAAGTTCAGTTTTAAAAAACTTGGTCTAATTATTTACATAAGTACAGCAAGAATAGTGGCTGGCCATATAGGCTCTTTTAAATCAGCTTTGCTGGAACTTTCCATAAGGAATTTCAGATTAAACATTTAACAGCCTTTTGAGGCTAAGAACCAAGAGAAATACTTGTCATCAGATTTGCCTGCAATACTATACATTTGGGTTACTTCCTTTCTTCTCCAGGTCCCCAAAATATTCTGAGATTCCTGAGCCTGCCAGGAAGTGACCTTCCTTACTCACCTGGTAAGGCCCCTAGGAACCATGTAAGTTAGGTACCAGGCTGATTTTTCAAGGGGCTTCATTAGCTCCACAAAGTCAACCTTAGCTCCTTAAAGCTACCTGGTCATGTCTGAGTCTATGCATGCCTCTCTCAAATATGACATTCTGGTCAAAGCCTTGGTAATATGACCAATGTTTCCAATGGTGTCCTGTTATAGGACCACAGATTCTTACCGAACTTAAGCAAATAACTGTAATTGCCATGAAAATAAGAATACTCCTCTCCTGCTCCATCAGCCCCTCCCCCTCCTCAAATAAGTAAATAAATCTTAAAAAAATATAAAAGAAAGAATACTCACTGAGAGTTTCCAAATTTTGGAGACCAGGTAGGGAGAAAAAGATAACTCTTTCCTTAAATCTGGAGGAGTAAACATTAGAGAACTAGGAATGTTTTAAACAAGAGTCAAAAAACTATAATCATTTTCCTCAATTCATTCAGTCTTGTGTTAATAATTCTTGTTCTGTTTGAATGCAGTTTTCCATTAGTTCTGGAAATTCTTATTCAGCTTGGTTTTATGATCCTCAGGTATAAGAAACCTGTATTTGTCAAAAGTTCTCTCCATGAATCTTCTTGAAGATGAAACACATTTAGCAAAAGCATCAGAACAATAACTGTAAATGACAAAAGACTCAAAAATGGCCTTGGTTGAAGATCTGATGAAAGTTCATTATAATGCAATTGACAAGAAAATTTGTTTATTTTCTGTGACATACACTTCAGTAATTAGAATTACAAGTGATGACATTATACCAGGACATATCAAAATCTTAGGAACTTTATATGATTTCTAGAATAGTTATAGAATTCTTCCAGATAATATAACCTAAGAAGGTTTATCATCACTTATTTGACGTTACTTCCCATGTAGCTTGACATACCAAGACTAATTAATCAAGAACTTCATTTAGAATTTGAATTTGGGGAAGTTTGTTAAAAATATCAGAAGGTTTTAAAGCACATGCCTAAATAGGAGCACAGATCATTATAAAACTTAATTACCTAATTAACCAAGGTGATAGTAAGAGATTCTTAAGGCAAATATAGAAGGTGACACAGTTGTTAGCAAAACTTAGTTCTTTTAATATTGATAAGATTCAGTTTTCTTAAGTAATTGAAGACCTGATAAAGATAAAATATAGAAACTGTTTTGTTTTTTTTCTGGGCAAAGAGAAAAAAACGTTTGTTTACAATTTCTTATCAGGAGTAGACCAATAATCTACAAAAACTTTATCTTAACAGAGAAAAAACAAATTCTAATCTTATACCAGTACTTTTAAATCTCTTTCATTCCAGTCTTTGTCCTGACCATGCATAAAATTCTTTTCCAAAGATTCCTATTTCACAAACTTCCTACAACTTTTTTTTTTTTAGATTTTGTCCTAAGTTTTCCCTCCAAACAGCCAGTCTCATTTTAGGAAAAAATTATGTCCTCAACAAAAATGTATTCCCCCTTTTCATACCTTTCTTACCAAAAACACATACCTTACTACTTCTTCTTCTTTTTTTTTTTTTTTAAATAGGTTCCAGGCCCAGCATGGACCCCACCATGGGGCTTGAACTCATGACCCTGAGATTAAGATTTGAGCTGAGATCAAGAGTCAGAAGCTTAACCAACTGATCCACCCAGGTGTCCCACATGCCTTCCCTTGTTTGCATACAGTTGTTTCCCTTATTATTTCTAGTTGTTTTAATTACATTTATTAGAATTCTTACGGCTTAGAAACTTTACTTCAGTGAAAACTAAGTAGTAAGCAATTGTGAACTGTCTAAGTTACACCAGAATTCTTTGGGATTGGCAAATTTATGAATATATTTTATAATTTCCAGAAACATGTTCTTTTTTATAATTTTAATGTTGATAACTCTGAATACATGTCTATTAAAACAACAACCTTAAATTAGCTTTAATACTAACTATTTTTCCAAATACTAAGTATTTACTAAGATGGCATGAACTTGAAAAGCATTTGGGTTAGTTTCCTTCTTTCTGAGTTTTAGAATGCCCAATTCTTGTAAGTGCTTGCCTTTATCCCAATTAAATAGAGCTCTTTTACAAAGTAGTTTTAGCAATACCATTCAGAGGTCAAAAAATCTCTCATGTTTACAACCTACATATGTGGATACACACAGAGACAGATGTAAAACCCTATAGGTACAATATTTATGGAGAAGATTTTCAAGATTTGTGTTTGTACCTGTACCTGAAATTAGTCTTGAGGTGACTGTGCTCGAGTTTGAACACAAGAGCCATCTTACGAGTTTGTATTTTGAAAAAAGTCTTCTTCCCACCCCACTCCACCATTTTTTTTTCCTTCAGTGTCAGGTGATTGTGGGCTATGTTTACATTTCAAAGACAGGACAAGTTGTATAACTTAAAAGAGGTGGAGAAAGAACACAAGTTTTCCCCAAAAAGGACTTTCGTTTCCTGAAGCCAATAATTTACAAGCCTTTAAGATAAATAGGGGAAGATTTGGGATCAGAAAAGGAATAGGTGACCTTTGGGGGTGGATTGCCTCTAGAGTTGCATTTCTAGCTTTGTAAAGTTTTGTAAGATAAGGAAAGCTGCTTCTAAAACTTCAAAGAACTGGGTTGCAAGTTAAATAATGTTATAAGTTGATCTACTCAGCTGATTCCATTTTCCTCAATTTGCCTCTTCCTCTCTGGGTACATCTTACTCGTTTCCTGCCAGGATAGTATCCTGTCAGTGTTTTTAGAAGCTTCGAAATACCAATCGAAATATGCATCCCACTCAGATTGTTTAGTTCAATAGCCAGCTTTTTCTCAAGTTGGGTCCACAAATACAGTAATTAGGTATTTTAAAGAATCCTCATTTAGGCCATTTGAGAGTTGAAACCATCCCTAGTATAATCCTTTAAAAACCTTTCTTTTGACCTCCGTCACCCAGGGATTTCTAGGCTCAATTTGAACAAGCATTGAATCCCACAGGGCGTTTACCGAAGGGGTCTTCTAAAAGGTTTTCCCCAGCGTTCCTTTAGTCTTTGCAATTAACAAAACAGAGAGCATTAATTACTGTGGCAGAGCCAAAGCTCACTTATCTGCCAGTCCCTTCAGGTGCTGAACAAAGGATGTTCAGGTGGCCACTTCACCTCTAAGGTTGTGGGATAGATGAGTTCGGTCACCAGGGATCAAGTGGGATGGTCCTCGTGGAGAACCCAAGGTGACCAGTTGTCCAGAGTCAGCGAGCACCACATGAGCTGCTGCTGCCGCCAACTGCTTTGCTCCTGCTCCCAGACCACCCAGGCACACAAACCACCGACATGCCCCACCTGGGTGGCCAAAATTTATAACCGAACTTAAAGGGCTTATCCTTTGGGGTACATTAAATTCAACATAACCCAAAGGAGTGTTGAAAGCAAAGAACTTTTTACCACTTTTTACAAGCAGGGAGACAGGGAGATAGCTCTCAAAGCATCGTCTCTTTACTCATAATTCCTTTTCTGTGGAGTCTTGTCTGGCACAGAGCATGGGGGTGGGGGTGCTGGTCAGCTTGGGATTTCCCCCATGGACAGGGGGCTTTACCCTCCTGGCCCCTTGACCCACACTTGTTTCCTTTTCTGTCTCCTGCCTGGCTCGCCAACTGGTAGAACGTGGAAGAGGGGAGGGACAGTAAAGTATCCTCCAGACTGAGAAGGCACTTCGAGACAGAAAAAGCAAAGCAGGCAACTCCATACAGTTTACATAGAGTTTTATTCGGAGAAACTTACTGACAGGGAGGATCGGATGGATGTCAATCTGGAGCTGTGCAGCTATGCTCTGCAAAGCCCAGACCATAGTCTATGGATTTTATTGAGTGAGGGGACGCCCGGAGGGCATTGTAGTGAGATCAGAGGGTTCCCATGCACTTCTAAGGGTTTGCATGCTCTTAATTGACAGCTAACATTTGATTAGATCTCGTGGTGCCACCTGTGCATTAGGAAGGGGAAAGACTATGTTATCTCTAACAGATTCATGGGAGGCCAAAGCAAGGTGCTCTACATTCCAGCCTTGGGAAGCATTTCTAAGGTATACACATTAATCTCCAAGGGGCCTGGAATATGTAGCCCCAGGAGAGGCCATCCAGTGGGTATGAACAAGACGGAGGGCCAAGGATGTGGTTAGTGTTGTCAGCACTCCTGCCCTCCACTTAATTGCCTTTGGTCCTCTGTCGAAATTTAGTTGTCCATATACGTGTGGATCTATTTCTGGATTTTACAATCCAGAATTCCTTTCATTTATTTGTCTGCATGTATGTCATTATTGTACTAACTTGATGATGGTAGCTTTATAATAGGTCTTGAAATCAGATAATGTTAATCCTCCAATTTGGTCTTTTTAGAATTATTTTGGCAATTTATAGGTCCTTTGCATTTTCATAGGAATTCTGGAAACTGTCAGTATCTACAAAAACCCATGCTGAGATTTTGGTTTTGATTGTGATAGGTTATACATCAATTTGGGACAACTGAAATACTAACAATATTGAATGTTCCACCTTATTACAAGGCATAGCTCTCTGTTTACTTAGATCTTTAATTCCTCTCAGTGGTGTTCTGTAGTTTTAAGGGTGCAGGTCTTTGCCATGTTTTGGCAGGTTGGTTTATCCTTCAGCATTTCATGTTTTTTTGATTCCATCTTTAAAAAGAAGAATTTTGTTTTGTCTTTTTATGAGCAATTTTAGGTTCACAGCAAAATTGAGCAGAAAGTTAGAGGAGTTCCTGTATGCTCCCTATCCCCATATACACACGGTCTTCCTCACTATCAACATCCCACACCAGAGTGGTACATTTGTTACAACTGATGAGCCTACACTGACACATCATAATCACTTATAGTTCATAGTTTATACTGGAGTTCATTATTGGTGTTGTACATCCTATGGATTTTAGCAAATATATAATGGCATTTATTCACCATTATAGTATTATACAGAAAGTTTCATTGCCCTACAAATTCCTTGTACTTCATGATTCATCTCTCCTTCCCCACTAACCCCTGGCAAACATTGATCTTTTTACTGTCTATAAGTTTTGCCTTTTCGAGAATGTCATATATATTGGAATCACAGTATATAGCCTTTCCAGATTGGCTTCTTTCACTTAATAATACACAGTTAAGTTCCCTCCATATCTTTTCGTGCCTTGATAGTTCATTTCTCTTTAGTGCTAACTAATACTTTATTGTCTGGTGTGCCACAGTTTGTTTATCCATTCACTCGCTGAAGGATATCTTGGTTGCTTCTAAGTTTTAACAATTATGAATAAAGCTTCTATACAGATCCTGATGAAGGTTTTAGTGTGAACATAAGTTCTCAGGTTCTTTGGATAAATATGATAGAGCATAGGATCATATGGTAAGAATATGTTTAGCTTTGTAAGAAACTACCAACTGTCTTCCAAAGTGGCCATACCATTTTGCATTCCCACCAGCAGTGAATGAGAGTTCCTGTTGCTCCACATGTTCTCCAGCATTTGGTGTTGTAAGTGTTCTGGATTTTTGCCATTCTAATAGATGTGCAATGTTATCTTGTTGTTCTAATTTACAATTTCCTAAACATGTTTCATGTGGACCTTCTTTTCATATCTTCTTTGGTGAAGTGTCTGTTCAGATCTTTTGCCCATTTTTTAATTGGGTTGTTAGTTTTCCATTGTTGAGTTTTAAGAGTTCTTTGTATATATTGTATAACAGTCCTTTATTAGATATGTGTTTTTGCAAACACTTCCACCAGTCTGTGGCTTGTCTTCTCATTCTCTTGACAGCATCTTTTTTTTTTTTTAAAGATTTTATTTATTTATCTGACAGAGAGAGACACAGCGAGAGAGGGAACACAAGCAGTGGGGAGCGGGAGAGAGAGAAGCAGGCTTCCCACCTAGCAGGGAGCCCAGGACCCTGGGATTATGACCTGAGCCAAAGGCAGACGCTTATCGACTGAGCCACCCAGGCACCCCCTCTTGACAGTATCTTTTGCAGAGCATAAGTTTTTAATTATAATAAAGTCCAACTTATTAATTCTTCCTTTCATGGATGATGCCTTTAGTGATTTATCTAAAGAAGTCATCACCAAACCCAGGGTCCATTAGATTTTCTCCTACCTTATCTTCTAGGAGTTTGAGAGTTTTGTATTATACATTTAGATCTATGAATCATTTTGAGTTAATTATTGTGAAGGGTGGGAGTTCTATATCTATATTCATTTTGTACAAATGGATATCTATTTGTTCTAGTACCATTTGTTGCAAAGACTATCTTTTTTCCACTGAATGGCCTTTACTCCTTTGTTGAAAATCAGTTGATTATATTTATCTGGGTCTATTTCTGGACTCTCTATTTTGTTTCACTGATCTATTTGTCTGTTCTTTTGCCAATGCCACAGTGTTTTGATTACTGTAGTTTTATAGTGAGTCTTGAAATGGGGTGGTGTCTGTCCTCTGACTTTGCTCTTCCCTTCAGTGTTGTGTTGGTTATTACGGATCTTTTGCTGCTCTATATAAACTTTAAAACCAGTTTGTCAATATCCACAATAACTTGCTGGGGTTTTGATTGGGGTTTCTAGTTTTATTTATATAGAACTTGTTCATATTTTGTTAGATTTATACCAATGCAGTTCACTTTGAGGGGTGCCAATGCAAATGGTAGTATATTTTTAATTTCTGATTCCATTTATTCATTGCTGTTATATAAGGAAGTAATTGACTTTTGTATGTTAACTTTGTATCCTGAAACTTTGCTATAATCATTTATTGGTTCCAGGGAATTTTTTTTTTTTTGTCAATTCTTTGGATTTTCTACATAATCATGTCATCTGCAAACAAAGACAGTTTTATTTCTTCCTTTCCAATCTGTATATCTTTTATTTGTTTTTCTTGTCTTGCTGCATTAGCCAGGGCTTCCGGTGTGATGGTGAAAAGGAACAGTGGAGAGGAAATCCTTGTTTTGTTCCTGATCTTAGTGGGAAAGCTTCTAGGTTCTCAACATTAAGTCTGATGTTAGCTATAGGTTTTTTGTAGATGTTCTTGAACAAGTTGAGGAAGTTCCTCTCTACTCATAGTTTGATGAGGGTTGGTATTATAAATAGGTATTGAATTTGTCGATTTTTTTCTCCATCTATTGATATGATCATGTAATTGTTCTTCTTTAGCCTGTTGTGATAAATTATATGAATTGATTTTTTTCTTTCTTTCCCCCAGCTTTATTGAGGTATGATTGACAAAAACAGTACATATTTAGGTTGTACAAAAATTTTAAAGGTGTACAATGTGATGATTTAATATACATGAACATTTTGAAATGATTACCACAATCTAGTTAACATATCCATCATTCACACAGGTCTGTGTGTGTGTGTGTGTGTGTGTGTGGTGAGAACATTTAGGATCTACTCTTTTGGAAGATTTCAAGTATATAATACAATATTACTAACTACAGTCACTATGCTGTATGTCATATCTTCAAGACATATCCATCCTGCATAACTATATAACTTTGCATAACTGTATAACTTTCATAACTGCATAAACTTTGTATCTTTTGATCAACACATCCCCGTTTCCCTCACCCTGCAGCTCCTAGTAATAACTGTTCTACTCTTTGGTTCAGTGAATCTGCCATTGTTTTTTCTTTTTAGATTCCAAATATAAGTGAGATCATTTGGTATTTGTCTTCCTGTATCTGACTTATTTCTTAGTTTCTGGCTTATGTCCTCTGTGTTCATTCATGTTCTCACAAATGGCAGAATTTCTTTCTTTTTATGGCTAAATAATGTTTCACTGTGTGTGTGCATGTGTGCCTGTATGTGCGCGCATGTGTGTGTGAGAGAGAGAGAGAAGCATTTAAAATCCATTTATCTATAGATGAGCACATAGGTTGTTTCCATTATCTTGGCTATTATGACTAATGTTGCAGATGAACATGGAGTACAGATATCTCTTTGAGTTATTAATTTCATTTCCTTTGGATATATTCCCAGAAATGGGGTTGTTGGATCATACAGTAGTTCTATTTTTATTTTTTTTGAGGACTTTCCATAGTACCTGTACCAATTTACATTTCCACCAACAGTATACAAGGGTTTTTCTTCATACCCTTGGCAACACTTATGTCTTGTCTTTTTGATAATAGTCATTCTGACAGTGTAAAGTGATACTTCATTGTGGTTTCGATTTGCATTTTTCCCTGATGATTAGTGATGTTGAGCATCTTTTCATGTACCCATTCACCATCTGTGTGTCTTCTTTGGAAAAATGTGTATTCAGGTCTTTTGTCCATTCTTAAATCAGATTATTTGGGTTTTCTAATTTTTTATTTTTGCTATTGAGTTGTGTGAGTTCCTTATATATTTTGGATATTAACTTCTTATCAGATAATATGGTTTGCAAATATTTTCCCCATTACGTTGATTGCCTTTTATTTTGCTGATTGTTTCCTTTGCTGTGCAAAGCTCTTTATTTTGGTATAGTCCCATTCCTTGATTTTTACATGCATTGTGTATACTTTTGTTATCACATATGTTAATTGATTTTTTGAATGTTGAACTGGCCTTGCCTACATGGCATAAATCTCAGTTTGTCATGGGGTATGATGCTATTTTTTTCAATGATAAATTTCAGTTTCTAACGGTTTGTTTCTAGTATATAGAAATACATTTGGTTCGGGACGCCTGGGTGGCTCAGTCGGTTAAGCTGCTGCCTTCGGCTCAGGTCACGATCCCAGTGTCCTGGGATCGAGTCTCACATCAGGCTCCTTGCTTGGCAGGGAGCCTGCTTCTCCCTCTGCCTGCCTCTCCCCCTGCTTGTGTTCTGTCTCTCTCTCTCTGACAAGTAAATAAAATCTTTAAAAAAAAAAAAAAGAAATACATTTGGTTCTTGTATGTGGATCTTGTATATTGATCCTGTAATCTTGCTAAACTGATCTTTAATTCTAGTAAGTTTTTTATAGAATCCATTGGATTTTCTATGTAGATAATCATGTCAGTGTTGGTGAGTTTGCAGCCAAAGACTCGAGGGGGACCCTTTGCAATCTTCAGAGCTCTTTTTCTGTGCATTTCTCTACTTTAGGGTACTCTACCCTACAAACTCCAGGCACTTTGGCTTCCCAAGCTTTCAGATCTCTCTTATCATCTCAGGGAAACTGATGGGCTCTATCTGGGTTCCCTTACTCTCTACCATGGCCTGGAAATGTTTTGTAGTAAAGTCATAGGATTTGTTACCTGTCCCTCAGGGACCAAGATGTTCAATGTCTTGAAAATTGTTGTTTCATGTATTTTGTCTGTTTTTTTGAGTTGTTTTCTTTTGGGGGAAGGGTAATGCAAATCTGGTTTCTCTTACCCCTTCTTGGCCAGAAGCTAAAACTTGAAGATACCTTCCCATGTAAGAATGTATTAGTGTATTTCAATTTTTATTAAAGGAAGCACTGTATTTATTTTACTTTATTTTATTTGAGAGAGAGAGAGAGAGATCATGAGCAGGGGGGAGGGATAGAGGGAGAAGCAGACCCCCTGATGAGCTGGGAGCCCAATGTGGGACTCGATCCCAGGACCCTGGGATCATGACCCGAGCTGAAGGCAGATGCTTAATGGACTGAGCCACCCAGGCACCCAGGGAAGCACTATGTTTTGTATTTATGTGCTATACTTTATACATTGTTTCCTTATTGAAGGATATTTAGATTGTTCCACTTTGTTTTCTTTACAAATGAGATGTAATGCATGTTCTTCTCAATATTATCTGAATTGCACTGAATTTTGCATGAAATGAGTACTTACTGAGATACTTAAAATTGTATTCATATCAGCAAAACTGAATGCCTAGTACTTGGCCAGAATTATATTAAGCAATATATATAATCATATTGAGAATTCTTATTTAAAGACACAATACTTAAGAGAATTAAAGCATAAAGTGAAATAATAAGAATACACAGCCACCTTCAGTTTATCCAGAGTCTTAGGGGAATTGGGTATGCTGGATAAATGCCTTTTTTGGACATTGGTAAGGCTAAAAAATGAGGTAAAAAATGATTTGAACTCAACCTAATTGAAATCCTGAAAACTGTATTATATACTTCCTAACTTTAGTATAAAGAATAAAATTAAATAATTTAACCATATCTTGATGATTCACAATCATTCTTATAAACACAAATGCATATATGCTGATGTAGAAGTTGTGGGACATTGAGAAGAATCAGTACTGGCAAATGCCATCAGGATTAGGTAGAATGTCCATGCATTTTAGCTGACTTCCTGGTAGAATGTCTCTTTTCTTTCAAGTACTTTCATAGTGCACATTTTAGCTTAGACTTAGTATATCAGTTATTAGAGTGGTTTATATTTATATCTTTTCATTCTGCTATATTTTTAGTTCCTGGAAGGCAGGAACACCCTGTTCGTCATGTTTTTAAACCCCACAGTTCCTGGGTAAGTATTGGATATGATTAATTTAGGAGGACTTAGGAGAATAAGAAATTTCAAACTCTTGTCTGATGAATTGGGATATAAATACATAAGTTAAAACAAAATATTGAAAAGGCTAACAGTCCAATATTACAACAAGACAAATAGTTTATATCTTAATCTGAAATTTATCTCTGTACATTGCTGAAAGTTTAGTAATGTGTATGTGGACCAGCAAGAATATACAAAGAGAGTGAGAAATGAATAGATTGGGAAAAGGAATCTCTCCAGTCACTCTAAGGATAGAGAAATTTTACCTTTTGGCTTCTCAGGAGGAAGAGGAAAAAAAACTTAGGTTTGAGTGTGTTGTGTCTTCTTTCCCATCTGATGTATTGTCATAAGGTCAATGAGAGAGGGAAATTCTAATGTAGTCTAATATAGTAGTTGAGGAAAAAAAGACTCTAATATAGTAATTAATTAGTTGAACAAATTATATATTGAGCACTTACTATTTAGTTATCACTTTGCTAGCAAAATTCAGAATCCACTTTTTAGGTGTTTGCTAACTAGCCATGGTTTACTTCTTCTGAAATGGATTTTTTCTTTGGGATCAAGAAGATAAACCCTAACAAGGATGAATTGGAAATTAAGATATAAGGCACTTCTCAAAGATTTTCCTTTACACTAGGAGTAATTTTTTGCTTTGGCCATTTGAAAAGTAAATATGGAAAAAAAGATAGCAAGTCCCTAGTTTGAGAGAGATAACCTTTAGGAAGATTTTGATATACGTTGACAAAACTACCATCTGCATTTTAAATTTTATTCATAATTTATGATTGCTACCCCTGCTCACCTTTCAAGCAAGGTCTAAACTAAAAGGGAAATATTTTTCCTCTTTTCTTTTATCTTATGTGTATTGAAACAGTTGTATTTTAAAATTTCAAAGTACAGAGCATAGCTGGATCTCTTTTTTTTTCTGTGGGGATTACTTACACATCCCAGAAAGAGGTGTGAAGTAGGCTACAGGAAAGATGTACTGCAGAAGAAAAAAGCATAGTGAGAAGCATGATGATATTGTTTCCAAATTTTTAACCATATACTTTGGCAGGAAAAAAAAATGATCTTAGAAAAATGATTAAGAATACAGATGGTTCCTAGCTTATGATGGTTCAGCTTATGATTTTTAGACTTAACAATGATGCAGAAGCAACCCACATCCATAGAAACCATACTTTGCATTTTGAATTTTGATCTTTTCTTGGGCTAGGCGTATGCGGTAAAATATTCTCATGACGCTGGACAGCTCCCAGTCAGCCTTGCACTCACAAAGGTAAACAACTGATACAACTATGACCATTCTGTACACATATAACATTCTGTTTTTCACTGTATTCAATACATTACATGAGATATTCAGCACTTTATTATAAAATAGACTTTGTGTTAGACAATTTTGCCCAGCTGTAGGCTAATGTAAGTGTTCTGAGTTTATTTAAGGTAGGCTGGGCTGATCTATGATAACAGGTAGGTTAGGTGTATTAAATGCATGTTTGATTTATGATGAATGTATTGGGATATTGGGATGTAATCCCATCATAAATTGAGGTAGATCTGTACTGAATTCAACGCTCTCTTTTTAATCTGCTGACTTCTAAATGCAAAAGATTCTATTTTAGAACAAATCCTTCTCCGACAAATTTTCTTTCCTGATACATTTTGGTATGTGGTTAATTTTATAAATTGCCTAAAATATAACATCTTTCCATTTTGCTAACTCATTGATTCCGTTTTGTAACAATTGAATCAAGGCCTGAATGAGAGGATAATAAAGATAGGGTAGATTAAGAATAAGTACTTCAAACAATGGAAAAGAGTTATTTCAACATGTTCTTTTCTTGCCACAACACACTCAGATAGGCACGTCTGGATCTTGACTTTCTGGAAAAGTTATGGAGATGTAAAGCAACAAATATTATACACAATTATACCACTGTACCTTTAACCAATGTCTCCCCATTTTCTCCTCCCCAATCCCCACCCCTGCAATTACCTTTCTATTCTCTGTTTTTATGAGTTTGACTCCTTTACATTCCACATACAAGTTAGGTGAGATCATGCCGTATTTGTCTTTTTGTGTCTGGCTCATTTTACTTAGTATAATGTCTTCCAGGTTCATCCATATTGTTGCATGTAGCAGGATTCCCCACCCCCCTTTCTTTAAGACTGAATAATAGGCTGAGTAATACTCCAGTGTGTGTGTGTGTGTGTACAACAATACATACAAACACACACACACACACACACACACATATATATATATACACCACATTTCTTTATCCATTCTGTTGGTGGGCATTTAGGTGGTTTCCATATCTTAGCTATTGTGAGTAATACTGTAGTGAACATGGCAGTGCAGTTATCTCTTCAAGAAAGCACTATTATTAGGGCACCTGGGTGGCTCAGCTAGTTAGGCATCCAACTCTTGATCTCAGCTTAGGTCTTGATCTCAGGGTTCTGAGTTCAAGCCCTGCGTTGGTCTCTACTCTGGGCATGGAGCCTACTTAAGAAAAAAAAGAGAAGGCACTATTTTTTTTTTTAAGATTTTATTTATTTGACAGAGAGAGACACAGTGAGAGAGGGAATATAAGCAGGAGGGGTGGGAGAGGGAGAAGCAGGCCTCCCGCCAAGTAGGGAGCCCGATGTGGGGCTCGATCCCAGGACCCTGGGATCATGACCTGACCCGAAGGCAGACGCTTAACGACTGAGCCACCCAGGTGCCCAAGAGAAGACACTATTATTAAATATATCTTCTTGCTAACTAAGACTATTTACGGATTTTTAACCCATCACTTGAAGAACATAATGACTAATATTACCAGCATCATCACTTAGTCTTCATTTGATTTGGTCATTTGGACTGTTACTCATGATACTTGAATCATGATGGTTCAAGTATCAGGCCAATGGAGATGACTGGTTGTAAAATGGTTGTCAGTGGAGGGGCACCTGGGTGGCTCAGTTGGTTAAGTGTCTGCCTTCAGCTCAGTCATGATCCCAGGGTTGTTGGATTGAGCCCCACATTGTGCTCCCTGCCCAGTGGGGAGTCTGCTTCTCCCTCTCCCTCTGCTTCTCCCCCTGCTTGTGCTCTCTCTCTCTGTCAAATAAATAAAATATTTAGAAAAAATAAATAAAATAAAATGATGGTCAGTGGATCCTGAGGTTCTGTGGATGTGTCTCAAGTGTGAGCAAAGGGGAGCAGCCAAAGTCTAAGTGGGCAACCTTGCCCCTGGCCCAGGGTTTGAATTAGAGCAATTTCACATTTATCTGTTTTATATTTTGGGATTCTACAAAAGTCTTCTTTGAAAAAAGTTTTCCTTTTCCTGTACAAAGAAAATACTGGAAAATTTACGCTATAAATGCCTTGTTGTGGTCTCTTTATCTCTCCTTTCTTAATAAAAATTTATCCATGGGTAAAACTAAAATGAAAATGGAACCAAATACAAAATCAGCACCAAAAACACTATAATGATTCATAATTGCTGTAGTTATTAATGGCATATCATTAATGATAGCTCACTAAGGGATGTGGTAGAGGAAATATAAATTGCAGGTTATGTCTAATTCTCTTTACCTGCAATTTCAGCTATTTCTTCCAATTTAGAAAGCAGATAGGAAAGCAAGTGAGTGAGAGAGTGATACTATTCAGGGGATAACCTTGAATCTATTCTAATTTAGAAGAGAAAGTAAATCATTTGTATGATCGACATCCTAATTATTACTATTAAAAGTATTTCAACACCTCTCATTACTAATGACATCACAGTGTTTGAGGATTTTCTAGGGTAAGGAGCTGAGAGCAAGAAGTCACTGCACTGATTTTAAAATATGAAATTTTTGGATTGCAAGGGATACATTCTGTTGAGGACACCTTAGATTTTTGAGGTATGATAGCTCTTATTCCATATTTATTTATTTTTATCATAATCTCAATAGAAGATAATCTACGTGGCAAGAGAGAAAACATCCTTGGAGGATGACTGGTGATTCTGCCTCACAGGATTGGTGTGAGAATCTCATGAGGTCCTCTGTGAACGATGCCCATAAGGAAACAGTTCTTAGTCCCCTGGAGTGAGAGGGAGAAGGCATAGCTCAGATAAGCAGTGTAGCCAGGAAGAGTGAGGGACTGGAACCTGATTAATAAGTTAATTGAAATGAAACTAAACAGCTTGTTTGTAGTAATACAATCTTCAAAGCACAGTTTTGTAAGGGATTTGGATCTGTAGGAAAAGTGGGATTTATGCTAGAAATAGAATCAAGAGGGTAAGAATCTGTACTGTTACTAGAAATTAATAGGCCAAGGCTGTGCATATTCTCTTCAGGAATAACTCATGGATTTACAAGTGACTTATTAAATTAAAACTGTCACCCCCTAACTGTGCTAGTAAGCTGTGACAGCAGAGTGTGGGCTAGGCCTGGGGACATAATACACGGAGCATGACACCTGGAGGATACTTTCAATAACCTGACCCACCTTCCTTTTTTATTTTATTTTATTTTATTTTATTTTATTTTATTTTATTTTATTTTATTTTATTTAAGTAGACTCCACACCCAGGGTGGAGCCCAGCGCGAGGCCTGAATGCATGACCCTGAGATCAAGACCTGAGCTGAGATCAAGAGTGAGACACCCCACCTTCCTATATTTTAATAGTGGATTAGGTGTGAATGGGGTGAGCAGGAGGTGGGTGCGGAGGGACCCCTAAAGGAAACCGTTAGGAGGTGAAAATGTTCAAGAGAAAAAAGGCTTCTAGACCTCCTTTCTTCACAACAAGGATTTAGAAAACTTTCTGGGTTTTGCGACTTCCAGTGGCATGTGCAGAAATCCAAATGACCAATCCAATAAAATTAGATATAGTAACATTCTTATCTGTATCTTGATAAATCAGTACTTGTTCCCGACAGATGATTAAGGGTTGAGATACTGGGTGCTGCTAACGTTACTGACAGACATCACGAGACTTGGTAGGACTTTTGCTTCAAAGCGGGAGGAAAATTGCCTAAGACGTGTTTTACTATGGGCCAGGTGTGCCTCGAAGGGCAAAAACAGCTGACAACAACAGGACTTCAGAGCATTCGCAGAGCGTGCCGAAGGAGTGAGGTGAGACTCTCTTTGCTATATCCGAATCAAGAAAGAATACCTCCAGTGAGATCCATCGTTACGGTTAAAGATGGGGCTCTGCAGTCACACACACCTAGGGTTGAATTCCCAATTAGTCATGCACCTGGTGACCTCGGATAAATTCTTTAACCTTGCCAAGACTCACTTTCCCTATTTTTGAAGTGGCATAATAATGATAATTTTCTCCTAAAATGGGATTAAATGAACACTTGCCGAGTTGCCAATAACTCTTCTTATTCCCATTATTGTGAATAATAACCAAAATGCTATGCAGAATCATGTAAAGCTTCTAAAATGTGAGAAGCCACAAAATACAAATGTGACCCCGTCATTATTCTCAGTGGGTGGTGTGGAGGGAGGAAATTCGAGAGGCATGAGGAGGGTTTTCCCTAAAAATAAGCTGTTGTCCCACTCATCAAAAATACATGTCAAATTTGGGAGAAGGGGTAACATCAGCTTGAACTTAAGACAATTTTAGATTATCTGAAAAACTAGTAGTGCTGATTGTTGGAGGTCTTTTTGCACGAAGCATGCGGGGCTTTCAAAAGAGGAAGAAAGCAAAGGATGGTTTATCTGATCTCATGCAATGTTTGTCTTTTGCTTGTCAGATTTTGCATTTTGCTCTTGAGAAACAATATAGAAACAGACAGTTGCCAAAGCATATGTGACAATTGAACTCTGACCCATGTAAGAAACCTGGATGACAAACCACAATTTCTTTAGCAACCAGCTCCGGAAACCAAACCACAACCCATGCAACAAACAGCCCAGAATGGTAAGGGTTTCGTCAGTAACTGTCAAGTTCCCTCTTTTTGCCCTAACTTCCAACTCAGGACCAGCCAGATAAAGCCAGAGATACCCTCCAAACCAATCACAGAAGATGACCTGCTTTTAGTGAGTCCGCCTCTACCTACACCATAGCAACACCTCCAATCAGAGCACACCTGAAGCCTTGCCTTTTTTCTTGACAAAGCTTTCCTGCATCCATGCCTGCCTTTGAGTTTCCTCCAAACCCAAGTGATGGGTGCTGATTCCCTTGTTATAGCAAGCTCTGAATAAATATCCTCTGTTCTCATTTGGGTTGTTTTCATTTATTATCAATTTCTATAGCACGCATGTTTGTTTTCATGAGACAATAATGTTTAACATTAATGTATGAAATTGTCAGTGAGTAAAATGAATGTTTCAGAGTGGTACTGTGTTTGATCCTGTACCTCTGGGTGTTCACAAGCCCTGGTTTGAGGATTTTTTTTTTTAAACATTTTTTTTCAATTACAGTTTACATACCATATAATTAATCCAGTTGTTCTGGCACCGTTTGTTGAAAATGCTGTCCTTTCTCCCATTGAATTGCCTTGACACCTTTGTTGAAAATCAATTGACCATAAATATGAGGGTTTATTTCTGGATTTTCTATTCTGTCCCATTGATCTATATATCATACTATCGATTACTGTAGCTTTATAGTAAGTATGAAGTCAGGTCGTTTAAGTCCTCCAATGTTCTTTTTCTAAAGTGTTTTGGCGATTCTAGATCCTTTGTACTTCCATATGAATTTTGGAGTCACTTTGTCTTATTTGCCATAGACCTCCATGCAGTTTAGGTGCTGAGATGAGTCAGGGCTTGGTGGTGCAGGCTGGGGGAGTCTCTTCATCTCTTACTCATTTTAGCAGATACTATGTTTAAGTGAAATATTTCTGCAAGAAATATTCACCAGAAGGTCTTGGAAAGCTATTTCTTTTCTTAATTCTACATTCTCTACTAACATCTTTGACTTCTCTAAAGAATCCTTTCTCTTCATTCTCTGAAATATTCTTTTCTGCTTTTGTCCTTTAACATGGACATTCTTCAATGTCATACAAGCAGTCACATCTGCTAAAGTGTATCTCCAAATGTTTCATTGAAAAGAACAGGAAAAAACTAGGATTATCCTCTTACTAAATAGGAATTTATTATTTGTGTAATCTGAAAATGAGAATATTGAATATAGTAATACATATGCACTTACATTTGTTTTTGCCACAGAAAGTAGTGGTAGAAATTATCTTCTGTGTAAACATAGATGGTGTTCAGAGTAAAATGGCTTCCTTTATGGAGAAAAAAATATATATGCACAATTTAACTAATTATGAATGTGGAAGAAAAAGCAATTCTGTGATTGCATAATAACTCACTAGCTGGCTAATCTTAAAGGGCAAGTGGTAAAATCAGCCTTTTTGAGCTTGCCTATTAGAAGTCTCAATAATGTATAAGAGGCTGACTTTTGTTTTTCTCGTATTGCTGCTATTTAAAATCAGCACATGAATTTATTTGTATTAAAGTTTCTAACCAAGTGTAGAACTTTTAAAAGTGGAAAAATTTAAAGCACATTTTAGCATGAGTAGAGCACCTTTTTTTTTTTTAAAGATTTTATTTATTTATTTGACAGAGACAGAGACAGAGAGAGCAGGAATATAAGCAGGGGGAGTGGGAGAGGGAGAAGCAGGCTTCCCGCTGAGCAGGGAGCCCGATGTGGGACTCGATCCCAGGACTCTGGGATTGTGACCTGAGCCGAAGGCCGCCATTTAATGACTGAGCCACCCAGGCGCCCATGGGTAGAGCACCTTAAAAGTAGTAGTCATTCAATCAACATTTAGAGCCAATGATAAGCATTTTATTTTACTTTTTTTTAAGTTTAAAAAGACACTACATACATCTTAGGGTATATTTTATATAGTATTAATATAAATTTTGTACCAGAAAAAGCAAATGAAAAAGCATTCAAACATTCTATCAGACTATGTCTATGTATTGTTAGGAGAGCAAAAACAAATAAACTCAGGGTTAAAAAAAGCAATTCTGGGAATTTAAAAATAGTTTCCTTCAGCAGAAATAAAGTAACCAACTCTCCAAGCATACCATTTTATTCACTCGGAAGAAGCAAATTCAAAATGTGTGTAAACCAGTCTAGTTGACTACAAAGTAAGCAGAATCAATTTATATTTATCATGTAACTATTTTGACATCTTTTATTACTTAGTGGGTCTCCATGCTGATTGAAGGGGACTGGCACAAATTCTAGGCTTTGGAAAAGTTGAGTAATTTTCATCTAATTGCACTATAAATAGAAATATCTCAGTAATATTAATGGCTATCAACTAGTAGGGATTTCTTGAGTTTACATGTAGATATCCATACATTAATAAGTATATATGTAAATGAGTGTATTAAGTAGTTAAGTGCTTTATTTTTATTTTATTTTTTTAAAGATTTTATTTATTTGACAGAGAGAGATAGCGAGAGCAGGAACACAAGCAGGGGGAGTGGGAGAGGGAGAAGCAGGCTTCCCGTGGAGCAGGGACCCTGATGCGGGACTTGATCCCAGGACCCTGGGATCTTGACCTGAGCCGAAGGCAGACACTTAACGACTGAGCCACCCAGGCACCCTAGTTAAGTGCTTTAGAACAGTGCTTGGCTGATAGTAAGGAGTCAATATGAATTAGTTATTATATGGACATATTAGTGTTATCCACATATTATTTCACTGTATGTTTATTAAATAAGTTGAGGAAAATCCTGCTCTATTAGCTGTAAATGGAACTAGCTGCTTGTCAGTATGAACTTTTGACTCTGGTGCTGCCCATTTGAATAGTGAGCCGGCGGCTGATAAGCATGTAATACTGAAGGGTCACCAATTCTCTCAGCACTAGGTGTTCATTTTGACATCATCTTGCCAGGGAAAGGAATAAATGACGTAAATGATTGAAGTAGAGAACCAAAAAGAATGATCCTGCAAAAGTGATATTATTTTACACTATGAGCTGACTTAACTTTCTCCTTTTTTTTTTTTTTTAAGATTTTATTTAGTTATTTGTCAGAGAGAGAGAGAGGGTGCGCGAGCACAAGCAGGAGGAGTAGCTGGCAGAGGGAGAAGCAGGCTTCCCACGGAGCAAGGAGCCCAATGCTGGACTCCATCCCAGGACCCTGGGATCATGACCTGAGCCGAAGGCAGACGCTTAACTGACTGAGCCACCCAGGCGTCCTAACTTTCTCCCTCGACTGAAGTTTAGACTCTTTGCTGATGGCATCAGTTGGCTTTTTTGTAAAACAAATCACTTTCTTTTGAAGTGTGATTCTCTAACAAGGAGTCATGGTTTAATATATATTAATGACATGGATAAAAATAGTATTCAACCTATTCATTTTTATAACAAAAGTATGAGTGAATGGTAGGCAGCTTTTGACATGCCTCCCAATGAACTCTACCTCCTGGTATTCATGTTTTTGTGGAATCCCATTGAGTGTGAGCTGATCCTAATGACTTGCTTCTAATGAACAGCAAATGGCTAAGGTGATGGAATATCACTTCTGTGTTTGGGTTGCTAGCATTCTCTTTCCTGCACTCTCTCTTGCCACGGCCACATTGTGAGTTATTCTGTGGAGAGGCCCACGTGGCAAGGAATTGAGGGAAATCTCCAGCCAATAGCTCATGAGAATTGAGGCATGAATCCAACAGTCTGCTAAGATCTGAATCCTGCCAAGTACTACATAAATGAGCTTGGAAGTGAATCCTTCCCATTGGATCTTGAGATGACTGAAGTCTCCCTTGAGTGATGCTCGTAGCTGGAATACTTACCTAAGTTGTACCTGGATTCTTGATCCAGAGAAACTGTGAGATAATAAATGTTGTTTTAAGCCCCTAACATTTTGGGGTAGTCTGTTACACAGTAATAGATAACTAAAACAATGCATAAATTGAAGAGCCAAATATTTACTCAGTGAATTTGGGTTATGGAGACAGGCAATTTGGTTAATTTGATGCCAATTATCTGAGATACTTACACAATGTCTCTTAAGAGTTAAAAAGAATTATACAATATTATGAACAAACACTATTTTTCTAATAATTTTCCCTCCTCTCACTCCATATCCAGCCTGAGCTTCATGATCTACTTATTTTATATGTATGATATGACTATGATGTTAGAATATTTCTTTATGCATGATTACTCACTAGCCAAATAGCAAAAATAAAATAATTTGACAAAAATGCTTTGTATGTCATAGCTCTAGGCCATATCATGTCAGGGAGCATAAAATATAGCATTTATCTGTAACACATTCATTACCCATGAAAAAAGTTACTTCCCATGGGGTGTTCTAGGCAGAACACTCCTTTGAGATGATCTGCCTGGATTACATCAGTCATGATGCATTACATCATACAAGGGAATGAGGATTGCCACTGTCCAATGCAATGTGCCAGATGGAAATTGTCAAAGAAAATTTTCTTGGAGCTCACATGATATAAATTTTTCCGTGCTTCCCCTCACCCTAAGTAATCTGTAATTCAAACACCATTTTGTGGGCAGGGAGAATCCTGAAAAAAATGTGATTAAAGATACTGTGTCAGTTATATATGTACTATTAGGAGTTTGCCATATTTTCTTCCTGCAACTTTGGGCTCATGCATCCAGATGAGGAGGGAGGTAAGGAAAGTAAGGCTGAAGTTTATTGAGTCAACTCACTTTGCCAACAAACTAAATGAAATTTAGTGGTGTTTCTAGTTTCACTTTATTCCAGGTCTAACAATGGTTTTGTGCAAGTTTGACAGCTCTGGTTTGAAGTGTTTCTGTTAACATGTTGTGGTTTTCATCTTCTGATGAGTGTAGCTGGTTCTAAATAATTTAGCTGTTAGCTTAAGGGCAGTTTCTGTGATGGTACAGATTCTTTTCTTCTGGGTCTATATTTAGGGCACTCTAATTAAGGATTTCAGCCAGGAGCAGAAGGCAAGCTCAGGTTATCTTGCAGTTTGGCTTATTGGCTGTTTTGATAAAGAAAGTCAGTGGAGGAGGAAGTTGGATTGAAGAAAAAACATCCGCTAATTTCAATGATCCATATTAGTTTGGGTCCTGTTAACAAACGAATCAGTTTGATTGGTTTTAAATTTCAACTCCTGCTGGATCAGTACAACTGGTCAAGATACAATAGGAAAAAAATTATCCACGAGGATGGGAATTTGCTGCAATAATAACTGCTTTGTAGTTCTGTAGTTGACCGTTAATAAATACTCTTAACATTATTGCTATGGACAGTTGGAAAACATAGCCTATTAAACCATGAGTCAAATTTACTAACTTTCTGGGCATCTGCTGGTCTGTTTAGAGAGAAATTGATCCTGATTATCTGTTATTTGCTCGGATTACTTGTAATCAGTCAGGTGTAGCAAGTTTTTCTGCATCCAGACACATGTAATCCTAACAAAGTCTGCTTTTCTTGCAGAGGTTTCTACTGGTTGTTGCTTTCAGGTACCTTGAAGAAATCATTCTTTCCAACATTACATAAAAGATGAAACACATGCTCTAAGTAATTTGACAATGATGGAAGAGAATGGTCAATTATTTTTATGTATCTAACTTTAGAGTTATTACTCTATTATAAAATCACCTAAATAAAAACTCTTTATTCTTTCAAGAAGAAAAATAAATCTATGGCCTGCTTTCTTGTTTTATAAATTAAGGTGTGGTTTGGAAAATAAAACTCTAAGAAAAAAGTGTGCACAGGATACTGCATTATCTTTCAACTTTTTAGAGGGAAAGAAATAAACATGTCAGTCCAGAAAGATTGTCCTGAGGATATTTGCAGTCTGTCATAGGAATGACTGGTTGGGGGCGCCTGGGTGGCTCGTTTGGTTAAGCGACTGCCTTCGGCTCAGGTCATGATCCTGGAGTCCTGGATCGAGTCCCGCGTCGGGCTCCCTGCTCGGCAGGGAGTCTGCTTTGCCCTCTGACCCTATCCCCTCTCATGTGTTCTCTCTCATTCTCTCTCTCTCAAATAAATAAATAAAATCTTTTAAAAAAATGACTGGTTGGATCAGGAAAAAAGCTTCTTTCTTAACTTTTGTGTGAAATTGGCTATATAACCTCATGGATCAATATCCTTTTATATATATTAATTTTTTATAAAAATGTGTTCATTATTACAAAGGAATACTTATGCTAGAACAACATAAAAAATTAGTTTGTCTAAGAAATCTATAATTTCACCAAAGATTAACCTTTAATCCTTTAATTATTTATTATATACCTTTGAGATAAACACACACACATAACTTTTTTTTTTTTTGAAGATTTTATTTATTTATTTGAGAGAGAATGAGAGACAGAGAGCACGAGAGGGAAGAGAGTCAGAGGGAGAAGCAGGCTCCCCGCCGAGCCGGGAGCCCGATGTGGGACTCGATCCCGGGACTCCAGGATCATGACCTGAGCCGAAGGCAGTCGCCCAATCAACTGAGCCACCCAGGCGCCCCACACATAACTTTTTTATCCAAGACAGTATCAAGGGTTATGCTACTTTGTCCCGACTTTAACTTGCTTTTTAATTAAACAGTATTTTGCTAACACATTTCTTTTCAACAAACATCATCATCATTACTATTCTTGTTGACTGTATTAATATTTCAGTATGTGGATGCACCATCGTTTGTGTAACCAGTTGACATTATTGGCCATCACACCCAGTTGTTAAGCAGTCCTGAAATAAACTCCCCTCTTCATAACATTTTGGAGCCCTTGTCAAATTCTTTCTTTAGGATACGTTCCTAAAGGTAGAATTTCAGGATTGATGGCATGCATTTTAAGTGTTTTGATCTACTCTAAATTTATTTTATAAATGAGAATTTCCGTTATCTTAAAGGACATTTTCAGGATCCTTCTTGTTACTTGATCATTTTGTACTTTGTAATATAAACAGCTCTATTTCACATGCCAGTGTGAGTCTTGCGTGACCGTAAGAGGTCATCTAGGCAACTAAATATCCCACCTGCAGCTCGGATTTTTCAGTCAGCAGTTGACCTTTATGTAAATAAAAGAGAAAAATAGTGTTGAGTTCAGGCTCACTAACCAATTTAAACATTACGTATTAAACTCAAATCTCTTTCCTCCACACCACCACCTGCTTTAAGAGAATGACTTCCTATTTGTGGAAGACTCAAAAGCATTTGACTGTGTTTTCTTTATGTTTGAGAAGTGGGTTATGGCCTTTTGCTTGGCACATATTCTTTGTCATAGTCTTCCTTTCGCATATTTTGCTCTTTTATATATACTTACTTGGATGAGTTTTAGTCAAATAGTGGATCTGAGAAATCTTGGAGTCAAAATGTCTGGCGTAAAGTATTTTGATCCTGCTTTATTAAAGGGGCAAGTATTTTTACCACTGCATTCTTCCCATCCCTCTATTATGATGTAGATTATGCATGGATGTGCCAGACTTTGTTTAGCAAATTGGTATCATTTTGTTAATATATTTTCCTCATCATTTTCATTCTTGAAGCCTGTGGTTATTACATATTTTAACCGTTAGCATTGGTCTAAGTATGTGAGAATTATTTCTGTCTATGCTCTACTATTCCCTACATAGGGGAAATAAGGCAGAAAAGATTTTAAGAGGCAGAAAAGACATATAGTAAAAGTTGGAAAAAAATTTTGGTCTACAAATCTTCTGTGGTTACTTTGCTGATAAACTGGAGATGACAAGCACCATCTAAATATACACGTTATATACAAAGATATTAGTTTGTGTTGTGAACGTTTAGCTAGCTACCCACAGATTAAGAAAGTTGTCACACTGATCAAGGGGACCTTCTAATTTCTTCTGTCACTTAACTAGTTTATTCAGATTATCTGTATCTATACATATCTCATAGTATGTAACACATACTGTGATATATAATATAGCAATTATATACAATTTCATTATGGTTACATTTTTATAACTCACACATATATACTTTTTTTTTTTTTAAGTTAAAGACTCATCACAGGTTATGGCAAGCTAAGCTCTTCACCCTCTTTCAATATACTGTGTTGAAGGAATTCCTTGATAATCTTTTAAACTTTGAAGTCCTATTAAAACAGGCACAATACAATCTCATGATAAAGGCATTCAACTTCTCACTTCCTAATTCATATTCCACTTTACTCCCATATAATTTTTAAAAATCACAGTATCACCTGACAATAATCTCATGGAAAGTCTTTCATCATGGAAGAATGCCCTCAGTTTGGGTGGATGCAGTGATAAAAATGACATTCAATTTCAGGGTGCCCAGATAGCTGCCAGGCTAATTTAAGTGCTCATTGAAAAACCACTCCTTGTAAATAAAATCTTTAAAAAAAACCCCAAAAAAACAAAAAAACAAAAAAAACCACTCCTTGTATAATCTTGTTTTCTCACCTATGCTCCTGTACTGACAATATCATAAATGCTATGAGTATTTTTTAAGGTTCTCAAACTCTTTGTTCTTAGGGTCCCCTTTAGACTCTTAAAAATTGAGATTTTGTCTATGTGCTTTTGTCTGTGTGTATTATAGCTAGAGATTTTTAGTATATTCAGATTTAAAACTGAAAAAATATGTATTGATTATTTAAAAATAACAAACTCATTACATTTGACATAAGTAACATTTTAATGAAAAATAATCTTATTTTCTAAAACTAAAAAAAGAATGTTAGCAAGAAGTGTGCATTGCTTTATATTTTTGCAAGTTTCTCTATTGCCTGGCTTAATAGAGGACAGCTGGATTCTTATATCTGCTTCTGCATTCAATCTGTGGAGACATCGCAGGTCATATAGCCTCTGGAAAACTTCATTGTCTGTTCACGAGAGAATGAAAATAAAAAAGGCAAATAATGTTTTCATATTATTATGAAAGGAGTTTTGACCTCACAGTCTCTCTGCAAAGGTCTTGAGGACCCCCAGGAGTTCCCAGATCACACTTTGTGAACCACTCACTGTGCTAGATTATAAAAACATGGGTGTCCTTATACATCTTTATTGCAGAATAAAAACATTTATGGGAACTATTATTGCAGCGTGGTATTGGAGGGTTATAGGCCAGGTTTAAAGGGCAGCTCTGCCATTTAGTTGCTTTGTTATCTTGGGAGCGTTAAACTTCCAAACCTCAGTTTCCTCTCGTGACAAACGAGTATAATGATGTTTACCTCGTGGAATTACTTTTGAGGCTTGTCATTCTTAGTTACTTACCATCTCTTGCATTAGTTATTATAAAGTTATTACTGAGAACGTGGTAGACTCTGGATTTATTGATAAAGACTGCTTTCTGGTCTTGCAAAGTGGAGAACCTGGCTCTGTGTTGTGATAAAATCAGAAAACAAATGAACGGCTGGAAGGTATTGTGGCATTGGTATATAAAATTAGTGCTGCTACCACTAACATTATCCCCGTGTTTGAGTGAAGACACTGAGGCCCACCAGAGGTCAAGTTGCTGGGGTAAGGCCAAGGCCAGCAGAACTGGAATGGGAATCTGTGCAGTTCACCTGCAGCATCCACATTCCCAACCAGTATCCTACACAGCCGCCCCAGGTAGTAATTTGACTGTCATACTCCAAATGATTCAAATCTAGAGTTTGATTCTTGTGGTTTTTCTGAGTGCATTTTACATCATGGAAAAATTATTACAATTTACATCCATTGTTAAGTTAACCATTGCTATAAAATAACAGGTGCTGAATGTGGATTTCTTCACTCAATCCCTTGTAGTCAGTCACTGCTTCGCATACTTAGGGATATTGCCCTATTTACTTTAGTTGTAATTGCTTTTCTTTGCATCTGGTGTGACTTTGTCAGAAATTCATGTTACTCTTTGTGTAGATGTCTTATGATGTTCTTTCTATGGAGTTTCTCACCCTCAATCCTGTAAGGAATAATTTTCCAACTGAAATGTGTTTTCAAAACTTTTAAATGAAGAGAACTTTATTACTTTAAATAAAGGGAACTCCCATTTGTTGGATTTCATGAATGAAACATCTCAAAAATACTTTCTCTTCATTCACTTTAATTTTTAACTGTACTGGGCCATCCGATTGCATCAGTGACATCATTCCTCAAAGCAATTGAAATTAGAGTAATAGGTTTAATTTGGTTTTCTCCAACACATATTTGACACAAAAATTATGTTTTTTATATTTAGGTAGTAATTACATGGCTGATTCAGATCTCAATGTAAGAGGGTAAGATTGATCTTTTCTGATGAGTGCCCTTTCTTTTATCAGAGAAGAAATTTCTGTGGAAAGCTGGGCTGCTAATATTCATTGTTTTTCTTGAATAAAACTATGTGGCACAATTTAGGTGATATGTGCAATTTAATTTGTGTTAATAAGGGTCAGCATGGCCATCTGGACTATAAAATAAGGCTGCCTCTTGAGAAAAGAAATGATCTAATTTCTAAACTCATTATAAGAGTTTCCTTTTAACAGCATTTATTTAATTATGATACTGAAGAGAAATTTCATTCTTTGTGAGTCAGTTTAAAAAAAAAATTTCATAAAGCTGGCCCAACTGCTATGAAGTAACATGGTTTCAGCAGTTTGAAGAAAGCTCTGAATGAAGTGTGAGAAGTTATAATTTTTTTTAAATGTTTTATTTATTTATTCATGAAAGTCAGAGAGAGAGAGAGAGGCAGAGGCAGAGGGAGAAGCAGGCTCCCCAAGGAGCAGGGAGCCCGATGTGGGACTCGATCCCAGAACCCTGGGATCATGACCTGAGCCGAAGGCAGACGCTTAACCATCTGAGCCACCCAGGCGCCCCGAAGTGTGAGAAGTTAGAGACTGATCATAGTTCCTGTGTTTGCTGGCTCCCATTACTCTAAAAAGTTTTGGCTCTCTTTGCCACCCCATCTCCTCTAAGCATTTTGTTTTTAATCTCTTTTTAACTCTGAACTGTGTTAGTCTTGCCTCTCCAAGGTTTTTCAGAGATCAAAGGCATCAACATCTTTCTTCCTCTATCCAGTTCTCTGTAAAGCAGACACACCTCTACCAGGCTGAGTCTATAAGGTTTCCAGATCATTTGTTGTGTTTCCATTTTTCTCTTCTGCACCCTTTCCTGCCCCACTCCTAGCACATCTCTATCTATGCTAGCTATAAGGAAGCAGATACCCCTCATGTTGGACTGAGTGAAAACCCCATTTAATAAGGTAGCTTAAAAAAAATTGCAGCTGGAGATACAGTTCATTGTTGTTTTAAACTATAATCCTTCTGATGTCTCCCAAATTATTAGGTGACATAAAATTTTTGTATCAGCTTTCATAACTTGGTAGAATATATATCATTTCCATAAATCTGGGGATTGTTAAACGTGTTTTTAAATAATTTCAAACATAAGTGATTTTGAATAGAGCAGATCTAAATATTCAGCTTAGAGAAACATTGGAAAAACTCCCTCTGATAATTTGGTTTACATACTGGTGATTGGTTTTAATTTTAATAAATTATTTTAGCCCCAGACTAGACAATAAAGAAGAGAACACAAATTGCATAGAAGAGAGACTGTGGGGATGAACAATATTTTTGGTGTCCTGAAAAGATTGCTCAATTTACACCTGGAAAAAAATGACTAAGATTTTAAAGATCTATTTTCCCAGGGATAGCAAGAAGACCTGCTTTTAACAGAGTCATGTCAAAGGCAAGAATTTTAGGATTTCTCCATTGAGATCCCAGGGGAGCAAAAGGGCCCTAAGCATGGTTCTCTAAAAGGTATAATGCAGTTACAAAAATTACGTGTAACACAGCATCCCATGTATGAGAGTCAATGTCTTTAGTGATTCCAATTTCAAACTGTTTATTCTGTCAAATGCATGTATTTTACCATTTTGAGGTGGTATACCACATTTTTCTTCTGGTGATTCTTGAACTTGTCCTGATAGTTAAGTTCTATAATAGGAAGGAAATAAGAATTGTCACATAGAGACTGAATGATTCAAGAAGCAAACGTAGTAAGTATTCTTCTTGATCCATAAACTCTTCTGAGATATAAGGATGTTCCAAGGGGCCCTTTCTTGCTCTCCAATCCAGATTATATTGAGAGCATCCTTGAAGGAAACACTGACTCTTTTTATGGGGTGGGGTGGGGGAGTACCTATGGTTTATTCATCAGTTAATCCATTTTTCCAATCAGCAGCTAGCTAGTGAGCATCTACTATCTGCAAGGCATTCTTCTAGTCCTGGAATAGGTGAATAACAGACATTGTCACCGCCTTCTTTTGGCTTAGTTGAGGTGAATGGCTGTATGTTGGGAGAAGAACAATACATTGAGGTAATTTCAACAACGAGTAAGGATAATGTTGAAAATAAAACAGGGCAACGGGATAGAGAGTGACTGAGGAGACTACTTTATTGAGAGTTCAGGGAAGGTCTTTTTCTGAGAAGATGATTTTTGATGTAAGACCTGCCTAGAGATGGAATTGAATGTGCATGTATGTGGCACTCGATTCCAAACAGAGATAGCAGCTTGAGCAAAGGCCCTGTGGCAACAGCCAGGTGTGTTCAAAGAACAGGCAATATGGTTGGAGTGCAGGGAGTGAGATTAAATATAGTAGGAACTGAAGTCACAGAGGAGGGCAGGGGCCATGTAGAGTCTTGCAGACCATGGTAAGGATTTTATTTTATTCCAAGTAATTGGGGGGTTTTAAGCAAGAGACTAATAGGATAAGATGTATATTTTCTTAAAAAAAAATTACCCTGACTGCTCTGAGGATTATGGATTGTAGAAAAGACACAATATTTGGCACTTTAATATATTAATTTCAGTCTTCATTGTGTACTGATGGAGATATTATTATGATTTTCATATAAAACATGAAAAAACCGGAGCTCAGAGAGGTAAGATGTGCCAAGTCACATAGCCTGTAAGTAGCAGAGCCAGGACTTGAAATCTAGTCTATCTCTAACGTCCATGCTGTTTGTAAAAGATGCACAGTTAATATAAAGAAAAACCACTGAGGAAAATGAACTCACAGAATTGTTATGTCTGAAAGTTTTCTTTTTTAAGTAAACTTAATTGTTGTGTAACATTCATTCAGATAAAGAGAGTGCACAATCATCACTTCACAGCTCAAGGAAGTTTTAGAGGATGAAAACACCTGTGTTTCCATTGCCTGCTCACGAAGCCTCCTTTGTCCCCCTTCACAGATGCCACCACTCCATTATTCTGATTCTTAGCGACACCCAATAGGCTTATCTGGTTTTAGACGTTATGTATATGAAATCATTATTCTTTGCCATCTGGCTCTTTTGATCCATACTGTGTTTTGAGAGATTCACTTGTGACATGTACAGCAGTAGTTTGTTCATTGTTGACTATTATTTCATTGTACTCTTTCCCTTGCACATGGACATTTGGGTTGTTGCCAGTTTCTGGCTTTTAAAAATTGTGTTGCTATGACACTCTTGTAGGCTGCTTTTCATGAACATATATGTGCATTTTGGGGAGGGGATTATAATTAGAAGAAAAATTTCAGGGTTATGGGGAAGATTCAGCTCTAGTCAAAGGAAAGATGGAGTGGCCTGTATCAAGTCATATGAATCTATTTTTGCACATCTCTTCCCAAGCTCCTGTTCAGTGATGTCACACTGGTACTTGAACGTGGCCATCAGAGGAGGTACATACTCCATGGAAGTAGGCAAACGCTACAAATCAGACCCCTGACCCCTTTCCGAGAATCTGTTGTTAAACATTTAAACATTAAGCACACCACTGGCTTTAATAGTTTTCTAAGTTGGTTTCTTACCAGTTTATGAATTCATCAGCAATGTGAGCATTCATTTGCTCTGCATTTTCACCCACACTTGTTACTTTTGTTTCAGTTTCAGTCATTCTGGTGGGTATGCAATGGAATCTCATTTTGAATTTAATTGTTATTTGGAAAACGTTTTGAGTTATTCAGATTGGCCCGCTATCTGCATTTGTGAACCCAGACATAATTTTTGTGAGCAGATGTTTCTTAATGAAGACAGGAGCAGTTGAACAAATAAAATTCCTTACCTAAAACTCATACTATAGGCGAAATGCATTCATTCTGTAGAAGGTTAGAAAAGTTTAAATGGGTTTTGGTCAAGGTAGAGATATTTGAAACTTCACTTGAAACTTTCTCACAACTGCTTTCACTTCTAAAGGTATGGATTAATTTTGATAGCAAATGAAATTTATCAATGCCTGTAACTTAAAAAATGACATTGTGGGACATCAGCATGAAAGATGCATTTCTTCTCATCTCCTACTTGTGTGGTCCGGTGGGATGACAGATGGCAGGAACCACTGTAAACTATTAGCTTTAACACCACATCAGCTTCTTCATGGGGCTTTTTGGGGGGAGCGGGGCACTTTCCAGCCTATATCACTGCTGCAAGCAGGCTTCTCCCTGGTGATTTGTGGTGACGGCTCCAGTCGCTCCAGCTTTATCTAAGTTATATGCTCTTTCACACCAGGCAACTGACGGATGGTAGCAGGGCTTAAAATAACTCAGTGCATTTGGGTTTGAAAAATTAAGAACTCTTTTATACTAAACCAGCATTCATGATTATATTTGAAAATGATCTACCTATCCAGTTGGACAAGGCAGAGTAATGTGATTTATTTTAAGTTTCTTATTATTTCTTTCTTAATTTAGTAATGGAAAGTAAATGAGGGGGATATAGGAATATATAAATACACATGTTTTTCAGAGAATAGACACATTCTGTAGAGCATCAGGGATATTATATTCAAGAAATGATTTGAATGCCACACTGATATGAAAAGTGGAGGTGTTATGGATGGAAAAATGAGTATCAGGACCTTGACAATATAATAAAAAGAACAGAGGAGAAAGGCATGGAACACTGCATATGCAGTTATTCTGGATTTTACCTTTTTGGGGGGAGGGACCACTTTTAATGTATCTTTTGTTCTAAAATGTTTCACTTACCACATTATATTATAGAAACAAAATCATAGGACTACCTGTGAAAAATAACCTCTGCTTTGGGTTGGCGGTGCTATGTTTGCAAACATTTGTGTATTCAGGAAAATGAACAATTATGGAAATGGAATTCGTAAGGATTTTCAAGCTGATAGGATGTGTCAATAGTTTACATTGAGAGAGTTTCAGGAGGGAAAGAGTAAGTAAATTTGAAGGTTCTGAGGTGAGGGGGGTAGAGGAGAATGACGCCAAAGCTTCTGCAGGGAATTTCACACCTTGACCTGTATCCGCACAATCTCGTTTCTTATCTTGTTTCTGCTCATATCCATTCTTAGGCTTATGCTCTAGATCCCATCTATGCTTCTCATCAACCCCTTCCTCTCCCTTGGACCATTCCCAATCCTTTCAGCACACATACATGCTCTGGTTTTTCCTGAATTTGGAAAAAAACCCAAAACCTTCTGAGTCCCCATATTCCCTCCAGCAATCATCCCATCCTTAGCTCCCTATTCACAGGTGAATTTGAGAGAGAGAGAGAGGGAGAGAGATGTGAGTCTCTGTTTCCTATTGGCTTTCTCTCCTACTCATTCCATGAAGGCCCTTGATTGTTGAATCTTCTTAGAGATGGCTCCTCTAACCATTTTATTTAAGCTTACCTTCTAATTCATCTCTATCTTAGCCACTTTTCTATTTGATACTTATGAGATACTTTATCTGTTGTATATTTATAGTCATATGTTCACTTCTTTTTTCTCCATCTCCCTTAGTAGAATATAAACTCTATAAAGACAGGAACCCTGTCTCTGCATTGTTCATAGTGGTATCTTTGTTACCTAGAACTATACCAGGTATTACCTATAATTAAGTGGAAAGGGACAAAAGTAATTATGGTTTATATTAATCTTACCATGCTTTCATTCCAATAAATGGGTCTTGTTTTCAATTCAAATGGTTAAATGGGAAATGGCATTCTCAAGCTTCTTTTTCTTTTTTTCAAAGATTTTATTTATTTATTTGACAGAGAGAGAATGAGTACAAGCAGGGGGAGTGGGAGAGGAAGAAGCAGGCTTCCCACCAAGCAGGAAGCCCAAGCGGGGCTCAATCCCCAGACCCTGGGCTCATGACCTGAGCTGAAGGCAGACGCTTAATCCACTGAGCCACCCAGGTGCCCCTCAAGCATTCTTTTTAAGTTCCATTTTTCGTATATATCATACTGCAATAAATAAATTACCTTCTCATTGAACTTTCATCCAAAAATCTTAGGTAACATTGAAAAGGCTTTGTTTTTCACCCCACTTAACTGAATCTGAGTGCTTGGATTCAAGTTAAATTAAGTAGAAGATGCACCTTGTTGCAATATCAAAGATGCTAAACTCCCTCCCCCCACCCCATTCTCAGATCTACTCCCCACTCTGTGATTTTAAAATTTTGCCTTCCTTCAGAGCTTTGAAGTCACATGGTGTGGGTTACTCTCCTAAGTTTTTAGCTTCCACTTCCTGGTGTAATTGCAGCCAAAAGTGCAGAGCAGTTTGAATGCTTTGACAGGGTTAGCTTTGGAGAATCTTATTAATGTAATTAGTTTAGCTTAATTAAGGGTGAAAACTGAGGGTTCTTCAACCATTGCTATCCTATACCCTGCATTAAATGCTTTTAGCTTTACTCAGGGTAATTCCATTCCAGGACAGATAAATCCCAGCAGGACATTCTGACCTGGTTCTGTCCCCAGTACACACAAACAGATAAACTCAACATCAGCTCCAAGGTCCTTGTGTTTTTGATTTATTAATCTTTTCCAAGCCTGCCCTGCACAGACATTGCTTCTCTCCTGTTTTCATTTTATTCTCTATTCTTTTTTTAAAATACGAAAATCAAAGCATTATCTTAAAAAAGCTGTTGCTAACTACTTCTATGTCTGAGAAGAGAGGCAGACTCTGACCATGACATAAGGTTTCTCCATTTCTCCTCTCCTGTGGCATAGAAATTCTTGCAAAAATAATTTCTCATCATTTAGAAATTTTGGCAGGCAGAGAGAGTTAAAGGATAGGAAATAAAGAAAAGATATTCTTCAGTGAAAAGGGAAGAACTTGGGCCACTGAGAAAAGAAGAGCATATGGGGACGTTGAGGGCAGTGAATTAACAGGAGGGCTTGGAACTGAAATGGAAGGCCAAAGTGCTGTGTTGGGGTAAATAATGGATATATAACATACTCATTCTTGCAGTTTTCTTTATCTTGGGTTTTACTCCTACCAGACAAGTGTCTGTGAGTATGTGGATCTTGTCCACATTCAGTCGAAGGTTTTTTTATTCTCTGGGGAGGAAAAAAATGTATGGTCCCAATGAAACCTGCCTTGCTTTCATGTCCTCTCCCTTCCAATTCATTCTGTACCACGGCCCTCAAATTGGTTTCCTAATTCATGCCTTTCCTCATGTCACTTTGCTAGTCAAGAATCTGCCTCCTCATTGCCCATTGTGAAAAGTATAAACAGTTCATCCCCTACTTTAACCACATTCAGCATCATTTCCCACTGCTTCTCCATACACTGCTCTTCGCCATCTTCCCTTTCTCCAGGCTATTTCTTGGCTCTGTATTTTAAAATTCATTTCTATGGAACACCTATATCTTAACAACAGTAAGACCAGGGCTACCCTATGGTGGATTATGCACATATGAATAAGGTATGTCTAATAATTTAGTGTGTGTGTGTGTGTGTGTGTGTGTATGTGTGATTAGGGGGTAAAACAAAAACACAAATAGCTATCTTCATGCCATTCTTTGACTGGAAAGACTTTCTTTTCTAAATATTATCATTATGATGTAGATCCACAGTGTTTACAGTTTCTTACATGACATCAATGCTTCTCAAACTTTGGTGTGGATAAAAGTCATTTGGGGGCCCCACTCCCAAGGATTCTGAGTCCACACATGTGGGTTGGGACTCCAGAATTTGCATTTCTCCCAAGTTCCCAGGTGATATTGGTGCTGAGGCTTCAGGGAATCACACTTGGAATAGTTTTAGTGTATCCAACAACCCTAAGAGGTGGATGGAATTATCTCTCATATGTAGATGGGGAGAATGACACTCAAAGGAACACAGTTGACTGGTCTACGGTCTTGTGACTAGTAAATGACAACACTGGGACTTAGGTCCTCTAAGCTATCAAGGGTCATTGCTATTGTGTCCTACTGTCTAGGTACGATCTGAACACCTTTGAAGGCTAAACTCAATTCTTACTTCAGCCAGGCAAAAAAGTGAGGACTTTTGTTTGTGATCATTTATAACACTTAGTGCTTATATCAGTCGTTCTCAAAGGACCATCCACAGAGCCTGTGGGTCCCTGAAATCCTTTCTGGGTGACTCAGAGGACAAAGTTATTCTCATAATAATACTAAACTGTTATTTGCCTTTTTCACTGGGGCGACATTTGCAAGCATGGTGACAAGCAATGGTAGATAAAACTGTTGGCACCTCAGCTTGAGTTGAGGCAGTGGCACCAAACCATACTAGTAGTCATTGTATTTTTCATGGCCATACACTTGCAGTTAAAAAAAAATGCCAGTTACACTTAAGAATATCTTTATAAAGCAGTAAAGGTTATTAATTTTATTAGATCTTAACCTTTGAGTGTGTCAAGTTAACATTCTGTATGACAAAGTGGGAAGTACTTAAGTTGTAAAACTCAGAAACAGCAGAGTGGTAGTTGTGAGGGGCTGGGGTGGGAGAGTAGGAAAGTAGGTGAGGATGGTCAGAGGATACAAACTTCCAGTTATCAGATGAGCAAGTTCTGGGAGGTAATGTACAGCATGATGATTATAGTTAACAACCCTGTATTGTTTGAAAGTTGCTAAGAAGAGTAGATAAAACACACACACACACACACACACAGACAATTTGTAACTGTGTGAGGTGATGCATGTGTTAACTATCTTTATTGTGATAATCATTTTGCAATATATACATATATCAGATCACTATGCTGTTATCTGTTGATCTATGATCATATGTTAATAACTTAATAAAGCCGGGAAAATATAAAGTGCTGTGGTTACATGCTGAAGTCTGATGGTTGTCTTGGAGAAAAACATGTGTATCTCTGAGTTATATGCTGAAGTAGCTGCTTTTTTTCATGGAATATCATTTTCACTTGGAGGAACAACTGTCAGACAAACTAGGGCTATTCTGATTTATTTGGCAGACATTTTCTTGAAACTCAATGAAGTGAGTTGATCATTTCTAAAAAGGAACTGACATTTGTTTCCAGTGAAAAAATTGGAGCTTTCACACAAAAATTCAAAATTTAGAAAACTTGTATCCACCACCATGAACTAGAGAGTTTCCTAATACTTGCAGTCTTTTCTAATGAGAATAATGATGATATTGAATGTGATTTTTGACACGAAATGGGTTAGCATTTGGAAGATCTGAAAAGCTCAGTGGACCAGTGCTTTTCAAGTGACTAATCATGCACGGTTAACAAAAAGGTCCATTCAAAGTGCAAGATAGACCAAGGACTTTTAATGTAACAGGATACAAAAAGTTCATGGATATGGTTTCTGATTTCACATTTTGGTGTAGAATCAATGAAGAATAACTACAATTATCTGAAAAAGCTGTTAAAATATTCCCTTCTTTCCCAACAACATATCTATGTGAGACCACTTTTTTTTTCATGTATTTTAACCAAACAACATATCACAACAAACTGAATACAGAAGCAAATATAAGAAATGAACTGTCTTCTATTAAGCTAGAAGTTTAAGAGAACTGAAAATGTTCAACAATGCTGCTCTTCTCACTGAAGTATTTTGATTTAGAAAATATGGTTATTTTAAAATAAAAATATGTTATTTATGGGCGCTTGGGTGTCTCAGTTGGTTAAGCGACTGCCTTTGGCTTAGGTCATGATCCTGGGGTCTCAGGATCGAGTCCCCATTGGGCTCCCTGCTCAGCAGGGAGTCTGCTTCTCCCTCTGACCATCCCCCCTCTCATGCTCTCTCTCTCTCTCAAATAAATAAATGAAATCTTAAAAAAAATATGTTATTTATGACAATATACAATTTAGATTTATTATTTTTAGGTGAATCAATACACAAAAATCTTTTAAAATCTCAATTTTATTCTCTAACATGATCACTATCATTAACTAAGATATATAGAAATTTTAAGAGTGTAAAGAGGTTCTGAGACCAAAGAGTTTGAGAATTGCTGACCAAGTCTATGAATTTTGGTAATTGATTACATTCAGTATGTTAGTAACATAGAAGTAGACATGGTTTAGCTTCAAAAAAATTACTTTGATTTAGCCTTTCTTTGCTAAGATTAAAAGCTATTCTTAGCTGCAGTAAGTGTCTAGAATAAAGTATTCTACCATGTAAAATACTTCTAATCACTTTTAATCCCACCATCATGGACTGTCTCAAGTCAAATCATTTAGAGAGCCCCTCACAGGATGGTCATATGAGAAGAAGCTATCAATCATGCTTGACATCCAGAGTGGCTGGCGTGGTTTACAACTTGACAATTGCCTTTCATCAGTGCTTCCCCTTTATTCACTTCACTCCCCTCATTTCTTCTTCTCCAGTATTGCGACCTGTAATAAAGAAGCAGCATATCAGCCTTTGCCTCAGGCTCTGCTTTCTGGGGAACCCAAGCTAAGACTCTTCATATGTCCCAATAGCATGTTTAGGCTGTGGTCTCTTGATTTTTTAATTTAAGACCTATCAGGTGACCTTTTTTGCGTGTGAAAGATGAGGATTTTGTGTTCTTACATTTCCATTCCCTACCACCCCATACATTTTTCACTCTCTTTCTCTCTACATGTTCTGTAACAATCTTTGGTTAAATGAATATTAGTGCTTATGGTATTATAACTGCCTTAATATAATTCACAGATGAGTCACATGGTATACTGACATATGTCTCTTCTTTTCAGTTAATTTTTATGTACCCTTCACTAATTAAACCCCATGCCCTCTGACAGGACATTAAAACTTCTTTCAAGAGTCAAACACACCAAAGAATCTATTAGTTCAATGCGTGTGTGGGTGGGGGGTGTGGTGCGGTGGTTAGGGTGGGGGAAACTCATACTTTCTGGAATCCATCTTATTGCTGCATTCAGAATTTGCTGTCTAGGTTTGCTGTCCAGCTGTCAGACTGGAGTATCTTTTCACCACCATCACTGGAATTCAGTTCATTTCACTCTTATTTTTTGGACCCTCTGTTTTCTGTGTTTTATGTTTTCCTCTTTCTTGGATTCTACCCTTGCACATTTCCAGTAACTTCCTGAGAAAGTATTTGGGAGGTAAATCTTTTGGGATTGTACAAGTCTGCAAAGTCTGTCTACCTTTCATATTAATGGTTTGGTTAGGTATAGAATCCTAGGTTGACCATCATTTTCTCTCAGAATTATGTAGATTTTTCTCCATTGTCTTTCTGTGTTTTTTTGAGAAATTTGATGGCATTCTGATAACTGGTAAGTGCCTTGTTTTTCTCTCTCTGGATCTTTTAGAATCTGCTGTTTATCTCTGGTGGTTTGAAATACAGTGATATGCCTTAATGTGTGGCAATTGTGACTGTCACCATAATCCATTCTTCTCTTCTGTGGTATACAGTTGAAGCTCAAAAGAGGCTAATAGATGAGAAACCTCCTTTTCCAAGTCTTTGTGCAACTGGATATGGCCATATAACTAATTCTCACCAATGTGATTAGTAGAAGCGACGTGTACTGTTGGGGGCCAAGGCTTTTGTGAAACAGGTGTGCTTCCCCTGTATTTCTTTCCTCTTCTATAGGTTGGATACTGATGACAGTGATGAACTAGGGGATGATAGAGCCACCAAATGGAATGGTCATGGATACCTGAATTATCACATGGAAGAGACCTCCTTACCCTCCTTGAGCTCCTATATAGTGAGATATAAACTTCTACTGTGTTTGACCATTATATCTATAGCTCAGAAACATAAATATATATTCAGTTAAAAGTTCTTCTTGGGCTAGTCATTCAATGTGAAACACAAAACTCTCCTTTAATCTCCCTGGAAAGTAACATTAAACTTTAAGACATTAAATTCTTCACTTAATCTATAGAATATATTGCTCATGAGTCAGAAAAAAACTGTTAATCGGATCCATCACTAAGTATATTGTTTAAACTCTACTGTCAGTTGGAAAACCCTCACCCTCTTGGGCCTGGTTTTTTTCCTACCTGACAATTCAAATTAAAGAAGAAAAATGTTAGGTCTGGTGGATTAGAATCCAAAACCAACTTGAAGCCTAAATGCTGTCTTCTTATTTTTTCACACAAATGTCTTTTCTATGAATTTGCATTAAATTATTTGAGGCAGAAGCTATGTTACATACTTTTTTTTTGTGTACCCTATTGGATTTCCAGGAATAGTTTTTAGTTTTTTCCTGACCCACCAGTATTAGAATCTCCTGTCAAATATACATGTCTACTCAATCAGAATCTCTGTGGAAGGGCCTTGGAATCAGACTTTTAACAAGCATCCAAGGTGATTGTTATCACATTAAAATTTGAAAACCACTTCCTCACAGCATGCTAAGTAATTTAGACACTTTTAAATCTTTTTAAAATTAATTAAATGTTCATATTATAACATATATCATTGAAATTTATTTACTTAAAAAGAGAATTATAACAATAAATAATGATGAGGCTTTGATAAACAGAATCTCCAATGAAGTCTATGTAATGATTTATATAACTGCAGAGAAAATTCTTCCAAACTTTGGGTAGGACCATTTTATAAGATGTGAGTAATTGAATCTTGATGTTTTAGTGTTATCCATTCTTAAGTTCAAAATACTCAATATGAACGAGCCCAGTCCCCTATTTCCTTTTGGAAACTATTTCCATTATTTTGCTGGTGTTGCTGCTCTGGTTATATATTGCTGGGTCATAAATCACCCCAGACTTAGTAGCAGAGACAACAGCCTTCTTATTATATGCATAGATTCTAAAAGCAGGACTTTGGATAAGGCAGAGTGAGGTGGATTTAAAGAACATCCGTGACTGAGGCCTCACGTAGAAAGACTCAGAAATGGTTAGGGTTGAATCACGTGGGGGCCCCTTCACTTACATGTGTGAGCTGACAAGGCTCAGAGCCTGAGCTCAGCTGAGACCACTGACCAGGATACAGGTGTCTCCATGTGGCTCCGGCTTCTGCAGTATGGATCTGGGTGCTGAGAGACAGCATCTCCAAACGGGATGTTACAAGGTAAGTGCTTCACGAGAACCAGGCAGAAGCTGCATGGCCTTTCATGGCCCAGCCTCTGAATCCCTGAGTGTCACTTCTGTCCTAGTGTGGAGTTCTAAGCAGTTACAAGTCCACGCCTCATCAAGGTGATGGTGGTGGAGGGGTGCATATCTTATGGGAGGAGTATCAAAGAATTTGGGGGCCATGTTTTAAAAGTGCCACAATTACTAAATTAAGAGGCACGTCTAATCATTTAATTTCTAAAATTCTTTCTTAGCCCTTTGATCTTTATAGTTTATCAATGATAATAGTTCTTTGCTTTTCTAGTGAGCACAAATATAGCCAAACATTAAATCTATATATTCTTGTTTCCATATGTAATTTTCATAACCACTCTATAACATTGGTATTATCATCGCCATTTAACAAATGAAGACACTGATATGTTGAGAGGTTGAGTCGCTTGGCCGAGGTCACATAGTTGGGGAGGTTCTGACTCCAGAGCACAGGCCCTTGACAACATCTGATTGGCAGCATTTTCATATTCATGTGAGATCTTCTCAGAGCAAATCCAGGGAAGTTTACATAATCTAAATGTCATTGGTGAGAGCTGAAATAAATTTATAATCACACTCTATCAAATATCCTAAGCCTTTTAAAAAGTTGCTTTTGGCTAAATGATGGCTGGATCATAAACCTTATCATCTTATGAAAGCACTCAGGGGCTACATATTTTTAAGGTTTTCATTTCCTGTGGAAAAAAGAAAACGTCTTCATTGCACTCTGCTGCTGAATTTTGACCAGGGAGTAACAGATACCTTTCTCTGTGGAAAAGGGCAGGACCCTTCCATTTGTTTTTCCCTGAGGGGTTGGCTATTTCGTCTAATTTTTGTGATAAGTTGACTAAGGGTCAGGAAATGTCAGGAGCGCAAAAGGCAGCAAAACCTTGGACAGAAAAAAGAAAGGCTGATATCAGGTGAAGACCATAAATAATAGAATGCCTGCCCGGGAAGGGTCTGACCCAGGAGACACGGAGTTAACTATCTTAAGTCAGTTAAAGCTAGACTCGGAATCTGTGTACCAGGTTAGGTCAAAATTTGGTTAATGAAGTTGAAGTCCAAATTGGAGACAGAAATTTAAGCCAAGGAAGCTGTAAAAGTCACCTTTTAGTGAATGAAAAACAAAGGTATACCAGCTTGCACCTCTTCTTCACCAAGGACGCTTAGTAGTTAATGGACAAAGAGGTAAGACTGGTGGTGGGTGTTCACTCTGCTAAAGGTTTGCTTACAATTTATAAAAAGAAGATTAGCAAAGTCCTAATAAGTCTGGAAGCAAGAAAGAACAAGGAAGAACTCAAAATCATTTTAAATTTCCTTTTAGATATCGGTTTCTATGGAGAGAAAATGTGATACTAATTCCATCCTTAAGAATATGGGAGTGGCTTTTTAAAAAAATTTTATTTTATTATGTTATGTTAGTCATCATACAATACATCACCAGTTTTCGATGCAGTGATCCACAATTCATTGTTTTCGTACAACACCCAGTGCTCCATGCAGTACATGGGGAGTGGCTCTTCTTGACATTAGGATTTTTCCAAATCTACGAGTTATATGTTTACTTACTTCCTACTTTCTGTATATTGCTTAAATTTGTAGCATCAAATTGTAGATCATTATTACGTAAACTTCTTCCCATTCTGAACAGTTTAAATAAATATTACAAAGCTTCAAGTCAATCAATAATGTTTATTTAGCACCGTCCCCTCCCTAATATTGTACTAAATTAAAGGATAACAGATGTGTGTCTAATGTATATCCCCGCTTTGTCCATGGAAGACATCCTTAATTGGTCAAGACATTTCAAACTTGACCCTGGACCATCTTCTACATGTGTTTCAGGTCGTTACTCACATTTAACCTAAGTTGATACTTGAGTGAAAACTAAGGTATGATTAGGTGCTAATAGTGAATAGAGAAAAAATTACCAATTTGGACTTACTGTGGGATAGATCAGACTGACTAAAAGAAAAGAAATATCTGGTAATAAGATATCTAATTAAAAATAGAGGCCAACTCTAAACTAGACATAGCAGATGCTGTTGACAGTCCACCAATGTCCCCTTGGCTAACCTGAGTTCTCTTGCACTTGTGGACAACCCGCACCCCCTGACAGGTTCCCACCTTAGGTATACCTGCATTCTCTGCTTTCTCTGCCTGAGGGTTTCCTCCAGTGTAACTAGAGCTTGCTCAACTGTAAAAGCTAAACCATAAAGTTCGAGGGAGCTAACCCTCTGGAAGGCAACCTTCAATTAGTGAGGATGGAATGGGAGTAGTAGACAAATCCCCTAGACTCCCTGTTCTTTGGTGGGAGGGTCTTGATGTTTGTCTCACAAGGTCTCTCAGAAGGTCTCCAGCAAGACTGAGCCCCTCTTGCTTTTTATTGGCTCTTCTCCCTTCCCTGTCTCACGTTCCTAGCTTCCAAACATGTCTTCCTGGGTTTACCTTCCAACTACTCTATCTGCCTCTAAGTCTTGATTTTGGGGTCTGCTTTTAAAGGAGCCCAAATTAAGATTCTAGAATAACTAACTATTATAGGAACCATTATATAAGTGGATAATTTTTATAATCAACATCACTTTTAATGTCTATATGGGAGTCATTGATTTTATTATATAGTTTTTTAGAGCTGGAAGAGCCAGTGGTAGATTAGATATATATATATATGTGTGTGTGTGTGTGTATATCTCAATATATATAAAAATATATAAATAAATATATAAAAATATGTAATTATTATATATATTATTATAATTATATATATATTGTTCCCTATTATTCATTTCCTCTCCCTGTGGGAAGATTATACAACCCTACTCTGTTGAACTCAGGAGTGTCCATATGGCATGCTTTGGCAAATGAAATGTGTGTGAAGGGACACATATCACTTCCTAACAAAGGCTGTATGAGCTAGATATGGTTTTCCATATCTCTTTTCCCTCTGCCATAAGGCAGTCAAAGTTCCAGATGAAGCTACTCTATCAGCACTGAGCGCAGATATGAAGATGACAAACATTGAGCAGAGCTTCAGCTAAACTACAATGAACATAACCAGTGAATAAGAAATAGAATTTTTTTTCATAAATTACTGAGATTTTGGAGTCATTTGTTGCCATAGCATAGCTTAGGTTAAATTGACTAATAAAGAATCTTTAAAAATAATTCAGTACAGTGGTTTCCAATCTTGGTTAATCATAAGATTTACTAGTGCACATTTTACACAGATTTAAACTTATTCTAAGTCAGTAGGTTTGGGGCAGAAAGCTAAGCGTGTTTTGTATTTTAAAATCTCCCCAGATGGTTCTAAAGATCTCACTGTTTGAAACACAACCATTTTGCTTATTTTATTTTATTTTATTTCCATTTTGCTTATTTTAAAGGAGAAGAGAGACTGACAGCTTGAAAAGTTGTCTATTCTTTGAACTAATTTATGAAATATACTATTGCGATATAGGTCAGAGTTTGAGTTATTTATAAAGTCTTTTCTCCTATAGAGCAAAAGAGCAAGCTTAATTGTATACCTGAATAAGGACAAAATCTGAATTAGTATTACCCAAATTAATAAAGTTTAATTGTATGTCATATATAGGCCATCTGGGTTCAAACCTAATCAAAAATTATAAATGCAGCATGTTACTAAGGCCATTAGTAGGGCAGAAAGGCTAAGAGTAGTAGGGTTTTAATAACAGAAAGTAAATTTGTTTCATAGATATGTCCAGAAAAAGAAAAGCTTTGTCCTTGCTATTAAGAGATTATGGGTCTACAAGGAGAGCTTGTCATGGAGACCAAGAGATCAAGTTAAAGGTGATTCAAAGGCATCTGATGAAATTCTCTAGCATCACACCTGGCAATTATATGCCATTCAACTTGTCTGGGTCACTGTATATGTTTAAGCTGTAGAAATTACTTATTCAATTTGATTTTACTTTTTATTTTATATATATATTCTGGGGAAGGCATCTTAAGAGATGCTGGTATCATAAATTCCCTCAAGGGGGAGATGGTGGAGGTGAAATATCGGCCCACATATAATGGTAGGATAAGGCAGAATATATTAATTATAATAAGAAAGGAACACCCTGTAAACCAACTTGGGTTGCTAACTGATCTACTGCTGCAAGGTAACTTTGGGCTTCAGGGAACCTCACATCATCATTCAACTTTGGTTTCCTAGTCAAGGATATTGTTAAATGTGTGCTACAGGACTCACAGCTGCCCCTGCAGCTCTGAAAGGGGAATTAGATTCCCATCCTCACTTCCTCACTACCACTCATCTTAGCTCCTTGCAATCTAGCATTTGACTCTACCTTGCTTCTCAAACTGACCTCTTCAAAATTCAGCAAGGAATCACACAATTCTTCATCCCTCCAGATTTAGACACTATTAGTAAATCTCATCTTGAAACTTCTTTTTCTTTTAGATTTTACAATACTATGCTATTCATTACCTGTCTATCAGGTACTCACCTTGTGCATTAGGGATGTAATAATAAGGACTTTCATTTACTGAGTGCTTGTCACATGCCAGGGACTTTCTATCTATCTATCTATCTATCTATCTATCTATCTATCTATCTATCTATCAATCATCTATCTATCACCTATCTATCTATCGTCTATCTAGATACACAGATAGTTATAAATATAAATGAAATTTTTAAAATTAATTAATTAATTAATCTATTTAAAACTTGCAACAATCTACTGAACTGGCTGATATTATCTCCATTTTCTATATGAGAAAATTGATGTTTAGAGAGGTTCAGTTCTTACCCATGGTCATGCAAGTAATTATCAGAGGTAAGACTCAAACCTGTGTTGAATATCTAAACTTGTGCTCTTCACCAACACATGAGGGTCTCAGGACCCCATTTACTCTTAAAAAAGTATTAACAGTCTGAAACAGTTTTTGTTTATGTTATATCTGTTGATATTTATCATAATAAAACTGAAAAAGAAAATTTAAGAATATTCATTAATTCATTTAAAAATAATAAACCCACTATGCATTGACATAAATATTGTTATGAGAAATAACTGTTCCTCAACAAAAACTGTAGTGATAAAAGTGGTATTGCTTCCCATTTTTACAACTCTTCTTAGTGCCTGGTTTAATTGAAGATAGCTGGATTCTCATTATCTGCTTCTGCATTCAATCTGTTGCCGTATGATGTTTTGGTTGAAGTGTATGAAGATGGTCCAGCCTCACACAGATATGTAGTTGGGAAAGGGTGGAGTATTGTAATAGCATTTTCAGATAATTGTGGATTTCCTCCTTTAATAGTATACAAACATTCAACAAGTGGAGGTTTCGTAAAGGTGAGTTGCTACGTGGAGTCTGAAACGGGATCAGTGAACTTTTTGTGTTCTTTTACATTAAAACTCATTGGCCTATTTTGTATTTTGAATGGATCTTTTACTTGTGTGTGAAGCTGGTCCAAGGCTTCCCTTACACCACTCTCCTTTCTAACATTGAAAAAAACAAAACAAAAGATGAAGCATGAAACTAAACACCAATGTGCTTGAAAACAGCTAGCAAATTTCTACAGTAAATTGATGAGAGCTGATGATAAAAGTACAGACAATTTAGGGAAATTTCTGATTTTTATGTCTATTGAATCAAACTGTGGACTTGGAACTGTCTTGTTGGTTCTACAAGGCTGATACATACTATTTTCTAGATGCCAGTGTATTCACTTTGTGTTATGTATAAATAGCTATTCATCTTTTGCCATTAACATCTCATCAACTTTATTGCCATTGATAGTTTTCAAATGTTTCAGGTCAAGGCTATTGAGTTCTAATTTTATTTTGGCAACACTTTAAAAATGTAACTTTGCCCATCTATGGCTGCTTTCTACCAAACCATTCAGCATAGGTGGTATTTCTCTTCTACAGATTCTCTCTTTCACAGAATGTAGACTCCTGCATACTCATTAACATTGTTAAAGGCTATTGAAGATGAACATTTTCCTACAATGGACTAGATCATCTTTTTTTTTTTTTGAATTTAAATGATATATATGTCATAACTAAGTGTAAAGTGGATGAGGGCTGAAGCCCACACATTCATGGATTTCCACTGTAGGGAGAAACATACCACCAGTTTTCATATAAGAATCTTTTCCATCCTCCAATTGCCAATGAAATTAAGGATATAAATAATTTTCAGTAAGATATTACTGTGTTGACTAAAATATAATTATTGATCATGATGAGATGATAGCATGCTACCATTTCTATGATTTGGTTGGTTCTTATATGTCTTATTTTTACTCAGGAGGCAAGAGTCTGTCATCTTTATGTATTCTTGGGGCTTGACAATGGCAAAAGGAGACTGGTTTTATAACTAACTTCCAAAAGGGCATAAAACAAGACATATATAGAATGTTGTTTACCTTTAAAAGCATTACAAGTGTTCAACATCCTCTCAAACATGTATATATGTGAATCAGTTTCCTCCCTTCACTGTGGGTTGAGCAAATACATTATTCCCCTGCACTCCTGCTCCCATCCACAGTTTTGCTTTCCGCAGTTCCAGTTACCCAGGTCAGTCACAGTCCTGTAGCAGATCATCCACTTTCTGATGGATGTAGCATCAGAAGACCAACAGTAACCAAATGCGGCATCACAGTGCCCACGTCATTTCCTAACTTCATCTCATCACGTAGACATCGTCACAAGAAGAAAGGTGAGTACAGTAAGATATTTTGAGAGAGACCACATTCACATAATTTCTGTTACAGTATACTGTTTAATTGTTCTATTTTATTATTTATTGTTGTTTATCTCTTACTGGGCCTAATTTATAAATTAAACTTGATCACAGTTATCTATTTATAGGATAGGAAAAAACAAAGGATATATAGGGTTCAGTATTACCCATGGTTTCGGGCATCCACTGGGGGTCTCAGAAAGTATTCCCCACAGATAAGGGGGACTACTGGGGATGTAACACTCTCTACTTTTCTGTTTTTAGTAAGGTATAATTCTGAATATGTTTATAAAGCCTCTCTTGCTGGCCTCCATGGAATTAATAAATTATGTTGATAGCTGGAACTTTACATTTTCCAGACAGTTGATAAACCTCTCAGGACCCTTGTTTTTTCTATAGGTGGTAAACCCAGATGGAAGCAAGCAGGGAGATTTATTTCAACTGGGAATATTGATCTCAGCTGGTCCAGGACTTCTCTTACACCTCTGCCCTTTATAATGTTTCCGTGAGCTCTTTGGTGAATGGGATTGCCTATGAGTCCTTGCTTTCATGACTTCAGGTGCTTTCCACTGTCATCTTTCCTTAAGGTTCTTGAGAAGCCTTTAAAGGTGGGAAAGAATGCAGCCCATTGAAGGTGTAATTCCTTCACCCCTTTTATGCACAGCTAACTTCAGCTCCTTTTTAAAGACTCTGCTCATATCTCACCAACTCCAGGAAATCTTTTATCGTCATCTGTCCCCTCTTCTGCTGGGCTATGTCCCTCCTATGGGATCTTTCTCTGTCTCCATCATAGCACAGCCCTTACACCGTGGGAAAACACGTCTTAATTGACTGTCTCTCTAGATCTTGACAGAGAATTTTCCTTCATTTCTTTATTGGTGGTGCCTGGTGACATGTTTGGCATAGTCAGTGATGCGATTCAGTGGTACAAAGGTGGTCCCATAGTACCAGTTGAGGAGTCTGTTAAAAGTCATAGCTTAGACTTTGTGCTTTCAGAGAGTGAGGCAAAGCCAGAGCTGGATTGGAAGAAAATAAGGAAGCTAAACAGTTTTTCAGTGAAACAGGGGTAAAAGAGCAGTAGAACCTAATACTGTGTAAATATTTGTGTAGCAAAGTCTGTGGGGGAAAAAATGTTAGTTGCTAGGATAGATGAATGAAATTTCACACTTCAAGGTAAGAATACCCTAGTGTGGCAATGGGGTTATATTATCTGATACTGTTTTCTTACATCAAATGTTCTATTTCAACTCCATTATATACATCCTAATGATCGAGTATGTTAATAGAGAATTAAAAAAAAAATCTCCCTTTAGATTGCTATCAGTTTTGGAGGGACTGGGGGTAGAGGAGTGGATTTGTCCATTAAGTCATGGTAGGGAAGAAGTATATCCCATATACTTAAATCTTCAGTCTCCTTCAGAGGCTGCTTCCTGAGCTCCTTTAGCACCAAGTGAAGAGCCTGTTGGCTACATTTATAACACTATAATGAAATCTAAGAATTACTTTTTCTGCTTTTACAATACACTGTTTGCTTTTTTTAAAAAAGATTTTATTTATTTATTTGAGAGAGAGAGAGAGAACGTGAACAGGAGGGAGACGGAGAGAGAATATGAAGCATGCTCTATGCTGAGCACAGAGCCCAATGCAGGGCTTGATCTCACAATTGCTAGATCGTGAGCTGAGCCAAAACCAAAAGTCGGACACTCAACTGACTGGGCCACCCAGGTGCCCCACACTATTTGCTTTCAAGGATTATTAAATAAATATGAATTTTAAATATTGACTTCTTGGGAACTGGTATAGTAATTGGCACATAGAAAGTGTCCCATAAATATTTGTTAAGTATTTTTCTTAGAGATTTACCCAGAGCATCCATATGGTAGTTCTTTTTCCCCAATGAATAATGATAATTTTTTCTTCTTACTTACCAATCTCTTCATCTAAGGTTATCTTAAAGCTCTACATAAGATCGTCTTGGAAGATCTACACTTTTGACATCTTTCTTTTGTTCTGGTTGCCTCATGTGGGTTCTTTATTCTTTGAGTAGAATGTGAGGAAATCTGTGGATATAGCTCAGACCAAAAAAATTCCAAAGAATAATCTTGTCTACACAGTGGCAATGAAGAGGAACTCATCAAAACCAAATTTAATGTGACAAATTCCAAGAGGACACTTTATATTTCTTTTCACTTTGGGTAGGCACAAACCTAGTCTAGGCATTTCCATCTCTATCTCATTGTCTCAGGCAAATTCCTTGATTCAATTAATAAATATGGTATGTCTGTGGATAAAGGTGAGGGTTGAGGTCTTAAGCAACACACTATGATGTTGGGATGTTAAAACTATACACCTCAGACAGTGGTTTGACATTTTAAGAGACTATGATGAAAAGATTGAAAAAGTGGTTGAAATCAATTTGACTATTCTTTGTTTGTTCTGCAGTGAGGAAAATGCAGTTTACAGTACTCTGGTAAAAATATTTTAAAGTAAGCAGTTTGTTAGGAGTGTGAATGACACTTAGAACTAAGTCATAAAAAAAAATCTAAAAAAAACCCAAAAAACGAAGAAAAGTCACCCCAATTTAGCCCTAAGTCATGTAGGCACTGAGGTGCAACTATTTTAAGAATAGACATGCACACTGAATTTCTTCTCACAGAACCTCTTGTGAACTAAGCTCTGATACCTCATTTTTAGATCTCATTTAAACTGGTTTAACACTAGTGAGTAAAAGTGCTGACCTAGCTTTGTACAAGTATTCTCGCTGTGTATTCCCTAGGACAGTGCTTTATACCAGATTTTTACACCAACAAAACTGTTTCCATTTGGGTGCCCACAGAAACAGATTCTGAGACAGTTTCTTAATGACAAAATAATTTATTTGAGAAATGTATGAAGCACCAGTAAGGAAGTAGAGAAGTGAGACAGGGAAGGGAAGACAGCCAATATAAGGTACATTCTCAAGTCAGTTAACTATTAATAGTCTGCACTTAATTCCAGAGGGAAATCTGGGAAATGGTGTAGAATATACACCCCAGAGATCTCTCACCTCAGGGATGAGGAATATTTATATCTGTATTGGTCAGCTTGGGCTGACATAACAAAATACCATAGATTGGGTGGTTTAAACAATAGGAATTTATTTCTTACGGTTCTGAAGGCTGAGAAGTCCAAGATTAAAGTGCAGGATGATTCAGTTCCCCAGTAAGGACCTTCTTCCTGCCTTGCAGATGGCTACCTTCTCCCTGTCTGAGGACAAAGAGATAGAGAAGGGGGAGGGAAGGAGGGAGGGAGGGAGAGAGAGAGAGAGAGAGAGAGATAGTAAGCAAGCTCTCTGGTATCTCTTATAAAGTCACTAATCCCATCACGAGGGCTCCTCCCTCATGAGATTGTCTAAACCTAATTACTTTCCAAAGGCCCCATCTCCAAATATCACATTGGTGTTTAAGGATTCAACATATGAATGGGAGGGTATAATTCAGGCATAATAATATCCCCAACCCTCTCTTTCTATCTCTATACCTATCTCTCTTTATCACCTCTACTATCTATATTCTCCCCCGCCCCCATTCCTTTCTCTAGGGAGCTGTGTATCATTGGAGGAGGGCTGCTCCAGAGGTTAATTCCAGGAACTTCCGTCTTACTATTCACTCAGGCAGAATGGGCTCTCATTAGATTCAGAGAAAAGCCCTCAGACAATGAGATTCAGACGGGCAGGTGAAAGTTGGCCCATAGACACTGCAGAAACCAGCCTAAGTTGTTACCCTTGAGGGACTTACTCTGCATTTACTATAGTAACTGTTTGGTTTCTGGGATGCCATTCCTATGTTACCCACTCAAAGTATGAAACTTAGAGTTTTGTATTTTAAGATACAAATAAATGTAAAATGTGCATTTGTTTCATAACATATTGAGAATTAATTATAAAAATAAAATTACATTAAAAATTACTTAACCTTTTCCTCCAACATGAAAAACATTTAAAAGAAAAAGAATGTCTTAGCCTGGTTTCCCTTGAAAGTAGAGACTAAGACAAGTCTGGCATGTAAGTAGTTTATTAAATTGCAGGAGCCAGAGGGATGTGAAATCAGGAAGGAAACCCAAAATAAAGATAAGTTATCAAGTTGGTTATTGGTAAGGATTGACTAGTGATTGATCTTGCTGGGGTTTTCTGAGGAACCTATGAAATACTTTTCAAAACTGTCCAGGTGGGACTGAGAGATGGAAGCCTTTATCCATCATCTTCTGTTCTTCCATGGTCAGTGGTAGCCCCATAGGCATTAGCTGTGTTCTCCCCAAGGTGGTGCACGCCTGAGTCATGATCGAGTGCAGAAAAGCCCTGGGGCAGGACAAAGGGGCAAGAAGAACAGGCTAGGGTGGGGTGCTGTCAGGTTACTTTTGAGGAAGTTGGTAGAAGCCGGAAGAGAACTGGTTGCAGTAGTTGTGGCTGAAGTGAGTTTGTGAGTGTGTGTATGTGGGAGGGGTGGCTAAGAAGATGTGTAATGGTGCACACAAAGTACCCATATAGTGATGCTTCAGGAACATGGGACTAGGAGTTGGGGATGTGAGAAGGGGCATGCCCTACAGTATTGTATGGGGTTATTGATATATTATCCCTTTAACAAGATCCAGCACTCCTTTGCTGAATTCAGATGCTTTCATACTGTTCTTTCTATCAAAAACAAATAAAAAAAAAAGTGATTCAAAATGCATTCTTTATTTCACCTCAGAAACACCTATTAATTTTGTATTGTTATATAAATTTAATTTGTTAGTCCCTCAAAGTTATTTATTAGAGTTGTAATAATTATGACCATTGAGGTCTGTTAATAAAGACTCAAAATATAAAAATCCTTTCTTTCAAAATATAAAAACTCTTTAATATTATGAAAACATATATGTATATGTTACATAAAACAAACAGAAAAATGTAATTATTTATAAGGAGTCTTCAGTTTGATTCTGTTCTCATCATGACCCACATATCTCACTGTTTGTTGGTGGTAGAGTCCTGCTTTTGCATCATCCACGGGAGAGGATGGAGATAGTCTAACTCTAGCTCTGCTGGCAGCTACGGCTCCCTCCAGTCAGAGACTCCGAGTGACCTGGGAGAACATTTATTAGAGCAAGTATTGAATGTGTGTGTTATAAAGTAATCAACACCACATCAGCTGCTGCTGCCCAGCTCAGTAGTCTGTGAAATGGGCAAGCACAATATTGGACCCAGAGGAAATGGAAGGAGAACCACTGATAAAAGAATGCCTTTTTTTTTTTGTTTAAATTACAGAAAGACATAAAATGAACATAAATAAACGTTTAAGTATTTGATTTAAACATTTGGTTTTGGGGCACCTGGGTGGCTCAGATGGTTAAGCGTCTGCCTTCGGCTCAGGTCATGATCCCAGGGTCCTGGGATCGAGTCCCACATCGGGCTCCTGACTCAGTGGGGAGTCTGCTTCTCCCTCTCCCTCTGCCTCTCCCACTGCTCATGCTCTCTCTCTCTCTCTCTCTGTATCTCTGTGTCTCAAATGAATAAATAAAATCTTTAAAAAAAAATAAACATTTGGTTTTGTTGGTTTAAATACATTGTGTTTCATTATGTCAAGCACAAAAGTCTTTTTATTTTTTATTTTAAGATTTTATTTATTTATTTATTTGAGAGAGAGAGAATGAGTGAGAGAGAATGCACATGAGAGAGGGGAGGGTCAGAGGGAGAAGCAGACTCCCCACTGAGCAAGGAGCCTGATGCGGGACTCGATCCTGGGACTCCAGGATCATGACCTGAGCCGAAGGCAGTCGCTTAACCAACTGAGCTACCCAGGCGTCCCCAGAAGTCTTTTTAAATCAAAATTCTGGAAATCTTTTCAGCTTGTGTGATTTGAAGGAAGTTACTGGTACTGTTTTTTAGTCATTCTTGATAATTATTACCATTGAGTTCTAATGAAGAGAATTAGAAACTATTCCCCTACTTGAGACTGCTTCAGATCAGCAGGTATGTAGGAATTCCTCATCCATAAACTAGGTATTATAATTGTGTCTTTAGTTTAATGTACATAATGAGATTAGAGCAGTATCTGGAACTTAGAAAGCTCTCAGCAAGGGCGTCTGGGTGGCTCAGTCATTAAGCGTCTGCCTTCGGCTCAGGTCGTGGTCCCGGGGTCCTGGGATTGAGCCCCACGTTGGGCTCCTTGCTCAGCAGGAAGCCTGTTTCTCCCTCTCCCGCTCCCCCTGCTTGTGTTCCCTCTCTTGCTCTCTGTCAAAAAATAAATAAAATCTTAAAAAAAAAAGAAAGGTCTCAGCAAATGTTAGTTATTAATCTTACTGTGTTTGTGTACTACAACCTGGACTCTTGGATACTTATCTAAATCTTGGTAGTAAAAACATCCAAACATTGCAAGCAGATAACAAGCTAAATAAAGATGTCATTAGCAACACAATAACTATCTTTAAACCCCAAGCTTTAAAATCAGGGATATTGTATAATTTAAAAAAAACAGGGGCACCAAGGTGGCTCAGTGAGTTAAGCATCTGCCTTCAGCTCAGGTCATGATCCCAGGGTCCTGGGATTCTGGGTGACTCAGTGAGTTAAGCATCTGCCTTCAGATCAGGTCATGATCCCAGGGTCCTGGGACTGAGCCCCGCATCGGGCTCTGTGCTCAGTGGGGAGTCTGCCTCTCCCTCTCTCTCTGCCCCTCCTTCTGCTCATGCTCTCTCACTCTCTCTCTCTCTCATATAAATAAGTAAATAATCTTTAAAAAAATAAAAAACTAATAATATGGAAATTCTAGGAAATATCCTCAATAATCCCTCAGATATTTTCTAAAATGAAACATATCAGGTGCAAATTCCTTCATTTATTCAGCAGATCTTTAGTGAGTTCCTAAAATTTGCCAATGTATTAGGTGTAAAAGATTCATCAGTGATTAAGACAGAGTCTCTGACCTCTCCCGTGTATGATGCAAAAGCAGGACTCTACCACCAACAGACAATGAAAAAGTGCCAAATTTTAAGGATAAGAGTATGCCAGTCAAGCAAAATGATGGGAGGAGGGCGGGATAGGAAGCATTTCAAAAAGAAAGACCAGCAAATACAAAGGTGTAGAAGTAAGAAAAGGTTTGGTGTGTTCAAGCAATAGGAAGACCATATACTTGGACTATCATGACTAAAGGTGAAAATTGTATGGATGGAGGTTGAAGAGGAGGACAAACCCATGGTTAGGAATTTGGCTTTATTCTGAGAGAAATGGGATGCCATGGAAGGATTTTAAGCAAGGGATAATACAACCTAACTTATGTTTAAAAACATCTGGCTATTTTATGAAGCATGGGTAGTTGGTATTGTCAGAAGTAAGATGAAAAGAAAAGCAACTCAGTGACTCTGGAAGTACTCCCAGGGAGAGATGGTGGTGTCCTGGAATATGGTGGTCATACAAATGGAAAGCAGTGAACTGATTTGAGATGTATTTTGGAGCTGGAACCAACAGGGAATGGGGAGAGAAAAAATTCATTGATTCTGCCTTGAATGACTCAGTGGACTGTGCTTTTGTCTCCTGAAATGGGAAAGAGTTGGGGGGAAAAGCTATGTTTTTGTCTTGTGAGATGCCTATTACACATTCAAGGAGTTTTCAAGTAGGCAATGGTGAGGCCTGGATTTAGATCAAGGTATACAGTTGGAAGTTGTTACCCTGGGTGGTATTTAGAAGTGTGGGATTAAATGTGACCATCAAAGGATGCTGCTGAAGACATAATTATAATAAAAAAAGTGAGCAAGGACTTGGCAATAAAAGTTTTTGGTGACTTAAAAGATTGGAAAGTTTGAAGAGTGAATTAAAAATAAGGACGCAGATACACATGACTCATTCGAGGAGTTTTACTGTGGAAAGAAGGAGAAAATGAAAGTATTTCCTGGATTCAGGGGAGTATATGGTCAAGGGAGTTTTTGTTTTTTTTTAAGATGGGGGATAGAAAAAATATTTGCATACTGATGGGAATGATCTAGCAGAACTAGTGGATGTATAGCTGTGCATGAACTGAGTTGCAAAAATCCTTGAGAAGGTGAGAGGTTTGGAGCAAAATCACATGTGGAAACAATTGGTTTTGATAGACATAAAGACATTCTTGAAACTGAAAACAGAGGAAACGTGTAGAGTTGATGGTGACACCATGATAGAATTCTGATCGAGTAATTTCTATTTTTTTAATGATTTTGAGGAAAGACCCTTATCTGAGAGGGTTAGAGAAGAGGTTTCCAAGAAAGTTAGGTCATTTTAGAAAGTGGAAAAATGAAGTTACTTGGGAAGGGTTATAAAGTTGCTGGAAACTGGTGACCAATCATTTTAGATTTGTTTTCGTGAAGTTGAGATGAAAACAATAAGCCAATGTGTGATATTTGCTAGCAATATGTAGCCACTGTGTGGCAGGCAGACAAAAGGAAGACAACAAAAAAGAGTTGTTTCAGTTAAATACAATGAAGCTATGACGAGGAAGTTGAGGGAGTTTCCAAGAGCATGAATATAGTCATGGACCCCGGGACCTAGCCTGAATGAGAAGGAAAATGAAGACCGAAAAGGGGTGAAAAAATAATGAGACCATAATGGAGATCACAGTGATGTAAAAGAGTGAATGAAGTGGATGCTCTAGAGGGAGTGAGCTGGAAGAGAAGGATCTGAGTGGGATATTTCCAATGGAGATTTTGGTGGTGATGCATTTATAGACAAATGCAAGGTCTTGGTTGTAACAGTAGGAATGGATGGCTAAGGGAAGAGAAGTGAATGAAAGTGAAATCAAAGACGTAGTAAGTAAACCAGAGTTTTTGATGAGTCATTCAAATGGCTGCTGAAATTCCAAGGAATGATGAATGGTGTAGGGTGGAAGGAATGTAGGTAGTCAAGTAAAAATATCATCAATAAATGAGAGGTCCTTTATAAGTAGAATCATAAAGGAGAGAAACAAGAAGGTGGATGGCAGAGCAAGATGGCATAGCTTCAAAGGAATTGTGGGTTTTGAAAGCTTTCAGAGAGATAGATGGGTTAGAAGCAACAATATGGATCAAAAAGGACACCTTTCAGGTGTTTAGGCTTCTTTCTTGTCCCTGAGACAGCTGCAGAAAACAATTTCATATTAGCACCGGGAAAAGGGCATAGATGAAGAAAGCACATATCTAGTAGCTGGTTATAGACTTTTTTTTTTTTAGATTCCATTGTAGAGGGCAAAATATCTCCTTAGAAAACAGTGGGAGATAACTGTTATTTTGTGTCTGAATTCTGAATGACTGTAGACAGCCTGTACTGGCATTCTTGTACAAGAAATTGGCCACAACACATACTTGTATGGGAAAAGAACAGCACAGGTCAGGGAAAAAAATGGACAATAAGAGAAAGAAGTAAAGAGAGGTAAGAGGCTAGGGGCTTCATTAATTCTTAGTGAGGGAATTTAATATTAGAATCTTATTGTTTATTTATAGTTTTTAATGTCATTATGCTAACACATATACAATAACCTTTTAAATTTCGATTTCCTAATGTTGGGTTTTGTTATTCTCAACCACTTTTTACTTTTCTTCTCTCTACGATCCCAAGACAAATAATATCTTTCGATACTGTTAAATATAGATATCTGGACTGAATTGAACTTACATGACAATTGCAGTCAAGATTCTGGAACTCAGAATGGGCAAACCAGGTAAGCCGTGCCAATTTTAGAATGTTGTTTTAATAAGGCTTATTCCTGTCTGGGTCGGCTGCATTTTACATATGCAATCACTAGGCTGTGAGTATGAAGAGTTATTGCCATGACAACCAGGACTGACTGACTTGTCTTTCAGAAATGGTAACAATTCAGCATATTTGTAGATGAAACCCCTGGTTCTCAATGACTTTCTAGAAGGTCATACAGTTTCCACAATGGTTCTCAGTCATGTGGAAAGACCCCTCATAAGGAAAAATGTGAGTTAAGTTCTAGTCATGCCTCTCCATGAGCCAAATGTGGGACCTCAGGCAAGTCTACTGGGGCCTCAGTTTCTTCATCCATTTAATAGGAAGCTGTAGGCTAGATTATATAGTCTTTAAGGTTGATTATGGTTCTAAATTTCTCTCATTCCATAGATTTACATATTATGAGCATGTGGAGCAAGATAATGTATCTACTCACTCTGTAATCATGTCATCACTTCTAAACATTCTGTGAACTCTTCTTTTTTTTGTCTTACCTTCAGAACTGACAACCTTCTCTCCTGATTTTGATTAAAAAATAATAACTCAAAACTCTTGGGGGTTAAAAATAATTCACGAATAAAGACAATTCTAAACATTTTTTGAGTGATTGCAGCTTTGTTGGGCTGCAAGGATATTTTTTCTCAAAGTAATGGACTTGAATGTTTCAAGTCATTTGATACACATGTTTTTGTAAACATCAGAGCATGTACTTCAACCAGCAGTTGATTTTGATTATTGTTCACAATAGAAATATGAACTAACTCTCTTTTGTGAATTTATTCTTTGTTCTTCCTGGTTGTGTGTAGTGGCTGGCAATCCATTTTAACTATCATTTATATAATAATATGATATTATATAACTGCTATCTAACTCCTGATTTTTATGTAACATAAAGCAATATTTCATAATAAACAGTTTTATCTGTTTGTGTTCAAGTGCCCTATCTCTTCATTATTTGCAAAACTAGCTATGATAGTATGGTTTGATAGTCAGATGTCCTCTTTATTCTAAAACATGGATTGACCCAAGTTTAGATGTTTTCTCGCTCAAAGGACTCTGAGAGAACTTTTCCATAACACTTAGTCATTGACCTTTTCTGGATCCCTCCTCCCCTGGCTTCTAATTAGGCCCTATGGGTAACCAGAATTATCCTTTCCTTGGAGTGAGGGCACATAGTACCAACTTTTTGGTTGCTTGCTATGGAGACCCAGGTATGAACTTGCTTCTTTTGGTCTATATTTCTGTTGTGCCTTTGGTAGGTGACATTGACTCAGGTTTGTCTTCTGACGTTGGTCCTTCTTATCTTTTCACTCTTTCATCTTTATTTCCTATTCTTCTCTCTCTATTCCCTGCTATTTCCTTAACCTAATACCTTTTATCAGGTCTTCCAATATTTCCTTTCCCATTCCCTTATATATTCCTAGACTGTGATCTGAGTTTATATGCTTGTCTTTATTCTCATTTTACTTACAAGCTCACACCTTCATAACCACGGCAGGCTTCGTGGGCATGAGACCTCTGCAGTTACATGGACCCCACACTGAGAAGGCCTCATGCTTGGTTTAATGCTCTGCTGTTGCCAACTTGAAGTTTTTAATAAGCTTTGAACAAGGACCTCTGCCTGTTCTTTTTTGCAATGGGCCCCACAAATTATATAGCTGTTCCTGATTGTAGCTATTTTTTTCCCTTTCTAGTTGGGTAAGTGGTTTTGTTTTAGTTCATCTCTTTTTCATTCCTCATCATATTTTTTTATTTATGGCCTTCCTGTGGTACATCATTTTGACTGCTATTTTAATATAGCCATATTTAGCTCTGTTTGTTTTTCACATCCGTCAGGAACATTTAGCATTATATAAAAATAGTATATGGTCAACTTTTGATTGACCACTCTGACTAAAGGAGAAGGGAATAAGGGAATCAATGAAGATTACAATTCATATAGGGAGTAATCATTTTGGAGAACATTGTGTGGTTTTTTACCTTTGGGAGAATTACCTTTTAATTCGTGTTTGCTCAGGTTAATTGGTTTGCACTCCCTGAATACACAATAATTGGTGGTTGGGGAGCCTGCTGAGTGGCATAGACTAGCTAACCTGAGGTTAAATATCTCTGCTAATAAAGGAGATTGATTGTTCTCATATTTTTCTGTTTTTAGACATACGACAAATGAATTATTTTTTGGTTTTCACAAGTTTACTTGAGGGGGTTAGTAGGATATAAAGGCTTTTCTAATAATATTCCAACACCTTTTTTGGTTTTCACAAACCAAATGGCCTATTCTTGTCTTTTTACCTGGTGGCAGAATGAGTCACCTTACTCTGTGATACTGTCTGCCCAGAAGCACTAAAATAGTAATGAAGTCTGATGTGGCCTCAGGTTGACCTAGCTGCCCAGGTGTTAGTTATCTTGGTTTGCTTGTTTTTTTTTTTTTTTTTTTAACATATCTTCTCCTATCCCTTATTAAGTGTCAGTCACTGTTCTAACCACTTTAAAAATCCAAGCTCAATTAATCCTAGGAATTAGGTACTATTAGTTACCCCCATTCTTTGTTTGGAGAAACAGAGGCATAAATAAGTTATATAACTTTCCCAAAGACACAGTCACTAGGTGCTAACACGAGGATTTGAACCCAGGCAGTCTGTCTCAGGTCTGAGTGGCATCCTGCTGTTCTAATGCATGATCTGTTTAATTTTATCCATTCAGACCCTTAGAGAGTTGGAACCCTAGGTGACTGATGAAATAAAATCTTATCATAGTAAAGGACTTCCTAAAAGTCTCTGTTTCTTTAACTTATCTTCAGTTGGCAATTTATAATAACAAGTAAAGGAATGTGTAAAAAAACCCACGCAGACCTAGATATTAAAAGTGCATATGACTCTAAAGCAGATATATATGAGATGTGATTCTGGATCCTACTGAGATGAATTCCTGACAATATATTCCTGGGAACTAACATTAAAGAGATGCTTCACTAACTGTCACAATCTCTTTTGGAAACTTGTGATCACAGCTGGTGTCATTGCTGACATCTTTTATCTGTTGCCATACTTTTTCTTTTGGCTAGACATTACAGAGTGCGGAGTTAGATGGCCAATCAATGTGCTGCATCAGAATCAATAGATCTCAGTAAGCATTCCATTAGGCCCAGGAGCCTTTCCATTTCTCAGTCCTGTCTAGGTTTTGCACATTCTTTCATGAAGAAAGAGAGTTTGGGGATTATTTTCTCTACCTGTAGCTTCTCATGGACAAATGCATTCCCTATTATTGTAGAAATCTAGTCAATAAAGCTGTCAGAATTTTAAAAAATATCGACAGTAGAGCCAAGTTCAGTGTACTTAACCTCTGTAGTTAAGTTCTGGGTGTGAAATATAAGAGAGGGAAATGATATTTATAGGAAAGTGCCCTGAAGTTTAAAAATAAGTTTAAAATGTTTTATGGTAGAAAAGAATCCTGACTTGAAGTTGAAGAGTTTGGATTTTGGCTTGGTTTGGTCACTAAGAATCCTGGACAGTTAATGAAATCCCTGCAAAATGAAAGGACTTAATCTGATAATTTTTAGTGTCCATAACAGCCCCCAATACTAAATTTTTTTACTTCAAAGAGTTTTATCCCCACAAGTCCATGTCAGTCCTACATGGATAGGTACCTACAGAATTTATGGGATCCAAATGAGAAGTGGCATATGGCTATGGTTATTAAGATCTCTATCCTTTCTTTTTATGGCACCTAAGTATCTCTTCTTGTTACTTGCCCTCTCTCACAGTCTACCCCTCTCCTTGCTGATAGCAAGTCAGAACCCATATAACAGCTTTGCCTCTACTTTAGAGCTTCAGGAAATTTTCTCTGATCTCTTTCTTCAGGCAGATAGGGCTAGTGTGGTTTCTTTACCTTCTACACATCTTAATTTCTCTCTTAGAATCCTAGAGATTATGCCCACCTCAAATAACACTTTCATATATGAGTTCGGTTAAGGCTAGCAACTGTAACAGGTGAATGTCAAGCCTCAAGTGACTTTACACAAATTGGGTATTCTTGACCAACTGGTGGCTTTCTTTCAAGCAGCTTCCTTTTAGTGTGTTGCTCTACCATCTTCTATACAAACCTTTCAGGGTCAACACATTACCCTGCAACAAGACAATGGAAGGGGAAAAACATGGAGTGTCATTAATGGAAACTTTTGATGGACCTAACCAGGAAATAATATTTGTCCATATTCCATTGGCTACATCCAGAGTGTCTGGGAAATGTGGTCTATCTAGTTCTCTGTCTAGGAAGAAGAGGAAACTGGTTTGATGAACAGCTGGTCCAGTAGTTCTCAAATTTTTGAAGGCATCAGAATCACCTGGAAGAAGTGTTAAAACTAAGACTGCTGAGTTCTGGTTCAGTTGGTATGGAATGGGCCCAAGACTGCATTTCTAGTAAGTTCCCAGGAGATGCTGATGCTGCTGATTCAGGGACAATGCTTTGGAGACCACTCAGCTTATGTGTGTTTGCTATACTTCTTAACACGTAACATATGGACTATATTTCTTGAGGACTTCTAATCTTTACTGGAGAGAGAGAAGGGTCATCGATGGAGGAGCAGGAAACCTGGCTTGTAAGGAAGTGGGGGCTCCAGAGTATAGATGACTTGAGTTCTGTTTTGGTTTTTTTTTTTAAAGATTTTATTTATTTATTTGAGAGAGAGAGAATGAGAGACAGAGAGCATGAGAGGGAGGAGGGTCAGAGGGAGAAGCAGACTCCCTGCCGAGCAGGGAGCCCGATGCGGGACTCAATCCCAGGACTCCAGGATCATGACCTGAGCCGAAGGCAGTCACTTAACCAACTGAGCCACCCAGACGCCCCTTGAGTTCTGGTTTTGACTCTTCTTAGCTGTGTGACCCTTGGCAAGTAACTTCATCTCTCTGAACCTTAGTTTCCTGTAACTAAGATGGGAATAGCATAATATCAGTCCCTCTTAAAACACTATTGAAATCAGTTGAGATAATTACGGGGTAACACAATTATCTTAAAAGTGGACATCTGCATTCCTCTTTGGATAAGAACCATCTTTTGAAAGGAAAATATCTTGACAATTTACTTGGGGGTGGCATTGCAAGTTCTGAAAGAGGAAAAAAAGGAAGTAAAACTACTCTGAAAGAGAAATGCGTGGGAGGTTGGGAGAAGCGAACGCCCACGGAGGAGAGAGGGAATGAAGTAGAAAGGGCAGCAGTTTGCCAAATCACCTTTTAGAACAGGGATAGTTCCTGTTCAGTTTTCAGTTGTTTGTGTTTCTGGATACAAAGCTTCTCTGTCTCCCTGAACTTTCAGTAAAATTGTGGTTGTTTTGTTGGTGAAAATCAGTGAAGAGAAAATGATTCTGTGTCTGGCTCAGTTCAGAGCAGAGACAAGAAGATGCCTAGGATATAGGAACAAGGTGTGAAAGTGGAGAACACAAAGAAGTAGGAGCTCCAAGCTGGAATTTATCACAGAAACCTAAGCCACTGAAAATGTGGTAAAGGCTCAATCTATGAAATTTCATGAGATTAACAATCTCAGACATTTGTGTGGGAAGGGCCAGACATGAATGTTGCAAATATATGATTAATTATTCTTAGACATATCAGAAGACATTTAAAATGATCACATTTATAGTGGTATTGCTTAAATTTTCAAATACCTTTTTTTATTCATTCCTATATTATTGGCATTATTATGCTCTTCATTATACTTCCATTGGGCTTTTAATTTTTATTTTAAGTTTAGGTGTAGATGCATCTTCTAAAAGCTACAAAATTACCCAACAGAACAGATTGAATTTCAAGGTGAGGGAGTTTTTCTAATAATAATTTATGGCCCAAGTATAATGTGATGAAATAAGGTATTGTGTATATAGGTACCAACCTGAGACTATGTTTGCCAAGTGTTGGATCAAAAATGGGGAAAAACATTTCTAGCTTCAGTTAGAAATCCGCTTAGAATGCATCAATTATTATTTCTAAAGAATGGTGCATCGTATATACTCAGATATTTTTCAGCAAAATGGTTTAATTGGGAGCGATTCCATCTCATGTAAGATTTTGCATTTCCTTCTGAAATTAGAAGAATAGCCTCTCCCTTAATAGCTAAGAAAATTATAACACCTATCATGGAATAATTTACAAAAGAGTGTACATTTTGCATTTTCACCTTTGAGAGCTATTTTTCCCCAAGCCTCTCCTTTTTGGAGTATTTGCAAATCTCTCCAAATGACAAGCGCTTCCATCTTTCTGTTGGGCTGTTCCTGGGGTAGTGATTAGCGGTATCTTCACTGAATATTTAACTTCCTCAAAATTGCTTATCTGTGCCGTGGATTAGTGAAAGATCTGGGTGAGCTGTCACTACTTTACATAATTAAGTTTTTCTTGCCAAAAAAAGAAAGTAACAAAATATAGAGTGAAAGAAGCCTAAGGTTGGGCTTTTAAAACATTTTCCCTTTATGTTACTTCCCCATTTAAAATAACCCAAAACAAAAGCAAAATAGTTTGAGGAGGAATTTTATGCAGATCAGTGAGGTTGACAGCTCACATTTTCTTGCAAACCCTTAAGAATTTTCCTCCGCAGACCCCTCCGCAGTCAGTGATAAATCGTAAATGCCATAAAGAAAACAATTTCCCATTGTTCAAAACTGAGTGGTTTGGTGTGTGGGTGAGGAGAAGGATAGGGTAGAGGGAAGTTCCATTGTAGGGAAGTTAAAGTCAGACGGAGATAACAACTCAAATGTACAGAAATGATAATTCAAGCTTCTCTTATCACTTTAAATTAGTACAAAATCATAGCACAGAATTAGGACTTAATCTCATTTTTACTCTGCAGAAAATAGGCCCCAGAATTAGAATGACATATTCTCCGAATGCTTAGATAGGATGTCCAGTCACTAAGAATGTGTGGATGAACACCAACTTTGCTTGCCTAGCTGCTCAGAATCTCTATTTCCCTCTCATTTCAGTGGGCTAGTATACCCAATGGGATCCCCTCCCCTGGATCTACTGAGCTTGCTGATGTCTGGGGGTGTCTTTCCCTGGTTACTGTAATAGGGAAAATTGCATTTGCTTATCTATCACAAATGAAAATCACCTAGGGAATAGAGTATTTTCAATTCTGCTACCATTATTTCAGAAGCAATCAAATGCAGAGGAATGAAAGTCAAACAGAGAAAAATGCTGATAGATTGGGCAATCTGCATGTCTCTGGGACCATCATTATTTCAGTGTTCAAGAGGAAAATGCACATTTGAAAGATGGTAAATCCCATCATATGCAATCAATCATTCACCTCCTATAGCAAAAATAATTGTAGAGGAGGTAGTAGTTCAGAATTTAACTATGTAGCCATCCCTGCTTCTTTGTTTGTTTGGTTGTTTCAAGAGATACTAAATCTTCTTTAACATTATGTGGATATTCCTGCCCCATTAAAACACAGCTCATAGATGATTTTCAAATATTGGTATTCAATACCAATCACCTGCGAATGATGAGGTCAAAGTAAATATTGCAGCCACCAAGAGCAAGATACTTGACATTGCCTTTCTTCTAGGACATTTTGTCTTTTTATTCCAGATGTTATAAATAGGTTATCTGTCTGCATTTTGTGCATTTTTTTCTACCTTTATAATCTGAAAGTGATTTTATTAATACAGTAAATCTTGGTTGATACTTTAGGAAGATGCTTTTTCTGGGTAAACTAAAAGCCTGACATGGCTCTTCCTGATGTTCTTAAATATTTTATTAGCAATGTCTCTCCTCCACCCCCTTCCTATTCATAGTCTCCTTCAGTTTAATGATATAAAGCAGGTGGTAGGGTTGTCAAAACTAGGTTTCCATTAGAAACAATCTCTGAGAATGCAGTGTGTTTTCTTCCTTACTGTTCTCATTATTAGGTGTCCCAGGCTCAAAAGGCTTATATGGCAGTTTGGAGAAATATACATCCTGCTTGAAACCAATGTTCTGAGAGTTTTCAAGCCATGAAAATCAGATATCAGAGTTTTTACATTTTTTTTTTAACCTTTCAGAATGTGGATTCTGGGTTTCTCTTTTTCTTCCTAATTCTGACAAAAGCCCAATCTCTAACCCGATCTCCCTCTCTTCCCCTTCTGGTACTGGATGGAGCAGCATTAGTGAGGACAGAGTCTTGTCGTGATGTTGAGACAAATTTATCCGTCAGTCTTGATGTTTGGAGAAAAGCTGTTTAGTCACTGACAACATTTTAAATTATTGATGGGTCAGAAATTGTGTCCTTCTTAACTTTCTTTGTAACCCTTTATCCCAAATAAATTGAAGCTGGATATTCAAATTATTATTTAGTAGAGGAAACTAAAAATAGCTTTTCCTCCTTTTAGTTTTTTTTGGAAGAGAGAAATAAAGAGAAAAAGGAGAAAGAAAGGTGGGAGGGTATAATGGGGATATGATACTTCAGGATCCCCTGCCTTGGAATGGGACAGCCAGAGAGTTAACATGAGTGAGGAGAGGGTTTCACTGCTTTATTTAAGCTGACTTTAAAGGTTCCATTCCCCTTCTTTCAAACCTTTTATTGAATATAATCACATACAGAAAAAGGCACATATCATAAGGACATAGCTGGAGGAATTTTCACAAATTATCACACCATGTAATCAACACCCGGTACAAAAAACAGACTTAACAGTACCAGAAGCCCATCTCGCATATCCTTCCTGTTCTTACCCCTCACTCTCAAGGGTGACTACCATCCTAACTTCTAATAGCACAGATTTGCTTTGCTTGCTCTTTGTTTTTTAATATAAATGGAATAATACTTACGTACTCTTTTGTTTGGCTTCTTTTACTCAATATTGTGTCTGCAAGATTCATCTACATAGCTCCATGTAGCTTTAGATCGCTCATTTTTCTGCTACTTTTTAACTCTCTTAACTTGATATTATACTTGTGAATAGCCATTTTCTTAGAGACTTGAGTGTGGTTAATTAAGAGCACAGAATCTGAAACTAGGATGTCTGTGTTGAAAACTCAGCTCTTCTATTCGTTAGACATATATATCACCTTAGGTAAGTTACTCAAGCGTTCGTTGCCTTAATGTCCTTATCTGTAAAATGGGGGTAATGATACTATCTTCCTTATGGGATGATTCTTTAATGAGGTAGATATTAACTTGCATTAATACATATAAAGTGTTGGGGTGCCTGGGTGGCTCAGTTGGTTAAGCAACTGCCTTCAGCTCAGGTCATGATCCCGGGATCCTGGGATTGAGCCCCACAATAGGCTCCCTGCTCCTCAGGGAGCCTGCTTCTCCCTCTCCCTCTGCCTGCCACTCCCCCTGCTTGCGCGTGCTGTCTCTCTGTCAACTAAATAAATAAAATCTTTAAAGAAAATACATATAAAGTGTTTATCAGAGTGCCTGGCAAATGGACAGCATTATGGAAGTGTAAGCTTATTCTCCAATTCACACTTCATTTTCCTCCTTCTGCCATTGCTTCAATCTCTGAGCACAGAGAATGAGGAAATAATGTACACTAACTCACCAAGAGAAGGAAAGATGTGCCTTTGACAGAAATAAAAGAAGTTCTTGATATCATTTGCCCTTTGCTCCCACTCCATTAATTTTAGACTTAAGTACTTACATTTAATTTTCAGTGATTTACTGTTTAATTAAAAACCCTACTCACTAGAAATCAAATAATAACATTTAGTATATAGTGATGAAAATTTAATTTGCTACAAAAACTTAGTTTCTTGGGACGCCTGGGTGGCTCAGTCGGTTAAGCTTCTGCCTTCGGCTCAGGTCATGATCCCAAGGTCCTGGGATCAAGTCCCACATCAGGCTCCCTGCGTGGCGGGAAGCCTGCTTCTTCCTCTCCCACTCCCACTTGCTTGTGCTCCTGCTCTCGTTATCTCTGTCTCTGTCAAATAAATAAATATAATCTTTAAAAAAAAAAAAAAACTTAGTTTCTTATCAAATGATACAGAGAAGTATTAGCTCTAAGAAACTTCATGATTTTATGCTTTAATTCACTTTCCTGGCCCATTCTTTACAGTTAGTATGGATATCATAGTACTGCCTTTGCAGTATTTATGGTTTGAAGTACTTTATGGGAGGGTTGAGGTGGGGAAAAGGTGGTACCACAACCTGAATGATTAGAAGTGATGGAAAATTTTTCCAGCTTCCCTTCACTTTTCACCCTACTTAACCTTCCCCTGACCTTCTGTTCCCACTTCCTTATGCTCAGGTCCAGGATGAGCTGGGAACAATGGTGCAATATCATTTGGTATAAAAAAAAATGCATTAATAAATGCTAAATTATTGATTTCTCCTCCTTTTTTTCTCTCTCTTGGTATTTCCCCAGCTAGCATTAGACTCAGGAAAGAGAGTCTCATGGACTTGAAAAGTGTTTATGGAAACTGTAATGCTTTTTATAAGAAAGACTTTAGAATGTGTATAGATATTTTTATTATTTAAATTGGACATTAAATTTCCTCAGTATATTGCTTGTGTTTTGTTATTCCTAGCAACTTGGGTCTATAAAAAACTATGTTCTAAATGCCATCAGGTATTGTTTTCCTGAGAAAGTAGTTCAAGAAAGTTCAGACAAAAATTACACTGTTATTGCCTATTGCCTTAATCTAAAAAATTATTTGTATTTCCCATTTCATTGAACATAATGTATGAAACCAGAATTTCTAGAAGACATAGGACACAGATACTATAAAGTCTTAAGGGTAACTATCTATGGAGAAAATCTTGACTAGTTTCTAACATCTGAAATTATAAACAATGTTTCAATATTACAGTGTATCTTGAAATACAAATCACTGAACATTTTGGTCAAAGTAAATAAATAACCTCCTTAGTCTCATGAGCTCCTCCTTATGTCATGAGATAGTAAGTATGCCTGTGGAAACATGTGATGCCAGTAAACTCAGTTTTGAGTAGGTTTATCTTTATCAAACAAGTTTTAAATATTTAAATGAGTCAAGTTTCATAGAAATCAACCCAAGGGGAGAAAAGAAAAAAAAAAGAAAATGCAAACTCACCATGTAATGTAATTGTACAGAATTCCCATGATCCTAGGGTCCCCTTTAGTATTTCAAGATGAAATTTGATTAGTGATATATTTTTTTAAGATTTTATTTATTTATTTGACAGAGAAAGACACAGCCAGAGAGGGAACACAAGCAGGGGAAGTGGGAGAGGGAGAAGCAGACTTCCCGCGGAGCAGGGAGCCCGATGCGGGGCTCGATCCCAGAACCCTGGGATCATGACCTGAGCCAAAGGCAGACGCTTAATGACTGAGCCACCCAGGCGCCTCTTGATTAGTGATATTAAAAGCATGTTTTAGCATCATATATTTTTGTTTTCGCTTCACATACATCATCATCCATTGTTTTCAAAGTTTCTTCTTAGCTAATGTTTATGTACATGTGTTTGGGTGGAAAAAGCAATATATGGCTTTTCCACATTAGTGAATTAACCCTAACGGAACATCACTGGAATTATTTCAAAGGAGTTAGGGTAGGGTGACCCTGGTTTGCCTAGGATGGTCCAATCTTGGCACTGAAAGTCCCATGTTCTGGGAAACTCCTCAGACTGGGCAAACTGGGATAGTTGGTCACTCTAAGAAGATCTTACCTTCAAACATCTCTACCACTAGCCTGTCACAGAGTCTGAAATGGATCCTGAGTACTGTGTTTTCAGGAGTCCCATGTTAAAATGTGAACATACCAAGATACACACATGAATATTGGTTTTCATCACTTTATACTGGGTGTATGTTTATCAGCCATGTGGTTTCCGTTTTAGACAGCAGAGAGTTGAGCCAGACAGAAGAGTAATTATTCATAGTGAGGAGAAAAGGCAAAGAACAATCATTTGCTAAGAACCTACTATGTGCTAAGGAGTTTGATGGGCTCTTAATAGAAATAGTTCAGAAACAAGCCACTGAGCCTCTGGAGAGGGTGTGATACTGGGTTGGAGAGTGGGAAAGATGAAGAGTGAATCCTCTAGAGGAGGAAAGTCATTACTTGCCTGAGTGAGGATACACCTGGGGTCAAACATAGATCTGCTCGTGGGCGCTGCATCTTTCTGACACCGTAACTGTGACCCAGCATTTTAATTTCCAACATGAGTTTTCTCATCACTAGAACTGGGCTATGACACTTTCCTCATCAGATTTTGTGTTTTGTGGAAATTAAATGAAATAATGTGTGTAAAATACTTAGGATAGTGCCTAGCTAAAAAGCAGAATATAAAAAGAAGCTGTTACTTCTGTTGCTGTTATTCTATTTGCTCCTGGGACATGCTGCTCAGAAAACTGGCCTCTGAGTTGGTGATATTCACTATCATTTTCAAGAGCCTATCATTCCTTTGTCTCTGACATGTAGGCTATTTGATGCCTTTGCTGGAAACTGCAGGGCTTACTGTTGCATCTCTGCATATGGGTATACAAATAGGAAAACAAAAACAAAAACACTGCAAAAAGCAATTGGATTTGTTTATAAAGTCATAATCACAGGAGCATTGTTTTTCTTCTATGCTCCATTCTGGGTCCTGTTCCATTAAGGTTCTCTCAGGCATCAATTCATTGCCTCCAATTTTTACCGGTTTTAAGTTACACTGAAAGTGCTATATAAATGCAAAATAATAAAAAAGGAGAACAATTTTGGGCATTTCCATATCTATGCTATCAAAAAGGACTGCAAAAAGTCTTCATTTTCCTCCACGTAGCTCTGCCTGAACGTTATTTATGGTAGTAGTGAAATAGTCAACATGGAGTAAGAATTCATCCAGCTAAGACATCTCAGTTATTCATAGGTGAACCGATGGCCTAAACCAACATTACATTTCACTAGCAACATTCCAGTGATACAGTCACATAAAATTGAATTGTAATGAAATGTAACTTTCCATGTATTCATGAATTTCAAAGGGAAAAAGATAGCATTGCCTCCAATGGGTGTCAATTCGAAGTATGGTTTCCTATTTTTTTATTTAAGTATCTACTAAAGATAGCACAATATCTGTGGCAATAGGAGAACTTCCTTAATCCACTTCATTCCCCAAATAAGTATACATGTGAACACTTGAAACTGATGTTTAAAGTCTTGACATGAATATAAAGAGCAGAAAATCACACATTGTCAAATATGTAAGGTATAGCAAAAAGTAGCTAGTATTATCCCCTCATGTTACAAGTGAGAAATTTGCTTTGAGATTGCATACACAGGTGAGTCACATCTCGGTCTTTTAATTTCAATTCTCTTTCCATTACATCATTTTTTGTTTTGTTTTGTTTTTAAGAAAAATCTCAGCAAATTGTATTGGAATAGGGTTCTAAGGAGAGGGGGGAGAGAGAGGAGTGCCTTCCAAATTGCCAAAAAGTTCCAATTATTTTATTTTATTATTATTATTTGTAGTTTTGATGATTTAAAAATGCTGGCAAAATATAGATATAATCAATATTATCAGGAAGACCATATAAGAGGTTTAGCAAAGTAGCTTTGGAATAGAATCCAAAGTGCCTAACAATTACTTTCTCTTGAATCCTGGTAAAACTTCTAAGGAAATGATATATTACTAATTATTTACCTGGTAACCTATGGGGATACTGAGTTTTTTTTTTTTTTGTTTGTTTGTTTGTTTGTTTTTGTAGAAAATAAGGCAGTAAAAGCAATGGTTAATTAAGCCTTATTTATTTCTGGTTCCTCACCCTATTTAGTTGAGAGTTTCTCAAAGTGAGGTCTCTAGACCACCGGCATCAAATCAGTGCAGTGCTTGTTAAAAATGTAGGTTCCTGGGCTGTCCTTCAAACTTAATGGACTAGAGTCTCTGAGGGATGGGGCTTGAGAATCAGCCTGTTAGTAACTTCCCCAGATGATTCTGAAGTACAGCAATGCTTAAGAACCATATCTAAGTGTTACTCTTTTATGTTTGATTAATGGTTTGATGAAGTAAAAGATGGTCTTATGCATTACTCAGGTCTAGTGGTATTTGAAGAGGTGGCTGTACTAAGTGTTCTTTGCAGGGGATTTTTGGTTCTATTGTTAATATGGAATAAATATTTCATGTTATGTGGCAGCATCTGAAAAGCCTACCAAGAAATTTCTTGGAACACAAAGGTTGAGTCTCTAAAGTGTGGCACTATTGAGGTAGTTCTTTTGCAAAAACCACCGGGATTTGAATAATGGACATGATGTCTGCTCGAATTCTGTAGAATCAATAGGCTTACTTCAGAGATGGAAAAATGATGCCATTGAGCAGGAATTGGCAAATTTATTTTGTAAAAGCCCAGATAAATATTTTAGGCTTTATGGGCTATACTACCTCTGTTGCAACTATTCAACTCCTCTTTTGTCTTGTGAACACAGCCATAGATTTACAGAAATGAATGAACATGGCTGTGTTCCAATAAAACTTCATTTACAAAAGTTTTATTCACTGTCTGTATTTGGCCTGCTCCCTGTCGGAGAACATTTAATGTGTAATTCAATCAATATTTAAAGCCAAAAAAAGAACAATAGCACAAATATATTTTTTTTCAGATTTTATTTATTTATTTGAGGGAGAGAGAGCATGAGTGAGAGAGAGCACGCACGAGCATTCACGAGCAGGGGGAGAGGCAGAGGGAGAGGGAGAAGCAGGCTCCCCGCTGAGCCAGGAGCCCGATGTGGGACTCTATCCCAGGACCCTGGGATCATGACCTGAGCTGAAGGCAGGCGCTTCACCAACTGAGCCACCCAGGCACCCAACAATAGCACAAATATTAAACAAATTTTGATAATCTGTATTTGTATGAGAATATTGATAAAAATAGGTAAAGTAAAAAATATGGATATGGTGTTTCTTTTGTTTTCTGGCCTTATTTGTGATCCACTGGCCTTTTCAGGAGTAATAAAACAGTGCGGTGGCTTCTAAATATAGCCACAAATTGCCCTGTCATCAAGAGGTCAAGTCTGCTTCCACAACTCTTTAAATTGGACCTGTGATTTGCTCTGTCCCACAGAATGCTGCAGAAGTGATAGTGTTCCAGTTCTAACTCTAGGCCTTGAGAAATCTTGAAGCTTCCATTCTTGTTCTAGGAATTATGATGGAGAATGAAAATCCATGTGGAAAGGGGGCCCCAGTTGTCTCTGCCACCTCAGTTGAGGCTCATACCTGTGAGTGAACCCAGATAGGAATAGGTAAGCCCACCTAGATTACCAAGTCACAGAATGCTGAGTTAAATCATGGTTTTTGTTTTAAACTACTACCTTTTAGTATGTTTTATTATGCAGCAGCAGATAACAGATACAAATAGGAACAAGGTCATGAGCAGAGTGTGAAGCGGGGGAGGATGTGTTTAAAATTTAAGGAGAAGTATGAAATGCAGAAGGTATACCTATGTGTCCTAGGGAAATATAATAGGGCTGCTGGAGAGTACTAGAAATTCATTTGAGGAGAATGAACTCAAAGTAGTTTACAGTAAGGTCTATCAGAATGGTTATGTGTTTTTTGCAGTAATAGTCCAGCAGTGCAGGTGCAGGCGATAAGTGGAGTGTGTGTGTGTGGGTGTTTTAGCAGATGAGCATGATGAAAAGAGAGAGAGGAAAGTGAGATATGGGTTTCTGCAAGGGAGGGATTCTAATAATGAACTGGGTACAGAGGAAAGTGAGGATAGAGTGACTGTGAAGCACCTTGGATTGTTGGACCCTTTGGAGTGGGAACAAAGAACTGTTGGAAGACTCCTAGAAGGAATGAGCTGGAAAGAGAGCAGCTGGTTGCCAGAGAGTGCTATAGTTGAAATTAAAACTATGGAGGGTGGGGGATGTTAGTTTTGCCAGGAGCCAATTTGGTCCAACTGAACCACCTTACCCAGATTGCCTTCCAGTGTGTTTGTATTTAGGGAGGGTGGAAGCAGAGCAGCGGCCCTTTTATTTTTTGGTCAAGAATGGAGTGGGTGCTTTTGTTGCTGCCTGTTTGCTGGCTTATCTCATTGCTGTGGGGCAGTGTCCAGAAACTGCCAACACAGCACCCCTGGATCCTCCTTCAGCTTCTCCAGCCCCTGGGTCAGGTATGTGTTTCACTCCCTCATGAAGGGCGTCAGTGTCTCCAGCAGAATGCCCAATGTAAGTTTGGAGGAGATGAGAGTCTGACACAGCTTCTGGTCTGTCCTTATGGGTTCTAATTTGTTTTTCTCCATTTTATATTCAGCTTCCTTTTTAACTGCCTGCCCTGTGGACTTCAGGTTCTAGCATTGGACATGAAGATAACAGCCTAACTGAAGGTCAGTACCCAGCTCCCAATTCTGTTTGACTTATCAAATTTTCAGTGGTTCTGCTTCTCTGGTTGAGGTAGAGGGGGTACAGTTTGTTTTTGGTATTGATAAGCTCTAGGGTATGAACATGTGAGTGCATGTCCTTGGAAAAGAGAGATCCAGGAACTGAAATAATCTTTGTGGATATTGAACTCAAGAATTAGGATAAAAATATTGGAAAGAATGATATGGAGCCCAGAAGCCAAAATCCCCAAGGACTGAGCAGGCCTCAAGGAGAGATCCTGTCTATAACCGCTAAAAGGAGGTAGAACAGGTAGTACCATCTGATGGCATAAACCCTCAAGGTGAGGGCTGAGTGAGCAGTTGTCAGTGGTGTAGACTGCACACAAACTTAGACTGGTACGGTGTATATGGAAGAGGAAGCATGTGGCTAAGTCTTGCAGAGAGTCCCTTTCCTCTCTCAGTGGACCCAGCACTTTTCTGGCCGGATTGTATGGAGACCGTAATTGTTAGTCTGGTGACCGGAGGGGAATTTAGAATTAACTCCTAGGGTAAGGTGAATCTAGACAATAGAGGGTGAAGGAGGAGGAGTATCAGGTACAGCCCTGAGACCAGCTGAATCCAATGACTGGTGGATGCAGGCATATTGCTTCAAGGGGGGTGGGGGAATATTTACAGATTATCTATCCCAGCCTCTGAGCTCCCTGGAAGGTTAGTCAAGCCCTCTGTGCTATCCTGTTTCCCTGTTCCTTACAGGTGCTGATCCTGAGAGCCCTCCCCAGTAAACCTTCTGCATGCACATCTGTTTCTTAGAAACCAACTAGTTATCCTCTTGTTGAAATATTGCGTTGTCTTTGCTTTGGGGATCCCATGTTCTCTTAAGTCTTGCCCTGACTCACTAGCTTCTCAGAGTAATTTTTAGTTTTTTCCCTGATCTCTCGGACTTGTAAACATTAGATCTTTTCTTTTTCCCTACGCTTATTTGAAGTGATCTCATCCTGACTCATGGTTTTCAGTAAAAAAAAAAAAAAAAAAAAAAAAAAAAAAAAAAAATATATATATATATATATATATATATATATATATATATATATATATATATATAAAAGGGACTGAAAAAGCTTGGATTGCTATGTCAAGGCTAGGAGCCTACTTAGGAGGTTAACCGTCATGAATTTAAAATGAGATCAGTTGGCAAGGCTATGTATTTTTTTTCCCCCAGCCATAGTCAGTTGTTTGATCATACATAGGCATTCATTTACTTATTCATTCATTCAGTAAATACTTGTCTAGTTTCTTCTTTGTGTCAGGCATTGATCTAGGAGGAGACAGCGAGACCAAATTAGGCCAAAACCCTTGGTCTTGTGGAATTTATTTTCTGGTAGACAAGATCCATTACTCAAAGGCCCTCAATGGCTAGTGGGGGTTACACTAAAATTCTTTGAGCCTTAGTTTCTTAAACTGTTGATTGGAGAGAATTGCTGTTTTGCAGGTGTGCTGGGAAGATTAAATGAGATATAAAGTGCTTAGAATCCTACATATGGTAGTTCAAGTCAAAGTTCTTTTTAAGCAATATCTTAGCTCTGACCCTGTTACAGCTTCAGAAAGATTTAGTTGCCTCTTACAACTCTGAATTGGGATTTCAAATGTCCTTTAACCCATGATATTTATTTCACAGCAATAATAAAGATGAGTTCATTCTATCAATAAATATTTAATGAGTCCTTTGTGCTGGGCACACAGGAACATAGTGCGATTTTTCATGCTCTCTCTTGTGGCAGGTGGACTGACTAGTAAATATGCTTTCTACCTTACAGCATGTTAAAAGAGCAGCATTCTGGACATCTGATGATTCTTTTTCCTGTAACTGTCCTTGAATAGACAGTTAGGTTGAAAGAGGTTTCTTTTCCTGACTCTGGAATTTATACAATCTGTACTCCAAATCTTCGCTTTACCCTAATCCTCTCCTCAACATCCAGAGCCTAAAATCTTAGTATCCCTTCCCTCTTGAATGAAATACAATTTCAAATAGGTTTCACTGTGGTTTTTAAATTTCTGTGGGTGTCTTAAAAAACTAGCATTTTGTCATCCTAGTTTGTCAACAAACCTAACCTGCTTTGGGGTTAATCGCTTTTATTTTTGTGTCTATTTCCTCCTCCTGGCTTCCTTTTGGGGATTAATTCTCCATGGTAGTTCTCCATTCTTTTTCATGCCCTATGATCCCTCCCTTTGTTCCCTGGTTCTTGTCCTTCTGACTCCCCAGTGCTGTTTCTCCCTCTCTCTACACTTTCTTTTCTACTGGGTTGGTTTCCCAAACCCATCTGTTTTCCAGCCAGATTTCTGTCTTCTACTCTGAATATCCAGCTCATTCTTGCTCATACTCTTCACCTGCCCCTGGCCACCTCCCCTTCTTTTCTTTCCTCTGTCCACCCTCCCTCTCTGTCCCTCTTTTAATTACTGCTTTTAATTAGGGCTACTGTATTGCAGGTGGATAGGAAAGTATGAAACATGGACACAAAGGAGCCTCGGGTTTTTATGCTTCCAAGCTTTATTCTTTTATTTATCTTTGTCCTTTGGCTCTGAAGAGTCTGTTTCTACTTCTATTTCCCAGGGGGTGTGGATATCCACCTTCTACTCCCTTTGCTCTGTGGAAAGGATCTTTGCTAAAGTCCCCAAAGACTTCTTTATTGCCAGAGGTAAAGGTCATTCCTCCTGAAGATCATGCCACATTTTCAGTAGTTCTTCCAGTATCCTCTTAATCTATGTGCTGTCCTCCTTTTTACCTCGTTTCTTCCTGCCTTGACCCAAACTGTAATTTGAATACTGACAACACCCTTGAGCTATAGGTCAGGATTTCCATCTTTATTAACATTCCTGTTTGAAAATGGTATGATTTCCTTTTGGTTTGGACTGAATTGCTTCTATATGTTAGTCTTTAGGCTTTGTATTAATCAGTGAGACAACATAATGCATGTGGCTTGAAGTCTGCAGGACATTTTGCTGCTTTTTGTGATATTTTTATGTTGAGTTTGTAATTTATTTCACAGCAAAACACATGGCAGTGTTAGCTTTTAGGACAGGGCGGGGGTGGGGGGGCTGGGTGTGAGCAGAGAAGGAATTGAATGAAATATTCTTTTTTAAATTTTAAAGATTTTATTTATTTATTTGAGAGAGAGAGAGAATGAGAGAGAGAACACGAGAGGGGGGAGGGTCAGAGGGAGAAGCAGACTCCCCGCTGAACAGGGAGCCCAATGTGGGGCTCGATCCTGGGACTCCGGGATCGTGACCTGAGCCGAAGGCAGTCGCTTAACCAACTGAGCCACCCAGGCGCCCCTGAATGAAATATTCTCTTGATTTTTCTTCTGTCTGATAATCTGGTTCTACTCCTACCCCCCATCCCCAGGAGACTAGAAAACAAGGAAAAGGGAAAAGAAATAGATGGCTAGGCAAGCAGCTGTAGGAGTTTTTCAATTGCTCAAATGAAGGGGATAAATAGATTATAAACAGCTACTGCACATTTTCCTGCCCAATGTGCTACCTCAGTCCCTTACAAGGTTTCTTTTAGTGCTGGTCTCTTCTGAGGGCTTGTTGGCCCACAAACCACCATCTTTTATGGAACAAACATGGTCTATAGTCTTTCAGTGAGATTAGGGACAAAAATTTAGAGTTTTACTTACTAGCTACATAGATGAAAAATAGATTTTATAATGTCTGATTGGCTAATCATTTGCTCTGTTAGGTAATTGGAAACAGCTGGGATAGCTTCAAGGCAGTCGTATACCTTCTTTATAAAAGTCAGATGAGATGTGCAGTGTAAGAGTCCCTAGAAAGTAGGTTTACAATACAGAAGGGAAGGGACTGTGTATAAATATCTTTCTTAGCATTGTGAGATTTATGACAGCTGACAGGAGATTGTCAATTCTTAGATTTGAGCTGTAGAATTTAAATATTGAGATTTTTGACTATTCAATAATAGGATAAGCCAACATTTTTTTTTTAAAGATTTTTTTTACTTATTTATTTGAGAGACAGAGAGAGAGAGCGCACATGAGAGGGGGGAGGGTCAGAGGGAGAAGCAAACTCCCTGCTGAGCAGGGAGCCCAATGCGGGACTCGATCCCGGGACTCCAGGATCATGACCTGAGCCGAAGGCAGTCGCTTAACCAACTGAGCCACCCAGGAGCCTAAGGATAAGCCAACATTTAACCACAGCAATGAGGCAGGGAAGAGCTTAAAACAATCATTAGCTTTAGTTTGGGTCAGGGGTTGGCAAACTTGTTTTCCAGCGGGATAAGCCAGACTCCCCGCTGAGCAGGGAGCCCGATGCGGGGCTCGATCCTGGGACTCCAGGATCATGACCTGAGCCGAAGGCAGTCTAAATCTAAATATTTAATATATTTAATAAATCTAAATATTTAAGCCAGTAAATATTTAAGGCTTTGCAGATCACACAGCCTCTGTTGCAACTACTTACACAACATGTACATTAGTGGAGTTCTTGGTGCATAGTAAATTTCAGATTTTATCATTAGTATTCTGGTGGCAGCTAATAAAGGGAAACTACTTGGTTTAAAAATTAAAAGCCTTCTTAGGGAACTTCTTGATGTACAGCTTCTAAATGTGTTGAAAGCCACCTAAATGAATGGGCTGCTCTCTTCAAATTTAGGATTTCCGGGGCGCCTGGGTGGCTCAGTCGTTAAGCGTCTGCCTTCGGCTCAGGTCATGATCCTGGAGTCCCAGGATCGAGTCCCGCAACGGGCTCCCCGCTCAGCAGGGGGTCTGCTTCTCCCTCTGACCCTCCCCCCTCTCATGTGCTCTCTCTCTCTCATTCTCTCTGTCTCAAATAAATAAATAAAATCTTTAAAATATATATATAAAAATAAAAACTGAGTTAGGCAGTAATTAGAATCTTTTGTTGGCTACATTATTCATTTTGTGGTAATAAAGATGATCCAGCTACTTGGTTTACATTTAGAAATTATATTATTGGGAAATGGTTGTAGCATGTACTGATGGCTGCTGTAATTGTTACCTTTCTTCACATAAGATTTAAATCTTTTGTTTTTCTTAAATACTTCACAGATTGAAAGGGCAGAATTCTATAATTCTAGGGTTCTACAAATTTTGTTTTTTCCTCTTTTGTGTTATTTGCTCTTTCTTGTGAGCAGACCATTTCTGAAATAAGTTTTCCTGAGCTATAGCTGCTATTTTAGTGTGAGTAGACTTGTATCTTTCTCAGTTGGCTGTATTAGGTCCATAATTCATTAGTAACCAAACGATGAAAAGTGTTATCAGACTTAGAAACAGTAATTTAAAGAAAATTAATTCAGGCACCTGCGTGGCTCAGTCATTAAGCATCTGCCTTCAGCTCAGGTCATGATCCTGGGGTCCTGGGATCGAGCCCCACATCGGGCTCCCTGCTCTGCGGGAAGCCTGCTTCTCCCTCTCCCACTCCCCCCGCTTGCGTTCCCTCTCTCGCTGTGTCTGTCTCTGCCAAATAAGTAAAATCTTAAAACAAAAACAAATCTAGGATTTCCCTGGAAGAGCCATATGGAATAGAACGTGCTTCAAATAACTTTGTGAATAAATGACTTGATTCCTTTTCTCCTACCAATCGGAATGCTCCTCCGTAATCCACATGACTTCACCATTAAAGGCCAAGTCAGAAGACTGTACTGTTGTCTCCTTTTTATACAAAACAATGTTATGGCTTTTCATGGTGTCCAGTTGTTCACCGGGGCATTTTCTGGTGATGTTTAAAAAGTACACTTCAGCGTTTAACTCTTACTTGCACTTACAAAATTTTGCAAGTAACCTAAGAATGTGATTCACAGATTATGACCCTTAGAGTTCTAATCAAATTTATTTAAATACCCTATGTGTAGTTGTTGATTAGAGACTGTAATATAATCAAAAGAAAATAAGAGTTTTGATTGAACTTATCAACTGCTCAACTTTCTGGTGCAGAACAATGCACAGGACTATAATAAGTGGTACTCTTTGGTAAGGGGAAGGAAAAACAAGCTTAAAGTTTCCTAGGACCTACTCGAAAAGGTATTGTTTTTAAAGATTTTTATTTATTTGAGAGAGAGAGAATGAGATAGCATGAGAGGGGGGAGGGTCAGAGAGAGAGGCAGACTCCCTGCCGAGCAGGGAGCCCGATGCGGGACTCGATCCAGGGACTCCAGGATCATGACCTGAGCCGAAGGCAGTTGCTTAACCAACTGAGCCACCCAGGCGCCCAAAAAGGTATTGTTTTTAAAGATTGTGTCGGTCTACCTATCTAAATTCTTATTACCCTATGTAATATTTTAATGGAAAGGAAGTTAACATGTGTAGTAAAGTTTAACATGATGGTAATTCCATTTTTCACGTGCTATCCCCTTCCCCCGCCCCCAGAGGAAGTCCACCACTTTTACTGTGAGCATCCAAAGGCATCCAAACATAGGTACAGTAAAACCACTTCTTACCCCTCACTAGCCACTACTCCCTCTGCCACCCTGGGCTGAGGTCTGGGGGTTGGGGCAGGTTGGTGCTACAGTGATGTTTGTTTTCCTGACTACCACCTTTGATTCTTGAGCATTGGCTATTTGTGCTTGCTTTTCATGGATATAAATGAAGGAGCAGTGAGGGTTTTCCTAAGGGAGAGTATGAATACTTCGTGTGGCCTCAACTCCCCTTTTGGGACATTTCCCCCCTCCCCCCAAATGTTCCTGGAGGGTTCTTCCATCTCCCCCTTGTCCCCATCCTGCTCCCATTATTCAAGGTCTTGAATGACAAATTCTCTAATAGTAAAGTTTCAAGCTGGTGTAGGAGCCAATAAATAAATAAATAAATGTGGTCAGTTGAATTGATGTTACTATTATCAACAGATCGGCTAGGAATGTGGTCTTCCATTTAGACTAGTATGAAAAGTTCAACCTATATTAATATAGATTGACAAGCTTTTTGACTTGTAATAAGGTTTTTTTGGTAATTTGTGGTATATTATCACTCAACATAGTCTCAATGATCACAAGTGAATTAGAATAATTAGACATAGCCTCATTGATCTAAACTTAGTCTCCTAAATAGAGAAATATCTCAATTGATTCAAATGAGAAAATGGTAATAATGAGTTTTAGAAAAGCATAATGAAGCATCTGCAAAATACTTAGGAGTATAAATAATGGGCTAAATAATAACACTGTATCTTAACGGTGCTAGGTATATATTATAAAAAGATTTTACCAAAAAATGAAAGAGGATGTTTTATAGTTTGTTATCTTGATGGAAACCATTTATAGCAAATGACTACCATTTGCATTTTGGTCCCAATGCTATAAAGTGACTTACCAAGAAGTAAGAATGCATTATTTCTCTTAAAAATTCAGTTTTTATATTTGTGTTGTAAGCAGCCCACAAACTTTCAAGCAACAAATGTGCAAATTGAAGAGAAAGAAATCATTTTATTTTTCTGAGGATATCTAAATAATGAATGCTTAAAAATGCACATATGCCGACACTTACAAACTTTGATCCTTTCCCCATGTAGTTTCTTTTCTTCCTAGGGCCTAATGAAGAAAAACTGAAAAGAGAACCAGATCTTTTTCTTAGAATATTAAATGCCAAGGCAGATCAATAAATATTAAATAACAAATGCCTAAATGATATTGTACTAGACAGCATTCCATGAGGGAAAAATGATAGGTCAAGCATAGTGCTTGTCTTAAAATAGGTACAAAAGTAAATAATACAAGTTAAATAATATAACTTAACAGCTAAAGGCAACAGAAGAAATGTCTTTGGGCAGTTGTAATTTATAATTAATAACCAACAGAAATGTACAGATAATTTCTTACTGGAATTAATTCTTGTGGCTGGGCCTTTCAGATGTGAATTCCTAGATGTGAGAACCTTTAAATCCTTGCATTTTGTGGGATACTAGAAAGTAAGGTCTGTAGTTTTCTGTAAAAACAGTCTTCTCCGTATTCTGCTGTGTGGCTGATTGAAGCTTCTGTTCTTTGTCTTGATAGATGCAGGAGATTGATTTTAATCCTTTGGGACTTTTCATGTTGTTTGTTTAATATCCAGGTATTGTAGGAATTCCTAGCCTGCTCTCGCAGTGGGAAGCGTGCGGGCACGCGGGCGTGGCTCTGGAGGAAGCAGCTCAGCTTCCTGGCCCGACACGATCTGAGCCACCATACCTGTGGAGGCCTAGAAGTGGAATATGGAGAGGGGTGCTTACTAGGTACGGGTGGAAGACAGCAGGGGCCGGGAGCACCCCAGTCCTGCTCCCCTCTTGCGGCTGCGTTGTTGGAGTCTGGGCTTGAAAGGTATCTGATGCTCTGCTAATGCACGGGGACAGTTCAGTTCTCCAGAAGCAGGTGATAGGCTTGGAGTTCCGCCATTCTGAGGGTAGAACACCCCGTGGCCAGACTGAACTCGGCCTTGGCCTTCTGGAAGGAGTGGAAGAGTCACAGTCAGCCAGATGAGGTGGTTGGGGATTTCCAGCTTCAGGAGGCGCTCACTGATGTGTGAGTAGTCTATATTCTTGAAAGGCTTCGTGGAGGGGAAATTAGCTGCTTTTGCCTGTTTCATGGTAGCAGGGCCTGATTTGTCTTTGGAGGATTATACTTTGCTTGCTCTTGGTCCACGTGGCCTGGGTGGGACAGATCTGCCTACAACTCCTGCCCTATCTGAATCAGAGTTCTCCCTGAATCTTTGGCAGTATCAGGAAAAGGTGCTCTATTTCTACTGGGCTTGCTGAACTGGTAAGCTATGAGCTTGAAGTTGTCATTAATCTCCTCCCCTTGTTGGGAAAGTCCACTTAATTATAGTGAACGCAATGGAGAGGAGAGAGACCCTGGACTGACCCACTCCTGCACTCACTAATAAATAGGAAACACATTTCTTTTAAAATAATCTGGTGCTTAGGGCTATAGGGTTTCTGTCACTAGCAATTTCTCCATTTTCTAGATCTTGAAAGGTTTAAGGTGGAAATTAAGCTCTTATTCTATGAATTTTTATTTTGATATCCTGTAGGAGACGGACATAATCTTGAATCCTAGAACTCGTGAGTTATGTGAAATTTTAGATAAACTGAACGCTGTATTAGATTTCTCTTCAAATGTTTATATATGGAGTTAATTGTGAATTAATGTGTTTTGTACTTCCTGCTCGGAAGTGGCAGTTTTGTTCAAAACTCATACTGTAATTCAGTTCTAATTCTGATAAGTTTATAATTTCTGGTGATATGTTTTAAATCCTTTTTCTCACCCACCTCACTATATATAAACTGTTGTGAGAAAAGAATATTTTTTCAAGCTTAGCATAGGTACCCTAGTGTTACTGTGTATATATATATATATATTATATATATAGTATATTATATATATATTATATATAATATATATAATACTACATTACTACATATGGTATTACTAGTATTACTGCATATTATACTGTATATACTATTATACTATGTTACTATATAATACTATATGTTACTATAATACTATATATTACTATATATACATTATATATATTATACTGATATGAACATAAACATATTAAACTTTTGAGAGGATATTTAAATGATCTAAAAAACTTGCTTGAAAGGGAACATTTTTCAGGAGATGCTTTAATGTCAAAAATAAGGGGCAGGTATCTTATTTAACAACAGGTATCAACAATTTACCATTTTTCAATAATACAAAGGAAGATAGAATGACTTTGAAATCTCATTCTTTGAGCATTTTACATAGCTTTGAGAACTAAATGTTCTATGTCTGATTGTACTATCAATTTATCTTTTGAATTTTCTCATGAAAAAAAATTTAAATTAACATATATTTGTTTCAGGGGTACAGGTCTGGGATTCATCAGTCTTACACAATTCACACTGCTCACCATAGCACATACCCTCCCCAGTGTCCATCACCCAGCCACCCCATCCCTCCCACCCCCCTCTACTCCAGCAACCCTCAGTTTGTTTCCTGAGATTAAGAGTCTCTTATGGTTTGTCTCCCTCTCTGGTTTCATCTTGTTTCATTTTTCCCTCCCTTCCCCTGTGATCCTGTCTTGTTTCTCAAATTCCTCATATCAGTGAGATCATATGATAATTGTCTTTCTCTGACTGACTTATTTCGCTTAGCTCAAATGAAAATTCTAACTTCAGAAATGTGACTAAAGCCATCCTGGTTAAGTAGCAAAATGGTTCTAGTAAGTCATCCTTGTAAGGGAGGTGTAGGGGACAGAGGTTTTTAGGGTCAGGTATTTGATTTATCTCTAATTACCTTGATGCAGCCTATGGTGGTAAGTTGGAGTTGGGGTGGGAGGAGATAAAAGGTGAAGGAGGGGGAGCAACAAGGCTAACCACACATTCGACTACACCACTCCAAGTGCTTATGAACCCATTTTGGCTTTGGAAACTTTCTTCAAGCATGCAAGCTTACTTGGAAGCCCGTGTCTTTTTATAAAGAGATGAAGACTTGGGACCCTCTAGATTCCTGTTTTTACAGGTGACTTCTAAGAGCTGCTAGGAGCTGGAGCAGCTTTCAGTCTTCTGATGGGACATCTTCTAGAGAGAGATGCTGTCTAAACATTTTTGCCATGGAAGAAGACATGCTTAGTGTGGTCTAAAGGCTTGTTACCTATTTTGATCATTAAATTACAAACTAGTTAAGAATGATTTAAGAAGGATACATAATTGTAACCTGGACGAGAACCCCAGAATGTATGTAATAGGTTGTTTGTTTGTTTGTTTTTGACATAGCTATACTCATTTTTTCTAAACTGACAACTTTTAATGGTCAGTCACTCCATTGCTTTGTAATTAATGTTAATGGAACTGTAGTGACTATCCAATAAGTTAATCTTTCTTCATATATAGTGCATATTTACTACACAGCAGTAAAACAACTTTCTAAATATCAAGATTTTTAGCTCACATTTTTTCTTAATGTCTGCTAATGAAATAATTCTCAACTGGCATAAACTGTCATTTTCAGAAAATCACAGTGTTCAGGGATGTTATAGGATGTGGATCAAAATTTGTGAAAATGACTTAAAGTGTTTATAAATGCTCCTTTTATATGGACATTTGGATTATTTGCATGCCTTTCGTGTCATTTGCTGAGTTGTGTCATAACAGCAAGAATACTATCCCATCAGAGCTGAGGCTTGGATAGCTTATAGAGGGAACAATGCATTGCATGGCTCAGAAAATCACAGGGAGATGTTCAATGTATTCAAGATTTTTTTCTTAGAGTTTTAGCAGTTCAGGCCTGCTGTGCAGACTCCTATTCTGACAGGCATAGTAGGGCTTACATTTTTTTTTTTTTTCTTAGAGCCTAAGAAACAGTAGTTACATAGCAAAATTGGAAAGCTAAAGTTTTCTGCTAAACTGGCAACACTATTTGTTAGATGTGGGATGCAGTGCTCAATATTTACTATGTGGTACAATTAAGGTGATACTGCCAATTTATTTTAATTTAATTTATTTTAATGTCTGCCTTGTTTATGATGAAGCATATAGAACTTAATATTTGGAAAGCGAAATACCATGTGCCCAATGCATAACAAATTTTAAGTTCTTGGCTCTAGTTGATAGCTCCATAATGATGTTAGAATGTGCTTATCTGTAGGTATTGTTAAAAAGTCTAAGCATAGCTATCAGGGACTGGCATTCTCCTTGGAAAACAGATTTCTGGACCATTTTAGTCCATGCTGAATGCGGAGTCATTTCTGCCTTCTCCATGACTGATTGTGGAGGAGCTCAGTAGGGCAGCCAAGTGACCTGTTTTCTAATGGACAAAGCTGAATCGGCACTGCAGGAAAATTTTAGTGTTGCATTAATGAAAATATGCCATGAGGTCAGTACATGTCCTTACAGGAAACATCTCCTGATGTGATCATGCAAATTCAAACTCCCCAAGCATGTCCTGAGTTAGAAACCATATACAGATTTCAGTCCTGAGCTGTAACAAAGGTTATTGGAGGGGAATATGGGTACTGAGCAGCTCAGAAGAATGGTTTTGAAACAAAAGCCAATTTCTATAGTATTTCGGGGTGGGGTGGGGTGGGGGGGAGGTGGTGGTCTCTCTTTAAGAAGACTTGACAAGCTTTTCTGTTCCAAGTGGTGGTAAATAAACTGTATGTAATTCCTATAAAGTTTTCCCAGAATGTGTACATATTTTAACTAAAAATAAACACCGTGTGTGTGTGTGTGTGTGTGTGTGTACATGCATGCATGTCTGGGGGTTTGGGGAGATTAATTTTTATATTCTTCGTGTAAATACAACCTGAGTCTGAGGAGCTGGATCTTTTATGTATTAGAGATGTGCTGTAAGGCACACCCACTATTCAGGGGAAATTTGCTTCTGATACAACCATAAAAGTTAAGGGAATTGCAGTGTCTGCCTGAAATCGTGGGTCTTAAGAGGGGTCTTTTGGAGGGGGCTCTTATTTATTGTTCATGAATTCTGCTGAGTTCCAGAGTTGGATCTAGGTTGAGGCATTTCTTCTGACCTCCAAATCTTAGTTTCTAGTTCTATATTGTTTTGTAGTATAGAGCAATGGATAGTAAACTTGGAGTTCTTAAGGTTGGGGGGGGGGAGAAAAAGGAAACCGGAGATTTAAAGTAATAAGGGTAAGAGCTTTAGGTGAGAGGGTAGAGCAGTTTGACGGGAGGAGAGGTCTTGATTAGACAGAGTGGAGAGAATGGGGCTCCAGAGAAAGGTGACTGACAGGTGTCATCTAAGTGGTAGGTTTTAGGAGACCTGGCTGGGATAGGAGTGTCAGCAAGAAGTGACCCAAGACCTGGCATTTGTTGGGATGGCAAGAACAAGGTAAGGACTGGGAAAGCCCATTTTGCCAACTTTCTGTGTAGGCTGAGATGTGACGATTTCAAGAGTCTCTGTTCAGTATGGAATTGTCTCATTTTTCATCCACAGCCCCTGTTTCTATTCAGTCTCCCTCTTGTCTCCTGAGGACATCTTGGGCAGGTCTGCTTCCCAGTGGTTTTTAGTTAATAAGTCTAGTTCTGCCTGTTTAGAGCTTGACTTTTTCTTTAGTAGAGAGTAGTGCTTAAGAACATGGATGGACTCCTGAGTTGGAGCTAAAGACTTTTTTTTTTTTTTTTTTTGCCGGTAGCTGTGTGTAAATGAAATCTTTGCCCTCAATTTCCTTCCTTTACATAAGGACACTAGTGTCTACCTCCTTGTGAGGATGAAATTAAGCTCTGTAAGCCACTTAGAACAGTGCCTGGCAAACAAATGCTATGTGTGCTTGGGATGATTAGTATTACTGTTATCTGATTCAAATCTACCCTACTGTGTTGCCCCCACTGGCTGGGGGATCTCAGGAGGGGAGGCAACGTGATAGGTTTCATTTTTCCAACTTTCGGATCTAGCAATTGAGGGGGTAGGTATTGCCTGGTTAGGAACATATGTTACCCCCCTCAGTTGTCATGCTGTGTGTGTGTGTGTGTGTGTGTGTGTAGGGTAATTTGGGAGATAGAAACCATCTTGTGTAACTGTTACGTAGTATTGCTTTTGTGGATCACTTGTTGGCATTGAGGGCATTTGTGAGGTTTCTGTCCAATTGTGGAGCCTATGTATGTGTTCTCTTAAAGGTCCTGTGGACCGCCCAACTGCATGCTGCTTTGATTGGGAGAACCCCTTCCACCTCCCCAGCTTCTTCGCCAAATATTCCACATAGTCCTGCTACTGGTGACCAATGGGTATCCTCCTTTTTATTAAGCTTTAAATTGAAATACAGTTGACACATCATAGTTTCAGATGTACAACATAGTGATTCAACAATTATACACATTACAAAATGCTCACCATGTTAAGTGTAAAAGTTAAGTTGCCAGAGTTGTTATAGTATTGACTGTGTTCCCGATGTTGTACTTTTCATCCTTATTTTATATCTGGAAGTTTGTTCCTCCTATTTTCCTTTACCTATTTCTGTTATCTCCCTTATCTCCTTCCCCTGTGGCAACCACCAATTTGGTTGCTGTATTTCTTTTTTTTTTTTTTAAGATTATATGTATAAGTGGAATTATGTGGTATTTGTCTTACTGATTACACTTAGCGTAATATCCTTTGGGTCCATCCATGCTGTGAATGGCAGGATTTCATTCTTTTTTTTTGTGGCTGAGTAATATCCCTTTGTGTATATACACCACATCTTTGTCTATACATCTATTGATAGACACTTGGTTGCTTCCATATCTTGGCTATTGCTAATCTGCAGTAAACATAGGGGTGAATGTATCTTTACAAAGTAGTGTCTTGTATTTGGATAAATATACAGAAGTGGAATTAGTGGATTGTATGGTATCTTTATTTTGAAGTTTTTGAGGAAACTTCATGTTGTTTTGCATAGTGGCCACACCAGCTTACATTCCCCGAACAATGCACAAGGGTTAAATGGGCATCCTTCTCAAGCATCTTTCCTGCCTCATTCTCACCAACTGAAAGTCTTAATGTTTGGAATCTTAAAAGTTTAGCAATGTATCTTTAGCAAATGTATCTCAAAGGTCTGAGTCTTCTGTTAGACTATGAAGACCCATTTTAATGGGAAATATTCAGACCTGCTCCCATGCAAGAGCGGTGAAGATGTTGGCCTAAGCTCATTTTTAAAGGGATGCTGTCTGAAAGGACTGCCTCTATGGGGCTTATGGGTGGGGGCAAGGTAACCTCATAAGCTGCGGCCAGAGGGGCATTACTTATATTAACAGGACAGCAGGTGAGCAAATTCTTGGGAGAAGGTCTCCAAAGAACTCCGTGTGCTCTGAGAGAATATCAACTTTAAATACCACCTGAGCCCAGAAGCGGTTTCCAGATCATGGTGGTACCAGGCAAGAACTATCATGTGCCCCTAAGTTCCCATCTCCTCCTCCCTCCATGCTAACCTGAGAGTCAGGAACCACAGTTGGTTCTGAATTGTGAAGAAGCCCAAGCCTTGGAAATGGAGGCATTACCTGACCCCCCTGCTTTTGCCATTGTTGGCTTCCGGCTAAAAGGGGACAGAGCCAGGCAGGCTGGGGAAGAAGCTGATCTTTAAATGAAGTTTGCAGTTTTGATTATTCCATGAGACTAGAAAATGTAAATACTGACCTGAGAATGTCCCCCCGGATCAGATGTAACTTTATGTTGCTCAGGAGCAATCCAAATAGTTCTGGGTTTTACCTGAGATTTCATTCAGTGTTAGGGAGAAAAGAGTAGTTGAGGGAAAGGATATACAAGTTGCTATATGACGGCCCCCTTCCCTGTTCCACTTGTTCATCATCATGGTTACATGCCCCTAGTTTTTAAGAATGGTTAAGATGTCCCTGATACTTATTCTTGCTGATACTTGCAATGAATCTTAAACGTGAATTTGAATTGGGTGATGAAGTGGCATATAGTTTAAAAGGTGTAACTATATTAACTTATCAATTGATAACTCTACTTTGGTTGTGGGTTTTTTTTTTTTTTTTAGGAGAGGAAGAAAACCTTTTTAGACTTTGAATGTTTTTCTGAGTAGCTGACATAATTCTTGGTTCTCCTTAAGCATTCCTTTACCATTTTTGGTCCTTTCCATGCTAGCCCCTGTCTGTGAGGGGAACTCTTACTCAGGTTCTCTTGCCAGCAGGGTTCTGTTTTGGTTCTGCCCATGAGAAGCCTTCTCAAGAGATTTGTAACTGCCATCATGCTGGCAGTTTAGTTGACATGTGCTTCGGCAGATGCTTACATTTAAGATTTCTTGTAGGAGGTTGTCTTGTTGGTGTTAGATCCAGGTTTTGTGAAGCTTATATACAATTTTAGGGATCTTTAAGAACACAAAGGTATTCAAAATTACTTACAAAATAGAATGCTTATTCAAAATAGGTGAAAGGAATCCCAACACATTTATATAGTTAGGTATGAAGTTCTCAATTCATCCTTTCATGCTTCAGGAATCTGTATGATTTGTCTCACTGTCTTCTCAACTTGAATATTACTGTGGAAAAGACTGAAGCCGGCCTGATTTGATTAACCTTGTAGGCAACGTGGTTAATTTTTACTTGGCTACTCAGATAAGTCTTAGCTTTGAAGTACACAAACTTTACTAGACTATTTCTGGTATTTGCTATTCTGGGTTAGTTTTCTTTGGAACATGAAGTATACTTTCCATATAGCGTCTTTTTTTTTTTTCCCCACTTGGAGTCCCGTTCCCCCACCCCACCCCACCCCCGTAAGTGTTCTGCTCTATTGTTTGTTTCCCCTGTTCTGGGTAGCAAGTTATACGTACGCTGTCCCTCAATAACTGGCATTTTATTTCTAAATTATTTTAAAACATTTACTTGCATTTTATTTTATTCACTTTCTCACTTCTTTGTATCCTTTTGTATTTTTAACTATATCCGTTCTGATTCTTTTAATTTTGCTTTTCAGTCATAGTTCTATTATTCATGCTCTCCCTCCCTTCCCCAGCATCTTCTAATTCTGCTAGTTATGTTTCATCTCTTCCTATTTTTCCTCCATCTCTACCCTGAGCTCTCTCATCTCTGCACTGTGCTCTTGTTTCGTAGGGGCAATTACTTTTCCAGGTTTTAGGAATTCATGGTAGTAGGTTTGGTGACCACTTTTATTTGCTTCATGGCCAAAGGTTTCCAGTGAGGGTTTTATCTTGCTTTTCTTTATTCTTTCTTTCTTTTTTGTTTCTTTTAATAACCTTTCAATAGATCCTGTTTTGCTTTCTTTGATTGTTCACCTTTGAAAGAGGTTATTTCCTGGACCAGATGTTTGCAGGATGATTAATTGGAAGGGTCAAGATGAAATTTCTTATATAGCATTTATTGTGAGTTTGTTTTAACTTTTCTTAAAGGAAATAGGCAGTTAGTGAACTTTCCCTCACTTTTCAAAGTTTCTCTCTTCACTCTGGCAGCCACTGCTTTTTGCAGAGCTAGCCCATCTAAGGGGCTGTTGTTTGTCTGCTGAAGCCATATCCAGTCCAGTGAACCTGCTGGTGCTTACTCATCCACCCTTTTCTTTGCAAAAAAAAAGAGACTTAAGTTTTGCACCTCAATGTGTATCCCTTAGCTTTAAGAGGTAGACTGTGATGGCTAGTTTGAGCTCTGCCTCTGCCTTCCATTTCACTTTCTCAAACACATTGCTTTACTTGATCGTCACTGCTTATGGTAGTCCTTCAATATATATTTTAAATTTTGGGTTTTATCTGTACTCACTGAGTGTCAAACTCATGGTTTTTTTTTTTTTTTCCCCCTCTATTGAAGCGTTTCTCAAAGTACAGTTCTCAGACCATGTGCATTATAATTACTGGGAGTGCTTATTAAAAATTAAGATTCCCAGTGTCCTTTCCAAGGCCTGCTAAATCCGAGCCTCTGAGGCTAGCTTCCTAGATTCAAAATCTTTAAGAACTACCCATTATAACTTCTAGATACACAGAAATTGGCAGCTACTCTTTCAGTGATGAGTGAATAAATGATTACAATTTTAGAGTTTTCTCCATCTAATAGGGTATAAATTCTTGGAAACTGTACATTTCATAGTATAATTTCTAACTTTCGTCTTTATATTGCTCTCTATGTAATAGAGGTTCATGGGATTATTATTTTCCAGGTCCATAAAAATCTATGGGACTCCAGTTCACTAGGGATATCAGTCTATATAATATGTGTAAACTTTTATCTTGCCCATTATCTGTAATTAAAGAAGTTTTCCTATTTTCTTGATCCTTGATTTCAAATATAAATATTGGCAGCTATTAGAACTATATAATAAATATCCACGTTTCTCAAGCACCCCTTAAAGAACTTGTAGGACTTGTTACATGTAGCAGGTCTTAATTCTCTTGAGCTGAACCTTGGGTGGCCAGCTTACTGGAGCCATGAAAATGCAGAAGCCTTTGAGGGTGAAGAGGAGTCTGTAAATTGCTTTTCACCTCCTTTGTCCACCATTCCAAATATGACAGAACTGGGAATTTCAAAATTGAAAATAGCATTTTGGGTTTCAGATGCCTTGATTTTTGTCAATTTCCTGTGATTTGATCCTTTTCATGCTGTCTAGAGGTGGACAACAAAATGGCATCTAATTAAGAATTTGCTGTCTTTTGGGGCATCTGGGTGGCTCAGTCGTTAAGCGTCTGCCTTTAGCTCAGGTCATGAGCCCAGGGTCCTGGGATCGAGCCCCACGTCTGGCTCCCTGCTCAGTAGGAAGCCTGCTTCTTCCTCTCCCACTCCCCCTGCTTGTGTTTCCTCTCTCACTGTCTCTGTCTCTGTCAAAAAATAAATAAAATCTTTAAAAAAAAAAAATTGCTGTCTTTGAACATGGGTAATTCTTGAGAGATGAGATAGATGCCCTACATATATTTTAAAATAATTTACTTTTAACTCTTTGGCCAAATTGGGCTTCATAGTGGGTTACTAGTAAATAATGCTCAGAAATTTTTCTATAAAGATATATTTTTCTTTCTGGATCTGATAAGTAGAGTGTCTTTCTCCTCAGGGTGTTTTTTCCCCATGGATGAATATGATCTGATTATTAACTCAGAAACCATCTAGAGGTCTTTGTAAGGGTATGTATTAGGTTAAAATCTTAGATACCAGAACTCTATGCTACCCAGGCTCTAGCATTATAAAAAGCTTTCATTTTTTTATTTTTTTATTTTTATTTTTTTTAAAGATTTTGTTTATTTATTTGACAGAGAGAGAGACAGTGAGAGCAGGAACACAAGCAGGGGGTGTGGGAGAGGGAGAAGCAGGCCTCCTGCCAAGCAGGGAGCCCGATGCGGGGCTCGATCCCAGGACCCTGGGATCATGACCTGAGCCGAAGGCAGACGCTCAATGACTGAGCCACCCAGGCACCCTATAAAAAGCTTTTAATTAAAAAAAAAGTCTTCCTTCAAATGGTTGTCAGGTTTATATTTTAATTTTTTTTTTGCCTGTCAAGGCTCACTATCTTGACTCTTTATGAATATAGTCAGTGTGCTGTGGAGTTTCTGATTTAGCTAAAGTGTTTGCTAATGGGGAAGGGTACAAGGCAGGATCCAAATACTGCAGATGGAGCAATTTCCCCTAAAGCATCTTTTTAAGTGACATTGTGTTGAAGTAAATGCTGTTGCCCATTGCCAGCCACTCTTGAGAATAGCAGTACAACCCTGACTCCTATATCATGTTTAAGTTAAAACCTAGAATTTTATATGGAAAGATTCTGGGCAGCCATGCCTTGGGCCAAGAAAGCAATATACTGGGCAATAGATGGTTCCTTTTGCTAATGGCAGTCAGGGTTAGCCTTTAAAGAATCGTTATTACTGGAATTGTTCTCTTATGCACAGATCATAAAAGGTGAGTAAAAGAATGGTGCTCACATTTAGAATTCAGCGATGTCCCAGGCACTAAGTTAGGAACTTTGAGTGTTTGATCATTTACCATTGTTGTTCCAACAACCATTTGGTATTACTATTCTCTGTCATGTCAGAACAGACTCGGAGGAGTTAAGTTGCCCAAGGCCACTTAGGTTGTAAGTAGCAGAGCTGGAGTTGGAATCCAGACAGGACTGGAGATAGAGATGCCTCACACAACACTACACTGTTCTTTTAGACAAATTTAAAAATGTATCAAAATGCACTGAACTTTTTGCAATTTTGTGTATTGGTCATCTTTATTTATTTCTTTGGCAAGAATTATATTAGAATCTGCATAATCCGTACAAGTACATTTATAGGAAATTTTGGCAGAATTCTTAATCTTGATAGTGGAAAGATTCTGGTCTTTAGTGTTCAGAAAGACTTGAACTGTGACCTTTGCCAAGTTACATAACGAACCTCCATTTTCTCTTTAAAATGATGATAATAGCAACCTTTTAATACTGTAGGATGGATTAGAAATACTGTATATGAAGTCCCTACTACAGTGACAGGAGTTAAAATGCAGTAAGAGTTAAAAAAAAAAAAAGTGGGGGGAGGTATTGTTGATGTACATTGAGAATACATTTGTTGAATACTTTGCTGTCCTCTTATGGACAATCATATTTGAGCTTAATAGTCTGTATTGACCCCTATGATCACACTGTAAATATTCTCCAGCAAATCAGTTGGGTATGGTAATCATCCAAATATTCTTGTAGATCAATCAAAAATTTAATAAAGCAATTTAGGTGGCTATATATACTTACATTAAGTACGAATTCAGATAATTTTATAATTGAACTCTGTTCAGTTTCATGAAGAAATTTCACTAAATTTTTTCAAACATTTCAGATAGGCACAAAAGTCACTTTAGTGTAAAGAACAACACCTACCCATCAGCTAGATTTATTTGGTCAAGATTTTGCCACAGTTTATCTACCTTTTTGTTTTGTCTTTTTTCTCTTTTAATATTTGAGGTATAGTAAGGAAGATCCCAGACAAAGTTATTCACTCTTATGTCTTCAAAAATGAACCTAAGGACATTGCATTACACACCATGATGGCATTTTAGTACATCTTAACAAAGCTAGCAATAACTCCTTGGTAATATTGAATACCTAGTCCATAATCAAATTATTTTAGTGGTCCCAAAGATGAGGGAAATATTACCTGCACATAAATTACATAGGTTGCATTTAGTTAAATCCCATAAGTTGTCTTGTTAATCTAGAGTAGACCCTTCATTCCTTTTAGGCCCCTTTTCATGCCATTGATTTGCACAGAAAATTGGTCAGTTGTCTTGGAGAATGTTCCAGTTTGGATTTGTCTCTTTGCTTCCTCATTTCATTTTACTTTTTCCTCAATTTCTTATTTGTGGAAGTTAACTCTAGGCTAGAAACTTGATTATATTTATGTTCTTTTTTTTTTTTTTTTTTTGCCAAGAATATTCAAAGGTGTTATGGAGTGTTTCATAAAGAGGCCACAATGTCTTGGTTGTCCTACTTTTAGTGATGCTGAAATGGAGTAATTTCAGGTGCTGACAGCCTTTCAATGATGTGATTATCTGATATTAAGGATTCCAAAGTGGTGTATTTCTATCGGTTTTTAAAAAAAGTTTTATTGAGCTATAATTGACATGTAATTGCACACATCTAAAGTGTACAATTTGAAAAGTTTGATCTAGGTACATCTGGGAAACCATCACTGCAACCAAGAAAATGAACATGTTCATCACCTTGTGCCCTTCTATAATCCTTTCCTCTGCCCCCTCTGTCCTGCCTTCATTCCCAGACAACCATTGATCTACTTTCTGTCACTATAGATTTTTACTTTTCCAATTTTTTTTCCAATGCCCATCCTCATGAAGTAAAAGAATAGTTGTTTGACAAAAAAACGTTTAAGATTATTAAATAATTCTAAAAGTTAATGTCACCCATGAAAAACATTGAGCTTTCTGTTAACTGGGTAATGTGTAATTGACATAGCAGTCAGTGGAGGAATTAATGGTTGCTGAGCTTCCCAACACTTCTTCAGCATTAATATTTGCTTAAGGTATTTGAGTAAAGTTTCTTTTGCTCCCATACAACTTTTACAGATCCACAGGATGTGAAAGGTAATAACAGGACAGGGATTTATTCATTTCCCTTTATTGTGTTAACTACCCAGGCTTGGCTGCTTACATTACAATAAAATATGCAGGATAATTGCTGGCATCCACACAAGGCATTTTTTCTCTTTATTGAAACTGTAAGCAGAGTAAATTGTTCTTTCCCTTCCAGTTCTCAGATTTCAATTCATTCTTAACTAACTACCTCATGAAGAGCAGAGTATAATGTGTCTTCTTTCTTCTGCATTTGGCAAGCACTTGAACTGTGGAGAGTAAAGATACTTGGTTCGGTAGGACCAATGGCTTTCAGGCAGTCTACCTCCATTAGCACAAGGAATACATTCTAATCAAAGGAACAGCTCATGTAAATTGCCATGCTACCCTGGAAAGATACACTTGTACCATTTTATTTGCCTCTCACCAACTATTAGAAAAGATGTGACAGTGAAGTTGAAAACCAATTTCAAAATGAGTGCAACATGACTATGACAGCTTAGTTCTAAAACTTTTCCCTAAACTCTGCTTATAAACCAAAGCAACTAATAAGGATGATAAATGAAAAACCCGTGGGTACATCAGTGAATTCTTCCCAAACCTCAGCATGTGTGGCTGAACTACCAACAGCTGTGAGACCTGCACAAGATAAATCGCTACAGTGAAGAACAAGAAATGAAAAGGCAACCATGTCAACACACTGCTATACTTTGTATAGTGACTAGCTCTGGTAATTTTTTTTTTGTCTTATTCTATTTTTTTCATATCCCTTACCAACTTTTGATATTTAGTACATCTTTCATTCTTAAATTTTCAACATTTATGAGTCAGTATGTTTTAGAGGTGATTTATGAAAAACCTATGCCTGGACTCAGGGTTGATATTTGGTCAGGATGATCCCATATGGGAATAATCATTAGGACCAAAGTTCTGATTTGTTGGTAAATCTACTTGGACTGGTCAGTGCCTATACTATACCAATTATTAAATAGTTGCAATATCCTCTGTAGCTGGATTTCATTTTTAATGCAATGATAATCTTTGTCTTTCAACTAGAGAGCTTAAATCCATTTATATTTATTGTGATGATGATTTAATTTTATACCATCTTATGTGGTTTGTTTCTTACTCTTCTGCTTTTTTCTTTATTTTTGCCCAATTCAATTTTTCTCCTTAATCTCATTCCATGTTCTTGCTGTGTTTTTTAAGGTGCTTTTTTTTTTTTGCCTATTTTAAAGGGGTTTTCTTAATTATTTTAGCATGCACATGTAATCTAAGTTAATCACTGTTTACCCCCTTCTTAAATCAAGGGTTCTCAGATCACCCTCTCCCAACATCACACTATTTCCCCTGAAATTGTACTTCTGTCTTGACCCACTGCCCCCAAATTAGACATTATTAGTGTTCTATATAGCCAGTAGTTTCACTCGCTCCTATATTTCTCACTTTCTTGGTTTACTATTTCTCCTTACACTTTAAATATTCTGTCTGGGGTCATATTCCTTCTTTGTGAAGTATATCCTTTAGATGCTCTTTCAGTAAGAGTCTGTTGGTGATAAACTTTTTATTTGAATGTGTTTATTTTGGTTCTCATTGAGGATTATTTTCATTGATTACAGAATTCCAGGTTGGCACTTTCTTAGCACATTAATATATAATTTTACTGCTTTATCATTTATTTTGAAGAAGTCAGCCATCAGTCTAACAACCACTACTTGGAAGAATTTTTTTTTCCCACTTTTAAGACCTTTTTTGTCTAGTGCTCTTCAACTTCATTCTGTATCTAGATACAGATTTTTTTTAAAAATTCTTTTGGCATTTATTAACATAAGCATTTGTATTAAGAATTGTAGAAATCTCTTAAGCAACATCTTCACATATTGACTCTTTTCCATTCTATTTACTCTTTCTTAAACTCCAGTTAAATGAACTTACTAGTTCATTCTGTCTCTTAACCACTTTTGTGTTTTCTTATCTTGAAGTGACTTTCTGTGTACTCTCTTCAGATTCTTTCTAGTTTATAATTTTTTTAGTCGTGTTTAATTTGCTGTTTAATCTATTGAGTTCTAAATTATATATATATTTAAAGATTCATTTATTTTTAGAGTGTGCAAGAGTGCGTAAGTGTGAGTAGAGGGAGGGGCAGAGGGAGAGGAAGAGAAATCCCAAGCAGACTTCCTGCTGAATAGGGAGCTCACTTGGGTGCTTGATCCCACCACCCTGAGATCATGACCTGAGCTAAAATGAAGAGTTGGATGCTTAACTGACTGAGCCACCCAGATGCCCCTAAATTATATTTATTTCTAGAGTTATATATATATATATAATATATATATATATAATAAATTATTTATTTCTGTTTTGGCTCTTTAAAAATCTGTTTGGATATGCTTTATGGTCTCTTATTCCTTTTCCATATCTATAAGATTACTTTGTATTTAACATATTAAATGTGGTTTAATAGATTTATTTTTTTCTTCCTGGACTGACTTTGCTGAAAGTTGTTTCTGTAGACTTTGATTTGATTTTTGGTACTTCAGACTTTTGCTCAATGAAATAGCAAATTTTATCTTGGGTACTTTGTAATAGACTGAACAATAGCCCATCCCTCAAAATGTTCGTATCTTCATCCCTGGGATCTATAAACATTACCTTATATGACATAAGGGACTTGGCAGATATAAATCTATTCAGTTGATTGAGATGAAAAGATTCCCTAGATTATGAAGGTGGGCCAGGTGTAAACACAGGCTGTCTATAATAGGGGGATACAGTCAGAGTCAGAGCTAGAAAGGCGGAGATATGATGATGGAAATGGGAGGTTGGGGTGATGTGAGCCAGGAAATACAGTAGGTCTCTAGACGTTGGAAAAGGCAAGGAAACCTGTTCTTCTCCCTTGAAACCCTCAGAAGGAACTTAGCCCTGGCAACACCTTGCCTTTACATTTTGAGACTTCCACACTTGTAAGATAAGGTGTCTTGTAAGCAACTAGGTTTATAGTAACCTGTTACAGCCAGCAATAGAGAACAAGTTACACGCATTTTCATTAATTTTTGTACCTTTATGATTAGGGATGAATGACCTTCGGGATTCAACTTTTCCAGACAGTCTTCTGTGAAGTTACCCACTTTGGGTGAGCCCCAGGCTTGAATTTTTCTTGTGGCGCTCTTTGGAGCTATCAGCAGGAAGCTGTAAGGTCCAGAGCTTAGCATTTGTGGTGGAAAGTAGCTTTGATACTCCTCTCCCAGTGACATCTTATTTTTGGCACCTGAAGATTTTCACTTTTTTGCCAGCTCAGCAATGCTTTTTACAAAATGTGTTTTAAATACTTCATCCAGCTTTTAGCTATTTCAGTTAGGTGGGTTTTTCAGGGTATTTAGTGTGTCATAATGTTGGAAATAGAAGTCTAGGGAGGCTTTTATGTTACTTTAAAAAAAAAAAAAACCCTTCCAACCCCTGCTCCTTATGGCAGGATACCCAGAATTCATTTCAGATCTTCCTCCCTGGCCCTCTGGAGCCTGGAGGTTTTAAAGTCAGAATTTCTCACTAAGTCTCTTATCTAGGAAGAGAGAACATAAAAAGTAATGACTTATATCGTAGACTCATTAGAGACTATTTTTCTAAACAATTCGTTATCTGGTACTCAGAGTATTTCCTGGGAGGGAAGAATTTGGCAGCCATGTTGCACTTGAGTAAATGATTATTGAGACCCTGTTTATACATGGGTATCATGGTTATCTGGCAGGTAGTTTTTAAAAGCTTCTAGTAGTTTGCTTTTTATCCTCTAAATGCAAAAGAGTCTGGAGTAGGGGCAGGAGTTGCACCGCTGTTGTACCTCTCAGCTTTTCTTTTTCATTGTGTGGGTTCTCTGCTAATTTATTGAGGACTTTTCTGTGTCTAAATCTGTCAGGGAGAATAATTTGGAAATCCTTGAAGGAGATGTGAGGCAGGGATGGAGGGGATGAGGGGCAGCAAATAAATCAGCTAGTTGTTTTTCTAATCTCACCTTGAATCATCTCCCTTAATAAGGTGAACTTGGTTTCTTTTCACATATAGCATAGCTTAAAGCCAGGCATAACACTGTTGAGAGATTTCAAACATTTTTTTCTTTTTCCCTATAATAGTATCGGTTTGGTAATGGTTTTAATAAAGTCACTGTGGTTGAGTCACAGATAACTTTTTCTTTTTAAAGCGCATTTATTATAAGAATGTCAAGATAGGCCACTAAAATGCTTGAGGAATGGAGGATGAAACCTATTAATACTTGCATAGATTTGGAATGTTCTCATTTTTTAAATACAAGTGGCAAAAGCCAAATGTGTGGTAATAGATTGCAGAGAGTTTAGTGACATAAATTGGGAACATGGAAACAATGGAAGTGAGTATACCTAGATGATTTTGGTGAACGCTAAGGGAATTTCTCTGGAAATCAAGGTAATGAGAAGATAGGCTATAGTTAAAATGTATATATCAATGAAATTTGGAGGAAACTAAAATTTGAGCTTATAGTTTTCATCATTATCAGGAAAGTGACTACATTCTCAACTGATTATATATTGAAGCATTTTGAAAAAAAATTGTTGCTGTAGCAACTACATATAGTTCTTTAAAAACACTATGATTACTGACTTTTAATCTTGTTCTACATTGAATATAAACATTTATATAAAAAATTTGGTTTTCAAAGACGTAAGTTGGTTTAAGCTCACCAGGAGAACCATCATTAACTGGAAGAAATTAGTTTTCTGATTTTTCTATTTTCTGTGTATCTACTTTGTCTTTTCAGATTTATTTCTCAAGTAGCTCTATATCTAGTATTTTATAATGCTGAACACAATACTCAGATAGTTTTTACTGCTGGTTAGGAAAAATGTTTCATTGGTCATGTTCTTTATGATTTGAGGAAAAGGCTTTAGATAATAGTAATGTTTTCACTATTTTTTTTATCCCCTTCTTACTACAATTTAAATTTTATTTATCCTTGAACTAGTTTTGCACCCTAACCAAGTATCTTTGGAGCTGGTGTGGCTAATTCAGAACCATAAGTTGAATTACTATCAAATTGTTCCTTCTCACCTCCACTACTTATGATTTTTCAGATAAGAACTTTCTGGAGATGGTGCTGCTTCCCCTTTTCTCCTCTCAATGAATCAGAATAACTGTTAGAATGGGAGCACCTTCAGCGAACTCTCCTTACCTAGTTTTCTGGCTTACCCAGCATCTCCATTCTTCCATAGGGCACTGTTTGATAACCTTAGATGCCAACCCCTTAAGGCCAATGCAGTTTACCAGTATATTTACTTCTCACAACACTGCCTTCATATTTAACATGAGTCCGTTATAAATTAAATTCCTTTATTCTAAGGCTAAAGAGAAACAGGTTATGGTCTTTTAAAGAGAAGAACCTATTGCAGAGGAAATAGGATTATTCTAGCATTGGGCTTTGCTTTATCTACAACATGGAAAAAAAACATCTACAGACTGTTGTGAGGCCTGGAATTCAAGAATCTTCTATACACCTAAGCTAGCATTCATCTACAAGGGTAAATGAGGGACCTTTTTGGACACATAGGATTCATGGGCCATCTAAATCCTTATCTAAAGAAAATACATGGGGTTGTAATTTAATGAAGTGACAACTCAGAGCTTTTGAGATAGAGGAAATGAAGAAAGCATTGCGAACAAGGACTCTGGCTAAATATATATGATTAAATCTAAGTTGGACATTTGAAATAGAGGTGTTATATGAGGATTGTTGAAATATCCAAGCTTATACTGTCAGGGAAAGCTTAATTACTATATAAGCTTCTAGTTAATAGCATTTCACTGATCTAAGTTTTTAGGGCCAAGTGGGTGGAAAGTATGAGGGAGGTAAACTCAGTCTCTGTAAATATATTTTTTAAAGATCTATTTATTTTAGAGAGGGCCTGTGAGCAAGCAGGGGGGAGGGGCAGAGGGAGAGCATCTCAAGCAGACTCCTGGCTGACTACAGAGCCCAGTGCAGGGCTCGATCTCACCATCCTGAGATCAAGACCTGAGCTGAAATCCAGAGTCAGATGCCCTTTCTCAGTAAATATTTTTAAAGCACTGTATAGTTTCAGGCATTGAGGCAGACAAATTCACTATTTTATGGTATATAAATCCTAGTAAGAAACACACATTCACAGGTAAATGAGATAATTTAAGAGTATTAAGTACTTTGAAGGAGATAAATTCGGTTGATCATACAGCAGTAGCTGCTGTAGAGTGAGTGGGTAGGGAGTACCTCTTTAAAGTCAAGGACTTCTGATCTGCGACTTGAAGGACAAGGAGGAAAGCAAACACACTGGGAAAAGGATGATCATTTTTTTTTTTTTAAGATTTTATGTATTTGACAGAATGAGAGAGCAGGAAAGCACAAGCAGTGGGAACAGCAGAGGGAGAGATTCCCTACTGAGCAGGGAGCCTGACGTGGGGCTCGATCCCAGGACCTTGGGATCATGACCTGAGCCAAAGGCAGTTGCTTAACCAACTGAGCCACCCAGGCGCCCCTGATCATTTGGTTCTTGATCCCCTTATCTTCCAAATGCAAACTTCATACCTATTTCGATCCTGATGGCTGCCGTGTCCTGTGGGTAGCTGGGTTTAGTTCTGACTGGGACTCTCAGAATACTTGTACAGAATTTTCTTTCCAGTGGACTAGGCTTATTCCTGGAGTCATAACGCTATTGCATATGGAGAACTTGGAGTTTCATGGTTTCCCTGACCTTTCAGAGGTGAGGGAGGATTAAGGGATGGGGATGTCTTTCCTGCTTCTGCTGCCTCAGTGTAGGAGACCAAAGAGCATGAAAGACTATGAGCAGAGAACTGAGCATGCTTTTATACCACAGGTCCAAGGGAATAGAGAGTCTTTCGCCTTCTGCTTATAGGCTTTCTACTTTTTAGGGTACTTAAAAAAAAATGTCAGTAAGCCAATGAAGAAACAGTTATCTGGGGTGCCTGGGTGGCTCAGTCAGTTAAGTGTTTGACTCTTGATTTCAGCTCAGGTCATGATCTCAGGGTTGTGGTGTCGTGCCCTCTGTCAGGTTCCACGCTCAGCAGGGAGTCTGCTTGAGATTCTCTCCCACTGCTTCCTGCCCCCCACACCTGCTCACTCTATTTCTATAAAATAAAAAAAATCTTGAGAGGCTCAGAAGCCAGAGAAATAAGCTGAACAATTACCAGTGTTAATAGTTACTGAAGGATATAATTAAAACTTGAATTAAGCACTTAAGATTCAAATACAGTGGGGACAAGCACTTCTTGGATCTAAAACCATAACTTTTTCATCTGCATTATTAGTGGACTGTTGTTACAGTTTGAATGACCTGGAAAATTTCAAGGAACACCTCAAAGCACAGAGCAAAAATAGAGTGATGTGGACTATAAGGGGAAAAGATAAAAGATGACATGGAAAAGAGATCAGGAGTTGTAACCTGGATCAGCAATTCCAGAAGATAAAAATAGAGGCAATAATTAAAACAAGAGAATAAAACTTGTCCAGACAGAACAGATATCTTACAAAGAACCAGAGTGAGATACAACTTCTCATATGTAACATCAGAAGTCAAAAAAGCATAGAATAACATTTACAAATGACTTTAAGGACTGTATCAACAAGCTTAGACTCAGCCAAAAAATCATGCACCTGTTGAGGAAAAAGGAAGCTATTGGAGCTGTGAAAGATGTCAGAGTATACCTGTTAGTCAGGACAGTCTTGTCTATGGTGTGCTTCCAATCTCCAAATCTCCCTGGCTTAACACAAAAACTTATTTCATATTCTTGCTATACATTCTGCATAGGTTAACATGAGCATCTGCACAGGGACTCAGGCTGTTGAAGGATCTGTTTTAATGAATGCATTCATGATCGCTATAGTAGGTTCCTTCTGGGATCATTCTTTTCCTATCACTTCCTGTTACATTTCCTTGACCAAAGCGGGTCATGTCCCTATGACTCACTTCAAAGGGAGTGGGGAAGTGTAATTCTATGATGTGTCTGGGAGGAAGAGAATCTGAATAATTATGAAAAAGCATTAATGGCTACCATAATGGATCACATATTTATTGTGTCTGAGGAAAATAATTAAGAGTTTGATCAAAAATAAATGTATCCATAGACCTCAAGCTGAAGAAAGATGAAAGAATCGTGAGCAGTGCTTCTTAAGTGTCTGCTTATGTGTGCACGTGTGTGTAGTTTGTAAATGTAAATGGATGAGAAAAATTAAGTGCTTAAAAATATTGGATTAGATGCTCTAAGGGAAATTTTAATAAGCATAAACTACCTTTGCAAAACCTAGTGTGTGGCAGTGAGGGTGGGAAATAAAAGAATTTCAAAGTACTTGGGAGAAGAGAAAGTGAGGGAAAGAAAGGAGTCACAATAGGGAAGGAAGGAGAGGAAGAGTATATGGTGGGCACAGTGTAGGTTACGTTGCATCATGGAGGAAAGAGTTGGTGTCTTGTTTCAGGTAATTATGGAGTTAAATGTATTTGATGCATGCATGCAGTCAGTAGTCACCAAAATAAAGTCAGGATTTCCACAGAAAGGGGAAAGGCTAGAATGATGACCAGTTTGATCAAACTAGGGAAAAAAATGAAGGGAGGGAAAAAACACAAACCATTAAAATAAACATAAAGGCAGAAGCATAGAATAAGTATTTCTCATGTGACAGTACATGTGAATGGATCAAATTTTCCTGTGAGTTTCGGTTGTAAGACATAGTTCAGATCTGTGCTGTTCACAACCCCCTCCCCCACCTACAAAACTGGTAGTTGAACAGTAGGTAGGGAAAGAATGTTGGGTATTTTCGAACCAAAAGACGTCAGAATTGATAATGCAAATAGTAAATGAAACGTATGGTTAAGATTAAAAAAAGATTAAGTAGAAGTTAGTTTATTAATAGAAATCCAGGAGGAACAAAGAACAGGAGAAAATATTAGTGACATGATAGAATGATACAAGGCAAAATAAAGAATGAAGGTTCTATTTATAGACACGCCCACATGCAACACTGGTATGAACGTAAGGCAAGTTCTTAAAAGCCATAAATGGTAAGAAAGCAAAAACCAGAGAGGGGAGGAAGCTGCAGAAGATAATTGCTCCAAGGGTATCTGCTGATTCTAGATTATTTACAAATTACATGTAAGACCAGAATTTTATATAGAGATACTCTCATAGGAAGCCAAAGGACTCTGGATCAGAAACCAGATTACTTACAAAGCATCTTAGCAGTGATTTTCTAAGCCATGTTCCCCACAGGGTGACATGATAGTAGCACAGTATTGCCTTATAACACTGGAGAGGAACCTCAAAATCTAGAGACTTGAAGCTTACAATACGATGGCTGGCACGTTGGCCCATTCTCTCCTAGTTGGGGGGTGGTGGTAAACGGATAGGGAGACCTTTACTCTGAGATGTAAACAAATGGCTCTGGAGGAGATAAATCTCTAAATCTTTCTGGAGCAATACAGTGTCTGCAGCTTCTAAGACATATTTGGTATTCTTACTTCAGAAAGCCCAAATTCTGCATAGATGTGGGATTATTCATGGAAAATTGTCTTGAAATAGGCTGGTTGGAGCTCCTGGGTGGCTTAGTTGGTTAAGTGTCTGCCTTTGGCTCAAGTCGTGATCTTGAGGTCCTGGGATCAAGCCCTGCATTGGGTTCCCTGCTTAGTGGGGAGTTTGCTTCTCCCTCTGCCCCCACCCCTGCTCTCTTGCGCTCTCTCCCTCTCTCAAATAAAATCTTTTTTTTAAAAAAAAGATTTTATTTATTTGACAGAGTGCAAGAGAGCACAAGCAGGGGGAGCAGCCGAGGGAGAGGGAGAGAAGCAGGCTCCTCCCCGCTGAGCAAGGAGCCAGGTGTGGGGCTTGATCCCAGGACCCTGAGATCATGACCTGAGCCGTAGGCAGACACTTGACCTACTCAGCCACCCAGGTGCCCCTCAAATAAAATCTTAAAAAACAAACCCCACAAAAACAGGCTGGTTATGCTCTGAAATGCATAGGAAAAACAGAACATTTCTTGAGGAATGCCATCTAAACCCAAACTGCAAGAGTATTCGGTGGTAATTTTCCAAATAAGATGAGCTTGTAATCAATTAAAAAACAAAAGAAGGTACAAACTACCATGAATTACCCAAACAGCAAGCTATGAATGAAAATCAAAATTTGCAGGTAATAGAATTCATATATACATATACAATATAAACTATGAATATCTAATGTTTAAAGAAACAAAAAAGGTATATTTAAGATCAAAGAATAAGAAACTATCAAAAAATAACCAGGTGATAAGATAGGTTATAGAGAAACTTCAATAACTGAAATGAATTTTATTGGATAAACAGACGTTTAGACATAGTTGAAGAAAGAATTAACCACAAACAGAATTAACAGCAGAGTGACAAAGCAATGGGAAATATAACTTCTAAAAAAGATTAAGTAGAAGTTAGTTTATTAATAGAAATCCAGGAGGAACAAAGAACAGGAGAAAATATTAGTCGAGCTAATGGCTGGGAATTTTTTAGAATAGCTGAAAGATACCATTTCTCAGACTTACAGGTCTACTTACATTTTTCTAAAACGTTGTGTAGAAAAAGTACAGAGTAGCTGGAGAGAGAAATAAGGGATGATAGGCTACAGACTTGGTTTTGATTTGCATTGCTGTTCCGGAATATGCAAATACCTTCAAAGGGCTAATAGAAGAGAAAAAAAGATAAACCAGAAAGTAAATCACTTTTCAAGAACAAGGGCAAAATAAATATTTTAAAGAAATAAAATTGGTTGTCTATACCGATTTTTCACATATCTAAAACTTGTACTTCAGAAAGAAACATAATTATAAAAGCAAGCATGAGGAACGCAAAAAGGAATGGCTAGGAAAGAAATCTGTGAATGGTAAATATAAACAAACACTGACTATATAAGGTAAAAATGTCTGATTTTCTGAGTTTTAAAAACAGGATAGGGCGCCTGAGTGGCTCAGTTGGTTAAGCGACTGCCTTCGGCTCAGGTCATGATCCTGCTCCCTGCTCAGTGGGGAGTCTGCTTCTCCCTCTGACCCTCCCCCCTCTCATGCTCTCTCTCTTATTCTCTCTCTCAAATAAATAAATAAAAAATCTTTAAAAAAAAAAGTTTAAAAAAATAAAAAAAACCAGGATAGAATATGGGTAGAAATAACTTATTGGGTAAAGTGGTAGACCAGAGCTAAAAGTTAAAACATTTAAAGGTTGGCATACCACATAGTAGAAGGGATAAAAATACTGATTCTATATTTGTAAAAGTTACCTGTGCTTACTGAATTATTTTAGGGCAGCTCTGAGAGAATAGAAACAGAATACAAATTAATAGAAAAATGAAATGAAGGGTAGAACTCAAAAGATGACAGGAAATGAAAATGCAGCAAAAGAGCAGAGCAAATAAGCCTTGTGTTAGATAGATATTCCTAACATATGGATTCATTTCTATCTATCTATATATAAATCCTAATTTAAAAAACAAAAATTAGATTTAAAAATAACCCCAGTAGAGCTCTTAGACAAAACTAAAACATTGGGGTACAGAGAGGTTGGATGAAAGGCAAGGAGAAAGTAATTAAAAGAAAGCTGGTATAGTTATTCAAGTAGAACAGAATGCAGTCTTTCTAACAAATATTGTTAGAAGATCATGCTCCATATTGATGAAAGATTAAAATTCATAGAAGATAAAACTAAATGTATATACAGTGAGTAATAGCTTCAAAATATGAAAAGGAAAAATTGACAAGCACAAAGAAAATGATTTTGACCATGATAATGGGAGACTAATACAACTGTTTCTGTAAATGTTAAACAGACATTATATCAGGATCTAAAAGATTTGAACAGTGCAATTAGCAGTATTGACCTAGTAGACATACATGGAACACTGCAGAAAACAACTGAATGCATACATTTCTCAAGCACCTAGGAAACACTTAAATAAAATGACCATTTAGGAGGCTATGTGCCATCAATATATTTGAAATGATTGAGATTATAGAGACCACACTTTCTTACCACAATGTAATTAATTTAAAATGTCTAACATAAAGATAACTAAAAACTCCCATGGCAGAGAATGCTAATTATTTCCCAGTATCCATTCCCCCTTCTTACTTCAGGAGTAGAACTCAATATTTAACTGGGAACACGGCGGTTCTGCCCACCTTGCAACTGGGTCCTGGGATTGTTTTCAGGTGGAGGTGCTTGGTGCAACTTCCTGGTGACCTGTTTTAGAAAGAAAATAGCTTTTAATTTTTTCTTTTTTTTCTTTTTTTTTTGCCTTGTCCATGGGCTGGAATGTAAATGGAGTGTTGGTGGGGCAACCTTCCTCTGCTAAGGAGGGCAGCACCCTAGGGGTTGGGAGAGTAACAAAATGGATGGGCTCATTAAGCAGAGCTAGTCCCTCCAATCTGGTCTGCTCACCTACCCCTGAAAGAGAAGTAAACTTCATCTTTTCTTTTTCTTTCCTTTTTTTTTTTTTTGAGCTTATTTTTAGGTTATGTTATAGCAGCTTATGTCATAATTAATTCAAATTCCCACATATATGGAAACTAAAAAAAAACCCTTCTAAACAATTCATAAATTGAAGAAATTATAATGGAAACTAAACTATACATAGAACTAAAGTCAGGAAGAAAATAGGTATATACCTTCCTGTGTGTGTGGGATGCCACTAAAGCAGTATTTATAGTCTTTACAGTATTTATAGTCTTAAGTGTCTGCCCAGTAGAAAAGAAAGGCTGAAATTTAATAAACTCTCCTCAGATCACTTCCTCACTTTGTTCAGTCTGACACCTTTTGCTCGACATTTCACTATGTGGATGCCCTTTTCCCTTTGCTGGGACTCTGGCATCTCTCTTTGAGCTGCCTTGGATGTTTTCCTTGCTCTGCTCCACCTCATGGCTTTAGAACTGGATTGTTCACAATTGGAAGGGAAGGGGAAATGAAGAGCAGTAAACCCACCTCTCTGTTGTTCCCTCATCCCCCCACCCCCCAGGGCCAAATAAGCTCTTAGCAAAATCTGACATAGATGCTAGAAAATAGGAAAACTGCAGGCCAATCCCTCATGATCACAGATGCAAAATATCCAAGTGAAATATTAGAACTTGAATCAAAATACTGTTTTAATAGGACATGAAAATAGATCATGACCAAGTTGGGTTTATTTTAGGAATTCAGTATTCACTTGGTATTAGAAACGGTCAATGTAATACATCATGTTCAAAGAATAAATGACAAAAATCCTATAATCCCAATAGATCCAGGAATAGCATTTGTCATGCTTCAGCATCTGTTCAGAGTAGAAAGTTTAGCAAACTAGGAAGAGAAGTGAACTTCCTTAATCTGATAAGAGTACCTAAAAATTATACAGTAGACCAAATGCATGAAAAGATGTTCAACATCTCTAATCATCAGGGAGATGCAAATAAAAATCACCATGAGGTCATCTCCCACCTGTCAGGGTGGCTAAAATCAAAACCACAAGAAATACCAGGTATTGGCAAGTATGTGGAGAACAAGGAATTCTTGTACACTGTTGGTGGGAAGGCAAACTGGTGCAGCCCCTGTGGAAAACAATATGGAAATTCCTCAAATTGGAATTACCATATGATCCAGTAATTTCACTACAGGGTATTTACACCAAAAAGACAAAAACACTAGAATATATATACATCCTAATGTTTATTGCAGCCTTATTTACAATAGCCAAGATATGGAAGCAACCCAGGTGTCCATTAATAGATAAGTAGATAAAGATGTGGTATATCGGTGATATTACTCAGCCATAAAGAATGAAATCTTGCTATTTGCAACAACATGGATAGATCTAGAGGGTACAATTCTAAGTGAAATAAATCAGAGAGGAAAATACTATACGATATCACTCATATCTGGAATTTAAGAAACAAATGAGCAAAGAGGCTGAAAAAACTCTTAGATACAGGGAACAAACTGGTGGTTGCCAGAGAGGTGGTGGGTGGGTAGATGGGTGAAATAGGTGAAGGGGATTAAGAATAAGTACACTTATTGTGAGGAACACTGAGTAATATGTAGAATTGTTGAATCATCTTAGTTTCAGGTATGCAATATAATACTATGTTATATTTGAGAAAATTGAGCAGGCAGGATGTCTGGAATTACAGTATCAAATATATTTTCTCTGAAAGCAAGAATGAGACTAGACGCTTGCTGTCACCACTTATATGCATCATTATCTGGGAGGTCCTAATTTGTGACATAAAAAGAAAAGTCAGAAAGGTAGGCAGGGGCCGGAATGTATTTTCTAAGTACCTGATGTTTTAAAAAGCCTTTAAATATATTTATCACTTAATTTTTTTTGTGTAAGTTATCACAAATCTTTTAGGGGGGAATAAGGTAGATGGAGGAAATTAAAGATGGCTACAAATTCTTTGTATTTACTAATCTTAAGAGTCTAATTCCTCTCCCCTTGAATCTGGGCTGGCCTTAGTGACTTGTTTGACCAGAATATGGTGGGAGTGATGGACTGGGACTTCTGAGGCTAGGTCATAAAAAATCTTGCAAGTTTTACTTGGGCTTCTTGGAATGCTGTGTCTGGGAGCCCTGAGCCACAACCTAAGTCCTTAAGTTGAAGGCATCTGAGACCTTCAGTACCGGAGAGGACACAGAGGTGTTCAGGTGAACAGTGCAAACTGAGCCAGGTCTGACTATCTGTGTCAAGGTGTCCGACGTATCCGTGAAGCCATCTTAGACCCTCTTGATCAGCCCATCACCTAGTTAAATCCTGTTGAGTAACCTTTGTTTCACATGAAACAGAATTGCTGATCTGAGCTATTACTGAATTCTTGACCCACAAGACAATGAGATATAATTAAAAGATTAAGTCACTGGGACACCTGGGCGGCTCAGTCAGTGGAGCGTCTGCCTTTGGCTCAGGTCATGATCCCAGGGTCCTGGGATCAAGTCCCGCATCAGGCTCCTTGCTCAGGGGGGAGCCTGCTTCTCCCTCTGCTGCTCCCGCCACTTGTGTGCGCCCATGCGCGCGCGCTCTCCCTCCGACAAATCTTTAAAAAAAAAAAAAAAAAAAAAAAAAAAGACTAAGTCACTAATTCTGTACGTTCATTTCACAACAAAAGATAACCAGAATATAGGGGTAACAAATGAGTAAGTGCAAAAAATGTAGCTTCTAAATAGATACATGGATACTTTCTCTTTAAATTTTATTATGCCTTTTCTCTTAGTGCTTTGTGAATTCCTATATTTTTTTAAAATTCAAGTTTACTCAGATGGACTAAATTTTATTGTACCAGTGTGGCAGACTTAAAGTAATTCTTCTTAGAATGACAGTGCATTTCTATTTAAATATTAATTTTCCCCAAAAAGGACTTCAACCTAGAGTTTAATAAATGTTCCTTGATTAAACTCACTCACTGTTCATTTCTTGAAATGCAAGGTTAGACTGAACAGAAAGAAGACATAAGCCTGAAAATGATTTCTCATGTTAGAAATGATTTAAATTAGTTCATCTGTAGGATCCACTAAGGCTAGGCTTGTTGAGATAAATGTGTCTCTAATTATGTGTTTAGTATCCTACACAGGATGTGTTGACCTCTGTCAGATGATTTAGCTGAATACATTGTTCAATCATTTCCCTTAAAATATGGAGCATCCAAGTTAAGTAATGCATGATAGATTTTGAAGTTTAGTGAGATAAACAATGTTTATTTAATTCTTTAAAATCTTCAGAATAGCTGAGACCTGAAGAACGACTCTATGATAATGTGGAGACTTATAATCAGGTGGAAATACTCAAAGTTCCTGGAATCAAGTCTGGTTTGATTATAATTATAGATGGCCTTGGATGGAAAGCTCCTTAGAGATTTTGTGTATACAATCTGGTGTAGCAAAAACGGTCCAAGTCTGAAGGTCCAGGTGCTTGGGCTTTACTCTTGTCTCCATATTATTTCCATATTATTTGGTTTTAGGAAAATCCTCCCTGTCCCCCTGCCCCGGACTTTAGTTTTCTCATCTGTCAAGTGAAGAGGGTTGGCTTAGCATCAGAAAGATTGGGAGACCTGGGAGGAAGCTGAGGAGCCATATAGTTTAACTTCTTCATTTTACAGGTGAGAAAATAGACCCCTACTGTACAGAGGGTGAGTACATAGTTAATAACCAAGTTGAGCTATTTTGAGAGTGAGATGGGGCCCCAAAATAATGAAACTCCTGTAAGAGGAACATCTTAATTTTGTGATTAAAAACTGTTAAATTGGTGGGCCTATAGCTCTGTTCAAAAACTTACCAAGAATAAGATTATGCTTAAAATTATGTATCTGTATACATTAAAACAGAAAGGGCTTCATGTTCATAATCTAAATATTAGAACTAACATGAGGATAATCTTGGTATATATTAATCAGTTTCTTTTTTTTTTTTTAAAGATTTTATTTATTTATTTGAGAGAGAGAGAATGAGAGACAGAGCACGAGAGGGAAGAGGGCAGAGGGAGAAGCAGACCCCCTGCTGAGCAGGGAGCCCCATGTGGGACTCAATCCCGGGACTCCAGGATCATGACCTGAGTCGAAGGCAGTCGCTTAACCAACTGAGCCACCCAGGCGCCCTATATTAATCAGTTTCTAAGATGAATCTGTCTCTAATAGATCAGTGGTATAATTTCTAAGAAAAAACATTTCCCCCTAAATTCTTATTCTCAGTTTTCTCATAAAATTAAGATGCATATTAGGGATAATAGGTTTCATAAATTGTTGCAGAATTTTGAGTCTAATATTTTTCTGTAGGTTCAGAACTCAAAATCTTAAAATTGAAATTAGGATGTCCATTGAAAGATTCCTCCCACAGTGTAGGATAATCTAAAACACAATTTATAAATGTCTAAGTTAAATCCTGCCCACTATTTAGTTCTCATCATTTTTTCCAGTCCTTCCTTGATTGCATAGGACCAGTTTAAATTCTTACTGTGTGTAAGATTTGTTTTCAATAATTACAACTACCTAAAAGCTTCAAAAACTGAAATTTCTCGATGTTCCATTTACTAGTACTTTGATTAAATATTTCCAACTGATCTAAAGAAAATATAACATTTAGATGACCAGAAAAAAGTCACTGTTGGACATATAACTTAGTTCTCTAATTTGTATTTTAAGTGATATAATTATTACTAAAACCTGGTTGATGATGGTCAACAAAAGGAAACCAAGCATGTACTGCCCTGAATATATTTTTTTGTACTTAACATAGGCGTTATTAAAAACATTCTGTGTCAGTCTACCTTAGGAGTCTGCCAACTTTTTCTGTAAAGAGCCAGATTATTTTAGACCCAGTGGGCCATATGGTCTCTGTTGGAACTACTCAACTTTGTCACTGTAGGAGGAGAGCAGCTGAAGACCGCAGTAACTGAATGGGTGTGGTTTGCGTATATTAGTTTCCTAGGACTCCTGTAACAAAGTCCTACCAAATGGGTGGCTTAAAACAAATTTATTCCCTCCATTTTTGGAGGCTGCATATCCTAAATCAAGATGTTGGTAAGGTTGGTTCCTTCTGTAGATTCTGAGGGAGAATCTGTTCTATGTGTGCCTCCCAGCTTCTGGTGGTGGTGGTGGTTGACAGTATTTGGCATTCCTTCATTTGTGGCAGCATAAGTACTCCAATCTCTGCCTCTGTCCTATGGTATTCTCCCTCTGTGCCCATCTCTGCATCTCTGGGACTGTGTGCAAATTTCCTTCTTATAAAGATACCAGTTATTAGATTAGGGCTCATCCTAGTCCAGTAGGAGGTCATCTTGACTTGATTACATCTGTGAAGCTCTCCTTTCCAAGCAAGGCCACATTCATAGGTACTTGGGATTAAGACTTGAACATATCCTTTTGGGGGACACGATTCTTTCAACTACACTGTATTCCCGTAAAACTTTATTTACAAAATTGGATGGAAGGACAGTTTTGGCCTGTGGCCCATAGTTTGTCCTGCTCTAACTGAACTTTAAAACAGTATTTGTAAATTTTCACATGTGCAGATTTTATCTTGATGGTCGACTATTTCACCTTATTAGAGGCAGTTTTAATGATATAGGCATTGCAGCTTATTTCAAATGCATTTCTGCTCATTAAGTTTCTCAATTTAGGAAGCATGTTTTTAACTAATGCTATATCCACTAAAATTTGTATTCACATTATCATGGCAAACAAATACTTCTACATGTATTCATTAATTTTTTAACTGAATTTCAATAGCATTCATAATTTCAAATGTTTTATGAAATAAATCTGCAAAAGCTTTTCTTAAATTCCTTGAAATGGATAAAGAACTTGAACCATGATTAGAATTAACTGATTTTTAATATTTTGTATTATGTGGTACATCTGTTAAAACTGATGGACCAATATTGATAATTGTCATTAACTGTAGTGCATAGTTAACATTAAGGTTCACGTTCTGGGTTGTATGATTCTGTGGGTTTTGACATCTGCATAATGACACGTATCCACTATTGCTGTTTGGTGCAGAAGAGTTTCACCATCTTAAAAATCTCTTGTTTTTAGTGTTTTCCCTCTCTCCCCTTGTTAACTGATTTTTAAAAACCATCTAATGATATCGGTGTAACACTGGCATCATTGAATTGTTTATTTTTCTACTGGAACTAAAGCATTAATAGCTATTGCTGCCTTTTTTTTTTTTCCACAAGAAAACTTGGAACTGAAAATAAGCAAAATTATCTTAGAAGAGTAGCCTTTCATCTGAGGGGATGGGGTAACTGGGTGATAGGCATTAAGGAGGGCACTGGGTATTGTTTGCAACTGATGAATCCCTGAACTCTACCTCTGAAACTAATAATACACTATGTTAATTAATTGAATTTAAGTAAAATAAAATAAACAAAAAATCCTGCTTCTCAGAGTGATCTGTAAATTCCTCTTGTGTAGCTGAATGTGTTGTCATCCCCTCTGGGCATCGCTTTACTGAAATAGTTAAAACTTCTGGAGTTGATGTTGGTTCTTCTGTAAATTGGTCTTCTGATGTTTCCAAGGTAGCCCTCGTGGGGGATGGTAAATGCTGATATTATGTAAGTTATACTTGATAATTAGTCTTGACAAATGAAATTTAATACTAAACTTCCATTAACCATGTACTTTTAAAATAATTGCTGAAAAGATTAATTGAAGAAAAGTTATGAAACAAAAAAAATAGTCCTACGTTTATATACCCAGTAAATAAGACCACATAGCAAGAGCATATTCAGATTGCAATTTTTGTTTATATTTTGTTTCATTCCAATTCCAGTATAGTTAACATACAGCATTATATTAGTTTCAATATAGTGATTCAGCAATTCCATACATCACCCAGTGCTCATCACAAATGCTCTTCTTTATCCCCATCACCTATTTCACCCATCCCCCCACCTACCTCCCCTCTAGTAACCATCAGATTGTTCTTCATAGTTGAGAATCTCTTTCTTTGGTTCTTCTTTCCTTTGCTCATCTGTTTCTCAAATACCATATATGAGTGAAATCATATGGTATTTGTCTTTCTCTGACTTATTTTGCTTAGATCTAGATCCATCCATGTTGTGGCAAGTCGCAAGATTTCATTCTTTATTATGGCTGAATAATATTCCAGTGTGTGTGTGTGTGTGTGTGTGTGTGTGTATCTTCCTTATCCATTCATCAACTGATGGACACTTGGGCTGCTTCCATAATTTGGCTATTGTAAATAATGCTGCTATAAATATAGAGGTGCATGTATCTTTTTGAATTAGTGTTTTTGTATTTTTTGGGTGAATACCCAGTAGTGTGATTGGTGAATAGTTGGGTAGTTCTTAACTTTTTGGGGCACCTCCATACGGGTTTCCACAGTGGCTGCACCAGTTTGCATTCCCACCAACAGGGCATGAGGGTTCCTATTTCTCCACATTCTTGCCAACATTTCTTTCTTGGGGTTTTGATTTTAGCCATCCTGATAGGTGTGAGGGGATATCTCATTGTAGTTTTGATCTGTATTTCCCTGATGATGATGAGCATCTTTTCATTGTCTGTTGGTCATCTGTAGAATGTCTATTTAGGTCTTTTGCCCATTTTTTAATTGGCTTATTTGGTTTTTGGGTGTTGAGTTGTTTAAGTTCTGTATAGATTTTGGATGTTAACCCTTTATCAGATAGGTTATTTGCAAATATCTTCTTCCATTCCATAGGTTACAAAGGAAACAGTCATTTGCTGTGCAGAAGCTTTTCATTTTGATGTAATCCTCATATTTATTTTTGCTTCCCACCCCCTCCTCCCCTCCCCCCCTCAGGAGGCATATCTAGAGGGATGTTGCTATGACCAATGTCAGAAATTACTGCCTGTGCTCTCTTCTAGGATTTTTATGGCTGTTTTTTATGCTTCTCAAATTTAGGTCTTTAATTTTGAATCTATTTTCATGTATGGGTAAGAAAGTGCTCCAGTTTCATTCTTTTGCATGTAGCTGTCAAGTGTTCCCAACACCATTTGTTGATGAGACTTTTTCCCATTGCATATTCTTCTTTTGCTGAAGATTAATTGCCTGTATAGTTGTAGATTTATATCTGGGTTTTCTATTCTGTTCCATTGATCTATGTGTCTATTTTTGTGTCGATACACCACTGCTTTGATTGACTACAGCTTTGTAATATAACTTGAAGCCTGGAATTGTGGTACCTCCAGCTCTGCTTTTCTTTTTCAAGGTTGCTTTGGCTGTTGGCATCTTCTTCCATTCCATGTAAATTTTAAGATTGTTTCAGTTCTGTGAAAAATGCCATTGGTATTTTGAGAGGGATTGCATTAAATGTGTCGATTGCTTTGGGTAGTGTAGAAATTTTCAGTGTTCTTCCAGTCCATGAGCATGGAATGTCTTTGCATTGTGTCTTCAGGTTTGCTCATCAGTGTTTTACAGTTTTCCAAGTATGGGTCTTTTACCTCTTTGGTTAGGCTTATTCATAGGCATCTAATTTTTGGTACAATTATAAATGGGATTGTTAATTTCTCTTCTGCTTAAGATTGCATTTTTTTACACTCTGTAGTAGGATTGCTTAGGCTCTATTTCTCACATACTTGTTATGCATTTTTGGCTTGTATCTTTCCACTGACCTCATCAATTGGTAGCTGCCTGATTTCCTGCAAGATGACATTTGGACTGTGGTGTGAGCCACGTCTCATCTGGGTAGAGCAAGTGGTTGGCAGGAGCAGAAGCATCAAATACTTGTTCCTCCTGCCACTATGACCAGAAGAAAGTGGCTGTTCCTAGCCTCTCCTGGCTGATCATGTTTTATTAATATTAGCAAGGACCCTGCTTTGCAGTCTTTGAAATGGAAAAGTTAGTTATCATGCATCTAGAAAGAGCCAAGAAAAGAGATAGGTTACCTCTGTTTATCTTTCAGATTTTATAAAACTGTTAGTGTGAACATTGTTCACCCTATGTGCATCTCCCACATGATCAGACGAGACCAATGGCAGGAGCTGCATGTATAAAGAGTTGACCAAACCCTTTTAGAAAATCTTGTTTTAATGCAACTACTACTATTTCACTAAAAATCCAAAATAAACACTAAACTTCCAGTATGGAGGACAGCAGGTGTAAATTGTGGCATTGTGGCTGACGGGGATGTATGGCCATTCTTCGTATAATGTCATGTAGTAAAGATGGACTTTTAGAATCTTGAGCCTAACAGAAGTCGTTTATTTTTATAAAAGTGTACTTTTGGGCTTCATTTCTGCATATTATCTCCTGGGGTATTTAATTTTCCTTAAATTAATTTGCCTGAAAAATTTCTCTAAATAATTTTCCCTCCCTTGGAATATGTTTAGTTTAAGCAGGTTAAAGAAAACTGCTTTCTTCTGGAGAGTGCTGCATAGTTATTCCCTGGAGGAATGTAAAAGAGCTTTTCCTGAGCTAGTGGTTCTCAAACCCTGGTTTGAGAATCACCTACTATGCTTATTAAAACTGTAAATTCCTGGGTTTCATTGGTGGTAGAAATTAAAAGTTCAGTTACGGGCGCCTGGGTGGCTCAGTTGGTTAAGCAACTGCCTTCGGCTCGGGTCGTGGTCCTGGAGTCCCGGGATCGAGTCCCGCATCAGGCTCCCTGCTCAGCGGGGGGTCTGCTTCTCCCTCTGACCCTCTTCCCTCTCGTGCTCTCTGTCTCTCATTCTCTCTCTCAAATAAATAAATAAAATCTTAAAAAAAAAAAGTTCAGTTACATTTGGGGCACTTTAAAGTTACTGACTTGTTGGCTACCTACTCGTTTTTCTACTTTGAAAATGCATTTCTTTCCTTATGCGTAACAAATATTTACTGAGTATTTATTTTGTATCAAGCAACATCTGGGCATTCCTGATAAATAGGTAAGGTCCCTTAAAACGTCAGGGGTCCCAGAATAAAAATAAGGAATAAGTGTTTAGTGTGTTAACTAGAAAAAAAATATAACCTGGGGAAAGTGATATATATATTTTAGGTTTATTTTAAAATTTGTTTCAAGCACCTGAGTGTGATTAAGGGAAGGATGTATGGACACCATGAAAGAAATAGTAATAGAATATATTACATGTGTATAGTGCTAACCTTTCTGATCTTTTTAAGTGTGTATTTCAGAATGTCAACAATTCTTTTTTGAGAGCTCACTAAAAAACTTTCCCTAAATACAATGATTTTCATAGTTTCTTATGAGTTTGTTCCTTAGAAAAGATGTAATTAAATCTTTTATAGCAATCACATAATGATAGCAAACCTAGCTAGTTAAGATATCAATGATTCAGTAAAATTGAAAAACTAAAGAACTGAGGATACTCTTTTGATAAAAACTGATGAAAATAAGTGATTTTTTTAAGTCAATGAGGATTTTACTAAAATAGATACCATTTTACTTCTAGTAAAAGGTAAATTGGAAATGTACCGTGCCATTATTTAATATACAAGATAGCTATAAAATGATCCACCTTAGAACCACTTCTCATTGCAGTTTTTTGGAAAATCAATCTTTTTGTTGTTGTTGTTGTTGTTGTTGTTGTTGTTGTTGTTGCAAGTCAGTCTTCCCTAGAAGGTATTCTTGATGGCACAGCTCGTGAAGATGACATGGATTAGTTAGCTGTATCATGCTAATGAAAGCAGACTTGCTGTGTAGTTTACTTGTGACTGCCAGCCTAGGTGGTACATGACACTCATCACAAGAGTAACATCAGTTTGAAAGCATGGAGGGAGCAGTTCAAATTCCTGTTCACTCCCCAAATAGCTTGAATTTTGTCTTTCTGTTGAGTCAGCAGCTTGTATCACTTTTGATAAAGGTAAAATAACTTCACACCAAAGATTTAGTGTGTATTTGGTGTTTTTCAGTTCCACTAATTTTTTAGGAGATTGAGAATTACTTAGATACCTGGTTGAAAACTGCAAGTAATAGGGATGAGAGCAGGAAGTTGCCAGTCGTTAAAGGATCCCAATTAAGTGGTGTCTGTTGAATGCAGCAAAGACTTGGTGATATATTGACCATATATGCACATTCAATGGCCTAGTCAAGTCCAGTTTGGAGGTCACTCTTGGAAGAGTGACAAGGCTCTTGGAAGGGTGATAAGGTTCTTGGAAGGGTGATAAGGTTCTTGGAAGGGTGATAAGGTTCTTGGAAGGGTGGTAAGGTTCTTGGAAGGGTGGTAATGTTCTTGGAAGAGTGATAAGCCTCTCTAAGTGAGATTTTCTGTGCCACTTTGCGTAGTCAGAGGCAGATCTGCATAGGAAGTAGAAAACTTTCTAACAGTAAAGGTTTTGAGTGGAGAGAACTGAATTGAGACAAAGAGTAAATAGGCATTGTATTTTCCCAGTCAGAGCATTAGTTCAAGACCTTTGTGTGCCAAGTCCTTCGATCAGCCAGTGTAGACAGCTACAAGGGAGGTACACTTACCTGTGCACATCTTTTCTTTTGCACTAGAGGTGTGGCAGGTTATTACTTACCCCATGGTTACATCTGGTTATCCCATGGTACCTCTTCCATTAGCACAACTTAATTATAAGCTCTGCATGGCTTCAGAGGAAGACCTGTACTTTGGAAAATAGAAAAGGCTCCATAGCCTCAAATCTAGACTCTGGGGGCATTTATAGCCTAGAAAAACTAAATGATTGAGACCTAGGGCTTCATGCTGCTGAGAGGAAGTAAATATATTTCCTATCTAGGGTATGGAGATGAGAATAGGACATGAAGGGAGGAGACCTTAAACTCTAGTGGGGCTCTGAAAAATGAGATTAGACTCTGTAACTTAGTAAGAGGAAATCATGGAAACCTAGAGAGTTTCCAGAATTTGCAGAGCAATGGGGACTTCAGCTTCTGTGCCCCAGGAGAACTCAGGGAGGTTATAAAGAACCAAATTCCATATTGCCCAGCATGAATTGGGGGCAGAAGAGGATCACCCCTGACTAAGACCTATTATGAAAGGAGCAGTGAGAATCCCCAGACCTGGAGGGATCTTGGAGACCGAGACCAAAGATAAGACCAAAATAAGAACATTCCAGAAGATGCTAGCATGGACAGATGACTCTCAAGGACAAAACTCTGATGCCCCTCAACAAAGACTTGGAATTAGATGTAACTGTGTTTTCCCATAACATTTTTCCCAATGAATTGAGGTTAAATGATGGGGGGCTCAGTGTAGAATAAGTGAGTCATTGGTCATCTGAGATTGTGGATTGAGATTTGTTTCTGCTATAGATGTTCAATTTCTTGATGGCAGAAAATGTCTTTCCCATATCCTCCATCTTCATACCATCTAGTATATTTGCACCTACTTAATAGATTTTTATTTAGCGCTTGCTAAGTGCTAAGGAAATCAGAATTGGTTCTTGCCCTCAAAGAACTCCCTGGAATTGGTTCTTGCCCTCAAAGAACTCCCTGTTAGACTGCAGGCTATACAAGACATGCACATGGACAAGTAATTGCAATATGGTGTGATAGGCACCATAATATGTGCTCAAGGTGTAAAGGGGGCACTAAAAGGGTGGTGATTTACTCTGTGGGTGGAAGAGAAGTCAGGGAATATTTCAGAGAAAGTAGCTTTTAAGAACCCTTTAAGGATGAATAGGAACTTGCCAAGTATTTCAGCAGAGAAAAGGCTTCTCAGGAATGGGAAACCTTGAATAAGGCACAGAGTAATTTCTTTTCTTTCTTTTCCTCTTTTCCTTTTCCCTTTCTTTTCCTCTTTTCCTTTTCCCTTCCTTTTCCCTTCCCTTTTTTCTTTCTCTCTCTCTCTCTATATATATATATACACTAGAAATATATATATAATATACTAGAAATACTGAATCAAAACAGTTTTACTGATGCAACCTTCAACAGTTAACATTTCTGATTTTATTCAAAACTTTTAAAACTTGCCGGATTCTTACTGGTAAATTTGTAAGTCTTTAGATACATTGACTATTGGACTTTCTTTTTTTTTTTTTTTTAAGATTTTATTTATTTATTTGAGAGAGAGAGAGAGAATGAGAGAGAGCACATGAGAGGGAGGAGGGTCAGAGGGAGAAGCAGACTCTCTGCCGAGCAGGGAGCCCGATGCGGGACTCGATCCCGGGACTCCAGGATCATGACCTGAGCCGAAGGCAGTCGCTTAACCAACTGAGCCACCCAGGCGCCCGACTATTGGACTTTCTTAACTCTTGAAGATTTTCTTACTGCTGGGAAACAGTAACTAAAGTTTGGCTTATCATTAGGAATGAAGGTAGATTTTGTGTGTTTACCCACTCATGCTTTCAACCTGTCCACATTCAGTATTGAACATGTTTCATACAAGGATTTGCTGCAACTCATTCACTGTATTGTGAAGATAAAAGGTACAATATATTAATTCACTTTGTAAACCCTGCATCACTGGAGTGAGAGGCTCTATTACATTATGTCCATGGTCCCGATCTCAATCATATAGACCTAGGATGCAGCCCTGGGATGATCAGTAGATTTGTTGAATGACTCATTTATTCACTCATTAATGAATAGTCTTAGAAGTTTGTTGCCAGGATTAAATAAAAAAGCATAGAAAGAGTTAGCACAGTGTTGGATTCTTGGTAAAATATTCAGTATATGAGAGTCGTTGCTATATTATGGCTATTGTGTGAGGCAAATGTAAAATAACAGTAATGTAGGCAAGAATTCTTTTCATCGTAAAGAGGATCCAAATATGCAACAACATGGAAACATTTTAGTTTTACAATCAGCACATTGTGCCCCTTTAGCATTATCATATCCTGCCTTATCTTTTTCTTGGGTACATGTGACATTCTCCTTCCCTCCCCCAGCCTTTTAGGCTTCCTTTAGTGTATCTATTCTGAATGCTTAGAGCTCAATAGATTTGTCTGCAGTCTCCACGTTTTTCCCTGGGAAGCTTGGTTAAGATTCAGTACTTGCCTCTGAATGAGACTTGGCCTTCAGTAAGGGCCAAACACCCAGTTTTCCTCTAGAAGTTTGCAGTCAGCACGACGTGAGCATAAACATCTGCACTCCGGTCATAATTCTCCTTTAACCTTGGGTTTGTTTAGTATACAAGCATTTGTCCTTATAAGTGTCTCCTCCTCCACTATTTTAACGGCAAAGTGAATGTAAACTCCCCACTAGAATGGAAGCTCTACAAGGACAAGAGGAAGGGGTCTTACCTGAAAAAAAACACTGTTTTTGAGAGGGAAGGAAGGTCAAGTATTACAGGCATGTGTCCTGTAAACCTAAAATTCTGTGTATGTTTAAATCTTGATCGCTTTTTATGGCATCTGTCACAGTCCTTATTCAAAACTTTTTTTTTTTTTTAATATATATCCATACATTTCCAGTGCTGTTCTGTCTCTCACTTCCACAAAAGAGTGGATTGAAAAAGCTAAGTTCTGGGCTCCAAGAGCTTTCCTCCCTGATTCAGAGTAGCATATAGACTCTTCCCTTGTTAATGCCATAGGGTACCATTATTAGCTTCTTATCTTGGTAACTTCATCCATTGATCTCACATTCCTGGATAACTGAATTTAAGAACCAGGAGAAAGGCTTGAGGTAAGTGTGAGTCCTTTTGTGCAGATATGTGTGAGATTAGATAACGAGGGACATCCTTGTGTTAGAAGATGCCTTCAGATTACCTGAGTTTATCTGATTCCAGGTCAGTTGACTAAATATTTAAGTTCCTATTTTTCAGGCTGACAAAACTCCTGTCTTCAGGAGTTCAGAGTTGAAGGTCAGAGGTATATGAACAACTATTTTAAGGTCCAGAGAAGGAAGATGGGAGACAAAGAGAATCAAGTGGTTCAAAGAGCAGTTTAGCCATGATCCTCAAAGAAGGACATTGGGCCTATGATTGAGTTTTAGGAGACTGCCTTAGTAAATCTGTGGGGTGAAGGAGGGTCATTAGCAAAGACTCAGAGAACTAATAGGATGATTAGAAAAAATACATAGTGTTACATAAATTAAAGATCAGTGTTTGAGAAGGGTGGAGGTAAAAAAAAAATAGTATATGAAACAGATCTGGCGATTGGGTTTTGTTTAAAAAGGAGTGGCTAACATGAGAAAGCCTCCCTGTGCAAGGTGATGGTGAAAGCTTTAGAGGCAGGGGTTAAAAGCAGTGAGGAGGTCAATGCAGAAAAGGTAGGTCCAAGGCTGAAAGTAGTTTTAACCAAGAAAAAGAGTGAAATAGACCAATAGTAGAAAAAAAGTAGAAGGCCCAAATGAAGATAGATTTTTAGTGTGTAGTCAATTTGAATTTAATGATCGTTTACTCTAAATTTTGAAGAGCAAAACCAAACATTTTAACTCTCTGCAATTACTTAACTATGTTTGCTGGCAGTTTATTTGCCAACACACTGTTAATTATAGTTTTCATTGGCAAAAGTGGTTGTTAATGAGTAGCCTGATAGAGGTAAATGGAGCTCATTGGCCTTTGCCTTTGGATACAACCATCAAACAAGTCATTAACTATTGCTGATGACTAATTTCTTAGAAATTGCTACTTGTTTTATAGCATCGGGGGGTTGCTCCCTGGATCTTCAGTGAGTAAACAATACACAGAACAGGTTACTAAATATAATAAGTGGGATTGTACAGGAGAGTCTACAGTGCAGACTGAGATTTTGGAAGGAGCAGTTGGATCCTTTGAAAGGTTGGGGTCAGCTCACCATTAGGTCACAGTTTTTTCTTTTTCTTTTTTTTTCTTTTTAAAGATTTTATTTATTTATTTGAGAGAGAGAATGAGAGACAGAGAGCATGAGAGGGAGGAGGGTCAGAGGGAGAAGCAGACTCCCTGCCGAGCAGGGAGCCCGATGCGGGACTCTGATCCCGGGACTCCAGGATCATGACCTGAGCCGAAGGCAGTCGCTTAACCAACTGAGCCACCCAGGTGCCCGGTCACAGTTTTTTCTAATGGCTAGTATTGCCATTTATAAAGGAAAGACTGCCATAGAGCCACTATGGTCAGAAAGCAACTTTAGAATGCTGAGTGGTGGCATTATGTACTATTTATCCAGTAAGAGGCGAAGGAACCTTCTTCTCAAAATGTCATGCTGTGCTGAATTTTTAGAACTTAAAAATATGGCTTAGCCCTCCCAAGGGCATCTCTTATTATTAAGGCAGTGGCAATAAAAGACAAAGACCATATGATTTTTCAGGTTGAGGGTTGTTTTGTTTTGATACAGTTTCTGGGGATGATGTGAGTGTTTTCTTCCATAATTGTTGCTTTAAAAAAAACAGTTCCAACAGTCTAGGTTTTTCATGTATTTAGGTATTTCAGGCATACCAGGGGGTCCTCACAGTCTTTTCCATCAGGCTGATGGATGTTGAAATCGGGCAGTGCCTCTTGATCATCCTGCACATCTCAGTAAAACACTGTTTTGTTTTGCTTTTGTCTGGGATTTTGTTGCTAATCTCTTAATCAGGGCTCTGGTGATTAAACTTGCTATTTGTTAAAATATAAATAAATGAATGTTCACTTTCCACATTTATAATGAAATGTTTACAACAGGAGATAAGTTAACAAAAATATACTTAATGAAAAAGTTGGGGGCTATTGCCAAGTTTCTCTAATGTCCTAACTTCCTATCTATGCTGGAAATCAGTGATTTTTCTTAACTCCAACACTTCTGTAAAAATCTAGTTAATTTACTTCACAATAAACCAAACAGCCTGATGTATGGAATTGTTTAAATTGTCTGATTATCTCTATTTTATAGATACGGGATGGGGTTTGAGGAACCAGCCTTTTCCAGGGCATTTTGGGAAGCAAATGCTGCCCCCCCCCCCCCCCCGCCCTTTTACCTGCAGCCTTGCTGTGTGAGCTCATGCTTAAGCTGCCGGAGGAGAAAAGGTTTCCTTAGGGAGATGCACTTTAGACAGTGTGAATAATTGGGGTTTTATTTACTGCTGAGGAATAAACACATGCTGGCATTTTTATTACTGTTCCGGGACTTGTATGCATCATTTTCCATGATTGCCGTTGCCCAGCCGGGTTGCTACTTGGGCAATCTGACAGACAGAAAATGTTATCTCGTTGCAGATTCTCTTTTTAATTATCAGGGATTTGGAATTCCAATCCAAGAGATTAAAGTTGTGCAAATAAATTAAAAAAAATGCACAACACAAAACCTCCAAAAGTCAGTTCCTAGTTTTACTTTCAAGAATTTTCAGAATCCAGATCACTTCAAGGTCATTTCTGTAATGCAACAATGATAATCTTTGATCATATCATGGAAAAATCTGTGAGCTTGATCTAATTTTTCCCCTTTTTTTTGTTCTAAGGTTATTAAGATGAAAATGTTAATCTGTTTTTAGATTCCAATTATCACTGAAACCATAGAAATTTGGGGACAAGAATGCCCATTAGCACTTTTACCCATGGGCCATGGGTATTCAAGTTTTTCATATCTTGCTAATTATCAGAAGTAAAAATGCATACCACATTTGTTAAAAAGACCATGTACTGCATCTCTTTAAAAACACAGCATTTCATTAACCCTTATAGATTTTTCACAATTTTTGCCATGTGGAATGGCAGAAAATTGAAGTGGAAATGATCTAATTATTAAAGTTATATGTTGCTTATAATAGCTCTAAGTCAGATTTTCTTCATGCAGTCTAAAATACACAAGTTCAGCGGTAAACACTGAGTTTTAAAATTAGAATCTTTTTCTGTACAGTCCCTCTTTCCTTGTATTAATTTAAAAAAAGTTTAACAAAAGTTTCCTAGAATCTTGCTGATTTCTAAAGCTTTAACACCTCTCCAGGTGTATACATATCAGCAGTAATCAAATATTTTGGTGGAAATGTTAAAAATCAGGAAAAAAATCATCATGTGATCCTGCAGTTGGGGCTAAAACTTGTATTCCACCCTCAATTTTATTTATCAGTTGTGTGAGTTATGTCATATAACTGCTCAGAGGCTCAGTTTCCCAATAGATAAAATGAAGGAAGGGATTAAACTAAAGAGTATCCAGGATTCTTTCCAGAGCTACCTCTATGTGATGTTTTTTTTTTTTTTTGTCATTAATACTTGTTCACTGGAAGCTTGGGCTGTTGTTAAGGCAGGTGATAATTCGCCTGTTGTCTTTGTGAGGAATGGTTAAGAGAGTGCTGCTAGAACTAGACTGCCTTGGTTTGAATCCTACCTCTGCCACTTAGTAGGTATTTGGGAGCAAGTTAATCTATTTGTCAGTTTCTTTACTTGCAAAACCAGGATATAGTAATAGGAGCTACCTCACAAGTTTGTCAGAGGATTAAATAAGTCAGTTTATGCCAAGACTTAGAACAATACCTGATCCATAGTCACACTCTAAGCATATTACTGTTGTGATTATAAAATGTAAATCAACTTTCAGTACTGGATCCAGGAGCCACGCTAGGTGGTTCAGACAGAAAGGCATTTTTATTTTTTTAAAGATTTTATTTATTTGACAGGGAGAGACACGGCGAGAGAGAGAGCACAAGCGGGGGGAGTGGGAGAGGGAGAAGCAGGCTTCCTGCTGAGCAGGAAGCCTGATGCAGGACTGGATCCCGGGACCTGAGCTGAAGGCAGACGCTTAACGACTGAGCCACCCAGGCGCCCCCAGAAAGGCATTTAATACAGAAGATCAGGGGCTCACGAAATGGGGACAGTGTTTGAATAAGGGGCAGGACTGGAATACTGGCTCAGGACCTACTGCTGCAGCTGCAATCCAGTGATCAGGAGGCTGCAGCTATTGCTTTCATCACTGAGGCCACCTCTGCCCATGGAATGTTGAGTTTGGACGACTCTGTGACCTTCCTTTCAGCAGAAGCAGTAGCGGGAGGATGGTCTCGGATTCAGGCATTCACAATTCCATATGAGCACATTGCATTGCTGGAATTGAATTTGCATCCAGAGCTCTGGCTACAGAATTGTCCGGGGAACATAGCCTTTACTTTTTGGCCCCTGCTGTTGTATAGGAATACTGTAAGAAGGCGGGAATGGGTGGTGAGGGCTGACCAGTTCCATCTAGCTCTAGCTACCTAACCATGTCATTCTCTTTGCCGAGGCCCCCAAGTCATATTTTTAAGAATGAATTCTGTCCCTGATCTATTATCTCCATAATCCTGCCTCTAACCCTATGAGCTGTGTTACTATTCTTATCCTTCATTTTGAGAAGAAAACAGGCCTAAAGCAGTTCAGTATCTTGCCCGAGCTGCAGTGGTAGAACCTCGGTGATCTGACTCTAGATCCTGGGCTTGTCTACTATGTTGCATGTTGTATGCTTTAGAGTTGTACCTTCATGTTCTCCAGGGACTAAAGGAAGGAGGCCCATTCATTCAGTTCAGCCGTACATACCACACTGGATGACTTGAAAACTAGAAATGTTTTTAGTGAAAATGTTGACATTATTGACATTCTTGATTTCTTCAAGATGTCCACAAACTAGACTGCTGAATAAGATGGTTCTGGGTGGGCAGAGGGAGAGTGAACACCACATTAAAAAGGACATAAATAATATACATGTCTAGTGTCGGGTCAGTTTAATCCTTTTGATTGTGTCCCGAATGAGCAAAGGCTGATTACTGAAGGTGTGGCTGCTAACATCTGAAAAATTACATCTTACTACTGGGCATTCTAGTATATTTCTTCATATGAAACAGATGTATCTTTTGGATTTTCCCAACATAATTCTGCCTTCTAGGATTCCAGAAGAGAGAATTTTCTATTTATGAAAAAAACTGAACATGGGTTCTTAGACACATTTTGGATGTGTTTTTCATTTGAGTGCATACTATGTTTTAGGTGCTGTTGTATGAGCTGGTAATGCATTTAATGGAAAAAAAATGCAAGGTTCTAATGATAGCCCCATTCTATGAGGAAGACAGGAAATACATATGTAAATGAATGAACAGCATACTTGAAAGGTTTGAAAACTAAGATGAAGCAAAAGTTGGGATTGAAATAAATGCGTTACTTTAGGCTGGTGCTGGAAGTCTTCTCTGTGAAGTGAAGTCATGTTTGGAGATCAGAATAATGAGAGATATCAGAAAGACTGATACAAGCATGGGGAGAAAAGAAAATTCAAAGGCCAGAGATGGGAAGGACCCCGATGTGTTTGAAAGCAAAAAAGTAGTTGACTGTAGACAGGGGTAGTAAGAGAGGAGTGGTACAGTTGGAGTTAGGGAGTTAGGCTTAGATTGTATAGGACCTTGTGAGTGAAGTAATGCATTTGGATGTGACTTGACCTGCATGGGAAGCTGTACTAGACTATAATTATTAGGGGGAATGGTATAAACCAATTTTTGCTTTATAAAGATCATTTGGCTACTGTGTGTAGGAAGCCCTTTGGAAGGTGAGCATGAAAGCCAAACTCACCAAGAGGCTGTCAGTTTAAGTGAGAAATGATGTCTTGAATTAAAATTGTAGCAGTGGAGATGGTAAGAATTGGTCAGACTCTCGGGTTAGTTTTGGTGGAATTCCTATGCCCTGGTGGATGGGTTTCGGAGTATGAGGAAAAAAGAAGAATTAAGGATGACACCAAGGTTTTAACCTGAGCCACAGGGTGGCTAGTGGTGTCATTTACTGAGATGAGTGACTTATAGGTGGAACATCAAGAATTTTCTTTTAGGTCCATTGTGAGATGTGTTGTTACACATTCAAGTGGAGATGGGGAGTAGTTGCATATTTGAATCTGGAGCTCAGGGGAAAGATTGAGGCTAAATATTTGGACCTGGACATGATCAAAATATGGATGCTATTTGAAGCTATGAGTTGGCATAGGATTTTCTAGGGAGACTAGTAAGAAAAGTAAGCAGGCCAAGAAGAAAACATTAGATAATTGAACACATTTGGTAGGGGAGGAGTTAGCAAAGGAAACTGGGAAATAGAAACCAATTGACTAGGGGGAAATGTGCATACTTAGTGACATAGATACATAGAGAATACATGGATAACAGAATCAACCAGTTATGTCAAATGCTACAGGACATTTAATAAGAGGACAGTTGATCATTAGAATTAGCAAAAGGAAAACAGAACATTAGTTACCTTAAGAATGGGTTTTGGGGTGCCTGGGTGGCTCAGTGTTAAGCGTCTGCCTTCGCTTTGGGTCATGATCCCAGGGTCCCGGGATCGAGCCCTGCATCGGGCTCCCTGCACAGCAGGAAGCCTGCTTCTCCCTCTCCCACTCCCCCTGCTTGTGTTCCCTCTCTAGCTGTGTCTCTCTCTGTCAAATAAATAAATAAAACCTTAGAAAAAGATGGGTTTCAAACACTGTGAGGACATAAGCTCAGTTGGAGTAAGTTGTGTAGACAGTGGCGGGGGGGCAGTATTTTCTTCTGTGACATGTTGATATTTCTCCACCCCAGCATGTATGGAGAAATGCAAGCAGGGGTTCATTAATGAGGTCAGAAAATTGGTGGCTCTAGCTTTTGACCCCAGGGCTATATATGCATGGTTTGAGGCTACTCCTGCATAACCTTTTTGCATCCTGAAATAGAGATTGGGGATTAGAATTTCTACCAGCAAACCTATTATTGTTCAGAAAAGTAGTGAAACAACCTCATACTACTCTTATGGTATGTTTCAGTGGATTTGATTAATAGAAAACCATGCTATTTTTAGCATAATTGAGCATTATATCTGGGGAAAGTTCAGGAGAGATTAAGTAGGCAGTGAATGCCCTGGTTTGTAGATGGCTGTTGGAAAATTTGAATAGTTTACAAAAATGAAGTTCTTTCTTCAAATATCAAACAGTTCATTGAATTATGTTGGCATTCCTGGACACTAATGCACATAATGAGAGAATATTCTCCATTATACATGACATCTGGACTGGGAACAAAAACAGAATGTCAGCAGATCTAGTAAAGGTTATGATAATGGTTACAGCCAATCTGGCTGACAATGCTGTGTGTTCTTTTGACGGCCTGTGGGTGAGCAAGACAATCCTTTGAAACCAAATAAACACATTAACACAAGACAAGCAATGTTCTGAGACGGTGCCAACTTGAAAATGTCCTGTGTGGACTCCTCTCAGGGGTTGTGAATTTGGGGAAGGTGTATTTTGGGATATGTCACTAAATTCACTGAAATGTAGGCCTTTCTTTCCTCTTCCCTATGGAGACAATTTGGAAGTGTTGTTTAAGGGTTAGTAGCTTATGCCAAGATGTGGATGTTGACGTCCTAGTTGTTTCCTGACTCCCCTTCTGTGAGCATATGTTCAGCTTGGCTTGTCTGCGTTGTCTGGAGGAGGCTTCCAGACTGATTCTGGGCAGAGCTAGGCACTTGCTGAAGAGCACCTGATCCCACTTCATTTCTCTGTATCCTGGCTTACTGCCCCAGTCACCAGTGGAAAGCTGGCAACTTGAGTTTGGCCCTCTCTGTAAAGAGAAGCACCATAGTTACTGCTTGTATGAAATAGTGTTTGTGGATTACAAAAGAAGACCTCTTGACTTGTTTTGATAATCTTTGGGAAATAGATGCCTTAAATATTCCATAGTCAAAATGATCACTGGGATGACAAAGAGGACAATGCACATGAAAACATTTTGTCAGCTATAAGGCACACGCTAAACAATTAGTTGTTATAAATATTAGTGTTTCAAAGGATAAGGATATTTATACATAAAACAGTTAATAACAAAAATAAAGGAACTGATAGTAATACAATACTAGTAGGGGACTTTAATGCCCCACTTACATCAATGGACAGATTATCCAAATAGAAAATCAACAAGGAAACTGTGGCTTTGAATGACACGATGGGCCTGATGGATTTAACATATTCAGAATATTCCACCCCAAAACAGCATAATACACATTCTTTTCAAGTGCACATGGGACATTCCCCCAGAATAATCACATATTACGTCACAAAACAAGTCTCAACAAATGCATGGTATAAATTTGATCCTTATGAATCTTTCTTGATCACAACACTATGAAACTAGAAATCAACCACAAAAAATCTGGAAACCACAAATACATAGAGGTTAAATAACATGGTCCTAAACAATGGGTCAACCAAGAAATCAAAGAAGAAATAAAAAACATAGAGAAAAAAGAAAACAGTCCAAAATCTTCAAGATGCAGCCTAAGTAATTCTAAGAGGGAAATTTATACCAATACAGGCCTACCTCAAGAAGCAAGAAAAATCTCAACCTTATACCTAAAGGAGCTAGGAAAAGAACAAACAAAACCCCATACCAGCAAAAGGAAGGAAATAATAAAGATTAGAGTAGAAATGAATGATACAGAAACAAAAAAATCCCAAGAGAACAGATCAAAGAAAGCAGGAGCTGGTTCTTTGAAAAGATCAACAAAATTGATAAACCTGTAGCCAGACTCATCAAAAAGACTCCATCACAAATGAAAGAAGAAAAATAACTGACAAATACAAGGGATAATGAGAATATTATGAAAAACTATATGCCAAAACCTGAACAACCAAGATGGAATGGATGAATTCCTAGAAACACGTAACCTATCAAAACTGAAGCAGGAAGAAATAGAAAATTACTGATTCAGTTTCACTGCTGGTAATCAGAAAACTCCCAGCAAACAAAAGTACAGGACCAGACAGCTTTACACTTGAATTCTACCAAACATTTAAAGAAGAGTTAATACCTATTCTTAAACTATTCCAAAAAATAGAAGGAAAGCTTACAAATTCATTCTGTGAGGCCAGCATTACCCTGATTTCAAACCCCCCCCCCAAAAAAAAACACACACAAAAAACAAAACCGCAGGTCAATATCTCTGAATATAGATACAAAAATCCTTAACAAAATATTAGCAAACCAAACCCAACAATACATGAAAAAGGTCATTCACCACAATCAAGTGGGATTTGTTCCCAGGTTGCAAAGGTAGTTCAAATTCACAAATCAGTCAATGTGCTATGTCACATCAAGAAAAGAACAACCTATGATTTCAATAGATGCAGAAAAAGCATTTGATGAAGTGCAACATCAATTCAGGATTAAAAACTCTGAACAGATTAGGTTCAGAGGGAACATACCTCAACATAATAAAGTGCTTATGTGAAAAAACCCACAGCTAACATCCTTTTCAGGGTGGGGAGGGGGCGGGGAACAGAGCTTTTTCCCTTTAGGTCACGAACAAGATAAGGATGTCTACTCCCACCACTTTTATTCAACATAGTGCTAGAAGTCCTAGCCACAGCAATCAGACAAGAGAAAGGAATAAAAGGCATCTAGCTTGGTAAGAAAGAAAGAAAACTATTTGTAGATAACAAACTATATGTAGAAAACCTTAAAGACTCCATCAAAAAACTAGAACTGATAAATGAATTCAGTAAGGTTGCAGGATACAAAATCAATGTGCAGAAATCCATTGTATTTCTATATACTAATAAGCAGCAGAAAGAAATACACAGTCCCCTTTACAATTGCACAAAAAAAATAAATACCTAGAAATAAACTTAACCAAAGCAGTTAAAGACCTGAACTCTGAAAACTATAAAACACTGTTGAAAAAAATTGAAAACAAAAAAAAAAATGGAAAGACATTCCATGCTCATGGGTTAGAACAGATGTTGTTAGTGTCTATAGTACCTAAAGCAGTCTACACATTAAATGCAGTCCCTATCAGAATACCAATAGCATTTTTCACAGAACTGGAACAAACAGTCCCAAGATTTATATGGAGCCACAAAAGGCACCAATAGCCAAAGCAACCTTGAAAAAAACCAAACCTCGAGGTATCACAATTTCAGACTTCAACTTATATTGCAAAGCTATAGTAATGGAAACACTTTGGTACAGGCACAAAAACAGATATGTAGATCAATAGAACAGAATAGAAAGCCCAGAGATAAATCCGTAATTATATGGTCAATCTTCAACAAAAGGTATGCAATGGGAAAAAGTCTCTTCAACAAACTGTGTTAGGAAAACTGGACCACTTTCTTACACCATACACAAAAATCAAAATGGGTTGAGAACCTAGATGTGAAACGTGGAGCCATAAAAATCCTAGAAGAGAGCACAGGCAGTAACTTTGACGTTAGCCATAGCAATTTCTTTCTAGATATGTTTCTTGAGGCAAGGGGAACAGAAGCAAAAATTATTGGGACTGCATGAAAATAAAAAGCTTCCACACAGCAGAGGAAACAATCAACAAAACTAAGAGACAACCTACTGAATGGAAGAAGATATTTGCAAATGACATACTGATAAATGATTAGTATCCAAAATATATAAAGAACTTCTACAATTCAACACCAAAAAAAAAAACCCCTAAATAATCTAATTAAAAATGGGCAGAAGACATGAACAGACATTTCTCCAAAGATGACATTCATATGACCAACAGACATAAGAAATGATGCTCAACATCACTCATCAGGGAAATGCAAATCAAAATCACAATGAGATATCACCTTAGCCTTGTCAGAATGGCTCAACTCAGAAATGCAAGAAACAAGTATTGGCGTGGTTGTGGAGAAAAAGGATCCCTCTTGCACTGTTGGTGGGAATGCAAGCTGGTGCAGCCACTGTGGAAGACCATATGGAAGTTCCTCAAAAGCTAAGAGAACTACTCTATGATCCAGTAATTGCACTAATGAGTATTCAAATATGAAATCAGGAGTTTGAAGGGTTACTTGCACCCCTATATTTATAGCAGCATTATTTAGAATAGCTAAACTATGGTAGCAGCCCAAGTATCCATTGAAAGATGAATGGATAAAGATGTGGCATATATATATATATATATATATATATATAATGTACACACACACACAGTGGAATATTATTTGGCTGTAAAGAATGAAATCTTGCTGTTTGCAATAGCATGGTTGGATCTAGAGAATATAATCCTAAGTAAAATAATGCAGTTGGAGAAATACAAATGCCCTATGACTTCACTTGTATGTGGAACTTAAATGAAAAAGGAAAGACAAATGAAAAAAGACTCAACTATAGAGAACAGAGGGTTACCATATGGGGGGGTGGGAATGGGTGAAACAGGTGAAGGCCATTAAGAGTACACTTATCTTAGGGCCCCTTGATGGCTCAGTCAGTTAAGCATCCGAGTCTTGATTTTGGCTCAGGTCATAATGTCAGGGTTGTGAGATTGAGCCCTTCGTTGGCTCCCTGCTGGGCATGGAATCTGCTTGAGATTCTCTCTCCCTCCCTCTGCTCCTCCCCACCCGCCCTCTCTTAAAAAAAAAAAAAAAAAAAAAAAAAAAGTGCACTTACCTTGATGAGCACTTAGTAATCTATGGAATTGTTGAATCATTATGTTGTACCCCTGAAGCTAACACAACACTGTATATTAACTATACTTGAATTAAACACATATGTATATATATTTGTTTCCACATTCCTATATTCTATATTCTTATTGCTATATTCGTTTGTATACCCTCTTTGGAGAAATGTGTATTCAAGTCCTGTTTGGTTTTTAAATTATTTGTGGTTTAAGTTGAAGGCACTTCTTGTAAATTCTGTGTATTAACCACTTACCAATTTACAAATATTTTCTCCCATTCCATATGTTGCCTACTTACTGTGTTGATTTTTGTCACGTGATGGACAGTTTTTACTTTAGATGTAGTACCACTTTTTAAAAAAATTTATTTTTTTGTTGCCTGTCCTCTTGGTATCACATCCAGGAAATTCTTGCCAAATCCAGTGTCCTAAAGCTTTTCCTGTTTTTTTGTTTTTTTAAGAGGCTTACGAGTTTGAGGTCTTATGTTTAGGTATTTGGTCCATTTTGAGTTTGTGTCTATAATGCAAGGTAAGGGTCCAAATCCATTCTTTTGCATGTAAAGATCCAGTTTGCCCAGGAACTTTTGTTGAAGAGACTGTCCTTTCCCTATTGAATGGTCATAGTATCCGTGTCAAAAATCATTTGGAGTTTAAGAATTACATTTTCTTAGTACCCTGAAGATTCTGTGGAGCTATTTTTGAGTTTCCATTTTAGCTTTTGAGGAGTCTGCTTTTAATTGCATTGTTCAATTTTTTTTTTCCAGTTGCTTTTAAGACCTTTTTATTCTTTTAAAAAAAAGTTCACTGTAACAAATCTAGGTGTGGATTTCTTTGTTCACCTGGCTTGAGATTTTGGGCGATACCTAAACCTGAGGATGGGCATCTTTCATTTACTGATGGTTCCTCATCAGTATTTCTTTAGTTATGCTTCATTTCTTTCTAGAATCTTTTTCTGGAAATCTGAATAGATCTGTATTCTCTCTTCTCAGTTTGAACTTGGTGTTTCCTAGCTTCTTAGACTCCATATTTATCATCTTTTTGTCTCTCGCTGTTACATTCTGCATTTAGTCTTTAGCTCTTCCAGTTCATTAACTTTTCTTCTGTGTCAAGTTATTTTAACCTGTCCATTGAAACACTGCATTTTTCATTTGTTTACAACTTTACTAATCAGAATCATGTTTTTGATAGTTTTATATTTTTTTACTAACTTTTTACTTTATTAAATTCTTTTTAAGATTTATTTTAGAGAGGGGGGAGGGACAGAGGGCAAGAGAGAGATGTTAAGGAGGCTCCATGCTTAGTGCCAAGCCAGGAGGAACTTGATCTCACGACCCTGAGATCATGACCTGAGCTGAAATCAAGAGTGGGATGCTTAACCAACTGAGCCACCCAGGTGCCCCAGTTTTTGTTTTTTACTATTTAAAAAATTGGTTATTCATGTTTTATATTGTGTCTGATAATTTAAATACCTGCAGTTTTTTTGGGTCTGATTAGTTGTTGTAGGCATCTCACTCACACAGGATTGTTTCCTGTTGTGACTTTGTTTTGATTGTGAGCTTATGACGGCCGAGTTTTTTTATCTGTGGGAATTGTATGAAGCCTGAGGTTGAGGTAATTTTTCCAGAGAGGATTTAGGTTTGCCTCTTCTAAGTTACCTAGGGACACTACAATTTGGGCTAGTTTAACCTAATTCTCTACTTGAGGTTTTTCAGACCATAAAAGTGATGTAAATTCTGATTCTGCATCTGTTAGGAAGTTAACCTTATTAGGAATTTTCAGGTGAGACTTCTTTCTCACCATCTGTGGCCTATGCCTGGTCAGGCGATTTTCTTTATTGTCTTCCTTTGTGGGGCTTTTATTTGTATAGGTCAGTCTTCTGTGTTCATTTTTGGGGTGGAGTTTAACTAGCCTTTTGGAGGATTGTGATCTGACTTCTCATCTTTTTTTGGATGCCTTCAAGTTTTCGTCCCCCCCCCCCCCCCAAAAAAAAGGCAAGTGCTTGTGGTTGCTTTTGGAGGTCCATTCGTTTCTGTGCCTGGCTTCTGCTTTGGATTTATTATTATTTTTGGCCTCTGAAGATTTTCCCATTTTTTCCTGCCAGATCAGGTAAATTTAAAAAGACACTTTAAAAATCTATCATATTAAAGGCACTCAGAGGAGATCTAGCCTGTTATAATGCTGGATATAGAATTCCTACTTGGCTTATATATTTGAAACTTACATAAGTTTAAGTTACTATCATAATTAGAATCATTTATAATTTAATGTGACAAATTTATTCAGCTAGAATAGTTTGCATCCCCCTGTTCACTTTTTGATTAAATGGGTACCTTTAAAAATTCAGTTTTATGCAATGTTCGGTTATGTTCATATATACAGCTCAGTTACAGAGCCCATCCTATTGGGGCTGGAAATGTAGTCCTTGACTAGGTGTGAACGTTGAATAGGAGGCTGAATCTCTGGCGGACAGTCTGTCCCTACTAGAGTCCTTTTTTCTGGCCGGCAAGTATCTGTACACACACTTTTTCCCATACCCAGAACACACATAAACCCCTTGCCCAAAGGAGAAAACTCGAAACCTGTTTTTTACTCATCCAGCTCAAAGTTTAGGATCCACCTGGTTTCCTGGGGTTTGGTAGCCTGTACAGTGAAAGATATGTTGGTTCTTCTGGAAGTTCTTAAGATGTGGAAGGCCTTATGTGAGTCTCATGAATTCGTCTGTCAGTCATACTGTGGCTTATTTGATTCCACCTCTTTTTCATACTTCTCTGTAATCTCTTTTACTTAAAAAAAAAAAAAAGTCCCTACATGTGACCCCAGTTACTTCCGCTCTCCACGCTTTTAGTGCTAGGAACATTCAGCACTTTATGTGAGGTAAGTTAAACACTGATTTTCTCTGTGTTGTGGGGGGGTCGCTCAGCAGGGTGGCTTGCAGACCTGGAGTGTTTGTCTTTGGTGGGGCAACTTTTTGTGCTTCAAACCTGTTTTATTTACTGGCGTGCACACCTCTTGGGAGGAACGTGGAGTCAGGATGAGCTCCAGCCCCTACTCCATGCCTGGAAGTTCCATTCCCCTCTGCCTCTGGCCATGGGGCCATCTTTGCTTTGTGATTCCAGCATCCTTATTTCTCAAGATCCTCTTTCCCATGTGGCTCATCTCAAAGCTCCCAGCCCTTGCCGTCGTACCTCAAATATACCTGGAACCTAATCGTGGCCAGGCTTCGAATCTTGCCTCTCCACGGCGCCCCACTTCCTACTCCATGCAAAACAGCATGACCAAAAACAGAGCAAAAACACCCAGTTCCTTTTTGGGCAGAGCTGTTGCCTGGTTTCCTGTGCCAGAATACCTCAGTCTTGGCTTTCGGATAGGGTAAATGAATATTTATTTAGTGTTTCACTGTATTTTATGGTGGTAATATGAGGTATTGATTGAAATTATTTCTCTGAAGCCAAAATGTCCCATGTGAATATCTATAGCACTGAGAAAGAAGGAAAATGGGAATGGTGTGTGTGTGGGGGGAAGGGTGGGTGGGTGGAACTCTATCAAATCAGTTAATTTTTCCCCTTTACATAGAATATTGTCTTTCTGTATTGAAACCAAAAAACAGGCATACAGCATGGGGAGCAGATAGACCAGCAGCTGTGATAACTTGCCTGGAAGCATGGCTTTTGAAGTAAAAGTGGAACCATTTGAGATAAAATGAAAAATTGGGCCCCACATGGAAACAAACCTTAACTTAGGAAAATAAAAACCAGATCATTGAGGATTCAAAGATTATATCCTGTTCTGTTTGCTGTACTTGGTGCTTAAGAGTCTCCTGGATCAGTTTATAAACTTCAGCCCCTCCTGGGCTTTTGTGTAAGGTCAGAAGCATGTTGAGAATTTGAGGAATGCCACGTGGAGCTTTTGTATTCCAGGACATGTGTGAAGGAAAAGAGCCCGTCTCGGTGATTACTTGGTTTTATTTTTAGAACCACCTCTTTTCCTGTCATCTCTCCCCTCTTCTTTCATAATACTATCAAGATGGCCGATAGGCAAGCGTAGACCGGAGTTTGGAGGAGAAAAAAGGCTAATCCTAACTCAGCCTAAGGGAATTGCTAAGAAATCAGAAGTTAGCTAATGAGCACAAATAGACCACTATTCTTGAAGATGCAATGTAGAAAAACACCTAAAATAAACTCCGGGGGAGGAGGAGAGAAGTATGAGATTCACACTTCCCCATGCTCTTCATTTCCAAAGTGTTGAGAGAAAAGTGAGGGATTACTTGAAAAATTAAGTGAAAGTTCGAATAAATTATTTTGATTAAAGGAAGCTGTTGATGAAATAAAAAAAATAGGTGAAAATATGGAATAGTACCAGGAAGACAAGAGAACGTGCTTTATGTAAATGTCCCAATATCTGAAACTTAACAACTATTTGAGGTGCCATTTAAAAACTTATAAACTGTTGTTATGGAAGAAAACTTCAAAATGCTAAGCCAAAAAAGAACACCAAACCCACACACCTGATGACAGTGTTAAATAGGTTAGAAGAATATAAATCAAAGTTAACAATTGATAAATTTGAAGTGAAATCTTCAAACCTTTGAAACTCTATCAGTATTTGGGGGGATGTGTGATTGCAGTGGTAGAAGCCACTTACCCTAAATCTTGAAAGAAATGTTTTTCCCTCTTCCTCACCTTTCCAAATCACTTACTTGGAAGAACACTTGCTGGCTGCTCAGCTCCTACGGTCTCTTCTGTTCTGAAGAATTAGGAAGATGATCTGTGAGCTAGGAAAGTGCCAGAAGCAGAGGAGACTGGATCCAGTGACCTCCATGATGTGGGAACAGGGAACCAGAACCTTCTAGGGCCAGAGAGATGTGAAGAGCAGAGTAGTCTGAGAACAGGAGAAAAGTAGAAAGGAGAGGAAAAGAGAATTTCACAAGTGTGACTGTGAGTTTAAAATTAGAATCTCTTTGAAGTACTTTGAGGTGCATTAAGTATCGGAATCCATTTTTTTTTTTAATATGTGCTTTTGGCTATTCCTTGAAGCAGAGTGGCTCTTGAGCCCCATGGAATTCCTCCTGTGTTTAGGTTAGAATTAAGTAATAATCCCTATGATGGATTCCAGTAATGAGGATCTTTGACAGCAATGTCATCACTTTTGTAAAAATTCATCTTTTTTTTTTTTAAGGTTTTATTTATTTATTTGACAGACAGCGAGAGAGGGAACACAAGCAGGGAGGAGTGGGAAAGGGAGAAGCAGGCTTCCCGCCAAGCAGGGAGCCTGATGCGGGGCTTGGTCCCAGGACCATGGGACCATGACCTAAGCAGAAGGCAGACGCTTAATGACTGAGCCACCCAGGTGCCCTAAAAATTCATCTTTAAAACACAAGTACTTTGAATGTCCAGTGATAATTTGAAAATGTCTTTTTTTTCCTCCTGATTCTCTTGGCTGTAAACATAGTTAAATGAGGTTAAGTGAATTGGCTTTTGTAGTTACTTGTTGGACAGTGAGTAGAGAGTAGGAGATGATTGTTTCTGCATATTTTTCAGTATCTTAGTACACTTCTATAATGAATTCTGTAGCCTGTTTGGGTATTTAAGAGGCATGGATGGAGTGAAATTGGGAATATGACTATTAAAATTCTGTTAAAGTATTTTCCTGGTTTTTCAAGGCCTCTGGTCTCTATATTTCTTAGGCACTGAAAATTATGCTACTTGAGCAATTCTTTGGGAATGTCTGGGCATCAGTCCAGGCACCTGCAGGGCTGGCTTATGCAAAACTGAGAAATACAGGCGATTTCTCTTCGGCACTTTTCTGTTTGGTATCCCTGGCTTCTTGCTGTGACTCAGCTATCAAGGATTATCCTGCCATTTGTAAGTTGTCTTTAGTGCCCATTAGGGGTGAGTGAATGTGACCTTGTAGGTTAAAGTTTTGTGGATAGGAGAACCTGGAAGACTTAAAGCTTTTCCTAATAAACATCCGTCCTTCCGTCCGTCTGTCCTTCCTTCCTTCCTTCCATCCATCCATCCATCCATCCATCCGTTTATAGCTTTGCGCAGTGGCAGTATCGTAGCCAATGAGGTTTATCCGAGGCGCGATTATTGCTAATTGAAAACTTTTCCCATCCATCCGTTTATTCATTCAATTCCTGTATAATAACCAGGTAGTAATAATCTAGCACATCTAGTAATAATGAGCACATCCCAAGAACTGCTCTAGGCATTTGACATGTATTGTAAGCTCATTTAACTTCCACAACCGAGACAGGAACTAGATGAGTTAACAGCTGAGGACATCTCACAACATTCCCACAGTTCCACAGTTAATAAGCAGGTGACCCAGGGCTGGATAGATCATCTGACTCCAGGGCTACCTACTTCTTTGTCCTTGCTATTTCTCAGATCAGCCAGTGTGATGCCAAGATCAGCAAAGTGCTGTCCTCCAAACATATACTTGAACTCATTTTTATGAGCGCCTGCCTTACATTGGACACACTATTTCAAAGTCAGTTTTTGGGGGTGGGGGGCCAGAAGTCACGAAGAGATTAGCTACATCACCATTGTCTTTGCTTTGGAGAGTGCTTTATGCAGAACTAAAGTACTTCATGTAATCCTTGCTTTGTTATCTGCTTCTCAGTTTTTCTAAAAATAATGGTGACCCATGTGCCGAATGAAAAGTTCAACGTTCGACTTGTTTCATACAAATACTTTAAAATACCTAGTTTTAAATTCTCAGTAAACCTTCTGAAATCAATACTTCTTAGATGTTTAAGAAACAATTATTGCAATTGTTGCAAATCAGATCAATATCTATGAGTCAAGGTTAAGATACAGTAAAATTTATTTCAGTGTTGAACCTTTCTGCCTCAGGCATCCGTTTTCCAGAAAAAAACATGCAGATGTATTTAAAAGACTTTTTATGGAAGCTCTTTGTCTTCATGATCTTACCTAGGAAAGATATTGTTATGATGCAACTGGTTTATAGCAGTGTCTCTCAGTCCTGGCTCCATATTTTAGTCACCAGAAGAATTAAGAAAAAAAAAAAGAAAAAAGTTGCCTGAGCCCAGTCACTAAGTTTCTGATCTCTGGTAGAGCTTTCACATTATAAACTTTTACAAACACTACAGGGAATATTAATATGTTGAATGCTGCTGGATTAGGGTATAAAATGATTTCATTTCTCTCTCCACATCACCTTTCATGGTCTTTCCACTCTTAGAACCATACATAAGTTAATGAAAACCTATTTTCAAAAATGAATCAGGAAATAAGCCCCAAATAGAAATGATTTATAAGTGATCAATAAGCTTATCCTTTGCTCATTTTTAGTATTCAAGGCACAGCTAAATGGCATCATTAGAATAAAAATCCAATTATAGCACAGCTGTGTTAATTATGAAAACAGATTTAAACTTTAGTCTTGCTCATTTGGGTACCTTATTTGGAGTAGGCTTTTGCGTTTTCTCCCTTATACTCCCTATTCTCGTTTCCCCTCTCCCATTCATTTTCCCTCACTCCACTTTGTTTTTTTGGCATACAGCAGCTTGACGTGGCTGCGACTTCCTCAAGGTCTTTCACAGGTGCCATGGGACACGTTGCATTTCTTATCTGCAATAAGGCAGAGGGTGAGGAGCAAGGAAGATTAAAAACAAACTTTACTGATACATACCCTTACTCTTGGACTTAATCTATGCCTGAAGATATTTTGACCTAAATTACAAAATACATTAGAGTTTCAGGAAAGGCAGCTGCTCAGGTTCACTCTTAGCAAGTTCAAATTGAACTCCATGGACTATGGAACAGGAGAAATTATTTACAATCTATTCAGTTGCCAACACTTACTTTGAGCTGAAAAATATATACATTTGTATTCCTGTTATATTCTGTTGTGCTCTTCCATCTTTCACCATCCCTTAGGACAGGGAGAGAGTTGGAAGGAAGGAAAGAGATGCTTGCTAAGCTCCCCAGTTCCAGACAGAATGAATAATGTGAATAAAATGCATGTTTCGCCCAACAGCCCTCAAGTGGCACATAAATAAATCGTATACAAGAATGGATTTTTATGGTGCAATTATTTTTATTCAGAAGTGTGGATACGTGGATATACAATATCTAATAACACAGGGAATCCCCCCCGGCCCCCCGCCCCGGGAAACAATAGTTTACACTTGTGTAAAAGCAGCTATACTCAGAATGATTATTATGTGGAGGCCAAGAATGTGCTTGAAATAACAATTTTCATCATTACTAAGAACTGTTTAAAAGAAAGCATGTTTAGTGATTAGATTGTGAACTTTCCCATTGAAGTGACCATGTAAAGCTCCCTCTGTAAAGAAAAAGTATAGGATTAGTAACTTGCTCTGAAAGAGATCAGGATCCTTGAAAAATTTTCAGCCTTGTTTTTAAAAGGGTCTTCAAAATGGAAACGGATATGCATGAAGGTATTACTTTCCCTTTTTAATGTTTAATAATGAAAGTATTGATCTATTTCATAATAGCCTTTGGTGCTGATGCATTTCACAATTGGTGTCCCATAACACTGGACTATCATGTTTCTGTACGTGGTTATGATACTCTATAGCTAACGTTTGCTCTTGAAATGACAATTGGAAGTGTCTATGATCATGAACCAGTGCATTGGATAGTTAATTTTGAGTGGAATCGATAATGAAGCAAACTGGTTACCATTTTGGTGGAAAGGTTTGCTTTTGGAAGTGATATTTTCAACCTGCCTTGAAAATTGCTGCCAACGCCATTATTCTTCACCTAATGAGAGACTTTCCTGGAGTCTTAATGAATCCAGCCATTTTCCAGTGCAGTGTTCAATACTGACTTGTGGACTGTGCTCTTCCAGGCCTGAAGTGAAATTCATCAATGTCTGTCTTGTTGGTAAAATCATTAGGAAGCAATGCAATATTGAAGAGTTTTTCCCACACACACAGGGCTTGGAATTGCTGTTGATAACAAATGTTGCTAATGTTTTCCTGCAAAATAGCCATTGTGAAAAGTCAGGGATCTAAAGCCTGAAGCAGTTTAGAGAGCATGGAGTGGAATGTGTTAACTACTTGTGGTAGGTGTGAACTTTGAGTGATGGCTCCTTTGCCTGTTACCTAGAGTCATGTAGGAGTTAGACCAGCAAACATGGCATCTCCAGATAAGATATTATAATAATGAATTTCTTTTTCACAAAAGAACTTTGTAGTGTTAAAGGCTTTTTTTTTTTTTTCCTCATTTAGATGAGCTCTTCTCCCATCTTTATTGAAGAGAACCAGGTCCAGAGGTCAGTGGATAAATAGAGACTGTCAGTTGTTGAGTTTGAAGTCTGTTGATTTTATGAGCACCTGGTAAGGAAAAGCAACATAGCTATAAAAAAGTACAGCTTCAAATATTATGTTGTATTTTCCAAAACCCACACATTACTCCTTGTGCTGTTTCTGGCTTTTACACATTTGACTTGATCTTTTCAAAGCTGCTATTTTGGTAATCAACGTTTTCATGGTTATAGATTTAAAAAATTTACTTTTTCATGTGGGATTGTACTGTGATAGGGGAGGATTTCATTCGATTACTTAACTGTATTCAGCACTGATATATTTATTATTTAAATGGCCTTTACCATACCCCAGACACACTTTCCCTGAAAATGATGATCAGTTTGCTGACCCAGGAGCATTGCACACAAAGCAGACATTTAAATAAAGCCTTTGCTTATTAATTACTAAATTTCCTCTGAATAATTTGGACCTCATTTAGAATTAACAGGGGTTGTAGCAACTGAAATGTTCGCTTTGGAGGAGTGTAACAGAAGAACGTATTGAGTTCCTATACCATGTCAGGAGCTGCAATTAGAAAGCTAGAGGTATGGTGAAATAAATGGCAAAGTGGCAGTTTGTAGAGTACTCAGGCCTTGCCATGGCTTAGAGGTCTTAGCTGTTTACCCGCTCATACTATTTCAAAAGTAGAAATTTTTAAGTAACTGGTATTATTTTCTAGCATTTCTATATGCCAGGCTCTGTCTAGCACTTTATATGTATAAGCTAATTTAAATCTGACAACAACCCTAGAAGGGTAGGTACTAGGATTATCCTCTTTTATTTTTTTATTATTATTTATTTTTTTTAAGGTTTTTTTTTAATTTATTTATTTGAGACCGAATGAGAGAGAGAGAGCACATGAGAGGGGGGAGGGTCAGAGGGAGAAGCAGACTCCCTGCTGAGCAGGGAGCCCGATGCAGGACTCGATCCCGGGACTCCAGGATCATGACCTGAGCCGAAGGCAGTCGCTCAACCAACTGAGCCACCCAGGCGCCCAGGATTATCCTCTTTTAAAGAAGAGGGTTGCTGTGTTTTGTTTTTATATACACTGCTTTACACGGGTAGGAAGAGGAGCACCATGGGGCAAGATCTTATCCATGTCTATGGTTAGGTTTCAGCTCTATTTGAGGGTGAGTAAGGAACTTGGCAGGATTTGAAACCTGGCAGTTGGGCTCCAGAGCCCTTATTCTTAACCTTATGCTCTGCAGTGTTACCATTCTAGGGTTCTGGGTTTGGGAAAGGCATTAAAAAACACAGTGCAAATAAATTGGTGTATGTGAATCTGCAATTAAAAAAAAAAAAAATCTAGGGCTCCTGGGTGGCTCAGTCAGTTAAGCGTCTGCCTTCAGCTCAGGTCATGATCCTGGGGTCCTGGGATTGAGCCCTATTTAGGGCTCCCTGCTCAGCAGGGAGCCTGATTATTCCTCTCTCTCTGCTGCTTCCCTTGCTTGTGCTATCAAATAAATTACTAAAAAAAAAAAAAAAACCTAAATAACTACAGTTTGTGGCAAAATATAGACTAGAATTCAGGTCTCCTAATGCTTACAGTATGGGTGGGACAGGCTGGGGATGCAGCTCTTCACGGTGCTTCTTGCGTGGCTCTGTCGAAGTGAAGCCTGGGGGCAGAAGACCTTGCTACCTGCCCTCCCTCTGTCACTGCCCAGTTCGGTGAGCTGGGTTGACTTAGCCTCTCTGGGATTCGAGTCCTTCTTCTTCAAGCAAAAAGCCAAACAAAATGATCTTTTAGTCTCTTACCCCCGCCCCCCACCTCTCGCCCCCCCCCTTTTTTTTTTTTAATTTTTAGGACTTTAATTTTTCAGAGCGTTTTTAGGTTCACAGCAAAATTGGGAGGAAGGTAGAGAAATTTCCCATATACCCTATTTCCCAAACATGTATCTGTAAGCTTTTTCACTTCTAAAATTCTATGACACAGATTTAGTTTTTCTATTTTTTTTTTTTAAGGACCTCTTTCCTTAAGTTCTTACTTGTCATGAGCCAGCCATTTATGTAAGAGGACATTAAAGTTTTCTACTGGAGGGTAATTTTATTTGCTAAATGGAGTCAGTCCAAGTAGGGTAGAAAATCGGACTGTAAAGTTTTTTCCTGTGTGGATGCACAGTATTAAAGTTTAGCTTAAAGGTAAATTACAAACCATAAATAGAAAATGCATTAATTTATTTTTGAAATTTGCCCTTTTAGAAGTGAGATTTTTAACATAAATTACCTTAACATAGGAGTACAACACAGCAGATGCCTTATGTTAATATATAGAAACTCTTTCCCCTTATCCTGCTTTTTTTTTTTTCTTCATAGCACCTCAGTACCTGAAAATGTGTTACATTGTTAAGTTTATACTTGTTCATTGTCTGCTCTCCATTGGAGCGAGAGTTCTGTGAAGATGGTGACTTGTTTAACTGATATGGTATGTCTGTCATCAAGAGCACAGGTCTTCAGACTTTTTTGGTAAAGGGCCAGATCATAATTTAGTCTTGATGGGTCATATGGTCTCTGCTGCAACTACTTAGTTCTGATGTTGTAGTGTGAGAGCAGATACAGAGAATGCGTAAGAATTTAAGTGTGGCTGTATTCCAATAACTCTTTATTTACAAAAGTAGGTGGTGGGCCGGATTTGGCCATCAGGTCATGGTTAGCTAATCCCTGATCCCAAAGGTGGTCCTTCCCTATGGTAGAAGCTAAGTAGCTCCTTATTGATTAAATTAATAAACCAGTAACCATTCATATTATAAACATTTCAAGAATTCTAATGCTTTTCTATTATCTTTACACTCTTCTGGGCTAAAGCTCCCACCCTGGAAGACCTATCCCTCCCTGACACATTGTTTTTTACAAGACTTCATTTATGTAACATTTGGCTTTGTGGACACCTGCTGAGGTTGGATCAGCTTATTTGCCTTTAATAAGTGTCCTCTCTCTTGTTTTTCTGTCCTATCTTAAAGCCTGTCTTTTTTTTTTTTTTAAATATTTTATTTATTTATTTGAGAGAGAGAATGAGAGAGAGCATGAAAGTGGGGAGGGTCAGAGGGCAAAGCAGACTCCCCGCCGAGCAGGGAGCCTGATGTGGGACTCGATCCCGGGACTCCAGGATCATGACCTGAGCTGAAGGCAGTCGCTTAACCGACTGAGCCACCCAGGAGCCCCTAAAGCCTGTCTTTTTATAAACAGTTTCTTATTGATTTTTTTTTTTTTTCCTGACATTTCCACCTTCTCAGCTTGTACTGTTGCCCCAAGAATCATGTTCCTGGCTTACATGATTTCTTGAGTGTAGAATTTTGAACTTGGAAACTATCATATGGCCCCATGATTCAAATAAATTCAGAGAAAGAAATTCTTCAGGGTTCTGATTTAGGCTTTATTTTGCTCTTGAAAGCGTTGTTAAAGTTGTACTTTCTTTTTTGGAGAAGTGGGAAGAAAAATGAAAGGTAGCTTAAAATTGAGAGGCCCTTTTGGAATCTTTTTTTTTTTTTAATTTAAAAAATTATTCAAAGAATGAAAGCAGATCTAGAAATCCAAGGATTTTCCAAACTGCTTTTTATTCCAGATTTTTGGGTTCTCTATAGATTTTAGTTGACCAGAAACTTAAAAAACTGAGTTGTCATTGATATTGGGTCTATGATACGATTTTTCCCCTACTTAGAAGTTATTAATAAGTCTGTTACTGTTTCATCGATGCTGGCAGAAAATAGAATACCACTGGTCAGAAGGCTTTATTATTTATGATATAGCAAGCAGCAGGATCAACAGCATATTTGTAGTGGGTTACCTTAACTTCAGGTCCTGTGGAAGTGACACGATACAGATCAGGTGTATGCTAAGCACATGGTGGGCTTGATTTGTGACTGAGGAGCACTGAGGTTGGGGAATCCACTGCTTCTCTATCAAGCAATAAACAAAACCTGCTTTGGCCAAGGATGGAGGTAATTTCATTTGTTAACGTTATCCATGGTGGATCAACTCTGAAAATGGGATTGGAAAAGAGGGATCAGGGCCTTGCATTCTTGGTACACCTAGCATGACAAGTAGGAGAACCACAGGCCTATTTTACCCAACAGTAGGAGATTTACTAGAAGCAAGAGGTTACATGAGTCTGATTTGGTCAATTTCTAGACGAAAAATATAGAGAGGCAGGTCTATTAGGCAGAACCTTAGGGGGTCCTATGGGTTCCCCTGAACCCCAAATGATTATTTCTTAGAGATGATCTCTACCAGAGAATGAATATTGGCATATTCCATCTGATTACCTCTTTTCTCTTAGACACCAAAGTTTAAAATACACATATCTAATTAAAAATAATCATTTCTGACTAAACATTTATCTAGAAAGTGAATATTTGAAGTTTCATAGATAAGGTTATCTACAGTTCTTAATTCCATGGCTTAGTCTCTCAGTCCTGAAACTTGTACCAAAGTTTATTATTACAACATTTAGATTTTTGTTGGAATGTTGCCAATTTGAAATTCTCATTAAATTCTGGAACTGAAGTAAAAGGAGTCTTAACAATGGCAAATTATTAGAGTTTGGATGTATGTAATACGTTTAAACCTAAGAAGTGCAGAAATCGGTGTGGAGCTAGTAAACTGGATTTTCTTAGTCCTACTAATACTATCATATATCCATTGCCATCACTCAGTCTGAATTCAGCCTGGTTTAGTAGACTAAAAATGAGGGAAGGCTGTTTGTATTTTTTTTTTTTAAAGATTTTATTTATTTATTTTGAGAGAGAGAGAATGAGAGACAGAGAGTATGAGAGGGAGGAGGGTCAGAGGGAGAGGCAGACTCCCTGCCGAGCAGGGAGCCCGATGCGGGACTCGATCCCGGGACTCCAGGATCATGACCTGAGCCGAAGGCAGTCGCTTAACCAACTGAGCCACCCAGGCGCCCAAGGCTGTTTGTATTTTTGATTTTTCCTCAGATATTATAATATGGGCATAAAGACATAAGATAAAAGGTAATGAAAATCTCTCATTCTTTTTTTAAAAAGGACAAAGCAACTGAGTGACATAAAAATTAAAAATATTTGGAAATATTTGAGTATGCACATCAGAGTATGCACATTAGAGTATGACTGGGCAAGAGATTTTTTTGGACAAAAGCATTTTAATGGAATCATTTTTCATGTTGGTTGAATAGAAATGGTAAGGCTAGTGAGGAAGACAGTAAAAGTAGGGATTTTGAAATGCAAAGTATACATCAAAAGGAAAATTTTATTTGGTTATTCAAATTTAAATTTTTGACTATTAGATCTTAGTATTCTCTAACACTATGAAGTAGTATTTAGATATGTTTCTCTGTGTCTGAGTTTTGTACAGAGTTGGTACTCTGCATACTAACAATGGATTTAGAGTTGGTCTAATAGAATACACTGGGTTCCCTTTCATACTGGCCATGGCAATCCTTTATCTAATTTTATATTTTACAGGTATTGTTGGACCCCTACAATATAGAATGCATTGTTTTTTCTGTTAAGAGTATGAACAAGGGTGGGAACATACATATGTGTAATAGAAGACAAATACAAACCATATTAATTCAGATAATGGAGAGCTATAGGAATTCATAAATCCAGGAAACGGATTCATGTAATCCACTGCATTAATAGACCAAAGGAGAAATATTATCTCAGTCAAAACGAAACACTTGATAAAGATTAATATCATGCAGTGAAGGACTTCTTAAACCTCAAAGTCACCAACCATAAGTCCTACTGTGATTAATTTGATACCCAAATTAAGGTTTTCTCATTGAAGGTTACCATGTACACAATTAATAGGCAAGTGACAGAAATAAAAGGGTATTGACAAAACCTAATATTAATAAGGAGTTACTATCTGGAATATAAGTCTTGCATATCAACAAGAGAAGGAAATCCAAAAAAGGTACAAACAGGTAAGTTACAGAAGAAGAAAAGCAAAGGGCTAGTGGGCACTTAAGAATGCTCAATTTCAAGTAATCAGAGAAATGAATATTTAGGCAGTAATGAAAGATTACTTCTTAGTGCTCATCAAACTTTTTCTTAAAGGATCAGGTAATATTTTAGGCTTGGCAGGTCTTCCTAGTTTGTCAAAATTACTTAGCTCTGTCGTTATAGCGTGAAAGCAACAGTGGACAATATGTGGCTGTGTTGCAATAAAACTTTACAAAAACAGTGGATTGCCCACAGGCCATAGTTGACAACCCTTTTCACTGCCAACAATTAGAGAGCTAGACCACTTTAGAAATGTCAAGTTTCTCAGGGATGCAGAGATGATGAAACAATCACATGGTATTGGTAGAGGTACAGATTTTTGTGACAACCAGGCATTACCTTGTTGTATTAAATATTATGTCTCAGTAGATACCTACAACCTAGTCTTTTGCTTCTGGATAAATATTCCAGACATTCTTTAAAAAATCCATAAGAGACATGTCTGGGACTGGTGAGAACTGGAGGCAGTCAATTATAGCGGGAGTGTGTGGCTAAAATATGGTAGATATGCTTTATGGAGAATCAGGTAGAAGTTCTATATTGTGGACTAGATGAACAGCTATATGGAGAGAGTTTAAATGCAGTTCTATGTGAAAGATAAAAACAGAAGGAAATACAAAGCAAAACTGCATTTATGTAAAATAAAATCGATATACATATCATGAAAATACGGAATTTCCAGAACAGATATAAACAAAAGTGCAGGTCTAAACACCTTGGAAGGCTTCCTATGGAGCAAGAGAATGGGAAATGGGGATCAAAAGTGGTGTTTTGGACCCAGCATGATAGGGTGCCATGAACTCAGGAAAGTAACGAACTCAGCTCTGCAATGGAGAGAAATGGGATTGGAAGATGGTTGAAGAGGCATACCTTCTGAGCAGGATGAGACGATTTGAACCCGTGATAGCTTGCTTCCCAAAAAGAAGGCCAACTTAAACCTGATGTGTCAGCCTAGCTCCCTTAGCAGCTCATCCTGCTGAAGGGCGAGGCCAGGATTTCTTTTCCTGGATCTCCCTATCCGAACTGATGCCCTAGGAACCCTCTCCTGGCTCTGCTTCTGGTTCATGGTCCCAGACCCTGCCCTTACCGACTGGCTTCTTCTGGCTACTCTGTGTTCAAGGGCCTTTGTTTCAGGACCTGTTCTTTGCGCTTTGCCCATGGCACCTTTGCATTTGACCTCTGCCGTTACCTGCAGTACCGGGTTTAATCCCTGCTCCTCCTGTTCTGCAGCTGCAGGTCAGCCACAGTCAGTCCCATCCCGGCTGTGGTGCCTCAGACTAGACCCATGAGACAGTAGGTAGGAGACTCCAGGTTCAAGTAACAAAAACCAGATCTTGTATGTATCCAAGCTGCAGATAGATGTGCAAGGCTGCTTCTCCAAGCCAGTCCCTAAGAGGCTACTTATCTAAAGTAAATGAATGAATAAATGCAGGACATAAGATCAAAGATCCTTAGAAAATTTACTTAAGTTTAAACCCTTAATATATTACATAAACTTCTCTAAGTGGAAAAGTATAGTGTGTGTGTGTGTGTGTGTATATATATGTATAAATTCAGTGTCGTTTTGGAGTATGGATAGCTTTATCCTTGCCAATCCACATACTTTCTATTTGGTGTTTCAGAGTCCCTAAATAACATTTTATATATATAGAACTGGGAAAAACAACTGTTTCCTAATCTTTTTGGAGGCTATTAAGAGTAGAACAGAAAACAGTATTTCTGGAAGGCTTTAAGTATTACCCTGTTTTGAAGCAGGTAAAATTTGAGGACTTTCTTCATCTACCTGCTTGGGTAATTATATATCCTACAGCAAGACAGCCTATATTTGATGGCAAAAATTTACAAAGGTAAAATATTACAGAGGTAAAATACATGCTACTTTCTGTAATGTAGGATCTTCATTTTTATAGAAGGGCTTAGCACAGTATTTTTTTTAAATAATACTTTGTCTTAAGAGAATCTGATTATTTTAAAAAGTGAAATCTGTTGAATTTCCCATGTATATGTATTACAAATGAAGTAGCCATTTTTTCAAATGCATCTTAAACCTAATATACTTTGTATGTGCCTACAAATCCTTCTTTATCTTTTAAGAGTATTTTTTCCTCAAACTTGCTCACTGTGGGAATGACTCACTGAATAACTTCAGCTTACTTTCCAATTTCCTGTTGGTTATAATAATACAAATGGCTTGTTCGGTAAAAAAGCAAAGAACATAAAGAGATGACTCTTTTTCATCATCTTACAGAAACCGTTTCGCCATAGCTTTTGTAATTCTGACCAACCACTGATCATTAGCCATATTTCATTCTCCCAGATCCCAACTGTAAATGCCCTTACTGCACTCATGCCTCTAAATAGACCGCTTATCTGGACCCCCTGGTGGTAACATGGCACAATGGAATTTACATAGATTTGTCTTGGTCATGCAAACGTATGTTTAACAACCTTATCCTGGCCTTGATACTGTGACCAACAAAAGTTTCCTCTCCCGGTGACAATCCATTTTCAACGTCAGAGCTTCGAGTTCTTCACTTCATGGGTATTCTTTGCAGGTATCCCTCCTTCTGCATTACTACTTGATTTTTTTTTTTTTTTTTCCCCTCAGCCTCCTGATTGTGTCAGCACTGACTTTTGAGTGAATGTGAAGGAAAGTTTGATTTCTCCTGATGGAACAGCTGGGATATGGATTCCTTCTTATTCTTTTCTTTCTCTTAGGAAAGTAATCATTTTTCTTCCTTGTGACAAAAGTGATCTGAGTGCCTTCAATTGTCAACTTATTCAAGCCTGCAGGGTGGATGAAAGGATGCAAAAGCAGGGTGGTATTAGGGGAACAGTTCTGGCTCTGAAATCAGTGTATTTTCAAAAGGTTTTTAAAATATTTGCAATTTTGATCAGAAGAAACTGTATGTGACACCTGGGTTTTTAGGAGAATGTTTTATAAAAATAAGTAAACATATCTTGAGTATAAATCAGCTTGACTCCAGTAAATCAAGCAAATATACTGACTGTTGGATTTATGATGTCTTAGGAGGATTTCTTTAAAGGATTTTTTCCCCCTATTTCATTCTTTCAAAAACATAATCCTCTAGATTTAAAGAGATTCACAATGGTTTCAAAGGGGGGTCTGAGCTATTAAAGGCAGGAATGCTGAAGCCTCTGCGTGGGTAATGTGAATCAGCAAGATGTTTTTTTTCTTTTAGTTTAAGGGCTGTGGGTAAAAAAGCCTTGCTTACATGAATCCAGGGGAGTAGGAAATTGGATATGAACCCTATTTTAGTAAAACAAAAACAAAAACCGAAAAAAAAAAACCTAATTGAGGACAAGAGCTGGTAACTTTTTTCTTTGCCCGTGTAAAGCAAGAACGAAATACAGTGCTGGGTAACTACCTACAAGGCACTTCAACGTTTGATGACTGATAAAAATGCCAGAGAACTTTGCTACTGCTCGGAAATAGAGCCAAACCACAGTTGATCACTTTGGGTGGTTGGCCTCTTTTGATGGGAGAGTCTTACAATATCATCTGTTTAGCCTCATGTAGCTGTATAAGTTTAACAGAATCACACATGAAACTCATGCTATAACTCAGATATGAACAAAAACATAGTCTTTTGTTTTATCTATAAACCGATTTAAAGGTTAGTGTAATCTGATAAGAATTCCTTTTGGGTAATACCCAGTCTTCCTTGGATAAGAATGCCCCATTCTGTTCGGTTCAGCAGAGATAGATGGGAAGGCATATGGCTATGCAATATCGCAAAGCCTGTGGGTAAAATGTCTTTGCCTTCCTCTGGTATCCAGGGCAATACCTTTTACCTACTTGGGTTCTTTTCCTTGCAGGCATTTGTAGATGAAATCTGAGGCTGATGTATCTATTAGTATGGTCTCTTTCAGATTAGTTTCTGTTAGGTGCCGGTCTCTGAATGTCTGACATGTCCTGCAGCCACTGGCCTTTCCTTTTTTCTATCCAGCCCAGACTGAAGGGGGCCCTTTTGCTTGGCTACTCTTCTTCAATTCAGAATCCAGTACACAGAAGGCATCTGGAGGAAGTGGTCCTTAGTGCGTCTACATAGCTATGATGTGTCTTACTCGAGATTAGGAAGTGGCAGTTCTACCTGCCATGTTATCCTCCTTTGATTATTGGAACTGTGACTACTTTCTTTACTTTCCTCCCTTATGGTTCTTTCCTCTCTGCCTCATAACTCTCAGGGACAGGCTTAGAGTGACCGACTATCCTGGATTTGCTCAGGACTGAGGGTTTGCCCTGGACAAAGGATTTTCAGTATTAAAATCTGGAAAGCTCTCTAGGGCGCCTGGGTGGCTCAGATGGTTGAGCGTCTGCCTTCGGCTCAGGTCATGATCCCGGGGTCTTGGGATCGAGTCCTGCATCGGGCTCCCTGCTCAGCGGGGAGCCTGCTTCTCCCTCTGCCTCTCTCTCTGTCTCTTATGAATAAATAAAATCTTTAAAAAAAAATAAAATCTGGAAAGCTCTGGATGGATTGGGTTGAATTAGTCACCCTTCTTAACATCAGTCTGTTGAGTAATTCTTAATAGTAAAGTAGGGATATTTTCTGGGTAGATAGAACTCTATGATCTAAATTCGTTCTACCTTATTAATGATATTCTGATGAGGGGGCTAAAGGAATCTAACAAACCTTTTTCAAGATTCACTTCAAAATCGTATTTATAAAAGTTCAAAGCTAGATACCGAGTCTCATTCTTGTAGAACTCTCCGTTCCCATCCCAGAAGGTTATCTGGAGCCAACTACAATGAAGATTACACACTTAGAAAAAATTAGGGAGAGAAGCATGAAAACTAGTAACAACATTATTTGAAAAAAAAATCTCCTTTTAAGATTAGAATAAGCCTACCACCAACTAACTGAAGTACTGGATTTAAAAGTGAATTCCTGTGATAGCAAAGTCCTAGCAGAACCCTTTCACAGGTTTGGTCTGGCTTTTACTAAGCAATTTGTGCATATACATGTGTAGGTATTTGCATGTATATGTACACATATGTATTTATATATAAATAAAAGGCTTTATTAAAATTGAGCACACATCCTCAAAATAATGAATTTCTTAAAACACTAGCAAACGACACAAGGTAGGCTTTCCAGTGTACTACATTTCTTGATCAGTATTTTATACAAATTGTTAGAACTTGAAACAAATCTTCTGTCATCTCATTCATAACTCTTCACATTTTAAATTTGAACAGAGACCATGTCTTTCCTGTTTTTCTTTTTTTTAAGATTTTATTTATTTATTCATGAGAGACAGAGAGAGGGAGAGAGAGAGGCAGAGGGAGAAGCAGGCTCCCAAGGAGCAGGGAGCCCGATGCGGGACTCGATCCCAGGACCCTGGGATCATGACCTGAGCCGAAGGCAGACGCTTAACCATCTGAGCCACCCAGGCACCTTTTCCTGTTTTTTTTTAATCTCCAGTACCTAGCCTGTCTCTTGGTCCATGGGTCATATTCAATAAATACTTTTTGAATGAGTGACTAAATTTTGAGGTGGTTTATAATTAACCTATAAGAATCAAGATTTATCTCTGTATCATTTGTACAAAGCAAACATCTGAAATAAATGGAGAATGAGTTCTGTAACGGCTCCGTGAAGAAATATTTCTATTTTGTTAGCTTTGTTATCTCTGGTACATAGTTTTCATCACTGAGCAAGGTTTTAACACATACTTGTTGAATTAGTGAAAAACTACAAATATTTGCAGTTGATGGTTATCTGTGGTAGATAGAATAATGGTCCCCTAAAGATGTCTACCTCCTAAATCCTGGAACCTGAGAATGTTACCTTAACCTGGCAAAAGGAAATTGAATTGGCAAATGGAATTAAGGTTGCATGCTAATCAGTTGACCTTAAAATAGAAAGATGTTTCTGGATTATCCGGATGGCTCCCATGTAATCAGAAATGTCCTTAAATGTCAAAGAGGGAAGCAGAAAAGTCAGTCTCCATGTGATGTGAGAAAGTAAGAAGAGAGCTATTGCTGATTTGAAGATGGCAATAGGCCACAAGCAATGGAGTGCGGGCAGCCTCTAGAAGCAGGAAAAGGCAAGAATGTAGATTCCCCCTGGAGCCTCCAGAAGGACTGTGGTCTTGCCAACACCTTCGTTTTAGCTAAGACCCAGTTTGGACTGCTGACCTTCAGAATTAAAACAAACTTGTTTTAAGGTAGAACTTAAAACACTTATACTAGTAAAATGCCACTCATTTTTAAAATTGTTTCACATTAAATGTCATTTAATAAAGGGGTTCTACTTGTTTTTAGGTTAAAAATGTAATTTTTATAAAAACAAGGCTCAATAGAACATAGCTGCTGAAGATTTTAAGACTGTTTTCTCTTAGTCTAAATAAACAACTTGGGTATTTATAAAATCCTTTTCTCATTAGAAGATTAAGCAGCAGAATAATCTTTATTTTTGAATATCTTATCAAATAAGATGCCCTGCAACTATAAAACCTTTCTTACCCAGATATACCTACTGTTAATATATACCCATCTGTTTTTTTGAAATGTTCATGTATGCATATATTTTTCCAAATTGTTTTTATAGTAGATGTATGATTTGACCTGATATTAAACACTTCATAAATATTTTTCCATATTAAACATATTCTCTATAATCTTTTTTCCTGACTTTTAAAAAATGTTTATTTCCAGTATAATTGTTATATTAGCTTCAGGTATACAGTATAGTGATTCAAGAATTCTATACATTATTCAGTGCTCGTGATGATCAACGTACTCTTAATTCCCTTCACCTATTTCACCCATCCCCCCAACTATCTACCTTCTGGTGACCACCAGTTCTATTTAAGAATCTGTGTTTTTGTTTTCTTCCTTTTTCCCTTAAATTTTACATACAAGTGAAATCTTCTGGTATTTGTCTTTCTCTCACTGGATTATTTCACTTAGCATTATACTCTCTAGATCTATCCCTGTTGTTGCAAATGGCAAGATTTCATTCTTTTTTATGGCTGAATAATATTCCATTGTATCTATATATACCACTTTTTAAGATTTATTTATTTTAAAGAGGGGGGGGTGAGGGGCAGAGGGAGAAAAACATCTCAAGCACTCCCCACTTAGCATGGAGCCCTATGTGGGATTCAATCTCATGACCCTGAGATCATGACCTGAACTGAAACCAAGAGCTGGATGCTCAACCAACTGGGCCACCCAGGTGCCCCACAATACTTCTTTATGTATTCATATATCCATGGACACTTGGGTGGCTTTTACAGTTTGACTATTGTAAATAATCCTGCAGCAAACATAAGGGTGCATGTATCCCTTTGACTTAGTGATTTTTGTATTCTTTGGATAAATACCCAGTAGTGTAATTACTGGATCATTGGGTAGTTCTGTTCTCTTTTTGAGGAACCTCTATACTGTCTTCCACAGTGGCTGTCAGTTTGCATTCCCACCAAGAGTATATGAGGGTTCCTTTTTCTCTACATTCTCACCAATATTTGTTTCCTGAATTTTCGATTTTAGCCATTCTGACAGAGATGATATTTCATTGTGGTTTTGCTTTTCATTTCCCTGATGATGAATTGAGCATCATTTCATATGTCTGTTGGCCGTATGAATGTCATCTTTGGAGAAACGTTTTGTTCATGTCTTCTGCCCATTTTTAAATTGGATTATTTGGAATTTTTTTTTTTTTTTGGTGTTGTACAAGGTCTTAATATATTTTAGATACAAACCCTTTATTGGATATGTCATTTGCAAATATCTTCCACTCAGTGGGTTGTCTTCTAGTTTTGTTGATTGTTTCCTTTGCTGTGCAGAAGCTTTTTATTTTGATGTAGTCCCAGTTTATTTTTGTTTTTATCTCCCTTGCCTCAGGAGACCTATCTAGAAGGATGTTGCTACAGTCAAACTCAGAGAATTGCTGCCTGTGTTTTCTTCTAGGATTTTATCGTTTCAGGTCTCACATTTAGGTTTTTCATCCATTTTGAGTTTATTTTTGTGTATTGTGTAAGACCGTGGTCTAGTTTCATTCTTTTGCATGTTGCTGTCCAGTTTTCCCAACATCATTTGTGGAAGAGACTGTCTTTTTTCCATCACATATTCTTTTCTTTGGTTGAAGATTAATTGATCATATAGTTATGGGTTTATTTCTGGCTTTCTATTCTGTTCTATTGATCTCTGTGTCTGTTTTTGTGCCAGTAACATACTGTTTTTATTACTACAGCTTTGTAATGTAACTTGAAGTCTGGAATTGTGATGCCTCCAGCTGTTTTTCTTTTTCAAGGTTGCTTTGGCTATTCAGGGTCTTTTGTGGTTCCATACAAATCTTAGAATTGTTCTCATTCTGTGAAAAATGCTTGTTGGCATTTTAATAGGGACTGGGTTAAAGCTGTAGATTGCTCTGGGAAATTTAGACATTTTAACAGTATTCTTCCAATCCATGAACATGGAATGTCTTTCCATTTCTTTGTGTCCTCTTCAATTTCTTTCATCATTATTTTATAATTTTCAGAGTACTGGTCTTTCACGTGTTTGCTTAAGTTTATTCCTAGGTGTATTATTTTTGTGCAGTTGTAAATGGGATTATTCTTTATGCTGCTTCATTATGAGTGTATAGAAATGCAGTGGGTTTCTGTACATCGACTTTGTATCCTTTGACCTTACTGAATTCTTGTATCAGTTCTGGTAGATTTCTGGTGGGGTATTCTAGGTTTTCTGTATATAGTGTCGTGTCACCTGCAAATAGTGAAAATTTTACTTCTTCCAGTATTCCTTGTCCGATTGCTGTTGCTAGGATTTCCAGTTCTGTGTTGAATGAAAGTTGTGAGAGTGGACATCCTTGTCTTGGTCCTGATCTTAGGGGTAAAGCTCTGTTTTTCCCCATTAAGTATGATGTTAGCTGTAGGTTTTCATATAAGGCCTTTATGATGTTGAGGTATGTTCCCTCTGAACTTATTCTGTTGAAGGTATTTATCATAAGTGTGTGTTGTACTTTGTCAAATGCTTTTTCTGCATCTATTGAAATGATCATATGATTTTATCCATTCTCGTTGATGTGATGTGTCACATTGATTTGTGAACATTGAACCACCTTTGCATCCCAGGAATAAACCCCACTTGATTGTGGTGAATGATTTTTTTGATGTATCATTGGATTTGATTTGCTGATTTTTTTTTTTTTTTTAATATTTTGAGAGAGAGCGAGAAGCAGGCTCTCTGCTGAACAAAGAGCCCAATGGAGGGCTCAATCCTAGCACCCTGGGATCATGACCTCAGCAGAAGGCAGAAGTTTAACTGACTGAGCCACCCAGGTGCCCCATGATTTACTAATATTTTGTTGAGGATTTTTGCATATATGTTCATGAGAAATAAGGGCCTGAAGTTCTTTTCTTGTGGTGTCTTTAACTGGTTTTAGTATCAGGGTAATGCTGGCCTCATAGAATGAATTTAAAGTTTTCTCTGTTTTTTTTTTTTTGGAAGAGATTGAGAAGAATAGGTATTAACTCTTTAAATGTTTGGTAGAATTCACCTGTGAAGGCATCTGGTTCTGGACTTGTGTGTGTTGGGAGCTTTTTGATTACTGATTCAGTTTCATTGCTGGTAATCCATCTGTTCACATTTTCTGTTTCTTCCTGTTTCAGTTTTGGTAGGTTATAGGTTTCTAGGAGTTTATTCACTTCTTCTGGGTTGTTCAGTTTGTTGGCATATAATTTTTCATAATCTCTTATGGTCCCTTGTATTCTGTGGTGTTGATTGTTTCTTTCCTTTCTGATTTTGAGTCCTCTCTGCCTCTTTCTTTTTTTTTTTGAGTCTTGCTAGAAGTTTATCCATTTTCTTGATCTTTTCCAAGAACTAGGTCCTGATTTTATTGATCTGTTCTATCTTTAGTGTCTGTATCATTTATTTCTGCTCTAGTCTTTATTATTTCCTTCCTTTTGCTGGTTTGGGGTTTTGTTGTTTTTCTAGCTCCTTTATGTGTAAGGTTTAGTTGTTTGAGATTTTTCTTCTTGAGGTAGGCCTGTATTGTTATAAACTTCCCTATTGGAAATGCTTTTGCTGCATCCAAAGATTTTGGACTGTCTGTTATTTTCACTTTCTCCATGCAAGTTTTGATTTCTTAGATTTCTTGGTTGACCCATTCATTGTGTAGTAGCATGTTATTCAACCTCCATGTATTTATGCTCTTTCCAGATTTTTTTCTTCTGGTTGGTTTCTAGTTTCATGGTGTTGTGGTCAGAAAGACACATGATATGACTTCATATTTTTGAATTTGTTGAGACTTTTTTTGTGTCTGAATATGTGATCTATTCTGGAGAATGTTCCTTGTGCACTTGAAAAGAATGTGTATTCTGTTTTAGAATATTCTGAATATATCTGTTGAATCCGTCTGGTTCAGTGTGTCATTCAAAGTCACTTTCCTTGTTGATGTTCTATTTGGATGCTCTGTCCACTGATGTGGAGTGGGGTGTTAAAGCCCCCTACTATATTATATTATTGATTAATTCCTTTATGTTATTAGCTGCTTTATGTATTTGGGTGCTCCCATGTTCGGTGTGTAAATATTTATAATGGTTATATCTTGTTGGATTGTCCCCTTTATTATTATATAGTGTCCTTCTTTGTCTTTCGTTACAGTCTTTGGTTTAAAGTCTATTTTGTCTAAGTATTGCTACCTTGGCTTTCTTTTCACATCCGTTTGTTTGATAAATGTTTCTCCATCCCCTCATTTTCAATATGCATGTGTCTTTATATCTGAAATGAATCTCTTGTAGGCATCATATAGATAGGTCTTGTTTTTTATCCATTCTGTCACCCTGTATTTTTTTGATTGGAGCATTTAGTCCACTTACGTTGTAAGTAATTACTGACAGATAGTATTTATTGACATTTGGATACTCTTTTTGTGGTTTTTGTAGTTCTTCTCTAATCTTCTCTTGCTCTTTCATGGTTTTCTGACTTTCCTTAGTGATATAATTGGGTTCCTTTCTCTTTACTTTTTGCATATCTGTTACTGGTTTTTGATTTGTGGTTACCATTAGATTTGTATATAACATCTTCGGCATATAGTGGTTTATATTAGGTTGATGGTTGCTTTTGTTTGAACCCATTCTTTACTCCTCTCTCTCCCGTGTTTTAGGTGTATGGTGTCATACTTTACATCTTTTTTATTTTTTGAGTCCCTTGCCTGATTTACAAATATATTTTATACTGCTTTTGTGTTTCCTACTTTTCTTACTCTGGCTTAATGGTCTTTCCTTTCGACTCAAAGTCCTCATTAACATTTCTTGTAGGGCTGCTTTAGTGGTCATGAACTTCTTTAACCTTTATTTGAGAAACTCTATCTCTTTCTATTCTGAATGATAGCCTTGCTGGATAGTATTCTGGCTGCAGATTTTTCCCTTCATTCCCTTCTGGCCTGCAAAGTTTCTGCTGAAAAATCAACTGATAGTCTTATGGTGTTTCCCTTGTATGTAATTGTCTTTTCTCTTGCTGATTTTAAAATTCTCCTTATCACTACTTTTTTGCCATTTTAATTACCATGTGTCTTGGTGTGGACCTCCTTTGGTTGATTTTGTTTGGGGGCCTGTGTGCCTCCTGATCTGGCTATCTGTTTCTTTCCCTGGATTAGGGAAGTTTTCAGGTATTTCTTCAAATAAAATTTCTGCTTCCTTTTCTCTCTCTTCTTCTGGGATCCCTATAATGTGAATGTTATTATGTTTGATGGAGTCACTGAGTTGGCTAAGTCTGTTCTCGCTTCGCATATTTTTTTTCTCTCCCCTGCTCAGCTTGATTATTTTCCATTACTCTGTCTCCAGGTTGCTAATTTCTTCCTCTGCTTTCTCTAGTCTATTTATTTTATCTAGTGTAGTTTAAATTTCATTTATTGTGTTCCTCATCTATGATTGGATCCTTTTTATCTCTGTCTTAAGGGTCTCACTGATGTCCTCCACTTTTTTCTCAAGTTGAGTATCTTTAGGATTATTACTTTAAATTCTGTATCAGACATATTATATATATCTCTGTTTTGCCTAGGTCTATGGCTGTGGTTTTGTCCTATTCTTTCATTTGGGACATGTTCCTCTGTCTCCTCATTTTATCTAACTCTCCATGTTTGTTACCCTGTGTTAGGAAAAACAGATATGTCTTCTGCTTTTGAAAGTAATGGCTTTCTGCAGAAGAGGTCCTGTAGTGCCTTACCTTGCAGTGACCCCTGTTCACCAGAATCTGACACTTCAGGGATGTCGCCTATGTGTGTTTCCTGAGCCCTGCTCTTGTGTCTTGGCCACTTTGTCCACAATCCAGTCATCTGCAGTGGCTCACTTTGCCAGTTATGGGCAGTATTTGGTCCTTGTGGTGTTCCTGGACCAGTATAAGGCCACCTTTGGCTTGAGTTTAGTCAGAACAGGCATTTGCCAGGGATGCAGGAGCACGAAACTATTTGAATTTGAATAGGTTTGATGGGTATTTGAGTTTGAAGCTTTGTGAGGTGAGATTTAGTTCTAGTGCTAGGATGAAGCCTAGAAGTATGCTTTTCCTGCAAAACTTTGTTGGTGGGAGGAACCTGCAATAAGACCAGCTGTCCTCCTCCAGCCTTCTGCTGGGGCTGAAGTCTGAATGGTGTGTGTTTACTGTCCCCTCTCACGAGGGCAGCAGTCAGTGGTGCTAGCCCCTCTGGGTGCTGCTTGCACACTTAGAGGCTTGTGACCTGGTTTGAGTGGGCTCTGGCCAAGAGTGTATCGGAGGGGGTGGGGCATGTGGTGCTCACAAAGTTTGCATGCCAGCAGAGAGGCTATGCCACTGAGCCAGCCCAGGCATGCAGTTTTAACAAGGTATGGGCGAGTCTGCTGCAGGAGGGGGCCTGCTATCACCAGGAATGAGACCCTGCAAAGTGCACCTGTTTGGAGATGCAGTGTTGGCAAGTTTTCTTTTGGTCTTGTGGGGAAGGGGGCCTTTAGTGCCAGGACTGAGGAAAGCGTGAGTAGAAAGGGCAGATCTGTGGAAGCCTGGGGTGGGGGGGGGGGGCAGTGGTGGGGCTTGATGTAAGCAATTAGGTAGTGAGTGTCAGTCCTGTGCTGGTTCCAACAGGTGGCCTTGTCTTGATGTGGCGCGGTGGGGGAGGGAGATGGCACCTACCAGCTCTTTTGTTCTTGGAGGAGCCTTGCAGTGATCTGTCCCTCCAGGTGGGCTCTGCAATGAGTAAACTACTCCCCCTCTCTATGCCCCAGGTGTTTTTCAGACTGCCACTCCTGTACTGTATCTTAGTGTGAACTGTCTCTTTAAGGGCCTGGACTCAGCTTCCTTTTGCCCTCCTGGCTTTCCCAGAGATGAGCCGGCTGATTTTTAAGGTTCCAGTTTTTAAGTCCTAGTGGCTGTAAGAACTCATGAAATTCAGCCCCTCTGGCTTTCAAATGCCAAATGTTAAGGGAATTCATCTTTCCTGTGTGGGCTTACTGGTGTGAGTCTGTTTCTCTCCCCTCCCAGCATTCCTGTGGGTAGACCTGTGGGGTTCATTTAGCTTCGCACCATATCTCTGCCCTTCTTACCTTCTTCATGTGTCCTCTTTACATTTAATTGTGGAGTTTCTTCTGCCAGTCTTCCGGTAGTTTTCTTGGCTATTTACACTGATGTGAGTGTTATCTAGTTTTATCTGTGGGACAAGGTGAGCTTAGGGTCCTCCTACTTGGCCAACTGTCTGAAAATATTAAATTAGTAAGGTTTGAGCTTTCCATTTTTTTCTTTCATGAACTGTCCGTTTTATGTTGGGGTAGTTGGCAGCTTGTTTGATTTATTATAGCTCTTTACATAGTAAGTGTATTAATATTTTATATTTTGTCAGTTTGTGTTTTGCATTTCAATTTTATGATTTTTTTAAATGAAGCTTTGTAACCTTATGTAGGCAAATATATCAATAATTGTTTTTAAAGATTTTTGGTAATTTTTTTCAGATTTATTTTAGAGATTGAGTGTGCAAGTGCGGGGGTGGGGGGCGGGCAGAGGCAGCGAATCTCAAGCAGACTGTGTGCAGAGCATGGAGCCTGATGTGGGGCTCAATCTCACAACCCTGAGATCATGATCCGAGATGAAACCAAGAATTGGACCCTTAACTGACTGTTCTACTCAGGTACCCCACCTTGGTAATCTTATATAGAAAGAAACCACTATCCACTATGATGTAAATAGTTGCCAATTTTTATTACTAGTGTTTTATTTATTTATTACTGAGATGTTTTTGTTGTATATGGTCTTAAAAGATTGTCTTTTCACCCCACATGATTAAATAGTTGTGAATTTATCAATTTACTATGCTAGTTTCATACTATAATGTCTTATAATAATTTCTATTATAAACTGGGATCTTATTCTTATTAGAGTCTTAATTTTATTGGTTTATCTCTTAGGCTAGTATTTTTTATCATACTCATAAATAGTATTTTGAAAATGTTTAACCTTAGAAAGAAGTGTATTTAGTGCTCGTAGGGTTCAAAATCTTAAAGTCTAGTGTCTATTAGTCGTAGCTCGCTAATTCTCTGCATCCTGATTTTTTCTGACCACTTGGTCTTTGCCTTAGATGGTATGTCTTCTATTGTGATCTGTCAGCTTTTTAAAAGCATTTGCTTTAAGTACTTTATGTTGTGGTATCTGATAAATAGCCATTCAGGACATATCATTTTTAAGGATTACATTTTTATTAATATAAAACAACCCCTTTATGACATATGATATCTTTGCCTTGAATTTGACTCCTTCTGATCTAGATATTGTCACACTCTTCATTGCTTCACCTGATATAGCTTTAACTTTCACTTTTCATTTTCTGTATATTTTTCTTAAACTGCTACTAGTGAGTGACATTGTTTTTTTACAGAATCATTTTTTTTTTTAAAGGGTCTAATTCTTGTGTGTATTTCTCTTTCCTATTTTCTTAAAATTTCTGGCACCTTTTTTGGCCTTTTGTTACCACCCGGTAAGACTACAAGTCAGCATAGTAGCATAGTACACCATCTTAACAAATAAGAACACTCACGGAAATGTTATATAAGTATGTCCTGGGAAGAAACCTTATTTATGAACCTTTTAGTTAAAAAGCTGGACCCATATATACCTAGAGAGTAGTTTAATATGTTTAAGGTCTTTAGTCCTGTGTCAGTGTCACAGGTATCCAATGAGTGCATCTCTGCTGGGTTGGAGTGCAGTCTTCTCTTTCCTTCCTACTGTGTCTCTTTCTGATACTTACCAATTCAGTGCACTGGAAGCTACAGTTTACAGTGTGTATTTTGACCCCTTCGTACATTAGAAACACTTCACTCCAGGATGCATCAGACCATGGTTAGTGCCTAATACTTCCTGACTTACTGATTTCTCAAGGGTATAGCTGTGAATTTTAAGTGAAATGAAAAGTAATGGCTTAGAGCCCCTTTCTCTGGTTGTCTGAAAAATCAGTATAAGTGGGTACAAACCTAAGTGTGAGGTTCGAGTGTGTGTATATTGGTTGGAGTAATGTCTTTATACTGTAGAGCATGCATTAGAGTCAGCTACTGACTGCAATTTTCATTACAGCTTCCAAGGTTTTAGAATTAGTAGGTAGTCTTGGGGCGCCTGGGTGGCTCAGTTGGTTAAGCGACTGCCTTCAGCTCAGGTCATGATCCTAGAGTCCCAGGATCGAGTCCCGCATTGGGCTCCCTGCTCAGCAGGGAGTCTGCTTCTCCCTCTGACCCTCCCCCCGTCATGTGCTCTCTCTCATTCTCTCTCTCTCAAATAAATAAAATCTTAAAAAAAAAAAAAAGAATTAGTAGGTAGTTTTGGGGTATTGCAACAACAGGTGTGCTTTCATTCTTTTCTAAAACAAATATTTAGTATATTGAGTTGTCTTCTGAATCTTTAATTGTATTTTACTAAATTCCTAGCCAAGCTTCATTGAAAACTGATACTTGGCCTTTCTCACTTTATTTCTATTCCTGGATGACTGGAAGATCAGTCTCTCCATATTTCCTTCTCTTCCCAGTCCAGTCTGCCTTATATACAGCTGTCAAGTTAATGTTCTTAAAGTTTCCCATGGTTTTTATTCAGTGCATCCACCCCAGTTGGGCGTGGAAGGCTGCCATCATTTGATTTCAGCCTTTTCCATGTGATGCTTTTCTGTTGTACCAGACTGTCCTCCTTTCTGTGTTCTGAACATTCTGGTTTTCTACTCCTGTGTCTTCTCTCATTGTTCTCTTTCTCTTCCTGGAGTGCAGTTCTTTTCTCTTGTATTGCCAACAGTAAAAAATATTTTCTAGTCTTCTAGGCCAATCTTAGCAGAACCGACACCCTGGGGTTCCTAATTTTTCTGTCGCACACAGACCGTTTTCAACTTTGCTGTTCTTTAGCTCTCTGTCCTTGTGTGATTCTTGCTTTTCTATATCTTGTGTAATCACTTGTTTACTTCTGTTTTCATCCAATCTCTCTATTACCTCTCTATCTCTTGACTGCCTGGTACCATTTTACAAGTAACTTGTTAGGTTGAAAGTGGGACATTTGAAAAGTTTGACCAACTGTGACCATTAATTGCCATGTTTTTTTTTTTTTTAATTTAAATTTTGTTAGTTAACATACAGTGCAATATTGGTTTTTGGAGTAGAATTCAGTAATTTACCACTTCAACAAGTGCACTCTTTAATACCCACCACCCACCTAGCCCATCCCCCACCCACCTCCCTCCATCAACCCTCAGTTTGTTCTCTATCATTAAGAGTTACTTGCCATGGGGTTTTATTAGTCATTTAGCCCTTCTGTGCTTCTGTGTGATGCTGTGTAAAATGAAAGCGAAGATGGAGCTTACCTGTCTACTCTTCAAGGGCATGTTTTTTGCTCTTTTTGTAGAAAACCTCTTTCACTGCATTGTTTTTTGTTCTTTGACAGACTTTCATCAAAATGTTAAAATGAATTCTCCCCTTTCTACTTTATTAGATACTGTCTGGCAACCTTTCTACTTGCTAGGGTGGATTTGTAGAATTCCATTTTCTTGTTGTTCCACTTTGCCTTTCTGCCCTGAATTAGCATTGTAGCATAAGAACTTGTAAATCTCTTTTGGAATTTTGATTCAGTAAAGCTCATGGGCCCTCTAAGATCTTATCTTAGACATGGAAGAAATAAAGAGTTGAGTTATTAAATTTGAAACTTTTATGTGAAAAGTCAAAGAATTTGCATAAGTAATAGCATTAGAAATAATCTTTTCCCTGATTTCATGTACATAGAAACATTATAGTGGAGATTTTACAAAAGGTTATTGTCAGGTCCAGGGAAATGATACTCATGGGTTGCTTACTTCCATCCCTATAGCACACAACAAAGTGCTCTCCACATTTCAGTGTTTGAATCCATTCATGTTTTTTCCTTTAAACTCTCTTCACTTAGGCTTTGAGGAGACCCTTTATTCATATTTTTTCTTCCGTTTTTGGAAACTTTATGCTTTTTTTATACCTTCTTTTAGTGTCCAGGTTATTTTTCTCTGCAGCCAAGGACACTTTTCACAGAATTTTAGAAGTTCTCAATTACAATTTTCTGATTAAAAATGATACAGCAATTGCTTTGGTGTATAAATCTTGCTGTTTTCCCTTCGGTACCATTCCATCCCTTTGGTGGGTTTTAAAGCCTCCGTTCACCTTAAAATTTGAGTATTGGCTATGTGTATTGTCTTAAAATTCAAACTGGTATCTGTTTAATCCCTAAATGGTGAATGTATAGTAACAAACATTAATAATCATTTTCATTGTTTTGTTAGTGATGGAGGATTCAACATCAATGTTGCATGACTTTAGAAGACTTGATAAATTAGATGGTTTCTAATTAGATAGCCTCTATTCAGTGAATCCATTCCCTCTGATGGGAAGTGAAGATAGAGAAGAAGAGCAATGTCTATTTTGGCAGGTGTTTTAAGTGCTTCCTAAATGTTATCTTAGTTCATGCCAGATGACATTTTTAAGATAATAAGATGGAAGCCAAGTAGTTGGGATATTCTTTTATAACTACTTGGAGAGAGTTTTATTTAAAAAGTAAAATGGCAGTGAGACTGTCTATGAAACACTGTTTTTCTCACTCTAGTTTATATACTGATAGAGATAGGCAAGCCACGTTTCTTTCAGAAAGTCCTTGACATTGTTTCCAAATCATGTGTTTTACCTTGTTCATCAGTATTGTGTAATAAATGGAGGTTGGGAAAGCAAAACTCCACTCATTGTCTGGAACCATGCTTCTTGGTCTAGTGGTTGTTTGCTCTTCTGTTGATGGAAAGATGTGAAAATTGAGCAGTCTAGACCACAAGCCAGTCTGCCTTCAGGCTCAGTCCTTTGGTTTAATGTTCTCCATGTGGGGACAACTCACATTAGAATCCTCTGGGGATGTTTATTGTATCTGTATTCCTGGGCTACTCCTAATTTGTCCTGGGCTGGAGTCTCTGGGGTAGTTGGTCAGGAATCTCTTACAGTAAATAAGCAGATTATTAAAGCAGAACAACGTAAGTTTAAAAAGCTCCATCACTTCTTTTGCTCTATAATTAAGGGCAAAAGAAGAATTCAATCTAGATATGTCTTGAAATTGTGATAGGACTATCTATATATTTGAACAGTTTCTATAAATGGAAAAACTGGCTTCTGTACTTCACTGTTGACCTTAAAAGGGAAGGGAGAGGAGAACTTGTATTAAATGAATGACTTTTTCTTTTTGTCAGACTCTGTGGCAGGACAGTGACAGGTCCCAGGGCCAGTGGGCTTTGTGATGACAGTCTTGAAAGGAGGGATATGTAGGTCTGATACTGTCCTAGTCTGCCATAGTCTTTCTTGACCTCAATTTTGGGACATGCAAAGCCTCAAGATGCTGGGGTTGCAGGTAGGCCTAATTTTGAGACCTGATTCTACCACTTATTTGGTTTAGTTACTGAAATCTTTTGTGGTTTTTATCTGTACTCATCTGTAAAATGGGCATATTAATAGTTTCTCTGATAATCAAATGAGATAATATATATAAATCATTTTTGTCTCCTATTAAGTCCTCAATTTGAAGGATATAGAGAAAAACAGATTAGTAAATTACAAAAACCTAATAATTCTGACAAACCATAGGTTATTGATTAGTATGATGGCAGAAGATAATTGGTTACCATGGACAGATGTTTATGTAGTTTATTAGCTCTCCTTATTAGGGCATCCTTTAGCAAGTCTCCTTGCCTCATCAGAACAACTCAAAGATCAGCAGGTGGTCAGAGATGGGAGAGAACCACTGAATATTCATTCACTTTGATCTCAATTCAGAAGAGTTTATTCTAGGGATTCTTAACTCCTCTGTATTTCTGTATTTGAGGCTATGCATTTTCTTGTATACCATACATTTTTACTTTAAGTGGTTTTGTTGTCATTCAGTACTAAAACTTTATTTTTTGTTACTTTTTTTTGCTTCAACAGATGAGTTTTCAACCCATCCATTTTTAGTCTGATACTATTTTATAAACTTACAATTTTGATTTTTAATAATGTGTTTTGATCAGAGGCAATGATTTGTATGTTACTGTATGATAGCGTGTATTGTATGATTGTTTTTTTTTTTTAAAGATTTTATTTATTTATTTGAGAGAGAGAGTGAGAGAGAGAGAGAGCACAAGAGGGGGGGAGCGGGAGAGGGAGAAAGTAGACTCCCTGCCGAGCAGGGAGCCCAATGCGGGACTTGATCCCGGGACTCCAGGATCATGACCTGAGCCGAAGGCAGTCGCTTAACCAACTGAGCCACCCAGGTGCCCTGTATGATTGTGTTTTGTGGAGACTTTATGGTCAATTCCATGATCAAATTTTGTAAACATTCCATGTGTCTTTAAAGACCATGCATGCTTTCTATTCAGTGAGGCACACACAATCTCCAAATGATCAAACTTGTTAATTAGGCTGTTCAAATCATCTATATTCTCTCTCTCTTTTTTTTTTTTTTGTCTGCTTAATTTGTGAGTTTGAGAAGGAAAAGGTAAAATCTCTCCTAATGATTGTGGAAATGTTCGATTTTCACAGTTGTAGAAATTCGTGCTTTGTCTTGAGGCTCTGCTGATTTATATAGAGATTGAGATAGATGCATGTATCCTTTTCATCCCTTCACTTGCAACATTTTTTTGACCATTATTTTTTAGACGGTTCTTCATGTAGATAGCATATAAATGGATTGTTATCTAGCCAGAGTATCTGTGGCATTCAAATGGAAATTTAATCTACTTAAATTCAGTGTGCTTACAGATATATTTTGCTCTTTGATTATATAATCTCTTCATGCTTTTTCTTCTTTTCCTGTTTTTAAGTTCCTTTCTGCTTTCCAGTGGAGTCACTATGTTTTCCATACTCTTTTCCTCCTTGATTCTAGCAATTTGGAAGTTACTCATATTTTGTAGTGTTCATACTTAAATTTTAAATGTGCATCCTTGACTTAAAGTGTACTGTAAATCATCTCCTTCCTCCTCTCAGCCTCAAGGACTTTTATTTATTTATTTATTCATTTAAAGATTTTATTTTTTTATTTGACAGAGAGATAGCGAGAGAGGCAACACAAGCAGGGGGAGTGGGAGAGGGAGAAGCAGGCTTCCCGCCGAGCAGAGAGCCGGATGCGGGGCTTGATCCCAGGACCCCGGGATCATGACCTGAGCCGGAGGCAGACGCTTAACCGCCTGAGCCACCCAGGCTCCTCAGCTCAAGGACTTTTAGAATATTTAAGTTCCAAACTCCCTCCCCTTTTTCCATGTAGTTTTTACTACCTTATTGTTAAATCTGAAATTTTTCATTTTTTTAATACGGTTAACAATTGTTTGGCTTTATCAGCAGGTTAACTTATTTCCTTGTGCTCCATTGCCTTCCACATCCCACTTCCTTTTTCCAGGTTCGATTTCCTTCTTCTTTTTATTTTTTTAAAGATTTTATTTATTTATTTGAGAGAGATAATGAGATAGAGCATGAGAAGGGGGAGGGTCAGAGGGAGAAGCAGACTCCCTGCTGAGCAGGGAGCCCAATGCAGGACTCAATCCTCGGACTCCAGGATCATGACCTGAGCTGAAGGCAGTCGCTTAACCAACTGAGCCACCCAGGTGCCCCCAATTTCCTTCTTATAAGAGTGTATCATTTATTACTTCAGAAGATATCAGTGGCCAGTAAGCACTGTGTCTTTAGACATTTCTTTCTTATGATCTTGAACAGTAATTTTAGCTGGACATAGCAATCTAAACAGGCATTTGTTGAAGATACTATTTCATCATCTTGAAAACTATTGATGAGAAATCTGTGTTCAACTATGACTCTTGTATAGAAAAAGGGTGTTCTTCCCCAGTAGCCCAAGGTTCTTTGTCCTTATTTCATGGGTAGGGCTAACCTTCAGTTTCTTGGCCTCCTAGTGGGGATTGGTTCTAGGTCCTCTAACTTCGTGTAAACTGAGGCTACTTCAGTCCTTAGATGGTTTTTAAAGTCCCATCTTCCCAGTCCATAAGGTTTATTTTCTGATTGAACCCCCTGGAGAACTTTGGAACATCTGTCTTTCCATTCTGAGCTTCTGTTTTTCTACCTGATAATGTCCCTACTTTTCTTTCAAGATCAGCTATTTGGATGTAACATTTTAACTAGCATCACTAGGTGGGATTCTAGAATCCCTTGGAGAAAGTTGTAGCAGATAACCACTGGACAGCAACTGTGGTCATCATAGACAAGGGTGGCCGCAGTGACCAGTACCTGGCGGGGAGGGGAGAGGCTGATAGTGGTGGGTGGAGGGGAGAACAAATACACACATGTCTCTTCCCTTCTTATCTCCTGATAGTAAGTCACTGTTTCTATGCATATGTGTTTTTTCTATATTTCTCAATTTTTGGCAGAATATCATTTATAATGTCAATTTTCCTTTAATCTTTTAGCATCTTTCTAATGTCCCCCTTTTGTTTCTAATATTGTTTATTTGCACCTTTTTTTCTGAAAGATTCTATGACCTTATTCTTGATTTGAGTGCTTAGCTCATTAATTCAGCCTTTTATAGGATATAAACAGTTAAGATTTTTAATTTCCTTGAATACTGCCTTATCTACATCCCAAACATTTTGATATGTAGAATTATGGTATTCTGTTTTTTTTTTTTTTAAGATTTTATTTATTTATTTGACAGAGAGACAGTGAGAGAGGGAACACAAGCAGGGGGAGTGGGAGAGGGAGAAGCAGGCTTCCCGCGGAGCAGGGAGCCCGATGCGGGGCTCAATCCCCAGGACCCTGGGATCATGACCTGAGCTGAAGGCAGACGCTCAACGACTGAGCCACCCAGGCGCCACTATGGTATTCTGTTTTAAATTGTTTTCTAAATATCTATCTTAGTCAAGTTGGGCTGCCATAACAGAATACTATAGACTGGTGACTTAACAGAAATTTTGTCACAGTTCTGAGGCTTTAAGTCTGAGATAAGGGTGTCAGCATGGTTGGTTTCTGGTGAGGGCTGTCCTCCTATTTGCAGAGGGCTGATTTCTTCCTGTATTTTCACCTGGCAGAGGGAGAACAAGCAACTTCCTGGAGTCTCTTCTGAGGAGTCTCCTCATGACTTCATCTGAATTATAAAAACAAAAACAAAAACAAAAAATTATCTCCCAAAGGTCCCCATCTCCAAATACCCACCACATGGGGGGTTGGGGCTTCAACATATGAATTTTGGGGGTACATAATTCAGTCCATAGCACTATTCTTTGAAATTTTTCTTTGACCCATGAATTTAAAGGGAATTTCTCAATCTGTAAACATAAATATCAAGTTTTGGTTATTGACCTCTCACAAAGCTGCCTTGATGTCAGAGAATGTGATCTGCATAGTAATTCTTTAGAAAATTGTTGACTTGCTTTTTAGTGTTACAGTATTTTCAGCAATATTTTTTGTGTTTCTGTCTTTGAAATATTTTATTGAAAAATAGTCATTGCTTTTCAGTTGCCTTGACATATATATAGCTGTGTGTATGTGTAAATATGCATGTATGTTTTAAAATTTCATCAAGCTTTTAAATTAAGTTGGTCAGTTTGATCTTTCCTGTATTTGATTTATCATTGCTGAGCAGTGTGTGTTTAAATCTCCCATTATGAAGGGTAATTTGTCTATTTTTTGTTGCGGTTCTGTCAACTTTTGCTTTCTATACTTCATGATACGTTATTAGGTATACATATGTTTAGAATTGTATCTTCCTGATTATTTGAGCAATTATCATCATACATGCATCTTTGGCACCTAGTAATGTTTATTTTAAGTATATTTGCTATTTACTTAGCTCCATCAGCTTACTTGGTTTAGTCTTTTTTCATTCTAGCAGTTTACTGTATTTGTCCTTCACTTTCCAATTTTTCTTTTTTTTTAAACCATATTTTGATTATTTTTTTTCTCCTTCCATTTCTCCCCAGTCAGTATTTATCTGCTCTTGACCTATTCTCAAAATGTTTATCTTAGAAATCAGTGCACTTAATTATTAAAGTCAAACTTAAATCAGTATGTTTACTCTCATCTTAAATAAAAGGCCTATGTAACACTTTAATTCAGATCTCTTTGTTCCTGATGTATATACTGTTTTGGTCTATTTTATTTCTATTTTGTTTTCCTTTTAACCCCACTCATCAGGCCATTGCTACTATTGTGTTTCTCAATTTTGTTATGTAGATTTATCCATGCATTTACCACTTCCTTTCTCTTCATTCCTTATTCTCCCTCAGGCCCGATGTGTACAGGGTTTGTTACATGCCCCCCTCCTTCCTGTGTTAGGTCTTTTAGGGAGAGTCTTGGTCAAGAACTTTCTCAGGGCAATATGCTGAAATATGTTGCATCTATCCTTTGTGGCCTCCTTGTTTCTTGATAAGATTTTGTTTTCTCAGTTAAACTAAAAATTTTGTTCTAAACTTTTAGTGCGTTTGTGTGCACCCACATGCATTTTCTTCTTGCCAGACAGTTTCTCATTTTTCTTATTATGTGGTTTTCTTAAATGAGAATAGATGAGTTGACAGGGACTTACAGAAGAACCTTCACATTAAACATTTCTCAATCTAAAATGTGTCATCATTGCATTTTTTCCCCCTTAATTTCCTGAGAGCATTTTGCTTATGACCTAATTACAAAATCTACATCTAGTAATGTCTGAGGTGGTGTGATCATCTGTCAGTGTGTGTGTAAGAAAATAGGAAGTCATTTCAAAACGTGTAAGTTTTAAAATATTGAGGGAGAAGCTGTTTTGGCTTCTTAATACCTATGAGATAAACTTTTAAAATAAAGTGCTTTGGGTGTGTTTTTGTGCAAAAGTCCCGTTAATGATTACATAATGGCTAACCCAAAATCAATAAAAGCTAACAACAAATGATGAACAGGAATAACTACTTGTAACTGAGAGGTTATAGCTAAATGGCCATTTTTGTACTCCTCCTTATTCTTTAGACATTTGGCGAGTACTGTTGCAAACTTTTGGCCTCTTGAGCAGGTGTGATGCTTATTGACCCAGTGTTCTGCACTGTATTACAACCGAGGCAGATATTTTAACAGTGAGGATACTCACCCGGTTTGCCTTTTTTACCACGAGAATCGGGCAATTTTGTTTTTGGGGGTTCATTGTGTTCATATATCTAAATATACCAGTATGAAAAGCACTTACTTGGTAACTGTAAAGACAACAAAATATGACTTGAGAATGTTATCATACATCATACGCTTCCTACTTTACTGAATCATGCACACCCCCATGTGCATGCACACGTAAAACTGACAAACTTGAAGTGATGTCTAACATGTTTCTGGTGTAAATTTTTAATATTTCTTCACCAGAGAATTGGTGTTACTTTTGGCAACTATGTCTCAGGGACTTATCTTTATTCTGGTCCATATTATCTTTTATCCTCCTGTATTAGCTTCTCTAGTTCCGAGTGTGGCTGTTTAACAGCAGATACTTCTTAGTTCTCCACTGTGTTGGCTGAAACCAAAAGACAAGACAATAATGTCCTTTACCTCTAAGTAGGTGCTCTGCTAAGTGGTGGCTCTTTGTTTCCTGGGTGACTTATCTCTTTCTGGGTGGTGGTGGTGGTTTTTCAGTCTGCCTCCCTGAACTCCTTTCTCTGTCTGCCAGTTACCCACCGAGTGTGCTTGGCTCCCAGTTAGTTGCTATGACATAAACCTAAAAGTTCTTCTCTTTTCTCTTCACCACCAAATAAGTGACACTATCTTGCTAATTTTATATCCCAGATGCTTTTTAACTTATCTACTCCTATTTGTTCTCATTATCATTGTTCTCAGTGTTATTCTTCCCAGAACCCACATACAAGGAAAGGATCATTTCAGAGTGAGCTTTTCAGAATGCAGTTCTGACCTTCTCATTCCCTGGCTTACTCTTAGAAACACCTCCTGAGAAGGACATATTAAAAAGCACAAACTCACCACGACTCAGCCCCTGCTTATTTCTCCAGTCTTTTCTGTTTTTCCCCCGTCTTCACCAACCTTTGCATTTCCTGCTGTAGTGCTCGTAAAATGCTTTCCACCCTCTATCAATTTGCCTTTAATTGTGCAGTGTTTTCGTTGGCAATGTCCTTTCTGCCCTTTTTCATCTAATTCCTATTTATCTCTTTAGTCTCAGTTTCAGTATCTTCATCCCCATGAAACCTTCACCTAGAGGCTCCAGACTTCACACTGAGCTAAGTATGTGTGTCCCAGGAGCACGCAGCCCTGTTTGCATAATGTGGGCATGATCCACTTGTTTGTCGGTCTCTCCCTCCATATAACATGCTCTTCTGACACAAGGACTCTCTATTATTCATTTTTGTATATCCAGGCTTTGACATAGTATGTGCTCCCAAAATAGCTCAATATGTAATTTCTTACATAGATGTAAAGTGAATCTTTTAGAAGACTCCCAATATCATCCAACAGAATCTTCAAATTTATTCACAGGATAACTTCAAAAAATGAAAATTTGCTCCCACTGAGGATATTAAATAGAATTTGCCATATATTTTGAAGGCCGTGCCAAAGGGCGATTTTCAAGAATTTTGAGTATGGATTGCATTGTTAAAATAAACCTAATATCTTCCCCAGATGATCAATTTGAAGAAGTAAACAACCATTTGGATGTATGTAGGTTAAAAAACATAACTATTTTATGTTTTATCATTTTTTTTTTTTTTATAGTTGTACCAACATTCAAGTCTAAGAAAGTATGATTTGGAGTCTGTGGCAATGTGGGTCTCCAATGGAACGAGGCCAAACAGGGAGAGGGGAGTAATTTAAATTATTTAAAGATCTGTGAATTATGATCATAATAAAAACCATGAGTTTCCCTGAGGTTGTCATCAGCGTTTAACATCCATTCTGCAGTTTGTCTTTTGTTCTGTCTTATGTCTTCCTTCTGCGTTTTGTGTTTTGTTCTGTCTTATGTCCTTCCCCCCCCCGAGTGTGTGTGTGTGTGTATCTATATCTTAACATTTGAACAGGTGTGACATCCCCTACAGCATTTAGGAAGACAGGGTTGTGTTTAAGAGGACAGACACAGCTGCAGCATCTTACTAAACGAACACTAAAAACAAGAGAGAATGTAAATCATCCAACAAATTGTGCGTCATTAATTCTTGATGTCAGTTCGAGGTAGGAGAATAAAAATCTTTACCTCCTACCAAGTGCACTGTGAAACTTCTCAAATTTATTTTGATAGATTTGTGTTGCAGTAAATCACACAGGACCAAAAACTCTTAAAAATTAAACAAAAGAGGGGAGGGGGGTGGGAGGATGGGTTAGCCTGGTGGTGGGTACTGAGGAGGGCACATTCTGCATGGAGCACTGGGTGTTATGCACAAACAATGAATCATGGAACACTTCATCTAAAACTAATGATGTAATGTATGGGGGTTAACATAAGAATAATAAAAAAAAAAAAGCATTACAGAGGATGGACTTAACGATAGGAGATATACTTAGTTTTCTTTTACATTTTATGGTAGTACATAAATTTGCTGGTAAGAGACCTGGTTCTCAATTATCTAAAGAAAAGGAAGCAAAAGATATTTGGCCAAAGTTCTTGAAAATCTATTTTCATGGACTTCTAGAAAGTCCTCGCTGATATGAGAAGATTCTGGTGGCTTCCTGGAGATTAGTGGGTTTCCAGTGTCATTCTGAAGCTGAGGGTTCAGTGGGGGAATTGCCCTGTTAAAGCCTAACTCGAGGTAAAATGAATACACACTTTAAGTTGAGAAGACATAGGAGTGTTTGTGTGTGTGTATGTATATGTGAATTTCTGTTCATTCCTACGGGGACTGATGAGCTTGCCAAGGCTATTGCTATATGACACTAAGTGACTGGTGGAGGGAAGGAAAATCATTTAACTGGTTATTTTCTATAGACCAAAGAGTCCTGATTCCCGCCCCCCCCCCCGAACTTTTATCTAGTTGCATTGATTAGAGTTGTTACCTGAGGTTCTTGTACAAAATACCCATTGTATATCATGGAGTGTATAGAATCACAAGAGTGGGAACTAATGGGTTTCCTTAGTATAAAGAAAAATCCCTGGCTGGTCTTGGGCCAGATAGACCCTCTCACTGACTTCAAGCCTACTGGAGAGATCCCAGTGCCTCAGTTTCCTTAAACACAAACCTCATTGATTAAACTTTCAGAGGATTTTTTTTTTTTTTTATCTGTGTGGTGTTCAGTTCAGGGTCTTTAATAAGAACTCTTCTCAAATGAGAAATCTAAGATGGAAACAGATTAACTGTGTCTCCAGTTTAATCCTGCAATAAAAGCAAAGTGTGTGTACATTAAGGGAAAGCCTGTTTTTTCTTGGTCTCAGTTGTCTGACAGAGAGGAGTGGAAGAGGCCCTGTGGCAGCTAATGAACAAAATCATGTGTTATTTTTAATGTAGGATGATTATGAAATTGTGCCTTACATGAATGTTTTTTTTTTTTTTCCACTGCAATACAATCTGGATGTTCTACCAAAATTTTTTGAGTTTATTTGGGGGATTAAGTGCAACAGCAATGCAAACCTGTAACCATAGTCTGGTGCCCAGAGAGACCACATTTTGTGTTGAAATAATACACAATAGGGAAATAAAGCTGAGTGAGTAGGAAGAAGGATCTTTTGGAAAAATAATCTTTAACTTATTAAAGTTTTCAGACTCCTAGGTTTTTGATGAGCTTATTTAAAATCTATGGGGGGAAAATTAGCAGCTTGAAATGCTGACAGCATTAAAAAACAGCGAGAAACACTTGATTCCTCAAAGACTCCTTCCCTCACCCCTCAGATAGTTTGATTTTCCTATTTATCTCCTTTGTATTTTGATAAAAAAGAAGAACCCTTTGAGAGGACAGTTTTGAGGTCTTAATCCATACTTCTTTCCAGTTTATCTTTTACATTCAAAATAAGCACCTTTAAAAGAATCCTTTTTGGTACTAGAGAGCTAAATGCTAAGCTTAGGTATCAGCAGCTAATTAGCTTCCCATCTGGGGGGGATTGTCATTGAACTCCATCTCCTGAATATTTATTGAAGGATTTGTAAAGAATAAGCTCTTTTCAGAAAACTGGAGCCTTTTGAATATTTTTTTTACCTCCAGTCAGTCGAGTGGGAGGAGGAGATCTACATTGGCCCATCCCAGACCTGCCTTACGATTCCAACACTACAATCCAGTGTCCACTGTTGTAGAACATGCCATGTCAAGCTCATGTTAAGTATTGCTTTCCATTTCAACATCTTAATGGACTTCTCCTTTCGAAGAAGTTTCATAATATGCCCTGGATATCCTGTGCCAGTTCTCATGTTCTTCAGTCTCAGTATGCCTTTTGTCACCTTGTTTGCTGTTCTTGTGTGCTATCTTGGCTACTCGGAGAGCATGTCTTAGGGAACACTCAAAAGATAACAATCCGGAGGTGCCTGGGTGGCTCAGTCGGTTAAGCATCTGCCTTTGGCTCAGGTCATGATCCTAGGTCCTGGGATTGAGCCCCGATTCGGGCTCCCTGCTCGGTGGGGAATCTGCTTCTCCCTCTCCCTCTGCCCCCCACTTGTGCTTGTGCTCTGTCTAAAAATATATATATATATATATATATATATATATACACATGTATACATGTATACATGTATACATATATATATATGAATCTAATTCCAGCGTGATGGGACAATGTGGTCTATTACAGACTTTGTGATTGCGGGAGTTTCATTATCCCGCGTTCCGCCACCACCTCTGCCTTTGCCAAGGCCCCTGCCCGTATCTTCGTAGCCTCCTGCACATTCACAAGGCTGCTTTGCCAGCCCACTTGCCACATGTGCCAGCACCATCCCTTCTCCCTCTGCTGTCACAGCGTTTCCTGATGCTCACTGCCGTCAGCAGTCATGTTGCCAGTGCCCTGCTCTCCTCACACAGCGAGGCCGCTTACCTTTTTCTTTTTCCTTTTTTGATTTCAGCAGAAAGACACAAATCAAAATCCATGTGAAAACCGAACTAGAACATAATTGCTCCCTGGGGGTTCACATAGCGCTCTCAGCATACTCCCTCTTGTCCTGATCTGGGAGCTGAGAAATCAGAGGATCTTGAGATCTCCGATTTCCCATAACCCTCTCTTTGGGCTACAGTCATGCTCTCTCACCAGCTTGGGGAAAATGGAGGGAAGGGGTGAGTACAGAGAAAAGAGAGACCCAAAGGCACAACCTTGCCATCAGTTAAATTCAATTAATCCCAAGTCAGCTTGAGATTGGACTTTACTGGTGAGGAAAACAGGGTCCTTGATAATCCTTCTGCTGATGAAGGTGCAGGGAAAGAAGCATAAAAGGTCGGTAACAAGTTCACTACGTCCAGCAGGGAATCAGGGACAAGAGGTTCAGGCAAAACCAGTAATGCTTGGTGATTGTTTTTTGGAAGCGAGGTGGGAAAATTTTAAACTCAAGCCCAAGTTTCTAACTTATGAAGTTGATTGAGATCTCAACAGTAATAGAAAACCAGAAAGACAAAGTTAAGAGGGTGTGCATTTAAACCTGTTAACTTCTTGTTTTTCATGGGCTATAAGGGTAAATATATCTGGGAAGAAGCAGGAAATTCTTAGAGAAGCTATGTTAATTATACATATTTGGGGGAAAAAAGTGACAGCTATAACTGGGCAATTTAGGGAGGATAAAGTGATAAAACGTGAGGAGAAAAGTAGAGACTTAAATTTATGTGGAAGAAGGAAGAAGATATGGACAGAAAAATAAGAATGACAGAGGTAAAGTTGAGATGGTAATGCCACAGAAATTATTAGGGGAAGACCTTTTCAAGAAGACAGCAATAATCAGATCATGTGTGGACATGAAGAATAATAGGATGAAAACTGTATTTGATAATTAACATCACAGTTCTTAGAATAACTTCATTAGAGCAGTGGAAACAAATCCCTATTACACTGAAGATCTAAGTTGATAGTAAGACAAATGGAGTCTTCCCATGTGTATTAGGCAGCTCTTTTAACCAACTGAGCCACCCAGGCGCCCGCCTTAGGCAGCTCTTTTAAAATGTTTCTTGGGATTTATCCTCAAGAATGTTTCAAGGTTATAATCACACAATTGTGCAAAGATGCAGGGAGGAAAATCTTCATTGCAGCATTGTTCACACTAGAGGACAGTTTGATACCTAGCTTAAATAACCAATACCAGAGATTTGGTTAAATACTCCCTATAGTTAAGTAAAATAGAACCATTTTTAATGGTGATAGATTTCCTTTGACATGGAATGTATTTGTCCTGAATATTTGTCTGTGAAACCTACATTGAGAGTATATGATCAATTTTTATTAAAAATATGTATTTGTGCAATACCTTTAAATAATAACATCGGTTATTACTGATGAGATAATCTAATTTTCTTAACTTTTTATTTTGCAATTTTTAAGTAAACATGGTTACTACTTTCATAATAAAATGAGAACGGATGTGAGAGAAGAACCCGGAGAGAGATCAGTGACTTTGAATGAATTCAAGATGGAAAGGAAATGGGGGCTTGGGAATTGGCTATAGATTGTAGTCAAGAAGAAAAAGGAAGTGAAAAATGTGCAAAGGGCAGGGCTCAGACTGGGTTTAATTCCATGAAGAAGGAAAAGTTCTAAAGTAAAAGGAAAAAAAAAATCAAATATATAGAAATGTTTTTATTTTGACATGGACAGATGAAAAGTGAGATGGACTATTAAAACATTTTAAGATGAAGTTATGAGCTAATGGTAAGTGGATATGGGATATGTGTGGGGACTTGAAAGAAATGGAGAAATTTTGGAGTACAGAATCTCAGAGAAACAGTGAGGGGGGGGATGTGAACAGTGTCAGTGTGGCTGCAGGTGGAGAGCGTGAATTTGCAGTGTAAAATTTTATTTTAATCCCTCTATGTGTTAATAGAGTAAAAGCCAACCTTCTCATATATATCTGCTTTACAGTCCGGAAAAGTGAAGGAACACTTCTCATGAATGATACTGAGCTGCTATTGATCCAAGCAGTGTTTGGGAATTAAAAACAAAAAAACAAAACTGCTTGAGAAACTAGGTGAAAGCATAGATACTGTTATTCCAGTACAGAAACTGTGTCATTACAAAATACATTTTTAAGAACATAAACACATCAGTCCTGATGGCAGATATTTTATTAGGCCACTGAGTTCTTCAGATTTTCTGCAGCTTTAAAAATCAAACTTGCTTGACCGAGTTTTCTAGTCTTGCTTCCCACATACTTGCAACGTTTTTATTAGCTTGGAATGGGGGTGGCTTTGCCTTACGATTTTGGAAGGATTGATAGGAAGGTGTTTCTCTTGCCTTCCTTATGGGATTCAGGTTAGGAACATCACTTGAGGGCATTTTCAATATTTCTGAATTCTGTGGGAAAAATTAAGCTGATTTGAATATATTGATAGGCATTTAATCAGCTGTTGGTGCACATTTTTATTTCCTCTCCGTTTATAATGCACAGAATTTTCTTAGAAGAAGTGCTGCATTTTAGAAATGCTAAGACTGATAGTCCAAAGTCCATTCTGTGTTGTGAATGGAAAGGGGGCAGAGAAGGAAGCATAAAGACGAAAGAGAAGATGGAATGACTTTTTTCATCCTGTCAAAGGACTGTTTATATTGGGCAATACTGCAAGCTTGTAGGTTCAGCTTGAAAGTTCTTCAAATCAGAGGAGCCATTTAATATATAATAGAGAACTGTACTGGCAAGTCATTTATAAAAATGAAAACATTTCATATCTGCTTTTTCACAGAACACGTTTCTCACTTATGAGACATGGCTGTTTTTTGCTCAGATCAAGGGAATATGAACTAGTGGAGCTCCACAGTCAATAAATTAAAGACATTAGAAATGAATCAGTTTAGTTTGGTTTGATATATACATTTGGTTATAAACATGCAATGAAAAACGTATTTATTTGTATCTAGCAGTCACTGATCCTTGATTACATATTCAGTTGATGAGATTAGATGCTAATTAATGTAAAGTCTAATCACTTTACATCATAAGGACTTCTAGTTCCTGGCAACCATTTTGTGCTGAAAAGACAAAATAAGTTTTTACACATCGTGCTCCTTTATTTTAAAAAATCAAACCCATTACTAAAGGTGTTACAGTAACAATTCTTGTTTTAACTATGGTCATTTGATATCTACGATAAACTGACTTTCTCAAGGTCAAGAATGAATTTGAGTAACTAGAATAGAATAAGCAGTTCCTTTCAGGATGGCAGTATGTCTGTCATTCCATCCTCTGCTCCTTTCTGCTCACTCTGCATTTTGTAGGACTAGGCTTATCTTAAGGATAACAGTGACCGAAAAAGGAACAGGAGGCCATCAGGTGCCGCTGCAGGTGAGGATGTGGACTGTGGGGTTGACAGAGGGTCCAGCTTCGGGGTCTGCTTAAGCAAGTTATTTAGTTTCTCAGAAGTTCACTTTTTTTTTTTCCTGTTAGTAAGACAGGGTAACACAATAACCTCCTGTGAAGTTTTTTGTCTTTTCGTTTACCTGTCCCTTTCTCCAGCCCACCCCTCCTCTTGTACCTGTATGTCCAAACACCCAGAAGCCTTTATAAGAAGCTGTTAGGAAAAATGGTATGATTGTAGGATAGCTGCTATTAAATGGCGATGTCTTTGGTTGAGTGCCATTTTAAGGCATTGAGTGAATTAATCTTTTCTCAGTGTCAAGACCACCAGACAAGGTTTTTGTCCCCCATTAGAAAAGCCCCGTTGGTGGTGGCTCTGGCTTACCCAGTAGCATTGTAAATGCAAGCTCTGTGGCAAGTGGAATTGATTCTGAAAATACAGTTCTTGTACTAAATGTTCTTTCACCCTGTCTTATAAATTTACTTAGTTGGAATAAGAAAACAGCATTTTTTTGTGGATTTACAATGATCTCTCCCATCTCTGCATTTATGCTTAAAAAATATATTTTTTCCTGAGAGAAAGGGCATCAAATATTTTTTGAATCAAAAGATTCATTCCTTCAACATCTATATAATATCTATTCTGTCAGGCACATGTTAGACACAAATGTAAAATTTTAATGTTAAGTCAGATGTGTAAACATGAAATGACTATGCCCTATGTTAATAGCCATAATGTACCTGGGAAGGCGCTGTTTAAACTGAGGAGTATATTGAATAACTCAGTCTGAGAAGTTTGAGCAGGATTCATGGATGAGTTGACATTTGGCTGAATTAAAAAATGAGTAAAATTTAGTCAGAAATAGTGTGGGAATTGTTTCCAAAAGAGTATGGTTTTTAAAAAGAGCATGATATATTCAGTAATGTCAAATAATTCTTTGATAGATGTATAGGACGAAATAAGATTACTGAAATGGATGGGAGTAGTAGGGCTATGAATATAAATTACACTTAAAAATTTTAAATTAACTAGCCATTGATAAGTTAACATATATTTTAGTTTCTTGATTCCCCTGAAACCAGTAGACTTGAAGAGTACATAAATTGTGTTTGTTTTGTTTGGTCTTTGTTTGCAAGTTTGGGGTGTGGGGCTTCCAAGTAGATATTGATGTAAAAACTTACTAAATAGTTTGGTATATTTGGTACTCATACTCAGTTATATGAATCAGGCCACTAGGATGGGAATGCAGGCTCTACCACTTACTGTGTGACCATGGACTAGTTATTCACCTTCTCTGAGGGGACATATTGAACCAACCGATAATGTTTTGCTTAGTTACTTTGACTTGCAGTATTCTTTACTTGAATCCATCCTGGTGGCTTCCATGGGCTTATGAGAGCTAACGATGAGCATCTCTTTTCAGCTCCATGTTTAATGATGTCATACTGGTAGCTTGAAATTGGACCCAGTGGAATATTTACATTACAGAAGCCGTTAAATGCTATACATCAGATATAAGTATTTATAAAACTAAGGCTGGTTTATATTCATACTATTGCATCCGTCCTTGTGTTGTTTGACCCACAAATCAATGTTTCACTCCTACAAACAATAAAAGAAGACAAAAGAAAATTGACTCAGATTCTTTACTTTGTTTACAGCAGTGTTGTAGCTTACAAGTACCAATTTGGATCTAACTTGAATTTTTCTTTACGAGCCGTTGATTTTTCAAAAAATAGTTTCCCCAATGCAAAGTTTTTTTTTTTTTCTCCCTAATATGCAGGGATTTGTGTGTGCCTGTGCTGTTTAAATCAGGGATTATTCATTTGTATGCAAGAGAAATTCACTCTAGCTTAAATGAAAGGGAGATCTATTGGGGAAAAAAAAAAAAGTAAACCAAGAAAATCAAGAATATCTGTGTTCCAGAACACACAGGGGTGTGGGATGTGGGGATGTAGGTATAAATGAAACTTGTAGATTTAATTTATACCCCACATCCTTGGAACTGGGAAGCTGTTCTTCCTATCTTGCTCTTTGTTTCAAAGTATTGGTTTTCCAGTGTCTGTTTTTCTATTGATATCACTACCATTCTTTTGTATTTCCTTGTCTGTTGGCCTTCTGTGCTTACTCATCAGAAACCATATGACCCAAAATACTATTTGAGTCTTCAGTATGCATGTCTCTGCCATAGATATCCCCTCTCCGTGTGTCTTAAATATGTTTAAATTCTTGTGAGAGAATGGACTCAGTCCAACTTGTGGCGATGACCTCTTTGTGTCCGAGTCCCACACCTGGTTCACTGTGTTGTGACCACAAGAACAGGGGTCCTGGAATACTCGGATACAAGGCAGTTTGGGCAAGGCCTGTAGGTGGGGGCAGATTCTGGAGTAGGAGCCATCGGTTAGGCATATACCCCAAAATGTGTTGTTTCGGAAAATTTTAGCTGAATGATATGCTCTCTTATTGGAGTAATGGAAATCCTAATTTCTCAGAGCACATTAAGAGATGGATGTTAAATTTATTTCTATATTTAGCAACCTAACCAAATATGAAAATTTACTGATAATGCTTTGCATTCTTTCCAGCATATCAAATTATTATATGATTTACTTGACTGTCATCACACATAGGAAATGTTTTCCTTTATTGTTTTCAAAATGCTTTTTAATATTCTAGAATTACAAAGTGACCTAATTAACTGAAAATCTATATAATCAGCTCTTTAAAAATCCATAAAGGAAAACAATAAGCATAGTAACCCAGGAAATAATGAAGTATAAATTAATAATACAGAACAGTGGGAAACATGCCTAATAAACATTATTAGTTCAAAAATAGAAATTCCATGTTCCCGGTACTAACACGTAATTTTTCAAATAATACTTCTTTCTTGCTGATAGAGATCTAGTTTGGATTTATTTCTCTGCTCTGAAATAAATGTGAAAAACTGCCAAAATGTTTTAAAGTTTTTCACCTCGGTTTTCATCACTGAGACTGTAAAAATATCATTTTCTTTTCCTAATGGAGCTGTTGAGGAAAAGCACCACAATATGGCCCCTTTTAGAAGACCACATTTCAGAAGGTTGGCCAGAGATGTTGGTGACCTGAGACAACTGTTTCAATATACGGGTTTCTTTCAAATTACATTTCTGTTGGTCTCATCAGTGCTTTACTTCAGACTAAATAGCTTTTTAATCATTGGGTTTTTAAAGAAAAAGGAAAAACACTCCACACTGTGGGAAACGGTGGTGTTTCTGGATAAGGGAGGTCTTGGAAACTGCCAGGTGCCAGTATACTGGGGGCCAGGCTCCCCAGTGGAGAGCACGGGTGTGCCCCCTGACCTCACAAATGTGGAAGCGGACCCCAGAGACAAAGCAGGGCTCTGGCACAGGCTTATGCTCTTGCCCAGTTTTATGAGGTGCCCCATTACCTCGAACTGCATGCTCCCTGTGATCTTTGAAAGTTACTCCGTTCCATCAGGAACAGATGAGGTTTTTCACATGCAAGAGTGTCCTCCCTTCCCTCTGCAGGGAAACACAAAGTGACTGTGATGGCATCTGACTTGCATGCTTTCCTGCTGAGAGAAGAGGGTTTTGAGCGTGGCATTTAGGGAAAGAGGATCAGATATGCCAGAAAGAGCAGTGAGGCAGATCTAATATTTCTCTAAGGGAATGTTTTTGTGTATTTTCCAGAGGTGGAGTTTAGCTTGGGTGACACAGGCGGTTGCCTCAAGTGTTTGGCGCTCTCCTTCTGCCACCATCCAGGGAATGCTGTGCTCTGGGTGCTGACGGAGAGACTCTTCATCTGGCTTGGGGGATCCTGGGGGGAGAGGGGAATGTTCTGTACCCACTGGCTGCTGATGCGAGTGGATAGGAGTTTGAGCCCAAGAGACATTTCTTCTCATATTTGTTTCTCATTACCAACTTTAAAGAAGTTACAGATCTATATATAAAAATCTTTGCTGAAAGCCCAGAATTGCTACCTCTGTGAGGAAACCTTGGAAGTGGGACTTAAGTGTTAGGGGGGAGGAAAGAGGAAGATGCTGAAAATTAAAATTTCCCTTCTCTTTTTTCTTTTGCTTTTTCAGAAAAGGGAATAAATTAGAAGTGGCTTTCAATTTTTTTCTTCCATCAGAAGTACTGAAAACATTAAAAACGCGATCAAAAACTGGACCATAATACTTATTTCTCTTCATTTCAGGTTAAAAGCATGATATACTGGACCTATGATAAATAAGGCACACATGGCAAAGGAACTTAAAATCTATCAAACAAGGAATTAACCCATAATATAAGTCAAGTTTGTTGGATGAGGTGTTGGGAGAATGGGAGGATGCAGCCACGCATTTAGTGGGTGATCCTTAACTTCACGCAGAATCAGAGAAAGCTCCCAGAGGAAGTGGTGTTCAGCTGAGAGGAGAGGGGTGTTTTCTTGGTGAGGTGAAAGAGAGTTCCAGTCAGAGGGAGCACATGGGTAATTTGGAAGCAAGGGGATGGTACATTCAGCCAAAGATTCAGAATCTTTGGCATTTTGCCCACTCAGGAAATAGTGGGAGAGGTGACAGAAGCTGGCTGAGGTCCCATTAAGAGGTTTGGATTTTATCCTAAGGATACTGGAGAGCTCCTGAAGGGATTTAATTAGGGGTACAACATGCCTGAATTTTTATTTAGAATATCATTCTGGCTACTGTATGGGGAATAGCCTGGGATGAGTCTGAGAGGCTATTAGGATGGCTTGAGAGTGAAGAACAGGGGTCTGTGGCTGTGATGGAAATGAGGAGGCAGATTAGAGAGATATTTTTAGGCAGAATTCACAAGATTTGGTGCAGTAGGAGGTGGGGAAGAGGGAGACTTCTTCCAAATTTTCTGGCTGGCCCCCAACCTGCAGAGAGCAAATGATGAGTGTTGCTGTCTGGTTCTTTGTATTTCCTCTGCCTGGGATATTGTTTAGATCATTTTATTTGTTTGCTTTTATTATAGAATTTTAATGAATAATAGCCTGGAGCTTTATGGTACTTCCCATGTCTTCATATCTCACCTGTATCATCCCCACTGGTGGTCCTACTTAGAGATTTGGAAGCAGGTCTAGAGAAGTCTTAAGGGACTTGCTCAAGTTCATTTAACAGGTCAGTGCTAGAGCTGAGATTGAAGCTCAGGTCTCCTTGATGACAAAGATTTTGCTCTTGGAACCACAAGAAATGTACTCACAGCCTGTTATGTGATAGAATCCCTGACAGGAATCAGTGTTCATGGTCTCTTTGGTCCTCACAATCACCTGATGAGGTAGATACTCCTGTGCTCTCCCATTTACAGATAAGGCAACTGTGGCTCAAAAAATGTAAAATTATTGCCCGAGTCTCTGTAGTATAAGGAGACAGGGGTTGTGGCTCAGGAGCTGTGACAAGGCTGGGGAACTTGAGCTCTGACTCTGCTCGTAGTCCCAAGGTCCTCCCTCAAAATCTGGTTTCTAGCATGGGAGAAAGGTGAGAGAGGGAATGAGTTAATGCAGAATATAGTTTCTACTTGTTCTTTAGCCTCCTTCTCTAATTTACTCACCTATTCTGTCTCCTCACCACCTTTTTTATTTTTATGAAATGATTGCCTTAGCCTGTGGTTCTGGCAAAGAGACAGTCTACAATTCCCAGTAAATGTTTTTTTAAAAAGATTTTTTTTATTTATTTGAGAGAGAGAGAGAGCACAAGGGGGCGGGGAGAGTCAGAGGGAGAAGCAGACTCCCTGATGAGCAGGGAGCCCAATGTGGGACTCGATCCTGGGACTCCTCCGGGATCATGACCTGAGCAGAAGGCAGAAGCTTAAACAACTGAGCCACCCAGGTGCCCCCCAGTAAATAACTTTGCAAGGTGCATTCATCCTTCCTGATGGACTAGAGTGGTTTACTAAATGGCACCATAGTGTCTCATTTTCCAAAATATTTACAGCAAGAGGGATCAGGAACAGAGATTTTCAACCGATCCTGTCCTGAATCCTGTTCAGTTTCAACTTTATGGCCAGTGAATATTGTCCTGTCCTACTATTGATGCCAAGGAAGTAGGATATTGATGCAGAGCTCTGAAATCACAAGAAAAAGCATGCAGTTGAATTAGTTTATGGATGGACACTGCCAACAGGAATCATGGCAGAGATGTGTGAAAGGATTAAAAACTGTGACCCTGACCCAGCAGAATGATAAAGGGTATTGAAGGTTGGGTGGTCAGAGTTCTATAGGGAGTGATTTGAGAAGGTGAAGAGCATTTTTTTTCTCCGTTGCCTGCATTTTGTTCCCAACAACATCAGGGGATGACATATGCCGTCCTTATGTACTATAGACATTAATGGGGAAATGACCTGTTACTCTTTGACAAAAATATTCTTATACTGATATAATCTGATGATGGTATCCTGTTAAAACTTTTGATTTTTGAGCTACTGGCATCCAGACGGCACAGGTTTTGGCCACAACATGATTTGAAAAAACAGACCATGACCTGGGCCTAACCTAAACTACAAAGTCTTTATAAGAACACATTCTCAAACACACACACGCGCACACCCATGCACGCACGCCTACGCATGCACTCTCTTTTTCTTTCTGCTCATAGTACTCCCAGCACATCTGTACACGTGGTTCTTTCTTTGGCTACAAACTAAAATGTACACTAAAGTAGATTGGAAACTTGTTACAATCAGATGATTGCTTTTATTGCTGAATCTTCTCCTAGGCTTTATTTCTTTACAGGGTTTTCTCTTACTCAGATACTTGGATACTTTAAGTCTGTCTTTCATCTCCCTCTGTCTTGTCTGTAGGTCTGTCGTTGAGAATCTTCCCTTATGTTTCTCTGCAGTCTGTCACATGTTCATAATGTGCTTTATCTGGCGCACACAGGACCCATGTGCATACAGCAGCAGTTCCCCTGCTAATAGAGGTGCTGGTAATCGAATGCACTGGATCTACGTAGAATGGTAATGACTGCGTGAGTGCTCTTTGGCCCTGAACAGTCAGAAGCAAGAATCAGCACTAACTTCCCTACCGTGTTCAGTTAGTGTTCCCCTTCTTTCCCTGGTCATCGTTTTATTTTCTCTTACTCCTTCGTGAGCCCATAGGAAATACCAGACAGGAACTAGGAAGGTCTCCATGGCCTCCTTCATCTCAGCACAAATGAAAGGGATGGAGGACGAACATTTGAAGGAAAGAACATTTAAATGTCAATATATTTTCCATCTCTTTTGATTATCCCCCCTCCTTTCTCCTTCTCCATCTGTCTTTAACACATAAACAGGCATGCTCATTTAAAGTGTTATTTCAATCTAGAGGTACTTTTTAGGAATATGGAAAATTGTTGAAGGAAGAGAAAAACATTAGCAAACTCACATTCTGATTAATGTTGCAAATGAGATAGGAGTTGCTCTTCTCTTGAAACTGGAAGTGAGAATCTCAAGTGTGAACCAGAGTTAGATGCTCATATGATCCTCTTAATTCCTTCTCTTTTAAGGAGAGAATATCAGAAGAAAAAGGGAAAATTATGAAAGTAAATAGAGTAGCATGCAAAATCTACACCTGCCAGATATTCAGATCTTAACTGTTCATCAACTTAGTAACTTATGCATCCTAAAGGAAGGACCAAAACTTAGTCTGAATGTGTGCAGAGTGTTAGCCTAACTTTGTAAATATAAGAAAATATTTTTTTGTGCATTTATATACTAGTTTTTGATTCTTTGAAGTTATTAACTGATATTAGGAATTTTTAAATATTATAAAAACAGACCTGTTTTATTAGGACCCACAACCTAACACAATGTGTGTAAATTTGGAAAAAAAATTAAATAGACATATTCTAATACATTGATATATATTGTTTTTTACAGAATAATTTCATTTATATTGGGATATTTTCGAGGTGGCTTTTAAATTCTCCTTGGTAGCTTCCCCCCCCCCCCACACTAAATTATCAGCACACTTTGCCAATTTGAGTTGGGGCTTAAATCTGGGAAAGAAATGCTCTACTTTTTCAAGTATTGCAGGAATCATTTTCTGAGGCACATGATAATTATGATTTGTGAGTTACATACTAATGCTCAATGGGAGTTCACTTTAACAGAATGAATTGAGCCAAAATCTTGAGTACCATCATCAACAGAGATACCTTTTTTTTCGTTTCCAGGTAAAATTTTGACTTTTATATTGTTGTTCTGCTGAGCTTTCTTCACAGGGATTATGTATACACTAGGAAGGAAAACCGAATTTCCTAATGTCCCTGAATGTGCAATAAGCATCAACTACAGAGAGAAAAACATGAATCAAGCATCAAGCCATTAAACTGTACCTAATAGGCATTTATTCAATGGGCCTTATGAATGCAAGTCATGCCCCATTTAAAATCTAACTGAAATGATCGCACGTTTCATTAGTGGACATAATTACCAATTTGTTCCTTCCCCCAAAATCATGTATGTATGAAAAACACTGTTAGAAGGTAAACAGTATTACCTTCAGAATATAGAATAAAGATAGCCTATTTAAACAGGGGGAGTAGAGTAACAGGTTTTTTTCCCTTTTTTTCTTTGTTGTTTTTTAGAATGGAGACTTCAGAAAAATCTCAATTTTATCTCAGAACTCAATGTATAGTGATTTATTCTCTAATTTTCCAATGTGTTCAATATCTGTTTCTTAATATTAAAAACAAAACTCTTAAAAATACTCAAATGACTTACGACCTTCCAATATGTTCATTTACACAGATCTGTTATGTGTTCCATCTCTAAATACCTGGTTGGGTAATGAGGAGAAGGACTAGTGTTCTTGTTAAAATTTTGCGACTAGCTAGCCATGTAACTTGGACAAATAACTGAACCCTTTGGGCTTTGGTGGCTTTTTCTGTAAACTAAGAGGACCCAAATAGATGATTTCTAGACTCTTTCATCTTACTATCATTCTGTTGTAAAAACACTATATGATTTCCAAAATAGAGGACACATTAATTTTTTTTTGTAATAGGGTTTTTCATTAATTTGCATGTGATTCCAGTTGGCCTTTATGAGGGCTTAATGTGATTATTTCCTTACCCCAAATGTAATAATGAACTGATATTTATTAAGAGCCTTTTATATGCCAGGCATAGTGCTGTGTTTCAAGGTACAAGGCTGAGCAATAGTGTGAACGATCCCTCATACCGCTCATACTCTAGTGAAGAGACAGGTGTTAATCAAGTATAACTCCGTCATTAAGCCCTACAGTGGCTGGAAAAACCTGCCCATTTAGTCCATTATCAGAAACCTCAAAAACAAAAATATACGACAAATAGTTAAAAAACAAACAAACAAACAAAAACAACTTTCTTGCACATAATGAGAAATGCCCTCAAAGTCCAGGGAATGGTGCATACATTTCCACACTCTTGGCTTTTTTGCCTGGTGGTATTCTCTTTTATGGTAGTCTTTGTTACTCCTCCTTTTCTTTCCCTGATTCCTAGGATTCAGATTGCTTAAGCAAGAAGTGGAGTTTTGCTTCAACTAAGCACCAGGTCGCCTTTCCTGCCTTTCTATCTCAAATCTATAAGATACAAGCACTATTTTGCTTGGCATCCTTAATTTTTTTTTTTCCCCGCATGCATGGTTTCCATAAAAACAACCAAGACTTGTCAATATGGGTGACTTTTATAACATGTATTTTTGTGTTTTTATTCAAAAAGACAATATTCCCTCTGTGGATGCATTATAGGGACAAGTCAGAGGTGCCTGGGGGTGAAGCAGGGAAGTTTTACAGATCACTAGAATAATTATAATAATAAACATGCAATTACAACTCAAATATTAAATACTCATTTGTGTGTGTGTGTGTGTGTGTGTGAAAACTTTCAGAGAAGACTTTTTGGAAGAATTTGGAGAATTGAAAACTGGTAAGGCATGTAAAGGAAAGGAAGAGTTGGGAGAGTCAGGGAAGAGACGGACCTACATACCTGGGAAGATTTTTCCTAGAAACATACAAAACAGTGGGTAAGGAAAATACTCCCACAAAAGAATTCTTGGTAATTTTGACATAATAAAAATATGTGCTGGAGTAGATGGACTTACTATTCTAAAAACTTTGTCAGTTTTGTATACATAGAAATGGGTTAGAGAATACGTACAAGAATATACATGAGTCCACTACTGTATTGTGTGTAATAATCCTAAATCTGAAGCTGTTACCAGAAAATCAAAAGAATTAACAGTAAAGGAAAAGGTCAATGTCCCTGTTATGGAAGCTTCGGTTTTAAAATGTGCTGACTTTTTACAGTAAAGTATCTTTAAATTCTAACTGAATATTGCACATTCACAGACACTAAAAATGTTTTTAGTCCTAGCCAATTAAAATTTGTAGGAAATTATGAATTCTAATAGCAATTTCACCCTTCCCCACCCCCAGTTCTGTATTACTTTATTTTCCATCCTTAATTCCATTTTCACCTTTTGTGTTTGTGGGACTAGTATTATCCCTGGCAATGAGATGTCCAGAATGCATGGAGAGTGTTTAATTTATATTTGGTATTCTTATGTTGTACTCATCTCTTTTTATTGCTGAATTTCTGTGATCCTAAATGTTTATGCAGTTTTTCATTTGAGACTACCATATGAATTAAAAGACCCCCACTACAGTATAAGTTAAGAAATGTACCCCCCCTTTTTTTTTTTTTTACTAATTGCCTCTAAGGTTTTTAGCCACTTTTGATTGCCTTTTTCTTTTTTGTATTTTGCATTCATAATCAGTAGCAGGTGCAATTAATGAACCATTGCTTAATGATGCTAATTTCTTTGATAGTGTATTTAAATCTGTGTTTATGTAACTTCTGGGATCAGACCTTTCACATGAAAGAGCATAATCCAGCCACTTTCTGGACATAAGTTGGTGCTCTGGAAGAGGTTCTCTGAGAACATATGGACACCTACCTTTTAAAATATTTTGGGGAGAGTTTTAGTGTAAATAGGGATAGGCTCTGAAAACACCTGCACATGATTATTTTAAAAAAAAAGTCATTTAGAACAGATGAATTTGGAGCAGGAGTTGGCCCCAGCTAGAGCCTTAGGAAGAGGAAGGACTTGGAAAACTTCAGCAAAAGTAGTAAAATGAAAAAAAAAAAAATTGTGGCATATTAGTCAGATGACCTAACTCAGTATAGGTCAATTATTGTGATAATTTCCTTATGAAGATTCTGTCAAGATTGAAGAATTACGATTAAATGTCTAAATTTGGATAAATTATTTAATCAAAAAATAAGGCTTTAACAGTCATTAGTCCTATATATCCCTTTGAGAAATCAAGTAGGAGCAAATCCTTAATTTGTATTTTCAAATTTTGGACTTCTGGAACCTTGAAACAAGAAGATACCATGCCTTCCATAAAATCAAAAAGGGAATAATTTTGAAAATCAGAAAAATTAGAGAATCAGTATCCTAGACCAGCTTCTAATATTGAACTTGGTCTTTCTACCTTGAAAACCTAAGATGCGAGGTGAAATACGTGGGGAATTTGCTAATAAATGGCCAGTTACAAAGGCAAACCAGAGAGTAGAATTAAATGGCTTATATGGCAAGTGCTCTTGGAATCGGATGCTGTTCCAGTTCCTTCGGCACCTGTAAGGCATGCCCAGGCAGCCTCCTTCACAAATAGGGACTCACGCCCTAGCTGCTAGTGTCCTTTTCCTAGCATAGTTTCTGGCGTATAGAAATAAGGTGAGTGCTGTGAATTGTGTAAGACTGATGAATCACAGACCTGTACCTCTGAAACAAATAATACATGATATATTAAAAAAGAAAAAAAGATAGTAGGAAGGGAAAAATGAAGGGGGGTAAATCGGAGGGGGAGATGAACCATGAGAGACGATGGACTCTGAGAAACAAACTGAGGGTTCTAGAGGGGAGGGGGTGGGGGGATGGGTTAGCCTGGTGATGGGTATTAAAGAGGGCATGTACTGCATGGAGCACTGGGTGTTATATGCAAACAATGAATCATGGAACACTACATCAAAAACTAATGATGTATGGTGATTAACATAAAATAAAATTTTAAAAAATTACAAGGCAAAAAAAGAGAAATGATTCAATAAATACTAGATAAATGAAAGGGACATCAAGCTTTTCTGATTCCCTCTTTTGCTTACTTTTAAAACTAATTGTGCCTGTTTTCTGTGTGAGGATTCCAAAGTGATGCGAGATATTTGTCAAATGGCATGTACCTAGGTTTTCTGTTTCAGAGCATTTTATGGCTTTTCTAAGTGAAAATAAGTGGAAAATATAAAATACTATTTGCTGTAATATAATTGAGTGCTTTTAATGGAGACACTGTGCTATATACCAGGTCTCCTCATATGTGGGGAACATGGAATTCACAGTTCTCAACCTTTTGGGGCTCCAGGAGTATGGACAGTGAATGAATGATGATAAGGGAAATGAGTACTATGACAGAAGTGTTTTACGAACCAATATTGGGAGGCTTGAAAGTATTACTTAGGAATCTATTGGACTTCCCTTTCAGTATTATTACTTTAAGGGAGTGGTTTTCAAATATTTTTTTAATGATGTATTTCTTAAAAGTATTTTGAATACCTTTGTGCCCCTCCTTCCTTTACAAGTTGATATTTCAACTTTTCCATCATAAATGTAAATAGTTGCAAGGGATGTAATTTTCAGGATACTGTCAATATTGATATTTAAAAATAAAAATATTTCATCCTTTATATATCCAGTGTTACCTAAATGCACGAATACTTTGATTTCCAACTTGTTCACTTCTATTTTAATGGATCAAGAATTTCTTTAAAAGTCATTTTTTTCCCTTCTACTTTGAGTTCATAAATTTTATATTTCTTTATCATACATGTTTTAAAGTTTTGTATTCATCACCCCAAATTTAATTAGAAAATTTCTTTGACTTGATAAAAACTTAAACTGGTTTAAATTATGCCAGTTGTCAATAGTACACAACTGATCAAAAGAACATAGATACAAATTTAGATAAACTATTAAATGTAAAAAATGCATGTTTTACTAAAATGAACAGATCTAGTATTTTTAATTATTTCATAAATCTTTGGTTGAACGCTAGTTATGCTAGGAAGTGGGGGGCTCAGAAGCAATTTCAGTTCTAGTTTTCATTTTTGAGGATATAAGTCCTAAGGAACCATGGAAATAGGAGTTTTCCTACAGTGGTATCCCTCACTACTTTGATTTTTTTTCAAGTTAAATGACCATGGGATTTTTATCACCTGACAGCATTGATCAGATCTAGTTTTATTAAAACATTTGGACACACCTGACTTATAAGATGATGTTACCTGTTATTAAAGCGATTCATTTTCTTAATAGTCCACATAAGAATTTTAATATTCCCTCTTGTTTTGTGCCTCAGAAACTTCTTACACACCAGGATGTTACTTGTTTCTTTTGTAAAATAGGAAAAGAGATTGTAAAAGAGGAAATAGGAAAATCAAGTGTGAAGGGTGCTTTTATTTCTGGGGGTGTGTGGGCAAATCAGTTTTAGGAAAGAGTACATACGGTTTAGGCAGGCTTGAAAGTTGATTTCCTTAAAACTGTTTTCACATACTAACTTGAAAAGTGCACATGTGCCCCCAGGGCATTTGTACACCATTTGAAAGGCAGCTGCATTAAGGTATCAAGAAAATGGACAACCAAATTCTATTATAGACAACTAATACTAAAATATCAGGTATTGGCTCAGTCTTTTATTTGTATCACCAATCCATTATATTTATTGTTAGAACTTAAAATATCAGCCATATTTCACTTCTTTATGAATGCCCCCTTGTGCCTCTTATAAGAAGCAAAATATTTTCAATGGATCAATAGAATACATGGCAAATATAATACATATCTAAAGGCATTATAGTTATAAATTCAGTAAATGTGCTGTGAACACACTGGGATCATTTTTGTGGCTCTAAATTAAACAGCTCCATTTATAAGATGAAGACTGCTGTAAAATTGTATTTCCTACAGGAAAAGAATTATAAGATTCTATGAGTTCGGCTATGAAAGCGGGAATAAAATGGAATATGCTTTTACCTCTTGAGAGGTCTCGTGGATATTGCAACATCTTACAGAAAATAGGAAACATCTTCTGATGTTGAAATCATTTCATATTGAAGGGATAGTGATTAAATGCAATTAATCTATAGCAGTATTTCTAATAATGGTCTAGTATTCTACCTTCCTATAAAGAAGGGGATCAGTAATAAATTTCATCATCAGTAAATTTATATATGGACTTAACACAATTCTTAGTACTCATATTTGAATATACATGGGTTCATTTATCTCTCTGGGTCTTAGTTTTCTCATCTGTCAAATGAGACAGAGATGATTTCTAACCTCCCTAGCAGCTTGAACTATACTATCAGTCTATGATATTATGGAACCTTGTACTTCAAATGGTAATGAAAGAAAGTTGTGGCTGATTTCTTATATTTCTGGATTCAGAACCCAAACTCTTCAGTATAGTCCACTATAAGAAAAATCCAAGTGAGACCAAAGCTTTGTTCTCTTGGCTTTACTAATATTTGATGACAGCTGGCTTCTCTTCTGTTTATAGTTTAGTTTAATTTATAAGGATGATCAAAGGCTTCATAATTTTACTTTCTTTTAAATGCAAGGAAAAATAAAACCTATCCATAATGTTAGGATTTGATAAGAAGTAGTAGATAATGAAATGAGTGAGATGGAGTGTGTGTGTATGTCTAAGATGAAAAAACACCAGTTGTGTGTCAGACTTCAAGGGGATGTTCCAAAGGGGCTCTTACCTTAAGGCTTTGAGGAGCTTCTTTATTCCAAGGGAATAGACAGAATATATGTGTTCTCTAAATGATAAGGCCCCTACTTTCAAGGGAAGGGACATTTTTCAGTGTAACAGGTATCTTTTCAAGATTGTCTGCTATCCTGTGTCTGTGGATTCATAACAGAGGCCACTGAACAGGGTCTTGAAATAAAAGTATGAGTAAAATCTAAATGGACTGTTTCATTTGAAGTACCTTTCCTCATTTTGTGGAATAGTATCAACATTGGAACCCTAGATAGAAGATGTCTATGGTTTTGGCTGCATCATGACCTTCCTGATGATCTATCAGTATTATGGCGAAATCAGCATGTTCAAAGTGCTCCTTATGTGAGAATGGTCACTTTTGACATGGCCTTTGCAGTGGCCATCATGGTGGATAAGGAAGTGAGTTACCAGAGGTTAGCCAGGAACCCACTCAGATGTAACTGGGATTTGCCATGGGAACTTCCAGAGAGGTGTGAGGAGACATTTGAGGGGACTGCATCTTCCACAGACTGTTTGTCAAATCAGAGAGGTACTGTTTTTCATTAATGTCTTTCTGATTCAGTGATTATCCTTGCCCTGGTATGACCCAGACTGCTATAAAATTATTACCCAGGGTACAGTTGTGTAGCGATAGGAGGCTGTAAAAACACAGCCAAAGGTTACAAGTCCTCTTGATGTAGGTGAAGGATACAACTTAATGCACAGAGGCAGCACCACTCTTAGCTGATGGGCAAGCTTTATTACTTTCACATCTTCCCCAGAGTAAACAATGATACTGGATCCTGTCAGGGTCTTGGAGAGGCTCTTTGTGTCCTCTCCTTAGGGATGTTAAATCCTCCTGGCCCCTCCCAATTTTTTGGAGATTTTGTCTGTACCTGATTGCCTACCAGCTGCGAAGGATTTGGAATAATCCATGCTTTTTCCTGAGTACCTCTTGAGGGATTCAGGTGTCAGTTTCCTGATATAAATTTCCTTAGCAGATGGAGGTGTCAAACCTACTAGAGATAGTCTCACAAGGCTGATTAAGTTTCTGTTTTCCTTAATATTAAGTTTAGAGTTCTGTGTTCCTAGCATTTATATGGGAGGTATTGATATACAGTTGACTCTTGAATAACATTGGGGTTCAGGGCACTGACCCCCCATATAGTTAAAAATCCATGTTTGGGGTGCCTGGCTGACTCAGTTGGTACTGCATGCAACTCTTGATCCTTGGGATTGGTGAGTTCAAGCTCCACACTGGGTTGTAGAGCTTACTTACAAAAATCCACGTATAACCTTGGATTTCCCCAGAATTGAATAGCCTACTGTTGATCAGAAGCCTTACTTATAACATAAACAGTTAATTAAAGCACATTTTGTATGTTCTATGTATTATACGCTGTATTCTTAAACTAGAGAAAAGAAATTAAGATTAAGAAATAAGAAAATCATGAGGAAAAGAAAATACACTTGCAATATTATACCGTCTTTATGGAAAAAAATCTCTGTGTAAGAGGGCCCACACAGTTCAAACCTGTGTTGCTCGAGGGTCCCCTGTCCAAAGCTAAGGGGATTCCGGGACAGAATATAGAATGTGACAACAACATCAAAAAACCCCATTACAAATGTATGAAGCAATTTTACTGAAGTGTGTGAGGGAAACAGGTGTTGACCTAAGTAGCTAGTCTAAGTCAAAGGTAAAAGGGACTGTACGTAAACAGTGTACTGTAGTTGATAAGTTGTCTAAAGTTGTGGGTGTGGACGTGAAGTACTCATACTGCTCTACATGTGTATGGAAATTGAATAATTGACTAAAGGTGTGGCAGATAATGGGATCTGGTTTTCTCACTGTTGTAGTGAAAGGTTACAGATAAAGACAAGAGGCTGAAATGATCCATGTGTTAATGGATAGCAGTTGGAAGTGTTCGTATGCACCTGTGTCTAACATTTGTGCAGATGCTTACATGTAGATACATTTACAGATACGTGCATTTATCCGGAATAGTATACCTATATGTCTTTGTTTTGCCAACTGAGAGAGCCTGGAAGCAATGACATTTCAGTGGCAACCAGCAAACACTTAGTGTTCAGTTCTTAGTTTCTAGTATTATTTTCTAGTAAATGGAACTGGGGCTCCTTGGAGGAATGTCTAATTCTAAACCTGGGAAAAGGAGTATATAGAAGATGAACCTGGAGCATTTTTTTCGTGCCAGATAGTAAGGAAGTCCTTAAGAAAAACCTACAATGATGGGGATATATCAAAGGTACCCAGGAGGTAGCCGAAAGAGCTCCCAGTGGTGAAAGCTGGAATAGTTTGACCATCAAAATAAAGTATTACTGGAGTATAATCCAAAGTGTAAAATAAATATCCATAATTGGGGGAGAAGGGACAAGGCAGAATTCCAAATAATTTATGTAGATACTCTACTTTCAAGGAGGAAGAATGTAATGTCCCACTCCTTAAGTATGGGCTGCATAAAATAACATTTCTGAAAAAGACAGTAGGCAAAGAGGGGAAAAGGATTACTCCTTTATAGTGGAGAAACCTAACATCACTACTTTATCCAGATGATCAAGGTTAACAATGTTAAGTCCTATTGATAGTGATTATCCTTGATCTGTGATGAGAATCGTACTTCACCTCTGTGGTCTTCTTCCCCAAAACTGTAATTTCAGTCTAATTAGGTGGAAAAACAGACAAACCTCAGTAGATGAACATGCTGAAAAATATCTGACTCTAAACCTTTAAAGTCATCAAAAATAGGGGAAGACTGAGATACTGTTACAGCCACAAGAAGTGTAAGGAGACATGATGTCTAAATGTATTGAGGTATACTAGATAGGATCCTGGAACAGAAAGAGGAGTTTAGGATATAACTAAGGAAATCTGAATAAAATGTGGATTTCAGTTAATAACAATGTATCAGTATTGGTTTGTTAATTTTGACAAGTATGCTGCACTAATATGTTAATAATACAAACTGGGTGGGGGTTATACAAGACTCCTTTGTATTTTTGTAATTTGGGGGGAAATCTGAAACTATTTTAAAAAATTTATTAAGTAAAAAATCACCTGTACTTTTTTTTTTAAATGTTCTTAGGAAATACAAGCTTTATTCGTATTAAAAGTCATCAGCCATTTTTATCGCAAGTATCAAGTTAACCAAATATCCACAAGTGAATTAAAGGAAGGTTGCTACTGTATCAAAACATGCTGTTGTTTTTTCCTAATCCATGTGGAGAGAGCATATAAATTTATTATAAGCGCATTTGTGTTACAAATAAGTGCTATGCAGTTAATCTCCTTAAGGATAATAGAGATGATAGATGCCTACAATAGAGTATGTGGATGCCTATTGTCTGGTTGCCACCAAGTTAATTTGTAGGAGGTCTAGAGTACAGGATGCACACAAGAAGTAAAGGAGATTAAAGATTTCAAGAAATGACTTCGAATGCCCATTCTAAGGAGCTTTCCTCTATTACTGGTTCTGACAGAGCTGCCTGGAAGAAACTTAAAGGATAGAGTCAAGTGAACGCTCTTTGCCCTTCACCCAGGGCAGATTCCCTTTCATTTGTTTTATTAAACTATTTCCTCTGCTCCTTTCTTCCTGGTATTTTCATGTACACATATTTTACACCTTCTGTAATTGTCCCACAGTTCATGGATATTCCATGGTTTTGTTCTGTTTTCTCTTTGCATTTCAGTTTTGGAAATTTCTATTTACATAACTTTAAGCTCACTGATGCTGCCCCCCCACCCCGCCCCAGCCATGCTTGTGATTGTAAATGAGACCATGAAAGCCATTCTTCATTTTTTTTTTTAAGATTTTATTTATTTATTTGAGACAGAGAGAATGAGAGAGAGAGAGCACATGAGAGGGGGGGAGGGTCAGAGGGAGAAGCAGACTCCCTGCCGAGCAGGGAGCCCGATGCGGGACTCGATCCAGGGACTCCAGGATCATGACCTGAGCCGAAGGCAGTCGCTTAACCAACTGAGCCACCCAGGCGCCCCGCCATTCTTCATTTTCTTTAGTATTTTTGAGTTCTAGCATTTTCTTAGTTTCCATCTCTCTGCTTCCATTACTCATCTGTTGTTATATGTTGTCTACTTTTTCCATTAGAGCTTTGAACATCTTAATCAGTTAGGATTCCATACTCTCTGCTATATGAGTCAGGTTCTGATACTTGCTTCATTTTCCCAGACTGTGTGTGTGCCTTACTTTTTGTTGGAAAGCAGACAATGAAGGGTTGGGTAAAAGGGACTCATGCAGATAAGCTTTTAGTGTGAGGTTTTATGTTTATCTGGTTAGGATTTAGGAGTTAGGAGTTAGGCTACTTTTGCTAGAATTTCAGTTAGCATCTTTCTTTTGTCTTCTCTGTTGTCTGAATTTTTCTAGAGACTGTTTAAATAAGGGTCTGGGCCTCTTTCTTTTAGCTTTAATCTCTTATGATTGTACCTGAGCCCTTACTGGTGGGGAGAGAGGAACCATTTTATGTGATTAGATCTCAGTCTTTTAGTGACCTTGAGTTCTGTATTTCCCTTTTCCCACATTTAAGGCTACCGTAGGCTTAACATAGATATTTCCTTGCTTCCATGTGAAGGGCTAGAGAGAGCTGGAGTTGGAGATTTTCCTTCCCCAAAGTTAGTTAGGCTCTGGAAAAAGTTTTCCTTGAAGTAGGTCTTGTTAAGAAGAACAGAGAGCTCTGGGTGTATTTCAAAATGGTACTTTCTGCCCCCCTCCCCTGGCAGGAGCAAGAAGAGATTTCTCTGTAGTTTTCAGGGAGAACCCCAGGAAAGTGTGGGGACTTCCCCAAACTAGGTCTCCTTAGAATGTTTAACCCTCAAACTAATCCACATTGAGCCTTCAGCAACTTTTAAAATACAGTTTAAAGCGTCCCCATGGATATTGGTTCCAGCTGTGGGCTTCTGTTCCCAGTGAGCTGTGATTCTCTGTATCTCTGTTGTTTCAGTTTTGGGGGCAGCAGTTTGCCCCGTGATCTCAGTTCTCTGACAGATCTCAGAAAAGCTGTTCATTTTCAAGGTGGTTTGTTTGTTCTTTTTTTTCTCCCAGTTTTTTTATTGTGAGGATAGGAGTGACATCTTCCAAGTTCCCTGCATGTTGGGCCAGAAACTGGAAGAATCATTTATTTTAAATATTTGAAGTTGTTTTTTTTGTTTTGTTTTTTGTTTTTTTCTTTTTAGTCCTTTTTTGGGGGGGTACAATTTTATGTGAAAATGAAGATTTCAGTGCTAAAATTTAACATTGAAAACTTAGACTTTGCCCTAGGTCTATCCTAGTTTTGAGCCGATGGATGTGGTCTGTTTTTGTAGCAGTAGCTGTAAAGGAAACACTGTGTATGGTGAAGTAACTCTGTATTAGATAGGTCATTTACCAGAGATAAATCTTTGGCCTTTAAATATTAAATGAATCCCTGTGTGTGTTGTGGAAATACCTGAATAACATCTAAAGTAATTATCATTTTATCAAGAAAGCGAATTTGCAATTGTTTAATGTATTCAGCAGCAAAATTAATACAACAGCAGTTGTCTTATAATTTGAGCAGTGCATTTATAGGAGTGATTTTAATTTACATCCAGCAATGCAGGCAACTCCTACCCAGCAATTTATATTTGACTGATTAGGCTTAGAAAGCAACATGGACCATGTCCTATGGAATTTTTTGTAGCAGACAAAAATGGACAATTAATGAAACCTGAAAGAAACAAAGGGCTAAGAGAACCCAGAGAAACCCAGAGAATACTTGGCTATAATTTAAAAATACAATGATAAATTTTTTACTTGTCTGTTGTATAATTGTAGCAAATTATTTTGTCCCTGATGAGGGAATTGTGAGGTTTTGTGCCTTAGAGTTCCCTGTGCCTCCCAAGTTAGTGAGGCAGATGCTACCGTGAGATGTCTCTTTTTCAGATGTTTTCCTATTCAGGGCACAATTACTTCTGTCTTGAAAAAGGAATTATCTTTTAATGAACTCCATTTAAATTTCTTTTCCCTATTTTTGTGCTCTTCTCATTGAATAACAATCTCAGAAAATATTAACTTGCATTATTTCACAGTTGCGTCTCCAACACTATCTTAATGTAATCTTGCCATATTTATTCTGCTATGCATTGGTTTGCATTGCATTGGTCTTCCTTAAGTCCTCATATGCACGTGTAATGAAAGAGCTGTTTATTCTCTTTTTCAGATCATTAATAAAATGTTAAGAACTGGCTCAACACCAATCCCTGGGCACTACTGTAGTTACCTTCCTTATTATGTGACAGACTGTTGTTTATCATTCATACCCTGTTGTTTGCATTCCTCTTGACAGTTTGTAGTCTTTGCAAGAGACATCCTATCAAAGGTGGTTTGAATGGATTTTTAAATTAAAGCTTTGGGAGGCACTGTATTAAGTGCTTTACTGAAATCTAACACCCATGGTATCTCTTTTGTAACCCATAGTCATTAATTAAAAAATGTTAACCAATTGCATCCATCTAGAATGATTAACATTTCCTATTCCTTTCTATTGGTAGGAGGTGACCCTCAGAGATATCATTTTAGTGTCCTGTTTATTACAGATAACTCCATAAAGTCAGATGGTTTATGTGAAACCTTCCAGGTGATTATAGAAAAGTTATTGGAAATGAATGAGAGAATCCCTAAAAATCCTCTGTGCTTAGCCTATCTCTGTATCCTCCCTAACCTGTTGCCCTCCCCCAACATTTACCTATTTTTTAATAAACAATTTAGATCAGGGTTTGGCAAATTACATCCTAAATCTATCCATGCCTATTCAAGTGCCAGTAGTCTATGGCTGCTTTCTTCTATGATAGCAGAGTTGAATGGTTGTGCCAGGGACCCTATGCTGCTCAAAGCCTAAAATATTTACTCTCTGGCTTCTTACAGAAAAAAATGGATTCCTGTTTTAGATTATGATTAATACTAATAATAATGCTTATTATACATTGCCACCAATAAGAGAAAATTGTGGATAAGAGGAGATCTGGGACACATAATTGGACAACACACTGCCTAGGCTGCTGTGAAGTGAATCCTTTCATGGGATAAAATTTCCAAGGTCCTAGATCTGTACTGAACTCCAGCATCTGTGATAGCAAATGGATTCAAATTTACTAACACTGTCTAATTCTGGAATGAATCCGAAGTCCAACTCCTAAAACAGTGCAAATAGAAGGTCATTGCTATCAGATGAAGTGGTATGTGTTAAAATACATGTCATAAGAAACGGAAGACATAGGTTGACATCCAAGTATACATGTATGCCAGATAAACTCTCATCCATTCAGTCAGCTGATACACATTTAAATGTCTGTTAGGTTCCAGCCATTCTTTTCCTGTCTGAGGATAAAGTATCTGTTCTTGGGGGACCTTCTGTATTACTGGTGGAGGGAGACCAGCCATAAAAATTAAACATAAAAATGTTAAGTGCTGGGTGGTGATAAGTGTTAGGAAGAGGTATAAGTCTTGGTAGGCTGGTAGAAGAATGACAGTGGATATGTACTGTTTCTTATGAGCTGGTAAGAGTCTTGAAGGAAGGAGAGAGCAAGCCAAGCACGTATCTTTGTAAAGAGCATTGCAGTTAGAGTTAACAGAAGTGTCAGTGTCTTGAGGTGGTAGTGGATTTGGCATGTTGGAGGACCAGTAGGAGGATTGTGAGCTCCAAGGAATGCATAAAGGAGATGGTGGTCAGTAATGAGGTTCTTGTCGGTGGCTCTAAAAACTGGAGTTTTCTCTGAGCAGGAGCCCAGGAGAGGGTTTTAAGTTGAGGGAACACCTGATGGGACTTGAGTTTTATCAGGAGGCCTCTGTGTGGAAAACGACACAGGAGCTTTTGTGGAAGTGGGAAACCACTTCGGAGGTAATTACAGTAGTGTGGTCCCTTCTACTCCCTACTATCAAATGGTGATTTGGTGGAAAGCTGCAAAGGTAGTGGTGGGGACTGAGCATTCTGAAAGTATTTTCAAGATAAATGTCCTATAGGATTTCTGATAGATTAGTTAGGGAATATGATAGAGGAGTCAAGGATATTTTGCCAGAGTTTTTGGCCTGAATACTGGGATTTACTGAGGTGGGAGAGACTGTGGGAGGAGCAGGGTGAGGGGCAGAATCAAAACTATATTTTAATTTTGTTTTCTCTGATGCAGAAATTTGTGATAAAAGCAGAACTGTTTTCTTGATCAGTGAGGAGGTGGTTCAGTAGACGGAGACTCACCTGGGATTCGACAATGCTAGCAATCATTTGCAAGATAGGAACTATATAGTCAAGATATCATGACTCATCATGAGGATTATTAAGTATTTTTCTAATATGCCAAGATAAGACAATCTTTAAAAAGTGAAAATACATGAACGTTAATTACCATCTGTCAAAATGTAGCTTTTTCATGAGACTGCATTAGTATGGGAATCTTCATATCCAAAAGGATTGCTTTTGTGTATGTTAGCATATCAGGTAAAATATACATACTCGTACAATTACACTTACACAATTCAGTGTATTTATGCTTATATTTTTGGTGAGTGCATTCAGCTCCTTTTAAACATCGGTAATTGGCACAATGGTGGATCCAAGTCCGTTTTAGCCTCTTTCCTCGGGGAATCTGCAATCAAGAAGGAAATATGGGAGGAAACTTGTTTGACTTTTAGTGAGTTCCTCTTTCTTCTCACTTCAAAGTCAGAATCTTCTCTCTTCTTGGCTCCCTTAGCTTAAAAGGATCCAAATAAAATACATACAGAAAATGCATACAAATTGTTGTGTATCCCCCACCCCCAGATATTATTTTTATAGACTAGAATCAAGACTGTTCATATGCACTGTATTATTATTTTTTAAAGATTTATTTTAGAACAAGTGCAGGGGAGGGGCAAAGGGAGAGGGAGAGAAAGTCTTAAGCAGACTCCTCTGAGTGCAGAGCCCAATGCAGGGCTCGATCTTACAATCCTGAGATCAGGACCTGAGCTGAAACCAAGAGTCAGACGCTTAACAGACTGTGCCACCCAGGCGCCCCAGTATTATTTTTAATAGCTTTATTGAGGTATAACTTATATAAAAAGAATTTCAGTATTGAATGTATGTAATTTGATGAACTTGGGCAAACACCCATATGTGATGCCATCACCACAATCAAGGTAATAAACCTAACACCTCCCAAAGTTTCTTTGTGTCCTTTTGTTGTTGTTGTTGCTGTAGGAATATTTAACGTGTTATCTACCCTCTTAGCAAATCTTTAAATGCACAATACCATATAGGCTGTGTGTTCAGTACAGTAAATCTCTAGAACATATTCATATAACATAACTGGAACTCCATTGAAGATTAATTTTGACCTTGAAGTCCCTGGACACACCTGAATATAAAGCATAAGAAGACTAAATGCTTTCATTAAAAAAAAAAAAAAAAAAAAAGCAGCACCACTCAATCTTGTTTTAATGAAACAAGAGGATATTTCCATTTTGGAAAATAAACTGTTTTTGGGAAAGACACATCAAGTTGTATATACTGTCTTTGAACCAGACCAAACTCAGTTGGGGGCTGCCTGAACAGCACAAAGAAGAAATGACTGTGAGTCAAGACTTGTAGGTCAATGTCAGTTCTCCTGTTAACTTGCTTTGTCATGTTTAGCAAGTCACTTCCCCTCTGTGAACTTCAGTTTGCTCATCATTGGCTCAGTGAATAATTGGGTTTTAATAAGCAGTCAAATTATATAACCCCTAATATTCTCTCCATTTGTACAGTGCTGTCATTTCATAATAAGGCTTTGGAACAGGAGAAAACTGTGCTGTGGCATGCATCCCCAAGTCTCAGTATAAGTGGTTAATCTGGAACGATTCCCCAGGAGAAATGTCCAGAAGGACAAACCAAATTCAAAAATGGAATAACCACCTTACACTGATGGTGGATCAGAAGTGTTATATAGGTATGCGTAAGTTGACATGTATAGATAATGATTTCTCAGACTTTAGTTTGCTTGTTTTTTGTCTTTTGTAAATTATGTCATTAATAATCCACTTGCTCTGTCTCAATACTCTTAATAAGTATTTCACTCTGAAATTTGTAAATTTCAGAAGGGATAGTGAATAGACATTCTGGGGAATTTAATGATTGTCTGGTTTACTGAGAATAATGCTGTGTTTCCTGTATCAACTTAGAAATAAGAGTACAGATTTTAGTATAAAGAAGTTTGGACTGAATCTGTCTAGAAGTAAAACTAGTGTGGATAAATATGAGGGCATGGTATGGCCCTTCTCACCTACAAATACTTTTTCCCTCCCTCCCACTTAGATGATTTGAAACTCTTTCACATATGTTGGTGTGACTAAAAAAGGAGGGCATTGCCATGAGAAAGACTTCATTTAATCATACTTGCATTCCCAGAGAGCTGAAGGGCTACGTTGTTTTGGATGTTGGCTCCTGTTCTAGATTTTTCCCCTTGGCATATTCACATGGATGGCTTTGGAAAATTAGCTTTTACCTTGTATACTTTGTATAGGAAAAAAAGGATGAGATTTGGAAAGCATATCAATGGAATGAGAATAGCATGGGGTAGTAGAAGAAGAATGTAGTAGTGGGTGCAGCTGGGGAGGTCAGGACCCATTGGTTGGATGCTCATATAAGGTGTACTAAAAATGGATAGACATTGAGAAGTGTGTATGTGTGCATGTTGAGAACTTTGCCTACTTCACAGCTTTGTCTACTATGTTCTTGACAGTAGTCTTTTAATTGCAATTCCCCTAAGCTATTATTCATTCTCCTTGAGAAAAATGAGAGTACGCACTTTTTGTAGCAGGATTTGTCTGAGATGGGGCAGATATATCAAGTGAAATTGGCACAGAGAAGATTTCTGATTTTTAAAGGAATTTAGAAATGGATAGAAATACTACTATACTTCATATAATAAAGGGGTTAATTCTCCCTAAACCAACTTACAATTTTATACAAATAAAAATACCAAAAGCGTTTTCGAAGGGAAGTAACTCAGCTAATTACATGGTTCATAAGGAAAAATATGTGATGGGAGAGTTATTCACACAGGGATTAATGCAATATTAGGATGATGCCCAGTGGATCACATGCATGGATGTTTCAGAGCACCTAGTGCTTGGTTGGATGTGTGGGCCCTGGAGATAGATTGCCTGGAGCTGTATCCTGTCTTTGCCATTCCTGGCTGTGGGGTCTTGGGGAAATTATTTAATATTTCTGGGTTTTGTCCTGCTTTTTCACCTAGGTAATAAATACTATTTATCTCATAGAATTGGTGTAGAGGTTAAATGAGTTAACACATGCAAAGTGTTTAAAGCAGTTTGAATTAGCATCAGCATTACCACCTTCACCAGCACCCCACTAATGGAACAGAAGAGAAAGTCCAGAAGTAGATCTAAATACATAGCATCTAATTACGGGTGTATGGTGTCAAAAAGGGAGGCATTACATAATGTGTTTAGAAAACTGACCAGCTATTGGGGAACAAATTGTAGAAACTCCATCCCTTAAAGAACAACAACAACAAAAAATAACTGTGATAGGTCAGTTATTTAAATAATAAAAAAATGAGGACCTAAAGTTTCTTACACAGTTAAATGTACACTTACATATGACTAAGCAATTCAAATTCTACGTATTTACCAAAGATATGTAAAAAAGATAAGTCCATATGAGGACTTATATGCAAATGTTCATAGCTTTATTCATGATAGCCCAAATAGGAAGCAACACAAATGTCTAACTGGTGGATGGATGAACAGTTATGATCTATCCATACAATGAAATACTACTCAACATTAAAAGGGATGAACTACTGAAAATATAACAACGTAGATAAATCTCAAAAGCGCTATGCTAAGTGAAATAAGCCACTATAAAGACTACATTCTCTGTGAGTCCATTTATAGGAAAATCTAGAAAAGGCAAAGTAGAGTGATTGAAAGTAGGTCAGTTGTTTGGAGCCAGGGATGGAGGGGGGGAGACTGAATGCAGAAATGGAACTTTTGGGGATAATAAAAAAAGTTTATGTATTGGTTGTGGTGGTTACATGCTTGTAAGCATTTGTCAAAATACATCCAATTGGATACTGAAACTGGGTGAATTATATGGAAATTATACCACCATCAAACTGATTATATTCAAATTAAGCCATTCAAGATATGGCAGTTTTAAAACATGTCTCCAATATTCTTATACATTCCTCCCATCAAAAGGTGGAATCTGTATTCTTCACCTTGAATCTGGGCTCTGATCCCTTGACCAGTAGAGTATGACCTAAACCTGGCAGCTTTCTCTCCTTTGAGATGCTTAGGTTTTGGAACTCAGCCACCAACCTCAGGGGAAGTCCAGGCCCCCAAGAAAGGTCTTGGTCAGCACATAGAACCAACTGTCAGACACATGAGTAAAACTTTTGAGATGACTGATATGCAAGGCACTGTCTGACTGGAATCATGTGAGAGGTCCTAGGTGAGGACTGTCATGTGAGGTAAGTATCCAGAGTCATGAGAGACAATAATGACAGTTGATGCTTTAAGCAACTATAGTTTGGGGTGATTTATTCTGCAGCATCAGGTAACTGGAACAAAGGATCTGGAAGAAGACCTAGGATATTAAAATAATCTATGAGTGGGAGAAGCTTTTCTGTGGCTGGTACAAAATATATAAGCTATGGGTAAATGAAAAATAAAAAGATAAATCAATATAGCTTATGCAAAGGTGGTCATCCTCACTACAAGAAATCCAAGTCGGCTTTGGAGCACAATACCATTTTACCTGTAAAATTGGTGGAGATAAAAAGATAATCCAAGGGCGCCTGGGTGGCTCAGTCGGTTAAGCAACTGCCTTCGGCTCAGGTCATGATCCTGGAGTCCCGGGATCGAGTCCCGCATCGGGCTCCCTGCTCGGCCGGGAATCTGCTTCTCCCTCTGACCCTCCCCCCTCTCAAGTGCTCTCTGTCTCTCTCATTCTCTCTGTCTCAAATAAATAAATAAAATCTTTAAAAAAAAAAAAAAAGATAATCCAAATTACTAGAGTACTTAAATAAGTTCTCAGTATATTCTGGATGGGTGTGTAAATCAGCCCAGCCTCCTTGTGAGGATGATTTAATCTGAACTATCAAAATTTAAAATGCTAGTTAAATAATAGTGGTTTCACTAAATAAAGGTTCATTAAAAAAAATGCTGTCTGCATCAGGATTCGGTTGGAGATTCTGTGCCATATAGTCATTCAAGGATCTAGGCTCCCTCCATGTAGGTTCTTTTAATATTGTAGGACTTTCAGGGCCTTCACGGGATTGTCTGAATCTGGCTGCTAGAAGACAAGTGGGAGCATGTGTGTGTGCGTGCATGTGTATCTATGTATGAGAGAATGAGAGAGACAGACAGACTATGGAGGAGAGTTTATGGCTAGGCCTGAAATGGCATGTATGTTTGTGTGTTTGTGAATGTATGTACATATGCACTACATTGGTTAAATGGCGCTGGTAAGGTGCTGGTAGTTAGTATGGTATAGAACGATTCACTGAAAATGATCAATTAAATTTGGGAACTGGATTTTTAGAGTTTCAACATTACATAAAGCTTTTTGTTTCTTTCAACCAACCAGACCTTCTCTCTGGATTTCCTCTAGATTATATAGCCAATTTTTTAAAAGATGTCCTTAGTGTCACAAATCTGCATCAGCCATTTCTGCAGTTTGGAAGCTGTGCATTTTTAAATAAAAAAGGAACAGTAAGATATTACTTTCATTTGTGTTAGAAGAAATAAGGAAAAAAGTCACAAATAATTTAAGACTTAATATTTCGGGCCAACATCTTTCAAGGAATAGAAATTACTTGTACCTTTCTGGTTCTTCGTGTTTTTCAAATAATATGCATAGAAAAGGTACATTGAGATTTATTTGCATAATTGAATTTTTGATCATTGTTATTAGAACATATTTTGATATCTGTCTCCTGAAAATCCTCTTAATAAGAGACACAATAAGCATGCATTGAGTTTTTGACAGGTTTAAAAAATTACATCTTCCCAATTATATTAAAAAAGGCAATCAGGAAAAGTAGATCTGAAGCATCCCTAGTCATTAGGTGCCCTGGTATAAAAATATTTCTTGCCGCTCTCTTCATTAATATCTGTGCTCCAGTTACACAGATTTTCACCCAAGTGCACATTGCCAATATCCTCTCATCTTTGTGGCTCTGAATGTGAATGTTCTTCCTCACATTTTGTACCAGAGAAATAGGACTTACTAGCCAGTGGCCAACTGTTAAAATAAATACAAGAGGATTTTACTAGTAATACCTTATAAAATGTCAAAATAAATACTGTTCCTTTGTTCTGCTCATATAGAGCTTGTATTTATCACCCTCCCTCAGATCTTGTGACTCATATGTTCGCCTTCCCTCACAGTTCCACCCCGACCCCCATGTTAATGCTGGATTCTTCACTTTACACTCCTGGTCTGCCATTGGCATCCCAGATTGTCTTTAGTCCGATTACCTGGGTTATGGTAAAGATATGGAACTTGACAAAAATTTTTTCTCTTATCTTTGAGATAATAATGAGAAACCAATTCTACATATTACATAAAACCAAAGTAGTGATTCCTAATTAAGTTAATAATTGTATAGTCTGCTGTACCAGGATACGAGTGTCCTAAATTGTCAGGTACCAGGGGAAGAAGCAGGATTGAAAAAATAGAGAAATTGAGGTAAGAAGTCATAAATAGAAAAGATTATAATGATGGGCAGAGCAAGGTGTATAAATGATAATGTCTGTCCATAGGTTAGCACGACTGAGAAGCCTAGAAGAGTAACAGGACCACATAGGGTGATGATATGATTTTTTTGCCCAAACCAGGACATTTTTGAGAATGAAAGGGGATGCTACTGATAAGTATGCCAGGATTATAGGCATAAATTAGGACATTGTGAGGCAAACCAGTTCCAGATGAACATATGGTCACCTTAAATTAGATGCCTAAGGAACTAGATGACAACAAGAATCCATTTTACCTTAAGCCAAAAGTCCTGGGGAATTTTTGAGTGAAGTGGGCAAGAGAAACAAGGAAGCAAGGGCAGCCGATTATAAAAACATTATTAAGCCAGTGCAATGTGTAACCAGAGTTCTATCTCCCAGGAGAACTTTGTGAAATGGAGCACCACATATGTATCAGAAATAACCTATTAGGTGAGGGAGCTGGATATTTACACACCAATTCTTGAGTCACCAAGGGCAGCTCCCGGGATGGATTCTTCTGTGTCACAGAAGTTCTGAGAGAAAGCCTGCAGACACAAGCAGTTACAAGTCTTGGGGAGGGTTATAGGTGCAAGGGCCCCGAACATCAGCTTACATATTACATTCTCTAAAAGGAAATGCCCCTGGAGGCTAGTTTTAGTTTGGAAAAGATATTCTAGGTAAAATGATAGCTTCTAATCATTTCCGATTGATCTATATCCGTGGGAGGAAATTGTGCTAAGTGGTGCTTCTTCTGTAGTATTACTCCAGAAATCAGTCCCAGTTTGAGGAGAGTTTCAAGTAGACCGGTAAACATTTGAAAATATTTCAAAGGAGTTTGAAGCTCACATTTCCTAGTTTCATCACTAAATGTGAAGCAGTTTTCTCAGCTGATTCTTTAGGGTTTTGAAAGTAGTTGTGGATTATTATTACTGAGAACCAGTGGCTAGGGATTGTATTGGAAGAAAACATACCAGCTCTCTTAAAGTCCTCATACTCTGAGAGGTTGTTTGGGAAGCTCTTCTACAACATATCCAAACTGATAATCTGAGACTACTCTGGGGGTGATATGTATATGCATACACATATGTTCAAACTCATCAAATTGTATCCATTAAATATATGCACTTTTTTGTATAGGCATACTCTGTAGATCTTGCAGTTTGGTTCAGGACAACCACAGTGAAGTGGGTATTGCAATAAAGCGAGTCAAATAAATCTTTTGGTTTCCCGGTGCATATAGGTATATTAACACTATACTGTAATCTATATTAAGTATTCAGTAGCATTATGTCTAAAAAATGTACATACCTTATTTAAAAATTCCTGAGATTAATTCCTGATATGAGGAATTCTTAATCTCAGGAAACAACTGAGGCTTGCTGGAGTGGTGGGGGTGGGAGGGATGGGGTGGCCGGGTGATAGACACTGGGGAGGGTATGTGCTATGGTGAACGCTGTGAATTGTGTAAGACTGTTGAATCACAGATCTGTACCTCTGAAACAAATAATACATTATATGTTAAAAAAAAAAAAGTAGTAGGAAGGGAAAAATGAAGGGGGGGAAATCGGAGGGGGAGATGAACCATGAGAGATGATGGACTCTGAGAAACTAACTGAGGGTTCTAGAGGGGAAGGGGGTGGGGGGATGGGTTAGCCTGGTGATGGGTATTAAAGAGGGCACGTACTGCATGGAGCACTGGGTATTACACGCAAACAATGAATCATGGAACACTACATCAAAAACTAATGATGTAATGTATGGAGATTAACATAATAAAATAAAATTAAAAAAATTCTTTATTGCTAAAAGATGCTAAACATCATCTGAGCTTTCAGTGAGTTGTAATCTTTTTGCTGGTGGGCGGGTCTTGCCTCAGTGTTGATGGCTGCTGACTATAATCAGGGTGGTGGGTGGTTGCTGAAGCTTGGGGTGGCCATGGAAATTTCTTAAGACAAAAATGAAGTTTGCCCCATCAATTGACTTTTTCTTTCATGAACAATTTCTCAGTAACATGTGATGATGATTGTTAGCACTTTACCCGCAGGAGAACTTCTTTGAATACCAGAATCCTCTTACACCCTGCTGTGTTTTATCAACTAAGCTTGTTTGTTCTCATTTCAAGAATCTTCACAGCATCTTCACCAGGAAGGGAGTCCATCTTGAGAAACCATTTTCTTTGCTCATTCATAAGAATCAGCTCCTCATCTGTAAAATTTGATCAAGAGATTGCAGCAATTTTGTCACATCTTCAGGCTCTATTTCTAATTCTAGTGTTCTTGCTGTTTCCACCACATCGGCAGTGACTTTTCTCCACTGAAGCCTTGAGCCCCTCAAAGTCATAGATGAGTGTTAGAATCAGCTTCTTCCAAACTCCTGTTAATGTTGATGTTTTGGCCTCTTCCTATGAATCATGCATGTTCTTAACAGCATCTAGAATGGTGAATCCTTTCCAGAAGTTTCCCAGTTTACTTTGCTTAGATCCTTCAGAGGATCCACAGATCCTATCTATGCAGGTATCACCTTACAAAATATATTTCTTAAATAATATTTGTAAGTTGAAATTATTCCTTGATCCATGGGCTGCAGAATGGGATGTTGTGTTAAAAGGCACAAAAATATTAATCTTGTCCATTTCCATCAGAGCTCCTGGGTGACCAGGTGCATTGTCAATGAGAAGTAATATTTTTGAAGGAAATCTTTTTTTTTCCTTGACTAGTAGGTCTCAACAGTGGGCTTAAAATATTCAGTGAAACAGATGGGCTGTCATCTAGGCTTTGTTGTTCCATTTAAAGAGCACAGGCAGAGTAGATTCAGCATAATTCTGAAGGGCCCTAGGATTTTCAGAATGGTAAATGAGCCTTGACTTCAATTTAGAGTCACCAGCTGCATGAGCCACTAAGAAAGCCAGCCCGTCCTTTGAAGCTGCGAAGCCAGGCATTGACTTTTCCTCTCTTGCTAGAAAAGTCCTAAATGGCATCATCTTCTAATAGAAGAATGTTTGGTCTACTTTGAAAATCTCTTCTTCAGTGTACCACCTTCATTAATTTATCCGAGCTAGATCTTCTGGATAATTTGCTGCAGCTTCTATTCTAGCACTTACTGCATTGCCTTGCACTTTTCTGTGACAGAGATGGCTGCTTAAATCTCATGACCCAACCTCTGCAGGCTTCAAACTTGTTTTCTGCGGCTTCCTCATCTCAGCCTGTAGAGAATTAAAGAGAGTTAGCGGTTTGGTCTGGATTAGGCTTTGGCTTAAGGGAATGTTGTGGCTGGCTTGATCTTCTTTCCAGACCACTAAAACCTTCCCCATACCAGCAAATAGGTGTTTCACGTTCTTATTTGTGGGTTCACTGGAATAGCACTTCTAATTTCCTTCAAGAACTTTTCCTTTCCGTTCACAGCTTGGCTAACTGTTTGGCCCAAGAGGCCTAGCTTTCAGCCTATCTTGGCTCTTGACCTGCCTTCCTCACTAAGCTGAAGCATTTCTAGCTTTTAATTTAAGGTGAGAGATCTGTGACTCTTCCTTCCACTTGAACAGTTGGCGGTTATTGTAGGGTTATTAATTGGCCTAATTTCATTATTGTTGTGTCCCAGGGAATAGGGCCGAGGAGAGGTAGAAACACAGGGGAATGGCCTGTCTGTGGAGCACTTAGAACACATACAGCTTGTATCAATTAAGTTAGCCATCTTATGTGGGTGTGGTGTGTGGCCCCCCAGAACAATTACAATAGTAACACAAAGATTACTGATCGCAGGTTATCATAACAAACATAGTAATAATAAAAAGTTTGAAATGCTGAGAATGACACAAACGTGATGAGGAGGCACAAAGTGAGCAAGTGCTGTTGAGAAAATGATGCTGATTGGCTTGCTCAATGCAGGGTTGCCACAAACCTTCAATTTGCAAAAAATGCAAATCTGTGAAGTGTAAGCAAAGCAAATAAAACAAGGTATGCTTATCTATCAATTATACCTCAGTGGTTTTAGACAAATGAAAATAATTTGGACATTGTCTTTACTATAGAAAAAAGGTTTTGAGCAGAATTTTTTAGATGGCCATCTCTAAGTTGCTGATATTTAATGTTATAATTTTCTAGACTATTTTTTCCAGTAAAATTGTCAAAGTTAGAAATTATTGTGTTCTTATGATGTTTGCTGGTTTTCTTTTTAAAAACCTCTCTCTCTTTAGTGCCAGGAGCATGGTGGCTTGGGTATTAGAAGGGTGTAAGACCGCTTTGGTTAAGGAGACCTGGGGTCAGGGACCTAGACTGGGCCCAGTACAGTGAGAATATGAATTAGGAGCAGACCTTGTTGCTGGAACTGAGAATCCAGATTTGCAAGTAAAGCCTGATATTTAAAGAATATGGAGAAGATAATACAGAATATGGAACTGTACAGGTAAAAGCCAGTACCAGATACACACAGCAAAGGTAGAATATCTAATATGCAGAGATCCAGATTTGTGGTTAATAGTATGTAGGACTCCAGCCTCAGCTAGCTAAGATTCAGTTTGTCTCTTGGCCAGGGCATAGAGTTGAGAATAAATGGTAAAAGCAACTCACAGTCTGGTTATGAAGCTATTCTTTGAAACTTGGAACAAGATAGCACGACAGGAAACCACTCTTGAAACTGGTTTTGGGCTCAGTAATTTGGCAGAGGCCTAAGACCAGGAATGGGGCTGTTGGAAACATCAGGAAAGAGCAGCAAGATGAGGCCTCACCTGAGACCTCTTAGTATCTAGAGCCTGAGGGTAGGGCCTTTGTGGATTCAATGTTCCAGCTGAGTGTAGAAGAGAAATATAACAGCAGGGAGCCAGACCCATCAGTATATTTAGTTTTGAATAATCGCTTAAGACCGTGTTTCCCGAGGATGTTTCATGGATCACTATTCTTAAGAGATTCTTTCTGCAGTGAGCATTTCATTCCTGCAATTAGACTGGGAAATGCTACTTTTCTTTTCCCCTTCATGAAGAAACACCCTACACATTAACATGTTAACACTCTGATAATCCCAGTTGTAAAGAAAGATTTTTCCATCTGGCACCCATTGCCGTCCCATGGAACCAGACCATTATGTAACACACATTTGAGAGTGGTGGGATTAGAGAACTCTTGCAGCAGTAGGCACTGAAGCCTAGAAGGAACTTGGTGAAACTTTGTGAAATTAAACTCCTTTAGTTACATCTTGAAGAAATAGAGATTTGGTAAGAGTCTATTGAGGAAAACAATTTGGTTCAAAATAGCTTTTGAGTATATTGTTCAGATAAAGATAAAGGCTGGTAAGAGGAAAAGGCCTAGGGCATCCTTGCTGTATTCCTTTGTTAACAGAACTCAGGAAACAGAAGAGACCAGGTTGATTAACTTGTGTGGCTATGACTAGGGGCTGACATGAACAGGAGTGGAAGACGGCAGGTGTTTGAGGTACTTCCATTTCTTTCTTTTTTTTTTTTTTTAAAGATTTTATTTATTTATTTGAGACAGAGAGAATGAGAGACAGAGAGCATGAGAGGGAGGAGGGTCAGAGGGAGAAGCAGACTCCCTGCCGAGCAGGGAGCCCGATGCGGGACTCGATCCCGGGACTCCAGGATCATGACCTGAGCCGAAGGCAGTCGCTTAACCAACTGAGCCACCCAGGCGCCTGAGGTACTTCCATTTCTGTATTTCAACCATATTCCTATGAAGAACCAGTCTTGGGATGGACGGGGCTGAACACCTGAAGGAAACAGTAACCAGCATGGAGCCTGTGTTGAACGTTGAGGGTTGGGGGCAGTTGGAGGCTCTGATCAGAGAGCATTCTCTGTTAGTGGTGCTTGTAAGACAATTATGTCTTTAAAATTGGATATTACATATTGAACTAACGGGTCTCTAGCAATAGGCTAATGTTAAATTTTTATAGGCTGTAGCTATTAAAATATTGTGATCAAAATTTCCTAGAAATGTACAAGTAAAAGAATTGTTTGATTCATGGGATCATTGGTGTACCATGTGAAACATAAACTTTTTATTCTGAAGATTGATTCTGCTTCAGTTTATCTTGCATAAAAAATAGGAAAATACTCACCTTCAGAATTTTATAGTTGATCAAGAAGTACCACAGATGTAGATATCATGGGTTCATATACCTCTACATTCTCTAGATATTTATATTTGCAATACCTCCATCTCTCTATTTACAAACTGAATGATTATATTAAAATTTGGCTAGGGGAAATGTCTTTGTATTCCATAAAAATGATTTTGCCTTATATTTATGTATCTCTTTTGTCAAATATTCACTATATTATATTTTGGCCGGATTTTAGTAAAAGCATTTGTAAGTATACATGTACATATGTACTTAAATTTTACCAGGTAATTTATAGGTTTTATAATGTTAAACTAGAAAAGAAGCATCTGATTCACCTCATTGGAGGCTGCTATTATTATTATTTTTTTGATGAAGAGCATTGCATTGGTGTGTATATTTAAAATTAAATATTAAATGAACCCAGTTAGAAGCTGCCCCTTTATGCAGTATGGTTTCAAAAATCTTTGTGGGAGAAAATATTTTTGTGCTAACATCTGAGCTATAATTCAAGGAAATTGTTCCATAACTCAGAAGTCATCTCTGCTTTAAATAGACTTTCAAAATATGTACTAAGAGGAGTATCTCTAAAATCTCAGGACTAAATGCTTCCAAGGTTTTCAGCATTCATAATGTTTTTTATAAAAGCTTCCATTTTTTAATGTCCTTTCATTGTTCATTGTAAACAACCTAGACCTCTCTACTATTACCGAACACAATAAAGGTATTTTGGAACCATAAAATATCTTTAAGAATTTTAAAGTTTTCAGCAAATACTAATTAAGTGGACCTCCTATCAGCCTTGTGAGTAGTCCCAGTAAGTATATCATAATACCCATTTTGTGGGGAATGAACAACTGAAAGAAAACAGATCCAGTACATAGCTTCTTTGGCTGTACATAATTTCCCAAATACAGTTGTACTTATTTACTACACTGAATTCCAAGTCTGTTACTTTTTGCATAAATTCAAATGCTTTTATAATTTGTGTTCAAAAATTTACATTTTATTAAAAAAATTAGGTGGAGGCTGTGTGACTCAGTCATTAAGCGTCTGCCTTTGGCTCAGGTCATGATCCCAGCGTCCTGGAATCGAGCCCCACATCGGGCTCCCTGCTCAGCGGGAAGCCTGCTTCTCCCTCTTCCAGTCCCCCTGCTTGTGTTCCCTCTCTCGCTGTGTCTCTCTCTGTCAAATAAATAAATAAATAAAATCTTAAAAAAACAATTCGGCCCATATTATACATAAAACAATATGCTTGGTAATGTGGAAATTATAAAACTTCGGTCAGTTTCTACTTTCAGACAGTTTAGTCTGAGGGCTGAGGGTGGAGGTGGTTGTGGCCAAGGTTGAGAAGTAAAACACAAGGCAGAAGATGGATTGCTATGAGGTAGAAAATGTATTCACCGGGTAGTCAAAGATGAAATGCAGTTGTCCCTTGAACAACATAGGTTTGAACTGAGTGGGTCCACTTACACAGATTTTTTTTTGATAAATACAGTACAGTACTGTATGTTTTCTCTTAGGATTTTCTTAACATTGTCTTTTCTCTAGCTTTATTCTAAGAATACAGTGTGTAATACATATATCTCACAAAGTATATGTTAATACTCTTAGCCATATGGCTTCCAGTCAACAAAGAGCAACTGGAAAAAGATTTTGGGGAGTTACAAGTTGTATATGAATTTTCAACTGCACATGGAGAGAGGTTTGGCATCCCTAACCCCCTAAGTGTTTAAGGGTCAAGTGTACTTCTTAGGAAGTTGGGCAGATGGGGAGGTTCAGATATTAGATGGGGCAGACTTTGAAGGTTTAGATGTGAGCAGCATAGTGTGGGGGAAGAGGATGTAAGAGTTGGGGGCTATAGCAGGATTGGTTTTAAAGAACAAAGAACAAGGTGGAGAGCATAAAAGGTGCTAGTGATGAGGGAGGAGAAAAGAGGGAGGGAGAGATTCCAAGTTGAGGGAGAGGTGAGAGTATGTCAGGGAGGGAGAGAGAGATATCAACTGATGTAGTTTAAATCTTTGGAGAGAGGATTTTAGAATTTTCTCATTTGTGTTGTGCTATATAATTTCCTGATCATTCCCACTTCAAGGAAGATCCGTTCCCTCACCTTTTGTTGTTGTTGGGTTAGAGGGTGTCTCTTGAGGTTTTTGATGGCCAGGACACCATTCCTACTGAGAGAGGCTTTCCAGGAGTTCAATCGTGAGCATTTTATGAATTTGTTAATGAAGAAAGCCAAGGAAGCTTGCTTATGAAGATTCAGGGTGGAAATTAGATTCTTTTGCAACCTGTAAAGCCTCCCAAATTTTAAGAAATGGTAGGACTTCTGAAATGGGAGGGGAAGAGGCTGAAAGTCATACTTGAGTAGTTCAGGTTTTTGTTGTTGTTGTTGTTGTTGCTGATATTCCCCTGGGAAGTGGTATACAGTTGTTCAGCAAGTCAATTAAACATTAGAACACCTGATGGAAGTCTTATTCCGTAGGAAATGAGACGGATTTGTGGAGAGTATAATATAGGCAGAACAGGAGGGGGAAAAAGAGGTCTAGTTAGAAGACCCCACTGGAATGTAATAGAGGAAGGAAGTCTCAGAGTTGGAAAAATGCCAGAAATTTAGTGAGAGTGTCCAGTGTCTATCACTATAATTTTGCAACCACAAAGACACAGAGGACTTTCTTTATGTGCCAGAGTGCCTGATGGTTCAAGAAATCTTCTAGAGCAACATAGTTATTGAGAATTTGGTGAGGGTTAAGTGTGGAATCGAGGATGCAAAGTTGATAGCAGTGTGATAGCACATTAATGGCTGGCCAGATAGTCACGTTTCTTCTTCCCTACTTTAATCCCCTGCAGGGATTCAGCTTTGAGTTTGGGTTGTGTCACTGGCTATTGATTGGATATAGGAAATGAGACAGAAAGAGAGGAAGAGAGAGAACCCAAAGAGAACCTGATGTTTTTTTGAGCATTACAAATGAGGATAATAGTTTCACCCTTCAGCAAACATGGAAGATATTGAATAGATTGCTTTTGAAATTCTGGTTGGCCTGCAAGGGAGATCTTTCCAGCAAGTAGAATTTGGAAATCAATGAAAGAGTTCAAGTTAGAAATCTCATAAATGAGATACTTGGAGCTAGCCGTCCGTTAAGACCAACAGCGGAGGATGAAAAGCTACAAGTTGAGGAAAGCTATCACAAAACCTTGGGATAACCTGCCTTGTGGAGGTGGGCAGAGAAAGAACTGCCACTGAGAAGAGTGGTGTTTAGAGAGGAAAGTGTGGTCAGTGGCCAATAAAGAACAGAATATTGAGGGATTTGGGACAATCAAGTGTTAAACATATAGCTGCTCCCCAAACAAAACCATTCAAAGGAAGCCTATCTCATTCCTGCGTTCAGCTCGAAGTCCAGAATCTTTGGGAGATGTGGTCTGCGCATTCAGGTCCAGATGTCACTCCTTGTCATCTAGCCATCTGTGAACCACAACCGAGTTATCTCTTCCCTCATTCTCATCCAGTGGTGGGGCACGGACAGGATAACCATACTGAAAACTCCCATTTGGAAGGAAAAGAATGAGAGACACATAGCATTCATTTCCATTGTGATGATGAAATTCTTCCAGGCAGGCATTATGAGATTGCTCTCTCCTGGCTGAAGGAGAGAACCCAATTAGATCATGATTCTGCTTTTTTGAAGTTTAAAAGTTTAGGGAGGAGGAGATAGTCATTATTCATGGGTGATATGATTGTGTAGAAAGTTTGAAAGAATCTACAAAGTAGTACAATTAATAGATTTAGTAAAATTGCTAGAAATATTAATGTACATAAAATTATATTTCCATATACCAGCAGAAAACAATTACAAATGGAAAGGTTTTTAAAAATCATATCCAATAATAAATACCTAGACTTTAATGAAAACCTGCAAAAATGTTCATGAGAGAAATTAAAGACTTAAGCAAATGGAGGGAAATGCTGTTTATAGAAGCCTACTGTGAATTTGTCAATCCTCCACAAGTTGATGTATGGATTTAATGTGATTGTAATAAAAAATCCCTGCAAGATTGGTGTGTTTTTGTGTGTACAAACACTGGCAAGCTTAATCTATAATTTTATGAAAATTCAAAGTCCAAGAAAAGACAAGGCAGTCTCTAAAAGAAGAATAAAGCCATAGTATTGACACTACCAAGTATCAAGTCATTACAAAAGCTGTAGCAATTAGGATAATGCAGTTCTATAAAGATAAATAAACCAATGGAACAGAGTAGAAAGTCTGTAAATAGATACCTAGGTACATGGACTTAATTTATGAAAAATGTAGCATTGATGTGTGGTGAGGGAAAGGGATAGTGTTTTCAACATCTAATATCTATCCATATGAAACTATTTTAACCATGAAAACCAGTTATGGATAGATTGTGGATCCATAGGCAAAATAATAAAGCTATGAAAGGAAGACATCAGAGTATCTTCAATGACGTTGTCACTGGAAAGGATTTCTTAAACAGAGGCAAAAACCTATAAAGAAAAAGTAAAAGATTGGACTATGTTAAAGTTTAAAATTTCAGCAAAGGACAGTTTTAAGGGAGTGGGGGGATAAAAAAGAGTAGGAGGAGATATATAACCAACAAAGGATCCTTATCCAGAATATATAAAATTCTCCAAGAAATCCATAAGAAAATGTAAACTCAGTAGAAATGGGCCAAAACCTTTCAGCACAAAAGAGGGTAACCAAATGGCCAGTAAACCTATGAAAAGGCACACAACTTAGTCTTTAAGAAAATGCAGATTAAAATTACAATGATATAATACTACACATTCAACAGAAAAAAAATAATGTATCAAGAGTTAGCAAAGATGTGGGAAAAATAGTCCTATGCTTTTGTAAATTGCTATAATCATTGGAAAATTGACATCCCCTCACAGCTGAGCATTTGTGTACCCCATGACCCAGCGGACTGAGAAGGAATATGGGAGGTGGAGAGGCGGGGTGCAGGGCCCGGTTCTGCTGGGTTGCTATTTTATCTATTTGATCTGTGTTCTGGTTACTTTGTTGAGTTTGATTTGTGAAAATTCATTGATATCTCCACTTATGGATAACTTTCTCTGTTTTACTTCAACAGAAAATTATTGTGTGATTCCCCACAAGGTAAATGTAGCAGGGGGAGAAAACTGCACATAAGAAAAAAAAAATCTGATTACCTTTTTAAAATAGTAGTAGGAAACATGAATTCACATCCATGCATTCATTGCATACTAAAAACGAAATGAATAGATGTGATTTTTTTTTTCTCTCCAACTATAGGGGATGTTAGTTACATTTATATGCAAATATCTGGACACAAGCAGGAGGGGAGCGGGGAGAGGTCTCTGCCCTATGAAGACACAGCAAGAAGGTGGCCATCCACAAGTCAGGAAGAGTGCTTTTACCAGAATTCAACCATTACTGGCACCTTGATTTCAGACTTTCAGCCTCCAGAGCTGTGAGAATTGAATTTCTATTGTTTAAGCCACCCAGTCTATAGGATTGTGTTATGGCAGCCTGAGCTGAGTAGGAGAAATTTTACTAAAAGATTTAATGGAGACACTAGTTGATAAATTGGGTAGATATGGGAGATTAAAATGTGAATCAAAATTTCCTATGGTCCATGAGTGGAGTTAATTGAAAAATGTGCCTCAAATTTAAGAACTAAGAGGCAACACTGTCTCCATTACTACCCCTTTGTAGACAGTTGTGTCCCTCATTAGATGCTGCCAAGTTTCCATAAAGCCACAATTATTAATGTTACTTAAAATAATCCTGTGATGATATTGGTATATAATGTACTTATTCAGCTTCAGGACCTGTGGGATTCCTGGGTTTTTGCCTGGAAACTTGATTTGCATAGGTCCTGGGCTGTCCCCAGTGTAGTCAAGGAGATACTTGTGGGAATTCATTGGGTGGGGGTATCACTAAGTGCCCTGGGTGCCTGAATTCAGACCGCATGAGGAAGGATTGCCAAGTTGCATCTATGTCGGTGTGTCTCCTCAAGGCCATTTGTGCTTTCTAGAGCCTTAGGAGACTCCATGCACAAGGTTCCTTCCTCAGATCAGACGAAAATGGCTTGGCAGGTAATGAAAAGGATTAGCTTACTTCTTTAATAAAACTCTAGTAGTGGTGAACAAGTTCTTTAAAAGAGCTGTTCCTTAATAGATGCATTAGGTATTGCTCTTGTAAAAATGTTCAGCGGAAACCTAACCATAAATTGCTCTCTAGAGATGCAAATTGCTTGGGGTGTTCAGTTGCCAATTGGGTTTGAAGCTGTTTGCAGCTGCAAGAGAGCATTAAGACACCAAATAAATCTGATCATCTCTGCTTCCCCTGAGCGTTGACCAGGGTGCTGTGATACCACCATGTCTCCTAGGGAGCAGATAATGCATTGTATGTCTGGAGACCTGTTTCTCTCTGCTGACCTCCAGCACTCTCCGCTCTACTGTTATTTTACTAGAAAGGTTGGGAATCAGCCATCTTGACTTTCTTAACATTTAGGGGTTGGGTTGAGCTTATTACTCTTTCATTCTACTTTTCACTGAAGAGTGGAAACCAAACCTTTTCAGAAGAAAACTTTATTGTGTTGGAAGCCAGTAATATCTGATGATGATTGGACACTGACTATGTGCATCAGGCATTGTTTTAAATCTTACATAATTATCCTCTAAATCCTGAATTTTAGTTAGTATTTCATTTTTACAGGTGAGAGGTTGAAATGGAGGGGTTAAGGTGCAAGCTGTATGGTACAGTAATAAGTGGCAGAGTTGGGATTTCTGTCCATGAGATCTGTCTCCCCATGTGGCGCATGTTGCGTGAGGTGCCTTTGGATGCAGCCATGCCCTCTGATTCCTCATCCCCACATTTGCTGCAGAGTACAGAGGATAACACCACAGACACATTTGTACCTTTATGATGTACGTCAGGTTATACAGATTCTAATAATCCAGAACAATGTTTAGATAGAGGAATTCAACATGTGGGGGTTTCCTTCTGTGGAATCCATGACTGTCATTTTAAATACCTCTTGAATCCCAGGCTTACACAAACCTCTAAACTTTTTTTTTCTAAATGAGTCTACATTCAATGAGAATTACTATGTAAATTAACCTTCTTGCTTATGTTATCACTTGGGTTTCTGGCACATTGCAAAATGATAAAGTAGTACCCCATATTTGTTATCCTTTAAAGAAATTATCTTTTTTTCTTGTTGCTGAAATAACTTTTTCTTTTAAAAAAGAAACTAGTTAAACTTCCTTCTTAGTTACAGCTTTGCTGTTAAGAAACCATTGTTTTGTTAGTTATGTCTCCTGCTGAATCATTTTGATGTGTCTGTGCCTTGGTTAGCTCACAGACTTGACAGCCTCATTAGCTCTTGATGGTCTGCTCTCTTGAACGTGGGTACCATCAGCTTCCTATTGGGATTCAAATCACTTTTATCCCTGAAAGCCTGTCTAGTTTACACAGACCCTCCTGCAGAGCTCTATGATTTTCAGAAACTGCTTCCAGAGCCTGTGGGAGTGACACCCACAAGACTTAACATGATAAACTGACCTGCAATTGGGCTTTCTCTTCCTTATCTCTCTGCTTCCTTCACTCTTCCCTTCCTTCTTCCTTTTTCACTGTCTTTGTAATGACCATAGATATTTATGTGTTCAATTAGTCAGTAATAACTTAATATTTGCCACTTCGAGACAACATTACAACAGCAAGCCCTGCTGGTATTTTTTCTTCCATTATCCATTCACTCCAACTATAGGGGTGGGCAAGTGAACATCAATAAGTCCTTGCTCTAAAACACAAAATTCATCTTAACTTAGGCTTTCTGCTTTTTGAGACCTCAATTAATAGGACTTAAGTCCTATTAATTGAATATTTATATTAAGTATTTATATTGAATATTTATATTATTCTACCCCCTTTCTATAACAGAGCCTTGATGTTTGTCATGCATTTCTCCTTATACACACCCTTTAGAGGAAGTTTGCTTTACCCCTGCCCTTGAGAGTGGTGGGTACTTCTGGGCTCAAGCCAATCATCATTGGCCCCATTTTCCTTGGTAGCAATTATTTAAAGCATTGGCCAATGAAATCGGAGGGGAAGCCTGCTCTAGAGTTCCTAGGGAAGACTTCTGCAGTGCTGAGAAGTGCCCATTTTTCTTTTGAGTGTTATTGTTTCTGGATGTTTGGGTTGGAATTGCCTTTGGTATATGTTTGGTTTGTGAGGGAAAGTGGCCTGAGGATCAAAACTAACCTACTAAAAAAGGCAGAATGGGAGGGTGAGTACCTGGTTTGATGACCTCACGAGCTGCTGAATTAACTAGTTATGGTGTCACCCTGCTTTTGGATTCTTTGTGGAAGTAATAAAATCCCTTTTTATTTAAATCACCTAGAGTTGTAGTTCTGGAGCTTGCTAGGGAAAGCCTTCTGGTTCAGTATTCCAGTGCTGTTTTTTAGTGTGTCAGTGTGGAGCTCTGCTTCCCCATCTGTATCTCCTACAAATTTGTTGAGAAGATTAAATAACATAGTAATACTAATGTTATTGAACCCTTACTCACAGAACTGTGCTAACTGCTTTGCATGTTTCAATTTAATAGGCTTGCAAAAGCCTAAACATGTGTCTGGCATCTAGTTGATGAAGGAAAGCAGTTTTCTGTCCTTTCTTGCCCACTCATTAATGTATTTGGTGCCAGGGAGAGAATAAATGTGTGACATGCCCTTGTTTTCAAGAATTATTGTAGGCAGAAGGAAGCTAGTTTGGGAGTCTATTTACTTTACAAGAGATCACAGTATTATTAGGAAACATACAAGTAACTATGATATAACAGACTAAACTGATTTGAGGAGGACTGGGAAATAAGATTGGGAAGTAAGGGACTCAAGCTTAGAAGGTGTTGAAAACTGGACAAAATAGGTAGGACCTGATATATTATAAACTAGGGGGCCATTGGAAGTTTTTGACTCAGGAAGTGACATGAAAAAAGTATTAAGGTAAGTCAGAGTGAAAAGAAAGACTGAATTACATAAATTGATTAGGAAGCTATTGCAATATAATCTAGATAGAAAGTGATAAGGTCTGGATTATGTTTCGCTCAAGTCCTATTAATTGAGGTCTCAAAAAGCAGAAAGCCTCAGTTAAGATGAATTTTGTATTTTAGTACAAGGACTTATTGATGTTCATAATAGCTAAGAGAATTCAGGATTCTTGAATGATTTCTGGTTCACAGGGATAGTTGAATTTGTTCAGTCCTGCTTTGAAATTTTTTAAATTTTAAAAAATAGTCCTAGTATATATAAAAAAGTTAACCCATTTAGCCTTTGTGACAATTATTAACTGGATTATTAAAACAGAATTTCCTTCCTCCCTATTGTGGTCAAATGTAGAGTAATTTCAATGTATTTAGAGATTAAGTAGTTTCTGTATTTACTAATTTAGAAAAGCCAGTGGAAATTTTGAGTATTTTTATACTTTTTTTTTTTTTAAGTAGAGATTTTTTTTTCCCCTTGGGTTTATTTAGTGGATCTAGCTGTAAATATTCTTTTTTTTTTTTTCTATATCAGAGGAGAAAGCAGGCCCATATATTTCAGATGACATTTTTTTCTGGTTAGTGGGAAAGTAGAATTGTGTAGAGAAGGTACCTAGAAAAAAAACTATCTATGTCAGATAACAACAGAGTGGTTTAAAAGAACAAGCCCTAGCAAATCATAGACTGAAACAACAGAAAAGAAACAAGAAAGAGATAATGACATGCCACAGAACAGAAGAGACAAAGACCAAGGCTGGGCAACTCATTACAAGTACAGACATAAAACCTCGAATGAATACAAGGTCAAAAACAGAATTGTCACTTAGGACCTCAATTTCAGGAAACAAATCATATGTGGCCTAGACTTTGTCATGAAAGGTTATTTCTTTCCCTCTAATCAGATTTTTTATTGTATTTTTGAATGATTGTCTTGGATGTACAAAACAATAGGAAACCAGGCAAAATTACTGCCACATATTTAAATAGGAGTCTGACTCTAGCATTTTAAAACACTAGTAACCAGAAAATAAAGACTTGTAAAAACATCAGAGTCCCCCTTGCCATGTGCCACTGTAACCAGAATTTTCAAAATTCTGCAGTATAAAAAAAGTCACACATTATTAGAAAAACAGGCGCACCCTTTTTTTCTTCCTTATTTTTTTTTTATAAGGAAATGCTAAATTATATCCAGCTCTTTTGATACCCAGATTTTTAGAGTGAACCTTTCAAATTGCCAAGATGGACATTAAGGAGAGTAACAATTTCCATAACACTTTATTTTGAAGGTTTTTTTTTTTTTTTTTGTAATTCATTAACCCAAAGTTCAGGTGGCTTTGCAGGACATTCACATTTTAAGCATTTTTTTTTGAATATAATATCTCATAGACCAAATACATTCTCATTCATTGTGTAAATATTAATTAAGAACCCTTTGCATTGACATGCAAGATAGATATTGCCATGTCCTTTTGGAGTTTACAGGGAGGAGAGATGGTTGACCAGGCCACAGAGACATGAGCTGGATATAGATGTTGTGGATGGTGAGGGATACTGATGTTTAAGACCAAACCAAAATGGTGTGTAGAAATTGTCAGGTGACAAGAGAATCTCTGGGTGGATTAAATGGTATGTGTAAGAGAGAAGAGAAAGCACACGCTTTCCCAGAAGCATAAACCTCATTTGGGAAGAAGTGCACAGGTGAAGAGATAAATGGGTAAAGATGGAGCTGGATAAGTAAGAATTGCTCTTCTTGGACTTGGTAGAAAGATGGTAAACAAACTCTACTAATACAGATACTTAAGGATGTTTGACAAGAGGCCCGGGGGTGTGGGGGGAAGAGCCAGAGTGAATCTCTTTCTTGTTTTTCATTAGACTAATTACCTGATTTCCTTTGGGCAGGGCTTGATTTCTGTTAATCCTTGGGCTCAGGAGACACAGCTTCTGGTCTACTCTAGTACCTACTTCCATAGTAGATTTCCTTTCCTAGCAAATTAAGAAGCCTCATGCCAGGACTCAATTTCCAATAGGAAATTTATTGTTCTCTAAGGAAAATACTTGGGGAAGAGAAACATTATATTAAAAAGAATGGATATACTTTCTCATTTTGAAATACACTTAGGAGCCTCAAGAGGCAAAGCACAAATTCCCCAGAAGAGAACTACAGAATCGAGAAGGAATGAAGACTGGGCTCTTTCTGTCGGCAGGTAACCTCATTAATGTGCTATCTGTGGAATAGAGTGAAGGTTGACATTTTGTTTTAAATACTTTCCTTCCAAGGGGTTTCATTTCATTATATGGTTCATTTAGGACTTTCCAGCTTCGCTCGGGGAGATTCTTAAGGATAATATATCTTCTGGAGTCAGTGAGTCAGTCTTCATCTCTTATAAATACAGCTGCATCTGATGGGCTCTAGTATTGAAAATATTTTCAGTCCTAGGATGGTGATTTGAGTTTGGTATGTACCTCATGCCAGATGGAATTTGGTAACTGGGAAGATAATAGTATTGTTCCTGAATCAACAGCAGCAAACTTTGTTTGTAAGTCTGGTTTTAGGTGCTTAACTATATGCTTGAAAAGACAAAATATACAGTATAGAGTTGAAAGCATTAAAAGACCTCAAGTTGATTTCTAGTTGTGTCGGTCATTAGGCACATGATCTTGGAAAAAGTATATCTGAGGTTCAGATTCCTTAATTCTAAAGTGGTAATAATTTAAAAAACATAGCACTTACTATGTGCTTGCTTCTATTTTAAGTGCTTTATAAATATTAACTCATTGGATTGTCATAACAGAGCTGAGAGATAGAGATTGTTAACTGCTCTGATGTTGACAATACCACCTTAGAGGGTTTAATGAGGATAGAGTAAGAAATAAGTGTTTCTACTCATTCTTCATTTATTGCTTAACCAAAAGTGTGCAACTAGTTGATGTCTGAGGGCTTACCAGGAGTGTGAGCTATTGCTTCCTGAGATAGTTTGCTGATTGGTCTGCTTCTTCCTCTTCATGAGATAAGAAATAAATTTCTGGAATAGGCCCTGGCCTGAGAATCTAGCTTAGTTCTTTAATGAACAAGATTTTAAGGTAGGTAGGAAATGACTTCACTTACACACAGGGTTCTGCAGAGAGAGATTAGTGTCATTCTGGACGGTATCATGGTAGCATGTGGATGTGTTAGATCTGAGTCGTTGACTGAATATGTGGCCAGCATTCTCCCTTGACCTGGCAATTCCTTCTTTGGGTGGTTTACTAACTTAAGTAGAGTGCATAATGGAAAAAAAAATGTAATTTAGGATAGTTCACATACAGATAAAATGTCAATTCCTTGAAATGGCTATGAAAATCAAAAGTGAGAGGGTCTTTAGGTTTATGCACTGAATTAGCCAGAATAGGCTCACCCTGAGAAAAACAGCAACAAAAATTTCAGTGATATAACACAATAATAACTTACTTCTCACTCCCATAGTGGTCTGGCTTGGGCCTCTCAGGAAGCTCTTCTCCGTCAGTGACTCAGAGACTCAGGTTCCTTCTATCTGTGGCTCTCTACTCTGCTAGGTCCTTGGAGGGAAGAGAATGAAGGGTTGTATTTGGGAGCATTTTATAGGGCAAATCTACCAGTGACTTACATCATTCAGCTTATATTTCATTCACCAGAACCCAGTCACATGTCATTTAAGGGAGCCTGGGAAATGTAACCAAGCTGTGCCAAGAAGGAAAAGAAAAATGGTTTGTGTGTGTGTGGGGGGGGTACTTAGTCTTCCCTAGGAAACTAAGCTAAATAAGCAGGGAACCAAGGTTTGCTTAACTTCTCTGATATAATGCATTTTTGTCCCTGATGATTTATTGGACGCTTCCCTCTGAGACATTAGACATTATCCCAGATTCCATATAACTTGCAGTGTCCCCCACTGTAGAAGGAATATATATTCTCTCTCCATTGAAATTGAGCTTGGCTGTGCTACTTGCTTTGGCCAGTGAAATGTAAATTATACTACCTTTTGGCAGAAGCTTAAAGAACCATTGTGTGTTTGGCTCTTCTTTCTCTGTACCATAAGAACGACTATGTTGCAAACATGGCCTGTCCTTCAGTCTGTGGTCTGGAATGGGAAGACCTCTAGAGCAGAGCCAAACACTGCGTAGAGTTGTTAGGAGTTGCAGCTCTGCTGCACCCTGTTGTGTAGCAGGAGCAAGAGGTCCCACCACCTCTGTTGTGTAGCAGGAGCAAGAGGTCAATGTTTGTTATTAAAAGCCATCGAGATTTAGGAGTTGTTACATCAACAAAGCTGACTAAAGAGTCTTCATCAGGCATATGTGTAATTCCATTATAGGGCCGATCATAAAACTGGTGCAAAGTTGATGAGTGAGATACAAAAACTGAAGCTCTTTACTTCTTAGAGCTGACTCTCATAATTTCTATTGTGTGATTTGAGGTATGCATAAGGCTTTCCAATTAGCTTCCACATAATCAAGTAGTCACACTGTTTTCCTTCTGCTTTTTTATGTCTAACTGAAATGAAATTTCTAGCCATAAGATCACTAAGGAGTTAAAAATGAGCATGTTGCTTTTATGTCCAATGGTCACTCAAAATAAGTGTACATTATTGGGGAGAGTGAGAAGTTTTTGAGAGGGGAATGAATAGAAACAGTTTTCCATTGATTAATAACATACTAAAAATTGATGGAAAATTTGACATTTTGTGATAATGAAGGCAAAGTTTTTTTTTAAATTTTTTATTGTTAATCACCATACATTACATCATTAGATTTATTTATTTATTTATTTATTTTATTTTATTTTATTTTATTTTATTTTATTTTATTTTATTTGAGAGAGAATGAGAGAGAGCACATGAGAGGGGGGAGGGTCAGAGGGAGAAGCAGACTCCCTGCCGAGCAGGGAGCCTGATGCGGGACTCGATCCCGGGACTCCAGGATCATGACCTGAGCCGAAGGCAGTCGCTTAACCAACTGAGCCACCGAGGCGCCCTACATCATTAGATTTAGATGTAGTGTTCCATGATTCATTGTTTGTGCATAACACCCAGTGCTCCATGCAGAACGTGCCCTCTTTAATACCCATCACCAGGCTAACCCATCCTCCCACCCCCCTCCCCTCTAGAACCCTCAGTTTGTTTTTCAGAGTCCATCATCTCTCATGGTTCGTCTCCCGCTCCGATTTCCCCCCCTTCATTCTTCCCCTTCTGCTATCTTTTTTTTTTCTTAACATATATTGCATTATTTGTTTCAGAGGTACAGGTCTGCGATTCAACAGTCTTACACAATTCACAGCACTCACCATAGCACATACCCTCCCCAGTGTCTATCACCCAGTCACCCCATCCCTCCCACCCCACCCCCCATTCCAGCAACCTGAAGCAAAGTTTTGAGCAAGTGGAACACAAAATAGTTCTATTTTAATAGAAGATGAAGAGGGGACTAGTGAATCTAGATAGAGATGGGAGGACCGCTGGGCAGGGAATAATACAGGGACAGCAGGTGAAGGGCGGTAAGTCAAAAGACTATCTGGGGTGTCAAAGGAGTATTTATCCATAGCAACCCCCTATTTACTATTGTTGAAAGATCTTAAAAATAGTGTGAATGTATACAATGGTAAAACTTGCATGGAAGTTCAATAAATTCATTGGCTATTGGTTATATAAGTGAAATCATTAGTAAAGATATACATGAGATTTGTCACCGCTATTAAATTTACTTAAAATTGTAGGCTACATGCTAGAATACAGATCGATGTTTTACTGGCACATTTGCTTATTAAAATGGATAGTGTAGTTACAAGTTTGGGTTTGGACTTAGATGGGGCATGAAGTTTAGTTGAGCAGTAGGTCATCTTAAAGACAACACTTTTGTTTTGAATGGGATAAAATTTTGATGTTGGGTTGGCATTAGGTTGGACTCTTTGTGGTGTAAGAGGTAGGATTCTTTTAGTGGTTGCAGATAACAGGAAATTCAACTCGAACTGACTTTAACAATAAGGGAAATTTCTTCGTCCTGTTATTGTAATCCCTGGAGCCAGGTCAGGTTTCAGACAGGGTTTAATATAAGGCTTTGGCTCAGGTTTTTCTGTGATTGTCTCAGCTCTGTCTTTTGTCATGTGTCTGCTTTAATCTCAGACTGATCTCCCTCATGCTTACAGTATGACAGCCAGCAATAATCAGGGCTACGTGCTTTTTCATGCACATTCAGGAGGAGCAAGGTGATTGTTCCCCATACTTAGTAACAAAATTCTTGAATTTTACTGCAGTTGTTCAACCTGAACTTGCCTCTGTGTCCAGAGGAAACACATCTTTTTCAATTGGCTTTTGCTCATTTCTGAAGCAAACACTGGGATAAGATGAATGAAATTGTATTCCTTGACTTCTGTCATCCAAAATATATGGCAGCTACACAGTGGGGAAATGGTAGTTCCTTAAAAACAAAAAACAAAAACTTATGGGATGCCTTGGGTGACTCAGTCGGTTGGGCACCTGACTCTTGATTTTGGCTCAGGTCATGGTCTCAGGGCTGTGAGATCAGCCCTGTGTTGGCCTCTGTGCTCAGCGGGGAGTCAACTTGACATTCTCTCTGTCCCTCTCCCTCTGACCCTCTCTGCCACCTCCCCCACCTCTGAAATAAATCTTAACAAAACAAAACAAAACATTCTTACGTAGAGGCCAGGAGGAGATGGGAGATGGGTCCTGGGCAAACAACAGATGAATGTCCTGTATGGTGATATGGGCTCTGTTACTGACTAAAACATTCAGGCTGATTGAGAGAAGTAGAACAACTCAAGGCTTTTGTGTCAAATGAATGTGCCTTTCTGGCCTCATTTATGTTACATCAAGTATGTGAACTTAGATAAGTTTTATGACTCCTATTGAACCTCAGTTTTTCTACTTATAAAAGAAAAGAAACAATCTGCATTTCCTTGACTCCTGGACTTCAGTGCCTTTTGGATGGACCACTGACGAATGAGTAGTATACAAAAATAGGCACTGCATTAAGTGTACTTAATAATTGTAGGATGCATCTCAATTTCAGAAAATGCAAAATATCTTTTAATAAAGATGAATCTCAGATCTGGGGATGTACTAATGGTAATGCTTGACACTGAGGATTTGTTCTAGAAATTAGAGAATATGGTGTATGATAGGTGAGGAAATATTTCATCATTACCTTACTTGAGCTTGGTTAGTTAATTTTGGTGGAAGTTTATCTTGGTTTTAGTCTTAAGTTTTTCTCAAACTAGACATAAGTCTTTGGGTAAATACTTCTGTGTTTTTACTAAAATGAGCAACATGGATTAGATAATCTCTACTGTCTCTGGCCCCAATTTTTTATAGCTGTGAATGCTGGCTCTGACCCACATTCCTAGAACTAGTGTGAAATTTAAGCAGCCTCTGAGATTTTGGGGGCAAATGGCTGAGTGATTGGGTGAGTGGCCTTTTCCTTCTAAATTATGCTCAGTGTTGGCCCACAGACCTGTGAAAGCCAAATCACCTCTGTTAGGTTTGCAGTTTTGCTGGCATCCAGCAGCTTACCTTTTAACAAACCAATGTGGAAAACTTCCAGTGTATCTGCTGCTCTAATTTATACATTAGAGGATAGGGCTGACCGGAAAGGCCGTGGAAATGACTAAATTTATTCCCATTTGTTCAATTACAGTGTCTCTTTCAGAAAAGTAGATTTGTTGTTGAAGATTTTGAGTATTCACCCTCTTTGCTGGAAGAGGCGTATGTTGGCCGTAAAATTAGCAAAATGAAAGTAGTTAACACTTGGAAGACATCTGTAAATTATTGCCTAAACAGTTTTTTAGAGAAATGGAAGTTGAAGAAGCTGTGTATCAGAGACTGTTGTAAGGAGTTTGCTTTTCTGTTCATCACCAAACATGAAGTGGGTAGGGGGAACCCTTGTCTACTTACCATGATCCTTTTCCTCATCCCATTCTGCTTGAGATGGATGACGGTCTTTCTGCTAAAAATGAGATCACTCTCGTGCTTCATTTTCTTCCTTCCTTCCTCTTTTTACTGAGCCCTGTTCTCCAACTACACTTGTAGGAAGTTAGATATATTGGGAAATGGAATTAATACTTTCAGGCCAATGATCTTTGAGTAAGTGCAAACAAGCAACATTTTATTGAGGATTATATATGCTACAACTTCGTGAATGACCCACATAGCTTCTGTAGAGTTAATTGTTCTGGAAAGAAAGAGGGGAAGAAAATCTTTGCTCAAAATGACTGTATCAGGCCCCTGCTCTACATTTTCACATCCATTAATGCATTTTATAAGAATACTGTAAGATGTATGGAATTGTCCCTGATTCTGTCTGAAGAAGTGTAGTTTCAGATGGGATAATTAAATTCATGGCCAATAAGTAAAAGCCATAATTATAAATATGCATATTTGGCTACAAAGCTGATTATCTTTCTTGTTAATGCACTGTGATAGTCTGGATTTTCATTTTATAGAACTCTTTGTTGATCATTAAAGCAACACTTAATATTTACTGTGTCAAACATTATGCCATTATTACTTTTACATGCATTACTTTATTGTTATCCACAAACCCTTCATATTACTATATTTATTTTGGAGGTGGAGAAACAGGGCTGGCAAGGATTGCGTTTTCTGTTTACCTGTGTCTCCACCTTATAGCCAGAGGTTTTTTTGCTTGTTTGTTTGTTTTGTTTTGTTTTTAACCTAAATGAAAATCCGATCATGTCACTCTCCTGAATAAAATGTTTCTCTGCCTTTCTCTTCCTACAGGGCATTGTGTGGCCTGACCCTGGTGACTCTCCAACCCCATCTGGCCTCTCTTTTCCTGCACTGTAGCTATCCTAACTGGGGCTCCCTCTGCCAAGAATGTTCTTCCCCCCACTACTTGATTCACCATTTTACCAGGTTAACTCTTATTCATTCTTCAGTTCTCATAACATTGCTTACAGTAATCTTCTGGATCCAACATGGGATTAGGATCATCTGTATGTAACTATATTTCTGTGATTTTTTTTTTAATATTGTAAGATCCAGGAAGACCAGGTGCTATACTTGTTCTTATCATCATTCCTAGTGCCAAGTGTATTTCCTGTCACTTAGTAGACATGTTTGTTGAATGAATGAATGAGTAGGACAGAAAATAATTTTTGTCTGACTCCTAAGTTCCATCAGTAAGATATATTGAAGAGAAGACGTCTATGAAGAAAGATAATATATAAAGTATTAAACATGTATCTTTTTCTTTTTCCTATGTTCAAGGATTGCACTCCATTTGAGCAACATGGGTTAAGGCCTTGTCCCAATTGAGAGAAGGGGATGGTTCTTTGGAGAAACCATAGAACTTGATGTTATGACATTGGCTGTTCACTTCTAGAGCCTACAACCATGTGTAAGAAAGGAAATAAATGAGAAGAAGCATATATTGGAAGCATGAGATTAGAGAAGGGCCTCTAAAATAATGGTAAAATGAGGAAAGTTTGGCTATTAGATAAAATAAATAGATGTTGGTATAGGTTGCTCTACATTCACCCCCTAGTCCCTGGGAGAAGATGATTGACCTTTTCAAGTCATGGGGATTGAGAAAAGGAGATTATTAGCTTACATTATGCCATGGTTACCTAGGAAGTTGTGTGGCAGAAAAAGACTTGTACCACTCTAGGTGGAGGGAGTAGGGTAAAGATGACTGCATGGTGTGGGTGAGCAGATGGGCCTGAATGCAGCCTTAGAACACCCTACTGGGGGACAAAGAACACTTAAATATCTTTTCATGTGCCCAGGGAGGCACGTAGATATGATGCTGAGAGCTGGTGGTCTGAAGAAGGCTCATAGCCATGGCACAGGGATGCAGGCATAGATAGAAACATGGGTTGTGGAAGCTGGAGCCCAGGTGGTAGACAGACCAGCCTCTGTGGGTTCTTGTGTGGGAGAGTGCAGACACCAGTATGGCGGATGTGGAAATGAGTATGGCCATGACAGTGTGATCGAACATACCACGATGGAGTGATCACACGTCTTAGTGATGCCAGGACAGAACACAACTAAGAGGTGTATATACTCCCACTGATCCCATACCACCCCCAGGAAGGGCAAGAGAAGGAAAATCTCAAGCTTGGCTGAGTTTAAACCTCAGGTAATAACAGCCACATTTGTCTGGATGTGACTAGAGAAAGTTTCCTTCTCTCGGGGGAAATGAAGGCTGAGGAAGAATTTAAGTTCAGTTATAGGAAAAATAAATAATTTTGCACACCTGAGTTTGTAGTTTGTGAGAAATTGTACCTGCTGAAACTAAATTGTATTTTTTTTTTCAGGCATATTTTACAATAACCACATGGCCATGCATTTTAGGTTGTGTGCAATCAATGTGGCTAAAACCTACTCTGCCCTTCCTGAAATCCCAAAGGAAAGGTACTTTGCCTTTGGTTTCCCGAATCACTTAATCCTGTGGTGGTGATTGTCTTCTTCCATTATACCAATAAGACAATGGGAACTGCATAATTCATGTGAAGCAAGTTATTCAGCCCCCAAAAGTAAATTGCTCACAGTAAAGGAGAAACATTGCTTTTTATTAGTTTTCCATATAACCTGGTATTATTGCATTGAAGATAAACTGCCTCAAATTCCAATTTACCAAACCAGAATACTCTAATAAAAGCAAGATCTGTCAGGTGGCCAGATTTAGCCTTTTCATTACTTTGAATCACTGGCAAATACAAAATTTTTCTAATATAGTACTATTTTCATTTCACATTCTGTTCTGAACTGTGACTGGGGAAAAGTACAAGACCTGTAGATCCAATTTTGCCATTTGGAATGTTGTCCATTTTGTTGTTCATCAGTTTTTTTTTTTTTAATGTTTCCTCAAAACATGAATGATTTTTTAAGAGTACAGTCTGAATTTCTGTATTTTCTTGAATGTTCTTTGAACATCTCTCTACTTCTTGAAGGAATATTTTCTGGGGTTGTTGGCAAAATAGGCCTATTATTTTTCATGTCAGAAAAGAATTGTTTGATTTTTGTTTCATTTAATTACTTACCAGTTTTGTATAATAAGCCCATATTATTAAAAGAAAACAATTTTGTTCTAATATTCCTCTTTCCCATCATGAGCCAACTTTATTTTACATTTGAGAGTAACTTAAGATTCTCTTGCCTGTTCTAATTTGGAGGGGAGGGGGAGAGGAGTTATATAAAGAGTTATATAAAGGAGTTATATAAAGTTTAATCAACATTAGAGCATTTGTTCTTTATTTTAGTACAGAGGGTAAGTTTTCCCTTCCAACCAGCAATGAGGAAACACTGTAATATGCCATTAATAAATAATAAAGGAGCTTTAAGTTCAAAATCTAATAATTAAATATTTCTTAAACAGTGCTATCTTTGAGCCTGAGTTATTTGCCTTGAGAATCTCAGTTGATCAAGTTAACTGGATAATTTCCAAATACTTCTTGTACAGACGCACTGCCAGATTACGCATGTTGACTCTTCAAGATTGATCTGGATTTTTGTCTCATGCAAATGACTGAGGAAACCAGGTGCAGTGAATTCAAAATTACTTATACTGTTAAGTTTTGCCTGGTTTTGGCCCCTGATGAAAGAGATCCATAGCCAAGCTCAACGGAGATCAAATAGATGGTGGTGTTTTTTTTTTTTACTTTGAATTTTTTCATTAGTTGGTAGAACATGTTTATTTTCTATTTAAGTGTTTGAAGCAATTAAACTAATTCTGACATTTCTCATTTAATTTAATGATTGCTACATTGATTAAGATGTATTTTATAAATGATACAAGGTATAAAGGAGTAGTATCTTCTGTGGGATTATATGGTTATGCCAATTAATCCTTGAAAATCCTTTATATCTCAAATTTTATCAGTCCAGACATCTTTTCTGTATTCCAGTCCCATATGGCCATTGCCTGCATGTCCACTTAGAAATAGACAATTCAGTCTTAATATTGTATTTTCCAAACCAAGTCCCTAATCTGCTTCTCCCCAAACCTTCACCTGAGCCTTTAACCCTACTGATGGCTACTCCATGTTTATTTTCAGTTGCTCATATCAGAAAGCTTGAGTCATCCTTGGGTTTTATCTTTTTCTTATCCTTCATATACTTGGCAATACACTTCATATAATTAGTCAGAGATCTTGGTGGCTTAATCTTCAAAACATATCCAAAATCTGACCTCTCTTCATCACCTCTACTGTTACTAGCCTGGTAACATCATCTCTCATGGGAGTTACTGCAACAGTCTATTTCCCTCATGTTATTCTTCTATCCCTTCGGTCTCTTCTCATCATTCAGTTGCAGTGATCTTTTTAAAACAAGTCTGATCATTTCATTCCTCTGTCCAAGTCTCTAATGCCTCCCTGATTCACTCAAAACCACTTTACACAGACAGACACATGCACACGCACACGCACAGCTTTACAGTGAAGCTCTAAGACCGTACATGACCTAGAAGATTAGAGGAGGAAAAAGAATGATATCATCATTGCCATGAGATCATGAGAAATATGTGAGATGGAGAGGGAGAGATGCAGGGGAGAGCCAGGTTTTGGCTAGGACAGGTAGAAAGAAACTGGACACCTGTCCTTCGATGAACTAGCAAGAAATGTCAATGTGATTAAGCATGCGAAGCAAGGGCTACCACTGAAAGAAGGTGCTGTTTTTCTGCTCAAATTAAAAAGTTTAATTAAATTTGGGTTTAATCATGGAAGGACTCAAGGTTTGTGCTGGTATGTTGAATATAGATCATGTAGTAAGCCAGAGGATTAAAATTCTTTTGAGGTGATCCTTTATTTCCTTTTGAGTCCAAACAGAGCATGGCATTTCACTGCATAATGGTCTTCTATTCAGGTTGCAGAAGATCTCTTTAGGGGCTTTATGGAGCCTATTTAATTTCCGTCCCTTTTATCATCCACACACTCAACTGGATCACCATAGAGGATACACACCTGCATTATACAGAATATCACTCTACAACCTGAGTACTGTGGAAAATGCCACGTTATTGGTAGATATAATTAACTTCAAAGGGATATTTTTGTATTAAGACTCTTGAGGGAAAACATACCAAAAGCTAAAAAAAATATATATATATATATTCTAGCTATAAGTAGGCTAAATAGATTACATTGAACACTTACAGTAGTACATTGGTATTTGGGAAAAAAATAGTTTGTTCTTTCAGTGTTTTAATGCTTCTTTTGTGCATTAAAGAAAACTTTTTTTCATTTCCTCATCAGAAACCTGTTTTGTATGGAAACTAATCAATCCATGAATTTTCCATAAAGTATGGCACCAAGTTATTTAAAGTTTATTGAGTTCATAATGTCCACTAGCCACAGGTAATTTTACATTAAAATCAGTTAAATGTTTCAATTAATAATGGTCTAATCTACTTTATAAATGGCACATTGGCATTTCATATATACCAGTATATTAAAATTTATTTAATATCTGTAGTCTCAATGGCTAAATAACTATATAGGAAAAGCTGTGCTATGTTGCTTCATATAACTATTTAGTTCTGTTTGTGGACAGCTAGAAAAAATTTGGTCTCAGCTATGTAGGACCAAATTATATATGCAGGCATTCATTAAATGTAGATTTTCAATTTTATAGACATATTTCAGAGAGGAAAATACTATTTTTAGAGTACTTTACCTACTATGAAGTACTTTACCTACTATAGCCCAAACAGATAAGCAAAGTAATGAGTGAATAATGAAAAGCTCTGGAATGCATTTTGGGGGTCCTAAAAGCAGAGATTGACAAAAAAATAATTAGATCAATGAGAATAAGTATCCAGGTAAACAAAGATTACTCAGAGTGGAGCATATACTTTAAGTGTTGGGTAATGATATTAAGAGACTTATGATACAGCCAGGCTTTGTCATTGTTATCAGATGCTAGGTGTAAACTAGGTTAGCTGGGGTTAGAGGTGCAGTATAGGAAACTCCTGAAACATGCAGTGACTAAATGGGAACTTTGATCTTCTTAACATAATATTCTAATCCTAAACAATTTCATAAGCAGCCAAATGTTATTACAACCCCCCCCATAATAGGTTTCCGTGTTTGGAATTATGGCACATAGAGAGCTAGTGGTGAATTATAGTACTAATGGACCTAAGTAAAATCAGTTTATTTATAAGATCCTAATTAAGGACCAGGAAACACATGCAGAACCCCTCCTCTAGTCTTGTAAAAGCATTACTAACTAATCACTGCGGTGATGCTCAGTTGTTCCACATGCCAAGTTTCTCACTTCCCAGCCTACTTGTTATTATTAAGTGGGGTTATTTGACTCATTTTGGACATTAGACTGTAGATGGAAGTGGTGTCTATTACTTAGGTGCCAAATCAGAGACGAATAGTATCCAATCCATCAGTCAGCTCTCTTGGCACAGGTCAAAGGAGGCTGCCTAATCCAGGTGGTGTAGTTACAGTTTGCTGGGATCTGGTCAGCCTGGGTCCCATATCATGCAACCTTTTCTACTCTGCACTTGGATATTAGGATCTATCCTAATGTAAATACAGTTCACAATAAGTGCTGGTAAGTGTTAACTAGGAAAAACATATATTCCTAATTACTTTGCAAACTTGTATCACCAGTCCATAGGGAAGAGTTTAGGCAAAAGCAGGACGTCACGAAGTGCCGTGAGTTCTAGGGGAATTGCCCCTCCATGAGACTGGGCACAGCACATACACTGCGAGGGAAGGTGAAGTAGTAAAATAGGTCACGGGTAACCACAGATCCTGCCACATTTAAAGCTTTTGATTCTATCATGTAATGTCTGGGGTGGGGATGGGGTCACTGAGCTATGAACATCAGTTAATGGTTACCTGGTTAGACTATATATGCTTGTACTTTTTTATAAAGTCAAGGGGACCTACATCATCCAAACTCTTATTTAAAGCTAACCGGTGGGTAAGAACCTCAAAATATTAGGCATCCATTTATTGGTCATGATCATGGTCCATAAGTACTATGCAGCCAACTTTCTACATTATCCCTGACTCCCCAGTACACTAGCTAATGATTTCCATAGAGCATAAGGTTGAATGTCCACATAAGCAAAGTATTCTTTTAAGAGCAATAATTCTCAACCTGGGTTAGACTTGAGAAATGCCCAGAGAGCTATAAAACATCCAGGATACTTAAGCCACACCCAGGCCCAATTAAGTCAGAATCTCCAGGAGAGAGCCCAGACATCTGCATTTTGTAAAGTTACAGATTAAAAAAAAAATCTTTCTTTGATCTGTTCACAAAAATTGATCTAGTTCCACATTAGTAATAATTTCCTACTGGTTTATGGGGTCTGTAACACCTTGTCATTTCTAATGACTGTTTTCTTGTATGATTTAAGTGCCTTTTAATAGTGTTCTTTGGAAAGAAGAATGTAATACCTCGGGGGAAATCTTAGAAATTCCAGATCTCCTTAAATGTTTCAAGGGCCGGATTAGAATTTTCCCAGGTTTTGATCCATTAATTTATTTCCTCAAGGCCTTAGCTAGACAAGGAAAGTGCCGTGTGGGAGCTGACATTCAGATAAAATCACTACATGTGTTTGTGTGAAGGTAATTATTGAAGTAAACACAGTTGACATTATTCTAGTGTACCAGGTGCAGGATATATGTATGTACAAATGTGTGTGTCTTGGGAACAGCAATACATCTTTGGTGTCTTAAGTTTGTGAAGAAAAATACTTGATATTTATATAGTGGAAGAAGAATTTTTTAAAGCTTTTGCTTCTTTATGAAGTAGTTGCAATGTCTAAGTGAATTTCATCTGTTGCTCTTAAACTGACTTCCTCTTCATATTTGGAAAGATAAGGGTGAAAACATTCACATACAGGTATACATATGAATATGTATTGATAGCTCTAAAACATGGTGGGCTGTGCCCATGCTAAGAAATTTTCTGCAGTAATCGTTTCATGAGCCACTGACCTGTGGTATGTCCTTCTTTGTAAACATTCCCTAAATGGGGAGCACTTTCAGTGATTAAACGATGGATTTTGCAGCCAGACTGGTTGGGTTCAAATCCCAGTCAATACTGTCCACTAACTGTATGATTTGGGGAAATTTACTAAATATCCTTGTCTTAATTTCTTTATCCATAAAGTTGGGGGTGATTGTTATGGTATTTATTTCTTAGCCCTCTTGCGAGGCGTGAATGAGAGAATATATTTAAAATGCTCATAAGAGGGCCTGACACACAGATAATGCTAAAAAGTATTTGTTATTCTGAAACAAGTAAAAATACAGGATAAGACGTCATGTTCCTAATGTATGTAAATAACCTCCAGTTAAAAACCATTAAGTGAAGGGGCGCCTGGGTGGCGCAGTTGGTTAAGCGGCTGCCTTCGGCTCAGGTCATGATCCCGGAGTCCCGGGATCAAGTCCGGCATCAGGCTCCCTGCTCAGCGGGGAGTCTGCTTCTCCTTCTGACCCTCCACCCCTCTCATGCTCTCTCTCTCTATCTCATTCTCTCTCTCAAATAAATAAATAAAATCTTAAAAGAAAAAAAAAACATTAAGTGAAGAAACCACATAGAGAAAAAGAGAATGCATAGGTTCCATCTGTGCTGAGAAGGCATTGGCTTTATGCACACTTTGATCCTGAATCTTCATGCAGTTTTATGTTTTCTGCCTCATGGTTTTCATACTGTTTGAAACCCTACCACCTGTTCTGTTGGCTCCTTGAAACGACTTCTCTGCCTGTTTGGTCAGTTTCTCGATTGCTTTATTTGTTCAGCTATGGTGGTTTCCAGCTGAGAATTTATGGCATTATCTGTTGGTCCTGGTCGTGGTACCTGTTTTTTCCTCTTCTGCAGTTACATATCTATTCATCCCTCCTAACACTGTGGGGCGGTTAGAGGGTGTATTCATTCCTTTCACGGAGGAACTGGTTCCTTACATTCTCCATGGTTTCCAGGTACTGAGGTCTTGATGGTGTATCCCTGCAGATTGATCTACACAGGTAATTGATGGGAAGAAAAGAAGTCCTCTGCCATAAATCTGCTTTCTCTTGAATTTTACTCAGAGTTTACCCCTTTTAAAATTGACATGCCTTGGGGAGCCTGGGTGGCTCAGTCGTTAAGTGTCTGCCTTTCGCTCAGGTCGTAATCCCAGGGTCCTGGGATCGAGCCCCACATCGGGCTCCATGCTCCACGGGAAGCCTGCTTCTCCCTCTCCCACTCCCCTTGCTTGTGTTCCCTCTCTCGCTATGTCTCTCTCTGTCAACAAATAAATTAAAAAAAATTTTTTTTAATAAAATTGACATGCCTTGTTCTTTTATGGACCTCCTGGTGACTAAGTATGCAGGGAGAAGGTGCCTTTAAAATATCATAATTCAATGAGATGAACCTCTAATGAAACTATGGGCATCATGGCAGTTGAAGAAATCGGAGGCTAAGAAAAGTAAGGCACCAGTGTCACCTACTAAAGCTCTTCAGTTTAGGTAAAAAAACCGTTATGCTGTAAGATTTTGTTGACCTTTTAAAAACATCTGAGTTCATGAACAGAACTTTAAAATTGTGTGCTTTCTGGAATCATTAACAAATATATCTATAAGGATTTAAACTAACAATAGAAAAGCGACCATGTACGAGTGGGGCCAGAGTCTATAAAACTATCCGACTAGGAGATGAGTTTAAAAAATTTTTTTTTCTTCTAATCTTAGCCATTTAACGTACCATGAGCTGTAAAAAGTCCTCTACTAATCTGGTCATTTGATACTAAGAATTAGGGTAATGTTGGCAGCTTTAGCAGAATTATAAATAGGCCACATATCTGCTAATGGATATTTTATATCAGCATCGCATTTATAATTTTAGCCAATTAGAGCTCTTTTGTTACTTGCTCATAGAATGTAAAAGGAACATATCAAATATAGAGATTAATTATGGCTAAGTCAAGGTTGTTCCATTCAAACTGAATGAGAATTTCTTCTGATAGAGAAGTGATACAGCAAGTTCAGACAGTCTCTCAGTGTGATGCTTTAGAAACAGTCATCCTAGTAAAGAGAAATCATTGTTGTTTTTGCTGGAAAATTCTGTTATTTGAAACTTGTTTTAATACTCTGGTTTAAAAAAGTAAATGTCAAATGGGGGCATGAAAAAGATGCTAATGTCATGGCATCTAAAAGCTGCTATTTTAATTTAGCTTGTATCCTCTGTATCTTATAATCAGTTTCTGCGAACATTCTCACAAGAATCGAGTTTTCAGATTACTCTTCATCTTATCCTGCAATTATTAATCACATTTTAAACACTCCATAAATCCCAGCATGGAAAAGGGTTGCTTATTGAGTTGCGTGTGGAGGCCTGAAGAGCTGCAGAATGGTTCAAGACCCCTGCCATTTTTACTGCCACCTGTGTTTACTTATCATTACATTTAATCACTGTCAGCAAATAGAAAGGGACTGTGAAACAAGTAATATATCATTGGGAAACAATTCTCTGTGGGTCTCTCCCTTTCTTCATGCCTCGAGAGGCACCGACGGCCTTTGTTCTGGACTTTTAATATTTGTATAGTCAGCAGCTTTGGGAGATGGAGACAGTGTCTCTGCCTGGAGCAGAAGATAAGCATTCACACTACCTGTTATGAATGGTTCACTATCCTCAGTGTTGTGATTGTAACCCACCATGTGTGCAAATGTCACCTGAGCCCCCTTTTTATTGCTCTGTTGGAACTTGGGGAAACCATGCAAATGGTGGCATTCTGACTGCTGCTATTGCAGTGATAAGCTGTCCTTTGACTTTGACCGAGGAGTCTTATGTCCTATCAGCAGCCACGGGACTATGGTAGGCCCACTCCTTAACTTGTACGTAGAGTAACATCTCGGACTTTTCATGGTTCCTGACCATTCAAAAACCCTTTTCTTGGATCTTCTAATATTCAGTTGATATTTTTGGTTTCTCCTCCATATTCCTTAATTTAGGATTTGGGATTAGCCAGCTATTCCCATTAAGCCTAATTTACTCTTCTGCAAAGTAAAGATAATTATACCTATCTTACGACGTATTGGGAGAATTAACGTATGGAAGACAACTCCGTATAAAGCAGTGTACTTCTTTTATTTATTTATTTTTATTTTTTATCTTTTTTAAAGATTTTATTTATTTATTTGAGAGAGAGAATGAGAGAGAGAGAGCACATGAGAGGGGGGAGGGTCAGAGGGAGAAGTAGACTCCCTGCTGAGCAGGGAGCCCGATGCGGGACTCGATCCTGGGACTCTAGGATCATGACCTGAGCCGAAGGCAGTCGCTTAACCAACTGAGCCACCCAGGTGCCCAGCACTGTACTTCTTTTAGTAATTTCAGTTACTCATTCTGTGGCCCACATTGTTTGGTCTTGTACTAGTGCTCATTGACATGTTAAAAATAATTATAACTGTCATCAGGAGACTCTAAAGCATCCTTACGAAGAAAACTGGGGCAGAAATTCCATCTTTTGGTTTCAGTTGGAAAATGGAGGTGAATGTTAAAGTAAATTTTCCATAGTTTCCATAGTTTCACAGAGTCCTGGTTAAAATACCAGGACTCTGGTATTTTAGGGAACAGTCACAATTAATGCATGGAAATCCATGGATATTTTTGTCCAAGAAACACAATTTCCAAAATATTTTTATTATTTTTATAATTATAAATTAGGTCATTGAGTTGTAGTTGAAAATTTTCTAAAAACAAAAAGAGGAAAACAAAAAATTCCTAAAAACAAAACAAGCCCCAAAATATTATTGCCGGGCAACTTACATCTTCTTTTCAACGTCTGCACCAAGTAACATTCAAAATATCTGTAAATACTGAAAATGGCAAACTGACCTGGATGGATCTATATTATAGTCCATAAACTAGAGTCAAATGTAGATGAAAATCCTTTTAATTAATATGCTTTTTTTTTAAAAGATTTTATTTATTTATTTGAGAGAGAGACTGAGAGAGAGAACATGAGAGGGGGTAGGGTCGGGAGGGTCAGAGGGAGAAGCAGACTCCCCGCCGAGCAGGGAGCCCGATGCGGGACTCGATCCCGGGACTCCAGGATCATGACCTGAGCCGAAGGCAGTCGCTTAACCAACTGAGCCACCCAGGTGCCCTAATTAATATGCTTTTTAAAGTTTTACCTAACCCTAGCTCTGCCATGATGGAGTGTATTTTCAAAAGTTCAGGGATGGGTTGATAAAAGATGGGACAGTGGGTCCTGAGGATCCTCTAAGATCCTAACTTGTGTGACTTATTCCAGGGAGTCATTTCTTATGAATGTGTTAATGCTAGGTTTACTTTCTACAAGGAGTTCATAACTATGGACATCCTGTTAAGAACATTCAATAGATAAGATCCTTCCTCCTAGCTAATATCATTCCTGTATTTACTTCAAGATCCAGTTATCCTCTTGAGAAAGAGATTAGATCAGATCATCTGCTTTCTTTTCTCTTCCCCAGGGACTTCTGATAGTAAACACAGTACATTGACCTTAAACCAGGAACAATAACTCTCTTCTCTCCAATGAAAAGAAAAATTGAGAGTTACTTTCTGACAACTGAAATATTTATATTTAAGACCAATCCTGATGTTGCTAAAACTTTGCTAAACATTTTGTACATGTTACAGCATTTCATCATAGAAGTAACCCAGCAAGATTGGGGTACTGTTTAATATTCACAAATGAGGAAATTAAAGGTCAAAGGAAATTTTTTTCCAAATTTACATAGGTATGAGTGTCATTAACATATAATAAAATTAAATTTAAAAAAATAAAGATTTGAATCCAGATTTCTCTTAACATAGTCCAAGCACATTCCATGTATCACACTGATTCTTCTCAAACCTCAGACCCAAGTATGTGTTATCCATGTATTGGGAAGTTGATCTTCTCTAGTCTATGCCTGGGGGTGGTTGGATTTCCCTAGAGCAGTGAATGGCCTGGCAGAAAACCTTTAACTAATTTGGGGGGAGTAGGTGCTAAACCTCTAAAATTCACCACATAAACCCTTCTTTGATGCTAGAACGTGCTGAAAGTGAGTCTACTATTAAATACTTTAAATTCTTCCACACACCTTATTTCAGTACCCTTTTACTTGTTTGAACTAACTAAAATGGCAGCTACCGAAATGTGGAAATTTAAAAATCCTTAGGATCAAGAGGATGGAGAAGAGAATGACTTGGGGGTACTTAGAGAATAATAGAACTCCCCCTAGTGTATTCTGACCAAAACCTAAATTCAGATAGCAGACAGAAGCTGAATGAGATTCTCTTCGGGCCCAAGTGCCTTCCTTGGGTGGATATTAAGGGCCCCTCTGTCTTCAAGAATGCCTCTATACTTACTATGTTCCCCTTTTCTCTCACCCAAGCACAAAGAACTGCTTTTATCAGTTTTGTATTATGTGTCGAGCACTTCTAGCTATTTTCTACATTTCTCATTCTTGCAACAACACAGAAGTCATGGGCCACCCTATCCTCTCTTTACCCTTTTTTGAGGATAGCGAAGATAGTTTAGACTGTACGAAGGAAGTTAGTAGGTATGTGTGTATTTCATATATTTGTGTGTAGGGGGGTGGCAGGTGAAGGATAAATAGCAGTTTACAAATTTTGAAAATCTGTATTCTGGTTGTTCAAGTATTTGAAGATATAATTTGAGGGTTCTCAAAAACATGTACTTATTTCACCAGTGGGTTGAAAGTGTTCCTACCTTGCATGCTAACAATTTATTATTTTGGCTCCCTTTTTGTAAATCACTCCAACTGAACCATTTATGAAATAAATTGTATTTATAAATATAAAATTTATGTATTTAAGTAGTTACTGTATAGTGCATTTCCCATACGTTATATATAGTAACCACAACTGCATTTAAGTATTTAAAATGCATGTTATTTCTTGTTATACCATAGTCTAAAAGCCATTAATATTAAGCAAATAGTTAATAGGATAGCAGAAATGGTGTTCTAAAACCAAGAAATGTAGTTTTAGCTTACTGGTTTTTATTGGTTGTCCAAAGGTAAGTCACCACAAATCATTTGTAGGATGATTCAACCTTTGAATATAGTTATCAAGGTATAAAATAAGCTTTTGAGTTTCTCATCTTTTTTCTTAAACCTTCTGGAAAACCACACATGGAAAAGTAACATGACTTTTATTGTAGGTAGATGTTTTATTATTGAGAATTGATAAGAAAGAGAGCACTGATAGCTATGAGTCATAGTTCCTGCCTCATCTTTGATAGGTACATTGATTGGTGGGTGGCTTCGGGTAAATCATTTAATGTCTTGAAGGCTTAATGTTCTTAACTGTGAAATGTGTCCCTTCCTCTAAAATGCTTATTTCATTGGGTCATGTGGAGGAATAAATGAGGGGAATGGCTGGAATACTGTTTCCCAGACCCTCCAAAGGCTGGCCCTTTTTCACCCTTCAGATCTCAACCAAGAGGCATCTTTAGTGTAAGCCTGGCCCTATCTGTTCTCTGCCTACCCCACATCCCACCTTACCTCCTCAGTCATTGCTTCTCATTTCCTGTTACGTCACACTGTGTCTCTCCTTCAGAGCACTTACTAGTATCTGAAATGAGATGCTTACATATTTATGTACTTGTTTTGTTTTCTGTCTTCTGCATCAGCTATAGAATGTACATTTCAAAAGGTTAAGGAATTTTGTTTCCTTCTATATTCCCTAGGACTGTACCTAGTACAATGTCTGGCACATAGTAGGAATTCAACAAACACATAGAGACCAGAAGATTGGCATAAAAATATAAAGTGTGAAGTATATGCAGGTTGGCTACTTTGATTTCATATTAAAAAGTACTTGTGTATTTTTCTTAGAACCATTTTTTTCCCCTATAGGCTTTATGGGTACTGTTTGTTTTGTACTCTTCTTAAAAAAGACCTATGGAAATTATTGGCTGGTGAACTGTGGTGCAGATGCAGTAAGCCTAGCTGTTAAAACAGGAGCCAACTTTGCATTTTGTGAAAGGAAAGAACAGAGGAATGATCCTGTTTGGATCAGGTCCTGAGCGCTTGATATAGAAATCCTCTAATTACTAATGGGGTTGAACAAGAGCAGAAGAAGAAAAAAAGAAAAAAAAAAAAAGAGAGAAAGCTTTGGTCAAAAGGACTTCATCTCTTGGATTGTAATGGGACACTTTAAATATCTTAGTTGTACCTGCTGTGACTTAAACCAATTAAAGGTGGTCTTTCATGGAGATTAGCTATTTTGGGAAGGCTCAAGTTTACCTGAGAAAACTTCACTGTTAATAAGTTTATTCAATACAACCACATGGGGAATATCATTTTGATGGGAGAGATAATCCTCAGCCACTTAACTAGCTAAAAATAGGAATGCCTCCATTCCTGGATCAAAATGTGCACACTAGACAGAGGAAAAGAATCTTTTTGCTTTGGTTTGAAAGGCTGGATGGTTGAATGCTTGCCCCACTGAAGCAGCAGAGCCTTGTGTTAATAATGTCAGATCTGGGATCACAGTAACCATGTCCCAGTCACGGCCAATAATTAACTCAGTGATCTTAATTCCACGTACTTCAGTTTCCTTATCCGTAAAATGAAGACAATGGATGACAACAGTCTTGTAAGGTTGTTTTAAGGATTAAGTGGGATACACACAGACATGTGTGTGTTTGTGTGTGTGTATACATAAACTGTATATATATAAATGTGTGTTTATATAAACTGCATATATAAGTGTGTGTGTATATTTAGATATATACACACAAACTATATATAGAGAGAGTAAGAGTGGTAGCTGATACATGGCAGGCACTTCAGAATGGGTAGCTATTATTATAATCTTGGTCTCTTATCAGTCACCCTGAAAGGAAAATAAAGATCTGACTGCTGCTTTGGTGGCTTTATGGTTGTACAGCAGGGCTCTTTGAAGTATAATGTTTCTACTATTCTCTCAGAGCTCTGGAAGAGTAGGAATTATCATAGGCCTTTGATATGGTAGTGAATAAATCAAGTGAAGGGAGACACAGTTCTGGAATCACAGGGAAAGGGAGCAGGGGTTGCTCAAGTAGCACTGTGAGGCTATAGCTTTCCATGGCAATTATTAAATATTTCTAGTTTTCTCTGCTGCTGCTTCAGAGGAAGACTAGTGTTTTGAAATGTATTCTTTTCACGAAAGACTCACATTAAAAAAATCTTATCTTTTGGGAAACATTAATGTGAACAGAATATGAGAAAACTGATTTATGTCTCTTGGTTCTTAAAGGCTTCTATTTTTATTGGAGATAGAGCTTAATGGTATATATATATATATTCTCTATTCTTTTTAAGTAGTTAAATAAGAAAATATAGTTTGGTTTGATATTTGTCTTGATCACGTCTTATATTTCTCTTGGTAACCCTGTTGCATGATCACTTTCTTTCACGGTATGGCTTATTTATTGGCTTAAATCACAAAACATGATGATTCTTCTGCATCAGCTAGTTCTGTAAGCCATCATCTCAGTACTCTGTGGGAGGTGTGAAGCTGTAAGAACAAAAAAGAAAGTTTCATATTTAAAAAATAACAAAATGATAAAGATTTGGGGGGAATATTAAAAAACAGTTTGGAGTCTCATAAACTTTAATTCACATGTTCATTAAGTATTGATTAATTTCCGACCATGCAACAGGTTCTCTCCTGGGGTGGAGATACAAGAATAAATCAGCAAGGTACCTGTCCCTAAGGGAACTTACAGTCCGGGGATGGGGGCAGGAGAGGGGAAAAACTGGGGAACATAAAAGCACCATAAGGTATTTTTGAGTAATTCTCATTATTTCTCAGCATAGTGCTTGTGGGTAGCCAGGTTTATGTAAGAGTTGGCCATATGATCCCTAGACAAATAAATATTATTGACATCTTGTTTGCCATACTTGTCAGCAGCTCTGTATTTTGCTTTAAAATTATATATCTGTTGTTTTCATTTGGGGCTTTTTTTCCCTTCTGTCTTGAGTCATTACTGGGCTTCTGCTTGTAGAATACATGCCCATATTCTGGTCTAAGATGCTCCAAGCTGTCTGGAGGTGACCTTATGCTCAGAAGCTGGATTGGGAGCTCTTCCTGCTCTCCAGCCAGAACTTGGTTGTTTCAATTAAGCCTCTAATAGATTTTCCTTTACATCAGCTGCAAACCACAAATGTCTTTTCTGAAGTTGATACATCTGGTGGGAACTCTGTTGATGTAACAAAATTTGTTAGTACCTTTCTTTCCGAAATTATTTGACTTGTTACATTCACCAAGTACAGATTACTTAGCTCTATTTGTCCATTTTTGTTCATTCTCTTCAATTACGTATTTTTTAATGTCCCTGTTATAGGGCCTTATTCTTGACTCCACAAGTTTAACTGTTAGAGAATTGTAAGCTGTTTTAATATGTAAGACAGCAGTTCTAAACTTTTTTCACAAATTTTAAATCCCTGCTCCTTTTTAAGAGATTTTATTCACTTCAGAGAGAGAGCACAAGCACAAGTTGGGGGAGAGGGAGAAGAAGACTCCCCGCTGAGCAGGGAACCCAATGTGGGGCTCAATCCCAGGACCCAAAGATGATGACCTGAGCTGAAGGCAGATACTTAACCATCTGAGCCACCCAAGCACCCCAATCCTTGCCCTTTTATTTTTTCAGAGATATTTTACAACATTTTGCCAATTTAAAAAATATCTATTGGGATTGCATTAAATTTATAAATCCGTATGAAAATTACTGCAACCTAGCTGTATTTATTCAAGTTCCTGGAAGTAATTTATACCTCTCAACAAAAGTTTGTGGTTTTCTTCAAATAGGGCTTCACCTAAGCAGGGCTTTGAAGGTACTGGGAACAAACTGGAAAATTACTGGAATTATCAAGGCTTTGAACTCAGTCTGTCCACTTTATCATTTCAGCTATTATTATCACAATAATAAAATTAGATTTTGGGAAGTAGTTGCATAGAAAGCATCTTATTTGATCCTCTCATTTGTAAAGTAGATACTTTTATTATCCGCACTTTTCCATATTCCCTTTGCCCATGGTGCTCCTTTATCTTCACTGATGTATTTTTAAATCCTGTATATCCTTCAAAGTCAGCTAAAAGGTTACCTCTTTCCCAGAGCATTTTTTCCTCCAGTTTTATTGAGATCTCATTGATATACACCATTGTATTGAACATGTACACCATCGTAATTTGATGTATGTATATATTGCAACAAGATCACCATGGTAAGTTTAGTTAACTCAGAGCATTTCTTTTTTTTTTTTAATAAGGTTTTTTTTTTATTAAAGATTTATTTTTGAGAGTGAGGATGTGCACACGGGGAGAGGGAGAGGGAGAAGCGGACTCCCCACCGAGCAGGGAGCCTGATGTGGGGCTCCATCCCAGGACCCTGGGATCATGACCTGAGCTGAAGGCAGATGCTTAACTGACTGAGCCACCCAGGGGCCCCTAACTCAGAGCATTTCTTGATCTCCCCAACTCAAAGAAGTACTCTTTTCTCCCAGATGCCTTTATCTCTGTCTGTTAGAGGGAATGTATAATTTGCATTTTATTATGTCTGTCTGAGTCTCCAGCATCGGGCTCAAGTGGCCTTTTTGTTAATGGTCATCTGTGAGCCTGGCTGCCCAACTGCACGGCTTTGAGGCAGGAGACGCTGCTGTGCAGGCTGGCGCTCTGTGTGGCTGACGCCCAGGTATACCCACACCACCGAGCTGCAGCGTTCCCTTAGCCATGAGACCCACATTTTAGGCTTAGGATACCTTCTTATCAATTTTATTTCATGTTGTGTGTTACTTTATGTTGAAAAAAAACCACATATGATAGTAATGAGTCTTTCCCTGAGAGAATATTAGAATTGTCATAGGTACAAAATAATCATTATTTCTGATCTCCCATCCCTTTTTTCTTTTCCTTTTTTCTTGCTATTGTGCTAGGTATTTTATATTTTTGTAGGAGTGCTTTGTGAAGTCCAGATCTGTTTATGTATAGCTACATTTTTATCACTTTAAGAGGATTAAAAGAAATCTGGGACTCCAACGTGTTTCATTAAAAAGGCAGTAATAAGTTTTGTATTAAGTACATCCAACATCTTAAACACACAACAGAAGATACATATACATCTGCTCATGGACATACATACAAACTTAGAAGTCCTATGACTTTCAATGAAGAGTCAGACTTTGATGGAGTGAATAGATAGGTGTGATACAAAGCTGTTGGTTACTGTAAATGGCACCAATTTCTTAGGGCTTTTATTCGTCAGAATAAAACATTTTGCATACTTGAAGATGAACAGAACCATAATCAAGCATTGAAATATTTATTGTATTAGCGTTCCCAGTGTCCATGAAACTTGCAAAGAAAAGAACATTTCTCATTCACAAGAAAATATAGAGGGAAATTCACTGCAGTTTGCATTTCTAAGCATAATGAAATAAAAATAGAGTCCTGACCTGGGGAGGTGTGTGTGTGGCAGGGGAATCCATGTTGCTATTTTATGTCCCAATTTATTTTGTATTCTACTGTAACCTTCAATCAACACCAGTTTCTTTCCTCTCCAAACAAAAAGAGGTCAACATAAACATGCCTGTCAAGGATCTGACAGAACAGATTTATTGTGCAAGTTAGATTTTGTTGGAGTGTTCTCGCCTTACATTTTGCCTTAGGTGCTGGATATATTTTTTCTTTCTTGAGATCTATATTTTCCTTTCCTGAAAGAATGCAAACATAAAACACATAGGTTATTCCAAGAACTTTGAGATATGGAATACTAGCTTAAAAATTATGAGGATATTCTTTACTGCTAGGAGATCTACAGTGATAATGGAAACAATATGAAAAGTGAGCTTAATGGATATCTTTAAAAAATAGAACTTTTGCACATCCCTTCTGTGAAAACTTTTATTTTTTTCAAATGGAGCTGAGCCTGTGCATTATTTTTTATTTTTATTTTTTTTAAGATTATTTATTTATTTGAGAGAGAGAATGAGATAGAGCACGAGCAGGGGGAGGGTCAGAGGGAGAAGCAGACTTCCCGCTGAGCAGGGAGCCCGATGCGGGACTCGATCCTGGGACTCCAGGAATCATGACCTGAGTGGAAGGCAGCCGCCCAACCAACTGAGCCACCCAGGCGCCCCTGGGCCTGTGCATTTAAAGTCACATGAAAATTGAAGCATTTTTATACACAGGTCAAGAGAAAATACCACTGTTCTTCCCTTTTTATCTTTTTAAAAATTTATCACCTAGATGATTCAGGTTAATTATTTTTTCTGACCTTAATCTTCTAGGAAATGACTTTAATTATCTAGTTAACCTTGCATGTGTAACAGTGTTTAAGTAAGGCACATGACAAGAAAATTTATTTTTGAAGTATAAATTCAGTTAACTTGTTTATTGACATCATGTGATGAAAAATACAAAGATGAATGATTTCTCAATTAAATTTGAATTAACTCAGGCCTTTTGTTGAATTTGGACCATAGATCTCCAGTGATTAAGAGATGATGTGAGAACTGATCGGGTATATCCTAGTTCACAACTGTCCCCTTACCTCAGGGTTGAGCTTTGAACTGTATCCATTTTCTGGGGCTGCTGTAACAATGTACCACAGATGGGGGGGCTTAAAACAACAAATTAATTCTCTCATAGTTCTGTGAGGCTAGATGCCTGAAATCAATCATAGCAGGACCATGGTCCCTTTAAGACTCCAGGTAGAAACCTTCCTTGGCTCTCCTTCCTAGCTTCCTTCTGGTGGTGGCTGTCAATTCTTGGTCTTCCTTGGTTTACAGCTGGGTCACCCCAGTCTCTGTCATTCTTGTGGTATTCTCCTTAGGTATGTCTTCATGTGGCCCTTTCCATATAAGGGCACTAGCCACAAGGACAAATCCTGATCTGGTGATCTTAATTCTATCTGCAACAATTCTGTTTCCAAATAAGATCTCATTCTGAGATACTGGACATCAGAGCTTCTACATATCTTTTTGGGAGACACAGTTCAACCCATAACAGATGTCCCTTTTGTATTATCAGGATATTTGTTCTTTCCACCACTGCTAAATTCAACAAAGACTTCCACAATACCTAATGAACATTTTCATGTGTCAGTTAATACCTGTCTCCTGGTGGCATTGCCAGTACTGATTACTTCTACCAACTTGAAATTCTCCCCACCCTTGGCTGCCTGGGAACGTTCCTGCTATGCAGAACTAGTAATTGTCTAAGTTATCAGAAATGCTAGGCTGTCAACATGACTAATTACCTCCTACCACTATAGTTATGTCAAAGATTATCTGATGAAACAAATCTGGATCACTTTTTACTTCCCCGTTTTGGTATTCTGTGGTCTTATCTGTATTCTGCAGGGTCTGGTTCTTTTTCTTTTTGAGTACACTTTCCTGGAGTGGCTTTACCCCTTAAGTATGCCTGTAAGTTGGCTCAATCATTTGTCCAAGATCTTACATCGCAGCTGCCTACTGGAAACTTGCATGTGGGCATACCCCAGGTACTTTGTTTCTCCTCTCTCAGACGGGACATATATTTCCCTCAAAGGCAGAAATTGAAGTATCATTCTAGAATCTCCTCTTTACCTTGTCCGTATTCAGGTGATCGTTAAGTTTCATGATTCAACTTTTTAAACAATTCCCGTCTGAACCTTCCTGACCATCCCAGTTATTGCCCAAGGTCAAAACTTATTTCTTCACTTGACTGATGGCTTTTCTGCAAGTCCTTCTATTTGCCGACATAACCACTTGAATCAATCCTCTCTGCATGATACCTAGTGTGATTTTAAAACAGTGTTTCTGAGTACTCTCTTTCTTCCTTAAAATTCATCACCAACATAGTTTAATGATGCACTTTTAGCTTTTTAATTCAGTTTTGGAACCCATGTGCTGCTCTCTGGCCGTGTCTCCTGCTTTGCTCCAGCAGGGCTGACCTATGTGCTGTTCCCTGGATACAGTATGCTCTTTCATGCCCTTATACCCATGATCTTGAAATTTGCTCTGCTAGGAATAAACTCCCACTGTGTTTTATCCTGCTACCATAAATCCTTTAAAATTCGTTTTAAGTGGCTTCTTCTTAAGGAAATCTTCAAGAGAACCCTAGACTGTGTTACAATTGAACATTGTTTTGAAGATCTGGATTACTTGAATTTAACTTAATTTTGATTTTTGTCAATCAGCATAAAGACGTGATTCTCCCTCTGACCATTGCACCATTAATTGGAAAAATCAGTCGCACTCCTAGAGTTCTTCTGTCCCACTATTATTGTCTAATTATTTTGAAGCGCATGTGGAGGTGGATTAAAGCAGTCCTAGGATTAAGTCAGATTGATGACACTTTGGTGAGCATTTCCACTCAGTAGCTATTAAAGCTATTTGGCCTCAAAAATTATTCCTCTCTCTGAGACAGTTTCATTTCAAATGGAAAAGTAATGTACTGAATGGTAAACAATGGGGTTGATGTAGGCTGTCTCAGAACTGAACTGAAAATCACCTAATCAATCACAAATTTTGGCTGTCATAATGATTGAATTACCTGGGTGAACTATAGTGGGATGAAAAAGAACCTAGTTATATGGACTGTCTGACCTCTGTGTCATCAATTGTACAACAATCTGATTGATTACTCTGTGACTGGCCTAAACTATCTGGAAAATGATCAGTTTTCTGTCATGTTTAATAATGTCCATATTATAATGCAGCCTATTGCTAAGACTGCATTATATTCAATTGTTCATCACTGGTGAGCAAGGTCACTGTAATTGGTGATACATGAAGCCTTTTCTCATCATGTGAATAGGGGAATTCAGATTTAAACAGTGCCTTAAAAGATGAATCATTTAATTTAATCAGAGTCTTTGCAGTTAAGTGGTAGTACTTCTCTCAAGTAGTACTTTGAAAAACCTGGTCTTACCATTTTGGCATCTCCCTTGCTGACTTTTCTCATGATTTTGAAAATATCAGATGTTTTGCCACCTGCATAAGTGTGACTTTTTCTTCTATTTTATTCCTGTGTTACATTCTAGGGATTAAGTATTACTCTTTTAAAAAATAAAACTGCTACAGCTAGACATTGGGTGACATAATAAGAAACATATAGTACATGATTTGCAAGCTGAGTTACAGAATCTCTGCATAATCATTGGTCTACTGATAATGAATAATGACTATAAATACTTGTAATAAAGTCTTAGTCTTTTGATTTCTCTAAGTATATGCTTACATACTTGTTTTAACAATGGGAGCCCACACATTGGACACAAGCTAAGAAAAAGGCTAATATGTAAGTGCTTTACTGGCCAGATTACTAGAACTAATTTACTCTTATGGATTGGGAATGCAATGTTGGGATTCACTGAAATTTAATTCAAATAATCCTAAAATAAGGATTTCTTGCAGAGTTTAAGAGTAGCAATTCCTTTCAAAAACTGTGGCTGGCATTTATTAATGATTAAGGAATACTTGTATTTTATCTGCCACAATCTTCAATTTGCTATTCCAACCATCGTAATATCAGAATACTTTAAAAGAGATCTTATAGAGGCAGAATTAAGAATAATTATGATCATCTTAGATTAAAAAAAAAAAAAACCTGCAGGGTGCCTGGGTGGCTCAGTCAGTTGAGTGTCTGCCTTTGGCTCAGATCATGATCCCGGGGTCCTGGGATCAAGTCCCGCATAGGGCTCCCTGCTCTGTGGGAAGCCTGCTTCTCCCTCTCCCTCTGCCCCTGCCTCTCTACCCCCTGCTTGTGCTCTCGCTCTCATGAATAAATAAATAAATAAAATCTTAAAAAAAAAATGCCTACAGAGTAAAGTACAATTTTTCTTTTTAAAACTTAGCATATGTAGAAACCAAAAGTTTAAGTATATACCAAGAAATGGGATATGGTCAAAGTAAAGTTAACTTGAATTATAAGAATTAAAGAGGTAGTTCTGAAAAATTAACAATTTGAAATCACTTAAATTTTAGGATTTAAGAATCTTACAGGGTTATTTTAAAATTTTGTCCTTTGATGACTCCATTTTAAGGTAATGTCAGTAACACCTTAGAACCTAATTCAAGTTCAGATATGTTTTTGTGTTTTTCCATCTCAACATCAGTTACTGCTTAAGGATTCTGATTGCTTGGGTTATTTATTGTGTCTTTAAATTATTACTTGATTTTGTAAGTTTTAGCTTATTTATTAGAAACACATTAATTCAGGAATCTATTTAGGATGTAAATTAACGAAAGGAACAAAAGCCTTCACAGAACTTTCTCGTTTTAAATTAATGTCTAGCATAGCATGTTGTCTTTGATGTATATCCAAGAAAAATTCATGTACCCATGGATCAAAGAAATTGGTGTAAGAATGAACATAACTTCATTGTTCATGTTAGCTCTAAATTGAACATGACCCAAATGTCCTTCAAAAATAAAACATCAAATTGTGATGTGTTGATACAATGGAATACTCTGAAAAGGAACAAGTTAAAGCTACAATGAAAAGGAACAAGTTAAAGCTACAAGCAACAATGTGGATGAATCTCACACATAAACTTTTAAACAAAAGACATGCAGCATACTTCAATTTATATAAAACTCCCAATTGTAGTGTTAGAAGTCACCATATAGGTCCCTTTAGGGAGGAGGGAAAGAGCTAATGATTGGGAGGGTACACAAAGAAGGCTTACAAGGACATTCTTTCTTGATCTGGATGGTTATTTACATAGATTTACTTACCTTGTGATAATTCCTGGGTGATTTATAAAATTTTCTGTAACCATATTCAACAAAACAGTTCTTAAAATAAGAATTTTTTTAAAAAAGGACTCTTGGGCATGCCTGGGTGGCCCAATTGGTTAAGTGTCTCCCTTTGGCTCAGGTCATGATCCGAGGGTCCTGGGATCCAAGTCCTGCATCAGGCTCCTCGCTCAGCGGGGAGCCTGCTGCTCCCCCCGTTTGTGTGCATTCTTTCTCCTCTCTCTGACAAATAAAATATTAAAAAAATAAAAGGACCCATGAAAACCATCACCGTAGTCTGCAAAAAGAAAAAAAGGATTTTTAAAAAATTAAAAAAAAATTTAATTCCTGTATAGTTAAGATACAGTGTTGTATTAGTTTGACGTACAGTGTAATGATTCAGCAATTCTATACATTAATCGGTAATCATCATAGTAAGTGTACTCTTAATTCCCCCCCTCTGGCAACCACCAGGTTGTTCTCTAGGGTTAAGGGTCTGTTTTTTGGTTTATCTTTTTTTCCCCCCTCTGGTCATTTGTTTCTTAAACTCCACGTGTCAGTGAGATCATATGGTATTTGTCTTTCTCTGACTTATTTCACTTAGCATTATACTGTTTAGCACCATCCATGTTGTTACAAATGGCAGGATTTCATTCTTTTTCATGGCTGAGTAATCCAGTGTGTGTGTACCACATTTTTTTTTTTTTTTAATATACACCACTTCCTTATCCATTCATCTGTTGCTGGACACTTGGGTGGCTTGCACAGTTTGGTTATTGCAAATAATGTTGCAATAAACATAGTGCATATTTACCTTCAAATTAGTGTTTTTGTGTTCTTTGGGTTTATACTCAGTAGTGCAATTCCTAAATTACATGGTAATTCTACTTTTAATTTTGGGGGGAACCTTCAAACTGTCTTCCATAGTAGCTGCACCAGATTGCATTCCCACTAACAGTGCAAGAGGGTTCCTTTTTCTCCACATCTTCACCAACACTAGTTTCTTATGTTTTGGATTTTAGCCATTCTGACAGGTATGAGGTGATATCTCATTGTGGTTTTGATATGTATTTCCCTGATGATGAGTGATGTTGAGCTTCTTTTCATGTGTCTTTTGGCCAGCTGGATGTCTTTGGAGAAATGTCTGTTCATATCTTATTTTTATTTAGATTATTTTGGGTTTTTTTGGTATTGAGTCGTATAAGTTATATACTTTCTTTTTCAGATTTTATTTATTAGACAGCACAAGCAGGGGGAGGAGCAGGGGGATGAGCCGACTCCCTGCTGAGTGGGGAGCCAGATGTGGGGCTTGATCCCAGGACCCTGAGATCATGACCTGAGCCTAAGTTAGATGCCTAACCAATTGAGCCACCCTGGTGCCCCTCTTAATATATTTTGTATACTAACCCTTTCTCAGATACTTCATTTGCAAGTATCTTCTCCCATTCAGTAGGTTGTCTTCTAGTTTTGTTGGTTGTTTTCCTTCATTATGCAGAAGATTTTATTTTGATGTAGTCTCAATAGTTTAGTTTTGTTTTTGTTTCCCTTGTCTCAGGAGACATATATAGAAAAATACTGCTATGGCTGATACCAGAGAAATTACTGCTTGTGCTTTCATCTAGGATTTATATGGTTTCAGGTCTCACAAATAGGTCTTTAATCTATTTTGAGTTTATTTTTTGTGTGGTAAAAGTTGACCGGTTTTATTCTTTTGCTTGTAGCTGTCTAGGTTTCCCAACACCATTTGTTGAAGAGACCGTCTTTTTTCCATTGCATATTCTTGTCTCCTTTATCAAAGATTAATTGTAATGGTGGGTTTATTTCTGGGTTCTCTATTTTGTTCCATATGTGTCTATTTTTGGGTCAGTACAATGCTGTTTTGATTACTACAGCTTTGTAGTATATCTTTTTTTAAAAATTTTTTATTGTTACGTTAATCACCATACATTACATCATTAGTTTTTGATGTAGTGTTCCATGATTCATTGTTTGTGTATAACACCTAGTGCTCCATGCAGAAGGTGCCCTCTTTAATACCCATCACCAGGCTAACCCATCCTCCCACCCCCCTCCCCTCTAGAACCCTCTGTTTTTCAGAGTCCATCATCTCTCGTGGTTCATCTCCCCCTCCGATTTCCCCCACTTCATTCTTCCCCTCCTGCTATCATCATCTTCATCATCTTCTTCTTCTTCTTCTTCTTCTTCTTCTTCTTCTTCTTCTTCTTCTTCTTCTTTCTTCTTCTTCTTCTTCTTCTTCTTTCTTCTTCTTTCTTCTTCTTTCTTCTTCTTTCTTCTTCTTTCTTCTTCTTTCTTCTTTCTTCTTCCTCCTCCTCCTCCTCCTCCTCCTCTTCTTCTTCTTCTTCTTCTTCTTCCTCCTTCTTCTTCCTCCTACTTCTTCCTCCTCCTTCTTCTTCCTCCTCCTCCTTCCTCCTCCTTCCTTCTTCCTCCTTCCTTTCTTCTTCCTTCTTTCTTCTTCTTCACATATATTCTATTATTTGTTTAGTATATCTTTTTTTTTTAAAGATTTTATTTATTTATTTGAGAGAGAGAATGAGATAGAGAGAGCATGAGAGGGGGGAGGGTCAGAGGGAGAGGCAGACTCCCTGCTGAGCAGGGAGCCTGATGCGGGACTTGATCCTGGGACTCCAGGATCATGACCTGAGCTGAAGGCGCTTAACCAACTGAGCCACCCAGGCACCCTGTTTAGTATAGCTTGATAACTGGGATTGTGATCCCTCCAGTTTTGTTCTTTTTCAAGATTGCTTTGGCTGTTGGGGTTTTCTCTGGTTTCATGCAAATTTTAAGATTATTTGTTCTAGTTCTGTCAAAACTGTATTTTGATAGGGATTGCATTCAATTTGTAGATTGCTTTGGGTAGTATGGACATTTTAACAACATTCGTTCTTACCCATGAGTATGGAATATCTTTCCTTTTGTTTGTGTTGTCTTTCATCATTGTTTTATAGTTTTAAGAGTACAGGATTTTCACTTCCTTGTTTATTCCTAGGTATTTTATTTTTGGTGCAGTTATAAATGGGATTGTTTTCTTAATTTCTTTCTCCTACTTTATTAGTATATAGAAATGCAGTGTATTTCTGCACATCAATTTTATGTCCTGCAACCTTACTGAATTGATTTATCAGTTCTAATAGTTTTTTTTTTTTTTTTTTTTTGGTGGAGTCTTTAAGGTTTTCTATATAGAGTATTGTATTATCTGCAAATAGTGAAAGTTTTACTCCTTCCTTACTGATTTGGATGGCTTTTCTTTTTGCTGTCTGCTTGCTGTGGTTAGGACTTCCAGTACTATGTTGAATAAAAGTGGTGAGAGCAGACATCCTTGTCTTGTTACTGATCTTAGGGGAAAAGCTCTTTGTTTGTCCCCATTGAGTATGTTTGCTGTGGATTTTTCATATATGGCCTTTATTATGTTGAGGTATGTTCTCTCTAAGCCTACTTCATTTAGGGTTTATATTGAGAATGGGTGTGGTATTTTGTCAAATGCTTTTTCTGCATCTACTGAAATGATCATATGGTTTTTATTTTTTCTCTTGTTGATATGATGCATCACATTGATTTGTGAATATTGAACCATCCTTGCATCCTGGGAATAAATTCCACTTGTTTGTGGTGAATGATTTTTTTTTTAATGTATTGTTGGATTGGTTTGCTAGTATATTTTTATATCTCTGTTCATCAGAGATATGGGCCTGTAGTTCTCTTTGTTGTTGTTGTTGTTGTGTCTTTATCTGGTTTTGGTATCAGGGTAATGCTGGCCTCATATAATGGATTTTGGAAGCTTTTATTCATCTCTTATTTTTTGGAATAGTTTGAGAAGAATTGGTATTAACTCTTCTTTAAATCTTTGGCAAAATTCACCTGTGAAACTGTGTCATCCTGGACTTTGGTTTCTAAGGAGTTTTTAGATTACTGATTCAATTTCATTGCTGGTAATTGGTCTGTTTAAATTTTCTATGTCTTCCTGATTCAGTTTTGGGAGGTTATGTTTTTCTAGGAATTGATCCATTTTTTTCTGTGTTGTCCAGGTTGTTGGCATGTATTTTTTTTCATAATATTCTTTGATAATCCTTTGTATTTTTGTGGGGTTACTTATTTCTCCTCTTTGATTTGTGGTTTTGAGTTCTCTCTCTCTCTCCATATATATATATATGGAATATTACTCAGCCATCAAAACGAATGAAATCTTTCCATTTGCAACGACATGGATGGAAGTAGAATGTATTATGCTAAGTGAAATAAGCTAGAGAAAGACAAACACCATATGATCTCACTCATATGTGGAATTTAAGGAAGAAAATAGATGAACATATGGGAAGGGGGGAAAAAAGAGAAAGGGAAATAAACCATGGAGACACTTAATGATAGAGAACAAACAGGGTTGATGGAGGGAGGTGGGTGGGGGATGGGCTACATGGGTAGTGGGTATTAAAGATAAGCAATGGGTGTGGTATGTAAGTGATGAATCACTGAATTCTACTCCTAAAACCAATATTGACTATATCTTAACTAAAATTTGCATTAAAAATCTAAAAATTTTAAGTATTTTTTATTATTATTTTTTGGATTGTTCTCTTTATAATTATATAATGTTCTTCTTTGTCTCTTGTTCCAGTGTTTGTTTTAAAGTCCATTTTGTCCAGTATAAGCATTGCTATCCTGGCTTTCATTTGACATCTGTTTGTATGATAAATGCTTTTCCATCCCTTCACCTTCAATCTGTACATGTCTTTAGGTCTGAAATGAGTCTCTTTCTGGCAGCCTATAGATGGGTTTTGCTTTTTTATCCATTCTGTCTCCTTGTGTCTTTTGATTGGAGCATTTTGTCCATTTACATTCAAAGTAATTGGTAAGTATGCACTTATTATTTGTTGCTTGTTTATGGTTGTTTTTATAGTTGTTCTCTGTTCCTTTGTTCTCTTGTTCTCTTTCATGGTTTGTTGATTTTCTTTGGTGATATATTTGGATTCTTTTTATTTTTTTGCCTATCTTTTGCTAGTTTTTTTATTTGTGGTTACCATTAGGTTTATAAAATATCTTATGGGTATAGCAGTCTATATTAAGTTGATGGTTACTTAGGTGTGAACACTTTCTGTACTCCTATCCCCCCACATTTTAGGTATATGGTGTCATACTTTATATCCTTTTATTTTGTGCATCTCTTGACTGATTTTTATAGATACATTTAATTTTACTGATTTTGTGCTTTCTACTTTTCTTATTCTTATGGTCTTTCCTTTCCATTCAAAGAGTCTCCCTTAATATTTTTTGTAGGGCTGGGTTAGTGGTAATGAATTCCTTTAACTTTTGTTTGGGGAATTCTTTATCTCTCCTTCTATTCTGAATGATAGCCTTCCTGGATAGAGTATTCTCGATTAGAGGTTTTTTTCTTTACAGCCTTTAGAATTTATTATGGCACTCCTTTCTGGCCTGAGAAGTTTCTGCTGAAAATTCTGCAGATAGCCTTATGGGGTTTCCCTTGTAAGTAACTGTTTTGTTACTTTTAAAATTCTTTATCACTACTTTTTGCCATTTTAATTACTGTGCATCTTGGCGTGGACCTCCTTGGGTGTTCTCTGTGCTTACTGGATCTAGATATCTGAGTCTTTCTCCAGGTTTGGGAAGTTTTCAGCTTTTTTTTTTTTTTTTTAATTTTCTGTCCCTTTTTCTCTTTTTCTGAGATCCCTATAATGCATATATCATTATGATTAATGGTGTTGCTGAGTTCTCTTAGTCTATTTTCATTTTTTTAAAAATTTTATTTATTTGAGAGAGGGAACATACATGAGAGAGAGAGAGTGAGAGCACGCATGTTGCATACATGTGTGTGCACATGCACTCTCATGCACTCATGAGAGCATGAGCAGGGGGGAGGGGTAGAAGGAGAGGGAGAAACAGACTCCCGGCTGAGCATGGGATCATGATCTGAGCTGAAGGCAGACGCTTAATGACTGAGCCACCCAGGTGCCCCTATTTTCATTTTTTATTACTTCTTTTTCTCTGTCATTTAGCTTGATTGCTTTCCTTTGTTCTGTCCTCCAGGCTGCTGGTCTGTTCTGCTTCCTCTAGTCTATTGTTTATTCCATCTACTGTATCTTAAATTTGTTACTGAGTTTTTTTGTCCTTGATTGCTTTTTTGTTTTCATTCTCTTTGTTGAGGGTCTCACTGAGGTCCTCTGATCTTGTTTCAAGTCTAGTGACTATCTTTACAAACATTATTTTAAATCCTCTATCAGGCATATTACTAATCTCTATTTTGTTTAGTTCTTGCTGTGATTATTTCCCTTTTCATTGATTTGGAACATACTCCTCATCTCCAGGTTTTTGTCTGTCTCTTTCTCTGTGTTAGGAAAGTCCACTACGTTGCCTACTTTTGGAAGTAGTGGCCTTCGGAAAAGGTCCTGTAGTGCAGTGTCCCATGCTCACCCGGACCTGATGCTTGGTGGTGTCTCCTATGTGTGTTCCATGTGACCTGTTGTTGTAGAGCCATGTTTTCCTTCAGTTTGGTCTTGTGCAGTGGCCCTCTCATGGGCAGGGGTTATTCCTGTGTTATTAGTAGGCTAGTCTGGGGCCACCTTGGGCTTGAGGTGAGTCAGACCAGGCATATGCCAGAGATACAGTAGCACCAAACTGCAGGGCACCCTTCCAGGGTTGTCGCCTGAGAAGCCTTTGCTGGTGGGCAGGGCCTGTAGTCAGTTCCGATGTTTGCCTCCAGCCCACTGCTGGGGCATAGTTGGATTGGTGGTGTGTTGTTATCTTCATCTCTCCCTGAGGCAGGAGTCACTTTGGAGTGGTGCTGGCTTATGTCAGGATTGCTCACACACTGCCAGGCTTGTGACACTGCTTTTCAGTAGCTCTGACCAAAGGCATATTGCGGTCGAAGGTCTGCAGGAGAATATGGGCAAAGGACATGTAGTGTGTGTTGGTCCACTGTGGTAGGGTATCTGCATCTGTCTGGAAAAACTTCTGCCGAGGGCTGCAGGGATGGAAAGGGATGGAGAATGCAGGGGCAGGGCGCATGGTGCCAGCAACGACCATGCAGGTCCACTGCGGGAGAGGTCCTGTAGTGGCCTGGGAAAACTGCTGAGGCCAGCCAGGTTGGAGTGGGTAGATCCATAGAAGCACATGGGGCGGGCATGCTGTTAGCAAGTTAGGTGGAGATGTTGCACTGTGCTGGTTCCTGCAGGTGTTGGTGTATCTAGGCTGAGTGATGGAGGAGTGAAATGGTGCCTGTCAGCTCTTTTGTTCTGAAGAAGTCTCCCAAAGATCCCTGTTCCTCTAGCACATGTTCTGAGAGTAGTAAATCAGTCTTCCTATATACCCCAGGTATTTTTCAAACTACTGCTTCTATGCTGTTTCTCAATGAGACTTTGTTGTACTGTCACTTGAAGAGTGGGGACCCCACCCTCTCTGCTCCCCAGACCTGATTTTTAAATTTCCAGGTGTTATACCCCACTATACCACACTAACCCCACAGGTTAGGTCCCTCTAGTTTTCAAAGTCAAGTGTTATGGGGATTTGCCTTCTCCATGGGGGGCCCCGTTTTGGGGTGCCTGGTGTGGGGGTCTGGTCTTCCCTTCCCTCCATACCTACCACATCTTTCCTTCCAGTGGACAGTCCTGCAGGTCAGTTTGACTTCTAACCTTGTCTCCACCCTTCCTATGTTCTTCAGTGTTCCCTTTTCTCTACATTTAGCTGTGGAGCATCTGTTCTGCCAGTCTTCAGGTAATTTTCTGGGTTATTTATACCCATGTGGGTGTTACCTCATTGTGCGTATGGGACAAGGTGAGCTTAGGATCCTCCTACTCTGCCGTCTTCCCCCAACATGTCAAAAACCACAATATTTTTAACAAGCTATTCATTGTATTAGTTTTAAGTTGGTTTCTGTTTTATTAACTATAGTCACCATGCTGTACATTATATTCCTATACTTGTTTATTTTATAATTGGCAGCTTTATACCTTTTGACCTCCTTCATTCACTTCTTATTTATTTACAATAAAGATGCTGAATGGAAGAACTGTTAATATGGAATGGTGTAGTGGAAACAACTAGCCTAGTGATTTTTAGTGAAATGATTTGAGTCTTGCCACTTGGTTGCTATGATAGTGATCTGCAATTTTCATGTCCGTCAGCTGGTATATAACCAATTTTATATGCATGAAATATGTAAGTAGAAGCACTTTAAATTCTAACCAAGAATATTACTTTTTATCAACCCCAATAGTATTTTTTTGAAATAGAAATTTTCATTTGTGTTTCCACAAAGACTAGACAATTGACTGGAAAGAATAATTTAGCATGTCTTGAAAGATACCTTATCAAACAATGTATTAAAATCCAAATAATCAGTGCCATTATCTATTCTTTAATGTGTCAGTCCTGTGGTTTTTAAAAGGAGTTCATTTGATATGATTTTTTTCTACTTAATAGACTATAATATTTTGGAAATGGAAGCAATCTTAGCTATTGCAAGCTCCTTATGCAGAAACTGAGGGTCTCGTGTCATGAACAGAATTGTTCTAGTTTCATTCACCACTGTAACTTTGTGGCCTAGCACGATCTCTACCACAAAACTGATTCTCAATATTTGTTGGATGAATTAATGTAAATAAACTTTTTATTGACAAAAGTACAGTAGTGAAAGATACAGTTGTTTCTCACATTTCTCATATCCAAGCTGTTTTTTGCTTGGCTTTGATTTTAAGTCTCAAGAGTTATTTCTTAAGAGCTTTGTGAAAAGAGTAATAAAAAATTCTATCATATCATAAAAAGGTAATAAAGCACCTTTTAAATAACTATGCCCAAATATTAGTTAATACACTTCACATTTATGGAAACATTTTTATTTTAAAGTTTTACAAATATGATTAATTACACTTACAGGAAATCTTGATAGAACAGTGTTGTGAAATGCCTTTAATACGCATAGGTTTTGGTGGTAAAAATCTTCCTTTATTTCAGTCTGAATTGCAGTTGTTTTGACAATAGATGGTTCTTCTTCTTGAAAGTTGGAATGCTTTCCTCTTCTACCAGTTCAGTTAATTCTAGGTGTATGGTACTGTACCCATGCTAAGGTCCTGTAGAATTGTAAGACAGTCACCTTTTTGTTAAAGCATTCACCGCTTTAAGCAATCAAACTTTTGAGACCCTACTTAGAGAACTACCAGAGATGAAGCTGGCATGGGTAAAAAAAATAACTGCAAATATTGTGGGTAGATGAAATCTGGTAAAGCTCAAAGCAGGAAGAGAGGCAAAAATCAGAGGAGAGAAAATTTGGTTTTCTGAAAGGTTTCCTGGAGGGAGGGAGAAATCAAGCCCTCTATGACCAAAAAAAGTAAAACATTGCTATGATATTTGGGAGGTCTACTGTGGGTTTTTGATCTCAGAATACAAGGTTCTATCTGGGAATCATAGTGGGGTGTCTTTTTTTTTTTAAGATTTTATTTATTTGGGGTGGGGGGGGAGGGAGAGCACAGAGGAGAGTGAGAGGGAAAAGCAGACTCCCCGCTGAGCAGATAGCCTGACATGGGACTCCATCCCAGGACCCTGAGATCATGACCTGAGCCAAAGTCAAATGCTTAAACAACTGAGCCACCCAGATGCCTGAGGTGTGTCTTTAGTAAAGTCACATTAAATGGCTAAGAAAGACTGATGATAGTGTTTTTACTTTTCCTTTGAAAAACTTATCCCTGGGTGACAAGACCTGGTGTGCAATATTTACTAAATAAAAATATTCCCCTGACTTCCTACCCCTACCTCACACCCAAGGACTAATTTATGTTTCATAAAAATCCCAAAATGTTGTGAAAAACAACCCTTTTTTCAGAAAGGAAAACAAAATATTTTAAGATTCTAGAACTTTCAATTATAGCCTAATCAAGTCCATTGAGCATTACCTTTAGAAAAGAACTTGGCCAGGTTACATCTTTATTTTTTTTACAAATGTTTTAAAACCTTAGAGCTCTTATTTAATAAGGCAATGATACTATTATAATGTTTTGTTAGCCAAGTTAGGGGTTTTTCTTTCAATACAAGTTTATTGAAGTTTATATATGCTACTTTTCTAGGTGCTCTATAAATATGTAAAATCTTTAGTATTACGCAGTGGTAGGCTTTATTGATTTATGTAGGTAATTCAGTCTTTATTTTTTTTAAAGATTTTATTTATTTATTTATTTATTTATTTATTTATTTATTTATTTATTTATTTGAGAGAAAGAGACAGAGACAGAGAAACAGCATGAGAGGGGAGAGGGTCAGAGGGAGAAGCAGGCTCCCCGCTGAGCAGGGAGCCCGATGCGGGACTCGATCCCAGGACTCCGTTATCATGACCTGAGCCGAAGGCAGTTGCTTAACCAACTGAGCCACCCAGGTGCCCCAGTAATTCAGTCTTTAAATGGAACCTTAAAGAAACTTAAAAAAAAATCTTTAAATTGAAGTATGTAGAATTCTTAAAAATCCTTAAAAATTCATTTGTATCTGTAATTGTTTGAAATCTGTTTGCAGGATAAAATATTTCCACTGAAAAATTTCTCAAAGAGCTAGCTACAGTCTGTTACTGAATATTTTATTTGTGGAAATTTGGGTGGGAATCGTATGGGATCTTTTTTTCAGAGCAACATTAATTGATTTAATGTTTATTTCACAAGTACTTGAGGACTCATGATGTCTGGTGCATTATGTTATGCATTGCACTTGCAAAGGTTATTAAGACATGCTTATGTTGCCTCACAAGAAATTTACATGCTGATTTGCAGTTTGATATACAAAGCTCTTCAACCGAAACTAGAAACTAACAGTATCTTGCATTCAGCCCATAAAAACATTAAGAGATTGTCAATTGATTGTCACTTCCATAGTATAACCATTGAGTATGTATTCCTTGTTCCAGAGATGTTAAATTCTGTAAGGCTGTGTGCATGTGTGTGTGTGTATGTTTGTATGTCTGTGTGAATGACAGGGAGTAGGTGAAGGTGAGGGAGTTTTTTTAAGCTTTATTAATAATGAAAAAGGTTCTTTTTCATAAAAAAAATAAAAGCACAGTTATGCCTTATGCACAATACAGACTCACAGCAGTGATGTGCTGGAGCTGGCTTGTACCAGTTCATGAAAGGTGGCTTGTACCAGCCGGTAGGAGGTGATTGATTGTTAAATTTTCAGGAATTTTGTGAGGTGATTGTTAAACATAGCCATTATTAAAAACTAATAAGTCTACAATTAAATAAATTGTATTAAAATCCAAATTAATGTTAAATGTCCATCACCTCCTGATTTTACTACATTTCATTCTCCATGTTCTTGAGTTCAAGTACATGTGTTGTACCTGTATGGAGGAGAAACTATAATACCAACCCTGCATTTGGTGACATCAGGGTGATAGCTTGAAATCAGCTGTGGGAGTATTTACACTTCAAAAATAGCAAACACTACAAATCAGGTCCCCTACTACAAACTTCAAAAGGTAGTTGTTAAACATTTGCCAGCGCACTACTGACATTCCAGGCTCACCGCTCTTCTTGTTTCAAAGGGTAGAATCACAACCTCATTAACATTCATTTTCTCTTACTCCAAATTTGTCACTTCTCACCTCGTAGGACTTGAATGAAGCAGATGGCAAATCTTTGAACTGATTAATCACTGTTCTCAGAGTTGTATTTTGTGTTTAAGGGAGTTAATGTAGGACACAGATGAAACTAATGCTTCCTAAGTCAAGCTACAAACACAGTGAATTTACCTTGTCTAAAGTCATGGCAGTGGAGAAAGTGAATAAACCCAGAATTAAAATGGGCGTGAAGAAACTTATTTATTGTCCTGTCAGTTGGGAAGCTCCTTGTAAAGACATGGATTAAATGAATATTCATCACAGATAAATATTCATTCAATGATTGTCCCTGGTGCTTTGTCATTATGAGAACAATTTAGGAGTACTTCATCAATTACTGGGCATTCGGGGGGCAAATAGATATCTCTAACAATTCTTTGACTATACAACATAATGAGTCCAAAGTACGGCATATGAAAGCAAAACTGGGGGGGATACACACACACACTTTTAGATATATTACAGCTAAGTATCTTTATTTTTTATTTTACATCTACTAAATTCTTTGTAATTATTACTTCACACATAGGGTTGTGGTCGTTTTCTTATTGAGGAAACTGAGAAGGCCAAGTGAGCTTCAGATTTTGACAACAAACCACACACAAAATTTGAAGAGGGAATAAAATGGTAGTTAAGAAAAAGCAGTTTTGTGATATTATAATTAGCTGAGAAATTTTTTTATAGAATTCATATTTAGCTTTGTTCTGCAGAGAAACTCCGTTTATAAAACTTAGGTGTTTGTCTATGTAGATCAGAGGTTAACAAAGTTTTCTGTGAAGGGCCACATAGTAAATCTTGTAGGCTCGGCAGGCTGTAGAGTCTCTGTTACAGTGATTCAGTTTTGTAGCTGTTGCCAGGCTGGAGACAGTATGTAACTAGAGACAGTATGTAAATGAATGTTAGTGGCCATGTTCTCATAAACTGTTAAGAGGTCAAGAGTTGGCTCCTGGGGCTGTGGTTTGCCCGGCCTTGATCTATAACAGCAAGGATTTGGTAATCACCCCAGCTGATTTTCTCAAAACAGAAGTTCTCTTCTAGGACCTGAATTACTTCACTAGGAGTTCTATTTTGATCACAATACTTGGGGGATTACCAAATTTCACTGCATATTTGTTACGAAGACTGATGTGGCAGGGAAGTAAGCGTGTATTCTCACAGTTAGGGATGGACTGGAATAGTTATCCAGATATTTCACACTCCAAAGTATTTCCTCAATGATCTGCATGCAATATATGAAACTGTCGTAGGATATTTTAATAATCCCAACCTTTTAATGTAATTTCACACGGAGAGGCACATGTCAAATTTGCTATCCATAAGATCACCATAAAATCTCATGGATAAAAATGTTTAAGGATTTTTTTTAAAAGATTTTATTTATTTATTTGACAGAGAGACAGCGAGAGAGGGAACACAAGCAGGGGCAGTGGGAGAGGGAGAAGCAGGCTTCCCACTGAGCAGGAAGCCCGATGTGGGACTCGATCCCAGGACTCTGGGATCATGACCTGAGCCAAAGGCAGCCGCTTAACCAACTGAGCCACCTAGGTGCCCCAGGACTTTCTTTTTGAACAGGAGATTCTAAGAGTAAGATAAAAGTTTGAGGACTGAAATGAACATCTTTGAACAGTGAAAGGACAAGATAGTACTTTCCAGTCCCTTTGAGAAACTGCACTGAGAACAAGAAAGTAGAACTTAGCTCCTAGCTCCTGGAGGGTAACAGTGTGAACCAACTAGTTTACTTATTGAGGGTGATTATTAATTTTATGTGTCAACCTGATTGGGTTATGGGGTATCCTGACATTTGGTCAAACATTATTCTGGGTGTTTCTGTGATGGTATTTCGGATAAAATTAATACTTTATTTGGCAAACTGAGTAAAGCTGGTTGCCCTCCATAATGCAGTGGGCCTCTTCTAGCCAGTTGAAGGTCTGAATAGAACAAAAAGGCTGACTTTTCCCTGAGTGAGTGAGGGAAATTTGTTTCTGCCTGATGGCCTTTCAACTGGGACATTGTTTTTTTTCCTGCCTTTGGACTCAAATGAAATATCTGCTCTTCCTGGGTCTTGAGCCTGCTGGTCTTTGGACTGGAGCTACACCATTGTGTCTCTTTGTTCTCAAGCCTTTTGTCTCAGACTGGAACTAAACCATCAGTTTTCTTGCATCTCTAACTTGCTAAGACTCGCCCTGTAGATCTTGGAACTTGTCAGCTTCAATACTTGGGTAATTTCTTAAAATAAATTTCTTTTTCTATATATTGGTTCTGTTTCTCTGGAGAACCCTAATACATTAAGGTAACAGTTTGCTTACCAAGAGTTTTTGGAGATGATTGCCACACTGCATCCATCAATCCAAACTGTGCTGTCATAAACTCTGTCCAGTTCTAGCCAGTTCCCTGCCTTGCAAGACTTGCCCTAAAATCATCCGGCCTGGGCCATAACACTCTATAAATATGTCTCACTGATTTTCCCTTTTGGGCACTACCACAAATCGATCATGGAGATACTCTCCCTTAGTGTAGTAGGTCTAATAATCATAGCTTTGCTCAAAGCTGTTTTTTTTTTCTGGAAGATCTTAAAGAATTGACAATTGGAATGTACTGGACATTGAATTAGGTACACATTCATTATCCAACAAATATTTGCCGTGGGCCAGGGCTGGTTCTTGGTGTCTGGAGTGTACTGGTCAGCAAGAGAAATGCAGGCCTCATGTCCATGAACTAATAGAACTTAGATCCTCGACACTCTCTCTACTCCAGCCACATAAACCCAAATTTATTTCTCACCTAGTCCTGACTTTCTTTCTACTGGTAGTTGACAGTTTCTCTTGAACGTTTTCGGTAGGAACTTGTAAGTAAATAGGGATGTGCTCACACATAATAGGACCTGCTTGTCATATATCAAGGTACTAAAACTATTTCTGAGATCAGTTTTGTAAGGCCATTTTTCCTAATCCATTGTTGAGTTTTCTGTCCTTCCACCTTTACCAAACACTTAGGAAAAGGTAACCAGGATTTGATTCACACTACAAAGACTTACTTGTGATTCTGAAGAGACCCACTGACTTTTATGTGGGCCACAGTCAGATATAAACTGCCACCCTTAGATTTAGCCAGAGACTGAAATGAGCCTCACTTTGGCTCCATTGTATCCCAGTTCACTGGCATTTAATTTCTGCAAATGTAATCAAGATAATAAAAATCTCCCATTAAATCAATGCATGATTTTTTTTTTTTTTTGCTTTTAGAGGAAAGCAAAAAAGAATCAATCCTTCACTTTACTAAAAATAAGAATCCAATTTCATGAGAGTTATAACTTATAGAAAAGAAAGCTGACATTTATAATGAGCAGAGTAACTCCTTCCATGCAAATATCTATCCCACATTTTTTTTTTTTTCGCAAAAAGATCCTTAGCAAGCAGAAAAAATCTCATCACTTATTTATACAGAATGGTGAAGATTATGAAAAGTAGCAGGTGTTGGGGAGGAGAAGGCATCTCATTGACATACCTGCTGTATTTATTAAAGAAAGTTAAGTTATTAAAATATATGTAGCTGTGTTTGAAGTGAGATACAAATTGTGAGAGCTAATTTTTCAAAGCACCTACTGTTTTTACACTTGTGACTCCAAATCCACAGGTATGTAACTGCTCAAGTGCAGCTAATTGTGCCTATATTTGGTCCTACAGCAAGGCAAGTGGCCAGCTACATACCTAATTAATTACACAAGGGAGCAATTATTTCAATATACAGTTTTTGTTGGGAAGCTCTCTCTTTTTTTTTTTCTTTTTGGCACATGTTTGTTGGGAAACCTCTTGAGGTAAGACGAGTTCTTTTCAGCTAACATTTGGCCTTGCTTTTGAAACAATTGTGCACAGCAGCTTAGCACACCTGCGTTAAAAACCAATGGAAGGCATTTTTTTTTTTTTAACAGACTTTGCTGCTCAAACATAACCAAATATATCAGGCTTCATTCTCTCATAAAATGAGTGTAACTAATTAGAAAAGCAAAAACGTTACTTTTTATTACAAGACTCTGTTAATGCAGTTGCTTTAGTTTGCCATTATTCCTTAATAAGAGAAAATAAAATCACCATAATGCATGGGACACAACTATCCTCTCTGGGATAAAACTGGATTAATGACGTATTTTGTGTTTGTAGAAACAAACACAATTTAGCAGCCACTCCTCTCAAGAGATTTTTCTTAACCAGCAAACAGGTACTTATTTTAGACCTAAAAGGAAAACACAGTTAATAATATTGAAAGGTTATTAGTGCAATAGGAAATTTATCATCCTTGAACAATGGAGAAAGCAGGTTCGTTTAAAAGAATCATAAAGAAAATTTGCATATTTCTATGAATCGTAGGACTGTTGGCTTTTTATCTTGCAAGTTATTTTTAATTATGTTTTCCCTTGCTGATTAGGATCTAACAAGGAAGAAAGGAAAGTAGTCATTTCTAAATCGAAAATCTGAAGTATTTGTTAACCATAGTTTGAACAGTGAGATAAGAAACTTTCAGATGGCAAGATGGCATTTTCAGCTTAATTAACTTTGACTTAAAAGTCATAGATGAGTAGATTCTCCCTTAACATGAGCCACACCTCCCACATGCACAGTTAATCTACATTATATACCTGATTGTATTGAATGGTCTTTAAAATGGACAAAGTAGAAATTTCACATCTTTGTGTTCTTTTGCTTATATTCTTCTTACCTTTAAATGAAAATGACTCCTTTTAATTGAAAGCATATTTAGAAATTAAGAATAATGTTTAGTCCAGTATGTTAGTTTTCTGTTGCCACTGTAACAAACTACCACAAATTTAGTGGCTTAAAAGAACACTTATATCTTAAAGTTCTGGAAATTAGAAGTCTGAAATGGAATTTGCTGGGCTAAAATCAAGGTGTTGGCAGGATTGCATTCCTTCTGGAGGCTGAAGGGGAGAATTTGTTTCCTTGCCCTTTTTAGTTTCTTGAGGCTTGCCTGCATTACTTAAGTCATGGCTCCTTCCTTCATCTTCAGTACCAACAATTACATCACTCAGACCTCTGCCTTTACTGTCCCATCACCTCTGATTTTGATACTCCTGCCTAGGTCTTAGAGGGATCCCAGTAGGGTGATTATATTGGATACACCTGGATAATTCATCTCAAGATCTTAATCTTTTTTTTTTTTTTGTCATTAAGGTAACATGTTCATAGGTTTTGGGGAATAGGATATGGACATTTTTGGGTAGCTATTATTCTGACCATCATGCTCGGTCATTGCTTTACTTATTTAATTCCTAATTGCTTCTTTTACTCACTTATACTATTTTTTTCTATTTCTTAGTGCTTTCGTTGGAATGTGACATTTCTTTTACTTAGATTCTTTGTGGGTTTCTGGTGAATATATCTAATTCTAGCAATAAGTAGTATTTGATTCAGTCAGTTACCTCCTTCTTCATTTTTATTCATTTGTGAAACTAACATTTACTGCCTTTTGGTGCAAGATGCTGTGTAAAAAGAAATGAGTCTTGACTCGATCAGATTCTTTAGATACAGGCTGGTCCTGTTTTTTTTTTTTTTTTTTTTCTTTTAAATTATTGAAAATCATTTCCAAGAGACAGAATGTGGGTTGACTACCCATTACAACCCTCTACTACTTTGATTTGTGAAGTTACCCTGGTTAAAATGATAAAGGAGAGAAAACATAAGTAGGTGTTGAAACTTTATTTTTAAAAGACAAACAGTTTGCTACAAATGTAAAACAAAACCTCTTTTAACTTCTGTATTGTTACCTTTTCAGCACTATCATTAATTTAAAATTGATTTTTAAAAAACTGGGTTTTCATCCAGTGGGAGGGTAGACCTGAGTCTTTCTAACACCAAACATATTCAATGAAATGAAAAAAAGTTGCAATGCTACATGGAAAGAGGAAGGGACTATCTTCTGTGTATGGCTCTGTACAAGACAGTTATTTTAACATCTCACAAATCCTATTTTTCTATTTCCTCTTACAGAGATACTTTTAAATATGCTATACAATGCAGTAATGTTTTCTGAAGGGCTTAATGCATTTGACAATGTTCCATGTATGTTGAATTTAATAGAGAAATTTAGGAGAAATTTTAAATCTTAAAGGTGACTGTTCTGTGGTTCTGTAGGAATTCTTTGAGTTTCAATCAAATGTAAACTGATTGAAGCACCTTCCCTGATAAAACTGTGAAGCTCTACACTTTCTGTTCCTTTCAAGCATGTAGCTTTGTCTTCCAGTAACTCCACTAAAAGCTTCCAGTTCAATGGATGAACTTCTTTTACTTCACTAAGAAAAGGTCAAATTCTATTTCCCCCTCCAATCACCTCTCCCCACTGACAAGTGCTGTGATGCAGGGTGAGTTATTGAAAATCCGATTTTACCTTGAGAGGCTGCAGTTAGTGCTTTCAGGGCTTCCAATCAGAGTTGGTGCTTTCCTGTCCCTGCTGATTCTTGCACCACTGAAATCATTTTCCCTTTATTCCAGTTGTTTAAAACAGCTTTAGAAAGACTTTTCCTCTGACTCATCATGTATATTTACATGTTACTATCTTGACATATGTTACAGTGGACTGATGTGAGGATTGCTGCTCTTTGGCCAAATGGTAAAGATGTAAAATAACTTAGAAAAATAGCATAAGAGAATATAGTCAAAGATACACTTAGCACCTAGTGTACTTGGAGGAAAAAAAGTAGTATTGTAATATTTTTAAGTAGTATTTGTGTGCAAGATTCTGCAGACAATGTGAATTTGCTTTTAAATTTATAAACTGCTACATGTATAGAAAGTATTATTAGATATTATATAACATGTAATGTGTGTGTGTGTATGTAAATAAATGCAGTGGTTACACATTGTTTGCATTTCAAAATAGCTTCGTCTGGGGGATAGACCAGGAAGAATGTGAAATGGTATTGAAGGAGATGGTGTTGATGACTACACTATGAGAAAATTTTGATTAAACAATTTTTTAAAGCAGGTGGTTGTGACACTGACAGTGTTAACTTAGGAGTTTGCTGAGTTTAGCTTAAGAGACTTATTTTCAAGAAATCATTACTGTTCAAAATAATTGGCATACGGTCATTATACTGTAGCCAATTGGTAGTGATGCTTTGGTTATGATCCTTGCACAACCTCGTATTTTCTGTAAGGAGATAATCATATTTTCAGCATTAAAAAACTCAAGTCTTTATATATTGGTTAAACATTAGCATTCAGAACTTAACAAATGACACATATAGAGTAAGATTTAAAGCAATAAGATTTAGCTACAATTAATCCTAAGAACATGAAATTGTTCTTACTCTAAACCCATTAATGTCTCCAGACTTTATCAGAAAGTTTTTTTTTTTAAAAGATTTTATTTATTTATTTTAAAGAGAGAGGGAGGGAGAGAGGGTGCATGTGTGTGAGGAGAGGGACAGAGGGAGAGAATCCCCAAGCAGACTCCCTGCTGTGTGGAGCCCCATGAGGGGCTCGATCTCACGACCCTGAGATCATGACCTGAGCCAAAATCAAGAGTCAGATGCTTAACAGACTGAGCCACCCAGGCACCCTCAGAAAGCTTTTTCTGTAATGCAGCCCCAGTGCTTATCATGAAATTGTGACTTTTCCAGGAGTTGGGAACAGCTTCATGACTCTGCAGCGTTAACTGGGATAAGTTTCCACAGTTCCAGGGTACAAGTTGAATGTCCATTCCTGTTGTTTCTTTCTCACTTGTTCTAGTCATCTAAGCACATTGCAGAAAACAAAGCAGAAATGAATATATGAGAGTAATTAAGACATGTACAAAGTATTATTACATGGCCTTGTGTAGACACTCTTTGGATGTCTGCCTGAGATCTGTCCTTAACTGTCAAGAGTGGTAAGTAAATTGACCCCCTATCTCAACACTGAAGTTTTTATGATGAAAACTTCCAGTTGTGATTTGTATAAGCTTTGCTGTGATGAGGTTCATGTAAATGTATTACTCTTATTGTAATATCTCATGGCTGTGATGTGATGTTATTTTACAGAGGAACGGTGGAATGTGCGAGTTCAAAGAGCTACTAAAATCCGTTCTCTCCTTCAAGTGTCATGAGCCCTGGTTTCTGGCTTCCAGTGAGATTGGTTATTCAGAGGAAAACTGAGGCTAGGTAATCAGTTGCCAGGATATTGAACTAACAATGTAGAATTAAGAAGAAGGAGTGGAATGAAATCTAAAAATTTTGTTTTTAGTCTAACTGCCTCATTTTTAGTTCATGTAGTCATGGGATTTGTCTGAAGTTTCATCATTTCTAAATCAAGATGTTATACTTAGTGATATCAAAATACAATTTTTGGATGGTTCAGGTCTGTATTATCACATATTTGGTGGTAACTAATGCTTCCAGTTTTTCCTCCAATTCATCCTGCAGGTTCTTTCCCCAGATTAGGGAAGTTTTCAACTATTATTTCTTCAAGTAAATTTTCTGTCCCCTTATCTGTCTTTTTCTGAAATCCCTATAATGTGGATATTATTACACTTGTTGGAGTCACTGAGTTCCCTAAGACTATTCTCAATATGCATAATTTTCTTTCCTCTTTTGCTCAGCTTGGTTACTTTTTATTACTCTGTCTTCCAGGTCATTAATTCATTCATCTGCTTCATCTAGCCTGCTACTTATTCCATTAGGTGTATTTTTAATTTCACTTATTGTATTCTTGATCTGATTGGTTCTTTTTATTTCGGTGTTATGGGTCTTACTGATGTCCTCCACTGTTTTCTGAAGTCCGGTGAGTATCTTTATGATTATTACTTAAAGTTCTTTATTAGGCATATTACTTATATCCATTCACTTTGGTCTCTTGCTGTGGTTTGGTCCTGTTCTTTCATTTGGGAGATGTTTTTCTGTCTCCTCCTTTTGTCTGACTTTGTGTGTATTTCTGTGGGTTAGGAGAGTCAACTACTTCTCTTGGTCTTAACGATAATAGCTTTATGAAGAAGAGGTCCTGGAGTGCCCTGCCGTGCATTGTATCCTGTTCCCTAGGGCCTGGCACTTCAGGGAGCGCGTCCTATGTGTTGTGTATGCTCTGCTGTTGAGTCTCAGCCTCTTTTTGCTTCAGTCCAATTGTCTGCAGAGGCTCTATTTGCCTTTTGTGGGCAGCAAGGTGTGCGGTGTTCTGCTTGTGAAATGAGACCTGCCCCACACTGTTGTCGGAACTGAGGTCCTGCAAATGTAGGCCCGGTGGTGTGGTGTGACAGGGTTTGTGCTGATCTTCTGGGGGAAGGTAACTGGGGGGGTGCGGCTTGGTGCAAGCGAGTTAGGTAAGGAGGGTCTGTGCTGTGCTGGTTCCTGCAGGTAGTGGTTGTTTATCCTTGGGGCTGGGGGACAGGGGTGGGGAGGGAAATGGCATCTGACAGCTCCTTTGTTCCTGGACATGGGAAAACATGATCCCTGTCTCTGGGCCCACTCTGAGATGAGCCAGTCATTTTCCCTCTTGTCTGCCCTGGCATTTTCCAAACTGCTTGTTCTGTGCAGTGTCTGAGCTGGTTGTTTGTTATGCTGTCTCTTTAAGAGTCTGCTTCCTAATGCCTTCTGGGCTCTCCCTAAGCTGAGCCCCCTGAGTTTTAAAATTCCAGGCTTTAAGTACTGCTGGTATTAAGAACTCACGAAATTCAGCTCCTCTCACTTTTGAAAGCAAATATTACAGAGATTTGCCCTATTTGTGGCTCCCCAATGTGAAAGTCCATTTTCCACACTTCTCTGAATCTCTGTCTTCTTCCTGACCATGGAGGCCAAGGTCTGTTTTGCTCCCAGGCTGAGTCTTTGCTCTTCCTACTTTGTTTGATGTGGCCTCTTCCCTGCCTTTAGTTATAGAGCTTATTCTGCCAGTTTGGGTCATTTACTGGGCTACTTATGCTGATACGGGTGTTACCTAGTTGTACCCCTGGGCGAGGTGAGCTTAGGTCTTCCTATTCCACCATCTTCCCAGCTGCCTAGAATCATGTTTTTTCTAACTTTAATTTCCAGCTTTTTAAATCAGTATTCTAAAATCCACTCTCCAGTGTTAGTAGAGATTCTGTCATGAGGTAGAATTCTTTACATTTTAGATAACTGTAAATAACCTGAAAGTATATACATTTGCAAAAATGTTGGAGTATATAAGAAAAATATGTCAAAAAATGGTTTTAAATTTACCATTGTCTAAATAATAATGGGGAAAACTTTATTTTCTTTAAAAATCACATCTTTCTAAAGTGAGTGTGGGGATTTGGCTTCCATTAAGTTATTGATTTTTTTTTTTTTTTAAAGATTTTATTCATTTTTTTGACAGAGAGAGACATAGCAAGAGCAGGAACACAAGCAGGGGGAGTGGGAGAGGGAGAAGCAGGCCTCCCGCAGAGCAGGGAGCCCGATGTGGGACTCGATCCCAGGACCCTGGGATCATGACCTGAGCTGAAGGCAGACACTTAAAGACTGAGCCACCCAGGCACCCAAGTTATTGATATTTTTAAACGAAATGTCAAATATAATTTAGAGGCAAGCCTGACTAGATTTAGAGTTTGACAGCTTTGCTGTGTTTCCATTAGCTATTTATCCATAGGGATCAGATATTATATCTAGGGGAGAAGGACTATTAGTAGATATGTGTGGATGCATGTACATGTAATATTGGTTAATAATAATAATAACTAGTTTTATTGAGTGCTTGTTATGTGCCATGTTTCTTTTATAGTTTATCATTTTGGATGCCCTCAGTAACTGTATAGGAAAGATGCAATAATTTCTTTTTGACAGAGGGAGACGCTTAGAAATGTTTTGATAATTCATCCAAGATCATACAGCTGGGCAGAGCAGCATACTTAAAGTATTATATCCTGCTTCTATAATGTCTGAAATATGAAGTAGTCTCATTCACCTTTTGATTCTCTAAACTTCAAATATTCCAAAGATGGCACTTTGATATGATCCACCCTTGCCTGGCCTGCCTTGAAGATCAAGGTTGCACAACATTGGTGATGATATGATGCTCATGAACAGATCTGTGAAGTCAATCTTGTTTAGGAAATGCTGGGCATATACAATTTATCTTGTTACTCATAAAAATCTGAGTTATCATTATCTACATTTCATAGATGAGAAGTGGCTTCAGAGCTAATACAAAACAGAGTTTGTCACTTTCATTTCACTATAGGGAAGCATGCCTTTAAGTATTTCACTTTTTGCTCTTTAGAGCCTCTTCCTACAGTACACACACACACACACACACATTCACTCCCACTCTTAAGAATGAGCAGTGAGAATTAGGTGAAAGGAATTATGGAACTAATTGTTTCCTTTAATGATGCTTTTTAGACTTAAAAAATTGTGCTAATGGAGGATTAAATACATATAGTTTATACTGTATACTAGGTTAATCTGACAGTTAACTTCCTACTTGTTGCAACCTTTGGTAAACCATGAACTTTAATAATAGGGATGAACTGAAAGCCACTACTTCTTTAATTTAAAATTTCTGAGAATAAATATGGACCCAATTATGTAAGCAATGTTCAGTGTCAGGGTAAAGAAGTGGCCTGTAGAATATCACTCTGATATAATATGATATGATATGAGAGATATCATTCTGATATGATCTGATATTCTGATATCAGAAGTGTCAAAAAGGAGGTGGATTTTCTCTTCCTCTACGTAGTCTAATTGGAAGCTATCCCTATATTCACTTTAATTGGTAAGAACCCCTTCTCCCAGTATACTCTTTGTTCTAAAAATCTGTTTCCAGTGGTGTAACCATGGAAATCTTTACTTGGGCCATCAATGATCTTGTTGATGTTGAGAATTGTTTTCTGATCATTTTGACTATGAACAGTCAGGCTGTCATCACACCTGGTACTTGAAGATGATATTCTGGTTTTTACAATTCTGAGCTTTTAACTCAAGATACCACCACCTGTGGTGCTGTCTGGAATGCCGCCTGCAGTTTGGCTGCCACATCCCAAGAAAGCTCTAATAACACTGAAGCAAGTTTAGGGTAAATGACCAAAAATAGGAAAGAGAAGATTCTCCAAATAAGGACATACAAGAGAATCAGAACTAAATTTGGAAGTAAAAGTGTTAAAAGGTATGATGAACTGGGATAAATTGTTGAAGTGTAGAAGTGAACAGGTAAATCGAATCCATAGAAAAGGAAGCTCCATTAGAAGGAGGTACTCTTAGAAGTGTCTAAAAAAACCAAAAAAACAAAAACAAAAACCAAAAACAGAAGTTTGAGAGTTGAGGTTTCTGCATCAGGTAAACAGATATAGACTGAAAATATAAAAAGGTGAAATATTTTAAAGTAAAATAAAGAATATTTCTAAGAACTTCAGTCAGTTGCATTTTGGGCATATTTCTAGCTTTGGGAGGTTGACAGCATGGTGGAGAACCATGACACTGTCAGATGGAAATCTGGCCATGTTGTTCCAGTGTGGCATTGCTTCTCTACTCACCTGCCTTGTCTTTACCTTTGTTCTTCTCTATGTGGGAACATTTATTTATTTATTTATTTATTTAAAGATTTTATTTATTCATTTGAGACACAGAGATACAGAGAGAGAGAGAGAGCATGAGCAGTGGGAGAGGCAGAGGGAGAGGAAGAAGCAGGCTCCCCGCTGAGTCAGGAGCCCGATGTGGGACTCGATCCCAGGACCCTGGGATCATGACCTGAGCCGAAGGCAGATGCTTAACCATCTGAGCCACCCAGGCGCCCCATGTGGGAACATTTATAAGTTATCTGTAGCCTTATTTGCTATTAGCTTTTAGTAGTTCCAATAAAGGAAACCGTGACATTTTTTTATTGACTCAAAGACCAGAATTATTAAGAAAAATCTCGTGGAAATGATTAGGCAAGCTCTATTGTCAAAATTCAGTCTAGTGTATTTAATCTATGTACATATATCTGTACTTAAATCTATTGCTTTATCTGTGCTTATAATCTTTATTTTTATTTTTTATTTTTTTAAAGATTTTATTTATTTATTTGAGAGAGAGAGAATGAGAGAGAGCATGAGAGGGAGGAGGGTCAGAGGGAGAAGCAGACTCCCCGCCCAGCAGGGACCCCGATGCGGGACTCGATCCCGGGACTCCAGGATCATGACCTGAGCCGAAGGCAGCCGCTTAACCAACTGAGCCACCCAGGTGCCCTGTGCTTATAATCTTTTAACCATATTGTTATGAGACCTATTTCTTTGGCTTATGAAAACAGTCTTGCTACTTTATACTAAGGCATTATGTTCTGATATAATTTTTTTTTTTTTTTTTTTTTTTTTTTTGCTTTCTTCTGCTGACTCTGGCTTACTGGATGCCTGGGGTATATGTATGCTTCAAGAGACTGCAGTTTTGGGACATTTGATATAAGAAGCTGCTGCATGTGCCAGCAAGGAGCTAATGATTCAGCAGAAGAGTCATGAATGATGAAGCTAAGCTTGCCGGTTACTGTGCTTTACTTTTCCTGTTGACCTTGAGTAAGTTCAGAGTCCTGAATGGGCAATTTAGCATTTACCTGCTGAGTTCCAAGTGCCCAACTTGTTATGACCTCATGTGATATGGTAAATTTGGCAGTTTGTCCGCTCTAGTTTGGCATTTAAGGAAAATCAAACTATGATCTTGAGGAATAGAAAAGATATTAGAATTGTGGAACACATTCTAGACTTCAATACATAAAATAATGCTGATCTGATCTCATGGGAAGACCAATTTTATAGACAAGACAAATGATGTGTATGTGGAACAAAACAAATACTGAATAAAAATAAGTTCCACAGATTTAGTCAAAGCATTCTTGGTGAGTGTCAGGGAAGATAGTCACATGTTGACAATTGAGGATGAAAGCTGGGACACAGTGGAAAATTATGCTCGAATCTTATGACAGGATATTACATTTGCTTCACTTGCTCCTTATGTCTGAGACATAATTGAATGTTCTTTAATATGTCTTTCTTCCCCCAAGCAAGTATGCCCTGACCCAGTTACAGAACATTTGTGGCAATTTTAGATGAAGGGTTGAGGGAGAGGGTCATGAGTCTGAGATAGTAACAGAAAATTTAATTTACTTTGTAGATCTCCATGCCTGTTTGAAGGCTTCTGGCATAGTATTGATACAGTTTTGCTTGGCCTGAGTCTTTATTTTAGCTTGAAAAATAACATTTGTTAAAATAACAAGGTCTTTGAGCTGATCTTTGGTGAAGGATTTTATTTGAAAATAAGGATTAATCCAATTTTACTCAATTTGTAAAGTGCTCAAAAATAAGCTAGAATTATGTACTGTGTCTATTGTTCAATTAAATGCAAGTAAACAGATGTTACTAGGTTGCAACTTTGTGTGCGATCCCTTGGGAGGGGCTTTGGAAGGAAGAGAAGTAACTTCAATAAAAAAGCAAAAAAAAACCCACAACCGTTTAAGCTTCTGTGAAAACCATAACATTTGTCTCTCATTTGTTTTTGTAATTAACATTATTTGAAGACCGTAGTATCCATCTCTAATCTCTAAAAAACTAGATGTACATGAAATTCTAACATAGAGCCTGCAAATTATCTTGGCTTGAGAAAAATTAAACTACACATATATGTTTCCTAAAATTCACACCCCAGCCTGAGTGAGAAAGCTTCTGAATTGTGCAGAAAAGTGAATACTAGTATTCAGATTGGTTGGGGGAAGACGTTCACTGAAGTTATTTGTTTTTAGGGAGGCACAGTAGTGTGGGGTGGTGTTTTTCAAACTGTAATTTTCACTTGGGAAATTTGTGATTTGTCTGGGGATTTTGTTAAAATGCAGATTCTGATTCAGTATGTCTGATATAGGACCTGAGTCTCTAGTCCTAACAAGCTCCCAGGGGAGAACAGTGCTGTTGGTCCAAGGATTCTACTTGGAATACAAAGGGTTGGCGGGGGACATCACCTACATGAATCCTAAGGTTAAATCCTAGTTCCATATACGGGATGATTTGCCTTGGGCAGCTCAACTTCTGTGAGCTCCAAATTGCTTGTAAAGTTGAACCCATAGGAAAATTGTAAATATATAACAGATAATATAGATAAGGCCAGCTTGCCTTCCTGCCTTTCTTTCCCTCCCTCCCTTCTTTCCTTCCTTTTTTTGGTATTACAACTATGGACCTTGTTGTCAATAACTGTAAATATACAAGGCTATTGAAATTAAATAAAATCTCATAGACCATTATTATTATCATTCACTATTTTTGGTGGGGTGGGACCACTTTTAGACTGGAATTTGTTGAATTATTCCAAATATAGGAAAAAATAGAAATAAATATGAAGTAAGTTGGATGGAAACAACAGAAAGGAACACAATAATTAGAGATTCATCTAGAGCAGTTCTCAAAGTATGGCCCTGCCAAGGAGCCCAAGCCTCACCTGGGAACTTGAAAGAAATACAGATTCTCAGAACCTGCCCCAGACTTATGGCCCAGTCACCTGTGATCTAATAGGCTCTCCCCATGATTTTTTTTAAAGGATTTTCTATGTTTTTTGTCCCCCCAAATTTTTAAAAGTAAGCTCTACACCCAACAGGGGGCTTGAACTCACGACCCTGAGATCAAGAGTCTACTGACTGAGCCAGCCAGGTGGCCCTATCCTTATATGTGAGAACCCCGATGAAGAGGAAGAAGCTGTGTATTTGGAAGTGTTCTGTGATGATGGATTTAGTGAACCATATCTGGCTCTGTGCTCTAAAGGGACCCTATTCCATTTCCTGAGCCCAGCTCCTCACATTGGTGAATGGTTCTGCTCAGAAAGTATTCAATGTGCATTACTAATGAAACAGCCAGATGTTAAATAATCAGGAGCCCAAATGAGAGGTACTGATGGGGATGAATGCAAGACAGAGAATAAAAAACAAAGAGTAATAGGAAAAATTGATGGAGTCTAGGGGCCAAGGAAAGCTGGTCTGAAGAGAATCAGGTCAGTGACATGCATCCAAATATTTAAACTCAAAATCAACAGGCACAATATGCTTATTCCTTTATATTTTTCTTTTATATAGTAATGAGGTAGAAGTTGTTACATGGTCAAATGAAAGGTTTAAGGAAACTATCAAAATTTTCAAACTATATTGGAGTATAGAGAATGATTCAAACTAAAATATCTGTAAATCTAGGAGCCTTCAGTGCCCCCAGAGAAAAAAATAATACTTTAAAAATTGTAGATGAGCACAGTCTCTAGAAGATTCAACTATTGATGCACCTGTAAATTCAAGTCTGTGATGCCTGCGTTTTAACATCTCTCTTAAAACCTGAGTTTGTCACACACTGCTTTCACTAAGGCACCTGCTTGTATCTGTCTATTTCCACCCACAGGGCATGACATTGTAAAGAAACATTTCTCAAAATAGGAAGAGAAAACCAGCTTTGTGGAAGATGATGTAACATCTCTTGACTTCCTAACAGAATGTTTTGCATTTCAACAAGGCTTAAGAAATCAGTGACTATCACTGTATACAGGCAGTGATTTGAGATAAACTATGTAACCAAACATTTTAAAGTTTTCATACTTGGTTTGTTACTGGGTCAGGGGATAAGAGGGGAAAGGAAAGGAGGGAGGGAGGGAGGGAAGAAAAAAGAGACAGCAGTGTGTACACCATTTTATCTGTGTTCACGAAGAGTTAGAAAATGATACTGCGTGTATGTTAATTAAATGGGCATCATAAAACACCAGGACCCTGTTTGCTTGTGGCCCTTTGTGAAAGAGTTGAGTGAACATTTGTTCAGTCCATGGAGATGAGGCTCAGGTTGGGGCATGCTCACCACCATTGGCCTATTTCTAATCAATGAAAAGAAGAGAATTTGATAACGCACTGAGAGTGGTGGTGATGACCCAAAGAATCAAGCGAGGATCATGCCTTGTTCCTTCAGCTGCATTTCCTCTGTGATGTGTGCTGTTATTTTCCTTGGTGATAAGCTTTCATTTTTTTTTAAAGGAAAGGAGGGAAGGACGAAGAAACAGAGAGCTCATTGTTCAGTCTATCCCTAAAATCCCCACTGCATCTTGCCCTGAGGATGAAGCGTATTTTTCTGGCTTCATTAAAGGGAGCCCTGTCTTACTTAGCCAACATGAATGAGAATTTCCCTATTTTTAGTGGCGAAGAGATGCTTATGATGAGCACGAGTGATGCTTTTGTGGAGGAGGGTGTCTAAAATCTTGTTTTTATACTAGAAAAACAAGTCCAGTTTACTCACATACTTTGAGTTTTGCCTCACTGCATCAATTATGTTCATTTTATGCACTATTAGACAACGAGGTCAGAATTCGGTGTCTTTTTAATATTTGTATCTTTATTTCAGGTATATTGACTCTAAATATTGGTTGAACAAGTAAATACACAAATCAATAAATTACTGTTTCTTAAAATGATATTGCAGAGTTATATTTCTGTTTTTGATAGCAATTGTGATGAACTTTGAGAAACCAAAATCAAATTATTTGGAGTAGGAATGAATATTATATTTACTGAATGAATGTGAATTAAACTGGATTTCATCTATTTTATCATTGAAGAAACAAAAGGGGTTAACTCATTTTTCTCATGGTTTTCTGTTTAGTCACAGAACTGGTATTAGAATACATTTTTGAAATACAGAAAGTTTTAAACATTTGCAAAACTAGAGGAGATAATATAATAAATTTCATGTTTCCATTAACATCTTTAAGCATTTTTCATTCATAGCCAGTATTTTATCAATACCTACCCCTACCCTCCACTGTTCCCATATTATTTTTATAGCAATCACAGAAATCCTAAAATTTTATTTGTGAACACTTCAACATTTAGCTCGAAATGATAGAGACATTATTGCACCTTATAATGTCCAGTCAGTGTTCACATTTTCTTGGTTGTCTTATACATTTTTTAGACTTCACTTGTTTGGACTGGGATTCAAATAATGTCATTACAGTGTGATTAGTTCTATCCCTTAAGTATCTTTTAATCTGTAGGTTTTTCCCCCTCCTCTCTTCCCTTTTTTCCATTTTATGAAGCTAGGCCATTTGTCCTATTTTCCTAGGTCCAGATTTTGCTGGGTGCTGAGAGTGCAATTTTCTAACCTATTTTTTTTAAAAAGAGAAACTTGTGGATTAAAGATACATCCTAGATGTTTTCATATGTATGCTTTTTTTAAAGTACAAAAAGTTGTGCCACCATATTTATTTGTGTTTGAACATAATTAGGAAGAAAAACTTCAAAAAAAATCTTAAATTTTTACCACAGGATTCCTCAAATGACCTTATTAATTTTCTAAAGTGTTTGTTTCTTGTCTTTCTCTTTGATACTTGGATTAAAACCAACTTTTAATTAATGCAGGAAAAATACAAATCAGAACTGTGACAGGAACTTTCATAATGCTTAAGTGTTTCTTTACTGATTAGAGCAAATCCAAAGCAGTTACATTAATTTTTGTAATTATTCAGTTTTTCATTAGCCATTCAGAATATGAACCAAATGGACGTGAAAATCCCCAGTCATCTGAGATCTTACGTAATGAAACTGTCTGTAATACTACTAGTTGGTGATGTTTCTGGGTGTAGGAGCATCATTATTTGACCTCTCCAGTTTATGTAACCCACATAGCTTCAGATTTTATCTCTGTAGGCTTGTGAGAATCCTCCTAGAGATTTATAACGGTAAATTGGAGTCAGCTCATGCATTTTCGCTTTATGCCATAAAAACATGGGGACTAAAATATGTATTAAAGGAATGTGGACTGTAAACTACAGATCACACATAACTAGAAATAGTCTATCTAACTAATCTAACTAGATCTAACTGGCTAGCTCAGTTGGTTAAGTGTCCTACTGTTGATTTTAGCCCAGGTTATGATCTCAGGGTTGTGAGATGGGGCCCCACGTAGGGCTCTACACTGGGCATGGAGCCTGCTTGAGATTCTCTCCCTCTCCCCCCCCCTAAAAAGAAAAAAGAAAAAGACAAAAAATGGTGGGGGTTGAATGAGTAATTATAACATCATAATTATTGGAGTTCACGGAGGCATATAGGATTATATCGTATTATATCAAATACTGTGCTTTATTCTAACCATTGAGTTTTCATGTTACAGTTCTGGACATTTCCTTCTCTTAGTCATTTGTCACTTCTCTATCCTTCAGTGTATCTGCCTATGGTAGTTATATCTTTTTCTGATTTGATGATTTTCATATACTTCCTGTGAAGGGAGAATGTGACAATATACTATTTGTGGCTAGAAATGTTTGCTTCTAACCACAGTAATTCTTTTAAAAAACTGATTAATTAAATGCTGTGACTTTAACACCATTGGTTTGACAGGTCTTCTTTCAATTCTTATCTCAATCAAATCAACTATTGTTATTCAACAATAGTTCCTATTTTCTGGAATAAGCGAACTGCTATCATGTGCTGTAAGCATGAGCTTACTAACATAAATTTAGCCAGGTCCATTTCAATGTTAAAGGTAAAACAAAGCCAGCAAAAACATAAAACTCACAAGGTTATCCTTGTGTCGAAACAATTTCAACGCCAGCCTCAAATTTCATTTATCAAAAGGTAGTTGGGGCGCCTGGGTGGCTCAGTTGGTTAAGCGACTGCCTTCGGCTCAGGTCATGATCCTGGAGTCCCTGGATCGAGTCCCGCGTCGGGCTCCCTGCTCGGCGGGGAGTCTGCTTCTCCCTCTGACCCTCCCCCTCTCATGCTCTCTCTCTCTCTCATTCTCTCTCTCAAATAAATAAATAAAATCTTTAAAAAAAAAAAGGTAGTTACATCATAATTACATAATCTCAAGTGATTATTTTTTTACACTAAGAGTTGGAATGATATTTATTTCTAGAGTTCATGATGACCAGTTTTTTAACTGAAGCCATGTGAGTGTTGAGTGTTTTTCTCCTAGCTTATAGATGAGAAAGCAAGAACACAGGAAACTATTTGTGTTGCACCTCAATTCTGACCATTTTTAGTGCTCATACTACCCCTTTTTACTAACTCGGTTTCTAAGGCAGCAGTCACTTAATTCTCTCCCCTCCTATAGCCTGTTTTTTTTAATGTCTTTTTTTTTTTTTTTAAGATTTTATTTATTTGACACAGAGAGACACAGCGAGAGAGGGAACACAAGCAGGGGGAGTGCGAGAGGGAGAAGCAGGCTTCCCGCTGAGCAGGGAGCCCAATGTGGGGCTCGATCCCAGGACCCTGGGATCATGACCTGAGCCGAAGGCAGACGCTTAACGACTGAGCCACCCAGGCACCCCTCCCATAGCCTGTTTTTTAATAAAAATAGGTTGATGTGCTTTATTACACGATAGATTTAGGCGTCCCTTTCCTTGGAAGTCTGGTATTCTTGTTGGGACTGTGGGACTTAAATTCAGCTTCTCAAACAGTTTACTTGTTAAATGTTCTCAGCAGAGTTCCCTGGATTGGCAAACTGAAATGCATTTTGGTCCGGCAACATGAGCAGAAGGAGTGTGGGGGGAGTACTGTATAAATTTGTTTTACTCAACCTTGAAGAAATGTTAAGTGTTAATTCCCTACTTGAAGTAAAGTGCACCAAGTGTATACGCGGTGTTCCTGAGAGCTTCCTAATGAACTGAAAAACAAACAATTAGAGGTGGGAAGAAATATATTTCATCAACCCCCTGAGAAGCAATGATTTGCCTCAGCTTGTCATACATACTTGATTCTGATTAAAATAAGGCAAATGAACTAGCTTAACCTTTCTTGATAAAGAAATTACATTCAATTTTTAATAAAGTCTCTAATCTCATACAATATGTATTGTGTAGGTTGACTGTCAACATGCAGGCTAGCAAGGTACAGGAAGACAATTAAGTTGAGGAACGTGTTTAAGTGGTCATGATTGGATTGAGGATTGTTTTTAAATGACCCAGGTGACAAAGGTGACAGTATTGGATGTGATATGCCTGGCTAAAGAGGCTTTCAGAACTTGTAATTAAACTCCTCCACAAATTGCTCCACTCCTTTTCAACATTTCTTGTAGTTGGGTTAATGAAAGTCATGTTGGTGGCTGATATTTAAAAAAAAAAAAAAAAAAGAACGAAACAGATGAAGGGTAGCAAGACAAAAAGGGAAGGCTAGTTTCCAAGCCCCTTTTACTTTGCTGTTCACACTGAAGGGCTGAGTAGAAGAGGGGCAGCTGGAGGCTTTCTGTACAGCAGGGTGCTGGTGAACAAGCTAGCTTACCAGCTTATGACGTCAGCTGGCCTCTCCTGGGCATAGCAAGATTTTTGAGAAATGATCTACATAATTTTAACCCAAACCCTATTCTTCTTAACTAAGGATAGAGATGATGTTATAGTTAGGATGATGCTTTATGTTTTACTTGAAAAACTTTTTTTTTTTTTGAGATATAACATTAGTTTCAGGTGTACAACGTGATTCGATATTTGTGTATATTGCAAAATGATCACTGCAGTAAGTCTAATATCTGTCGCCACACATAGGTTACAAATTTTTTTTTTTGTGATGAGAATTTTTAAGATTTAATCTGAGCAATTTCCAAATATATGGTATTATTAACTGTTGTCACCATGCTGTACGTACATCCTCATGACTTATCGCTGGAAGTTGGTAGCTTTTGACCCTCTTCACCCCTTTGCCCATCCCCTACCCCTAGAAACTACCAATCTGTTCTCTGTTCTTTGAGTTCATGTTGTTGTTGTTGTTGTTTTTAAAGATTCCGCATGTGAGATCATAGTTTGTCTTTTTCTGTCTGACTTATTTGACTTAGTATAACACCCTTGAGGTCCATCCCTATTGTTGTAAATGGCAAGATTTCATTCTTGATGGCTGAATAATTCATTGTGTATGTATGCCACGTTTTACTTATCCATAGATGGACACCTAGTTTGCTTCTATGTCTTGGCTGCTGTAAATAATGCTGCAGGAAACATAGGGTATGTGTATCTTTTGAGTTAGTGTTGTCATTTCTTTTGGATAAAAGCCAGAAGTGGTGGCTTATATTTTTTGGGGGGGGGGAAGCAGGTTCACCGTATAATCTCATATGGTATGTTTACAAAAATTTGGAGAAGCATGATCATCCTTACTTTATTGGTGAGGTTCACAGAGATTGTTACTTGCTGAGTAACTAGAACATGAAATTAGATTTCCCAATTTTGAATCCAGAGCTATTCTACCATTTTAATGTCTGGATTTTTACCTGAATGTTACAGTGGAATTCTTGATAAAGAGCATCTTGCAGTGATCAGACATTATTACCTGCTACTAAATCTGTTGTTGGTTCTCTCAACTTGCTACAGTGTGTGCCTTTTTCTCTTTATGATACCTTCTAATTTCATGCTAGGATTGTTTTGTGTGTGAAATCAAGTAATCAAGTAATTCCCTTTTCTTTGGGAAATTCTGGTTATAGAATTGTGGTACAGATAGTAACTCAGTGGAACAGAAAAGGGTCCAGGAACAGGCCTATATGAGTACTCATGTATGTGAAGGTGGCATTTCAATTCAGTGGAGAGAAGGTGTTTTTTTTTTCAGTAACTAGTATGGGGGTACAGTGTTTCATGTGGAAAAGCAAAGCAGGATCTTAAGTGAAATTTTCCTTTTCACTTGTTCTGTCTTAGGTCATATTTGTAACTATGTTTTTGTTTTATTTTTATAATAAAAATAGCTTACTTTTAAAAAACTGGTGACCTCATGATTTGATTTTCTTTTGTTGTGTTAATACCAGTTTATTCTGTTGTTACCATGAAAAATGAATTGGTCTAATGTTTCATGTTTTGCTCTTTATAAACCTTGCATATGTATTTTTTTTATTCTTATGTTAATCCCCATACATTACATCATTAGTTCTAGATGAAGTGTTCCATGATTCATTGTTTGTGCACAACACCCAGTGCTCCATGCAGAATGTGCCCTCCTCAATACCCACCACCAGGCTAACCCATCCTCCCACCCCCCTCCCCTCTAGAACCCTGTTTGTTTTTCAGAGTCCATCGTCTCTCATGGTTCGTCTACCCCTCCGATTTCCCCCGCTTCATTCTTCCCCTCCCGCTACCTTCTTCTTCTTTTTTTTTTCTTAACATATATTGCATTATTTGTTTCAGAGGTACAGATCTGAGATTCAACAGTCCTGCACAATTCACAGCACTTACCAGAGCACATACCCTCCCCAGTGTCTATCACCCAGTCACCCCATCCCTCCCACCCCACCCCCCACTCCAACAACCCTCAGTTTGATTCCTGCGATTAAGAATTCCTCATATCAGTGAGCTCATATTATACATGTCTTTCTCTTTTTGACTTATTTCACTCAACATAATACCCTCCAGTTCCATCCACGTCGTTGCAAATGGCAAGATCTCATTCCTTTTGATGGCTGCATAATATTCCATTGTATATATATACCACATCTTCTTTATCCATTCATCTGTCGATGGACATCTTGGCTCTTTCCACAGTTTGGCTATTGTGGACATTGCTGCTATAAACATTGGGGTGCACGTACCCCTTCGGATCCCTACTTTTGTATCTTTGGGGTAAATACCCAGTAGCCTTGCATATGTATTTTTAAATGTGGACTTTTAAGTTGATAAAAAAATACCTTAAAATGCAGGTATTTTTTAAACAGGAAAGATCTATATATTTACATTAGAAAGTATTGTCATGTATTGGCAAAATAATTCCAAAGAAGCCCACATTAATTGATGTATTCTTAAAAAACATATCAAGTCCTCCCCCCCACCAAAAAGAGGATGCAAGGCAACCACTCACACAGCTCCCTGTATTTCTTCATAAAACACAAACATTCTTGAAAGTACTTATTCAGTGTTTGTCTTTTCCCCTGAATTATTAGCTCTGTGAAGAGGCCTCCATGGTGGGATCTCAGTAAGCTGGCTTACCTCAAATTATGGACAGACATAAATAACACACACACACACACACGCACGTGCACATTCAAGCCAAACTCTTGCACGCACCCCCATGTGCACGCACTCTCACAGATAAACCGTTTCAGAGTGGGATCACTTCACTGACGGCATGCTATTTCAGATGCTGGGCACAGCTTACACAACCCTCTCCCCAGCAGATGCTCAGGGAGTCCCAGTGTCCTCTCTAGGAGCCACCTGGTGAGATGCATTGCAACAGTTCTGTCTCAGCCTGGGTTGCTCATAGACTCATCTGAGGAGCTTTTACAAATGCAGCTTTTACAAATGCAGACCCCGCCCTAAGCAATGAAATCAGTCTCTAGTGATGAGGTCTTGGAATCAGGATGTTTGCAGCCTCTGGGAAATTGCTCAGGCAGAACAGGTGAGAGACCACCACCCTAGGAGCCTTCTGAGGGCGAGGGCTTTTTGGGCCCCAACTTAGGGGTCCCTTTAGGAGCGGGGGCACCTGCTTGGGGAGCATCATCACTTGGAACTGCTTCCCTTGGTGAGGGGCTAAGCCCCTGAGCTCACAGGCTGGATTCAGTGGTAGTCTCATCAGTTAGGCCTTGGGATGAAAAGAGGTTCATGAATAGATGTTCAAGTTATAATTTCTACTGGACATTCCTTCCTGATCTATAGAAAACTTACAGTTCTGTACTGATTGTGCTAGTTTGCTCGGGCTGCTGTTATAAAACACCACAGACTGGGCGGCAGCTCAAACAGGTGTGCATTGTCGCATGGTCTGGAAGCCAGCCGCCCAAGTTCAAAGTGTGAGTAGGGTTGGTTCCTCCCAAGGCTATGAAGGAGAATCTGTTCAAGTCTGCTCCCCTAGCTTCTGGGGGTTTTCTGGCCCTCTTTGGCATTCCCTGGCATATAGAGGCACCGTCCAGTCTCTGCCGTCATGTTCACATGGTGTTCTCCCAGGTCACCGGTTTATTATAAAAGATGTAACGTAGGAACAGCCCAATGGGAGACATGCAGAGGGTGAGGCATAGGGAAAGGGCTAGGAGCTTCCACACTCTCTGACTTCTCATCTTCCCCGTATCTCCATATGTTTACCAACCTGGAAGGAAGCTCCCAAGCAGGTACTTTTATTTTTTATTTATTTTATTCTATTTTATTTAAATTCAATTAATTAGCATACAGTGTATTATTAGTTTTGGGGATAGAATACAGTGATCCATCAGTTATGTATAACACCCCATGCTCATTACATTACATGCCCTCCTTAATGTCCATCACCCAGTTACCCCATCCCCCACCCCCCTCCCTTCCTGAAACCCTCAATTTTTTTCCTATGGTTAAGAGTCTCTTATGTTTTGTCTCCCTCTCTGATTTCGTCTTGTTTTATTTTTTCCTCTCTTCCCCTATGATCCTCTGTTTTGTTTCTTAAATTCCTCATATGAGTGAGATCATATGATAATTGTCTTTCTCTGATTGACTTATTTCCCAAACAGGTACTTTTAATAGGTAGTTTTAATTCCCCAATTTCCTTATGTTGCTTCTTGAGAGCTTTTGATTTTACTTTAAATTTTTATTTTATAATACTCAGCATTCTTTTATGATGCAACTCCTGTAACTTTCATTACAGGCAAAGATGATTTCTGCTCACCATTTTATTTATGGTTTCCTTATCTGAGCTGAACTTCTTACAGCCATGGCTCAGTTGTCAACGTGACACAGCTTCTACTTCATTAAAATCTGGATGCCAATGTCAGCGCCTCAGAAACACTACACCTTTATCAAATAATTTGAAATGAACTTGCATAATTGAGGTTGTTATATGATCTCAGAACACAAGAATCCAAAGTGAAGGGTATGAAATATTACCTGTCTTTTTTGGTGATACATTTAAGTGGGGTGCTTTACAATACCTCCAATTAATCCTATAGATAAACAGCTACAGTTTTCTGTCGGTGAGATACATACACATATTTATTACCTAAAATACTTTTTTACGTTTTAAAGAATGCTTAATAGATGCTATAAGAACATTTAGAATACAAAGTGAACTAGTAGTTTATTGTAGGATTCTGACACCCACCTGATTTTCATTAAACTGGACATTTATATTGCTTTATTTAACTACTTTCGCACTTGCTTTTCCTAATACTTCTTTCTTCCATCTAACCTGCCATCTCCATGTATCTTTTCAGTTACACAAAAGAGAAGGGAATAAACATGCTGCTGTGAAATCTTAACCTGTTTTTGTAAGACCTCTGGATGGTATGGACTTGTAGTGGAGAGTGGCTAAGAAAAGGCAGATGGTTCAAAGACTGAGGATAAGGTCGGGTCTGCTGTTACAAGTAGATGTCAGCATCATATGGACTTACTTTTCAGAGAATCATTTCACAGCAAAACTGTGGGAAAGGTGTAGAGATTTCCCCTGCCTCCCACAGCCCATATCCTTCCCCATTATCAGCATCCCTTGAAGTATACATTTGTTACAATCAACAAACCTGCTATGATACAGTACAATTACCCAAAGTCCACAGTTGACATTATGGTTCACTGTTAGTATCCGTACATTCTGTGGATTTCAACAAATGTATGATGACATGTATCCATCATTATGGTGTCAGAATTTTCACTGCCTGGTAAAAATCCTGTGTTCCCACCAGCCCTTAGCAACTGCTGATGTTTTTACTGTCTCTATAGTTTTGCCTTTTTCAGAACATCATATAGTTGGAATCATACAGTATGTAGGCTTTTCAGATTGGCTCTTTCACATAGTAATCTGTGTTTAAAATTCTTCCCTGTCTTTTCATGCCTTGATAGCTCTTTTTTTTTTTTTTTTTTAAGCACAGAATAATATTCTATCATTTGGGTGTATCACAGTTGATTTATCCATTTTATCCATTTGTCTACATCTTGGTCATTTCCAGGTTTTGATAGTTATGAATAGCTGCTATAAACATATGTGTGCATGTTTTTACATGAACATAGTTTTCAACTCTTTTGGGTAAATATCAAGGAGCATGATTGCTGGATCACTTGATAAGAGTATATTTAGTTTTTTTTTTTTTTTTAAAGATTAATGAGAGAGAGCACACATGAGAGGGGGGAGGGCCAGAGGGAGAAGCAGACCCCCTGCCGAACAGGGAGCCCAATGCGGGACTAGATCCTGGGACTCCAGGATCATGACCCGGCCGAAGGCAGTCGCTTAACCAACTGAGCCACCCAGGCGCCCATTAAAGATTTTATTTATTTGAAAGAGAGAGAGCACATGAGAGGGGGGAGGGCCAGAGGGAGAAGCAGACTCTCTGCCGAGCAGGGAGCCCGATGCGGGACTCGATCCAGGGACTCCAGGATCATGACCTGAGCCGAAGGCAGATGCTTAAACGACTGAGCCACCCAGGCACCCGAGTATGTTTAGTTTTGTAAGAAACTGCCAAACTATTTTCCAAAGTGGTTGTACTATTTTACATTCCACTCAGTAAAGCCTGAGAGTTCCTGTTGCTCCATATTCTTGCTAGCGTTTCGTGGTGGTAGTGTACAGGATTGGGGTCATTCTAACAGGTGTGTAGTAATGGCTTATTGTTGTTTTAATTTGCATTTTCCTGATGACATATGAGGTAGAATATCCTTTCGTGTGCTTATTTGTCATCTGTATATCTTTTTTGGTCTTTGGCCTATTTTTTAGTCATTTTTTAAAAAATTTTTGTAAGCTTTATATATTTTGCCTATATATAAAGCTTAATGTTCCTTTATCAGATATGTCTTTTGTGAACATTTTCCCAGTTTGTGTGTTGTCTTATCTCTCAACATTGTTTTTCACAGGGCAGAATTTTTAAATTTTAATTAAGTCCAGCTTGTTCAATTATTTCTTTCATGGATTATGCTTTTGGTGTTGTCTAAAAGTCATTGCCAAGGTCTTCTAGGTATTGTTGTATGTTCTAGGAGTTTATAATTTTACATTTTACATTTAAATCTGTAATCCATTTTGTGTTAATTTCTGTGAAAGATTTAAGGTTTGTGTCTAGATTCTTCCTCTTTTTTTTTTTTTTTCAGATGGGTATTCGGTTCTCTAGATAGGTTTTCCTTTTGTTTTTGTTTTTGCTTTTTTTAAGATTTTATTTATTTGTCCAAGAAAGAGAGTACAAGCAGGGGGAGCGGCAGGCGGAGGGAGAAGCAGGCTCCCCGCTGAGCAAAGAGCCAGATGTGGGACTCGATCCCAGGACCCCAGGATCATGACCTGAGTCAAAGGCAGAGGCTCAACCGACTGAGCCACCCAGGCATCCCATTTTTTTTTTAAATTAAAAGTTATATGTTCATTTCTGAAAAACAAAAATGAAAACTCACATCTAAATCTCAACATCTGGTAAAATAATCTATTTAAACCTGCAGTATCTAAGAATTGTGCAGTTATATACAATTATATACAACTCACTATATAGAATAATGGGTATTCTGTACCTTGTGCAATAACACGTAACAGCTATGAGGTAGAATGTAAGACTAAACTTTGTAGGTTAACAGCTCTAAATATCAGTGAGGGCTTGTAATTCTATAAATAATTTTAGCAGTATAAATTGTATTTTCATAAGAATACACTGTATTTTGTCTTTTATTTTTTTTCTTACAATATCCAAGTTCAAATGATTACTTTATCTTACAAGATTCAAGATCAATTACATGTATAGCATTAGATTAATAAATATATTTTAAATTGTGTAAACATCCTTTGTAACCAGAACACTGCCTAACACAGATGTGTAGTTATTAATTTTTATTGAATAAATCGATACATCCTTATATTTGTGGTTGATGACCCATAAGTGAGTCAATAAATAATTAACTACTCAACATTTTCACTGCAAAGTATTATATACTGTTAGGATACAAAAATGAAGTTTCAGGTTCATAACAAAATCAAGTAGACATGAAAAGTTTCAACAAGGAATAGTTTTTTTGATAGTAGCCAGTATAAATAGATGAATTATACATTTATTTTCTTCTGTTTTCCTCACATCCATCATTAAATTAGTTGTGATTTCTATTTATGTATAAATGAATGATTAGTTCAGATGAGCTCTTTGGTTTTAAATGATTCTAGTTGGGCTCTACTAATTATAATTCTAGACTATATATATAAATGAAAATCAATATGTACTACATGCAGGTAAGTGAAAAAAATACTTTGCCCAGGAATTCCAAAGTTTGGGTTGATCACTGAGGATTGGATGGTTGGGGGAAGTCTAGACCAGCTAATTCTTGGATGAAGAATATGTGACTTGCAGGGGGAGAAGGAATTCAAACCCTGATAGCTTAGAACAAAAACAGGCTGAAGGATTTGATCTTTTCTGCTCTTTTAACCTAGATCTCAAGCCTGGATATGACTGCTTCAGTGCTAGAAAAGATCAGTTAGTCCTATGGCAGAAAGAAGAAATTAAATGACATGTGTCCATATGTTCATGGCCCATCTGTGCCGGGTGTTTTGTTTGTTTTTAATTAGGGATTGTCTTAGTCTGTTCAGGTTGATATAACAAAGTACCATAGACTGGGTGGCTTATAAACAGTAGAAACTTAATTTTTTAAAAGATTTTACTTATTTATTTGATCGAGAGAGAGAGCGCACACACACAAGCAGGGGGAGAAGCAGAGGCAGAGGGAGAAGCAGGCTTTCCCCTGAGCAGGGAGCCCTATGCGGGGCTCAATCCTAGGACCCTGGGACCATGACCTGAGCCAACGGCAGAGGCTCAACTGACTGAGCCATCCAGGCGCCCCAATAGTAGAAACTTATTTCCCATACTTGTGGAGGCTGTAAAGTCTGAGATCAGGATGCCAACATGGATGAGTTCTGGTGAGGGCTCCCTTCCAGGTTGCAATCTGCCAACTTCTTTTCCTGTCCTCACATGGTGGAAAGAAAGTGAGCTTGCTTTCTGGCCTAGTCTTATGAGGTCGCTAATCCCATTCACTAGGGCTCCACTCTTATAATCTAATTATTTCCTCAAGTTCTTACCTCCCAATACCATCACACTGGGGTTTAGGTTTCAACATATGAATTTTGGGGGAGGAAAACATTCAGCTATTAACAGGGAGGATGAAGAGGAGGTGGTTCTCAAAGCAGTTGGATCTGGGATCCAGGGCTAAGACACTTATCTGTAGCATCCAAAAAGAGCCAATTCAAGCCAAGTGTGATGTGACCCATAAAATGTTTTAAAACCTGTTCAGTCAAAATAGTACTTTCTCTCTATTTTTTGAAGATTTTATTTATTTAAGTAATCTCTACACCTAACCTGGGGCTCAAACTCATGACCCTAAGATCAAGAGTCACATGCTCTTCCGACTGAGAAAGCCAGGCACCTGATTCTCTTTGGAGGTAGAATGTTGCATAGAGGACAGAGTATTGCATGGGAGATAGAATGGTTGGAGAAGAGCCATGAGCTTTTTTTGAGCTGTGGTCCTCATTCAGTTTCCCAACACACACAAAAAAGTATGATACAAGACCATCAGTAAAAATGGATCTTGGTGGTAGTGATTTCTAAATAGGGCAAAGGAAAGAAAGCATTCTCCCTCAGGGAAATGATTCAGACTTTGAGGGAGGAGTAGGTAGTTTGAAAAAGTCCCTTTCTGCCCAGGGGATTCTGATGCACCATCCTTTCTAATTCGTTATGAATCTTGCCTTAATTTCATCCACAGTGAAAACATGATGTAAGGAGGGTGGTGAATATAGAAGAAATAAAATGTAATTGTTATCATCCTATTGGTTGTGACCGATACTAAAACTGAGAGGAATATGTGAAAATATAAGTGATAGCCTGAGATGGAGGGAAAACAGCTAAAATGGAAAGATAAATAATAGTTCTGACTATATGTCATCTAAAAATGTACTATTCTTAATGAGAATAATAAACTGTGGAAGATGTGTTGGCATTTGTGGGTAATTGAGGTATGGATCACTGAACAAGTCAGTGCGATTTCTGTCATGTGTGACCATTGGATCAACTGGATTCTGTAAGAAATCTGACAATTCTGTGAAGTCTGGAAAAAGATGTTTCTAGATTTATTCTGTGATCCCATTGAATTCTTTAAAATATTATCAAAATTTATTTAAATGATATTTGTCTGTTTTGGTCATTAAAATATTTTATAAGGACATTTCCCACTTTTAAATTAGGGAAGTGCCAGTTGAAATCACATAAGTACCTTTAACTGGAATTCAGTAGTTTCTGCAAGTTCTCATTCTGCAATGAAGTGCTGATATTCAGATACTGTAGAACTGCCCCAGGGAAAAGTTTAATACTAGGAGATTTCCTGTGCTCATTTGGATTTACCCAGTGTTGTTAAATTGAATCATTGTGAAATATCAGACATTCCCTGAATGATTTCATCTTACTATAAGATTCCTCACCAGAGCATTTCAACCAATTCTTGGCTGATGTTATTACTGCAGTGATGTTTGAGAAGGGAAATGGAGCAAATTTCTTTGTGTGTATTTATGAACCTGAAAAGACAGTTCTCTGGCCAAAACAGGATGATCTTGAAACTAGAGCTTCCCATCTAGACAAGTCCCAGCATTTTAGAAATAACACAACTTACCTTGGAGACTGTTCTTAAAGTCTGCATCATGTAAGCCTCAAATATTCATGTTAATTGGTTAGTAATTACAATATGGAAAACTTTCTTTTATGAGTTTGACTTTTTTTTAAGAGAGTGGTGGAGGGGCAGAGGGAAAGGTAGAGAGAGAATCTTAAGCAGGCTTCATGCCCAGTGAGGAGCCCATCCTGGGGCTGGATTTCATGACCCTGACATCACTACCTGAGCCGAAATCAAAAGTCAGAGGCTTAACTAGCTGAGCTACCCAGGCCCCCCTTATTTTGCTTTGGCCAATTCAGAGCATACTCTGGTAACTGGCACTTTTGTGTTCTTACAGTACAATGATGAGTGATGTTTACGTAGTATCTCAAAGGTACCATAAAAATCAAGTTCTTCCGTGTCGTCAAAGGAGCATAAAACTAATCAAAATAGTTGTGTGAAACATGCTTTATTATATTGATTTTTTATTTTGAAAATGTAAGATATTTAACTGGAATTCTCCACTTCTGAACCATATTATATAATTTACCATACTGATTTGATTTACTATATTTATATATTATTACATGTTAGTCCCAAATTGTATTACTCGTGTACATTGCTAGCAAAACAACATGCAAGACTTTTCTTTTTGAAGAGAATAGAGGCTAATAAGACCAGCAGAGATCTCATAAGGAATTGCAAAAAAATTTATAAGATACTAAAATAATGTTACATTGCATGATTCCAGAAGTATTTATGTATGGAACTAAAAAGAATATAAATTTATGCTATTTCCATCATGATTTTTGTGTCCAACTGGATATCTCTATATAAACATCCTTTAGTCATTTCAGGAACAAGGTATAAATGTAATCAGGTTCCATTGACATTGAAGATTAGTAACCCAGAAAAAAATTCTTGTTTAAACACATTCTGTAAGAGAAATGTTAATATATCCCTCACCCAGCTACACAGCACATACTAAAATCTGCTTAGCAAAAATCAGGTGTGGTTTATTTGGCGAGGTCTGTTTTTTTGTTTTGTTTTGTTTTGTTTTTTAAACAACTGAAGGACTAGTATAAAATGCATGAATTTATAATGTGGAATGGAAACTATAGGCATTTTCTCATACAATTAAACATAATTATACACAACTATATATAAACTGTATTCAGTGAGGTTTTGTTTTTCTCCCATTTTAGGCTAAGTTCTGCTTTGGAAATAGGCAACCCTCAAATCTCAGTTGCTTCACATGCCAAAGTTGATTTAATCCTTGTCTTCCTGTCTGACAGAGCTTGGCCTTTTCTCTGCTCCATGTAATCTGCACACAAGCACCTGACCGACTGTCTGGTTATCTCTGGAAGTTGCTGGTCTGAAGGCAGAGGGGAAAAAATGGCAAACCATGAGCTTTAAGGTTTACAGTTTGGCTTAGAAATAACACACTTCTCTCCAGCAAGTATCTCACATTTCCTTTCAGAATGGCAGTGAATAATCTTCCTGTAGGGAGGGCTTCCTGGTGGGGTAAACATACAGAGAGGGGCAGCAAGTATTCTAAACAATAATATATTCTAACAAAATCCACAATAATATATTTTAATAATATATTCCAATAAACTTCTAGTTACTTCTCATTAAAGAACTGATAAAAATCCTTAGACCGGGGCACCTGGGTGGCTCAGTCGGTTAAGCGTCTGCCTTCAGCTCAGGTCATGATCCTGGGATCGAGTCCCACATCAGGCTCCTTGCTCAGTGGGGAGCCTGCTTGTCCCTCTCCCTCTGTGCCTCCCCCATGCTCATGCTCTCTCTCTCTCAAATAAATAAAATCTTAAAAAAAAAAAAATCCTTAGACCAAGTGTGGTTAAATGTGATTCAATTCATATTAATTTGTGATTTTGTTTTGTGAATCCACTGCTTTTACTGCCAAACTGTACCTTAATGGATTTTTTAAATCATTTTTTCTTATATAAAACTCTAGTATCTTTTATCTGTCGCCACTCCAAGTTATTTTATTCAGCAGTTGCTTAAGACACACTCTTAAATATTCACGGATATGGTAGAGTTCCTACCCCTCAGAAGCTCACAGTTTGGGGAAATAATTACATTGAATATTGTGATGATAATAGAGTATATATAAGTTATTCTGGTGAATATTATTGCAAAAATTGTGAAATGTGCTTTATGTAGATTTTCTCATATAATACAACAGTGCTGCCATGTAGATATCATTAGTTTTTCATAATTACAGATGAGGCTTAAGGTGGGTAAGGGACATGCCTGAGGTTAGATAGCTATGCTCAACTCAAACCAGGTCATGTGCTCTAGAGTCTAAACTCTCTTCCACCACACTCTCCTCTCAGCCCCTATTTTTATTTCTCTGAAAATGTGTTATTTTCAGTTTGTGTGATCCTAAGGTTATTTACTTTGTGTTCTGCATCTGGGTTATTGGCCATACAGATGGCTATTTTCTACCATTTTTGATAGGATAAGTACCTGTCCTCTCTGCTTTAGGTTCAAAACTGAAATGTACATCCCATTGGGCAAGACATGAGAAGTACCTGACCTTCTGTACATCTTTATTCAACTTTCCCTGTGGGAACTGTTTAGGAGTCTTTTATTATTTATCCACTCCAAAATGGATCAATTTATGTTCAATGTACTTATTCTAAAATGAAAAAAAAATAAAACCTTATGATGAAAATACGTTTAAGTACATATAGTAGTTTTAGATACTCTCACTTTAAATTACTAAGCCTTACTTTATGGACAGTAAATTTATCCAAAATATTTCTGTTGAATAGAGTACTTCTTTCTTCTTCTTCTTTCTTCTTTTTAAATTAGAGCTTTTCATCAAAAAATTGAACACTTTTGGAGGTGGAGAGTTTTTTAAATCATTGCAGATGTCTGGGAGAATCCAGATACCTACTTGCAGAGATGTGATGGAAGGAAGGTAGCATTAGATAAAATGCAAAAGTAAAAAAAAAAAAGTAAAATGTAAGTCTTTCCTTGCAGACTTTGTTTTTCATCACTGAAGCAGGACTCCTCTGTCTTCTACCCATTCCATCCTAATGTAAACTTATTCCCCAGACACAAATGAGTGATGGACATTTTTTTTTTTTAGTTTTTATTTAAATTCCAGTTAACATACAGTGTAATATTAGTTTCAGGTGTACAATATAGTGATTTAATATTTTTTTTAAGATTTTATTTATTTATTTGAGAGAGAGAGAATGAGAGACAGCATGAGAGGGAGGAGGGTCAGAGGGAGAAGCAGACTCCCTGCTGAGCAGGGAGCCTGATGCGGGACTTGATCCTGGGACTCCAGGATCATGACCTGAGCCAAAGGCAGTCACTTAACCAACTGAGCCACCCAGGCGCCTGTGATTTAATATTTTTATACATCACCCCGTGCTCATCGCAACAAGTGTACTACTTAATCCCCATCACCTATTTAACCCATCCCCCCAAGACATCTCCCCCCTGGTATCCATCAATTCGTTCTCTATAGTTAAGATTCTGTTTCTTGGTTTGCCCCCTTTGTTCATTTTTTTTTTTCTTAAATTCCACATATGGGTGAAATCATGTGGTATTTGTTTTTCTCTCACTCTTGACTTATTTCTCTTATCATAATACTCTAGCTCCAACCATGTCATTGCAAATGGCAAGATTTCATTCTTTTTTATGGCTGAGTAATATTCCATTGTTTACATATATACCACTTCTTTATCCATTTATCTATGGATGGATACTTAGGCTGCTTCCATAATTTGGATATTGTAAATAATGCTGCTAGAAATACAGGGGTGCATATATCTCCTTGAATTAGTGTTTTTGTATTCTTTGGGTAAATACATAGTGATGGGATTCCTAGATAGTAGTTGGGTAGCTCTTTTTTTTAACTTTTTGAGGAACCTCCATACTGTCTTCCAAGGTGGCTGCCCCAGTGTGTATTCCCACCAACAGTGCAAGAGAGTTTCCCTTTCTTGACATCCTCATCAACACTTGTTTCTTGTGTTGTTGATTTTAGCCATTCTGACAGGTGTGAGGTGATATCTCATTGTGGTTTTGATTTGCATTTCCCTGATGATGAGTGATGTGAGTAATGTTGAGCATCTATTCATGTGTCTGTTGGCCATCTGGATGTCTTCTTTGGAGAAATGACTTTTCATGTCTTCTGCCCATTTTTAATTGGGTTATTATTTTCGGTGTTGAGTTGTATCAGTTTTTTAAAATATATTTTTTGATACCCCTTAGTGGCTATGTCATTTGCAAATATATTCTCCCATTCATTAGGTTGTCTTTTAGTATTGTCAGTTGTTTTCTTTGCTGTGCAGAATCTTTTTATTTTGATGTAGTCCCAGTATTTTATTTTTGCTCTTGTTTCCCTTGCCTCAAGAGACATATCCAGAAGGATGTAGCTACAATCAGTGTCAGAGAAGTTACTGCCTGTGCTCTCTTCTAGGATTTTTATGGTTTCCTCTCTCACATTTAGGTCTTTCATCCATTTTGAGTTTACTTTTGTGAGTGGTGTAAGAAAGTAGTCCAATTTCATTCTTTTGCATGTAGTTGTCCTGTTTTCCCAGCACCATTTGTTGAAGAGGCTGTCTTTTCCCCATTGCTCTTTTGTCGAAGATTAATTGACCTTGTAATTGTGGATTTCTGGCTTTCTATTCTTTTCTATTGATCTATGTGTCTGTTTTTGTGCCAATTGTTTTGATTACTACAGCTTTGTAATATCTGTTGATGTCTGGAATTGTGGTGCTTCCATTTTTGCTCTTGATTTTCTTTTTCAAGGTTTCTTTGGCCATTTGGGGTCTTTTGTGCTTCTGTACAAATTTTGGGATTGTTTATTATAATTCTGGGAAAAATGCTATTGGTATTTAGATTGGGATTGCATTAAGTCCATAGATTGCTGTGGGTAGTATAGACATTTAAAAAATACTTGTCCTTTCAGTCCATGAGCATGAAATGTCTTTCCATTTTTTTTGTGTCATCTTCTATTCCTTTCATCAGTGTTTTATAATTTTCAGAGTATAGGTCTTTCAACTCTTTGGTTAAGTTTATTCCTAGATACTTTATTATTTTTGGTGCAATTGTAAGTGGGATTATTTCCTTAATTTCTCTTTCTGCTGTTTCATTATTGATTTATAGAAATGCAATGGATTTCTAGACATTGATTTTGTGTACTGTGACTTTACTGAATTAATTTATCAGTTCTAGTAGTTTTTTGGTGGAGTCTTCAAAGTTTTCTATATGTAGCATGATGTCATCTGCAAATAGTGGAAGTTGTACTTCTTCCTTGCAGATTTGGATGCCTTTTATTTCTTTTTGTTGTCTGATTGCTGTGGCTAGAATTTCTAGTACTATGTTAAATGCAATTGGTGAGAGTGGATACTGTCCTTGTCTTGTTCCTGACATTAGGGGAAAAGCTCTCACTTTTTCCCTTTTGAGGATGATATTAGCTATAGGTTTTTCATAGAGACCTTTATTATATTCAACTATCTTCCCTCTAAACCTACTGTGTTGAGGGTTTTTATCATGAATCGATGTACTTTGTCAAATGCTTTTTCTGCATCTGTTGAAATACACTGTTTTTATCCTCTCTTATTGATATAATGTATCACCTTGATTGATTTGCGAATACTGAACCACTCTTGCATCCCAAGAATAAACCCCACTTGATTATGGTGAATGATTTTTTTAATGTATTATTGCATTTGGTATGCTCATATTTTGTTGAGGACTTTTACGTCTATGTTCATCAGAGATATTGGCCTGCAGTTCTCTTTCTTCATGGTATGTTTATTTGGTTTTAGTATCAGGGTAATGATGGCCTCATAGAATGCATTGGAAATTTCCTTATGTATTTTTTGGAAATGTTTGAGAAGAATAGTATTAACTCTTCTTTAAATATTACATAGAATTCACCTGTGAAGCTGTCTGGTCCTAGACTTTGGCTTTTAGGGAGTTTTTGAATTATTCACTTTCATTGCTGGTAATCAGTCTGTTCAAATTACCTATTTCTTCTTCATTTTTGGTAGGTTATAGATTTCTGGATATGTATCCATTTTTTCTAGCTTCTCTAATTAGTTAGCATATAATTTTCCATAATACTCTGTTACAATTGTTTGTGTTCTGTGGTGTCAGTTGTTATTTATCCTCTTTCATTTGTGATTTTGACTCCTTTTTTATTTAATGAGTTTGATTAGAGGCTTATCAATTTTGATCTTTCCAAAAACCAGCTCCTATTTCAATGGATCTGTTTTTTTTTTTTTTCTGTTACTGATTTCTGTTTTAAGCTTTATTATTTCCTTCTTCCTGCTGGTTTTGGTTTTGTTTTTTTTCCCTAGCTCCTGCACATTTGAGGCTAGGTTGTTTATTTGAGATATTTCTGGCTTCTTCAGGTGGGCCTGTATTGCTATAACCTTCCCTCTTGGAACTGCTTTTGCTGAATCATGAAGATTTTGGACCATTGTGTTTTCATTTTCATTTTTCTCCATGTTATTTTTGATTTCTTCTTTGATTTCTTGGTTGACCCATTCATTGCTTAGTAGCATGTTATTTAACCTCCATGTATTTGTGCTCTTTCCAGATTTTTTCTTGTGGTTGGTTTCTATTTTCATAGTGTTGTCAGAAAAGATGCATGGTATAACCTTGATCTTTTTGTATTTGTTGAGACTTGTTTTGTGGCCTAATATGTGATATATTATGGAGAATGTTTCATGTGAACTTGAAAAGAATGTATTATGCTGTTTTAGGATGGAATGTTTTGAATATGTCTGTTAAATCTGTCTGGGCCAGTGTGTCAGTCAAAGTCATTGTTTCCTTATTGATTTTCTACTTGGATGATCTGTCCATTGGTGTAAGTGGGGTGTTAAAGTCCCCTACTATTATTGTATTACTATGAATTAGTTACCTTATGTTTGTTATTAACTGTTGTATGTATTTGGATGCTTCCATGTTGGGTGCATAAATATTTACAATTGTTATTTCTTTTTATTGGATTTCTCCATTATTTTTTAAATTTTTTATTATTATGTTAATCACCATACATCTTTAGTTTTTGATATAGTGTTCCATGATTCATTGTGCATAACATCCAGTGCTCCATGCAGAATGTGCCCTCCTCAATACCCATCACCAGGCTAACCCATCCTCCCACCCCCATCCCCTCTAGAACCCTCAGTTTGTTTTTCAGAGTCCATCACCTCTCATGGTTCGTCTCCCCCTCTGATTTCCACCCCCTTCATTCTTCCCCTCCTGCTATCTTCCTTTTTTTTTTTTCTTAACATATATTGCATTATTTGTTTCAGAGGTACAGATCTGAGATTCAACAGTCTTGCACAATTCACAGCGCTCACCATAGCACATACCCTGCCCAATGTCTATCACCCATCCACCCCAACTCTCCCACCCCATCCCCCACTCCAGCAACCCTCAGTTTGTTTCCTGAGATTAAGAATTCCTCATATCAGTGAGGTCATATGAAACATGTCTTTCTCTGATTGACTTATTTCACTCAGCATAACACCCTCCAGTTCCATCCACGTCGTTGTAAATGGTAAGATCTCATTCCTTTTGATGGCTGCATAATATTCCATTGTATATTTATACCACATCTTCTTTATCCATTCATCTGTCGATGGACATCTTGGCTCTTTCCACAGTTTGGCTATCGTGGACATTGCTGCTATAAACATCGGGGTGCACATACCACTTCAGATCCCTACATTTGTATCTTGGGGTAAATACCCAGTAGTGCAATTGCTGGGTCATAGGGTAGCTCTATTTTCAACTTTTTGAGGAACCTCCATATTGTTTTCCAGAGTGGTTGCACCAGCTTGCATTCCCACCAACAGTGTAGGAGGGTTCCCCTTTCTCTGCATCCCCACCAACATCTGTCGTTTCCTGACTTGTTAATTTCAGCCATTCTGACTGGTGTGAGGTGGTATCTCATTGAGGTTTTGATTTGGATTTCCCTGATGCCAAGCGATGTTGAGGACTTTTTCATGTGTCTGTTGGCCATTTGGATGTCTTCTTTGTAGAAATGTCTGTTCATGTCTTCTGCCCATTTCTTGATTGGATTCTTTGTTCTTTGGGTGTTGAGTTTGATGAGTTCTTTATAGATTTTGGATACTAGCCCTTTATCTGATATGTCATTCGCAAATATCTTCTCCCATTCTGTCGGTTGTCTTTTGGTTCTGTTGACTGTTTCCTTTGCTTTGCAAAAGCTTTTTATCTTGATGAAGTCCCAATAGTTCATTTTTGCCCTTGCTTCCCTTGCCTTTGGCAATGTTTCTAGGAAGAAGTTGCTTTGGCTGAGATCAAAGAGGTTGCTGCCTGTGTTCTCCTTTAGGATTTTGATGGACTCCTCTCTCACACTGAGGTCTTTCAACCATTTGGAGTCTATTTTTGTGCGTGGTGTAAGGAAATGGTCCAGTTTCATTCTTCTGCATGTGGCTGTCCAATTTTCCCAACACCATTTGTTGAAGAGACTTCTTTCCATTGGACATTCTTTCCTGCTTTGCCAAAGATTAGTTGATCATAGAGTTGAGGGTCCATTTCTGGGCTCTCTATTCTGTTCCATTGATCTATGTGTCTGTTTTGGTGCCAGTACCATACTGTCTTGATGGTGACATCTTTGTAATAGAGTTTGAAGTCCGGAATTGTGATGATGCCAGCTTTGCTTTTCTTTTTCAACATTCCTCTGGCTATTTGGGGTCTTTTCCGGTTCCATACAAATTTTAGGATTATTTGTTCCACTTCTTTGAAAAAAGTGGATGGTATTTTGATGGGGATTGCATTGAATGTGTAGATTGCTCTAGATAGCATTGACATCTTCACAATATTTGTTCTTCCAATCCATGAGCATGGAACGTTTTTCCATTTCTTTGTGTCTTCCTCAATTTCTTTCATGAGTATTTTATAGTTTTCTGAGTACAGATCCTTTGCCTCTTTGGTTAGATTTATTCCTAGGTATCTTATGGTTTTGGGTGCAGTTGTAAATGGGATCAACTCCTTAATTTCTCTTTCTTCTGTCTTGTTGTTGGTGTATAGGAATGCCACTGATTTCTTTGCATTGATTTTATATCCTGCCACTTTACTGAATTCCTGTATGAGTTTTAGCAGTTTTGGGATGGAGTCTTTTGGGTTTTCCACATAAAGTATCATATCATCTGCAAAAGTGAGAGTTTGACTTCTTCTTTGCTGATTTGGATGCCTTTTATTTCTTTTTGTTGTCTGATTGCTGTGGCTAGGACTTCTAATACTATGTTGAATAGCAGTGGTGATAGTGGACATCCCTGCTGCGTTCCTGACCTTAGGGGGAAAGCTCTCAGTTTTTTCCCCATTCAGAATGAGGTTCGCTGTGGGTTTTTCATAGATGGCTTTTATGATATTAAGGTTTGTACCCTCTATGCCTATACTCTGAAGAGTTTTGATCAAGAAAGGATGCTGTACTTTGTCAAATGCTTTTTCTGCATCTGTTGAGATCATATGATTCTTGTTCTTTCTTTGTTAATGTATTGTATCCCGTTGATTGATTTGTGGATGTTGAACCAACCTTGCAGCCCAGGAATAAATCCCACTTGGTCATGGTGAATAATCCTTATGTACTGTTGGATCCTATTGGCTAGTATTTTGGTGAGAATTTTTGCATCCATGTTCATCAGGGATATTGGTCTGTAATTCTCCTTTTTGATGGGGTCTTTGTCTGGTTTGGGGATCAAGGTAATGCTGGCCTCATAAAACGAGTTTGGAAGTTTTCCTTCCATTTCTACATTTTGGAACAGTTTCAGAATAGGTATTAATTCTTCTTTAAATGTTTGGCAGAATTGCCCTGGAAAGCCATCTGGCCCTGGGCTTTTGTTTGTTGGGAAATTTTTGATGACTGCTTCAATTTCCTTAGTGGTTATAGGTCTGTTCAGGTTTTCTATTTCTTCCTGGTTCAGGTTTGGTAGTTGATACATCTCTAGGTATGCCTCCATTTCTTCCAGGTTATCTAGTTTGCTGGCATAGAGTTGCTCATAATATGTTCTTATAATTGTTTGTATTTCTTGGTGTTGGTTGTGATCTCTACTCTTTCATTCATGATTTTGTTGATTTGGGTCATTTCTCTTTTCTTTTTGATAGGTCTGGACAGGGGTTTATCAATCTTGTTAATTCTTTCAAAGAACCAGCTCCTAGTTTCGTTGATCTGTTCTACTGTTCTTTTGGTTTCTATTTCATTGATTTCTGCTCTGATCTTTATTACTTCTCTTCTCCTGCTGGGTTTAGGCTTTATTTGCTGTTTTTTCTCTAGCTCCTTTAGGTGTAGGGTTAGGTTGTATACTTAAGACCTTTCTTGTTTTTTGAGAAAGGCTTGTATTGCTAAATACTTTCCTCTTAGGACTACCTTTGCTGCATCCCAAAGATTTTGAAGGGTTGTGTTTTCATTTTCATTGGTTTCCATGAATTTTTTAAATTCTTCTTTAATTTCCTGGTTGACCCATTCATTCTGTAGTAGGATGCTCTTTAGCCTCCATGTATTTGAGTTCTTTCTGATTTTCCTCTTGTGATTGAGTTCTAGTTTCAAAGCATTGTGGTCTGAAAATATGCAGGGACTAATCTCAATATTTTGGTACTGGTTGAGACCTGATTTGTGACCTAGGATGTGATCTATTCTGGAGAATGTTCCATGGGCACTAGAGAAGAATGTGTATTCTGTTGCTTTGGGATGGAATGTTCTGAATATGTCTGTGAAGTCCATTTGGTCCAGTGTGTCATTTAAAGTCTTTATTTCCTTGTTGATCTTTTGCTTAGATGATCTGTCCATTTCAGGAGGGGGTTGTTAAAGTCCCTCACTATTATTGTATTATTGTCAATGTGTTTCTTTGCTTTTGTTATTAATTGCCTTATATAATTGGCTGTTCCCATGTTGGGGACATAGATATTTACAATTGTTAGATCTTCTTGTTGGATAGACCCTTTAAGTAGTATGTAGTGTCCTTCCTCATCTCTTATTACAGTCTTTGGTTTAAAATATAATTTGTCTGATCTAAGGATTGCCACCCCAGCTTTCTTTTGGTGTCTATTAGCATGTTAAATGGTTTTCCACCCCCTCACTTTCAATCTGGGGGTGTCTTTGGGTCTAAAATGAGTCTCTGGCAGACAGCATATCGATGGGTCTTGTTTTTTAATCCAATCTGATAGTCTGTGTCTTTTGTTTGGGACATTTAGCCCATTTACATTCAGGGTAACTATTGAAAGATAGGAATTTAGTGCCATTGTATTGCCTGTAAGGTGACTGTTACTGTATATTGTCTGTGTTCCTTTCTGGTCTATGTTGCTTTTAGGCTCTTTCTTTTTTTTTTTTTTTTTAAGATTTTATTTATTCATAAGAGACAGACAGAGAGAGGCAGAGGGAGAAGCAGGCTCCCCGCTGAGCAGGGAGCCCTATGCGGGACTCGATCCCAGGACCCTGGGATCATGACCTGAGCTGAAGGCAGACGCCTAACCATCTGAGCCACCCAGGCGCCCGCTTTTAGGCTCTGTTTTTGCTTAGATGACCCCTTTCAATATTTCCTGTAGGGCTGGTTTTGTGTTTGCAAATTCCTTTAGTTTTTGTTTGTCCTGGAAGCTTTTTATCTCTCCTTCTATTTTCAATGACAGCCTAGCTGGATATAGTATTCTTGGCTGCATATTTTTCTCATTTAGTGCTCTGAATATACCATGCCAGTCCTTTCTGGCCTGCCAGGTCTCTGTGGATAGGTCTGTTGACAATCTAATGTTTCTACCATTGTAGGTTACAGATCTCTTCTCCCGAGCTGCTTTCAGGATTTTCTCTTTGTCTCTGAGACTCGTAAGTTTTACTATTAGATGTCAGGGTGTTGACCTGTTTTTATTGATTTTGAGAGGGGTTCTCTGTGCCTTCTGGATTTCAATGCCCATTTCCTTCCCCAAATTAGAGAAGTTCTCTGCTATAATTTGCTCCAATATACCTTCTGCCCCCTCTCTCTTTCTTCTTCTTCTGGGATCCCAATTATTCTAATGTTGTTTCATCTTATGGTATTGCTTATCTCTCGAATTCTGCCCTTGTGATCCAGTAGTTGTTTATCTGTCTTTTTCTCAACTACTTTATTTTCCATCATTTGGTCTTCTATACCACTAATTCTCTCTTCTGCATCATTTATTCTAGCAGTTAGGGCCCCCATTTTTTATTGCACCTCATTAATAGCCTTTTTGATTTTGACTTGGTTAGATTTTAGTTCTTTTATTTCTCCTGAAAGGGTTTCTCTAATAACTTCCATGCTTTTTTCAAGCCCAGCTAGTATCTTTAAAATGATGATTCTGAACTCTAGGTCCGACATCATACTAATGTCCATATTGAGTAGGTCCTTGGCAGTTGGTTCTACCTCTTGTTCTTTTTGTTGAGGTGATTTTTTTCCATCTTGTCATTTTGTCCAGAGGAGAATAGATGAATGAGAAAACAAAATGCTAACAGGGTAACAACTTCCCCAGAAAATATACTCTAAGCAAATCAGAAAAGACCTGAAACTTCCAGAAAATGGCCGCTTTTCTGTTCAGAGAGTTGTTGCTATTCTTTTCCTCCACCCTCCATTGAGTTCGTAGGTGTTCAGAATGGTTTGATCCCTATCCAGCTGAATTACTGAGACCAGATGAAATCCAGGTCTCCTACTCCTCCACCATCTTGCTCTGCCCCCGGATTTCTCCATTATTATACAGTGTCCTTCTTTGTCTCTTGTTACAGTCTTTGAAGTGTATTTTCTAAGTATAATTATTGATATCCCAGCTTTCTTTTCACATACATTTTCATGATAAATGTTTTTCCATCCTCTCACTTTCAATCTGTGAGTGTCTGAAATGAGTCTCTTGCAGGCAGCATATACATGGGTCTCACTGTTTTATCCATTCTGTCACCCTTTGTTTTTTGGAGTGTTTAGTTCGTTTACATTCAAGGTAAGTTTTATTTTATTTTATTTTATTTTATTTATTTGAGAGAGAGAAAGAGCGAGCACATAAGCAGAGGGAGAGGGAGAAGCAAGCTCCCCGCTGATCAGGAAGCCCGTTATGGGGCTCAATCCCAGGACCCTGGGATCATGGCCTGAGCTGAAGGCAGACGCTTAACTGACTGAGCCACCCAGGTGCCCCAGAGTCAAGGTAATTCTTGATAGATATGTATTTATTGCCATTTTGTTATTTTTTTGGTTGTTTCTATAGATTTTCTCTAATTTCATGGTTTACTGGCTTTCTTTAGTGATATAGTTGGATTTCTTTCTCTTCATTGTTTGCATATTTATTAGTGGTTTTTGTTTGTGGTTCCATTAGGTTTGTATTATAACATCTTCAGCGTATAGCAGTCTATAGGAACTTGGTGGTTGCTTGAGTTTAAATCATGCTTTACTCCTCTCCCCCTGACATTTTAGGTATAGGTGTTATATTTTACATCGTTCTATTTTATGAATCCCTTGACTGGCTTTTACAGATACATTTATTTTTTACTGCTTTTGTATTTCCTACTTTTCTTACTCTTGCTTATGGTTTTCCTTTCCACTCAATCCCCTTTAACATTTACTGTAGGGTTTCTTTAGTGATTATGAACTCCTTTAGCTTTTGTTTTACTGAGAAATTCTCTTCTTCTATTCTGAATGATAGCCTTGCTGGATAGAGTATTCTTGGGTGCAGATTTTCTCTTTGAACTTTGAATATATGATGCCACTCTCTTCTGGCCTACAAAGTTGCTGCTAAAAAAATTTGCCAATAGCCTTATGAAGTTTCCCTTATATGTAACTGTTTTCTCTGGTGTTTTTAAAATTCTCTCTTTATCACAACTTTTTGCCATTTTAATTAATATGTGTCTTGATGTGGATCTTTTGGTTTGATTTTGTTGGGCATTCTCTATGCCTCCTGGTTTAGATATGTTTCCTTCTCCAAACTAGGGAAATTGCCAGCTATTATTTCTTCAAATAAATATTCTTTTTTTTTTTTTTTTTTTTTTATTAAAGATTTTATTTATTTATTCATGAGAGACAGAGAGAGAGGCAGAGGGAGAAGCAAGCTCCCAAGGAGCAGGGAGCCCGATGTGGGACTCGATCCCAAGACCCTGGGATCATGACCTGAGCCGAAGGCAGACGCTTAACCATCTGAGCCACCCAGGCGCCCCCAAATAAATATTCTGCTCCCTTTTGTCTCTCTCCTTCTTCTGAGAGCCCTATAATGCAAATGTTATTATGCTCGATGGAATTGCTGAGTTCCCTACATTTATTCTCACTTTGCATAATTTTTTTTCTTTGCTTGATTACTTTCCATTACTGTCTTCCAGGTCATTAACTCATGGCTCTGCTTTTAGTCTGTTATTTATTCCATGAAGTGTATTTTTAAATTTTTTAAAGATTTATTTATTTATTTGAGAGAGCGAGCGAGAGAGAATGCACACTCAAGTGGGGGGAGATGCAGAGGGAGAGAATCTCAAGCAGACTCCCTCCTGAGCACAGAGCCGAATGTGGGGCTCGATCTCAGGACCGTGAGATCATGACCTGAGTCAAAATGAAGAGTTGGGCACTTCACAAACTAAGCCACTCAGGCACCCCTGTATTTTTAATTTTATTTACTGTGTTCTTCATCTCTAATTGTTTGTTTGTTTTTTAATCTCTGTCTTAAGGGTCTCACTGTTGTCCTTCACTCTTTTCTCAAATCCAGTATCTTTATGATCATTACATTAAATTCTCTATGGGGCATTTTAATTATATCCACTTTGCTTATGTCTTTTGCTGTGGTTTTGTCCTGTTCTTTCATTTGGAACACATTCCTCTGTCTCCTCATTTTGTCTAACTCTGTGTGTTTGTTAGGAAAGTCGTCTATGTCTCCTGCTCTTGAAAGTAATGGCCTTATGGCCTTATGAAGAAGATGTGCTATAATGCCTTACAGTACAGTGTTCCCTGTTCAAGAAAATCTGGTGCTTGAGGAGTATCTCCTGTGTGTGTTGTGTGCACCCTGCTGTTGTGTCCTGGCTAGTTTTCCCTTCAGTTCGGTCATCTGCAGAGCCTCTCTTTGCTATTGTGGGCAATGTTTGATCTCCAGTTGGGTTTGGCAGGTAGTTTTAACAAGATACACATGGATCTGCTTGTGAAATGAGACTTGCTATTGTGAACCCATCACGACTGGGGAGGTCTGTGTGGAACTGCAAACTGTGGGATGTGGGTGAGGCATACAATTTTAACAAGGTGTGCCTGGGACTTCCACAGGGCCTCCCACCTCACCAGGACCAAGGCCCCAGAAAATGCCTGGGTCAGAGATTAACAGGTCTTCTGGGGGAGGATACTCACAGCACTGGGACTAAGGAAAGGTAACTGGAAAGGGTAGATCCACAGAAGTCTGGGGGTTGTGAGGCTTGGTGTAAGCAAGTTAGGTAGTCAGTATCAGTGCTTTGCTGGCTCCCACAGGTGACTGTGTGTTTATGCTGGTGGGGGGCGGGTGTGCGCAGGTGAGGGAGATGGTACTTGCCAGCTCCTTGTTCCTGAGGAAGACTTTCAAGATCCCTGCCCCTCTGGGACAAGCTCTGAAATGAGTAAACTACTCTCCCTTTGGTATGCCCCAGGCATTTTTCAACTGCTGCTTCTAGGCTGTATCATGGAGGGTTGTTTGTTGTGCTCGCTAATGGTGGAGATTCAGCTTTCTGTTGCTCCCAGGGTTCTGCTAGAACTAAGCCTGATGATTTTAAGAATTCCAGGTTTTAAGGCCCTCTGTTTGTAAGAGCTCATGAAATCCAGCCCCTCTCACTTTCAAAGCCAAATGTTATAAGAATTTGTCTTCTGCACATGGGCTCCCTAGTATGACAGTCTGTTTCTCTTCTCTGTCCATGCCAGCGACTCCCCGTGAGCCTCCCCACCCCACCTGCAATAGCTTCCTCACACATGGCCATTGTCCACTTTGCTCCCCATGGTGTCTTTGCCCTTCCTACCCTCTTCAAGGTGGCCACTTCTCTACCTTTATTTGTGGAGTTTGTTCTGCCATTTTTGGGGTCATTTTCTGGGTTATTTATGTTGATGTGTTATCTGGTTGTATTTGTAGGATGATGTGATCTTAGGGTACTCTTATTCCACCATCCTCCCAGCCTTGTTGCAGAATTGTTTTTAAAGAATCCCAGTACAGATACTTGGAACATTTAGAAATTAGGCAATAGATTTTTGTCTGCAGTAAAACACCTGCCATGTTAATATTTTGTGGTATTTTTATAATATAGGTTCACTATTTGTGTTCTACATATGAAATGCCAATATGAAGATTTAAATATAGATTTCATGGTTAGTTTCTTCACTGAAACATCAGTATTGAGTACCTTCACACTTTGAAATATTTTGAAATAAATTTATTTTCCATGCAGTTGAGGCTTAGTAATTTAAGTGAGGATATATAGAACTATTATATGTATTTATCTTTATTTAATATAACCTAGCATTTTCAATTCCTTTTCATTGTAGAGCATACTGCACATAAATTGGTATTTTATTTGAATCTCAAAGATAGTATAAACATGCCACTTTAATTTGCTGCTTTTTGGGTTTGAATATTAGATTAGGCCTGTATTGGTTGACTAGGTCTTGATGTCAACTCTGGCTTCAAATCTTTCCAAGTGATTCTTTAATATAAAAATTAGTGAAGTATTGTTTGGTTGATTGATCTTATTAGGTAAAATTATTGGACATTGTTAAATGGGAACCAGTTATATCTAAATTATAAAGATAGTTCTTTTGAATAGATTAAAACTACCTGACTCATGATACTTATTCACATAAAGATTTATTGAATGAATTAATGGATGAATGCATAAAATGATATAAACCTATTCTGTATTAATACTTTAACCTTTTTTCTTTCTTGCCATTTGCAAGTCCTTTATAGATAGCCATGTCCTTTAGATGATTGCTGCATTTTAAAAACACATTTGTTTTGGGAGCCTGGATGGCTCAGTTGGTTAGGCCTTCCACTCTTGATTTCAGCTCAGCTCATGATCTCAGAGTTGTGAGATAGAGCCTCACATTGGGCTCCACACTGGGCATGTGGAGCCTGCTTAAGATTCTCTCTTTTTTTCTCCCTCTGCCCCTCCTCCCTCAAAATATATTTGTTTTACTTTTTATTAAAATGTGTATTCCTCTGTTATGTTCCTATCTGTATACTACAGTAAAGGGTATGGGACTACTGTATTGTTTTATAGTTTATTTTGTCTTAATTTACTCACTAATCTTACATTATTTTCTGTATGCTTGATCCTTTGCTAGGAGGGGAAGATACATAAATAAGACATACTCTCAAGAAGTGAGGAAATAGAAGTGTTCACATTTAATTATAAAATGGTCTAGAGCATACATACTGTGTAAAACATAGGCACTCTAGAGAAAGGGTGACTTTATCGTAGAGGAAGTCAAAAGAAGATAAGTAGAACTTTCCCAGGAACAATGGAAGATGATAAATTCCAGGTCCAGAGGACTGAGTAAACAGAGATAATCAGAAAGGTGGGAGTGAAGGAAAGTAGAAAGAAGGAAAGTAGAAAGAATCAGCTCTAAGTTTGAAGGAGTGGGTATGGACATAAGAGACTGGAAGGGAGTGAAGAAACCCAGACTTGTAAGAGAATATTCCAGAAGGGAACTAAAAGACCAGTGTCTTTCTCTAAAAAATGGACCCTGGGTCGTTCAGGAGACTTTGCCTAGGCATAGCCTGGGAGAATGAGGTAAACATTCTGTAGGACACTGGATAGCTTCTCCACGTTGTGTCATGTTTCCATTACTTCTAACTGGTTACAAATGTTAATGAAAATTTAATCTTTTGATATACATGCATTCCAAGGAGTGCCCTCACTAGCCCTTTCCTTTTTCCCATATGGCTTGACATTGCTTTCAATCTTTGGATGAGTCCAAATTCTATTGTGCCTCTGAGTTGGCAAGAGTGTGAGAAGCCAGGGGTGGGTGTGTAGATGTGGTGGGAGAGCAACTGTTTCTCATGTTAATTTTATTTTCCTTAAGTTAGCTTTAGATCATTCCCACCACTGAGATTTCTTGCTGTGGTCTGTGGATGTCTCTGTTGACATTGCTCCCTGCTGGAAACCTAGTGCATAGTATTTGGTTTCTGCTTCGTAGCATTCATTGGTATAATGTCCCTGTTCTTCAACTGACTGCCAGCTTGGTCAAGATAAAGATCTTGTGCTTCTTGATACATAATAAAATTTCAATAAATGCTGAAAAAAGTTCATGTTATATTAATGATTACACGGATGAACGCATGAAAGAAAAGTGTCTATTATCCAGGCCCTGGAATATTAGAGAGTAGAATCTAGGTTTCTGATTCCCAGCCCACTTTTATTCTCACTCTGCTTCTGTTTTCTTTTACCTAAGTTCTTTTTCTTTTCTTTTCTTTTCTTTTCTTTTTTAAAGATTTTATTTATTTGAGACAGAGAGAGAACATGGGTGGGGGGGAGCAGGGCAGAGGGAGAGCAAGAGCAAGAAGCAGGCTCCCCACTGTGCAGGGAGCCGGACATGGGGCTTGATCCCAGGACCCTGGGATCATGACCTGAGCCGAAGGCAGACGCTTAACGACTGAGCCACCCAGGGCCTCCTAACAGTTATTTCCTATGAAATTCTCTGCTTATTTATCTTTTAAAATGAGTGAAGCTAGGTATTCTTATGTGCTTAAAAAGCATGTGTATTCTGTAAACTGTTTATGTCCTTTATGCATTCTTCTTATTCTTGGCTTTTTTTTTTCCTTTTTCTCATTTTATGGCTCACTTTATATTAAGGAACATCATCTTCTGCCATAAATATTTTCCCAGTTTGTGGTTAGTGTTTTGACTTTTCTCATGGTGTTTTGCCATATGGAAGCTATCATTCACTGTTACGAACTTTATCAGTCTCTTCTTTTGTGACTTTTGGATTTTGAGGTGTGATTATGTTCAATGTTGACTCCTCAAAAGAGTAGGAAAAAATCTGTTTATCAAGTACAGTTAAGCTAATTAGTTAATTAATGCAGTAAGGGAGAACAGCAAGAGTTCTTAAAGTAATATCTCAAAATGAAGAAATTAGGGAAGAGTATTTACAGGGTTTTAGGGTCTGGGTGAATGAATATAAGGCGGGTCTTAAGAGAGGACTTGGCTGAGACTGGGCAAAATACATGCTAAAATTGCTTTGTATTGTGACTACTGAAATGAGGATCTTGAAATGAGCCTGTTGATATCCGTTAATCATGATAAGTAAGTTTATAATCTTACCTTTTGGTAGCTATTTCCTGGAGAAAGCAGCCAAGATATTTTTGCCTGGTCCTAATATTTAGTATAGAAAGAGTAAGTTATGTCCATTCCATATTGAACACAGAGAAAGAGAATTGTTAGATTCACTTCTCACTTATAAAGAAATCCACTCATTTTACCTTTTATTATTACTGTTATAATTTGTTTTTTACACTTAAGTCTTTGTTGTTAATATAATTCATTCTGGTGGATTGTGTAGATTCTGACCTAACCAGCCTTCTTATCACAAAATAGCTACTTGATTATCTTAGTACTATTTATTGAATAATTTAATGTTACTCCAGTGATTTGAGATGCCATCTTTATTATGTATAAATATTTACACATATTTGCCTCTATTTCTGCACTGTGTCTCTTGTTTCATTAGTCTATTATTTGCCTTTGTATCACTGTTATACTGTGAATTATGGAAGCTGTGTATATTTTGAAATTTGGTGGTGATCATTGTCCTTCATTGCACCTCCTTTTCAGAAACATTTTCCTGGCTCTTCCTATTTATTTTTCCACAGGAACTGTGGAGTCAACTCTTCTTCTAAGCTGGTATTTTTAAGAAATTTTAGAATAGAATTAGAATATTTTCTAATAAAATACTCGTTTAGAAAAAAATGACTAATTTTTCACAACTTGGATTCTGTTCCTCTAAGACCATCTATACCCTTCAGAGTGTTTTGATAGTTTCCTTGTACATACTTGCATAATATTTTAAAATGTGTAGCTTGCTGTTAGCCTTTGCATTGTAAGTGAAGGGGTTTTTCTCTAGCTATATGTATATATTCAAGTTCATGGTTGCTTTCAGTAATTAAAGCTATTATACTTTATATGTCATTTACTCTATTGAGTTCTCCCATAACATTTTTGAGCTTATTGTTTTGATTTTCAAGATGTTCAACTACATCATCAGTACTGTTAGTTTCACATCTAATTAATTTATATACACCTTTATTTTTTTAGCGACCTGAACTGACTAGTTCCTTCAGTACTATATTAAATAACAGTGGTGGTAGTGGGCATTACTTGTTTTTCACGTCTGTGGGAATGCCTCTAGATTTTCCTCATTAAAGATAAACCTGCCTTTTAGGCAGCATATCAGTGTTTCAGAATGTCAAGAATCTTTCTATTCCTCTATCAATGTCTAGTAACTTAACTAGGTTATGTCTTCTAGTAGAAAGTTTTAGGTCCATTTCCTCTGCCATGGGTCCTTTTTAATAGTGCTGGATTCAAGTCATCTTTCTTTCATGGGTCTGTTTTTCTCTCTTTTTGAGATATAATTGACATATCACATTAGTTTCAGGTGTACAACATAATCTTTTGTTGTATGAATATATTGTGAAATGATCACTGCAAAAGTCTAGTTAAGATTTACCACCACACATAGTTACAAAATTTTTCCCCTGTGATGAGAACTTCTAAGATCTACTCTAACAGCTTTCAAAAATACAATACAGTATTATTGACTATAATTAATGGGACTCTTTTTAAATTACACATGTAATTTTTTTCTGTGCCATACTTTTGGGTTTTTTTTGAGGGTTCCAAGCATGAATATGTTGAGTCTGCTTTACATATCTTTTACATATTATCTCTGTTTTCTCCTTTATTTTCTCAATTTTTCTCAGTTATGACCATCTTATGCTTCCTTTTCTTCAAGTCTTTTCATGTCAGTTCAGTTTCTTCTCCTCTTTTATTCATTGGTCTTTATGCTGAGTTCCAGCATGCAAGTTTTGCAGTCTGTTTGTAGCAATTGCTTTTTTTTTTTTCCAATGGTAGAATTTATATTCACAGATTTCATATGCTCTGTAACACATATTTTCTCTTCATATTTCTCCACTGTAATAATTTTATTATTTTCTACAGTTTTCTTAGGGTAACTTTGTGTTGAATCGGTACCATGTTACTATATATTTCCTTTTCACAGCTTTTTGGAAGAGGCTCCTTTGGTGATGTGGGCATAGTTTTCTAATCTTTACAACCCCAACCTCCCTCCTACCCCAGTTGAGATGACAGAGAGACAAACTGCATATATTCCTGCAAAAATGGTTCTACTTTGTGTGTGTGTATGTGTGGAATGCTCCACCTCTTCTGGTCTCTTGTGAACCAGGTACATTAAAGAGCATAGCCCCCATTCTTCAAGGTAAACCTCTCATTTTCAAAAACATGTTTTTGTTGTCGCCTTTTCAAGTCTTCCATCTGTGATCCCCTGAACACTTTTCTGGGCCTCTTTACTCAGGGATTCTGCCCTGTCTGAGATGTGTCATGCTGCTCCTTCCTGTATTTTGAAGTCTGAAGTTTAAATTGATGTTGTGGAACTTTAAAAATTCTCCTTGTAACTCTGTACAGTTTCCAGAAAAAGGAAAGTTTTTGAATTATGATGGTATTATGTTTAGGTCAGAAATCTGAGTGACCTTTTACTAATTAAAGGAGAGAAACAGCTAGAAAACTGAATGCTCATTATTATAAGATGTGACCAATATAGGATGGGGTAGGATGTATTACTCATAACTAGGTTAAAAGTTACTTTGAAAAATTTTCATCTTTCACACTATTTGTATTTTGGCAGATTGTATCAAATGGCCACAAATTTCTCCCATGTCTCTATGTACACACCCTTTTGTCTAGTACTTTGACTGTCTTCCCATCAAGAGGTGGAATCTGTTTTTCCACCCCTTTGTAACTTGTTCTGGTCAATAGATTAGAGCAGAAGTGATATCATAGGAGTTCTAAGCTTAGATCTCCAAGACCTCTTAGCTTCTGCTCTTACTCCTGAGGAACTCTGTGCTGACAGAGTTCCTTAAGACAACAGGTTTAGCCTCTTTGAAGGTTTTCAAAGACATAGGAGAGTGGCCCAACTGAGCTTGAGCACCAACTGCCAGACAAGTGTTTGAAGCCATTTGAGATCATTCAGTTGCATTGGAACTACCAGGTGATTACAACTGTGTGAATGACCCTAGATGTGACCAGCAGAACATCTGCACAGTTGAGCCTAACCCAAATTGCTGACCTACAGAACTGTGAGCATATAAAATGGTGGTTGTTTTTATCCTATATTTTTTCGGGTTTTTGTTTTAGAGCAATAGAAAACTGATGTAATAGTTTAGTATATTTAGTATTTTATTATATATGGTATACATCCTCATGATATGCAAATATCTCATGTATTATTACTATTTTAAAATAATAAATTATACTACATTGTAGAATACAGTCTAATGATGTGCCGAAAACAAGCCCTTTGATGGTACATAAAATTAGACTTGTTAATGTATTCAGAATTGTTTTATGAAAGATTCAGCAACATTCCAAATTATTGCTCTCATTCCAGTCCTTTGTTAGCACTATGTGGCAATACATGTAAATGTGTCAACATTTAAGAATTTATCTAATAAATTTTATATATGATTAAAAATTATTCTAAGATTATGAAGTAAATTTTATATATACTAGTTGGGATACATTTATCACTTTTTGACTTGTCTCCAGAGTTTTTCAGTCATTCCAAATAGCAAGGCCTTAAATTGATTTCTAGGCAGAATTTCTCTGAAAATATATAGAATCTATGGTGAATAAATAATCAAAGAAAAGTTTTAGTTCCAGGGCAAAGATGAGCAAGTTTTGAAAAAGAAAGCTAGCCTTCTCTCTAATAATTCTCCTTCACATAATAACTTGTATTTAAATTAGGTTGCTTCTTCTTTTGTTGAGATAAATAAGTTTTTAAAATGCCAACTGGGAGCACCTTGTAGCTCAGTCAGTTAAGCATCTGAGTCTTGATTTTGGCTCAAGTCATGATCTCAGGGTTGTGAGGCTGGGCCCCATGCTGGGTGTGGAGCCTGCTTGGGATTCTCTTTCTCCCTGTCCTCTCCCCCAACTTGTACACACACACACACACACACACTCTCTCTCTCTCTCTCTCTCTCTCTCAAAAAAAAAAAAATAAAATGTCAACTTTTCATGTATAATGTATATAAAATAAACTGCATTCATTTTTAGTATAGATTTTGATGAGTTTTGATAAAGGTATACACAATGTAATAATTCAATCAAGATCTAGAACATTTTAATCACCTTGAAAGTTATACTTGTATCCCTTCCTAGTTAATATTCACCCCCAGTCCTTAGCCTTAAGCAACCACTCTTTTGTACTCAATCACAATTGATTATAGTCCCATTTAAATGGAATCATGTGGTCTTTATTCTTTGTGTCTGAATTCTTTCACTTAGCATAATATTTTAAGGATTCATTCATGTTGTTATATGTATCAGTGGTTTGTTCCTTTTTGTTGCTCAGTACATCTGTTGTATGGGTATACTACAGGTTGTTTATCCATTTACCTGTTGATGGGTATTTGAGTTGTTTCCAGTTTTTAACTATCAATACAACTTTTATGAACATTTGTGTACAAGTCTGCACTGAGATAGGTTTTCATTTCTCTTAGGTAACTATTGGAGTGTCCTGGTCAAAGGGTAAGTGCATATTTCACTTTGTGAATTACCAAGCTGTTTTCCAAAGTAGTTTTACTATTTTACATCGCCACCAGCAATGTATGAAAGTTATAGTGGCTCTATGTCCTTGCATTGTTATTTGTCTTCTAAATTTTAGCTTTTCTAGTGAGTATGTAGTGATTTCTCATTATGCTTTCACTTGAAATTCTCTGATAGTTTAGGACATTTTTTTTTTAATATTCTTTTGGTCAATCTTATTTTCCAAAGTATCCATTGAAATGTTTTGCTCTTTTTTTTACTTGGTGTTTGTCTTAATGATTTGTGAGAGTTTTTAGAAATATTTTCTGGATATAAATCCTTTGATATTTATAGAATGTTTTCTCCCTGTCAGTGGCTTACCTTTTATTCTCTTAGTATATGAAGAAGAGCTGAAGTTTTAGATTTTGATGAAGTCTGGTTTATTAATGTTTTTCTTTAATGGCATATGCTTTTTGTGTCACATCTAAAATATCTTTGATTATGCCCAAGGTTGCAAAATTTTTCTCTTATGTTTTCTTATCTTTTTGTAGTTTTAACTTTTACATTTAGATCTTTGGTCCATTTTAAGATTTTCTTTTGTGTATTATGTGTGGTAAAGGTCAAGATGTATTTATTTTTTCCATATGGTTATGCATATGGTTCCACATGGTGCTTTGCTCCATATGGTTGTTAAAGCACTATTTGAAAGCTCTCTTTCTGCATTGAATAACTTTGTCCACTGTGCTGTAATTGAATATATGTATGGATCTATTTATGCACTCTTCATTAGAACAGGACACTTAAAAAATAAATATATTAAATACCATTTTTATTTTGCTTTTATCCCAATTACCTTTTAATACTTAATGATAATTTAAGAGACGCTGAGGAACCAATCAGCTAAGGGAATGAGAACTGGGAAGGAGGCATTGTAAAGACTGAAACATGGCAGTGGGGCAGCCTCAGTAAGAAATGAAGATGTGCAGCAACATGCATGCACTTAAGACTGGCCATTAGAAGGATACTCCATAACAAAGCTTTGTCTAGATTTAATAGATTCTTAATAAATATGTATTTTAATTAAATAGTGAATGATAGGTGAATAAATGTGGGAAGTGGAGTGGCAAATTTTCTCTCCTTATAAATTACTGGTATTTCTACTTTTTTTTTTTTTTAAGGCTTTCAACAGGTTTTATTCTAAGGCGCATTTTGCATAGTGTCAATAACTAGAATAAATTTAGATACCATCTGGTAGAAGTTTTACATTTTACATATTAAGAAAACATTTCAACTATGAGGGAGATAGTGTTCAAAGCACTTCATGAAGGGAAGACAGAATCTTGATCCAGATCTTTGGACTTTTTGTGCAGGTTTTCAGTTCCTTCCACTATAAAAGTTTTGTTTCAAAGGCCATAAATGGTGCTTTAAAATAAATAATTGAATCAACTTTGGTAGGCTAATTTTTTTTTTTTTTTTAATTTCTAAGGGAAATATTTTAGAAAGAAATGTCCAGGGAGTGAGTCTATTGCTAATAGTTAAATCTAATTCTTCCACCCAAGATTAGTTTGGTTCTAAATAATGCTTAAAGACTTTGTAGGACTATATGTTGATATAATGTTTAATTGTCTAGTACCCAAATCAAGCAAGGGGTACATGCGCAATCCCAAGGAATTAAACTCTTTGTATATTTTTAAAAGATTTTATGTATTTATTTGAGAGAGAGAGAGCTCGAGCAAGCAAGCAGGAACAGGGGGAGGGGCAGAGGGAGAAACAGACTGCCTGCTGAGCAGGGAGGCCTGATGTGAGGCTCAATCCCAGGACCCTAAGATCATGACCTGAGCCAAAGTCAGACACTTAACTGACTGAGGCACCCAGGTGCCCCTCTTCTGTATTTTCTAGTAGAGTTACTCTGCAGAAATCAAGTATCTATGGTAGTAATGAGAAGGTGAGAAATTGTGAATAGTTGTTTCTATCTTTTGACTGTATATAAACTGTTATATTTACTGAAAAAGAGATCCCCACTCAAGAACATGGAATTAGGACTGCTTTCTGCAAACTAAATTATATAATCAATACATCATATATCAAAATAGAGATACTCAACATTAGGGAACACAGTGGCTTTCACAGAGTTAGTTTTGAGATTAAAATAATTTGAAGGCAGTAATCTGTTTAAAGAATGAATTTGTCATTCAGGAGAGGGGCTGGTCAGTAGTGGAAGGATGCACAAAGAAAATTGGGGATTCAGACACATGCAAAGACTGAGTCAGTGGTGCTGAGAGAAAAGAATGTTCTTTCTCTTTTTCTCTTCCTCTTCCTCCTCCTCCTTCTTTTCCTTCTCCTCCTCTCTCCCTCTCTCTCTTTCTTTTGGTTAGAACATATAAGTTCTACTTGCTTAGCAAATTTCCATTCTACAATACAGTGTAATAAATATAGTCTCCATATTATACATTAGATCGTCAGAACCTATTCATCTTATAACTGAAAGTTGGTACTCTTTCCCTATTTCCCCAACCTCCCAGCTTCTGGCAGCCACTTTTCTACTCCTCTGTTTCTATGAGTTATTTTTTTTCTTTTTTAGATTTTGCATATAAGTGATACCATGTGGTACTCCTATCTCTCTGGCTTATTTCACTTAGCATAATGCCCTTGAGGTTTATCTATGTTGTTGCAAACACCAGGATTTCCTTCCTTTTTAAAGGCTGAATAATATTTCATTGCATATATATTCCACATTTTCTTTATCCATTCACCCTTTGGACACTTAGGTTGTTTCTATACCTTAGCTATTGTGAATTATACTGCTATGAACATGAGAGTACAGATATCTTTTTGAGATGATGATTTCATTTCCTTTGGGAAGTGAGATGGCTAGAATTGAGATTGCTGTACTTTTCGTAGTTCTGTTTTTAATTTCTGGAGAAACCTCCATACTCTTTCACAGTGGCTATAACTGTTTGTTTATTTTCCCACACATGTTACATGAGGTCCCATTTTCTCCACATCCTTGCCAGCATTTGGTGTCTCTTGTCTTTTTGATAATAGATGTCCTGACAGGTATGAGGTGATACCTCGTTGTGGTTTTGTTTTGCATTTCCCTGCTAAGTGATGTTGAACACGTTTCCACGCACCTTTTGGCTCTTTAGATGTCATCTTTGGAAAAATGTTTATTTAGGTACTTTGCTTATTTTAAAATTATGTTCGGTGTGTGTGTGTGTGTGTGTGTGTTGCTACTGAGTTACCTGAGTTCCTTGTATATTTTGGATATTAACTCCTTATCAGATAAATCTTTGCAAATGTTTTCTCCCATTTCATGGGTTGCCCTTTCATTTTGTTGATAGTTTCCTTTGCTGTGCAGAAGCTCTTTAGTTTGCTACAATCCCCAAATCCCAATTGTTTATTTTTGACTGTTTTTTTTTCTTTTGTTTTTGTGTCAAATTGTTGTTAAATGTCAAGGAGTTTATCCCTGATGTTTTCATCTAGGAGTTACTGGATTTCAGGTATTACATTCATGTCTTTAATTCATTTTGAGTTGATTTTTGTGTAAAAGATAGTGGTCCACTTTTACTCTTTTGCATGTGCCTATCCATTTTTCCCAGCACCATTTATTGAAGTGACTGTTCTTTCCCTATTTTTGGTTCCTTTATTATAAATTAAATGATCATATATGTGTTTGTTTCTAGGCCCTCTATTCACATTGATCTATGTGTCTGAATTATGCCCATGCCATATTGTTTTGATTAAAATAGCTTATAATACTGTTTGAAATCAGGAACTGTGATAACTCCAGCTTGTCGTTTTTTCAAGATTGGTTTTAATTATTCAAGGTCTTTTGCTGTTCCATTCACATTTTAGAACTGTTTGTTATATTTCTGTGAAAAAATACCCTTGTAATTTTGATATGGATTGCATTGAATCTGTAGATCAATCTCAGTATTTAAGAATTTAAGCAATATTTATTTGTTCCATGAAAGATATTCCATGAACATGGAATATCTTTCCATTTATTTGTATCTTCTTCAGTTTCATTCATTAATGTCTTACAGTTTTCAGTGTACAAAACTTTTACCTCCTTGGTTAAATTTATTCCTAAGTATTTTTTCTCATGTTGTTGTTAAGTGGGATTATTTTTCTTAATTTCCCTTTCTGATAGCTGTTGGTGTATAGAAATGCAACTGAGTTTTTTTATGTTTTTGTATCCTACAATTTTACTGAATTCTTTTAACAGTGTTTTTTTGAAGTCTTAGGGTTTTCTATATATAATCTGTAATAGAGACAGTTTTACATCTTCCCAATATGGAAGCTTTTTATTTCTTGCCTAAGTGCTCTAAGATTTTCAATAGTATGTTGAATAAAAGTAGTGACAGTGGGAGTCCTTGTCTTGTTCCTTGTCTTAGATGAAAAGCTTTCAGCATTTCACCATTGAGTGTGATGTTAGCTGTGGACTTGTCATATAGGGCCTTTATTCTGTTGAAGTATATTCCTTCCATACCCAGTTTGTTGAGAATTTTTGTTATAAAAGGATGTTAAATTTTGTCAAATACTTTTTCTCCATCTGTTGAGATGATCATATGATTTTTATTTTTCATTTTGTTAATGTGTGGCATATCACATCAATTGATTGGTGGATATTGAACCACTCCTGTCTTCCTGGAATAAATCCCACTTTATCATGGCGTATGTATTGCATTGCTTGATGTATTCTAATGTGTTGTTGGGTTTGGTTTGCTAACAGTTTGTTGAGGATTTTTGCTTCTGTGTTCATCAGGGATATTGGCCTGTAATTTTCTTGTGGTGTCCTCATCTGGCTTTGGTCTCAGGATAATGCTGGCCTCGTAAAATGAGTTTGGAAATGTTCCCTCCTCTTCTGTTGTTTTGGAAGCATTTGAGAAGGATTGGCACTTATTCTTTTTAAAATACTTGGTAGAATTAACCACTGAAACTGTCTGGTCCTGGTCCTTTTCTGTTGAGAGGTTTTTGATTAGTGATTCAGTCTCCTTTCTCATTATTGGTCTCTTCAGATTTTGTGTCTTTCCATGATTCATCTTGGTAGCTTGTTAGTCTATAGGAATTTATTCATTTATTTTAGGTTGTCCAGTTTGTTGCCACATATTATTCATCAAAGTCTCATGATTTTTTGTATTTCTGCAGTATCAAGTGTAATGTGTCCTCTTTGATGTCCAATTTTGAGTCCTCTCTCAGTCTAGGTAAACACTTGCCAGTTTTGTTTATCTTTTTAAAAAAACAGCTGTTAGTTTCATTGATCTTTTATTTTTCTGATCTTTATTTTATTTATTTCCTTTGTTATGTCTTTCCTTCTGCTAACTTTGGGCTTAGTTCTCTTCTTTCTAATTCTTTGATATGTAAAGTATGGTCATTTTGTATGAGACCTTTCTTGTTTCTTAATGTAGGTGTTTATTACTATAAACTTCCATCTTAGAATTATTTTGCTACATCCCATAAGTTTTCTTTATACTTATATCAGCTAAAGTAGACTTTAAGCTAAACACTGTAACAAGGGACCAAGATAGTCATTATGTAATGATAAAGAGGTTAATTCATCAAGAGGATGTAACAGTTATAAATATTTATGCACTGAACATATATGAGCACCTAAATATATAAAGTAAATATTAACAGATCTGAAGGGAGAAATAGAGAGCAATACAATAATAGCAAGAGATTTCAGTACTCCACTTTTAGCAATAGATAGATCATTGAGACAGAAAATCAATAAGGAAACATTGGATTTAAACTACACATTCAAACAGACCTAACCGATATATACAAAACATTCCATGTAACAGCAGCAGAATACACATTCTGCACATGGAATGCTCTCCAGGATAGATCATATGCTATGCCACAGAACAAATCTTAATAAATTTAAGAAGATTGAAATCATATCAAGCATCCTTATGACCATAATTATGTAAGTAGAAATTTTTAACAAAAAAACTGGAAAGTTCACAAATATGTAGAGATTAAACAGCATGCTCCAGAACAATGAATGGGTCAAAGAAGAAATTAAAAGAGAAATAAAAAAATATCATGAGATAAATGAAAATAGAAACACAACATATCAAAACTTTTGGGAGGATGTTCTGATCTATAGACATTGTGTGTCTTATTTGGGTGTCTAGTATAATGTTTTTGTGAAGAGGGTTGCTTTAGGTTGCCAGAGGCTATTTAAACATTTGATTTTTATGTTTCACTTCCCTTGCTCTGATTTGTGGATATCAGTTGATCTTCAGATGATATTTTGGTTTCCCAGAAGCACACCCACATTGACTGTGTTACTGGGCAGGGGATATTAGTTTCTGGTTCTATGAGTCATTCATAATCTAAAAGCTATTGAGTAAAGTGCCTACTTGATTTCATATTTCTACTTACAGTACATTTGGGTAGAGAGTCTGCATTCATGAATCTGATACACAGCTGAGGAGGTGAACAATGGTGAGTCCGCGAGGGAGAAGTAGGGATGTGGTAGAAAGAAACTTTACCTTGTGGGGGATAAATCATGGCGTCATGTCAGATGTTACATAGCCTGGTGGCTATGGGTTTGTCTGTGAAGGGACTCTGGAAACAGTAATATTTGGGATTCAGTTTTAAATTTTCCTTATCTGTGCTATAGTTCACTTACATGATCTGCATTTCAATAGCAACTTATGTAGATATGCATTGGAGAGAAGGGAACATAACTCCATTTACCTGTGTAGCGAAATGGATTCAACTCAACTCCAGAAGAGCTAAGAATTGGTTATGAGTATAAGAAGGGGCTGAGAGGGGGTGGAGCAAGATGGCGGAGGAATAGGAGACCTGGATTTCGTCTGGTCTCAGGAATTCAGCTGGATAGGGATCAAACCATTCTGAACACCTACAAACTCAACAGGAGATCGAAGAAAATAATAGTAACAACTCTCTGAACAACTCTCTGGAAGGTAGGACGTGCGGAGAAGTGAATCCGAGGCGATATTCGGGAGGATAGATGGTGGAGGAGGGGGCCTCCATCGGCCACTTCTGGCAAGTGATAGAGATGCGGAGCACAAAATTAGAACTTTTAGAAGTCGGCTCTGCTGAGGGACGTCACTCCAGAGGCTAAGTGGGGGGTGGAACCTCGCGGGACAGTGTGGTCTTAGGACCCTCGGGGCCACGGAAAGACTGGGGGTGCCTGAGTGAGGCAGAGCTCCCAGGTATCTGAGCGGGGAAGCTGGCTGTAGAGACGGAGCCAAGGAGTGGGCTCTCAGCTCGGGGTTGCCCTAAACTGTGATCCGTGGCACAGTCGGGCCACTGCACCTCCAGCAGACACCCAACAAGCGGCAGATCCGGGGAGACTCCCCTTCCTCCCCCAGGAGGAGAGGTGCGGGAGTGCACCACAGGGATCTGCTGGGTTTAGAGACTCCACATGGGGTTGTGTGCCAGAGATAGAAATGATTGGTCACAGTCCGGGTGAGCACGGAGTGTGGCCGGAGACCAGGGAGACGGGAGTGACTGACTGCTTTTCTCTGGGGGCGCACTGAGGAGTGAGGCCCTGAGTTCTTGGCTCCTCCGGGGTGGAGATTGGGAGGCCACCATTTTCACTCTCATCCTCCAAAGCTGTGCGGAAAGCTTGCCGGGAACAAAATCTCCTGAGCTCAAATTGGAGCAGATTACTTAGCCCGGACCGGCAAGGGCGGGGCAATTCCACCTCCAGCAAAGACATTTGGGAACCACAGCAACAGGCCCCACCCCAGAAGATCAGCAAGAACAGCCAGCCAAGACCAAGTTTACCGATCAATGAGAATGGCAGAACTCCACTGCTAGGGGAATACTGCACATAGAATCCATGGCTTTTTCCCCATGATTCTTTAGTCATTCAAAGTTGATTTTTTTTTAACTGTTTTTTTTTCTTTTGAATTTTTCTTTTTCCCTTTTTCAACCAACATCTTATCAATCCTTTTTTTAAAAAAACATTTTTATTTTTCATTTTTAGAGTCATATTCTATCCCTTCATAGTAGTTACCCTTATTTTTGGCATATATATATATAAAGTTGTTCTCTCTTTAAAATTTTGAGATACAGTTTCCTCTAACAGGTCAAAATATACCCTAAATCTCTAGTATATGGCTTTGTTCTAGTCTCCTGCCTGATCACATTCTCTCCCTTTTTTGTTCTTTTTCTTTTTTAAATCCTCTTCTTTCTTTGCTCAAACAACTTCTTATCAATTCCTTTTATAAAATCTTTTACAATTTTCATCCTTAGAGTCATATTCCATCCCTTCATCATATCAACCCTTATTTTTGTACATATATAAGTTTTTCTTTCTTTAAAATTTTGGGAGGCATTTTCTTCTAACAGACCAAAATACACCCAAAACCTAGTGTGTGGCACTGATCTATGCACCAGCCTGATCATATTTGATCATATTCTGTTTTTTTTGTTTTTGTTTTGTTCTGTTTTTGTTTGTTTTTATCATTTTCCTTTCTTTCCCTTTCTTTTCCCCCGGCTTCAGGTCTTTTCTGATTTGTTTAGAGTATATTTTCTGGGGACTTTGTTACCCTGTTAGCATTTTGTTCTCTCATTCATCTGTTTGCCTCTGGACAAAAGGAAAAGACAGAAAATATCACCTCAACAAAAAGAACAAGAGGTAGAACCGACTGCCAAGGACCTACTCAATATGGATATTAGTATGATGTCAGATCTAGAGTTCAGAATCATGACTTTAAAGACACTAGCTGGGCTTGAAAAAAGCATGGAAGTTATTAGAGAAACCCTTTCTGGAGAAATAAAAGAACTAAAATCTAACCAAGTCAAAATCAAAAAGGCTATTAATGAGGTGCAATAAAAAATGGGGGCACTAACTACTAGGGTAAATGAGGCAGAAGAGAGATCAGTGATATAGAAGACCAAATGATGGAAAATAAAGAAGCTGAGGAAAAGAGAGATAAACAACTACTGGATCAGAGGGCAGAAATTCGAGAGATAAGCGATACCATAAGATGAAACAACATTAGAATAATTGGGATCCCAGAAGAAGAAGAAAGAGAGAGAGGGGCAGAAGGTATATTGGAGCAAATTATAGCAGAGAACTTCCCTAATTTGGGGAAGGAAACAGGCATCGAAATCCAGGAGGCACAGAGAACCCCTCTCAAAATCAGTAAAAACAGGTCAATACCCTGACATCTAATAGTAAAACTTACGAGTCTCAGAGACAAAGAAAAAATCCTGAAAGCAGCTCAGGAGAAGAGATCTGTAACCTACAATGGTAGAAACATTAAATTGGCAACAGACCTATCCACAGAGACCTGGCAGGCCAGAAAGGACTGGCATGATAGATTCAGAGCACTAAATGAGAAAAATATGCAGCCAAGAATACTATATCCAGCTAGGCTGTCACTGAAAATAGAAGGAGAGATAAAAAGCTGCCAGGACAAACAAAAACTAAAGGAATTTGCAAACACGAAACCAGCCCTACAAGAAATCTTGAAAGGGGTCCTCTAAGCAAAGAAAGAGCCTAAAAGCAACATAGAACAGAAAGGCACACAGACAATATACAGTAACAGTCACCTTACAGGCAAAACAATGGCATTAAATTCCTATCTTTCAATAGTTACCCTGAATGTAAATGGGCTAAATGACACAGACTATCAGATTGGATTAAAAAACAAGACCCATCGATATGCTGTCTGCCAGAGACTCATTTTAGACCCAAAGACACCCCCAGATTGAAAGTGAGGGGTGGAAAACCATTTACCATGCTAATGGACACCAAAAGAAAGCTGGGGTGGCAATCCTTGGATCAGACAAATTAGATTTTAAACCAAAGACTGTAATAAGAGATGAGGAAGGACACTACATACTACTTAAAGGGTCTATCCAACAAGAAGATCTAACACTTGTAAATATCTATGCCCCTAACATGGGAGCAGCCAATCATATAAGGCAATTAATAACAAAAGCAAAGAAACACATTGACAACAATACAATAATATTGGGGGACTTTAACACCCCCCTTACTGAAATGGACAGATCATCTAAGCAAAAGATCAACAAGGAAATAAAGGCTTTAAATGACACACTGGACCAAATGGACTTCACAGACCTATTCAGAACATTCCATCCAAAGCAACAGAATACACATTCTTCTCTGGTGCCCATGGAACATTCTCCAGAATAGATCACATCCTAGGTCACAAATCAGGTCTTAACCAGTACCAAAAGATTGGGATTGTTCCCTGCATATTTTCAGACCACAATGCTTTGAAACTAGAACTCAATCACAAGAGGAAAGTCGGAAAGAACTCAAATACATGGAGGCTAAAAAGCATCCTACTAAAGAATGAATGGGTCAACCAGGAAATTAAAGAAGAATTAAAAAAATACATGGAAACCAATGAAAATGAAAACACAACTGTTCAAAATCTTTGGGATGCAGCAAAGGCAGTCCTAAGAGGAAAGTATTTAGCAATACAAGCCTTTCTCAAGAAACAAGAAAGGTCTCAAGTACACAACCTAACCCTACACCTAAAGGAGCTAGAGAAAAAACAGCAAATAAAGCCTAAACCCAGCAGGAGAAGAGAAGTAATAAAGATCAGAGCAGAAATCAATGAAATAGAAACCAAAAGAACAGTAGAACAGATCAACGAAACTAGGAGCTGGTTCTTTGAAAAAATTAACAAGATTGATAAACCCCTGGCCAGACCTATCAAAAAGAAAAGAGAAATGACCCAAATCAACAAAATCATGAATGAAAGAGGATAGATCACAACCAACACCAAAGAAATACAAACAATTATAAGAACATATTATGAGCAACTCTATGCCAGCAAATTAGATAACCTGGAAGAAATGGAGGCATTCCTAGAGATGTATCAACTACCAAAACTGAACCAGGAAGAAATAGAAAACCTGAACAGACCTAAAACCACTAAGGAAATTGAAGCAGTCATCAAAAATCTCCCAAAAACAAAAGCCCAGGCCAGACGGCATCCCAGGGGAATTCTACCAAAGAGCAGGGATGTCCACTATCACCACTGCTATTCAACGTAATATTAGAAGTCTAGCCACAGCAATCAGACAACAAAAAGAAATAAAAGGCATCCAAATCAGCAAAGAAGAAGTCAAACTCTCACTGTTTGCAGATGATATGATACTTTATGTGGAAAACCCAAAAGACTCCACCCCAAAACTGCTAGAACTCATACAGGAATTCAGTAAAGTGGCAGGATATAAAATCAATGCACAGAAGTCAGTGGCATTCCTATACACCAACAACAAGGCAGAAGAAAGAGAAATTAAGGAGTCGATCCCATTTACAACTGCACCCAAAACCATAAGATACCTAGGAATAAATCTAACCAAAGAGGCAAAGGATCTGTACTCAGAAAACTATAAAATACTCATGAAAGAAATTGAGGAAGACACAAAGAAATGGAAAAATGTTCCATGCTCATGGATTGGAAGAACAAATATTGTGAAGATGTCAATGCTACCTAGAGCAATCTACATATTCAGTGCAATCCCCATCAAAATACCATCCACTTTTTTCAAAGAAGTGGAACAAATAATCCTAAAATTTGTATGGAACCAGAAAAGACCCCGAATAGCCAGAGGAATGTTGAAAAAGCAAAGCAAAGCTGGCATCATCACAATTCTGGACTTCCAGCTCTATTACAAAGCTGTCATCATCAAGACAGTATGGTACTGGCACAAAAACAGACACATAGATCAATGGAACAGAATAGAGAGCCCAGAAATGGACCCTCAACTCTATGATCAACTAATCTTTGATAAAGTCAGAAAGAATGACCAATGGAAAGAAGTCTCTTCAACAAGGGTGTTGGGAAAATTGGACAGCCACATGCAGAAGAATGAAACTGGACCATTTCCTTACACCACGCACAAAAATAGACTCCAAATGGTTGAAAGACCTAAATGTGAGACAGAAGTCCATCAAAATCCTAAAGGAGAACACAGGTAGCAACCTCTCCGACCTCAGCCGCAGCAACTTCTTCCGAGAAACATCGCCAAAGGCAAGGGAAGCAAGGACAAAAATGAACTATTGGGACTTCATCAAGATAAAAAGCTTTTGCACAGCAAAAGAAACAGTCAAGAAAACCAAAAGACAACTGACAGAATGGGAGAAGATATTTGCGAATGACATATCAGATAAAGGGCTAGTATCCAAAATCTATAAAGAACTTATCAAACTGAACACCCAAAGAACAAAGAATCCAATCAAGAAATGGGCAGAAGACATGAACAGACCTTTTTCCAAAGAAGACATCCAAATGGTCAACAGACACATGAAAAAGTGCTCAACATCGCTCGGCATCAGGGAAATCCAAATCAAAAGCTCAATGAGATACCACCTCACACCAGTCAGAATGGGTGAAATTAACAAGTCAGGAAAGGACAGATGTTGCCAGGGATGTGGAGAAACGGGAACCCTCCTACACTTTTGGTGGGAATGCAAGCTGGTACAACCACTCTGGAAAACAGTATGGAGGTTCCTCAAAAAGTTGAAAATAGAGCTACCCTATGACCCAGCAATTGCACTACTGGGTATTTACCCCAAAGATACAAATGTAGGGATCTAAAGGGGTACGTGCACCCCGATGTTTATCGCAGCAATGTCCACAATAGCCAAATTGTGGAAAGAGCCAAGATGTCCATCGACAGATGAAAGGATAAAGAAGATGTGTATATATACAATGGAATATTATGCAGCCATCAAAAGGAATGGGATCTTGCCATTTGGAATGACGTGGATGGAACTGTAGGGTGTTACACTGAGTGAAATAAGTCAATCAGAGAAAGACATGTATCATATGACCTCACTGATATGAGGAATTCTTAATCTCAGGAAATAAACTGAGGGTTGTTGGAGTGGGGGGTGGGGTCGGAGGGATGGGGTGGCTGAGTGATAGACATTGGGGAGGGTATGTGCTATGGTAAGCGCTGTGAATTTTGCAAGACTGTTGAATCACAGATCTGTACCTCTGAAACAAGTAATGCAATATATGTTAAAAAAAAATAAAAGATAGCAGGAGGGGAAGAATGAAGGGGGGGAAATTGGAGGGGAAGATGAACCATGAGAGACAGTGCACTCTGAGAAACAAACTGAGGCTTCTAGAGTGGATGGGGGTGGGAGGATGGGTTAGCCTGGTGATGGGTATTAAAGACGGCACGTTCTGCATGGAGCACTGGGTGTTATCTACAAACAATCATGGAACAGTACATCAAAAACTAATGATGTAATGTATGGTGATTAACATAACAATAAAAAATTAAAAAAAGGGGGGGGGCTGAGAGAGAAGCCTGGAGCTCCTATCTGCAATAGCCCCAAATCATTACATATAGATTTGCCAACTAACAAAGCAAAAGAGTGAGTGTCCTTTCATCCTCAATAAAATTGTTCAACACAAAGAAGTATTGGATGTATTGTTTTCATTATTTCTATTTGTGCAATGATTTTCTTTTAAGAACTAAGTTGAATTGGTAGTCACATGGAATTATTTTTAAAATCTCAGGTAGCATTTATATTCTTTAAAAATGCAGTTGCTTGTAAGAGAAACATGCTTATAAGGTTAGGATAGAAGCACAGATGACTTGTTTTTCTCAAGGGTGTTATTAGATGTGTGGAAAAAAATATTAAAGTTGTCAGCTGACATTGGTGATAGTCCTTTATCATCACCTTGGCTCAAATGGATATGTTTTAAACTTAGATTTTGGAACAAGAAAGACATAGCTATGAAAAATGATCTCATCATTTTCAACAGGATAATCTCTAGTGACTTTCAATAATGATAGAGTCTGACAAAGTATTTCCATTTAAATGCACTTTTTGTGAAGTAATACAGTGTGGAGATTCACTATCATTCTTCTGCTAAGCAGGATTGAAGTTTCTGGTGAGCGCTTCCCATGGACTGAGTTAGGTTACATGTTTGTAGTCAAATGAGATATATTCTTAGGTAAAAAAAACAAAAACAAAAACATATGTCTCATTCTGTTTGCTCACTGCAGATGAAATCGGGCACTTTACTATGCCCTTAATAATGTATAGAGAGTACCGTGTCATGGATTGTGAGAGGGTGTTTGGTAAATTAATGAAAGCATAAGCTTTAGCACTACTTTTGTGAAAATTAAATGCGGAATTCAGTAGAGTGTGTCTGAACTGAACGGAGCATTAAATTAAATTTGTATTCCTTCATTTTGGTTTAAGAAAATAAAGGAATTATTGGTGGAGCATAGAATGTGGATTATTCATAGAACTGGAGCAAATTATTAGTTTTAGATGGAAGACTTATTTGTATTTAAAAGAATGCTTGGATATTTAATGTAAGCCATAATTTGTGAGCTTAAACATACAGCAAGAGGAAAAAAAATATGTTAAGCCTGAAAAGTTGGAAATTGATTTTGTTTTTATTGTTTATTTTGAGGAGGGAAAGTTTACAAAAAATTAGAATTAGAAAACAGATTCTATATGGAAAATAGAGATTACTGATTGGGGAAGAGACTTAAGGGGAAAACTGGGTCTCATATAAAAACTCTCAATTCCTGCTGCTGCTGCTGAAGGATTTGTTGTAGACTGGCCTTCATGCCACGAAACATCTAGAAAACTGAAGAAAATATAGGACACATCTGTTTGATATATAGAACAGCTGGTGTATGATTCTGATCCCTAAGAGAAGGGAAACAAGCATGATGAGCTCTCCTCACCAGAAAGTTAGGCTTTCTAACTAAAGGAAATGTCTGGATTGCAGTGCGGGGAGGTATAGCCAAACACCCTGGCATTCTTGCCGAATTGAGGACATAGAGCTAGTAGTTCAGGGAGGTCAAGGTAGGTGGAATTTGTGGGGTAGAGTTTTAGAGAATTTTGATTTACATAGCTCCAAAAGCCAGCAAAGTGGACCTGTCAAGTGTTTGTGTAGGAGGAAATTCCACAAGGCCAAGCAAAGAACAGTTGTGAGGAAGCCATCACTTATACCTGCCAGGGAGATATCAGCATTCCTACTAGTCAGAGTCAAGAGACCTTTTAAAATACCACAGGCCTTTGATAGAGGAATCTATAAAGTTCTCACACCTTAGTAGTACAGTCTAACACCTTTTGCTAGAGAGGTTATTCTAGAACCACACTAACACCGCTTAAAACACAAGTCTTGAAGAGATTAAACTGATTTGCAAGAAACTTAGTGTCACAAACTCTGAATTTTTGAGTGAAATTTTACCCTACTTTAATGTTAACCTGTCAGCCTGCCATACTTTCATAGAAGCTAGTAGGAGACACAATACTACTGGATTTGAGACAAGGGATAGTTTATTATTTGTAGCAATAATAGTAACTAGAATATAAGTATTTTTGTGTTGGTTTCCTGAGTCTCAGTTCCCACAGGCAATGCAGAGAATTGTCTGTAAAGTGGGTCATGGTACAGGAGAGGAATCTAGATCTTAAGGAATCAGAATCTTTTATAATGGGAAATAAGCATGCCTCTTCTTGGCTTCACAGGGAGACATTATCTTTATTTATAGTGGACACTGAGGATACCTGACATTTGTTCCAGAAGGAGACAATTTCTCTATATTCAAAGGTTGGTTGCTATTAAAACATCATTGAAAAGAGAGAACAAAACAAGGGGCAGTTTGTCCTCGCTCATGACATTTGCAGAAATGTGAGAACCTGTGGAGAATTGTCCCAACAATATTCACCATCATTTTTATACCATCTTGCCTTCCAGTAAATTTTCACTTGAGTAAGCAACTCTGTTGGCCACTCTGATTTACGTAGCTGACAGAGTCTGGAACCAAATTCAGTCTATTTATCTCATGGAATATTTAATTAATATCAATAGGACTTAAAACAACAGAATATGGCCAACCTGCTGTTTTGACCTCAGTTATGGCCCCAACCAGCTTAAACAAATTCTCATAAACCATTAGAATCCACTTTAGAAAGCAGTTTTGAGCAGCCTATAGCTCTAAGAAGATACCAAAAGTTATACTGAAAAATATTTGGAATTGGATGATAATGAAAACAAAATATAAAAAAGTCCGGAATGCAGTTAAAGCAGTGTTTGGACAGATTTATAGCTTAAATGCTTATGTTAGAAAATAAGATCTAAAGTCAGTGATTTAACCATCTGTTTTAAAAGTTGAAAGGGCAAATTAAACTCAAAATATGTAGAATAAGGGGAAAAAGGGATATCAACAAAATAAAAAACAGTAAAGAAAAAGCAACACTAAAAGCTGGTTCTTGAAAAGATAATTAAAATTGATAAAACTGTAGCCAAACTGTTAAAAAAAAGGAGAAAGGACACAAATTATGAATATCAGGGGTGAAAGAAGGGATAGTCCCAGAGATCATAGAGAAATTATGTGGAGAATAAGAGTATTATGAGCACCTATATTGCCAGTAAAATAGGTCAGATGAAACGGACAAACTCTTGAAACAGAAAAATAACCAAGCTGATACACGAAGAAGTAGAAAAGCTTAACAAATTTATTTTCTCACAGTTCTGGAAGCTGGAAGTCTGAGATCAAGGTATAGGTACATTTAATTTCTTCCAAAGCCTTTATCCATGGCTTGTAGATGGATGTCTTCTTTCTTTCTGTCTTCACATGATCTTTATTCTGTGTGTACCTGCCCTAATTTCCCTTTTATATAAGGTTGCCAGTCACATTAGATGAAGTCTAATGATCTCATTTTAATTAAATTACCTCTTTAAAGACACTGTATTCAAACACTGTCAAATTCTGAGGTACTGGTAGTTGGAGCTTCAACATTAATTTTGGGGGGATACAGATCAGCTTATAACACCCTATATATTAAATCAACTTTGTAAACAAAAATGTTCCCTCAAAAAGCCTAGATCCTGATGGTTTCACTCATGAACTTTATTACACATTAAAGAAATAATACCAATCCTACACAAACATTTGGGAAAAAACAGAGGAAGAGAGAATGTGTAACATCTTGTTTTATGAGGCCATCATAACTCCAACCCAAAGACATTAAAGATAGAGGAGATACAAATACTCTTTTAAAAATGGCAAATTGAATCCAGCAATATATAAACATAATACATTATGACCAATAATTATAATTATTCCAGTAATACAAGTTTGGTTATACATTTGAAAATCGATGTAACTCACCTTATTAATAGAAAAAAAGGAAAAAAAAAAAAAACCTGTACAGTCATAGTAATCTTTCCAAAAGAAAAAGAAAAAAAAAAAATTAGGTACCAATTCATGATTAAAAAAAAAATTCTTTAACCTCAGAGTAGAAGGGAACTTCTTCATACTGATAAAGATAATCTACAGTCATCCTAAGCTAACATCATACTTAATGGTGAAAATTCGAATTCTTTTCCTGCAAGTACAAAAATGTTTGCTTTCATTCCTATGTAGTAGTATACAGAAAGTACTGACCAGTGTAATAAAGCAAGCAATAGACATAAAGGCACACAGATTTTAAGAGAATTTGCAGACAACATGATCATGTGCATAGAAAAATCTGTCATCTTTAAAAAGGCAATTATCACAAATAAATGAATTTTTTAAAAAGATTTTATTTATTCATGAGAGACAGAGAGAGAGGTAGAGGGAGAAGCAGGCTCCCAAGGAGCAAGGAGCCTGATGTGGAACTAGATCCCAGGACTCTGGGATCATGACCTGAGCCAAAGGCAGATGCTTAACCATCTGAGCCATCAGGTGCCCACAAATAAGTTAATTTTTTTTAACAAGATTGGAAAATCTTAGGTCAATATAAAAAAAAAATCACTTCTTCTATATACTAACAGCAAATAAACACTGAAAAAAACCTTGAGAGTAAATTCATGAAATACATAAGAATAAATTTAACAAAATACACAAATGACATTTATACTGAAAACTATAAAATGCTGCCAAGAGAAATTAACAAAGACCTAAATAACTGGAGAAACATGCTATGTTCATGCTTGTAAGAGTCAATATTGCTGAAATATTAATTGCACCAAAATTTGTATAATCAATGAAATCTTTATAGACTTTAATTTTGTTGAACTTGACAAGTGAATTCTAAAATCCAAGAGGAAATTAAAAGGACCTTTATGTAGCTGCTAAAATGATTTTGGAAAAAAAATCGAAGATTTATACTACATAATTTTAAGACGTACTATAAAGCTACGGTAATAAAGACAATGTAATTTTGGCACAAGGGTGTATATATATCCCAATAAAACATGTTAGAACCCAGAAATAGACCTACACGTATATCAGTTAAGATATTGCAAAGCTCATAAGGGAGTTAGGATTGTCTTTATTATAAATGGTACCTGAACAACTGGGTATCTTAGAAATAAATAAACCTTGAATTTACCACATACCATACACAAAAAAGAACCATGGATTTTAACATAAAAGCTAAACTTACACAATTCTTAAGAAAACAAAGGAGATCATTTTCATAAACTTGAAGTGGGCGACATTTTTTTAGATAGGAAAACAAAATCAAAACCATAAGAAACTAATTGACAAATTGAACTTGATCAAAGTAAAAAATATCTGTTCAAGTGACATTAAGAAAGTGAAAAGGTAAGGCACAAACTGGGAGAAAATATTTGTAACATTTTATTTGGCTTAGGATTTATATCCAAAATATATTAACTTCTAAGCTCAATAATAAAAAAAGTGAAAGATTTGGACTATTTCCCAAAGATGACGTAAAGATGGCCAGAAAGCATATGCTAAGCTGCCAAATATCCCAGTTTTCAGGAAGATGCAAATTAAAATCACAGTGATATATTACCGCTAGCTACAAGACTACTGATGAGAATGTGGAGCAACTGGAATACACATACATTAAGGTGAGAATGTAAAATGGCACACTGCAATTCTACATTCCTGAAAGGAATAAAAACAAATGTCTACACAGATCCATGTTTCTGAATATTCATAGCCCTCTGAATATTCATAACTTCAGAAACTGGACACAACCTAAGTGTTCATAAGTAAGTAACTAAACATATAATGGAATACTACTTAGAAGTAAAAACAAATGAGCTATAGATACACATATTGACATGGAGGAGCCTCAAAACATTTGTGCTAGTGTAGGAAGCCAGATCAAAAGATTACATCCTGTGACATTTACATAAAATTCTGAAAGAGGGAAAACCATCTATGGTGACAAATGATTGCCTGGAGTCAGTGTTGGGGATATGAGACTAATGGCAAAAGAGCCCTAGAGGACTTTTTCAGGTAATAGAATCGTTCTTTGTTGTGATGGTCATTATAGTTATACATATAGATCCACAGACACTTTTCAAGAACACATTCTATACTTAAAATTGGTGCATTTAATTGTATATAAATTATCAATGAAGTTGATTTTAAAAAACTATGGAAGAGTAAAATATTCTTGGTGTTAGGAAAACAATTGACTTACCTTGATTTATTCAAAATATTATTTAGAGTTGGCCAAGATTTTCTTTGGTTAAGGAAATGTGAGCATAGGTCGCATGTGTCATTTCTTGTTGGAGGATTAAAACACATTAGGTGCTTCCCGGTGCTCTCTTTTTCCTCTTGTATCATAACCAGTAGTATTTGGAATGGTGGTTTCTTCATTGGCCTGGATTTCTGAGTGACTCGGAGGAGCAGAAGCTTCCTGTTGATGTAGGATGGATATATATAGTAAAACTTTGTTTTTAAACTACTAAGATTTTTTTTGTTTTGTTTTTGTTTTAGATTAAAAATAACCTACTTGGATGGACACAAAGATTTTTCCTTTCTTAGATGTGCCTGGCCTAATCATAGTTTTACTATGTATTTGAGCCCATAACTTCCTTTAGGGGGTATAATCTATTTATGTAGTCTTGGCCATGATTTCTCAGATGTGCCCTCTTGGTGTCTTTGTTTCATGACTATGCCCCATAATTCTTACAGTCATTGTGATGGAGAAGGATATGTGAGAGAAAATGGCCGAGTCAGCCAAATGTATCTATCTTCATAACCATCATGTCCGTCTGATGGTCAGCTGGTGTAATCGTATTTGTATAAACCAATTCTCAGTGTCAATTATATGAGTTCTTAAAGTGGAAACTTTTATAATATTTCATAAGTGGATAGAGTCAGACAGAATTTTGGCTACCTAGAAATCGTTCTGGGATATTATATATTTTTTGAAAAGCTAGGTTTCCTGAGATATAATTTATATATGGTAAAAGCCATGCTTTTTTGAAGTTTTTATTTAAATTCCATATAGTGAGTCAACAAAAATCCACTCTTTAGGTTTATAGTTTTTACAAAAGATATGGTCTTATAGTGACCACCACAATTGAGATACAGATTATATACGTCCCACATTTCCCTTGTGTCTTATTCATCAGTCTCCTCTCCTCACCTCTAACCCCTAGGAACCTATGTTCTGATTTCTGTCCCCATATTTTTGCATTTTAAAGGATGTCATATAGAGTCATATAACATTATGGTCATTTGTGTTTGACTTCTACTTGCCATGATGCTTTTGAGTTGTATGCTTGTTGTTATATATATATATTGTTAGTACTGTCCTTTTGTATTCCAGAATATTGTTCTATTGTATAGATATACCACTGTTTATCCTTTCTGTAATTCATGGACAGAAGTTTTAAATTGCCTATTTAAGATTTTAAGGAACATTTATCTTTTAGTTATTCATATTATTCAGCATTATTCATTATTTGGGATGATGTCAGATCCAGAATAAGGAAAATACAGTAGATTCAAAATGGATAGGAATTTGATATAAGAAAATTTGCAGTATTTACAACAGAATGATATAAATTCTATATTCTAATTCCAGAGGCCAAGAGTTACTGACTTTTTAAATGTTAAATCATGGTAAACACTGGTTAAGTGGATGGATTCCCAGGTCAGATTTCTTCAGCTGACATCCCAGTTGTGGCACTTACTCATCACTGAACCTTATTTTGGTTGATTAAACCTCTTTCCTTCATGCCTAAATTAGACATAATGTCTCTACACTGTAGTGTGGTCTTACCAGCATCACAGTGGTGCTACAGTGGATTGAATGAACTAACACTTAGAAAGAAATTAGAACAATGCTTCTATTAGCTATTATTTTCCTTCTCTTACATTCCTGCAACTACACATTTCAAACCAGCACCATTCCTCTCAAGCCTGCTTCCTCAGCACTTTGTACCATTGCTTGAAGCTATTTTTCATCAGCAGTCAACTGATCAGTAAAGAGTAGTCTCAGTCATTGCTAATTTGTTTGCCTGTAGAATACTGCTGATGGGTTCTATCTGGATGGATGTGGAGGTATTTATACTCTTTGAAAGATCAGTGTTTTGTATATTCTAAATTAGAGACTAACTTACTAGATATTCTATACACACACAAAATAGTTTCAGCTCTGATATGTAAATCCGTTTTTCAGTCTATTTTATTTGAAAAGTAAGCAAGTTTTCGGTAAGGTTGTACACTGGAGAGCAGTTTTACTTTCTTTAACATATGGGGGCAAACTGCCAGGAATGATAGATTTTTACTATATTAACTTTTACTCAGTCTTTGATTCTGGGGAGAGGGATTGTTATAGGCTAACTTTAGGTGGCTCAACATAAACTCTTGACAATCGATGTTCATATAGAACATGAATCATAATACCTACTGGAGAGTCAGGCTGTGCCTTTGGTCTCTTCATCAGCTAGTGATTTCCAGTGACATAAAAGAGGGATATTTTCTCTCTTTACCTCAAGAACAGTTTTCCTTAGTAAGTCAATACTATTTTTTTTAATGAATTAGGCACTGTTGTAGTGAACAGAAAGAGATAGGTTCTCTTATACCTGACAGGATTAAGGACGACACTTGGAATTATGACTGAGGCTCAAAGAAAGAAAATCAGGGAAAACACACCTGTATTCAGTGCACTTAGGCTTCTTGTAAACTAGAGGAAAAAAAAATTATTTCTAGCTCAGAGGGCTTCCCTAAAAACCTATTTAAACACTGGTTAATGAACAAGGTTCTTGTGGAAGTTCACTTCCAAGACATCTGATCATTCTAATAAGATTTGATTTCTTTTTTTTTTTAGTCAAAGAAACTGATATGAAATAGAGATGCTTTTATCATTACAAAGAAGGCTTCCAGGCTTTTTTTTTTTAAGATTACAATGACATGTAATGAAACTTGTAATTGCCTTATAAAATGGTGTCTTTCTGGCTCACTTCAGAGGTTGCTTTATCATTAAAAGGGGACACAGTTCTTTTAGTGTTACAACAATAAAGCCTTTTCTTACCTTCTAATTCCCAGAATGAACTGGTCATTTCCTCTTTCAAAACTATTAACTGGGCTTAAATTTTGGATGCTAGTGCCTGAACCAACTTAGTCTTAGGTTCCCCAAAAGATATATAAAATCTTTCTCAAAAATTCTTTTGGACCTGTGTGATTGACACTTCCTTCTTTTGAGAGCCAGCGTATGACTGACTTCACATTATATCCTGTATATTTGATTTTCTCTATTTTATGGTCCTTTTTGTTTGAAATAAAGGATCAAGCAACTGAGTTCAGAAAAGGCTTCATGATTGATTTGGGGTACTGGTGGTTATAAGCGGGGAGACTTCTCTTAATCCTGTTGAAGTGAGAATTGGATCTACATGGAGGAAAGTAGTCTCAAAGGACCCAGTTACTATTTTTAAAATATGAAAATTAGGTATGTAACTTTGTGAAAAATTAAAAAGTATTTTACCCTTGGAATAATTGGGAACTCTTGCTCACCCTAAACTGTCTTGGCATGTAGTTACCTTGTAAGGCTTAATTTTACAGGACTAAGGATAAACATGTACTAAAAATTCTTAGATTGAAAACCTAAAATTCTTCCAGAATTGTTTCTATATTGCAATATAATTAATACTCTGAATATGAATCTATAGAGTTTGTGTTAATTAAGTTCCTAAAAAAAATCACTTTCATTTCAAATATTCACAGAACCAGGCCTGTGGTACTTTTCTCTCTTGGCTCTGCCAAGGCTCCTGAATCTTCTCTAGGGCTAGACCTTTGAGAAGAGGCTCTTTAACTGGGTCAAGTCCTTGTAAAATAAGGTGATTAAATTGTGTGCCTAGGGTCACAATGCATTTAAATGTTTGTTGCCTTTCTAGAATAGCCACTTGATTACTCCAAAACTTCACTACTTATCTTACAAGTCAAAGTAGTAGTATGAAATATGTTAAATAAAACCTGTTAAAATCCATTCAAAATAATATAATTAATAGAACATATCTGGTATAAGAAGCCATTAAACTGTTTATTGGTTTATTTCCAACTGAGTATCATTAATTTCTCAAATAATTCTAAATTTATCACTAGTTAATCCCTCCTGTTATGTCAGGCTTCCCAGAATGAATTTGGAAGTTTTACTTCTCTTTTTTTGAATAGTTTGAGAAGCATAGGTACTAACTCTCTTTAAATATTTAGTAGAATTCACCTGTGAAGCCTTCTGGCCCTGGACTTTAGTTTGTTGGAAATTTTTTGATTATTTATTCAATCTCCCTACTGGTAATTGGTCTGTTTAAATTTTCTGTTTATTTCTGCTTTAGTTTTGGTAGGTCATATGTTTCTAAGAATTTATCCATTTATCCATTCCTTGTATGTTGTCTAATTTGTTGGCATATAGGTTTTCATAATTTTTTTTCTAACTGTTTGTATTTCTGTGGTCTTGATTATTTCTCCTCATTTGTGCATTTGAGTCTGCTCTCTCTCTCTCTTTCTCTCTTTTTATGAGTCTGGCTAGAGGCTTATCAGTTTTGTTGATCTTTCCAAAGAACCAGTTCCTGGTTTCATTGCTCTGTTATATATATTATTAATTTTCTATAGCCTTTATTTCTGCTCTAGTCTTTATTATTTCCTTCCTTCTGGTGGTTTTGGGTTTTGTTTGTAGTTATTTTTCTAGCTCCTTTAGGTGTAAGGTTAGGTTGTTTTTTTGAGATTTTTCTTGCTTCTTGAGGTAGGTCTGTATTGCTATACACTTCCCTCTTAGAACAGCTTTTGCTGCATCCCAAAGATTTTGAACTATTTTTTTCATTTTTGTTTCCATGTACTTTTTGAATTCATCTTTGATTTCTTGGTTGACCTGTCCATTGTTTAGTTGCATATTATTTAACATCCATGTATTTGTGCTCTTTCCAAATTTTTTCTTGTGGTTGACTTCTAGGTTCATAGCATTGTGATCAGAAAAGAGGTATGGTATGAATTCAATCTTTTTGAATTTGTTGACTTGTTTTGTGGCCTCATATGTGATGCATTCTGGAGAATGTTCTGTGTGTACTTGAAACAAATGTGTATTCCTCTTTTATGATGGAATGTTCTGAATATGCCTGTTAAATCCATTTGGTTCAGTGTGTCATTCAAAGCCACTGTTTCCTTGTTGACTTTCTGTTTGGATGATTCATCCATTGATATAAGTGGGTGTTAAAGTCCCCTACTATTATTGTATTACTATGGATTAGTTACTTTATGTTTGTTATTAATGGTTGTATTTGGATGCCCCATGTTGGGTGTATAAATATTTATGTTGTTATATCTTCTTGTCTGATTTTCCCCTTTATCATTATATAATGTCCTTCTTTGTCTCTTGTTACAGACTTTGTTTTAAAGTCTATTTTGTCCAATATAAGTATTGCTACTCCAGCTTTCTTTTCACATCCATTGCATGATAAATGTTTCTCCATCCCCTCACTTTTTTTTTTTTTTAAAGATTTTATTTATTTGAGAGAGCGAGAGGGAGAGCACTGTGCGGGTGGAGGGGCAGAGGGAGAAGGAGAAGCAGACTGTCCACTGAGCAGAGAGTCCAACATGGGGCTGGATCCCAGGACCCTGAGATCATGAGCTGAGTGGAAGGAGAATGCTTAACCAACTGAGCCACCCAGGCACCCCTGTACCCTCTCACTTTTAATCTGCAGGTGTTTTTATGTCTCAAATGAATCTCTTCTAGGCAGCATATAGATGGGTCTTTTTTTTTTTTTAATCCATTCCGTCACCCTATGTCTTTTGATTGGAGCATTTAATCCATTTACACTCAGAATAATTATTGATATGTATTTATTGCCATTTTGTTACTTGTTTTGTGGTTGTTTTTGTAGTTTTTCTCTGATTCTTTCTTTCATGGTTTGCTGGTTTTCTTTAGTGATATACTTGGATTCTTTTCTCTTTATTATTTGTATATCTATTGGTGATTTTTGATTTGTAGTTACCAGCAAGTTTGTATATAACATCTTCTGCATATAGCAGTTTATGTTAAGTTGATAGTCACATTGTAACCCATTCTTTATGCCTTTATCCCTCCAAGTTTTAGGTATATGGTATCTAGGACACTAGTTTTAATAGAATAATTTATTACAATAGTTACTGCAAATGTGATCTAGATCAGATTTCTTTTTTAGGGTCCTGGTATACAAATTACATTTATCATATGATAACAATCTGGCTGTATTATCTCAATTTAGAAATCGCTTTAACACATCAGTAGACACAATGTCTATTATTTGCTATTAGGGTTTAAAATAAATACTAAAAATGATAGTTAAGTATTTTAGGGAGCATCATTACATCTTAAATTAATTTATGGAAAATAGTGACACATCAGATCACCATTTTCAGATACTTTTATTTTCCCCCAAGAAAACTCTCTTGGAAGGCTTAATAGGAAGTAGCAATGTTGTATAAGCTAGGTATTCTATGAATTCTTCATAGATTGATTTTTTTTAAAGATTTTATTTGTCAGAGAGCGAGAACACAAGCAAGCACAAGCAGGGGGGAGCAACAGGCAGAGGGAGAAGCAAGCTCCCCCTTGAGCAAGAAGCCCGATGCGGAGCTCTATCCCAGGACCCTGGGACCATGACCTGAGCCGAAGGCAGGTGCTTAACGACTGAGCCACCCAGGTGTCCCTATAGATTGATTTTTATAGCTGAGTAAGAAATTTGGTTGTTCTTCTCAAACTTTAAAGCTAAAATTAATCTCTAAATAGTGATCTGTATATTAAAATTTGTGCAGTATTTTTTTCCTAGGATTACCTCTGCAGATAATCCCTAAGTTTAACATTGAAGTTATAACAACCTAATTTCAAGTATGTATTCTCTAGTTTCTTTAGTCCTCATACAGCAATATTACTCCTATTCTTGAATTTAAATGACAAATAGTAACTAAATAAATTTAGTTCATAGCAAGTTGTGTAAGGATTATCATGTTCTGATTTTAAGTTACCTGCTCTACTTCATTTCTTACCTCTCTAGTTATTCTGAAATATTTGTCTTGTTGGTAGAAACCATTGATTTTTAAAAAATATTATTGTCATTTGTCTGAAATGTGGCTCCTGCAGCAATTGCCCACAAAGCCCTTCCCATCTTCCCACAATTGTTTGTCTAAATAACTTCTGCATACTCTTACTAGGGTCTGTACTGCATCCAGGACATTATAACTCTTTACCCTTCTCCTTGGTCTGGATCAAGTGTATGTGCTGCCATGATTAAAGTGATCATATAAGTTGTTAGCTGAGACACTTTGAGAGACAAAGGAGGTGCTAATTGGATGAGGTACTGGAAATGGGCATAAAAGAGATTTTCTAGGTAAGCTGGGATATGGTCAGGCTATAGTGTTATTCTGGGAGAGCATTATAAGTATTTTTATGTTTTCCAGTATCCTGCTAGCTTTCTATGGGTAGTGATTATGTCTTTTAATTTTGGGCTGTATTACCTGGCATTTTATAAATGCTTATGGAAATGAAATAAAAATGAATGAATGAATATAAATAAGAAAAAGAAGGGGCTGCAATAGAATCTAAGGCTCTCTTTTAAATTATAAAGGGACCCAACAGTCATGCCGGGACTTGGCACTCACATCTTCTGTTGCAGGTAGCAAAACTGCCTGCATTCCCCAGCTATTTTACCCCTGTATTCAGCCTGTGTTCTTCAGGCTACTTCTGGCCAGTGGGGATGTTGATGTAGGCTCTTTCCAGAAATAGAATTTTTATATTTATTCATTCATTCCTTTAACAGACAACTTTGGTTTGGGGACTCTCCAAAGACCTGGAAAAACTTTCTTGGCACTGGTCTGCAGTCAGATTCTTCCCTACCCAGTTTCCCTTCACAGGGGTCAGATCTCTGTCATAGTTTGATGGTGATCTGTTCCATCTTTCTGTTTTGTTTTCTCTTTTTAATCCACAGTTGGCATTTCTCCCAATGAAGTTCTTGTAAATTGTTTTAGGTTAAATAATACCCTTTGAAGATGTCTACGTCCCTGTCCTTAGAACCTATGAATAGGTTACTTGACATGGCAAAAGAGACTTGGCAAATGTGGTTACATTAAGGATTTGGGGAATGGGAGATTGTCCTGAATATCTGGGTGGATCTGCAGAATTACAGTGTCCTTATGAGAGGGAAGCCGAAGGGTCAGAGAGAGAAAAGGCAGTATGACCACAGAAGTAGAAGGAACGATGCGATGATGGCAGCAGAGGTTAGAGTAATGTAGCCAGGAGCCAAGGAGCTCAAGCAGCCTGCAGAAACTGAAAAAGGCAAGGAATGGATTCTCCTGTGGAACATCCAGAAGGACCACAGCTTTTTTCTTTTAGCCAGAAAGATCTGTTTCAGACTTTTGACCTGCAGAATTACCATAAATTTGTGTCGTTGCGGCCCCTACATTTGCAGTGATCTGTTAGAGCAGCAACACATGCATCTATTTGCATTTCGGCATCTTCTTGGAGGAGCTAGACTAATGAAACTCTGAGTGCCTAGTGTTTCTGTATCAGATGAAAAAAATACATACAAATCATGGTTTACGAGATTGTTCATAAAATTATTTCATTGTGTTGTCACTTTCGAAAGTCTTTAATTTTTTAAATAAATAGAAGTTCCCTGATGGAATAAAGTTCTGGAAGGAAGAGACTCTCTGACTTCAAATGACAGCTTAAATAATTTGGAAATATTATATGTAATATCTGTTATTGAGGGAAGAGGTTTCAGACACCTATATATTGATAAAATATTAAGAAATCATTCTGAATAATGAATGATGCCAGTTGGAGGAAACAATAGTTTAAATCTTGGTCATGGAATATATCGTAGGGTTTTGTCTGTATTTATTAGACCGAAAAGCCTAACTGAGTTCTATGAAGGCTTCTATTGTTTTGAAATGTACAGGGACAAAGAGAATATGAGACAGTGTCTGCCAACCATTTAGCCTACATGTCTGCAGCGTGCACAGTGCAGCATTGAGCCTATCCTACAATGCTGTTATTGTTCAAGTTGGTGCTTTTACTCCATTTGGTCACTTATGCAATATTGAAAACATTGTATTCTCACAACAATCTTTATTATTAGCCAAATCTAAGATAAGTAAGTCTGTTGATTTTTCAGGTTTCCTTAGAGACTTAAGAATCAAACTTTCCATTAAATCTGAAGTAAAGCCTACAAAACATGTTATCTTCATAGCTTTCTTCTTTATTGGAACTTGGCATATCTTGGCTTGTTATCTGCTGTGCTTGGGTTACATGTATTCCGTTGCATTCTGTGGTGTGTCCCTATTACTCTGAGAGTCTGAATTGAATTAACTAATCATTAATGGCTCATATTGTCTGAGAAATTGGAATTTAAACTGATGGGAATTAGTAAGAATAGTCTTTAAGAAAAAGAAACAAACTCCAGGAAAACTAGTATTCACTGTTGTGTTCAGGCCTTTTGTGAAGTCTTTCAGTTCAATTTCCCATAAAACATAATGCTAATGAGGCAAAGTTCAATTTCCCAAATAGCATTTTGACATTCCTATAACTTCCTATTGGCTGATCACAGTATAAGTATGATGTGGCACCTACATATTCTCTATCACAAGAGGAATGGTGAGAATGGTACAATGGACAGATTGATTCAGATCCACCCTATTATATATTAACTCATTAATTTATTTGCCTATTCAGTATTTACATTTATTTATTTATTTATTTAAATTTTATTTTGTTAATCACCATACATTACATCATTAGTTTTTGATGTAGTGTTCCATGATTCATTGTTTGCATCTAACAACCAGTGCTCCATGTAGTATGTGTCCTCTTTAATACCCATCACCAGGCTCACCCATCTCCCCATCCCCCTCCCCTCTAGAACCCTCAGTTTGTTTCTCAGAGTCCATAGTCTCTCATGGTTTGTCTCCCCCACCGATTTCCCCCCCTTCATTTCTAAAAAAAAAAGAAGATAGTAGGAAGGGAGAAATGAAGGCAGTATTTACATTTTTAAAACATAATTGTTTAGAGAATTTGTTTCCAGACCATATAAGGTAGGTACAGAGAAAAGGAGTTATAGTCTCTACCCCCAACTAGTTCACAGTGGAGTGAGAGTTAGACGAGTAAGTGAAGTGTCACAACCATAGTATAGAAAGAACTACCATAGCGTTATGGGTAGGTAGAAACACAAAGGAGGGTGCCAAAATCTGGTCCAGCAGGTGAATTAGAAAAATCATCTTCGAGTAGCGCCTCAGCAGAGAAGTAGCTGATAATGAGTTAGGTAAGGAAAGAGGAAGGAGGAGTTTGTCCACACAGTGGGAACAAAATATATAAAATCACACTGCATTTGGGAAAGTAGTTTGGCATTGCTATTGCTATGTAAGGATGCTTCTAGGTCATGGTGGTAGATGAAAATGAAGTGGTAGGCAAAAATTAAATGTACTCCAGGCATTTCTTTAACCTTTTGCCCCCCAAAATATCTCTCAATACCTATTACTACCTCTAATTTTTTCCCCTCATCTCCTTGATTTTATTTGCTTTTTACTTTTATAGAAGACAGTTTAGTTCAGATTCAGTTCTGTCTGGCTTCTCCCTTGGGGAACGTCTTTTGAAATTTTTTTTTTTTTCCTTTGAGTTCTGGATTGTGATTTCTGATAATGTTGGCACCATCCACGTCTGTTTTTCTCAGATCTGAGAAGTCAGCTTGGGTGCTTGCTATGAAACAGGTTACAGAGTAGAGGAAAGTTTGAGAGGCTGGGTATGCTGGTTTGAGTTTACTAAAGAACATGGCATGAGATTTTATTTTAGAAACCTCTTCCTGGTAATGATATTTGGTAGTCAGAAGTGATAGAGACAGAATAGAGAAAAGCAGAGTAATTAGGAGGTCAGATAATACACTGAATCAAGAAATAACAGTAGGAACAGTGAAGAAAGGATAGATTTTAAGGTACAACTAATAAAATTGCTTACAAATTGCATTTTTGATATTTTGTAGTTTGGAAGTCTGAATGGATGCTGATATGATTACCTAAGCTAGAGAATATAGATAGAAAAGCAGGTTAGGGAAGAAATATTGTGGCTTCCTTTTGTTGATGAATTGAATTGGAACTGCTGGAGATCTATTCAGTGGAATTAAATATATGGTTCTGTAACCAGGAAGTCCATTCTCAATTGTAACTTGGATTGGAGTGTCATCAGTCAAGAGATAGTAATGAAGACTTTGGCATAAATAATACCCAGAAAATAGAAATAACTAAAATAAAAGAAGTACTGGTACCAAGCACTGTTCCAGTTGCTATACACATGTTAACTCATTAAATTATCACAGTTCTGTGAGGTAGGTTCTATTTTATCATCTCTATTTTATTAATTGGAAAACTTAAAACCCAAGGAAGATAGTTGTCCAAATTATAGCAAACTGTGGAGGAGCTGAACTTCAAACCCAACTTGTCTAGATCTAGGTTCCATTTTCTTGACTTTTACACTACACTGTGAGGATAAACAGAATGAAAGAGAAGCATCTGAATATCAGATCTCTGATGAAACACCACTATATGTGAGTTGATATAAGAAACCATAAAGGATCTTGAGAAAGAACAAGGAAGGGATGGGAACAAGGATAAATTACTTTATAGAAACACATGGAAGAGAGCGCTATAAGAAGGAGGGAGTCGTCAATGGCATCAAATACTGGAGGAGAGCAAGGGAGTTGAAGCTGAAAAACATTTGTTAAAATAGCTTTTAATACTATTCTTGTCTTGGAAAGAATACTCCTAAATACTCAATTTTTATTTTTGCTGGGCCCAAGAATTGTGCTTCTCTGCTATCTTTGAATACAGGGAAGCCATATAATTTTCTTTGAACAGTGAAATATAGTTGAAATGATTCCTGTCACTTCAACATCTAAGTATCTTTTCACATTTCACCACGTTCCCTTTTTCTGCCTTGCAAGCTTGGAAGCTAGATATGCTCCTGTTAGCTTGCTTTGAGTAGTCGCCCTACCCCATGTCACCTTGTATTGGGCATGTAATATGAAATGTATGTGTTAAATTACTGTAATCTAACCCATCATGATTCATCAGTAGATCAATGGCAGTTTGTTTTAATTCTAAAAGTCATAATAAGCCTGTGTAGGAAAATATATCAGAGAATAAGAATATATGTGATTCTTATGCTCTTGGGAATTAAAATTAAGTACAAAAATATTTGACTAATAAAAATATCCAAGGCATTAATTAAAAACAATTTAATAAATGTAATAGACATATTTCTAAGTCAAAGGTTCTTTTTACTCTAAGTTTATAAAATCTAGTAAATGGAATATCAAGTTTATGGAGCATCACATATTTAGAATAAGCCATGGTAGCAAAAACTTTTATAAAGCTGAGCTTATAACTTCAACAATTTGTAGTGATTTTAAAATAAGTTAAAAATCCATTCTATTACAATTTGAATGTCTGTTGACACATAAAAACTTTACTATAATTCCTACAATAATATGAAATACCAAGTAGATAGAGTATTAAAAATGCTTCTGTTTCTTTCTTTGGATTTACATAGAGCTTTTAAATTTATAAAACACTTTTAAGGTACATTATTTTGATTTATCAACTGACACATGAGGTGTTTTATTAATTTTTTTAAATGAAGAAACAGGATAGAAATTCACATGTTTTAAGAGATTTATGATTATTTGTATTTCAAATTAATATTTTTTCTCTGAAAAAAATATTTACTACCTTACAGACACATGAACTTCACTGTAGCATATTATGATACAATGAGTATTGTCATCATGAAGGAAAAGGCCAGAAAATATCTATCATGTTGTATTGGGATAGTTGGTGTTTATAATTGAGAAATTTAGGCAGCTAGAGCTTTAAAATATATATAAGAAATGCCCAAAGGTGATTACATTAAGTGCCAAAAATGTAAATAACATGTAGTCCTGTTTCTTAGTTAATTTTTTACTCTGTGTCTCTCTTCTCCCAACTGTGTGTTCTAGAATTTAATTTAAATGATTAGATATGGAGCCTGAGCATAAATGTTTAATTTTATCAGTTGCATTTTTGTCTTTTTGTCTTCTTGTATATAATGTGATTTTGATTTTTTTGGGTTCATATTTCTTTGATTTCTTTGAGAAATTTATTGATGTTTTTCTACTGTAAAAATATGAAAACCAGAGATTTGGCAGTTGTGAAATGTCTGGTGGTAGAAGTAGTCCAGGGGGTGGGTTGTATGGCAGACCTTGAAAGGGGAATATGGGGAAAAAAGGAAGTGCAACCAATGAAATTTCTTTAAATAGAACTTACTTATCCATTAAAGATAAAGTTAAAGTTAAGATTTGAAGAACCCCAAGGATAGGGAAGAATACCTTGGGTCTATTGATAAATCAATGACAGAACATGCATCCACACAGGGCTCTCATGACTTTGGGGGCCACATTGGTGGGGGAGGCAATGGGTACGACAGGGTAGTGGGAGTAGAAGATAACTACAAATGAGAATAGATGCAGGTTTATAATAGAAGACCCTGTGGGTCCTTCAGGCACTCAGATTATTTTCACAAATTTGTCATCAGTGAGGTACATGCTAGGAGACAAGAGTCCAGTGTTTGCTGCCCCATTATAGCGAGGGAGCTCCTGGCAGTAGAGACCATGTTTTGTGCATCTATAGATTTCCAATTCTTAGTACCTAAAGGAAGAAAATAAATGTCTGAGGATTTGACTTTTGTAGTATATCTCCTTCAATACAGTGGTAACAATAATGCTAAAGAAATGAAGGAAAAATGAGGGATGCTTCTGTGGCTCAGTCGGGTGAGAAGCCAACTCTTGATTTCAGCTCAGGTGATGATCTTAGAGTTGTGAGATCGAGCCCTGGGTCAGGCTCCATGCTCAGCGGGGAGTCTGCTTGAGATTTTCTCTCTCCCTTTGCCCCTCCTCCTGTTTACACATGATCACATGCCCTCCCTCTTTCTAAAAATAAATAAATCTTAAATGGAGGAAAAACGAAAGTTTTACTAAAATTTATTATCTAGGTTTGTGATAGTCAAGGCAAATAAAAATAACAGCCTATTAGTTAAATTGGAATTTCAAATAAATTTGAAAAATTTTTTAGTATAGATCTTTCCCAGCTATTGCCTCCATGTTTTATCTAGTGATATTAGACTTCTCTCTACCACTTTATCCCTATGTATGTTTGACTGAATTTACTGTTTTCTTTTCTCTAAACATTTCTTAATTAAAACTGATGAATGGATTATAGACATAACTTTAAGTTTTATTTTTACTTACCGACAAAGACTCTTTTGAAATTTTATTATATCTTTTCTCTCTGTAATAGTATCAGGTATAGTAATGTTTTGAGAGACGTGCTCATAGAACATGATAAAATCTACATTTTTGAGGACTATGTAAATTGACATCTTACTGCAGTTTTCATGGAATCAGACTGTGAGTTCACTGAATGCAAATAGCAATATCAAAATAACGTGAATCATCTCACATTATCCTACTCAAGCTGACAAAGCAAAGGGATTTAGAGCCGTAGCTGCCATTCCTTTATTTAGAAATTTATTCATCTTTTTTTCAAATATAAGTACCTACTCTCATTATTTTTATCATTTATCTTGAAAGCTGAAACTGGTAGGACCATATTTTCTTGTGCCTAGAGCATACATACGATTTTCTGAAGAGAACTTAGAAATACGTATTCAGTGTCGGTTTTAATATTTCTCTAGTTTCTTCCTGTAGGCTGAATTGGTTTATGAAGATTTAGGCTGCAAGAATCCTGGCTTATGTAGATCCTTATATACAATTTTGGGAATTTAGTTATAGAAGGCATTCTGAAATTATATTGTTGATAATGATGAGGTAGATAAAAAACTAATTGCCTTAATAAATGTCTAACTCACACCATTTCTTGTTATTCAGGCTTTTATGTCTTGACCTATTCTAAATTATTTTCCTTAACATATGCATGCAGATACAAGTAAACAACAAAGCAGGTGTGATGCGGTCTTTAATTTGGGGCCTTTTACCAGTAATATTATAAAGCAGCTCGTGTGTGCTTCCTATTTATGAAAGTTTTAAACCACTTATTTAAAAAGCTTTTATATTTAAAACGCTTTTAATATTGTTTCAATTACAGTGTAACAGCTTCTGATTTTGACTGGTAGCTAGATATTATCACTTCCTATTTTAAGAAAATTGGGCTGTAAGTAATAGTAAAACAAAATCAACAGTGGCTTAAATGATTGAAAGATAACGTTTGATGATTCCATAGAACGTATGTGGAGTAGGTACTCCTGGTGCTCGCCCACCAGCTCTGAGACAGCCTGCTGTCATCAAAGTGTTGGCCTTGTGTTCTCAGGTCTGATGTTTCATGGTTGCAAGTTGGCTGGTGCATCCCTAAACATCCCATCTTCCCATTCCTAAGCTCAAAGGCCTGCAGCTGTAGGGTCAGAATGGCTAAAGAACTTCCTTTTATGTTTTAATCAGGGAACAAAATGTTTCAGAAATGTTCTCCAGCAGATTTCCCTGCTTCTCTGCAGAATAGATTCAAGAGAACATGCTTAGTTTTTCCATTTTTGAGAGGCCTGCCACTTGTGTTTTATAAGCTCCATTAAGCTGCTTGTCTTATGTTCCATTACTGAGGTTTAACTGTTAGTTTCGTATTCATAGACTAGAGGAAAATGGGATTGTGGTTGAAAAGTTGCATTCTAAGTGTTAAGAGATGTTTGTGTAGTTCCTGTATTCCTGTGTTTATGTTGTTTTAATTTTGAATGAAGTGGAGAATGTGATGATGTTGCTGTGAGTTGAACTTGATTTAGACATGTCTGTATTACAGCACCGAATGAAGCCAAAGCATACAACTTCAGTGGGCTGATATTTTATGCTTATGTGCCCTCAATAATTCTGAATGCAATTTTAGCACATTAGGAGATGTAAATTATCCAGAAAATGTTCTTTGTTCTGGTCAGTTCACAGTAAAACTGTTTTTGCTGAGTATATTCTGAAAGGTGATTGGTTAAACTGAAATGGGTTTAAAACAAAGCGACTTGGATAATGACAAGATCAAAACTCTGGCTGTTGAGGAATATTTGAAGAAGTTAGAGATGCCTAGCTTTGAGAAGGGCAGACTCATGCAGACAGAATTTTTTTTTGACACCGCAGGTTTGCCATGTGGAAGGAGAATGGGCCTCATTTAAGCAGCTCCTGACTATGTGTGCAAGTTTCAAGGAAGCGGATCTGGCTGAAATCTCTCATTTTCCATCAGATGAGAAGAGGGTACCTGGAAGATGGTGAAGACCTCTAGAGGTTTTTTAAAACATTGATCCAGGAACTGTCTGTAAGTGATATTTTAGAGGACTCTCAGGCAGCAGGTAGCAACTAGGAAATCTCTAAAATCTCTCTAGACCCTGAACTTTTAATCTTTTAATTCTGTGATTTAGATTATGTGATAGAGTCCAGAGCTCTGTGGGAAGGTGGGCATAGCCCTATCCAGATAGTGGGCATTGCTAATGGAAGTCTCCTGAGCTATCCTCACAGCTAACACCATCTTTGGCATCTAGCCCAGTCTAAGCCTCTGTTCTGCATAGCACAAACGTGGCTTTATCCTTTTACCAGTGTTTATTACACACTAGAAAGCTTGCACATTCCAATGAAGTTTACGTGAGACTGATGTACGGAGCCAGAATGCCAGTTTATTCATTTACAATGAGAAATAAACCTGCTAATGGAAATATATATATGCATATATATTTATGTATGGACGTTCCTCAAAAGTTGAAAATAGAGCTACCCTATGACTCAACAATTGCACTACTGGGTATTTACCCCAATGATAAAAATGTCGTGATCTGAAGGGGCACATACACCCCAATGTTTATAGCAGCAATGTCCACAATAGCCAAACGATGGAAAGAGCCTAGATGTCCATCAACAGATGAATGGATAAAGAAGATGTGGTATATATATACAATAGAATATTATGCAGCCATCAAAAAAAAATGAAATCTTGCTATTTGCAATGATATGGATGGAACTAGAGGGTATTATGCTAAGCGAAATAAGTCAGTCAGAGAAAGATGTATCATATGATCTCACTGATATGAGGATTTTGAGAAACAAGACAGAGTATCATAAGGGAAGGGAGGGAAATATGAAACAAGACAAAACCAGAGAGGGAGACTCTTAATCTCAGGAAACATACTGAGGGTTGCTAGAGTGGAGGGGGCTGGGAGGGATGGGGTGGCTGGGTGATGAACACTGGGGGAGGTATGTACTATGGTGAGTGCTGTGAATTGTGTAAGACTGATGAGTCACAGACCTCTACCCCTGAAACAAATAATACATTATATGTTAACAAAAAAATTAAATATATAATAGCTCAATAAAGCAAAAAAAAAAAAAAATAAGAGTACAGGCTATGTGGATTCTAATTCAGGTTCTCACACTTACCACTGAGGTTTTTTTGGCAAGTTGCTTAGCCTCACTACTGTTTTTGCCACATCCATAAAAAACAATGCCCATCTCTCAGTATCATAAGGATTAGTGATGGATTATGTCTAAAAGATCTTTGAATAATGCCTGGCACACATTAAGCACTCACATATTAGTTTTTATTAATGTTATTAGCATTACTAAAATTTCTGTCAAGTTAGTCAAGTGATTTTGTTCTGAGGGACATTGCTTTTATTTAATTTTTCAAAAAGTATTTTGGTTGTTTTTTTGTTGACATTTTGTTTTAATTTCATATGATAAGGTTAATGACTTTATTTCAGTGTTCTTGGAGGGCACTTCACTATTTTCTGCCCACCCACATACATACCAACATCAAGCATGCAGGTAGTCAAAGAAAGAGAAAGTGTTACCGTATGCTATGATTAGTCAAGGGAAATTTCAAGATTAAATGAGTGTAAAATTTATGACAGAATTGGAAAATACCACACAAGTCCTATAAATTGCATCAAACATTTTTTTTAAAGGCATTTTAAGCATAAGAAAAGGTTGTATTTTATGACACTGAATTTTTTCTCTAATGCTGTATCTGAAAATAGCTTACTTGGAAAATGTGAGGTCCTTTTGGTAATCGTTTTTCATTTAGCTCAATTGAGTAAAAAAAAAATTATCGAGTTAAAAATCTGATGAAGAGTTTCTGTCAACAGATTACTTAATCTTATACCTGATAGATCAGGTACTAGCCTTGTCAACTTGTTCGCCTATTTGACCCTATGAGTTTGATGCTTCGTCTAATGTGGGTGGTACAGTCTAATGATTATACATATCTACTGTGCCAAATATATAACATATATTATAAATTACCATAAACTAGATGGTTTAAAGCAACGTAAATTTATTTTCTCACAGTTCAGAAGGCCAGAGATGTGAAATTGAGATGTTAGTCACGTTGTTTTCTTCTGCAGGCTCTGAGGGAGAAATAATCTGATGCTTCTCTTTCAGCTTTAGTGGATTCTGGCAACGTTTGGTGTTCTTTGGCTTGTAGTTACATCACTTAAACATTTCAAAATTTATCTAGCGTTTGACTATTACCTAATTCTGTAGCCATTTTCACATTTTATGGTATTTGTTACAACAGCATTCCACTTCCTGGTACCAAAATCTTTATTAGTTTTCCAGGCTGTCATTACAAATTACTATAAACCGTGACTTAAAACAGCAGAAATTTATTCTCTCACGGTTCAGGAGGCCAGTAATCTGAAATCAAGATGTCAGTCAAGTTGGTTCTTTCTGAAAGGTCAGAGGAAGTAACTGTCCCAAGCCTCTCTTAGTTTATGGTAGTTGCTGGCAATCCTAGGTGTCCCTTGGTCTATAAATGAATTATTTCCATCTCTACCTCTACCTTTCCATCACTTTATTCTCTCTTCTCCATTGGGTCTCTATATCTTCTCCTTTTATTATTATTATTATTTTTTTTAAGATTTTATTTATTTATTTGACAGAGAAAGACACAGCGAGAGAGGGAACACAAACGGGGAGTGGGAGAGGGAGAAGCAGACTCCCCGCCGAGCAGGGAGCCCGATGCGGGACTCGATCCTGGGACTCCAGGATCATGACCCGAGCCGAAGGCAGTCGCCCAGCCAACTGAGCCACCCAGGCGCCCAGTATATCTTCTCCTTTTAGAAGGACACCAGTCGTTGGATTTAGGACCCATCCCACATCCAGGATGGGTTCATCTCGAGATCCTTAACTCATTATGTCTTTAAAGACCCTATTTCCAAATAAGGAAATGTATCTGTGTTTTTGTTGTAAAGTAGAAATGAAATCCCACTTCATTAGCTTCCAGGACACTTCAGATGTACTGATGGTGTCTGACTTACAATGGTTCCACTTAGGATTTTTTGACTTTATAATGGTATGAGGTGTTAGTAGAAACCAGACTTGGAATTTTGAATTTTGATCTGTTTCCAGGCTAGTGATGTGCTGTACAAATACTCTCTGATGATGCTGGGCAGCAAGCTGAGCTCTCAGTCAGTGACAGGATCAAGAGGGTAAACGACCAATCCATTTATAGTCACCCTGTACCCACACACCATTCTGTTTTTCACTATCAGTACAGTATCCAACAAATTACATGAGATACTCAACACTTGGTTATAAAATAGTCTTTGTATTAGATGGTTGTGCCCAACTGTAGGCTAATGCTGGGCTAAGCTGTGATGTTTGGTAGGTGGGTATATTAAAGGCATTTTTGATTTAATTATATTTTTAACTTACAATGGGTTTACCAGGACATAACCTCATCTTAAATTGAGGAAGATCTGTACATAATTTTGGGGGACACTGTCCAACCTACTACAACGTCCATTTTACTGGTGAGAAATAAGGAATGATGAGTGCTGGTGAGCGTAGATGTGTTGGTGGGAAGTTCCATTCTGATAATTAGTACATTTTTTTGAGAAGTAGTTTCATCAGCTATGTCTAAGAAGCTTGTGGAGTTCAGTGTAGTTAACATAGGATTGACATGGTCGTAATGGAAAATGGGAGAGAGTAGACTAACAAAACATATTAGCATTGAGTTTTGGGATCATGAATTTACAAGTGCAACTAAGAACTTGAACTTGAGATGCCATGGTATATCCTTCAGTGTCCTCCATGATCCTAAATAGATTACATCTTCAGGTTTGCTGTTTGGCCTTCAACCCATAATACAGCTGCAGGAAGTTATTGCTGTTCTATAAGATTTCCTATCAAAATTCATACCTGTAAGCCTTTGGTCATTTAAAAAATTTTAAAAAATTTGGCATTCCTTCTGTACTTTTCCCCTTTATTGACAGTCTATTCAAGACAATCCCTCATGTGTAGTTATCTCAGATAGGCTGTTGTAAATGATTCCATTTTCTGTGTTTCTAGAGCATGGCCCTTTTATATTTAGTTTATTTAATTCTTACATCTATTATAGTTGGTAGTTAGTCTGCGTGTCTGTCACACCATCTCGACTGTAGATCAAGTAAGTGAAGGAATTGGTCACATTGAGTTTTGGATCTGCCTTATATCTGGTACATTGCATTGCATAGAATAGACATTTGATAAATGTTTTTAGAACTGAGTTGGTGACAGCTTGCTAGTATATTTATATTTTATAGTTCGTATAGTAAGATAAGCCTACTGACACAAATGGTTATGGTTGTTTGCTTTTCCAGTAAAGGAGATAGATTAATAATAAACTATACCTTCTCTCTTGCCAGTAATTCTTTGATTATATGGCTGGACAGTTTTAACATTACAAGCCAAGAACCTTGAAACAGTGCAGCAAACTGGCTTATATAAAAATTTAATTTTGTGGCTTATTTTAATAATCTTGCCATGAGATTTAACTTGTTGCTAGCAGTAGGCTTCAAAGATTGGCATTGTTTATTATTATCAGTACCCTGTTTATTTTTTCTTTTATAAATAATATCTTAATAAAAAGCTATATTTTTAAAGGCTGTATCCATACACTTGAAATCATTTACTTAATGTCTACTTTGTACCCACTGCTGTGCTTTATGTCTATCAAGGTGGGTACAGGTTTGTGTGCAAAGCATAAATCCTGCCCTCTGGGAGTTCATGGTCTTAAATATACAAGATGACAACGAATGATACCAGAGAGTTGGTTTATATCAGTGTGCTAAATGATATGAAAGGAGTTCTTTCGTGATGAATATAAAACAAACAAACAAAAAAGATTTCAGTCATCTTAATTAAAATGTGCCCTACATGTTGTTATCCTTAAAAAAGCAGGTGAAATTTTTTATTTGTATTGATCTAACCATCATTTGTTGTTACTCTTAGGCCATACCCAGATATTTTTAGGGTTCTGGAAAATTTTCTTTAAAATAGAGAAATCTATTCTCCATTTGGAATTCACTAAAAAAGGGAAAATGCTCAATTAAACAAAACTTAAAAAGTCTATAAAAACCAGTTATTTTTATTATAGGTCAATTTAATCAAGCCTTTAAAATAAATGATAAACTATGTAAAAACCTAAAATTTATTCCCTAAAATGAATATGTGGAATTTAAAAATAGACTGTTCTTTGGGAAAATAGATATATTTGGATACTAATGTCTAATGGCTAGCAAATTAGAGCATGAAAATTTATGGAAGGCATTTTTTTGAGGTTTAAATTGTTAGGGAAAATAAAGGAAACAAGTTTGAATAGTATTTAGTAGTTTTGATAGTATTTCCTTGAAAATAATAAAAGGCAATTTCTATCTCAAGATTTGTCCACTCTGGGCCAGGCAAGATCCTGGTCTTTAAGAATTTAATCATGAGGGCCCAACAAGTTCCCTCTCTCCGGAGAGCCTGCATTTTAGTGGCAAGAGGTGGTATAATTATAGATTACAAAAATATGCTCAATAAAATAAATAGGATTGTGTGGTTGAGTGTAATGAGGAGACCTAACCTGATAGGATGGTCATTTAGCACTAAGCCGAGACCTCAAGGTTGAGAAAGAGCCAGCCAGGCAAAGAATCAGCGAAGAACAATTCTGTCATGTTCCACAGGTTATAACTGATTATGTTAGGTCCAGAAATATCCATGCAAAAATGTACTTGTTTTTTATTAGAAAGTAGAAATCGTATTTCATTATATATCTAGCTTTACTTGGTATGAACACATTTTTTTTCAAATGAATCATATGGTTAATAAGGTGAAAATATGCATTTTAAAATGAAGAGTAATTTGCATTAAAATGAAGCTTGTAAAGTTCAATTGCCTATAATCTCACTAAGCCATTCTAAAATGTACTTTTATTGAGATTCAGTGTGTTACAGCATGACTGCTTGAAGAAGCACATTCTCAGTGGGGGGGTGGGGGGGGAAGCAAACCTTCTAAAAACACATCCAGAAAGATGCCCTATTTAAATGTAATGACAACACAAAGAAGGTTGAGGTTTGAATTTGGAAAAGAATATTCATTAGAAATAGGTTTTCCCTTAATTATGCCCTTTTTCCATATTGTGCACTTCTGAATATAGTTTTGGGCCAGCATTGTATTTCATGATTTCTAGTTTCTATGTTACTCAGTCTTTCTAACACAATACAGTTATTTTAAAATGTGAGAAAAAAAAACTATGGTAGACCTGATGAAGTTTCTGAGAAAATATCTGCCCACTATTTCTCATTGAGAAATTTCATGATACACTTCTGCACAAAATGGTGAAATAAAGCCTGGGTAATGATAATACCATTAGGCAGGTAAAACTGATTGTGTCACCTTACATCAGATTCATGTTGATTGCATTGATGTCTCTCCTCTGAGGGCTATTTAAAATTTTTGACAATTATTAAGGAAATAGAGAGTATGTAGTGGTTTTTGAGTACCTAGTTGTTTTATTAAGCACATATCTGTTGAATGCCTGCCATGGTCAAGGTACTTTTGTACAATGTTTCAAATTAGTACATAATCTTTTGTATCTATCATTTAATCCCCAGAACAAATGTGTGAGATGGGTAAACACTCACACTTCATACTTAGTTTGCTAAACCACTCCATTCTGCTAATCTCCCCAAACCTGTGTTTGTGCATCATCATTTTTTAAATACAAGGATTTAAAAGAGGAACAGTGCTCTTTGAATTCTCTTTATTTTTTATATTACTTCTAAACACATGCTTTTTTTTTTTTTAAGATTTTATTTATTTATTTGAGACAGAGAGAATGAGAGACAGAGAGCATGAGAGGGAGGAGGATCAGAGGGAGAAGCAGACTCCCCGCCGAGCAGAGAGCCCAATGTGGGACTCGATTCCGGGACTCCAGGATCATGACCTGAGCCGAAGGCAGTTACTTAACCGACTGAGCCACCCAGGCGCCCTAAACACATGCTTTTGAATTCTTCCTCCTTGGTGTTATTTGGACACATTTTCTAACTTCTCAGGTAAATTTTTTCATCTTTAAAAAAGGATATTAATCTCTACCATATAGATTTTATTAAAGTTTATTATAAAGGATACAGAAAACAGTGTGTATAAAGTGATTATTACAGTTCCAGTTATAAAGAATAAATAATGTATGCAAAACAATGATTATAGTGTTTAACATAATAGTTTGTAGTTTCAATTTTCTGATGATGCTAATGGTATTGAAAACAATGTGATGGCATCAGAAACTCTTCCCACTTACCAGTCTTTCAGCACACCATTTGAAATGGCTTTTGGATTTTCCTCTTCCTCTCTGTTATCACAGTCAAGTGCATAATGCTGTGTATTAGGGGGACGCCTGGGTGGCTCGATCGGTTAAGCGTCTGCCTTCAGCTCAGGTCATGATCCCAGGGTCCTGGGATCGAGTCCCGCAATGGGCTCCTTGTTCCGTGGGGAGCCTGCTTCTCCCTCTGCCTCTGCCTCTATCTCTCTATCTCTCATGAATAAATAAATAAAATCTTTAAAAAAAATAATGCTGTGTATTAGGAATAATAATGATAATGAACCACTCTTTTTACTTAGCCATCCAGGTACTCTTAGCATACTAGCTTGCACTGTATCACCTCACTCCTAAGCCATATCTTTGGAAAACAAGTCCAGTCTCACTTCCTATAGAAAAAGACCTCCAAAATCAGCCTAAGCAATTCTGACTCAAATGCGTTTTCTCTGACAGTGGTCTTTGAAAATGAAATAAATAACCATGAGAGTATCTTATAAAATGAAGCAAGTACCTCTTCCCTCTTTGGCGTATCTTCAGTTGAACTCCAAATAACAAAAATAACAGATTCACAAACATTTTCAAAAATGCAGAAATATAAAATACTTATATTCAAGAACACTATATATTAAAACAATACCACTTAATTTGAATCCATAAAAAAGTTTAAAAAAAAAAACATTTGAAATAGCACTTACAAGAGAGATGGAACTTTTTTCTTGAGAATAGAACAAAATATATCTGGCTGTTGACAGATGGGAGAAAATTAACAGATTATGGGTATATGGTGATTTAAGAAGTGCTGAATGGCCAGTCCAGAGATCTGGAGCTGTGCTGTCTATATTAGGGCACACCTATAGGTGGCCACTAGCCATGTGTGACTATTTAGCCGTTGCAATGTGCTAATGCAAAAGGAAAAGTGTTCTAAGTGTGAAAAACACTGGATTTTTGAAGATTTAATTATAAAAAAAAAACAGAGTATTTGATTTACATTTTACGTTGATTGCATGGTGAAATGACATTTCAAATATATTGAGTTAAATATATTACTTTTTATTGTGGATATTAGAAAATTTAAAATCACTTCTGTGACTTGTATTGGGTTTCTTTTGGACAGTGCTGGTCTAGAGTCTAGTAATTGTATTTGTCCCTAAGGAGCTCTGTGTCATGGCCTCAGCATCCTAAGTATGCGGGTATAGCTGGGCTCTACAGTCCTTTTGTTTTCTGAATGTTCCATGATTCAGTTGTAAGTCTAGCTTCACACCCTTACAACTTAGAGAAGTCAGTACTTAACATATGTTTTACTCTTCTTGTCTATTTGTTTTCTTGTCCTGAAATAGTTTGCCTATATGCAGAGCATTTTTGTAAAGATCTTTTCCAATCTGATGTATTTTATTTTTTTTTAAAGATTTATTTATGAGAGAGAGAGAGAGAGGGAGAGAATGTGGGAGGAAGGGCAGAGGGAGAGAATCTTCAAGCAGACTCTGCTTAGTGTGGAGCCCGACATGAGGCTTGATCTCAAGATCCTGAGATCATGACCTGAGCCAAAATCAAGAGTTGGCCATTTAACCAACTAAGCCACTCAGTCGCCCCAATCTGATGTATTTTCACAGACTATTTCTCTTGTGGTATAAGACCATTTGCATAGATTAATGAAAAGGTATTAATATTATTTATGCACTTTGGAATTGTACCATGACAAAGGTAGAGTTTCTCACTTAATATTTTTCATGCCACAGGATTAATGTCAGGTACCCCTTGTGATGATATTCAAATAGTACCAAAAACCTATTTTTTAAACCTGTCTTTTGTATTTGCTATTTGAGCCATTAATGAGAAAGATTAGTTTCTTTGAAGGCTGTAGTAAAAACAAAACTCTGATGTAATTGTCATGTGAAATAGAGGCATTCTTTTAATTCTTGATAGATTTTAGTTAATAAAAATCTGTGATTAAGATATTCATTGAATGTTTAGTAATATTTGTGCAATGGGGGAAGACATCAACAGATTATATTACCTATGAAATTCAGAGACAGTTAATAGATTTCTTAAGTGGATAATAATAAAAAGAATATTGCATGGACTCGGCTCATGCCTGCATAATGTGAATTCCACTGCTTACTCAATGTCATTATTCAAAGGAAAAAGTCAAGAAGATAAATTGAAACAATTAGATGAACTAAAGTATTTGGAAGAAAAATGTTTCCATTAAGTTCCCTTCTAACCCTACTTCTTTACTTATTTCCTGTTCTTTCACTTTTTAGTAAAAAATTAATGAATGTCATCCCTCAAGCATCTATTGATCATTGAAGATGTCAGCACATGTAAACTGGAATCATATGGATTAAACATGGTCTCATTTGGGGCCTAAAAATGCCATGGTGTATGCATGCTCTCATCTTAGGAAAATATCTTTATTCAGTTGCAAGGGATTAGATTAGATTGTCTAGGCAGAAGCTGACTCTGAGACCAAGTTCAGTGTGTCGGATGTTTATTAGGGAGTGTCCTTGGGGACAAATCCCAAGAGGGAGAGAATGCAGAGTTTAACCCAGGAAGAACCTGAGCTGACATGCAGTCCTGACAACCCTCTTAGTGGACTCTCTGGGAGCCAAGCTGAAATGGCTGGCCCATTATATACCTGCATCAGATACTCGTTGGGTATGGGCCACCCTGGAAGGGATGTGACTTGAGTGAGGGAGCTCTGTTCCTGAGGACATCCCTGAAGGTACTGACAGTACACGCAGTAGTTGGGGCAATCAGCCCCTTTTTAAAGGAGGTTCTGGGCAAAGTACCAACGAAACCCCCACAGAGAGCATTTATATAATTTACAACAAAGACTGTGGCACTTCATTCTTCATGATACTTACATTTTCATAAAATAAACATATATTGAGATCTCTGTGCCAGGCTCTATGCCAGTATTTCAGGATGCAGAGAAAGTAGATGGAATCTCTGAATTTAGGATTCCAGCAATCCAGTTACCTCTCTCTGGGCATTCCACTCCAGCAGTTCACTGACCCCACCAGAACTTGCAGTTGATTGAACCCATCATGTCCACATGATGCATCATATCTGTCATGTCATCTTTCCTTCCTTTCCTATCATGTATTCTCTGGCCCAGCACTATTACTTAATTCCTTAGCGTCTCTATACAGAGCTGATAAAACCCTAACTCTGCCTAAATTAAGCATTCCAGAGCCTCACCTGAGCAGTTAGACATGATTGGAGAAAGACACACACACATCTACAACTCTCACTCCTATACTGACTCTTGTCACCTTGAATCCAGGGCCACAAACCTCAAGTGAGCCCTCGGTGCTTCCTGGCAATCCTTTTATACTGTATTTCCCTAATGAGTTCATTTTGCTACTGATATGGATGACTAATTCCAGTGGTGTGCTGGTAAATGCTTTAAGATTAGCTCTCCAGGGGAAAAAGAAAGCCCTGATTTGTAACTTTTGCTGATTTCTGTGATGTAAGTAGACTGGTTTCAAATTACCAATATGTCTTCACTGAGAGTGGAGTTGGGAAGAGAGATGCACACTCAGCTGTCCTGAGCTCCAGCAAGCACTGAGTGTGAATCACACTGTTTCTTTCTCCTCAAGCCTACAACTGTTCCCCCTCTACTTTCAGATGATGACCTACCTGCTTTCTTAGATAATAGAAACATTTTGGAGAAAAGTCCATATCCTTACATTACCAAATTGACCAACGTATCTCCTCCTGCATCTTTCTGTCTGCCCAACTTCCCTCCCATTGGTATGAAGGAACTGTCTTTCCTCGTGGCCAAAGCTAAACTCTTCATTTGTGCCTGGCTTCCATCCCCTTTTTCCTCCTCAGTGACTCTGCTCCTGCATATTCCCCCCCCCTCTGCATCAGCCGTGTTTCCTTTCTACTAGATCCTTCTCATCAGCATACATACATGCTGTAATCTCCTCTTGAAAAATACTCCTTACCCAACAACTCCCTACAGCTAATTACCTTTTTTTCTCTTTTTCACAGACAAAACTTAAAAGAGTTTACCCACTATCTCTGGTTTTTCTACTTCCAATTTTTATTGAATCCATTCAATGAAAGGCTTGCCCTCACTTCTTGAAATTATTCTTTTCAAGTTCACCAGTGACTGGCATGTCACCAGATTTGGTCATCAATATTCAGTCCTCTTGTATCTCAATCTTTCAACCTTGACCTTTAACAGCTGGTCATTTCTCCCTTCTTAACTAGACCAGAGCCTTCCAACTGTTCTCTGTTTCCTCCCATGCCCTCTATACTGTCTCCTCCACAAAAGAGCCAGGTATAACTTTAAAACATTTCAAGTCCTGTTTTTCCCTTACTCCATGCTCTAAGAATGTAAATGTTGGATGTGGTAGGTGAAGTCAGATGTGGCCACAGGAGGAAACAAGAATGAAGCTTGGAAGGAAGAAGTTTAATACACTCATGTGTCCCATAGAGGCAGGGTCACTGCATGTCATTCAGGGCCACAAGGGAAGACACCAGTGTTGGTCAGGAGGCAGAAGGAGCAGGAACCAGGGAAGAACCTCGGCCATGGCCTTTATTGGGGTTTCCATGGGAAAGGCAGGGCGGGGTAAACAGTTTAGATTTGACTAATACAAATAATTTGGGTGGGCTCTAAGCTAAAGGGGGGGGGGTGTCTCTAGTTGTCCAGTACCTGGCTCTGGATGATGAAGGCAGAGGAATATTGCCTTGTAGGGTGTGTGGACCAGATAGAGAAGGTATGGCTCTCTTTGGGCTAGTTTGCATATCAAAGGCATGGTCCCAGCTGTACCCTTTGCTGTCTCTAAGACTTGGCTAGTGATCTCTCCTCAGCTGGAAGGCTTTTGTGAGATGTCAAAACATCTAGTATATAGAAATTAACATAACATAATAAAAAAAGAAAAAAAGAACAACAACAAAATAAAAAATATATACAACACACTCAGATTCCAATGTTTTCCCATTTTACTTAGAATAAAATCTGAATGCTTAACAGTGGACTGCAAAGGACTTAATGATTTGGCTTTAGCTCACACATTTCCCCTTGCTCACTTGGCTCTAGGCACAGCAGCTCTCTTGCTGTTTTAAATACGTCAAACCCTCTTCTGTCTTTAAGTTTTTATTTGGCATTGTTTCCTTTGCCTGTTGAAACGGTTGTTTACTTCAGTATCTGCATGACCCACTCTCCCACTGCATTCAGGTCACCACTCATAAACTGTCTCCTTAGTGAGGCCTTCCTGACCAACTTGCTAAGATCACATGCTCTCCCCCATCTTTCTTTGTCCCATTACCTTTATTTCTTGATGGTATTTATTCCTTATAATTTTATATATCAGACTAAAATTTTATGATGTACATAATTCATCGTGGTTCCTGAATAAAGTAGAAGAGAATGATCAGTAAGAGAGGATGTTTTGAGGATTAATAGTAAAATCATGAAGGGTGGTGTCTGCTCAAAGTCATGAGGAGGTGGAAATCTACCTGGCAAAACCTCAATTTTGGAATTTTCAAACCTCTTATGGCTGTGGCTACCCCTGTAAGACCTTTGACAAAGCTCTGTTTTAGAGGACAAGGCAGGCTAAAGAGAATTCCAAGAATCCCACATGCTTATGCTCTCCTGAAAAGGGGAGTTCCCAAATTCCATCTCTGAAGAGGGAGGAGCCCTGGCTCTTCAGTCTGTTTACATCAGCCTCCTTTTCACACTTTACCTAGATTAATTGCCTGAACTAGGATACCCACAACCATTTCCTCAGAATACTGGAAAAGGCTCCTATCTCTGCCTCCAAAGTGTATGTAATATTTGTGCTTTTTCTCACGTCCCTAGAATCCATGCAAAGCTTGTGTAGATTTTACATTTCCAGAATTCATCTTTTCCTTTTCTTGCAAAATAAAGGCTAATTGTCAAGACTTGGAAATTCCAAATTGTCTTAAAGTTTGGCTTTATCCACCTGGCAATATTTTTCTTCTGTTTTTAAGCACAAAAACAACTCTACTGTTTCCAATATACAGTGAAAATCAAAGGACTCAGAGTCTTCTCCAAGGTGAGGGTCAAAATACTGTTCAAAAGGTGACTCAAAGGCCACCAAGGAGGGATGGGGTTATGTCTCTTGTTGAAAGAAGCACAGTAAAAATACAATTTAAGTCTTGGATGCATAATTTAGGGGGAAAATAAGAGATTTGCTATATCTCTTATTTCCTCTGTGACTAAAGATGTCAAGATTATTAAGAATGTGGGGGAACAGTAAGAGTGTGGAGAAATTCTCAGATCTCTGGTACATAGGAAAACATATCATAAAAAGTGACTATGGAGATATATTACACTTTCTGGTCAAGATTAATATCAAGAGAGAGTTAGTGAAGTTTTGGAGGCATCTAAATGCCTGTTTTCATTATTTTCTCCAACATCATTCAACATTTTAGATTTAGTGATGCCTTCCAGTGGGGTTTTGCTAGGAATATGTGTGGCAGAAGCAAGAGGGGAATTGAGGATGTTGGTATGTATAGGACGGATGTGACCGATTGTAAGTAGAGGCTAAACAGGGAAGAGAATGTCTGGCAGGTACGGAGAAAATGAAGCATCTAAAACTTGATGAAAATGAGTGGCTGAGAGAGAGGAAGTTAAGAGATGACCTTGACAAGACATTCTGGGAAGATGGAATGAGCCTCAAGGTGACAGATTTTAGCTAAGTTAGAGATAAAAAGATTGGGAAGCAATAGGGTCAATACATAGGATTTAGTAGGATGAGTAGCTTCCATTGGAGAAGGCTGAGGGGGTACACCAGCTTTCAATTAGGCCCTGAAGAGATGGAGGTGGGGAGGTAAGGATTGGTAAGCACTAATTGAGGGATTTCCAAGACACTGTAGAGAGGTTTGGGAAAGGAGGAAGCAATGATAATTTGGGCCAGGTGAGAGAAACTACAGAAGATTGTGGAACAAATTAGGTAACAGCAGGGTTGACCAAGAACAGCATTTGACATGGAGGTTCCCAAAGAATCTTCAGTCCCCTGGTTCTTGAGAGAATGCAGGGAGTAAAGTTTAGGGAAAGGAAGAAACACTTTGCTCTCTCATAGGTCAGTTGCTATCTGATAGGATTGAGTGTTTTAGGAGCTCAGAAGAGCGGGTAGGCCATGAGATTATTTGCTTCTCTACTTTTTCTGTCGCTGTGTTAGAAATAGCCATGGTTTGTGGTAATACAGGTCTGTCTTTCTGGACAGAGTCATCCTGGCTTACCTGTTAGGGCACTGAGCCCAAGAAAGTCCATGTTTCTGGTTGTGCATATTTCAGTTGAGTCCTTTGATTTTTCACTCTGTGTTGGAAACAGCAGAGTTGCTTTTCAGGATTTTTTTTCTGTGTATTTTGATCCTGATATAAATAATACTGAATTATTTAATAAGTTGTAGAAATGGATGTTTCTGCCTCCCACCTTTGTACCTTTAATTTTAGGGACCCTGTAATTGGCAGCTGCTTTATGATAGGGTTTTGGAAATGCTGGAAGGCTCCTTCTGTGTACCTACCTCTTTTGCTACCTAACTCCCTCTAAACCATTTAATTGTATATTAGTATTTCATCCCTTCTTTAAGTACAAACAAAATGTAAGGACTTGTCTGTATAGACTCATTGGACATGTGCACTTTAATGATATCATTAAATCTTTTTTTGAGATGGAGATGTGACTTTTGAGGATACTAAGGAGCGTGAGGATTGGGTAGGGAATAAACAGTGCAGAAAACTGAAGATACAGATTATTAAAGATAAATTCAATTAGATAACAGAGTAATATAGTACTTTGTGTGTGTGACTTTTTTCTAAATGTTCTACAATATTAACATATTCAATCCTCATAACAATCATATGAGGTAGATACTATTATTATCATTCCCATATTACAGATGAGGAAAATGAAGCATAGAGCAATTAAGGAACTTATCCAAGACTGCACAGCTGAGTGGGCTGGAGTCTATCTTAGGCTAATTGAGAAGCAGCTGAGCATAATGGATAGCTAACGCCATTCTCAGCATATTCACTCATTCTGATGGTTAATCAGTCTTGGGTTTTTAAACAATTTATAAGGGATGATGTAGAGTACTATTTAAAAGAACCAATAGCATTTGCATAATTTAGAAGAGAATTGAGAGTGATAAAACTGCCAGTGCCCTCTCCGGTGGTGATTAGGCAAGGAAGAGAAACTCAATTAACATCCAATCAAATCTCAAACTGTAGTGTGGAGTTTTCCTTAGTGGTGAAGGCAGGAATGTACACATTAGATTTTTGTATAAGAAGTTGACTCATTAAAATAAAAAAATGTAAGCAGGCTACTTTAAAGCCTGCGTTTTAATTACTTTTCTCATTCTGTTTTAACATTGTATATATTTATATTTTTAAAGAACCATTTTTTAAAAAAGATTTTATTTATTTGACAGAGAGAGAGACACATCGAGAGAGAGAACACAAGCAGGGGGAGTGGGAGAGGGAGAAGCAGGCTTCCAGGTGAGCAGGGAGCCCTTTGTGGGGCTCAATCCCAGGACCGGGATCATGACCTGAGCTGAAGGTAGACGCTTAACGACTGAGCCACCCAGGCATCCCAACATTGTATATTTCTAGATCAGACACTAAGTGAGGGCACCTATAACCTTAAAACATTCTGAATGGTTTGGGAAGATCCCACCTGGAATTAGTATTTTTTTTTCAGATCATTTATAAATGAATCTAAACAGTGGCATTTAGTCTAAACAGAGACTATTACATTTAGTTCCCTATATGTAAACAAATTTAATGGTTCATGCAATTTATATGATAATCATGGAATTTCATATCAACGAGGAGAGGAGAAATTACTCAATAAATGGTGCTGAGACCATTGGTTAGCCTAAAGGAATTTGGGAAGGATCTCTAATTACACACACCAAAACCTATTTTATACTCAACCACATTTTCCGAATGGCATGATGGAACTTAACATATGAAAAAAAATGAAGTTTGGCCTGGTCTCCAGGACTCAGGGATGTAGGTTATTCTATCACATTTCTAATTCAGTCTCATAGCATGTGGTTCCTGATCTAGCCGCTCCAGCGCTCATTGTAATTGGGGTTTTGAAGGAAGTGTGATTTCATTTTGACTTGCAGGACCATATAATAAGAGTAAAGTGGCAAGAGAAGTACTTGATTTAAATTTAAGCTCCACCTCTTATTAACTATATGCTTCTAAGTTCTCTAAACCAAAAAAATATTTAAAAATTTGTTTAAATGTTCAGCCATTCTTTTCATTGTTTTAAGAATCATTTAAAAAATTCAGTGTTCTTTTTTTCTCTTGCCAGTCACTAGGAGAAACAGAATTCCAATGTGACTTTTTTTTTTAAGATAGAGAACCACATAACCCTGTTGATGATAGCACAAGAAACTGGCCATCTCTGTTCCCCTGGTACAATATTTAGTTTTGTCCTTGTCCCACCATGACTCCTCTCTCATTCCTACCATTCTTGTTGGGATGACTTTGCTTTGCATCTTCCAATGTCCACAAGTCCAGACCTGCCCTTGTCTCTAATGCCTTGCTCTCACCTGTCTCCACCAGGCTGGTAGCTGGCCCCCACACTTCAGAACACTTCAGTTTTGCCCATTACCTGGATTTTTGCCCCAGGCCTTGCCACCATGGATCCTTCCCCCACCTCAGCCCCCTGTCTTTCCTTGTGTCATGAAGATGGTGACAGATATCTCAACTTCTCTTCAAGGGCAAACATCATGATCATTTAGTTCAATGGCTAAATCATTAAATTTTGGTAATTTAGATACAAAAATTTAATTTTTCAGATTCATCCATAGTTACCTTGTTATTTTCAATTAATAACTTTGATTTGCTTGCTAAATGACAGAGATGATGTGATGCCTTCTTATACATGATACCTATCCTATGAACATCCTGCACAATGGCTGATGTTCCCATTTTAAAGGTGGAGGGACTGAGGCTAAGAGTTTCAGTATCTTACCTAAGATTACATGTCTATAAACATCAGAGTGAAGAATTCAAACCAAGGTAATTTTTACTTCAAAATCTACGCCTTTTCCACATAATAAAATGCATTTTATTACCTAACTCGAGACTGTGATATATTTTGGATTTTTTTTATATCAAGTATTTGTAAAAGCTTACTCAACTTTAGGAATCATTAGTTTTTTGTTTTACTGTCAGAGGAAGCAAACTGAAGTTATAACTAGGTTTATGTAACCAAATTACTTTGATTATTTTAACTGACCTTAGTGATTAAATGGAAAAAATAAATAGTAAATATTTAAGTCTGGTTGTAAGAAAACTTCATTTTCTTTAGGTTACTTAAATAGGAAGTTAAGAGATCTACTTTTATAAAAAGAGTTTAAGAGAATGTTTCAAGTTTTATCAGTATTAAATAATCAGAAAAGTTTTCAAATATGACAGCATACCCAACTCATATATGTTACATGTATATTAAAAGGTTTTTCTCTTGCAGTGATTAACAACTTATTCTAAATACTTGTATATGAATTATATGTGCCTTCCTTTGAAATGTCTAGAGAGGTTTTCACTACAAGTATACCATGAATAAATTTGAAAAAGAATTGTTTGAAATACATTTCATGTTTTACATTAATTTTTTTATTAAGTTTTTTACTTTAATGCCAGTATAGTTAACATACAGTGTTATATTAGTTTCAGGGATACAATATAGTCATTCAACAATTCTATACATTACTTAGTGCTCATCATGATAAGTGTACTCTTAATCACATTCGCCTATTTCAGCCATCCCCCAGTCATCTTCCCTCTGATATGCTTTATTTTAAACAAGCACCCTTGGGGCACCTAGGTGGCTCAGTTGGTTAAGCATCCGACTCTTGATTTCGGCCCAGGTCATGATCTCAGAGTTGTGAGATCAAGCCCCCTGGCTCTGAGCTGGGCATAGAGCCTGCTTAAGATTCTCTCTCCCCGCCCCCTTCCACGCACACTCTCTCTCTCTCTCTCTAATAAATAAATAAATACCCTCAGTTAAAATTATGTTTTTTTCAACAAGAACATTTTTTACTTGAAGCATACTTCAGAATACATGGTTCTAAAAGATACACATAAAACATTCCATCCAAGAAAAATAAAATACACACTTTCTTCAAGTACACACAGAAAAATCCCCTGGTTAAATCACCTAGAGAGAGACTTAACAAATATTACAAATTTAAGAAGACTGAAATCATACCAAATATATTTTCCAACTACAATGATGCAAAACTAAAGATAGATAATAAAACTGAAAAATCTACAGTGTAAATATTAAATATTTAATATGTAAATATTAACACACTACTGCATAAGCAATGGGCCAAATAAACCAAACAGCAAATCAAAATATATCTCAAAATGAAAACAATATTCTAAAACTTATGGGATGCAGCAAAAGCAGATATTAGAGTGAAATTTATGCTATAAATGCTTGTATTAAGAAAAAATTGAAATAAACATTATACCACAAGGAACTAGGAAGAGAAGAAACTTAGCTGAAATTTAGTAGAGGAAGGAAATGAGAAAGAAGAAACAGAAATAAATAAAATAGATACCAGAATAGGGCGCCTGGGTGGCTCAGTTGGTTAAGCGACTGCCTTCGGCTCAGGTCATGATCCTGGAGTCCCTGGATCGAGTCCCGCATCGGGCTCCCTGCTCAGCGGGGAGTCAGTCTGCTTCTCCCTCTGATCCTCCCCCATCTCATGCTCTCTCTCTCTCTGTCTCATTCTCTCTCTCAAATAAATAAATAAAATCTTAAAAAAAAAAGATACCAGAATAAACAATATAACTCGAAAGTAATGACCAGTTTAAGAAAAAAATTGGCAATGCTGTAACTACATTAACTAAGAAGAAAAAGAAGACTGAAAAAACAGAATGAGAAATGGAAAACAGTACAACAGATAACCACAGAAAAATCAGCCAAGGATACTCTACCCAGCAAGGCTGTCATTCAAAATAGAAGAAGAGAGAAAGAGTTTCCCAGACAAAAACTAAGCGAGTTCGTGACCACTAAACCAATCCTGCAAGAAATATTAAAGGGGATTCTTTGAATGCAAAAGAGAGACCAAAAGTGACAAAGACTAGATAGGATCAGAGAAAATCTCCAGAAACAATGATGAAACAAGAAATAAAATGGGAGTAAATACGTATATATCAATACTTACTTTGAAGGTACCTGGACTAAGTGCTCCAATCAAAAGACATAGGGTGTCAGAATGAATTAAAAAAAACAAGGCCCCCCCTTCCTCCCCCCAAAAAACCCAAGACCCATCTATATGCTGCCCATAAGAAACTCATTTTAGACCTTAAGACACCTGTAGATTGAAAATGAGGGAATGGAGAAACTCAAAGCTGGAGTAACAATACTTACATTGGACAAACTAGACGTTTTTGTTTGTATTGTTTTTATCCTGATTATGGTATCAGATAGTACTGGCCTCATGGAATGATTTTGAATGTGTTCCCTCTATTTTGTTACTTGTAAGATTTTGATAAAGATTGTCATTAATTTTTAAAAAAATGTTTGGTAGAATTCACCAATGAAACTGTATGATCTTTGGTTTTTCTGTGCTGGGAGATTTTTGATTCCTAATTCAATGTTCATTCTTATTATTGGTCTAAGAAGATTTCCTATTTCTTGCATTCATGATTTATCATTCAGTCTTGGTAACTTGTACATTTTTAGGAATTATCTGTTTTTTTTTTCCTAAAGTATCTGATTTCCTTACGTCAAGCAGAGAAAGTCAATTATCATATGGTTTCCCTCATTTGTGCAACATAAGGAATAGCATGGAGGACATTAGGAGAAGGAAGGGAAAAATGAAGGGGGGGGAATCGGAGGGAGAGATGAACCATGAGAGAATATGGACTCTGAGAAACAAACTGAGGGTTTTAGAGGGGAGGAGGTTGGGGGGATGGCTTAGCCCATGGGTATTAAGGAGGGCACATACTGCATAGAGCCCTAGGTGTTATATGAAAACAATGAATCATGGATCACTACATTAAAACAAAACAAAAAACTAATGATGTATGGTGACTAACATAACATGATAAAGTAAAAGAAAAAAGTATCTGATTTCTTAGTATATAATTATTGATAGTAATCTGATGTTTTACATTAATTTTTTGAATTTATTTTACAGTATATTCCTAATGAGAAATTTTAAAAATCTTTTGACCTTTAAGCCTGCTGAGTATAGTCAAATGAGTGCCATTCTATTTTAAATAATGTCTAAAGGATTGGAACAAAGTTATGTTTGTCACAGTTGAAAATACTCCAATGTAATCTCTTTTGATTTATGGACCCAAACTCCCTTGAGATTTTGTAAATCAAACTAATGCTTAGAGTGTTCAAGTTTGCTTTTAGTTTTCTGACTCAGATAAAGATTTGTAATGTCACAATTTGACAACTTTTATTTTGACTTATCATAGAAGATACTTTGACTTGGTATGTGCCTTTTTATATGTGTCCACTTTAGTAAGTGGGCAACTTATATGATCTGTGAAGCAAGGGAAAATTAAAGCATGAAAGGAAGAAAAGAGGATATTTAAAATTATATTCTAATACTCTGACAACAGAATTTTGATCATGAAATGCCTACTTATAAATTATATTTCAATGAGTTTATAATTTCATAATCTCTGATATACTTTTCAGGAATTAAAAAAAAAAGATAGTTGATGCTTTTCCCATTGCAGACCCTAATAAGGACACTAACCCCTAATGGGTTCCCCATTGTTTAACTGTAGCCATGTTTGATTTAAAGTAGAGATAAGGTGGAGTTTTTGTTGTAGTCATTTGTTTCTTCTTTTTTATAGTTAGCACGGTTAGAGCTCACTTAGAACATTTATAAATATATTAATCCTCCTTCAGGTACAAGAGCAAGATGAATATGAAAGCCTGTTGAGTGCAAAGAAGTATGCATTGTACTTAGGAAAATGTGCATGAATTTATATATGCAAGAATAAAGTCTAAGCAAAACATTAGCTATTTGGGTGACTTCCCTGAGACATTTTATCTTCAAAGGGAAGTAAATTTCATCAGTGAATTGGATAATATGCAAATAACATGCACATGGATGGCATGTGGATCCCAGGTGGGAGTGGAATAACTCTTTTGACAGTGACAAGTTTTAATTTCATCATGACTTTCCCAAACCTGTGAATTTTTCTACCAAAAGTAACACATGCACTTTTTGGCTATTCAGAAAAATTTCTTAATTTGTATGGAAAGCCAAACCTTGTTCTTGGTTTTCCTCTCATGTGGTGCTATTCCTTTCAGTGAAATAACTTGTTCAACATGGTGTCCACTGCTTCCCTTCCCACCTCATGGAAGTAGGAGATACAGAAGAGAGATACACCTTAACAGATGTAAGCCACCAGCGTTCTCAGTGAGGGTTAGTTTGTATGGTCCTCTGCCCAGAATGTCTCTACTGTGCTAGGCTTGAAACTTCCACATTAGTTACTCCTGTAATTAAAGCTTTCAAGGACTGTGTTCAACTTGTAAAGACTGTTACACTCAAAAGGGTAACATTAAAGCTACTCTGAGCCATTAACACTTTCTATAAAATGTGTCAGATTAGCTGCTATAACTAGCAAGGCCTTTAACAAATGAAGTGAAGAATGAAATATTTTAATGGGAAAGGAGATCATTTATAACCAGAGTCTCCTCACACACTCTCACCCCCTCTTAAAACTAGGTTTCCAAGTTCTTCTAGATCCCATTTTCTTTCTTACTCTGCTGTGATTCTACCCCCATGCTCTTGCATTTTAATCAAATTGGAAATTTTTAATGTCTACCTTCTGCTATATCACTTGGATTCCTCTAAACTTTTTGAGAATGTCCCTAAAGTGTGTGTAATTTGTGATTTCCAATCTCATCTGGACACTCAGCAATCCTCATTAATTTTGAGGCCAGCTTGCTCTGCTCTTATCTACGGAGAACGTTCCAGCTTTCATCGCTTTTTTCGTGGTCCCTATCCCATCTATTCTAACAGCACATATTTTTGTACTTAGTAAAGAACTTCTTCAGTCATCTTAATTTACTTCACTTCAATCTCCAAATGTGTCTATGTTGCTTCCATCTTTACTTCCTCTATTTAGTTTTTAGGGAAGAGAGCCTTGTACTGAACAGGAACCATCTCTTTACTTACATTTTAGTTCATATGCCCATCTATATCCGCAAAGATTTTTGTTCTGTGAATTATCTGGTCTTGCCTACATTTTCAAAACTTTATTTATTGGCTTTTGTTCTTGAGAGACTAGAGTAGCTGCCATCCAGATACAGCTCTTCTCAAAGCTGACCAACTCTAGCCATCAACCTATTGCTCCTTTCCCTTCACAATTAAGTACTTGAAAAGAGAGTCTATCTCATTGTCTGCATTTTTCAACATCCATTTCAATTACTGTAATTTGGCCTCTGCTTTTATTACTGCATTAAAATTGCTTGCAGTGTCAATAGTGACTTGCTCATAGCTACTTCTTGGTCCTTATCTTACTTGACCTCTTCAGAGCATTTGGCCTTATGGTCATTGTCTTCTCACTAAAATAAATTTCATTTTACAGGCCATTTGTGATTCTTTGGTTAGTGTTCCAACCATCCAGGTACTGAGGAACCTTGTGGAAATGCTCAATTCTTTTCTCTCCATTACCAGCGTAATTCAACAGGATCCTAAGTACTGCTGGTTCTATTCTGATATAAAACCTTTCACATACACTTCTTGTTCATCACCAGTATTACCTTTTTAGGTAAAAATATTACCATATTTTTTATTAGCTTGCTAAAATAGTCTAGTAACTATTCCTCTAATTCAAGTAGAAAGGATCTGACATCCAGTTGTATCATTCTCAAAACACCCACTGATTTTTTGAAAATGCAAACCTAATGATCTTTATCTCTAATTTAAACCACTGGTATCACTTACGCAGTAGTTCCAAAGATTGGTCCAGTGACCTTCCTTATGATAGATACTATTGACTGCCCTATAGCAGTATCTTACATTTCTATTCTGTCAGAACCCTGATGTTATTCATTTATATTATTTAGATATTGGGTGCTTATGTGTTTCATGATAGCCCATGTCTTTCCTCAGAAATAAGGAATGAGTATTGATTAACAGTCATGATATATCCATTGCCGTTGACAGTGACTGGTTTAAAAGTGACTATATAATGACATTTTGGTAGAGAAACATAGGGAAGCATCTGTTGGCAGAGGCATCTCTGTGATAGTTTTCCTTGTTCACAAGAAGAGAGATACAGAGAAAAGATTTCTTTCATTGAGTATTGTTGTATGCAGGTAAAAAGCCTAAGGCTACTGAACCCACCTCAGAACAGAGAGGTGGAGTTGCTGACATACTGTAACGTGCAAAGCACAAAAACAGAAGTCATCTGAATCCTCGTTGATAACACTGAGCTACTAAATTATTCAGTAGTGGAACTATCCTATCTTGAGACTACTTAATATGTATATAATACTTCTTTTTGAGCTGTTACTTGTAAAGTTTTCTGTTGCTTGTGGCCCCTAAGCATCCTAAACGATAAAATTAGTATCAGTCATCTGAAAGTTTGTTAAATTCATTTACCCTAAGGTGATTCTAATTCTGTAAGTTTGAAGATTAGGCTCAGCAATCTATATATGTAACAGTGTCCACAGGAAGTTTTGATTAGCAGCCAGGTTTGCAAACCACTATTGGCAAAACTTCTTTTTAAATTTTTTTGTGTGGTGAATATCCTCTAAGATATGATCCTTGCCTGCTTCCCTGTCCTTTCTCACTGCATTGTTCACTACTCTGTAAAATGTAATATGTCTTCCAAGTTATGTTGAGCTACTTGGAATTCATCCTTTTTCCTGGAATGTGATTTTCCTTTTCTCTCATTTGGTAAATTTTACAAATTTTTAGAGTCTCAATATGAGCTTTTTCTTCTCTGTGATTTCTTTCCTATTACACTCAAGTATAGTAAATAACTGTTTTTGTGTTACTATTTTACTCAGTAACAATGTTTTATTATTGTTATATTATATGTATATATTGTTATATTTATTATTATTATGACACCATGACTTCATTATATTTACATGCTGTATTTGCTATTAGGTTCAGAGTTCTTTGGGGGTACAGGTAATATTCTATTTAATTTAGCTTTCTTTTAGTCTAGTAGATTAATTGCATAGATGGGTATTCATTAAAATTTTGTGGAGTGGAAATAAATTGAAGAAGAAACCAGAGCCCCTTTACATGTCAAGGAATATGTCAGGAAATGGTGGTGACATGGTACGTTAGCAAATCCTGGCAATGAGGAAGTGGCTGGAAGACACTTTATCCTTTGATTTATGTATGCTAATGAAAAGTCAAAGATGAAAAATATTTTTAGATGAAACAAGATAAACTTACTAGGATTAATACACACACACACACACAAAATTACTCTAGTAAAGATTTATTTGGTTATGAATAAGTTATCCTGATCAACTTTTTTCCAAGTTGTAGAAAAAGTTATAGGAAGTTATAGAAAAATTATAAAAAATACATTATTAAATGTGTCTATAAGTGGGCTGCCAAGAATGTAAGAAATAGGCAGAATCCAGGCAAATATTAAGTCAATTAAAGAATGTAGAGTGGTAAGCAGAGGATTGATCCAGTTTTAGCCTTGAAGGCATTTAACAAATCTGGTGAGATTGAACTTCACTCTTCATGATTTTCAGGGCTTGTAGGACAAGAGAGTGTCCACTCAAGGACAAAACTCTAAGAAGAGACCTTCTGTGATAGGCAGAATAATGACCACACTCAAAGATAGCCATGTCCTGATTCCTGGTACCCGAAAATATGTTCTATGGCAAAGGCAAATTAAGGTTGCTAAATAGCTGATCTTAAGGTGGGCTCAGCGTAATCAAAACATCTGCCAAAGTGGAAGAAGCAGGCAAAAGAGTCAATATCAAAGTAATGCAATGTGAGAAAGCCTTGACTAGCCATTGCTGGCTTTTAGATGGAGTAGAAGGCCAGGAGCTGAAGAATCTGGACAACTGGAAAGGACAGAGAAATGTATTTTACCATAGAGGTTCCAAAAAGAAACCTGGCCTTTGTGACACCTTGATTCTAGCTAGATAAAATCCATTTCAGACTTTATACTACTAAACTATATGGTAATTAATTTGTGTTGTTTTAAGCCCTTACTTTTGCAGTAATTTGTTACAGTTGCCATAGGAAACTAATATACCCTGCTTGGCCCCAACCGCAATTAGAGCTTGAATATAAAGCATCTCTTCAAAAGAGTGAGCTGGAATTGAGCCGGCCCACTTAATGTTGGCAGTCAGTGAATGAGAATAATTACCTTCCCACTTATTTGGTAGCCTCAGCAATGAATTCATGCTACCTTGGTAGCAGGCCCTAAAATCTTGAAAACAGAAAATTAATTTAATTGAATGTTCTATTGCCTGGCAGAAGCAAATACATACCTTTTCAGGGAGAAACTCCCTTTAAACTAAATCTTGAAGAATCTTAAGAGTAAAGTTCCAATAAATATGAGCCCACTATCAAATATAACAAAATAAACACACAGAAACAATGTTACCATGCATGGGGACCAACAAAGGGAGCAGGCAGAAGATTTAGATACAGGATACTGGAGCTGTCAGCTAAAGAACACAAAATATGTAGGTTACAACGTTAAAAGTCCTAAATGAAATTGGATTCTGAGGAATGAGCAATATGACATAAAATTAGACAGATTTGAAGGAAAAACAAATTATCATAGAAAAATATATTGAAAAAAATGTAATTGAAAAATCAGTTAAGAGTAGCTTATGAGAGAATTGGTGAACGGAAGAAAGATTTAAAGAATGTGTCCATTGCACGTACTGAATGGAGCACTGGGTGTTATACGCAAACAATGAATCATGGAACACTACATCAAAAACTAATGATGTAATGTATGGTGATTAACATAACATAATAAAAAAATAAAGAATGTGTCCATTATTCAGTACAAAGAGATCATAAAATGAAAATATTAAAGAAATGTTAAATGGGAGAAAGAATATGAAGATTGAATTACATATTCAGCATGGTTATGTACTACAGAAAACTGTTAACACCTTACTGTATTCAGAGGTGTATGCTAGGTTTTGTGGTAGGCATGAAGCCACTCAAGACTGGGGTTTCAGCTCTCGGAGAACTTCCATGAGGACCACAGTACTAACTGATATAACACCTGAGCACACCTTTACTTAGAAATAGACTTGGAATTCTGGTAGGAATGTCTTTTGCCAATTCAACATAAAAGTTTATATTGGGTTTACAATATTATTTATCAATACATAGTTTGTCTACATGCCAGGTCATTCTCTAATCTGTTATTTCTTTGCACATTTTGGGGCCACTTTTGCTGTTATTTCTATCCTTTCAAAAATGGTGGGAAGTACAAAGAGAAAGAGGTAAAACTCAAATAGCCATTACAGTGCTTAATTGCATCAGATAATTGAATTTATTGACCAAAGTGAGTATTTTGAATTATGCATTTATTTATGTTGTGTGGTTTCATTTTTTCCTATTATATATGAAAGTGGACTATTAAAAATTTTGTACTGATTATCATTTTTGATATATTCTTAGGGCCATTGATACAGTTAAAAAGAAAAAAATATAAATATAGCACATGTAACTAGTTCAAGGTAAATATGATTTATACAGTTTGGTTTTCATAGTAATTTGAATGAGGATAAATTGTCACACAGAGGATGATAAAGTATACATTTAGAGTATACATTCAGCAAGCTAAATAGAATTTTAGTAGATTGTATTTCATATCGATCAAAACCTCTTTACATGATATTGTTGCATATTGAATTCAGACCAGATATTTAAATTTGTCCCTCACTTAATTAAAAATAATTGTCACCTACTTGCAAGATAACACAGAGAAGATTAGCTGTTGCTGATGGTCTTCCAACTTACCATGCATTGCACGGGGCACTCACAGAACATTGTACATTCCCTGACCACACTTCCTCTTAGAATCTAAAATGAATTATATGTTTTGCCTGTCCTCCCCTAGTTTCATCTGAGCAATCCTTGCATACCTTTCATAAAGCATTGCAATTACTCGCTTATTTGTCTCTGCAGCTAAACTGTGGGCTGCTCAGTGACAGGAGTTATTTATCTTTGAACTCCTTAGGGCTTAGTCCTTTAACGGGTATATCAAATGACTTCTTAATATTTAAATCAGCTTTATTTATAAAAGATTATCCTGAGAATTAAAATTCAGTAAACATTTAATTTGGGAGAAGTATAAGTGCTGGATAGAAGTGGTTTCCTATGTAAAAAAAAAAAAAAAGGTAGAGAATTAAGTTACTTTTGAAGACAGGTAAAAATGTCTCCGATTTCTTGCTGTGGTCCTGGATGTTCAGTAGCAGATTTGTTTAAAGGTTGAAGCAGCCCTGAAGCTCAAAATAAAGAGATAATGTGGGACAGTCCCAGAACCGTGGGAAGGAAAAGAGGCAAATGCTTCCTGATTACCTGACTGTTATATGGTTATGAAACATCCATCTTCATCTGTGCAATGTCTGTCTATTGAAGTTGACTTTGGGTGTTATTTACATAGCCGTACTGCATTTCTTGTGACTAGTACTTGTATGGTTTTTCTTTTATTTTCATCTGGGGCCTTAGATTTAAGTATATCTCATCAGTAGCATATAATTGTAACTACAACCTAATAATCCCCATATTTTAATTGGAGTGTTTATTTAGCCTGTTTATATTAATATGATTAATGATACATTTAAATCCACGCCCTTTCTGTGTGTTCTCAGCTTGTGTCACTTAAGCTCAGTTTCTTTGTGCCTCTTTTTCTTCTTTCCTTTGGATTAATTGGATATGTTTGTATTCCACGTTATCCCTCCATTTGCTCTTTTGCTATCAGTCTTTGCATTCTTAGTTATTATACAGGAGATTAAGTACTTAAAATAGTCCATTTTGAGTTAATATTTTTCTACTTCACAATAGAGAAGCGGAGCTGCACTACCATTCCTATTCTTTGAGCTATTGTAGCGATACAATTTACTCCTACATATGTCATACATACCACAATATATTTGTTTAACACAGTCAATATTCTTCTAAATAAATTTTTAAAGTAGTACTGTATATTTAGCCATTTATGTTCCCTTTCTAATTCTTTGTTTTTTCCACTGGGCTGTCATTTCATATCATTTCTCTTTGACAGAAGAATATTCTTTGGAATTTCTAACAATGTACTTTCTGGAAGCAAATTATTTAAGCTTTGGTCTGAAAATTTCTTTAACTACTCTCATATTTCAAGGATATTTTCACTGGGTATAGAATTCAAGATGAAGAAATTTTTCTTTCAGCATTTAAAAGTTGTAAATTTCTTATCTTTTGACTTTTATTTTATTTTATTTTTTAAAGATTTTATTTATTTGACAGAGAGAGATACACAGCAAGAGAGGGAACACAAGCAGGGGGAGTGGGAGAGGGAGAAGCAGGCTTCCCGCAGAGCAGGGAGCCCGATGCGGGGCTCGATCCCAGGACTCTGGGATCATGACCTGAGCAGAAGGCAGACGCTTTACGACTGAGCCACCCAGGCGCCACCTTGACTTTTATTCTTGTTACCTGTACGTAATGTGACCCCCTCCCAGCTACTCTTAAATGCCTTCATTTTTGGTTTTTAAATTATGATATGCCCATGTGTTGTTCTTAGTTTTATCCTGCAAAGGGTTCACTGGGCTTATTGAACATATGGGTTGATGAATTTCTTTAATTTTGGAAAATTGGAAAAATCATGTCCATGGTTTTTAAAAAAAAAATTTCCCCATGCTCTGTTTCTCCTCTAAATCTGGGGCTCCATTATAAACCTATGTCTTGTACTATAGGTTTCTGAGGCTCTGTTTTGTTTTGTTTTGTTTTCCTGTGCTTCCATTTGAAAGTTCACTATTTTTTTCCACCCTGTCTAGTCTGTTGTAAGCTTATACAATGATTTTCTTATTTCAAATACACATTTCATTTAGTTCTATAACTTTTTGGTTATTTTTTAGATTTTCTAGTTTCAGAATTTGTGGAATTCATTTTAATTCATTTTGAAAACTATTCTCTTTATATACAAACACACACACACAAATTTCCTGCTAAAGCCATCATCTGGGTCATTGTTGGATCTACTTCTGTTAATAGTTTTTTCCTCAATAAAACAAAACAGTTTTTTTCCTCTTGATTATAGACTATGTTTTTCTATTCCTTCATTGGTCTCATAAATTTTTATTGTGTGCTATTGATTGTGTATAAAAGAACAGTAGACTGAGGCATATACTTTCAGAAAGATCTTGTACTTCCTTTTGTCAGATAAGTAGAGTGAAGGGTAGATTTTTTTGATCTAATGAGTTGAACTGAGTTTGGGTTGGACTAGTGACTACCAATTCACCTTGGGTTTCAAATGTCTTAGGAGAGAGATCAGGTTGCTTCCACTTACCTGATTAAACTGTAAAATCTCCCTATGTCCAGCAATGTCTGTTATTCTACAAATGTTCTGTGAAGTAAAATGGACAGAAAGGACAAACTCTGTATCTGGGATCCTTCAGCTTCCTATCCACCATAGCAGTAAATACATGGCTATTAAAATTCTACTAGTTCCTCGTTTACCAGCAAAATTTTTCTTAAAGAAGGCTGACCCCTTCTCAATGTGCCCTCAGAATTTGCTAATACTCCATGCTTAAAGGCTGTCTTTCAAGGGAGAGCTTATCCATCTCTGGGGTTCTTTGTACCCACAGTTCTTTAATGGCTTTAAAGAAATATATGACATTTTATATTATCTAGTGTTCTCTCAGAATTAAGGCAGAAGTGGTGTTTTCTTGTTAATTTTTATATCTTAGCTAAAAGGAGAGCTCTCAATGTAGCATTTTTAAAATTAGCCTAAATTGGAAGAACACTGACATTTCTATTAGTTCAATAAATTTTAATGATCACTGACTCCCTACCAAGTATTTTTCTAGATTCAGGAACTATGTCAATGAACAAAATACATAATTGTTGATTCTCTAGTGGACCAGAATGTTGATTATTGAAATAGCCACTTATTGTTTGGCCCTGAGGAAGAACTGTTTTCTTTCTATGACTTCAATGGATCTGCAGTATTCTCTTGCTATTTTTTTTAATGCTGATTTAACCAGAAATTGTATAATACTGGAATTAACTATGTTCTGATCAAAATTTCTAAGGTATGAATTCTCTTATTCAAATAATATATGTTGCTCAGAAGTAAAATACATAAAGTTATAAAGGCTGAGCTGTTCTGGTTATACTGGATTTGGGCGATCTAAAACCTTACCTGCTTAGCTTCCCTTTCCTGACCTCCGGTTTTTCCTGCCTCAAGGCTGCCTCTGAATTAGCTCCAAGGTTTCCCTCTGTTCCCAAGAATCTGAAGAGCCCAATTTGAAAACCATTTAAGTAGATCATCCATGCAGGTAAGGGATTTTTCTGTTTCCTTTTTTATGACCATTTTCCTCAAATTTCTGAGACAGATTAAATGCTTAAATGAAGTTAATGGTTGGTTTGAAATTAACTGCTGATATATCTGTATATATATTGAGTACACAGAGTTAGTTAATAGTTCTTTGGGGTTTTCTTCAAGCTCTACTTCATTGAGTTATAGAATTTCAGGAGTTGGAAATAGCCTTAGAGATAATTTAGCATAACCTCCCACTCAATGAAAGTCTCCTTTCTACAATAACCCTGACAGATGGTCATTTAGCTTCTGCTTGAGCACTTCCCATCACTGGAGTTCATTACTTTCTGAGATGATTTCATCTTGAATTGCTTTAAATATTAGTAATTTCTTCCTTATACTGAGCCCAAATATGCATCGTGGTGATTGCCAATGATTGATTAAATTATTGTCTCAATTTTCTTAATCTCTTCCCCACTTGATCTGATTTATAGATCTTTTCTCTTAATATACCTATATTCTTCCATGTGTGTTCTACTATTGAAACATTTCTTTATCTCAGTGGGGAATGTGAAGAATGCATCAGATTCAACAAATGTACATGAGGAATGTACGGGAGTAGGTACTCTACTGTGAGGGCCATCTCATTAGAATGTTTCTTGAAAGCTCAGGACCCAGCCGATCTGATACCCAAGACTTATGAGAGGTTTCTAACTGAGGTTCTTTTGGTGGGTTTCCTTTTAGACTTATGATTTTTTTTCTTTTTTTCCCTTTCGTGTGTGTATGTGTGTGTGTGTGTGTGTATGTGTAAGAGGGAGAACCTACTGTGTTCGATAGTTAAATAAGTTATTCACTAAATAATATTTGCATAAGTTGTCAAATACCTATGTTAATACCTTCTAGTTCCATGCACATCATTGCGAATGGCAAGATTTCATTTTTTGATGGCTGCATAATATTCCATTGTGTGTGTGTGTGTGTGTGTGTATTTTATATATACCACATCTTCTTTATCCATTCATCTGTTGATGGACACCTAGGCTCTTTCCATAGTTTGGCTATTGTGGACATTGCTGCTATACACATTGGGGTGCATGTGCCCCTTCGGATCACTACATTTGTATCTTTGGGGTATATACCCAGTAGTGCAATTGCTGGGTCATAGGGTAGCTCTATTTTCAACTTTTTGAGGGACCTCCATATTGTTTTCCAGAGTGGCTGCACCAGCTTGCATTCCCACCAACAGTGTAGGAGGGTTCCCCTTTCTACGCATCCCCACCAACATCTGCCGTTTCCTGACTTGTTAATTTTAGCCATTCTGACTGGTGTGAGGTGGTATCTCATTGAGGTTTTGATTTGGATTTCCCTGATGGCCGAGTGCTGTTGAGCACTTTTTCATGTGTCTGTTGGCCATTTGGATGTCTTCTTTGCAGAAATGTCTGTTCATGTCTTCTGCACATTTCTTGATTGGATCATTTTTTCTTTGGGTGTTGAGTTTAATAAGTTCTTTATAGATTTTGGATACTAGCCCTTTATCTGATATGTCATTCGCAAATATCTTATCCCATTCTGTTGGTTGTCTTTTGGTTTTGTTGACTGTTTCTTTTGCTATGCAAAAGCTTTTTATCTTGATGGAGTCCCAATAGTCCATTTTTGCCCTTGCTTCCCTTGCCTTTGGCGATGTTTCTAGGAAGAAGTTGCTTTGGCTGAGGTCAAAGAGGCTGCTGCCTGTGTTCTCCTCAAGGATTTTGATGGATTCCTGCCTCACATTGAGGTCTTTCATCCATTTTGAGCCTATTTTTGTGTGTGGTGTAAGGAAATGGCCCAGTTTCATTCTTCTGCATGTGGCTGTCCAATTTTCCCAACACCATTTGATGAAGAGACTGTCATTTTTCCATTGGACATTCTTTTCCTGCTTTGTCAAAGATTAGTTGAACATAGATTTGAGGGTCCATTTCTGGGCTCTCTATTCTGTTCCATTGATCTATGTGTCTGTTTTTGTGCCAGTACCATACTGTCTTGATGATGACAGCTTTGTAATAGAGCTTGAGGTCTGGAATTGTGATGCCACCAGCTTTGCTTTTCTTTTTCAACATTCCTCTGGCTATTTGGGGTCTTTTCTGGTTCCATACAAATTTTAGGATTATTTGTTCCATTTCTTTGAAAAAACTTGATAGTATTGCATTAAACGTGTAGATTGCCTTAGGTAGCCTAGACATTTTCACAATATTTGTTCTTCCAATCCATGAGCATGGAGCATTTTTCCATTTCTTTGTGTCGTCCTCAATTTCTTTCATGAGTATTCTATAGTTTTCTGCATACAGATTCTTTGCCTCTTTGGTTAGATTTATTCCTATTATTATTATTATTCCTATTATTATTATTATTATGGTTTTGGGTGCAGTTGTAAATGGGATCGACTCCTTAATTTCTCTTTCTTCTGTCTTGTTGTTGGTATATAGAAGTGCAACTGATTTCTGTGCATTGATTTTATATCCTGCCACTTTACTGAATTCCTGTATGAGTTCTAGCAGTTTTGGGGTGAAGTCTTTTGGGGTTTTCCACATAAAGTATCATATCAGCTGCAAAAAGTGAGAGTTTCACTTCTTTTTTGCCAATTTGGATGCCTTTTATTTCTTTATGTTGTCTGATGGCGGAGGCTAGGACTTCTAGTACTATGTTGAATAGCAGTGGTGATGGTGGACATCCCTGCTGTGTTCCTGACCTTAGGGGGAAAGCTCTCAGTTTATTCCCATTGAGTTAGATATTTGCTGTGGGTTTTTCATAGACGGCTTTTATGATACTGAGGTATGTACCCTCTATCCCTACACTCTGATGAATTTTAATCAAGAAAGGATGGTGTACTTTGCTTTTTCTGCATCTATTGAGAGGATCATATCATTCTTGGTCTTTCTTTTATTAATGTATTATATCACATTGACTGATTTGCGGATGTTGAACCAACCTTGCAGCCCAGGAATAAATCCCACTTGGTCGTGGTGAATAATCCTTTTAATGTACTGTTGGATCCTATTGGCTAGTATTTTGGTGAGAATTTTTGCATCCATGTTCATCAGGATATTGGTCTGTAATTCTCCTTTTTGATGGGGTCTTTGTCTGGTTTTGGGATCAAGGTAATGGTGGCCTCATAAAATGAGTTTGGGAGTTTTCCTTCCATTTCTATTTGAAACAGTTTCAGAAGAATAGGTATTAATTCTTTAAGTGTTTGGTAGAATTCCCCTGGGAAGCCATCTGGCCCTGGACTCTTGTCTGTTGGGAGATTTTTGATTACTGCTTCAATTTCCTTCGTGGTTATGGGTTTGTTCAGGTTTTCTATTTCTTCCTGGTTCAGTTTTGGTAGTTGATACATCTCTAGGAATGTGTCCATTTCTTCCAGGTTATCTAATTTGCTGGCATAGAGTTGCTCATAATATGTTCTTATAATTGTTTGTATTTCTTTGGTGTTGGTTGTGATCTATCCTCTTTCATTCATGATTTTATTTATTTGGGTCCTTTCTCTTTTCTTTTTGATAAGTCTGGGCAGGGGTTTATCTATCTTATTAATTATTTCAAAGAACCAGCTCCTAGTTTTATTGATCTGTGCTGTTCTTTTGGTTTCTATTTCATTGAATTTCTGCTCTGATCTTTATTATTTCTCTTCTCCTGCTGGGTTTAGGCTTTATTTGCTGTTCTTTCTCCAGCTCCTTTAGGTGTAGGGTTAGGTTGTGTACTTGAGACCTTTCTTGTTTCTTGAGGAAGGCTTGTATTGCCATATACTTTCCTCTAGGACTGCCTTTGCTTCATCCCAAAGATTTTGAACAGTTATGTTTTCATTTTCATTTTTTTCCATGAATTTTTTAAATTATTTAATTCTGGGTTGACCCATTCATTCTTTAGTAGGATGCTTTTTAGCCTCCACATATTTGAGTTCTTTACAACTTTCCTTTTGTGATTGAGTTCTAGTTTCAAAGCATTGTGGTCTGAAAATAGGCAGGGAATGATCCCAATCTTTTGGTACAGTTGAGACCTGATTTGTGACCCAGGATGTGATCTATTCTGGAGAATGTTTCATGTGTGCTAGAGACGAATGTGTATTCTGTTGCTTTGGGATGTAATGTTCTGAATATATCTGTGAAGTCCATTTGGTCCAGTGTGTCATTTAAAGCCTTCATTTCCTTGTTGATCTTCTGCTTAGACGATCTGTCCATTTCAGTGAGGGAGGTGTTAAAGTCCCCCAATATTATTGTATTGTTGTCAATGTGTTTCTTTGCTTTTGTTATTAATTGGCTTATATAATTGGCTGCTCCCATGTTAGGGGCATAGATATTTACAATTGGTAGATCTTCTTGTTGGATAGACCCTTTAAGTAGTATATAGTGTCCTTCCTCATCTTTTATTACAGTCTTTGGTTTAAAATCTAATTTGTCTGATATAAAGGATTGCCCCCCAGCTTTCTTTTGGTATCCATTAGAATGGTTAATGGATTTCCACCCCCTCACTTTCAATATGGGGATGTCTTTGGGTCTAAAATGAGTCTCTTGCAGACAGCATATCGATGGGTCTTGTTTTTTTATCCAATCTGATACCCTGTGTCTTTTGATTGGGGCATATAGCCCATTTACATTCAGTTGACAATTGAAAGGTATGAATTTGGTGCCATTGTATTGCCTGTAAGGTGACTGTTACTGTATATTGTCTCTGTTCCTTTGGTCTATGTTACTTTTAGACTCTTTCTTTGCTTAGAGGACCCCTTTCAATATTTTTTGTAGGGCTGGTTTCATGTTTGCAAATTCATTTATTTTGTTCATCCTGGAAGCTTTTTATCTCTCCTTCTATTTTCAATGACAGCCTAGCTGGATATAGTATTCTTGTCTGCATTTTTTTCTCATTTGGTGCTCTGAATATATCATACCAGTCCTTTCTGGCCTGCCAGGTCTTTGTGGATAGGTCTGCTGCCAGTCTAATGTTTCTACCATTGTAGGTGACAGGCCTTCTGTCCCGAGGTGCTTTCAGGATTTTCTCTTTGTCTCTGAGACTTGTGAGTTTTACTCTGGGTGTTGACCTATTTTTATTTTGAGGGGGTTTTAATTTGAGGGGGGTTCTCTGTGCCTCCTGGATTTTGGTGCCTGTTTCCTTCCCCAAATTAGGGAAGTTTTCTGATATAATTTGCTCCAATATACCTGTGCCCCATTCTCTCTTTCTTCTTATTCTAGGATCACAGTTATTCTAATGTTGTTTCATCTTATGGTATCACTTATCTCTCGAATTCTGCCCTCGTGATCCAGGAGTTGTTGTTCTCTCTTTTTCTCAGCTTCTTTATTCTCCATCATTTGGTCTTCTATATCACTAATTCTCTCTTTTGCTTCATCTATCGTAGCAGTTAGAGCCTCCATTTTTGATTGCACCTCATTAATAGCCTTTTTGATTTCGACTTGGTTAGGTTTTAGTTCTTTTATTTCTCCATAAAGGGATTCTCTAATTATCTTCCATGCTTTTTTCAAGCCCAGCTAGTATCTTTATAATCATCATTCTGAACTCTAGTTCTGACATCTTACTAATGTGTGTATTGATTAGGTCCCTGGCAGTCAGTACTGCCTCTTGTTCTTCTTTTTGAGGTTTTTCCAACTTGTCATTTTGTCCAGAGGAGAATAGATGAATGAGGGTGCAAAATGTTAAAAGGGTAACAATGACCCCAGAAAAATATACACTAAACAAATCAGAAGAGACCTGAAACCAGGGGGAAAAAGAAGGAAAAAAAAAAAGAATATGATCAGGCTGGTGAATAGAACAGAACCACACACTAGACTGCGGGTATATTTTGGTCTGTTAGAAGAAACTGCCTCCCAAAATTTTAAAGAAAGAAAAACTTATATATATATATCAAAAATAAGGGGAAATATGATGAAGGGATGGAATATGATGGTAAAGATGAAAATGTAAAAAGATATTTTTTAATTAATATTTTAAAGATTTTATTTATTTATTTGACAGAAAGAGACACAGCGAGAGAGGGAACACAAGCAGGGGGAATGGGAGAGGGAGAAGCAGGCTTCCCCCTGAGCAGGAAGCCTGATGTGGGGCTCGATCCCAGGACCACGGGACCATGACCTGAGCCGAAGGTAGATGCTTAACATCTGAGCCACCTAGGTGCCCCTAAAAAGATTTTTAAAAAGGAATTGATAAGAAGTTGGTTGAAAAAAGAAAGAAAAAATTAAATTAAAAAGAAAAAGAAAAAAAAAAGAATGTGATCAGACAGGAGACTAAAACAAAGCCATACACTAGCTTTAGGGTATATTTTGGTCTGTTAGAAGAAACTGTATCCCAAAATTCTAAAGAAAGAAAAACTTACACTCACACATATATATATAAAATAAGATTAAATACAACAAAGGGATAGAATATGACTGTAAAAATGAAAATTAAAAAAAGATTTTAAAAAAGGAATTGGTAAGATAAGATGTTGGTTGGAAAAGGAGAGTTGGCACCTGGGTGGCTCGGTTGTTAAGCGTCTGCCTTCGGCTCAGGTCGTGATCTCAGGGTCCTGGGATCAAGCCCCGCATTGGGCTCCCTGGTAAGTGGGAGGCCTGTTTCTCCCTCTCGGATTCCCTCTGCTTGTGTTCCCTCTCTTGCTCTCTCTCTCTGTCAAATAAAAAAAAATAATAATAAATAAATAAATAAATAAATAAATAAATAAATAAATAAATAAATAAATAAAATCTTTAAAAAAAGAAAAGGAAAGAAGAAAAATTAAAAAAAATAGAAAAAGAAAAAATAAAGAACATTAAAAAAATTAACTTTGGGAGACTAAAGAATCATGGGGAAAAAGCCATGAATTCTATGTGCATTATTCCCCTAGCACTGGAGTTCTGCTGTTCTCATTGATTGGTAAACTTGGTCTTGGCTGGCTGTTCTTGCTGATCTTCTGGGGGAGGGGCCTGTTGCCATGGTTCCCAAATGTCTTTGCCAGAGGTGGAATTTCCCCTCCTTTGCCAGTCCGGGCTAAGTATTCTGCTCAGATTTGTGCTCAGGAGCTTTTGTTCTCTGCAAGCTTTTGGTACAGCTTTGGAGGAGGAGAGTGAAAATGGTGGCCTCCCAGTCTCCGCCCTGGAGGAGCCGAGAACTCGGGGCCCCACTCCTCAGTGAGCCCCCAGAGAAAAGCAGTCAATCACTCCCATCTCCCGGTCTCCGGCTGCACTCTGTGCTCACCCGGCCTGTGACTGAGCATTTCTATCTTTGGCACCTGACTCCGTGTGGAGTCTCCAAACCTAGCAGATCCCTGTGGTGCACTCCCGCGCTGCTCCTCCCGGGGGAGGAAGGGAAGTCTCCCCGGATCTGCTGCTTGTTGGGTCCCTGCTGGAGGAGCAGTGGCCTGACTGTGCCGCAGATCATGGTTTATGGCAACCCCCAGCTGAGAGCCTGCGCCTCAGCTCCGTCTCTGCAGCCAGCTTCCCCGCTCCGATACCTGGGCACCCCCAGTCCGTCTGTGACCCTGAGGGTCCTGAGACCACACTGTCCCAGCGAGTGTTCCACCCCCCGCTTAGCCACTGGATCGACATCCCTCAGCGGAGCAGACTTCTAAAAGTTCTGATTTTGTGCTCTGGGGCTCTATCACTTGCCAGAAGCAGCCTACGGAGACCCCCTCCCCCACCGTCTATCTTCCCGAATATCACCTCAGATTCACTTCTCCGCATGTCCTGTCTTCCAGAAAGTGGTCTCTTTTCTGTTCAGAGAGTTGCTGCTATTCTTTTCTTCGATCTCCTGTTGTGTTTGTAGGTGTTCTGAATGATTTGATATCTATCTAGCTGAATTCCTGGGACCAGACGAAATTTAGGTCTCCTACTCCACCGCCATCTTGCTCCTCCTTTCCACATAGTCTTTTTTAAATTGTAGTTGATACTCAATGTTACCTTTGTTTTAGGCATATTCTATACTCACCAAAAGTGTATCTATCATCAGTTACCATACAAGACTATTACAGTACCATTTGACTATATTCCCTGTGCTTCACTTTATATATGCTTATATAGCCTTTTAAAGATTAATATCCAAAGTTTAGATAGTTATCCATGGTAATGATAGCTAAAGATGGAAAATGCTGTAGGAAATCCAGACATCTCACAATTTTTGTTATTTCTTCATGTTGAGTGCCTTCATTCACTTCCAGCTATCCAAAATCTAACTATGCCTATGAATCTGTGCAAGCCCTAATATATCCTTAATGCTTTTCCTGAATATTCTAATTTCCAATGAGTTCAGCTTTCTAAACTCCCACATTTATAGTCTTAAACATTTATTGAGTAACTAGTGGTTTGCCAGGCTTTGTGTCATAAACTACAAATAAAGTGATGAAAACAGTCTTTAAACAGCTTACGTTCAGAAGGGTACACTAACAAAGCAATCAAATGTTACAAAACAGTGTGGAAAGTACTATGGTAGAAATAAGCACAGAGCCATTTGTGAAGAGGCAAAGATCACTTAATTTTCTCTGTGTGTGTTTTTGGCAGATATGGAGTGATGTAGTGGTGCCAGGAAGAAGTCTCACATCCTGAAGGGCAAGTGGGAGTTTGCTTATTGAATTGTGATCATTTATTTATATGTCTATTTTAATATGTTAATATGAGCATTAGAATAGTGGTAGTAAGCAGAGACCCTGACCCTCAATGAGTATAATTTGTAGATTATCTTTTTATCTTTGGAGGTCTTCAGGCTATGTTTGCAAACATATTAAGCAGTGGATATGACATTGAAAGATAACCTTCCAAGTCTTTTCCAAAAATAAACAGCTGTAATTTTTACATTCTGTATTAAACTAGAATTATATGTTAATCTTTCTAGGGTTTGAATCACATTATTCTGCTCAAAAATTTTTATAAGTTATACTGAAGGATTGTTATTTGGTCTGGTTTTTCTTGGCTTTTGCTAAAGTCCAGCTGTTTTATCTTTTAATGATTTACACTTTATGCCCATAACAATTTTTCCTTTTCTTATTGATGTTTATACTTCTCAAATATTTGTAATAGGTGATCATAATTTTTAGCTTTCACTCAAGCCATCCATAAGGGTTTAATGTAATTTATAAATGACTCATTCTTCACAAAGCATTTTTGCTGTGCCTCTCTGAAACTCCTCCAGATGTTTTCCAACATCCTGGTTTGACATGCCCAGTTGAATGTATTTCAGCTTATTTGCACATAACATGTATTTTTCATATTGCTTCCTGCCCTGTGGTTGTTTGGCTTGGTTCTATTTGATATTTTACTACAGAAAGGCTTATGTAGCCTCCCAGTCAATATCCACAGATAGACTGGCATTTCTAAGACAGATGGTGCCAAACAAACCCTTTACATACATTGAACGCCAGATTAATATTATAAAACCAAGTAATATCCAATATAAGAAATTTAAAAATTAATTTATAGCCATTAGCTGATTCATGCATAATCAAATCATTATACAGAAATGCTTTATATTGTATTCAGTGGAGCTCTCAAGCAAGCTTTATTTGAAATCAAACTACATTTCCACAGATGTTTGTTGTGCTCATCTGACCAAATAAAAAGTGCAAGTTAAGCTTAAACATCTTTTTTTTCCCCCATAGCATGACCTCTACTCAGGAATGCCCCTTCAAACAACAGATTTAAAATTTAAAACATGTTTGCCAACATTGGAAATTCCTCAAAGCTCAGATTAATTACTAAAAGGTCCTGCAAGCTCAGCAGCAATGGCACCCTGAGCTCCACAGACCTTATTTTGTACAAAATTGGCATGTTTTTGAACTTTGTGAACTCTCTGTAGACTTCTTATTCACAGCATTCAGGCTACTTTATGAAAAGTTCATTTTGCAGTAATTAAATGTTAGTCTTGGTCTATAATCAACAAACTTTAAGGGAGTGTTAGAAATTATCAAGCAAATTTGACCAATATAAGTGAATTGTATAATTAATTTATATGACTTTCTTTAAAAGCGAATCTAATTCATAATTAGACTTGCTCATTCACTCAATCTCATAATGTCTATTAATTCCCACAATAAACATTTCTTTAGAATGTTTAGAATTTCTTTAGAGTTTAGAAGTGTATCCATCACTGAGGGTACAGTGATGGTTAAGACTTAGTTCTAGGTCTCATGAAACTCATATTTGTACAGCACAATCAAGTATTAGATGCTGCAATAGAGGTTTTTACAAGTTGCTAAGTGGGCATTGAGGGAAGGACACAGCATTTCCTGAACAGTAGGATGGATCAAGGAACACTTAACAAAGCAGTCAAGATTGGAGCTGATATTGAAGAATAATTGTGAGGACTAGGAGTCTAGAGAAGGGAATATAGAGAAGGAAGAGAGAGGGAGAGATAAAGGAAAGACCAAAGAGCAAGGGCACAGTGGTCTGAGAAAGGTTGCGAAAGTCATCAGTGGTAGCTAATTTGGGATGGTTCGAGCTGAAAGTTTATATTGGTAAGTGCTATGAGTTGAGGGTAGAAAATGAGCAGGGGTCAAATAGTACAAGACTTCTAATTTTATGCTGAGAAGATTGAAATTTTTACTTGATGTATATTACAGTCAGTGATATATTTTTAAAGCATAATTACCTCTTCAGTGGATGGTGTTCAGGTTATCCCAGTGAGCTACCTACCTTTTCTCTTCTTTCTTCTATCCACTCTGCCTTCCAGACTACTTATTTTCTCTTCTTCCCTCCTGTCTTCTTTTCCTTCACTCCTACCCTCCTTCCTTTGCCCCCTTCTGTACTTTTACTCTCTCTCTTGTCCCTTCTCCTCCTCCTCCTAATTTTTTCCTGCCTTAATGGATTTATATTGCTTTGATTTTTTCTATAAAATCTGATACTTAAAAATATCTTAAGCATTTAACATTGAATTTGAATTTAACATTGAATTTGAATTTGAAAATTTCAAGTATTTTTGAACCTATTAAGTTTAAACTAGTTACTTAGCCATTGTAAAATGTGAGTTCTTCCACCTGTAACCAAAACAGAATGGAAAACAAGTTATCCATCCAAAGTAATCATTTGAAAATATGAAAATAAGAATTAAATTTCTCTCATTAAAGTGTTTTTTTCCCCCCTGACTTTAAGCAGCCGACTTAAAGAAATACTTCAAATACAATACATGACTTTTTTTTTTTTTAAGATTTTATTTATTTATTTGACAGAGAGAGACACAGTGAAAGAGGGAACACAAGCAGGGGGAGCAGGAGAGGGAGAAGCAGGCTTCCTGCCAAGCAGGGAGCCCGAAGTGGGGCTCACTGTGGGGCTCGATCCCAGGACCCTGGGATCATGATCTAAGCCGAAGGCAGACACTTAATGACTGAGCCACCCAGATGCCCCAATACATGACTTTTATATTTTTCTAGCATACTTTATTTTCAACTGCTTATTTTGGTGATAAATATTGTTTTCTAATGGTTCTTTGAGATTCAAACATTTAAATGTACTGCTGATTCACTAAATATGTTATAGACTATCAAGAAATGTACTTGAAAATGTATTTCTGTATTGTGCAAATTTTTCACAGGTATTTGTATATCTTTTGGATAGATGATTATTCCAATAAAGGGTTAAAGAGAAAGGATAGTGATTTCTATTAGAATTAAATCAATATGGGTTTAAAAACTGTCTCAAGTACTCTGAGGATTTAGTGGCAAGTTTGGAAAGGAAAATTTCAAGATTGGAGAAAGTGAATATTATGGCAGGGAAACTAAAATGTTATTTTTGAAAGATTGTGTGAATTTCAGTTATTAATTATGAAGTCATTTATTTAACACTGCCCTCTTATTCAACATGATATCAGATTTTATACATAAAAATGCCATTATTTTTTATTCAACAACACTTATTTATATGGTACCTCTCCTCCAATTATTATTTCTGAGTCTTAGAGCAGGTTCCTTGGCAAGTTTGATCCCATATATCCCATAGCCTCTAATGAAGTTGCCTGTTAATAAGAAAACAGTGCCTGATAGGAACTAGATAATGTCTAAATATTGATTGTGATGTCTGTCACAGCTTTTGATGTACTTCTATTTAATTCAGTTAAAGAAATAAGGAGTTAGAAACTGGCAAATAAAAACTACATTTAATTTTTTAAACATAATTCATATTTATGTGTAATATTAAGATGAGAACTTACAAAAATTAGCTATATTAATGGTGTTGAATTATAAAGCCATGCTATTATACCTGTAATATATGTGCTTCTGAGTATTCTAAATTTTTTATAATAGGATTTTTTTAGTTATGTCAGCTAGGTGGTAGAATAGGAGTTTTCCACTGTTATCCCACCATAGACATTGATTTTGTCAACCACTTATAGATGAGAGTACTTTTGTGGGAGTCCAGGAGTCTAGTAGAGAAGTCATAGCACATTTTTGGAGCAAAACCCCAAGAAAAGACACCTTGAAGAGTCTAAGAATAGTTTTACTTTACCTGCATCACTCCTCTCCCAAGGCAGCTCAGCTCAGTGCCAAGAGACCCCCCCTTAGCCTACAGTTTCTCCCTCAGAGGAAATTGAGAGCATAGAGAATGAGCACCTGCCTTCCCCAGATGTGCAGAACACTCATCAAGAGGCACTTCTTTCTTGCCTCACCAAGAAGACTGAAACCATCAGCATCGCTGAGAGGTTGGGAGAGGCTGGGAGCATAGCAACCAGGACTTTGGAACTCATTAAAGGATGATGGAAATGTTGCAGACTCCATCAAGAAGCCCGCCTATGAGTTGTTTGGGATATCTTTTCTATGAAACCCTCAACTGGCCCATGGGAACCCCCAATGCTCCATGTGCTTCATCCAGTCCTGCCTCATGGCTGACTCCCCAAGCACATTCACAGGTGGCGAGAGCAAACCTTTGCAGATGGATTGTGTGCATGTGCAGAAAGCCTACCCAACTTTGCAGGCTTGGGAGAAACCACAAAAAATTGAGCTCCCTAGGGAACTGCCCTAGGGAAGACAATAGAAGGTTCTAAACACTTGGCCTGGCTTTGCAGGATTGGGAGAGGACGTGCAAACTTAAGAATTCCCCTGCAGGAAGGAGGGAGAGGTATGGAGCAGGCACAACCATAGGAAAGATCTGAGAAAGCCTTAGAGTCCTAGTTGGGCTGACCGGTAAAGAAGGGATCTCTCTCCCGAAGCTCATTAGTAAAGACTGGAGGATGTGACTGCTTCTTCAGATGCAAACACAGCAATGCAAAACTTTAAGAAACACTAAAAATCAAAGAAACTGATATCACCAAAGGAACACAATTTTCCAGCAACTAATCCCAGAGAAATTGAGATCTATGCCTGATTAAGAATGAAAAATAATTGTTTTAAAGAAGCTAGAGAGCTGTAAGAGAACATAGATATGTCATTTTCCAGATTTTGTTGAGTTGTCTATGAACAAAATGAGAAGTTCAACAATGATAGAAATTTTTAAAAGAAAACAAATTCGGAAACTGAAGAATACAATGAATGTGTGTAACAACATAAAAACATGGAAATGTAAAGTTAAGTGGTGAACTATACATACTTGGAACTCTAATACTGTAGTTTGGGTATGTAAGTCACATTTAACTGTAGTGTAAGGTTGAAAGACCAAAGTCTTAAAAATAGATGGAAGAGTAGAGTTTTTTATGTGACCAAAGTTATCAACTTAAATTGTTAAACATGTTTTATGTAAGCCTCATGGTAACCCTAAAGCAAAAATCTGTAGTAATTAACCTGAAAGAGAAAGAAAGAAGCATACTACTAAAGAAAATCATCAAATCACAAAGAAAGGAGGAGAGGAAGAAAGGAAGAAAGAAATACTAAACAGCCAGAAAACAATGGCAATATAAGTCATTACCTATAAACAAGTACTTTTTCTGACTATAATGGCATGAAACTAGAAATTAGTAACAGGAAGAAACTAGAAGATTCACAAATATGTGGAAATTAAACAATACATACCTGAGTAGTCAATGAGTCAAAGATGATCAATGGTTCAAAGAAGAAAGTGGCCAAATATAAAAATATCTTGAAACAGTGACAATGAAAACACAGCATACCAAAACGTAGGAATGGAGAAATGCAGTTCTAAGAGGGGAGTTTATCGTAGTAAAGGCCAACATTAAATTAAGAGAAAGATTTCAAATAAACAGCCTAATTTTATACCTCAAGAAATTAGGAAAAGAATAAGCTTAGCCAAAGTTATGTGAAGGAAGGAAAAAAAAAAGGTCAGAGCAGAGATAAATGGGAGACCAGAAAAACAACAAAAAGATCAGTGAAACTAAGGGTTTGTTTTAAAAAAAGATAAATAAAATTGACAAACTTTTACCTACACTATACAAGAAATGAAAAGGAGGGGATTCAATAAATATAATTATAAATGAAAGAAGAGACATTATACTGACAGCAAAGAAATACAGTGTATCATAAGAGACTACTTTGAACAATTATATGTCAACAAATTGGATACCTAGAAGAAATGGATAAATCATTAGAAACATATAACCTACCAAGACTGAATCATGAAGAAATAGGAAATCTGGACAGACCAATAACAAATAAGGAGGTTAAATTGGTATTCAAAAATCTCCCAACAAAGAAAAGTCCAGGATCAGATGGTGTCATTGGTGAATACTATCAAATGTTTAAAGAAGACTTAATATCAATCTTTCTCAACCTCTTCCAAAAAATTTAAGAGGCAGAATTACTTCCAAACTCATTTTACAAGTCCAGCATTATCCTGTTTATCAAAGCCAGATAAGGATACTATAAGAAAAAAAATTTACAGGCCAATATCTTTGATGAAAAAATCCTCAACAAAATACCAGCAACAAAATTCAACAGTATATTAAAAGGATCATATACCTCAATCAAATGGGATTTATCCCTGGATTAGAAGGATATTTCAACATATGCAAATCAATAAAAGTTGAATATCATATTAATAGGATGAAAGATAAAAATCATTTGATTATCTTCATTGATGCCAAAATAGCATCGACAAAATCCAACATGATAAAAACTCAAATTAGTTATGGAAGGAATGTACTTCAACATAATAAAGGCCACATATGACAGACTTGTAGCTTATGTCATACTCAGTGGTGAAAAGCAAAAAGTTCTTCCTCTAAAATCAGGAACAAGATGAGGGTGCCCACTCTTGTCCCTTATATTGAACCTAGTACTGAAAGTTCTAGCCATAGCAGTTAGGCAAGAGTAAGAAATAAAAGGCATGAAAATCAGAAAGGGAGAAGTAAAACTGTCTTGTTTGCAGATGACATGACTTTATATATAGACAATCTAAAGATTAAAAAAAAAACTATACTAATGAATGAGTTCAGTAAAGTTTCATAATAAATTAACATACAAGATCTGTTGTATTTCTGTACACAATGAACTGATAAAGAAATCAAGAAAACATGGGGCGCCTGGGTGGCTCAGTTGGTTAAGCGACTGCCTTCGGCTCAGGTCATGATCCTGGAGTCCCGGGATCGAGTCCCGCATCGGGCTCCCTGCTCAGCAGGGAGTCTGCTTCTCCCTCTGACCCTCCTCCCTTTCATGCTCTCTGTCTCTCATTCTCTCTGTCTCAAATAAATAAATAAAATCTTTAAAAAAAAAAAGAAATCAAGAAAACAATCCCATTTAGACTAGCATCAAAACAATATATTTAGGAGTAAATTTAACCAGAAGGTGATAGACCTGTACAATGAAAACTATAAAACATTGATGAAAAAATTGTAGAAGACTCAGATAAATGGAAAGATATATCCTGTTCGTGGACTGGAAGAATTAATATTAAATTGTCCATACGTCTCAAAGCAATCTACAGATTCAGTGCAATTCCTAACCAAATTCCAATAAAGCTGGGTTGGCGGGGGGAAGAGGAGGGCAGAGGGAGATTGCACACACAGAAGAAAAAGCAGTGCAGAGATGGAGGCAGAGATTTGAGTGTTGGTCACAGCCAAAGAATGTGGGAAACAGAGCTGCAAGAGTGAAGGAACAAATTCATCCCTTTAGCTTCTTGTAGGAATGTGGCCCTACCAACACTCCAGAGAGGGTGGTTCTTGATTTTGGCTCAGTGAAACTGACGTTGAACTTCTTGCCTGCGGACTTTGAGAGAATAGATTTCTGTTGTTTAAGCCAAAAAAACTTTTTTCTTCTAAGAATTGGTGTTGAGTGAATGGAGAAAATTATACCAGCATAGTTGTTTTGATGTCCGAGTATATTCATTAGCCTATTTCTGTTAGCGATTATGAGTTCTACCCTCAAATTTCTAGATTCATGTAATTTACAATGGTTTATTGGCCTAAATGAATTAAAAGTGCATTGATACACTGATACCAAAAGCCTCACTTCATCAAAGACGTCATTAAAAAAATAAAAAGGACAAGTCATATAATAGGTTTGTATTGCTGCTATAAACATTGGGGTGCACATACCCCTTCAGACGACAGATAAATGGGTAAAGAAGATGTGGTATATATATATATATATATATATATATATACAATGGAATATTATGCAGCCATCAAAAGGAATGAAATCTTGCCATTTGCAATGACGTGGTTGGAACTGGAGGGTATTATGCTGAGCAAAATAAGTCAAACAGAGAAAGACATGTATCATATGACCTCACTGATATGAGGAATTCTTTTTTTTTTTTTTTTTTTTAAAGATTTTATTTATTTGACAGAGAGATAGCGAGAGCAGGAACACAAGCAGGGGGAGTGGGAGAGGGAGAAGCAGGCTTCCTGCCGAGCAGGGAGCCCGATATGGGACTCGATCCCGGTACCCCGGTATCATGACCTGAGCTGAAGGCAGACACTTAACGACTGAGCCACCCAGGCGCCCCGATATGAGGAATTCTTAATCTCAGGAAACAAACTGAGGGTTGCTGGAGTGGTGGGGGGTGGAAGGGATGGGGTGGCTGGTGATAGACATTGGGGAGGGTATGTGCTATGGTGAGCGCTGTGAATTGTGTAAGACTGTTGAATCACAGACCTGTACCTCTGAAACAAATAATACATTATATGTTAAAAAAAAAAAAAGAAGAAGATAGCAGGAAGGGAAAAATGAAGGGGGGAAATCAGAAGGGGAGGCGAACCATGAGAGACTATGGACTCAGAAACTGAGGGTTCTGGGGGGAGTAGGGGGATGGGTTAGCCTGGTGATGGGTATTAAAGAGGGCATGTACTGCATGGAGCAGTGGGTGTTATACGCAAACAAGGAATCATGGAACACTACATCAAAAACTAATGATGTAATGTATGGTGATTAACATAACATAATAAAAAAAAGGCAAAAAAGAAAAAGAATTAAATTCACTAAGAAAAAGATACTCTCATAGACTGACACAAAACTTAGTACTAGGTTTTTGGTATTACTACAACAGAATGAAAATATAAGTCCTTAGCTTACCAGAAGGACAGCATGTATCAGAGGCTTGATTGATGTTTACTCAGGTTATTCAGTGGCAAATCATATGATAAAATAGTTATCTCTGGAAATATAGGACACAGGTCATGTATGAAATGAATTGTTTGTTCATCTTGTTTGCTCTTGGATGTGTTTAACATAGCATAGAAAGAATTGGCAATTTGCAAGTAAGAATGAAAAAGAATATAGAACATTCAGCAGTGGGGCTTGAAAAAGGCAACTCCTTCTTAAAACCAAATAGTAAGAGAGTATGAGAACTACTTGAAAAAACTTTGAGTGACCTCTTATTAAAGTTCACCCTTTTGTCAAAGACCAAATTAAGAATATTGTTTCAAGGGGCACCCGGGTGGCTCAGTCATTAGGCGTCTGCCTTCGGCTCAGGTCGTGGTCCCAGGGTCCTGGGATTGAGCCCCGCATCGGGCTCCCTGCTCCGCGGGAAGCCTGCTTCTCCCTCTCCCACTCCCCCTGCTTGTGTTCCTGCTCTCTCTCTCTCTCTCTCTCTCTCAAATAAATAAATAAAATCTTAAAAAAAAAAAAAAAGAATATGGTTTCAATACCTATTGTTAGTTATCTTCAGTGGACTATGGTCCCTCAGGCAAAGTTCAAGTTAAGACAATGGGGCCAAATAGAAGTTCTTAATTAGATAAAATGACTTAAGGGCAAAAACTCAAGGTTGTGGTTCTACTGAAGCCCAGAAATTCAGAGTGCCTAACCATTAATTTGAGAGAGACACACGAAAACAAGTGACCAAAGAAATATAGCTGTTTGGGTTTCTATATAAATGAAAAACATAATTCTGAGTGTGTTTTATAGGCATATGAATAAGATTGGTATTTGGGTATATATGAAACCTGTTAAATTTCTGGAAGAGTTGTACTTCCAAAAAGAACTAGGAGTCTGTGACTCAGACTTCAAGTGATTGTTGGACCACCCATATTTCCTATACAATCTTAAAAAAAAAAAATCTCCTTTTTAATATTCAGGAAAGCCTATTGCAGATGCTTATTAGTGCATATAAAAAAATGAAGTGTAAGTTGTTGACCAGTGATCTGAAAATTTTCAAAACAGTTATGGAATTGGATAATCAAATAGAAGAGATGTAAGACATAGGGATGTTGTATAAGAACTAGACTAGAAATCTAGCTCCTAGTTGGCTCAGTTGGAGGAGCGTGCAACTCTTGATCTCGGGGTTGGTGAGTTCGAGCGTTGGGTGTAGAGATTACTTAAAAACAAAATCTTAAGAAAAATCTGTAATATTGCCTTTATGCTCCAATATGTAGCTCTGCGTTCTTGGCCAAGAAATTCTCTTTCTTGCAAAAATTTAGTTAATAATATATCGATTAACCATTTTAGAATTTTGTTTTGAGAATAAAATGAAAGGGAACCTTCTTTGAAAATGTTACAGAGTGATATAAAGAAAAACTTAGTCACCCAGGTAATCAAAGGACTATAGTATTATCAAACTGATACATGATGTAGCTTTCTGTCCCCTAATTTGTTCAGCTCATTAGAATAGCCAGCCATGTTATTTTGATCCTATAAGATATGTGCATCTGATTATTTTAGTCACTGAACATTTCAATTTTTCAAAAGACTTATTTATTAGAGAAAGTGAGCATGAGTGGGAGGGACAGAGGGAGAAGGAGAATCTCAAGCAGCCTCCCACTCAGCTTGGAGCCCAACTCAGGCCTCGATCTCACAACCCCTGAGGTCAGGACCTGAGCCGAAACCAAGACTCAGACTCTTAACAGACTGTGCCACCCAGGTGCCCCTAGTCACTGAACATTTAAACAAAAAGCACATCTTTTTCTTTTTAGATAGCGTCCCGATGGGATGGTTTTTATCACCTATGGTAGATAAGAAAACAAGAGACCGCTGTCTTTCCAGATTTTTAAAAATTTTAATTGTGGTAGGTCAAATAAGGAATTAAGAGTAAAAGTGAAATTTTTTTAATAGAGGATTTGAAGATAAAAATCTAAGGACAGCCCAGTGGCAAATGTTGTCATTTAAAGTGAATTTACATTCTGGGCACAGCAAATGATAATTTTTTTTTAAACCACAGACTTAAGTGAAGCAGAAGATGTGAATGTGTCTATTTCCCCTAGTGCCTCATGAATGTTTTCTAGGCCTCTCTCAAAGGTCACAACCACTCAAAGTGGTGCCATGTCAATTAAAACTGTCTACAAATTGAAGTGCATTTTGGCATTTGTTCAATTACTGAATAATGTGGGATGCCTGAAAAGGGTCAGTCATCTTCAGGAGTCTGAACTAGGGACCAATTTTCTAAGTTTGGTTTATTATTCAGAGTAGAGTCTATGCTGTCTTGACAAATTTAAAACAACAAAAGTGTGGTTCTTGCCCATGCCAGATGCCTGTATGATGAGCTGGCCTGGGGCTTCTGCTCAGTTTCATCATAGTGCTTACTCTGGAATCCAGAATAATATATCAACTACAATCTGAACATTGGCAGTAACTATAGTTGAGGCAGAAAACATGCACTTCTGCAGGAATAGGCACGTAGTCATTTCCATTCTCCTTTCTTTGACCAGGGAACGACATACACAGCCATGTCGCAGATACATACACAAAAATTTAAGCCTCCTGTGAGTAGGAGAACTGATGGAGCATGTTTAACACAGCTGGCTTTATACAATACAGATTTATCACTTATATTCCAAATAACTACTTCTGCAAATAGAATATTTTTATTTAAGCATAAAGACCTAACACCATTTTACTCATGTCTAAAACTTAGCATTTACCAAATTTTTGACATGCTAAGTTAAAAAAAAAAAAGCATTCCAACAGTCTGTGAACTAAAAATTTTGTTCCTAAATAATTTTTATGCTTTCCTGTTCATTCTTATGGCTGCTTTATAGCTCACATGGGGTACTGATTAGGTAATTAGAAAATGCTACATGTGGTAAGGGGGCCCTCTCATCTCTGCCAGAAACTAGTACCATTAAAAGTGCTCACCTATCAACACTCAGGCTATCTTGGCAAGGACTAGAATCCCTAAAGTGTTGGCTGGCAGGCAACGCCATTTTGGGATAGCTTGAAATTATCATTAGAGAGCTGCTGTATGAAAGATGAAAATAAAAAACGGATGTTAGTGTGAAAGTAAGTCCAACATCTGAGGATCAAAGACAATTTTTATACGTTTTTGCTCTATGAAATGTTCTTAATAGTATATAATTACCATAGATTGAACTTTGTATCACCAGAAAATGACCTCTTTAAATTTAATATTTAAAAAATTTAGTTCAGTGGTTTTAATCTTGAATCTACTTTAATATTATATTCATATCCTGCTTTCTTTGTATTCATATTTTGGGGCATATGGTCTGTAGTGTCATTTTATACTTTGTTGTTTTTAATTTTCTAAAGTACTTTTTTTAAAAGTTTTTATTTTAATTCTAGTTAACATACAGTGTAATATTAGTTTCAGGTATACAATATAGTGATTCAATACTTCCATACATCACCTGGTGTTCATCACAGAAAGTGCCCTCCTTAATCCCCTTCTCCTATTCAACCCATCCCTCCCCCCCCACCTCTCCTTTGGTAACCATCAGTTTGTTCTCTATAGTTAAGAGTCTGTTTCTTGATTTGCCCCCCCACCCTTTTTTTCCCCTTTGCTTGTTTTTTTGTTTGTTAGTTTACTTTGGTCAGGAGAGTCCTGACACATGTTCAGTTGGATTTACTTCAAGGAATTTTGTATTTGTTTTTTAAGATTTTATTTATTTATTTTAGGGGGGGGGGACACAAGCAGGGGGAGTGGGAGAGGGAGAAGCAGGCTTCCCACTGAGTGAGGAGCTGGACACGGGACTTGATGACCTGAGCCATCCAGGCGCCCCCTCTCTCTCTCCCTCTTTTAAACTAGGATACATTTTAATACCAAATGTTAAGAGTTATCTCTGGGTGGGGATTAAAGGTGATTGTTTCTTTTCTTCCTTTAATTCCAGCTTTAGCATTTTAATAATGTACTGTATGTTAAGAAACAAATTATTAATAGAAATGATGTAGCTAAATAATTTTTTATATATGATTTATAATGTCACTTATTTTGCTATTCTCCATTTGGAATTTGAGTGCCCTAAAAGATAGGTTACATTAATACACATAATTTTTACATGTTGTTTTTGTTGCTGGGAATGCCTATTAATGACTGAAACTCAGCAGAATCTTTTTTAAGTTTTACTGAGATATCTTTGATATATAAAAACTGTAAATATTTAAGATGTACAACTTGATGTTTTGATATATGTATACATTGTGAAAAGATCACCACAATCAAGCTAATTAGCATATCTATCTCCTTTACATATTTACAATTTTGTGTGCATGTGTCAAGAAAATTTAAGATCATCTTTATAAATTTCAAGTAAAAACTAAATTTCTCATCCTCACCATGCTGTATATCACATCTCTATAACTTGTTTACCTTTGACCAGCCCCTGTCAACTATCATTCTACTTTGCTTCTATGAATTTTTTTTTAAAGATTTTATTTATTTATTTGAGACAGAGAGAATGAGAGACAGAGAGCATGAGAGGGAGGAGGGTCAGAGGGAGAAGCAGACCCCCTGCCGAGCAGGGAGCCCGATGCGGGACTCGATCCCGGGACTCCAGGATCATGACCTGAGCCGAAGGCAGTCGCTTAACCAACTGAGCCACCCAGGCGCTCGTTTCTATGAATTTAACTATTTTGCACTCTGCAAAGTGAGATTGTGTGGTATTTCTTTCTGTGTCTTGCTTATTTCATTTAGTATGATGTCCTCTGGCTCCATCCATGTTCTTAAAAACGGCAGGATTTTTTTTTTTTTAATCTTGAATAATATTCTATTGGATATACCAGGTTTCCCCTGCTATCCAAAAGTAGTGTTCCTATGAAAACTTTCATAAGCCAAAATGGTATAAAGTGTAGAAACAGTTGCCTTTAATTTATATGGGAAAATTTTGAGCATTTCCCAGACCCAAAAAGTAACCTCTCATAGGCCAATGTTCTTTTCTTTTCTTTTTTTTTAAGATTTTATTTATTTGAGAGAGAGGGTGTATGAGTACACGCGCACAAGCTGGGGGGAGGGGTAAAGGGAAAGACAGAAGCAGACTCCCCGCTAAGCAGGGAGCCTGATGCGGGGCTCCATCCCAGGACCTCAATATCATGACCTGAGCCAAAGGCAGCCACTTAACTGACTGAGCCACCCAAGGGCCCCAGGCCAATGCTTTTTTCACTTTTTGCCTTTTTTCATAAAAGTGAAAATTGTTTTCAGATTTAAGTTAGTGACAACAGGTAGGTCTTTTGTAAAAGTGAAGTGGGGTAGCACAAGCTTTTGAAAAACAGGTGATATGTAGACACACACGTATATGTATATATATCTCACATTTTATTCCTTCATCCATTGATGGACACTTTGGTTGTTTCCATAACTTGGCTATTGTGAATAATACTGTGATGATCATAGGGGTGCAGATATCTCTTCAAGATACTGATTTCAGTTATTTTAGATATATACCCAGAAGTGGAGATGCTGGGGACACCTGGGTGGCTTACTCGGTTAAGTGTCTGACTCTTGGTTTGGGCTCAGGTCATGATCTTGCAGTCATGAGATTGAGACCAGGTCAGGCTACTGGCTGAGCATGCTGCCTGCTTAAGATTCTCTCTCTCCTTCCCCTCCCCCTTTCTCCTGCTCGTGCACTTGCATGTGCAAGCTGGCTTGCTTAAAATAAAAATGGAGTTGCTGAATCATATGGTAGTTCTAGTTTTAATTTTTTGAGGAATCTCTATACTGTTTTCCGTAATGGCTGTACCAGTTTATACCACTGGTGTATAAGGGTTCCTTTTTCTCCATATCCTTGTCAATATTTGTTAACTTTTTTCTTCTTGATAGTAGCCATCCTGACTGGTATGAGGTGATCTCTCAGTATGGCTTTGATTTGCCTTTTCTCTGATGAATAGAGATGTTGAGCACCATTACATGTACTTGTTAGCTATTGGAATTTCTTCTTTTGAGAAGTGTCTATTTAGGTCCTTTGCCCATTTATTTTTTATTAAGACTTTATTTTTTAGAGCAGCTTTAGGTTCACAGCATAATCAAGTGGAAGGCATAGAGGATTCCCATATACTGTCTGCCCCACATGGGCATCGCCTCCCCCATTATCAACATCCCCATCCAGAGTAATACATTTGTTGCAACTGATGAACCTACATTGACGAATGATAATCACTGAAGTCTATTGTATACATTTTGGTTCACTCATGGTGTTGTACATTCTGTGGATTTGGACAAATGTGTAATTACATGTATACATCATTATTGTATCATCCAGAATATTTTCACTGCCATAAAAATCCTTTATACTCTGCCTATTCATTCCTCCTGCCCTCATGTAACGCCTGGCTACTACTGATCTTTTTACTATCTTCATAGTTTTGTCTTTTCCAGAATGTCATATAATTGGAACCATACGGTACATATCCTTTTTAGATTGTCTTCTTTCACTTAGTAATATGCATTTAAGTTTCCTTCATGTCTTTCCACGGCTTGATAGCTCATTTCTTTTTAGCTCTGAATAATATTCCATTGTCTGGATATATCACAGTTATTTATCCATTCATCTATAGATGGACATCTTGGTTGCTTCCAAATTTTGGCAGTTATGAATAAAACTGCTATAAATATCCATGGGCAGGTTTTTGTGTGGACATAAGTTTCCAGCTCTTTTGGGTAACTATGAAAGAGCGTGATTGCTGGATGGTATTGTAAGGGTATCTTTAGAGAACCAGACGGGTTGATGTTGGGCCCATTGCACCTGCACTGGATCTCAGGGCTGAGGTTCTTGTGAGGGTGCTTGTTGGGGCTTTTCTGGCCCAGAGAGGGGATTAGCACCAGCTCAGTTAGCTGAAATCTCTTAAAGGCAAAAGTGATGGCACCCTTGGTTGTGGAAGCTTGAGGGGATCTCTCCAGTAGATGTGATGACTATTGGTTTCCTCAGTGGAGAAAGCTGCTGAGTTCCTTTGCAAGCAGACAGGTGGGGTCCACAGCTATGAGCACTGACATCCTTTGTGGTAAAAGTCACAGGGCATCTATGGTGGCTGCTTTTCAGGCCCACATGCGGGAAGGCTGCTGTGGTCTTCTGAGATCAGGCCATTGTGGCCCATGGTGTCACTTGCCATGTGGTTGATACGAATAGCCTTGCCCTTCTCTGTGTCTAGTGTCTCAGCTGTGCTGAACTCCTCAGTGATCTGGGTAGGATGAAGGGCAGCAGGTCCTTCAGGAAAGCAGATCCTTCAGCCTTCAGAAAGACTGGGAGAGTTCAGTGCTCATCCTACTTTGCTTTTCCTCTCCTAGGAGATCTTGTGGGTTGATCTCCCTCTTGGCACTGATCTGTGCTTGCCTAGGGGATAGGATGATGTAGATGAAATGCAGTTTTTCTTTCTACCTTTTCTTGTGGTTTTTCTTACTTTTTTTTTCACCCTCACCGTGTTGCTGTAGCTTCTTGAGTAGACTCCAAGGCTCCTTGAAAGCTACTTTTATTCATGGATAGTTGTCCAGTTATTGTTTATTTGTGGAGTGATGAATGTGAGATCCCTGACTCTGCCATCTTTTTTTTTTTTTTAAGATTTTATTTATTTGACAGAGAGAGACACAGCGAGAGAGGGAACACAAGTAAGGGGAGTGGGAGACGGAGAGGGAGAAGCAGGCTTCCTGCCGAGCAGGGAGCCCAATGCAGGGCTCGATCCCAGGATCCTGGGATCATGACCGGAGCTGAAGGCAGACGCTTAACGACTGAGCCACGCAGGCGCCCCTCTGACTCTGCCATCTTGTTGACATCACCTGGTAGAACTTTTTGTTCATTTTCAGTACTGTGGAATGAATCAAATGCCAGCATTTGATTATAAATACAACTATCCATTCTACCGTGACAGACATCTCCCCTTATGTATTTATTTAGTGTTTGCTTTTATGAACATTACAGCTATGAATATTCTCTAGTCTGTCTTTTGGTGCTCATACACAAAATTTTCTGTAGGGGATTCTTCTTTGTATTAGCTTTGGAACACTTCTGTGGTTGCAGTCATTTGACAGCTCATCTGGGTCTACAGGGCCCAAGATGATCTCGCTTAATCTGTTTGGCAATTGATGGTGGCTCTTGGTTAAGACAAATCAGTTACTCTCTGTATAGTTTCACCTCTTCCAGTAGGCTAGATTTGGTTTTTTCACAGCAAGATACTCTGAGGGTTCTAAGAGAGTGAAAGCAAAGGATAGAGAATCTCTTAAGTTCCATGCTCTGTAATTCCCACACATTCTATTGGTCAAAGTAAGACAAAAGACCAGTCTGGATTTAAGAGATGGGAGATATAGATATCACCTCTTTGTGGCCATGTTTTCGATCTAGCACAGTTCATTTTCCAGCCAAAACAATTGTTTTTATTATTTATTGCTACATAAAAACCACCTCAAACTTAATAAAATAACAATGATTTATTACTTCCTGTGATTCTTGTGGTTGGCAACCTGTTCAGGTTTTCTGTTTTTTTTTTTTTTTTTTCCCTAGCTTGGGAGTACTTATGAGGTTGGAGTCATCTGGTGGCCTGAGGGATCTGGAGAATCCATGAAGGCCTCACAACGTGTCTGGCAGTTGGAACAGGCTATTGACTGGAGCAGTATGGGTCTTCTCTAGGTATAGCACTTTATCCTTCAGTAAACTGGATTTGGATTTTTCACACCATTGTAGTTTTGAAGTTTAGTAAGTGAGGGTAGAATCCACAAAGGCTGTAATATCATCCTAAGCTCTGTAGCCTACCTGATATCACCTCCAATAGATTATTGGTCAAAGCAAGACACACATCAGTCCAGTTTCAAGGGGTGGGGAAATAAGCTTCTACTGATGGAATGGGTTGCAACCCATCATGAAGATGTTTTAAATCCACCATAGCTTGAGAGGATCTTTTCTTTAAAGTCTACTTTGTCTGATTGTGTGTACATACACACACACACACACACACACACAATGTTAATATTTTCCTGGTTTTGTCTTGGTCATTTAAATTTTATTCTTTTCTTTCCCTTCTCCTTTAAATAACATGTGGTTTGCCTTTTAAAATCCATCCAAAAATATATTTGTTTTTAAACTTTCCTCTGTTATATTTTTAAAAATAATATTTTTAAAATTCTGTTATTTTTTTCCTGTGAACTAGTTTGAGTGCTGGAACATTCTCATGTTATGTGATGTACTATGTCTCTGTTGTTTGGATTCACTGGTATGTCTACTCTGGCACTTGATTGGACAGAATTTCAGGGTAAATGTCTGTTGTGTTCTGGGATTTAGCCAATGTGCTTGCTGGTAGAAAGTACAGAAAAATGTAGGTAAGTGTAGTCTCAGGTAGTATTGCAGAATTTCTCTTTTATCTAGGAAATAATACAAACAAAATATTTATTGGATATTGATTGGCAGTTATTTATTTCCAGAAAAACTGTCATGACTTTTAATACTGTTCTCAATATTCTCTTCAATAGAAAATATTATCCTTAATAGAAATTTCTGAACTGCTGAAAATTAATTTCACTTAAATATATTAGTAAACATCAAATTTCCTCATACTAAAAGTTTTCAACAACATAAAATATTTAAAAAGTAATTTTCTTTGATTAATTTTACCAGAAATGCCTCTTTAACATTTGACAAATTTAAAATAAAGTCTTACTTTTGAGGGTGAATATATTTTTGCCCCTATTTCCTGCTATAATTTACATTTTGACAGGAATTTTTAGCAACTATTTTCTTAAGTATTTATAAGATATTGGGCAACATATTATTTTTATGATCTCAAAACCATTTTTGAATGTTTTTTGTATTTTCTTAAGCCTATCATTCTTAATTTATAAGCAATGACTACACTTAAATAAACAATTATGGTTGTGAAGCCAAATCTGTTAGCACATGAACTATGACAGAGTTGTCTCATTTAGCAGGGAAATTAACTGTATAACAATTGTGCCATAACCACTAAAAAATACCAGGAAAAGAGCATCACACTTGAGCTCTTAAATAGTATTTTCTCTTGAATACTACTGAAAAAAATTTAAATTTCTTTCTCAAAATACAGTTGAATATAGTCTTTTGTTAGAATAAAATAATAGTCTTTTGTTATTAGTAATAACATCTGTGAAGTCTCATTAAATCGTGGACCTGAGAAGATCATATATCATGGAAGGTTGGCTAAAATAAAGTCAACAGTTTGTTTTCTGAGGACATATTTGGGGTGGATTAACAAAGTTGTGGTTTTAATTTGCATGAGGCACAGCAGAGCAACGGGAATTTATATTTTTTGGAGATGTTCAGAATTAGTAGTGACTGACAAATTGAGATCAAGTAACTCTGTCACTTTCCTTTCTTTCTGGATACTTAATAGGTATTAAAGCCAAGCCTCTGGCCTTGACCTTCTCCAGGAGAGAGGGGGCATATGGAGAATAAGGCATCTAGGTAGCCCAGACTTCCCAGCATCAGCCAGAGAGCTCCTTACATGGCTCCACCCCTTTTCTGCTTTCTGACCAGGTGTTTCAAGCATCATCAATCAGCCTCCGGCTGACTATTAAGCAGCAGTGGGAAGGTAAAGAGGCCCCTGCCCAAGTAATTGAGAGTTAAAGTATTTACACACCTCTATTATTCTGTTAGGCTCACAAATAGCCTTATTAAAATGATGCTCTAATAAACTTCAGCCCAACTAGCTTCAAAAAACATACACAAGAGCCAACTTCATTATCAGCAAACTGCAGGCTTTGCCTGAGTCTGTGGAGCAGGTGACAATTTGATTTTTAAGTGGCTTACTGATACTTTGCATTGATGTAGCACCATTCAAATGAAATCTCAGAGTGCTCTACAAAACATTAATTAATGACAGCTCATAATATCCCAGGGAGGATGGTACATTTTTCAGCTACCCTTTTAGAGATGAAGTTTCCAGGAGTTAAGAGACTTGATAGAAGTCACACTTGAAAAGCAGTTGTGAAGCTATGAACTGAGTTCAGAATTTGAAACTATCAATTTCTAGCACTATCAACCAGGACTCATTTCTTCTTATGGCATGTTAATAACCAAAATGATCAACATGTTGTTTTTGAGGTTTTTATTTAAAGTAAAATTAGCGTAATTCAGAAAGTAAACCGATCGGTGTTGCGGAAAGGCCGTCTCAATAATTTTGAGAATGGCTGTAACTTTTTACTTGATGCAGAAATAGTTAAATTTAAAAATGGGGGTGTTTATTGTAAAAGACACTAAATTACCTGATGATGGTGATTTGCTGGAAAAATGTAAGGTTAAATTTGGCAATTTGGCATTGAATATCAATATAAAAGTTCAAAACTAACACTGATAGATATCTAGTTGGAACCACTCTCTAAAGAACGTGTGCAGTGGGGCGCCTGGGTGGCTCAGTTGGTTGGGCGACTGCCTTTGGCTCAGGTCGTGATCCTGGAGTCCCGGGATCGAGTCCCGCATCGGGCTCCCTGCTCGGCGGGGAGTCTGCTTCTCCCTCTGATCCTCCCCCCTCTCATGCTCTCTCTATCTCTATCTCATTCTCTCTCTCAAATAAATAAATAAATCTTTAAAAAAAAAAAAAAAAAAAGAACGTGTGCAGTATGGCGGTTAAGACCATAAGCTTTGGAGCTCGGTGGAGTTGAACACAACTTTTGGTGCTGCCGTTTATTTGCTGGGACACAATTGCTGGAGAAAATTACTGAATCTTTGTGAATTTCCGTTTTCTCATCTGTAAAAACAGAGAGGCTCTAACATAATTAAAACATGCACACACACACACACAAAGGTATGAAGAATGCCAGGTTTGGGAGGAAAAAAAAAATATCAAAGAGAAAAAAAACCATCAAAGACTTTCAATGACAGAGAATAAACTGAAGGTTGATGGAGGGAGGTGGGTGGGGGATGGGCTATTTAGGTATGAAGGGGGGCACTACTTATGATGAGCACTGGGTGTTTTATGTAAGTGACGAATCACTAAATTCTCCTGAAAACAATATTAACACTATATGTTAACTAGAATTTAAAATAAATTTGAAAAAAAAATGTGCTTCCAAAGGAAAAAAAAAAAAAAAGAATGCCAGGCTTTTATCAAAAATGTATTCCATTTCCCTGGTGGCTCTGGAAAAATCAACTGGAGTTTTCTGCCTTTCTAAACTTAATTTTTAAAAATATATAATCATGTAAATGACATAAAATTTAAAATTTACCAAGAGTATAAAATTGAAAAAGTGTCTGCCTCTTCTGCTAGTTCCCATTGCCACCTAGATCTCTCCCAAAAAGAACCTCAGAATTTCTTCGGTGTATTTCCAAATCTAGCTAAGAATTTACAGATCTATTTATTTATGCATTTGCTTATGTAATCAAAACTGTTATACCTAATATATATTGTTCTAACAATTGTTCTTCATATTATGTGTTAGAAATTATTCCTATTAGTATGTTTAGAGCTATTCTTTTTAATAGCTCTGTATTATTTCTTTTTAATGAATAAATTGTTAACCAGTAGCATATTGAGGGGCAGGGTTCCCTCCCCACCGCTCTTTCCTATCATGACTAGTTTGGAATGAATATCCTTGTACATATTTTATGTTGTATATAGGCAAGTATATATATAACAGGATAAGTAACTGTAGCAAAATTATGTCAAAGTGTGTATATTTTAATTTTGACAGATATGGCTGAATTGTGTTAAATAGAAATGGTCAGATTTGACAGTACCACCTGTTTCTCCTCACCCCTGCCAATATTGTATATGTCACTTTTTTTTTTTTACTTTTGCCAATCTTATAAGTGTATTTCACTAATTATCATAGAGAATAAAAAAATTAAGGTTAGGAGACATGTAGATAAACAACAATATTACCACCAACAAAAAAGAATAACTTCTTTTGCTGCTTAATTTTGACCTCTGTGTATAATCCTTAATAACTTAAGTATACCACCTGACCAATATCATCACATGAATCTGGAGCCATGTTGGTTTATATTGTTTAGGTAAATACAGTTCTCAAAAGCACCATCTTAACACCATCAACTTTATATTTTTTCAGAAGTTTTAAGTGGTATTTATATAATATCAGATTGTTTGATCATACCTCAGCTACTATTTTTTTATTTTATTTGTTTATTTGACAGAGAGAGACACAATGAGAGAGGGAACACAAGCAGGGGGAGTGGGAGAGGGAGAAGCAGACTCCCTGCCGAGCAGGGAGCCCGACGCGGGGCTCGATCCCAGGACCCCGGGATCACGACCTGAGCCGAAGGCAGGCGCTTAACGACTGAGCCACCCAGGCGCCCCATACCTCAGCTATTATAATGTTCTTAATTTCACTTAGAGAAAATTAAACACTAAAGTACATTATTGGATTTTATATTTGAGATATTCGGTGCAAAGTTTTGACTATTTTGTTGAATTGTTGCCGGCATGAAAATTTGGTTCTCCTGAGTTGGGTTCATTTGTATGTGGCGATCTGCTGAAAAGCAAGTTATTTTTTTACTTGGTCACAAATATAGTTGGAGTACAGTATGTGTATGAGTGTGTGTCTGTGTACTTGTTTGGAGTGAGCGCTGTTGACAGTATTCTTGGCTTCCAAATTGAAATGGTAAAAAGATGTTCACTGGTGTCACCTATGTTTTCATGGGACAGCATCTTAATTTAACACTGCTATTTTACTAACAGATTGGAGTGGACATTCATGAAATTGATGTTTATTTTACATGCATATGAGTTGAAAGTTTTAAGCAATTATTACTATAATTCTTTGACCTCAATTATGCTGATAGTTCAAATATAGTATTTTTTATAGCCTGGATCAGCTCTGTAACTGAATTACTCCCCTACTTCATTTTTTTAAATAGAGTGCTCACGTTTTTCTATTTTTATACTACTATTGATAAAAGAAGTTTAATATGTGCACACAGAGGTGGGTGTGGCATGTGCAGAATGGTTTGGTGGTAAAGCCACAGTGGCCTTGATGTTCCATTATTATGTGCCATGCTTGTTGGGTGACTTCTGAGGTCCTTGCCACGTCTAAACCCACAGTTTGAGGAGGATGAGTTAGGTGAAATAAAGGGACAATTCACTGGATCATTTAACTTATTTAGGCAAAAGCCTTTTTAGGTATAGAGCTACCACTTTTTTTTTTTCTTTTTACTGAATAATTAAATAAAACATTTGATTTAAAAATAGATTTGAAACCAATATGACATTGTTCAATTATGCTTTGGGTCAAATTTTGCACATTTAAATGGAGAACAAAAACAAAATAACCAATTTCCCTAGATATTTGCTTTAATCTAGTGTACCCGACACTCACATTTCAAACTAATTTTTTGTGGAGATAACAGGTGCTTGCTCTTCCCGGGTTTTGTACTTCTTTGTCTAAGAGGAGTTTTATCCCATAACAGAACTAGATATCCCTTGAAGACCACAGCTGCTTGATTTTGAGGTCTCCAAGCCTAAGTTCCTAAAGAAAAGGTTGGAAGCAGCTATGGAGAGAAGAATCCAGTTTCTTTCTGTGGTTCTGGGTCGGTGGTTGATTTGACGGGGTGGGGAGGTGGACGCTGTGCACTGCACTCACCCCCCCCCCCCCCCCCCCCGCCGTGGTTGACGCTCTGTGGTCTCAGTTATCTAGTCAGTTGCTGTCTGGAAGCAGATGGTCTTCCTTCTGAGGTATCATCAAAAGGTTCATAGTCACCTAACACTATGTCACAATGCTTACGTCATTTCCTTCACTTCATCTCATAGCGTAGGCATTTTATCATCTCCCATCCCAAGAAGGGTGAATGTAGTACAATGGGATACTTGCAGAGACCACTTCATATAACTTATTACAGCATATTGTTACAGTTGTTTTATTAGTAGTTATTGTTAATATCTTACTGTGCTTAATTTATGAATTAAACTTTATCATAAATATGTATGTATAGAAAAAATCCTAGGATATATAGGGTTTGGCACTATATGGGATTTAAGGCATCCACTGGGGGTCTTGGAACATATACTCTGCACTCAAGAAGGACTATCATACTATACTCTTGGCTCCTCAGATTCCTCCTACATTTTCTGGTTAGTTTGGTAGAGAAATACTGAAGACCTAGAAATTCCAAGGACCCCATGACCTTGGACAATGGACATAAAATTGCAGTAACCAGTTGAAAGTAACTAGAGTGAACCCCCAGGTGCTTTGGTCACCTGTAATATCTCTGGAAATTCTTAGCACTACCTGAATTAAATTACTGTGATCTTTGCTTGGTGCTTGCATTTGTACCTGCAGAGATTCTGATTTAATTAGCTTGGGTGGTAGAGTATGTGTATGTGGGCTAGTATGTGTGTGCACATACACGCATACATGTATATATGTGCATATCTATCACAGGTGATTCTAACGATCTTCACAACAGCTTTTGAAATTGGTGTTGTTTCTGTTGTGTAGTGGCTCTTAGGCTTTAAGACATTAAAAATCACTTGGAGGGCTCCTTAAAACACAGAATGATGGGTCCACCCCCAGAGTTTCTGATTCAGGAGGCCTGGGGTAGGGCAGGGGATGCTGATGCTATATGATAGGGACCACACTTTGAGAACTCCAGGTATGGAGGAAGCTCATAGGCTTGAAGGGAAATAATGACCTTTGCAAGCTCACACAACAGCTAAAAGAGCTGGGACTTGAAACTCTCTAATTTTGAGTCCACTGATTTTTTTTTTTAACTAGAATAGTGTGTTACACTTTATAAATTACTTTTGTATCTATTATCTCAAATTGTGCTTGAAAGGGTAGGGCTGACAGGGGCTATTATTGTGTAATCATGAAGAAATTTCAGCTCAGGTAGCTGAAGTGACTTCCACATGACTACGTAGCCACTAAATAAAAGAGAGTAGAAATTCATCAAGATACCTATCTTTAAAGTCCATGTTTTTCCATTATTCTAAGTTGTTCTAATCAGCCAAAATGAAATTGTCTCCTACTTTAGGTACGTTCTTTTTTTATTTTTATAATACAGAACTCTTTGGTATTAACTAAATTCTGATTGCTGGGGTGACATAGTATTAGAACCATTTATATGACTAAAATTTGCAACAGTAATTAGTGGTATTCTTTGTCTTAATTTCAGATTCTTTATTAGAATAAATTATGCAGAATCATCCTATATCCTGGAAATGTGTTTATTTGGAAGATTTCCAACTTTTAAAATATTGTCTGTGATGAGTTGATTGGAAGCATAAAGATTGCCTAATTTATTTTAAAACCTATGGATTCTATCTTTGGAATGCCAGTATGTAGGTACATGTTGTTTCCTTTCTGGCTATTGAATAGTTTCTTCTAAAACAAAGTATGCATCTCATATAGGAGAGATGTCAGTTCAGGAGGTAAATTTTTATTTACTGGGTGTTTTTCACTTATTCTTTGGATTGGGCAGAACAAAAAGAAGTGTTATTCCTTTGAAAGACTGTTTCATTGCTGTGCCTGCCTGAGGCCTCATCTTTCTGCATGCACTTTAAAATGCACATTTGTCCCTTTCAAGGGACTCTATCTTTTTGCCAACATCTGCAGAACATTTCAGTGAAAAATATCCAATGGTTATTCAGCCTTCTTCATCTGTATAGAAACTGCCAGGAACTCAGCCAGACTGACGGACAGCTGCTTCTTAAACATTACCAAAAGTGAGTCACATTACTGTGTATTTTCTCTCTCTCTCTCTCTCACACATACACACACACACTTGCACAATTATGGATCCAGAAAGGTATTTACATTTTGATGACCCAGAAGAACTCAGAAGAAACATTTCTGCAAATAAAGTTTGAGCTAGCTATGTAGTTTATATGGATCTGTTTTAATATTTACAATTATAAATGAAGATAACTTGCCCAAAACAAATATAACTACAACAAAATAGTAACGCACTCAACAAGAAAACAAACATACCAGTAAAAGGCCGGTGAACTCAAAGCATAGGCTTCTGAGAAGGTAGCAAATACTTTAAAAATAGAGAAATACAAACATATTTAATTTGAACTAGGTAAGGATCAGCTTTAATACTGAATGGTTGTTATTTTCAGCCACAGAGAAAGAGCTGAATTTTCTTTAAGATCTGGCTGTACTACTTATGTGCATTCAGTCCCATGTGGAGCTTAAATAGTTTTTTCCACCATTAATATTTTAGCCTGAACAATACCAGAGAATAATATTCATATCTATAATGAGATACCAAGGTGGAAAACCATGGCTCGGTTGAAATGGTGATGTAGACTAGCTCCCCAATGGAGCTATCCTGCTAGCTGAGCAGGATACTTTCTCACCTGAACATCTCTCACTCTCTGCCAACTATGTCCATGAGGCTCATTCTCCCATATTAAAGTCAGGTTTTTTCCTTCCTACAGAAACCAGTTTTTCTACTCCCCCCCCTTTTTGTTTTTTGTATATCATGTAGATTCCTGATTTCAGGAAGTTATCTCGTCTTCTCCTTAGATTGTCTTCTTCTTAGGTGCCAGACTTCCTCTTACTTTCTTTGCACTTATGCCAAATCTGGGAGATGCTGGGTACATGATAAATAGCTAACAGGTGAATGAGATAACATTCCATTTTATTACTATGATCTGAAAAGGTACTGTGTCTTGGAAAAGAGATCACTAATAGAGTCTGGAATCTGTAGCAATCTGATTTAAATGTCTACATATTTTTAATAATGTCTGAAATAAAATTTTAAGGTGAGATTACTAAATCTTTGCAACGGGCGATTATTATTTGTAGTAGTTAGAGCACCTTTGTTTCAATTGTTCTTCCATAAAGGAAACAACAAGGTTAGTAATTAGGAAAGTGTCCTGTAAAATGTTTCAAACTTACAACAATATTCTATTTAAAATTGATTAGCCTCATAATTGTTCATTGATTGGAGCCTTCATTTGAAATAAGATTTTTAGAAATTTCTTATTTTAATCCTTGAGAAATGCAACCAGAGGTCTCCAAATGAAATTACTAATGAACCTATCAACAAATTATCCTAATTGACCACCCAATTATGTGGCAGCTGAGAATTTAAAGAAAAAAATATTTGAGGACAATAGATATGATTTGGAAAATTACTCGAATTGGCAGATTCTGTAGCCTTCAAGTCCTCTTTTTAGGTGAAATTGCATTTATTTTTCTGTCATCATTATTTGAGACATCTTTCTCTCTAAAGCCCTTGAAACTAACTTCTTTCTTTCTTTACTTCATTCTCTCTTCCTTCTCTCCTTTTTATTTCCTCCCTCCCTGGCCTGAACAATACCAGATTTTGAATAATATGTCATACCTACAATGAGGTAGCAAGTGAGAAAAGCAAAGCATGATCCTAACTTTGTAATGATAAGATGGACTGGCTCCCTAGAGCTTAACTGGTAATTGCTGATTTCTTCCTTCTATCCTTCCTCCTGCCCTTCCTTTCTTCCTTTTTTTCTTCTATTCATCCATTCTTTTTAAAATTATTCTGATCTTCTGTCAGGAAGAGAGAACCATCTCTTTACTAATGCTGAGCTCTTGAGTTAATAAAACCAAAATTTTAATTTTCAGTTTTCTTTAGAGTCATTTTAAGAGGAGAAAAAAACAGATTCTGATTAAAATGATCTACTTAGTAGTTTGGAATGAGGGATGATGGGGTTTAGGGCAGGTCACCCCAAAGTATGCCATTTTGGCATATTGATTATTTTGAATAAAGTTACTTAAGAAACAGTGCCCGAAAAACGCTCTGACCCTCTTTTGTCCCCCTGAAAGCAGGAATAAATCTCCCATGTGAAAGGTACCCTTCTCATAGCAGGAGGCAAAGAGACATCCTTATCACCAGAGATAAGGAACTCAGGACTAAGCAGGCTGCATAAACAAACCCTGTTACTTCTTCACTAACAAACTACTCCAAACCCAAACTTCTTTGTCTTATCAGTGCTTCACAAATTTATTGTTTCTTTGTCTTAAAAGACACCTGACTGGTGTCTTTGGCCACCTCTTTGAGTGTCATATTTTTATGAGCTCCTCTATGTATGAAATAAATTTCTCTCCTGTTAACCGGCTTGATGTCAGTTTAATTATTAGATCAGTTCAAGAGTCTAGAGGGAAGAGGGAAAGGTTTTCCTCCCCTACAGGAAATGAGCCAAACTGTCTTTGGGAAGAGTCCAGTTCTCTGCACAGAATTCCTCTCCTCTGTTTTCTGAGAGTGTGCTTCCCTAGGAGACCAATGGCATCATCACTCGGAACTTGTGAGACAATACAGATTCTGGGGCCCTGACCCAGAGCTACTGATTTGGACACTCTGGAGACAGAACCCAGGGATCTGTTTTTATAAATCTCCCGGGTGGTGCTAAATGCATGCTCCAGTTTTATAACCTATTAATTTCTTTTTGGTAAAATAAAGGACCTAGTAGCCTTTAATATAAGATTTCTACCATGTTTCTCAACATCACACACACACACACACACACACAAAACCCAAACAAATGTACGGTGAAAATGCAATTAACATGGCTGATCATAGAGGGAAACTAAATAATGCAATTTTACCAGTTGAGATTAGGTTCTTCTGTTTTGTTTTAGGGGTGATTCTACTTATCCCTTACCAAGACTAAAATGTTACTGTATTAATTGGAGTCTGATGGCAATAAGCATTTATTAAAGTACACAAAACAGCATTCAAATAATTCATGCTTCTGTAAGTTATCGTTGAATTCTAGTGTGGGAAAGTTTGAGAAGAGAGGAGACATGCAGAAATTTTTCTAATCCTTAGGTAATTGTTGCTAGAGGGAAATGTATACAAGTGTTTTCAAATTGTGTTTGAAATATGAACACAATTTCTTTTTTCCCCCCAGTAAATTTCCTTAGTGATTTTTTTAAGATTCTCTCTGTCATGGAATGCTTTTATTTGAGGACATGTATTATGTATAGCCAAGAATCAAGGCTTTCGGAAATTGTTGATTCTAACAAACTTCAAAGTTCTTAACATATGGTTGTTGTTGATTGAATTTATCTAGCACAACAAGAAACTAAGATAAGATTTCATTCGTCAAAGAACACTATGAAGTATCGCTTTATGGAAATCCATTAGCTAGGACTCTAATGTATGAAGTAACGTGAGAAATGCAAATAACAACAATATAATTAAACTGTCAAATATGATAGAGAAATTTATGTGAAAATGCATGTAGTCCCAGTTTTCTTTACTTTCCCCCCCCTGTTTTTAAGGCAACATCACAACAGTTCCTTCTGAGAATATTTATAACCTGTCAAGAGAAAAGACTAGAGACTATGTGGCTATGAATCCCTGAGGGAAAATGTTAGTTTCAAAGCACCATTGATGTAAATATTGCCTCTTTTCCATTTTGTGGAATGGGTTGTTAGGCTGATAAATTTGTGTTAGCATAATTATCTAAAGCCACTGGCATTAAAAACACCAGTGCATTTTTGTAATAGAATTATAGATATGGGATCATCTGTAATATAGGACATATAGTCTTAACACAATGATTGTTTTTTATGTGAAGAAAAAATCGCACAATAACAACACAAAGATGTTTAAGAGGAAGTCTGATACAGTTGTTGAGAGATAGTATTAAAAGAAAAGACATTGCTTCAGAGAAATATTACTATTTCTGCTAAGCTGTGCAAAAATTGGAACCTGTCCACATTTTCACTCTCATAGCTACACATACATTCTTACACACACACAACTTCCTCATCCCCAAACATTTCCTCTCTTCCTCTCATTGGCTTTCATTTGGTCTTATATATACACTGAGATTATTTTATATATTAAGTAGCAGATTATCTCTGCAAACAAATCAACTACAATAAAAATAACCAAGGAAATCATTCATAATTGAATTAATAGGAGATATTAATGTTCTAAAAAGAGGAACTTACTCCTAATTAATGGGAATTAAATGTTGTTTGTCCAAGGAAAGAGTTTAGAGTCAAAGATGGAGGGGATGGTTTGAATAACAATAGATGTAGGAGAAAAGAGATGTGTCTGTGATTATGTTTTTCATTTTAAAGAAGAAAATTATTTTACTGACCTAAGAGAAAATTTCATTTTAGCAAACTGTGAACTGTTTTTATGGAATGAATATAACATTTGTCATTTCAAGTTGTTCAGTAGTAAAAACTCTAAATAGTAGCTGTTTTTATAAGTCATTGTGAAGAATAAGTGAGATATTGTATATATGACATATGGTATGATTTCATACGATATATAAAAGAACACTTTCGCATATCTCCAAGCTTTAGAAGAAAACATTTCTCAGGATTTCTAGGTATGCAGAATGCCCCTAATATAACAGTATATCAAGTGTCTGGTAGATGGGCTTGTTTTAGTTCTGTGTCTGTTCCGTGTCAAAGTCATTGACCTAGGTCACATATATTCATTGATTCTATTTAGGTGATCAATGATACAGCACAGTTTCCAGAAGCAATACATGATTATTTTTCATAAAAAAACTGATAATGTTAAAAAGGAAGGAAGGAAGAGATTTCATTGTGCCATCATGATTAAAAAAACAAAACAGGGTGGGGGGATGGGTTAGCCTGGTGATGGGTATTAAAGAGGGCACATATTGAATGGAGCACTGGGTGTTATACACAAACAGTGAATCATGGAACACTACATCAAAAACTAATGATGTAGTGTATGGTGATTAACATAACATAATAAAATAAAATTAAAAAAATAAAAAAACAAAACAGAAAAACACATGCATAATCGCCAGAAATTTGGCCTATTTAGCTAATCCAAACCCAGGAGCCATTCTCAACTCCTTTATTTTCTTTATATTCACCTCCATTTTATTTCCCTCACACTCCAACTCCATTCCATCATAATCCTGCCTTAAAAACCCTGAAGCCCAGTGGCTTAATACAACATGCTTGCTCATAAGTGATTTTGTGAAAGTAATTTATTGTGGTTCCAACCAGGTTATCTTTTATTTGTTTCTTCCAAGAGATTTGTCACCAGTTGTCTTTTATTTCTCTTAGAGAAGGTATCACTGGACCCTGGTTTACTGTAAAGGAGAGAATAAGAATCTTTCCCATGTTTTTCACAAATTTCACATTGGCTTTATTCTAATCAGTGTGTTGTTGTCTGTTGTGTGAGGACAGGAGGGGGTGGGGTGAGAATAAGGGTCCGAGATCTTAATAGGTATATTCAACCAGCTGAGTAATTCATGTCCTGCCAAATCGCTCCTACAGCTTACAGATATATAGCCTCTCCCCTCTACACTAGGAGGCGAAGGGGGAGGTCATATTCTCTGAATAAAGTATGGAGCTACATGTAGGTACATATGTTCCACTTTCATCCTTTCTAGTAAATACACCATTGTAAAGAGAGATTGTGTTAACTTACCCAAGTAAGTCTTACAATAACTCTTCGTAATATTCATGTGATTTATGTGTCTGTGGCTGAGAACTTTAGATAAATATTAGAGTTACTTTTTGGGCTTTTGTAGTATTCTGGATCCTTATCACTTGTTATACACGTATTTTCAGTGTCAATAGGAGAGACACAAAAATTTTTCTTAAACGCTAGTTTGAAGAGATCTGTTGATTTAGATTTATTCTTTTTTTTATTATGTTAATCACCATACATTACATCATTAGTTTTTGATGTAGTGTTCCATGATTCCTTGTTTGTGTGTAACACCCAGTACTCCATGCAGTATGTGCCCTCTTTAATACCCATCACCAGGCTAACCCATCCCTCCACCCTCCTCCCCTCTAGAACCCTCAGTTTGTTTCTCAGAGTCCATAGTCTCTCATGGTTCGTCTTCCCCTCCAATTTCCCTCCCTTCATTCTTTCCTTCCTGCTATCTCTTTAGAAACTGAAATTTAAATAGACTCATAGCACATTGCTTTTCCTTGGGCACCTGGGTGGTACAGTTGGCTAAGCATCTAACTCTTGGTTTCGGCTGAGGTACAGATCTCAGGGTGGTGAGATTGAGCCCCACCTTGGGCTCTGTGCTCAAGCATGGAGTCTGCTTAAGATTCTCTCTTCCTGTCTCTCTGCCCCTCCCTAATGTACATGTGCATTCTTTTTCTCTCTAAAATAAATAAATCTTTTAAAAAAACAAAACATACTGCTTTTCCCTTCAGAATGTTACAAAATCAGTAAGGCCCAAGTAATAAGCCTCCAGCAATTAATGGTTAAATTCTACCAAGAAGTTCTTTGAAATGTATATTGGGTGATAATATCCCATGTCCAACTGCTACAGAATTACTATGAGCCTAAAACGAGTAACACAGATGAAATGAAATCCACAAAAAAATAACAAGATTTTTAGAACTTTTGGGTAGTGTATTTGACATTTTGGTGAGAAATGCTAAGTTGACTTAAAGAAAGTCAATCCAATTTCTGTGCTCTCTGTTCATTTTGTTTGTCTTCTAAGTGAGTCAAGATCAATAGGATCACCATGTTCCTCTAATTCAAATCCAAGATATTGACCTGCAAATAGATAATACCACTATCCTCATGGGCATGGTTTTACTTTTGGTGTCATTGGCACTTACTGAGCCTCCTGGGAATTTCTACTGTAAAGTTATGATAGCCTGTGTTCAACTCAATCAGGGTTTACTACATTCCTCCAACCATATCGACATGGACTGTATAAGAATGCATGGAAATAAAATCAGTATTATAGATCATTGTGAAAGAAAGGGTTACAAAAGGAACTCCAGGATTGTTTCAGAGCTATGCAAAACACTCCCCACAACAGACAAGATCAGATGACAGTCCTTGTTTGGGGTTCATGCACAATTTTCAAAACAGCTGGCCTTTGTTCTCAGCTCTTCAGTTCTTGCAGGCCTGTGAACTCTTCGTCAGATGGGAAGTATGATGTTTTGCTCTTTCTGAAAATGTGAAAATCTTTTGAAGCTGAGTTTGCTGGTAGTCATTGTAAATGGTAAAGAAAAGAAATGAAGAAATTCAGTCAAGTGTTTTTGCAAAATGTTACGTAAAGAGTTATTTAAGAGACTTGTTTACTAGTTTATGGGCCTTTAGGCGGATCATTAGAGGGTTTTGTGAAAATTACCAAAGTAATCTTGATGAATACAGCAATAACCCATTAAGTAGGTAAATAATAATTCTATAAAAAGCTAGGTAACAAGGCAAACATTTGTGTTTCTGTTCTGGGAGATCTCTCTGGTTTTTAAAACAATTTCCAGGGATATCTATCTAAAGATAATACTTCTGGACAACAGCAGTGGCAAAATGTGTCTTGGATTTTTCAGTTCCTACTTTCATGTGGTTTGTTTTGACATCCTCCAAATCACAATCTACTCACATCAAATTCAAACTTCTGAAAGTGGTCGATGTACCCTCCTCTTCCACATTTCTCAACATCAAGTCTATAGTGTATTAATCATTAGTTCTCTTTTTGCAGACATGCTGGAATTTTATATTTTAGATTACAGATTTGGAAACAACAAATTTACTGGTTTGTCCTCTTAATGAATGAAATAGTTATTTTCATTTGTACGATTTGGTACTTCCAAGGAAATGTAGCTGACTGTAAGAAGGGCACAGATTTTTTAAATTTCAAGAGTATATTAAATTTTTATGTATTTTAAATTCACAGTTATTGTCCTAACCTCAAATTTTGAATATACTATTTTTTTTTTCAGAAATATTTTTCTGGGGTCAGTTTTTCTGGGGCTTTCTGCTATTGGTTACTTGACAACTATTTATTGTTTATGTCATCTTTATATAGTTCTGTATTCCTCTGTGAGATTAGGGTTGTAAAAGTACTTACTTGACCTGCATTATTGTGAGGATTGGTAAAATAAGTCATGTAAAGTATATTTGCAAAGGTATTCAGTATGTTATTGAGAATTTAGCCTTTATACTAACATTTGTTTTGCACTTTATACTTTTATAAGTTTGTTCACATATATTTTTGACCTTTGTAATAGTTTTATGGACAAGATTGAATATATATATCCTAATTTGAGAATGTAAGAACTGTTTAATTTCTTTATTTCTAGAGGATATGAATAATCTTATAAAAGTAGATTCAATAAAATGAGAGTCATAGCAACATTATGTGATTTCCAAGGTCAGAAAATTAATTAGTGACAAACCTAGGGCAAGGCTTCAGGTGCCCTGAGTTTCATTTTAACTTTTTTACTCTACCATTATCCTCTGCAAATAGGTATTTCTCAAAGGATGTAACTGTGCTTTATCTTAAAACATAAAAAAAGTTGTATAACTGTAAGTGAATTTTGATAAAATTTTTTGATAAAAGAATTCTCATTTCATCCTTTGATCCTAATAAAGACTTGAAAAATATTTTTGGACCAAATCTTCTTCATTGAGCATTAATGATTATCTTTTAGGTGAAGTATAAAAAAAAAAAACATAAAAGTTTCTTGATTGGCTATAAATTAGTCAAGATCATATTCCCAGCTTGCTTAGAAACCTTTTTCTGCTCAAAAATTTTAACCTGTTGATTCATAGGAACTCAGTTGCTTCTTTCCAATATGGACAGTAATTTCCAGTGACAAATCAGATCTTAGTATGGTTCCTGTATTCTTAGGTAGCATACAACTTGATGGTGCACAGGCAAGGATTTAGTGCTAATGTCATAAGCAAAGACAAACCAGATATAAGGCTCATGAAATGCAGATTCTTTTTAATCTCTTTTTTGATTGCAGGGCAGAGGTTTGCCTCCATTTTCTGGCAGTGTGACACAGAAGCTCCACCAGAGATCTAATTAGAAGAACAAGATCAGTAGCAGAGTTAATTTGTGTTACCACTCTTGCTAGCTCCTCTTCTCTTTAGCAGTCATAGCACCTGGGATATATAAAATAGGAAATGACAAAGATACAAAACAGGGCACAGTTCCAGTTTAAAATAAGCATCTCACTCTATCTAGGTGGAAATTCCCCCAAATACTGCTGTGTGAGAGAGGATTCAAGAAAAGGTAGAATATAAAGTGCTTTAAGAATGTCCCAAAGGGATTTCAAGAATTGCAAGTATAAACAACAGGACATGTAGTATGTAGATAGAAAATACTTTCATTTTCTTTTTTGGTTCATTTTAATTCATTTACTGTGGCTATTTCTTTTTCTGCCCTTGGCCATACCCAGTGCTTGTGTGTGTGTGTGGGGGGGGGGGTGGTCGCGGTGGTGGTAGTTGGGGGATTACTCTCAGATAGTCAACAATTCTGTGATTATTTGTAGTTCCATAAAAAATTGCCATTATCATATATAATTATCATATATAATCCAGTACAAAAATAACTACGTTTTCATTTAAAGTAAGCTTCTTCCCTCTCCCAACTGTTGCAGGCTAAGAAACTGTGGAGGGAAAGGAAAATATGTAGACTTCCTATCCATGTTCCTATCCAGCATTTCTAGTGCTCTGTCCCAGTGCATTAGGCTGAGACTTCTCCAGGATTCCAGATGAGGAAAGGAAGGGGCTATCAGAGGCAGAGTGTGGTCTCTATTAACTTGAATCAGTGTGTTATTGGTTTTCTCTAGCTATGGAAGTATTGATTTCTTTTTCTTCTGCCTCCTTCCCTCCAAAATAAAAATATGTCTCCTGGAGGTATCTTCTCTTCAGTTACTTTGGATAAGTTTCTCTGTCTGCTCTGCTAAAACATGTGTCTTAGCCTTGGAAAATCTGGTAGAATACCTCCAGCTTCTTTCTTCTGAGGTGTGTTACTTCTTCAAGCCAGCCTTCTTGAGTATGATGTAAAATAATGTCAGCTTAGCTGTTTTTCTCTCTTTCTGGCCCTTACCTTCTCATGGCTTATATGAAAAACATGCACTTTTTTTGCGCCTACAAATTATGGAGGAATAAAGGCTCCTTTTCATTGCTTCCTCATGAGAGAAACTGGCTTGTGGGTATCAGTCATCTCTTTTTCAGTCTCTGTGAGAAGTCTTTTCCTTTATTTGATCTTAGCAATAGTAAATAAATAGAAGGAGAATTTGTCATGCATATTTGGACAGACCAAAGGTTTGTGTATTAGGAAAGCAGCTTTTCATTATTAGGTTTATCTGAAAAACAAAGTTCTCACTATAGAAGACAGTCAAGAATTTTATGGTTCACAATTATAAATTCTTCATGTTACCTCCAGTTCCAAAGAATTAAACGTGCCAACTGTCTTTCATTGAGTATTGCCATAGCAGTGTCTGAATCATTCATGTCCCTGCTCACAGGAAAGAAAGATTATTTTGCCAGTGAGACCTGGTGCCTTGCATGCTCCAGATGTTAAGCATGTTATGCTTTAAGCATCTCCACAAGGGTTCCTAGTGGACTACATTTGGATATCTGGGATGGTATGCAGGGCAGGAAAAGAATATTCAACTGATACCATTTAAGTAAACACTAGAAATGAGAGAATGACCCTTAAATCTTGCCATACAGAAATATTCTCTTAAGTAAAAGCACAAATTTAAAGAGTTAATGTTTTGAGTTAAAAGATTAATAATCTATTTTTTCAAAGGATTATTTATTTGAGAGAGAGAGAGTGAGTGAGCGTGTGCAAGGAGGGGAGGGGCAGAGGGAGAGGGAGAGAATCTCAAGCAGACTCCACGCTGAGCACAGAGCCTGACACAGGACTCCATCTGGGGACCCTAAGATCATGACCTGAGTTGAAATCAAGAGTCAGATGCTTAACCAACTGAGTCACCCAGTGCCTCAAGATTAATAGTCTATTAATGAATTTTGACTTTTTCCTTTTCAGCAAACACCAATAAAGTAGAAAATAAGGAGCCTGGAAGAAGATGTATAGCATGCCCAATAACAGGTTTATGGACATCTGTAGGTAGGTCTGGATTTAAATTTTGGCCTAGACATCTACAGACCAAGTAACATACTTAAGCTATTTGAGCCTTCTCTATCTTGTTTATAAGTGGAATAAAATTAATTCATTAGGCTGTGGTTAATTAAAATGAATTAGGACAAATGCAAATTCTTGGAATATGGTAAGCATTTAATAAATGGCAGTTATCACCCTTTTAAATGTTCACCAAGAATAAGATTCTGAATTGTGTCTATTATCCTTCCTCCCTCCCTCCCTTCCTATCTCTTTATCTTCTCTAGTATTGAAAGATAATTAATACTCAGCTCTAAAGGTACAAATATTTAGAGAATAGAGTTCAAGCAGTAGTTGTATAATCTTAGGCAATAAGCTAAGAGGTACTTGAACTTTGAACAGTAGTTTAATTGTGATTTTTTTTTTTCCTATGGTGGGGGGAGAATAACAGAAAGAATATTTGTGTTAGGAGCTATGAGGACTTGAAAATTGTGTATGTAACAAGTAAATTGACATTTCAAACTTAAAAAAAAAATTCCTTCTTGAACCAGTGTCATTTTTTATATTAGGGGACCTCACTCATCATTTCCTTATGCTTTTTAGAGATTTTAGTGACCGGAAGTAAACTGGTCATTAACTACATTCTTGTTCTGTTGATTTCCAGTTGCCAAAAGAGCAGCTTCAGTAAAATGAAGACAAATGTAAGATTTCAGTGACAATTAACCATATTTTTTGGCTAGTTCTAATTAGATTTCATAAACATTTCTTTCCATTGCACAAAAGTTTTTGAGCTTGAGTAACATAATTTTCAGAAAAATTTGTTTCTTTTAAAATAATAGTTGTAGTCTTAAATGTTGAAAGCAAATACAAAAAAGCATGGTCTACTTATGAAGTATCTTCTGTGGCACATTGGCCTCTTTAACCAAATACATTCATAATTCATAATCATCATAAGTAACACTATTTTGGGGGAAACAGAATTAATTTTCCAAGGATTTGGTAATGATTCAGCAGGAGAACAAAAGCAAAAATTAATGATCCCCATCCTATACATGAAAGAACTTGTACTTAACCATTTTGGAATTGGTTGTGAAATAATTCTATACAGAAGAAATTTGTTGAACTATTTGGCTTTAATTAGCTTTTGATCATAAAAAATATTGAGTAGATTTGTTTCCTGAAACATATTTCTTTAATATGGGAAACAACACACATATGTGCTGTGATTATACTGAGAATATATGAATTCAGTTGTCCAATTCATTTTAGGAAATGTTTTAATTGAGGATTAGTTTGCCCAAAGGGTAAAACCCAAGCAGTTTAAGACTTTAGAACATGAATCATGTTTTGAAATGTTTTTACACAATCTAGGTGGAATGATGCACCAAGAGTTAACATAGTGAAAAATTTCATATCTAAGACATCTAATGATGGATTCTATTCTCAGAATGACTCTCATGTTGACCAATGAAATAAAAAGGCTGGATTATGGATGGGTTGTTTAGAAAGCACTGCTTGATTGTTTCATGGGTGTAAATCTGTGTCAAAATTGATCAAATTATCTACTTTGAATATGAGCAGTTTAGTGTGTTTAAATTATACCTCAGTAAAATGTAGGTCACCACCAAGTATGAGATAAAAAGGATTGGAGATCATATGAAAAGAGGAGAAAGCCACTCCCACTTCCCCAACACAGGATATGATATAACTGAGTCTCAGGTTGGAGGATGAGGAGAAGGAATTTGGAAGAGAGTTTATAGAAAAACAGCTTAACTGCTTCCCCTGCCTCCAGTTATCTCTGGGATGGAAGGCAGGGAACAGAAGGGAGGAAATAGAAAAGAGAAGTTACTTATGTTAGGGAGGCAGAGTGGGTATTAAGATCCTGGGGCTTTGCTGCCTGAAGCCTGAAGTCTTAAGACAGAAGCCTTGTAGACATGCCCAGCAGCTCTAACATGAGGGAAGGAACCAACAGGATAGAAGCATAATGTTCTTAGGAAGCTTCCTTTGGGCCTGAGAATGGTTATGGATTAGACATGAATGTTTTTGAGGTGCCTGGGTGGCTCAGTCGTTAAGCATCTGACTTTGGCTCAGGTCATGATCTCAGGGTTCTGGGATCAAGCCCCTGTGTCGGGCTCCCTGCTCAGTGGGGAGTCTGCTTCTTCCTCCCCCACTGCCCCTTCCCCTGCTCATGCATGTGCTCTCTCTCTCTCTCATGTAAATAAATAAAATCTTAAAAAAAAAAGACATGAATGTTTCTATGTGCCCAAGTAATGAGGATGTTGGCAGAAGCAAGAGGATGGATGAATCAGATGTGTGCTATTTAGGTGTAAACACAGCTGAAACATTAAAGTGGTGGTTATTTTGAGGAGTCTGTGAAAAGTGAGAAGGTATGACTATAGAAATGATTACCATTTGTCACAGCCAGCACCAGATACCAAGAGGACAGTCTACAAATATTAGTAGCAGCCAGGGATTTCAGTAGTTAACAACTACAGACCATATGAGCCTCATAGTCACCCATATCTCCATCAAGCCTCATGGTCAGTAAGCCTCACCTCCTAACTTCTAGAGGAAGGACAAGAATCCTTAACTTGAGCAATGTTGAAACTTGGAGTTTTAAAATAATCTTAAAAGGGATTTTTATGTAAAAAACAAAACACTTGAATTTTCATTACTGACCTGAATTCCATATAGAGAGATGAAGACAGAACTATTCCTGAATTCTGTGGATAATTGTAATTCAGAATGCATGCTTACTACCAGTATTTTGACGTCAAAAAGAATTGGAGAATAGAGAAAAAAGAAAAAAAAAAAAAAAAGCAAAACAAAGTAAGTAAAAATAATCCCCTCTGGAATAGATACTAAAACAGTTATTTTGTTAGCTTCATCTGTATTAAGCTATATTGTCCGAACACTTGCTGCAATTCATAGTAGTAGTCTGTCTTTCCTTGCTATGTTTATAGTTGCAGTTATTTGAAACTATATTTGGAAGCAAATCTTATATCTTAATTGGCTTGTAATAAGGAAATGAAACAACATATACTTGCTTTTTTTTTTTTTTACAAAAACTATCAGTAATAAAATTAGGAAGGAAATGAGCAAATGTAGTGAGTAAATTTACTTAGGAAATATGCTATTCATATCTCAAAATTCCATTGGAATTATGCTAAATATTTTGAAAATAATATTTTGATGATCTTGCTTTTAATTTTTGTATTTATATGTATATACAAAGCTACATAGATTCATATATATGGCCTTGTATATGTATATTTACATATGAAGATAAATTATTTTTTTAAAAGTCTCTGTTATGATGTATTACATTTAAGTTTTGCCTTAATAGGCTTGGCTCAATATTTACCAATATTCTTTTGAGGTCTTATTTTTTTAAACAAAATCAAAATCTAAAATATTCTAGTACAGTGAAGTTAACATAATCCTTTAATAAATCTATACAAGAGTTTGAATTCTATGGTAATCTTTTTTTAAATCAAAGATGATAAATTAGCTATGTGTCCTTTTATGCTAAAATTTTCTTCACATGACACTGGATTAGTTCCCTTAAGATTCACAGCTTCTATGTTTTGCTGTTACTCAGTTTATGAAGCTTTAAAGCAGCTTAGTATTCTAAATCATTCTGTCACTTGCGATCCATCCCTAATTTCTCACATCTATCCATTAATGTGCAGCCTTTCTAGTATAATAAGTCCTTGGGAAATTCATGCTAAAATGTTTCCTTTCCTATATTTCTCTCACTTAATATAACAGTTTTCTGAAATTTGCCTTTTAATTTGTAGCTAAATTAAAGTTCAGAGCTGTAGAAATGTTGATGACTAAAAAACAAACAAACAAAAAAAACCCCAGATACTTATATCCAGAATTCTTCTTTCCTGTGTCCTATGCATAAAAAATTAGTGAAATAGTATATCTTTCTAACTTCAGCAAGTTTGATTGCAAAATTTAAATTTAGGAAATTAAAATATGTCCTTAAAGCACATTATCAATGTTATTGCTTTTTTCCCTGTCAGACATTGTTTCTTCTTTCTCATGACTGAGAAGAGAACCTACATTGATTGTCAGGCGTTTAAGTATTAGAAATTTTCTCTATCTGCATTATGTTTTTGTTCAGTGGCAACCAAACAGATTTTTCTAATAGCAGGGATATATGTCCCTATGGCTAAAGTAGAACCTAACATGTACTGAAAATTCTCTAAAAGTATAAAGAAATACAGGCTGGAGAGTTATTTGTCATGAAGGGATATTAGAGAAGTAGATCGGGAAAGGCTTGATTTTGTATGAGTGGTGTCATACTCTAATTTCATGCCCAAGAAATCTTCCAGTTTTGATTTAATTCTCCTCAGCCTAGAATATTTAGGTACCTCTCTGCCTTTTATTGGGACATGTTAAGGGCAGGGGTATTTTGGTCATTTTTGCGCTTGGCTCATAATAGATGTTCCATAAATGTTGAGTGATGACTGAGCAGGCTCTTGAATGTGAGGAGGCAGAGTGATTACCAAAGGGTTAGGATCCAGGAGTGGTATCATAGCTTGTTCACCTGCAGTGGAAAGAGATTTGGGTCACTGAAGGTGAAGTACTTCATCATTTTGCTGGAGGTCAGTGCTGGTTTTAGAAATGAACAGTAAAATGGGAGCACTGCATGAGAGAGTTTACTTGGCTAGACTGTTAGAGCGTGGTATTTCACTTAGAACCTGTGGTATTAGTAAACCTCCATTCTGTTCTCCAGAGTGGCTGCACCAGTTTGCATTCCCACCAGCAGTGCAAGAGGGTTCCCCTTTCTCCACATCCTCGCCAACACCTGTTGTTTCTTATGTTGTTTATTTGGCCATTTTGACATGTGTGAGGTGGGAATGATGATGATCTCTAATTTACAAATGAGAAAATGAAATTATAAGACTTACCCATAGCAGTGGTGGAAGCGTCTTACAGACTGGGTTCATTCTTCTTGCATTGTGTGTGGTGTTTTCATTTGTGGAAATTAACTCATTAAGTGTCAGGAGGCCATTCTATCTTTCCCATGGACAAGATCATCATCAATACCAGTAATATAATTACTTAGAGTTATACACTGCCTACTGTTTATAAATCATTTTCACGTAACCGTCACACACATTATCTTAAATTATATAACAACTCTATGAGGTTTACAGGACAGGTAATTATTACCATTTTGTATATGACAAAATAGGTTAAAAATATTAAGAGAACAGACCAAGTTTATATGGTGATAGAAGATATTGGACTCAAACTAATCTTCTAGCTAGACGGTTCATATGTATGATTCCTGACTTTTGTTTGATTTTCTTTCCTACCTTTCCTTCTCCTTCCTCATGTATTATCTAATGTGGCTCAGTAGCTTGGCTAATGTGCATTAATAGGAAGCAAATATTAGAAAATTTATTGAATTACTATTTTTTTGTTTAAATGCAGATTTATACTTTCTACAGTCAAATGGCATCCTATGAGTCTAGTCAGCTGCCAAGGTTTACAAAAGTGTAAACACTATGCTTTTAAGACTGATGCTAATTGACAGAAATGAGTGACTATAAATCACTTGAGAACTCTTAGGGAAAAAGGTTAGAGATGACACAAAACATAAGTAGGGTCCTGTTTTTAGTTGTTTCTTATGTACAGCTATTAACCTTAAGTGCACTGGTACAGAGCATATTATTGAAATAGAAAGGAAGAAAAATGAAATAAAATCAGAAAAGATTAGAGGCAAAATACTCATTATTCATGTTTAATTGAAAGACTCCTGTGTTCCAGGCTATGGTACTTAGATAATCATTTATGTTTTAGATTATCGTTAAAACATAGATATGTTAATATTTTACAAATAGTGAAACTGAATCCCACTGAAATTATATGCTCTCAAGCCCTTCTAGATGGTGTTGAAGCTGTTACCCAACCTAAAGTTTCTGATTTGCAAGACTACTTTATTTTGCTACATTGTATTTTATTATATTATGGGAGGATATAATAGGTTGGTTTTCTGTTACTCACCCAACCAGTTGTCCCTATTTTTCTGTTATTTACCCAACAACTTGGGACAATTTGTGAATTTGCATATTTTCTCTTTCACCCTCTTGAATATAAGCTCTTACCTGTTCTTCATTTTGTGTGTGAGAGTTAATATGCTTGAGCCAGGAAACGTTTACTTTCCCTTGTACTTTTTGCCATAAACTGTTCTGAATTATTTCATCAGATGGCATTCTTATAAACCTAAATTATAGTGAATGAGGAAAACGAATTTATTTTGTCTCTTGCAGAAGAGTATACAGTAAATACCGATGAAATTACTAGACCTGTCAACAGGCTGCTGAGTAAATATGTGAGATATTCAGGCCATTTTCCCTCTGAAAGTAGCATTTCTCATTGATTTATGGCTAAGTATATCACTAATAAGAAACTGCCAAATAAAAACACCTGAAATATTCAAAGCAAAAAGATAAAGTCACTGAAGCTTCACAATTAATGTAGTCATGGCTGGATACATTTAAAATAGAGAGCATGCACACATTTTATTGTTTTACTTGAGGTGATGCAGGGTCCCGGGTACTGACTGAGTTCTGCACCGCTGAAATAGAGGCTTTTGGGAGAAAGACATATTTCACACCTGAGTGGCTTTTTGCAAATTGAGATTGGTGCTTCTTTCTGTCAGAGAATTGTGGTCCTGAAGGTTTACTCTTGCCAAAAATATCCCCTAAATGATTTCATATCTTGATTTTGAGTTCAACTTCCTATAGAGATTTTAAGGCTGCATTTGCATCAAATTACTTATTTTCTTGATTTTATTCTTTTAATATTTAGAACATTCTGAAGCCAATACCCTGGAACATTTTTTTTGATGAACTAGGGAGAAAATGCTTGTATCTGTTGATGATCAGGAAGTAGAAGCCTTTCCCATGTGATTCTTAGCTTGAAGAATTTTAGTTTTTCTTCTTCTGTCCTTTAGGAAATATTTATAACAAACTCACACTTAGTAGCACTTTGCATAGTTAATTACTGACATTACCATAGAAGCTAACTTAAATTTGAAACAGTAAATTGATCATTCTTTTTCCTTTTTTTTAAATCATTTTACTGTATTTTTTTTCATCATGGTAAGTATACTCTTTAATCCCCATCCCTTATTTCCCCCATCCCCCCACTCCTCTTCCCTCTGGTGACCGTCAGTTTGTTCTCCATAGTTATGAGTCTGTTTCTTAGTTTGCTTCTCTCTCTCATTTATTTTCCCTTAAATTCCATGTATGAGTGAAATCATATGGTATTTGTCTTTCTCTGACTGACTTACGTCACTTAGCATAATACTCTGTAGCTCTATGTTGCTGCAGGTGCCAAGATTTCATTCTTTTTATGGCTGAGTAATATTCCATTGTGGAATATATATACACACATATATATATATGTACCTCCTCTTCTTTTTCCATTCATCTATCGATGGACACTTGGACAGTCTCCATAGTTTGGCCATTGTAAATAATGCTGCAGTAAACATAAGGGTGCATACATCTGTTTGGATTCATGTTTATGTATTTTTTGAGTAAAATACCCAGTATTGTTATTCCTCGATTTGTAGGGTAGTTCAATTTTTTTTTTAAAGATTTTATTTATTTATTTGAGAGAGAGAGAATGAGAGACAGAGAGCATGAGAGGGAGGAGGGTCAGAGGGAGAAGCAGACTCCCTGCCGAGCAGGGAGCCCGATGCGGGACTCGATCCTGGGATTCCAGAATCATGACCTGAGCTGAAGGCAGCCGCTTAACCAACTGAGCCACCCAGGCGCCCCTAGGGTAGTTCAATTTTTAATTTTTTCAGGAACTTTCATATTGTTATCCACAGTAGCTGCACCAGTTTGCATTTTCACCAACAGTGCAAAAAGGTTCCTTTTTTTTCACATCTTTGCCAACACTTGTTGTTTCTTGTGTTTTTAATTTTAGCCATTCTGACAGGTGTGAGGAAGTATCTCATTGTGGTTTTGATTTGCATTTCCCTGATGATGAATGATGTTGAGCATCTTTCCATGTGTCTGTTGGCCATCTAGCTGGATGTCTTCTTTGGAGAAATATGTGCTCATGTTTTCTGCCCATTTTTTTTTAAAGATTTTATTTATTTAAGTGAGAGAGAGAGAGATCATGAGCAAAGGGGAAGGGTAGAGGGAGAAGCAGACCCCCCGCAGAGCTGGGAGCCCAATGTGGCACTCGATCCCAGCACCCTGGGATTATGACCTGAGCTGAAGGCAGATGCTTAAATGACTGAGCCACCCAGGCGCCCTTCTGCCCATTTTTAATTGGCTTATTTTAAAAAATTTTTTTAATTGTTATTTTAATCCCCATACATTACATCATTAATTTTAGATGTAATGTTCCATGATTCATTGTTTGTGCATAACACCCAGTGCTCCATGCAGAATGTGCCTTCTTTAATACCCATCACCAGGCTAACCCATCCTCCCCCCCTCCCTTCTAGAGCCCTCAGTTTGTTTTTCAGAGTCCATTGTCTCTCATGGTTCGTCTACCCCTCCGATTTCCCCCCCTTCATTCTTCCCTTCCTGCTATCCTCTTCTTTTTTTTTTTTCTTAACATATATTGCATTATTTGTTTCATAGGTACAGATCTGAGATCAGACAACAAAAAGAAATCAAAGGCATCCAAATCGGCAAAGAAGTCAAACTCTCACTCTTTGCAGATGATATGATACTTTATGTGGAAAACCCAAAAGACTCCACCCCAAAATTTCTAGAACTCATACAGGAATTCAGTAAAGTAGCAGGATATAAAATCAATGCACAGAAGTCAGTGACATTCCTATACATCAACAACAAGACAGAAGAAAGAGAATTTAAGGAGTCAATCCCATTTACAATTGCACCCCAAACCATAAGATACCTAGGAATAAATCTAACCAAAAAGGCAAAGGATCTGTACTCAGAAAACTATAAAATACTCATGAAAGAAATTGAGGAAGACACAAAGAAATGGAAAAATGTTCCATGCTCATGGATTGGAAGAACAAATATTGTGAAGATGTCAATGCTACCTAGAGCAATCTACACATTCAATGCAATCCCCATCAAAATACCATCCACTTTTTTCAAAGAAATGGCTTATTTGTTTTTATTGGGTGTTGCGTTGTGTAAGTTCTTCATATATTTTGGATAATAACCCTTTATTGGATATGTCATTTGCAAGTATCTTCTCCCCTTCCATAGGTTGTCTTTTAGTTTTGTTGATTATTTCCTTTGCTGTACTCTTTATTTTGATATAGTCCCAAAAGTTTATTTTTGCTTTTTTCCCCCCCTTGCCTCAGAAGATGTATCTGGAGAAATGCTACTATGGCCAATGTCAGAGACATTACTGCCTGAGTTCCTTTGTAGGATTTTTATGCTTTTAGGTCTCACATTTAGGTCTTTAATCCATTTTGAGTTTATTTTTTGTATGGTGTAAGAAAGTGGTCCAATTTCTTTCTTTTGCATGTAGCTGTGCAGGTTTTCCAACAGCATTTATTGAAGAGACTTTTTCCCATTGTATATTTTTTCCTCCTTTGTCAAAGATTAATCTAATATATAATTGTGGGTTTATTTCTGGGTTTTCTGTTCTATTCATGTGTCTACTTTATGCCAATACCATAGTGTTTAATTTCCTACTGCTTTGTAATGTAACTTGAAATCTGGAATTGAGTTACCTCCAGTTTTGGTTTTATTTTTCAGGATTTCTTTGGCTATTCAAGGTCTTTTGTAGTTTTTTTTTTTTTTAATATTTATTTATCCACTTGAGAGAGACAGAGTATGATCAGGGGGAGGGGTAAGGGGAGAGGGAGAGAATCTCAAGGAGGCTCCCTGATGGGCGTGGAACCCCCAATTCAGAGCTCCATCTCATGACCCTAGGACCATGACCTGAGCTGAAACCAAGAGTCAGAGGCTTAACAAACTGAGCCACCCAGGCACCCCAGTCATTTGTAATTCTATACAAATTTTTGGATTGTTTGTTTTTCTTGAGGTTCAATTCTAGTTTCATAGTGTTGTGGTCAGAGAAGACACATGGTATGACTGATTTTTTTGAATTTGTTGAGACTTGTTTTGTGACCTAATATGTGATCTCTTCTGGAGAATGTTCCATGTGTACTTGGAAAGAATGTGTATTCTGCTGTTATAGGATGGAATGTTCTGAATGTGACTGTTAAATCCATCAAGTCCAGTGTGTCATTCAAAGCCACTGTTGACTTTCTGTTTGGATAATCTGTCCATCAGTGTAGCTGGGGTGTTATTGTATTACTATTATATCTCTTATGTTTGTTATTAACTGTTTTAGATATTTGGGTGCTCCCATGTTGGGTGCATAAATATTTACAATTGTTATATCTTCTTGTTGGATGTCCCCTTTATTATTATATGGTGTCCTTTCTTTTCTCTTGTTATAGTCTTTGTTTCAAAGTCTATTTTGTTTGATATAAGTATTGCTAGCCCAGCTTTTTTTTATGTCCATTTTTATGATAGATATTTCTCCATCCCCTCACTTTTAATTTGCATGTTTCTTTAGGTCTGAACTCTGTCTCTTGTAAGCAGCATGTAGATGGGTCTTGCTTTTTTATCCATTCTGCCATCCTATGTCTTTTGATTAGAGCACTGAGTCCATTTATTTTCAGGGTAATTATTGATCCATATGTACTTATTGCCATTTTGTTACTTGTTTTTTGATTGTTTCTATAGGTTTTCTCTGATCCTTTCTTCTCTTTCTCTCTTTCATGGTTTGTTGGCTTTCTTTTAGTGATATAGTTGGGTTTCTTTCTCTTTATTCTTTGAATATCTATTACTGGTTTTTGATTTCTGGTTATTAGATTTGTATATAACATCATCTGTATATAGCAGTTTATATTAAGTTGATGGTTGTTTAAGTTTAAAATCCATTCTTTACTCCTCTTCTGCTCACATTTTAGTATATGATGTCATATTTTCATCCTTTTGTTTTGTGAGAACTTTGACTTTTATAGAAATATAAACTTTTACTGCCTTTTTGTTGTTGTTTTGTTTTTTTACTTTTTTTACTTTTCATACTGTCACTTATGGTCTTTTCTTTCCACTCAAAGAATCCCCTTTAATGTTTCTTGTATGGCATGGTCATGAACTTTTTTAGTTTTTGTTTGTCTGAGAAATTCCTTCTTTCTCCTATTTTGAATGATAGCCTTGCTGAATCGAGTATTCTTGGCTCTAGATTTTTCCCTTTCAGCATTTGAACATATCATACCATTCTCTTCTGGTCTGCAAAATTTCTGCTGAAAAAATCCGCTGATAACCTTATGGAGTTTCCCTGTATGTAACTGTCTTCTTTTGCTGCTATTAAATTTTTTCTTTATTGCTGCTTTTTGCCATTTTAATTACTATGTGTCTTGGTGTGGACCTCCTTGGGTTGAATTTTTGGGGGGCTCTCTGTGCCTCCTGGATCTGGATATCTGTACCTTCTGCAGATTAGGGAAGCTTTCAGCTATTATTTATTCAAATAAAATTTTCTGCCTCCTTATGTCTCTCTTCTAAGATTCCTTTGATGTGGATATTATGCTTGATGGAGTCACTGAGTTCCCTAAGACTTTTCTCAATTTGCATAATTTTATTTTCTCTTCTTTGCTTAGCTTGGTTACTTTTTATAACTCTGTCTTCCAGGTCATTAATTCATTCTTTTGATTCATCTATCCTGCTATTTATTTCATCAAATGTATTTTTAATTTCTTTTATTGTGTTCTTGATCTCTGATTGGTTCTTTTTTATCTCTGTGTTAAGGGTTTCATTGATGTCTTCCACTCTTTTCTCAAATCCAATGACTATCTTTATGATCATTATTTCAAATTCTCAAACAGGCATATTACTTATATCCATTTCACTTTGGTCTCTTACTGTGGTTTGGTCCTCTTCTTTCGTTTGGGAGATACTTTTCATTTAGTCTGACTTTATGTGTGTGTTTCTCTGTGTTAAGAAAGTCAGCTACTTTTCTTGCTCTTAACCATAATAGCCTTATGAAGAAGAGGTCCTGTAGTACCCTGCAGTGCAGTGTCCCCTGTTCCCCAGGGCCTGGCTCTTTAGGGAGTGTCTCTTATGTGTGTTGTGTGTGCTCTGCTATTGAGTGTTGGTCTTCTCTTTTTCCTTAGTCCAGTTGTCTGCAGAGGCACTCTTTGTCTATTGTGGGCAGTGTTTGGTCTCCAGCAGGGGTGGGTGTGCTTTAACAAGGTGTACGGTGGTCTGCTTGTGAAACAAGACTTGCTTCTGCTGCCCCAGAACTAAGGTCCCACAAAACGTGTGGGTCTGGAAATGTGGTGTTGGCAGAATTATGTTGCTTTTCTGGGGGGAGGGGCCCACAGACTGAGGGGAGTGTGACTGGGAAAGGCAGATCTGCTAAAGGTAGGGGAGTGCAAGAGGCAACTTGATGCAAGTAAGTTAGGTAAGGAGTGCTGGCACTGGACTCGTTCCCACAGGTGGCCCCTGTTTATGCTGGGGGTAAGGGAGGGAAATGTGGCCTACCAGCTCCTTTGTTCCTGGAGGCATTTCCCTGTGATCCCTGTCTTTCCGGGACATGCTCCGAGATGAGCAAGTCACTGTCCCTCTGGTCTGCCCCTGGTGTTTTTCAAACTGCTGGTTATAAGCTGTATCTGTGTGGTTTATTTGTCCTGCTGTCACTGAAGGCCTTCCTAAAACCCTTTGGCACTCCCATAGCTAAGCCCATCAATTTTTAAAATTCCAGGCTTTAAGTCCCGCTGATTTTAAGAACTCATGAAATTCAATCCTTCAAAGGCAGATATTATGGGAATTCATCCTCTTCTTTTGTGGGCTCCCCAGGGTGGAAAATCTGTTTTTCACCCCTCCTGTCTCCCCCACCTCCCTCCCCACCATGGACAGCTATGGATTGCCTCATTCCCAGACCATGTCTTCACCCTTCCTATCTTTTTCCATGTGGCCTCTTCCCTACCTTTAGTTGTGGAGTTTGTTCTGCCAGTATTTGGGTTGTTTTCTGGTTATTTACACTGATGTGAGTGTTACCTAATTGTATTCATGGGATGAGGTGAGCTTAGGGTCCTACTCTATCATCTTCCAAACTGATCATTCTTATACAAATATTTTTATACATTAAAAGTATCTTGAACTTGGAATCCAAGCTGTATTTTAATAGGAAGAATGATTGGAGAACAATAAGCATTTATAATTAAGACCTGAACACTAGTTTAAATAAAAATGAAAAGAATTCTGGGCTCTGATCCTCATCTTCAAAATATAATGGAGGCCAGAAGGTTATTTTCATGGGATTTCTTTCTAACAGTGGAAGGGGCAAGTAAAGAAATAAGCAATGGAGAAAAGACTAGATGTTAATTATTAAGACCTTTTAGAAGGCTGCTCACTTTATGCAAAATCATAGTGCTAAGGACTTCATGATCTGGCTTTTACCCCAAACCTCTAATGAAGTGATAGTATATAGAAATTGAATGTCTCATTATTTTGTGGCAAAAAAATATCCTCCCTCTCACTGTTTTTGTACAATTCCAGAACATTTAATCTTCAAATGCTTGAAGTCCAGTTCTCCCATGATCCTTTTTGTCCCTCTCTCAGATCTCTGTGAAGGACTGTCTCCATGTGTTGACCCTTTTCCCCACTACCTTATGGTCATTTGAGGTAACTTAATAACTAATCAAGATAATAATTGATAATGTATTATTATATCAGATATATTTTGAATTTAATAGTAATTTTTAATGTGAAGTTCTAGCAACAGTCAGTTGTTTGGGAGAAATTCAGGCTGTAGATTTTCTCCTTTTCTCAAAATATACTGCAGGTAAATGAGGATTTTGTATAAACCATCTTACATTTTAAAAATATTAACAAACTGACAGAGATGAAAGCACAGTATCGGGACAAATTTCAAATTAAATAAGACTTATCCTGGCAAACTTTATCCTCCTTTTAGGTAACTCCCCATAATTGCATTCTCTTTAGACTACTCAGCCTCCTCCTCCTCCTCCTCTTCCTCCTCCTTCTTCTCCTTTTCCTTCTCCTTCTCCTTCTCCTTCTCCTTCTCCTTCTCCTTCTCCTTCTCCTTCTTCTTCTTCTTCTTCTTCTTCTTCTTCTTCTTCTTCTTCTTCTTCTCCTCCTCCTCCTCCTCCTCCTCCTCCTTCTCCTCCTTCTTCTCCTTCTCCTCCTCCTCCTTCTCTTCTTTCTTCTCTTCTTCTCCTTCTCCTTCTTCCTTTTTTCTCCTTCTCCTTCTTCCTTCTTTCTCCTTCTCCTTCTTCCTTCTTTCTCCTTCTCCTTCTTCTTCTTTTTTCTTCTTTCTTCTTCTTCTTCTTCTTTCTTCTCTTCTTCTTCTTCTTTCTTCTTCTTCTCCTTCTTCTTCTCTTTCTTCTTCTCCTCTCTTTCTTCTTCTCTTTCTTCTTTTCTTCTTCCTTCTTCTTCTTCCTTCTCCTTCTCCTTCTTCTCCTTCTTCTCCTTCTCCTTCTTCTCCTTCTCCTTCTTCCTTTCTCCTTCTTCCTTTCTTCTCCTCCTCCTTCTTCTTCTCCTTTCTCCTTTCTTTCTCCTTTCTCCTTTCTTCCTCTTTTCTTCTTCTTCTTTCTTTCTCCTTCTTCTTTCTTCTCCTTCTCCTTCTTCTCCTTCTTCTTCTTTTCTTCTTTCTTCTTCTTCCTTTCTTCTTTCTTCTCCTTCTTCCTTCTTCTTCTTTCCTATCCTTCATTGTGTTTATTTTTCTGACAGGGAGAGAGAGAGAGCACAAGAAGGGGGAGCAGCAGGCAGAGGGACAAGGAAAAGAAGGCCCCCCGTGGAGCAGGGAGCCCGATGAGGGGCTCAATCCCAGGACCCTGGCATCATGACCTGAGCCGAAGGCAGCCAGTTAACCGACTGAGCCACTAAGGCATCCCTACTTAGTCCTCTTCTATAATCTGTAGATCCAACCCAGTTATGATGGCCTGCCCCATGTAGACCTTCTTTTTGTCCTGAGCCATCCTTCTTCCCTTGAGTTTATGGTTTGGTTGCTGCCATTTTCCGAGGCAATAAAAAAAAAAGTTCTCAAGCAGACAGAGCCTGTCATGATGTCATGCTGTCAGATCCATGCAGGTCAAAGCAGGAAAACAGGGCTAGTTGAGATTTTTGTTACTAGTAGGAAATGGTTATTTTTTTTTTTCAGGAAAGATTTATTTATTTATTTGAGAGAGAGAGAGAGAGCAAGTGAGAGAGAACGTGCCTGCATGTGCACACATGCACTGGGAAAGGAGCAGAGGGAGAGGAAGGAAAAGAGAAGTAGACTCCCTGCTGAGCACAGAGCCTGTCCCAGGACTCGATCCCACAACCCTCCCTAAGATCATGAACTGAGCTGAAATCAAGAGTTGGATGCTCAACCAACTGTGCTACCCAGGCGTTTCCCACTCTTTTTTGAGATTTATTTATTTAATTATTAGAGACAGAGAGGTAGGAAATGATTATTATAGAAATGATAAGTTGCGCCTAGGTGACTCAGTCCGTTAAGTGTCTGCCTTCAGCTCAGGTCATGATCCCAGGGTCCTGGAATCAAGCCCCATATCGAGCTCCTTGCTCAGTGGGGAGCCTGCTTCTCCCTCTTCCTCTGCCTGTTGTTCCCCCCTGCTTGTGCTCTCCCTTTCTCTTTGTCAAGTAAATAAATAAAATCTTAAAAAAAAAAGATAATTATGACTATAAGAGTGAAGCTCAGGTAATTCAATATCAGTTGGATTGCTGAAAGACAAAGGGTATACAAGCAGGGACATTCATAGGAATAAAGAAGTATAGTCTGTATCATTTTAATACCCTGTGATTAGATCCTTTATAGCCCTTTACTACACTTCAGTATAATTACTGGATACTTGTCTATCTCCTTCAAGAGTCAGTGAATTCTTTGAGTTTATGGACTGGGCCTTTGGTCTTCATATTCCTAGTAATTATCACATATCATTGTCAAGTAAATACATGCATGTTCATTGGTTACAAAGGAATTATTATTTTTAAAAGTCTGCTGGAAAAGTTCCTTTATTCTGGACTCTTCAGAACCACTTTTTGGTCTTCTATCTGGAGACTTGACTTAATGTCAGTAAGTCTCAAGTGTTTATAGTTTATATATTATCAATCATACTGTGTGTTTGTTGAGGATTGGGGTGTCTGGGGAAAAGGGATATCAATTTACATTTTTTAGTGAGTTCAATCTGGAAGGAGAAACAGGAAGTTTGGCTAGAACCTGGATTCCCTGTTCATTAAATAGCCTTATAGTTAGGTTATACCCTTTATTAAATAATTTTCTGCTTAAAAATAATTAAAATGCAGAATTGGAAGCAGTAAGAGTGATTATGACCTGCTGGAATTGGATTCAAGAGTAGAGCTGTTGATCTGCAAGAGTGACCCCTGTAAATTTCCCTACTTGTTTTCATCCTGAGTGACTCAGTTGCTCTCTGGGCAACCAGTCCCATTTGCTTGGAACCAGGTCATTCAGGTCTTTTAAAGTAAACATTTTATTAACTTGAAGAAACTTAGTTCTAAGTTTAACATTGAGGCAATTTCTTTTTTATATTTTTTATTTTTAGGAAATAAATAGTGCCTGTAATATAGTTCAGCAGCCATAAGGGAATTGATGAGGTCTTTTGTATCTTATATCAAGTTAGATTTAGCTTTCTGGGATCAAAAACATATTTTTTATGCAATTTGAAAGAATTATTCTAAGAGATTTTAGTTATGGAGAAAGGAAGCCAGAAGGTAAGGAAAGGAAACTCTTTTGGAATAAAAAAAAAAAAAAGAAAATTTCTTAGAGGGTGAGTCCTTCTTATACGACATAGTTTTGCCACCACTCTGATTCTTTACTTTTTTATAGAGAAAATCATATCATGGTACGCATGGTGGAGAAGAGGAACCAAAAAATAATGACCAAGGCAACTTTTAAATATTTTAAGAAGTTGAGTGGAGGACAACAGACAAAATGTTAGTCTATTCAAATTCCTTAATAAAATTGAATTCTAATTTTTAAAAAATTATAAGATTGGATTTTATTTGTCCTATATACTTGAAGTTTTTTGAAAAAATTTTACACAAAGATTATACTTTAAGGATGTGATTGCGAATATTTTCTAACATGTCTTTTGGGTGTGCAGTCTTGATGACATTTATGTTATTTATGTAAGGGTGAAGAACTATGTTATTGAAGAACTGTGAGTAGGAACTAAATTCATAGCTACTGTGTTTGGTTAGGCATATACCTTTCTAACAAATTAAAGATCTTCAGTGCCTGAATTGTTCTCATAAACATATAGGTATGTTTTCATATGCTTTTTGACACACTAGGGATTTAAGCAGCAAAGACCATTCATGGCCTCCAAAAACATACTGTGTGTAATTGACATGTAAAATGCTACTTTCACAGTCAACTCTACAGGGTGGGATGGAGGGGCAGTTTTGCCAAAAACAGAGAATGATTAAAGTCAAAGAAAATTTTAAATGAGCCTATAAATCTGGCTTTTTCAGAAAAGATAAAAAATTTCAGACCTGTGTGTCAGGGAAAAACATAGGGGAAAACAGTCTACTTTAAAAAAAAAAAGTTTTAAGGCTCACTTTACAAATCACTGAATATCAGATTTTTTTCCAGGAGATGTAATAGATATTTCATCTAACTGCAGTGGGTATTTGAGCAAAGAATGAATTGAAAGTTTTATTCAACTTGCTACAACATGTAGGTGTCCTGGGAGACTTTTCTACTTAAGAGGAGAACCCATTAAAATATGCCTGGATGGAAAGCAAAAGAGGAAGGCAGAGTTAACTAAAAATCCATTTCTCATAATTTTGAAATTCAGAGGCTGCTTTTTTTTTTTCTCTCCTTTTCTTCCTCCTCCCCTTCTTCCTCCAGTTCTCTTTAACTTTTTACAAAATCAGTTCATTACATTCACTACAAATGCTCTAGATTTGATAGCTTGCTAAAACCATACTAACTTACAAGAAGATCCTTTTGTATCTTTGCAAAATTGGTGGTTCGTTGTGTCAGCAAATTGTTTTTCTCTCAATGGAAAAATATTATCATGTGGTAAGTTCTGAGTTTATAAAAATAGTGATAAGTTATTTTTTCTTTTACTGCTCACTCTTTTATTTGCTCACTGGTGATCTTGCTCTAAACATTTCACTTTTAGAATCCTAACTTTCCATCTTTAAAAATAAATGTGTTGGATGAATTTAAGTGATTCATACTTAAAAAAAACCTTTGCTATGCTTTTAAAATGTCATATGAAGCATGAATTATATTCAGGAGTTTGTTTAATTAAATTCATAATTAAATCTCTTGAAATATTCCTCATTATATCTGTATGCCTATTATATGCACACAAATAAAAAATGTCTGTGATTATAGTAGGTTACTGTCAATATTGAAAGTATACCTGCTTGTGTGTTTTTTTATACTAAATAATTTTAGTAAATAAAGTATAAGTATTGCAGATATGTTTGCGCACACAGAGACGTACCTTTGGTTTTGCTGATCTTTTCTATGTCCTTTGTGCTTTACCCACATGTGAAGTTTTTCATTTAACTTTTAGTTACTACATCTTGCCCTGCTTTAGGTTGTAAGCTTATCAAGGGCAAGGATTTTGTGCTATTCACATGTTATCACCAATGCCTAACAGTGTATCTGGCACTTAGTAGGAGGTAATAAATGTCAAAGGAAAGCATGGATGTGGACTCTTGTGTAGACTGAGTATATCAGATCTTGTACCTAAGCTTGCTTAACGCACATTGAGAAGGAAGTGAGCAATGTGATTTAGTCACACAAGGGAAAACCTGATCTTCTAGAAGCATGATAGCTGTCACATCCCATTTTCCCAAGGCAGCTTTGGTGAATTTCTGTCATCTAGTCCCAGATATCATAGGACCTGGACAGCAGCGGTGTTTTATAGAACAGCTCTGTATTGTGCTTGCACATTAGGCTAGCTAGTATTTCTAACTGGTTGTATTCAAGTCAAATTGTCTGACCCTCTTGGAGATTCCTGAAGCTACTTAATATATTTTTATAACTCTTTTCTGTTAAGTTAGCTGCATTTATATTCTATCATTTGAAAACATGAACACTAATCAATCCCTAGGAATGCAAGCATGTGATTATAGCACATCTCTATGTACTCTAAGCTATGAATTACTTTACTTTTCATTGGAAAATGTGGAAGATGATAGAGTATGTGTGAATGAGTGTGTCTGATTTATATTTTCATAAATTCTGTGTCAAACAAATTTTAGTCTGGAGTACATATGCGTTATTTTGATGTTCAGTCAGTATATTTTAATTATGGAGTGTAAGTAGCGGTGCCTTATATTGTGCTGAATTTTCAACATTTCTCAAGTGCTTTCATATGTTATTTCATTTGAAAATTATAAAAACCCTAAAAAGAGTAGGTATTGCCCATGATTTCCAGGAATATCAGAGGAAAATTCAGGCCTAGATATGAGTGTCTCATTCTTAATTCATGCTCTAAAAGTTATTCTCTGTGTGCTTACTTGAACTATAGTTGACCTTAAGTATGTGGACAACCATGTGGCATCAACTTCTGTTTCAACTTTTATTTAAGGGTCAGAAATATTGAATGTGAGTATTTTCAGCTTGAATGACAGGAAGCCTCTATAAGCTGATTAAATTATTAACCAGATATGTCAAGTCATTATCTCTAATATGTGGAGGCTGCCATAGCATTAGACATTCCTCTAATCTATATAGTTTTCAGTATATTCCTCAAAAATTAAGAACATATACTCTAATTATTTTCATTTAAACCATCTTATTTTATTGCATATGAAAAATGATTTTTAAGTCTTGTCTGTTCATAAAGTCTCAAAAAACCCTGAATTCATTTTCCACTAGTACTGTCATTAAAAAAAGTGGTGATGTGACATAAAATCTCCATTAATAAGATTTGCAGTCATCATTGCTACAAAATCATGATAATAAGATACAAGTGTGGTAATAGAATTCTGTGCTTACCTGTGTATTATGCTATTCCACGATAAATTCACAAGAGCTTTTCTTAAATTACAAGCTCCAATTTTGCAAAGACATTTCTATAATTTATGAAAATACCGTGTAAACAATGGAAATACAGAAAATAGCATATGTGGGCAGATAACAGATTCTAGTAAAACTTGGTGGTCATGTATATATTCATTAAGTCAAAAGGCATTTTTATGACTAGTTCAGATGATACTTGGAAAACATACCAGTGATCTTTATTTCTCAGGATTTCAAAATTAAACTTTCAGCTTTGATCTGGGTGATGTTATTTCCAGAAAGAATACATTTGGTGATGCTGAAGTCATATATATAAATTTCTAGATCATGCTTCTGAGTAATTGGTTTGCCAGGTTAGTGAGAGACATTCAGAAACACATTAATATTCTCATGTCGCTAAGATGGGAATGATGCATTGTCATGGTAATTTCACAAATGATACCCCGGAGTGTTCAAAGAGCTAATGCCATCCAGACAGTAATTAATTACATCCAAGAGAATGTGACATATTTCACTTGATTATAAAATATTTTTTAAAAATATAATTACTTCTGGGAAACTACATGGAAAAATATGCCATTTATTTAAAAAGGCCTGAAGTCAGACATCCTGAATTGGCTTAATGTTAAATGATTTTGAAAAAAAATCTGCAAATGTTGGCAGCAGGTTTGTTATTGTTGATGTGAGTTTAATCTTTTCCAGAGACTTGTTCAAACTTTCAGTGGATAACTAAGAATTCTTACCTTTATACATGATAATATATAACATAGGTGATATAGGAAGATTTGTTTACTCATGAATTCTGGTTTAAATACTCTATCATTTGCATATTTCAGAACATACAAGAGAAGAAAGTTGATGGTCCACTGATAATTTTAATTTTTGAAATGTTTTATTTCTCCTTATTTTCAAAGAACTAAATATAAGGGCTTATATCATACAACAAAAATTAAAGTTCTATGATGAGAGTGAGAAGTATTCCAACTGCTTTTATTTTTATCAGGCATTTTATTATAATCTTTTATCCCTTTGTATTATTGAAATCTAGTCTTGATTAGATTTATTTTTTAGAGAAGAACAACACCAAACAAAATAATGTTCACTGGCTCATGACGTGAGTAGTATATAGGATACTCTGGCCCAGTGAGGATGTTTGTAAGGTAATTGCTTACTCTCTCAGGTATATAGAAACAAATCTGGGTTGGGGGTTATCTTATAGGTAGATGAATTGGGGGTAGAATACCAGTAATGTTTTCAGGATCCTCATAAATACTGAACTTCTGTGTTCACCTCCTCTCCCGTCATTCTATTACATGCCTAAAACACATCCACTTTTCTTACACGGTTCACTGATTTTTAAAAATTAATCGTTAAGGATATATCTAAAACCTTTGTTTTTCCTCATTAAGTAGGTATCATTGGTAAAAACAATTTTCTACTAGGCATTTTTACTTGCACTTTCATGAGGGTATCAGATACTGTTTTGTTTTGTTTTTTAAAGATTTTATTTCTTTATTTCACACAGAGAGAGAGAGAGCACAAGTAGGCAAAGTGGAAGGCAGAGGGAGAGGGAGAAGCAGGCTCTCTGCCGAGCAGGACCCTGGGATCATGACCTGAGCCGAAGGCAGATGCTTAATCAACTGAGCCACCCCAAGGGTATCAGATACTTAAGTGATGATGTGATGTAGGAGGTCATTGTTTCTTCATTGGGAACAATGTTACTGGAGATAATAGTGTGAAGGATTTGAGGTCAAGAAATTAAAAAAAAAAAAAAGAAACATTGTGGGGAACAAAGAAATAATTCACAAGTCTGTCTAGAGCTATCTAGGAGGGAATGACATTTACGTATTCACTACAGAGTAAATGAGAATATCCCACCTGACTCAATATTTAGACTCAAATTGCTTAATAAAGTAAGACTAGGAGAATGGTAAATAATTGGAAAAGAAAAATAAAAAGGGAACTGCATAGGAAAATAAACAAATTAAATGGATTACATTTTAAAGAAAATCTCATTACCTTATTTATTAGCTATCAGAGGAAGTTATAAAAGCATACAAAAAATAGAATTAAGATGGAAAATATGACAGTAATACAAGGAAACTTTTCTAAATAAGTAGTCAGGTATTGTATTCAATTCTTGTTCCTCCTTATAATGCTTGTATATCTTTTCAAAACTTAAGGAGCCAATGAAGAAGGAATAAATATTCAATATAACTAAGAACTTTTGACTCCTTGAGGCATTTTAAGAAAGACTTCTGACTCACTGATACATTCTAAAAAGAAGGTGAACTACAGCCTTGGCTTATGTTTTTTGTTTTTTTGTTTTTCCCCTCTACTAATTTTTAATGAATTCATTGTCAATCCATAAGGATGCTGAGACCCAGTTATATTTGTCAAAGAAAACTGCTAGCTAAATAATTCGTTGCTATTCATCTATACTTTTTCTTTTGCAACTCCTAAATCCTTTCTAACCTTTGAACATATTCTTTCTGGATTCATTAACTTTTAACTTTCCTGTTATTTTTAGGCAGTTCTATAGTGCCTCTGTGAGATAGTTCTTTGTTTATAGAAAACATCTGTTCAGAGATTAATGTTCAGTGTGTAGCTTAATTAAGATTTAGTGTATATGATGAATTATTTCAGAATAAGGACTGTTGAAAAATAGTATCGTAGTGGACTTAAGTATCTCTTGATCATACAGAGAGATTAGTCTTATTAGAGACTTTAATAAAACCACCCAAACTGATAGACAACTAAACAGACACTGTAAGATGTCAGAGAAATAAGGATCTTTAAAAGTGACAAGATTATCATTATTTAGAATTTCTTCACTCTCTTTTGAGCCATTGAAGTCTAACATGATTTTTTAATGGTTACTTATTATATGCTCTTTCTTGTTAGGTTACTCATTAAAAAATGAAAACAGTGTATTTGTGGAATACAGTAGTAATGCTACATTTCTGTTTCTTATCTATTATGGAGATAGTTCTCTTTAAATTTTAATTCTAGATATAAATGTATATTCCACCTGTTCTTAAAATAGAATATGTGGAAGTTGTACTTACTAAGGACTAATTACCTTCAAGAATGTAGTAAGTAGTTCAAGCAAGTAATGATACCAAATAAGCAATTCTACAACTCTTGCAAGTGTGATTAGCATGTGGTAAGAATATACATATTTAAAGCTGACTATGTCATCTCTTTTTCTCAAGCCTTTTGCTGTGATTATTTTTAATGTCATTTGAAATTGACTTAGCTCACTATTCTACTAGCTCAGGAATAAGTTTGAAAGTGTTTTTTTTTTTTTAACTATGAAAATATTGCAAGAACTTTTTTTTTATTCTTATGTTAATCCCCATACATTACATCATTAGTTTTAGATGTAGTGTTCCATGATTCATTGTTTGTGCATAACACCCAGTGCTCCATGCAGAATGTGCCCTCCTCAATACCCATTACCAGGCTAACCCATCCTCCCACGCCCCTCCCCTCTAGAACCCTCAGTTTGTTTTTCAGAGTCCATCGTCTCTCATGGTTCGTCTACCCCTCTGATTTCCCCTGCTTCATTCTTCCCCTCCTGCTACCTTCTTCTTCTACTTGTTTTTTCTTAACATATATTGCATTATTTGTTTCAGAGGTAGAGATCTGAGATTCAACAGTCTTGCACAGTTCACAGCGCTTACCAGAGCACATACCCTCCCTAGTGTCTATCACCCAGTCACCCCATCCCTCCCACCCCACCCCCCACTCCAGCAACACTCAGTTTGTTTCCTGCGATTAAGAATTCCTCATATCAGTGAGGTCATATGATACAGGTATTTCTCTGATTGACTTATTTCGCTCAGCATAATACCCTCCAGTTCCATCCACGTCGTTGCAAATGGCAAGATCTCATTCCTTTTGATGGCTGCATAATATTCCATTGTGTATATATACCACCTCTTCTTTATCCATTCATCTGTCGATGGACATCTTGGCTCTTTCCACAGTTTGGCTATTGTGGATATTGCTGCTATAAACATCGGGGTGCACGTACCCTTTTGGATCCCTACTTTTGTATCTTTGGGGTAAATACCCAGTAGTGCAATTGCTGGATCATAGGATAGCTCTATTTTCAACTTTTTGAGGAACCTCCATACTGTTTTCCAGAGTGGCTGCACCAGCTAGCATTCCCACCAACCGTGTAGGAGGGTTCCCCTTTCTACGCATCCCCGCCAACATCTGTCGTTTACTGACTTGTTAATTTTAGCCATTCTGACTGGTGTGAGGTGGTATCTCATTGAGGTTTTGATTTGGATTTCCCTGATGCCGAGCGATATTGAGCACTTTTTCATGTGTCTGTTGGCCATTTGGATGTTTTCTTTGGAAAAAGGTCTGTTCATGTCTTCTGCCCATTTCTTGATTGGATCTTTGTTCTTTGGGTGTTGAGTTTGATGAGTTCTTTATAGATTTTGGATACTAGCCCTTTATCTGATAAGTCATTTGCAAATATCTTCTCCCATCCTGTCGGTTGTCTTTTGGTTTTGTTGACTGTTTCCTTTGCTTTGCAAAAGATTTTATCTTGATGAAGTCCCAATAGTTCATTCTTGCCCTTGCTTCCCTTGCCTTTGGCGATGTTTCTAGGAAGAAGTTGCTTCGGCTGAGGTCAAAGAGGTTGCTGCCTGTATTCTCCTTTAGGATTTTGATGGACTCCTGTCTCACATTGAGGTCTTTCAACCATTTGGAGTCTATTTTTGTGTGTGGTGTAAGGAAATGGTCCAGTTTCATTCTTCTGCATGTGGCTATCCAATTTTCCCAACACCATTTGTTGAAGAGACTGTCTTTTTTCCATTGGACATTCTTTCCTGCTTTGTCAAAGATTAGTTGACCATAGAGTTGAGGGTCCATTTCTGGGCTCTCTATTCTGTTCCATTGATCTATGTGTCTGTTTTTGTGCCAGTACCATGCTGTCTTGATGATGACAGCTTTGTAGTAGAGCTGGAAGTCTGGAATTGTGATGCCGCCAGCTTTGCTTTTCTTTTTCAACATTCCTCTGGCTATGCGGGGTCTTTTCTGGTTCCATACAAATTTTAGGATTATTCCATTTCTTTGAAAAAAGTGGATGGTATTTTGATGGGGATTGCATTGAATGTGTAGATTGCTCTAGGTAGCATTGACATCTTCACAATATTTGTTCTTCCAATCCATGAGCATGCAACGTTTTTCCATTTCTTTGTGTCTTCCTCAATTTCTTCCATGAGTATTTTATAGTTTTCTGAGTAAGATCCTTTGTCTCTTTGGGTATATTTATTCCTAGGTATCTTATGGTTTTGGGTGCAATTGTAAATGGGATCGACTCCTTAATTTCTCTTTCTTCTCTCTTGTTGTTGGTGTATAGGAATGCCACTGATTTCTGTGCATTGATTTTATATCCTGCCACTTTACTGAATTCCTGTATGAGTTCTAGCAGTTTTGGGGTGGAGTCTTTGGGGTTTTCCACATAAAGTATCATATCATCTGCAAACAGTGAGAGTTTGACTTCTTCTTTGCTGATTTGGATGCCTTTGATTTCTTTTTGTTGTCTGATTGCTGTGGCTAGGACTTCCAATACTATGTTGAATAGCAGTGGTGATAGTGGACGTCCCAGCTGCGTTCCTGACCTTAGGGGGAAAGCTCTCAGTTTTTCCCCATTGAGAATGATATTCGCTGTAGGTTTTTCATAGATGGCTTTTATGATATTGAGGTATGTACCCTCTATGCCTATACTCTGAAGAGTTTTGATCAAGAAAGGATGCTGTAGTTTGTCAAATGCTTTTTCTGCATCTATTGAGAGGATCCTATGATTCTTGTTCTTTCTTTTGTTAATGTATTGTATCACATTGATTGATTTGTGGATGTTGAACCAACCTTGCAGCCCAGGGATAAATCCCACTTGGTCGTGGTGAATAATCCTTTTAATGTACTGTTGGATCCTATTGGCTAATATTTTGGTGAGAAATTTTGCGTCCATGTTCATCAAGGATATTGGTCTGTAATTCTCCTTTTTGATGGGATCTTTGTCTGGTTTTGGGATCAAGGTAATGGTGGCCTCATAAAATGAGTTTGGAAGTTTTCCTTCCATTTCTATTTTTTGGAACACTTTCAGAAGAATAGGTATTAATTCTTCTTGAAATGTTTGGTAGAATTCCCCTGGGAAGCCATCTGGCCTTGGGGTTTTGTTTTTGGGAGATTTTTGATGACTGCTTCAATTTCCTTAGTGGTTATAGGTCTGTTCATGTTTTGTGTTTCTTCCTGGTTCAGTTTTGATAGTTGATACATCTCTAGGAATGCATCCATTTCTTCCAGGTTATCTAATTTGCTGGCATAGAGTTGCTCATAATATGTTCTTATAATTGTTTGTATTTCTTTGGTGGTGGTTGTGATCTCTCCTCTTTCATTCATGCTTTTGTTGATTTGGGTCATTTCTCTTCTCTTTTTGATAAGTCTGGCCAGGGGTTTATCAATCTTGTTAATTCTTTCAAAGAACCAGCTCCTAGTTTTGTTGATCTGTTCTACTGTTCTTTTAGTTTCTATTTCATTGATTTCTGCTCTGATCTTTATGATTTCTCTTCTCCTGCTGGGTTTAGGCTTTATTTGCTGTTCTTTCTCCAGCTCCTTTAGGTGTAGGGTTAGGTTGTGTACTTGAGACCTTTCTTGTTTCTTGAGAAAGGCTTGTATTGCTATATACTTTCCTCTTAGGACTGCCTTTGATGTATCCGAAAGATTTTCAATAGTTGTATTTTCATTTTCATTGGTTTCCATGTATTTTTTTTAATTCTTCTTTAATTTCCTAGTTGACCCATTCATTCTTCAGTAGGATGCTCTTTAGCCTCCATGTATTTGAGTTCTTTCTGACTTTCCTCTTGTGATTGAGTTCTAGTTTCAAAGCATTGTGGTCTGAAAATAGGCAGGGAATGATCCCAATCTTTTGGTACTGTTTGAGACCTGATTTATGACCTAGGATGTGATCTATTCTGGAGAATGTTCCATGGTGACTAGAGAAGAATGTGTATTCCGTTGCTTTGGGATGGAATGTTCTGAATATGTCTGTGAAGTCCATTTGGTCCAGTGTGTCATTTAAAGTCTTTATTTCCTTGTTGATCTTTTGCTTAGACGATCTGTCCATTTCAGTGAGGGGGATGTTAAAGTCCCCCACTATTATTGTATTGTTGTCGATGTGTTTTTTTGCTTTTGTTATTAATTGCCTTATATAATTGGCTGCTCCCATGTTAGGGGCATAGATATTTACAATTGTTAGATCTTCTTGTTGGATAGACCCTTTAAGTAGGATATAATGTCCTTCCTCATCTTTTATTACAGTATTTGGTTTAAAATCTAATTTGTCTGATATAAGGATTGCCACCCCAGCTTTCTTTTGGTGTCCATTAGCATGGGAAATGGTTTTCCATCCCCTCACTTTCAATCTGGGGGTGTCTTTGGTTCTAAAATGAGTTTCTTGCAGACAGCATATCGATGGGTCTTGTTTTTTAATCCAGTCTGATAGCCTGTGTCTTTTGATTGGGGCATTTAGCCCATTTACATTCAGGGTAACTATTGAAAGATAGGAATTTAGTGCCATTGTATTGCCTGTAAGGTGACTGTTACCATATATTGTCTGTGTTCTTTTCTGGTCTATGTTGCTTGTAGGGTCTCTCTTTGCTTAGAGGACCCCTTTCAAGATTTCTTGTAGGGCTGGTTTTGTGTTTGCAAATTCCTTTAGTTTTTGTTTGTCCTGAAAGCTTTTTATCTCTCCTTCATTTTTCAATGACAGCCTAGTTGGATAGAGTATTCTTGGCTGCATATTTTTCTCATTTAGTGCTCTGAATATATCCTGCCAGTCCTTTCTGGCCTGCCAGGTCTCTGTGGATAGGTCTGTTGCCAATCTAATGTTTCTACCATTGTAGGTTACATATCTCTTCTCCCGAGCTGCTCTCAGGATTTTCTCTATGTCTATGAGACTCGTAAATTTTACTATTAGATGTTGGGGTGTTGACCTATTTTTATTGATTTTTGAGAGGGGTTCTCTGTGCTTCCTGGATTTTGATGCCTGTTTCCTTCCCCAAATTAGGGAAGTTCTCTGCTATAATTTGCTCCATTATACCTTCTGCCCCTCTCTCTCTTTCTTCTTCTTCTGGGATCCCAATTATTCTAATGTTGTTTTGTCTTATGGTATTGCTTATCTCTCGAATTCTGCCCTCGTGATCCAGTAGTTGTTAATCTCTCTTTTTCTCAGCTTCTTTATTTTCCATCATTTGGTCTTCTATATTACTGATTCTCTCTTCTGCCTCATTTATCCTAGCAGTTAGCGCCCCCATTTTTGATTGTACCTCATTAATAGCCTTTTTGATTTCCACTTGGTTAGGTTTTAGCTCTTTTACTTCTCCAGAAAGGGTTTCTCTAATAACTTCCATATTTTTTTCAAGCCCAGCTAGTATCTTAAAGTGATGATTCTGAACTCTAGATCTGATATCGTACTAATGTCCTTATTGAGTAGGTCCCTGGCAGTCGGTACTACCTCTTGTTCTTTTTGTTGAGGTGATTTTTTCCATCTTGTCATTTTGTGCAGAGGAGAATAGATTAATGAGAGAACAAAATGCTAGCAGAGTAACCACGTCCCCAGAAAACATACTCTAAACAAATCAGAAAAGACCTGAAGCAGTGGAAAAAGAAATGGAAAGAGAGAAAAAAGAAAAAGAAAAAAAAGAAAAAGATAAAGATAAAAACAAACAAAAACAAACAAAACAAAACAATGACAACAAAAAAAACCAGAATGTGATCAAATATGATCTATATGGTATATAGATCAGTGCCACACACTAGATTTGGGGTGTATTTTGGTCTGTTAGGAGAAAGCGCCTCCCAAAATTTTAAAGAAAGAAAAACTTACATATGTACAAAAATAAGGGTTAATATGATGAAGGGATGGAATATGACAGTAAAGATGGAAATTATAAAACAATTTTATAAAAGGAATTGATAAGTTGTTTGAAAAAAGAAAGAAGAGGATTTAAAAAAAGAAAAAAGAAAAAAAAGGGAGAGAATGTGATCAAGCAGGGGAGTAGAAAAAACCATATACTAGAGATTTAGGGTATATTTTAATCTGTTAGAGGAAACTATCTCAAAATTTTAAAGAGATAACAACTTATATATATATATGCCAAAAATATGGGTAACTACTATGAAGGGATAGAATATGACTCTAAAAATGAAAAATAAAAATGTTTTTTTAAAAAAAGGGATTGATAAGATGTTGGTTGAAAAAGGGAAAAATAAAAATTAAAAAAAAAAAAACAGTTAAAAAAATTAACTTTGAAAGACTAAAGAATCATGGTAAAAAAGCCATGAATTCTGTGTGCAGTATTCCCCTAGCGCTGGAGTTCTGCCGTTCTCATTGATCGGTAAACTTGGTCTTGGCTGGCTGTTCTCGCTGATCTTCTGGGGAGGGGCCTGTTGCCGTGGTTTCCAAATGTCTCTGCCGGAGGCGGAATTGCCCCGCCCTTGCCCCCTCCCGGCTAAGTAATCTGCTCGGGTTTGCTCTCTGGGGCTTTTGTTCCCTGCGAGCTTTCCGTACAGCTTTGGAGGTGGAGAGTGAAAATGGCGGCCTCCCAATCTCCACCTCGGAGGAGCCGAGAACTCGGGGCCCGCTCCTCAGTGAGTCCCAGAGAAAAGCCATCAGTCACTCCTGTCTCCCCGGTCTCCGGCCGCACTCCGTGCTCACCCGGCCTGCGACCGCGCGCCTCTATCTCTGGCACCCGACCCGGGTGGAGTCTCCAAACCCAGCAGGTCCCTGCGGTGCAGTCCCGCGCGGCTCCTCCGGGGGGAGGAAGGTGAGTCTCCCCGGATCTGCCGCTTGTTGGGTCCCTGCTGGAGGAGCAGTGGCCCGACTGTGCCGCGGATCACGGTTTATGGCAACCCGGAGCTGAGAGCCCATGCCTGGGCTCCGCCTCTGCAGCCGGCTTCCCTGCTCCATTACCTGGGAGCTCTGCCGCACTCAGGCACCCCCGGTCTTTCTGTGACCCCAAGGGTCCTGAGACCACACTGTCCCGGAGGGTTCCACCCTCCGCTTAGCCCCCAGAGTGACGTCCCTCGGCGGAGCAGACTTTTAAAAGTTCCGATTTTGTGCTCCGTGGTTCTATCACTTGCCAGAAGCGGCCGACGGAGGCCCCTCCCCTGCCGTCTATCCTCCCGAATATCACCTCGGATTCACTTCTCCACACGTCCTACCTTCCAGAAAGTGGTCGCTTTTCTGATGAGAGAGTTGTTGCTCTTCTTTTGTTCGATCTCCTGTTGAGTTCGTAGGTGTTCAGAATGGTTTGGTCCCTATCCAGCTGAATTCCTGAGAGGAGACGAAATCCAGGTCTCCTACTCCTCTGCCATGTTGCTCCGCCCCCCCAAGTTTGAAAGTGTTTAATAAAGTTTCTTACTTTAGACCTCAGGAATATGTACTAATTAGATTTGTATCTGGAAGAAAGTAGCATAAAATGTTATAAAGCATCACAAAATAATTAGTGCGTTTTTGTTATTTGAAAAGCAATATATTTTGAAATATTAGACATGAAAAAATAAAGCCACCCTCAAAAATGACCATTTTATGACAAAACTGTGATTGCTTTTAGGAGAGCAGATTCATCTTGTTAGGTTAGAAGTGTGAATTATTCTTCCCCAGTCGGTTTTTGTTTCAGAATGTTGCAAGTGGCTGATTTCAAGAAGTTTATATATAGCCCTGGGCTGATAGTTATAGCCCAAGGATTTGAACTTAAATTTTAAAGAGACTTGACGCTGATTTCTTTAAGGATTCATGCAAATATCCATGAGACAAGGACTTACTATTAATTAAAGGATGATCAAATAGTTGGGTTTCTATATATAACTATGATGTTTAAAACCTTTTGAATATCAAAATGAAGCAAATTAGTCCTCATTTTATCTCATAATACAAAAAAATCTGATCGAAAAAAATATTTATTACATTCCATGTATCAGCTAGGCTCTGTGTCAAAGATTAGTATTAATCCAATCAACAAATATTTATCAGAAGCCTACCAGTTAATTATAGGCATTCTGTCCATACTGCAGATATCACAGTAACCAAACTAGACAATGATTCTGAAACTTACGATGCTTAAGTAAAACAAAGCAACTAGAAATTATGATAAACATTTTAAAGGAAATGAAAAGGATGATGAGAGAGAAAAACAGAGGTTATAAGAGAAAGTTTCCCTGGGAGATGGTATTTAAGCTGAGATGTGGAAGATGAGAAACTAGAAAATAAGGATGAGCATTCCCGGGGGCATCATATGGGAAAGGGCCATAAGGGTCTGAAACAAGCCAAGGCGTTGGACGGACTTAAGAGTGGAATGGCTGGAGATGGGATTTGAGAGGTGGGCCAGCTACTATAGCATTCAGACTTACTATTTACAGACCTTAACATACAGTTACCTCCTATATATTTCCCCATAGCTATCCCACAGGCCCCTTAAACTCAAAATGTCCAAAACTTACTTAAATACTATCATGCTCCTCCTCCTTTGTTATTATATCTGAAAACAGAGTTGTATTCTACTTGGTGTTCTCAGCCCAAGACATTCTTGGAAGTTTCTTTCTATCCTATCTCATGAAGTTTTCTCTATTTTGCTTCTTTAGCATCTCTGAACTCTGTCCTCTAATTAACCCATCCTCTTTCATCATAGTTGCTTGGAATGCAGCAGCAATCTCTTAGCTAGTTTTTGGTCACCATGTGAAGGGTAGAATCAAACCCCAACTCAAACTTTGGTTAGAATGTAGAGACTGAACTCCCACACATGTCAAAAAGGTATGAAAAGGTGGTAACTCACATAATGAGGCTTTCTAAAGAGAGCAGTGCAGGTTCTCAAGTAGGTACAAAATGGGCTTCAGAGAGCAGGGAAAGGAGACCTGATTTTATTGTCCTTAGGAGGTAGGGCTGGGGCAAGGGTTCCATGCAGGAGTGCAGGCTTGCTTGTATGGTTTATGCCTCTGGTGGCACCAAGGGAGTAGATGTGGACTTTCTAACCAGCTTCCCCAGAGGTGTGTGAGAAGAGGAAGAGAGAAAGGTGAGACTTGCAAGTTGTCAGCAGTCAAACATCAAAGCTGAAGTCAAACACTTAATTACACTGGTCCTCATGACTTAGTATTGTTTTCCTAAATTTATTCCCATGCTTCAGTCTAAGTAACTGTTCTAAAATTTAGATTATTTAATATTTTTTTCTTTGCTTATGACTCCATTGTCAAACACAGGAGTCCCCAAGTTTCTTAATGTGGCATGTGAGGGCCACCATTACTTGCATTCTCCTCACATTTTCAAGTTCCCTCACTCTTCTCACCTTCATACTGCATTTTCCAGCCACACTGGATAAGCTGAAGCATCATAATGTGCTTTGCTTTCGCACTTTTGCATTTTTGTATGTGCTGTTCATGATGCCTGACAGATATTCTCTGTTCTGGCCCCATATACTTTTTCTTTTCTAATTTTTTATTTCAAGCTTGAGATATAATTTACATAAAACAAAATTTTTACCCTTTTAACTGTAGAGTTCAATGAAATCTGATGAACATGTAGAGTAATGTAACCATATAATCAAATATAGAGTGTCTCATCCACTATAAAATGTTCTCTTAGGTCCATTTTTTAGTCAAAGCACTCCTGTATTCCTAGCCCCTACTGATCTGATTTGTGTCCCTGTAAGTTTTGCCTTTCCCACGTTGTCTTGTAAATGGAATGATAAGGTAGGTATTGCTTTGTTTCTTTTTCAATTTAGCATAATGCTTTTGAGATGAGATTCATCAGCATATTTGAATATATTCAGTAGTTCCTTTTTATTTCTGAATAGGTATTATGGTATAGATATACTACAATGTGTTTATATGTCGATCAGTTGATAGACATATATATTATTTCCAGTTTAGGGCAATTACAAATAAATTAACTATGTTTATTCTTTATACAGGTTTAATGTTTATTGCTATACAGGTCTTTCTGTGTGGATATAAGTTTTCATTTTTTAGATAAATATGTTGGGAAGGAATTGCACATTCTATGATAAGTGTTTACTTTTATAAGAAATTGTAAAACTTTTCCAAATGTTTGTGCCATTTAAAATTTCTACCAGCAAAATATGGAATCTCCTTTGCTCTTGTATTGATATTGTTAATTTCTTAAAAAAATATTCTAGGTGGCATGTAGTGTATGTTACTGCATTTTTTTAATGGCTAATGATGATGAGCGTCTCTTCCTGTGCCAATTTGTCACTCATTTATCTTCTTTGATGAAGTATCTGTTCAAATATTTTTAACCACTAATATTAATTAGGTTGATGGTCTTATTATTATTGAATTGCAGGGCTTTTTATATTCTTAGCAAGATCCTTTTGCTCAGATGTGTTTGTAAATATATATATTTTTTTCCCTATGGCAGACAACTTTCATTTTTACTCTCTGCCCAGCAGCAATGGTCCTTTGCCTGGATCTGCTGCCTGCCCCACCCACCATCAGGAAGCTTTTGATTCTACTCCTCCATAAGAGGCAGTAGATTATTCTCTGGGACCACGGCACATGAGTATTCCTGCCTTTCCCCCAATAGCTTACTGTGATTGCTTGGTATGCAAGAAGGAACAGTGGAATGTTGGGAATTTTGTGGTTTTGTATCATAAAGGACAGAGTCAGTCACTCTTAGGTCTTCTATTCTGCTCCCTGTATTTCTCATGAGCATTAATGAAGCTCTTGTAAAGAGCTGGCAAATGACCATGGACACCTCTCATGTCTGGGCTCCTGAGAATTCCAAACTCTCACTCCAGCTTAAACTTAGCCTTTATGTATTTGTTAACAATTAATCGTTTTTCTTTCTCTGATACGCTGGTGGCTGCTTCTTTCTCCCTGACCATGCCAGAAGTAGAAAAAAACAAAAAACAAAAAACAAACAAACAAAACAAAAAATAACAAAAAAAACTTGATATATGTTCTCTCTCCTCAGGGGGCCTTGCTTTCTTTCCCAATTCAGTTTCTAAGTTGCTTTGGTCTTGCATTTTTGGTCTAATAGAGTAGATCTTTTTGATGCCTCACAACACAAAAGTCTTGTTGGTGGAAGAAAAGGAAGCTGAGCAGATTAGGTTGCTCAGACAATCCTGTGGTTGTGGGTGGGAGAAGTAGGTTACAAGGAGAAACATGGCTTGTTTTTGTCTGTATAGATATCCTGATGCATATTTTTATATACTGATAACAAAGGAGAGAGACTATAAAGGTCTTTGTATTATACCGAATCTCTGTTATTTTACTCAGGTAAATTCAGTTTTTTAAATTCTAAATGAAAAGTTTAAAAATTTATTCACAGTTCACTAGCTACTCATTTAAATTCCAACAACTGAAAGCTAAGAAAAATAAAATGCCTAGTGGAACACTTTGTTCTGTTGATATCTCAGCAATTTAGCCATTACTGTATTAACCAAATAAAATTATACTGAAAATTGAGTTTCCATATTACATTCATATTGCATCATATATATTAAATTTATAGTTAGTAAAAAGCATGTATTTATAATTATAGTCACAAATTCATTAAAATGATATATTGGGTTACTTTCTTAGTAAAGTCTGATAAAAATAAATGTATTCTAAATACTGAATCAAAAGTTTATTAAAAAATCCATCAACAGGGGCACCTGGGTGGCTGTCATTCAGCGTCTGCCTTCAGCTCAGGTCATGATCCCAGGGTCCTGGGATCGAGCCCCGCATCGGGCTCCCTGCTCAGTGGGGAGCCTGCTTCTCCCTCTCCCCCTGCTTGTGTTTCCTCTCTGTCTCTCTCTCTCTCTCTGTCAAATAAATAAATAAAATCTTAAAAAAAAAAAATCCATCAACAGTTCACTTCCACTCTTTTCCGATAATGCATAATTTTGAATCTTTCTGACTTCTAAGAATTCAGTCAATCATTAAAATGTCTGATAATTTTGAATACATTTGAGGGATTTCTTTTCTAAATTATGGACTTCCTCAAAGAAGTTAGCCTCAAGTATATTTTGTTGCAGTCCACACAGATTTGTTCCTTGTTTACAGAGATGTAAAGACCAAGTAGAATTTATCAGCTTAGGGGTGCCTGGGTGGCTCTGTCCATTAGTGGTGTCCAACTCTTCATTTTGGCTCAGGTGGCGATCTCAGGGTTGTGGGATCTAGCCCTCTGTTGGACTCCACACTCTGCAGAGTCTTCTTGGGATTCTTTCCCTCTCACTCCCCCACTGCCTCTCCCCCTGCTCACATGTGTTTTCTCTCTCTCTCTCAAAAAAATAAATAAAATCTTTAAAAAAAAAAAGAATTTTTAACTTAGACACAGGGAATAATAGTTACTACTACATATTATTATGTAATAGTTCACATATGACCTGAAAGAGAACAGAGATCAGAAAAGATGATCACCAAAGCAGCTATATAGCTCTCTAAATTTAGAAGGTGGATTATAAGTACTATCATGGAATCCCTCTTTTTATTCCAGCAACTCTCCTCTTCTCCTGGGTCCTTTCATCCTTTATGGATGGCAAGCATGGGCAGCATTGGAGTACTGGATGACAACAGTTTAATATTACAAGCCCTTTTCCACCCATCCCACTTTTCCTCATCTTGACTTGTGTGGGACTCCTGGACTGTAATGTTTGTTCCTCCATGAAGGCATCGACAGGTGACTGAATGTGGGCCAGACCACATTTGTTTTGATATACTTAATTCTTTATATCTCAGGTGTATTCAGTTTTGCCAAAAACTTGGGCACAATTAAAAAATACAACTCAAAAGGGAGGATTTCTTTAGAGTGTATATTACATGTGAGTAGTTTAAGTGGAAACTTGGTAACCATTCATAGATTGTATCCTTCACAGGCATCTACTAGTTAAGGCTCATTTTTCCTCAAGTTTTTATCTTCACTTTGATCCAGGAGAAAAACCCTGTCCCCAGCTTTGGGCTTTGGGCTATGATCCATCTTACTACTTCTTCCCAGCCACCAGTATTAAGTACTTGAAGGCCAGATGGCTCAGTTCATCTTACTCCATGGGAATGGGGTGGAGAGTGGGGAAAAAAGACTTGGGAGACTGTGCGAGGGAAGACTGGCCACAGCAGAACAATCCCCCCGTGAGGTGTAGCACTCCATGACCCAAAGAACATTCCAGGATGGGCTTTGTTATGCTAAATTCAGTTCCTTGGGCTCCTGGGTGGCTCAGTCAGGTTAAGTGTCTGACTCTTGACTCTTGATTTCAGCTCAAGTCATGATTCAGGGTCCTGGGATCAAGACCCTAATGGGGCTCTGCACTCAGCAGGGAGTTTGCTTGCGGATTCTCTCTCCCTCTGCCCCTCCCCCTGCTGTCATGCTCTCTCTCTCTCTGTCTCTCTCCCCTTTTCTCTCAAATAAATAAGTATAACTAAGTTCAGTTCCCTTCAACACCTGTGATGCCACCACTGTGAAGTAGAGAGTTGATATTCTTCCCAGTTCAAGTGGGACCCGTTTAATTAAACACACACACAGGTCCACATACACAAATGCCCTACATACAAACCTCTCCACACAAGAACTTTCGTCTCCAAAAGGAAACATTAATTATTTATAAGTATACAGTCTCATTCATAGGTTTTAGTTGGAATAAACATAGCACAGTTAATAGACAAAATAATTTTGGGTCCTATAACAAGCATTTTCAATCTATTTTATTAAATATCCAGTACACTGTTTTTTTTTTTTTTTCCCAGCTTTGCAACATAATTGACATATAACATTGTATAAGTTTAAAGTATACAATGTGATGATTTGATGTACATATGTATTGTGAAATGATTATCACAATAAGGGAGCGGGGCTTTTTAATTTACATATACCGTTTTCTGGCCCAAATTAGTGCTGCGTCTCTTGTCTAGCTAAGAATGTATCCTGTAGACCTACTCCAGCGTGTAGTATTGGGGCGAGGCCAACAAATAGAGGCCCTGCTCAGGTGGCCTCTTGTGTTGTCTTTGTGTGGTGTAGGCAGTGAGAGGTATGCCCATTTAGAGTAGAAAGAGCCTCACTTTAGCCATGAACTCAGTCACCCAACAGGCTCCCATGCAGTTATAAAGGCTTCCTGGGTTTGTTAAGTGGGTGTGTTTTAAGTGCAGGAAAAGATTACTGAAGAATCACATTTGTGGCTCAAATCCAGCAATTTCTCTGTTAGATTTCTGGTTAGGATCAAAATTTTAAAGTAATATATTCTCGGTAATACAGGACTATCCACTTTAATAAAACTAAGGACTACCTTTAATAAAACTAAGGAAGTCCAAACAAATATAAATGTATTGCTGATTATAAACAGCTGCATTCTTCTCATTGAAAAAATAGTTTTTACAGAAATTGCTTTATTACTTTAGTTTCATTTTTATTTTTATGCTTTTTTTTGATGTAATAACTTTTTCTTTTCTGTGTATTTATGGAGATCTTCTATTTATTGTAAATGCTACCTGTTTTCCCTTTGTGGTTGTAATATTTGTCTTAATTGGTTCAAATACAAAAATGCTATTTAACTAAAAGTAGTAATTGAATACTAATATATGCAAATACATATATGACAAAATCTGAACGTTGTTTGAGAAATATATCAATTTGAAAAACCCTGGCTTTAGGGGGAGAAAGGTGCAACTGGGAGGGGGTATGAGTAGAATTCTAAGCACATTGCCTGGTTATGCATGCCGGGTCATAAGGCTTCCCAGGCCTCTCTGAGTGTAAGACCTGCGACCCATTTCAGAACTATCAACCCACTGAAGTCTCCACAAGAGTCTGCAAAGTTTAACCATAACCAGTTCTCTGTAACTTGGGTCAAATCTCATTTCTAGTTAGGGTGTCTTAAAAGTACTCTTCCCCCTGGTGTTGGGAGGAAGAGTCATTTTATAAATTGTGCATTTTCTTTGGAAAAGTCTGCATTTTAGAACAGAAAGAGTCAAATTTGAAACTAGTAGATTTGGTTTTGAATTTCAGAATTCCGGTTTCATGTCAATGTGGGGGAACTTGGGCAAGACTTTCAAACTCCTTGTGTTTTCCTGTGCTTCTTATGTGTAAAATTGCAATAGTAATTCCAAAGGTAGTTAGTATTAAATGAGTGTGTGTATATATATGTGTGTATGTGTGAGAATAAATGGGAATATATAAGTACATATATATATAATTGTAATACATATTTCATTATGATATATGATGTATATGTGTGTATGTATATAACACACACACACATAATATATATCATCTTACTTTATTAACCTGAAGAACAAAGGGGTTGTTGACCTATTATTATTTTTGTGAAAATGCTCTTGAAATACACCTACATAGTCTTGGGGGAAAGAAAGGACTTCTTCCTTTGATTCATTAAGAAGAAGATCAAATAGAATAATTATTGTTTGTTTCAGTTTGGAAAGGATGACTTTACCACATTTAAGGTTGAACATGACCTAGGAAAAAAGGAAAATATAATATGATAGAAATTCTTGAGGGAGAAATAATATGTGGAGAGCTCATTGCCCTCTAGCCAGGTGGATTCAGGGAAGGGATAAAGTAGCAATTTTGAGACAAAGCAGGCAAAGAGATGCATATGATACATCTCTAAGCCAAAGCTCTTTGAGTGGGGGATCGGAAGTGAGGACCTTTAGTAACTTGAAGGGAAATCTGAAAGAAAGGGATTATGACTGCTCTCTACATAGAATACTGGGGATATGTGTCCTTTATTAACTTGACTGTTGTCTAGGTAGATATGACTGAGAAGGTTTTCCTGCTTTCCTGTGACAGCATGTGTTGGACATGAGATGTAGAATTTCCCCATGTGCCATTAAGCAGCTACAGAGCGGCTGGAATCAGGACAAGGAGGCTGCCTTCTTTGCTTGACTTTGTGACTAGAAGCAAATGCTACGTGCTATTGGAATGATCTTAACTCACACTTAAAAGGGCATGGACTTTTTTATCTGAAGCAATCTGAATGATAATAGAAAACAATCATATACAAAAAAGTAGAGGTTCACAATGGTGGTTGGGGAAGATGACAAAACTGAGCTTGGAGGGCATAGTCTCACAGCCTGTATTTCCCCAAATCATCCTTCCAGCAAGATGAAGTCTTTTATGGTGTACCTCCAGGAAGGGAACATAGGGAGTCTGGATATTAGTCTTGTCCCTTATGATCTCATTTAGATTTATACACATTTTGAAGGCATATTGGAGTTTATAATTTTAAAAGAAGAAATGAATCACACTGGATGAAATTTATGGAAATGAAGCAGCCCAAGTTTCATTCACTTGTACTTTGCCAAAAAACAAAACCATAAATATCCCCATTCACACTTTAATATTAATAATGCTCATAAAAACTATCATTTTCCCTCTTAATTCCATTATTTTGAATTCTTTTGTATTTCCCGCTCTTCCTAACCTGGCCTGCAAAAAGCACTTAGCTAAGTGATTTATTCTGTATTTGTTTGGGAACATTTTGAGACAAGTTATAAGCAATCACTCTTGAAAGAAGTGGAGGGTGCAGCCATATGCTAAACGTTCTGTATTTCCCCATTAAGGAAGAGAACAGAATGGCATTTCAGAGTCTTTCATTCTTTCCTCCATCTCAGAATTATGTGCTTCCACCCTAGGAGATTTAATGAGAATGCTAATTCAAGAGAATGCTTCTAGTTAAGCAGTTGAAGACAAGAAAACAATATAAAACACTTAAACTCTCTTTAAAGTCAACTTGTCATTTCTTCTTACTCTATATTTTTTTCATTGGGCTATTTTATGAATGCTCATGGCTTTGCCCGTTATTGAGAAATGGCTAATAAAATTATTTCTCTAGCCTACTGTTCTCCTTTAAGTCCCAAACTGGTATAGCTAGTCACTAAGTTTATTTCTCTTTTTAAAAGTTTTAAAAGTAATCAAGACACAGGATGTCTGAAATTGAACTTATTTCCATCTTCTTCCTATGACCGTATTCATTTATTTCTGCTAAACAGTTTAGGAAATTAAGGATTATCTGTGCTGAATCCTAATGTTTAATCCCTCATAGCTCACGTTTACCACCTATGTATCTCTCAAATCTGTTGACTTCTCTCCGTCCACACCATAGCTAGTGATCTGTTCAAAACTCTAATCATGTTACTACCATCCCCTTATTCCAAATACACTATGCTTAAAATATTCAATGTCATGCCAATGTTACCAGGACATAGGTCACTATCCTTAAAATTGCCTGGAAGTTACTTCAAGGTCTAGACTTGCACTGTCTGATATGGTGGCCATTAGCCATATTTGTTTGAAATAGAACAAGTCTAAATTGAAATACACTGTTAATGTAAAATGCACACTGAGTTTTCAAGACTTTGGATGAAGAAATAAAGCATTATTAAATATACCATCAATATTTTATTTAAATATTTATTTATTTGACACAGAGAGAGAGCACAAGTAGGGCAGAGAGGCAGGCAGAGGGAGAAGGAGAAGCAGGCTCCCCACTGAGCAGGGAGCCCGATGTGGGGCTCGATCCCAGGACCCTGGGATCATGACCTGAGCTAAAGGCAGCCACTTAACCAACTGAACCACCCAGGGGACCACCATCAATATTTTTTATACTGATTACATGTTAAAATGGTATTTAAGAAATACTGGTTTAAATATATTAGTAAAATTTATTATACTGATTCTTTTTTACTGTTTATTTTTTTTTTAAAGATTTTTTATTTTTTTTTATTTGCAGAGAGAGAGAGAGCACAAGTGGGGGGGGCGGCAGGCAGAGGGAGAGGGAGACGCAGGCTTGCCACTGAGCAAGGAGCCCAATGCAGGACTCAATCCCAGGACCCTGGGATCATGACCTGAGCCGAAGGCAGATGCTTAACCATCTGAGCCACCCAGGCACCCCTCTTTTTTACCTTTTTAATGTAGCTATTAGAAAATTTAAAACTATAAAAATTTCTGTCATGGTATTTTGTTTTTATTTTTTTTTTATTATGTCATGTTAATCACCATACATTACATCATTAGTTTTTGATGTAGTGTTCCATGATTCATTGTTTGCATATAACACCCAGTGCTCCATGCAGTATGTGCCCTCTTTAATACCCATCACCAGGCTAACTCCTCCCCCCACCCCCCTCCCCTCTAGAACCCTCAGTTTGTTTCTCAGAGTCCATAGTCTTTCATGGTTCGTCTCCCCCTCCGATTTCCCCCCCTTCATTTTTCCCTTCCTGCTATCTTCTTTTTTTTTCTTTAACATATAATGTATTATTTGTTTCAGGGGTACAGGTCTGTGATTCAACAGTCTTGCACAATTCATACTGCTCACCATAGCACACACCCTCCCCAATGTCTATCACCCAGTCACCCCATCCTTCCCACCCCCCACCACTGCAGCAACCCTCACTTTGTTTCCTGAGATTAAGAATTCCTCATATCAGTGAGGTCATATGATACCTGTCTTAGTCTGATTGACCTATTTCGCTCAGTATAACACCCTCCAGTTCCATCCATGTCATTGCAAATGGCAAGATTTCATTCCTTTTGAGGGCTGCATAATATTCCATTGTATGTATATACCACGTCTTCTTTATCCATTCATCTGTCGATGGACATCTTGGCTCATTCCATAGTTTGGCTATTGTGGACATTCCTGCTATAAACATCAGGGTGCACGTACTACATTTGTATCTTAGGAATAAATACCCAGTAGTGCAATTGCTGGGTCATATGGTAGCTCTATTTTCAACTTTTTGAGGAACCTCCATACTGTTTCCCAGAGTGGCTGCACCAGCTTGCATTCCCACCAACAGTATAGGAGAATTCCCCTTTCTCAGCCTCCCTGCCAACATCTGTTGTTTCCTGACTTGTTAATTTTAGCCATTCTGACTGGTATGAGGTGGTATCTCATTGAGGTTGTGATTTGATTTCTCTGATGCCGAGCGATGTTGAGCACTTTTCATGTTTCTCTTGGCCATTTGAATGTCTTCTTTGGAAAAATGTCTGTTCATGTCTTCTGCCTATTTCTTGATTGGATCATTTTTTCTTTGGGTGTTGAGTTTAATAAGTTCTTTATAGATTTTGGATACTAGCCCTTTATCTGATATGTCATTTGCAAATATCTTCTCCCATTCTGTTGGTTGTCTTTTGGTTTTGTTGACTGTTTCTTTTGCTTTGCAAAAGCTTTTTATCTTGATGAAGTCCCAATATTCATTCTTGCCCTTGCTTCCCTTGCCTTTGGCGATGTTTCTCGGAAGAAGTTGCTGCAGCTGAGGTCGGAGAGGTTGCTGCCTGTGTTCTCCTTTAGGATGTTGATGGACTCCTGTCTCACATTGAGGTCTTTCAACCATTTGGAGTCTATTTTTGTGTGTGGTGTAAAGAAATGGTCCAGTTTCATTCTTCTGCATGTGGCTGTCCAATTTTCCCAACACCATTTGTTGAAGAGACTGTCATTTTTCCATTGGACATTCTTTTCCGGCTTTATCAAAGATTAGTTGACCATAGAGTTGAGGTTCCATTTCTGGGCTCTCTATTCTGTTCCATTGATCTATGTGTCTGTTTTTGTGCCAGTACCATACTGTCTTGATGATGACAGCTTTGTAATAGAGCTGGAAGTCTGGAATTGTGATGCTGCCAGCTTTGCTTTTCTTTTTCAACATTCCTCTGGCTATTCGAGGTCTTTTCTGGTTCCATACAAATTTTAGGATTATTTGTTCCATTTCTTTGAAAAAAGTGGATGGTACTTTGATAGGGATTGCATTAAATTTGTAGATTGCTCTAGGTAACATTGACATTTTTCACAATATTTGTTCTTCCAATCCATGAGCATGGAACATTTTTCCATTTCTTTGTGTCTTCCTCAATTTCTTTCATGAGTATTTTATAGTTTTCTGAGTACAGATTCTTTGCCTCTTTGGTTAGATTTATTCCTAGGTATCTTACGGTTTTGGGTGCAGTTGTAAATGGGATTGACTCCTTAACTTCTCTTTCTTCTCTCTTGTTGTTGGTGTATAGGAATGCCACTGATCCGTGCATTGATTTTATATCCTGCCACTTTACTGAATTCCTGTATGAGTTCTAGCAGTTTTGGGGTGGAGTCTTTGGGGTTTTCCACATGAAGTATCATATCATCTGCAAACAGTGAGAATTTGACTTCTTCTTTGCCAATTTGGATGCCTTTTATTTCTTTTTGTTGCCTGATTGCTGTGGCTAGGGCTTCTAATACTATGTTGAATAGCAGTGGTGATAGTGGACATCCCTGCCAAGTTCCTGACCTTAGGGGAAAAGCTCTCAGTTTTTGCACATTGAGAATGATATTCTCTGTGGGTTTTCAGAGGTGGCTTTTATGATACAGAGGTATGTAACCTCTGTGCCTATACTGAAGAGTTTTGATCAAGAAAGGATGCTGTACTTTGTCAAATGCTTTTTCTGAATCTATTGAGAGGATCATATGATTCTTGTTCTTTCTTTTGTTAATGTATTGTATCACATTGATTGATTTGCGGATGTTGAACCAACCTTGCAGCCCAGGGATAAATCCCACTGTGGTTGTGGTGAATAATCCTTTTAATGTACTGTTGGATCCTATTGGCTAGTATTTTGGTGAGAATTTTTGCATCCATGTTCATCAAGGATATTGGTCTGTAATTCTCCTTTTTGATGGGATCTTTGTCTGGTTTTGGGATCAAGGTAATGGTGGCCTCATAAAACGAGTTTGGAAGTTTTCCTTCCATTTCTATATTTTGGTACACTTTCAGAAGACTAGGTATTAATTCTTCTTTAAATGTTTGGTAGAATTCCCCTGGGAAGCCATCTGACCCTGGGCTTTTGTTTTTTGGGAGATTTTTGATGACTGCTTCAGTTTCCTTAGTGGTTATAGGTCTGTTCAGGTTTTCTATTTCTTCCTGGTTCAGTTTTGGTAGTTGATACATCTCTAGGAATGCGTCCATTTCTTCCAGGTTATCTAATTTGCTGGCATAGAATTGCTCATAATATGTTCTTATAGTTGTTTATATTTCTTTGGTGTTGGTTGTGATCTATCCTCTTCCATTCATGATTTTGTTGATTTGGGTCATTTCTCTTTTCTTTTTGATAAGTCTGGCCAGGGGTTTATCAATCTTGTTAATTCTTTCAAAGAACCAGCTCCTAGTTTCAGTGACCTGTTCTACTGTTCTTTTGGTTACTATTTCATTGATTTCTGCTCTGATCTTTATTACTTCTCTTCTCCTGCTGGGTTTAGGCTTTATTTGCTGTTTTTTCTCCAGCTCCTTTAGGTGTAGGGTTAGGTTGTGTATTTGAGACCTTTCTTGTTTCTTGAGAGAGGCTTGTATTGCTATATCCTCACCTCTTAGGACTGCCTTTGCTGCATCCCAAAGATTTTGAAGAGTTGTGTTTTCATTTTCATTGGTTTCCATGAATTTTTTAAATTCTTCTTTAATTTCCTGGTTGACCCATTCATTCTTTAGTAGGATGCTCTTTAGCCTCCACGTATTTGAGTTCTTTCCAACTTTCCTTTTGTGATTGAGTTCTAGTTTCAAAGCACTGTGGTCTGAAAATAGGCAGGGAATGATCCGAATCTTTTGGTACCATTTGAGACCTGATTTGTGACCTAGGATGTGATCTATTCTGGAGAATGTTCCATGGGCACTAGAGAAGAATGTCTATTCTATTGCTTTAGGATGGAATGTTCTGAATATATCTCTGAAATCCATTTAGTCCAGTGTGTCATTTAAAGTCTTTACTTCCTTGTTGATCTTTTGCTTAGATGATCTATCCATTTCAGTGAGGGGGGTGTTAAAATCCCCACTATTATTGTATTGTTGTCGGTGTGTTTCTTTGCTTTTGTTATTAATTGCCTTATATGATTGGCTGCTCCCATGTTAGGGGCATAGATATTTAAAATTGTTAGATCTTGTTGGATAGACCCTTCAAGTGGGATGTGTGTCCTTCCTCATCTCTTATTATAGTCTTTGGTTTACAATCTAATTTGTCTGATATAAAGATTGCCACCCCAGCTTTCTTTTGGTGTCCGTTAGTGTGGGAAATGGTTTTCCACTCCCTCACTTTCTATCTGGGGGTGTCTTTGGGTCTAAAATGAGTCTCTTGAGACAGCATATCAATGGGTCTTGTTTTTTTTTTTTTTTTAAAGATTTTATTTATTTATTTGAGAGAGAGAGAATGAGAGACAGAGAGCATGAGAGGGAGGAGGGTGAGAGGGAGAAGCAGACTCCCTGCCGAGCAGGGAGCCCGATGCGGGACTCGATCCTGGGACTCCAGGATCATGACCTGAGCCGAAGGCAGTCGCTTAACCAACTGAGCCACCCAGGCGCCCAATGGGTCTTGTTTTTTAATCCAATTTTATACCCTGTGTCTTTTGGTTGGGGAATTTAGCCCATTTACATTCAGGGTAACTTTTGAAAGACATGAATTTAGTGCCATTGTATTGCCTGTAAGGTGACTGTTACTGTATATTGTCTGTGTTCCTTTCTGGTCTGTGTTACTGTTAGGCTCTCTCTTTGCTTAGAGGACCCCTTTCAAGATTTCTTGTAGGGCTGGTTTTGTGTTTGCAAATTTCTTTAGTTTTTGTTTGTCCTGGAAGCTTTCTATCTCTCCTTCTATTTTCAGTGACAGCCTAGCTGGATATAGTATTCTTGGCTGCATATTTTCCTAATTTAGTGCTCTGAATATATCATGCCAGTCCTTTCTGGCCTGCCAGGTCTCTGTGGATAGGTCTGTTGCCAGTCTAATGTTTCTACCATTGTAGGTTACATATCTCTTCACCTGAGCTGCTCTCAGGATTTTCTCTTTGTCTCTGAGACTCGTAAGTTTTACTATTAGATGTCAGGGTGTTGACCTATTTTTATTGATTTTGAGAGGGGTTCTCTGTCCCTCCTGGATTTCTATGCCTGTTTCCTTCCCCAAATTAGGGAAGTTCTCTGCTATAATTTGCTCCAGTATACCTTCTGCTCCTTTCTCTCTTTCTTCTTCTTCTGGGATCCCAATTATTCTAATGTTGTTTCATCTTATGGTATCACTTAACTCTCAAATTCTGCCCTTGTGATCCAGTAGTTGTTTATCTCTCTTTTTCTCAGCTTCTTTATTTTCCATCATTTGGTCTTCTATATTACTGATTCTCTCTTCTGCCTCATTTATCCTAGCAGTTAGAGCCTCCATTTTTTTTAATTATGTTATGTTAATCACCATACAGTACATCATTAGTTTTTGATGTAGTGTTCCATGATTCGTTATTTGTGTATAACACCAGTGCTCCATGCAGAACGTGCCCTCTTTAATACCCATCACCAGACTAACCCATCTTCCCACCCCCCTCCCCTCTAGAACCCTCAGTTTGTTTTTCAGAGTCCATGGTCTCATGGTTCATCTCCCCCCTCCAGTATCATTCCTTCATTCTTCCCTTCTTGCTATCTTCTTCTTCTTCTTTTTTTTTTTTTTTTTTAGCATATATTGTATTATTTGTTGCAGAGGTACAGATCTGTGATTCAACAGTCTTGCACAATTTACAGTGCTCACCATAGCACATACCTTCCCCAATGTCTATTGATTGCACCTCATTAATAGCCTTTTTGATTTCAACTTGGTTAGATTTTAGTTCTTTTATTTGTCCAGAAAGGGCTTCTCTAATATCTTGCATGCTTTTTGCAAGCCCAGCTAGTATCTTTAAAATCGTCATTCTGAACTCTAGTTCCGACATCTTACTAATGTCCGTATTGATTAGGTCCCTGGCAGTTGGTACTGCCTCTTGTTCTTTTTGTTGAGGTGATTTTTTCCATCTTGTCATTTTGTACAGAGGAGAATAGATGAATGAGAGAACAAAATGCTAACAGGGTAACAACTTCCCCAGAAAAATATACACTAAGCAAATCAGAAGAGACCTGAAACCGGGGGAAAAGAAAGGGAAAGAAAGAAAAAAGAAAAAAAGAAAAAGAAAGGATAAAAACAAACAAAAAAACAGAATATGATCAAATATGATCAGGCTGGTGCATAGATCAGTGCCACACACTAGGTTTTGGCCATATTTTGGTCTGTTAGAAAAAAGTGCCTCCTAAAATTTTAAAGAAAGAAAAACTTATATATGTACAAAAATAAGGGTAAATACAATGAAGGGATGGGATATGACTGTAAAGATGAAAATTATAAAAGATTTTATAAAAGGATATGATAAGAAGTTGTTTGAAAAAAGATAAAGAGGATTTAAAAAAAAAAATAGAGAATGTGATCAGGCAGGATACTAGAACAAAGCCATACACTAGAGATTTAAGGTGTATTTTGGTCTGTTAGAAGAAACTATCCCAAAATTTTAAAGAGAGAACAACTTATATATATGTACCAAAAATAAGGTTAACTGCTATGAAGAGATAGAGTATGACTCTAAAAATGAAAAATAAAGAAGATTTTTTAAAAAAAGGATTGATAAGATGTTGGTTGAAAAAGGAAAACAGAAAAATTAATTAAAAAAAACAAAGTTAAAAAAATTAACTTTGAAAGACTAAAGAATCACGGGGAAAAAGCAATGAATTCTATGTGCAGTATTCCTCTAACAGTGGAGTTCTGCCGTTCTCATTGATCGGTAAACTTGGTCTTGGCTGGCTGTTCTTGTAGATCTTCTGGGGGAGGGGCCTGTTGCCATGGTTCTCAGATGTCTTTGCCGGAGGTGGAATTGCCCCGCCCTTGCCGGTCAGGGCTAAGTAATCAGCTCGGGTTTGCTCTTGGGAGCTTTTTTCCCCTGCAATCTTTCGGTACAGCTTTGGAGGACGAGAGTGAAAATGGTGGCCTCCCAATCTCTGCCCTGGAGGAGCCGAGAACTCGAGGCCCCGCTCCTCAGTGCGCCCCCAGAGAAAAGCAGTCAATCAGTCCCATCTTCCGGTCTCTGGCTGCACTCCGTGCTCACCCGGCCTGTGACCCAATGTTTCTATATCTGGCACACAACCCCGTGTGGAGTCTCCAAACCCAGCAGATCCCTGCGGTGCACTCCCGTGCCTCTCCTCCCGCGGGAGGAAGGGGAGTCTCCCTGGATCTGCTGCTTGTTGGGTCCTTGCTGGAAAAGCAGTGGCCCGACTGTGTTGTGGATCACGGTTTATGGCAACCCCGAGCTGAGAGCCCGTGCCTGGGCTCCGCCTCTGCAGCCGGTTTCCCTGCTCCAATACCTGGGAGCTCTGCCGCACTCAAGCATCCCCGGTCCTTCTGTGACCCTGAGGGTCCTGAGACCACACTGTCCCAGCGAGGGTTCTACCCCCACTTAGCCAGTGGATGGACGTCCCTCAGTGGAGCCGACTTCTAAAAGTTCCGATTTTGTGCTCTGCTTCTCTATCACTTGCCAGTAGCGGCTGATGGAGGCTCCCTCCCCCGCCATCTATCTTCCTGAATATTGCTTCAGATTCACTTCTCTGCACGTCCTACCTTCCAGAAAGTGGTCACTTTTCTGTTCAGAGAGTTGCTGCTATTCTTTTCTTCAATCTCCTGTTGAGTTCGTAGGTGTTCAGAATGGTTTGAATCCTATCTAGCTGAATTCCTGGGACCAGACAAAATTTAGGTCTCCTACTCCCTCGCCATCTTGCTCCTTATTCCTCTGTCATGGTATTTTAATTAGGCAGCACTTGTCTAAACCAGAATCCTGCTTTCACTTTTCTTCTCCAGTTTCACTGTACTTCTTTAAGTTCCTATAAGGTAAAATACTTGGCCATTGTATGTTTTTCTCCATGTTTTTGCAATGATCTATTCACGCCCTGTGCTCCTATAATTTCTTAAGGTCTCAGTTCAGTTATCACTTAGGAAAGATTCTTTATATCTCTGATTAGGTTAAATTCTTGCATTATAAGCTCGCATGGCACCAGCGATTTCTCTGTCATGGCATTGATCATGGTCAAAATTTTAGGAATTTCTGTATATTATTTTTGTGTTTTGCCCACTGCCTTAGTCTATTTGGGCTGCTATAATAGAAATATCATAGACCAGGTGGCTCATAAACAACAGAGATTTATTTCTCATGGTTTTAGAGGCTGAGAAATCCAAGATCAAAGCTCCAGTGACTGGTGAGGACCCACAGCTGTCTTTTTGCTGTGTCCTCACATGGGAGATGGCAGAAAGGATCTCTCTGAGGTCCTAAGGGCACTGATCTTGTTAATGAAGGCTCTGCCCTCATGACCTAATCACCTCCCAAAGGCCCCATCTCCAAATACACTCACACTGGGGATTTTCAATATATGAATTTGGGGGGACACAAACATTCAGTCCGTAGCATCCAGTAAACTGTATTTTTTATAAGGGCATAGACCATGTCTGGTTTTGCTTACCATTATATGCTCGGTTTCCAAAACAGTACCTGGTCACATGCTGAGAGATTAATAATATTTAGAAATGACAAAAATGGATCAAACCATTAATATGGAAATATGGGAAACCATCATGGCTATATATTCTGGAAGGATCTGGCAGAGATACAATGGACAAACTTAAAAGGAATTTCTTTTGCTACTTTGGATTACTGTTACAGCAAATATGCACCTCACTCCCCCTTCTGTGGTCACAGTATACTTCTGGGATCCTTGACTTTGAGGTCAGTCATGTGGCTTGTTTTGTTTAAAGGGGATTTAGGGAGACATTAGCATAAGCAGAAACTTGATTTGTGCAGCACAATGAACTAATCTTTGTACTTCCATCAGTGACATGTGGAAGACCTTCTAGGTAGCTGCTGCCTCTTTAGCCTGGACCCAACTTTCAGGAATACTCAGCTTCAATCCAATCTAAATCAACTAACTCATGAGCAAGAATAAGTTGTTTTAAGGCACTGAGTTTGGGGTGGTTAGTTACACAGTAAGAGAATTATTATGGCTCCCATCTCAGGAGCCTAAATGTAACTTAAGCAAAAACATAATATTTTGAATAATGGAGTATTTGGGATAGATCCCTGGATTTAATACTTACAAAGATGGCCTTAATGTTCCCCTCAGCTTGACTGAACTTTAGGCAGGTTTCTTCCTAACTATAGGTCCCTGACTACCCTTTTCTTAGAGTATTTACTTTAGAAAACTTTCAGTTATAAATGTTTTCCCTGCCCCTTTGCTGAAGTACTACAACCTAGGGATGTCTTTCACAGAGACCTGAGAACCATCCTTTTGAAATGTAATCATGAGGGAAGATAGGGCCCCATCTCCCAGTGTCTCTGAAAAGGTAGGAGTGGAACTGTCATAAGCACCAACTAGCAAGCACACATGGCTTAGTCACCTTGATCAACTTCCCCACTAATATGCTCCACTACTTTTCTACTAGTTCACTCAACACTCAAAAATATTCCTGCCTTTTATTTTGACAGAGTTGGATTCAGTCTCTCCCTTATTGCAGTATCTTGAATAAAGTCTTCTTTGCCTGTTTCTCTCCACCTGATGCAATGTGCCTTTGATAATACACCTGGAATTGTTTTCTAGGGAAAAATTTAGAAGGACAGGTATGGTTATGAATAACTTAAAAGTAGGTTTGCATGCTTTATGGGGAATATTCATTTTGTAATACATGTGATATCCATACTCTGACAAGTAATCTTTCATGTAATCATGAAAATAGCTAATAGTAATAGTGGTAGTAAAATCTATTGCAAATTTATATTAGATAGCATTTTAATGGCTTTGCTGTATCTGGTTTTTAAAACTTTAAACAATATTTGGTATAGTTAATATTATGTCCATTTTATAGACTGATAAAATGAGGCTCAACAAGGTTAAATATATCCTTCAGGTCACAGTTTATGCATAAAGATTTTCAAATTTTATTTTTTTTTAATTACCTTAGTCTCTACCTCCCTGTACAAAATGTCTTGCTTTCAACAACTATGAAAGTAAAGCATATGAAAAATCAAGAGAAAAAACTGTTTAGAGATATTTTACTGAACTAGACCTAGAAGTAACATAGGTAAAGAAACACAGTAAGAGAGAGGAAACAAGACTTGAAAAGGTTTATTTGTAGACTTGCAACAGTCACAGGGCAGAATCAATGAACTTAAAATAATCTGAAGAAATTGCCCAAACCAAAGTACAAAGTGGGAAAAAAAAAAAAAAAAAAAAGCATTCAAGAGTTTTGGGAGAATATCAAACAACCTAATATTTATACATATATATTTCCAGGAAGAAAAGAAAGTAAACTGGGCAGGAGAAATATTTGAAGAAGTAATGGCCGGTAAGTTTCCAAGATTATTGATAGCCGCAAAAACTAATTGAGGAAGCTCAGAAAACACCAAACTGAATACATACAAAAACAATAACAAACAACACACACACCCTAGACATATAATATTCAAACTCATAAGAAAGACAAAGATCTTGAGGCAGCATGAAGAAACGAACCATGACATAAAGAGGAAAAAAAAGATACAAATTATAGCATGGTTTGTCTTTTTCTGTCTGATTTATTTGACTTAGCATAGTACCCTCAAGCTCCATCTGTGTTGTTGAAAATGGTAGGATGTCCTTTTTTTATAAATGAATGAATATTTCACAGTGTGTATATACCACATTTTATTTATCCATTGCTGGACATTTAGGGTTATGACCATGTCTTGACTATCGTAAATATTGTGCAGTGAACATGGAAGTACATGTATATCTTTTTGCATTAGTATCTGATGATTTGTAATTTCTTTTTTTCAAAGATTTTTTTTATTTACTTGTCAGAGAGGGAGAAGGTGGGGGGACAAGCAGGGGAAGCGGCAGGCAGAGGGAGAGGGAGAGGGAGAAGCAGGATCCCCGCTGTGCAGGGAGCCTGATGCCGGACTCAATCCCAGGACCCTGGGATCATGACCTGAGCTGAAGGCAGATGCTTAACTGACTGAGCCACCAAGGTGTCTCTGATTTGTAATTTCTGTAGAAGAAGAGGCCAGTTGAAAATGAGAAAAGTGAGGACTCAGAAATTTGAGAAGGGAGTCAATATGAGGTACACTTTTCATTAACCATCTTAATGCCAAAATAATCTAGTGAGATAAGTATTATTTTTAATCCAATTTCATAAATGAAGAAACTGACTTAGGGAAGTTAAGTAACATGCAAATACCCTGTATTTAGTGAAACCTGGACTGTCCCAAATGGGTCAATTTGTAGATGTTAAATAGATACAGTATATTACATTTAGCCCAAATACTTCTTTCATCATACTCTAATATTTATGTAGAAGGAAGTTCCCTAGTTAAAAAGAAGAAGCAAGATCATTCAGATGCTTTAAAAAAAAAAATAATTTCTCCTAAAGAAGAAGCACAAAATAAAACCAAAAGGAAATGGGAAAGGGCAAAAAGTGAAAGTACTCAGAAGGGCTGCTCTTTGTTTTGACAACAGTGATTTTGTTAAATTTCACTTTCCTTTTTAAAATTTTTGGAGAGGATAGTATTAACGTTTGAATATGCCAGATAAAATTCAGTTTTGGATTTTTGGTTAGAAGGAAATTTAAACCTAAAAGGTACAAATAGCCAGTAAAATACTGCATGCCATAACCTGAGGTGTCATATGCAAATTTCCTTTTTAAATTTGATTTTTTCCCTCTAGCAAATAATTTTTATGGTGATCTGAGGTCATTCATCCAGAAAACAGAAATTGGAACTAATACTCACATGCCAAAATACTGGAATTTCTTTCTGACTTGCAATTTCACTTTTTAAATCAAGTTTTTTTCCTCCTAAATACTGTGTCCTTTTTTCCCCCTCCTTTAGGAGGATTGCCATGAGGTGTACAATGCTGTCTTAAATCTTTCATCTTGGATATAGATACATTTTAGGTGTACATTTATTTCATGTAGTTATTTTTTTCATATGTAATTTTTTGGCATTTTATATCAACCAGAAAAAAGAAACAATAGAAAATGAACAAATGATACAATGGGGCAGTTCACAGAGTGGAAAACCAAATTACTAACAGTGGTGAAAGGATGCTCAAATTCATACTCATTTAAAAAAACTGCAAATTAAAACAAGAGTGGCCTATTCCTTTCCATCTATAAGATTGGCAAACCTTATAAAGCAGAACAACACTAAATGTTGGAAGAGATGTTGGATTGTAGTAATCCTCATGTATCCTATTGGGGATATAGACTAGAAAGGTCATTCTGAAGAATTGCCTGCCAGAACTGAGTGTAATAAATTAGGTGTATGTATACTCTGTGACCAACAGTCAGGCCTCTGGGTATATAGTCAAGGGAGATTCTCATACAGGTCCATATAAGTAATCCATGAGAGGAATTTCATCATAGAAGCAGGAAGTTGTAGGCAACCCTGGTGTCTATCTCTGGTGGTGGTGATAAATATAATGTTGTGGATGCACACTTTGGAAGCAGTTAACTAGAAGCACACAAAGTAGCAATTATATATCTTAAAAACAATGCTCTTGGAAAAAAGAAAGGTCTGAGACACATATCATTTATGCAACTTAAATATATACAAAAACAATACACATAAAACAATATAGTGTTTTATAAAGACAGAGAACAATAGAAAGGAAAAGTACAAAGGGCTTTAGACTAGTTCTGCAAGGGGTAAAGGAATAAACATGGGGAATTAGAACAAAAAGTAAAATAAATTCAGTGAGAGAGGGTCTTTCGAGCACAGCTGGAGACTACAGAGTATCATGAACAAAGAAGAATAATTAACTGAACCTGTAAATTCAGTTTAAAAAATGGCAACAAACTGAAGTTAACTTCAGGATATTGCCTGGCTCCTACATGAAAATAAAAACATAAAGAATGTTTAAACCTTTTGTTATTAATTGTAAAGATAGATTCTGGAGGATACGCCATGGAAAATTAAACTAGTAAGGCAAGAAAAAGATTGGGAAGAGTTCATTAATCAAAGAATTACAGGAGAAAATGTTTGAGATAACCTATCAGAATAAAAATTCTTATTAGTTGATTTAAAGGGATTAATGAATAAACAGACATAATTCTTGTATATTTTCTGAATTCTAAGAATGTTGTAAGAATAAAGGAACATATTACAATAAAAAATAGAATCCTAGGTGCCTGGGTGACCCAGTTGGTAAAGCGTCTGCCTTAGGCTCAGGTCATGATCCCAGGGTCCTGGGAATGAGCCCCGAGTTAGGCTCCCTGCTCAGTGGGGAGTCTGCTCCCTCTCCCTCTGCTGCTCCCCCTGCTTGTGCTCTCTCTCTCTCTCTGTCAAATAAATAAATAAAATCTTAAAAAAAAGAAAAGAAAAGAAAATCCTACCAGCTGTGGACTTTTCTTCTGCAACGTTGGAAACCAGAATAATGTTTTCAGACTTGACAGAATTGCAGGGAGAAAATGTTCTATTCCTCAACTCAAGAGAAGCAAATGTAAAACAATTTAGAAATGCAGTTTGAGAACTTTTACAAAGTATATATTGGATGACTCAAAGAACTGCCATATGAAAACTGAAACAAAAACAAGGCAAAAAAAAATAGCCGATTTGCTAAATAAAACAAAGACCTGGTTAATTTTTAACTGACAACACGGCAGGAATCATTGAAATCATGACCTAGAGAAAAAGAGAAGTGAACAGTGTAGTGTATTAGTTATGAAAGAAATGGTGGAATCAGAGATGGTATAAATGGGACAGTGTGTCTGCTCTCCCTTGCTGAAGAACGCGAGAAGGCACTAAATAGGTGAGCTGACTCAGAGAGTTTCGGAAAATTTCAAGAGACACTTGAGCAAAAAAGGTCTCCTCTTGGTGCTTTGCTGGGAGAGTGGCATTTTGCCTACTGCTGTTCCTGCTGCCCCCAAGGACAGAGCCCACAGGGTACCCTTCTCACCAGACTACTGCTGCTTAGAGTGCTCTGGAAACTGGACCTGAAACCCGATGAACAGACAAAATAACATCCCAGTACACCTGAAAGAGTCCAGTAGTTAGAGGAGAATATTCAGGATAGAGGACACCCTTAGCAAAGCAGAAGGGATAGAGAAGTCAAATCTAAACATAAAGAATTCAAAAAAGAATTAAAACACACAGAAAGTCTCCCTAGAAGTAGCAAGTAAAATTTTCAAACTAATAACAGCAAAAGTCACTGTTGAGGTCCTAATTAGTGGCCTTGAAAAATCACATGAAAGGAGTGTCAATATCATTAGTCCTTAGGGAACTGCAAATTAAAACCACAGTGAGATACCACAGCACACCTCCTGGAAAGGCGAAATTAAATTAAAAAGACCATACCAAGTGCTGATAGCCATGTGGAGACACTGGAACTTACTACAGAACTGCTGTGGATGTAAAATGGTACAGCTATTTTACAGCTTCCCAATTTCTTAAATGTTAAGCATACCTTACTATATAGATGTGGAAAAGGCACCCCCTACTTTTTAAAGACTCCAGTCAAAAGTAACTTATGCGACTTCTCACATTCTGTGGGTGAGAACTAATCACATGTGAGGCAGGTGAGCCACACGGGGCATGGCATTTAAGGTGGCACTCACTCTCAGGTTTGTGTAAGTGCAGGGTCAGCGCTAACAAGACCCTGAGAATAAGTGCATCCTTAAATTTTGCCTCACCCTCGTGCTTGCCCTGAATGCAGACAGGCTGGGGAATATAGCTCACACCTAGGCAGGTTTCTCACAGGGCGGTGCCCCACTCCAGAAAGGAAAGCCTTAGTTCTCACGAAGGACTTGCCGTCTCTGCCTTGCCTAATACTTGAAGCTGGGCCTGTGTAATACCTGTCTTATCCTCTGGGCCCAAGATAGTGATCCTTGAAAGAAAAAAAAAAAATTATTTCCAGGGAAAAGAGAGAGAAAGAGAGGAACAGGGGTTGGGGGACACTTTTGCTCTGTCATTATGTCGTCAAACTGAAATCTATTGTCAATGATAAAAATAAATATATTACATGTATAAAAGCAGTCTTTCTTAAATTATTTCATTTGATTCTTAGAAAAATGTAAGAAAAAGCAAACATTTTACCATAATTTTACAAACAGGGGAGATTGAGATTGATTTCAGGCTAGTTCATTCTTCTGTCAGAAAATCTATGATTGTGAATTTACATTCCCTTGTCTGGGTTTAATAGCTCTATATAATTATATTTTTAAACAGTTGCAGTAATCGCCTTTTACATGCTATATATAATGAAAGGTAGCCCAATTTATGATTAAAAATTATCTTTTATCCTTGAAAATGCAATTATTAAATATTTTAAAAATGTTATCCTTATCATAAGCTTATTATTGTAAAGTAAGTTTTCTATGATAGACATTGATGTGTATTTTCATCACACTTAGGATTTCTCCACATACTACATTACTTTAGTTTTTCTCAAATATTGAAAAAAAAAGATTTTAATTTTACCTCTTTGGTTATAATTTAGATAATTAGATATAACATTTACATAATGATTACATTAGTTCTATCATTCAAATGATCAGCTTCCTTTAGTGCTGTGTAGATACAGAAACATATTCATTCAAAAGATAGGTGGCAGGTACTCTGTCCTTGTGGTCAAATGTATTTCATCTATTCTACATCCAAAATTATAAGACAGTCTCAAGCCTGCTATATGTCAGGACATTCCTATGCCTCCTTGAGCCCCATCTACTTTAACACAAAAGGTTTCATTTGTTTGCATTTTTATGTTTGTTTTTGCTTGGTTTAGAGTAATAAGCATACTGGGAAAATGTGTATTTGCATATATTATGAAAAATAAATAATATAGACCTCATTATTAAAAATACAGCATTTAGATCATCTCTGCTTTGTGTTTGTGAAGCTTTTCATACAAAATCTTTTACCAGCAATTTGACATCACTCTTCTAGTAACTTCTGTCCACTGTGGGGAGTTTAATTGTTATTGTCCTCTCCAGTAATTTATTCATCAGTGGGAGACATTCTTCTAAGAATCTTGATTGAAAACCTGCTTATTTTCTTAGCTGGAATCTAGTAACTAAAATGTGTTTGTGGGGTTTCTTAGGGAAAGACCAACAGGAGTGCCATTTCAGAAAATACTTGGTAAAGGAAGTAATTTCAAGAAAACTTAATTGTGGACTACCTGCTTCACTATATAAATAATTATTTATGACTGAACTGAAATGAGGGGAAGGAAAAAATCTTGACTATACACATTTGCTTTAAAACATATTCTGCTATACAGGATATTTCACAGAGATTACACATTACACATTAAAAGCAATAGGTGTGTATGCATGCATGTTCCCATGTTTATGTGTATATATAACGCCTAATTACATGTGTTGCATAGTATGTATATATGTACGAAAAAAGACATTTTGTTAGGTGCTATGTAAAGACAAGTGAAGAGGTAAAAATATGCATGTGAGAAGTTTAAAATCTGAATAACATACATACAGCTAAATGGTTACTAAGCGTAACCTAGGATACGTGCCAAATTTGTGATGTGGACACCAGCAGTGCAAGGAGCTTTGAGAAAGCAGAGTTCACTCTAGGGTAAAGCAGGAGGGAGGCTGGGTTCGGTCTGAAAGGATTCACAGCACATGGGAAATGAGGAACAGGCAACATGGCGGTCTCAGAGTAAACGCTGGGGTGAGAATGCTGGGGATGGCCTCACACAGCGTGAGTGAAGCTACGTGGCCAGAGCAAGAGGTTTGCAAGAGATCGTGAGCTGTGAGCATACGGTCGTTGAGTATAGTACTATCTGAGCTCAAATGTCAGAAAATTACTTGGCCATGCTGGACGCTGTCCTCCCATTCGTGGTTCTTTACAGCATTGTGGCAACATGAAAGCCATCTGTGGATCACAGTACCTATTCCAAATTTTTCTTTGGAACACTTAAGTGCTTTGTTGTTAAATGGTTTCTCCAGCTCTCCTGTCTTTGGCTTTGCTCTTTGCTTTAGGTTTGATGTTTTGTTCTGGCCTGGCCACTATCAGTGACTGATTTTAATTCTTTATCTGACTTCCGTCTGCCTCCTGCAAGGTCTAGGGAAGAGGAAATCTTGTAGGCCTTGGGCTCACAGATTTTTCACTAACTGGTTCCACGGGTGGGGAATCCATAATACCAGACACACAGAAGTGATAGTCTCACGTGTCTATAACTATAAATAACCGAATGAGTAAGGATTTATGCAATTCCCATTTAATATTTATTGAGCAAATAGAGGATGAAGCAGAGAAGAACCTTTGGCCATTTTTTAGTGCCAGCCCAGATGCTTTTTCTGCCTTTCTTTTACTTTCCATTTTCTTGTTTTCTGCTCCCCCACACTGTGTTGCTGACAAGGCTACCTCCTTGCTACAGCTCCTGTTCCTGACCCCCTCCCATCCAAAGCCCTTTCACAAATCATCACCTCTCTCCAAATAGCTTCCTCAATCTTCTTTCCAAAAATATGTCACCAGCTCCTCCAAGAACTTACTGACTACTCCTCTTTCTTTCTGACAGTTTTTAAAAACCTTTCCAAAAAAGTTTGACTAACACTCCATTCATTCCAGAGAAGACTTTTACTGAAGCTATGCCCAATTCCCACAGCACCCTCCCCTCTGCCTGAAGTTTGTCCATTTATCCAGCTTCAGTCTTCGCTCGCATCTGTCTTCATGGACCTACCTGACCACCCCAGCCTGAAGTGATCCCTCCCTCTTCTGAACTCTTGGAAAATTTATTTTTTTTTTTAAGATTTTTTATTTATTTATTTGACAGAGAGAGACACAGCGAGAGGGGGAACACAAGCAGGGGGAGTGGGAGAGGGAGAAGCAGGCTTCCTGCTGAGCAGGGAGCCCGATGCGGGGCTCGATCCCAGGACCGTGGGATCATGACCTGAGCTGAAGGCAGCCGCTTAACCGACTGAGCCACCCAGGCGCCCCTCTTGTAAAATTTATTGTCTGAATAATTCATCTGGCAATGAATCATGTTCTGCCTGTGACATCTCTTTTATAACTGTCTGGTGCTGTTATTTAAATATTTTGTTTTTTGTTTTTTTGGTCTTCACAGGGTTGTGTGTTTTCTCACAAGGCAGCATTTATAGTTCATATTTTCTACAGTTCCTAGCTCACAGCCTTGAAATGTAGGCCATTTAGTAAATATCTATTGATTTGAGTTGATTTCCAATTTTATTAAAGCTTAGTCAGGTCATTCTGATCATTTTTCACTCTGCCCCCCATCCTTGCTTTTTTATTTTACTTAAGGATTGTGGCTGATTAATCTGGTCTCCCAATGAGCTCTTTCTGTTTGAATCTATCCCATTTACAAACGGCATGATTTTTGAAGAAAATAACATCAGTGAACCCAGGGTTACATTAACAATAGTGAAGTTTCTCAGTGTAGTTGGGTCAAGTAACGAGGTAAAGAGATAGGGTGATAGTTATGAGGTCATATGATTAGTAATATAATGAAAATCCACTTGAAAAAATATGTAAGCAAAAAAAGATACAACAGAAATTTTAAAAGTCTCGGTGATTAGAAAATAAAGATTCTATCCAAAGTTGCACAATTGTTTTAACAGCGAGTAGAGTTAGGCTTTTATAGTATAGATGAAGAACAAAATCAAGACTTGTCATTCTGATGTTTTTTCATATTGGACAAGGAGTGGTCAGTCATAGAAGTGTAGCAGGCAAGGTACATATCAATGCTAGCTTAACATCACTGAGTATGAGGTCGACACAGATGGGAAGAATAGCAGCACAATTAGGCGGTTTCATAATAGTGGCAAATTGTACCCAAAGTACCTACTGATGAATCCGTGTTAGCCTGGATGGAGAATTGTGGAGACTTTATATAAGTCTCCTTTATAGCCTTTATACTCGTTACCATTTATTCAGTGACTTGACCATCCTGAAAGAAAGTCTGTGATTACCTAGAAGCAAGGAGAGGTTGAAAATAGGGGTCCAACAGTTGGCACTTGTGGTCTAATTTTTAGAGAAAGAAATTATATATATGTATATGTGTATATATGTGTATGTCTATATGTGTGTGTGTGTGTATGTGTGTGTGTATATGTACATTCATAGTGGGGATCTCGCTCTCTCTCTGCCACATACTATCTCAGCGCATCTAGTTCCCTAGTACAAGTTGCACAAAGGATGGAGAACAAGAGGATGGAGGCTATGATGGAGCTATCTAGAAAAAAGATGGTGTTTTAGTTACTCAAGTTCAGTAGGAACTGGACTGCTGTCTTAAGTTTTACTCACTGCATTGAAAATTGTTATTTTCCTTCGTTTTGTTGTAATTTGAATTTTTTATTTTTCTTTTAATTTGAATTTACTTATGGGAAATCCACTAGAATATTGAGAAGACTTAAAACTGGTCAAGTGGGAGAGAAAGAAGCGCCGGAGTTTGTTTAAAAGGAGCAGACTCTGGAGGCCTGCACTAGCTGGCCTTGATACTTGAAAAAAAAAATGGTACAGAGAAGAGGGGTTACATTCATTGTGCTGAAGCTCTGGAGGGCAGAGCAGTAATCCATGAATGAGAGTTATCAGGAAATGCATTTAGGTTAAATATAAGGAAGAACTAACATTTAGAGCCCAAATCAGATGAGGTAGCCAGCAGAAGTTCTTACATTCACTGAGGAGTATTGTCTAGGGAATCCGTTCAACAAAACCTATCAGGTGAAATGATTCTTCTGGTTCCTTCTATGTTTGAGCCCAATCCTAGGACCCTCCCAGTTTTCAAATGCATGTTGGATAGTATCCTCTTTTAATTACGAACCTTACTGTACGAAAACCCGGCAAACCAGTCGCATACCTAGTGAGGGTGTCCTTTTTCTGTATCACAGAGGCTCCCTACAGATTATGCGAGAAATGCGTCTACTTGGTGATTTTACTTTAAAATTGCTTCTATGTCTTCTCTAAAATACGATTGTTTGTAGTATTTATAATGATCTATTTCAAAATACAAAGTGAAACTAGGAGTAAGATAATCTCTGTGAATTGTCTTCAGGAAAATTTTCTATTCAATTTTAAGGCTCTGGTCCCCGGTATATTTTCGGAGATGATTATTGAAGCTCAGCCCCTTGAATGTTGGATGCCCTCCTAACTGCTCCTTCTATATAGCTGAGGGCCTCATTACTTCCTACGCACACTGTTAGTTTTCTAGTAATGGCTTGACTTCAGTTGTGCCTTCCTAAAATGACCTTCTATATGATGAGCCTACTGATGGTCATTTAAATAGTACTACAGAATAAATCACCCCAAAATGAGTGACTTAAAATAACAACCCCTTTTTCTCATGAGTCTACCAGTTGGCAAGGTTGCTGATTGGAGACCAGGACTGGCCTGAGAGTGACTCACTCTTATGTCTTTGATCAGTTTAGGGCCAGGTAGGTAGCTCTGTTGATCTTTGCTGGGCTCTGCTCAGCCACTGACGTGGCTCTGCTCAATGTGGCCTCCCATTCCTCAGTAGGCAAAATTGGATTTATTCTCATGGGGGTGTCAGGGTTCAAGAGAGACAGTGGAAGTATGGAAAAGCATGCTGCATTTTACTTTCTTTGCATTTTACTGGCTACAACAAGTCAAAAGTCTAGCCCATATTCACATCACATTTGAAAGAGTATAGTTATAGCAAAGGGGTGGAGAATTGGGGACATTTTTGTAAGCAATTTGCCATATGGATCTCTTGAGAATATACCATTTTAGAGTAAAGAATTCAGACACTGACAAATGCCTAAATTGAATCAAATCCAAACTTTCCAACCTGGCACCAAGGACTTCTACATTCCTACCTAACCTTCTCTCACAAGTCTCAACAGTAAGAATGCTCTGCCTCTAGAAATGTGATGTGGTTTGGCAGGAAGAGGAGGAGCTATGGACTTAGAAAAACTGACTGTAAACTGGGAGCATGTTAAACATTATAGCCGTGATTTATAATTTGTACCTTAGAACTATATCGTATCTTTCCTTTTTCATTTTGTAGTTTTGCTGTATGTCTTCTTTACTAAATTGAAATGCATGGTAGGAAAGCTTCTAAGATGTCTCCATGGTGTCTGCCTGCCTAGGCTTTCATGACTTTGTGTAATCCCCTCCCCTTGAATTACTTGCTTCTAGCTAGTAGAATGCAGCAGCAGTGATGGATGCCACATCAATGATTAGGTTAGAAAATAGAAGAAAGATTGTGACATCCACCTCGCTCCACTAAGTGAGACAGCCTCCTTTTCAGTCCAAGAGGCAGGGGGCTAGTGGGAAGCAAGGAAGGGAGGATTTATTTAACAGGTCCTGCCCTACGGGTTTAGGTTTTGCCTTGTGGAGCACGAACCCACTCACCCCTTCCATTTGCACATCACATGTGAGTACTGGGAATCCTGTGGTCTCTGAACTTAGGCACCAGCAAAGAAGCCTCAGGGCTGGAGGCAAAAGGTGAGAAGCATAAAGGTAGTCAGAAGCCCTGCCAGAAGAGATAACCTCATCTGCAGTTTGGGACTGAAGATTGCAGAGCTGACAGGACCCGGAACATAACAATATACATGTGGATAGAGAAGAAGAGAGTTTAGGAGGACAAGTTTCTGAAAGGTATGTGCTATAGACTGAATAGTTGTGTCTCCCCAAAGTTTCTTTGTTGAAACCGAATCCTCAGTATGATGGTATTAAGAGGTGGGATCTTCAGGAGGTGATTAGGCCTTGAATTAGATTAGTGCCCTTATATAAGAGACTCCTGATAGCTTTTTAGCTTGTCTGCCATGTGAGGACACTATGAGGAGACCATGAACCAGGAAGCAGTCTCTCAACAAGACACCAGATCTGCTAGATGCCTTCATCTTGGACTTCCAGCCTCCAGAAGTATGAGAAATAAATTTTTGTTGTTTATAAGCCACCCAGCCTATGGGATTTGTTATAGCAGCCCAAACAGACAGAAGGAGGTTGTTAACCCAGTTGGAGGTAAAAGGAAGCAAGGATAAATTATAGGAAGACCGCGAAGACGAAGATAGGATTTTGCTAAAGATTAGGTAACAAAGTGAAAAGTGAAACATCAATCCCCATTAAGATTAGGGGCCAAAGAGATCAGAGGTATGAAAATTACATACTCTAAAACCCAGAGAAGCACTTTGTGTGTAGGGGAGCAAAACATCTTGGAAGAGGAGGAAAATTTGACACAAATCTGGGAAATAATACAAAATTAAATATACATAGCCTTCTCAGCTAAAATTAATGAGGGACGTAACTGCTTCTAATATCTGAAGGGTGTTAACAGGAAGAAGGGAGCATAATTACTTCGCACCATACCAGTAAACATAATTAGGAATAATGGTATGCAATTAAGAAAAGAAAAATTTAGTCACAACATCATGAAAGTTCCCCTGTGCTGGTGACATCTATTAAACCATGGCATCGTTTTCCAAAGCAATTGGGAGGAGTCCTGTTCCCTGAAGCCCGCAGAATAAATGAAATCAGGCTGCAAAAAGAACACCTCGTAGTGTCAAAAAAAAAAAAAATGCTGTGGAAACATGAATAGTCTGAATCACTGATTTTACTTCTTTGAACTGGGGACTTAGGAGAATAAAGTACCAGGGTTTCTTTTTTATCTCACGTTGTTACTTGCTGCGAAGGGCCTTACTGTGCGTGTACCTATGAAAACCAAAGCACTGGCCCAACAGTCATCCCCAAGGCTGTGCAGGGCTTTGAGGTGTTTCCCGCACTTCTAAGGTGAAAACTGGCAGTGGAAATAGCACTTTTAGGGCAATTATAGTGTTTAGTATTCTTTTCTTCCATCTGAAACATTTTGGTGAACTCCTTTTAAAAATAGATGGGGATTAAGTAGCGATCGGTTGCTGGATAAAAGAAGGGCAAATAAGGGTGACTGGTCTGAGCGTCAAGATTCCAAAGTGGTTACCGCAGAAGTGGCAGAAAGTACAGGAATGAAAGGCCTATTAGAGAGACCTCAGGTTGTTAAATGGGAAACTAATGGTAGGAAGAAAAGGGTAAAGGGAATTGAATGGTAATTTTTTATAGTCTACTTTTAAAAATGCCAATGTTCCAATTTAGTCTTGATGCTTTAATAACTCATAAGACATTGAGGCTTTTGCAGTGAACCTGCACATTGAAGGAAGAGCAGTTGGCTGCAATGTAAATATTCTCTGACTGATTTGTATGAAAATGGCCCGTCCCCCCCACTTTCCTTTGTGATGTTGACAAGAAAGTGACCTGATAGCTGCATGAATTATGTATTTTCAGAAGACAGAGCTGCTAGAAATTGAAGAAGAAAACGCTTACTTTATATTGTTCTGTGCTTTTCCTACAGAGGGTATCTGTGTAAATTGGCTCTGGTTAATTTATGAGGGAGGCCATCTCTGTTTAATATCCAGGGCGCAGAAATTTGTTCTTCACACATTTATTTCCAGAGAGTTTAGGGTATTTCTGGTAAGCCAGCTGATCTGTGCCTCTTCAAAGGAGTAAAACGCAATCAGAATTGGTTATGAGTTGGGTAAAACTAGAAGGTGTATTTCCCACTCAAATGGCTTTCCCATCCAGAATGTGATAATTCTACATCTTAAATTCAGTTATTTTGGTGAAGGCATAATTTACTAATGCACCCTTTTAATATCTAAATGGTTTGTGGCTTATGATAATATTTATCTCATGGGATTCTTGTAAAGATTAAATTGGATGACTTAATGCCTATAAAGTGCTTAGCATAGTGCTTGGTGCATAGTAAAGATCCAATAAACACTGGTTATTTTATTATGAGTATTATGATTATGATTATGACTATAGTTATTACATTACCTGCGTAAAGTAACAACCTCACAGTGTTAATGCAACAAAAATCATTGACTTGTGACTTCTTTAGCAGACAACAGGGCCCTGAGAAATAGGACACAAGGTAGGAATATTTTTGTAAGGATCTGAGATGACCAATTTGGATAGCCCTAAAGGCTGTTTCCTCCTCGCTTTGACAGGTTAGCCAAGAGCTGACCCAGCAGTGGTGTTAGCTCAACAACAACAACAAAAAAATCTAAGCTAATTCCAGCTATTGGGTTGCATGACTCTACCTTTTAAATAAGGACATTTCCTGTTGTTACTTTGTAGTATAAATGTTTCCTGCCTCCCACTTTACCCCCCCCCCCCCCCCACATCTGTTCCAGTAAGTATATAGACCATTACAAGTTTGGGACCTCTCTCTACAGGATTGTTGGCCATGATGATTTCAGACCATCTGTGCCCAGCCTAAGGTGTAAGATAATGAGAAGTTAGGGCACCACATATGTTCCACTCCTCTGCTTGTGAGTTTTGCTCCAGTTAACCTTTTATCTGTACCACATGGCATTAGTAGTGGGGATCCATAGATGCTTTGTAGAACAGGTTGGGTTCATTAAGGAAGGAATACAAGCTCTTGGGTTTCTCAAGAACACTGTACCCTGTAGAAAAAGAGTGGACAGTGGAAAGGACTCAATCAATGGAAATTATTAACTCAGCATAAAGTTCACAGTTTTACCTAGCCCCTGTGACAAGTAACATTAGTGCTAATACAATAGCATTTTCCAAGGAAAATTGATGTGTGAAATCCTAACTCAGTTTCTCTTTTTCTCTGGTCTCTCTGCCCTGAAGCAGTTTATTCATTTCCATCCCCTTTAATTCAGTTGTCATCAAAGAGGACATTAAAAAGTTGGATTAATAATTAGTTCTTCTGATCAAATTGTTATAGTCATTTAAAATATTACACACAGAGGCATATATTACTGTTATCTATTTCAAATTAGAAATTGTCTACCACTAATTAGAAATGAATGACACACTATTAAATAAGGGATTAAATATTATGAAGTCATATTAACTAAGAAATAAGAAAATGCCAAAAGAAGCCCCCAACCAAAAAAAAAAAAAAGTTAAAAGAAAAAAGAATCAATATGATCTGATACCTTAAAGTGTGCTGAAATAGAGGGAAGAAATATTTCCTTCTAAAGATCACTAAAACAGAAAATAGAGAGAGAAATAAAACCACTCCCATCTGACATTGAAGAATGCCCATCTCTTAACAGCAAGTATGAAAAATAAGTAGGTCATAAAGACGAGAATGTAAAATGGTATGATATTGGCTCCTTATCTTTAAATGAAATTCTAATTTGACTCTAGCACAAGAAAGGGAAAGGAATACGGTATGTTTTCCCATGCGAGCTGTCAGAATGATAAAATGGGATATGCTCTAAATCAGCTTTTCCATGGACAGCTGGTTCATCATCATTAGTATGTATATCCTTATTAATATCTAGGCCACTCAACTATATAAAAACTAGATTGCTGTTCTTTGAAATTTAGCACTGCTCTAATCAATTGCAAAGGTCTGTATACAAATATGCTATAATGAACAAAGAAATATTATTTGTTCCTACTGGTTTCTTCTACAAAGGAAAATATTTTGCTACACCATTCAGTTTTAAAAATATTCTAATGGTTCCTTTTAATGGTATAGACTATGCCTGTTTCAAGCCTGAATATCTGTGTGTTTCTTATCCCCTTACCTCCATGAGGAGCTCAACATGCCATGGGTCAGAATGCTTTTTCAGCTGGCTGAAGTGGCTTGCCAGGGAGCAGAGGTCCTTTAAATTTCAAGTGAACTGGATTAAAATAATTGACCATAAGATGTGAGTTCCTATCTAGAAGTTGAGTCATATTTTTGTGGTCATTATCAAACTGTGTTTGGAAGTACAAAAATCATGTAAAAGAGCTTCAATGATCAATTCCAACATTCATTAGAAGTGTAGAAATTGAAACAAAGACAATTAAATGAATTACAGCACAGGATACAGCACAGATCTAGGCCAAGAATTAAGATGAAACTTCGGGACTCTTCCCTAGTATCATATTGGATTGAGGAATATGAAGATGTTTCCTGTGGTTCTTACCAGCATGGCCATATGATTTGCCCAGTGTTGCTATAGATTTTCTGGTATCTGGACTCTAAGAATATACAGTGGCTTAGGCACAATAGAAAATTTCCATCCTCCCTCCCTCCCTCCCTCCCTCCCTCCTTCCTTCCTATTTTTTTTCCTCAACTAAATGGTAGTTGAGGCCATTCGAATAGGCTATCCCTCATGTGTGCCTGGCGAACACTCCACTGTGGTGAAAACTGCTAGCTATTCACCAAAATCCATGTTCTCTGATAAACTTTAAAATCAAAGGGATTTTTTTTTTATTCAAATGCTCTTTCAGTCTTATTTCCTATTTCTAGGTTGCAATTTACTTTTCAAGTTTTAAAAATCCTGAAATTCAAGACTCTGTTCACTTGCATTTCTGCTGTCAAACTAGGAACTCTTTCCTGACTTCACCTCTTTATTGTATTATGTAAATATAAGGAGCAAGGAGTACATTAAACACATAATGTTCTAGCTCTTTCTAACTATCTCCCAAAGTAATTGATCTGTAAGGGTGTTCTCTCCTTCCATTGTTATATTTCAAAGATAGGATTCTTAGGTCTTTTTTTTTTTTTTTTTAAGATTTTATTTATTTATTTGAGAGAGAGTGAGAGAGAGAGCGCAAGAGGGGGTAGGGTTAGAGGGAGAAGCAGACTCCCTGCTGAGCAGGGAGCCCGATGTGGGACTCCATCCCGGGACTCCGGGATCATGACCTGAGCCGAAGGCAGTCGCTTAACCAACTGAGCCACTCAGGAGCCCAAGGATTCTTAGGTCTTTAAGAAAGATATTTTGTGAGTCCTAAAACTGGAAAGAACCTGGGAGAAGATTTACATACATTTCAAAGAGGCAGGAGAAGAATTTACACAGCTTCCAAGGTCAAGCTTCATTATCAGCTGAAGGAGAAAGAGCAGAGAGAATGATATTACAAGATGTATATTGGCCAGAGTCGAGCATAATAGCACTTTTGCTCATGGTCTTCTCACAATAGTTCCAGCATGTGGCTCTTTTATCTTCAAAGGCAGCTAGCTATTGTGGTCTTGCTCTGGTCTGAGGGAAGAGAGAACATGGATTTTGGTGAATAGCTAGCAGTTTTCACCACAATGGAGTGTTCGCCAGGCTCTATGCCAAATCAACAACTAGATATATGATATTATTTAAATACTGAGACAACAACCTCAGCATTAAGTATTTGCGTCCTCATTGTGTAAAGGAGTTCTAAGGCTTAGAGTGATTAGTAACTTGTTCAAGTTTCACTTGAATAATCAATAGCAGAGTAAATATCCAAATTGTATCTTTATGACTAAACAATCCGTGATCTTCACCACTCTGTTATACACACACACAGAGACACAGAAAAACAGAGAATGTGTATGTGTGAGGATGTGTGTAGAGTGAAAGAGAACAGATGAGGTTTAGTTGTGCCTCATAGTAGATAACTATGTAGTACAATATGAATGGCATTAAGATCAATCCCAAATATTCTGTTACAGATTTCTTTCAATTCCCAACACAATTCTACCTCCCTAAAATGCCTGCCCACCTCTACCCCCATTCTCTCAGGGTACTTCATCTCAGATTATCCAAACTTGATTTGAATAGTGCCACTTTTCAACTCAAAGTAATAAACCTCCAGTAAATCAGGCATGTACAAAACACAAAAGGGATATAATTTTTGGAGCATGAATATCAAGCTTGCCTATTTAATCTGTTTTTCTCAAAAGATTTACACACTGCAAAATAATGGAAGAAGACATAGAAAAAGGACAGAAGGGAAAGAAAAAGGAAGAAGAATTTTAAAAGCCAGGGTAGAAAGGAATCCAAAAGGCAGAACAAGAAAGTTATGAATTAGATGAAGAGAATACCAAAAAGGGAGAACTCATCTTCAGTTTGGACTAGACTATATATCTCCAGTAACTTAAAAATTTAAAAATGAAAATAAATGCATTTTTTTGAGGATTTTTAAACTTTTTAAACAACAGTGAAAGATGTTGAGTTACTCAAAGGAGGGAAAGAGGCTTAGTTTCTAATTTTTCCTTGTTGAACTTGACCTTGGGCGTATCTTATGACCAGAGTGTATGCAGTCAAAGTGTATGAAGGACCTTTCTAAATTACATGTGGTGGTTATACGCCACAGAGTAATGATGTACAGTGGGACTCAAGATAAGGTCCACTTTTTATGTCAAACCACAAGCATTGCTCAAGTTTTCTGCCTCTGGGACTTTTATATATGGTTCAGAGATGCTTGCGCTAAACTGCTAAGGATAAGCAGAAGAAGAAGCTGTTGTTAATTTAAATCAGAGGCTATAACCATATATCTATATATATCTGTCTATATGCATATACACACATACACTTACACACTTTCTCAGTTATTCTAATTCTGATTCTTTCTATGGAATGTAGGTTTGCTTTTAGCAATAATGTGAGTCTGTATTTACAGAAATCCCAAGCAATGGAATATTGTGAAGGTATGTTTTAATGGCAACTTAAATTAAACATCAGTAAAAACATCTAGAATTGCCATGTGATAATACTTCACAAAGAAATTATGTTTTGTAAATATGTGTGTATAGGCATTCATGCAAAAGTAATTATTGATTAAGCCCTGTTCTAGATGATGAGGAAGCAGTGGAGACCAGAACAGACAAAATTTTTATAGAACTTTTATCGTAGCCCACATATAATTATATGCCTATGCTTAAAAAAAAAAAACATTTATTTAAGAGAAAAATATTAAATTTGGTAATTTATATGAATATGTTTTGTGCCTTATAAAAACTACAGTGAGGGCGCCTGGGTGGCTCAGTTGGTTAAGCGACTGCCTTCGGCTCAGGTCATGATCCTGGAGTCCCGGGATCGAGTTCCGCATCGGGCTCCCTGCTCGGCGGGGGGTCTGCTTCTCCCTCTGACCCTCCTCCCTCTCATGCTCTCTGTCTCTCATTCTCTCTGTCTCAAATAAATAAATAAAATCTTTAAAAAAAAAAAAACTACAGTGAAATAAGAAATAACAGGAAAGACAGCAAAGGAGTTTATTTTTTTTTTAAGATTTAAGAGTGAGAGAGAGCACGATTGGGGGGGGCAGGGCAGAGGGAGAAGAAGACTCCCTGCTGAGTGGGGAGTTCAGTGCGGGGTTCAATCCCAGGACCCTGAGATCATGACTTGAGCCAAAGTCAGATGCTTAACCAACTGAGCCACCCAGGCACCCCAACAGCAAAGGAGTTTAAATCTCAGTATTTTCCAAAAGGTTAGAGGAATGGTATTTGAACAAAGTAAAAATGTATGTGTTGTCTGGGTCAGAGGTTGGACACATAGACCCTACAGGTGGGGGAAAATGTTCCTGCAGAGTTCCTGAAGGATTCTGTGCTTAGAAGTAACAAGTAGTGCAGAAGGTGCAAGGGAGGAAGAGCACTGAAGACAGGTGACTACTCGGAAGTCTGTCAACAGAAACCTTGGATTTCCAGCACTCTCCCTTTTCCATGCAGCCAAGCAATTGCTCCAACCCATGCCCCAGGAGGTGAGAGGAGCTTTATTCTTTGGAGAAATTGGAGAAGAGGTATTCTCAGCTTATGGGCACCAGACATGGTAGTGTTACCAGACAGAGAACTGGTTCCAAACTCAGATCCAGCTACTCACCACTTGAAAATCAGTATTTGAGAGACAAGCGATGGTGGGAGAGGAAAGTTGGCTTGATTCAGGAAGCTGGAAGCCTGAGAAGATGGTGGACTGATGTTTCAAAGACCATCTTACCCAAACCTGGAGAGTTTTAAAGGCAAGGCCTGGGGGCCCTACATGTAGGAGAAGCAGGTGCCCAGGCGGTGAGTCAGATGTGGTGTCACCCTGTACAGATGTGCTGGCGTCTGCTGCAGTATTTTCATGTGTAATCAGGCCCTATCTTCTGGGAGAGTTTGATTCTTCACTTCTTAGGGCCGTGGTCTATAATTCTCAAAGAAAGTTAGTTCTGCTGCAGATCAAGGGACTTAGGTCCCCAAGCAAGTAGTCCATAGCAAGTTAACACGTAAAAATGGCTGGAGTGCTGTTACAGTAGAAGGCAGGAGTGAAACCAACAGTGGAAATAGAAATCAGTTGGAGGGTGCCTGGGTGGCTCAGTCGGTTTTGAAGCTTCTGGGTGGCTCAGTCAGTTAAGCATCTGACTTCAGCTCAGGTCATGATCTTGGGGCCCTGGGCTCGAGCCCCATGTTGGGTTCCCTGCTCAGTGGAGAATCTGCTTGTCCCTCTTCCTCAGCCCCTCTGCCTGCTCATGTTTTTGTGTTTTCTCGCTCTCTCTCAAAAAATATATTAAATAGGGGCACCTGCATGGCTCAGTCGTTAAGCGTCTGCCTTCGGCTCAGGTCATGATCCCAGGGTCCTGGGATCGAGCCCCGCATGTGGCTCCTTGCTCAGCAGGGAGCCTGCTTCTCCCTCTCCCACTCCCCCTGCTTGTGTTCCCTCTCTCACTGTGTCTCTCTCTGTCAAATAAATAAATAAAAAATTAAAAAATATATATATATATATATATATTAAATATATTAAAAAAAAAAGAAAATGGAAATAAGTTGAAATCCATAAGCACTACTATGGATTCCTCAGCCTTCCCTGTTTTTGCTTTCCAGAGTAAAGGTGCCAGCTATAAGGTACTTTTCCATTTCCCTACAAGAGTAAATGCTTCTTCTCTGATGAATCGTAATTGCTTGGTAAAAAGACCCTTGGCTTCTATGTTACTTTTAGGCTCTCTCTTTGCTTAGAGGACCCCTTTCAATATTTCTTGTAGGGCTGGTTTTGTGTTTGCAAATTCCTTTAGTTTTTGTTTGTCCTGGAAGCTTTTTATCTCTCCTTCTATTTTCAATGACAGCCTAGCTGGATATAGTATTCTCGGCTGCATATTTTTCTCATTTAGTGCTCTGAATCTATCATGCCAGTCCTTTCTGGCCTGCCAGGTCTCTGTGGATAGGTCTGTTGCCAGTCTAATGTTTCTACCATTGTAGGTTACAGATCTATTATGCTGAGCGAAATAATCAGAGAAAGACATGTATCATATGACCTCACTGATAGAGGAATTCTTAATCTCTGGAAACAAACTGAGGGTTGCTGGAGTGGAGGGGCATGGGAGGGATGTGGTGGCTGGGTGATAGACACTGGGGAGGGTATGTGCTATGGTGAGCGCTGTGAATTGTGTAAGACTGTTGAATCACAGACCTGTACCTCTGAAACAAATAATACATTTTATGTTAAAAAAAAAGACCTATGGCGTTTGTGGGTCTCTTAGTTTTTAAGGGCTGTTCAGAATCTGGTTTTGGGGTTAGGAATCAGGGTCAGGTTCTTCTACTCTCTGCTACACTTATTTTTGTAATGGAGATGTGGGCTGGAAATTCTCTAAGATACCTTCTGGATCTTAAATTTTATAATTCCAAGTTTTCTGAATAGAGAGTGAGCATACAAAGACATTGTGCATAAAAAATGAAAAATTCTGTATTCTTCCTCAACTGCCATCTACCAATTAAACTAGAATTTAAGATTCAACTTTTATTCGAGGCATTTACCTTCAGAATTGGAATAGAGAGACATCTTCAAAGAAATAATTTTCAAGATGTCTTGCCTCTTTATAAACTCTCCACATACAGAGTTCTGAAGACTCATCATGAAGGTCTGTGGGATAGAGTAAAGCGTAACATACAGCTGCCCCTGATTTCAAAGTGCAGAAGACAAGAGAATCAAAGATTAAAAAAATACTTTTGTTACTTGACCAGATGTTTTGTTTAAAGGTTTTTTTCCTTTTCTTTTCTGGATATTTAAATGTTTCTCTGAACACTCTATTAAAATGCAAATGATGGATTTCTTTTCCCATTAGTTTCTTTTTTCTTTTATCCCCCGAGGCATATAGTGTATTATTAGTTAAAAATATTTTGATTAAACCAAAAACCAATTTTCACAGAAAATTCCATAAAGGTTGTCACTGAAAAAAAAGTAGGTTTCTTTCCAAAATCTTATGAATAGTCTTCTCCTAGCTAGTGTGTTTTCCAATTATGACAGAATAAGTATAATTTTCAAAGCTTAAATACTTAACCCTTAATTTTTTCCAATTTTGTTGAAAGTCATAGAGAGGGAAAACTCTTGTATAATGTACTGCTGTAAAATATAAGCTCTTAGTTTTAGCTTCTTGGACATTTTAATTGAAACCCACTTTATTCACAACTGTTGTAAACTCACAACTATTAGAATCTTATCTAATTAGAGATTTTCTGGTTGGCTCCATTACCTTATCTGAGCACATCATGTAATTTATCAACTCTTTTGAAAGCTGCTTTTAATAAGACTCTATGGCAAAAAATTGTCATTCTGATGTAAACAAATTCTGCATATGATGACTCAAATACAGTCATGAGATGGTATGTCCTGTTCTTTTTAATTTCATAAAAAAAAAAGCCTCAACCTAGCAGATGGTTAATAACAGAATCCTTAATTGTTTTGCAAAGAGACATGACATAGAAGATGTTACTTTGATCTACTAAAACTTCTGTTTCTGATCATTGCTTTAAATACAATCTTATGAAAAAAAAAGAAGAAGAAGAATGTAGCGGGAGGGGAAGAATGAAGCGGGGGAAATCGGAGGGGTAGACGAACCATGAGAGACGATAGACTCTGAAAAACAAACTGAGGGTTCTAGAGGGGAGTTGGGTGGGGTGGTGGGTTAGCCTGGTGGTGGGTATTGAGGAGGGCACATTCTGCATGGAGCGCTGGGTGTTGTGCACAAACAATGAATCATGGAACACTTCATCTAAAACTAATGATGTAATGTATGGGGATTAACATAAGAATAAAAAAAATAAATAAAGTTGCTCCTTGCTATGAGGAAAAAAAAAAAATAAATACAATCTTACGCTCTTTTTCAAATGCTAGTATAGAACTTCTATTTGTAGGAGACTTTCATTTAGCACATTTCTATTATTTTATTAATTCCAGGCTTTGATAAGTAATGTTGAATAAGGCTAGGATACAATTGTATTATTTGGCCTATTTTTTGTATTTCTTTTTTCTAGAGCCTAATTTTATATAATCATATTTTTCTTGAAATAATCCATTTTAATGGGTGATTTCTTGGTTTGTATATTTATCTGCATACCATTTTTCAAGATTCATATCGTTTTTCTCTTGCTTTGTGTACATGGTTAAAATTGAAACACATTCTTCAGTCCTGAAGAATTTTAATTAAAAATTCTTCAAGAATCCCGTTAAATAATCCATGCTATTATCTTTCACTTAAATGTGATTTTTCAGAGGTCTCTGTGTTTAGCTAAATTTAGGTGGATTTTAAAAGCATGGTTCAAGGAGTTACCTGAGCTAGGGTAGATAGGGTGATAGCAGACCTGGGAAACTGACTGATTTATCACCAGTTTCTTAGAGAGCAGGAGGGATAGGATGAGTTATATAGCCAATAGGCCAAGGATAGTTAGGAGAAAAGAGGGAATAAAACCCAGTGAGGATAGCAGGTGGAGGGTGCATCTTGGGATCTTGGAATCATCACCTTGATCAGGTGTATCACTACAGGGATGCATGGTGACACACAATCCATTTATTTATGGATATAAACAACTTCAGTACTCTACTAAATATTATGGGTTAAATGGAAATCTCATTTGTCCATTAGGCATGGACATAAGTTTTTAATGCAAATGGAGGGGAAGAAAGAACTTATCTAGTATAAATATATTTGAAATGTTAGCTGACTATATTCACTTTGCTTTTACCATGATGTAAGAGGCACTCAGGTGACTTACTTTACCCTTTCTGATAATCATTTCCTTGTGTGTTTCCTTGCATATTTCCTACCTTGCTTTCCTTAATTTATGTTTTCAAGTATTAGATAAATGGTATTTGGCTTTTAGTAAACTACTTTTGATTTGATTTTTTCTGATGGTAAAATTCAGTAAAAAGTAAATAAAGCTTAGAATTAATGGAAGAGAATAACAACAAATAAAATTATTTCATGGAAACCTCAAAAGTTAACATATTTCTATTTTTTGAATGGCCCAAGACTGTAGGTTTTTTTTTCCCCCCAGTTCATCCATATCACTTAGGTTTCTGAAGTAGAATATGGTAGTGATTCATTGTATTTTAAATATGAACTACTCTTTTACCCTCTCCCTTTGTCCTCATTCATTCCTGTTTGTAAATATATCTTGGTTACTGTTTTTAACAGAGTCCTAGGAAAAACTTGCAGTTATTGTAGTGCTCCACGATGTGCATTTACCTTCCTACAAATAAAATGGACAGAAATTATTTTCATTATTTGGTTGCCAAATTGATGCACAAAAAACTCGGGGAGAGGTATGCAGTTACCTGAAGATCAGGTACTTATGTAGGATCAGGGAGTTGAAATCAGTGAATTATTTAATTTTAAAATTCTTTTGGCAAGAACATCCCTATTATGAAGTGGATGAAATGAGTGCTGTTTAACACTTTTTGCATTCATTTCAAAATAAAAACCAGAAGGTACTCTTAAATAGTTCTTTTGCCTGTTTGCACTTGTCCTAATTGTATGATTATAAAATCTTTTTTTTTCCCTTTTCCAGTGTCGGTGTTCCTTTAGGGAGGGAATGCTTTGATCGTTAGTATTCTAATACTTTTCATTTTATATTTTCATTCTGATTTTATATTTACTTTAAGTATATATACTTAAATATAAAATATATGTATTTTATATTTCATTCTGATTTTATAAACTTGGTTAATGGATCTTCTCTGGGTATGTTAACAAGTAAGGTTTCTCATATAAAAGTTTAGGAACAGATATTGTAACAGGGCAAGTTTATCAAGGTCTTGAGTGCTAGTGTGAGAAGCCAGATGGGTCATTTATTACATTGTAATCATCCCAACATGGGCATATGCATTCATGCATATGTATTTCTAATTTTTAGAGAAATTTAAGATGAGGTCAAATAGTAGTAATATACTGTATTTCTGTGCCTCTGGCTCTTACTTGCTCTTTGTAGGTTCTAACATTGGGTGCTCAAAATATCCTTTCAAAGTCCTCCACCCCACATTACTGAGAGAAGTTCCCACCAGGAATACATAAGCTTTAAACACATCCTATCACCTGCCATGTTTTGCCTTTTTATTTGTTTGTCTTTCCTGCATCTTCCACTGTAACTCAGGCCTTCTTTGTAGACACTTGACCATGAAGATCATTTGTTTGGGCAATCCTATGGATATCTTGAATTTATTGATAACATTTTCATTTTATCCACCACCCCCTTCTATTTTCTCTTCTTTTTTAATCTGGAGTCCATGATTTGTGATGATTATTACTACTTATTACTGCCACTTATTACTCCTTTGCAAATATTCTGAAATGTCTTTCCTTTTCCTTCTCTTAACTCAGCCGGCTTCCATGAGCCCAAACCTGTGCCTTCTCTATGCTCGCACCTGTATTGCTAAATATTGTTGGAGAAAACAAAACAGTAAACACACACACACACACACACACAACCATGTTGAAGTCATTATAAATGCATAATTGTCAATTTCGAAACAAGACTAACTTTCTCTGTAAGCTCATGAAAATCCTATTCTTTCATAACTTATCAAACTTCTTACTCTATATGTAATTTCAGCTGATGCTTTTTCCTTCCTGGGGAAAATAGAACCTCTCATTTGTAAAGGCTCTCACCTTGTTATCACCAGATTATTCATCTGTAAACCCCTGTATGCATCTTCTCCTACAGTCTTGAAGAAGAGCACGTGTCCCTCTTCTTATCAAGTACAGTGTATTCTCACTCAGTTCTAACCAGATCCACTTTCTCCTTTTTAAGGACTTTTCTCTTCCAGCCATTTCCACTCTGCCCTGCATCATCTTTTTCTCCCTCCTGAATGAATGGTCATCCTCAGAGTCCGTATATGCTCCAGCATCCACCAATATAAATTCATTTTTTTCATTCAATCCTCACTTTTTATGAAAACATTATTTGTACTTGCAGTCTCCACTTCCTCAGATTTCCTTACACACTGTCTCCATCTAGCTCCATCTTAAAATCCATTTCTGATCTTTCGTGGGTAGTCATCAAGGACCCCATGTTGCCAAAATCAATAAATTACCACAAACTTAGTGGCTGGAGTGACAGAAATTCATTCTCTTACAGTTTTAAAGATCAGAAATCCAAAATGAGGCTTACAGGACTAAAATCAAAGTGTCAGCAGTTCTGGCTTCTTCTAGAGGTTCTAGGGTAGAATCCACTCCTAGCATTTTCCATTTCATTCCCTGATCATGGTCCCACATCACTTTCCTTTTTCTTCCTCTCATTCCATCATTACAATGCCCTCTGCTCTGACTCTGTGTCCTCTTGTGTCCCTCTTAGGATCATTGTGATTACCTTGGACCCACCCAGATAAATAGGCTAATGCTGCATTTCAAGATCCTTAATCTTATCTGGAAAGTCCATTTTGTAATATAAGCTAAAATTCACAGGTTCATGGGATTAGTGCCTGACATATTTGGGGGATCATTATTCAGCCTACCAGAGTGTTCTTGATGAGGTATTTTCCCTTTAAGTGGTGATTCAGAAATTCAGGGGGTCTTTCTTTTTCTCTTTCTGCCTCTGCTATTTTAAACATGAATATCCCAAACTTGTCATTATTTTCTTGCATCAAATAGGAAGGGGAAAGAGCATGGAAGCTCACAAATGGGAAGTGTTAAGGGATGAGGCCTCTAAGTGACAGTTTTCACTCCCTCTCACATTCTATTGATTAGAAATATTTTATATATCCAAATATAACTGAAAAATCAAGAACAAAAACAAAAATGGGAAAACAAAAATGGGAAATTGTGCCCAAAAAGAAGAATAAGCAGATCTGTTGATGTGCTTGAAATCTCTGCTATATTATTTTATATAATATTTTTTACTATGAAATGAGAGTTTTTAATTTCTACCACCCTGCCCTGCCCCCCTGATTGTGAGCATGTGGACTCAGACCTATTTATTGTTTCTTCTATTCCTTTTAACATATTGTAGTTACCATTATTCATTCATTTATTTATTCATGCAAAAACACTGATCACTTATTAAATATCAGGTACTATAGTAGAAACACAAGTATTGATTTGGTGTTTATGTCTAAAGAATAATGTTGGTGTAATGTAAAGATAGGATTAGAGAAAAGAAAGACCATATGCATATCAATTAAAGAGTTTCAGTAATCCAGAGAAGACATGATGGTATTTTGGGCTACAGTGGTATATGGAGGAAAATTTGAAGGATTTGAGGTGATATGGCATCATACCAGAATGAGTGTGTGATCGGGGGAGGAGGAGTCATCAGCAAAGTTTCTCCTATTATTTAAAAATCAAGTAAGCAGTGATTATATTTCCTGAGAAATAAGAATGTCAGGATTTGGTGGAAAGAGGATGATGAGTTTATTTTTGGATGCACTGAGAACAAGAAAACTGGAAAACATTCAGATCAATGTGCCCCAAAGAGTGTTGGACATGGGGGTCTGAAGGTAAGGGGAGAGGTCTGGCCTGCAGGTGCAGGCTTGTGAGTTGGAAGTACTGAAGTGGTTAGAGTAGATTAAATGATGAGGGAGGGTATACAGAAGAAGAAGAGAGGAAGGCTCAGGACAAAACTGAGGAATGATAATCATGAGGAGCAGGACCAGTACATTTTTTCTGCATAGGGCTGGACAGTAAATGTTTTAAAATTTTGCAGGCCATATGGTTTCTGTTGTAACTACTCCGTTCTACCATTGCAATGTGAATGCAGCCATAGATAATATGTTAACATATAAACAGGGCTGTTCGTTTTTTAAAATGAAACTTTTTTTTTTTTTTCAACAAAAACAGGCCAGGTTTACACAGTTACTAGCCATTGGTCAAGAAGATAGGAAAGAGCTGGTGAAGAAGAAAGGAAGGCCAAGAGGGTGTGATGTAGCAGAATACCAGGGGAAAGAGTGCTTTAAGAAGGAGAATAGTCTAGAATTTTAAATATAATAACAGAAGGTGTAAGACTTTCAGATCAGTGTAACATTCTTTGCCTAGTAGGGGACTTTAATCGCATTACATCCAATAAGAAATCAAGAACTTTTGGCTGTCCTTTATAGAAAATTGGAAACCTAATTATCCCTAAACTTCCATTTTGTAAAACTTAGTTATATAGATTATTAGGTACATTTAAAAATTGTTTTTGTTCTTTTTTTAAAAATCCTTTTTTATCTTTTGCATTAAAAAAGAAAGCATTCACAGTGTCTATTTAGAGATACTTTGTATTTTAGCTTAAGAGTTAACAATATCCTCTTTGGTTTGTCAGCTCCCCAGCAATTCTTGCAAAAATATAGAAGACAATACATTTTGCAAGATTTGAAGTTATTCATCGCTTATCTCTGCCGAGCCACGAGGGCTACCTAAGTACTACCTAAGTCTATCTGGAGCACTCTGGGAACAATGTGCACCCAGGTCCAGTCCACATACACAAAACATTCCCAATATTGCAGACATGTATGGTTCCTTCTGTAAGCAAGCACAATTATCACAGATTTCTTTTGTGAGGAAATGGCATGGATAGCAACATGTCTTTGGGTGTCCTCTGTATTCAATTTGAGCATCCTGCCTCCTTTAGGACTTTGGGGTTCAGATATTTTCTCAAGCTGTCATTGGTTTCTCCTATCTTATTGTCATTAATGTTTTGTTCTAAAAGTACACATCCTCATCTCATTTCTTTTACTTCTTTTTCTTTCTTTCCCTAACTAAAAAATACTTTAATGGTATAGATGATTAGTCTTTTAAAATCTATTATTTGATTCATTTCAAGATTGACAAGAGTGTCTGTAAGTAATTTTCATAGAGTTGGTGCAGAGCATATTTTCTGAACCTTTATGTATCAGTGAATATAATTCCAGTATCTTCACAGAAAAATGATAGCTTCAGTGAGTATATATATATTTTTTATTTTCTCCATACTTTTTTCTGTCCCTGTTAACCATCATTCAATTGTTGTTTTTTCATTTGGATATAGTATTAGATGTTTATAAGGCCTAATATTCATTCCTTTGTAAATAGCCCATCTGTTTTCTCTTTTTTTGATCCCTGTAGAAATTTATTCTTTAAACATGCAACTCGAAAAAGATTTACCATCATGTTTTTCTTTCAGCTTAGTGAGGTTTTCTCTTATGCATTTATTGGTTAGTTTTGTTGACTTTTCTAATTTTAAAATGCTTACTTTATTCCATCACTTAAATCTCATTATCCATTTTACTCTGCATAACTGATTGTATTTTCTGTGATGAGATTCCAATTCTTTAAAACTTTCAATAGGTAGATTGAAATCTAATTTAAAATTTAGTTTCTTTGTGATTCCAGCTTATTTCAGTCAGCTCTCCTTGCATCTCATTTTATGTACCAGTCTGGCACTTGGCATTTCATATTTTATTTTCTGCGTCTTACAGTCCAGTTTTTTATTTATATTTTTCTGATAACTTATACAAATGATTTAGATATTTTCATTAGGTTTGGTATTAAATCTTTTAAAAAATATTATTTTCTCATATATATAGGATTGCCAAAACTTATTTTCATACTCCCCCTTTTGTTTTCTGTTTGGTCACCCTTGATTGTATCCTCACAGTCAATTTGAGTGTTAACACACATTTTTTCACATTTTAAGGTAAGTGTCAGGTTTATATGTAAGCCCCTGTTTCAGTTAGGGTTAAGCCTATGCTGATAAAACAAAGACCCCAAAATACAGTTGCTTAAATAATATAGAAATTTAGTTCTTCTTCCATAACAATTTGGAAGTTAGTTAGACCGACAGGGGCCCGACCTTATGAGACCATTCAGGAACCCAGTTTCCTTCCATCTGTTCATCTCAAAGAATGTTTTCCTTATCCAGTCAGAGCTAGGCTACTACCACACCATGTTTCAGTCTGAGAGAAAGGGTAAGTGAGGAAGGGAAGGTCAGGTAATTTCCTTCCTTCCTTCTTTGGAAGGAAGGAAAATATTTATTTATTTGAGGGAGAGAGACAGCAAGCAAGCATGGGCAAGGGGAGGGGCAGAGGGAAAAGGGGAGAAAGAATCCAAGCAGACTCCATGCTGAGCACAGAGTGGGGCTTGATCTCACGATGGTGATATCATGACCTGAGCCAAAATCAAGAGTCTGATGCTTAACTGACTGAGCCACCCAGGCGTCCCAGGTAATTTTCTTTTAAGCAAATTACTCAAATTACAAGCATCATCTCCCCTCACATACCATTGTTTAAAACTTTATTACATCCCCACCAGTAGCTGAAAGAGAAGCTACATTAACTAGATAACTATCTGATCAGTTAAGGCCTTATTGCTATGGAATAAGGAGAAATAGAATTGGATGGAAAATGGTTCCAACTCTAGTGATTCTGTCCACAACTCTTGCTTTTCTTTTTATTCTGTAAGAAGAAAGTTTTCCTAAATAATATGTAGCAACTGTCAATCTACCTTTTTTGGGAGCACTAGAGTAAATGTTCCCCTAAGCTCTACCTGTCTCTTACTTAACTTACTGTTGACTTAATATCTCAGAATATAACGCCTTACTTTCTGTCTCCTTGCACTGTGCCCTGTCTTATTGTATTCCCTGAATGCTCATGAAAAGGAAAGGCTGATAGAATGAAATTGTCTTGAGCCCATAAAAAGAATCACTGAAAAATTTGCAGCAGATACAATGGAAAGTGGGATATGGGAGCAAAGGGCATCTGCTTCTGTGTATTGAATGATGGCAAAATGACACTGTACACAATAGCAAAAGATACTATAGATTAGATGGAAAAAAGTCAGCCTCCTTTCTACTAGAGATGAAACCACATTATTGGAGTCACTAGGGAAAACAAGGAACAAGATCAAAACTTCGTAACTTAGCATTCAGGAAGTGAAGTATTTTCTTACACCATACCTGATCAGTCACTCAGCAATTATTTTTCTGTGTTTAGAGGACATATACTGCAATGGGGCCTTTCAGAGTTACACATTTTGTTTCTGAAACTCTTAGAGCTACAGTTGGTAGTTAATTTATTTTCTTAGGAGGCAGTTTACAGAGAGAAGATTGTGCTAACCTTCTCAGCCTACATGACAGAGGGCTTCATATTTTGAAACAAAAAAAATCACAAAAATTTCTTTGTGTTTTTTTTTTTTTAAAGATTTTATTTATTTATTTGAGAGAGAGAGAATGAGAGACAGAGAGCACGAGAGGGAAGAGGGCAGAGGGAGAAGCAGACCCCCTGCTGAGCAGGGAGCCCGATGCAGGACTCGATCCCGGGACTCCAGGATCATGACCTGAGCCGAAGGCAGTCGCTTAACTGACTGAGCCACCCAGGCGCCCTCTTTGTGTTTTTTATTTAGAATATATTACTACCCCAAAGGTCTTGGGAGATACAAAGATTTATAAAGTGCAAAAGTAAAGACACTAATTTTGATTTTCTTTATAAACATGCTGGTATATGTATGGTTGCATAAAAGAAATTTCATCTACAAAGTAATTTGCTAAGGAGAATTTAGTACAGATAATTCCAATAGTACTATTATTTTTAAAATAGCATTTTAGAAGGGCGCCTGGGTGGCTTAGTCATTAGGCATCTGCCTTTGGCTCAGGTCATGATCCCAGGGTCCTGGGATCGAGCCCCACATTGGGCTCCTTGCTCAGTGGGGAGCCTGCCTCTCCCTCTCCCACTCCCCCTGCTTGTGTTCCCTCTCTCGCTTTGTCTCTCTCTGTCAAATAAATAAATAAAATCTTAAAAAAAAAATAGCGTTTTAGAACTTTTTGGAATTAGGTTTTGCATAGGAAGCATATAACTTCTCTAAAGATAACTCATCCGTCTTTTTCTTGGTGGTGGTGGTGGGTTTAATTTTGTTCAATTTCCAAAACGATATTTTCCAATTTTATTAAATATGATATTCAAGCGCATTTAATAATACTATTTAGAGTTATATGTGAAGTGATGACAACATGAAAAAACTGGCTTTACTTCATTGAATGCATGGAGACAACTCCAATAATTGATGCTCCAGGTTAGGAAAACAAAACATGTTAAATATGTCAGTCTTTTTTAATTAGTTAATTAAAGTTAATAAAAATTCAAAGTAGTTCTTTTTTTTAAGCTTGACAGTTATACAGTATTTATCTGGGTGAATAAATTGCCATGTAATTTTTTGAAAAAAGGATAACAATGACTGGGAACTAATTTAATTACTATGAAATTTTATATAAACATATATTAATAAGCCAGTTGCAGATATAAATAAATCTGGTAGTACAGAATGAAAAGTATGGAAGTAGAGCCACGCATATATGAGAATTTATTAAATGACAATTAGAATTACAGAAAAAGATTTTAGATTCTTATTTCATACTACATAAAAATAAATCCCTAACAGGTCTACTTCTGAGCTTTTAATTATTTAGTTAAATTTTTCTTTTAAAATGTTGGGATGTTTGTGTAGATGTAAAAGGCTTTCTTTATTCCAAATTATGCTCTATTATTCCATGTTTTCTGTATTTTTATAGTTTTTAAAATGTTTATTTCTCCTTTGTGAATAGTATAATAAAATTTTAAAAATGAAATTATAAAGTTGAAAGAAAACATGGGAAATAGATGCAACATATATTTACAGAAAATAAATTAATATTCATGATGTTAAAATATTTTTTATAAAGGGAGAAAATAAATTAAGGAAAATATATGTACCTGTAGCTTTTAATAGTATTTATTTATTGCTTATTCAAATTAAATTATTTCCTATTAACACTATATTCAATCTAGATTTCATTCTTTTTTTTTTAAATAGATTAGAAGAAAATTGGATCAGTTTCCTTTTTCTATAGTAGATAATCTGATTTGTGTATTGACTCTCCTCTTACTGAAATAAAAAAAATAGACTTTACATATTTAAGTGTACAATTTGCTGAGCTTTAATATGGTGTACACTCATGAAACCATTACCATATTCAAGATAGTGAATATATCTGTCATCCTAAAAATTTTCCTTACACTATTTTGTTATCCCTCCCTCCCATTCCATACTCTCCCTACCTATCCTACCTGGGTACCACAGTCTGCTTTCTGTTCTAATGGATTAATTTGCTTTCTCTAGCATTTTAAGTAAATGAAATTATATGCTATGTATTTGTGTGTGTGTATGGCTCCTTTCACTCAGCAGACTTATTTTAAAATTCATCTGTGTTGTTGATATATGGGCAGTTTATTCCTTTCTACTGCTAAATAGTTTTTCATTGTATGGATATACTGAAATTTGTTTTTCTATTTACTGCTTGATGGACACTTGGGTTTTTTCCTATTTAGGATATTAACAGTTCTCTCCACCTTAGAGTGGAATGGATAGATTGTATGGTAGATGTATGGTTTAACTTTAAGGAAACTGCCAGCCTCTTTTCCAAAACATTTATACAATTTTACGTTTCTCTCAGCAGTGTATGCGAGTTTCTGTTCCTCCATAACTTCACCAATATTTCTTTTTTTTTAAGTTTTATTTATTTATTTTGACAGAGAGCACAAGCAGGGGGGGGCGGCAGGCAGAGGGAGAGGGAAAAGCAGGCTCCCCACTGAACAGAGAGTCCGATGTGGGGCTGGATCCCAGGACACCGGTATCAAGACCTGAGCCGAAGGCAGATGCTTAACTGACTGAACCACCCAGGCGCCCTTCACCAATATTTCAAATAGTCAGTGTTTTCACTTTTAAACATCCTAGTAGATGTATAGTGGTACTTCATTCTGGCTTTAATTTGCATTTTTCCAGTGTCTACTGATGTTGAGGATCTTTTCTATGTTGGCATTTCTCTTCTGTTTATCTTCTTTCATGAAGTGTCTGTCCACATCTTTTGTCTATTCTTCCCCTCCCCAATTGGGTTTGGTTTCTTATTCCTGAGTTTTGAGAGTTCTTATCAAATATGTCCCTTTATCAAATATGTCCCTTTATCAAATATGTCCCTTACAAATATTTTATCACTGCCTTCACTTGTCTTTCATATTTTTAGTGTCTTTTGGGGACCAGAAGCTTTTAATTTTGATGAAGTCTAATTTATAAATTTGTTCTTTTATGGACTATGTTTTGGTGTCATAGCTAAGAAATTTTGCCTAATTGAAGTAAACATATCTAATATATATCTACCGTGTTTTCTTCTGAAGTTTTAGAGTTTTAATTTTATATTTAGGTATGAAATTCATTTTCAACTAATTTTTGTATTTGGTATGAAGTATGGATTAAAATTCTTTTTTTTCCTTTTGAATATTGGAAATCCAGTTCTATCACCTTTTTTGAAAAAATATTCTCTGATTTATTTTTAAACTATGTCAAAAAATCTGTTGTTCATTTGTATATGAGTTTGTTAATCTATTTGCCTATCTGTGTGCAAACACAAAATTGTTTGCTTTTTTTAAAAAAAAATAAATTATTCCTGCTATTCTTCAGCTGTTCTAGGTGCTTTGCATTATCTTATCAATTTTAGTTCCAGTTTTCCAATTTCTACAAAAAAAAAAATCTGCTGAGATTTGGATTGGGATTACATTGAATCAAGGAATCAATAAGGGAAAAATTGACACCATATCAATATTGAGTCTTCTGACCCACAACAAAAGTCTATCTCCCTCTTTAGTTTAGGCCTTCTTTAACTTCTCTTAGCAGTGTTTTTTAGTTGTCAATGTATGGGTTTCTTACATCTTTTTTCATATTTACCCCCATGGATTTCATATTTTTGTTACTATGAAAATGATACTGTTTTATACATGTACCCCTGTGTATATCTTTTTCTATCATTTTACTTTTAATGTATTTATGTCTTTATATTTAATATGTGTTTTGTGTAAGCACTCCAGACTTCTTATACTTACTGTTGCATGTTATGTATTTTCCCCATTATTTATTTTTATCCTGTTTCTTTATATTTGAGTTTCCTTAATAGCATATAATTGGTTCATGTATCTATTTCCACTAGCTTTGCCATTCAATTAGAGTACTTATGCTGTTGATAATTAAATTATTGATATGTTTTGATTGTAATCTATAATTTCACTATTTTCTCTATTTGTACCCTTTGCTTGAGTTTCCCTGTTCCTCTTTCCCCTTCTAACTTTGATTTATTTGAGTATTTATAGAGTTTTATTTTACATATGTATGGCTTTAAGCCATACCGCTTTACTTTTTGTTTTTGGGGGGTTGCCTGTTTATTACTTTTATATTGTTTATAAATCTATTAATCTTTGTATAAACAGTAGCACAGTCACTTTTTCTTGATCCTTGATTAATGTTTGTTAAAATTGAGCTGATTTAATAAGTAGTCTTATTCATAATCTTGAGTAATTAAATTGCCTCTAACACTTAAAGTTGCATTACATATTTAATGATTTCAATTTTCTTTTTTAGTACTTCAAATGCCAAACAGGTCCTTACAAGGAAACTTTACCTAAACATTCAAGCAAGTCTTTTAAATTGAATAAATTAAACTTAGGACATTAAATTCTAAGTATTCTGATACTATTTACAAAATTAGACACATTGTCTTACCTCTTTCAACATCAAATAAGAAATATAAAGTCATGGGCGCCTGGGTGGCTCAGATGGTTGAGTGTCTGCCTTCGGCTCAGGTTATGATCCCAGAGTCCTGGGATCGAGTCCCGCATTGGGCTCTCTGCTCCTTGGGAGCCTGCTTCTCCCTCTGCCTCTCTCTCTCTGTCTCTCCTGAATAAATAAATAAAAATCTTAAAAAAAAAAAAAGAAATATAAAGTCATTTCCATACTTCAAGTAAGAGTCACAAGTCTAATCTCACAGATGCCCTAATACTCCAGATTTGTTTTAATTTTGCCACACTGTGTATAAATACACATATATTATTCTTATTCTTACATGGAAATATCTGCATTATGGACTTGATATACTTTTTCATCTTTATATTTAAGTCTTTATCTTTTCAGGTTGAAAAGATATGAAAGAATGAGTGGGAGGCAATGAGTTACTAACTCAACTAGTAGGAATAATTTTATTATCTCAGGTGGAGGATGGGGTTAAAGATCTGGTTTGATATATGATTGTGTACTGGGTATAGATTTTATGTAAGGAGACAGGATCTAGACACCATATGATTTCAGGAAGATCCTACCTCACCAGAAGGTATATATGATGACTCTTCTATTTTCTTAATACCTGCTCTGTAAACAGTTAAACTCTAATATATTTCCTTCCATTGAGATAGGTTTCTCAATGCTTCCCTGGTTACTATTAAAGTTGCAAGGCTTGATTGGATGCAATAGATCTCTTTAGGCCTTATTGAAATTTAATAGCATCATATTTTTGACATATTATTTTTTAATGACATTCCATTTCGATTTTACATTTCTATTCTGTATTCTCAGAGCTGCATGACCTTGAGCAATTATTTAATTTCTCTCAATCTCATTTTCTTCATATGTAAAATGAAGATGGTAACAGAACAGGTTCAGAAAACTGTTAGGAGCATTAAATGAGGCAATACATGTAGAGTGCTTAGCTCAAGGCTGAGAGATGATGCATAATTTTAGCTAAAAAGGCTATTGTTACAAAAATTCTGCTAGTGACCTTCTTCATATTAAGGCAAGGACTTGGAGGTGTTTTTTTTTTTTTTTTTCTTTTTTTCCTAATGAGGGGACTAGATTTGTGATGATGTCAAGTCTTCCTGAGATCAACAACGTATTTATAGTGACTTTCTCGTTAAGTTGTGTCACTTCTTGGGTAGATTGCCCTGACATGATCTGAAAACACCACATTGCACGTGTCTTTTAGTACACTTCATTCACTGAATCTCTGTCGTTTGTCTACATTTGCTTTTACTGCTTACTACTAGATGTTGTTTATACACAGATGAAGTAAAAATGACCATATGTGCTAGTTTGATTTGACTTTTCGAGGTAATTTAACCAACACTGGCCCTTCCAAGCATTATTAGTTAAGGTAGAAAGGAGTGTGATGTGACGTATAGTGTTCGGTAGCATCAAAGCAACAGGTAAAGAGATCTAATTAAGTGAAATGACAAGGGCTGTTATATTATAGGTTTTCTTTTTAAGAAGCCCCACATACAAACAAATAATAGCTACCCTAAAATCATTTTTAACTTTGGTGTTTTATTCTTCATAACCTGAAGTAAATAATTTTTTTTTTTTTAAGATTTTATTTATTTGTTTGACAGAGAGAGACACAGCGAGAGAGGGAACACAAGGAGGGGGAGTGGGAGAGGGAGAAGCAGGCTTCCCGCGGAGCAGGGAGCCCGATGCGGGGCTCGATCCCAGGACCTTGGGATCATGACCTGAGCTGAAGGCAGTCGCTTAACCAACTGAGCCACCCAGGCGCCCATAAATAAAATATTTGATTAAAGTTTCATTTAAAATAATAGTTAGTGGGGCACCCGGGTGGCTCAGTCGGTTAAGCGTCTACCTTTGGCTCAGGTCATGATCTCAGGGTCCTGGGATCGACGTGGGTTCTTTGCTCAGCAGGGAGTCTGCTTCTCCCTCTGCCTTTGCCTCCCACTCATTCTCTCTCTCTCTCTCAAATGAATAAATAAAATCTTTAAAAAAATAAAAATAAAATAAAATGATAATTAATTCTTCATGCAAGCATAGTCTTCACATTCATTAGAAACTTTAGTAATTCTCAGGGCACTGCAAAATTGGTCCATGGCTGTATGTATGAGATGCCAAATGTTTAACTTGTTGAAGGTACAGAATCGGGGACTTTTGTGACTAGACAGGACATTTGACTCCCAAACCAAACACTTTGCTTTTCACAGGAGCTAAAGGGAGATAACCAAACTGGCTTAATAATTAAAATTCTACTACAAAGAAGTGTTCATTAATTTAAAAACTTTTCCAGCACAGACTGTTATTAATTCTATGGGTAGCAGTAGGGTGGAATACTTGTAAGACTTTTACCAATTTTTTAATTAGCATACTTCTTAAAATAAAATGATTATTTAATTCACAAACTATAGCAGTTCAGAATATCAATGGAACTTTATATTTAGATAACTCAGTTCATGTTTCTTCGCATTTTAGGCTTCACTGGAGCAGAACAGTGAAAGGATTTTCTACATTTAGGCTGTGTTTTTCTGTCCCCAGGTTACATTAGCTTCTGCTTTAGAGTTTCACATTTTTAGTTTGTTTTAAAGTTATTCTTTTAATACTCACTTAACATACTGAACCTAATTAAATGTAGTCATGAGAATCTATACGTGAGTAAAGACAATGGAATTAAGCTCACAGTTGAAATTTAATTTTATTCCAATCATTTTACAAACAAAGCAGTAAAACTTCCAGGTCATTGTAAAACTTGGCAAATATACCTATATAAAATATGCACTGTGTCATTTTGAAGTATAATATTTCTTTTGGAATTAAAATTTTAAAAGGATTGTTTATCATTTATTATAAAAAACAGATAAAATACAATGATACAGAAGCCCTCTTCCAGTTCTTTTATCACTGTTATTTTGCTATTTGTATACCTTAATTTTATTTTGTATGTGCCTTTTATTCTTAATATCTGTGAATACTTAACAATTTACAATGCTATTTAAGCTTAAAGGGACATTTTTATTATAAGTCCAATTAATTTTGGCTAAGTATATAGTATCTTTTCCCAAGGGTGGCTAATCAATTTTCATTTAAAAATAGAATCAACTAATAATGAATTCTCTAGAGTCTATCATCCTCAGGCAGAGAATTTACCACTAAGGTTGCATTTCCGCTGAAACAGAGTTATGCATTCACAAAGATTCATCAGTGCAAGTGATGGATGGCAACAAAGTCTTAATTGTTTTGAAAATATAATTTTTCTACCAAGTGATTTCTGTAACTGCTTTAAGGAATATCCTTCCACCATCCCATGGTAGAAACAGCATTCCAGTGATTTTATGTTAATCTTGTGAAAACAAAAACTATTTTAGCTCATGGTTTCTTCAGAAAATATCTTTACATGCTATACTGATGAACATGTTGAGGACAGACCATGCAAATTCTTAGTTCAGATCCCATGTATGAACTTTCATAAAGGTATATATGATTTCCACATAGTCACACATTCCCTGATTTACATTGTAAATCCCATGTTAGTTCATCCCCTTACCCATCCCTAAGACATATTCCATTAAAGCGTTCTCAGGTTTTTTTTTTTTTTTTTTTTTTAATCAAGAGATAAAAAGGAAGAGCAAGCCCAGTTTGGAGATGCTGCACTTATTTTCTCTATTTTAGTCTAGCAAACCTTTTCTGTAGGCTTTTGGTATCTCATGGCACACAGATGTGCACATGAACAACTTTATCTATAAAATAAGAAAACAATACAATTATGCAGCTTAAACAAAACTGTGCTTCTCATGCTGCATGAATATGAATTGACCTCAATCATACTGTTTTGTTGGTAGCTATTTTCAGAGTTATATCTCAACATTTTCTGCCTTTATAAGGATCTATTTTATCTAGTTCCAAGCTTCTTGACTGATAGCCTCTTAGCACATTTCAGGTCCACTGTTTAAATTTACTTGTATTGCTTTTCAAATCTGCAATTCAATTATGTCTTTTGAGATGGTGTCAGTAGGAAATAATCTTGACTCAAAGTGGCTTAAATGATAAGGAAATTTATTCTTTTTTTTCCAAGATTTTATTTAAATGCAAGGTAGTTCACATATAGTGTAGTATTAGTTTTGAGGGTAGAATTTAGTGATCCATCAGTTGCATATAATACTCAGTGCTCATTACATCCAAGTGCCCCCCTTTAATGCCCATTACCAAGTTACCCCACCCCCCTACTCTAAGGAAATTTATTCTTTTTCATCAGCAGTAGTTCTCACGTCTTCTTTGTGTTCCTGTCCTGTTTGTTAACTTCATCCTCAGAGGGTTTTCGAGGGGATAATACCCATCATTTCTGGACATAGGAACATCCTTAGGAAGATGGGGCTGAGGCTATTTTCCCCTATATCTTAGGAGTGATGGATACTTTCTCGAAGTCTCACCCAAACAGGCTTTCTCTCACATCTAATTGGCCAGAAATGGTTCATAAGCTCATTGTTTAACTGATCACCATCCAGGGAAATGGAGTCCTGGGATTGAGATTCATAATTAGAGAAATCAATTTGTCAAATTCCTGTCACCCACTTCCAAGAATACAAAAGCATGGAAGGAGCAATTGCAATTTAATTCATATATTAATTTGGGAAGAACTGTTATTTTAATAATATTAGGTCTTCACATAATGGAAGTTGACCCATTCCTCTATATTTTTGGTCCTGTTTTGCCATTTAACATAATTGGGTAGTGATCTCACAGAGTTTTGTTTTGTTTTGTTTTTAATTCTGTGACATTTTATAATTTTGCTGATTTTAGCGACTTCCATCTCTCTGGTTAGTGATATCAAAAAGAAAATTATTTATAGTTGGATTCTAATTATTCTGATACCTTTAGTTGAGTCCTTTAGGTTTCTAATGATATAATTTCATCTTTTCTCAAAAAAAAAAAAAAAAAAAAGATGTTGCCCTCTCCTTTTGTCCAGGATTTTGTAATTTAATTTCAAGGCCTTCTCTCATTGCATTTAGTTAGAAACTCCACATCACTGTTCAATATGAGAACAAATAGTGACAGCGCTTGCCTGTTTCCTGATTTTAATGAAACTGCCTTAATAATTGTATGTTAAAATTACATATTAAAATATTAGAAGTATATTATAACACTTTGATGGGGTGTCTGGGTGGCTTAGTTGGTTAAGCATCTGCATTCCACTTAGGTCATGATCCCGGAGTCCCAGGATTGAGCTCCCTGCTCAGCAGGATGTCTACTTCTCCCTCTGGCCCTCCCCCATCTTGTGCTCGCTCTCTCTCAAATAAATAAATAAAATCTTTTTTAATAAAAGTACACTTTGACTTTTGGTTTCTTCCTCAATACTATTTGGGCTTGGAAACTTTCTACTCTGTCATGCTTAAAGATTGCTTAGGTATGGCTGCTAAATCAAGTTCTTTCTAATGGTTCTTCATAAAGTTAATTCTTAAATATTTTAATAAAAGGAATTTTGTTGATAGATATTTTAATGATTGAATCATCTTTTCATTTATGGAGTAAGTCCTAATTTGTCTCTGCATTATTCTTTTAAATGCTTGTGGGTTTTTGTTGTTGTTAATCATGCATTTTTAATTTATCATCCTTTTAAAATAAAATTGAGATTTTTATTTCCTTTATCAGCTTGTGATAATAAGTGTAAGCCAGCATTGCAAAATGAAGTGGGGGGCAATCTGCCTTATACTGTGATGTATTTTTCATACCCAAGGAGTTACCTACCACTTGAAAATCAAGCATGATTAATCACCTTGCATTTATTAAATAATTTATAATAAAAAAGTGGTCTTTTGTTGAAACCTTCAGATATTTTTGTTTCTCTTAGTAAATCCCTTTGTATTCTTAAAGAATATAATTCCTTACTTTTTTATTTAATGAGGTTAAATATTCTGGCATCTTCCATGGAAGACAAGTGTTTAGTATGCCTTCACTATCGCCCCCTACTTTCATTTCTTCTATAACCACAATATATCCTGTATCATGTGTCTTCTTTCCTGCTTCTGTTTATTTAATAAATTGATAGGACCATGTAATAAAAGTCCTTACATATTTTTATATAAGAAGAATGGATTTTATTCTATATGAAATATGGAGCAACTAGAATTTTTGTAGAGGAATGGCATAAATTGATTTTATTTTTGAAAGATCATTTCTTGGGGCACCTGGGTGGCTCAGTTAGTTAAACGACTGCCTTTGGCTCAGGTTATGATCCTGGAGTCCCAGGATCGAGTCCTGCATCCGGCTCCCCCCTTAGCGGGGAGTCTGCTTCTCTCTCTGACACTCCCCGCTCTTATGCTCTCTCTCTCAAATAAATAAAATCTTAGAAAAAAATAAAAGATCATTTCTTTTACTGTGTAGATATATATAAGGAAAGCAAAAATGAGGGGCACCTGGGTGGCTCAGTCAGTTAAGTGTCTTTCTTTTTATAGAGATTTTATTTATTTATTTGAGAGAGAGAGAGCATAAGCAGGGGGAAGGGGCAAAGGGAGAAGCAGACTCCCTGCTGTGCAGGGAGGCCAATGTGGGGCTTGATCCCAGGACCCTGAGATCATGACTTGAGCCGAAGGCACATGCTTAACCAGCTCAGCCACCCAGGCGCCACTCTTGTACAATTTTTGACGTAAAGTTTATTTCATCTGATATTAGAATAACTGTGTAAGCTCTCCTTTGGTTACTAATTTGCATGGGATTTAGTTTTACATTTTTTTCCCTTTTATTTGTGTCTTTGGATCTAAAGCAAGTATCTTACAGAGAGCATATAGTTGGATAATATTTTTTTTTCTTTTTAAATTCTATTCTGCCAAATCTCTACCTTTTGATTGGGGGGTTTAAACCATTTACATATAAAGCAATGACCTATATATACTTATATATACTTAGGTATAAAGTAATTACTGATAAGGAAGGACTTCTGCCATTTTCTTTTTTTTTCCCTGTATATTTTATCTAATTACTGTTCTTTTTTTTCTCCATTACTGCCTTTTTGTGTTTAATTACTTTTTTTATAGGGCACCATTTGGATTTTCTTCTCATTTCTTTTTCTGTATATTTTTGAAGTCTTTTTCTTAATGGTTAACATGGGGATACAGTCAACATCTATACTTATAAGAAGTTAGTTTGAATTAGTTCCTACTTAAATTTGACAGTATAAGGTATCTCTGCTCTTACGCAGCTCCATCTCTCCCTCTCTTCTGTGTGTAATTACCATTATTACATCTTTATACATTATATGCCCATTAACATAGGTTTATACTTATTATTTATTCATTTATTTTTTAATTAATATAAGAAACAAAGTGATTACAAACTGAATATACATTAATACTGATTTTTTATATTTACCTATACATGTTCTTTTACTGGTGGTCTTTATTTCTTCATATGGGTTGGGTTCACTCTCTAGTGTTCTTTGATTTGCTTAAAGGATCCCTTTAGCACTTCTCATCAGGCAGGTTTACTATCAACACTTTCCTCTGCTTTTGTTTTTCTGTGAATGTCTTTATTTCTCCTCCATTCTTGAAGCTTAGTTTTGCTGGATACAGAATTCTTATTGACAGTTTTTTCTCAATACTTTAAATATGGTATTCCATTGCCTTCTGACCTCCATGGTTTCTGATTAGAAATTGGCCATTAATCTTACTGAGGATTCTTTGGACACAATGAGTCATTTTTTCTTGTTGCTTTTAAAACTCTTTTGTTGTCTTTCAATAGTTTGATTATAGTTCTTGGTGTGGATATTTTTTACTTTATACCACTTGGAGTTCTTTGAGTTTCTTGGATGTGTAGATTTATGTATTTCATCAGATTTTGGAAGTTTTAAGCTATTTTCTTCAAATTTTTTTCTCTCTCCTTCAATGCTTAGCCAGACCATTTACAATCTTGCCTTAGCCTTCATGACTTCTTGCTTACCTAGGGACTAAAATACAGCTAGTGGAGGAAACATATGGTCGTCTTAGATCTTTTCTGAGTGTGTGCTTGGCCTTCTGGAATCCCTGGTGTAGGAATTCTTTAAAACCTTTATTTCCTAGTGTATCTCCTTCCCTAGGCCCTTCATCTCTAGGCTTTCTGGTCTGCCTGCTGCTTGCCCTATCTGTATATCTTGCGCCAGGTGGCAATAGGTATTATATGCCTTTCAGTGCTTTCAGCAAATGCCACAGAGAGATCACTCCAGCCGTGAGAGAGTTTCCAAAGAAGGTGAAATAAGTACAAGCCCCTGGGCAGATTCATTAGGGAGTGACAAGACTGAGCCCAATGCATAATCATAATTATTTGAGAACAAGGTCTCTGTTCTTGTTCTGACTTTCAAAGATAACCAAGAAGCTTCACAAAGAAAAGGAGCTGCCATCCCTATGGCCGTCTCTAAGCTAGATAATGGGGGATGGTAGGCACATAAGCAAAATGCCACAACATGCTCTTTCCAAAATCTAGCAGATTCTTTTTTCATTAAGCACTCCCCTGATTGTTTTAAAATTCTTATAAATTCCCAGTGTCCTGCAAAAGTTGATTCAGACAGTTTTTGCCAGATTATTCATTATTTTAGTTGAAGAATGGAACTCCAGTGCTCCCTAAACTTCCATTGTTAGTGACATCACCCTATTGCCATTTTTAACTAACGGTATTATTTACATGAATGGTATGTATGTATGTATGTATGTATGTATGTATGTATTTATTTATTTATTATTTGAGAGGCAGGGAGGAAACAGAGGGAGAGGGAGAGAGAAACTCAAGCAGACTCTGTGCTCAGTGCAGAGCCGAAAATGGGGCTGTAGCTCATGACCCTGACATCACGACCTGAGCCAAAACCAAGAGTCAGACACTTAAGTGACTGCACCACCCAGGTGCCCCATGCTCATTTATGTTAATTGACTAATAGACAGTCACTTTCAAAATGCTTTGAATGCATTGAACTTGGCCAGTACCCTCAGATTCTCAAGATACTTCCATGTAATTGCCATATTAAGAGCAAAATATAATGTAAAGAGGGGGTTTCTAAAGAGGTTAAGCTCTGTACTCTTTGAAAACATCACTAAAATAGCATTGAGTAGATTTTTAAAAACAATCAAATCCACAAAAATGAAGGAAATTGAAGGGGAAAAAATAGCAACAAAATCTTGGATACTGCAATTCTGAAGCTTATGTTATAACTGACTTAGATGACTGGAGAATGTGAAATAAAGCTAGCAATACAAGAACCCCAACATACTTGCTCTTAAAACCCACCAGATAATCAGGAGTAATAGCACTAGGTCACTCTGAAAATGAGGGGTGAATGTGGGTATGTAAACAGGAATATATCAATTGAAGCTTTGTTTTGTAAGTTGCTAGATTACTGGTATTATCCTGCTCATAGACACACACACCCACACCCACACTCACACACACATAAATGTCAGCAAAAGACTAGAGGTTTATTTTCTGGAGTAGCTGATCCAAATTGAATTTGAGCTGGTGAACACCATGTAGGGATACCATATGTAAAAGAAAAATCAAATCGATTCTATGTACTGCAGAGTGGATCACTTACTCCTCTTTCACCATTTGGTTTCCATAGTCATGGTGATTTCCAGGCAGGAAATTGATAGATTTTTTCCTCTTGGAAATTTAGCCCCAAAGAAACAATGTAAATACACTATTGTTCAGTGTTTCCTCATTGGAGTGGCTCAGCAGGGTCACTCTGTAGTAAATCCAACAAATTAAAACTTCCCCACTCTGTACCATCTCTATTCCTTTAAACATTTCACCACTGCCTTAAATACGGGAAGACATACATGGAGTCCTAGACATCTGAGAAAGGTTTTAACATGAAATACCAAAGTTAAAACAAAGAGAAAAAAATGGCCAAGGAATAGAGAAATAAAAGTTATTTTCTCTCTATTCCTTGATTGGCCAGGTTTTATTTATTTATTTATTTTTCCTTATTATTATTATTTTTTAATGCATTGGTACACTCAGGATATTGTTTTGTGTTTATAAAGATTTAGTTGGAAGTTTTGTTTTTATATCTACATCAGCTTTATCAAGTTTTGGCATTAAAATAATTCATTGTAACTTCTAATCGTTTTCTAAAATACAGGAAAATGTAATGTAATGATGGAAGTACCATATTTTTTTTTCCAAGTTTGACCTAATATGGTATTAAATCTATCCAGTCCTGGTCATTTTTGATGGATGTTAATGTGTATGTGTGTACTGGGGATAAAGGGTTGGACAGTGTGGGGAGATAGAATATTCTTTAATGACATTATTTTCTTAAATTCAGTCAGTGCATTTTTACTTTTTAAGCTATTGGATCTGTTGATTAATTTAAATTATTAAATTTAATTTAGTTTGTTGATTTATAAATACAAAAATTACACAGAATTATTCATCATTTTATATGTTGTCTCTTATCTACTGGTGTTAAATTATACTTCTATTTGTAATTTTGCTTTTAATATTTTGCTGATTGTATTTTTTAAAAGTTTATTATCTCCTTAATTTTGAGAATCTTTACAATATTTGAGAGAAGACGTGGTATGAAAGATGAAAATTAAAAATATATATTGCTCCATATGCTTTTCATGATTTTTGACATCTGAAATAAGTTTATCTAAAACTTCCTTTGAGGTATATAATTATTTTAAATGTTTGCTGAAATCCTCTTCTTTTCTTTGCAATGATTCTATAGTATTTGATACACTGATTACTTTTCCTATCAGTGAATTCAGCAATTGTTCATAGTGTATAAAATCACAACAAAACAGTTTAAGACCACAAAAGAAGGCCGCATCATTAAATGAAACCACATGGTGAATTTAGATGGGCTGAACACCGTTACCCAAGCTGGAATATCTCCATTCTGGCAGCACTAATGCCTATAATCCTGAGAAGTCTCTGTGGTCTGTAGTAAACTTAGTTGGTCAGGGGTTTAGTTTGCTTTCTTTAAAACTTGCTAATTCGGTTCTGTATGATTGGGGGTGAAAATAATTTTCATTCCCACGAAGCATTTGCTACAGAAATCCAATGCATATGGCATACGGTATCAGTTTCCAGTTTCAAAAGCAATTCTTCAGGTGAAAAATATAACTTTATGGCTTAAGAGTCATATTTACTAGAAGCTAATGGCATATTTTAGAATATATACCCAACTGTTTTATAAGAGTATGAACATTTTCAAGTACTTTTCAGTGAGGAAGATTAAAATAATGTTGACAGTTCTTAGAGTACAATACTGTGATTCAGTAGAACACAGAGAATAGTGGCACTTCCTTCCTACATAGCTCATGATAGAAATGAGATATGCAGTTATTTTATTTTGGAAGAGAAGAGATGTGTTAAATTGAAAAAAAGAAGTTATTTTAATGTTGGAGAATTAATCAAGGTCTTATCATGATGATAGCTATAAAATATTAGCAGATACCAGTGTTGATATGTCATGAATGGGCTCTACTTAATTCAACTTTAACAGATACTACTAAGGATGCATTTAATAGATTTAGAATACCAATGTCTTCTCATTGGTAGGAGCAATGAATGACCTCTTAGTAGGTAGGTGTAGTCTTTACTGTTTCTATCTCATATTCTAATGAGACAAGGTGGATTATGGTAGAAGTAAGAGTGAGATTACACAATGAGGAAATAGCTGAAATTTCCCATTTATTCAGGAAATCGAGTCATTCTATACTCCTGAACTTTTTATATATCCCCAGTATTTTAGGTTAAATTCTTGTTCTTGTTGGCTAGTCTTTGCTTTATTCTTTCTTCCCTCAAGTCTTTGCAAAGGCAATGATACAAGTTGAGGTATAATACAGAAAATTTCAAATTTCATCCAAGTAATAGAAACCTTTTTTCTCTCCTAAACAAAATCTTATTCAAAATGTCATATAGATGATAAAGGAGAACCCAAGTTACCCTCTGCTTGGCCTTGCCCTTGTTTCCTTTAGCAGCCTTTCATGAACTCTAGAAAAGGAATCAATTGTTCCTAGTAGTCAAGAAGATAATGCATTTTGGTTTGTTTTAAAGTAAAGACTTCTCCTGCAGCTAATTGCAGCACCTAAATATACTTTTGGGAAGATATGTCTGATCTGACTTGGTACCCTTTATTTGATTCATATAGATTGTATGTTGGGAATCATACATTTTGGTATAAAGTGTGGTACAACTAAATGGATTTAACACACTTAGAAGTACATGGTACTTCCTATATGATGCCAGTTGCTTGGTTATTTGGAAATGTCTGCATTTGGGTACTATGAACAGAGAATTTGAATACCATTACAGACCTAAGCTCCATCTTCACTATCAAGGATTTTTAGTTAAGACAAATAGAAGCACCTTGCTAAGTCAGACTAATAGACAGTTGAAGATCTCATCACTTACAGCTGTGTCACTGACCTATTCCCATGCATATGGGATGATAATGCACTTAAAACTTATCTGTTCTTTATAAATACTGGGAGTAGTTTTAATTTCATTGCTAATTTTTATGATTTAAACAGTTATGTCTACCATTATTAGCATATTTTAATTATTAGATGGTGAAACATATTGCTAAAATAACATACTGTTAAAATAAATTTTTAGCAAGGAACCCAAATGAGAAGTAATAAATGAAATTACATCAAGTTCCAAACTCTTAGATGACATTTTTAGTGAGATTTATGATGGAATCTCAGGATCCGATATTATCTCATATTTGTTTTCTATTTAGAAATATGGAGAAGGTAGACAAAGTTTAATAAAGCAATAATGTTGGAATCAAATCCTTTGATGAATGACATTTGAGATTTATTATATGTTCTCTTTTCCCCTTGATCCACATCCACCTACTCCTCATTTTTTGAAAGTGATCAGATCATTGATAGTGCAAATAGAAGAACCTTGAATTTGCCTTTTCCTCTGCCAAGTGATTTTATATTAAGACTGAAAGATGAATAGTTTCCTACAGTTCATTCTTAGTACTGCACATCGTCTGCTTTTGGAATATTTCATTAATTATGCATCCAAAATTCAGGAGAGGATAGAAAGGAAAATAACATGATGTTTAGTTTTAAAAATTCTTATTAACTCAGTGTTGGGTCCAGTTGAAATCTCTGATAAGGCCCTATAATACTATGTTGCCTTAAGTTTCATTGACACTAACCAGATCCTATTTATAGTTACATAAACTATAGTGTACTGTCTTCTCTAGTCTGCTAATTAAGATTCTGTGATGGTGTACTCATTTCTTATATCTGATTCCAATATGTTTGTTTGTATGTTCCAACATTTCTTCTTACATTTTGGGGAATTACCTATAGGGTCTTGTACATGTGCTTGGATATGGTATGGTTTACACACACTCCTTCAAGTATCAGTAATTGAAACTGAAAACTTTCTATATAATACTCAATTCATTGTTGGTTTGTTATCAGTAGTGCTGATATGCTATGAAAAAAGCTTTGACTTATATGAGCTTGATATTTACCTGGTGTAGGAAATACCCCTTTTTCTTGAATTTGAATGATTTTTAGATACATGCTATCATTAAAAATTTAGGTAAGCTCATTACTTTAAAATATTTTAATACAGAACATTTGTTTTCTTTCTTTTTTTTTTTTTAAGTAGGCACCACACCAAGTGTGGAGTCCAACACAGGATTTGTATTTATGACCCTGAGATCAAGACCTGAGCTGAGATCAAGAGTCGGATGCTTAACCGACTGAGCCATCCAGGCACCCCCAGAACATTTGTTTTCTTATAATTTAAGTTTCCGAAAAAAAAAAAAAAAAAAAGATAAAAAGGGCAGAGATATAAAAACTCTAGAGGGCATTTTTAATTTTTTTTTATATGAAGGGGTTATATTAGAGTTTCCTTCTTGTTTATGGGGTTATAACATTTGATTCTTTAAAACTAATTTATTAAGCTATACCTTACAGATGTTATATTTGTAAGATTGGTAATACGAGGGTCTATTTTATCTTTTTTGGTTTGTTTTTGTTTTGTCATTAGATAAATTGAGAGCTCACCACGTGTTCCAAAGGCCTAATTTTGTCCAAATAGATGTATTAAATCTACTGCTAGAAAGCTTAGTGAGAGTGAACCCTTGATTGAGTCTGTGGGGGAACAGTTCCCCACTGAGCCTTTACAGAAGAACAAATGTTTAAAAAAGAATAGAAAGTAGAACAGACACAAAGTTAAAAGACAAATGTGCAGACTTCTGCTTTTAAGGATATTCAAGAGTTTAACAAACCATTAACTTTAGTGCTGTGGAGTTGCTGAAAGGAAGGTTTAAAAATAAAAAGTGGTGGCTATCGAGGGACTAAGACGCTGCTGGATCCAGAGAGATCATTTGCTATTGGAAAGGATCTCCAAGCATGGATGGTCAGAGTCTATTGAAAAGAAATACGGAAATGCTAATTGATTCCCCCCTGAAAAGATGGTGGCTATTGCCAAGAAGGAGGACAAATAAATCAGCAAATAATAAGTGTTTTAAATATCGGAAAAGATGCTTTGTAAATCTTCATAGTGATCTAAAATTTTATATTTAATAAGGTCAATTGCCTTTGTGCAAATAAATTATCTGCAGTTGTTATTAAAAGTGAAAAATTTTCAGTGTTATTAGTAACTTATACTAGGGAAAATATCCCATGAAATACCATATTCTATCCTGCCAAGGTACCCATCCCTGATATGCTTCTACATCCTGAGGACTGGGTAACTTCAGTGTATAATCCCCAGTATCCTACTACCCATTTTGTCACTCATTCATTTTGTCTCTGTCTTGTAAATTTTAAAATGTCACAAAGAGGGCGCCTGGGTGGCTCAGATGGTTAAGCGTCTGCCTTCGGCTCAGGTCATGGTCTCAGGGTCCTGGGATCGAGTCCCGCATCGGGCTTCCTGCTCCTTGGGAGCCTGCTTCTCCCTCTGCCTCTCTCTCTCTCTCTCTCTCTGTCTCTCATGAATAAATAAATAAAATCTTTAAAAAAAATAAAATAAAATAAAATAAAATGTCACAAAGAGCCAGATACCTTGTTCTGTTGAAAATGAGACATCCAGTTTTAATCCTGGGGTTGGTATCAAATTTTCTACTATCTGGCATGCCCATACTATTTTTAATTTTTAAAAAATGGTAAAAAAGGATCTGGTTTTCCTTTAAATTTACATCTGCTATTTATAAAGTGGAGGGAGAAATTATGCCTCAGTTTGATTAATTGGCGATGAAAGCGGTTTGTTATAAATCTTTGCCTGGGATTCTTCTTTGCATGAAAGGAAACTGATTTGGAACCAGGTTACCAGCGGGAAGTGAATACACTTTACTGTTATACTTATTTAGAGACAAGTGTTGGATTGACGCCACCTGTGGAAAAGCTACCATACATGGTTTGTGATGAGAGAGAGCACTGAAGGTGAAAAGAGAAACTTGCATCCTCCCGAGCAGGTGAATGTATAGCCCAGGACAGAAAGGAAAAAAAAAATTTTTCTTGACTTAATGCCTGCTAAATAGCAGATATTTTTATATATACTAATCCACTTGATCCAAAGTTAAACACTCTAAAACACCTAGAAAATAATACCGTGTATAAAAACATGGTAGTATAATTAACTTACGAATATGGTTCCAGAGTCAGACTATTTGGGTTAGAATCCTTGCTCTGTCATATACTAGTTATGTGATGTTGGACAGAATACTTATTTTTATGTGCCTTCCTTATTTGTAAAATAATAACATCGGTAAGTCTTGTAATGGTTAAAAGAGTTATTATTTGTAGGGCTTCTGGACAATGCTGAACATATAAGTACTAGGTGAATGTTTGCTACCACTATTAATAAAGGATAAAGATTTAGTATCATGAAGCACTGCCTCATACCTCATTATAATCTTAAAAGATGTTGTTTAAGCATAATTTGAAAAGCAAATGTTGACTCTGACTTAATAATATTAGTATCAATATTAATTAGTAATTAATATTACTATTAATAAAATATTTCCTTTAAATTCTTAATTGCAGGAAACAAACTGAGGGTTGCTGGAGTGGGGGGTGGGGTGGGAGGGATGGGGTGACTGGGTGATAGACACTGGGGAGGGTATGTGCTCTGGTAAGTGCTGTGAATTGTGCAAGACTGTTGAATCTCAGATCTGTACCTCTGAAACAAATAATGCAATATATGTTAAGAAAAAAAAGAAGAAGAAGAAGAAGGTAGCGGGAGGGGAAGAATGAAGCAGGGGAAATCGGAGGGGTAGACGAACCATGAGAGACGATGGACTCTGAAAAACAAACTGAGGGTTCTAGAGGGGAGGGGAGTGGGAGGATGGGTTAGCCTGGTGGTGGGTATTGAGGAGGGCACGTTCTGCATGGAGCACTGGGTGTTATGCACAAACAATGAATCATGGAACACTTCATCTAGAACTAATGCTGTAATGTATGGGGATTAACATAAGAATAAAATAAATAAATTAATTAATTTTAAAAACTAAAATATTTCCTTTAATAAAGTGATATTTATAAAATTTTTTTCAGTATTACAAAATAATAAGTTCGCTATTTTTTGATTACATGTTATAGCAAGGTAATGCAAGTCATGTTGATGATATACCGAAACAACTGACTAAACTTTTAATTGCATTTTTACCTGGTTTTCAGCTTGCCTCGTAGTGCATGGAGTTTTAGGACATTCAGATTCTTGTAAAAGGGAACTGGACTCCTTTGCCATATCATTGTTTCCAGGTACTTTGGCTTTACAGATAAGGCCTGGGAATCTACATTATTAAAAGTTTCTAAAGACTGAACAGCAGTGTTAGGACATAAGATATTTTAAAAAACAATGCTACATGAGAAGAGTCTGCAGATGGATTTCAGAAAGTCTTGAGACAATATTGCTGCCTGTAGACATCGAAATACAACTAGAAACTGTACAATAGATACAAGTCATAAAGCCGTATCTAAATGTGCAGTGTAAGAGTTTCCATTCTCTAAGTAGTTTCAACTCTATGAGAAATTATGGTATAGTCTGTGATGAAATGCCTTTGAATACCAATGAATATTCAATTTCTCTTGTCTTGAACTGTTTGCATATATCATATGAAAATATTTGTTTTCACACGTCAGGTTTATATTCTATTTGTAGGCAATCCTTGTTAAAAAATTTTAGGCCTTATGTCTTATTTCTAAAATGGGTCAAGAATGACAAGTTCAAATAATTTGAAATATATTTTGCTTTTGATGCTAATAACTGCTGACATCCTATTTTATAAATAGATTTTATTTTAAATATGGAAATTCATGGCTTTGTAGTAGATGAAAATGGGATCTTAGTGTTTTATAAGCAACTTCTTTTTCTACTTAGAATAGTAAGTAGGAATGAATTGTTATTAAATTTCTTCAGTGTAGCTGTTATTTAGCACATTGGAACATTTATAACTTGCTTCTTTAATTCTGTAATATTTTATGCATATAGATTAAGCTGTTAACTACATAAAATGAGATAATAATTATTTTAATAACAATAATATATGAGTTGATATTTTTCTTGACTATACAGCAGGATAAAAAAAGGAACTGATTTACAACCTTTAATGAAAAATTATATCTGTATTTAATATTCTTTTGCTTGTGTACTAGTAATTACATTCATTAAAATTTTAATTTCGGGCAATATTGCCTAGATAAAATTAAGTAAACATCTCCTGTTAGTATCTGTTTATATACTGAACATCATTACCTTTTAGCCTTCATTTCTTGCAATCTACATTCAATTATAATTATTTTTTCTCATTTAATGCTTACCCATTTGTAATAATGCTGTAAATTCTACAAAATCATATAGAGCTGCAAGAAAATGTGAAATGTTTATTGTACATGTAGAATAAGCTTTATATATTCATCTAAACTAAGTTTCAAGTTGACAACAGTCTTCTTTAAGACATTTAAATTAGTACTCCTTGAGGTATATAGCCCTTCAACAGGTAGCTGTTTTAGATAAAGGTTTATGTATAATTTGCCAAATTCATTCAATATTTTTTGCTATTATACGATAATTCTTGATGTATAATTCTTGATATTTCATTGAGTAATTGCTGAATTAGCTTCTTTTTATCCATGGAGTTGGGGCTGAGTGATGAATCCAAGGAAACACGATTTATCTTTAAAGATGAATTTACCTCAATTTTTTTAACCTATATGAAAGAAGGAATTGACTATTTTACACTTTCTTCCAGAATCTTCCCTGTGTTGCTTTGACAGTGACAACTTTATTATAGACTGTACATTCTGTACTCTGATGATATATGTGACGAAAGGAAGATAAAAAACACAAGATGAGAGGAAAAAAGAGATTTAGAGGGTGAAAGAGCATCAAATAATCATAATAATGAAAGTTGGATATCTCTTGTAGTGACTTTTAAAAATCAGGTTAATATGGAGGAAACACAATTAAAAAAAAAGAAAAGACTAAGGCAAGTCAGTTCATACTGACTGAATTTTTCCATCCAATTCTGATTTTACTTTTACTATCTAGTTATAATGAGTACCATCTTTAAGGAGATATCTGCATTTTGCTTCTATATTCAATATGTCCATTATCAGTCAATATAGCAGTCTATTAATTGTGCGGCAGTCTAAATGAAATGTGAGACTTACAGTAATTGATCATATTTACCATAGTTCCTTATATTATTATCATTTTGCTTTTCTGCTGCAAAGTCTATAGAATTTTAAGTTTAATTTTGTCTAATTAAGAAGTTAGAGCTTGGAGATGAGCAATATGTGTCTGTTTTCACTTTCACATGATTCTAAATATTAGTCAAGATGGATGTTGTGATATATTTGTAGATAGGCCATTCCCAAATCAACAAGGTAAATATGTTAGTCATGGATAATATAATCATAACCCAGAAATTCACATAAATCATCTTTCAGGCAGGATGAGTGGCTTTTTGTAAGAGAAATGAAGGAGGAAAAAAGGCAGATCTTTAGAGAAGAATTTTCCATGCCAATATAATGTCTTATTTTTTGTTCCCTTTTTTTCTCTATCAAGTTTATATCTGAGCAGATAATTTCAAAATATCCAAGGATCCAAAGATATAGTCACATCTAAATCTTAGGTGTTTCAGAAATGCTTGTAAGATTTTGAAAGCCCTCACTTTATGTCCACAACTCAGGCACTGGGGAAGGGGATATTACCACTGCCTTAGAAAGGAGGTGACAGAACCCAGAGGGAGGGGAAAAAAAAAAAAGCAAACAAAAATCATTCTGCTATTTCAGCTTCTATGAAAAAGGTGAAGACTATACAAAAGTTTGAAATTTGAGGAGTTAGAAAAATAATGCTTATAAATTCCATTTGCTTACTTAATATTTGTTTTATTTTTAACACTTATTTTCAGAGTGCCCTAAGTATTATATTTTATGAAGAATAGGGATAAATGTCCATTAAGAAGACTATAGACAAGTATTGTTAGAAATTATAAATATAGCTCTCCTAGGTTTATAAAAATCTAGATTAGGATGTGATTTAAAAAAAAAAGTGGTATTACGAAGTCATTGGTTGCATTATGGAAGAAAAAGATGAGTGATGAGCTAAACGTAAGCAAAAGATGACAGAGATAAGGCAGTTCCAGGAGAGGAAAGATATAATGTATTTCATTTTTAATATATAATATTGGCATGATAGAGCATTGAGGTAAATATATAGAGAAGATTGTTAGATAATTGGGCTCAGGAGAGGTGTGTATCATTCTAGTTTCACACATATCCTGCATACACATGAATGACATAAATAACATATCCACATGGATATGTGAGACTATATGTGCACACATATATGCACATTCATGCGTGTGAATGAAGGCATAAATCTGTGGATATGTATGTTTGTATGCATTAATATGTCACATGAATAGAGATGAAGAGAAGCTGCAAAGTTTTCTATGATCTCTGAAAAAGAAATATAGATTAAGACATAGAGTGCTGGAGACAGCCTCAAAGCATGTTCCTTTTCAAGGAGATCACAGCAAATGGAGTAGGAGAGGAGGTGTGTGATGATTAGAAGGAATGTTAGTGCAGCAGTCCAGTCTCATAGAAACAAAATGAGGAGAAATTTTCAAAAACGCTAAATGTGTTAAAGTAGGAACTCACTGGAGCCTTCATCACTGCTGTTAGAGTCAACTACTGAGAGTCCAGTTACAGAGGATGAAGAAACAGGGACTGAGAAATGGGGTGAGCTGGTATGCATTATCAGTATAAAAGTTTGCCAGTGAAAGAAGTGACTGAAAAAGTTCCTTTAAGTTTTTCTCCTCAATTTTTTGTACTTACATTTTATGGTATATATTTCAGAGAAAAGAGTATAAACATCTTGGAGTAGCCACTAATCTGAAAACTTCAGATAAATAACTGAAAAATATACACAGAAATTAGGAAGTATAGCCAGCCTAGCTTGGATTTGTCAAGGACTCTCTTGTTCATGTGGCAGTGGAAGTCCACAGGTGTCTCAAGGCTCAGGTGTCTCATGAGTTAAGCATTAAATATGTCCTACTTTATTGTAGAACATTGATAAAAATTAATTCCATAGATGAAGTTGAACACTAAAATGAACTGCATTGATAACAAGGAAATATATTTATCACATGGAATCTACAATTCTAGGAGTTAGTGCAGAAGTAAGGAAAGGGAGATATGGATAAAGGGAGATGTTCTTAAGTTAGAGTAGGCATGACTCAGTTATAGGCAAGGAAGGAGTAGCCCATGATGTGGAAAGATTACATCTTCAAGATTCAGATGGAATTTTTTTTGAGAGAGAGAGTACACACATGTGAGTGGGGAGAGGGACAGATGGAGAGGGAGAAGGAGAATCTTAAGCAAGATTGTGAGAATCTTAACAAGATTGACTTGTGGCTTGATCTCAAGACCCTGAGCTCATGACCTGGGACAAAATCAAGAGTCGGACACTTAATCCACTGAGCCATGCGGTCACCCCAAGACCTAGATAGAATTTTAATGGATAAAGTTCATAAAGAAAACAAGGGATGAGATCACAGCATATGTTAAGAATTAAAAGACAACTTTCATTTTGTTAATTTATGTTACTTGCTTTGGTGGAAAAAAATATCCGGAAAACATAGGTAGTATTTAGAGGAGGGAGAGCAGTGAACTAGATGTGAGGTTGAGAAAGGTGTTCAGGTTGCTTCAGCTCCTATTTTCAGTGTTACATGAATATACAATAGACCGGGTGGTGTAAAATTTTATCTATGTCATGTAACTCTGTTGTTGTAAATCAGTTGTATCAAACTCGGCTGGCTGCTCTACACAGTGAATGCCTGTTTATAAGATATTAAAACATGGTTAGAGTTGGATGGAATTTCTGAAATTTAAGAGAAAAATGAGAACAAGAATAATGATTATGTCTTTAGAAACAAGAATAAATGTGAATTACCTGTTAAGGTTTATATATGTATTTACTGTAGAGATTTATGAGAAACTTCTAATAATTGTTCACTTTCATATTAATGAAAGGGAGGCATAGCAAATACTGATCATGAGTCAGAGTGGAGATAATGGAGAAACTCCCTGTAATCATTAGTTTACATATCTCCTCCTACTCATCCAGCACCAGAAGAGTGCTGCATAAACAATAAAATGGACAGATTTAAATGTTAGTAGTGTATATCTTTTGGAGATATTAATTTTAAGGAATGAAAAATAGAGAATAATGAAGAAAAAATAATTTAAGTGACTTGGTACCCAGCGAGCTGCGTAGACTCTACTTATCATGACTCCATTGCCTTTTTTTAAAAAGAAGTTATTATTAAACTGTTCATTTAAACTCAATATTTATTGACTAAACATATATCTATCTTGGTATTGCTATATCTGCTTTTATGTCTTTTTATCTGTATCTACTAACATTTGCTATTTATTTCATCATAAAGCATTTTTTTTTCTCAGTCGATTCTATTTTCCGTACATAAACTTCTCTTCCACTGATGTTAAATTGAGGCATTTCAACTGAGGGAGCTACTTGACTTTTATAGTTATAACAGACTGGAGGGAACAGCTTAATTCAGCATATTGATTTTTGACTTAGATGGGCCCTTTTTTACATGTCCATTAACTTAAGTCCAATTTTGTAAAGGATTTACATTGGATTTTTTTCCCTCACTGTGTGTCTTCCAGTAGAAGTACATATTAATTTATCTTGTTTCTTTTTAGTCTGCACATAACATGATTTATTTTTATTTTAAAACCTCTTAGCTTGCATCCTAAAATTAACTCTTACTAGAACCTGGAAGGATAATGTTCTATTTGTCATCACATTTTCAACTGGTCTCCCAATCATTACTTGTATGGATTATTATGTCAATTATATGTGATTCAGTGTTACTTGATGGAAGGTTTTTACTCTGTTACTCCTAGATTTTGATTATGAACACATCAAAAGAAAAGTCCTAGCAATTTTAGTATTAAATTTTTATTTAAAATGCATCATTTTTAGGAGTAGCTTTTATGACCTAAATTAAAAGGAAGTCTGTTTTAAGCTGTGTCATCTTATCTCCATTTCTGACACAAAATTAATTCGCAAGAGAATTGGTGAATTCCCTAAGGGCAAAACAACTGAATTATGAAATACACCACACCCCCTAAAATTTCTCACAAAGTTTCCAAATTTGGGGTTAACTATTCACTCTAATTTGTAATACACTTAGTAAAAGTTACATTCCCTCTGCCCCCAACCAGACAAAAATTTTCTGCAGCAATATGGGCCCCTGGGTGAGGCTCAAAGAGAGTGAAGGAGGTAACTGTGACATATTCTAAGCTGATTAGTGTGAGTCGGGTATGGGATTGGTGTTAGGGTAATACCTTAGAGTGTCTATATTAAGTCTTTGTGAATTACCACTAAGAGTCATTGCTTCATCTTTCGGGTAAGCAATTTCTTAGATGGGATGATTGGGTAGTTGGTTCATCTTTTGCCCTTACTTTTTACTTGAAAGGTTAATTCTGTTCTGAAAAGAGATCAGTTGTTGATTTTGTCCAAGATGTTTATTCTGGACAATGATGATTTAGATATTATTTTGTAGAAATACAAAATGATTACATTTTGTAGAAAGTGATTTTGTCCAAGATGTTTATTCTGGACAATGATGATTTAGATATTATTTCCTTTTGTGGCAAAAAGGGTATCAGTTTTAACAATTGCATAGGTTGCATGAGGTGTTATGATTTTTGATAAAGAAAATATTCTGTCTATATTCAATGTTGAGAAATAAAGCAAATGAATTTGTTTCACATTACAAGTAATTTTTTCCACGAACTCCTTCTTTTCTTCTAACACTGTATTTCTTTCTTCTGTCTCTGCTGTTCCTGCTTTCTTGTGTCTCCTTGCCTTTCAATATAAGCTTACATTATACACTGTACAAGTAACACTTTAATGTGCTTTTGGTGTTTCTCTTCTAATGATTTTATATGAACTTTTATTAATCTATATAGCTGATGATACTCTTCATCGAATATATGAATTATCATTTTCAATTAATATTGTGTTAAAATAATTTGTTAATATTAGTCATTTAAATATTCCATAACTATCCTATCATATACATAAAAACTATCTGGTTAGTGGACATCATTTGAGTCTTATGTTTGATGTTACAGTGATGTAAGAACACCTTTGTTCATAAAATCTTGTTCAAAATTCTAGTTACTGGTCTAAGATAGATTCCTAGGAATAGAATAAAGAACATGATTGATTTTATAATCCTGAATATGTACATCCAGATTATATTCTAGGATATTGGATTGATTTATGCTTCCTCCACAATTACAACAAATCATCTTTTTATCCCACCTTTGTCAGTAATGGTTTTTGTTACTTTTTAATCTTTGAAAATATATGCATCTTATAGGTTAGGAGCTTTTTTTCCAATTTGGGGGGCAGTGGTGTGCTATTTTGTACATCTATCCGTATTAAATGATGGGGATCTGAAAATAAAAATGCTTTGTTAATATTTCTTGTAATGTGTCCTCAGAGGTGGGTACTGTTACAGTCCTTTATTTCCTTATTTATTAATTAAACAGAAATAAGTCATGGGAACCTCTGCGTGCTCTTTTCTCTTAAAATATTTATTTTTCCTAATTAGTATGAAAGACCTGACTTATTTTGATATTGTGCAACCTGTTAATGCTGGAAATGGGGAAAAGAATTAAGTTATGTCATTATTGACAAAATATCAGGAGTAGCCACATTTAGATGAAAAGTTTTCAACACTGCTAGGATGGTACTAAGTATCAAAAGCCAAGAACATCTGCAGCTTCTTCTGTTAAAAGCATAGGAATCAACCTTCATTTATCTCTCTCCCTCAGCATCCCATTCTCATTCAGTCCATCACCAAACCCTGTCAACATGGCTGTCACAACATGCCCCAAGTCTGTCCACTTCTCTCCATGTCCTCCATCATCAGTCCCAGTCAGGTCACAGTCATCTTTTGCCAGTCCTGCTTGTACCTGGGCTCCCACTGCTTTCCACTCAAAATCTTTATCTATTTTTAGCCCCCAATTTTTTCACAGCAGCTGTGAATGTATTAAGTGGTTAATCATTCATAACCCCTACCTCTAAAGAATTATAGGTACTTCCTTACCTCCCTCTTTAGACTTTGCCATATGCTTGCTTTGGCTATTTGAATGTGAATAAAGGTGGTGTGTGTCATCTCTGAGAGGGAGTTTTTAAGAGATGCCATGTGGGGTAACCATTGCTATTTTTCCTTGGCAGCCAGAAAAACGATGCCCTGATAGAGCTTGTTCCTTCAGTCTGGATCTTAGAGTAAAGAAGATGTGTAGCGCAGAACCACAGTGAACCCATAGCCGATATGTAGCCGAAACAAATTTTGCAATGGTAAGCTGCAGTCCTACCTGTTTCAAAATAGAAAAGGGGTAATTCTCTTCTAATCCTGCAAAAGTTTATTACCTCTAGAATGAACTGAAAAGTTCTTACCATGGCCTTTAAGACTGTATTATATGGACCCTGACTGCTATCAGATTTTATCTTACACATTTCTGTCCTTGGGTCCCCGTGGTCAAGCACAGTGGCATTCATCACCATCCCAGAGCCAGCCAGTCTTATCCCTGCCTTGTGGCCTTTGTAGTTCTCTCCTTACCATCGTGTCATTCCCACATGCTTATCTCTATCTCCATCCCATCTTGATGTCCTCACAGCATTCTTTACTGTCTGAATATATTTGCAGTTGATTATTTTCTTTCTCCTTCATCTAGAATCTAACTCCCTGTTAGTGTGGCTTGTATTCCTCCTGCCTAGAACAGGGCTTGCCCTGCAGTAGACACTGATGAAACATTTTAAATGAGTAAGTGAATCTCATGCCCTCTGCCAGGTCAAATTTGATGCTAGTAAAAATGCTGTTATTCCCCATCTCTCAGCTTCTTTTCCATGATATTTCTTTTTCAAAGAATGTCTTTCAACATGTCTTAAGTTAGAAAATATTACCCAGTCTTTAAAAAACTTGGATGTTTCTAGAACACAGTAGCCGCAACTTTAACACATTGTATACTAAAATTGTTTGTTCTTATAATTTCCCCACTGGTTTATGTGTTCATTACAGGGACAATAAGAGCACAGTATGGGGGTGAACAGCCCACTGTGGTGAAGCCATAATACTCAGGTTCAAGTCTTGGCTCTGCTATTTATCAGCTGCGTGTCCTTGGGCAACTTTCTCAATCCCTTTGAGACTCAGTTCCCCGATCTGTGACACTTAATTGAGTAGTGACAGCGTGTTCCTTACAGGTTACTACTAGGATTAAGAGAGTTATATTTGTAAGCACTGTGTTTTCAAAAGTGCTCTCATATAGTCAGTGTTATATAAGTTTTGACAAAAAATTAAATCCTGTCATATTTATTTTATTTCTACAATCCCTACCACTTAACTGCTGAATAAATGCTGCTTGAAATAAATTGATCACAGGTTCAGTTTGTAGGTCTTGAGGTAGAACCTTTTATTTGCCTAGTGATAAATTGATTGTATTTCCATTCACATGTCAGTGATCCACATTGTACTGCAGGGAGGATTGAACTAAAATGAGATAGGGAGAATTTGAATTTTATAGAATGTTTTGGAGGTAGAGCTGATATGACATGCTAATGAACAGAACATGGAATATGAGAGGAAAAAAAGTATCAATGTATCAAAATATCATAGAATTATAGTCTTTTATCCCAGGTACTTGGATGATGATGCCTTATACTGAAAAGGGGATTTTGGGGGGCTAGCATGTTTGGGGGTTGAGGAAAAATGTAATTCTCTTTTGAAAGTATCAACTGTGAGATATCTATCTGACTTCCATGTAGAGATAGTGAAGGCTATTAGGTACTGTTGTACATAGAGTCCTGGACTCAACATAGAAGTTAGAGCATTAAAATCCATGAAAAAAAGATGACATGATCTTGGAAAAGAAAATAAATTTAAATGAGCTCTGAGTGAAGTTCTGAGCTGTCAGCATTTATACATTTAAAGGTCAAGTGGAGAAGGTATAAGACTCTAAAGAAGAATTGCCAATGATGTTTGGGGAGTGGGTGTTAAAGAGTTGTATATGATTTTGCGATCACCTTCAAGGAGTTAAAGTCTAAAATGGAGCTCACCTCCAAATCATAAATATTTTGAGAATATATAACATCTAAGATATGCAAATACCACTAACTTGTGACTAAATTCTTTCCTTTTCCTCCCTCATTAGTATTCAACAATATAAGTTTTCGAAGTAGAGAAAGTTCTTAAAACTTATTCACATGAATTTTAATTGGTAAAACAATTTTAGATGTTTTGAAAGTTCTACATTTTGTGTTAATATACAACATTGGTTTTCAGTGAGTTAAATCAGGGCAGTAGTAATTATTTTTCCATACAATAATAAAAAAGCCCCAATTTCTAGAAAAAAGCCCTGGATGCTGTGTGCTCCTTGCTTATTTTCCAGGCCATCACTTTCCATTTTTATAGCCTTTAGTGCTCTCATTCTTAGCTAGAATTGTGTCATGTCTATCAAGTGTAATTTCCATATCTTTGACTTCCCACTTCTGTAATCAGTCTCCTGTGAATTTTTCAATTTCAATTAAGGTCATTGTGGTCCGGATCACATCCAATTTACTACAAATGTCTCCTGCATCCTTTTCATGTAAGTCTGACATGTTGAATATGCCAGTTCCTTGCCTTTTAGGAAAAAGATCTTAAGTGTTGAAATGCCTTTAATTTTCCTTTTTGATTTATAAAAATTTCATGACAAATTCAAAATTATGAATGGTTTGCTTTATTCTGTTTATTTTTACATGTTTTACTTCATAATAATGATCTCATAGATTCATAATGGAAAATGTTTGAGGGTCTGTAGAGAAAACTAAATTTTAGTTACTTAAAAACAAATGTTCCCTTTGATATTGTTGTGGATATGAATCAATTCTTATAATTAAGCGTTGTTAATAGTAGTCCTCATTCAACTCTGAACCACACTTGCAAGCCTGGTGTAATCTCAATATTAATAGAAGCATTTCGTTATTTTTTCCAAAGAGCCAGGGTGTAAGATATTTAATATTTTTGGAATGCTTTTTTCAAAATTGTGGTCATAAAGGCAATTAAACCTGCCCAAATAAGCAAGCCTGTCTCTTTGCAAGATTATTATGTCAAATAGGAACTCTCTTAAGTAAATTTGTTAAGGATTAGATGCCTGGAGGGAGTATTTTAAACTGTCGAATTAGCTTTCTCCCAGGAGTTACAGGAAAAGTCAAATGAGTAAGTGTCTTTTTATTTATAAATAAAAATCTCTAAACAGAATTTCATTCTTTTTTACTATCCAGCAGAATTTCTGATGTAGAAAGATTTTATAGACAACTAAGAAACATAGTACTAAGAGAATCATACGCGTGAACTTAACATCAGACTTTACGATATTGACTGTATGTTAAGTACATACAATTTAGCAGAAAGCTAAACTACCAAGTCACTTTTCTTTTTAATTTAATTTAATTTATTTAGGAGAGTGTGCGTGCAAGTGGGAGGAGGGGCAGAGGGAGAGGGAATCTCAAGCTAACTCCATGCCGAGGACAGAGCTGACCTGGGGCTCCAGCTCATGATCTCACAACCCTGAGATCATGACCTGAGCTGGAACCAAGAGTTGGAAGTTAAAATGACTGAGCCACCCAGGTGCCCCACCAAGTCAATTTTTTAAAAAGATTTTATTTATTTATTTGAGAGAGAGCGCAAGAGAGCACAAGCAAGGGGAGCAACAGAGGGAGAGGGAGAAGCAGACTCCCCACTGAGCAGGGAGCCTGACGTGGGGCTGGATCCCGGAACCCCGAGATCATGACCTGAGCCGAAGGCAGACGCTTAACCAACTGAGCCACCCAAGTGCCCCAAATCACCTTTAAAGTAGGAATCTGGTGTCCAAGTCACTTTTAAAGTAGGAATCTGGTGTCCACAGATAAAAATTTGTCAGATGTTATTTGGGGATTGTATTTTCCAAGATTATTTTAAATGAGAATAAAGTGGATAATGTAGCATTTTTAAGAGACAACTTATTATTTAGGGATTTTAACCTATAGATTGATCTTGAAATCTATCTAGGCCATAATGAAGGTAAAATAAATAGCTCTAATATGAAAGGAAGTATGTCAGCTTTGCTCATTTTTACATCTCCAGCACCTAACATGGAAAATGTATAAAATATATTTGTTGAATAGAGAGAAGTGTATTTGTACACACTCACCCACACACACTTTATGTAATTATTCTCCTTCTACAAAGTTGTATCAAAGACCCTCAGCTGTCTTCAGTGTTACTTTCATCAGAGCTAGCCACAATCCTGGAGAGGCCTTATGCCCCATCCTTCCTCACTTACTTAGTAATTCTGACCATAACACTACAAACTGCCCAAGATATCAGTCCCAAGTGGAATTAGAATTCATTATCCATTAAAACAATAATCATCTCTAGGATGATAATGCCTAATAATAATGTTTCCCTTCGTCATCACAAAAAGTAAGTTTCCAAGGTCATTTCTCATCACCTGGACTTTTATCCTCATATTCATGCCATAAACTGACCTGATTTCACACCTTTTCTTAGCCTCTCAAAACTTCTAATGTGCTCTCTAGAAACTCAAATTTCCTTGTGTTCTTAAATTCTTCTTGAGCAATAACTTCCCTTCCCATCAAATTACTTAGACTAAGGTTTGTAGAGACTCCCTGTGTGGACTATTGCCACCCCAGGCCATTGTTACAACCTCCTTCCTAGCAAGCTTCTGCTCTTTTGATGTGCACAACACCACAGTCTGTCTTCAACTACCATTTTACTAAAGACATCCTGACTCCTTGCACTCTGTATTTGTATCCCTTCTCCACTTTTCTTACATCCATTTAAATTAGGACTTTAGATGAGGCCAAATCCAAAATTCTGTCTTCCAGTCCACAACCTACTCCACCCTCAAAAATATCCAGTTGATCACTCTGCCATTACTGAAACTCTTTCTTCACTTTGTTCTGAGAGACCACACACTCCTCTTCTTCTCCTACTTAACCAGTGGTTTCTTTCCTGACTTTTAATGATATCTTCATCTCTTCCTACACTTTAAATATTATCATGTCTTATGACTTAGAAATTGGACTTCATTTCATTTCTGTCCAAATCCATTCTGTCAGTCATCTAGCCCCATACTATTAAATATAATTTGAAGGTTAATGACTACTAAATTTACATCTCAAGTCATAGCTTTTTTTCCTGAGGTCCACATTGATATATTCAATTTTGAACTTGATATCTTTTTTTGGTTGTCTAGTAAATATCTCAAACTCAACAGTCAGCTTTGCTAGTTTGTTGAAACATTGTCTCTCACTACTCCCCATCTTAATCAAGTGTACCACCATTCACCTGGTCCCTTGGGGAAAACACCTCAGTGACCATCTTGAATCTCTTCTTTATCTCATTCCTTAAATCTAATCCACCAGCAACTCCTACTCTTTCTTTAAAACATTCCCCCAATCTTTTTGTTTTTCATCACTTCCGTAGCTCTCATGCTTTTCCATGCCATCATCATTAATTGTTTGGACTATTACAATGGACACTCTACTAAACTCACTGTTTCCATTCTCACACCAGTTTATTTACCTTTGGGTGGTCAGAGTAATGCTTTTTAAATGTAAGTGGTTTATCACTTGCCATTTTTTCATAATAAAAATATAATAGAGTTCTAAATCCTTGTGATGGTTAGAAGGTTGGCTATTTCCTCTATTGTGACATTCAACTTCTTCACTAGCTTACATTGTTTACTTTGTCGTATCTCCAACAAGTCAGTCACACTTCCATATCAGGGCTCTGGTGGCTGAAACCCTTTACACACAGATATCTTCATGACTCATTCTCTCAGTTTGTTCTCATGCCTACACCCTTCTTCTCTGAACACTCTAACTAAAATAGTAACACCTGTCACCAACACATAGCTTGCTCACTTTTATTTTATTTTTATAATCACCCTCCATGGATTTCATCTGATTTGTCCTTTGCTGGAACCCTACACAAAGAACAATGCTCCAGATAAAGGAACTCAATATTTGTTACAATAATAAGTAAATGAAAATTAAATATTTTTCATATAACAGAGAGAAGGGTTTTTTCATAGAAATCACATGGTATATTAATTTTACAGTAAGTGATTTTCTTCTGAAGCTAGTATTTGGCAGGTGTTAGTAGGAGGGGCTTGAAATAACTCAAGCCAGGGGCGCCTGGGTGGCTCAGTTGGTTAAGCGACTGCCTTCGGCTCAGGTCATGATCCTGGAGTCCCTGGATCGAGTCCCGCATCGAGTCCCGCATCGGGCTCCCTGCTCGGCGGGGAGTCTGCTTCTCCCTCTGACCCTCCTCCCTCTCATGCTCTCTGTCTCTCATTCTCTCTCTCTCTCAAATAAATAAAATCAAAAAAAAAAAAAAAAAGAAATAACTCAAGCCATCTGCAGTGCATCTATTTAATATGTTATTTAGAAATCATTAGATGCATAAAATGTTTCAATTTTTAATTGACTGCCCTTGTTAGAAAATAAAACTTAACATTTAAAAATTACTCTATGTGACTGTTCTGTAACATATTATTGTTTTATCAAATCATTCTGTCAAATGTGTATGACTCACATCTCTTTGACTCTCCTGAAACCTAAATGGGTGTAAACCTATTTTGCTAGGCTTTTGTATTTAGGAGGTTGCTCCAAAGGCTTTGGACACCAGACATTGTCTTAATTTTTTGTTTTTATTTTCAAGGATGCAAAGGCAAGAATAACTGTGTAATTAAAAATTCCTTTACAGACCAGAAGGGAAATGGAATGAAGAGAAATACTTCAGTCTTACGTAAGTACCTGGAAAGAAACATCCACATTGTCACACACAATAGATTTTACAATTGGATCATGAATTCAACAGCCACATGGCAAGTGGCATGTTTTTCACATTGAAAGAACTTATCTCTGTCTATATAATGGTCTTTCTATGTAATGCAAGAATAACCACATGCTTTTTTGACCCAACCGGGAAACTATTTTAAAGTGCCTGGTCTTTGGCTCCTGTAGCTTTCTACGATGCAAATGCAGTGAGATTCCTCACATTATCTGTTTACATTTTATAAGACATAATGATATCTTGTAAAATATTTATGTTTGATCCAGTGCAGTTATTGGAGTATCAAGAAATTGCTTCCCCCTCTAATGAAGAAAATGATACTTAGACCCACATAAAAGAGTAGAACAGAAATCATGTGGACATTATTTTGGACTAAAACCAAGTTTACCTTTTATGAACTAATGGATGTATTCTGTTATCATAAAATTTAGAACATGTGTTTTAGAAATTCTAGAAAAACGTATGTTAGTCCAAGAGTTGTTTTTCTTCTACTTATAGTCCACAAAGCTAGTTTAATCAGCATATTCGTTTTCTGTTGCTGCGTTATCAAATTATCACAAGTCTAGTGGTTTAAAACAGCACCCGTTTATCATCTCATCATTCTGTATATGGTCTCCTGGGGCTAAAAGCAAGATGTCCACAAGGTTGCATTCTTTTAAGAGGCTCTGTGAAAGAATTTGCTGTCAAACTCATTTAGGCTGTCGGCAGAATTTAGTTCCTTGCAGTTCTAGGACTGAGGTTTCAGTTTCCTTGCTGGATGTCAGATAAGGGCCAGTCTTTGCCTTTTTGAGGCTGCTTGCATTTCTTCCCATGCTTTCCATGATCTCCAAGAGGCCTCCTGTTGGGCTTGCTCCTTGGCTCCTACATCTCAGAGCCAGGAACTGTGTGTCCAGGCCCTCTTACGCTCCGAGTGTCCCATTCTCCTTGATTCCTGTTTCTCTGTGTCTTCCACCGCATCTCTCAAACGCCCTCTGGAGAAAGCTGTCTGCTTTAAGGACTCATTGTGATTAAATTGGGCTCACCTGAATAAGCCATGATACTCTCCCTGTCATGAAGGCCATCATCTTATTTTTTTTAATTAATATATAAAGTATTATTATTATTTTTAAAGATTTTATTTATTTATTTGAGAGAGAGAGAATGAGAGACAGAGAGCATGAGAGGGAGGAGGGTCAGAGGGAGAAGCAGACTCCCCGCCGAGCAGGGAGCCCGATGCGGGACTCGATCCAGGGACTCCAGGATCATGACCTGAGCTGAAGGCAGTCGGTTAACCAACTGAGCCACCCAGGTGCCCCTATGTAAAGTATTATTTGCTTCAGAGGTACAGGTCTGTGATTCATCAGTCTTACACAATTCACAACACTCACCATAGCACATACCCTCCCCAATGTCCATCACCCAGCCACCCCATCCCTCCCACCCCCCTCACTCCAGCAACCCTCAGTTTGTTTCCTGAGATTAAGAGTCTCTTATTATCATCTACAAAAACTCTAAACAAACTAGTGTTTGATTGAATTATTGGGGGTGGGAATTTGGGGGGACGGTTCTGCCTACCACACTGGGCTTGTATTTCAAAACTAAAGTATATGTTTTCCAGGTTTGTTAGCTTTTGAAAGTAATACCATGAGAAAATGTATCACATAGCTAAATTAAAAAAAAAAAAAAACAAAGGCAGACATACTCATCCTAAGACTTGCTTTCTGATGCCTTGGCATCTTGAATGACTAAACAATACTAAGTCTATTGAATTCCGTTGAAATTATAGTATTTTTTGTAATGTTACATAGTAACTTCATGAGAAAATAATTTTACGTTTTTCTTCTCCTTGGCCTTCTCTTTCCTCTCTATTTTCTCTCTCCTCCTTCTCTATCTCATCTTTCTTCTCCCTCCACATTCTCTCTCTTTTAAATTTTTCTTCTCTTCCAATCAATTACTATTTAAAATCACTTTTCTTCATAACATTTGAATTCTCTAAAGACATATTTTATTTGATTCTTACAAGCAGTTTTTTTTGTGAGATAGGCATATTTGATATCAGTGCTGCCATCTTAGTAAAACAAAACAGAAAATAGAGTTTTCAATTATTTTACTAAGCCCACATTTGTTGTATGTGCCTCTGTTCCTGTCTCAGCGTTGTATCCACTATACTGTGAACTCTACCATGGTTTGGCCTCTGGTGAGTACAAATAAAAACATGTCAGTTATTTATGTTATTAAATACTTAGGCAATAAAATTTATTATATAAATATATCTAACAAAGATATATATATATATATCTAGGTAAAATCTGAAAAAGCTTAAAATTAGCAAGATAAGACACGAGACACTGTAAGTGAATATTGCATAGTTAAAAGCTAAATATGATATAAACTTTAAAATGCTATGGGGGTTCAGAGAAAGTACAAGGTTCTACAGAAGGTAGCATGTGATCAAATTTATTGAGGTGGGATAGAGTTGGGAGTGTTTGTGGAAAGTGAAGGGAACTATAAATGAAGCAGATGTTGGGGAAGTAGAGAGAAATAGAAAGAAAATGTGAGACCAGAGTATACACTTCCAGTCAAGTTAGAGACTTGTAATATCTCAAATCTCTCCTTGTCAGATAATTTTGCTTTCTGTTAATAAGCGGTCAAATTGACAAGTCAACTTTGAGCATATTCCATCTCCATATCATGTCTAGTATAGATATTGTTCGACTATGCAATAGGTAAATGATGGTAGCATAAAGAGAAGGGTAGAGATGTGTATGATCACACTGTAAAGTGAACAAACTTTGAATATTCTCCGTGTGCTTTGAAGTGTTCAAATTTAAGCTTGTGATTTTAGTGATTTATCTTTACCAAGTAGAGCTTACTATTACCCAAATATGGTTAAGAATTCGATATTATCTGTTTGAACAGTCCATGTAACACAGAAATCATATTAAAAAAAATAACTTGAACTCTGGTGTGGAGGATCCAACTCCAGGGAAAACTAAATTGTAGTATAAAAAGTGAAAGGAGACCATATATTTAAAAACACTTTGAAAAAAAAAATTGAACTCAATACATCTTCTCTAGACAAAATACTGTATTTCATCTAATTTATCCACATAATTATTTTGTACCTTTTGATTTCATTTAGTGTTATTTTTGCTATATCACCCATAGTGTTTTTAAATAGTTTTGGTATAATTTACATTTAAAAATGTATGGCTTTATTTTTTTTAAAGGTTTTATTTAAGAGAGAAAGAGCATGAGTGGGGTGAGGGGCAGAGGAAGAAGCAGACTCCCCGCTGAGCAGGGAGCCTGATTGGGTGGGGGGCATCCTGTACTCTGCGATCATGACCTGAGCTTAAGGCAGGCAGATGCTTAACCAACTGAGCCACCCAGTTGCCCCCAAAATGTATGGTTTATATTTGCCAAACATACAGAAGGATATTATACATATTCATATATATACATTCCATAGCTCAATCAGGATATAGAACATGTTCACCAATGTATAGTTTTATCATGACCTTTTTAATTAATGACCCTTTCCCTGTTTTCTACCATAATATATTAGTTTTGTTTTTTTCTAGAAAGTCATCTAAAGGATAGCTTATGGTGTGTGTTCCTGTGCATCTGACTTACTTTGCTCAGTGTAGTGTTTGAGATTCATTCATTTTCTTTTGTGCATCACCACTTTGTTCCTTGTATTGATAAGTGGTATCCCATTTTATGAATATACCAAAATTTGTTCATTCATTTTCCTGCTGATAGAAGATAAGTTCTTACCAGTTTTTGGCTATTAGGGATAAAGCTGTTCTGAGTATGCTCATATAAGTCTTTTGTGGATATATGTTTTAATTTCTTTGGGGCAAATACTTAGGAGCAATTGCTGAGTTATAGGGTACATATATGTTTAACTTTAGAATAAACTGCCAAATGATCTAAAAAAATGATTGTATCACTTTATACTACCCCCCCACCCCAGGAATGCTCAAATGCCTAGTTGTTTCATATCTTTGCCAATACTTCGTTTTGTCAGTCTTTGAAAGTTTATCCATTAGAGTGACTAATTGATAATTCCATAACAGTGAATGAAAGCTTCCATATGGCAAAACGTCATGAGAAAAGTCAAAGCACTAACCACAAACTGAGAAAATATTTATGCTCTGAGTTCAGGTGGATTTTCCAATCTTTTCTGACTCATTGTCGTTTCTTGCTCTAATGTATTATTTTAATTTTCCCTGTCTAGTTGAGTAACATATCATCTTCAGTCATACAAACCAATGTGTTTAATTTCAATTATAGCCAAAAATTAACTTTATTTATTTTTTCTTTTAAGGAGTACTTCTGAAGAATCCTCTAATTAACTCTAATTCCACAATATCTAGATCCAAATGAACTTCCTAGTGACTATCAAAAAGCAAATCTTAAAAAAAAAAATTCCATTCTGACTCTATGGAACATGAGAAAATTCACAAATAAAATTTCCACTGTTGTAGATGTAGTCCCATACAATTAGTGGATAATGGCAGTGGAAGGGGGAAAAATAAGATTTTGAGATTCTGTGGACATATTGCATTTAATTCTTTATTTTCTTGGAGGAACTACAATTGTTTAAAGATCTTTGATAACAATAGACCTATAGCCATGTAGTCTACTAATAAACATATGTTGAGGGAAAAAAAAAGCCTAGATCTATCCCTAAAATAAGCACCCATTCTCTACAGTTTTATAGATAATTTTTTGTACACTTGTTTTTTATATTTTATTGTATGTAAATCATACCTAGATTATTTTTGAAAAATTTTAAATGCAGTGTAGTTAACATACAGTACTATTTTCAGGAATATACTATAGTGATTCAACAGTTCCATATATCTCTCAGTGCTCTTAAGTGTACTCTTAATTCTGTTTACCTATTTTACCTGTCTCTCCACCCATCTCCCCTCTGGTAACCATCTGTTTGTTTTTTATAGTTAAGAGTCTGTTTTTTTGTTTTCTCTCTCTCTGTCTTTTTTTTTTTTTCCCTTTGTTTAGTTTCTTTTTTTCAAATTTTTATTTAAATTCTAGTTAGTTAGCATATAGTGTAATATTGGTTTCAGGAGTAGAATTTAGTGATTCGTTACTTACATATAACACCCAGTGTTCATCACAACAAGTGCCCTCCTTAATGCCCATCACCTGTTTAACCCATCCCACACCATCTCCCCTCCAGCAGTCCTCAGTTTGTTTTCTATAGGTAAGAGTCTCTTATAGTTTGCTTCCCTCTCTTTTTTTGTATGGATGATTTCTATGAAACTTTCAGATAGCAAATCAGTTTTCTATTTCAATAATTCAGAAAGTCATCCACCACATAAGTAAAATCAATAGCAGTTATCATAACTATTTATTTACATTGCCTTAAAATATCATTAAAATTTAGCTAATTGTGGATCACCCTTAAGATCATGAGCACCATAGTAAATGAATGCATTAACATTTTAATATTTATTTTGCTGAATCTTTTTAAAAAAAAAATTACTTTCTGTAGCTTTTTAAATATGGGGGTTTCATTGATTAAACATATTTTCAAAATTTCATTTGGAGAGACTCCGATTCAAGAAGAAAACTTACTTCTGATACCAAATTCCTGAATACAGTTTTTAAAAATCAGATTTATTTGCACAAATTGTAGGATTCCTCCTTTTCATAAGAGAGGTTTTGCATAGACTGCTACTTGCCTACCCAATGTCATTTTTCATTTTCTTTAAAACAGATTTCATTCTAAGTAGTTATGATCCTAAGAAAAAAACCTAAATTTCACAGCCTCCTTTTCAGCTAGGAATGATCAGTGGAGAAGTAAGTGGAAGGTTTTCCTTAGAGCATCCTTAAATGCGTTGGTTTACCTCGTATTATATTCTTTTTCTTTTATTCCCTTATATTATCTTTTTGCTTGGAATAATGATGTGATGCATAGAAGTTCCATAGCATCTCTGACCATGGGTTAAGTGTGGAATCTAATGCCAGAGATGATGGAACAGAAAAGAAAAAGGAGAATGGATCCCTAAGGACCATGTAGCTGGTATGGCAACTCTGAATTGCTTATCCCTCAACCTCCTGGACATAAAAATTAAAATAAATCCCTACTTTTCTTAAACCACTTACTTGGGTTTCTATTAGACAACATCTGAGCCTCATCATAACTGAAACAAGGTCTATTAAAAAACAAACAAACAAATGATAATATTAGGCACCTGCACACATTAAAACAAAGTTTATTGGAGTTAAATCAGTATCTTATTAATGTTTCTCCTTTCCTATAATATTTCTGTAAGATTTACCTCCTTTCCCCTAATTTCTACACACGAAAGCACATTTACTTTTTCTTTATGGGAGGATCTAGGTAAGTTGACTATGTATATGAGCCTTTCTCGGCTTCAGTCTCACCCCCTCGCGCATCTTTGTCTAGAAAGTTTCCAACTGCCAGTCTGGCTGGTGCTGAAAGCATACTACCATGGCAAACATTACTGTCTCTGGTATTTCCACCCTACAACTTCAGGCCTTATTTCCCTTAAATCCAGATTTCTTGTCTTCTGGTTCCTTGTTCCAAAACTGCCTAGAAAGCTGCTAATGCTATAATTCACAAAAGCAGTCTGAACATTTTAACTCGGGCTATTTACGATTGTTATTTATTTTCATCTCAAGGTAATAAACAACTTGGGGTCAAGGGAGAAGTGGATTTAGGCCATGGAAGCAATTTGTCCTTCAATTCCTAACAGTGTTGTTGTGATCTTTTCATAAGGATATCACAGCCTCTGGTGACATCTGGTTTCCCTGTGATTTCCCACCGTCCCCCTCAAATCAATTGAGGCACTTGTTTCAGTTACATTTGGTATTTTCAGCATGGTTGCTAAAACACAGCTGTAATGTGATAGAGTCAAGAGTAGTTGATGTGTGTATGCTTCTTATTAAGAGTATACCTACATAATTAAAAAAAGTTTAAAATTTTATGGATGGGAGTTTCTATCACATTTTTCCAATTATTGTTTATATAAGGAAAATTTTTCAATATATTCTGATTTCTAATTCAGTGAATTTTCGTCTATTAACTGATTTTTTTCCCTATTTCTCTCTCTCTCTTTTTTTTTTAAAGATTTATTTATTTATTTGACAGAGAGACACAGCGAGAGAGGGAATCCAAGCAGGAGGAGTGGGAGAGGGAGAAGTGGGCCTCCCACTGAGCAGGGAGCCCAATGCGGGCCTCGATCCCAGGACCCTGGGATCATGACCTGAGCTGAAGGCAGACGCTTAACGACTGAGCCACCCAGGCGCCCCTCCCTATTTCTCTTGATTTTGGCAGGAGAAAAGCCTATTAAAGGCAAATAATTACAGATTTCCTTTATTTCTAAGAAGTCTCTTACTGCATAGAGCAATATTTCCAGTAGCAATGGCAATTAACATCTGTATTTTGTTCATGACTTTAATAGAAATGCTTTACACAATACAGAAATGAAATTATATAATAATACATTTATAGAAGAATACAGATGACAAAGGAAATACAAAACTTGAACTAAATGTGAGGAAATAGTTTTGTATGATATAAAAACTATTTGCTCAAAAGATTAACATATACTTCCAGAATCAATCTGTCCTTAACAAAAAGTCTTACCTGATAGTCACATTTATTTCCTATATGTTATATACCTGTTGATTCTGACTTTTTATGTCTATCTTAGCAGTTGTCACATACTTCTTGTTGTAGTTATTTATAAATATTTATCATCACTAGATTGTAAAGTATTCAGAACTCTAAACAATGCCCTCATAAAATATAGCTTATCTCCTCGTACATAGTAAATATTCACTATGTTACGATGGGGAATAATGTTGGTTGTTTATTTTGCAAAATTTAAATAAGAGTCACATTATTGCCATATCATCAGCAGCGACATCTTGCTATCAAAATATATTGTTAAGTTAATTTTCTGTGACTCTAAATGAGTTGCAACGTTTTGCGGAAACAGAATCTGAAAAGGGTAGAAAGGGTAGAAACTATTTGGGGGACTGTTTTATCAAATCATTTTATTTAAAAATGTGACTTGAAAATATGAATAGATTATGGTTTTTGAATATTGCACCAAATACTTAAAGATGCTCATAACTATAATTTTTTCTAAATCATTTATAAATAACCATGGCAAATTTTTATGTAAAACTGTCCACTGTATTAAGTACTTAGGATCTGAAAAATACAAGACGTCTCATAAGAAGATAGATTTATTTGTCTAGCAGGCATTTATATATCCAGAAGAAAAGATGAAGGATTCAGGACCTTTCTTGCTCAAGGGTGTTTTTGTCTTGTCTTTTGCTCTAGAGATTTTGGGCTGTATACCTGACCTTCAGATAATTTGTCTGAGAGTGGATGGATATCAGAACCAGAAGCCATTTAACACTAAAGAAATGAGAGACATGGAACATATTGCTCTTCCTTGTACAAAAGATTCAAGGTAGAGAAGAATATAAAACTTGTCTAAATTCCTGGGAGTTAGAATCTACAAACTGCCTTTAACTGGCCTTATGACCTTAGAGATCTGGCAAACAATTTTGTCTCATTTTACACGTGGGAAATTTGAATTCTAATTAAAGTGGCTTATCAAAGTTTAATATTGATAAGGGGCAGGCAGAGCCATGATTGATGTAAACCTCAGTTCTCTGGCTGCCAATTCAAAGCACTTTGTATTAAATGAAGTCCAGGGAACAGAGATTTTACTTCTACAGTTAATCAGAATTACACTTGCTGAAAAGATATCACTCTGTTCAGTAGTTTACATAGATTATTATGTTGGATTTTCTTTTTTTTTTTTTAAAGATTTTATTTATATGAGAGAGAGAATGAGAGAAAGAGAGAGCACATGAGAAGGGGGAGGGTCAGAGGGAGAAGCAGACTCCCTGCTGAGCAGGGAGCCTGATGTGGGACTCGATCCTGGGACTCGATCCTGGGACTCCAGGATCATGACCTGAGTCGAAGGCAGTCGCTTAACCAACTGAGCCACCCAGGCGCCCCTATGTTGGATTTTCAAAACAGCCTTTGATTTTTATACTGATATGCCATTATATAGATGAAAAAGGTTCATTACAAGAAATTTCAGTTAAAATTTTCCAAGGTCACAGAACTGTCAAGTGAAAAAGTTGAGTTACAGTCACCAAAAAAGCAAATAACTTATTTATTAAAAGTTTAAAAGTTAAGTGTATTTGAATTTAGAAATGTAAATATTACTTATTTAATTTCTCTTACCTATATAAATTAACTATATAAATAATGAAAGAAGTTCTAAAAATTCATTATTTTGGAATAGTACTTTATCAGTCATGTGAGGGCTGCAGGAATGGAAAATTGTACTGAGTTAATTCTGTGGGAATACCATTTCTAAATTTATACATGCTGTTGTTGAGTGATTATAAGCAAGCAAGCCACAGAATGACATGCTTTCTTTCATCAAAAGAACCCCACAAACTTCTAGCATATGGAAGCATTTCTGCACTACAAGTTTTTCTGAGAGGGAAACACATAATTTATAAACACTATCAAATAAAATATGCACTTCCAAATGCTGGTAATAAAATATATAGTATAGAAAAAGTGCCCTTCCATCACTTCTTACAATTACATTCTGATGTAACAAATATACTTTGCAGTTGGATCAGTTCAAGTTCAAATCCAGCTGCACCATTCATGATCTGTGTGGTCTGAAGTCTTCTATATAGGGTTGTTATAAGATTCAAATTAGGTAACATCTGTAAGACAATTAGCCCATTGCCTGATAGCAGATATTCAAAAAGGGTTGATTTCCATCTTTCTTTTTCTCCTCAAAGCTATTAAAAATACTCCTCACAATTGTATATAGGAAAGCCCATGCTTAAGAATATAAAGTCACTGTTTCTAGTGGAAATCATGGAAAATTTTATCCTATTTATTAGCAGGATTAACAACACAAAAATATAACCAACAGTCATATCTCACCTATCAGGTTGGTACACAACCAGAAGGTATTTGATGATACCTCTATTAGTGGGTTGTAAGGAAAGAGGCACCTTCAGAGAGTGTTGGTAGGATGTAAATTAGCAGACCTCCGTGCAGGGCAATTTGACACTTTCTAAAAAACAACTTAGAAATACATATATTCTTGGGCTCTGTAATTCTATTTTAAATCTAAGAGGAATTTGTATTAAAGCTATGCTTGCAGGGCTATGAAGTAACATATACTAATTTATTTAATGCAACAGTTGAATAAGTAACATTTTGGAAATGACCAAAATAATACTCAGTAATAAGGAATAGTTGTCTCAAAATTTTGATTCTGGAGAGCTTGGAAAGAGTCAGAATAGGAGGACCCTGAGCTCACCCCATCCCACATTTACAACTAGGTATCATCCACATCCAAGTTGATAAACCGGAGAATGATCCAAAGACTGACAGAATGAACTCCCCATCAAAATATAGAGCAGAAGCGGCATCTGAAAGTTTAGGAAGGTCAAAAAGGCAGAGGGAGGCTGCCTGCCGGAGGGAGGGAGTGGTGCATGGAGAGGGCAGAGATAGGGGCCCTCACATGGGTAAGACTAATTCCCATAACGTTTGGCTTTAAAAACCACAGGGGCTAAATTTTCAGTTTTTAAAACTAGTGGGATGTGGAACCTGGAGCTTTAAAGTCAGCTCACTCACCACTAGGCAAGCTGGAGGGCAAGTGATAGCTGGGCCACCACCCTTAAAGAGAGAGTAGCCTGCGCAGAGAGGCAACATAAAAATAGCAGTTTACACAGCACCAAGGCAAACAGAAGACAGATCTGTTCATACAGATTTTGGAGCATATTGGGGGTTTCAAACTTAAATGACCATCAACTTAATTTAGACCGCTATATGCAGAAGAGGTTATATACAAATCTAGTGGTAACCATGTATGAAAAACCACTAATAAATATGCAAAGAATAACGGGAAATCCAATCACTAAAGAAAACCAGCAAACCATGAAAGACAAGCAAGGATCAGAGAAAATCTTCAGAAATAACTACAAAAGTAATAAATTGGCAATAAATACATTTCTATCACTAATTACTTTGAATCTAAGTGGACTAAATGCTTCAATCAAAAGATATACGGTGACATAATGGATTAAAAAAAAAAAAAACCTATATGTGACCTACAAGAGACTCATTTTAGACCTAAAGATACCTGCAGATTGAAAGTGAGGGGATGGAGAAACATTTATCATGCAAATGGTGTCCAAAGAAAGCCAGAGTAGCAATACTTATGTTGGGCAAAATAGATGTTAAGACAAAGACTGTAACAAGAGACAAAGAAGGACATTATATAAAAATAAAGGGGATAATCCAACAAGAAGATGTAGCAATTGTAAATATGCACCCAATATGGGGGCACCCAAATACATAACACAGTTGATAACAAACATAAAGGAAATGATAATACAATAATAGTAGGGGACTTTAACACCCCACTTATGTTGGTAGATCATCAAAACAGAAAATCAACAAGGAAACAGGCTTTAAATGACACTGGAACAGATGGATTTAACAGGTATATTCAGAAAACTCCATTCTAAAACAGCAGAATACATATTCTTTTTAAATGCACACAGACTATTCTCCTGAATAGATTGCATATTAGCTCACAAAACAAGCCTCAACAAATTCAAGATGATCAAGTCATAGCATGCATCTTTTCTGACCACAGCACTATGAAACTAGAAGTCAACCACAAAAAAAAAAAAAAAAAAAAAATCTGGGAAGACCACAAATACATGGAGGTTAAATAACATGCTACTAAACAATGAATGAGTCAAGTAGGAAATAAAGAGGAAATAAAAAAGAAAATACAATAAACAGGTAGATCAATAGAACAGAATAGAAAACCCAGAAATAAACCCACAACTATATGGTCAATCTTTGACGAAGCAGGAAAGAATATCCAATATCCACTGTCTTCCGAAGACAGTGACTTCAATAAGTGGTGTTGGTTGAAAACTGGATAGCAACATGCAAAAGAAAGAAACTGGACAACTTTCTTACACCATACACAAAAATAAATTCAAAATGGATTAAAGACCTAAATGTGAGACCTGCAACCTAAATATCCTAGAAGAGAACACAGGCAGTAACCTCTTTGACATTGGCCCTAGGAACTTTTTTCTAGATATGTCTTCTGAGGCAAGGGAAACAAAAACTATTGGGACTACCTCAAAATAAAAAGCTTCTACACGGTGAAAGAAACAATCAACAAGACTAAGTCAACCTTTGGAATGGGAGAAGTTATTTGCAAATGACATAACTGATAAAGAGTTAGTATCCAAAATGTATAAAGAACTGATACAATTCAGCACCGACAAAACAACTAAAGCAACTAAAAAATGGGCAGAAGACATGAATAGAAGAAATCCAGATGGCCAACCGTTAAATGAAAAGATGTTCATGACCAATTGCCATCAGGGAAATGCAAATCAAAACTACACTGAGACATTACCTCACACCTGTCAAAATGGCTAAAATTAACAAAAGAAACAACAGGTGTAGGCAAGAGTGTAGAGAAAGAGGAACATCTATCTGTACACTGTTGGTCGGAATGCAAACTGATTGTAGCCACTGTGGAAAACAATTTAGAGGTTCATCAAAAAAGTTAAAAATGGAACTACCCTATGATCCAGCAATTGCTCTACTGGGTATTTACCAAAGAATTCAAAAACACTAATTTGAAGAGACATATGCACACCTGCATTTATAGCAGCATTATTTACAATAGTCAAGATGTGGAAGCAGCCCAAGTGTCATAGATGAATGGATAAAGAGGTGGTACACACACACACACACACACACAATGGAATATTATTCAATCATAAAAAAGAATGAAATCTTGCCACTTGCAATGACATAGATAGAGCTAGAGAGTATAATGCTAAGCAAAATAAGTCAGAGAAAGACAAATACCACATGATCTCACTCATGTGATATATAAGAAACAAATGAGGAAGGGGAAAAAAATGACAAATCAAGAGACAGACTGTAAATTATAGAGAACAAAGTGATAGTTACCACAGGTGGGGGTGGGGGATAGGGGGATGGAATGAAATAGGTGATGAACGCTGGGTGAGGTATGGAATTGTAGAATCCCTATATGGCATACCTGAAACTAATATAATTGTGCATGTTAACCGACTGGAATTAAAATAAAAACTTAAAAGAATAGTTGGGTTTCTCTCCCTCTCTATATATTTGTCTCCACATATATACATTTTACATATATGCATATACATACATCTATGTTTATATAAATATGCTTATATACATATATATACATATATATGATAAGTAATAAGGGATATGCACACACACACAGATACTCTTCAGAGTTCTCTGGAACCATTGGGATACACACACACACACACACACACACGGAAAAGGACCCAGGAAGCAGGGAGACTATCGCAAGGGCCACTGGGGGAGTCATATCAGGAATTTGATTCCAAGATCCAAAGTGCATTCTTAAACACTTCATAATAAATATAAAGCAGAAAGTGAATTTTGATTTGCATGAGTCAAAAAATATTTTAAAAACCAAACAGTTATCCACAAAGTCATTCATACCTTTTTTCCTTGGATTATAGTTGTAACTACTGTTGCTTAAAATAAGATGGCTGTTAGCTTAGATTATATTTGACGATGCTGTAAATTCTGCCCTCTACAGTACCTGTTGTAACAACAATGGAAGGGAGGAAATTCAGTATCTCATGAGGTCCACTTTGTGACTAAAATTATGCTAAGTATTTTTCGTATACTATATCATTTAATTTTCACAACAATTAGATAATATTTATCTTAATGAACAGAAAATTGAGGGTGAAAGATCCTTCATTATGACATATATACTGTAAGTGATTAAGCAGGGATTCTTTTAAGGCCTTGTTCCCCTCCACTCTTTGTGAGATCCTGTATATATATAGAGTAATGTTTTTTCTTAATTTTCTACTCCAGTATAAAATATGTATAAAGGATGATTTTTAGATGTCTTTAAGATATTTATTTATATTTCACCAAATAAGTAATTTTAAGACCAAATACAACGTGTTTTCAACTAACAAGCACTGAAATTCCAAACATAATTTTGTGGGAGTTATTAGAAACTTGGAACAACTTTTCCCAGGGGAAAAATATTACAACTCCTAATTAAGATTTCTAGTCAGTCCACAAGAGCTGATAATGTAGCTGGGCAAATACAGTCATAGAACCATAAAACCTAATGACCATTTAGATAATTGTTTAGGTAGAAAATATTTTTGGGCGCCTGGGTGGCTCAGTCATTAAGCGTCTGCCTTTGGCTCAGGTCATGGTCCCAGGGTCCTGGGATCAAGCCCCACATCGGGCTCCCCGCTCCACGGGAAGCCTGCTTCTCCCTCTCCCACTCCCCCTGCTTGTGTTTCCTCTCTCTCTGTGTCTCTCTCTGTCTAATAAATAAATAAAATCTTAAAAAAATATATTTTTACATATTCCAGTTGCAATATTTGGGGACATGTCTTTTACCTCAACTGTAGCTTTGGGAGCCCATCTCTTTTCTACCCTCATAATTTTAGGCAGGTAACAAGCTCCTGTTTAGCACAAGTATTAATGTGATCAGAGATTGACCATCCATGGATAAGTGGAAGAGAAGCTGAAGACAAAGGATTTCCTACTGATACTCGTATTTTTAGACCTAATGGGTATTTCTAAAAATGTTCCTGTCAAAAACTATGATCATAAAAATGTTAATATATCCCAGAGGGTACGAGTTGAAGATTTCAAATAAAAAAATATTTGTTCTAGCAGTAGTTGTCCCAACCTTCCTTGAGAAAGGGGCAGGATCACTGGTAGGTGAAGTATTCATAAGAAGGGGTCTGCTTGGGGTAATTGAATCTATTTTAGGAGCTTCTATTTTATTATTATCCAGAGGTTGGGTCAAGGAAAGCAATTTTATTATAGGTAACTGAATTTTGCTATTTTCTACTAAAGGAACATATTGAGGCGATTAAATAGATATATAAAATAGCTGAGAAACCACTCAAAATGAAAAAAAAATTCGCTGAAGACTAGGGAAAACAGCCTTCTTCATTGCCAAATAGTTTTAAGTGTTATAGAATAAAGGGCATTGAAAGCATTTCCTTTATAATGAACATCTGCTTGCTGAAACCAAACTTTGTGTGTACACAGAAAGCATTTGCCATGGTCCTTGTGGGTAGAATAATAGTCAAAATGATTCTAATAATTGAAATGAAGTAGGCTGTACAGTTCCCAACTGCCACAACAAAAACATTTTGGAAAAATTGGATCACTCACACAAGCTAAAACATGTAACAATTTGTTTTTATGGAAATTACATTTATAAGCTTGGCAATAAACTGAAAGCAAGGTCCTAGCCTAGACCTCTCTTCAAGATTTAACTATTGAAAATTCTTCATTTGTTTAAATTGGTTCACTTAAGAAGTTGTAAAAGGCTTTATTAAAGAATATTTTGTAAGGCTTAAGTTATTGGAGAGACTATATAATTCATTACCCTGTGGCCACATTTCCAAATATAGTTAAGAAGGGGCAGACCCTACCATCACAATTTAATATGTATAATTGGGGGAAAAGAATATGTTCACACATATATGAAAGTGCTGTCGGAATATTCATCAAGGAAGCTAGAATTATGAAACTTATTTTACAATATATGTGTAGTTTTTCATATGATTTCTTATTCTGGATTTATATTTATTTATTTTTAAAGATTTAATTTATTTGAGAGAGAGAGAACGTGAGCCAGGGGTGGGGGGCAGAGGGAGAGGGAGAAGCAGACTCCCCATTGAGCAGGGAGCCCAATGTGGGGCTTGCTTCCAGGACCCCAAGATTATGACCTGAGCCGAAGGCAGACACTTAACCACCTGAGCTACCCAGATGCCCCCTAGATTTATATTTAAAAGATAGTTCTTTTTCCCTTTTTATTCTGATTGATCACATTACTTATTTGAAATTACAAAATTGGGGTTATAACTGAGGCTTTAAGTAGTACTTACATTCAAAAATGATCTATTTACTCCTAAGATATGTAGGTCATTGTGCTTGGTTGGCACAGGAAATGTTGTGATGAATAAGGCAGGTACAATCCTCTCATCAGGGGGCCTACAGTTTAGTTTTGAAAATAATTGCAATTTTGTTATATAACTGAAAGAAATTTAGAGTGTTCAGGAAGGCCATATCAGGAATACCTACCTAATCAAGGCAATTTTTAGTGGTATTGGTCTTTAGGTAGTAAAATTAGCAGTGGCTAAGAAAGATTAAAAAATTTAAAAGCAAACAAAAGAAACTATTAGAAAAGGAGTAAGAAGTCTTGAGTTCTCATCCTACTCAACAATTAATATTTGTGTTGTTAAAATCATTACATTTAATCTCTCTGAGCTTCCATTGTCCTATTTCTGGTATGTGGGTAGGAATAGATGTCTATCATTTTCCAATGTAATTTATAATTCTCCAATATTACAATTTTAAGAATCAAAGTCTTGTGAAAGGGAGATGGTAGAGGTTCACAGATACCTTCTTTGATCATGTCATACAGGTGCTAAATTTTTTTGCATAAAAAAGACTTCATTCAGAACAAAACCTTCCTAGAGTGGTGGATCACAACTCTTTTCTAGTCCAACATAAATAAGAGATAGAAGGGTTCTCATGAGTAATTGCGACCCACTTTTATTGTGATTCTCCCATTTCACTTCCCTAATTTTTAGAAAGGTGTTTCAGAACCTGGTTTGAAAGGATATTTATAATTTGAGAAGACATCCTACACAACTCTTCCTCTTTTCTTCCCTTCATTCTGAACTGAGAATTACTCTCCTGAAGTTGCATGTACTGATTATTCTCCTTTGGCCACCCCCAATCCACTCTTCTGTTTGTTCTGTACCTTGCAAGTGTGAACTCTGAGAACCGAATCAACCAGGCTCTCTACCCCGTGTTTCCCATGGGTCTTTGCCTGTAGTCGGTGAGAGGGGATCCAAGGACAAGGTGGGAAAGAGGTAGGGTATCTGTTCCCCTCACTCCATTCTTGCTGGGCTGGCACGTGCCAGTGTGTGGCTCTGTGCTCTCCCCGAGGGTTCTCTCAAGTGGCCACTTTCCTGTAGCTACAACCCTCTCTGGGTCTTGCTCCTGTGCAGAGGTCAGACAGCAGGGAGACACGGGAAGACAGCCATCAGCACCTGAGGAAAGAGACCCAGAACAGCTCTGTCTTTCACAGCCCTCAGATGGAACTAAGTCTGCTTACACTTTGATCTCAGACTTCCATCTTTCAGCCACTGTGAGCAAATGAATTTATTTTGTTTCAGCCATCCAGTCTGTGGTGGTCAATAAGCTAATACAGATTTTCCCTTCCTTGCGCCTTCAGATCTGGGAATAGTAACTGCTTTCTGTCATTGGTTTCCTTAATCCTGCATATGGATTTGTAAATATTCTCTTCCTCATGCTTTCTTCAAGGAAATGGAATCTCAACATTCTCTGAGGAAATGGGAAAGGAAAAGGATCTTTACAGTGTGCCATTTCCTCCTGCTAGTACCTTGCCTGAAATACAAAAATTGATTCTGAAACATACTTTTCTACTTTTCTGTAGCACTTTTCTCCTTATTCCCATCTTTCAGTATCTCTTTTTATTATCTTTATCTTTTCCACTAAGGAAAAAATGGCTTTTTAGTAAAATATGTCAAGTATATGATTCACAGTACGTATTATTATCAACATAATAAATATTAATCAGTGACACAAATAACGAGCAGTGTCACAGAATTCCAGTTAATCAGTGGGGGAAGATGTTTTTGGATAATGGATCCTTCCTAGACCACTGAAACTAAAATTCCAGTTCTCTCAGTATTGCTCACACCTCTTTCTTGAGTCCAGAGTACAATAAGTCAACTCAAAATCAAATGAAACAAATAACATGGGAGTATAGAAAACAGATATAAATAGGCTATCATCATGTATTAATGGTTAAGAGCAGAGAGTTCTATAAAAATATTAAATATTCTGTGAGATTCTAACACTAGCTTTGAGGAGACCAAAGACTTAAGTTGTAATTTAGTGGAACTACCATTTGTAAATCCTTGACATGGGTTGTCTTCGTTTTGAAATTGGGGAATGGTTTCTGAAGCTGGATTATTGGATTACTTGAAGACAACAAAATAAAATAGACAAAACAAATGGTTGAAATGCATGTAAGCAGTATGAACAAATTTGTTAGAATATTTCTTACCCTTTGATCAGACAAATATAGCCCTTTAACTCTCAAAATAATAAGATACAGAGTTCTCCAGGGTTTGAGAGATATTTATACAAAAAGAAAGGAGGTAAAATTCCATTATGTCTAAGGCCTTTCAGGGAAAAAAAAAATAGTGTCTTTTTTTAAACTAACAACATATTGTTAAAACTGAAGTTGAGCTAGGCTAATGAATATATCGGGGAAGACTGTTGAACAACCACAGCATACAACATGTACATGTTTGGATGTTCTGGGAGAATGTACAATAACCTAAGATTGCTTGAAAATTAAGTAGAAGGCCTCAAAATACCTGAATACATGCATAATGAAAAAAAACAAGGAACAGTTTGCAAAACCTTGTTACTTTCCTAGAGAAAAGCTTTGTGGTATGTACAACCTACAATTCTCTTTTTTTCCCTAATTTTAACAGATCACATTTACTCAAAGCAAGGAGTCCTAAATTTCTTATATTTCCTAGAAGAATTTCTCATTCTATTATTCTGTTGCAGTGAATGAATATAGGGTATGACCTAGTTAAATGCTCAATTTGAGTGAGTAAATGACATTTCACAAAAACTGATTAAAAGTTGTGAATAAAAGGAAAAATGACCACATAGAAATTGCAATATCAAACTTTCTACCTTATTTTTAGATTTCAGAAAATTAAACATGTTTTCTGGATGATTTACTTATTTGAATTCTTTTTTATTATAGTTGAAGTAAAAGCATATAATCTGTATGTTATATTTGCTGCCTGACATTGCCCACAAAAGTAAAGACTTCTGTGAATAGCTGTAGTAAATAGGATTTTGAATATTAAAATAAATTTAGTTAAATTTAAAGCAAATATTTGTTAAAACATTGTATCAAAACTTTGCACTGATATTTACTAAAGGTAGTATGAGGGACTTGATTAACTTAAGATTTCTCTCATTAAAGAAATAAACTCTTGGGAAAATAAAAATAATTCTTTAAAATATATTGATAAGCTTACAAAAATAAGTTAAAAACCCAAGGTGTTTATTACTTACCACTATAAAAGCAAAAGATGAAAATAACAGAGCAGTGTGCAGTAGGCATTTCGAGCCCGGCATCAGGCTCCCTGCTCAACGAGGAGCCTGCTTCTCCCTCTCCCTCTGCTGTACCCCCCCTTGTGCTCTCTCACTCTCACTCTCTCTCAAATAAATAAATACAATCTTAAAAAAAAAAGAAATTACAGATGAATTATTCATCAACAATATTAGAATTTAGCTTGGGTCTACCAGGGGCAAAAGCTCATGTTGCAACCCCCCAACCACAATGCCTGAATTTACTATGTTCTTCCAAACGATATCAATATGAAATATTTTTAATATTTTTGTGTTTTATTTTTTTATTATTATGTCATGTTTCAAATTCACATTTTCTCTCACTTCCATTGTGGTTTTATTCTTTTTTCATCTATTATTTTACTTTTGGTGGGCTCTTAGAACCTCCTGCTTAAAGAGAGAGCTCAAGGGATCATGTATCAGAGAGAGAGAAAGAAAAAGATGGAGAGAGAGCTCTCTTAAAGGTTTCAAGATTGGGGGCGCCTGGGTGGCTCAGTTGGTTAAGCGACTGCCTTTGGCTCAGGTCATGATCCTGGAGTCCCTGGATCGAGTCCTGCATTGGGCTCCCTGCTCAGTGGGGAGCCTGCTTCTCCCTCTAACCCTCCCCCATCTCATGTACTCTCTCTCTCTCTCTCATTCTCGCTCTCTCAAATAAATAAATAAGTCTTAAAAAAAAAAAAGGTTTCAAGATTGGGAAACTTTCATTTTCATGGTTTCAGGAGAGAAAATGGAAGAAAAAAATGAATGTGAACACAAAAGAAATGTAGAAGGAAATGCAGTCTTAGAGAAAAGGTAGTATGAGATTACAGAGCCAAGAGAAGCAAGGGTTTCACCTGGGTAAGGTGATCAATGATGTCAAAGGAGGATTAAGGTCAAACGGAAGGCAAAAATATCTTCATAAGAACAATGTAAGGTATCTTTAGTCAGTAATATTATTTACATTATCTGTATTGATTTTAGTATACCTTCCAGGTCCACTTTTCCTACTACCTTTCATCTATTTAATGCACTTTTGTCAGTAAGATTTTCTGCAAAATCATTTCAAGACTTCTTTGGGGTGACTTTATCTTCAATTGTGTTTGTGTTGGAGACACTAAAAGGAACGTGAAGGTGGTTACAGTCTCCTTATGGACTTAACTTATCACCAATGATTGAATTCTGTGATGCTTAATATTCCAAAATAGTCATCTCATGGTTTATGCTCATAATATTGTGTTGTCTTTAGATACATCAAATTAAAAGAGTTAATCTTCATAACTTGATGAAGAAATGGATATGACATTTTGAAAGTTTTACTTCTTAATATTATGTAGTATCCTCATGGGATTCCAACAGTGTTTTGAAGAAGAAATGGAGAAAGACTGACCATTCCACACTCTCTGGGGTCTCTAAAGGTCATTTTTTTTTTTTTTAAATCAGAAGTGAAGTACTGCATTTTAAGTATTAACTCATGAATGATGTCTGCTTACAATAAGGCTGTTGAGGTCTCAGTGATGAGACATGAAAATATGAGTAGCTGAGTTGGTTGAGAGGACAAGATATATAAATTCAGGTTCACTAAAACTTGTTAGAGCAGCAAAAATGCTGGCTTTAGTATGAAAAGCACAATGGGATTTCTTTTAGATAAACTGATAAGCTGCCCTGTTTGTGTTTGTAGTAAGGCAAATCTTTATTTGAACAAGATGCCACACTTTCTGCTGATCATGTTCTAAGGTTTTGCCTAAGTCGCTGACCAAAAGAGAACAAATTCCAGAGGGATTTGAATTAGTAAAAATAAATAAAAAAAATGTTCAGTAAAAATAAAATGTTAAAATATGGAATGATTTCATTTTAGGAAAAAATGCATTTCTTTTTTTCTTGACATCTTTATTGAGATATATTTCAGATGTCCTATAATTCACTCATTTAAGTTGTGCAATTCAGTCATTTTCAGTATATTCACAGAATTGTGCCACTTTCACCACTAAGTTCAGAATGTTTTAATTACCTCGAAAAGAAACTGTGTCCGTTAGCAATCAAACCCTATTACCCACATTTCTTCCATTCATAGGCAGTCTCTAATCTACTTCCCTAGCTGTAGATTTGCTTATCCTCGACATTTCATGTAAATGGAATCATGTATTAGATGGTCTTTAGTGACCTGCTTTTTCACTCAGCATGATGTTTTTAAGGATTATTCATGTTGTAGTGCATATCAGCACTTCAGTTCTTCCTTCCTTCCTTCATTATTTTTAATAGAGGTATAATTGACATACAACATAGTAGTTTCTGGTACAGCACAATTATTTGGTGTTTGTATATATTGCAAAACGATCACAGTAAGTCTAGTTACCATCCATCATTCCTTGTATTGCTGAATAATATTCCATTGTATGGTATCCCAGCCACATTTTGTTTATCCATCAGTTGATGGACATTTGGACCGCTGCCACTTTTTGGACTATTATGAATAATGCTTCTATGAACAGTTGTATACAGTTTTTGTTGAACATGTGTTTTTATTTCTCTTGGATATATAACTAAGAGTGGAATTGCTGGGTCATATGGGTACTCTATGTTTAACATTCTGAGTTACTGCCAAACTGGTTTTCAATGTGGCTACATAAAAAGAAGGCACTTCTGATATTTAAAAATAATTCTGCAGTCTGCAAGATAAGTCAGCAGAGTTTAGCGGAAATTAAACGGAATGGGAAAACTCTGGATCTGGTCCCAGCTCTGCCACTAATTAGTTGTTTGACCTTAAGCAATTCATTTACATTCTCTAAAACCAGGTTTCTTCATCTGTAAAATAAGTGTGTTTCTTCAAACAAGCACAACTCTTGAATATAATTATAGCTACTTTACTTTTTTTTTTTTTTTTTTTTACCGTTTCTTCAAACTTGCTCTGAGGCCTAATTTTTCCCTTGGCCCGAATGAAAAACTGAAGCAGACCCCATGACATCTCTGACTATTATGAGGTATTGTAAAGACTTCCGGTCACTTTTAGTCACAAAACATGGCTCAGTTCAGGAATCAAATTGTCCATTTTTATATAATAATCCAAACTCTGAATGAGATATGAATTAGAGGCTTCTCCTAGTTTCTGTTTAAATGAGGAGTGCTGTTGTTAGGGGTCCCTCATCCCCTAAGGGGATGTCAAGGGGAGTATGAGGAAAGGGGACCAGTGAAGTCCTTCTTTGCTGTGATCTGTAGTTAATGATCTGACTTGAGGATTCTCTGAACTTGGAAGATGTTTAAAACTAACATTTTCTTCTGGTGATTTGTGAAAGAGTATTATATTTGTGTTAGTTTGCTAGCACTGTTGTAACAATGTATTGCAAACTGGGTAGCTTCACAACAGAAATTATTTTCTCACAGTTCTGGAGGCTAGAAGTCTGAGATAAGGTGGCAGCAGACTTAGTTCCTCTGAGGGCTCTGAGGGAGACTGTTCCTTGCCTCTCTCCTAGCTTTTGGTGATTTGCTGGCAATCTTTGGCATTCTCTGCCTTTAGATGTTTCACCCTGATCTCTGCCTGAGAAAATCTTCATTTTCACATGGCATTTACCTCATACCTATATCTCTATGTCCCCATTTATATGAACACCAGTCATATTGGATTAAGACATTCACTAATGACCTCTGTGAAGACTCTGTCCCAATAAGAGAACATTCTAAGGTACTGGGGCTTAGGACTCCCACACATATTTTTTTATGGGGGCACATTTCAACTCATAATAATTACAAAATAGATGTCCCTTCCTTGTGATAGGATTATTCTTCTGTGCCCTTTGCCATATAACTTCATAGTAATTCCCAGCAGGCACTTCACCCAGTGGCTTTGGGCTTGGCTGTACTGTTGTTGGCTTTGACCTTTGGAAGGGGAAGATGTGACCATGTCAAGAGTTCCAAGTAGGGGCTTCACAGAGCAGGTATGTTTCTGCTCATCTCCTGGAGATTTGACTGCCATGAGAATAGCACATCCTTCATATTGCTTCTCTTCCGATTTAGATTCTTGAATGATAAGACACATGGATAGAAGAACTTCTGAGCTCTCATAGTCCATCTAAGCTGCAGCTATCATGTAACAAGAATGAGAAATATGTTTTGTTATTATAAGCTATTCACATTTTAGGGCTATTACTTGCCACAGAAAAATGTGACTCATAGAGAGCTTTTGTTTGTTTTTGGAGATAACCTCATCCGTGGGACATCTCACACGTACCTCCTTAATTCAAGTAATGCATCTCTGGGTTGTTGTTGATTCCTCTCTCAGCCCCTATTCATCGATGGTATCACTGGTTTCTATCCTAGGTCTATGCTAGGCAGTCATCTTTGATTGACAGTATTTGAGATCAACCTATGCTGCCCTCATTCTCTTTCTGGCCCAACTTTGCTGTGGAAAATGCACACACATTCTTTGCCAAGACAAACTTTGGAAATGAAAGACATTCAAAACATTTGGTTCTTTTGACTCATTCACTAGCCAGCCCAGCCTACCCAACTAGGGGTTTTAGGCAAGCAGGAATCAGGCATCAGCCCAGTAGGTGTCTCCAATCTTTAGGGCATGTATAGTAAGTGCTCCAAGTGTGTGTGTGTGTGTGTGTGTGTGTTGTTATTGTTGTTGTTGTTGTTGTTGTCTAATGAATCTGTGGCAGCTGTGCATTTACGCAACTCAGATCTCTTTCAAGATACTTTACTGTGAGCATGATAGATGACTGACAGCTCTGCTATTCCTCTTTCAGTCAGTAACGATGCTTGAATCAAGGCCCTACTTTCTCTGGTTGTTCCTACACAGTTACTAAACAGAGTGAGGGTATTAGTGCTAGTCCATTACGGCCTGACAGGGATTTCCTATAATTAGGGTTGTGGGATAAAAGAACACCCAATTAAATTTGAATTTCAGATCAACAATTAGTAATTTTTTACTATAGGTATGCATGTAATATTTGGGGAATACCTATACTAAAAACCTATTTGTTGTTGATCTGAAATTTAAATTTAGCTGTGCGTTCTGTGTTTTTATTTGCTAAATCTACTTAATGACAGTAGTTGCTTAAGCACACCCCACCATGCTGGCTGAAAATTACTAAGAAATGTATGAACTCTACCTATTTAGCCCTTCTTTACCTCTCCCCTTTCATAAGCGTCAGACCCACATCATAGTTTGACGGTTGCCCTGCCCGTTCCTGCTTGTTTCCCTTTATCCTTGACACGCATCCCCCATAAAAGCTCTGGCATGGCTAATCCCATCCTGGCATCTACTCACATGACCTGAACTGATACACAGCATTTGATGAAATGTGTATCTTTATTTCTGCTGAAGATTCTATTTAACTCTGTCCTTGTGGATATTGGACTGGATGATTGCTAACATTCTTCCAGCCGTGTCTTATGATTCTGGGTTTCTTCTTAGGTAGACAGATCACGCTGTAAAAAATATTTCAATTTTACTGTATGAAAATAAAAGTAAGACTTTCACTTGTTCAAGACTGATTTCTTACTCCTCTAGTCTTCCTCTGACATTCTATAGAAATTAGCTATAGTGAAATGCTATAAATGGTAGTTAAATGAGGTGAGGAATTGGGTCACCCTTCTTCCACATCATAAAAGCTGCAAACTACAGACTGTGTTCTAGCTAGTGCGTTCCTAACTGTGAATGCTGAAGTGGTAGAACTAAGATACTGAGTTTCTGTTATGTTGAACAGCTGCAATCTCCAGGCTTGAACTTCAGCCTACTGATCAAACTAGAGGCGAAACTTGCTCTTCTTCAGTCATACATCTCAAAAATCTCTGCTATGCATGAGCCAGGTTCCTCTCTTGGAATATGTGCAGTCCTACTGAATACTAGTGCACTGGGCATATTGGAAGTGGACAATGGGGGACAGACATACTTTCTATTTTTTAAAATTCCATTGATATTCTCCAGTGAAAGATTTTCAGCATGCTGAAAATGTGTTCCATCTGGCCATTGTCTTTGTGTTATTGAAATGGACACTATGACTGGAGCATTTGTCTTGGCATCCAATATGGGATGCTGGAAACAAAATCAAGGGGCCAGAAGTCAAAGTCTACCTTAATTGGTATGGTGTCCTTGAGATGGTGTAATATTTCTATGGTGCTATATAGTTCAGTAAAATGGGAATCATGAGGAAGGGGCACTAAACCCCATGAGCCATGTGATCTCCATCATCTTTACCTCCTGATAAAGGGAATAACCCCCATGTAGAACAAGTGAACCAACAGAACTACCAGGTAGCCTTGCCCTTCAAATAATAATAATAATAATAATAATAATAATAATAATAATAACAACAACAACAACAATAACAACAACAATCACCACAGCAATAATCACTATTTTTATGAAACAATCATGATGAAAATGCTGTTGTTCCCAGTCCTACCTAAAAACACTAACCATTTGGTACATAAGATATCAAGAATACTAGGGGAATATATGAACAATTTGAAGGGTGGGGATGAAGAGACTCCTAAAGTTGCCCCATACGTATCAGATTAGAATGTTAAAGCAGTTGTACGATGAGGTGACCTCTGAGGAGTTGTCTCCCGGGACCCCATTATCAGGCACACTATCATTGCCTCACTCAGATCTTTCTTACCAAGTAGTGCTTCCAGTCCTCTGCTGCTTGAGTGTTGGCTATAGATAGTTCACAGCTCTATTCTTCTTTTGAGAATTGTCCTTGACTAAAGGGAATAAATCACCAAGAAATGCTGGAGAGGTAAAGATCTCTTTCAGAGGCAGCTCATGGTCAGTTACCAATAGACACCGGTTATACAAGATCACCTCCATTGTCTCGAGTTGGGACAACTCTGTGTTGTTCATAGTGGTTATTCATGCTCCATAATGCCCCATTAGATCAGGCTAAGTTTAGACTTCAACTGATTGTACCTCTTTGCCCAGAATCTTTCTTGATTAAATCTGATTACCCATTCCTGTACTAGATTCAGCTGATTCCCTAAATCATTTGCTCAAGAATCCTTGCCTCAAGCTTTGCTTCTAGAGAACCTGACCTAAGACAGAGAGGCTTATGCTCTCACAGCAGATAAATGATGATATAGTGAAACAAGGCAGGTCAGTTATTTCCCGATTCATACTGCTATTGGATCCCAGCCCCTCTTACCACCAGGATTGAGGTTGGTGTTTCCCCAATCATAAACCTTAAACATTTCCATTAATTCAAGGGTCAGGATTGCTCTCTAGGAATCTGATGGCTGAAAGGCTCTGCCACATTCCTCTGTGCTGCTTCAGAAAGTAATGGGTTAACACATACCTGGTATTGCTCCTGGGTCTATGATTTTCCCCTAATAAATACTGAGCCAGTAAGTTCAATAAGAATCATAGCTTATGTACCCTTGTTTGATCAACAGGAAATACCCCTGTAGCCACCAGGAAAAGGATAAAAATTGGAAAGAAAGTAACTGTGGAACTTCCAAACACTTGGCTTTTTTAAGAATAGATGGAAAGGTATTGTAGATTAGATTATGCATATTCTCATCACTCTCAACAGTTTATGTTTATTAATGCAAAATCTTTTCCTGTCATTTTTTTTCCTTCTGCATTATCAGTTTGTCACATGCTGCTTAGCAAAATATTCAAGGTGCTAATACTCTCAATAAACAAGTGAGAGAATTGAATTGGAATTTAAATCATGATTTCATGATTTCTATAGAGTGGGAAACATGAGCCTGGTTTTAGAAGTGTAAGTTTAGAGAGGGCAGTTGGGACCTAAAACTTATGTTGAGCTTCCCTAATTAGGATCTGTGGACTTGTGTGTGGTGGAGATGCTTTAGTAAGCTCTGTCAAAGGACTACTTCTCATGTGTATTTCAGATAGCCCCTAATATTTGGTTATGGATGAGTGTGTAATCTCTTTGTACCATGTTATACATGTCAATAAAAAGGAAGATGGCCTCTTACAACGTGAACCTCATGGCAGATGCGTCTTGTCTTCTTAGATTACACCTTCTTGCTCAACCACTTACTAGTTTTAGAGAATTGACTACACTTCTTTGTGTCAGAAGTTTCCTCATTTGTAATATGGGGATAATAGTTTTTACCTTGAAGCGTTATCAAGATTGAATTACACAACAAAATAAAATTCCTGGCACATAGGAATGGATTAGTAAATTATGCCTATTTTTATGTTTCAATTTGCTTTTGATTGTTTTCACTTACCTGAATTTTTGGCTTGGTTAAACAAATCAAAACCTGCTTCAAAATATTTTGATAAAATAACAAATGTTTAATGTTTAATACCACTTCTCTCCTTCCTTTTTTATCACGTTCTTTTCAAATATTAAAAAAAATAATTATTTTTATCATCTTAAATACTGTATCTTAGGGGCGCCTGGGTGGCTCAGTCATTGGGCGTCTGCCTTCAGCTCAGGTCATGGTCTCAGGGTCCTGGGATTGAGCCCCGCGTTGGGCTCCCTGCTCGGCAGGAAGCCGGCTTCTCCCTCTGCTTGTGCTCACTTGCTCTTTCTCTCTCTCTCTGACAAACAAATAAATAAAATCTTTAAAAAAACAAAACAAAACTATATCTTAGCCCGTAATTTTAACTCCCCCTATTGCAAGGAAAGAGAACTAACATTCTTTGTTTTTTTTTTTAAAGATTTTATTTATTTATTTGACAGAGAGAGAGAGAGAGAGAGAGTACAAGCAGGGGAAGCTGCAGGGAGAGGGAGAGGGGGAAGCAGGCTCTCGCTGAGCAAGGACCCTAGGATCATGACCAAAGCCGAAGGCAGTCACGTAACCAACTGAGCCACCCAAGTGCCCCTGAACTAACATTCCTTGAACAGCTATTTTGAACAACTTTGAACAACTATTAAAGACTGATCTCAAAGTGAGATGAATTTATTTCATAGCTTTCCATTTCCATTTCCATTTCCAATTAAAAACATAACTTATCTGTAGAAAACTTTGGCAAATACAAGCACATTTGAAGGGAAAATGTAAGTTTCTTATAATCCCACTGGTCAATGCAGCCATTTTTAGGCTGTACATATATTTACTTTTAGTTTTTAAAAGTAACATCATCTAATTGTAAGAGTAACTCATGTTCTATCTTGTTTACTGGTCTTTTATGCTGTTTAAATTTACTTTGTAACTACTGATTCTTTTTTTCCTTCGTCTATCACTATAACTGCCTTATGTCTTAGATGCCCTGGTATAAACAGATTATAGCTGGGTTTGTTTTGTTAACATAATGTTCTAACTGAAGAATTGCATCTGTTTGTACTCTGGGTAATTACTGACATATTTGGACCTATTTTTCCTAAGCCCGTGTTGCACTGTCCTTTTGCCTTTCCATCTCTTCCCTTCTCCTACTTTTTCCTTTTCTTTCTCATTCTTTTCCCTCTGTGCTCTGATTTTGCATTGATTGGGTTTCTCTTTCATGTGATTTTTTTTAACTACTCATGTGAAAATACACACTTGGTTTCTGGTATTTTGAATGTTACTCAAGTGATTTAAATGTGTATATTTTACATAACACTAAAAATTTAATCAGTAATTTTACTCCTGTATGCATAATTTTATTTACTAACTCTCCTTTATCATATATGATATCATTTTTCATAATTTTTAAAATTTAACTTGGTTTTATCCTCCAAATTAGACATTATTTTTACTCTGTGATTCAGCCAGTATTTTAAACATTCATATTTACTATTTCATTTCTTGGTTATTCATTCTTTCATGACAGATCTTCCAGTTGGAATCATTTTCTTTCTCTGTATATTTCTTATAAAGAATTCCTGTAGGATGGCTTCAATGTACTAAGTTCTTTCGTGTTATTCTTTTGTCAGTGTCCTTGTGTAAATCTTATTTTGAAAGAATTTTTCTCAGTGTAGAATTTGAGGTTGGTAGTATATTGATAGTATATAGTATATTTTCTTAGCTCATAGAGGTTGATAGTATATTTTCTGAGATCATTGAAAATATTACTTTGTTTTCTTTAAAGAGTGATGAATCTGTCATTTTTTTTTTCTATATTACATTTAAGTTCTTATTTATTTATTTATGGTCTTTGACTATGTCACTGTTTTGTGTCTACATGTGGAATTTTTTTTTTTTTTTTTTTTTTTTTGACAGAGACACAGCGAGAGAGGGAACACAAGCAGGGGGAGTGTGAGGGAGAAGCAGGCTTCCCGTCGAGCAGGGAGCCCAATGCGGGGCTCGATCCCAGGACTCTGGGATCATGACCTGAGCCAAAGGCAGACGCTTAACGACTGAGCCACCCAGGCGCCCCTACATGTGGAATTTTTAGGATTCATTGGACTTCCTGAATCTGGGAATGGCGTTTTTAATCACTTTTGGGAAAAATTCCAGTCTTCTATATCTTCTATTATTGCCTCTTTTCCATAATCTTTGCTATCTTCTCTGGAACTCTGATTAATTAATGTATTAAGGTTTTTCTTTCTACCTTGGGGTGTATTCTCTCAAAGATAAGAGGATAGTTCCTATCTTACAGTGCCATTTCTTTGCTGCATTTATTTTCCAGCCCATTAACACTCTCCTTAGCTATGCTTGTCTTCTGATTAAACAATCATTTGAATCTATATTTTTAATGACAATTTTTTCATTTATATAATTATTTTTTTAAAAAGTCAGCCTGATTAATTTAAATCGAAGCTTTTTACTTGTAAATTTTTCAGTTTATTATATTATTTTTAAATCTAATAAGTTTATTATACTTATTTTCTATCCTATATCTGATAACTCTAATAACTGTCGTCTGCAGTTTTGAATTTATAGAGCACCCACCTACAGCTCTCCTCCTTGTGGAATCTTGCACATGACAGCCCCATTCGACTACTTAAAATCAATGTGAGATTGTCAATTCATGCTTCTCAGATTTTAATTTTGGGGAATTCTTTGAGTTCTGAGTTTAAAGAGGGTTCATTCAGTGAGAATATGGGTTTGCTTTTATTAGGCTCCTAGAGGCCAACACCAAACCAAGACCAATCTACAGAATATTTTCCTCAAGATTTCACATGAGTAAGATGAATTCTAGCCATAGCCTCTTGAATGGGGGTTTCTTTATAGAATTTCTCAGGGAGAACTTTATTTCTACTTTTCATCTCCTTAGAGCCTAGGCTGAGGAAAGAGAGGGTATTTCTGTACTCTCCCTTCATAGAAGATAGATAGATGGATAGATAGGTAAGTTGGTAGGTAGGCAGATGGATGGATGGATGGATGGATAGATGGATAGATGGATAGATCGACTGATTGATAGATAAATAGTTTTATCTCTATTTTTTATATCTTTATTTATTGTCCTTTGGGTTTTGATCATTATTTGAGGGAACTTTCAGATTACTTTGGTTTTATGCAGAAGTCTCTCTTTGAATCTCCCAATATATACAGTACTAAGGTTTTAACTCTTTTACCTCCAACCCCTTTTATGGTTTCTTAAGACCAAGGATCTAGGACTGCTATAAATATACTGAATTTTCTACTACTGAATCTATTGAAAAGGATGGATGGTGCCCATTTATCTCCATTTGCTTGCCCACATTCATTCCTTGCCCTTCTTTATCCTTTGCTTTTCTTCAGGCAGCAGACCATGTAGGAACATCATCCAAGTCTCCTGCACATTATCTCCTTCTTGGGTTCAGACAATGGACAGATTGGCAGTGGTTCAGAATAATGGACAGCAGGATTCTTTCTTTTTGCATATTTCTTGCAGATCTGGGAATAGTGTTGCATTCTACATTTAAAACTCCTGCTGGGCAACCCTTCTTCCATGACCCTGAACTACTTTTATTCTTCTCTAACACCATTACCTTTTTTTGCCTCTTCAGGCCCAAGGATGGAAATAGAGTGTCACTGTTGTCAGTCTCTAGATTCTTCATAGCCCTTTTTGTACCCTAAGCAACAATCACACTCCTAGACCAACAATCTACTTCATAGCCCATTTTGACCCCCTAAACCCAACCAACTTTGATAACTAGTGTCTCCATTAAATCCTGTACCTTCAAGTGTTTCATCTGTTTCCTGATGGGATCCCTACTACTACAATATGAATATTCCAATTTTGTAGGTGAGGGAAGTGAGACTTATAAAAACTAAGTGGCTTTAGAAGAGAGCAGTGTGGTGGTTTACATGATTTCACCCTGGGTAAGCTGGGATCTGTGTTTCCCAGAGATCCCTTTCCAGAATATTTTTAGATAACAGTTGGCCCAATCAAAAGTTGCATGTGACTTGGAAAGCAGAAGCGAAGCAGTGTCCATTATTCTCCAAAGTTTGTGGTAGTTAGACATAACATGGGACAAATGCAGAAACGCCCAGCAAGGCCAAATCTCATTCTTACTCTCTACTGGGTTGTGTGGTACTTTTTTCTGACTCCTGAATTCTTCTGAAAAATTGTGCTTTTAGACCAACTGTGAGATGCTTTACTCCAAACTCAGAGTAGTTGCTACACAAAAGCAAAAACTTCTATTTTCACTTTGAAGATGCCTGGAATAAAAGACCATAAGAAGAGAGAGGCCCAGCTATCACAACCATTCCAACCATACCACACGAGGGCTCATTCTGGTGAGTGAGGCCATTTTGTGCCCATCAGCTCCCATCGAGGCATCCAGATAACTGGTGCCTGGAGCCACATCAGTGATCCAGGAAAGACAACAGAAGAAACACATAATCAGATCTTGAGAAAAGTGCAGTACTGTTATTTTAAGCCACAAAATTTTGGGATTTTTTTTAATGTAGGCTGTAGAAATTGGTATATGAAAGTGGTGTGTTACTGTAATAATAATCAAAAATTTTTAAAAACCTAAAATATGTGACGTTGACTTTGGGACTTGGTTAAGAGAAGAATCTAGAAGGGTGCCAATAGGTTGCTACTGGAGACTAGAAATGTCCCTGAGAAAACCATCTGAGGCTGGAGAAAAGGCAGTCTTTGTTATTCAGTGGCAGAAAAGTTGGCCAAAATGTTGCCTGGTAATTTGGAAGATTGAAACTAGTATGAACTGTTGGATCTGCCTAAGGAGGCTTCCGGGGAGAATGTTGAAATGCCAGCTGGCTTCTATTCGTATCCTATGATCAGATATAGGAAGAAAGAGATGATATAAAAATAGAACTATACATTCCAAACAGAGTTGGTGAAATAAGGACCAATACTTTCTGTGCTGGAAAATAAAATCTTCTCATTTCTAGTCTCCTAGCCAGAAAAACAGCATCAAAGTAAAATGAAACTTAGTGCTACACGTGAAATAAAGGTGTGTTTGTAAGACCTTCTGTTAATACTTATGAAAGATGTAAGGTCGTGTCAAGTAAACAGTGCCAGCTAGAACGGTAGCATCCAGAAGATCTTCAGAGTGTTATCAAAATAATTTCTCATGTGCCCCAAATAGAATGAGGTTATCTTGGACCCTTGAGCCCCAGTTAAACTGTTAGACATAATCCCAGGTGACAGGAGTACATCTCAAGTGACACTGGTAGAAGAGTTACCCAGATTTCCAGCATGCCCAATATGCAGTGTGGTTTGTTATGCAGTAATTAATAACTAATACAAGTGGCTACTCATCATTTGTAACTGCATGTGTGATTTAATCATGATTCAATAATCTTTTTAAAGTTTAATTTATAGCATGCTAAATAACAACAACTTACACTGTTAGCCCACTGAGGAAAAAATATGTAACACCGAAGTATCTTGTATTTTCTTTTTGGGATTGGCAGATGAAATATACCTGGGGAGAGTTTGAAATTACATAAGAAGATGTGGTATCATTCCATGTAGAGTAAAGGAGGGCTAGATTGCATTTAGCTGAAAGCTCTCCATTGCTTGGGGGTGTTATTTTTTATCTCCATTTTACCACTTTATCCTTTCTTTTTAAAGCCCCTCCCCAAAAATGTGTGTGTGTTCAATAATAATCTTTCGGAATAATAAAGTTAATCTGACCTCCAAAGCCCATCTTAGAATTAGAAAATCATCTTTCTCTTATTCCTAGGGTTAGTCTTTCTGGGACAATCTTACTCTTTAAAGGGCTTACAATGTTGGTATCAATTATTGTTCCTCAGCATTGTAGCATGAACCTCTCATCAGAGAGGGAGATTCATAATCACTGCCAGATGCCAGGGACCTGGGGTAAGTGCATATATTGCATATGCTACTTCAAATCTGGAAGAGGCATATTTTGACCCTAACAATATATTCAAATTTTCTCCCTGTGGTTATTAACACAATCACCATCACTCCTCTGAGAGTACCAAAAAGCTGGCCCCTGTCTCACTGCTGGGTCTCTGATTTAGGCAAGTCCCACACCTTTATCTCCACCTGAATTAAGGTCTCCTTGCCCTCTATGGGCTACCGTGCAGTGCTGGCCATGCTCAGACTTGGAGTCACACACGACTGGCAGGTCGCCATCTTGAAAACATTCCCTGCTCAGTGCTGCCAGTCTCCATGTTCTATCTGCCCGTGCTCTGAAACTGAGGATTTCTGTTGAAAACATTCATCCAGTTCCTTGTCAGCCCTGCCCACAGCTGTGGTTTAGCAGTAGTTTTTCATGGTGCAAAAGAGAAACAACAGTGGTCTCCTCTCTAGTGTTACTGAAGAATTGTTGCCTTCTAACAAGCCATGCCATTTAAAATCTAAATATCAGGGTTATTTTTTTTTACCTTCAAAAACACAACTGTTATTTATGAAGCAGATCTGGAGTAATAGGTGGCTTAATCCTAGGGAGATGTCCAGCCTCAGTAGGAATCTGTTTCCTGAAACTTCTCTCTCTAATGTCCAGATTTCTTTTACCACATGATAAGTCTTGGGGGCCCTTAGTTATCTAATTCTGCTGCTAAACATAGGCTGTGCCATTTCAGCTTGGCATATATAATCAAATACTATTGAAACTTAAAAGGGAAGAAATTAGAGTTTCTCTCTCTTTTTTTTTCTCAGATGGCATTTGATCTATATGAAAATTTGCTCTTCTTAAGCAACACTTGTGTTCTACAAATAAAGAGAACAGAAGTAATGTGGTCATTGTGAAGGAGATAAAAAATGGCAAAAGAAATTATTCCTAGTAGATAGGCTGTCAAGTATCAAAATTGATTCACTTCTCACAATACCTGGAAAGTTAGAGCCCACTTGAAGTGCTTTATGTTCTTTATGGGCTTAAGATTTTTCTATCTATATCTAAAATACAAAAGAAAGAGATTCTTCAAGAATCTTTTGAGGGTGGAAAAGATGATGTAAGGATTTCCTGTCATAAAACCTAGAGAGGACTGCTCTCTCTTTCTCTTTAAAACGATTCTGAACTGTCAATCTAACTTTTACTAAAACATTTTGGCAGCCATTTCCCTCAGCGTTGTCAAATGTGTCATTGATAATAGTTGTGCATCATAAAGGGGAAAGGGGATTTTAAGAACTTAATTCTCAACACTTGTCACTTAGTGGTGTCAGTGACAATTTAAAACAAGAGGTAGTCTGATTCCTCTGAACGTGTAACCCAAAGTCTTAACAGAGTAATGAAGTATGTGATGGGGATATTTATTAAGGGTTTATTATGTGTTTGGTGCTTCTGTATTTCAAATTCTCCACAATCCTTTGGGGACCGAATTAATTATCTTCCAGCTCCAAAAGAAGGAACTGAGGCCCAAATAGGTCAAGTAAATTTCCGAAGGTTTCATATCTATCAGTGTCTCTTGGGACAGGTGCTCAGGTCAAGCTAACTCTAGAAGCAGTCTCTTCTCACTGAATCATGTTGCTTAGTACATGTTTGGGGAATGTGTAAAATGAGGGGGCATGAGTGTGCCATCTCTCTTCATAAAACCATAAGTAAATAACAAGTATGGTGATTATCAGAAAATGGGGTGGTAGCTGAAATCCCTTAATGACAATATTATCATGTTATAAACTAGAGAATACTGTAATAGTTTGGACTCTTGTGGGTAGGACTGCTACTGCCAGCAAGACTATCATTTTATCCCCAACAGAAAATTATTTTTAAAAATGTGATGTGTTTATTGTAAAGCCCCTGGGCATATGTACAAGAACACAAACAGCATTTACATATCTATTATCTATTAACTGACACTACATTTGCCAGGCATTTGACACAATTAAGCAAATGCTTGACTGAACAGATGGGTCTTATAAGGATCCCTAAAGGCATGTCTGCATTAACTATGCCAAGGGGGGTTAATGCACCCATTTGACATCTGCGTGCATTTTCCCATCAGCATATACACCACTGCTTTGCATGGTTGCACATGGGTCCATTTTTGTCCCAGAGGACTAAGTGTAAATGAATTGAGCTATTTCCAGTTTGTTCCATTTTTGTCTTCTGTTTGAAGTGTATCCCCAACAATAGTAGATTACCCCCTGTGATTGTTTCTTGTATTCATTTACTTGAAAATGGCCTAATGTTTTTATTTAGTTTACTAGTGATGTCGAGGAAATTGAACACTTTTCTAAGACAAAGGACATAGCCTTTGAATTTTATACCTTGGTTTGTGTAGTCTCTAATGCCAGGTTATAATAGCTAGAGGAAGAAAAAACACAACTCAGATCTTAATAGCAATAATAAAGAATTGAATATCACTATACTTGAGGAAAGAAGTATTTGTCTTTCACTAAACTGTTTCATGGCCTCTGAAATGAGAACACAACCCCAGACATTATACACTTGAATCAGGACTGTAGTCTCCCTTTGTTGTCTATTGGATGTATATATGTCTCTCTGGGAAATGACCCTAATACATCAATTAAACTTTTTTTTAAGCCTTGGCCAGGTCTTCAGGGCCTTTTCTAAGGCTAAAAGGACCACAGTTCAGGATCTGCTCTGTGGGCAATGGATGCTTTAGTATTTTGTATATCACAGAGATAAAGCTGTACCATGAATCAAAACACAGATAGAATAGGTATTAGGATTAATTATATATGAGGAAGCATAGACTGTATTCTTTGAATTTCACATTAGTCTATAGCTGTATTAAAAATGTTTGGCACAGTGGATTTTGTGTCATCCTTTGTAGCTAATGGAGCTCAGCACTAAAAGCAAAGCAGCTCTGAAAGTATGTGGCATGCTGCAGATCATTATGTAGGAGTATAAAATTAAACAACAGCCAGAAATGATGAAAATTTCCACGTCATTTTAGCACTGTAAGGCAAGCAAATATTTTAGTAAATGAAATTAGCTAATAGTCTTGTCAAATCAGGCATTGGGAATGGAAATTAGGTTATTTTTATTGTTTTTCTCTTTAAAACGATTCTTTCAGCAGTGTTTTGTCAAAATATATATTTGATTTATAAATGGGAGATAGTCTCACACTAGGCAAATTCCTTGGGACATTTATTTCCACAGCCTATTGCTTTTGTTTTCCTTATTTAATAAAAAGAAAAGGAAGAAAAGAAAAAAAAATCATTTTCATGTACTTATGTGTAAATATGATTTCCTTGACTGAACTGCCTAAGTTCTTAGTTCTAGGTATAGTGAAGTAGCCATCAAATCTATTTCATTGAAAAGTATGTTCTATTAAATGTAAATGATGAATCACTAAATTCTACTACTGAAACTAATGTTACACTATATGTTAACTGACTGGAATTTAAATAAAAACTTGAAAAAAAGTACATTAAAAAATTATAGTGTGTGGGGCACCTGGGTGGCTCAGTTGTTAAGCATCTGCCTTCGGCTTGGGTCATGATCCCAGAGTCCTGGGATCTAGCCCGCATCAGGCTCCCTGCTCAGCAGGAAGCCTGCTTCTCCCTCTCCTACTCCCCCTGCTTGTGTTCCCTCTCTCACTGTCTCTCTCTCTCTGTCAAAAAATAAATAAAATTAAAAAAAATATATAGTATGCATATTTTATTTATTTACTTAAGGCTTTTTTTTTCTATTTTTAATTGAAGTAAAGTTGCCATACAATATTATATTATTTTCAGGTGTGTAACATAGTGATTTGACAATTATATACATTATGAAATGTTCACCACCATAGGTGTAGTTACCATCTGTCACCATACAAAGTTATTACAGTATTATTGACTATATTCCCTATGCTGTACTTTTCATCCCTGTGGCTTATTTATAACTTGAAGTTTGTTCCTTTTTTTACTCAAGTATAATTAACTTACAGTGTTATAATAGTTTCAGGTGTACAATATAATGATTCAACAATTCTATACATTTGTCTGTTCTCATCAAGACAAGTGTACTCTTTTTTTTTTTTTTTTTTTAAGATATGTGTAATCCCCATTATCTATTTCTTCCATCCCCTCACCCACCTCCCATCTGGCAACTACTAATTTGTGTTCTGTACAGAGTCTGTTTTTTGTTTTGATTCTTTTTTTTTTTCTGTTTGCTTTGTTTCTTAAATTCCACATATGAATGAAATCATATGGTATTTGTCTTTCTCTGACTGTCTCATTTCACTTAGTATTATACCCTCTAGGTCTGTCTATCTTGCAAATGGCAAGATATTCATTCTTTTAAATTTGTGTGTTACCCGCTGAAAGAGGAACAATATTTATCTTGGATTATTTTTATTGTTTCTACTTATTGTCCACACTACAAGATATTTCCTACCGTTTGAATATATTAGGTTAAACATTTGGAATTGCTGAGTCTAGAGTGAAAAGAGACATCCTAGTTTTTCTACTGTAGCATGATTATTTGAGTAATCTGAGGCTTCTATAGTTTGTGAGTCACTCAAATAACTAGTTAGTGGTAATCTTAGAGTTAAAGTGGATGGTATTAAAATGCAGCTCTTTCTCTCTCTCTCTCTCTTTTTTTTTTTTTTTTTTGCCTAGAACAATGTTACCCTGAGCCCTAGATGAATTTGGATTTTATTTTATTTTTTCATTAGTTAATACATAGAACATGATATATGTAAAAAAAAAAAAGATCATGTATGAATAAGAGCACCTAACTTAACAACTAAAACTTGAGCAGTACATTTAAATATGCCTTTATACTTCTCTCCATCATATCAAATAAAATGTAGTACAAGTTAAAGAATATATCATTTCTCTAGAGGTATCAACAGTTAATGACATATATATCCATCTAAGCCTCTGTTTGTGTGTATGAGTATTTAATTTTACAAAGGCATTTTCATACAGTAGATACTATTTTGCAGTTTGCTTTTTCACTTAATGATATATTATGGACATAAGATCTTGTCTGTGTATGTATTTATTTTAAAATAAATGCCTCTTTTTATCTTTCTTTGCCCACTTATGCTAAATACTTTCATAGGATGAATTCCTAGATGGGACCTAATGCTGATATTACTACATTAGACCCTGCACCACAGAGTTAGTGGGCCTGGAAACAGACATGGGAACATTTCTTGAAGTATAAATAAAATTCGTAGTGGCTTGGTTTACTCTGACAGAGTAAAAGTAGGACTGCAGTTCTGCCAATACTTTCATCTCAGTTCTTGGTGTAGGCTTTATATTAAAATTTAAGACCCATTTAACAAAATACTGAAAATCAAACTAACATGTCTTAAAAATATCCCACTTGATCTCTGGATGCTAAGGCCAGAACTCCATGAAAATTAATCCATGGAGCCTTAACAGCAAGTCTAGGGAGAGCTGTCAATGCAAATGCCTAGCACAGCCCAGCACTGTGGCTCTAAAGACTGCCCAGGGAGCTGAAGTTCTCAGTTATCTGACCTTCCTCCTGCCCTGAAAATACATCAGTGTCAGACAGACACTAGGGAAGACAGAGAATTCCAGAACTCAATCTAGCAAATCACACTCAATAGAATGCTGATTTGCCTTGCAGGGATTGGATTGAAGATTTGCATTTCCTCTTTTCCGCTGTATTCCCTTTTCTCTATTTTCTCATTTACACAATTACATATTTCTTATTTAATGAGCTCTTGGCAGAGAAGTTACACCACATAAAAACATGCATTTTTCTCTTAGTGGTTATATTATTATATTATATATAATATATCTATGTATTATGTATAATATATATATACAATACAATATATATAATATATGATACCTGTATTATATCTTTGTATTATACATATTATATTATTATTAGTTAATAATATAACATAGTATCTGAACCAGAACTATTTTTATTGTCTTGTTTTCTTGTTCCATGGGTAACATGGACCAAAGAGTGACCCACAGCACCAAATTAGCTACACTATAGTTTTGCCCTGTATCTGAAGTATCACAAAGTAAGTGGCTTTTTTGGTCAAGGCAAAATATTTACTATGAGTCATCAGTGTATACTGCATAGTAAGGCATTATTTGTCATGGATGGACAGACATTGGTTATATGAATATTTGGGGAGTATTTCTGGCAGGATTGGACCAACTTCTCAAAGAAACCCAGACCCAAACCTATAAAGTTGAGCTATGAGTAGTTTCTTGGGTAATCAGCCACATACCTGCTTCTCCTCCCACCCAATCTATCATCTTCGACATGCATACGGACACACTCAGCACACACACACAAACATGCACACACATACAGAAGGTCCTAGTTATTTAAGAGTTCATGGAAATATTCTTGATTAACTTTTAGGATAGTAATACCCTGAATCCCTCTTTAAAACAAACAAAACAAAACAAAACAAATAAGCAGTTCTTTGTTTTATCCTAATTCCAATAAAGCTTTTACTTTTCCTAAGACTAATTTGGGGGTGATCACTGGGTTATGGAAACTACAAACATTGTTTTGTTTATGCTCAAATTTGTAATAGAAATAAATGTCCAATTGAAAGGAATTTGCAGTTTTATTTTAGAGACATTTTATCGTTCTGCATTGGTTGTACAACATTCTGATTGTAGAAGAATTGTATAGAATGGCTCAGAATTGATGTGGCACAGAGCACAACCATCATATGTCTAGATTTCTCTCCTGTAAGAATTCTGAAGGATTTGTGTACTGAGACAAAGCAAGAATTTGGTCCTATGGAGATCTCTGCATTTTGATCAAAGATATGCCTTGCCCTTTTATCACAAAGTGAGAAATTGTATTTTGAGAATACCATAAAATACCATACCCATCTTACTTAAAATTTGCCAGCAAGTCCTTAGTCCTTAGCTTTCAAAGTAACAATTTGACCTTAATATCTTACAAACATGTAGAGCATTACATAAAATGAAGTAAAATCAAATTGTTTCATTTAACTTTTCTTAGATCAGCAGAATGAAATAGGATTGTGGAGACCTAAATAAAATCTACTTATTTTTAAGACTAAATCCTATCTTTCCATAGAAATTCTTTCTGCTTCCCTCCAAAAGTTTAAGCTAAGACTACTCAGTAAAAAAATTTGTTCAAACATCAGGTGGAAGAGTTGGGGCACAGTTAAAGGTAACAGAGAGATGTGATTTGTTCTATTATCGAAATACGATAGTTTCTAATCTGTAATCTATTTCTAGCCTTTTAAAATATTGTCTGTACTTGGGCTTTTTGGAAAAACATATATTTGCTTTTAAGATGGTTGATGTTTTTACCTCAATATGTGATATTTAAGAGACCACTAAATTTAATGTGTTTTAATATCACCCCCCCAAAAATGTGTATTTTCTCCTGTGCCAATATGACAGCTCTGGAAGAGAACATGTTACTGTTTCCTTAGAGCAAATAATAATTGTGCCAACTTCCCTTTGCCCAAATTCTTATCCCTAGGGTGGTACAGTGAGAACCATATGTGATCCTACACATAGTGGGGTCTATTGCATGTGAGGAGCCCCCAAAATGAACTCAGGCAATTAGAAAGAAAAGAGAAGCAGCTGTCTCCCCTCCACTTCTGAGTCTCCTTAGTGACATAATGGGGAACTGGTTCTTCTCTCTGGGGAATATAAATAAGTTTCTCCTGGAGGGAAATTAGACTAGTGTCTCCCAACTTCACAATGCAGAGAATGTCTTCATGGTTCCAGGTCTTATCTCCCTTCAAACATAAACCTATACCTCATGGGAGGTAAATCTGGAGTTCTCACTATCTCTAGTCATAACTTAACATCCAGGCTTGTGTTTTAGCCCAGATCCCAAGTTCTAGTATAATTTTCTTAGAAAGCTCTAATTATGTAGAAATATGAAAAAAAAAATTTCTACAGTACCTCATTTTTGGGGGAGTAACTTCCTATGTCTGCTTGGCCAGCAAATTTGTGGAGCAGTTTTTAAAGCCTTTTTTTTTCTTCTTCTTTTTTTCTTAGATGGTTAGGGCAGATGAGATATCGTTGTGGACATGGCTATCAAATGTGTGGAATAATTGCATAATTAGCTAGAATCATGCAGGTTGAAGAAAAATGTCCATAGGGCAGTGGTTGATAGCAGGGACCGTCAGGTTTTAGTACTTGGTCCCATCAAGTTTCAGGGCTTGGTCTTAGCATTTTTGTCATCCAAGTAAGCAAATGGTTACAGTCAGCACAGCCATCTTGAGAGTGATTGAAGAGAAGTAGAAGGAGATCAGACTCATTTTAGAGCACAGTCCTAGCATGAGAGACCATTTTGGATAATAGTGGTAGAGGTCTTTAAGAGTTATCTACTGTCATTGTACATCATGGGTAAATGGGTAAAATGAAAATAGACATTAGATGCTGTGGGAACATTAATCCTATTGACATATGGCCCACAATGAGGTCAACTATTGACCAGAAGGTAAGTTCCATGAGGTTAAGGACTTTTTTTTTTTTAATTGATATATTCTTATCACTCACAGAAAAGTTTTCTTCATAGTAGGCTCCCAATAAATGTCTATTACATGAATGAATGAACAATAGAAGGAATTAGGAAAAGTGAGAAGAACTCTAGAATCATCTGGAAGATGCTAATGTTTTGATTTTACCTGATTTTGATTACTCTTGGTGCTTAACACTTTTGTCTTTTCTTTCTTTATTAAAATTTTATCCTTCGTTTTTTAATATATTTTAAAATATTCTATATCTATAGACAACTTCTTGCTTTAATGAATTACAAATACTGAGCTCAGTTCTTAAAATATGAGGCACCAAGGGGCGCCTGTGTATCTCAGTCGATTAAGCATCTGTGTCTGCCTTCGGTTCAGGTCATGATCCCTGGGTTCTGGGATTGAGCCCTGTGTTGCTATCTCTGTCTCTCTCTCTCAAATAAATAAAATCTTTAAAAAAATATGAGGTACCCAAGGGCTCTGTTTTGACACTATTTTCTTTCTTTACCTCTTCCTTGGACTATTCATCCCAATCCTTGGCCTTAACTACTCACTAAATACACATACTTTCTGAACTCTAGCTTTTACACAGATATCTCTGCTAAGTTGTTCCTTGATTCTTTGTACTCAGAGTGAATAAAGCTGAATTTATCATCTTTCCTGCCAGTGTGTTTCTTGTCTTCTTCCTTTTGTGACTAGAACCAATATCTACCTTGGTACAGAAGCCCAAAACCAATTCCCCTCCTTTCTCTCTCCTCCTTTAGAGTTTGTTATTCAAAATCACTCATTCTCTACTTTGCATTGCCACAGACACTTTCTTCTTATGTCCGTATCAATAAGTGCCCCCTTGTCTAGTTTCCCTTGCTTGCTTCCCTTCTATCCTGTATACTTTTGCCAAAAGGATCATGCTAAAAGGTAACTATCACATATTTTATTAAATTTTTAATTAATAAATCTAATTAATAAAATTAGTTTTCAAGATACTTTTCAGATATTCATAGTCTGAATTCTGTCTTTCTCGAAGGCAGATTTTACACTCTCTCTCTGGAGACTATGCATATTTTGCCTCTATCAGTAATTCCTTTATCCTTTTACTCAGTAGTCAGCTGTCATTTTTTTCTTATTTAGCAATAATTAAATGAGGACCTATTATGACTTAGGGGATTGTTCTGGGAGAGGGAGATATAACAGAGAACAAAACAGTTATAGTCTGTTTCTTCAAGGAATTTGCAGTACAGTAAAGAAGATTATAGATAAACAAGACAAATAACTACAAATGTAATAAATGATGTAAAGAAGAATTACACACTGCCTATAATAGGAAAGCTTGATGTAGTCTGTGATGTAAGGAATGATATCCCCGTGGAAATGAAAGTATTCTAAGCCAGAAATAATGAGGAAGAGTAAAGTAGGTGTTGGCGGGGGGTGGCGGGGAGGGGAGAACATCATTCCAGGAAGGGTAAAAATGGTGAGAAGACTCTGAAGCAGGGAGAACTATATCTGCCTGGAACAATTTAAAAGTCTAAGTCCATAGAGAAGAGAACAAAGGGATGTGGCAACAGTCCACACATGCCATGCTGTTCTGTGTCTCCCTTTCTCTTCTTTGTCAGACATTTAATATTTCAAAACAATTAAAATGTCACCATCTCCTCTATGAGCACTCAATTTGATTTTTCTCTGTGTGTTTAGTGCTTTAAGTCACCCTGTGAAGACTTCCATCATAAGCTGATTTTATCTTTCTCCCCTATTATGATCATTAACTCCTTGTTAGAAAGCACCATCTGCATCCTTGAGGCTCTGCCCAGCACTAGGCACATAGTGAAAAGTCAATGATTCTGTTTCATGAAGGAATGAATGAATGAAAACTGAACAGAAGAATACAGTGTGGTGAGCATGGGCACTGTGGACATTTGACTGTGAAGTACTATACCTACTATTAAAAAAAAATACTTCTAACAGTTCCTCCTACATCTTGAAGTGAGTGACAAGATATGCTGTAGGAATTAATTGGTATTAGAGCCATACTTGTCCGTACTTTAAACAATGCATTAGTATGTCAATCTCCCTGTCATATTTATAAACATTTAAGCTCCCCAAATGTTCAGAATCTCTCTCAGAATCAAATGGAACAGAAGCACAATTCTCTTTCCTTCAAGAAACTCTATAACAACTGGAGAAACTCTTTTATATGGATCTGCAGGGATTATGTTATTTCAAATATAGTTTTACTCAGAATCTTGGAGAGCAACTGTTGAGCAAGAAAGTGCCTTGTAATGAAGCCTGTCTTCTACTCAAGCTGCCCCAGCTAACATTATCAACTTTGCAGGTAGGTCTTATGTATATCAAAACAAACAAACAAATGAACTTCATTTATCCACAAATTATGTTCTGTATCTCACACTGATTTGCCCTATTTTTTGAACTCATTAAATTTAGAATTTCCTTAGCATCCATAGTGGCTTGTTTCATATATGTTAATAAAATCCTATTGGTAGTCTGCATGCATTCTTTACATGAATTTTTTATACATTAATAGGGCTTTGATTTATATTTAGGACTCACTGACCATTTGCTCTTTTTAAGCGGGGGTGTGGTAATCAATCATGGACCAGTCTAAAAACATTTTATAAAAGCACTACAAGGTCCCAGCATAGCAGAGACTCAGGAAAAAACACCATCCCACAACAAACGTTCAATTTATGCTCTCTAGCCTTTACAGATGAAATTTTAAGGTGTTATTTAAAGATGTATATTTTGATTGTAAGTGCATTTATCTCCTTTATACTATGTGTGTGGTTTTTCAATATAAACAATCATGTGCAAGAGAATTCTCTTAGACTTGAGAATTTTGTTGAATAGTTTGCATCTCTAAGGAAAATGCCAATCATTGGCGAGGTCTGCACAGCTGCAGCCAATTCATACCACAAATAGAAGTTTTATCGGGCACAATTTTGGATTATCTATTTAAGTAGGATGCAAATGACTAGAATGGTGGTGTGAATTCCCAGTTGGGAAGGGTGGGATTTTAATAGAGTGTGGAGGCAGTACTTTTACATCACATGCACTGAATTTGATTCATTTTAAGTACTTAGCAGAGTTACTTTTATTTTTTTAATATTTAAATTTCTTAAATCTATACATGCATATATATGTAAAATATATGCACAGATATACATATAAATATATCTTTTACAATGAACTAAAAGTAGTCATTTTTATAGGCTAGTGAGGAATGCACACGGTTCTACATATCCCCTTATATAAAACTTACTTCCATTTCTACTTTTATTTCTATTCCTGTTAATGGTAGGTAATATTTATTGAGTATCTGGTCTACTCAATTACACTTTACATTTATTATCAAAGTTAATTCTTATGACAAGTCTTTGAGGTAGATAATTCTATGACCATTTATAAATGTATAAATTGGGATTTGGGAGGCATTTGGCAAATGACCAAAAGTTATATAGTTACATAGCAGGAAGTAGGCCTAGGTTTTACAGTTTTTTATCAACCACAAAGCCAGAAATCTTTCTACTCTTTATGATAGTTATTTACTCTGTGGTAGGTACTTTTTCACACATTACCTGAAATATTATCCTTGGCATTTAAGATGACTATTATTATTTGCTTATTTATAGATGAGAAAATTGAGGTTAGGTCAAGCAAATTTCTTACACAGATGGATACTAAGTGACATTGTTGGGATTCAGACTAGGTCTATCCAGTATCTCAACATACCATACTCACTGGATGGTTATCAAGTGTTTTCTATACTTCCAGAAACCATACTGATCACTAGGAAAATATAATACGCTAGCTCTACACATTTCTGTTTCATTGAAAGTAATCTAGTGATAATGATTACTCTATCACTAGATTACTTTCCATAAATCTATTGATACTTGATAAACCTATTGATACTAAATAAATATATTGATACTCATGGCCTAAATCTTACCAAATTTGAATCTCAGGATGTCACTACAGAATAAAGGAAAGGGGATTTGAGTTTGTTTATAAGACATGAGAAGGCTTCTCTTATGAAGTTGAAATTAATAAAAATTCTGATGGATGTGTTTAAACTAGCTTTGCAGAAAGGAGGAAAGGAAAAGCATTCACTGTAGAAAGAGAAAAAAAATGCCCATTTGGGATTTTAAAGATATATAAAATAGCTAGTTCATGTAGCAAGGGAAGTGTGGCATGAATTAACCACAGAGGAAAAATTGGAGACTAATCATGCAAGGGTGTTTGTAGGCTATTCTAACAATTTGAATTTTAATTTAAGAGCAGTAAAAATGAATAAATATTCATGTTTGCACTTTAAAACTATCAGTTTGTCTAAAATTTGGAGAACAGATTAGAGAAGGATGAAATTGGTGATTGGAATTACAAGGAGTCTAAGGTTTCATTCTAGAATTCCAGAAGAAAGAGAATGGTTTCTTGAACTAGTATGGTAGCAGTAGGGATGGCTATAAATGGATGGATTAAATTCCTTTCTTAAAACAGTAGACATTTGTAGAGAGACAACTATATACCAGGCATTATTCTGGTTGCTTGGAACACAGCAATGAATAAAAAGAGGCAACAGCCTTGTTTTTATGACTTATTCTGGATGATTTAGGAAGCCATTAGTTTTGTGCAGAGGAATGTTATGAGACATATATTTACTTGAGTTTTATTAGAGTTTTGTGCAAAGGGGTGATATGTGACATATCTTTACTTTTTACTTCCAAGGCTCTGGCTTGAGCAAGTAGGTATATATTGGCACCATTTCCTAAATAAAATATAGAACATTATAAAAGGCACACTTCAGGTAGGAAAATAATGAATTTTTTCTTTCATTTGAAGTTCCAGCATGATGTCCAAGAATATACTTACAAGAATAGTTTGTTTCATAGGTGGGAACTTTTCAGAAGAGAACTCTGGGCTAGCAATATCATTTAGGGGTATGCTAACATTGGACTATAATTGAAACCAGTGGATAACTGTCAGGGGAATGTATCACATAGTGAAATGAGGCTAAAGCTAAGACTGATCCCTAAGAAATGCCTATGTTTGAGGGTCAGATATATGAAGTAGAGCCAGCAAAAGTATATTCACTCTTGGTACTATGCATCCTGTGGGTTTGGGCAATTATATAATAACATGTATCCATCATTATGGCATCATACAGAGTATTTTCACATTTATAAAAATCATCTGTGCTCTGCCTAGTCATCCATCCTCCTGTGCCAGCAACCACTAATTTTTTTATTGTCTCCAGTTTTTTTTTTTTTTTTTTTTTTTGCCTTTTCCAGAACATCATATAGTTGGAATCATACAATATGCAGCCTTTTTAGATAGGCTTCTTTCACTTAGTAATATGTACTTAAGTTTCCTCTGTATCTTCTTATGGCCTGATAGCTCGTTTCTTTTTAGCACCAAATAATACTGAATTGTCTGTATGTACCACAATCCATTTATCCATTCACCTACTGAAGGGCATCTTGGTGGCTTCTGAATTTTGGCAGTCATTAATAAAGCTGCTGTAAACATTGTAAGCAGATTGTTGGGTGGACATACATTTTCAACTCCTTTGGTTAAATACCAAGGTATGTGATTGCTAGTTCATATGGTAACAGTATATTTAGTTTTGTAAGCTGCCAAACTGTCTTTCAAAGTGGCTGCACCATTTTGTATACCTGCCAGTAATAAATGAGAGTTTCCGTTGCTCTGCACCTTTGCCAGCATTTGGTGTTATTAGTGTTCTGGATTTTGGCCATTCTAATAGGTTTGTAGTGGTATTTCCTTGTTGTTTTAAGTTGCATTTCCCTGATGACATATATTATAGAACATCTTTTTTTTTTTTTTTTAAGATTTTATTTATTTATTTGACAGAGAGAGAGAGAGAGAGAGAGAGAGAGACAGCGAGAGTGGGAACACAAGCAGGGGGAGTGGAAGAGGGAAAAACAGGTTTCCCGCCCAGCAGGGAATCACAGTTTTCTTATTTACTATTTATCTTTGGCATGATAACCTACACAAAGAGCTATACTGAGGATTTAGCTAGAAGATGTAAGTAAGTACTTCCCACATTGTTCTGCCCAGGAAATGACAAATATATGGGACTTATTTTAATAATTATGATTATTACTTATATGCATATTTAAATTCATTACACCAAACCATCAGGCTTAGGGAAAATGTGAACTTAGGAAGTGTTATTGGAAAAACCCTAGTTCAGGGGCGCCTGGGTGGCTCAGTCGGTTAAGTGCCTGCCTTCGGCTCAGGTCATGATCCCAGGGTCCTGGGATCAAGCTCCGCATCGGGTTCCCTGCTCCGAGGGAAGCCTGCTTCTCCCTCTCCCACTCCCCCTGCTTGTGTTTCCTCTCTCGCTGTGTCTCTGTCAGATAAATAAAATCTTTAAAAAAAAAAAAAAAGGAAAAACCCTAGTTCGATACACAGATGATTGAACATTAAGTCATAAATTTTCTTTTACCTCTGTCCTAGTAATAAGGTTCGGAGATTGTCTTCAATTTATACCTTATTTCTGGTATCTGATTACTTGCCCTACATTCTTGTCTTTACATCTTTTTTTCCCCCCTGTTGCTCAGTGACAGCCATCTTACCACAGAATCTTAAATCCCATTTCAGGATCCCTGCTATTCACAGGCCACCCTAAATCACTGCATAATTCTGGCTGTTAGATTTTCTGTTGTCTGGTTTAAACTGTATGAACAGGCTTGTTATTCTGATTTTCTCTCTTTGATTTTGACTTTTTTTCTCTGCTAGATGTGCTATCCTTGCCTGATGGAACTGATTTCATTATTTTCAGGGGCAAGTGTTACTCTAGTCAGTCTGCCTTTGGGCATGAGCACATGCATGCATGTGTGTGGGTGTGCAAACACACACACACACACAAATCTGCTTGCTTTCCCAGCCTAGCCTGACCACCAAAACTTCTGAAATTTTTGTAAAATAGCAGATGGCAGTACTTAATTTACTAAATCGAGATTCTTGCTGTGCAGTGTAAGCTTTTTAAATGCAAAAATATTTGTGAAAATTCTTTTATATTTATTTATGGCAATTCTTCATTCAGTTCGAGATAAATATGTGGTACTTAAGAATCCGGACTCTGGGTCAAAGCTTCTCATATTCCCATCCCAGTTCTGCCAGTTACAAATTGTGATAACTTGGCAAAATTATATGATTTTTTTAATGCCTCAGTTTTGTCATCTCTTAATTGAGGATGTCATATTGCTGTCATGATTAAATGAGTTAATAATGTATGTAAAGCTTATCAGAACACTGTCTGGCACAAGTAAGTGTTCAACAAATACAGACTTTTTATTTTATCTTATTGTTATATTTATGGAAATAGTCTTGCTTAAAATAAATACTAGCCTCTAAAAGATACCCAGATTATTATAATTTAATCTATATAATCATATATTTAATAAATATTTTTTAACAAATGGTATGTAATTGAATCAATATTTAATCTTTTGATGACATATTCACACAGGACAGTATAGATTTGGAATTATTAACATGAGGCCTTTTGAATCCAATGGAAATATTCCAGGAATTCATGAGATTAAGAAGAAAATGATGATGAAAAAAAAAAAGAAAATGATTACATTTATTTCTGGTACTTAGAAAATATATGGAAAAATATGTGCAAATATATTTTTCATTTAAATTCAATTAATTGGCATATATTATTTGTTTCAGGGGTATAGGTCTGTAATTCATTAGTCTTATATAATACCCAGTGCTCATTACAGCACACCCTCCCCAATGTCCATCACCCAGTTACCCAATTCCTCTACCCACCCTCTCCTCCAGCAACCCTCAGTTTGTTTCCTATAATTAAGTTTTTATCCCTCTCTTGTTTCATTTTTTAATCTCTTCCTCTATGATCCTCTGCCTTGTTTCTTAAATTCCACATATCAGTGAGATCATATGATAATTTTCTTTCTCTGATTGACTTTTTTTGCTTAGCATAACACCCTGTACTTCCATCCACGTCATTGCAAATGGCAAGATTTCAAATTTTTGATGGCTGTGTAATATTCCTGTGTGTGTGTGTGTGTGTGTGTATGTACAACACATTTTTTTTAAACATTTTATTTATTTGACAGAAAGAAAGAGACAGTGAGAAAGAGAGCATGAGAGAGAGAGAGAGAGAAAACAAGCAGGAGGAGCAGGGGGCAGAGGGAGAGGGAGAAGCAGACTCCTTGCTGAGCAAGGAGCCCAATGTGGGGCTCGATCCCAGGACCTTGGGATCATGACCTGAGCCGAAGGAAGACGCTTAACGACTGAGCCACCCAGGCGCCCATACCACATCTTCTTTATCCATTTACCTGTTGATGGACATCTGGGCTCTTCCCATTGTTCAGCTATTGTGGACATTGCTGCTATAAACATTGAGGTGCAGGTGCCTCTTTGGATCATTACATTTGTATCTTTGAGTTAAATACCCAGTAGGTTACAGACCTCTTGTCCTGAGCTGCTTTCAGAATTTTCTCTTTGTCTCTGAGATTTGTAAGTTTCACTATTATATGTCAGTGTGTAAGTTTCACTGTTATATGTCACCATTATATTTTTATTGATTTTGAGGGGGGTTCTCTGTGCCTCCTGGATTTTGATGCCTGTTTCCTTTCCCAGATTAGGGAAGTTCTCCACTATAATTTGCTCCAATATACCTTCTGTCCCTCTCTTTCCTCTTTTTCTGGAATCCCAATTATTCTAATATTGTTCTGCTTTATAGTAACACTTATCTCTTGAATTCTCCCCTCATGACCCAGTAGTTGTTTATCTCTTTTTCTCAATTTCTTTATTCTCTATGGTTTGGTCTTCTATATCACTAATTCTCTCTTCTTTGTCATTTATCCTAGCAGTTAGAGCCTCCATTTTTTATTGCATCTCATTAATAGCCTTTTTGAGTTCAACTTGGTTAGATTTAGTTCTTTTATTTCTCCAGAAAGGGATTCTCTAGTGTCTTCCATGCTTTTTTCAGGCCCAGCTAGTATCTTTATAATCGTTATTCTGAACTCTAGGTCTGACATCTTACTAATGTCCAGACTGATTAGGTCCCTGGCAGTCAGTACTGCCTTTTGTTCTCTTTTTTGAGGTGAGTTTTTCCATCTTGTCATTCTGTCCAGAGAAGAATAGATGAATGAGAGAACAAAATACTAAAATGGCAACAATGACCCCAGAGAAATATACACTAAGAGACCCAAAACCGGGAAAAAGAGGGAAAGGGAGGGGAGGGGAGGGACAAAGAGAGAGAGAGGGAGGGAGATGGAGGGAGGAAAGAAAAAAAGAAAAAAGAAGAAAAGAATATAGCCAGACAGGTGAGCAGAATAGAGCAATGCAAATGCACTGGATTCTGTGTGTATTTTGGTCTTTTTTTTTTAGAAAACTAGATCCCAAATGTAAAGAAAGAAAAAATTTATATATGTACAAAAATAAAATTGAATACAATGAAAGGATAGAATGTAACTGTAAAAGTGGAAATTAAAAGACAAGAAAAAACAAAAGAGAAATAAAACAACAACAACAAAAAGTAAGGGATATAAACAGGTGAACAGAACAGAGAAATACACTATCTCCTGAATGTATTTTGGTCAGTTTGTTAGAGGAAACTACATCTCAAAATTATAAAGAAAGAAAAACTTATTTATACAAAATTAAAATTAAATACATTGAAAGGATAGAATGTAACTGTAAAGATGAAAATTAAAAATGACTTTAACAAAACAAAAACAAAAACAAAAAAAAACAAAAAGAAGAAGAAAAAAAAGACTATGATCAGACAGTTGAATAGAACAGAGCATACACTAGATTTTGGGTGTATTTTGGTCTGTTGGAAGAAACTGCATCCCAAAATTTTAAAGAAAGAAAAACTTATATATATATATATAAATAAGATTAAACACAGTGAAGGGATAGAATGTAACTGTAAAAATGAAAATTAAAAAAGACTTGAAAAAAGAGTTGATAAAATAAGAAATTGGTTGAAAACGGAAAGAAGAAATTTTTTAAAAAAGTAAATAAAAATTAAAGTTGAAAGACTAAAGAATCATGGGAGAAAAGCCATGAATTCTATGTGCTGTATTCCCCTAGTGCTGGAGTTTTGCTGTTCTCATTGATTGGTAAACTTGGTCTTGGCTGGATGTTCTTGCAGATCTTCTGGGGGAGGGGCCTGTTGCAGTGATTCTCAAATGTTTTTGCCTGAGGCAGAATTACACCGCCCTTGCCAGGGGCCAGGCTAAGTAATGTGCTCCAGTTTGCTCTCTGTGACTTTTGTTCCCTGAGGGCTTTTCCTCACAGCTTTAGAGGATGAGAATGACAATGGTGGCCTCCCAATCTCCGGCCCAAAGCTGAGAGCTTGGGGCCCACTCCTCAGTGCACCCTTAATGAAAAGCTGTCAATCACTCCTGTCTCCCTGGTCTCCAGCCTCACTGGGTGCTTACCCGGCCTATGACAGAGCATTTCTGTCTCAGGCACATGACCTATTTTGATCTCCAAACCCTGCGGACTCCTGTGGCAAGCTCTTGTGCCATTCCTCCCCAGGGAAGGAAAGGGAGTCTCCCTGATTCTGATGTCTGTAGGGCCCCTGCTTGAAGAACAGTTGACTGTGCTGCAGTTTGTGGTTTATGACAACCTGGAGCTGGGAGCCCACTCCTGGGCTCACTCTTTGCAGCTGGCTTCCCCACTCAGATGCTTGGGAGCTCTGCTGCACTCAGGCACCGCAGTCTTCCTGTGACCCTGAGGGTCCTCAGACCACACTGTCCCAGCTAGGTTTCCGTCCCTGCTTAGCCACCTGAGCCACATCCCTCACCGGAACAGACTTCCAAAAGTTCTGATTTTGTGCTCTGCTGCTCTATCACTTGCTGGTAGCTGGCTGAGGAGGCTCCCTGCCCCCGTGGTCTCTCTTCCTGAATATCACCTCAGATTCACTTGTCCTCACATCCTACCTTCCAGACAGTGTTCGCTTTTCTGTTCAGAGGGTTGCTGCTATTCTTAGAGCTCCAGTTGAGTTTGTAGGTGTTCTGAATGGTTTGATAACTATGTAGCTGAATTCCTGGGACCAGATGAAATTTAGGTCTCCTACTCCTCTGCCATCTTGGACTCTCTCTATTGTGCAAATATATTATTAACTCATTTTTTTTCATGATGGCACAAAATGTAATTTTAGTCATATAACAATGATACCTCTAGAAAAATTTGCACTGATAGGAATTAAATAAAATACTATTAATACGTACCTTTGATTATTTTGGGCCAAACTTAATTTGCAAAATATCTAAGAAGAAAAAGAACATTAAAATTTCTGTATTGTTTAATTTAACTTTCATCATAAAACATAAGTTGCAGAAGCCATCATGAATCTCATATAGAAAGATACTTACCAATGAAGTCACGATTCAAAAATAAAATAAAAAGTACAAAAACACCCCACAAAAAACCCACACTAACTTTGGAGAGTGTCATTATTAGATAGACAGAGACTTTACCAAACTAAATTTCTTCCGTCACAACCCTGATGTGGTTGGAAGCACCATTCAAAGTCAGAGCTTTGGAAAACCCCAATGTGTGGAATGGTCTAGATTTCTTGAAGCTTAGAATAAAGGGAAAAAAAAAAAAAACTGAAGCAGGGCCTCTATAGAATCAAACAAACTTTAACATCACAAATAATTCAATTTTATTATTATGAAGCAGGTTATGGAATAAATAGCAGTTGTGTTATTTGCTTTCAAACTCTAATTGGGTAGAAATCATGACATCTTATATCAGTTTCTAGTTTCTAACAATTAGGTGACTGTTGATGTGTCAAAGAATTTTTAAAATTTGTTGGAATTTTAAAAGGCTATTGATATTTTCAAAATAGTGGCAAAATACTTTGCTGAAGAAATGTCAGTATGAAACAGTCATGCACTTTGTGGTATGATACACAGTTTTCAGTGCCTGGAAACATTTATTCCATCTGTATTTCTGTCTCTACCTATTCTCACTATCTCTCTGTATCTATATGTCTATATCTGTCTATATATTTCTTTATTTCTCTCTCTCTCTCTTTATCTCTCTGTATTTAGTGGGAGGATCATTCCCAGAACTATCATTGTTGAGAAATTCCTGTCGCTGTATATCCTCATTGATATTTGGTATTATCTTTTATTTTTTTCCCCAAAGTTGTTGGTATACAATATCCTAGTGTTTTAGTTAATGTATATTTTTCCTTATCAGTGAATTACTCATTGATGTTATTTCTCTACTGGTATATATACTTTTTCCCATTGATTTATAATCCTTTTTGTATTCAAGATAACAATCCAATATTAATTATATGTATTGCAAATATCTTACTCTAGTTTGCAGATTCTGTTTTCATTTTTGTTCGAGAAGGTCATAAAATCAACATAAATTCTTGATTTTAGTATAGTCAAGTTTATCAAACTTTATTTTGTGTTTTGAGAAATTCTTTTTTTTTTTTTTCATTTTATGAAATCTCTTCCTATCTTGATTTGATATGCTCCTATGTAAAGGATTTTTCCTTTCACCTTCAAAGGTTTACTTTATCTGAAATTGATTTCTTATAAGACTGAGAGATCAGAATCTAATGCCATTTTTTCTATATGGCTAACCAATAGTTTCAGATCATTTATGCAAAAATCCACAAGTCACAATAATGCAAGCTGGGTTATAAATCAAGTTTCTATCAATATGTGGATTTGATTATGGCCTTTTTATTCTCTTCCAGTACTTTTTGCTTTTATATCCCTGCATCAATGCTATGCTACCTTTACCCCAGCTTTTTATAAACCTTGTTATCTGATAAGGAGTGTTACCTCTTTGGCTTTCTGCCTTTGATATTCTTTGTTACCTCATATAAATTCTAGTTTTATGTAGTTTGTCATATTCTACCAAATAAACAAACACATAACTTTAATATATCAATTGCCATTGCATTGACTCTATAGATCAGATTGGGAAGAGTTGGTATGTTTAAAATATTGATAGTTATTATTTACAAATATATGTTTTATATATACTTTCTTATTGTATAGTGCTAGTGAAAACAAGTGCAATCGAATTTGTAAAAAAATAAGCTAAATGTATAAATTCTAATAATTTATTTGTAATTACTTTTCTTTTTCTATATACACAATATAATTATGTTATAATAATGAGAGTTTGAGTCATTCTTTCTAATCCTTTTAGTTATTTTTTCTTACCTAAGAATATTTAGAACAAGTTTCAATAAACGTTCTTATTCAAAGGAGCATCTCTAATATTCTACCATTAAATTCTATGTGTTTATGTATGTGTGTGTATATATATATTTATATACCTGCATTCATGTATGTACATATATACATTAATATATATATGCATATATACATACATGCAGTTACTGAATTTCCTGTTCAGTTTTAGTTTTTCTTTTAGTTTTTTTTTTTTTTTTTTAAATTATAACCATTACCAATTCTGGGTGCTGTATGATCTTTGTGCTTTAATTTTTAATCTGCTAATTTAAGTTTAAACACTAAATACTTTTCTAATAATAAATTTAGATAAACCTAATGATGAATTGACCATTTTAAATATTGATGAATTAGTCTGTTTGTACTTTATTTTGCATTTTTCCATGTACAGAGTGAGAAACTGATAGTTTTAATTTCTTAATCTATTCTTGACCAGTTTTAGTTTCAAAGTTATATTGGCTCCATAAAATGAATTCTGGGAATGTTTCCTCCTTTTCTATTCCCTGAAAGAATTTTTATAGAGTTGAGATTATTCCTTCCTTGAATGCTTTGTAGAAATTCACCAGAGAAAGTATTTTGGCCTGAGATTTTAATCGTGAGAACAATTTTGACAAATAATTCAATTTCTTTAAATGTAATAGGAATATCCAGGCTTTCTAATTTTTCATTACTCCATTTGGTGGGTTATAATTAGTAAGTCTTTTCTCATCTGTTTTCAAATTTATTTTCTGTAATACCCTCTTTATTTCTGCTATACCCTCTTATTTTTTAAATATCTTCAACCTCTGCATTCATGTCTCATTATGAATATTATTTAATATTGCTTTTTAAAAAATTTTCTTGAGCAACTTGTGCAACTGTTGCTCTGTGTGGCCTCCTTTGTATGAGTATTTTATTTTCCTCCTCCTCTCTTTATCACTTTCTTCCTTCACCTCATTTTTGAGGGGAAGTAAGAGGGGCCAATTAATAGTTGTGGTTTTTTTTGTCAAATTCTAAACTTGGATGTTTAGTTTATTAATTTTAATAAATGTTTTAGTTCATCATTCCCTCTTAAGTCTCAAACCTTCTATCTGAAATCACATTTATTCTATTTGAAGTGTACCCTCTAAAAATTACCTTTAATGAAATGTGTTTGTGGAAAATTGTGACATATTTTTGCTGGTTCTAAATGCTAGCAATATTAAAGTTACTGCCTCTGCTGTATTTTGGCTTCCTTTTTTGCCAAGTGTCCAGTTAATTTATTTTCTGACTGCTTTTATGAAATTCTGTTTGTTTTTTTGTTTTGTACCTTCTTCACAATGTTTGTGGAGTTTTTTTTTCCCTAGAAATTTTACTTGGTACTTTTAAAATGTTTGGTTAGTTTCTGTTCCTGACTCATATTTTGAATTTTTAATTTTAACTTCTTTATGCATAGTATAGTATCTTTCATTCTCTGTGTCTGAAAATGCCATTATCTAAAATATTTGCACACCTGATTCTTCCAGTGTTTTAAAATTTTATCAATTTTTAAATTGAAGTCTTACATACATCGAGAAAAATGCAAATATAAGACAGAAGAATGATTTTTTACAAACTGAATTAGCACATGTAACAGAACCTAGATCAAGAAACAGGACATTATTGGCACCACAGAAACTCCCTCGGTACTCTCATGGCATGATCCAGCCTCTCTCACAGGGTGCTACTTTTCTCATTGCTATACCATACATCAGTTTTGCCTATTTTTATTCAATAATGACTTTTGTGTCTGTATTCTTTTATCTTTTCATTCTTTTGTGAGATTCCTCCATGTTGTTTGCTACAGTAGTGGTCCCTTCATTTCTGTGGCTGAAAAGTATTTCACTATATATATAGAATCTATTATAGTGCTGATGAACACTTGCATATTTTCTAATTTGTGGCTATTAGAAATAGTGCTGTAGTTTGTGTATGTCTTCAGGTAAACTTATGTATGCATTTTTGTTGGGTTTACACAAAGAGGAAAACTAATGGAACATAGATCTTATATATGTTCAGCTTAGTAGATACTTCCATTTTCCCAAAGTGGCTAAACCAATTGGCAAAAGCAATCCACACTCCCAATAGTATCATATAAGAATTCCAGTTGCTCTACAACCTTAATACTTACTCTTTTCTATCTTTTTAATTTTATTATTCTTTTTTTTTCCCAAATAAACTTCTGTTTGTTTTAGAATATTTTTAGATTTAAAGAAAAATTGGGAACAGATTCTGGTTCAAGATGGTGATGTAGGAAGACTCTGAACTCACCCCCACCACAGAACACACCAAATTACCCCTATTAATAGAACAGTTCCTCCTGAAGAAGAACTGAGGGCTGACTGAACAGTTACTGAACAACCAAAGACAGAGAGATTGGCAAGAGAACAGCAAGAGAGATGGAAACACACCATGGTTTAAAAGGGTAACTAGCATATATAGCCACAGCTCCAGCAAGCCAGCAAAAGTCACCAATCACACACAGTGTGCATAGTGGTCACCATACACAAGACCACTTCTTCAACTTTAGAAGTGTTTCACTTAATCCATAGAAACAAACACAGAAAGTCAAGCAAAATGGGGAGATAGAGGAATATCCTTTAAAAGAAGAAACCAGAAAAAAGCCTCAGTAAAAGATTTAAATCAAACAGGGATAAGCAATATGCCTGATAAAGAATTTAAAGTAATAATTGTAAAGATACTCACTGGACTGGAGAAAAGAATGGAACAACTCAGTAAGACCTTTAATAATGACATAGAAAATAATGAGAAGAACCAATCAGAGCTAAAGAATACAATAACTGAAATAAAATAACACACTAGAGAGTCAAAAGTAGATTAGAGGATGCAGAAGAACAAAGCAGCGACCTGGAAGACACAGTAATGAAAAGCACACAAGCAAAACAGCAAAAAGAGAAAATAATTTTTAAAAAATGAGGATAAATTAAGAGATCTCTTGGAGAATATCAAGCAAACAAACATTTGCATTATAGGGGTCCCTGAAGAAGAGATAGAAAGACGTAAAAATTTATTTGAAGGGATTAAATAACTGAAAATGTCTCTAACCTAAAGAGGAAAATAGACATCCAAGTCCAAGAAGCACAGAAAGTTCTAAACAAGATGAACCCAAGGAGATCCACACCATAGCACATTATAATTAAAATGTCAAAGGTTAAAGATAAAGAGAGAATCCTAAAAGCAAAAAAGAAAAAGTTACCTACAAGGGAAAACCTGTAAAATTATCAGCTGATTTTTTAGCAGAAACTTTGCAAGCCAGAAGAGAGTGGCATGATATATTCAAAGTGCTGAAAGAAAAACAACAACAACAAAAACCCTACAACAAAGAATAATCTACCCAGCAAGTTTATCATACAGATTTGAAGGTGAGATAAAGTTTCCCAGACAAACAAAAGATAAAGGAGTTTATCATCACTAAACCAGGCTTACAAGAAATGTTAAAGTTGGGGTGCCTGGGTGGTGCAGTTGGTTAAGCGTCTGACTCTTGGTTTCAGCTCAGGTCATTATCTCAGGGTTGTGAGATTGAGCCCTGCATCAGGCTTTGCACTTAGCATGTAGTCTGCTGGAGATTCTCTCTCCCTTTCCTTCTGCTCCTCCCACTCATATGCTCTCTCTTTCTCTCTCTCTCTAAAATAAATAAATCTTAAAATAAGGAAGTGTTAAAGGGACTTCTTTAAGTGGAAAAGAGATGGTTATAATTAGACATAAGAGAAATAATAATAAAAAGATGTAAAATATGACAACATATATATAAAATCTGGAGGATCGAGTAAAAAGGGAAGAGGAGGTGAAAAAGAAAAAGAAAATAGATTTTTTTCTTTTTTTGTTTTTTTTTTTCTAGTTTTTTAAAACATGTTTGAACTTAAATGACCATCAAATTAATATAGACTGCCATTTACTTAGGATGTTATATATGATCCTTATGGTAACTACAAACCCCAAACCTATGATAGATTCACAAAAAAATAATGAGAAGGAAAGCCAAATAAAACAAGGAACACTTGTGCACCTTTGGTGGGAATGTAAATTGGTATAGCCACTGTAGAAAACAGTATGGAGGTTCCTCAAAAAATTAAAAATAGAAATACCATATGATCCAATAATTCCACTATTGGGTACTTACCCAGGGAAAATGAAAACACTAATTCAAAAAGATATATCCACCTCTCTGTTTATTGCAGCATTATTTACAATAGCCAAGACATGGAAGCAACCTAAGTATCTATCAGTAAAGAAATGGATAAGGAAAATGTCACATATGTACACAATTGAATATTACACAGCCATAAGAAAGGATGAGATCGTGTCATTTGAGACAACTGGATGGATCAAGAGGGTATTATGCTAAGTGAAATAAGTCAAACTGAGAAAGACAAATAGCATAGGATTCCACTCATAAATGGAATATAAAAAAATGAATAAACAAAAGAATCAGGGCTATAAATACAGAGAACAAACTGATGGGTGCCAGAGGGATTGGGCAAAATTATTGTAGGGGAGAGGGGGATACAGACCTCCAGTTATGGGATGAGTAAGTCATGGGAATAAAAGGCAGAGCATAAGAAATACAGTCAATGATACTGTAATAGTGATGTAGTGGGACAGATGGTAGCTATACTTACAGTGAACATACCATAATGTATAAACTTGTCAAATCACTAAGTTGTGCACCTGAAACTCATGTAACATTGTGTGTCAACTATACTCAAATTAAAAAAAAAAAAAAAATGAAAGAAAGGAAAGAAAAGTTAGGAAGATAGTACAGAGTTTATATATACTCTACTCCTAGGCTGCTAACTTGTTTTTATCTGGATTTTGCTCTTGGCAGCATTGTTTGTGTGTTTATGTGGTGTCTGGCATTGTTTTGTTTTTATCTTTCAGATTTCTTAGAGTTGTTCTCATCAGAAAGGTCAGACAAAGAATCTAGTCCTCTGTGCTGCTAGATATGGGAGTTTAAATTCATTCTTCAGCTCCCTTCAATATGATCGCAAACTTACCAGGGTCTTGTCCAACCCAAAGAAATACTTCTTTTTCATATTTTAGCTTTTACCTAACAGCAGCTTTTGCCAGTCATTTACTCCTTCTTTCTTAAAAGACTTTTATCCCTTATCTTATATGGTTTTCTTTCTTTTTTCTTCCACTGGCCACTCCTTGGCAGACTCTTTTTGCTGCTTCCTTCCTTCACAATCAGATCACTAAATTTTGGAATGGATCATTCCTCATATGTTCTGTATACCATCCTGCTCCAAGTTTTTAAATAGTCTGTATGGTAATCACTTTGAAACATATCAAGAACAGATCGCTTTGCTGAACTCCAATTTTTTAATCCAACTGCTCATAACATCTTTCACTTGGATATTTCAGAAACTTCTCAAACTTACTATATCCAAAAGGGAATTCTTGATTTTCTCTAGTTTCTCAGTTCAGGACTTTATACATACTTTTCGTCTTTATGGAACACTCTGACTCTTTGACTTTCTCTAATCCTCATGTTTTATCTAAGAGATTACCTGCACAGGTTGGCTTTTCCCTCTCTCAATAACTTCCAAATCTGTGCTCTCTATTCTGTTACTATGATAGTTTTCTTCATGGCAGTTCTCACAGCCTGCTGTTTCTGTACCCATTTCTTTATTTCATTATATTCTGTTAGGCATATTCCTAAGGAAGCCCCATGGGGCCAGATTCATACATGTCCTCATCATTGCTATATCCCCAGTGCTTGACAGAATCACAATTAATGGCCCCTGGTAAATACTTAGTGGACATGGTTGAGTAAATGCTGCTCTTATTTCTTAAGTCTTTTATAAGAGGCAGTAAAGGGTGTCAAAGTCTTAGCAACTTTGGCAGGAAAACAAAAGCAGGAAAACTGAAGATTTCACTAAATATGATTTTGCTTGGAGAATCTTAATATTTTAAAAAGCATTTCTTATTTTGTCCTGGCTTACTCCAGAGTCCTAGGTTTTGCCTGTGATGACACATTATTTAGAGTATACAGGAAGAAGTGGTGTGACTTGAATTCAACTCAAGGAATACTGGAAAAGCTCAATACTGCTTTGCACAAGCCTACGCTAGATAAACAAGAGCTGTGATGGGGGCATGGATTCTATTTATTAATAAACACTCTTGTGAGAAAGCATTTTCATTATGCTTTTCCATCAGAAGAGAATTTCAGAATTGACTGAGTATCAAAGATAATGTGTGCATTTCCAGGTCAAGGAAAAACTCAAACTATCTCTTTCTTATTCCAATCACGGGGAGTCTTTCATTGAAATTTAGTGTTTGAGCAGAATTGAACTTTACTCTTTAAATTTACGAACATATTTTCAATTTACTTCAATTTTTAGCAGGTGGTTGTTTTTCTGTGTGACTAAAAGAGATAGCTAATCTCTGTAAAGACTGACTTAAATTTTAGCTCGTGTAGAAAATATACTTCCAATGCAATGAAGTTATTTTATTTCAATTTGCATTTTGCTGAAGAGAAGCAGGGAAAAGAGAAGGGGAGGATGGAAGATGAGTTGGGATGGGAGTACTATAATTTTTTTTCTAATGAGACTACCAAAGGTATCTCTCAATCAAAAAAGAAGGGATATTACTGATATTAAACCAGTTTTACTGCATTTGGTCCTATTTTTACCATATTTCAGCACATTTTTACAGGCAGAAAGTTATCTGACCATTAAGTGTGTTTTGTTTCTCTGTGCCTGGGTCTGTGGGAAAAGGCATAATAGTTATTCTCTCAACTGCTCTCAAAAGCACTATTGTTAATTAGAGAAAGGTGAAGCACCATGCTGTCCTCAAGAATCAGTACTCATATGTTAAATGCAAATTAAGGTTATTTATATTTGTTTTATAACAATTATTTCAGTTATGAAATAGAGTACAGCAAATTCAACCTTATTTATAATTACTTATATAAAAAGATTATTTTATAAAATGTCATTGTTTATTAAAATTCTCAGATGAGTTCAAGTAACCTTGTTTAATGCATCATAATGCTTTGTTTAAATTGGCCACTTCTTTGTAAGATGTTTGGCAAGCTACTTTGTCAACAACATGCTTAAGCAGGCATTCTGAGCATGAAGATAAAATTCTAGTTTAAGTAAAATTAAGAAGTCATAGGGGCAGTCCAGTTTAATCATAATTGTCTAGCTGAGAGGGCATGGAGAGGCAGAGTGTGCATATTTGTATTTAAAATATTTCCTTTTACTTATTAAGGTAACTGCAGTGATTTTACTGGGCCCACCAATTTTTGAGCTCAAATGAGAATCTAAAAACTAGGTTATGGAAAGAAAGTAGGATGTAAAAGTAAAGAATTATAAGAATTTAAATACTAATTAAATTACTGCCATAGTGTTGCCAGTTCCTTCTGCATTATTGTGTTAATCAGGAACTAATCTGCAATGATTAACATTTTATTCCATTTTAATATGGCAACAAAACATGCAGAATTCTCTTTGTAATTCAACAGTGATTATATGCATTATTATTTTCAAAACTCCCAACACAATTTTCAAGGAAAATTATAGCAAAATTTTATTTTTTAATTCCCACAAAAGGGCATTTCAATAATTTACTAAAATAGCAATAAAAACTTTCATTTATGCATGCATGACAAATATGACTCATGTTATTGCCTAATGTTTTTGGAATAATAACATTAATTGTGAAAATTTGGTGAATGAATGGACTAAACATTTTTATCAAATGACTAATGATATGACTAGATCCTCCTAGAGCTCTGCCTTCATTTCTGAGAACGGCTCCCAAATAATCTATGGGATCTTATTGACATTACTTCATACATGATCATGCTTTTGCACACGAACAGATGCACACACACACAGATTTTTTTGTTTTTGTTTTCAGACATAGGAAAATGAAACAAATCTATTTTGCTACATGTATATGTCATGATCTTTTTAAACAAATATGATTTAGAATAATAGAAATCAGATTAATTTATTTTTGGCAACTCAAAGTATGCTCTAGGACAAATAGAAAAGGACAAAAATCTTTGTGGGAAAATGTGCATAATATAATATAATGAAAATAAGCTCAGGATTTTAGAGCAGAAAGAATTTAGAAATATTCTAGATTGGTCTTTTCATTTAAAAAATAAAGATAATGTGGCCTATAGAAATTAATTGCTTTATGGAAGAAGAGATAGGCCATCTGAAAGGTTATTTGAATTTCAAGTTTCATATTATTTTTCCCTATTGTTCTCTCTTGAGTGACTTAACCATTTTATTTTTTATTTTTTAATTTTTTTAAAGATTTTATTTATTTTTGACAGAGAGTGTACAAGCAGGGAAAGCAGCAGGTAGAGGGAGAGGGAGAAACAGGCTTCCTGCTGAGCAGGGAGCCCGATGCGGGTCTCGATCCCAGGACCCTGGGATCATGACCTGAGCTGAAGGCAGACGCTTAACTGTCTGAGCCACCCAGGCGCCCCAACTTAATCATTTTATAGCACTCAATATAGTCTCATTTATTCATTGTCTCTTTCTACTAGAATATAAGTCCCTTGAGGGCAGAATTTTGTTCTTGATCACTGTATCCTCAGTGCTTGAACAGAGTCCAGCAAAAAATATGGATGTTGAATGAATTAACTAATTATGAATATAACTTGTCATTCACTCCTTAAGTTATTATAGTCTGACATCTATTGTGACCACCCTAAAGATAGTTCTGTGGCAGAGTTCACCATAGAAATTTATTTCAAAATGCAAATATCACTTTTTAGTTTTTTTCCAACATAGTCTTTGCATTATGTATTATGGGAACAACAATTTTCATAAAATAAAAGGTATGAGTTTTTAATTATCTCTGAGTAACCCATGTGACCCCGTGTGAAAGTACCACCCCAGTCAGGAGATAGTGTATTCACATCAGCTTGTTTTCCATATGCTTATTTCAATCAGTTATCCTCTCCCCACACGTAAGCACTGCTGTGATTTCTACTACACAAGTTAATTCTGTCTGTTCCTGAATTTTACTTAAATGGGATTATAGAGTATGCACACTTTTGTATCTGGATTATTTGGATCAAGTTAATACTTTTGAGATGCATCTGTGGTATGACATGCTTCAGTTATTTTTCCATTTTTATTGGAATGTAATATATCACCTCATGAATATACCAAAATGTATTATTTATTCTCCTGTTGATGGACACTTGGGCTCTTTTGAGTTTTGCCCTATGGTGATTAAAGCTGCTATATACATTCTCAGACGAATCCTTTTATGTACATACATTTTCTTTCTTTCTTTCTTTCTTTCTTTCTTTCTTTCTTTCTTTCTTTCTTTCTTTCTTTCTTTCTTTTTTTTTTTGAGGAGATAAATGTCTCAGTGAGGAATTCTTGGAGTATAAAGTGGTCTTATATTCAAATTTAAAAGATATTGCTAGAGTTTTTCAAAAAGTTGTATCATTTTATATCCTCACAAGAACTAGTGAGGGACTATCAATTATTCCATATTTCATTCAATAATCTTTTTCATCTTAGTCTCTTAATTGGATATTTAGGGGCATCTCTCTGTTTAATTTTTATCACTCTTAAATTTTTATCACTCATATGACAAATGATGGTGGGCAACTTTTTTTTATCCTTGTTGGACTTTCATACATCTTCATTTTTAAGTGTCTGTTGTTCAGATTGTCTAACCATTTTTAACGGGTGAGTGATTTGTTCACTGTGTTATTGATTTGTAGGAGTTCATATGTATACATATATATTTCATATGTTTGTTTATATATGTTCTTCGTTGTGGGCTTTATTTTGCTTTTTTAAATTTAATTTTAATGAGCCCGATTTTGTCACTTTTATTTCTTCTAGGTTTTGCTTAGAATTTTTTTTTTATCTATTAAAAAAAACGTCTATCTCAAGGCTTTGTGAAGATATTCTAAGTTGTCTCCTAGATGCTCTATATTTTTAGCTTTTGCATTTGGGTCTATAAATCTATTTTAAATAGATTTCTGTGGATGATGTGAGGTAGGGGCTAAAGTAAATCTTTCCCCATATAGATTTATAATTTTTCCAGCATGATTTGTTGGAAACACTGTTATTTCTCCACTGAGTTATATTGATACATTTGTCAAAAATCAATTGACCATGTATGTGTGGGTTGATTTTCATGCTTTCCATTCTGATTCATTGATTTAAATGTTTATCCTTAAGTGAGTAACACAATCATGATAGCTGTAGTTTTATGGTAGCCTTTAAAATCAGCCTGTAAACGTTTCAATTTTATTTTTCCTTTTCAGAATTATTTTGCTCTTTTAAATCCTTTGCATTTTCATATAAAATAGAGAATTAGCTTGTCAATATCTATAAAAGAAGTCTGTTGATTAGGATTACATTGAATCTATGTAACATTTTAGAAAGTATTTATATTTTAACAATGAGTCTTATTCATAAATATGGGTACATTAGGCTATTAGAAGCATTTTGTTTAATTTATAAATATTTGGAGCTTTTGGAGATATCTTATTGTTAATCATTTTATATTACATCTATTTTCCAAAAAACATGATCTGTGTGATTACATTCTTTGATAATGTTCTATGGCTTTGCATATGGTCTATTTTATATTCCTTATGTACTTAGAGTGAATTGAATGTAATCCTGCAACAGTTTAAGAGTCTAAGAATGAGGATGAAGTAATTGTTTGATAGTGTTGTTGAAATTTTCTAAAGCCAAACTTTCTTAAACATTTTGTTTTCTACTTACTAAGAATGGGTGTAAAATAAATCTCTAAATATGATTGGAATATGATTATGAATTTTTATATTTATCCCTTTAGTGCTGACAATTTTTGCTTCATGCATTCAGAAATTCAAAGCTCTATTATTAGGTGTTTCAGTGAGAATAATTTCTGTTGACCTGTCTACAAGTTCAGTGATCCATTCCTCTGCAGTTTCCAATCTATTATTAATTGCATGCAATGAATTTTTGGTTGCATATATTACGTTTTTCATTCCTAGTACTTGCATTTGGTTATTTTTAAAATTTTTGCATCTCTCCTGCAATTTCCCATTTCTTTAACAATTAAACCTATATGTTTCTTCAAATTCTTTAAAATTTTGCTAAATATGATATTAACATTAGTTAATGGTTATTTAAAAAATTTTTTTAGATTTTGTTTATTTGAGAGAGAGCGAGCAAGAACAGGAGGAGGGGCAGAAGGAGAGGGAGAAGCAGACTCCCCACTGAGCAGGGATCCCAATGAGGGGGGGCCATCCTAGGACCCCAAGATCATGACCTGAGCTGAAGGCAGATGCTTAACCTACTGAACCACTCAGGTGCCCCCTTAATTAATGGTTACTTCAGTTGAGGTCATTTGTGGGGGCTAATTTCTGTTTCGTGATTATTTTTACTATAGGCCATAATTTTCTGTCTTTTTGGAAGTCTAGTAACATTTGAATCTATATTCATTATTTTAAGTTGGAGAATCCAAAAATCCAAAATCTTTATCTAAAGAGTACGGGGCTTTATTTTAACAAATGCTTATATTAATGATAGTCTACTTCATTTCATGGAGGCTAGGTTGTAGCTTTATTGGGACAGATTTCTTTTGGTATTGCTTTTATTCCTAGAATATTCTTTCCGGGGTTTCAATGGAAAATTAAAAATGATTACCAAGCCCATACAAATTGGCAGGACTTGAACTCCAAATGTAGTTTTCCAATCATTGAGCAACTGCTGAAATCTCTCATCAGTTTTTTAAGGTTATTTGCTCTTGTTTTATCCTGGCTATTGGGAGCCTTCCCTTCACATGCATAGTTCAGAAATTTGGAATCTTTCTTGTATTTCTCTCTTAGACTTTTATCTGTTCTGAAAGTCCCAAACTTCACTTGTGATATCTCAACCCAGTTGGATGTCCATTTTCTACCAGATCTCTATTCTTTGGGTGCCATATGGGCTGAGCAGTACTCTCACAATAAAAACCTGGTTAATGGGATCTTATCACTGCTTTTCCTTTCGTTTTTTTTTTTGTTGTTGTTGTTTATTTTTTTTTTAAAGATTTTATCCATTTGAGAGAGAGAGCATGAACACAAGCCATGGGGGAGGCAGAGGGAGAGGGAGAAGCAGGTTCCCCACTGAGCAGGGAGCCCGACGCGGGGCTCAATCCCAGGACCCGGGGATCATGACCCGAGCCGAAGGCAGCCGCTCAACCGACTGAGCCACCCAGGTGCCCCTGCTTTTTCTTTCTTTCAGTGTTTTTGTCTGCTCCACTTTTAGCCTGCTTTTGATTTCTCTCCAGTGCCTTTGGGCTGTATATGTATTTATATTCCATAGTCTAGAATTTTTGCCAACATGGGGGTTAAAGTGATATAAACTATGTTGCTATTATTTGAACCTGCGTCAGTATATAGAATGTGTTTTGAAATTATGTTTTTGGTTTCTGCAACCTAGTTTGTTGGTTCTCCTTTGGATCTTCCTTAAAATCCTCAGCAGCTTGCTTTCATCCACCATTAATCTAAATATTGCTGTTCCGTAGGCATCTGTCTTTGGTGTATACTCTGCATGTTGTTCCATGGCTTTTATGTCATGCAAAAGTGTTTATTATACCCAAATATATTTTCTTATGTTTTATTCCTTAACTTTATATCAGTTGTCACAACTATTTACTGCACATCTCTATTAGGTTTGTCCCTCAAATTCTTTACTGACTTGGCCCAAATTCAGTGTCGGATGACCAGTAGCCACTATCATATTCTTTGGATTGGAGCCCTTGATTATTGACCACTGCCAAGATGCACCTCAAAATCTCTGAACTCAAAGAGACAGGTATGGGTCTGGGAGATGTGTGTGGGATTTTTTCCATCATGGTGGCATTTTAGTCTATGTCTCACTTTCTTGATTCCATTTTAATTTTTCACGAGTAGCATGAGATTCCAGAATCTTGAAGCAAGAGCAGGTCACAAATTCTAGGAAAATAAGCTTTACTCAACTTTATGACCTGTAATTCCCTCAACAATACATAATTACTCTCTCTGCAGATATTCCCAAGTCTTACTTCTGTAATACTCCTAATAAGACACCTGTCATGTTTCATCCACACCTGTCATATTTCATTTACATCTGTAATAATTCCCTATGTGAGGTATTCAATAGGTTTTTGTTGAATAAGGTAATTCATTTAACAAATATTTATTGAGCATATACATTGTATAGGTATTTGGAATAGAGCAATGAGGGGAAAAAGACAAAAAATCTCTGGTCTGTGGTATAAATAACAGTATATATGTGCCTACTTTTATAACTAAGCTATAGCTTATTGTACTGCTCCTACTTTCTTGATCATACTGGCCTGAATGATTCTGTCTCTGATTGTAGCTTTCTCTGAGTCACTCATCTTCCAAATTTCATGGCCATTACAAGCACTTTATGCCTGAACATTACTTAAAGAGTCAGGTTATTTTTACCAAAACATTCCACAATTATCATTGAGTATGTTAAGCCAAATGCATTTGATATTGCCAAATACTACATAATTGACATATCTTTACAATTGCATTTCCTATCACTATCATTCAGAACATCCTTTTCTAAAGATTTTTATGATCTATAGAATGTGATTTGAAAATCAAAGGGATATAAAGCATTTTAAAATATTTCATTTCTCTTTGAACATGGATAATAACCTTTGAAAATATATATTTCTTGAAATGGTGTCATTTGGTATGAGATTTTATTTTGTGCTAATACAAGTGAAAGCAACTATCTGAGTTTTCATATATTTTGAAATAGATTCCATATAGTTGACTACAAAGAACTGAAAGGTTAACTGAAAGGACCTGTATCAATGAATGTAGTCACTCTTTTATGGTAAGGTGGCTTTATACTTTTATAAGTTTAGCAGAACCTTTTTTTTTCTTACCCCAAGAACCTTTGTTACACTGACTTGCCATATTTTTAAATGGGAAATTATCAGAATATTTTTTCAAGGTAAAGGAAGAAAGATATAATAATAAGTAACATTAATCAAACACCTCTAGTACATTGAGAACATTTCATGTTTTTCTCATTTTGCTGGTGGTTTAGAGAATGGACTTTTGAGGAAAAAAAATCTGAGATTCAGTTCTTGGCTTTGTGGCTTCCTAGCTGTGTGACTTTGGGCAAGTTACTTAATCTCACTAGTTCTTTTTTTTTTTTTTTTTAAAGATTTTACTTATTTATTTGACAGAGAGAGAGATAGCTAGAGCAGGAACACAAGCAGGGGGAGTGGGAGAGGGAGAGGCAGGCTTCCTGCCGAGCAGGGAGCCCGATGTGGGACTCGATCCCAGGACCCCAGGATCATGACCTGAGCCGAAGGCAGACGCTTAATGACTGAGCCACCCAGGCGCCGTAATCTCACTAGTTCTAAGGTCTTTTATCGGTAAAGCATGGCTAAAAATGACTTGAAAGGATTGTTATGCTAATTATATAGAATGCCTACAAGGCACCGTGCTATACACAGAGATGGTGCCCAATAATTTTTAGCTATTTTTATTACAAACAACATTGAAGGTAGGATATCGTTTATCCTCATTATAGATGAAAAGACTGAAAGTTAGATATACTGTTACTTAAACAATTGTATCCATCTACTAAGTGACAGAGCTGAAATTCTAAGTCTAAATTTACACTCTCTTATAGTTGATAGCTGCCTTCTGTTACAAGAGTAGAGTTGTTTTTTTTTACCACCAAATCTGAAAGGTGGAAATATTTGTATAGGGATGGGGAACCATTTTAGATTTAACTGCTCAGATTTGACATGCTAAATGCTTGGCGACCAATGAGTTCAAACCTGTTCTGACACTAAATCACTCACACAGTCTCAAAAATAAATTTACCATATTTGCCATCAATGAATTGTGATATATGAATTGTGTGTACACAAAAAGACACATGTACATACACAAACACAGCCACGCACACACTCACATTTTTAATGTTGGGCTGCCAAATGCATTATACTTATAAGTAAAATGTTTACCCATATCAATTTTTTAAGACTTAGTTTTTTTAGAGTAGTTTTACGATCAAAGCAAACAGGAAAGGGAGGCACAGGTGTCCCCCGCCCCATACATGTGTGACATTAACACTAATGTTATCAACATCTCCCAGCGGCATGGTACATTTGTTAAAACTGATTAACCTACACTGAAACAAAATCATCCAAAGTCCTAGTTTACCTTAGGGGTTCATTCTTGGTGTTGTAATTCTAGGAGTTTGGAAAAATGTGTATCGACATTTATCTATTATGATATCATATCGAGTATTTTCACTGCTCTAAAAATCCTCTGTGCTCTGCCCCCACATCATGTTGAAATTGGAATGTGAAATTTACATAGTTACCAATCTATATTATTAATTATTAATTAATTAGTAATGATACCATAGACTGATAACTTCAGAAATGATGTTGTTTCATCCCTTTAATCTTTTAATTTTAAAGTAAAATTGATTTGCTTTCAGAATACATTATATGTCTTATTTCTGATGTACTGAATATAAATGATATTTTTCTTCAGAGGCTTCGCTGGTAATGTAGAGTTCTTTTTTGGTTTTAATCTGTATCAAAAGAAAGATGTACAGTATGCTGCTATTAACAACCAAGTTTTCTTTTTTTTTTTTTTAACAGAAAGGATAGGTAAGAATCCTCATCAATCTTTCTGTCTCAACAATTCATTATAATAGTTTTTTTATTTGGTTCACTAGTAGAGGATCTACCAGACCCCATGTATACATTTTTAAATTGCAATTTGAATCCTTCATACTAAATCATTTTGATAGCTTACTTTTTCCCTTTGGAAATTAAAAAATGCAACTCTTGACTCAGTTTGAAGCAAATAATCCTTTTAATGAGAAGATGAACTCAGCCACAGCATTTCTTTGATTTTTTTTTTTTTTTAGTACAAGTGTGTTAATTAGAAATGAGTCAATGGTAACAGAAAGAGTTGATACCCAATTTAATTACATTTCCTTGAAATAATAGAATTGGGTAGCTGGCACACTGTATTCTTTCTGTAATGCATTAAGAACAGTTTTGTATTATTAGCAAGAATTTACAATAGTTCAAGTAATAATTTATCTTGCATTAGATAATCTTTTCAGATTTAATTGAAGCTTAAGTGTAACATTATTTCAGATTTGTATGATATGTTTGAAATTTTTTCAGAAAATGCAGAATTTTTGTTAAATCTACAAGGAATTAAAGACAAAAAACTTGGATTAATAGAGCAGCATCTTATTAGTTAAAAAAGAATCTTGAAACATTTTAAAGTGCCAAGGTGACTGATTTAAGAGCTCTATATTAATGGCTAAATTAGGTGCCAATAAAATTATGTCCTCATAGGTCCAAACATTATACATAATCTGAATTGCCTTTAGATTGCATTTGAGGATCTAAAACTTAAGGATTAATGTCATCTATGAAGCTTTTCAATATTTAAAATCTATTGGAATGTCTAGTTCAGTGTTCATAATTTGATTTTTGTCAATTTTTATAAGCCCTTTGTTTTATTTATTTACAATTTAGGAGAAGAATTATGACAAAATTTACATTTATTCCTTCTTCAAAATAGCTGTTTTTACTATACATTTCAATTAAAATTCAATTCAATAAAAAAATTTCTCTCTTAGAACTTTTTTATCCTAAAGTATTGCAGTGCTTTTCTCCTACCAGAAATATTTCTCCTAAATTTAGGAGAGCTGGAGGAGGATTAAATCTCTTCTTCAACATTAGCCAACATTCCTGGTAGGATTTGGTTAAACATTAGTGATGAAAAGATACGTTGTAAAGGGTGAATGAATATACAGTGCATAATTTCAAATCTAAATGACTTGAAGAATGAAGAACATATTAAAGTGTGTTATGACACTCAAGATACAATAGATACTAGAGATTAGTAGAAAAAATATACCTATTTATTTAGTCAAGAATATATTTTCTTGCCCAGTATAATGTGAAAAAAATTAAAAATACTTTCAGTTATAAAATAAGTGAGTGTGTAATGTGTTGCCATGAGCATTACATTAAAGATTCTTTCCTTGGATAATGTGTTCTCATTTGATACCTGAACTCAGATATTTCTGAAAATTGATATATGCTGTTACTTGTGTGCTGGCCACAGTGATGACTTTTTTTGCTTTATTTTGAAATACCTCCCAAGTAATGTATATTTGAACGATACAAGTTTGAGGCAGTGATGTGACTGTGGAAGGATAAAAATTCAAAAAAATTTATTTCTGCCTTAGGGATTAGAGAAATATGATTTTTAGGGCACTCTTTTCAAAACTACCACAAAAGTAGGACACAGACAGCTCATCAATACATACTTGGCTAACATTGTTTCATGTAAAACAAAGTTGACCTACAATGAGATTTTTAGGTTTAAAAAGAAAATGTTGAGAAATGATTGATTTTTCCTTTATTCTTTAATTATTTACTTTAATTTCTTTATTCTCAAGGCCATTTATCATGAATAATTAAATGGTAGCCATTAATTGAAACTCAGGTTTTAAAGGCAAAGAGAAATAGAAGTTTCAGCTAATTGTATTTGTAGGTTTATTCAGTTAGAGAAATACTAAATTTAAGTCCACAGGATTTTGAAAAAAATATATATATAACCTATTATATATTATTATATAAGTTATTATATAAGGACTATTCATATATACACACATACATATATAAGAACTATACATATATATACACACAAATTTGAGTATTTTAAAACTCATTTTCTTTAAAAATTAATTTTCCATGTTCTCACAAATAGCAGTTTGCCCAATAGTCAAAGAGATAATGAAATAGGGATTTAAAAATGAAAGTAAATTTTGGCCTAAGACTTGGAAGCCATGTTCCAGTCCCGATCATGGGAAACCTCAGTAAATGGCCTCATGGAGGTCATTTCACTCCCTGATTAATGGGTTACTTATTTGTTAAAAGAGAGAGGTTAGATTAGACTTCTCTACCAGCATTTTAATGACATGAAGTGATAATCAGAATTAAATAGTTAAAAAAGAAGTTCCAAAATTGTTAGGTGCTCAGTGAATATATGGCTTCTACTGTGAGTCCCTACCATAAAAAAAAAAAAAAAAATATATATATATATATATATATATATATATATATAATTTACTTGTTCACATTATACTTGGCTACTTTGTTTCAATATATCATGTAAAACATGAATGATAACATGAACATATTATAAATAGGAATGCAAGTTGGAAATTATTTTTTTTCTTTTTTTTTTAAGATTTTATTTATTTGAGAGAGAATGAGTGAGAGAGAGCGTGCACATGAGAGAGGGGAGGGTCAGAGGGAGAAGCAGACTCCCTGCTCAGCAGGGAGCCCGATGCGGGACTTGATCCCAGGACTCCAGGATCATGACCTGAGCCGAAGGCAGTCGCTTAACCAACTGAGCCACCCAGGCGTCTCGCAAGTTGGAAATTATAACGAGAGATTAATAGCCTCTGTTTCTACCCTTTTCACTAAGAATATCTTAAAATTACAAGCATGCCATGAAATAATAAAATAAATTTATAGTAGCTCTGGAAATTTAGAAAAGTATGCTGTCAGCGGGGCTCCTGTTTAGCTCAGCATGTGACTCTTGATCTTGGGGTCATGAGTCCCACGTTGGGTGTAGAGAGTACTAAAAAATAAAACAAACAAAAAACACTTAAAAATAGCCAATTAACACATATTTGGGGGAAAAACAAGTATGCCGTTGACAGAAGAACATTTTTGAAGAACTCTTGGAAAATCGAAAGCAAGTGAAATCATATTGCAGGAATGGGAAAAAGCAGAAAAATCCACAGGTCAAAGCACATTTAGCAAGAGACTACTATAGATGTAAAAAGCTATTAAAAAAACTTTCAAGTTCAGAGACAGCATACACAAAAGGATCTGGAGGTTCAGGACCAGTTGTCAGAATAATTAATTAGGATTATATTTTAAGGACAGATGGGTACTGTATTCACCTTATCATGAGCAGCAAGCAGCAGTATTTACTCCAAGGTTAAATTTTGAAAACTGCTTTCAAATTGTGAACTACTCTCTGAGAAGGGTTCTGAGTTTAAATATTGGGGTTTGAGAAAGAAGCAGAAAAGAGCCCAATGTAACCCAGATTACAACAAAGATAGAGGAATGGAATAGAAAAGGCGGACTGTGCATTCTACTCTTAGCCATCCAGCTTAAGCATTATGTATCACTTAGTCAGACTAATTCATATTCTGCTGAGACCACAGTGCTACCCTTCTTTTACATTCCCTTGAAGAAGAAATTTTATTCATCAAAGATAAAGAGTCAATAAAACTAAGATCACAGGGATGCCTGGGTGGCGCAGTTGGTTAAGTGGCCAACTCTTGATTTTGGTTCAGGTCATTATCTCAGGGTCCTGCAATCCAGCCCCGTGTCAGGCTCCACGGTCAGCAGAGAGTCTGCTTGAGGATTCTCTCTCTCCCTCTGCCCCTACCCGCCCCCACCACTCATGCGCGCGCTCTCTCTCTCTCTAAAATAAATAAAATAAACCTAAAAAAAAAAACTAAGACTGCAAATAAACAACTAATATTTGAGGAAAAAAATCCAACACCATAAAAATCAAGACACCATATTCAGTAATTGATACTTAGGGAAAAAAAAGTGTAGCATATACATCAGTCATTACCAGACAGCCCTAAATTTTCAGTGGCTTAGAACAACAATGTCTACAAATATGCAGTGTGCAGCTTTATCTCTGGGGCTTCTGATCTTTCTCATTCTCATTCTGTAACCCAAACTTATGGAATAGCCAATATCTAGAACATTTCTAGTAACAATTTCTAAGGAAAAGAGGGAGAGTGGAATCATCCTAGGATATTACTCATGCCACTCAGCTCACATTTTATTGGCAATGCAAGTCTCATGTTCATATTTAACTCCAAAGAGAGTGTGTAAGTGGTATCCTACTACATACTTGGACAAAGGCGGGGGTGGAGTGTGGGGGGCGGAGAATACTTGTGGACAGCTCTACTGAATAGCATAAGAAGTATAGTAAAATATCCTAGGAAGAATTGTCAGTAAATCATATCCATAAAACAACATATACCATGAAAAAAATTGAGTTCTAGAAAATTAAAAATATAAACATTAGATTAATAATAATAAACTAATAATAATTTAATGGTTACTTGATTATCAGAAAGGAAACAGGTGTAAACAGGGTTCATGGGGCTGTAGATTGAGCCACATTATCTCGTCATCTTTCTAATTCTCCCATTTATCTCTTAGACCTTTCTTATTCACCCATGTGGTATTATTAAATAGCTTTACCTTCTTCTCTAGAAGGTTGGAACCTGACAACCTCACATATCTCACAAAGACTCAACTAACACAGGCTTACCATTGCATTTTTGCAGCAATAGTATTATTTCCACTAAAAAGAAGTCTCATCATTTAAGACCAACTGTTGAAAGAATAAGCCTCGTTCAATGGACAGGGAGAGAGGGGAACCCACTTTGAAAGTTATGTTTAATTCTATCAATATAGAGGTTCTACAGATTCTTTAGGTCAAGGTGGAGGTGGAGGGATTTTGGTGTATTACCAGGGATTTATTCAAAACCAAATATTTATAGACCAAATGTAATTTAAGCCAAATACTTATATTACTCTATTTAGACCAAATATAAGACTGTCAATGAGAATGCTTCTGCTGACAAATGACTAAGCTCATGTGATATTTATATCAAGCCTCTTGCTAATTGAAATAAAATTAATTTATTTTATATTAAATCTCTTTTATATCTCTTTCTGTATTAATTTATTCTGGGTAGAAATCTTCTTATTCTATCCATAACATGGATAAGAAAAATATTACTCTGTTAAGCTTTCATGATGATGGCAGCAATGGCTTATTTTATTGTTGAATAGGACTTTCTAGAGAAATTGTCATTGAAGTTGCTCATACATTTCTGTTCCTCTTCAGTCTTGTCTTAGAAAATGAATGATGTGGCTACAAAGTAGAAAACTACTTTTTAACAAAAATGTATCATGTTTTTGAAAAGATAAAAATTTTGGAAATGTATTAAAGTTGTTCTATTGTTTTGCCTTTTGCATAGAGGACCCATAACATCTTTACATTCAGAGGCATCCATGTGTTTCTAAGAAATTACTGGATGGTTACTGAATCATTAGAGAGTGTACAAATTAGTGTTCAGGGACTTGAAATTTTCAAAGATAAATTCTTGCAAGTTTGACCTTGGTAAAATTATATGCAATTATTTTGCAAAAAAAGTAAAGTGATTCTAAGGGACATTGAACTTTATTATAATCCAGAAAAAAAGATTTATGATCAATCAGGAATCAGAAACAATAGATGGAAAATCTCTGCCAGGAAAGGAGAAATACCTGAATGACTTCAATACCTGTAGTTTGTAGACAGGAGAAAAGAAGGAGTTGGAGACAGGAGATATAAGAGGTGATGATTCATGTCATTCTCTCCCTTGCCTTTCTGAACTAGAGTCCTTTGTGGCTAGATCTGTTAGATAGATTGAAGGGAAAACTAAATGCAGGAAGGGTTTTATCACACTTCCTTTCTCGAACCCTAGGAAGAGATGACCCTCTAGGGTAGTTCAGCCCACGGTGTGTGGAGGTACAAAACACATCTGTAGTGGAGGCGGGGGGGATGATTATCGAGATTAACTTCAGTCACTTCCAAATGTGTTGCCAAGGAGGGTGCACAATAGTTTTGTAATCAGTAGTTCAGGACAGGCTGTCTAGATTAGAAAGCCATGGCCAGACCTCAGAATATTGTCCCAGGTCAGGGAGTATCTATGTAGCCCTGAGTTAGGAAATGCTGAGAATGAAGCAGATTAACACAAACAGACTGTTAGTTCCCCAGCTACATACTTTAGGAGCAGAAACCAATAGGATTCCCAGGGAGGGGAGCACACTAACCACACATCAGTAAACACTGGCGGGCACTCTCCCTAAGAAGAGAATAGCTGTGCCTCAGTAGAGTCCAATGCAAGAGCCAACATGAGACTCATGTTGTAGGAAAGAGTAAAGGGAGGGGGGAATCTCATCTCATCCCTCTACTTTATCTTTTTATAGCTTCAAATGAGAATATATTTTAAAAGTTGGGCAAAGCTGAGATAGCGTTAAATCTTAAATGTACTCGATGGGATGATTAGGTCGTTTATAGAAATAAAGAGACTGCCGCATATCTATGTAGGACCATGAGAACATTTCCAATGCCACTGCAAAAATAATGATAAAAATACATCATTGTAAATAAACATGTGTTTTTACATTGGGAATTTTTTTTAAGTGGATTGTAAGTTAAACCTTGAGGATAACCACATTAAAATATTTTGATTTCAAGTAAATTTAATAATTATAAAAATAGAGCAAAATACATAGTAAAATTTTTATGAACAGAAGTGCTAATTGTAATAAATATCTAGTATATAACATTAAATTAATTGTAAAGAAAATCAGTGATTATGATTTGAAATATACTTAAATTCATAGCAGGAGAACTGCTATTTCAAACATAAATGTAAAAACCTTATAAAGTTACATTCTTTTAACTAATAGTTTAGAGATGTGGTTTGATCTATAATTTTGCTAATTCAAGGTACTTAAAATGGGAAAATATATAGACTCTAGAGCTGGATCAATTGACTCTGTCTCTAACTAGTTGTATGAACTTGGTTATTTATTAGCTTTTTGTTCTTCAATGTCCTCATACGTGAAATGGTAATAATTGCAGTACTTACTTCACTGGACTGTTTTGCAACTAAAATTAGAAACTATTCTAAGCTATATAAGGTGATTAGAACAGTGCTTGGCACATTGAAAACACAGTACAATCTTGACTTGTATTATTGTCTTCAACCAGCGACCATCAGAAAGACTCTGTAGCAAATAATGGATTTATGCAAATTTATGAAATACTAATTCAAAATCAGTTAAGAATTCTTTTTCTCATTTTTGGTCTTCGAAATATTTAAAATTCCAATTCCAAATGTAGAATCACCAGGCCAGTGCATCATTGTTCCAGTTTAAATTTTGTTTCTAAGTGATTTCAGCTCCGATTTTTGAAGCAACTTATACAAAAATAGATGAAAAAAAATCACACGCATTTTTGGTAAGCTGTGATACATGTTTTGCAGAATTATTTTTGAATATATTACTTAGAATTATTCAAGAAGTTTGTGAAATATTTTCATACATCTAGTGCTAATTAAAGCTAATATGAAAGGATCTTCAGCTCAGGGATTTTACAGAGTTCACTAGCAATGGGCAGAATCTGGACGCTAATAGCTATATAGGCTTATCTAGGCATATGCAAGCTTAGAGCTCTCTGATAATTAAAATCAACACGTTTATAGCAGGGACTCTGCTTAATTATGGAGGTGCAGAAATACTTCCCTTACCCTCAACAGGCCTGTTGTATTTGGTTAAAATATATTCTTTAAGGTGGTATTAACAATTATCCTCCACTTTTAATGCCTCTGCCTCTGCTTAGGATAAGAAAGTATAAGAGAACATCATTCCCAATGTAGCAACCAGGAAAGTAAGATAACTTACAAACTCATAGTTTCTTAAAATCCTTCCTAGAACTGAGGACACAAAGGAAACATAAATGAACAAAATCCAGTAAGTGTGACGCACTCCTAGGAGAGAAGAAACCCAAATCTGCTTTTAACCTGGTAGAGCAGAGATGGGAGGAGAAAACATCCATTCACGAGGGCAAGAAAAAACAGAAATTAAAAAAAAATATTTATAGCTTAGTGAGGGTTAGCGTGGTGATGTAGAATCCCTAAGGGCGCACTGGCCACAAAAAGAGCTTGCACCCAACCACCAACTCCTTCCCATAGGACTTCATCAGGGCACACTTGGAATATTGGGACAGAGCAAGAGATGAGAGAAACTGTCCCTGCCCAAGTGCTCCAGCCTTCAAGGCAATAGTTCCTCTAACTGACATAAGAGTGGGAGAGCTCAGAGTGACCTTCCTTGAGGCTGAGGCATATTCTTGCCAGCTGAGGATAGGGCAGCAGTGAGAGAAAACTTCTGGATTCCGTGTGTCATGGAGTACATGACAGAAACTATAGGAGGGGTAGGGGCAGGGGTGCTGAGACTAGCTCCTGAGTTGGAGGCACAGGTGTTTCTGCTGAACTCTGAAGGCAGAGAAAAGAAATGAGAAAATCTTCTAGGTCCTCTGGGTCTCCACTGCATAAAGAGTGTGGTTGCTGGTGGCTGGGCAAGGGGCAGGGGTGCTGGAAGGTGCAAAGTGAGGTGCAGGTATGGAGGATTGCTTATGGCTGATGATGGGACAGTAGAATTAAGGTAAGTCCCCTATGCACCCATAAAAGTTCATACTTGAAGATGAGTTGAAAACTTATTCTACACTTTGATATCTTTCTTAATGTCATAAATTACATTTGAATTTTCACATAGTGACACATAAACTCCATAATCCTAGGGACTTGATTCCTTCACACCAATTCCTTCAATACCGAGGTCATACTGTTTGTCTTTCTGTTTCAAAAGTCCATCCTTCTTGTTGACTACCCAATTAACTTCTGTTTTTTGATCTGAATGAAACCTCCATTTACTTAATCTTGTGCTGAGCTGTCATAAATGTAAGTAATTACATTTATATGCTCATGTAATGACCATAAAAAATGATCATAATGAATAATTAACTTATTTCCAGTTCAAGTTACTCTCTGTCTTCCCACATTATCTTTTATACTTCACAAAAGATACCTCGCTTTTTCCAGAGCAGTGGTACTCCAGCATTCTATATTTGCTGTCTTTCTACAAATAAAATACAGAAGACTATAGGTTTTCCAATATAAGGGAAGCTTGCCTCCATTGCAGTTTTGTAGTTGTTGTTGTATCAGATCAAAGAGTTGTGTGTACCTACTTTCATTAGGGATGGTTCTCGTGTGTTTCTTAAATTGTAATTTTTACTAATCATGGAATGTATATTTCAAGACAGCAGCTTTTAAGGAAAAAAAAAACCCACTAATTTTAAGTCCTGGTTTGGTTGTATTTTCTGTTAGCTTCAGCAAGTATTTTACATTTATATGATTATAGTAATAATCTCGTTGATAAGATTTTGATGGGAAACGGAATGTAAATGAATGGAATTTGTATTCTCTAAGTACTGTGTCTATTAAAGATATTCTGTTATTACTCAGAAAGTTCTTCAAACTGATCCTGCACTTTACATCTCTTTGTTTTATTTTATACATTTGCATAGAATCTCCAGAATGCTAGGGGACAATACTGATTAAGTATATTCCCTTTTCAACAAAGCAGTGTATTTGAAGACTATTATCATACCCATATAAGTATCTTTTTTCTCTTGCAGCTGATGAATTCCCATATGTCCCATCGTTCTCTGTATTACTCATTATTTTAGGTTCTCTACTTGGACTAATGGAGAAATCTTATAAAGATTGTAAAATCTTTATATAGATTGCCCCTAGGTGAATGCCTCACCGTTGAGTTTTTTAACAATAAAAAATCAAAATATAGGTTAATTTTTTTAAAAAGACTTTTTTTTTTTTTTAGAGCAGCCTTAGGATCACAACAAAATTGAGAGGAAGGTTTCAGAGATTTTTTATATACCGCCGTCCCCATACATGCATAGCCTCCCCTGTTATCAACATACCCACCAGAGTGGTACATTTGTTACAACTGACCAACCTACATTGACATATCATTGTCACCCAAAGTCCATAGTTTACATTAGAGTTCACTCTTGGTATTGTGCATTATATGGGTTTGCACAAATGTATAATGACATGTACCCATCATTATAGTGTCATACAGAGTCTTTTCATTACTCTAAAAATATTCTGTGCTTTACCTTCGCATCCCTCCCTTTCCTCTAACTTCGGGCAACCACTGATTCTTTTACTGCCTCCATAGTTTTGCCTAGCCAGAATGTCATGTAGTTGGAATCATACACTATGCAAATTTTCATATTGGTTTCTTTCAGTTAGTAATAGAAATTTAGGTTTCTTCCATGACTTTTTATGCCTTGATAGCTTAGCTGCTTTGTGTAAAATCAAGAAGTGCAATTGCTGGATCTTGTGATGAAAATCTGTTTAGTTTTGTAAAGAGACCACCAAACTGCCTTTTAAAGTGGCTATACCATTTTGCATTCCCACCAGCAATGAATGATATTTCCTGTTACTCCATATTATTGCCAGTATTTGTCATTGTTTTTATTCTGGATTGGGGCCAGTCTAAGAGCTTTGTGGAAGGAATTTGTTTTAATTGATATTTCCCTGATGATATATGGTATGGAACATCTTTTTATATGCTTATTTGCCATTTGTATATCTTCTTTGGTGAAGTATTGTTTAAGATCTTTGGCCCATTTTTTATTGATTGATTGAGAGGGAGAACAAGCACGGGAGGGGCAGAGGGAGACAGAATCTTAAGAAGGCTTCGCACTCAGCCCAGAGCCCAACACAGGGCTCAATCTCGGGACCTGAGATAATGGCCTAAACTGAAGTCAAGAGTTGGATGCTTAACCAACTGAGCCACCCAGGCACCCCTACATTTGGCCCATTTTAAAATCAGGGTGTTTGCTTTCTTATTGTTGAGTTATAAGAGTTCATTGTGTATTTTGAATGACAGTCCTTTACCAGATATATTTTTTGTAGATATTTTCTCTCATTCTATGGCTTGTCTTCCAATTCTTTTGATATTGTTTTTCACAGAGCAGAAGTTTTTAATTGTAATGAAGTCCAGTTTATCAATTATTTATTTCATGGATCATGCCTTTGGTGTTGTATCTAAGGGGTCAATTGCCATACCAAGGTCATCTAAGTTTTTTCCTATATTCCAGAAGCTTTATAGTTTTGCATTTTATGTTTAGGTCTATGATCCATTTTGAGTTAATTTTGTGAAGTGTGTAGTGTCTTGTTTCTAGATTCATTTATTTTGCATGTGGATGTCTAGTTGTTCCAGTATCATTTGATGAGATGACTATCTTTTCTCCATTGTATTTCCTTTATTACTTTATCTAAGATCAGCTATGTGTATATGGGTCTATTTCTGGTCTCTCTGTTCTCTTCTATTGATCTATTTTCTATTCTTTCATCAATACCACACTGCCTTGAAGACTGTAGCTTTATAGTTAAGTCTTGAAGTTGGGTAGTGTCAGTCATCCAGCTTTGTTCTTCAATATTGTGTTGGTTATTCTGCATCTTTTCCCTCTCCATATAAACTTTAGAATCATTTTGTCAATATTCACAAAATAACTTGCTGAGATTTTGTTTGGGATTACACTGAATCTGTAGATCAAATTGGGAGAACAGACATCTTGACAATATGTGGTCTTTCTATCCATGAACATAGAATATCTCCCCATTTACTTAGTTATTTTGTATATCTTTCACCAGAGTTTTGTAGTTTTCTTCATATAGATCTTGTACTTACTTTGTTAGATATGTCCCTAAGTATTTCATTTTGGAGTGCGAATGTAAATGGTATTGTGTTTTAAATTTTAAATTCCATTTGTTCTTTGCTGTTATATAGGAAAGTGATTGACTTTTGGATATTAACCTTGTATCCTTCAGAGTTGCTATAATCATTTATTAGTTTCAAGAGTTTTTTGGTTGATTCTTTTGGATTTCTATATAGACAATGTCATCTCTGTGCAAAGAGTGTTTTAGTTCTTAATTCCCAATCTGTATTTCTTTTATTTCCTTTTCTTGTCATAATAGCATTAGCAGGGACATCCGGTATGAATGTTGAAAAGGAGTGGAGAGAGAGAATTTGTTGGATTTTGTAAAATACTTTTTCTGCCTCTATTTATACGATCATGTGACTTATCTTTTTTAGCCTACTCATATAAGGGATCATGTTAACTAATTTTTAAATGTTGGGCCAGCCTTGCACATCTGTAATAAACCCTTGTGGTTGTGCTGTAAATTCTTTTTATAAATTGTTAGATTCAATTCATTAATATTTTGTTAAGGATTTGTATATGTATATTAATGAGAATTATTGATCTGTAATTTTTTGTTCTTGTAATTTTTTTGTCTGGTGTAAGTGTTACCTGGCTTCAAATGGTGAATTAGCATGCATTCCCTCTGCTTCTATCTTCTGAAAGAGACTGCAGGGAATTGATATAATTGCTTCCTGAAATGTTTGATAGAAACACCAATAAGCCCATGTGTACCTAGGACTTTCTGTATTGGAAGGTTATTAATTATTGATTTAATTTCTCTAATAGATGTAGGCCTATTCAGATTATCTAGTTTTTCTTGGGTAAGTTTTGGAAGATTATGTCTTTCAAGGAATTGGTTCATTTCATCTAGGTTATCAAATTTATGGACATAGAGTTGTTCATAGTATTTCTTGACTATCCTTTTGATTCCCATTGGATCTGTAGCAATTTCCCCTCTTTCATTTCTGATATTAATGATTTTTATTCTCTCTTTTTTAAGTTAGCCTGCCTGGAGGCTTATTGATTTTATTGATCTTTTCAATGAGCCAGCTTTTAGTTTCAGTATTTTCTCTGTTGATTTCCTGTTTTCAATTTCATTGACTTCTGCTCTAATTGTTATTATTTCTTTTCTTCTGATTACTTTGTATTTAATTGGCTCTTCTTTTTCTATTTTCCTAAGGTGGATGCTTAGATGATTGATTTTAGATATTTCTTCTTTTCTAGTGTATGCATCCAATGCTTTAAAGTTCCCTCTAAGCACTGTTTTATGCATCACACAAATTTGGATAGGTTGTGTTTTCATTTTAATTTAGTTCAAGTTGCCCAGCTATCTCACTTGGTAAAGCATGAAACTCTTAATTTAGTTTGAATATTTAAAAATTTCTCTTGAGATTTTCTCTTTGACCCATGTGTTATTTGTACATGTATTGTTAAATCTTTTTAAGATTTTAAGATTTTCCAGTTATCTTTCTGTTACTGATTTTTTTTTTTTTTTTAATTTTATTTATTTGACAGAGAGAGACACAGCGAGAGAGGGAATGCAAGCAGGGGGAATGGGAGAGGGAGAAGCAGGCTCCCCGCGGAGCAGGGAGCCTGATGCGGGACTCAATCCCAGGACCCTGGGATCATGACCTGAGCCGAAGGCAGATGCTTAATGACTGAGCCATCCAGGCACCCCTGTTACTGATTTCTAGTTTAACTTTATTTTGGTCTAAGGGCAGAAATTGCATGGTTTCTATTCTTTTAAATTTGTTAAGGTGTGTCTTATGGCTCAGTGTTTGGTCTGTACTGGTGAATCATTCTTGTAAGCTTGAAAATAATGTGCATTCTGCTGTTGTTGGATGAAATAGTCTATAATGTCAATTATATCCAGTTGATTGATTCTTTTGATGAGTTCAACTATGTCATTACTGATTTTTCTGCCTGCTAGGTTTGTCCATTTCTGATAGAGGGGTCTCCTTGAGGTTGAAGTCTACAGCTATGATATTGGATTCATCTACTTCTTGCAGTTCTATTAGTTTTTGTCCATAATTTTTATGCTCTGTTTTTAGGCACACACATATTAATGATTGTTATATCTTCTTAGAGAATTGATCCTTTTATCATTTTATCATTTTATCATTTTATCATCCAATTTATCATTATATAATGCCTTTCTTTATCCCCAGTAACTTCCCTTGCTTCAGAGTCTTCTCTGTCTGAAATTAATGTAGCTACTCCAGTTTTCTTTTGATTAGTATTAGTATATCTTTCTCTATAATTTTAATTCTAATCTATATGTGACTTTATATTTAAAGTGGGCTTCTTGTAGACAATGTATAACTAGGTCTTATTTTTTTGATCCAGTCTAACAATCTCTGTCTTTTAATTGGTGCATTTAGACCACTGTCATTTAAAATTATTGATATAGTTGGATGAATATCTAACATATTCATTACTGCTTTCTATTTGTTGCCTAATCTCTGTATTTTTTTAAAATTTTAATTCCAGTATAGTTAAGATACAGTGTTTTATTAGTGCCAGGTATACACTAGAGTGATTCAACAATTCCATACATCTCCCAGTGCTCATCAGGACAAGTGTACTCCTTAATCCCTATCACCTATTTCACCCATCCTCTCCATCCCTATGCTCTGGTAACCAACAGTTTGTTTTCTGTAGTTAAGAGTCTGTTTTGGGGTGCCTGGGTGGCTCAGATGGTTAAGCGTCTGCCTTCGGCTCAGGTCATGATCCCAGGGTCCTGGGATCGAGTCCCGCATCGGGCTCCCTGCTAGGCGGGGAGCCTGCTTCTCTCCCTCTGCCTCTGCCTCTGCCTCTCTCTCTCTCTCTGACTTTCATGAATAAATAAATAAAAAAATTAAAAAAAAAAGAGTGTTTCTTGGTTTGTGTGTGTCTCTCTCTCTTTTTTCCCCCTTTGCTCATTTGTTTCTTAAATTCCACATATGAGTGAAATTATGTGGTATTGATCTTTCTCTGACTGCCTTACTTCACTTAGCATTATGTTCTCTAGTTCCATCCAATCATTGCAAATGGCAATGACTGGATGGAATAATGGAATAATATTCCCATTGTGTGTGTGTGTGTGACCACATCTCCTTTATTAATTCATCTATTTTTTTTTTTTTAAGATTTTATTATTTGACAGAGAGAGACACAGCGAGAGAGGGAACACAAGCAGGGGGAGTGGGAGAGGGAGAAGCAGGCTTCCTGCTGAGCAGGGATCCTATGCAGGGCTCAATACCAGGACTCTGGGATCATGACCCGAGCCGAAAGCAGATGCTTAACTACGGAGCCACCAAGATGCCCCTATTAATTCATCTATTGATGGACACTTGGATTGTTTCCAAAATTTGGCTGTTGTAAACAATGCTTGTATAAACATAGGGGTGCATGTATCCCTTTGAGTTAGTGTTTTTGGGGGTGCCTGGCTGGCTTAGTCATTTAAGACTCTGCCTTTGGCTCAGGTCATGATCCCAGGGTCCTGGGATAAAGTCCTGCATTGGGCTTCCTACTCAGCAGGGAGCCTACTTCTCCTTCTCCTCCCCGCTCATGCTCTCTCTTGCTATCTCTCTCTTTCTCATCTTTCTCTCAGATAAATAAATAAAATCTTAAAAAAAAAGAATCAGTGTTTTTGTGTTTTTGAGGGTAAATACCCAGTAGTGCAATTACAGAACTATAGGGTAGTTCTATTTTTTTTAGTCTTGGTATTTTTGGCTTTCCCTCTTTTTCTTACTTTTGTGATTTTAGTTGAACATTGTATATAACTTCATTTTCTCTTTTTTAAGTATATTATTTATACTTCTTTTTAAACTTTTTTTAGTGTTTGCCCTAGAGTTGCATTATATAATTTCAACTAATCTAAGTCCATTTTCTTTTTTTTTTTTTAAAGATTTTATTTATTTATTTGAGAGAGAGAGAATGAGAAACAGAGAGCATGAGAGGGAGGAGGGTCAGAGGGAGAAGCAGACTCCCCGCCAAACAGGGAGCCCGATGGCGGGACTCGATCCCGGGACTCCAGGATCATGACCTGAGCCGAAGGCAGTCGCTTAGCCAACTGAGCCACCCAGGCGCCCTAAGTCCATTTTCAAATAACACTATACTGCTTCATAGATAGTGTGCATATCAATAACCCTAATTCTAGGGTTATCTAGGGATAATGTGCATATCAATAACCCTAATTCTTCCCTTCTTGTCCCTTTTATCATTGCTGTCATTCATTTCACTTATATATATGTATACATATGCATAAACTATATATAAGCATACATAATCAAGTACATTGTTGCTATTATTAATTTGAATAGTTACCTGTTAGATTAAGAATAAGAAAAAAAATACATTTTTATTTTACCTTCACTTATTCCTTCCCAATGTTCTTTCTTTTTTTGTAGATCATAGTTTCTAACCTATGTTATTTTCCTTCTCTCTAAAGAACTTCTTTTTACATTTCTTGCAATGCAAGTCTACTGGTGACAAATTTCCTCAATTTTGTTTGAAAAAATATTTATTTATTCTTAACTTTTAAAAGAGAATTTTGTGGGGTGCAAAATTGCATGTAGCGGGTTTTTTTTCTCTCTCAACACTTTAATATTTCCATCCACTCTGTTCTTCCTTGCATGATTTTTGAGAAGTTGTATGTAATGCTTATCTTTGCTCCTCAATATGTATAGTATTTTTTTCCTCTTGCTTCTTTCAGGACTTTTTGTTTATCTTTGATTTTTTTTTTTTTTTATTGCTGGGAAATGATATCTTGGTGTAGTTTTTTGGTATATATTCTACTCTAGTGTTCTCTTGGACCTGTGGTTTGGTGTTTGACATTGATTGGGGCATTTTCAGTCATTATTGTTTCACACATTTCTTCTGTCCCTTTCTCTTCTCTGGTGTTCCTATTACATATGTCCCATAGTCTCTACATATTTTGTTGTTGTTTTTTTTTAGTCTGTGTTCTTTTTGCTTTTCAGTTTTTGAGGATTCTACTAATATTTATTCTAGTTCAGAGATTCTTAGCTCAGCTCTGTCCAGTCTCCTAAGGAGCTCATGAAAAGCATTCTTCATTTCTCTTACAGTGTTTTTTACCTTTAGATTTGTTGTTGTTCTTAGGATTTCCACCTTTCTGCTTACATTGCCCAGTGGTTCTTGCATGTTGTCTACTTTATCCATTAGAGCCCCTAGCATATTAATCATAGTTGTTTTCAAATTTCAAGTTTCAATAATGCCACATCCCGGCCATGTCTGGTTTTGATGTTTGCTCTGCCTCTTCAAACTGTGATTTCTGCCTCTTGTTATGCCTTGTAATTTTTTTCTTGATAGCCAGACACGATGCACTGGATAAAAGGAACAGCTGTAAATCGGCCTTTCACAACGTGGTGGTGACGCGGAAGGAGAAATGTTCTATAGTCTTATGATTACGTCTCAGTCTTCTAGTGAGCCTACACCTCTGGACTGTGGACTGCAGTTGTGTTTCTCATTCTCTCTTCCTTCTATGGGACAGGAGGACTAGCGTGGGTTGGAGTCGGGTGTTTCCTTTCTCCCCTGTGGAAGACTGGCTGGACTTGGGTATTTCCCTCCCGCCAAATTAGTTAGGCTCTGGTAAAATCCCAACAAGTAAGGCTCTGGTTAAGTAGTTTCACTTGTGGCAGACCTTGTTAAGAAGAGCAGAGTGCTCACGTGTATTTGAAAATGATTGCTTTTCTTTCCTCTCCCCTTGCTGGAAGCTCGAGAGGACTTTTTCTTCAATATTTACTATGAGAACCTGGTCAAGCTCCTGGAGGTAGAACTAACAATAGGCAGGGGAGCACCCATTACTGGTTCCCCTCGGAGTTTTTCATTCTTCTATTTCTCCACACTGAGCCTTCAGCAATTTGTCAATTATAATTCACATTTTTCTATCAGCTCATGAGTTTCTGCTCCTATAAGCTGAGAGTCTCTGTATTTGCCTGTCTTTTCAGTTTTGGGTGCAGTTATTTGCTCTCTGACCTTACTTTTCTTGGGAATCTAGGAAAGGTTGTTGATTTCCAGCTTGTTTGGCTTTTAGCGTTTAGGACATAGTGGCAACTCCAGGCTCCTTATATGCAGAACTGAAATTTGTGGAATGATTTTGTTACAAGTGAGACTGTGTTGCGTGAATGGAGGTCTGGGTCCTTGGATTCCCCATGAGATTTATGTGGGGATCCCGGCTCAGAATAAAGACTGCAAGCACAAAAGAGTTTTTTTGTTTGTTTTTTGTTCTTTTTTTTTTAGTGGTTCTATTTTACTTTATTATTATTTTTTTTTTATTTACATTCAATTAGCCAAGGTATAGTACATCATTGGTTTTTGATATAATGTTCAATGATTCATTAGTTCAGTATGACAGCTTATTAAAGCAAAAGTACCCTCTCAAGGTGGGAAAGTGGGAAGGTTCCTCCTGTGTAACTGTCCCTTAGGTTGCTGTGGGATTGGATATTATAGGGTCTCTCTAGGTTGGGAGGAGCTGTGAGGTGGGGTGGTCTCTAATGGAGGCTGTTTCCTATCATTTGGGAATTTCTTCGCACAAGTTGGGAGGGGGAGATTTTGACCTTACAAGGTTTGTACTGGACCGCTGTGGCAGCCTTTCTCGGGGTTGGGCTGTACCCACAATGCAAATGCATTATATGGGTCTAGGGGTTACTCTGGGGCAGAGGTGGAAGAGGAGAGTGCATATCCTGCACCTGTGGCTCTTGGTCTGTCAGCCCCAAGATCTTGGAAGCCCTAGGGTCAAGATGTTTAACCCCTGGGGTTTTAATATGTAGCTTACTTATCACCATCCTTGCCTCCAGCTCATGTCTCTATCATTCCCCTTCAAGGACTTGGGACTCTGCTTCAGAGTGTTCCTATCTAGCGTCTACCTAACAATTTTAATGATATATATATATCATTATATATATGACAATAAATATATATATATGACAATAAATGGATATATATATATGTATGACATTTAATGGATTAATTTTTATTTTCCCTTTGTAGGGGAAATTCAGTATTTTGAAAAATGAACATTGTAATATGGTTTAACCTTTTTATAAAGAACTGAACTTTATCCATTAGAAAGAAAACTTTTGTGCTTTCATATAAACTTTTTAGGTTATAAGAATTATATGACTTATTTAAAATTCTTAAAATGATATTTGATTTTATCAGCCTTTTCACATTTTATTCATTAAATGTTTTTCATGAGCCTATTCTAAACTGTTATTAGTGCTGTTGATTCCATAATTTGAAGATAAAATTGACTGTCTTCATGGAACTTCCAGTGGGTTTTTTATTTAAATAATGTGTATTTTATTTGTAAAATTTCCTTGTTGTCCTTTTAAAAATTTCTATTTCTCTATTTAAAATTTCTACCTTTTTAGGGGCACCTGGCTGGCTCAGTAGGTAGATGCGACTCTTGATCTCGATGTTGTAAATTTGAGCCCCATATTGGGTATAGAAATTACTTAAAAATAAAATCTTAAAAGAACTTCCTTTTCATTTATTTCAAATATGCATTTATTCACCTCATATGACATGATTATAATTGATGTATTAACATCTTTATTTGATAATTTTGACATGAGTCATCCAAGAATCAACATCTCTTGGTTGCCTTTTCCCCTGAGAATAGCTCATGTTTTCCTCAGTTTTAATATGTTTTGTTTTTTTTTTAAGATTTTATTTATTTGAGCAGGAGTGAGAGAGCAAGCACAAGGGCAGGGGTGAGGGAGAAGCAGGCTCCATGCTGAGTTAGGAGCCTGACGTGGGGTTCTATCCTAGGATCCTGGGATCATGACCTGAGCTGAAGGCCGATGCTTAACCAACTGAGCCACTCATGTGCACCCATGTTGTTGTTGTTGTTGTTGTTTTTTAATTGCATCCTGGACATTGTGAATGTTATGTTGTATAGACTGGGCTTTGTTATAATCCTCTGGCTTGTTTCTTTAGGCAACCTGCTTTCTCAGGTTCAGACTGCCAGTGTGTTTCACATTTTGTTGCAGTGATTCAAATCTCAGTTCTCTTCTCAAAGCTTCGGTCATGCTGATTTGGGCCTGTCTCATTTAAACTTGTGAGGGTCAGGGGTTGGGATGGGATTTTACAGGGGAGCTGAGTTCTCAAAGTCTTTGCTATACTAATTTGGGTTTGTGCAAAGCCCGTCTGGTTCTCCTATTAGGCTGGGAGTTTTATAGGTTTCTACACAGAAATGCCAGCTTCTCTTCAATCTCTCTCTCCTCTAGGATTTCCTCCAGGTACTCTGACCTAACTGGCTTTGTTGAATTGTTTCTTGGCCAGAAGTATCCAGATATTCTGTCAGAGTTTTAGCTGTGCATGCTGTTGCCCTGTGCACCTGGTGTCTACCGTTGGTACAAAACAGTGAGAAGAAACAAAAATAAAACCAGGAAACTCACCTGTGACTGGATTGCTTCTCCAAGTGTTGACTCATCTACCTCACCTGTCTGCTTTTGTTTACTTTCCAGGGTCCTCAAGTAGTTGTTTGTTTTGTTTTCTTCTCTCATGTCTCCAAATGCTATAGTTGTCATCACTGAGAATGATAATCAGTGTTAGGGGCTTAGATAATCATAGGCAGAATGGATATTTCCATAAGGCATACATTTTTAGTAAGTTCATATTTCCCTTCTACAGTGAGTAATTGAAGGAGCCTCACCCACACTGTGAAAAGTAATATGTTCATAGCATTTCTTAAGGTGTGTCTGATGAGTCAGTGGATGGCATAGGCTTGTGAACTAGTCTTGGATTCAGTACTAAATTGAACACACATGGCAACTAATTGGCACCAATTAGGTTAGTGTGCCTTATGGCTGCCCAGATGCTTGGCAGAAAGTAAAGTCGGGAAATCAACTTTCATGTTTGCTATTTAAAATTACCCATATCTATTATTTTTGAGTTTGAGCAGCTGCTGTCTTTTCTGAAAATTGAACAAACACATCTGTCTTAGCAAGCTGCTAGATTTAAACAACAAAAAGGTTTCTGTTAAAGAAAACATTTAAAAACAGTTTAAACCTGTTGCTGCTACAGCCCCATCAGGTATCCATATGCAACTTAACTTTTTAACTAGAAAATACTTTCACTCAAATTATATTCATTTTTATGTTGAATAATTTATTACTAAGAGGGAGCTAAAGATAGTAGAATTATCTATTAGTTGAGTTTCTAATCTTTAACGGCTAACTGCCATAGTAAAATCCAAATTCATGATTAGATTCCCAAAGAAATATTTTTTTTTATTTGCTTGCTGATAGCAATAGGTCTGGCATGTTATATATGGATCCTGTTGTTAAACATTTTGAGCCAGTACAATATTTTAAAACACACAGCAGTAATACTTCATACTGATTGAATTATTCATATACATTCCCAGGATGAAGATGGGGTAAGAATCATAGCATCAATAAACACAGGGTATGATTCTATTTTAGTAATCCTCTGAAGATCATCCTGCAAATCTGTAACAATTTTCTCATTAGTTCTCCCTTTATTTGTACCTTACATCCCTTGTGATCTGTAAGTGGGTGTGTAATTGATTTTAGTTTGGTGTTATAACATACCCATTGACTTCTCTATTTTTCTTGTTCTGAGAACATTTATCTCCATTTTTTGTTAGTTTTTTGAAGCTCATGGTCCAAGTTGAATATATTATGTATAAAAATTTTTATAATTTTTAGAGTCAAAATGGCATTTGCCATTTATGTGTTTTAGAACATGATGATGAAATAAAGGAATTATCTTTTTTTCTATGAAAATTACATTTTCATAAAATAAACTTCAAAAATAAAAATAATTTAATAGTTACAAATAAAAGCAAATTTAGAATAAATGAGATGTCTCTAACCTCTGACAAATTTTCTTCCTAAAATATAACTTGATTATTTTATAAGAAAATAAACAGTATTAACAGCAAAGTATCTTTATCTGGAAAAATAACTAGGTCTCTAGGCCCCTCTATTAGCTTCCTAGGGCTGCTGTGACAAATTATCACAACTAGGTGTTTTAAACAACAGAAATGTGTTGTCTTACAGTTCAGGAGACTAGAAGTTAGAGATCAAAGTGTTAGCAAGGTTGGTTCCTTCTGAAATCTGTGAAGGAGACTGTTCCTTGCCTCTCTCAAGACTCTGGTGGTTTGCTTGGCAGTTGCCATTCCTTGGCGTGTAGATGTATTTGACTAAGAAAATCATCTTCACATGGCATTCTCACTTGTGTCTCTGTGTCTAAATTTTCTCTTTTTATAAGGACAATGGTCATATTAGATTAAGAGCCTCACTAATGACCTCATTTTAACTTGATTATTTCTATAGACTCTATCCCCAAAAGGTTATATTCTGAGGTACTGGGGGTTAGGATTCCAACACATCTTTTCTGAGGACACATAGCTCAGCCCATGCAGCACACAAATTTTAAATCTGGGAATATGTGAGTTAGAGATTTATTTGTTAATCATCCCCTTTTATATATGTAATTTTCAAGAATATAAAAACTGATTTCTGTTTCTATTCAATTCTTGTTTTAGGGAAAAGAAAACTGCTGAAAATTTAATAATGCAAATTATTTAATTCTGTATGGGTTTATTTCAATAAAAGAATAGCTCATTCATTTATTTTCTCTTTCATTCAAATAACAAATATTTTTAAGTACTCAGGGAAAACAGATTTTTTTTTAAAGATTTTATTTATTTATTTGAGAGAGAGAGAGAATGAGAGAGAGAACACGAGAGGGTGGAGGGTCAGAGGGAGAAGCAGACTCCCCGCTGAACAGGGAGCCCGATGCGGGGCTCGATCCTGGGACTCCAGGACCATGACCTGAGCCGAAGGCAGTCGCTTAACCAACTGAGCCACCCAGGCGCCCCTGGGAAAACAGATTTTTATTTAATTGAGAAGAATTCAAAGGGCTCTGCCCTCTGGTGTGTTGGGTGTCTCTGGACTTCACTTTGGCAAATTAAGAAGTTATTGTCTACATGAAAAAAAACAAACAAAACAGTAATTGAAGCTTAAATTTTTTGATGGTTGCACTTCTCCAAGAAAATATTCTCATTAATGCTTTGAAAACCTTACACCACAGAGCCAGAAATCCTGACTTTTTGAATTGTGACCTGAGTCAGCAATTGTCATTACTCTTATTGTTAAAAATGATAATGTAATAAAATAACAAAAAGCCTGAAGCCCTTGAGTTTGGGGCTTTTTCCCTTTACCACAAGTCTCGTTGAGAACCTGATGTCTAGAAAGCCCTAACTCATGAAAGAGCATCTTTCCACAATTCAGATTTGGTAATGCTGAGCATCTAACAAAGACTGTGGGAACCACGTATGTATGTAACAGACACAAACCAGCATAGCAAGTACATTGAGAACAAAACTAAGATTATAAGCCACCGCAGAACAGAGGAAGCAGAATTTACAGTGTGAATACAGCTTTGAATATGTCCTGCTGAAATATAAATAGGATTCTGTACAGTATAAAATTCACATTATCCAGGATACAATGCAAAACTATTTGGCATACAAACAACTAGTATTAAATAAACCAATTTTCAGGGAGAAAAACAATGAATATATACCCATACACAGTTGTCCCAAAGTTGGAGCTATCAAAGACTCTAAAATCAGGTATTATAACTGTGTACAATGAGGCAAAGGAAAACATATCTAAAATAAATGAACACATCTAAAATAAGATTATCCCGAATTGCTTATATTTTGTTGTTATAAATGCTCTAATTACTGAATACTAAAGACTTTGCTTATTGCAGAGATCCTCCAAGTGGACAAGAGAACAAGACTTCACTATTTTGACTACAAAAGGATACACATCAAGAGATCAGAATACCATTTTAATGACTGATAAAATAGTCTTCAAGGTAAAAATAAAAGGCAGGGTGCCTGGGTGGCTCAGTCGGTTAAGCATCTGCCTGTGGCTCAGGTCATGATCCCAGGATCCTGGGGTTGAGCCCTGCATTGGGCTTCCTGCTCAGTGGGAAGCCTGCTTCTCCTTCTCCATCTGCCTGCTGCTCACCCTGCTTGTGCTCGATTGCTCAACCTCTCTCTACTAAATAAACAAAATCTGAAAAAAAAAAAAAGATAAAGATAAAGGGGATATTGCACAATTAAAAAAGAAACAGTTAAGATACAAGAATAAATATGATCCTCAAAACATGTAGTAGAATATTTTAACATAAACATAAAATTATAAAAAGTAAGTGAAATCTAGAATATCTGAGAAAGATTGGCAAACACTTGATGTAGTTGACAGTTTTAGAACTTTATATTCATTAACTGGAGAAAACACATACTTTTGAAGTTCTCATTATATATTCACCAAGATGGACCACATGCTTGGTTGTAAAATATATATCCATAAGTTTAAAAGAATAGAAATAGAAACAGTGTTTGCTGACCACAGCAAATTTAAATTAAAAATCTACAATGATAAAATTCAAATATCTAGATACTAGAAAACACATTTTTTAAAGATTACTTTATTTATTAGAGAGAGAAAGAGAGAATGCGCACGTGTGGGGGGAGGGGGAGGAGGAGGGAGGGAGAAACAGACTCCCCACTGAGCAGGGAGCCCAACTTGGGGGTGGGGGGTTTGATCCCAGGACCCTAGGATCACGACTGGAGCCAAAGGCAGATGCTTAACTGACTGAGCCACCGAGGTGCCCCTAGAAAACACATTTTTAAACAATTCAGGGACCAAAGGTGAAATAAAAAATGACAGGAGAAAGTGTTTAAAGGGAAATAGCGAAAAGTAATGCCACATATAAACATTCATGGGTTACAGGCAAAGCAATTCATGGATGGAAAGTTTAAATGTTATCCTTAATGCTTCTAAAGCCAGGGACCTAAGGATTTACATTACCAGCTAGTAAAAGAAGGGATAAGTGGACCCAAATTAGTGGAAGGGAGGAGGTAAAAAAGATAAAAGAAATCAATGAAACAAAAAGCAGATACATGATAGAGAAATTTAACAAAGACAAAATTAGACAAGAACCGAAAAGATCAACAAAATTTATACATCCCTAAAATAACCTGACCAAACTTAGTAAAAGAAAAAAAACACAAATTAATAATATTATAAATAAGATTATCTAACAGAGGGAATGAGTGCCGTGTTATTAGGAAAATAGTTTTGACCTAAAGGGCTGGACATACTGTGAAAATCAATGCCAAGAGTAGTCAGCATTTGGTGTAATGTTTTTTCCATTGTAAAGCATCTATCCTTTCTATCTGAATGTTTAGTATCCTCCCATCTTTCACGGGTCTAGGTATGGATTTTTTTTATTCTGTTTAAAATTTGGGGGCTATTCTTGGATCTTATGATTTTTTTCATCAGTTAATAAAATTCTTAGTCATTATTTTTTTCAAATATTGTCCTTTCCTTATTTCCTCTATTATTTCTTTTTGAAATTCTAATTAGCCAGTTGTTAGACCTCAGTATCTTCTAAATTGTATCTCACATTTTCCATCTTTGATTCCCTGTGTAGCATTTTGTGTAACATTTTCATATGTACCTTTCAGTCTTTAGCTATATACATTTTACAGTTTAAACTGGACATTGATATTCTAATTTCAATTATTAAATTTTCATTTCTAGACATTCTCCTTTTTTCTGAAACACTTGTCAATTTTAATAGTCTATTTTTACTCACACTTTCAAAATATTCTCATATATCTTTTAAAATATTTTTATTTTTTATATTATTGTTTTTATGGACAGTTTTTTATAGTTCTGGGGCTACAGTTTGTTGGGTTTTCTGCTTATTAGTTATTATGGCTCATATTCTTTGTATTTAGTGATCTGTTGTTTGTTCGTGTTCATTAAATTTTATCTTTGGTGTCTCTTTCTATCTTGGTTTAAAAAATATCCTCTCCAGAGGATTTATGTGTTTGCTTCTTCCAGTTTTATAGGATACTATTATCCTGTTATCATGTTGAGTCTAAATTTGGGTTAAGATCAAGGTGTAGTGTAAACTCTGCCCCCAAACTTTGCATGTATGATACTGTGATCAAGAATCCTCTTGGCAAATGTTTATCTTTCTTCCTCTGCAATTAGGACCAAGACCTAAACAGCTCATTTTATTCACTTTCTCCCTTATTATGACAGGTTTCTGTTTGTTTGGGATTTTGTTTTTTCCTCTCTTAAGTGACTCACCAAATGTGTTGCCTGTTGGGAATGTGAACTTTTTGCAAAGTTCTACAATCAGATCCATTTCCTAAGTTCTGCTCTAGGGCTCCAGTACACAGCAAACTCCCATGTGGATTCTTTTGTTGTTGTTGTTTGTTTTTAAATAGAGAGGATGGGAGGATGGCCAGCTCAGTCTACATTATTTTTTTTCCTTTTTATTTTAATCAGCATTTTTAGGTGTAAGGTACTCAGAAGCATTTTTTTTTTTGAGCATTTAGTTTGTCATATTGCTAGTTATGGAAACTACCATTTTAAATCAATATTTATCATGGCATTTGGAAGATTTATTACTATTTTACCCTCTACAGGCTGATTCAATATATTAAAAATTTGCATATTCTTTTACAAGTTTCAACTGTCCAATTTAAATGGCTTGCTAGTTTAACATATGACTAATACACATCCATATCATTTCACTTTAGCCTTAGTAAATTTTAACACCTATTTAGGAATAATAACATTAAATTAGGATATAAACTTTTGGAATGCCTTCTCTCTCCTCTGTTATATGCACTCATTTAATTACCTCTGAAACTTATCAAAAGCTGTTACCTCCAACTTCCTAAAATTTATTCCTAGAGGCAAAACTATTCAGAATCCCTGTTTCTTCTCTGGGGAACTGGAGTGGACTACATGGAAGTAAATCTGATGGATTTTTACTTACTCTTTTCTTCAGACTGAAGGAAAATCCTAAAGAAAAAAGATTAATATTAGCAAATTATGGTGTAATAAACAAGAAATTGGATATAATTACTTTTCGTTTATGCATGTGTTTAGGGACCGGTGTTCAGTGGAGTCAAGTCTTTTAATTTTGAAAGCAAACATTTATTGAATAGCAATCACAATGTATAAACCTTGTGCTATTATGCTTATGCCTTTTCACTGTCCAACAAAGTGTAGCTTTTCATTTTTGTCTATTTGTGGCTCCTCCATGATCACTATTGGTAAATGTACTCCAAGAGTAGAAAACCAGAACTCAAATTGTCCCTCACCCACAAGAAGAGTAGTTCAACTTGTTCCATCTGGTATTCTTTCTGGGCGATAAAACCGAGCCTATTACTCTAACCACAGATGATTGGGTCAGTGATTCACATGGCTGTCGACATAATTATCTATAGACTCAACAAAAGACTAACCAGCTCCAAACTGTGAAGTGAATGCTTTCCCAGTGTGTTAGTCCTTGCTGACAGTGCATTCCTTCTCTTTGGGGAACTGTGAATCGTAAGTGAAAAGAGAGAAAGTCTACCCTTTAAGCCTATTCCCCTGTATGCTAAGGTTATTTTTTAGCTGTCTAGGATACAAAAAATAAATCTCAGAACATCTCAAACCCAGGAAGTCTAGATGAGTGAAGAAGTGACTCTCTGTACTGTCCTTAACCGATATTATTCTGTACCTCGAGCAAAATTCAGGAAGGTATTAGTATTTTCTTTTCTGGGGAGAAGAGGTGCTACCTTATACTAGATGTGTGTGAGGTAGTTGGTTAGATAGATCAGAGTAATTGTATAGGGCCCAACAGGTAAAAAATGTTATAAGATAATATTTATTGAATATTTACATATATGCCAGTCACTGTGCTAAATGCTTTAAATTCAATAAATGTAATCCCCACAATGGGACCTGGAAGTGGTACTGTTTTTATCCAGGAGAGACGTATCAACTTACCTCGTCGATTGCAGCAAACATTGGAATAAGTGTGCTAATCCTCATCTGACCAACTTCAAAAATTATAATCCTATGGATTCCAGCATTTTCTTAGTATGTCCATGTGTTCTCTTCATCAGAAGCAACCAAGAAACTCATGAAAAATGCAAATTCTTAAGTATTTCTATCAGACATTGAGAAATTTAATCTCTCAGCTTCGGCCAGGAGGTATAAATACTTAATAAATAATGAGAATTCTAGATGACTGTGGTACTGAGATCCATAATACTGTAGGTAGGTTCTGGATGTCATGAGGCAGGAAATCAAAGCCAAGAAGGGAAGCTTAATTGGAAAATCTTGTATAAGCCTGAGAAATAAAAACGATAAAAGTTTGAACATGGCTGTACAGGAGAATCACTTTAGAATTAAAGTAAACAAACAAACATGCCTTGGCTCTACCCCAGACCAATTAAGCCTGGGCCCTGCACATCAGTACTGCTAAAATGCTCCCCAGATGATTTTTAATGAGAAGCCGTGTTGTTCACTAATATACAACTCTATTTTGTATATTAGTGAAGATGTCAATGCCACCTAGAGCAATCTACACACATTTGTATAGAGTTTCCCTTATTTGGAAGAATTTCCCTTATTAAATGTGACTCTTTCAAAAGGAAGGAAGGAAGGAAGGAAGGAAAGGAAGGAAGGAAGGAAGGGAAGGAAGGAAGGAAGGAAGGAAGGAAGGAAGGAAGGAAGGAAGGAAGGAAGGAAGGAAGGAAGGAAGGAAGGAGTTTTGTTTGAAAACTCCCTGTTGAGGTCAAATGAAATAAAGTACATAACCAATGATTCAAAATAATTAGGCTCAACCATACTTCACTTGAAAGTCTGAAAAGGACTCAGTTTCATGGATTTCTTGTAAGAAAACTGCTAGAACTATTAAGCAAATAAAAATGTCTGTTTAGATGAATATATATTTACTTAAATATGATTATCAATGGAAGAATAGGCTTTTTTTTAACTCTAATAATTTGGAATACCTGTACCTTATTTTTCTAAATATATTATCTGAAATTGCCTGTAATTTATACATTTGCAATGTTATAATAAAAGTTAATATAATCCTAGACTATTGGCATTTTAAAATAACCACATGTATTTTGATGAATTCCTGTCTCACATTGAGGTTTTTCATCCATTTTGAGTCTATTTTTGTGTGTGGTGTAAGAGAATGGTCCAATTTCATTCTTCTGCATGTGGCTGCCCAATTTTCCCAACACCATTTGTTGAAGAGACTCTCTTTTTTCCATTGGACATTCTTTCCTGCTTTGTCAAAGATTAGTTGACCATAGAGTTGAGGGTCCATTTCTGGGCTCTCTATTCTGTTCCATTAATCTATGTGTCTGTTTTTGTGCCAGTACCATACTGTCTTGATGATGACAGCTTTGTAATAGAGCTGGAAGTCCGGAATTGTGATGACGCCAGCTTTGCTTTTCTTTTTCAACATTCCTCTGGCTATTCGGGGTCTTTTCTGGTTCCATACAAATTTTAGGATTATTTGTTCCATTTCCTTGAAAAAAGTGGATGGTATTTTGATGGAGATTACATTGAATGTGTAGATTGCTCTAGGTGGCATTGACATCTTCACAATATTTGTTCTTCCAATCCATGAGCATGGAACATTTTTCCATTTCTTTGTGTCTTCCTCAATTTCTTTCATGAGTATTTTATAGTTTTCTGAGTACAGATCCTTCGCCTCTTTGGTTAAATTTATTCCTAGGTATATTATGGTTTTGGGTGCAATTGTAAATGGGATCGACTCCTTAATTTCTCTTCTGTCTTGTTGTTGGTGTATAGGAATGCCACTGATTTCTGTGCATTGATTTTATATCCTGCCATTTTACTGAATTCCTATATGAGTTCTAGGGGTGGAGTCTTTGGAGTTTTCCACATAAAGTATCATATCATCTGCAAAGAGTGAGAGTTTGACTTCTTCTTTGCCAATTTGGATGCCTTTGATTTCTTTTTGTTGTCTGATTGCTGTGGCTAGGACTTCGAGTACTATGTTGAATAGCAGTGGTGATAGTGGACATCCCTGCCACAGTCCTGACCTTAGGGGGAAAGCTCTCAGTTTTTCCCCATTGAGAATGATATTCGCTGTGGGTTTTTCATAGATGGCTTTTATGATATTGAGGTATGTACCCTCTATGCCTATACTCTGAAGAGTTTTGATCAAGAAAGGATGCTGTACTTTGTCAAATGTTTTTTATGCATCTATTGAGAGGATCATATGATTCTTGTTCTTTCTTTTATTAATGTATTTTATCACGTTGAATGATTTGTGGATGTTGAACCAACCTTGCAGCCCAGGGATAAATCCCACTTGGTCGTGGTGAATAATCCTTTTAATGTACTGTTGGATCCTACTGGCTAGTATTTTGGTGAGAATTTTTGCATCCATGTTCATCAAGGATATTGGTCTGTAATTCTCCTTTTGGATGGGGTCTTTGTCTGGTTTTGGGATCAAGGTAATGGTGGCCTCATAAAACGAGTTTGGAAGTTTTCCTTCCATTTCTATTTTTTGGAACAGTTTCAGAAGAATAGGTATTAATTCTTCTTGAAATGTTTGGTAGAATTCCCCTGGGAAGCCATCTGGCCCTGGGCTTTTGTTTTTTGGGAGATTTTTGATGACTGCTTCAATTTCCTTAGTGGTTATAGGTCTGTTCAGGTTTTCTATTTCTTCCTGGTTCAGTTTTGGTAGTTGATACATCACTAGGAATGCGTCCATTTCTTCCAGGTTATCTAATTTGCTGGCATAGAATTACTCATAATATGTTCTTATAATTGTTTGTATTTCTTTGGTGTTGGTTGTGATCTCTTTCATTCATGATTTTGTTGCTTTGGGTCTTTTCTCTTTTCTTTTTGATAAGTCTGGCCAGGGGTTTATCAATTTTGTTAATTCTTTCAAAGAAGCAGCTCCTAGTTTCGTTGGTCTGTTCTACTGTTCTTTTGGTTTCTATTTCATTGATTTCTGCTATGATCTTTATTATTTCTCTTCTCCTGCTGGGTTTAGGCTTTATTTGCTGTTTTTTCTCCAGCTCCTTTAGGTGTAGGGTTAGGTTGTGTATTTGAGACCTTTCTTGTTTCTTGAGAAAGGCTTGTATTGCTATATACTTTCCTCTTAGGACTGCCTTGGCTGCATCCCAAAGATGCACAAACAGTTGTGTTTTCATTTTCATTGGTTTCCATGAATTTTTTAAATTCTTCTTTAATTTCCTGGTTGACCCATTCATTCTTTAGTAGATGCTCTTTAGCCTCCATGTATTTGAGTTCTTTCCGACTTTCCTCTTGTGATTGAGTTCTAGTTTCAAAGCATTGTGATCTGAAAATAGGCAGGGAATTATCCCAGTCTTTTGGTACCAGTTGAGACCTGATTTGTGACCTAGGATGTGATCTATTCTGGAGAATGTTTCATGTGTGCTAGAGACGGATGTGTATTCTGTTGCTTTGGGATAGAATGTTCTAAATATATCTGTGGGGCGCCTGGGTGGCTCAGATGGTTAAGCATCTGCCTTCAGCTCAGGTCATGATCTCAGGGTCCTGGGATCGAGTCCCACATCGGGCTCCCTGCTCCTTGGGAGCCTGCTTCTCCCTCTGCCTTTCTCTCTCGCTCTGTCTCTCATGAATTTAAAAAAAAAAAAAAATCTAAATATATCTATGAAGTCCATTTGGTCCAGTGGTCTTTATTTCCTTGTTGATCTTTTGCTTAGATGATCTGTCCATTTCAGTGAGGGGGATGTGAAAGTCCCCTACTATTATTGTATTGTTGTCGATGTGTTTCTTTGCTTTTGTTATAAATTGGCTTATATAATTGGTTGCTCCCATGTTAGGGGCATAGATATTTACAATTGGTAGATCTTCTTGTTGGATAGACCCTTTAAGTAGGATATAGTGTCCTTCCTCACCTCTTATTTAGTCTTTGGCTTCAAATCTAATTTGTCTGATATAAGGATTGCCACCCCAGCTTTCTTTGATGTCCATTAGCATGGTTAACGGATTTCCACCCCCTCACTTTAAATCTGCAGGTGTCTGTGTGTCTAAAATGAGTCTCTTGCAGACAGTATATCAATGGGTCTTGTTTATTTTATTTTATTTTTTATCCAATCTGAAAGCCTGTGTCTTTTGATTGGGGCATTTAGCCCATTTACATTCAGGGTAACTATTGAAAGATAGGAACTTAGTGCCAGTGTATTGCCTGCAAGGTGACTATTACTGTATATTGTCTGTGTTCCTTTCTGGTCTATGTTACTTTTAGGCTCTTTCTTTGCTTAGAAGACCTCTTTTAGTATTTCTTATATGGTTGGTTTGGTGTTTGCAAATTCTTTTAGTTTTTGTTTGTCCTGGAAGCTTTTTAGCTCTCCTTCTATTTTCAGTGACAGCCTAGTTGGATATAGTATTCTTGGCTGCATATTTTTCTCATTTAGTGCTCTGAATATATCATGCCAGTCCTTTCTGGCCCGCCAAGTCTCTGTGGATAGGTCTGTTGCCACTCTAATGTTTCTACTGTTATAGGTTACAGACCCTCTGTCCCGAGCTGCTTTCAGGATTTTCTCTTTGTCTCTGAGACTTGTGAGTTTTATTATTAGATGTTGGGGTGTTGACCTATTTTTATTGATTTTGAGGGAGGTTCTCTGTGCCTCCTGGATTTTGATGCCTATTTCCTTCCCCAAATTAGGGAAGTTCTCTGCTATACTTTGCTCCAGTATACCTTCTGCCCCTCTCTCTCTTTCTTCTTCTTCTGGGATCCCAATTATTCTAATGTTGTTTTGCTTTATGGTATCACTTATCTCTCGAATTCTGCTGTTGTTGTTTATTTCTCTTTTTCTCAGCTTCTTTATTCTCCATCATTTGGTCTTCTATATCAGTAATTCTCTCTTCTTCTTCATTTGTCCTAGCAGTTAGAGCCTCCATTTTTTTTTTAAAGATTTTATTTATTTATTTGAGACAGAGAGAATGAGAGAGAGAGAGAGCACATGAGAGGGGGGAGGGTCAGAGGCAGAAGGAGGCTCCCTGCCGAGCAGGGAGCCCGATGTGGGACTCAGTCCAGGGACTCCAGGATCATGACCTGAGCCGAAGGCAGTTGCTTAACCAACTGAGCCACCCAGGCGCCCGGAGAGCCTCCATTTTTTATTGCACCTCATTAATAGCCTTTTTGATTTTGACTTGGTTAGATTTTAGTTCTTTTATTTCTCCAGAAAGGGATTCTCTAGTATCTTCTATGCTTTTTTCAAGCCCAGCTATTATCTTTATAATCATCATTCTGAACTCTAGTTCTGACATCTTACTAATGTCCATATTGATTAGGTCCCTGGCAGTATTGCCTCTTGTTCTTTTTTTTGAGGTGAGTTTTTCTGTCTTGTCATTTTGTCCAGAGGAGATTAGATGAATGAGAGAACAGAATGCTAAAACAATGCTAAAATGTTAACAATGACCCCAGAAAAATATACACTAAACAAATCAGAAGAGACCCAAAACTGGGGGGAAAAGAAAGGGAAAAAAAAAAAAATATGATCAGGGTGGTGAATATAACAGAGCCACACACTAGATTTTGGGTATATTTTAGTCTGTTAGGAGAAATTGCCTCCCAAAATTTTAAAGAAAGACAAAGTTATATATATATATACACAAAAATAAGGGTAAATACAATGATGGCATGGAATATGACTCTAAAGATGAAAACTGAAAAGGATTTTAAAAAAGGAATTGATACGGTAAGAAGTTGATTGAAAAAAGAATGAAAAAAATTTAAAAAATAAAAAAGAATGTGATCAGGCAGGAGAGTAGGACAACATCATACACTAGATTTAGGGTATATTTTGGTCTGTTATAAGAAACTGTATCTCAAAATTTTAAAGAGAAAAAAACATATATATATTTACAAATTGTAAGGTTAAATACAATGAAGAGATAGAATATGACTGTAAAAATGAAAAATTAAAAAAGATTTTTAAAAAGTAATTGATGGGCGCCTGGGTGGCTCAGTCATTAAGCGTCTGCCTTCGGCTCAGGTCATGATCCCAGGGTCCTGGGATCGAGTCCCACATCAGGCTCCCTGCTCGGCAGGAAGCCTGCTTCTCCCTCTCCCACTCCCCCTGCTTGTGTTCCTGCTCTTGCTGTCTCTCTCTCTGTCAAATAAATAAATAAAATCTTTAAAAAAAAAAAGTAATTGATAAGATGTTGGTTGAAAAAGAAAAGAAGAAAAATTCAGCTAAAAAAATAGAAAAAGAGAAAAATGAAGAAAATTTAAAAAATTAACTTTTTCAAGACTAAAGAATCATGGGAAAAAAGCCATGAATTCTATGTGCTGTATTCACCTAGTGCTGGCATTTTGCTGTTCTCATTGATTGGTAAACTTGGTCTTGGCTGGCTATTCTTGCTGATCTTCTGGAGGCGGGGCCTGTTGCAGTGATTCTCAAATGTCTTTGCCTGAGGCAGAATTGCACCACCCTCCTCAGGGGCCAGGCTAAGTAATCTGCTCGGGTTAGCTCTCGGTAGGTTTTGTTCCCTGAAAGCTTTCCGTACAGCTTTGGAGGATGAGGATGAAAATGGTGGTCTCCCAATCTCCAGCCCCAGAGGAGCTGAGAACTTGGGTCCCCACTCCTCAGTTTGACCCCCAGAGAAATGCAGTCAATCACTTTTGTCTCCCCAGTCTCCGGCTGCACTCTGTGCTCACCTGGCCTGTGACCGAGTGTTTCTATCTCTGGCACTCGACCCTGTGCGGAGTCTCCAAATCCAGCAGATTCCTGTGGTGTGCTCCTGCGCCACTCCTCCCTGGGGGAGGAGGGGGTGTCTCCCCGGATCTTCTGCTTGTTGGGTCCCTGCTCAAGAAGCAGTGGCCCAACTGTGCCAGGGATCCCGGGTATGGCAACTCCAAGCTGAGAGCCCACTCCCTGGCTCCATCTCTGCAGCCGTCTTCCCCATTCCGATACCTGGGATCTCTGCCACACTCAGGCATCCCCAGTCTTTCTGTGACCCCTGAGGGTCCTGAGACCATACTGTCCCAGCGAGGGTGCCACCCCTGCTTAGCCACTGGAGCCACGTCCCTCAGTGGAGCAGACTTCTAAAAGTTCCGATTTTGCGCTCTGCTCCTCTATCACTTACTGGTAGCTAGCTGAGGAGGCTCCCTTCCCCTACAGTCTCTCTTTGCAAATATTACCTCAGATTAACTTCTCTGGACATCCTACCTTCCAGAAAGTGGTTGCTTTTCTGTTCAGAGGGTTGCTGCTCTTCTTTTCTCTGATCTTCTCTTGAGTTTGTAGGTGTTCCGAATGGTTTGATAACTATCTAGCTGAATTTCTGGGACCAGATGAAATTTAGGTCTCCTACTCATCCGCCATCTTGCTCCTCCAAGAACTCTGACTTTATATGGAAGAGCAATGCCTTTTATACGACATCTTTACGTTCTCTATTATGCATCGGTATTCTCTGGTATGTGGTGTTCTCTTTCAGTATGTGGGGTTGAATCACCTTTTATTTTAGGTAAGTGTATTGAGTTATAGCTTGATTTTCTTCATGGTGGACTGCAGTTTTGCATATGTTGGCTTGCCTTTGTATGTTTCTCTGTGTCTATAATTTCCCCTGTAGTATTTTTTAACTCTTCATGTTAAAATTCTGTTTTTTTTTTCTGTCATTCTTTCTTTCTTTGATTTGCTCTCTTCCCTTCCCCCCTCACTCTGGCTCTTTCTTTCTTCCTTTTGTTTTCTTTCCTTTCTTCTATTTCAATTTTCCATGTCCTTTGCTGTGATATCTACAGTGGCCATTATTCTTCCCTCTTCTTTCAATTTGCTTTTCTGTAACTATTTTTACTGTATTTCATACCTTAGTTCTGCCAGCTCATATTTTATCTGCTTTTGTTTCTTTCCATTTGTTCCCTGAATTCTCATAACCCTGCCTTGTAGTCTTTATAGCAATAATTAGTTTGCAAATAATATTTAATTTTATCATAAAATTTTAATTAACCATATTTATTTTCTTTTTTGCAGTGTTCTTTTGGCACATGTTCTCCAAATAAGTATAATTTTCTGATCTCTTCTTTATTTTTCTTATAATATCCTTCTAACCATGCTGTATCATTTTCATTTTTATTATTTGAATCTTATTTTATCAATTTTTCTGGATCAGCTACTTGGCAAGTTTCCTTTAGAGAGAGAGTGTTGTCTTCCAGGTTATCTGGCATTCACAACTCATAGTGTCTCTTTTTATCTGATGCTGCAAATGTGGACAATATTGTTAAAATAGTCCTGCCCTATTTGCTTTTGCTATAGACTGATTCCCTGGCTCCTCTCAAATTCTAATGATAACACTACTGATCCCATTGTCTATATCTTTTATTGCAAACAGTAAATACCTATTTTTCACATCAGGGTCTTTTCTTCACCCTTTGTAAGTGTTTTTAATCTGGTGTTTTCCAAGATCTTCTTATTGGTCTCTTCTTAAGTCTCTTTATGTTTTTTTTTCTTTATATCCTTCCAGATGCTGCTACCATTTCTTTTAGCTGTGAAATAGATTAAAACAGCAGGTGATAACTGTTCCCTACTCCTGCCAAAAATTTAATGTATTTTTTAATGTTTCTATTTCACTTTATATGTTTTATATGAGGACCAAAGGAAAATGCTGAATTTTGAATCCATGTCCCTGCTGAAAATCAAGAAATACACTATTAATAATATTTACTTCACAAAAGAGGAAAAGAGAACACATGGAATTTAAACCATATACACCAAACTAGGAAAACAGTAAGAAGAGCTAAGATCCTACCCAGAAAATCTGTCCCCATAAACCACAATCAAACATACAATATTTCTGAGAAATTCAAATATGATTCTAGTTCTTTTTTTTTTTTTAAGATTTTATTTATTTATTTGTTAGAGAGAGAGAGCATGGGTGAGAGAGAGTGAGCAAGAGTACAAGCAGGGGGAGCTGAAGGCAGAGGGAGAAGCAGGCTCCCTGCTGAGCAAGGAGCCCAGTGCAGGACTTGATCCCAGGGCACTGGGATCATGACCTGAGCCGAAGGCAGCCGCTTAACTGACTGAGCCACCCAGGCATCCCTGATTCTAGTTCTAAGCTAAAAATAATTACCCCAATTCAAGCAAAATATTTTCTTCAAATGAGGTTACTTATGATTGAAGATATACATACAAAACCATAACTTATTTTATGAATTGTCTAATTGAATATTACACAAAATAGACAAATGTATTTATATTCTCTTATATAAGACTGTATACCTAAATTTTTATTTATATTTTAAATCAATTTAAATCATTTTTTGACAGTCTTTTACATTGGAACAACTGTGCTTATCTTTTGTCAATGTATGAACTTTGTTTAAATGTTTGTTTCAAAAAGAAGTGTGTTTTGTTTTTACTCAGGTATCATTTTTGTAGCCTTACTGATACCCTAGTCCTTTTATTTTACTCCTTTTTTCCTTGGGAAAAACAAAAACAAAAACAAAAAACAAAAAACCTGTCACTGAGGATTTTTTCCTTCTGTTTTCATGTTCTATATGTTCCCTTCTCTTTCTGTTCTATTTCCTCTTCTATGTGTTCTAAGAAGCTGATTAAGAATTTTGTTACAGGGGGTGCCTAGGTGGCTCAGTCGGTTAAGCATCAGCTCACGTTATGATCCCAGTGTCCTGGGATCCAGCTCTAAGTTGGGCTCCCTACTCAACAAGGAGTCTGCTTCTCCCTTTGCCCCTCCCCCCAGTCATGCTCTCTCTCTCTCTCTCTTTTGCTCTCTCTTCCTCTCAAATAAATAAATAAAATATTTAAAATGAAAGAATTTTGTTAGAGGTTTATGCTATTTTTTTAAAAATTTTTATTTATTTATTTATTTGACAGAGAGAGACACAGCGAGAGAGGGAACACAAGCAGGGTAAGTGGGAGAGGGAGAAGCAGGCTTCCTGTGGAGAAGGGAGCCTGATGCGGGGCTTGATCCCAGGACCCTGGGATCATGACCTGAGCCTAAGGCAGACACTTAACGACTGAGCCACCCAGGCGCCCCTATGCTATTTTTTAAAAAAAAATATATATTTTTTTAGTGTTGCTTTTATGGCTAGTATGAAAATGTCTTTCCATTTACTGACTGATATTCAAGAATAAAATTTCCATGTTTGATCCACTTTATTTTTACTCTTTTCTTCTTTATATTCAGCTTTATTACTTCTCAACAGATAACTCTTAAGACTTTTGTGAGGTGACTTTACATAGATTTATTTCCTATGTCTCACTCTACTATGACAGTTTATTCCCTTATGTTTTACAATAGACCTCATCCTGATCTTCAGACACAGTTAGAATAAACAAGTTGCAAACACTCTTCTGTTTTTGAAAGTGAATAGGAAATAAGTATTTGCAAGTTTTTAAAAATTCCTTCACCTATCATATTTCTTTTCCTTTCTAGAGTTAAATGTATGATGGAGTAACAGAAAACTCAGGATATTCTCTTAACGTAATATCTTGATATTTGTATGTGAGGTCAAACAAGCTTTGTACAACTTGACTAAATATTAAATTGACTGGCTTTTGTTACCTCAATGTATATGTTAAATCTTCTGGAGACATTTTCCTTGCTGGCTGGTGTAGTCATCTTTCCTAAAACTGTATCATCTACTAACAACCTTGTTTTATTTTTCTTTTTGTTAATACCATCTTATATATAAAGTATGTAGTTTTTCCAACATATGAAGTTGGAAAAATTCTCACTTTGAAATTTAATAAAAAATATGTTTTGACAATGTAACTTACCTATATTTAAGATGTTACAAAAATAGTTATTAAAAATTTCACAAATGTCATTACAAAATAATGAAATGTATTTACGCAGTCTCTGTGTAGAATAGTTTTTGGAGGTTGAAGTCATAGGAAAGTTAAAATTTTTGCTGAGGTCAATTATACATATTTAATGGTAAATGATTATAAGGAAAATGAGTATATTAGAGTTTTGAAAGAGACAGTACAGAATCTTCATCAGAAATGTGTGATGACTCAGGGATAGTCTCTTAGAAAAAGGAGTTTTTGATCTAGATTTCTGAAGTAAGGAGAATGCTCAAGACCTTTTTAATGTAGTAATGAGCAACCTTGTATTTTCTTTATATGAGAGAAAATCCATTAAAATCATAATGATTATGGACCAAATGTTATTTTAGTAATAAATCTTCTTTTGTCAAGAAATTAAATATCTGAAATCTGGTATAATTCATTGTATTATTAATTCCCAACCACTGAAGGCTTTATTTTTTGTGATCATAAGTGTGATTGTGGTAGTAAAATTTTGACTAAAATTTCACAATTTTTGCTTACAATGGTAGGCTTCAGTACACATTTAAAAAATTGTTTTTAAAGAGGCACCTGGGTGGGTCAGTAGGTTAAGCATCTGATTTCAGTTCAGGTCATGATCTCAGATCCCTGGGATCCAGCCCTGGTCATGCTCCCTCCTCAGTGGGAAGTCAGCTTCTCCCTCTGCCCTCCCCCCACACCCCACTTCTGCTCTCTCTCAAATAAATAAATAAAATCTTTTAAAAAAGTATTTAAAAAATGTTTTTAATGAAACAAGATAATCTCAATATAAGTATGGTTTATCTCTCTTTGGTTAATATTATCAGTTAATATATCTTGATTCTTATATAATCTTTGAGTATTTTTCAAGATAAAAAGGCAAAACAACAAGTTTTAAATTTAACCTTGGAAATACATAAACACATATATAAATGTAAATTACATATACATATGTTACTGTAAAATGTATTACTAAAAAGTAAAAAAAAAAAGTTACAAGCAGTGTCACCAGTTAGACCCCAAAACCTGACCTTTACAGCCCACCTGCTTGTATACGTTGACCTTTGTCCCTGATTTTTCCTTAAACTCTTCTTTCAGCTTATCTCTTAACTTAGGCAAAAGAAAAAGTTACAAGCAGTGTCACCAGTTAGACCCCAAAACCTGACCTTTACAGCCCACCTGCTTGTATACGTTGACCTTTGTCCCTGATTTTTCCTTAAACTCTTCTTTCAGCTTATCTCTTAACTTAGGCAAAAGACCTATGGGCATAACATACCCTGATGGAAACCAAAACTACTCCTGAAGCAGTAAGGACTGCCCAGACCACCCAGACCAGTTTGAACTTAATCCCCAATTCTCGCTTGTGCAGATAGACCATGAAGTGACCTCTAGAATGACCTACCTTTACCTCATTATGATACTAAAATCTCTGCCCATGGAGGAACACAAGCCTCATTTACCTAACATACAATGTATATATAAGCATGTTTAAGTCATATGCACAACCTTATGCCCACCTCTACATAAGATGACATAGCTCCCCTATCTAAATCTAAATATTCATTCTAACCCTAAATAAAAGGAACCAATTCACCCCTGCTTAGGGAGTCATGGCTTTGAAAGTTATTCCCTGTGATCTCCTTATTTGCTGCAAATAAGGTTTCTAAATTTTTTTTCTTATGGATTTGTTATATAGTTAGTTATACACATATATGAATATATATCTATCTCTTCCCTCCTTCCCTACCTCATTCTCTCTTTTCTCTCAATTTCATTAGTTGCAGATATGTTTTCCAGTTTGTAGCTTGCCTTTTGACTCTAATACATCTTTTGTGGCTCAGACTTTTCAATTTTTAAAATAGGAAAATGTATTACTGTTTTCCATTATTTGAATGTTTGTGTTTTCATAAAAAGACATTACTATGTAAATAATAATGCAGTGATTGAGAACATGGTTCTAAGCCAGTGATACTGGATTTGAATCTTCACTCCCTCCTACGCTAGCTGAGTAATCTTAGGCACGTTACTTAAATCCTGTGTGGTAAGCGGAATTCTAAGATGTCCCTTAAGATTTCTGCCCTCTTGGGCGCCTGGGTGGCTCAGTTGGTTAAGCGACTGCCTTCAGCTCGGGTCATGATCCTGGAGTCCCGGGATCGAGTCCCGCATCGGGCTCCCTGCTCGGTGGGGAGTCTGCTTCTCCCTCTCCCACTCCCCGTTTGTGTTCCCTCTCTCGCTGTGTCTTTCTCTGTCAAATAAATAAATAAAATCTTTAAAAAAAAAACATAAAAAAAAAAAAGATTTCTGCCCTCCTGTGTGCCTACTCTGTATAATCCGCCCCCCCCCTTTTTTTTGATGATTGCAGAACCTGTGGATATGATGGGATATCATACGTGTGATAGGTTACTTATCAGTTGACTTTTAATCAAAAGGGAGATTATTGAGATGGGACTGACTTAACCAGGTGAGTCTTTAAAAGGGACTTGTCCTTTCTGAGGTTAGAGGAAATGAAATGTGCAAGGGCTTTTGCCTATGGAGAGGTCCTTACATCAGATAGATAGCAAATGTAAGAGAGAGGCTCATGTGGGAAGGGCCTGAAAATGGTCCCTGGTCACCTGCTAGCAAGACAATGGGGACCTTAGTCATATGCCCCAAAGGAGATTATTTCTGCCAACCACTTAGAAGGGAATCTTTTCCTAGTGGAGCCTCCAGGTGAGGACATAGCCAGCCAACACCTTGATTTCAGCCTTGTGAGTCCTGGAGCAGATATCCTAGCCAAAGTGTGCGGGGTTCCTAAGCCACAGAAACATTGAGAATATATTTATGATGTTTTCAGCTTGTAGGTTTGTAATTATTCGTCAATAGAAAACTAATGCATCCTTGAAGCCCAATTTCTTCATTTGTAAAATGAGGATAGTAGTACCCTCTAGTTCATAGAGTTAATTGCTGTCAAGATTGCATGAGTGAATAAATCAATATAGACTTGGAAAGTGCTTAGCAGTGCACAATGTTTGATTAAGTGAACCACTATACAAACGATAGATTTTAATATGAAGAATATAGTCTTCCATATTTTATTCTAAAGCTTTTAAAGGTTTGTTCTTTTATTCTAAGTTTATAGTCTACTATCTAGATAGTGATTTTTGTGGAGAATCTGAGGGAGGAATCCATCCTTTCTTCCTCCCTCCCTCTCTTCCTTCTGTGGAAAACCAACTGTGTCAGGATCATTCACTGAAAATTCCATACTTTTCCTCAGTGATATGAAATACCCTCTCTTTCATGGGCCAAGTATTCATCCATGAACTGGTTGATTGCTTTGCTCTCTCATGTGTTATATTGATTTTTCTTGTATCAATAACTCAGTCATTAATACAAGTCTTAATATCTGTCAGGGCAAATCCTATCATTTTACTCTTCATAGGTTTTCCCTCATTATTTTTCCTTTTGAAAGAGTGAGACACATATATTACTAAAGTACACTAATGTGAACTATTTGCACCAAGTGTTGTTTTTTTTTTTTACGTATATATCATCAGGGTAACTATTACCCAGATTCCCTCATGTACAATCCAAGTCTATAGAAACTCCTTATAACCAGTATTTGGACTTCTAAAACATGGACTTGTTTTAACTCTTTTTGAACTTCATATAATTATACTTTTTAAAATATATTTTGTTTTTGTTTGTTTATAGTCTTTCATTCTACACAGTAATGTTGAGATCCGTCCGTTTTTGGATGTAACAGGAACTTGATTTTTTTTTTTTTCAATGCTGAGTGGTATTCTATTGTGTGGTTATGCTGAATTTTCTTAATCTGCTTGTTAATAGGTAGTTTGTTTCCAGTTTTTGACTGTTTGAATAAGGCTACTATGAATATTTTCCTGGAGGTCTTCTATTGATATATCTACTTATTATCTTGGATATATAGAGAAAAATAGAATCACTGGGCCATTAAATAGATATATGTTTAATTAGAAACTTCTAAATAGTTCTCCAAAACTGTTTATAATTTTATATTCTTACCAGCATTGCATGAAAGTTACAGTTGCTCCATGTTTCCACTAATATTTAATATGGGGGGTTACTTTATTTTTAACCATTCTATTTTATTTTAACTGGTCATTCCCTCATTATAGTTTTATTTTGCTTTTCCCTGAAATCACATTTTCTCATGCTTATTTGCTTATTGGCCATTTGGTATCTTCTTAGTGAGAAGTCTCCTCAGGTATTTTTTAGTTGGGTTCTTTGTCTTTTTTTTTTTTTACTGACTTATGATTTCTTTTACATTCATACATATACAACACACACGTGTGTGTATACACACGTACATATTTAGTGTTTATAAATATAATTTGTAATGTTGCATATGATTTTATTGAAATAAAGGGTTTCATGTAGGAAAAAAAAAGTTTGAAAGTTATTGGTGGAATTAGCATTTATTGAGTGCATAATGACTGATGACATAGATATTTGTTGAGCACTGACTGTTCCAGACATCATGTTAGGTGCTGAGAATAAAATAGTGAAGAACATAAATGCAATTCTGATCTCAGGAAGCATAGAATGAAGACCATAAAGAAAACAAATCAGTATTTAATTGCAATATGTACTTAAAAAGTGTATAGGCTATTCTTAGAGTGATTAGCAGCTAATACATCCTACTCAAGGAAGTCAGGAAAGGAATCCTAAAGAAGGACCATTGAGGTTGAGGCTTTAACTGTGTCCAAGAAAAATACGGCACAGAACTCAAATATTTTTGTTATCTATGGAAAAGGCAAGCATTAAAAAGGTAGTAACAATACTGTTAAATGTTATAAGAGGAATTCATCGTAGTATATAAGCACATAGAAAGGACAAGTGACCCAGTTTGGTTAGAAGTCTTATTAGAGGGATTGATAGCACAGCTTAAGAGGATTTCAAACATTTTAAAGACAATTTCTGGGGATGCCAGGTAGGTTAAGCATCCAACTCTTGGTTTCAGCTCTGGTCATCATCTCATAGGTCATGTCAGGCACCACTCTCAGTGGGGAATCTGCTTGAAGATTCTCTCCCTGTGCCCCTCCCCCAACTAGTGCCCTGCTTGTGTGCATGCTCTCTCTTTCTCTAAAATAAATAAATCTTAAAAAAAAATTAGACAATTTCTGAATATTGAACTTTTATACTACTTCTTTGCTGATTTATTTCCTTTATATTTAGGAAATCTCATGGTACTTAAACTTTAGGTATCTAGTATTATCTTTATGGTGCATTAACAACAAAAAATATTAGGCCCTGGACTCAGGTACCATGCTGTGAATGAACTTGATGAAGTTTGTGATAGTGTACCTACAACTAGACAGCCGGGTGTACCAAAGAGATTATATTAAAGCAATATAAACTGATCTAATATAAATGTTAATGAAATAAATTATTTACTTTAGGATTTTAACATAAATTTACAGCATGTTTGTGTCTATGGCACCAATAATTTTTGAACAAGGATAGTACTCTTATATTATATTTAATAGCCTTTATTTGAAATCCATCAACCACCAAAGAAATTTTGCATGCACATGACATACAAAATAAATTAGCCTGAATTAATCAGCTGGGTAATGCACAACAATTACTTTTTTTCACACAAAGCTAGATCATCAAAAGCAGCTTCAGATTTGCTTTCTGATGTCTAACGTGATTAATTGTATTTTTGTGACTTGAAAAGACCAACTTTCTGCTATTATGGAGATTGACATTATTGAACTTTGAAGGCTGTGCTATTTCCCTTCATCTGGAAATTCTTTAAAATTCGATAATGCCAGTTGAGAGGACTTCCCTCTCTGCTCAAATTTGTTTTACATTTGACAGAGTGCAGATTTTTGGAAGCAAGAGTTTCATTATGTAAGATTTCAAATCATAAATGAATCATTTAATCAGGTACTAGAATGGAATTAATGTTATATGAGGAGAATTTTCTTGTTCAAAATGGATGGAATTTGTTTAATATTTGAAAATACCAAATAGTTCTGTAATTCCTTGAAGAATAGGATATTTTTGCTATAAGACTATGGAATAATTTTTTTGGGAAATACAAATAAAAAACACTTTTTCAATTTTAAGTATCTGTTCTTCAATTTAAACCAGTAAAATATAACAAGCTTATAACACAGTGGTGACTTCTATTTCCTGGAGACTTGAATTTTGAAAGCTGCTACTACTATTTAAAGGAAGGAATATATAACATCCCGTTGCTGTTTATAAATTATTTGTTTTTATTACTCAATGTCACATGATTTCTTATGATGCCAAAATTGATGCCCATGTTTTATTTAAGTTGCTCTTGAGTTAGCTACAAATGATGAGTACATATGTGCAAATATTCTTGAGGAAAATTGATTAAGTAATCCATTAATCTAGAATGCCATTCCAGGTTTGCTCCCATTGTGTGCTGCGTTCCATAAATAAGTCAACCTGCACTATTCCTTGAGTACACTGAACTGTTATTTTTGGCTGTTGCTCTACAAAATGCCTTCATTTCTTCTCATTCTCCTCTTAAAATTCTGTTTATCCTTAAAGTAAAAATCTTATGTATTCTTCCAACCACGACTAAACACTCATTTCCAAATAATGGTAGTAATCATAATAATACTAAGATTAGGATATTAACACTTTAACATACAGTACTTTCCCCTCTCTTCGTATTAACTCTACTCTCTCTTTTAAGCAAAATAGTGATGGTCTCACATGTCTCATGTATATAGTCTTTCTTATTTGTATTTGTTGTGGGCATTTTCCTTCCTTAACATTTATTGCCATATGATAGCGTAGCTGTTTTTTCTAGCATTTGTTTTTGTTTTCCACTCTGTCTTGTAAGTTACACCAGGGTGGAAATAATTGTGTTGTTCACTAATATGAACTAGTGAACTGAGAGCTTAGGAAAGAGCCCGGCACATAGGCAATATACAACAAATGTTTGTGGAAAAGAAATTATTTGAGTTCTGCTTGAACTCTTAATTCATAATCTGAACGAGATCCTCAAATGCAATTAGATGCTAATATATTGTCACACTCTATTTGCAACAGGGACCTGATTGTTATATCCCATGTTACTGCTACTGTAAGATGTATTCTTTCTTTTTTTTATTTTTTTAAAGATTTTATTTATTTATTTGAGAGAGAGAATGAGATAGAGAGAGAGCATGAGAGGGGGGAGGGTTAGAGAGAGAAGCAGACTCCCTGCTGAGCAGGGAGCCCGACGTGGGACTCGATCCCGGAACTCCAGGATCATGACCTGAGCGGAAGGCAGTCGCTTAACCAACTGAGCCACCCAGGCACCCTAAGATGTATTCTTTCTTGGGGTAGTCCTTTCTATTTGCTTTTTTAAAAAGGAAGTCCAGAGCGGAATATTATGACATTATAAAACCAGTTAATTCTAGGAGTGGGGTATGCTCTGGTTTTTATGTAGCATTTTTTTACTCTTCAAATATGTAGTGAGGGTAATTCATATTCCTATCTTACAAAGCAGGCTTCTTTCCTGAGTTTTTGTCAATTAGATGTACTCACTCCACATTCTAATTCATCAAAATTTTACATAAAATATAATGCAGGAATGGTATATGTGTTTCTATTTTTCAGTGTCAAAATAATTCAAGAAAATACTGGCAGATATTGTAGGACTTTAACTTTAAAGAGGGAATCAGAGGTGTCAGGGTTGTGGTGTAAGTGTTTGTCAGACCCTTTGGCCTCATTAATGTATACATAATTATAAGGTGATAATTGTTCTATTCACTGTAATTGAGGTGGAAGTGGACTGTGAATAAAGTTTCCCCTTTATGAAGAGTGATGAACAAGAAAGTCAGGAAGCATATAATCAAGGATGCCATGAAGGTTATTGATTCAATATTCAATTCGTAACATTTTATGAACAACTTTAAATCTTTGTAACTTCTCAATTAACTATAGATCATAGGTATTGGCTGACAGGAAATTTAGAGTTATTTAAAAATCTATGCTCTTTATTGAAATTCATTTCTAGACTGTTGTCATTTTACATACATAAACAAAAAGCAGGATGCTCTGAAGCTTCACAAATATAATTATGTTAGACTGCAAACCTCTTTGTTTCAGTGAGGACCATTCTACATACCAAAACACTCTCTGAAACTTTGAAAATTTCAATTTCATTTACATGTTTACAAACACCCTTTTATCCTAGAATTTTTGAGATTGCTTAGCCTCTCTTCCTTAGAAAATTGGGGTGGTTAATAAGTTAATTTTATGTCTGTTCCATTCTACATATGCAGTAGGCCCGATTCTCTAAAGTTAGGCAATTTAAAAGTGATAATATTTGTTGAGTATTATTTTGAATCAATTAAGGGGCCATTTAGTAAATGCCACTTTAAAGTATTGACCTTTTTAATTTTTTTTTTTTTTTAACTGGAAATATTGAGCTAAGAGACCAGTAATTGTCTTTCTTACTTTGGCAATTAAGGCAAATAAAATTTCTCTATATCATCCACCTAATGTAAGTATAATTCACAACTAAGATTAAATAATGTGTAACACTTTAAGAGTATTAATCTTCAAGATCCAAACCTATGTTTTTCAAATATTTGTACTTAAACTGTTTGACATTTAAGAGTTGGGTTTGATCTTACTCTGTTGAGCAAATTTTAGGGTAGGTTAGGGGTTTAGAAATAATTATTTTATGGATATTTCACATTTTATCTTTTGGATTTTCCTGACATAAATATATTTTTGTATGTGCGTGTTATTGTATCTCTTAACTTTTCTAAAAACTTTTAGCCTTGACCTGGAGTTCATTTTCTTTTATACCATGTTTTTTATCTTGAGGCAGTTCTTGGCTTTGTCAAGGATACCAAAGACAAAAGACTCAAAAAGCAGTTTAAGCACTTCTCTTTTTTGTTCCTGAAGTTATTTTTTTGTATGTTATTTTACTTTTTATCTTTTGTGATTTGTTTTACAAAATTCAGATATTGTTACTAGTCAGCAATAGGCTCTCTTCAGGGGTCCTTTGGTTTCTCATAAACTACTGTGATAATTTATTGGGTGCTTTCACAGCACATATATAAAGTATTTTGTGATTTATATGTCTTAATGTGTACTGACTTTGCTATAAAACATCTTTAACTTTTGTGATTAGCTATTCCAGTGTGCCTCGTAACATTCAATAGCCATGCATAAAACATCTGATGATTATGTTGCTTGAAATCTAGCTTCAAAGATTGCAATTTAAATAATTAGGAAATTGGTGAAATATTTTTCTTGCATGTCATTTTTTTCTCCAAACTACTAAAATGCGTTTCTATAAAGTATTGTAATTAATGCCACCAACATATACCAAGTGTCACTTTTGATTATATTAAAACAGAGATTTCAGTTAGTCACTGTAATAAGATATTCTTATGTGCAGATTCTGTGCAGTGCAATGTTTAGTTTGATAGAATGAGACAAGTGATATCAGTATATTGTCTATTGGATCTGATGTACAATAAATCAGATGAAAGCTAGGCTCGCATGCCATGCTGCAGAAAAATGATAATCAAATTTGGATCTCTTAGAGGTCACAAAAAGTTGATTCTGTTTCTAAGTCCTAATGTATGAAAATAATTTTTTTGATCAACCTTAACCATGAATTTCCAGTTCTTAATATCATGACATTGAACATGTTTATGAATCAAAATAGAGTAGCATGTTTCTGTTTTCCAAGCAAAGCCTACATATTATTTCATATTCCAAGTTACCAAAGGCAATATCTTTAGCAGTCTAGGCACTCATGCAATAAAGATAAAGTAGAAAAAGTCAAACATGATGTATTTTAAAAGTGATAAGCACTTATGTAAGATATAGTGGGACTTAATATGATTTATATAAAAGCCAACAATAATTTCTAGACAGAGAGAATATTTAATATTATTGGATTTAAACAAGATTAGTCTACATATAGGGTGTATACCACACCTCTTTACTTAAGAAATGTGCCCATTGTTATAAAGCTAGGTTAAAGTCAGAAAGAAAAATGTGTCTCAAATTATATTTTATGGGAATTACAGTTATAAGCACTATGATATAATGTATTTCTGAAGAAAATGTGGGTTTTTTTTGTGAGTGTGTATTAGAATCCTCTCTTTCTTCTTTGTTTTATTTTTATTTTTTTTCTACTCTACCCTTTAATTTGGCATGTGTTTGAAAAGGGAAGGGATGCTATGTCCTGCCAGTTTCTGGATCCCACATTGCATGTTGTTGAGTTCCATGTGGTAGCCAGTGTTGGACAGATGCTACAGGTGACTTCGTGCTCCCCAGCTTGTGAATATTAATTAGTGCCACTTTTGATCTTTTTTTTTTTCTCTTCAGGTCATTATGATATGATCATGCATCTTTCTCTCAGTTTTCCTTTACCCAGATATTTTCAGTGAACCCAGGGCTACTTGCCTAAGTTCAAAGAACCATTGCTCCTGTTAACTTGTGCCATTTGTCATCAGTTATCTCAGAAAGAGAAATTAGAGTATTATCTAGAAGCTAGAATCCCTATAGAGTGATTTCTAATAGTCTTGCCTGTAAGTCTATGTTGCTTTCTGGGCTGAGTGGTGAATGTTGAGGTCCAGATGGGATGCTGAGTTAGGAGCTGATTAGATCACTGTTTTAGGTGTTATGTGCCTTCAGGAATGTGTGGACAAGCATGTCTCAGTTGGGTTAGGATTCTATTAAGTGTAAGAATGCTGTTAGTAAAAGCATTTCTGCACTCAGGTCGGCTGAATTCTAGGATATCCCTCAAAATTCCGTACTCCTTTTTAAGTTCCAGAGCTGTGAGTATGATGGGATATTATTCGTGTGATCAGGTTATGTTATATGCCACAGTTGATTTTGGAAAATAATCTGGGTGGGCCGGAACTAATTCACAAGAGCTGCTTAAAAGCAGTGAATTTTCCTTTGCTGGTTACAGAAAGGGAAATCACAAAAGATTTGAAGTATAAGAAGGTTCCAACACAGGGAAGGTTTTCATTGTTGAGATGGAGGGGTCCACATGGCAAAGATGTGAGAGTAGCATGAGTAGCTGAGAGTAGTCCATGAACCAAAGCTAGCAAGCCTATAGGGTCCTGGGTCCTACACCCACAGAAGTGAATTCCACCAACCTGAACAAGCTTAGAAGTCCATCTTTCTCTAGAGCCAAATGAGAATATAACAGACTGATACCTTGATTTTAGCCTATGTAGCCCTGAGAACAGAGGATCCAGTTAAACTGGGACAGATTGCTGACCCACAGGAACTGAGATGATAAATGTGTATTGTTTTAAGATGCTAAATTTGTTCCAGCAATAAAAAACTAATACAGGCACCAAGTGTTTCCTCTTTTTCATTAAGATTCCTATTTAGACTCTTCATCACCCCTTACAGCTGTATGGTCAGTCAGAGCCACTTTAGTCCATAGGACTGATTTTAACAATTTTTAAAGTCAAAATGAAGAGAAATGACCCCAAAGTCTTCTCAAAGATGAGTACAGAACACATTAAGTTCAAATAAATATATTTAATAGATACACAGAAAGGATGCCACCAGTCTTTGACTACTCTGTAGTCTAATCCCAAAGCCTCACACCACCTCATAAACAGTGGTTGGGGTTTTGCATTCCCTTTGCGTCATGACAGGATCCATTTGAGGAGGACCCAGAAGGCAGATATTGATTATAAATTCCAAGGAAGTAGATTTTTGGCTTCAAAATAGTCAGATTTTCTGTTGTTTGATTTCGTGTATCAGTTTTGGAAAATTAGAAGACATCTTTTCAAATACTGCTTATGTTCCACTTCATTCCTCTCCATCTGGTACTACAATTCTTTCGGAGATGCTTGCAGTATATCCCCTTGATCTCTTATTTTCATTTTTACATTTTTTTATATTATTTTTGTCTCTCTGTAGTTCATTCTGGTTATGTTCTTCCACCTAGTTACCAGCTTAACAATTTTATTTAACTGTGTCTAGTTGGCTATTAAACTCACCTACTGAGCCATTAATTTCAGTTATTGTATTTTTCAGTTTCCCTATTTGTATTTATGTTTTTCTTGAGATTGGTTTGCTTTCTATTCCTTGACCTAGATTACAATACTGTCTTTTATAGTAGGCATAGCTATTTTAAAGTCTGTATTTCAATGCTTCATTTTTTTGCTTCTCAATGGATCCATTGCTATTCTGTTATTTCTCTTATGTTTGTATAATCTTACCTTGTTGTCATATATGCATGCTTTTCTTTTTAACCAAATGCCAACTTTTATGAAAAAATGGAGGTATAGAATGGTGCTATCTCTCTCAACAGATTTATTTCTTATTCTGCTAAAGCTGGATCACTTTAATCCAATTATACAGATTGAAATGATTCAAAGCTGGACTTACTTCCTGTATGGACATGTCGGATTTTGGTTAACCCTTTAGCTATAGCGTTGTTTGCTGGAGTCTAAACTCAAAGCCTGGGTAGGAAGATTATCAAGCCATTTATATATATATATTTTTTCTCACCTCATGAACCTCAACTTTGCTCCTCTTAGAATCTAATCGCTTGAGGCTATCCATCTCTCAAACTCTCTCCTCTGATTCTTACTCTGTCAGCTCTCTTTCTGAACTGTTAGAGAATCCTGGGAGAAAAACATTACAAATCTTTTTTTAATATTTCTGGGTTTCTTCAAACTTCTAGATTAGAACTTGAGATAGATATTTTTGAATCCTGTTACAGATTTTCTAGTTTGTTACCAAAAGGGTTTTTTTTTTTTTTTTGAATTGTCTAGATGGTTATTATCAAAAGCAAAATTGTCTAGCTATGTATGTATATATGTGTGTATGTTATTTATATAGTATATCTATCTAACATTTTATGCCTACAAAATATCTTTGACAATTAATTTAGTGAAAAGTCCATAATCTTACTGTTCAATATTTACCTGAGTGGTAGGTTATGCCAAACATTTATTATACACTCTCATAGAATTGCTTATTTGAAATTTCTATCATTTATATATATCAGAGTCTTGGATAGTTAGAAAGAAATTAAAGGAAAAATAATTCATTGAATTGGAAATCTTATAGTTAATAATGGTTATTATTATGTGCAAAACTTGTTTGCAGCTTAGAGTACATTTTGATTTTTCACTTGGTTATTATTGATGTTTTCCCCTTATTTTCTATTTTAGAAATCTAATTAAATTTTGGATCAGCACATTGTGGAAGGAAAGGTAAGAAATTCATTATTTCATACTTCAGTAATATATGTGGAATGTTTTGGATATTTAAATTCTCAAATAGAGAATTGTATTTACTGTACTTTTTAATCAATGGCTCTCAATAACAGTAGCATTGATTGTCTAAAAAAAATGTTGGAAGAAAAAAGTATTGTGTGTCTTAGAGCAAACACTTCTGATGCTCAAAACAAGACAGATTTGACAACTTTATTCACAATCAATATTTAAATCACATATCAAGTAAGATCCTAAATTCAACAATTTTTGAAATAGTTTGTGGGCAATAACTGCATTGACTACATGAAGGGGATTCTGTATTACTTTATGAGTTTAAAAAATAACTTTATGAGTATAAGCTACCAAAACACATTCCTTTTTATGGAAACTTAAGTTAATATGTCCTGAGGTTTCTGACAGGCCAAATCGTGTTGGGCATAATCTTTGGCTATTTGGCACAGAGAATGTATTCATAAATATTTATTCATATATATAAATTACATGTTTTTCCTGAAAGTATTCAGTGAGATTATATATGTGCTAAAAATTTAATGCTAGGACTCTTTATGAGATTTGGAAAAGAACCATTCCAATTTTATGATATTTATAGATATTTATGATAATATAGAATTATTCTATTTTAATGTATAAATTATTTTAATACCTTATCTTTTGGCTCAGAACATATTAGTGTGTACATTATGTACATTTTATTTAAAAATATAAAAATCATAAGGTTTCAATGCACAATGGAATTTAAATGCATATTGATATGTTTATGTTGAATACCTTGAATAATGTAGTAATGTTAAAAATGGTTTTCCTTTATTATTTTAGTGTGGGTCCACAAGAGCTATTTGGAGATTTCTGTCTGTTTTGTTTTTAGCTAGATCTTGGCTAGAGGCTGGAGAGTTTTTCAAAGCTATAAATATATCATCATTGTCCTAGAGAAACTTACGGTATAATTTTATTTGATAATATAATGTGTAAAAATGATTGCCCTGAAATAGAACCTTCCTAGTCAATCAAAAAATCCATTAGATGAGCAACATTTAGTTTCCAGAATATAATATATATCTAAAAAATGCCATGAAAAAGCTGGTTTTTGTAAATAATATGCATGATCACATAGCATCAGAGTTCAGAACAGGCAAATTCTCAGTCTTAATATTTAGGTCATTTTGGGCTCAGGAAATATATAAAATTTGCATAGATAGATCCATTCAGAAAAAAAGTATTTTTGCTTATCTAATAAAGGCACAGATAAGAAATGAATCACGATTATATTTTAAGTAATTTTGAATTAACTCACTCTTTTCCTGAAAAAGAGGCTAATCTCAAAAAAAGTTTTAGTATGGGGCGCCTGGGTGGCTCAGTTGGTTAAGCGACTGCCTTCAGCTCAGGTCATGATCCCAGGGTCCTGGGATCAAGTCCCACATCGGGTTCCCGGCTCAGCGGGGAGCCTGCTTCTCCCTCTGACCCTCTCCTCTCTCATGCTGTTTCTCTCTCGCTTGCTCTCTAATAAATAAATAAATAAAATCTTTAAAAAAAAAGTTTTAGTATGGTTATTTATCCTAGTTGCTATTCAGATAATATACACAAAATAAAATTTTGATCCTTAGGAATTAATTATATTCCTTCTAATGTATGGTCCAAACTGACATTTTCTCTCTCCAAAACATCTTCCAAACTGAGTGTTCTTAATCAGAAGATGAACTGAATGCAGTATATAAACCAATACATCAGTACAAATACATCATTCATGATAATGGTAGAGCAAAGATGAAGCCTTGGGGTGCTCTATACTTAGAAAATACGGCATTCACATGATCATCCTTGTTACTGGCATTATGTATTTCCTGAAATTTTTAGTTTATAGAATGTCATTTCCTCTACTCTGATGCTATTTTATTAAGGAACATTAATTAGGGAATTCATGTTCTCCAAGACTTTTCAAATTGTCTGGAAAAAATTAGGGGTCACAGGTTATAGATAACGTTTTCTTATTTCACAAGAATTCTTGTTTAGTTTTTGTTTGTTTTTCCTTTCTTTTTTTTTTTTTTGTCATTTGGCAACTCTTCCTAGGAATGTTTCTATGAAAACTAATGATAACTATGAAATAAATATTTATATGAATAAAAATAGTTATATTTGATTATCAGTTACTTCTGTTAAGACTAAAATAAATGAGTGTGAACTGACTTAACTTCATTCTGATAAATATTTGTTTTAATAGACCCATGCTATCCTATGAACTTTGGTTTACAATGTTAAAAACATTACCCCTAGTACCCCTAGTCTCAAAAGAAAAATACCATTATAAAAAATAATAATAATACAAATGAGGCATGTTTGGATGGTTCTTTGTTACATATTCATGTTCATGCCAAGAAAATTAAACATGAAGGTAGAAATACATATAGAAACAGATGAACTCAATCAACCCATAAAATGAGAATTTTGAAATTCCCCAAAGATGCAATGATATTAAATTGCTTAGAAATATGAGTCATTGGAAAAGTAGGAAGTTTTTTTAGAGGGGGAGCTGTGTTTTGATTTTGTGTTATCTCAAAGTACAATTTTATGTACTCATTACTCAAAACTCATTAAATTTTGTATTTGTATGAAATTGGGTAAATGTAAAACTAGGCGCCTTTCTACTTATGTGTTGAACTACCACACTTGGAAATGGACTCCGCGGCAGGCAAGGAAAATGTCAAGAAATATGATGGATATGTTAAATATATATCTTCAAAGATCTGACACCCTTGTCAACAAACTGGGCTTGTAAAGGAAAACAGTAGAAAACACTGAAGGCAATGCTGGAGATATTTATATAGTTCGTTGTGTGAGAAGATCCCAACCATGGCCACTAACAAAAGCTGACTAACAGAGTTGTGGCTTGAGAGGTTGATTAGAACTTATTCGACAAGAGTGAAACTTTAAGAAAAGTTGGGAGTCTAGAGAAAGCATGTGCTGAAGAGCAAGCAGGGTGGTTGCTTGCTTAAGTGGTATTGCTTACGTATGATTTGAGGGTGGCAGGAAATGGGACCAAGATGATTTGTGGTCAGAAAGAGACACCTTTTATGACACATTAAGGATCATGGATTGTAGCCTGTGGGCTGATAGAGCTTGTTTTTTATTCCCCAAGTAAAATATTAGGCACAATCCAAATTCCCTGTTACAATTTCATGCAATATAGAAACTATGAAAATTACTAACACTTCTAAAGCACTCAGTAGCATGGGTAAATGGTCTATTTAGACAGATCATCTTAGAAGTTATTGTGGAGGATAACTTTGAGGGAAATAAGACAAAAGGCAGAAGGACTAGTTTATTGGAATGTCCTAGAAATAGATCTCAACCAAGAAAGTGTTAAAATGACTTACTACAACTGCAGTTATTATTAATGGCTACATTTATGTATGTCCTGTAAATGCAAGGCACTGTGTTAATCGGTTCATATATTGTCTCATTACAATGCCAAGAACAAATCTGTGAAGATGATATATATATCCCCATTGCTAGTCCTCATCCTCCACAAAGCAGACACCAAAAGGGGACCAAATGTGCAAAGATGTTCCCCCACAGGGAAGATGCCTGTGTGAGAGAAAATGCTGAGGGATCCAGAAAAAGATGGAAAGTCTTCAGATTCTGATGTCAGTCTGACAAGCTCTGAAGGGAAAGGGGACTGAAGGCTGGGTGGAAGGGATCTAGACTGCTGCAGATTCTAAAGTAGCTTTGTCAAGACTGTCAGGGAACGTGGGAGCCAAAGTCAGCAGTCATTGGAATCCCCTCTATCCCAGTAACAGACCTTGCTTAGAATACCTGCCCTACTCTTCCAAATGCAGATGTGTATTCAAATATCATTTTCCTGCATATATCTCAGGAATAGTTTTTTTTTTTTTTTAACACTGGTTTTTTAGAGCAGTTTTAGGTACACAATAAAATTGAAGGGAAGGTAGAACGATTTCCAGCATGTCCCCTTCCTTTATATGTGTGTAGCCTACCCCATTAGTCACATTCTCCACCAGAGTGGTATATTTCTTACAGTTGATTAATCTATAGTGACACATTTTCACCCAAAGTCTATGGTTTACATTGGGGTTCACTATTGATGTACATTCTGTGGGTTTGGATAAATGTATAATGACATGTATCCATCATTATAACATCATACAAGAGTATTTTCACTGCCCTAAAAATCCACTGTGCTCTGCCTATTTATCCCACCCTCCCCCCAATCTCTGGCAACCATTGATCTTTTTACTGCCTCCATAGTTTTGCCTTTTCCAGAACGTCATATAGTTGGAACCACACAGTATATAGCCTTTTCAGATTGATTCTTTCCCTTATAATATGCATTTAAGGTTCTCTGTGTCTTCTCCTGGCTTGATATCTCATTTCTTTTTAGCAATGAATGATATTCCATTGTCTGAATATATTACAGTTTATTTATCCATTCACTTACTGAAGGACATTCTGGTGACATCCAAGTTTTAGCAATTATGCCTAAAGCTACTATAAACATCAGTGTGCAGATTTCTGTGTGCACATAAATCTTCAACTTCTTTGGGTAAATACCAAGGTACATGATTGCTGGATTGTATGATAAAAGTATATTTAGTTTTATAAGAAACTGCCAAAATATCTTCCAATGTGGCTGTTCTATTTTGTATCCTCACAAGCAACGTATGAGAGTTTCTCTTTTCCACATATTTGTTAGTATTTGGTGTTGTCAGTGTTCCAGATTTTGGCCATTCTAATAGGTGTACAATAGTATCTCATTGTTTTAATTTGAATTTCTATGATAACATATGATGCAAAACATCTTTTCATATGCTTATTTTCCATCTGCCTCTCTTCTTTGGTGAGGTTTCTGTTAAGGTCTCTGCCCCATTTTGTAATTGAGTTGTTTTCTTATTGTTGAATATTAAGAGTGTTTAACATATTTTAGATAATAGTCCTTTATCAGATGTGTCTTTTGCAAATATTTTCTCATAGTCTATGGCTTATCTTTTCATTCTCTTGACATTCTCTTTCACAGAGCAGAAGTTTTTAATTTTAGTGAAGTCTAGCTTGTCAATTATTTCTCTAATGGATTGAGATTTTGCTGTTGTATCTAATGAGTCATTGCCATATTCAAGGTCATCTAGATTTTGTCCAATATTATCTTCTAGGTGTTTTATAATTTTGCATTTTACATTTAGGTATGTGATCCATTTTTAGTTAATTGAAGGGTGTAAGGTCTATATCTAGATGATGATGATGATGATGATGATGATGATGATGATGATGATTGCATGTGAATGTCTAGTTGTTCCAGTACCATTTGTTGAAGAGACTGTCTGCTCCATTGTATTGCCTTTGCTCATTTGTCAAAGATGAGTTGAGTATACTTATGTGGGTTTATTTTTAGGCTTTCTATTGTGTTCCAATGATCTGTTTGTCTGTTCTTTCACCAAGCCACACTGCCTTGAAGTGGTACATTGCCTTTATGGTAAGTCTTGAAGTTGAGTATTGTCAGTCTTCTAACTATTCTTCTCCTTCAGGATTGAGTGGGCTCCTTCTGAGTCTTTTGCCTCTCCATATAAACTTTAGAATCAGTTTGTTAATATCCACAAACAACTTGGTGGGATTTTCTTTGGGATGCATTGAATCCATAGATCAAGTTGGGAAGAACTGGCATCTTGACAATATTGATTCTTCCTATCCATGAACCATGGAATAAGGATTAGTTCTAAAAAGGTATGGTAGATTACAAAGTCCATAGGAATTGAAATTGGCTGAACTGATAAATAATGTGATAGGTTGAGTGATTTTTTGTATAAAATGTGACATGAGATTCTTGCTTAACATAAATTGGTACCTATAGCAGAGACAGATAATTCAGGAAGAGAAATAGGTTTGAGGCATAGATCCTGAGAACATTTTTGGACATGCTGATTTGAAAGTGCAGTGGGACATCTAATTGAAGATTTGAAGGACACAGCTGTGGGCATGAATCGGAAGTTTGGGAGAGAGGCCTGGGCAGAAATGAAAAATGTGTGTTGTCAGCACATTATCAGTTTATTGACCCATCTGAAATCAGTGATGCACAGACTCAAAGGTTTTATTTTTATCCAATTACTGCCTTTGAGAAAGAAAAGAAGTAGCCCCTCAGCTGTCAACTGAGAGCTGACCATGCAGTAAGAGCTAGGCCATAGAATTCTTCTGCTGAACAAAACCATTTCACAGAACACCAATATCAGACAAGGTCATTCTGTGACAGTGATGGAGTGAGAAAAAAACAAGACCCCTCTGTAATCATGACTGAGCACAGATAAATGCAACACTGTTCATACCGCAAAAATGACCAAACATCCACCTCTTCTGGCTAATTTGAATGTTTTCTTCTTTCCTATTGATTTGTACTTTGCCCTGCTTTATATGCTCTCCTAGTGACAAAGACCCCCAATCACAGAACAGTTCATTCTGAGTGACATTATCCAATTCAGAGCTGCACCATGGTGTTCTGGATGTGTGAAGCATTTACTGGTGGTACACACTGCAGCTTCATGTGCTTAGGGATATCATTGCTGACAAGTCCTTCTGTTGTGTGGGGTTTCGATAATATACTTCAGTTACAGTTACCTTTCCTTTGGCCCCAAATAAATTCCTTGGTGGGCCAAAATGTAGGAATGTGAGCTTTACTGATTCATGTCTTGTCCATTCTAATATGAGTCTTTCATTGTTTACTCTCTCTACTCAAATAGACAGAAAAGTCAGCTCAGCTAAGCTGTTCCATAAGAAACAGGGTATGGGATGCCAATCTTCCTTTCTTGCTCTCACCCCTGATATCTCTGTGTTCTTTGATACACCAAATTCCTGAGAATGGAGTTCCCTTCTTTGATATTAATAGTGATGGAAAGAAAGTATATATTTTCAGCATGTAGGGAAAGGAAGGGATAAATGTATTGGCATCACACCTTAACTGTTCTGTCCAATAGAGTAGTCACTAGACATATGTGGCTATTTGAATTTATCCAAAACTAAATAAAATTTAAAAACTCAATTTCTCAGTTCCACTAGCTATATTTCAAATGCTCAATAGCCATTTGTGGCTTGTAGTACTGCATCAGATAGCCCATATATGGAACTTACAATCATTACAAAAAATTCTATTGGACAGAGTGCCCTAGAGAAGAAGGAACAAACTGGTTGAATAGAATAGAATATCAGAACAGATTCATTAGTTTATTCATTTTCTATTGCTGTGTAACAAATTACCACAACTTAAGTTGTATCAACACATATTATCCCACAGTTTCTGTGGTTCAGGAGTCTGGACATGGCTTATCTGGAGCCTCTCTTCAGGGTCTCACAGACTGCAGTCAAGATATTGATCAAGCTGTGTTGTCATGTAGAATTTGGGATCCTCTTTCAAGTTCATTCACGTGGTTAGCAGAATTCAGTTTCTTATAGTAACGTGAATGAGGCTCCTACTTTCTTTCCAGCTTTCAGCCAAAAGCTGTTCTCAGCTCTTAGGATCCACCTGCACTCCCTCCCCCATGGTCCCATAAACAGTTTGTGAATAGCTATTGCATTCTTCCAGGGCGGTAGGAGTATGTTTATCTGACTTTTTGCTGTATGAGCAGCCGGAGAAAATATTTTACTTTTAAAGGTCTTACTTGATTAGGTTAGACCCAAAATAATCTCCTTTTTTGCCACATAACATAATATGATGAGTTATCAAACAATATCTCATCTTTATAGGTTCCATCTAAAGTTAGTGGAATCATACAGGGTGTTTACACCAGAAGAAAGAAAGTATCTTAGGGGTCAGCTTAGAATATTGCCAACCACAATTAGCCTTTTCATTCTTGAAAGGGGTATCTTAACCACAGAGCACTGCAGGTTATAATGTGAAATCATTGAAACATTTTATTTCAGATTTAGAACACATTTATCAGATTCGTAATGGGAATCCTCTCTTTAACATTTCTTACAGACACAAAAGTGGTTGTGATCAAGCAGGGAGATTACATAACATTAAAAGAGCAGAAGGAAAGAAAAAGTAATCCAGGAGGTCAGCAAATACTTAAGGGATGGATGGAGGTAGTAGAGCAAAGGAAGGGTACTTGTATATTCTGGAGAGGAATGAAGAGAATGTTTCTCTGTCATGTCAACGAAGACAAAGGAATGAGAATTGTTAAGATTGTGAATCACAACACAGTCAAATACAGGAGAAAGTTTTGATTTTAAGGAGAACCACTGATTTGTCAATGAGTTAGATAGTGGCAAGTGTAATAGATTGAAGGAGGCAAGGTTTATTAGAAAAAAGAATTAAGGACAAGTATGTGTAATGGCTATTTGAATGAAGATATTGTAGGAGACATGGAAAACAAGGTCAGAATATCTGAGGTTTGTTTTATAATATATTTTTTCTGCTTATTTATTTCTAATATGAGAAAGACTTGAGGTTATTTGTAGGCATTAGGAAGGGAGCCAGTAAATAATTAAAAGGTTTGAAAAAAAAAAGTTTGAAAATCTATGAGAGAAAAAGACGTAATTGATAGAATAGAAATCTGGAAGAGAAGAATAAAGGTGGAATGAAGGATCAAAGTGTGAATAAAAATCATTCTGGGCTACATGAGGAGAGGACATAAAAATGGGGTAGAAATACAAATAGATACATGTGTAAAGTGAGTGGGCAAGTTATCAAAGGGGAATATATTAGGTGCATTTAGTTTTCTAAGTAAAACAAATTTAAGGAAACAATACCATTTGTTGAGAGTAAGTTATAGGCACTAAGAAACTTTATTAACCTGATAAAAGTTGGGAAAATGCATGGTAACCATGAGATGATGAAAGCCACATAAAGGGATGACAGAAGGGATAGAAGCATAATGGAAGTGGGGTCAGGTTTTTTTATTGGCATCACTTTGCACAAGTATGTGACTTTTCACAGTAACAGTTAATCATATATAAAAACAGTGTACTTATGTACACAGCCGCTCAAGTGTATTGAGAGAGGGTTTACATTTTGCTAGTTTGTATAGGATTAAAGAGAGCTGGATTTTGGAGAATAAGTAGGTGACCCAAAGTGGGAATAGCAAAGACCAGGGCCAAAAAGAGAGGTGAGACCAAGACTGGTAGACTGGGAGAAAATACAGAGTCAGAAAGATTGTGTTAGACAAAATTTGAAAGATGGGGCAAAAGTTGGATGTGAAGAGATAATCTTGGATATATCAAAAATAAGGGCATTATTTAATTTTGTTACAGCAGTTTTTGTTGAGGAATTTTATGTAAATTTTTGTTACTGTATCTGTGATCCTTAGCAAGTTTTTATTTTTAGTTAAGTAGCAATCCAGTTTCTTTTCTAATATGCCTATAAAATGTGAAGAATTACTAAAATTCATTAAAATGTTTGCCAAAGAATTGAGGTAACGTGTAATTCTCTGCTTCAGTATGACCTTAGACACACAGAAAAAATGAGACAAAACATGCAAAGATAATAGTGTTTCCTTGCCAAATCAATACAAATAAAGAGTGTGAAAAAAGTACCATTTTGTGATGACACAAAGTGTGATTTTGACATGAAGTACTGGGCCATGCTGTCAATTTCTTTTACTCATGGTCAAGCTGGAACCACTTTATGGAAAGGAGGAGCTGACAGTTTGAGTAAATTAGCAAGAGTCTAAAATCAAAGTACTCTCTTCTGTCTATACAGTTAATGTCTTTCAAACACTATAAACTTGTGTTCTATTTAGGATGATTATTACTGTTTTAATGGAAACTCATAAGCTCCTTTGTATTTAGAAAATGGATACTGCAGTAAAAAAAAATATATATGTATATGTATATATATATATAGATGTTAAAAGTAACAAATTCTGATCCTAAATTGACAGTATCACATTGAGAAAGCATATTAATTTGTTGTCTTAAAAGCCACTTTTATGGAAATTTCTAATGAAAAGCAAAACAACTATATTTCATCTTGACTGTGGGATCTCCATCAATGATAGTTACTTTGTATTTCAATGAATTGATGTCAAAGGACAACAACAACAAAGAAATTATTTGGAAGAAAAAAATATGATAATCTGGTCTCTGGAATAATTTAAGATTCTATTTCTGATATGAAAAGGAAGACCGCTGTTATTCAAAAGCACATTAAGCTTAATTTTGCACGTTCTCTAAATCAAGACACACTTAACTTACTTTTGCATAATGAGGACACATTTTATTTGCAGTTATAGTAAACCTCTTTCTGCCAGTGTCACTAATTTTAGAATAAAATATGATTATTTTTCTAGTGTCCCATATTTTATAAACACATAATAAATCATTGTTCAAAGTAAAATGCAACTGGCAGATTTACATTATATTCAATAGGATATATAGTGTTGACTTTTAAAATATGCAAAAATATGTGTATAAATATTCTCTTCTTTCCTACATATGTTTATTTAATGATAACAGAACATTTCTCGAGAATGGAATGAACATAGCAAACAACTGAAATCTGCCGCAAGATTCCACACTGTAGCACAATTGCTGAGGGTTTTTGCTTAAAAGAAAAAAAAAATAGTATATTTTAATTTATTTTCTTGGAATGATGTTTGTAGTGTTATAAGAAATATATTTAGTATCCCTCCCATTTCTGGTACAGAGCTCCTAAAACCCCTGAAATTTCTGAAGTGTTGAGAGAAACAAAGGTATCCTTTGTTATGTTAATAAAGTAAATTTTTGACCCCACTTTGTTGGGAGAACCAACCAGGTGAGTAGAGGGTTAGAACTTTCAGTTCCACCCCATGATTTCCCTGGAGAGTAGAGGGGCTGGAATTTGAATGCTGAGGGCAAAAGGCAAACTGACACTCAACACACCCCACCCCCTCAGGCGCTCATGACTGCCCAAGAACAAAGGAAGGAAAAAGCCAATGGTCAACTGATAAAGATGAGTCATGAAGGACATGAAACTCTATCAGTTTGTCACTGTCTTAATTATTTACAATAAAAACACAATCTTAATAATAGCCAGACCTCCAGGAACCTATAGACTCAATTTCCTGGAGCCCTAATATCACCTTCCCTTCCATAGTATAGAAAACCCTATATAATCAATCACTCCTCACACTTATAATGCAGCTTTTTCTACCCACGGGTCTTGTTCCTGTGCTTTAATAAAGTCACCTTTTTTTGCGCTGAAAACATCTCAAGAATTCTTTCTTGACCCTTGGACTTGAGGATCTCACATCAGATAGTGCCAGAATTGTTTGTTGGTGTGGGGGGAATCCCTCTCCCCCATGTTGGACTTTAGGTCCAAGAACCTAATTTAGCATTGTATTACAGAGACTAAATTTAAAATACTACTACTACTACTAATAATAATAATATGTACACAATTAAAAAAAATTAACTGTATAAAAGTGTTACAATTTTGTAAAAAAAACTTTACTGCCTTAAGTCTCTAGTTCAATTCAAAAGACATTTATTTTCATCTCTCTCTCTCACTCTTTTTTTTTTTTTTTTGTACTCTTGATACCACCATTACAGGAAATATCAAACTCATCCTTCCTTTTTTAATTGTAATTTTTAGACAGATTCTTCTGAATACCCTTATGAAAGATCAAAAATTTTCTCAAAATATCTCAACTTCCTTCCCTCTCAACACCAAACAATTTGTGCAGAACCTTTTGCTGGTTGCCATTTAGACTTTAAATGCTATACCAAATCTGCATTTCTTGAAAAATCAAATTTTTAAGTATTTTGACCATTCTAGGTAAAGGAAAGTAGTGCTGATGAAGGATAGCTGGAAGGCAGGCAGGCAGGGGCTAGCGCCACCCCCCCAACCCCCCACCCCCTGCTAAGAGGAAACCACTTTAAAAGCGTTTTATACCACCCTGGAAAGAGCCCTCCACTCTTTCCCATATGACAGGTGACGAAACCTGATTGGATGACAGGTGCAGGGAGGGTTAATCAGATTAAAACAGCCTGCCAACAAAGCCCATAAAAACCCCTAGACTGGTAAACTCTGGTGGCAACCCTCTTGGGTCCCCTCCCTCCTTGGGAGCTTTGTGCTATCACTTTGCTATTGCTCAGTAAACCTTGCTTTGCTGCCCACCATTCTGTCTGGTCTACCTCTTCATTCTTTGAAGTGGCGTGACCAAGAACTGTGGGCACCTATGGAGAAAAAAATCCTGCAACAACAGTGCCTCTCTATAGCTTCTTCCTACTCATTTCCGCCAATCTCCTAGTTCTGTCATCTATATGCTTTTTTGTCATCTGTATTTTTACTTTTAATTCACAAAGTTTAAATTTTTAAAATGCTGTCTTCTGTACTATAGCTTATGCTTCTGTAATATCTACAGTTTGATCCTACAAATTTAAAACTAAATAAATATTAATAATGTAAAATATTTCTGATAGTAGAGTTAGAATGATTGATCCATAAAGAAAACTTATTCTAACACATATATTTCTGTGGAACAAAGAATTCTACAGAATGAAGTGGTTTTTGAATAGTGGACACTTTTATTTTATGCATCAGTACAACAAAAGGCAGTCAATCATCACACCGAACTGGACATTAGACTCTGACTTCAGTCTATGTAATGCACCATTTAATACAACAGAAAATAAATAAAATAGAAGCTGAACAAATATTTGTAAGCTAAGATTAAACACTGTAGAAGAAAAGTGTCACAATGATTTGAGAGCCTGTAGGGCATAGTTTGTGATTCAAGTCAGGATTGTTAAAAAAAAAAAAAAAAAGGATGACGCTTACCTTTACTTTGCATTGCAGTAAGTGAGTTACCAGGATGAAGAGTCCCCATTCTGTCACTGGGAGAGGCTATGTCAAGCTTAGCTACCCACAGGAGCAGGGATTGCTCCTCATTTTCTAAGGTGGAACTCCAATTAGCCATGGACCTCATGTTATCAGCTATTGGGCAACTGGCTTTCTCAGACAATTACTGTGAACAGTTACTGACCAAATCCAGTGAGCAATTGCTGCATTCTTTTCACTCTTAAAAAGTGTTCTTGTGCTATAGAACAATAGAGAGTGCTATGGTCTGAATGTTTGTGTCCCCCCAAAATTCACATTTTGGAATCCTAATGTGATCACCCAATGTAATGGTGTTAGGAGATGGAGCCTTTGGGAGGTTGAATAGGTTTTAAGGGTGAAGCCCTTATAAATGGAATTAGTGGGGTTTTTTTTTGTTTTTTTTTAAGATTTATCTGTTTATTTTTAGAGAGAGAGAGAGAGAGAGTGCAAGTGGGGGGAGGAGCAGAGGGAGAGAATCTCCAGTAGACTCCACAATGAGCACAGAGTCCAAAATGGGGCTTGATCTCAACCACCCATGAGATTGTGACCTGAGCCAAAATCAAGGATCAGACGCTTAACTGACTGAGCCACCCAGTGGCCCAGGAATTAGTGTTCTTATGCAAGAGATCCCACAGGGCATCCTGGTCCCTCCCACCATGTAAAGACTCAGAGAGAAGTTTGCAACCCAGAAGAGGTCTCTCAGCAGAGCCCCGCCCTCCTTAACTATATGTTAGCTTTTTACACAAAGTGAATCATGTTGAAAGTAAGGAGCACTATCAGAGCTTCTTACCCACACTATAAAAGCCTCACTTTCCTGGGGTACTTATCGATACATACTTTAATAAAATATTTAATTGATTAAGAATCATTAGCAATCAGTCAAAGAAAGATGAATACCATATGATTTCACTCATGTGGGATTTAAGAGACAAAACAACTGTCGTGGGGAAAAAAGAGAGAGAGGCAAACCAAGAAACAGATTTTTAACTGTAGAGAACAAACAGGTGGTTACCAGAGGGGAGCTGGTGGCGGTAAGGGTGAAATAGGTGATGGGGATTAAGGAGTGCACTTGTGATGAGCACCAGGTGTTGTATGGAAGTGTTCAATCACTGTATTGTACACCTGAAACTAAATTGCACTGTATGTTAACTGGAATTTAAATGAAAACTTAAAAAAAAAAAATAGCACATTCAGCTAACCAGGATATGTATCTCAATACTATACTTACATGCTTGGTTTTGATACCCCTCATTGTCATTGTGAAATTCATAGTTGTCTTTCACTAAAAGACTAGTTTTTAAAATTAGAATTTACTATTTTTAATATTAAATATTTTGTATAATGCACAAATGAATAAGAATAATAAGAAAAACATCCACTTATTTACCATTCACTTTAAGAAAAAAATGCATGATAAAAGTCCCCTTTTTTCCTGAGAGATACCCACCATCAAGATACTTGGTGCTTTATTATTACTGTGCATTTCTATGCAAATTTACTATATAAATTTTAACTAAACGATATATAGTATTTTGCATGCTTTTAGTGAATATCAGTGCCTTTAAAAATCTGTAATAGTTCCCAAACCTTTATTTACTGATATTTTTCAGTCTTCGCCACAATTTGAGGTAAGTTTGAAACATGCTATTTCAATTCTCCTTCAAATTTTATCTATTTCTGTATATTTGCCTTTTTCCAAGTTCATAGAACTTTCATGACATTTTTCCCATTGGTGGCACCTTTTATTAATAGCAAAATTTATGGAAAATCTGGCAGTTATTATTTATGATCATACACTAGATGAGAAAATGAGGATTTCAGAATCTCTGTAACTTGCCAAGTCTCACAACTAGTAAATGATGCAATTGAGACTTGTGCTTAGATGTCTCTGCTTAAAATATCTTACACTTCATCGGTGTTCTGCAGCTTCTTAGTATATTACAGTTATTTATGTATCACTTTACAGCTTTCTGTGTCTTTTGAGTGGGACTGGGATTTTAGACAACTTTATATACCCCTGTTGCACTTTGCCTTTCTTTGAATAGGCACTTCACAATTGTTACTTCCTTTCACCTGTTAATCACTTAAATGAATGGCCTTCTCTTGCTTTATTGTTCAAAGGCTAAAGAGACTTAATAGTACTATTAATCAGAATAGGACAGTCAAGTCACTCAAGAGTCCAACCTTGCTTGCCAATAGACGTAAATTTGTTTTGTCTGTTTTGAATTGACAGATCCTATACATCTTACCAGAGTCTCAGTATTTGGAATGGGAGAAAAACTGCACAACTATTTTAAGACACTTTTACAAATTTCAGGTGTAAAATGTAAGAATCAGTCTTTAAAAATAACAAGAAAAAATTTATCAACAAGAAAAAAGTAATGAAAATCTATATAGAAATAGACCATACACTGAATCTACATGATTAAAACAATTTAGAATGCAGGGTCACCACATCTAGAATCTGGAGTGAAATTATTCAACCAAAAGCCAACAAGGAGAAATTTAAAACTCTGTCTTCCAGAGCAGGGGCAGATTAAAGAATGAGGGAATATGAAGAAAGTATTTAGTGTCTTTACACATAAAGATAATAGTATAGAAAGAAGCCCAACTGTCTGAGATGAAAAGAAGAGTGAATAGAATCATGTGAAGTAGATGGATAGCTAACAGGATATTTATATAAGTAATTCTAACTAATACATAATGTTAAAATATTTATTTTATGTAGATATGGAATATAACTTCTTTTGTGTACTTGTATTGAAAAATTGGAAGGACATCATAAAAAATTACTATAAAGAAATGCTCTTTTTGGGCACCTGGGTGGCTCAGTTGGTTGAGCGACTGCCTTCGGCTCAGGTCACGATCGTGGAGTCCCTGGATCAAGTCCTGCATTGGGCTCCCTGCTCGGCGAGGAGCCTGCTTCTCCCTCTAACCCTTCCCCCTCTCATGTACTCTCTCTCTCTCTCTCCCATTCTCGCTCTCTCAAATAAATAAATAAATCTTAAAAAAAAAAGAAATGCTCTTTTTAAATAATTGTACTTGGATAAGAGGTTAATCATATAAATTGCCCAATTCGACCAATTCTTAAATGGTGGATCAAAGATTTGAATCCTGAGGTTGGACTCATACTTACTAAAGTGATTCTCCCTGTGTAGCCATTTTTTTTTTCATTAGGTCAAATACTTAATTTTGCCCTTTTTTAGACAATCACAGTGTACCTAGAGGTAGCTAACTGTAGATATTTTTTCAGGCTGTGATTAATTCACCACACTTGAATCATGTATCCTCAATCTTAGTTCAGTGGCAGAAGCCATCACAAGGATGACTTGCCAACTCAATTTCCTGTGATGTAGTTATGGTACCCAGTAAGCCTGCAACATATATGAGGAAGTAATCTACTAAAACCCCTAACTGAAACTAACAGGTGCAAGCTGCATTTATGAGAGAATCTGTGCATCCCTTTTCCTAATGTCTGTTTTTTCAGCTATACTGTAATAGCAGTATAACCACCAAGACGTCTTTATGTGAGTGATAAATTGATTAAACAAGGAAGCCATTGGACAGAGGTGATTCTAATACCTTAGCAGTCTATGTAAGCAAACCAAAACCTAAGCCTGTAAGTGCTTCAAGGTTAAGAAATCAAAACCTAAGGACGATCAGGCAACTAGGTTTTCTCAAATAAGGCAAATGTTTAAGCTACAGCCCAATCATTTCCTTGTTCTGCCTGTTTTCTAAACTTCTAGTTTGGCTCTGCCCAATTAATTTTAAACTAATGATTACTACTGAAGATGTCAAAATCACAAATATATGAATGAACGCATGCTGGAGTTTTAATAAGTAATTACAACAATATTATTTAATCTTCCTTTAACCTTTTATCATAGGTCCTTGAGCTGAATTCATTTTGTGAAGTATCTTGACCCTGTAAAGGGAAGGGTATCAATATCTCTCTTATGAGATAAATAAAGTAAAACAAAGAAATCAAGTTAATTGTAGGAGGTTGACTTTTTTTAAAGTAAAGCAAAGACCCTTATGTAGTTCAGGGAGCTGGAAAATCACTTGGAAAACAAAGGCTATCAACTAATTCAAGGTCTATTGCTAGAGAAACAGCTTATGCCATTACAATGAAAGCCAACATGTTCAGTGTAGTTCCCATTTTTTTAAGTTTGGTCTGTATCAGTGGTTCTCAAATTTTAGTATGCATCAGAATCACTTGGAAGGCTAATTAAAACATAGGAGCCTAGGCCCTAACCCTAGAGTTTTTGATTCAGTAGTTTCAGGAAGGGAACCTAGGATTTGACGGTTCTCACTTCCCAGATGATGCTAATGCTTCTGGTCCAGGGACTACATTCTTAGAATCACTGGTTTTATTTATTCTTTTCAAATTGAGGTGTGTTTAAGAATCCTTGTAGATCTTGTTTAACATCCTAACTCCATGGCATGGTTTCTCCCCTGTTCAACCTCATTCATTTGGTTTGTGTGTCTTCAGCAATATGTGTGTGTGTGTGTGTGTGTGTGTTTTCAAACACCACAAATGATTTTTATGTTGAAGTAAGATTGCAAAAACACATCTAAATATCTGGGGTGGAGAGGAGGAGAATAAAAGAATGGTTGGTTCTGTTTGCCATAACTATATATGTGTGGAGCCACCTAGGTACATGGTAACACTTTTGTGGTGCTGACCCCTGGATAAATTGGACCATCCTCGTTTTCCCATAGGACTGCATTTCTGTCATGGTAGAACTGTGGCTTATTATTGAAACTGCTTAAATAAAAATGACTTAAGAATTCAGTCCTTGGACACTCAGCAATCAAAACAACTGCTGTAAGTAACTCTTACTCATTTTGAAGACAGAAGGTTCCTGTTTGGAAGAGGATGATGGAGTTTGATGTTTTTTTTTTATTAGAAATCTTCAATTAATAAACCAGAATTTGTATCAAGAGGAAGCATATATTTCTTTTAGAGCAATTTCAATTCCAAGAGACTCTTCAGACAAGTATGAGGTGCAATTGTTGCCCTTGTTTTCATGATTCACACATCTTTCTTGGATACCAATAGAGCACCTTTGAAAAACATTGTAATACAATTCAGCTTCATAGTCTCAGCCTTAAATATTAAGGTTCTTTAATGCTTTTCCACTTCTGATTTGGATTGAAATAAGTTCATGGTGAATAAGGATCATTTTAGAAATAATTCAAAGTTCAAAATGTAAAATGGTACTTATATATTATGTAACTTGAAGGTATATTTTACTTCTTGATTTCTGAGAACTGAATGCCAGTTGAGGAAGATATTACTGCCCCCAAACCCTCACAAGAATGCTGCAAGAAGATTTAAAATTGATTTTGGAAGATTTATGGATGACAAACTGAAAAGAATAATGTGAAGTGTCATTAAATATTTCCTCTATCAAAAAATCTGGAAATATTATATGTTATTTCCACTTCTTAGAGAAAATGCTGAACTTAATGTTTCCAGCTAGTATGTAACTTATATTTCTAGTTATTCCCATACTTCACAACCCGCAGTTCCTGAGGCAATATCAAAATGGACAAATAGTAAGCCTAATCAGATAGGACTATAATACAATGTTGCACGGGGTAAGCTAAGCGTGTTTTCTGTGTAAATGCAATATTTCCATAGCTCCTATAGGAATATGTACTTCTGATATAATACCATTTTCTATGAAAAATGTGTTAGTTTCTGAAGGAAATTCTTCATAATTCTCAGAAAAGTCATTAAAGTTAGCAGACAACTTCATGTAAGGATGAATATCCATTTGAAGTAAATAGCAGAATTACAAAACTAGGGGGAACATCTGAACAGCCCATCAATTCAACCATATAACCTAGGGCATTTTAAATACAAAGCATTTCATAGACATGCACGTTTCAAGTGATAGAGGTTTATTTATTGATATTTTTAAACTGATAAGAACATGGCTAAATGGCTTAGATGTCAAATTAATTAATCTGAGCATGAAAACTCTAATTCTTTAAAAACAAATTAATGCACAAAAGTAAGGGACTTAAATGTTCAGATGAATAAATGTTACTAGTCATCTTAAAGATAACCCTTCATTTACTGAATATTTATATATATAGTTATTGAAACATATAATTTATTATCACCTACACAGTGTAAAGTGAATACTGTTCATACTTTCAAAAATGTTTTATTATGACTATTTTGTAGAAATGTTGACAGTGCTTCTAGATGTAGTATGCAAGACTAGTTCTTGTATAATCTTGGATTAAGTGAAAAAAATGATTTCAAAGAGTAATTGAACTGACATCTAACAATGGAGTTATTGGCACTAGAAATTGGACAAAATATAATTTTTATTCAGGTACCACAGGACTGCAATTCCTCAGGGAAGAGAAACTCACAAGTGAGGCCCATTTCATTTAGCTCTTGAATTTTAAGGATTGAAGTATTACAAGTGCAAAAAATACACTAATAGATATTTTTGTAAGAATTCAGAAGGTTGATGAATTTCAGAGTGCTTTATAATTATGTAGTTATTATAGCTGGAGTTGAAATAGAGATGCCAAAAATCAGAACGCAACTGTTGTGTAGTCTGAACCACTTTTGAGAAAAGTACAGGGGATCTCTAACTCACAGAAATCAGTTGCAAATAATCTGGCACAAATTAGAACTGCTGCTCCTTTAAAACTCCTTTGTATATGTTTTTTTTTTTTCTCTTTGAAGCAGGACTCTTAACCCTAAAGTTCAAAATATCACATTCTATAAAAGAAATCCCTCTTTGGGAATTTTCCTCTGAATTTCCATCAAATTTCTCTCTTATATCTATACTCACTTCCCTTCTGATTTCCTTACTAAAACACATACAGCTATAAAATTTTAGTGGCAAGAGTAAAATTACTTGGGTCTTCTTTATATTTTTGGTCAGTATTATTGGCTTTGTGTGTTAAAGATATAGGATATAGTTTGGGACATGTGGAATTAGACCATGAAGACATAATGTGTATTATTAAATAGAATATGTTTAGCCAGAGACAGAGCTTGAAATGTGGTGATCAGGCAATAGTGATCCATAATTTGGACTCTGAATGATTATTGAATATGACTTTGAATCATCCAAGTGGGTAGTCCATGAAAAAGAAAATACAAAAAGGAGTGCCAACAAACAGTAGATCAAAAACCTGAACACTGCTGTGAAGATATTCTAATGGGATGACCATAGAAGGAAGAAACAAAAAGGAATACCAGAAGGAAAAAAAAAAAAAGAAAAATGAAAGAGGTGTGATTTCTCCCACATTCTCTACCTCATATGGTCCCTTTACAATCTTTTGGCTAGAAAAAGGAGGATTTATTTTGCAGTTTTGGCTGAGTCCACTCACGGTTCAGTCTAGGACCCAGCTCCACCCTCATGTCAAAATGGAGAAAAAATTGAGAAAAACAACTGTGAAATTTGACCACTTGAGGATCACAATGTTTAGGCTGTGGTTTCCTCTGTGATCCACCTGCTGCTGTTAACTTTTCATCATCCTCTGGTAGTTACTATTTGGGTTATTATGCCCTGAGCTTTGAGGTTATAATGAGCAGGGGGGATAAGCTATAGGGATTTCACTCCATCTTGCCTGGCAAGGTTGCCAACCCCATGAGTAATATATCAAATACAACAGAATTTGCATAGACCAGGAATACCAACTAGAATGTAAGAACTTTTGGGTTAGATGGTGTTTGAGAAACAAGATAGAGGAAAATAAGACCGAATTTCAAGTGAGTGCCTTATACAAGGGTGAACTCTAGATGGAATAAGATGATCTGTAAAACTGCAAGTAGTGTGGACAATGTGTGGACGATATTACTGCATCATAGTGTTGGAAAGTATTTCTATATACATGAAAAGCAAAAGGTATAAACTAAAAACCAAAAAATGAATTTGAATGTGTCAAAATTAAGAATTTTTATTCAATAAAACAAAGCATATCATAGAAATAATTATCAGAAGGTAACATTTTGAGAAAATACTCTTATTGTCTAAAAATGAGAAAGGATTATAGTATACAAGGGACTCTTGAAAACCAACTAGGAAAATACTAGAACCCCAATGAACAGGCAGTTTGTAAAAAGGAATCTCAGGAAGCTGAAAATCATATGAATACCGAAATTCATTTATAACCAGAGGAATACAGAATAAACTAATGGTGGATATTACTTTATGTTGATAAGATTAGAAATGTAGAGAAGGAAGTATCTACATAAGAACCTTCATGCACTACTGATGAGGATGTAGTTTGGAGCAGTCATCCTGGAAAGCAATCTGGCAGTATTTACTCAAGAATGTGCATGATTTATTCCATTCCTCAATATATATTTCAAATAAGTTCTAACACTGGTCCACAAAAGGACACATTAAAGGATATTCAATATGGCATTATATGTGGCGTTTTTGTGACATTGGAAAGTTGGAATCAATCTGTCCAGTAGTTGGAGAGTATATCAATTATTTATAGATCCGTGAAAAATGGAGTGGTTAGAAAAAGCAGATTCAATGTGCTCATACAACATGAATGAAGCATAGGAATATATTTGAGTTAAAATATGTATATTTAAAAATATATATAAATTTAAAATTTAACATGTCCCAGAAAGAACACATATAAATAAAACAATATATTAAAATCATTAGAATTATTATCTTTGGGGACATGGGGGAAACAGAAAAGGTGAGTGGAAATAAAGCAGAATAAATACATAAGACATTTATTTAATTTATATAATTTAATTAATTAACTAATTAATTAAATTAGAGTGAGAGAGACCATGAGGCGGGGGAGGGTAGGAGAGAGAAGCAGACTCCTGCTGAGCGGGGAGCCCAATGCAGGACTTGATCCTGGGACTCCGGGATCATAACCTGAGCAAAAGCAGTCACTTAACCAACTGAACCACCCAGGCGCCCAAGACATATTTTAATATATAAGAAATTACATAGTATTTTTTATAATTTTCCTTGAATTCTGAAGTACGATTAGCTCAACCCCCAATAACTCATGTTTTTTTTAAACACAAAAAATAACAATAAAATGCTCTTGTCATAAGTTTCAAAATATTTTGTATGAGACAGTACAATAGCAAGTGATTAACTTTCCTTAGGGAACTCCTGCTGTTTCCTGAAGAACTTTTGATGTGTGTCTTGAAAAATAAACAGAAGTTGACCATCAATGTGAGACAGAACATTCCAGAAATAAATGTTGGCACTATATCCTAGCTTTCTTCCTATTTTGTAGTCTCTCTGTCTTTCAGTATAAATGTACTACCACCTGAGTTGTTTTTATAAAACACAAGTTTGACCATCTCATTCCTCCACTGCTTTAAAACTTCCGCAGCTCTCTGATTTCTGAAAATAGATTACAGTTTTTAATTTTGTGTCTCATCACTACCCTCCAATTACCATTGGTCCACTTTATTCACATCTCAAAATGGTAGACTGAAATGTTGGGTTGTGATTGGTATTGGATTCCATCTCTCAGGGTGTCTTCTGTTAAAGTGAGGACATTGAATGGGAATGAATAGGATCCTGAAAATTAGAATGAGGTCATATGTGCTGATGAAGCTGGGGACATTGAACGCCTAAATTTTGCTGAGTCTTTTTTGCCAATAGAAGCAGCTGTTTCACTCCTGAGAAAGTTAACCCTGCTTTGCCTGAAGAATGTGTAATGGTCTCCCCTGAAGTAGTTGTTTAAAAGACAGATGATTCTCCTCAGGACCTACCCCTACCACCCTTCTTTGCTTCAAGACCTATAACTAGATTCCAGTCCCAGAAGTATCTGAAGGGAGAGGTACAAAGTATAACCCATGAGGTGTTGTACTATACTCCAAAATAATTGGATGAAGTTTTCTAATTTATATGGACAGAATGCTGGGTAATAGGGTGGGAGTGGTTATTAATGATGTGGGGCAATGATGGAAGAAACTAAAGTTATATCAAGACAAATTTATTGATATGGGCCACTAAGTAGAGATTCTCAATTCATTGTTGTAGTTCAGGGGATTAGTAAGGGCTCTAACTGTTTGTTTTGTTAGCTCAAAAGGCGGCCTGCACTAAATGAAGCCAAAATCCAGAACTGATTTGGTATACTGTAGAGGAAGGTATCCAAAGGTTTAGAGAGATTGGAACTTTAGAAGAGATTTATCATTTATCATTTATCCACTCCTCTCACTATGACTGTAAGTAATAAATTTGTGAGAGGAGCCCTGGTATTCTCGAAGAGTTCTATAGTTACTCTACTATGCGGGTCATACATTACAGTGGAAACTACTACCCTGGATTATGAACTGTTGCATTGGGGTTAATTGGATATCAGGAGACGGGGGCCAAGAGGCAACCTAATTGTCAAAAATAAGGTCATCATGGTGACTGTATTGGACAGCAATGTCAAAGCACTCCACAGGATAGGGTAAATAACTCACAGAGACTTATGTTGTTGACTAGCTGATCATGGATTCCCATGAGGGAGATCCCAAATAGAAGGGATCTACTAAATTCTTGTTTGACTTTACAAGGGTAAGAGTTCTAGATCCAGTGAGCAGAAGTCCAACTTGAATTATGAAAACAGAGTTACAATCCCTCTGTCAATTCCTAGACTTGCATCAGTTTACTGACACACACTCTGTGAAGGAAGGTGAAGCAGATTTCCTTGAGGAAAGATGCCACGACACTACCAAAAATTTCTACTTTTAACCTGTCTTCCAACCTTCCCCAACAGGACCTATGGCCTGTTGCCACAGTGAATGTGCATTTGGGGAAAAGGTAATAATCAGATTTTACAGGAGCTAATAGATAATGTCTCTGAACTGACACTAATTCCAGGAGATCCAGAACGTCACTGTGATCCACTAGTCAGAGTAGGAGCTAGTGGAGATCAGATGATTAATGGGATTTAGCTCAGGTCCATCTCACAGTGGGTCCGGTGCGTCTCCAGACCCATCCTTTGGTCATTTACCTGATTCCAGAATGCATAATTGGAATAGACATATGTGGCAGTTTGCAGAATCCTCATATTGATTCCCTAATTTTGGTTAAAAACAACAACAACAACAAAAAAGACAAGTGGGAGCTACTGCCTAGGAAGAGTAAACTAAAAGCAACACCCCCATATCCCTGGAGGGATTGCAGAGACTAGTGCCACCATCTGGGACTTGAATGATGCAAAGGTGTTGAGTCCTATGGAATCCTCATTTAACTCACCAATTCGTCCTGGGCAGAAAATGTAGAGATATTGGAGAATGGCAGTGGATTATCATAAATTTAACCAATTAATCCAATTGTAGCTGCTGTATTAGGTGTGTCTTTATTGTTCAGTGCATCCCTGGTATGTTAGCCATTGATCTAGCAAATGCTTTTTTTTCTTTTCTTTTCTTTCCTTTTTCCTTTCCTTTTCTTTCCTTTTTCCTTTCCTTTTCCCTTCTTTTTCCTTCCTTTCCCTTCCCTTCCCTCCCTTCCCTTCCCTTCCCTTCCCTTCCCTTCCCTTCCCTTCCCTTCCCTTCCTTCCCTTCCCTTCCCTTCCCTTCCCTTCCCTTCCCTTCCCTTCCCTTCCCTTCCCTTCCCTTCCCTTCCCTTCCCTTCCCTTTCCTTTCCTTTCCTTTCCTTTCCTTTCCTTTCCTTTCCTTTCCTTCTTTCCTTTCATCTCTTAATAAAAACCACCAGAAGCAGTTTGCTTTCAGCTGTCAAGACTAGCAGTACATGCTCACTGTCCTATCTCTGGCATATCAGCTTTCTAGTTCTGTATCATAATTTAGTAAACAGAGAACTTGATTGCATTTCTCTTCCATAAGACATCATACTCGTCCATTGCACTAAGATTATGCTGATTGGATCTGGTGAGCAAAAACTAACAACTATTCTAGATTTTGGGGGAAGACATTTGCATGTAAGATAGAAATAATTCTGACAAAAACTCAGAGGCCTTCCATCTTCAGAAAAATGTCTGGAGGTACAGTGGTGTGGGACATGTGGAGATACATTCTTTCTAGGATGAAGGATAAATTGTTCCTTCTGGCCCCTCTTGTTTTCATTTCTCTCTCTCTCCTTTTTTTTTCCTTCTTGCTTTCCTGTGGGTTATTTGAACCTTTTGGAGAGTCCACCTGAATTTATTTATTTAGTATTATTGAGAGTATCTCTTTTTACACTTTTTTATCATGATTGCTCTGGGTATTCCTATATATACACTTAAAATAAGTATATATATATTATATACATAATATATATATATATATACTTAAAAGAAACTATTGATAACAACTTCAAGTGAAATGTGGAAATGGTCCATTTAAGTACCTTTCCCACTTTTTTTTTTTTCTTTTTGAGAGAGAGAGACAGAGAGCATGCGTACAGGTGGGGTAGGGGCAGAGGGAGAGAGAGAATCCTAAGCAGGCTACAAACTCAGCTGAGACCCACGCAGGACTTGATCTCGCAACCCTGAGATCATGAACTGAGCCAAAACGAAGAGTCCCATGCTCAAAGGGCTGAGCCACCCAGGAGCCCCTCCCTTTCCCACTTTTAAATATCATTGTATTTGTATTAACACCAAGTATCTGGTGGTGTTAAATATCTTTGTTTTAATCATCAAATACTATAAAACTCAAGAGGAAAGGATAGTCCGTGTATGTACTCATCTTTCTATTCTTTCCATGGCCTCTTTTTTCTTTTTGATGATCTAAGTTAACTTCTTTATCATATCCCTTTTGTTTGAAGAACTTCAAACAAAGTATAGCTTCATGGTTGTAGAATTTGCCAGTGACATCTTTTTTTTTTCCCTCTTTCCCCCCACCCAGCACTTGAAAAATATTGTGCCACTTTCTTCTGGCGTCTATGGTCACAGATGAGAAATTTGCTGCCATTTTAATCGGTATTTTTTTATGGGTAATATGGTCTTTCTGGCTGTTTTAAAGATTTTTTCTTTGTCTTCAGTATTTAAAAAAGTATAATTATAATGTGTCTTGGTGTAAATTTCTTCGGTTGATTATGTTTGCAGTTTGCTTATCTTCTTGGGACCGTACATTTGTGCCTTTTGCCAAATTTGGGGAGTTTTCTGCTATCTTCAAATATTCTTTTAGCTCCAGTCTCATTTTCCTGTCCTTTTGGGACACCAATATACAAATGTTGGATCTTTTGTTATTGTCCCACTGCACTGGACCCTGAGGCTCTATTCAATTTTTTTCTTTTTCTATTTTCTCTGTTCTTTTTTGTTTGTTTTAAGATGGAATGAAATCTATTTTGCTGTCCTCAGTTCACCGAATTTTATCCTCTTTTATCTTGCTCTAATAAAAATCCCATGAGATTTTAATTTTTGCTTTATGTTTTTATATCTATAATTTCCATTTGTTTCTTTTTTACAACTTCTGTGTCTTTGCTGAGTATTTCTATTTTTTCATTTGGTTCAAGAGAATGTGCAAGTGAATGTTGAAATAATTTTATGAGGATTGCCTTAAAATTGTGGTCAGATAATTCCATCTGATTGAACTTGGTGTTAGTGTTCATTGATTTCCTTTTCTCATCCAAGTTGTGATATTACTGATTATTGGTATGATGGGGAATTGTTTATTGTATCCTAGACTTTTTTGTCTGTTATGTTAGGAGGCTCTAGTTCTTATTTAAATATTCTATTTTAGCTGGCAATCAATGTTTAGGGTTAGTATGTGGGTATCGGCCTACTTTGGTGTGATGTGTTTTTAACGACAGCTTAATTTTTAGAGTCTTTTGGTCTGTTTGGTTTATCTAGTGCTGCTTTTTCTCCCATTGGACTCTGATGGTGCTGCATAGCAGAGCAGAAATAGGTTGCTTGGCTTCTCTAGGTGGAGGAGGGGTGTGGAGGGATCCTGCTATCCAAGCCCTCTGGTGGCCCCACGTTCTTGAGCAGGTGAAGATGCTCTTGGGCCTGTGAGGCCAAAGAGGCTGCCTGGATCATGTTGTTGTGGTTGAGTCCCTTCTGCCTATTCAGGTATATCTGGGCAGGCCAGGAAATTCTTGAGCACATAGGACAAATAGGCTTCTAGGATAAGGCCACTTTCTATGAGTGGACCCCTTTCTCTTGTTCCATAGGCTCTCCCCAATATCCTTGAGTGAAGAGGAGAACCTTTGCCTGGAAGGACACGTTTATTGACTGAGATACTTCCTGTAATTGGGTCTCTTGTAGGTACTACCTGCATACTCTAGAATCCCTTGGCCGAAAAGTGGAGGCTCAAACCTGGCAGCAAAAGAGAATGCTTCCCCTGGCCACTTATTTTTGGGTTCTCAGTAGTGTTCCTAATTCATTTCCTAGTAGTGTTGGGTTCTTCTGAGGTTTTCAGAAGGATTCCCATCTAACCTGATAAAGGAATAAGCTTTCCTAGCTGCCTTCTGTTGCTAGGTCAAGAATTGGGATAAGGGAGGTCTGAGTGTTCTTTATCTGTTTGTTGAAGGGGTAACAAGTTGCCCTGACGCCATGATGTTTCTTCAGTCCTGAGGTGGCAAACCAGTTTGCCTTCTTCATGCCACCTTTAAAAGTTTTATCTTAGTTTTATCGTGTGTCATTTCTGGAGTTTGTAACTGTGATTTAGCAGGATAGAGCAGGGGAAAAACATCATCTTTTTCAGACTAGACATATTTGATTTAATAATTATCATTAAAAACATGTTTATTATTTCTAGTTAATTCTTGTAGGATTTCAGCTGATCTCTGCCCATCATTAAAATTATATATTTGCTTAACATCTTCAAAATGAATTCTGTGTTTAGTGTCTATTTTATTGTCTTACTATTTTTTATCTCTTATAATTTATTCTATCTTCATTTTATAATTGAGGAAAATTTGGATTCAGAAATGTAACTTTCCCAGTTTTACTTAGCCACCAAACAGAAGAGCGAAGATTAAAAGACTAATTAGACTCAGTCCTGATACCATTCTCTTTTCTTGGCTTTACATAGCCTCTTTTGTGAGAAAAGCACCCATAAGTGGGTGTTTCTTTTCTTAACACAGAAGAAACTAAATGTCCTTTGTGTGTGTATGTGTTTGTTTAATAAAGTCTTAGATGACACTACTGCTGTCCATTCCTCACAGATAATGTTAAGCATGACATAAACTTTATAAAGGTAGTGTTTTTAGTATTATTAGTGTTTTTGCTTATGTTAGTGGTATGCCCATTTTTTGACTGTAGCATGACTGAGCTAGTTATTGGAGAGACTCACATGCATATTTTCCAATGTGCACTTGACAATACAACCTATCAGTGGCCATATGTATATCTCAATGGATATGTGTTATAAAAATGGGAAATTATTTGCTAATCTAAGAGAATTATATTTCATGGTTATATATTTGTGATCTTCCTTTTTTAGAGTCATGTTTATTATTGTTCAAGTTTAATCCAGTTTCTAAAATACACTGATATATATATAAGAATTCATGCCATCTGGTATTCATTAAAAATTGCATAGAGGCCCCCATATATATACTAATTATTACAGGTTACAAGTTTATCATATAGTATAGATATTATCTATTAGAAGAAAGTGAATTCCTGAAGGAGCATTAGTATTTAAAAGAAGCAACATAAAAATGTTATTATTTATTTATTTTTTGATATACCTAAAAAAAAAAAGTAATGCAGGGCTTATTGTGAACTGTAAAATAAACTTCCAATAATATTAATAAGAAGCATTCTGAGGACTTCTACTTCCAGCCAAGATGGGGAAATAGGGACCAGATTTATCCTTCTGACTGAAATAATTAAAAAATAAATAAAAATGTATGACATAATGGTTTTAAAGCCATGGAACATTAGGTAATATAGAAGAGTGATCCTTAAACACAGGAAACACACAAGGTGAGAGGGAAGACTCCTCAGCTTACCACCTTGAGAGATTTTCCAGGCTGTGGTGCAGGGAGCAGGGGCCAGTGGCAGAGCCTTGCTGACCCTCTGAGTTGGAGGGATGTAGCTGAGAGGTTAGGGAAGCCATTGCAGTTGAAGTTCACAGGACAGGGAATGGAAAGGAGAGGGATCCATAGAGACCTCCAAGTGTCTGCACAAATGTTGAGTATTGAGTAGAATACTGACGAGCTCACACATGAAGTAGTGAAGACCGACTTGAGAATGGGAAATAGTACTCATTTATTAACACAGGCCACAAAACTGGCCTGTTTTCACCATAAGTTACGGAGTTGTGGATATAGTACACAAAAAGCTCTTGCCTTAGCAGTGAGAGATACTTAGAATAAATGCTGCCCTAGACTTGCCTAATATATCTTAAAAACAAGATATAACTATGGAACAATAGGTCATTGTTCAATGTGTATGATGTTTCAGTTATGCTAGATGAATAGGTTCTAAAGATCTGCTCTACCACGTAGTACCTATAGTTAACAATACAGTGTGGTATACTTCAAAATTTGTTAAGAAGGCAGATCTTAGGGCGCCTGGGTGGCTCAGTCGGTTGAGCGACTGCTTTCGGCTCAGGTCATGATCCTGGAGTCCCGGGATCGAGTTCCGCATCAGGCTCCCTGCTCGGCGGGGAGTCTGCTTCTCCCTCTGACCCTTTCATGCTCTATCTCATTCTCTGTCTCAAATAAATAAATAAAATCTTAAAAAAAAAAAAAAAAAAAAAGAAGGCAGATCTTACGTTAAGTGTTCCTACCACCAAAACACCCTCACAAACAGCACCACCAACACAAAAACAATAAAATCAAAGAGATGGAAAGAAACTCTGGTGAAGTCTTCAAAGTGGCATAATATCATTTAGAGATTAATGGAAGGTAGCTAATGATGTATACTATAAACTCTAAAACAACCACCAAAATAAAATTTGTTAAAGAGTGTTGTAGCTAATCAGCCAACAGAAGATATAAAATAGAATAATAGTACTTGATTGATCCAGGGTGAGAGAGAGAGAGAGATGTGAATGGAAGAAGACCAGATAGGACAATGTAAACAAATAAGATGAAAGATTTATACACATACATAAAAATATCATTAATTATAAATGGCATGGTATGGACATCCAAATTAAAAGCCTGACATGGTCAATTGCATAAAAAGCCAAGAAACAACTGTATGCTGCCTTTAAGATGTCCATTTTAAATATAAAGACACACATAGTTTAAAGTTAAAAAGGTGGTGGAGGGGCACCTGGGTGGCTCAGTTGGTTAAGCGACTGCCTTCGGCTCAGGTCATGATCCTGGAGTCCTGGGATCGAGTCCCGCATTGGGCTCCCTGCTCAGCAGGGAGTCTGCTTCTCCCTCTGACCCTCCTCCCTCTCATGCTCTCTGTCTCTCATTCTCTCTCTCTCAAATTAAAAAAAAAAAAATAGGTGGTGGAAACGTATAACTTGCTAGCATTAATCAAAAGAAAACTGAGGTGGCTCTTTTAATATCAGATAAAGTAGATTTCAGAGCAATGGATAAACCAGTTATTAAACATATTTTATAGGGGTGCCTGGGTGGCTCAGTCATTAAATGCCTGCCTTTGGCTCAGGTCATGATCCTGGGGTCCTGGGATCGAACCCCGCATCGGGCTCCCTGCTCAGCCAGGAGCCTGCTTCTCAACCTTTCCCACTCCCCCTGCTTGCGTTCCCTCTCTTGCTGTCTCTCTCTCTGTCAAATAAATAAATAAAATCTTTAAAAAAATATTTTATAATGACAAAGGGTACAATTCATGAAGAGGTCATAACAATACTAACCCTAATATAATTGTACACTTAATAACAGAGCTTCAAAATACAAGGAGCAAACAATGATAGATCTCCAGAGAGAAAAAGACAAATCCATAATTATAGTTAAATATTTTTATACCACTCTCAGTATTTGATAGACCAAACAGACTAAAAATCACTAAGGATATAGAAGACTTAACTGCATTTTAATGAATTGAAATCTGTTACACATTCCATCAACAAGAGAAGACACATTCTTCTAAAGACCACATCAAACATTTAACAAGACTCTCTTTCCATATTCTGGACAATAAAACATGTTTAATAAATTTTTTAAAGAGTTATGCTGTACAAAGTATATTCTCTGAATATAATAGAATCCAATTTGAAATCAATCTTGAAAATTCCCAAATATTTGCATTTTAAATAGAACAATTTAAAATAAAATCCAGACTTTAAAGAAGAAATAAAATTAAATTAGGTTTTTAACTGTATAAAAATTAAAACACTATCCAAATTTGTGGGATTCTACTAAAACAATACTGAGGAAATAATTTATAACACTAAACACTATATAAGAAAAGAAGAAAGGTCTAAAATGAAGAACCACAGCTTTCATTTAAAACAAACAAACAGGGGTGCCCGGGTGGTTCAGTCCATTAAGAGTCTGCCTTCAGCTCAGATCATGATCTCAGGGTCCTGGGATTGAGCTGAAATTGAGCCCTGTGTTGGACTCCCTGCTCAGTGAGGAGTCAGCGTCCCCTCTGTCCCACTGCCTTTCCCTCTCGAGCTCTCTCAAATAAATAAAATCTTTAAACAAACAAACAAAAACTAGAAAATGAAGAACAAATGAAACCCAAAGAAGGGAGGAGAAAGACAATAATACAAATGAGAGTGGCAATAATTAAACAGAAAACAGAAAAGTAAGGTGCCTGGGTGGCTCAGTTGTTAAGCATCTGCCTTTGGCTCAGGTCATGGTCCCAGGGCCCTGGGATTGAGCCCCACATCGGGCTCCCTGCTCAGCGGGAAGCCTGCTTCTCCCTCTCCCACTTCCCCTGCTCGTGTTCCCTCTATCGCTGTGTGTCTCTCTGTCAAATAAATAAATAAAAATTAAAAAAAAAAAAAAGAAAACAAAAATAGTAGGGAAAATCACAATAACCAAAAGTTGGTTCTTTTATATTTATTTATTCATTTATTTATTTCATATAAGGAAATATTTACTTGAGGTTTAACATGAAATCATACAAATAAAATTTGTATGAACACAAGTCCACATAGAGTCATAGCACAGATAGCAAAAGACAAAGTAAAAACAAAGAAAATTAATTGGCAGCTATATACAGTTGATCACAGTTGTGTCTTGTACACTAGAAAGTTTTTTTTACAAAATAATCATCTTAGATCAACAGAACACCAATCTTCAATGTTGTCCTGAAAGATAGGTTAACTTTAGCAATCTTCTCCTGTTTTCTCCAGCATCCTCCTTTAGTGTGGCTTGTAACTATTGTGCTGATTGCCACCCACTCCAGACACCTTGCCATAAGCGCTCTATTAGCCACTGTAGTCTGTATGTCCCTGTCCATATCCATAGTTCCCATAGTTATACCCAGTATAATCATAGCTTCCATAGCCACTATGGTTTTGATCACCACCATAGACACTACTGTAATTTCCATATGCTTGATCATAAGAGTTATTAAATCCCTGGTTCCAGTTTTGGCCCTGACCTCCTCCATGACCCCTAGTACCATCTTGTCCACCAGCTGCAGCACCTCTTCCTCCTTGTTCTTGTTGCTATTGCTGCCCAGGTACCTCTTTGGGTTGTGCAACTTTGATTTCACACTTCCCGGAACCAATTTGATATCTGTTTTCTTTTTCTTTTTTAAGATTTTATTTATGTATTTGAGAGAGAGTGAGCTGGAATGAGCATGAGCACGGGAGGTGTGGGGGGAACAGAGGAAGAGGGAGAAGCAGATTCCCCACCGGGCAGGGAGCCAAGTGTGGGGCTAGATCCCAGGACCAAAGGCAGACATTTAACCGACCGAGCCACTCAGGCGCCCTGATGATATCAGCTTTCTAACAATTTCTTTATTGGCTCCTCGTCTGTATATCTGATAAAACAAAATTCTCTTCTTTCATTTGTTTTTGTATCCATGGAGTTCAATATTTTCAATCTCTTCAAAACCTCCAAAGTATCCATTAATTTGTTCTTCAGAAACTATCTGGGCTAAATCCACCCACAAAAACCTTTTTGAGGGGTTCTTTCCTTTTTAAAGCTTTGGCCCTTTTGAGGCCTATCAATTTGCCATCCAGTTTGTGTTCCTTCAGTTCCCAAACGTTATCAACACTAGCAGCATCTTTGAAAAGCACAAATCCAAATTATCTTGATCTTCCGGTCACCGGATCTATTTTAATCGTACAGTCTACAACTTCCCCAAATCGAGACAAATATTCAGTTGGAACTTTCTTGCTTGTATCCCAGCTCAAGCCTCCAATAAACATTTTACTGTCATCCTGCTGATTCCCGCTCACATTGATCTTGGATCCCTCTGCGAATTCCTCTGTGTTGTTGTACTCCTTCATGTACTCCTTGGTGGTGGGGCTGTCCCCTGGGGTGCTGGTGTGCAGCTGGGGGTCACAGCAGCAGGAGGTAGTGGGGTCTTGTATGGAGCAAGATGTAAAATGGTGTGGAAGAGAAAAGTTGGTGCTTTCAGAAGATCAATAACATTGACAGATCTCTAGCGAGACTGATAAGGAAAAAAAGAAAGCAGACCCACATGACAAATACCAGAAATGAGAAGGTTACATCACTACAGATTCTACAAAGGTTAAGATATTAATAAGGGGGATATAATAAACATTTTTATGACAGTAAGTCCAACAACATAGAAAATAGACAAATCTAGGGGCACCTGGGGGCTCAGTCAGTTGGGTGTCTGACTCTTGATTTTGGCTGAGGTCATGATCTCAGGGTTGTGAAATTGAGCCTAGTCAGGCTCAGGACTGGTGGGGAGTCTGCTTGAGATTCTCTCTCTCCCCCTCCTTCTCTGCCCCTCCCCCTGCTTGCAGGCTCACTCTCTATCTCTAAATAAATAAATCTTTGGAAAATCTAAAAGCCATTCCTAATAAAAACTGTCAACAAATAGAAATACCAGGGAACTCCCTCAACTTGACAAAGGGCCTCTGTGAAAAACTTAATGCTAATATCATGTGTAATGATTAAATTAATTAATTAAATACCTTGATTAATTAAATAAAGATCAGGAAAAAAAGGAAGAATGTCTGCTTTAATCGCCTCTATTCAACATTGAATTGGAAGGCTAGCAAATGCAGTAAGAAAAAAATAAAAATAAAAGCATTCTGGCTAGAAAGGAAGAAGTAAAATAGTCTTTACAGAATACATCCTTGCCCAAGTAGAAAATTCAATGGAATCTAACAAAAAATCTGCTAGAACTTATAGCTGAGAAGAATATGGTTTTTAGATATAAGAACAATATACAAAAATTTTATTTCTATATATTAACAATAGGTACCCTCAAAATAAAATTTAAAAGATACCATTTACAATAGAGAAAAGGTATGGTAGGCTGATTTTAATTTAGAAATTCACAAGTTCTAATATAGACAAAATGACTTTGAAAACAAAAATTTTGAGGATTCACAGTATCTAATTTTAAGATTTATTGTAAAACTCTATGTTTCATGTCAATATGAAACTAACATAAAATATATAAAAAAGATTAACAGATGAATGAAAGAGAATAGACAGTATAGAGATGTGTGTGGATATATGTGTGTGTGTATATACAGAAAGAGCAAGCGAGAGAGAGAGAGAGAAGGTACACAGAGAAAGGATACATAGGGAGAATCACCTTTTAAAACAAAGGTCTTGGGACATTTGTATATCAAAATGCAGAAAAAAAGACAAAAGAAACTTAAATGCATACCAGGGACAGTATAATAAAAATAACTCAAAATGTATCATCAACATGAAAATAAGCTACACATTTTAAAATTTCTAAAAATAAAAAAAAGAGAAAATCTTTGTGTCCTATGTGTGTGCCAAAGTATGATTTATTTAAAAATATATATAAATTGAACTTATTAAAAAATAAGAATGTCTTTCAAAAGATACTGTTAAGAGAATTAACAGACTGGAGGAAAATATTTGAAAATCACGTATCTGATGAAAGACTTCTATCTAGAAGTTTGAAAAAAAAAAATGTAAAGTATAGACCTACCATCATCTGTGTATTTCTAGGTATTTATCCAAGACAAATCAAAGCATATGTCCCAATAAAAAGACTTGTACATGAATATTCATAGCATCTTTGTAATAGCTAAAACCTGAAAACAACCCCAATGTCCAAAAAAGATGAATGGATCAACAAAGTATGGTAGAGCTATACAATGGAATACTACTTAACAGTAAAAAAGAATTTATTACTAATACATAACACAACATGGCTGAATCTCAAAATAATTATTATGAAAGAATCCTGACAAAAATCTTTATAATTGTATTCACATAAAATTCAGTCAAATATATAATGAGAAATAAAAACAGATTAGTGGTTGCCTGGAAAAGGGTTTGGATGGTGAAGGGCTGGAAGAAGGAATTAAATGGTAGGAGAAAATTGTCAGGACTGATGGATATGTTTAGTAATGGATAATGGTTTCATGGACATATATGCCAGAAGTCATAAAATTGAACACTTGAAATAAGTGCAGTTTATTTTTGCAGATCATAAAAAAGTATTCTGGTTCACTATCAGAAAAATATAGAGCCATATTTTACCATATCACATGTACCAACTCAAGAAAGTTAAATATTATTTGTAAAACAATCTCGGTCACATACTTAATCTTAAAAAGATTCACAAATTCTTAATCACAAGCATCTGTGTACAGGTATTTAGGTAGATAATGTAGCTGATGTGATACGTTTATTAAGCCCTATGAGCAATGTTAACAACAATTATACTCCTCAAGCTAATAGAACATTCATGTTTGATGTTTAAATAATTTCATTATCAAGATGAATATAATAGGATTGACTTTGACAACTTTCTTAATTACTGATTTTGACAGGAAGCCAACACTAATTAGAATTTCATTTTTATAAAATGAATACAGTTTGTAATCAGCCAAACATTCCTCAATTAAATCAGAGCTCTAATATTGTCCAAGTTGTCATTTTAATTACTACATAATATATGTAGAAAAATAAGTATTTACGTTAATTTTAAAATATTACTTTATATACAGACTAATTCATATGTGAGTTTTTGGTAGTCTGCGATTTTTGCTACACGTGAAAGAGACATAAAAAGTATGTTTAGCACTTCAGTTAATATTTAAAAACTACAAGTTTCTAAAGATTAACCTTTTCTAATTATTTTGGAAATAAAATTATTTTACTCTCCTATGGAAATGGGGACATTACAATAACCAAAACAACACCCAAAAGTTTTCTTTGAAATTCCTCAAGTTTGACCCGTGGGGCACAGGGTGATAGTGTGTCCAAAGTGCACCCAGAAAACTGGTAGACCATATGGTTCCTAGTTCACTTGGAATTGTTGAATCTCATCTGTTTTTGGAGAAACTGCCTGAAGGAAGTTATTCCAGCATGTCCTTTTTGTTCATGCCAACACCAAGGTGACATTTCCACTCCATGAAATGACTGGGAATGGAAGTAGTCCCACTTGGGGATCCCCAGTAATGGTAAATAATCCTTTCTTTCCTGGAGTACCTTATGTGTCATTGGGATTGTATTTCTGGTACAGAGAACCAGGCATTAATTTCCATCCCTCTGGAAAAATAGTGACTTGCACCGGGAGAGGACACATGGGTTTGCCGACCAGTCTCTTTATTAGATAATCTATCTTTCCATGGCAGCAGATAGATAGGCTTATAAGCACCCCAGTTTAAAAGACTGGAGCTTTCTAAGCTTGAGGTTCCTCGGCTATAATCCAAGACCTCAGCATTCAGGACATCAGATGGGTCTTTTCATATTGCCTGATGGGATGGCAGGTTCTTGCCTCCCTTGCCACATTTCTAACCAAAGCATTAATTCCTGAGGATCAGGTTGGTGTTTCCTTACACAAAGAGATGAAAGAGATGGGGCAGCCATTATAGATTTTTATGTTTATTTGCACATTTGTTGTGTTACTTCATGGAAGCTTGTTTTTTAGGGACCCAGAATCTTTATATTGGCAAAGCCAAATTCCTTGAAATGTTTGGGTGTTCCCATTTTGTGAGTAAAGTCATTCTAGTGAACTGCCATAAGTCCCTTTTTAGGGGAGGACTGAGGGAATCATTACAGTGTATATTTGCCATAACTTTTCCTGGTCCTTCTCCTGGAATCCTGGCTACGTGTTTAGTCAGTCAATTCAAGCTGTGGTTCAACTGGTTCAGGTATGAATTGGCATAAAGCTTGTGACTTTAAACCAGGGTAACTACCAATTGTAAGTTCTTTTGTATAAATTAAGCAATTCCTTTTCTGGTTACTTATTTTTATCTCAAGGGAATCCATGTTCTCTTGATCATCCCCAGGGACTTCTAAGGATTTGTTCACCTGTCCACTACTCACATATTGATATTCTTTACAAGAATTGCAAACAGTCTGCTTCTGATGGTTAAGCAACATTATTGTCTCCTTTATGTCATGCCCTTTACTATCCAGATGGTCAAATCTATGATTGTATATCCTACCATCAGCTCTGACCTACCAAGATCATCCACCACCTTTTTTTCTAATAATGCCAGTACCCCTCTTGCCCAAGTGTCTTCAAGGCACTCTCCCAAATCATAGTCAATTGGTAGGCTGATGTTGTTACTCTCTTAATACAGGAGATTGCTACCATATTGATAATATTTGCCAACTTTATGTTCTTCACCTTTTGTTCTAGCTCCCACCAGATCCATTCTCTTCCTCACCCTGCCATTATATGTGGACTAAGCCCTACAGATATTGAAAGTGTAATATTCTTCCTCCTTTAGCTGATATTTCCCTTTCTTTGTCAGGTCATGTAGTGACAATTCTAGTTATTGATCTTATGGCTACAGTCTAGTCTAAATGAGGCATGTTATCTTTAAAGATAAAGGAATAAGCCACATCTGAAGGTCCTGTGAGTGAAGGAAGCCTGGGATTTCAAGGTTTTCAAGTGTATGTATACCCCAATTTCTCAATCCCATGTCTCAGGGTCCTAGTCCTCTCAGATCAGTACCCTTATATTTTCATAGTGGATTTGCTGGGTTTGAGAATTCAATCTCAATATTCAGCTCCATTGTTGTCAAGGTGGCTTTGTGATAGAGTGTGCTAGTCTCATGTTAGCCTGGAAGTAGAGAAATGCAACCCAAAGTGGGGACAAGGGGTGGGAGTGGGAGCTCTATCCACATACCAGTAGGAATTGTAGGAGATAGAGTTTGAGTTCAGACCCCCGAGAGAGTGGCTCTGTAATCAGAGTCTAAGCTCAAATAGAGTTACAGCAAATAAACTTGGTTCATCTCCAGAATTTGTATATATCAATTTTAGGGAGGTGGGAGGAGAAGTTATTCAGATCTAGCCAGTAACTGGAAGAAGGAGAGACTTCAGTGTTACTGAGGGGAGCCAATAAGCTTGTCCGATCCTAAGTAACACATTCTAGTAATTTGTTCTGAAGTGAATAGAAAGAGCAAGGTAAAACTTGAGCACAGGCCAATTGCCAAATATTGGACTAGCAAGAACAGAGCAGACACTCTTCCTTTTCTTTCTGGCTCCATTCTTCTCTTCTTCCTCTACAGCCTGCAAGTATGGCTTCACCCTTTTCTTCTCTTTTAGCTTCCTTGTCTCTGCAGTGCCCTTTGAGGGATAAAACATTTAGCTCACAAAGTACACAGGAATAAAGAAAAAGATAGAGATTTTATGCAGAAACTGTGGCTGAAACATACTGGGCAAGTAAGGGATTACAAACTACTACCTCTAATCCCTGTGCTTTTGTAAATGCAAAATTATTGGTATCCAGATGGCATCAGGGAGAGATTGGGCAGCTGGTAGTTAGTTCCATACTTAGGAACAACTGAGTTGGAGGTAACTGGAGGCAGGGCTAATAATCTTAATCTTACAAGGAAAAATCTATCTCAGGATTAAGGAGAATGATGACTGGTAATCTTTTTATCGAAACATATTATCAGTGGAAGACAGTGGATATAGACAGAAGAAAATATATGTGAGAGAAGGCAGGGAACTCTAAAGGAGCAATAACTTGATTTATTGTTCATTTATTAGCCTATTTAAGAAAATTAAATGGAACAAATCCATTATTTCATCAACAATAGGATGTTGATAACGGTGCCTTAAGATAAAAGAAATGTATGTTTAAACAATATTAGCAATTAAATAAAAAAATGTTGATGTAAAGCCAATATAGTTAAAAGTATATTTCCTTTATTCCTTTATTGACTTCCCTCAGGATAAAACTAAGAACCATAAAGTCAGTAATTTTACAAACATTTCCTTTTAATGTCATGAGGGCTGTTGAATTCTTGATTACTTTTCTGAAACATGGGGTTTAATATGGACATAAATGTGATTGTTTTCTTCCTTTTCTGAATGTACATAAACTAACTCCATATTACTAATTTGGGTGACAGTTCTCACACAAAAAGTGCATTTCCTATAGATTCCTATTAATAGAAGGATTTCCTAATAATAGAATTCTATTATCTGACGTAGTTTAGAAAAAGAATATATGAGACTTTAGAGAAAATTATCAATTTTCAGAAAGAAGTCTGAGTGAATTATTCTCTTTGGGAGAATAATGTCTAACTATAGAAGGAAAATAGAAATTTTGTAAGCTCAAATTGTATAAACTATAGAAACTAACTCAAAAGAATGTATCATCATCAATACTAAATGTTTAGTGAATGCTTACATATAGAACCTGTTCTTAGTGATGCAAATACAAATATACACACCTTCTCTAGAAGGAATTAATTGTTGTCAAGAGGTAGCATATGCTCAGTTCAAGAGCAAGGTGCCCATGTGGCTGGAATATGGTCATCTGGGAGAGAGCAGTAGAAAAGGATGCCTGAAAAGAGTCCTGTGGCCAGATCATGTAGGGGGCATTTTGGAACATAGTAAAGATTTCTGATTTTATGTGAAATGTGAGATTTGGAGGATTGTAAGCAGTGAAGAGACACCATCAGATCTGTGTTTTGAAGTGATTACTCAGATTGATGAATGAAGAATAGATCATAAGGGGAATGTGCTATAAATTATAAATAAGAATACTGATATGGGGGCTATTGCATAGTTGGATAAGTGACAGTGGTGCTTGGATTAAGATGACAGTGGAATTGTTGATAAATGATCAGACATGGGATATATTCTGAAAGCAGATGACAGGATACTCTTCTGTTTTATCTGGAGTATGACAAAGAGCAGTCAGGATGCTTCCAGGGGTTTGGGCTTGAGCAACTGCATAAATAGGATCAATATATAATGAAATAAAGATTTTGGGGATGGATCATGTTGGGTGTGGGATATCAAGATTTCTGCTTTGGACATGTATACTTAGTGGAAAATCTCTGCCTTGCTTTTCAGTCTCCTACCCTATACTACTTGAAAATTCAACAACAATTTTGGTGGAACATCTTGTATAATTTTGAGCTCAGTTCTCCATTTTTGTTTCACTAGAATTTTCAGCCTTTAGGTCTCTAATTTTTTTTTTTTTTCTGTTCAGCTATGTAAAGCTGTCTACACTCTGCCCAGCCCACACCTAGAACCTCAGACTTGCCTGCCATCAGCAGATGTCCTGTAGGACAATATTGGTGCAATGTGATGGCCTTCTTTTTGAGAGATTTCTCATGTCTGTGTTTTTTTCTGCTAAAGTTCTATTGCCCCAACAGTTTGCCAGTGTCTTCAGTGTTTCTGTTATATATTTTTTTTGTATTTTATGTAAATTTTCTAGCTGAGCTTGGTGGAAGAATCGATCTTTCAAAAGAGACTCATTCTCACTGTGTGATATATTCTTAAATATCAAAAACAAGAGAGTAAGCTCTACAGATCTTGGTCTGAAGACACACATGAACACACAAACATATAATTATTAAAATGAGTGTTGTCCATCAGGAATATATAGTCAATGATATCGTAATAGTGTTAGATGCCGACAGACAATAGCTATACTTACAGTGAGCACAGCATAATGTATAGACTTGTCAAATCGCCATGTTGTATGCCTGAAACTAATGTAACATTGTGTATCAACTATACTTTAATTAAAAAACAATGAGTGGTCTTCACTTTTAATCCAGTCTTATTTTTAATTTTAATTTTGTTGGTTATTATGTTCCTGTAGTTTCCAAAATTTCAAACAATGGAAATGGAAAACAATCCTTAGCAGAAGTAAACTTAGGTAGAGAAGGAATATGTTTTATTAAGGAGATATGTGTGGGTACTATGGAAATTAGATGGCCTAATGTATTTATTTGGAGTTTTTAGATATTTCTTTTATAATGCAATAACAAAAATGTATTTAGTGATGCAAAAGCATTTTGTTTGATTTACCAAAAATGACTTTAAATATTATTATAACATTTTAGCATAGTGAGAGGTGTTATTTATTTATTTTTCATAAGTATAGTTTTTATTATTAACTAGAGTAAGCATGGCCTTCTAAAGACCATTCTGGTTATCTTTGGTTTTCCTTGGGGGCAGGGGGCAGAACTCTGTGCCTGCGTTATTGTTATCTAATCAGTTTTTAGCTATGAACAGTTGAATTACCTACAAGATTGTTTTTTAAATAATACATGAGCTTGAACCCTATGATAACATTTTCAGAAGATAATTATTTGGTAGAGGAGTGTATTAGAGAGTATGTAAGAATCTTGTGAATCCTTGTGTTCTCCATCACTGCAAGTGCCTATCTAAAAAGCTTCCAAATTAAATGTACATTGCTGGTTGATGTTCACTGGTTTGTGGTTATTTTAACTCACACTGACATTTATACACCATCTGTGTGTATATATTGTTTACACATGTGCATATATGCATTGTATATACAGGACTGCATACACTGTGGCTGTTTCAGTTTCAGTGATGCAAAGATCAACATCAAGCAATATATATTGAGAATATTTAGTTTACATAAAAGGTAGTGGCAGAAATATGTTGATTATTTTAAAGCTGTCTTTGTTTATTTGAGAGGAATTTAAACTGTATTCTGCATTACAATGCTTTAGAAGTTTTCAACACTTGATGGCAGAACATACGATTAAATATGATTTAGCTTGTTTTAAAGTATTGGGTTCATAAATATTGTTACCAAGGTGATGATTTCATTTAATGAAAACATCCTTTGACTGAGTCAGATTTGGGACATTAAAAAGTTCAGTTAATAGTAATTTATATAGTGTTTGAAAAACAGAAGTAAGCTGTGCTTATTAGGAGATACTTATTTATTTACTTATTTATTTAGATGAGGGAGCAGCTTTACTGGATTCCCCAAATGCATAATAGTTAGAGAAGCAAATTGGGTCATGATAAATAAATGAGGATTCTGGTACACTTCATTTTTAAAAGGTGGAAGTATTTCCTTATCCAGGGAAAAGGTAGCCAACAATGGGTATTTAGGGAAGACATTATTACATTATTATCACAAAGACTGAACAATGTAATGGGTAAGAACCTAACATCAGGAATGAGATTGCCTTGGCTCATATCCCAGCAGTACCCCTTTTTTTTTTTTTTTTTTTATGTTATGTTAGACACCATACAGTACATCATTAGTTTTTGATGTAGTGTTCCATGATTCATTGTTTTGGTATAACACCCAGTCCTCCATGCAAATATGTGCCCTCCTTAATACAATTAACTAGCTGCATGGTTTTGAAAAAGTTACCATGCCCCCTTTCTTCATCTTTACAGTTGAGGAAATAAATAGTATTCATCAATAGGGTTAGTGTTGGGATTAAATTATTGTACATGAGATGCTTTGAAAAGCACTATGTAATCTTAGATAGTATTATCATTGAGATCAAATAGTGAAATAGTCTCTGAGAAAAAAGATAATATATTCACATTCACATTTTATTTGAAAGACATAACAGACTTTCTTCAATGTATTGTTCTTCTGACCAAAAATATATTCTGAAAAGGTGCTGAAAACAAACATTGGTAATAGTCCACATTATCAGTATTTGCCTTTTGAAATGTTGAGAATCAGTCATATTGTTAGACTTTATTTTTCTTTTCCTAATTAATATTTTATATGAGGTATTTTTCTTTCTGTCATGAGAGTTAATGTTTTTAGTGTAGTGTATGAGAATAGCTATTTGCCATTTTTTACAATGAGAAATTCAAGCAGTCTTCTGTAACCTTTAGATCTGTTTGCATCAATCTTTGCCACATTTTTAGGTCTTTCATAGCAAGATATTCCAGGGCAATCTTATACTTTCTCTGCTCCGCCACTGGGATCATCAATTTCCCCAAGAAACTTCATTTCCTATAAGTATAGTATTTAGAAAACATCTGGGTATTGGTATTTTCATTGCTGCCAGCTGTCATTGCTTCTAGTAGACACGTGTTTATAACAATCTTATCTAGCTATCCACCCACCCACTTACCTACCTGTATGTAGGTATTAAAAACCATAGATACATATTAAAATCCTCCAATTCCAATCTAATTAGCACAGGGTTCTTCTAGCATCTTTATATGTGTGTGTGTGTGTGTGTGTATGTATTTTTAATTTTATTTTATTGTTAGTTTCCTTGTCTAATAGAAAGAAACATATCTTCCATTTCCATCTATCTATCTATCTATCATCTATCTATCTATCAATCAATCTATCTATCTATCATCATCTATCTATATAGATAGATAGATCTTATTTGCTTAATCCTCAGACAGAAATGAAGTACAGGATTCAGACTCACTAATCCACGTTGCTATGGAAAATAAAATTACCATCAGGAGTTCAATATGAGTTTGCAGTTCTTTGATTTTTTAGCTAAAGCACATTTTCCAAATGCCTGTTTGTGTGACATTTGCTGATGATACGTTGGTGAAAGCATGACCATGTAAATGGAAAGGGAACCTCCTAAGTTCACGGATACAGAGAAGAGTGATGCCTGGGGGTAACAGTCCATCACAGTGTGTCACTGGACCCAATGATTCATAACCCTTCACATCTAAGGGTTCATTTATAAAATCCTCAAAGTCTTATCATGGCATCAGGCTCATAATCCATAATTTTGTGAGGATATCAAGCCTGGATGTAGATGAAGCTCTTCTGATGTACCTCCTCTTCATTCAGAGTTCCCTTAAGTAAAAAGACAAGTTATCCAGCCTGTTTACACTCTCAAAATGGTTACACTCTGTGATCTGCAGAATTCTAAGATGTTCCCAAGATTCCCAAGATTCCCTCCTCCTGGTATACATGCCCTGAATAACTCCCTCTGAGTGGGGATGGGACCTGTGAATATGATGTTCTGTCTCTTGTATGATTATATTATTAATCACTTCACTTTCAGTTAATCAAAAGGGTGATTACATTGAGTGGGGCTGACCTAAACAGGTGAGTCTGTATTTATTTATTTATTTATTTATTTATTTATTTATTTATTTATTTATTTATTTATTTATTTATTTGACAGAGAGAGAGACAGTGAGAGCAGGAACACAAGCAGGGGGAGTGGGAGAGGGAGAAGCAGGCTTCCTGCTGAGCAGGGACCCCGATGTGGGGCTCGATCCCAGGACCCTGGGATCATGACCTGAGCCGAAGGCAGACGCTTAATGACTGAGCCACCCAGGTGCTCCAACAGGTGAGTCTTTTAAAAGAAGGGGAAGTATCCGAGGCATGTTCCTTTTGATTTAGAAGGAAGCAAACTACCAGTTTGTAAAGAGAACCATATGGCAGAGAATGAGAGGTGTTCTCTAGTAACTGCAGTCCTTCATCCTGCAACCACAGAAACTGAATTCTGCCAACATTGGATCTTGGAAGAGTTACTTGAGCCTCAGAAGAGATCATGGGGTCTGGTCAACACCTTGCACTGAGCTGGGTGAGACTCTGAGCATGAACAGGGAACTAAGTAAGTTGCTGGTACCCAGACTTCTAATCCACGGACATTATGAGATAATAAAATACAAAATAAATTTGTATTCTGTTAAGGCAATAGTTTGTGGTGATTTATAGTGCAGCAATATCAAACTAATGTGTGCTCCCATTTAAAACAATAGAGGAAGAGCTTTTTTAGAGAAAATGTTAAATTCAGGCCCATGGGTTCCTGGTTTTCCTATTCTAGAAGCAGGGAATTGTCTCAGATTAGGCCCCAGTTTTGCTCCCTAGGAGTATTTTCATAGTCCAGCTTTCTCTGTAGTTCTTGGCTCTACCTTTTAGATTGCCCTTCCTTTTTCAAAAGAAATGGTCCATGTTTGCAGCAAAGCAACCCTCCTGCAGTGTCTGTTTCAAAAATGGGGCCAAGAGACCTCATTTGATTTCAGATTTTCTCAGCTCCTGTTTCTCAGTCCAAGCTGGCAGGGTTCTTAATAGTACACTTATTTAAATAACTTTAAATAACTGTGAGTTTCCTATGACATTTTGGAAGGTTTACTCCCTGCCCCAGAAGTCACATTAATTTCATGACAGATTTATCTCTACCTTAGGGGCATCAGGCTACTATGTAACAATATTCATGTGATTTTTTTAATTCCATTTTTTGTCAAGCTGATAAGATCTATTAGGCATAGCTTAAATCTTTCTGAGATCTTTAGAAAAGACTTTACAACTACAACCTTGCTTTGATCTTTACCTTGAGGCCACTTACTGCTTCCGAATCTTTGCCAGATCCAGAGACTTGAGATGTGAAAGCTTTATTTTCCAAACCAGCTAGTCACGACGCCTCCATTTTTCCTCCAGGTTGACCTTGCAACATGAATGATTCATTGCTCTGTCTTCTCTTTGTTCTCATACCTTATCATATCCAGCTAAAAGAAGCCAGAAGATAGTTTGCAAATTTGCTAGAACATGTGCTTAGCCAGATCCAGGAGTTCATTAGGTACAGTTGCTGTCTTTCTGGGTACTTTCATGTTGGTCAGATGTTTTGTCTCTACACACTTGCATCACCACCGATATCCCATCCTGCATGCAGTTTCTTCCCCACGTTTATAGATACAGTAGCAATTTGTTTGCAGTTCGTCCAGGCTTGACATGAGGCCTCTCCCTGCTTTTCCTCCTTCCCTGCTGATCACCTGCTGATGTCACAAAGACAAAGCAACATTTTAGGTTTTTCTTACGGCAACATTCCATTTCAAGGTACTGTTTCTATTTCAGATATGTATCTATAATTGTACACACACACACACACACACACACACCCCTCAAAAACCAGAAGGCTTAAACCACCAACAGTATTTTTTCTCACAATTCTGTGGATCAGCAATTTGGGCTGGACTCAACTGGATGTTTCTCCTGTTGTTTTCTACTGGAGGGACTCATGTGGCTGGTCATTCAGTTGAGGCTGGATGGACTCACAACACATGAGGTGGTTAATGTTGGTTGTCATCTGGGCTGAATGTCCATGCCAATTAGCCCGGGCTTCTTCCCATGTTAGAAATATTACAAGAAGTCCCAGTGCAAGAAAAGTTTTTTGTGTGTCTCTGCTTGTGTTACCTTTGTTTTTGTCATATTAGGCAAATCAAGTCACATGGCCAAACCCAGAATTAATGTGGAGGTGACTACAGAGGACATATATGCAATAGATACAGAAAGGTTCGTTGGGTGGTCATAACTCTGACACCTTTCAATTTGTTAATAGGAATGTTCTGTAATGTTAAAATGATGAGTTAGAATTTCTGTGACTTCCCCAACCTACAATGACACAATTACTTAAAATTTTTGGTACCATGCCTGGGTTTGCCATGTGTCTTTTTCAACTCTGTTAACAAAATTATTTTTCCTAAATCTCACCGGTCTGATTTTTTTCCTGTCTTCTTATTAATCTGTAATTGAGGGGGGCAGCATTTATCTCTCTTGGTTCCACATGAGTTTCCATAGGCACTCTATAGAACATTCACCTCCGGTCCTGCCATGGTATCTTTTTCTGTTCCACTCAGGTAGAAAGTGCTTTCTTCTCTAAAGAAGAGATACTGTCATCTTTAAGTTACAGCGATGACTAGGAATGAGCTCTTTCCTAAAATAAGTCATATTCTAATTAGAAAGGAAGATTTCTGAACAACTTAATCTTATAGTAACCCTAATTTAACTTACACGGGTATGATTTGGAAAAAGTGAGCTTGAAGGAATCTTCTCTCTCTGCCGTGATTTCCTAATAAAAAGTTATTGTGAGCCCATGGCATAATTATGAGTTTTTCCTTAAATCTCTTCTATCAGTTCATGGCTTCAGTGTATTTTTAACTGACTCAGAATAAAGAAGTCATTTTTTTTTCTTTGATAGTGTAGACATTAGAGTATGATCCCTAAAATTTCAATAGCTATCCTCTTCCACACTAAGTGAAGAAGACAGTCTGAAGAGTGAGAGAATGAAAAGGAGATTAAAAAAAAAAAAAAAAAAAGAAAATCCTAATGACTTTTGAGCCATTTGTTCTGGTCAATTCTAAGCATTACTACAGTTTCTTTCTTTCTTTTTCTTTTCTTTTCTTTTCTTTTCTTTTCTTTCTTTTCTTTTCTTTTCTTTTCTTTTTCCTTTCTTTTCTTTTCTTTTTCCTTTCCTTTCCTTTCCTTTCCTTTCCTTTCCTTTCCTTTCCTTTCCTTTCCTTTCCTTTCCTTTCCTTTTTTCTTCCTCTCTCTCTCTCTCTTTCTTCTTTCTTTATTTTCTGGATATATTTACTAATAATTACTTTCCTTTTATAAGTAGGAATTTTTTTCTATGTCACTTGCAACTAACACTGTACTTGATTAATATAAAACTGTAATTAAAACATCGATTTCAGAGGTGCCTGGATGGCTCAGTCAGTTAAGCCGAAAGGCAGAACTTTGGCTCAGGTCATGATCCCCAGGTCCTGGAATTGAGCCTCACAACAGGCTTCCTGTTCAGTGGGGAGTCTGCATGTCCCTCTCTCCCACTCATGCTCTCTCTCTCAAATAAATAAAACTTAAAAAAAAAGCATTATTCCATGGTTTAAATAATTTTTCTAGAGAGGTTATTTTGAGGGAAGTTCAATTATGACTACACATTACCAAAAATTAATGATTTTTTTTGTGGATGTGAAAGGTGTATGTTTGCATATAGTATGTTCAATCTCAATTTATATTTTTTCTATAAAAGTCACTATGCTGTCACCTTTCACATCATCTGTTTTTTGTTTAGACTTCCTCACACTAGCCAGTCATCCTGCAGATAGACCTTTATCATTTACTTTGATCTAGATACTATGCTTTGTGCTGGGGAACAATCACCAGCAAGGTATATGCCATTCATTCAAAGAGTTTTCTGTCCACTTTAGGAAAAGAGACAGTGAATTGAAGTACAGTATGATGAAAGTTAGTTGGGGGAGCTTTCTGGCATGATGGAAATCTATTTTAATTGGGTAATGCAGATGTATTCAATTGTCAGAACTCAGAAATTTACAAATACAATTGATGCTCCAATTTTATCTTATTTTCACGTTATAAACATCCTACTCTCTTCTAGTTTGTCTTATAATTACACTTGTCTTTCTCTGTTTTCCTTTCCTTAGGTGTATTCTTGTGGCCTTTACCAAATTCTAGCTATGGACTTAAATTTGATCACATATTCTTCTAGTGGGTCTTGAGCCTGCTGAATGTGACATATAATTTTTCTCCATTAATTACACAATATGCCTGACTACAAGAAAAAATGTACTAAAAAGGAAAACTTGAAAAAAACATGTAAAATTAGGGAATCATTTTGGAAAATATTGCAGGAGTAGATGGGTAAGGGTGAAAAGTTAATTGAGACTCTGAGGAAATAAGAGTTAGAAAAACAATATAGTTTATAAAACACACACCCACAACTCATTTGTGAGTGTTTAGACTTCAACTTGGGTTTTCTGCAGGTTTGTTTCTATCTGTTTAACAGATAATTATTTCATTCTTTTAGTTGATCTTTCTTTTAATAAAGGAAGCATATAACTCAGAGTAAAATAAAATAACTCCAAGTTAGAACTAGAGCAATGTGACTACCATCTGGAAGAGTGACCTAGTTGATGACCTCCACAGTTCCACTTTACTGTCCTCTATGCTCTTTGATGTGGAGCTAGAATCTCTCACCAGGAAGTAATTTATATGCAGAAAAATGATATTAACACAGCTCTGGGGGACCATCTTCCTTTATTTATTTACTGTGCATGTTTCTTTAATGGGAATTTCAATAAAAATAAGTACCCAATATTTATAAATATTCAGTTTGTAAATAATTTTTTAGATGCAGATTTCAACTTTTACATTCTTAGCAGGATTTTTTTTTAAAAGCGCCAGAACTTTTAATTTTAGTTATTAAAGCTTTATTGAGATTTTTAACATTATATTTAAGGTACTTTATAATATTTATCTAGTATGTATTTTGAACATATATTCATTTCTCAGAATATTATTACTTTAAAAAAGCCATTTGTTAGGCTTTTTTATATGTTTTATATGTATGGATTTATTAAAAAAATTTTTTTTTAAAGAAAGGCTGCGTTGAATTAGCAAATCCAGATCTTTTTTTTTTTTTAAAGATTTTATTTATTTATTTGAGAGAGAGAGAATGAGAGAGAGCACATGAGAGGGGGGAGGGTCAGAGGGAGAAGCAGACTCCCTGCCGAGCAGGGAGCCGGATGCGGGACTCGATCCAGGGACTCCGGGATCATGACCTAAGCCGAAGGCAGTGGCTTAACCAACTGAGCTACCCAGGCGCCCTTTTTTTTTTTTTTTTTTTGCAAATCCAGATCTTTTTGTTCTAATTCGTCAGTATCGGCCGTAGATTTAAGCAGCTACATGTGCAAGGCTGTCAAAATTTAGAAGAATGAGAAGGCAAATTAGTTTGGATTTTCATTTCACCCTTGATAGCAACTGACTTCAGAAACTTTTGTAGATTTAGGTTTGTAAGGATAGACTTTGAAAAGTGTTTTTCTTCCTCATAAACAATGATCCTGAAATTGAAATTGTCCCAAACAACTATGGTACTTTTAGTATTCCCTTTTAAATACACTTTAAATTAAATTTGAGCAGGACAATATTATTTGTAAACTATTATCAAATAATTATACAGATTCTACTTCCCTTGTTTTCAATTTATGAAGATATTTGATTGATTCAATAGAAAATGACCCTAATTTTAATTGAACTTACACATTTTGTGTAAAAAGGTGACCGATTTATTAAATCAGGTATGTTTATGCATTATAATAGTGTTATAATTTAGCCAAGTAGTTTACTTAAGATTTTTTTTAAGAAAATCAAAGTAACATCATAATACAACAGAAATTTTCCCTCAAATTGTTATTATGTAGGAAGAAGAAAATAGATTTTGTAAGGAAAATAAATACTTAAGTTTACTTTAAAGACTATCATCTGGGGTTTTTTGAAGATCAGTACAAAGGGAGAATAAAAAGTAAACTATGAAATAGGATAATTTTATGTGGTTATGTGAACCAATCATTTTGGAAAAGTGGTTGGCCCAAGGCGCCTGGGTGGCTCAGTTGGTTAAGTAACTGCCTTAGGCTCAGGTCATGAACCCAGGGTTCTGGGATTGGGACCCACATCGGGTTCTGTCCTCTGAGGGGAAACCTGCTTCTCCCTCTCCCTCTGCCTGCCACTCCCCACACTTGTGCTCTCTCTCTCTGTGTGTCAAATAAATAAAATCTTAAAAAAAGAAAGAAAGGTGGTTGACTGAAGGATTATTGTAATATTTTAAAGCAATACTTTTACACGGAGTTAAGGGATGGCATATAGTGGTTTTATTTTAAATAGGCAAATATTTGATTTGCAAATACTATTGAGTGCATGCAATTCTAAGTTGTATATATTCTTCTATGATGAATAATATAATACTACTTTGGTTGGTATCACTCAGTTTGGCTATTTTCTGATGTTTGTGGTGTCTATCTCTGTAACAAGCCAGCCCCAAATCAAATGACCTATATATAGCACTTTATTATTCTTAAGGATTCTCAGCCAAAGATTCAGAAAGGGAAAATAGGGATAGCTTTTCTTACCTCCATGTTGTCTGGGGCCTCCGCTGCAAGACTTGAATGGCTCAGGATGGCTTCTCTAGATGGAGTTGAAATACTTGGAGCTAGGTTATCCAACCTTTTTTTTTTTTTTTTTCCTGACACATCTGGCTCCTACTGGGATGGTTGAAGACAAAATGAGCTATATTGTTGTCTGCACTGTTCCAAAAAACCAGTATGGTCCCTGAATCCTGGGTATAACACCGCTTTACTCCATAGCTTTCAGGGTTTGCTGGAGCACCTTCTCTAGAAGCACTTCCTCTCGGAGCCCTGATGCACCATGCTTAAGAGGCTGTACGTAAACATCCCAGGCAAAGTCAGCCGTCTTTGTTGTACCTGCCCCTCAACTATCCCAGCTCAGGATTCAAATCACTACATCTGATATATCTTTAAAATAAAATGAAATTTTCTGTAACTGATACTTATCTTTATACAGATTGGCAATATACATATAATTACTGAAAAGATGCTTTTTATTTTTATTTATTTTTATTTTTTTTGAAAAGATGCTTTTTAAAACTCAAATCCTAGACATTATTAATTATTGTCAGCTGTGTTAAACTCATTATCTTATTGCCTATAATCTTGTAATTTTAATAGTTACTCCTTTAAGAAGGCAGGTTATTTCCTAATTTGTGACCATACTAATTGTTTTAAGTTTTATGTTTTTTTAAAGAATAATTGATACTCTCTGCATGTTTTGTACTATCAATCATATAGCTGATTATATCTGCTGTAATCCCTGTGACATCATCATCCAATAAATTATTTTGAAATTCCAAACATTTTACTATTTCACAAAAGTTTAATATTCTTTTTTTAAAAGATTTTCAAAATATTTATGTAAAATCCGTTTCTTTAAAATTTAGTAATAAATTATTAAAATAGAATTCATTATTAAATAAAACACTTTTCTTATATTTAAGGATGGATCGCTGGCTTGATAAAAAATGAGAAAACTCACTTTCTCAATGTAAAGTTGTACTACCTACATAAAAAATACTGGAAAAAAAAAAGTGAAACTGACATTACAAGGAATTCTCTGATTCATGGATGGAAGAAATGGGGCAAAATTGCCAATGAAAAAAATTATGAAAAGTATAGCTTTTTCTTGGCTTTGTATATATTTTAACTTACCAGAATGTGTCTCATACAACAGGACATATTTGAATAGTATATGGTGCCTGTAAACTTTCAATTCCATATTGATTCCAATCATTCAGAATTTTTTTTAGGAGAAATAGAAATTATAAACGTAGGTATGGTAATCTCTTAACTGTCAACAACTGTTTTTTACGTCTTTTCAAATTTGAACTGAAGAAGAGAAATATCTTACAGAGTAAGTTGCCGTATTTCAGAGGCTGGAGAGAATACACAATGGCTAAGATACCAATTATGCCTTGTACAGTTGACACAACTAAGTGCTTACCGAATGGAAAATCAGGAAAGCACATGATTTTCAGGCCCTACCACTCTTCAGTAATGCAGTTATTTGTTAAATTATAGATTTAAGGGGCGCCCCCAGTGGCTCAGTCAGTTAAGCATCTACCTTCGGCTCAGGTCATGATCTCAGGGTCCTGGGATTGAGCCCTACATCGGGGCTCCCTGCTCAGGGGGAAGCCTGCTTCTCCCTCTCCCTCTGCCTGCGCTCTGCCTACTTGTGCTCTCTCCGTATCAAATGAATAAAATCTTTTAAAAATTATAGACTTAACTGTAAAAAGTAGGTTAATATCTGATCAGTGGATGGATTTAAAGGTGTGACTGGACTTGCTGTTTTTCTTGCTTCCTTGCAGGTTCAATTCCAAATTATTACTGAAGGTGTGTGTGTGTGTGTATGTGTGTGTTGAGCAATAACAGTAAAGTACTCACATCATCGAATGTTAAATGTTAAGTACATTTAAAAAATTTTTCTGATTTATATAGAACAGCTCTGTTGACATTTACTCTAATGTTGCCAAAGCAGTGGTATGAAGAATGGTTGGTGCCTTAGCACAAATCAAGACAGTGACACCAGAACATATTAGTAGTCATTTTTCTTCACTGCCATATATACTGGCTCAAAAAAAAAATAGTTTCACTAAAGAATGCCTTTAATAAAAGTGAACATTATTAAATTTTATTACATTTGGCGCTTGAATATGTCTATTTTTAATATGTCTACTGAGATTTAATTGACATACCATCAACTGCACATATTTAGGACATATGATTTAGTACTTTTGACTAATGTATACACCTGTGAAACCATCACCACAATCATGATAATGAACAAATCTATCAGCCCCAGATGTTTTCCCATGCTCCAGAGCAATCTCTTTCTGCTTTTTCATGCCACCTCTCTCACTACCTATCCCCTGGCAATGAATCCTATGCTTCACTGTAATTTAGTTTGTATTTTCTGTATTTCTATGCTTTTTGCCAACTCTGTATCTTCTTTGGTGAGGTATCTGCTTAAATTATTTGTCTGTTTTTTATTCAGCAGTTCATTTTCTTATTAGTTTTTTTTAAGATTTTATTTATTTATTTGAGAGAGAGACTGAGATAGAGAGAGCATGAGAGGGGGGAGGGTCAGAGGGAGAAGCAGACCCCCCGCTGAGCAGGGAGCCCGATGCGGGACTCGATTCCGGGACTCCAGGATCATGACTTGAGCCAAAGGCAGTCGCTCAACCAACTGAGCCACCCAGGCGCCCATTTTCTTATTAATTTTTTTTAAGATTTTATTTATTTGAGAGAGAGAGAGAGATTGAGAGAATGAGTGGGGGGGGAGGGCAGAGGGAGAAGCAGACTCCCCATGGAGCAGGGAGCCCAACATGGGACTTGATCCCAGGACCCTGGGATCATGACCTGAGCCGAAGGCAGATGCTTACCCGGCTGAGCCACCCAGGTGCCCTCTTACTGAGTTTTGAGAGCTCTTAATGTATTCTAAGTATAAGTCTTCTATCAGATGTGCAATTTTCAAATACTTTCTCTTACTCTGTATCTTGCCTTTTTATTTTCTTTATGGTATATTTTGAAGAACAGAATTTTACATTTTGATGAGGTCCAACTTCTTATTTCTCTTCTTTAAGGAACTGTCACTTAACAAGTTTTGGTGTAGTGTCAAACAAGAATATCTAAGATGATCTGAAATGACTGTTAAAATACTTACCGATAAGAATTTTTTTCATATATTCCAAACAAAGTTTGGAGTAAAGTATTGCAACATGTTAAATGCAGAAACAGATACAAGAATTCAGCTCTCCTCTGCCAAGCTAGACATTAAGGAGACTTGCAAAAATGTAATTCAATGCTAATCTCATTTTTTTGTTTGCTTTGGAAAATGTAATTATTTTTCATAAAATAAATTTTATATTAACATGTGGCAGGTGTATTATTGTTATTTTAAGTAATTAATACATATATATTTTTAAAATGTTCTCATTTCAAATTTCCAGTATGGCAAATATTGGTAGATACAGCCACATAAACAAAATCTTTTTGGGGGAGCCCAATAACGTTTAAGTGTGTAAAGAATCCTAAGACCAAAAAGTTTGAGGAATGCTAATTTAAGACATATATCAAAAATAAATGATTTGAGTTATCATTATTTCCCTTTTACACACAAGGAAGTTAATTCTCAGGTAAGTCAAGGAATTGTCCACTCCACTCACCTAGAATATGACAGAGTTTAGGTTCTGACCGAGGCTTTGATTTAGGAATGGCTATGGGAAGTAAAGAAAAAAAGGAGGAATAAGGGAAAAGGAAAAAGTGATTAAAAAAAAAAAGGAATAGTACATGGAAATCTGATCCTGAGGGAGAGGAGGAGATTATGAGTCTCATGTTATTAGACTCTATTTTTGCAGTCTAATGTGCTTTCAGTGAATATTTGTACTTTCTAATACTAATTCTGATAAAATTGCTAGAACATTTTATTGTTTTGTTTTTGAATTTTGGATTTAGAATTCTTTGTTATTTTGTTATTTTTTGGTTTTGCCTTCAAAGTTTCATTGAGAGAAATTAGGCTAAGATAAAATAATCATTTGTTTGAAAACTAGTGATGCCTTCAGGAAATTGTAAAGGATCTTTTTATTTACTGTTACTCTGTTACTTCTTCTCTGGCATCAATTTCTCTTTCCTTTAAGCACTCTTCTTCCTGGCATACAGTGCCCTATTTTTTTTCTTTTTTTTTTTTTGAGGGCTTACTAGAGCAGATGTCTGAGAAATTTCAAATTTCTTCTCCTCCTTTTCTCTTTATTCTTTTTCCTGATGACTTTAAAAGTGTGTTTCATTATCTCCATCTTCTTTCTTAGTTTGGTGATTCATAACTTGCCATTAATGATTTGTTAAAGAAAAACAATGAAATAATGATTTCTACCTCCCATAGACATATGCATTTTAATGCATATTTTAGCTGATATGCATTTCCGAAATGGATATGAATTTTTGGATGACTTTATAATTACAATAAATTGCATCATTTATTCATGAAGGATTCTTTCAATTATACTTATTTTTGTAAAGTTTTTATTAAAGGCTATCTTATTAAAATATGTAGAGACTTCTTATTAATACTGATTAATACTTATTGATACTGGTAGTACTTATTGACCCTCATAAAGCGTTGGTAAAACAGAAGTAAAATGGCAGATACGGTCTCTATTTTCAAAGAGCTTACACTCTGAGAAGCATAGACAAATATAATTAAACAAATTAATTAAAAACTCATTTAAAAATAGAGCCGTTGAATAGTAATGAGTTATTATGAAAGTAAAACAGGGAAAGAATGTGGGCCAGATGATAGTAAGTTGTTCTTTTATAGGTAGGAGAGAAAAGGCCTTTAAGGAACTTTAACTGAAAAGTAAACATTAAAAGGACCAGTTGAAAGGGAGGGAAGATTTTAGGTGAGAGTGAACCACAGTGCAGAGGTCTATGTGTGGAACTAACTTGGCTGCTCAATGGCAGAAGGAAGCTGAATTTGCCAGATCACAGTGACAAGAGTGGGGGTTCATCAAGTCAATAAGCTAGAGGAGTGCAAGATCACATAGGACTTTGCAGATCAAAATAAGAAATTTGGATTGTAGTCTAAGTGCAACAGGAAAACATGGAAGTGTTTAAAGAAAGAATGGCATGATTTAAAGTTAGATAGATTACTCATGGAATCTAATAGACTGAGAGGGGAAGAGCAGAAGCAGAAAAATCATTTAGAAGATTATTCCCTAACTCCAGAGAACATCCAGCGTTGGCTTGCCTGTGGGTAGAAATAGAGAGCACAGTGGTGAAAACCAGGATATAGTTTGGTGGAAGTGACACACTGAGATGTGATTCAGGCTGCTACTCAGTGCTTAGGCTCTACTGATTGGGGGGAATGATAGTACCAGGAAGCGGAGATTGAAAGCTAGATTTGGAGGCATCAGAAGTGGTGTTTGTTGTTGAAACCATGAAGTCAGACTTGTGTACAGCAAGTACATTCAGACTTATTCCCTAGAAACAAATACCCGTTAGTATGAAAGAAGTAGTCCGGTTTCATGTATGCTTTACTTGTTTTCATGGGTATGTTTATACAACTTGGAGTTGGTGAGGATAGCTTTCCCATCTTTTCTGTTAATTTCTAGTGAACAATCTCCAACTAGTAGCATATTTGAACTCTTTTTTTCCTATTACAACAATACTTCTCAAAACTTGTCCTTTAATGAAATTCTTTCTCTTAAGAAAGAGGAGAATATTTAGAATTTACAACTGATGATCTCATAACACATATCTTCCAGGATTAAGCTTCAAGATGATTTGATTCTTCAGTAAGCATTTTAAATGTATTTGTCACTTGAAAACATTCCACATTTTCTTTTCTTTTTCCCCCCCCACATTTTCTTTTTATTTTTAATGTGGTTACCATGGTAATCATCGCTGTTACTTGATGTTTGCCTCAAAAAAGGAACATGTCATTTTAGACAGAAATGATGAAGAATGTAGTTTCCCAACCTACCTGTATCTTTTTTCTTTATTATTAGCATAACGTGATGATAATTTTACTTTATTTTTTGTGATGATAATTTTAAAGTTCAGAATATATAAATCCCAACTTGCTCAAGGATTTGTGGCGTGTGTTAGATCTTTTTGCTTCATGTTGCTATAATGTAAATACCACACGACTACCTGATTGTAACACTTAAGCAACAGTTGTTTTAGTAGGATAGTTCTGTGGCGTGAAAATTGATTCCCTGTGTGAGGTAGAGACCTTGAATCATGCTGCATAGTAAGTGGTTATATAAATAATTGGCAAAACTTCTAGCAAAGGTGAAACTGCCACTAAAATACTCATATTTAAGATTTGATTTTTTGAGGAACCTCCACACTGTTTTCCAAAGTGGCCGTACCAACTTGCATTCCCACCAACAGTGTAAGAAGGTTCCCCTTTCTCCACAACCTCTCCAACATTTGTTGTTTCTTTCCCTGTCAATTTTTGCCATAACTGGTGTAAGGTGGTATCTCAATGTGGTTTTGATTTGGATTTCCCTGATGGCTAATGATAATGAACATTTTTTCATGTGTCTGTTAGCCATTTGTATGTCTTCTTCAGAGAAGTGTCTTTTCATATCTTCTGCCCACGTTTTGACTTGATTATTTGTTTTTTGGGTGTTGAGTTTGAGAAGTTCTTTATAGGTCTTGGATACCAGTCCTTCATCTATAGTGTCATTTGCAAATATCTTCTCCCATTCTGTGGGTTGCCTCTTTGTTTTGTTGACTGTTTCCTTTGCTGTGCAGAAGCTTTTTATCTTGATAAAGTCCCCAAAGTTCATTTTTGCTTTTGTTTCACTAGCCTTTGGAGATGTATCTTGAAAGAAGTTGCTGTGGCCGATGTCGAAGAGGTTACTGCCTATGTTCTCCTTTAGGATTTTGATGGATTTCTGTCTCACATTGAGGTCTTTCATCCATTTTTGAGTTTATCTTTGTGTATGGTGTTAGAGAATGGTTGAGTTTCATTCTTCTGCATGTGGCTGTCCAATTTCCCCAGCACCATTTATTGAAGAGACTGTCTTTTTTCCATTGCATATTTTTTCCTGCTTTGTCGAAGATTATTTGACCATAGAGTTGAGGGTCCATATCTGGGCTCTCTATTCTGTTCCATTGGTCTATATGTCTGTTTTTGTGCCAGTACCATGCTGTCTTGGTGATCACTGCTTTGTAATAGAGCTTGAAATTGGGCAACGTGATGCCCCCAGCTTTGTTTTTCTTTTTCAACATTTCCTTGGTGATTCGGGGTCTTTTCTGATTCCATACAAATTTTAGGATTGTTTGTTCCAGCACTTTGAAAAATGTCATTGGAATTTTGATCGGGATGGCATTGAAGGTATAGATTGCTCTGGGTTGCCTAGACATCTTAACAATGTTTATTCTTTTGATCCACGAGCATGGAATGTTTTTTCATCTTTTTGCGTCTTCTTCAATTTCTTTCATGAGTGTTCTGTAGTTCCTAGAGTATAGATCCTTTACCTGTTTGGTTAGGTTTTTCTGAGGTATCTTATGGTTTTTGGTGCTATTGTAAATGGAATTGTTTCTCTAATTTCTCTTTCTACAGTTGCATCGTTAGTGTATAACAAAGCAAGTGATTTCTGTGTATTGATTTTTTTATCCTGCCACATTACTGAATTGCTGTATGAGTTCTAGTAATTTGGTGGTGGAGTCTTTTGGGTTTTCCACATAAAGCATCATGTCGTCTGTGAAAAGAGAGAGTTTGACTTCTTCTTTGCCAATTTGAATACCTTTTATTTCTTTTTGCTGTCTGATTGCTGTTGCTAGGTCTTCTAGTACTATGTTGAGCAATAGTGGCAAGAGTGGGCATCCTTGACGTGTTCCTGATCTTAAGGGAAAGGCTCTCAGCTTTTCCCCATTGAGGATGATATTCGTTGTGGGTTTTTCATAGATGGATTAAAAATAGAGCTACCCTATGACCCAGCAATTGCACTACTGGGTATTTACCCCAAAGACACAGATGTAGTGAAAAGAAGGGCCATATGCACCCCAGTATTCATAGCAGCAATGTCCACAATAGTCAAACTGTGGAAAGAGCTGAGATGCCCTTCAACAAATGAATGGATAAAGAAGATGTGGTCCATATATACAATGGAATATTACTCAGCCATCAGAAAGGATGAATACCCAACTTTTGCATCCACATGGATGGGACTGGAGGAGATTATGCTAAGTGAAATAAGTCAAGCAGAGAAAGTCAATTATCATATGGTTTCCCTTATTTGTGGAACATAAGGAATAGCATGGAGGACAGTAGGAGAAGGAAGGGAAAAATGGAAAGGGGGAAAATTGGAGGGAGAGACGAACCATGAGAGACTATGGACTCCAAGAAACAAACTGAGGGTTTTAGAGGGGTGGGGTTGGGCAGGTGGGTTAGCCCGGTGATGGGTATTAAGGAGGGCGTGTACTGCATGGAGCACTGGGTGTTATACGAAAACAATGAATCGTGGATCTCTACATCAAAAACTAATGATGTATTGTATGGTGACTAACATAACATAATAAAATTAAATTAAATTAAAAAAAAAGATTTGAGCTGCGTGATGTGCTATGTCTGCAAGTCTAAATTTTAAAATGAGTTTCCTGATGCGTGATTTTAATTTTATCTGAGTCAACTACCCATTTGACCCAATTTTATGTACATCTTTAATCCCCTTTCCTAAGAAAACTTGGTATAGGAGAGAACTGCTACTTGACTGTTCAATATCAATTTTCACCTTCAATTAGTGGAACTTGATTTTATTTAGGGTGGCGATATGCCCACTTCTTTAGCAGGTAAAGATTGCCATCAAGCTATATATAAAAAGTATGTTAGTCTGTCAGGTTTCTGGGAAAGGTTTTTAAAAGGTTCTTACCTGTGACATTTGCTGTTTTCCCTTTTTTCTTTTTTTTTTTTTTTAAGATTTTATTTATTTTGACAGAGAGATACAGCGAGAGAGGGAACACAGCAGTGGGAGTGGGAGAGGGAGAAGCAGGCCTCCCGCGGAGCCGGGAGCCCGATGCGGGGCTCGATCCCAGGACCTGGAATCATGACCTGAGCCGAAGGCAGACGCTTAACGACGAGCCACCCAGGCGCCCCTTCCCTTTTTTCTTACATACTTTCTAGAGGTTATGACATATTGCTTCAGAGGCCATACCTGGCCATAAAGTACTTTGGGCATAGGAGCTTTGAGTTAAGGATGGCCAGGGAGAAAGACTTAAAATAAGAAACAAGAAGAGGACAGGAGAAGAGAGGAGGGGAGGGGAAGGGAGGGGAGGGAAGGAAAGGGAAGAGAAGAGAAGAGAAAAAAAAGAAAAGAGAGAAAAAAAAAAAAAAAAGAGAAAAGAAAACCCTGAGATTCTTAGGTCATTCTGGAGCCTCCTGTACTACCTACCTCTGGATTTCATGTTATATAAAATAAAATAAGGCTTTTTACACTGGTTAAGTCACAAGGTTTTCTGTTATGTTTTGCCAGGTACACTACCCAACTCATTCGCCTTACGTAACAAAGTCAGTTGTTTTCGTGTGCACATTTCAGTATGCAGTATCTCTACTAATATTGGTAATTCTCTCTGAGGTTTACTGTATGTTTGTTCTGTATGAGCTGCTTTGAATCTTTCATTCAACCTTTACAACAGCTCTATGGGGTATATTGTTATCTCCCTTATTTGATGAGAGAAATAAGTACTAGGATGGGTAAAGGCTTTTACCATGGTCACATGGCTTCTAGAATTCACCTCGCCTGACTCAGAGGCCACATTCCTCACATGCCTTTATCTGCCTTCTAGACTGTTTTACATCTGTGCTTGAAATAGGGCCCCAAAATGGAGTTTGTGGAAGAATATTTTGTTGCTGAAGGTAGCTAGCAATAAACCTGAGAGTAGGTGACAATCATATGCAATTTTACTCAGCAGCTTATTATTTGTCTGGCTAAACAAACATTTCTCATTGTTTGTTTTAAACTTTGTGCTTCAGGAAGTTAGTAATAAACAAGGAGAAGAATGTTCTTTCTTTTAATAGGCCTACCATTAATAATCTGTGGATCAAAATAGGAAAGTGAAATTCAGTCTCAAGATTACAAATAAAGGAAACGATGATACAATAAAGAGTCAAAATTCTAGAAAATCCTCCATGGGAATTAATTATATGGGTCCTATAACTGCAGATATATCAATTTATTGAGTAAACTCTATCTGCTGGGGTATGTGTTAAGCTCAGTACAGAAATTATCATATTTAATTCAAGCAACATTATACCTAGGATGCAATGCATTCCTTATTTCATAGAGAGTAGAGAACTAAAGAAATACCAGGTAATTTGGCACATTCAAACACACAGACTCCACGAGAGTAGGAAAAATATCTTACTTCATGTTGTATTACTTCTCCGAAAATAGTACCTGTCATATAGTAGATACTCAGTGATATTGTCCGTGAATAAAAATAGCACATCTGGGAAGGGAAGAAGGTAGTTTTAAGAAACCTTGCTTTGTTTAACTCCACAATGCAACTTTAAACCACTCTTCAGTATTCTTTAATTTCAAGAAATTGACAATTCTATTCTGAAAATAGAAATCAGAAGAGACGGTTTAAGAATAAATAGACACTAGTAAAATAATTATTATGCTTAGATATTATTTCTTGAGGAAGGACCCTTGACAATAAGAAGAAAACAGGGATTTTAATGCCAAGTTAACATAAAGCAAATTATTTATATACATATTTTTGTTATTGTTCTAAACTCATTGAGAGTGTAAGTATGAAGATTAACTTTTAAACTTGTGTTTCTCCCTTGACTCTATTTCTTTGCCTGTAGCATCTGCTGATATAGGATCCATACAGGGATGGACTCATAGCCGTATCTCATTAAGCCTAAACCTTTTACTGAAATACTAGGTTTATGATTTAATATAAAGTTTATTGATTTTATTTAAATATAAAAGCAGTAGTAATAATAATAGTTACTCATTAGTGCACTTACTCTGTTCCCTTTCTTTTTTTTTTTATTCTTATGTTAATCCCCATACATTACATCATTAGTTCTAGATGAAGTGTTCCATGATTCATTGTTTGTGCATAACACCCAGTGCTCCATGCAGAATGTGCCCTCCTCAGTACCCACCACCAGGCTAACCCATCCTCCCACCCCCCTCCCCTCTAGAACCTTGTTTGTTTTTCAGCGTCCATCGTCTCTCATGGTTCGTCTACCCCTCCGATTTCCCCCGCTTCATTCTTCCCCTCCCGCTACCTTCTTCTTTTTTTTTTCTTAACATATATTGCATTATTTGTTTCAGAGGTACAGATCTGAGATTCAACAGTCTTGCACAATTCACAGTGCTTACCAGATCTGTGCCCTTTCTTGTTCTCCAAACTGACTCTGATGATCTATTGTGATAGTAGCACATAGGGAAGCATTGGATCTAACTTGTCCCCTAAATACCATTTTAACTATGTGTGTGTGTTTGTGTGTGTGTGAATTGATGTGGTATTTATCTGTGAATGTGTGAAAGAGGTGTTGTTTGAATTAGCCAGATAATCAGATAATTGAGTCTTAAGGTATCCATCCATATACTCATATATTTAACAATTGTTGAGCAACTGACATCTATAGAAAAAGATTTCAATAGTTAGAAAAACTAAATATTTATTCTGACTGTCTTGCTATTATCTTAAAATAAGATAAATCAGTTCTGCTCAATCTTTTTTTTCCCCACTATTACCCACCCTAAGGAGCTTTTTTAGATATTATTTTCCTAATCACCTCCCATGAAATTTTAATACCACATATATACTGTATATTTGCTTATGTACTTTACATATAACTGTGCTTTATAAATACATACATACATACTTTTTGTTCTTCCTATACAGATCAGATTTAGTGGCCTCAGGGGTGATACCTCTCGTGAGAATGCATGAGATAAATAATCATTTGTGTAGTATCATTAGTAAGAACTTCATGACAATAAAAATAAATGAGTTGATGCAGACTCAATGAGACCTACTTCATTATTTAATTGTAATAGTGGAACTGAACTTGAAGTGCTTATAAAATGTGTGCACAAAGTTTTTATGGGGTACCTGGGTGGCTCAATCAGTTAAATGTTGGACTCTTGATTTCGGCTCAGGTCATGATTTCAGGGTCATGAGATTGAGCTTCATGTTGGGCTCTGTGCTCAGCGGGGAGTCGGCTTGAGATTCTGTCTTCCTCTTCCTCTGCCCCTACCTACCCTCTGTGTTCGCTCGCACTCTCTCTTTCCCCCAAATAAATAAATAAATAAATAAATCTTAAAAAAAAAGTTTTTGCTACTACTCTCTTTAAGAAGTGGAGCTTAATACTTTTCTTAGGTGTGGGCTGCATTTAGTGACTTACTTCTAACAAATAGAATACGATAGAAGTGACAGTGTGTAACTTATGAGAGTCTGCCATAGAAATCATTGCAGCTTCTCCTAGCTCTCTCTTTGGGGTCATTGGCTTTCGGGAAAGATCTGTCAAGTTGCAGGAACACTCAAATCCTATATTTATTTATTCATTTTGATGAGGAGTGGGTGGTTTTATTTTTGTTTTTAAGTATAGGATAATAAAAGAATATTATATTAATTTCAGGTCTATAATGTAGTGATTTGACAATTCTATACAGTACAAAATGCTCACCATGGTAAGTGTAGTTGCCATCTGTCACCATACAGAGTTATTTTGTATACAGTATTCATACAGTATTATTGACTATATTTGCTATGCTGTACTTTTCATTCTTGTGACTTATTTATTTTATAACTGGAAGTTTGTACCTCTTAATCTCCTTTACCTATTTTGCCTATCTCCCCACTCACCTCTGGCAACCACCAGTTTGTTCTCTGCATTTATGAGTCTATTTTTGGTTTTTATTTGTTTGTTCATTTGTTTTTTGTTTTTTTTAGCTTCCATATATAAATGATATCATGTAGTATTCATTTTTTTCTGTCTTTTTTATTTAGCATAGTACCCTTTAGGTCCATCCATGTTGCCATGAATGGCAACATTTCATTTTTTAAAAAATATATATGTTATATATTATATTTTGCAATATATATACATATATATGTGTGTATGTGTGTGTGTGTTTGTGTGTTTGTGTGTGTGTGTGTGTATACCACATCTTCTTTATCCATTCATCTTTCAATGGACACTTAGGTTGCTTCCCTATCTTGGCTGTTGTAAAAAAAAGCTGCAATAAACATAAGGCTGAATATATCTTTACAAATTAGCATTTTTGTTTTCTTCAGGTAAATACCCAGAGGTGGAATCACTGGGTCATATGGTATTTTTATTTTTAACTTTTTGAGGAATCTCCAGACTGTTTTCTGTCGTGGCCTTACCAATTTACACTCCCACCAGCAATGCATGAGGATTCCTTTATCCTCCACATCTTTGCCAACATTTATTATTTCTTATCTTTTTTATTAATTTTTTTTAAAATTTAATTCCAGTATACTTAACATACAGTATTCTATTAATTTCAGGTTATTTCTTGTCTTTTTGATACTAGCTATTTGGACAGGTATGAGGTGATATCTTATTATGGTTTTGATTTGCATTTCCCTGATGATTAGTGATGTTGAGCATCTTTTCATGTGTCTGTTGGCCATCTGGATGACTTCTTTGAAAAAAATGCTTATTTAGGCCCTCTGCTCATTTTTTAATCAGATTTTTTTTTGGTGTCGATTTGTATAAGTTCTTTATATATTCAGATATTACCCCGTATTGGATATGTCGTTAGCAAATATCTTCTACCATTCAGTGGGTTTCCTTTTCATTTTGTTGTTGGTTTCTTCAACTGTGCAAAAGCTTTTTAGTTTGATATAGTCCCAATTGCTTGCTTTTGCTTTAGTTTCCCTTGCCTGAAGAGACAAATCCAGAAAAATATTGCTAAGGCTGATGTCAAAGAGAGTACTATTTTTTTCTTTGAAGAGTTTTATGGTTTTAGTCTTAAATGTAGGTTTTTAATCCATATTGAGTTTATTTGTGTGTATGGTGTAAGAAAGTGGTCCAATTTTGGAAAGGTCCACGTGGCAAGAGGCTGAGGTCGCCGGCAAACAGCCATATGAGTGAGCCATTTGGCAGCGGATCCTCAAGTGCCACTCAAACCTTCAAACTGTTGTAGCCACTGCCAAGATCTTGACTGCACCCTAGTGAGAATCCCATGTCAGAAACACCCAGCTCAGGCTGCCGCAGAACCATTCCCAGAATTCTGACCCACAGAAACCATGAGATTCAAAGTTTGTTTTATGCTGCTAATTTTTGTGGCAATTTGTCATACAGCAAATGATAACTAATATACCATGTTTAATGATCTTTTCACGTATTTGCTTTATTTTGATAAAATTATTCTCATTATGGGAATAGATTCTGTGGAATTATGTTATTGCATTTAAATAGTACAGCCAATTACCTCTTCTAATATCCAAACTTTTGTTCGAGGATCTGCAAATACCTTAGATTTTAAAGCTGTGGTCATAATAAAAATTAATTTTGTATTTGTCTATTATTTATAGTTTACAATCACTTTATCATTACATTACCATGTTTAAGCCTTAAATAGTGCTGAAAGGTACATTAATCATATTTTCCTACTTTATGAAGGAAAAAAAGGCTCAGAGCTTTTAAGTATTATGTTCCCAGAGTCACACAGCAGGTGACTCAGTGCCAGGCCTTTGATTCAAGAATAGCGCTATTTCCAAGGCATCATTTTGCCTATTAATGGCTTCTAATATATGACATGTGAAGATGAAAGAAATGGATGTAGGCTGACTGTATTCCACTACTAAAAACTATCTATCTGAGGCAAATTATATTGGAATGTTAAAATATGTATTTATGCAATGATCATTTTAGGCAAATTGTCAAATGACTATGTGCATTAAGTGAAACATTCTAAAATGTAAATGATTAACTTCTTAGAAGTACATTATTTATTTTTATAAGGGTTTTATATTTTTATATAAAGGTTTTTATTTTTATAAGGGTTTCATTGTGAGAACAAATGGAGAAGGAATCACAATGTTAGGCCATTCTTGTTGAATTAGAGATAAGTATTAGTTAGGACATAATATGATGAAAAGGCCCCCTTAAGTCTTCATCCATCTGCTTCTTTGGATTTTTTTTAATTTTTTTTCTTCTTTTTTTTTTTCTCTCTGCTCCTTTGAATTTTAGATGCTTTCTTTTCCTTATATATTATTTTTCTATTTTTGTGACATGTTTAGGAACTGGCATAAGATTCTTACTGGGAATAATGGGAAAATATTGGTAGTACTCACTGTATGATAGTTAAAAATATAATTACATAGAATCCCTAAAATTGATTTTTTGAGCAATACTATTTCTTTGAAAATAACAATACTGAATTTTGGATGGCTCATTATAATGAATTAATTTTAATCACATCAAAGAGGCACTGCTATGATAGACTTCTTTGGAAACAGAAACAACATCATATTAACTTCAAAACAATTGTATCAAAGTTTTGTAAAAGAATTTTGCATGTATTAAATTTACCATCTGCATATCTTAGAGAGGATCATCAGCCTTAAAAATAACATAAGTCATATTAAATGTTATTATCTGATATTTTTCCAGGAGAATCTAGCAGGGTGGAATATATAAATGTAATATATTTCACTAGGGTATTAAGACTATATATACAAAGAAATACAGCGTGGTAGTTGAGCACATGGGTTTAGCTGGCAGATTTAGTGGGCTTAAAACCTTACTCTGCCACTTACTGTATTTGAAATCCTGGACAAGTTATTTCAATTCTGTCTTAATTCCTACATTTTTCTATATCTTAAGCCACTAAATTTTCTCTTATATATTAATAATAACAGTTTCTAACTGATGCACTTGCTGGTATCATGTTTTCTTAGTATAATTTATTATTCATTATTTTGTTACTATTAATAATGCTAAATTAAGTATTCAGTAATATTACATATTATTATAAATAGCATGAACAATCTATATTGACCTCATACTAATGGTACAATCCATCCATAGTATAATTTCTCCTAAGACTTCTGTTAATGACTTAGTATTTTATATTTCCAAAGGCTACTCTGGGTACTGTCCTCTCTCTTTAAGCCATATAGGCTCAAAATATATTATTTTTCACCTTTCTAATTAGTTAATTTTAAAGTACAATTCTTTTGGGGCGCCTGGGTGGCTCAGTCACTTGAGCACCAACTCCTGGTTTTGACTGTCATGATCTCGTAGTTGTGAGATCAAGCCCTGCACTGGGCTCTGTGCTCAGCAGAGTCTACTTGAGATTATCTCTCCCTTTCCCTCTGCCCCTCCTGCTTGTGCTCTCCCTCTTTCTAAAATAAATAAATAAATAAATAAATAAATAAATAAATAAATAAGTCTAAAAAAATAAAATATAATTCTTTTATTGTCATAAAAGATTTTTTTTTTCCTGATGTTACATTGTAATGAGGACATTAGTTTGTAGTCTTTTTTATGATCATTTATATATGAGCTTTAGGAAAAAAAACCTCAACAGTAATCTTGATATAATGTATTTCTTTAGTCTTCTTATAATGCAAGATGCTTCTTTTCAGATTCTGTTTTCTGTCTGTGTCATGAAGAAAAAAAAAAAAATCCTTGGGGAGCATACCTTGTATAAATGGTGTACTATATAAACATCTTAGGTTAATGGGAAGTGAATCTTCCAACTTGCTAAGTGTTTTAAATTTGCTATGCTTTTCTGCCTTTGAAATCACTCATACATTTGGAGATTGGGAAAATCCTGTATTTATTGGAGAATATAGGGATTTTCATATGGATTTTTTGTTGTTGTTCCAGAACATAATCCACCTTATTTTAATAACCATCATCATCTGCCTCACATCATCTAACATTTGTAACTGCGTCTCTTATTGTGTTTGTGTTATTCTTTACAGTTTACAAAGCACGTATGCTTTTATATCATAGCACACGTGAAACTTTTAAAAATAGTCATTATTATTTTCATATCGCGGATGACAAATATTGTCCTATATCACCTATTAGAAACTTGTGGAATCAGTACTTAAAATTGGGTCTTGTTACTCTAAACCCAGTGATGCTGAGGCTATATTATATATGGTAAATTAAATCGTTGGTTACAAGCGTTCCCTCTCCTTTTACTTACATGCATCTGCCACAAGCCATGATGGATGGAGTATACTTCCCTGATACTATCAACCATGTGACTTGCTTTAGTTAATAGGATGTGAGTAGATGTGATGGCAGCAGGAACTTGAATACACTATGTGGTCATGATGCCTCTCTTGTACTTCTGACACCACTAGAAGAAGCTGCCCATCAGTCAAAGGAGTCAGAGAGACAAGTGAAGCAGACCAAGCCCCATTTGACCCGGTCGGACTCAAAATCTTTCAACTGTCTGACCCACGGCACACGAGGCAGTTTTCTGATGCTTTGTTATATGGTGTTATTGTGACAGTAGCTCATTGAAACACCGTGTTCTAAGGGTGAATCAACTGTGTAAAAAACAGATGATGGAGCTATGAGGAAGATAAATATATGGACTTAGTCCTTGTGTTATTTAAAACATAGTTATTAAGAACACGGTAAAGTACTTATTTTTTTTCCATTCAAACAGCAGAATGATGTTGGAGCTGCAGTATATAATCCAAGGGTAAAAATTTATCTTCCACTATCACATCAGCTCTACCATCCCCAATAGACCATTTTTTCTCAGAATGCAACTTAGAAATTTAGCTACAAAAAAAGAGGTTTCCTTGTATGCTGGTCTCAGCCTAGTGATAGGTGAAAGCACCTAGGAATGCCTGAGGCACTCACCAGGGACTACTTGGGGTGAGTCCCTCCAGACATTGCCCCAGTCAGAGACAATGCCTTTTCTGGACAGGACTTTGTCATTCTTATTATGATTGCAAGTTGAACCTCAGCAACAATCATCAGATGACTTTGGAAAAAAAAAAAAACAAAAGCAAAAAACAGTATTTATTATTCACAGTTCCTGAAGGCCACATGGTGGGCCCAAAGACACAGGGAGGTGGCAGGGGGACAGGGAGAGTGCAGACCTGGGGTTATGCCTTCATTGGGTATCAAGGGTGGAGTTCCTAGAGCTTGGTGGGTTCATTTGGTGAATTAAAAACGTGAGCAGAAATTAGTGTGAGGAAAGGGAAAAGTGGGGTTACTGAAGCGATGGGTTATCTAGGTCACCCTGGGCTTTCTGAAAAGGGACCATCATAGGTAAGAAAGGCTTGATTCCTTATCTAGTTGTTTTGCTAGTAGCCTGTCATACAGGTGGTAATATGTTTATTCATCATGGATGTCTTTGAAATTGATGCCTCAGCAATCAAAAGCTTAATGTTGGGCACTTATAATCAAAAAGGCTTATTGTCAGGCAATTAACACTACATATTCATATATGAAAAACATGAGGTATTCCCCTATAAACTCTTTTTTATTTATTTTTCTAAAAATGGTGTGTCTCTTAAAATGTCTTGGTCATAAAATGCTATGAAAAACAGGACTATTTTGAACACTCTCCCAGTAAATTTATAGGTATATGTGTGTGTGTGTGTGTGTGTATACACATATATATTCATATATGTACAATATTTCATATTTACCAGGAAAATATTTAAAAGAATAGATTTCCAGTCCCTACAACTTACAAATTGAATTTGTATATTTTAAATTCTCCTCATAAGATTTTGATGAAGCCCTTTTAGAAAAAAATATTTGAATCCTATACCATTGTTTGAGCATTTTGCGTTTTGTGGTATTTTCTAGTTCTTCAACTGATGATGATTAGAATACAAGAGTAGCATATTCTCTGTCTTTTTCTACCATGAATGTATCTCCTAAATCCTTGAAAACACTACATTTGTTTAGGGAATATCTCATTGCATTTGGGGAGAGATTCTGGAGATGAGAACTTCTGATACACATTATAATTTCTTTTCAGTGAATATTACTTTAATTAAATGGGAAATCACACTAACATTTTAGTTTTTAATTAAAGAGACAAATGTTTATGCCTAAATAAATCATCTCCCTCACATGTATAAACCAGATATATTTCAGAAGTAATTTTTTGCTTTTGGTCAAAAATTAACAAATATTTTCATGGTAAATACACTTTTGGAATGGAAGAAAATTTTAAACTCTACAGATTTGAGGGTAAAATAATTACATTTGAAAAGAGTTGCTTAAATTGAGGTTGAACAGTTATTTTTATAACTTACTGCTTAGAAGTGTATATTAACATTGCCAAAATTTTTCCTTTCCTTTTTTTAAAAATACCTCTAGAAACAATTCTCAAAGGAGATACATGACCAGTATTTCCTCAGAAGGATCATTTTGGGAATTTAGGGAGGTAGTTTTTTTGTTGTGTTGGTAACAGATCTATGTTACCTTTATGGACTGGTATGATGGAGGTCATACAAAACAAAGTAGATATTTTAAACAAAAACATTTAGAGTCCCCCAAAATGTTACAATGGTAACAAAATAAATTTGGGAGGCCAGTGTATCACTCCTGTATAGTAGTTGTTATCACAGTGATTGTGTACGCACTTCAGTTATTTATTCTGCTATCACAGTACCTAAGAACTGCTTACATCATGAGATATGTATTCATTTATGGAAATTTGGTTTCCTTTTTTCTCCTTCATATTAGAGTTATAAAACAGAATGACAGAAATTGATGTTTAGTATTTAATTCCAGTGAACATTTTGGTTTTAGTGTCTTGGCAATACTGTCCTCATAATATAAATTGAGAGTATTCTCTTCTCGTGTATTTTCTGGGAGAGTTTGTGCAAAATGGGGGTGATTTCTTCTTTAAATGTCTGCAAGAATTTACCAGTGAACTCAACTGGACTGTTTTATGTTGTGAGATATTTCATAATGAAAGGAATTTCTTTAATAGAGGTAAAGACTACTCAGGCTATTTCTTCTTTACTGACTTAATGTATTTGGTTTTTATTATTGATTGATTGATTAATTGATTGTTAAAGATTTAATTTATTTTGGGGGGGAGGTGCAGAGGGAGAGAGAATCTCAAGTAGATTCCTCCTTGAGCACGGAACCTGACATGGGGCTCGATCTCACGACCCTGAGATCGTAATCTGAGCTGAAATCAAGAGCCAGATGCTCAACTGACTGTGCCACTGAGGTACCCCTAATGTGTTTGGTTTTTAAAGATATAAATTATGTAGTAATCCTTTAGGTGCATCCTTCAAGTTTTGATATACTGAATTTTTATATTCATTCAATTCAAAATATTTTATAATATCTCTGGTGACTTCCTTTATTTATTAATATATTGTTTCTTTTGAAGTTTTTTGGTGGAATTTTTCTCTTGTTAATTTCCATTTTGATTCCATTATGATTATAAAATATGCTTCATATGATTTAAATCCTTTTAAATATGCTTCATATGATTTAAATCCTTTTAAATATTCCCAGGCTTATTTATGATCTAGAATATGCCCTACTTTGATGGATATTCCTTATGCTCTTGAAAAGAGCATATCTTCTGCTGATATTGAGTGGAGTGTTCTATAATTATCTATTCGCTTTATAATTATCCATTAGTCTCAGTTGACTAGTATTGTTCAAATATTTCATACTTTTACTGAATTTTCAAACTTTCTGTACTGCTTAATAAAGTTGAAGACCACAACTATAATTTTGAATTTGTTCACTCCTCCTTTTAGTTCTATCACTTTTTGTTTATGTATTTTGAAATTTTGTTGTTAACACACATAGACATTTAAGATTAGTGTGGGTTTTTTTTTTGGTGTGTGAAAAGTTGACCAATTTTTATGATGCAGTGTTCCTTTTACTCCTGCTGCTATTCCTTGTTCTGAAGTCTCTTTTGTTTAATATTCTCTTCACTCCAGAATTCGTTTACTTAGTAGTTAAGTACCATATTTTCCATTATTTACCCTTAACTTATCCATGTCTCTATCTAATCCATTATTTACCCTTAACTTATCCATGTTTCTATCTAATCTTACTGGTGTATTGGTGTATTCTAGAACGTTTGTACTTAACATGATTAAGATGGTTAAACTTAAATCTGCCATTTTGCTACTTGCTTCTCTTCATTTTTTTTTCTCTTTTCTTCATGCTTTTGATTCAGTCAGTGATGTTTTTTTTTAATCTTACCATTCCATATTATCTGCACTATTGGCCTACTACTTTTATCTCTTTTCCAATAATTTAATAGATGCCTTAGGATTGAGGCACACCAATAGGAACAGGAGCTGAAGATGATTGAAAGGAGTTGACAGAAAGCTAGTTATTCGAACTGAAGGAGCTCAGCAATGGGTATTACCCTTCAGGGCACTTGGGAGAATAGTGCCATAAGGATACCTGTTACAGAGAGGTCATCATTGACATGCAGTGTGAGCCAGAGAAAAGTGATAATCAATTCAGATCTAAAACAAACAAACAAACAAAAAGTCAATTATAAGTATGTTACATATTAACATATCCATACCTTTATCATTTCAGCATATCAGAAGTGAGAGAAAAGATAAAAAAGAACCACCACCACCAACAAAAACATTGATGCATTGAGAATCACATTTTATGCTGCAGAAGGATGACTATAATAATGAGATAGAGAGAAAAAATTGTTAGTGGTAGCAAGTTCAGAATAGTACAAAATCTTACTACCCAAAGGAGGGAATATATTTTTTAATGATGATGAAAATATAACTACCACAGAGAAATTATAAAAGATGATCTCTGAATTTAGCATTTAGTAAGCCGTTGAAGATATTCAGAAGTAATGACTTCTGAGACCTTAGTATCATAGTAATATGGATTCATGGGACTTAAATAGGTATTGTAGAAATGTATTTGATGGAGACAATTTATTCAAGATATGTGTGAAAGTAATATGAGAAGAAAAAAAATGGCCTAATAAACAATGGCGAGTAGCAAAAAGGCTAAAAAAATGAAAGGAGATCTGTGCATGCAAAAGGATAAAGAAATGGAAAAAAGACTGAAGGTACAGGAGTGGAAAGTGGGAAAAGGAGAAATTAGTAATTAGTTCCTATATAAGCCTTCCTTCTCTTCCTCCCACCCTAAATCACTAGGGTTAAGAAAAAGAATATGGAATTCAACCGTATCTATGTGTTGAGAATGGAATTGTAATGAATACGTTGTTTTAGTAATATAGCAAAACCCTTGCTTTTGGTAAAAGCCCACCAATTTTCTAACTTCATGGTCTCTTTTTTGTTGTTGTTGTTGTTGGGGGTTGGCGGGGGGCAGTGGTCCTTTCAAGGTTAAAGGATTTGGAGAAAAATGAGAGTCATTCATTTTACCTGGAATAGAAATAGTTCAATTGCATTGGTCTATTCAAAGCGGTTTCTTAAGAATTGCAGAACTCCTAAAAAGCACAGAGGATAAACTCATCAGCCAAACTTCTCTTACTGATATTATATTCAGATTGGGTTTTTGAATTTTGGCAAATTAAAGTGAAATCAATAGGAATCCCATGGGTCATATATATTGTTATGTTTACTTTTTATGTGTTTGTGACAATAATTAATCTCCCAATGCACCAAAGAAAACCGTGTGTTTAAGCTGTAGCAAGTATTCCCTTATGATATCTGCAGAAAAGGTGCAATTTGTTCTCTTAAAATAGCAGTTTTGAGAAGCTATCACAATTCACAAAGGACATTCAGATTCATATGGTAAGGTTAAGTGACATTTAATTTGCATTTTTACTTTCAGGGTTTTTTTGTATGCTGGTGAAGCATTTTGAAATGTTTCTAGCTTTTAAAAATGGAAACCCTTGTTCAGCCTTACACCAACTTCACTACTTTACCATTACAGTAAAGGTAAAATATATATATTAGCTCAGTATTTTCCATAGGGGATAACTGGCAATAGATTGTTTTTCCTTTATTTTGCCCACCAAAACCTATATTCATTCATTCTCCTACCCCTTTTCTCCCACTTATTCAAACACGCAATTATAGGGAATGTGTCTCAGTCACTGTGTTAAACACTGAGAATACCCCAGAGACTATATATCACTGACAGCAGCTACTCCTTTCATCGAGTTTATAATCTAGCTGATAAATTTTAAGAGTGAGATTTTAATTGAGATTGTGTACAGAATGTATTATGAAGCCTATAATAGAGCGCTTAGTATAAATCTGGGTACTCGTCTGCGAAAACAGAAACATTTTAACTTAAGCAGCAAAGGGATCTATTGGAAGATATCTAGTAACTCAGAGAGTCAAAGGGGAAGATGTTGCGCCAGGCTCAAATAGGAACCAAGGGAGAGAAGGCATGGCCAACATCCCACCACAGGTACTATCGTCCTAGGGTGTCCACGTTGTCTTGACTCTGAAGGTGCCATTTTACATTATCTAAAGGATCCTACAGCGCTAAATTACTCCATCAGGATTCGGAGCCCTTCAGCACACATATTTTTACCTATTTGCCAAATACAATGCTCACCATGTAGTACTAGCTGTCTCAAGTTTTCTACGTATTTTAACTCACTCCAAACTCATCATAACCCAAGGAGCTGGACAGTGTTTTTATGTCCATTTTATCTTCATTTTATATTTGAGGAAGCTGAGGCAGGAAGTAAAAGGAACTTTTCCAAGGTCACATAGCCCAAAGTGGCATAGCCTCCCATTATGCTGTATTGCCCCATGTGACTGATGTGTGAGGTCTGGAACATGCACAGGGAGAGGGAATTTCTGACCATCTTGCAGTCCTTAGTGGAAGGAAGCACTCTGCTTCCCACTTATATCTGGATTCCCTTCAAGTTGGGAGTTGACATACTGGTCAGCAAAAATGGAAAAAAATCTTCCCTAGTCGATGTGGGGAGATAGCTCCATCACCTCTGACTCAGGTCTCAGTCTGTGCCTTACATTTTACTTTCTCCAGCAAGAGCATTTTCTAGCGGTTAGAAGCTCCTTTTATATGAAACCATGTGTCCTCAACTTAAATAGCATTATGACATCTCTTATCATTACTTAGTCCCTTGGTTTTCACATTCAAAAATACAGAAGGGATGGTTTTATTGATGAGAAAAATCATATGCTTTCATTCTTGACTTTGTGACTTAGAAAATGCAGATTTTATGTTGTTTTTATCAGTGTAATAATTGCTGGTACAATTATGAATGGGAGGCATTGCTTTTAAATCCATGGAAAATAACAAAGAACACACATTAGAAAATGAAGAGTTAAAATAAAACTAGAGGCACCTGGGTGGCTCAGTCAGTTAAGCATCAGACTCTTGGTTTTGGCTCAGATCCTGATCTCAGGGTCATGAGATCGAGCACGGGGTTGAGCTCCGCACTCAGGAATGAGTGCGGAGTCGGCTTGAGATTCTCTACTCTCTCTCTCCCTCTACCCCTCTCCCTGCTCGCACTCTCTCTCTCTAAAATAAGGAAATAAATAAATAAAATAAAAATAAAAGCATAAAACAAAATAATAGAAACAGAAATCATACAAGTTATTAAAAAACGAAAACTTTTTAACTCACCACTCAGAAGAAAATTAATATTAGGTTGAATTAAAATTTGTTTCTAGTGGAAACATCACGAATGAATAGTACCTGGAACACACTAGGCTCTCAATAATTAGTTGCTGAATGGGAGAACTATTTTCCGCTTACAAACGATTTAGGTATTAGGAGACAATAAATACAAATAAGAGGATGATATAATACTGATTAGAAAAGTTCCAACACAGTATTTATGATTAAAATGTAAAATGAAAACTAGCATGACAATATTAATTTTAGACAAAGTGAAGAAAAGCAAAGGAAATTATAAAATTCACAGTTAAATGAAGATAATATTTGGAAATATTTAAGTGGCAAATTACATATCATTAAATATAAAGTGAGAACTGTTAGATAGGTTTTCTCGTTGGCTCCTTAAAACTCTCAAGCAAATTAAAATATGAATATTGCTTATCATAGTCTGGTAGATACTAAAAAAAATACCATGATTACTATCATTTTTTTATCATTATTATTACCATTTTATGATCTTTTAGGATTACAAAGATAAGTGAGTTAGGAATATTAGAGATAAAATCAAAGAAATCAGTAAATCTTAAAGATTAAATACTAAGAAGTGACACACAAATATCTGAAAAATTATTTGTGGAAAAGGCAACTGATTGCCTACCCTGCCTCTCCTTTTTTTCTTATTAAGAGTGCCCCCATTAGAGCACAGTATATCTAAGTAAAAGACATTTCTCAACAATCACTGCAGGTAGGTAATATTTGACTATTATCTGACACGTGAGATATAAGATGGACCTATTGGATACTCCATATATAACTCCATAAAATAGGGGTGAGGAGCAGACAACTGGGATGATCACATTTACCCTCATACTGATGCCTGGAATACAGACATGATGGATAGAGCTTTAGCAACTTGTCTTGGCCCATGAAGATATAACCGTGAAGCTGGAAGAGAAAGATAGAAGTCCAGTTCTTTTTTTTTTTTTTTTTTTTAAGATTTTATTTATTTGACAGAGAGACACAGCGAGAGAGGGAACACAAGCAGGGGGAGTGGGAGAGGGAGAAGCAGGCTTCCCACAGAGCAGGGAGCCCGACGCAGGGCTCGATCCCAGGACCCTGGGATCATGACCTGAGCCGAAGGCAGACGCTTAACGACTGAGCCACTCAGGCACCCCTAGAAGTCTAGTTCTTGATAAAACCATTGAGCTACTATGTCAACCCTGAACTCTAATCCCTACTAGACTTTTTTAGCATGAGGAAGAAAACAACTTTTATTTAATTCACTGTTATTTCTCATACCTCTTAACAGCAGGTGACTATAATTCCTAAATAAAATAACATTTTATATTATAAATATATCAATAAGGTAGCCAGATAAAAACAATAAAGTTAGTAGTTTTTCTTTAATGCATCATTATCAGTTAGAATATGTAATGAACAAATGAGACTATTCACAAAAGCAACATAATTCTTAAAATAGATTTGAAGAAATTTAACGAGAATTGTGCAGGGCTTACATTAACATTATAAAATTTACTAGGGGTTTAAGAAATGGAAAATAATATTATAATAGTGGAAAGGACAACAGAACATCATAAATCAGTGTGAAGAAACAATGTATTCTCCACTGGATTTCATTTAAAATTGGTAAAAATGATTCTTAAATTCATCTTGAGTGGTAAGTGAAAAATCATAAACAAATTGAAATATAAAATTAAAAAGTTTTATGAACATAACAGTATATTCAAATGGATCTTAATGATTAGTAACTGACTAGTATGTTTTATTAAAAAATACTTATTTTAAATATATTGAATATTTGCTATCATGTCAGTGATTCAGCTAATTCACAGCAAATTCTTGAGAGCAAATATAGGTTTCAGAAGCTATGAGCAGAGTCTGTTGATACTGTGTCACTATGAGAGACTCGGAACAATATAAATAGTTAAAATATTTTAATGCATTGTGTTAAGTACAAAACTGTGACACGTGTTTAAAGTGACATGTTGTAGTGTTTTATATTTGGTTTGAAAACATTTTTTTTTTTAAAGATTTTATTTATTTATTTGACAGAGAGACAGCGAGAGCAGGAACACAAGCAGGGGGAGTGGGAGAGGGAGAAGCAGGCTTCCCGCAGAGCAGGGAGCCCAATGCGGGGCTCTATCCCAGGACCCCAGGATCATGACCTGAGCCAAAGGCAGACGCTCAACGACTGAGCCACCCAGGCGCCCCGGTTTGAAAACATTTTAAGTGAAAGCTTAGGCACACAGCATAATTCTTATAAAATTCCATAATCTGTCATCTGTCAGTGTTCATATTTATAATATATAAGAGGTATGCTGTTAATTTGTCATCAAATGTGTTTGAAATGGTCATGCCAAAGCCATGTCCTTTGTGTATAGGTACTGTGTTTCTTGTGTTTAGAGCTTAAATTTCCTCTTTCCCTTCCCAACAGGGAAAGTTGAGTTTTTGAGTTTTTGCGCGGAGGATTCATGAGCTACTTGGAAAGCTGACTAAAGGCCTTGAATTTACGGAGTGGATCTTTTGATTTTGTGCTTTCCCTGGTCTCGGCTGTTGTGTTAGGAATGAACTAAATCTGTCCAATCAGAATGAATTTCAAAAGGTTGCTTTCTTCAACTTGAATATAAAAGAAGCTACCTTGAGAAGGAAGGGGGGAAAACAAAACAAAACAAAAATATGGATGGAGCCTGAGATCAGATGGTGTCATACCCACCCTATCAGACTATGCCTACAAGTAACACCTGTGCTTGATTTAATTCCTATAAATCACATTTGTGGTTTAAGGATGCTTGACTTTGATTTTCTATAACTTGTAACTGAAAAATTATAACTGAATTTATACACTTTGAAAATGATACACAGGCCTAAGTGTAAAAGTGAAAAAGATACTTTATAAACAATCAAAGACCTCAGCCTAGTTTTCTTGGTAGAGCTAATCGGCAGACTTAGGCAGTTAGGGCAGGACACTGGACACTCCATGGGAGATTCTCCATGGGAGCTGAGCCTTGCAACAGGAGGAAAACGCCGTCAGGGAAGGCAAAGTAGACTACAGCCAGGGGTAGGGACAGGGTTATGGAGAATTTTGAACAGAAAGAATATTCACCTAATGACTACATTTGAAAGTTATAACCTGCTGACTATTTATTAGTTTTGACAAATCACAGGCATAGATTAGACTTTCCAGACCCAGTTCAAAACATACTGTAAGTGACTCCAAGCCAGGTCATTATTAGACATAGGTTGTGTTTCTACTACCCTTAGATATCAAAATACAATGGAGGATCATAATGCCTGACATTGGTGTGGATGGGGTAGGTGAAAAGCTTTGAGGTTTTCTTGATGCTTTTTATCATCTTAGTTTATTGCTGAACAATAAGCATCTCTCTAGGTTAGCTGTTCAGCCAATTATGTGGAGAATTTATCTGCTGTAGCCCAGTCTCACCTCTGCCATACTTTTTTAAATTTCATTCTCACAGTGCCCCAAAAGCAGGATTAGAAAGTGGGATTAGCCAAGGGTGAGACCAGCACCTAGCTCCCACTTCTGAATGGAAACAGGGTGACTTGGTAGGAGATTAAACCACTGTCCCAAATTCTGCCGCGATCCAGGGGTCTCAGAGATCTGTGGTCCCTGTCACATTTTCACTCCCCTCCCACATATGCCCATGACTTTTGAGGATTATTATAGGCAACATAACTGGCTGGTCATGAACAAGCGTATGCTCCAAGGTTTCTTGGCATGGGTTTTGGACCCTCTTGGCAATTAGCTTCTGTGATTTTCCAAGCCTCTTAAACAACTTTATCTTCTGTAAAATGAGAATAATAAAAACAGTAATGTTATCAGATTGTTTTGAGAATTGTTTAATGCATATAAAGAGCCCAGCAAAGGTCTAGAAAGAGAAGATTTCAATTAAAGATAGTTACCATTTCTTTTCTCTACTTAAGAATTATTCCCCAAAGATCAGTGAGTATAGTTTTGTAAATTACTTGATGTTTTTGTGCTCACTGGTAAGAGAGAACACATGAAAATCGTGCCCAGATGTGCCTATTGTATTTCTACATAGTTGATAGAGATGTTTACCCTATAAAATATCACAGTGTACAAGTAAAACAGTGATATTACCACAGAACTGTCAGAACAGTGAATCGGAATAAATTGCATTGTAATCTATTCTAGAATACCTAAGACTCTAGAATACCTAAGTACATAGATAAGGGAAAGAATGTGTTCCAACAATATGCTCCTAAAATTTAGCAAATGGTATTGGAAATCTAATCTATTTGAAAAAAAAATAGTTTACCTTAATTGTAACATCAAATAAAACATCTTTAAAAAAATTAAGAAAATTTAGAAATATGTAAGAGAAAATGTGTAATGCTTACATTATAAAAATTGGCAAAAGAAATACACAGATGGTTTGCAAAATAAACGTAAAGGCTAAAACAAAAGCAGAAAGTCCAACTTTAATAATAAACTGTAAAAATATTTTTCCATATAAAATTGATAGAAACATAGAAACATTAAAGCTTTGATTAAGAAACAGTAAAGCATTAAATGCTGTTTTTCTCAATTCTGGAAAGACCATTGTTACAATTTCTCATTTTGTAGGAATGCAAATAGCTGGAGTCCCTTAGAGTAAATTTAGTAAGTTAAAAAAAATCATATTTCCATTTATAAGATTATGATAAACTATTTAAAGGAGGGGGAATACATATTTCTTTTTTTTAATTAAATATATTTTTTTATTCTTATGTTAATCCCCATACATTACATCATTAGTTTTAGATGAGGGAATACATATTTCTATTCCTGACTGTACTCTTTACATATTTCTCTTCCTTTTTACTGTACTATTTATACCTGTAAAATATTATCAACTGTGGAAGCGTTTAACAAAATGGCTAACTGACTTAGATATACTTAATGGAATATTTAGTAGTCCTTAACAATGTTATCACAATGTTATCAATCAATAATTATGGACAAGAGAAACAGATCTGTATGATAAAAAATGAAAAAGTCAATATTCAAAGCTTTCTTTAAGCTTGATTGGAGTATATACATAGCTTTGTTGTGTTTACGTGTGCACGTTTATGCATTTGTGTGCTCTTTGGCAATACCACCTCCAGTGCATCTGCTGTATTTCAGCTCTAGGCCAGTCATGATAATTCCATCTCCTTTCCTACTGACTGATTCTGGAACAGTGATGTGGCTCAATCTGACTGATGACACTCCAGGGTTTCTCCTAAAGGAGACACATAGGAAAAGATACTCTGTCCTTCTTCTAGATACCACTGTGCTTGAAGTCCAGCAATTGTGTATGTGATCAGCAACTGCAGCCTTGTTATTCCATAATAATGAAGCCAACAAACACTGCAGACGGTAGAATCTCTGAATGAGTCAATTTGGGGGCCCACTTACCTCTGGACTTAGTGTTATTTCTGTATGCTTATTATTAAAACGAATTGTTAATTGTAGTCCAGCATGTTTTAGTTAATATTTTCTACATCATCACTTATCTATGTAAAAAAATCTGTTTAGTATATATTCCATATTAATTATAATATATGTATATATGGAGATAGGCTACTCTTATGCCAATACTTGGAATTTTCATTTCGATGGACCTGAGTTTTTCTTTAATACTTTTTCCTGAAATTCTTTTTTTCCAGAAAAATTAGCTTATTTACCCTTTTTTTTTTGAATATATTCTGTTGGTTCCCATTTTATTTTATTTTTTTTCCTTTTCTTAATTAATTGTCTTTGGTATCCAACACTCTTTTCTGAGTTTTTGGTCAGGGCACATCGTTTTTAATTTTAGTATGTAGTTCAGATTTCTTAAGAAAGATACTGAGAACCACAGAGATCCCCCCTCCCCCGAGCTATATTGAGAAAGAAAATAGTGAATTCATAGATTCAGGGGCAGGCATCTGCTAAGCCTGGTGCATGCCATGCAATCAGGACACTAATCCCATCTTTTCTCTGCTGCTTTTTATGCTTCTGCTTAGTTTTTAACTTTCATTACAGACCATCCTCCTCTCCACTCCCCACCTCCCTCAGGTTACATGACCTAAAATATCAACCAGAGCACTGTGTTTCTTTTTTTTGGTAATAGTAAACCAAATTCAGCCTTTGGATCTCAGTTCCAGTTCCAAATTGTCAAGAAGTAAACATTGCCTCACTTTAAACACTAAATTTTCAATTAATCAAATATAAGAGGATGTAGGATTTGGAGAGGGAATTCTAATGGGTGAGCTTGGATCACATGTCACAGGCAAAATCAAATAGAGAGAGAAAGAGCGTTTTTGTTTTTTTTTTTACATATTAATTTGTACAAAATGAGTTTAGGGGCTTGCCTTATAAGGATGATCAAAAGAGGACACCATTCATAGAAAAGTGTTCTGTATGTATGTGGCAGAGGAGGGCTGGATATACAATCAAAAAAGTGTCCAGCAGAGTGTATGTGAGAACAGAAACGACATTGTCTTGGATTCCAGTCCTCACCTTGCTTTATTCCAGGTGTGTTTTTGGCAAGTCATCCATTGTCTGTGAAACTTAATTTTCCCTTTATAAAATGTTGTATTGGACACAATTCTAACTTGAGTTCCTTCTATAAGGTACTCTCAGGTTTTATAATCCTATAGTAATGTTGTCTTTTTTTTTCTACAGGTATATGCATTCATTGTAAAACTCCTTGCAATTCCCTCTCATTGATCTGCATTACAACTTTATTGCTTTTTTGATTATCTCCTATACCATTTCTTCTTCTCCTCCTCCTCCTCCTTCTCCTTTTTTTTTTTTTGATTAATTAAGGTAATTTCTCACTAAATGTACCCTAGGGCCTAGACCATACATAAATTCAACAGTGCCACCAACAAATTTGTTTCATATATATGTGTATGTTATATGTATATATACAAACTAAGTATATATATACATGCACATATATATATGCACATATATATGCACATAAAGTGTATATATGTGTATATGTATATCCACATATATATGTATGTGTATATACATATAGTCATCATTTGTCATCTAGATGCAATGAACTATCTCTATATTTGTATACTTTGTCAGCTTATGAATAATTTACAGAAGAATAAAAGAGATAGTGAAAAAAGTTTCTTAGAAATATCTGTAAGAATTGAAGCAAAGGAGACCCACATATTTTGTTCAATATTTCCTGGTTTTGCAATAATAGATGCCTATAATTGGCAATACAACTGTAATGCAACTAACTGTTCAAAAACTCTTGGTACCTATTCATAATACTGATCCCAGATTATAAAAGCCAAAATAAATGCATCTCCATTGAGTTTTAATTTAAAATTATTTATGTGTCAAATTTTACTGCATGTTGAATAGTAATGCTTTGCCAAAATTTTAACAATGTAATATTTTTAATGAGAGGACCTCATCGTCTTTGCTCCATAATTTAAAAACACTTTCTTTTTTAGATTTATAAACATCAGAATGATCAATTCAACTAATATTTTCCTTTCTATATCATATATTCTTCTAATCTTCCCATATAAATATGTCCTCACATTTTGTTTGTAATTTAGGAACCGTGTCAAGTAAAGTTTGATGTACAAACATAATGCAAGATGAAAAGATTTTCACACATTTTATAGAAAAATGAGATAATTAAGTTTCTTGTCACAAAATATTCTATAAGGGAATTGTTCATTTTGGATAATTAATTGGGCAGAGTACCATATTCATTTTTGTCCTTAGGAATATATTGTATACTCTTCAGTTCTTGAATTTGAGGATTTATATACAGTATATCATCATCTGAGGACTCATAGTCTGTGATTTTGCTTATAATATCTACTTAACCATTACCATTAGAATCTAAAGTGCTATTATCTGTCTCTGATCCATCTAACTGCAAAACATATTTCTCTCAACTGTATTCATGAAAGCTAAACAAACAAAAAACTATAAAAAATGTTTCCTATTTTATTTTATAGTTTCTTGAAAAAATAAAGCATTGCCTTCTTATTAAAATTTATTCCTAACCCCAAAATCAGTATTCACAGCAATTTTCATGGTCATTTGAAGTCATGTGCATACCAATGAAAAATCACTGCTTTGGCAGTAGTATGCTAGGAAAACCAAAGGATGCCGCAAAAGTAATAATTCTATCATTATTCATTTTATAATTAGTAATTTTTGGTATGCCTAGAAATAACTTAATGGTGAAATAATTTATAGGGTATAAAATAGCAAACTTCTTCAAGCTATAGGAAAAATAAGATGATTAAGATTCTTTAAGAATCTTAGACTTATCAAATAGTCTCAGGGAACCATGTGGTAATTGCAAAATAGAATAAGTTTATTTTATATAAAAGATAAAAGTGAGGGGTACCTGGGTGGTTTAGTAGTTAAGCATCTGCCTTTGGCTCAGGTCCTGATCCCAGGGGTCCTGGGATAGAGCCCCTCGTGGGCTTCCCTGCTCAGAAGGAAGCCTGCTTCTCCTTCTCCCACTCCCCTTGCTTGTGTTCCCTCTCTCGCTGTGTCTCTCTCTGTCAAATAAATAAATAAATAAATAAATAAATAAATAAATAAATCTTTAAAAAAAAGATAAGTGAATTTTCTTTTGTTCTCTGAAAGACTACTAAAAATGATAAAAGTTATGAAATATCAATATTTACTATTAGAACTACTTACAACAAATTTTTTAAAATTTACTCCAGTGCATCCTGGTGATACTACACACTAAGTGAAAAGAGCTAAAAGCAGTTTTTTAAAAGGTACATAAAAAATGCAATTTTACATTTCATCTTACATTAAAATGGATTCCTATTATATTGCTATTGTTTTCTTCTAAAAGGAAGGAAGGAAGGAAGGAAGGAAGGAAGGAAGGAAGGAAGGAAGGAAGGAAGGAAGGAAGGAAGGAAGGAAGGAAGGAAGGAAGGAAGGAAGGAAGGAAGGAAGGAAGGAAGGAAGGAAGGAAGGAAGGAAGGAAGGAAGGAAGGAAGGAAGGAAGGAAGGAAGGAACCAAACTCTCCTCTTTTAGCCCAGAGAAAAGGCATAAAAACAATAAAAGTGCCAAAAATGTCAAAATATCAATGAGCACATATAGCACCTGGTATCAGCTCTTCAAATGTTATTTCCAACTAAAATGTCCATGAATTTTGGATAAATGTCTGATTCTAGGTCTCAGGCAAGTTGTATCAAATGAATGAATCATGGGTAGGGTTATTGCAAAGTCCCAGGAGCCAAAATAAAGGGGATTAAACTGGCCTAGGAGAGTGCAATTTGTACACAATCAACACAAACAAACACAGTATTTGCTTAAGAAAACATCAAATGTATAAATATCCATGAGTTCATAATGATAACTTTAAAAAAATTTTACTATGTACCATTTGAAATTGATAAGGAAAAAGTCAAGCGCTCAAGTAATTATCTTTTATAGATTCCATAACTGGGGTTTCCTTAAAATGGGATGGGTGGGGGAAGAAAAGGAGGGGGGGGACGAAAATTAAAAGAAAGACAGCAAAGAGAGAAGTTAGATTCAAAACAAGGAAAGCAGCAGTTACAGTCCAGGTTTTCACAGAGGATAGATAAGGCCAGGGTAAACTGTGGTTATACATAAATTGTGTCAGATGAGTAACCACGTGTTTGTGGGGAAAAGTGGAGAAATTCTTAATAGAATAATCCTATCTAATAATTGTAGGAGATGTAATTTTTTTTAATTACAAATTTAACATCCCTTTTGAAATTCATAAATCTGATACTGCTGCAATGACTAGGTGGATGGTTAATGGCAAATTTGTAATCAAGGAAATCAGGTCAAAACCGTCTGGGCTCATTGATTAGTTGTAGCATCTCCAGTTGTGAGATGTCTTTACTTTATGTGTCTCCTTCTGTGGCTGTAATAGGAATGACATTGCCTGGAAGGTATTCTCGTCTCTAGATTTTAAAAATTTATCTTACTTTTATTATTTTTTATTCTACTTTATCGAAGTATGATTGACATGTAAAAAGATATGCATATGTAATATATACTTGATGAGTTTGGGGATAAGTATACATCTGTGAAGTCATTACTATTCTCAAGACCATAGATATTTCCATCACCTCACAAAATTTCCACTCAATCACTTCATTATTACCATTACTGTTGTCATGATGATCATCATCTTGTGGTAAAAACATTTAACATAACATATACCCTTTTAGCAAATGTTAAGTATGCAATACAGTATTTATTATTAGCTACAGGCACTTTGCTATAGAAGAGACCTCCAAAACTTATTTGTCTCATATAACTGAGACTTTGTAGCTTTCACCATCACCTATCTTTTTCCATCTTCCTGCATCTCCTGCAGTCCCTAGTCTCTGCTTCCTTAAGTTTGACTGTTTTAGATTATACATATGAGTGAAATCATACAGTATTTATCTTCTTCCAGCTTATTTCATTTAGCACAATATCCTCCAGATCCATCCCTGTGGTCACAAATAGCAAGATTTCCTTTTTTTTTTTTAAGGCTAAATAATACTCCATTGAAAGTATGTACCACATTTTGTTTACCCATTCATCCATTGGTGGACATTTAGGTTGTTTCAAAATCTTGGCTAATATGAATAATCTCAGTGAAGATGGAAGTACAGGTATCTTGAGATCCTGATTTCATTTCCTTTGGATAAGTACTCAGAAATGGCCTTGATGGATCATATGGTAATTCTATTTTCAATTTTTGAAGGAACCTCCACATTGTTTTCCATAATAGCGACAGCAGTTTACATTCCCACCAATTGTGTCTCAGTGTTCCCTTTTCTCCACATCTTTGCCAACACTTGCTATCTTGTTTTTATTTTCATTTTTTTTTTATAATAATTTAAATCCTGACAGGTGTGGGGTGATATCTCTTTGTGGTTTTGATTTTCATTTCTCTGATGATTAGTGAAGTCGAGCACATTGTCATTAACCTGTTAGCCATTTGTATGATATTTTTAGAGAAATGGCTATTCAGGTCCTTTGCTCAGTTTGAAATTAAGTTATTTGTTTTAATGCTGTTAACTTGTAGGAGTTGCTTATATATTTTGAATATTAATCCCTTATCAGGAACATTTGCAAATAATTTTTTCATTTCATTGGTTGTCTTTTCATTTAGTTTATTGTTTCCTTTGCTGTGTAGAAGCATTTTAGTTTGATATAATCTCACTTGTTTATTTTTGCTTTTATTTCCTGTACTTTTGTTGTCATATCCAAACAGTCACTGCTAACGACAATGTCAAGGATCTTTTTCTCTGTTTTCTTCTAGGAGTTTTATGGTTTCAGTCTTATGGTTAAGTTTTAAATCCATTTTAAGTTTTTTTTTGTATGGTGTGAGATATGGATTCATTTTCATCCTTTTGCATCTGGATATCCAGTTTTCCCAACAACTTTTATTGAAGAGTCTATCCATTACTCATTTTATATTCTTGTTACCCTTTTTGAAGGTCAGTTAACCATGTATGTATGAGTTTATTTCACAGCTCTCTCTTCTGTCCCATTGTTCCTGTATGTCTGTTTTTTGCCAGAGCCATACTATTTTGCTTACTATAGCTTTGTAATATAGTTTGAAATTAAAGAGTGATACCTTCAGCTTTGTTCTTTGTCAAGATTACTTTGGCTATTGGGGTCTTTTATTGGTTCAATATGAATTTTAGGAGTGTGCATTTTTTTTTCTATTTCTGTAAGGAATGCAATTGGAATTTTGATAAGGATTGCATTGAATCTGTAGATCACTTGGGGTAGTATGGACATTTAAACAATATTGATTCTTTTAATCCATGAATATAGGTTATCTTCCCATTTATTTGTATCTTCAATTTCTTTCATCATTATTTTATAGTTTTCATCATACAGATCTTTCACCTCTTATTCCTAAGTGGGGCACCTGGGTGGCTCAATTGGTTAAGCATCTGACTCTTGATATCAGCTCAGGTCTTGATTTCAGGGTCATGAGTTCAAGCCCCACATTGAGCTCCATGGTGGGTGTGGAGCTTACTTAAAACAAAACAAAACAGGGCGCCTGGGTGGCTCAGTTGGCTAAGCGACTGCCTTCGGCTCAGGTCATGATCCTGGAGTCCCTGGATCGAGTCCCGCATCGGGCTCCCTGCTCGGCAGGGAGTCTGCTTCTCCCTCTGACCCTCCCCCATCTCATGTGCTTTCTCTCATTCTCTCTCTCTCAAATAAATAAATAAAAAATCTTAAAAAAACAAAACAAAACAAAAAAACATTATATGTTAATTAACTTGAATTTAAATAAAATTAAAAAAAAAACTTATTACTAAGTATTTCATTGTGTTTGATAATATTGTGAATGGGATTGCTTTCTTAATTTCTTTTTCAGATATTTCATTGCTAGTGTATGGGAAATGTAACTGATTTTTGTATGCTGATTTTGTGTCCTTGCAACTTTACTGAGTTCATTTATTAGCGCTAACTGCTTTTTGGTGGAATTTTCAGGGTATTCTGTAAAATAACCTTATACATCTGCAAACAAAGACAGTTTTACTTGTTTCTTTCAAATTCTGATGCTTTATATTTATTTATTTTTCTTGACTAATTGCTCTGGCTCAGACTTCCAGTACTATGTTGAATTGAAGTGAGGAGAGTGGTCATCTTTCTCTTTTTCCTGATCATAGAAGAAAAGCTTTTAGCTATTCACCATTGAGTATGATGTTAATTGTGGGCTTCTTATATATAACCTTTATTATTTTTTCTATACCTAATTTTGTTGAGAGTTTTTAATCAGATACAGAAGTTTGTCAAATTCTTTTTCTGCCATCTACTGAGATGATGAAATGATTTTTATCCATTCCATTAAAGTGGCTATCATGTTTACTGATTTGCATATATCCTTGCATCCTGGGGATACATCTCATTTGACTATGCTGTATGATCCTTTTAACATGCTCTCAAATTTGATTTGTTAGTATTTTATTGAGAATTCTTGCATCTGTGTTCATCACAGATATTATCATGTAGTATTTCTTTTTTTGTAGTATAGTCTGGCTTTGGAATCACAGTAATGCTGTCGAGACTATATTTAACCATCTTCCAGGAAAGTCAATAGAGAAAAAGCTAAAAAAGAAAAAAAGAAAAAAAAAAGAAAGAAAAAGAAAAAGGGACCCATTAAGAATCAATCAAGTGGAACAGTAACACAGGAATTCTGTTAGACAAATTTTCTGGTTTCTTCAGCATATTGATGGTATGAGATAAAAAGAGAGAGAGAGAGCAAGAACCTAAATGAAATAAAATATTTAAAATCAACTTTCTTTGGAACCTGATTTAAATGTACTATGAAAATGTATTTTGAGATATTTGGGGAAATATAGCTATGAAGTTTGTTATTAGATGATATTGAGGAATTATCTTAATTTTGGTAGGTAATAAGGTATTATAGTCATGGGAAATATAAAAGACTTCATGTCAGAGAACCATCATAAAGTATTTATGGGTGATATGATATCTAGGATTTGTTTCAAAATACTTGTGATAAAAAGTTCTAGGTGAATAGATTAATTAGGTTAGTTAAAAATGGATCACTTTTAAAACTAAGTGTATAATTTCTCTGATTCTATGTTTTGTTTCTGAAAATTTCCATAATAAAAATTTAAAATTATATCATAAAATTAGAGTTCTTTTCACCTTCCTTATAAATGATCTTGTATTTTTAACTGTAATGATACAATAATGCATTTTTAACTAATAATAATCTGAACACTGAAAGTTATGAAGCAATCCTTTTTTAGATTAGGGTTAATATTTTTTAATAGGATTCTTATATTTGTCAGCCTGCTCATTATTATTGATTTCCTCTTCATACTAAAAAATTTATTTTAAAAAAGAAGCAATTCTGCTTCTGAAATTTTCTTCTTTACATTATGAAATCTATTTATTTTGGCCAATCTTTAAACTCTTACTAATTTCCTACCTCCAGCTATCTCTTCAGTATAAAATTGGTATTCTCAGGTCTCATGAGTCTGTTATTGAAAATTAAGTGCCCATGCTTTGTTTTACAGAAAATAAAATTAATTCCTAGTTTTTTTATTTTATTATTTTTTAAGATTTTATTTATTTATTTGACAGAGAGAGACACAGCAAGAGAGGGAATATAAGCAGGGGGAGTGGGAGAGGGAGAAGCAGGCTTCCCGCCTAGCAGGGAGCCTGATGCAGGGCTCGATCCCAGGACCCTGGGATCATGACCTGAGCCAAAGGCAGATGCTTAATGACTTAGCCACCCAGGCACCCCTTTCCTAGTCAATCTTTGAGAGTTCACTCGTAATTTTGACCCATGAAAAATCTGTCAGGCTTCCCTCCCACTGTCTCTTCTGCCTTCATTTCAAATGTGACTGGCTCTGGGTCACTGAATAACAGCTTTTCTTTGCCTTTGCCATGCGTGGGGAAAGGGTTTTTTTGTTTTTTTTGTTTTGTTTTGTTTTGTTTTGTTTTTTTCATTTATGTTTTCTTGACTTCTTAAGTGAGTATCAGACACATAGTACTTCCTGAGATCAAGTTGTAGAAATTTATAGGATTTAATGAAACGCTTAGGAAGAATAGCTTTGAATTAATTACTTAACACAGAGTAACTTAAACCTACTACTACATGGGAATATTTTATAGCCTTCTGGTCCAGACCCATACACATGAGCTCTGAGAATATATCACAGTCTTATTTCCGACCTCCCTGCATGTGGCAGGCCCCAGCTAGCCTTCATCATCAGAAGTGAACAGAGCATACCCGGGAATTTCTGAGCTCCCATTGCCATATTTGCATTGCTGAAAGTTACCCCTGGATACCATTTCATGACCAAAAATCTGTCCCTGGAGCCTGAAATGTAGCTGGGGATGGGAAGGTAAATGAAGTGGTGGGTGATAGACCCTTTGCCTCACATATTCTTTTAAGTGGTGCCTCCTCTGATAATACACTGACATGGTGATCTTTAAGACTATGAAAACAAAAATCCTCATGGAAGCCATTTCATAACAAGACTATGAAACTCTTAGAGAATTCAGTTGATGGTTGTGTCTAATTATTGTTCCCTCATATCAAATACTTACTAGCCAAAGCCTGTCTCACTTGTTGAGACATCACAACTTGGTTAAATCTAGGTGTTATCTCTTTCTAGAATTGGTGATAAGAGACATGCCATCTTTTTCAGGTGTGGATTTGGGCTCGAAAGGATTCTTCTGAGTCCATAATATTCATCAGCATCCTAAAGTCACACAAGATATGTAGACTATTTCTCTAAAAAGATGTTTGTGCCATAAAAGTGCAGCTTTGCAGTGAATATCTGAACTCCCCTTTGCTTCTGTGGTGCACAGATCACCTTTTTTGCAACCAAAGTGTTCTTCCTAAACTCCCCTGTGGACAGTCTGGTTCGCTACTGGTTTATTTTTCAAAGTTTAGAATAGTAAGTAGCAACACCACATTATCTTTGTCCGGGCTGTGCTATATAAAGTCCAGCCTTTTTGTAGACTGACAGGGTCCTCCAAAATGAGGTGACATTCATGACTGCATATTTTTTTCCTGAGCTGTTCCCAGAACTGTAACTGGAGAATAAATGCAGGTTTGACTTGAAACTCAGGGGTACACAATTTTAAAAATAGTAACTTCAGTATAATCATGCATATATTTAAATTCATATCTACATCCTTGGTTTCTCTGAACCCTCTCTTTGCCCTGAGTTTAAGCTTCCCCTGGCCCTCCAGAAGCAACTTTGACATTTCAGAAGGATGAATTCAGTGTGAACAGAAGCCTCTCAGTCCAGAGGCTTTTTTTTTTTTTTAATGTGGGTTTGAGAGAATATCTTTCATTTCTTATTTCCTCTCCCCACTTCCACCCATACACATACCACAACTTTAAAGTATTTGTTTCCATTGTTTTTGGGGAACAAATTTAAGTATTGCTTGACCTTCTGTAAAATAGACTAAGACAAAATTACTGATAAGCATCTTTTCTTTTTGGTAATTTATCTCCTATAAACAATTGCTTGTAAAAATAAAATACGCATCTCTCCATGGCAACATGTAGTACACAGAGAGATTGCACTCTGAAAGCATATAGGAATTATCACCACAGAAACCTATACCAACTAAATCTCCATAAACAGTATCACCAAAAATACAAAATGTAGTAACAACCTCAGATATTTAAGTCTGTATAAAAAGTAAATTTTAATATACATTAGTGAACCTAACACTTTGTACTTCCGGCTTTATTCAGATCCCTGAATCTTCATTCAGTTACTGTACCTTTCTCTGAGAACATTGGGCCTCTACTGGATTTATTTTATGTAAGTTTTTTTTTTTTTTTTTCCCAGTATTTTCTCTTGGTAATTTCAATTGATCTCTTTTTTAGTTCACTGATCATTAGCTTTCCTTTTTTTTCTCATTTCTAATCTAATATTGAGTCCATCCAGTGAAACTTTCATTTAGTTATTGTATGTTTTAGTTCTATAATTTTCCTTTGGCTCTTTTTTTATATCTTCTACTTCTTTGCTAAGATTTTCAATTTCTCATTTGTTTCAAGAATACTTATAATTGCTTGTTGATGCATCTTTACAATTAATGCTTAAAATCCTTGTCAGATAATTTTAACATCTGAGTCATCTCAGTGTTACCGTCTGTTGATTGCCTTCTCAAGTTATGAGGTTTTCAATTGTAGTATATCACGAGACTGAATTCATTTAATCTGTCCTTTTATCAGGGCGCCTGGGTGGCTCAGTTGGTTAATCTGTCCTTTTATCAGGCAATCATTTGTTTAGATGTATTATACAGGCTCAAATGGGAGTGGAAGCTCAGCTCCCTTATAAGTTCTGACACCTCAAGACCAGGGAGAGACCATTTTTTCATTAGTATTAAGCAAGTCAGATATTGTCAAAATTATTTTGTTCTGTTAGGCCAATTTTTTTCCCAATGCTTTGTCTAGAGGAGCGGGTTCTTTTGGTATGTATAGAGGTTTTTATATGTAAAAGTATCTAATGGCAGTTCTAGTTTGCAGGCTTCTCCAGTGCCCTTTATAAAATGTATGGGAGGCAAAAAGAAAATCCAGGAACTCACTGCTGTGTCATTTCTCTGTCCTGAAGTTCTACTTCTTGCCATCTTTCAGAATCTTCATAAGCCTATTTGTTACATTATGCCCAGTGATATTTAGTTGTAACAGAGAGGATTAGGAAGGAATGGGGTAACCCTATCTTGCCTAGCAATTTTATGTTAATAAAATCAACCCAGTTGTACCAGGAGTATGGAAGGGATATCACTGGAACTGTGTAGTCATTCTGTCATGCTAGAGGATAGCAACTGGTTCGGTACTAACTGGTCATGCTGCCCAGGTATTTATTGGGTAGCTCTGAATGGGATCCATATCTTTGGCATGGCTTTTACCTGAATGGTTGGGCTACTGCAACCTGGGTTTTCCCTGGGCATGGTGGATTGGTGGGGGAAAATCCACCCCACAGAAACAAACCTTGACAACTTCTCTCTCCTCAAGGTTGGATGGGCCCATTCCCTTTTCCACTGGTACAACCATTTGGCTGCCTTTGTCCCCTTTATTGGCCCGGGGAACATTATAGCATACTTAGAAGCCCTTGCTAAATTCACCCAGCAAGCACTGAATGATAGCCATCAAAGCCTATCTTTATTGAATACTGAAATGTCTCTAATGAGAAAAGGTGTCCTCCAAATTATAATGGCCTCGGATGCAAGGAGGCACTTATGCCGTTATCCAGATTATTAAGTATTCATACCTGATGAATCTGCTGAAGTAGTATCTTTATTAAATCACATGAGGCTACAAGTGAATGTCCTGAATGATCCAGCTTATAGCCCAGGGGAATTAACAAGTCAGTGGTTTGGATCATGGGCCTTTAATGGGGAAAAAATGTTACTTATTTTAAGAATCATTATCTTAATCTGTATTTTTGCTTGTACATGTCTATATTGTTGTGGTGCATCTGTCTCCAGTGCAGCCTGATAATTGCCATATGAACCACTGCCACACTAATGAAATCCCTTGCTAATTGTTCAGGGCACGTAGCGGAAGAGGGGAGCCTGTGAAGTTGTAAGAACCAGTCCTGAGGGATGAAGTGTTGAAGGAGGTCATTGAAAAGACTGGAGCACTGGTTGACCCCAGAGCTGTATCCAAGCAATCCAAGGCTCCTTACCCCCTCCCTGACCTTACAATGTAGTTCTGCCACCATTCCCATAGTGGGAGCCATTTTCCAAAACATAGCTTTGGAAGAGTAAGGTGTTACTGATACTGTCTGGATGGTATATGTGACTATATAAACTTTAACGATTCTGGCAGGCAGATGTGAGGATCTACTCTTCCTTTGGCCACTCCAAACAAGCCTCTCTGTAAGTTCCTTTGCTTATTTAAGCCACCACCTACCAATCTGAAGTGTGGTCTGCCTCTTTCTTCAGTCTCTTTTTGCCCTCTGAGTGTGGGGCAGAGTTTCAGATTTCAGTGGGGTAGCTCTCCAGTTGGCAAACCAACCATGTAATCCTCCTGGCTGGGTCCTTGAAAAACTGTGGCTATGAGTCAGGAAGTTGATGTAAAGCTCTAAGACACTTGGGAACTGGCATTCAAGGAGATCAAGCTGATTATTTTAAAGTAATTCCAAGCCTAGAAATTTAAATAGAGTATTTCAAGGAGATACCTGTTGTCTGAGCTAATCATGTTATTTCTGATGCTTCTAGATTTGTTGTAAAATTACAGTAGGGATTTGTGTTGGTTCAGTGACCTTTAGTATTTACATTTTGGGAAATGACTATGTATGTATGATTATAGTATATCTGTGTGTGTTTCCCTCCTGTGTTCTGTGTGCATATCGTACTAGTGTTTGTGCTTGTATATATAATAATTTAATTCTCTATATTAAAGTGTGGTCAGCATTAGGACTAACAGAGCAACACTCATGAATTCCTAATGCATTTTAGTTAATTATTAAATGTGTGCAAAGTTTTAAATCATAAGTAAAATCATGTGTTACCAATACTAATTTGATCTCACTTAAAATTTAAAATGAGGAAATTTTATATTCTCTTATATTCTCAAACATATTTCTTTTATAAAAATCCTTTTGAAGAAAAAAAAAAACCTGCAGCTACATACAATATCCCTAACTATAATTTGAGAATTGAACCAATGATTAGAAACACATTCTTATGATTTAAAGTCAAGATTGAAACTGTTAAGGCTAGTGAAGAAGTTATTTTTTCAAAAATAATTAATTACCTTCTAACAAAATGAATGTTAGTATAAATGGTTAAATATTTGTGGCAATAAAGCTAAGTTACTATTTTATTATGAACCATGATATAAGGAGGCATTTATTTTAAAAATCTCATTCTAAAAAATTAACTTTCAGTAGTTAATTGAATTGATGATGTGACAAACTCTGAAATATTCTATCAAATAGTCTCTAAATTACATTCACCACTTCCTGCTAAGAATGAAAGATTGTTATACTAGTCAATAATGTAGCACTCCTACTTTCAGCTAATTATTTTTATTTTCTCTGATTAATAGCACCCTGCTTAATAAGACATAGATAATGAGGGTGTTTAGAGTTAACACAGCTTTTAAAGAACTAGGAGTAGAGCTGTTTAATATAAAATTTAATTTTTCAAAAAGAGAAAGAAAACGTAAAACAAAAACAACTTTTTCCTCAACCTGACTATACATGATTATCTTGTTATTATGAAATCAGATTTTATTTAAATAAAACAATAAATAAAAGGCCTGATTTATTCAGTATACCCTCCTACTCTTTATGTCAGAATGTGCTCTGAATGGGGCTAGAGAAGTTTTAACACGCTATTCATCCATTCACTTTATGTTTGTGAGGTTGATTCATTAACACAAACTTTGGTTGTGTTTCTTGCAAACATGGTTAATTTGTGGATTGAAATGTAAGCTTCTGAAATCAGTGTTTTTTCCCTACCTTCCTCAGCACTTTTATTTAGTACACAAAATAATCTCTATCATGAAACTGTAGCGGTAGATGTGGTTTCCACAATGGAATTAGGACGTAAGAAAGATGTGCTTTTAAATACTAGATTTTTTGGTGTATGTGTTTTATGTAAAATGCTCTGTGCTTATGTGGATTGACTTTTGAGGTACATTTGATTTAAAGGAGCCATGTTTTTCTAATCCATACTGAGATAACAGATTTGTAAACAATGGATTACAGAGCCTCTTTTGGATTTGCCAGTAATTCTTATTTTCAGTCTGATGTCATTCAACTGTCATCATGACACTGGGACTACAGGTATCCAGACTTTTTCAAATAGAGTGAGACTCAAGAAAATTGCAACTGTATTATCTTACTTGGCTCAAAGTAGCCAAGGCATAAAACTCAAATTCATCCAGACATAATGTTCTTATCTAAGACTTACTACATAGCAATGTGATGTAGGACCAGTATTTTACTATATAGGGTTAAAGCCCTCCTTAAAAAATGGTATTAATTGGGGCGCCTGGGTGGCTCAGTCGTTGGGCATCTGCCTTCGGCTCAGGTCATGATCCCAGGGTCCTGGGATCGAACCCCGCATCGGGCTCCCTGCTCTGAGGGAAGCCTGCTTCTCCCTCTCCCACTCCCCTTGCTTGTGTTCCCTCTCTTGCTGTGTCTCTCTCTGTCAAGTAAATAAATAATATCTTAAAAAAAAACAAAAACAAAAACAAAACTTTTTAAAAAAGGTATTAATTATTTCTAATATATATTGTCTTTTATGGTAGCAAATCATTATCTGCAATATTATGTCTTTCAAAACCTAAATGTTACCTTGATATCCCAGAAACTGTCCTTTGCCTCACAGGTGTTAATGCTATCCTTATAGTACATTTTATTCTGATGCTCTTGACTTATTTATTTTTTCTAAGAGAAAAAAATTTGAGTTCATTGTGCATTCAAAGTGTTAAAAATATGCAGAAATTGATTTTTATGATACTATAATCTTATTAAATGCTTAACCACAGGGACCAAAAAGATTTATTCAATCAAAATGACTTTATTAAGAAGAAAATGAAAGAATCAAAGCTGCTTTTTATTCTCTCAACATCTAATAAGAATAGCACATATTCCTACACTTTTAGAATTTTTTTTTTTTTAAAGATTTTATTTATTTGACACAAGAGACACAGTGAGAGAGGGAACACAAGCAGGGGGAGTGAGAGAGGGAGAAGCAGGCTTCCCGCAGAGCAGGGAGCCCGATGTGGGGCTTGATCCCAGGATTCCGGGATCATGACCTGAGCCGAAGGCAGACGCTTAACGACTGAGCCACCCAGGCGCCCCTAGAATATTTTAATATACCGTATTTTTGGCATCTTAGATTTGTATGAAAGTACTACCATATGGTCTAAATATTAACACATTTCATTTATAAATGTTGTGATTTGTGGAGATTGAAGTCCAAATTCTGATTCATTGGCTCGGAGGATCTTTCCTCCTGAGAGTAAATCATGTCTTTGGTAAGTACTGCGTATTTGCTAAAATGTTAAAATTAATATGTTTTCATGCAAATACTATAGTCTCAAGGTTAGAAAGTTCTTTTCTGAGAACTCAACTGGAAAATAATAAATACTTCTAACATTTGCCATTCTTTTAAAACATTTCTTACTTTTTGATACTGTGACATGTAACACCGTATATTTCAAATTTCTAATATTATGCTAAGTATCAAAACAGCAATGGACGTTGTTTTGTTTCTGATGATATTGCGTGTAACTCTTTGCTTCTTTTTCATTATTTTTCTAACTTTCAAAATTGCCATTTTAAATTAGGATAAAAACCCCAGTAAGATTTTAACTTTATAGAAATTCGTATTTTGGTGGTTTGTAACAAAGAAAACATCTGTGTGAACCACTGAGATCAATAAATGGAACATTACAAAGACCTCCAAGCTTTGCTTCAGTCCCTTTCCAGTTACTCATCTCTTTCTATTCCTGTTCCACAAAGTATACTAAGTAACACTAAGTATACTACCAGGCTTTTTTTTTTTTTTTTAATAACAAGTCTTTTCTCACTTTTCTACTTGAGTATGAATCCTGAAACACTGTTAATTAATTTGAAATGATTCTGAGTTTTATGTGAATGATATTATAGAGTAAATATTAAGTCTGTGTCTTTTTCTTTCTTTCTTTCTTTTTTCTTTCTTTCTTTCTTTCTTTCTTTCTTTCTTTCTTTCTTTCTTTCTTTCTTTCTTTCTTTCTTTTTCTTTCTTTCCTTCCTTCCTTCCTTCCTTCCTTCCTTCCTTCCTTCCTTCCTTCCTTCCTTCCTTCCTTCCTTCCTTCTTTCCTTCCTTCTTTCCTTCCTTCTTTTTATTTGAGAGAGAGAGAGAAGGTGAAAGAGTGAGAAAGTGAGGGGGGGAGAGACAGAGGGAGAGGGAGAGAGAGTCTTAAGCAGACTCCCCACTGAGCTTGGAGCCTGACGGTGGGCTCGATCTCACAACCCTGAGATCACAGCCTGAGCCAAAACCAAGAGTTGGAGGCTTAACGAGACTGCACCCCCGAGGGACCCCGAGTCTGTGTTTTTCATTCAAGTTGTTTTGTATGATTCATTTGTGGTGTTGCCTGTATCTATCATCTGCTTATTTTCTATAGGACTTGACTCTGTGCACATAGCACAATTTATTTATTTATTTATTTATTTATTTATTTATTTATTTATTTATTTAATTCTTGATGGCAGTAACATATATCCATATTTTGGCTACTACAAAAATATCTCTTGGTGCACTGTGTATGCATTGCTCTTAGGTAGATAGTTCAGTTTTGATAGTTCATCAGTTGTCCCATTCTCCATCCCAGAACTCCTTTACATTCTTAAAAGTTATTAGAAAAGAACAAAGACCTTCTGTTTATGTGGATTGTTTTCTTCTGTACTGATATTGTATTTGATATTGATGGTTGCTGAATTAGATGTTAAAATGAGAATATTTAATTTTTTATATATTTACTTTTAAATACTAAACCCACAATATGTAAAAACAAATAATATATTTTTTTGGTGAAAAATACATTATTTTTCAAAGAAATAAAATAGTGAACAGTTGGCATTATTTTACCTTTGTGCAAATCCATCAATGTCTTGCTCCCACATCTGATGAAAATAGGTAGGTTCTCACATCTGCTTCTGCATACTCACTCTGTTGAAATGTCCCAGATCATGTGGCCTCAGGAAAACTTCACTGTATACTTATGCGTTATGGAGGGTGAGGAAAGAAAATCATACCTTAGACTTATGAAAATATTCCTCACTCCCAGACCTTATAAAAATGGTTCAGGAACCCTCCATTGATCTCAGGGCCATACTCTGAGAACCGTTGTGGTAGATAATGCCCACCTGATTCATAGAGTAGTTATACTCTCATTACTAGTATGGAACAGCAGGAAAAGATGTGGGATAGCAGTTTCTACTTAGCTTTTCCAGTAGATCTTTTAAATCTTTCTTGTAATTTTTAGTCAATCTAGTACCTGCAGAGTGATTATCTCACTGTGGCTTTATAATTTTCATTTTCCTAATTATCAGTGAAGGTCGGAACTTTGTTTAATATACTTATTCCAATTAGTGCATGTTCTTTAGAAAGTATTAATCTTGGAACACTACATCAAAAACCAATGATGTAATGTATGGTGACTAACATAACATAATAAAAACAAAACAAATCAAAACAAAACCAGAAAGCACAATTAAAAAAAAAAAAAAGAAAGTATTAGTCTAAGTCTCCTAGTCATTTTCCTGTTAGACTGTCCTTGCCATATGGATTTGTTGGAGCTAATAGTTTAAAGATTTTTTTCTTAATCTTTAGTTTTAAATAATTTTGCTTTCCATGCTTTGGCTGGGTTTCTTTTTATTATCCTTTAGGGTTCATAGATACACTTAAATTTCCAATTTCACGTATTTTGTAAGTTTTAGAAAAATTCTCAGGCATTATTTTTTCAAATGTTGCTTTTGATCCAGTACTACTACCTTCTCCATCTAAAATTTCAGTTATATATGTAGACTATAGTCACTGTATTTTCTGCATTTTCCATAAAACTTTGTCTCCATGCTTCATTGTCCATATTTTCTTACATGTTATCTTCTAACTCCTGACTTACTTCTTTAGCCTTTCTTATTTTTAAATAAATATGAGTTAACCCTATGCATTTCCCTCTAGACATGGCTTTAACATCACTTAAATAATTTAATATGCATTTTCATTATCATTCAATTCCTTCTCTTATTCTATTTATTCACTGATTTCATTTATTGTCTTTTTTCATCATTTTTATAGTTATGATTTTTTTATGTTATGTGTTCTACCTTATACATATTTTTGTCTATATCTGATACACTTAATATCTAGAGTACTTTAAAAATTTTTCATAATATCTATTTTTCTTTTTTTTATATCATCCCTGTTGTTATCCACACATTCCTGATAATTCTTACTGTTTGACAGATATTATATTTGAAAAGTTGTCTGTAGAAATTATTTGAGGCCCCGAATTATGTTATTTCCTTTTGAAAAGATTTGGTTGTTCCTACCAGATGCATGGGGTCATTGGCAGTGAAACAGCTCAGTCCCTGATATTGACCTGTGCACTTCCAGTTCACTTATAGTTTTCATCTCTTTCTTTTTGTAGTTTTTACTTTTCATTTTATATATATTTTCATTTCATATATATTCTACTGTGGACACATTATTTTAGTCGTAGAATAATTATAGCTCCTGATCTTCACAATCCCAATACTGTGTGGAGATAAGTAACATCCATCCACAGTGCTTTGGTATGCCCTGGACACCAACCAAGACCTTTGATGTAAAACAGGAAGTCTGTCAAAGGAATATTTAGCCTTTCCATCATGCCATCCCACCATCAGAATTAACTAACACCACAGAGGGAAAGAGTCCCAAGTTCCACAGTGTTTTCATAAGTCTTCTCTAGAGACTGGTCAGATGATTCTTCTCTTATTAGCTTTCTTTCTTCTTCTTTTTTTTTTTTAATTTTATTTTATTATGTTATGTTAGGCACCATACAATACATCATTAGTTTTTGATGTAGAGATCCACGATTCATTGTTTTCGTATAACACCCAGTGCTCCATGCAGTATGTGCCCTCCTTAATACCCATCACTGGGCTAACCCATTCCCCCCCAAAAAAACCCTCAGTTTGTTTCTCAGAGTCCATAGTCTCTCATGGTTCATCTCTCCCTCTGATTTCCCCCCTTCATCTTTCCCTTCCTTCTCCTAATGTCCTCCATGCTATTCCTTATGTTTCACAAATAAGTGAAACCATATGATATTTGACTTTCTCTGCTTGACTTAGTTCACTTAGCATAATCTCCTCCAGTCCCATCCATGTGGATGCAAAAGTTGGGTATTCATCCTTTCTGATGGCTGAGTAATATTCCATTGTATATATGGACCACATCTCTTTATCCATTCATCTGTTGAAGGGCATCTCAGCTCTTTCCACAGTTTGGCTATTGCAGACATTGCTGCTATGAATACTGGGGTGCATATGGCCCTTCTTTTCACTACATCTGTGTCTTTGGGGTAAATACCCAGTAGTGCAATTGCTGGGTCATAGGGTAGCTCTATTTTTAAATTTTTGATGAACCTCCACACTGTTTTCCAAAGTGGCTGTACCAACTTGCATTCCCACCAACAGTGTAAGAGGGCCCCTTTCTCCACAACCTCTCCAACATTTGTTGTTTCTTGTCTTGTCAATTTTTGGCATTCTAACTGGTGTAAGGTGGTATCTCAAAGTGGTTTTGATTTGAATTTCCCTGATGGCTACTGATGATGAACATTTTTTCATGTGTCTGTTAGCCATTTGTATGTCTTCTTTGGAGAAGTGTCTGTTTATGTCTTCTGCCCATTTTTTGACTCAATTATTTGTTTTTTGGGTGTTGAGTTTGAGAAGTTCTTTATAGATCTTGGAAATCAGTGCTTTGTCTGTAGTGTCATTTGCAAATATCTTCTCCCATTCTGTGGGTTGCCTCTTTGTTTTGTTGACTGTTTCCTTTGCTGTGCAGAAGCTTTTTATCTTGATAAAGTCCCAAAAGTTCATTTTTGCTTTTGTTTCACTAGTCTTTGGAGATGTATCTTGAAAGAAGTTGCTGTGGCCAATGTCAAAGAGGTTACTGCCTATGTTCTTCTCTAGGATTTGGATGGATTCCTGTCTCACATTGAGGTCTTTCATCCATTTTTGAGTTTATCTTTGTGAATGGTGTTAGAGAATAGTCGAGTTTCATTCTTCTGCATGTGGCTGTCCAATTTCCCCAACACCATTTATTGAAGAGACTGTCTTTTTTCCATTGCATATTCTTTCCTGCTTTGTCAAAGATTATTTGACCATAGAGTTGAGCATCCATATCTGGGCTCTCTATTCTGTTCCATTGGTCTATATGTCTGTTTTTGTACCAGTACCATGCTGTCTCAGTGATCACGGCTTTGTAATATAGCTTGAAATCTGGCAATGTGATGACCCCAGCTTTGCTTTTCTTTTTCAACATTTCCTTGGTGATTCGGGGTGTTTTATGATTCCATACAAATTTTGGGATTGTTTGTTCCAGCACTTTGAAAAATGTCATTGGAATTTTGATTGGGGTGGCATTGAAGGTATAGATTGTTCTAGGTAGCATAGACATTTTAACAATGTTTATTCTTTTGATCCACGAGCATGGAATGTTTTTCCATCTTTTTGTGTCTTCTTCAATTTCTTTCATGAGTGTTCTGTAGTTCCTAGAGTATAGATCCTTTACCTCTTTGGTTAGGTTTATTCTGAGGTATCTTATGGTTTTTGGTGCTATTGTAAATTGAATCATTTCTCTAATTTCTCTTTCTACAGTTGCATTGTTGATGTATAACAAAGCAACTGATTTCTGTGCATGGATTTTGTATTCTGCCACATTACTGAATTGCTGTATGAGTTCAAGTAATTTGGGGGTGGAGTCTTGGATTTTCCACATAAAGTATCATGTCATCTGCAAAGAGAGTGTTTGACTTCTTCTTTGCCAATTTGAATACGTTTTATTTCTTTTTGTTGTCTGATTGCTGTTGCTAGGTCTTCTAGTACTATGTTGAACAACAGTGGTGAGAGTGGGCATCCTTGACATGTAGGAGACCTCAATACTCCACTCTCAGCAATAGAAAGATCATCTAAGCAGAAAATCAACAAAGAAACAAGAGCTTTGAATGACACACTGGACCAGATGGACCTCATAGATATATACAGAACATTCCACCCTAAAACAACAGAATATTCATTCTTCTCGAGGGCACATGGAACTTTCTCCAGAACAGACCTCATACTGGGTCATAAATCAGGTCTCAACCGATACCAAAAGATTGAGATTATACCCTACATAGTCTCAGACCATAATGCTTTAAAGCTGGAACTTAATCACCAGAAAAAAATTTGGCAGAAATTCAAACACTTGGAAGCTAAAGACCACTCTGCTCAAGAATGTTTCAACCAGGAAATCAAAGAAGAACTCAAACAATTCATGGAAACCAATGAGAATGAAAACACATCGGTCCAAAACCTATGGGATACTGGAAAGGCAGTCCTAAGGGGGAAATACATAGCCATCCAAGCCTCACTCAAAAAAATAGAAAAATCCCAAACTCACCAACTAACTTTACCCCTTAAAGAACTAGAGAAAAAGCAAAAAAAAAAAAAAAAAAAAAGATGCCTAAGCCATGCATTAGAAGAGAAACAATTAAGATTAGAGCAGAGATCAATGAATTAGAAACCAGAAACACGGTAGATCAGATCAACGGAACTAGAAGCTGGTTCTTTGAAAGAATTAATAAGATCGGTAAACCACTGGCCAGACTTATCCAAAAGAAAAGAGAAAGGACCCAAATTAATAAAATTATGAATGAAAGGGGAGAGATCACGACTAACACCAAGGAAATAGAAACAATTATTATCAACAGCTATATGCCAATAAACTGAGCAAACTGGATGAAATGGATGCCTTCCTGGAAACCTATAAACTCCCAAGACTGAAACAAGAAGACATTGACAACCTGAATAGGCCAATAACCAGTAATGAGATTGAAGCAATGATCAAAAACCTCCCAAAAAACAAGAGTCCAGGGCCTGATGGATTCCCTGGGGAATTCTACCAGACATTCAAAGAAGAAATAATACTTATTCTCCTGAAGCTGTTTCAAAAAATAGAAAAAGAAAGAAAGCTTCCAGACTCATTCTATGAGGCCAGCATTACCTAATCCCCAATCCAGGCAAAGACCCCAACAAAAAGGAGAATTTCAGATCGATATCCCTGATGAATATGGATTCCAAAATCCTCAACAAAGTCCTAGCTAATAGGATCCAACAATACATTAAAAGGATCATCCACCACAACCAAGTGGGATTTATCCCCAGGATGCAAGGGTGGTTTAACATTCGCAAATCAATCAGTGTGATAAAACACATTAATAAGAGGAGAGAGAAGAACCATATGGTCCTCTCAATTGATGCAGAAAAAGCATTTAACAAAATACAGCATCCTTTCCTGATTAAAACTCTTCAGAGTATAGGGATCAAGGGAACATTCCTTAAGTTCATAAAATCCATTTATGAAAAACCCACAGTGAGTATCATCCTCAATGGGGAAAAGCTGAGCGCTTTCAGTTAAGATCTTGTTAGCTTTCTGATGTTTTCAGTAGGTATAGGTACATAAGTAAGTAAGTAAGTAAATAAATAAATAAATGATTCCAGCCTTCTTTTGTGTGTTTAGTAAAAGGGTTTGAGCAAATTATCCAGTCCGCCATTGGTGGAAGTGGAAGTCTGATGAAAAGATTTCTAAAATATCTTCTTGGGGTGGCTGGGTTGGTCAGTCGATTAAGCATCTGCCTTCAAATCAGGTCATGGTCCCAGGGTCCTGGGATCGAGTCCCACATTGGACTCCCCCATCAGCGAAGATTCTGCTTCTCCCTCTACTCCTCCCTTCTACTCGTGCTTTCTCTCTCTCTCAAAAATAAAAAAAATACAATCTTTTAAAATAAAATAAAATGGAATATCTTCCTACCTGCATACTGTGGTCTGAATATTGTACTCCCTCAAAATTCACATACTGAAATCCTAACACCTAATGTGATGGTCATAGGTAGTGGGTGTGATAGGATTAGTACCCTTATAAAAGAGGCCTGAGAAAGCTCCCTTGTCCCTTCCACCAAGGGAGGTTATAGAGGAGACAGTGGCTTATGAACCAGAAAGCAGCCTAGACACTAAATCTGCTGATGCCTTGAATTTGGAGTTCCTAGCCTCCAGAACTATGAGAAAGAATGGTTTATTGTTGAAACTACCCAGTCCTTGATATTTTTCTTGTAACAGCCCAGATAGACTAAGACACTGAATTGTTGCAGTCGTTAATCACTCTTTTCTAATTTAAAACAGTTTTGTCCCTTGGATTCTGTAACGCTTCACTCTATTGGTTATCATCCTACATCAGTATCTTCTTGTCAGTCTATTTATGAATTCTTCCTCATCTTTCTGACTTCTCAGTGTTGGAGTGCCCCAGACTCAGTCCTTGATTCTTTCCTTCTTTATCTATATTCACATATTTTGTGGTTTAATCCCATATCTTGCCTAAAAATCTTGCCTAAAAAAAGATTTATATCCTGAAGACCCACCAATTTATATCCTCAACCCACACTTCTCCCCTGAACTTTAAAATGCATATCTTGCATGACATCTCCACTTGGATGCTTCATAGGCATCTCAAACCTAATTTGTCCACAAACACATTTTTTATTTATTCTCCCTCTTCCCAAAATAATTTTTCTATTTCATTTTTTTCCCTACTTCACAAATAGAAGGCTCATCCTTCCAGTGTTACAGTCATCTTTGATTTTTTTGTTTGTTTGGTTTTTCTTTCTCTTACAACTGACATCCAGTTCTTCAGGGGATACCATCTCTGAGTCCTTCAAAATATATCCCAATTATGACTATTTCTGACAATTTTTCTTATTACTAATCTAGTTTAAGTCATCACTTCTCTTCTGAATTGCAGGATCAGTGTGACAGAGATGTCTCTGCCCTTCCTGGGCAACTTACCTAAGGACTATTATGTAAGAAGTGAACGTCTATCTACTTTAAGCCATTGTATTTTTGAAGTTTTTTTTTTTCTTCTAGTACTTATGTTTAGCATGTATTCTAAATAACACAACATTTAAATACCTGCTCTTACAAATTTTTAGCAATTTTGCTTTCATAGTAATGATGAAAGCCATATGTTACAGCTCTGCCTCCCCAACCTCCACGTGCGTGGAATAACCTGGTGATCTTATAATGTAGGTTCTGGTTTAGGGCATTTAGATTTTGGCCTGAGAGCCTACATTTCTAAAAGCTGCTAGATGATACTGATGTTCCTGGTCCTGATACCCCTTTTGGGTGTCAACTTGCTGGAAACAAACAATATCAACCTGCCTGTCATTATGGATGGCATTAATGCCTGTTTATCTAGTTTCATTTTTTTTCTTAGAAACAAAATGAGTTTTAAGAATAGGTTTCCACAGGTAAACTATTCAAAAGCATATTTCTTGCTCATTTTTCTAAGACCTTTTACTTCTACATTTATTAATGAACTGGCATAGACCAAAGCCAAAAAGGGATTTTTGGGAAGGAATTCTACAGCTAAAATAAGCCTTACTCCCAGTCATCTGGATGAAGAAGGTAACTCTAATGGGCCCGGGTCTCCATAATCAGTGTGCTTGAGTTCCCAAAAAGGAGATTCCAACAGATTCAGGAAGGACCATAAGTGGAATTAGCTATTAGAATTAAGGTCCTATAATAATGAACCCAGTGAAGTTCCTGCTGCTACCACAAAATCTCAACCTGCTTTGTGGGGCTGAATAAATGAGGAAATCTGGAACATCTAGAAATTTCAGTGAGAGAAAACAATTAGTTCAAATGAGGTTTTCAGTAAAATCCAAACACCTGATAGTGGTAAAACTAGAGTTTTTCTGTCTCAAGAGAAGGAGAAAATTAAAACTGTCATTGGGGAAGCAGCAGGAAAGTGCAATTTGCTGGGAATCTCTTTCCTTTCTCCCCTTACATTTGGCAATTAAAGGATTGTGCTATCATATCACAGTCAGTCTTTCTCTGAATTTTTAAAAAAGAATTTAAGGGAGAATGAGGCAGTCCCAGTGTTTACTCTTTTGGAGGATGAGTCAAGGTTTATATTGCTAGGAAATGTGGAACCCACTTGAGGATTTTCTACATTTATTTCCCTCCCACGCTACCCCTTTTCTTTCTCTCTCTCTCTCTTTCTCTTTCAACAAAAATGAACTCCCCTCTCCACCCCCACCCCCAAGCTTATGATGATGAAACTGATGTTGTTTTAGAGACCATTAGTTCAGCAGGACATGCTGGTATGAAATTTTCTCTATGAATGAGACACCTTGGGCCACTCCACTGAAGAAGAAGTTAGGACATTTGAAAGTATATGAGGCTAGTTTTTATTTACTTATAGTATAATTATAGCTTAATGGAAGAGATTATAGAGTATAAGAGAGATTAATCAAATTTTAAAGTGTACCAGCCCTTAAATCTCCCAATCTCTTGTTGCATGACTTATCTTCTGCCGTGTAGCAAATCACTTCAGAATGTAGTGCTTTAATAAGTGCTTTATTTACTCATGATTCTCTGGGTCAGAAATGTGGGCTTTCAGGGAGTGATGGTTTTCAGGTAGTCTCTCACCTGGGGTCAGTCTTGTGACTGTGATTATTTGGCAGCTCCACTGAGAATGGGAAATCTAAGATGCTTTATTCCCATGTCTAGCAGTTCATGATGACTGTTTGCTGGGTCAAGTATCTATAACAGGTTAGGTTGGACTTCATGGCAGCATTCCAAGATAAGTCCCAATGTGCAGCTTCTTTTCAAGCTCTTGATTACATTGTTTTTGCTAATGTCCCGCTGGCCAAAGTAAGTCATATGGCCAAGCACAGATTCAATGTAGGAAGAGGGACCGCACAAGAGCATAGATTCAGAGAGAGGGGATTCACTGGAGACTATTACTTCACAAATCTACCACACCTCCCTTCATGAATCAATATGCCAAATCCAGTATCCCTTTGGGATTCATAAAAGTAAAGATTCACACAATATACCTTTATTTATTAAAGGTTTATTACAGTTATAAATTAACTGTAAAATTATAATCCATCATATTTAGTTCTTCTGTAACCTTAGTGGAGAATCCTTAGGAAAGCAAAAGTTGAAAATATTACTAGATTGGCCATTAAGACTCACAAATTTCAGTGCTCCTTATCAGGATAACATGGATAATTTACGAATATATGGATAATTTTTATTATATTTTACTTCTCAGCATCTTGGTTTCTTAACAATTTGGTTATATCCCATTTGATACTTGGAAATTTGAATATGGGTGTTCTGCCTTGAGCCCTGACTCTTCTCTTTGAAGAATCATAGACATCCACAGGGTTAATTCCAAAATTCTTAAGAATTAATGTTGATTTTAGCTGTAATGTAATCTTGTTAATGAGGCCTACTCTGACTCCCTATTTAAAATTGTTCCCCAGTCTGACACTTTCACAATTTAAAATATGTTATATTTTACTTTTTAAAATGTGTTTATTGTTTTTTCTTAATCCTCTAGAACATACACTCCAAGAAAACAGGGATATTTTGTTTTATTAGCTGCTTTACTGTAAGAACCAGAGTGACTGTCATATTATAGTTGCTCAATAAATATTTTTGGATAAATGGAAGTGTGGATGAAAGGACAGCTCAAGTATTTTATGTGAGCACACTGCAAATGCTATATCCTTAATCCATGACCCATCAAAAACTTTAAAATATTAACAAATGATATTAACATGGCAAAGTTGTGTGATGTGATCTGCTCAGTTGGCATGGGGCTATTTTAATTGTCAAGAAAGGTCTCTCTGAGGAGACATATTCAAACTTGGACCTAAAATATAGGAGGAGTTACATATACAAATTTCACCCCAGGCAGAAGTCACAACAAATACAAAAATGCCTGAGATACAAATGAGCTTAGGTATGACTGAGAAACATGTGAGTTATGCAAAATGGCACAGAAGAGACTGAAGTTTATTGATTCTGTAGATTTTTATGGAGCAACAACTATATATTGGGAATTGTGTATAGAACAGGGAACAAGTTTCATGCTATCATAGAATCTGATGGGCAATATAATGGGAAAGAGAAGCAGAAGCCAGGTCATGTGAGGCTTTGGGGATAGTCAGAAGACCAGCTTTTATTAGCATGATTAGAGTTTTTTAAACAAGAGAATGATATGATTTGACTTACCTTTAAAAAGTCACTCTGATGGATGCTTAGAAAATGGACTATAGAAAGGCCAGGTGGAAGCAGAAGGCAGGGTTATGTAGTAGGTCTGACTTGGACAGTGCTGTTGGAGTGTAAATGGAGGAGTGGAGACATTCAGGCTATGACTCAACACTGGCATCTACAGGACTGGCTATGGATTCTTTGTGAACTGTAAAAGAAGAGTAGTCAAATATGACAGAGTTCTCATTCTTATTATCAGCTATGTAGTAATTTAGTGCACTTGTGCTTGACTAACAGGTAGCTTCCAATTTGAGGATGTTGCAGTTATGAATATCATATCTTCAGATGCTTTTGCTGGCATGTCCTAGGGATCTAGCAGTGGAATTGGCTAAAAGAATACATTTATGTTAAATTTTGGTGCACGTTGTTAAGTTGACTTGACAAGAAATTTGAACTAATTTTTGAAATCACACCAAGATTTTATGAGAGAGGACTCTTGTGGGTATCATAGAACATTTTCTTTAAGAGCTGAAAAATGAAAAATAGCTGAAAAAAAATGTTGAATAAAACTTAAAGAGAATAGATTTTTTTTTTAAGATTTTATTTATTTATTTGAGAGAGAGAATGAGAGACAGAGCATGAGAGGGAAAAGTGTCAGAGGGAGAAGCAGACCCCCCCGCTGAGCAGGGAGCCCGATGTGGGACTTGATCCCGGGACTCCAGGATCATGACCTGAGCCGAAGGCAGTTGCTTAACCAACTGAGCCACCCAGGCACCCCGAGAATAGATTGATAATATATAATATATACTTTGGATATAAATACACATTTAATATATAAATACACATTATATCTATATATCGACTTACTGTTCTTTATCAAAGTGTTTTCTGTATGTCAATTTACGGTCCCTTGAAGTGTTTTAAATAATCACAGGTGAACTTTATTGAAGGCTATTTCTTTTTCTCTGGAATTTATCATGGACTTGCATTTTTGATATTTTAATATAGGTATTCATATTTATGAATACAAAACTTCTTTGAATTCTATTTATTGGTATATTGATCTTGCCTACTACAACTAGAATCTATTTTCTATGATTTAATTCATGTTTCTGCATTTGTAGTCAAATTGTATTGGCATGTTCCTGTCATTATTTTGTACTCTTTTATTGAATTAGGAAATCAATTTTGTGCTGATTTCATAACTATGGTGACTTTCTTATTTTTGTTAAATTCTGGAGTTGTAGATATAGAATTGAGGTAGCCTGTCTTGATTAATTGATGATATTCTTCTGTGATTGCTTCTGTAATCAATGCTTTTTTGGCGATGGTGGTTATTAGATGAATTATTCTTCAAAATTTTGCATGTGAATTATTGGGTTACATTTTCTTTTACATTTATTTTAGTGTCTTTTTTATTAATTGATATTTTTCTAAAATTCATTCATATCATGCAAATTTTCAAATCTGTTTTTAGGTGTGAGATACACTTTTGTCATTCTTTGATTATCTCTCTACTAGTCATTTATTCAGTTTTGTTTCTAATTTTGTAAAAACTTTCTTCAGTTTCTTGAGTTAATCAGTTTTTCATGAATCTTATTTTATTATTTGCTTTTCCTGAAACTTAATTTTTGATATTTTACAGATTCCATGCTATTTTTCAAAATAATTGTGTAATCTTTGTAATTATCTTTCCTGTGAATTCTTTCTTATTTCACTAAAGTATTATAAAATTTTTAGTTGAATGCTTAATTATCTATCTTTTTTCTTGCTTGTTTTGAAATGTTTATGACTTAATTTCCTCTTTATCCATTTTTTTTTAAAGATTTAGAGAGGGAGAGAGGTGCCTGGGTGGCTCAGTCAGTTAAGCGTCTGCCTTCAACTGAGGTCATGATCCTGGGGTTCTGGGATCGAGGTCCACATTGTCCCTGCCTAGCAGGGAGTCTGCTTCTCCCTCTCCCTCTGCCTGCTGCTCCCCATGCTGTGTGCTCTCTCTCTCAAATAAATAAATAAAATCTTTTCTAAAAAAAAAGAAAAAAAAAGAGAGAGAAACGGGGGAAGGGGCAGAGGGAGAGAGAGAATCTTTAGCAGACTTTTTCACTGAATGTGGAGTCTGACACAGAGCTCAATTCCAAAACCCTGAGATCATGACCTGAGCCCAAATCAAAAATAGACTGCTTAACAGACTGAATCACCCAGGTGCCTCTCTTTGTCCATTTATTTTTTAAAGCATATTCATTGGTTATGACATGTAACAATTTGACTAAATTTTATTCTAGGTATTTTACAATTGATATTTGATTCCCTCTTTGACTTAGAATTGTTAAAAGACATTTGTGTGTAATGATGTCATAGAAATAGCATAGTAGAGAGTTTCAAAAATTGGACCCTCCACTGAAGCAGCCATTAAGTTGGCAAAAAATTAAAAAATCAACTTTTTTATAAATCTGGGATATAATCAAAAACTTAGAAAACCAGGAAAATGCCTAATGAAGAATAGGCTGTTAAATTTTGATAAATTAGTTCATCTGTCATTCCCCATTCCTCATATTTGCACCAGCCATTGTTCATGTTCCTAGGGCAGTTTACTGATGCTGGTGGGGGTGGGGTGAGGAGAGTTTAGAGGGGAAATAAATATGTATCTTGTTTTCAATAAATTGTTTTTATGCATTATGATCATACTGGAGGTCCCTGAAAGACCAGTGTAGAGACTGGCCTTTGTTTTACAATCCTTTTGGGCTACAGCAGCTTTCCTAGCAGCAGCTGTAGGAAGCATTTATTTATTTACTTAAAAAGATTTATTTATTTATTTTAGAGAGACAGAGAGAGGGAGAGAGAGAACATGCTCGAGAGTGGCAGGGGGAGGGGCATAGGGAGAGGGAGGATGAGTCTTAAGCAGACTCTGCGCTGAGTGTGGAGCCTGACGCAGGGCTTGATCTCATGACCCTGAGATCACCACCTGAGCCAAAACTGAGTCAGGTGCTCAGTCGACTGTGCCACCCACGTGCCCTGGCTGTAGGAACCATTTAAAGACTTGTACCGCCCCTAGCTTCCTGGAGCAAGGAAGAACGGATGGAGCAAGCAGTATTCAAACCAAAAAGCATGGGAAGGAAGAGGCTGAGAGGCAGTTTCTTGGAGGAATAAAGGCTTAGAAGAGCTGCCATGCGTACCTTGGAATCTGGAGTGCCTCATACTAGGGATGGATGCATACTCAGAAAAGATTTGAGAGGATCCTAGGCTTACACCAGTGGTTGATCTTTGTGCTCCATGAAAATGAAAAGTGAAAGCTAAAGCAGAGTTGTAGATGAGAATAATCATTGAAGGAATGACCTGCACAGAGTCAGTCTGCAAAGTCTAGACAGTATTGTTTTTTTTTCTTTTGGTCATAGGCATTTAAGGAAGTCTACCAAATCACTGGCTATACAAATTGCCAACAAGTACATGAAAAGATGCACAACATCATTAACAGGCAAATGAAAATCAAACCACAATGAAATACCTTTCCATACACTAACACATAATAAATGTTGGCAAAAATGTGAAAGAATGGATGCTCACACGTTGCTAGATGAAATGTAAAATAGGTCAGCTTTTGTGGAAAAGAGTTTGGTAGTTTCTCAAGAAACTAAACACAGAATTACGATATTACCCAGCGATTCTTCTCCTTGGTATAAACCCTAAATACTTGAAAACAGATACTTGAATACTTGTATGTGAATGTTCATAGTAGCACTATTCCAAAAGTTCCAAAAGTATATAAACAGAGGTATATACATACAGTGGAATATTATTCATCCATAAAAAGGAGTGAAGTAGTGCTACAAGCTGTAATATAGATACGCCTTGAAAACATGCTAAGTGAAAGAAGGCAGACATAAAAGGTCACATAATGTAGGATTCCATTTATATGAAATATCCAAAATAGATAAATCCACGGGGGAAGAATGCAGGTTCTGGTTGCCAAGTGCTAGGGGTAGGAGGAGTAACGAAAGGCTGCTTAATGATTATGGAGTTTTATTTTGGAGTGATAAAAATATTTTGAAACCAGATAGAGGTGGTCGTTGCACAATACCTTGAAAAAACTAAATGCCACTAAGTTGATAACTTTAAAATGGTTAATTTTACACTATGTGAATTTCACATCAATTAAAAAATGAGAGATCTTGGTAAAATTGATGGTGTATCTTGTCCCTTTCTCCAATTTTTATCATTAGTGTATGTTTCATTGCATAATGACTAGAAAATTTGATCTATTTTTCTTACTTTTGCTTTGAGATCAAATTTTTATTTGGTTCTAGCTTGTGGACAATTTAGGTAGACATTATTTAAAACCTTAATTTAATGTTTATATTCAAAGCTGAACTCTAGAAGTATAGTTTGTTATTGAAATTATAAAATCACTTACTGTATGTTACTGATTATAATAAAATCAACTGGTTTATTATATTAAACACAATCTTTTGAATTTTAGCTTCTTTAAACAAAATACTTTGTTTTCTGATTGTCATGTGTAATCTAATGTACAATTAGAAATAGTCTTATCAACCATTATCTACATTAGGTAGATAATGTAATACTACATTGCCAATTATTGATACATTTAATAGCTTTCATATGAAGAAATATTTATCTACTTAGCAATTCTTATATTTTCACTTTTATTATTTTCTATTTTGAATTAAAGTTTATTATAAGGATTAGTTTATGAATATTAAAATACTTTTCCATAAAGGCATTTTGTCAGCCTGTATGTATGACATTCATCTTTAAGTTCTCATTGAGAGGTATCTGATTATTTTTACTGAATATTAGGTTTAATTATATTAAGTGATTGAATTTTGAGTGTTTTTTCCCCTTTTTGCTATACTTCTATTGCTTGAATCGTGTATGATGATAACATATTTTTATAAAAAATTATAATTACCTTCTAAATTAGAAGCTTTACAGAAAAAAATGGCAATATGTTACAAGGCAATTGTAAATAGCCATAATTTTTAATCTAATATTTTCTAGAAATATATCCCAATGTGGAAATCTGAAATACTCACCAACATTTATGGATACATGTGCATTTGCAGCATTGTTTATAATTAGGGAAATTAGAAGGAATTTAAAAACCTATCAATAGGTGAATAATAAAATGAGATAAAAATAGTTTCATTTGATCTTCATACTTACAAAAACCATGACCACTTTCTTTCTCCACCATCCCCTTATGTTCACACACTTTATCAGCACTTATACTTGGAATACTGCCATAGTCTCTTAAGTGATCTTCTTTATCTTTTCCTCAGGCAAGCCTCAGGTAAGACACTGATTAGATCAAGCCATTATAAGCTTCTTATTTCACCAGAATGCTCTCTTTTTTAGCATTTGACAGAGAATTATTTTTTACTTTTTTATGCACTTACTAGGTTTATGTATGTCTTCACAAATGACTCCTCTGCCCACAATATCAGGAATTTTATGTTTTTCTTACTTTTTTTTCAATATGTCTTCATACATTTGGGTAGTCAGTAAATATTTATTAAATTAATGAATAAATAATGGTAAATTATGGTATCATTAATAAAACTACAAAATTATGTAGAGTTCTTTTAGAAAATGGAAATAAGTCTTTTGATATAGTTGTGATTAAAAAAGGCAAAGAGGAATATAATTTTTCTTTGTCAATCTTATTATTTCAAGTATGTTAAAATATACAAGTTAAAGAAAAAGACTAGAGGGAATAATTTAATAAAAGTATTTTATGAACATAAGGCTTGTGAATATTCCTTGAAAAGGTAGAAATGATACTCTATTAAAAATTAATATTATTTTAAGTGTTGATCCTCAAGTGCTTTAGAAGTTAAAATCAATTTTACGTTAATTTAGAAACCAAGAGAGAAGAACAAGATCTTAGAATCTAAGTATGAGTACAGAACCAATATAGAGTCATGTATTATAGGGAGGAGTTACAATTACCATGCATTTTAAGAAATTTCTCTGCCCCCAAAATAAATAGTAATTGGTATTTTTTAATATTCCTAGAAATACACTTTCCCTACCCACAGTCTTACTATGAACTAGTGAGTAAAAATCACAGAGAAAATCATAGAACATGTCTTTTTTTTAATTATGTTATGTTAATCACCATACATTATATCATTAGTTTTTGATGTAGTGTTCCATGATTCATTGTCTGTGTATAACACCCAGTGCTCCATGCAGTACGTGCCCTCTTTAATCCCCATCACCAGGCTAACCCATCCCCCACCCCCCTCCCCTCTGGAACCCTCAGTTTGTTTCTCAGAGTCCATAATCTCTTATGGTTTGTCTTCCCCTCCAATCCCCCCCTTCATTTTTCCCTTCCTGCTTTCTTCTTCTTCTTCTCCTCCTCCTCCTCCTCCTCCTTCTTCTTCTTCTTTTAACATACAATGTATTATTTGTTTCAGAGGTACAGGTCTGTGATTCAGCAGTCTTACACAATTCACAGTGCTCACCATAGCAAATACCCTCCCCAATGTCTATCACCCAGCCACCCCATCCCTCCCACCCCCCACCACTCCAGCAACCCTCAGTTTATTTCCTAAGATTAAGAATTCCTCATATCAGTGAGGTCATATAATACATGTCTTTCTCTGATTGACTTATTTTGCTCAGCATAATACCCTCCAGGAACATGTCCTTTTAAACAATGAGGACATGCCATTCAAGTCCCTTTTTTAACTCCTATGAGAAATCGGGTATTGGTAAGACGGACTTTTTATCACTTTCCATCTAAAATCCAATTCAAATAACTATAAATATACACCAAGATAGACATGTTTGGCCATTGTTCATGATTTTCTCATGTACATTAATCTTGACATCCTGCAGTCATTCTTCTGGTAAATAAGAGTGATAGCATATAGGTATTTGGTGTTATTAACTAAAAGGTGTTTAAACTTGCTGAGGCCAAGGGTATATATTGTTATAATAATGAATCTTATTTTTATATAGCTTATTATTTGTTTCATATCTTTCTTACATATTGCTTAAAATAGATGTAAACTTGGACATAATGAAATAAAAATTTAAAAATGACTAACTCAGATTTTTATGTTATAATGTGCTTTTTTGGCATTATTTGAATTTAAAGAAGTTATAATATCCTGATTAACTAGAATATCATTCTCTTCAGATGAAGATATTTATGTAGTTCCCTGAGTATGTGGATCATAAGGTACCTGCTATAATCAAATCACCATTGATGGGAATGATTTGCTGAATCAATGGTGCATTAATAATTAAAGAGCTATTTCTGTTTCTTATAAATCACTATAGAGAAAACTGAGTCATACTTTCCATAGGCACATGTGGAAAAGGATCATAGTTAGAACCTATGCTAAATGTAATTTTACTGAAATAGATTTTTGCACCCATTAAAACTAGGAAGCATATCAAATCATTTTGGATATACATGCTGTTCTACTTAAATTATTTTGAAATGTCTTCAGCATAGAACAAACAAAGAACTACCATTCCGTCATCTCCTGGTTATCATAATTACATTACAAAACCAAGATCTCATTTTTAATCCTCATTAGTTTTAGGAGAAAATGGAGTTGTGCAACTTGATGAAAATCTATGCCAAAATGTTCTGTGAAATTTAGTGTTATTCTCAATTTACTGGCACATAAATGCTATTATTATCTAACAGTATGATGTTTCTTATACTCTAAAGTGCTAGGAAATTTTGTTTTATTATAAGAGGAAAGATATATCAGCTTTAAAAAACATCTTTATATTATTGAAGTAATCTTTCAAATGCTTAACTTCGATGGAGGACCCAAGACCCTCTGAATTCAAGGTCATTGCAGAGTCAAGAAACCAGAACTACTAAAAATTGAATCAAAGCTAAACACGTTGAAAGAAACAAGGTGAATGTTGTCTCAGGTATTGATTCAAACACAAAATGCTATTTGAGGTTTACTTTGATGAGGTGAAGAGACAGAAAAAAAATTGGTGAAAGGTGTAAAGGAACACTGACCTCTGTTAAGCTACCCTTCACGTGCCTAAAGTTTTCCAGGCTTTCCTGGTAGAAAGTCATGATATATTCTGGATTATTTTTAAGGGTGGAGTTATATTTATACAAATGCTTTTCTGTTCTTCCCATTCTCTATGTAACAGTGTTAGTCCTGCCCTGATGGATTTGCATGTTTTTCCCCCTATGTCCTCTAGTTTTTGTATCACAATGACAAGTAACCCTGACAAAGACTAGGTGGATAGATAGTGGCAATGGGCCAGAATGCTGTACATTTGGTTATTTTTTACTCTGATAGGTAAGATGACTCAATCTCATATGGATTGAAAGTTAGCAAGAATGGTAACTTGGGACTTTTCAGTCAGTTTCAATGCAAATACAATGCAGTGCAAAGTTATCAACTGGACAAGGTTATGGGTGAATTAGTGGATACAGTTCTTTCAGTGGGCACAGTTACTCACAGAGATGGGTTAATATTTGATGGTCAGGCAGCTTGCTAAGACTGGAAAATTATTTAAATCAGAGTACCTTAGAGTCATGGGCTTATTGCCTTGTATATAATTAAGTAGATTGAAAAGTAGTGCTTTATGCCACCTATTTCTTACTGATTAACTGAAGGTCTGGTTGTAGGTAGAAATGGGAAGTTTGGAGGGAACATGTGCAAAGGTAAACCTGAAGATAGGTGTAAGGCAAATTTATCTCTTGCTGCCCATTGCCTATTTCTTTTTTTTTTAATTTAAATTCAATTAATTAACATATTGTGTATTATTAGTTTCAGAGGTAGAGTTCAGTGATTCATCAGTCTTACATAATCCCAGTGCTCATTACATCATGTGCTCTCCTTAATGTCCATCACTCAGTTACCCCATCCCCCCACCACCCTCCCCTCCAGCAACACTCAGTTTGTTTCCTATGATTAAGAGTCTCTTATGGTTCATCTCCCTTTCCCTCTCTGATTTTGTCTTATTTTATTTTTCTCTCCCCTCCTCTATGATCCATTGCCTATTTCTATATATTATTCTCCTTAATAAAAACAACATATAACCCATACTTGTTAGAGTTTATTCTGAAGGTCCTCTAAATACTGATCAGCCTTGGCATGGTAGTGGACTATGATGTAGGGAAATAACAACAGCAACAACAAAATCTACTATTTAATTTATATTTAAGTGGAGATACATATTGAAATAATATGCTCATGATTAATATTTGAATGTATTTGGGGCTGACAAATTGTCTACTACATGAGTAGTATAAAAACATTATTCTAGGATCAGTGCATTCTTTCTAGTCACTGGACACCTAAATAGCCAGTGGAAAGGTGAATAGAGACAAATGTGGCTTGATTTGAAGACATCATTATTTAGTTACAGTTTACAAATATTAACCCCAAACTGGCTCAACTATAATATGCATTTGTTGACTTTACACAAGACTTAACTAGTGGCTCAAAGGATTTCATCAAGGGCTCCCCAATCCCACAGCTGAATGTTTTGTTTTTTTGTTGTTTCATCTGGATCATCAGGCTTCATAAAGGTGACTATTGCCCCACTTGGGATGTCTAAGATGTTGTTTTCTGATCAGGCAAATATTTGTGGTGTTCTCACATATCACATATTCACATGACATCCTCTGGGGGAAGGGAGAGGGTCTCTTCTGAGAATCTAAGAGAAGTCCTGCATTCCCTTCCCATGAATTGGACAAAATTGGCTTAAGTTCTCATCCTTGCACCAATAAATATTTCCAGGAAGGAGACTGTTTGATTGTCTTAACTCATAAAAATTACAGAAGGGAAATTTACCACAAACCAAGCAGGGCATGGTCTGTGCGTTTCTATACAATCTGTGAGCAGACACATTGCTGTATTCGTTCTGGACTATCTTTTGAAGGATAATTTTATACCAGACAGCTTTGAAATGTTGAGATGGGCTCTCCCTTTTGAGCAAAGGACAAGTTTGTATACTATCCAATATAATAATGATACTATCTCCCCCAAGAGTAAGGTCAGGCAGGCTTACTACTTATTATAAATTATCTAGGTCCCTAAGCTTGTGGTTCTGCTCCTATAGTTCATATTACTGTATGCAAAGACACAACTTTGGACTCTGAGGAAGTGGCATAGATACACAATGGCCACTGCTATTGCTCTGAGTATAATACAGTCCTTTGCCTCCGACCGAGGAGTGATAATAGATTCTTCCATCTTCTGTGTAATCGTTCCAGGCTCACTTGTTAAACTTTACTATGGTAAACTCAGACCCTTAGTTGTTGACCCTCAGTATAAGCTACAGTTTCTTATAAAGCAAAGGAGAAAGTCATGCTTACCAAAATAGGATTTATTAAATAATCAAGAGCATATTGACGGTTCAAAATGTTAATAAATAAGACATTACATAGAATAGACACTATATTTTAGATGAAATGTAAAATTTTCTAGGGAAAACCTGGAACCTGTCTTCTGCTCTCACACCTCTACTCAGGCAGTTTTATTTATGCTAATATTGAGCTCCTAATTGTTAAATAAATTAAACAATTTTCAATTTCTGGATTACTGGACCTGGCTGTTACTTTAGACATTTTGATCACTCCATTCGACTTAAAATTTTTCTTTGGGGCTTGCAACATTTCATCTTCTCATTCTACTTGTACTTTTCTGATTTTTTATCCCTTCTCAATAAGATACCTCTTCTTATCTTTTAAAAGATTGCTATTTCCCCAGGATTTACCAGTATGAAAGTTTATCCATTCTTCAAAAATTTAATTTATCAGGTATTCACTTTTTACTCTTAACTCTGATATAGCTCTCTCCATACCTGCCATTCCCCTGAGTTCTAACTTCCTGCTGGATAATTCTACCAGAAAACTTGAATATGTTCAAAACTGAACTCACAATCTCTATATTTTAACCATAGTTTCTTATTATTTTTGGTTTGTTTCATTAGTTGACAACGTCATCCAATCAGTTGCCAGAAAGTTATCTTTGACTCCCAGAGTCTTTCACCCCAAATCTAAACTACCTAGTCCCTCTGAGCTTTCTCAAATTGTCCCTATCCTCTCCATCTTTGTCAGTACTGCTTTTGGTGTAGCTTTCATCTATTGTGTTCTGTGCTTATATTGTGGTACTTAAAATTAACTTCTGCATTGCTGCTAGAAATCTGTTCCCTGGTGGATGCCCATAGGATAAAATGGAAATTAGGTCTGGATTCAAAAACCTCTGTGAACTGTTCCCTGCCTCCTTTGCTGTTTTGTTTACATTGAATTCTATGGTCAAGCAATAGTAAACTATGGATTTATACTCCAGTCCTACACACGTGCAGATAAAACACCCTCTCACCTTCAAGACTGTGCTCATGTTGTCCTCTGCAGTGCTCACATGCCTGGCATAATTTCATCTTTCCTGTGTTTACAGAAAAAAATAATTAAAAAAAAATAAACAGATAGTTCTTCCTTTAAAGAATCAGGATTTAGCTTCACTTTTTCAGAAAAACTTCAATCCTAATAATTTAATGAATCTATTATTTGGTATTACATTACTTATTTTTGGTACTCAGTGTGTGGTGAATTCCCTTTACTATAACTACATAATGACTTTTGATCATCTGCTTTTCTATGCTTCTAAGAAGTTGATGAATTCCTTAAGGTCAGGTGAAGTCAGGGAAACCTGCCGTTTTGTTTTGTTTTGCTATTTTGTTGTTGTCTAACACAGTGACTGGTGCAACCTTATCAACTAAAAAATTGTGGAATAGAATGCACAAATGCTAAGTGATGTACTTCTGTCTACATCTGTCTGCATGTGTGCACGCACATACATATAAGATCTCAACTGTAATTGAAAATTGGCTAAACCATTTTGGCTATTCTGAAGCAGTGGCATTTATTAAATAATGCCCAAGCTGTCTCTGAGTTGCCCTTTAGCAGAAGCGGCAGAATTTAGTGTCTATATTTAGCAAACTGGCTTCAGAGTCTGTATGAAGCTACTTCAGACTAATTTCCAAGTCATTTATTTTAACAGCTCTAGCATTTCTTTAGACCAATCCTGCCTTCATGCTTTCCTCCTAAGCAAATGTGGGCTCTGCATTAAGAAAAATACAACATAACTCTTATCTCCTGAGCACCAGTTATTTAACAAAAAATTTATGTACTCTTTTATATTTTTTTAACTGAACATTATCATAGTAATTTGAAGCATGCCCACTATTGACCATGTACCTTACACACACACACACACACACACACACATATATATGTAATAAAATATATTTTGCACCTTTCAGACCTTGCTGGAACACATGTATATATTCTTGCCAATAAGTAACTGATATTTATCACTTTATTAAAGACAAACTCTAAGATTCTACCTTCTAGACATACTATTTAATGATCCTTCTTACAATTTGAGATGCCAAAAAAGTCTAAGTTATCAGGTGTCTATGAATAGAGAATATAAAATGTGTATGTTCATATATGAAAATATGTCTGAAAACTCCATCTAGATATCAGCCATGGACTTCTAACCCTATGTGGGAGCAGCAAAATTATGGTAACAAATAAAAACGTTTACTTATTTAAAAAAAAAAACAAAAATTATCCAAGCACTGTTCAGGCAAATAAACATCAACATCCATTGACTCACGATACTTATACAACTTTGCACTAACTCCTAAAAAAAATCTCACATTAAGACCAAATTGGTATAATGGGACAAATATGGAAAATATTTTAATAAGAAAAGTTTTTGTGAAAAAATCATGAATTATAGATTAAATATATAATCCCACTAGATTTCATTTAAGACGTGTATCTTTAAAGTGACTATTTACTTATAAAGATAATACATCATTTAAAAATTTGTAACTATTATAAGGCTACTAACAAAAATAGCAGATCTCTAACAATTTCTAAATATAAATTCCTGTTGCTTAGTAAATCTTAAAAAAACCCACAAAACTTGTTTTCAGCCTGGTTTCTGCCATTATTTCATCTCATCTGTTCTAAAATATTTAAAAAATACATTAATTTCCTTCTATTGTATCTCACTTCATTCTTTTTAACCTTTTGGTGTATGCCTATTTTTAAAATCCTCTGACTGCAATATTAGTGAGGTTGCAGAGGAAATGGAGATGAAGATAACAAAGTGCATTTAACCTGTTATGTTAACCAGATCTCCTATCACTCCCAATTTCATTAACATCCCTGCAAGTTAGGAGGAAAGAATGCATGAAAGTTTAATTATTTAGTCATGTTTTATTTCTTTCATTGATTTTTTTTTTAAATTCAGTGATTTCATAAGCATTTCTTGACTGTTTAGGTGCTGTGCTAAGACAGGTCCTATAGCAATTAACCAGAGAGAAATGACCTCTGCCTTCAGGATGGCCCTTGGCCATCCCCTATGGTGTTTAAAAGGGGACAATATTCCCAGATGGAGGAGCTTGGGTGAAGGAGCCAGGCTTTCCATGGCTGGGTGATAAAAGTTGGGCAGGGTCAGAAAGAGAGAGTAATGCCATGAGGCTGTTCATCAGGGAAAAGATTCAAGGGACAGCAGTGATGGTCTCCTGGGGTGAATTCTAGAACACCTGCACCTGCCCAGAGGATTCCAAGGATTTGCGTGAATGCCTGTCTTTGGTTTGTGTTTGGTTTTTATGTGTGTGTGTGCCTGACTGTGTCTGTGTGTATCTGTGTACGTATGTGTTGGCATGCAATTTTTTCCTCTTTTTCTCTACCTACTGTGTGAAGTATACTAAGTTAACTAAGTGCCTTGCTCTTTCTCAAGAGCAATGACTAGATAGGGGACCCAAGATGCCTTAGGGTGAACTGCACACTGTGTACCGATCAGTATACCTTGGGTTCCAGGTGTAAGGGCCATTAAAAAAAAAGGGGGGGGATTTAAGCCTCATGATATCAAATGGAATGTGTCTTGTGATTAAAAAAAAAAAAGCTTGTTAATGAATAGAAAGAAGAATAATCTAATCTTGGATACCAGGGTGGCTTTCCTCATACTTTATGGTTAATTTGATACCTAATGGGTAAGTAAAACAGACAATGTAAATCTGGGAGAAAAGGGAAATCTGGGGGAAAAAGCCTTTTTAATACTGTGAAAACCATATTCAAAGACCCTGAGGTGGAAAATAACTTTGAATATTCCAGAAACTTAAGAAGGTTAGCATATTTGGAATATAATTGTTAAGATAGGTAGGAAAAAATGATTCAGGATCTTCTGCTTTACAATTTATTATAAAAGTAACATATAGGAAGGTCTGAATTATATTTACATTTATAGAAATTCTCTTTTAATTTTCCTGGGGAAGAAGAACTAATGAGAACTTAAACCAAGTATTAAGCCAGTGGACAGAAGAAAACCCAGTTTGTTCTGTTACCACATCTGTTTCTATAACACAAGTTATCTCAGCCAAGTAGTTAAGTAGTGGATTTGTGTCAGTATTAACACAGAGTTTGTATTTTTGCATGCCAAAATTTTCCTGTTTTTATAGAACCAGGATAGTGGAAATAGAATAATAACTTTAAGCAAGAAAGGAAAATTCTATTTGCTGCACAAACAAACACTTTTCAGCTCTAAGAAAGTTAAAATGAGTGCCTGGGATTTCTGTTTCCGGAAGGTTGGAGTAACATAGTTTTCCCCGTTCATTCCACTAAAACCCCTGGGAATTATATATAAAACTAACTTAAGATTCTGAAAGATAGAGAGAAATAGGCAATGAGCCAGGGCCCTTGGAACCTAAGGAATGATGTGGTGAGGTCCCTCAGTTTTCAGAGAAAAAGAGAATTATCAGAGACAAAAAAGAATATTACATTATAAATCAATCACCCCATCATGAATAGAATTCCTATATGTGTATTTATCTGACAACTGCAAATGATGTGAAACCAAAACTGATAGACTTGAAAAGAGAAATAGACAAATCCAAAATTATAGCTTCAAGTATATATGCAATGAAATTATACATATACACATAGTGCTGGAGCATTTGGACATCCATAGGCAAAAAAGAGAACTGTGACCTAATTTTCATACCTTATGCAAAAATTAACTGAAAATAGATTATGGATGTAAATGTAAAATGTGACATTCTGAAACTTTTAAGGAAAAAAATAGAAAAGCCGTAGGATCTAAGGGTATGCAAAGACTTCTTGACACCAAAAGCATGATACATAATAGCAGAGTTTGATAAATTTGATTGCATCGAAATTATAAATGTTTCCTTTGTGAAAGAGAAAGAAATAAGGATATATTAAGGGGATAAAGGGAAACAAACTACAAGGTGAAATTATTTGCAAACCACATATCCAACAATGAATTACTATCTAGAATTTATAAAGGGGCGCCTGGGTGGCTCAGTTGGTTGAGTGACTGCCTTCGGCTCAGGTCATGGTCCTGGAGTTCCGGGATCGAGTCCCGCATCGGGCTCCCTGCTCGGCGGGGAGTCTGCTTCTCCCTCTGACCCTCCTCCCTCTCATGCTCTCTGTCTCTCATTCTCTCTGTCTCAAATAAATAAATAAAATCTTAAAAAAAAAAATTAGAATTTATAAAGAACTCTCAAAATTCAATAATAAAAAGCAAATGATCCAATTAGAGTATGAGCAAAGACAAAGAGATGTCTTCTTCAATGAAGAAGATATACAAATGGTAAATAAATACATGAAAAGATGTTCAACATAATTAGCTATCAGGGAAACTGAAATTAAAGCCTACATATCTATCACAATGGCTAAACTAAAAAAAAATAGTGACAGCATCAGATGCTGGTGAGGATGTAGAAAAACTGGGCCATTCATATTGGCATTCTTTAACATAGTATAGCAACTCTAGAAAGAATATACATTGTCCACTTCTTTCCAAAAAATGCAATTATTTCCAAAATGCAATTATTATACAATCCATCAATTAAACTCCTCAGCATTTATTCCCAGAGAAATACAAAGTTATGTTCACACAAAAACCTATACAAGAATGTCTATAGGGCGCCTGGGTGGCTCAGTTGGTTAAGCGACTGCCTTCGGCTCAGGTCATGATCCTGGAGTCCCAGGATCGAGTCCCGCATCGGGCTCCCTGCTCGGTGGGGAGTCTGCTTCTCCCTCTGATCCTCCTCCCTCTCATGCTCTCTGTCTCTCATTCTCTCTGTCTCAAATAAATAAATAAAATCTTTAAAAAAAAAAAAGAATGTCTATAATAGGCATAACTAAAAACTACCCAAGTGTCCTTCAAGGTATGAAGGGTTCTATAATACATCCATACAATGGAATATACTCATATTACATGGGAACAGACAATTGATACATGCAACAACTTGCACATGCATATACGTCCCTAGAAAATTCTCCTATAAGAAAACAATCCCCTGTTGTATGATTCCATTCATATAACATTTTTGAAATCTTATACTATATTAATATATATAAGTAAGATGAAATGTTAATATACTATAATGATATCCTATAATACAGAAATGGAAAACAGATTACTAGTTGCTGGAGTTTAAAGAGGCAGTTGGGCAATAGGGAATTAGGTGACGTAAGGTATCCTTGTGGTGTAGAAATGTGCTATATCTCGAATGTATTAAAGCCAATATCCTGATCGTGATATTGAACTATCATTTTGCAAAGTGTTACCATTCAGGGAAACTGGGTAAAGAGTACACAGCACCTCTCTATGTTATTTCTTACAAATACGTGTTTATGATTATTTTAAAATAAAAAGTTTAAAAAATGAGTAGCTGAACCCAATTTCTATCTTATATGATACACAACTCTTGGAAAAGTTGCACTTTTTCCTGTGCCCCCTGTGCCCACCTTAGTTGTAGCTAACTATCTACAAGCTAGCATTTCTACTATGACTGTGTACATATATGCACGGGCAAACACACACACACATACACACACACACACGTTTTTAATATAAGACTCAATCTCTAGATATTTTAAGCTTTGCTGGCCTGGATTATTCAACTCATCTCCTGAAATAGCAATTATTCATTAACTCATTTATTCATGTATTCATTTATTCATGCATTTATTTGTTAATGTTCTGGTAAACAAATTTGCATAGATTTTGAATGGTCTACCATTAATCCTATTTTCCCCATAATTTATGTTTTATCAGTGCATGACTTTGCAGAATATGGAGTTTGTCAGGAATGCCTATATTGGGCTATATAGAAATATTTGTAGATATATTTTGAGATCTTTTAAAGATAAAATCAACTAAATTTTCATTGATGGAAATAAAGAGGTAGAAGAATTAATGTTGTCTTCATAATACTGCCTTGAATGTCTGGATCCAAGATAGGTTTTAATTGCTCAGACAAGCACTAGTGGATAAAGCATAGATTTGATGGGGGGGAAAGAAAATAAAAAAAAACCTTAAGATTTTTATATATTATGTTTTTGTTGTGGGTGGTTGTTCTGAAGCCAAGAAAGAGTTTTGAGATAAAGGTATTTATTTTGGGGTTATTTGCAAACATGATGATGATGCTGTTGAGGATATGTAAGATTAACCTGGTAAGAAGAATAGAGCAAGAATAAAAGAGAATTGTCAGATACAGAGCCTTGATTAAATCCAATATTCATTCCTGTTGTCAAGAAATAGAGAAACCAGGATAGATTTTTATGAAAATCGTATTTTAAGTATTTTAAAGAAATGGTTAACTTTGTCAAATATTGCTCAGACTTTAATAATGATGAAGATTCAAAAGTATCTCATGGATTTAAAACAAAAGAAGTCAGTGACAACTTGAGCAGATTCATTCACGTTGTGGAGGCAGGTTGAAGATGAGAATGTGTTGAGTGATGAGTGGGAGATGAAGAAACACCCATGAATTGCTCTTCTTTTTAAGACATTTAACATTGGAGCTATTTTTACTGTATAGATCTGGTCATAAAATCCAGTTTTGCCATGCATCCGTTGTGTGAACTTAGGCAATGTAATGTTCAGAAACCAAAGAAAACAGAAATCAAACAACAATATCTAGTACATATCCCTCTATAAACACAGACAAACAACTGGCACTAGAAATGTTCCTTGGGAGAGTCTATTTCCAAATACCTTGAGAAGTTAGGTAGAGATGTTGAAATCTCAAGAGAATGGAGATTAGCAGAAGCCCAAATAACTGAAAGATGAGCAGCAGTTTTCAAAAGGCTTGGAGCAAATAGAGGTTAAGAGACATTTACTTTTCTGTGCTTCTTTAGTGATTGGACAAAGCTCATTATAAAAATAATGTTACTTTTAATTGAAATTGTGTCTGTAATTTTCCTGGTGGTAATGAAAACTCTTTTTTCCTCTTTACTAATCTTCAATAGTTTACAACATTCAGTTATGTTTTACTTGGGTGTATGGGTATTGGTCTGTGTCTGTGTAAATTACATAGGAGGCTGCATTTCACATCTTTAACATATGAGTTAATGTGTTGCATATGAAAGTACATGTGCGAATTTGCAGAACACTTGGATATAAATTCTGGACTTCCACAAGTAATGGATTTCAATGTTTACTTCAATTATATGTTCATCATAGAGAGAAAGTCTCCATTTTTCCATCTGGATTATAATTTCATATATATGTGCATCAGCTCCTTGTAAGTATAATGGTAATAATAGTAGGATTCTTCTGAGTAATATAGAACATGAAAAATGTAGAAAAACTCATAGTTGGGGTGAAAAATATATATATTTTAAAGATTTTATTTATTTATTTATTTGACAGAGAGAGACAGTGAGAGAGGGAACACAAGCAGGGGGAGTGGGAGAGGGAGAATCAGGCCTCCTGCCGAGCAGGAAGCCCGATGTGGGACTCGATCCCAGGACCCTGAGATCATGACCTGAGCCAAAGGCAGACACCTAACCAATTGAGCCACCCAGGCGCCTCCCAAAAAATATATATTTATTATCAAATATCTAACCCAGAGTAAGAAAAGGGAAATCTCTTACAGTAGCTCATTTGGTCTTTGGGCATCTCTGAGCAACCAGAACATCCTCCTTTATAATAAACGCAAATCCCTAATGCTGAAATGTCTGTGCATCATCCCTAGTTATTCCACTTGGAGAACCTTCATACAAGCTTATGGCAGTTTAATGTGCATTTTATTTTATGTTATGGTATTTTTCAGGAAGGCAACCCCCATTCTTCTCTGAATATTTCCTTTTATAGACTAGGTATCTCCCATTCCTTTAAACACATGATAGGCTTCATACTTCCCCATCATCATTATATATTTTTTTCTACTGCAACCACCTAAGGGGTGTGGTACAAACTATCAGTTATATCGAGCAATTTACTTGTACCTCTCTCTTTATCTTTAATCTGACTCTTAAAAAGCTGCTCTGTTTTTAGTTTCTTGAACACACCAAGATTTTCCGAATTTCATAACCTTCGCATATTCTGTACTATAGATTTGGGATATTCTTTGTCTCATTTGTCGAGAGTCTAGCTTCTGCTCATATTATTTAAAACTTACTTTAAATACCACTTATTAAGAGAGGCATTCACTAATAACTAAAAACTTGCCAGCCATTAATGTTTATTTTGCAATCCTTTCTTTCTCTCTTTCTTAATACTTTTGACAACACTGAATTATTTCATATTGTTCTCCTTGCTTGCTTTTTTTTATTTGCTTCCTCACAAAAATGCAACACCTCTGTAAATGTAGGGGCCATAACTGAATTTAAAATTGCTGTTTCTCTAGTACTTCAATCAGTAACTAGCACACATGCTCAATTAATATTTGTTTAATGAGTGAACAGAATAATGAGTGAGGTAATTAAATATGTTAATGTTTTAATGAATTATGTTACAATTTACTTAATTTTTTATCCATGGAGATATATGGTGTAATATGTAAGAAGTGTAAGTGATATGTAACAAGAGTGGACCTACTCTTTGTGAGATCTAAATATGGGTGTGAATAATCTCTGTTCTTCAGTCTTCTTCTGCTCATTTATTTAGCTGGTGCCTTTGAATCACCCAATTATATATTAAGTCTCGAATTAAATTGCTCACCTGGATCAGGATCCAAGCTATGGATTCCATGTACTACATATAGTCAGAAGAAAATAGGCAAAATTATTAAAAATAGGTTTTAGTTTGCTTATTTTTTACTATTATTAGTAGGATTAAGGTGGATTCTACTTGCTATGGGACCATGCCTAAATTAAAAGTAATAATTTTCATCTTTGCCTATAAACCTTATTAACTCTAGTTAACCTATACAAATTGATTCTTAAATATTTATATATTACCTGAAGATTTTTGGGAGTCAGGGTTTGAGTTTATATCTTTGAACTTGTGATGGAAATATCAATTATACTAGGGTTCCAACTTCCATAGTGCCAGACCTACCTTTTAGGCAGGTAGATGGCAAATGTAGAGAGTTTTGTAAATATATTTATGTAGGGAGTTTGTAAATTTTCCCTTTATATACTTCTTTTTTTTTTTTAAAGATTTCATTTATTTATTTGACAGAGAGAGAGTGAGAGAGAGAGCGCAAGAGGGGGTAGGGTTAGAGGGAGAAGCAGACTCCCTGCCAAGCAGGGAGCCCGATGTGGGACTCGATCCAGGGACTCCAGGATCATGACCTGAGCCGAAGGCAGTTGCTTAACCAACTGAGCCACCCAGGCGCCCCCCTTTATATACTTCTTACATTGGAAGAAATGCATGATCCTATAATTTGAGGTAGTGTCTGGTTTGTGATGCAATATGCAAATATCAAAATAAAAATAAAACTCCAGCCTGATACCATAGGTGTGATGTATGCGGGAATGGTGAATGGTGGTGTGTGCACACCTGCTGATCAGGGAAAAACTACTAGAGGAAAAATTGGGAGTCACCAAATTCGAGCAAGGTGAAAAGCATAAAATCAAAATCTAACAGGCTGAGATCAAGGTTAGCAGGAACTGATAAAGAAATGAAGGAAATTAAAATAAGACCTGGAAGAAGAATGTAAAAAGTGATCCAGTTGTCTCAGTGTTAGTTTGCTACAACTCTCTCCCCATTCCTGGCAAGATCCACTTAAAGTTCTATAACTTCTCCCTCATCTTCACCACAGAGGAGTTGAACTCAGAGGTCATATCCTTCCATGTCTATTGGTTTCATATTTACCTTCCATGCTACTGGTCATTCATTATACATAACCGAGATGAGTCTACTCTGTAAAATATCAAGATCTCTCCTCTCTTCATATTTCTGCACAGTCCCTATTTGATAACAATGCTCTCCATTCTATGCACTTGATATACTTTAATTTAGTAACAATAGTGGATTTTTAAAGCCTTGAAACAAAGTATCATGAATATATTTACAACTACTAGTGACAGCAAGAAAGGCCTTTTTACCTTATCATTCTCAGGAGATTAAAAAAACTTGGGACTTCATAAGTCATGATGGTTTGCATGTTCTTATAAGGGAATGCATATGATTTCTTCAGAGGAGGATATCATACCCAAAATGAGATGGCAATGAAGAGCAATTTCCTAAATGAAAATATCCTATCTTCTTTTGCCAAATTATAATTGGAATTCTTCTAGTAGTGACATGAACTTTAATGTTCTCTGGAGTTACTCATGCAGAACTATGGAATCAGAGGGTGAAAATAATGAAGTTGTAGGGATGGAGAAATACTGTCACATGAAATGAGATAATTCAGAATGTTTCAGACACTTAATCCAAATAACTCATTCTTGGAACTTATTATTAATTATTATTATTATTGTTATTATTATTGTTTTGCTTTATCTCCTATTTTAAGAAGGGTAAAAATGATTTTGGTGCAAGGAATCTAGAATTAAGTTTCAGTCCAGATTCTACTTCCCAGCAGTCTAAACATGAAAATGTTTTCAAATGCTTCTGTAATACTGGAATTAGAATAATGCAAGATTATTATGAAATGCACATGTGAAATGAAATGAGACATGAGAATATATTTATTTGCAAAAATACTTATAGCTATTATACTTACTGATAATCATGAGGACACGATTTGGCCATACCTAGCAATCAGCTTTGCCATAATCAATGAACTAATGGGGAGTAAGGAGACCTTAATTCTCATTTTACTTTGGCAATTCACTTGCTAGTTTTCTCCCTTCATTTTTTGTCTATACATGGAGGTAATTTATGGCCTTACAGAAGGGCTGTTACGGTCAATTTCTGGTTTTTAATACTAATACAAGGAAGAAATGATGTGAATTTATAAGAAGGCAAGTCATCAAATATAGTTCATCTCAACACTGGTATGTATTATGGTTAAGTTTTCACATGGGATATCTGACTTCTGATTTTCACTGTAAGATATTAGTGATACTAATTCATCTGTTCCGTCTGTCTCAATAATGCTCAGAGGAATGTGCACAGATTTATTTCTGCATTTCTGTTCTTCTCTCAGTGGTTATTTTCCTTCTCCTCACAAAACTTTCTGTAATATTCTAGTATAGGTTCTGATTGTTAAAATCAATACATAAAAAAAACTAAGTTTATTATTTTTTCCTGAAGTCATGTTTGTTCATTCTCAGTATTCTATGACATTTTTGCTTGATTTAGAATTTTAGGAAATAGTGTTTTTATTTTCTTTTTACATTTCAGAATTTTATAAACATTTTCCAATTGCTTTCTGACCTTTGTCACTTCTGTGAAAAAGCCAGGTATCAGACTTTCATTTGCTCTTTTGAAGATAATATACCTTTTCCTCTGGCTGCTTTTATGATTCTGGTTTTGTTTTGTTTTGTTTTGGTTGGCTTTATAATTTGATTATAATATGTCATGGTAGAATATTTTTATTAATGTTGTTTTTATTTGCTATTTTATCTATGTTGCTTGAGAGTCTCTGAACTTTTGTAGTATTAATAGGCTACTGAAGCCATCTATTGAGTTCTTAGGTATTATATTTTTCAGTCTTAGAATATCAACTTTATCACTTTTTTTTCTTTCTATATTCTAAACTCTATGGAAATTTTCCATACTTTTATGTATTTTTGTCATTCTTCGTTTTTGTTCTCAAACTTATGAACCATCACTGTTTCCAAGTTTGTGCATTATTCACATCTTTTATTTATTCAATTTCCATTTGTTATTTTTGGCTATGTAGTCTAAAAGGGAGAAAATAGAGTTATGGGATTACAAGGGAGAAACCCAGTCCTGGTGAAAAAAATTTATTCTTTAAATAAAGGTTGCCCGAAGCATGATCATTATCTCTGGACTTTTTCAGTTATGTGAGTAAAAATATTTCCTATACATTTCCTATATGTTTTGGTTGTGGTGTTCCGTCAGCTAGCACAGATATGTAGTAGGATTAAGGTTAAATAGGTGTTGAACATAAAGTGAAAAGAAAGAATGAGATTACTTTAGTGAAAATTGCTAGAACTCCGTGGCATTTTCTGAAATTCCAGGATATGGAGGACTAGGGGCACAAAAAGTATTTCCTTCTCACCTCAAGTTTTCAGGAGCTCAACCAAAGGGCACAGTAGTGCAATAGGATTCACTAGAGTGCAAGGCGCACAGTGGTTTCTAATTGATATCTCAACGATGTAAATATAGATCTGTGAATATAGCCCTTGGCATACAGAAGAGCATGAATTTCCCATTAACCAATATGACTTATAATTTGCTCTAAAAAAGAATATTTCAAGTATTTTTCCTTTAGAGATGAGTCAGTATAATAAAAAGTAGATATTTTTGACAAGGTTATGGGCCACATAATGTCCCATTTTCCTCTGAGAGGGAGATTTTACAAACTTGTGTTTACATTACAGGTAATTGACTCTACTTGGATCAGACTCACTAACATTCTTGCAAAGTTAAAGTAATTGTTTCCACTTTTATTTTTTGTCCATTATGTCTACTCACCTCCTGTAAATTGTTTAACATTATAAATACAGGGATTATCTTTTTCTTGGGAGAGGGTACTACTATAGGTCATTCTAGATCCACGATTTTTTGGAATTTAAGCTATGGATATAATAATCTTATAGGTCTGGTTAGTGTTCTAGAACTTAGAAAATGTTTCCAGTTTCTCTGCCATGAAAAATTTGGCATTCATTCATTCATTCATTCATTCATTCATTCATTTTTCTGTTCAGGTGTTACATAAACATTTCATCAAGTTATAAAGAAGGAATTTAGCCACAACAAATACTTGGCCAGAGTAGAAAAAAGAAAGCTGCCGAAGGCAGATATGTGGTCTGTAACTTCTCAATTTACTAAGGTTTTAATTATTGGTCCCCTTTTAAGTTTGCTGTTAAGGGGAAGGGATATATTTCTGTAGAAGCCTGACAATAAGAAGAATTTATATCTTTATATATATTTATATATATATACTATATATTTAAAGTTTCATGATTTTTTTTTTTTTTTTAATATTAGGTGGATTATATTGCCACAAGGCACCCTGGTAAAGTGGAAGCTAGTATGAGCATGAGTCAGAAAACTCTAGATCTGATTCACGGTTCTGGTACTTAGTAGACTAGGAGCCAGTCACTAGACATAGGCAAATGTCTTCTTTTTCAACTCTAGGATGGATGCTACAGCTATGTTACAGTACAACATAAACGTGGATTTTAATTGTATTTTTTCTAAGGGAAGTTATTCTAGTCAGAATTTTATCCTTCCGGAATGTTCAGCTCGTCTCTGATTACAATGGCCACACTCTCGAGGGATTTAATAGAACAACTGAGTTATTTGTGTTGGCAACCAATATCTGAGGCCTTTTTTTCCTTAAGATTTTGTTTATTGATTTGACAGGGAGAGAGGGAGAGAGAGGGAGAGAGGGAAAGAGAGAGAGAGAACAAGCAGGCCAAGTGCCAAGCAGAGGGAGAGGGAGAAGTAGGCTCCCTGCTGAGCAAGGAGCTGGATGTAGAGCTGGATCCCAGGAACCCAGGATCATGACCTGAGCCAAAAGCAGACACTTAACTGACTGAGCCACCCAGGTGCCCTGGTATCTGAGGCCTTTCTATTAACATAAGAAATAATAACATTTAGATTTTCATTGATGACTGTAGTGACGAGTTTATATAATGAATGCTAAAATGGCATCTCATGGATAAAATAAGCAATATTCAAGATAGTGGATCGGATATTCTAGAATATTCTAGCATTACTCCTTACACTTCCTTATGCAAAGCAAGTCCTGCAGTTTGTACTATTTATGGATGAAATACAAAGCTTGATCCTTAAAATAGTCTTGTGTCCAGCTACTGAGGGGGAGAAAAATTGGAGGGATGTATTTCTCTGAAAATAGAGTAATGGAATCCTGCCTCTAGAATAAGATTGCATCTTCTTATTAAGGAAAGTTTTTGGTAAGATATGTTGGATTACCAAGGATAGACAGCTGGGAACTGTTGTGTGTCTGCTTACTACTGAATGTGGTATATTAAATGACTGGATACATGCCTTGGTAACAAATTTGTGGGGCTAAAACTTTTCGTACCTATACTTTTAACAAAAAATCGTTTGAAGATTCTACTTATCTTGTTGTGTTAGTTCAGTTTACAACAATGTTTATTTCAAAATCACTTATTTCATAAGGCAGGACTGAATAAGACCAAGTAGTTAATACAGTGTGAATGCATATGAAGTGCTCACTAAAATGCTAATCCTGTTAGTTAGAATTAGAAGATGGATTGATTGCCCATTACATTGTCATGTCTGGGAATCTAAGTTGGCTGGGCAAAAATCAAGAGGGAATTAGGATAAGTGAATTTTTGCAAAGTATAACTTTGGAATACCTTGATTAATGACCTAACCTGATTCACTTCACAACTTTCTGAGAATAGTATCAATAAGAAATCACTTGAATTAAACTCTCCATTTACCTGGGGTGTTTCAAACTTTCCACTTATCTGGGGGTATTTCTAAATGCAGTAAAAAAAAAACATGGGAAATATTGTTCTTAGGTGAGGTAGGATTTTCTTGGGATACTCTAATGATTTCCTCCTTTGGTTGACTATAGGCTTATTCCACAAATCTAATGAGGGAACATGAAGAACTGACTCTGGGGAAAATTTTCATCTGCAAAAGAGAAACCCTTTTCACTTCCTCCTTTCTCATTTTCCTCCCTAGGGAAATGGAATAATTGACCTAAGGGGTTTGATTCCAGGAGAGTTTCAGGGACAATTTTATTAGTGGGGGAGTCATTGTTAAAAGGCTACATATTTGATAAAATTCTTGCTTTCTTGGTAGTGACAAGACTTAGTAAAAAGTAAATAGCTGGGTTATGGTGTGCCTTCTGTAGCAGGAATCTGGTTACTAGGCTCTTTTTCTTGTGAACACTATTACTCACTTGGTTATCGTTTAAGTCACTCTGGGAGTGTGAAAAGAATAAAGTAAAATCCAAATTTTGATATAAGTTTAGAAAATAAATCCATCTCCATATACTCCCACATAGCTTACTAAACTCCTTAACATTGAGAAAACAATTATTTCATAGAAATATTAACACTCGGGCGCCTGGGTGGCTCAGTTGGTTGGGCGACTGCCTTCGGCTCAGGTCATGATCCTGGAGTCCTGGGATCGAGTCCCGCATCGGGCTCCCTGCTCAGCAGGGAGTCTGCTTCTCCCTCTGACCCTCCCCCATCTCATGTGCTCTCTCTCATTCTCTCTCTCTCTCAAATAAGTAAATAAAATCTTTAAAAAAAAAAAAAGAAATGTTAACACTAATAGCTTTACATTTTACAAATCATAAAGCTTTTGAATATACATCAGGATACTTAATTCTCATAAAACCCCATAAGCTTGTATATGTAATATTATTAACTTCTAAGCATAAATATTTAAATGAAGTACACCATCTATGTTGAAATAAATGCTGAATCTACATATTAACCGAAAAAGGGTTTAAAATACAAAACAGTTTTTTTTCCTTTGTACCTTAAATTTAGAAAAGGTGGCAAAGTTTGTTTCTTAAACAAGTTCATGTTTCAAATGAATTCATGATTTCAAACATGTTTGACTATGTCAGTAAGAAGTTTAAACATGGTTTATCAGATAATCACCCATTTGTGGGCTATTTATTTACCCATTGAGGTGTTTTAACAAGAGCAATTCTAAAGTTTCACGAAGGAAATAATTTTTTTCGAGAGTAGTGTCTCACACTTGAAAGTCAATAGAATATCCTCTATGAGACTTGAAAACAGAGCAGAAAGGACTCAAGAGTTGAATCTAGAAACCATAGCTGTGATGTTTTCCTCGGCTACCTCCTCTTTCAGCAAGATGCAGCCCAATGGCCCTCTGGTTTCAAGCCTCTCACAGATCTGGCTCAGGCAAATTTCTTGTTTTTGTTATTTCATGCCTCTAGGAGAATTAAAGCAGATAGACAATGAGCAAGAGAGATTATATTTATAATATTGATATAATATAATTAATATATAATTATGTGGTTCTTATTCTAAACTCAAAACTCTTGCCTATTCAATAAATGCTGCATAGTGTGTTATAAGAGATTTGTATGGCTTCATAAAACTTCACATTGTATCAGTACCCTTCACTTCAGGTAAAAGAGCTGTACATGTAACTCCCATTAGCTGAACATCTGATATTCAGTTTATTTAGGTTTAATTACTTATGTGACTCTGGGTTGCAAGCAGTTATTTTAAAGATGCTTTAACAGTTTAAAAAATAACTTTGAATAGATTATTTATTTTCCTTCAAGCAACTAATGGAGTAGATATTATTACTCTCCTTCTTTTATCCCCAAGAAGCTTAAGACAGAGATTGATAAAGTCACTTGAAGTCATTCAGCCTTTTAAAATGTTGAATGTCAGCTATGTAGGGTCTTATTCTTCAAAAAACTGTGCTCATTTTAGCATACTTAATATTACTCCCTTGTTTTGAAATTTAACAGTTTTTTGATCACTTGAGAAATTAAATTTGAAATATTAATTGTGAGTCTTTTGAAAGAAGAGTGAATCATCAGAATATTTTTCTTATTAATAATTATTGTCATCCAACTTAGGTTAAGAATTAAAGCTTTGGGAACCATACCTGTGTTATATGCATGTCTACCATTCTGCCAATGATTCATTTTTATATTTTAGCAATAAAATTATAATTTTCCTTTTTAAGGATATAAATAATCATAAATAAATTGGATTTTCTCAAATGTAAAAGTTGGACAATGAAGCAAACTTCCAGAGACAGTGGATTATTCTATTTTTCTATTCAAAATACTGTGTTCTATTTTTCAACTTCACTCCAAAAAAATTATTTTAACTGAAGCCTACATAGAAAAAACAACAAAAAGTCTGGATACGCTAGGTATATATAGAGCAGTTTTAATAATCTTGACCTAAATTATAAAATGTTACCTCAAATACTTTTTTTAAAAAAAATTTATTTATTTACTTGAGAAAGAGAGTGAGAGAGAGAGCATGAAGAGGGGAGGGTCAGAGGGAGAAGCAGATTCCCCGCTGAGCAAGGAGCCTGATGTGGGACTGGATCCTGGGACTCCAGGATCATGACCTGAGCCAAAGGCAGTCGCTTAACCAATTGAGCCACCCAGGCGCCCTCCAATACTTTTGATTAGATATTTTGTGACATTTTAAAAACTATAATTCTGTAGAAATTCTTATTCATGTCAGATTTTATTATACATATCAATAATTTTAATATGATTTTAATAATTTCCTTTTTAAAATTAAAGATATATATATATTTCTACAAACTAAAAAAGAGTATTTGTTCTTTTTTTTTTTATAAAGTCACCCTCATCCTTTGAAACCAATGCTTTAAAATGTCACCATTAACACTTCCTTTTATAAGTGTCAAAATTATAATGGGCCCACACAAATAAGTGGGAGGTGCTAATGGGCACTTTATATCTATTCGAAAAGAGATGCTACATGGCTTTTAAAGGCTTAGTGGTTTCTTATTAACTGAATTTTGCATGAATCTCCAAAACTGTAACTGTAATAAATCTCAAAGTAGAGATATATAGAATATAAATGTTATAAGAATTTAAGGGCAATTATGGGTTTATTTTTATTGCTTATGGATAAAAATTACTTTTGTGTAGATTATCATGGAACAGCCTATTTTTGACCCAGTTAAATGTTTGTGGACCTTAGACTCATCACACATTCATGATATACAGGGAAAAATCTATGTATCCATTAACTTTCATTGATAATAGCGTAAAGATATAACATGAACAATAATAGCTTTAAATTGTTTTGTGATGAACTGTACCATATGTTTCTATCTGGACTTCTCAGAATCCCAATCATCCAAAAGCTTGAACAGCTGCTGCCATTTTGCAGATAATTGCTGTAAGATGCATTTTGTCCTTCCATGTGCTGATTTCTCCTTCTGTTTCTTTAAGTCCAATTGGATGTTTATCACATTCCTTTTCTAAATGTGTCTGCTTTCCTCCTGAGCTCAGTTTGCAAATTAAATACTTTTATCAGGAAAAATTCTTCCAGTTGTGTATCTTTCCAAGATATATGAGAATTGATGATAAAGATTTATCCTTCTGCTTACTCTGTATTCTCAGCAAATATTTAGATTAGGTCTAACCTTTAAAAATGTAGCATGCCTTCCCTTCTTCCCTGAATAATGGATTGTGATTTTTCTCCAGAGTTGCATTGTGATGCAAAGCATGGAGAGCTTATAAACCAAAGGGGATAAGGCTGTCTTTTTGTTGTTGTTGTTGTTATTGATTTAAAAAATTTAAAGAACATTTCTAAATCTGAAAAGTTTTTGTTTAAATATTAACTTTAGGGAAATAGAAACAGAGTTGTATTGCAAAAGAATAATAGCAATATTGAATAATTGGTGATTATCATGAAGCCTTTTTTCTTAAATGTTTTTCACCTGTGAGTAACGTAAGTTTTATAATTATATCTCATATAAATGTATATAATCCTCTGATTGTTTAACTGTGAAACATTTCAATATCGGGTTTTTCCTCTTTAACTTTCTTCTTAACTTCTTTTTTTTAATATATATATGTATATATACATATATATATATGTATTTTTTATTATGTTAATCACCATACATTACATCATTAGTTTTTGATGTGGTGTTCCATGATTCATTGTTTGTGTATAACACCCAGTGCTCCATTCAATACGTGCCCTCTTTAATACCCATCACCAAGCTAACCCATCCCCCCACTCCCTCCCCTCTAGAACCCTCAGTTTGTTTCTCAGACTCCATAGTATCTCATGGTTCATCTCCCTCTCCAATTTCCTCCTTTCATTTTTCCCTTCTTGCTATATTCTTCTTTTTTTAGCATATAATGTATTATTTGTTTCAGAGGTACAGATCTGTGATTCAACAGTCTTACACAATTCACAGCGCTCACCATAGCACATACCCTCCCCAATATCTATCACCCAGCCACCCCATCGCTCCCACACCCCACCACTCCAGCAACCCTCAGTTTGTTTCCTGAGGTAAAGAATTCGTCATATCAGTGAGATCATTGATACATGTCTTTCTCTGATTGACTTATTTTGCTCAGCATAATACCCTCCAGTTCCATCCACGTCATTGCAAATGGCAAGCTTTCATTCCCTTTGATGGCTGCATAATATTCCATTGTGTTTATATACCACCTCTTCTTTATCCATTCATCTGTCGTTGGACATCTTGGCTCTTTCCACAGTTTGGCTATTGTGGACATTGCTGCTATAAACATCGGGGTGCACGTACCCCTTCAGATCCCTACATTTGTATCTTTGGGGTAAATTCCCAGTAGTGCAATTGCTGGGTCATACAGTAGCTCTATTTTCAACTTTTTGAAACCTCCATACTGTTTTCCAGAGTGGCTGCACCAGCTTGCATTCCCACCAACAGTGGAGGAGGGTTCCCCTTTCTCTGCATCCCTGCCAACATCTGTCGTTTCCTGACTTGTTAATTTTAGCCATTCTGATTGGTGTGAGGTGATAATAATCCTCTTTTCCTTATTTTTATGGATTTAAAAAGCACAGAATTTGATTAGCTTAATTATGATCTGTGGTTTATGATTTACTAGTATCATTAGTTCATGTGGCATTCATATTCATATTTTATTGCACTTAGTTATATCTTATTAATATTACCTTATTGATATCATATCATGTCATGTCATATCATATTATATATCCTGACCAAGACAGCCTTAACATTTCCCTCAGCTTGACTAAACTTAAGGTTTTTCCTGACTATAGATCCCTGAGCTCCTTTTTCTGACAGCATTTACTTTAGAAAACATGAGAGTATAAATTCTTCTCTCTGCTCCTTTGAGATGTAAATCTTCTCACAGCCTCTTAAAGTTTTGCAACCCAAAAGTGTCTTTCTCAAGGACCCCCATTGATCCCTTTGAAATGTAATCATCAAGAAAGATAGGACCCTTATTTTCTAGACTCTTGGGAGGGGAGGAGTCTAACTTCAGTAAGTACCAGTTAGCAAACACAGATGTTTAATCACATTGACTAACCTTCTCCTTAATGTACCCTAGTAGTTTCCCACTAGCTCACCCAGTTCTTGAAATATCTCTTGCCATTTATTTCAACAGAATTGATTTCAACTCTTATTCTTATTGCAATAGCCTTGACTCCCAATGTAATAGTCTTGAATGAAGTCTTCTTTGCCTAACTCTGTCCAATGTGATTTTTCTTTGAGAGCTCGAAGAACTAAAATCTTACCTGCAATCTATGTTCTCCTTGTGTGTTCTATTCATCGACTTTCCATGGTAAGGGTGATCATAATCCTTAATTTCAGATTTCTCCTTCCCTTCCACTTTATTTTATTTTTATTATACATATATGACTATCTAAAAAATGCATTATCTTTTCTTTAAAAAGTTAAAAGAGCATTGTGCTTATGATTTTCAATTGGTAATACCTTACTAAAATTTATTCATATTTTGATTAATATTCACAGCTGTAATACATTTTCTTGTGTGAATATACAACATTACTATGAACAGACTTTTTGTACTCATTCTTGTATATATTTCCCGGTACATAAATGTAAGAGGTTTGTTGATTATCTTTTTGGGAATGAAGTATTTTAAGGCATATGAATTACAAAATTTTAATATTTGGTTAAATGGACTTCCCAAATGGTTATATTAAACATCAGTTTATCACATATTTTCCAAGACTTGATAATGTCAGTCTTTTGTCTTTTTTTCTTCTTTTTCTTTTTAAAACAAACTAATGGGTATGCCATTAAGAGATTTACCAAGAGTAAAAAAAAATTCTTTATCAAAGGTAACTTATAAAATTACATTAAACTTACGGGGCACTTGGGTGGCTCAGTCAGATAAGTGTCTGCCTTCAGCTCAGAAATTAGGAAATTAGAAATTATATTAGAGATTATATATAACATTAGAAATTATATATAACACCTTGAAATGTCAATAAGAACCCACTTTATGAAAGACACAGAAGAATTATATTGATAATTTCTCAGTGTATTCCTAAGAATATTAAATATCTCTTTTGAAACTTTTATGTAGGTAATTTTAAGTATGAAGTTTTAAAATGTATTGATGTATTAAATCAATTTGGAATTTAAAAAACTTTTTTTTTTATTTCATAGTCAACTAATTACAGATATTTAAACACAGAAATAAAAGCATATATTCATTAACATTGGAAATATCTGGATAAGTATACAATAAAGTAGTTCCAAATTATAAAATGAACATTTTGGATGTGGAGGGGGCATTTTAAGACTTTGTGTCTTAGAGTAATTTTATGTTTACAACAAAATTGAAAAGGTGGTACAGAGATTTCTGATGTACCATCTACCCCCATACATGCATAGCTTCCTCCTCTAATATCAATATTACCAGAATGGTAAATTTTTTTACCAAGAATGAACCCACTTTGGCACATCATAATCAACTGAAGTCCACAGTTAACTTTAGAGTTTACTGTTGAGGTTATACATTCATGAGTTTGGACAAATTTATAATGGCATATATCCATCCTTGTCATACAGTGTTTCACTGTCCTAAAAAGTCTCTGTGCTCTGCCTTTTTATCTCTGTCCTTCTCCAGCTCTGGCAATCCACTGACTTTTTAATTGTGTCTGTATTTTTGCCTTTTCCAGAATGTTCTGTAGTTGTAATCATGCAATATGTAGACTTTTCAGATTGGCTTATGTCGCTTAGTAATATGCATTTAAAGTTCCTCCATGTCTTTTCATGGCTTGATAGCTCCTTTCTTTATAGTTTGGAACAATAAACAATGTCTGAATATATGACAGTTTACTTATCAATTCACCTACTGTAAGACATCTTAGTTGTTTCTTAGTTTGGGCAATTATGACTAAAGCTGCTATAAACATTCATGTGCAGGTTTTTGTGTAGGCACACGTTTTCAGTTCCTTTGGGTAAATACCGAAGTGTGTGATTGCTGGATCATATGGTAAGATTATGTTTTGTTTTGTAAACAACTGCCAAACTGTCCTCCCAAGCGACTATACCATTTTGCATTTCCACCATGTAAAGTATGAGAGTTTCTGTTGCTCCACATCCTCACTAGAACTTGATGTTCTCAGTGTTGCAGATTTTGGCCATTGTAATAGGTGTGTAGTGGTATCTCATGTTATAATTTGTATTTTCCTAATGAAAATGACATGGAGCACCTTTCATATTCTTATTTGCATGCATATATCTTTTTTGGTGAGGCATATATTAAAGTTTTTGGACCATTTTGGGAGAGGAACTTGGGAAGATGTTGGAGTAAGAGGACCCTAAGCTCACCCTGTCCCACATTTACGATTGATATCACTCATATCCATGTAATAAACCAGAGAGCAATTCGAAGACTGACAGAACAAACTCCACAACTAAATGTAGGTAAGAAACTGCATCTGAGAGGTTAAGAAGGGCATAAATGGTGGTGAGGAGCTGCCTGCAGGTTGTAAGGGAGCTATGGGCATAGAGAAGGGAAAGAAATGGTTCCTCCTACCAGGGGCCCTCCTGGGGAAGATGAATCCCCATAAAGTCTGGCTTTGAAAACCAGAGGGATTGGATTCTCTGAGTTTGTGTAACCAGCAGGAGTTGGAGCCTGGAGCTTTAAAAGTCAGCTGACTGAGCCCTGGGCTAGCCTTGAGGGTGAGGGATAGCTGGCTTCCCACTCTTAAAGAGACAACAGCCCACGGAGAGACAATAAAAAGTGACATTTTGCATAACACCAGGGCAAGCGAGAGGAAGATCTGTTTATACTGATTTCAGAGCATGTTGAGGGACTTCACCGGGAACAAAGGAGCGGGCAGGCACCTACTCCTCCCCTGCCCCCTGACATAAACACAGGGCCACCTGCAGGAGGCAGCATGGCACAGATACTTGCTACCCAACCTGCTAGCAGTGTGCCCCACCCATGAGGTCTCCTGAGGACTTGCCCACTCCCAAGTCTGCTGACCTCAGCCCTGGGCTCAGTGCAGATTTTGCTAATACCACATGTGTGCCCTGCCTAGTGACCACACACACAGATGCTGGGTAACCCCAGCCACTGTCACTACAGGTTATGGGCACTGCATTTTGGGGATCTGGCTAGGACTAATGGCTTAGTGCAAATTTTGCTAAAGTGCTGACACCCCACCCTGAGCCACCCTGGGGTCACAGCCCCTCAGAGCCAGCCTGCTTGGGTCTCACTAACACCATAGAAATCAAGCAGAACCCACAACAGGCAGAGTAGGTGCAGACTCAGAGAAAAATTGACTCAAACACAACAACAGCAGGACCCAGGCAACACACATAGGAGACTCCCCTGACGTGTCAGGTTCTGAACAGGGAGTACTGTACTGCAGGGCACCACAGGACACTTCTTCATAAAGCTACTACTCTTAAGAGCAGGAGACGTAGCTGACTTCCCTAACACACAGAAAGACACAGAGAGGTAGACAAAATGAGGAGACAGAAGAATATATCCCAAATGAAAGAACAGGACAAAAATCACAGCAGGACATCTAAGTGAAACAAAAATAAATAATATGCCTGATAAAGAATTTAAAGTAATGATCATAAAGATGCTCACTGGACTTAAGAAAAGGTGGAGGACATCAGTGAGACATTTGACAAATAGATAAAAAATAACGTATCAGAGATGAAGAACTCAATAAATTAAATTTAAAATACAATAGATGGAATAAATAGTAGGCTACAGGAAGCAGAGGAATGTATCAGTGATCTGGAAGATAGAGTAATGCAAAGCAATCATGCTCAACAGGTGAGGTGAGAGACAACAAATACTGCTTTATGAGAATAGACTTAGAGAACTCAGTGACACTGTCAAGTGTAATAACATCAACATTATAGCCAATAACATTATATATACATATATAATACCATTACATATTATGTTATATAATAACATTTCCCAAAAGGAGAAGAGAGAAAGGGGGACAGAAAATGTATTTGGAGAAATAATAGCTGAAAACTTCCTGACTCTGGGGAAGGAAACAGGGTCCTGGGATCAAGTCCCACATTGGGCTCCCCACTCTGTGGGGAGTCTGTTTCCCTCTTCCTCTGCCCCACCCCTGCTAACAATTTCTCTCTCTCTCTCTCAAATAAATAAATAATCTTAAAAATAAAAGATTTAGGGTGACAGAGTGGATAAAAAACAAGGTCCATGTATATGCTACCTATAAGAGACTCATTTCAAACCTAAAGATACCTGCAGATAGAAAGTGAGGGGATAGAGAAATATTTGTCATGCAAATTCATGTGAAAAGAAAGCCAGAATAGCAATACTTATATTGAACAAAATAGACTTAAAACAAAGGTTGTAACAAGAGACAAAGAAGGACACTATATAATAATAAAGGGGACAATTCAACAAGAAGATATAACAATTGTAAATATTTATGCCCGCAACATGGGAGCACCCAAATACATAAAATGGATAATAACAAACATAAGAGAGTGTCTGTGGCCATTTGGATGTCTTCTTTGGAAAAATGTCTGTTCATGTCTTCTGCCCATTTCTTGATTGGATCATTTGTTCTTTGGGTGTTGAGTTTGATAAGTTCTTTATAGATTTTGGATACTAGCCCTTTATCTGATATGTCATTTGCAAATATCTTCTCCCATTCTGTCGGTTGTCTTTTGGTTCTGTTGACTGTTTCTTTTGCTGTGCAAAAGCTTTTTATCTTGATGAAGTCCCAATAGTTCATTTTTGCCTTTGCTTCCCTTGCCCTTGGCGATGTTTCTAGGAAGAAGTTGCTGCGGCTGAGGTCGAAGAGGTTGCTGCCTGTGTTCTCCTTTAGGATTTTGATGGACTCCTGTCTCACATTGAGGTCTTTCAACCATTTGGAGTCTATTTTTGTGTGTGGTATAAGGAAATGGTCCAGTTTCATTCTTCTGCATGTGGCTGTCCAATTTTCCCAACACCATTTGTTGAAGAGACTGTCTTTTTGGCATTGGACATTCTTTCTTGCTTTGTCAAATTAGTTGACATAGAGTTGAGGGTTCATTTCTTGGCTCTCTGTGCTGTTCCATTGATCTATGTGTCTGTTTTGTGCCAGTACCATACTGTCTTGATGATGACAGCTTTGTAATAGAGCTGGAAGTCCGGAATTGTGATGCTGCCAGCTTTGCTTTTCTTTTTCAACATTTCTCTGGCTATTCGGGGTCTTTTCTGGCTCCAAACAAATTTTAGGATTATTTGTTCCATTTCTTTGAAAAAGGTGGATGGTATTTTGATGGGGATTGCATTGAATTTGTAGATTGCTCTAGGTGGCATTGACATCTTCACAATATTTGTTCTTCCAATCCATGAGCATGGAACGTTTTTCCATTTCTTTGTGTCTTCCTCAATTCCTTTCATGAGTATTTTATAGTTTTCTGAGTGCAGATTCTTTGCCTCTTTGGTTAGATTTATTGCTAGGTATCTTATGGTTTTGGGTGCAATTGTAAATGGGATCGACTCCTTAATTTCTCTTTCTTCTGTCTTGTTGGTGGTGGATAGGAATGCCACTGATTTCTGTGCATTGATTTTATATCCTGCCACTTTACTGAATTCCTGTATGAGTTCTAGCAGTTTTGGGGTGGAGTCTTTTGGGTTTTCCACATAAAGTATCATATCATCTGCAAACAGTGAGAGTTTGACTTCTTCTTTGCCGATTTGGATGCCTTTGATTTCTTTTTGTTGTCTGATTGCTGTGGCTAGGACTTCTACTACTATGTTGAATAGCAGTGGTGATACTCGACATCCCTGCCATGTTCCTGACCTTAGGGGGAAAGCTCTCAGTTTTTCCCCCTTGAGAATGATATTCGCTATGGGTTTTTCACAGATGACTTTTATGATATGGAGGTATGTACCCTCTATCCCTATACTCTGAAGAGTTTTGAAGGATGCTGTACTTTGTCAAATGCTTTTTCTGCATCTATTGAGAGGATCTTATGGTTCTTGTTCTTTCTTTTATTAATGTATTGCATCACATTGATTGATTTGTGGATGTTGAAACAACCTTGCAGCCCAGGGATAAATCCCACTTGGTCGTGGTGAGTAATCCTTTTAATGTACTGTTGGATCCTATTGGCTAGTATTTTGGTGAGAATTTTTGCATCCATGTTCATCAAGGATATTGGTCTGTAATTTTCCTTTTGGATGGGGTCTTTGTCTCGTTTTGGGATCAAGGTAATGGTGGCTCATAAAACGAGTTTGAAGTTTCCCTTCCATTTCAATTTTTTGGAACAGTTTCAGAAGAATAGGTATTAATTCTTTAAATGTTTGGCAGAATTCCCCTGGGAAGCCATCTGGCCCTGGGCTTTTGTTTGGGAGATATTTGATGACTGCTTCAGTTTTCTTAGTTGTTATACGTCTGTTCAAGTTTTCTATTTCTTCCTGGTTCAGTTTGGGTAGTTGATACGTCTCTAGGAATGCATCCATTTCTTCCACATTATCTAATTTGCTGGCATAGAGTTGCTCATAATATGTTCTTATAATTGTTTGTATTTCTTTAGTGCTGGTTGTGACCTCTTTCATTCATGATTTTATTTGGTTGATTTGGGTCATTTCTCTTTTCTTTTTGATAAGTCTGGCCAGGGGTTTATCAATCTTGTTAATTCTTTCAAAGAACCAGCTCCTAGTCTGTTGATCTGTTCTACTGTTCTTTTGGTTTCTATTTCATGGATTTCTGCTCTGATCTTTATTATTTCTCTTCTCCTGCTGGGTTTAGGCTTTATTGCTGTTCTTTCTCCAGCTCCTTTGAGTGTAGGGTTAGGTTGTGTATTTGAGACCTTTCTTGTTTCTTGAGAAAGGCTTGTATTGCTATATACTTTCCTCTTAGGTCTGCCTTTGCGGCATCCCAAAGATTTTGAACAGATGTGTTTTCATTTTCATTTGTTTCCATGAACTTTTTAAATTCTTCTTTAATTTCCTGGTTGACCCATTAATTCTTTAGTAGGATACTCTTTAGCCTCCATGTATTTGAGTTCTTTCCGACTTTCCTCTTGTGATTGAGTTCTAGTTTCAAAGCATTGGGGTCTGAAAATAGGCAGGGAATGATCCCAATCTTTTGGTACTGGTTGAGACCTGATTTATGACCTAGGATGTGATCTATTCTGGAGAATGTTCCATGGGCACCAGAGAAGAATGTGTATTCTGTTGCTTTGGGATGGAATGTTCTGAATAGATCTGTGAAGTCCATTCGGTCCGGTGTGTCATTTAAAGTCTTTATTTCCTTGTTGATCTTTTGCTTAGATGATCTGTCCATTTCAGTGAGGGGGTGTTAAATTCCCCCACTATTATTGTATTGTTGTCGATGTGTTTCTTTGCTTTTGTTGTTAATTGGCTTATATAATTGGCTGCTCCCATGTTAGGGGCATAGATATTTACAGTTGGTAGATCTTCTTGTTGGACAGACCCTTTAAGTAGGATGTAGTGTCCTTCCTCATCTCTTATTACAGTCTTTGGTTTAAAATCTAATTTGTCTGATATAAGGATTGCCACCCCAGCTTTCTTTTGATGTCCATTAGCATGGTAAATGGTTTTCCATCCCCACACTTTCAATCTGGGGATGTCTTTGGGTCTAAAATGAGTCTCTTGCAGACAGCATATCGATGGGTCTTGTTTTTTAATCCAGTCTGATAGCCTGTGTCTTTTGATTGGGGCATTTAGCCCATTTACATTCAGGGTAACTATTGAAAGATAGGAATTTAGTGCCATTGTATTGCCTGTAAGGTGACTGTTACTGTATATTATCTGTGTTCCTTTCTGGTGTATGATGCTTTTAGGCTCTCTCTTTGCTTAGAGGAGCCCTTTCAATATTTCTTATAGGGCTGGTTTTGTGTTTGCAAATTCCTTTAGTTTTTGTTTGTCCTGGAAGCTTTTTATCTCTCCTTCTATTTTCAATGACAGCCTAGCTGGATATAGTATTCTTGGCTGCATATTTTTCTCATTTAGTGCTCTGAATATATCCTGCCAGTCCTTTCTGGCCTGCCAGGTCTCTGTGGATAGGTCTGTTGCCAATCTAATGTTTCTACCATTGTAGGTTACAGATCTCTTCTCCCGAGCTGCTTTCAGGATTTTCTCTTTGTCTCTGAGACTTGTAAGTTTTACTATTAGATGTTGGGGTGTTGATTTATTTTTATTGATTTTGAGAGGGGTTCTCTGTGCCTCCTGGGTTTTGATGCCTGTGTCCTTCCCCAAATTAGGGAAGTTCTCTGCTATAATTTGCTCCAATATACCTGCTGCCCCCCTCTCTCTTTCTTCTTCTTCTGGGATCCCAATTATTCTAATGTTGTTTAGTCTTAGAGTATAACTTACCTCTCGAATTCTGCCCCGTGATCCAGTAGTTGTTTATCTGTCTTTTTATCATCTTCTTTATTTTCCATCATTTGGTCTTCTAAATCACTAATTCTCTCTTCTCCCTTATTTATCCTAGCAGTTAGAGCCTCTATTTTTGATTGCACCTCATTAATAACCTTTTTGATTTCAACTTGGTTAGATTTTAGTTCTTTTATTTCTCCAGAGAGGGTTTCTGTAATAACTTCCATGTTTTTTTCAACCCAGCTAGTGTCTTTAATATCATCATTCTGAACTCTAGTTCTGACATCTTACTAATGTCCATATTGATTAGGTCCCTGGCAGTCAGTACTGCCTCTTGTTCTTTTTGTTGAGGTGATTTTATTCTGTCTTGTCATTTTGTCTAGAGGAGAATAGATGAATGAGAGAACAAAATGCTAACAGGATAACAACGTCCCCGGAAAATATACACTAAACATATCAGAAAAGACCTGAAACCAGGGGAAAAGAAAGGGAAAGAAAGAAAAAAGAAAAAAGAAAAAGAAAAAGAAAAAGAAAAAGAAAAAGATAAAAACAAAAACAACCCAAAAAAAGACCACAGTATGATCAAATATGATCAGACTGGTGCATAGATCAGTGCCACGCACTAGGTTTTGGGCATATTTTGGTCTGTTAGAAGAAAGTGCCTCCCAAAATTTTAAAGAAAGAAAAACTTATATATGTACAAAAATAAGGGTTAATATGATGAAGGGATGGAATGTGACTATAAAGATGAAAATTATAAAATATTTTATAAAAGGAATTGATAAGATAAGAAGTTGGTTGGAAAAAGAAAGAAGAAGATTTAAAAAAAAAAGGGAGAGAATGTGATCAGGCAGGAGACTAGAACAAAGCCATACACTAGAGATTTAGGGTATATTATGATCTGTTAGAAGAAACTGTATCTCAAAATTTTAAAGAGATAACAACTTATATATATATACCAAAAATAAGGTTAACTACTGTGAAGGGATAGAATATGACTCTAAAAATGAAAAATAAAAAATGTTTTTTTTTTAAAAGGGATTGATAAGATGTTGATTGAAAGAGGGAAAAAGAAAATTAAAAAAAAAAAAAGACAGTTAAAAAAATTAACTTAGAAAGACTAAAGAATCATGGTAAAAAGGGCATGAATTCTATGTGCAGTATTCCCCTAGTGCTGGAGTTCTGCCATTCTCATTCATAGGTAAACTTGGTTTTGGCTCGGTTTTCTTGCTGATCTTCTGGGGGAGGGGCCTGTTGCTGTGGTTCCCAAATGTCTTTGCTGGAGGTGGATTTGCCCACCTTTGCTGGGGTCAGGCTCAGTAATCTGCCTGGGTTTGCTCTCGGGAGCTTTTGTTCTCTGCAAGCTTTCCATACAGCTTTGGAGGACAAGAGTGAAAATGGTGGCCTCCCAATATCCACCCAGAGGAGCCAAGAACTCGGGGGCCCCACTCCTCAGTGCACCCCCAGAGAAAAGCAGTCAATCACTCCCATCTCCCTGGTCTCTGGTCGCACTCCGTGCTCACCCTGCCTGTGACCGAGCATTTCTATCTCTGGCACCTGACCCCGTGTGGAGTCTCCAAACCCAGCATATCCCTACAGTGCACTCCCACACCTCTCCTCCCAGGGGAGGAAGGGGAGTCTCCCCAGATCTGCCGCTTATTGGGTCCCTGCTGGAAGAGCAGTGGCCCAACTGTGCCCTGGATTACGGTTTACAGCAACCCCAAGCTGAGAGCCTGCACCTCAGCTCCATCTCTGCAGCCGGCTTCCCTGCTTCAATACCTGGGAGCTCTGCCCCACTCAGGCACCCCCAGTCTTTCTGTGACCCCGAGGGTCCTGAGACCACACTGTCCCAGTGAGGGTTCCACCCCCCCACTTAGCCACTGGAGTGACATCCCTCAGCAGAGCCGACTTATAAAAGTTCCAATTTTGTGCTCTGCTGCTCTATCACTTGCCAGAAGTGGCTGACGGAGGCCCCCTCCCCTGCCATCTATCTTCCCAAATATCACCTTTGATTCACTTCTCCGCACGTCCTACCTTCCAGTATGTGGTTGCTTTTCGTTCAGAGAGTTGTTGCTATTCTTTTCTTCGATCTCCTGTTGAGTTCGTAGGTGTTCAGAATGGTTTGATCCCTATCCAGCTGAATTCCTGGGACTAGACGAAATCCAGGTCTCCTACTCCTCCACCATCTTGCAAGGATGACCTAGTTAATGTTATTCTTAAACAGAGCAATTAAGATTAATTTAACTGTTTATTCTAATACTTTCATCATCATTCTGAACATCCATCACTGTAGCTTACAGTGACCTTTGTCTGTTGACTGCTTTCAGTGTTTTTCATCTCTGATCCCTTTGTCAAACTGTCATCCTCATGTCTCCTGCCATCATCATTCTTGTTTTTAAGAGGTAAGTCTATATTGCCAACTGGGGATTAGTTTGAGTGGTCAGAGTTCTTTTTATGAAAAAATGGAGCTGTGGAAAGAAAATTAAATGGCTAGAAAGCTATTCTCTGAATAAGAAAATGTTACTACTTACTATTTTTAATATGTTACGATTTTTTAGTTAACATTTTGTTACATCAGCTGATTTTAAAAAACAAAGTACAATTTAAATAATGGTCTGTCTTTTAAAGTTTACAAAAATAAAAATTACACAAGTTTCTTCAATTTGGAAAGAGATACAAAAATTAGTTAAAGGATGTGAGTAGCTTTTTTATATTTCAAATCAGTATGAAATGACTCAGATAGCCGATTATAATTTGCTTTAGCACAAAGAATATAATCAGAGCTTGTCACATCAATATACTTAGAATCATTTTACAGTGTAAGGGACATATGATGACTCTAAAGCTGAATCTTATGTAATGGTTTAAAATAAATATATCCTTTATCAATGCTACAGTAATATGTCAATATTTTATTATAAGCATATCAATTTATATTCAAACATTAATGTCACTATACAATCACTGAATATACTTCATAGTTCCTTTCCAAACACTTACTGTCTTTTTTACTGTATTAGAATTAATTGAAGTGTACATATGTGTGTGTATGTATATATATATATTCATATACATATAGTCTCTATGTATGTATGTATATTTGTGTATGTTTACACACACATATAGTATTCAGAATGAACACAGTGAAAGTAATCTCTTTCCCACCCAAGATCCACAATTGCTTCTAACAGAGATAGCCACTCAACTTTGTTCCATATGTATAGTTCCAGAAATATTCAGTGCTTATATACAAATGAGCACATACTGTACCACTTTTATGAACTGTTTTTTTAACATCTCTTGGAGATTGTTTTATTTATGTTTATGTAGATTTAAGTAATTATTTTAGTCACATAATAGCATGTTTCACTGTTATATCATTATTTAATATTGATGAGCATTAGGTTGCTACTTTCAATAAAATTTATATTGCAAAAACATTATAAATCATCCATCTTTGTACATATACATATAATCCCACATACATTATATGAATTTTTCTTTGTTTTCTAACCCTTTTCAACAGTGAACATTATGAAAGTTTTTAGTCAACTTTTCATTTGTCTGAAAATTATTTTACCTTTAATGTGTTTTGCTAGGTCATTTATGTCTTCCATTTTCTAATGAGTTATTAATCTGTTATCGATTTTTAGGAAATCTTAATTTTAACATGGATAATACTTAAGATATATGAAACAGCTGTATTTTCAACATATCCTTGCTTATTGTTTCAGAAATGGAGGTGACAGGTCCCCTCTTGAATGATGAATTTACAGTGACCCTGACAGAAAACAAACAAAACACTCTAGACATGTAGAAGGAAAAAAAAAAAAATGTTCCAAATCAGATGAACCTTTCAATTCATCAATGAGTGGTTCCTTAAATGAACCAAATCATTATTCAACCTTTAATATTCTAAGTACATAATATGTATGTCATGCAGGACTAGAAAACCCACAAAAAAGCAAAAAACAAAACAAAACAAACAAACAAAACAAACACCAGAATGAAAGAAGAATGCCCCTTCCACAAGAACAAATGCCCATTTTCTTATAGATTTTGCTTCTTAGATACAATGTTCCGCTGCTCTTCTATACATATTCACAACAGATCTTCATGAAGGAATATATACTTTATGAAAAGTAAATTGCATTCTTTGGTGTCTTAATCATTCTGATCCTGAAATCGAATTTGCTGTTGATTCAGGGATTGCTCTGGCCTCTCTTCTTTTCTCCCTTCCTTCCTTAATTCCCTTTTATCTGCCTTATTTTATTTATTTATTTATTTATTTATTTATTTATTTATTTATTTATTTAATTTATGATCTCTCTGGCTCCTGGATCCCTGTTCTTAATCATCATGTCAGTAAGGCCTTTCATGGAAAACAGCTCGGCTAATGTTGGCTACAGAGTTCTCATTTCTGCTGACTTTGCTTAGGATCTGCTGAGGCAGGTGCTCTCCCTGCCATCCTCCAGCCTTGGTTGTCCTTTATACCACTTATCACGATGGTTCCTGACATCATTAGGTACAAAGGTTTGTTTTTTGCCCTGTTTTCTTCCTCCTCCCCTTGTTTTGTTTGTTTGTTGTTATTTTTTGTTTTGTTTTATTTTAGAGAGGAAAAATATTAAAGAAAATTTTGCTGTACCATCTTTTCTAAAATATTTTTAACATATATTATTAATTGATTATCAAAACAGCATCAAAAACATTCTTCTAACAATATTATTCTTAAAGGGTAAGATCTGATGTAAGTGCCTTTTGAAGAATAACACTCTAAAACAAGCAGAGATTAATAGTAAATCAAAGTTTTTCCATATAGATCAAGGAGAAGAAACCATGTCTTGTTAATCTGTTATTATGTTGTATTTGTAATATTTTAAAGACAGCTTTAATATGAACTATTCACTACACTTTAACTTCATTTTTTAAGAGTGAGAATAGTTTTAGGTGATTCATAAATGTATACCATGCATCCATTGTTAAACTAAGCACATCTAAAATCCTTGCAGGTGTGAAATTCAATCAATAATCATTTTGTGAAGTAGTTAGAGATGTAGTTATAAAACATCCCATTCTATTTGTAACTTAAATATGCCTTTGTGTTTGAAACTCTGGTCCATCACTTTATTAATACTTTCAAAGGCCTCTACCTGCTTACATACATTAACGTTGCCCTGGATATCAAGAATACCAAAGGGACTACTACAGCTTCTATTTATTTAATGTGTATGTGTTTATCTCCAAGTTAATTTGCTAGTTTGATACCAAATATGTAGAATCAGAGCACCATGGTTTGAAAATAAACATTAACGTTTTCTACAGATTACTATAACAGAAACAAATACCAGCTAGCACATATATATCTACATTTTTTTTACCAGATATTTTTTCTAGATTGTATTAAGTAGTATAAGATATGAAGCATGTGCTATTTTCTTATTTTAAATAGGAAGTGCCTGGCTCTGAAAGTTTTAGTGTAACTCTGGAGGACATAGGGACAGTTTAAATCCTCATCTCCCTAATCATCAAACCAAGTATTTTGCTAGAGTACTATAATGCTTCTCTGTTATTCTTCTAAAGATATATAATATGATTCTTACATACATATAGAAGACCTTGTAAAATAATCCTAAATAAAAGCTAAAAAGCTAAACCAGTCTAAAATTTGGTGGAGAGTTCTCATTAATTTAAATAGAAAAGTTCAAGATATGCAGAGAACAAGGCCCTTTGTTATGTAACTATAGGTATTTCATTTTAATTTTTAATTGAAGTATGGTTGATGTACAATATTATATTGGTTTCACATGTACAAGGTAGTGATTTGGCAATTATATATATATATATATATATATATATATATTATGAAATGCTCATCACAAGTATAGTTACCATCTGTCACCATACAAAGTTATTATAAGTATTTTACTGACAGCCTTTAACAAATTTAAGAATTTAATGTGAGGTTCCTAAATGCTTTATAATCTGTGGATTTAAAAAGAGGAAAAAAAATTAGAGCATCCAGAAGCCCATTATTTAGAAAGCCACCGTTACAATGCATATGTATTTCTTACCACTTCCCTCTGTTTAAGTTTGTTAATACATGTATCTTTTAGCTAAGATCATATGCTGAATTTATAACCTGAAGATGGTAATTAAATTCAGCCACGATAGTTTCTTCTGTAACTAATGTCAGAAAACCTACTTTAAATAGCCACATACTGTCCTATCTAATGGAAGCATTTTAATTAATTCTACCTTTTGTCTAGTATTTTTTTTTTAAGATTTTATTTATTTGCGAGAGAGAGAATGAGAGACAGAGAGCATGAGAGGGAGGAGGGTCAGAGGGAGAAGCAGACTCCCCGCCGAGCAGGGAGCCCGATGCGGGACTCGATCCTGGGACTCTAGGATCATGACCTGAGCCGAAGGCAGACGCTTAACTGGCTGAGCCACCCAGGCGCCCCCCTTTTGTCTAGTATTCTATCATTCTTTTCCTCTGAAAGTATATGTAGGTATGTATATATTTAAATATGAAAGTCTTATTAAATGCTATTTGCACATACGTAAGTCTTCATGATAAGATTTTACAAAATGCTGAGAAAAAGAATAAGGTTATTTTTAAACCTTTTGATATATTCTTTAAACTTGTTATCAGAAGAGTTTATATCTATATACCATTCCTTAAGCCATGAATGGAAGTACTGAGTTTGCCGCATTTTACTCTAGTCATTTTTATTTAAAAAAAAAATCTCACTGATTGTAAAGACATACATTTTAATAGTATTATGGTTGAAAATGTTTTCTCATTTTACTAAATATTAGTATATTTGTGGTTTGCCTATCAGTAAATTTAGCTCATTTGTCTTTTGATGCATTTGTCTTTTGAGTAAATATGCTTTTACTTCCCTTGCCTTGATATACATATCTGTAATATTAGCAGTGTTCTATCACTTTTGAGAGAAGGCAAAAGAAAGAAAAGACAAGGAGGTAGATAAACACATCTCCATCTTTCCATTGTATCACCTAGGTTCTCTGTTCATTTTTTTCCATGTTCAGAAATAACAAAAATAATGCACGTTGCCAAATGATTATAACCATCTATAATCAGGTTACCATAGATTATTTAGACTTCTCCCTCAGGTGCTTTGTGACTGCAATTTAATTGAAAGAAAATAACACTGTCAATTAAAAATAGAGTGAAAAGTGGGTCATGACTGAAATGTAGTTTCTTTAGAAGCAAAGAAAGTAAGGTACAATTAATAAAATTCTAATTGTCCAATGTGAAAACAGGTAATTTGTTCTTTTGTTCATCTATAATTGAACATACAGCATTTGAGTAATGACATAAATAAAATAGAGGCATAACATTTATTCTGATGAGAATAATTAGTAAAATTATACTTTTAAATTGACTTTTCTTCAAGAACAATGCGAAGATGGGATGTGGTTCAGGGTTGCACATGACATGTAAGAAAGGCTCATCAGGTTTCTCTTGATACATGAAGAGTAAAGAGAAAAAGACAAACTTTCCTAGGATTGTTAAACTCAGAGATGTAAGTCTGATTTAGACCAGCAGTAAAAGAAAATGGGCCCTGCATTCAGCAAGCATGTTCACCACCACCAGAAAACAAGTGAGCAGCACAAGTCATTCCTGGGAATATTGTTTGCATGATTATAATTCGTAGGGGAAGCTGTAGTTGAAGTACCTCTGAGTGCTGTATTGTCTCATGTGCTTTCTCAATTTAAAGAATTAGAGGATTAGAAAGTGATGTGAAGGACATACTTGACCTGAGAACATTGGGGACATAACAGGTGTTAGAATTCTGGAAATGGGACATGGTTTCAGAGCTTTTTGTAGAAAATAACATAACATTGCAAACAATAGCTCAAGGAATTAGAATTTGACAAGTCCACAAATGTATTGAAAGCAATTCACAGAAAGGAAAAATGGAGAGAGGCGTGGAATATGGGCAGGAGGGAAGAAGGGGAAGTTTGAATTATTTAATATATGTAGTACAAAATAAAATGCTTAAAAAGTATTCCATGTGATATGATTTCTTGCCCTCACATCATAACACAAAATTGTTTACAATAATTTACAAGTATTAAGAGATCATATGGATATGGTTGGCCAGCAGTGGTTTTTTGGGGATGATTCTTTGTCAAAAAGTTGTCACTCATATTCCCTTAAAATGAGAAAAGTAAAACAATATATCCATTCTCCTTTTCTAATATGAGAAGTTGGGAGTATTCATGGCCCAGACTAAACAGCAGAAAGTTTAGGATTTCCAAACTTGCTTAAGATTTTAAGTAATTAAAAGGTGGCATATAGCTTGCCTTTGTGCCATCCTCCTTCCTCCTCCTCTTCACCATCCAACGGATCTTCTCACCTCTAACAGGACACTTTGCTCATGAGCCACCAGCAGGTCAAGACCTTTTATTTTAATGATGGAGATAATGAGCAAAATATGAAAAACAGGAATCATGATGCTAAGTGGATTTACTGCACTTGAAAAGGGTTAAAGTCTATTTGTAGAAGAAAAGAGTAGACTCTGAAAAGTAGGGAGGAGTGTTGTTGCTTTTTTAAAATTTTTGTTTTTAACTTTTTACTTTTTTGTTAGGGGTGAGGGGAATGAAATAAGTCAGGGAAAGAATTTCTTTTTCCTCCCCAAATTGACTTTTTTAAAATGTATGAACATACATGAAGGTAAATTGCAAGTAAAATAATATACAAACAATAAAAGTTGAAACAAGATTTTCTGCATCTCTTATCATTAATGTTTTCCAGATTTGAGTTCTGATGTAATGCTAGGTATTTTTTAAAATAATAACACATTACTGTTACTCTTCTAAATAATTTTTTAATATACATGTGTCTTGAAAGCCCCTGCCCTGAAGCTAACAAATAATTCTTTTCTAGCAAAGTCATGAACTAATTTTAGGATAACCTTCTATTAGAGAAATGATCTGATACATTTTCAGTGTTATAAAATAAGCCATTTCAAATGGAGCTTATGCATTATAACTTTTCTTGGTTCTTGCTTCCTAATTTTTATTACTTAGAGGGATTTGACAATAAAAAACTGTTGTATTTGAGAAAAAAATCACTATTTTTAGATAAAAAAATTCTTCCAATGTAATGGTTCATATCATTCACCCCTATCGACAAAGAATTTGTGTGTGATTTAAAAAATACAGCTAAGGAAACCCCATCACCCAGAAATAACCTATTTCTCCTTGAAGTTCTGTCAGTTTTATTTTCATGTATTCTGATGTATTATTGTTAGGTACATATGTGTTCATGATAGTTATGTTTTCTTGGAGAAATTGTTTCCTTTATCATTATGTAATACCCCTCTGTATCACTGATAAATTTTCTTGTTCTGAAATCTGCTTTGCCTAAAATTAATTTATTTTTATTAATGTTAGCTGAGTATAGTCTGTCCATAGGCTGGGTGGATTAAACAACAGAAGTTTTTTTTTTTTTTTTCAAAGTTTTGGAGGTTAGAAGTCCATGATCAAGGTACCTGCAAGGACTGGGGAAGTGGGGGGGGATGAGGACAAAGAGGGAGAGAGAGAGAGAAAGAAAGGGAGAGAGAAATGAGTCTCTTCAGGAGGTTAAGGTAGGAATGGTATTTTTCACAATAATCCTCAGGCAATTTTAATACATAATGTCCAAGGACCATAGGTTGAGACTCACTGCTAAGGACTGTGCATGTCTGGAATTCTCACAACAATCCTCTTTTATATTTGCTATTATTATCCTTATGTGTAGATGAAAAATCTGAACCAAAGAGTGTTTGAACTTGCCAAAACCTGAACAGCTAATAAAGGGCATAAATAAGCATTTCAGTTCCGGATGCTGTGTTTGTAAATAGTAACATTAGACCACCTGTATATGGATAACTGTCAAATGAATATACCTATATTGACAAAAAAGTAAGAACTTGAAATAAGATCTTTAAAACAATATAAATTTTTTTTCTTATTTCCATACTACCATTTTTTAATGTTTCAAGTTTTTATATAAATTTGAGTTTAACATATAGTGACATACTACCTTTAAAAAATAAACACAAATCTTAAAAAATGGAATTTTTAAACAAATATTTAAACAGAGTAAGCAAATATTAAATATTTAGGTTGCTAAATATTTAAGCAACTATTTAGATATCTAAACTTTTAGATACTGAAAGTGCTGAAAGAAGCTTACAATTTTAAAGGCTTAATGGAAATGGAAGTTAATAAAAATAAAAATTAGCATAAAATTAGATTATTACATTAATATAGGCCCAATTCTTATTTTCAATTCCAAACCTAGTAAAAACCTACACCTTAAAATTGAAGGATAAAGATGAACAATAGGGTATTAAAGTGTTTAGTAGAACGATGTATTTTTATATTAAAAATGCTAGCACTAACATTTTTCAGAAATTTAAATTTTATGTACTTGTACATTTCCAGTAAAGTATAACCTCCTAAGAATTTAGAGAAATAAAAATCTAAATAAGAATGGATTACATATTCTTCACTGAAAACTGGAAGTAACTGAAAAATTAAGAACCCAGTATTGGAAAGGATCTGATAAAATTCAAACTTCAAATTCTTTTACAAGAAATGTAATTTTGTTACAAACTATTTAGAAACTAATTATTTCTTTGTATTTTTTCCGTCTTTTTTTTAATTTTAAGATAAAGATTGCTGGTGATAACTTCCTAATAAGAATATTGACACAAGCTCAAATATTCCTAAATAATACCCTTGTCAATTTAATACTGAAAATCATCACTATTTGCAGAATGGTGGTTTCTCAGAGTTAAGTTGTCAGAATTATTCCTATCCTGAAAGAAAATGTTTTACCATCTTTCCTAGATAACATTAAATTTTGGCCAATACTTCTAGCAGCATGGTACAGTGGTGAGTGTATATCTACTCTTTTCTTCTACACAGTCTGATCATTACAGTTCCTAAATTTAATAACAGAGAGGCACTTAAGAGCAATTCTGTCACTCGCTAGCTGTTTAATGATCAAGTCCTGTTTTCCACAATATTTGTCACATACTTCCTATGTGTAAGATATATAATTATTGTACCTTACACGAAGGCTGTAAAAATCAATAAGTTCATGGATATGAATGTACATTTTAAACTGGAGCTAGAGAGCATTATGCTAAGCGAAGTAAGTCAGAGAAAGACAAATACCATATGATTTCACTCATCTGTGGAATTTAAGAAACAAAACAAATGAGCAAAAAGGAAAAAGAGAGAAAGAGGTAAAACAAGAAACATACTCTTTCCCCTAGAGAACAAACTGATCATTACCAGAAGGGAGGTGGGTGGGGGCATAAGTTAAATAGGAGAAGGGGATTAAGGAGGATGCTTGTGCTGAAAAACACCGGGTGATGTATGGAGGTGTTGAATCACTGTATTGTGCACCTGAAACTAACACTACATTATATGTTAACTAACTGGAATTTAAATAAAAACTTAAGAAAATAAACTGTAGATCATTATATGTATTTTAGGTACACTTTTATAAATACCTACTTCAAAAAAATTGAATAAGTGCCCAAGAGGATAAACTATGTATTTAACAGCTATTCATCATGTAGCACTTGCAGTCTCTTCCTTGCCAGGGCTTAAAGACGTGATCATATAGAATGTTGAGGGTCCCTCTGCTTTCAGCTGGAGCTTATCCACACTCCACCTGGAACACTGTCACCACTTCTACAATGCAAGCATACTCAGTACTCCTTTTGTTAGGTTCATTTTGGGAGAGTTAAAAATGAGAATGTTTCTGAATTAGGTATTCCTGTAAGACTATCATGACATTAATTGATACTGAAAAGTAGAATATCATTTTTGTAGAATTTATTTTTATGCTATACATGAAAAATCTATATGGCTAAATAGCTTTTATTACTTACTAAAGGCATAGTTTTAAAGATTTATATAAAGTGGTATATTCTTTTAAAAATCTTAGTTACAATAGGGGCACTGGGTGGTTCCAGTGGCTGGGTGTCCGACTCTTGATCTCGGCTCAGGTTTTGATCTCAGAATTGTGTGTTCAAGCCCCGTGTTGGGCTCCGCCTGAGTGTGGAAACTACTTAAAAAAAAAAAAAAAGTCTGGGGTGCCTGGGTGGCTCAGTCATTAAGCATTTGCCTTCGGCTCAGGTCATGATCCCAGGGTCCTGGGATTGGGTCCACATCAGGCTCCTTGCTCCACAGGAAGCCTGCTTCTCCCTCTCCCACTCCCCCTGCTTGTGTTCCCTCTCTCACTGTGTCTCTCTCTGTCAAATAAATAAATAAATAAATAAATAAATAAAATCTTAAAAAAAAAGTCTTAGTTACAATAAGGATGTAAGGTTAAGCAACAAGTATGAAGTAAAGAGACAGAGAAAAGCTACTCGAATATATAGCTCAAGTTAAAACAGTGTCATTTCATAAGCACATAACCCTGATGGTTTATAAGAAAGAAACTGTGTGAAAGATTTTTCTATGCCTGGGTAATTTGTACTATCTCTTCTGATACTTGTGTTTGTAGAGTTATATACAGAGAGACTGAATCTATTTTAGACATGAATCTTCAATTAGAATAGCCCCCATATCTTTTTTGGTGAATGGCCAAACCTTAGTTTTATGCATAATCCAGTCAACTGTCCTTTTCTATAACATGCACTTATCAATATAACAGAATGTTTTTTTAAAGATTTATTTATTTGTTATTATTTTTTTTTTCGAGAGAGGTGGGAGAGCAGTGGGAGAGGAAGAAAGAGTTTTAAGCAGACTCCATGCTGAGCGGTAGAGCCCCATATGGGGCTCAATCTCATGACCCTGAGATCACAACCTGAGCCGAAACCAAGAGTTGAACACTTAATTGACTGAGCCACCCAGGTGCCCAATCAGAGCAGAGTATGTTTTGATTGATCTCTTTGTCTTAGTGTTTCATTAAAATTTGACTTCTTAACCACTTGTTTCAGAATCTTGGATTTTGTTATCTTGGGCCCACTCACCTTGCCTTCCCATATAATTCAACGGAATCTCCAACTGTTGTATATCAAGAATCTGAAGTTTTAATAAGCTTCTCTAGTAATATTCAGGCACTGAAGTTGAGAAATACTGTTGAGCTTATATTTATGGGTAATATATATTCTTTCAGTATTTAAAGAAGTTAAAAAATGTCTTCAGATATGCCATTAGCAATCATTACTTAAACTCTTATTTTCTGTAGCAGAACCAAAGAAAAAGTAAATCTTTGAACTCACCATCCGCATCGTCTTAGGTTGGGATGCCTTAGGCTAATCTCTGACTTGCACCAGGGTACCTAGGCTCTGGCTTTCCCACTGAAATCATTACCTTTCCTTCAACAGTGACAGTTCTAACTGCCCTACTGGTCCTTACCCATGCCTCTGTTCTGCGAATATTCAGAACTTACAATTATTGCAGGATTGTTCACCCTCCTTAAAAAATAGCTTCAGCTTTTCCGCTTTGAAATTCACAATCATAAAATTAAAAAGAAAAAGAAAATCTTCCAGTTTTGCTAAGCATTTTTTGAAAAAGAGACTTTCATTCATTTGTGGTTGTATGTGTCAATTAAGGTGTACTTCTGGTGAGCAGTATTCAGCTTAAGAACCTTAAGTTTTTATATTTCTACACATGTACTCTGTGAAAGTATTAAAGCTAGGCACAAAATTCATGTATAAGAGGGCTCATTACAGTATTCATTGTGATAAGGGAGGTTGGAAAATTATTAATTATAATAAATATTAAAGGAATTATTAAAATAGTATGGTACATATGTAACATGGAATACTGTATGACTATTATTTTCATTTTTATGAGACTTTAATAATTAGGAAAGAAAACTGGATTTATAAGTGAATATAGATTACATTCGTTTTTAAAAAATATATGCATAGGAAAATATAAAGGTAATAAATACAGCTGACCCTTGAACAATGTGGGGGCTAGGGGTACCAAGCCACAGGGCAGTCAAAGATGCATATAACTTTTGACTCCCTCAAAATAGTCTGTTAATAGAACTGTTAGGAAAGCCATACCAATAACAGTTAATTAACATACATTTTTAATGTTATATGCATTATATACGGTATTCTTACAATGAAGTAAGCTAGAAAAAAGAAAGTGTTATTAAGAAAATCATGAGAAAGCAGATTTACCATACTGTACTGTATTTATTGAAAAAAGATCCACATATTAAGTGGACTCATGTGGCTCAAACTTGTGTTAAAGGATCAGCTGTGTAACAAATGTTATTTCTGAATTATATATGCCTCTTACTAATTATACTACATAATATCCAACATTTTCTAAAAATATTTAATATGCTTATATTAAATGTATGTTTAATATAATCACCTCTTTAATATATATGCATTCCCAGATACAATAATGTTTCCATTAGTGTTGGTAGCAGAGTGGGGGGACCTTAATTATTATCCTTATATTTCTAAATATTGCCTGCCCAACCCAACAACTCTTGTTAACTTGATATCTTCCATGAGAAACCAGTAAGTAAATAACTCAATCCCAATTATTCTCCTAAAATTATTTCTGAAAACTACAGTTGCAATAAAATTACTTTACATAGAATAAGTTTTATGTTATTTAACTATCATATCTATGAGCTTCCGTAGGACTCCTTTTGGACTTCAGATTTTTTTCCTTTGTAGCCTGAAATATTTTAAGCAAACATATTAAAAAAGAAGCAGCATAGTTTTAAGGCCAAGTTATATAGTTTTTCACATAGCATTTTAAAAATGAATTCAAGTATTTATGTAATTCATAGTTTATTTAAAATTAATTTTTCTGTCTTTAAAAATATGTGTTCACCTATTCTTAGAGAAAGAGGATCCTGGGTACTACCTTTTTTGTGTGTGCGTGTGTGGGAGGATGGTTCTTTGAGTGGAATATTCTGTCGATAAATATAAATGCAAATTCTGATGTACGTATTTCATGGTTGCAAAATTAGGAGTGGGATTCTGCTTATATGCAGTATACTGTGTGCCCACCATCTATTTGGTCAATTTCATGTCTGACATCTGTAACCTACATTTGTATCCTACCACCAAGTTTAGTTTCAGAAAGAGTATTGCTTAAAAAAAAGCCGGGGGGGCGGGTGGAGAAAAAACGAAAAAGAAAAAGAGCATTGCTTTCATTGGTTTTGAAAACACCACTACTAACTAGAGTTAAATCACTCTAAAGAGAATACTCTTGTCAATATTTTTTGTCACTTCTGGAATCTGTTATGATTATTTTTTGCAATGTTCAAATGTTACACACAAGTGTGCACATACTGTTCAAGCTATTTTCATTGTTTTCAGGTACTTCACTCTCTGATGGCAGTAACATTAGTTAAGGAATGAGCACCAGCTCCTTGACACTGTGTCTTTTGTCCCCCCTATTTCATTCCGTCAGACTTAACTTCTTATCTTTCACTCCAAACCTCTTCATTAAATCTTACTGATTATATATCCTAAAGATAACTGAATCTCTGACAGCACTTCCTTATGATAGAGATGTGAAGTAAGTCTTCAGTACTTGTCTCACTTTAAGATGATCCCCAATGCTATTGAAAATGGGTAAAATAATTACTCTTGTTTTCTAAAATGAGATGGTAAACACACCATTTGTAGTGTTTGCTAATGAAAGCCCCCTAGCCTATCATCATCCTTCAGGCTAGATAAAAAAATGAAATAATTTATGGGGAAAATAAGAGGATTTTTCAGAAAGAGTGTTTAGAGTACCAGTGTGCACATCCCTACCCTCCAACCTCCTTCCTTAATCTCAATCTGAGAGGATTAGATTTAAGCCATCTTTAACAGACTCTTCTCAAGAGGACTACTTTGCACGGCAAAGCTGGAGGGTGTGGTTTATTTTTTTAGATCGTTTCCTAATAGAGGAATGATGAAAGAGAGTAACTCTAATGCTGTGTAACTGTCATTCCCATGCTAGGAAATGCGCAGCAAGGAGAAGGTCTTGGGGACATGGCTAGAGATATCTCTGAATATTCAAAGCAAACCTCTAGGGAAATGAACAGCATTCAAGCATCTGTCCTATAGACATTGGTTGTACCTACAACAGATTATAGCAGCACTGGTTAAGTAGAACTGTTTTTAATGCCTTACCATTCCTTCCTTCATTTATTTAAAACCTGGGGGAAGAGTATGACTGTTCCTATCTCCCCACTATTGGAGAATTTATTGGATAAGACAAGCTAGGCGAGCAAAGATTTATTTGGGTGAGGGTGATGTTTTGATATTAGAATGAACTTTTTCATGTTGAAAAGGGTATTGTTCTTTAGCACCTAAAGTGCCTGGGAAGGTATGGGATCCAACCAAGATATTTTTCAGAATGGTGAGAAGATATGATAAAAGAAAGCTTGAATATATGATAATAAAAAAATGAGGTTGTTTCCGCCTTCTAACCTATTGATTTTAGCTCATTTGCTTATGTAAATTTCACCACACTTTTTATGGTGGTGGTCTGTTTTAATAGTATATTTACTTCTAATTTTCCCACCTCTAAGAGAAAAAAAAATGATCTCATTGCAGACCAAGTCAGCATTTTCATGGGTAAATATGGTTATATCTTAGTCCTTGTGAATATTTTTCAGCTCCTTCTTTTAGCTGAAAGATAAGTGATCATCTTCTCAGCCTGATTCTCCTTCCTTCTCTAGCCTCATCTTTTTCACTGTACCCATCTCCCAATTTGAATCTAACCTCCAGCCATAATCAACTCTTTTTTGTTTGAGATATAGCTCATACATAACATTGTTTAAGTTTAAGGTGGACAATGTATTGATTCGATACATTTACATATTGCAGTATGATTACCGCTATAGTGTTAGCTAATGCCTCTGTCATGTCACATAATGATTATTTTTTGTGTGTGTGAGGTGAAAACAGTTAAGATCTACTCTTTTCACTTTTTGAGATAGCTAGTCTTTTGTACAATTTCTTCTCCATGTCTAATTTTTTTTTCTAATACTCTCACTTATCTATTGGATGGACTCTTACTCATGCTTCATGTCTCAGCTTGAATGACTTTTTTTGGGCATTTCCCTAAAGTCTTAAGAATGGATTAGATGTTTATGAAATATGCTTTAAAATATATACTTTCACAACCACCGCTCCTATAATATTAGCTTTTGTAGTTATGTTAATATTTAGTATCATCCAGTAAACTACAAACTACTGGTAACAAGGAATCATGTTTTTCTTTAGTGCCCATCACAGTATAATTATAATGATGTTTAACATGTTTCTGGATGATTCACTGAATGGGAGATAGAAAAATCTGCACGGGAGCATAAGCACATAGGCACTTTGGGTGTTGTCCTGTAAATAAGTATATATCAGGCATGGTGTGGTGTTTTCAAAAATCCCTTTTGCTGCATTGAGATTCAAATTAAAATAAAGTTGCATTGGGAGAATTGTCACTGTGTATTATTATCTAGGAAAGCCTCCCAAAGGCAGATATGTTTTCTTTATTGAAGTGGCAAATTTAGGTTGTTATTAGAGATCACTGAAAAATAGAAAAACACAATAAAAAAAGCTGAAAATAAAAGAAAAATAAACTTTTCCAAGGAAGCCTAACTTAATATACTTTATGGATATTTCTGGAAATTTTGCATTATTTTTATTTCCTCTTGCACTTCTTTGTGGGCTTTTGCCAGATGCATAGGCTATCCCCCTGCCAAGTGCACCCTGCTCTTAGTCTTGACTTTTGCTAGTGTACAGTGATCCCTTTTCAAATTAAAGATCAGAAATTTAGTAATCTTGGTGTAATACTTTTATAATATAATGATGCTTATGATTGTGGCTTTTTAAAGTTAATATTGAAAGAGAAGTTTTTGAAAATAACAGTGACCTGACTCATTTAAAAAGCAAAATTAGATTACTCAATTTGCCTTAGTTCACAACACATGGCCATTAGGTTTCTTAATGGATTTGGAAAACTCAATAATTCCTTGCTCAGATTAGATTTTATTAGATTTAGTTGTCATTCATACTAACTTTTAAAGATCTGTAGACAGTATAATCAGATTAGAGTCCCAGACTCAATGGCTTACAATGTATTATAACATTTTTACTGGTTCTTCACAAGCATATAAAGTCACTTTTTATTGAAGTATAATTGACTTACAATATTATATTAGTTTCATTTATACAACATAGTAATTCAACATTTGTATACATTGTGAACTGATCATCACAATAAGTCTAGTTACCATCTGGAATCACACAAAGTTAATACAATATTATTGACTATATTCTTCATGCTGTGCATTATATACGCATGGCTTATTTATTTTATTTTATAACTGGAAGTTTGTACTTCTTGATCTTTTCACCACTTTTGCCCCTCTCCCCACTCTAGTCTCAGTATCTGTGACTCTGGGTTTTGTTGTGTGGTGTTTTTTTAGATTATATTTACAAGTGAAATCAGTAGTGTTTGTCTTGTTCTGTCTTATTTCACTTAGCATAACACTCTCCAGGTCCATCCATGTTGTCACAAATGGCAAGATTGTATTCCCTTTTATGACTGAGTAGTATCCCATTGTGTGTGGTTGTGTGTGTGTGTGTGTATTACATCTTATTTATCCATTCATATATCAGTGGCCACTTAGATTGTTTCCATATATTAGCAATTATAAATAATGCTGCAGTGAACATAGGGGTAATGTATCTTTTTTTTTTTTTTTTTTTTCCTTTGGATAGAGACCCAGAGATGGAATTGCTGGATCATATAGAATAGTTCTATTTATTTTTTTAATTTTTGAGGAAACTCCACACTATTTTCCCTGGTGATTGTTCCAATTTACATCCTCTTCAGAAGTGCAACAACGCTCCCTTATCTTTACATCCTTGCCAAAACTTGTTATATCTAGTCTTTTTGATACTAACCATTCTAACAGCTGTGAGGTAGTATCTTATTGTTGTTTTGATTTGCATTTCCCTGATGATTAGTGATGTTGAGCATCTTTTCATGTATGTGCTGGTCATTGTATGTCTATTCAGATACTTTTTAAAAATTAGATTGTTTTTGTTGTTATTACTGAGTTCTATGAGTTCTCTGAATATTTGGATATCAATACCTTATCAGATATAAGATTTATAAATATCCTCTCCCATTCAGTAGATTGCCTTCTCATTTTATTGATGGTTTGATGTAGTTGTTGGTGGTTTTCTTTGCTGTACAGAAGCTTTTGAGTTTGAAATAGTCCCATTTATTGATTTTTGGTGTTGTTCCCTTGCCTTTGGATCAGATCCAAAAAAATCATTGCTAAGACTGATGTTAAGGAACTTACAGCCTATGTTTTCTTTTAGGTATTTTATGGGTTTATGTCTTACATTCAAGCCTTTAATCCATTTTGAGTTAGTTTTTGTTTATGGCTAAGGTAGTGGTCCAGTTGCATTCTTTACATGTGGCCATCCAGTTTTCCAACAGCATTTATTGAAGAAACTATATTATTTCCTTAATGTATATCTTAGCCTCCTTCATTGTAAATTGATTGACCAAATATGCATGGGTTTATTTCTGGACTCTCTATTCTGTTCCACTGATCTATGTATCTGTTTGTATGCCAGTATCATACTATTTTGATTTCTATAGCTTTGTAGTATAGTTTGAAATCAGGGGGTATGATGGCTCCAGCTTTGTTGTTCATTCTTAAGATTGCTTTAGCTATTTGGGGTCTATTGTGATTCCATACAAACTTTAGAATCATTTGTTCCAGTTTTGTGAAAATGCCATTGGAATTTTGATGGGGATTTCATTGAATCTGTAGACAGCTTTGAGTAGTATGAACATTTTTTTTTTTAAGATCTTATTTATTTTTTGACAGAGAGAGAGAGAGAGCACAAGTAGGCAGAGTGGCAGGCAGAGGGAGAGGCAGAAGCGGGCTCCCCGCTGAGCAGGGAGCCCGAGGCGGGGCTTGATCCCAGGACCCTGGGATCATGACCTGAGCAGAAGGCAGATGCTTAACGACTGAGCCACCCAGGTGCCCCTATATGAACATTTTAACAATATTAATTCTTCCATTCCATGAGCACAGAATACATTTCCAATTATTTCTGTGTTTGTTTTTGTTTGTTTGTTTGTTTTCAGTTTCTTTCATCAGTGTCTTAGTTTTCAGTGTACAAGTCTTTCACCTCCTTGCTTAAATTTATTCTTAGGTATTTTTTTTATATAATTATAAATGGGATTGCTTCTTGATTTTTCTTTCTGGTAGTTCATTGTTAGTGTATAGAAACACAACAGATTTTTGTATATTAATTTTGTATCCTGCAACTTTACCGAATTTATTTATTTGTTCTGGCTTTTTTTTTTTTTTTTTTTTGGTGCAGTCTGCAGAATATTCCATATATAGTATCATGTCATCTTCAAATAGTGACAGTTTTACTTCCTTTCCAATTTGCATGTTTTGTATTTCTTTTTCTTGCCTAAATTCCAATACTGTGTTGATTGAAAGTGGCAGGAGTGGGCATCTTTGTCTTGTTCTTGATCTTAGAGGAAAAGCTTATAGCTTTTCACTGTTGAGTATATCAGCTGTTAGTTTGCCATAGATGGATTATATAATATTGAGGTACATTCACTCTATACCCAGTTTGTTGAAAGTTTTTATCATAAATGGATATTGAATTTTGTCAAATGGTTTTACTGCATCTATTGAGAAGATCATGATTTTTATCCTTTATTTTGTTAATGTGGTGTATCATGTTGATTTATTTGTGAATATTGAATTATTTTTGCATCTGTAGAATAAATTGAGAGGATCATGGTATATGACCATGGTATGTGATTAATGTATCATTGCATTTAGTTTGCTAATATTTTGTTGAGGATTTTTGCATTTATGTTCATCAGGGATGTTGGTTTTCACCTAGAACCAACTCTACAGCAGGGATTAGGAAATATTTTCTGTAGAAGGACAAATAGTAAATGTTTCAGGATTTTAGACCACATATGGTCTCTGTTACATATTCTCTGCCTACACACTGCTGTTTGCTGATCCTTGCATGAGGTAATTTTACTTTGCTATGCATAGTAAAATAAATGCTTAATGATTGCATAGAATACAAATAAATAACACTCTTACTAGGCTATTACTTTTGTAAAATATCTATTCCTGGAAAAGGTGATGAATTTTCCCACATATATGCATATTTACCTAGCTTCATTAGATTTATTCACAATGCCTAGTCACTTTATTTAATTTTTTTTTTAAGATTTTATTTATTTGCGAGAGAGAGAATGAGAGACAGAGAGCATGAGAGGGAGGAGGGTCAGAGGGAGAAGCAGACTCCCTGCTGAGCAGGGAGCCTGATGTTGGACTCGATCCCGGGACTCCAGGATCATGACCTGAGCCGAAGGCAGTCGCTTAACCAACTGAGCCACCCAGGTGCCCAATGCCTAGTCACTTTAAATGTGTAAAGAACCACTGGACCACCGAGCACCCTTCCCTATTAGTTCATATATTTTTTGGATTACTTAGCATCAGTTATGTTGTGAGAAACACGAAGAACATGGGCTGTAGGTCCTTGTAACTTCCATTTCTGTGCCTTCTTGGCCACTTATTAGAAGTACTATCTTGGGCAAGTAAATTTACTTTACTATATTTACCTCAGATTCCTCATCTGTAAAAGGTGATTAAGTCATACAACCAAACTCTTAGTATTGTTCAAATTTATAAAAGTGCCAAGCACATAGTAAACCCTCAATAAATGCAAGTTATTATTATTACTTTTAATTTAGCTAAAGTCTAGTATGTAGAATTATAGCTGCTAGATTATTTTTTAATTTCAATTCAATAATAATGCACTGAACTACAGTGATATGAGATGCATGCTAACAAATGTAGAGGATTTAGTGTATTTTTTAAATTAATAAGGCAATGTCCCTGCCCTTGTAAAGATATAAAGTAATTATCAGAGTAATTATAATATCTAACTGGATATCATGAATGCTATTGTGGTTCAAAGTCATGAGGAACCACATTAAGCGATGCTCTATTAGCTTGTATTAGAGAGAAGAGCAAAGGCTTTATAGAGAATATGTAATGTGTGAAATACCTTTGAAAAACTGGGAAAAAAATTAAGAGATGGGAATGAGTGGAGGGCCACTGCAAATTGAGGAAATAATATCAGCAAGTTTCCAAAGCAAGGTAACACAAAGTATATTCTAGTAATGAAGATAAATAAGGATTAACAAAAAATCATTTATACTTAGACAGGTTTATTAAAATTAAGGATATCCCGAGTGCCAAGATCTGGTCTATGTACTTGCCTTAATAGGCTACCAGGAGACACTGAAAATAAGTCTCTTTCTACAGAGTCCCACAATTTTAAGGTGATTGATCTAATGGGGAATATAAGATGGTTCATAGCTGCAGGGAACTGACTGCATGCTAAAAAGCTCTAGTAGTGGTTTAAATGAGATATAATCCAGATACAAGAGAGTGTAGGGCAACAGAAAAGAGGAGACTGACTAGAAAGGATACAATTTTTACTGATAAATTCTACAGGACTACACATTTTTGTTTGTTTCAACCATGTATCATCAAAGATTAATACTTGGTTTAAAACCTTTGTGATAGGGAGAATTGTGTACCATTAGCAGAGATAGAAAACTTGAAAGGGAAAGTTTTAGGAATGGAGGAACTAACGGAAGAGCGGGTAGAAAAAATGATCATTGGACAGAGAAGAAAAATAGAGACGTGGGAATTAGTTTGATAGAGGCATAATTGAATCTGTGGATCTAGGTAAGAACTCAAGGGCAGGGACTTAGGAAGAGAAGCAGGAGGAGTCCCTAGTCCCTAACACTTTTATTGGAAGTATTATCTTGCAGAAAATGAGAGCATTAAAAAGTCAGCTTGAGAACTGACAGTGTCCAGTTCAAAAATTTGAAGAAGAAAAATGACATACTTTTGTGAAAAATTAGCTACTTTACCAAATTCTCTATCCCTGAATTCAGGATTTTGGTTGTGTTGTTGATTTATAGTCTTAACTATTAATTATAATAAATATAGAAGATATGTGAGAGTAATAGGAAACACTAGTAAATTAGTTCAGAAAAATCTAGGGAAGATGATGCTCTTCATGATATTGAAATTTAGATTCTAAGTATGACGGGCCGAGTCTTAGACCTTGCTGACTAGCACTAGCATAGTCCCTGGCATCTGTCAAGCATTGATCCAACATGCATTCAAAATCTATTGATCATCATATCTCAGTCTTCAAGGAAATTATTCTTTCAGTATTATTCCTTTTGGTGTATTTAATAATATCTTATTCCATTGTACACCAAAAAGGAAATGGCCACTTTGAAAGCCCTATTTTACCTAAACTTCAAATGTGTGGGTTTCTAAAAATTATGTTAAATCATAGCAATCACAGGCATCATTAACAATGGTAGTGGTTAGCTTCTACCATAGTTGCAAACTTAAATGATTTCAAATAATAATTTAATGTTCAGTGTTCTGTGTGGCAGTTACAACTCAACTGGAATAGGCTGGATTTCAGGCTTTAAACTCCAGGGTGGATTCAAATCTGTTCTTTATGTCTCCTATTCTGGAATTTCTGGAACAACATTCTGGAAACAGAATTTTCCCAGAGCATATGGAATGCCCCATGTAACCCATACTGAGATACTGCTTATTTGGGTACTGTTTTTATTGCAAATCATCAGTGCACAATAGTTAAACCCCGAACTCATCCTTTTCAAGGTTCCACTAAAGTCACATTCATTAATATGTCATTGGCCAAAACAAGTCACATTTCAAAACCCCAAATCCAACAGTAGGGATGGAAATTCTGACCAATAAGAACACGTGTCAAAACTACAAATATGTAATACTACCTTGGAGAGTGAGATATCTGGACCAGTAATTGATTAAGCTACAACACAGGATCTCTCATCCACAGCTCCTCAGCTTTTTCGTTAGGTACTTTCCTTGTGTGCATCCATAAATTATCAATATTCTCTTTGATTATGATCACCAAAATGGATCAGACTGCCCTTTTTCTAATAAATAATGCAATATCTAGGAACACATGTTAAATATCAAAACTGGCAGAAATAAACGTTTTTTTGTTTGTTTTCTTATTTGTTTAATTCATGCTAACGAGTCAGCAAATAGGTGTATTTTAATCTAAACTCAGTAGGAGAGGTGCCTGGGTGGCTTAGTCAGTTAAGCATCTGCTTTTGGCTCAGGTCATGATCCCAGAGTTCTGGGATCTAGCCCCATATTGGGCTCTCTGCTCAGCGGGGAGCCTGCTTCTCTCTCTCCCTCTGCTACTCCCCCTGTTTGTGCTCTTCCTGTAATAAATAAATACAAATCTTTAAAAAATAAAATAAACAAAATTAAAACAAACAAACAAACTCAGTAGGATCCTGCACTTTTTCATTGCCCGAGTCTCTAGCACAGTCCTGTTCATGGACTTTGTCATTCTCTACATCCCCAGTGTTGGGGTTTTTGTCATCAAGTATATTCCCTGCTTTTAAAATTTATCTTGTCATGTGTGTTCAATGATTTTTGTTGCATAAAAAGATAAGAGTTCATTGAATCATTAAACATATACTAAGCACTTATGTATGTTTGATATAATGTAAGTCATTGACATCTGTGTTTTCTCTTGATTATATATTTGTCATGTAGTGGACATTAGATGGATTCCATAGTGAGCTATACACAGTTTTAAATATAAGAGTCTCTGCTTATTAGATATGTGCCTTTGGGAAACATATTTAAACTCCTCCCTTTATGCATAAAATGAGAATTTTAAATCTATTTCATAATGTTTTGTGAATCCTAAATAAGTTACATAAATCATATGGTCTAATGTTCACTACATTTAGTTACTAAAGCTTTTTATACATTCTTCCGTAGATTTAACAATATTTTCACTGCTTTTCAACAGTAATAATCAATAAATCCAAGAGTCTATTTTTACATCAGGTTTATCCTTATATAAGTTCTGGCCATAAATTTATGTCTTTTTATTACATGAAAGTTGCATAATATTCACTTTTTCTATTAAAATCCTTTGTTTAAATGTATTAAATGTGACCCTTTTTTAATATTCTCTGAACTTTTGATCTAATGATTGTATGAAAACTATACAAAATTATAATGACTTTTTGGTAGTTCTGAATAATGTTATTTTTCTAGCTTATTTTATGCCCTGATGTTCAAAAAAGATAATTTTGTAACTATCACAAAATGACACATTATTTTTAATTAAAGTTAAATAGTTGAAATCAACTCATTTTTGGAAAATGCTATTCTATTCCTGCAGGAATAATTGTCTTTATCAACAAAACATTATAGTCTATTTTTCTTATTGTACCTTCCTGAGCAGTTTCACAGAAGAATTGAAGTACAAATGAATAAAACACATGTTTATCACAGTGGGTGAAAGAAAAATGACAAGTTTCACATCTTTCCTTGGCAGCTATCAGACGGGAGGAGTCGAGACGGTCAGAAAATGGAACGACCCATCAAAGAATTGCATTTAGAAGTAATTTTTTTTTTTTTTTGGCTTTCCTAAGCAGTTTCTTAAATCATACTACAAATGAGAACAAAGACAGAAACTCTAAATGTGTAGGAGCTTTAGTTACATGCATCCTTAAAATTTAGCCATTATTGGTGAAAAACTGAAAGAGTTGCATATTTTCATTATAGAGTCTATCCTGTATACTTTTCTGATGGAAATAACAACAAATGTTAAAACATGTAAAGGCTCATGCCCAATTCTGTTTGGAATTGTAAGTGCACAGCTCAAACCAGAGTTAGGAAATAAAATTATAGTAGCTAGAACTCTGCAACCTTGGGAAAAATGTATAAGGATATACTTGGGTACAAAGGAAGTTACGATGAAAGAGTCAAAAAAGAATATTTACTAATAAAGACTCGTGAGAAAAACTGAGTTAAGGAAGCAATACGATGTGTCCAGTAGTGACCTATTAAGTGATTAAAAATCCCTACTAATATTTAAAAAATTACAATAACTGCTCACAGGGCAGGAAGGTATTAATCACAAACTAGAAAGAAAATTTGTGTTTTATAGCAAAAAGAATATACACATTTAAAGACATATCATTATACTTTAAAGTGAGAAATGTCTGCTTATTATATTGACAAGATATTTCATACTGTCTACTTAATTTGGTCAAAGATATGAGAAGTCTTTCAATAAAGTCATTAGTTTTAGTCTAACTGACCCATTCCCATGAAACTATTTTTCTTGGATAATACCTTGAAAAACATACAGTTTGAAAGTATGCAATAAAAGAGAAAAAAATATATATATATAATTTAGATAAGAGAAGAGATACCTGATGGATTCTTACTACTGCTCTTCAGATATATGATGGTCTCAATGTAGAGGGAGGGGAGAGGGCAATGGTTATATTTTTAGTTTACTAGTAACTGAAAGTCATTGGAACTGCTGGAAGTTTAAGGACAGTGAAGGACTTGAAAATCTGTTATTGGGGAACTAAATAACCTGTAGGTCCTTGGCTCTTTAACATATATGTTAGTTTAGGTAGAGAGTTGCTTATAGGCAGAGAAACTGAATTATCTGCCAAGTCCCTTTTACTCTGATGATTGATCTGCATATAAAGAAATTTAAGGTACTGTTGGATTGCTGTTTACTCCTTACAAATCATATAGTTAAGCACTTATTTTATGTGTAAACTGCAATTTTAATATGCAAAGATACTGGCACAAACCCTCCTAACTGTTATTATGAAGCTATAGCAAGGGAACTTCTGGGACACATTACTAAAAGTTATAAAAAAGAATCTAAGGCATAGCATCATACCTTAACTCTCATGAAACATTTAAAGTTGGTTTTTAAATGGCTAGAACACAAAGTAGCAATAAAGTAATAGAAGATTATGCACTTTTATGAGTGTCCTGATACAAGGTGTAATGTGCTCACAAAGTACAGAATTACTAAGGGTTATATATTTCCCATGGCTTTCAGGAGATTCATTGATTCTATGACTTAAAAAGTTTATTAATACCTGGAGATTTTTGCATATAATATGAAATAAGCAAAGGTAAGATGAGTCAATTATAATCACCTTATTGGCAGGTGCAAGAGTGTTTTATATAAATTACAAAGGAAGCAAATATAGTAATTAACAACCACAGACCCTTAAAAGCTTTAGTACCCCAAATTCCATGGGGACAAAAAACACAATAAAGACGAAGTTAGGAGAAAAAATTATTTTGACCCATAGCTTTATTAAACATTAAAATTTATAGTGTAAAACCTTGTACCAATTGTTATTAAAATCAGTTTACAAAATTTAAATACTATTTTGTCTCCCAAATATATATTTTACACAGAATTCCATCCTCAGAGCTCTCATTCTTTCTTTCTATTCTTTTTTTTTTTTTAAGATTTTATTTATTTTTATTTGAGAGAGAGAGAATGAGAGAGAGGGAGTACATGAGTGGGGGGAGGGTCAGAGGGAGAAGCAGACTCCCCACTGAGCAGGGAGCCCGATGCGGGACTCGATCCCAGGACTCCAGGATCATGACCTGAGCCGAAGGCAGTCGCTTAACCGACTGAGCCACCCAGGCGTCCCTCTATTCTTTCTTGATTACCATATTTATTCTCACAGCATCAGGCTCTGTGCAGATAGTCTGCCTTTGAGTTTCATTTCCATGACATTTCTCACACATGTATGTTAACGTATGTCTCCACTACCACTACTCTCGCTTGGATTTTCAGTTTTTAATGAGGTTGAGCACGTGTGTGCATACACATGCACACACACATTTTCTTTCCTTCTCTGATTAAAGACTTTAAGAGATCTATGTTTCATCTGAATTAGACTTCTGTGACAATTTTTGATCACTCTATCTTAATATTTTATATTCTTGAAATATCCCTTTTCCTATTCTCTGACAAAGTGTATGAATCTCACCCATTTAAATTCCTACAGGAAGACTTATAGAAGGAATATTCCCTGTCTTTTGTGGTAATACATTATTTTGCATTAAATATTTTATTATACTTTCCACATTCCGCCTACATTTCAATGCTATTTGTGCTTACCTCTGATCTTAGATTGTAACTATTTAAGGTCATCATTTCATCATTGTATTTACCAAAAAAAGAGGTACTTAGTCGTATTTACTGAATTGATTTGAATTTGCAAGATAGAAAGTTATATTTCAACTTAGTAATTGCAGTGGAAGAGAAAATTGAAAAAAAATACCTAAACAAAATAAACAAAACAAACAGACCTTCAGTGGTTTGGATAGAATTGTATCACTTAACACTGTCAACAATGAAGTTGAGTGCTTAAAATATTTGCATAGTATTTTGGGGGGCACATATTCAACAAACATTGATTGAGTATATATACTGTGCCAAGAACTATGTCACTACTGGGATACAAAGAGCTCAAAACTCTTCCATACATGGAAAAATGAAGCATACAATCAGTAACAGTGCAATGTTATAAATATGATACCCTTATATACTGTTGTTGGGAATGTAAAATTGTTCAGCTACTGTGGAAAACAGTATGGAGGTTCCTCAAAAAATTAAAAATAGATCTACCATATAATCCAATAATCCCACTTCTGGATATATAAATCAAATACAACATATAAAAATGCATGTGATAAACATAAAACAGTGTTTAGAGAGTAATTTATAGCATAGCATTGAATACTAATACTAAAAAGAGAGGTCTAATGTTAGTAACTTGATAGAGAAAGAAGTCAATTATAACTAAATCAAGGAAAAGAAAGGAATATAATTAATATGAGAAGAAATAAATGAAATTGAAAACACAAAACATTATAGAAAATCAATGGAAACAAAATCAATAAATTGATAAACCTCCAAACTACATTGACAAAGAGAGAAAACATCAATTATGAATATCAGTGATTAAAGAGAAGACAATACTATCTCTATAGACATTTAAAAGTATAATAAGGACATACTAAGACCAAAAATGCCCATAAATTCAATAACTTAGATGAAATGAACCAATTCCTTAAGGACACAAACTACTACAACTCACTCAAGAAGAAATAATCTAAACATCTTCATATCTATTCAAGAAATTGAATCTGTAATTTAAAAGCTTCCATAAACAAGGTCTCCAGGCATAGGTGGTTTCAATGACAAATACACTGAACATTTAAGATGGAAATATTACCAGCCTGTGCAGTCTCAGCTGGACAATAGAGGAGGCAATGGTAGGGAGTAGGAGAGGAAATAGAAGTAGGGATATTGATGAAAACCCAAGTGATTTAATGGAAAGTTTTCTTATTCTTACCAACAGATTAAAATTGTTAGAATCTTTCAAATTGGAACTTTTTTCCCCTTCAAATGCATCAAAATCATGGTATTACCCTTGCTCTGACTATAATTTAGAATGCTTTTCCCTCATATTCATGTGATTAAACTTCTTGTTTATTTGGGTCTCTGCTCAAAGATCACCTCTTCAGAGAAGCTCTCCCTAAAACCCTCAGTAGAATAGTCGTGCAACATTTCCTTACCACTTAATCAACTATTAGGATTCAGCACACTTGTCATTATCTCAGATCACATTACATATGATTTACTATGAAAACTATGTTTTATTTGTTTATGCTAATAGTGTAATCTGCCTGATTTGACAGAGAGGTTTCATGTTTGTTCATCACTATTCATGTTTATCTTTCTTATTTCCACTTTTTGGCTGAAGGGTATAGGTAGACTTTACAGATATTGTTGGACTGTATTTTGGTCAAAAGCATGTAAAAATGGCAGCTGGGCTCACACAATCATTTTGGAAAGGCAAACTGTCTCTACAGATTTATCTGGTGAGTCAATATGTGATTTGAGATCCATGGCTCATCTTCACAATGGGGAAACTTTGGGTTGCCCCCAAGTGCTTTTTCCCAAATGGCTCTAAGAATTTGCCAAAGCATGGGTACTTTGATTGCCTGTGGTCTGCCCAGAGCTCCTGACAGAGCTGATGTAGCTAGTAAAGTTAAACTGAGCTGAGATATTTAAAAGGACAATAAGCTCTAGTTGAGTTTATTACCTCTTATTCTCACCATTTCAATTTTATGGAAAAAGAAAGTGTCTAAGTTAAGACTAAATTGGTAGGAACAAGTAAAGCCGAATAGTTCTTGAGTAATATAAAACAACATGAATGTCAGTTGTTTCACAAGACTTAACTAGATATAAAGGTTCTAGAAAATTCTTTATATGAGGTTTAGTTAAAATATATTTGAAAATGGCATTGGCTAAAGAGAGGCTTTGGTGGCCATGATAATTATTCTTATAGTACTGATACCAGGTTTCAAAGAATCTTAGGCTCTTAGGCACTGAACCAATATTAATGATATATTAATTTTCAATGTAGTACAACATACAAGAAGTCAGTAATGATTTTATTAATGTAAAAAATAACCAATTTAATTTGTATATTCCATTGACTCAGCTAGATCTTTTTCTCCTTGTTTTTATAAGCTTTGTCACAAACATTGACTAGAAACAACTTTTAGGGGCGCCTGGGTGGCTCAGTTGGTTAAGCGACTGCCTTCGGCTCAGGTCATGATCCTGGAGTCCCTGGATCGAGTCCCTCATCGGGCTCCCTGCTCGGCAGGGAGCCTGCTTCTCCCTCTAACCCTCCCCCCTCTCATGTACTCTTTCTCGCTCTCTCAAATAAATAAATAAATCTTTAAAAAAAAAAAAAAAGAGGGGCGCCTGTGTGGCTCAGTTGGTTAAGTGACTGCCTTCAGCTCAGGTCATGATCCTGGAGTCCCGGGATCGAGTCCCGCATCGGGCTCCCTGCTCGGCAGGGGGTCTGCTTCTCCCTCTGACCCTCCCCCCTCTCATGCTCTCTGTCTCTCATTCTCTCTCTCGCAAATAAATAAAATCTTAAAAAAAAAAAAAAGAAACAATTTTTAATTAAAGAGGACTAGACATACTATTAGTTACTTCATTCTACTATATGGCCATTCATTATTAATTAAAATTATTAATTTTAAAAGTAAAAGGAAATCTGTAACATAATGAAAAACTGCTCAAAGGGGATTATTATTCACTTGATTATGTTTTAAATAGCCTGCATTTATATAAATTTATAGTAAGAAAACTATTAGCAAATTTGTGAATTATTCTCAGTCTTCAAGGACAAGTTTGCAAAAGAAAAAAAATGTATGCCTTTGGTATGTTAAGAGGATATATATATATATACACATTATAGTCTCTTAAAAGAATTACTTTTAAAACATGCTAATGGGAAGAACTTCAAATAGATTTGTGGGTCACATAAGGACACATATTTGATGATATAATAAGGAATTTTGCCATAATTCAAATAATTCCACTTAAAAAACTTCATCAATAATTCATTTCATCCATTCATTCAAAATAGAAATGGGCAGCAATTTTGAGGAAGGAATTTTTCCAGGTGTTTGGCATACAGAAATTGATACATTGTTATTCTTGTCCTTAAAAATGGTGTTTTTGGAAATGATGAAGGCATGAGTAATTTATGGCTTACAATATGATAAGTATAATCTCCTTGTGTATAAAATGGGAGTAGTAATAGTGTATTCCCTTCAAAAGATAAATGGGACCATATATTTAAAATTTTTTTTTTACTATGTTATGTTAGTCACCATACATTACATCGTTAGTTTTTTTTTTAATTTTTTATTTTTATGTTAATCACCATACATTACATCATTAGTTTTGATGTAGTGTTCTATGATTCATTGTTTGTGCACAAGACCCAGTGCTCCATGCAGAACGTGCCCTCTTTAATACCCATCACCAGGCTAACCCATCCTCCTACCCCCCTCCCCTCTAGAACCCTCGGTTTGTTTTTCAGAGTCCATCGTCTCTCATGGTTCTTCTCCCCCTCCGATTCCCCCCTTCATTCTTCCCCTCCTGCTATCTTCTTCTTTTTTTTTTTTTTAACATATAATGTATTATTTGTTTCAGAGGCACAGGTCTGTGATTCAACAGTCTTACACAATTCACAGTACTCACCAAAGCACATACCCTCCCCAATGTCTATCACCCAGCCACCCCATCCCTCCCACCCCCCACCAGTCCAGCAACCCTCAGTTTGTTTCCTGAGATTAAGAATTCCTTATATCAGTGAGGTCATATGATACATGTCTTTCTCTGATTGACTTATTTCACTCAGCATAATACCCTCCAGTTCCATCCACGTCATTGCAAATGGCAAGATTTCATTCCTTTTGATGGCTGCATAATATTCCATTGTATATATATACCACATTCTTTATCTAAATGGAACCATATAAATAAAACTTTAGTACAGAACATATTAAGAGAAGGTTCTTACTTATGGTTAATATTAAAGATGAGTGCAAGGCTCTAGCTTATACAGAGAAGGGTGAATTTCTGGAAGGCACAGTAAGAGAAAACTGAACACCATACTAGGATTCTCTTCCAAATCTTGGAGTCATCATTCATTTTACTCTTTTTATCATAGTCCACTTCCAATCTGTTAGTAAATCCTGTTGCTTCTACCTTCAAATTCTGACCACCTCTTACCATTTTTCTATTAACATCTTGTTCAAAGTCACCATCATTTTCCCCCTGGATTACAAATACTGCTGTTTTAACTCTTTATCTCTGTAGAGACTATTTTACATTCAGCAGCCAGAATAATCCTATGAAAGCATAAATCCGTTTATGGCAACCTCTCTTCACCAAACCAGCAGATTGGGCCACTCCATTGCAGAGCATGTGACTTGCACCTTTCTCCTTTGTGGTTTGACCTCATTTCCTAACTCCCACTCTTTATTCATTCTGCTGAAGTCAATCTGGTCTCCTTTACTATTTCTTAAACATGAACATACATCCTTGCCAAGACATTTAATATGCCATTCTCACTGCCTGGATGCTTTTCTTCCTGATGGCTACCTGGCTCCTTCTACTGAGTCAGCTTTTTAGATCTTTGTTCAATTATCACTTCCTCATCAAGATGTCCCCAACCCACTTTGTTGCAAATTGTCAATTCCCTCCTACCTAAAACCCACAGTGGTTTTTGGTCTTCTTTTGTTGCTTTATGTTTCCCATGATACTTAACCATCTTCTGATGTTTTGAGCATTTATGTGTTATCTGTTTCTCATACTGACATATAAGCTCCACAATAGCAAGGATGTTTGTATCTCTTATTTGCTGCCATACCACCAACAGTAATACCACATAGTGATCAACAAATATAATTTTTAAAGATTTTATTTATTTATTTATTTGGCAGAGAGAGACACAGTAAGAGAGGTAACACAGCAGGGGGAGTGGGAGAGGGAGAAGCAGGCCTCCCACCGAATAGGGAAGCCTGATGCGGGGCTCATTCCCAGGACCCTGGGATCATGACCAGAGCCAAAGGCAGACGCTTAACAACTGAGCCACCCAGCCACCCCTCAATAAATATTTTTTAATAAAAAAAGAATAGTAGGAAGGGAAAAATGAAGGGGGGAAATCGGAGGGGGAGACGAACCATGAGAGACTATGGACTCTGAGAAAAAAACTGAGGGTTCTAGAGGGGAGGGGGTGCGTGGATGGGTTAACCTGATGATGGGTATTAAAGAGGGCACGTACTGCATGGAGCAATGGGTGTTATACGCAGTGAATCATGGAACACTACATCAAAAACTAATGATGTAATGTATGGTGATTAACATAACAATAAAAACTAATGATGTAATGTATGGTGATTAACATAACATAATAAAATTTAAAAAAAGAATAAGTGGTCATAAAGAATTTTACTGGGCACTTATCAGATGATAAGGGAGGAAGAAAAGATATCCTAAGCAAAAAAATATAGCATATAAGAAGCCAACAAGATAACATTGTAAGAATTTCTTTATATAAGAGAATAGGAGCAAATGAGATTGGAGAGATAAGCAAGGGACAGAGTTTTTTGAATCATATCAATATAATGCCAAGTCTAAGCTAACTTCACTTTAGGATCAGGAAGATGGTGATAAAAATACAGTTATACACATTCTCTGATTTAAGTGGCTCTCCTTTAGCTCTTGCCTATGGCTTACCTACATGTTCATATTATCTTGCTAATTTGAGGAGAAATAGGTAAGCAGGTATTTTATAAGCTTTTATCAAGAAACACAATAATAAATCAAGAACATATCTTCCAGGTACATTACATGTGAGGAGATAGTAAAGTAAGAACTATGTTCCATATTCAAAGATATTTATTTGAGGTTTATTATAAGCCTTTCAGAATTAGAACAACATTTTGATCTGTTTCCTTTAACTTTTAAAAATACACTGTAGAGATAAATTAATTTTAATAAAGGTCACCACCTAAAATTAAAGGGCACATTTTCATTAACATTTCAAGTTATGTGCTGGTATATTTAACAAAACTGGAAAGACAGCTAAATGAAACCTTATTCTATTTTCCAAAGGCAAGTTTATTAAACATATATTTAAAATTTCATATTTATACATTACACTCTATAATTATAGTGATTTAAGAACTATTAGCAGCAGAAAATAACCAAAGAATTTGTAAACATATAAAATATTTATACAGTGAATAATATTCAAGCACAAGAAGCTCTTTTCTATATGTGTTTATTACTGACAGGAGAAATAGTAGAGGTGAATAGTACCTATATGAGTAAAGTGAAACTTTAAGCAATTGTGTACTAAACTTTCTCAAATTAGTTTTTGCTGTATAAGCTCCTGGTTAAAATACACATGTTTATGTGTCCCTTCTCTGCTGTACTCCATTTTAGAGAATATTATATTCACTGGTAAGAGAAGAACCTGTTCTGCCACTATTAGTCGTGCCAACCTGAGCAAGTTAGGGTTAGGGTTTGATGAAAAAAATAAATGCCTGAAAAAAGTCTGGCAAATTCAAGCGCTAAATAAATATTAGTCTTCCTCCCTTATTCTAGCAATCTCTCTCACCCTTTTCCCCCTCAGACTATCTCCTCAACATCTCCCTTACAAACAGGAAAGCAATTCAATCATTAATCTGTGATCATAGCCTCCTGATATGATTTGGTTTTAAATGAATATTTCTTTAAGAGTGATATGGAAGGAATTACGGTAATAATAGCTAACAGTTACTGAGTACTAAAGATTTGCCAGACCCTGGCCTACATGGGTTCTTATATAAATTTGTTTATTTTGGCGGGGGGGGGGGTAAATCTTGAAGGTATATTTATTTTGATAGATGTTAGAAGAGGAAGCCAAGGCATAGTAGGTATGATTATTTTTCCATAGTCATCCCTTAAGAGGCAGAACCAGAATTTAAACACATGAAATTTGGCTTTGTAGTCTGTGCTTTTGAGCACTGCATTTGCTATAGGGAAAAGGATGAATATCACTTGCTGTAGGACCTATATATCTTGAAAGAAGGAGGTTTTTTCAGTGTGTTTGAGAAAAGCCATCCAGATACTCTTATTTAACCATAAGGCAGGCCATCACTGTTTATTCCGATAACAGAGTTCTTTTCTTTAAGTGCCATCTAATTACGATTTCTGGGATGTCCTATATAATTGCCCAGCAGTATTATTTAGTTTTCATAGACACTATGACTTCTCAAGCAAATCAAAAGGTCTTCAAGGACACTTTTGATACATGTTAGAGCAAATTTAAGATATGTTCTTTACTCTTATTTATTTCTTTTCGCAAAAATGATGTTGAATGGGGATGGGGTGCTACATGTTTATGTTGCACAGAAAACGATATAGTTTTTTGGTTTTAACTTCCAAATGCTTTTCTTGTATCCTCCATGGAAACTTGAAAGATGTTTTATATAGTATGTGGGCTCAAACATATTTTTGACAGACAAAATGGGAAGAAAATTTGGTGAGGAATCCTTTCTAAGCTTGTGTTCTGGATTACTAGACTTTGAATAATGAAGGAGAATAGAGAAGTCCTTGGAAAGGCCTCACTCCACAGGACAAAAAGCTTCCATATGAAAATACCTGAGCTAAGAAGACCACTTCTCAAAATTCAGGCGAAAGGATGTGCTAGGTAAAGAACAGGTATATTACTGTGATATTATTCTCCCATTGCTCACCACCTGCCTTGATACACATCCATTCGTCAGCAGGCTAGTGGGACTCCTTCAGCAATGGCAACAGGAGGGCTAGAATTTGCAGGCTTTAATAACTATAAACTACCATATATGGGTAGGGTTGTTTCTCTGATTGCTTTTGTCAGCTAGGTCACTTCTTCATTCAACCCTTACAATCCTTTGTTTTGTCAGTTATTTGTCATAACTCACAATGATGATGATACATTAAAAAAATTACTTTTTTCTTTCAAGTTCCCTTATTCAGGATTATTTTTTAGTCTGCCAGAAGCATCCATTTGCTTTGTAAATAGATAGGATTTATAGTAGGAATACAAAAAGAATGAAAAAACAAATATATTCAGCTTTTGATATCTAATGTAGTATTTCAAGTCTTGAAAATCAAGCTTTTTTTTCAGATTTTCTTAGTTCTTTCACCTTTCACTGATATATAAAGAATCTTCCCTGTTGATTAGGTCATAAATTTAGTAAACTCAAGCTGTGGTAATAACAACTCAAGATATGAAATATTAGAAGTCCCAATCATAAGAGAAGAGAATAAAAGCCTACTAGTTTCTAGCTCTGGAAGATTGTGGGAAAGGAGAAAAGTCAAACCAATGGAATATATGTGTGCTGATCTCCTGGAAGATGGAGGTGGGTTCAAAGGCTGAAGAGAAAGCTTGAAACAGAGGGGTTTTAGCCTACTTTCTGTATGGAACCTTGGGAAGAGCCTGCTGTGCACACTGTCTTTAATCTAGGATGGAGCTGAGAGCATAGCAGTTGTAGTGGCCATGGAGTGTGGTGTCTAGATGTGTAAGTCTGATTCAGTGATCCTGTTCTCCACACTCCATTTGGCAAAAAAAAACAGAATCAGAGGTTATTTATGTCTGTGGAGGCCATGAGTATGTGCCTATCCTCCTTCTTCCTTTTGAGAGCATAACTGAACGATACCCCAGCAGCTGACCCTCTGTATCCACCATTGACTTTTGAACCTAGACCACACATTCATAGACTGCTCCCAGACAATGACTAAGCATGGAAAGGGGTACTAATGCAGGCCCATTCATGTGAGATAGGAGACACGTCCAAGAGTCACCTTTTGTATAAGGACTCCCCTTTGGCATGGCCCCAAAATTCTTAAAACTGCATTGTGATATAAAACTCTTCCACACAATCATCCTTCCTTCTTCCTCTTCTTCAGGAGGGTCAGATTTGCATGATAGCCAGAAAGGTCTCCCTTGATCCCTCTTCTCCAAAGTAAAAGACAAAGTAAAAGATCTGTGCAGGAGATCCAGGTTGTGATGAAAACAACCCTACCACATGGCCGTAAAAACCTATAATCAGAAATGCCAGTGGTAGAAAACAATGCAGTGCGGAACTCACAATGAATTTCAGAGGAAGAATTACAATGTGGCTTCAGAGACTCTGGAGCAAGGCTGAGAATTATACCCTTTTTGACAACTGGTTCTAGGTATATTATCGGTTCCTGGAAGACACAGACTACTTGATCATAAGTACCAAATGACCTGCCCACTATGACTGAGGGTCTGTCGGGCACACCAAATCATGAAATTGTACAGGCCTATCTACAGTTTATCATTAAATAGCACAACATCAAGCTTGATCAGGACCAGAGACATAAGTAAGCCACCGAGGCACAAGGTAGCCAAGATACCTAGGTCATCCACCAGAGTTGCCCCAGTATCCCTCCCCTGGCTTATACCTATGACCATATGGGGAGGTATCTTATGACCAGATAAAAGAGGAATAAAAGGTCTAAGCTTGGATTCTAGATGATTAGGCTCTGTATGTGGGGGTCAGCTGAAAATGAACTATTGTTGCATGATAGCCACAGTCAAAAGTGACCTTAAAAGACAGTAACAAAGGAAAAGTCCCCATGGATGGAGTTAATGACAGTGTAAATGATCATCTATTTTATATGGAAAAGAGAAGTGGCCTGAGATGAGAACATATACTATAAGCTAATGGTATGGTCAATTGAAGAATTACATATGAGGATGTCTGGAACAACAGCCTATGAATGGACATGGGCGTGGACACAAAACATGAAGTATTATATCACATTTTAACATACATGGGAAAGCATTCACCATGGAAGAGACATTAAACAACTGAATTTAAAATGTCTTGCTTACTTGGCATTAGCCAGCTTTATTGTGGTCACAATGGAACTGGCAAAATGGTACATGAATAAATTGGTTATAGTTGCAGTGATGGAGGCTGTATACGAGCCCATTAATTACCACTTATAAAAACAAATTAGCTTTTTCAGTTTCTAAGGATCTAATCAGTAAGCAACAGAGACCAATGCAGCCATGCTGATATAGCAATATATTTCAAGGAGACCAAATTGCCAATTGGCAGCAAGTCAGCTACATTGGGAACTTTCTGTCTTAGAAGTAAAATTAAGCAATTTTTTCCTCACAGGAAGAATATTCTTGATATGGATTTGACTTTTCTTCTTGTGGAACCCTAGTCAGCAGGACTACCTAGTGGTTTATGGAATACCTCATTCACGGATCTGGAATCCTACACAAAATAGTATATGACCAGGGGACCATTTCATGTTGTAGAGTCTGGGAATTGGCCCATGATTGTGGGATCCATTGGTTATATCATAAATCACACAGTTTAGAAGTAGTTAGCATTTCATAGAGCACTGGTATAGCCTTCTAAAGGTACAACTGAAGCACCAACTCAGAGGCAACACTCAAAGACTACTATCCTTCAGTCATATCCATTAAGTCAAAGATATTCCCCACCCCCACATAATGTTCTATCCCCAGTAGAAGGAAGACCTCACTCTGGAAACCAAAGAGTGGAAACAGAAGCACTTCTAAAACTCCCAATGACCCACTGCAAAATTTTGTCTTTTTTGTTTTTACATGAGGCATGAAAGAATATGTGTGGAATTAAAATGTCTTTGTTGGATGCTTTCCCTTGCCCCATTATAACTGAATGACCATGTCTAGCAACCTGGCCTGAGAAAGATACGATTGCTAAGAACCCAGAATTAATGAGTCAACTCTGGGCTCTCAGTGTGAGTCAGTCTCTACTTTAAAGTCATTGGCACTTGGTTTTAAGCTCTCAGCATATCAAGTCACCCCTGGAAGGACCAGTTCCATGTCTTGGCCTATTCATTGCTGGCTAAATAATAAGAGATTTCAAGTGCCCTGTGGCAGCACAGTAAATGTGATGATACAGATACTTCCCTTCCCATTTAACTCCTTTTCCAAATCTGGCAAATCAAATGTGTAATAGGTTTCCCCACTCAAGAGAATCTGATAAGAGAGCCACTTGAGCACTGTTATCCAAAAGAAGGGACGCTGGATCTACCCGTAGTTCACTTGTCCTTCTGGTAAATCAGAATGTGGTGGTTCAGGATCATGCAGTAGAGGTAATAAAAGTCTAATTTGTTCTTAGGCAACCACTCAACTTCTCAGTTTTTCCAGTAGAGGGAGATCAGTCTCCATGGAGGAAACTCTAGTCTTTTAATGACTCAACCGCACTACCCAAATACATCAAACAAATGCACCTCAGTCTTTTGACATTCCCCTTCCTGTTAGTGGCCAAGGCTATTCTCTCAGTCTCCTATCTTGTTGGAGGACAAGGAAAATTTATGGTACCCTTTGGGCTGCTTATTTCAATCCTACTTCTCACCATTCAGATTCTATCCATTGACTTGACTCCTGTTCATTAGCATATGCAACACTCAGGGATGTGCTTATTACATCCCACCCCACTATCAAGTGATAGTGGACAAACACTTGGACAAAACAAATATCTGATAATTCCTGGGGAGTTTCCTCACATTCCTGAACCTGGCCTACAGCTTGTCAGGTGTTTCCACCATGAAGTGACATTATATTTTATTGAAGGCTAGAGGGCAGATTATGCAGGCTAGGAAGTCAGAAAGTCATTATTAGGGTCCATGATGCCTGTGAGAGATGAGCCAAGGGGTTGGTCAGCAAGAGAACATTGCCAGAAACCTAAGAACACTATTTTTGTAAAGAAAAGAGCCCAGGAGGTACACTGTCCAGAGCATGCAGCAGAGAATTCTATCAAGATGCTCTTGCCCAGTGGCCTTCCACAATAGCTCTTGTGCCCACAACTGGGCCAGGTCAGATACAGCCCAGTGGAGATAGCACCCAGTGTAAAATCAGGACATAATGTTTCCCACAGCCAAGAGAACCACACTCTTTCCTAAAGACCAAACAGAGAAATGGAGAGCAGAAGATGAATAATTAAAATTTACATTGAACTTGGAGTTAAGATGGCAGAAGAGTAGGGGGACCCTAAGCTTGCCTTGTCCCTTGAACACAGCTAGATAAATAACAAAGTATTTGGAACACCCAAGAAATCAATCTGAGGACTAAGAGAGCAAAACTGCACAACTAGAGGTAGACAAAATGGCCACATCATGGAAGCCATTACTCTCAGGAGCAGGAATGCATTGAGTTAGTTTTCTCTCTTCTTTCACTGATCTTACCCAACAGCCTCTTACTCTGAGGGTTGGGTTTGTAATGAGGTTGATTTTTATAATTAGAGAAAATGATGAATTTTATTTTCTTTTACAGCTTTACAATGAATTGATTTGTAAGTTTTTTTACACACAGATTCCAGATAAGATGTTAGCACATAATATATATATGATTTGCATGTATTTCTGTGACAGTGTCTTCTCCTGTTTTCATTGATTACCATACATTTCAGATTCTTGATTTTTTTTTTCAAGATTACTTTATAGTCTTGGCTACCCTACTGATATCTGTTTTCCTCCAAATATCCTGTATGATTTTTCACTACTACCTAATAGAGTGTCTGCTCTGCCTATATTGGTCTCTTCAGTGTTCTGTAGATATAATAATCACATGGCATACAGCAATCACAACTTAACTTACAGCCCAAATGCTTGGGTTTCAGTTTTGCTGCCTGCATATATGAAAGTTGTGACCCGTGGCACTTTTTTCAGAATGGTTCCTGAGCTTCAGATGAATTTTCTGAAAAGTGCAAATTATTTCTTATGTATTGAATTGTTGTAAAGATCAAAATTAAGCAAGATAAAACATAGGTGAGCACATCATAAAGTGGAAAATGCTATGTAAATATAATTAATTGTTATCATTAAATATCCTCTTTCAGTTTTTTTTTTTAAGATTTTATTTATTTATTTGAGAGAGAGAGAGAATGAGAGAGAGCACATGAGAGGGGGGAGGGTCAGAGGGAGAAACAGACTCCCTGCCGAGCAGGGAGCCCGATGTGGGACTCGATCCAGGGACTCCAGGATCATGACCTGAGCCAAAGGCAGTCACTTAACCAACTGAGCCACCCAGGCGCCCCCTCCTTCAGTTTTTTAAAGCTTTGGGTACTCAATTTATATGTCAGTGTCCAACTGTTTCCCATCATTCCTGAAGACTACACCTTTCCTCTAGACTTATTGGAAACACCTGGAGAGCTTCAAAAGTGCATAGCATTGTCTTGCCTCCAACAATCAATCTTTTGAGAAACTTGGGTGGCAAGCCTGAGCATGAGCATATTGTAAATATTCCCCCGATGCCCATAATATACAGATAGGGTTGATTCTCAGGTATCTGTTGCTATCCTCTCAGCATACAGTAACTCATTAGAAATCAAAGTTCTTCAACCCTAACCCAAACGTTCGGATTAGAAACTCAGCTGGGGCGGGGCGGGGAGGTGGGTGTGGAATGTGGGATAGATCCTGAAGGTGATTCTGATGCACATTAAGGTTTTCACCACTAATTTTTAGTGTGATCATCTAGTTTTGGTTAGTCTTTTTGTCTTCTGCACTTTTAACAGTGGCTGAAGTACTGGAGAAAATGTTAAAAGCTGGATGAATTTTAGAGATAATTTTTTTTTCTCTGCAATATCTGGTCATCTGTCTTCCTTGAACCTTTTTGTGGTCATAGTATCATTATATAGATAAATTTTACTATTTCTCACTGTTCCCTAAAATTGTCTGGTACCAAAGATTATTTGTGTGTAGAAAGGCAGATTATTATTAATAATAACTATTTACAAAACAGGGAAAAAAATCTTCTTTTTCTAGTCATTACCAGAATATCTCAAAAACTGTATTTGCATATACTTTCACCTTGTTAATAGGCCTTCAAATGTTTTCTTTTCTACTTTTTTAAAGACTTTTTATTTATTTATTTGAGAGAGAGCAAGAGAGAGAACATGAGGTGGCGGGGGAGGAGCAGAGGGAGAGGGAGAAGCAGACTCTCCGTTGAGAAGGGAGCCTGAAGTGGGCTCTGGATCCCAGGACCCTGAGATTATGACCTGAACCAAAGGCAGACGCTTAACCAACTGAGCCACGCCAGGTGTCCCTCAAATGTTTTCTTATACAATTTATGTTTAACCACTTTACCGCAACAGAATGTCTTCTAGGCGCTAATGACTTTTATTGTTTTTTTATATTATTATTATTTTAATAGAAGTTCAGTGGAACACCTAGCTCATAGGTTGATCAAGAGATGAAATAACTTAAAGTGATTCAAATCACCAGGGACACCTGGGTGGCTCAGTCAGTTAAACATCCGACTCTTGATTTCGGTCAGGTCATGATCGCAGGGTTGTTTGAATGAGCCCCATGTTGGGCTCCAAGCTGAGTGCAGAGCCTGCCTGAGATTCTCGCTCTCCTTTTCTCTCTCTGCCCCTCCCACCACTCACTCCCAATTTCTCTCTCTCTCTCTAAAAAAAAAAGATTCAAAGTATTGACTTATAGTTACCGATTGATAAACCTGCTTATATATTCAACACTATGGAACATTTTTTCTAGAGAGGCAAGCATGCTTTAATGAGTTGTTTTAAGTATTTTATTTAGAATTCCAGAGGTAGAAAAAATATGGTTTAATGTTATTATTTTAACTCAGAATTTGACATCAAATACACATACATAAATTTTATAGAGTGAAGCCTAATTAAGAGAATTCTTTAGATGATGTCAAAAATATTAATATTCCATGAATTTTTGATTATATGAATGCAGGTTCTGTTAGTTATGCTAGGAAATCAGAAAAAAATAAAATGTTACAGCAGATATTTGCTTACCAATGTTATGATTAAGGCTGATGGTATCTGAGTATCATAAAACTATAATTTATATTTTTATATTTTATATTCAGTGTTAACAATTAAGACTGATATTTGCATATGACTGTGCTTAAAATGTTTATATTTAAATGTTTTCATCAACATTTAAGTCTCTATGTGCTTGCTTTACACTTTTACCATTTGATTAAATAACTATAAATTAGACTTTAGGACAAGCTATTATCCAGTAACATAATTTGTTGGCTTTTGTGTTTTAAGGAAAACTGACTGCTGTTCAGACCATTGACACTAAAATATAGAGTATAGTAGCCCCCCCCCCCCGCCTTATCCACTGGGAATATGTTCCAAGAACTGCAGTGGATGCCTGAAACCACGGATATTGTAAAATTCTATATATTTTATGTTTTTTCCTATACAAACATACCTATGATAAAGTTTAGTTTATAAATTAGTAAAAGATTAACAACAATAACTAATAATAAAATAAAACAATTGTAGCAACATATTGCAATATAAGTTACGTGAACATGGTATTTGCTAATTCCACAGATGCTAAGGCATTTGACCTATTACCAGTTACCAAGTTCTGAGGACAATCTCATTATTTTATGATAGATATTTTAGCACCCGTTGAATGCCAATCATTATGCTAGGCACTAGAAAGACAGATAAAAAAAGCCACATTTTTCTAATTAAGAAATTTATAACCTAGTAGAAGAAACAAACCACAGAAAACAGATAATTTCCGCATAGTATGCTAAGTGGTAATATTATAATGGTATGTTTAGGTTGCATGGTACATAAGGGGAACTCAACCCATCTCAGAGGGCCAGGAGAAGAATTTTAGAGGAGATATTTGATTTGATTCCTTGAAAATGAATAAGATTTTTTTTTCTTGTTTGTTAAAGAAATAGGGTGGGAGGGGCACCTGGGTGGCTAAGTTGGTTAGGCATCTGCCCTCCGCTGGGGTGGTAATCTCCGGGTCCTGGGATAGAGTCCCCCGCGGGTTCCCTGCTGAGCAGGGAGTTTGCTTCTCCCTCTGCCCCTCCCCCACTCGTCCTCTGTCTCTCTCTCTCTTTCTCTCTCAAAAACAAATAAAAAATCTTAAAATAAAAAAGAAATAGGAAAAATTTCTATTTTTCAGAAACTAGTAAAAAGTCACAGAAATGTAAAGGAGAATATTGATGTAGGAAATTCTAACCTGTTCTATATCACTTACACTAAAATAGGTAAGTGAGAGCAAAGAGATAGTTGGATGGGGGCAGACCACAGAGCATCTTGTGTCTTGGTAAGGGATATGAGTGTGATCTTTTGAAATATGATTTCGTGAGCATTTGAACCTTCTGCATTTCCCTAAAACAGCCTCACATTTCTTAAAATCACGTAGGGTTCTAGATAGGATTATGATTTTTCAAAAGACCTGTAAAATTTTCCTTTGTTTACATAATCCTTGAGAATGAAAAACAAAATATTTGCTGAGTTCTTACTTAGTCATTTGTGAAGTGATTCATAGGGAAATTTTGTTGGCTGATATCTTAGTCCCATTTCTCTCACTTATTCATCCAGCTTTTAAAACCAGTGTTCTTTTCTGAGAAACAAACTGAGGGTTCTAGAGGGGAAGGGGATGGGGGGGAGGGTTAGCCTGGTGATGGCTATTAAAGAGGGCACGTGTTGAATGGAGCACTGGGTGTTATACGCAAACAATGAATCATGGAACACTATATCAAAAACTAATGTTGTAATGTATGGTGATTAACATAACATAATAAAATAAAATTTTTTAAAAAAGTGTTCTTTGACCTTTTCCCTCAAGTTTTTTTTTAATTTCACAGAATTTTTAATAAATAGTAATAACAAGGTGCATATTATAGCCAGTAATTATTTTTCTTATTTCCAAATATAGTCTAAAAAAGGATTCAAAATAGGGCTGCCTGGGTGGCTCAGTCAGTTAAGCAGCTGCCTTTGGCTCAGGTCATGAACTCAGGGTTCTGAGATCGAACCCCACATCGGGCTCTCTGCTCAGTGGGGAGTCTGCTTCTCCCTTTCCCTCTGCTGTTCCCCTTGTGTGTGCTGTCTTGCTCATGGTCTCTTAAATAATTAAATAAAATCTTTTTTAAAAAAGTTTTCAAAATATAAATGTTAGGGTTTTTGTTAGGTCGGATTACTTTCTTTAGTTGAGGTACTATTTTTTTACCAAAGAAAGGTGGTGGAAATGATTTCAAAGGAGAAACCAACTCAGAAATATAAAAGGAAGTAATGGCAAGAAAAGACTGTATTCATGTCTGATGATATCCTTCGAGGAAAAATGGAGGATAGCAATGCATACAGTCTGCTCTTAAAATCTCTGTCCCCAGAATTACCCCTTGACATTTTTGTATGCTCTATTGCAATAAATTAGATCTTCACATCTTTTTGATTACTTAGCTTTCAATTTATCTATTCACATATATGTTATATAGAAAGAAGTGATTAAGTCATCTACACAACAGTTTCAATTTATAGTGTGAAAGCACATAAATTAAATAGCAGTTTCCTTTTATCTGTTGTATTATTTTTCATTATCTGAAATTTGACTAAATAATGTTTCTTCCTCTGAAGGAGCTGTCACTGATAGCTTTCTTAACCCAAGTCTCAGAAAGAATTTGACAAAGCTGTATCTCTTTCTGTCTTTAAAATTTTATTTCTTTCTGTTTCTATCAGTCCCTATGAAATAGTAAATATTAAAAATGGCAGGGAATACATTTTAAGTGCTACTTTTAAAGCATTGTTTTCCTATAAATAAACAAGCCTGTTTCTCTAGAGCTTAAATAGGAATAAAAATTTGATACACTGTCTTCCCCCATCAAGCAGCTGTGGCAAGAAGCCATTAGGGAGTTGTTAGATTTGCTGAAGTTTTCCATTATGCCAGGTATTAAATTAACTGTCGTATGTGTTCTGGAGTAAAGGGAAGGTTGTAATCTTATGAGGATGCTTAACATGCTGACATTTTCATTGCTCTGAATATAAGTAGACATAATTACTGACTCTTTCTATAGGTTTTCATGTGATATGTTGACCAGCAGTAATGAGTGTGCTTGTGAAGACATTAAACATCCAAAACTAATGTCTTTTTTAATGAAATGGATCTTAGTGAAATCATAAAATACCTTTAATTATTTTGTACCAGTAAATTAGTGTTAGGATATAGGTAATGAAAACTCCCCGCTTCAGAATAGACCCTGTATCGGAATGGATGCTGTTGGAACGGAGGAGTCCAAACTAAGTGTTAGCCACAGTTTGCCTTTACTGCTAAATGTTCACGTTGTACAAGTATAATGGTCTTCCTGCTTTTACTCTTATTTCTAAGCTCCCATTTATCTAATTTTCCTATGTACTGGGGTTGGATGACTGCAATGCAGTAGATACTTAATAATTTATAGATTGCATTATTAGTAGTTTCACCCTACTTCCTACATGGGATATTTTTTTGCTTATTTTACCCTCAAGTCTTTTTTCCAAGATTTCAAAGTCTGTTCTTAAAATCCAGCCCAGTATGATAAAGCTACCTTCTACCTTTCTGGATCTCTGAGTAGCTTTCTTCCCAGATTAGTCTGTATATAATACTTGACCCTGGCTCTTTTCCATTTTCACACATGTTACAAGAAAAAATTTTGCAATTCTCAAGACAAGTCAGGAACTAGATGTCATTTTTAGTTGAAAAGTTACTACTGTAGTAATTGAACTAGTTTATAAATTCAATAAATATGTAGGAATTAAATATATTCTTAAGTTTTAGGATTGTGATTTCTGGTTGACTATTTGAATATCTACATAAATTTAAATATAACTCTTGGACATTGCTTTTTAGAATCATTCATTCATTCATTCATTCATTCATACTAATGTGACTTAACCTAATATTTGCTGAATGCTAGTCTAGTCATTGGGGATATAATTGTATAAATTTCTATAAAACTATAAAATATAAGTATTTTTATATTATTTTATTTATGGAATAGTTATACATAAATATAATTTATAAATTAAATATTAAAAGATGTATATACCCTTATAGACCTTATGTTTTAGTGGGAGATGCCAATGAAAAATATAATATATAAGCTAATTATTATAGAAGCTTATAAAATCTATGAAAAAAAATAGTACAAAATGGAGATTGGGGGTGCAAGTGAATATTTGTGTGGTGTAGCAGAGATACCAGGTGGGGCAAAGGGCCTGGTACGTTCACATGCTTTAGCATTAGCAAGGGGGCAATGAGGATGGAGCAGAGTAAGGGAGGGAATAGTTGTAGGATATCTAATAGAGTGGAAAGGAGGTGGGGGTGTTGCACAGAATGTAGAACCTTGTAAGCAACTATGAAGATGGTTCTAGGACCTATGGAATATTAAGTGAAGTGAGGAGCTATTGCAAGTACTGAGCATAAGTTTGACCTCGCTCACTTGGGCTTTAAAGGGATTATTCTGGCTGCAAATTATGGGAATAGTTTGTGGGATGAAAGATAGAAGTAGAAAGATTTTTTTGAATGTTCCTCCAGTCTTCCAGGTATAAAATGATAGTAAGATAATGATGAGATGAGAGCTGTAGCAGTGGAGATGGAAAAAAGTGGTCAGATTCTAGATGAATTTTGAAAGCAAAGCCAACATTATTTTGTGATGGACTGAATATGACATGTGAGAAAAAGACCAAAGATTATTCATCTAGAGTCTTGTCCAATTATCTGGATCTCACCTGACTTTGAAGAAAAGAATCAAACAATAAGATAACATACTATTGATATGCAAGGCAGTGAAAGATAATTTTCTTTTTCTCACAAAGCTTCATATTCAATGGGAGGAAAAGAAACATTTAGGGAGTAATAAAAAATTACATATCTTAGCACCAAATGATACATATATGCTTTATTCATTTTTCTGGTATGCAGTACTAAAAATTATTAGCTGATACACACACACACACAATAATGGTGAAGCTGCCAAAGCATAAAAGTTGGTCACCAGGGCCCATACGCATAGATACTTAGTGTCAATACATACTTCCATTATGGGCCTTCACAGAATAATTATATGAGAGTATAACACATTTGAAACATTTATAAATATACTTACCAATGTTGGGATTTTCTTATGAAATGTTTAAGACCCTCCAATATAGGGGTGCCTGGGTAGCTCGGTTAAGCATCCGACTCTTGATCTCAGCTCAGGTCTTGATCTCGGGATTGTGAGTTCAAGCCCCACATCACACACACAAACAAACAAAACCCCTCCAATATATCCACAGAACTTGTGATATTTCCAGTACATATTTCAAACATATTTATCAAAGGACATTCTTTCTAAATGCCATGAAACACAAGCTAAGCATTATTTTCCATATCATTCTTTTTTATCTCTTTGGTGATGTTCACATTTCCTGAGTGAGGCTATAGATACTCTTAATTGTATTGTTTCCTAAGTGTAGTTTTGGAGATTTACAGTCTAAAGACTGAGAGAATGCATTTTTTCTTACAGAATATATCTATATCCCTATTTAAAGGGTGCCCTGATCAGCAAAACTAATTATTTAACTAACATTCTTGAAAAACCATCCATAACACTGCTATTTTTTTTATTGTTGTTCATTTAGTTGTTTTTTAATTAGAGTAGAAAATAGTATGGATGGTGTGATATTGTGAATTATAAGAAATGCATATATTTGGTCTTCAACCCCATTCCTGACATAGAGCTCCTAAAACTCTTAGAACCCCCTAAGTGATGAGAGCAATAAAAGTCTTTTGTTATCTTAATGAGATAACTTTTGAAAAACACCTAACAATTGGGATTGTTTGCTAAGAGAAACAATCATGTGATTCCAGGGTTGTGGCTTTCAGTCCCATTCCTCTGATTTCTGGAGAGGGGAGAAGTGCTAGAGGTTGAATCAATCACCAATGGTCAATGAGTTAATCAATCATGCCTATTAATGAAGCTTCTGTAAAAAACCCAAAAGGAGGGTTTCAGAGAACTTCCAGTTTAGAGAACCAGAATGCCACCACACTGGGTCCCAAACTCTATGAGGACAGAAGCTCCTTTGTTTAGGACCTCACCATATGTAATAATTCATCTGGCTATTGATTTGTATCATTTAATATCCTTTGTGATGAATGGGTAAACTATTAAGTAAATGGGATTTCTGAGTTCTGTGATCAGCTCCAGCAAATTAATCAAACCCATGTAGGGGGTTGTGGGAACTTCTAACTCAGAGCCAGTTGGTCAAGAGTTCAGGTAACAACCGAAACTGTGATTGGCATCTTGAGTTGGAAAGGGCTGTTGGAACCTGTATTTGTAGGTGGATGCTTAGAAGCATGTATAACAATTGGGCCCTCCTTCCCCATCTTCCAGTTGATTGTCTGGTTCATTTTCTATCTTCATTACTTTAACATTGACTCCATCTGTCTCTGACCTCAACTTATCTGAACCTCTGGATTCACATAATATCTTATCTATCTATTTATTTATTTATTTACTTATTTATTTATTTTCTTAAACTTTACTTTTCAAAATGATTTTGACTTGACTGATCCTCTCCATCCCCTATCCCTGCATGCCCATGCCCGGGCTAAAACTTTCTAGATCAACCTGAATCCAGTATTCAGCTACTTAGATAGTTCTTTCGTGTAGGTAGATAGTAAAGTTTGGGTAAAGTGGGAATGGAATTTAAAAATTTTTTAAATTAATGGGATCACACTAAGAAAATTGTCTTCCAAGCTAATGATTTCTAGACTTTTAGAATTTAGGGACCAATAAATTAGTCTTTGGTGGATTGATATGAAGTTAACATTTATCAACTAAGACTATTAAAGTGGAACAGTTGGCAACTAATATAATTTAATTAAAAAAATAAATTTGAACTATAAAAGAAAAAATATATCATCATTCATTCATTCATTTCACAAATGTTTCCTAGGGTCTTATTAAGTGCTAGGAATATTTTTAGACCCTTGAGACATATATGCCAGTATGGAACAATCCTAGAAATTAAATAAACGCAACTCCATGAAATATTAAATTGTTCTTTTTGTCTTTCTTATTTCATAAAAACACTAACATGGAACAAACTTTATAGACCTGTGACTGTTATTCTTTTTTAATCAAGGTATTGAATTGAGTTATTTTAAATGTCAGTAAATGACACTATTGAGAAAGCACACTTACATTTAAATTACTTTATTACGTGAAAAGTGGACCAGAACACTGGGATTGCCATCAGCAATCAAAAATGTTTTATAGACAGCTTTCCATCTAATTGTCATTATAGCTCTGTTCTCCCAAAGTTGGACAAAAGAGCTGAAGGTTAGGAAAGAGAAGATATGTAAATAAAAATGGGAAAAGTCTACTTTCTGGAAGAGATAAGGAGAGACTCTTTGGAGTAGTACCAAAGAAATGGATGTATATAATATGTGTATTATAAAGAAGAGCGTGTGTATGATTAAAAGACTAACAAAACAAAAGATCCAATATACCAAGCATATATTTTAGGATATTAAAATTAATGATATATCTTCAATTTAGGTCTAAATTATAAATTATTCTAGTATATTTAAAACTATATTTAATCTGCAAAAAAACAACAAACCAAGAGTAAAATTCACTTTTAACTTACATTATTTAAAATAAATCTATTTTGTGACAGGAAGAACATCTGCAATAAAATAGTTCCAGGGAAAACACTGAATATAGATATCACAATGAAAGCCTAAAAATGTCCTTAAAAAGAAAAATGAAGTTAATTTATTCTTGTACTTCCCTGTTTAGAGACACTACATCATAGCAGTTTATTTATAGCTTCTCATAATGTTTTAGGGAGACTTAAGATCTCACTGTCAAAGAAAAACAACTAGCATTTATTAAGGGCTCTCTATGTTCAAAGAGCACAGTGCTAAATCTTATGGAAGAGATCAAAATGAATAAGACTTAGGCCTTTCTGTCTCAGGGAGTTCAGAGTGTAATGTGGTAGAAAAATTAAAAGAAAAAATTACAATAGAGGGCAGTGGATGCTAGGTAGAGTAACACACTCTATGAGTGGACAAACTGAGAATACTACATTTTCCTGTGGAAGTAGCAGAAACCTAAATAGAGTAGGTGAATTTTGTGTTGTGTTTTGACAGAGTAGGAATTCAATATGGTAAATGGAGCCACTATTAGAGTGAAAAATCTAGAAAGAGAACCACAAGTTCCTCTGAAAGGAGTCGTGGGGAAAGATTTAGTGTGATTGGTTTATGGGTTATAGGTTGAAGATTTAAGAGTCATGTCAGAGAGTTGGTCTCGGAAGCTATCCTGTGATTTAAATAGTTGAAAGTAACCATGTGAAGCAAGAAAAGAGGGCTGAAGATAATACCTGGAGGATTGCCTTTTTCTTCTTTTATTTTCTACTTCCTCTTTTTCTTCTTCTTTTTTTTAACCTGAGGAGTAAGAAGAGTCCATGAAGTGTGCTGACAAAGAATGACTGCAAATATAGGAGGAGTGCATTATTATGTAAGACAAATGAGAAAAGGATTTCAAGAAGAACTGAGGGGTTAACAAGCCAAGGCCTGAGAACAGGCCAGAGAAATTGGAAACAAAGATGAACCCTGAAAATCTTGGAGAAAATACTGCCTGGATAACTGTGCAGGTGGATATCAGACTTTAGGTACTCAGGTATAAATGTAAACAGAGGCAAAAATGCTGTGAAATTATAGACTAATTCCAACTTGGGTAATTCATATGATTTTCTGTTCTCCTCCAGGAGAGTTAATTTGGATAGTAGAAGAGATCTTCAGATTTCCTCTTTAATTCAGTACATCCTTACTTCTTTACCACCTACTAGGGTTTTACTCTCCCTTGTGTCATTTCAGATAACATATTATATGGGAAGGCCTATTAGCAGAGAAGGCCAGTCATTCAGACAGTGAAAAATGCTGCTCTCTGATCTGTACAGCATTTTATTCCATAGCCTCTCTTCACACTTCTAGCTGACCTTCAACCCAACTATTTCATAACTGGGCACAAATGGATGGAGACAAATCCAGCTACATTTCCTTTCATCATCAGCGCTTTTCTCACAGAAGTGTTGTGCCTGTAAACTCTTGAGCCTTTAAATGATCAATTTAAGCAAAAAATTTTTGAAAAAATAAAAGTTTGACACACACTGTCTGATATTGCAAACTGTCTCTGAGATCCTGAGATAAACACAAAATATAACTATATGACTTTTTTATGTCTGATGGATACATTAAACTTATTAAGGTTAGAAAAGATCTCAGCATGATGCGGGCATTCTTCATTTATTTTATTTTCTGGGTAATACAAATGCCAAATTTTAGAATAAATTTATTCTGATAGCCTGGAAAAAAAATGAAATCTCATTTCTTGTTTATTACAATTGATTGGCAGCAAAGAGAGTGTTATGTCATTAAAATAATTCTAAATAGTGGACAGTTACCAGTATAATAGCTCTTTGAAAGCACAACCAGGATGATGATGCCCTGGAGGTCTAAAAGTCAAAATGTCAGACAGCAAAAGGCTAGTGAATATTAATTATCTCAGTTCAGAGAACAGAGAGGAAGGCTAATTAATATCTTAGCAGATACCTTTTCTAAATTTAAGGTACTTAATGTCAGCTTTTTATTAAACTGCAGATGGTAAAAATTAAAAGGAGAGGGCATGCCACATTTTCTTGTTCAGTCCTTCTCTTCCCTCACCTCTCTGTGGCACTGCTGACTCTCTTTTCTTGAACACTGCATCTCTTCTATAATACTGTCCTCTCCAGCTTGCCTGCCTCTGTTATGCTTTCTCAGTCTCTTTAAGTGATTCTTCTTTGAATTCATCCCCTTACTGTGAGCATTTGCCCAAGTTCTGTCCATATTCCATCTTATCAATTTCCAATGAGTCAAAAGAGACAGCTTGCTGAGAGGACAGACACTAATGCCAAACCACCTGGCTATACTGACCCTGCCCCTATTAGCTGTGTGAACTTGAATAAATTACTTACACTCTCAGGAGTTCCAATTCTTCTTTCACTTCCCGCTGTATCTCAGTTTTTATGAGTCTGACTTAGAGTGTATCCACTGCATCATTAATAAAAGTGATAAAAATCAAAATAAGCACAATATACACCTTCTACAATTGAGTGTTTTATTGGGCAGCCTTTTATTTTTCTTTGTGGAGCTTCCTTGGAAATCTCATCCTCGGTTGTAACTGTTACTATTATTCTTACATATCTTGTCCCATCTTCTCCTGAGTAAATTACCTTTTATACCTTAAAATCTCCTGGAATTTTTCCTTCCAGTATCCCGCTAAAACTTCAATTTCAACATGTCCATCCCTCAATCAGCTCTTTATACTGTTGTTATTAGTACCTGGAATCACATGACTTGATAACTGGAATTAAGTTTTATATGTTACATGCCTCAGTGACCAAGCCTTGTCAAGTCTTCCTTCATAGTATCTCTTATATACAATCTTCATTTTTTTTTCCACTTTGGATATAAATAGTAAATGTCTACCGAGTACTGTGGGATATAAATAGTAAATGTCTACCAAGTACTGTGGGCTTCCTGGTCATTGAGGCAGCAATGGTAAGGTAGATCAGATAGATTTTCTTATGTAGTTTATACCCTAGCAGTGAAGACAGTCATTTACATGTGGGAAATACCATAATAGAAAAAGTGCAAGATGATAAGGGACGACAAACAGGAAAATTATTATATTCTGGGAAATTGGGTATAATGGTTAATTTTATATCAACTTGGCTGGGTCATAGTAGTCAGATTTTAGGCCAAATACTAGTCTAGATGTTTCTGTGACGATTTTTTTTTTTGTATGGGATTAGTATTTAAATAAGTAGACACTGAATAAAGCATATTGTCTTGATAATATGGGTGGGCCTCACATAATCAGTTGAAAACTTAAGATAAAGGTAGACTTCTCCAAAGAAGACAAAATTCTACCAACAGGCTGCCTCTGGACCTGAACTGCATTTCTTCCCTGAGTGTGCAGGCTGCTGGACTAACCTGTAAATTTTCGACTTGTACTTGCACAATTAATCTTATATCTCTAAATCTACCTTTCTCATTCTCTCTTTTTCACCACACACACACACACACACACACACACACACACACATACATTTTATTGGTTCTGTTTCTTTGAATTCTTTGGAGAACACTCACATAGGGCAAAAGAAGACTTACTAGAGAAAGTTATTTTTTTTCTTGCTTATTAATTACATATTTTTTAACAGCTTTATTGAGGTATAATTGTTAACAAAGAACAGTACAATACCACAGGATGGGATTACTGGATCATACAGTAAGGGTATGCTTAGTTTTATAAGAAACTGCTAAACTGTCTTCCACAGTGGCTGTACTATTTTTATTCCTATCAGCAACACATGAGAATTCCTTTTGCTCCACACTCCACCAGCATTTAGTGTTGTCAATGTTCTGGATTTGGGTCATTCTAATAGATGTGTATTCTTATTCATTGTTGGTTGAATTTGCATTTCCCTGGTGACATGATGTGGAACATCTTTTCATATGCTTATTTGCCATCTGTATATCTTCTTTAGCAAGATGTCTGTTAGATCTTTGGCTCAGTTTTTAAATTGGATTGTTTGTTTTCTTATTGTGGAGTTTGAAGAGTTCTTTGCCATTTGGGATAACAATCCTTTATCAGATGTGAGTTTTCTAAATATTTTCTCCCAGTTTGTGGTTTGTCTTCTAATTCTCTTGATGTCGTCTTTTGCAGAGTGGTAGAAATTTTTAAGTTTAATTAAGTCTGGTTTATCAATTGTATTATTATACTTTTGCTTAAAAATACCTTTAATGAAAAACTGCTGGTGATGAAACTTTTCAATTTTTGTTTGCCTAAAAATTTTTCTTCATTTTGCCTTAAGTTTTGCAGGTTATTCCTACTAGATGTAGAATTCTTTGTTGGTAGGTTTTTGTTTCTCCTTCAGCACTTGAAAATAAATTATTTTGTGGTCTTTTCCACTCATTTATGTCATCAGGCCACTATTAGTCCTATCATTATTTTTTAAAGATATCTGGATGGTTTTAATATTCTCTCGTTCCTTTTGACCTTTTAGATGTTTGACCATAATATGTGTCATTTTCTTTATATGTATTTTATTGAAGTTTGAAAAGCTCCTTAAATCTTTGACTTGATGTCATTGAATCATTTTGGAAATCCTCAACTATTAGTTTTCAGATAATTTTTCTGCCTCATCCTGTTTTACTTCTAGTGGGACTCCAATTATACATGTGTTAGGCCTGTTCACAGTTTCCCTTTTTCTTTCTGTGTTCTTTCTTCTAGATATTTTCATTTGTCTTATTCTTCAGGTTTTTAATCCTGTCTTCTGCTATCTTACCTGGCTTTCAATCTAGCTCTTTACTGCTCAATTTCACATATAGCATGTCTTTAATTCTTTTAATTTTTTTTAATAACCATTTTCTAGAATTCAGTTCCCTTGTGAAAATTTCCAACGTATCTCCATTTTCTTGAAAATACTAATTTCACGTGTCTTAAAATCTATGTCTCACAACTCCAAACTGTGGCTTTCCTCTGGAAATGGAAATTTATTTTGTCTTTCTTTTTATTATTTTTATTATCATCATGATCATCATATTCATTCTTGTCTCTTTATTAGGCCATTTTTAAAAGTTGAATTCTGAACATTGTGAAAGAAAAATTCTAGAAATAATGTAACATATTAGATCCTTTTTCTTCATAGAAGTTTTACTTTTGTCTTTCATAGGCTGTTCAATTAGGTCCACATTACTTTAATTTAGTATAAAATTAAGCTTACTTAAAACTGGATATAACACTTTTGGAGAGCTGATCTACATCTCATTGACCTTGAATTCCAGTGTAAGTTAAAGCCTAGTATAGTAATCAGAAACCCTCCACCTTTACAAGCCGTGGACTCTAATACTGCTTCCATGCTTAGTAAAATTGATAGCTTTCTTCAGCCCAACTAGTAGGCTACTAGTAATGTAGGCTACTAGTAAAAAACCATAATTCAATCAGTAGTTGACCTCATCTTTGGTGTGGTTTCAACCTCTGGTGGTTTTTTTTTTTTTTTAAGATTTTATTTATTTATTTGTCAGAGAGAGAAAGCAAGCACAAGCAGGGGGAGCAACAGGCAGAGGGAGAAGCAGGCTCCCTGCTGGTCAAGGAGTACAATGTGGGACTCGATCCTAGGACCCTGGCATCATGACCTGAGCCAAGGGCAGATGCTTAACCAACTGAGCCACCCAGGCATCCCTGGTTTCAACCTTTGTGAGAGCTAGTCTCTTTCTAGGCTTACCATTATTTTAGAGAACATTCCTTCAAGTCTCACAAGTAAACAAATAAAATATTTACAAGTGCTCCTTCCCCTTGGTGGGTCTTAATTTAATTTCTGTTATCTCACCTTTGCAAGATTGCAAAAAATCTTCGTTCAGTATCTTGGCTTTTGCACCCCCACATGTGGATTGTTAAATGCCAAGAAGAAGAAGCACCTAGGAAACCTGGACTCACTTCTTTATTTCCCTTTGCTCAGGATCTACTTCCTTCAGATCTTGGCAGCCTTGAAGTAACGTTTTTGTTGTTGTTTTTAATTATTTGTATTTTCTAGTTTTGTGTTGGAAAATTTGTCTGATACAAGTTAATTTGACATTGTTATAAGAAGTACGTCTGCTATTTATATGTAAAGATTCACCCTCTTATTCCAATTATTCATATGATTTTTATTTTTAAGCATATGATGATCACCAAAATTGAAACTGAAAATTATTTAAATATATTTTCTTTTTTTCTCAGCACTTACTACTGTAATATGTAGCACTAAGGAAGGCTTTATAATTTTCATATATTAACTATAAAAAAATTCTGCTTGAGGTGGTACATTTTCATTTGTGGTACTAACTTCTAGACTAATGAACACCTTAGTATTAAAAATGCATTTTTTTTTTTTTTTTAAGGAGCAAGATTTATATAGCTTAATTAACTCATGGGACTTCCTGAAGTTACAAGGCCAGGTTTGGGCATCTTAAATATTATTAATGAAATATCTAAAGAATAATGGATATCTAATAACTCACTAAATATTGTGGTAAACATTGGGAAACAAAAAACTTATTTTAGAACATATCATTGTTCTTGGGGATACATTTCTGAATTATTCATGAAAGCCATTGGAAAGATAAGATTTATCCAATAAATTTGTTTCATGAAGAAAAATTCCTTAATTAATAAAAATCATGGTAATGATAACAAATGATTAGGACATAAATACTAATTTCCTCACTTAGTCTTTTGCATGTATGATCACTGTATATCATTACAACTCTTTAAGATAGATATTAGGCTTTTATAGTCTAAATTGCTCAAGATATCAAAGGTCATAAGTGGTTAAGATCTGACTTAAGAACAGCATTTTCTCTGCTTGACTTATTTCACTTAGCATAATCTCCTCCAGTCCCATCCATGTTGATATAAAAGTTGGGTATTCATCCTTTCTGATGGCTGAGTAATATTCCATTGTATATATGGACCACATCTTCTTTATCCTTTCATCTGTTGAAGGACATCTCGGCTCTTTCCACAGTTTGGCTATTGCAGACATTGCTGCTATGAACATTTGGGTGCATATGGAATGCTGGGTGTTATACGAAAACAATGAAGTATGGATCACTACATCAAAAACTAATGATGTATTGTATGGTGACTAACGTAACATAATAATAATTAAAAAAAAACAGCAATTTCTGATTTCAAAGTCATTTTTTTTTAAATAAAATTCTTCTTTACTCCTCATATTACTTCACAAGTTTACAACTTACTCCCAAAGAAGTATTTGAAGTACAGAGTATGAAATAAAAGTTAACTCTCATTTTTTATAGCCAACTATTTTAAGTGATCTGTTAACTATCTATTACTAATAAATACATAATCTGAAAGACAATAATGTGGGTAAACATAAGAATTCAAAAATTCCTGGGGAACATGAAATTGGCTTTTTGTTTGTTTTAAATCTATTTGTTTACCTGTCAACTCTGGTTATTAAATCATACTAGATATGGATACCTATTGAGACTATCTGTCTCAATATTGTGCTTATTTTTTAAAATATTTTCTGACATTACTGTAGATAGTGCAGGGTAGTAGAATATGCCATCCCAAAATATAACTGTATGAAAACCCCAAATACACCATTTTGCGTAAGGGTTATTTTGAGCCAAAGGCTGTTGAGAAGAAGCGGACACAAGTAAAGCTCTCTGACATCCCTCTATTTGCCTAAAATTAAGACATAAATTTACAAAGGTGTTCCTCTTTCCTTCTCTACTAGGAAGGACAAAGGTTAATCATGGGAGACAACACTTTAGACACTTCATGGGAGGGAGATCATGGAGAAGGCAATGACTTAAACCTGCATAACAAACCTGAGCCTTGTTTATCATGTTTTTTCCTGTTAACCTTCCCATAACTAGCCTCCCTGTTACTCAGCCTATGTACCTTTCTTTCTTTTGTCTCTAACTAAAGATAATATTTAAGCTGGAGTTCTAAACCACCTCTTTGAGCTAATCATTTTTCTCTGCATTTCTCCTATGTATACTCATGTATAACATGAATTGTACATGTTAATAAACTTCTGTTTATTTTCTTGTTAATCTGCCTTTTATTATAGGGGTCTTCGCTAAGAACTCAGATGGTTAGAGGGAAAATTATTTTCCTCCCCATGATAACATATGTTAAACTAGCATGTTTTATTTAGTATTGGTTCTGATTAGCTATTGTGGACAAACAGAACTTCCTGTATGCCATTGCATAGAATGAATATATCTGTTTTAAATACTTTAAAAATAATTTATAGTCACAAATTATTAACTTCTAATTAACTTCTAACTATTAATTGTGTTTTTATGTACTTATCAATTTATAGACACTGTTTCAGTCACCCTGCTTGGCACTGGGGATATAGAAACTTGTCTCAGGAAACACACAGTCTAAAAAAGAAATACACATAAGTACAGTGCAGGTGATCTTGAGCATTCTAGGAATTAAAGCTTAACCACCTAATACAGACAATGTGAGTATACAGCAGTTGCAAAGGACATTAAAAACAAAACAAAACAAAACAAAACAAAACAAAACAGAGAGTTTGAATAATTGTAAATAATTTATGTTGGTTGAATGTAGAGTACAGAGAGATAGAAGAAGATAATAAAATGTTAGAAGGTAATGTAGAGCAAATATCCTGCCTGCAAATGGTGAAATACAAGCACATTACTCTCTTTACCATAAAACTTTTGTTAAAGTAGGTCTGAATTGAAGGCAATTTTTAGAGGTTGGAGATTTTATATGTCAAATGGTCAATAACATAAATGGTCCTGGTACCTACAGCTAAAGAAGAGGCTACTCTCCCTGGGAAGGACCGTATTGGTAATTTAGAATCAGATCTGCCCTAAACACTGGGACAATGTTCTCTTTCTTTACCTTGCTAAACTCTTTTTACTTTTGCCATTCCTTTAAATTGGAGAAATAATAGGTCACAATGGAGGGATTGGCTGTAGAGCCTGTCAGAGAAGCCATAGTAGACACTTGCTGCACTAATTTGTGTGTGTGTGTGTGTTTAGAACTGCTTGTTGCTAATGCAATCTTAGTACTTGCCAACTCAAGCAATTCAAACCAACTGTCCTATGGGTTAGTGTTTTAGGCAAAAGTTTTAGCAAGTATTAAGAAATATTGCTTTAGCATGATGTACCCTCTGCATATCTCTGTGAATCTAAGATGGCAGTAGGTGACTGTTTGAAAATAAGATGTTTCAAGTCTTAATTGATTATGTATCAAAATGACTAATACCTCACTAAGGAGATTTGGCTTGTCTAAGACTAACAGTTGAGCAAAACAATGAAGGAAGTTTTTTGAGAGAGAGAAAGAGAAAGAGTGCATGTAAGTGGGAGAGGAGGGACAGATGGAGAGGGGGAGAGAGAATCTTAAGCAGGCTCCATGCCCAGCATGGAGCTCCATATGGGGCTTGATCTTACAGTCTTGAGATCATGACCTGAGCTGAAATCAAGAGTTGGACGCTTAAACAACTGAGCCACTCAGGCACCCCAACGCTGAAGAAATTTAGGCAAGGAACAATATAACAAGATTTGCTTACTTGAAAAATTACTCAGAAGACAGTGAGTGGAGGACAGAAGGAATAGATATAAGTCCTGTAGATTAAAGAAAAATTATAAGGCTATAATTGTTATGATAAATATTAATGATATTTAGACTTTTATATTAGCTAGTTAAAAACTTAATTCACACTTGCTATTTTTCTTAGAAGCAGATCAAATGATTAGTGAGTTATCCATTACTTGGTTTCTGTAGGATATCACTTTTGGCTAACCCTTCCCCAACCAAGTATCAGGGAGATTAAAACACAAAAAAAGAATTATTAGTGTTGGTAGTTTGTTCGTTTCATTTTGATTCACTGAGGTCACTAAGTGGTGAAGATTGAACTTTGTATTTTATTTCATTGTTAGTCTTTTAAAGGAGAAGCAGATCACATAGTTTGGAAGCCATACAGTTACTCCCCAGTGTCAGCTTCCTCTATTGAGATACAGTGCTTCAGCATTCACTGGAAGACCTAGCCTCCCATTATCAACCATGTTGTGTAATCATTTTCTCCTGAGGTGGACAGTGTTAGACTCAGCCCATGCTGTATAATCAACTTCATTACCATATTAATTTCTTCAGAAAAGGGCTTAAAATCCAAATAGATTTAATGTGACTAAGAAAAGCATGCCATGAATTTTTGGAGAAAGAAATTTCCCCTCTCCCAAAGTGACTAAATTAGGAGCTTCTTTTAACAGTGATTGTCCATAGGAGTTGATCTGCACAGCTGTCTTCCATGTATTATAACTATTTATTTTCCACACTTGTACTAATCCATATGTTTCAAAGGAAGGGAGGTGTGTGTGTGTGTGTGTGTGTGTGTGTGTGTGTGAATTGTAATAGGTCATAGTAAATATTGTTTTCTTTTTTTAAAGCATACTGACCTACAAGAACAACTGAGAGAGAAGGTTAAACTTTAGCTTTCTTCTGTGATTCTAGTTGAAGTGAAACTCATAGTGATATAATTAAACCTTTACAATTAACTACAGTTACCTTACATAGTTAACTATGGTCAACAATTTAGTTTTTCTTGTTTTGTTTGCAGTTACGGAAATGGAATTTTTGTCAAGTCATAATAAAGTTTCATTTGCTAATAACAAGTGATACTCTATTTTTCTAAACCCTGAATGGTTACCATGAGAAACAAATTTACATAGGAGACGTATGTGATAACAGCTATCTTAAATAACTACTTTGGGTTATCATGTCTTAGAATTTTATTTTATTTTTATGAAGAGTCATATCTTTTAAAAATGACATTTGCTTTATATAAAACATAAGATTTACAAAATAGGTATATAAAACTATTTTTTTTAATTGTTACCAAACCCAAGTTTGGCTGCCTGTTGCTGGAAAGATCAATATCCAAGAGACAACTGTTGATTGGAAAGGAATAAGAGCTTTATTCAGGAGGCCAGCCACCTGGGGAGAAGGTGGACTTTTATCCAAAAGCCAACTCTGAAGTTTCAGCCTGGCCAGAGATTTTTAAAGGGGTTTAATCAGTTAAAGGATTGCAGTGGTCTGTGACATTTCTTGATTATGTGTAGACTGATGATGCCAGCTACAGAGTTATCTTGGTGCTCAGAGGTTGTGCAAGAAGCTCTAGTTCTTTGGTACCTAGGGGGATTGTACAAGAAGGTCTGGTTCCTTGGTACCTGGGAGTACTTGTGCAAGAAGTTCTGGTTCCTTGGTACGTAGGGGTTGTGCAAGAGTATTCTTTCTGCAAAGGAGGGCAGAGGGCAAGGTCTACAGATGTGCAAAGGGATGTCAGTAAGTCATTTGTGTGATCTTAAAAAAGAAAAACATTTTGCTAAAAGATTGCTGGACTAATCAGAAAGTTGAGGGAGCTTCAAACAGACTTGCTTGGCTATGTGGCCTGGGAAAGTTCTGGTCCTTCATTCCCCAAGACCAGTGGTCTGTGAATCTCAAAGAAAGCAAATTAGTTCTGTTACAAATCAAGGGCCTTAAGTCAGTAAGCAAGGCATATGTGCTTTGTTTGTGGGTTTTGGGTTTTTTTTTTAAGATTTATTTATTTATTTGAGAGAGAGAGAGAGCACAAGCAGAGGGAGAGGCAGAGGAAGAGGGAAAAGCAGACTCTCTGCTGAGCAGGGAGCCCCACATTGGGCTCAATCCCAGGACCCTGCTATCATGACCTGAGACAAAGGCAGATGCTTAACAGACTGAGCCACCCAGGTGCCCCTAGCAAGGAGTATGTTAACTTGATAGAGTGTTAATCCTTAAAACCGCTAGAGTACTGTTACAAAATGAGTAATCACCATGAATGCCAACACATAGAAAAAACATTATGAGCATTTGCTAAATATCACTTTAGACATTTATCTAGAAATTTAAGTTATAGTTATTTTAAGTTATAAAGAAAAAAATAAGAACAAAAATAAACTTATCATATGCAATATTAAAATTATTATATCTAAGTTGATTTTCACCCAAGGGGGGGGAACTATAGTGAATACTGAATCTTTTTTTTTTTTTTTAAAGATTCCCTTATTCATTTGAGAGAGAGAGAGAGAGTGAGAGAACTAGAGCAGGAACAGGGAGAGGGGCAGAGAGAGAGGGAGACAGAATCCCCACTGAGCAGGGAGCTGGATGAGGGGTTCAATCCCAGGACCCTGAGGTCATGACCTAAGTTGAAACTAAGTCAGACACTTAACCGACTGAGCTACCCAGGTGCCCCAAAACTATACTGAATCTTAAGGGATTTATGGCAAATGCTTTTTCATAGGAGATGTGAATTGAAAAATATTCTTTACAAACCAAGAAATAAATTTTATAAAAAGAGAGATGGGAAAGAAAAAGAGATTAGTATCACTGTATTTAAAATTTGTATTTTTAATTAGATTCTACAAATCAAGATCTTGATATAAGAAGTGTGGAAATTAGTCTTTGCATGCTAACACTAACTTCTTTCCAATCTTCTATCTTCTGATTTGTTGCAGTGTTAATTTTATGATAAAAAGGCTTATAACATTTATATTCTATTTTCTCAGATTTTTAGTCTTTGCTCTTTTCTAAATATATTTAATACTTAACAGACATCTTTTTACCATATTTTCTTCATTTTGCTTTATTTTGAATCATATTCTGTCCAATGGATTGATCTTCATATACGATTTTAATACTTTTTTATATGTACTCCATTTCTTGGGTTTAATATGTTGCAAATGTCTGTCTTTTACCACCAGAACTGAAAGATCATTTGCATAATTAAAACATTCTTGGTCCATCCTTTTTCTCAGATTTTTGTTGGAATTACTCCACTATCATCGGTAGTGAATGTTGCTACAGAGATTCTGAGGCCTAACTGATTTTCCACATATAGGTGACTCATTATTTATTTTTGCCTAGACCCACATTTGATTTCATCTTTATGATTAAGTTCACTGCCTTCGCATGGATCATTCTTTTCCCCTGGCTGAAACACAGTGAGGCATTCACTATAACGAAATCTTTATAAGAAAAATCTCTTCTCCTAGATAGTTGAATTTTTTTCTTTTATTTTTTTATTCTATATAAATATCAATTATACCCTGCTAAATTTCATTTGTCTGATTTCTATAATTAATCAGTAACCATTCTTATGTAATTATCCGTCTCCATTCCTTCTGTTGTGATTTCCTTGACTGAACATCATAGTTCTCTCGGGTTATTATTTTTTTTTAATTTTTATTTTGATGCTTATCATAAGGCATAAAAGCCTTTACTGTTTAGCATTTTATTTTTTCTTAAATTTCTTTCCTGGGATTTCAGCCTGATGCTTTTGATGTTTATACTTTTCCTTAAACTGTTTAAATTTGAGTTTTTAGAAGAGAACTTATTTATAAACCCCTTTCAGATTTTGGTTAACTCTTCCTTCTTCATTTGAACTAGGCCTTTTGTGAAGTCTCCATTTATCTGCCTCTTAATTTTGTCCTTTTCTTCACTTTCTTTTCTTTTTAGTATGCCTTATGACATTTCTGCTTTGGGTTTATTTGTGATTATTTTTCAGTTTTGAAAAAAGAAAAGATTAGCTTTTTTTTTTTAAGATTTTATTTATTTATTTGACAGAGAGACATAGCGAGAGAGGGAACACAAGCAGAGGGACTGGTAGAGGGAGAAGCAGGCTTCCCGCTGAGCACGGAGCCCAATGCGGGTCTAGATCCCAGGACCCTGGGATCATGACCTGAGCCGAAGGCAGACGCTTAATGACTGAGCCACCCAGGTGCCCCAAAAAGATTAGCTTTTGTCTATATCTTTGTACTTTAATCAAATTCCTTTATAGGGGTGGCACTTAGCGTTGGATAATCTATATATCCTGTTAACCTGCTAATAGTCAGAAACAGTCCTGCTGGCTCTCAGCATTGTCCAACCATCAGAGCTTTGGATAGTATGTGCAATATCTATCAGAGTTTGAGGTCAAGGCAATTTTCCATCTTTCTATATTTTTCTCTTAAAAATAAGAGAATTTTTTTTTTTTTTTTTTTTTTGGTGGGGTGCAAAAGAAGGAAATAAGGAATAGGACTTTATTCCACTATCTTTAAACAAAAATTTTGTTCCATAAAGTACTATAACTGAATGGAATATTAGTGGCCATTTAATTGAACCACTCTGTTAAAGACTGGAAAATTGGGTCCCAGGACTTAATGGCAGAGCAAGAAGTAGAAGGCCAATCTCCTAATTTGTAACCCAGTGCTTATCCCACTTTACCTGACTGCCTTTCTATAGAACAAATACACCTGTTCCACAGAGGACATTTCTCTTGTACTCATAGGCAAAAATAATTTTTGTTCCACAGTTATCTCAGTGATGTCACAATGGCTCTACTTCTCAGAATATGAGTTGCTATTGAACTTCCTATCTTTCTTTGGCTTTATTGGTGAAATCTGATTGTTTTGGATAGAAAGCAGGAGGCACAGATGGAATCACAAACTGCATGTTGTTTAGTTTTTCTTGGCTGGAAAGGAGCTCTTGGGCTTTAATTTTCACTAACGTTGTTTTGTTGGTAGAGGAAGAAAAGGAAATAGTAACAAATGAATCAAGAACATTCACATCCAGTATAAAATTTATTTTTGAAGCTAGGTCAGTGATAGTTCTTGAATTCATAATCTAAGTAAAATATATTTGTGCTTTTCTTGTTTGTTTGTTTTTTTTTGTTGTTGTTGTTGTTGTTTTTGGTATGACCTCGTCAGAATTTATACAACAGATCTAGCTATAATGTTTCCGCTGACATCCTGGGTTTCTGACCTTCATAGATGAAAACCTTTACGATTTTTAATCATCCACATCTATCAAAGTGAAGAGAATCAAATCTAAGAGGAAGTAGCCTCTGCCCTAAGACCAGAGGTTAAAGCCTTGTCGTTAGCATTGCTCTTCTCTGCTTCTGACCCATTTTTCAACATAGAGTTCTTTAAGTCTAGTAAGTAAACTTTAGCTACTTGTTCTAATCTGAAGGTCCTGCCTTAATCTTTACAAGCCCTTGATCTTGATCAGGTCAAGACCCTAGACTCACTTGCCTGCCTACCTGTATCTAAAGCACTGGCATTCTCCTCTTTTTATTACACTTGCCCAGGATTTGATTTATTGACTGGTTAAAATGCTACTCTTTCAGAGTCCTTCTCTACAAGATGCATTACTCCACTGGTCTTCCTTAATATGTTTCAGCCCAAAGAACAGCATGACATGTTTCTAAAAGAATTTACTAGAACTATTTTTGGAATTTTACATTCCCTTTGGAGATTTTTCCTTGATGTTTATCTTTTCAGAATTCTATGTAAATATGTTGTTTATGAATACAACTATTTAATCTTTTGAGGCCTTTATTTCAATTGAATTAATAATTGTTAAAGCCCCATTTTCTCTCACATGAGTCTATAAACATAGTAAAATCAGGGAGTTCTCAGAAATTTGGATTTCATTTCTTTAATGTCTTTACCTCTTGCAAATCCTTTATGATTCATCTGAGGCATTATCACTTCCAGAAATATTTTCCTGACTTCTTCAGGCTCCTTTTATATTTCAACAATTCCTTGGTCATAGTTCATAATAATTATATACTTATTTTTTCCTTTTATTTCACATTACTGTACATTCCTAAAAGACTTATTCATCTTGATTATCCTGGAAGTTAGCACAATGTGTAGTATGGAAAGTGTTCAACAAGAGGGCATGTTTGGCTTGCTTAGGTATTTCAAAAAGTAAATTGTAGTCAAAAGTGGCAGAGTCCCCAGGTTTATTTTGGAAGACTAAAAGTTGAAAATTATCAACTTAATTTAAGCAGTAATTTTCATTCAATGCACCTCATGTTTATTTGCCTCAAAATATCTTTCTGTTATTATTATGGAATTCATCAACTACATGAAGGTGAAATAATAATAATAATACTGCCTATTAAAATAGTCTTCTAAACAGAACCATACATCACCTTGCTAACATTTAAGTCTCTAATGTTACTTTTTTTTTTTTTTTAAGATTTATTTATTTATTTGAAAGTGGGGAGAGGCAGAGGGAGAAGGAAAGGGAGAATCTTCAAGCAGACTCCACCCTGAGTGTGGAGCCTGACACAGGACTTGATCTCAGGATCCAAGAGATCCTGAGCCAAAACTAAGAATTGGACACTTAACTGACTGAACCACTCAGGAGCTGCTCTGGTGTTACTTTTTTTTTTTTTTTTTTTTTGCCTTTCAGAACTAGTAACTTTTAATAGTCTCCATATTCACTAATTTTTGTTTTTGTCTCCCTCTACTTACTTTCTTTATGGTACTCTCTCTGTTCATAAGATTATTAAGGTTGTATAATACCTGCATGTTTCTGTGTTTTGTAAGATTATGATAAATTTTACAAATGCTATCAATGTTGTATTCATAGCTTTTGGAAACCAGTGTACTTTAATGGAAAGTCTCAAGTTTTAGGACTGAACAGTGTAAGTTTACAGTCCTCCTTCAGACATTTATATATAAGACCTCATAGCAAATTTTAGACAACCAATGGTAGGGTTGTGTTTATTTTATTGATTAAACAATATCCTGAGCAACTGTGATTTATTTAACAAAATAGACAGTGGCTTAATCATTTAGTATAAATGCCAGTCAACGTAGTGGGGCACTTACATTCCATGTAAGTTTTTCTTCATATATGTATAGTTGGTGATGACTTTTTTGTAAAACCCTTTCCATTATTAAACATGCATGTTAGAATGTAAGAATACTTGAAAAATATTTAATATTTAATAATCATGTTTGTAGAGTTTATGCCCTCAAGCTATATATAGATTCCCATTCCAAAGTTTTGGTATAGCTCGTTTACTTTTATCATGTAGCCGTATTTTTTTAAAATTATGTTTGCAGATGAGAAAGACATTTAAAAGAAAAGACATGAGTAATGAATTGAAAACTCTGACCTGCATCTGCTTTCAAACTTTCTTGATATTTATAAATGTAAAATTATTTACTGAGACTCCACTTTCATATTTTTATCCAGATATCACTCCTTCCATTCACAGTGAATTTGTCTTCTTAAGACAGATAATTTTGCCCTTGAGATGTTAGGTCACTTTCTGACATCCTGTGAAAGAGCCCACATCTGTTCAAATGATGAATACTCAATCCAATGTGGATTTTTATTTGTGGGAAAAAGATAGCCTCGTGTTTATAATTTTATTTTGTCATTCAAGCATGGTTCTATTGTTTTAGCTCAAGTGAGGACTGATCTGTTTCTCATTCTCATGCTTAAATAAAGTATGTCTGAAGAGGAAATATGGTGTTTATTAAGGGGTCCATAGCCAGAAAATGTGAATATTAAAGGCTATTAGAGCTTCTTATTTTCTGGCTTTTCCATTGAAAATATACTTGTTCTATCTATCCGTTACCTTCTTTAATAACTTTTGCACATTTTCTCCATTGATTTTTCAAAACTAACTGGGGTTGTTTGGGTTGTTGTTGATTTTGTTTTTTCTTAAATAATCAAACTGAAAAACTAGGTGAAATCAGTGGTTTCAAAATTTTCATGTATCATTACCTGTATTTCTGTTGAAGAAGATTAATTGTAAAGAGGTTTTTCTCTTATCACAACAAAAATCCAAATTACTGTACTTACAGAAAAAAAATATGGGAGTTGGTCAGTATGTTGTGTAAAACCTTTGTTTCAATACTTATAATCAAATATTTATTGAGAACATATACATTAAAAAAATTTATAAACCTATACTATTATGTTAGCCACAGCCACATATTCTTATTTGAATTTAAATTTAAACTAATCAAATTTAATAAAATTAAATACTCTGTTCCTCCTTAGTAAGAATCACATTTCATGCATTTCATAACCACATGTGGCTAGTAGGCGACATATTGAATAGTGCAGAAATAGAACAGTCCTATCATGGCACAGAGTTCTCAGGTTTGTAAAATTTGGTTGATTTTAGCAATTTTTCATTTTCATTGGAATTCTGGGAGGATAAAAAAGAAAGAAAGATAGAGCCATATGCTTTTTTTTTTTTAAAGATTTTATTTATTCATTTGAGACACAGAGATACAGAGAGAGAGAGCATGAGCAGGGAGAGAGGCAGAGGGAGAAGGAGAAGCAGGCTCCCCGCTGAGCCAGGAGCCCGATGCGGGGCTCGATCCCAGGACCCTGGAATCATGACTTGAGCAGAAGGCAGATGCTTAACCATCTGAGCCACCCAGGTGCCCCAAGCCATATGCTTTAAGAGACATATTTAGCTGTTATTTTTCTACCAATGATGAAAACAAACCAATTCTTTTTAATTTTTTTGTTGAGGTATGATTGATACACAGAAAAACTGTATATATTTGATGCATACATCTTGATGAGTTTGAATTAAACTATACACTGGTGAGACTGTCACTATATACAATATCCTAAACCTGACCATCGCCTCTAAAAGTTTCTTTCTTCCTTTCTTTTTTTTTAACATAACAAATTAATTCTTATAATCTCTTTCCACTCATCAGAGACATTCACTGCATTCATTTTCCCCTGTAATATTCCACATATTGTGAAATCATCTACACATTTTTAACATTTTATTTCTCTGTTGGAAAAAGTAATGTTTATAGCTTTATTATCAAATTTTATCTTTATTTTTTTACTATTAACTATGTTGGTTTGTCAGTGTTTTCTCACACGAATACTTTCTATCTTATTGATATTTTAAGTTCTTACATTTAGGAAAATCTATTTTGCTCTTAAATTTGAGTATTTGCATGTACTTACCATGGGCAGAATCTATGTTCAAAATCATTTTTTTCCCTTCAGAGTTATGAAGCTTTTGTTTCATTATCTAAGTTTTGTCCAGAAAAAATCAGTGGTTGATATGACAGGTTTTCATTTAAGAGTTAACCTGTTTGGTGTTTGTTCTCTTGAGAAATTTTAATAATTTTCTTTATTATTAGTATCTTACATTTTATCATTTTGCATTTAGATATATGATATATTTTATTATTTTCACTTTGTTCCAAAAAATATCATTTTTTATGCCATTATTACTTTAATGATGTCTACTTTTTTCTTTGTATTTGCATTTTTTTAATTTAATTTTATTATGTTATGTTAGTCACTATTCATTACATCATTAGTTTTTGATGTAGTGTTCCATGATTCATTGTTTGTGTATTTTAAACCACTGTGAGTTAAATTCAGAGCCTTCTGCTTTTGTAATCTATGACACTTTCCTTTTTTTTTTTTAAGATTTTATTTATTTATTGGACAGAGAGAGTTAGCAAGAGCAGAAACACAAGCAGGGGAGTGGGAGAGGGAGAAGCAGGGCTCCTGCTGAGCAGGGAGCCCGATGCGGGGCTCGATCCCAGGACCCTGGGATCATGACCTGAGCCAAAGGCAGACACTTGACGACTGAGCCACCCAGGCGCCCCTATGACACTTTCCTTTTATAATATGTTTGCTTCAAACTTGGTGCCCAAAGACAAACCAGTTGTGGCTTTCCTGTATTAAGGTTTAAATACAGAATTTTTAGAATTTTTTTTAAAGATTTTATTTATTTATTTGACAGAGAGAGACACAGCGAGAGAGGGAACACAAGCAGGGGGAGCAGCAGAGGGAGAAGCAGGCTCCCCACTGAGCAGGGAGCCCGATGTGGGGCTCGATCCCAGGACCCTGGGATCATGACCTGAGCCGAAGGCAGACGCTTAACTACTGAGCCACCCAGGCACCCCTAGAATTTTTTTTTACATTGAAAAACTTTTTAATTTTTATCAAAACTTTGTGTTAAAATCTCTTCTTTGTGGATAAATACCCTCATAATATTTTTGTATATGTATATGTATATATATATATATACACATATACAAATATATTTCTTATTTTAAAATTTTATTTGATTAACTATTTCGTTATTGCAGAAAACCTTTCCAAACTCTCAAACTAAAGGCGTTCTATGACTGTTTGGTGCTTCTTAGTTTTCTAGCTATGTTAGAACATCTGGAGGCCACAGCACTGGTCGCTGGAGTACACATCATCAAAGCAAGTGACGATTTATATAAGAATTGTTGGAGTCCTGGGCAGGTAGTTACATGAGTACATCAGATGGAGCACCAGGAAGAGAAAGCTTCCAGGTAGGGCCAAAAGTCACCTCAGGTCCTGTTTGATTTTTCTGGCCTCACCACCTGCTTTAGAAATGTCCTACCTCAGAGAGTTGATATTCTTAGCTCTGGGCTGGGGACAAACATTGGCATCAATATTCAGTGCTCAGGATCAGCACAGGTCTTTTGTTTGTTTGTTCGTTTGTTTCCTGTTCTAACGCCCAAATCCGGCGTCTACCCTTAATCACACTTTTGAGTGTCAAGTTAATGTTTTTGGCACTCACATCTGATAGTGCTTTTCCTTCTTTGCAGCACTGCTGTAAATTTATATTTATTCATTTTCTTTTTTCCCAGTGGTATTTAGAAGGATAGAAAGGTGAAGACAGATACTTCTTTCTAATGTGGATTAGCTTTGTCCTCATATTTTCCCCAGGATCTGATGCATAGATAGTACATTAGCAGCAGCTGATGCAGGTTGTCATGGTTAATTGTACACTTGTGATTTCTGACTTATCAACTTCTTTTTTGGCAGTAAATTCACTTGATTCCATTAAACTTGTTTTTTAAGAGTATACATCCTGATTCTAAATCGTAAGTCCCTAATTATGTACCTACATTCAATACCAAACTTATACCCAGGGGGGAAATTAAGCATAATAATGATGCATATTGTTCCCCTCAAACTGCAGGGACAATGACTTATGGCATTGGTAATGAGAGGTAATTGTTTTCTAGTAAAAGACTTAGCACAATTATATTTTAAAATCTTTCTTCAGATTGTTCTTATGAGTTAAAAAGCAAAATGAATCTTACCTCATTCCATTTTCAGATGCTAATGATTAAAAGTGATCCTTAACATTATAGTTATTACCCCATATTATCAGTATTTTATTATTGCTTTTCAGAAAGTAGTATATCTATTATTGATAAGATGAAGTAAGGGAAATCAATGGAATGCTTAAAAAGATATGTTCCCTAAGCTTTTCTTGAAGCTTGCTGTTACTTCATCACTGCACATGACAATGAGCCTATTTAGCAGAACCTGGTAGATATGTAACATAAAAGATTGCCTTTTAGTATAAAAGTCCTTCTGACAGTGAACACTTAAAATGTATATCATATAAGAGGAGGAAAAAAGTTGAAAAATGAATTTAGCTTTACCAAGTATGTAAATGCCTATCTAATGAAAAATATACTTGAGTAAGTATTCACTCTGTGATGCACATTTGTGTTTGGATAAAAATATAGCAGATGGAAATAGGGAGTCATAAATCATAGTCTTTTTTGCAAATGAAGAGTAATGAGTATCCTTATCTAGAATAAGATAGAAAATCAAACCAAGAATTTTAACTGATAAACTAATAGCACTAAAATGAAATGAATAGATTTTTTGGAAGCTTAAGCATGTATTTTAAATATTCTCATTTTTAAAAATGCATAAAATAGTTTTAAAATCAAAGTTACAAAATGCAAGTCTAAAGTAGTAGGATGTTTTTCTAAATTAATGGATCTTCTCACTGAAATCTGCTTGCTCCTCAAACATTATCTGCAACATATTTTGAGGTAGTATGAATTCATGGGATTTTCTAAGTGGGTTAGGACATTTGTTTTTGGACGTCTGTAGGGCACTGGAAATACACAGACTCTCACCAGAATGTTGGGTCTGGGTAGAGTGAAATAAGGTAAGGAATTGATGTGAGGAAGATTCACAGAGGAGCCTTTGGGAGGGATTGTCAGAGTTCTTGTCATTCTTCCAATCATTGTCAAGACATTTATGGAGATTCAAGAAATTCCTTCTACAGAGTGAAAGTGCTTCTCAGAGGGAAGTCTGTTCTTTCACTCCCAAATGAATAATCTCTAAGCTGCAGAAGTCTGATGTTTCTGAACATAATGGAAGGTATAGTATTTCTGATCATGGAGTGGAGATATTGTCATGTGACTCCTAGACTTTGGGCAGAGAAATGTGTTGGTAATTGACTTTTACCTCATGAATTCTGAAAGAGACTGAGTGAAATTTCTGTGATATGGAGTGCATTAGTTTCCAATGGCTGCTGTGATAAATTACCACAAACATTGTGGCTTATAACAACAAACATTTACTTGTTCACAGTTCTGAAGGCCAGAAGTTGAAATCATTATAACTGGGCCAAAATCAAAGTGTCAGCAGGGCCATGCTCCTTGCAGAGGCTCTGGGAGAGAATCAGTTCCTTGCCTTCTGCAGCTTCTGGTGGTGGCTGTCCTTCCTTGGCTTGTGGCTGCATTACTCCATTGTTTAAGACTGGCACCTTCAAATCTTCCTCTGCTATGTCTTCACATCACCTTCTCCTCTGTGTGTGTAAAATCTCTCATCTCCTTTTTATGAGAATATATGTGATTGTATTTATGGCCCACTCATCTATCCAGAATAATGTCTCTATCTCAAGATCCTTAATTTAATCTAATCTGAGAAGACCTTTTTGGCCATATAAAGTAGCATTTATAGGTTCCAGGAATCAGGACCTCTTTTGGGAAGTCAGTTTCAACCTACCACATGGGGTCAACGTGTGAAATTTTGCCCTCATACTCAAGGCCAACATGAAGACACAGGAATAGATTTGAGGAAGGTATCTGGGCTCCTTTGCATTGAAAGAACATTCTATTAAGAGGCATTACTTCTATCTCCAAATCAGTTAGCCATTAAAATATGTGTGTAAAAATCTTAAGCAGTAAGTAAAGTACTAAACTCAGTTAGATAAAACAATAAATTGTTTTCAAAGGAATAGCAAATATTTGAAAAAAGTTCTATAGAAAAATTCTAGGAATAAAAATGTAGGGGTAAATAATAGCAGAGGACTTTACTACCCCACTTACATTAATGTAGATGATCAGACAGAATTTCAATAAGAAAATATAGGAGGGTGGGGCACTTGGGTGGCTCAGTTGGTTAAGCGTCTGCCTTTGGCTCAGGTCACGACCCCAGGGTCCTGGGATTGAGCCCCACATCAGGCTCCCAGCTCAGCGGAAAGCCTGCTTCTCTCTCTCCCTCTGCTGTTCCCCCTGCTTGTGTGCTCCCTTGCTCTCTCTCTCTCTCTGTCAAATAAATAAATAAACATCTTTAAAAAAAAAAAAGAAAACAGGAGGGTAAACATGTTAGGTCAGATGGGCTTAAAAGATATGTATGTGTGTGTGTATATATATATATATATACACAAAATATTTCATTCAAAAGCAACAGAATATACATTTTTCTGAAGTGAACATGGAACATTCTGTAGGACAGAGTGTATGTTAGGCAACCAAAAGTCTTAATAAATTTTAGAGGCATGAGATCAAGCATCTTTTCTAACTACAAGTATATGAAACCAGAAATCAATTACAAGAGCAAAACTGTAAAGTTCACAAATATGTGGAGATTAAACAGCATGCTACTTGAACAACCAATGGTTCAAAGAAAAAAATCAAAATAAAATAAAATAAATATCTTGAGACAAGTGAAGATGGAAATATACCAAAATGTGGGATGCAGCAAAACAGTTCTAATAGAGAAGTTCATAGTGATAAATGCCTATCTCAAGAAACAAGAAGTCTCAAGTAAACCATCTAACTTTACACCTCAAGGAACTAGATAAAGAACAAATAAAGCCCAAAGTTAATAAAAGGAAGGAAATAACAAAGATTAGAGGAGAAACAAATGAAATAGAGAGTACAAAGACAATAGAAAAAGGTCAATGAAAGTAAGAGCTGGTTCTTTGAAAAGATAAATTGATAAACCTTTACCTAGAATCATCAAAAAGAGAGAGAGAATGAGAGAGAGAGAATTTAAATAAGTAAGATCAGAAATGAAAGAGAAGCTTCAACTCATACCACAGAAATACAAAGGATCATAAGACTAGTATGAACAATTATATGCCAACACATTAGACAGTATAGAAGAAATTGATAAATTCCTAGAAACATACAACCTGCCAAGACTGAATCATGAAGAAATAGAAAATCTGAACAGATTGATTACTAGTAAGGAGACTGAATCAGTATTCAAAAATCTCCAAATAAATGTCCAAAACACGATAGCTCCTCTGGTGAATTCTACCAATCATTCAAAGAATTAATACCAATCTTTCTCAAAAGCTTCCAAAAATAGAAGAGGAGGCATCTCTTCTAAACTCATTTTACAAGCCCAACATTACCCTGATACCAAAACCAAACAGGATAGCACAAGAGAGGAAAATTACAGGCCAATATCCCTGATGAACATAGATGCAAAAATCTCAAGAAAATATCGGCAAACTGAATTCAACAATATATTCAATATATTAAAACGAAAATATACCATGATCAAATGGAATTTATTCCAGTGATGCAAGGCTCGTTCAACATCTACAAGTCAGTCATTAGGATACACCACATTAACAAAATGAAGGAAAAATCATATGATCACCTCAATGGATGCAGAAAAAAAAATTGACAAAATTCAACATCAATTTATGATAAAAATTCTCAACAAAGCAGGTATGGAAGGAATGCATCTAAGCATAATAAAGACCATATATGACAACCTCACGGCTAACATCATACTCGATTATGAAAAACTAAAAGCTTTTCTGTAAGCTCAGAAACAAAACAAGGATGCTCACTCTTGCTACTTTTTTTTTTTTTAAGATTTTATTTATTTGCGAGAGAGAGAATGAGAGACAGAGAGCATGAGAGGGAGGAGGGTCAGAGGGAGAAGCAGACTCCCCGCTGAGCAGGGAGCCCGACGTGGGACTCAATCCCAGGACTCCAGGATCATGACCTGAGCCGAAGGCAGTCGCCCAACCAACTGAGCCACCCAGGAGCCCTCTTGCTACTTTTATTCAACATAATATGTGAAGTCGTAGCCATGCATATAGGAAAAAAAAGCATCCAAATTGGAGAGAAAGAAGTAAAACAATCACTGTTTGCAGATGACACAATATTATATGTAGAAAACCCTAAAAATTCCATCAAAAAACTGTTAGACTAATAAATTCAATAATGTTGCAAGTTATAAAATTACTACCTAAAAATTTGTTGTATTTCTATGCACTAATAATTATCAGAAAGAGAAATTAAGGAAACAACCCCATTTATAGTTGCGTTAAGAAGAATTAAGTATCAGGGCACCTGGGTGGCTCAGTCATTAAGTGTCTGTCTTCAGGTCAGGTCATGATCCCAGGGTCTTGGGATCAAGCTCTGCATCGGGCTCCCTGCTCCACAGGAAGCCTGCTTCTCCCTCTCCCACTCCCCCTGCTTGTGTTCTTTCTCTCGCTGTGTCTCTCTCTGTCAAAAATAAATAAATAAAATCTTAAAAAAAAAGAAGAAAGTATCTAGGAATCTATTTATTTATTTATTTTTTATTTTTTTATTATTTTTTAAAGATTTTATTTATTTATTTGAGAAAGAGAGAATGAGAGACAGAGAGCTTGAGAGGGAGGAGGGTCAGAGGGAGAAGCAGACTCCCCGCCGAGCAGGGAGCCTGATGTGGGACTCGATCCTGGGACTCCAGGATCATGACCTGAGCCGAAGGCAGTCGCTTAACCAACTGAGCCACCCAGGCGCCCCTCTAGGAATCAATTTAATCAAGACTATGAAAGCCCTGTATACAAAAAACCACAAGACATTAAGGAAAGAAATTGAAAAAGGCACAAATAAATGGAAAGATATTCCATGCTCATAGACTGGAAGAATTGATATTGCTAAAATGTCCATACAACCCAAAGCAATCTGTAGATTCAGTGTAAATCCTATCAAAATTCCAATGGCATTGTTCACAGAGCTAGGACAAATAATCCTAAAATTTCCATGGAAACACAAAAAACCCTGAAAAGCCAAAGTATTTTTGAGAAGGAAGAACAAAGCTGTAGGCATCACACTCCCTAATTTAAAACTCCAATACATAGTGATAGTAATTAAAACAGTATGATATTGGCATAAAAATAGACACACAGACCAATTAAACATAATAGAGGAAACAGAAATAAACCTAGACATATATGATCAACTAATATCTGACAAGGGATCCAGGAATATTCAGTGGAGAAAGGATAGTACCTTAAATAAATGATGTCGACCAAACTGGATAACTACATGCAGAAACATTAAATTGGACCCCTGTCTCATACCACTCACAAAAATTAACTTAAAATGGATTAAATACTTAGTACACATAAGTATTTTGAAATAAGCCCACACCTATATGTATCAATTAACTTATGAAAAGAGTCAAGAATATACAACGAGGAAAAGATGGTCTTTTCAATAAATGGTGTTGGCAAAACTGAACAGCAAGACCTGAAACCATACACCTCCTAGAAGAAAATAAGTCATAAGCTCCTTGACATAAGTCTTGGTGATGATTTTTTGAATCTGACACCAAAAATGAAAGTAATAAAAGCAAAAATAAATCAGTGATATTACATGAAACTAAAAATCTTCACAGTAAAGAAAGCCATCAACAAAATTAAAAGGCAAGCTGATGAATGGGAGAAACTATTTACAAATCATATATATGATAAAAGGTTAATATCCAAAATATATAGACTAATACTACTTAATAGCAAAAAAAAAAAAAAAATCTGATAAAAAAAAAAAGTCTAGACTTTTTTTTTCCAAAGAAGACTTACAGATTGCCAACAGGCATATCAAAAGATGCTCAACATCACTAGTCATCAGGGAAATGCAAATCAAAACCACAATGATGAGATATCTCCTTACATCTGTAAGCTGTAAAGCTTAGCACAGAGTACAAATAGATATGCAAAGAAATGTTGAATATCATTTATGAGCCTTATTTTAGTATTAATATTATTATTTCCATTTGAAACTATCCTATATATATTATAGCATAAAACAAGCAAAAAATATGGTGTTTTAAGAGCTGGTATTTTTAGCATAACGAACAAAACTAGAGTTAAAAATGTTCAAAGTGTAAGTAAATCACTGTAATCTTAAAATTCAAATTACTTTTTCTTCTAGAAATAAATGTATTTCTGGGGTGCCTGGGTGGCTCAGTCGGTTAAGCGGCTGCCTTCGGCTCAGGTCATGATTCCAGGGTCCTGAGATCGAGCCCCGCATCGGGCTCCCTGCTCGGCAGAGAGCCTGCTTCACCCTCTTCCTCTGTCTGCCTCTCTGCCTACTTGTGCTCTCTCTATCTCTGTTAAATAAAAATCTTTAAAAAAAAAAAGAAAAAGAAAAGAAATATATGTAATTCTTAGTTCCCCATTGATATGCCTGGAAAATGATGTTCTAATAAAAAAAATTGTATCCTAAGCACCCAGATTGTAGCTTCTAAATGCCATTCCTTCCTAAAAGAAAGGGAATTAGAAGGAAAATGGAAGCATTCAGATATCAGGCTGAAAAGTACACAAAGATTAAGCAATCTTGTTGTACCAGAAAGTAAGAAGCTACTGGGATTATGTTCAAAAGGACAGAAGAACAAGCTTGAGGAGACTCTCACTATCCAAGAATCGAACAATTTGAGCATGAAAATGAATAGTGACTCATTTACTGAAATATATCAAATATAGAAAATCCATTTGGGGTTCAAGAGAACCAATGTCTTACTTTCAGAATTAATAACGGGAAATTAAGCCTATATTCTCTCTTTCTTACAAACTAGTGGTAAGGGGGGGGGATATTCTTCTGCATAATAAATACAGGAAAATAAATTTTTTAAAGGATTAATAGAGCTAGTCAGCCATCATAAGTGGATGCTACAATAATTAAGTGAAAGATTAACGAGAAATTTTATAATGGTTGAATCACACTGACAACACCTTTACTTGGTGATCATTCATCAATCTTAGCATCCTCAAAGTTGTACCATGTATGTTTAGTATATATTAATAAGATGCAGTGAGAATACAGAACATCACTTATGAATTACTTTTATAAATAATTTAAGAAAGTCTCTAGATCTAGTTACAAATTTATTTTTTTAATAAGAAGAATAACAAGTTTGAGGATTCTCTTATGAAGCAATCACATATATCCAGGAAGTATCTGTAATACTGACTCGATGTCTTCAACAAATATGATATGGAAAAGAAAAGACAATTGGTACAGATTAAGAAGTTTAAAAACATAAATAAATAAAGAGACATACCAAAAAAATACAGTTTGTGGGTCTTGTTTTGGTTCCCCTATTTGGATGAATCAACTGTAGAAAGACATTTTAGTCAATTAGAAAAATTTGAATATAGGAGGCGCCTAGGTGGCTCACTGGGTTAAGTATCTGCCTTCAGCTCAGATCACAATTCCAGGGTCCTGGGATCGAGACCCACATTGGGTTCCCAGCTCGACAGGGAGCCTGCTTCTGCCCTTCCCCCCTGCTCATGCTCACTCTTGTGCTTTCTCTCTCTCTCTCTGTGTCTTAAATAAATAAAAAAATCTTTTAAAAAATTTGAATAGGGACTAGGCATTAAAATATGTTAAAGTATTATTTTTGGTTAGGTTTGATAATGTCATTGAGATTATTATAAAAACAAAACCCAAAACTCATGCATTTGTGATCTATATTAAATTACTAACTTGTAAAATAAAGAAAATCTATCTGGAATATGTTGGAAAGTACTCCAAATAGGAAAAACAAAAACCAAACAAATAAGAACAAAAGCAGAGGAACATAGATTAAAAAAAAAAAAAAAAAAAGGATTGGAAGGATGTTTATAATTCTTAAAGCTGGGTGAGGCATGTATGTAGTTCATTATACAATTCTTAACTGCTCTTAAGTAAAAATTTCCATTTAAAAAAGAAAAACTAAGAAAAGACACATTACAACATAGAGAAACAATCATTTGCCTGACAGTAGGTTTCACAACTGTACTCTTAATGGCCAGAAGATAATGGAATAATATTTTCAAAGTGTTGATGAAAAAAAAAAACTGTCAATCTCAGATTCTCTAGTTTTTTACATATCAATCAAAATTGAACATGCTATAAAGGTATATCCCATTCAAAGACTAAGAACTTACTAATAAGTGAATATGAGGATTTTGTGTAAGATGTGTTGCAAAATAGAGTTTAATTATATTTTTAAATGTCTTGAAAATCTATCAAGTAGGTCACAATTGTGATATGTCAACTGGTAAAAAATGAGAAATAAAAAGAAGACAAACCACAGAAGAAGAGTTCTAGTTAATGCAAAAGCATGGCATGCATGGGCAGTACGAATATATCTTCCTAACTAGATTATAGGATGCCAGGAAGCATGTGGAAGGGCTAAGACTGCTAGAGAAACTAGCGATCACATCATACAGAGGAGTCTTGCCCATCCTCCTGTTGAATTTGAACATACTGCATAAAAACAGAGTATATTTCAAAGGTCATTAGAAAGATTATTATTAAAGTCAAGATTACATTAGAAGAGAATCCCTCTGTTAGTAGTAATATGCACATTAGATCTTGAGGGGGAAAAGATAGAATTGAGGTAAGAAACAAAATAGAGGGGCGCCTGGGTGGCTTGGTCATTAAGCGTCTACCTTCGGCTCAGGTCATGATCCCAGCATCCTGGGATCGATCCCCGCCCGCATCGGGCTCCCTGCTCCACGGGAATCCTGCTTCTCCCTCTCCCACTCCCCCTGCTTGTGTTCCCTCTCTAGCTGTATCTCTCTGTGTCAAATAAATAAATAAATCTTAAAAAAAAAAGAAAGAAAGAAAATAGAAGCTTATTGCATAATGAAAAAATACTACGAAGTCTGGCATTAAAGTAACCAAAATGTGGATAAAGATAAAAGGACAGATATAGAAAATATTTAGGTGAAACCTGAAGAATGTGGGTAATGTTTGATTCAGAGTGTAGATGAAATATGAAGATACAGGACCCACTCCAGATGTCTGTCTGGCTATTCCAGGGGATGCTCATGCTATTCTGGGAAATGAGACAAACAGAATATCCAATTTTAATAGCAGGGGCAAATATAATGTTTAGTTGGGTATTGTTGAGTTGGTGGTAACCTTGTGGCATTCAGATGCAAATGACCACTGGGGATTTAATACGTTGGGTGTCAAAGTGGAATGTATCATTCTGAAGCTTAGGAGTGAACAAGGATAATATTTTAGGAGCCACTGTACTAGTGACAGTGGATAAATATCTTCCAGCTGGAATGAGAAAAGAAGATTAAGGACCCCTGGGGCACCTGGGTGGCTCAGTTGGTTAAGCGACTGCCTTCGGCTCAGGTCATGATCCTGGAGTCCCAGGATCGAGTCCCGCATCGGGCTCCCTGCTCAGCAGGGAGTCTGCTTCTCCCTCTCCCGCTCCCCCCTCTTGTGCTCTTTCTCTCTCTCACTCTCTCTCTCAAATAAATAAATAAAATCTTTAAAAAAAAAAAAAAAAAAGAAGATTAAGGACCCCTGAAGAACATAGGCATTTGTAAGCTGAGAATAGATGGGGGAACATTTAGTGAATGCTCAGATATTTGCAAAGATGTCATGAAAGAAATGGAGGGGGGGTAGTCAGATATGAGTTAGAGCTTTAACTAATCAAAGACATATATTTAAATTTAAAAAAAGTTTTTTAAGTTACTTAAATGATATCAGCAAAACCTTTTTTTTTTCAGAATAATTCTAGTGTAATAAAAAGCACAAGTAAAATTTAAGTATGAAAGAACAAGAGTGGCGAAATTAGCTGTACAGTAGTTTTCGAGAGAGAGAGGGAGGGGGAGCTCAAAGGGAAGGCAGATCAAGAGCTTTTGTTTTGTTGTTTTTGCGTTCTTGTGGAAAAGCTAAAGAAAACATGTCTAAACAAAAGGATAGATACACTTGAAAAAAGAAATAGTAGATGTTACAAATTCAGGGAAGAGGGAGGACAAAAAAATTAAATGTGTAATTTCTGGTCAAAGATGACAGGAGATTGGATCAAAACTGAGGTGAGAAAATTAATCTTGAGCTGTAACGTACATCTAGTCCTTAGAGACTGCAAAAGGAAAATGAAGTAAGAGCAAACATAGAGATTTATCTAGATATATAAGCAAGCATGGGGATTGAATGAATTTCCCCATAAAGTAGAAAGCTAAGATATAGGCTAAAAATGGATAGCCCAGAAAGAGAGATGAATCTGATCTATGGTACAGTTATTATTAAGCACTAAACAAACCACTGAAGTTAAGGAAAATGAATTTGTTTTGGTTTTCTTCTGCACCACTTTGTGAATCCCTCCAGAGAGCTTGAGAGTAAAAGCAGAAACTCGGGTAGTTGATCCAAGGAAGACGGTTTGTAGCTTAAAAACGCAGAAAGGGATGATGTATTGAGGACAATTGTGTCAAAAGAGTGGCTATAGGGATTCATCTTTGATTAGAGAGTGAAATGGATGAGTAGCATAAAGCTGAAAGAATGAAGGTCATAGTTACACAAGATATCATATGTAACTCACAAAAATGACTCTATTCATAATGGAAGCTTAATGTATATTTTAACTTTAATTTTAGAATTTTTAGAATAGCACTGATTCTACCTTTCTGTAATAGCTTCCCATAGCTGCCATAACAAACTGGCACAAATTGGCAGTGTGGGAAACTTCAAAATGAGAGAAATGTATTTTCATACTTCTGGACACCAGAAGTCCAAAATTAAAGTCAGTAGGCCCATGCTCTAGGAGATAATCCTTCATGTCTTCCAGCTTTGGGTGGCTCCTGGTATTCCTTGGCTTGTAGCCTAGCTCCAATTTCTGTCTCCATTTTCACATGGCCTTTTATCACTGTGTCTCTTGGTCTTCTTCTTTCCTGTTTCTTCTAAGGACACCTGCTATTCGACTTAGGGTTTACTCTAATCCAGGGTCATCTCATCTTAACCTAAACACAACTGCAAAGACCTTAATTCCAAAAAGGTCATAATCTGTGATTGTGAGTGGATATATCTTTGGGGGCACAATTCAACCCACCAACCATAGTCTGTAGGGTAAAGTTGTGGTTGGGTGGCCTTCCCTTCAAAGGAAGAGGTATATTGAAGGAAAGGTAATGTAACTCAGGTTAGGGTCTAGAGGTAAAAGGAAGATTCTGTGAAGTGGTTGAATATTTAATACAATGTGTGATCACATGGAAAAGAGTTGGGATGAATATAGGTATATAAAAATCAGGGCACAGTGACAAGTAAAATGTAGGGAGGAAAGCATATGACTGGAGTTGATTGGAAGATATTTGCATTTAAGGAAGTGGCCAACGGCAATAAGGAAAAGTATCATAGAAAGACTCACCTAGATATTATCTGGTTTTTGAAGCTTTTCACAGAGTTCAAAGGGAATGTTGTTATTTTTCAAAATATAATTTTTAATTAAATGAGAGATGAACAGTATATTTTTATTTGGAAGCCTAACAAAGTTCATTAATATTTTAAAGAATTTCAAATATCCCCTTTGTGTTGGAGAGAGTATACAATTTTAGTACATGGACCACTGTATATGTTGTCCTAGAGATTCTTATTTCACTAGGTATTTTAACTTGTTTTTTAAAAAATATGATTGAGATACATTGGAATAAATGATAACCCCTGTAAGATTGTTTATTTCTTTTCTTGGTAAGCTTTGAAAAATCTTTCCAAGCTCTGCAGAAGTTCTGATATTTTGTGTACAACAGTACTAGACAATAGGTCATTAAACCTCTTTTGAACTTAACAAGATGATTCCTTAACTTATTCGAAAAATAACTGTTATCTATTATGGGCTAGGGATACACTGCAATACCTGAAACTTTCAATTTATTTATTTATTTTTTTTTTTAAGATTTTATTTATTTATTTGACAGAGAGACACAGCGAGAGAGGGGAACACAAGCAGGGGGAGTGGGAGAGGGAGAAGCAGGCTCCCCACTTAGCAGGGAGCCCGATGTGGGGCTAGATCCCAGGACCCTGGGATCATGACCTGAGCCGAAGGCAGATGCTTAACCGACTGAGCCATACAGGCGCCCCTGAAACTTTCAATTTAAAGATACTTTATAGAGACTGAGGATTGCAATTAAAAACATTAATTTCTGTTTTACACACACACACACACACACACAAAGGGGAGTCTTTTTTTTTTTTTTTAAGATTTTATTTATTTATTTGAGAGAGAATGAGAGAGAGAGAGAACACATGAGAAGGGGGAGGGTCAGAGGGAGAAGCAGACTCCCTGCTGATCAGGGAGCCCGATGCGGGACTCGATCCCGGGACTCGATCCCGGGACTCCAGGATCATGACCTGAGCCGAAGGCAGTCACTTAACCAACTGAGCCACCCAGGTGCCCCACAAAGGGGAGTCTTATTTGTGATCTTGTTTCATCAATATGTTCCTCCTTTTTTTGTATCTTCACAATCTTTCCTCTAAATTACTTTTCCTGAGTCTGTAAACATAGTAAATTTCAACTATTCTTTGATCCTGATTTGGTCACTTACTCTCATTGTTTCTTTACAATCTAGGTAAGCAGCAGAACTCACATAGAACATCTGCTCTTCTGTAATTCCTAGTCCTCTTTCAGTTCATCAGAACTTGCAAGTGAGTTCTACAGAATGGGCCATGTACCAAAATGACATGCGTCGCCTTTGGGCCAATGCATAGAAGGGACTGCGAACTTTGCAGCTTAATTTTTCCCTGCCAGCAATGGTGCCACCCATATAATACAGCCTACATTGACTTGGAAGTGACTCTGTGGATCAGGGCCCGCCATGCCAAACCCTGTCACTGATACACACTAGACACGTAGTTAGGGAAAACCAAGCAAGTCTTTGTGGTATTAAACAACTGAAGTTGCAAGATTAATTTGTTAGTGCAGCATAATAGAATTTATCCTGATGAATACAGCAGTGATCCCTTTTTTTGTTCTATCCAGCGATATTCTTTTGTTGTTGTTGCTGTTATTTGATTTGAATAAAATCTGTTTTATTATTCACTTAGCCCAGGAAAGACACTTAATATCCTTGCTTCTCAGTAGTCTCTCCTGTAAATTGCTAATATTAATCACTGAACTATACCTTTGCTGTAAAAATAGAGATTAAATAGATGTTATTTTCCTTCTTTCCCTCGAATAACCTGGCTTCTATATTATTTAAGTCTCCTGGGGTGCCTAACCTTTTTATTTGTTCTGTATTTCCTTGAGTGACTCATCTGTCCTTACACAGACACAGAAAACACAGCACCAAAGCACCCCCCTCAGATTCTCCCTTTCCTTAGCACATGTATTTTATTCTCTTAAAGCTCTCATTTCTTTTCACAACTTCAACCAACATTTCTATGATCGTATTCCCATATTTATCCAGCCAAGAGCTCTCTTCTGAACTCCACACTTCCTTTTCTAACTTCCTGCTAGATATTTTCTCCTATCTGTCATGAGCTCAGCATGTCTGAACACTTCACCCCACTGTGTCTCCCTAGGTTACATTTTCCTTCATGGTCCTTGTCCTCATACCTCTTCTTAGATGAATTTTTTACAATGTTGTCTTCAACCAACTGATTACAAATGATTAAATCATAGTGCTATTATTTTATAGTCATCCTCTTCTTTTGACACATTTTCATTGGTTCAGGCTAATAGAGGCTTACATGTACGATTCCCACTTTGTACAGAATAAAATTTTAAAAAATATGTATAGGGCTCCTGGGTGGCTCAGATAGTTAAGCGTCTGCCTTCGGCTCAGGTCATGATCCCAGGGTCCTGGGATCGAGTCCCGCATCGGGCTCCCTGCTCCTTGGGAGCCTGCTTCTCCCTCTGCCTCTCTCTCTCTCTCTCTCTCTCTGTCTCTCATGAATAAATAAATAAAATCTTTAAAAAATAAATAAATAAAAAATATGTATATACACACATGTACACACACACACACACACACTTTTTAGTACTTGTCTTTCTCAATAGGGCCCCAAATCATATTTCCAAACTCCTGCCTGCCTATTCTATGTTCTAGATATACAGTTGTATTTCCCCATTTGATGAACATGGGGAATTCTAGGCTAGAAAAGTATGAGAATAAGATCACGGAGCTTTGAGTTTTCTCAGTTTCCTCTCCAACCATATCTGAAATAAATAAACTCTGTCAGCAGAGCACTCTAGAAAGATTATTTCATCCAATAGAAAGCAGTCTCTTCCTAACCTCCTACAGAGTTTGGTTCTTGCGTTATAGCACTATCATGGTGTGCCTTACACTTTGTAATTGAAATGTTTATGGATTCTCTATTAATATGTGGCTTACAGAGAACAACAAGAAATGCCTTAATCTTCTTCTATTTCTCATAATAACTAGAACAGTCTGCAAGCACTTAGTAATGCTATAAAATTGGAGTGAACATCTTTATTAGATTATCTGTAGAAATTAAAATATAATTCATTTATAATAATTATGCGAGCTAGGCTTATAATCTATTTTGATTTCATCTATAAATTCTATGTGGGGAAAATGCGTGGATAAATGTTTATAAGCCCCACCCCTGCCAATAGAACAGCTAATGCTGTTTTTGAAAACAACTTATATTAGAGCACTATAGAACATAAAAATAGTTTATTTTTGTATTAGAAAGTCTGTCTCTATTTTATTAGCATACTTCTGTACATGTCTACTATTTACCTAGAGCATATAGCCTTCTTAATAATATGTTACACCTAAACAAATGACACAATATGAATTAAAAATTAAAGCTACCATAAAAAAATTAAAGCTACTGTTGAAAACTACTACACACCCATGCATTAGAATCAAAAAGACTGATAACAAATGTTAGCAAGGATATTTCTATTCAGAGTATATGTGTAATCATTTCATATGAGGAAATGCTATTTTACTTCTAAACTCTAGCTATGGGCGCCTGGGTGGCTCAGTTGGTTAAGCGACTGCCTTCGGCTCAGGTCATGATCCTGGAGTCCCTGGATCGAGTCCCGCATCGAGTCCCGCATCGGGCTCCCTGCTCGGCAGGGAGTCTGCTTTGCCCTCTGACCCTATCCCCTCTCATGTGTTCTCTCTCATTCTCTCCCTCTCAAATAAATAAATAAAATCTTTAAAAATAAATAAATAAATAAACTCTAGCTATAATTGTAGAATGACAATGTTTGTTGCACCTACTGATAAAAACTAGGGCTCATATTCTGCATGTATTTGGCAGTCTTCTAGTAATTCATTTTTATTATAGTATATACAAAATATTTCATAGTATATTAGAATGGATAATAATGTATAATGGAATATAAAAGTATGATAAATATAATAAATAAATATAAAGATTATGATAATGACATTAATAAGCTAATCCTTTAACAATAGTTTGGAAGCATTCCTCTGACCCACTGAAAGGACACTTGCATAGCAGGGACTTGGAAATAATTATCACAGACAGAGAGGCCTGACATTCAGGGAACCCACGGAGAGCAGTTTGTGATAGTCACCATATATCACTAATGAAGAGATTCATGTTCTGGGGTGCTCTTTTGATTATGGAGGCAGTATTTATCTAAGCTATTTACCATGAACCTAGAAAAATTCCTCATTCTTAAAGGAATTCATAATTAATCAGAGACATCTTTTTTTTTTTCTTTAGCAAATCCAGGTTTCTCAATGTCCCTATCACTCTTAGCTCAGAAATGACAATTATCAAAACCTGTGTAATAGACTGGCTTATGGTAGTGAGGAATTACAACAGATCCTAACAGAAGAATTACATTTAGTAGTCCCATTGGTCCATTTGTTAATTTTGGTGGAACACCATGCTCTTAGAAGTGGGAATGCACTTCTATTTTCTGGCAAAAATCCAGTATCACTAAACATATATGATACATAAACAAACTGTAAGAGTCTCAGTAGGCACAAGTAAGATCCATGATTGGATTTCTCAACTTTCTAATACACTCAATGTATTTGAGTGCATTTTTTATTCTCTCAGCTAATGAATATGCAAAGAAATACTTGATTTCACTTTATGTGTGGTTTTATATCATGACACTAGCTGGAATTGAACTGCAATAGCTTTGGAGAATATGTTGGAAAGTGATGAGGAGAAAAAAGATATGCTAGGGTAAAGATTATAATTTAAAGTGGTGTGTCTTGCCATCCACTATTCTTACCCAGAGCTTGCTGATATGATGGATGGCCCAATTTCTTTTTATTTATTTATATTTTAATTACAGGTATTCTTTTGAAAGATAACATGCTCTGAATGATGCTCAGCTGTAGTCCAAATACTCATCTTATTATGAAGGGTTGGAGTTAGTGACACTCAATCACATATGATGGCCCACTTTTAAAATGGGTCACTTGATCTCCAGAATCATGAGCTCTGATGATCTGGAGGTTTATGATTGTTGGTAGGAATACTATCAGCTGAATATTCCAGGCTTCTTATGTTGTTAGAAGAATAGAAAGAAAAGAGAGCTATGGTACACTCTGAATTCATAGGATTTATGTGTAGAGGCTGATGTTATATATAACGGTTGATAAATAACATAATCATTTTTTTATATTTCCTAAACAATTTTCAAAGTGCTAATGCCTCCACCATTTAATTTGTGGAACAAAATTGGCAAGAATATTGTAGCTGAAAGAAATTACAAAAATACAATGACAAATGGTCACCACTAGTTCACAGGTTGCAAACCAGCAAGATACACTCAAACTAATGGAATTGCTATGATAAATGAACACAAGTTGACATTGCCATGTGATAATGGACTCCTAAGACTTAAAAAGTCACATCAAGGGACTCTAAAATATCTGTAACTTCCTGATTCAAAAGCTGAATATAACTTTTGAGTTGCAACAGAGACAACTCCATAAACTCAAGGCAACTGCATATGGAAATACAATCTAGATATTATTAATAACAGTGTCAGAATAAATCCGTCATACTCTCTACTTAGAAGTATAATTTCAGGAAAGAGAAAATGAGTGTGATGATTCTGCTCAAAATTGCTATTCTTGTTAGCAGGTCACTTGTATATATACCAGTGTATAAAGAATTCTTGTACTGCTCAGGTAATTCCTTTCCAACCTCGTATATACTGCCACTGAACTTCAATTGTTGTAAATGGTAGCAGTATAACTACTTTGAATTCTCAGCAACCTGGCCAGGAAGTTCATGGAATACTGATGAATGATACATAACAAAGTCAGAAAAAATGTAGTAAAGCAGTTGGGAGTTTTCCTACTCATTATAATTTTCCTGGAGGCCAGGGATTATGTTGGTTATATTATCTTCATTTCTGAGCACTTGTCAGCTGTCCTATGGTAATGATATTATATTTCATTGAAAAAATGGGAAATACAACAAGTAATGTAAGAGACTTACTTTTTTAACACCTGTCAATTTCCATAATAGAAGATTAGGGCTAGAGGTCAGGAAATGACTGGATTTGGGAGAAAACATATGGAGAGAGAGGAAGAAAAGCAAGTTACTGGATGCTTCCTAGTCTGTATGTCTTAGCACAATTTTAGCAGGTGATTTCAAAAATACAATTGCTAATAATTATTACTGTATGATACCTTCCTGTACAAGAAAAGAGGGGATGAAAACAAGAGGAAACTGATAGAAGCAACTGTGAAAAAATATCAGAGAAAATTCCATTGAGAAAGAAATAGGGGAAAAATTAACAGTGAAGGGCTTAGACTACATGTGATTCCATGTAATGTCTTGCCTGTCATATATTAAATATATTAACATGAAGATATGTACACATGCTGTCAGAGGGAGGAGGAGAGACAAATGAGAGGGAAGAAGAGTGAGAGAATCATTTTAAATATTGGGAATTGGGAACAGGGATATTTGATTCACTTGGAATAAATCAGTATGTCGGATTGTGACAAATTTATACACTGAAGGTAGAATTATCACATGCTTTTTTTACCTCACTGGCAGATTTTCACTTCATTTTCCATTTTATTTTAAAATTTCCAGAAAAAAATGTTTATATTTTACAAGATGAGTTTGTTGCATGGCAGTTATGTATGCTTTGTATTATGGTAGATATAGCAGGATTGGGTATCTTGGATTTAGAAAATCTTTCACTGTTGACTCCTAATCTTAATTAGTTACCTGCTACACTTGCTTATTCCTACACTATCTTTTCCACTCTGTTGCCTTGTAGTGACAAGCAGTGATGCTACATGCCTGCCCAGGGCTTTACTTGTCAAATTGAAGTCACAGAAAGCATAGCACCTTGTTTTGGATGGAGCTGGATAAGATAAATCTTGTTTTTCTCTTCTTTCTGTTAACAGCTAGCTTCTTTTGAAAAAAAAAAAAAATGGCCTTTTTCAAACCGAATACATAAAATCTAGAAGGTTGGAACTGCAGAGGGTCAGCTGACAAAGTCTAAAGCCAAATAAATTACTGAGCTATTGTGGTGTAACAGCATGTTGGGAACATAGGGACTTTTTTTCCCCTCTTTCATTGGATTTAGGTCAAAGAAGGATCAAGTGAAACTATAGCTCTCCTGGGAGAAAAAGGACTGATGGCTGTAAGTGGTTTCTGGTTTTGGCACTGAACTGACCTTAACAATCTCTGTTAAAATAATAGCTATTTTAAAATAAACATCTATGAATTGGTTAAAAATATAATACCGATGAAGAAAAAGTATTGTTCACATGTAAAAATCCTTGTAGTCTCTAAACTTCTATAAAATTATATAATAATCATGTAGCTATTTGAATATTATATATTGCTACAAAATGTTAATTATATAATCAGCAGTTTTGTTATGTTATGATATATATATAATGTGGATATTTCTTTTTTTTATTATGTTATGTTAATCACCATACATTACATTAGTTTTTGAAGTAGTGTTCCATGATTCATTGTTTGCGTATAACACCCAGTGCTCCATGCAGAATGTGCCCTCCTTAATACCCATCACCAGGCTAGCCCATCCCCCCACCCCCCTCCCCTCTAGAACCCTCAGTTTGTTTCTCAGAGTCCATAGTCTCTCATGGTTTTTCTCCCCCTCCGATTCCTCCCCCTTCATTTTTCCCTTCCTACTATCTTCTTTTTTCTTTTTTTTTTTTTCAACACATAATGTATTATTTGTTTCAGAGGTACAGGTCTGTGATTCATCAGTCTTACATAATTCACAGCACTCACCATAGCACATACCCTCCCCAATGTCTATTACCCAGCTACCTCATTCCTTCCACCCCCCACCACTCCAGCAACCCTCAGTTTGTTTCTTGAGATTAAGAATTCCTCATATCAGGGGCGCCTGGGTGGCTCAGTTGGTTAAGCTACTGCCTTCGGCTCAGGTCATGATCCTGGAGTCCTGGGATCGAGTCCCGCATCGGGATCCCTGCTCAGCAGGGGGTCTGCTTCTCCCTCTGCCCTCTTCCCTCTCGTGCTCTCTGTCTCTCATTCTCTCTCTCTCAAATAAATAAATAAAATCTTAAAAAAAAAAAAAGAATTCCTCATATCAGTGAGATCATATGATACATGTCTTTCTCTGATTGACTTATTTTGCTTAGCATAATACCCTCTAGTTCCATCCACGTCATTGCAAATGGCAAGATTTCCGTTTTCTTGATGGCTGCATAATATTCCATTGTATATATATACCACCTCTTCTTTATCCATTCATCTGTCGATGGACATCTTGGCTCTTTCCACAGTTTGGCTATTGTGGACATTGATGCTATAAACATCAGGGTGCACGTACCCCTTCGGATCCCTACATTTGTATCTTTGGGGTAAATATCCAGTAGTGCAATTGCTGGGTCATACAGTAGCTCTATTTTCAACTTTTTGAGGAACCTCCATACTGTTTTCCAGAGTGGCTGCACCAGCTTGCATTCCCACCAAAAGTGTAGGAGGGTTCCCCTTTCTCCACATCCTCACCAACATCTGTCATTTCCTGACTTGTTGATTTTAGCCATTCTGACTGGTGTGAGGTGGTATCTCACTGAGGTTTTGATTTGGATTTCCCTGATGCCGAGCGATGTTGAGCACTTTTTCATGTGTCTGTTGGCCGTTTGGATGTCTTCTTTGGAAAAATGTCTGTTCATGTCTTCTGCCCATTTCTTGATTGGATTCTTTGTTCTTTGGGTGTTGAGTTGATAAGTACTTTATAAATTTTGGATACGAGTCCTTTATCTGATATGTCTATAATGTGGATATTTCAATTCAATTGTCTGTGCTTTATTCTTCACGTTGAGACAAGAATGATGGTGATGAGGAGCACATATAGCACTCCACAGCTAACACAGCATATTGCCATATATTGTCCTAATTGTAATAATAAAACTGGCACAAGATTGTGATTGAGTCATTTCAGAGAGCTTATTCAAGGTACCACAGTTACAAAGTAAGAAGTGTTTAACCAGGACCCAAATCATGAGAATCTCTTCGGTCTTCAAACCATTGTCTTTAAATAAGACTAGTATTATTTATCACATTTTTAGTTATTCTTGAAGTTGTTTTTTTTAATAATCTACCTTGAGAATTATATATATTATCATATCTATTTACATATATATAAATCTATTTGGTAATTAACAAATATTTCTTGAATCTCTACTAAGTGAGAGTTACAGTACCTTCCAAAGAAATGATGCAAAGAAAAGGAGAGGGCACTGCTACTATCATATAGCAAAAAAAAAACTATGCAGAAATAAATATAAGTAAAAGAGTCACTCTTTTTGGTGACTGTTATAGTGAACTGCAAGATGCTATAGGAGTAGAGAAAGATGTATGACCTAATCCAGAAGGGAAAAGATTTCCGGAGAAGTACATTTTGATTTGTGACCTGAAATTATTAGATATTACTAGAGTAGTAGGCAGGAGCATTCATTGTTCACTCAAATGGAAGAGAACATGTCGGGAAATCTGGGAGGGAGAGCAGTGTTATGTAAGAACTGAAATGAATCCACTGTATCTGGAGAGTAGAGAGAAAGGAACGGTGATGGGGAGAGATCAACAAGGGCGGGTTCACTGAGAATCACAGAGGCAAAACCGGAGGAGCTTTCTGTCAGTATGTGATGTGAGGCTTACAGTGGTGGCTGGAATTCGGTGGGGGCTAGAACTGCCTCACAGAGAGCTCACATCTGCACATGTCTTCCTAATTCTACATTCACATTGTTAGCATGAGATCAGCCATAGGGAGGGTGTTTACACCATAGAAATCGCCATGGGCCACTTTTAGAATCCTTCTGTAGGAGAATGACCGAAAGTGCGGTGCGCAATGAACAAGGATGTGAGAAGGCTCATTACATGTTTATTGCAGTAATTCAGGTGAGATGTAACTTAAATTTAGATTAGGAAATTGACAGTGAGGATCAGTGTAAATTAGTTTTGAGAAGTCTTTAGGAAGTTGAAATAGGATTTGTTGACTGAATGGAGTTAGGAAGTGAATGAGAGTAAGTGGCAAAGGACAGCTACCACATTGCTGGCGTGAAAAATTGGGAGCACGGTCCCTTTTATGAAAGCCATAAAAATGTCTTACCACAAACTGGGAAGACCTTTGCTCCTGGATATTTGCTAATGGGTATCTATTTGCTACTGGATAATTGTATAATTATTCCCATTTTGTCTAAATTAGATAGCTCTAGCAAACGTGATTTTTCTTTTCAACTCCAGTCTGTGGAGTGGGCAATGATTATTCAAAGTGGGATGCAGAAGGGGATTTTATGAGCAAAGATAGATGTATCAATGTGAGTAGCTATAACAAGAATAAAGTTAATAGTTAATAGTAGGTTGGTGAGATCTTAGGAGACACAAGTCAAACAAGGAGACAGTGGTGACGTAGGTACGGGATTATTTGCATTCTCTTGGCCACTATAGGGATAGGAGAAAAATGCAGAGTTGGGGTTTGGCACAACAGAGGAACAGCCTGTGGCACTATGAGTCCCTTGCAAGGAGCCATCAGACTCATAATGATGATTCCATGCTGAGGAAGAATATTACAGAAGGAGTAACTAGTAACTTAGGGTGCAACATTTGGTGAGAAGATTTGGAGAGAACTTTGGGAAGATTCTGTGATGAAAGGATAAGGACACAAAAGGACGAATCTAAGCATTTCTCTTACTGGTTTGATCACAATCAAGGCCAGTAAGTGAGGTCCTGAATATCATCTCATCTCACAAGTTATAAACATTGATGTTGCTGCCTGCAAAACAGTCTCGCCAGAAAAATCAACTTCATTTTCTGAGCGACTTGTATAAGTTTGGAAAAATATTTTAGCACTTGTAGAGCTGCCTTCTCCAAGATTATTCAACTAGTAAGTGGCTGAACCAGCATCAAACATGAATTTCATTGCCCCCGTATCCTACAAGACCACCAATGAAATCCAAAGTTATTTTTCTAATTTTATTTTAAAGATAATGACATTGTAGGTAATAATGTTCTTAAAACCAGTTTGCTCAAAAATTAAATCTTTTTGAACAACAAAGAAACTACCACAAAAATATTTCCCCTTCCATTTTAACCTGATTGGAGTCAAAAAATTATAGCAGCCAGCCTATTATGGTTGAGATCCTATTCAGTAAAAATATTTTTGAGATTATTCCATGTTCCTTCTGGGTCTATAACTCATAAATTCTTTATTAGTAGTTAAAGGAAAATAGTAAAACATCAGAACATATCACAACTCAGAATGAGGTACCTTAAAGGATATTTGTGACTCTTAAATCCATTTCCAGCTCTTACTTTTTTATGTAGAAAAACCGTGTGAATCATTTTAATTTGAAGAGGTTTTTTTTTTTTTTTTTTTTTTGTCCTTTTAGAATATATGCGGTCATTCAGTATACTGCTTGTCAAAACCTGCCAGTATAATTTTGGTATGCTGTACATACAGATACTCTCACTTTTAAATTAAAGGAAGACTGCTTTAGATAACTAAATGTGGAAAAATATTGGTTATGTTTGTGTTTTGTTTTTTCAAGAAGAGGAAAACTGAAGTACAAAGAGCATATGTTCATTAAAAGTGTCTAAAAGTTAAGTGAAAAAAAGAATTACTTCCATTTTTCTGGTCAGACTCCAAATTGGATAATTGCATTTTTGCTTTCTTACAGTTTCTTCCCAGCTTCCTCTGCAGCTGCTATCCTACTCTATTGCTAACAGTACAGCCAGGGTTCCTATGCATAATGTGAGGCAGCAAATTGTTTCCCTCTCCAGAGACAGGTGAGGCAAGGAGCAGGAGACCGGATGGGCTCCACTTCTTTTCTCTGCTTCTAGAAATGCTATATGACTCAGTCACTACATATTTTGGGGGAAAATGGCATTGTATATGTAGTATTTTCCCTTTGTTATCATGCTTTGTCTCTAGGCACTAGCTATGGTAAAAAGAAGTAATATAAAAAAACATATGGTTAAATACAGCTTCAACAAAATGATCAAATACACACACACACACACACACATAGTTGAATGAATTATCAAGTGTTCATACACATGCTTCTTAGACAAGGTTTCAAGTAGATTTCCTTTAGCATGTAGGGGGTCTCTGATATGAGAGTTGTGGGACCCTATCATGCATAGACATGATTTTTTTAATATATAGATGAAAATGGATTAGAAAAGTTGTCATCTTCATTCTGCCAAATGATTTATGATGTTGTAACATCATTCTATAAACATATTAAAGCTGAAGATGTGCATACCCATGCCTCAACAGAAATATACATGTGTACACCAAAAAGTATGTACATGAATGGATCATAGTAATAGAAAAAAACTATTGTTACATGCAATAGAAGTAAAAGAATAAATACTATGTAATTCCATTGACAGATGAATTTCATAAAGAGATAATACTAATCTAAGTTGTCATAAGGATGAGTTGTGATTGAGAGCAGGATTGAGGGTTTTTTTCTGAGGCTACTAATGCTCTTTATATATGTGCATCTGGCTTTTGGTTACATGGCTATGTCCACTGTGTGGACATTCATTCCACTATACAACTATGATTTGTGATGCTTTCTATACATCCTGTATTAACTAACAACATACTAACTTAAAAAATTGTTAATGTTTTTGATAACACCAGCCTATCCATCTGCTAAAAATCCCCTGTCTATATTTTAATGAGTTTTAGTAGTGTTAATAATTGTGTCTTGGATTCCACCAATTTCTTCAGGAATGACCAGGTATTTTCATTTCTGCTAAATGTCAATTAGCGTAGTGACTAACACAGGAAAGTGCTCAATACTTGTTTTTAAAATGAAGGAACAAATAAATGATGGTCTGGTGTGGATTCCAGGCTCTGAAATGTTTAGAATTAGAAAATTAGACATGGAATTTGTTGTTCTACAAACAAGAGTCAGGTAAGTAGTGAGAGAAGGAAATGATATAAAGAAGCCAATAACAAGGGAAAGAGAGGGTAGCTGAGAAAGCAAACCCAGGAACTTTGGAACCATCTAACATACCTCTACAGGCCTTACAGATATCTCTGAGATAATATAGAGCTGAAATGATTAAATTAATGGGGGAACTTTCAAGTTTCACTTCTATTCTTAATTCTGCTCCCTTAAATAAGGACACATACAAGAAATGTATGATATGCAGGGTTTTATTGTAGTTTCTTTAATTTCTCTGTACATACAAGATTATGTTGGATGATATCTAAAAATATCTCTTTCAAGCCCTCATTCAAATCAAAAAAATATTTTATGGAAAAACAGTAAATTTCCCAGAGAATTCTCCCAAGTTAGTTACTTTGTCCACCTTGTCCCAGGAAGTTCCACTGTGTCCATATTTCTCCACGAAAAGTTGTTTGTATTATTTTAATGATTGATGTAATTATCTACATGAATACAAATGATATATTTAATAAAAATGTTTGCCTCACTGAACTTCAAATTCCTGGACAACATTCATAGGTCTATTTTATTCATTCCTGTACCTTTTCCTCTTAGCATAGTATTGGGGGTGTAGAATGTGTTCATAAAACTGGGTTAACACAGTGATATTTTGTGTTAAAATTACAGTGCTCAAATCTACACAATTTCAATTATCTTCTAATTCTGACCTATAGAGTGAGTTTGCTGTATTTATCTACATTATTAAAGAGTGAGTGTTTTATTGTCAACAGGATACAACAAACATGGTCATTTTGGGTAAATGTTTCAATTGCTATTGGGTGATGATGCCCGTTAGCATTCTAATGCGGGGCATCTGGGTGGCTGGGTAGGTTAAACGTGTGCCTTCGGCTCAGGTCATGATCCCAGGGTTCTGGGATCAAGCCATGCATCGGGCTCCCTATACAGTGGAGAGCCTGTCTCCCTCTGCTTGTTCTCCCTCTCTCTCTCTCTCTCTCTCTGTGTCAAATAAATAAAATAAAATTAAAAAATTCTAATGCAGTAATGTCACTATGAGGAAATGGTAAATACATAGCTACTTGCAAATGTGTGGGCCAAAAAACCTTAGCAAGCTTCTGTCAAATAACAAAACTAAGACAATTTAGTAACGGGTTTGATGTCCTTTATTCAAGGGAAGACAGCCCACGGACTGGGGGAGTACAGGACCTCACAAGCAGTGGAACACTCTTCCTGAGGGATTTGGGCAAGAGTGAGTTTCGTAGAATATTAGAAAAGGCAACATGGAAACAAGGCATGATTGGCTAGGAGAGCAGTAATTTCCTTCTAAGTCTTAGCAGATCCATGCAGGGTGATATAAGCTACCGAAATCTGAGTTGGAGGATTGTGATTGGTGTATGTTAGGTTTCTTCAACAGGAGTTTTTCATAGGTACAGGCTGACTTAGGTTAAGATTCGTGACATGAGCTGGGCCACTGGGGTGGCCTCCATTTTGTGGGTCTCAAAATAAAAATTAACTTTACCACTTCAATATGCCAAATGATTTATAATGTTGTAACATCATTCTATAAATACATATATGAATACTTACCCCTCAACAATTCCATTCTTAGATAGGTCCTAAGCATAGATGTATACATATGTGCACCAAAAATATCGACAGAATGTTCATGACAAAAGATTTATAGGAACACCTGGGTGGCTCAGTCAGTTAAGCGTCTGCCTACAGTCATGATCTCAGGGTCCTGGGATCGAGTTCTGCATTGGGCTCCCTGCTCTGCGGGGTCTCTGCTTCTCCCTCTCCCTCTGCCTCCTCCCCCCTGCTCATGCTCTCTGTCTGTCTCTCTGTCCCCCTCTCTCAAATAAATAAATAAAATCTTAAAAAATGTTGGATGACATAGGAGAAGACATTTTTGGTTCAGCCTAGTGCAAGGTGGCTCCCTCTATCATTGTCCTACATTTTGTTATTCCCATGTTATGTACTGGTTGCAACACATTTATTCTTTGTACAATTACTTTCATCATTGTTTATCACTATATGTAGTGCCATTTTATTAAATGATAATTGAGTGTGGGCTGTGAAGGCAAACTTACTGGGTTTGAATTTCACCTATTCACTTACAGGGCTTGCCAGCTGGGTACACTTAAATTCCATGCCTTGTTACTCTCATCTGCAAAATGGGGGAGAATAACAGTACTACCAAAAACCTAGAATGACTATGAGGATTGAATGAGATAATAGTTGTATTGCACTTACACAGTGGTACCCATAAAAAATGCTCAACATGATATATATTATAGCTATTTTGAACTTTATTGACAAATACAATGTAAATGTCTATTTGAAGCCGTGAGTGTAGAAAGAAAAAGACTTTGCCAGTTTTGGCAAAGTCTTACCTCATGGATGAGGTAAGGAAGAGCTCTAGATTTGAGTTCCTGCTCTGACTCCCAGAATGTATGATGTCATTAAATTTAAATAACCTCTCAAACCCCCAATATTCTCATATTTAAATGGGATTGATAATTCCAATTCCATAGAGTTATTGCAAGGCTTCCTTCCTTCCTTCCTTCCTTCCTCACTTCCTCCTTCCTCCTTCCTTTTTTCTTTTCTTTTCTTTTTCTTTCTTTTTTCTTTTTCTTTCTTTCTTTCTTTCTTTCTTTCTTTCTTTCTTTCTTTCTTTCTTTCTTTCTTTCTTTCTTCTTTTCTCTCAATTCATTTGTTCTATAAATGCAAGGATTTCTTCTATATATGGCAGAGTTTGGCATGTAAGAGATATTTAAAATCAAAGAATCCCTTCTGTTACAGTTAAAAACTCACTATAGGAACAACAAATATGATTAGATGTTAAGTGTTTATCTCTCTTTGATATTCCCCTTTATAGATGTTAAGTTCTCTTGATCAAATAAATACATTTTGCTTTACCATGAAAGTTAATGACAGAGACTCATAGACTCAAGGAGATAAAATGTGGAATGGATATATTCACATAGTAGATACATTTTCCATGATGTTTTGAAGATCTTTAGAAGATAGACCCAGGAAAATCAGAATGTTTCACAAAGAGTTGTGATTGTAATATTCAAATGAGGCCATTGGCTTCATTTGAAAGAATGAGCAGAACCAAGAACTATTTTATAAATGCAGAAGAAATATGTTAATTTGTTAATTCTAGAGCAACAAAAGCAAAGAAAAATAAAAACGCTTGGCATGACATCTACACAATATGAGTATGCATAGGCTTATCACTAATTCATATTTTTGTCTTAATTCAGTTTGACAATAACATTAAGGAAAATCAAGAATATCTGGATAAAATTACTTAATCTGCTCTTTTTTGGGAAATAAATGCAAATAGATGGTATGTTGGCAGATATTTTACAATTATTTGAATAATTAATTAAAAAATTAAATATCTCTCTTAAAAGAGTATGTGTAAAATCAGTTATGGATTACTTTTACCTTACTACTTTAAATTAGAAGTAGAAATTTCATTTTCGATTGTGCAATGCTGATTTTTAAAACTTATTTTTCAATACAGTTTATTCTTCACATAAACAAAAAAATGGATTCTGATTGTATTGCATTTCTCTGCTGAGTGTGGAGTTTATTTTATATTTACTGTAAGATCCTAGTACATATATCAGCTTCTACTTGTACACACTAGACATTTCTTCCTTTTCTATCACTGTAGTTGTTATGTAAAAGATGCTGAATCCACATTTCCTGTTCAGAGTCAGTACAACATAAGGATTCAATAATAAAATATATATTTTTATAATATCCCTACATATTGTCATTATATTCCTCCAAAAAGACTTTGCCTTTGTACCAGTTATTATATAGGTCTAAAATAGTGACTTACCTGAGTGCTCTGATCCTGAAAAACAGCAAAGATTAAGAAATCCTCCAACCCTTGTGCTCTGGAAAACCACTCATTGCAAACAACCACTCTTCCCCATATGTCTTAGATAAGACTCCCCTTTGTTTACCTATGAGAGAGCCAAGCACAGATTCTTCAAATTCCCATTCTCTGCTTCATAAATGATAAGCTGAACTGCTAGTTCCCATTGATCAGCTGGAACAAAATGCTCTTTAATCAAACTTTGTTTAAAGATACTCACCTCCTGCCCAGACTCGGGAACCCCTGGCTCGCCCTTATTCAGTACCAGCAGACAACCTTTGTTCAACAGGCCTTCCTGGAAAATAGGCTGGCTTTAGGGTACAATATTGTCTGCTCTATCTGATCACACCATTTTTTTTCATCCCACTCCTCCACACACAGTTATTTTTAGCCTTGTTTACTCCTCTCTAGAAGAAAATCTCATTTTTCATGACCCTTGAGACCCTCGAGGATTTTATGATCAGAGAATTATCCCTAATAGCCTTCCTCCTCTACTTGCTCCTTTCTCCACATTGCAGTCATCCTTTTGAATAAAGTCACTCCTTAGCCCAGATTAATTTTGTTTCTCTTTTTTGTTTATTTGACAGTTCTCTTATTGTTTCAGTTGAACTTAAATGTATAATTATGATGTCTTGACTCAAGCTTCTCTTAAATGTAAATTCTATTTTTAGAAGGCTTGGGTGACAATTTGCTAATAGATATGATAGAATGATTACACATTTCCTGGATTAATGCATATAATAAAACTTGAAACATCCTTGTACATTTCATGAGAGCTCAAGTATTCTTGTCCAAACTTTGCAAACTCCAAATCAAAATTGAGGGAGGAAAAAAAAAAAGATGCATAGAATTATACAACTCAAAGACTCATTAAAACTTGACAATTCTAAACTCCTCATTTACAGATGAGATAATTTGAGAGTACAGAAGTAAACCATGTCACCCAAAATAATACATCTAATAGAAGTGGAATCATGGAGAAGACATTAATTATACATGCAAAAATTGTTATGTACTTCATCAGGCGCTAAAAAGGAACTTCCAATTTCTTTCAGAACCTCTTAGGCGAATCCAGTCAACCTCAGCTTTCTCATCTTTTACTGCTTTGCATTAAAGTATAAAATACATTTGGACAAGTCCACCTATCAGAATTATATAACTAGCTAGCTGAATTTTCACAAACTGAACACACCTGTACAGAGATATCCTCTGAATTCATCGTATGCCCTTGCTTTTATTTTATTTTATTTTTTTTAAAGATTTTATTTATTTATTTGACAGAGAGAGATAGGAAGAGCAGGAACACAAGCAGGGGGAGTGGGAGAGGGAGAAGCAGGCTTCTCGCAGAGCAGGGAGCCCGATGCGGGACTCGATCCCAGGACCCTGGGACCATGACCTGAGCCGAAGGCAGATGCTTAACGATTGAGCCACCCAGGCGCCCTGCCCTTGCTTTTAAAGCCAGGTCTTGAAATTGTCAATCTACAAAGTTTCAGGAAGAGCCAGAGAGCATAATTGTTGAATCATGGGCTGTGGCATTAAGTAAGTTTGTGTTTGAATCAGGATGTACCACTCAGTCACTGTTTCCCATTGGAATGCAGATTAACCTTCCCAAACTCAGTGTAGCCATGTCTAAGAAAGGGTGTTAACCCCTCCAAGGACTCCTTAGATAATGTGAACTGTGGAATGCAAGCTTCACTTATAGTGGACACTCTGAAAAAATACAGTTATTAGTACTAGTCTAAAGACCCTCTAAGTCACCTGAAGAATGACTTAAGACACTAAAAACAACCTACCTTATAACAACCTCTCATGCTTCCTCTCTTTGGATTCCCTCATTCCCACTGAATGTCCCTTCACCAGCTTATGTCCCTGACCCTGGACAGTCAAGGCCTTAATAGAGAAATCATGTAAGAGTATTAATTGCTCCATCAAAATTTATGATTTCTAACCCTGGCTAGGTATTCAACCCTACTCTGCAATCTTTTTATTTATTCCTAATGGGCTTCTTTTCACATTTTCTACAGTACCAATTAGTTTCTTTTAACTCCTCACAAACCCTTCATCTTCTTTCAGGCACTTTACACACATGTGGATGTTTTTGCCTCACTGGTAACTGAGAAGATCAAAACCAGCAGTTCTTTGAATTTCTTTAACTCCTCCCGATCCCATCTGTTTGAAGGCCTAGATCTTTCCCTTGGCTCTCCATTTTCTTTGACTGATCATTTGTTTAGAATTATCTTTTGAATTCACATTATTGTGTGTCTCTCAACCTTTTTCCTTAATTAACCTTGTAGGCTTCCAATGACTCATATATTCTTCTATTCGACGTGTCAAGCTCTTCCAATTTGGCCTGACCCAGAACTACATGTGTCTGCTTTTGATTTTTCTTTTACTTATTTTTGTGGAATTGATTTAAGCCTATGAAATTAAATCCAGAATGTTTGGAACAAAAATGGGAGCACTTTTTAAAAAGAAAAAAATTCCTTTTGGAAGTTCAGTAATTCCTCTTTAACAGCATAGCTATTTCACTTGTCTATATAAATATTATATGTGAGAAGCAATCTAGAATTATATGCTGATTTGAGTAAAAAATATGTGGTTCTAAGCAAATACTATGATCCTTTGTTAGAATTTTAAAGTTGCAGCAGAGTAATCTGAAACTTGGAAGCAATTTATTTCAATTCCATAAATGTTACAAGAACAGAATATTTTCTCGGTGACAATGGATACAAGTGCCAGTGGGCTATGTGGCTCCTATTATTATTATTATTATTATTATTATCTTAAATTTTTAGATTATTTTCATAGTAGGTGTGAAATATCTTTTGCTGACAGGGAAAAGAAAAAAAAAATCAGAGAGTACATTGTTGAAGGAGTTCAGATTTTGTAAAATCATGATCAGGAATTTAATTTTTAAAATGTATGCAGAAAAAAAACACTGAGCATGCTTCAGTAATATAAATCGGAATTTGCATCGTTTATCTGAGACTGCCAGCATGAGTGATAAGGTTAATGGGAAAGTATTAAGGAAAATTTGGGGTGGGGGCAATGAAGTGATGGAATGGAGAGACGGGTGAACAGAACTGGAAACTTGAGACACTAGTTCAACTTTTGAAATCTCTGACACACGGGTATTATCTACAGGGCATTACAGAAAAGAAGGGAGCAGGTAACTTAGAAACCCATAAGCAGACTAAGCACAAAGCAACTTAAAAACCATACCTAGAAATTTAAGAGTAAGATAAAATTATGATTGTTCCTAGTCATGAAGAACCATGCTTTTCTCTCCTTATAAATATCTTGTGTTAAATCCCACTTGGCTTTGATCACTGTAACTCAAGAACTGTTTGCAATTGGCAAATGTAGAATGTATTTTGTCATATATAATCGGAATGTTGCAATATATATAGTTTAAAACAAAATAAATCATTTTACATAAATATACTCACCATAAAAGGGACTGTCTTTGAAATCAATACATGAAACCTTGTATATGTTTTGCTATATTTAATGTTTTTAAAAATCTATTCAAAGGAACCTGGTTTATCCTGTATTACCCTTGTATTGCCCAGTATTTGATGAAATGAGAACAAATTTTCATGGAAATAGAGTTGAGATCAATGGAAGTTTCTTTTTTTGGTTGGTTGGTTTTTGGGGGATTTTTTGGGGGGACATTGTAGAAGGAATTCACACGTTTTATATGATATTGAGTCACATGTCCTCCATTTTCATCTTGACTCTACATCATTTATAATTACAATATTATAACCTAAATTTGTAATCTGAGAAAAATTCTATGGAAAATTAAGGATAAAAACATTTCTAGACATTTATTGAATGTATGGATGGATGAGCTAAAGTTCAGTCACCAAATTGCCTTGTTTTATTTAAAAATAAATTGACTAAATATAGTAATGCACTTTAACACAATGCTATAGGGTATTATTTATACAGATAACTAAAATATAACAATTAAAAACTATTTTTCTGGTTTCAGGAAATTTTATTGGTTGCATTTCAGTGTCCTATACCATTTGAGTGGGTAAGAAGAAAATTTAAACATGTTGTTATTGATTTACTGTGATCATTATCATTATACATTACTTTTATTTTACCTTTTCCTTGATGACCACAACTTCCAAAAAATTAGCTCTTTTCTTTTTAAATTGCCAGCCATTAAAAATAATTAATTCAGTACAAATTCAGGCAGGCTTGAGAGAACTGAAACAAGTATTCAGAAAGTTACTAAATCGAGAAGCTACCTTTCAAAATAGATGCATGGACAAGACCTGTTTAACAGTATAAAAATTAGCAAGTACGGGCAGCATTCAGTTGGATAGATTGGAGTTTGAAGGTTAGATAAGCTAAGGGAATACTTTTACTGTTCTAGAGCAAATTTTTCCCCAAGGAGAGTTTTCCTGGCCCGTTTTATTCCCCGTGCTTGCCTGGATCGAAGAGGCTTCCTTTACAGTTTATTTACTTGTCAGTTTCACTTTTGTTCATATTCTGAAATGAAAGCGGGCCTCTTGTTGCATCACACCATGATATATTCTGTGTAAGCACATTAAACATACCTGGCAGCAGTAGCTAATAAAGTAGCTATTTAACTGTTACAGTATATAATGAAGGCTGGCCTGTATATTGGGAAGACCTGAGAGGTTACTCACACAAAAAATGCTGATGGACCTATTTAAAGGACCTAGTCCCATATACTTTGGGGCACAATGGTGATAGAGGGGTGTGTGTGTGTGTGTGTGTTGGGGGGAACTGGGAGACACCTAGGACACCATTTCAGCTTTATTAATAAAGCTATGAACTTTTTCCAAACTTTAAATCCCAAAACAACATTTTTGAAGCATATCAACATTTAGAACATTTAACCTCAAATGTTTGAGACACTTGGGTGGTTTATTTACTTTTTTCAAAGTTTAATTATTGAATGTGTAGTATAATCAATGTATGTTCTAACTTGCACATAATTAACCTAAATATTTTTTTTTTCTAGGTAACGTCTTAGTTATCTTAGGAACTTGATATATGTGACAAATGAGTATGACAGAGGGAATAGGAAAGATAGACCCCATTAATGAAAGGCCCATTAAAATAAACTATTTGACTATGATTAAGTTAAAAGAGATAATCATCTAATTGAGTCTAATTGTGCAGAAATGGCTCCATTATTATTATTATTATTTTTTTACAATTTTGTAAGATGGATGTATTTCAAAATTCTGGCTCTCTTCCAAATCTCATGTGCTGTATTAACTTCTGATTTTCATAATTTACAAAATATTACTAGTGGGCGCCTAGGTGGCTCAGTTGGTTATGTGTCTGCCTTCGGCTCAAGTCATGATCCTGGGCTCCTGGGATAGAGTCTCACATCAGGCTCCCTGCCTGCCGCTTCCCTGCTTGTGTGCTCTCTCTCTCTCTCTCACAAAAATAGATAAAAAATCTTTTAAAATTATTTTAAGATATAAAAATAAAAAATATTACTGGAGATGTCATTTAGAACATAATATAGTTGATGATTTGCTTCTGAACATCATACCATAATTTCCTTACCATACTGGGGAAAAGAAAAGAAAACAAGAATAGTAAAAGCAATTCAATTATGTGCGTGTGTGTGTGTGTGTATGTGTGTGTATATGCCTCTCCCTTTATGTGTACACACACACACACACGCACACTTTTAATCTCAAAACAACTGTATGGTATGAATGTACTATTAGAATTTCTTTCTTACATATGAAAATTATAAGGCACAGAGAGGTGAGGAAACTTACCCTATTGCTAGTTAATGGCTGAGCAAGAACTGGAATGGAGCCCAGGACATCTTGCTTTGGAGACCTGGTACTGAAGCACTATGCTGTACCGCTTCCCTTGGAAATATAAATGAAATATACTTTATACTTTAGAAAATCACGGCATACATTAGTAGGAAATAAAAACGTTAATCATGTGTTCAATGACTTTGTATCAATGCATGCATTAATGTTTTCAAGAACTCAGAAAAAAGTATCAACGTAGAGAGGGAATGAGTCTTAACTAGGAACTTCAAGTAGCAAATTCCAAGTGTAATTTGAGGACCATTAATGGGTACTAAGAATATTTCAGGGGATCTGCAAAGTTTTTCCTTTTCCTATTACATACCTGTGTGAGGCTGGATTTTTTTACACTCAACCAAAACGACATACTGTAACATTTAATGTATAAGTAGATAGGAGAATCTAGCTGTCTGCTATTAAGCCAGACATTAAGGAGATTTGAAAAAATGGAAAACAATGACATTCCTATCACTAATTTTGGAAGGTTTTGAAAAGTATCTTTATTTTTTTATAGAAGTCTGTTACTTACGAAACATATAATAGGTTAACAATGTATTAAAATGCGTTAATAATTTTTTTTCTAGTTTTAACTTCTAAAATGGTAAATATCATTATATTAAACCCACTTAAACAAAAGCATTTAGTAATTCTTAAACCAAAAAGGTTGAGAATGTAAGGATTTAAATAATCAGAGTAAAAGGGAAGGCAAGACTAAAGCAAGAACAAATAGCAGAGACTGGAGTGAGCGTGGCAAATGTTGATCACATTGAGGACACTGATCTGAGAGATTTACTGGAATGAATAGCTTATGTTTGAAGATATGTGGGAAGTAAGATTGGTGGGATAGGGCTAGAATACTTCTGAAATATGTAAAACAGCTGGATTAAGAGTTTAAATATGATTTTATAATATTCTATTATTCTGAGGCTGGGAAATGCCATGATTTAAATGGATTTAAAGACTATATCCAGCTTAAGTAGGGGGCCAATAAGAACTGTTATCAATGAAACTTATTAACTGGATTCTTCCATGAAGATCAAGATACAGAGTGACTACCAATAGGATTAAGATGATGGTGATGGGATTATGGAAATCTGGCCTAATTCTAGGCATATGGAAAAAGCAAAATTTGCTAAAACTTGCCTGAGTAAGCAGATGCAAAAGAAACAAGAATTAAAAGTGAATATAGGATTCTGCATATGGACTCTTGGAACAGACATAAATACATTTCTCTTATTCTGTGTGTCACTTCTGACATACCTCTCAAGTTTTCCATATTCACTGATTCCAGAGCTGTCATTGAAAATGTTCTTTGATATTTTATTACACATTTTAAAATTCGTCTTGCCTAGGGATACAAAAGTTCAAGCAAGTTGTTGATTAAAATATTCCCTTCAAAGAGCAACACATTTACATTTTGCACAGCTAGTCAGTGATATTTCGGTATATGAATAATCGGCCAGTAAAAGTACACAAAATGACTGGATCGTTAAAATTGAACCCAGGGTTGTACTAATAATATTTAACAATTTGTAGAAGAGAAACGCTGAACAACTAGAACAGAGTTGGCTTAAGGAACCTGCACATCCATATCAGAGTAAACAGTTGAAATTTAAGTCAGAGTCACCAGATAGATTAGTTCCGTGTCATCTATTTGAGGACACTCTGGGAAATCTAATTAAAGGTGAGGTGACTATTCTAATGTTGTTACTAAGTAAAATCACCATGCATAAGGTTGCAGTCAAACAGCGTCTTTAATGGTCCTGCAGTTAATAGTCATTAACTTTACTTTTACTCTGTTGGCTGAGAATACAGTCATGCTCTGCGTTCAAGTTAACATATGGAAATTAACTGCAGTTTTTGACATATAAGAACCCAGTGAAAACCCTCACTTCCTTAAAAACAGTAGCATATATTTTTACCTGTGTAGTGAATGAAAGGAGATCAAGTCAGTGAGTGCTTAATCTCCTTTTAAATTCTATCTCAAAAAGAATGGTGTATGTTGGTCAAATGCAAAACTGTTGTTTATTGATCACTGAAGAAAAAAGCCTGAGACTAATTTTATTTTCTACATCTAACTCCTCTAGATCTGAACTATTTATTAGTTTTAGAGCAGACAGCTGTAACTACTGGATATCATAATTACAGAGGCCACCACACCTGAGTACACATGGTTACTTTGGGCCGGTATTTTCATTTAAGAGACAGTTTAATACTGAAGGATAATAATGGCAGAGGTGTTGAAAGTGGAGACGGTTTACCTGTTATAGACAAGGGGTTAAAAACCAGCAATTCTGTATGGCCTTGAACAAGTCACCTAACCTCTTTTTTTTTTTTTTTTAAGATTCTATTTATTCATTTGAGAAACAGAGATACAGAGAGAGAGAGAGAGAGAGCATGAGCAGTGGGAGAGGCAGAGGGAGAGGGAGAAGCAGACTCCCCACTGAGTCAGGAGCCCGATGCGGGGCTCGATCCCAGGACCCTGGGATCATGACCTGAGCCGAAGGCAGACGCTTAACCATCTGAGCCACCCAGGCGCCCCAAGTCACCTAACCTCTTGAAACCCCACCATTTTTATCTGTAAAATAAAAATGATAATAGTACATAAGTTATTGTGGGGGATACATTTATCTATAGTATATACATACAGATATTGTCAGATAAATATACATATATATGACATGTGATTGATAATAAGTATTATTATATAGTATTATTTATTTTAATTTTTTTTTAAAGAAACCCAAGTATCATAATCATTGTCAACAAAATTTTAATATATAGACTTGCAGCCATTTTGTCTTTCTATTGATTCTACTTCTTCCTCACTCTTCTTCTGCCCTGCCTTCTATCCCCCATAATTTAAAGTTTCTGCTTTATGTGGTAAGTATATAAATAAAATTTTCAACAGTAGGGTCTTGAGATGACTTGCTGCTGGTGGCAGTATAAGATATACTCACTATTACCGAATTTGGCTGGAAGTACATAAATACATAGTGAAACAACCTGCTTTCATATGTGGTTACATTCAACAAATCTAAAGATAATGCTAGAGCAAAATAGCATTGAAATATCTGACTGACATATTTTTACCACGAGTGTAGACTGGCAGCCAGGAAACTATAATTCCCTTTGTAACCACTTTCTTACACCTGTGATTTTTTTTTTTTTTTTTAATTTATTTGTCAGAGAGAGAGCACAAGCAGGGGGAGTGGCAGGCAGAGGAAGAAGCAGGCAGAGGGAGAGGGAAAAGCAGACTCTCCGCTGAGCAAGGAGCCCCATGTGAGAGATGTGGGACTCGATCCCAGGATCCTGGGATCATGACCTGAGCCAAAAGCAAACACTTAACTGACTGAGCCACCCAGGCATCCCAATTTCTTACGCTTATGATTTTAAACAAAATCCAATATTTTTATTAAGTTCTATGAAATAAGCCTATGTCTAATGACTCAATCTATTTTGTATAACCTTTAAGAATATGAAATTTATAGAACCTCACTTAGAAAAAATGTGCATATGTACATACAATGAATTATTTGTATATGATGATCAGGTCTTTAATGTCTGCCTTGAAGGCCATTTGTATACTTGATCTAAATAGAGGAAGCCAAACAGAGAAGACATACTCCAATAACTGTAATAAATATTTATAAACTAAAATATTTAATAAAATAATTTCATGTAATTTATGTTACAAAATATTATATGCACGTTGCATAAATACAGTATTTTGAATTGCATGCAATGCTGTAGGCATATTGTATATATAATAGTTGAGTGTTAATATATGTAGGAATATACAGATACATATATACATATACATATGAAAAGCATGGAGAGAGACAGAAAAAGAGTATTAATCTGAGTAATATAAACAGATTTTCTTCACAAATTTTTGTGCTGTTATTCCTTAAATAATTGCTTTACACATGAAATTTTATTTTATCAGACACATCATTTTAAATAAGATAATTTGCTATTCTTTAATGGAAAAAAGACTCAATAATAACATTGTATTTGGCAAGAACATATTACCAAATTAAATATATTCAGTTTATTATAGATGTAGAGTGGTACTTCAAACATCTACATTCATTTTTTGCCTTTAGGCACTTTTGATTCTCAAGTGTGTATATATCCACTGAGAATAGCTTCACAAGTTTGGTAATTCAATTATGAAACATTAATTGATTCTCAACTCTGTATGTTAAACTGTTAACCCATATAGAAAAAATATAACAATTCCTAAAAGTGGAAGTAATTATTCCATATTCTAAAATTCTTAAAGTGATTAGGACAGGAAACAAGTTATTGAAATACAATTTGTATTAATATCCTAATTCTTTTGCCTCTGGGATATGTACCTTTTTAGCATCGAAACTCTGTATCATTGAAACAACATTGGCTAGTCTACAGTGCTTGAGCATATTGTTTTGTTTACAAATATATCACATTTTTTACTTGTATTTACCAGTAGCTTATCAGTTCCCTTTTTTTAGTGCAGTAGTTTCATGTTACTGCTATATCGGAGTTAAAATGCTGTACTTTAGAATCAGAAGCCCACTGCTGTCATTGGCAATGAGCTAAAGGCTCTGGCAGGTCCTCTCTTTTGAAAAATGTATCCCTTCAATGTAAAAAGCCGTAAGCAAATCTACAAAAGCCAAAGAAGCCTGTGTAAAAGGGAATTGTGATGCTGGAGATGGCACCATCACAGTGAGGCCTATTCATGTGGGAACAGCATATGTGACCCAAATGATAAAACCCAGAAGCATACCAATGATTGCATTCTGGAAGTTAAGTACAAAAGCAGTTACTTCGTAAATCAGTTTTTTTTTTTCTGCAAATAATTGCATTTCATTATGCAACATACTTTGGAATGTGTATGCATTAACTAATAAGTAAAAAGAAAATCGCTCTTCTAAAGAAGGCAGAGAAAAACACATATCCTTTCTTATATGAATATATGAATGATCCTTCATACAAATCAGTAGCTAAAGGGTTAAATTAGGGCCTAATCCCTCATGTGGTGCCCAGTTATGCCTCAGCTCAGACTCCTTTCTACTCAGTCCAGGCCTAGTGGAATATTCATTTTGGCATAAAACAGATTTGCCTCTTTAATATACAGTCAAAATTCAGTGGGTGGAAAAATAATTTTACTTTTATGTTCTCTTCTTTCTCTGAGGCTGTTATAGCTATTGGTACAAATTTGGTAATTTTCTCTCAACTTCTCATTTACCAACAAAAAGTACACATTTTAACAACAGTCATGGGTTTTTACACTTGTGTATAAACTTTTGAAGATTTCAAACATCGCTGATTATGTTTGAAGAAATAATGAATCTATGTAGCCCCATTTGTGTAAGGAAATGTATACATGACATTCAGTGCCTTAAAGTACAGCCATTTGACAGAAAGAATTGTGATGATAAATATTTGCAATTCATTCATCTTTATTATAACAATGAAGTGATATATATTTTTCTAAGAAACTTTTCCTCAGAGGATGTGTCTGATATTTGTTTTTCCTAATTTCCTAGAATAATTTTTAGGATATTCACTGAGTTGTACAGCCATCATTCCCAAAAGAAAGCTTATGCTCATTAGCAGATACACCCCCTGCCTCCCCATCCTGAGCTTTCGGCAACCACTTATCTCCTTTCTTTCTAATCTGCCTAATCTGTACTTTAATATACATGGAGTTCAGCAATCTGTGGTCCTCTGTGTCTGTTGTTATTTTTCACTTAGCATAATATTTTCAAGGTTTATCCACATCTCATCATTCATTTGTATTTCTGAATAATACTGAATTTATTGCCATACCATTTTTTATGTATCCATTCATCAGTGGATGGATATTTAAACTGTTTCTAATTTTTGGCTATCATGAATCATATCAGTATGGACGTTTGTGTACAATTTTTAAGTAGTTGTTTGTTTTCATTTATCTTGTATGACTTCATTTCTCTTGGGTATAGATCCAGGATTGAAATTGCTGGGTTATATGGTAACTTTATGTTTGATGGTGGAACTGCCCAACTCTTTTCCAAAGAGACTGAACTGTTTTATATTTTCACTGGCAATGCATGAGAGTTCAAATTTCTCCATGCTCTCACAAATGCTTCATATTTTATATCTTTGATTATAGCAGTATTAGTGGGGGGGGTGGTAGAGGATTATTTCTTGTGGTTTGATTTGCATTTCAATGATAGCTAGCGTCAAGCGTGTTTTTAAGTGCTTATTGGCCAGTTGTAAAGTAGTTTTGCAGAAATGGCATTTATATTTGTTCATTTTTATTGAGTTGTCTCCCTTTGTTGAATTGTAAGAGCTTTTAAAAGTTTTTTTTCTGAACATAGTTCCCTTATCAGACATGATTTTCAAATATATTTTCCCACTTTATGGGTGATTTTTGCCCTTTCTTGAAGTATCCTTAAAAGGTGTCCTAAAAATTCAAAATTCTCTAGATATGATTAAGTCCAATTTATTTTTTTTTTCAGTTGATTGTGATTCTGGTGTCCTAAGTCAAGTTCATGAGATTTAATCTTATGCTTTTTTCTAAGAGTTTTATAATTTTAGTTTATATATTTAGGTCTATGATTTCTTTTGAGTTCATGTTTATTTATGGTATAAAGAAGGGGTCCAATTTCTTTATTTTGTCTGTGGATATGTACTTGTTGCAGCATTAGTGGTTCAAAAGACTATTGTTTCCCCCATCAAATTGTCTTGGTATGCTTGTCAGAAGTTAATTGACCATAATTGTAAGAGTTTAGTTCTGGACTCTCAGTGCTATTCCATTGATTTTTTTTTTTTTTTAACTCTCTTGCTATAATCACATTGCATTGGTTGCTATTGCTTTACAGTAAGTTTTGAAATTGATAAGTGAGCATCCTTCATCCTTATTCTTTGCTGAGATTGTTTAGGCCATTCTATTCCATTTCCACATGAATTTTAGGATCAATTCACTAATTTCTGAAAAAGAATCCACTGGAATTTTAACAGACATTGCATTAAATCTGCAGACAAACTTGAATTGTTAATCAAATCACATTTAGTATTTTTAATCGATATAGTTGAATACATGTCTACCACATTGCTTTTTGTTTTCTATATGTCTCATATTTTTTTTAATTCGTCTGTTACTCTTTTATTGTTTTCTTTTGCAGTTAAGTGGATATTTTGTAGTGTAACATTTTAATTGCCTTAATGATTTTTAACTCTGTCTTTTGAGTTATTTTTTAAGAATTACCCTAGGGTTCATAGAATAAATCTTATCAAAATCTACCTCAGATTTACAATTATTTAATTTCAGTGAACTATAGAAATGTTATTCTTCCATAACTTTAATCCCTCTTTTGTTTTGTGTGCTATTATTCATATGCATATCAAAGCATATATATGTCATATACCCAAACATACATTATTTATATTTATTTTATAAGATTTTATTTTATTTTATTTAAAGCAGTTAAGGAGCATGTTTTTAGTATGTATTTATAGAGTTTGCTATCTTTACCATTGCTTTTTTACCTGCCCTCCCATTTTTTCATGTTATTATCTGCTGTTATTTGATTACTCCAATATCGCTTATTCCCACCTACCTCCCTTGTTTTATTATTGTCAAATACATTGCATATTTGTATTTTATATAACCAATAATGCAATTATACACATACTGTTTTTGTAGGAGCTATTAAGTATGTTAGAAAGGGGAAGAATATACATTTATACTACCTTTTATGATTATCTGTATAATTTATTTATTGGTATTTTTTTTCTTACATAGCTTAGAATTACTGTTTTGTGTCACTTAAATTTCAGCTTGAAGAACTTCCTTGAATATTTATTGTAATATGGGCTTGCCAGCAACAAATTCTTCAGTTTTCGTTGATAAATAAATGTTTTTATTTCACTTTTATTTTTGAAAGACAGTTTTCCTGGTTATTAGATTCTGGGTTGAGTTTGTTTGTTCTTTCAACACTTTGAATAAGTCAACTTACTGCCTTCTGGCCTCCATTTTTTTTTTTTTTTTTTTTTTTTTAAGATCTTATTTATTCACTTGACAGAAGGAGAGAGAGAGAGAGAGATCACAGGCAGGGGGAGCAGGAGAGGGAGAAGCAGGGTCCCCCTGAGCAGGGTACCCAATGCGGGGGCTCAATCCCTGAACCCTGGGATCATGACCTGAGCCAAAGGCAGACGCTTAACCAACTGAGCCAGCCAGGAGCCCCTATTTTTTTTTTTTTAATAAAAAGTTAGCTGGTAATTTTCTTGGAGTTTTTTTCTGTTTGTTTTTGCATATGATGAGTCATTTTGCTTTTGGTGCTTTCAAGATTTTCTTTTTGTCTATGGTTTTCAATATTTTGGCTATGATGTGTCAGGGTGTGCCTTTCTTTTTATTTATCTTTGAGTTCATTGAGCTTCTCGGGTGTGTAAATTAATGTTTTGTTTATTTCAAGTTTGAGAAGTTTAAGCCATTATTTATTTGCATATTTTTTATCTTTTTTTTTTTTTTTTTACCTCTCCCCTTTTCTGGTTCTCCTATTACATGTAAATTGACATATTTTATGGTGTCCCACATTTCTCTTAGGGTGTCTTCTTTGTTCTGTTCCTTGTCCCTCAGATTGAGCAATTTCTATCAATTTATTTTCAAGTTCACTGACTCTTTCCTCTGCCAGCTCAAGTCTATGTTTGAGCCCCCCTAGTGAAAACTGCATTTCAATAATTATACTTTTCAACACCATGATTTGTTTGGAGGTATATATAATTTGTATTTAAATGATATTTTCTATTCATAATGAGACATGATCATCATATCTTGTTTTTCTTTATTTTATATTATTTGAACATATTTTAATAGCTGTTTTTGGGGGGTATTTTGTTTGTTTTTTCCACCCATCCCCTACCCAACTTCCCTCTGGTAACCATCAGTTTGTTCTCTGTAGTTAAGAGTCTGTTTCTTGGTCTCTCTCTCTCTCTCTTCCTTTGCTTGTTTGTTTTGTTTCTTAATTCCATATATGAGTGAAATCGTATATTTGTCTTCTTTTGACTGACTTATTTTGCTTAGCATTATACACTCTAGCTCCATCCATGTCATTGCAAATGGCAAGATTTCATTTTATTATGGTTGAATAATATTCCACCACCTCTTCTGTATCCATTCACCTGCCCATGAATACTTGGTCTACTTCCGTAATTTGACTATTGTAAATCATGCTGCAATAAACATAGGGGGTTCATATATCCCTTTAAATTAGTGTTTTTGTACTTTTTGGGTAAATACCCAAGTAGTGCAATTACTGGATCATAGGGTAGTTCTAATTTTAACTTTTAAGGAAGCTCTATATTATTCTCCAAAGAGAATATCTTTACCAGAAAGTTCGTATTCCCACTGAATGCAAGAGGGTCTTCTTTCTCTGCATCCTTGCCAGGAACTGTTGTTATTTGTTTTTGATTTTAGCCATTCTGACAAGAGTGAGGTAATATCTCATTGTAGTTTTGATTTGTATTTCCCTGATGATTAATGACATTAAGCATCTTTTCATGTGTCTGTTGGGCACCCGGATGTCTTCCTTGGAGATATGTCTATTCATGTCTTCTGCCCATTTTTAATTGGATTATTTGTTTTTTCGGATATGGAGTTGTACAAGTTTTTTGGATACTAACCCTTTATCAGATATGTCATTTGCAAACATCTTCTCCCATTCAATAGGTTGCCTTTTAGTTTTGTTGATTGTTGTTTTTCCTTTTTTTCCCCACTGTGCAGAAGCTTTTTATTTTGATGTAGTCCCAAGATTTTATTTTTGCTTTTGTTTCCCTTGCCTCAGGAGACATAACTAGAAAAATGTTGTTATGTCCGATGTCAAAGAAATTACTTCCTGTGGTCTCTTCTAGGATTTTAATGGTTTCCTGTCTCACATTTAGGTTTTTAATTCATTTTGAGTTTATTTTTGTGTATGGTATGAGAAAGTGGTCCAGTTTCATTCTTTTTCATGTAGCTAATTTTCCCAATACATTTGCTGAAGAGACTGTATTTTTCCCATTGCATGTTCTTTCTTCTTTTGTTGAAGATTAGTTGACCATGTAATTTTGGGTTTATTTCAGGGCTTTCTATTCTGTTCCACTGATCTATGTGTTTATGTTTGTGCCAGTACCATACTGTTTTGATTACTGCAGCTTTGTAATATAACTCGAAGTCTAGAATTGTGATACCTCCAAGGTTTGTTTTTTCTCTTTCAGGATTGCTTTGGCTATTCAGGGTCTTTTCTGGTTCCATACAAGTTTAAGGATTATTTGTTCTAGTTCTATGAAAAATGCTGTTGGTATTTTTTTTTATAGATTTTATTTATTTGAGAGAGAGAAAAAGATAGCAAGAGAGAGAGTGCAGGAGCAGAGGGGAGAGGGAGATGCAGGATCCTTGCTGAGCTGGGAGCCTGATGTGGGGCTCCATCCCAGGACCCCAGAATCATAAACTGAGCTGAAGGCAGACACTTAACTAACTGAGCCACCAGGCAACCTGCTGTTGTTATTTTCATAGAGATTGCATTCAATCTAGATTACTTTGGATAGGATAGACATTTTATTTATTTTTTTTAATTTTTTAAATTTTATAATGTTATGTTAATCACCATACATTACATCATTAGTTTTTGATGTAGTGTTCTATGATTCATTGTTTGCATATAACACCCAGTGCTCCATTCAGTACATACCCTCTTTAATACCGATCACCAGGCTAACCCATCCCCCTAGCCCCCTCCCCTCTAGAACCCTCAGTTTGTTTCTCAGAGTCCATAGTCTCTCATGGTTTGTCTCCCCCTCAGATTCTCCCCCCTTCATTCTTCTCCTGCTATTTTCTTCTTCTTTTTTTTTTTTTTTTTTTAACATATAATGTATTATTTGTTTCAGAGGTACAGGTCTGTGTTTCAACAGTCTTACACAATTCACAGCGCTCACCATAGCACATACCCTCCCCAATGTCCATCACCCAGCCACCCCATCTATCCCACCCCCTACCACTCCAGCAACCCTTGTTTCCTGAGATTAAGAATTCCTCATATCAGTGAGGTCATATGATACATATCAGAGAGGTCATATGAAAGAGTCTTTCTCTGATTGACTTATTTCACTCAGCATAATACCCTCCAGTTCCATCCACATTGTTGCAAATGGCAAGATTTCATTCCTTTTGAGGGCTGCATAATATTCCATTATATATATATATACCACCTCTTCTTTATCCATTCATCTCTCAATAGACATCTTGGCTCTTTCCACAGTTTGGCTATTGTGGACATTGCTGCTATAAACATCGCGGTGCCTGTACCCCTTCGGATCCCTACATTTGTATCTTTCGGGTAAATACCCAGTAGTGCAATTGCTGGATCATATGGTACCTCTATTTTCAACTTTTTGAGGAACCTCCATACTGTTTTCCAGAGTGGCTGCACCAGCTTGCATTCCCACCAAAAGTGTAGGAGGGTTCCCCTTTCTCCACATCCCTGCCAACATCTGTCGTTTCCTGACTTGTTGATTTTAGCCATTCTGACTGGTATGAGGTGGTATCTCATTGAGGTTTTGATTTGGATTTCCCTGATGCCGAGCGATGTTGAGCACTTTTTCATGTGTCTGTTGGCCAATTGGATGTCTTCTTTGGAAAAATGTCTGTTCATGTCTTCTGCCTATTTCTTGATTGGATCATTTGTTCTTTGGGTGTTGAGTTTGATAAGTTCTTTATAGATTTTGGATACTAGCCCTTAATCTGATATGTCATTTGCAAATATCTTCTCCCATTCTGTCAGTTGTCTTTTGGTTCTGTTGACTGTTTCTTTTCTTGTTCAAAAGCTTTTTATTTTGATGAGGTCCCAATAGTTCGTTTTTGCCCTTGCTTCCCTTGCCTTTGGTGATGTTTCTAGGAAGAAGCTGCTGCGGCTGAGGTCGAAGAGGTTGCTGCCTGTGTTCTCCTCTAGGATTTTGATGGATTCCTGTCTCACATTTAGGTCTTTCAACCATTTGGAGTCTATTTTTGTGTGCAGTGTAAGGAAATGGTCCAGTTTCATTCTTCTGCATGTGGCTGTCCAATTTTCCCAACACCATTTGTTGAAGAGTCTGCCTTTTTTCTATTGGACATTCTTTCCTGTTTTGTCAAAGATAAGTTGACCATAGAGTTGAGGTTCCATTTCTGGGCTCTCTATTCTGTTCCATTGATCTATGTGTCTGTTTTTGTGACAGTACCATACTGTCTTCATGATGACACCTTTGTAATAGAGCTGGAAGTCTGGAATTGTGATGCCGCCAGCTTTGCTTTTCTTTTTCAACATTCCTCTGGCTACTCGGGGTCTTTTCTGGTTCCATACAAATTTTAGGGTTACTTGTCCAATTCTTTGAAAAAAGTAGATGGTATTTTGATACGGATTGCATCGAATGTGTAGATTACTCTAGGTAGCATTGACATCTTCACAATATTTGTTCTTCCAATCCATGAGCATGGAACGTTTTTCCATTTCTTTGTGTCTTCCTCAATTCCTTTCATGAGTATTTTATAGTTTTCTGAGTACAGATCCTTTGCCTCTTTGGTTAGATTTATTCCTAGGTATCTTATGGTTTGGGGTGCAATTGTAAATGGGATTGACTCCTTAATTTCTTTCTTCTGTCTTGTTGGTGTATAGGAATGCCACTGATTTCTGTGCATTGATTTTATATCCTGCCACTTTGCTGAATTCCTGTATGAGTTCTAGCAGTTTTGGGGTGGAGTCTTTTGGGTTTTCCACATAAAGCATCATATCATCTGCAAAGAGTGAGAGTTTGACTTCTTCTTTGCTGATTTGGATGCCTTTTTTGTTGTTGTTGTCTGATTGCTGAGGCTAGGACTTCTACTACTATGTTGAATAGCAGTGGTGATACTGGACATCCCTGCCGTGTTCCTGACCTTAGGGAGAGAGCTCTCAGTTTTTCCCCATTGAGAATGATATTGGCTGTAGGTTTTTCATAGATGGCTTTTATGATATTGAGGTATGTACCCTCTATGCCTATACTCTGAAGAGTTTTGATCAGAACAGGATGCTGTACTTTGTCAAATGCTTTTTCTGCATCTGTTGAGAGGATCATATGATTCTTGTTCTTTCTTTTATTAATGTATTGTATCACATTGATTGATTTGAGGATGTTGAACCAACCTTGCAGCCCAGGGATAAATCCCACTTGGTCATGGTGAATAATCCTTTTAATGTACTGTTGGATCCTATTGGCTAGTATTTTGGTGAAAATTTTTGCATCCATGTTCATCAAGGATATTGGTCTGTAATTCTCCTTTTGGATGGGGTCTTTGTCTCGTTTTGGGATCAAGGTAATGGTGGCTCATAAAACGAGTTTGGAAGTTTTCCTTCCATTTCTATTTTTTGAATAGTTTCAGAAGAATAGGTATTAATTCTTCTTTAAGTGTTTGGTAGAATTCCCCTGGGAAGCCATCTGGCCCTGGGCTTTTGTTTGTTGTGAGATTTTTGATGACTGCTTCAATTTCCTTAGTGGTTATAGGTCTGTTCAAGTTTTCTATTTCTTCCTGGTTCAGTTTTAGTAGTTGATACAGCTCTAGGAATGCATCCATTTCTTCCAGATTATCTAATTTGCTGGCATAGAGTTGCTCATAATATGTTCTTATAATTGTTTGTATTTCTTTGGTGTTGGTTGTGACCTCTTTCATTCATGATTTTATTTGGTTGATTTGGGTCATTTCTCTTTTCTTTTTGATAAGTCTGGCCAGGGGTTTATCAATCTTGTTAATTCTTTCAAAGAACCAGCTCCTAGTCCGTTGATCTGTTCTACTGTTCTTTTGGTTTCTATTTCATTGATTTCTGCTCTGATCTTTATTATTTCTCTTCTCCTGCTGGGTTAGGCTTTACTTGCTGTTCTTTCTCCAGCTTCTTTAGGTGTAGGGTTAGGTTGTGTATTTGAGACCTTTCTTGTTTCTTGAGAAAGGCTTGTATTGCTCTTAGGACTGCCTTTGCTGTATCCCAAAGATTTTGAACAGTTCTGTTTTCATTTTCATTGGTTTCCATGAATTTTTTTAATTCTTCTTTAATTTCCTGGTTGACCCATTCATTCTTTAATAGGATGCTCTTTAGCCTCCATGTATTTGAGTTCTTTCCAACTTTCCTCTTGTGATTGAGTTCTAGTTTCAAAGCACTGTGGTCTGAAAATATGCAGGGAATAATCCGAATCTTTTGGTACCAGTTGAGACCTGATTTGTGACCTAGGATGTGATCTATTCTGAGAATGTCCCATGGGCACTAGAGAAGAATATGTATTTTGTTGCTTTGGGATGGAATGTTCTGAATAGATCTGTGAAGTCCATTTGGTATAGTGTATCATTTAAAGCCTTTATTTCATTGTTGATCTTTTGCTTAGATGGTCTGTCCATTTCAGTGAGGGGGTTGTTAAAGTCCCCACTATTATTGTCGATATGTTTCTTTGCTTTTGTTATTAATTGCCTTATATAAGCGGCTGCTCCCATGTTTGAGGCATAGATATTTACAATTGTTAGATCTTCTTGTTGGATAGACCCTTTATGGAGGATATAGTGTCCTTCCTCATCTCTTATTATAGTCTTTGATTTAAAATTTAATTTGTCTGATATAAGGATTGCCACCCCAGCTTTCTTTTGGTGTCCAATAGCAAGGTAGATCATTTTCCACCCCCACACTTTCAATCTGGGGATGTCTTTGGGTCTAAAATGAGTCTCTTGCAGACAGCGTATCAATGGGTCTTGTTTTTTTATCCACTCTGATACCCTGTGTCTTTTGATTGGGGCATTTAACCCATTTACATTCAGGGTAGCAATTGAAAGATATGAATTTTTGCCATTGTATTGCCTGTAAGGTGACTGTTACTGTATATTTTCTGTGTTCCTTTCTGATCTATGTTACTTTTAGGCTTTCTCTTTGCTTAGAGGACCCCTTTCAATATTTCTTGTAGGGCTGGTTTCGTGTTTGCAAATTCCTTTAGTTTTTGTTTGTCCTGGAAGCTTTTTAGCTCTCCTTCTATTTTCAGTGACAGCCTAGCTGGATATAGTATTCTTGGCTGCATATTTTTCTCATTTAGTGCTCTGAATATATCCTGCCAGTCCTTTCTGGCCTGCCAGGTCTCTGTGGATAGGTCTGTTGCCAATCTAATGTTTCTACCATGGTAGGTTACAGATCTCTTGTTCCGAGCTGCTTTCAGGATTTTCTCTTTGTCTGTGAGACTCATAAGTTTTACCTTTAGATGTCAGGGTGTTGACCTATTTTTATTGATTTTGAGAAGGGTTCTCTGTGCCTCCTGGATTTTGATGCCTGTTTCCTTCCCCAGATTAGGGAAGTTCTCTGCTATAATTTGCTCCAATATACCTTCTGCCCCTTTCTCTCTTTCTTCCTCTTCTGGGATCCCAATTATTCTAATGTTGTTTCATCTTATGGTATCACTTATCTCTCGAATTTCTGCCTTCATGATGAAGTAGTTGTTTATCTCTCTTTTCTCAGCTTCTTTATTTTCCATCATTTGGTCTTGTATATCACTGATTCTCTCTTCTGCCTCATTTATCCTAGCAGTTAGAGCCTCCAGTTTTTGTTGTTGTTGTTGTTGTTGTTGTTGTTGTTGTTGTTGTTTTGTTTAGATTTCATTTATTCATTTGACAGAGAAAGACACAGTGAGAGAGGGAACACAAGCAGGAGGAGTGGGAGAGGGAGAAGCAGGCTTCCCACTGAGCAGGGAGCCTGACGCTGGACTTGATCCCAGGATCCTGGGACCATGACCCGAGTTGAAGGCAGATGCTTAATGACTGAGCCATACAGGTGCCCCTAGAGCCTCCATTTTTTATTGCACCTCATTAATAGCCTTTTGATTTCTACTTGGTTAGATTTTAGTTCTTTTATTTCTCCAGAAATAAAAGAAGTCTTTAAATCTTTATTTAAATCTTTACAATCATCATTCTGAATTCTAGTCCCGACATCTTACCAATGTCCATATTGATTAGGTCCCTGGCAGTTGGTACTGCCTCCTGTTCTTTTTGTTGAGGTGATTTTTTCCATCTTGTCATTTTGTCCAGAGGAGAATAGATGAATGAGAGAACAAAATGCTAACAGGGTAACAGCAAAACCCAGTTAAATATACACTAAACAAATCAGAAGAGACCTGAACCCAGGGGAAAAGAAAGGGAAAGAAAGAAAAAAAAGAAAGATAGATAAAAAAAAGAATATGATCAAATATGATCAGGCTGGGACATAGATCAGTGCCAAACACTAGATTTTGGCCATCTTTTGGTCTATTAGAAGAAAGTGCCACCCAAAATTTTAAAGAAAGAAAAACTTATATATGTACAAAAATAATGTTAAATACGATGAAGGGATGGAATATGACTGTACAGATGAAAATTTTAAAAGATTTTATAAAAGGAATTGGTAAGATAAGAAGTTGGTTGAAAAAAGAAAGAGGAGGAATTAAAATAAAAAAAAAAAAAAGGAAGAGAATGTGATCAGGCAGGAGACTAGAACAAAGCCATATACTAGAGATTTAGGGTATATTTTGGTCTGTTAGAAGAAACTGTATCCCAAAATTTTAAAGAGAATAACTTATATATATATATATACCAAAAATAAGGTTAACTACTATGAAGGGATATAATATGACTCTAAAAATGAAAAATAAAAAAGATTTTTAAAAAAGGGATTGATGGGATGTTGGCTGTAAAAGGGAAAAAGAAATATTCAAAAAAAGAAAAAAAAAGGAAAAGAAAGTTAAGAAAAAAAATTAACTTTTAAAGACTAAAGAATCATGGTAAAAAAGCCCTGAATTCTACGTGAATTATTCCCCTAGTGCTGGAGTTCTGCCATTCTCATTGATCAGTAAACTTGTCTTGGCTGGCTGTTTGGCTGATCTTCTGGGGGAGGGGCCTGTTGCCATGGTTCCCAAATGTCTTTGCAGGAGGAGGAATTGCCCTGCCCTTGCCGTCTGGGCTAAGTAAACTGCTCGGGTTTACTCTCTGTAACTTTTGTTCCCTGAAAGCTTTCCATACAACTTTGGAGGATGAGAGTGAAAATGGTGGCCTCCCAATCTCCGCCCTGAGGAGCTGAGACCTCGGGGTGCCACTCCTCAGTGCTCCCCCTGAGAAAAGCACTCAGTCACTCCCGTCTCCCCGGTCTCTGACCGTACTCCATGCTCATCCAGCCTGTGACTGAGCGTTTCTATCTCTGGCACCCGACTTGGTGTGGAGTCTCCAAACCCCCAGATTCCTGTGGTGCGCTCCCGCGCTGCTCCTCCTGGGGGAGGAAGGTGAGTCTGCCCAGATCTGCCGCTTGTTGGGTCCCTGCTGGAGGAGCAGTGGCCCGACTGTGCCGCAGATCACAGTTTATGGCAACCCGAGCTGAGAGCCTGCGCCTCGGCTCTGTCTCTGCAGCCGGCTTCCCTGCTCCGATACCTGGGAGCTCTGCCGCACTCAGGCACTCCTGGTCTTTCTGTGACCCCAAGGGTCCTGAGACCACACTGTCCTGAAAGGGTTCCACCCCCTGCTTAGCCACTGGAGCGACGTCCCTCAGTGGAACCGACTTCTAAAAGTTCCAATTTTGTGCTCCGTGGCTCTATCACTTGCCAGAAGCGGCGGATGGAGGCCCCCTCCCCCGTCATCTATCTTCCCAAGTATCACCTCGGATTCACTTCTCTGCATGTCCTGCCTTCCAGAAAGTAGTCACTTTTCTGTTCAGAGACTTGCTGCTATTCTTTTCTTCAGTCTCCTGTTGAGTTTGTAGGTGTTCAGAATGGTTTGATCCCTATCCAGCTGAATTCCTGGGACCAGACGAAATTTAGGTCTCCTACTCCTCCGCCATCTTGCCTAACTCCCGTATAGACATTTTAACAATATTTGTGTTATCTTCAATTTCTTTCATCAATGTTTTATAGTTTTCAGAATATGGGTCTTTCACCTCTTTGGTTAAGTTTATAACTAGATATTTTATCTTTTTTGGTGCAATTATAAGTGGGATTGTTTTCTTAATTTGTCTTTCTGCTGCTTTGTTATCAGTACACAGAAATGCAACTGATTTCTGCACTTTTATTTTGTGTCTTGTGACTTTACTGAATTGATTTATCAGTTCTAGTAGTTTTTTGGTGGCATCTTTTGGGGTTTCTATATATCGTATCATGTCATCTGCAAATAATGAAAGTTTTATTTCTTCCTTACCAATTTGGATGTCTTTTATTCTTTTCATTTTCTGATTGCTATGAATAGTATGTCCAGCACTATGTTGAATAAAAGTGGTGAGAGTGGACATCCTTATCTTGTTCCTGACCTTAGGAGTTTAATAGATGCTTTTAAGTCTTTTTCTGCCAACTCTGCGAACTGAGCCTCCTTAAGGCAATTTCTACTGCCTGCTTTTCTTCTTGTGTATGAATCACATTTCCTGTTTATTCCTTGTTCATTTGCATGTCTCATTTTTTTGTTGTTGTTGTTGAGAACAGGACACATCACATAATGTATTTTGGCAATACTGTATTCTGATCCTTCCTCTCAGTACCACTTGTTCTTTGTTTGTTTGCTTGTTTGTTCAGTAACTTTTCTAGACCATTCCAGTGAAGTCACTTCCCCAGTGAAGTCTCTAATGTTGATTTTCAAAGACTGCAGCCTTGGTGTGAGCCAATCACTCTGACCCCACATCTCCAGGGATAGCAATGTTTTTAACAGGATTCTCTTTGACCATCATCTCTTTCCCTGATCTCTCTCTTAAGCTCCTATCTCTGTTGGTTTCAAACACAGCTATTAGTTTCCAGTCATTTTTATCTGCTTGCCATAGAGCTACAGAGGTCTCTATTCCTAAGATATACCTCTCTCCTGTCATAACCTCTGTGCCATCATTTGGGAAATGGGTGTGAGAACAACAGTCTACATCTCTCAGAGTGTCACTCCTGCTATATGGGCAAAGACCTGGGCAGTTTGGTATACCGAGCTTTTTGCCATTTCCCATATAATAGGGAACATTTGACCTAAAGGTAAGCTAGGTAAGGATGATTATGGCCCAGTATTCTGAGCCTTCAGTTCCTGGGTTAGAGCTTCTACCCTACAAATGTGGGCTGAAGAGAGGAAGTAGGCCTAGACCTCTTATCTCCTCTTGCCTGAAATAGCACTTTGGCCATATGGAGTTGGAGTAGATGAGAAAGGCTGGTAGCCTGCTACTTTTGGAGTAAGCCTAAACTGGAAGGTTAGGTGAGAGGGGTGTTCTTCCCTCTTAGAGGTGTACTCACCTGCAGTAGAGGTCTTGACACAGAGCTGCCTGGGGCAACGTGGTGAGAGGAACTGGTTTGGTTTCAATGTCACTGACTCTCACTGTTCTTATGGAGATTTAAGAGGGTTTCTTGAGTAAATGTTTCTATACTTGCTTTATGCCCTGAAGGCAATCTCCAAACACTTTAAGCAGTCATCTTTATGATAATTTGCATAAGTTATGGTTATTTTGCTAGGGAGAGGGTCCACAGAGCTACTAATACTGACATTCTGGAAGTGCTCTCTTCACCAATTTCTTTTTGAAGAGTCCCACATATAAAATCTTTGCTTTTACCTTCCAACTGCTGCAACATCAGACTTAGCCTTTATTTGAATAGAAATAAATATTAAATAAGTAAGTATATTTATGTTTAAAAATATGTGGTGTGGGTTGTTATTGAAAATAGCTCACTCCCATCAGCCCTTTTTTTACTTCTTAAAGTAACTAACATCCTCACGTCAGTCGTCCTTGCTGGGACTATGAATTTTCTTCACACCCCGAATATACCTTTTACCATATATTATTGAAATTAATAGTTGCTAGTGAGAAAAATAAACACACTGAGGTAATAACAACATATTTTTTTGTCTTAAGCTTATTTTTTACTAATAATTTAGTATGTTAATTTTCTGTCTTTGCTCACATGTATTCTTAGCCTAAGAAAGTTAGCTTCTCTTAGATAGAAATTATAATTCTCCATTTAACTCATAGGAAAATACATCCTGATAGAATGAAAAGGTTTTTTTTTTAATTTAAATACTAATATATTAATTATAAAAATGCAACTTTTTGTAATTTATGTCCCCAATTTTAAGTTTTTTTTTTTCCTCCCAGTGTAATTTCCAGGAAGTAGTAATTAAAAATAATAATAATATAAGCTTATTGGGTAAGAAAAATTCATTTCAATCTTGTCCCTTTCTCTTGTAGAAGCATTGTAATTTTGCAGCATACAAATCTACTGAGGTAATCTACCATTCTTTTTAAAATATATTTTGTAAAGAAATATGGTAATGACAAATGAAATGCAGCTACGACTGATACCTTTAAATATGGACATCGCTTTGGAGTTAGGTAATGGGTACCTTCTGGAAAAATTTGGAGGCCCCATGATAGAAAAAGCTTAGATTGCCTTAAATAGACTGTTGGTAGAAATATGCACACTAAATATGCTTCTGGTGAGGGCTCAGAAGGAATTTCTTATTGGAATATGTTATTGGAAACCAAAAAAGAGGTAATGTGACCAAGGAGGTATAAATTGGAATGATGTGGCCATAAACCAAGAGAGAGCCATAGCCATCAAAGCTGGCAGGGGCAAGAAATGGATACTCATCTTGAGCCTTTAGAGGGAGGGTGACTCTACTAATACCTTGATTCCAGACCAGTGATACTGATTTCAAACTTCTGACCTCCAAAACTGTAAGGGAATAAATTTAAGCCACCAACTTAATGTTAATTTGTGATTGTAGGCACAGGAAACTATCCCATATTTAACTCTGAGTTTTAGTCTACTTACCCCTGAAATGGGAGATCTAAGTTAGAAAGCCTTTCTCACCTAGCAATCTCTGATATAAACTATAGGCAATCTAATTTAAATAAATAAAATAAAAAGTGTCATTGCAAGAAGTGCATTTGTTCATTTATTTTTTTTTACCCATTAAAAAAAATTCTGTGGATAGATTAAATGAATCCAACAGTATTATTTGGATATCTTCTATATTACATGCCTGTTATATTCCAGGATATGGACAGCAAAATAATTTACCTTTTCCATCACAGACTCACTTCTAACCCAGAGACTAACACGTAAAGAAAAATTGTGAAACACCACGAGGAGTGCCGTGTAGAAGTCAGTCTACAGAAGTGACCTAAGGGATGTTTCACTGATGCATCCCCAGGCCTTCTGCTAGCTCTGGCAGCCCAAAGTATGCCAGCAGAAATGTAGTGTTTTAGAGAAGGAAACATATTTTTTTCACTAGTCAAAAATATCTGAGTGACTTAACGCAAAAAGTGAAAGTTATGAAACAAGTTCTATGCAATTAAAAACAAAGGAAAGAAAGAAAAGAAATAGTTATAATTGCAGAGGGAAAATCACTGTGTTTGGCATTCAGGCCATTGTTGCAATGATGGGGGTGTGAGATGTTAGTAATTACTAAGATATTTTCTCTTGATTATTTCCTCCCTTTCTTTTCAAGACATGTTGCTAATTTTGAATCCAAAAGAAACTAAAAACTCAAACATATAAAAGAGATAATGGCCTTTCTTTACATTCTGTGGACTTCATCTTAAAAATACATGCATATTTATATATATATATATATATATATATATATATAATGAAATTATCTGTGACATAAATATACAGTCTCTGGAAGAAAGAGAACAAGTATATGTAGGCATATTCCTAGTGCTAATTCAACCTGTGTCTCCTGCAGAAGCTGATATATTACCTGAAAAGAAACTAGTTCTACATGTCCATGACTCTAAAATTGGGGCATCCAGAATAACACCAGCATTTTTAAGGGAGTTTTTAGAAAGCGCCAGGCATAAATGTTGTATGATAGTTTGTGTTGTATGCTGGGGCCACCATTTTGTGACCAGATAATCAGTGTATGATAGACACACTACTTGGAAGGCAAGTGACTACTACTAGACTAAACCAACAATTGACTTCATCCTTCAGTATTATTATTATTTAAACTATTAAGAATGCCTTTAAAGATCATCCTAGTCATGTAAACCTTGGAGGCATTCTTAACAATATAGAGGATCCTAAAACTGTGGGCCAGCAAGGAAAATTCTGGCTCATGTATAATATGCTCAAAGGTGAAATTTGACATAGTCATATGTTTACTCTAATTTAATGAATTTCCATTGAAACACTGTAATCTCCCTGCTTTTTTAAATATATTTAATCATAAAAACTCATTTTGTGGTAGTATTGAGCTTTTGTTGTGGTTTAACTCATTTGTTTCACAGGTGTTGATGAGACCATGTCATTAAATTAAATCCTATTTTTCAAGTAATCAGTCACATCTATGTTATTCCTTGGCTGCAGACTGGGAGGTAACCCTGGCCACCATTCATGCAAACTAGTTCAGTTGGCCTCTCCCAAAGCTCCCTCCAACCTTCTCTAAGCACAGTGTTCTAATCTGTTTCACTGGAACACTTAGCTTGTGGCTATAAATCCAATAATACTTTAATCTGGTCCACAGAAACATTTCTCCATATTCTGAATAATCCTCTTCTCCCTCTCTCCTGATTCAAAGGAGAAGGATTTTTTGTTGTTGCTGATCCTTCTATTTTTGTTCTTTAATGTAGTCTCAGGGCTTAACTTATTATCTAATATGTATGGTTAGAATTCAATACATGTTTTATATATGTCTCCTTCCTTCCGGTCTTCAGAAAGTATACTTCACAAGATTAATCTTTTTCATTTCTCTTATCTCATCCTTTCCAACCTCAGCTAGGTTCTCAGTTCATCTTTGTTCCTTACTCTATTTTTTTTTTTTTTTAACAACATGTAATAATGGTTAGAGCTATTGTGATAGGCTACCTGTGTTCAATTTCTAAGTCCATTACTTACTAGATATATGACTCTGGGCACATTATCAATCAGTCTGTACTTCTGTTTTCCTGTCTAGAATTGGATATAATAATGCTACTTATCTCACAGAATTATCAGGAAGATTAACTAGGTTATACATGGGATACGTATAGAGCACTTAGAGTAGTTTGCTTTGCACATAGTAAGCATTCAGTAGGATGCCTGTTATTACTTGTCTGTTTTACTCATTCTATTTTTTCTTTCTCTTGGCTTATCACCTTGCTTGGGACTTTTCTTACTACAACACAACACCTTCATACATGTCTTATTCCCCTTTAATTTTCCATACTTTGTTTTTAACTTTTGGAATTCATACCCCTTAATAGAAACAATAATCTGATTGAAAAATGGGCCAAGGACCTAAATAGACATTTACTTAAAGAAGTCCCATGAATGACTAACAGGTACATGAAAAGATGCTCAACATCACTAATCATCAAGGAAATGCAAATCAAAGCAAAAATGACATATCACCTCACATCTGTCAGAATGATATTATCAAAAAGACAAGATCACTTTCCCAAGATGATCAACTAGAGTGTACATCAGACACAAAGATAATTCTGGAATAGTATGCCCCTCATCTGTTAGTAAACAACAAAAACAAACAAACAAACACCAGGAAGCACCAAAGGCAGAGTATGGGATTTACTAAGTCATTGTAATTTTCTTCTTACATAAGTAGACCACGTATAGCCATTTCACTTACAAGGTAACTAAGACACAATATTTGGCAAAGCCCAAGGCCTGGAAGCATTCAGGGATAGGCAGGACACCTAGCTTTTGTGACAAATGCACCAGCACAACATCTTTATGGTCCTTGGCTTCTTCTTTTGTATTGAAAGGTGCACTAGTGAATTTCTTCATCCTATTAGCATGTACTCATTTATCACATAAACCAGCTGCAATCTATTAAAGACCAAGACAAGAGAACATAGAATACTAAGCAGATAGGGTTTTTAATGATGTTTCAGGAGTAAAGGACTTGGAAGATTAAAACTTTACTGTTGTTGTTACTGAGCAGTTCAGGGGCACATGAGGCACCAGCAAACAAAATAAGAAGGTAGTACTAAGAAATTAAAATATATCATTAAACATCTTAGTAAATAAAGATCCTATGACATATCTTTCCTCTTTATAACCAAACTAGCAAAGTATTAAAAAGTGATGACAAAAAAGCTAAAAGTATGATGAGTTGAGGGGCGCCTGGGTGACTCAGTCGTTGGGCGTCTGCCTTCAGCTCAGGTCATGATCCCAGGGTCCTGGGATTGAGCCCCGCGTCGGGCTCCCTGCTTGGCGGGAAGCCTGCTTCCCCCTCTCCCATTCCCCCTGCTGTGTTCCCTCTCTCGCTGTCTCTCTCTCTGTGTCAAATAAATAAATAAAATCTTTAAAAAAATAAAAATAAAAAAATAAAAGTATGATGAGTTGGACACATTATATTGCATTAATTTTAAGTTGGTGTAATCTTTCTGGAAATATATTTGTAAACAGATAATATGCATGTTAAAATATCCATATTCTTTGGGTTTGACTCAGTAACTTCACTTTCAGTAGTATTCTTCCAAGAAAAAATAAAGATATAACCATCCTTTTATAAAACAGTTGTTTTATGTGGACTATATTTATAAAATATATATATATTTATCATTTATATAAAGTCAGCAAATTGAGAATTAATACTTAGGTATTTAATTATCCCAGAACAGAATAAAGTAAATAAAAATATAATTAAAGAGTATGTTGTTACTAAAATCTTTTGTGAAAAAAATACATGGGATTATGGTTTCCATATAACACTAAGTAAACAGAAATTATACAAAAATATATACATATGTATCATATATATAGAGAGAGATGTAGATATCTAGATATATGTATGGTACATCAATTTAAAATTTATACAGAAATCAACTGAAAGAAAATAAGACAAAATACAAACCTATGAGGGCACCTGGGTGGCTCAGTTGGTTGAGCGTCCAACTCTTGGTTTCGGCTCAGGTCATGATCTCAGGGTCCTGAGACTGAGCCACAGTGGGGCTCTGCACTCAGTGCAGAGTCTGCTTGAGATTCTTTCTGTTTCCCTCTGCCCTGCCCCCGGCTCGTGCTCTCTCGCTCTCTCTCATTCTCTTTCTAAATAAACAAATAAAATATTTTAAAGAAATACAAACCTATGATATTATCTTGGAAATGAAGATAACAATAACTTCTGGTTTTTTAAAAACTTTTATTAAGTAATCTCTAGCCCCAATGCTCCACCAGCGGAGCTAGCCGGATGCCCTAATAACTTGATTTTTATCCTGAGTGCTTTTCTCTGTTATTTTTCAAATTTCTAAAATGACTGTGTAAAATTTCTATAAACATTATTTATCATGCTATATAACTTTTAAAGCAATTATGGGGAAGGTAAGCCTTTCCTAGATAACTTTTCACTTATTTCCCTTTTGAGGTCTTAGCTTCTGAAGTTAACGTTCAGGAATTTCCATGCTTTTTCAGAATTCTTCACTTAGAAAAATTTGAATCTGTAAATTCTATACCAAAGCATTAATTCTGAGTGGTACTGGGAATGCTAATTACACAGGACAGTTTTCCTTTTTTTTTTTTCTTCTATTTTTAAAAACTTGGCAGCTGTGTTTTTAAGAGAATTTGCCTTCCATTAGTTGTTGGGAGTGTTCAAGTGAAGAGGGCTATGTTGTAGCTTGTGGGTGAACAATCTTATGTAAGCACATTTATTCTACTCAAAATGGCAGTGATGTGACACAAGAGTTTCATGTCCTTGATATTCTCACCACCTAAATTAGGAAAAAAAACAGCTTAAAATCACTTTAAAGTGTCTGCTAACATTTGGACTGAATCTAACTGGTTCTGCATATGAAGAGACACAATGTTTTGGGGAATACTGAAGTTAGTTGGTGTGATTAAGCTTCATTTAAGCCAGTCCCTAAGGTGAGGGTTCTCTTCTTTATATCTATTCTGGAGGGAGATAATATAAATTATTATATATATATATTTTTTTATAAACCTAAGACTGACATTTGCTTGAAAGCTTAAAAGGATGCTATTAAATGTTATTGTACCCCCAGGATTTAAGGTAATAATCATTATTTCCTTTGAATTATAGTGTATGTTCTAATTTCTATGATAGGGATTGGGAAAAGGTGAAACAATATATGTGATTCTTGGCACATCAGTTAATATGAACAAAATTATATTTTAATGTTAATTTTAAGTTTTTACTTATTCCAAAATAGAAAATTGGCTACTTAGATCTGAAGACTTTAGTAGTTTGCCCTTGAAGTATTCAATTTATGATGTTATCATAACCTGCATGGTGAGAGATTTTTCAAGTCCAGTTATCTAATATAATTAACATTTTTTCTGTCCATGAATAAATGGTATTTTCAGATATTTCACAAAACAAGATAATCTAATAGCCACTTCTGAGTAGACTATGAAAGGATACATAAAATTTGAGTTTGATTTTGTAGCTTATAAGTAAATGGGTAAAGATGTTAAAAATCTATAAATTCATGTGGTTTAGCTATGCTTACTGAAATACTAATTTTTATTCTAATGGCCTATTTTAGCCAACTCCATATCTTGAGGTCATTTAATGAAGCAAAATTCTTATATTATTTTTTAAGTGTCTGTAGAATATTCTTCAATTTGCTTATATAGAAATAAACAATGAATAAGTAAACTTTAAAAATTTTATTATATGGACCCCCACTTCCATTTAGGGTATGTAACAAGCGGGATAAGCTACAAAATAATAGTATTTAAAAACCATAGGAGTACTGAAGATCCAAATAGTTACATTTCCTTCCTAGGAACAAAGAGACCCATGGCTGTTTTCATTCCTGGTTGAATGATAGAAGGAACACCCACCACAGAGAGAAATAAGGAAAAAATATGCTGATTGTTTAATGAACTAATGGTAGCATATGCATGCTGAAATGACAAATAAATGTTTTGTATAGCCTCAGCCCCAGAGTGAGTCTACTTTCAGCCACTGATTTCCCATGGGTTTACTTACACCAAGTGCACAGGGAAGCAAACCAAAGGCTGAGAGCAGGGCAGGAAAGCTGAGATAGACCCTCCTGGTTTGCACAGGGTCTTCCCAAGGTCAAGACAGCAGTATGCTGAAGGGTAAAGTAAATTTCTAAAGCACCTCAAGACTCCCCCACGTGTAGTGCAGTGAACCTCCAATGGCTGGAGCAGGAACAAATGGCTCAGAGAAAACCCAGTAAGACACTCTGGACCTTCACTAAGTGCAGTGCACTAGCCCTCCAAGGGCTGGAGTCAAGGCAGCCAGGGGAAGAGTGATCCCTGAGGTGCAGAACACCAGAGGGAGGGTTATAATGCACAAGAATACCCTGGAACACAAAAAAGATGAAAGCCAAGCCATAAAATAGAATTAAATGATCCAAAAGTTAGAAAGCTGGCAGTTGAATTGTAAATCATAAAGAGATCTCTGAGTCTAACCGGTTTTCAGGTCCCATGACCTTCTGAAGGAAAAGTGATCTCACCCTCAAAACATTGTAAACAAATGGTAATTGAATCTATTTAGAGCTGCAACAACGTCTAGGCATTTCTAAACTATGGAGTAGACTCACCCAACTACAGTGACCCTATGCAATATTCTGCAAAAATGTTTTTAATTTCTGCCTCTATTGGTCTTTTACACACAATGTGTGGAATACAATAAAAATGATATATGAGAAATGCAGAAAAACAAACAAACTCATGGACAAGAGTGGAAACAGTCAATAGAAACGAGTAGAGAGACAACTGAGAATTTGAAATTATGTGACAAGGACTTTAAAATAATTATTAAAAAGTGTTAAAGGAGGGGCATTTGGGTGGCTCAGTTGAGCATCTGATGCTTGGTTTCAGCTAAGGTCGTAATCTCAGCTGAGGTCTTGAAGTTTCTCTCCCTCTTCCCCTACCCCCACTCGCATTCTCTCTCTCTTTCCAAAATAAATAAGTAATCTTTAAAAGAAAGTTAAAAAAAAATGTTAAAGGAAACAATGGAAAATATAGACAGCATGCAGGAACAAATAGATCATTTTAGCAGAAATTAAAGTTATAAAAAATAGAAATGGTAGAAGATACATATTAATAGAAATGAAGCATTCATTCAGTGAGCAAACAATAGATACAGTGGAGTAAATAACCAATAAACTAAAAGACTAGTTAAGAAACATTATTCAAAATGGAACACAAGGGGCACCTGGGTGACTCAGTTGGTTAAAGCATCTGCCTTTGGCTCAGGTCATGATCTCAGGGTCCTGGGGATCAAGCCCTGCCATGGGGCTTTCTGTTCAGCGGGGAGCCTGTTTCTCCCTCTCCTTCTGCCTGCCGCTCCCCCTGCTTGTGCTCTCTCTGTCAAATAAATAAATAAAATCTTAAAAAAAAAAACACAAAAACAAAAACAAAATGGAACACAAATAGAGAAATAAAGATGGAAAAAACACAGAACAGAGCATCTAAGATTTGCACATCAAATAGTTTAGCATTGAATAGCTCAATTGAAATAGTGTCTCATAATTATTATATTTATAAATTCATTCTTTTTGCTGTTTTAGGTAATACTCTAATGCCATCACAGTGATGAAGTGAAACTATAGATATAATGGAATTGATATTTGAAATATGCTAACAAGTCACAATTTCTTTTTAAGTTTTGGAGTGAGCACCACCAAATTTGACAGACTTAAATAAAAGGGCAGAGGCAATAAATATAACAAAACATATTTTTTTTAAAGATTTTTATTTATTTATTTGACAGAGAGAATGAGAGAGAGAGCACATGAGAGGGGGGAACAGTCAGAGGGAGAAGCAGACTCCCTGCCGAGCAGGGAGCCCGATGCGGGACTCGATCCAGGGACTCCAGGATCATGACCTGAGCCGAAGGCAGTCGCTTAACCAACTGAGCCACCCAGGCGCCCCACAAAAGATATTTTTAAAACCCCTTTTTTACAGATATAATGAAACATTTCAGATTTATTTCCTTGTTATTTCCTTTAACAAATATTTATTGTATATCCTTATTTATGCATATTTTCATGTGTATTTGGACAAGATTTACCTTGTAGTTCATCATATTTGATACATAGATTTTTCCCCCTTTTTTCTTATAAATTAGATTAAAGCAAATTTAACCCTAAATTTTACCGTTCACTTAACCCTTTATTTATCCATATTTTATTAAAGTTGCTTGTATTCAGTGCTCCACAAAGTACATTTGTGGCAGCAATTGGATAATTCATTGAATCTCTTAACTTGTATCCTAGCTAAGATGTACACAACTTCCAGGCCTGACCCATTGCATACTTTACTTGCTCTCATCCCCCATCTAGTGGCTGGACAATATGAGAACATTCCATCTAGGATCTGGGCCAGACTATATGGAGCAGAGTTAATTCACCCTGCCCCCACTCTGTCACACTCAGTACTGATTAATATATATGTGACAGGGAAGTAAAAATGTCCTGAATTACAATTGAACTCCAGCGTGTATCTATTATAGCATCTTGTGTTACCCTGAGTAGTATAACACTATTTTTTATTGAGTTTTGTGATAAAATGAAGAACGTGGCAATAGATAAGTAAGAATGAACAAAGGATAAACATGGTGTTCTATATCAATTTGCACTTTTTTTTTAAAGATTTTATTTATTTATTTGAGAGAGAGAGAGAGATAGCACAGAGGGAGAGTAAGAGGGAAAAGAAGACTCCCCACTGAGCAGGAAGCCCGATGTGGGGCTCGAACCCAGGACCCTGAGATCGTGACCTGAGCCAAAGGGAGTTGCTTAACTGACTGAGCCACCCAGGTGCCCCTAATTCACACTTTTTTTGTGGGAGTTTTGTCATAATTTTATTCTAAGTTCACTTTGCTTTTAAGTTGTGCCTCTATTTGTCCTACAAAAGTGTTACCTCACTTATAAGATGTTTTCTTGTGTCGTCTGTGGTGCTCAGCATTATCCTATGTATAGCTACCAGTAAATAAACATTATTCTGAAGGAATAAATGAAATGACTAAATATCTGAATATATTGTTTATTTAGTTTACTGTGTATGTATATAGTTCATTTTTTATAGCAAATATCAAATGACTAAAACATATTTACACAGGATGTATATATTCTCTTAGTTTGTAGATGAACTCGGAAGTATACAGGGATTTAAAGCAAAAAAAAAAAAAGGGGGGGGAAGAAGAATGGCAATTGTCCTTGGTAATTATTTTTTGATTGAATAATCCCAAACATTAAAAGCCTTTTCTATTTAAGGTACTCTATGAGTGATAGTTATATAAAGATAAAAACATTTCTTTGCTAATCATACAATCTAATTAGAAAATCAGATAGGTAAAAATTGCACACAATGAAACTTACATTAATAAGAAAGTGTTATTATAAAGGAAATCACATACTAACAATGAAGTACTAAGAGCAGAAACTAAATTGTTCATGGTATGAAGACGGTTTAAAATATAATCTCTGAGGAAATTAATTGTAGTGGAATCTGGAAACTCAATGGTCAGGAAAAGGGGGGTAGGATTTCCTCAAGTGAAAGAGGGAGACTGTGTAAAGGCATGAGATTATGAGAGAAAGCAACATCTTTCCTAGGAAGGGTAGTATTTCAGAAGGGTTAGTTAAGAATGTGGTAGACAGGGGCACCTGAGTGGCTCAGTCTGTTAGGCGTCTGCCTTCAACTCAGGTCATGATCCCAGGGTCCTGGGATCGAGCCCCGCATTGGGCTCTAGCCCCGCATTGGGCTCCCCGCTCAGGGGGGAGTCTGCTTCTCCCTCTCCCTCTGCAGCTTATCCTGCTTGTGCTCTCTCACCCTCTCTCTCTCAAATAAACAAAATATTAATAATAATAATAATAATAAAATAATGTAGTAGAGTCAAAACCCTGAAGTTCTATGGATATCATTTCAAGCTCTTTGGACTTTGATCAGAAAATATAGATTGTAATTGGCATGTTTTACTCTGGTATGTGACATGGTCGTTTTTTACCCACTTGTCCTACAGCCCTGTTGCCAACCATGATAATCTCATCAGAGGAATGGGAATCTTCCTAGCTCTTGTCTCTTATTTACTTTATTTCCCCAGCTGTCTACTTTTTTTTTTTTTAGTAGCCAGATGTTTTACCATACTTTTAGTCTGATCATATTTCTCCCAAGCTTGAAAACCTCCAGCAGATCACAGTGAAATTCAAATTAGAAAATGAAATTCAAATTTGTTACCACAGCTTACATGAATGGGACAATGCCTGCCTCCCAGAGGCCATATCCTACCTCTCTCCTTTTTTACTATTTCACTGCTGCATATGTACTTATTTCATTGATTTTTTTTCCCCTTAGATATCAGATGCACAGATTGAGGAAAAATACCCCTCCAAGTTCATAGCACCTTTTAATCACTGGAGTCTTTATTACTATCATTCTATTTTACTGTGCTTATTGTTTTAAATTGTATGTCTGCTTGCCCTATAAAGGTGTCATCCCACTTTATAAGGATAGGAATTGGAGTCTCTGCAAAGCCCAAGTTTGAATTTTAATCAGCTAAGTCATTCATTCATTCCACTCATTCAGTTTTGTAGCCAACTTCCACTGTCCTCTCCCATGTAAAAGAAGCCATTCTCATGTATTTTTGTTAAAATATATTCTTGCAACAGGGGAACTGTTGTTTTGTGTGCATATTTTTGTGCTGATTCTATAAAGTGTTTTTTTGTTACATATCTCACACTTCTTTCATTAAGAATTCTATTTTTAAGATACACACATGTTGCTATTTTGTGCATCTAATCCATTGCTTCAAGGCAATGAACATGCTCTTTCTTTCTTTAAGGTAGGTATTACTTTTAGTTGCTGCTTCTTGCATATTGGGCGCTCAGTAGTAGTAGACACATCAGCTTCAGTGATGTGAAATTCGTGTTGTTCAAAGCTACTTGCTACATGTTATTTGTTGAAAGGACATGTCTTTGCTTTAAAACTGTAGTGGTGTGGGCGCCTGGGTGGCTCAGTCGTTAAGCGTCTGCCTTCGGCTCAGGTCATGATCCCAGGGTCCTGGCATCAAGTCCTGCATGGGGCTCCCTGCTCAGCGGGGAGCCTGCTTCTCCCTCTCCCGCTCCCCCTGCTTGTGTTGCTTCTCTTGCTGTGTATCTCTCTGTCAAAAACAAACAAACAAACAAAAAAAACAACTGTAGTGGTGACCTCTATAACTTTTCTTTCCAGACTTGCCACGAGCTCAGTAGAAAATATGACCTTTCATAGAAACCTTGAACACCATTGGATGTATGGAATCACAAAATAGAAAAAAAAAAAAAAATTAGTGTTCATGTTGCATCTTAGTGAGCACACCCACCCAGGAGACAAAATAGTGGGTTGGAGGGGGGACAGCAATAGGACAGATACAGGCATTTTGGAAATGTAAGAAACAGTTTATGTAGCTTTCTTGGACTTTAGCACTTGCTTACCCTAGATTTATATAAACCACATCGACTGGATGAAGGGATGGTGCTAAGAATGCCTTAATTTATAGTTTTGTTGATCAGATTATTCACAATTGATAATGGGAATCTTGGGTCCCACTGTCATGTTACCTTATGATCAGGCATATGGTCTCCACTAGTGTCTGGTAGCAAGCCAAGAACTGTCTTCCATCTCTAGCAAATGCGTCTCACTAAGATCTCTACCAAATGTGAGTCATTTCCTTCTTCGAGGTTCCCATGAGCATGATTCCATCACGGTAGTGGACCAGTGTGATGTCCTGTGGGAGGATGAGGTAGTCAGTGTTTCTGTACACTACCTTATAACCCAAACTGAAGAACTAAAATAAATCTGAAGTAGGATGTTTATATTCTGCTGCTGCCCCTGCTGCTTTCTCTGTGCTTTACGGCAGATTTCTAAAACAATGCCCATTTAAAGAATTGCATAGATCCAGCTAGGGGCTCCATAACGTACTCAAGTAAGGACAAAGCACCTGGAAGAACAGTTTTTATCAAGGTTAACATCTGCTTGCACTAATAATTTATCAAGATGAAATCTCTTGTCAAAAAAAAAAAAAGATGCGGGCGCCTGGGTGGCTCAGTTGGTTAAGCGACTGCCTTCGGCTCAGGTCATGATCCTGGAGTCCTGGGATCGAGTCCCACATCGGGCTCCCTGCTCAGCAGAGAGTCTGCTTCTCCCTCTGACCCTCCCCCCTCTCATGCTCTCTCTATCTCATTCTCTCTCTCAAATAAATAAATAAAATCTTAAAAAAAAAAAGATGCAATCTCTTTCAGAATATCTAAAATGAAGACATTATATATCCAATTAATAGGTATTTACTAAGATTCTTCTAGGTGCCAAGGACTGGAAACCTGGGTAAACTCTCCCAAACTAGGAAATTATGCAGAAACAAAGGACACAATTAAGCCTGGCTATCAGGCTTGAACTCCCCGGGCTGCTTCGGCCACTTCTCTGGGACTCTCCCCAAGTGCAGCAAGACATCTGATGGCATTTATAGTGGATTTACCTCTTCCTCTTGGAATTCAAAACTGGGACATGAAGCACAGAGCTTTTTCTCATGGATCTCTCAGTATGTCAACTGTGTCTACATTCTCTTTAGTTCCTCACTCCTCCCACCCCAGCTTGGTAAGAAAAGGAGATGAAAACAATCTTGGTTACATTACAGGATATCATATTGCATTATAAAGAATGTTTAGAACACAGAAGGCAGTCAGAAAATATAAATTTCCCGGGGTGCCTGGGTAGCTCAGTCAGTTAAGTGTCTGACTCTCGATCTGCACTCAGGTCATGATCTCAACCTCGTGGGATCAAGCCGTGCATCCAGCCCCACTGAGTCAGCTCCGCTCTGCGCTGGGTGTGGAGCCTGCTTGATATTCTCTCTCTCCCTCTCCCTCTGCCCCTCCCTCAATCCTCCCTCTCTCCCTCTCTCCCTCTCTCCCTCTCTCCCTCTCTTGAAAAAAGAAAAAAAAAAGACCTTTCTTTATCTGCATGTCCATTTTAGACATGCCTTTAGACTTTCCTCTGCCCTATGGTCCTAGCTGGACTTAGAATCAAATTGACATGAGACAGAGTAACAGAAAAAAATCAAATTTATTAGGTGTACATATTGGAAATCCATACAGACACAAGATTCCAAAGACAATGGGACAACATGAAGCTTATATGAGCTAAGGAGAGGGGTAGGGGCCTGAGGATTCAGAGGGGAGAATGCTTATTAGCAAGAAGATGAAAAGAGATGTTTAGAAAAACAAGGTTGCCCTATTATGTAGATGAGTTCCTGAGGGTAAGGTGGGGAGTTCTCTGTTAATAGTTCTATTCCTGTTGCAGGCTTTCCTTTCTGATGTAAATTTAGGCAGCTGTGGGTGAGGCAGAGAGCTTTTTCTGCAACTAATGGGTTTTAATTACTTTGAACTTGAAATAATCTTTGTGCCAGGAATCCTGGGTGGCTCAGATGGTTAAGTGTCTGCCTTCGGCTGGTCATGATCCCAGGGTCCTGGGATCAAGTCCCACATTGGGTTTCCTGCTCCTTGGGAACCTGCTTCTCTCTCTCTCTCTGTCTCTCATGAATAAATAAAATCTTAAAAAAAATAATAATAATCTTTGTGCCAAAGTGGCACATTTTGGGGCATCTCATCCTGCATTCCTTCATTTGGTATCTCAATTTACTTATGAATTTTCTTCATGTTCAACTATTTGGTGCAATCCTGTGTCTGGTCCTGTGTTCAAACTTGTATTTTTACGTTTGAAGGTCTGGAGAAGAAAATGTGAGAATAATACCATTTTGTATTAAGATCATCTCACTTTTGTATACTTACTATTTTCAAATAATTACAAAATATGCATTCTGAAGAGGAAGAAACATGAAGTGATGTTTCATTTTATGAAATCAGTTTCTAAATAGGAACTTTTTTTTTTTTTAAGTTCTCTGCCCAACATGGGGCTTGAACTTACCACCCCGAGATTGAGGCACATGCTGTACTGACTGAGCCAGCCAGGCACCCCTCTTAATAGGGACATTTTTAAAAGATAAAAAAAAAAAAAAAAAAAAAAGAAAAGAAAAGGAATAGATGCACAGTTTAACTGTACAAAATACCATGGTTTATAGATGATCATTTGATAATAAAATTTTACTAAAAGGACTTTTGTTATCATTTGAAAGGGAAAATAATATTTGAGAAGATCAGAAATTAAGCTATAAAATTAAGCTGGATAAATGTTTCATAACAGTTGAATGGCATAATATCAACGATATTTTAGGATGCCCTTTAGAAACACAAACCGGATAAAACAGCAATTTCTGTTGGAAGGAAAATCAAATTCTCCCACTCTAATATAAATGAGCAGGGGATTTCTCTGAAAGCTTTTAATCCACTCCAGCAGTCAATCTTCTTATAGAAAGAGCTGTCCTGTTATTTAGACATTCAAGTAAAATTCTACCTAAATTAATAGCAACTGCATTGTAATAAGAAAATAAGAACTGGTTTATATGTGTAAATTCTCCTTTAATTATGGAAGGAGTGTGTGATAAAGTCCATTATAAAACAAAAAAAATGTTCCTACTTTTAGCAAGTCACTTCTAATAAATATTTCTTTCTGATTTTACTTTCCTAGTACAACCCACATAGTGTCGATGGGTAGAAATTTGAGAGTGGCCCCTCTCCTTTATTCAACTGATAGAAAAACAACTCAGTGATGAAACAGTCTTTAGTCTAGGCTCTGGGTCTACACTATGTGGCCCCACTATTCTTTATTTCTATAGCATGTAATGGCCTTTGTGCCTTTCACCCTTTCTCCCTCTCCTCTCTCATTGTCCTCTGGTATCCATCACTCCATTCCCCTCACCTGATCCCAGTGATCAAGATGTAGGAAATGGTTGGGGCTCGGGTCAAGAAAGAATTCTTGAGTTGTCTTCTGTGCAAAATGGTAGTTTTATTAAAGCTCGGGGACAGGACCCCGTGGGCACAAAGACCTGCGCTGGGATTGTGATGAGTGGCTGATTACATACTTTCAAATTGGGAGGGGGTTAGGGATAGTGTAAGTCTCTAAGGAATTTGGAAGTAAGGTTTCCAGAACCTTAAAGGGCTAGCTATGGTTCGGAAAAGGTCATTTTATTGCTATCTAATAAAACCTTAATCCTGAGACTCTTCAGATGTGCGTTGGTGGGTCATATGCTTGGGGGATGATTTCCAATATGTATCTTCAGGGGTAGAGATAAAGGAAGTTTCCAAAGGAATTTTTATATGTTAAAGTAGACTCCCAGGATCCTGGAGGTTGGGCTAAGATTGCCTTTTGCCCTTAGCAAACTATTAACATCCAGGCAGCTGAGTTCCTAGAGGAATGTCACTCTGCCTGTTTCAAGGACTTGTCAGTGGTCTGTAGGCAGTAAGAAATTTATTTTTTTCTTTTGCCTGTTATCCACATCACTCAGGCATAATAGCCATTTACTTACATGTAATTATGATACTTGATGTATTGGGTTCATATTTTATGGGTGGGTAATAGGAGGGGAAAAAATGCGATCCTAATCTGGTCTAACTCCAGGTGATTTATCTGTACAACAGATACATTATATTTCTAAGTTTACCCTCCTGAACTGCTTGTACCTCTGGCCTAAATTTTCAAATTGTCCCTGTTGGATTTCTTCCTGCCCAAAAGTGCATTATTAAAATTCAACTACTTTTTTCCAATCTTTAAAGAAATAGGAGTTTTTTAAACAGCTTTATTGCTGTATGTTTTACATAAACTGAGTTAACACAAAACAAAATTGTTTATGAAATAGACTACATTTCTGTCAGAAAAGAGTTCACTTTTCCAGAAGCTCTTTTCTAATTTCCTGGTTAACTTTTCTTCATTTATCTCACTATTCTAATTCTTTTTTTTTTTTTTTTTAAAGATTTTATTTATTTGTCAGAGAGAGAGAGTGAGTGAGAGCGAGCTCACAAGCAGGGGGAGCTGCAGGCAGAGGGAGAAGCAGGCTCCCGCTGATCGCGGGACTGGATCCCAGGACCCTGGCATCATGACCTGAGCCAAAGGCAGACACTTAAGTGACTGAACCACCCAGGCATCCCTCACTATTCTAATTCTTGAGATTCATGTTTTACCAGCTCTCAGTCTTTCTTCTCTCATCATTATTATAGTTCATTATCAATCAGCTTAAAATATTTTCTAATTTCCACTATAAATTTTTTTCTTTAACCATTGGATGGTTAGGTAATAATATTACCATCCATCTCTTCTCCCCAACATATTCAATATCAGGGAAAATTTATTTGGAGTACCCTGAAAATGGAGATGGGAAAGATAGTTTTCTATTTTCCTTGCACTGAGGGTGTATCTTTTTTATCTTGTATCTTTTTTGAGTTAACATTGCAACTGAACCAACTTGAGTTTGCTCCTTGATCCTAGTCAGAAACTGTATCAGGTTGAGTTGTTGCACAAAGTAAACTATTTGCAGCAAATAAGGAGATCATGGGGAATGGCTTCCAAAGCCATGACTCCCCAAGAGAGGCGTTCCTTCTGTTTAGGGTTAGGATGAATATTTAGATAGGGAAACCTTGTCATCCTATGTAGAGGTGGGCGTAAGATCACACATGTGCCTTGAGGAAATATGCATATATATACATGGTAAGTTATGTAAATGAGGCTGAGGCTCCTCCTGGGGTGGAGATTTTAGTATTACAATGAGATAAAGGTAATTACGTTCCAGAGGTCTCTCCATGGTCCATCTGCAGGTGAGAGCCAGGGTTAGCTCAAATGGTCTAGGTGGTCTGGGCCAGCAGGAGATTTTGTCAGGGCAGTTGCCAGCACCTGGGGGGTGGTTTGGGGTTTCATTTGCCTGAGTCAAGAGGAAGGCCAGAAAGAAGAGCTTAGAGGGAAATGTAAAACAAAGGTTAGTGAGTCCAAGCAGATGGGCAGTCTTGGGGTCTAACTGGTGACAGCTCTGGGTCTCCTATTATACTTTCTACTTAGGCCCCGGGGATTCAAACTTGTTCTGGTCCCAGGAGTTTTTTTTTTTTTTTTTTTTTTTTTTTTAAGATTTATTTATTTGACAGAGAGAGACACAGCGAGAGAGGGAACACAAGCAGGGGGAGTGGGAGAGGGAGAAGCAGGCTTCCCGCGGAGCAGGGAGCCCAATGCGGGGCTCGATCCCAGGACCCCGGGATCATGGCCTGAGCTGAAGGCAGACGCTTAACCTACTGAGCCACCCAGGTGCCCCACCAGGAGTTTTTCAAAACAGGAAATGCTATAAGACAACTGCAGATTCGGCGTTTCTCATGCCTTCCTATGTTCTTGCTCTTACCCCAATCCTGAACTGGTGATTCCTTAACATATTGGCATTTCTTCATTTTTCATTAAAGAATTTTTAAAAACATGTTTTACAAAGAATCTTATTTTTTTATTCATGAGATTTTGTTAAAATATTCCAGTCCATAGTTATCTCCCTGTTTCCCAAAGAAAGTACATTTGCTTTCTTTTTTCCTTTTTTTTTTTTTTTTTTGAGTTCTTCAATCAAAAGATGCTGGTGGACTAAGATTAGGATGTTAGCCAAGTGATTAGATTGGAAACTGAATAAATGATGCTTATGATACTGTGTGGAGTTAGGGGAAAAGGGGGGAGGGATGGAAAATAACATTTCAAGGAATGTCACAAACACAACAATTTTATATATATCTTTTCTTTTTTGCATTTGCTTTTTTGGAATACACCTGTATTCTGTTCATATTTCATGGGATACGATGTCTTCTACCATTTTTTAAAAAATTTTTTTTAAGATTTTATTTATTTATTTGACATAGAGAGAGATAGCGAGAGAGGGAACACAAGCAGGGGGAGTGGGAGAGGGAGAAGCAGGCTTCCCACGGAGCAGGGAGCCCAATGCGGGGCTCAATCCCCAGGACTCTGGGATCATGACCTGAGCCGAAGGCAGGCGCTTAACCATCTGAGCCACCCAGGCACCCTTTCCTTAAGATTTTTATGTATTTATTTGAGAGAGAGAGCAGAAGGGGGGGGTGAGGGAGGGGCAGAGGGAGAGGAGAGGGAGAAGCAGGCTCCCCACTGAGCAGGGAGCCCGATGTGGGACTTGATCCCAGGACACTGGGATCATGACCTGAGCCGAAGGCAGATGCTTAATGACTGAGCCACCCAGGCGCCCTTCTTCTACCATTTTATGCATACTATTCATAGTTTCATGAACTTTTCCACTGTGTCTTTCATTGCCCTATATTCATTCGAGGATTTTTTTTTTTGTTTGTGTTTTATATCACTTGTTAGATATTTGCCTCTGACTGATAATCCTTTGCTGTCAGATAATATTCAGATCTAAGGAGCTCATTTTAAACTTTGGCTATTTGGAAGGGGACTTATTAATTGTTGGGTCTGATTAAGGCATAATAGGGAGAAGACCATGTCTTTAGGTAGTATTTTAATGTCAGTCTCTGTGGGTTTTCTTTGTGGGCTGGACATTTCTCTAGAAAGGAAGACTGAGTTAGGGAAAATCCGAGATGTCTTACTGTTCTATTTGTAGGCTTTCATTCGATCTGCTGCTTGTATCAGCATCAGTAGTTCTCATGTCTGATTGGTGTCCATGTTGTAGAAAATCTGATTTTCAAAATCTTTATAGAATAAACATTCTAAGCTCTATCATAGTGGAGAAAGCACAGTTCTGTGCTACACAAAATAACAAAAGGAATCCAGAGTTCAAGTGATTCTTATTCAGTGTTTTAACACTTCAGTTTTGTATCTCTATCTCACATGTCTTCTGTGTCAGTGGCTGCTAATTTACTACTAAAAATTCATAAATTGGCCTTATTGATTTTTGGAATAAAGATGACATTTTCTAGTTTTTCTTGAAACTAGAAGTAATCTTTTTTTTTTTTTTTTTTTTTTACTAGTGAGATGCAGGTGATTATATGTGACATTTCCAAAGCATCTGCTTTAAAACTGCTAAATCTACCAGATTAAAACTTTTTGCTGTTTTTGTTCTTCCATTTTCCAAATTGCTATGTTGATGTGATGACTTGCAGTCATCTCTGATCATGAAGTAAACCTGAGGAAGGAGGTCAGACCCTGGAATGGTGGAAAAGAAAGTCAGAATCAAGATGGCTACCACCATATAAGCCCTAGACTGCCTACCTCAGTTTTGTTTTTTTTTTTTTTTTCCCAAAAATAAAAATAAAATTTAACTTTGATTCAGTAATTTTAATGAAAAATAAAATTTAAGTTTGCTTCAGTAATTTTAATTTGGAATTTTACAATTATATATTGTTGAGCTTACCCTAACTCAGAATTACTTTCTTTTTTTTTTATTATGTTATGTTAATCACCATACATTACTTTCAATGACATTTGCTGCTTCCTCTTCCTGAGCCTTTGCTCAATTCTGTGACACAAATGTGTCAAGAATGTTATAAAATATATGGAGGCAGAGATTCAAGATTGCTTCTAGAGGGGCACTTGCCAAAGACTCCACCCTTTTCTTCCCCACTCCTCATAAATACCCTGTTGGTCATCCTAATATAGTGCTCCTTGGGCACTTGGAACACACTTGTCTCCACTAGCAACACAGATTTTGTGTGGATAATGGGGACTGGAGCACTCTGCTATTGTCCTCTACTCACTGGCCTTGCTCTATGCTTCTTGCCTCAAGAAATTAATTAACCCTGCTCACTGCGTCTGCTGTCTGTGCTGACTCAGGAGATTTGCCATCAGACCAGAATTCATACCTGCCTCTCAGAAGGATGCCCTAGATGAGAATGGGGACACCTTGGTCCACTTGGGCTGCTATAACAAAATACCACAGACTGGTGGCTTATAAACAATATAAATTTATTCCTCACTGTTCTGGAAGCTAGAAGTCCAAGATTAGGGTGCCAGCATGGCTGAGTGAGGGCACTCTTTCAAGTCATAGACTTCTCCTTGAATCCTTACATAATGGGAGGTTTCTAGGGAACTCTGTGGGCCTCTTCTATAAGAGCATTACTCCTTTCCATAAGGACATTATCCTCATGATTTAATTGCCTCCCAAAGCTTCACCTTCTAATATTATTACATTGAACATTAGCGTTTCAATATATGAACTTTGGGGGGGGGGCAAACATTGAAACCATAGCATGAGGAGTACCTGATCTAGAGTTTCTGATAGCCTAAACCTGCCCAGCCAAATAATTGGAAATGTCTGCTCTTCAAATTCATCACCAAATGATCATTCCCAGATACTCCGGCCTTAGAATACTCAGTTTTCCTTACAGTCCTGACAGTTGATATTTCTATAAAACACTTTCTGACCTCTTTCACATATGCTTAAGCTTCTATGTGAGATATACTTTTGCTACCTTGTTCAATTAGGAAATGGTGAGTTCTCCTTGAGGGCCCAGCTCTAATTTTTCTTCCCTTCCAGTGTTCTGCTTAAATCTTCAAGTTGCATTTACTGATTTCTTATGTGTTCTCTTATCACTTCATATTAACCAGGTAGATAAAAGTTACAGAATAATTTGATGATACCACAATGAAACCATTATGGGTGGATGAGGGTGGCACCTTCAGTGCCCTAGACAGAATTTCTTTAAGTTAAGGAAAATCCATAGAATCTGTAAGAATGTAAAACAAAACAAAACCACATTTATTTAGTTTGGGTTTGAGATGTGCATTACAATCTTCTAAAGGCAAAATAAGAATTCTTAAATAATCACTACTGATTTGTCTGCCCTTTTCTATTATCATCACTAATATCAGGTTTCCTCCCTGGTCATGACCTCAGTTTTTTACCTTTTTCTATGAACACACCATGGAGAATCATAGAGCATAGTCTTCTTCTTGCACTACCCATCTGTTCTTCTACCTTAGTTCACTTTTATCCATTTGACCCCTAGCCACAGGCACCTTACTTTTTCTTATATTAGCTGCCTATCCTTATACACTCAGCTTTCTTTCAATCCTATGGAATAGAGAAGGAAAGGTGAGGAAAAATGCATCTTCATGTGAATTTGCCCTCATAGTGTGTTTTCTTTCTTTTTTTTTTTTAAGATTTTATTTATTTATTTGACAGAGAGAGACATAGTGAGAGCAGGAACACAAGCAGGGGGAGTGGGAGAGGGAGAAGCAGGCTTCCCGCAGAGCAGGGAGCCCGACCTGGGGCTCGATCCCAGGACGCTGGGATCATGACCTGAGCCGAAGGCAGACGCTTAACGACTGAGCCACCTAGGCGCCCCCCATAGTGTGTTTTCTTGAAGATGATAAGGCTTCCTTATATACTGCCCAGTTTAATAATCATCTGGTCATCTTTAATATGATTTTTTATGCTAAAAGAGGATCTGTACTTGACTGTAATCTGAATTTATGCTTGACTCCAGAGGAGGGAGAAATAGGAAGCAGATAAGTCCCATTCAATATGGGACTCAATATGCTAGTTGAATTTTACCTACTGAATTGATAAGAATCTTAAAGGCAAGTACTATGTCCTGTTCATGTTTACATTCCTCACATCTAGCATGGTGTAGAAAACATTAAGGTCCCTCATATAGGTTTCCCATAATTTAGGAACATATTTATTATGTATATATAATACATTTTTAATTAGTTCAAAATAAGTTGGGTTTATGTTAGCAAACAGTAATGTCTGCAGCACTTATAAAATTTGAAATTGTCTAGTCAGAGGCATTCTTAAATACCCATTAGAAAAGTATGAAGTTTGTAAAAGAGTGTGTATTTTAGTTTGTAAATTCTTTACATAACTAGAATGAAGAACTTCTTTTCAGAATAAAAACTTGGCACCATGTTAATCACTCAGCCAAATAGTATTTTGAGTGCCCAGAGAAAAGTTATAATAAAGTTGCTAAGATATAAATTTGACTTTCTCTCTAAAGCATGCTTACATGTCACTATGACATTTCCCTGTATTTTTTGATAAGATGTCTGGTTACGATGGCATGTGCTAAAAAAAATGCACTTACATTTTTATAAGAAAATTAATCAAAATATCAAGGTATCTTCCATTTTATGGCACTAATTTTACTATTGTTCAGGAGGACATACACAGTGTTACTCTATGCAGTATTGTCGACAATCTGGTTTGGTCTTTAAATGTTCAGCTAACTTTTAAATATGTATCCAGCATAATTCAAAAAACAAAACAAAACAAAACAAAAAACAAAAAACAAATAGAAAGCATGTGTGTTTGTTCTTAGGTGCATAGATAAAGTGTACCTCTTAAATGGTCACTTGCAAATAGTCATTGAGAACTTACATACTTTATTACGTTCTAGGTTTGGGTCTATACTAAAAAGTTTCAGCCTCTATTGCAGGTTGGATTCCCTGGGATCTCTGAGATAGAGTTTTCATGTAGAGGCTTCTATAAGGAATTCTGAAGTGGGGATGACCCTACAAAGTTGTCCCAAATTGGAGGAAAGGAGGCAAGATTTTTTTTTACTCCAAATAGATCAGTCATTGGATGCAAGCCACCCTGAGAAGGGGGAATGCCGTCCAGTAAGGTATTCTTTTCAATGAAGGCAATCACCAAAAGTTGTTGATAGTTAAGAGCTATCTGCCAGCAATACTTACCTAAGCTAGGGAATATAAGGATAGATGATTGCTTGATTGATAGATAGAAAGATAGATAGATAGATAGATAGATAGATAGATAGATGATAGATAGGAGACTCAGTAAATTATTTCACCTGTCTCTCTGTTTATTTTAAGCAATAAAACATAAATTACAAAAATTTATTCTTATTGATAAAACAGAAAGGCCTAGATTATTCCTTAGTGGGCTATATTATTCTTTTAATGCACTAAAATTTTTAAGATAGAGACGAATTCTGTCTTGGTAGTTTTATGTGAATGGTTCTATGTGAGTTGGCCAAGTTAATGGATTTGACCCTTCTTAGTAAAGGTAATGAACTGATACCGAAGCTTACGTAGAAATGAAAATCTAAATGTCTATGTGAAATACAGATTTGAATATCCAGCTGTTGATAACATCACTCTAAGTTAAAATTAGTTCCAGTTCCTCAAAATGTATGATTTTGACCTTCTCCATAGTTCCTTTCTGCAATTCATTTTATCTTTAATGAAAGAAGAATGTTAGACAATTTTTAACACTCAAGAATCATGGATTTATGTCTTCTATATATTTTACTTTGTAGCTCAGCCAAAACAGTCAAAATGATTGAGTAAATTATATTTATAGTTCTAAACTATATAATTATTTTCTATGACTTTTAATCAGTTACATTTGTAGTTAACTTTGTTGAATATTATTTTATTAGTAGCCCTTGAAATTTTCTGAATTTATTCAAAATCAATGGGACACATTGAGAATAATAAGCCGATGTTATTATTAAAAATTAAAATAATTTGTATTCTATTCATTAATACTATATACAGTTCATTAGCAATTTCAGCATTAAAGCTGTTTTATAGACCATATCTGCCATACAACCTGCTTTTTTAAAGTGTAACATTTAAACACAAGAATTTGAATAAGTGTGTAAGTAATGTTTTGTTTTGTTTTTTAAAGATTTTATTTATTTATTTATTTATTTGTTAGAGAAAGAGAGAGAGAGCACAAGCAGGGGAAGCTGTAGGCAGAGGGAGAAGGAGGCTCCCCACTGAGCAAGGAGCCCTATGTGAAACTCGATCCCAGGATCTTGGGATCACGACCTGAGCCAAAGACAGGCGCTTAACTGGCTGAGCCACCCAGGCGTTCCCAAAACAATAATGTTAATAAGTAATATTAACTTCCAAATATGTTTGCAAAAAGAGGAAATCCTAGGAAATGATGCTGAAATTGAAATAGATATAGATTACCAGTTACTTTCACCTAAAGTTAAGTTTTTCCTTGAAATTGCTATTACCGAAACTTGAAATGTGTAACAGTAGATCAGAATATATTCTCTAAAACTTTCTCGATGCTAATGCCAAGAATGGAGAACGTGGTAGGTTTCCTTTCCAAACTCCAACAAACATATCTGACAGGACTGGCAACTCAGACAAATTTTGGAAAGCACGCAAACTCTCTCACACACAATGGCAGTTAGAAAATGAATGCATTCTGCAAGTTTTTTCATTGCTCTTTGCCAATTTGCAACTAGTCCCTTTTTATAGATATTTGGAATTATCTTTGCATGCAAAATTTAAACATTTTTAAGAACATGTATGGTTTTTAATGATATTTCTATGAAAGATTGAAATTAGGACCTCAATTATATAAGGAAAAGTAAAGGTAAACACATTTATATTATCAGTTATTAAAAAAACTGTATGAACAGCCATCAAATTAAAGTTAAAGAATATATCAATGACATTGCAGATAGCTAGTTTTTTTTTTTTTTTTAAGATTTATTTTTTATTTGACAGAGAGAGAGAGAGAGAGTACAAGCAGGGGGAGCAAGAGAGGGAGAAGCAGGCTCCCAGGCGAAGAAAAAGCCCAGTGCAGGACTCGATCCCAGGACCCCGGGATCATGTCCTGAGCCGAAGGCAGATGCTTAACTGTATGAGCCACTCAGGCGCCCCTCAGATAGCTAGTTTTAAATCACTGAATATCTGACTGTATATGTAGACTGTCTTAAGAAATTAAATATTCACTATTTTGTGTTTTGACTATTATGACATTCACAGAAATAACTGAAAGTTCTGTAAGACTTTTAACTGATTTAGATATTACTTACTTAACAAGTGTACAAATAGAACTAATGTTCAAATATATTTATAGAATTTAAGTCCATGTCACCTTTATATCAAAGAGACACATATTAAACTTTAATAAGAGGTTTATAAAATGAAAGAAATATGAGAAAATGTTATTTGATATTTGTTTTCAATATGTATCTTTATGTTACATACACTTTTAAGGTTAAAAATAAGAAACTATTTGCATATAAATGAGCATTATGTAGTAGTTTGAATTTAATTCACAAGTTATTTCCAAGATGTTTTCTTTATAATCAATTGATGTTTACCCCAAACTACAAATTAAAATATTCTCCAACACTGACTTAATTTTTACAGACTTTTCAATTAAGTTTCAGGGATGACTAAGCAAAATAAATTGCTGGTACCAAAAGTCAGTTTAAGTTTATTTTTTTCCTTTCATTTTCCAGTAAACACTAAACTATTTGAAAAATAGAAAAAGATTGAAACAAGTCAAAACATACGAAAGATTATAAATATTAAATTATAACTCATATATTAAATGTTCACAGAAATAAATGTTCTTTAACAATCAAAAACGCTCTGAAATATTGGAATTTCAATTTTAAATGAATTCTTTTGAATAATTGTAATACTAATTTACTTACATTCTAATACAGAAATTTTACAAAAAAAATACTCTGTGTGTGTATATGTGTGTGTGTGTGTGTGATGTATTTAAATCTTATCCTGTCTCACTTCATAGAATTTCTGGGATCCATGGTTTGATGTTTTTGACGTTTTGGGAAATTTCTCAGACATCCTGTCTTCAAATCTTGTATCTATGGGAGTCTTTTTCTCCTTATACTGTGAGATAATACACTTCTGTAAGAGGTTTACATTGTGTGCCTGATGATTTTTTGGCTCTTTTAACTAAAATCCCTCTCCTTTCCCCTCTGTCCCCTTCATCTTCCTTCCCTCTTTCCTTCCCACCTGCCTGCCTACCTTCTTATAATGTTTCCTTAAGTTTATTTTGGGACAATTCACTATTAATATTAAAAAAGACTATGACTTTTGAGACTTAGAATGGCCCCGGAGTCACCAGTTATCTGTAGGCAGAAAGTGAACTCAGGAAGTTGCTTAGCAGCTAAGGAGGGCAACTTTTCCAGTGTCTAGTTACTTTATGGCAAAAATGGTAATGAAGGAAGATGATTCACAGAGAGGGTGGAATAAAAAATCTACAGAGATTAATGAACCATGTTCCTCTTTCAAGGGACAAAAGTAGGGTCTACTCAAGAAATATTTTTTCTTATTCCCAGGGCAAGATGTCCCCTCAGTGTCTCTTCCACAGGAAGACATTGTGCTCATTGTGCTCAGGACCATTCTGCTGTGTTTCCCATCTCCCTCCCTGACTGCACATGGCACTTTCTATTGTTATAGTGTTTCTATTTCTCTAATTACACAAAAATTCATGATGTTGATACCAGCAAGTAAGGAATTTTTGTTTTTATTCCACTGTGAGGGGATGAGTAATTTTTATTTCACCCATCCTCCATCCTCTACCCCCTTCCCCTCTGATAACTATCAGTTTGTTCTCTATAACTGAGAGTCTGTTTCTTTTCTTTTTTAAAGATTTTATTTATATATTTATTCATTCATTCACTTACTTATTTAGAGGGCAAGTGAAGGTAGGGGCCGAGGGAGAGAGAGAATCCCAAGCAGACTCTATGGGGAATGTGGAGCCCAACTACCGGCTCAATCCCAGGACCCTGAGATCATGACCTGAGCTGAAATCAATAATTGGGCTCTTGACTGAGCCACCCAGGCACCCCAAAAGTCTGCACAGAACCTTTTTCTCTCTCTCTCATATTTTTATTTTTTTGAAGATTTTATTTGTTTGACAGAGGGAGAGATAGCATGAGAGAGAGCACAAGTGGTGGGGGGAGGGGGGAGGCAGAGGGAGAGGGAGAAGCAGGCTCCCCGCTGAGCAAGAAGCCTGACAAGGGGTTTAATCCCAGGACCCTGGGATCATGACCTGAGCCTAAGAAAGATGCTTTACTGACTGAGCCACCCAGGCGCCCCTCTCTCATATTTTTAATGAGAAAAGGAATGTGAACTAAGAGGTATTTAATAAACTGAAAGAGGAATGGTTGTAAGCATTAGTACTGTGTAGAGACATTTCATTTGTCTTTATTCAGGCATGAGATAGGATTGTACTTGCTAACTCCCCAGATGTTAAGTTTGGCTAAGTGATTTACTGTATCCAGTGAAATGCAATTAGAAACACATTGGTCACTTCTGCTAGAATCTTGAAGATTTTTTTTTTTTATTTGAGAGAGAGAGAGCATGAGAGGGGGGAGGGTCAGAGGGAGAAGCAGACTCCCCGCTGAGCAGGGAGCCCGATGCGGGACTCGATCCCGGGACTCCAGGATCATGACCTGAGCCGAAGGCAGTCGCTTAACCGACTGAGCCACCCAGGCGCCCAAGAATCTTGAAGATTCTTGATCCTAACTTTCCTTCCTCCATAAACATTCATTGTATTTCTATAAGTGTTTGCTCTCAGAGTCTGGTTACTAAACAGAGAACAACACAGAATATACACCTACCTGAATTGTGTATGCACTGTGAAACAGAAATAGATCTTTTTTTTAAAACACAGATTTGGGGTTATTACTTATTACAGCAAAATAAAACTCATCTTTACCTGATAAAATTATCTTCCCTTTTGTATCCTCAACTTTCTTTACACATAAAATTTTCCCCAATTTTTGGTATGTACTGTGATGTTATTTATTTAGACAGAGCTTATTTTTTAATCAATACCTTAAGTATATAAATGCAAACACAAACATATACGCATATACTGAAATACACATCTGAAATAAGAAAAAAACTAGTTTTATATTAAGTAAAAATGTATATGTTAAAAGAACCATTTCTTTGATAGAAAATTATTAAATATTTTAGAGCATATTTATATTTAAGCACAAGTTTGATTTTTTTAAACAGGTTTTCTCCAAAACCTGTCTGGCTTGTGTTCTCTGTAAATATGATGAGACCTTTTTTTTTTTTTTTCTTTTTTGTTTCATTTCATCTGTAAATTTTTTTTTTTTTAAAGATAGTCAACAGAACTATTTAGGGGAATACTTTGGACTAAGCTTAGGTTCATAATTCTGTCTCCCCTTTAATTTCCCACTGTGATATTTGAACAAGAAAAATAGCATAACCTGACATTAGAACTGAAAAATGTCATAAGAAAGGTTTGCCTGGGTGGCTCAGTCGTTAAGCATTTGCCTTTGGCTCAGGTCATGATCCCAAGGTCCTGGGATCGAGCCCCACATCGGGCTCCCTGCTCCGTGGGAAGCCTGCTTCTCCCTCTCCCACTCCCCCTGCTTGTGTTCCCTCTCTTGCTGTGTCTCTCTGTCAAATAAATAAAATCTTAAAAAAAAAAAAAAAAGTTTGCCTCAGTGACAAAGCTTAGGATAAGGACCGACTTCTTTTCTTTTTCTTTTTTTTTTTTTAAGATTTTATTTATTTATTTGAGAGAGAGAGCACATGAGAGGGGGGAGGGTCAGAGGGAGAAGCAGACTCCCCGCTGAGCAGGGAGCCCGATGCGGGACTCGATCCCAGGACTCCAGGATCATGACCTGAGCCGAAGGCAGTCGCTTAACCAACTGAGCCACCCAGGCGCCCCAGGACCAACTTCTTTTCTTTTTTAAGATTTTATTTTTAAGTAATCTCTACAGCCAATATGAGGCTCGAATCTTCAACCCCGAGATTAAGAGTTGCACATTCCACTGATCCAGCCAGGCCTCCCAGGACCATCATTTTCTAGGCAACTTGTGAAGTCCTAGCAGCAGATGTGAGAGCACCTTAGCACTACACAGAAGTAGCTGTCCTTAGTAGATCCCTGCAGTTCATCTTCAGAATGGTCATCCAGCATTGAGCTCAAAGATAGACAAAATGGGAGAGTATTCAAAGTAGCTAGGAGATGACTGACTCTCCCAGATTTCATGTGTAAACTCCTGACAAGGGTAGCCTCTTTGCCTTGCTCAACAGACACGCACATCTTAGCAGAATTTCTCATGGACACCCCACCTTTGCACCTGCCCACTTGATCAGAAATGCACCCCTTGTCATGTATCATGTTTTAATTTACTAGAACTGAAGCCAGTGAAATGAAATCACTAGTAAGATAAATATAAGATAGGACCCCCTGTAATTATAGAAACTTGTGTCAAATATCCAAGACAATTCTTGAAGGAAAGCAAACTAAATAAAGTGTATAAATATGGAGACATGGACAAGATTACATGTCTAGGTAAATGGTAAAGCTCAAATAAAATATTAAAAATATTAAAATTTGGTATGGGTTTTAATGCAGCTTTTATTTCTTATACTTGGAATTAATAGTTAGGAATGCAAAGGAAAATAACCATTGAAAATTCAAACTATATATTATAAAACCTATAAAGAGATAAAACAGAAGAGCATAAGATTCAGAACGAAACTCAAAATTTAAGAAAGGGTATAAAGCCCCAAATATCAGCTTATCATATTATTGGTTAGGAAATTATATCATCATTTCTTATGAAATTAATATATATCTGTTGCAATTTAAAGATTTTATTTATTTATTTATTTTGACAGAGAGAGACACAGCGAGAGAGGGAACACAAGCAGGGGGAGTGGGAGAGGGCGAAGCAGGCTTCCCGCGGAGCAGGGAGCCCGATGCGGGGCTCGATCCCAGGACCCCAGGATCATGACCTGAGCCGAAGGCAGACGCTTAACGACTGAGCCACCCAGGCGCCCTATCTGTTGCAATTTAAATCAGAATACCAACAGAGATTTTTCTTTGATAGGAAGTGCATGAAAACCTGACCCCAAAATTTTGACTTTTTGAAAACTAGATGTGACTATTTTCCAGTGTCATTCTGCCAGTTCCCGGGTCAGTTTTGCCCTTGGTGCTTTGACACTAGTGTTCATGATCCTAAACACTATGTAATGTAGGTTACCATGTGATTTAATGTTTCTGGAGTTACAACTGAAGAACTATTATCAGATAGAACTTGGTCTTGAGCTTCATTATCACTATCATTATTTTTTTATTTTTTATTTTATTTTTATTTATTTATTTTTTTAAAGATTTTATTTATTTATTCATTAGAGACAGAGAGAGAGAGGCAGAGGGAGAAGCAGGCTCCCTGCTGAGCGGAAAGCCCGATGCGGGATTCGATCCCAGGACCCTGAGATCATGACCTGAGCCGAAGGCAGATGCTTAACCATCTGAGCCACCCAGGCACCCTATTTTTTTAAATATATCAAATATCCTTCCTAAGTATAATAGATCATGTGTTGGTAAGAAATATGTTTCCCATGCCTTTAGTTTTTCATTACTTTGGAAGAAGAATATTTGCTCCCCATGGCCAACTTTATAACTGTCTCCCATCTCCCAAGCCTTTGCTCTGTTTTTCTTGGCACAGAGCTTCCCATCTACATTCTCCTTCTATTTCACTTAGATGTGGTCATGTGACTATTTTTTCTCCACGTGGGCTTGAGCAGGAGGGAGCTCAGTAGCTTCAGGTTTATGTTTTAAAATAATATTTTCTCTACACAAACTCTTCCCTTTTTCTTCACCTGGATGTATCTGGCTATGATTGGAGCAATCTTAGCTGTTGTGTGTATAAGGCTGAGCTGCTCTGCTTAGCCTGGATCCCTGGATCTTAATGTCACAGAGACTGACCATCCTCATTGATTAGCTGCATTAGAGAGAAAATGATATCCTGTGTGAGGCACTGTATTTAGGCATGGGTGTGCACAAACAGGCAAATTTAGTAATTATCCTGACTAATATATGCTGGAAATCACTAATCCCCTCAGAGATTTTTACACATTTGAATACTTTCACTTGTCCTTGAGAAATGGCAGCTCTAGAACAAAGGTATACTACAGCTTTTCAAAAAATAGAATGTGTAAAATTCTCAAGCGGGCTTCTAATAAAGTCCACTTATTCATTACTGTGAAGTTTGATTTCAGTTATGCAACGTAATGTCAGCAGTTTTCTTAATTGATATTGATATCATGATAAAGATTTTAGACACGTTTTAAAATTTTACTTTTTGTGAGAACATTTGACATTTATAAATTGGAACTTAGATATTATTCCTCCTTTTTTTTTTTTTGCTTGTTTTATGCTAAGTGGTATGGCATTTTTCTTAAAAAATAAGTTTTTTTTTAAATAAAATCATGTTTTCCTTGAATAAGAAAAATTATGTTGGAAAAAGCTAATATATATTCCACATTTTTTTTCAGTTGAAACCAACAGGATGCCTAGTACCCAGAACCTTATGTGATAATGTATAAGTTGTATGCCTAAATTATAATGTTGTTTTTGCAGGATTGCTATTTTTAGTCATACAACAATGCAGAAAGCTACTGAATATTTTTGGATTTTCCAAATCGATATTAAAATTATTTATTCTTTGAAATATAAAACATGGCACAGAATAAGTCCATTCTTATTATGGTTACAAATTATTTAATACAACATTTAGCAGTAGAATGATAGTGTTATAGATTATTTGTTATGGCTTTACTACTAAAGAAGTTTCATTATAATGAGAAAGTGTTGTCAAGGTTTAACAATTATTATAATTTTCCCACATCCATCACTGTTATTAAATCAACTAGGCCAAAATTGCTGAAAGGAAATCGGAATCAAATTAAACTTGTTATCAAAGTAGATAATACAGAAGAACCACAATGAGCAAGCTAGATTTATTTTTTTTAAACTGAACAGGCTTCCATATAATTTTAGAAGTAATTTTAATTGCCTTTGATTTATTATTCCTCTAATCTGTACCAGGATTGGCAGGACTTTAACCGAGATAATGCACACAATATGAGACTTATACAACTACAGGCTTATGGTATATGAACAAGTCCCAAGCTAGTCCTGAGTTGCTGCTTCTAGGATGCATATCATAGTGTGGCACAGGAATTCCTTGGCATGACAAGTTCTGGTTTTTGTTTATTCTCCATTTTATATAGAAAGGTTTTGAACTTTCATATCTATGACATGTCATAAAGAGGAAAGTGATTCCATAGAGAAAATGCAGCTACCTTACTAAAGGATCAAAGAGAATACAGATGTGGGAGATTCAATTTAGAGGAGACAGAATAGTAGCACTCATTACACGGGCATAGACAGTATTTGCCACTGCATATTGGAAGCAGAGGATCCTGAATAAAACAACTGATAAAAGATCCATTGCTAAAACTGTATTCTGAAAAAAGAAATCAAAAAGCAAAGATACAAAGCACACAACAAAGGTTTCTGAACAAGAAAATAATGTGGAACAAAAACAACATAAGGCAGAAGTTAACCGAGTCAAGAACACAAAAACTTTCATTGCCACACTGGTTAAACTTTTTTGATGTGTGCTTATTAAAGAACCAGAGTCCTACATCACACCTATTACAGATTTTTTACATTGTTGCACATAAGTATATTTAATAAATTGTGTATAATTCTTTGGACAAAGAGAAGTTTAACATTCTTAACAAATTTTTGCATGTTTGTGTGGATCACTGGTATGCAACACTGAGATTGAATAGGTCTAAAATTCTCCCCATCCAAATTCAGAAACAATGGAGATTTAGAGAGAGAAGTTAAATATATAGAATCAAAATTAACATTAATGACAGCTAAATTGGAGATGTCTTAAGAGTGCAATTAATACCCTCTGCCTTTCCCACTTTCTTGCTGCTGGAGCAGGACCCTCAGGATCCTTCTTTGGAGCCCAAAGCTTACAGCAATCCTTATAAAATATCCTTCCCTTCCTCTTCTTGTGAAATTCTCCTTGGTTCCTCGCAAGTTCCCTCCTTCACTGGTTGGAGCCAATAAATGTCATTTTGTTAGATTGCAAGTTGTTCTAGTGGTCTTTGACTTTTTAAGCTTTATCAGAATTAAACTCTATTCACCTACTATTGAAGCTGTCTAAATTTATTTACCTTTTTGGAATGTTTCTATTCCCTGGATTGTTTCCATACCCCTCTACTAGTGATTCTTGCCTACACACCCAAGCTACGTTCCCTAGAATCCTTGTCTCAGAATCCACTTCTGGGCTGGGGTGCCTGGGTGGTGCAGTCAGTTAAGCATCAGACTCTTGGTTTCAGCTCAGGTAATGATCTCAGGGTAGTGGGATCAAGCCCTGGCTCAGGCTCCATGCTCAGAGTCGAGTCAGCTTAAGACTCTCTCCCTTTGACTTCCCCACTCCTTCTAAAATAGATAAATAAAATCTTTAAAAAATACATTTAAAAAAAAAGAATCCACTTCTGGGGAACTCAAACTAAAACACTATCCATGTAGGTAGGCAAAGAGGAGAGTGTTTTAATTCCCCAAGGGAAATAGTAAGAAATGTCTTCTTAAAATGATAGACCAATAGAGAGTCGATAATAAGAATGATTCCATATCTATGCCTATAAGACTGGTGAAAAAAGAATACTAGTCGCTTGTATTTAAGATCGATAGTAGTAGAATACCAGGATGAATAGCATGGAATAATAATGGATGACTATATTTGGTAGTCTTCTCTGTGGTTTAGTTTTTGTAGATGAAGATGCACGTATTCCCTGTTGTTTGAGTGATTTTTAGGGAAGCCAGAGACAAAGTGAGATTTTTAGAGGGAAGTCCAACAGAGCAGTAATGTCAAGATTAACAACATGGAAATGTAATACAATTTATCTATTTTTATAATACATTATAAAATCAAAATGCAAATCGGTATGTTGTTCCTCTTCATTTGTAGTAAGGCAATGTAATAGATAAAATTTAAGTCTTTTAATCAAGCAAAGTACACAAGGCATGGTTTTCCTTTAAGTAAGTGTGTAGGTGTGTGTTAATATCTGTTTTTTCAGCTTTTGAGAATAATCAGAATCTCAATAAAAATAGAACCCCGTGTTCAAAATTTTCCTACATATATCATAAAAGGTAATATATATAACGCTAATGATTAATTGGTCCTGAAGCTACCTTGTACTGCTGATGCATCATCATCTGATGTCTGTTAATGGTAAATAAAAATTATTGAATAACTTTATGATAAGGTAACTGTGGTGGCATATTCACTGCTGTTCCTATAAAGGATATACATTCCTACCTGCCCATATGTGACTCTGTGCTTCCCTATGCCATGAGCATTAGGCTTGGCTGTGAATTGTCGTTGGACTGATGCTGAATCAGAAGTACAAGGTAGGCAAGTTCCAAATAGAAGCTTTAAGAAACATTGAGAGGTTCCATTCGCTCTCTTGTTTTTTCCCTCTGGTGTCGGAATGACAGATCACAAACACGGATGTTTCTTCAATCTGCTTCTAGACTGAAGAAGGTATGTGGCATGTAGCTGCACCTGTAGTAAACCAATCAATAAGTAGAGCAAAAGATAAAAAAAATCCATGCTGTTCAAAGCAACTGAAACTTGGTGGTTGTTTGATACAGTAACATAACCTGGGGTAAACTCAATAAATGAGTGACTGACTGGGATAGATATTTAATGGTGTTTATGCACACTGCTCCTGAAAGATATCAAGTAAAACGTTAATGCACACATCCCATCCAATCTTGAAACATTTGATTTCCTTTGAAATCTTTCCACTTATATTTTTAAAAAACAGCTTTACTAGGACATTACTTTTGTTCAAAAAGGAAGATAGAAAGCTGTAAGGGAGGTTTTTGGTTCCCTGAGATAACATTAAAGAAAACTTCTCTGAAATAAATCTTTCCATTGTCACTTTGTTTGGCAATGCACCATGGTAAGATTCCAGATGGATAAGGAGCATGACTTTCTTTTCTAAAAAGGAAGATGGCTATTTTTGAAGGATTAAGGGTAAATATAAGGGGCTGGGTGGGGAACAACATGTGGTCACAGAAAGAATAGTGTTGGCCTTTTATTAGGCCAGTCGATTTTAGAACTCAATGTACAGGAAAGTTGAATTTCTAGAAATATGTGTGTGCTTGTGTGTGTTTATGCCTCTTTGGAGGTTCTTCTCAAAATCTCAGGGTTATGGACCCACTTTAAGATTCCTAATGTAATCTGTATGCTTAGGAATGTAATATTTTGGTCAAAGAAAATACAGTCTCTGACTTTTTACGGTAGTTTGACTTAGCACCTTTTGGCTTTGTGATTGTGCGAAAGTGATTTGCATTCAGTAGAAATTATACTTGAATTTTGAATTTTGATCTTTTCCCAGGCTAGTGATATACAGTAGGACATTCTCTTGTAATGCTGGGCAGCTCGCAGTCAGCCATGTGATCACAAGGTTAAACAACTTCTACACTTGTAACCATTCTGTGCCCATACAATCACTCTGTTTTTCACTTTCATTACTGTATTCAATAAATTACATGAGATATTCAGCATTCATTCTAAAATAGGCTTTGTGTCAGATGATTTTTGCTCAACTGTAGGCTAAGTGTTCTGAGCACTTTTAAGGTGAGCTAGGCTAAGCTATGATGTTCAGTAACTTAGGTGTACTAAATGCATTTTGACTTATGGTATTTTCAACTTATCTTAATGGGTTTATCCAGATGTAACCCCATCATAAGTTGAGAAAGCTCTTAGTATTCACTTCCTAGATACATAAAACTTTTCTATGATGATATTCATTGGAATAGTAATTCATGAAGATACCTTTTCCTCCTAGATAACTTGGTTTTTCCAGTCTTTTAAGAACTTCAAAGTTGTTTGTAAAACAATATCTCATTGTGGTTGTAATGGTTTTACATTTTCTCCAATACTGAAAGAATGGTTCTTCCTGAGGTTATGGTTTATGTCTAGGTTATCCTTCCAGTTTGCTTGCTAGTAGCTTATTGTCTTAATTAATATAGTTTTTAAGTCAAGAACCTGTAGTTTGTTCTATAAAGTCTGGATTTTGAGGGACTTAAATTATTTCTAAAACTTCTATCACAACACCACAATTTGTCCAAGCATAACCATTTTTGCTTTTATTTTAATAATGAATACAAGTTGCCTAACCCACCACCACATATGAAATTTTAAACAATGCCACTAAACTGCAGTTACCTATGGGTTTATCTCCCATCTTATCAACTTGCCTTCTTCCACTGAAGAAATAATTACTTCTTAATTATCCTTAATTTTTTATCATGCCCTTTATATTCATATATGTCTCAAAACACACACACATGTGATTTTGTAAGAAAAATGGATTACTAAAAATATATATTATTATTAGTCATTTTAAACTCAATATAAAGAAAATCATATAGGGGTGTCTGGGTGACTCAGTTGGTTAAGTGTCTGCCTTCTGCTCAGGTCATGATCCCAGGGTCCTGGGATAGAGCCCCGCATCAGGCTCCCTGCTCAGCGGGGAGCCTGCTTCTCCCTCTCCTGCCTGCCATTCCACCTGCTTGTTCTCTCTCTCTCTGTCAAATAAATAAACAAAATCTTTAAAACAAAGAAAATCATATATATATTTTTAAAGATCTTATTTATTGAGAAAGAGGGAAAGAGAGAATGGGGGGAGGGCCAGAGGGAGACAGAGAATCTCAAGCAGACTCTGTGCTGAGTGCAGAGCCTGATGCTTGGCTCAACCTCTTGACTCTGAGATCATGACCTGAACCCAAATCAAGAGTCCCAGACTTAACTAACTGAGCCACCCAGGTGCCCCAAGAAAATCATATTTATAAAAATTTATTTTTCCACTCAATATTATAAAGATTCATCCATGTTTTTGAATATTTTTGTTTTACTCCTTTTCAAGTTAGTATTATGTTCTGATCTATTTATAGAATTGTACACCAACAAATTGGACAATATAAATGAAATGGGCACATTCTTAGAATCACAGAACTTAACAAGACTAAATCTTGAAGAAACAGAAAATCTGACTAGACCTATAATGAATAAGGAGATGGAATCAAAAATCAAAAATGTGTTCCCTTCCCCTAAAACAAAAAACAAAAAACAATAAAACCTTGTACCAAATAGCTTTACTGGTGAATTTTACCAAATATTTAAGGAAGAACTAACACCTAGGTTTTTTTCCTCAAACTATTCCAAAAAGATTGGAGAAGAAAGGATGCTGCCTAACTCATTCTTTGAGGCTGGCAATACCTTAATACCAAAGTCAGACAAGACATTACAAGAAAAGAAAACTACAGGTTAATTTTCCTTATGAATATTGATGCAAAAATCTTCAACTATATTTAGCAGCATCTTAAAAGAATTACACAGCATGAGTCACATGGGATTTGTTCTTAGAATGTAAAGATATTTCAACATACAAAAATCAGTCAATGTAATACACCATGTTTACAGAATAAAGGAAAAAAATACACAATTGTTGTAGAAAAAAACATCTGACAACATTCAACGTGCTTTCATGATAAAAATACTCCACAAAGTAGGAATACAAGGAAACTCCCTCACCATAATAAAAGCTGTATTTGAAAACCACACATTGAATCATACTCAATAATAAAAGACTAAAAGCTATTACTCTAACATGAAGCACAAGAAAAGAATGCCCACTTTCACCACTCATATTCACCGTAGTACTGGAAGTTCTTGCCAGAGCAATGAGGCTAGAAAAAGAAATAAAAGATACCTGCATATGGAAAGGAAAGAGTAAAATTAACTATATCTGTTCACAGATGATACGATCTTACATGTAGAAAACCTAAAGATTCTACACACAAAATCATTAGAATAAATGAATTCAGCGAAGTAGCAGAATACAAAGTCAACATATGCGCACACACACACACTCAATCAGTTGCATTTCTATATAATAACAATGAGCAATACAGAAAAGGGAAATAAAGAAAATAATTCCATATGCAATCGCATCAAAAAGAATAAAACACTTAGGTATATCATTAATCAAGGAGGCACATGGTTTGTATAATGAAACCTATAAAACATTGCCAGAAGAAATCAAAGAAGACATAAATAAATGGAAACACATCCTGTGTTCATACGTTTGGAAGATTTAATATTGTTAAGAAGTCAATACTACCAACGCAGTCCACAGATTCAGGATAATCCCTATCAAAATCCTAATGACAGGGGCGCCTGGGTGGCTCAGTCGTTAAGCGTCTGCCTTCGGCTCAGGTCATGATCCCAGGGTCCTGGGATCGAGTCCCGCATCGAGCTCCCTGCTCCACGGGAAGCCTGCTTCTCCCTCTCCCACTCCCCCTGCTTGTGTTCCCTCTCTCGCTGTGTCTCTCTCTGTCAAATAAATAAATAAAATCTTAAAAAAAAAATCCTAATGACAGGTTTTTTACAGAAATACAAAATCCTAATGACTTTTATATAGAATCTTAAAGGAACTGGGATAGCCAAAACAATCTTGAAAGAGAACACAGCTGTAGGATTTGCACTTCCTGATTTCAAAGCTTACTATAAAACTGCAGTTACCAAAACAGTGTGATATTGGCATAAAGACAGATACACAGACCAATGGAATACAATAGAGTCCGAAAATAAATCCTCACATACATAGTCCAGTGATTTTTAACAAGGATGTCAGACCATCAAAGGGGAATGGATAGTCTTTTCAACAAATGGTAGTGGGAAAATTGGATACACCTGCAAAAGAATGAAATTGGACCCTTACCTAATATCATATACAAAAATTAAAATGAATCTAAGACCTAAATATAAGAACTAAACTATAAAACATAGGGTAAAAGCTTCATATTGGATATGACAACAAAGGTGCAGGCAACAAAATTAAAAATAGACTTCATGAAAATTTTTAAAAATGTGCATCAAATGATACTGTCAATAGAGTAAAAAGACAACTTACAGAAAGGAAAAAAAAATTTGTAAATCATGTATGTGATAAGCAATTAGTAGTAGAATGTACAGAGAATAAAATTGGGGGGTGCCTGGGTGGCTCAGTCATTAAGTGTCTGCCTTCGGCTCAGGTCATGATCCCAGGGTCCTGGGATTGAGTCCTGCATCAGGCTCCCTGCTTGGGGGGAAGCCTGCTTCTCCCTCTCCCACTCCCCCTGCTTGTGTCCCCTCTCTCGCTGTGTCTTACTCTGCCAAATAAATAAAATCTTTAAAAAAAAAAACAAAACAGAAAATGACAAGTGTTCTTGAGGATGTGCAGAAATTGGAACTCTTGTGCACTGGTGGTGAGAATGTGCAATGGTATAGCCACTGTGGAAAACAGCATGGGAGCTTCTCAAAAGACTAAAAATAGAATAACATTATGATGAAGAAATTCCACTTCTGGGTATTTACTCCAAAAATTGAAAGCAGTCTTGAAGAAATATCTGTGCACCCATGCTCATGGGAGCATCACTCACAAAAGCCAAAACATGGAAGCAACTCAAATGTCCATTGGCAGATAAATGCATAAGAAAATGTTACACACACATACACACACACACACACACATGAACATTATTCACCATTAAAGAGGAAAGACATTCTGGTATATGCTATACATGGATGAACCTTGAGAACATTATGCTAAAGGAAATAAATCAGTTATAAAAAGACAAATACTATATGATTCCTAGTATAAGATGTGTTTAGAATATTTATAGTAACAAAAAATAAAACAGTTGACTACTAAAGCCTGGGTGGAGAGGAAAATGAGGAGTTATTGTTTAATAGGTACAGAGTTTAATTTTACAAGATAAAAAAAATTCTGGAGATGACGGTGATGATGGTAACACGACATTATGGATGTTTAATACCACTGAACTGTACACTTAAAATGGCTAAGTTGGTAAACTTTATGTTATGTACATTTAATGCAATAAAAATTGGGAAAAATAGAATAGACATTAATTTGCAATCAAAATATGGCTTAGATTTTACAAAGAGAAATGCACCTTTTTTTGGACAGCATAATGTTTTGATCTATCATGTTCTTATTAGTGAAATATCTATATATTCCTCACGTTCTGTATATTGCCAACATAGCATAGTACTTAAGTACTAAGTACTAATCTTATGCCAACTGACCAAAGAACATATGACTATAAAAGTCTTGAGCTATTTTTCAAGAGCAGGCTGTAAATTCATTCAAGCTTAATGGCAACGCTTTGGTGATTGTTTCTTTAGGATCATTGAGAAAATGTGCAAATACTGAATTTAAAATAAAAAGTAGGTGTTTGGGTTAAATCTGCTTAATTTTAGACTCATCACTTAAGCTTTGAAATACTTTGGAAATAAGAGGGAATACTTTTTACAGATTTTCAAAAATATAGTATCTTAGACTTTTTGGTTTGGAGTGTTTCTAACAACAGTAATTGGTCAAACTGTATATTTGTATACTCTTTTGGCTTGATTATTCATGACTTCACTGGAGAATTTGTAACAAGGTTATGGTATATTCCCCTTTCAGACTCATTATTTTATTAAATCATCTGAGCTCTCACATACTGTATTTTTTTCTAAAATGAGACTGTCAGCAGTTTGTTCCATTTTCATAATGAACTACAATTATCCTATATTAGAAACAGATTTTTACTTTCTGATGTCAGATTATTTTTTTAAAAATGATTCCCACCTGAACACAAGGGTATAATTTAATTTCTGCTGACATCATAAACTATGAGTTCAGCATAAGTAGTTCATGAATGACAGAAGAACAATTAAGTTAAATTATATCCTAAAGATTTATTCCAACAGAATCAAAGTTTTTTAAAAAAGTGTCTTCTATTGAAATTCAAATAATGTACTTTCTTCATAAAGGGCAGTGAGACAGAATATCCTCCCCATAGAGTCATTATTTCATAAGTAAGATTTAGATAGTGTAAAAGATATTTGTTATAATGTGAAGAATTAATTTTCACATAATTAATATATGGTCATAGGTTCCATTTTAAGTATTTTAAATATACTGCTCTTTTCTTAATTTTTCTTTACTATTCAAAAGTCTTTGTAAAAGTCACAAAACATATAGCATTCTTCTTTATTTTGTTAATTACAAATTGAAAAACACTGTAACACTCATACTGAATAACTCTGACAGTATACTACCTTATGGTAAATTGTACATAGATCATGTGAAATCAAGCAAGAAGTTAAATCACATTATCACGTTCTCAATGAGGAAAGTACTTTGACTTCCTTAAATATTATGTTAAAATATATTATTTTACAATTAGCAATGAGCACTTTTCCACAGGGATTACATGAAATTATGGATCTAGTGATGACGATATTTTCTTAGTGTATGGTAATTCAGGCATTGCAATGAATCAGCAACCTCATTGTGCTGATGTCTCCTAAACATCTTTTAATTTTATACTCTCCACTTTATTTCCATTTCTACTCCTTTAGTTTGATCTACAATAACTCTTTCCTTGTCAAATCTTACTTTTCCCTTCAGTGTTGCCATTTGTCTTCCTAATGTGCTTATCAGGTCTATTTAAAATTCATCAATGGGTCTTTATCTCTTGTGTATAAACCCAAAACTTATAGTAGGTTATACAATATTATAAAAGATGTGATTGTAACTTCTTCCCAGGTCTGGTCTTTCCTTAATCCATGAAAGGGGGAAAAATACAAGCTAATAAATACAAGTTTGTCAGTATTATGAGTCTTGATAGTTAACTAGTAGATGCTGAGTACCTTATACTCTCTTTATTTCAGGCCTGAATATATTTTGGGCATTATAGGAATGCAGTGGCCAGATGAAACCAACATGCGTTATATCCCTTTTTTGGGCTAAGGTAAAATTTTCAGATTGCCAAGCCCTTCCACAATTTATCACTCATCCTGCCTCTTAATTCTACATGATTATTGTAGAACTTTTTGGGATAAAATGATGAAGCAAACACCATTGTTTATTTCTAATCTACATACTCTAATTTCAAAATATTATGGTTTTAAGTACCCACGAGTTTTTATTTCCTTATCTCCTGGTGGATATTGTGGGAGAGTCATGCTGAGCACCAAGCAATACAGATAGGATATTGTTTATAGCAGACAGAAATACAATCTAATAGCCATGAGAATGTTGTTAGGAATATGCACATTTCTACTTCCTTCATTTTATAATTAAAGTAGTGCCCAGTCTCCTATTAAAGGTACATCTTCCTATGTATACCCTGAATCTCTACCTATCTGCAACATACTTTTGATCATTCTTTGTTCTCTGTGATATTCAGTATGTTCTTTTCATTCTATTCTATTCTCACTGGCATTTAAGTATACATGTAGTTCTTTTTTTTTTTTTTTTGTATGAAGACCTTGTCTTTACTTCTGCATGCCATGCTGGTTGTGGACATTTGTTTTATTTCTGCTTTAGAACCAAGTTAGTTAGATAGATTTTCCACACTCATTCTGTTTTTTTTTTTTCCCTCTTACATCCATTCCTAAATCCACTAAGTCTGGATATGCCTTACATCACACAGTGGACTATGCTCACTGAATCCAAACACTTTTCTACTTCTAATTTGTTTGACTTTAGTAACTTGACAGGTTGGGGGAATGCATCATTCTTGAAAGAGTATACACACACAAACATGTACACACAATGTGTTTCACAGTTTGTATTAATTTCTTACTGCCATTTCATACTCAAAATAGTCAAAATTGTGTTGATCATTGACATGGTCTGGATGTTTCTGTCCCTTGCCCCAAATTCGTATGTTGAAATCCTAATACCCAGAGTGATGGTATTAAGAGGTAGGGCCGTTGGCAGATGCTTAGGTCATGAGGATGGAGCCCTCATGAATGGGACTGGTGCTTTAATGAAGAGACCCCAAAGAGCTTCTGCCCCCCTTCCACCATGGAAGGACACAGCCAGAAGTGGTAATCTGCAGCCAGGAAGAGGACTCTCACCAGATCATGCTGGCATCCTAATTTTGGACTTCCAGCCTCCAGAACTGTGAGCAATAAATTTCTGCTGTTTATAAGCCACCCAGTTTATGGCATTTTGTTATAACTGCTCCAATGGACTAAAAGTTATCTTTCCATTACAAGTGTGGCCTTCTGCCAGTTCCCTCCACTTCAGTCTTTTCTCAAGTCACTCAGTTAAGTACCTAAACATGACAATTTATTCTTATCACACTCAGTCACCAAAATATTCATATAATGTAATAATTTGTTACTTAAATATGTTTATTTTTTCTATCAAGTCAGCACTGCTTCTCTCCAAGTCACTGTCAACCCCTCTCTAGATTAGGACAAGAGGCTTGCGATCATTGTCCTATAATTTATTTTTCACACCAAACTCAATAATTTTAGTAAAATTAACATATAATCATATCACTCCTTTAGTTAAAATCATGCAACCGATCAATCATAATAACAATTAACAATGATAATATTAAAATAATAATGAAAACAAATTCAAATATTTGTGTATCAAGTATCATATAACAAGTACTAAGTGAATTGCATATATTAACACATTTATTCCTCAAAACATCCCTATGAAATATGTATTGTTGTTATTCTCTTTTTGTATTTATTTTGCCATTTTTGTGGTTTGTTTATTCATTTGCTTATTTAAAGATAAAGAAATTGAGGCAAAGACACTTGCTGAACATCACACAGCTAATAAAAGCACTGACCGGTGCAAGAGATAGAGCTCACATGGCCTGTACTGTGTATTTATTCAGACCTGCCCTTCTGACACATGAACTTTAATGTTTAGCTCTAAATAATTTGAGTTCCTTAAAGAAGGCTTTGTCTTTTCACTTGCAGGTCTTATCTCTTCTACACTAAAAAACTCTTTATGTGGCTAATCTCCTATCATTCTTCAGTCTGTCTTTTAGGATCACTGCCAATCAGAGACTTTCCTTACTCCGCAGATCAGGGTGCTCCCCCATCATGTGCATTTCCAGAGTGATCTCTACTCCCCCTGTCACAACATTCCTATGCTTATAATTGCCTATTTATTTGTTTATTTCTCTTGCTGGTGTATAAGTTTATTGAGGCCAAAAACCTCCTAGATTTGTTCATTGTTATAATTCTAGCCTTGGGTAGTATCTCTTCTGTGACAAGCACTGAATATATATTAGTTGAATAAATAAGGGCTCTAAAGACTAAGTATACACTATCAAGCAAAGCTAAAACATTTGCAAACCTGAATACAAGATCCTGGTTCTTCATTCCATATCTCATATTGAATATCAAGTAAAACTTTCTTATGTTCTGCCATAGATTTTATTTTATCATTTAAATGGTGGTTAGTAGTTTGGGGTACCAATCTGAGATTTGTGCTCCTCCCACTTACCTAAGTATCAGTTTGGCTGTGCTTTCTCTTGCAGGGTTATGAGAAAAACAGCTTGTTTAAAGTACAAAATGAAATGAGACTTCCTCACTTCCTCACATGTTTTTGCAAGCAGATATATGTAACAAACTGTCTCTTAATATGAACTAGCAGTCCCTGGAATGGTTAAATATGCAAATACTTGTAGCTATTCTGAATTTTAAAATATTATTTAAACATTGAACTGAAATGAACCACATTAAAAGTAGAGTGATTAACCATGAAAAAAAAAAAAAAAGCAGAAAGGAGGCAATTTAGGAATGTGGTTCACCCATGGAGAGAAAAGTCATGCTGGGGAAATCACAGGGATGATTTTGAATAATTGGAGTGGAGATACTTGCCTTTTATATTTTATTTAAATTTTATATTTATATTAAAAATTATTTTTTAATAAAAATTTTATGTTTAAGGTATACAACATTTATGTGTGTGTGTGTGTGTGTGTATGTGTTTGTAGTGAGACAGTTACTACAGTTGAGTTAGTTAACATATCATCTCCTTGCACAGTTACTGTTTTATGTGTGTATATGATGAGAGCACCTGAAATCTACTCTCTTAGTAAACTTCCACTATTCAGAACAGTATTATAAACTGCAGTCACCATGCTGTGTATTAGAGATCTAGACTTATTTATGCTAAATAACTGCAATTTTGCACCCTTTGGCCATGTCCCCATTTCCCCCATCCCCTTTGTCCTGGTAACCACCCTTCTATTCTCTACTTCTAGGTATTTGACTTTTTTAGATTCCCCATAAAAGGGAGATCAGTTTTTTTCTTTCTGTGTCTGCCTAATTTTCCTTAGCATAATGTCTTCTAGGTTCATCCTGTTTGATGTAAATGGTAGGATCTCCTTCTTTTTTAAGACTAAATAATATTATACACACACACACACTTAGTATTATATATAATATATTTAACATGTATATATATTTAATATTATATATAGTTTTATATATACATATATTTAATACATGCACATATATATGTACATATATATACATATATTTAGATTATTTCCATATCCTGGCAACTGTGAGTAATGCTCTAGTGAACATGAGAGCACAGATATCTCTTACAAGTGCTGATTTCATTTCCTTTGGGTGTTCACGCGGAAGAGGTATTGCCAGATCACACGGCAGTTTTATTTTATTTATTTATTTATTTATTTTGAAGACCCTTCATACTATTTCCTATAGTGGCTGCACCAATTTGCCTTCCTACCACCAATTTTCAAAGGTTTTCTTTTCTCCACATCCTCACCAACACTCATCTCTTGTCTTTTCTGAGACAGAGTTGAAAATTAAAACTGAGTCTTTTAGTCTGAAATCTCAATCTTCTAGCTAAACATAATTGATTTTAGAAACAAAACTATAGGGCGCCTGGGTGGCTCAGTTGGTTAAGCGACTGCCTTCAGCTCAGGTCATGATCCTGGAGTCCCTGGATCGAGTCCCACATCGGGCTCCCTGCTCAGCAGGGAGTCTGCTTCTCCCTCTGACCCTCCCCCCTCTCATGTGCTCTCTCTCATTCTCTCTCTCAAATAAATAAATAAAATCTTTAAAAAAAAAATAGAAACAAAACTATAGGATATAACAGACATAAATAGTATTTTTCTTTGCTATTAAAATGTCAATTTGCTTAAATGTTATATTATTTGCTTATTTGCTCTGTGTGATGTCTTGATGTAAAGGGACTGAGAAACTACCTTTGCTCAAAGTTGGCTATGTATTTTAAGTTCAGTTAAATTTTGGTGGGGGGACCTGGGTGGCTCAGTTGGTTAGTGGTCTGCCTTCAGCTCAGGTCACGATCCCGGAGTCCTGGGATCAAGCCCCGAATCAGGCTCCCTGCTGAGCAGGGAGTCTGCTCCTCCCTCTGCCCCTCACCTCCCTCATGTTCTCTCTCTCTCACTCTGTTTCTCTCTCAAATAAATAAATAAAATCTTTTTTAAAAAGTTCAATTAAAATTTTTTTAAAAAGTCAGAATTCACCTAGGAAGTCTTTGTTGCTTAGCATTTCTTTTGTGAGCCAGTTGAGTTTTGACTTGTATGTGTGTGCATATTGATTATTGGAAAGACTTCTCTAACTTAATTGCTTCCAAAGAATTTTAAGTTATACAGTTTCTATAAGGATTCACAGACTTCTATGGCCCACACCATTCATTTGTGTGGATGGGTTCCTCAAAAGTTAAAAGTTCACAAGCCAGAGACTATGTATGTTGAAGCAGGAACAACGAATGTGAGTGTGGTTGCATAAGGTAAATGTATATTGGATAGGAAGAAATGTTTAAATTTGGCCTGTGGACTTCTGAGTCTAAACTAATACAGATAAGCTTGTTCAGTGATAAAGAGAAACATAATTTTTTTTTTTTTAAAGATTTTATTTATTTATTCATGAGAGACAGAGAGAGAGACAGAGGCAGAGGGAGAAGCAGGCTCCCCGCGGAACAGAGAGCCCGATGCGGGACTCGATCCCAGGACCCTGGGATCATGACCTGAGCCGAAGGCAGACGCTTAACCAACTGAGCCACCCAGGCGTCCCAAAGAGAAACATAATTTAAACATTGACACAAAGAAACATACGCATGAAATAATAAAGGCAAAACCATGATTTACTACATAAATGATACACACTTCATGAATTCGCTAACCAGGGCTAACATTATTTCATATTTTGACCTAGATTGCTGTGGTCAGATGAATATGTTGTGGGTTAAGTATTTGTTGACATTTAAGAAACATATTTCTCCTATTATTCATTTTTAGAATGCAGAATTCAATGTGGTGATCACAGAAACTATTTTTCATAAACTCCTAAACTCTATCACTTTTATCTGCAAACACTTCATGACTTCCAATATAATATTGTAGTAGAAGAGGAACGATAAAGCTTTTCAAAAACTGGAAATTCTTGTGTGAACAGAATCTTTTATCTCTGCTTAGTCTACAGGGAAGTGTTACAATGATGAATGACTTTCAATTCCCCTACTTTCTTCTCCTTAGCATTACAAATTTTCATTCAGTACCTAACTCTCCTGTCTGACATATTCTCCTTCTCAGGTTGAAAAGTCCCATTATGGGAGTATTTAAACCTTCCTGTCAGTAGTAAATCAGAGTGGGTTTAGTCTGTTTATAATTTCTGTCATTTTCTAGTTTGTATAGTACATTAGTGTAACTAATATTCTGACTTAAATAATGCTCATATCATCATTTAAAAGTTGCCTCACAGTAAAAGATGAATATCTCATCATAAACATAGAAAATTGCCTTTCATAGGCCATCAAGGACTAAAGTCTAAGAATCTAAAATTCTTAATTTCACTCCTGAGCTTTAATTGAAATTTGGAGTGGCTGTCTTTGAGCCAGTGGTATAACAAATCCCAGACAAGGCAGATTTGTTTTGCTAAACTAAAATATAGATGTCACAAATTTTGTCCTTCCTTCAATTTCACATAAAAATCAAATAATGAGGGAGAATAGATATGTCTTTCCTTGCTTTGAAACAAATAAAAACTGAAGATAATGATTTAAAAAAGGCATAGATAAAATTTTATATATGTATATAATAATTTCTCAATTTTCAGCTGCTTCCTCCAAAATCAATGAAGTAAAATTATTTAGTCAGTGGGGAGCCTGAAAAGCAAGAGTTCTGCTTGGTGTAATGACAACAGAATGCATATCTCAAGAAGTAGTATTGTGTATTTCCCTTTTGGAAAATAGCTTGTGTAGAAATGAAGAGACTCACAGTTCTTAAGTGCACAGTTCCCTCTGTGAGAAACAAGATTAGATATCCCAGATATCCTACTTGATAACTGTACTCTGGGAGAAAGGAACCATGGACAGTCCAAGTGATCCATTTAAGGGTAGTGGTAGTGAATCTTCAGCAGGAATATCAAATGAAATTTCCTGCAGAGTGGTGGGTTTGGCTTATAGAAACAGAAAATGCTGAGAAAAATACGTATGCATATGTGATGAATAAATTCTCATGTATCAGCAAAAGTGTGCAGAAACCCTGTTCCTGCAGCTCAAGATTATGTCACCTTCATGGCTTATGCCTGGTCTGAGCAGAATTTCCTTCAGCCAATAACCTCTTTCCTCTCCACATTTCAGCTGAAATAATTTGAAAGCAAGGGCATGTAGAATATTCAGGAAGAAAACAGATGATTTTGGAACAGGACCTTATGTAGGTGTGCAACAAAGCAGTCATAGAAAAACAGGAAGATGGGAATTGGGACACAAGTTTTCCTTTATATTTGGACCAGAGTAATAAAGTAGAGAAGACATATAATAACTCTGGTGCTAAACAAATGCAAGTTATATTTTGGGTGCTCTAGTGATACAGACCTTTTCCTCAGATATCACCGTTCCAGAACAGAGAGCCAAGAGTAGCCTCTCCTACACTGCCAAATGGCCAGCTAAGCAGTGCCATAGAATGCAACGTGACCCCTTGTCTTGATCACTGTGACAGCAGCATAAGGTAGGGAAGAATGTTAACCTTTCTTCGCAGGTGGCAAGTGCCTCTGGAATAGGATTTATCAGACCAAGAGTTGGATGTTCTTTTGTGCAGATTGATTAATGTAGTTGCAACCACAGTCTGCCCTAGGGTGTTAGGCTTGTGTTTGTTGTTCTACTTACAGCATAGGAAAGTAGATTTCAAAAAAAAAAAAATTGACTTTGATAGTTTAGAAATGGGCATTTATAAATAAGAAAGTTTCAGTTTGTAAAGGAAGGACTCACAGTGGGGGGGAGTGTTTCGGAGGCATGTATAATTAACTAATAGTAAATGGATGAGTTTTAAAATTGAATAATATAAATATTTACATAATAATTTCATATGATAAGTTTTCTGTTTTCTCCAAAGAAGTTTTTTTTTTTTTTTTTTAAAGATTTTATTTATTTATTTGACAGAGACAGAGATAGCAAGAGCAGGAACACAAGCAGGGGGAATGGGAGAGGAAGAAGCAGTCTTCCCACTGAGCAGGGAGCCCGATGTGGGGCTCGATCCCAGGACCCTGGGATCATGACCTGAGCCGAAGGCAGACACTTAACGACTGAGCCACCCAGGCACCCCCAAAGAAGGTTTTATTTATTACCACACATTTATAAACTGAACAGATGCTAAGGCTCTGGCACTGACATTAACCCTGGGGAATTACTTACTGCCCACACCCTTGCTTTTCTCACTGTAAAGGCAGATCATAATACTTCCCTTCCTGTGTTTGACGGGAGGATTAAGTGTGTTAGTGCCTGTAAGCTATTCAATAAATGTTAGTAATTATTATAATTAATGTTGCTGTGGTTAATAGCTTTTTGTAAAAATTTTAATGTCCACAAAGTGCTCAGTATTGAGCATTATTACATAAATACAAACAAAATAAAAGGCAATAGCCTGTATGTTTATCATCATATTATTTTAACTATTTAAAATATGCAATGATAGTGAAATATCTACATGTTAACAATAACCACCTGAGCTATGTGAGTTTAGATCAAATTGCAAACTTTTACATATGGTAATTTCCATGTTCCTTTGTGTTTCTATAATCATGTAAAAATAGTAAAAATTATTTAAGCACTTTTAAAAATTAAAGTAATATACATGTCAAATACAATGAATTTGTCCACATTAAAAGTGTAAAATGTGTACTTGCAGAAGATAGAGCAAAATGTCAGTCTTTTAAACACAAGTAAAGACCTCATATAATTGCCTTAAAAATCACAATATCCTCAAGTATTAAATAGACAAACAAAAAGATAAATTCCACATAGAAAATATAACTAGATAGAACTAGGTATTTACCCAAAGAATACAAAAACACGAATTCAAAGGAATACCTGCACCCTGATATTTATAGCAGGATTTTCTACAGTAGCCAAATTATGGGAATAGCCCAAGTGTCTATCAGCTGATGAATGGGTAAAGAAAAAGTGATATATATATATATCCATAATATTGCTTTTCAAGTGCTTATGCTTTGACATGGTTTTACACTATTGTGTCTCTGTTAGACACATGTTCATGTGCATTACTCATATATAGATTTCTGTGGTTTTATGCATAATCTTTTATCAACCCTATTTTACAGCTGTGGAAATTGAAGCATGGAGATGCTTAAATATCTTCCTAATGCCACATAAACAATAATTTATATTGTATAAAGTATGTATATATGTATTATGTATATATTATACACATATATGTTATATATTTTTTGCATATAATACAGTATAGAATGAAGGTAAAGATGAGCAAACATTTTCTGTAAAGGGCCAGATAATAAATAGTTTACTCTTTGATTACCATCTAGTGTCAACTACTCAACTCTGCCATTATCAGGAAGGCGGTCATAGACAATACCTACAGGCATGACTTTCTTTCGTAAAAGCTCTATTTACAAAACCAAGTGGCAGACTGATTTGACATATGGACCATAGTTTGTTGACCCCTAATCTACAGCATATAATGTGTGTATAGCGATAAAAGGTTTGAACAGAGGAGTAGCTGAAGTCGCCTAGGGAGCCAGGTGAATACATCCCCACTAGCGGATACTGAGATCTGAGGAAGGATTAGGAGTTGCCAGTGTGTTGAAGGAGGGGCATTTCAGGCACAGGGAATGGGGAACACAATGAATATGCTGCTGCAGAGCATCTTGTTTTGAAATATTGGAAGAGCACTAATGTAGCTGGAGTTCAAGGCAAGAGATAGAGGCGAAGAAAAATCCATGCAGAGCACTATAAACCACACTGAAGAATTCTTAGATTTGTATTAAAAACCATGAAATCAATTCAGTGGTTTTCGTTCTTGTAAATGAGGGTGTCTTCAAGTGGTTTTCTGGAAACACACACAAAGATGGAAGGTTGTAAGCAGTAAGTTTATTGGGTGTGCTCTCTAGGGACACCATATAAGAAAAAAAAGGCAGGTTTGAGCAGAGGGAGAAGCTGACCCACCATGCAATTCCAGCTGAGGTCACAACCTGTTTTACAGGAAACTTTGAGATGATCCTTCAGAGTTGCCCCAAATTGTGACAAGAGGTAAGGGCCCTTGAGATTTGTATTATTCATTCACTGACCAGGGCTTGCCCCCTGGTAAAAGAGGGGCTGCCAAGATTGGTGAAACACTTCACTTAGACCTACAGTAATTTCTTTTGAGAGGTTCAGCAACTACTCCCAGTGACTGGGGAATATCTTCTAGCTGTTTCACAGTAGGAGAAGGGATTAGGGGGGATCACCTCAGACTAGACTGGGTTAGTGTTTTGATGAGATTATTCTGGCTGTGGTGTAGAAAATGTATTGGTAGGGATCAAATACAAAGGGAGAAAGACCAGATAGGAGTAAATACAGTGGTTCAGGTCAAAATTAATTAAAACTTGAATTAGAACAATGGTGGTAATGGACATAGAGAGTAAGTATTAGTATGAGATATTATTAGGGAGGTGCAATTGATGGGTTTAGGGATATCTTGGGTATGGAGCATGAAGGAGATGATGAGTCAAGGACAAGTTTTGGTTTCTCATCTGCAGAATGTTGGAGTGACTGGGCTATTTCTAAATATTTCAAATATTGGAAGAGAGGCAGGTTTGGTTGAAAAGTCATGAAAAAATTTGGAACATGCTGAGATTGAGCTAACTATTCTATGTTCAAGGGATAGGTATGAGTAATGCATATGATTTTGTGTTTTAGAGTTTGAGGGTAAAGATAAAATGTAGAATTCATTGGTTTAATCCATGCTTACTATGGTTGTCTATGTGAATGTGGTGGCCTATGTGAATTATATAGATAAGAAAAAAAGTAAACTTTGGAAGATGTCTTCAGGAACAACAATATTTAACAACCCAGTAGAAGATATAAGAACAAACCAGGAGATTTGTAGTTTAATGGAAGTAAATTTAAAGAGTTTTTTTTTTTTTTTTTTTTCCCCAGTGAGAGAGTGTCAGCAGAGGGGCAGAGGGAGAGGAAGAGAGAGAATCTTAAGCAGGCTCCATGCCCAGCATGGAGCCCGACAAGGGGCTCCAACTCACAATCCCGAGATCATGACCCTGGGATCATGATCTGAGCTGAAATCAAGAGTCAGACGCTTAACAGACTGAGCTACCTAGGAGCCCCAAGAGTATTTTTAAAATAAATAGTTGGGCGCCTGGGTGGCTCAGTTGGTTAAGCGACTGCCTTCGGCTCAGGTCATGATCCTGGAGTCCCGGGATCGAGTCCCGCATCGGGCTCCCTGCTTGGCAGGGGGTCTGCTTCTCCCTCTGCCCTCTTCCCTCTCGTGCTCTCTGTCTCTCATTCTCTCCCTCTCAAATAAATAAATAAAATCTTTAAAATAAATAAATAAATAAATAAATAAATAAATAAATAAATAAATAAATAAAATAAAACAAATAGTCAATAGTGTTGATTACTACAAGTTAATACTGAGACACACATCAACTAAGGTAAAACAGAGATATTTCAGGTGGATTTGACAGCAGATTTATACTGCAGTTTGGAAAGGATTGAAGAATTGAAAAGTATATAAAAGGCTAACAAATGAAAGCCAAAACAAAACAAAACAACAAAAAATAACCTTCAAAAGCTGTTTCAGGAATTTGATTTTGATGCAAAGGAAAAACAATACAAACATTTTCGTAAATTAAGTGTATTCACTAACCAGAACAGGAATCAAAACACTACCAGCAGATGAGAAACGTCCTTTTCTATTGTCCAGTCTCTGCTCTTACTGATAATCACTATCCTGATTTCTAAAAGTACAGGTTAGTTTTGATTATGTTTGTACCTTATATGAATGGAATCAAATAGTACATACTCTTGTATCTGACTTTTTTTTTTAAAGATTTTATTTATTTATTTGACAGAGAGAGACACAGTGAGAGAGGGAACACAAGCAGGGGGAGGGGAGAGGGAGAAGCAGGCCTCCCGCAGAGCGGGGAGCCCGATGCGGGACTCGATCCCAGGACCCTGGGATCATGACCCAAGCCGAAGGCAGACGCTTAACGACTGAGCCACCCAGGCGCCCCTTGTATCTGACTTTTAATAAATCAACATTATATTTGTGAGAAATGTTCATATGGTGACATGCAGTTATAGATTATTCAACCCTCATGCTTTATAGTATTCCACAATATTTTTATCCATTCTACTGTTGATGGGCATTTGGTAGTTTGCAGTTTGGGGCTATTACAAAAATTACTGCAAGCAATAAGCTAACACAAATCTCTAAGTGAACATATATGCATTTCTATTGGGTATATAGTAATCCAGGATGGAATTCCTGTGCCGTAAGTTATACCAATGTTCAGCTTTAGTAGATGTGGCCAGTTTTGCACAGTGGTTTTATAAATTCACACTCCTGCCAAGACTGAATGTGTTTCATGTGTTTCCTATTTTTATCAATACTCAGTAGTTTCTTTTGTCAGTGTTGAGTGGAGTGAAATTTCATTGTGCTATTTCATTTCCTGGAAAGGCACCTAATCATATTTATTCACCATTTGGATATCATTTTGTTGTGGGTTTTTTTGAAGTGTTCCCCCTCCCCCCATTTTTCCATGGAGCTTTTTGCCTTTTTCTTATTTATTTGTAGAAATTTACTATATTTTTGAGATATAAGTACTTTGTTAAATAAAAGCCCTAGGGATTTCTTCTTTCACCATTTGAGTTGCATTTTTTTTCTAAGTGATGAACTAAAATCCTTTCATATAATTTAATTTGTCATATTTTTATCATACGACTAGCACTTGTGTGTCCATTTGATATTGCATATTCCAAAGTCAAAAGATATTTTCTTATGTATTCTACTGAAAGTTATATTTTTACATTTCAATTTGGGATCTGAATTCCATCTGGAATTATTTGTGTAAGCTAGGGGCAATATACTTTTCCCCCCATATTTAGCCAATTGATTCAGTACCATTTAAAAGAACATTATTCCCTACTCCTACCCTCCACTCCCCTACTCCTGACCCTGTACCACTGTGTTGCATTTGTCACCAATTAGGTAAGAAATATGTGTGACACCACCTTTGCACTCTTTTCTCTTTCTTTGGTCAGTACTGTTACTTTGTAATAGGTCTTGGTGTTTGATACTGTAAGTTCTCTAGCTTTATTCTCTCTCTCTTTCTCCCTCCCTCTCTTTCTGTCTTTTCAGGATTGTTTTGCTTATATTAGCTCTTTTCAGTCTCTCATAAATTTTAGATTCAACTTACCATTTTTGGTAAAAAGAAATACTTAGATTTGGATTTGGATTTGGATTATATTGAAATTATAGATGAATTTAAAGAAAAATAAAGTTTTCCAACCACAAACTTGATATATCACATTTAATGTTTAAGAGTTTTTAGTGTAGAGATCTTACATATTATTTGCTAATATTATTTCTAGACTTTGGTGTTTTTTCATCCTATATAAATAATAACATTTTAAGATATTTTGCTTATTTTTTTATTTTTTTAAAATTTTTATTTATTTATTTATTAGAGAGAGAGAGAGAGAGAGAGAGATAGCATGAGAGGGGAGAGGGTCAGAGGGAGAAGCAGACTCCCCCCTGAGCTGGGAGCCCGATGTGGGACTCAATCCCAGGACTCTGGGATCATGACCTAAGCTGAAGGCAGTCGCTTAACCAACTGAGCCACCCAGGTGCCCAAGATGTTTTGTTTATTAATAGTATTTATAAATATACTTGTTTTTTTCTATTGGTTTTATATCCAGTGGCATTGCTAAGTCACATATTTATTCTGTTAAGTTTGTCTCTAGGTTCTTTTTTTTAGGTATCTAATTATATTGTTAGAATTATTATTATACTATGACATCCATTTTTTCTCTTGGCTTGCTCTATTAGCTAGGGATTCCATTGCAGTTTTAAATAGAAGGGGTCATAGTGGGCATCCTTGCTTTATTTTCTATTTTAGTTTTCCTATTTTAGAACATTCTCAATAATTTAGCATATCACCATTGGGTAAAAAAAAATTACAGTAGGTTTTTATACATAGGCTTAATTAGATGAAGAACGCTCTCATCTATTTCTAGTATGGTTAGATTTTTTTTTTTAAGATTTTATTTATTTGAGAGAGAGAATGAGGGAGAGAGAGCACATGAGAGGGGGGAGGGTCAGAGGGAGAAGCAGACTCCCTGTTGACAGGGAGCCCAATGCAGGACTCCATCCTGGGACTCCAGGATCACGACCTGAGCCGAAGGCAGTTGCTTAACCAACTGAGCCACCCAGGCGTCCTAGATTTTTTTTTTTTAATTATGATTTGGATGTTTTATTTAGTCAAATTTATTTTCTGCATCTATCAAGATAATTGTTTTATCTTTATTTTTTTGTTGTTGTTAATGTGGAGAATCACGTTGAGTGATTTCCAAGCTTTAAACCAATAATGTATAACTAGAATGTAATTAATGTAATATACATACATACATACATACATATACATATAATATTTGGTGCTATTTCTTGAAGTACTTATCTATGGTCATAAGAGAAATATTCATTTAAAGTTTATTTCTAGCTCATGCAGTATCTGATAAGGATTGGTAGGAACATCATGTTCTCAGTGAATTGGAAATCTAGGCTCCTCTTCAAGATTATATCCCCATTTAAACACATGGATTATAATGTCACTGTGGCAGGGTAAGAGTGAAATTGAGGAGGCACTGCTGCTTTTAGCTCCCTGAAACCAAAAGTGACATATTTCAGTTATAGCAAGGTCCGTGGCCAGAACGAGGTACAATATCCAACCCATTTGCAAAGGAAGGTTGAGAATATAAAAGAGCACCTATTGCTTACTGAGCATTGTCTTTGTCTCAACTGTTAGCATTATATTAAAAGAATATTATTCCCTACTCCCACTCTCCTAGATTCATCTTCCGCCTCCCTATATTAACTCCAACTTCTGGTCTACACTCCTATTTAAGATATGTCACCGGTATTACTGAGTTTTCTCAGCATTCACATTTAAACTTTTGGTCTGTTAGGACATCAATTGCTTTAGCTAGCATACTTGAACTCATTTTAAGTGGCTAGATATTTACAGTGACATCTTTACGGTGACTTTCAATACATATTTATTTAGTTAATGACTAAAACACTGAATGAATCTTGAGTTGAGATTCCCTACTTAACATGTTTCCCCTACACTCTATCCTTTAAAATCATTTTTTCTTGGATATACTAAAAATGCAACATAAACCCCTTTTATTTTTAAAAGGATCTTATAAACTTAAAAATAAATGTAAAAAAATATTATCCTCAATCAATGCATTGTAATGCAGTGTAATGCTTTGATTTCACGAAAATCTTATTATCAACAGATTATTAGGGCCATGAAATCCTAATAACCTCTTTATTTAATCCTGAGCATTATTATTTTTTACTTCATTGGAATTATATTTGGAGGATTTGACTTCTTTCTGTTAATCCTACTTGGTAATATATTGGCTTTTTAAATATGAGTCTGTACCGTTAAAATAATCTGTTAAATTTAATGAGCTTGTTGAAGTCAAATTTTCAGTGCTTTTGTAAACCATACTTTCACAAGGAAAATATTCCTCTTACATTTATATAATTATTAACATATGACTTAGATTAATTTATAGTATTCCATGATGGGAAGTAGCAACAAATAAACAAGCTAGAAAATGAGAATGTGTAACTGCCTTGCTTAAATAAATGGAATCTATTCTTTAAAAAAAAAAAAAGTCATTTCAGAAATGAGCTTTTAAAGGATAGCCATTCGGCCCTTTCTTTTTGTCTCTCACATGCATGCTTTAGATCTTTATTCAACATTTTTTTAAATGCTGGGTATTCTGCTAGGCATGAGAATCCACCCCCCCCCCCCAAAAAAAAGATAATCTCTGCCCATAAGCAGGAAATAGTCTAGGAGGAAAAATTAGGCTTGGTCACAGAGACACCAATTTAAAGCTGTTATAAATTCTGCACTAGAGATACAGAAAGCCCATTAGAGTAAGAGCTTAAGAGACCCAAAAGGATAAATGAAGAAACACATTGCCTTTATGACTTGGTTGCATCTTAAAGTTGCATTTTTACTTTTATGCATTCAGTGTCTTTATGAAATTTTCTATCACTTCAAAGAACTTGAAGTTTCGGGGCAATCTTAGAGTGACTTTGAAATTCCTCCCATGTATTCAGCTTTTATTGCTAGTGTCTGCCACTAGGTGATTAATGATTGTTCATTAAGTATAGTTACTATGGCCAGACTTTCCATGCATAAACAAGAAAGGGGGAAACAGGAATATTACTGTTTAAAATTTTCACTGATTCCTTTTTATAAATTAAAACATATGCATTTTATATGTGACATAAATTTTTCAGCTTAAGTTCTATATACACTGTAAAATGTATATTATAAATGTTAAAAAGTAGCAAAAATTCTCAGAACAAATTATATACCTGTTACTAATTTACACTGGGATCAATTATTTATGTATTCAGTTGCGTCTTTCTCTAATCATCAGGCTTCCCCACAATATATTTTATTTGTTTTGTTTTATTTCTGTTCTTTTTCAATGGTTATCATCATTGAACAACATTCATCAATCAATAACATTCATTCATTAAACATTTTACAAGTAATATAGTATGTACAAGACTCTGTATATTCTTTGTGTTTGAATCTCTTTATTACTTGGTATTTATATTCTTCCAGGAAAACTTATTTTGGTACTTGTTGAATTGTTAAACTCTCCTTCTCTGACCTTCCTGCTTACGGACAAATAATTCAAATTAGTTTGTGTCCCATTACTTCTTAACTCCCTAAACTGATGCTGTTTCCTTACCTCTTTTTCAGTGGCCTAAATTGGCAGACTTTAAACCTTGATGTGTGTTAAAATTATTTGGGATACTTAATAAAATCCAGACTACTGGAACCTATCTTCCAAATGTTCATTTACTGAAGATGAGTGTGGACCCAGGAGCATGATACCGTACTGGTGATTTCAATGCAGAGGATTTGCATGATACAGACCATCGTGAAAGAAAAAATGAGGATAAGTTAAGAATAGTTATGTGTGAATTTATTAGTAATAGAGCATATTATTTTAATCTTTAAGATTCACATAAAGTACTAATATTATGGTAGACAAAATAATGGCCTTCTCAAAGAGGCCCATGTCCCAATCCCCTTGAATATGGTAGTTTAGATGGAAAGGAGGAATTAAGGTTGCTAATCAGCCACCTTTAAAATAGGAAGATTATTCTGGATTATTCAGGTGAATCTAGTGTTTCACAAGGGAAGAGGGAGGCAGATTAGAAGAGTCCAAAGAAATTTTAACTACTGAAGGATTGTCAGAGAAATACAACATCGACCACTTTGAAGATGTAGGAAGGGGGCCATAAACCAAGGAATGTGGGCATTCTCTAAAAGCTGGAAAAGGCAGGGAAACAGATTCTCCCCTAAAGCCTCGAGAAGGAATGCAGCCCTGTCAAACGACTTGATTTTAATCCAGTGAGACGTGTTGGACTTCTAACCTAGAGAAGTGTAAGATAATAAATTTGAGTTAAACCCCTAAATTTGTGGTAATTTATTATAGTAGCAATAGAAAACTAATGCAAATACATGGCAAGGTGGTTTTGTTGTTGTTATTGTTTTTGTTTGTTGTTTGTTTTTGAGAAATCAATAAGAAGACCTGAAAAGTAACAATTTCCTTCCCAGTGCTTCCCTATTTCTGGTTCTACTCCTAGAAGTAACTTTTTTCAATCAGTTGTGGGTTTTTATGTTTTTTTGTTGTTTTTTTGTGTTTTTGTTTTGTTCTTTTTTTTTTTTAAGTTTTACTTGTGTTCATTTTCAAAGATTTAAATATTATCCTTATACTTCTATTTCCTGGTTTTTCTAACTGAGGTAATAATTATCCATCTTTCTCTAAAAATTGTGAGGCTTAAAAGATATGTACTTGTCTCCAATTCCCATTATCTCTCCTCTTCTGAGAAACCAAAAGCTTTATAGTATATTTCTTGTTGATTTACATGCCGTGTCACATTAAATTCAATAAATATCAGTAATTACTTCTATTTGAGATAAATGTGTTAGTATCTTAATTTAATATGCCACCTTTTTTCCACCCTTCCTACTGCAGCCTTCTGTCAGATTTACACTATATTTATAATATCTTAGTTGTTAACATTTTTTTTCATTTTGCAGAACTATAATAACTTTATGCTCCATAGATAGATAAACTGTAAACATTAACCATAGAATTATCAGAATTTATACTGTCAAGAGCATCTAAACATTTTCCTTATGGATAAACTAGTTCCTTCATTTTCTAATTTGTATTTTCTCCTAATTACTTAATATTAGTTTTAAATCAGCATTACATGCTCTGAAGAGTTTGGAGTTTGAAATATACATTATAATGATATATTTCACATCTGATATTATACAGATTTATGTAGATATGCCATATATGATAAAAATAGCACAGCATGTCAGAGGGTAAATGGCGATACATTTTACAAGGTATTTATTTCAAATTATGAGTACAAAATTAACTCTAAATAGACTATAATAAATTAAAGATGCATATCCTAACACCTAATAGGGAAAAAAAATGATGCAAAAGGATTAGCTAAATTGCCAATAGAGGAAATAGAATAATAAAGAATATAAATTTAAAACAATGTAGACAGGAGAAGGAGATACAGAAAAATAAAATGATGGGACAAGTAGAAGGGAAATAGCAAAACGTTAAACTGAACTCCAAATCTATCAATAATTATATTAAATATGAATGATTAAGTGAGGTTTTAGATATTCCAAATATAGATATATTTCATTATAAAATATTATATCACCACTGATCTCTTCTGAAAGTCTTTAAGCTTTGGAAATGTGTCAAAGTCACAGTAGTGGATACAAGTTGCCAACAATTCTAACTTCATCTTTGAAGCCTGAATTTTATCATTGGAAACACATATTACCAATTTCCTTGAACTGACAGATTTAATTCATTCATTTTTAAGAAAATATCTGCCAAATATTCAAGCCAGAATCACCATAGTTTGGCTGTCATGGATTCTTCCAAGCAAAGTATATTCCATGAAAAAGCAGCTAGCTTTCATACTTCAAAGAAATGTACAAGTACTTTTTTTTCCCAAGACATTCATCATACCTCTGTATGTATCAGAAGAGCTTTCTACCTATTTCTCACTTTATCACACAGAATATTAAAAAGAGGTATATTCAAAGGCTGGGATTTAATAATTTTAACAATTTTATTGCTTCATCAAGGACATTCCTAAGTAAAATGGGCTTTTTCCCCCCTGCAAATTTATGAGAGTGGATGATAGAATGATTACTATATTACATTTTGGTGCTAATTCTTTGATTCATGATGAGATACCAAAAATTTTACTTACCATAACTTTTGCATTATTAATATAAATGTCAACACATTGAAAAGGCCAATACTGTCATTATCGTGAATACAATCTTGATTTGATTACACTCTCAAAAAGTTCATTATATATACATATACAATATACATATACATATATATGTCAAAAATTCAGCAGAAGCAAAACTAAAAACAGCAGGTTAATAAAATAGTAATTAGGAAGAGTTTACATGCGCATAAAAACAGTGTGTAACCTGGGAGATCTAAACCAGCTGTGGAATGAGACTCCACTATATTGTTCCAAGACAGCATAAAGTGAAAATACAGAGGGTGTTTATTTTTTATAATGATTGGTTATAGCATTAAAGTTTTTCTAGTGACAGGTGATTTAGTTATTTGGTTAAAAGTGCTTACATGCTGCCATTTTTGGGGAACAGCTTGTTTTGTTTATGATTTTTAGAAGCATTTACAAGAAGCAACCCAGTTAAGTTTTACTTATTTTGCAGAATAGACTAAATTAATTTTTGCTTATGTGGCATAATAGGTTTTGTCTGCTCAGGGAATTTTTAAGCCTGCTCTTCATTTTATATCTAATTTTAACATATAATAAATATGAACTATATATTTTTATATATAACATACGTATGTGTGTATGTGTGTGTTTATATATATATAAATATATATAATTTCTATGGGGGGACAAATATAAACAATTCTGGTTAAAGGGTATACAGGAGTTTTTTGTGCTACTTTTGTATCTTTCTGAAGACTTGAAATTATGTCAAAATTAAAAACTGATACCAGAGTTAATAAAATAGCACAAAGTGCCAGATTGCCAAATCAGATACATGAGAATCAGAAATCTTAGCAATTCCAAGCATTCCAATAATTTTCTGTATATGAAGAATTGCAAGGGACAGGGAAAGCGCAGAATTCAGGATTTCATTGCCACTTCCCAGATCTTTTCTTGCCATGTTTGAATGGTTTTTGGCCCATATTTAACATATGAAGTTGCTGAGTGGCCATGGTACTTACTTGCACAAAAGGAATCTATCTCAGTGATAAGACACCTTCTTTTTTTTTTTTTTTTTTTTACTCCAATAATCACATAGCTTACATAAAAATTTCAGGGAGTCATAGCCCATAAATCCATAGATACTAGATTGGTTTAACATAATCTAACCTAGGCAGACAAGATAAAGATTCTCTACTAGTAAATAACATTAATGTTTTCCAGGAGATATATCATTAGCATCTTATAAGGGGATTTGACTAGATCATCTTTCTTACTTTACCTGGCCGTTCCTGATAAAGGAAGAAAATGGATTGCAGGGCTATTCCTAATTCTTTTGTTCCCAACTAGAAGGTAAATGGGGGTAATCCTAACATATCTTTACAAATAGGTAATTCCATACTAATGAAACTGATCATGATTAGGGATATTAATGAAAACTTTCTTAATTGATTTTATGAAAGAGAATTCTGAATAATATTAGCTATATTTTAGGCTTAGGTATAAACATGTTTCCTTTGTTCATGAGGATCACTTTGTCCCTGATATTCAATTAATTATTTTTTTTTACCAAAATAAGTTTAGCAACTTAATAAATTGAAGCCTCTACATTTTTAGTAGACCATAAGACACAATAAGTTGATGAGAAAGTAATCCACTCCCTTGAGTTTAAAATTGTAAAGGAAATCTTTCAAAAAGTGGATCACTGTGTCAAGTGCTACAGTGAAGTAAGCTGAGAACTAAGAAATGGCTATTGAATTCAGCAACATATAGCTGATTTATACAAAACAGTTTCGGTGGTCTCTGGGGAAAAATACAGATTACTATGGATCCAAAGGTGAATGTCATCAGAGAAAGTCAAAACCTTTAGTTTAGTAAAGCTTTTAGAAGTGTTTTGCTATAAAGAGAATCAGAATAGTAAAAGGAAGAACATATGGATTCATATAATTGATTTTAAAATGAGAAACACAATACTGTATTTCTATTCTGATAAGGATGATCCCATAGACAAACAAAAATTTTATAATCTAAGAAAGTGGAATTAGTGGGAGGATCATAATATTTGGGTAGGTCAAGGAATCTTTCTAGTACAGAAATGAAGGAGAAGAGAGAGTAGCAGAAATAATTCATCCATTGTAACTGGAGGGAAAACAGAATATGGAGGTAGAACTTTATGGGAAATTTTTATGATAAAATGATACTGCTTATACCTACTGATAGCTTTCTCCCCCACCCCCACCCAGCAAAATAGGAACCAAGATTATTAACTGAGAGTCAGGACTGGGAGTTTTGAGGTCTGAAGGAAGAAGAGAAGAGTGAATAGACTAAGTATAAGAGAAAATTGCTCAGTGAAATGTAGGATAGTTGGGTAGTTCTCTGACCAACAGGAAGTTTGTGGTTATAAATAATAATTGAAATGATTCAGCATGGTTGGCATGTCTCAGCAGCTGAAGCACGATGACCTTGCCTATTTCATTTCTGTGTATTCAGGATCTATCATGGATCCCGGCACATGGTTAACATTAAATATTTTTGGAATGAAATAAATACATTTATTATATTGGTAGATGCTGATAGAAATTTTAAAATACATTCTAATTAAAAGAAACGAAAAATATATTCAAATAAACTAAAAATGGAAGGACTTTTTCTCAATATTATAGAGTATTTATTCAAAGTAAAGAGCAAAATTCTTACAAAATGCCAAAACTCTTATTTTTAAAATATGGCTCCTAATTATTTGAAAGTTACCTCATCAAGAGGTGGAGTCTGTCTTCCTTACTGTGATTGAACTTTTGATTGTTATAAATAGAGTACTTTGGAAATGATATGAACTGTCTTTCATGGCTAGGTCATGAAAGCTAGTAAGGTTTCTGCCTTGCTCTCTGGAATATTCACTCTCGAAGCCTCCAGGTGACAAGTAAGCAATCTTCATGTTCTGAGGAGGCCATGCATGGAGGAAACCCAAACGAGCCTATGCTGAGACCACATGGAGAGGCTATAAGACAGGAGTTATCTAGCCAGCCTCCAGCTAAGTGGTTCCCAGCCCCCACCACTCCAGCTCCTGCCAGCCTGCAATTGCCTGCAAACACATTGGAGACCTAAGCGAGAAACACCTAGTCAAGGTCTTCTTGAAATCTCTGGCCCATAGAGATTGTGAGAAGTAATAAAATTATTTCTTTATAATTTAACCACTAAGTTTTAGAGTGATTGGTTATGGAGCAATAATTAAACAGGACATTATATAAGACAATGTTTTTTAAACCTATTGGACACTGTTCTCTCATTTAAAAATCAAAAAAGGTGATTATATATAAATATGTAAGTATGTTTATTTACATATATATATATATATGTATATATATGGGAGTGAGAGCAGGAGTAATTAGAAATAAACATATCATTGCTTTCAGAAGTTATGGCATTTTTACATAGAAAACCTAAAAAAATCAACCAGGAAGAAAACTATTCAAACTAAAAGGAAACTAGTAATGTGACCAGATACAAGAAACTAGATAAATGCATTTAAGTCAGTTTCACTTTTCATAACTGAAAAACCTCATGACAAATATGAGGAAAAAATGCCTTTTTAAAATAATACAATTGACAAGGGTGCCTGGGTGGCACAATCCGTTAAGCCTCTGATTCTTGGTTTCGGCTGGGGTCATGATCTCAGGGTTATGGGATTGAACCCCCGGTCAGGCTCCGTGCTCAGTGCAGAGTCTGCTTGGGATTCTCTCTGCCTCTCCCTCCCGTGCCCCTCCTCCACTCACACATGAACAGGTGCATGCACACTCTCTCTCTCTAATAAATAAATAAATCCTTACAAAAATAAAAAATAAAAAAATAATATAATTAACAGAATATTTAGGAATAAATAAAAAACAAATATCTAGAAATTGTATTATGACAGTGCTAGGGTATTAGTGAAGACATAAAATAGAATCTAAATCAATGGAGAAAAAAAATCTTCCTAAATGTTAAACTCTGGAATTCTGAAGATTTCTATTCTTAACAAATTAATATGTCACAGTTAATGTAGTTTTTCAATATAAATTGATAAAGTGTTACTAGAATTTACTTGGGTGAATAAACAGAAGAAAATACATCAGAACTTTTTTTTTTTTAGTAATATAATATGGATAGGCTTTTCTAACAAAATTCAGTCCTTGATGCTATATTTTAAAGTAAGAAATGATAAAATACATTTTATCCTTATTAGGTCCTAATCCTATGAAAGTTATAATTCTTTTTTGCTTAAATGTATTTTTCAGTACCATGCTGTCTTGGTGATCACAGCTTTGTAATATAGCTTGAAATCGGGCAACGTGATGCCCCCAGCTTTGTTTTTCTTTTTCAACATTTCCTTGGCGATTCGGGGTCTTTTCTGATTCCATACAAATTTTAGGATTGTTTGTTCCAGCACTTTGAAAAATGTCATTGGAATTTTGATCGGGATGGCATTGAAGGTATAGACTGCTCTGGGTAGCAGAGACATTTTAAAAATGTTTATTCTTCCAATCCATGAGCATGGAATATTTTTCCATCTTTTTGTGTCTTCTTCAATTTCTTTCATGAGTGTTCTTAGTTCCTAGAGTATAGATCCTTTACCTCTTTGGTTAGGTTTATTCTGAGGTATCTTATGTTTTTTGGTGCTATTGTAAATGGAATCGTTTCTCTAATTTCTCCTTCTACAGTTGCATTGTTAGTGTATAAGAAAGCAACTGATTTCTGTGCATTGATTTTGTATCCTGCCACATTACTGAATTGCTGTATGGAGGACATTAGGAGAAGGAAGGGAAAAATGGGGGGGGGGCGCGGAATTGGAGGGAGAGATAAACCATGAGAGACTATGGACTCTGAGAAACAAACAGGGTTTTAGAGGGGAGAGGAGAGGGGGGAATGGTTAGCCAGGTGATGGGTATTAAGGAGGGCACGTACTGCATGGAGCACTGGGTGTTAATATGAAAACAATGGATCACCACATCAAAAACTAATGATGTATTGTATGGTGACTAACATAACATAATAAAATTTTTAAAAATGCATTTTTCAGTAAGGAGTAGGATTAAATGTCAGTTTGTTGAGTGCCATCAAAACACATTACATTTCACTGAAAAGTCATATAAATAATGTTCAAGTACGTAGCAAAGCTTTCAGAATTTTAGAATTACCTTTCACAGACTTTCTATGGCTAATGTAAGGCAGTGTCCTAAACATTCATGAACTTCCATTGGCCACTGTTAGACAATGCCGAATAAATGGGGAAGGGCAGCATGTACTCAAATACTGGTATCAAGCAATATCCAATGACTGGAGCAGAGAAAGGAGCAACTCTGAAACAAACGCACTATGTTTAGTGTTGAAAGAGCCCCACACCCTTCCTATTGTGGACCTGTGTAGAGTTCAATTATTTGAATGCAGCATATTAAACATGTTTTCATATTGATAGGAGTTTTGTTTCTTTTTAAGGTGAAAGTCGAACAATAGACTTATTTCTTTTTTTAAATATAATCCGTTAGAGACTAAAGAATAATTACAAATTCTTGTCACACAACAATTTCCAGTCTTCTCAAATACTAGCTTCTATTTCTTTAGCCTCATAAACGTTTGGAAAGAAATTTATGACTTTAACTCCTGTGAAGTCACATTTATGATGTGACTATTTTATCTGATGCCTCATAAACGATAATGGAATGTTTATTTTTAAAACATGGGTTTTAAAAGTTAACACTGCATTTTTACTTGTTTTAATCTTTCATTTTATGATGAAGAATTTGCATTGCCAATGACTTTGCATCATAGTGTATTAGTGAGAAACATGAAAACAAATTATGTAGACCTTCCAGAAATTATGTCAGTTGAGTTATATTTTGATCCACAAGTGCTGGCATGTGAAATATTCATAACCTTAATAATCTATTATTTTGTGATTCATAAAGGCAGGTAAATCATTATATGTGCATACTAAAAAAAATCATTTTTTTTCCAAATAGAAACATTTATTTTTATGACAAGATTTGAATCATTTTAGAATAGGAAAAAAGAATTCTTATATTTGAGGCTGTTATTGATGGTATGCTATTATATTGGTATTAAGAGTCTACTAGCAGGTTAGTCCTGAACTCTAGTGTAACAGAGAGAATATTTACTGGGCACCTCCTCTGTGCACCGCATAGCTCACTGGGAATGCAAAAGTGACAATGATAGGGCATCTAATCCCTGCGTTCATAGTCATTTTCTAGTTTATAAAATAGATCCATATACATTATTTCCCATAAAAAACATTCTAAATGATCCTTCTAATTATCAGGTAGTGTTTCCTTCTAATTATCGGTAAATGTGTGTGTATACATACACACACATTTACAATGTTCTAAAAGAGTTTATCATATTTATATTAATATAATGCCCTAAAGAATTGTAGGTGTGTGTAGTGTGTATATATAAATATTTATATATATGTATATAATTGAAAGGTTCAGTTTCATTGATATTTCTTCTCTGACAGTCGTAAATTACTGATTGTTATGTAGTGGAATTGTTATGGTTTACAATTGATCGAATATGAACTTATTTATTAACTTAACCAAAAAATTGGTGAACTATGGATAAAACAAAGTGAACTAATTTATCTCCAGTTGCTTAATGTGACAAAAGTCCATCTGGGTAAAACTAAGCATTTCCAAAAACAATACCTGATATAAAATTCGGTTATGAAAGCAATAGCTTATTTATGAATTTACTAATAACAATATAGGAAAGGATAAAGCTATAAGAAGTATTTTTAAATATTTGAAAGTATTAATAAAGAAAGGAAAGAATGAGAAAAGTATAAGAAAGCAAGATTTGGGAATAAACATTAATGCCAGAAGAGAAAAGACCTTTCCATGTTTAGATAGATACTTATGTAAAATGAATCACAATATCCAACATTACCAATGGAGGAAAATATTTTGAAAGACTTATACAGAAATCCAGGGAGAAAAGAAGCAACATATTGATGAAAATTCTGGGTTAATATTATGATTTCTTACTAGGAAAAAGGGTTCTTCATTACCATAAATCTTTCATAATCTCTTTTTACATATTTTAATATTCTAGTCTTTTTTTTTTACAGATTTTGATATATAAGCATATGCATGAAGGTTTACATTCACACAACATCTAGTTATCTACATTTGATTGTCCTTGGGCTATGATTCTCAAAGTTGACTAACAATAGGTCACTTATGGGCTTTTTAAAATTATTGACATGTGGGATCTATCCTAGAAAAAAATTAAATGAGAACATTTATAAGTGTTTTTGAAAGCTTCCTATGTGATGATCATGATCCCAGAGCTGGGATACACAGTCATAAAACCTCTTCAGATTCAACTTACCAACTGAACTCACATCCTTCCAATACAGCTTAGTTTTTTTTCAATAGCCCCTCCAACAAACAGAACACCATCTTTCATCTAGTTCTGCAAGCCAGCCTAGGCAGTATTCATCATATTTCCCCTCTTTCACTTCCTATGTCTGATACAACACCAAATCAGTTTATACATCTGGCCTTGGTAATTCGTTTCTATATCCTCTCACACTGACTGCTATGAGAGCATCCCCCAGCTCTCATTATTCCACCTGCTACCCAACAAACAATTCTCCATGCTGTAGTCAAGGCTGTTCATTTAAGAAAAAAAAAAAAATCTAATCATGTAACTTTCTTCCATAAAAAATGTCTTATTAATGGAAATAAATTTCAAATGGATCATTACAAATACTATTAGTATTATAATTAACTTTCATATAACTTTCATATTGTGAAGCAACATTGATTCATTTTCAGGAAAAACAGTGATGCCTGTCTTATGATTATATGAGCAGTTTATATATTACACATTTTCTTTAATAGAGAGCTGTGGTAGGCTACTAAATTATTTCCTATTCGATCAGAATTAATGACAAAATAATTTGTTGCATATAAACACCTTCATACATATGCAGGGTTTCTAGGTATTTTAAGTGACTAAGTTCTTAAACTTGACTATTATTACAGTATTATGAGTATTTGATAAAATGGAATTAATAGACATTACAATTTGCATAAAATCAAATATTTTATGCTAAATGTACTCAGAGTTAATGATGAACTCATAGGGGACATAAATGTTTTTAGCTATACACTTACTAGCTATTTTCTCTCTGGACTTTCTTTGTAAGAAACATATTCAATGCTAAATGTGATCTTTTAAGTTACTTCATTTTATTTTTATTTATTTTTAATAATTGAGATAATAATGTCTTGATGTTAAATAAGCATTTGCTCCATGTAAAATACATGCTCTCCAACCCATATATAGTTATTTGCTCTGATCATCTTATAAGTGTTGTGGCTCTGGGATTTGAAAAAGGTAATTAAATATAAAGCAGCGGGTATTTTTGTGGAGAAGGCACCTAATAATAGAGGTTAATTAGCTGCTTGAATGGCAATAGGCCTATAATGAAAAACCACAAAGGAACACATAAGCAATTAAAAATAGAGCAAATACAATAGAATCCTAATGTATTTATATACATCAAATTTAATAAACACCATACAAGTGTTTTCTAGGATTTACCCATTCAGGTTTAAAATACAAGAGAACACCATAATTTTATTTTATATACTTTTTTTCTTTCTCAAATTTTTATTTAAATTCCAGTTAGTTAACATACAGGGTAATATTAGTTTCAGGTGTAGAATTTAGTGATTCCTCACTTACATACAACACCCAGTGCTCATCACAAGTACCCTCCTTAATACCCATCACCCATTTAACCCACCCACCTGCCACCACCCCTCCAGCCACCCTCAGTTTGCTTTCTATAGTTAAGAGTCTGTTTTATGGTTTGCCTTTTCTTTTTCCCCCCAGCTATGTTCATCTGTTTTGTTTCTTAAATTCTACATATGAGTGAAATCATATGGTATTTGTCTTTGACTAACTTATTTCGCTTAGCATAATGCCCTCTAGCTCCATCCACATTGTTGCAAATGGCAAGATTTCACTCTTTTTTATGGCTGAGTAATATTCCATTATTTATATATACCACCTCTTCTTTATCCATTCATCAGTCAATGGACATTTGGGCTCTTTCCATAATTTGTTTACTGTTGATAATACTACTATAAACATCAAGGTTCATGTATTCCTTTGAATTAGTATTTTTGTATCCTTTGGGTAAATACCTAGTAGTGCAATTGCTAGATCATAGGGTAGTTCTATTTTTAACTTTTTGAGAAACCTCTATACTCTTTTCCAGCCAGTTTGCTTTCCAGGAATGCTAACTGCCTATATCAATTTGCACTCCCACCAGCAGTGTAAAAGCGTTCCCCTTTCTCTGCATCCTCATCAACATCTGTTGTTTCCTGTGTTGTTAATTTTAGCCTTTTGACAGGTGTGAGGTGATATCTCATTGTGGTTTCCTTGTTATTTCCCTGATGATGAGTGATATTGAGCATTTTTTTCATGCGTCTATTGCCCCTCTGTATGTCTTCTTTTGGAAAATGTCTATTTATGTCTTCTGCCCATTTCTTAACTGGATTATTTGTTTTGGGGGTGTTGAGTTTTAAAAGTTCTTTGTATATTTTGGATACTAAATCATTATCAAATATGTCATTTGCAAATTTCTTCTCCCATTCTGTCGGTTGCCTTTTAGATTGTTTCCTTCACTGTGCAGAAGACTTTTATCTTGATGAAGTCCAAATAGTTTATTTTTGCTTTTGTTTCTCTTGCCTCAGGAGACTTACTTTCACCACCCCACCCCACCACCCCACCCCAGGAGACTTATCAAGTAAGAAGTTACTGTGGCTGAAGTCAAAGAGGTTGCTGCCTGTGTTCTCCTCTAGGATTTTGATGGTTTCTTATCTTAAATTTAGGTCTTTCATCCATTTTGAATTTATTTTTGTGTATGGTGTAAGAAAGTGGTCTAGTTTCATCCTTTTGCATGTAGCTGTAGTTTTCTCAACACAATTTGTTGAAGAGACTGTCTTTTTCCCATTGGATATTCTTTCCTTTTTTGCCAAAGATTAGTTGACCAATAATTGTGGATACCACAATTTTAAAATGAAAATAGTGTGTCATATTTTACAGTTCAGTCTATTATTTTATTATAACATTATGTTCTCTTTACCCAGTTATATTCAGTAAATTTGTAGATTTTTACCATTTACAACTATAGATCTTCTTAAGTGCAAACTTCTTTATATTCTCTTTTTAGCAAAGGAATGAAAAATTTCTGCAACACCAATGATTGTAGTATTCAAATTAGGATTTTTAAAAGTAACACTGCTTGACCTCTTTTCATACATTCATTGTTTTATGTTACAATTCGTATTACAACAGTTCTGTATTCAACTGGAGTTCAGCCTATGTAGATGCAGGATTTTTTTTTCCAGCTTGAAGCAAAAAATATGATTACAAAATATTCATAGATAAAACATAATAAGATGTTGCAGGAAACAATCTGAGGGTTGCTGGAGTGGGGGGTGGGGTGGGAGGGATGGGGTGACTGGATGATAGACACTGGGGAGGGTATGTGCTCTGGTAAGCGCTGTGAATTGTGCAAGACTGTTGAATCTCAGATCTGTACCTCTGAAACAAATAATGCAATATATGTTAAGAAAAAAAAGAAGAAGAAGAAGAAGAAGAAAAAGGTAGTGGGAGGGGAAGAATGAAGCGGGGGAAATCAGAGGGGTAGACGAACCATGAGAGACGAGGGACTCTGAAAAACAAACTGAGGGTTCTAGAGGGGAGGGGGGTGGGAGGATGGGTTAGCCTGGTGGTGGGTATTGAGGAGGGCACATTCTGCATGGAGCACTGGGTGTTATGCACAAACAATGAATCATGGAACACTTCATCTAAAACTAATGATGTAATGTATGGGGATTAACATAAGAATAAAAGAAAATAAATTAAAAAAAATCAAAACATAATAAGATGTTAAAAAGAACACTTTCTAATCCAAAAATAATGGTAAGGAAACCATCATTGATTGACTTTTTATTCTAGTCATTGTTTTTAGCATTTGCCTCAAAAGTTCTTGGGGAGACAGACTTGCAAATCCAGTATATGGATGCCAAAATTTATACCAGCATTGCATAGGTTGTAAAACTGTACATTCCTCAGACCTTTCTCTAAATTACCAATGTCAGAGGTGGTTAGGAAGTTACTGGACAGGGAGGAATCCCCCGAAAGAGGGAGTCAGAGAACAATGAATAAGAGAAGTCTCCCAGGATGTAGAATATAGTCTAATGAAAACCTCGTCTTTGCCAGAGGAAGGGTTTTCCTGATATCTCCATCAGCATTTTATCATTGTTCTGGAACCCAACTAGTGAAAACTGTATTTCAATGTGAAAAAAAACACCCTAGAATATTTAGTATTCCCCATCAATATTAGTAGTGATTAATGATAAGGTAGTTGGAGACATAAATTACCTAAGAATGCTAATGTATTTAGGTTTTTGTTGGTTGGTTGGTTGGTTGGTAGATTCTGAAAGAACCAACTATGACTCATTGAGCTATTTGACTATTTAGTGAGGAAATCCTGAATCTCCCAACTAATCCTTCGTGTCCTTTACAGAATAATAATCAGATTGGGGCCTAGTACTTTCTTTTCTTTCTTTCTTTCTTTTGTTTTTTAAAGATTTATTTATTTATTTGAGAGAGAGAAGGGGGAGGGGCAGGGGGAGAGAATCATCAAGCAGACTCCCTGTTGAGTGTGGAGCCTGACGATGCAGGGCTTGATGCAGGGCTCCATCTTTCAACCCATGAGATCATGACCTGAGCTGAAACCAAGAGTTGGATGCTTAACTGACGAAGCCACCCAGGTGCCTTAGGGGAAAAGTACTTTCTCTGAGAGCTTTGTTAAGGGTTATTCATGGTTTGTTGAGTGATCAGCGTCCTAACATTTTATTATCATGAGTACCAAGTCATAAGTATCAAGTAATGCAGAGAATGGCTGTCTAGAATATTCAGGCCTCTTAACAGTTAGTAACTATTTGTAGTAAGCTTTAATACAACATCCAGATTCCTAATAGACTGTGATACTGGTCTTAGGCTTCTTTAACTATTGGCCACATAGATGCCAATTTTGCTATCCTAGGAACTGTAGTACAGTATAATAAAGAATAAGAAAATAGGCCAATAGGGCGCCTGGGTGGCTCAGTTGGTTAAGCGACTGCCTTCGGCTCAGGTCATGATCCCGGAGTCCCGGGATCGAGTCCCGCATCGGGCTCCCTGCTCGGCAGCGAGTCTGCTTCTCCCTCTGACCCTCCCCCCTCTCATGTACTCTCTCTCATTCTCGCTCTCTCAAATAAATAAATAAATCTTTTAAAAAAAAACAAAAAAAAAACCCCAAAAAAACAACAAAAAAAGAAAATAGGCCAATAGATTTTTGTCATACAGGATGCATGAGAATGAGCTAATAACAAATTATACTTTCTAGCCTTAAAAAAAACTATCACACATATTTCAGGGGGTCTTTTCTGAAGTGTAGATGCACTGCATTCATCTTACATATATGCTTTCTAAACTAAATGAAAGAAGGTAGTGGTGGCTTTTTATAAAAGGCACCACACGTTTCAGTATTGGCTGTAGAGCAAAGATCATGAACCAGAATACAGATACTCTTTCCTAAAAGAATCACACATGGATAGTTGAAATTATTCCCTAGGATGGAGTCAGGCAGTTTAAGATTGGAAAGAGAAATAGGAAATACACGTGGAAGGTCCTTTGCCTTGAGTTTGGGGATTACCATGAAGCAGTGTACAACCCAATAATTAGTGATTGACACTAATTGTCACTACCACAGTTAGGGATAAACAAGTGAAGGAAGTTACAGCATGCTGTTTCTAATTTTAGGAAAGTGACAAAGGGAAAGAACCAAACTCTTGGCATTGGAATTTTTCATCTACTTTTTACTGATGTTTTGTATTAAGAATAACATGAATTTTTCATTAATGTTTTTTTTTTTTTTCTCTTTTTTTCTTTAACTTCCTAGGTCTAGGCGCTGAGTCTTTGAGGGAGGCAAGAATTCTCAGATTTGACCCAGCTGAATTATAATACCTCTCCTTAGATTTGGGCCCAAATTCAGATTATTCGAACTATAATAAGTTTGTTTTCTTCTTTCAGGAATCCACACATCACAGAGTAGCTCCTTGATACTTTCCTGTCCTTGAAGTAAAGATCTTACCTAGCTGAAATTTTCACCCACAGTGTTGGAAGGAAGAATATAGGGCATGATGAATCATAATCACTTGGACCTTTCTAGCACTCTGTCTGTTTTTCCTTACTACATTCAAAAGCCTCTTTCGGATGATAGCATCATGTATCTTTTCTCTCAGCCCACCTGAGAGATTTTATTTCTCCATAAGTTAGTTGTCTGAATTGATGATAGACAGAGGATAGATAGACGCATGTATTTCAGATGTTTTACATATAAACACATGTTTTACCAAATTTATGTTTCTTATTATTTCTAGACATATACATATTTCAAATTTAATTGAAAGATTTCATAAACTAAACATAATCTTCATACATAAGATATGATTGTTCAAAAGCTACTAAAAAGAAAAAAACGAGAATATAAGTAGCCTCATTTTAGACAAGGTACTAAAAGACTTTAATAAATATTCTAATATTATAAAAAAATCTTGGGGCGCCTGGGTGGCTCAGTTGGTTAAGCGACTGCCTTCGGCTCGGGTCATGATCCTGGAGTCCCGGGATCAAGTCCCGCATTGGGTTCCCTGCTTGGCGGGGAGTCTGCTTCTCCCTCTTCCACTCCCCGTTTGTGTTCCCTCTCTCGCTGTGTCTTTCTCTGTCAAATAAATAAATAAAATCTTTAAAAAAAAAAAATCTATAAGGAGGGGCGCCTGGGTGGCTCAGTCGGTTAAGCATCTGCCTTTGGCTCAGGTCATGATCCCGGGGTCCTGTAATTGAGCCCCATGGCGGGCTCCCTGCTCAGTGGGAAGTCTCCTTCTCCCTCTCCCTCTGTCTGCCGCTCTGCCTGCTTGTACTCTCTCTCTGTCAAATAAGTAAATAAAATCTTTAAAAAAAATCTATAATGAAAAGGAAGACAATATTGGTAAAATTCTTAAATGGGAAATAAACTAAGAAGTTGATTAGTTCAAATACATATAAATTCTGCAAAAGTGAATCTAAATAATAAAAAGATAAATATTAATGTCTGATATTCTAAATATGATTACAGATACATTATTTTCATCTATACAAGTCAGATATCTCTTAATATTTCAAAATTTAACAAATTATTTGTCATAGGACTTTGATATGATTTAACAAAAAAAAAGGTTTGTTCCTTTTGTTTAGCATATTCAGACTTTAGTGTCCATATGTGGCTAAATAAAATATTAGATTCCTTCCTATTAGAACTGTGTTTTAGAATACCATTTTATGAATTATTATCAAAGAAATATGGTAAAAGCCCTGATTTTTTTTTAATAAAACATGTTAGATAGAAAGATAGGACCACTGCAGATAAAATTTCACTGGATTGGGAATCTCAGACCCTCGCATAATTCATAGAAAAATTGCTAATGCTTCTGAAGAAGACAGGTGCATTTTATAGTTTCAAAAATCTATTTCTCAAGAGTATAGAAATACACAGACCTTTTGGGTGATCAGTGGTGAGAATAAATGGAATAGAAGGAACATAGGAAGTTCTTTAGAGATCTTAATCATCTGTGCCGTTAATATGGTAGAATATACTCAGAACAGTGAATTTGTTTTTGTAATTAGTAGGTCTCCAATTCCAGTGGATGAGAAGAAAGGAACAATAGAATGCTTTCCTCAGAAGTCTGGAATACAGCAGGCTATTCTATGAAGCTTTTACATGTTCTGATAAATGCTAGGTCATGAATTGATGACTACCTTATCAGAAAGACTGAAGACAATTTAATAGATCCATTTCTAAACAGTGTAATAAGGCTGTTTATAATGGGAAAACATGTAGCTTTTCTTTACAATAGTTTAAAATGATTGTCTTGTCTTGGACAAGAGTAAGCCCTGTTGGGAATTTAGGACATCAAATACAACAGGAAAATAAATTTAAATGAAAGAGATAAAGATCATGTAAGTGATCATTAATGTTTTTACTATATATTATTACACTTGAAGGACAAAATCAGTTAAAGTTGACACAGAGTGAGACTGAAAAACAATTGCCTCTGATATTTATTTTAAAGGTTTATTTATTTATTTGAGAGAAAGACACACACGCAGACACGCAGACTCCCCACGGAGAGAGTGGGGTTGGGCCCCACAACCCTGAGCTCATGACCTGAACTGAAATCAAGAGTCAGACACTTAACCAACTGAGCCACTCAAGCACCCCACAATTGCCTCTGATATTAAAAAAGAATTCAGATAATTAATTTTGAGGTAATCTGTAAAATACTAATCACAGACATGATTAACACTTGGTATTTTCTCATCATTTATAAAACAACCACTTCAATGAACATCTTGAAAGCTGTTTAGTTATTAGTATAGAAAAAATTTTGGTGAATTTTATAAAACATTAATATAAACAGAAATTTATTCAAATATATACTTATTAATTTGTATAAAATTCATCTGAGTCCTGGCAACTGGATTGCAGTCCTTTCAAAATTCCTCTCTTCACATGAAACAATTCTATTATTAATGTAACTTTTTAAGTACACAGGAATTCTAAGTAATGAATATTATATACCTATTGTACTTCTTTTTCTTGTTTGCTGATGTAATGAGCTTTTAAAACTTTATTGAGAAAAAATTGACAAGTGTATTGTAAATATTTAAAATGTACATGATTTTATATCATATGTAGTTTACTACTCTATATTTATACATATATATACTTTCCCAAAATAAAAAATATATATACAATTTTCTATATTTTCAACCTCAAATGATACTGCATATTCATGTTATAGACCTTTGTTCCCTATTGTTTGTAAAATTTTGCTTATTCCAACATAGTAGCCCTACACATCAATTCAAGAAATAATAATCTAATAATTTGATGAGTACATACTGAGAAAATATTAATTCATTCAGAATTGTATAAAATATTTATTTTCACTAAAGTAGAGCTTTATTAACATTTGAGGTCAAATGATAATCCTCCCCCAAATAATAATAGTATCTTCCCAAGTTCTCTAAAGTATCTGAACTCATTATAGCATGAGAAAATTGATTTTCAAAATATCTAAGTAAAACATCTAAATATCTTCTCTTTTTCTCTTTACTCTGCATCATTTGTTCACTCCCTGGTGTCATTTATTTATTTAATACTGTGTTGTAATAGAAGGTAAGCTCCATGAGGCAGGGGTTTTGTCAGTTTATTCACTCAAATAACCCCACTTTCTAGGAGAGTGCTGAAAACATAGTAGAGTTACTAATAAAATTGTCAAATAAATAACTGATTAAATTTAATATTTTCACTCTATTTCAAACAATTGTATTAGTTGATCTTCTTTGCCTGTGAAGTAAAACTTGTTAGGAATTTTAACTTGAAGAATGTAAACAATTGCAATCACTGGATGTATTTATAAACTTTTACTATCTAAATTGAACTACACATTGTAAACATTTGTTTTCATGTAATATTGGGCATTCTTTTTATTTGTGTGCTCTCTTGGTTTATTTCAAGAAATTCTGTGTATGAGGCCAGACCCTGGAGAAATTGTTCTTTTGGAATATAATACTATGGTAGGATTTCAGCGTTACTTGCTTTTTGTTTGTTTGTTTCTGTCAATGGTAATTCTATTGAATAATATTGTTACTTCTCTTGATACAGTCTTAATAAAAATTATTTATGTAAATAAATTTGGTTATCTATGGATAGACAGTTATATATCTAATAAGATAAATGGTATGCAAGTCTTTTTTTTTTAATACTCTTAGCCCTGCAATGTCTACAAATCTATATCTCATTCATATTTACCTCTTTAATTACTTAGGGCTCAATAATTTTGTTAGGTGAATGCATAAATGAAATATAGTAAACAATTCTTTCATAGCGAATGTCATAAAATAGCTTTTTTTGTTATTTAATAGAGTTATTAGCCTCTAATCTAAAGATCTGGTCCTGCAGAATAGCAAGAACTACAAGAACTAATAATACTAGTCTAAGAGTTTTGTATGTACTCTGTGAAATAAATCTCCAAATAGCAAATAATTATTTTTCAATAATCAGGAGTTACTATTTTATATTTATTAACTTATTTCATGCACAGCTTAAATATTATTAATTTGTGTAAAACATTTTTACTATTCTTAAACTCCTATGTAATGCAGTTTTTATAAATTATTTCATTATCATCTTAAATTATTTTCAGTTCTGATATGGAGACCTGGCTAAATCACAAACAGCATGATTGCTTTCTCTGGTCATAGACTTATAAACATTCATATCTCAAAAAAAGTATGCTACCTGTCACAAAAGGAATTGGATGTATGAATTAAGATTGCTCAGGGCAAAATTTTCACTGTTACTGACAAAACAAGTAAATGCGTGTGCCCAATTGATGGCCAGTTAGTAGTGTTACATTTATATACAAAGGACAAACTATAAAATATAGATAGAATTGATATAACATAAATAAAAATACTAACTTTACCAACAGAATAGAACTTGCATAGATTTTAATATTAAAACATATATGTATATGGTATTTGCAGAAAACTTCATTAAAATGGAAATTGGATTTTCATTGAGAGTAGAAAAAATAGCAATTTGGGGCAAATTCATTGTTGCATATATCTATTACGTGTGTCTGTAGCATAATTTTAGCTATATAATTGGTTTTCTTACAAAAGTCAAAGGCCCCAGCTTTTCCTTCCATACAAAGCAGAAAAGTATACATATATTATTGTGAATTTTATATGAAAAACAAATGATAAACTTTGGCTTAGTATGTTTATTTCACAATGTTAGCTACTGATAAAAATGAAGAGTATGTCTAAAGCCAAGCAATATGATCTGAGTTTATGATTAGGGGAAAAATAATAAACACATTTGGCTTTGTAGCAGTCTAGATGATTATCAATATTTTATAGTAATCTTTTCATATTAATTATATTAATTACATATTTTCATATTAATTATAAAATAGTTAATCTATTTTGACTTGTTTGTTGATCAAACTATTATAATAATGAGTCTCCAGTTACCACAGCAAGAAAAATAAAAAACTATTTTTATTTAATGTTTATTGTTAGCCACAGTGAGCATCTCACATGTAGTTAACCCTGCATCATATGCTTTATATAAATTTAGATCACTAAATATAGTGATAATTCTAAAGGCAGGATGTATTATCTCTATTTTACAGATTAAAAATACAGACAAACAGGCTTAGGAATTAAATGATTTTCTCTAGTAAATATTGCTGATATCTGAGACACAAACCACTTATCAGGGATTCAAATATATTGTTTTAGACTCCTATGTCCTCATACTACTAGTAATTTTCTATATATTTTCTGGCAAAACTCTAAAATGTCATTATATTTATATAATATCATTATAATTTATATAATAACATATAACTATGTTAGCAGTATGAATTATCAGATTAAGGATCCAGATCCATATCAGGCTCCTGGATCAGCGGGGAGTCAGCTTCTCCTTCTTCCTCTGCCTCTCCCCCCGATTCGAGCTCTCTCTCAAATGAATAAACAAAATCTTTAAAAAAAAGTTTAATTTTTTTTTTTTTTAAAGTAAGCTCTACACCCAGAGTTGGGCTTGCACTCATGACCTTGAGATCAATAATCATATGCTCTACCGACTGAGCCAGTCAGGTGCCCCAGAAAAAGTTTAAATTTAGTAGTTTCAATTTTTTCCCCATATTTTTTGTTAATGTAATTTTTAAAATTTCTTAATAGGTACAAAATAGCCATGAATCAAAATTCAGAAGTTCCAAGGACTATGAATTAAAAACTGAATCTCCTTTATGCCCTTGCTACCTACTACACTAATCCTTCTCCAGAGTCATCTATTGTTACCAGTTCTTTCTGTACCTAACCAGAGATAATTTACTCATATAAAAACATGTGGTTATATAGTTTTATTTTATTTAAAAAAATGACATGATGCATCAGAAAAATAACTAATTTTATCTATTCTTCAGAATTTAAATTAATTTTAATCTGATGCTTATTGATAACCAATCAGCTAAATTATAGAGATACTAAATATTTGGACCCATGTATGTGGTATATTTATTGAGAATATAGTTTATGAAATGGGACAGACCTGGGTTCAGTTACCAGGTGGGTCGCTTGCTTAAACTTTATAAATCTCATGTACTTGATCTGTAAAATCTGAATAAACCTCTCAGGATTGCTAATAGAATTGAATGAAGTGACAGATCTGAAAAACAGTAATAATGGTGCATGGTAAATATTAATAAATGGTACCTATTATAAATGTTAGTAATGGTGATTAGTTTTGTGGATGAAGTGTACTTTTGACTCTGTTTTTTAAGGAAAATATTTAAGAGTTCCATCATAAAACATAAACTTATTTGTTCCCTGAAAATCATTTTGTTGTTGTTGTTTTTTTTTTTTTTTTTTTTTTTGAGAGAGAGAGAGAGACTATGTGTGTGAGTGGGGGAAGGGACAGAGGGAGAGAGAGAATCTTAAGCAGGCTCCATGCCCAGCGCAGAGCAGATCGGGGCTTGGTCTCACAACCCTGAAATCATGACCTGAGCTGAAATCAAGAGTTGGACACTTAACCAACTAAGCCACCCAGGTGCCCTGTGAAAATCATTTTAAACAGATAAGAATCAATTCTTTATATAATTTTAAACTGAAGTTTGTCTTCAAATAAAAGATATTTGTGAAATTTTTCATCAGTACTTAGTTATATCTTATCTTCTTTTACCTATTTTAATGAGTTTATTATTTAATGAATAATAACATATTCCAAATATTAAAACATGTTTAATGCAGCTCACTTGGTCATGGCCATTAGGTTATTAATGTTTCATAGGTCATTATTTCTTAGTATTTTGTTAGGATTCATGCAGTTTCACATAAGGGTTTGTTCAAAGCAATTTGAGTGGTTATTCATGCAGAGCTGCATCAGTAAAAAGGGACCAGCAAGTAATCCTACTTTTTCAGGGACTGTGAAAAGATATTCTGTCCCCAGCATGTAGCGTAGTGGCCAGAATATTTGTTGAACAAATGACATTTAAAGACTAATGTATACAGTATGAGGTCCTAGAATATCTGTCCCACCCTGCTTCCTTTGTATCAGCAGAAAGACTCCAAGCCAGAGATCAAAAGAAAGATTGCATACTAATGATTACCTGGCCATTATAAGACCCAGGATCTTTTAAATAAAAAGAATAGACTGAAAACATGGAGAAATTTCTGTCTTAAAATGAAAATAAATATTGATATACACAATAATATTTGTTCTTGACCTGCTCTGTAGGACACTTTGATCATTTAACTAGACAACTATAAATCAAGGGTAAAAAAAAAAAAAATCTGTAGACTCATTGTGGTCATTTAGACAGTGGCTGTTGACCGAATTTATTCCTTGGCCTATCGAAGCAGCATCTAAGAGGCCTGTGGGAGCAAGTGACTTTCTGAGTGAGACCTAAAAATTATTCTATTACTATTTCTCCAATTTCACATGCATACATCACATGACTGGTCTTAATAACAACTAATGTTTGTTTGTTTGTTTGTTTGTTTGTTTCTAATTCCCCTTGTCTGTGGATTAAAAATAAGTTAGGGGAATGGACAACAGCATCAAATAGTGTTGACCGGTTAAACGTTCAAACACCAAAATAAATCCATTCCATTTAGTTTCACGGAGATCATGGGCAAGCTTTTGCAACAAGATAGGGATGAAAATAAAAACATGAAGAGTCAGAATAGAAAGTAGAAAAGCTAAGTTTAGCCAATGTATTAAAGGATGACTATGGAGGTAAGGAAAGGATCGCTATTTGATTTATAGGGAAAGAGGGTTATTGTTTGTTTTATTTGTTATTTTGTTTCTTTTTAAGTGAGAAATGTTTGAAACTTTCAACTCCCTATTGTGAAGTAGAGCACTTGAGCTTCAGAGGAAAAAAGGCTCATTGTGTGGCTCTGAGCAGGACAAACTGGTAGGCATCGCAGATGTTGACCTTGCAAAGGAGCGATTTCTTTCATTGTGATAGTTTTGTCAGACTGTGCTGGTTAACTACTTGTGGAATATTAATTAGATGTCACAAGTCATATTAGGATAGTTTTGAACAGACAGAATCCTACTCTGGAACCTATCATCCGAAGTGATGACAAATTTGCTGAATACTACAATGCCCTCCAGTGTTCCACAGAGCATGGATGGGCAACCTCACCAGTCTGAGTGCTCAAGAATGCCTTCCCTGATAAAGTCTTTTTAAAAGAAATTGTTCCTCCTCTTTACATTGAGTAGAAATTAGCTAGGCAAGGATATGAGAGTGAGGCTAAAATTTCAGTCATTTTGCAGATACCTGCAGGAAGAAAGCAATTGTTGAGAAAGGAAATCTATATGGATAAAGAGAGAGGTTTGGAGGGTGATGTGGCAGCAAGATGGCGGGAAGGAGTATTTTGAAGTGTTGAGTTTGAAGAGTTTTCAGTTCCAGATAATGCATGTGACCTATTTAGAAGGCATTTAAATGCTGTGGAAGCCCCTATTAGGATTTTAAAGCCAAGGGAGTGATGTGATCAGAGGTATGTGTTTAAAAGTTCACAAAATAGTGAATTACTGTTAGTGTGAGAGGTGAGGCAAGAGTGGAAACAAAATGCTAAATAGGAAAATGATATTACAGAAATTTAGGCATAAAATGGTGTGAGCCTTTACAGGGTGGCAGCATTTGACATGGAGAATGGAAGTTTTCAATGATAGGTAATTTAAATCAATGGGGATGGTGATGATTTAAAAGACCAAGTGAGAGCTCTGTGCAAGTGGTTTGTGTTTTTTCACTGACATGCTTCTACACGTTCTGGGAAGAGAGCAGACCCCTGTAGTTCATCACATAACCATAGAATACAGAAGAGTTTTTCTTGGGGAAACAGCTTAAGTTTTAGTTTGGTTGGCTTGACCCAATCCATTCAGTTCTTTAAAAGGACAATCATAGGGATTTTTTTTTTTTTTTTTTTTTTTTTTTTTGCTTAGAGGTGAATACCTAATAGCCAGATTGATGAAATTAGGTAGAATGTAGTAAGGGGGCTGATTATTTCATGTATTGACTTCTGATTACTGGAATCTTCCATTTAATCCTAGTTCTCATTCCTAACCGACCACTGTATCATATATTTCCAAAACACAAGCTTCTCCTGGTTTCTGCAGGCAAATTGGGTTTTTCCTTTGCTACCTTAGGCTCTAGAAATACTCCCAGCTGAATTTTCGTCTATTCTACTTTAAAATCTCTGTAACTCTATTGCTTCGATCTTCCCAAGTATGGTAGGGAGATAGCTAGAGGCTTATCAAACATTTATTCTCTTCCTATCATCGCTCTTTTCTTTTATGATTAGTCCTGTTTTATACATTTCTGCATGCTGGAAGGTCATGATGACATTCCACAATATTGCCCTCCAGGAGGGTTCTCTTTTTGAGTCCTTATAACTTGCTATAATAATAATACTAGTTATTATTATTATTATTGTATGCTATAACAATAGTAGTTATTATTACTGTTAGTAGTTGTAATTATCAGCAATACTGTTATTATTTTATAGGTTATGACCTCTGATACAATATTAAAGAGGACTAGGATATTGGGATAGTTATTTTAATACCATAGCTGTAAGAAATCTTTCAAAACATAACCATTAAAAATAATGTTTTCAGGGCATCAGGGTCACTCAATTGGTTGAGCATCTGACTCTTGGTTTCAGCTCAGGTCATGATCTCATGGGTTGTGAGATCAAGCGCCTTCTGGCTCCATGCTCTGTGGGAGTCTGCTTGAAGATTCTCTCCCTCTGCCCCTCCCACCACTTGTGCTTTATCTTTCACACACTCTCTCTCTCTCTAAAATAGATAAATTTTTTTTAAGATTTTATTTATTTATTTGACAGAGAGAGACACAGCGAGAGAGGGAACACAAGTGGGGGGGGTGGGGGAGGGAGAAGCAGGCTTCCCCTCGAGGAGGGAGCCCGATGTGGGACTCGATCCCAGGACCCTGGGGTCATGACCTGAGCCGAAGGCAGACGCTTAATGACTGAGCCACCCAGGTGCCCCTAAAATAAATAAATTTTTAACAAAAGAATGTTTTCTAGAGGTTATTTTTGTAGATATCCTCACTTGGGTTAAACAGGTTTTATTTCTAGTTTGCTGTGAACTTTTTGTGTGTATCTTGTAACATAAATATTACTTTTTTATAATTTTTTTAATTTTAATTTCAGTATAGTGTAGATACAGTATTACATTAGTTTCTGCTGTACAATATGGTGATTCAACAGTTCTATACATTACTCAGTGCTCATCGTAAGTGTACTCTTCATCCCTTTCACCTATTTCAACCATCCCCCCACCCCCCAACACATCTTCCCTCTGGTAACCATCAGTTTGTTCTCTATAGATAGGAGTCTGCTTTTTGGTTTGTCTCCTTTTACCTTTGTTCATTTGCTTTCTTTCTTAAATTCTGCATATGAGTAAAATCATATGGTATTTGTCTATCTCTCCTGACTTAATTCACTTAGCATTATACTGTGTAGATCCATCCATGTTGGTGCAAATGGCAAGATTTCATTCTTTGTTATGGCTGAGTAATATCCCATGATATATATATATATATATCTTCAAGCAAACTCCCCACAGAGTGTGGTATATATATTTATACCTCTGTTCTTATATATATTTATACCACTGTTTATACATCCATCTACCAATGGACACTTGGGCTGCTTCCATATCTTGTCTATTGTAAATAATGCTGAAATAAACATAGGAGAGCATATATCTTTTCAAATTAATATTTTCATATTCTTTGGGTAAATACCCAGCAGTGGAATTACTGTATCATATGGTAATTCTATTTTTAGGACCTCCATACCATTTTCCAAAGTGATTGCAACAGTTTGTATTCCCACCAACAGTTCATGAGCATTCCTTTTTCTCCATATTCTTGCCAACACTTTTTCTATTTTTAATTTTAGTCATTCTGACAGGTGTGAGGTGATATCTCACTGTGGTTTTGATTTACATTTTACTGATGATTAGTGATGTTGAGCATCTTTTCATGTGTCTGTTGGCCATCTGTATGTCTTGCTCAGAGAATTGTCTGTTCATGTCTTCTTCCCAATTTTAACTGGATTGTTTGGGGGGTTTCTTGGTGTTGAGTTGTACAGTTCTTTATAAACTTTGGATACTAAACCTTTATTAGATGCTATTTGCAAATATCTTCTCCCCATTCAGTAGATTGTCTTTTAATTTTGTTGATTGTTTCGTTTAGTGTGCAGAAGCTTTTTATTTTGATGTAGTCCAAATAGTTTATTTTGCTTTTGTTTCCTTTGCCTCAAGAGATACATCTAGAAAAATGTTGCTATGATTGATGTCAGAGAAATTACTGCCTGTGCTCTCTTCTAGGATTTTTTATGGGTTCAGATCTCACATTTAGGTCCTTAATCCATTTCAAGTTTATTTTTGTGAATGATGTAAGAATGTGGTCTGGTTTCATTCTTTTGCACGTAGCTGTCCAGTTTTCCCAAAACCATTTATTCAAGAGACGTCTTTTCCCCTTTGCGTATTTTTGCCTTCTTTGTTGAAAATTAATTGATCATGTAATTGCGGTTTTGCTTTTGGGCTCTTTGTTCTGTTCTATTGATCTGTGTGTTTATTTTTGCACCAGTAACATACGTTTTGATTACTACAGCTTTGTAGTATATGTTAAAATCTGAAATTACGATACCTCCACTTTTTTTTTTTTTTTTCTCTTTCAGGATTGCTTTGGCTATTTGGAGTCTTTCGTGGTTCCATACAAATTTAAGGATTATTTATTCTCTTTCTGTGAAAAATGTTGTCTGTATTTTGATAGGTATTGCATTAAATGTAGAGATTACTTTGAGTAGTATAGACATTTTAACAATATTTAGCCTTCCAACTCATGAGCATGGAATATCCTTCCATTTGTTTGTGTTATCTTCAATTTCTTTTATTAGTTTTATAGTTTTTAGAATACATGTCTTTCACTTCCTTGGTTAGTTTATTCTTAGGTATTTCATTTTTTTTTTTTTTTTTGCAATTGCAAATGGGATTGTTTTCTTAATTTGTCATTCTGCTACTTCATTATTAGTGTACAGAACTGCAACCAATTTTTGCATATTAATTTTGTATCCTGTGACCTTACTGAATTTATTTATCAGTTCTAGCAGCTTTTTGGTGGAGTCTTTAGGGTTCTATATAAAGTATCATGTCATCTGCAAATAGTGAAAATTTTACTTCTTTCTTACTAATTTAGATGCCTTTTATTTCTTTTTCTTGCCTGATTGCTATGGCTAGGACTTCCAATAGTATGTTGAATAAAAGTGGCAAGAGTGGACATTCTTGTCTTTTCTTCATCTTAGGAAAAAAGCTGTTAGTTTTCAAAGCCAAAAGTTACGAGGATTCATCTTCCCTATGCCAGTTTCCTATGCCTGGGATGCTTGGTGTAAGGGTCTGTTTCTCTCCCTTCTCCTTACTGAGGCATCCCTCCCTCCAGGGTATAGTCATGCAGGTCCATTTGGGTTCTGCCCACATCTGCCCTCCCTGCCCTCTTCCATGTATCCTCTTCCCTATATTTAGCTGTGGAGAGTCTGTTCTGCCACTCCTTGAGCTATTCTCTGGGTTATTTACACAAATATGATATGGTTGTTATCTAGCAATATTCCTGGGACTAGGTGAGCTTAGGATCTTCATACTCTGTCATCTTTCCTGAAAGTCCTCTGAATAGATATTACATTTTATAAATCAATTTTTCCTTCAAATTTTGGGATTATCAGAGGATTTTCTCCCTTTGTACTCTATTAATATTATAAAGTACTTTGACTGAATTTTAACAATTACACCAACCATTCTTTCCAGGAATATATTAAATATGGTATTATGCTTTTCAAATATTACTTAATTTGCTTTGCTTAATATTTGTTTAGGATGTCTTTATCAATATTTACAAGACATTGTTTAATGAATTACTATTCTTATTATTGATTATTTCAATTTGGGGATCAAGGTTATGTTGACTTAATACAAAATAATTTAGACCACATCTCTCATTCTCTATTATCCAGAAGATTCTGCATGATCTTGAAGCTATTTTTCCTGAAACATTTGGAATACTCAATGATGAAATGATCTGAGTCTATGTCACAAGTATTTTTTATTGCTTTTAATTTATAAATACGTATTGTATTTCTTGTGGCAATTTTAATGTATTTTGCTATCTAGATTTTCAAGTTTAAAGATTTAAAGTTTTTATAATGCCCTATTATTTTTATTGCCTGTAGGATCTGTAATGATATTGTAATTTTCATTCTTTATATTGATTATTTATGCTTACATCTTTCTCCGCCCCCCTCTCCCCCTGGGCTTCACATTTTCATAATCTTTATAAAAACTTTATCTTTTGTTTCATTGATCCTCTGGTTTTTATTTATTTTCTATTTTATTAATTTTCATTCATTTTAAAAATAACTTAATCCTTTCATATTTGGGGTTTCGTTTTCAATTCCTTTTCTTATTTTGTAGCCTATATGCTTAGATCAGTGATTTATGGCTTTTTTCCTTTTCTGTAATAATATAAGATTATGGATTCCCTCTAGGCATACTTTCTGCTGTATTTTCAAATGTCTAATATGTTCTTTCATTCTTAATATTCATTATTTAATATGTTCCTTCAATAAAATTTATCTTAAGCTATTCCTTTGTCCCTAGGTTATTTTTAATATATTGCTAATTTTCCCATTGGGGTTTTGCTGACTTTCTTTTAAAATTAATTTCTGGTTAGATTTCATTCTGCTTAAAAAACTAACTTTACATGACTCAGTTCTTTAAAACGTATTGAAATTCATGCTATGCTAGATAACTTGTTAATTGTAGTAAATATTGCCTAGGATTATGAAAATTTTTTTTTAGTCTGAGTTCATTGGATATAGTGTTCTTTACGTCTAATTTAGAACAAATTGTTGAAAGTTTTTCTAATCTTCTATGACCTTTCTATTGTTTTTCTGCTTGTTCTATCACTTACTGAGATAAATTATTTTTTTAAAGATTTGTTTATTGGCACGCCTGGGTGGCTCAGTCAGTTAAGCGGCTGCCTTCGGCCTGGGTCATGATCCCAGGATCCTGGGATCAAGTCCCACATTGGGCTCCTTGCTCAGCAGGGAGCCTGCTTCTCCCTCTCTCTCCCTCTGCTGTGCTCTCTCTGTCAAAAAAATAAAATCTTAAAAAAAAAAAAATAAATAAAGATTTGTTTATTTATTTGAAAGAGAGAGAGAGAGCGGGGGAGGGGCAGAGGGAGAATCTTAAAGCAGACTCCCCACTGAGCATGGAGTCCAATGTGGGCTCAATTCCAGGACTCTGAGTTCATGACCTGAGCCAAAATCAAGTCAGCTACTTAATCAACTGAGCCACCCAGACACCTCTGAGATATATGATTTTTAACATAATCCATTATGAATGAGGATGTGTCCGTTCCTCCTTTTAAGAAAAATTATATATATATTTCAGACTATGGTATTAAGTGCATCAAATTTAGAGGTGTTTTATCTTCATAATGGATCAGTCCTTATATTATTACAAAATATTCTTCCTTATTTCTAGTAATTCCCTTGCCATGATGTTGACTTTGTCTCATGTTAAATAACTGTGACAACTTTCATGTGTTTTGTGTTTTCTGGTATTTTTTTCTACTTTTTTTTTTTTTTTTTACTTTTAGCCTTTTTTTATATTCTTGTATTGGAAGTATTTACTCTAAGGGTAGCATATAATTGTTTTAATCTATTTCATATCTATTCTGATAATATTTGTCTCTTTTTTATTACCTAATACCTCTTTTGTAAGAACTTACATGATAAATTCCCAGAAAAATTTGTGAGCAATTAGGAGATTTCTTTCTGAAAGATAATGATATTTATAGAATTCATTCGATTTCCTTTTTACTTCATCATCAGGGGACCCAAGATAAATCAAATGTTCTTGTCAGAGTCACCAGTGACCTCCATGTTGCTCAATCCAATAGTCACTTCTCAGTTTTCAACTTACTTAACCCATCAGCAGCAACCCATCTCCAGCACAGATGATCATTCTCTCCTCTTCGTTTGGTTCCTAGGACCCTTTACTCCTTGATTTTCCTTCCATCTCACTGACCACTTCTCAGTCTTTGTTGATTGCTCCTAATCTCCCCACCATGTAGCCATAGGAGGGTCATGGGTTCTGGTCTTTTGTCATCTTTTCATCTGTGTCACACTACCTCTATTGATAATCTCATCTAACCTCATGACTTTAAATACCATCTCTCTGATGGTGATGCCCAAATTTATATCTCAAGACCAGACCTTTCTCTTGAACTTTGGCCCCATATGTCCAACTGCCAATTTGACATCTCTTTTTAGACACTTATATTACTTACCTCAGACTATACAAGATACCTCAGTCTGGGTGGCTTAAACAACAGTTGTGGTTTTTATTTTTTGTTTTTTTCTCATAATTCTGGAGGCTGGAGTCCAAGATCAAAGTACCAGCATGGTTGGTTTCTAGTGAGACCTCTCCTCCTGGCTTGCAGACAGTTTTTTTCTGTGTTCTCACATGGACTTTCCTTTGTGAGTGCATGGAGAGAGAGATCTCTGGTTGTTCATTCCTCTTCTTCTTTTTTTTTTTTAATGAGATATAATTGACATGCATCATTATATTAGTTTAAGCTGTACAACATAATTATTTGATATAGGTATATGTTACAAAATGTTCACACAGTAAATCTAGTTAATATCCATCACCACACATTGTTACAATTTTTTCTTGTGAAAATATATTTATTTATTTATTTATTTATTTATTGTGAAATATACAATATGGTATTATTAACTGCAGTTACCATGCTATTCATTATATACTCAGGGTTGGTTTATTTTATAACTGGAAATTTGTATTTTTGAATCACTTTTACCCATTTTACCCAATCCTTGCCTTCTATCTTTGGCATCTACCAATCTCTTCTCTGTACCAATGAGTTCAATTTTTTTTTTTTGGCTTCCACATTTAAATGAGATTAATCTTTGTCTTTTTAACTCTAGTAGTCTGCTTATATTCAATATAAACAAATATATATTAATCAAGTTCACATTATTTTTTTTTAAGTTTTATTTATTTAAGTAATCTCTACAACCAGTGTGGAGCTGGAATGCATGACCTTGAGATCACATGCTCTTCTGACTGACCCATCCAAGTCCCCCTCACATTCTTATTTTGTTTTTCTAATTGCTACAATTTTTTTCTTAGTTTCTGTTTTCCATTTACAGTTTTTGTTTCTTCTCTATTTCTATGTTCTGTTTCATTTTTTACCTTACATTATTTCAATTAATTAAGATATGTGCAAATATATATTCTTTTTTCAATATTTTTTTTTCTCTCTTAACTGAAATTTTTATTTTCAGGGAGCACTACAATATGATATCATTTCTAGAAAGTTGTTTGGCTTTCCCCGCCCCCCATTATTGTTTCTATCCTATTCTCTTTTTTTTTATACTTTTAGATATCTAATTCCACATATGATTGTGATTTACCATGTCCCACATGATGCTTTTTTCTTTTTTTTTTTTAAGATTTTATTTATTTATTTGAGACAGAGAGAATGAGATAGAGAGAGCATGAGAGGGAGGAGGGTCAGAGGGAGAAACAGACTCCCTGCCGAGCAGGGAGCCCGATGCGGGACTCGATCCCAGGACTCCGGGATCATGACCTGAACCGAAGGCAGTCGCTTAACCGACTGAGCCACCCAGGCGCCCGTTTTTTTCTTTAATTTCCTTTTTTCCCCCTTTTTTTACTTTGTACATGACAATTTAGTTTGTCCTCACCTATATTCTGCTTTATTAAATATTTCCTTAGCTGTGTCTCATCTGATATTGGGGTTTTTTAACCTTAATTATATTTGACTCTTTCTTATGGCTTCCATATTTCTTCTCAAGTTCTCAATTTTATTCTCTACTTTCTTGAACAATTTGATCACAATTATTTTAAATACTGAATACGCTTAAATATCTAAATTTCATATGGGTTTGTATTGTGTGTTTTTCTATTTTGATCCGTTCATACTTTTTAGAACTGATTTTTTTATTATTATTATATTATTTTAATCACCATACATTTCATCATTAGTTTTTGATGTAGTGTTCCATGATTCATTGTTTGCGTATAACACCCAGTGCTCCATGCAGTACGTGCCCTCTTTGATATCCATCATCAGGCTAACCCATCCCCCCACCCCCCTCCCCTCTAGAACCCTCAGTTTGTTTTTCAGCATCCATCATCTCTCATGGTTTGTCTCCCCCTCCGATTTCCCCCCCTACCTTCTTCCCCTCGCTATCTTCTTCTTTTTTTTTTAAACGTATATTGTATTATTTGTTTCAGAGGTACAGATCTGTGATTCAACAGTCTTGCACAATTCACAGCTGATTATTATTTATTTTTTTATGTAAATATAGTTGACACACAATGTTACATTAATTTCAGGTATACAACATAATAATTCATTGAGTCTATACAAGTCCAGGCTCATCACAAAATGTAGATACCATCTGTTACCATGTAAATACTGTTACAATACCACTGACATACATATTTCCTATGCTGTATCTTTTATCCCCATGACTTATTCATCCCATAAGTGGAAACCTGTATCTCCCATTCCTCTATCCATTTTGCCTATCCTCCCATCCCCCTCCCCTTTGGCAGTCATCAATTTGTTCTCTGTATTAATGGGTCTGTTTCTGCTTTTTTTGTTTGTTTGTTTATTTGTTTTGGTTTTTAGATTCCACACATTAGGTAAATATGATTTTACAAATACCATATGTAAAATCATGTGGTATTTGTTTTTCTCTATCTTATTTATTTCATTTACCATAATATCCCCTAGGTCCATCCATGTTGTCACCAGTGACAAGATCTTATCCTTTTTTATGGCTGAGTAATATCCCATTGCAAGTATATTCCACACCTTCTTTATCCATTCATCTACTGATGGACACTTGCCTGCTTCCATATTTTAGCTATTGTAAATAATGCTACACTGACATAGGAGTGCATGTATCTTTTTGAATTAGTGGTTTCATTTTCTTTGGGTAAATATACAGTAGTGGAATTACTGAATCATAATATATTTCTATTTTTAATTTTTTGAGGAATTTCCATACTGTTTTCCACAGTGGCTACCAATTTACATTCCCATCAACTGTGCACAAGTGTTCCTTTTGCTCCACATCCTTGTCAACACTTGTTATTTCTTGTCTTTTTGGTTCTAGCCATTCTGACAGGTGTAAGGTATTATCTCATTGTGGTTTTGATTTGCTTTTTCCTGATGATTAGTGATATTGAGAACCTCTTCATGTCTATTTGTCATCTGTGTATCTTCTTTGGAAAAATATCTATTCAGGTCCTCTGCCCATTTATAATTTGGATTATTTGGGGTTTTTTTGGTGTTGAGTCATATAAGTTCTTTATATATTTTGGATCTTAACTCCTTATTGGATATATCATTTGTGAATATTTTCTCCATTAAGTAGGTTATCTTTTTGTTAAAAATCTGATTGTTTTCGATTAGGCCTATGGGGTGAAATATGATTAATACAATACAAAAAATCTTTAGAGGTTATCTTAATTACTGGATGAGATTATATTCTTCAAGGTTAGATTTTCTTCTGATCTTAGCAATAATTAGGGTAGAGGCAGGTATACTATATCAAGGAGCAGAATGAGTTTATTCACTGGTTTTAGTTTTAGGGTAAGTTGGTCAATTTTGCTTTCAATCTTACTCCAAAGTGTAGCCTTTTAAGGTCCATTCAAGAACCCTGCAATGTTTACCAGGTTCCTGGTTCACTTGGTGGGCCATTAACTCCATTTTTGAAGTCCACATAAATATATAGAAATGTTGTAAACTTTGTTCAGCTTCTTAGACTCTCTTCAGTCAGAATTGGTAAATATTTTGATGATAAAATGAAACCAAATATTTTCTTTATCTCAATGTCTTTCTTTTCAGAATCTTGGCTCCTGAAATAGTTGTTCTATGGGTAATTCACTGATAACTTCAAATAATAGTGTTCTTACTTTTTTCAGTTTTTCTAGTTTTATCAGTGGGTGGACTGGTCAATTACAATGTTATCTGTTATAGGCAGAATTCAATATTTTCTGTATTGCTATTTCCTTTAAATATTCTAATTCGTTATATTGCTGATGCCTTTATTATTGAAGCCATAGAGCTTTATTTTATTATTTTTTTCTTTTCTTTTTAATTTTTTTCATTTGAATTCCAGTTAGTTAACATACAGTATATTAATTTCAGGTGTACAATATAGTGAATCAACTTTTCTGTTCAACAGTAAGTGCTCATCATAGCAAGTGTATTCCTTAATCCTCATCATCTATTTTACTTACCCCCTTATCCACCTGCCCTCTGGTAACCATTAGTTTGTTCTCTATAGTTAAGAATCTGTTTCTTGGTTTGCCTCCCACTCTCTCTTTTTTTCCCCCTTTGCTCTTTTGTTTTGTTTCTTAAATTCCACATATGAGTGAAATCATATGGTATTTGTCTTTCTCTGACTAACTTATTTCACTAGCATTATACTCTAGCTCCATCCATGTCATAACAAATGACAAGATTTCATTCTTTTTATGGCTGAGTATTCTTTTTATGGATGAGTTATTTATCCATTCATCAGCCAATGGACACTTGGGCTATTTCCATGATTTGACTATTGTAGATAATGCTGTCATAAACATCAGGGTGCATGTATCCCTTTGAATTAGTATTTTTATATTCTTTGGGTAAATACCTAGTAGTACAATTGCTGGATCATAAGGTAGTTTTATTTTTAACTTTTTGAGGAACCTCCATACTGTTTTCCAGAGTGGCTGCACCAGTTTGCATTCTCACCAACAGTGCAAGAGGGTTCCCCTTTGTCTACATCCTCACCAAACTTATTTTCCTTTATAAGAAATTTAAATTCATTTTAATTTATTGGCAAAGTGTGTATATTATTTAAATATCACAATTTTTGTTTCTATGCTTTCTTGATTTTTATTTGCTTTTTTGTCTTTATATTATATACTCAATAAGTGACTTAATTTTTTTAACCTAGTGATCTGGAACGTATTCAACAATGTTTTGATTTGCTTTGCTTTAGTTCACATTTAATGGCAATATTTTTGTTAATTGAAATTGATTAGCTGTGCCAAGAAAGAAGGGCAAATGGATTGGCAAAATCAAAGATTGTAAATTTTCTTAAACTATTTTCTGTTATTTTCCTTTAGTAATTTGGAAATCATATTTTCTATGTTTATTTCAAATAATAGAGTTATAACTTAAGTTATTACACCTGTATTTATATAATTTTTAGTTGAAAGAAAATATCTATTAGTAATCACCCATGTATTTTCAAAACATACGCACTCATTTCCTATGTCCTTCCAAAATTCTTTTATTTATTGGCAATATGTGAGGCTTCATATCCATATTTTAATATTAAATTTTTTGTTTTGGTTTCCCATATGTTTATTTAAAAATTATTTATGGCTCTTCTCTTTTATCTCCACATTAATAACATGTATTCAGATAGAATACAATGTTTACTTCCTTTCAATGCCTATTGTATTTCCTCTTATACTATACCTTTCCATCTTATAGTTCTTTACTGTTGCCTAGTCTTATAAATTGATGGATTAATTTTTTAATCATTTTCCCCTCAGGAAATGTTCATGGGTGCTATGTTTCCTCAATTATTGCACCTATGATCAGATATTTCTGTTGTTTCACACATGAATGCTATGTGGCTCAGTTGAAAAGCTGTACATCACAAAATCCTTTTTTCTAATTATTCTATGCAATTATTTTCTAGTGTTTAATATTTGGAGATGAGTTATGAAGATTTTCCTTTCTTTAAAATTCTTTAGTAATCCTTTTTTCACACATGGATGCTTGGATGATTTTCTTCTGTCTATTTTAATTTCAACACATTTAATCTCTAATAAGGAAAATTCCTTTTGTCAGATGTAAATGTGAAAATTATAGCAATTAATTTTGATAGCTATTCTCCTGGGAGTCAAATGCACCCTTTATTTTTATAGCATCTTCTATAAATATATTTGAAATAATAATAGGCCTAGCTAGAGGAATTTAAGAAACAGAGTATAATGCTCTGAAAATAAAGTTAACTCTTAACACAACACAATGTGAATCCCAGAGATTTTCTCTTTCCTTCATGGTGAATTCCTACTTTTATTGACTTTGATCTTGGAGTTAGAGGGCAAATCCTATCTCTAATTGTTGTTGTTAATAATTCTTTTTTTTTTTTAAGATTTTATTTATTTATTTGAGAGAGAGAGTACAAGCTGGGGAGAGAGGCAGAGGAAGAGGGAGAAGCAGACTCCCCACTGGTCAGGGAGCTTGATTCGGGGCTCGATCCCAGGACCCTGGGATCATGACCTGAGCCGAAGGCAGACGCTTAACCGACTGAGCCACCTAGGCGCCCCATTATTAGTAATTCTTAAAGCCTATCAGTACCAAAGTCTTTTTTGTTTTGTTTTGTTTTAGTACCAAAGTCTTTCTTAAATGAATTCCATAGCAAGCCTTGGCCTTTATACAAATCAGCTTCTTACTGCTTTGCTGAGTTATCTCAAACTCCTAAAGGAGCAGTCTTTTATACCATGGTATATAAATCATATAATATAAATTGTATTATGTAACTTAATAGACATAAAATGTTATAAAATGTAAGATACTTTTGAATAAGTGTATAATGCTGTGTGTGTGCATTGTTTTTCATTAATAAAGACATTAAATTTTATTTTTTTATTTTTTTATTAGGATTTTTTTAGAGAGGGAGAGAGTGGGTGGGCGAAGAGGGAGAGGGCGAGAGAGAATCTTAAGCAGGCTCCACGCCCAGCACTGAGCCCCACCCGGGGCTCGATCTCACAACCCTGAGATTATTACCCGAGCCGAAATCAAGAGTTAGACACTTAGCCAACTTAGCCACCCAGGTGCCCCTTAAATTTTATTTTTAAAACACATCTGTATCCTTTATTTTTCTGAAGTGCTTATAACTTATTGGACATATACATGGCCTGGGATCATTGTGGTAGACAGGCTCTAAGATTAGTCTCAGTTATCCCCACCTACTGTTAGACCTGTTAATCCTTCTTATGCGCGTGTTGGCTAAACTTATGGATTGACTTCTAACAAATAAAATATGGAAGAATTTAGGGGATATCATACAGAAGTTAAGTTATAAAAAGGTATGGTTTCTGTCTTTAGTGTTCTCTCTTCTTTGCCTTGCATTGTCCTGGGAAGCCATTTGTTGTTCCATGAGGGAACCTCATGGAGATGCCTGCATGATGAGAAACTAAGGCCTGCTAATAACTAAATTAATGTAAGCAGGGTTGCAGAATCTCACTCTCAGTCAAGCTTCAGACAAGAACCACACCTTGGTTTACAGCTTGCTTGCAATCTCATGAGAAACCTTGAACCAGAAACATACAGCTAAACTGTCTGGTTTCCAGTACCACAGAAACTGTGAGCTAAAAAAAAGTTGGTTGTCTTGACTTGCTAAATTTTGGAATACCTTGTTCCACAACGGGAGATAACAAACATCATGTTTTTCCTACTTGTATGTTTTTCTCTTCAACTAAGTAATAGCCACAGTCCCACATATTAAGGTGGGGAACATATCAGAGTGAAACAATTATACATTTAATCATTATTAAAAGATCCTGCAAGTAGAAATTGTATGTTTTTCTTCATATACACAATTTCAAGAATGAGTTCCACAAAAGAATAAAAGCAAAAGGGATACCTTTGTAGTCAAAGTAATTATCCATATTAATTATGTCAGGAGATAATGTCCTAAGTCATTCCCACACCAACCTGAATTCTGGCCAGTTTATTGAATTGACTGTTTCTCCTTGATTTTCCTTGGTTCTTCTTTATCATTTAAATAATTACATGTTATTTTTGCTGTTGTTGTTGTCATTCTTTTTTATAGAAATTCACCAGGAGCTAGGCTTTATTTACATGTGGCTGAAAACTAAATTTGGGACAGCTATAGTAATTTTAATTTTTTTTATTAAGAGTTTTTAAAAATAATAATTGCTATGACATATTTCAGGATACAGTTTCTTTTATGTCAATAATAAAAGTAAAAAAGATTTAACTCATGTATATTTTGTGAGTCATTTTTGAGTATTGAGTGCACAGACAGTGGCTAAATTGATCTATTTTGGAAGCTACACTAACAATTTGAAGTCATCAGGAAGAAGATCATGCAATGCCAACTCAAAAGAAATACTAACTGTGATTTATGGTTATTCTGTGTTTTCAAATATATTTTCATAAATATTTCTCTATCCTAACTTACTCTAGACAAACAGATTTTTTTTTTAAGTGTTAACACTGTTTCTTTAAAGCAGCCCAGAAGGCTGTCATGATAACAGCTTTCAAAAATGTCATAAAATCTTAAAACGTGGTGTCAGGTAGGAAGCTCATGAAGTCCAAAGGTCAGGATTCTAAAAACTGCCAGAGACTATGGTGATACATGTTGTTATGTTGAGTGAAAATAATTTTTGCAGCTTTTTATTTTAGATTAATTTAAAAATACATAGGTTATTAATTTTTTATTTCATTTTAATGCAGCAAGTTGAACTCTAAATACAAATCATATTTTTAACCACAGAATTTTACAAAGAAAGCAGGTCTTAGTTTATGTGTGATCTCAAAGCTTCTAAGATCTGTTACATTGTTTTAAAAACCTTTAGGACAAGTTTCAGCACGAAAGTAGTCCCTAAATCTTGGTAAAAACCATGGTATTGTGGCTTATATACTTGTAGATCACTGTTGTGTAATAGACTAAAGTTTTCATGTATAAAACAAAATATAACAACTGTGAATAATTGAACACTGCATCGAAAACTAACGATGTATTATATGTTGGCTAATTGAAAATAAAAAAAATAAATAAATAAAGTAAAATAAAATATTTCCAAGGACCCCTTTCCTCAGTTCATATTAAAGATTTTCTGGTCAATAGTGAACTGACTATGGTAGCTTATGCAAAATGACCAACATATTCAGTTCTGGACAGAGTGGTACAAATTGTTAAAAAGAAAGGAATTAGATATTCATCATCAAAATATTTTCCTCTCTTGCTAATCAAGTTTAGAATTGGAACTGTTTATAAAACTCTTTGGTAAATGTTTTAAGCCATAGAAGTGAAATTAACCTAGTGTCATTCCATTGCTAAAATATTCTCATAACCTGGTAAAAATATTGTAGATTTAGTTCTGGAAAGGGCCTGAGAAAGTCTGAGTATTCCACAAGTGAATTCATTTCCTATTTGAATAAATAGTATTTAGGATAGTGTTTGTGTTAGTTTGCTAGTGCTATCATAAGAAAGTACCACAAACTGGTTAATTTAAACAACAAAGATTTACTGTCTCAAAGTTCTGGAGGCTTAAAATCTAAGCTAAATGTGTTGACAAGGTTGGTTCCTTCTGGAAGCTGTGGGGGAGAATCTGTTCCAGGCCCTTCCCCAGCTCCTGGCGATCACTGGTCATCTTTGGCTTTCCATGGCTTTTGCTGCATTGCCCAGTTTTTGCCTTCATCCTCACATGGCATTCTCTTTGTGTGTGTCTGTGCCCAGATATCCCCTTTTCAAAAGGATACCAGACAGATTAGGGGCCCATCTTATTCTAGTATGACCTCATCTTCCATTTTCCATGACCCTATTTCCAAAGATGGGCACATTCTAAAGGACTTGGGATCATGACATCAATATATGAATTTTGGGGTTGTAGAATTCAACCCATAACAGTGTTCTCATTGCTCTCAAACCCCCCTCCCCATAAATGGAAGAAAAGACATATTCACCACACCTAAGTCATAAATAAGAGTTTGTATGTTATTAAGGGATAGTGGGGTGGTGGTACCCTGATCTCAGAGTTCCTAGCCTCTAGAACTGTGAGAAATAAATGTCTGTTGCTTAAGCCATCCAATACATGTTTTTTTATTATAGTAACCAAGATGACTAAGAGAAACTAATCTTCAAATATAACCCTATCATATAAGCATTTAATTGTATATCAGAGAATGTTGCTGGGAGATCTCCTTATGTTCACCTCACATAACTGTTACTTGTAAAGGATATCCAATAGAACAGAAGAAGCTGAGCTGAGCTAAAGAGCCCTGGGTGACTTTATTATGTGGGAGATAATGACATTAGGATACAGCATAGTAAATATTTTGTTCAAGGGCAGACACCTGGGATTGTTGAAACTATGGTCATTGTTTCATGAAATCTTCTTGTTCAATGAACTATAGTAATGTCTTGTTTAATGTCTTGAAATAAGAGTATGATTACTTCTGTCATATTCTAAAATTACAAAATAGATTATGTTTCTAGTTCTGATGAAGGAAGCATAATGATGCTGCATTAGCAAATGGAAACCCAATTAACCAAATGCATGTAACATCTGAATAATTACTTCTAATATTAAAATAACTATTACATAATTACATAGCTTCCAATGGAGTAAACTACATTTTATGAAGCTCATCAATAAGCAAATGTCATAACATCTTACCACGTATAAATAAAGCCCTGTATAACACTTTCATTTTATTTATGGACCACTATATGTTAGTATTTTATTTTAACTGCATCCATCATAGTTTATAGACCTAGCTTTTGGTGTCAACAGATGAAATATCTAATGAGTTATGATCAGAAAAAGGAATACAGATGTACTGTATGTCAAATTCTCTTTTCCTCATTAGTACAGCAGCTGTTCGGCTGACAGTTTGAGTGATGTTTTAGTGTTTATTCTAGATTGCTTTTATAATTTATGGAAGTTTTGGTTGGAACTTCCCATATTCCTCTTTCATTTATTTTTCAAAGAAGCAAGATAAAATAACCTTAGGTGAATTACCTATTATATTAGTAAAACATGACTATATACACATTGACCAAATAACCATATGGTATAAATTATATGATATAACTGCATCTACAAAAAAATGAGAAATTATATTTCAACATTTAAATATGTTATGATTTATAAAAAATCTATAAAAATCTATGCAACACTTTACAAAGAATATAAAGAGAACCTATACATCTTACTGTTTGAAGAAATATATCTCAAGCATAGTCCTGAATGGAAGACTTAAAGTCTCTCTCAATACACTTACATAATTAATATAATTCAAATAAAAATAATAGAAAATAATAGAAAGAATATACTACAGAATAATTTGTCCTAAAATATTATTAAGCTGAAATACAAAAATATTTGTTACTGGTGCAGAAATGGTCATACATATGAGAAATGATTGACAGAGGGGTGTTGCAGATGAAACTGAATGACATCTAAGTAATTTGACTAACTAAAAGAAAATTGAAACAGTTGGGGGATGAATAAAATGTAATTTATAAATTTTTGTTTTATATTATTTTATTTTATTTTATTGTATTGTATTATGTTATGTTAATCAGCATACATTACATCATTAGTTTTTGATGTAGTGTTCCATGATTCATTGTTTCTGTATAATACCCACTGCTCCATCCAGTACGTGCCCTCTGTAATACCCATATTAGTTTTTGATGTATGTTCCATGATTCATTGTTTGCGTATAAAACCCAGTGATGCATCCAGTACAAGCCCTCTTTAATACCCATCACCAGGCTAACCCATCCCCGCCCCACCCAGAACTCTCAGTTTGTTTCTCAGAGTCCATAATCTCTCATGGTTCACCTCTCCCTCCGATTCCCCCCCCTTCATTTTACCCTTCCTGCTATCTTCTTCTTTTTTGTTTTTTTAACATATAATGTATTATTTGTTTCAGAGGTACAGGTCTGTGATCCAACAGTCTTACACAATTCATAGTGCTCACCATAGCACACCCTCCCCAACGTCTATCACTCAGCCACCCTATCCCACCCACTCCCCACCACTCCAGCAAACCTCAATTTGTTTCCTGAGATTAAGAATTCCTCATATCAGTGATATCATATGATACATGTCTTTCTCTGATTGACTTATTTCGCTAAACATAATACCCTCCAGTTCCATCCACGTCATTGCAAATGGCAAGATTTCATTCCTTTTGATGGCTACATAATATTCCATTGCATATATATACCACCTCTTCTTTATCCATTCATCTGTCAATGGACATCTTGGCTCTTTCCACAGTTTGGCTATTGTGGACATTGCTGCTATAAACATCGGGGTGCACGTACCCCTTCAGATCCCTACATTTGTATCTTTGTGGTAAATACCCAGTAGTGCAATTGCTGGGTCATAAGGTAGCTCTATTTTCAACTTTTTGAGGAACCTCCATACTGTTTTCCAGAGTGGCTACACCAGCTTTCATTCCCACCAAAAGTGTACAAGAGTTCCCCTTTCTCCGCATCCCCGCCAACATCTGTCGTTTCCTGACTTGTTGATTTTAGCCATTCTGACTGGTATGAGGTGGTATCTCATTGAGGTTTTGATTTGGATTTCCCTGATGCCGAGCGATGTTGAGCACTTTTTCATGTGTCTGTTGGCCCTTTGGATGTCTTCTTTGGAAAAATGTCTGTTCATGTCTTCTGACCATTTCTTGATTGGATCATTTGTTCTTTGGGTGTTGAGTCTGATAAGTTCTTTATAGATTTTGGATACTAGCCCTTTATCTGATATGTCATTTGCAAATATCTTCTCCCATTCTGTCAGTTGTCTTTTGGTTCTGTTGACTGTTTCTTTTGCTGTGCAAAAGCTTTTTATCTTGATGAAGTCCCAATAGTTCATTTTTGCCCTTGCTTCCCTTGCCCTTGGCCATGTTTCTAGGAAAAAGTTGCTGCGGCTGAGGTCGAAGGGGTTGCTGCCTGTGTTCTCCTTTAGGATTTTGATGGACTCCTGTCTCACATTGAGGTCTTTCAACCATTTGGAGTCTATTTTTGTGTGTGGGTAGGGAAATGGTCCAGTTTCATTCTTTTGCATGTGGCTGTCCAATTTTCCCAACACCATTTGTTGAACAGACTTTTTTCCATTGGACATTCATTCCTGCTTTGTCAAAGATTAGTTGACCATAGAGTTGAGGGTCCATTTCTGGGCTCTCTATTCTGTTCCATTGATCTATGTGTCTGTTTTTGTGACAGTACCATACTGTCTTGATGATGACAGATTTGTAATAGAGCTTGAAGTCCGGAATTGTGATGCTGCCAGCTTTGCTTTTCTTTTTCAACATTCCTCTGGCTATTCGGGGTCTTTTCTGGTTCCATACAAATTTTAGGATTATTTGTTCCATTTCTTTGAAAAAAGTGGATGGTATTTTGATAGCGATTGCTTTGAATGTGTAGATGGCTCTAGATAGCATTGACATCTTCACAATATTTGTTCTTCCAATCCATGAGCATGGAACGTTTTTCCATTTCTTTGTGTCTTCCTCAATTTCTTTCATGAGTATTTTATAGTTTCCTGAGTACAGATCCTTTGCCTCTTTGGTTAGATTTATTCCTAGGTATCTTATGGTTTTGGGTGCAATTGTAAATGGGATCGACTCCTGAATTTCTTTCTTCTGTCTTGTTGGTGTATAGGAATGCCACTGATTTCTGTGCACTGATTTTATATCCTGCCACTTTACTGAATTCCTGTATGAGTTCTAGCAGTTTTGGGGTGGAGTCTTTTGGGTTTTCCACATAAATTATCATATCATCTGCAAAGAGTGAGAGTTTGACTTCTTCTTTGCCAATTTGGATGCCTTTTATTTCTTTTTGTTTTCTGATTGCTGTGGCTAGGACTTCTACTACTATGTTGAATAGCAGTGGTGATAGTGGACGTCCCTGCCGTGTTCCTGATCTTAGAGGGAAAGCTCTCAGTTTTTCCCCCTTGAGAATGAGATTTGCTGTAGGTTTTTCATAGATGGCTTTTATGATATGGAGGTATGTACCCTCTATCCCTATATTCTGAAGAGTTTTGATCAAGAAAGGATGCTGTACTTTGTCAAATGCTTTTTCTGCATCTATTGAGAGGATCATATGATTCTTGTTCTTTCTTTTATTAGTGTATTGTATCACATTGATTGATTCACGGATATTGAACCAAACTTGCAGCCCAGGGATAAATCCCACTTGGTCTTGGTGAATAATCCTTTTAATGTACTGTTGGATCCTATTGGCTAGTATTTTGGTGAAAATTTTTGCATCCATGTTCATCAAGGATATTGGTCTGTAATTCTCCTTTTTGATGGGGTCTCTGGTTTTGGGATCAAGGTAATGGTGGCCTCATAAAACGAGGGGGAAGTTTTCCTTCCATTTCTATTTTTTGGAACAGTTTCAGAAGAATAGGTATTAATTCTTCTTTAAATATTTGGTAGAATTCCCCTGGGGAGCTATTTGTTTGGGCTTTTGTTTGTTGGGAGATTTTTGATGACTGCTTCAATTTCCTTAGTGGTTATAGGTCTGTTCAGGTTTTATATTTCTTCCTGGTTCAGTTTTGGTAGTTGATACATCTCTAGGAATGCATCCATTTCTTCCAGATTATCTAATATAGTTGCTCATAATATGTTCTTATAATTGTTTGTATTTCTTTGGTGTTGGTTGTGATCTCTCCTCTTTCATTCATGATTTTGTTGCTTTGGGTCTTTTCTCTTTTCTTTTTGATAAGTCTGGCCAGGGGTTTATCAATCTTGTTAATTCTTTCAAAGAACCAGCTCCTAGTTTTGTTGATCTGTTCTACTGTTCTTTTGGTTTCTATATCATTGATTTCTGCTCTGATCTTTATTATTTTTTTCTCCTTCTGGGTTTAGGCTTTATTTGCTGTTCTTTCTCTAGCTCCTTTAAGTGTAGGGTTAGGTTGTGTATTTGAGACCTTTCTTGTTTCTTGAGAAAGGCTTGTATTGCTATATGCTTTCCTCTTAGGACCACCTTTACTGCATCCCAAAGATTTTGAACAGTTGTGTTTTCATTTTCATTTGTTTCCATGAATTTTTTTTTTAAGATTTTATTTATTTATTTGAGAGAGAGAGAATGAGAGAGAGCACATGAGAGGGGGGAGGGTCAGAGGGAGAAGCAGACTCCCTGCCGAACAAGGAGCCCGATGCGGGACTTGATCCAGAGACTCCAGGATCATGACCTGAGCTGAAGGCAGTCGCTTAACCAACTGAGCCACCCAGGCGCCCCATGTTTCCATGAATTTTTTAAATTTTTCTTTAATTTCCTGGTTGACCCATTCATTCTTTAGTAGGATGCTCTTTAGCCTCCATGTATTTGAGTTCTTTCTGACTTTCCTCTTGTGACTGAGTTCTAGTTTCAAAGCGTTGTGGTCTGAAAATATGCAGGGAATGATCCCAGTCTTTTGGTACCAGTTGAGACCTGATTTGTGACTTAGGATGTGATCTATTCTGGAGAATGTTCCATGAGCACTAGAGAAGAACATGTATTCTGTTGCTTTGGGATGGAATGTTCTGAATATATCTGTGAAGTCCATTTGGTCCCGGGTGTCATTTAAATTCTTTATTTCCTTGTTGATCTTTTGCTTAAATGAACTGTCCATTTCAGTGAGGGGGTGTTAAAGTCCCCCACTATTATTGTATTGTTGTTGATGTGTTTCTTTGCTTTTGTTATTAATTGGCTTATATAATTGGCTGCTCCCATGTTAGGGGCATAGATATTTACAATTGTTAGATCTTCTTGTTGGATAGACCCTTTAAGCAGGATATAGTGTCCTTCCTCATCTCTTATTATTGTCTTTGGTTTAAAATCTAATTTGCCTGATATAAGAATTGCCACCCCAGCTTTCTTTGGGTGTCCAATAGCATGGGAAATGGTTCTCCACCCCTTCATTTTCAATCTGGGGGTATCTTTGGGTCTAAAATGAGTCTCCTGCAGACAGCATATTGATGGGTCTTGTTTTTTTAATCCAATCTGAGAGCCTGTGTCTTTTGATTAGGGCATTTAGCCCATTTACATTCAGGGTAACTATTAAAAGATAATGAATTTAGTGCCATTGTATTGCTTGTAAGGTTACTGTTATGGTATATAGTCTGTGTTCCTTTCTGGTCTGTGTTACTTTTAGGCTCTGGCTTTGCTTGGAGGACCCCTTTCAATATATCTTGTAGGGCTGGTTTTGTGTTTGCAAATTCCTTTAGTTTTTGTTTGTCCTGGAAGCTTTTTATCTCTCCTATTTTCAATGACAGCCTAGCTGGATATAGTATTCTTGGCTGCATATTTTTCTCATTTAGTGCTCTGAATATATCATGCCAGTCCTTTCTGGCCTGCCAGGTCTCTGTGGATAGGTCTGTTGCTAATCTAATGTTTCTACCATTGTAGATTACAGATGTCTTCTCCCAAGCTGCTTTCAGGAGTTTCTTTGTCCCTGAGACTTGTAAGTTTTACTATTAGATGTCAGGGTGTTGACCTATTTTTATTGATTTTGAGGGGGGTTCTCTGCTATAATTTACTCCAATATACCTTCTGCCCCTCTCTCTTTTTCTTCTTCTTCTGGGATCCCAATTATTCTCATGTTGTTTCGTCTTATGGTATCACTTCTCTCTCAAATTCTACCCTTGTGATCCAGTAGTTGTTTATCTCTTTTTTTCTCAGCATCTTTATTTTCCATCATTTGGTCTTCTATATCACTAGTTCCCTCTTCTGCCTCATTTATCCTAGCAGTTAGAGCCTCCATTTTTTATTGTACCTCACTGATAGCCTTTTTGATTTCGACTTGGTTAGATTTTAGTTCTTTTATTTCTCCAGAAAGGATTTCTCTAATATCTTCTATGCTTTTTTCAAGCCCAGCTAGTATCTTTAAAATCGTCATTCTGAACTCTAGTTCTGACATCTTACTAATGTCCGTATTGAATAGGTCCCTGGCAGTCGGTACTGCCTCTTGTTCTTTTTTTTTGAGGTGATTTTTTTCCGTCTTGTCATTTTGTCCAGTGGAGAATAGATGAATGAGAGAACAAAATGCTAAAAGGGTAACAATGACCCCAGAAAAATATACACTAAACAAATCAGAAAAGACTTGAAACCGGGGGAAAAGAAAGGGAAAGGAAGAAAAAAGAAAAAAAAGAATAAGAAAAAGATAAAATGAAACAAAAAACAAACAGAATATGATCAAATATGATCATGCTCTTGCATAGATCAGTACCACACACTAGATTTTGGGTGTATTTTGGTCTGTTAGAAGAAACTGCCTCCCAAAATTTTAAAGAAAGAAAAACTTATATATGTACAAAAATAAGGGTAAATACAATGAAGGGATGGAATATGACTGTAAAGATGTAAATTATAAAAGATTTTATAAAAGGAATTGATAAGAAGTTGGTTGAAAAAAGAAAGAAGAGGATTTAAAAAAAAAAAGGGAGCATATGTGATCAGGCAGGAGACTAGAACAAAGCCATACACTAGAGATTTAGGGTATATTTTGGTCTGTTAGAAGACTTTTCTTCAATCTCCTATTGAGTTCATAGGTGTTCAGAATTGTTTGATCCCTATCTAGCTGAATTCCTGGGACCAGATGAAATTTAGGTCTCCTACTCCTCCACCATCTTGCTCCTCCCCCCGTAATTTATAAATTGATTAAACAAGTTGAGTGAGGAAGGATCTAATAAAGAATATGGACTGGGTATATAAATCCATTACAGAAAAAATAGTTTAAAAACCCAAACAAAGAAACGCTATATATGCCATGATTATGCACCAAGATTAAACACATGACTGGTAGAATTTTTATGAGAAACATTGTAATTTTAAATATGTTTCTGAATCAGACTTCATTCTTAAAAATAATAATAATAATTCTTGAATATATGCTTTCAGAATATTTATCTAACAACAGGGAAAGAGGGGTAATCATGGTAGCTTATTAGAATCTTAATGAAAAAATCATAGCTCCTCCGTTATTTGTTCAACAGCCAAAAGGAATTCCTATGTGAATAAGTAAATACCTATGAGAGTGAACTCCTTTTATAAGATGTTATGTTAGTGGTTTTTTTTTTTTTTAACATTTTATTTACTTTATTTGAGAGAGAAAGAGCAAAAGTGGGGAGAGGGGCAGAGGAAGAGGGACAAGCCAACTCCCAGACTAGCAAGGAGCCCAGGGCCTGGCTCCACACAGGGCTCATTCTAGGACCCTAGGATCATGACCTGAGCTGATGTCAGACACTTCACTGAGCCACCCAGGCACACCTATGATAGTTTTTTTTTTTTTAATTCTTTACCTTTGTACATGTTACTCTTTTAATACTAAGATCACTTGGGTCATTAATAGTTTTACAAATTCTAATATTTTAATTTTACTTACTATAGTTTATATATTAGAAGCATATAAATTTTTATATAATGATAGTGAAATATTAACCCATCTAAATTCATTCCAGGAAAAGGTGAATCAATGTTGAACAAATGTGATAAATTGTTAATTTTAATTTCAGATTCTGTCTTTGCTGCAATCAAATTTCTATCCCGATTCAAGATGTTTTGCTTCATTCAGGTGAGTCACTGCATTTTCACACAATTTATTAATAAACACAAATTTAAACAAAGCCAGAAGTTTACATTAGCTTAAAAACACTAACTCTCACTGGAGACTTTCCTTCATATTACAAAATGACATATATTGAATCATTTAATTTATTCTTAAATTCAAGCCATTTTAGTACACTTTTTAAAAATTTAATTTAATTTAATGTTTTTATTATGTTCAGTTAACCACTGTATAGTGCATCATTAGTTTTTGATGTAGTGTTCAGTGATTCATTAGTTATGTATAATACCCAGTACACATCACAACACATGCCCTCCTTAATACCCATCATCTTGTTACCCCCTCCTTTTAAATGACCTGTAGGTAAATTAAACTCTTAAGAATAATGTATTGGATTTTCTTTTGAAAGAAGTAACCTGTAACAATTTGAAAAAAATTAGGAAAATGCAAAGAAATAAAGAGAAAGATTGTAGTATATAATACTATTATCAATTTGAATTATTATCTCTGTTTATTTTTTAATTTTTACATGACTATAGAAATCAAGGTATTTAATGATTTCTTAGTATTGAAATACTCCTGTGCTTTCATTTTATTTTTATTTATATGTTAAAGATTTTTCCTTTATCACTAAGACATAGTTTAAAATAGTCTATACATAATCCAGAATAGGTATCTACATTACATATACACTTAATTTGCCAAGATTCCTCTAATTACTTTGCCATTGTCAAACCTATGAATTAATTCCTTTATTTCCTTTAAAGTGAGATGGATGAAGGTTACTTGCAATCTCAGATATCTGGCTAGGCAGAGGAAAATAATTTCCTTTCTTTTGCAAGTATTGTGTCTTGAATTAAAAACAAACAAGTGAACAAACAAAAAGAATAATAGGGATTACTGATCCTGAGCTAGGTTGCAATGACTGCTTCATTGAGGTATATGTCTTCAGGTGACATCATTTTTATGTCTAGGTATTGTTTTGAAATAGGAATTTAATGTATGGAATCTCTAGTATGCAGAGTATTAAAATATACTCACAATACATGTGTATAATTACCCATTTAAATAAAAAATAAATGGGCGATAAAGAAATGTAGCAGGAGAAAATAAGATATTTTAGAGTCAGTGAGAAGTGTACTAGTGAGGTAATAATAATTTTCCTATTACTGTATTAATTCATTCTGCTTAATCAACAATATGATTTTAATAAACCAGGTACAAAATCCAAAGTTTGTGTACTATAATACTTTAAGTATACTAAATAACATTTACTTTTAAAGAGTCTTTAATTGTGCTTTTTTGGATTGTCGTATTTTTAGATTCAATTCTCTATTACATATTTGAATATGAAACTTTAATGGACAAAACTATGGAAAAGAGCATGCATAATAATGGTAGAGAAAAAAAAAAACTTAAATGTGAGATGAAAGTACACTGCCTATTTTAAACCTATGGGATCGGGGCGCCTGGGTGGCTCAGTTGGTTAAACCTATGGGATCTCAGGGGAAATATTTTGTATTGTAAATATTTTAAAATTAACATACCATCCAAATACACTGCATTATAATATGCTAATTGTTTTCTGGATTAGGACATTATTTCTGAGTATTCTTGACAACTCCCTTTTTCCTAAAGATGTGTCTGAAAAATATGCTATGTTTTAAACATAAAATATCATGTTACCAGTTGATACGCCCTTAAAATTTCATGTTTCCGCCTTCCATTAATTTCATTTTACTTTTTGTATGTTTATTGTTCTTAGAATTGTGAAAAAATCAGAAATATTAATAGGTACTACTCAGTTTTTCCCAAGATAATTTATCATTGATGATTTTGCTCCCTTCGGAGAATTTACTAGCAACCAAAAAGCAGTAGATAAAATTGCCTTCTTCAACTAAATAAAGCAAAACAAAAAGAAAAATATCCTAAGAATCTACTAGCAGCCACAAAACAAATTTGGTCATTCTGTTCTGGTTATTATTATCACCATCTTCAGTTCCTTGTTCAGTTATTACATAACTATTTACCATTTCTATAACCATATTCAAAGAGACTAGATTTTTTGTAATATGTATAACTATGAATTATTGCAAAATTAGGGAATATAAGAAAAGAATTTTGACCAACAGTGTATTGTTCATTCAGTCACTATAATGAACATACTGTTCCATAATACATGCATGTTTTAATAATTAGTTTTTTTGACAATATACGTTATGGAGTGACAAAATTCCCCACCTCACTACTCATGAAGAGATCTAAAATGCCAAGCAAGTTCTGCCAATGTACAACAATGCCAATGTTAATGTCTGTAATTAATGGAAATATTATTTTGCTTGTATGTAAATCGTTAAGTGGAAAGTTTACATTACAAAAATGAAAATCTTCAGGAACCACAGTGATAGAATGAGTTTTTTGCATCAGCAATGGCTGATGCTTTATTTCTTAAGATGATCAGTGTATTTAGTTCCATATTAAGTAAGCATCCTAGTTCTTGTTGGACTCAACATTAGTACAGGTTGCATCTTGGAAGCACACGGGATTCTTCCTCCACTGAACTGGTATGTCTTCTCCGCACAGGTGTGTCATTTGCTTCCTATCTTGCACTCACCTCTGAACATTCTGCCTCCCTACATCACATAGAGCTGCTGCATCTCTAGCTCTAAGACACAGACAACAAAAGTGACAACACTAACCAAGCCAGAGTGCTTTGGAGGTAGCCCTCTGGAGGTGTTTTACACCCCCTTTCCTCTTAACAGTTACCATCTCCATTTTTCCTCTTCCTTTGCCTCTTTCTTTCACCAGAAAATAACTTTGTTACTTGGTAGTTTTTCTAATACCCTTTAAAGCATATTTCTCTGTTAGAGTTTCGCAAAAATACTTTTAATGTAATGACTTCCCAGATATCTTACCTTAATATAAATAGAGAGAACTTATAATAGAGAACACATACTAAAATCCAATATATATATATATATATATTTTACTTTAAAAGGAGTGGTAAAAAAAAATACATGGGAGTAAGTCAAATGCAGAGTTAGATAACAGAAAATAAAATAGGAGGTGGTAATTTTATATCATTTTTAATTGAAAAAGTTCTAAATTACTGTGGATTATAATATAACCTCCAGGGAATAATGCAGGTTTTTAGGATTTAGAGTCATTTTTTCAACAATGAGAGTGAGTTAGTAGACATTTGAATACTATCTCAAGGAATTTTCTTTTAAGTGACTAGATTTTAAGAGATTATTTTACCTCATCTAAGGACAGATTATATGTTTATAACTGCCTTGAGATCCAATGATCTGTGTACAAAATTTGGATTTGTTAATTCCCATTTCAGAAAATAAACTTTATATGAATGTTAATATTACTTACACATTTTCATATGTGTGTGTCCTTTTACACATAAACACACACTTGGATAAACTGTTCATCAATGTTAATATTATTTATACATTTTCATATTTAAGTGACTTCCAAGCTTAACATAATTTGTAATGCAATGCACATCATTTTAAATAAATTAGTAATTCTTCCACTGTTGGTAATAAAGAAGAATCCTTCTTCAAAACTCACTCCAAAATAATTAGGTACTAGATAATTGAAACATCATTTTACGTATAAATACATACACATAAATACTCACATGTTTATAAGTCATGGTCCAAAGAAGGATTGGGGTTACATGAACTGGAACAACTTCTATTCAAGATAAACATAGAAAACACTGATACTCAGGCGTAACTGGGCTGGGCGCACAGAGACAAAGTGGCTCATCATTGAACCGGGAAACAGTGAAGATTAGATGGACGGAATAGCTTCTGAATTAGGTTTGAGAATATGTAAGGCTTTGTAATGCAGTGTGTTATTTGTGAGTGAAATTAATTGCTCTCTTGAATCACATAGTAATTAGATGATAAAATGGATTAATAATATTATTTTTCTGATGAAAACTCTGAAAGCTGTTTGAGCTTCATAGGTTCTGTTGAATATCACCACACAGTGCTTAACAATGCGAATGGCTCTATGCCTGGTGCTATTAAGTGAAGTTGCTTTTAGAAAAATATTAGTTATTTTGATTAGGGCAAAAGGGAACATATTTTAAAGAAGGCACCCTTATAGATGGTTTAAAATAACATCAGTGACCAAAAGTATCTGACCTTTGATGTCACAAAATGTCATTCTAATCTTGAAGCATAGAGTGAAAGTAAAGTTTCATTTACTATGGTTAGAAAATGGTGCATTAAGTTCCTTGCTTATATATTACCATCAACAGAACACCTACTAAAAGTCTGTTTTTATGTTAAATAAAAAGAGCCACAATTGTTCTTCTTTCAGTACAAAAAAAAAAGTTTGTTAAATATTTTCATTGTATTTGGAATTATCAAATATTAGATCCAAGGAGTGTATACTGTCCTGGCTATGGCCTCATAGAGGTATATATACCATAACAAAATAGAAATCACTCAATTTTTATATATGTATTATCACATATCTTGTGTTGAACAATATTTTATTTGGTGAGAATAAGAACAAAGAACTGGAAAATAAGGCTTGAGAGGAACTTAAAGCGCAGTTGATAAAGAGAACAAAATGAGACAAAACATAGATTGCATTATGTTACAGGAAGTGTGAGGATCTTAGACTGTCAGAGAGTAGATAATTAATTTTTTTTTTTTATTTGAGACAGAGAGCATGAGAGGGAGGAGGGTCAGAGGGAGAAGCAGACCCCCTGCTGAGCAGAGAGCCCGATGCGGGACTCGATCCCGGGACTCCAGGATCATGACCTGAGCCGAAGGCAGTCGCTCAACCAACTGAGCCACCCAGGCGCCCGAGAGTAGATAATTATATACAGAGAGAAATCACTATGAAACTTAATAGTTGGAAACTCTGCAAATGGCTAGATGTAAATAGGTAGAACCAGCAAGCATGTTGTGTATTGGAGATAAACAAGTACAAGTGTATAGGAAAAAGTTCAATGCAAAGATATTTTATGAAAAATGGTACATAAGATGATTTCATAAAAAGGGTGATGGGATGGGGCGCCTGGGTGGCTCAGTTGGTTAAGCGACTGCCTTCGGCTCAGGTCATGATCCTGGAGTCCCGGGATCAGAGTCCCGCATCGGGCTCCCTGCTCAGCGGGGGGTCTGCCTCTCCCTCTGACCCGCTTCCCTCTCGTGCTCTCTGTCTCTCATTCTCTCTCTCAAATAAATAAATAAAATCTTAAAAAAAAAAAAAAAGGGTGATGGGAAAGCAAACTGAACTTACTCCTTACCTATAGTACTTACTATATCCCTAGTAATGTATTACAGTGGGAATTGTTCAATATTATCACTAAACTCTACATGCATTTTCCAAGCCCACTCACTTAACAGGTAGTCTGCGCTATTAGAATTCAGGTTCATTACTGGCTTGTGAATCTATCTACTCTGATCTTACAAGTTGCTCTAAGTTATGTCCATATTTAAAATGGAATGGCTGTGATTATGAAGAGATTTATGTCATCTGACAAAACCATTGCCTTGTTTTCAGGATTTGGGTTTACCAAATGTCTTTGTCCTTGTTTTTGTTTTTGTTTTTGCTTTACATAATTTACACAGTGTAACAATTTATGCATTCTTATGTACTCACCAATTGGGTATCTGTAGAAACAGGTAAGAATGAAAATGAGCACCGAATGTATATAAATAGTTACTGGTTATAATTTATGTAAGAGAAGTTTAAACAGGCTTCTCACTGCAATGCAGTCTTCAGGAAAATGTATCATATCTTGGTCATGAAGAATAATTTGAGCAACTGTAGACAGAAATGGAACATAAGATGTTACAGTAGTAGACTGAGAAAAGGCATAGAGATCTGAAAAAGCTATGCTTTCCAGGGATTTTCTAAGTATTGCTGTGTAATGAATTACCTCACTACTTAGCAACTTAAACCAGCAAATGCTTATTATATTAAAGTTTTTGTGGATCAGAAATTTGGTAATAGTTCAGTTCCATGGTTCTGCCTCTGGGTCTCTCATGAGGCAGCAGTTAAGCTTCATTCATGTCCAGGTTCAACTGGAGCTAAAGAATCTGCTTCCTACTTCATTTCTATTGTTGGTAGCCTCAGTTCCTCCCTGAAGTTTGGCAGAGGTTTCTGATCCCCATCATGTGAGCTCTCCATTGGGCTGTTTACAACATGGTAGCTTGAGCAAGTGATTTGAGAAAGAGAAAGAGAATCCAAAATGGCAGCTATGGTCTTTTTATAACCCAGTATTTGTAGTGACATAATACCATCATGTCTGCCAAATACCATTAGCATTTGTGACCATTATTCACAAAGACTAACTGGAAAAGTGTGAGAGTGAACTAAACAGAGATGTGAATAGCAGGAAGCGAGAGTCACGGGGGCCCTTTGGAGGCTGGCTGCTACACAGAGCAGAGAATTCTATGCAATCAGAACCATTACCCCTAGCCCCTTCCCAGGAAACACTTGGCAACATATGGAGACAAGTTTGGTTGTCAGAACTGGGAGTGTTGCCTCTGGTATCTAATGAGGAAGGGCCAGAGTGCTGATAGACATCCTACAATGCCCAGGACAGGCCACGGGCCCCCAAAACTAATTTCCACCCCCACATGTCAATAATGCTGAGGTTATACAACACTGTTGAGCTAAGCTAGAAAGTATACAGGAGGCTATTAATAAAAATAATTTGTGACATGCAGATTCTCTAAATATTATTTGCATATGACATTCTAAGGAAGCCAGTGAAAGAGACACTCAAATAAAACAAGAGAAGCAAAAATAATACTAAAAATAAATAAGTAAAATAAAATGATCAAAGAGAAAAAAAGTGCTTGTTTCAGGTCATCTGATTATATATATATGTAAAACTAAATAAAATCTTCTGACAAATGAACTAAGAGAATATTTTTGAGAATTGAAGTAGGAATTTCTTTTATATAAACCAGAATATACCACTTGCAAATAAATATATTTTCCTGACATTTTGGTTTTTCCTTCCTCTTTTATCCAAGAGTTAAGAATGTTCCCATCAAGCCAGGAAGTGGTGTTCTGTTTTTCTAATTTATTAATACTACTTAGATTTATCACTGCCTAGCAGAGATTGCCATCTGTGTTTCTAAATTATTTTAGACAGGATTGAGTTTTCTTTTGTTGTCTAACACATGATCAGTTTTGCAATTTTATATTCTGTAAAAAGCATTCTTTGTGTGTTCCTATTCTCTTTAGCATTATTTAATAATCATTTTAAAACATCCATCAACTTTCTAAATTGTCTTTTCAAATAATCAACTCTGGCTTTGTTATTTCCCTGTGTTTAATTTTTGTACTTTTTGTTTGTTCGTTTGTTTGTTTTGCTTCATTCTTGTTCTTTTTTTATTTTCTTCTCCTTTCATTAGTTGAATCTGTTATTGTTACTCTAAATTCTTTAATTTATAAATTTGTCTCTGTATGCACTTCAAGTAGATGGCAGTGTTTGGTTTATGTTCTTCAGGCCGAATTTGTTACCATGTTCTTTAAGTCTTTTTCATGTAGACTCTTCTAGTTTGTTTTATTTCCAGTCACTGAGAGTATGTTGTCACTATCTAATATTATTGCGCTTTTATATATGTTAGAATACTTTATTTGTGTATGTATTTTTGTTTATTCATTTATTTACATGCATTTGTGGTCAGTTGTTATAAATTTATATTATTATATTCTTCTGATTCAATGAGTATTAATCATAATTTCTTCATTAATGTTCTTTGCCTTAATGTTTATTCCTGTCTTAAGTTAACATACCTATACCAAATTTCTCTTTGTTACTTTTTGCCTAAATATATTTTCAATTTGTTTATTCTCAACTTTCATAGTCATTATTACTTAGGTGTGTCTTTGAAAAAGGTGTGCATAGGGGCACCTGGGTGGCTCAGTCGGAAGCTTGCTTCTCCCTCTCCCTTTGCCCCAACCCCTATCCCCTGCTTGTGCTCTCTCACTCTATCTCAAATAAATAAATAAAATCTTAAAAAAGAAAAAGATATGCATATATATGTATATATTTGTGTGTGTTTATATATATACATATATAAATTTAATGCACATTCTTCTTTACTTAAAAATAAACAGATGTATGCATATTTGTGTATATATGTAAATTATATATAATTATATATATCATATATATAATTCTTCTTTTAATTTATAAGTGCAGTCTATTCTTTATGTTCATTGATACATATTTCTTTACCCACCTATTTTGAACATTCTATTTGTATTTTCTCTGGTATTTTTTTTCTCATTTTTCACTGTTTATTTGATGGTTTTTTTCTACTTCTGTCTTTTTCCATCTGTTGTTACAAGAGTGAAACACTATTAATGTTGCTCAAGAGACACTTTGCAAAAATTTATGTGACTATAGTTTGCAGCCTGTAATTAATCATCCACCTGGATAATTAAAGAACTCTGGTATGCTCCACCTCAGATTATCTCTTCCTAGTAGCAGGTTTATATTGATATCCCATCGTTTTTTTTTTCACTTTTTTCATTTCTTATCAGCTTTGGAATTACTAGGTTATAGTGAAAATATTTTAACTATTCAATATTTATATAGATTATCCATGCTTTCTTTGCTTACTTTTCCTTTTTGCATCTCAGAAATCTCTGTGATAATTTTTCCTTTTCTTAAAATATGAACTCTAGAATCTCCCATTAGATATATTTTTTAAGAGAATGTATCATTTCTTTGAAAAACTACTTACTTGCTCTTACCATTGAAAATTACATGATTCATTGTTTGCATATAATTCCCAGGGCTCCATGCATTATGTGCCCTCTTTAATACCCATCACCAGGCTAACCCATACCCTCACCGCCTTCCCCTCTGAAACCCTCAGTTTGTTTCCCATAGTCCATAGTCTCTCATGGTTCATCTCCCTATGATTTCCTCCCTTCATTTTTCCCTTCCTTCTCCTATGTCTTCCATTGTTGTTAAGAAATTACCTAATTTTTGTATATTCATTTTAGTTAATTTAATTAGATATATCTAATTAGATAAATGGTTAGGCACTCCTGGCCTCCATATTTTTTTCTCTCTTATGTTCTCTATATTTTTGTCTCCCTAAGTAACTTGCTCATTTCCTAGTACAAATTCAGGTGAGAGAAGTCCTGAAATTAAATATTTTCAGGATAGACACTGATTTGTCATACAAGTGCAAAGGATGAGCCAAATTTCTTTTGCCAGAGATTGGGTGTGCATTTCTATGTAGATTACACTATATCTATATGTCTGTATCTTAATCTACCTATCTATCATCTATCTATGTAACTATCATATGTATCTGTAGGTTGTAGACCTATGTGGCTTCAGCTTGGGAGAAGAAGAGATGAAGATATCTGGAATTGCTATTAAGGCAAAGGGTTTCAGTGTGTACCAAATATCCATTCTTCTATTTTTAAATAGAAATAAACCCTGATTTTTATTCGTGATGGCAAAGAACCTAACTAAAACACTACATATCTCATTCTGTGATAGAGTTATCCAAAGAAATGTTTATTTAATGCTATGGTAAGATTTTGGGAATAGCCCTTTTACACTTTGCATAGCCTTTCTTTCTATTTGGAATGCAACTAAAATACCAGGATTTCAACCAGTCACATTTAGATTCTGAATGGGTACTAAACCAACCAACCAACAAACCAACCAACAAACACTAAACACTGTTTTGGCCTAAGTCGCAGATGACTACTTACACTTGTATAATAATTGGTTAATGTTGTTGTTTTCCACTAGAACTTTCCAGATGTTGCTACATTGTTTATCTGGTTGGAATTTTTTTTCTAAAAAGATATGCATGGCTGTTTTTATTCCTGTCACTCTCTAAGTAATATGTCTCTTTATCATTAGCTTTATAGAAATTTTATTATTTTATGCTTTGTTGTACTTTTCTTTGTATTTATTCTTGGGTCTTGTTGAGCTTTGTGGATATGTGAATTTACAATTTTCATCAAATTGAAAAGTATGTATTCTTTATTTCTTTAACGATTTTCTCCCTTCTGCTATGTACACTTGCTCTTCTATTGTAATTATAGATGTTAAACCACTTGATGTTTTTCCTCACAAGACTGAAATTCTTTATTTTCTTAGCTAATGTTTTTCTCTGTGTGGTTAGTTTTTTCATCATGTCTTCAATTTCACCAACTTTTTCTTCTCTAGTGTTTGATTTTCCTTTCAGCCTATCCAGTCAATATTTCATTTTAGATATTGTATTTTTCATCTTTACAAGTTCAAAATGTTTTTTTTATAATCTCTGTTTCTAATATTTTTATGTTTTCATTTTTATCTGTGAATATATATTCATAATAGCCCTCTTAAAGTTATTTTCTGTTGATTCCATAATATTTTACTAATTGATTATGTGTCATATAGTCTTGCTTCTTCACATGTCCAGTAATTTTTGTCAATTTTAGGACCATGTGATTTACTTTGTTGAATACTATATATAATATATATTTTCTAAATATGTGTGTGTAATTTAAATATACTTTTTTTTATTTTTTTTTTACCACATATTTAATTAACTTGTAAATCAACTTGACTCTTTCAAAGTTCTTTAGGGCTGATCTATGGTTACCTTTGCTGTAAGGCTACCTTAGCCCTATTTAAGGGTGTAACTTCTCTGGGATTTCTTCAAAATGTTGCTTGTGTTTAAAAATATCTCTATCCTCTAGATGATTTGCTCCAGCCTTATGTGAGCTTTGGGTATTCTTCCACTTATAGCCTTCCTATAGTTTTACATTGCCTGTTAGTTTTTCTTTGATTGGGCTTAAGGATTCTTGCCCTTTTCTGTATTTATCCCAAGACAAATGGAGCCCATATACATGTTTTAAAAATTTGGTCTCTGAGTTTCTTCCTTTTCTCTGGTACTCTGCCATTAAAGTTTCAGCCTCCTCCACTTTCCTAAACTCTGATATGTGTGTCCTTATGTTGGCGAAATTACTGTGATTTTCTTGTGTTTTCCATCCCACAGAAGGTACTGTGTTCTGTAAAGAGTCTTCATGCAGAACACTATGATGATATCAGAGCTTGCTTTATTCCCTTCTGTTAGAGATCACAGTCCAGTGAGATCCCTTATCCCATGTCTAAAACAATTGTTTATCTGGTTTTAGGTGTTTATGGAGTTTGGATAAGTCTGGTACCATTTACTCTTTATGGCTGAAACCATGTTATGGTTTTGTAAGTTCTGTGTTATGTTTTTGCTTTTAAAAATTTTAATTCTCAGTTCTCAACTTATGGGCATTTTCTAGTAATATGCTGAAAAACAAACTCATCTTTGAGATTTATTATTATTTGATTGTTGTGCTGCTGTCTGATAGGTCAGGAACAAGAATAGTTCTTTTAATGGTAGTTGTTTTCACATTTATAAGTCCTGCTTATTCCTTTGGTTCGATGATTGTTTTTTGAATCATTTGGCATTCCCTGCCAAATGTGAGGTTATACAGCACTATATATTACTCTGAAGTTCACAAAACTGGTCACTGTAGCATGAACACTAAAGAAGGGATTCTCATTAAATTTTAGAAGGTATGTCCAAACCATAATCCTAGACATCAGATCTAGACCATGAAAACCTGCTCTATCATCTATTTGCATCCGCTTTAGATAAACAAGTGGAATTGTCCTTTTAATTTGGTTACAGATTGCTTAATAATGCCAGTTTCTCAAGAATTCATCTTATATCTGTTGTTAAAGATCAAGCTATTGGAAAGAACCAAATGTTAAAAGCCATCTATTAAAAATATCAAACTCCAATTTTCAAAGATGAAAATTGCCAGGAAAATAGAAAATAGAAGTGGAGAGAAGCACAGAAGCCTGTAGCAGCAGTCCCTGGCTCCAGCATGGAGATACCTTGTTCCAATGGTCTTGGTTACAGATTAACTTCTATTTTAGTATAAGGATATATAAAATTATAACTTTATGTTCCATATGTATTATTTATAAAACACTTTATGGGAAATGATTCACAAGGCTTTTTTGTCCTTATGAATATATTCATTATATTTTATGAACTTTGTCCAAAATTTTAACCAATTTAATTGATTCTTTCCATCTTATTTTTGTAGGTATTACAATCTTACACAAGTAGTTTATTTCTCATCATGCAGTCTATAGTTATACAATACTTCCAACTTTATGTTTTAATATTTTTTATCTGGAACAGTTGAACACTTCTTATTTTAGGACAAACTTATACTGTCTTTTTTCTTTACAAACAAAATCACATTGGTGAACCTTGCATACATATGCTTCCACCCTTTTATTCCTTCATGATGAGCATGTATATTTACATAATGCAAAAGCATTTACCCATCTTTTTACCTATTAATTTATGGCCACTTTATAATGCATTAAATATAAGCAGGAATATTGCAATTATTTTTGTCTGGAATTGAAGATTATTGGTCAACTCAATGTAGTATTAATTTGACTTTAAGGATGTTGAGATAAGAATTTAAATTAACATTGAATTTTAGTTTATAACATTTTAAGATATTTACAAGACTAGATATTTGAAAAAAAAATCCATTGTGATAATTATGTTTGGTTAGACATAGTTGTATATATTTGTAAACTTAAACAGTATATGTGAACAGTGTTAATTTACAATACAAGAGACCTAGACAGTTTAAACATGAAAAAAAAATATAGGCATAGACAAAGAGAATATTATTAGGCTATAGCAGAATTAGGGAGAAAGAGAGTTGTTTGCAAACAAATATTATTAACTCACTGTAATTTTTTTAGAGATGTTACGTGGACATTTTTTCACTCAATTTATAAATATCTCTATTAATAAGTCAAGTATTTACAGACTTTTAAAATCTTGTTTCAAAGCTCCAAGTATTCCAATCTCCTTCTTATCCAATAATCTTATAATTAAGGTCATTAGCTTAAATCACAGTTAAGACATTCTTCTCAGGGTTGATGTTTCCATGGGAAAGTTTACCTTAGAATAATTAAAACAGTTAAAATATTAGTATTTTCTGGGAGAATTTCTTATGAAAAATCTTCCTTATGTTAAAATTTTCCCCAAATGGTAACTTAAATATATAATTGTGCTTGAAGTTAATGCCATTTAGAAAGATAAATACAAGATGAAAATGCATTATCCAGTCAAGAGGAAGTGCAAGTTTATCAGCCAGTGAATCTGTAAGGAATTGACTGATAGTCAAAATGAAATATCGTTTGAGAATGCCTTGTTGCAGAAATCAGCATCCTCCTGGAAAGTAGACTATGTGGAGAGTAGCTCTCTTTCAAAGCAAATTTCTCATATACAATAAAGAATAGAAATGTTTATATAAGGTTTCAAAAAGATTCCTCAGGCAGTTTATGTAAATGAATACCAATCTGAGGGGAACTTCTTCAATTGGTATTCCTTGAGATGAATTCAGAAGACAGATATATTGGCTCTTTGTCTGGCTCCTGACTTATGAGCGTGGTCTAATAGATAAGTAACAGTGTTACCAGTAGACAGACATATAGAATGGTTAGTAGCAAAGCAGTGTTCCAGCAGACATTCAGCAGAGAAAATAAGTGTAATTATGATTTCCAACCAGAAAGTTCTGGGGATCTTTATTCCTAGGATAAAGTAAATAAATTTAAACCTGAAGGTCTTAATGTCATATTCAAAGCCTTAATTCAGCATAGAACTTGTGACAGATAAGTTGGCTTATAAACATAAAACCTATTACTGAGTCTACAGCAGAGAGATTCATGGCCAAACTATTAGAATCTCCAATTCTTTAGAAGCCCCCCAGCCAATTGTCGCAAAGTTAGTTTTGCTTAGTGAAGCAACAGAGAGTCAAGAAGCACCAAGGGAATCTGTGAGTGTTTTATGATGAAGGCATTTGAAGAAAAGTACTTAAAGAATTTGATGAACTAGAGTCAGTCATTGAATGGTCTTGGCAGGATGGATCAGGTTGCAACCTACAAGTTGCTTGAACTTAGTAAGCAGAATGTATGATGCTATAAGGAATTGCTGATAGACCAGTTTTCTTGTAGTATTCTAGAAATATGGGACCGAATATTCTGCTTAAATGAGTTTAAGCATTTGTCTTAAATTTCAGATTAACTTTTTGTAAGTTATAGTTTTGCGAGTTATGGTTTTTTCTATATCAATTCTTATATGTCTTTTGTATTTTTTCCAACATTCCTATGCATTATGTAGTACAAGTTTCTTTGTTTTTTAGGATATCTCATGTCAGATATTGTTAGAAAAGGAAATGTCACATTATTTTGAAAATGACAAAAGAAAAAATAAATATATGAAAAGTTTGTATTTATCTTTACTATCATGAAGGACTCTGGTGACTGATTTTAGGCATATCTTCTTTCCTACATCATGGCATATTTGGATAAGTAGGATTCTTAATATCAATCAAAGGTAGATCATATTTAAATAGACATAATAACATTGAACATCCAAATCCCTGATGCCTGAAGCTAGAAAGGTTATTCTGTATTGCACAGTGTCAGGGATTTTGCATATTTTTGAAAAATGTTTTGCTGTGCATTCAACCCAAAAATTGTTCTATTCTTGCCTAAGTTTAGTCCCAAGTAATACATATTTTCTACTTCAAAAAAGTATAGAGAGAGGCCATTTTCATGCGTGGGTAGCAAATCAAATTCCAGGACATGTTTTCAAGAAAAGTAAATTTTACTGCATGAAACTATTCAATGTTTAGTAGTTGTACAATATTTGAAATATACATAAAATCTGAAATTTTGTATTTTAGGCAAAGGTAATAACTTTCTGTTCTTGGAATATCAGTCCTATTATAAATTTGAGTCAGGGGCACCTGAGTGGCTCAGTCAGTAAGTGTCCGATTATTGGTTTCAGCTCGTCATGATCTCACAGTTGTGGGATCGACCCCTGTTTTGGGCTCTACACTCAGTCTGGAGTTGGCTTGAGATTTTCTCTCTCCCTCTCACTCTGTCCCCCCCACTCTTGTCTCTTTCAAACAAACAAAAACTTGAGTCATTTGAACCACAAATTACATTGGCATTCAGAGTTCTGGTGGTCATCAAAATTATACTCTGTAACTATCATCACTTATAGAAGATGATTATTTCTTCTTGAAGTGATCGAAATAACAGTACTAATAGAGAGTTAAGAGGAAGGGACTTGGTGAATTTACATCTGTGTGTGTTTGCACATTATATAAGACTGAGAAGGAAGTTCCCTTGACTAAAACCATCTGATCATTTGTGAAGTAGATCCTTTTCTCAAGCTCCATTATTCTGTCTATAAACAACATGAGTAATGTTAAGTAGATCATTTTAATAATCACCTATCATAATAAATGGAAGATAAACCCAAACTTGACTAATGTCCCAGTGCAATTTACTGTATGTGTCAATATAATTTGGAATCCACCTATATTAAAAATTCAGAAATGTATTTATAAGTTCATTTCTCTGAAAAACATATGGAATAAACTACAATTTATTCATTAGAACATTTGAAAGAATTGATGAACAATTGAAAGTAGGGTTTTCAGGATTATATTTTTATGTTTATTTCTTGAAAGTTATTTTATTCCTTATAATAAAAAAGTGCTAAAGGAAGCCTGGAGTTACAAATAGAAGATATTAGAATCAATAATAATGATCTTCCCAATAATTAGTAAAGCGTTTTAAAGATTAGCACATGATGAACTTAAACATGTGTGTGACAAATTCATGTTTTATTTTATTAAAATTAGTCGCACCAAATAAGTAAAGAAATGAAACTGAAGCTGCCTGACAAAAAAGAGAGAAAGCTCATAATGAGAACCTGTACCGGGAGAGATAAGCTCAAGTATGGAGGGAAAAACAGTTTGGATTCCTTTCCCTTCGGTTTCTAATGACACTCTGAGGTACATTTCACTGAACTGACTAATGTGCTATTGTACAGAAAGTAGAGTGCCAAAGGAATTTTTTTTCCTGATTATGTCAAGATTAAAAATAGCAGTTTTAAAAACTGGCCAGTGTGTATGCAGTTTCAAAATGTCAGCTTCAATACGGCACGATGATAAAAAAGAGGGGAGAACGACCTGAAGCAGTGGCCTGACAAATGGGAAAAATAACTTGAAATAAATATAAATGTAGTTTTTGATATAAAAATGCCATTGTTCATATATAAAATACACACCATCATCCATCCAATATTGTTATTTTCATTCTAATTTTCAATGTTTCTATTAAATTTCTCAATTTAACATGTGAAATATATATTCTTAAAGACAGGTACAGTAATTATATTTAATACCTCCATGGTTGTTTAAAACATAACTCAAGCTGTTTGCAGTAAGGTTTAGTGAGCGTTTAGTTGGCTTATAAACATAAAACCTATTACTGAGTCTACAGCAGAGAGATTCATGGCCAATGAAATGAAAGTAGGGTTTTCAGGATTATATTTTTATGTTTATTTCTTGAAAGTTATTTTATTCCTTAAATGATGTAGAGGCTGGCCAAAGAGATTGATTTTAGTTTTGTGATTTTTATATATCCAAATTAGAAAAGTTAAATCAGTAGCTAAGATGATTTATCATATAACAATGATATAAGATGATATTTATCATATAACAATGATTTCACAGATGGATTTTGTAGAAAGTATATGCTATTATTAACTCACTTTGTGTTTTTATTTTATATGTTCAAGTTATAAACTTACATTTAATATGCATTAAACCATTTTGGATGCAAAAATTCTACTGAATATTGATTTTACATATTTTCCAAAGTGAAAGTTTTGGGAGATGCACCAGGGAAGTGTATTAGTTACTTAGAATAGTTTCTTAGAAAAAGAGAGAGAGAGAGAAATTAATATTATGTTATGATTCCCAATTATTTACAATATTTTATATTTACACAGCCATGCATGTAAAACTGTTTCAATGAATGGATAAGATAAATGAAGAGGCAAGAAGGGATGTCAAAAAGCACAATTATCAGATTGGTGCATATTTTATAGATATTCTGATATACATTCTAACTAATGTTTAGAAATAAAAAGAACATATTTACTCTCAAGTAGCACCTCAATGTTTACAGAAATGTTGACCAGAAAGGCAAGAGTCTTTCTACGTTAGCTAATTATGTACTTTTAGATTTTTCTTCATCTTTGCTACTTGACCTCATGCCAAGAAGTACAGAGTCAAATAAGGTAGACACAGATACTGATTTCAAAAATTCACATCTTCACCTACTAGCTACAAAGTCCACTAAGCTAAAGACTACTAGAGTTACTTTCTTCCAAGAAAGAACATGACAATAACTCCACATTTATTTTGTGATAGGTATTAAGCAGGGATATTTACAAATAAAGTATCTCATTTAATCTCCAGAACATCCTTTTGAGCTAGTTGTTCATAGCCATACTCTCACCTGAGGAAAACAAGGCTCAGAGACATAAAAACAATTTGCCCAATGTCCTCATGTTGGCCAATAGTGGACTCAGTACAAATTTTGTTTCAAAGCCATGTCAAACACAACCTCATTACGTCAAGAATCAATGTAAGTGTGGTCTAGTATTTTTTATTAGGCAGATGATTTCAGGCATAGTATAACTTCTCTGAGATTTCCTTTTTAAAAATAATTCTCCCTCCCAGGCTATTGTGAAAAAAATATAAATAAGTTATCTAAACATTATAGACCAAACAAATTAAACATGCCATTTACATATAATTATATCAGCTTATTATGCTATGAATGCAAATTTTTTCACCTCTTCTCAATCATAAATTTCCTGGAGGTGAGGCTAAACCTCAACAACCTCATGGTGAGAAGCGTTTGAATTAAACCAGACACCCAAGGCTCCTTCAGATTTGAAGATTTGTGAGGATTACTCAGACTCAGCTGAGTTTGCTTAGACTTTATTTTATTACTGAGCCAGCCAGCAAGCAGTGAAAAGGAGAAGATCGAGAGTAAAAGAAACCTTACAGTGCTCTCCTTTACATCATTAAAATCTGTGATATGAGCAGATATAAAGTGAACACTCTGCCAGGACCACCAGCCCACTGACTTTTATCCTGCTTTAAATTGAAGTGGGTTGTTTTAACCCTCCAGGTCTACTGTGTTGCCGTAAATGGAATTTCACTTTCTATGTGCTTACCTGCTCTCGGTTTACTTGATGCTGCACCCTTGAGCTTGCTCAAGATTTCAGTGCAGCTAGCAGGATATAGTCTGTCCCAGTGCAGATAAGTGATAAACAGCTGCTGGAATGCAGCAGAGAAGAGCCAAGTAAATAAGGAACATGAGTGACTCCAGAGTGAAGTAAGGACATTGCAGTAGATTGCCCCAAGAACAGGCAGATGCCTGAGCAGGGAGGCAGATGACTGGGGGGTGGGAGGGCAGAGAGGAAGTAGCAGGGAAGAGAAGCACACAGGAGACACTCATCTATCTAAGGGTAAGCCAAACACTAAAATCAGAGTGTACCGAACTCAGGATGGATGACCTTCTGAGGCACCAGGATTGGGTAGCAGAGCTAAGCCAGGGCATATTGACTCAGTGATGGGAAAGATTCCTAGAAGCCAGGAGGTTAAAATGGTTCAATCAAGAATTCGCCGAGTTAATACCAAGATTAAAACCAGGAGTTGGAAAATGAGGTTGAATAGGTGGAGTTAAGCAGGACAGTGAGGAGCACAATTGCTGAAATAAAATCCTGCCGGATAATTTGGTGCTTTTCTGTTACGTATTCTTTTATTTCTGAGTAATACACATGTGTATTGTGAATGGGAAAGCATTAAATAATTTGTTAATGATCAACATATTAGTCCTTACAATCTAATACTCTTCATCTCAATGTGTCTTTTCATTTTTCAGAGATAGACTCTAGGAAGGGCATTAACCATTTGTATTAAATAAAAAAGCTTTTGGTCCCCAAAACGGAAATATATGCTCAGAAAATTGCTACATATATTTTTTTAGAAAATGGGAGTAAGAAGTCAGAGTAATTTCAGAAGGAACAGTTTGGTTATATCTATGAAGGCATATTTTGAGTTCATATATGCCTGACATAGTTTTGGTATATAACTAGACAGCCAAAAAAAAAAAAAAAAAAAAATGAAGGTTCAATGCTACCTCCTCAAACAACTGTCAGCAGTTTGATGCAAATCCCATTCAGAGAAGTGAAGACAGATCATGGTCATATACCATGCTCCCCACTTGCTAGAATTCCACAAAAAGGAAATTAGGTTGAATAATTTATATAACACAGTTGGATACAATATATTTGGAGAACTAGAAGGATACATTAATGGGATAGTTAATGCTTACATAAGTGATTCCTTTTGCTAGGCACCTTTCTGAGCATTTAATACACACAAATACACACACAAATACAGACAGGCACACATACATTCATACATATATATTTTTTCCACATGTAATGTTCATACAACTTTGTAGCATACATGCTTTTATGATCTTTATTTTAAAGATGAGAAATCTGATGTGCACAGAAATCACGTTACCTGCCCAGAGGCAAACAGCTAATTAGTTGAATTGATACTTGAGCATTGTTTGTCTGGCTCCATAAACTTGTCCTAAACCAACACCTTATGCTGCTTTTTCTTAGATAGGGATAAATCTGTAGAAGCAGATAAAACATAAAACTGAAAATATAAAACATAAATGTACTTAGAGAAACAGAAATATCATGCCAGCCCCCCCCCCGCCCCCTCATTATGTAGGATAGTCAAGAAAAGATGTCTCAGAGGGAATTCTGAGGATGTGTAACTCAAAAAGGAAACTCAAAAAGAATGTGTAAAGGTGTGAGGACTGAAATGGGGGGAAAAATAGATATTTTAAAAAATCAATCATTGGATTTATGTGTGTGTGTGCATATTAACAGATTTCAATAAAATTCATGATTTTAGGGAACTTACCAAGTAAAATACGTTTCTTTCCATTATATATTCCATTGAATAGACAATATCAAAGCCATGTGTTTAATATCTTGGACCTATGTCAAAAGTTTTATAAGATATAAAAAGTGATTGATCCAATTTTTAATTACATTCAAGATGCCTGTTCCTAATAGGTATGTGTAATTTCTTCAAACTATGAAATCACTTGGAATTTTGCACTTTTCTTAGAGGTTTATGAAATAGCAATTGCTTACATTTTATGGGTTTTTTGTTTGTTTGTTTTTGGTTCAGGAGAATTTTCCCATTATTTTACAGAAATGTCATTTAAAATGTATAACATTAACATAAGGGCTTTCCAATTTCTTTGGAGATTGGAAAATGTACATATTCTCTTATACATATTTTACTGCACAATTACTATTTTATATGCACCAGGAGAGTGGGCAACAAATTTATTTTATTCACCACTGTATGTTCACTAGCACTGATCCTGGCAATAAATATTGAATTAAGTAAGTTAATCAAGTATATTTGAAGGGAAAAAAAACATGGGAATAAACAGTGTACCTGATTTTCATTGTGAAGGGAGTAGATGCCCTAATCATGAGAGCTGTTAGTATCTACCTAGGCTGATCCTTACTCATACTTATTAGCAGTCATGTAGCGTGACACATCAGAGAAACTAATCACATATTTGCTTACCAATTTATTTATTCTCTAAATAGAAAAACAGAACATGAAATTTCAAAGTATTTGACAAATTAGGACTTCTATGTAGCGTATCTTGTGGAGAATACAAAAAAGCCAGCTATAATTAATGAAATGTACATTTTAATTTATGGTCTACATATAAAAGGAAATATTTTATAAATGAATTAAAATGAAAACTGAAGGAAGTTAAGGCAACATACTTTTGCATTTTTAATTTAAATGTAATGAAATATAAATATAATGGCCTTACTGGATATTTTAATCATTCCCATTAGAGTTTGTAATTTTCCACTAGGTTTAAGATAATGATGATAAAGGGAAAAAAACTTAAGAGTGGCAAATAAAGGCACATATATTACATAGCTAAAAATAGCAGGTGAAATTCAAGTGGATTGTTAACATATTTCAAAGTCCTCTTTTATACTTTATTATTAATAACTCAACCTACTTAAATGAATACCTCTATATACATGATATATGAGCAGTTTGATCACATACTTCCCCCTGATGAGAGCTAAAGCTTACAAAGATAGCTCTTGCTTTAGAACTTCTAGAACTTTGCTTTTCATGGATTTTAGCTCTGCTTAACAAGCTTATTCCAGCTCCACAGCCTGCTCCCTGCCATTGCTCCAGTAGCCTCGCATCTGGCATGCTTTCCCCCTTTGATTGCTTCATTTGGGCATAAAATCAGACCGGTGCTGCTGACCTTGCCCAGGAAGCGCCTGTCTCATCCCACACCAGCGCTGATCAGGTAGAATCAGTGCAAAGGAGAGACCACGGCCCTTCTTGGAGCAGTAGGAGAGGTGGAAAATGTGTCTTTGCTCTTCCTTCATGTTTTATTGAAGAAAATCCCCCCCATCTATAATACATACAATGTTTTATAACTGATAGATCAAAGGGAAATCTTCTTTGGAGGAGGTTTCCACAAGATTAATCTCCAAAGCATCTCAAAAACCAAATTACTTAATCTTTAGAGCCACCTCACGCCTCCTCTTTCCATAGCCCTGTGATGTGAGTATCTATACCATCCATTTAGGGAGCCAAGTTAGAAAATATCTTCCCAGTATCTTCCTTGGCTGCCTTCCAAGAAAATTATTCTCTTTGTTAAAATGATATATATAATTCTACTTGTTATAATTAATTAAAATTAAATCTTAGAATTTCTGCACTAGTCTGTAGTTTGTTTGTTTGTTTTTTAAAGATTTTATTTATTTATTTGAGACAGAGAGAATGAGAGACAGAGAGCATGAGAGGGAGGAGGGTCAGAGGGAGAAGCAGACTCCCTGCCAAGCAGGGAGCCCAATGTGGGACTCGATCCCGGGACTCCAGGATCATGACCTGAGCCGAAGGCAGTCGCTTAACCAACTGAGCCACCCAGGCGCCCAAGTCTGTAGTTTTTTCATGAAAAGCCAGTGTAATGTCTCTAGAGACTAGGTTCTCAAGCTTCACCATTTTGTGCCTTGTACACTTACCATCTCTGCTCTTATTTTTTCACTATAAAACAACTCTCTTTTTATTAATTTAAAACAGTTGCACAGTAATGAATGGGAAGTAAGCCATTTGTAATAAGTGAAATTTAACTTTAAGCATGATGTCCTTACTCTTAGCAGCAGAATGCTCTGATTATCCTTTTGAAGGTTAGTAAATGTTCATGTCATGTTAAATACTTTTCCTCATTGATATAACCAGAAATACTGAAAAAATCTGAGAAGTGAATGGGTTTCGGTCAATGAAGTTAAATGTTTTGCAGTTTGCAACAATTTAAATTCCTCCTCATCCTCAGGAGAATATTATCGCACACTCTGTGCTTCGAACAGACAGGAAGACACCTGTTTTGCATTGTTTAAGGCTTATATCCATAAAGCACTGAATTAGACTGCTAGTTTTATTGACTTAATTGCAGTTCTTAAATGTCCTAGGATAGAGCTTACATATACACAAAGTCGGAAGGTAGGCATGAGGAGTCTGGTGAGGTACCTCTTGTTCATGAAGGGATCCATATATTCTATATCTTTCTGTTTTTGGTGTGCATGGCTTTAATTTTTAAGGCCAAATCATGATTCATAGCAGCTCCTGGAATCCATTCACATCATTTCTTTCATGGAAAGCAGAAATGAGAAAGGAAAGACAGTCCCCCACCCTCAGTGCAGCTTCCTTTCAGCATCTTTCTTTGGACTTCCAAACAAGGTGTTTGTTTATGTCTCATTGACTAAAGAGTAGTCATATGTCACTCCTCCCTGCAAGGGTGAATGGGAAGTATCCTTTGGGCTAAGTGCATTGCCACCTCCAAATAATGTCATTGTTAAGAGATCAAGAAACAGAGGATATTGGGTGCAACTAATGTTATCTAACCCCATAAAAACCTCTAGCAGGGTCTAACCATATTTTAGAAAATAAATCCACTAATGTATAACAAAATAATACATTATGCTTAAGATGGAAATTTATCCTATGTATCCGTTCCAATCCAAATTAGAAAATCAATTTAATTGATTATATTTAAGCATTAATTTATCTATCCATATATATATGATTATTTCCATAGTTGTAAAAATTGATAACAATTGAATCTATTTATGATAAACATTCTTAGCAAAGTACTAATAAAATTAAACTTTCCTAATCTTGTAAGGAATATGTAAAAGATGCTGTGCAAACATCAGACTTAATGGTGGCTATTCAAAAGCATGCATCCCCTTGAGATGAGGAATAAAACAATTATGTCCACTCTCATCAATTCAATTCAAAATTGTATTGGATTATCTAGCCAAAATAGTTAAACAAGTAAATGTTACAACATTTGAAAAGAAATAAAAGAAGAAAATATCCATAGATACTTTATTACAGCTAGTAAGAACTTGATCAAGACTGGTGATACAAAATCAACATACAAAACTCAGTATTATGCCAGCAAATTGTTAGAAAATGAAAATTTATCTTTAAAATACATTTTAGAAAAGCACCAAAAATGTGAAGGATTTAGGAATAAATTTAACAAATTATAGTTTTTAAGGAGAAAATATTTTATTGAGAGAAAATTAAAGAAGTCTAAAATAAATCAGGTGATACAACCTACCTACTGATTAAAATATAGTGTTGTAAAGATATCTATTTCCCCCAGATTTAATACACACCCAATATCGATTTTGTGTATATTAGAGAATGTGTGTGCGCAGGTATGTGTGTATAGATTACAAGCAGATGTTATGATATATATGTAGTGCAAAGGGTTAAGAATGGTCAAGATAGGGATGCCTGAGTGGCTTGGATGGTTAAACATCTGCCTTCGGCTCAGGTCATGATCCCAGGGTCCTGGGATCGAGCCCCACGTCAGGCTCCCTGCTTGGCGGGAGCCTGCTTCTCCCTCTCCTCCCCGCTTGTGCTGTCTCTCGCTATCTCTGTCACTATCTGTCTCTCTCAAATAAATAAATAAAATCTTAAAAAAAAAAAAAAAGAATGGCCAAGATACTTTTGAAGAAAAACATGGTAGGAAGCCTTGTTTTATTAGATGCTCTCTTCAAATTCACCATGTCAGATTTCTACTCTTAGTTTTGTAATATGGAAAACTCTTCACATGTGTACCATGAATCATGTGTAAGATTGTCTATTGCAGAATTTTTCTTAAGGGCAAAGCTTTATAAAAAAACATGAAAGGCAGTCAGTAATAAAGGGCACATATATTATGGTATATCCATATAAAGTTGTACTCTAAGCAGAGGATTAAATAATCTGCATGGATATATTTTACATGCATAATATCAAGTGAAAGAAGCAAATCAGAAAGAAATTCAGTAATTCTATGCATACGAAGTCTCAAGACAGTTGATATGTATAACATGTTGCTTAAATATGCACATGTGGAAGTTAAACCTACAAATAAAAGTAGAGTAGTTATTTAAAGAGACAAGGGATGCTTTTGCAATGAGATAAACAGATTTCTAAAATAAATTCCTAATTGTCTTAACTGATTTGTGGTTGCATAAGTACTCATTGTATCATTTTCTTTAAGGTGCACATGTATATTTCATATATTTCTGGATATATAATACATTTTAGAATAAATAAAAAAATAAACAGAGGAATAATACCTTGACTTTTTCATTCTTTCAGCTTCCATGGTAATCCATTTTACAATTCTCTTAGTTATTGATTATGTTCATAGATTTCATTTATACATAAGACATTGAATCTTAGAGGAAAAGGGGAAAATCATATAAATTTAACTTTACTTTAAATTGTATTTTATTTAATTAATGAATTCATTTATTTTGTTTGTTTGGTTTTTGTTTGACATACAAAAAGCTGTATACAAGTAATTTGTATAACTTGTGATGAGCTTGGACATAAGTATACACCTGTGAAACCATCACCACAATCTATGTCATAAACCTATCAAAAGTTTCTTCCTGCTTTCTTTCTTTATTATTACATTTTTGTGATACGAACACTTAACATAAGATCTACCCTCTTAAGAAATCTTCTAATATATGTACAATATTGTTAACTGTAAGCATGTGCTACACAGTAGACTAGGATCTAATCCTCTTGTATAATCCAAACCTTGTACCTGTTGACTAATGTCGCCTCATCTCCCCTATATTAAACTTTAAAAGCACTTTGTCAAGATCTGTGAAAGGTTGGAGATCTTGCCATATTTGCACACTTACAAGTCTGTTTCATGCTGACACAAATCTCCTGTGTTAAGAACAAAGACTTTATTACAACATAGCCAACAGGCTAAGTGTCATGTTGGTATGTGTCTCTCTGCACCCCACAGCCCATGAGGGAGGGGGGCACAGGTGAGTGACATGTACCTGGTGGGTTTACATCACTGCAGAGGAACCCTGAGCTTAGAAATCCTCAATCATTATAGGGGCTTCTAGCAAACTGCCCAATGTTTGTCCTCGAGTCTTTACTTCTGGACAGTGAAAAATCTGTTCTATGCTTTGGAGTGAGACACATCTCTGTCTTCCAAGATTGCTTGCTGTACAAACATCCTTGACATGATGGCCCAGAACAAAAGACAGGATTCACAGAAACTGAGAGACCCATGAAAAATGATTTCCTAAGTCACATTAATTACTGCATACTTATCTTGAAATGTTACAAAAGGCATTTGAAGATGTCTATTTAAATAATGGGAATTTCAAAGTTTAATATTTGCAGTTGTCCTTATTATATTTAAATTAAGTATAAAATTACCCATAATATCAGAATTTTTAAAAATAAAGTTTCATTATTATTTTCATTAAAAAGTAAAGTCTATATACATGTTTTGGTCTATATTCACCAAATAAATTGACCATTTGAATTTTTCTGTTGAATCAAATGATCTATTGGATTGGGAATGGCTAACAGATGTAAACTCACATTATCTGTCTAACAAATTGGTAATTGAATTCCCTGAAATGCTGGGTCGAGAAGAATTTTGAGGTTCCAGTTATATTCATCATGAAAAAAACATAATCACTGATTAAAAGTGTTTACCATAAGAAACAAAAAGAGGGGAAATAAGGAACTTCTGTTTTATACTATCTTAAAAACAAAGCAAACAAAAACACCATTCAGTAAAATGGTATGTCAAGATTCACACAGCTATTATTTTTATGGAACACTTTACTTAACATAATATACAGAGTACACATATTATTTATAACTCTTTTTTTCCTGTGTTTTTAATTACTCCCAGCAAGAGTTCTAAAGCTAAGGCAAAGATTGGCCTGTTTCATTGGCATACAGATCAAGAGTCTTTTGATGAAAATAAGTAGCATAGGAAATAAGATGTACAAAAAAGGATCTATCTCTGAGAAAACTGAGAATATGGAGGCAATGCTTCAGTTAATGGAAGAAAGAAAAGCACATGACTCAGCTGGAAGGAACCAGATAGAGAAGATTTGATTCTTATTGATGTAGAACTAAAGTGAGTAATCATAGAGTCTTGCTTAATGGCTCCTTGAATTGCATTGAATTTAGGTCTCCACTCCACAAAGCCCTGGGGAATTTGTTCTCTTATTTGACTAATGCATACTTTCTTACTATGCCCGCCCATAGCCCACTCAACTCTTAAAGTAGCTGTGGAAGAGTACGTGTTCAGCAATATAGTTCAGCAATGTGCAATAGCACATATTTAAAATAAACTCATGCCTTTAGTATGGTCACTTGGGAAATTTAATTTTTCCAAAAACAGAATTTGAACTTGGATATGGCATTACCGTAGGGTGGAAAATAAGATTTCTATACTCAACATGGGATGGAATATGAATTACTTAAGCAGGCATTAGCAAAATAACCAAAAAAAAAAAAAAAAAAACCCACCCATATATTCTCTTATTACTCAGGAGTGTGTTCACTGAGATAAAAAAGTGCCACACTAGAGCTGCTCACCCTAGAAAGCAGGGTGAAATAACTCAAGATTGACCTCAGAGTGCTCTTCCTAGGAGCTCTTACCAACTAGCAATGCAGCATGGTAGATCCGAGCCACTATCGGGCTGGACTTTTGGCAATCATATTTTTGACCTAGAGACTCATGTGCAAAAAGAAAAAAGAAAAAAGGAGCATATCAATAGAGTGACCCATAAGGCTTATAAGATTCACTAGCCTTATCACATACTCCATTGTGCACAAGTGTTTGGTTTTCAAGTACCAGGCAGTGTTATATGCAACTAATGAATCATTGAACCTACATCAAAAACTAATGATATACTGTATGTTGGCTAATTGAATTTAAACTGAAAGAAAGAAAGAAAGAAAGAAAGAGAAAGAAAGAAAAAAAAAGAAAGAAAAAAGAAACAAAGAACCAGGCAGGATCACCATATTAAGAGTCTACAATGCTGCCTGGCAGTATTTTTTTCATTTTTGACCTTTCCCAACAGAAATGTCACTGCCTGTGTTCTGTTTGTACTCACTGATTTTACATAGGTGATGTTGGTATTGATGAAATGTAACTTTTCATCTCTAGACTGAAGAATGCTAAACAATAATATCTAGATCGGGCTGGGAATAAAACTAGAAGAGAAATAGAAAACTGGAGGTTGTGAATTCTGAGACTAATCGAAGAAAAATAAATTTGGCCATAGGCTATATGTCTGGATGAATGATTTTGAAATGGCATTGGATTACTCTCTGGATAGAGAATAAATGACTGGGCCTGTTGTATTTGTGATTGCTAGGTAATATTAGTAGGAAATGTTAGGAAACGCATGTTTGGGATGAAGAATGTGTGTGTATGTATGTGTGTGTATGTTTCCAACCAACAAGGTATATAATGTATAATATTAAGGAAAATTGCCACAACTATGGTTTATTGCAGAGATAATTTGTAACATATTGTCTCTATTGTTTGAATATGACTAAGTAGTTCTTTTGTTTTGGATTTTTGTGTGCATGTGTCTATGTGTATCTTGTGACTGCTTCCAAAGGACAGGAAGGATAGGGCTACGTATAGCTTCTTTATGCAAAGTAAGAATCCATTTGTAAACCAAAAATTTTGAAATTTTTAAGGACTCAGATTATCTGTAAACAAGGATAGGGTCAATTATCCATGTGAATCAGGTTTCTTGCTTTTGGAATTTCAACAGAGAATACAATGAAACCCTTAAGCTTGTAATAAGAATAGGAATGAAAAAGCAGAAAAAAAGCAAATTTATGGAAAGTTGTTTAGGTAGTTTAAAAATGAAGCATTTGAACAGTGGTCCTCAACCCTGTGTTTAGAATCACCTAATCATCTAAAGAGCTTTTAAAAACTACCAATGCCAAGGCCCCATCCAGATCCCTCTGGTCTTTTATAAGGACCTAGACTTGAGATTTTTTTTTTTTTTTGAGATTTTCCAGGTTAATATGCCACCCACATTGAGAATAAGTGCACTAAACCCAAATTCCTGCAGCAAAAATCCCTGGATCAGTAGGCTTACGTTCAGTTTCGGTTCAGAAGGCCTGCTATATTAGGGTGAGTTTCAGCTGTCTGTAACAGAAAACTCCCCAAATCTAAACGTCCAAAGCTAGTGAAGTGACTCCGTTGTTATCAGGGACTTGCTCTCCCTGTTGAGAGTCTTTTATGAAGGGAGAAGAGAATAGATAGATACTCAGGAGGCAGCCAACAATCACAAGAGACTAAGAAGTGCTATTTTCTGCTCTCTGATTCCATGATAGCCCCCTCTCAAATGCATTTGAGAAATCTTGTGTAAAACAAAGCTAAACATTTTTCTTTGTTGCAGAACTTTCGGTCTTTAATATATAGAAAACCACCTGAATTTCCAAGAGAAATAGATTATTCGGTGTTTTCCAAATTTACTTGACAAGTCGTTGAAAATAAAATCTAGTATTCTCTCTCATTCCCTCTCTCTCTTTCGCACACACACACACACACACAGTCAAAATAAACAAAAAAATCACTTTAGCAAACACTGCAATACACATTTTCATCATAGTTATGAATACATGTTTCCCCCGCTATCCTAAAGTAGAGCATTCATTCATATGAAATCTTTCATAAGCCTGAATGACGTAAAGCAGAGAAGCAATTACCATTAATTTATATGGAAAAACTGTGAGCATTCCCAGACCGCCAACATAACCTCTTTGGCTTTTAGGACACATCTTACTAAGGGATGCATAGAATAAATCTAGATAAAGCACAGATGCTCCCAGAGTTCAAAACTCTGGCGACTGATGCTGAGAAGTTGAGTGTGGTACATGGGGAAGGGGCTTGCTGGCTTGCTGCTACAGGTAGGTGCTGTCTCCATAAGCCTAGCTGCAAAACAAATGCTGAATGCTATTTTTGCTTTTTGTCACTTTTCATAAAAGCAAAAATGCTCTTTGGATTTCTTTTGGTTTTAGTGAAAACCAGTACCAACTGTGGGTCTTAAAAGTGAAGTGGAATAATGCAAACTTTCAGCAAAAAAGGTTTCCCCTGCTATCCAATCCCTTTTTCTTTTATTTCTATCTACTAATACTTTTTAAAACATTTTATTTATTTATTTATTTATTTATTTATTTATTTATTTATTTATTTGAGAGAGAGAACATGAGTAGGGGAAGGAGCAGAGGGAGAGAATATCCAAGCAGACTCCTGCTGAGCACAGAGTCCAACTCAGGGCTTGATCCTAAGACCCATGAGATCAGGACCCATGAAATGAGGGCCAAAACCAATAGCCAAACTCCCAACTGACTGAGCCACCCAGGCACCCCTATCTACTAACAATTTTAAGTAAAGGAGAGATTCTTGCCTTAGATATTTCAGGATATCAAAAACAAATTTTAAAATTTATAATTATGTTAGTTATTTTATATTTAGTTATAATTTTATAGGAATCTGTTATTCCTGCTCCATTTTCAAATAACACCAGGGAAAATGTTGTAGTTAGTCATGCATCATACCATGCTTTTTTCATCCCTAATACTGCTATTTGAACAGAGGTTCCTGGTTAATAAATTAAATAGGAGAGATTATGATATCCTGTTATAAGGAATTACTTTTCATGTTATGCCTCAAAGGAGAGATAAATCTTCCCACGGAGAGGAATTTAAAATATCTCTTCTTTTATAAGAGTCAGGTTCCTGGTGCTTATTTCGTGAAAATGTTCTCTAATATTATGACAAAATTGCAGTACCAATATATGTTTAGGGAGTCTAAAGGCTTGGAAGTTTGTGTTCAAGTAAAGTCAGAAACTAACCTTTCATTTACATAACCCTTATTGATCACTGTAGTCTTAGGTAGTGCTACTTACATGTATCACAAACTATTAAATGAAACAAAACCTCTATTGAACTGAAGACTCAGTACAAAGAAGATGGTATGTTAAGCAAGGAAATCTTAAGTGTTCTTACCACACCAAAGAAGAAAAAAAAGAAAAAGTAATATGAGGTGATGGATGTGTTTATTAACTTGGTTGTGGTGATCATTTCAAAATGTCTATGTATACGAACCCATCATTTTGTACACTTTAAATATATACAATTTTGTTTGTCAACTATACTTTAATAGTGCTGGGGAAAAAAGAAAAAAAAAGAAAAAATGGGAGAAAAGTTAATTTGCCAAATTTGCTCATTAATACAGATATAAAATCCTATAGAAATGCAAATAATATGGGGCGCCTGGGTGGCTCAGTCAGTTGGGCTCAGTCTGCCTTCTGCCTAGGTCATGATCCCAGAGTCCTCGGATTGAGCCCTGTGTCTGGCTTCCTGCTCAGCAGGGACCCTCCTTCTCCCTCTCCTCCCAACCTGTGTGCTCTCTCTCACTATCCCTGTCACTGTCTCTCTCTCTCTCAAATAAATAAAATCTTAAAAAAATATATGAGTAATGTAATATCTCCAGTCAGACTGGGTTCAGTGAGTTTGCCTCCAGGGGCTTCTGGACTATAGCTAAGAGAGGCTGGAGTCATGTCACTGGCCATTTTACGTTCACCATAGGCACCAAAGTCTGCGGGCCAGTCCCTGGAGGCACAGGTGAGCATGACTCTTCCTGGATCCCAGGACCACAGGGGTGAATTGGTCACCTGGGCGCAGGCCTGCCTTGGCGATTTTGGACTCCATGGGGATGTCATAATTTCCTACTGGATCCCTAAGCACCCACAAAGGCACTTTGTCTGTGGATGGCTGCCAAATTATTGTTGCTGAGGGAGGATATGGAAAAGGGAACTCTTATTCTTCCATCTTGCTGACATCACTCCTCTTTGTCCTTTAATATCTTTGCCAGATTTTGTTATCAAGGTAATGCTGAGAGGTGATTAGTTAGAAAATTCTCTGTGGACCACATGTCTTGTGAGTGAGGCTCTGACTACCATTTATTCCAGACAATCTTTACAGATCCTTGTATAGTGAACGGCTTTGGGAACAAGAAATACTGTCTGCCTTTAGTAGGTAACTGTCTAGTATGAAGAGATAATATCTCTCTCTAAAGCAAAGATTAGGTAGACTTCCAAAAGATTTGAGCTCCCTAAGCCTGCTGCCCCTGTCCTGAAATGCAACTCACTGAATGTACTGGAGTCAACTAGCCCTCTCTACATTACACTAGAATAATGGTTTATGAGTTTAAATACATATAAAATTAAAATATTTAACAACAATAGGATAAAATGTACATAAGATATAAATGGAGTTACAGTGTTCTACATGCCTTACATTTTACAGGAAGTTTTAAAATCATTAATTTTTCTTATGTAAAAGCATAATAACTGAATTTCATAACTCATATAACCACAAAAAGCATATCAAGTTAGTATATAATTAACAAGCTAATAGAAAGGAAATGGAATAATGAAATATTTCAATAGTTCAAAAATGTTGAAAGAAACACAAAATAGATGGCAGAATTATTAAACATGTAGTGAAGTGGTAGACTTAGCTAAAAAAATAATTATATTAAATACATATGTTCAAATACATCCATTTAAAAATCTGTTAACCTAGATCAGGGTAGACAAACATTTTCTGTAAAAGAACCAGATAGTAAATGTTTTGGATTTGGTTGGCCATATAGTTTCTATCAGAACTGCTCAACTTTAGGGTTGAAGCATGAAAGTAGCCATTTATAACTGAATGAACAGGGTTGTGCTTAGAAAATTGAATTTACAAAATAAGGGATGGGCAAGATTTAGCCAGTTGGAAGCAGTCTGCTGACTTCTGGTCTACAGCTTAATAGAATATTGGTAAAATATCCTTAATGTTAATAAGAAATACCTTATTTTATTTTTACTTTTTAAAATTTTTATTTATTTGAGAGAGAGAGCATGAGTGGAGGAGAGGGAGGAGAAGAAAACTCCCCTGCTGATCAGGGAGCCTGACTCGGGGCTTAATCCCATCATGACCTGAGCCGGAGGCAGATGCTTAACCAACTGAGCCACCCAGGCATCCCAGAGTTTACCTTAATATATATGTATGAGAAAGCTTGAAAGTGGTAGGTTTAAAAAGGCAAGTATTAGGTGCACAAATATTGTTTAGCTATATAATAGCAAATAAAACACACTTAGAGATAAAATGTATTACTAGAAACAAAGCATACCCAAATATTAATGTTAAATAACAGAAAAAATAAAATGCTAAATTTCTATAAACTTAAACATATAATTTGAAAATATATTAAAACAACAGGACAAAAAAAGGAGAAAGAGACAAATTGGGAAAATGGGAGAAGACTGATCATTGTTCTCTTAGTAACTGACAAAAAAAAAAAAGACCAAATTTTATTAAAAACATGAAAGAGTTGTAATACATAAAAATTATAAAATATGTTAAAATAAAAATCATCTTAATTGACATTCACAGAACATTGTATACGACTGTTATCGTGAATATTGTCTACATATTTTAAACTTGTTAAGATGCTATTATTGTTTATAAATACCAATTTATATTTAGATTTGTTCACATATTTACTCTTCCATTGCTTTTTATTTTTTCCTGAATATTTATTTGTGCTTCCTTCTGCCTCAGGAATGCCCTTTGTTACATTCTTCAGCACTGTTCCTTTGGCAATAAGCTTTCTATTTGGTTATCAGAAAATTTCTTTGTTGTTTACTTCATTTTAGAATTCTAAGTAGTTGTTTTGTTTTGATACTTTAAGGATGTAATGGCTCTCAATTTTTCTCTTGAGAAGCCAGATGTAAATCTTACCTCTCTTTCCTCTAAAGAAACATGTCATCCTTCCACAGTCTGACTGCTCTTTATCTTTGGTTTTCAGTTATTTATAATTTGTCTCTACGTGGTTTGATTTGTACTCATCATGAATTTTTTGCACTGAACTTCTTAAAACTATGACTTTATGTCTCTTTGCAAATATTGTTTCTGTTATTTTTGGAATCAATAATAATACATTTGATCTTTTCACCATGTTCCATAAATATGTTATTTTTCTTTCATTTTCTAATCATCTTTCTTTGTATGTTTAAATCTGGATATTTTCTGCTGTGCTATTTTCCAGTTGACACATTCCTTCTTCAACTATATCTCATCTACTGTTAAATCTATCCACTGAGTTCTTACTTTCAATTGTTATTTTGGGTTCTTAAATTTCCATTTGGGAACACCATATATATTCCAATTATTTCATTATATTCACCAGCTTGTTATTAATTTATTAAGTTAATTAATCACAGATATTGGGTCTGCTTGAAAGTAAATTTGATTTTTTGTAAAAGCTGTTTTTTTTTTTTTATAGTTTCTGCTTAAGGCTGTGGTATAGCCTTTGGTAGTTTAAACTGAAAACTGAAGTTATTTATCAGTGACCCTCCCTTTTGCTGGTCTTTGAACTACCCATCCCTTGTGAATGGCTAAAGCTCTGTTTAGCAACTCAAGGGAGAGAATAAGCCTAAATATTTTGCTTCCTTTTCTTTTCAAATTCTGAGCATCTTAGTTCCTTGCTACCGTCCTGACATTTTGACACTTTCATGTAGATTTTAGTTTCCAATTGTGTCTATTTTTCCTAGGTGTTCTCAGTGGGAGTGTATTCACATTAAGCTAATCTATGATCACTAAAAGCAGAAATACCCTTTGCCCACATTTTTGGTGACAAACTTTACTGAGATGGAAAAACTAGAAAAGGAAATAGTTTGGTGTTTATTACCAATTCCACCTTTAAAAAGATGGATTTGAGGTACTAATGGGATACACTAATAAAATTTTCAGATGGAAGTTGGATATACAAGTTTATCATTTGGATGATCTTAATTATAGATTCAAGTTGATGATTAAATGCAGTGAGATGTGTAAGTTCTTATAGGAATATAGCTTTAGAGACCAAAAATAAAAAAGGGTCTAGATAGAAATTCTGTGGAATTGCAAAATTCAGATTATAGTGGAGAAGAAGGATACTGTCAAGGAAAATCTTAAGAAGCAAGCAAAGAAGAAGGAAGGAAGTCAAGATAATATGTTCCTCTGAAGACTAACAGAAGAAAAATATTTCAAGAAAGAACAGTCAATTGTGACAAATAAATCGTACACTTCATTAAGATGAATCCAAAAATGTATAAATTGGAAATGGATTTTGTAATGAAGTTTTTCTATTAGAATAGCTGGGTGAAAAACAGGGGAGTGTGATAAAAATGAATGAATACTATAATTTACAGCAATTTTATGAACTAGGAAACCTTTTAAAAAAACTCCTAAAACACCACGTAATATTTTGCACAATATAAGAAATATTATTTTAGGGACACCTGGTGGCTCAGTCATTAAGCATCTGCCTTCAGCTCAGGTCATGATCCCAGGGTTCTGGGATAGAGCCCCACATCGGGGGTCCCTGCTCAGCAGGAAGCCTGCTTCTCCCTCTCCCATTCCCCCTGCTTGTGTTCATCTCTCACTGTGTCTCTCTGTCAAATAAATAAATAAAATCTTAAAGAAAAAGAACATTATTTTACATGCAAAAATGAGTTTACAGAAAAAGAACAAAAGATCCCTAGAGGCTAGAAACAAAAAGGAGCTAGAAAGACAGCTATGAATTGAAACAAAAATTTCTACTGCCCATGTCTGTAATAAAAGTTCTGCATTTGAGGCACCTCATAATAATATTACCAAATGTAATACATATTATATAATTCTTGAAAATAAATTATAAAATCACAAAAATGTGTTAAGTGGAGCTAAAACAGAAATTAGAGTAAAATGTTTAAAAATGCATATATTTAAACAGAAACACCTAGAAATAATGGGGTGAGCTTAGATGTAGGAAATAAAAAAAAAAGATACAGAACAAATCCAAAGGGAATAGAAACAGGAAAATAAAAAGTTCAGAAACAAATTAATATATGAAAAATAAATTGAGAGATTCAATATAGCTAAAAGTTGATTATTTCAAAAGATGAATACAAAATTCTCTCTGAAATTTGGCCAAAACAAACACACACATACACACACACAAACACACACATGAGAGAGAGAGAGGAGGAAAAAATATTTTAAAAATAAAAAAAAAATAGAGAATATGACCTACTTTTAACCAATAGATTTGGCACATCGATGGTTAAATAAATTTAGCAAGTTGAATAATTTTATCAAAAACTGGTAGTTACTAGAAATTATAAAAAGAAATAGAAAATCTGAATAAACATGTAATGATTAGAAAAGTAGATTCAGTATTAAAATAATCCACAAAAAATAAAATGAGCACACAAAGTAAACAACAGTAGTAAAAAATCAGACCATAATTTTATAGCATGTTTTAACAAACATTCTAAGGACATATTATCCTAAACCTGTACAAATTCTTTAAGATGATAGACACTAATTTTATTATGATTGTATAACCATGATTGCAAAAAGCAGTTTTTGAAAGTTTATAAAACTGTAAATTACAGCCATCATTAGTTATTAGCAGGTATATCAATATCAAAATAGAACAAAAGCAACCTAAATCCTTCAAAGTATTAAAAAAAACTAGTCTATAGTGATCAAATTAGGTCATTTCAAGGAATAAAAGACTGTTTTGACACTTAAAAATCTGTCGATGTGATTTACCACATTAACAGAATAAAGAAAAAGATGACAAATGATTCTTCTCATTAGATGTAGAAAAGGACTTCAGTAAAACTAAAAAGTCATTCAAAATCTAAAATATTTGATCAAGTAAGGACATTCCTAATTTTAAAAAGAAATGTTGATCAAAAGTCTATGGAAATTCCATATATAATGATCAAACATTAAAGCCTTCCCTTTGAAAACATGAATAATTTAAGGTGCTTAGATCATCACTTCTTTTCAATATTGTCCTCCAAGCCCTTCAAATACAGCAAGACAAAAAGAGCATAAAGATTAATAAGGATGAAGCAAGAAAACAATTATTTTCAGGTTATCTGTCTTTTCATATGAAACATAAGAGAACATAGACAATTTTTTAGGATTAGCAGTGTTAGTGAATATAAGAGCCTATAAAATAAATTTCATTCTCATATACTAGCACCAAACAATGATGGAAACAGAATTACATAAACTGTTTATAATATCAGCAGAAATAAATTTGATTAGGATTAAATCTATCAGAATATAGTTTTATAGGCATACTTATAAAAAATGGAAGGCCTCAGGACAGATGTATCAAAACTTGAAAAATAACAAAGATATATTTCAGATCATGAAGGAACATTCAATAAATAGTTTGGGACAACTGAATGTATTCTTAACCAAATATCCAACATATTAAAAATTAATCTAGAATTAAATCTTAAATATATAAGTAGAATCTTTAATATTTAAAAAAAGATATTCATCCAAATATCTTTATAATTTCCCTAAAAAAGATTTTTTTAATAGTACAAGAAGTGAAAGCAACAAAGAAATTATTAATACATTTTATTACATTTATATTGAAAGGATAAAAGAGATAGGGAAGGATGTGAGGGATGTGAAAATGCAGTTTACACACAAATGTAAAGAAATGAAAATACCATCTTTAAAATATAATAGGCAAATCTGACAGATATCTTCAAAATAAAATCAGATTGTTAAAAAATAGGTTTCCTTTGCATAATCTGCATAATCAGAAGATAAGTATAGCAAATAGTTGTAAATCCTTAGACTATAAAAAAAAAACTGTGTTCCAAATACTAAATACTAAAATTACTTGCGTGCATGTGTTGCGTGCATGTATCAATTTTTAACAAAACTGAAAAAATATTCTTGCACATGTAGGGGCCCACGAAGTACCCTATTTGAGTACCTCTCTAAACAAAACCTCAAAAGTAATCCTTTATTTTTTTTTTGGTTTTATTTATTTATTTGACAGAGAGAGACACAGCGAGAGAGGGAACACAAGCAGGGGGAGTGGGAGAGGGAGAAGCAGGCTTCCTGGCAAGCAGGGAGCCCGATGTGGGGCTCGATCCCAGGACCCTGGGATCATGACCTGAGCCGAAGGCAGACGCGTAACGACTGAGCCACCCAGGCGCCCCTCAAAAGTAATTCTTTAACAGTTTTTTAAGAAGAATGAAAAACTCTCAAGATGTCAAAAGTTTTAGTGGAGATCTAAAAACGGGTGTTCCCTATTGTATATATTAGTGTAATGAATCAAAAAAGTAATTACTTTTTCAATAAGCTTATAAAAACAGCACAAGCCAGGTTACAGCGAAGTACATGATACAAAAAATAAAAACATGCATGTGTTCATTCACACACACACCCCCAAATGGTAGCAAATTAAATACAGTGAATTCAGTAACTTATTAATATATTAATAACATATAAAAACCTGAACTTTCCAAATGCAATTTTAACATATGAATTCAAAATTGTATTCAACACCCTTATGTCAAACTATAAATAAAAACAATACTATGGTAAAGAAAATAAGTGTCGTAAACTCATGGCTTCTGAGTAAAAATACCTTTAAAACTAGAAATAAAATTATCCTTTGTAAGTATTAAAAGAAATAATATCTACTTTAAAACATCTTACATGTGGTGAAAACTGAAGAGACCTGAGGTAGGCCCCATTATTTTATACAATTTGACTATTCAATTATTTTAAATATTACTGTACAAGTGTTTTAATGCCTTCTTTCTTCTTTTCTTTTTCTTTTTCCTTTTTTCCCTCTTATTTTCCACTTCCCACACTCCTCAGTGGTATCTCTTCACCCTTCACCCTCCGCCTGGGCAACCCATGCTCATAACCTGATGTGTGTCCTTTCAAACAATGTTGAACAGCTTTTGTCTCTAGCTCTATCTCAGTCTCTATGTTTATCTCTGTAGCTAAAGTACCTAACTAAACACTTACTTAGTTAATTATCTGAAAACATACTTACCTGTTTGTTTCATTTTAAGTCCAGACAGGAGACAGAAACAATACCAGCTATTTTCACACAGAGAATTTCTTATGAATAACTGCCAAAAAGATGTAAAATCGCGCCATTAACCCAAAAATGCAATAAAAAGAATATTAACATATCAGGGAGATAGTAACTACAGAAAGCAGCATTCCTAAAGCTGGGAAAACAGAGGAAACTGTTGAAATTAGTAAGGAATAAGCTCTTTGGTAGAGGAACACCATGGAAGACAGTGTTGGCTGAGCTTGAAGGAAGGGTCTTCTGAGGGGACCAGGTCTGTGAAGAGATTGCCAGCTGGATGAGGTCTTAGCCCCTGAGGTGGGTGAGACTGATTTCGTGAGCTTTAGAAACTTGCGAACTGTGGTCAACTGCTGATACAGAAAGGGACTGCTGATGCCAGGGGAAGAAATGTAGGATGTAGTCAGAAATCAACAAACAGAAAATACACAGGGAATAAACAAGAAGGGTTCAACACGTGGCACATTAGAAATGCAGTTTGCAGAGTCCCAGCTCTGAAATCATAAACTACAGAAGTTTAGCTTTGGAGCTGAGAGGCAATAACTTCGTAAGTAGCACTGTCCATCCTTTGGGTCACACAGTATCTATATGCACATTTCCGTTAAAAGCAAACAGAGAAGCAACTCTTTCCTTGCTTCTGGCCACTTCTTTGTCAAACAAACAAACAAACAAACAAAACTGAGAAAGCATGTATACACCTCTAAGTTCTGCACTGCAAAATCTTCTTTCACCTCTCTTCTCCAGGGCCACCCATGAGTGAAGCTATAATGTGGCAGCTATCTACTTGTGGGTGGTGCTCATGTATCCGAGTAGGGATGTATCTGAGAATTCCTATATACTCATTTAGAAAAACTACAAATGAATAAATAATGTTTACTAGAAAACAACTAAGTCACAGCTCAGAATTATGCAAAAGAGTCACAGGGAAACACTAGTGTTGTCTGTGCAGATTTGAAATAAAGTTGTGGAAAACTGTGAAGTTGAGTAATAATAGAGTATACAGAGTCCCTCAAATTCTCTCTTTTCCCCCTATAATTTAAGTTAGAATAGATTGTTTGCATGCATAGTGGCCAATGTCTAGTAGAGAAGAATCCTACTCTCTGTTTAGCATGGCAGAGAGCAGGGAGCACTTGCAATCATACAATTGGAGGAAATGGCCTTGTTAAAGAGAGGGACACTGGAGACCAGTAGCAAAATTGAGGTAACTCACACATGCTGAACCAGTTCCTAATAAATTACCTAGAGGAGGAGGGGAAGAGCCTACAGGACCATCCAGATTTGCTTGTCCTTACTCAGCTGTGCCAAATTCATTAAAAACTTAAATGAAAACAAAAACATAACAAAACATAAAGGAACTGGAACAAAAAGGTAAATGACCATGTACATGACTTCGAGTGGGAAAGAACTCTATGAGTATAACACACCTAGAGAAGTAGCCATGTGAAAAAAGCAGATTCTAAATCAGCAGATACCTTCTTTATTAGATGGAATATTGTTAGGATATACTGAAATCTATAATAACGTTGTGTCTTTGTGGTCCTCTTTTCTATTTTTCCTAATTTTCTACGACAAGCATATATTTCTCTTGTTATCATGGAAAAATAAAATGGGCATTGCTTCCTGTATGTTTTTAATTGCCAGATTAAAATTAGTTGTCAGGTAAATATTCTTTTTCAAGCTTAAAGAGAATAAATAATTCTTATGTTGCATACACTAAGCATTACTTTAAACATTAAAAATGATCAGGATATTCCAAAAATGGCAATTGCAAAGGAAGGAAATGTTAAAAGCAATATAAATTGGCATAGTTAGCCTATTATTTTAGAATCTGCCCAGCACAAATTGGACTGGTATTCACTCCTTGGAAGATTGTCCCTGTTTCTTCCCACTCCAGCCATATGGAGAGAGCCATATGGTTGTAATTGCCTTCAAGTCTTTTCTTAAATGTCGCCTTATCAGGGAAGTCTTCCCTGACCATCTTATTTAGTAACATCTCTCCTTTGTTCTTCATGCCCTTTACAGTTTTATTTTTTCTGGTAACATATGACAACCTGACACATTATTTTATTTGCCTCTTGACTTTATGCTCAGCTAGCATAGAATTAGAGCAGGGATTGAGCTTTATTATCTAGCTTATCCCAAATGAGTAGAAGACTGCAGTGGATGTGATAGGGCTCAACTAGGATTTTTGAAGATTTGATGAACGTGAAAATTATATACTCACTGATCACATTTTAGTTTTGGAGAGGTCACATGAATCTTTCAGAGTACTTTTCAGGCTTTACTCACTTTACTAAGGAAAGAAGGGCTGTCGAGTCTTGTGATGGCAGTGAAGTGAGGTACTGAGCGACTGACAACCCACAGCTATGTTCCCAATATTATGGTAAAGGATGGTTTAAAATAATGAGACTGACCTACAGAAAAACCAAAGATGACTGATTAAAGAGAAATCCCAAGTGAGAATTGAGTTTCTCATTCCAATAATACTTAAATCTGTGCCTTATATGCCACTGCCATGGTTTATTTATATGAGCAACATATTTTCCTTGTGCGTACACTTAACAACATTTGAGTTTCTGTCACTTTCAACAAATAGGTTGCTGACTGATTGTATTAGAGTTACATAATATACTACAAGAATGTGGGCGCCTTCGTGGCTCAGCTGGTTAAGCGACTGCCTTCAGCTCAGGTCATGATCCTGGAGTCCCTGGATCGAGTCCCTGGATCTAGTCCCGCATCGGGCTCCCTGCTCGGCAGGGAGCCTGCTTCTCCCTCTGACCCTCCCCCCTCTCATGTGCTCTCTCTCATTCTCTCTCTCTCAAATAAATAAATAAAATCTTTAAAATATATATATATATATATATATATATATATATACTACAAGAATGTAAAGTTATAAGGCTCTAAATAATTCTTAGTAGATTTAAAAATAAAAATTAAATTAAAATTAAGTGAAATCTATAGAAATAAAGGAAGAATACTGAATTTTAAGAGATAAAATTATTATTCTCTGAAGTTTGATTTTATTATCAACTTGTATCTCCTCAATGTTAGGGAAAGAGTCTAACTCCAGAGCAGTTTTGGTTAAGGTGCTAGGAAAAGTTCTAATCCTTTCTGAACTAGTTCATGTAAAGTCCATGGGAAGAGCTAAGCAAATGTTGTTATTAATTACAGTTTCTTCATTGTCTAAGTATTTCTTCAAATATAGCATGTACTTGCTGAATCTTTCCACATTTTTAATTAAAAATTGTATTTTTCAGTTTGCTTTGTAAAACATCAGTTATTAGAGTTAATTTTTAGAGGAAATCTCTGTGAGATGGTGTTTCTCTCTCTCTCTCTCCTTTAATTTGTAATCTGAATATATAGGAAAACTGAGGATATGTGCTCTCTCTACCAGGTATAGAAAAGAAGAGTAATTTAAGCCCTTTATGGTGAATGTTCTTTTCCTCATAAAATCAGATGTGAAAATAGCTTCTTCATTGATCAGCACCAAGATATTTTGTAGAAAATTAAACATCCTAATTATCAGCAATAAATGCAGAGATTTCCTGATTACACATTTAATGCTAACTGCAATTTACTCATCAAGACACTTTTTATAATTAAATTAATAATCCTTCTAATCATAGGATATTTGATCTATCTTTGTAATTGAGAACTTTACATAGAGTATGGCACACAGTAGGCATTCGGGAAATGTTTCTTATGACTGTCGTTGGGCTAAATTGATCATTAACAGATCAGAAAATTTGTATGAACTTTTAATTTTAGAATAACTTTTGAATTACAGGAAAATTTAATTTAATAGTATAATGTAATAGCATAAGTTGTTCTCGTATACCCACACCCAGTTTCTCTATTAATATATTAGTATGGCACACTTATTACAATTAGTGGACCACTATTAACACATTATTATTTGCTAAGTTCATAGTTTATTCAATAGATTTCCTTAATATCTTTTTCCATTCCAGGATCCTATTACTACATTTCATTTAACTATCAGGTTTCATGAGGTTCCTCTGGGCTTGCCAGTTTTTCTAACTTTCCCTGTTTTCGATAACCTTGATAGTTTTGAGGAGTATTGGTTAGGTATTTTGTAAAATGTCCTTTCATTGGGATTTTTTTCATGATTGGACTGAGTTTTGGATTTGGGGAGAAAACCACAGAGATAAAGTGTCTTTTTCATCATATCAAGAGTACATACTATCATTATGATTTATCACTATAGATGCTAACCTTGATAAGTCGTTTGATGTATTTGTTTGCCATGTGTATCTATCTATCGATAGAATTGTTTCACTGATAGATGAGTTTTGTTTGTTATGTTCTGCTCTTGCTTTCATTGAGTTCAAAATATTTTCTAGCTTGCTTTAGTTTCTTTGAATCATGGATTCCTTGACAGTAGGTTGTCTAATTTTCAATTACTTGGATATATTCCAGATATACTTTTGTTGTTGGATTTGAATTTAATATTTTGTGGTCAGATAACCTTGTCTGTATAATTTTGTCATTTAAAATTTGATGAAATGTATTTTTGCTCAGAGAATAGTCTATCTTGATAAATGTTCCATATGCAGTTGATAATAATGCTTATTTACTGGTTTGGGGGTGTAATTTTATATATATATGATTTTCTGTACACGTGATTTAGTGTGTATTTTCATGTAAATATACACTAAGAAATATCACATTCCTTAATGGGAGAGGTGTTAAGTCTTCTCTTAATTATTTTTTGTCTGCCTTATACTATCAATTACTAAGAGGAGAGTGTAGAAACTTCCAACTATGAGTGCCATCTGCATTTACTTGATTTACTTTGTAGCTCTTTTTAAATGCTGTGAAAATCAACCTATTCATTGATGATTAGGGCCTGGATATCCTTAAAGTTAATAACACTGTGTAGCACGCCAATATATTTGTTAACAGAGAAAAACACACATCATAATAAATCTAAATCCATGGACTTTATGGATGTAACCATTGAACAAGTTACCATAGATCTTCCAAATCATTAAATATATGAACTTAAATTTTTTCTCAATGTGAAGTTCTATAAAATAAATTATGCTATCAATAATTATTTATACATGAATGACAAATATATGAAATGTTTTATGTGAAATATATATTGCATTATATTGTGAGCCCCTGAAGATCTAATTATATTTTATTTACTTTTGTGGCTAACAGGATGGGGACCGGCAAAATAATTGCTGAATACAAGAATAAATATTAAATCTCCAATTTAAAGTGTGGAAGGTACATAAACCTTTATCCATACCCCCGATATTTTATTCAGATTCCAGCAGCTGAATTTCTACTTGTAAATATACCTGGATGTCTGAACTGCCAATGACTTCTAGACCTCAGTCACCACTGGCTTCATAGTACATAATTCTATCAAATATACTTTCTTTCTATTTTCAAGGGACCTTATCCTTACTATAAAACTTTTAATGATTCTTTCTTGCCTGCCGGAGCAAGAACAAATTCCTTTTCTAGACTTTTTGAGTTCCTCAGTCTTGACCCAATCTTATTATCCCACCTCGCTTTTTTTTCTACTTCAAGTCCCTCAATTGTAAATTGGGATTTACAGAATTTCTTTGGTCACCCTACATCTAATTGGAAGAAACACCATGTCACAGAATATATCTCCTAGTCTTTATTCTGGTTTTCTTTTCTCCCTATCATTTTATCACTATATAAAATACTTGACATTTATATGTTTAACAACCAAAATAAGCTAGGATATGCTGCAATATTTAAAATCAAACTGAAAAATCCCAGGGCTTAAAGTAACAAAGGTTTATTTTTCAGTCATGTGATGTATGTATTATAGGTCAACTGGATTCGTCTCTCAGTTTTCATTACCCTCACTCCAGACCCAAGGTGAAGAAGCATCACTATCTAGAGCTTTTCTGGTCTTGGGTCTAAAACAAGAGTGATTGTGGCACCATGTGTAATGGCACTTAACCTTCTGTCCAGAAATAACAAATCACTTCCACTTGTATTTTATGGCCCAAAGTAAATTACATAATTGTGAACAGGTCAAATGATTATTATATATTTTGGATATTGTCTATCTTTCTCACAAGCAGGCAGACTCAATTAAGGTAGGAAGCTTTTCTATTTCATTCACTCTAGTATGACCTATTCCTACAAGAGTGCCTTACATATGGTGAGCTCTAAATAAATACTTGCTGAATGAATATATTTCAATAGGTTGTTGATAAAATAAAATTAATCAATAATTCAAAGCATTTAGAACACTATCTGGCACATAAAAAACATCGAATAATGTAAGCTATTCCTATTCAATGAAACAGAAACTTATATTAATGACTACTGTTTATTCATTCAACCACAACTACTTTGTATCTTCTGTTTAGTAGGTAATGTGGCAGGTGTGTGTGTGTGTGTGTGTCTCCTGGCTGTATTGAGATATAATTGACAAAAGATTGTATATATTTAAGGTATACAATGTGCTGTTTTGTTATGAGTATACCTTGTATAATGGTGGTAAGACCTTTTTCATATCGATTTTTCATTTCCTGCAATCAAAAGGTAGAATCTATTTTCCTGATGCTTCAGTTCAGGCTGGGTTTGTGACTTAATAAGTGTTTATAAATGACATTATTGCAGTTCTACCCTAGGTCTAAAATACCTTACAAGCTTCTCTCCTTGCTGGAATCTTGCCTCTGCAATGTGAACAAACCCAGGCTAGCATGATAGAGGATGAAGGGCAAGTGGAGAAGACGTGTACATGCCAGCCAGAAAGTTTCTGACCTCCAGATACATGAGATAATCTGCCCTAGGTTGAATCACTTAGCCCACTGACAGCACATTACAGATGCATAGGATAAGCCCAAATGTGACCAGAAAAAATAGCCTAAATGCCCTGTATGCACTGAGTGAAATAAATGGTTGTGGTGGTAAGCCACTGAGTTTTGAGATAGCTATTACAAAACAGCTGTATATAAAAAAATATAATAGTTATATGATGTCCTGAGACATCACACAGGAACCTGGCAGTACAAAGTATCAGACCAGAAAATGGGACCCTTGTCCCCTTGACTCTGAGATTTTAAGACTCATGATTAGAAGAAGCTCTAGCCTCTCTTTTGTTGGGATAACAGATTAGGTCTAACAGAATTATGACATAATCAAATCTTGGCTTATAGCCAAGTCCCACAACCTCTACATTCATTGTTGGGAGTGTACTACCCACGTCATTTGCAATCAGTAACTTGAAGCCAATGCATCTGCTTAATGTATTTGAATAGGAGCTTTGGATCTGATCCAATATCTGTGTTATTACTAATATTGGAATCATTGGACTGATTTTAGGACATTTTGTACATTATTTTATTAATGAATTTTTTACTACTTAAAATGTATTGGAAGTCTAGGGAATTTTTAGTGTGGAAAGAGTGATAATTATATTTTAAGATTCCAGAAGTGTTGAAATAGATGAGAAAAGAATGAAGACATTCAAGAGGCCTCAAAATGAAAAATTTCAGCAAAACCTTAGATCATTAAAATTGCAATTTCAACTCAATATTTTTCACCTAAACACATGATTTTTGAGTAAATTCTTGCTAGGAATATTAAAGTTCTGGTGTTAAGGGGGTTAAACAATGGATATTTATAAAAGAATGTGGGAAGATTCCTTTACTTATAAAAATTAATAAGCAATTATTGTACGGTATGACCAAAATTGGCTCCATGATTTAACTAACTTGTTTTCACCCTAGAAGGATATTGTCTATAATTTATAATTTAAAAAAATAGAAGAATCAACCACAGAAAGGAAATCATAAGACCGAAGGAGAACATGCACAGAGAAATGAAAAAGGGACCATGGAGACAGAGTGAGAGAGATACTATATTATGAAACCAACAGTAACTATTTCTGAGTTAGTGAAGATAGACTCACAGAACTTATATAATCTTAGTGATTGAATTGGGAGGAGTTGGCAGATATAATTTTTATAGTGATAGGTAGAATTCAATAAGACATAGAGTTAAAGCTGCTGGATAAGAAAATAACAGCATATCTTAGGTCATTAGTAGACAGGAGGATTTTTAAGAGTCTATATAAATTTTTAAATGTTCTTATTGTTAAAACAGTTAAACTTTTAAGGATCTATTATCTTCCTTTTAACCTTATTCAGTTTTTGAATGTAAATTTTAAAGGGAGAAATGGTATTTTGAAATTAACTTTGTGATTTTACTTAATGGTGTATTTTTAAAAGAACTTCTAGAATCCTCATTCAATTGCTTTGTAATAATACTATTGTTCTGTGTTATAAATGATGCACTATTTCACAACATACATTATTTTCTAAAGAAACCGGTTTATGCCAGTAAGAGAAGCAGGGTTTATTGCAAAGCAAGATATATATTTCTCTGAAAATTGTTCTTACGTACAGAATAGAAAAGTATCTTAGTAAAAGATCATGATTCACTGGATACAGTAATTACATGACTTCAAATGACATGTTAGTATTAAAAATACTCTCTACTACCTGAAAATGAACAATTTTCATTTTATCTCATTGTCATGTCTAGACACCTTTTGTAAATTAAAGGATGTCATGTAATAACTGCTGAATTTGCAGATGTTAAGAAAATGTGTAAATTCGTAGTAAGCATTTTTATCAAGCTGAATAAATGTGTCATACATTTTCTGTGTAATATAGAACAGGTTTGCTTCCTTTAGTGGTTCATTACTGTGCTGAACATTTTATTTCATTAACATCATGTAGTGGCATTTTTGTGTCTTACCATAAATTTTGTAGGTTAAAAAAATATAAATGATTAAAAATAAAGACCAAGTTTAAATCAGTGCCTAGCACATTGCTTAGACATTCAATAAATTTTGAATATTTAATTAATCACCAGAATTACACTCCATTCTTAGTCACATTATAAGAACTATATACTCTATCTTTGTTTGCATTCCAGAAAATGTTGCCTTAATTAGAAATATGATGTTTCAGCTTTGTTTGTTGAATCCTCCAAAAATATATTGTATGAAAGCAAAGATAAATAAGCAAAAGTAAATTCGCTTTTTGCATATGTTACACCTAAAACATAATCACATGCTATTTTATATTTCTCATTCTGAGAGGCAGTTTTTTATCCTTTATTTTACAGCAAAGGATTAAACAAGTTAAATGATTTGTTCAAAAAGATTCACCCAGTTATTTTAAGGGGAGGAGTTGGGATTGAACCATTATTTTATATCTCTAATACTTCTTACTCTTTATAAAATAAGTTTTTTATATAAGAATTGGAAGAAGAGTATAACCAATTCCTTTAAATTATATATGAAGAAATATATTTAAGAAAGATATAGCTAAAAAAATCAAGGAACTCTAGGAAATGCTGAGTATAATAAACTCTCAAATTGATTTTTAAATAATTATGAATTTTTATAATGTCTGCTATTATATTTATTCTTATAAATACATTTGTTGTTCAGGCTATTTTTAAAAATGCTAAATTTCTCAGATAACCTCCTTCTGCTTCTCTCTGTAAAAGAATTTCTAGTCTTATGAGAGGAGAATTGAGAGAATTATTTTTTGTTGCAGCATTAGGGAAAAAGGACACTCCTATACTCATGACAGGTTTTGGGGGTGACTTAGCTGGAGTGCATTAATCTCTGGTGTGCATTATGAGCATCGATCCATTAATTGTTAAACATACAGCTTATCCCTAAAGCTGTTATGAGCAACAGTTGAACTATCAGTCAAGGCCACCAGCTCACACCACACTACTGGGAAAAATTAACCATTCTCATTTCCTTTTCCTCTCACTGGCTTAAGCCAACATCGTCTTTGCTACATACTCCATCCACCAATGAATGGGCCATCAGAGTCTATGTCCTCTGCCATGGAGTCAGAATTTATCATGGTAAGCACCCTGGCAAGAACACTGGGACTTTTTAGAAGACAATCAGAAGTCAGTTATCTCAAAAAGAAGGAAACACTGTTCTCATCCCCATATTGTACCAGTATCTAGCAGAGTTTAAAATTACATATATTTGCTGAAGAAATGAATTGATTGTGGATCTGAGCTTAACATCTAAGAGGATACTAACACTGAAGAAAATAAAGTATAAAAAAAGTGCAAGATTTTGTCTAGTCCAATTTAGCAAAGAAAGAAAAGAGACATGGATTCTAGGGGCAAAGACTAAAATGCTGTTCTTTGGGATTTATATCACAGGAAGCTGAGGATGCTGAAATGATAAAGAACTGTAATACCAGCATGGGAAAGAAATATTAGAATTTAAAATGAGTGTGAAATATACAGAAACACACTATTATGCCATTGTCCTAAAACAATACCTAATGATCTCTTATTTTCTATTTTTACTTTCTATTTTCTATTGTATATGTGTGTGTGTCCGTGTGTGTATATCTGTGTCTATGTGTATATGTGTCATGAATCCATGCTATAAAAAATACTGTAATTTACCTTTGGAAACTCATTATAAAATATTTTTATATTATACCCTCCTCAATATGTGTAAGATAAATTTATTAATTCCAGAGATTTTAACATGGAAATATATACTGTGAACATTAGCAGAGGATATCTTAAGAATTCATAGGTTGGGGATACCTGGGTGGCTCAGTCAGTTGAGCATCGGCCTTTGGCTCGGGTCGTGATCCTAGGGTCCTGGGATCAGGCCCGCGTCAGGGTCCCTGCTCAGCAGGGAGTCTGCTTCTCCCTCTCCTTCTGCCTCTCCCCCCCTCCCCCGCTCCTGCTCTCTCTCTCCCTCTCTCTCAAATAAATAAAATTTTAAAAAAAGAATTCATAGATCGTTCTCATATTTTTGCCTTATTATTTATTTAGCAAAATTTGTATACCCATAGTACACATAAAGATATTTTTTAACAATTAATGTATGTTAAACACCTTTATAAAAACTGCAGCACTCTGAAAGTGGCATTGCTATTATAATTATTATTAGTACATAAGCAAAATAAAATCACATTTATTACTAAGTCTGTTTCAACATGTCCAAAATAAAGTTGGAATTCATACTTTCTTTCTGAATATCAGCCACAATCTATTAACAATTTTATTATTCCACATCTACTATAACCTGTTTTGGAATATATGTATATATATTCTATATAATAGAATATTCTACATTGTATTTCTACATGTAATGTGTATATGTATTATAATATATGTAATATTTATATATTATAAATATTATATATTAATATTTATATATAGTCTATATATTCTGTATGTATATAATAACAGAATATTCTATTACATAGAATACAGAATGTTATACATATAAAATATTCTATTATATGGAATATATGCATATATTATAAATAATATATTAATATATCACACATATAAGTACATACATATCCCAAATTTTATTATATTCACACAATGAAATTCTGTACAGCAATAAAAATAAACTTCAAGTTTGCACAAAAATAAGTTTTAGTATGAGAAACATAGTGATGAGCAAAAGATGACGGACGCACAAAAAAATATACTACCATATGATTTCATTATATAAAGTTTAGAAAAAATGACTAAAACTAGTCTATGCTACCAGAAGTCAGGATAGAATTATCCTGGATGGGGGGTGGAGGGGGTGGTAAACAGGAAACGGAAGGGAACATGAAAGAGGTTTCCAGAATGATTATATATTCTGTTACTTGATCTGGCGGCTGCTTACATGGGTGTGTTCCATTTGTGAGATTTCATCAAGCTGAATACTTTGATATGTGCACCGTTCTGTATATAGAAGTTTGAGAAGGGAGAAAGTGAAGAGAATCACCATCACTTTAAAGATATGATTTGGAAGTTAGACGTACAGTCTTGGCTCCCATTCCTTGGGAACAGTCTAGCATCATGACTATAATTAGCTGGAAGGAAGACTGGGAAATGTGGTCAGTTTTCTGGCAGCCGGGTATTCAGCTAAACCTGATGTTCTCTTACTAGAGGGCAAAGGAAAAAAATGGAAATTGAGGGACAACTAGAAGTACTCCTACCAGGAGCCAGGCCTTATTTCCAGAATGATGTTAAATTGATAGTTCAGTAATTGTGCCTTTCCAGTGCATTAAAAATGTATTCGAAGTTGAAGTGAAATTTAAGGGGCAATGAAGGAGCAATTTTCTCAATAGAAAAAAAAAATATCTTGGTAAGACATTAGAAAATTGAGAGCCTGTAAAAATGAATAATCACAAAAATTCCTCACATCATTTTTCCTACAGACTTATTCCTTTGTTTAAATTGTATTGGGGTACCTGGGTAGTGCAGTGGTTAAGCAACCCACTCTTGGTTTTGGCTCAGGTTGTGATTTTGGGATCCTGAGATCCAGCCCCACATGGGGCTCTGCTCAGCATGGAGTCTGCTTAAGACTCGGTCTTCCTCTGCCCCTCCCCCTTGCACTCTCCCTCTCTCAAACAAAAAAATCTTTTAAAAATTGTATTAAAAAAGTGATTATATTTGAATTGTTTTTTGTATACCTACAACTGATCTGAAAAATGATTTTGTGTAGAGCATTTAAAGTCAATAACATCTGTACAGAAAGCCGGCAACTGATTTGACTGAATGAGGCAAAAATGTGGACAGTGCAGGAAAAACTTATTTTAATGGCTAGGACTAGATCATCTTGATCATTGGACAGGGTAAAGTTATATCAGAAACTGTGTAAGTCATTGCGTGGCTTTTTCTTACTCGTAGTAGGTAATATTAAGTCTGGAATATTTCCAGAACTATTTCTTGTAAATTAATTTGGTCAACTAAGTATTTGGTCAAGCAAGGAGTACATAGGGAAGAAAGAGGACTTCTGGGGATTTGAGGAGAGTGGCAGGAAAAGTGACCAGAGTACCTGGTCCACATAGAGGGATCATCCTCCCTTCTGGTCAGTTGTCAATAATGAGGAGAGAGGAGTCCCTAGGATCTATAATAACAACAAAAGCAAACAACTACCAACAAGAAAAATACCCTCAGATATTTGTGAGATTCCTCCCATTAAAAAAAAAATAAAGCTAACAAATTAGTTGGGTTTTTAAATGGCTAAACTATATCTATATGCCAAAACTGACCTGTGGACCATCAAATTGCAAACTTTGCATTACAGTTTGAAGTGTATATTAATGTACTGTAAGTTAAGTATATCATGCCACCAAATGTGAAATACTGATTTTCATTATTATTTCTTAATTTTGTTCATGTTGAGCCTTCATATTTGAGGAACATTTTTGGATAATTTTTTATAGGAAAACTAAAAAAAAAAAGAAAGAAATTACAGAACTCTATTTAGTAAATAAAAAGGACATAAATGGAAGCAAATTCATTAAATAGAAATAAAAAGGACATAAAAGAATGTAGACATTACATTGATACATTTTCACAAGAGTTGATAGATTTGTACAAGTGAGCAATGGGGTATTTACAGGAAAGATGTCACGTTTGAGTGTATCTAATTAGGTTTTGTAGGTTTAAGAACATTTAAAACTTCAGGCTTAAATGTAGATATGACAATTTTAAGTAAACAATTCAGTCATTAAAACTTTTCAGTAAGCCCTTGGGTAAATATTTTTTTTCCATAACCTTGTTTCCTCACCATAGATAAATAAACTATTTACCTATATAGAATATGTAAGCCAGAGAGGAAAAAAAAATACTTTCATATGCATATACATATTTTTGCCTTTCCAAAATTCTACATATGCTAGCATATATACTCTGGAAGTAATCTATTGGAAAATCTCCTTTTCCTCTCATTATGCTGTTAAAATTTTGAAATCTAAAGTATTTTTATCTTTACTGCTGAAGTTCGTCTTCAAAGTTTTGACTCAATTTTAAGGCTTGACAACATATTTTTGAATTATGATATTATCATTGAACTTATCAGTGATCACTAATTGTGTTATTTTCATATTCATTTTTTTCCTTCACACACATACACAAAGGTAGAGTGTCTATACATGTAAGAAGTAATAGATCATGCAGGTAGAAAGCCTAAAACTGGGAGAGTAGAGTAAGCAGCAATTAGGCTGGAAATGGGTTAGGAATGAGAATAGGCTGATCCAAATCAATGGCTGTAGTAAGTAACAGAACAAGACCTAGGATTAAAAACAGTCAGAAAAGCAAATAGAAGAAAGCAAATAGGGATATCTGATAAAAAGAGGCCAAGAGGAATTCCAGGAACAAATCAAGACAAATGTGATTAGAGCATCAGAACGTGCGATATGTCCAGAGAGTTGATTTCTTCAGGCAACTATTGAAGAATCTAGTAGTTACTAAAACTCAGCTCATAAGGGGTCTATAAAGTAGAAAGGAAATCTGCACTCCACAGGCCAGGTCCTCAAGCACTGAGGTTCACCAACAGACCAATTATGCTTACTAATTTACAATAAAAGCAAAGACAAACAATAGCTAACTTTTAAAAAGTGCTTACTGTATCATTTGACAGATGGATGTCATATATAATCTCATTTAAAATGACACTTTTGGGGCACCTGGGTGGCTCAGTTGGTTAAGCGACTGCCTTTGGCTCAGGTCATGATCCCGGAGTCCTGGGATCAAGTCCCGCATCGGGCTGCCGGCTCGGCGGGGAGCCTGCTTCTCCCTCTGACCCTATCCCCTCTCATGCTGTTTCTCTCTCTCTCTCTCTCAAATAAATAAATAAATAAATAAATAAATAAATAAATAAATAAATAAATAAAATCTTTAAAATGACACTTTTGAAAGGAAGACATTATTATCCTTATTTTGTGCTTGAAGAAACTTAGGCACAGAGATTTTAGGAATCATGCCCCATGTCACTAAGTTACTTAGCAGCAGACCTGAGAACTCAGTGCCTATTCAATAAGACAATGAATTAATTTCCACTTTCTACTACTTTTTTTTACTAATTTTTACTATTAATTGCTGCTCCATTGCTTCTGACAAGACAAACTTATTACCTTTCAGTTCTGGAGGTCAGAGGTCAGAGTAGATATCACTTGGCTAAAATCAGATTGTCAGTTCAGTAGGGCTGCATTCATTGGGGGAGGCTCCTTGGGATGCTCCATTTCATCCACTATGCTGGATGCCTTTTTCCAGTTTCTAGATGATGCCTGTTATTTCTTGTCCTGTGACCCTGTTCCTCCATTTTCAGAGCCAGTAACTGTGGGCTAAGTCCTCACACTGCAGCCTTCCTGGTTCTTCATAGTCCCAGCTTCCTCTAGATCTTCTTAGGACCCTTGCAATCACACTGGGCCTACTTGGATAATTGAGGCTCATTTCCTTCCGTAAAACCGGCTGATTAACAAACTTATTTCCACTTGCAAACTTACTTCAGCTTTGCTGTGCAATGGAAGATATCCACAGGTTCTGGGTATTAAGACTGGAGTGTCTTTGGGTTGGTGGGGGACATTGTTCTGCTGACCACAGACATCAAAGCCTCAATACTTTGCCCTAACTTAAGGCTTCACCCCGTCAGGGGAATTTATATGGGGAATAAAATTATGAACACAATGCCAGTTTCCCCCTCACTTCCTTGCCTGACTAATTTTCTAGCTTTAACTCTGAATCAGGACTAATCCTCAAAATTGTGTAATCCAGAAGCAAGAGCTAAAGTATGAGCCCTGGTTAAATAAGAGAACTTTTATGTTCTGTTTTGTTTTTATTTTTATTTTATGCTGATGAAGAAAAATGATGGATATGTCATGCCAGGAATCTGGTCAAAAAATAAAAATTCTGTTTTCTTATGTGCATGTTCAGGTAATATATTTTTTAGGGAAAAAAGATGATGAGAAGAAATGTAGATGAATATTTTTAAAAGTTAAGCTCTATGTAGCTAAGAGGACATTGTGTTAGAAACATGCTGTAATTGCTGATCTACTCAGATTTCTCCCTAGTGAATTCCAGCATAAATTATGTGAAAATGGTAGTATGATAGACAAAGTAATTTAAGGTAATTGTGAGAAAATAGAAATCTTTTTAAGTATAAAGAGAAAACATACAGAGAAAATGACATTGAATCCATAAACTTGTAAAATCCTAACATTAGAACTAGGAATCCAAAGGTTCTTTTTTTACTTCTTTTTTTTTTTTTTTTAAGTATACTTGACATACAATGTTACATTAGTTTCAGGTGTATAACATAGTGAGTCAACATTATACTGTATTTACTGTGAGTGTAGTTACCATCTGACACCATACAGTGCTATTGTAATGTCATTGACTATGTTCTCTATGGTGTGCCTTTTATTCCTGTGATTTGTTCATTCCATCACTGGAAGACTGTATCTTTCACTCCCCTTCACCCATTTTGCCCACCCCCCCAACCCACTTTCCTCTGGCAGCCATCAGTTTATTCTCTGTATAGGTTTAATTCTTCTTTTTGTTTGTTTGTTTATTCATTTGTTTGTTTTTTTTAGATTCCACATATGAGTAAAATCATATGATATTTATCTTTCTCAGTCTGACTTTTTTCACCTAGCATAATGTTTTCTCGGTCCATCCATGTTGTCACAAATGGCAAGATCTCATCCTTTTTATAGCGATGTAATAGTCCATTGCACAAAAGAAAAAGAAAAAAAAAAAAAACCACAACATTGTGCTTTAATAGAATCCAAAGATTCTTAAACCTTTTGTGAATGACAATTTTGAGTAAAATAAAAATTTCTTCTATCTTGTTCAAGAGCTGTGGTAAGTTGGAAGTATAAATTGCTTAGCAGTAATTAATAGGTCATCTCTGTACAATAAGTTCTTCTTCTACATTATTGACCAAATAAGCAATATAGGAAATAAAATTAGATGGTGACATAATGGGGAGAGAGGGATGGAGTGAGGTAGAATGGAACACCATTTGGAGATGACATCCTAAAGGTCAGCAGTGATCAATCAAGCACAGAGACACTCTGATCAATTAGATTTTAAAAATCCAATGCAACTATCTATTGTATAAAAGAACATACTTAACACATTTATCTCTTCATGGAGTTGCTATGTGTTTGTGTATATGTGTCTGTGTGTGTGTGTGTGAAAGAGAGAGCACACACCTGAAGTCTACCCTCTTAGCAAATTTCCAGTATACAATGTAGTTATATTGACTATAGTCATGTGCTGTACATTAGATCTCCAGAACTTATTTATCCTATATAACTGCAACTTTGTATCCTTTGATTAATCTCTCCCCCATTTTCCCCACTTTCCTGACTCTGTTAACCATTATTCTACTTTCTGCTTCTGTTTATTTAAGAGCTTTAGATTCTACATAGAAGTGAGATCATGTAGTATTTTTCCTTTTGTGTCTGGCTTTTTCACTTAGCATAACGTCCTTCAGGGTCATCCATCTTGTGGCAAATGATAGGCTCTCCCTCTTTTTAAGGGCTGAATAATATTCCAGTGTGTGTGTGTGTGTGTGCATATATGTGTATGTGTATCTATAGATATCACAATTCCTTTATCCCTTTATCCAAGGCCAGACACTAGATTTGCTTCCATATCTTGATCATTGTAAATAATGCTGCAATGAACACAGATATCTCTGAGATACTGATTTCATTTCCTTTGGGTATATACATAGAATAAGGATTGCTGGATCATGTTAGTTCTATTTTTAACATTTTTGTTTCAGTATGTAAATGTATATCAAAACATCATGTATATTTTAAATACACATAAATTATTTAAAAATCAGGTGCCTGGGTGGCTCAGTTGTTAAGCATCTGCCTTCGGCTCGGGTCATGATCCCAGGGTTCTGGGATGGAGCCCCACATAGGGCTCCCTGCTCAGTGGGAGGCCTGCTTCTCCCTCTCCCACTCCCTCTGCTTGTGTTCCTGCTCTCACGATCTCTCTCTCTGTCAAATAAATAAATAAAATCTTTAAAAAAAATGATAAAAAACAAAACATAAAAACAAAAAGAACATGCTTAAGGAAACAAAGAAAGACAAATAAAAAACAAACAAACAAGGAAACATACAAGGCATATATGAACCTACGTAAATCCCAGGGGATCAGTTTAGTAGCAGACAACTAAGACTTGAACATGAAAAGCATTATAACAAAAAAGAGCAGCTTTATGTATTAATAAAACAAAATAAATCATCCAATTTTTTGCGTTTGTATGTCACTTGACAAAAGTAGAACTACAAAAAACGAAAGGATAGTAAAATTACCATATGTAGAAATTAAAATATAATCTTTTAAATTGCCTGTGGTAGATACAATCTAGGGTAACCTGATGAGGTTATGTTAAATGTCGAAGGTGACAGAATATCCCTGCCTTAGTTATGTTTCCTAACATAGACTCTTGTTTAGCAGACGAGAGAGAGATAGCTCCTGCTGGTCTTGAAGAAACAAACAGCCAGGTTGTGAACTCAGGAGAGTGGCCCCTGTGACTGCAATGTGGCCATCAGCCAACATCCAGCAAGGAAATGGGAACCTAATTCCTATAATCACTAGGAGATCAATTCTGCCAACAACTTTTGGGAACTTGGCAGATGATTTATTCCTAGGCAAATGCCTAGACCACAAATGCCAACACCTTGATTGCAGCCTTGTAAGACCTTGAGCAGAGAGCACAGCTAAGCTGTGTTCAGACCTGTCCCAGAAACTGTAATGTAATATGGGTGTTGTTTTAAACCTCTATGTTTGTGATATGTACATATATATGCGTGTGTATGTATGTATGTATATCTTGGTTTAAATAGTGAAGGATGAGATCTATACATAGTTTAAGAAGGAATTGTCAGATTTCTGGGGGTATTTGAAAAACTGTCATATATTGAAGATAACTCCAAGTTCAGGATATTTTTTTTTAATTTAAATTCAATTAGCCAACATATAATATATGTTTTAATCAGATTCTACTAGCATGACAAGTCTAAATGTGATGGATGGGACTGTGGTTATGACTGAGCATACTGCACCTTGAAAGCATTTGTGAATTTGAACACATATTCAAGCACATTAAGGGAAGCACCTTGGGAGTGGGGATTCTGAATAAATTAAAAGAAAAATCAATTAATTATGTATATTAATTTTTAAATTTTATTTTTGTTACTAAAACCCTAAGAGATTATTAAATGAGGTTATAAGACAAAGTATTGCAGAGAATATAATATAAAAATTAATACAGCTAAACTTTTAAGTACTGCTAAAAAACAAAGACAAAAATGCAAATGTAATGAGATTTAAATAGAACACTTTCAGTTCTGACATGAAATAGACAAAAAATGTACTTTAAATACTTGAAAAACATAAGTAATAAAATGGGCATGAACTGAGAGTAAAGAATTGGAATTGTCTTTACTTTCTCCTTTTTTTTAGAATTTTTTTTATTAAACTTTGTTTCTTAGGGCAGTTTTACACTTATAGAAAAATTAAGCAGAAAATACAGAGAGTTCCCATATACCCCCCACTCCACAAAGTTTTCTTATTTTTAACATCTTCCATTAGTGTAGTACATATGTTACAACTGTTATTCATAACTGAATTAAACTGATATTGATACATTATTACTAACAAAAGTCCATAGTGTACATTATGATATACTGTATGTATATTGCATTCTATGGGTTTTGACAAATATATAATGCCATGTTTCCATTGTTAGATTATACTAAATAGTTTCACTGTCCTAAAAATCTTCTCTACTCTATCTACTCTATCTATTCATCCCTCCCTCTTTCTTCCCCAACCCCTGGACACTACAGATCTCTTTATTGTCTCCATTTCCAGAGTGTCATGTAGGTATAATCATATGGTATGTTGCTTTTTTAGATTGGCTTATTTCGCTTAGTAATATGCATTTGGTTTTATGTCTTTTCATAGATTGATGACACATTTATTTTTATCATTAAATAATATTCCATAGAATGGATGTATCACAATTTGTTTATCCACTCATCTGTTAAAGGGCATTTTGTTTACTTCCAAGTTTTGGCAATTTGAACAAAGCTGTATATATAAATAATTATGTGCAGGTTTTGGTGTGAACATAAATTTTCAACTCATTTGGGTAAATACCTAAGCGTGTGATACCTGGATCATATGGTGAGGTTATGTTTAGCTTTGTAAGATACTGCCAAACTCTTCTAAAATGGCTATACCATTTTGCACTACCACCACCAATGAATGAGGGTTCCTGTTGCTCCGCATGCTTGCAAGCATTTGGTATTATCAGTATTTTTTACTTTTAGCCATTTTAACAGGGGTATAGTATGTTCTCATTGTTGTTTTAAGTTGCAATTCCCTAATTACATATAAAGTTGAGCATCTTTTCATATGTTTATTTGTCATCTGTATACCTTTGCTAAGATGCCTGTTCAGATCAGTTGCCTAATTTAAATTGTGTTTTCTTACTGTTGCATTATTTTACATGCAAGGACTTTATATGGAAGTTCTTTATCAGGTATGTGTTTAGCAAGTATTTTTTTCTAGTTGATGGCTTATCTTTACAGTGTTTTTCACAGAGCAGAAGGTTTTCATTTTAACAAAGTCTAACATCAGTATTTTCTTTCATGGAGCATGTTTTTGGTGTTGCATCTAAAAACTCAGTGTCAAACCTTAACTCATCTAGCTTTTCTATTTTATGTTGTAGAACTTTTATGTTCTTATGTTTTAAATTTAGGTCAGTGGTCCATTTTGCATTAATTTTTGTGAAGGATATAAGTTATGTGTCTAGATTATCTTGCATGAGTATGCCTATTTGTTTGAGTAGCACTGTTAAAAAGGTTATCTTCTCTCCATTGAATTGCCTTTGCTCCTTTGTCAAACATCACTTGACTCTATTTGTGTGGGTCTCATTCTAGTTCTCTATTGTAAACCTATTTTTCAAGAGACCATGCAAAACTTACAAACACTGACTATATATCTGGGAAATGAGGTAAATTCCCAAACAGAATAATATTATATTAAAAGCAATGAACAATAAAAAAATTTAAAAAATACTAATCAATGCTTTTAGGTAAGTATAATACCAAGAAAATATATTTATAAAAAATCCAATATCATTAAAATTAATAGGTTTAATATTTTATTATTAAGAGAAACATTATTCACATTCTAATGATTCCAAAAGAATATTATTAATTCAACAAAAGCAGAAGGGAAGATAGAGCATAATTAAATTTGAAAAAAACATCCAGATGATTTATATTTGGAACTAAATTACACCTATAGATTTGGAAAGAATTGACATTGACATCATTCAGTGTTACATATTTTCTGTTTGGGTGCACTGTATTTTCTTTCCAATCCAGTGTATTAAGTCAAAAGTTTTGAGAATTTAAATATATATGTCTATATTGAATTGAATATAAAAATTTTGTATTCATATTATTATTTTCTTATTGATTGGTTGGGGGCATTGCTTCATAGACCACAGATTTTCTGTGGATAATTTAGTTCTGCCTCATTATTTTCAGGCTCTTGAAATTGCCTGTCTATGAAAGCACAGAATCCTCCCTGAATAAAAGTAAAAAGAATTTAGTAACTTTTTGATTTACTAATGGCTCCCCATCATAACATGGATAATGAAGGCTGACATGGGAGTAGGCAGCAATCTACTAATCCTTGGTATTTTCTACCTCTAACATGGATTTGTGGTGATTTACTACATATAAGGCACAGAATAAAACTATTAGAACAAACTATCTTAAATCATAGCTGGGAGTGTGAAATAAATTAGTTAAGAGTTAAACAAAATAACAGTATGATTGGCCGTTATTACATGAAGCTTTTTAATGTTTGAATAATTGTGTAAATGATTCAGTGAGAAGTCTTGTGTTTTGATAAATTAATCTCATGGAGTGAAACAAAATGTACACAGAATACTAAGATATGTTTCAAATGAGACTTGTTGCATAGTTAATTTATTCTCACTAGATTTATGTATGGATTGTTTACCACCAAATTAAACATGAATGATTTAGAGAGATTATTATGAACTTCAAAGTGGTAGATTCCCTGAACTTGCTATTTTAAAAGCTCAACAAATTATGCAAATCTACTACTACTAGTAATAAATATAGTAGATAGAAAAGCAACACTAATACCTTCTTCCTGCTCTGGTAACATTGGGGAAAAAATAGGATAAATTGAAGATGCTACATAGAATATCCAATGATAGTGGTCATTTTCCTTTACACAGATCAACTGATTGCCAGTTACAAATAGCATAATTTTTTTTTACCATAAAGGAAAATCAGTGTTTTTCTCTTTGGAATGCAAGCACTTATAAGTATGCATGAAGTTCAAAGAAAATAATTCTAAATTATTTTTAATGTTAATTGAAAAAAAAAGAAAATAATACCATTTCCTGGGAACATTATGAGAAAAGAATTAAAGAAGGCATTTATAGGACTTTTAAATTACTCTCTTTCTGTCTGTCTCTGTCATCCATCCATCTATCTATCTATCTATCTATCTATCTATCTATCTATCTATCTAGCCTAAGATTTTGTGTGTTTTTTCTGAGGAATGTTTTGATTCATATTTCCAAGCATCATTTAAAGCATTCCAAATATCAGTTTTCCATATCATTTACAATAAGTATTTTATACAAAGAATCACTCAATTTTAAATGTATGCCTCTCTTTCTCTTTGTCACTCTCCCAGCCTCTCTCTTTCATCTCTCTTTTTCTGTCTCCCTTTCTCTGTCTCTCTCTCTCTGGCTAGCCTGGCAGAATATGTCTAAGTCAAAATAAAATCACAACAACCAAGCAATAATCAGTGAGCTTTCAGTTATATATGCTACATCTTTTACAAATACCCATTGCCCTTGTGATGTAAGAGCTTTGTTAATTGAATACATAAATAAATATTATTTCTTCGGAGGTATATTAAGGATTACATGATAGTAGTAAAAAAAAGTGTTATTTGTCCAATGTCAATGACAATAAATAGAAAACAACAGCAGGAGGTAAGTAACAGGAAAAATGAGGTGAGCTTATTTTATCCAGTCGTGGAAAAATCAATCCCTCCACTGGCCTACCTAGCCACATATAACACAGATATCTTTCTTTTCCTGATAAAAAGATAAATGTACATCCAAGAATTTAAAAAATGATATTCTTTAGGTAAGGACAATCCCTCATTATTTTTTTTCTGCATTCTATTTGGCCGATGAAACTGATTAAGAAAATATCTGTATACCTCAATATCCTCAGATCCTTTAAATTTAAAAGTTTCATACTAAAGGATTTTGAGTGAAGTTACTAACCCAGAATTGATTTGTTTTGTTTTCCACACTTTAGTCAGCAGTATCAATGTCTGGAAAGTAATTGAATTGATCAGTTGTAAACATACTTGATGGCAAATTATAGAGATTTGGATGCTGGATATTATTAGCTGATGGAGGCTAGCATATAAACCCCCTTTCTAGTCTTGTACCAGTTTATTTTACATGCAAGGGATTTGGTTCCTAAAGAACAGTTTGAGCATTCAGCAATGTAACTACCCTTCTAGAAAATTTCAAACATATTTTGAATGTCAGAGTTTACTGGAGATATTTTCTGGTAGATCAACCACTGAGATAATTGAAATTAAACTCTCTAAAGAAGGCAATTCTAGTTTACAAGCTTAAAAAATAAAATGCACAATCAATAAATAGTAAATAATGTCATTCTGATAGTAGCAAATGGCACTAAAAAAACAAAGAAGTTGATAGTTGGCCATAAAGCAATGTTTATTAATTGGCATTTCCATTAGCATAATATCTAATATCTGTGTATATTATAAAATTAGTATCTCTAACACAAGAGTGCTTCTAATTACTACAGAAGTCTACAAACTATTACCAAAATAATATATATTCACACACAAGCACAAACTTAGTTACAAATTAAATGGAAATATAATTTACCATAAATATCCTTTGTGTGCAATGTTCATAGTTGAAAATGCATGTTGATGGCTGTGTTTGTACAGGCTTATAAATAATGAACAATTATAATTGTTTTTTGATAATAAGCATTTAGAGTATCTCATGGAGATTTATGTTTCTATCATACTATCACTACTATTCACAATGGTAAAAGTATAAATTTTAAATATTGACACAAAATAATATTATATATATATATATATAAGATTTTTTTTATTTATTAAGACAGAGAGAGACATAGTGAGAGCAGGAACACAAGCAGGGGGAGTGGGAGAGGGAGAAGCAGGCTTCCCACTGAGCAGGGAGCCCGATGTGGGACTTGATCCCAGGACCCTGGGATCATGACCTGAGCCGAAGGCAGACGCTTAACGACTGAGCCACCCAGGCGCCATATATATATATATATTTTTTTTTTTCAAGGGTTACAAAGGCAGAAACAGGTGGCTCTTGGGCCAAGAATGGTCAGTAGATAGACATTTTGGGGCCAGCACTTTGCTTTAACATTAGGAATTAATATGCCTTTAATCTGGTGTATACTTTCTATTTGTCAAAGAATTAATATTTTCTATTCTCATATTTGGCCAGACTTGCACTTTTATTTGGATGTCTGATGCTTGTAGGCATTTGATTTCCCTAAAATGCATGTTTTTTAATGGTCTCTTAATATCATCTGATTGGTATTTCTACCTCATGTTTGATAAAAGGGGAAGGTGTATGATATCATGGGCCAAATAACATTAGAGATTAATTCTTGGTTGATAATTCAGCCCCTCACATAAAGACATGTTTGTTTTTAAGAGGGCAACATTAGCACAATTAGTGGGGAGACATTATAGAAGTTTACACTGACTTAATTTTCAGGTCCTCAAATAAACTCACTTGGTAGAATTGTTTCATTGACCTTAATCTCTTCCTCTTCTGGCCTTAGAAGCTGTAAGTTCTTCTACTTTACTGAAACAGGATTAATACTGATCTCTTTATCTCTCCCAGTCCAATCATGAAATTCTCAGGAGACTATCATACTCATAAAAATCTATCAAGATAGTTCCTCCTTCAAAAGATGATTATTTCCCCATGAAAAATATCGCTTAACTGTATGTTGTAATAACTATAATTTCCATTCCCATGTATACTCCTTTTGGAGTTCTACAACTTGGATTTAATTTTCTCAACAATATTTATGTATAAATCAAAGACAAATTTGAGCAGAATTTCACCCAAATAATGGTAGAAAGGAATGGCACAAAAGTATGTGACAAGTTATAAAAATTTTGTATGGCTGTAATCATATATGATAATTTGATGGAAATGGGAAATAATTAGCCAGATCTATAAATATATTCATGCCTTTGAACCAGTAATTTCAGGATTCCTGGAGATTGATTCTGAACAACTAATTTTAAAAACAGCTGTAAATCAAAGTGCTCACGGCAATGTTATCAATAATAATATGAACATAGAATGGTTTAGAAAATGGTTATATGCAATTAATAGTTTTTAATCATTAATATACTAACCGTGAAGATTACAGAAATATCAAAATATCAATTATTTTTAAAAGAATATATAAAAATCAGGAATGTTAAAAATTTATATAAGTAATAGTAGTAATATAATTTATTATAGTGAATATATAGTAAATAGTATAACTGCTAAGTAGTATTACAAGGCCATTAAAATGTTTATTACTATAATTATTAATAATCCCACTGAGAAGAAGAAACATAAATACAGTTGTGAAATCACTGGTACTTATAAAATAAGAATTCCTATAAAGAATTTCCCACAATATGGGGCTCTGTATTTGACCATTATTTTTCATATTTGACACTGAGAATCAGGAAAAGGTTTTCTTTAAATACCCTTTTAAATTGCTTCGCATTTGAAGGAAAAAATATTGAGGAATTGTATATTTAATAGAATAAGGAAATAGTTAAAAATATAACATTTTTCAATAATATCTAGGTAAAATATGGGGAAAAGTAAGAACTTATGTGTTTTAAGAGCTATGTATTTGTTCAAGCTGCAATCAACAATTATAATGTGCAGAATTCAAAGCCACCACTGACTTCATTTACCATATAAAATAGGATATTGTATTTTATTTTTTCACTCCTTTCACTTTCCCTCCATTTGTAGAGTGGTTATTTTTCAGTGCAAGACGTGGTTCTCATTAATTTGGTCAGTAGGAAATTTTGAAGAACAAGACATTTGTTTTAATGTTTTAAATTACTTTTTATTGCCTCTAAGAATGAAAGGATAAACTTGTGTTTTCAAGGAATAAAGATTGCATTGTCTACATTTTAAAACTTTTTTGAGTTTAATATAAGACATTATGAGTTATTTAATTCTGGTCACCTTACAGACAAAATCTGGAAAAGCGTAGGTGAATTTTAATTTAATGAAGATACTAAAATCTATTCACACCCATATAGAGAACATTTTTATATACTGATAAAATTTATAGCTGCTCTGTATATTCTTTTAGTCAGATTTACTAAATTAAAATTTATATACAGTAGGATTCATCATTTTCATCTAGTTCGCTGGATTTTGACAGAAGTTGTATAATGGCCACTGCAATCAAGATATATAATGTCTTGAATACCACAAATACTCCTCATGCTCCTTTGTAGTTTATGTCTTTTCCTTACTTCATGTACCAGACACAACTGGTATGTTTCTTGCCCTAGTACTTTTACCTATCCAAGCATGTCTTATAAATGGAATCTTATGGTATATAGTCACTTAAGCCTGGCTTCTTTTACTTAATGCATTTGAGATTCATCTCTATTGTTGAATGTATCAGTAATCCACTCATTCTTTTTATTTACTTTTTTATTTTATTTTATTTTTGTCTTATTTATTCATTTTTTATTAGAGAGAACACATGTGTGAGCCGGAGGAGGGGCCAGGCAGAGGGAGAGGGGGGAGAGAGAATCTTAAGCGTGAAACCCAATGTGGGGCTCAATCTCACAACGCTGAGATCATGACCTGAGCTGAAATCAAGAGTCAAGACTTAACTGATTAAGCCATCCAGGCACCCCTGTCCCTATTCACTCTTTTTATTGATTAATAACATTTCCATTCTATGTCTGTACCATAGTTTGTTAAACAAAGTCAAAGACATTTGGATTATTTCATTTTATGTTTAAACCACTGTAAATAGTTGCATACATGTTTTTATGCAGACATATATACTTACTTTTCTTGGGAAAATAGCCTCTCAGAATGCAGGTTTGTATGGTAATAAGCTAGTTTATGAGGAACACTCCCAATTAATGTATCATTTTATAGTCACATCCATACTTCCTCTGTATCTTTTCTACCATTTAATACTCCAGGTTAAATTTGGAGTCCTTTGTTGTGAATATTTTCATTTTTCATGTTTTAATGAATTTTTTTTTTTTTACTTTTAAGACTATTTATTTGAGAGAGAGAGAGAGAGAGAGCACAAGTGGGGAGAGAGGCAGAGGGAGATGGAGAGGGAGAAGCAGACCCCCCACTGAGTGCAGAGCCTGCCGTGGTGCACAATCCCAGGACCCTGAGATCATGACCTGAGCCAAAGTCAGATGCTTAACCAACTGAACCACCCAAGCACCACTTGATAAACAAATTCTTAAAAAAAATTAGTGATGTTCAATATATTGACACTTGGTAATATTAGACACCAGGATATTTTATTCTGTTTTTAAATTTTAAGTACAATCTATCCTGCAACGTGAGGCTTGAACTTAATTACCCTGAGATCAAGAGTCGCATGCTCTATGGACTGAGCCAGTCAGGCACCCTACACCAGGATATTTTAAAAATGAAAATAATACTGTCCTGATTTATATATCTGGCTAATCATACTATATATCTAAGTCTGCTTTTATCTATATTTATTTATCCACACAAATCTAATTAACATCTTCAGTGGTTGCCTCATAGACATCACAGTTTTTTATAATACTTGGTCCCATCAACCAACCTCTTAATTCCTGTCCCTTCCAGACTCAGTAAATGACATCTTAATCCATGTTATTGCTCAATTAAAACTACCTGGTTCTTTTCTTTACATATCATTTTTTTTCTCTTTTTACACAGCACATCTCACTCATCACCAAATACTGTGACTTAGAACTACAAAATCTGTCTTGATTCCTTCCATTTCCTTCTGTATTCACTGTCACTTCCATTGATCCAACTTCCACTGTTGTCCTCCACAATCGTTGATAAATTTTTTACTATTTATACTGCATTTTTGTTTCTAATCAACTTTCCATACAGAATCATAAATGATATTTCTTAAATGTAAATTGGATTCCACTTGGAATCAACTAAAACTCTGTATCTCTACCAACTAGCCTAAGCTCCAGTTGTATAGAGTTCTTTTCATTCACCCAACTATGGTCTCACTAGATTGTCAGTTCTTTAAAAAGCCCAGTTTATTATTTTTCTCCCATCTATGGTCTTAAATATGTTGTTATATCTCATTAGAGGCTTTTCCTTACATTTTTATCTTGAAAACTCTTCCTTCAAGTAGTAGGTCAGTTATCTCTTCCTCACCCACAACTTCCCTCATCACAGCCCTACCAATACTGTGTGTCACTAAAATACTTGCAGAGTAACTTAAAAGATGTAAGAGAGATGGGGTTATTAGAAAATTACTCATTAACCCCAAGAAATATTTTGAATTCATTCATATTTTTGAAAAAGTTTGAGTTCATTCATATTCTTTTTAATACCTTTAACAGCAAGCTTAATTTCCTACAAATAAAAAAATAACAAATATATATATATATATATATTATTGGTTGCTTCCTCCCTGACTCCACCAGTTTTTATCAGTCACATAATCAGAAACACGTTTTATCATTCACACATATAAAATAAGACTATTTTATACTGTGCACAGGTGATTTAATAAAAGCCAAGGGGATAAATATTTTAATTAACTTGTGAACACACTGTTGGATTTACTACAGCATAGTAGTAAAATTTTATGTTTAATCCACAAACGGTGGTGACCTTTCCATAATTTCCTCTTGGAAAAAAATGTTGGACAGTTAAAAGAAGTAAAAGAATTATTAACACACGTTCACAATTTTAAAGCAGATTACTACTCTCTGAATATAACCTGGTTTATTCATCTATTGGTTGTAACTATTAATTTACACAGACAGAAATTTTGAATACATTTTATTTATGAAATCTACTTGGGTTTTATGGCAGTAGCAATAGATTTTAAAAATTCATTATATAGAAATTCCAAATTTATTTTCTGTAGATATTTTCAAGAAACTGAAAATGAAAATAAATAGAATTTAATCAGCTCTATATATACTTAAATATATGATGTTCACATAAGCAGCACTTGTTTAACAACCTGTAATAAATGCTCCTGGAATGTTTGAATGGGCTTGTATTTGACACTTAATCAAATAACACACGTACACATGCATCCAAGTTTAGTATCTCTAATTTCTCTATACTTGTCTGTTTTGCACCAAGACTAAAGAAGATGAATCATCACAAAAGGACAAAGTGTTTTCCATTTACCTGTCTTGGTCCTCCTTTGGTTTTAGCTTTTCTACCTCCCTGTTCCATTGATTCTGAGGCTATGAATATCTGATCTTAGGACCTTCCAATTTTTTTTTGTATCTTGTTGGACACTTATTCTCATCTTACCTTACTTTCAAATCTGTACTTCTTCTTGGATATAATTTGGTAAATGGCTTGGCATCTATTTAGGCCAAACACCAGGTAGCTGTCTATATTGACAAACACCAGGTAGCTCAATCTTTCTGAAAAGGACTGAACAAGATACCAAACATCTGAACACAAAAGAGATTGAACTAATACACAGTATTTTATCATTATGCCTCTTACTTCTGTCAAGAAAGAGTGTGTAAGAAGGATCTGTGTTCAGTTTTGAATAGTTTCATGGGTAACTCAGGGAAAGTATAGGCAAGGTGAGATGATATTGGTTTCCTGTGTTTCCAGAGAGGTGTAATTGATCTTAAATATATAGTAAATGGAAAGGAAAGCTAGAATTCTTCTTCCAGGAACATCTTTACTTACCATTTATTTTTACACAAAAGCAACTTAAAGCCTGAGGTATCTTTTCTTCCTGGCAAACCAGTGTTTCACAATATATTGCAAATTCAAGGTACAAAACAGTTCCTCAGTACCTGAGGAGTGATTTAATTATTTTCGTATACAAAATGATACAAGTAATAAAGAAAAACCACACTTGTATATATTTAATAATAATCTCTGTAAGAGAACAAGACTAGCCAATTGCAGGTTAAAAACTAAAACTAAAATGTGGACATCTTTATTTATGGTAAAAAAAAAAAAAAAGTCAGAGTGAACCAGAGGAGAATAACATTGAGAAAAGAAGTAGCAGGCAAAGTTATACAGAATTTTGGTGCCAAAAGTTAACTACATTTCTTTCTATTCCAGTGCTTTTAGAGATGAGGCTACCTAGATCATTACAAAATATACCAAAATAGAAAATTTAGTTGGCAGAGTCAAGCTACCCCTGATAAAATAAGAGCAATTACAAGGAACGATATAAAAATAAATGAACAAGATTTTGGTTTTTGGCATTAAGAGACATCTGCATTAGAAGAATTCTGTTTTACAGTGAAGACAAGTAATGGTCCGTTGGGTCTTACTAAAGACAAAATATTAGCTTTTCTCTCTGAAAGGGTATGAAATGAAATAATGGTAACTTAAAATAGTCAATACTAAACTCTCAATTTCACAGATTTGAAAAACAGCAACTAGAAAGTATATGGAGAGAAATTCAAAACAGTAGCACTAAAGAACAGCATGCCTAATAGATGTCAGGAAAAGTGCTGTCCCTACCCAACCCCACCCAGTTGACTCCAGGGCCACCACCACCACATAAGGCAACTCTCCAAAGCAAACCTCAAGTACCCCAAGCCCTCAAATACTCTTTAAAATTTTTGGCAGAATTGTTGTTTACCAGAATATTTCTAGAATTATGTGTTCATTTTTTTTCTGCATACATTCTGCACTAATGATCACCATCCAGTTCTTGGACTCTATATTTAATTTGAGCTGTTTGAGTTTTTTGGTCAAGGTTTTTGTTTGCTAATTTGTTTAATTTTTTGCAGATTTGGTTAACTACCCACTTCATTTGAATTCAGACACACATGTCATTATTTTGGGGAAACAACTTACTGGGATTAAAATCTTGCTTCCAGTTTCTAGACTGTGTCCTTGCTGGCCACATCTGCACTGTATCCCATCCCTTTCAGAAATCTGGATTTGGATATTTAGAAGAACTTTGAGATCATTGAATTTTTCAGAAGGCCACAATTGAGAGTTTAGTATTGACTATTTCAAGTTACCTTCTGGCTTAAAGTTTTATGATTCACATTTAATAGTGATAATTTAATAGTGATAAATTTAATAGTGATAATAAAATAACTCACATAAAAAAACTTAGTACTAAATAATAATGAATATCTATCTTAAGCCATCCAAGTTTTCCCAGTATGCTTTCATCTGTTACAAAAAGAGAAAGTATATGCCTCTTAACCATGTGATAAGAGCTAAATGGAATTAAAATTATTTTTAATTAAAATTAATTATTTCAATTAATTTTAATATGTATTTGTATTACCAATTTTTAAAATACCCACGTAAAACAAAAACACATAATGTCCTTGTAGCATAGATTTGAACTGCAAAATGGAGATATTTGCATAAATCTTTCTCTCATGTGGGTATATGTACATGCTTGTACATTTTACATATCTACTCATTTGTTATTATTTATTACAATGAATGAAGAATGGTGAAAATTTTAAATTTTTAAATAGACAAAAAAGGGCCAGGGAATAATTATTTAATTTTTTAAAATTTTTCATATATTTAAAAATGTAGTTATATTTAAGCTGGGTCTTAGAAAACCTGTAATTTAAAAAAAAATAAAAAATCTGTCCCATTTAATTATTTCACCAGTAATCAGATTTCTAAGCTTCTAGTTCCCTGGAATACATGTCCTATATGATCTCCTACCCTTTAGTGTGGATAAGACTTGTGAATATGATGTGATTATATTACCTTATATTATGACAGAAGGGATTTTAAAGGTGTGATTATGACCTCTATTCAGTTGACTTTTAGTTAATCAAAAGAGCGATTATCCTGGGTGGACCTGACCTAATCAGCTGAGCCTTTTAAAGATGTCAGAGCTATTCAAATTGGAGTTAAGAGATTCTCTTGCTGTCCTTGCAAGAGAAAAATCCTACGATGTAGAGAGGGTCAGATAGCAGAGAATGACCAGCATTTTGTAGGGGCTGAAAGAGACCTGATTTATAACCAGGAAGAAAGAAGAGACCTCAGTTCTACACCCACAAGTGATTGAGTTCTGCCACAACTGGTGAATTTGGAAGAGAACTACGAGCATTAGATGAGCTCTCAACCCCAGTTTACTGTTTGATTTCACAGATCCTTACGAGATCCTGCCTGGAGAACCTAGCTATGCTATGTCCAAACTCCTGACCTTATGCTGCATAACTGTGAGATAATAAATGGATGCTGCATTAAGCTGCTACATCTGTGATAATTTATTATTTAGGAAAAGAAAACTCATGCAGCTGACCTAGACGTAAGTCTAAGATGGTAGAAATTTGTACTCTGATATACACGCCATGCAAAATCCCCTCCCCTTGTAAATGGGGAATGTAAATGAATGTCCAGGACCTGTGAATAGGAGGGAAGGGTGAAGGGACCTTTCAGATTAAGATCCTAAATTAGTTGTTTCTGAACTACTCAAATGGAAGATTATATTGGGTGGCTCTGAGCTATTAGGGGAAACCCTCAGAGAGGGACTTGTCCTTTCTGAAGTGATTTTCCTGCTTGCTTGAAGAAGTAAGCTGCCACATTGTGAAAGAGCCTGGTGGGAGTCATGGGGCCGAACCTGCAGGCAGCGCTAGTTCCTGAGAGCAGCCCCCAGCGGAGGGCCAGCAAGAAAGACTGCCCACAGCTCAACAAATGCAAAGACATGAATTATGCCAGCAACCACATGAGCTTGGGAGAAGAGCCTGAGCTCCACAAAAGAATCAAGCCTGACAAAACCCTTGATGGCAGCCTGTGAGACCCTGAGCAGGAGATTCAGTGGAGCTGTGCCCAAACTGCTAAATTTATGGCCATTTGTTATGCAAAGATAGAAATAGAATGTTTATGTTGAGATTAAGATGAAGGCATATGAGCAAAATTTAGCAAAAATCTGATGATTTTGATTAAAATATTGAGAATTGTGATCTACACTGCTTAAATTCCCCAGCTGTAATGTCCATATAGCTTTAACTTTATTTATATAAGCAAACAAAGATTTGTAATTGTGGAACATAGAAAAATAATTTTTCTTTCAAGCAACTTGATGTGAATACGATTAGTCTTTCCTGCATCTAGTAGTCCAAAAGAATACGCTCCTGAATAATTTTTTTCTTCATTTCAACTATCTTTTTGGATGAAGATGTTAACCATAACCTGAATAATTCTGCCTTTCAGTATATAATGCTGACTGCTTTTTTTTTTTTCTTATCCACTGGTGATTTTTTTTCATAATAGTTTGTGAGTATAAACTTGCCAGTTACAAGAAAATCGTTGTGTTTTATTTCATTTTGAGATTTGAGAAAATATCTGTATAACCATGTTTAAGTCAGTCAGTGGTGAAATTAATGCTCTATTCATGGTATCAACAGTTCCCAGACTGCCTTTCTGATTGGCAGGACTCAGATATAGCTAAAGCTGAAAGCTTCAAATCTGGCAGAATTTTGATTCATTTTGAAGAAGATTAATTCAAAGTAAATAATAATGCATGTGTAAGCATCTCATATCAAATCAACAATTATCTTATGCATTTTGCATATTCAGAGAAGGAATATTTGACAACTGGTAGAGCTAAATTTCTTATTTTTATTGTATTTATATATAATGGGTCAACTGGAATAGTCAGTCAATTCACAGACATATATTTATGTATGTAAATAGTTGAGAATACACACAAAGCATATCTATCAGTGAATACAAATACATATCTATTTATGTAATTATGTTCCTCATCAAACTCATTAGTCTTAGCACCCATTATAATTTATAAATATATTATTCCTTCTTGATTTAATGGTTGTTATTTAGTTTCTGTCCCATTCATGTATTCCTTCATATCTGTATCTATGTTTTTTTTTTTTTTTTTTTTTTTTTTTTTTTTTAAAGATTTTATTTATTTATTTGAGAGAGACTGAGATAGAGAGCATGAGAGGGGGGAGGGTCAGAGGGAGAAGCAGACTCCCTGCTGAGCAGGGAGCCCGACACGGGACTTGATCCAGGGACTCCAGGATCATGACCTGAGCCGAAGGCAGTCGCTTAACCAACTGAGCCACCCAGGCGCCCCTGTATCTATGTTTAAACGTCTTTTTATGTCAGTACAAAATCATGGATTCTTATTTCATTAAAAGAGATAAGTAATATAATCCATTACTATCATACTCAACACATACTAAAACAGAGCCAGTTTTCCCGCCAATGTCCCATGGAGCTGTTAATCATCCCAGTCATAGTCCCGATCTAGCATATCATGCATTTCATTCCATTGTCAAGTCTTTTCATTCTCTTATAAGATGCAGCAGTGTCTCACACTATTTATCTGTGTGCTGCTTAACCTTGACATTGTAGAAGAGTATAGGTCAGTTATTTTGTAGATTGCCTCTCAAATTGGTATTGCACAGTGATTAGATTTAAGTTATGTAATTTTAGACATACAAGTTATATAAATTTATACAGTATCAATGAACTGATTTGTCCTGCACAGTGCATTTTATTAGGAAGTATGTGATGTTGCCTTGTCTCAATAATAGTGATACTAGTTTTGATGACTTATTAAGGTAAGTGGCCACCAGTTTTCTACACTGAAAGTTGTTGTTTTCCCACTTGTAATTAATAAATAATCAGTTGGGAGATACATTTTGTGTCTATGTAATATTTTGTTACTCTTCAATTTTAACTCATTGGTTTTATCATCCATTACAGTTTTGAACTACAGTATCCCTTCCCTTTGTACTAGTTGGCATATTGCTACTATCTCATTTGCGTATGTATTTATTGTTTATGTATATATTTATATATACTTATATATACATAGTATAGAATACAGAATGCTAGATGTTGATTTGCAACCTTGGGAGATCCCCAGGGGAAATTTGAAACGGGCACCTTGTGCATGGAGGAGGGCAAGGAGAATCTGGAGAAAAAGACAAACCACTCCAGATGGTCAGGTGGAAAGCTTAATAGCAAGGGAACTTACATATGAGACTTGTCGTGAGTGGCTGCAAGTTCAGTAGGTCTCTGCACCCACCTGCCAAAATCTTAAAAGTCTATAAAAAGCCTTAGCTGGGTTCAGAATATTGAGTCCAGATGGTCTCAACGATACCTTAATCTCTCATGGCTACATCTTTGAAATAGTTGCTAGTATGTGAATAGTAGGTGGGATATACGTTCTAAGAACAGGAGAGGTGGTGAGAAGCCTCAGTTACCCAAGCCCAGCTCATGGGTCAACCAGTGATCATGTCCTCTCGATGACCTCCTTGAACAATGGATGCTTCTTTTATTCAAAGACTTACAGTCTTGGGGTGTCTGGGTAGCTCAGTCATTAAGCGTCTGCCTTCGGCTCAGGTCATGATCCCAGGGTCCTGGGATCGAGCCCCGCATCGGGCTCCCTGCTCGGCGGAGAGCCTGCTTCTCCCTCTCCCTCTGTCTGCCGCTCTTCCTACTTGTGCTCTCTCTCTATCTCTGTTAAATAAATAAATAAAAATCTTTGGGGAAAAAAAAAAAAAAAAACAAAGACCTACAGTCTTTCATATTCAAAGTATCACAGATGTACAGGTGAAGACCCTTTCTGATGGAATTTCATGTCCTTTTGAACTATCCCCATGATTCTTTGAGGGCTTTCTCACTTTCTCTTCAAACAGTATTTTAGGTTCATCTTGTAATTTCCCTATACCAGCCCTAAAATTAGTCAAATTACGAAGGGACCCTTGTTTTTGTAAGAAATGAATGGTATTTAGAAGTCTAGATTTGCAAACTACTTTTGTTCACAGACACCAGAGTTTACCTTCTCATCAGATAAAACTACAATTATCACACACAAATTATACACACACACACACAACACACACACACATAAAATATATATATTTACTATTAATTGGTAGATCTATCTTCTGTCAAAAAAATATAAATTCTTACTAATTCCTCCAAATCCAGTGGGTACACTCTAGTGTTTCTTCTTTCCACATCTGTAATTCTATTTCCCAACAGGAAAAACTTAGCTCCTGTTATGATGATTATATTTATTTAATTGCTGAAGTCCACAATGCAAAGACATTAGTTTCCGAATTGTTCACCATATGATAGCCACCCCCAAAAGCAAACTACCACCTGGACTTCAATACTTATTCACAGTTCTTTTTCCTTTTGGAGTAAATTTTACACACATTGAAATACACAAATATTATTTAGAATTCAATGAATATAGAGATATGTTTATACCCATTTAACCCACACCTTTATTAAGATACAGAATGTTGCCATATTCCAGAAAATTACCTTATGCCTCTTCCCAGTTAATATTCTGTTGGGAGGGAGAGCTGGGTGACTCAGTCGTTAAGTGTCTGCCTTCGGCTCAGGTCATGATCCCGGGGTCCTACGATCGAGTTCCACATCGGGCTCCCTGCTCAGTGGGAAGCCTGCTTTGCCCTACCTATCCCACTCCCCCTACTTGTGTTCCCTCTCTCAATGTCTCTCCCTCTGTGTCAAATAAATAAATAAATATTTTGTTGGAAGACAGTTACGCATATTGACACATTTCTGCACAGCCCAGTCTCTGTGTGCCAAAGAGCATTGGCATTTACTATCTCTTGTTTTTTTCATAATAGCCATCCTAACAGGTATGAGGTAATATCTCACCATGGTTTTGATTTGTATTTCTCCAGTGACTAATGGCGTTGAATACTTTTTCATGTACTCGTTTGCCATTTGTATGTCTTTGGAAAAAATACCTATTCGGGTCCTTTGTCCATTTTTAAATTGGATTACTTGCTCTTTTGCTATTTAGTTGTATGAGTTTCTTGTATAATTTTAGATATTGACCCCCTATCAGATATGTGCCTTGCAAATATTTTCTCTCATTTTGTATGTTGCCTTTTCGTTTTGGTAATGTTTTCCTTTGCTGTTCACAAGCTTTTTAGTTTGAGGTAGTCCCACTTATTTTGCTTGTGTGGTCTTTTCTTTTGGTGTCAAATCCAAAAACTGTTGCCACCGTGGTTGAGCTTACCTCTTATGTTTTTGTTTAGTTTTATGGTTTCAGGTGTTAGGTTCAAGGCTTTAATCCATTTTGAGTTAATGTTTATGTATGTTTAATTCCTTTACTTTTGGCTATCCAGTTTTCCTGCCACCATTTATTAGAGAGATTATCATTTCCCCATTCTTGGCTCCTTTATCATAAATTAATTGACCATATATGTGTGACTTTATACATGGGCTGTCTGACAGCCCACGTTGTCTATTCTGTTACATCGATCTGTGTGTTTTTATGTTGATACCATACTGTTTTGATAACTATGGCTTTGTAATATAGTTTGAAATCAGGCAGTGTGAAGCCTCTAGCTTTATTCTTTCTTAAGATTGCTTTGGCTCTTCAGTGTTTTTTTATTTCATATTTAAACCATTTTTATTCATACATTATATGATTGTACAGTTAGAAAATCTTGAAGAAATTACAAAAAATTCTATCAGAATTAATAGATGAACTTGGTATCAATGCAGAAAATAAGGTTAATTGACATGAATCAATTGTATTTCTTTATAATAGCAGCAAACAATTTAAAAATGAAATATTAAGAATCTTACCCTTATCATCAAAATCTTAATATAGTTGCACATGTATTCATATAGACAAACATACACACATATATATTTAGCTGAGAAAATGTTCCATATTTTGATTGTTGTGTTGGTTACACATATGTATGTACTTGTCAAAACTCAGAATTATACACTTAAAATTTGTGCATTTCTCTAGATTTTTACTTAATTAAAATTATATATTATATATTTTATATATTTTATATATATTATTTTGTTTATATATATGCATTTATATATATATATACACACACACACACACACTATATATATATAAATTGAACCAATCCACACTATTCAGGATGCTTTAGTTATTTTTATCTCATCATCATCTTTATGGAATTTGGAAATTTTATAAAAATTCCAATGTGTACTAGATCCGGAATACTTAGTCCAGAAAACTTAAAATATTTTATACATTTTAATTGTAAGGGAAAAATTATCTATGTATCTTGGAATAATGCGCATATTAGAAAAAAGCTTAATTGCCTAAATTATTTATTTCTACACAATAATTTTTCAGTGACACTTTGCCTGACTCTTCAACCTTCCATATCTTTTTGTAACTTAGAAAAAATAAGTCTCTATTTCCTTCATTGCTTTCTGATAAGTCTGCATCTAAGAAAATGGAATATCATTAATCTTTCAATCAGGTTATTCTGTTGCATTATTTTTAGTAAGTATCTCTGGTGTAGCTGACCTTTTCATATTGGTAGAAACCAAAGGCATGGATTCTAAATTAAATTCCACTCTATTTGTTATGGTTGAGATTTTTCCAAAAATAATTCTCCAAAATAAAGGACATCCTCAAATTCTAAATAATTTTTTCCCTACAGCTTTAAGTTATATTAGCCTGGATTCAGAATATGTCCTATCCAATCAAAGCCTTTCTGTTATTACAGGGGAGGGTGATCTCTCCCCTTTCTTGAGATTACACAGGAACTCCAGAGTCTATCTAATATTAAACCTGGGGGAAGGCCTATGGACTTCCATGTTGTCATGTCCACAATTAAGATAATTATTGTTCAAGCCTATGGGTTCCATACAGATAAAGACATATTTAATATATCAAGATAGTAAATGCTAGAGGTCACTTCAAACACTCCTGAAATCTGGATGATTTAATTCCCTGAAATTTTATTTCTTGGTCACATAAATTCTGATATGAGTCAGGCAGCCCCTCTTCAATTTGTAATTGTATCATGTGGAATACTTGGTGTCTGAGGTCTCAGTGCAGGTAAGAAGAAAAAAAGATATAGGAGAGGAACTAGCTTTTAACTGTTTCAGAAGTGGCATGGATGATTTTCCCTCACAGTAAAACTGAACAGGGTAAGCAATCTAACAGGAAAGGAAGCTGAGAAGTGTAAGAGAGCTCAAGAAATATTTGTGAGTACTATCTCTCAGAGCAAATAATGAACTTATTACCACATCGGTTTCCATCATGCCCACTGGTAGTTGTTAAGGTCCTGCAGACATCTTTTTTTTTTTTTTAAAGATTTTATTTATTTATTTGACAGAGAGAGAGACAGCGAGAGCAGGAACACAAACAGGGGGAGTGGGAGAGGGAGAAGCAGGCTGCCCGCTGAGCAGGGAGCCCGATGTGGGACTCGATCCCAGGACCCTGGGATCATGACCTGAGCTGAAGGCAGACGCTTAACGACTGAGCCACCCAGGCGCCCAAGGTCCTACAGACATCTTAACAATGCTCAGTGTCTAGATAGGCACACATCCAATCACCTCTTGCATAAGTCACAAGATATGTGTTTCAACACTCCCCTTTTGTGGAAATCCAGGCTTTCTAAGTTAAAATCATTTCACTGTTTTTGCTTTCTTGCTCTTTGTCACAACACTTAGAATTTTCTATGGCTCCCTCATGATCCCACATCACAGCACCGACTCCATGGATATAATACAACAGGGAATGATGTGAACTGAACTCCACTCTGGGGACATTTAAATTATAATTGTTTGAAAAACTATTTTCCACAGAATTAAACATATATATTATATTTCCTGTTCAAGTTTGGAAGTCCTGGCTTAGACTTTAAGGGGGAAAAAAAATGCTTTTTAGCACTTGCCTGATGCCTGAAAAGTCAGGAAAAGACAAGAATTTCAGATCGTGATACCATGGCCATGCTTGTGATATCATGGCTATGCTCTTGAGAGAGGGAAAAAAAAAAATTATTTCATTGATTTTGATGTCTACATGTATGAAAATAGAATCTTGTTGATTTTTCTGTCAGATTATCCTGTCACATTAATTTTGATAATATCTCTGGCACATCTTTACAAAGCTAGGGTTGACTCTATATTTAAAATGCACTTTATAGCACCCAGAAAGCACTGATGTTTAACTCATTTTCCTGAGACATAGGCATATATTCAAATTTTCAAAATTTTTACTTGGCCGTTTACATGCAGAGTTTAACACTCAGTCTTAAAATTTTCTCTGTAAAAATTGGCCCATAATATTATCTTTCCATTGACATATACCCTTTCTCCCTGTGTATATTCAGGGGTAATCTTTTCTTAAAAGAATTATTTTTAATTTATAAAACAATAAGTATTTAAGACAAAAACAATTCAAATAGTATAGAAAAGTATTTAATTTAAAGCCTTACTAATTTTGCCAAGTTGGCTACTCCCCACAGAGATAGCTATCTGCTTAGTAAGACGAACTTGAAATCTTTTCTTATGTCATCTTCTCTAAAATTTTCCACATTCTCCCCACCCCACCCCCACCTCGTTCTCTCTTTCTCTCTCTCTTTCTCTCACACACACACATACACACTTTATACCCCAAAAGGAATTATTATACAAACTTGTTCTTAATTTGTATTTTTAAATTAATCAATATATGGGTCTTTATTCTACATCAATGCCTATAGATAGCTTTGTTTCAAGTTTTAATTATTATAATGTTACAATTGTCATATTTAAATAATTACAACAATGATTGCTTCACTTCTCAGCTTCTGGTGAGTCAGTTACGGGACAATAGTTATGACCTCTCTAGACTACTTTCTGCTTCAAGCACACAATCAAAACTAGAAGAGCTGCAGTAGAGTAAGAGGAATATTTTATCATTACACTGGAGATAGTGATATTTGACTACTGATTGGGAAAGACAATTTTTCCTTTTCTCTTCTTCTATATCAGCCAGAGAATGTTTCATCCCATTGGATTTCCCAGTGCCAATCAACTTTGTCTCCCAGTATTTTTTTTTTTTTTGAGAGTGAGGGGATGGGGGGTAGAGGACAGAAGGAGGAGGGAGGGGATGCAGGGGCAGAGGGAGAGGGAGGATCTTAAGTAGGATTCATGCCCAACACAAGACTTGATATCACCACCCTGAGATCATGACCTGAGCTGAAATCAAGAGTAGGTCACTTAACTGATTGAGCCACCCAGGTGCCCCTTCTGTGTTCCTTTATAACAGTAAAATTCCTACAAGGTTGTTTAGGTAGTAGTTGTTAGCTCTTAATGATTTTATTATTCTCACCATTTTGGCAACTAAAATTGTTGATTTTTCAAAAAATTATATGAACAATATTTAATTATTCCATATCATGAGTATTATCAGTTTAAAAATAAGGGAAGTACTTGAACCTTTGATAACGTGTTTTCAAGTCCGTTAATTCTATTAGGGAAAATTGAGTGGACCTAAGTTCCTATCAGATACATTTAAGAGGATCAATAGGTCAAGACAGAATATCAATTTCTCTGCCTCTTTCTGTCTCTCTTTGAAATGCTTAAAATAGATAGTGAAGTGATATACAAAATCTTAAACAGGGGATCCTCAAAAGAACATGAGTGAGTTTGTGGCTTTTATGGATTTTCTGTTCCCTGTAGATTAGGACATTCATTTATTGATATTTAGTTATTTCATTTAAATCAACAAGCTTATTAAGTATTTATTATGCCGTGAGAATAGTAACCTGCCTTAACACATACTCAATTCACCATTACCAAAGATGTTTTTTTTGTTTTGTTTTGTTTTTTTAAGATTTTATTTGAGAGAGAGAGAGAGATAGCGAGAGCAGGAACACAAGCTGGGGGAGTGGGAGAGGGAGAAGCAGGCTTCCCGCTGAGCAGGGAGCCCGATGTGGGACTCGATCCCAGGGCCCTGGGATCATGACCTGAGCCAAAGGCAGATGCTTAACTGACTGAGCCACCCAGGCGCCCCTACCAAAGATGTTTTAAGCTTTGGATTTATAATCAATGTGTAAAAAGAAAAAAACAAGAATGTGTAAAAAGAAATAGAATTATCGTAAGTTAGTGACTTAAGATCCCTTCGAATCTTAGAATTTTAAATGACAATGATGGTACTCAAGGGGAAAAATTACAAAGGTGTGGCATAATACCTGACTTCCAGTATCCAACATTTAATGAGACCTGTTTATCTGCCCCTTATGCTTTCCCACACAAATATCTATTCCTTTATTTAAAAAATTACATACCATTAAAAACATTGATTTGTTCCTTATCATTATTCTTAATTTTGCATATAAATAAGTAAAACATTTACTATATTATTAACTTTGTACAAATAAGAAAACTACCAATGATAGTATCTGCCTAATGATGCATTTCAACTCAATTTTCAGAAATGGTACACTGTTACACATGATTATTAGAGGTTATCAGGTATGTTAATGACTATGGCCTAAAATGGTCCTTGGATTTCACATTGTCATGAATACCAGAAAATAATTTATCCATCTGGAACCACAGACTACATCAAGAATAATAACGAAATGCTTATTAACAGTAATCTAATTTAGATACTGTTGTCAACAGTATCTCTCCATAGCTATATTTAAATAAGCACAAACTATTAGGCAGTATTTTTAAATGAATGAGATGTTGGCAGTTCTCTACCTGCCATCACATTTAAAACATTAATGATTACACTTTTAATTTAAATTGTAGATTGAAGACAAAATGGCTATTGGAATATTTTTTTGGGTGGTGGTGGTGATAATTTGCGTTACTTATTTTTGTGACTTAATTGAGAGCGGCACGGAACTTTATATGTGAAAATGGGGCAAGCTTTACAGTTGTTTCAAAGAAAAAGTGTTCTTTACATTGGAAAAATTATTTGCACATAGAGTCAGAATTTACCCAAACAGAATATATGTATCCATACTTTACCACTTTGACCTGAGTAAATATAGATTATAGGTAAGTGGTTAGGAGATTATACTGAGAATGCAGATTTGCATGATTGCTATTCTGAAATCAGTCCCCAATTACAGTTATACATTTGTGTTTATTGATGAAATTTTTAATTAATATCATCTTAATTGAAAGTCCCATGATATTCTGATCTCCTTTTGATAAAAATTATGTTTGATAAATTAATGATCAGAATTATTCATTATCATTTAGGAGTACTGATTGAGTTATTATAATTCTACTCTAATTTGCTATTAAATAGGCTTGTGTTCCTCAAAATAAGATATTTTTATATTAAATGAATGACTTGTTAATTTCTTGAAGGATAAAATCAACTCAACTTTGCTGTAGTTGCTGTTAAAAATATAGGCAATTATTCAATCTGTGGTAGAAAAAGGAAAGTTCATACTGAACCCTTGACTGAACCCTTGCTTAGAATTAATGGCACAGCACTGCATGTCAAAATGTTTCAAATCTGTCTTAAAACATATTATGCATTTACTCTCCCCAATGTTTGTTTTACATATTGAAAATGTGAAACGAGGAGAAGGCAAAATGTCATGTCCAATGCACCAAGCACTGAATAAAAAGCAGATAGCCTGATTCAAATTCTAAACATTTATTTACTAACCTACACTACCACTTTTTATGAGAACATTTTTTAGCTTAAAAATGAAAATATTTTTATATATCCAGCCATTTAAATAGAAATATGAGGGTAAAAAACAGTTTGAAGTTGAGTCTTTTTTCTTTCTCCATAAAGTTTATTAGTAGATCATCCTTTGAAACATTATGGTAAAAATAAATATCTTCAGGCAAATCAATATTTGAAAAAATATTAATTCGACTAACATCTCCTCTTTGTATTTTGATGTTTTAGAGAAATTGAAAACTCATAATAAGGACTATTTGATTTAGCTAAACATATTGAATTAGCAAACATAGAAGATAATTTCCAAGGTTATTTTTCCTCCTGCTACTTGTATCCTCTTATCTAAATGCATACAGCTTTCAGCCTGAACAAGCATTTGAAATCACTCTTCAAATTATGTATGTACGCTTGACTTAGTCCAATGTGGGAATGTAACATAAACAGGAAAATCTGTACAGCAAACGAAAGCCATCAGAAAAAAAAATATTTTTGATGTCCTAGTATTGAAAAAGTAAAATTAAAAGTTAGCAATATATATTAAAAAGTTTTTTAAACTATATTAAGAACACGTTTTTCCTTTAAAGAATTTTCCATGGCCCTAAATGGATGATATATTTTAAGGAAGCCATGATTTTTAACAAGGTATATTCTAAAAACTCATAATTATATCAAAATAAAAGAACCCAAGTAGAGTCCTATTAAATAAAATTTTCTTCAACAAAAATTAGAGAAATAATTCAATTTTAAAACTTCTCTATGTGAGTGCTATTTTAGGGTAGTTTCATATATACATAAAGTCACTTAGTAATAGCTTCAGAAGAAGTCACAAAGTGATGATATAATTGGTAAGTGATGTTTTTAAAGGTCATGAAGATATTATTGATTATATAATTTCTAAACTTTCTCTGACTGCTCATCTGTTAACTCAAATCTGTTAAGGGTACTTCTCCAGATCCATATTAGCAATACATCTGTTACACTTGATCAGGTTGAAATAGAACAGAAGTAAACAGCATGCATTTGCCCAAAGAAGGTTGATTTTAGGTTGTTTTGGAGAGAGGCAGTCAGTTTGTAAAGTTTTAGAGAAGACTAATTTTATTTGCTTGGTGTACTGTTATCTCTATATAGTATCAAATTATTTCACAAAAACAAGATGTTTAAAAAGTAAAAGGAACTGAAATAATTAAAAAATACTCTACTGTTAATAGTCAAGACTGACTTGATGTAACAAAAAATACTGCTAATACAATAAAACAAATTTTTTATTATCAAAATAATCTTATTAAAAATAACATTTTGCCTAGCACGTATTTTAATAAAAAATACAGGATAACATTAATATAACAGTAACCAAAAGGGAATGAAAATTGTTGGGAAATAGGCATACAGCTAAACATGTATATCTTCAGAGTCTAAATACGTCTCCACATACATTTAGATACAGAGAGTAAAGTAGAAGGTGACTAGATGTCTAGGAGCATGCATTGAAAGCAAATTGACTGAATTGAACTACAAGAGAAACTTGCTTTACCTGTGTTTAAAACTCATAATAAAGCCAGGCTCAAGCTAGTGTATGATAAAATTGCTCTAAAACATGCTTATATAGGGATGTCTGGTTGGCTCAGTTGATAGAGCCTGTGGCTCTCAAGTTTGTGAGTTCAAGCCCCACATTGGGCATGGTGCCTACTTTATAAATAAATAAATAAATCAATAAGCAAACAAAATGTGTTGTAGAACATAAAGGCAATCATACTCGTTAGAAAACCAGAAGTCAGCCCATTTTCAGGCACAGAATGTTAATGCCACTGCTTCTTTGCCCATTTGTTTCACCACTTGCTTCTTTCACTTGGTCCCTTCCAAAACCTGTGTTCTGGATTGAAAAAGAATCCATGAAATTCTCACAATGATCCATTGTGGTACTAAAATACATGTGTTTGTATTTAATCTTATTTTTTGACTTAAAATAAACAACAAATAAGTTTGCTTGTATTTAATGTATGGATTGACACTGGAATCCTTCTCCCTCCATTAATCATACATCCAGGCAGTCCTAAACTGCTTACTGGATATAGGGCATCCTGAAAGAAGAGTGGGACTTCCCCAGTACTGGGAATGCAGAGGTAGGGAGACTGGAAGAGAGTGATGGAATAGAGGAGTGGAAGGAAGAGAAAGACATGTAATTCATAACCAGAATTATGACATGTCTGAGACTGAAATGAAGCCTGATTGGCCACAATGTCAGCATAAGCCAGCACCATTTTGGCAAAATGACTGGTATCATAAGCATTCAATGCCAGCTTATTGGAACATACGGAAATTTAATGTGTGAAGTCTAATGTGGTTAAATTTATATCATACAGGTATTTAGTTATTTTTAAACAAATAAGTTATTGCAAAATGGACAAGGGGTATGTAAATTGGTGTTTGTTGGTGTTCATGTCTACAGTTGCTTATCAGAAACCTCTCCCAGTGGATGTCTTACAGAATTCAGAATTTTCAAGTTTATGAAGCTAATGAGTACATACTATCTCAGCAGGTTTGGAGAAAACTTTAACATATTTTCACATATGTTAACATATTTTCAACAAAACACACATGTAATTGCACTGAAATGCATAAAGATAATAACTTCATGCTAATTCACACCAAATTTTCCACTAATGGATCACATGACTGTGTTTGCTTCCAAAACTTTTGGGATTTAAGTTTTGGAAAAGGAATTCTGGATATGTAATACGTATAGGAGGTCTTTCTTGGTAAAACTTTACATAGATTTTCAACATTTCCATAATAAAGGAATCAACTTACTCCTTAGTTTACTAATTAGACATTGATCTTTGCAGAACTTTTGTTTTCCCTGGTTTTGCTTAAAATTGAAAATATATTTTTTTCTATAATCCTGATGGTTTACATTGTAAATTTATGCATGACCATCATCCTTCTTTGAGCTCTTGGTATTAACCAAAGTGCAAATTTTCTAATAACTATTGTCAATCAGGAATAATATCTAATATTGCTTATACCTTTTGTACATCAGACAAAATGAGTAAGTCTATCAAATTTGAATTTCTCAATAAAACAAGATTAAAACTCTAATCCTATTCAAGTGCAAGTTATTGCCATTGTTTAGTATGTTTTTCACACCTATCCAGAATGTTATTCAAAATAGATTTTCACCATCCATTGTCAATCATGATGCATAGTGTAATTAAAGGCTCATAAATGACAATCACATACTCAGATGACTCAGTGGAATGATAGATTTTCTTCTTTTACTACCTCATTTTTGAATTCTGAAATAATGCTATTGGGTAGCTTCCCTAAATCATTATAATATACACATGTTATATATATGATCTATCTATCTATAGAATATTTCTTAACCTACCTCTGAAGAATGACTTAAATTTTAAGTATAACAGTGGGAGTTAAACAGTGCCTGATAATTTTCTATCCTCACAGAGGATAGACAAATGGAATAATTTGAAAACTGAAGAGATAAAACAGATACTTAGAATAATTTATTTAGAGACAGTTAAACTTGAGAATAAATGTATAAACATTCAAATCAATTGATGAGTGAATTAGGAATTTCTTCTATAAAGCCTTTAAAAACTCCTATGACTTTCTTTCTGACTCAGTTGATTTTAAATGTGCTTTAAAGCTTTGAAAACTCTCCAACTGCATAATTTTGTTAAAGAATTTTTTAATACCAAAAAGAGAAATAGCTTTCAGTACATTTTGGCAAAATACATGATTGCAGAACTGGAATATTATATTTGTCAATACAGAAGATCTGATAAATTATGTGTCTTAAATTTGAAGGATAATGGGTTTAGGTTTAAGTATATGAATAAGTATAAGCCATATACTTATTTATAAATTGACTCAAAACACTTTGATAATGAATAAATGCCAGGAATGGCCAGCAATCCCTGTACCAATGGATGAAAGATTACTCAGATTTTGCTGTGAAAGAGAGGAGAAGGCAAGGGGGTCAATGCTCAGGGAAAAAGACCCTTTGCTCTTCTTTGCTCCTGCTTTTATTGGTCCTTCAGGATAATCACAAATCCTTATCACTGTTTCTCATGCAGTGATGTGTGACAAGGGGTCTTACTGAAACTAGGAGGATCTGTTTTAGGCAGACATATGATACGCTAATCTGTGTTCTATGAGTTCTGCTAAACATAGCCTAAATGACAATGCATGCATCTCTTAGATCACAGGGCAGCTGTTTGGGCTAAGAAAGCTTCAGGGAAGGCAACTCCCTGCAGCATTCCAATGGCAGAGTGGTCTCCCAGGCCTCAGGCCTCGGCATTCCAAAGGCCCATGCCCTTTTCTGAAACCTTCCATCACCCCCAGCGGCCTCTGTGTTAACATTTTAGCAAGCCAGGTATTATGGCTGATTTCATGCTCTACATTAACCCCAACAACAACAACAAAAAAAGGAATTTTGGAAGCTAATATGTTACTGGATTAATCCTCCATGACCAGTTGCAAATTCCTATAGAAATACACAGAGAACAAAATTAACAGTGGTATTATATATAATAATCAGCCATTTGCTAGAGTATGCAAAGAATGTGAAATAAACACACTGAACAATAGATGGGAATAAAAAGACATCATGAGATACGCTGTGCTTTAATCTTTGTGGGAGAACAGCCTGACCCAATAAAATAAGAGTAGAAAATGGAAGAAATTCAGAATCCAGCCCCTGAGATGAATTGGAGGGTTTTTCTGAAAACATGAAATATTTTAAGATGGTTATAGCTTATGTCTAAGTTTCTATTACTAAAAGGAAACATGGAAAAGGGAGAAGGAAGAGAAAATAAGCAATTCATCATGATAAAAATGAGAATAGAAAGAACCGGACAAAGATCACAGATCAGTCTTAAATGACGAATTAACTTTTCTTCTGATCCTAGTGTAACTCAAGAAAGGAAGAATTTTGTTAGTGTAAAAATCATTTCTCTTAGAATGTAAAATTAAGCACAACTCTGCCCTCTACAAGACTGACTAGGAGTACAGTATCAATTATTTTTCCACTCTTTCTTCTCTGGAGCATATGGATTACCAGGAAAAGGAGGTGTGAGAAGATTCAACCACAATTGCTTCCTACAACTTTCTGTCACTGGTTCTTTCTCATCTCTTCTGCTCTAGACAGGCCACCATGATACCTGGTCCCATGATTCTGTGCCTGATAACGGTGGCTCCTTACAGCTATTTTCAACTATAGCCCTTGATGTTTAGCCTCCACAGACTCATATATGTGCTTTTGAAGTCTGCCCACACATGAGGGACACAAGCGTTCACCAATTACAGAACCCTGAATTCTAGGTATCTTTCCCCCATGCTGAGAAAACACTTAGAGATTGCAACTTTTTTCATACCCTTGATACTTGACTGTATTTTTTCCGTATCTCCGATTACTTAAACTAGTAAATTCAAATGCTTACCAAATCTCTCTGCACAAGGAGAGGACTTAAACTCAAGGACTGTAATGACTGGCTAAACTTGTCTCAAAGGGATTTAATTCTTTAAAAAAAGAAAAAGAAAAAAATATATGTATCTACAATGGAATATTATGCAGCCATCAAAAGGAATGAGATCTTGCCATTTGCAACGACGTGGATGGAACTGGAGGTTATTATGTTGAGTGAAATAAGTCAAACAGAGAAAGACTTTTATCCTATGATCTCACTGATATGAGGAATTCTTAACCGCAGGAAACAAACTGAGTGTTGTTGGAGTGGGGGGTGGGGTGGGAGGGATGGGGTGACTGGGTGATAGACACTGGGGAGGGTATGTGCTCTGGTAAGTGCTGTGAATTGTGCAAGACTGTTGAATCTCAGATCTGTACCTCTGAAACAAATAATGCAATATATGTTAAGAAAAAAAAGAAGAAGAAGAAGAAGGTAGCGGGAGGGGAAGAATGAAGCAGGGGAAATCGGAGGGGTAGACGAACCATGAGAGACGATAGACTCTGAAAAACAAACTGAGGGTTCTAGAGGGGAGGGGGGTGGGAGGATGGGTTAGCCTGGTGGTGGGTATTGAGGAGGGCACATTCTGCATGGAGCACTGGGTGTTGTGCACAAACAATGAATCATGGAACACTTCATCTAAAACTAATGATGTAATGTATGGGGATTAACATAAGAATAAAAAAAATATATGTATCTATTTATTTATTTGTCCTTTACTTATGAATCCATAACATCAATATATAGACACACATATGACCTCCTCCCCACTTCATGCCCACACATATATAAAAATGAGTTCAACAGTCAAGGAATATCTATTCAGATTATCACCCATATTATCTTGTGATTAAAAATCTTATTTTGGAATATTTTAGTTTTATAACCAATGATATTTTCACTGACTCAGAAAAAACTTCACTTGTTATGTATAAGTTTAAATTAGCCTTATACTTAATGGAATTTACCATGCATAACCTGAAATCATCCATAACCAAAATGATTATAACCATAAAGCGATTACTATCAATTCAATATCTCTTACAATTGGTGACATATATATATATAATAATTTCTTTTTATAATTCCTGCCATGAACAGATTATTTAATTAAAATTGAAAGATTAGATAATATCCTATTTATTAAAAAAAAAAAACAGAAAGCTGAGACAATGGGGATTTTAGTAAACCCAATAGAATTCCAAAGCAATAGAAAAACAAAAATATAATATAGGTTAGTCATCTTATTTCATGGTTAATCAGAAGATGTAGAAAGAGCTTTTATTTTTCATACTCAATAGTTAGGGAAAACAATAGACACATAAATAGCATTAATGGTATTTTCTGATTCATGCAAAGAAAGCCTGTGTTTTCATCACTAACTTAGGAAATGAGAGTTTAACTGATATGTATTTTAAGTATCCTAGTATTTTTCTATGTCTCTGTAATTCAGTGTTGTGGAAATTCCTCTGTGTCTTTTCAGTTGAATTACATTCGTATAAGGAAATTCAATCCCAGGAAATTAGCTTAAATTCGGTTATAGTCTGTATTTTCTGTGAAGTTATTGGTGATAATAACACTGTCACCAAGGTACCATTTATCCTGATATACGTGGAGGAAAATTCAATGTCCATTGCATGAAATCAAGAAGGTATTAAATATAACTTTGTTCTTACTCTCAAAAAGATGCCCAAAGGCAAAAGTGCCACTTTCTGTCAAGTACAACTCAATTGATAGTTCACTCTCCATTCTGCACAAATGCCTCTTTTAAAATGATTCAATTCCTCTACTAGCTCATCTTCTCTGGCCAGGCAGGAGTCATCGAGAGAGAAGATTGGCCTATTATCTTCCCACTCTGTCAGAAGACTGCAGCAGTAATGGTCATGATTCTCTCCTATGCTACCAGTTCAATGCTCCATAAAACACATGAACTATGCTATCTAGGCTTAATTGTGCCCAGAGTAAAATAAAATGAAATGAGGTGAGTACTTAAATAATATGTTGGTACTATGTTATCTATGTATATTTTAATTTTTAAAATCTAAACGCGTGACTTCAGTATCTTACTAGGCATTCACATAGTTAAGAATTTAATTTGCATTTCACCTAAAATTTGAATTGGTTGGGATATTTTTACGATAAGCAATATAAACAGCAGTTATAAAACATATTCAGTTCACTTTCTTAGCCCCCTTGTAAATGAAAAAAAAGATTAAGTTACCAGGTGTTATTTGTCTCTTAGATCAATTATTTTTTGAACATATGGACAAAGCTTGAAGGATAATTGAATGCAGCTCTCTACCCCTTCCCCCACTTTGTTTTTCCTTTCAACTTTCAAGAATGTGATTTTATGTATGCATGCATATGACTGTGTCTGCATGAGTTCAGAAGCCAGCTGAAGTAGAAAATATCCTGTATGATAGTCTTCTCTTCATGGCATTTCTGATCTTGCCAGTTACAGAGTAAAAAAAAATTATGTGAAAGTTTATTCTTGTCAGATTTCCAGACTGTGTCCAACTAAAATTCTCAAAGAAATATAAATGAAGTACAGCGAATTAAAACAAAACAAAAAAAAATTGCATACTAAAAATAAGTGTATTTCATAATCTGGGGACCCATCAAATCTCTCACTTCGACATTTTAATGATTAGCCTTGGTAAAATATTAACCCCTTAAGCAAAATTTACCAATAACTTTGGTGTGCTCTATCCCAAAATGCCAGTCATGTAAATAGCTATGAATAGGACACACACACAAATTGGGATAAACCTATAGAGAGATTGAGAGGTGGGGCTCATCTCTGTGGGAAGGAAGAGAAATCTGAGCTAAGGGTAAAACGGAAAATTTCCAGGAAAAACAACAGAGGCCCATCACTAGACGAGGCAAACAAAGGTGATGTCCAATAAGAGCTCCTGGTTGCAAATTTGCCAGTTTATCCATTCCATAATCTGTTGTATTTGGTGAATGGAGTCAAGGGATAAAAGCACTTGGAAATGAGCAGAGGTACATGGGGGCATGGTAATAGAGTTTCTTTGGGGGTAGGATCAGCAAATTTGGGCATTTAACAGTTAATTGTGGTTCAGGGAGATTCTACCCACTATGGCAACTACCTTAAACCTTACTTAGCCCACCAAGGGGTCACAAATTTAAGCATTAATGACAACTCTTCCTCCAGGGATATGTTACTAAGGTTGCTGAATTTATCAAGATAACATGAATAATAGATAAGTAATTATTTTTGAAATACATCTAAATAATTTCCTACAAAAATACGTTCTAGATCCAAATAGTGAGCAAAATTTCAAGATCAGAAAACACATTTTATCTTAAGAGATAAGTAGGAAGCATGGCATAAAGAATGTCTATTCAACTCATTCAATATGAATAATTGTTAAATGGATTAAAACATCACAAAAATAATCTTGTAGACAAATGTCAATTATAAGCATTCATATAAAATGAGAAAATAATAGTGTACTTGTAATATGGAATGGCTTTCTATTCTGGAAATTGCAGGCTATATTTTCTAAAACTCATGACTCAAATTAAAAATAATCTAGAAGTCTGGATGAAAAAAAAAAACACTTCCTAAATGAATAATTTTTAGTTTTCAAGTGATATAAGAATATTATAGGAATAACCATGGAGGGGGGCGGGGAAAGGAAGCTAAATTGGTAGCACAAGCTGAAATTGTCCTGAAGTCATTTGATGAGTTATGTGGGAAGAATCTTTTTTTAATTTTTTTAATGTGGGAAGAATCTTAACTATCCATAGACAGCATGGGTGGGGGGAGGGGATAGTACTGTAGTCTTGGCTCGTGTTTAGAGAAAAGTTAGACTAAAATAAATGTGCACCATCCTCACACACATCTTCAAACACATCCAGTATATAGGGAGACCTGTGAATGGTGCCTTGTGCCTATGTTTGGCTAGGAGATAATAAAACAATAGTTTCACTGAAAATCCTAAGAACATTGAAATAGGGCTATATTTTAATCTATGTCAGTGCTTAAGCGAATTACAAGCCAAAAAATAATGTAATAGCTTGAAGTTCCTAATGGAAGTAAATGTTTTTAAAGCAAATTCTGGAAAATCTTGTCAGAAGAGATAATCTCCCAACTCATACTAATTGACTTATAACTACTAAATGAATGTTACTGGTTGTAATTTCTTTCATCAATAAAACAAAACAGAATACTGCAGTTCCACATGACTTTACTACTAAATTCTACCAGATATTCAGAAAGAAATATTTTTAATCTTCCCCAAACGATTCTAGAGTATAGAAAATAAAGAAAATATACCCAACCTGATCATATTGTATGAAGGTATTATAATGTTTAGTGAAATCTAGACAAAGATAATATAAGAATGAAGAATCACATGGTAATCTCACTAGGGAATGTAGATTCAAAATCCAAATTATTAGCAAAATATATTTAGCAATATAGAGAAAATATAAGATATAACAAAATTGAATTTATCTCAAAAGCTGTTAAACATTGCTTTAAAAAATTAAGATAATTAAAATTAGTACATTAAGAATCAATGGGGTCATCTCAGCAAAGATGGCAAAGTAGTTAGTTCTAAGGACTTGTTTTTATGCAGAAACAATGGAAAAGGAGCAAAAACTGTCAGAATTAAAATTTTGTCAGAATTCTAGAAGATAGACAAAGGTTTACAGCAGCCTTCCAACATTTAATCAAGAAAAAAGGCAAATTTAAAATGATAATTGTGACTTTGTGGTTTCTTACTTGCTCTCCCCTCCCCTATGCCCAGTGCTGTGGCAGTCTTCACATAGCATCCGGCATTTCCAGTGTGGGATCTGGGTTATGGCTGGGATGGAGCAGAGTAGATCGTGTTCTCAAGGATCAATCATATTTGTTTAGACCTATCTGGAGGTTAACTGAAGAACTGACGCAGGGCACTGGCCTTTGTTTCACCTGATTAGGAACTCTTTCAGGCCAGAAAAATGGTTATAGTTACCAGAAGGGCATTCCTCAAAAGCATTCAAAGACAAATGAACAATCTAAAGAAATTACACTTGAGGCAAACAATAGAAATGCCTGAAGTCTGAGAGGAAACGTATATCCATGTCCTCCTTGGTCATAAAACTTCACCATACCTTGGTGCCATCAAAAGGTCAGTGTATAACTTTAACAAACGCTGCCCTCTCTCCTTAATACATAATCAGTGAAACCTCCTGTCTGACTAGATTTACAAAACAAGTCACAGAAATCAATCTCTATCTTCATCTACAACTAAACACTTTTTGGGGTAAATTTATCGGCCTTAGAACTCACTATGCTCCCCTCCAGGGGCGAGATGGAATGGCTTCCTTCCAGTAGCAGCTCAGATATCATCTAACCAGGGAGTGAGATCCTGGCACCCTAGAACCGTAAATGCATTCTCCATGGATCTCTTACTTAGGTTGACATGAGGTAGTGTTTCTGTCCATGTCCATAAGTAATTTTAAAGAGAAAAGTATGAGCAGACTGAGGGAATCCAAAAAGGTGGTGTTAAGTTGCAACTTGAAAATAAGTGATTATTCAAACTAATGTCTACAGGGATATAACAGAAAGAAAAAAAGATTTTAGGCAAAGAAAGAAGTATGAAAATAAAAAAAGTCTTGATTAATTCAGAAACCAAAGGCAATTATAGTAAAGACAAAAAGCAATTAATGGTGTATAATAATTGATTTATATTATAATAAAAAAAGAAGCTTGGGGAAAATTAACTTTAATTTGGAGTATCCAAAGAGACTTCTTTGAGGATATTGGTTCACTTAATTTAACTTCATCTACAATGTAATTTATTCTCAGTTTCTTATTTCTGATTTATTAGCTGTTTATAGTAAATGTTTTTGTGAACTGATAATTACTGAAAAAAATTATGGGACAGTTTCATGTATTTTTATGTTTAAAATACAATTTTACATACTCTTGTATTTAAAAATTCTGTTAGGCCTATATACTGTAATGATTTCTATGTGATTATGCATATAGGTACAAACAGAATATTCAAATAACATTTGTATATATTTCTTGGGAATTTCTACAATAATTTTAAATTTGGATCTTCGAGTTCATGTTATAGCAGTAGGAACTGATAAAGACATAAAAGGAAACATAGCTATTAGGAAGTTTGGGGTATATTTCTATCATTCAAGCACTTAAAAATATTTTAGTTAAAAGTCATACTACAAACACAGTTCAGCTTAAGCAAGCTTAATTTTATCTTCTTTGATATTATATCAATTAATTAGGTTATGTCCAAAGATTACAATGCTACCTTCTCTATTGACTATGTGAGTGGTTATTTTAGGTGTTAGTATTAGGTTGTCATTTTATTTGCAGTGCAGCTCTTCTTTCACAAGAATAAGGAACAATGAAATAATAGTATAACATTTAACAAAGGGGCTGTTTCCGCTAAATTGTCAGTATATGATGACAGAGAAACCAATTTAATCATTTTTATAATGTTAATATTTTTAAATAAAATAATACATATGGATTATAAGACAAAATGGGAAGGCATGTAACTCAGGGTCAAATTGTTGAATCATGTATGTGGAATTCCAGATTTTACATTAGAATCATTCTTTTCTAAAAGTAATAGGAGAACAAGGATAGAAATGACCTTGACTTTACCTTCCCTCAATATTCATAGAGATTCAAACCGAACAAAGACAAAAAACTTATTTTTTAGAAAAAGTGAAATATCTGGGGTACCTGGGTGGCTCAGTTGGTTGAGCGTCCAACTCTTGTTATCGGCTCAGGTCATGGTCTTTAGGTCATGGGATCAAGCCCTGGGTCAGGCTTCAGCTCAGTGTAGAGTCTGCTTGTCCCCCTCCCTCTGCTCCTACTTTCCCCCAACCCTTCTCCCTCTCAAATAAATAAATAAATAATAAAATATTTTTTTAAAAAGTGAAATATCCTAAGCAATAAATTATAAAACAAAATAGACAATGTGTTTTAAACACTTACATCATTTATTTCATACCCATAAAATTTTTGATCATTATATAGAGTTATTATGACTTTTATCATCATTAAAAGCACTCTAAAATTTATATACTGAAGGTATGAAAAGTCTTGAGAGTATAAGGGGTCTTTATAATTAATAGACAGGATTTAGGGGATCTAGTCATTCATAAAAAATGAATTAAAGAGCTGTGATGTGAGAATCTCAATAGAATTTAAAAAAGCATGCATAAATTTTAGGTCTTAATTGTGTAACCTATGGGAAAATGCTTGCACTTTCCATTCAGCCAGATGGTAATGTTGTTTTATTGTTTATAAAAGCAAATATAATATTACTACACACTCTTAAGCATTTTAAGATGAAAATCTAAATAATATCAAAAATGATAAATCTATTATTCAATTAGACACTGCTAGATAAGGTGGCTGTAATCATGAGAAAAGAGAGAATTAGGATGTAATCGACCTTATAAACAACTATCACTCAGACAAATCAAAGTAGGTCTTAATTACTCATAGGAGAAATTGCAAAACAATTGTAGTTTTGATAGAACTTTAACTTTGAAATAAGTTGACATTTTCAAAATAGAATATTAAATTAGTTTATCTATTTATAAAGCTATAATAGTTAAAAATAGAATTCATTAACTCTTTGGTGGGCACCAGATATAGCACTTCATTTACAAAGTATTATTTATTACATAATAAAGATCACATTTCAAATGAGGTAATAAATTATTCTAAATAGGACTAGAATAATTATTGATTAAGAACTTGTTTTTAATTGAACCACAAGAATTGTAACAAAACTAATTTCTAGGTGGATTAATATGCCACTTCTAAACTATCTCGGGAAAAAGAAAAATAGCTATAAATTTTTCAGGTACACAGGATAATTTCAACCTTTCAAAACAACAGATAAAATAAATTATTTAGTGTTTTGCAGAGTAAATAATAGTCCTACAACAGTTCTCTCTTCAGAGTTTCTAACTGCATATATGTTACACATTTACAGATTTAAGCAGTGATCTGTAATATAGCACTTGTTTATTTATTTGTTTTTATTTTTTTTTAAGATTTTATTTATTTATTTGAGAGAGAGAAATAGTGAGAGAGAGCACCAGCAGGCAGGGGAGAGGGAGAAGCAGGCTCCCTGCTGAGCAGGGAGCTCAATCGTGTTGCTTGGTGCTCGATCCCAGAACCCTGGGATAACAACCTGAGCTGAAGGCAGATGCTTAACAGATTGAGCCACCAAAGGGGCCCCAGCACTTGTTTAGAAGTGGATTATCTTCTTTAATTACAAGCCTACCTTGTTTTATTGAGCTTTGTTTTTGGTGTTTTTCACAAATCGAAGGTTTGTGGCAACCCTGTGTTGAGCGAGTCGATTAGCATCATCTTTCCAACAGCATTTGCTCACTTCGTGTTTCTGAACACTTCATGTTCTGACATTTTGGTAATTCTTGCAATATTTCAAACATTTTTCATTATTAATGTATTTATCATAGTGATCTGTGATCAGCAATTACAACTCGCTGAAAGCTCAAACAATGGTTAACGTTTTTTAGCAATAAAAAATAAATACATTTTTTAAGGTATGCACATTGTTTTTTAGACATAATACTATTGCATGCTTGATAGACTGTAGTATAGTGTAAACATAACTTATATATGTACTGGAAAACCAAAAAATTCATTTGTCTTGCCTTGTTGCAATAATCGCTTTATTGCAGTGGCCTGATACTGAACATCCAGTATCTCTGAGATATACCTGTATAACTCCAAAAGTTGGAGATTAGTGGTGGTATTAACTTCACTTCATACAAGAGGCAACTGAGGCCAAGAGAACTTACCTAATTTACACAGAGATACACTAAATTGGGGATTTAAATATAGAGAACTCTTTTATAAGAACTTTTACAAGGGTATATACATATATATGCTTCATATATATATATATGTAGAGTTATAATACTTAACTGCATTAGGAAAGGCTTAAACAACATTATTTTTCTAAGTTACCTCATTGAATATTTAAATGTGCTTTTTTGTTACAGTAACAGATTGTGACATTGTTTTCTTTGTATTATGTTTTTAATTTTTTTCCATTTAAAATTTTTAAAAACATTTTTAATTATATTTTTAAACATTACATATATTTTTAGATATTGTGTTATTTAAAATGTATTCTTCTTCCAAAATCAGGAAAATCATGTGATCTGTTACTGCAGGAGACTTTATTGCTGTTCAGTGTATTTTTTTTAAAGTAAGAGCAAAGCAAAGTTAGCAGCAAATTTCCCCTCTAATAGGCTATAGAGTTTATGAATTAGTAGTATTTTTATTTGGTTTTTACTCCCTAGTGAAATCCAGTGTCCAGCCTGTCTTTATGAAAGAGAAGTGCTGAGCTAGTAAACAATTATTGAAGGCACAGAACTATGATCTGACTTGAATATTCACAATTTTAAACACAACAGTATGATATTGGCAGGAATTAAAAAGGCAGATTTTGACTCTTGCATGTTTAAAATAATAATCAGAGTTGAAAGATATATTCTTTAGGCACTAAAGAAAATGCTTCTTAGCTGCCTAAGGGCCAGTTTTAGAAGGAAATTGTCCCTTGACTAAATTCAGTTGATAAAAATATATTCATCACACATTTAAACAATTTTATCAAATAGCTACAGTGCAATAGATACAATCTCTGGCACTAAAATAAAATAAAGCTAAAATTGACATGATCTCTACCCATATGGAGAATATAGGTTTGTGAAAGAAAAAGAAATAGCTGAAATGATTGCAGCGTACATGTAAAGATGCCACCTTGAAAAGCCCTGTGAAGTACGTTGCATGGTTGTGCAGTAGGACAGAGCATGTCACCTAAATAGCACATAAAAAGAAGCCCTTAGGGCTGGAGAAAATACAAAAGGGATGGGGGTGAAGGATGAATGGGTTGCTACGTGGGGCTACAGAGATTGTCAGGGCCCATCCTTTTAAAGGTATTAAAGCAATTTAATAGTTATTGGTCTTTAAGGACAGATCAAATGAAAATTAATCAAGTGGAGAGAGTCTGAAGATGGGAAACTCGTACGATTCATTTTGCATGTTCAAAATATCACTCTAATGTGAACAGTGGTTTGGAGGATTTCCACCGATAGAGAGATTGGCAGGTCAGGGAATCCATCCAAATCTGCTGAACACAAAAGCAAGGCAAAATCTTTCTTAAAGAATCCTTTAAAACTGCATAGATAATCTTTCCAGCTTCACTCTAAGTACAGGAAAATGGAATTTCATGGCAGAGTAAGGTTCTCCTTTAGCTCTTGCCGATCTAATGAGAAAATGAAAACTGATATCTAAAGGATGTGTTTGCTACACGGGAAGACACACATGATTTGCTGAAGTAATGAGTGTTGCTTGTGTTCAACTAGGCTCAAAGGAAAAATGGGACTGTATGGGCTTGCCTAACTCAATTCTTCTGCCCGCCCGTGGAGAGAATGTACACTCCTGAATATTAATTAGAATTGAGCAAATGATATCATCAGTAAATAAATTGCTGCTAATCTGAATGTACTTTTCCCTCCTCTTTTGTCACTATGTAATATATGTTTTCTCACACTTAAAAGTTTAGATTTTTCTTGAGGAAGTTCTTATATGTATGCAAACATTTTTCAAAGGATTTTATCTGGCAATAAATACACATTAATAACTGAAATGTCAAGATTATTTTTGTTTTCCCTGCAAGGGGAAGGGATCTGTTTTTGTTGTTGGCTTGTTAGGGCTTTGCCCCAAGATATAGCAAAAAAATAGCTTTTTTGAAAACAGAGTCAACATTTTTAAAGTAAGAAACTAGTTTAAAATGCACCTTTATTAAACCCAAAGAGTATGAAAATTATAGAAATGAAGTAAAGGTAATATAACATAAAACAATGCAAAAAATGACACCACAATACTCTTAGGAAATTGAATCTTTATTAACATGAATAATAAATGATTCTCCATTATGATTATTTCCTAGACAATAATTCTCCATTAGCTAATGACTAAACTAAATACAGAGAAAATACAATATAAAAGATAATTAAAAAATTACATATGAATACATAGAAGTAGTATCTTCTTTCTAAAATGATTTGCTCTAATTTGGAAAATCCAGAGCATGTCGAATATCTGTCAAAACAATACAAAACTACAATTTTGCGCTACGGGTCATGGCTCAGTTTTTTAAACCATAACCAGATGAATCAAGTGTATTGCAATGACTATGCTGAATAGAGAATTAGATGGATGGCCTGTATAGTTCCTTCTACTGGTTTTACCCAGTTTTAAAATCAAGTTTTTGATATCACCATAAAATGAGTTCAGTAGCCTTCAACCATCTAGTCTTTGAAACAATCCGTATCAATATAAATTTGGTAGAACTTCCTATCATGATATTTTAGATAGCTGCTTTTATGGGATGAAGATTTTCCATCTCTTTAGCCATTATTTGTAAATTGAAGTTTTCTGTTTCTTTTTAGCCAAATTTAACATTCTGTAGAAATTAATTTTTAATGATGTTTTTAAATTTTTATTGGTGTGTGTTTGTTAATAATTCACTTTAGTTGTCTTTGTGTTTACCTTGTCTGAACTTGTGGAACTTTGACACACATTTTATTTATTGGAAAGTCTCTACATTTTTCTTAGTAGGTCCTTACTAGTCCTGTTACTATCATTGTTCTAGTCCAATTATTTTCAATGAAGCAGCTCTTGTTTTTATTGTTGGTTCTTTGTTTTATTAATCTTTTTTCTTATCTCTATTTTTATCTCTATTTTTATTTTCTTCCTTGGAGAGGAAGAGCAATGGCATTAACCTGATACTGTTTTGCTAATTTCATTAATAACACGAATGCTTTCATTTTGTGTTTTTTTTGATTGACATATTTAAACAACTTTTTTTTTTTTGCAGTAAATAATGCATGATAGGGTCCAAGATCTATTGTTACTGTTATTATTGTTGTTTGTTATTTAACATCATCGAGATTTCTGCTTTAACCCAAAGGTTATGCACAGGAGGATTTTCTGAATTTCTATTTTTTTCTATTTTTTATCAGTGATTTTTAATCATATCAGGCTTTATTCATAGAACATGTTGATTTTGTGGGATTTTTCAGGCTTTCTTGTAGTCTACTACAAAAAAGTGAATGTTCTATTCTCTATAGAAATTATAAACTATTCTCTATTCTGAATTCATATTTGTGTTATTTAAATTTTTCATTTTAATTTTGACTTCTTGCTTTTCTGCCTCTAACTCTTACAATCTAACTCTGATTATTGATTTATATTCTCTACATATCTTTTTAAGGTTGTACCTTATATATTTTGGATTTATACTTTGGTTGCCTTTTCTGTTTCTTGTTCCACTTTAATATTTTTTTTATTTAAAAAATGTGTAATATTTTTCCTTGTGAGTTAAAAAATTCAATTACTGTTTTTCTTATATTAAAATTATCTAGGCTTTCTTTAATTTTTTTGGTTGTTTTGTTGTATTTTGCTTTTCATCATTTTATTTTCCACATCACTGCATTATTTAGATAAAAGTGTTTACCTTCAAATAATACATGGGTAAATCTTTTTTGTTCTAATCCAATCTAAGGGTATCTGTTTTTTGACAGAAAGATTTAAAACAATTATTTTAGGGGGCACCTGAGTGGCTCAATTGTTAAGCGTTTGTCTTTGGCTCAAGTCAGGGTTCCAGAGTCCTGGGATCGAACCCCACATCGGGCTCCCTGCTCAGCGGGAAGCCTGCTCCTCCCTCTCCCGCTCCCCCTGCTTGTGTTCCCTCTCTCGCTGTGTCTCTCTCTGTCAAATAAATAAATCAAATCTCTAAAAAAAGAAAAAAAAAAAACACAATTATTTTAGGTCACATGTTATTCAGCACTCAGGCCCCGGGATTACAAACTAGCTAATTTAATGTTAGTTTACTATAGTTCATAATTCATATGAATCATAATTCATATGTACTGTATTTTTATTTTGATTATTGCCAGAATCTTTATATTTGAAGTTCTTTCTTCTATGTTTGCCCCAAATTTAAGAAACGATATATTATAATATTTTAAATTGATAATCTTACATTATCCTGGACCAAAAAACCAAAAATGCTATACCATGATCGAATCATTTTTGGTCTCCTAAATTATTAAAAAATTAAATGAGGTAAATAAAACTTTTTAGGATTTTTTTGAGGAAACAGATTCAAATCAGGTGTCACTAAACCAAAAGTTCTCCACCAACAGGGGCTGGGACAAAGGCTTTTACAGAGCAGATGCTGAAGCAAAGGAAGGAAATTATTTGATTGGCTATGGCTTAAGTGGTTGCCTTATCTGGGAAAGACTAGTTGGCTGTCTGAGATTTGTTGTTCTTAAATTTCATTTTTTTTAAGATAGGAGTACATTTACAGTGGACTTTGGCTTAGGTTTCTGTTTGCTTATATAAGCTTCTAAGACTCTGAGCCACCTCATTTTAATGTCTTCCCTGTGTAATTACTTTAACATTACAATGTCAGGGTCACTATTAAGCCTTTATATTTTTGCTGTGACTTTACACTTTTATGGCATTGATTTTTCACCCAACAACAGGAAAACTGTCGATTATCTACCTCCCCCTAGTTTCTTATTTTTTATTCCGATATGAATAACCAATCTTAATACTTCTGAAACCTATAATATCTTTAGAGTGTCTTCAATTTATACAGTGGCTGGAACAAATATATCCTTTCAAGTTTGGTTTTATTTCCCTCAAGCTTAGAAAGTATTATTCCTTTCTTTTCCCTCTTGCTTAGAGTTTTGCTATTAAAAAGTCTGACATGAATGTTAAGGAAAGATTGCATTAACAGTATAACTGATTGTGTTTATTCAGTGCTTAGGTATTCGGTCTCTAGAACCAGTCTGACTAGATTTAAATCTCACTCCTGAGTTTTCTAATATGTAACTGGGAATAATGATAGTATTGTAGAATTGTTGTATTAAGTTAGTTAATCGCTTAAAACTGAAAAGTCCATAGAACACTTTAGCACTCAAATTCATTTAAGCTTCATTATTGAATATATTAAAATGCTGTAAAATCATTGTAAAAACCATATTAAGTATCCTCACTGCTTCTCCCTCTCCTTCTGCCACTCCCCTTGCATGGGTTCTCTTGCTCTCTGTCAAGTAAATAAATAAAATCTTTTTAAAAAAGGAAAGAATTACTTTGTTAAATAAAGCATTCACTTTAAAGTAACAAAGTAGTTGAAGAAAACTCAAAGGAAATAGGATAAAAATAGGATAAAAGCAGTGTATCAAAGTCTGTAAACTAAGTTAAAATAATAATTAAGGGAAGTAGAGAAATAAATGTTAATATTAGAAAAAAAGAAAGGTCTAACATCAGTAAGATAAGCATCAACCTTAAAAAGCTAGAAAATAGAAATGAAACCCAAAGTTGGTAAAAAGAATGAAATAATCAGCAGAAATCAATGAAATAGAAAATAGACAAATGATAGAGAAAATCTATTAAACTAAAACTGTTTCTCTGTTTCATTTTTTTATTGTAGTAAAATACACATAACATGATGTTTACATTTTAATCAATTATAAGTGTACAGTTCAACTGTATTAAGCACATTTGTACTGTTGTGTAAACATCACCATCATCAATCTTAGGAACTTTTTCTTCTGGCAAAGCCAAAACTCTATATCCATTCAACAATAATTCCCCATTTTCTCTATGCCTAGTTCCTGGCAACTATCACTTTACTTTCTGTCTCTATGAAATTTGACTACTTTAGGTATCTCATATAAATGAAATCATACAGTATCTCTGTTTTTGTGGTTGGCTTATTTCACTTAGTATAATGTCCTAAAAGTTTATACATGTTGTAGCATGTGTCAGAATTTCCTTCCTTTTTAAGACTAATATTTTATTAAATGTATATCCATTATATGTTGCTTACCTGTAGATCTATTGATGGACACTTGCATTACTTTCACATGAATGCTACAGCTATGGACGTGGGTACAAACATCTATTTGATACCTGTTTTGAGTTATTCTGGTCATGTACCCAGAACTAGAAATTGCTATATCATATGATAATTCTATTTTTATTTTTTTGAGGAACTACTTTTTCCACTTTTGGCAGCAGCTGTACCATTTTATTTACATGCCAACAATGCACAAGATTTCCAATTTCTCCACATCCTCAGCAACATTTGTTATTTTCTGTATTTGGTTTGTTTTGTTTTATTTTAATAGTAACCATCCTAATGGATGTAAGATGGTATCTTATTGTGGTTTGATTTGCATTTCCTTAATGATTAGAAATGGTGATAATCTTTTGATATGCTTATTAGCCATTCATACATCTTCTGTGGAAAAGTATCTCTTCAATTCTTTTGCCCATATTTTTGAGTCAAGCTGTTTGTTTTCTTGTTGTTGAGTCTTAGAAGTTCTCTATATTTTCTAAATATTAACCCTTCATCAAATCTATGATTTGTGAATTTTTTGTTTGTTTGTTTAGTGGCTTGCCTTTTTACTCTATTTGTAAAGTTTTTTTATGTGCAATTTAAAAAAATCATGAAATCCTCTTTGTCTATTTGTTGTTGCCTGTACCTTTGGTATCATATTCAAGTCAAATGCAATGTTGTAAAATTTTTGCCCTATGTTTTCTTCTCAGACTTTTATAGTTTTAGATCTTAAATTTATTTAATGAATCCATTTTGAGATCTTTTTTTATATAATTTTAGGTAAGAGTCCAGCTTCGTTACCTTACATGTGAACGTCTAATTTTCTCAGCACCGTTTGTTGAAAAGACTGTCTTCTCCATTGAATGGTTTTGGAGCCATTGTCAAAAATAATTTGTCCATTTATATGAGGACTTGTTTCTGGACTTCTTACTCTATTGGTCTGTGTCTCTGTCTTTACGTCAGTACCACACTATTTTGATTACGGTAGCTTTGTAGTATTTTTTGAAATCAGGAAGTGTGAGTCCTCCAGATTTTTTTCTTTTTCAGGATTGTTTTGGCTATTTGAAATCATTTGAGAGTCTATATGAATTTTAGGATTTTTTTTTTTTTTTTAATTTCTGCAAAAAAAAAAAATGCCATTGGGATTTTGATAGAGATAGCACTAAATCTGTAGAGTGCTTTGGATTGTATTGCCATATTAACAATATTAAGTTTTCTAATCTATGAACATGGGATGTCTTCATTTATTTATGTCTTCCTTAATTTCTCTCAAGATTGTTTTGTAGGGTTTTTTTTTTAAGATTCTTAAGTAATATCTACATCCAACGTGGGGCTCAAACTTACAACCTCAAGGTCAAGAGTCACGTGCTCTACTGACTGAGCCAGCCAGGTGCCCCTGTAGTTTTAGTATAAAAGTCTTTCACCTTTTTGGTTAAGCTAATTTCTAAGTATTTTTATGTCATTATAAATGGAATTATTTTCTTAATTTTCAGATTGTTCATTTTGCTGTATAAAAATACAACTGATTTTTGTGTGTTGACTTTATATCCTGCTACTTTGCAGAATTCATGCATTCTAAGATTTTTGCATGTGTGGAATCTTTGAAATTTTCTACATGTAGAGATAATTTTACTTTTTTTTTTTTCCAAGTTGAGTGTTTTTTTTTAATTTCTTTTTCTTGTTTAATTGCTCTGTCTAGGACTTTTAATACTATGTTGAATAGAAGTGGCCAAGGCAGGCATTTTTACCTGGATCCTGATCTTTTAGAGGAAGAGATTTTAGTCTTTACCATTAAGTATGATGTTTTCTAGTTGTTCTTCATATATGGCTTTTATTATGTTGAGGAGTTTCCTTTTTATTTTGTTGAATGTTTTTATCATGAAAAGATGTTGGATTTTTTTCAAGTGACTTTCTGCATCAATTGAAATGATCATGTGCTTTTGTTTTGTTTTCCTTTATTTTGTTAATGTGACATATTACTTTGACTGTGTTGTCACCACCCCTGCATTCCAGAAATGTACTTTGCTAGCATTATCTCATGGCTAACCCTTACTACACCTGGTCTCACATTCAATTTCATTGAAGATTTTCTTTTCTACAGAGGTCAGTCTCACCATACATGCTCTAGTAATTCCTGTCCTATTTTGTATCATCCTTAATACTTAAGTTACTTTTCATATAGCTTTCTTCCTTCAAGACTAAAAGTTTAAGGATCTAGGGATCATGTCTTTCATTCATCATTGAATATCTCAGAATTCATCATGGTTCCTGTAATACAGTAGTTTTAAAATAATCATTTGCTGAATGCAACAATGACTGGGTGAGGAACAATGTATAAGAAAATAGAAAACAAAGGATTAACTTAACCTACTTTGATGTTTTGACTTGGATAAAAACTCTGATTTGTGATTTTCACAAGGATAATTTTTTTTTTTTTTTTTTTTTTTTTTTTTTTGTTAGTGATACTTAACAATTTACAAGAATATATAGCATTTTCGGATTTTTTCACATGATAGCAAATTCACTGGCAAGATAAACAGGTAAGGTTAAGACATTATAAAAATGCCAATCTTAATTCTGTTTGCTGTATCTTGTTGAAGATTTACACATTTATGTTCATCCAGAATTTTGGACGATAATTCTCTTTACTTGTAGTATCCTTCTCTGGCTTTGGTATCATGGTAAGGCAAACCAAATTTAATAACACATTAAAATGATCATATGCCATGATTAAGTTATATTTATCCCTGTGATGCAAGATGGTTCAATTTAGCAAATCAATAAATGTGATACACCACATCAACAAAATGAAGGATAAAAATCATATGGCCATCTCAAGAGATACAGAAAAAGCATTTATCAAAATTCATAGTCATTTCATGATTAAAACTCAACAGATTAGGTAGAGAAGGACTGTAGCTCAACGTAATAAAGAGCACATATGATAGACACACAACTAATATCATACTCAGTAATAAAACTGAAAGCTTTTCTGCTATGATCAGATAAGGATACCCAATCTTGCCACTCTATTCAACAGAGTAATGGAAGTGATAGGCAAAGCAATTAGGCAAGAAAAAAAAAAATCATGAAGGAGTAAAACTACCTCTGTTAGCAAATGACATGACTTTATATTAGGAAACTCTAAAGACCACCAAAAAACTATTAGAACTAATAAACAAATTCAGAAATGTTGCAGGATACCAAATAACATACAACTTTGTTGCATTTCTAGACATTAACAATAAACTATCTGAAAAAAAAATAGATTAAGAAAACAACCCCATTTATTATAGCATCAAAAAAACAAAACAAAAAACTTAGGAATAAATTTAACCAAGAAGGTAAAAGATATATGCACTAAAAACTATAAAACATTGATGAAGAAGTTAAGGACACAATTAAATGAAAAGGTTTCCTGGGCACCTGGGTGGCTCAGTTGGTTAAGCGACTGCCTTCGGCTCAGGTCATGATCCTGGAGTCCCAGGATCGAGTCCCGCATCGGGCTCCCTGCTCGGCAGGGAGTCTGCTTCTCCCTCTGACCCTCCTCCCTCTCATGCTCTCTGTCTCTCATTCTCTCTCTCTCTCAAATAAATACATAAAATCTTAAAAAAAAAAAAAAAAGATTTCCTGTGTTATTGGATTGGGAGAATTAATATTGTTAAAATGCCCATACTACCCAAAGTGATCTACAGATTCAATGTAATCTCTATGAAAATTCCGAAGGCATTTTTCTCAGAAATAGAAAAGAAAATCCTAAAGTTTCTGTGGAACCAAAAAGACCTATATGGCTAAAGCAATCCTGAGAAAGAACAAAGCTGGAGGCATCACACTATCTGATTTCTTTTTTTAAATTGATTTATGTTTTTTAGAGAGAGAGAAAAGGAGAGCATGAGCAGGGGGAGGGGAAAGAGGAGGGGGAGAGAGAGAATCCTCAAGCAGACACCCTGCTTAGTGTGGAGTCCAACGTGTGGCTTGATCCCAGGACCCTGAGATCATGACCTAAGCCAAAAATCAAGAGTCAGATGCTTAATCAACTGAGCCACCCAGACACCACCCCCCACATTCTGATTTCAAATTACATTATAAAACTGTAATAATCAAAATAGTATGTTATTGTCATAAAAACAGACACAAAGGCCAATGAAACAGAACAGAGCTGAGAAATAACATATATATATGTATATATTCAATTAATTTAAATCAAAGAGCCAACAATATGCAATGAAAAAAGGAGAGGTCTTCAAGATAATGGTTCTGGGATAACTGAACTGCTACATGCAAAAGAATGAAACTGGATTCCCCATCTTACACCATACAGTAAAATCAACTCAAAATGATTGAAGACTTGAACATAAGACCTACAAATGTATAAATCCGGAAGAAAACTTACAAGGTTAAGCCTCGAGATTGGTCTTGGCAATGATTTTTTTGGATTTGATACCAAAAAGCAGAGGCTACAAAATCAAAAACAAACAAGTAAGAATGCAAACTAAAAAGCTTCTGCACATCCAAAGAGATCATCAGCAAAATGAAAGGGCAACCTATGGAATGAGTGAAAATATTTGTAAACCACATATTTAATGAAGGAATAATATCCAAAATACACAAACAAACAGCTCAAAAGCAAAAAACAGCCTAATTAATAAATGGACAGAAGACCTGAATAGACATTTTTCCAAAAAAGACATATAAATGGCCAACAGGTACATGCAAAGAGGATGTTGGGTATCCCTGCCACTCAGAGCTTTCTTAGAAAAGAACAATGTAATTAACTACATGGCGTGTTAGAGTTAAGGAACTTTGTACAAAACTCTTCTATGGAAACAAAAACAAAAACAAAACTCTTCTATATTTGGAGACTTTAATGATCTATCATATAATGTAATCAAATATATACATATACACATATACATACATTTACATATATAATACTTACAGGCACTCAATGTAGACCATTTTCATTTTCTTCTGTGTGAGCTTTATCTCAACCGAAATGGCAGGGTAGTGTGAATATTCATCATTTGGTATAAGATTAATCTAAACAAAAGAGAAATGCCAGTTGTATGGTATATTTAGAAATCAGTGACTAACCTCAAAAGTCATCAAAGTGTGTTGTTTCATTGCAGAAAACTTTATTTTTTTCTGCTACTACCTGAATTTAGATGGTACAATAGGGTAATTGAAAAAGACACATTTTATATTTAAAGAGTTGGATTTGTTCCCATGGGAACATTTTGGCAATGATTTTTGCAAAAGAAAACGACTAAGCATTCAGATTCTAATGCTGCTCTGTTTTTTTTCCTAATGTTCAAGAGTCTTGAACAATTTAAATGATTGAGATTTCTACTGCTTAGTTGAAATGCTTAACAAACTGCATTTCTACTTAAAAAATGTAAAGAAAAAACACTCTGATTCATACCAGTTCCATTTTTAGGCAGTTTGAAAGGAAATTAATGCTACAATTTCTCTCTATGTATATATCTAGATTTTATGATATCATTTACTTTTTTTTTTTCTTTTTCCGGCTATTTGTATTTATGAACAGAATCTTTTAGAATTTTATGATTGCTTCAATTCAGTATATTTTTGGTTTTTACAGTTTAAAAAAGGAAAATATATAAACAGTAATTGGCTTGATATCACATAAAATTATTTTTTGCCAAAAGAATTTTCATTGAAAAAATTCTCAATTTATTATGTTTCCTTTGAAATGAAATGTTCTACTTTATATAAAACAAAAGAGAAAAAAACAAAAGTCCCTTGTGATTTTTTTATTTCTGTGGTATTAATTGTATAATTTGTTCTCTTTTCATTTTGAAATTTCTCTCTCTGTTTCTTTCTTAAAGGACAGCTAAAGTCTTGTCAATTTTGTCTTCAAAATACAACTTTTGTTGATTTTTTTCTATTGTTTTTCTGTTCTCTATTTCATTAATTTCTGATCTTATCAGTATTATTCTCTTCCTTTTGCTAACTGTGATCTTAATTTGTTCACCTTTTTTTCCTAATTCCTTTATGTAAAATTAGTTTATTTGAGATTGTTATTCTTTTTTAATGTAGGTGTTTATTGTTATGAATTCTTCCTGCTTTTGCTGCATCCTATGTTTTAGCATGTTATATTTTCATTTTCATTTGTATCAAGACGTTTTTTGATTTTACTTTTGATTTTTTCTTTGACTCTTGGTTGTTTAGGAATGTATCACTTGGTTTCCACATATTTATTAATTTTCCATTTTAGTTTCCTTTTGCTTAATAATTACTGATTTCCAGTTTCATAGCTTTGTGTTTGGAAAACATATTTAATATGATTTCATTATAAAAACTGTATGCCAACAAATTAGATAGCCTAGAAGAAATGGATAAATTCCGGGGCGCCTGGGTGGCTCAGTTGGTTAAGCGACTGCCTTCGGCTCAGGTCATGATCCTGGAGTCCTGGGATCAAGTCCCACATCGGGCTCCCTGCTCAGCAGGGAGTCTGCCTCTCTCTCTGACCCTCCCCCCTCTCATGCTCTCTATCTCATTCTCTCTCTCAAATAAATAAATAAAATCTTTAAAAAAAAAGAATTAATCCAACTTCCAAAAAAAAAAAAAAAGAAATGGATAAATTCCTAGAAACATACAACCTACCAAGATTGAACCATGAAGAAATAGAATATTTGAACAGACCAATAATGAGTAAAGAGATTGAATCAATAATCAAAAACCTCCCGAAAAAGAAAAGCCTGGGACCAGATGGCTTCTCTGGTCAAACATAGGAAAAGAATTAACACCAATCCTTCTCAAATTGTTCAAAAAATTTGAAGAAGAGGGAATTTTTCCAACTCACCTTATGCGCCAGCATTACCAGATACCAAAACCAGACAAAGACACCACAAGAAAAGAAAATTATAGACCATTATTCCATATGAACATAGATGCAAAAGTCCTTAACAAAATACTTGCAAACCAAATTCAACAGCCTATTAAAAGGATCATATATCATGAACAAGTTGGATTTATTCTTGGGATGCAAGATGGTTCAACTTCTGTAAATCAGTAAATGTGATAAGCATATTATCAGAAAGTATAAAAATAGTATGATTATCTTAATTGATACAGAAAAAGATTTCAACATCCTTTCATGATAACAACACTCAACAAAATAAGTATAGAAGGAATGTACCTCAACATAATGTCATATATGACAAGCCCTCAGCTAACATGTTCAATAGTAAAAAACTGATTTTGTTTTTTTGCCAAGGTCAGGTCAGGAGGAATACAAGGATGCCCACTCTTGCCACTTTTATTTTAACATACTACTGGAAGTCCTAGCCAGAACAGACAAGAAAAATCAATCAAATGCATTAAAATTGAAAAGGAAGAAGTAAAATTACCTTTGGTACTAGATATGATCTAATATTTAAAAAATGGTAAACCCTCCACCAAGAAAACTATTAGAACTAATAAAGAAACTAATAAACAAATAAAGAACAAATAAAAGGAATATAAAATCACTACCAACAACAAATTAGTTGCATATCTATACCCTAACACTGAACTACCTGAAACAGAAATTAAGAAAATTCCATTTAAAATAGCATTGAAAAAATAAAATACTTAAAAATAAACTTTACCAAGGAGATAAAAGACTTATTCACTGAAAACTACAAATCATAGATGAAAGAAATTCATTAATATGCATATAAATGGAAAGACATCTCATGTTCATGGATTGGAAGGCTTAATATTAGTAAATGTTTATACTACCCAAAACAATACAGATTCTAAAATCCCAATGGCATTTTTTAAAGATATGGAAAAAAATTCTTTAAAATTCATGTGGAAACACAAAAGAACCAGAAAAACCAATATCCCTGATGAGTATGGATTCCAAAATCCTCAATAAAATCCTAGCTAATAGGATCCAACAATACATTAAAAGGATCATCCACCATGACCAAGTGGGATTTATCCCCGGGATGCAAGGATGGTTCAACATTCGCAAATCAATCAGTGTGATAGAACACATTAATAAGAAGAGGGAGAAGAACCATATGGTCTTCTCAATTGGTGCAGAAAAAGCATTTGACAAAATACAACATCCTTTCCTGATTAAAACTCTTCAGAGTATAGGGATAGAGGGAACATTCCTCAAGTTCATAAAATCCATCTATGAAAAACCCACAGCAAATATCATCCTCAATGGGGAAAAGCTGAGAGCCTCTCCCTTAAGATCAGGAACACGTCAAGGATGCCCACTCTCACCACTACTGTTCAACATGGTACTAGAAGTCCTAGCAACAGCAATCAGACAACAAAAAGAAATAAAAGGTATTCAAATTGGCAAAGAAGAAGTCAAACTCTCTTTTCGCAGACGACATAATACTTTATGTGGAAAACCCAAAAGACTCCACCCCCAAATTACTAGAACTCATCCAGCAATTCAGTAATGTGGCAGGATACAAAATCAATGCATAGAAATCAGTTGCTTTCTTATACACTAACAACGCAACTGTAGAAAGAGAAATTAGAGAAATGATTCCATTTACAATAGCACCAAAAAACATAAGATACCTCGGAATAAACCTAACCAAAGAGGTAAAGGATCTATACTCTAGCAATTACAGAACACTTATGAAAGAAATTGAAGAAGACACAAAAAGATGAAAAAACATTCCATGCTCATGGATCAGAAGAACAAACATTGTTAAAATGTCTATGCTACCAAGAGCAATCTATACCTTCAATGCCATCCTGATTAAAATTCCAATAACATTTTTCAAAGTGCTGGAACAAACAATCCTAAAATTTGTATGGAATCAGAAAAGACCCCGAATCGCCAAGGAAATGCTGAAAAAGAAAAACAAAGCTGGGGGCATCGTGTTGCCCGATATCAAGCTACATCACAAAGCTGTGATCACCAAGACAGCCTGGTACTGGCACAAAAACAGACATATAGACCAATGGAACAGAATGGAGAACCCAGATATGGACCCTCAACTCTATGGTCAAATAACCTTTGACAAAGCAGGAAAAAACATGCAGTGGAAAAAAGACAGCCTCTTCAGTAAATGGTGCTGGGAAAATTGGACAGCCACATGCAGAAGAATGAAACTCGACCATTCTCTAACACCATTCACAAAGATAAACTCAAAGTGGATGAAAGACCTCGATGTGAGACAGGAATCCATCAAAATCCTAGAGGAGAACATAGGCAGTAACCTCTTTGACATCGGCCACAGCAACTTCTTTCAAGATACATCTCCAAAAGCTAGTGAAACAAAAGCAAAAATGAACTTTTGGGACTTCATCAAAATAAAAAGCTTCTGCACAGCAAAGGAGACAGTCAACAAAACAAAGAGGCAACCCACAGAATGGGAGAAGATATTTGCAAATGACACTACAGATAAAGGGCTGGTATCCAAAATCTGTAAAGAACTTCTCAAACTCAACACCCAAAAAACAAATAATCAAGTCAAAAATGGGCAGAAGATATGAAAAGACACTTCTCAAAAGAAGACATACAAATGGCTAACAGACACATGAAAAAATGTTCATCATCATTAGCCATCAGGGAAATCCAAATCAAAACCACATTGAGATACCACCTTATACCAGGTAGAATGGCAAAAAAGGACAGGGAAAGAAACAACAAATGTTGGAGAGGTTGTGGAGAAAGGGGAACCCTCTTACACTGTTGGTGGGAATGCAAGTTGGTACAGCCACTTTGGAAAACAGTGTGGAAGTTCCTCAAAAATTTAAAAATAGAGCTACCCTATGACCCAGCAATTGCACTCCTGGGTATTTACCCCAAAGACACAGATGTAGTGAAAAGAAGGGCCATATGCACCCCAATGTTCATAGCAGCAATGTCCGCAATAGCCAAACTGTGGAAAGAGCCGAGATGCCCTTCAACAGACGAATGGATAAAGAAGATGTGGTCCATATATACAATGGAATATTACTCAGCCATCAGAAAGGATGAATAGCCAACTTTTACATCCACATGGATGGGACTGGAGGAGATTATGCTAAGTGAAATAAGTCAAGCAGAGAAAGTCAATTATCATATGGTTTCACTTATTTGTGGAACATAAGGAATAGCATGGAGGACATTAGGAGAAGGAAGGGAAAAATGTGTGTGGGGGGGCAACTGGAGGGAGAGATGAACCATGAGAGACTATGGACTCTGAGAAACAAACAGGGTTTTAGAGGGGAGGGGGGAGGGGGGATTGGTTAGCCTGGTGATGGGTATTAAGGAGGGCACGTACTGCATGGAGCACTGGGTGTTATATGAAAACAATGGATCGTGGATCACCACATCAAAAACCAATGATGTATTGTATGGTGACTAACATAACATAATAAAAAAAAAAAAAAAAAAACAGAAAAACCAAAGCAATCTTGGAAAGAACAAAGCTGAATCCATCATCTGTCCTGATTGTAAAATGTATTACAAAGCTATAGTAACTAATACAATATGGTATAGACATAGAAACAGACAAAGAGTAATGGAACAGAATAGAAATCCCAGAAATAAACCCACACATATACAGTCAAATAATCTTCGACAGGGTGCCAAGAATACAGAATGGTGAAAAGACAGTCTTTTCAAAAAATGGTAATGAGAAACTGAATATCCACATGCAAAAGACTGAAATTGAGCCCCTATCTTACAGCATATACAAAGATCAATCAAAATGGGTGACAAACTTAAAGGAAAGACTTAAAACCATAAAATTTCTAGAAGAAAACATGGACTAACAGGTCGACATTGGTCTTGGCAATGGTACCTTGGATATGGCAGTGAAACGAGGCAACAAAAGGTCAAATAGACAAATAGGACTACATTACATTAAAAAGCATCTGCACATCACAGCAAAGGAAACAATCAAGAGTGAAAGTCAACCTATGGAGCAGGAGAAAATATTTGCAAATAATTTATCTAAAATGGTGTTCCTATCAAAAATACATAAGAAAATTCTATAACTCAACAGCAAAAAAAAAAGGTAAGACAAATAACCCAATTAAAAATGGGTAAAGGACTTGAACAGAAAAATGGCCAACAAGTATATGCAAAGGTGCTTAAATAAACTCTGCAGGTCTTCTATATAACACAGTAGCTATAGTTAAGGACATAGTATTGCACACTTAAAATTTTGTTAGAGAGTAGATCTCATGTGAAGAGTTCTTACCACACACACAAAGAATAATAAAAAGGGCACAAATAATCTTGTGGAGGCAATGAATATGTTTATATTTCGATTGTGGTGATTCTATCATAGTGTATGCCTATGTCCAAATCCATCAAGTTGTATACACTAAGCATGTGGAGATTTTTGTATATCAATCATACCTCGATGAAGCTGTTGTAAAAGAGAAAGTATAATTTGTAAACAATGTGAGCATTTGCCTTATCACTTCTTAAGACTTTGCTGAAGAATTAAATTCTAGAAATTCTAGAAATACTCATGAAGTGTCCTAATTGAAGCTCTGCTTAAAAATAATCTGAAGAATTACTTTGCTCTCAAAAATCAAAGATGCAAAGATCTCCTTGCATTCTCGGTGTTAATGAAGATTTTATCACACATCGACTTCCATTTTGTTCCTCGTTTCTCTGCCTAGCTTAGTGACTCTATGGTTCAGAAATGAAACCTGGCTCATAATTTTATCCTGAAAAAATTTCAAAGTTTGGGAAAATTTTTCCTGTGGATTTTCCTTTCTCTTTTTTCACCCTTCTATCTATTGATAGCAGCGGCATGCACAAATAGTCAAACACACACACACAACACACACACAAGTACGCTCACATACCTTCAAATCATCATCCCTTTTAGTAACTAATGTTACTAGATAGAAAAGGAGTCACATATTTTTCCTCTACTCCATTATTTTCACTCCCATAACTGGCAAAGAAACAGGACTTGATTATGCTGGTCTGCAGTGTTCTGCCTTTCCTCTCTCTTTCCTCCTATGTATTTAAAATGCTCATAAGAAAAAACAATCTCATGGATCCATTAATTGTTTATAAGGTTAGAAGAATATAAACACCAAAAAAAAAAAAAAAAAAAAAAAAAGCCTAAGAGAAAAGAAAGCAAGATGCTAGAAGAAGACACATAAAAGAGATTCAAAAAGTAAAAGATGCTGTAAAATGGTAACTAAAAACCACCTAGCTTTCATAGTTGGTCCTGGAAAACATGTAAGTGTACAGATGACAGGGTAGTCAGTCTCTCACACTGTCTTGTCGAGTGTGTCATTTCTGTTCTTTGTAAAGACAACATTTCTGGCTCTCGTCTACCAAGCCAAACTGTCACAGATGGAAGTTAGATGTAACTGTGAGTCTGTCCTTTTTCCCGTGTTTGGGAGAACAAGGTTTCTAATAAGGAATATTAGATATGTTGTTATTTTCTTTTGATGATACCCCCCAAAAAGTTCAGATTTTGGAGATGCTCACTTCAATGGACTGAGCTAGAAATGAATTGCTGTGAAGTCTGTAAGGAAATGACCTTTTATAATTTCTCCAAAATGACTTTGAATGCTAAGTTGCCTAAAACTCAAAAGTGGCAAAGGGTTCATGTTGTTATTTAATTGCAAAATCACACTCTTAGTGGATCATATATACTTAGTGTGTTATAATAAAAAGAAAGTGATATTTTTAAGCTCAAGAATTCCATTTCAGACTAGCAAAGGCTAGTTAGGACCTGGAACACACCCATTGATTATCTCCTAATTTTTCTTAATCTTGTTCTGTAATTGTCAATTAATTTTACTAATACTTATAAAAAGGAAGAGGGGTGGGGGAAATAGGAAGTTATTGTTCAATGGGTAAAAATTTTGTTATGCAAATCGAATAATTTCTACAGATATGCCGTATAACCTTGCCTATAGTAAACAATACAGTATTGTGCATTTCAAAATTCATTTAGAGGGTATACTTCATGTTTAGTGCTCTTACTGCAAAAACAAAAACAAAAAAAACAAAAACATACAAGGAAACTGTGTTAGATACATCTATCCCCTCTACTGTGATGGTGTTACGGATTTTTGTGCATGTCTAAATCCATCAAATTGTACACATCAAATATGTGCAGTTCTTTTTATATCAGTTATACTTTCTCAATAAAAGCTGTTAAAAATTAAAAAGTTATGTATCTAAAAATCATAAAATGCATGGAAATATACTATATTGAAATTTGAGTCAGATTAATTTACACAAAAGTTTAGTATCCATATCAGCACATGGGGCCATTTTAACACAATAATAATGGTGAGTAAGGTTTTGACCGTCAGTTCCACTAGTTTCTATCTGCAAGGCCCTCAGCAAGAACCTGAAACTCTCAAAGCTTCGTAAGAATGCAATGAAAGAGAAATGAGGTATATAGTACACAGGAACTCAGGACCTTGCCTTAGCTTCCAATGAATGTTAAGTACTATTTTATTTTTCTAAAAAAGCATTTATCTTGGGGCACCTGGGTGGCTCAGTTGGTTAAACATGGGACTCTTGATTTTGGCTCAGGTCATAACTCAGGGTCATGAGATTAAGCCTCAGGTCAGGCTCCCTGCTGAGCGCTCTTTCTCTCTCTATCAAAAACAAAAACGAAATGAAAACATTGATCTACTATGTGGCTTCTTGTTCACCTTGGATTCTCAGCACTCAGCTGGATCCTAGCAAACATTAGATATTCAGTAATTATTTATGGACACATGAAAAATACCTTGAGTTACATAAATCATCGTTTGTATATATTTCTGGAAAATGGCATTTCTAAATAATAATCAGTATCCAGCAGGAAAAGAGAAAACTGTAAAATAACGTAACTTCTCACTTTGAAGGTCACCATATGAAATAAGAAATACCTCATACTAAGGGAAGAAAAACCCGAATTTAGTAGATTGCAGTGTGATCTCATTGTTTTGGTTACAGTTACCATTTTGGAGCATGTTTTTGAAGTCAAGCAACTTCTGAATTTTTTTTCCCGTTATATCATCTGGTGTTCTGCTTGCTCAAATCAACTCTATGAGATAGGTACCATTATTGTCCTTATTTAATATCAAAGGGAAATTAATGAGGTTAAGATTGTCTCAGGTCACTCAGCTGATATGTGTCATTTTGAATTTTTAATATTTGAATGTTGTATGAGTATGTATGTGAGTGAGTATGTGTGTGTTTAGGACTATTACAGTTTGGTTATATATGTGTATTGGAATTTAATTTATTAACCTTATAAAAATGAAAACCTCAGTTTTTTTAAGCTTACAATTTAAATTTGCAAATCATATGTTATCCCCCTTTTAATGTATATGCCATTGAACAAGGTAAAATATTAAATTCCTCTAAATCATTTTCCATTTACAAATTTAGCTAATTAAATTACAATAACATTTTATTCTGTTTCTACAGTTAACATGATATTCTAAAGTACTTTAATGCCTCAAAGAATATTAAGATTTATCAAGCAAGCCATTTCTATGCATTTAAAGAAATCTTATAAATATAATAAGTTAAAATAATAAATATAGTAAATTAAGTCCTCTTAAATATTCCAATATCATTTACAAACCTTAAACCTGATTATACTACGCAACCTAATCTCACACATTTAGTTCTGATTGCCTCTTTCAAGTTAAAATTATGCCTAATATTCTGGGTATTCTCATATTTCATATTCTCTTAAAGATGAATTGTGTAAGACTATTGAATCACAGACCTGTACCTCTGAAACAAATAATACATTATATGTTAAAAAAAGAAGAAGAAGATAGCAGGAAGGGAAAAATGAAGGGGGGGAAATCGGAGGGGGAGACAAACCATGAGAGACTATGGACTCTGAGAAACAAACTGGAAGTTCTAGAGGAGAGGAGGGTGGGTGGATGGGTTAGCCTGGTGATGGGTATTAAAGAGGGCACGTACTGAATGGAGCACTGGGTGTTATATGCAAACAATGAATCATGGAACACTACATCAAAAACTAATGATGTAATATATGGTGATTAACATAACATAATAAAATTAAAAAAATAAAAAGATTAATCTTCAATAATAAACACAATAAGTATACTGAAATAAAACGACTTCTTTCTAGGCTGGAAACACATTAATAGTGTGTTGAAATATTTCAACATCTTACTTCTAGAACTTCTTTCTTTCTTTCTTTTTTTTTTTTTGAAAGATTTTATTTATTTATTTGACAGAGAGAGACAAAGCGAGAGGGAACACAAGTAGGGGGGTTGGAGAGGGAGAAGCAGGCTCCTTGCTGAGCAGGGAGCCCAATGCAGGACTCGATCCCAGGACCCCAGGATCATGACCTGAGTTGAAGGCAGACTCTTAACGACTGAGCCACCCAGGTGCCCCTAGAACTTATTTATTTCTAAAATAAAGTCACTCACACACTTCATGAAGTAGTTTTACCGTTTTTATTGTTTTAAACTTACTGGGAGAAAAAATTATTAGGAAAGCTACAAATCAGTCACATATTAAAGATTGAAAATTGGGACCAGTGTACCATAGACTATCACTGATTTACCTGAACTTTCATCCTATGGAGCTCTTTCTTATAGTCATGTTCTCTGCTCTATCTGCCACATCAACGATGAACTTTGAACAAACACCTTTTATTTAGGATTTAGTTTCACAACTTTGTGCACAATCCATCCCTTGAATAATTTTAAATTTTAAATTACTCAATTACTTTTGTAGTTTTTCCCAATTTAACACCTAATTTGGATAGGTGGAATTCTCCACATCACTCCCATGCTGACTTATGTCCACACCCACACATGCATACACCCATGTAGGCATGCATACACACAATTGCAATTAATATATTTTCTGCATGACTAACCACTTTATACAGTCATTTACTAGTTTATAGTAGTAATTATAGTTGTGATGATCTCTTTTGTATTTGAGAATACTATCTCATCTATATTATATCATCTGTCTCATTGGCAATTAGTTTATATTTATAAAATTTTCAATATAGAGATACATAGTAAACAGAATGCTAAATAGCAAGATTAGGGAAATATTTAGGGAATAGGTATTATCTATTAAAAGAATTGTGTTTAAATGATTCAGATCAACACTGTGTGTATGACTGTATAAAATATCAATGTGATGATAGGTGATCTTTATTTCTTAGCATGGTCTTATGCATTTCTCTTGTTTACACTAATTCTTAACTAATAATCCAGAGATTTCATTCTAACTATTTTCTTCAGGAAATTTCTTTCCTGTCCAAAATTGGGATATTTATCCTTCCAGGGACCTTTCTGTTAATTCTATCTTAGTGACCCACATTCTGCATTGATTTTGTCTATTTAGCTAGCTTCTGCTAATATACTATGGTCTACTTGAAGATGGAGTTAGGGGCGCCTGGGTGGCTCAGTTGGTTAAGCGACTGCCTTCGGCTCAGGTCATGATCCCAGGGTCCTGGGATCGAGTCCCATATCGGGCTCCCTGCTCGGCGGGAGGCCTGCTTCTCCCTCTCCCACTCTCCCTGCTTGTGTTCCTGTTCTCGCTGTCTCTGTCTCTGTCAAATAAATAAATAAAATCTTTAAAAAAAAAAAAAAAGAAGATGGAGTTAAGCGATTTGCCACCACGTTATTAATAGAATTCAGTGTAAAAACTGAAATATAACAAATGATCAAAATTATTTATTAAATATTATTTATTAAATTATTTATTAAATAAATGTAATTGTTACATACAGTGTACTAAATTGTATACTTCACCTCAAATAATTATTCAAACATTTTATAAGGGAACCTCAAAAGTCTACCTATTCTGGTAAGTTAGTAACTTTTGCTAATGAATGAGGTTTTTGAATACACTTACCAGGCCCTCCTGACCCCAGTATTTATATTGATCATAACTATAAATTAACTAATACCTATTAATGTTTCAGATCAGTATAACAATACGCTAATTATCCTAGCTGAAACTTCCAGTATCACAGTCTTTAGAACGTGCTCAGAGGAAGCCTTTCCAAGGTTAACAGTGGGAACATAGATAATGTTATAAAAATAAATTCCCACATCTGTAATTTCCCTATGGTTACTTTACTAAAACTGATCTGCCTGTGGATTGACCTATATATGTCGATAATTTCTCCTTTCTCACATACCTTTCCCTAAAACTCCTACTTAAAATAGAAATACATCCTCTTGCTGTCTTGAATTTTATTCTGATGTATTGTTCCTGGGTGTAAAACCACCTGGGATGCAAAAGAAAGTGTCAATTAGAATTATTGGTTCTTGTGGAAACCCCCTTTATGATTTATTATAGCATAAACATTCTTGCTTTTTTCATATATATTTTTGTTTGAGTTAATGAGGCTTTAAAAGTAGAGTATTTTGGCACTTGTTGAGATATTTTAAATTCAAATATATCATAGAGAAGTTAGCAAAAGTGATTTGTCCTCTTCCATCTTTCACCAGTTTTTGTCAAATAATATATGGCTCCTTAGGAAGAGAATTTTAAAAACAAATCAAAGAAAATATCAAAAGAAAAAATAATTAAGCAGTGTTTAAAGGTAAGCAATATTTTTAAACTTTCTCACAACTCATCATTAGGATGAGTGAGTGGCTGAAAAGGAAAGCTGTGGGAAAAAAAAAAAAAAGCTAAGTTTGTTTATGATGCCAAATCTTTTAAATGTCTAGAGCGCTTCCCAGGATAGCCAAAATTTTCAGGATGCACTGAATAAACAAATGTGATTTCTTTTAGATACATTGGTCATAATCCAATGAGATAGGTATAATATCATGAAGTATTTGCTCCAAATATGGCCATTTCTCATTTTATTTTTTTCTTAGAATATGTTGCATTTTCTACTTACTATTACTGAGTAGCTGTTAGTTCATTTGATTTTAGCAGTATATAATTTTCTTTTTCACTAGATGGAAGGGAAATGATGGTGAAAACAAACAAAATGAATGGATTTATTTCTTGTTTTATTCATATTCTTATTTATTACTTAGATGTCAAAATCAGACTGCCGTATACCCATACATAACTTGAAAATAATATAATTTAATCTATCATACATCTTACTTCATAAGTAACATAATTTTTAACAATATATTAGGCTACCTTATTGCAATTTAGATAACAAGAAACATATCATCTTAAACATGAAAAAGTTAATTTTATTACCTGCAAATGATTCATTTTAATTCATTTTAAACATGAATTTTTATTTTATATTTATATTACCTGCGAATGATGTTGGTTATGACTTAAAAATTGTATTTCACAATTTATATCTTGGTTTTAAAAATATTTCTTAGGTGTATGTTAATATGTTATTTGAATTGAAAAATGAAAAACATTTTCTGGAGAAATGAATCTGATTTGGCTGGTTGGTTTGACAATGACAGCTGATTTTATAAAAAATAATAAAATAGAAAATTGATATAAAATTTAATTTTGAGACTTCGACAAGAACCATTTAAACATGAGAGATTAAAAAACATTTCATTTGGGGCACCTGGGTGGCTCAGTCAGTTAAGCATCCAACTCTTGGTTTCAGCTCAAGTCGTGATCTCATGGGTCATGAGATCGAGCCCTGTGTAGGGCACCACACTCTCTGCAGAACCTGCTTGAAGATTTACCCCCCGTCCTTTCCTGCTCAAGCACTCTCTCTCTCTCTAAAATATGTAAATAAATCTTTTTTTTTACTGTTTATCAAATATTCATAATAAACTAATGTTAATGTTTAGACACTAAGAACATAATTTTTTTAAAAAAAACACTTCACTTGGGGGCGCCTGGGTGGCTCAGTTGGTTAAGCGACTGCCTTCGGCTCAGGTCATGATCCTGGAGTCTCTGGATCGAGTCCCGCATTGGGCTCCCTGCTCGGCAGGGAGTCTGCTTCTCCCTCTCCCACTCCCCCGTCTTGTGCTCTCTCTCTCTCTCACTCTCTCTCAAATAAATAAATAAAAGAAATCTTAAAAAAAAAACCACTTACTTGAAGACTGTAATAACATGTGTAATGCCATTATAATTATTATTTTACCAAAATTGTTTTGATAAATTTGATAAAATTAAAGCTCTCCACACAAAGGCATAATATATATAATTACTAGTCATGTAAATAACTTATGAAAACCTTTGGCAAAGATTATAAAAGTAGATGCATTTAATGATAAAGACAAATTCTGTTACATACCAGACTGGTTTCTTTTCCATTGATTTCAACAAAATTGGTAAGGGGCTAGTTATCAGTTGATATATCATTAATTATATTTTGTGGTGATAGAATGTTATATAAATTTTGACTTATAACTTGAAATGAGTTCAAATAATTGTGTGGTATAGATATATTAAAATTCTTTCCATGCCATCTACTACTTTATGTGACCTAGGTTTCTCAGAGCTATTATGATCATTATTATATAATTCTAAAAGTCTGTAATTAAATAATAATTCTAATACAGGGGAATCAATGAGGATGGAAGATAAGACTTGCTCTGTATTTCTAACCAAACTGCTATTTATGAATTGGTGAACTAGGAATTCAGAAAAGGCAAGTTAGAGTTGATAATACTTGAGATAAGTCCAAAGAATGAATAGATGAGGAAAGAGTTTAAATATTTGAAGGTAAAAAGAAAAACTGACAAAGGAAAGTAAGTGTGTTACACAATGGAGTATGTCAAAAAAGGGAAGTCAGTGTTAGTAATGGTAAAGTGAAAGCTAGAAATGCACTTTAAAAAGCACAGAGATATCCAAGCATTAGTTCTCTTTTACGCTCAGCTGAACTCTAGAGTTTATGTTGCTGCCAATGCCAAGATCCCGATGGAATGGAAAAAGGGCAGAGGTTGGATATATTTGGATTGTGAGAAAGGTTGCTATATCTGATACATAGTTGCCAGGTGCACTTGCATGGAGGAAGACTCTAGACAAATAACTGTAGACAGTAGTTACCTCCTACACAGATTTTGATTCTATTCATTCGGCTCCATACACACCATCATAACCCTTGTCCATTCCATTTTGAGCTCTAATTGGAACTGCTGCAATATACTTCCATTTGGTTTTTCATCTTCTGATCTTTCCCACCTTTCCTTTTCTTCATTCCTCACCAATACAGTTCCACATAGCAGCCGGTGTTGTTGTTACTGTTGTTACTTAAATTAGATGATGCCAGTCCATTGTTAAAAACTTTCAAAAAATTCTCAGTTAACTTCTCATGTATGTTATATGCCAATCTTTGGACATATTCTGCAAGTAGAATGATTGTAAAATTCCTTGCGTAAAAGTTTCTGAGGGTGACAGGGAGCGCTGTTGATAATTACACCAAAGCAACAGTTAGAACCTCATTTGGGGCATGCTGGAATGTATAGCTGCCCTCTTTATAATGGCCTGTGTCTCCACCTCCCACCTAAACAGCCAACCTCATCACATTTCAGTCTCCATCTTTTCTCTCTAGTTAATCTGCAATTATCTCTTATTTGTTCCATATAATCATTTGTATCTCTTTAAAACAAATGGTGTTATAATTGTTCTTCCCTTTCCTTCACCATCCTACCCAAAGTTTCTCCTGCTTTCCCAGCTACTTCCTACCACATCGTAGTTTTATTTTTGCATATTATTTTTTACTTTCTGGCTTTTGTTTTTGAATTTGTCTACTTTCATGTCATGTGTCTCCTCTCACAAGAATGAGGTTATTTAAAAGAATGTACTTTGTCTGACTTATTCATTACTCTATCCCCAGTGCCTATAACAATGTCTGGCACATTCAAGGAACCTAAATTTGTTCAGTATACATATGAATAATTTAATTCATGTAACATTTCAGAACACACTGCATTAGAATAGCCAAGATCTCCTGCGATATTGAAATAGCAATTGGTATTAGGGATCAAAAATAAGAAATAATAAATATAAGAAATATCGCAGCAGTAAAAGAAGGAGGATTTTAGATTGACACCCTGTGGATAACACATTACTTTTGCAATGGGTAATACTGACATTTTTAAAGCAATAATCCTTTGTTTATTATTATCTAGTATATTGCAGGATTTTAGGATGTCTGGCTTTAGTCTACTAAAAACCAGTAGTATTTCTATCTTTGTTACAATGGGATGTGTTCTCATGTACTTTATTACTTAGAGAGGTGATAAAAGTTGAAAACCATTGAGTTAAAAAAAGAAGAGGAAGCTTAATGACATTCAGATTTATGTCGTGAAGATGATATAAAAGCTGATAAAAATCTAATAGAGGAGAAGTGATAAATTTTCCATGAGGTTGCAAATAATTAAGAATAATTACATTTTACAGGGCACCCAGGTGGCTCAGTTGTTTGAGTGTCTGACTCTTGGTTTCAGCTTAGGTCATGATCTTGGGGTTGTGGGAACGAGCCCTGCGTGGGGCTCCACACTCAGTGTGGAGTCTGCATGAGATTCTCTTTCTTCCTTTCCCTCTGCCCCTCCCCCCAACTCTCATGCTAAATAAATAAATAAATATATAAATATATAAATATATAAATAAATTCTTTAAAAAAAGAATAATTAAGGTTTTACATGTGCCTGAAATATGTAAGCATTATTTTAAAGTAGATCCTCCACTAAGCTAGAAATATAGATTTGAGTATTGCCCATATTATAACATATGTGAGCAGATTACCTTCCCCAATGAAAACAGAAAAAGGGCATTGGGCTGAGGCCAAAAATCCAAAGGTCACCAAAACCTAGGAAACAGGGCAAAGAAGCTGACATAAAAACTGAGAAGAAACAAACTTGGAGAGAAACTATGAGATTAATCACTGCGAAACCAAATATCTTTCTATCAATTAGAAGTTACTTCAATACCCTTCTGAATAGTTATGAATTAGGAGAAAATAATGGAAACAAGACTTTTCTGATCTTTGATCCTTTCCTTTATGAATATTAATATTGGATGATTACTTAATAACTTAGTGTCATATGACTGTCTCCATTAAAGAATGAAATAGGTAAAATCAAATTTGAATAAATTCAAATTAGCTAATTCCCTAAATGGAAATTCAATGTGCAATGTTTAAAGAATACTAAAAACATAAGCTAATAAGAATGTGATATATAGTCTTAAAAATATTGTCATCTGGAAGTGTTCACTGCAGCATAATACAATTCATAAAATATTGTTTTAAATCTACTTGAGTACTGATCATTTTATTTCTATATAAATTTCTTGAAATAATTTATTATTATGGAATATTTGTGTCCATACTTATTATGCTTCTGAAATGGAAATATTATTCATTGATATTAGCTTTTTTTTTTTTAAGATTTATTTATATTGAGAGAGATGGAGAGCACACTTGGGGTGGCGGGGCAGAGGGAGAGGGAAAGAGAGAATCTCGAGGGGTGCCTGTGTGGCTCAGATGATTAAGCATCTGCCCTTCACTGAGGTCATGATCTCCAGGTCCTAGGATCAAGCCCCATGTCAGGCTCCCAGCTCAGCGAGGAGTCTGCTTCTCTCTCTCCCTCTGCCTCTCCCCCTGCTTGTGCTCTCTCTCTCAAATGAATAAATAAAATCTTAACCAAAAAAAAAAGAAAAAGAGAGAATCTCAAGCATACTCCCTACTGAGCATGAAGCCTGCCGTGGGGCTCTAGAGAGTGACCTGAAATAGTGACCTGAGGTGAAATCAAAAGTCAAATGCTCAACCGACTCAAATACCCAGGTGCCCCAACGTGTTATTTTGAACAACAACAGAAAAAAGAGCCTTCAACATGGATGAGTGTAGTATATACTCATTTTAACCCCCAATCATGATAATAGTATAGATTCCTTATGATTTATGTACGGGCTTCATATTAGCAGGGTGTTTAATGATCCACCTTACTTTTGAATTTTTCAATCCACCAAAGCTTATAGATCAAATGATTTTGACAATGAAACCAAATTCCTAGAGTCAGAAATCAGTTGAATCCATATTGTTTTCAGTATCTCATTTCCTTTGAGATATATTAATTATACAACCATGTATTTATTCATTCAATAAATATTCATTGTTATGTGTAATGACTGATATTGACACTGAAAGACCTTGATTACAAAATGATAAACAAGGGAAACATACTCCTGCCCTCTTGTGTTTACAATCTAGGGAGTCTGTTAAATAGACAATTTTTAAATTTCAATGTAGGGTTGAAGACAGTATTTCAAATGTATGAGGGCAGCCAGGTTTATGGCAATCATATATTCATCACAAAGGCCAGACTCTAGAGGCTTTTCTAATTCCTACGCAAACAACATCTCTGAAAAGAGAGGACAGAAGTTTGGAACCATATTTTAGGTACAAAAGATTTGTTAAATTTTCTAATACACAGTTCATCCATCTACAATATAAAGATAATAGGAACTTATACCATAGGGTTTGGATGAAAATTAAGTTAGGCTTTACCTGTAATGCATAGTGCCTAGAATGTCTGTGTATGTCTGCATGATTTCAATATATTATTGATATTATTATATTCATACTGGGGTTCTCCATCCAAGACAGGAAGGAAAGGCTAAATAGCAGAAAAGAGGTAAAAAGGAGAAAAAAGAACAAAATGTGACACTGTGTTGACTCTGAATGGTTATAAATTCCCAACAGATGGGTGGACAAAATAAATTTAAATCTAATATTTAGTAAGATATTGACTACTCCAAAAGTCCCCAGAATCTTCACAAATATCTATCATAAATTTCAGTGTTTTGTGATATACATGAATTAATACATATATATGAATATATATAAATATATTAATGACACTTATGGTGCCAGAATTTATCATAAGAATGTTTCTGTATTTCTTCTTCCTGAAATCTGCACAAATATTGGTCTCATGAGGATATTTTTCTTTTGTACAGAATGCAGTTGAGTATATTAAGCCAATACAATGTAGATTTTAAGTCCAAATCAAAGTCCCAACCTCCATCTCATTTTCATATGTTTATACCATTTATGGAATCAGAAATACATTTGATGAATATATTTTAATGAAAGTTAAGTTTATCATGTTGATAAATTCCTATCACAATATACATTGAACTTAAAAAAATGAAGTTAATTAAAATAATAAAAGTACTTTAAAAACAGGACTTGAATTTGGACATTCATGTAATAAAAATATCCCCCCAAAAGAGAAAAATATAAAGTTATACATGTTTATATTTGTAAAATGTGAAAAATATTTCAATTTATTAAGATGCTTTATCATCTGGTTTTTAAAAAAATCCAAGGCCCAAATCATTACAAAAATAGTACTTTTCCTTCAAAAATACTGTCATTTTTTAAGACTTTATTTATTTTTAGAGAGAGAGAGAAATTGAGAGCATGAGCGAGGGGAGGGACAGAGAGAGAGGGAGAAGGAATATCGAGCTGACTCTGCACTGATCATGGAGCCTGACGTGGGGCTCAATCCCACGACCCTGAGATTATGACCTGAGCTGAAGCCATGAGTGGGAGGTTTAACCGACTGAGCCACCTAGGTGCCCCCAAAATATTCAATCTTTTAAAAACATACTAGAAATATAAAACAGTAGAAATATTAAAAATATTACTATTGCAAATGAAGCTTTGCCAATATCTGTTCATTCATGTCATTAATCTTGTCTATGACCACTGTATTTTAAGCAAAGTGCTGATGATAAACACATATGAGTGACAAGGAACCAGGAAATAATTTTATAAGAGCAATGATATAGAATTTGGAATGTCAATAAGATGCACAGGTCATTTTTTTTTTTAATTACCAATCAGAAATGTTGATCAAGGATATAGAAGACAGCTACGGAGCTAGATTTAAGAATCTTCATAAATTTAATGATGATTATAGACTCAGATGTAGGAAATACTGTTTAGAAGAGGTATTTAAGATATTTGGGGATTTTTAGTCCAGCATCTGAATATTTTTTTCACATATTTAACTACATGTAAGTTAAAATTATTGGTTATTCAGCTTCTAACGCAATTCCCTAGGGCATAGGCTTGTGAACAAGTCTCTATTATGTGGAAATTGTTGCTGATTGAATCTCCTCCAGTCCACCTTTATTCTAGGGTACCCTTTTTTATTATTATTATATTTTTTCCCCAAAACTATTACAGCTAGCGTTTTGGTATAAAAAACTTTCCAACATGGGGCGCCTGGGTGGCTCAGTTGGTTAAGCAACTGCCTTCGGCTCAGGTCATGATTCTGGAGTCCCGGGATCGAGTCCCACATCGGGCTCCCTGCTCAGCGAGGAGTCTGCTTCTCCCTCTGACCCTTCCCCTCTCATGCTCTCTGTCTCCCATTCTCTCTCTCAGATAAATAAATAAAATCTTTAAAAAAAAAAAAAAACAACTTTCCAACAAATAAGTATATGCACTCTTGATTTCTGGAAGTTAGAACTAAAAGAGGAGAAAAAAGTTGTCTTCCTGTGTTTTTAGGCTGTTTTTCTGCTGAGTCAAACAAAACTTCTCTACGTAACATATTCTAGCCAACAGGAAAGAGAAAGTACAGAAAAGGAAATGCATGTTGCTTTGTAGGGGAAAGCATCACTTCTTATCCTATTTGTCAGAACTTAGCCACATTTTTTCCCCAGTTTTCCAGGACAAAGTTGTTTCTGTGCCAGATAAAATCCAGGAGTAGTGCTATTACAGAAGAAATCATATATATTTGAGGAGCATTTTTCTTGTAAGCTAATAATACCAGGAACATGGAGGTCAGAATACCTTCCAGCAGTGGGGGGCCTCTGATTGTTGCTGTGAACTTTAGTTTCCATCCCAGAACTGACAGTGGCAAACAGTTCTAGTGCTTGGTGAGTATGGCAGTGGTTTATTACCAGTTCTGCGTGGGGCTCAGGGCAGTGTTCCTGGCTGCTTTGCCTGTGAACGTAATGGACTCATTGTCTCTTTAAAGCAGCTGGATCCAGCTCTTCTTGTGACTAAGAATTCTGAGTCTCACAAGGATTATGCAGACAGATGGCGAGAGGCCTGATAACAGAATCCAGAGGAATACAGCCTGCCCCCACCTTATGGAACATTAGGTACTAGGGATAGAAATGCATTCAAACCAATGTTAGTTAACCTTTTTAAAAGATATTTGTATTATAAAGATAATGGGAGGGACTTCAGTTTTAGAAATCTCAGTTGAAGGAGTTTTTGAACTCTTTTTTCAGGTGCATCTACACAAAGAGTTATTTTGGGTTGTGCTGAGTGATTTAGATTATCAGTGTCTACAGAAAAATCAGATTAGCCCAGCACATGATTTTTGGCCAGTAGAGTCAGGTGCCCCCCTCTCTCTCTCTCTCTTCTTCGATCATTTCTGACACCGAGTTTCAGGTCTGCACATCTCCCTGTCTATAAAAAAACACCATCTGCTATGACATGAAACCCAAAAATCTAAGTGACTAAAAAATAAAGCTGTATTTCCCACTTACAGCAAGTCTGATGTGAATATCATTTGTCAGATGGTTCTCTTTGGTGGCTCTTCTCCAAATAATAAATTCAAGGATTCATGCTTTTTCCATTGTGTATCCCCTGTAGCGTAGCATTTCTAATTGCCCGTCATGTAAAGCAGGACAGAGAGAATGGGACACATCCAGGTTAGGAAATATATCTTCTATGTGCCAAGAAGGAAAATTAAGTCCTTTCATGGACATACAGCATTTGTCTCCTCCACATTATCCAGTGGTTGAACTTGTTGAGAGTGGTCAATTTCTCAGAAAGATAGAGGAATAACACACCCTACAAAGCATTTACTATAAATGCTTAGAAACTGACACCGAAGTGTTCACCGAATTCAGGAAATACTATTGTCATTTTATAACTAACCAGACACAGAGAGGCTAAGTAATTGTCCCATCATCACACAGCTGATTAGCAAAAGAGCCAGATTTTAAAACTATAGAGTTTATCTCCAGTGTTCACATTCTTAAACAACATTCTTCATTGTCCTCCATTGGCCTTTTATTCTGAAATTGCAAGACTTTTTCTTTTGATGTTAATTGCACTTGTGTTTATAGTTAGTTGTATTTTAACCAAAGTCTTCAGGTCTTAGAAAATAAAAAGGAACGATGTCTTCTCATTTCAACCTAGTCTGCCAAGTCTAAATGGAAGGAGTAAATAATTTTTAACTACTAGAGAAATTAAAACAAAACTATAAAGAAAAATTACCTACTTAATAGATTCAAATTAAGAATGCAGCAAGAAATAGCATAACAATTTCATAAATTATACATTTAAAAAAATCCACACACAGTGGTATCTTTTTAATATCTATATTAATCAATGAGTTTTGACAAATGGATTTTTAAACTTTCATAAATAACAAAAATTTTGCTGAAAGTTATCTATAAGAGAAGTATGTGGCAAAACAGTTGATTAGTTTAGCATCAATTTATAGCCACTAGAATTTTGAACATTATACAATAAAATATATCACACAAAATGTGGGAAAAGAGAATATTAACACATTGCTAGTGTAAATATAAATTGTTACAGTATTTGGGACCTGGAAAACTATTCCTTACATCTAAAATCACAAGTAAGTAAGTGTGACTGATCTTTATTAATTTGTTCAGTTTCCTCCCAAACTATTTCTAAAGTGTAGAAGCTTGCATTCTTTGATATTTGTGATTAAGATAGTATTTTAAGCTCTGTTAGTTGGATGCATTTGTGCAGGCTTTGTTTTATAGCTAAATTATTCAGCGATAAGAGCATTCAAGAAGGCATTCATTTTGGTGTTATTGATTATAGGGAAATCAGCATGGTTCTGATGTCTGAAATTATAACAGGAGCTTCCTGATTCAGGATACCAGATTGCAGAATTGGGAAGCACAGTTTTGTTCTGTGTTGTGAAATCTTATTTCTGGAGACAGACTAGAAAGATTTCAGCCCTCTCAATGATCCTGGAAGGTTATGTATATATATATATTATGTTCGTGTGTGTGTGTGTGCACTTCCTTCATTAAATTCCCTTATATGAAAACTAGCAAGAGCGATTTGTTATGTTCAATTAGGAACACTGAACAGTATAGTAATTGAGATAATAAACATTTAAGGTATCTATATCTATCTGTATAGGTTTCCTACCTGTTAGTTTTGCAGGCAGTGAGGATCTAGTTTTAGGAAAGAGATGTAGTAAGCCATAGCATTCAGTGTTCAATCACTGGTAAGCAACTGTGGTCATCTCAAATAAAATGCCTATTGAAGCAATAGGAAATAATAGACTGGCATGAGTTGGGGATCATAAGGAATATAAAGACTGTGGCTATCTGCTTCTATTTACCATGGAAAAAGAATAGGTTTATATTTTAGATTTTTCATCTTAAGGCAGGGGCAAAAAAAAAAAAAAACAAAACAATTTCTATCTTTTACTTTAAAAACCTCTTATATCAAAAACAAACAAAACCCTAGGGCTGAAGCTGAAATTAATGAGCCATTGCTAATATTATGAGTTGGAGAATTACAATACATATTTGATGTAAACTTCACAAGTTTGTATTTGTTTGTTTCAGACTTGGAGATCTGATGGGGAAAGAATAGGAAATCAAGATCTTACTGGTGACATTTGAGAAAAATGAGATGTCTTGTTAGTATAAGAACATTATTCTTGGCACCTGTTAGGGAACGAGAGGCAGACTTTATTCAGGAGGTATACCACAGTGGGGTTTTGCAGTATGGGAGAGAGATTGGGTTCCACTCCAAATACAATAAGGAAAAGTGGGAATTTATAGCCAGAAGGCAGGGTGGGGTTCATGGATGTTTTTGATTGGAATACATTATAAGCCTTTGCAAGTCCTTAATTACACAAGAGGCTCCTTAGGATTTGGAACAAATCTCAATTCCTGTAACTAGAAAATATTCCCCTTTTTGGATTCATTCCTTACCTTGGTATTGGACTTCAGCATGGGATGCTTCCACAAGCAGGAATTGAACAATTTTAGTATTACAAATGAACGCAGAGGTGACTAAAGGTGAAAGTAGGGTAGGGAGCACTTGTGGTGATGTTTCTCTCATCACATAGAATTGTCCACTTCCCCTGCAAGGACAGGTGCTTTCTTCTAGAAATCAGAGATCCATTCCAATGTAGAGGCAGTGATTAATGGTATTGTTTGAACTAGTGGATGGTCAGGGACTGAAACAAATATCGGAAGGTTATTTTTTTTTTTTAAAGATTTATTTATTTGACACAGAGAGAGAGACAGCTAGAGAGGGAACACAAGCAGGGGGAGTGGAAGAGGGAGAAGCAGGCTCCTGGCTGAGCAGGGAGCCCGATGTGGGGCTCGATCCCAGGACCCTGGGATCATGACCTGAGCCGAAGGCAGACGCTTAATGACTGAGCCACCCAGGCACCCCTGGAAGGTTATTTTTAAAAAAGATGTTTGAGGGAAATATTGTGATGAAGTTTTCAGAATAGATACTGAGTGTGCAGATGCTTTTCTCGAATGTTATTTCTCAGGCAAAACCCTTCTACAATGACGGTTCTTAATCTGGGGGAAAGATAATCTACTTATGAAGTTGTGAACCTCTTACCCAAGTCAACCCAATAGTTCCTCAGTGGCTTCATGATCGAAGTATCTAGGGTGGCAGTGATAGAAGTTGTGTGGTTTTTTTTTTTTAACTTAATTTCATGAAGGCTGATCAGGCTACTGTCAATTTTAATATTGATTCAACCAGCTGTAGAAACTGTACAAATGCTTAATCTCCCAAAAAAAAGCACTATATATCATCAAGGATACCAGTTAGTCCCTGGACCCATTCTAACATGGAAGAGGTAGGAATGTTTTCTTCATAGAACATAACAACTCAAGATCTGGAAAGGATTTGTTGAGCTAAAGTAGGAGAAATGAAAGGATAGGAGATAATCAAAATCTGACAAAATATTTGTGTGATTTTAATCTTTAAAAAAATTAATAAAAATAACTTTAGGAAGCTAAAATGAGTATTATTTATTCTTATAGTCTATCTTGTTATTTTTGTTAAAAATTTTGCCTTTTTTTTAAGGAGAGATGAAGAATGGAAGGTAAGAGCACTTATATTACAGATTATAGAAAATTGGTTGAAATTTCTTCAGTACTTTTCAGAGTGTGATAATACTTAATACTCTTACATCGTTATGAAAAATTTAGTCATAAAATTAGCAATAAATCATAACTAAAAAATGCCAAGAGACATTCCCATAATCTATAGGAAATTCCATCATTATTTTTGCACATAAAAGGATTTTTCAGTCTAAAGGTACTGAGTCTACTTGGATAAGACAAACAGATAAACAGGCTATTCCAAAATAGTGCAATGTTTGTATATTGGAGAAAAGTTCAGCAAGATTAACAGTTTTATTTAAGACTTTAAGTAGTTTTAGATTGTTTATCGATGCTCCTTTGCTTTTCTTCTCCAAAAGGTGCTCTTAACTAGTTGCAGCACATCCATGAAAAAAAACCAAAAAAACAAAACAGTAAGCATAAAATAAACATCTCAAAGACAAGACAACTAAAGCATATACACCGTGATTACAGCAGACAGCTGGAAACTCAAGGGGAGGACACAAGTGTAAACCATTGATAAAATAATCTCTTATCCACAAGGATAATCACTGTAGGTGCAGGACCCTGATATGTAGCTGGAAATAAATACCCTCACTCTGTGAAAAGAAGAAGAATCTCTTCTGATTTAAATACTTCTAATCCTCTGATTGCAATGGGCCAATACTAATTCTGAAACATAATGAGAAAATTTCAAACAAAAAGCAATTATATATTCTATAAACATTTTAGGAGTTGATCAGAATTCCCCTGTATTTTATAGATTTTTATCCCACACTTAGGTATCATTGATATCATGTAGAGGCAGCTTTCTCTTTGCATACATGTATTTCAATATATATTGGTCCACTTCTATCTGACCATTTTATGTTTATCCTTTGAGTCACTTTTTGTTTCTTAGTTATTAAAAAACTCAAAAATGAAAAATGATTATAAATAAAATAGTTTTATGTAACTGAATAACCTTTAACAGTAAATGGATCTTACAACATCAATGATTGTATTTTTAGTTCAAATATTACAGAAAAGTTATCCTTTATATCTAATAAAAAATCAAGCTGCATTTTTTTAAAGTTTTTTTTTTTTATTTTTTAATAATCTCCACACCCAACATGGGGCTTGAACTCACAACCCAAGATTAAGATTTGCATGCTCTACCCAGCTGAGCCATCCAGGCATCTCTCAAGCTGCATTTTTGAATGATAAAATGTTTAAGTTTAGGGCTTATATTTTAAACACTACACAAAACTATGTTAGAAAATAGTTGATAGTAATACTAAGTCATGTAAAATAATGCTAGTTTGTTACCTAAAGTCAAAAGTACTACTATTTAGGAAAGGTCAAATCGAAATGGAGACAAAAAAATCATCTGTTTTAATTTGAGCTCATTTTTTTTAATGTTATGAATATTTTATACAGAAAAATAACTTCATAGATATAAACAAGTAAAATCAAACAGCACACTTTTTTGGATTTGTTTTAATATTTTCATTGAATCTGCAATCATGTCAAGATGTTGGAAATTGTACTGCAAAAAGGTATTATTGCTCTCTCGACCTTTTAAAAGTTTATCTTAGGCAGGATACCACTACAATATATTTAAAATTTTGACTAATTAGAACCAAATTAATTTAGGCAAATGATAAAATATATCACATGATTAAAATGTTTTTCTTTGGAGCGCCTGGGTGGCTCAGTCGGTTAAGCGACTGCCTTCGGCTTGGGTCATGATCTCAGGGTCCTGGGATTGAGCCCCACATCAGGCTCCCTGCTCCGCGGGAAGCCTGCTTCTCCCTCTCCCACTCCTCCTGCTTGTGTTCCCTCTCCTGCCATGTCTCTCTCTGTCACGTAAATAAATAAAATCTTTAAAAAAAAATGTTTTTCTTTGATCTACTTGTATTTTCGTATCTTCATTGATCTAATTAATATTTTCTAGAAAGTTGTCCATGTTCTCAAGCATCTTGGTAATTATTATTATATATTATTAATATATTCACACAATTTACTTCATTAACTTAATTTTTCTCATTTTAAATATAATTGGGATATTTCTTGCTTTTTTTTTATTATGTGATGTTAATCACCATACGTTATATCATTAGTTTTTGATGTAGTGTTCCATGATTCATTGTTTGTGTATAACACCCAGTGCTCCATGCAGTATGTGTCCTCTTTAACACCCATCACTAGGCTAACCCATTCCACCACCCCCTCCCTATTTCTTGCTTTTTTAAAAAATATTTTAAATTGTTTTATTTCTTCTCCTTTGATTTGTTTGACAGTTCTAACTTGGTAGGGAAGCTCTTGGATATTTGACATTTCTATTATTAAAACAATTTTGACTTCATTTTTAAGAATTAATTCTGCTATATTTATATTAAATTTTAATTTTTTCCATGTTTATTGAGATATAATTGATATATAATATTAAATTAGCTTAAGGGTACAACATAATGATTTGATATGTGTATATATTATGAAATGATTACTATGATAGATTTAGTAAACATCCATCAGCTCAACAGTTTTGTAATGAGAACTGTTTTGTAATGAGAACTGTTAAGATTTATTCTTGTAATAAATTTCAAAGTACAATACAGTGTGTTAACTATAGTCACCTTACTGTACATTACGTTGCCAGAACTTATTTATCAGAAGTTTGTACCTTTTGAGTACCCCACATCCCACCCCCTCCTCTGGAAATCACCAATATGTTCTATTTCTGAGTTCATGGTTGAACTCATGGTGAGATCACACAGTATTTGTCTTTTTTTTGTTTGATTTATTTCACTTAACATAATGTCCTCAAGATCCATTCATATTGTCACAAATGACATGATTTCCTTTTTATGACTTGATAATATTCCATTATGAATATTATGAATTATTCCAATATTATTCCATTATGAATAATTCCATTATTATAAGTGATATACATATTATAATTTTTTCATCCATTCATCTGTTGATAGACAATTGGGTGATGTTAGGGATACAGACATCTCTTTGAGATAGTAATCTTATTTCTTTTGGCTATATCTCTTGAGATAGTGATTTTGTTTCATTTGGATATATAACCTGAAGTAGAATCGGAGAATCATATGGTAGTTCTGTTTTTAATTTCTGAGGAACATCTATACTGTTTTCCATAGTCATGGCAGCAATTTACATTCCTACTAATAGTGCCCAAGGGCCCCCTATTATCCACATCTTCAGTGACACTTGTTATCTTTTGTTTTTGATGATAATCTTTCTAACAGTTAAGGGATGGTATCCATTGTGGTTTTTATTTGCATTTCCTTGATGATTAGTGATGTTGAACACTTTCTCATGTAGACCTCTATTGATGTCTTTGGAAAAGTGTCTATTCAGTTCCTCTGCCCATTGTTAATTGGACTGTTTGGTATTTTTGCTAATGACTTGTATGAGTTCTATTTTGAATATTGACCCCTTATCAGATGTATGATTTATAAACATATTTTCCCATTCCATAGGTTGCCTTTTCATTTTATTGGCAGTTTCCTTTGCTGTGAAGAAGTTTGTTTGTTTGAAATAGTCCCATCTTGTTGATTTTTGCTTTTGTTGCCTTTGCTTTTCAAATAGAAAAATCATTGCCAAAACTGAGGTCTTGAAGATGACCCCCATGTTTTCTTCTAGAAGTGTTACATTTACAGATTTTATGTTCAATTTGGTGAGCTATTTTCTGTTGATTTTTGTGGATGACATAATATAGGGGTTCAGTTTTGTTCTTTTCATGTAGCTGCTCAATTTTCCCAACAGCATTTGTTGAAGAAACTATCCATTCCCCACTCTATATTTTGGCTTCTTTGTTGTAAATTAATTGATCATGTATTCATGTGTTTATTTCTGGGCTGTCTATTCTGTTTAATTGTTTTTTTTTTTTTATGTCAATACCAAACTGTTTTGATTATTACAGTTTTATAACTGAGATTTGGAAGCATGATGCCTCCAGCTTTGTTCTTTCTCAAGATTGCTTTGGCTATTTGGGCTTTTCTGTGGTTCCATATAAATTTTAGGATTGGTTGTTGTCTATCTTTGTGAAAAATGCCATTGGAATTTTGATAGAGATTGCATTGAATTTTTACATTAGTTTGTGTAGTATGGACATTTTAAGAGTATTAATTATTCTGTTTATGGGTATGAAATATCTATTTAGTCTTCTTCAATTTCTTTCATTAATATCTTATAGATTGCAGTGTAGAGGTCTTTCACTTCCTAGGCTATAATTATTCCTAGGTAGTTTATTCTTTTTTATGTAATTATAAGTGGTATATTTTTCTTACTTTCTCTTTCTGATAGTTCATTATTAGTATATAGAAATGCAACTGATTTTTTTAATATTGATTTTGTATCCTGCAACTTTACTGAATTTTTGTATTAGTTCTAACAGTTTCTTGGTGGAGAATTTAGGTTTTCCAATATATAATATCATGTCATCTGTAAATAGTAACAGTTTTACTTCTTCCCTTCCAATTTGGATGACTTTTATTTATTTTTTCTTGCCTAATTGCTCTGGCTTGAACTTTCAGCTATATTGAATAAAAGTGGTGAGAGTGGGCATCATGGTCTTGTTTTTGATCTTAGATGATAGGTTTTCAACCTTTCACCATTAAGTATGGTGTTAGTTGTGGGCTTGTCATAAATGGTCTTTATGATGTTGAGGTATGTTTCCTCTGTACCCAGTTTGTTGAGAGTTTTTGTCATGAATGAATATTAGTTTATCCGTTGCATGATGCCATTGTATTTCAAGAATGCCAATGCATTATCTGCATTAACTTTTTAAAAAGTTTTATTGTAAATTTTCAGGTACTTCATAATTAACAAATAATATATATGTGTTTATAGCTAAATATATTAAATATAATCACTATACATATATATAGCTATAAATACATATGTATATTTATTTAATTATCTATAGCCAGTATTTATTGTACTCTTAAGAGTTTTTCTCCATTTTTTCATCAGCAGAGCTTAGAAAAACATATTTTAGATATGTTGTGAAATTCACTATTCCACTTGATTTCCACATTGACATTTATCTTCTGCTTGAATTTTTTAGTTGGATTCTTCTCTTGTGCACTTTCTTTAAATGGATAAACACTTGTTTTATTTTCTGAATTTTTTTATAACTGCAAATGTACATTGTCTCCATGCTATGTTTGTGATTGATATGGTTAAGAAAAGATTTTGGGGCTGTGATCTCATCTCTCAGAAGTTTCCAGATGCTATTCCCCACTCATCTAACAGATGAGGACACTGGCAATGTAATTTTTAGTTGTTAGTCATACGTTCTGTCTCTTTCTGGAAATTTTGTAGATTAAGATCAGGAATTTTATGAGGCTACACCTCATATTAAAATCCTTCCTATCATTCTTGCCTGTAATTAAAGGGTAAAATTCTTTCAGTCTGAAAGATAAGGTTTCAAATTTTTTCTTTAAATTAATTTTACTTGAAATATTGTTCATATGAATAGAAAAGACAAAATAATTTGATATACAGCTGTAAATGCAAAGCACAACTTTGTCAAATCTTATCATTTTGTCTGGTTTACTCCAACTATTATTTTGTTGTCATTTTAAATGAAAATAACTTACATATAAAAAGGTTCTTAAGTATTCCTCCACAATCTATTCATCTTCCTCTTTCTCCAGAAGGAAGACCTATAATGAATTTGGAAATTCTTAAATAGAAAGATTAAAAAGTGTTTTTCTTGTGATAAAATATTAAATAAATGGTATCTACTTCTGCATGCTTTTTTTATACTCAGCATAGTTTTTGAATGTTATCAGTCTTGATGCATATAGTATTTGTTCCTAGGCTTTAATTGCTATATCATATTCTAATAAATGAATATATATATACATATATTTCTATATATTTATATTTATATACATTGTGTAAGTTATGTTCTGGTATTTATAAAAGTATATATATATATTCACACATATATATACATATTCTTAAATTATATATATATTTAGTATTCATTTTCATTTTAATGTACATTTAAGATATTTGAATATTACCATAATAAATAATTTTATACAAAAATTTATCTTCTTGAGATATATGCACATACTTTTCTAGAATATTTCCTCATTAGTGGAATTGCTAAATCTTGAGTAATATTATGTTGCACAAAGTATAAAATACGTTCTCTGGCATGTCTGAATTAGTCTTCTGTTAGATATCTTTTTCTATACCAAATCTATAAATATATTGTCCTATATTCTATATAACACTTTAATGTTTTAAGTTTGCAATCAAATAACTCTTTAATGTTTTTCCATGTTATTACTTGAGATGCATATTTTCTGTACGAACATCAAAAAAGGATTAATAAGTAATAATTAATGGAAAAGTTTATGTTACGGTTTATGTTACAATAAACAAAAGTTTATGTTATGGAATTTATACTTATGTATATTAGCTGGATTACTCGATATCAAAGCATCATTTATTGAATATTTCCAATTGATTATTGAATATTGTCCAATCCTATCATTAGCAAAGGTGATAATGAGGACGTGAGGACGAGGACACAGGTTGTTGGTTAGAGTCATGCAAGCTCTGTCTCAGGGAGCTCCATAAATACCAGAGACCCACACACGCCTCAGACATTGCTAATAGCACGACACCAACATTAAACGACCTGCTGAGACTAGCCAGTTACAGAGATATTTCTGTGCCAGAAACTAAGACTAAGGAACTACATTTGCTCCTAAGACACCTTTTATTAGACTGCAACTTACATTAGGATGATGAAAGAGGGGGAGCACTAGGGCAGCTCAGTCGGTTGAGCATTGGAATCTTGGTTTCAGCTCAGGTTATGATCTCAGGGTCGTGGAATCGAGCCCCACATTGGGCTCCATGCTCAGTGTCGGAGTCCACTTGAGATTCTCTGCACTGGGGCACCTGGGTGGCTCAGTTGGTTAAGCATCTGCCTTAGGTTCAGATCATGATCGCAGGGTCCTGGGATAGAGTCCCGTATCGGGCTCCCTGCTCAACGGGGAGTAAGCTTCTCCCTCTCCCTCTGCCTGCCACTCTCCCTGCTTATGCTCTCTCTCTGTCAAATAAATAAATAAAATCTTAAAAAAAAAAAAAAGAAATTCTCTGCCTCTGTCCCTCCACATGCTTGTGCTTTCTCTCTCTCTTTAAAATAAATAAATAAAATATTTAAAAAAAATAGATGATGAAAGAGGGCATTCCACTGAGCTCCCAGGTGATCCTGTTGTTCCTGCAAAAAAAATAAAAATAAATAAAATAATATACTAATGAATAATTAAAATAAATAAGACTTCTATGGTCAGATTTTGGCTAAGCTTCATATGTCCTTGAAACTAATATAAAATTTTATTTTTGTGTGTATATTAGATTTTCAATATAGCTATTAGATAAGGTCTATTAATTGCAGTCTTTCTAAGGTCTTGCTGATCATTATCTGCCCATTAGTAAAATAATAAACTATGGAATAGTTTTGGGGTTTTTTTAAGGTTTTATTTATTTATTTGACAGAGAGATAGAGAGAGCACAGGTAGGCAGAGCGGCAGGCAGAGGGAGAGGGAGAAGCAGGCTCTCCGCTGAGCTCGGAGCCCGACGCAGGGCTTGATCCCAGGACACTGAGATCATGACCTGAGCCGAAGGCAGACGCTTAACCATCTGAGCCACCCAGGTGTCCCTGGAATAGTTTTTTTTTTATTTTTTTATTTTTATTTTTATTTTTTTTAAAGATTTTGTTTATTTGACAGAGAGAGAGACAGCGAGAGAGGGAACACAAGCAGGGGGAGTGGGAGAGGGAGAAGCAGGCTTCCTGTAGGCAGGGAGCCCCATGTGGTGCTCGATCCCAGGACCCTGAGATCGTGACCTGAGCCAGAGGCAGTCGCTTAACCAACTGAGCCACCCAGGCACCCCAGGAATAGTTTTTTTATAGTGACTGTGGATATATAAAAATTGTATTTCTCTTCTTTTTCCTCTACATATCTGAGAGTACATAATTACATCCATCTACCAAAAAGTTAATTTCTTATATCCTCCTGTTCTTTTTTTCATTTTATGATTAATGCGGTATCCCTTTTTATCATCAATAATTATTTTTTTCTTTAAGGCCTCTTTGTCTTATATGAATATTGTGGTGCCTACTTTATGTGTTTATGCCCCCTGTATATTTTAGCATTTATTTAAAAGAATTTTTCATTTTCTTGTTAAGAGCTGACAAACGGATTTCTACTTTTAGCTAGGATGTAGAAACAGACCAGAGTTGTCACCTTCAGCTTGATGCTATTAAAAGACCCCACAAAACATAGCAATGGTTTTGAGACATTGGACATAAGGCAATGTAGGACACTGATCCCTGTAAGTGGGAAACAAGTTGAAACGTCAGTGTGCCCCAGCATACTGTCTGGAGAGAATTTTTAAGCCCCAACAGAGGAAGAGGGAAGTCTGGTGGAGCATGGCACCCGCCAGAGTTGAGAAGACTTGGGAGAAAGGGAAGAGCAAGGCAGGTACAGTTTGCAGGGCAGACAAGCACCAGAGAGAACTACACTGAGTGAGAGCTTTGAAAATCTTCAAAGGGTCCCCATGGAGTCACCGGCCTCAGTCTTCAGAGGTAGTCCTATTGTGTAGGGTTAAATAACGAAGGCTTTACTGCTTTATATTCAGGACTAAGTAAGCGGAAATCCTACATCTTACTGATTTGCAATGGAAGTACTGATACAGTGGTTGAATAGGATTTATACTCACTTTTTTTAAGGGTCAAGATTACCTGTAAAGTCTGTGTCAGGACTAACTATGTAAAAAGGGTTTAATTGATCCATACCAAAATGTAAAATATTGTAGAAAAGAGAGTTAAGTAAATAATTACAGAAATAGTTTATGTAGAGCTTTGTTAAAATGAAATCAATGTGGTTGTTTTCAACAGGAAGCCCACTAATCATTATTGCGTGAAGCACAACACTTCTAAGTAGGAAATATTCATTAGAAGATATGTTTTAACCCAATTAGCTGAGTGGTTGTTTTATGGCCCAATCAATAAATTCAAATCTCCCATTCAAATCAATTAAAATATAACTTGTGTGCTGGTGAATAAATGTATTTCTGATGCATTTGCTTATTTAAAGGAGCATGCAATTCCATAAAGATTAAGGGATAGATAAAACATCATTGTTTTCATGAAAAGAACTGACATATATACCATTTAATAGAACCTAAAAAATAAATAAAAGATTCTGAACCTGACAGAAGTATATCTGTTCAGGGACTCCACAGTAGTTGGTCCCCACCCTCTCTCCCCATTTGGATGTAATGCTAGGAGAGCATTTTAGAAGAATATTTAACTAAGTGGAATCTCATCAGGAAGCACTTCAAAGGAGTGCTGTTTAATGTTCAAATATAAATGTACTTTGATGACCTTCCTTTTATCGAGCCCACTATTAAAATGCTTTCCTAATACTTCCTTCCCCAAAAGCCTGGACTGGTTAATCATATGATCTCTTTGAATAACCTTTGATCCTACTAGGTGATTAAAACCAAATTTGAAAAGAATATAAGGCATTGAAGCAAATTTGACCTTGGTAAAATTATAAACATTGTCTTCAAATATCCCCTCATCTGAATGTCATTTTCTGTTTTAATTTATTGATTTTCCTCTTATTACTTATGCTATCCCTCACTTCTTCATGTCTTTTACAACCTTATCATAGCTGTCTACAAAGGTTGCCTACCTCCGAAAATGTGACATTTGTGAGAACACATAATTATAGAGAAACCCATATTCAAATTCTTAATTCACTATTATATTAGTTGGGTTACCTTTAGCCATATATCCTTTCTGAACCTCAATTCACTTATACACAAAGTTGGAAAAAAATCTGTGATTCCACATAGCATTTGATGGAATCAACTGATAATGCAGATTGATTTTTTCTTAATATAAAATATATTATAAATTAGTATATTATTACATTTAAGGTTATTCATGGCATTTTTTCCCCCACTGAAGCCAGTTTTTTTTTTTTTTTTTTTCAATGAAGTCACCTTATTCCTTTAAGGAATCACTTTTTGCTTTGTTTGTTTTATATCCCATGAATAACCCAATTTGAAAAACACATAGGCTGACGTGACTTAGTTATCTTCCAGTTGTTAAATTAACATACTGCACACAAGAAGGACCATTTAGGTAACACATTACAAGTAGAAAATAAGCAAACAGGGCGCCTGGGTGGCTCAGTTGGTTAAGCGTCTGCCTTCGGCTCAGGTCATGATCCTGGAGTCCCGGGATCGAGTCCCGCATCGGGCTCCCTGCTCCTTGGGAGCCTGCTTCTCCCTCTGCCTTTCTCTCTCTCTCTGTCTCTCATGAATAAATAAATAAAATCTTAAAAAAAAAAAAAAAAAGAAAAGAAGCAAACAGAGTTAAAGGGGTAACTAAGGAAGTGTTAACTTCAAGTATTGTGAACAGCCTCTCTGTAGAATCTTCTTTTTTTTTTTTTTTAAAGATTTTATTTATTTATTTGAGACAGAGAGAATGAGAGAGAGAGAGAACACATGAGAGGGGGGAGGGTCAGAGGGAGAAGCAGGCTCCCCGCCGAGCAGGGAGCCTGATGCGGGACTCGATCCAGGGACTCCAGGATCATGACCTGAGCCGAAGGCAGTCGCTCAACCGACTGAGCCACCCAGGCGCCCTGTAGAATCTTCTTAATAGAAAAAATTCTCAAAGTATCTTTCGTTTTATATTCCAGTGGATACATTCTGTTCCTAATGGAAAATAAGGTACAACCTCATTGATTTTCATGTTTGCAGACTAAGGTGTACTTCCTAGTAAACCAAATGAGTAATTAAACCAAAATTTGGTATTCAGAGAAGAATATTAATGCATCCATAATTTCCTGGTTGTCTAAGAAGTAAATATTAGGCAGTATACATTCCATACAATGGCTGGCTAAGCTGCAAAGCTCCTACTATGCAATGCACAAGTTTCAACTGTGGGCACTCTTTTTACAAAGAGTGCTTTCTCACTGGTTAGTCATGGTGTTATGGTTATGACATAGTATGGTTTTCAAATGTGGACGGTTTTGCTCTATATTTATTTGCTGCTCCTAGTTTTGTTTTACTATAATTAGTATACTTTGTCGTAGCTTTTTGGTTAGCCCTACACATCATAGTGATATTTATAGCAATATTCTTTGACTTATAATTTCCTAATAACAAGACCAAAAACATGCTTTTAATATGAACAAATAAGACGCATGCAGAAATCTTAAACATTTGAGCCTTTTTTTTTTTTTTTCTCCAATGGAGGGTAAGAATACATGTTATAGTTGAGCCAAAGGAGATAATCAAACTGAGCAGAGTAAAACTGAACATTTCAGAAAAATTTGGTCCCCAAATTTACAACATCTAAAAGAGGTGTATCAGTTAAGATTCTTGGGTGGCATGAAATTTAAGAAACAAAACCACTGAGCAAGGGGAAGAGAGAATGAGAGTGAGAAATAAGCCAAGCAACAGACTTGTAACTATTGAAAATAAACTGAAGGTTACAAGAGGGTAGGTGAGTAGAAGGATGGATGAAAAAGGTGATGGGGATTAAGGAGGGCACTTGTGATGAGCACTGTGTGATGTATGGAATCGTTGAATCACTATTTTGTACACCTGAAACTAATATAGCACTATATATTAACTATGTTGGAATTAAAATTAAAAAAAAAAAAGATTCTTGGGTGGCAGGAAATGGAAATGACTGGACGATTTAAAGGAAAAAGAGATTTACTAAAAGATATAGAATAAGGGCACCTGGGTGGGCTCAGTCCTTAAACATCTGCCTTCGGCTCAGGTCATGATCCTGGGGTCCTGGGATCGAGCCCCACATTGGACTCCCTGCTCCGTGGGAAGCCTGCTTCTCCCTTTCCCACTCCCCCTGCTTGTGTTCCCTCTCTCACATTCTCTCTCTCTGTCAGATAAATAAAATAAAATCTTTAAAAAAAAATAAATAAAAAATAAAAGATAGAGAGTAGTTTATAGAATGGAAACAAATCCCAAATGTCCTGGACAGAATAATTTCAGAACCCCGTGCATCAGGCACTACTGGCAAACTTGTAGGCATAAACTAAGGAAAGACTTAGCTATTAACAGTTTGTTTTGTTCTAATAATTTCAAGTCTAGTTAGCTAGAATTCATCTCCAGTAAATATTCAAAGTGTTATTTGGTAGAAAACTTACATTGTCCATCAGTGAACCGCAGATCTGCATTGTATGCATACTACTGTTATTAGCCTTTTTGATTTTTCTGGTATAGTACATTGTATGGTTTGGGGGTAGAAATCTATTTCATTATTTAAAATGTTTAAATATTGTCAAGTGCTATGGCTAGCCTTGAAAGTTTCTAAAATTAGATAAAAATACAATGCTTTTTGAAAGCGTAACAAAGTCTTAATGGCCCCTCATTTTCAGATGGTCCACTCTATTTTTTTTTTTTTTTAATTCTTTTCTGGAGATAGCACATTTCATGGTGTACTTGGAAATGAAGGAGAGGGATTGATATATATTATATCTCTAGACTGTGAGTCATTTTTAGAAAGGAAAATAAATAATAGTTTATTTTCTACATTTTAGAAGAGGATGTTAGGAAAAAAACTTGGCAATGTCTGCTTTAGGGGGAGGTTATTTTCTTCTAGAGAACACTATAAAGGCCCCAGGCAAGTACTTTAATTAACACCGATTCCATCTATCATTTGAGTTCCCCCAAACTCAATTATCCACTTGAATAGTTCCAAACTTCCAGAATAAATCTTTGAACAACATAGTGGAATTATCAAAAGTGAAAAAAGCAGATTCATGGCTTACCCCCTTCAACATGGTTATTTATTTTATCACAGCCTTTGTGCAGACAATAAATTCATTTTTCTTTACATAAGGTGGATGACATTATAGTTATAATCCTGAAATGTATTTCACTATAGAGACTATTAACTCACATTTATGTGGATGTTTTTAATTTTTGAATAAACCTTATTTAGAATAAATCTCATTTAAGAACTAATGATGAGACATGAATGAACTTAATCACCTTACTATAAATAATTTTCACTACTGATTTCATTAGAAATTTTGCCATAATATAAAGAATATAAATATCAATAATTCACAAATGTACCCATAACCTTTTTTTTTTTTTTTTAAGATTTTATTTACTTATCTGAGACAGAGAGAATGAGAGAGACAGAGAGCACATGAGACGGGGGAGGGCCAGAGGGAGAGGCAGGCTCCCTGCCGAGCAGGGAGCCCGATGCGGGACTCGATCCCGGGACTCCAGGATCATGACCTGAGCCGAAGGCAGTCGCTTAACCAACTGAGCCACCCAGGCACCCCACAAATGTACCCATAACCTTATAATTCATGGTGGTTAAGAGAAAAGCATTGGTGTCAGAACTTTGTTTTGATCTTGTTTCTGATACCTCTAAAATGTGTGCCTTGCTTAAACAGTTGTTTGTTTGTTTTAAAGAGAGAGCTCATGTATGTGCAATTGGGAGGAGGGGCAGAGGGAGAGGAAGAGAGAGAATCCCAAGCAGGCCCCACATCTGGGCAAAGCGGGATGCAGGGCTCCATCTCATGACCCTGAGATCATGACCTGAGCGGAAATCAAGATTCAGGCTCTTAACCAATTGAGCCACCCCATTTTGTTTCTTTACTTAAAAAAACAAAAATTGCTGAAAGGGTCAAATGGACTTAGTTCTATAAAAGGGCTTATATAGCATCTTGTAGATAGTAAACATTTAAGAATTTGGGGGTCTATAGGTACAACCTAACTAATTAAAATTCATTTCTAACTATACATGCAAAAATAGTTGAAGACATTTTTTTCTCATTTTATCAACACAAGTATTTTTCTAAAGTTCTAGTACATTGAACACACATTTTTGTTTATATTAGACTATAACATCAGTGCAATACATATAATTGCTTCATTTTATATATACTTAAATGTTTGAAAGATAAAATATAGTGAATATTTTATGAATGTCAAAACTACTTCTGTAATAGAGATGGGAAGTGATGATCCCCTAAGTTCTATCAGTTTTGGTTTTCACATTCTAGATTATTTTATATGAAATATAATCATGTTAATTTATTTTTGTGCTAAAATAAGTCTGTATTTTACAATTAAAAAACCAAACTAAGATGTGTAGAACAGCATAAATCTGTTCCTAGTCAATAAGATACTCAAATATGAAAGATTGTTTATTATTGTATAGCATCCTTAGAGACTTTGAAGACAAGTATCTTTTCTTACCTACTCCAGGAAGCTGAGGAGAACAGAAAGAATATTTTTATTTGGCTTATTTTGTTGTTAGTCCTTCCTCCCATTCTTTCATCCTTTTATCCTCCCTTCCTCCATCCCTTCATCCCTCCATCCCTTCTTGCCTTCTTCTCTTAATGTAACAAGGGGTTAATTTCTGAGGAGTTTATTCAGCTTCTATGATTTCCTCTTATCCATAAGTTAGGGTTATTAAAAAAAACTAATCCAACATCAGTTGTACAAAAAGAAAGATGCAATTCCAATCAGCAGACACTATATTAAAAACAGGAGGAACATAGGATTTTAAAATTGCATACATTTGTCCTCTGAGTGTTGAACAATTACAGAGTAAACAAGTTTCTGTAACTAGTGGGTCATTTTTGACCAATCAATAATTGGACAAATGATAAAATATCAAATGGTATCACATGTCAACCAGCATAGTATATAGGAAAGAATAGGTAAATAGCAGAGAAACAGGATGTCAAATAAAAGGATAGAAAGAACAGATGCCAATGTTCACAACCTGCCAAATGGTTCCATCAGATATTTAATGAGAAGGGGGCTAGGCTGGGGTGCAAACTGTACACTATTTGTATTGTGTCATGATTAAGAATGACAATATTGGGGCACCTGGGTGGCTCAGTCGGTTAGGTTTCTGACTTCAGCTCAGGTCCTGATCTCAGGATCCTGGAATTGACCCCTGTGTGAGGCTCCATGCTCATCAGGGAGTCTACTTGTTCCTCTGTCCCTGCCCCCACTCTTTCTTTCAAATAAACAAATAAAATCTTAAAAGAAAATAAAAGGAATGATGGTATTATTTTTTGACCTCAACATTCATTCACTATATTTTTGGAGAATATGTATCAATTTTTCTCTGAAGAACTGCCCCCTTTGTCACTTGTATATGGATATATACTTCAGATGATTGACTTCATCCCTGATTTTAGGATTAATCCCTTAACTCCCACTGACCAAAGCCAAACATCACATTGCTGTAGCTATGAAAACAGTTCAGAAATGGTCGAGGGTCTTTATCTTACCAAAGCAAGGGAGTATTTTTATGTGATTGTTTAGAAAGAGGTGCATAAACCCATTCTCTATTGTCTGTTGGGTACCATCAGAGTAAGGTTGATACAGGATGAGTTGCTGGGACTCTGAGACTGAAGGCAGCTGAAAGCAGATCACAGAGATGGAAAGAAAGACAATCCATATAATATTGTTTGAGATTGGAATCAAGCCATACCATAATACAAGAGCTCCCCTGACTTTTTGAACTTAATTAAGTGAATATCTTATCTCACATGCTTCAAAGAGTTTGTATCTGTCCAAGTGGAAAGAGTCCTAAATGACACATATATGCACAACTGTAAACACACATTTACATGTGAACGAACACACGCATGTACATGAGAAATCATGGCATATTTTCCAAATGAAACACTTTTTTTCCAAATAATATTAAACATTAAGTTAAATAATCTCTCCCTCTCCCACTCCCCCTGCTTGTGTTCCCTCTCTCGCTGTGTCTCTCTCTGTCAAATAAATAAATAAAATCTTAAAAAAAAAACAAAACACATTAAGTTAAATAATCTAAACAAAAAAATTGTAAGAGAGCCACTGATTTAAAAAAATATATTTTTCTTGGGGCGCCTGCGTGGCTCAGTTGGTTAAGCGACTGCCTTCGGCTCAGGTCATGATCCTGGAGTCCCGGGATCGAGTCCCACGTCGAGCTCCCTGCTCAGCAGGGAGTCTGCCTCTCTCTCTGACCCTCCCCCCTCTCATGCTCTCTATCTCATTCTCTCTCTCAAATAAATAAATAAAATCTTTAAAAAAATAAATAAATAAAATAAAAAAATATATATGTTTTTCTCATCTTCAGCATGTGTGTATTAAAGAGCTCATGGAACTATAAATATCTATGGAATATGAAAAAGAAATGCTTAGAAATTTTTTTAAGATTTTATTTATTTATTTGACAGAGAGAGACACAGCGAGAGCAGGAACACAAACAGGGGGAGTGGGAGAGGCAGAAGCAGGCTCCCGCTGAGCAGGGAGCCTGATGTGGGGCTCGATCCCAGGTCCCTGGGATCATGACCTGAGCGGAAGGCAGACGTCTAATGACTGAGCCACCCAGGCACCGCTAGAAATTTTTAAATAATTCCGACTGCTGCATACTTCTTTTCTGATAGTAATGAATAGTGATGTGTCATTCATTACAGTACCTGCCCAAGAATACCACTCATTTAGACTTAGGTATTCACCTTTGGTCTTTACAAATGACCCTAATTATTTGAGATAATCAGTTGCTCTTTAGTTTTTTTATTTGCTTGTTGAATGTTCACAGTCACAGTATTGGTTTATGGAAAGTATAACACATTAACTAAATGAATATTAAATTTTGCCATATAAATTCAACAGCAGGCATAAAAAGTTCTCTATTTCAAAATATCATATGAATACACAGAGGAGACTGGCACCATGAATCCTGCTCAGATCATTTTTCCTATCAAGTAGAACGTGACACAGAATGGTTTTAAAAGATACCTCATACCTGCATTACACTTTGGGAAATAAAATATGAATCATCTTGTCTTCTGTTGATTCCTCTTTCATGATGATCTTCCATCTCCTCCACTGGTTCTGTTTGAAGCTCCTGCTGGATATTTCCATATAAAAAGTAGGACAGGTATGCTGTTTAACTCCATTTCAAAATTTATTTCATTAAAAGAGATGTTTTAAAATAGTTATCTTCATTAAAAATTCTGTTAAAAGTTACTTCTAGCATATTTAATGGGGAGAAACAGTTTCAAAAAAAAGTCTTATATTTTATTCCACAATAAGATACTATTGTCGTTAAGTCTTGAAAATATATAAGATATTCAGAAAATTGTGTCCATATGGCAAGATGGCTGGTGACTCATGGCCCATAATATTGCTCATTGTGCATGACTAAGCAGCTAGCCAAATGTGCAAATATAATTAGCCACACGTCTCATCTGTGAAAGAGTGTCTTTAAAATGAACCCGGTTCATGGAGAATATCAGGTTCATTAACTCTTCGGGGCCATTAGGGTGCTATTTAAAAGGCATTTATTCTCTGTGACATAATTTTCCAAATCAGACTCTAGTGGCTTGTCTTGGGTATTCATTTACTTGAAGATACCTAGAGAGAGGGGGTGGAAAAAGAAAACAAAAGAAGGATGGAAGGAAAGGACAATTTTTGTATTCATATTATGTCATGTTCTCAGTTTGCTGTTTTCATTTTTCTCTAACAAATCTATATTTTTACTTTTAGAAATATCTACACATTATTTGTAAATATACTAATAAATAACTGTAAAAAGTTTTTGGATTATTTTCTGAGTCACCATAATTAAGGAAAAACAGGTAGTATGTCTTTTAAATACAGATTTCAGATATCTATAAAAGATTATTTTCTATCTATCTATTATCTATCTATCTATCTATCTATCTATCTATCTATCTATCTATCATCTGCCTACCTACGTACCTATCTCTTTAAGAAACAAATAACTTCAGTAAGATCTTTGAATTTTTTTAAATTAGCTAAAACTCAACTATTGAGCATATGCTATATTATGGGGAAAATATGTACCCTAAACATATAGAAAAACTTTATTGGAGTTATAGTTCTTATTAAAGACTTCAGAATTCTTACCTATTTAGAAGTTAAGTAAGATAACTTAAAAGCTCTTGGGGATCCTGGGTGGCTCAGTCATTAAGCGTCTGCCTTCAGCTCAGGTCATGATCCCAGGGTCCTGGGATCGAGCCCCGCATCGGGCTCCCTGCTCAGCGGGAAGCCTGCTTCTCCCTCTCCCACTCCCCGCTGCTTGTGTTCCTGCTCTCATTATCTCTCTCTCTGTGTCAAAGAAATAAATAAAATCTTAAAAATAAAATTTAACTTAAAACTCTTATATTGACTTGTAAATTATATTAATAGAGCCCAGTCATTTTATAAATTGGGAAAGTGAAAATTATACTCTGAAACAATATTTTTGTGTATTTTCCATATAGGCAAACAGGAATTTTATCACTTTTATTTACTTAAAAATACTTAAAAGGAAATCTTAACACTTTTGTTTTATATATATTTATTTTTTAATTTGCTATTTTATTTTTATACTAATAAACTTGATATTCCAATCAAAGCTATTATAACTTTTTCCTATTGAAAAACATATGTGGGATATAGGGCAAAGTCCTTAACAGGTGCTCTCTAAAGAGTATATGGATAAATATCTACACAGTAGAAATGAGACAGATCAATTTTTAATTCACATTACTTACCATTTTTAAATAACCTGTTTTTAAATAGTTTTCTGCTAAAATTTCCCTATGTAGTTTCAAACTCCATAAAATTGTTTGAATCTATATAAAATAGGTCTACCATGTAATAGCACATTTTGGAAGATATAGAAACACATGGAAGAAATGACAGTGAATGTTTAGCTATTTGAACAATGTTTCCAAAGGGTTTTTGTGGGGGTTTTTTTGCCTCCTTTAAAAAAATTGAGATATCATTGACATATAATAATCATGTAAGTTTAAGGTGTATAACATGTTGATTTGATACATTTATATATTGCAATATGATTCCCACCATAGCATTAGCTAACACCTCTATCACCTCATGTAATTACCATTTCTTTTTTATGGTGAGTACATTTAAGATCTAATCTTTTAGTAACTTTGAAGTATATAATAAAGTATTGTTGACTATAATCACTATGCCATGCCTTAGATCTCCAGAACTTATCTTCTAATTGTAAGTTTGTGCCCTTGCAATATCTTCTCAATTCTCTTACCCCCTCAGACCCATGGTGATTACCATTCTGCTCTGTTTCCACAAATTTGGCTTTTTAAGATTCCATATATAAATGATATCATACAGTATTTGTCTTCCTCTAATGTATATCGCACTCAGCATCATGCCCTCAAGGTCCATCAGTCTTGTGACAAATGATAGGATTTCCTTCCTCCTTATGGCTGAATAATACTCCATTGTAAACATATACAGTATTTGTCTTTATCTATTCATCCACTGATGGACACTTAAATTGTTTCTACATCTTGAAGAATTCAGATATCTCTTCAATATCCTGTTTTAATTTCTTTTAAATATATACCCAGAAGTAAGATTACTGTATCATATGGTAGTTCTATTTTTAATTTTTTTAAAAATAAACTCCATACTGTTTTCCACTGTGACTATACCAATTTATATTTCCACTGATAGTGAATAAGTGTTCCCTTTCTCTACATTCTCACCAACACTTGTTATCTCCTGTCTTCCTAATGATAGCCATTCTAACATGTGTGAGGTGATATCTCATTATGGTTTTGATTTGCATTTTCAGTATGATTAGTGATATTGAGCATCTTTTTTATGAACCTGTTGGCCGTTTATATGTCTTTGGAAAACTGCCTATTCAGTTCCTCTGACCATTTTATACTCAGACTGTTTATTATATAATTGATTTTATGAGTTCTTTATATTTTGGATATTAACCCTTTATCAGGTATATGGTTTGCAAATGTTTTCTACCATTCCATAGTTTGCCTTCACATTTTTTTATTGTTTCTCTCATTGTACAGAACATTTTAAGATTAATAGACTCCCACCTTGTTGATTCTTGCTCTTGTTGCTTGTGCTTTTGTTGTCATACTAAAAGTCATTGCTAAGACCATTGTTGAAGAGCTTTTTTTGTGTGTTTTCTTCTAGGAGTTTTATGATTTCAGATCTTGTGTTTTAAGTTAATTTTTGTGCAAGGTGTAAAGATGGATGAGTTCAAGTTAATTTTTCTGCATGTGGTTATCTGGTTTTCTCAACACTGTTTATTGAAGAGACTATCTTTTTTTCATTAAGTATTTTTGGATCTGTGTCAAATATTAGTTGACCATGTATGTCTGGGTTTATTTTTGTGCTCTCTGTTCTGTTCTATTGGTCTGTGTCTGACTTTATGCCTGTTTTTAAATTCCCCAGGCCCCGTGGTGTGACCCATTCGGGGCACACCAGGGATAATCCACCCCCCACATGCACACGTATGTAAATACCATGTTGTTTTGATTGCTACAGCTTTGTACTATAGTTTGAAGTCAGGGAGCATGATACCTTTAGCTTTGCTCTTCTTTCTCAAATCGCTTTAGTTCTTTGGGGTCTTTTGTGATTCCATTCAAATTATAGACTTGTTTCTTTGAATTTATGTGAAAAATGTCATTGGAATTTTAATAAGGATTGCATTGAAACTATTGCTTTGGTACTCCCAGACATTGGCTGAGAAGGGTTAGAGCTGGTTTACAAGCAATTTCCAGCTCCACAGCCCATAACAGGGTCTGTCTGCCTATATCCTGATGCACATATGGGCAAGACTCCTCCAAATCCCTTGATGTATGATGTTGCATCTCACAGTTTCCACAGATACATTTTTATTCTTGGATAGATTATGAATTTTGGGTATGGAGTGTGTGTGGGATAAAACATGTCTTATGCCACCATGATACTGACATTACTCTCCCTTGTTATATATATTTAAATATTTTTTTAGTTGTCACGAGCTTTAATTTTGTGATTTTTGACCACCATATGATTTATTTTTTTTTAAGATTTTATTTATTTATTTATTTGACAGAGAGAGAGATAACGAGAGCAGAAACACAAGCAGGGGGAGTGGGGGAGGGAGAAGCAGGCTTCCCGTGGAGCAGGGACCCCGATGCGTGGCTCGATCCCAGGACCCTGGGATCACGACCTGAGCCGAAGGCAGACACTTAACGACTGAGCCACCCAGGCACCCCACCATATGATTTAATTATAAAATCTAATCTTTGGGGTGCCTGGGTAACACAGTTGGTTAAACATCCAACTCTTGATTTCAGCTCTGGTCATGATCTCATGGTTGTGAGACTGAGCCCTGTGTTGGGCTCCACATTGAGCATGGAGCTGCCTAAATTCATTCTGTCCCTCTCCTCTGCCCCTCCCCCCACTCTTGCATGTACACTCTCTCTCTCTCAAAAAAAAAAAAAATCTAATCTTTATCTAATACACATTGGCATATTTTCTATGGGTAAAATTTTCTTTGTTATTTAATTTTTGATGTTTTTACCACAAATCCATTCTCCCCCTGTATTCCAGCACTCTTTTCTCCAGTGGTAACCCATTTATCAGTTTTGATATGTTTATATTTCCATATCTTTTCAACATTTAATTTTTACTGAAAACATTATTCCCTGTGTTTCTTTGTTGAACATTATTTGACAGAAAAGATAAAAAGTTTCTGAAAATATTTTACTCATATATGTTAATATTCTGTTTATATAATAATTATATTTCAACTAAGCAAAAGCTTCAACTTGGTTAGTCTCAGCAGAGAGTCAAATTGAACAAAATATGTAATAAACCAAAACACAGAAAGGCAAATCACAAGTCTGATATCCATAAAGAATATTAAAAATTGATTATAGCCTTTCCTATATCTCTTGAATAGACTTATTTTATTTTGACTGTAATTCTTGAATAGAGTTCATTGCTTGATTCATAAGAAAAGATCTTATCATGACTCTTAACCTCTTCAAAGTTTCATTCAGTATGAGTTTTTAGTCCACAGACTCCCTTTCTTTATTCTTTTTGTACCTATTTTACTTTTTAAAGAAATTGATTTTCATTCCTTCTCCATGCATTGCATATATATATCCTCGCTTGACCTCTTTCAGTTTTTTTCTTTACACATTATTTTAATCAGTATGAGAAAAATCCCAGAAACCAGGAGGAAAAGAAAAAATATCTCTTTATTTTGGGATTTCAAACAAGCTATAAATATTTATACTTTGATACTTTTGCTCCAAAATATATGGATGATATATGATGATCACATTTGTTTATATGTCTCTATTTTCCAACCTATATAATTATTGAAATAACAATTTCTTAGAAGAGAAATTATTGGTAATAAAATAATATTAATATAATAATAGCAACAATAATAATATATATTATATATCTGGCCCTGTTAGTTACATTATCATAAGGCCTCATGACTTTATTGATGTGGAAACTGAACCTCAGGTAAATTATACATTTTGACCAGGGTCACACTTCCAAGGAAGAGTTGTAGTTGCAATGTAAGCACAGGCAGTCTTATCTCCAACTCACTATTTTTCACTTTTCTACCCTTCTGGTATATATGCTGTTTTTCCAAATTTTCTACAAAGGATATTACTTCAATAATCGCTATGTATGTCTGTTTTAATTTGCACAGAGAATTCCTTAATTAAAAGTTGTTTATTGTAAGAACTCATGGGGAGGTAAGAGAAAAAAGAATGAGTTTCAACAGCTGTACGGTCATACCTTATTGAACATACATAGTGTTCATTATAAACCCTATTGACCAAAAATTAATTATAAGCCCTAAGCATACAACTGCTCTATATTCTAACAATCATACAGGCTGAACTTTTTCTGTCTCTTCTGCATCAGATTTTCCAGAACTAAACACTGACTTGCATTAAGTCTTCCAAGTGATGAAGTGACTGTGTTAATCCACCACTGACTAGATCACTCACTATCCTATAGATGATGCTTTGTAGTCTGGTGTCATTTACTGATGCAAATCAGCTAATAACAATAGAAGGATTACATAATACAACATGCAAGATGCAAGTGAATACTTTTGGCCAATTTTTCTTAGAATGGAAAAAGAAAAGAACTGTGCACATGGCATCAATAAAGGTACGTAGAGTTTTGTACATATGATCAGAAAATAAAAGGATCAAACAGTAAAAAGAATTAGTGAAAACCAGATCAAAATTCCTAACAAAAAGAACACATGTAGTTTTGAGTCCAATGCGATCATTGACCATATTTTACTCAGCTGTATTTTTCTTTCATGTAGCACAATCCCCCGAACAAATTGATAATTTTCTAAACTAATGAACCTGGAGGTCATGAAGGAAAGGAATCGTGAAACAAAATTAACAAGGGACGCCTGGGTGGCTCAGTCGGTTAAGTGTCTGCCTTTGGCTCAGGTCATGATCTAGGGGTTTTAGGATCCAGCCCTGCTTTGGGCTCCCTGCTCAGCTAGGAGCCTGCTTCTCCCTCTCCCTCTGCCCCTTCCCCTGCTCGTGCTCTCTCTCTCTCTCTCTCAAATAAATAGATAATATCTAAAAAAAAAAGAATTAACAAGATTTTCAACTCATTGGAATAGGGTTTAAGAGAGGACAGGAAATTGCAAATTTTAAACTTGATGACTCAGAAGTTTAGTTTCAATAAAATGGAGAAAGAATTAAGTATAAACATATGGAAGTATCTATAGGAAATTTAGACTATATCTAAGTTGGATTCTTCTTTCTCATACCAATCAAAATTAAAATTTCTCTGAGCAATAAAATTTATTTATTTTGACCCAAATTCGATACATCATATTCTACATTTTAAAGAATTATATAATCGCATTTATGTCTATGTCTTATTTTCTCAGTATGTTTCCAAGGTCAAGGTTGTCTTTCTACCCAGTGTGAACCCAATGCTACTTAATTATGTATTTCTTGATATAGGAACCATACAGAAAATATTTAAGTATAAGTGACGGTGTGCGTGTGTGTGTGTGTGTTCACCCATGTGGGAGTGCTTGCTGGATAAGTTCATTAATCCGTTTGTCATTCAATTCTGCCACTTGCATTGTTCTGTTCTGTTTTGGGGGACTATTCTTGTGATTTTGTTATGACAGACTCAGTTATTGTGTCACCTGATGCATATGTATGACAGACTCTGAGGTGCCAATTTCACTTCAAGTATTAATCATGGCATCACATTTTAACCCTACTGATCATTTTGTGGCCAACAGTTTTAAAAGTTCCTTATTTAGAAAAAAAATATTTTTTGGTTTCTGCCATAAATAATGCATAACTATACTCTTTTATCATAAGCAAAACTAAGTACACATGCTTAAATATTCTATCTTGCAGCAATACTGAAGATGCAGGTTTAAATTTTTGGCAACTCTTGTTTTTGTTCTTTAATTCCATTCTTTTGACTGTTAAAAAACTAACCTTATGTGCAACTGAGATTTTAAAGAGAGTTTGTGTTTTTGAAGCTCAGGATATCTTCCATTTTAGTTGATCTAATAACTACAGTACTGACTAATCACACACATATAATCAGTATCTAAAATAACATCAATTTACTGACTGGAGAGTTTCATTTAAATTTTATTCTGCTTATGGGTGCCTCAGTGGCTCAGTCAGTTAAGTGTCTGCCTTTGGCTCAGGTCGTGATTCCAGGGTCCTGGGATCGAGCCCCACATCAGGCTCCCTGCTCAGTGGAGAGCCTGCTTCTCCCTCTCTCTCTGCTGCTCCCCCTGCTTGTGCTCTCTCCTTCTCTCTGTCAAATAAATAAATAAATAAAATCTTAAAAAAAAAATAAAGTTTATTCTGCTAAACATCTTCATAGTGATATAAAATAAACAGAACATAAACTATTTTCAAAACATTCTTTCTCTGTTGTATAATACACTTTAAGATACAAAGAGATACTTTCTTTACATGAACATCCCAACAAGATACCACAAAAAGGGCGTATGCAGGGTAAGTATGTGTGTGTGTTGTGGTGGAGAGGTGGGGGGAGGGAGAAAGCCCTGCCTTAAGATAGACTATGGAGGATTGTTTTCCCATATAAAATTTAGAAATGTAACAGAAATTGTTCTCCTTAAATCAATATGGTTGTTATATTTTAAGATCTCAAGCAATGCAGGTTAGAAGAGGTTGTTGTTTTTCCATGTGGCCAGTTTGATCAATGTATTAAATGTGGTGCTAAGCTGATTTTCAGGGTTTAGTTTAAGCAGCTAAATCTAGAGAGTTAGCTGGTTGAAAATATTTTTAATAACATAAAAACAGATAATCTTTGGATAATCCATTATAGCTCACTATTATGTGTTTCCTTTACATTTTCCTTTATATTTTACATAGCATCTGGGTAAATAAATCCGCTTCTTTATTTCCTTGTTTCTTTTTTCTTCCTCCCTCGCTCCCTCCTTTCCTCCCTTCATTCCTTCTTCCTCCCTTCTTTCCTTAATTATAATTTTTTTAAATGAACTTCTTATTTTTAAGATCATAACTACACTTTAGGTCCAGATTCTGTGTCCTCAGTTTCAACTAATTTTAGCGCTAAATTGTTTTGAAGTTTATAGGGAAATTAGAGCTTTCTTATTCCTAATGTCATCTTGGTAAATTTCTGGAAATATGGAAATAGTCTCAGGATGGTACTGAATCTGCTGGCTAATGATGGGTTAGAAGGTAGGCCTCTGGTTTTTGTAGTGTCCTCATTTTATTTTATTTTATTCTATTATTTTATTTCACTTCATTTTATTTTGTTGAAACAGTTATTTCCTGTTGAGAATAGCACTCTATATTCTTGAGACAATTCAAATTACTGCTATTGTCAATAGATATAAATTAGCACAAGTGATGCCTGCTGAAACAGTAAAAAGAGATAGAATAAGTTTTTTAAGATGATATAAGAATGGCTCGAAAATATCTTAAATTGTAAAATATTCTTTTTTTTTTTAAAGATTTTATTTATTTATTTGACAGAGAGAGAGATAGCGAGAGCAGGAACACAAGCAGGGGGAGTGGGAGAGGGAGAAGCAGGCTTCCCGCCGAGCAGGGAGCCCGATGTGGGACTCGATCCCAGGATCTTGGGATCATGACCTGAGCCGAAGGCAGTCGCTTAACCAACTGAGCCACCCAGGCGCCCCAAAGAAGAATTTTTCAGCACAGTGTTTATAGGCGTTTGGTCACGTAACCTGGCCAGACTATCTAGAGTCAGCTAGCTCAGTTGAAATTGACCCTGGGGGTTATTTGTGGAATTTTGATTTTAAACAGCACATCACAAATCTCTCAGTCTTAACCTTGATCAACAGTCAAAAAAAAAAAAAAAAAAAAATCCAAAAACCCAGATACCCATGAATCCCCAACGACTTTCTAGTTTAGCCATAAATCAGTTCTACCTCTCCATACTGTATGAAAGACCCTTGGTGGAAAGTCTTCTAGAGCGTCCTTGCACCAAGAAGTGTACTCGCTCAGTTGCTTGAGACTAAATTCCATTTTTTCTTCCATTTTTGTCACCAGGTGATTTGGATTCAATAATAATCTGAGCTTTAGTAGTTTGATTTAGTTCTTGCTGAATTTAGCTTGCTTAGCATAGTATGTCTAACAAAATAGATATTTGTATAGGGTCTTTGGGTCTATGTCACAGTATAATATAATTGGACACAGTTGTTTGTAGTATAAACTAATTAGATCTTTTCATTTTAAGGTGTACCACATGATAAATAATTCGACCTCGTTCTTAGCATAAGGTACTCAAGCCCAGGTTTTTGTATTAAGTATCTTGAGTTTTGATTTGAAGGTGTATTATTTGGTAAATAACTGGGCTTAGGCCTTTGTATAAGGACATTTTTTTTTTTGGAAGTATAAAATTTAGTAAATATTTTGGTATTAATTTGCTTTTCTCTTGCTTTTGCTATCAGCAAAATTAGTTAATAGTTAATAATAATAATAATAATAATAGCTATTGCTATTGCTTATCTATATCATCGGTTTGCAAATTTTATTGTAAGAGACCACATAATAAATACTTTAGGCTTTTTTTTGGCTACATACAATCCCTATGGCAAATTCTTCTTTTGTGATTTTTACAAACATTTATAAATGTACAAGTCTTCCTTGGCTCAAGGGCCATACACAAAAAGTCATGTGACCTGTTAGGCTCATTAGCCATAGTTTGATGGCTACTACATGTATGAGGACATAGTCCATGCGTTTTTGTTTTGCTCTTAACTGTCTTATTGTAACTGACTTTTTTAGAAGATTTTACTTATTATTTATTTGAGAGAGAGAAAGAGAGAGCATGAGCAGGGGGAGGGGCAGAGGGACAAGCAGACTCCCTGCTGAGCCAGGAGCCTGACGATGAAGCGGAGCTCGATCCCATGACCCTGAGATCATGACCTAAACCCAAGGCAGACATTTAAATGGCTGAGCCAACCAGGCATGCCTCCAGCTGAATTTATGAGAAACTCTTCCACAAGGAAAAGCAGGGGCATAGACCCAATATGTGTCTAATCCAAGTAGTCCCTAAGAGCTAATTGTTGGAGGTCTGTTAAACTGAGAACCAGTTTGTAAAACCACAATTAACCGAATTTTGTCTTGGGCCACAACATCTTTATATGCACACTTCCTATATCATTAATTTGTAAAATCAGAAAATCCTCATCACAAGCAAATTTCCATATGAAGTAGCCAATTTTTGGTCAAACATCTGTATGTCACATACATTTTTAAATTATCAATTTGGTCATAACTTTCCTTTTTCACAGCTTTACATTTACATATTTCTCAACTAGTGTATCTTGTTCACTTTACCAATAATAATAACTTGTCTAAGTCCAGGATTTGATAGAGAAAATCATCACCCTAACTATATAACCTAGTTCTTCCCAGCTTTCATTAGCACAACCAATCTAAAAAGTGATATAAAGCTATGATATACATTAATCTTGCCAGTAATGATCTGTTTTTTTAAGCAATGGATGAATTAAGAAAAATAGTCTTGTACTAGAATTATCAAGGTGTAAGAATATATCCACCATAGAAACACCCAGAGAAAATATTCCTATGGCTGTAGAAAATCAATTACAACTTTTGTGAGACTCCTTTATTATTCTTTTTAGGTCTGAATTGAGCTCTTGGTGTCATCTAAGACCAAGGATAATCACTTTGTGGAGCTATTTGTTGGACAATTCCAATGATATAATTTCCCCAAATACTCAGTGGGCTATGTATCCTTACAAAACTCCAAAGATCTGGTGAAATAAATATTGACTAGTGGAAGAGATAACCAAAAATGCTCATTTTGTCAGTAAGAGTTGGAGAATTTGAGATGACCTTCAAAAATTTGTCATTTACGGGGCGCCTGGGTGGCTCAGTCGGTTAAGCGGCTGCCTTCGGCTCAGGTCATGATCCTGAAGTCCTGGGATCGAACCCCGCGTTGGGCTCCCCGCTCAGCGGGGAGTCTGCTTCTCTCTCTCCCTCTGCCTGCCTCTCTGCCTACTTGTGCTCTCTATCTGTCAAATAAATAAAATCTTTAAAAAAAAAATTGTCATTTACTGTGGCTGCCATATTAAATAAGGATATCCAAACCCTGGCTGCACAATGATCCTATCTATTATGCTTATTTTAAGCATAGATAAGGAGATAGACTTATAATAGGGGAGTGGCTATATATGAACCATCTAATATATAATAGTTCATGAATCATTGGGATTTGTCTTTTGTTACAGAAAAATTATGCCACATTCATTGTTGTAATTTCATTATTTTTTCACAGATAGTGATTTATTGTTTGTACAGCAATTATTTTTTGTCAACACAAGATGTGTGTTTGAACTTCAAAACTGTGTGTAACTCACATTTCTTATTCAGATCATCTATATTTGCTCAATATTTTGATCAAGGAATGAGGTCTTAGATGAGTTAACTGAACACATAAATACAGGCATTAATATAATTATGACATTTTCTCATATTACAAGTTGTAATCTTTCAATTTATGTGGAGATTTTTAAATATCCCTAGATTTGTAACATTAACTTGAAAGTTTATCTTTACTTACAGTACTAGATTTTAGTGCCTTGTAGCTTGACAATCTCCCACCAATTCCACACCAGTATTAATCAGTATTAATTTACTTCTTCTTCTAACCTTAAACCTGACATATGATCTCCTAAGGGGGTGAATAAATTTCTTTTTCAGCATTTGAAATCATCCCTTCTTTGATCTTATGAAGAAAGACTAACAATATTCTTTAATGTTATACCACTTTGATCTTGGTAACATTTTATGTGGAGCTCTGCTTCGAAGATACAATGAGTATGATTTGGAGATTCTAATTTATAATTTATACTGCAATTAAGTCTAGGTGTAAACAATTTACACAATTGTGGAAATAAGTTTATTTTCTGGCACTTCAGTGAACATTATGATATCATTAAAAATGAACCATGAAAATGGAACTTTACATTATTCTATGTCTGTATCCTTGTTAGGTACTTTTGCAAAATTGCATTTGACATATTAGGCAGTGAGTCCATGATTGGCTCTGCTCAAATGAAATAGATAAATATTTCAAAGTATATTAGTGGAACACGTCAAAGTATTGAAGCTTGATGATTTTAACCATTATTATTGTTCTTTTTTTTTTTTTTTTTGCTTTTAACCATAATTTTTTTTCATTATGTTCAGTTAGCCACTGTATAGTACATCGTTCGTTTTTGATGTAGTGTTCAGTGATTCATTAGTTGCGTATAACACCCAGTGCTCATCACAGCACATGCCCTCCTTAATACCCATCACCCTGTTATTCCATCCCTCCACCCCCCTCCCCTCTGAAACCCTCAGTTTGTTTCCCGGGGTCCATAGTCTCTCATGGTTCGTTTCCCTCTCTGATTTCTTCCCCTTCAGATTTCCTTCCCTTCCCCTATGGTCCTCCTTGCTATTGTTTATGTTCCACATATGAGTGAAACCATATGATAATTGTCTTTCTCTGCTTGACTTATTTCACTTAGCATAATCCCCTCCAGTTCCATCCATGTCAATGCAAATGGTGGATATTCATCCTTTCTGATGGCTGAATAATATTCCATTCTATATATATACCACATCTTCTTCATCCATTTATCTGTTGAAGGGCATCTCAGCTCCTTCCACAGTTTGGCTATTGTGGACATTGCTGCTATTAACATTGGGGTGCATGTGCCCCTTCTTTTCACTACATCTGTATCTTTGGGGTAAATACTTGGTAGTGCTATTGCTGGGTCATAGAGTAGTTCTATTTTTAACATCTTGAGGAACCACTGATAGAAAGGAAGGAAATCGAGGAGGCCTGGGATAAACAGCTAAAAACCCAAGAGAACAGATTTAGAGAGATTAACAATGACATGAAACATTCCAATGTCAGAATTATTGGGATCCCTGAGGGGGTGGAGAGAGAGAGAGGACTAGAAGGTATATTTGAGCAAATCGTAGCCGAGAACTTCCCTAACCTGGGAAGGAAACAAGCATTCGTGTTCAAGAGGAGAGAGGACCCCTCCCAAGATCAATGAGAACAGACCAATGCCCCAGCATATAATAGTAAAACTTGCAAATCTTAGAACCAAGGAAGCCATCCTGAGAGCAGCTTGGGGGGAGACATTATGATTGTTCTATGTGGGAACTTCTCATTTAAATGGTTTCTGGCTCAGTCCTTACAAAGCTGCATTTCCTAGAGTTCTACTAATTACATATGGAGTGCCAAAAAAGAAGAAAACATAAGAAGCATTAAATTTATGCCTGACAAGAACGTTATTGTTTACAATTGGTGAAAAAAATTGCAGGAATAAGAGTGATGGGACAAGAGAAATTACTAGGGACCTACCTATGCTTAAGGAAAATAAAAAACAAACCAATACCTGTCTGTTGAAGTAAATAAGATAATATCTCTAGCTTTTGACTCAGAGGTGTTCATCCAGAAAATAAAATCCTTATTCTACCACTGAGTAGGTTCAGTCTCCCTAGTGTTTGCCCACTTCCTCACTCCATAATTCAACATCCACTTATAACTGTTCCTTATTTTTTTTTAGATTTATTGAAATATAGTTGACATGTAACATTGTGAAAGTTTAAGCTGTACAATTTAATGATTTGATATACATATGTGTTTTAAAACAATTATCACAATAAGGTTAGTTAACATCTCCATCACCTCACATAGTCTTTCTTTCTTTCTTTCTTTCTTTCTTTCTTTCTTTCTTTCTTTCTTTCTTTCTTTCTTTCTTTCTTTCTTCTTTCTTTCTTTCTTTCCTTCTTTTCTGGTGAGAACACTTCTCTTAGCAACTTTCAACTGTATAGCAATGCAGTATTTTTAACTAGAATCACCATAGTGTACATTAAATCCCAAGAACATATTCATCTTATAACTGGAAGTCTGTACTTTTTTTTTTTTTTTAAAGATTTTATTTATTTGACAGAGAGAGACACAGCGAGAGAGGGAACACAAGCAGGGGGAGTGGGAGAGGGAGAAGCAGGCTTCCCGCGGAGCAGGGAGCCCGATGCGGGGCTCGATCCCAGGATCCTGGGATTGTGACCTGAGCTGAAGGCAGACGCTTAACGACTGAGCCACCCAGGCGCCCCAGCAGTCTGTACTCTTTGACGTACATCTGTCCATTTCCCCCACTTCCCAAGCCCTGGAAATCACCAGAACAGAGGAGAACATAGAGAAAAATGGACAAGGGAGTTCTAAACTAGCAGGATCAGAGACTAATTGTTTGGACCGTCTCCTGTTCAACCTGTTGGTGAATGAGGCATTTCCAATGTAGGGTTTGGGAATGGTCATATACACAACACATGATACTAGACAGTTGAAGTCATGGCAGTTTGTCACATATAACAATTATATATTATAATAGATAAATATGTAATACATAATTATACAATTATATATTATATATGTGATAAATATTTTTATTTTATATATACATATATATTAAACTGTATATATACATAAATATGATTGCCACTTTATTAGTCACATATGAAATTACAGAGGAGGAAGACACCATGCCATCCAAGGTTACATGAGGTTTGTACTTAAGAATGAACAAGGAGGGGTTGTGGGAGGCAGATTTTATAGTAAAAAAGATGAAGTAATTTCTAATTCTCAAGAGAATGTGATTATATGTTTTTGAATAATGTTTGGGGCTGGCAAGGAACTGAAGCTTGCTATACTGAAGGCAGGCACTGTACCTAGAGGCTATTTGGCTATAGGACCTTATTCGCAGGAGAAAGTTAGGGAGGGGAGCATGTGGTTAGGCCATTTTTGGCCCTCCAAGCTTCTGATGTTATGGCAGCACATAATATTGAATCTTAATTTCAGATATTGCACCCATCAAAGAACATTCTATACCCAAAGGGATTACAGTGTTTCTATGGACCAAAGACTGATATCTGGAATTATGCGGTAAAAGGTTCACCAGTGTAGAGGATATGTCACAGGATAGATAACTTTTCTTTTTAGTTATGCAATCTCCAGATAAAGAAAGGTGCATCCAGAATATAAAATTACCTTATGTTACATCATGGTGAAGAAATTACAATGCATTATGAAAAACTATTGGACCTTGATCTTGATGATATGACTGTGAATTATTGAGTTATTTCCCCTGAAAAGGGCTTAAGTGCATTTTATAAGCAAATAGAAAGTGAATTTGGTATTTGATGGATTCCAGTGGCTATTAATGGTCTTCGCAAGCACTTAATTTCTCTTCCTATTTGAAGCTAGCTCTGGCCCGTGGCTTGTTTCAGCCAATGAAATATGACAAAATATCATATTTGGCACATTATTTTCTCTCTGCTATGCTAATGTGAAACGTTATATATGGTGCAAGCTCAGTTGGCTGGAATCCTTGAGTGCTCCATGACCCATACTGACAGGCTACTTCTGATTTCAGCACCACCGCTGTAATATTTTCATGAATATTAGCATGTGCAGTTGCATTACTCTATTGTATTTTATTTTTTCCTGTGGACAACTAATAGGTATGTAGCTTGTACTATACACACACACGTATGTATTTATAAATACATTTTCTTGTTTTAAGTGTTTTTTTTCATGCAGCTTTACTGAAGTATAACTAACACAATAAATTCTATGTATGGCAAGTGTACAATTTGATGTTTTGGGGCGCCTGGGTGGCTCAGTTGTTAAGCGTCTGCCTTCGGCTCAGGTCATGGTCCCAGGGTCCTGGGATCGAGCCCCACATCAGGCTCCCTGCTCTTTGGGAAGCCTGCTTCTCCCTCTCCCTCTGCCCCTGCTCGTGTTCCCTCTCTAGCTGTGTCTCTCTCTGTCAAATAAATAAATAAAATCTAAAAAAAAAAAACAATTTGATGTTTTGTTATATTTTATATACCCATGAAATCATCACTATAATCACGATAAAGAACATATCTCATTTCCAACAGTTTCTTTGTAAATTCTCCCTCTTGTCCCTCCATGACCCCCTTCCATCCCCAGAAAGCCACTGTTTTAGCTTCTGTTACTACAGAAAATTTTATTTTCTAGAATGATTATAAAAATGAAATCATACAACGTGTGCTTCCTCTTACCTGGCTTTTTTCACTCAGTATAATTACTTAATTCAACATAATTATTTTGAGATTCATGGCTGGTTCATATGGTAAGTGTCTGTTTAAATTTTTAAGAAACTGACAAACTGATTTTCCAAAATGTTTGCTACATTTAACACTCTGATCAATGGTGTATAAGATTTCTAGTTATACCATATACTTAACCAGCATTTGGTATGGTTAATCATTTTAATTTTTCACATGTTAGTAGGTCTAATGATACATAGTTGTGTTTTTAATTTACTATTCCCTAATGATTGTTTTTTTCCCTCGTAATAGATCATGTTTTCCCACACCTTTGCATGACTCTAGATGGTGTGTCTGACACCAGACAGAGTGACTTTTTCCTTCCCCTGTGTGATGGATAATTTTTTTTTTATCCCTCAAATATTTTTGAGCTTTGTTCAGGATTATCATAAAATCTTGAAAATGGTTTGCTCCTTTTCAGTCTTGTCTTAATACTACTGAATACTGTTGTAGGCAGGAATAGAAGAGCATTTAGTCTAGGGTTAAGTTCTCTCCACTACCGAGGCAAGACTTTCTGAATATTCTACCTGATGCCCCACAAGTGAAGAGATTTTCCAGTATGGTTGGTGAGAGCAGGCAGTTTTCTGGCACTTGTGAGCTCCAGAGATTGTTTTGCTCTAATCCTGTCGGTAGGTCTTTCCACACCCTTGGGTAGTTTCCTGATCAATACGTAACTGAATTCTTAAAGGGATTACCTGAAGATATCTGGGGTTCTCCTCCTGTGTAGTAGTCTTCTATCTGATATATTTTCCTGCAGTTCTGACCATCACACTCTGCCTGCCTGGGTTCCTTTCTCTGTCTTATCAAATCAGGGAGACTTTCTGGGTCTGCTTGGGTTCCTGCTGTCTGAGCCTTGAGCCACAGCCTGGAAATGTCTTCAGGCAGGAAACTGGGGAAATAATTGGACTTACTTTGTTTGTTTCCCATTTTCTCAGCAATCATTCTCCTTCACTGCCTGATGTCCGATGTCTTGAGAGCCACTGTTTCATATATTTTGCCCAGTCTTTTAGTCGTTTGAGAATAGGATAGTAAATTTTGCCCCGGTTACTGCATCTTGGCCAGAAAAGGATGTCATGTTTTTTTGGTTTTTTTTTTAATTATACCATGAACTAGCCTTTCTGCCTACTATAGGGAAGGTTATAATAGATGCAGGATACTAAAAAATTGATACAAGACAAATTAAAAAAAAAAAAAACCTCACATACAATTTCTAAATAAGTTCTGAATATATATGCATGTGTGTGAGTGTGTATGTTTTATATGACAAATGAGCAACAGTAATAAACAAAAGCAATGTATGAATCAAGATTCTGTGCAAAACAGAAGGACCAAGAAGATGCTTGCACAATTTTTGGATAAAACAGAACAGTTGAAGTCAGATGGTTACCACTAAGTTTTGGCCTTAATGTCATACCACTACAGCTAGGATCAAGAAGCCAGGACACTGCTTCTGTCCCCCAGAGTTTGGGAAACAGTCTCTGCCCCTTTTAACAGTGTTGCCACACTCATCATTTTCTTGGAACATGAGGCTGGTAATTAGACATTAAGACATGGAGCCCAGCTTCTGCTAACCCTCATTGTTTTCAGAGCAAACTTAATCCGCCCCAAATACTCCAGAAATATGGATCTGCCTCACTTCCAGCTTATAAATGTAATATCTACTTTACGTTCAGAACTCTAGCTACAATATTTAGGTTTCTAACCCTAGAAATACAAGGTAAAAGAAAGGTTGTGAGTATCAATCAACATATCCATCAGACTCCATCCGTTTGGCTACTTAAATTCCACTCATCGCTTTCTATACATAATGAATGTCTGTCTTCCCTGTACGACAAAGCCAAGGAGGATTTCCAGTGCACCATCAGTCATGATATTCATCTCAGAGTGATATCCATTCTCTGCTTATTTGGTCAAAATTCTGCCTTGATTTTCTGTAAACAGAAAACCAATTTATAAGTCAACTATCAGAAAATACACCATATATGAAGTATTAGGGGAAAGGAAGAGCAAGCCTCTACCCATAATAAGGCCAAGGAGAAAATATTCATAGTCACTGTATTAAGAAATTCATAAGGAAATGTAGCTATATATATAACCATGGAGGTATTTGAAAGGAAGAGAGGCCACACTCAGTTACTAACGTCTACATTTCAGTTCTCAGGGCTACAGTCAATACTCAATTTACTCTTCTTTCACCCCATATTCCATGTGGCCTTTTCCTTCAGCCAGCATCTCAGCACTTTAACTTTTATTACTCGGTACTTTGAGCCATTAGTCTTTCTGCTTTTTCTATTATTCCAGGTTATGAAGGAGTTGAGCAATTTACCTGAGGATCCTCTGTTTACAAAACACACTCCTGCCTACCTACTTCATCTTGATAATCAGAATTAAATATCTCAGGGCAATAAACATCTCTCCTTGTTGATTTAATGGCGTAGGGTTCTAAAGTGGTGTGGTGACTGTATGGAAATGGTGTTTTGTTTTCTGAGTGAATTCAATTTCCAAACCAGAAGAGCAGACCTCAGGTGATTGAAAACAAAAACTTATTAGTGAATTATTAGGAAATACCATTTACAGATCTTGAACGCCAGAACAGCATGTTGTGGCCGTGGCAGAAACAATATCAAATATTACCTAGGGAAGGCATATCCATATCCACTGTAATTGCTTATTCCAGTACCTACAAATAGATGCTTCCATATAGCACATCCTATAGGACAAGATGCTTGCAGCTTATAGCAATGCCATTGTTAATTCTTTAAAAGGCCCCTTCAACTTTCATGAAAACAGTTTATTCTAGCTGAGAAAATGGTAAGATAGATTCCCTAGATATGAGCCATTCCATCCTCAATATTAATCTTGTTTTTGTTGTTATTGTAAAATGAATTGTTTATTCAAAAACAACGTTGTGTGCAACACCTGGGTGGCTAGTCAGTTAAGCTTCTGCCTTCAGCTCAGTCACGATCCCAGGGTCCTGCGATCAAGTCCCGCATCGGGCTTCTTCCTCAGCGGGGAGCCTGCTTCTCCCTCTGCCTGCCGCTCCCCCTGCTTGTTCTCTCTCTCTCTCTCTCTCTCTCTCTCTGACAAATAAATAAAATCTTAAACAACAACAACAACAACAATGTTATGCATATCATAACCATGAATTAGACATTTGGTACATCTGTAATTGATAGTTCTTAGAGAAGTCTTATGGCCAGAGATGACATATCCGTATCCAGCATAATTTTTTATCAAGGGAAAAAGGTTGCTTATTTAGAAAAGAAGGTGGTCAAACAATCAAAATTTCACAGGGTGATTTCCCAATCCTCCAAGGAAATGGTGTTAAATCAGGTAATAACAGTGTTCTTTGCAATTACGAGACTGTGCCCCATCAATGGCAGTGATGAATTTAGCCTCAGTGAGGTGAAGTGCTTGCTGTTTGATAGAGGGATGATCTCTATCCTGGCTGCTTTGTGAGTCTATTGATCAGGTTTTATGGTAGTTAGTGAAAGAAGCTGACCAGGATGGGTAAGCTTGTCCCTCTGATTATTGAGTGTCTCTTCTGCAGTACATTACTGTTTTGTCAGCATTCACATAGGAAACAAACATGTTCTCACTTGAGTCTCACCCCGAAATTCTATACATAAAATTCTTCCCCAAATTTCTTTATGAGGAATACAGCAACTATTTTGTTTTGTTTTGTTTGTTTGTTTGTTTGTTGTTTGTTTTAACTGCCCTTATCTTCTTGCCGTGTGGTTAGCCGTTGCCCACAAATCATTGCAGATTTGTACCTCTGGTACTTATTTTCTTTAGGAAAAGTATACTTCTAGATATACTGTTCAAAGTCCTGTCCACATGAGGGATTGATCTTTTCCACCAGCCTTCAGGTCCATCCTTGAGTGTGTAGGTAAAATGGGGAAACATTTCACTTTTAGCAGGCGCCAGTCAATGAGACAAAACACACTATAAATCAGACCTGAATTTGATTTCCTGAGTTGAGTGCTCGTTACAGTCTCTCCATGGGTCCATAGATGTGTACAAAATATTAGTGGCTTTAGGACATATAGTCAGTCCTTCCTCATTTATACCATTTCTACTTGAAGGAGCCCTGCCGTACAAGTATAGGAAGTAGAGACTATTTTTCACAAGAAGAATGGTTCTTAGCATAGCTTTCTTTCATAAGCTAGTGGTCTGTGATGTGCTTCTCTGATTGAAGATTTCTGCAGGCTCTGATCAGAATCCTGATCCAACAGAGGAATATCAATCCTCTATGGGATCTGCTGGATCAGCAGCAGCATTCACACAACACTGTGAACAATGGCCAGGAGCAGCTAAGCTTTTTCTTATTCTCTACTATTGAATTCATGGGTTAAAACCAAATATTCTATGGGACCTCCAAAATCGAAATAGATCTAATAAGTGTCATGTATTCTATTAGCTAAGAAAACCAGATCTTGTGATAGTTAAGCCCAAAAATCTCAGTGAGGAAAAAAAAAAAAAGCCATAATTAGATAAGAAGAAACAAAAACTGTTAATAATCACAAGTTATATGATTTCATGCATAAAAACATCCAAAGCAATTAAATTAATCATTACTAATTATTAGAATTAGCAAGAGATTAATAGGATGGTTGAATATACATTAATGCATGTATATACATTTTATTTTAAAACAAAAGTAACAAATAGTTTTTATTTATTGATTCTAAAATTTATATGGAAATTCAACTGCATGACCATTGTGAAAATGCTACTGAAGGAGAAGATATAAACACTTACAGAAAAAAAAACATGATATTATTGTAGGAATTGATAACATGATAATTGGGACAGAAGAGCAAGTCCAGGAATAGACCTACATATATACAGAAACTCGGTATGTACATCGTGGCCTTCCAGGTAGTGGGAGGAAAGGATTTTTAATAATCCATGGTCGGAAATCTGTCTATCCCTATAAGGGGAAAAGAAATGAAATTGGGCCTCACACAATTAAAAGGGAATCAATGACAGGTAGATTGAAGGCCTAAAATGTGAAAGTCAAATATATAAAGCCTTTAAAAGATAATATAGGAAATGATCTTCATGACCTTGGGGAAGAGAATGGTTTCCAAGACAAAACACAAAAGAACTAATGCAAGGAAAACATGGACATATTGGATATACATTAAAATTAGGAACTCTTAAACGTTGTGAAAAGATAATCTAAAGAATGGTGACTATATATTAAGAACTTCACAAATCAATGAGATAAACTTAAAAAAAGCAAACGAATAAATGGGAACTTTACAAAAGATGGACTCCAAATGGACAATGAATGTGTGGAAAAGCACTCAACGTCTTTAGTAACCAGGCAAAAGCAAATCAAAGCCATACTGTGATGTTCCCACATCACAGGTTGGTTGGCTAACACTAAAATCTGTCATATCAGTACTGGTGAGGGTGTGGATCTGTGAGAACTCTTCTACACTGCTGGATGTCATGCAAATCAGACACAAGTTTTGGAGAACGGGTTGGCAATTCCTACGAAAGCTCACCATATGCATATCCCATAATTTAGCAATTCTACTTCCAGCTGTAAACCCTAGAAAAAGAAGTGCATATCTATTCCAGAAAACATGCATGGCAATATACATAGAAATCATCTTTTAGAATTGCCAGAAATTGGACACAACGTTAGAATAAATGAATAAATTGTGGTATAACCACAATAGATTATATAGAGCAATAAAAACTGATGAACCATAGCTATAGTCATTGGGAGGTATCTTGACACCTTAAAAAAGGAAAGAAAAACAACGACATAAAAAACCATATACAAGACAGAAAAGAAGGCTAAGAGGTATCGACAGATAAACATATGTCTTCTTACCAACTCTAAGAAATTTTTTCCTTGGTCACTTTTTGTCTGTCAGAGTACTGAACATAAGTCATAAGGACTGAATATTATAATCTGAGGAGGATAGGTTTTAATGATACTGTTATCACACTGAAATCTAATGAGCAGGTTTGATTCTGCTATGTTTAACCTTTGGGCAATGATGGTTTAAAATATTTTATCCAGTCATGTGTATCATAACTTTTCATTAAGGTTATAAAGAAAAGCAGGAGAAAATGAGGCTAAACTGTCATTTCCCGGTGAGAGGATGCTTATTTCTAATATCTCTGCTAAGGAGGATATGATTGAAAGCAAATGTTTCACTCTTTTGTTCTCAATTTTTTTTCACCTCAAATCTGAAGAAGCTCATACTCCTAGACATTTCCAAGATAAACAAACTACTACATGAATAATGCTTTGTGATGTTATTGCAAATGCTAATGTAATGTCTTCTCTCAGCCCATTTTTAAGAGAATAAAGTCACAGGAAGCTCCTCTGAAGAGGCAGCAGTAGATATGGTTTTTAGACTCATAAATCCACTGTCTTTGGCCATGGTGAATAAAGTGAGGGTGAATGGCTGAGGGAAGAGCATTTAATCCACAGACTGGCCTGAATTTATGGTGAGGCCTCCTGAGAAAGATAACCTGAGTCAAACAAACTCTCATTTTGGGGAATATCAGTAGCAACTGGGACTGAAATGATGTACTGCAAGAGAAGATCAGGGGGAGCTGAAGTCATTACTGACTCTAATGGGGATTTTAATCTTTCTGACTTCTTAGGTTCTTGGCGATGCTTTTCTAATGTTATCCATATACTTTTAACCCCATCTAGTGGGAAATATACCTCAGCCTAATTAGGTTTTTGGCTTTGTGTTTCCACTTCATGGAGACCACTTCTTCTAGCATTCTAAAGATTCAGAACAGTTCACTAAAATATCTATAGTTTTCAGACTTTTGATTTTTCTGCATTTTTTCCCTCTTTCTTTATTCTGTTCTTTTTTCTGTTGTATATTGCTTATCATAAGTCCATGATTTCTTTTTCTGGCTTGGGAGAATTATAGGATGAACACGATAATCACTGATAGGACCTCTCACTTTTACACTTTGGGGAACTGGCACTGAATGTGCATAGTGCAGTGTTTAATCAGTTGGTAGAGAAAACACATTTCAAAAAACATATGGAAATATCCAAAGCCTCAGGGTTCTAGAGGGCAATGTGAAATACTAATTTATGAGTAAATCAAAATAAGAGCTACACAGGAATTTTGAGTAAAGTGAAGCGAGGATGTGGACCAGGGTGTAAGTAGAAGAGGAGGAAGGTTGGTGTTCATTATAAAAGTCTAGACATAATGGCAGAGGAGGATTGAGGAGGCATGGCATGGTTGCTTTGAAAAGCTTGTGTGGACAATTGCAATTGCATTCTCATCTGTGAAGCCTGTTTATGTGTTATACCTGACTTTCCATGAAGTCCAACTCTAGTAATATAATCCCAGGTTTCTTGTTCTCTGCCTCACATAAAATTTTTCCTTCCCTCCAGGCTCAGGAGCACAAGAAAACCCATGACTTATGGTAGATGAGGACCCTGGAGTAAACCTCTCTAGCACACCAGCCCATACCCTCAGTATTAGTTAACTCTGGTGAAATTGAAAGCTACTGGTCCATTGAGGGTCCCCATAACAATAAAACCCAAACCCAGTTTAAGCACTGACAAGATCCACCCAATACATTCAAAAATAGCAGAAGAAACATGACCATCTATTGGCATAACTAGTATTTATTTCAGACACAAGAGTCTTGCACATCATTAATCATCCAAGAAATCATCCATCATCATCCAAGAAATCATCCATAAATTAAAACTACAATGCCAACATACAATTAACATAGCAAATATTAAAAAGAAAGATTGAGAATAATGATGACAATGTTGTAAGGCAAATAGCTTTGTCAGAAATAGCTGGTAAGAATGTAAATTAATTAACTAATAATTTAATTATTAATCATATAATATATTAATTAAATTGATAATTTAATTATTATTAATTATGTAATTTATTAACATGAGTTTAGTCCTTGGCGAATTACAGATACAGACTATACCAGGTGGAGTTGTCACACAAAAGAAACTTTATTTGAGGCAAATAAGGAGATCAAGGGGACTAACTTCCAAAGCTGTGACTTTTAGAGCAAGGGTGAATGGGTTGCTTTTATTTAAGGTTGGAGTGAATATTCAGAAAAGGGAGTTTTGTCATTTTGTGTAGAGGTAGGCCTAAGGTCATCCATGCCTTTTGAGGAAACATGCCTATATATACATTGTATGTTATGTTAATGAGGTTTATGCTCCTCCTCTGGTGGAGACTTTAGCATTACAATGAGGAAGAGATAACAGTCCAGGATCCATCTGTGGTGTTGTGAGTCAGTGGTTGAGCTCACACTGGTTTGGGTGGTCTGGACTGGCCAGAGCTCTTCCTCAGGGCTGTTGTTACTGCTTGAAGGGGTAGTTTCGGTTTCTATCATCGCATGCTTTGCCCATTGGGTCTTTTGCCCAAGTTAAAAGATAAACTGGAAGGAAGAACTTAAGGAAAATGTGGGACAAAGGTCAGTGGGCACATGCAGATGGCAGTAAAGGTCAGGTCCTGGGGTCTTGCTGGTGACAAACTCAGTTTGAATGCTATTTGGAAGTATTTACTAAAACTGATGTGTGACTCAGCAATTATATGCCCAAGGAAATTGTGTATGTATTTATACCAAAAGATATATCTGAGAATGTTCATAGCAGTATTATTAATAAAAAGGCAAACTGGGGGCATCTGGGTGGCTCAGTTAGTTATGTATCTGACTCTTGATCTCAGCTCAGGTCTTGATCTCAGGATCATGAGTTCAAGCCCCACATTGGGCTCCATGCTGGATGTGGAGCCTACTTAAAAAAAAAAGGCAAACTGGAAACAACAAAACTATCTATAGTATGATGGATAAATGTATTATCATCATGGAGTCACTACTACATATTAATGAAATGAATGAATTACAAGTGTATGCATCATCAAGGATGAATTTCACAAACATTATCTGAAAGAAGACAACACAAAAGTATATACAGTAAGTTTCCACTCATATTAGTATTAAAAGGTGATAAAATTAGTTCATGGTGATAGAAATCAAATCAGCACTTTCTTTTGGGTGACGATTATCAGCTGTGATGGACATTTCTTGGTATTTTCTGGGCTGTTGTTAGTATTCTTTATCTTGTTTTATGCTATAGTTACATAGGTTTATTAAACTTTTCACAGTTCATCCATATGTATTATTATGAACTATGACAATTTTTATAAATAAAGTACTTAATTCATAAAAAAAAAAAAGGTTCCAATCCATCTTCCCTGAAAGAAAACAGAATAAATAAAGGAATTTTGAAAGTAAACAGGTGTTGGAAGATCAGGCCTTCAAGGATGGGGGCAATGAGAACCATGTACCCTGGCAAGCAGGAGTGCTTTATCACTGACATTGTTCATAATTGCCAGTTCGTCATGATAATTGAAAGCAGACTGAATTTTAACCAGCGTATTATTGTTCTTACATCTCTACGAACAATGCACTCTCTATTGTCTATATTCAGGACAGACCATCCTCATGACCCACCCCCGTAATGTATCACCACTTTGAACAAAAAGCAAGCAGGAATCGCAATTTCAAAATCAAACAACATATTATTCTAAACAATAAATTAATCATTTATATTGAGAAATGTTGTGTCAATACACTGACACAATAATACAATACTCAAAAGAGTAACTCATCAAACTTTGTAATGATTGGATCACCTGGGTCACTCAGTCAGTTAAAACATCTGACTCTTTTTTTTTTTTTTTTTAAAGATTTTATTTATTTATTTGACAGAGAGAGACATAGTGAGAGCAGGAACACAAGCAGGGGGAGTGGGAGAGGGAGAAGCAGGCTTCCCGCGGAGCAGGGAGCCCGATGCGGGACTCAATCCCAGGACCCTGGGATCACGACCTGAGCCGAAGGCAGACACTTAACGACTGAGCCACCCAGGTGCCCTAAAACATCTGACTCTTGATTTTGGCTCAGGTCATGATCTCAGGGTGATGAAATCCAGCCCTGAGTCGGGCTCCACGCTGGTCGTGGAGCCTGCCTAAGATTCTCTTCCTCTCCATTGGCACCTGCCCACCCTAACTCACGCTGTCTCTCTCTCTCTCAAAAAAACAAACAAAAACCCTGTAATGATCATGAAAATATACATGAATATATAAAAATACATAATGTAAATTTATATCAATTTGAAATCAGCAAACATTTATTGAAGGCTACTTTGTGTTAAGCCTTCTTCTAGGCACTTTGAAGACATTGATTAATAAGTTAAAACTCTCTGTGGTTATGAAGCTTTTATTCCAGTAGATAAAACCAACAAATAACCAGTTCAGGTGGCTCAGTTGGTTAAGTGTCTGCCTTTGGCTTAGGTCATGATCTTAGGGTCCTGGGATCAAGCCCCACATCGGGCTCCTTGTTCAACAGGAAGTCTGCTTCTCCCTCTGCCCGCCACTCCCCCTGCTTGTGCATGCTCTCTCTCTCTCCCTCTCTCCATCAAATAAATAAATAAATAAAATCATTAAATAAACAAATAAATAAATAACCAGTTCAACAACAGTAGCACAAACAAATTCACACATCATTTTCGAAAGCTGCTAGATTCATGAGACAGATAAAAACAAAAATAAAGAAGACCTGAATTGTGTAATTAACAAGCTTAGACTATATGTTGAGTGTTAAACAGGTAAACCATAAATACATTCTTATATAGTATACATGAAATGTGTACAACAAAGTCATTATGTATTAGTCTACCATGGAAGCCACAATTATCAATCTATTACCAAAAAAATGTTCACATAGACAATATATTTTTTTAATTCAATAAGTGTAAGAAATGTAGAAGTCAAGAATATAAGTATAGGCTAAAAATTCTGTTATGTCTGAAAACAAAATAACATACTTAAATAGCTTTTAATTCAAGATAAAGGCTTGGTCTCCCACTCTACTCTTTCCGAGGTAAGTGGTAGAGGGTGACTCTGGTGCATCCTTCATCCCTGCGAAAGATTTTTCAGTTCTGTTCTTCCTTCTGCCCAGCCCAGACTGTTACCTTGCATGCTGGAAGGCTTCAGGAGCTCCAGGGCATCTCTCTCATTGCTCTCCTTGCCCTTGCCTTCAATCAGCTTGTGCTGATGCCCTGCAATCAGAAAGACGTCCTGCACCTGGGCACATCTCTCTTGGGTCTTCTGCCCTGCCCACCTTTCCTGCAAGTGGTGAAGTCCTTGGGAAATAGAGGGTGCATGAGTGCACCCTGGAGTTGGGACTTGGACTCTTCATAATTCTAGCCACCAAGCCCTCCCAGTGACAGTTAAGGATTTGTTAAAAATTTGTCTAGTTTCTCCACAATTCTCAGACTAGCAGTTCCTTCTCAACCTGCTTTCTTTTTTTCCCCCCCCCCTTTGGCAAGTGCTGAAAGCAATGAGGGTATTTTCTCCCTTAAAAATAGGTAGGGGCACCTGGGTGGCTCAGTCAGTTGAGCATCCGACTCCTGATTTTGGCTCAGGTCATGATTTTAGGGTCCTGAGAGCCAGCCCTGGCTGGCTCCCAGCTCAGTGGGAAGTCTGTTTCTCTTCTTCTCCCTCTCCCCTTGCCCCTCCCCCAACCCAGGTGTGCCCATGTGTGTGCGCTTGTGTGCGCTCTCTCTCTCTCTGTCTCTCAAGCAAATAAATCTTTTAAAAAAAAAGGCTAGTCACTTTCTGGAAATTCATTTACATTTCTTTACATCCCCAGCTCTTTGATGGGTTTTGAAAAATACTATGATTTTGTGGTTCATTTGGCTTATTCTCATATTTTAAGGAGGAAAAATGATTTCCTGATAATTTCTACACCCGACACAGCAGCATTCTATTTTGATTTTAAACTAATGACTACAAATTACATGACTATAAGCTAATAACTGTAAACAGAATATTATCTAAATCTGAAACCAGTCATTGTCTTTAATTGTTTCAGCTTGGAAGAATTTTCACACCTGGGTTCCACTTAGAGATGACATCCAGTTATTTCCACCATACTGTTTTATTTACTCATCCATCACATTCATCCAAACTCAAATTCCACTGGGCGTCTGTCTTCTCATGCACCTCCACCCATGATGGCTATGCTTATTATATACCAGAGTCAGCAGAGTGGCTTCTATTCTGATGCTGATCCTTCCCCCATGTCCTATAAACTCATTGTCCTTTACATTTCACCTGATTCTAGAATATTTTCTTCTTGCCTCTTAAACTACCTTGGACATACCTCTCCCTGCTACGTAATTATGTTCTTTGCAGTTTTTGAAGATTTCTTATTGTGCTATTCCCTATAAGAAGTGTTGCAGATGGTAGTGCAGTATGATTTTTCTCACTCAAAATTATTTCTTTCCTAAACATGACATTTTTGTTTTTAGAAAAATAGTCCATTTGGAGCTCATACATCTTCACATTCTTCTGGTACCAGTTCATGTTCTCTACCTTTGTTAACATCATGATCTGAGAAACTTCAGCAAATAAGTGGATTTCTCACAGAAGGGATCACGTACTTGGCCCCTGATTCCTCTAACCCAGTGATTTTCACCTCCACTCCATTAATTTCATCTCATAACTATATCCTGCAGCCTACCATAATATTGAACAGCTTTACCTCTGAATTAATTAAACATCAAGATAGCTTAACTACAGCCCTTCTAGCTCTCACTAATTCCCATATTTACTTACCCTAATGCATTCGTTACCTTCCCATTCTGCCCCTATTTATTCTCAATTAATGATTTTCAATGTTTATTCTCCCTTACAATCTAGAGAGACCATATAATAAGACTTTAATTTCTTTCTCAAGACTCCCTCTATTCAAGACTTCATCCTTTTCTTTTCATTGCCTTATAGTTTCTCTTGTGAAAAACCCTAACTTAATTATGTCCTCCTATTTCATTCACTTTCCAGAAACTGATAATAAATGTCACATGGTAGAAAATTCTATACATCTTTTTTTATTACAAAATTTGAACTTGACCATTGGCTACTTGACGTAGTTTTGAATATTTTCATGATAACTTGATTAACATTCAAAATGCATTTATTTGACTGATAGATCCTAGTACCCAGTAGAGTAACATAAAATGTAAATCTGGAGCTACAAAGTTTTATTTTATGATTTTTTCTTTTTAATGTATCTATATACTGTATAGTAATTATATTTAATACAATGGATATATCAAGAAATATTACATTAAACTCTTTTTGGCTTTGACATTGGGTATTACATTTTAAATGAAATGTTTCCCAGCCATTATTTTTATCTTGATCTTAGGTTTTGCACATTCAGGAGGAAGTATTTGTAAAGATTGAACAGCAAATTGAAATAATGATAAGCAAAACACCCTCGAGTTTGCTATATGACTAGCACACAGGAATATTAAAAGAAATAAAAATATCTGAACGTTAACTTTCAGAGCTTATCTTAAAAAGCTAATTTGGAAATGACAGCACTTTTGAATACCTGCAGTACATGGGAAGTCAAACATTGTCAACAGGCTAAATTTGGTACCACTCTATGAAATAAACAGTAGATGATTCTTGATCTCCTACTTGAATTGCTTATATTTTAATATTTGAGCTAAGTTGTAAAATGGTTAAGATATGTGAATTAATAAATGTTCATGCAACTTGAAATACAAACCCTGACCTTAGCCAGAATTATGGGACTGATAAAAAGCTACTGGGCCAGTACTCACTGCAGGGAATTAAAATGGTAGTGCCTAGTAAACATGTTCTTCAATTAATCATTGAAAAGAAGGTTAAATGTTTATAAGCAACATCTTTCAGAATCTAAGGCCTTTAGATGTGGTAGTAAATGAGAAAGACAACTGTGCTTTAGGACATTATTCTTCACGATGCTTTCAGTCTTTAATGATCTAGGGCCATAGTCCAGGAAGTGTATTACACATTTGGAGGAGTCCATAACTTTAAAATCCTTGAAGGTCATTAAAGATGCACATGGCTCATGTACAGAAATTCTGGATTAAAAAAAAAAAGTCATCGACAGGAATTTGAATTTTACCTTTGGTAGTTACCACCATGTCTTTGCATACCACCACAATTTCCAACCAACAGCTGCTAAAAGCAAATGAATCTGCACAAAAGAGATTATACATGTGTTTTGTTTTGTTTTGTTTTGTTTCTTAAATAAGATGGGAACTTGTGTTGAAGCTAGAGGAACTGAGGGCCAAAAATAAGTAGGGAAAATAGTGACCCGTGACTTTATCAAGGCATCATACCATTTTAAACTTTGGGATAGGTAGTCTGTAGGATTTCTTTTAGTCTTCAAAATACTTTTGAATACTAGATTTTCTAGAAGTGGTAATAATAGCATTGCAGTAAGGATTTAAAAATATGTTCTCTTTTGTGTCTTCTGGGGAAAGCAAGCATATCCATTACTGGTTAGTGCATATATATTATTATTATCATCCTATTCTTGCATATGCGGATATTCCTTTGCATTCTCCATGTCTACTATTGCATTTGTTATCTATTGCAGTATAATAATTATCCTAAAATCTAGTCACTTAAAGCAATAAACATTATCTCACAATTATTATGGGTTAGGAATCCAGGGGCAGCCTAGTTGGTACTTCTGACACACAGTATCTGTAATCAAGGTTATCACCTGGGACTTCAGTCACTTATGCCTCATTTAGGGATGGATCTTCTTCCAAACGTTATTCATGTTGTTGTTGATAGGACTCAATTCCTCTGAGTTATTGGACCGAAGGTCTGTGTTCTTTGCTGCCTGTTGGATGAAAGAGGACTCAGTTCCTCTGGGTTATTGGATGAAATCTGGACTCTGTTCTTTGCAATGTGAACCTCATGAGAAATACTACAATGGCATAAATACCAGGAAGAAGGGATCATGGGGAGCCATTTCTGAAGCTGTCTACCGTAATCATCTTATTCAGGTCTATAACATAACTGAGAGTGAAGAAAGCAGAAAGCATTAGATTTATTACAATTGCTCAAAATACTGCTGTCTTCATGGGAAAAAAAGAAAAGGCTAACAGTTATACAAGCCCCCCCCCAAAAAAAAAGTAAAAAAAACATCTATGAGAGTCAAAAAATATAATTTAATCTTCAAAAAGGGTTTTCTCTAAAATGATGCTCTGGGACTCCCACTAAAACATTTACTATTAACACAGCCTGTGATCCTGCTGTCTGAGTTGTTCAAATAAGAATTTTAAGTGTTGTTGACTATGGCAACATTTTTTTCAAGACATTTGAGTCGAGTTTTGAAAAGTATCCATCAATTCTCTTTAATTCAGGAGTGTATCATATACTCTTTGTATCACTTATATTTTATAGATTCTCAGTAAGCATTCATAATGAAAAAGACCGCCAAACACTTAACCTGTATTTTAGGCATTCAAAATTAGTGGAATATGTGGCTACTAATTTGAGAATTCATAGGTTGATTGAAGAGACAAGAGGTATGTAATTGGAAAAACACACAATGTTTCCAAGCAGAATAAAAGTAGGTGTCAATATATAATAAATTAAATGTCCTTAATAATGTGAGGTAGGACTTAGTTTTGAGATAGAGCAGATCAGGATTCAAGGAAAATAATATCATTAGGTGGGCAGCTATTATTTATTTAACTAGAGTGTTTACTTTCATCAAATAAAGATAACTATTTGACAGGATTTGCCTCAATATTCAACAAAAATAATGCAGTTTATTGCTTTGAATACCTAGACAGAGTCAAGATGTTTGGTGAAAAATGACAAGCAAACAAACATACAAATACATACAAACTTTCATATATACACATATATACAGACACATGCATAAATGAGTATATAAATAAATGTGTGATCATGAAATTAGTGAATTAGTGAAAACTTGAAATATCTCCAGCTTTACCAATTTGATAAGGTAAGAAAAAAAAAAAAAACCTCCAGAAAAAATAGAGGATCTCTGGGTTTTGGCAAGTTAAAAGCAATACATGGATAAATGTTATTTTTTTCTTTACTCGTTTCTATTTTTCCTAATTTTAGCAATGCATATGCCTTTCTTTTATTTAGAGGAGAGTAGTATTATTTTGAAATGCAACAAAAATAAGTAATAATAATAAATAAAAGAGATGTCAATATCTCTTTTCATGTGCTGCTTGAAAGAATTTCCTACACAATATATTGCTATATTTCATGCTATAAATCGAGAAATGCCTTTTATAATGTATTTTGTCACCCAGGATTTTTCTTGTGCATATGTCTTTTAAACATAGTCTCATACTTGGTTGCATTCCACTGCATATGTTCAGTTTAGCTTAGTTTTACATCATCTTCATTTCTATAGGTGAAGATCGATAGTGAAGGCAAAGTTCTTATCATAGATAACTTTTTTCCTGTGAAAAAGGTTAAAAACGTTCTGTATATTTGTTATTTCTTCTATTTTTAAACTGTTCGCTATTCACAATGACTCTTACATCACCCAGAAAGGGCACACTTCAGCTGTGATTTACTATCTTCCGATTTCTGACAGGCTTTGTTTATCCACAAAAGGACTGGTTTTACATATGCATTTACAGACTGTCTTACTGTGTCTCCCGAAATGCTGACCTCATCAAGGAGGGGTTGACACTTCCTCTCTCCATCAGAATAAAAACTTCTCTTTGCTCCCTTTGGTTCTGCCCTTGCCCTTGTTTTTGCAAATGTTGTATGTGTCTTTTCTTTCTACTACAGAAAATTCATTTACCAAAGTATCATTGTAATACCTAAGTCCAGTATTGAGACATAAATAAAGCAAAGAATAGACTATATTTCCGAATAAGCATGCCTGCATCCTGATTCCATCATTCACTAGTGATATAACTTTAGATACATATTTGAAAACTCTGTTTTAGCTTCCAAGAGCAGATGAGATTGGACGCGTTCAGGGTGGGATGGCAGTAGACTGAAAACTCTGTTTTAATGGTGGCCAACTTAAGATGGCCCAAGAATTTGATCATATTGAAGAACTGAGACAGAACAAATTACTGATCAAAATGACAAAACAATTAGCAATTTTTCACAACCAAATGCCCAGCCAATGTAATAACTAAAAGTAATCCTACAAATGTGTTAATTAAATATTAATGTTTAAGCATAACCCCAACCACCTCCAAGCAATAATGATAATGTATTGATAATGAATTTCTATTCACCCAAACTATGGGAATTTAACATTTGCTATGTACATATATAATAGAAGTTATGTGACATTTTAAATAATTTCTTTGTGGGCCACTTTTTAGAGTGCTATACTAGAACCTTCAGCCATGAGTTAATATTAGTGCGTGCCAAAACTAACTTTAGTAACTTTAATAACCAATAAGCCTTCACTTTTTTTTTTTTAAAGATTTTATTTATTTATTTGATAGAGAGAGACACAGCAAGAGAGGGAACACAAGCAGGGGGAGTGGGAGAGGGAGAAGCAGGCCTCCCACCAAGCAGGGAGCCCGATGCGGGGCTCGATCCCAGGACCCTGGGATCATGACCTGAGCTGAAGGCAGACGCTTAATGACTGAGCCACCCAGGTGCCCCAAGCCTTCACTTTTATGTACAAATTAAAACATGAGATTTAAAAAAATTATCCCATGAAAAACAAACAAAAAGAGGCCTTGCATTTTTGAATTAGCTTTTAACTAAGCACAGAGTTTCCATTAGTCTACTTATGTACTACAGAACATATGTTGGTAAATATTTTAAAAAATATTAAATTTATGATTATAAGCTAAATCTCTTTATATACAAGAATCTCATCATACATGATTCAAGTCATTTATTGAAAGAGAGAGAGCGAACACATGTGAGCAAGGAGGGGAGGGGCAGAGAGAGAGGGAGACAGATAATCTCAAGTAGACTCCTAGCTGAGTGCCAAGGCCAATGTGGGGCTCAATCTCACCACCCTGAGATCATGACCATGAGATCATGACCTGAGCCAAAATCAAGAGTCAGACACTTCACGAATGAGCCACCCAGAACCCCTAAATCATTTCTTAAATTGCTCTATCATGTTCCCTCCAAGTGTGTTACATGGAACACCGATTTTTCCTGAGTCTACACAAGAAGTAAAAATGAATTTCTGATTCACTTAATCTGGGAAATACTGGGTTTAAAATGACTAAAATTAAAAAAATAATCCTACAGGTCTCCAGTAGAATAATGAAATACACAGCGTTTTCCAAATATATTTCATTTATCGTATGGCCCTTATTTCCAAAGAGACTATTGTGAATCTAGAGTAGCATTGTTCAACAGACATTTCTTCAATGATTGAAGTGTTCCTTATCTTTGTTTTCCAAAACCCAAAAGGGTAGCCACTCTTCACAAGTGGCTATTCAATATTTGAAATGTAACCAGTGTGACTGAGGAACTGAGTTTTAATGTTATTTAGTTTTAATCGAATTTTGAAGTTACTTGCAGCTAATGGTGACTTTATTGGACAACTCAAGTCTAGATTCATAAAACACACTAAGACATGCTCTCCCATCATTACATTTTATAGTAATTTATTTAGTTGGAAAGTACCTCTAAGGGCACATCTAGTAGGAATGTGATGATTGTAAGTATCCCCATGGATCATGACTAGAGAACAGCACTAATAAGTGTACTAATGGTGAAACCAGTGGGCGAAGGGGAGGGGGATTGTCTGCAAATAGAAAAGGTGTAAGGGTCTGGGCACCTGGGTGGCTCAGTCGGTTAAGTGTCCAACTCTTAGTTTTGGCTCAGGTCATGATCTCAAGGTCCTGGGATCAGGCCCTGTGTCTCAGCAGGGGTCTGCTTCCCCCCCCCCCGCCTCCCACCCCCACTCCTGCATACACACACACTCTCTCTGTCTCTCAAATAAATAAATCTTAAAAAAAAAAAAAGGTGTAAGGGTCAAGAATGGAAGTTGGATGAAGCCAAAGGCAACTACAAATTCTAAATTGTATTATTTATTTCAGCTTTCTTTTTTTTTTTTTTAAAGATTTTATTTATTTACTTGAGACAGAGAGAATGAGAGAGAGAGAGCACATGAGAGGGGAGAGGGTCAGAGGGAGAAGCAGGCTCCCTGCCGAGCAGGGAGCCCAATGCGGGACTCGATTCCGGGACTCCAGGATCATGACCTGAGCCGAAGGCAGTCACTTAACCAACTGAGCCACCCAGGCGCCCTTATTTCAGCTTTCTTAGAGGCACCCCGCACGTATTCATCCTTTCTAGGTTACAAAAAAGGGCAAATAGGAATGAATAAGGTAAAATGAATTGTTATGTTCATGTTGCAGAGCTACTTTTCAGAGACGAGCCTAGAACCCTGAGTTACAGACATGGAATCACATTCTATTTCATTCCAATACTATTAAATTACCATTTTATTTATGATAATATAAAAAACTTTATACGGTTATGAGGACTGGCTTACTTAATAATTTTATCATTTCCACTAATTCTTATTCAAGGCTAAATGACAATATAAATATTTTAACAATGTTATTAAGGATGCCTGGGTGGCTCAGTCAGTTAAGTGTCTGCCTTCGGCTCAGGTCATGATCCCAGGGTCCTGGGATCGAGTCCCGTATCTTGCTCCCTGCTCAGTGGGGAGTCTGCTTCTCCCTCTGCCTGCTGCTCCCCCTGCTTGTGCTCTCTCTCTCTCTGTCAAATAAATAAATAAATTTTAAAAAAAAAGAAGAATTTTAACAATGCTATTATTAGCACTTGCTCAACACATCAAAGTGAGACTGATAACAGTGTAAACCTGTTGGACAGGACACAAATTGGCTTACATTTTTGTACATTGGAAACTGCTCAAAATTGAGTGAGCAAGAGAAACTAAAGAGTGGAATAAATGAAAGTAAACCTGAGAAAAAGGAAACTTCAAGTTATAGGAACACAGCATTTTATGCATTTAAAACATTTCCAACTGTAAAAATTTTGTATCTCAGAATTTATCTCATTTGATCTTCTAAAACTTCTAACAGTATGCATGGAAACATGGCAATGATGATGATGATGATGATAAGGAGGATGATGAGGAAAATGATGATGATAATGGTAATGTTTGTTCTGCTGTTGTCTCCCTTTTTAAACTGGATGTAACTTAAATAAAAACGAAACAAACAAAAATAAAGGAACTATGTAAGGTGATAGATATGTTAATTAGCTAAATTGTGGTGATGATTTCACAATGTATATGTATATTAAGTAATCACACTGTACACCCTTAAATATACCATTTTATTTGTCAATGATATGTCAATAAGGCTAAAAAAGTATAAAAATTAGATGTTTAGTTCCTTTAGTATTTTGATATAAGTATTTAATGCAATACATTTTCTCAAAATACCTCTTTAGCTGTTAATAACAGATTCTGATAGTTTGTTTGCATTATAATTATTTTCTAGAAGTCCTGTTGATTTATTTTGCATTTCTTTATTTACCCAAGAGTTTCGTGTTTATTGATAATTTTCTTTTTTTAATTTATTTCCTGAAAGTCTGATCTTATAACATTTATATTATTTTCTTGCTTTTGTGCTTGTATAGTTTGAGATTTCTCTCCCTCCTTCATAACTAGAGAATATACTTGTTATTAGTAGTATTTTGGAATTTATTAGTATTTTCTTTGTGACTTCTTGTGTGGCAAGTTTTCATCATTGTAACACATTCTTCTAAAAATAAGGTGCACTCTTTATTTTGGAGATATAAATTTTTACATACATTTGTAGAAAATCTACCTTATTTCTTATTGTTTGTTTAGTAATCAGCCTTCTGTTTGTTTGGTTTGGTCCAATGATGTATCCAAATGTGGGGAAGATTTTTCTAAGTTCTCTTATTACCAAATCTGTATTTGTATTTTTTTTTTTTTTGCATTCTTTAGTCTCAAATTTACAAAAATAGCCACTTTATTATTTGGTGCATGTATATTAAAACACTTTGTATTTTATATCCATACCTAATATTCACTGTTGTAATATTTAGAATTATAAAGTTCTTTATCACATTTAATATTTTTTGATTAGTATTTGATCTTTAATCTCAACAATATTTTAACCTTGATTTTTAAAAAATATTTGTATCTGCCTGGTATAAATGCAGTCATCTTTTTATTTTATTATTTTGAAATCAGTTTGATCCTGTGGTCCTTCTTTTTTTTTTTTTTTTAAAGATTTATTTATTTATTTTAGAGACAGAGCGCATGAGTGCAAGCAGGGCGGAAGGAGAGGGAGAGGGAGAGAGAGAATTTCCAGCAGACTCCCTGCTGAGTGCAGAGCCCCATGTGAGGCTCAGTTTCACGACCCTGAGATCATGACCTGAGACAAAATCAAGAGTCAGACACTTAGCCAACCAAGCCACTCAGGGGACCCAATCCTGTGGTCCTTTTGATGGAATATGGAGTCGGACCTGTTCTTTGTGAGGGCAGATTATTTTTTTTTCATATGTGAGTTAAGCTCATATATACTTACTGATATATCCAAGATATTTGGTCTAATTTCTGCAATATTTATTATTATATTTATCAATGTTCCACAGATTCCTCCCGGAGTCAAAGATTTCAATGACACAAATATTAGCACTTCACTGTGAATAAGTTTTTGTTATGTTTACTCTGTGAAATTTTTCCACTATATGGTCCACTTTCTTTTGTCATCTTGTTATATTTTAACATCTATGAGGATTTATAATAAATATTTTCTAGCTTACTTGTTTGCTAATATCTTAAAATACTGTGGTTCCTTCTTTCTTTAGATACTGACTTTTGATTCCCTGTCAAGAACAATACTGAAGTTATTATTCCCTCCTTCCTTCTTTTTCATACAACAACAATCTGGTATTATCTTAGGGTATAACTTTATTTTTTTTTAAGATTTTATTTATTTGACAAAGAGAGAGAGAGCACAAGCTGGGAAAGTGGCAGGCAGAGGCAGAAGGAGAAACAGGCTCCCTGCTAAGCAAGGAGCCCGACGTGGGACTCGATCCCAAGACCCTGGGATCATGACCTGAGCCGAAGGCAGATGCTTAACTGACTGAGCCACTCAGTCATGGTGGAACTTTCTAATCTTAAGTATGCTTATTAATCTTCACCTTCTCAAATATTTTAATTGTATTATTTCTATATTGTCAGGGCAAAAATTATATTTATTATTTTGTGAAGTTTATCCACATTTAAAAATATTAGTTCTGTATATAAAATACTCATTTTCACTCTCAGATATCATGCCATTTTTTATTCATTTTTTAGTGAGCGGAACTTATTCCCTGATAGGTATTCTTGGAAATATCAAGGGAAGAAATATTCCCTGACTCTGTTAATCTCCGTAACTATTTTCCTGTGGCCTTAAACTTTAAATTAATATAACTGAATAAAGGCTGACTCACATTTTCCTCTTTGATGATCTTAAAGTATTGAGGATATAAATGTTGTTACTGAAGGGGAGGAAAACCTCTTCTCTACCCTCAAGTTCTTGAAGGTATACCAAGAATTAAATTTACATGAGATGGATAAACTGGAGAAAAAAACAGTTTTATTACCTGTGCATGAAGGCCCAATAATGGAATGGAGATCTAAAGAAATGATCAAGTCTGGCAGTTTCTATATTTTTTAGACAAAGAGACAATAAATCTGTGAGGAATTGATAGGAAAAATAAAATTGGAAGCTTCAGTTAGTAAGGAATTCTAAACAATTTGGGCTCGGGTAATAAATTCATAAAAAGTAATATGTTGGCAGATGTAGGGTGGGATGGATGGTATTATTTTCAGTCAAATGTCTTCTGCTTTTTTTTCTTTTGGAACCCAATTATATTATATATATATAAAATATATAATTTATATATATTTATTTTATTTATAGTATTTACATATTTTAAAATTTAATATATATTTACAATTTATAAATTTGGTTAGGTCTTATTTCATATTCTGTATTTTTCTAAATATTATTTTTGAAATTTTTCCTCACTGTTTTTTTATTCTAAATAAGTTGTCTAGGGGCTCCTGGATAGCTCAGTTGGTTAAGCGTCTCCCTTCAGCTCAGGTCATGATCCCAGGGTCCTGGGATCAAGCCCCTCGTCGGGCTCCCTGCTCAGCGGGGAGTCTGCTTCTCCCTCTCCCACTCTCCCTGCTTGTATTCCCTCTCTTGCTGTGTCTCTCTCTGTCAAATAAATAAAATCTTTAAAAATAAATAAATAAATAAATAAATAAATAAATAAATAAATAGTTCAAAGTTTCAAATAAAGTGTTAGGTTAAACTTTTCAAATATTTTTTGTCATTTTACTGTCCTTTAGATCTTATTAACTTTATTTTCATCTTTTCATTTCTTGTAACAACTGTATATTATTTTAGAGTAATCTTCAGTTGTGTCCATTCATAAAGAGATGGATTTTTTTTCTGGCATCAAAGGTTTAGTTTTGTCTGGCTGTGCTTTGTCTTCTCGGTGAGCCATTTCTGTATCTTCCATCTTAGACACATATTCTGTTTTCCTTGTAGATCTACACCAAACCCTTCCATTAGATCTGTTCCTTTCCTTCAACTAGTGCTCAAATAAATTTGCATTATCTTTTCTTCAGAGTAAGCCCCTGCCCTTCTGAGATCATATGTTTGCTAGATCTCTTTTCACTCTCAAGGACTTGACCGTTATGGTACCATTGGTTTTTTAGTCTCTACTAAACTTTTATGTGTTTAACCCAACTGGAAACTTCGAGAATTTCTCCAGAATTCCCTGATCATGTTCAGACTTGTTTGCTCAGGCTTTCACTAAGGATGGGGATCTACCCTTTCTGACATGCATATTTGCTGATAATTTTTGGTCTCTGCCATCATCCCCTATCTCCTATTACTCCACTGCAGGGGATCCTGTGCTTGCTTTGATGTGATTGGTAATTGGCATTATGAGTTTGTGTGGTAGGGTTTTCCTCTTTCCCCAAATTCATACAGACCTCCAAGGATAGCATATTAGTTTTAAAATGCTGCTATGACAAATTGCCAGAGACTTGGTGGCTTAAAACAATACAGATATATCCTCCTACGGTTCTGGAGAGCAGAGGTCCAAAAGTACATTCACTGATTTTGTGAAAGTCAAGGTGTCAGTCAGGTTGGTTCCTTCTGAAGGCTGCAGGCAAGATTCCATCCCTTGCCTCTTCTGGCTCCTGGTGGCTGCGTTCATTTTTGGCTACATCACTCCAGTCACTATTTCTGTGGTCACATTGCCTTCTCCTCATAAAGACCCTAGCGATGGGGTGCCTGGGTGGCTCAGTCATTAAGCGTCTGCCTTCGGCTCAGGTCATGATCCCAGGGTCCTGAGATCGAGCCCCGCATCGGGCTCCCTGCTCCGCAGGAAGCCTGCTTCTCCCTCTCCCACTCCCCCTGCTTGTATTACCTCTCTCGCTCTCTCTCTGTCAAATAAATATCTTTAAAAAAAAAAAAAAAGACCCTAGCGATTATAGTGATCCAACCGTATAATCCATGGCAATCCCCACATCTTAAGATCCTTAATATAATCACATGCACAAAGTAATTTTTGCCAGTATCACAGTCACTGGTTTTGGGATTTGGATGTGGAGATTTCTGTTTTGGGAGGGAGGCATTATTTAGCCTGCTATAGGTAGGCAAGAATAACTGGGGGGAAAAACAGATAAATTATAAAAAATAAAATCCATCTTCAGACATAAAAAAGACTGAGTTCAAACAGTACTTGAGGAATAAAGATCCCAGAAAAAAAGGGAAAGCCTCAGAAGAGCGTATTCCAACTTAATGCCTTCGGGACGGGAAGGATTTGGAGGAGACCATTTTTGTAAATGATAATGCTGAGGACTCGGTATTTGGAGGAGCTGTAGATGGAAGAGAAAGTGCCTGGGAGCTGCTGTCTGTCTGTACTGGTATTTACAAGCTCACTGAGTAGTTTGAGCTGTTGTTACCGTCTTTTCTTACAGGCAGGCCAACAAAAGTGGGTTAGCAAGTCAAAAGCTTAGCCAGGTTTCCTCCAACCATCTCCCACACCATTGCACCACATGCAGGCACCCACCTGCTGCAGGTACCAGGGCTCAAGTCCGGCTTCAAGCTACAGAAGGGATTTTAATATTTATTGTTATCATTAGTTCCGGAGCTCCTTTTACTATGTATTTCTGGCTTTGGAAAACAGATTCCCATTTCATATATTTTGAGAGTGCACATTATAGGCATTTCAAATATTGTATGTAGATTGTCATACATTTTGGAGACTGTAGGTGAGAAATCGCTTTGACATTAGAGCTTATTCAGTGAAAGAGAGAAAGATAAATATACATGCTGGGGGGGCGGACAGAGAGACAGAGAGAGGGAGGTCTGCTACACTGGCTAATTTCCCATTGTTCAGAGGTTAAAAGACAAAATGATTCCTGAAATTCTTTTTTCCTCTTTGTGGGAGAATGCTGCCATAAAGATGAAGAAAAATGATAAGCAGAAAACTCAGGAAAAAGGATTTAGACTGGACAAGATGGGAACCATTATAGATGTGTGTTGAGAGTTCTAGATTCATCTCTTTATTCTCAATGGGCAGGTAAAGGTTATTAAAAATAATTACCTAAACCCTTTAATAAATAAAGTAAATAAATGTTTTTCTTTGTTTAAGCATACTTTTATTTTACTCGAATGTAGCATATGGTTCATTAAAATATTAGATTTTATTTTAGCAGGACGGCCTCAGCAACATTTCTAATATGTGGTGATGCATTTTAATTCTTACCTTCCAGTTTACAACTACTTCAGCATCTGCTGTGTGTAAACAAACAGTATGATCCACATCAGGTAAGTGTGTCGCTATTTATTGTCCTCTGGGAGAAAAATGGAGGATTGGCATTTAGTTGTATAAAAATGATTATTTGACTTTTTTAATTTTGAAAAAATATCACATTGGTATTTCCACACTGTTGAATGCATGAATCTAAGATGTGCATGCTAGCAAAATAGAAAATTTTATGTTATGAGAAAATTAGATTAGCTAAAAATCTAGTGTTTCCTTATATAAAACAACATGAACACAGTGTGTATAGAAAATGTGTATATTTACAATGCTGATATTTTACTATAGGTTTGGCTGCTTGCAATATATTTGGTTTCCTAGGACAATAAGACCTGAGGAATTTCCTGAGGTCATCACATCCATTTTTCTGACTTAGAGAAGGTCTGTAACAACCCAAACAAAACAATTACTCACCCAGCCTGATTCTCATGTCACCGTGGGGAAAGACTAGGCTTGGAAATAACTGCTACAAAGCCTCAAAAGAATGAGTCCATTTATAATAAAACACCAAAAAGCATGCAGTGTCTATTCTCAGGTCTTCAGTTGCTGAGCCTGCTCTGACATTACAATATTTCATAGTTGTTTGCGACGGTTTCATTTAGATAGTGCCCTTCGTTAAGCCATAGATATTTTTTATAGCATTATTAGCTCTTGAAACAATAATGACCGTGTGCGAACAATAAAGTATGAAAGACAATTTGAGGCCTAGAGTTGTAAATTAATGGTGGTTAGACAGTCATGTAACCTCTGGTCACTGCACAACAGCTCTCTCTCACGTGGAGGCAAGAGAAGTGAAATGGGGGTGAGTGTGGATAAGAGAGTTGTGGGACAGAATACAGGACTCTGAATCTGGTAAACCTAGCCCTCCGCGCCTCAACCCCACCCTTCCTCCCTGCCTCAGCTTCCCTCCTGGCTCCCTCAAACATGTAACAACTTTTTTAATAACAAAGGGAGACGAAAAATGCAATTTTACACTCTGTTGCAATCAGATCAGATTACATGTGGTCTCACCAAATTACACCAAAAGTGAAAGGTTAAAAAGTGATACATTTTTGGGCGCCTGGGTGGCTCAGTTGGTTAAGCGACTGCCTTCGGCTCAGGTCATGATCCTGGAGTCCCGGGATCGAGTCCCGCATCGGGCTCCCTGCTCGGCGGGGAGTCTGCTTCTCCCTCTGACCCTCCCCCATCTCATGCTCTCTCTCTCATTCTCTCTCTCTCAAATAAATAAAATCTTTAAAAAAAAAAGTGATAGATTTTTAATAGCATAAAATATTTGGGTTTCTTTCCCTTGAAAATTTGCAGCACGAACCTGCTGACCCTGCATTTGTCCCCTGATAAGAAGAGACTTCACAGGCATTCCAAGTTTCTGAAATTCAGTCACTGTAGGGTTCTAATATCTCCATGGTTTAACGTTTAAGAAATATGAAGTAGAAAGAGAAAGGAGAGTTGGGGACTTTCTCTTGCCGATTGCCATAACCTCTCCCTACCTTGTCAGATAGCGCCTGGGGCAAAGGCTGGAGATAAAATAGCCCATATTTTATCTTCATTCCAGAGATTTTGCCTCCCTGTCTTGTCCTGCAAGCGGCTGTCTTTTTCTTGTATTTCTTCAACTTTTTTCCAATAATTATTTTTTTTCCCATTTTAGCTTAAAAGTATTTGGATAATTATTTCTAAAACAATTCTGTAAGTATTTTGACAAAATAACTGAGCCCAGGAAGGTAAAATAATTCAAAGACTTTATCACATAATGCTTTTTGCTGATAATATAATTTTAAAGCATGTAATCTGACCCATACAAAACACAACGTAGGCAAAGCTCAAATACAGGGGTAGGTGAAATGTTCAGAGGGAGACAGTGAGACAGTTTTACCCAGGGATCTGTGACTACAAGAAATAGTCACTAAGATAGGTGATTAAAATTGACCCCTACCCTGCATGGCTCTCTTTTCATGTTTCCTACCGTGATTATGATTTCCCTTCTGGTTTCTTTTAGAGTTTTAATTAGAAAGAAGGTTTTCCAGGTAAAGGGAATCAGCATCTAAATAGAAGATAGTTAAAAAGAAATCCTGCTTGTTTTCTTCTTGAAATGGTGGAACACAATTTCACTGATACGAAGTCTCTTTCATATATACCATCTACACTACTGGGAGAGAATGAGATTTCAAAGAGCACACCAGGACTGAGAACGGAACAATACTTTGCAATCTGTTCATGAAATATGAATATTTTTCTTTACCCCTTTGGTTGTCTAGTACAGCTTACAAGCATTTTATACACATGTGTATTCATGTGTGTATGCATAAAAATCTGTATAAGTCAGAACACACACAGGGGTCACTGTCATGGATTAAATAATACTGATTACACCAAACCATTACAGGATATTTTCTATTCCTGTGAATAGTTTAGATTTCAAAGAACAGGGAAGAATTGTATACACAAGTATCTACATAATAATATAAAAATGTGTATTAGAACTATTGAAGTTGATATTCTTGTATAATTTTAGAATATTTTCTAGACCTAAAAAAATTTTGAATTTGCAGATGAAAATGCACTATGGGAAAAAATACTATGGTGTTATTGGCTGAATTGTGTCCCCCCTACCCCGAGTTTATAGGATGAAATCCTAACCCCTGATACCTCAGAATGTGACTATATTTGGAGTTTAGGTCTTTAAAGAGATAATTAAGATTAAATGAGGTCATTGGGGTGGGCCCTACAGCAATATGCCTGGTGTCCTCACAGGAAGAGATTAGGACACAGGAGCTCACAGAGGGAAGCTCGTGTGAGACATGGGGAAAAGACGAGACCATCTATAAGCCAAGGAGAGCGATCCTTAGAAGAAACCAACCCTACCTATACATTGACCTTGAACTTCTGGCTTCCAGAACTGAGAGTGAATACATTTTTATTGTTTAAACCACTCAGTATGTGGTACTTGGTTATGGCAACTCTAGTAAACTAATACATATGGAATATCAGATCAAACAAGTGAGAGAAAAAAAAAACTGGTATTTCCACATGTAAATAAAGAACATTTTCATTGTATTCAAGGGCAACTGATACATTTAAAAATTTTTTCTCAGTAAAAAATCATTACAAGATCAACATGAGATTACACTCAAATGCCCCTTTTTTCAAACTCAAACTTCTCTTTTATTGCTTATGCTATCCCAAAAGTAATAAAAATGATTGAAATAATTGTGGGGTTTTTTTCTTTCCATTTTGAAGGAAAAGCAATTATTTCCATGCTATTTCCACTGCCATTAAGGCTCAGATGATGGGCCCCAAGACCTCAAATTTGTTTTTTTTTTTTTCCCCTAGATCTGGAAAAAGTATTTCTTAACGGTTTACTGGAAATAATTTGCATAGAAACTTCCTTGAATGATTCCTGTTTATTTTAAGGTTTTTGTTCTAGATCACTCTTCCTCCAAATGTGCATATCTCACATGCTCACTCCTACTCACACCTGCGCAGAGTCCCCCTTAAAGTTTTCACTAGCAATGATGTCTAAAAACCACCCATCATAATCTATTCCTTTACATTCTTTTTTCCTCTATATGAGGAATTTTTATAAAGAAATATTTATTACCTCCTAACATATATACAGCTAGGCTTATTTGTGTTTTTACACACACACACACACAACGCACACACATGCACACACACAGAGAGGGCCTTGTTTTATTCACATCATATATTAATAGTAGAGATTTCTGAAATGCTGTTGTTATCTATTAGATTCAAAGGGAATGCACCTGTTACTTGCATATACTGGCCCATTTTCCTTGGATATTGCGAAATCACGAGCTGTTTTGGTCTTTGGTGATATGAATATATATATGCATTCTGGGGCCCTCCAAAAAAGCCGTAAAGCTTAAAAATCTTTTTCCCTGATCCTTAGGGACTCCAAGGCCTGGGAATTTGGTGATTTGAACTTGAATTGGCTCCTCTCAGACCCCATTGCCTGCTTCTCCTGGTCCTGGCCTGTAAGAAGCTATAGTTGTTAAGTTGTGTTGTTTTAATAAACAGATGTATTCCTTTCCGGTCATTGGCAGAAAGAAAAAGCCGAAGCAGGGAAAACTTGGACTCAGAAAGATAACCTAATCATTATTAGATTTTATTAAAATTATAAAGGAAAGCATAATTGAAAAGTAAATTCTTCTGAATATTCCTCAGTGACTCCCATTGGTCTTTTTCAAGCCCACATTTTTAGCATTGCTGGCTGGAACCTCTCTAGCAACTGCTTCCTTACAAATCCCTGTTCTGTCCTAACCAAACATTTGACCTTGGGCCTGTGAAGTTGCTTCTCACCCACCCCCCAGTTTGGAATGTCTAAAATGCTTAAAATAGTGTTGTACAATTGCACACGTCAGTCGATGAAGTCTTACACAGATGCAGAGGCTGTGAGATTGGAAAGAAGAATAAATCTGTGTTCCTCAAAGTTGGATACTGTTTTTCAGCATGAATTTCAGCAGAATAATTATATATCAGCACATCATTGCACTGGGCCATAGCTTGCATAGCATTTTTCAGTGAAAGGGTTCAAATGTTTCAAAGAAACCTAATAGTTTTTAAATGGAGATGATAAATGCATACAATTGTTCTCCAGATACTTGTGCACAGCAGTGTGAAATTTGGGGTAATCAAATTAGGAAACACAGCTTTAAAGCAATTTCCTCAGACTTATGGTTGCGACAAAAGCAATATATTCCTGATTTCAACAGTGTGCTAGTGCATGATATGGGGGTCTCCTGCATAGTTAGCTAAGTTACAGTTTACCCTCTTAGTGATCTGCTACGCGCTCAGGGACCAAAGATGGGGAGTGGCCCTCTTCGAAGGGAGGCCTTACGAACAGCAGGAACACTGAAAACCACTTTAAGTATGACAAAATAGAATATATTTTGGTTCAGTCAAGTGGTATTTCATATTTTATATAAAACCGTGATTCTGGCTTCCTATGGTATTAAGTTTTTAAAATGCTTGGGAGGGAACATGAGTAGAAATAAAAAATACACATTTGATTTCTAATGTGACTTCTGTCAGGTGACTGGAGAAGGGTATAAGAATATCCAATGTTGCAGGAGTTGAGGCTGTTTACCGAGGGTAGATGAGAATAAGACTAGTGTTGATGACATTTTATTCACAGATCTTAATATCTTTTGACAATGGATGCAGCACATTCCAAGAGTAAGTTCTCCCGGGAAGCCTCTACCTTGTATTCTTGCCAAACAAAAGGTGGCTATGCTCTAAATAACTCCAAATGTGCCGAGATTGTAAAAGTGTATGGTTTTCAGCACTGCACTGAAAAAGCCTGATGCAGCAGAATTCGGTACAGTTCTATTTTCACAGTGTTCAGATCCTACCTTGAGTTAGACAATTTAACTTAACCAGGACGATTTATTGAAAAATCTGTTCACATTGCATTTTCTAAATGTGTATATTTAATTTGGTTCACTTTATTTAAAAGAAAAAATAATCATGCATTAACACTAAAAAGGGGGAAATTATCTGAAAAATGTATTAGAATTTCCCCAAATTTAAAAACAGAAGTATTGGTGGGGTCTTCTGGGAAGTGAAAACTCATTATCTCTGTCTCTCTTCTGCCTGGGGCCACATGGGCTAGATGCTCTGCTTCTCTGCCTTGTTTCATCTTCTTCTCTCTGAAGACTTCAGGCTCCACTCCCTCATCTGCTTTCAAGTGATGAGTCATATTTATTTCCCTAGATGGCAGCCTTAGCTCCTTGGTCTACCTACTCTTCTGGTTCCTCACAAACAACTAAGTTTTTTATATCCCAATCCCAAAATTTCATTTCCAAGAATCCAATTGGCCTGCTTTGGCTCCGTGTTCCCACCCCTGGGTTTGATCAACTCTGGACAGAGAGTCCAGAGTCATCTGGAAAACAGGGCAGGCAATACCTGGCTCTGCTAGGGTAAAGGCTAAGCACAGAGGCACATATAGAAGGCACATACTGGAGATCTCTAAAATCTCTTTCGATAAAACTTCAATTTACTTTCATTGAAGATATGTAAATTATGTGAATGATGCTTTCCTTCAATGGTGGATAATGTTATAACATCACTTGTTATTATTAGTTGCAGCATGTAGGAGAATCTTGATAGGAGTTTAATTACTTGCAACAGGTACTGAGTACAATGTATTTATTTAGTCAGCAAACTTTTATTGATTATTTGCTGTTTGCCACACAATGGTAATAAGGCAATAAAAAAAATCATGAATAAACAAATAAGGATCAGTAGAGGCAGAAATCAGAGATTTTGCTGAAAAGTTAAATAAATCAGAAATCAATCAGAATATCAACCGGAGGTGCTATTCTTCCTGTTGGCTTCCTGTTAGCTAGAGACAGTATTAGTTTGAAATCGCCCTTATAACATAAACAACCACATACGTTTATGTCTATTGTAGGTTTCTTTTTTTTGTTAAAACTCATTTATGAATTTTCAAAGGAAGATGTAAGTGTGTATATTATTCAGTTATTTGTTGCTTGGTATCAACGATTTTTAAATAAAATATTTGTTTATTAACATGAAGATAAAAACAATGAGCTGTAATTAAATCATGCCATTTCCTATTTGCCGAGACAACCGCGAATGTGTTCCTGTAACACATTAGTTGACATTGTCCCAATTCCAAAATTAAGAAAGTAATCCACTCTAATTGAGAAAATTAGAACACTTTAATACATTAGCTATATTTCAGAGATGTGCTAGGTTGAATTTACAGTCACTTCCAACAAAGCCTCCACCATGAGTGACAAAATTTTATGTACTCTTTTGAGTATTGTTTCAAATTTTATTCTGAGCTTTATATTTAGTCCTTATTTTGACAAGCATGATAAATATTGTTTTTTTTTCTGTAAAATACAAGTCTTTAAAAAAAGGATATATAGAAAAATTCATAAAATTCCCAGTTGGAGTAGTCCTTTAGAAAGTTTTAAATATCATGAAAACAATTGCAGTCTGCTTAAGGGAGATTATCTGAGGTGAAGTATGTGGCCTCCTTTTAACAAGAATAACCTATGTAGATTAGGGTTATATAAATTCTATTACAGTTGGAGCACAAATATTGCATTAACTGAAAATTAAGCCATATATTCCCAAGTTATTATGATATCTTAAAATATTGTAAAATTGGGTATTAATTTACATGCATTTCCCGAAATACAGACATCAGGATCACTAGCAATGGACATGTAGGGACTGATCTGTATGTCTGTCCTCAATCCAGACATTATTTTCCCATTAAAAATATTCTTTGAGGGGGAGAGATAATTATTTAATTATTTTAATTCAGTGCAGAAAACAAGGTCTGTCTAAAGTATGGTAATGTACCATGATTAAGAGAACAGGTTTTAAAATTTATCAGATATGAATTTTCCCATATCTATCATTTGGCTCATAAAGATACTTAACATATCACAGGTTACTGACATTGAATTATCAATTTAAAGATTTACATTTGAAAATTTATCAACATACAATCTTAAAACAGTGACTCATGTTAGAGTTTAAGATGATGGAATATAAACCGTAAAAATGTTAAACTACAGAAATACCACATTTCTATAAAAAATCTCATTTAAAACACACACACACAGAGAAGTAAAGCTGAAAATGTGAGATGGAGCAATAGTGACTTTAAAACCAACTGACATTTTAAGAAAGATTATATTATACATACAATTTAGAATATAAAGCATGCACGGAATAGAAATACTGCTTTTGAATTTATCGGATTTTCAAGTTAGAGAAAGTGGTTCAGGCAATCATTCTCTACTTAAACTCCATTTGGAAGGTTTGTTAAAAAATTTTAATGGAAAATAATATACAACACCTTTGCTTATATTGCTAATTAATAATCCTCCATTACAAAGTCATGACCTAAGTCAGTTGTTTACTGGTGTTGTGCTGCCTTGTTCTGTATACTCCTTAACTCTCATTCATTCACTCATGGATGACACCTTTGGCCAAGGAAAAAATTTTATTGATTGTTCTCAAAAAGAGCAGAATTTCAAAGAAAAATAACCCATGTCTTTAAAACTCAAAATGGAAAGAAAATTGTCCAGAATTTAATCAGCCACAGAGTTCAAAGGCTTTTTTCCTCTAAAATTGAACTTACTTTAATTATTTTCTTTAATGGGTTTATAGGGATATGTGAATTCTTCCTGATAATGCTGCAGTGAAAGGTTTGCAAGAAGGAGAAAACTACACACAAAATAAAAGTGTTATAATGGAGGGTCATGGAGTTTATAATCTATTGTGGCAGTTTCCATAGTGATTTCGCAGAGAGAAATGCTGTGTGCAACCCAGGATAACCTCTATTACATATAAAGAGACACACCTTTAATAAAACCAGATCATTTTAATAGATTGCAGGCTGACATAGCTCTTTTGTTTTATTTAGGTTTCATGCTTTTTGAATAGTACATTTACAACCAGAATCTCATTGAATAACACTTGGATTTTTATCACTTTTATGAATACATTCAGAGATTTCGAGATATAAAATTTGAAGTTATTAATCAGTAATCATGCCACTTATACTCTATTTAGCATTTCTTTCACCTAGAATTGTGCCTGGAGCATCGTAGGTGCTTAATAAATATGCTTGCAAAGGATCACAAGTGTCTTCATTAATCTAATTAAGAAATGTTTCCATTTTACACTTTCTTCACCTTAATTCAGGACTAGGGCAAGAAGGAGTGCTAGTTGGTATGATCACAAGTCTGAACATTTAGTCCTCTTTATCATGGACACATTCCAAACCTTATATATGAAAGTGAGGATACATTTCTGAATTCTAATGACCTCAGCATTATTTCATCTTCTGTACATCATCTGAGAGGAGGTTTAAAGAGGAAAGAGACAATTATTGATGATTATTCTTTTATTGTAATTTTATATGTTTTCCCATTTAAATTTTACAACTCCCAAGGTAATTATGACTATTGGTACTAATACTCCCATTCTGGATTGTAATCATCTGTCCAGCTCCGTCAGAACGGGTGTAAAGATTAGGATCCTAAAATGTGTACTAAGCAATTGTTATTCGTCAGTTGAATCTGTACAGCCACCAGATACATTTATAAAACAAACATTTATTAAATGTTAAGCTGAGACATGAATGATAAGGCAGCAGACTCTTAAATATTTTGTAGAAGACATCATTTCACTCAGTGGCAATAGCTAATAGGCATAAGGGGAGAAGAGATGGGAGCATTAGAAGGGCAGAAAACAGTTATGCTGGATGTACTGGATGAGAAGGAGCAGAAATGAAAAGTAGTATGCAGATAGGCCGGTGAGCAACCAATCACAGATGGCCTCTTAGGTGATGAGAAACTATTACTATTTCATTATATTTATGATGGGCTGCCCTTGGATAGTTGTGATTGTGTTTGGGATCCAGGTAGGGGATAATGATGGTAAAAGAAAAAGAAAGTAGAGCCAAGGAAGCTCTTGAAAAAAACAAAAGATAATATTACCTAGAATAGTACTGGGCATATTAAGAAGTGGTTAGATTTGGACATGCTTTGGATATACGAAAAACAACTTCTTGATGGGTGGGGTGTGAGTTGTGCAAGAAAGAAGAATGATGATTTCTTGGATTTGGTACTGATCGACTCAAATTAGTAAAAGTTTGGGACTCATTCAAATCCCACTGTGTGCTAATGGCTGAAGAATTGTATAAAGGTATCTTTATAACCATATTCCTTAGGATATCCCACCATAAAAGTTTGCACTGCATGTTTGTTATGTATATATTATATTTAGCCACTAGATATTCACATCAGTTTTGGGAACCAGAACCTATGTAAGTAGGTGATGATGAATAACAAACTTGCATAAGAATTCAAAAAACATGACACCAGAGAAGATATTCTCAAACTTGTAAGATATAAAGATTGTGCAAACAGTGTGATCACTAGTTGAAGACACCATTAAAAGTAAATAAATGTATATTGATAATAAAATTATTGATTGCTCTAGTTTTCAATCATTAATCTGTAATTCATACCTTAAGTCATAGGTTAGATTTCAAGGTTAGATTACAGCTCTCACTTTTTTGTTTTTGTTTTTGGCTTTACACTTCAGTAGAAAACCCTCATAATAAGAGACTGATAATGGCATAATCTGGTAACTGTGCCATATAATTTTGAATATTTGAATCAATCCTGGATCCATAACTTAAGGAGTGATTTCTAATTGAAATCTATTTATCACTGGTAGATTTCTGACACAATTAGTAGATTTATTAATATTTGAGGTAGTAAAATGGAGTTTAATTCACTAGTGGCTGGATTCTGTTCTGTAAAGTATTTGTTCCTGTGTTGCACACTTTGAAAGTGTTTTTTTTTTTATTATGTTCAGTTAGCCAACGTATAGTACATCATTAGTTTTTGATGTAGTGTTCAATGATTCATTAGTTGTATATAACACCCAGTGCTCATCACAACATGTGCCCTCCTTAATGCCCATCACCCAGCTATCCCATCCCCCTCCCCCCCTCTCCCTGAAACCCTCAGTTTGTTTCCCTGAGTCCAGAGTCTCTCATGGTTTGTCTCCCTCTCTGACTTCTTCCCATTCAGTTTTCCCTCCCTTCCCCTATGGTCCTCCACGCTATTCCTTATGCTCCACAAATGAGTGAAACCATATGATAATTGTCTTCAGTAAGTATAATAACTTTATTAATTTCTTTCTCTGACTCCAAGAAAATAATTGAAAAACAGTCAACCTCAGTGAGAAAGTTCTTTGTGCTAGTCTGGTGTCGCAATATTCACATCTGTACTAAAAAGTGGGCATTGAAGTGATGAATTTATTCAAGATAGATAATTTACACTACTTCATAGCATCTGTCTTACTAATTGTCATCTGATCTCCAATTATTTTTTTTTATTTTTTTTAAAGATTTTATTTATTTATTTGACAGGGAGAGACACAGAGAGAGAGGGAACACAAGCAGGGGGAGTGGGAGAGGGAGAAGCAGGCTTCCCGCGGAGCAGGGAGCCCTATACGAAGCTCGATCCCAGGACCCTGGGACCATGACCTGAGCTGAAGGCAGACGCTTAACGACTGATCTCCAATTATTTTTAAGTGATTTATTTCTAATGTCTTGCATTCACAGAAAACTTTGTAGTGATAACCTTACATCTAGGGGTATGCTGGAGCGGGCCCCTAACAACTCATAAAAGTCAGTTGTAGACATTTCAGAAATTTTGCGAACAATTATTAAACACAACAATTTATTCATTTATTTATTTTTAAAGATTTTATTTATTTATTTGCGAGAGAGAGAATGAGAGACAGAGAGCACGAGAGGGAGGAGTGTCAGAGGGAGAAGCAGACTCCCTGCTGAGCAGGGAGCCTGATGCAGGACTCGATCTCGGGACTCCAGGATCATGACCCGAGCCAAAGGCAGTCGCTTAACCGACTGAGCCACCCAAGGCACCCAAACACAACAATTTAAAACATTGAATTATATAATCTTACAATTAAATGTTTATATTAGAAACAAAGGCAATAGATGTCCTAAACTCATCAGCTCTTTATTTTTTGCATTGTATTTAGCTATTAACTGTGATCCAGGAGGTTTTTTTTTTCATATTTATAGTATGTGCACAGTAAAAATTCTATGTAATGGTTTGTTACCACACATCTCTCCCAACTCCATGTTCAGTGGTGTTATGTTGCTACACTGAATTAGGCCATTTTGAGTATACTTATACCATGGAGATTGAGAAACAATACAGATAAGACATGTCTTACTGCTTTTATTTCATATTTAGATTAAGACAAAAAGGAAAAAATGTTAATAATGCAGATTAAAATACAGGTGTGTGTAGCCTTTATATTGTGATTGGCACACAAGGAGAAGAAATGTTCTTCCAATGTTAAAAACTATTGTCTGATTCAGCAAAGAAGTTCCTCACATGATTGACAAATGAGGGTAGGTCTGCTATACATCTTAGTTGTGTCACTTTTTTCTTGCTTGTTAATATGAACAAAAACAGTAACTAAAATCCATGTTGGTATCACACTGGGAGAGCTGTTTGCCAAACATTTATCAGCACATCAATACTTGTAAATGTCTCTTTGCATACATGTGAGAGATTTTACCAAGTGTAATTCCAGATAATTGATAGAAAATTTATTACATATTGCCAATATATTCTCCAAAGTGGTTGTATAGTATATAGATATTCTATCAGTGAATGATATTACTTATTGTTGTGTGTCTTCAGTAACATATGATTTTTTTTTCATGTCTTTTAATTTTTCCTAATGCAATAGCCTAAAGTGACATTACAAAGTATATACATATAGGTATGTGTATAATTAACCGGGCAAATTATGAGGATGAGAATACTTTTAAATACTTATTTGTTTTTAAGCATCCTTTTTTTCTGAATTGACTGTTTATATATTTTACACACATTGTCATGGGGTTGTCTTTTTCTTTTTAATTTGGCAATTATATGTGTATTATACACACACATACTTATGCATATATATTATTTATATACTACTATGCATTGAAATATCTTTTTGTGTATAGTACTTTAACTTTGGTTGTAATATTATTTTTCATAATTTTTATATTTCTATGTAAATAATATATCCTCATATTTTCCTTTATAGGTTGCCTTTTTTTTTTTACTTCAGGTATTAAAAAATAAATATAAAAATCTCTTCCACTTGAATTGTTTGTCACATGAATTTTCATCATATTGGAACTTACTGGCATATAGGAACCCATCTTTCCATTTTTGAACTGGATATCTGACTTTTCATAACATTAACACTATAATTTCCATATTGGATTGAAATAAAGCCATTTATTTTCTATACCAAATTTATATAATAAATTTATAAATATTTAATAAAATTTAATAAATATAATAAATATACACACAAATTTATATATGTATGTATATATACACACATACATATACTCATGCATGTACATACATATATACATGCATATGCATATGAATGTAATCTGATTTTAGACATTATACTCATTGCTATTTATTCACCTTTTTTTCTTAAGATTTATTTATTTATATTAGAGAGAGAGAGAGCATGAGCAGGAAGAGGGGCAGAGAAAGAGAGAGAGAGAGAATCCCAAGCTGACTCTGTGCTGAACATGGAGTCCAACACAAGGCTCGATCCCACAACCCTGAGATCATGATCTGAGCTGAAATCAAGAGTCAGCGCTTAACTGGCTGAGACACCCAGGCACCCCTATTCACCTAACTTTTGACCAGTGTCCTACTATTTTAATTATCCTGTCTTTATAATAGAGTCTTGATATCCAGTAGATCAAGGATCCACTGCCTCATTTATTTTTCCTTTTCCTGTCTCTTCTTGACGAGTCAAAGAGATATATGGGGGAGGAGGACAGAGAAAGAAAATGAAAGAGGAGAGAGAGAGAGAGAGAGAGAGCAACACAAATTTCAAAAAAAAAAAATATTGGAGTTTAATTGAACTTTAGAAACAATTCATGGAGGGGCTCCTGGGTGGCTCAGTCGTTAAGCGTCTGCCTTCGGCTCAGGCTCCCTGCTCTTTGGGAAGCCTGCTTCCCCCTCTTCCACTCCCCCTACTTGTGTTCCCTCTCTCGCTGTGTCTCTCTCTGTTAAATAAATAAAATATTTTAAAAAATAAAGAAAATAAAAAGAAAATAAAAACAATTCATGGAGAAATGATATTTTACATAACTGATTTTTACCATGCCTAAACATGATATATATCTATATTTATTTCTGGCTTCTTTTATATCCTTTAGTGTATATATATCTATATAGATAGATAGATAGATAGATAGATAGATAGATAGATAGATAGATAGATAAAATATATATATATATATTTTTTTTATGCCCAGCCATAAATGATTATCAATATTTAGGTAATTTTTTTCTTCAATTTGTGTTGAATTACATTAGTCAATTATTTAATTTTAAGCCTTCTTTACAGTCCTGCAAAACATATTGTTAGATTGTAGCAGAACATTTATTAGCATTGTGCAATTTAACTTGCTAATATTAGATTTTGGATTTATGCATTTTTTTTAAATTTACCTACTTACAGTTTTCCTTTACCACTTGAATGAGAGTCATTTTTTCTTATTTCAGAATATTTATATTATGTGTGGTAGGATTTATTGACATTTGCCAAAAAGAACTATCTATGGCTGTTGATTTTTAAAGGGAATATATTTGAATTACACTTGAAGTTATTTAAATAATTTTTTCATTAGTCCGCTTCTACAATTTATGTTTGTATAAGAATATAGTCCATTAAAGGTTTAAATCCTTTAAGCAATGATGTCAATGTATTCTGTAATTTTAGAATTATCCCGTTAGCCAAAAAAGATTCCCTTTTCAATCCATATGTTTATTTTTATTCATGTCTTCTCTCTTCTTTGCACCGTTCTTTTTTCCTTGATCAATCATGTAAGTTCACTGATGTGAAAGCTATTACAAATGATATTGGAATAAAGTAAAAAGGATATAAGGGCAGTTAGTGTAGACAAATCTCTTGTGAATATTTACTCTAAAATTAAAATGCTAGTAATGGCAGAATAATGTAATGAGAAAGATTGTTCCTCTTTTGATTTCTTGGATCATGTTTTGGTTTTGACTTAGATGGGTGGTTTTGAAACAGATCAGGAACTGGACTCAGATCCCCTCAACCCTGACCACAAATCCAGCATTTCTTGATAGTGGAAACCCTTTGTCTCTTGAGTAGCTCATTTTGGAAGAATTCAGAAGCAGGATACTTACCAAAGGAGGGACTCAACTACAAAGACTGGCAAACACCAAACCAAACCAGTCCACACCAAGATGGATGCCCGAGTTGACCTTTCACTGACTTTTTCCATTATAATAATAATAATCATGCCCAGGGGTGAATATTTAATATGCTAATGAGACATGCAGTGCATGTTCTGTCCACTGTACAAGGTGACCTATTGACCAACTTCCTGTATCTCTCCCTGGCCTTAGTGCTTATAGGTCACTCCTTTCCTGCCTTAGCTCTTTAAAACTTTCCCAGCCCTTGTTTTGAGAGCTAGCATGGAGAACCCATTCCTTTTGCTGTCTCCTATGTGATGAAGCATGAGCCCCAGTAAAAGCCTTAACTGGAAATTCCGGTTTAGCCCCAGTCAATTCTATTACTTGGAGAGTCCAAGGACTCGAGTTGGTAACAGTTTTAGAGCATATATTGCTCTAGAGTGTCCAGAAAGGAATGGAAATAACTGAAAATGGTGAGTGAAACTAAATTTTAAAGTAAATACGAACAGACCGGAATTTGAAGAGCTGTATACTTCTTCATTTGTAAAGGTGGAAAAAGACAATATAAGCACAAATGAAAGTAAATTTGTGGATTTGGTGGTGATGAAACAAAATAGTTTAACTGAAATTTATGAAAAGGATAGCAGCTAAAATTGATGAAAGGGGAAGAGGGTAAACAGTTTGAAGAGAGAAAACAGAAATGTTCAATTTGTAGAGGCAGAGTAGGTTTGTTGTAGAGATGAGATTTCAGTTAATTTTCCATAAAGACTCTTGTGCATTTGAATGATTTTCTTCTGTATGAACATGCAAATGGCAGTATTACACTTGATTATATGCATTATTGAGATTTTTCAGATTGAAATGATGGCTTCCACCTTTGGTCATCATGCAGTAAGCATCACTGGACTTGCCCTACCACTAATTTATATATAATCAGAGTTCCAAAAAGAAGAGACAGTATAGCAGAAAAAAACTGAAAAAATAGTGACAGAAATTGCTGCAACTTTGGTTAAACTGTCAACATTTAGATCCAAGAAACTGAAAGAATCCTAGCATAAAAAAAGAAAGAAAAATGGTATAGAGGCTCATCATAGTGAAATCACTAAAAGTCACTGGTAAAGAAGAAGTGTTGAAGCTAGAGAAAAAGGACACATGATATGCAGGTGTTGAACGATACAATGACATCTGACTAGTCATCAGAAACAATACAAACTGAGGGTTCTAGAGGGGAGGAGGGTGGGGAGTTAGGTTAGCCTGGTGATGGGTATTAAAGAGGGCACGTTCTGCATGGGGCACTGGGTGTTATGCACAAACAATGAATCATGGAACACTACATCAAAAACAATGATGTAATGTATGGTGATTAACATAACATAATAATAAAAATAAATAAATTATGACCTGCAAAATTAAAAAAAGAAAAGAAACAATAGAGTTTGGAAAACATTGAAATGACATCCTTAAATTGCTGAAAGAGAATAGTGTCAAAAAGATTCCTATATTTAAAGCAAATATTCATCAAAAAAGGCAAAACAGAGATGCTTTCTGATTGAGAAAAGCTGGGAGAATACTTTGCCAGCAGACCTGGCCTAAAGGAAATGTTAAATATATAAAAATTTTCTGGCTGACAGGAGATTATATCCAATCTCACTAAGGTATGAAGAGCAACACAATTAGTAAATATGTGCTCAAATATATCTGTGTTTTTTCTCCTTTTAATTTTTTTAAAAGCAAGGAAAGGTGGATTAAAATGTTTGCCAGGCATGAATTTTATGATGGGTGCTAGATTCTAAATAATAGTAGTGAGACTTATCCATAGAAGGCTTATATACAATGTAAATGATATGTTAAATTGGTCAGAAATCATAATAAACTTTGTAAAATGTAGTGTGTTATTTGAGTTTTAGTCTGTAAAAAACAGAACACAGACATCTGTCATTTTGGAGCTTTGCAATTTTTTACGATTACTAATTTCTACTTTATAACCATTTGTACTGAACTCCAAGCAGCAAGTTAGAGGAGATTATTAAAGTTAAAGGAGATGAGAATCACTTAGACCACTCTTAAAATCCACAGGATCAAGGAGGTAGATCACGTGTAAATCATGGGAGTATTCCATGCAGAACACATGGGGAAAATATTTGCTCTGGTTGTCCATTTGAAACAAGAAATTTTTATCAGAAGATAATTGAATACTAATAGAAAACATTGGTTATTGTGGACTAAAATAAAATAGTCTAAATGGAGAGTGGATAAGACTGAAGGAGAGGAATTATATTGCCCCAAGTATCTCATCTGATGAATGTCAACAGATCTTCAGAGGAAACATTTGATGAGCCAGTGAGAGAAATTGTTTTAAGTATCAGCAGGTCTAAAAAAAAAAAGTATCTTGCAATTGTCCCATTCAAATAAGAAATTTGGCTCCAATCCCAGAGATGTAGGTAACTGCAGTTAGCCAGAAGACTAGGAGGGGGCAGAAGGAGAAGTGAACAGGAAAAGAAAAAAGCCAACCACACTCCCTTCCATGAAGGTGTCAAGTCCACTGATGATAGATTCCAGCTGGAGGAATCAAGAGGAAAGTGATACTTCTGAGTGAAAAGTAAAGTTTTAGTTAATTTATAGAAGGGGTCATTTAAAATGCTGAAAAGAAGCCGGGCCTGATGAATGAAAGTTACCAGAGAAGCCTTGGGCTTTGCCAGAGTTTTCATTTAGTTACAAGAAAAATAATTTCCTTGCCATATAAATATTAAACAGAAAGTGTGGGAGAGAAATATAAAGTGTATTTTTATTATGTCACACTTATTGTCCTTGTTCAAAATGCAGATTCCATCCCTTTAATGCATTTTCTCAGAATTTCCAGATAGCCAGAGGCATTCATTGAATATAGTGGAAGGTTCCCACAACTAATTTGAGTTATAGATTTAGTACACAGTTATAGACTGTTATTTTTCGGAAAGATACCCTTCATGGGTTTATATAAGTATCCCAGTGAAAATAAAAGTGCTCAGATTTCATAGTCAATAACATTATGGTGAATAATCTAAACTGCAGTTTATTCATACACAAATAGAATGACAATAATTACCTTGTAGGGTTGCTATGAGGTTTCTAGATAATTAATACAAAGGAATTAATACACTTCCATTATTTAATATACACTCTTGTCTTTGTGCTGCTATAATTGTTTTCACAACCAACATTCTCTAACTCATTGTCATGAATTGCTTAGTTAGATACATATGGATAAAATATGAAATGACCTTAAATTTTACTTGGTTTCAAGCTTTGCCTGTGTGGGGTTGCTGACAACATTGACTCTTTTTTTTTTTTTAAGATTTTATTTATTTATTTGGCAGAGAGAGACACAGTGAGAGAGGGAACACAAGCAGGGGGAGTGGGAATGGGAGAAGCAGGCTTCCCGCCGAGCAGGGAGCCTGTTATGGGGCTCGATCCCAGGACCCTGGGATCATAACCTGAGCTGAAGGCAGACACTTAATGACTGAGCCACCCAGGTGCCCCAACATTGACTTTATCTTAAGCCCTTCATCTTGTTCATGCCTTCCAAATGACTTCCCTCTGGGCCCCAGGTTCCAGGCCCCCTGCAGGGTAATGTATGCCCTGCTCAGAATGCGGGTCGGCTTGTTTTGACCTTCCCTAAAGTGGCACACAGGAGGCCCCATTTTAGATAACTAGTAGAGATCATCTGGTGCACAGATGGCACCATTTAGATGATTACCCTTTGACCTCGCCCCAATGCTCCTTGCTCTATAAAAGCTGTGGGTTAAGGTCTGGGCTTGGTGGAGAAGGGCTGCATGTCATCTGGGTTGTCCCTCTGCCTGATTCCCCCATCAGTAAGTTACCCTGCATAAAACTCTGTGTAAATGGTATGAAGTAGCTTGCTTCATTTTTTGTTCTCAAAATGTTTTCTCAGTCAGGAGGATACTTTACTGTCCCTCCTCCATCTTCTAACAGCTTGATCACAAAATTTGAATTTGATCAATCAAAAATTAGGGAAATTTGGGAATGCAAGAATATAGTCTAATAAATATTAAATAATTGTCTGAGTTGCATAACATGATAGTATATTTTTAAAATCACGACTTCACTAAATAAGGTTTACTTTGTCAGTAGTCCTCTGGGATATTTATAAAAGATATAAATTTGAACAATATATACATATATTAGTAATTTATTAAGGTAAAATTCACCTAGCATATAGTCACCCTTTTAAAGTGAAAAATTCCATGACATTTAGTCCATCCACAAGGTTGTATAACCCACCAGCCCCATCTACTTACAAAATATTTCTCACAATATCTTGATTTATTTGAAATAAGCAATAGTCTATTTTTAGTGCTATTATTTGAGAATTCAAGTAACAAAGAAAAAATATTTAAAAATCATTGTGAATTAAGATACTTTTCATAAATATTTAATTCTATTCATTATCAGCATTTCTCCTTAATATATGGTAGCAAAAATAATTTTTACATTGGAAAGAAAAACTATGCAATCATTCATCTTAAGGCAGTACATTCATGAAAAGTATTTAAACATCATATAAAAATGAATTTAAAGATTTATTATTTTAGAAAGAGAAAGAGAGAGAAAATTGCGGTTGGGTGGGCAAGGGTCAGAGGGGGAAAAAGAGAGAGAGAGAGAGAATCTCAAGCAAACTCCCCACTGAGTGCAAAGCCTGACTCTGGGCTTGATCCCACAACCTTGAGATCATGACCTGAGCCGAAACCAAGAGTCTGATGCTCAATCGATTGAGCCACCCAGGTGCCCCTAAAAATGAATTTAGAAGTGAGCCCCATGCTTGTCATATCATCATTACAGAAATATTAGCATTTGCTTCAAATTTAAAATCAAAACCAATCATAATTATATGTATTCAAAAATGCTGCATATAAGGTTTTGTTTCTAATTAATCTCTGACATTTTATTGCCAGTGCAATGTGTGATTACATTTGTGATCTGTGTCCTCCTTCAGGATCTGAACTTGGCTAAAGAATATTTGAGTGCGGGGTCGGGTGGTGGGGGAGATAGGGTATAGTTCGCTTTTGTCGGATAGGGCAGTTAGAGGGTGACTTTGTCATTGATTTCAGAAGCTGGAAAAAAGGGATTATGGAGCAGAAACAAATTGTAACCCAAGGTTTGTGTTGCTGATAGACTTCTTCAGCAGTTGACAGTTTTCTGGCATTGGGTACAGGATCATATTGTTGGTTCTCATTAATGCGTACTTTGTTTCATTCGCTGCTGCTGTGGTGGTGGTTGTTGAGTGTGATTATGGAGGAAAGGAGAACCGAAAATAACAACCTAGGAAAACAGATTCTGGATAGCAAGAATGTTACAGACTTGGAAATGAATTAAGGCAACCAGAAAGATAGGCAAAACTGACTAAGCTCCAGCTGGTCTGTAACTAAGCATGCATTATACCATTTCTATATAATCTAACAAGTGGAGTTTTAAGTCTGAGGATGGATAAAGTTAAAACAGGACCAGAAGCTGAGTCCCTCTTTTGCTGTGCAAAAGTACCCTAAACTAGGACATCTTCCAGATGAGGAAAAAAAAAAAAAATTTTAAATCAGGACTCTGAGCTAGTACATTGTAGAACATATACTTTCAGATTATAGTTTATTAAATATGGGGATGCACTGTAAAATTAAGGACAGCTATATAGAAAAAACTTGCTGTAAGTAGTTGAAAAACTCTTCTATTAACTTGCAATGTTAACTGCTGAATAAAAGGCATTTTAAAATTTAATCTATGTTTGCACACTTAAAAAAACACCTCTTAGGAATAATAATGGTAATTGTTATATTATTTAAACAAAATTGAAGATAATGTTAACTTATTATAATCAAGCCAAATGTTACTGCTATTCAAGCATCACTATGTAACTGTGTATTCATTATGCATTCTTATGTTCTGTACAATAAGAAAATGCACTATTTGGTTGAATGAATTTTGCTTAGAGACACCAACTTCACATGGCAACAAAATTAAATTCTGCCAACACAGGAAATTTTGTTTATTCAATTGCCAGGCTAAATGACCCATAATGACAGAAAGGTATTCTAACTTTGATTTCACCAAATGTCTTCTGACTTTAAAAATGTCTTAGGGGCGCCTGGGTGGCTCAGTCGTTAAGCGTCTGCCTTCAGCTCAGGTCGTGATCCCAGGGTCCTGGGATCGAGCCCCGCATCGTGCTCCCTTCTCAGTGGAGAGTCTGCTTCTCCCTCTCCCACTCCTCCTGCTTCTGTTCCCTCTCTCGCTGTGTCTCTCTCTGTCAAATAAATAAATAAAATCTTTAAAAAAAAAGTCTTAAATGTTATTTAATTAGAATTTTTTAAATTAAGAGGTATATTTGTTTTGCTGATATGAATAAAATCGTGTCATAAGTAATATTTTTAAAAAATTGCTTTTACCATTTCACAACATGACCATGGTAAATTTCCAAAAGGATATTTATAAACCTTCTTTGCTGATTTTATAGCATTTTACTTATTGCTTCTAATACTTGATTTTACTTAAATGATTCCATATGTATTATCTATACAAATATAGATACACACACAGCTTCTATATTTTCTGTTTTATCTTTCCTATCATTGAAATTTTTATTAAAATATATTCACATCTCAATAGTTATGATTGATCCGCAAAAAGTAATAGATTTTTAAAATATTACTTCTGGGAATCTTGGGTTTTATGGTTTTAGAAGGATTTATAATTTTTTGGCTGCTTCTCAAGTTTTCTGAAATATAATCTGATGTTGTTTGAGAGGATATTGCATTAGCTAGAATAGTCATTATGAAGTTGTAAAATAATATTTTTAACAATAATACTAAATTGTTCCTTGTTTAGTTGGCAATACCTTTAGTGATTTATCATTTTCTAGTATCAAATTGTGTTGATTTGAAGTCAGTGTATTTATGACATTTCTGAGTGAAAGTGAGAATAAAGGAGAAAAATAGAGCAAAGGAATTGTACTGTCCATGCTCATTGATGTTCTTTCTCTTCTCACTGATCAAATGTCCCTTCTTTTCCCAGAGGGAGGAGCCAGTGAGAAGAAGACAGAAGCAACATTTTTTCCCCAAATAATTCTGAAAAGGTAAGTGTTCTTTTTTCTATGTGAAAAGAAATTCAAGGAGTGTAAGAGATAAGTGCTTGACTCCTAAATGTTATTTATTCATTGGAGAAAATCACAGTTGGTATGTATTAAGGCAGCAGAAATAAGGGGTGAACAAAAGAGACAAAAGTACTTGTGTTCACTTTGTTTTCATTCCAGTGTGCATTTATGCATGTGTGTAGGGATAATAAGTACATTTAACAAGTAAATTATATAGCACCATAGATGGTATTTAGTTGTTTGGAAAAAAGGAATTAAGGGGATGCCTGGGTGGCTCAGTCAGTTGAGCGTCTGCCTTTGGCTCAGGTCATGATCCCAGGGTCCTGGGATCAAGTTCAGCATTGGGCTCCTTGCTCAGCTGGGAATCTGCTTCTCCCTCTGCCTGCTGTTTCCTCTGCTTGGTCCCCCTGCTTGTGCGCTCTCTCTCTCTCTCTCTCTCTCTCTGACAAATAAATAAATAAAATCTTTAAAAAAAAAAAAAAAGGAAAGAAAAAAAGAATTAAGAAGGGTAAATAGGGAGTGCCAGGTAGGTATGGAAGATGGCAATTTTGAGTTGGGTATTTTGGGCAGGTCTTAATGAGAGGTGACATTTGAACCATGAGGCTCAAAGAAAGACCCTCTAGGAAGACAGAATAATGAGTGCAAAGAGCCAGAGAGGGAAGTTTATCTTGTGTTTTCCAGGAAAAGCTAGGAGGTTGGTCAGAAAAAGAGAATAGCTACCTTAAGTTTGGATAGAAATAGTCTGTAAACTGTCTGGGTCTGGTAATCCTTTGTAAATCTTTTCTATTTATTTTCATTGAAACAGCCTGTTCAGGTTGTCCACATCTTTATGAGTCACTCTTGGCAATTTATATTTTGATAGAAAATATGCCATCAATTTGAAATACTAGAATAAACTTCAGCTTTTGTCTTTAAATTCTATTCATCTACTTTTAGTGTTTACAGCCCTGTTTTCCTTTGAATTTTTCATGTGATTCCCCTGTCACATGTTTTGCGAAAGGTTTTAATCAAAATTTTCTTTTCAAAATAATTCTTTAGGTAGGTTATTAAGATGCTTCAGTAAAAATTTTAAATAATAACAAAGTTTCTGCCACATGGAGCCTTATACTCTGGTGCAAAAGATAGAAAATAAAAATAAGTAAAATATGTAATATGTGAAATAATGACAGTGCATATGAAGAAAATAGCTGGAAAGTGTAAAAAGTTGTTAAGGATAAGTTGCAGTTTTAGATCGTGTGGTCAGGAAGGACCTCTACAGAAAACAACAGGGTGAACTTTTGGATATCTGCTGAAATTTTTCTTGGTGTTATCCTAGCACAAAAATTTGAATCTAGGGTAAGGCCAATACTAATAGTCCATGTTTGTTTTAGTTGAAGAATTATTCTTTCAGACACAGTTCATTTATAACTTTTCTTTAAAATATGAATTATACATTTATTTCTCAAATTTTGGCATTCTATAACTGCATTAATAGGGCTCTTTAGTAACATAATACTAATTAATTACAGAAGAGATAGTAATGGTAAACATAACGCATTAGTGATAAGTTACAAAGAAAAATAAGAAATGTGTAATGAACTGTCAAATGCACATTTATCAAAAACAATTACAGATAATGACAAGTAAATAGAGAAAACAGGTAAGAGTGAAAATATTTGGGACAGGAAATTAAAATGTAAAGTACTATGCAATTAAACAAAATCTCATTCAGACATACCATTTTCTCTCCATTATTTTTTTAGAAGTACCGTAATTCCCAAGAGAGTTTTCAGATCTATTTTTAAAAAGTTCCTCTGTAAGCAAAGTCCTGCAACATTTTTCTTAATGTTATGTTTATGCTGATGTTTGTACATTTGTTACATCTTTTGGTTAGTTGCATTGAATCAACATTTAATGATAGAAAAGTGATCTAGAGAAATAGTTTGAACTGCATTGAACATGAACTATTCTGATGACTAAGAGACTTTTTTTTAAAGAAAGAGGACTTTAGTATGTTAAATCAAATGAATCTGCCAAAAATTTTATCACAGAAACCAAATGGTGGGAGTTTCCAAAAGCCATGAGAGAATGCAGGCATGGAAAATCCATCATGAGTTAGCATCTCAATTCTAAACATTTTGTTAATCAAGTGTATAAAGTACACATTTAGAAAACTGATGTGAATTCAACCAGACTTACTGTGGTGATCATTTCAACATATACAAATATTAATCATTATGTTGTATACCTGGAACTTATATAATGCCATGTGTCACTTATATCTCAGTAAAAAGAAAAAATGATGTTTGATTTTCTCAAGTTTCTAATAAATGTCCAGAATAATACATGCATTTCCCTGGTCATGATGCTACATAAAAGTTCAATTTGCTAATTATATTTCAAAGATGTGCAAATCCTAGATAAAATAACTTAATTCAGAAACCTGTTTATTTTAATAAGATAAATATGTAAAACTGATTAAATTGGTGAATCTAACACAACAGTATATTTAAGCATTTGTTCATTTCTTTAGGGGAAAAATATCCCCATTGTCCAACATATCCAGACTGCTCCCAGGGAGATTCTTGAGAAACATGCTGATTAATTTAACTTTAGGTGATTTTTTAAAGAATTTTATCGTCACAGCCATTTTTAAATTAAACTTTGTTTTTTAACATAATTATAGATTCACATTCAGTGAAAAAAATAATGCAGAAACTAATCTTGTGTATACTTTACCCAGTTTCCCCTGATAGTAATTATTAAAAACTATAACACAATATCACAACCAAGATGTTTACACTAATACAGTAAAGATAGAGCTTATTCCCATCACCACTAGGATCCCTCATGTTGCCCTTTTACAGTCACACTCCCTTCCCTTCCACCCAATACCCCCTCTTTTAATCCCTAGCAACTACTAATTTGTTCTCCAATTTCATAATTAGGTTGTTTCAAGAATGTTATATAAATAGAGTCATAGAATCTATAGCCTTTTGAGACCAAATTTATTTTACTTAGCTTAATTCTCTGGAGATTCATGCAGGTTGAAGTGTGTATGAAGAATTTCTTGCTGAGTACTGTTCCATGTTAGGTATGCATCAAAATTGCTTGATCCATTTACCAGTTGAGAATATTTGGATTGTTTCCAGTTTGGGGCTATTTCAAATGAAGCTGCTATAAATATTTGTGTAAGTTTGTATGTGAACCGAAGTCTTGGCTTCTATATGATAAATACCCAGGATTGTAATTACTAGGTCATATATTAGTTGCAGGTTCAGCTTTTTTCAGAAATTTCCAAAGTGGTTTCCAAAGTGTCTGTGCCATTTTCCATTCCCACCAACAATGTGTTAGTGACACTCACCGGCAGTTAGTGTTCACTTCTTTTAGCCATTCTGCTAAGTGTGTAGTGATACCTGATTATGATTTTAATTTGCATTTTTCTAATGGGTAATTATGTTGAATATCTTTTCATGGACTCGGTGTCTGTATATCTTCGGTGAAGTATTGCTTCATGCCATTTTTGATATTATAGTTGAACTGTGTCCTTTTTAAAATTTACTTTGAATTTTAAGAGTTCTTTATATCATGTATGTACTAGCCCTTAGCTGGATATGCTGTGTGTCGATATTTTCTCTCGATCTGTAGCTTGTCTATTTATCCTTTTAACAGGGTCTTTCACAGAGGGGGGAAAAAAAATCACTCTGATGACATCTAATTTATCAAATTTTCCCTGGATGGATTGAACTTTTGGTATCAAGTCTAAGAACTCTTTGCCTACCCCTAAATTTTCTTTTTTTTTTTTTCCTAAAATGTTTTATAGTTTGACAATTTACATTAAGCTCTGTGGTCTATTATAAGTTAATCGTGTAAGATATGAGGTTTACATTAAGGTTCACGGCTTTGATTTTTCGTCTTTTTTTTTTTTTTTTTTTTTACTTTTTCCTTTGTTTTTTTGCTCTATGGTTGTGTAATTGCTCTGCCACCTTTTGTTGAAAAGGCTTTCCTTGGGCATATGTTTGTAGGTTTACTTCTGAGTTCTCCATTCAGCTCCCTTCATCCATGTGTTCCTCCCTCCAACATTACCAGAGTCTTATTACTATAGCTGCACAGTAAGTTATAGAATCAGGTAAAGTGATTTCTCACATTTCCTTTTTATCAAGTTTTACTTAATCTTTTAATTATTTTAGCTGTTCTAGTTTCTTAGCCATTCTATTAAGACAATTTAGTATCATCTTGTCTATGTAAAAAATCATTTAGGAATTTTGGACAGAAATCATATGTGATGATTAACTTTATGGCCACCTTGATAGGTATCTGTCCTATGCATATGTACCACGAATATTCTATGCATACACATGCCTTGTAATATTCCAAAAATCAGTGAAAAATCATTCTGAATATGTGTTTAAAGAAACTAGGTTTCAGGGCGCCTGGGTGGCTCAGTCGTTAAGCGTCTGCCTTCGGCTCAGGTCATGATTCCAGGTCCTGGGATCGAGCCCCGCATCGAGCCCCGCATCGGGCTCCCTGCTCAGCAGGAGGCCCGCTTCTCCCTCTCCCGCTCCCCCTGCCTGTGTTCTCTCTCGCTGTGTCTCTCTCTGTCAAATAAATAAATAAGATCTTTAAAAAAAAAAAAAAGAAACTAGGTTTCTAAGGCATTTTATCTAAGATTACCCAGATAGACATTAGTAGAATTGGCACTGAACTCTAGATCTCTCTATGTCAAGGTGCATGTTCTTAATTTCTATATTAGCCTATCTAAAATATATCCTATACTGTTTCCCTAAGATGGACATGATCTTTTTTGTGGTTGACTGAATAATCGCCCCCCATTCCTTTAAAGATGTTTATGTCCTAATCCCCATAACACATGAATATGTTACCTTGTATGATAAAAGGGATTTTACATATGTGATTAAATTAATGATTTTGAGAAAGGAGAATTATCCTGTTTTATCTGAGTGGGTCCAATGTAATCTTTAGGGTCATAAGGGAGGCAGGGAGAATCAGTGTTAGAGAGAGACAATATGTTAGCACTGATGCAGAAGTCAGAAAAGAGAGATGTTACACTGAAGGCTTTGAACATAGAGGAAGAGGCCACTAGCCAAAGAATGTAGGTGGGTGCACGAAGCTGCTAAAAGGTCACAGTTTTTCCCTTGGAGATTCTAGGAGTTCAGGCCTCCAGACACTGATTTTAGCTTCTGATGTTTCACTCTGACTTCCAAAACTTTAAGATGGTTATTTGTGTTGTCTTAAACCACTAAGTTTGTGGCAATTTATTACAGCAGCAATGGGAAATTAATATATCATGGTAGCCCAGTTGTCTATTATATAAGATTCAACTTCCTTACATTAGTGAACCAGTGCCACCACATTTTGGCATCACCACATTCTGGTGCCCTATGTACGTAGTCTTCTATAAAATATTTTCATTGATGCCTTATTTTCTAAGCGAGCTTAAATATTCACTATTCCTTGACCTTTTTCTCATTAGAATCTTTGTTTGCATTTACCCTTAATCTCCTATATATTCTCATCTCTGTTTCATAGTCATTTATCAATATTCCAGTGTAACATAATTCACCTTGATGTTTTCGTTTAGTTTAGTTTTGTTTTTGTTTAATCTCTTTCCCTCTGCTTAAATAATAAGTGCCATTGCCCATTTGCTTAGACACCTGCTATATATGGTCTTCTGATGAAGTCTTGTGTGAATTTCTTGCATCCCATCCCCAACTACTTTATATAAAATGAACTGCATGTGTTTGAGAAAAGAGCGGTGTTGTTCACATTTTAGCTCCTAAGAGCTTCATCAATGCCTTGAAATAAAGCATGGCTATTGCAAAGAACAGAAACCACTCAAATTAGTTTGAGTTAAGGGAGATATTTATGTAAATAAATACTTGCTTACCTTGCTTAAATAAAATCCAAGCAAGAAGAGGAAAAAAAAAAAAAAAAGTAGGGTCAGGACAAAGAGTAGCTCACTGAACATTAGAACATCATGAACAAAGAACATTTTATTTCAACAGATGGTTCCGTGGCCTGTTGTCTTATTTCCTTTTGTCACCAATTTCCCTAAAGCATTTGCCTTGCTCTCATATTACCAAACATACTGCTCTAAACCTAGCTTTAAAAGACCTTTCAATTCAAGTGTTTCTAATTACAGGTTCTATGCCTTTTAGTTCAAATCATCAAGTGATAAAGAATCTGATTGGCCAGTGATTTGAATGTCTATGGTAAAATGCCACCCTTGGTTCAGTTAGCTTTCCATGTGGGTGGGGATGGGGTAAAGCATAACACAGTATGAATTTTACATGTGTGAATAGCAAAGCTTAACTAGAAGAGGAAGGTGTAGGTAAGTACATGGAATTTGACAAATGTCTACTCCAAAACACAAAATTAAATGAAATAAAAATAGTACCTGCCCCCAAAGATACTTTTGTTCCTGGTTTAATGATTTGAATAGTCTGTGCTTCGGATTTTGAGTTGAGATAATAAACACATGAAAATATCAATTCATGTTATCTAGCCTTTTTAGCCATCATGAGAAACTGTGTATAGGTTAGTGTATTTAAACCAGAATTTAGCAGTATAATCTGGGGAATTATAGGAGTTTATGATGAAAGTAATTAGACTTTTATTTGCTTTATATGTTTATTGGTTTAATGATATTAGTACCTATTTGCTTAGTCATTTCATATTAGTGTGATACCAATAAACAATTAGATAACAGAAATGAACATTTTATCCATTGACATCCTTATAACTAAAATGTAATAAAAATCTATGAAAGGTTTTATATGCATTTATTTCATTCAACTACCTCCATTTATTAGCAATATACTGGATCATTCAGAACCCTCTTTAAGCTTAATAAAAGACATGTACAATATAAGCAACAGCTTTTAAATATACACTGGCACATTTTTTCTTATGAAGCAAGGGATGATGGAGTCAATTTGAGTTATAAAAATGTATTAAAAATAAAAAAGATTTTTCTGAAGTACCACACTTAAGAACTCTCATTTCAAATTGCAGTGTATCTGTTATTCATTCTAATTTGAACAAATTCAGTAAAACATCACTAAAGTTCTACTAAGTCAACACTAAAGTGAATTACAACTTTTGTTTAAATATCAAAGTTCGGGTGCCTGGGTGGCTCAGTTGGTTAAGCGACTGCCTTCGGCTCAGGTCATGATCCTGGAGTCCCGGGATCGAGTCCCACATCGGGCTCCCCACTCAGCAGGGAGTCTGCTTCTCCCTCTGACCCTCCTCCCTCTCGTGCTCTCTGTCTCTCATTCTCTCTCTCTCAAATAAATAAAATCTTTAAATGTCAAAGTTCTGGTGATTGAATAAGCCTAAAAATGGAAATCCTGCTTTTTTGTAACTATCTTGCTACCTCACACATATGACCCCATGTACTTCTTTGTACTTACACATTAGTGCTCACCAGGGCACCATGAGTCTGGATTATTCCTGGTTGAAGTCACCTAAACCACAATAACAACTACTGAACTTACCAATCTAAAATCTGTTATCTCAAGTCCAAAGTTCTCTGTTGAGCTCTTGAATCCTACCTAACTCCCTACAGTGCATGTACTTTCAGAGTACACATAGTTAACTCTTGAAACTAGGGCACTAAAATGGAACATAAAATAATTTCTTTTCCTTCTGCTCTAGGCATCCTGTAGACACTTCCTTTAACTCTCTCTGAGGTGGATTAATGGATGCACCACTACATCCAGCATCACAACTGAGCGTTTATTTCCCGTGACCTGGGAGTGTTGCTAGCAGTCCCCACTCAGTTATTGGCTCTCCTTGGAAAATGCCTCCTCTGGAAAGAGGCATTTTATCAAATGCCACTTTGCCTCCTCTGAAAAGAGGCATTTTATCAAATGCCACTTTTTCTTCCTGGGAAGCCCACACCTCCTGACTGTTTGATGTGGGAGTATGAGTATCAACCTCTTCATTCAAATGGGGCCATTCTAAAAGGCTTTCTCAGCTTCAGAGCTCCATGTAGGGTCAGCAGAGGCCTTGACGGGGACCACGGCTAAGTTCAATTTCTCACTCTGCCCGATCCTATCCAAACTCCTCCTGCTACAGGCTGAAAAAGCAGATGCTAACAGGAGTTTGGAGTTAGATCACACATTAACTTGCTGGCCATGAGGACACCATCATCACTGACAGAGGGAATATGGATAGTACCTGGCACAACAAAGCATTGCAATTGTGAAAGTTTTTATTGTTGTAAGGTGAGATGGAATTCCAGTGGAAGGGAATGTACTATTAGGTACAATATATCAGACTTTTGTGTAAAAAAAAAAAAAAAAAAGGTGGGGGGAATGAGTAACCATAAGGATAGTGGGATTGTGTGGGTATTGCTGAGTATGGATGATGCATTTGAAAAAAGATAAGGAAAAGCTGAGAATGATTAATCAGCAACTAATCACCAAAGGTGAAAACCAGAGGCCTCCTTAGTAACAATTAAAGAGGTTCTTATCTGCTGTAGCTGGATGGAAGAGAAATCTGAGTACTGGGTCCCTGACCTAATAATAAAAGTAGCAGATTCCCAAGAAGCTTAAATTCTTAATTGAGATAGATCTGCTATGGTCAGTGAGGCCATTAGTTGGGAAAGAATTGGACCCTCATATATGGAGTGAGGGCTGGGTTTGTGTACCTGAAAATCTTGAATCTTCAGTTAACCCAGAACCTTTTGGGCCTAGAGAAGTGCATCACAGTTCCCTATTAAGGGTTGTATTGCTTGAAGACAATGCAAAGGCTTCCCTTCAGTAGGAAAAAGTAAGACTTCACCCACCTTCCCTCCTAGGCAGTAGGCCAATGGCTAGAGTTAAGTTACAACATAATTTCCCTGTGGATGTACTCAGCTTAATAAAGGATTAAGTAAATTAGACCTCAAAATACCTGCAGAACCTAGCCAAACATGTACTGGCAGGAACAAGAAAGTATGTATTGAACTTCATCAAGTGAGCAGAACAAAATTTGGATAAGGAAATGTTGATGGATTTGAGACCACACTTAGAGGATTCAGGATAAAACTCTCCAAAGGACCACAAAAGACAATACAAACACATTACTAATATGGCTCCTAGAAACATGGAAAAAGTGCAAGTCCACATTAAACGTTGTAGAAAGACTGAAATTGCCATAACGGATAGTGGGTTAAGAGATTAAAAGATTTAGAGAAGTGAGCATGCTAAAATGGATATATTATGCAAAACCAGAAGACCCACGATATTATTGTATTCTGTAGGAGGGCATGGAAAAGAATTTCTTGTGAGAGGATGACCAACATCATAAGTTCAGTGGTGGCTTTCTTCTGTTGGCTGGGGGAGGTGCCAAAACAGAACTGTACAAACTTATAGCAATGAGGGTACCTGAACTCCAGGGAGTGGATGTGAGTGGATGATAGTTAAGGCAGGTGGATGCAATTGTAATTAGAGATGAGGAAATAGTGGTAATAATGGGGGCCTGACCCACAGAGAGCTATAGAGATGAAAATCTAATGCAGCATTCCTGGGGATGATGTATATGGGCAGCCATATAGGAGAGAAGGACTCTTTCTCATAAAGCCTACAAGGTACTGGGAAACAAATGAGCAGGTAAGAAAATACACAAATAGCGTTATTTCTGTGTTTGATACTATGAAGTAAAAATGGAGAAATAATAGAGTGATCATGAGAAGTGACTTCACTATTGTGGTCAGAGGAAACACTGTCTGAGAACAACTGAACCATGGGGAGTCAGTTTAATAAAGAATCTGAGGATAAAATATTTTGAAAGAGTAAGCAGGAAATTAGGCCAAAGGGAAACCAGGCAGATATAATTATGTTAACAAACCTAAAGGAGAGAGAAAGAGGGAAAGAAAAATGAAAAGTCAAATTATTTCAGGTACCTGGGATTAAAACATTATATTTTTTTCTACAATATTTCCTTTAAAATCTTATGTACCTTACATTTGTCTCTATTTGTCTTATGCTTAAATCCCTCATGTTGGACCAAAATCTAATAATTTCTCAAACATATAATGTCTATCTCAAATTTTGGTTTTAAGAGATTTAACTTGAAGTTTTTGGAGGTTAAAAATATTTATTAAAAAATCTGTTAATTCAGCAATTTCAAAATAGATTTATAAAAATGTTAGAATATTAAGTTAGTGTAAAATATGTAATAACATTTAAGTGAACATTTATACTCACAATTTTAACAATATATTTCAAACCACCAAGGATTCCTATGACAACTTTGTTTAATGTCTCTGCTTATTCATTTTTCTAGTCATCAATCATTTGTGTAGTACTCGCCATGTACCATTCTAGAATAAACGTGTACATGAGTGAACCAATGTACATTACCCACTATGGGTTTGCATTCTAGTAGGGATATATAGCCTATGATTAAGTAAATAAATAAATATGTAAATATAATATAGTGAGAAGTGATCTGGGAAGAATGCATACAGATTAAAGGATCATAGATATAGGAGTGGGTTGTGATTTTATATAGAGTGTTGAGGAAAGACCACATATATAAAATTATGTTTGAATAGAAGACTTTTAGAGAGTGATAGACTGTTATATAGGGAAAGAACATTCCAGGCCAAATGAAGAGTTAAATCAGATATTGAGGTGAATGTATTTGGAGACGGTCGTAGTACAGCAGAGGGTTGGGGGAGAAGGTACAGTGTCATCTGAGCAGAATGCGCTGGGGGAAAGAGGAAATAGTTGAAGTAAAACAGGCAGTAGGTACCATACCACTTGGGGTCTGTAAGCCATTGCATGTGTTTTGACTTTTACCCTATCCTAACCCAATAAGATGATAATGGGGTGACATTTATCGACCTTTGATTTTAAAACCATTTTATTAAGATTTTATTTATTTACTTGACAGAGAGAGAGAGAGGGAGGGAACACAAGCAGGGAGAGTGGGAGAGGGAGAAGCAGGCTTCCTGCGGAGAAGGGAGCCCGATGCGGGCTCGATCCCAGGACCCTGGGACCATGACCTGAGTCGAAGGCAGACGCTCAACGACTGAGTTACCCAGGCGTCCCTAAAACCTTTATTTTAGCTCTCTTGTGGAAACTGGTCTCTGCGTGTGTAAAAAATGGAAATGCATAATGAAACTGGAAAACTAGTCCAATAATTCAAGTGAAGGATTATGGTGGTCTGGCCCAGGTTTGTATCTGAGCCCTGTGGGGAAGCAGATGGACTCTCTGTGTGTTTGAGGACTAAGAAAACATTTGCTGATGGAATGGATTTGGAATGTGGGAGAAACCGTGTTAAGGAAAACAATTTTGGGGCTTGAACTAAAGCAATAGAGCTGTCATTAATTGAGATGAGAAAGATTTTTGGAGGAGCAGATTTGAAACAGAGCATAGGGGCTGAGCTTAACACTGTCAAATTGAAGATTGCTGATCATAGAAGTGAAGATATGAAATAGGCTCTGGTATATATGAGTATGGCGTTCAGGTTAAGCTTCTGAATTAAAATTATAAATTTGGAAGTCGTTTAATTGTCAATAGAACTGAAAACAATGAAGCTGAATGAGATCCCATTGGCAGTGCTTATAGCTATTATTTTGATGTATTATTGAGAAACAACATAATTCTTACCAAACAATATTAAATTTTATTATTAACCATAAAACTGCAGAGGCTAATATTTAAATATCGGGAAGTTATTATCATTAAAGGAAGTAGTAAATGTCTTTCACAGATACAGATTGATAATTCTCTTCACATTTTAGTTTTTTATGGAAAACTAGGAATTCATGCATGGACTTTTGAAGCAATTTTGTTGACAGTGTTCATATGAAGTGAGCATGTCTATGCATGCCTTCTTACATACAGGTGTCTGAATTTTTCACTACTTACATATATACTCATAAATAGTGCTCTCTTCCTCCTGAACTTAGTGATAGAGCATTAACAACAACAACAACAAAAAGCAGAACCACTGCTTCCACATTATTTCCAGTTTGCAAAACTTTCAAAATAGGTTAATTTACATTCAAGAAAAAATGTGAAGTTAATGCAATCCTCACAATTTCGCTTAGGCATTTCTGGGTGGTCATTTCCTTCTTTGTCTTCCTTTTCCAGCAGTGTAACCCAGATTGGTACTGTAACTGAGGATTTTAGTATGACTGCCTGAGTTCAAATTAAGATTCATCCACTGGCAAGTAGGAATCTTAAGAAAATAAGCCAAGCTCTCTGTACATCAGTTTTCTTGTCTCTAAAGTGAAAATAATCATGGGGCTTACCTTATGAATTTTGTGATGATTAAATGAATTAAATCTGTAGGCTCAATAGCATAAGGATTGACACATATTAAGGACTTAATAAATGTTAACAATTATTAGCTATTACAGAGGAGATTCTTCCATTATTACACTGATAAGTGTACTTTATGTGATTCCTCTATAGTCATCAACCGCAGCTAACTCTGTACCTAATAATTATAGAAGCTAATTATTTTCTTCTAGTAAACCTTATTTATTAGAGCTAATTGTAGCTAAACAATCTAATCATATCTCCTCTTATCTGCAACTTTGGCATCTAATTAAAAAGGACAGAAATAGGAACTTAAAAAGCCTAACAACTTTAGTTGTCAGGATGCTTTAAACCTCATAGTATATGGCACATTAAACCAGAATGGATAGAGCAAAATAAAACAAGTGAAAAAATTCATAGAGTTTTTATATAATCTTTGCTGCATTATGGTTCTGGAGCTCAACATGACAGTTGTCCAGACTATATAGAGCTCATGACACTTTTCATTATTTAATGTGATGACATTTGTAGGATACTATTTAGAATTGTATCTTTAAAAGTATATTTTCAATCACTTCATTTACTTAGTATTTATTATTCCTAAGGCATCATGCAAGGAGGAAGTAAAGAAATATGTATCAAACATTATACTTTAACAGTACAAAAATTTCTAGCTCTATTGTTGGTGTGATGACTTGCACACTGTGAGAAAATGAGTGCCCCAATATCAGTTCTTCAGTTTTCTTGCATTACTATGGTTTATTAAAAGCCTGCTTCAAAATATATAATGTTATTTGTATGGCTATCATTGTGGGGGAATTTTTCTTTATGAATCAGTATGCCTAATTTTCTCTGAACATCCAAATATTGAAAACAATTCTTTTTCTTCTTCATTTGAGAGGATTTATGGCTTGAGTCTGAGAATAGAGAAAAAGTCTAATTTCAAAAATTAAAAGTTATGTGTTCTGGTAGAATTTTGGTCAAAGAATATAATAATGCCTGCTGTAATTACTATCATTGAGATTTTGTAGATTAAGGATTCTTTTTTTTTTTTTTTAACCTATATTGTATTATTTGTTTCAGAGGTACAGGTCTGTGATTCAACAGCCTTACACAATTCACAGCGCTCACCATAGCACATACCCTCCCCAATGTCCATCACCCAGCCATCCCATCCCTCCCACCCCCCACCACTCCAGCAACCCTCAGTTTGTTTCCTGAGATTAAGAGTCTCTTATGGTTCCTCAAAAAGTTGGAATTTTAGACAAACAGTATTTTTGATGTAATAAAACTTAAATTTAATTCAAAAGCAAAGAAAGTAAGTCTACTAAATCTGTTAATGTCTACTTTGGCCAAATATAATTATGATATTTCAGTAACAGCAAACTTACCAGGCAGCGTCTACTCATATACTATATAATATGGCAAATAGCCATGGAAAGGAGTGAGCAGTATCAGATTTGAACATAAGCATAGATTTAAAATACAATGTGTAAAATCCAGGGAGAATGCAGCAATTGAAACAAAATCAATTTCCAACTTATAAATTTGAGTAGTAAAATAAAATTATGCTAATCTAATGTATTTGCCTTATTGTGTTTTTCAGTTCATTGATATGAGATTATTTTTCCTTTGATAATACTCCTTATTTGCTTTAAATTGGTTTGCTTCCTTTAAATACTGGCACAGCCTTGTGAAAGATCTTGTTTTCCAATGAGGTTTCACTGCCTGTTATATTTTATTTTTATTTAGTTTTGTTTATATCATGTAAAGGGCATTACCAATTATTTTACTTACTTGTATTATGAGACTACTGTACATAACTATCCCATATTGTTTCCCATTTTCCTTCTAGAATTCTATGCTCAGTAAGAACATATCAAAATTCTAGGATACTCTCTCTGACAATACCTCTGAATTTTCCAGTGGTTCAGGTCATTGCTGCCCAAGTTCTCTGACCCAAATAAACTTTATCTTTGTCCTGCTTACTACATAGCTGTTATATTTTTTTTTCTCCTTCACATTTACCATTTTCTGGTCTTTCACTATTAAATAATCATTTCTATTTCCTTCATGGGAATGTCTCATTTTACTGAGCACTCCGTGGTTATGCCAATAAATGAAAGATTAGGCAGAAAATATAAAGTGATACATATGGTAAAGACTAAGAGCATAAAATGTTTATATTATCCAGATTTTTCTTCTCTCTAGTTTTATTTTAAAAGTTCCAATATCTAGTGGAGGCATACCTCAAAGATACTGCAGGTTCAGGTCCAAACCACAACATCGTGAATATCACAATAAAGTGAGTCAAATGAATTTTTTGATTCCCCAGTACATGTAAAAGTTATGTTTATAATGATGTACTATATAGTGGCTAATTGAACATAATAAAGGATAAAATAAAAATAAAAAAAAGTTATGTTTACACTGCACTGTAGTCTATTAAGTGTGAAATACCATTATGTCTAAAAATGTATATACTTTAATTAAAAAATATTTTATTGCTAAAAAATATTAGCCATCATCTGAGTTTTCAGGGTGTTATAATCTTTTTGCTGGAGGAAGTTCTTGCCTCAGTGTTGATTACTGCTGCCTGATCAGGGTAGTGGTTGCTGATGGTTGGGGTGGCTGTGGCAATTTTTTTAAATAAGCCAACAATGAAGTTTGTCACAATGATTGACTCTTCCCTTCACAAAGAATTTCTCTATAGCATGCAATGCTATTTCATGGCATTTTACCAACAGTAGAACGTCTTTCCAAATTGGAGTCAGTCCTCTCAAACCCTGCTACTACTTTATCAACTAAGTTTATGTAATATTCTAATTCTTCTCTTGTCATGTCAATGGTCTTCATAGCAACTTCACCAGGAGTAGACGCCATCTCAAGAAACCACTCTTTGCTCATCCATAAGAAGTAACTCTTCTTTTGTTTTTTTTTTATTATGATATTGCAGCAATTCAGTCCTATCTTCAGGCTTCACTTCTAATTCTAGTTCTTTTATTATTTCTACCACATCTGCAGTGATTTCCTCCACTGACGTGTTGAACCCCTAAAAATCATCCAGGAGCATTAGAATTCACTTCTTCCAAACTCCTGTTAATGTTGATATTTTGACCTCCAACCATGAATGACAGATGTTCTTAATGGCATCTAGACTGATGGATCCTTCTCAGAAGGGTTTCATTTTATTTTGCTCAGACCCATCAGAAGAATCCCTATCTATGGCAGCATATGCCTTATGAAATGTACTCCTTAAATAATAAAATTTGAAAGTCGAAATTCCTCCTTATCCATGGACTACAGGATGGATGTTGTGTTAGCAGGCATGAAAATAATATTACTCTTTGTACATCTTCATCAGCGCTCTTGGGTGACCAGGTGCATTGTCAATGAGACGTAATATCTGGAAAGGAATTTTTTTTTTTCCCCTGAGCAGTAGGTTTCAATGGTGGGCTTAAAATATTCGGTAAACCGTGTTTTAAACAGATGTGCTGTCATCCAGGCTTTGTTGTTCCATTTATAGAACACAGTCGGAGTAGATTTAGCATGATTCTTATGGGCCTTAGGATTTTCAGAATGGTTTAAATAAACATTGGCTTCAACTTCAAGTCACCAGCTGCATTAGCCCCCTAACAAGAGATTCCACCTGTCCTGTGAAGTGGCATTTACTTTCAAGAAGGCCTTGGCTTCTCTCTAGCTTGGAAAGTCCTAGAGGGCATCATCTTCTACTAGAAGACTGTTTGGTCTACATTGGATATCTATTGTTTAGTGTTGCCACCATCTTTAATGATCTTAGCTAGATCTTCTGGATCACTTGTGCATCTTCAGCACAGAACTGGCTAATTCACCTTGTACTTTTATGTTATAGAGATAGCTTCTTTCCTTCAATCTTATGACTAACATTTCTTAGCTTCAAACTTTTCTTCTGCAGCTTCCTCACATCGCTCAGCTTTCACAGAATTGAAGAGAATTAGGGCCTTGCTCTGCATGAGGCTTTGGCTTAAGGGAATGTTTTGGTGTGCATAGTGCACATCATCAAAAAAACATAAAGAGTAATTCAAAGCAGTGGTTTAGGATTTTGGCTAGCATGGCATCTTCAACAAAGAACCATACCTTTGTAGAGAAATGGCAGGACAAAGGAAAGCAGTTTTAGGCCTCCAAGGGTGGCAAACTGTGGGAGGGTAAATATATGGGATGGAACTAATGGAGTAAGATTTCCTTGCAGTTACTCTGGTACCATCTCTGGGCTGATAAGAGTTTGTCTTCAAAAAAAGATTTTATATCCTGCCTTGAGGCTGAAAAAAGGAAGATTTTTCTGGGTTTTCTGCTTCTTTATTTACTTTACCCTAAAATAGCTCTATGTCAAAGAGACATATTTGGGGTGAAATATTCTAGTTTCCTTCAATAGATAGGTAGAAAGACAGACCAATATTTCTTTAAATCTCAGAAAAGAGCTGAAATTACCATGCTCTCTATTTGAACAAGCCTTAACATCTCAGGTAGCATTTTATTAGATAATTGAAAATACTAAACTAAGCAGTAGAAATGTAACTTGCAAAACAAACAAGAACTAGCCCTTAACATACCTGCTTTGGAAAGATAAGTCCATATGACTTTATAGTAAATAAGTAGCATGACAAGTTTCACTGCTTCATGTTCTCAAACCTTTGAAAACAACTGCCACCTGACCCTTTCACCCCAATATTATTTGCTACCCAAAAGTTACCTCTGCTCCCGCCTGTGTTCTCCCAAGTCCCAATCCAGGCCATAGCCCTTGTCCTAAAATTCTCCTCTGAACCTCCCTTTCTTATCAATTTGTTAAGAATTATTCTTAGCAGCTGATTTATATACTTATAAAAATAAACACAACTTGTTTCTTTTATACATGTTTTTTGAAATTACAGTTACTTGAAAAATAAAATCCAAACTTCTAGGTTTGGTTTTTAAATATAAATTCACATTAACACAAAAAGTCAACTCATAATATGTTATATAGGTCTCCTTCACCTTCCATAATTAATTTAAATGTGAACTTGTATTTCTTGGTACTATAGGCAAATTCCTTGTTATCCTAATTAAACGAAAAAAGTCTTCATTTGTATCTATCTATTTATTACATATAGATAGCCATAGATATACAGATAGATTAATCTAGGCAATTCTCATAATCTCTGTAGAATATTATGTTAAAATTAGAACAGGTACATTGAAAACAAGCATGTCTTCCTTAACATGTGTCTTCTAACTCCTTTTCCCCTAAGGATCATCTGTCCCCCCTGAATAGCTCTCAGTACTGGACTCTTTTTGATTGTGAAGCATGCATAGCCATTGTGACCCTCTAACATTGCCTCTCGCAGTATTCCCTGTGTTTGTGGCACAATGTGATATGCCACTGCAGATGCCCACCAAATTGTTAAAGATAGAGTATATAATAAAGACAACTGTTTTGTTTTGAGAAAGTGGGGAAACTGTATGCAGTGTCCATGAGATTGAATATACATATATCTCATGCCCTAGAAATCTTAATTCTGAGTATGTAATTGAGATTAATCATACACAGATTCATAAGGGGATGTGAACAAGAATATTTATTTCAACGCAATTTGTGTTAGACAACAACTGGAAACACATTAGATGTTCATAATTAGAGAAGTAGATTAATTAAAAATGTAGATATAAATTACAGTATGATTTGCAGTTGGAAACAACTATGTATATAGTTAATATACATGTGTAGTACAGATAACATATGCATAAATATAGATACACACATGTATACATACGTATATACAGTAACACAGAAGACTTTAAAAATAGGAAATGGGACAAAGACTAACATAATACCATTAGGCAAACATTTAAAAGGTATACACACAGTAACAATACTACATATTTTGGAAGGGTACATAATAATAAAAGACAGATGAAATTTGTGTCTGTGGAGAATGGGTTTGGGTGCAGTTAAAAGGGAAAATTACAATATAAAGACAAGATAGACAACACAGACAGACTAATGATACAAATATAAATTTTAGCATGTGGTTATGTCAATTTGAGGAACAGATTCCCCCAAGAAATATTAATATATAACCAAGGAGAAATTGTGTTACACATTTTTAGCTTGATTGGTCTTGTTTTTGCTTTTTCCACTACCTTGCATAGAGATGGTAGTGTTTGGGGTTGGATTGTTAATGAGTGGTATCATTGTACAAAGGAAGAAAGAAATCATAGTTGGCTATTTTATTTCAGATATGGAGGATTTCCTTTTTATTTACTGTCAGAAGAACTGATTTGAAAACTTACATAAATATAGTTGGACAGGCTATGTTAACCAAACACTCTGATTCAACAAAAAAAGGTTGCTTTTCATTTTGACCTATAACTATTCCCTGCTAGGTATTTTGCAGTATTTAGTTCCATGTATAATATAGTAAGACTAGACATAACTAATAACCAAATAAGCAAGGGCTGCACAGTACATGGTGAAATTTTAAGAAGAAAAACATATGTTTTATGTGAACAATAAGTCTGATTAAATTGAATTCATACCAGTAATTTTAATGTTGACCTTAGAAACAATGAGAGTTTTAAATGTGCCCCAGATTGTATTTGAACTTGTAAGATGACTCTGGCCACCTTGTGGGAGAAGATACAGGCAAGGAAATAGAAGAATATCCAATTTAAATGGGCATTTTCCCATTATATATTTTTTTAAGTTTTTATTTAAATTCCAGTTGGTTAACATACAGTGTAATATTTTTATGGCATAGAAAGCATCTATTTTAATTTTTATTTTTTTATTTAAATTCAATTAGCCTACATATAGTACATCATTAGTTTCAGATGTAGTATTCAATTATTTATCAGTTGCATATAACACCCAGTGCTCATCACATCATGTGCCCTCCTTTTTTTTTTTTTTTAAAGATTTTATTTATTTATTTGACAGAAAGAGACACAGCGAGAGAGGGAACACAAACAGGGGAGTGGGAGAGGGAGAAGCAGGCTTCCCGCCGAGCAGGGAGCCAGTGCAGGGCTCGATCACAGGACTCTGGGATCATGACCTGAGCCGAAGGCAGATGCGTAAGGACTGAGCCACCCAGGTGCCCATCACGTGCCCTTCTTAATGCCCATCACCCTGTTACCCCATCCCACTACACGCCTCCCCTCCAGCAGCTGTTTATATTAAAGGGGATCCTGTAAGTGAAGAGAGAGCCCAAAAGAAACAGAGACAATACACTGTTTGGTGTGATTACTCCTAGGTATGGTTATCCAAAATAAATTGATTCAGGTCATTTATAGTCATAGGCAATAAGGCTTGGTGTGTTAAGTAAAATGTCTTTCAAAGAATGAATAGAAAAATTAGAATAAAAATTAGAATAAAAATAGAAAAATCAGAATAATTCTTGATTGAGAAAGGTGTTTGAATTAATTGCATTTCACCCAACTTACTAATTTTTTGGCTCATTGACCAGAACCTATCTTGTCTTTTGGGAGCACTTTTGGGAGAAAAATGATTACATTGTCACAAAATCAAAATATGTTAGCTATGAAGTAATATTATATCTTATATAGGCTTTATATAGCAGGGTAACAAGCACAATATAGTTCTTTATACCATATGAATATATGCAAATCAAAGCTTTTTCTGCTTTCTTATACATCAGTAAAACTACTTACAAGGCTGTACATGCTTATGATACTTGCTAAAAGTGATTGGAATTGAAACATAATGTCATGAATACAGAATTTAGTCAATTACCCAGAATAAAATAGGAGTATGTTTGCTAATTTCCCTGGGCATATGCATGATTTATATATTTTGCTTAGTTTCAATGTAAGAAAAGTTCTAAAATATGGTTACAAAAAGGATTGTTGATGATTAGTTCTGGAGTAATATCCCAGGCATCATCATTATGACCTATTTGACCTAATTTTATATATATAATTTCTTTCCCATTGAACTTAAAGACTATTTTTAGAGCAGTTTTAAGTTTACAACAAAATCGAAAGGTACAGAGATTTCCATACCCCTTAACCCCCACACATGCATATCCTCCCCCATTACCAGTATCACTCACCAAAATTGTACATTATTTACCTAACTTACATGGATACATCATAATCACTGGAATTCCATAGTTCACCTTAGGATGTACTCTTTGTGTTTCACATTCTGTAGTTTAGGACAAAGTATAATGACATATATCTACCATGCAGAGTATTTTCACCATCCTAAAAATTCCCTGTCATCTCCACCCCCCCCCCACCTGACAACCACTGATCTTTTCACTGTCTCCATAGTTTTGCCCTTTTCCTGAATGTCATCTAGTTGGAATTACACAGTACGTAGATTGGCTTTATAACTTAGTAATGTGCATTTAAGTTTCCTTCATGTCTCTTCATGTTAGATGGTTCATTTCTTTTTACCACTGAATAATATTCCATTGTCGAAATGCACCACAGTTTATTTCTGAACAGGTGTAATGGCAGAACAAATTAAAAACTTAAATTGTATTTGCCTTTTATTCCTATACAATATAAATAGACTAGATGTAAATAGTTGAAGTGTCAAATTAAGCAATGATAGGTTGAGCAAATACATAGAGATTTCAGTTGACCTCAGTCTCAATGTTTATCATTTCTTTGAGTTAGTCCTCAAATAAAATTTGATATCAACTTCAGCTTTACTAATAGAAGTGTAAGACCAGAATGACAGGAGTTATAATATCTACTTAAACTGTATTTATCCAACTACATGTGGAGAAGTATATTCAGTGCTGGGTATAATGTTTTTAGAGTTATCTTTATAATGTGAAGTGGAAAAAACTTAAAATTTGACAGTAAATAGAACATTTAAAAATACTTAGGAAACACGGTAAGCTAAAAGAGATTATTTGATAATGAAAATGTGCTTGCTTTGTTTTCCAAATTATTATTTATTAGGGTCTGTGACTGTACAACTTGAATATCTGATTAGTGCATGTGACTTTATATTTTAAGCTTTGAGATGTTTGAGGGCAGAAGAGAAAAATACAGGCTTCAATTCTTCATGATTGCCTACCTGTCTATATACCTATCTCTCTGCCTGCAGGCAGTGTTATGAAAAAAAGATGCAGAGGAGACCAAAAAAAGCCATGCCTCTGTCTGGAAGGACCTTACAGTCTCATAGGAAGGACTCATAATGAAGACAATTAAATAATGTTTTGTAATATGATGTTAGGAATGGCATAATCAGGGGAATTTAATAGAGGGTAACTTTGTGAAGGCCTGCATTGCCTATGGAAATTGGAGGCTCGCTCTAGTAATATGATCTTTGGACCAACACTGGTGAGATAAAAAGAAGCCGGCCATGAAAAAAATGAGGATCAATATTCCAAACAGAGGGGGGCAACCTATACATTTAACTTCCAGAGAAAAGAAAGTTTCTAGAAATTCACTTTGGGAGAAACATCATGCATAATGGAAAGAGTGATTTGGAATGAGATTGGAGATTTAGGTGGATGAGGTCAGTAAGGAGTGTTGGTGTTTTGTTTCCAAGTGAAATGAAAAATGGTGGGCTATACCAAATAAATGATGTGATTTGATTTAGTGCTTGTCACTGATTTTGGTGAGGAAGAAAGTGTAAAAGCAGAGAAGAAACTTTATTTATTTATTTATTTATTTATTTATTTATTTATTTAAGATTTTATTTATTATTTATTTATTTGACAGAGAGAGAGAGACACAGTGAGAGGGAGAACACAAGCAGGGGGAGTGGGAGAGGGAGAAGCAGGCCCCCCGCCGAGCAGGGAGCCTGATGCGGGGCTCGATCCCAGGACCCTGGGATCATGACCTGAGCCGAAGGCAGACGCTTAATGACTGAGCCACCCAGGCGCCCCAGGAAACTTTATTTTTTTTAAAGATTTTATTTATTTATTTATTTGAGAGAGAGAGAGAGAGAAAACATGAGTGGAAGGGAGGGGCAGAGGGAGAGGGAGACTCCCTCCTGAGCAAGGAGCCTGACGCAGGGCTCAATCCCAAGACCTGGAGATCATGTCCTGAGCTGAAGGTAGACGCTTAACTGACTGAGCCACCCAGGTGCCCTAGAGAGGAAACTTTAGAGACTTCATAGAAGGCCGTACTAGAGATGATGGGGACAGGGATGAAAATGGCATCAATAGAAATAAGAGGTATAGTGAGGTAAATTATTTTGGAGTTTGAATTGATATAACTTACTTGATTTTTTTTTTTTTTGTGGTTGTAGAAGATGAAGTAAAGGAAAAATACTGAGTAATCTCTAAATATGGATGTGTGTTTCACACTATTTCAAAATAAATTTACAATTATGGCACTAAAATCACATTAAAAACTGTAAACTTTGAAACTTAATTAGCTTTTATTAGGAAAGATGATGATTAGGTCATATACACACACACATACATGTATATATTAATGGTTATTTTTAAATATTGAAACAGTGTTTATTTTCATACTACTAGACAGTGGAAATATTTGAATAATATGAACAAAGGAGATAATTTAGAAAACCTAGTTAATCTTAATTGTCATGGTTATTTTATTTATTTTCAATTTCATATATATTCTAACCACATTTTAAAAATATTTTTTATAAGTCTTTTTATTATTCACATACATATACAAATACAGACTTTTTTTTCATGATGAATGATGATGCTATCAACAATTTCCCTATACTACTGATGAATCAAAGGATTGATATTCAATCAGTGTATACTATTTTTATGTAAGAATTATAGACTGATTACCATGAACTTAATACATCTGTCCAGCAACACATAGATGATTCTGTTATTCAGTTTTCTCATTTAGGAGTAGAAAGTCACCTAAATATATCCCAAGTTATTTGATATCAGAAGAATTTCCCCAAAATTATTAGTAAATGTGCATTAGTTAATGTAAATCTGAATATTTTATTTGATATTTTAGATGCAAACACATTGATGTAGTTTCTTGCTGTCTCTGATTGGTTTTATGGTTTTGATCATTTATACAAATGGTTTAGCTTTGTGTTGTGGAAATAACACTGGCCTTGATGGCAGAATGTCAGATTTTTTAGCCTCTGTGACCAGATATGAAGCATATAATTTGGCCAGGTCTCAGCATTTTCATTTTAATGTTAGAGATTAAATAATTTATTATTATTAAATAATTTATTATAATATATTCGACACTGAACTCTTGGTAAGTTCTGTATGCCAGCTACTATGTTATATGCTGGGAACCCTGAAAATATGTAAAATATATTTGTCTCTTAGGGGACTCAAAGGAGAGAGAGAATATGGGAGAGGGCCCAGCAAAGAGAGTTTTGAGAAAGCGAGAAGAGGGAGAAAAATATGTAGTAATATGATCAGCATAACAGTGGCTTAATCATGATGCTATGTTAGAGGTTAGAGGAGAAATCAATTACATGGGCGCCTGGGTGGCTCAGTTGGTTAAGCGACTGCCTTCGGCTCAGGTCATGATCCTGGAGTCCCGGGATCGAGTCCCGCATCGGGCTCCCTGCTCGGCAGGGAGTCTGCTTCTCCTTCTGACCCTCTCCCCCTCATGCTCTCTCTCTCTCTCAAATAAATAAATAAAATCTTAAAAAAAAAAAAAGAAATCAATTACATAATTTGCTATGGATGAGTCCTGCAGGTTTTCTAGAATTAAATCATCAGGAATGAGAAGACCTACCTAAGATATTGAATGGAATTTGAAGGAAAAAAGGAAGAATATGTGCAAAGATTAAAGAGCATGAAAAGTCATGGCATTTTTCCAGGAGCTATAAAAAAGTCAACATGAAAATGAGCAGTAGAAGATCCAATAGGCCATGTAAACTGGTGCTGGGTGGCAAAGGGCCGTGTCAGTCATGCAAAGTAGTGTGGTGTTTATAAATATTTCTTATTTTGTTTGTCCAACATCCAAATGTCCTTCTTAATTAGGAGGAATTCCCTAATAGCTAAGACTTAATGAGAGACAGGTCCCCACCTTCAACTATAAAAACAGAAGGAACGTTGAAAATCCATTTTCCTGGCTCCCTGACAACTACTATATTGGCTTAATTATCAGTGAGCATTACAGGGAACAGATCCATAAGAAAATGTAGGTAATCTTGGACTGATTATGTAGCTAGCTAGGAATCCAGGTTCCCATTCATATTTCTCAATAGGAATATAGTGAGTCTTGCTCCATGGCAGAAGGAGAATATTGAATTATCCTTGTTAAATTTAGTTATCCTTAATACCCTTAGTATCTAGGTAAGAACCCACTGAGATCTAAAATTTTAAGGACTGCATCGTCATTGCCACTCAATGGTGTGAACAAATGAGAAATCAGGAATTGTGAAGTGGGATGCAGTCTCAAAAATCAGGAAACTTTAAAAAGAGAATACAAGTTCAAATATCAGCTCAAGGCATTGGCAGAAACCAAGAAACTTTCTATAGCAGTGATAAAAGAATCTCTTATCTCACAAAGCTGCAAAACTGAGATACCTGACAACCAAAATCAAACATTGATCTGCTGCTCCTGCTGGTTGCAAATTACAGTGTCAGTTACATTTACAGTGCTGCCAGGTACCGTATGTGAAAAGTAGGACATCTATAGGATGAGATTGGAATCTTCAGAATTGTAATGGTTTAGGTTAGCATGAGTACCCATATGAACAGCTCCCACTAAATCTCCCGTACGGATTGCATTTTCTTCTTCACTTACTGATAAGGCTGATGATGCTGCTTGTCAGTGTCAATTTTCTGAAAAGGGGACAGATCGTCCTCATTTCCTATGACTATCCCTGCTCAATGTTTAAAAGTCTTTTAATAGAGTTGAGTTACCTCATGAAGGCAAGGGAGAAAGGAAGAACTGACCATCAAAAATCAAACCATAAGGGGGAAGTATAAGATAAAGATTTTTAGGACTTTTCTAATTTATGTAGGCAATCTAAATCTAAAGAATAGGTGAAAAATTGATTCTAAATATGCATAATCAATGGGAGAGGAGCAAGTTATATACAGAACTGGAACTGATACATTACTCAAACTTTCATCATACCCCCTCCTGACTCACAGTCATCTTTCAGTCTTTCACTCTACCAACACTTGGGGTCTATAAGGATTGTGTGTGTGTGTGTCCATTGGGCTTAGTAGGATAAATTTCAAGCCTCCTTTAAAAATGACTCCACAGGACTTGCTGGCAGAGATCCTAATAGCACTTCTGTGCCACTAGATCATTGCACAAGATAACCAGGAATGGCTTTGGTCTCATTTGGTCTCATTATCTACGGTCTCTGGAAGAAGATATGGTGTCAGGTAGGGATAAGCAAATGTACTTAAGAAAAGTCTGTGATCCTGGGGTCCTGGGATTGGGCCCCGCATCGGGCTCCCTGCTCAGCAGGGAGCCTACTTCTCCCTCTCCAGCTTCCCCTGCTTGTGTTCCCTCTCTGTCAAATAAATAAATAAAATTAAAAAGAAAGAAAAGAAAAGAAAACCCTGTGTCATGCAAAGCACACCAGAAGGACTCAAGTATGGCTGCTAGGTATGAGCTCAAATCATAGATATAACTTTACAAATTTCACATTTTCAAGAAGCAACAAAACTTGATTCTCAACATGCTAATCAGATAGTTGCTGAAAGCAGACTGACGAAACTTGGGCTCATTTCACTATGAGGAGGCCAATGATTTGTTTTTACTGAATTATATAGTCATTCATAATTTTGATAAGCATTCCTCTCCTAGCATGCTTTTTTTAGCACTTAATGAATAACTTATAAACTGTCATGATATACTACAGAATATTGTTATGAATAGAAAATCCCTTTACGGTGAAATAAATATGTTAATGGGCTATTAGCCATGTAATTTCTGGTCATATAAGATATCCCATCTTTCAAAAACACTTGGATTTTTGGAATGATGAAATGGCCTATTGAAATTACAATTAAGGGGCGCCTGGGTGGCTCAGTTGGTTAAGCGACTGCCTTCAGCTCAGGTCATGATCCTGGAGTCCCGGGATCGAGTCCCGCATCGGGGTCCCCGCTCAGCGGGGAGTCTGCTTCTCCCTCTGACCTTCCCCTCTCTCATGCTCTCTATCTCATTCTCTCTCTCAAATAAATAAATACAAAAAAAAAATTACAATTAAGTAATTGCATTGGAGATAATATCTTGAGCATTTTGCACAATAATGTAAAGGAAGTAGCATGTTCTCTGAATGGACAGAATATGTGGCTTGAGGTAGTTCAAATTTAATTGCTTCTACAGTCTCTAAAAGAAAGAAGACAAGTTCAACAAAATGAATGTGAGGAATCAAAATGATAAGAGGTAACCCAAGGAGAATATTGAAAATTGGAATAGCAGCTAGCTGAAGAAAAATACTATTACTATTGAACATTGCTGAGGGCCCAATCTAGTTTTAAGACTATTTACTAATTCATTATTTTGTTACTAACAGTGTTCTAGGTAGTGAATCAAACACACCCTAATTTTAATCCTAATGTGGGGAGAAGTACATTAATAAAAATGACAAAATATTAAACATCAAGCTGACAAGACTTGGCAAAGAAATTGAGTGAAAGGACTTAAGAATGACTCAGTGATTTATGGGCTGAGCAACAACAACAACGTGGTGGCCAGTTGCTAAATGAGAAGTCTTGGGAGAAGCAGGTTTGTGAGAAAAATCATATATTTTCTTAAAATAATATTATTATTTTCAGAGTTCTGGTATTTCTTTAGAAGTGTTCTCCAAAACAGATAAAAGTGAGAAAATAAATTATTTGGAATAGTTTTTTCTATCTTTTAGATTAATACAGTTAACAAAGAACCTGAGCATTTAAGGTGAATAGTGAAGGGAATAAAGCCAAAGGAGATTCTCTCAGAAGAAGTGAAGGAGATATGGTAATGGATATCTCTGTGAAATCAACTAATAAGTATCAGGTCATGGAAACTGCACGATAAATCTCAGGTAAATATCATTGCCCTCAAAGTTTAATAACTTGGGTATACTTGGGTCTCCCAGCCAATAAATACTGCAGTTAGAATTTGAACTACAAACAGTCTTTCTGACTGTTACATAGTATCTCAACTGCTAAGGCATATTTTTTCAAAAATTAATAATATCAAGGGATTTTGGTTAAATATGGCAAATTAAATTCATATGTGTTACATAATATATTATGTAAAATTTATATAGATGTCCATTCTCCTCATGAAAATCTAAAAAACAAAAAAATTCAGAAGCCTATGTTTTGCATACATTAATTAAACATTCAAAAATGGAATAAAATATTAAAACATAAGATTAAAGAAATATGCTAGAAAGTAGGCCAAAGAGAAAAAGCAGTGGAAAATAAGGAAGGAAAAAAAATCTAAGAATATTATAATATACACCCAGAGGTTCAGAAAAGGGCATATAGAAACTGGTAGGAAATTGTCAAGTAAATAAATCAGTAAAATTTCTAGGCCTGAATAACCTATTCTTTAGATTTAACACCCCCACACCAAATGCCTAGACAAATCTATGCTAAAATAGCTTCCTGAACCGCATTATTAGGAATTTCAGAAAACTATATACTTAATGATCTTATGGGCTTTAGGATGTATGTGGGTAAATAGAACAATTAAGAACAATTAGTACACAAAAGCCTTTGCATTTTGTAATGCTTGAAAGCACAAAGACCATGAAAAATAACTTTAACATTTTAACATTTCTGAGGAAAAATGATATAGAAACAGGATTTGTATAATCAGCCAAACTATATTTTAAAAGTGAAGATAAAATAAAGATCTTTCAGACAAGCAAAGACCCAAAATTATAGTTCCCTGGTACCACTTCTTGGAATCTAAAGAACTATCTCAGGGTGCCCAGGTGCCTCAGTCCAGTAAGCCTCCAACTCTTGATTTCAGTTGAGGTCATGATCTCAGGACCTGGGATTGAGCCCCACACCAGACTCTGCACTGGGCATGGAGCTTGCTTGGGTTTCTCTCTCTCCCTCTCCCTCTGCTCTTCCTCACCACCCGCCTCAAGTACACATGAGCATGCTCTCTCTCTCTCAAAAAATAAAGAACTATCTGTGCCATCAAAATGAGGTAATAAATCAAGAAAAGTAGAATGCATGTCTCCAGGGGGAATAAAATAGGGGATGAATGGAACACTCCAAAATGAAGGCAAATGGAGATACCAGAAAGACAGTAATATAGCAGACCTAGAATCAGGAGAATGGATGATTCGAGGTCTGTCTCCAAGAAAGAATAAAAAATGAAACTGACAAATAATATATTAGATACTGTTGCAAAAAGATTTACATTTCAATGAAATGTGCACAAAATAAAAAATAGGAAAATATAAGCAATTAATATCCCCAGAAAGAAAGAGAAATGGTATAATAAGGAAATTATAGTATACTATGCTATATGTGTCATTACTGAATTTGGTATGTACATACACGTACATATATAAATAATAATACATTTCATGTCTACAATGGTAGTGTAACAGAACTAACTTGAGTTCACTCCTTTGTGACTTACAGATAGAGACTGTACCAGGTGGAGTTGTCACACAAAAGAAACCTTATTTGAGGCAAATAAGGAGATCAAGGGATTAACTTCCAAAGCTGTGAATTTCAGAGCAAGGGTGAAGGTTCCTTTTATTTAGGGCTAGGGTGAATATTCAGAAAAGGGAGTTTTGTCAGTTTGTGTAGAGGCAGGTATAAGGTTGTGTATGCATCTTCAGGAAACATGCCCAGATAGTGTATGTTATGTTAATGAGGTTTTTGCTCCTCCTCTGGTGGAGACTTTAGCATTAAAATGAGGAAGAGATAACAGTCCAGGGTCCATCTGTGGTGTTGTGAGTCAGTGGTTGAGCTCACACTGGTTTGGGTGGTCTGGACTGGCCAGAGCTCTTCCTCAGGGCTGTTGTTACTGCTTGAGGGGGTAGTTTCGGTTTCCATCATCGCATGCTTTGCCCATTGGGTCTTTTGCCCGAGTTAAAAGATAAACTGGAAGGAAGAACTTAAGGAAAATGTGGGACAAAGGTCAGTGGGTACATGCAGGTGGCAGTAAAAGTCGGGTCTTAGGGTCAATCATGCAGGGTTTTGCTGGTGACCGTATGTTGTCGAAGAGAAATATACATGAAAATTGGAGGCGAAATGTATGAAAGCTAAATAGTTATTCCCATAATAGGAAGCCAAGAAAAATGTTTAAAATTGAAAGATAAATTATAGTAATATTTTTCAGGAATGTCAAGGTAAAATCAGAAGGAGCTAAAATACTTGAGTGTTTTCCCTGGGGAATAATAATTAGCAAATTTGGGAAGAGATAAGGAAAGACACAGTTTTTGTTTGTTTACGATTACAATCCTTTTAGAACTGGTCTTTTAAAACTTGGAACACGTGGGGAACCTGGGTAGCTCAGTCAATTAAGCATCTGCCTTTGGCTCAGGTCATGATCCCTGAGTCCCTGGATCCAGCCCCATGTCTGGCTCCCTGCTCAGCAGGGAGTCTGCTTCTCCCTCTTCCTCTGCCCCTCCCCCCAACTTATTCTCTCTTTCTCTCTCAAATAAATAAATAAAATCTTTCAAAAAGAAAAATAAAACTCTGAACATGTATAACTTTGAAAAAAATGAGAAATAGAATGGGAGGGGAAGATCTAGAGATAGCCCTTGTATTTTAAAAAGTAATTAACAGGCTTCAGAATGATTCAAAGCCTAGCAACTTCCAAGGCTGGCGAATAAGATTTTTGATTGTTTTCCCAGCATTAAACTTATTGATCTGAATATGTTTTATGTAATTATACAATTATTATTGTTTTAATGTTCCATTTGTCCTAACATAGTTGATCATATTATTGCATGAGAACAAACCAAATATGATATGTCTCCTAAAGAGTATAATAAAAAAGTATAGAGGGCGCCTGGGTGGCTCAGTCGTTAAGCATCTGCCTTTGGCTCAGGTCATGATCCCGGGGTCCTGGGATCGAGCCCCACATCGGGCTCCCTGCTCAGCCGGGAAGCCTGCTTCTCCCTCTCCCACTTCCCCTGCTTGTGTTCCTGCTCTTTCTGTGTCTCTCTCTGTCAAATAAATAAAATATTAAAAAAAAAATAAAGTATAGAACTCTTCTGTCCAGTTTTCCTGATTATAAACATGTGCTTATGTATTTGTATAAAAGTGTGACTATGTGTGTGTGTGTGTGTGTGTGTGTAGAAGTTCTCTGAAGATACAAGGAAGAATATGAGAATAAAAGTGTGGATGGTTACTGATTTTGCTATTTTGGATGTGTGGTAAGGGGCAGCCTATCTAGGAGAGGTAAGTCTGAAGTATTAATTAAAAGGAAGACAATATATTTGGAATTTAGTGTTATTTTATATTTCTTATTATATCGAAGAAATGTATCTTACCACTGAAAAACTCTAAATACCATATGGTTTTCATTTTGCAACATTTTGTGTATTCAATGACTGAGTATATTCAGAAGTTTGTACCTAAATACCATTTTTTTTCAATGCTTTAAAACAAATTTGGATGCCAAACCTTGTGTTCATATCCAGTAGAGAAGAAACATTTTCTTCTCCTGAGAAATAGCCATATGATAGCAGAATTTCATCTCACAGATCTCACAAGGAAATTGCAGCTTTGTTGCCCAAACAATTCCAAAAATCTATTTTATTTCTTGATAGACCATATTAATATATTTGTAAAGCCAGCTGTTTGTTTACTTATAATCTCCATATTGTTTTACTTGGTAAAACCCTCTGTATGTTCCTACCCTTAAGGAACACATTCCCACTTCATATAATTGCAGACATGGGGTTTTAAAACCATGAGGAACCAAAGAAGATATATGGACGGGAAATAAGCATATGAAAAGATGCTCCACTCAAAAGACTTGAAGGAAACTTAAGTGCACCTCTCTAAGTGAAAGAGGCTAATCTGAAAGGGCTACAGACTCTATGATTCCAACTATGTAACATTATAAAAAAAAGGCAAAACTATGGAGACAGTAGAAAAATCAGTAGTTAGCAGCGGAGAGAGGGAAGAGAGGGATGAATAGGAAGATCGCAAAGAATTTTTAGTGCACTGACAGACGCTATTCTCTATGATACTGTAATGGTGGATACATATTGTTACACATTTGTCCAAACCCATTGAATGTACAAAACTAAGCGAGCCATAAGGTAAATGATAGAGTTTGGGTGATTATGAAGTGTCAACATAGACTCATCAATTATAAAAAATGTCACCCTCTTGGGAATAATGTTGATGATGGGGAAGACTGTGTGTGAAGGTGGACAGTATATGGGAACTTTCTGTACTTTCTGCTCAATATCACTGTGAACCTAAAACTGCTCTGAAAAATAGTCTATTTAAAAGGAAAAGCAAAAAACAGAACACTAGGAGTACATGAAACAGTTGAATAGAGTTTAAATATTCTATTTCTTAATCTGAATAATGAGTACAAGTGTGTTTGTTTAGTCATTCTATACTATTTATATGCAATATTTAGATATTTTATTTGAAATCTTTTATGACATGTATTAAGTTTTACAGAGACTCAAAAATTTTTTTGTTTTTAGTATTGATAATTGTGTGTTTTGTATAATCTGACCTAAAAATAATTTCTATGGTATTTTGTGAATTAGAGAAAAATTGATTAGGTGTGCCTGGGTGGCTCAGTTAAGCGTCTGCCTTTGGCTCAGGTCATGATCCCAGGGTCTTGGGATCAAGCCCCGCATCAGGCTCCTTGCCCAGCAGAAGCCCACTTCTCCCTCTCCCACTCTCCCTGCTTGTGTTCCCTTTCTAGGTGTCTCTCTCTGTCAAATAAATAAATAAAATCTTTAAAAAAATTGATTAGAAATCAATTACAAACTCCATCTTAACAGCCCAAGTATAAATAATAGAGTTGTTTTCAGAATTTAAAATGAAGTTACCTAGAGATAGAAAAACATGCAATCCTTGTCACCAGCTGTTTTCAAACTATAGTATTTTTAAGTGGCTGTAATGCTTCATTGTTTGCCAACTTCAAATGTGCCCTTTATGTTGTTAATATTATGTCTGTCATTAAAGTTACTACTCTAAAATAAAAATGCTTTCAAGGAGTGTGGTTTCTACAGTGCAACATACCTTGCCAATATATTTAATGACATTCAAGTATATAAAAACCCAGTTTACTAACAGACAGAAATGAAGTTTAGTAGTTGATGTTTGAAAGCATTAATATAAATGAGGAAAAAATTCTCCAAAATTACTGAAAATATTATGCCACTTTGTTGAAACTAATCAAAAATCTCTAAAGAAACAGGCAATCATCAACCACATATGTTATGATAAAAATGATGAATTAACAAAATTGAGATTTTGATTTCAATGGAAAGTTAAATTAGGGATTTTGAAAATATAATTATTTTAAAATATTCCAATCTTATATGGAAATATAACATTTAAATGGGATAAGTAATTTGATACAGTGTTAAACTAATTGGCCTTCAGGTTCCAAGTAAGATTATTTCTAGGATTGCATATTAAATGTTTGAAACAATTGTAAAGTTTACAAAAGTGAAAAATAATGCCATTTTATTTGTAATATTGTAGGTTCTCATCTTTATCCTTCTATAAATCTTCCAATGTCAGATACTACCATAAAATTTAACAAAGGCACTTTGAAACCTGTATGTGTTATCAGAAATACTATTATTTCAAATGGATTCCATTTCAGGGTAGATAAAGAACCATTTGGTGAATCCAAAAATTGTTAAGCTTTGTAATGCACTTTTATTGAGGTTATAGTTCCCAGACTAGAGTGACTATCTATACCAATATTTTCCTTTAATATAATATTTTATGTGAATAAAATAAAAATAGTTTTAGCTTTAAAATAAGTAAACACACTATCAAAGTTATTATCTTGTGATACAATATCTCCTCTAGTTGATTTTTAAAAGATATCCAAAATTTTTATTCATTCCAGTGCCAAAACTGTAATATTATCAGTGGTTATATTGGCTATAAATACATCAACTTTGAATTAAGAACTCTTAATAAAATTGTTTTTTCTTTTATTTTACATTATAAATTAGGAAATTCTAGTAATGGGAAGAGCTATTCATTTCATCTATGTATAAATTCTGCAATAATTATACATTGTGCAAAATTGTGACTGCTTCCAGTTATTGCATTCCTTATCAGTGAGGAGATAACTTACTCATCTTTGCCATACCATTAGGAATTCCCTAGCATTTTTGCTTTGGCTTTGAATTAAAATAATATTGGTATTAAGGACACAGAAAAATTTTAACCCAGGTATTAAGAATTTTGTAAGGGCCAAGGGTAGGCAGCTCCAAGATGGTCCATGTTGGCATGAACATTATTTTGATTAAAAGCAATCAAAACCCAGCAGATTCAGGAAAAGCTCTTTACTTCTCTCTTTCAATTGCCTACTTGTACCAGGAAGACAGCTATTAACAGAGATTCCTCTTTACCTAAGAAGCTTACCTATATAAATAATATGGCAACTTTTGTGTTCCAAACATCTCCTTTCACCTTCCTGCTAATGGTCTTTCTTCCCTTTGTATTCTCAGACCCCCATCCCTCTCCTTAGCTCATATAAACATCATGTTGCCTGACTGTCTTTGTAATTTCCATGTCTGCATGGATCCCCTGAACCCATAGGCTATTAAATTTTATTTTCTCCTGTTAATCTGTTTCCTGTCAATTTGATTCTTAGTCCAACTAGAAAGACCTTGAAGGGTAGAGGGAATTCTTCCTCTTTTTAGAGCCATTGCCAGATTTTCTCCAGAAAAGCATTTCAAATTAACATTATAATCAAGAGTTGCCTGTTCTCCCACTTTCAACGACACTAAGTATTGAAAAATACACAGACTAAAAAAAAGCAAACACCTGATACCATTTCTAATGAACGTAAGAAAGGAAGAAGAAGAGAGGAGAAAAGTAGAGAGAGGAAGAAAGTATAATAAATAAATCTGACATTCTAAAAATTAATTTGTTAAATGCTCAAAAAATACAACTTGTTTCTTACAATCATAACTATGTAGTTACTGGGTAAGCTATTTACTTTGTGACATTTCCTCTCAACTGTAACTTCATGAGGTACAAAACACTTCTTTCCATGTTTTCAAGTGCCTGGTACACTAGGCATTCAATAAATACATGTTGGATGGATAAATAAATGCATTTGTTCACCATTGTTATATAAAATATTATATTTTGTTTGCCATGTGATTTTGTTTTAAAATTTTTAAATGTCCACATCATCTTCGATAAATACCAGGCCACTTATACTGTCCTTATAGCTATGTCTTTCAAAGAGTTTTAATTAGGTATTGTATTTTCTAACAATAGGGCTTTAATTTATTTAACTAATGTATTTGGAACACACAGAAAGCAAGGAAAAGTGATGTTAGGTGGTGAGAGAGATGTTCAAAGAAGTATAAAGCAGGAATGTGACATCCTCAACATTGAGTATAAGGGAGGAGGGGCACCTGGCTGGCTCAGTCCATAGAGCATGTGACTTTTGATATCAGGGTTATGAGTTCAAGCCAAACATTGGGCATAGAGCTTACATTAAAAGAAAAAAAAAAAGTAAAAAAAAGGGATAAGGGAGCAAGTTTTCTTCTATGTTGTGCAAAACAACAAGAGAATTATTAATTCCAATAAAGCATTTCTATTGGTTATAGCCCTTATAGGAAAAAATAATGGTCATAATTATAATATCCATGGATTCTCTACTATTTTACATATTTACATTTCCTTCTTTATATCCATCACAACCCTAAGACTTAGCTATTATTATTACAGATGAGAAAACTGAGCCTCAGAAATCTGAAGCACTAGGAATTTTAAATAGCAGTATTACAAACCAGTTGGTTTTAAAAAGGAGAGGGCTCATTAAAGTATACTTCTGCTAATAATTAAAACACTAAAATATTTGGTAGAAATTGACATGTTCATCTTTGAATCCTACACACACACACACACACACACACACAACCACACATACCTAGATACTGTTCTTAGTCACATTAGCATGTTTAATCACAGTGATAGAGAGTAGTGCTTTTTCAGTCACTGGGTATCAGAATCATCTGAAGGTTGGTAAAGAACAGATTTCCAGGTAGCAGTCCCAGAGTTTCTGATTCCATAGGCTGGAATGGGGCCTGAGGATTTCCATGTATAACAAGTGCCTAGCTGATGCTGATGCGCTACACTATGAAAAGCACTAATCCTGAGGTATAATCCCTACACAAGGTGCTCTTTTGGAGTGTAATAATACAGAGGGGATCTCTATTATCTCAGAGGAATGAGCTTTGTCTTTGCAGTTCATGCAGGCTAATGGATAGAACGTTTACCGCTCCTGCTAGACACGTGGGAAAGCATTGCTGTTTGAGACAGAAGCAGAGTGACAATAATTTATTAACGGAAAAGAGAATTTAACTCTTTCTAGATTCTTTGAGACTTTTTGAGATTGTCAAAGGATTGTAAAATAATTCTTATACATACTTCTCTTCCACAATGAGTTGCATTTTCCCAAATTAAATAGGTGATGGGGGTGGGGTGCAGAAGAGAGATGAGTTATCAATTCCAGGTGATTTGGGCTTTCAGCTACTTTTCCTAAGAGAGCAGGCCTGATCCCAGAAATCCATTTGTGACATGCAGTAACTTTAACTGCTTCAGCTGAGGGTGAAATAAGAGTGCTCAAAATATATCTGTGAGGCATTCCAGGCCTTTACAGGATGTAGAGCATTTCTGTTTCAAAGACTAAGGGCAAGTTGGAGGATGGATAAAGATCTCCAAAGGCACAGAAAGCTGAGAAGGGACTTAGAGAACAAGGACAACTCCTCCGTGACCCAAAAAGCTGCAGTTGGGCTGTAAGAGAGACAGAGAGAATAAGATAAGCTGAGGATTTAACTAAAAACACAGAGATCTTGAGGATCATGCAAAAATGCAGGTTCCAAACTTTTCTGAAGGAAATGTTCTGATCCCTCCTCAAAACATTTGAATGTATGGAGCAAATGAAATCAAAGTGGCATAAAAAGCCTAAATACAACTCAAATTGACCTCATATTTACTCAACACCTCACATCAGTAATGTGTCAAATGAAGGGGCACACTCTTTTCTGAAGGTAAATAGAGAGCAAAAGAAGTAGAAGAAATATTTGAGAAAAATAAAAGAATTAGAGCATATTAAAAAATGAAAAACATCCACCCGCAGATTCAAGCTCAATCCTTTTACATACTTTTTTGCAATATAGCTTAATAGCCAAACCCAAAATATTAGGGCATATTGCATTACTCATATTGCATTACTTAACATATTGCATTACTCATACATATTGCATTACTTATATTTCTTAACATATTTCATTACTCATACAGAAGATATACATGATGTATAATATATAACTCTTACCATATATTTGTAAATTAGAATATAGAATGTTTCCAAAATTTATATTATCCCAGCACTACCCAATTTTTAGTTAGTTTAAATTGAGACAGGTTGATAACTATTGTAAATATGGACCCTGAAAAACAAACCTCAGTTGTCATGCATTCTGTGTTCAAAATAACATGATTCATGCTATGTTTCTAATTGAAACTAAGCTCCCTATCTCCCAGGCTCATGTTAAGTAGAAAAAATCTCTACGGAAGTGCAATGTTTGGTCAATAAAATTATAAAGCATAATAAGCCAACAACTTGAATTATCACATCAGCAATTCTCCTATGAATTAAAAGAATAGAATTTAGAGATGTTTTAGAGAGAAATATTAGACTCAGAGTCACGCTTACAGGGATTGAAAGCATTGTGGCTAAAGAGGTCGCAAACAGCTGCAGTGAATTAATGCAATTCAATAAAATATACATGCACACACACACAGATGTGCACATATATACACACAGTCATACTCAATTCTGACAAAACCAAGCATCTAGACAAATTCAAGCAAAATTCTAGTCAGCTTTTCAAGACCACTAACAAGTTTAAATTATTGGTGGCTGAGTAGGTATTAAATGCAAAGTAAAGTTAGATTTTTTTTTCATTTTTATTTATTTTATTTATATTTTTAAAGATTTTATTTATTAATTTTGACAGAGAGAGAGAGACAGCGAGAGAGGAAACACAAGCAGGGAGAGTGGGAGAGGGAGAAGTAGGCCTCCTGACGAGCAGGGGGCCCGATGCAGGGCTCGATCCCAGGACCCTGGGATCATGACCTGAGCTGAAGGCAGACGCTTAACGACTGAGCCACCCAGGCGCCCTGTTTATTTTTCTTAAAAGATTTTATTTATTTATTCATGAGAGACAGAGAGGCAGAGGCAGAGGGAGAAGCAGGCTCCCTGCGGAGCAGGGAGCCGGATGCGGGACTCAGTCTCAGGACCCTGGGATCAAGACCTGAGCCAAAGGCAGACGCTTAACCGAATGAGCCACTCAGGCGTCCCTTTTTTTTTTCATTTTAGTGTTAGTACTGTCGTGTTAGCCCAAATCAAAAAGTCTGCACTGCAGTGAAAAAATACAGCTACCCATTTTTTAATTGACGATGGGAAAAAAAGTTTTTTTTTAATTTTTAAATTTTTCAAAAGATTTTATTTATTTATTTGACAGAGAGAGACACAGCGAGAGAGGGAACACAAGCAGGGGGAGTAGGAGAGGGAGAAGCAGGCTTCCCGCGGAGCAGGGAGCCCTATGGGGGCTCGATCCCAGGACACTGGGATCATAACCTGAGCCGAAGGCAGATGCTTAATGACGGAGCCACCCAGGCTCCCCAATTTTTAAATTGTCTAAATGAGAAAACCAAAATAATCTGTGACCAGGTTACAAAGGTTTTAAAAAGTTTTCATTTTCCATGCCATAATGATACACAGATTTATGGTTTTCCTACAGAAACTTTATTCCTGAAAAAGTCACTTCAAAATGTTATTGAATCTTTTAAATTCCAATTGTGTCTTTTAACATTTATCAAGTGCACCAAGAATCACAGAATGTGCAAATAGCTCAGGGGTTTATTCAAAGTTATTGAGTCCCTAATTGTGGACTCTGTCTATGTTGTCAGGAAAATGAGGGGAGTATGTGTCATTTTACAGGTTAAGGATGGCTGAACACAATGGAATTTTGTGTATGAACAATGCATCAAAGTGTATTTCAAATGCATTGTCATCAGCAAAATTTCCAGTGAATTTTGTAAGCACTTAATATGTCTCATTACCAGAGAAGGCAGTAAAGATTTATGCTTGTAAGTTTCAGGAAAGGTAATTAAAGGTTCCTATAAAAATAGCCCACACCACTAGGGAAGAAGGCTTCATAAAATAAATAAGCAATAACATAATTTTTGATGCTCTTCATGTGTGAATTGCCCACAAAGTTAATCAATAGGGTTGTTTAATTTAAAAGCACTTATTTTGTAGTCCTTACACAGCAGAACCTCCCATACATTGAAAAGAGAAGTTGTCCATTTAAAAGAGGATTTAAGACCAAACTAATAGAGGTGTTTTGGTTTTTGTTTTTTGTTTTTTTACCTGCTTAGAGCCTGCACTTCTTTTATCTGATTCAGAATAAACTTAACCATGAAATGCTTAGGAATAGCATTCACAGAAATCAATTACTTTCCATAAAAATTGACAAAATCCAATCCATTAGTTATTTTACTAATTTGTGAACTACATTTATTAATAAAGTGATAGAACATTAAACTAATATTCTGCTGTGCTGTTCAATATAGTGGACCCTAGACATGTTGCTATTTCAATTAATATTTATCAAAATTTAATAAAAATAAGAATTGAGTTTCTCTGTCCATATTTCAAGTGCTGAGGAGTTACATGTGTCTAAGAACTACCATACTGAACAGTGCAATAATACAACATTTCCATCATTTTAGAAATATCTATTAGAACTGGTGTAGAGTGACATATCTTAGATTAATTGGTATGTAGTGATGATAAGCAGCTGAGAGGGCTTCTGGTTTTCAAAAATATATACCAATGAATGTATGTCTTATCATATATAGGATATTTACATTTTTTGCAGAGAAGTTATTACATATTTTGGACCATATACTTATAAGTAACTGGATTTTCTATTAATTTATTTTATAGCAAGCAACCCAGGAAAATTCCTAAATTTAATAAACGTGTGTTCTTTTCTGATTTTTTCCTGTTGAAAGTATGATTGTTTTAAAATGTTTGGTTTCCTGCTACTTTTAAATATTGATTTTATTTATAATTTTTAATATTTTCCATAGTGGTTTTTTGCATCATTAATTTACAGTACTTAGATTTAAGCTAGGTCAAGAAATGTATTACTAAAAATCACAAAAGTTTGGCTTTCTGTTTCAAAATGAAGTATGCAATAAATTCTATAGAAATAAAAAATGATTATAAAGCCTAACATTAACCAGTTATGTAACTGTGTAACCAGTTACACCATCAAGATTCCAAAGAATCATAGTTATTTTTATTTTATTATTGTCATATTTCTTATGAAACAAATTCATATGAAATAGAAAATATGGAAGGGAAAAACAACAAAGAGGTACAATAAGTGCCATAAGACACAATATAGATATGAGTTAAGTACAATTTAAATGCAATCTTGTTGGCTCACTTCCTTAACATATGCTTAGTCTGTTATATTATTCTGTGTATTTTTCTTCCTCGAAAATGCCTCTCATTCTACAGTTTAGTCCAGAAGGCTGCCCTCTTGGAGCTATAATCTGAATAAACAGCAGTAACCTATGTGAACAGTTATCCTGTGCGACTTAATTGGCCACAATTATAAAACTTAGCTTTGCACTTCCTTTTCTGAGGTATTTGTTGATATTTTTACGCAAAGGGAGAATGATTAAGCCCAATAATAAAAAGGACAGTTTGATAGTACAGAAGATAATGATCTTCTGGCATTTGCTTCAAAACATCTAGTAACATTCATTGAGTTGTAAAGAGATCTCCTTCTTAGAAGAGTATATATAACATTTGTTTATTCCTAAGATATTTAATGAGTTCTATTATGTGAAGGAATTGCACTAGACTTTCCCACGCATTGAGACTGGTATATTGCTCAGACCATTAGGGATGAGTGGAAATGTTTTGTTTTGATGATTGTCAAATGAGTTTCAAAGATAAATATATGATTTCATCAGGTTTTTCAACCTCAGCACTATTGAGATTTTGGACCAAATATGTCTTTATTGTCAGGGATTGTCCTGTGCATTGTTAAGACAATAGCATTCTTTGGCTTCTACACTAGATGCCAGTAGCGTTCTCAGTGAAAACTAAAAATGTCACTAGATTTTCCAAAGTTCCTTTTGGGGTAAGGGGTTTAAAACGGCCTCCAGTTGATAAATACTGGACTAGACTACCAGTTATTGATAAGTACCGGGATGAAGATTTTCACAAAATTACTCAAAAGTGTTCATCTTTTTGCATAGCATATAGTCTGCCGGATGGAGATGGAAATTGTTCCTCTTGGGATTTCAGTGGAGTGATAAGGTAGAAATCAACTCAGTGTTTAATAGAGAATGAACTCAGTAATAGAGGAATGGGAGTCAGAAATTAGAGACAATAAATGAGATCCAGTATGCCAAGATACTTGGTTATGAAGGACTTTGTGGGGTGACAATGAAGAGTTGAATGGAGTAAATATCATATGGATAGTTGATAACACAGACCTGGATCTCAGAGAGAGTTCTGGCTTGAGCTGTTCACATCGTGGTAGCATTAGTGTGTTGTGGATAGGTTAGCTACAAGGACATGGCACTTTTACTTACGCTAGCTCTTTTTAAATTTTGAATTAAAAGTTACATCAATTAAGAGAATTAAAGGACATTCCACAAAATATCTGACCAGACTCTTTAAATTTTCCAGAGTCCTAAAAGACAAGGAAAGACTGATAAATTGCCCCATATTGGAGGGTACCAAGGAGATATTTAAACTAGATGCAGTGAGGGATCCCAGGTAGTATTCTGGAGCAGAAAAAGAGTATTACTAGAGAGAAAGCTTCTACAGTCCAAATGCTTGTTGTACTTTAGTAGTTATAGCACTGTACCAAGGTTCATATTTTAGTTTTGATTAATATTTTGTCTAAATATTTTATCTAGGTAATTTCTTTTTTAAAAATGTGTGCTTATCTTTAATTATGGTCTACAATTATGTTTCAACAAGCCAGTATTCTTCTTTTTTATTATGAGTTTCATTTTCTCTCAGAAAGGATCTTGAAAGTAAGATACTCTCTAACACAATTCTGTTCCAATGTTTGTATCTTTAAATAATTTTTCATATGTTATATATATTTTATTTTGATGGAGAATCAATGGTAAAATTAATATTTATTTTATATATCCTTTTCATATCTGTTAAAAATGCTACTTGTATTTTAAATAAATTATTAATATACAGAACCATTTTTGGAATTTTACTCTTTATTAACTTAATTTTTTAATAATGATATACTTTATGTTTTAAAACAAGCCTGAAAAATATTATGACAAATTTTTTACCTTATTGTTTTTTTTTTTTTAATTGTCTTTATTACTGTTACTCATTTAATCTTCCTGGTAAACTTCATATTTAATTTATCATGTTACCAAAAACATGTATTTGTACATTGACATTAACTTGAAGATCTAAATTCATTTAGAAGGATTGAAATCTCTGATATGTTTATATATTTTTATATTATCTCTCAGAAAATAATATAATTCTCAATTTCTTTAGTTCTTTAAGGTTATATTTTACTTCTAATTGTCTTTGCATATCAAAAATAAATTATGTTTTTATGTTGAAAGGGAGTATTTTTCATAACTATGCTAATTAGTTCACATAATTACATAAGAAGTTATTGACTTTCATATACTAATCAGACACCTAACTAATCCCTTTTAACATAAAATTATGTTTCAATTAATTCTCTGTGGCTTTCCAGATAATGAATCTTATCATCTATAAATAATGATGGCACTTAAAATCTAAGTTGCACTTACTACATGCTAGCCACTTTTTTTGAAAATTTTGTAAATATTAGTTCATGTAATATAGATTTGTAGTTTATTTTTCTTATCTCATTGCACTGTTTTATATACCTTAAAATAATAATGAAAAGCAACAATAACATTCAAATTTTTTTCATTCAACTATAATTAATATACAGTGTTGTATTAATTTCAGGTATACAATATAATAATTTAATAATTCTATATATCACTCAGTGCACATCAAGATAAGTATTCTCTTAATCCTCTTTCTCTCTTTCACCCATCTTCCCATCCATCTCCCCTATGACAACCACCAGTTTGTTCTCTGTATTTAAGAGTCTGTTTTTTTGTTTGTCTCTTTCAATTTGTTTGCTCATTTGTATTATTTCTTAAGTTCCACATATGAGTGAAATCATGTTTTTTGTCTTTCTCTGACTCACATTTTATTTAGCATTATACCCTCTAGGTCCATCCATGTTGTTGCAAATGGCAAGATTTAATTCTTTTTTATGGCTAATATTCCATTTTATATATACCACTTCTTCTTTATCCATTCATCTATCATTGGACACTTGGGTTGATCCCATATCTTGGCTATTGTGAATAATGCTACACTAAACATAGGGGTGCATATATCTTTCTGATTTAGTCTTCTCATTTTATTTGGGTAAGTACCCAAAATCAATGCTGTCCATATATTGTTTGTTCTCATCTTTAGGAATTCTGCCATATGTTTTTCCTATTTACTGTATACATCAACACTTAAAATTGGACCAAGATATTTGAATTTATCATGTCATTGAGCTACCCAGTTTGAATTGTACTTCAGTGAGTTTTCTATGGCAAATTAAATTGGAAATAAATTATAAGTCCCTTGCTTATAAAGATTAAATTTATGTCACTTCTTCTTAGCAAAGTGCTAATAATCAACATATATAACTTCTATAAATACATGGAATTTTATGACAGTAAATTATGTATCAAAGTATACTTATATATATGTATATATGAGAAAGTATATATAATAAGGAATAAATATATTCTCAAACTTAAAAGGGCATTTTTGATGGCCAAAGAAAACTATTTTCCATTTTCCAGAGAAAGTTAATTTGATAGAAGAAAATTAAAGGCATAGTGACATTGGGTATAGTTTCTCTTTATTTCTTGAAAATGACAAATTTTGTGCTACATGTACTGAAAATACTTGTAAAATCCTAATTTTCCTCTTTTGTTATGGTTGTCAACCAAAAGCTATAATATATATAATGAAATACTATTTTGAGGCTAATTTTCAGAGTTGAAATTCAAGTATAACAAATCAGAACCTTAGCTTTGCTAGCATTTTCTTTTCTGACACTACAGAAGATACATATTCCCCAAGTGTCTAATATCCTGGGATATATAACTGAAGTAATCACACCATTGTCAAAACATTTAGTACTCAGGTTATAGACACTATGTGTACTGCCTGATTTGTGAAGCGCTTTCTTAAATTCTTAATGACCTTCTCTGTAGGAAGATCTTCAGGTTGTAACATATGTATAAACTTCCAGGCCCAATATTTGGAACTCTCAGTTAAAGATATACTTTAAGATATGGTATCTTTAAGCTACTTTCTTATGAGTTGGGCATTTTCTTCTCTAAGTATTAGGTGAAGAGCCAATTCAAACCTTTTGGCTGCAGTTATGTTTGGCAGATGTGGCTTTCTTTGGATTTAAGAAATCATAGAAAGCCAGGAATTAAAGTGAAAAAATGTCTTGGAAGCATGGTGAAGAAAGCTATTGACTTTTATTATTTAATTTGATCATGACAGAATCCTTTTATAAAATTAAACTTCATAAATCACAAACTCTCCTGTAAAATCTTGAACAATATATTTAAATAAAGTTTGGAGAAAAATAAACTATTTTATTGGCATATAAATTCAGAGAGGAAAGAAGAATTAGAGCATTCCAGGGCCCTGGTGTTTGGAGGATGGGGTCAGATAGTGAATCATTTTATAATTTAGTATATTCCATTAATATAATATAGTAAAATTAAATAGAGGATGTGATTTTTCAAACTGATAACAGAACAAACAGAATGAGGAAAAACCTTATACAAATGAAGGAGAATATGAATAAACAATAAATGGGATGAATGGAATGTACAAAATAAGATATTTTGAAATATATCATGAGCTATCAATAATCACTATAAATATGAAACTCCCTGTAAAGCTACAGATAATATATAGTTGTTATAGCGATGCCTGGGTGGCTCAGTTGGTTAAGCATCTGCCTTCAGCTCAGATCATGATCCCAGGGTCCTGGGATCCCAGGGTCCTGGCCCACATCAGGGTCCTTGCTCAGTGGGGAGCCTGCCTCTCCCTCTGCCTGCCTTCCCTGTGCTCTCTCTCTCTCTGACCAATAAATAAATAAAGTCTTTAAAAAAAATGACTTGTTATGAAAGGAAAAATGTCAGGCAGCATAGAGTTTAATTCAAAAAGCATTCTTAAAAATAAGGAAAAGTACAGTATTAAGAGGTTTAATTCCTCTTGTATCTTGATGAGATCAATTTGTAAAAGCTCAAATGCATTTTGATATACCAGCGGTATACAGTTGGATAATGCACTTTAAGATACAATAAAGCATCAACCAAATATTGTTTTAACAAATTCCTTATTTTTTTCTAGTAAAACTTATCTCTTAACTAATAAAATGACATTTACCAGATCATTTTTTCTATGTACCTTGTCATTTTTCTACAAATCTATTAAAGTTAAACATTATTTTTATTATTATATGTATCATTTAATAAGTATATTGTTTTGTAATTATAATTATAAAGAAATTGATTATATGTATGTTATAAATAATTATATCCCAAATATAATTGGGATATCCAGTGAATTTCCTCCCTGGCTAATAACTTCTTCATTCTTTGTTATTTTTGATTTATCATTTTCCTTGAATTGTTATTGTAATCTAGCCACAATTTCACTGATCTGATTTTTTTATTATGCTGTTTATACTCTTTCAATGGCTTTTTTTTTTTTTTTTTTTAAAGATTTTATTTATTTATTTGAGAGAGAGAGAATGAGAGACAGAGAGCATGAGAGGGAGGAGGGTCAGAGGGAGAAGCAGACTCCCTGCCGAGCAGGGAGCCCGATGCGGGACTCGATCCAGGGACTCCAGGATCATGACCTGAGCCGAAGGCAGTCGCTTAACCAACTGAGCCACCCAGGCGCCCCTTTCAATGGCTTTTTATAGCCAGAAAATACTCTCATATTCCTGTTTACAGGGCCCTTTATATGTCCACTGCCTTCCTCTCTAACTTCATCCTGAACCCCCTTCATTCATTGCACTCCCACGTAACAGGGCTACTTTGAAGTATTTGAGCAATCTACTTTCCTTTAACAGCTCCTTTACAACTTGGTTTTCTTACATCCTTTATTCCCGTCTTTAATGAAAATCAAATAATGGCCCAAAGATACATAGTAAGAACTAAGAGCTGGAGCTAAAAACTAGTAGTGTCAGTCACTAAATGCCTGAATCATGTTACATGGAAAATGACCATTTTTGTTTTGTTTTGTTTTGTGACAGAGTAACTCTACAATATATGTGAGGAGGAAAGGTAAACAGCAGATTCTTAGGTCATTCCTCTAACTTCAACACCATCTTAGGACATGACTCTTGGTCAATCTCTGTGACAATATTAACTAAAAAGCTTGTTAGGAATTTTCAGGTCCAAGTTGTGAGATTTGGGCCAAAGACTACCTAGAGGATTAACTACCTTTATCTATTGTGAAGATCCAGTAATAGGTATCCAGCATTTATGAAGGGCAGCTATCTAGAGAATAGGCCCAGGCTGCTGTGCCTGAGGACTATGTAAATTTACAAGATGTCAAAGTGGAAAGAACCAATACTGATGGCTTCCATGATCTGAGGTTGTCCCCGCACACTCAAGCCTCTCATGACTGTGCATGTCTTAAGGCTATCAGAACTCTGCCTGGAATCCATTGGATGTCTGTGATGCTGTTGCTATGTATGCTGTTTTGTTTCCTACCCTATATACTTTCTGATAACTAAATAAACTTGATACTGGTTGAAGATTCTGGTGAAGCTTGTTTCTCTTAAGTTGTCAATCTGCTCTTTCCTAAGAGTTGATGCTCCTCTAAGCTGGTAGTATATTAAAAACTGCACAACCCAGATGACACTGAAACAATCCTATTCAAATTTCAGTGAATCTCTGTTTAATTTTATTCTTATATGACCTGATACAAGTTGTAAACAATGTTTTTTCCAGATTATTCTAATATCTACACCTAGTTCTCTAATACAATAGGCACCAAGTAGAATATGATGTATCCCAAGGAATGCAAACCTTGATATCTTTTGAACTTATACTATACATTAAGATGTTTAATAAATATTTCTAAATGATTTTATAGTTGTATCCTCACAACTTATACTGTAGCCATAGTATCGGGGGACATTTGTCAGAAATTCAATATAATAAGTCAGAGCAAACAGTTGCCTTAATTCCCCCAGACAGAGAAGATTAAAGTACATCTATGTTGAAATTTTGATAAAAAGATGTTTATTTTACTGGCGATGTCTGAAGAGTGTATTTCATTAATTTTTCACTTAGTTTTGGTGGGCCAGTCATATAAACTGTCATTTTGTTATTTTGTGCATATTCAACAAAGAAAATATATTTGAAGAATATAGACCTATGTAGCAAACTCTTTTTAAAGTAAGAAACTGATAATCATAAAATTTAAAACAGCAGTTACCTCTGTGGAAGAGGCAGAGATACAATAAGAAGGAGCAGTCAGAAAACTTCAAAGTAATGCTGTTGTTCAGGTTCTTAATTGGGGTGACTAGGTCACGGGTGAATTATTATGCCTAATAGTATTCACATGTGATGTTGATTATATAATTACATTTGAGAAGTATAACTGGGAAAGTCCTTGGGACAAGATCATTGTCTATGCTTACTAAATGTAAAATAACAGGAAAATTACAATGTGTCTTAAGTAAAAACTTCTTTTGACTTATTGCTTTAAGAAGCCTAATCTAAGCCATTCTGTGAAAAAAATTCCCCAAAATATAAAAATGATCTGTGCTGTATATTTAACTTATATATAACTTCCAATGTATAGAAAATGTATTTGTGTTTACTTCCATATATATTTTATCATCAATAATAATGTTTTATGATTGCAATTGAATTTGTAGAGATGAAATCACCAGATACCATTCAATAGTAAGGAAAGACTTTGACTTATAACACTGTGAGCTGTATTATTCTAACTTGGCATAGTGTATTTTTATTTATTGCTATGTTACAAATTGCCCCAAGATTTAATGGTTTAAAATAACACACATTTATTATCTCATAGTTTCTGTGGTTCAGGAATCTGGGCATGATTTAGCTGGGTCTTCTGCTTCACATTTCTCACAAAGTTGTAATCTGTGTCAGCCTAGGATCCGTAGTCTCATCCAAAGGCTCAAATAGGGAAAGATCTCCTCTAAACCCACCTAGTTATTGTTGGCAGCTTTCAGATCCTTGTGGGTTGTTGGCTGGTGGCTGTCCTCAGTTTCTTATAACATGATCTCTCAAATGTGACAATTTACTTCATCAAAGCTGTATGCCAAGAAGTCAATAGAGTCCGCTTGCAAGACAGAAGTTAGAGGCTTTTGTAAGCTAACCATGGAAGTGACATATAACTTTGCCATGTTCTATCAGTTCCATTCCCACTTAAGGGCACAAGATTATACAGTCTGTCAATACTAGGTGGTGGTGGTCATTGTGAGGAATCACAGAGTGTATCTAGCACACAGACAAGACACAGATTACCTTAAGTAACTTGGGTGCTTGGAATAAATCAGTGATAAATATATCTAGTTGGAAAGGTGTGGTGTGTTTGAATGTGAGAATAAGGCATGCCAACTCACTGCATTTGTAGCTACAAGCCTACTGAGATTGAAGGTATAACTTTCCCTTATGGTAGCATTTTACACAATTAAGTTTAATTCATCTGACTAATTTCCTCTCAGACAGTCAGACACCGGAGAGACCTGGTCTAAATTACAGTCATTTAAATAGTATACGTAATTCCATCTAGTAGGATGCTGAACATTTCATATGCTTTGATCAGATGTTATGGGTTTTAATATCAATGTAAATAATCAAACCCCTCAAAAATGTGTTCAAATATCTCAACCTCAAGTATTAGCAATAAAAATTACCATTTATATTTACTCTATGAAAACATTAAAACGGTTAAAATTATTATTTATAACATCAAAATATGTAGCACAAATCCATTTTAAAAGTAAAAGACATGGATTTTAAATCAAAATAACAACTCGATACATAAGTGTATAGTAAGGAAATAATAGGTATGTGAATTCTGTGGCAATCACCAATACATCTTTAGAGTATCCTCATGATTAAAACTTTTCCAAACCACTTAAATATATAGGAATATATATATACCAAGGAAACTTTGAACACAGTTAACTATTTAAACTTTGTGACAACTTTATGAGATAGATAATAATATTAATCCCATAATAAGGATTATGAAGTATTAGCAAAGAAATTCATTAACGTGATTAAGGTTCATGAATGCTGATAAATTGCAGGGCCATGTTTTCAACACAATAGCCTGGTTTCAGAATCTGTGCTCTTAACCCAATGCTGGCTTTATTTTAGAAAATAATTTTAGTATACATAATTCCCTTATAAAAACCAACTAACAAAACCAATTAACAATAACAACTATATATTTGAGAAATCATACAGTTAAATCAAATTTACATGCAAAAGTATACAATTACGAAGTTGTCCATCTCCAGCCATTTCTAATTATTTCTGTATTTAAAAAGAACATGTCATTGTCTATGAACTGTAATCCCTGACTGCCCATTGATTACTGTTTCAGTTTCACATTACCTGAATCATTAATAAATGATGCTAAATGTATGTAGACTATTTTACCTCTAATAATGTAACAACTTTTTAACTCACTCAGCTAAACTTCCCTGGTAATTTCAAACTTCTGCTATGTAGAAGAAGTATAGGTTTTGTATGGTGATACAAAATCCGTCCACCTTGGAGAACTATTTTCTTTAGTTCTGATGACGTTGGTGTTGCATCTCCTAAATTTGTCTTCTGTAATTCATGCAAAACAGTAATGCAGTGACGTGGGGACTGATCACTTGGATTTAGCATGGTGTAAGGACATCATATTTGACCTTTATATGAAAAAGGGAGATAACTGGAGGAACCTGGATGCTTTAATGCATTAACCACGTGGAAAGGAACAAAGCAGATAGTTTTAAAGCCCTGGATTCGGAGCTAGATTCTCAAGGTATGATCCCTGGCTCAGCAACTCAAATGCGTTATGATTTGGGGAATGCTAATTTGTTTTTGTTTCATCTTTAAAATGGTGATAACAAAACTATCTACTTTAGATTTAAACACATGAATGCATTTATTGTGCCCAGACCTTGCTTACTCAGGCCCTCTCTTAATTCTACAAGTTTTCTTTAGACTCCTCAAACCCCATTCTGAATAAAATTAACTTCAGTCCTTCTAAGATCCTGTGTGTATCCACCATCTCTTTTCAGTTGTCATGTGTTACACATACTGAACACCCCCCTTCCTTGCCCCTTGCTATTGGAAATCCCTGCAAAATCCAAATCTTTCCTTATTATTTTACATTTCAAGAAACCATCCCTGATCCTTTTCAGACCATTATTGGCAACTATCTTCTGAATAACAACATTGCAACAAGCTTACTTATTTTATAGACATTTCCAAACGGTTGGTAGTTATTTATTTTTATGTTACCTCACTAGTCTGTGGGTTCTTTATGGCAGAGGCCATGTCTTTTAACACAGTATCCTTAGTGATAGCCATTGTGCCTCATACATCGTGGATGTTCAGGAAATCCTTGAGCAAAGGGAAAGGGATAAATGATTTTTCTGTATGCCTGGTTCCATGTGTCCTCTACATATTTTTCCTTAATTCTCATTACAAAGCTATGAGGCCACATTTTTGTCTCAATTTTACAAGTGATAAAAGTAGAGTCTGAAAGAGTTAACTCCTTCTCAAAAGATCACACACTAATAATTATAAAGCAGGGAATGGTTCCTAGACCTGTCTAGTCTAAAGTTCATGCTCTTTTCACTACGCCCTGACTGAGTGAAAAATGACTAAAGCTGCATTTAAAGAAGGATGCCTGGTGTCCGTGTGCATTATTCAGGGACTAATAAGAGCTCTCGCTTGCTTTAGAGGAAGAAAAGGCCATCTAAGGACAAGGGAGGCTGTTAGGGAAAGAGTAGCAGAGAAAAAGAAAACTAATGGCAAGACCAACTAGACCAGAACCTGGAAATGATGATACCAAAGAAAGCCTGGGAACCAGTAGAGTAGGTTCCAACAGATCACATGGTCATTTTAGGAGTGACTACATTGTTTACTTAAGGCTATATAAAGTTATTCTTTTTCCTAACAGAGTCCAGCAAGAGCCCACGTACTTACTGATACCAGCAGAGTAAGGGGAAAAAGAAGTGCAGACAAGTTTATTTTTCAAACTATCGGTAAAATGAATTAAAAATGCAAAGTTTTCCCATATTTATGTACTATAAAATTGCAAACTGCAAATACCGTAACAGTATATGGCTATCGCTTTACTTTATGTGATGGTTAGTTTTATGTGTCATTTTGACTGGGCCATGGGTGCCCAGGTATTTGATTAAACAGTATCTGGAGTGTGTATATGGGGGTGATTCTGGATGAGATTAACATTTGAGTCAGTAGATCCGGTAAAGCAGATTGCCTTCCCTAATGTGGGTGGGCCTCATCCAACTGTTGAACAAAAAGATGAGTAAGAGGAGCAAGAGGGGATTCCTCCTGCTTGATGTCTTCGATCAGTTTCATTGGTTTTTGTCTTGCCTTCAGACTTGAACTGAAACACTGGCTCTTTCCTAGGTCTCAAGTATGCAGACCTTTGGCATAGAACTACACTATTGGCTCTCCTGGATCACCAACTGCCCATCCCATACTGTGGGACCTCTATAATCACTTGCATCAATTATATTATATGGTGTGCCTACCATGATCATCATAGTAAAAACTGAAAACTGACCTCACATTTTTGTTATCTATTTTCCTGCTACATTTTTGTTGTTGTTTTCCTTATTATTTATCACTGTTTAATGAGCTCATTTACTCAATGTTCCATTTTTGGATTGTTGCATGACAAATGACCCCAAAATTCAGTGGTTTAAAAAATAAACACTTTTATTATCATTTATGGCTTTTGTGGATCAGAAATTTAGGAAGAGCTTGCATAGAGTGGTACTGCCTTAGGGACTCAATGATTATGCAGATAGATCATTACTGGAGCTGCAGCATCTGAAGGCTGGCCAGGAATTTCTTTTTTCATAGAGTCTTAAAGTTTCTCTCTGGTGCCTTTCAACCAGGGCTTGTTTGATCTTTCTTACAATATGGAGGACTAAGGACAATCGAATTTCTTACAGTTCAGGGCTCCAGGGTGAGTGTTTTGGCAAAGAAACCAGAAGTCTTCCTACTTTTTCTGACCTAGCCTTTGGAAAACATACAGCATCACATCTTTCTGATTAAAATGGAGTTATATTTTGCCCAGAGTCAAGCAAAGATGTCATGGTCCCCACTTTTGACCAGAAGAGTATCAAGTTCACATTATAAAAAAGCATATAGGATTTGTTAAGCTGTCTTCAGAAAATACAATCCAATGGGGCGCCTGGGTGGCTCAGTCGGTTGAATGAATGACTCTTGGTTTTAGGTTAGATCATGATCTGATGAGTTGTGAGATCCCGCTGGCCTCAGGCCTCAGCTTGGTGCTCAGCAAGGGGTTGGCTTGAAGAGTCTCTCCCTCTGCCTCCCCTACTTGTGTGTGTGCGCACACGTGCGCGCTCTAAAATCTTTAAAAAAAAAAAAAAAGGAAATACAGGGGTGCCTGGGTGGCTCAGTCAGTTAAGCGTCTGCCTTCGACTCAGGTCATGAACTCCAGGTCGTGGGATCAAGCCCCGCATCTGGCTCCCTGCTCAGTGGGGAGTCTGTTTCTCTCTCTGCCTCTCCCTTCTGCTCCTGCTCTCTCTCTCTTTCTCTCGTGAACAAATAAATCTTAAAAAGAATACAATCTAATACTCTCATTTATTATATACTGATGTCTATCGCACCCCCCAATACACACATTAGAATGTAAATTACACAAGGGCAGAGCTGTTTCTATACTGAGTTTCTATGATTATGTAAGAAGTTATTGACTTTCATCTTCTAATCAGGTACCTTATGAAATTCCTTATGACATAAAATTATCTTTCAAATGATTCTTTGGAGTTTTCCCAGATAGTGCATCTTGACATCAATAAATCACGATGCCACTTGGTTTCTGTCTTGCCTTCAGACTTGAACTGAAACACTGGCTCTTTCCTGGGTCTCAAGCATGCAGACCTTTGGCATAGAACTACACTATTGGCTTATGTAGAACTTACATACCCAAGCTTGAATAGTTTGTAACTATTAGTTCATATAATATAGATTTGTAATGTATTTTTGTTATTGCAGTTTTATATACCTTAAAAATAGTGTTGACTAGCAGTGATGACAACATATTTTTTTCTTAACGCACTGTTGTCCATATATTCCTTGATGATAAATACCGTACTATTTTTAACATTTTATCCCATGTTTTTAAACTAGTACAAAATAGTTTATAAATTTTTAAAATTTATTTTGTGTTTGTGTGTGTCATTTGTGTCAATGTTAGAATACAAGTGTCTGTGGACTCAGGAATGGGGCACTTTGAATTCTTCAAATCTGTAAAAATATATTTTAAAGTCATGTACATTAAATGTGATAATACATAGTGACTGCTTGTTAAATTGCCTAGTACACAGGAAATAGGTGATGTATAAAACCCATTGTCCACCCCAACCCCCATACTTTTGCAACTTGCACTCAAATGTTCCAGATGCTCTAGGGATTTGATATATTTCAATGAACAAAATACACAAAGATGCTTGTATTCATATAGCTGAGAAACTAATATAATTAAATTTTTTGTATGAAATAAAAGTACAACAGTTTTTTTTAGATTTATTTATTTCAGAGACAGAGGAAGCGAGTGAGGGGAGGAGCAGAGGGAGAGAGAGAGAATCGGGAAGCAGACTCCCTGCTCAGCACAGAGCCCAGTGTTGGCTTCAATCCCAGGAACCCCAAGATCATGGTCTGAGCCAAAATCAAGAGTTGGCAGCCCAACCAACCGAGCCAGCCAGGTGCCCCAAAAGTGCAACAATTTAAACTAGAATTCTACTTGACCTTAGGAATACATAATATGTCAATAAATAAAATGGCTTCATTTTAAACATATTTATCTCTACATATTTATAGGTGATGTAGTAACAAATAATAAATGTGCAATAAAAATCAGCTTTTATGTGACCATTTAAGTTAACTGTTGATATGGCACATTAAATACTATTTTCAGAAATAGAACTCTTTCCTTATAAGGGACTGTATTAATTTTAGAATCTTTATTATAGAAACAGTAATAAACAGAAATTAAAAATGTATTTTAGAACAGAAGACTAAATATATTATGAAATAAATAACCAAGGTTTCTCTCCTGATCTCTCTCTTTATTAAATATTTACAAGTGCCTATATTTTCTTTTCCAGATACAATGGGAGGCATTGTAGATAACACAGTGAAAAGGAAAAGTATCTTCTATGCCACGATAGAGCTTATAGTGAAGTAGAAGAAAGCTAAAATAAACACATAAAAAATAAGAAATTAAATTGTGCCAAATTTTTGATATGAAAATAAAGTACTACAAAAGAGAATAACAGTATGGGAGAGGCTCTTTGATATTCTACAGACATATTTCCATCTCCTCTAGAGTAGAACTCTTAGATTTTTAGATGAGTACCTGGGTACTTCAAATAAGTACTGACTTACCAAATTTTTCTTGATATTAGCAATGGCCACGGGACCAACTTCCAGTCAGTGGAAGAAAAATATAACTTTTTCTTCTTTATCTCCTTCCTGACATCCGAATGTGATGTGAGGACCTAACGCCATCATTGTGCACATGAGATGGCGGCCACATGTTGAAAAAGTAGGAAGAGCAGGAGAGAAGGTTGTGGTTACCAGATGACTGAGGAACTAGTAGGTTACCCCAAGACTCCCTGTCAGGAGAAAGAATTCCTTGAGGCTGAAACATAAGGGATTAAAAAAACAGTCCTGTGACTACAAATTGAGTGAAGTAATAGACAATAGACAATAGGCAAGGAAAGACAGAAAACAGACCAGCAGGAAAGTGTTTTGCCTTAAAGGGAATAAAATAAGGCTAATATGGGTGAAACCAAGTATATTAGTGAGAAGATATTAAAATATAAAGTTGAAAAAAAGGTTTGAAAGTTGCACGCCATTCTTTGATTATACAATTATTTATTCAACACCTACTCTGTGCTTGCTACTGTTTTAAGCTGGAGAATACGGTAATGATCAGGTCAGAAAAGGTCCCTTTTTCTCACTGCATGCTTTTTCTGGAAGAAGATTAAAAGATAAGTAAGCAAACAAGCAAATAGTGATGCAGGCTATACAGAGTTTGGTCTGTAAGATGCAGGGGTTCCTCAGGTAGTCAAGGAAGACCTGTCTGAGAGACAATATCCCAGCTGAGACTTGTGTAGAAACAATAAAACAACCACATCAAGAGGGATGAGGGCAGAAGGTTATAACTTGGGGTGGAAATAATTGATCATAGGTGGTATATGATATAGGAGAATTATACAATGATCAGATGGGGTTGTCTTAATGCAAGACATTAGATCATATTCTAAATTCAGTGGGAAAAAGAGTGCTAACAGTGAAATGACATGACTTAAGATACTAGTATGGTTGTCATATGGAGACTAGATTGGAGAGGGGAAAGATACCTACCTATCAGAGGCTGAACTGTGTCTTGATAAGAGATATTTGTTTGGTCAGGAAACTGACTGTAAATATAGAAAAAAATTCAGGAATTCAATATATATATTTGGACAAAGACACAGGGCATGCTGTCTTCTGGTTTCAGCTTTTGCAAAGTGCTTAATTGTTATTCCCACCCTCACAGTAAGAAAAAGAAAAAAGACCTTCAAAACTCCTCTTGATATTAGTTGTGGCCATCTTACAAGCTAAATATCAACAAAGTTTCTTGGATGCATCAGAGGACTGAAATTTCTGGCAAACTACCAACCCCAAATCTGGAGAGTCTGGTATATCTGAATAGGCAGAGCTGAGAACTGCTTACGTGGAGCAGAAGCTGCCAGATGCCATAAGTTGGCAGGAATATTTAAACAGTATATTTGACATAGTGCTGGAAGTGAAGTGCAGACTATCACGAGACTGGAAAATTCCTGAGGTTTTACATTGGTAGGGAGTTTTCCACACTTTTGCAGGTTTTTCCTCCAGGTACCTCACCACGTTCTCAAAGAGAGGATCGGAGACGGCTCCCCAGGTGTAATGTCAGGGAAAAGGGGCAAAGTAGCCATTGTGAAACTGCTCAGACTCGTGTCCCCAACAAAGACTTGACCACTGGGGAAGGGAATTGACCAGAGTGCAACTCAGAAACCTTACCCATGTCAAGGAATTGAACACATCAAAGGAGCTAGCTCTCGCCTTCTTGGCGCATCCATCCATTCATCCATCCATCCACAAATACATAAATAAAATTTATTTATACACACATATAAATAAATAAATAAACATATAAAGAAAAATAATAAATGACAATGAATGAATGGCATAGTCTATAGAGGAGAGGGCTATGAGGAAAGAGTCTGGGAACACTGTCACTAGGGAAGGTACTAGGAGATAGAAAAGCTCTACTTCTAGAGAAGGGCAGAAATATTTCTGAAGGGCACACTCACCAAACACAGGCCCCCTAAAAGACTTAAAATTAGAGAATCATGTAACACCTCACGCTCTTACAACCTACCTTCACATTGAGAAGCACTGAGCAATAATAACAGTGGATCATGGCTATAAGACATAGACTTTCTCTGAGGACCAGCATAAAAAGAAACTCCAAGGCCAACAGGTGAGAAAAAAACAAGCTTACTAGAGCAGTTTGAAGCCTCTGGTGCCTATAACTATATGAAGCAGGAAACATAGCCCCACTCCAGAAAGATTAATATAAAACCTCACTCTACAAGTCTATTTATCTCAGTAAATATTACTCCATACAATATGTCTGGTTTGGAACTAAAAATTACAAGCCATGTCAAAAGGCAAGAACAAATATGTCTGAAGAGACAAAGCAATCATCAGAGCCAGATTCAGGTATGGTACAGATGTTAGAACCATCAGACAGAGAATTTAAAATGACTATGATTAGTACCTTAATATTTCTGATGGGAAAGGTTGGCAACAGGCAAGTCCAAATAGGTCATGTCAACAGAGAGGTAAAAGCTATAAGAAAAAGGGAAGGGGAGGAAATCCTAGATATCAAAAACAAAGTAACAGAAATGAATACCTTTCATTGACATACCAATAGACTCAACAAGATGAGGGGGAAAAAATCAGTGAATTTGAAGACAGGTCAATAGAAACTTCCTGAAATAAAATAAAAATGGAATAAACAGATCAGTGGTTGCCAGGGGTTCAGATGGAAGGGGAAGGGTTGGATAGGTAAAGTGCAGGGTTTAGAGGGATAAAGCTATTGTATGCGATACTCTAATGGGAAATGTAAAATATCAAATATTTGTCAAAATTCATATACTTTATAGCACAAGAGCAAACCTTAATGCAAAGTGTTAAAAATGATCCAGGAGCCTAGGAAATAGCAGGCTGGAATACAGAATGTGACAAAAGAATCTAACTGTATTACAAATGTATGAAACATTAATGAAAGGGATGGGAGAAAAGTTGCCGACCTGAGTAATTTTGGAAATGGATGGAGTCTGTAAGGCAAAAAAGCAAAAGAAACTGTACATAAGCACTACACTTTGTTGGTGAAGTTGTTTCCCACAGGGGTATCAGTTAACAATTCTGATAACACTGTACTTATATGATGAAATTGAAGAATTAAGTAAATGGATGTTGAATGGTCAGAGCCAGGTTTCTCACTGTTGGAGTAAAATTTACAGATAATCAAGGGGAGGATACTAGAATGATCCATGTTGTGATGGGTTAGAATTAGAGACATCTGTATGAACTCATGTTTAGCTTAATGTGAAGGCAGATGGTTACACATAGAAGTATTTACATATATGTTTTTTATACACGAGTTAGCATACACGCATATGTTTCCTTGCTCTGTCAGCTGAGAGAGCCTAGAAGCAAGGGAGCTCCAGTAGCAATGAGCAGAACTAGCACCCAGATCTATATCATTCTCCAATAAAAGGAACTTGCACTTGTTAAAAAAAATAGTTGATTCTGGACTATGGAAATAACACAAGATAAGCTGGAGCTTCTTGTAGACCAGAAGGTAAGGAAGTCATTAAAAACAAGCAAACAAATGAAAATCCTCAAATATTGGAGTGCATTAGAGACCCACAGGGCCAACTGAGACTTCCCAATGGCCAAGGTTGGAATAATTTGGGCAAGAAAGTAAATTACTAATGGATTATTATTCAATATATAAAATGAATAGTCATCACCCTAAACAATATAGATAGGTAGGTAGGTAGATGATAGATAGATAGATAGATAGATAGATAGATAGATAGATAGATAGATAGATAGAGAATAAATAAATCTCTTATGCAGACACATTTCAAATAATTTATGGAGATACTCCTCCCTGAAGGAGGATGAGCATATCACCCTACTCCTTAAGTGTAGTTTATAAATAATAACTTTCAAAGAGTGTAGAAAAGGATGATAAAAGAGTAATTTTATAGTTGAGAAACCTGATAATGGCCAGGTGATCAAGGTTCACATTACCAGCAATTAAGTCAAAATGATAGCATGTACCCTTGATATATTGTGTTAAAAATGGTATTTCACTTCTGTGCTCTCCCATCCCAAACCCAAAAATCCAGTCTAACCACAAGAAAAGACATCAGACAAATGCCAGTTGAGGAACATTCTAGAAAATACTTGACCAGTGCTTCTCAAAACTGTCCAGATCATGAAAAACAAAAAAATTGAGCAACCGTTGCAGCTCAGAGGAACCTAAAGAGCCTTGATAAATAAATGTAGTGAGATATTCTGGATGGAATCCTGAAACAGCAAGAGGACATGAGGGAAAAACTAATAAAATGTGAATAAAGCACAGAGTTTAGATAACAATAATGTGTCAGATAGGTTCATCAATCGTGACAAATGTACCATAGCAATGTAGGAGGTTAGCAGTAAAAGAAATCAGGGCTGACTGTAAGAATTGTTGGTACTCTCTTTTTACTTTTTTATAAATCCAAAATTACCTCAAAACAAAAACTTAAAATACATAAATAATTTAAAAAACAAATTATGCTAACATAATGTGCATTATATGTGTGTATGTATATGGATGTACATATACAAATGTAAATATACACATTATATATAAATATATAAAATACATGTGCATGCCTGTATAAATATGTATGTATGTGTACACACACACATGTATATAGAGAATAAAGAATAGAGTAAATGACCATGAGTGACTTCCAAAATTTGAGGGAATCAAGATTACTTTCAAATTTCATCAAAGAGTTCTATAGTGTCTACATAAGATTCTCTACTTGTTCTCAAATAAAGCTACACCTTTTATTTATCTGTGGGAGTTTTTAAAAATAGTGATATCTAGGTCCCACCCTAAGAGATTCTGATTGAATTGGTCTGTGAGGGGACTACATTATTTCATCATTTCTTCAGAGTTTCCACATGCTTCATTATTGAGTTATCACTGAAAAATCACTATCTAGTTCATTTGTTCCAAATCTTTATACTTGACTATGCATAAAAATTATTTTATTAATGGAAAACATTTCACTAGATGATTAAATTTGAAGTCTAAAGTATAAGTTACTGATGTAACTAAATGAGTTTCATTTTAGGAGCAATTGATAAATCAACTAAGTTATGTGTGAGAGGAAAACACGTGGCACAATTTGAATTCAAATACTCTCCTGACAGGCAAAATTCTGGGTTTGCCAGTACACTTTCTACCCAGCCTGCCCAGCTCTATCTAAATTGAAGAAATGTTCTATAATCTGCACTGTCCAATATGGAACCATATGTGGTTATTGAGCATTTAAAATATAAGTGTAACTAAAAACTGATTTAAAAAATTTTTTTAATTTAATTTCAAGTGATTTAAATTTCAGTAGCCACATGTAGCTAGTAGCTATCATATAAGACAGAATGATTCTAGACATTTGTTCTGCAGAACCTGAAAGAAGACATGCCAATACCAAACTTTATTGCTTTATATTCAAATACTTGGGTTCCTATTGGTCACAATAATGAAAGAGATATAAAATATGAAAATAGTGGGACACCTGGGTGGCTCAGTTGGTTAAGCATCTGCCTTTGGCTCAAGTCATGATCCAAGGGTCTTGGGATCGAGTCCCGCATCCCTCTCCCTCTGCCTGCCACTCCCCCTGCTTTTGCTCTCTCTCTCTGACAAATAAATAAGTAAAATATTATTTTTTAAAAAATATGAAAATAATAAAGAAAACACAAAATACCCAAGGTGATGACAGAGTAAAGAACTAGGAACTAAAGATTTTGGATACAGCTTGGATGGATATGCAAAGATTTGATCAAATTTCTTAATTCATTTTAAACAAGTATATAAGCAAATAATGCAACCAATATAGAATTCAATATCTGTTTTCAATGAAACTTCTCTTTTAATGAAATACATATTTTAATCTTTGCTAAACTAGAGGTTTCCCTATTACTCACTTGATAATTATTTAAAAGAAAGTGCCAGAATATATATCATTTCATTAAGAGATAGGCATCTCCCATTTCCCATTCATCTGGATTATACATTATTTCCATGTGCTGCAATAAAATTCTGCACTTTGCCAAGTATTAGACTACAAATCTCTTTGGAAAGTGCTTTTTTTTTTTTTTTTTTTTTTTTTTTGTATGTCACACACACCAGATTATACATTTGCAAGAGTATACAGTACTTTCATAAGATTATATAGTAAGAGCTAATTATACATTTGTTGAATAAAATTGAATGGTTATCTTCTTGTAGGCACTGAACTTAAATATTGTATCTTAGCTCTTTTTAATTGCTTTCAAATTCCTGGCTTATAACTCTTTTAGATAAAATCAGAAAACTTCAATGTTTCTTGCATATGCAATAACCAGCCATTGTTTGCAAATCACCCTTTAAAACACAGGAAAAAAACAAACAAAAAAAAATATGGGCTTGATTCTGTTATATCATCAGGCCTTTTCTGTTTCCTTTGTGGTAAATTAGAATCTTTTGTGATTGCCTTCAGAGAGCTCTCCTACTGCTTTAAGCATATATGCCCGTTGATATTATGGTTTTTTAAAATGCATGTAATTGTGGGGGCGCCTGGGTGGCTCAGTTGGTTGAGCGACTGCCTTCGGCTCAGGTCATGGTCCCGGGGTCCTGGGATCGAGTCCCACATCGGGCTCCCTGCTCTGCGGGGAGCCTGCTTCTCCCTCTCCCACTCCCCCTGCTTGTGTTCCCTCTCTCGCTGTGTCTCTCTCTGTCAAATAAATAAATAAAATCTTAAAAAAAAAAATCATGTAATTGTGAATTACATAATATGTAAACAATTAAGATGGAGATTAAAGTTTCTTAGAATATTACTGTCAGCAAGGGCGTGATGTTTTATTTTAGAGATATTCAAAGTAATATATTAATATTTATGACATTTACTCAAGCTTCGCAATCTGTTATGATTTGTCTCTGGGACCAAATGTTTCCTTGTTATAAATCTGTTAAAAGAAAAAATAATATTTGTACCTAGTAACATCTAATATTGTTTAGTGAAAAGATCTACTCTCTAGAATCTGTAAATAATATTGGGTAGAATATATTTCACATGGAATAATTTTATATCTTTAAAAATTCATTTTATCAGAATATATATTTTTGAGTTTTACTGTGTGCAGTATAGAGTGTTATGCACTGTGTGGATTCAAATGGCATGGTGTCAGAAATGAATGAAATCACAGGCTGTACCACCAGCTTTCAAAAGAGGAATAGTTTTGAAGCTCAGGCATAGCTAGACCTGCCAAAACTGTGAACACTTTAGCAACTAAATTTATGATGAAAATTCATTGGCCCCATTTCTTCCTGATGTTTTTTATCCTGAGAGGAATATGTTTGCTTAGATTAACCGTCTTTATGACCTTATACTATTTGATAAAAACTTGTTGTTTTTGTTTTCTTTTAGATATTCAGTGTTGCAGCTCTGGTTGGGGTTAGTTATCTTTCAAAAAAGGCAAGATAATAATGTAGGTTTAAAAGACTATGCCCGAAACCAATATTCCTTAAAAAGAGAGAGAGAGAAATACTCCACAGAATATTAACAGCTATGTACCACAAAAAACAAAACAAACAAAGAAACAAAAATAAAGTTCCATTGTTAAACAAATTTGAGAAATAGTCAAACTATATGATACATTTCCTTGATGAAAGAATGATAATAATCGGGGCACCTGGGTGGCTCAGTCGTTAAGTGTCTGCCTTCGGCTCAGGTCATGATCCCAGGGTCCTGGGATCGAGCCCCGCATCAGGCTCCCTGCTCAGCGGGAAGCCTGCTTCTCCCTCTCCCACTCCCCCTGCTTGTGCTCCCTCTCTTGCTGTGCCTCTCTCTGTCAAATAAATAAATAAAATTAAAAAAAAAGAAAGAATGATAATAGAATTCATGATAAAATACAGTGAATGTTGAACTACCAAAAGAGGGATTTGTTTTTCTGAGTGTGTGTATATGAGAGAGAGAGAGAGAAGAAGAGAGAATTATTGATTCATATACATTTTGGAACACATATAAAATAATTTATATAATGGCAAAATCCTATGCCTAAAATGATGTCTAAATGTTTTAATTTGAAAGTGTTTTTGAGAATTAAGTAATTCATTGGTGATGTATGGTCACATTTAATTGGATGCCTACCCCAAAAAGAAAAGTTAACTCCAGATGCACTGAGAACTATAATTTAAACAACAAAACCTTAACATATTTAAAAAATAGAGGAGTATAACATTCTAACTATATTAAAGATAATGCTTTCATTAAAAGGAAGCAAAAGAACCGTTATTTAATTTCATTATGTTAAACTTAAGAACTTTGTTTCACTAAGTCGCAAAAAATCCTCCAACTGGAGAAGATATTTGTTACATATATAATTGGCAAAGAAGGGCTCTGATTATACTAAAAACTCGCAGTCTCAAAAAAGAGACAATTCAAGAGAAAGGAGATAAAACATAAGAGGAAATACAAATGACCAATAATCATGAAAAATTGCTGAACATCATTGTTAGAGTATTAAAATCACAATAATGAAATCTTACACAAACAAACAAAAAACAAGAAAAATCCAGTTTAAGGTCTTTTAATAGCAAGCATTGATGAGGATTTGGCTTATTGGATCTTGCAATGTGGAAAGTCTGTAATAAATTAAACTATGCCGTTAGAAAAGAATGGGCCTTAATCTTTTAAAACAAATAAGCATGTGTTCTATAAGACCCAGCATTTACACTACTAGGTTTATATCTTAGAGAAAATCTTGATCATTTTAACCAGTAAACATGCATAAAAATCTCACCACTGCCTTGTTATTAAGAGCTAAATGATAATAATCCCAAAATCTAAACAGAATAATAGAAAAATAATTTAGTGTTCACACAATGGAATATTACAAAACACTGAACTGAATAAACTTCAGCTCCGTGTGTCAGCATGGATTTATCTCCTATGTATAATGTTGAATGAAAAAAAGTAAGTTTCAGAAGAATTATAATAATTATTATAAGATTCTATATAGTATAAAAACTAGTAATCTATTAAATTGGGTTCTATAAATAAGCGATAAAGTTTTAGGAAATGTAGGGGTTTTTTTTTTAATTCAAGATTCTGGCTATCTGGGGCAGAAGGCAGGAAGCAGGTATTTAAAAGTACACAGATAAAAACGTGTAAGACACAAACCCACATAAACACACACATATATATATAAAACACACATAAAGCCTACTTCACCAGGGAAATAAGATATATATCTAGATCTCTAGATCTAGATCTATATATCATGTTGTTATCTATTTCAAAACCAAATAGGTTACATATATTTTTTGTATGTACAAAAAAATGTTTTACAACTTTATAAAGAAAAAACAATTCTTTATTGAAAAATAGAAGGAAACTAACCCAGCCAAATTTACAGATCTAGGGAATTCAGTGTTTATTTATATACTATATCAGAAAAAGCCACTGTCTGACATGAAACATTACCAAAGATTAACAATGATATTGCTAAATATATATCTTTTAAAGAATGATTGCTACACAGTTACATGTGAATTCCAGTTTCAATGTGAGCCTGCAATGTTAGCTGTATGTCAAAATCTATAGTACCAGTCCAGATCCTTTAAAATACGATCCTAGTCCTGTTTAACTTGAAGACGAGGACCACATGAAATATCTGTGAAAGCTTTCCTTGACGACCAGATATACATTCACTGTACAAGTTTAAGAGGCATAAGAAATAGAATTTGAAATATAGATGTTACATTAGGTAAATATTATTTGAATAAAAGAAAAGTATTTAAGAATGACAGTCTTATGAGGCAGCGAATTCATTTTCAGCAGAGAAAATGACCATCAACTCAGGATGGAAGAAAATGTTTTGTGTAACTTGTTTTGTGGTTATATTAAATAAATTCAACATTTGCTAACTACTATACCATGAAAGTATATGAAATCACATCACTACTTTAAATATGTGTTTCCTCCATTGGTTTTCAGTCATTATAGATTTATTATATGTGTTCCCAAGATCTTTCTTTCTCTTAAAGTTAAAAATATTTCATGTTATTAGAACAAATGAAAGAGACTTTGATCTTACTTCTATCCCTTTTCACTGTTTCAATGGTATTCCAACCTCAAACATTAGACACTAAGGAATAAAGGGTATGTTCAATCTGTGAGAAAACAAATATCAAGAGATTTGTCGAAGCATAACAAGACTCTTCCTGCACACACTTGCTTAAATAGAAAATGCAGGTTGGATACACGATGGATTCATCCAATCTCAGCAAGTTGTCAAAGCTCAGTGGAGCTACCGAGAGATGGCAGGGAGACAGAGAATGCTGACATCTCAGGTGCTGGAGCAGACCATTAAAGCAACAAACCCAAAAGGAAAAAAGTCTGTAATCACTCACTGTGTTGAAATAAGCAAGTTCTAAATGGGAGAAAGCACTAACTTCTGTTCCACTCCCCTCCAGAAAGGCATACCCTGTTCAGAGCAGGTCAGTGCAGTCCTGAGGGCTGTCTCACTATTGAGGAAACCCCAACAAAGGATGAACCCAGGGGTTAGAGAGAGGGGGTGGAGTAAGAGCTAGGAGTAGAAAAGTACTGGGTACTGAGTCAGAGTGGGGAACAGTGTCTTCATGGTTTCCCTTTCCTACAGCCTCCCCTCCCCCATAACGAGGCTTGGGGGAGGAGCCCGAAGACCCCTGCCCAAAGCCTGGGGTAAGGACCTAGAAATGCAAACATCTGGAAAGCATAAGGACTAGAGGGTCTTGAGTCCTTGAATGAAACTCCTTTCAGAGACTGCAGTGCACTGAGTGTGCACTAAATCTGATGTAGGGAGGACAGCTTTTAGGTAAGGTCTTTATAATTGCCAGAATCCCGCATGAAAAATCACATAAAGGTATATAATCGGGAGCCAGACTCCTCACAGGAAATTTTTATAGTTAGGTGGGGACTAGGCAGGACCAGAGGTAGGACGACACACAAATTTTTTTTATCTTATTTGATAAAGAGCATATATTCAATCCATTCCCTGATTTAAACATTGCTTGATAATGACATTCAGTTGTCAGATTGCCATATGCTGAGAAGTATCTATATGTAGTTAAAATATAGCTGAAACTTGTCTGTGGATGCTGAAAAAAATAGAACAGAATGTTATATTGGCACAAATAGAGTGAAGATTTCCTAATTAGAAGTGTTCAAGGAGACATTCATAGTTATATAATTTTAGATTTGGAAACAATCTGATATATCAAAACCAAGCTATTGATTTTAAGCAGGCATATAAAAAAGTAGAATTTAAAAAAATTGTCTGAGTTCACACAATTAATAATGACATATCTGGGGCTAAAAGCTAGAGCTCTTGGTCCATAAGCCCATGAACGTTCTCCTGCATTGCACTATCCTGATGTCAAGAGGCATATTATAGAAATAGTATGAAATAATACTCAACAACCCCAGCAGAGTTTGGACTACTTCACTTGGGAATTTCATATTCAAACTGCAGAAAACCAAAAGCAAAGAGAAAATAAAGAATCCACTCTCCCAATTTATTAAAATTAATATTTCATAAAACCCCAAATACATTCCTTATATACAGACCTACCACGGGGAAGCCTGTCTCCCTGAAATAAATATTTAAGAACAAAAACAATGCTAACTTGATTCACAGCTTAATAGTGATCTGATTGGTCAGAGCATTTTGCTCTTTGGATGAAAAGTAGTCTCCATTTCTTCTTTTTCATAGTCACAAATGAAATACCCAGCCACTGACAAGTAAATGTCAGTAATATTCAGTGATTGAGACATTTCATGTGTGAGAGGGGCACAGGCAATTCCCTCAGAATAATTCTATCAACAGTGATACAATGATTGCCTTTATGATAAAAGTGAAGATTTAAGTAAGCATCGATAGCTTTTGGGCATCGTATTTAGTTGCTCCAAGATTGTCAATAGGTCACTTACCTTGAGAAGGCTATTTTTGCTGTGTCGGTTTATTTGACAGTCAGTCACCTGGGCTTACTTGAATCTGATAAATTTTAAGAAAAACTCTCCACTCTTAAATAGTATCTCTTGCGATGCACTATAGTTACTTCTATTCAGGAATTCCTAAATTTCTAATATATTTTTCTTTACAACTACAAATCACCTTACATATACTTAATCTTTAACTTATATTCTAATATTGCTTTTTAAGGGGGCTCAATATTTTAAATTTGGGATATCTTAAATCATTAGGTCTTACCACTTTAACTCAAAAATATCTAATAGTACAATCTAAAAAGTTCAAGTCAGTAATTGACCCACTTTATGCTCTAGGGACATAAACTGGCAGTTATTTTATCCCCTTAAAAGGAATAATAAACCTTAGCTAATCGATTTTAAAATAAAAAAAGGAATAATAAAATTGCTTATAGACAGAAAAACAAAAAGAAGCTAGTATCAGAGAAGTTATTTTTCAAGAATTTGTTATGTCTTATGGGAAAATTGATTAAATGTGTGGTTGTTAAATTTTTAAATTACGTGTATTAGAGTGGACATTATTTGAGAATCCAAGTTAATTTTACATAAAATGATTGGGTTTAAATAATAGTTGCATATTGTTTCTGTTTTTTACCTTTTTAATAAAAACATTTTTATTTTTATTTTTTTTTTACACTTTCAAAACTTTCTTTTTTTAATGTAGTGTTCCATGATTCATTGTTTGCATATAACACCCAGTGTTCCATGCAAAACGTGCCCTCTCTAATACCCATCACCAGGCTAACCCCCACCCTCCTCCCCTCTAGAACCCTCAGTTTGTTTCTCAGAGTCCATAGTCTCTCATGGTTCATCTCCCCCTCCGATTTCCCCCGCTTCATTTCTCCCTTCCTGCTATCTTTTTTTTTTTTTTTTTTTTTTTTTTACATATAATGTATTATTTCTTTCAGAGGTACAGGTCTGTGCTTCAACAGTCTTACACAATTCACAGCACTCACCATAGCACATACCCTCCCCAGTGTCTATCACCCAGCCATCCCATCCCTCCCACCCCCCACCACTCCAGCAATCCTCACTTTGTTTCCTGAGATTAAGAATTCCTCATATCAGTGAGATCATATGATATAGGTCTTTCTCTGATTAACTTATTTCGCTCAGCATAATACCCTCCAGTTCCATTCCCACTCTTGTAAATGGCAAGATTTCATTCCTTTTGATGACCGCATAATATTCCATGGGGTGTGTGTGTGTGTGTGTGTGTGTGTGTATGTATATATATATATATATATATATATATATATATAAAACATCTTCTTTATCCATTCAATTGTTGATGGACATCTTGGCTCTTTCCATAGTTTGGCTATATTGGACATTGCTGCTATAAACATTGGGGTGCACATACCCCTTCGGATCCCTACTTTTGTATCTTTGGGGTAAATACCCAGTAGTGCAATTGCTGGGTCATAGGCCAGCTCTATTTTCAACTTTTTGAGGAACCTCCATACTGTTTTCCAGAGTGGTTGCACCAGCTTGCATTCCCACCAACAGTGTAGGAGGGTTCCCCTTTCTCTGCATCCCTGCCAACATCTGTCGTTTCCTGACTTGTTAATTTTAGCCATTCTGACTGGTGTGAGGTGGTATCTCATTGAGGTTTTGATTTGGATTTCCCTGATGCTGAGCAATGTTGAACACTTTTTCATGTGTCTGTTGGCCATTTGGATGTCTTCTTTGGAAAAATGTCTGTTCATGTCTTCTGCCCATTTCTTGATTGGATCATTTGTTCTTTGGGTGTTGAGTTTGATAAGTTCTTTATAGATTTTGGATACCAGCCCTTTATCTGATATGTCATTTGCAAATATCTTCTCCCATTCTGTCGGTTGTCTTTTGGTTTGTTGACTGTTTCTTTTGCTGCGCAAAAGCTTTTTATCTTGATGAAATTCCAATAGTTCATTTTTGCCGTTGCCTCCCTTGCCTTTAGTGATGTTTCTAGGAAGAAGTTGCTGCAGCTGAGGTCAAAGAGGTTGCTGCCTGTGTTCTCCTCTAGGATTTTGATGGACTCCTGTTTCACATTGAGGTCTTTCAACCATTTTGAGTCTATTTTTGTGTGTGGTGTAAGGAAACGGTCCAGTTTCATTTTTCTGCATGGGGCTGTCCAGTTTGCCCAACACCATTTGTTGAACAGACTGTCTTTTTTCCATTGGACATTCTTCCTGCTTTGTCAAAGATTAGTTGACCATAGAGTTGAGGGTCCATTTCTGGGCTCTCTTTTCTGTTCCATTGATCTATGTGCCTGTTTTTGTGCCAGTATCATACTGTCTTGATGAGTACAGCTTTTATAATAGAGCTTGAGGTCAGGAATTGTGATGCCACCAGCTTTGCTTTTCTTTTTCAACATTTATCTGGCTATTTGGGGTCTTTTCTGGATCCATACAAATTTTAGGATTATTTGTTCCATTTCTTTGAAAAAAGTGGATGGTATTTTGATAGGGATTGCATTAAATGTGGAGATTACTCTAGTTAGCATAGACATTTCACAATATTTGTTCTTCCAATCCATGAGCGTGGAACGCTTTTCCATTTCTTTGTGTCTTCCTCAATTTCTTTCATGAGTATTTTATAGTTTTCTGAGAACAGATTCTTTGCCTCTTTGGTTAGATTTATTCCCAGGTATCTTATGGTTTTGGGTGCAATTGTAAATGGGATCGACTCCTTAATTTCTCTTTTTTCTGTCTTGTTGTTGGTGTGTAGGAATGCCACCGATTTCTGTGCATTGATTTTATATCCTGCCACTTTACTGAATTCCTGTATGAGTTCTAGCAGCTTTGGGGTGGAGTCTTTTGGGTTTTCCACATAAAGTATCATATCATCTGCAAAGAGTGAGAGTTTGACTTCTTCCTTGCCGATTTGGATGCCTTTTATTTCTTTTTGTTGTCTGATTGCTGAGGCTAGGACTTTTTTTTTTTTTTAAGATTTTATTTATTTATTTGACAGAGAGACAGCGAGAGTAGGAACACAAGCAAGGGGAGTGGGAGAGGGAGAGAGAGAAGCAGGCTTCCCACTGAGCGGGGTGCCCGATGCAGGGCTCAATCCCAGGACCCTGGGAACATGACCCAAGCCGAAGGCAGGCGCCCAACCGACTGAGCCACCCAGGTGCCCCTGAGGCTAGGACTTCTAACACTATGTTGAATAGCAGTGGTGATAGTGGACATCCCTCCCGTGTTCCTGACCTTAGGGGGAAAGCTCTTAGTTTTTCCCCATTGAGAATGATATTTACTGTGGGTTTTTCATAGATGGCTTTTATGATATTGAGGTATGTAACCTCTCTCCCTATACTCTGAAGAGTTTTGATCAATAAAGGATGCTGCACTTTGTCAAATGCTTTTTCTGCATCTATTGAGAGGATCATATGGTTCTTGTTCTTTCTTTTATTAATGTATTGTATCACATTGATTGATTTGTGGATATTGAACCAACCTTGCAGCCCAGGGATAAATCCCACTTGGTCGTGGTGAATAATCCTTTTAATGTCCTGTTGGATCCTATTGGCTAGTATTTTGGTGAGAATTTTTGCATCCATGTTCATCAAGGATATTGGTCTGTAATTCTCCTTTTTGATGGGGTCTTTGGTTTTGGGATCAAGGTAATGGTGGCCTCATAAAACGAGTTTGGAAGTTTTCCTTCCATTTCTATATTTTGGAACAGTTTCAGAAGAATAGGTATTAATTCTTCTTGAAATATTTGGTAGAATTCCCCTGGGAAGCCATCTGGCCCTGGGCTTTTGTTTGTTGGGAGATTTTTGATGACTGCCTCAATTTCCTTAGTGGTTATAGGTCTGTTCAGGTTTTCTATTTCTTCCTGGTTCAGTTTTGGTAGTTGATACATCTCTAGGAATGCATCCATCTCTTCCAGGTTATCTAATTTGCTGGCATAGAGTTGCTCATAATATGTTCTTATAATTGTATTATAAGAATACATATGTATCATAATATGTTCTTATAATTATTTGTATTTCTTTGGTGTTGGTTGTGATCTCTCCTCTTTCATTCATAATTTTATTCATTTGGGTCATTTCCCTTTTCTTTTTGGTAAGTCTGACCAGGGGTTTATCAATATTAATTCTTTCAAAGAACCAGCTCCTAGTTTCATTGATCTGTTCTACTGTTCTTTTTGTTTCTATTTCATTGATTTCTGCTCTGATCTTTATCATTTCTCTTCTCCTTCTGGGTTTAGGCTTTATTTGCTGTTCTTCCTCCAGTTCCTTTGGGTGTAGGGTTAGGTTGTGTATTTGAGACCTTTCTTGTTTCTTGAGAAAGGCATGTATTGCTATATACTTTCCTCTTAGGACCGCCTTTGCTGCATCCCAAAGATTTTGAACAGTTATGTTTTTATTTTCATTTGTTTCCATGAATTTTTTTTAATTCTTCTTTAATTTCCTGGTTGACCCATTCATTCTTTAGTAGGATGCTCTTTAGCCTCATGTGTTTGAGTTTTTTTCCAACTTTCCTCTTGTGATTGAGTTCTAGTTTCAAAGCATTGTGATCTGAAAATATTCAGGGAATGATCCCAATCTTTTGGTACCAGTTGATACCTGATTTGTGACCTAGGATGTGATCTATTCTGGAGAATGTCCATGGGCACTAGAGAAGAAGGTGTATTCTGTGACTTTGGGATGGAATGTTCTGAATATATCTGTTAAGTCCATTTGGTCCAGTGTGTCATTTAAAGTCTTCATTTCCTTGTTGATCTTTTGCATAGATGATCTGTCCATTTCAGTGAGGGGGGTGTGAAAGTCCCCCACTATTATTGTATTGTTGTCAATGTGTTTCTTTGCTTTTGTTATTAATTGGCTTATATAATTGGCTGCTCCCATGTTAGGGGTAGAGATATTTACAATTGTTAGATCTTCTTGTTGGATACACCCTTTAAGTATGAGTGTCCTTCCTCACCTCTTATTATAGTCTTTGGTTTAAAATCTAATTTGTCTGATATAAGGATTGCCACCCCAGCTTTCTTTTGATGTCCATTAGCATGGTAAATTGTTTTCGACCCCCTCACTTTAAATCTGGAGGTTTCTTTGTGTCTAAAATGAGTCTCTTGCAAACAGCATATTGATGGGTCTTGTTTTTTTAATCCAATCTGAGAGCCTGTGTCTTTTGATTGGGGCATTTAGCCCATTTACATTCAGGGTAACTATTGAAAGATAGGAATTTAGTGCCATTGTATTGCCTGTAAGGTGACTGTTACTGTATATTGTCTGTGTTCCTTTCTGGCCTATGTTACTTTTAGGCTTTCTCTTTGCTTAGAGGACCCCTTTCAATATTTCTTGTAGGGCTGGTTTCGAGTTTGCAAATTCCTTTAGTTTTTGTTTGTCCTGGAAGCTTTTTAGCTCTCCTTCTATTTTCAATGACAGCCTAGCTGGATATAGTATTCTTGGCTGCATATTTTCCTCATTTAGTGCTCTGAATATATCATGCCAGTCCTTTCTGGCCTGCCAGGTCTTGTGGATAGGTCTGTTGCCAATCTAATGTTTCTACCATTGTAGGTTACAGATCTCTTGTCCCAAGCTGCTTTCAGTATTTTCTCTTTGTCTCTGAGACTCATAAGTTTTACTATTAGATGTCAGGGTGTTGACCTATTTTTATTGATTTTGAGGGGCCTCCTGGATTTTGATGCCTGTTTCCTTCCCCAAATTAGGGAAGTTCTCTGCTATAATTTGCTCCAATATACCCTCCGCCCCTCTCTCTCTTTCTTCTTGTGGGATCCCAATTATTCTAATATTGTTTTGTCTTATGGTATCACTTATCTCTCTAATTCTGCCCTCATGATCCAGTAGTTGTTTATCTCTTTTTCTCAGCTTCTTTATATTCCATTATTTGGTCTTCTGTAACACTAATTCTCTCTTCTGCTTCATTTATCCTAGCAGAGCCTCCATTTTTTATTGCACCTCATTAATAACCTTTTTGATTTCGACTTGGTTAGATTTTAGTTCTTTTATTTCTCCAGAAAGGGTTTCTCTAATATCTTCCATGCTTTTTTCAAGCCCAGGTAGTATCTTTAAAATCGTCATTCTGAACTCTAGTTCTGACATCTTACTAATGTCCGTATTGATTAGGTCCCTGGCAGTCAGTAGTGCCTCTTGTTCTTTTTTTTTTTTTTTTTGAGCTGATTTTTTCCACCTTGCCATTTTGTCCAGAGGAGAATAGATGAATGAGAGAACAAAATGCTAACAGAATAACAATGACCCCAGAAAAATATACATTAAACAAATCAGAAGAGGCCTGAAACCGGGGCAAAAGAGAGGGAAAGAACGACACAAAGAAAAAAAAAAAAAGAAAAAGATAAAAAAAAAAAGAATACGATCAAATATGATCAGGCTGGTGTATAGATTAGTGCCACACACTAGATTTTGGGTGTATTTTGGTCTGTTAAAAGAAACTTCCTCCCAAAATTTTAAAGAAAGAAAAACTTATATATGTACAAAAATAAGGGTAAATATGATGAAGGGATGGAATGTGACTCTAAAGATGAAAATTATAAAACATTTTATAAAAGGAATTGATAAAGAAGTTGTTTGAAAAAAGAAAGAAGAGGAATTTAAAAAAAAAGGGAGAGAATGTGATCAGGCAGGAGACTAGAATGAAGCCATACACTAGAGATTTAGGGTATATTTTGATCTGTTAGAAGAAACTGTATCTCAAAATTTGAAAGAGAGAACAACATTATATATATATATATATATATATTGCCAAAAATAACAGTAACTACTATGAAGGGATAGAATATGACTCTAAAAATGAAAAATAAAAATGTTTTTTAAAAAAGGGATTGATAAGATATTGGTTGAAAAAGGGAAAAAGAAAAATTAAAAAAAAAATTAACTTTGAAAGACTAAAGAATCAGGAGGAAAAAGAGCCGTGAATTCTATGTGCAGTATTCCCGTAGCGCTGGAGTTCTGTCATTCTCATTGATCGGTAAACTTGGTCTTGGCTGGCGGTTCTTGCTGATCTTCTGGGGGAGGGGCCTGTTGCCCTTGTTTGCAAATGTCTTTGCGGGAGGCGGAATTGCCCCGTCCTTGCCAGGTCCAGGCTAAGTCATCTGCTCGGGTTTGCTTTCAGGAGCTTTTGTTCCCTGCAAGCTTTCCGTACAGCTTTGGAGGCTGAGAGTGAAAATGGCAGCCTCCCAGTCTCCACCCCGGACGCGCCGAGAAGTCGGGGTACCACTCCTCAGTGTGCCCCCACAGAAAAGCCGTCAGTCACTCCCATCTCCCCGGTCTCCGGCCGCACTCTCTGCTCACCTGGCCTGTGACCGAGCATTTCTATCTCTGGCACACGACCCCGTGTAGAGTCTCCAAACCTAGCAGATCCCTGTGGTGTGCTCCTGCACTGCTCCTCTGGGGGGACGAAGGGGAGTCTCCCCAGATCTGCTGCTTGTTGGGTCCCTGCTGGAGGAGCAGGGGCCCGACTGTGCCATGGATCACAGTTTATGGCAACCCCGAGCTGAGAGCCCACTCCTTGGCTTCGTCTCTGCAGCCAGCTTCCCTGCTCCGATACCTGGGAGCTCTACCACACTCAGGGACCCCTGGTCTTTCTGTGACCCCGAGGGTCCTGAGACCACAGTGGTCACTTTTCTGTTCAGAGAGTTGTTGCTATTCTTTTCTTCGATCTCCTGTTGAGTTCGTAGGTGTTCAGAATGGTTTGATCCCTATCTAGCTGAATTCCTGGGACCAGACAAAATTTAGGTTGCCTACTCCTCTGCCATCTTGCTCCTCCCCTCATATGATGGGTATTTTTGATGGTTTAATAATCTCTTAGAAAAATAGTAAACATGACTTAAATGATGACAATACAAACTACTGAAATCCTGAGTAATTCACTTGCCTACTGTAGGTTTGCCCTTTTTTATTCAGTGAGAGATTCAGTGAGATTTAATATACCTTCTTTTTGGATGAAAGAAGTGGATGAAGCAGCACCGAGAACAAACATAAAAGTTTTTTTAGCATAGGAAAAAAAAGAGAGAGATTACGAGTTATACAAAAATGAAATTTCTAATTTATTCTTATTCAGGGGTGGACTAGATGAAAATCAATAGGAATTTGTATATGAAGTTAATTGATAGCAACCTGGTACTGTTTCCTGGGCACTAGCTAATAATACTTAGATAGTTGAATATTTTCTTTAGTTGTTTTTGTTTTTTGTAAATTTATAAAATAGACTTCCTTTAGAGGATTGCCTGTAGTAGAGTTATATGTTCATATGTTCACTATTTTTAACCTTTCATCTCTTTCATATCTTTAAAATAGTTTCTATTTGCTTCTTTAAATAGTATGCTTTCTTTTAGGTGAGTGTGAAGAGTTCTGTAGAAATGGCAACTGGAAGAAATCAATACATGTCAAAAAATCTATGTGGTCTTATATCAGAAAAAGTAAGTCTGATAATACCAATTGATGCTGAAAATGTGGAAATGTCTGCATGCTGGTGGGAGTGCAAATCTGCCAAAACAATTTTAATGTCAATTTGGCAATATCTCACAAAATTAAAGATGCATATAACCTACTCGCCAGCAATTCTACCCTGATCATTTATCCTGGAGAATCTCACACTATGCCTATTGAGGCACAGGGCAATGTTTAGTGCAGTCATGATTTTTAATATCAACACTTAAAACAGGAGCACCTGGGTGGCTCAGTTGGTTGAACATCAGACTCTTGATTTGGGCTCAGGTCATGATCTCAGGGTCCTGAGATTGAGCACCACCACCCATGGGCTCCACACTCAGTGGGTAGTCAGCTTCTCTCTCCCTCTTCCTCTCTCTCTGCTCCTCCACTGCTCACGCTCACTCGCTCTCTCTCTCAAATAATTAAAATCTTTTTTTTTTTTAAGAGAGAGAGAGCTTGACAGGGTCATAGGGAGAGGCATAGAGAGAAGCAGTCTTCCCACTGAGCAAGAAGCCCAATGCAGGGGCTCAATCCCACGAGCCTGGGATCATGACCTGAGCCAAAGGCAGATGCTTAACCAACTGAGCCACCCAGGCACCCCTAAAATCTTTAAAAACAAACAAAAACCTTAAAACAACATAAGTCTGATGAAATTAACAGAATCAAGCCAGACATATCAGCAAAGATGAACCTCACAAACATAATCCTGAGAATTCAACAGTTTTTGAATAAAATGCATACCATATAAAACTATGTAATATATCACCATCTCTTTAAAAGGTACCTATGATATAAAAAGTAAATATGTATATATGTGTGTGTATATATATGTATATACCATTAAATATATAATTAAATTCCAATGCAATTAAAATATTTTAATAATTGTACTTACTTCCCACCCTCCCTCTCTCTCTCTCCCCTTCCTCACTCTTTTCCAATTATGGAAAATATATGCTAAGAAGCATTGAGTTTAAAGAAATATAAGTTTGCTTTGAATACCAACTCAAAAATTTCATAAATGTGTAATGTTGGGCTAATTGCATGACCTTCATGAACTACAATTCCTTCATCTGTTTCTTCAAAAGCACTGTGAAGTTTAAAGGAGAAAATGAATGTGAAGCTGCTAATATAGTGCCAATCTAAGGGCAGATACATCTCTTTCAGATATCTATTTTTATTCCATAAAAACAATCTTTGGTTATTAGTTATAAAAATATAATTAAACAAGCTCTAGAAATTTTACATCTTAATATTTAATTTAAATACATTAATTACAAAACTGGCAATATGAATTTGCCTGCTTTTAAACAGTTATTCATTGGAAAAACTTGGATATATAATTGTTGCTAATTCAATTTATTTCCTAATCTGAACTTTATTTCACTTATTATCTCTTTGTTATTCTTGCAAGCAGAGTTTTGTTTTGTATATTTTAACTGCAACTTAAATAAAATTGCTTCTCTCTGTTTTCTTTGTTGAGTGAATGTGGATTAAAAATAAAAGGGCAAATACATTAAAAAGCCTACTGCTTCATAGTTTTTGAAAGATTTCTTGAAAGTTATTATTTCACATATTCTTTCATTCAGGCACTCATAATATGAGGGGTTTCTACTCTGTTACTTTGTTAAATGCTACTAGAGATATAAAGCTGAGTAAATCAACTCCTATCCTCAAAAAACTTAAGTTCCATTTTTTTTATTGTTATGTTATGTTAATCACCATACATTACATCATTAGTTTTTGATGTATTGTTCCATGATTCATTGTTTGTGTATAACACCCAGTGCTCCATGCAGTATGTGCCCTCTTTAATACCCATCACCAGGCTAACCCATCCCCCCACCATCCTCCCCTCTAGAACCCTCAGTTTGTTTCTCAGAGTCCATAGTCTCTCATGGTTTGTCTCCCCCTCCAATTCCCCCCCCCCCTTAAGTTCCATTTTGATCAGCAAGGACATACCTAGGAATTAGCACCACCAAATCGTGCTCTCAGATTGACTAGTGGGTCACTTTGCATAAAAAGTAGTGATTGTTATAGCCAAACTCACAGCCCTCTTAAAACACTATAAATGATATTTTTCCATTCTAAATGTCTTTTCCATTCAGGAATTTTTGTCTGTTCTGTTACTGCTTTATCTCTCCCTGCAGTGCCAACAAAAATGCCTGTTAAGAGATTGAATGGATGAATGAATGAGTGAATGAATGAATATGTCCATTTCTGTGCAAGGATTATTTACATCATTTGGTGCTTTTTAGTATATTTTGCTAACAGAAGTACAGATTTTTTTTTTCTTTCAAAAGGCTGCTGACTCTTCCTTTATATTTAATTTTTCAAAAAACTTCAGAATCTTTGCCAGTTGTCCAAAAGTTTACATTTTTATTTCAAATGAAATTGTACTACATTTTAAAATCAATATGAAGCTGTGTGCTGTTTTTGTTTTTGTTTTTTTTAAGATTTTATTTTTATTTGACAGAGAGAGAGAGAGACAGCTAGAGAGGGAACACAAGCAGGGGGAGTGGAAGAGGGAGAAGCAGGCTTCCCACTGAGCAGGGAGCCCGATGCGGGGCTCGATGTGGGGCTCGATCCCAGGACCCTGGGATCATGACCTGAGCCGAATGCAGATGTTTAACGACTGAGCCACCCAGGCGCCCCAGCTGTGTGCTGTTTTAAGTACATTTGTTAGCTCTTTAACTACTCAAAACAACCCTGTGAAATATATTACTGTTTTTCCCCTCTGTGTTATATATGAGAACACTGAGGCACATGAAAGTTAAATAATTTCTCTTTAGGACAGATTGATTCTGTGATCTGAACCATGCAGTCTCTCTTCAAACTTTGTATTCATAACAGTTAAAACTATTTTTCCCCCATACAAGATTATGTGTCTCTCTATAAAGCTGATATATGTACATATACATAGATATTACAAAAACTGAAGAAAGAAGCTTAAAAACAAATTTGCAGAACACATATATAACATATAAACTTAAAAATAAAGGTGCAGTATTATACATATATGTACATATATATGTATATATGTGTGTCATAACACTGCACCTTTATTTTTAAGTTTCTTAAATTGTTCTAATTGTAAAAGAAATCTTCTTGCGTTGCTGTTGACCCTAAGATAGATTATCCAGGGAGACTAAATCTAATCAAGGAGCCTCTTTAACAGCAGAATTCTCTCTGGCTGGCAGCTGAAGAAAAAGTCAAAGAGATCTGGAGCTTAAAACGGATTCACATACAGATGCTAGTTTGATGCTGGAGGAGGCCATGTGAGAAAGAAAGTGGGCATCCTTTAGGGGCAGAGTGGCCTCGCTGACAGGAAGGAAAGGGGGACCTTCAGCTTCCTGTTACAAAATAGTGGATTATGCCAACAACTAGTAACCCCAAGTCCCAGATGAGAACTGAAGCCTTTGCCTACACATTATGATATGCTGAAAAGAGAAGCCAGCTAGCCATACCAACCCAGATCTGACCTACAGAACTGTGAAATCATAAGTGAATGTTTCATGCCCTATAATTATGGTGCTTTGTAAGCAGGAGTAGAACACTGTGTATTCACTTTACCTTTGTGGTTATTTCTAAAATGAATGAAAACAGTAGAAGAGGTACTAGCCTCTTACTCTAATTCAAATAATTGTTTTGTTAAGTAGATTCTCTTGTGTTTCCACCTGTGGATATCGATTATGCCTTTTCTTCATCTCTACCTCCTTTTTATTGTCTTAGGAACTTAGTTCCTGTAGAACAATACAAAAAAATAGCAGTAATGAAAGACTTCACAATTTTTTCCTGACATTAGTAGCTATTCTTTTATCACTTCATCATCATGTTAAGTATTGATACTGAGGGATGTTCTTTATCAATAAAATCATGATACGTTTTCCTCCTTTTCAAGAATTTAATCACAGTTGCTTATTAAACATTATCAAATGCATTTTGGTATCTTTTGAAATACATACATGGTCTTCCTTCTTTTAGTTGTTTTTAAAATTGAATTATGTTAATAGTTTTGCTAAGATTAAAACACCCTCGTCTTCCTTTAATGACACAACCATTATTATACTGCTTTCTGTTTCGTCACTGTATTTGGCATACTTATTATCTTATTAAGTATCTGTGTATCTGTATTTGCATAAATGAAATGAATCCATTGTTTTCTTTGAGGGAGCAATAATGTCTGATAGAGTTGTAAATTTTATGCTACATAAAAAGAATTATAAAATGTTTTCTATTTTTCTCTGTTTTGGAACACATAGAACTCTTTTTCTTCTCTTTTTTGTTTTTTAAAGATTTTATTTATTTATTTGCCAGAGAGAGAGAGAGAGAGAAGCAGGCTCCCTGCTGATGTGCGCTCCACCCCAGGACCCTGGGATCATGACCCGAGCCGAAGGCAGACGCTTAACCATCTAAGTCACCCAGGCGCCCCAGAATTTTTTTCTTTTTAAAAAAGCTTCTTTTCAATTAAAGCCTATTCATATTAAATAATTCTTGTGATTTAACATTAACAATTTTTTCTTTAAAAATTTACATCTTTCATTCAATTTCTTTCAAATTTGCTGATAAAATTTCATGTTATGTATAAAATTTGCTTATGTTTAATCACCTCTGAATCTGTCAGTGTACTCCCTTTCTTTAATTTCTACTGGTTAATATTTAGGTTCAATTATCTTTTAGCATATGCCCGAATCATATTAGACTTAAACACAATCTTCCTTTTAATCATCCACAGGCTTTTTTCATTTAACTACTGTTTTTTTCTTAATTTTTTCCATGCACTTTTTTTGAAAGTTAATATTCTAGCTTCTTGAGTTGGAAATTGAATTAATTTTTAGACCAGCTTGCTTATTAATATATATATTTACAGCTACAAATTCTCCTCCCAGCATTGCTTTGAGCCCACTCATTAATTGTGACAGGGCGCCTTTGGTTGTTCAAGTTTGTCTGTCTCTGTGCAGTAACATACCAGCTAGGTGCATGCTAGTCACATCTTAGCCATTAACTTCTGTGATAGCGTGTGAGGAAACACAGTCTTTGGTCTTCCAGTAAAGTCTTGGAGCAGAAGAGGCAAGCCCCCTTCGAAGTCAACCTACACTAGCAGAGACAGCTGATAATGGCCACACAGACCTACCTGTGGCCACATGCTGTCCTTGATGTTCTCTGAGATCCTCTCGAATGCTCTCTGGGCATCTCTTGAGATCTCTTTTCTCCAGGGGAGCCTCCTTTCTCATTGAACTGGGTTCTCACCATTGGTTCCCTGGGGCAGAAACCCATCAAGCAGATGAGTGTGTGGTAATAGCAACAATTTCCCCAGGTTCATAACCAGGGCTTCGGCCACTAACTTCCAAAGTTTACATTACATATTATTTTTATTTAAAAAAAATAATGGCAGGCGCCTGAGTGGCTTAGTTGGTTTTGCACCTGCCTTCAGCTCAGGTCATGATCTCAGGGTCCTGGGATTGAGTCCCTCATCAGGCTTCTTGCTCAGAAGGGAGTCTGCTTCTCCCTGTACCCCTCTGCCCTGCTCGTGATCTCTCTCTCTCTCTGATAAATAAAATCTTTAATTTTTTTTTTTAAATAATGGCTTTTTGGGTGAATTTAAGCAAGTGTGCTGGTCATCAAATCCCAGTACCAGAGCTTTTCTTACACTTTCACTACTTTTGTTGTTGTTGTTGTTCTTTCCTTTTCAAGCTGACACTGTTCAGGGTCACCTACCACTGCTAAAATGGGGAGACCCCTTCAGTTTTGCTTTTCACAAGTTCAGTAATATAATAATATTGTTTGCTCTATCATAACATAAAAAACATTACCTTGGGGGAGTAAGCACCTTTTCTTATTTTGTATAAATACAACTTTGGGCCAGTAGCATCCCTAGGTTTTTAAATACAAATTATTTTCATTTATAATTTTAGCTGTGAAATCTTCTGTAAGAAAGCTATTATCTGAAAAAATTGTGTGTGTTGGCTTTGTGGCCATTCTGGTATTATTTTTTTAGAATGTTTTATTTTTATTTTTATTGTTGAAGTATATTTGCCATGCAATGTTAGATTAGTTTCAGGTACACAACATAGTGATTCAACAATTCTATACATTACACAGTGCTCACCACAATAAGTCACCATCTGTCACCATACAGCATTATTACAATATTAACAATGGTTCCTATGCTGTATTTTTCATCTCCATGAGTCATTTGTTTATAACTGGAAGTTTGTACCTCTTTTTTTTATAACTTATTTTATTTAAATTCAATTAGTTAACATATAGTGTCTCATTAGTTTCTGATGTAGAGTTCAGTTATTCATCAGTTGCATAAAACAGTGCTCATTACATCAAATGCCCTTCTTAATGCCCATCACTCCACCCACCTCCCCTCCCGCAACCCTCAATTTGCTTCCTGGAAGTTTATACCTCTTAACCCCTTCACCTATTTCATTCACTGAATGGTTTTCATTTGTATTATCACATAATTTCCTTTTTGTAGATGTCACAGGCTTCTACAAAACCTCTATAAAGTAACAAGTGAATGGATATGTATGTATATGTGTATACCTGATTATAGTTCCTTGGCTTTTGGAAAGAAGAAATTGGAGGTGGATATGAGGCCAGGCAATAATTCCTTTTGGATATATGGGAAACTTGAGCCGAAAGCAGACGCCTAACCGACTGAGCCACCCAGGTGCCCTAACACTTTTATCCTTTTATATTAATTTGATTCCACCTGCTCTGTGTTTTAATGTCTCGTTGTTTTGTCCCATTAATAACACATGTCCTGATCTGCATTACACAGTGTAAGTACTCTTCATTTTACATTCCTTCAATTGTTTCAGTTGGATTTAGTGAAGGAATAGAAGGAAACATTCATTTATACTTCATGAACTAGATTTCTATTCATTTGTAAGACATCTTAATGGAAGATAAAGTATTATAATTATACATAAAATTATGGATGTTTAACTATGATTATGCAAGGTATCCTGACAGGTGTCAAAGAAACTTATGACAGATTTAAAGATACTAATAATAGAAACATGGCTGTTAAAATTAATTTCAAATCTTTTATCACCAGCAACATGACACCCAGAGTAAAAGAGCTGTCTAAAAGTCAGCTGAGTGAACCACAGAGGGGCAGAGCTATGTACTTATATTCTAATGTAGAAATTACCCCACACTTTGTTTTTCCAGTTCCACTGAAGCAAATTCATCAGTTAAATATGTAAAGCTGTATTCTCATTTACTGACCATTCTTGTTTTTTTTGTTTGTTTGTTTTGTTTTATTAGTTACGTTTTTTGTTTGTTGGTTGGTTAGTTGGTCTTGGTTCATTAGCCCAAAAAGAAGTTAAAAAGGGTTTTGTCAGTGTGTGTGATTCGGTTCTCAAATGAAACATTTCTTAATCATTCTATAGCCATCCTGAAAAGAGTGGTCACAAAAGTCTGTCCTTTCAACCGTGTATGATCATTTGGGGTGAGTATCCTGGTGGAAGTAACATCTCATATAAGGAAGGAAGGCTATTTGATATGGATACCAAGTGTCAAATGTTTCTTGGAAGAGAAAAATTGGTCCCTATTTTTGTACGGACTTTTGTTAGCATTCCAGTGAAGCCGCATTCTAAACGGAGGATGGGAGTCACTTCTCTGTTATGCATTGAATTGTTGATGAACATCGACCAAAACTTGAGCTGTCTTCTTCAGACATCCATGAAGCCCAAAGGACTAATGTGCAATGTCAACAAACACAAAGATGCCTGTCAGAATGTTTTTTTTTTCTTTCTTCCCTTTTTGTTTAATGTGGTCCTTAACTGTATTTCATTTAATCTAAGGAATTTTTTTTAAGAACACTGTGGAGTTTCATTCTGATCCTTATGAAGCGTATTTGCCACAATAGAATACTCCATGAATGTTTCAACTCAGGAAATATAATTGCTGAGAACAGAGACCAGACTTGGGTAAAGAATTGTGTAATCTGACTAGAAAGAATCATAGCCAACCCTCCCAATATTCCTGGACATAGCTACCTCATTACTATGTTCAGTGGTTCTCTCAACACATCTGACATCATCTATGGGCAGTTTTTGACACAGTGGAACATTTCTTCCTCCTTAACAAGCTTTCCCACTTGACTTCTAGGGTGGCCCTTTCTTTTTCCCTCACTGGTTTTTCTTTCTTCTTCACTTCTTTTGGACATATACCTAAACTTTTAACTTTGGAGCGTCTCTAGAGCTCTCCATTTTTAGATCTCTTTTATTATCTATCTGTAGTCATCCCTATGACAATATCTTATGGCTTTAAAAATCATCTAGATGCTGATCACTCCCAAATTTGTATCTCAAACACTAGCTTCTTCTGGGAACTCCAAAGTGTATATCCAAATGTGTATCAGGTATGTCTTCTAGTATCTTTAATAAGCATTGCACTCAACTGTTTGGATCTTTCCCTGAAACTTGCTCTATCACCTTACTCCTTACTTTCAGTTGAAGTCTCCACTCTTTAATTTGTTCTGATTGAACACCTCCAAGTCTTCTTTGATTCTGTTTTTCTCTCAATTCTCCTTCAGTTATTACACACAAATCTTGTTGCCTTTAGCTTCTGGAAACTTGCCACTACTTTGCTCAAACTCTTTTCTTTCTTTGTTCAAGCTACCTTGTTTCTTTTAAAGAACTTCTGATGACTACAAGGCCCTACATGATATATATTCTCACTCCCCTCTTACTCTTGGCATTACAGTCATGATATTTTTTTCCTTTCTTTCCTCTGTAGTCATTCTGGGGTGTTCTCTGAGTCTTATACATACTAGACATTCCTCCATCTCTGGTCTTTGTTACCAACTTCTCCCTCTGCCTAGATTGTTTTCCTATAGATAACCAGATGGCTTACTCTTTCATTTCCTTCAAGTGTTGCTGATATGTCACTTTTTAGTCAGGGGCCACCTTGGCCACCCCAATTTAAATTGCTATCCCAATATTCTTCACCCTGTGAAAATATTTGCTATAAACTTATTTGCTATAACTTTTCCCCATTACTTTCACTTTCTAATATGCTGTATCATATTTTTAAGATGTGTTTCTTTCCTCATTAAAAATGGTCTTATCCATAAGAAAATGATTTTTTCACTGATGTATCCCAGTGCTGAGAGTACTAGATATGACATATTTGTTAAGTGAATAAATGAAGGAGTTAATAAATGAATAAAAATAAACTACATATACCTATATGGTGCCTACTTTTATTTTCTTTCCTTCATGGATTTATTCACCCGGAATAATCCACTCAATCTTTGTTTCCTTGCTAAACTTTAGCCATAATTCAAATATAAATATATATTACACATACAGTTTTTCTTGTTTTAGCTTTTAAGGTTAAATAATTCTGTACTAAAGTACACAGTTATGAATTTTTGATTAACTGAAGAAGTGATGATGAATTTTTGATGTGATGAATTTTTACAACCCAAATACCCTCATGAAATTATAATCTTGGCATGGGAGATGAGGGAGTAGTTCCAGTCCCAGAAACCTCTCTCATGCTTTACTCCAGTCATTATTACTTCAAGAAAATTAACCTCTGACATCATAAATTAGTTTCTTGTTTTAAAACTTGATAAAATTGAAATTCTTTATGTACTCTCTTGTATCTGGATTCTTTGTATCTCTCCAGATCTTTTGTGAGCTTCATCAGTGTTGTTGCATGGAATAATAATAGCTCTTCTGATTGCTCTATAGTAATATATTATAAATTGTGTCTATTCTAACTGTTCAAAGGCAATTGATTTTTTTTTCTCATTTTGAGATGTTATAAGTAATGCTGCTATGAATATTTTGTTCATTTTTTTGGTGCAAATATGCATATGATTAGGAGAATAATAACTGAGTCACAGAGTAGAAATATGTTCTGCTTTAGTAAACACTAGCAATTGTGAACCCAAGTGGTTGTAGCTATTTACACTTCCATCAGCAATGTTTAATAATTTTAGTTACTTTAAATGTTTGTCAAATATGGCCTTATTAGTTTACTGTTAGTGATGATGCTCTTGTTGCTGCCATTTTATTTATTTACTTATTATTTTTTATTGCTTCTATTTTTGTTGGGGGGGCTGGTTATAGTTGTTTCTTTTTGTGCTTTTCAGAAAATTAATGATGTTGAGAAAATTTCCATAAATTTATTTGTTATCTGGATATTTTTTCAGAGTCTCTGTTCAAACATTAAATTGAATCTGGCTTTTTAAAATTGATCTCTGTAGGTTCTTCACAAACTCTTTTAAATATATATAATCTATGTATTATATATATTATATATAATGTATATAATATATATTAATATAATATTTATAATATATAACATATAACATAATATATAATATATATTTTATATATCATATATATACCAAATACTTCTATTTTGAGAGTATGTTATTTGTACTTTGAGGAATATATGTACATATATTCTTAAGTATAATGAAGTCTAATTCATCAATCTTTATTTCATTTTGGTTAGTGCTTTCTGTGTCCAGTTTAAGAAATCCTTTCCTCCCCTCATTTGATGAGTGATTCTTGACATCTACCACACACCCTAAACAAAAATTAATTCCCAATGAATCGTGAACTGAATATAACTGGCAAGATAAGCTGTTAAAAGATAAACACTAAAATATTTTAAATATATTGAATATTATATTCTATATAATATATGGCACATAACATTCATAATATGCAATATATGATATGACATATGACAATATATGACATATATTATGTATTAGGCATAGTATGTATAATGATATATGGAATATATTTAAAGATTTTTTAGTGTTTATCTTTTAAAAGCCTTATTTAGCCATATAAATGTATAGGTCTATTCTACAAATCATTACAAATTATAAATATGTATATTATATATTATATATTATTATAAATATTATAAATAAAGCAATATTATAGATTTTATATGACCTAAATAATGATATACTATAGTGTATATTATACATTATATATGATAATATATATTATAATCATTCAGCTCATTTATTATGTATTTACAATATATTATGTGCATCTATTATTTTCATTTAGTTTCTTACACATTTTTTAGCTTTTAAATTTTGTTTTGAATATGTACTTTTACTACTTCCAAGAAAATGCAGGGTTCCTACACAATTTAACCTCTATTTACCATATTCCACATTTTTCTGTTGTTTTGATTAATTTTAATTTTGCATACATTTTAATCATTTTAATCTGAAAGGTTATGGTTTTAAAAATTGTATATCCCTTAATATTGACTGACACAATGTTGTCTGGTGCTTTTTTATTTTTTTTTGTACTGGTATAATTCATTTAACTTCATATACCTTGGTTTACTTTAGTATTTTTTTAGTCCAGCCCTGTCAGAAAATATCTCAGTTTCTATTTGCTAAATTTTAAAAACTATTTTCATTTTTTGGCAGAATTCTGGGATGGCATTTATTTTATTTCAACACTAAAAGGTAGCATTCTTTTTTATATATACTTGCATAGTTTCTTTTGAGAAATCAAAATTCTTAACTTCTTTTAAAAGAAAGTGTATTTCTTTCCATCTGGCAGTTATTAATATTTTTTGTTTGTCTTTGATTTTCAGAAGTTTGCTAGGTTGTGCTCAAAGTGCTTTTCTTTGTATTTATCATGCTTGGGCTCTATAGAGTTGTTTGAATATGCAGACTGAGCTCTTTCAACAGTTTTAAAAAGTTCTCTGCCCAGGTCTTTCCTTCTGTAACTTAAATTATATATATACTGTACTTTTCTATCATGTTCTATAGTGGTCTTCCTGTATTTACAATCTTGTTTTCATTTTAATGTTTTAATCTGCATATTTTGTAGTGCTATAACTTCCAATTCACTAATCCTCTTTTCTCTGGTGTCTACTCTTTTCTTTAATCCCATGTATATAATACTCAAGTTTAGTATCTTTCAGTTCTGTGATGTCCTTTTTTTTTTTTTTTTTTAGTCGATTCAAGTTCTCTGGTAAGATTCTCAACGTTTATCTACTATCCTTAATATATGAATCATAGTTGTTATAATAATCATGATTATAACCTTCCAGGGAATTAACAGTATGAGTCAGTTTATATTATCTGCTTTCTAATTTGGTTTTATGCTATTTGCTACTCTTTGCTAGCCAAAATTCCAAACCAGAAATTCTAGGTAATTTTTGATGAAATGCCAGTTATCATGTATGATAGCTGGTACAGGCTGTGGATATCCCTGCAGAGGATTGAATAGTTTTGTAACAGAGCCATATGCTTTAAGTTTCCACTTTGTATCAGTCCTCTATACCTCCGACACACAAGTGAAAGTATGGGTCTGAGGTTAGGGCTCATTTCACTACACTTGCCTTTTATCTGAGATCTTAACACTCTATCATGGCCTATTTGGTTGATTTCCATTGTCTTTTCGTTGTTTTTATTGAGGTACAATTGACATATAACGTAATATTAGTTTCAGGTGGACAACATATGGATTCAATATGTGTGTATGCTGCAAAAATGATCACCACAATAAGTCTAGTTAACATCCTTCAACATACATAGTTACAAACATTTTTTTTTTTCTTGTGATGGTGACTTTTAAGATTTACTTTCTTAGCAACTTTCAGGTATAGAATACAGTATAATTAACTACAGTCACCATGCTCTATGTTATATACATACAATTTATATATTTTATAACTGGAATTTTGTGCTTTTTGACTGCCTTCACCCATTTTGCCCACCCCATTATCCTGATCTCTGGCAACCACCAATCTGTTCTCTATCTTTGAACTATATTTTAAATTATTCCTTTTGTGTTTTATGCAATCTGCACAGTTGTCTTTGTTGCAAAAATAAGCTTTAAAAAAAAAAAAGCTTTAAAGTTGCTACCCAGCCATTTTTCATATAAAGAAGTTGAACCACACTCTATTTGAACATTTTCCTGGTCTGTACCTACTTCCATGGTGTGTTGGAGGAGTATGAGAGAATGTGCATAAATCTCTCAGCACTTTTCTCAGATATAATAACTCTCAGTAAGTAGTAGCTAGCATTACCACCATATTCATGATGATGATTGTGATCATGATGTTAATAATCATTATCACATACAAACTTGAACACAGATTAAAACTTTACTCTTTGGAAATACCTACCCTGCATAAGCCTCAACTTACTGATTTGTAAGATGGGAATAGTAATGCAACCATTGTGGTAATTTAGTGAATGTCACTGATCATATTTTACCCTGTTTCTGATTATGACACTCATTTCCTGGAGCTATTGGTGTGTTTCATTTCTGAACATTCAGCACCTCACATGGAAACAGAACCATTATAACTGCTTACTTAGGAATTTTTTAGACTCATTGTACATGCGTATTAAAATTACTACATTTTATTAAAAATTTACCATGTCAAGTATGCTCATTCAAAATTAAATTATTTATTACTTCTTTCAAATTTAAGAGGGGTGCCTGGGTGGCTCAGTTGGTTCAGTGTCTGCCTTGGCTCAGGTCGTGATCTCATTGTCCTGGGATCCAGCCTTGTGTCAGGCTGCCTGCTCAGCGGGGAGTCTACTCTCTCTCTCCTTTCTGCCCCCTCTGCTTGTGCTCTCTCAGTCTGTCAATAGGTAAATAAAATCGTTAAAAAATAAAATAAAATTTAAGAGCATATATAATATATAATAGACACCCAAATACAGCAAAGCACAATACAGTGGGTTTATGGTAAGCATTGATGAAATATTGTATGTGTAATTCAAAACTGATAAGCACGTGTAAGCCTGGATGCTTATCTGAGGTGTACCAGCACTCTCTTTAGGTTTTATGATTATATTGACAACCACCTCCTTCCTGTGACATTTTGCTATTTCAGGAGAAGTCAAAGAATGCAATTTCTCAGAGCCAGTTAAACTGGAAAGGGCAATGTTCCAAAAAATAAAATTTAGGAAATAAATCTCTTCCAATAAAATATTAATCAAGGGATTTCTTTGAAGTAAAGTATTTTGTAGAAGCAGATATAAAATTGCTTTGACCTTTCAGGTACAATACAGAACAAGCCTTTTCATTTACAACAATAAAATACCTCACCCATATTAGACAGAGGGTTTGGAAATCAGAAGAAAGTTCAATTAAAGTTTTTCTTAGATCTCAATCCTGAATGCTAATTCTAGGTTAATGTTAATAGGCATTCTGCATTGTATATTTTTTATTAATATAAAATGGTAGATTTCTCACACAGAGATTCAATCAGAAGAAGCAACAATGACCCTGCCTGCTATTCAGTTATTGAAGGTTATAAACAGAAGAGGACATTTTGGTTTTGTTTGGTTTTATTTAGTTTTGTTTTTATTTTATTTGGTTTTTCAGGAGTAGAGGGGATAGATGTGAAGTAGAAAAACTGAGATGGCAGAGAGAGAGGAGGAAGGACAGCAGAAACAACATTTTTATAGTTTTATAGCCTTGCCTAGGACTGGTCTTTGTTGCACATAGTTGCTTCAGTTTTCTGGTAATTTATAGGTGTGCCGCCATTGTAGACATTAACCTTAAATTTCCAGAGGAAAATAGTGAAGCGAGAGAAAGTTAGTGAAAATGGATTACTGGCTATACATAAATGTGTCTTCTGTATTTTATGTTCATGCCAGTGTATTCTACTTTAAATTTCTGTAATTTCCCCCCACATTTCAGTTTGGTGGAAATTGTTTGCTGTTCTTATGTGTACTTAGTAGATTTCTTTTGTGGGAAAAAGAGTTTTTTGTTTTATTTAATTTTTTATTGAGATATAAATCATATATTGCATTGTGTAAGTTTAAGGTACACAACATGTTGATTTGATACATGTATATATTGCAGTTAGATTGCCATGGTACCATCAGCTAACACCTCTATCACCTCCTATAATTATCATTTCTTTTTCTTGTGGGAACATTTAATATCTAGTCTTTTCACAACTTTCACATTTATAATACAGTATTGCTGACTATAATCTCAATGTTGCACATTAGATCCCCAGAACTTATTCATCTCCTAATTAATTTGTACCCTTTGAACAATATCTTCCCAATTCCCCCACACTGCAGTCCCTGGTAGCCAGCGTTCTACTCTGTTTCTATGAGTTTGGCTTTTTTAGATGGCACATCTGGTGATATAATACAGCACTGTCTTTCTCCGACGTATCTCACCTAGCATAATGCCCTCAAGCTTCATCCATGTTGTCACAAATGGAAGGATTTCCTTCATTTTTATGGCTGAATCTTTTTCTGTTCTCTCACTATTATATATATACTGCATCTTTTTATCCATTCATCCACAGATTGACATTTAGGTTTTTTCCATGACTTGGCCAATGCAAATAATTGTGCAATAAACATGGGAGTGCAGATACCTCTTTGATATCCTGTTTTCATTTTCCTTTGAATATATACCCAGAAGGGGGGTCACTGGATTATATGGTAATTTTGTTTTTACTTTTCCGAGAAACATCCATACTGTTTCCCATACTGGCTGAATTTTTATTTCCACCAGTAGTGCCCAAGGGTTTCCTTCTCTCTACATCTCTTGTCTTCTTGATGCTAGCCATTCTAACAGGTGTGAGGTGATATATCATTGTGGTTTTTATTTGCATTTCCCTGATGGTTAGTGGTGTTGGGCATCTTTCCATATACCTGCTAGCCATTTAAATATCTTCTTTGGAAAAATGCTTATTCAGTTCCTCTGCTCATTTTTAAATTAGATTGTTTGTTTTGTTTTGTTTTGTTTGATATTGGGTTGTATGAGTTCTTTAGACATTTTAGATATTAATCCCTCATCTGATATATGGTTTGCAAATATTTTCTCCCATTCTGTATATTGCCTTTTCATTTTGTTGCTTGTTTCTTCTGCTATGAGAAGATTTTAGTTTGATGTACTCCCACGTTTTGATATTTGCTCTTTTGGTATCATATCCAAAAAAAAAATAATTGCCAACACCAGTGCCAAAGAGCTCTTCCCCTATGTTTTCTTCCAGGAGTTTTACAGTTTCAAGACTTTTTTTTTTTTTTTTTTTTAAGATTTTATTTATTTATTTGAGACAGAGAGAATGAGAGACCGAGAGCATGAGAGGGAGGAGTGTCAGAGGGAGAAGCAGACTCCCTGCCGAGCAGGGAGCCCGATGCAGGACTCGATCCTGGGACTCCAGGATGATGACTTGAGCCGAAGGCAGTCGCTTAACCAACTGGGCCACCCAGGTGCCCCAGTTTCAAGTCTTATGGTTAAGTCTTTAAACCATCTTGAGTTAATTTCGTTAGTGGTGTGAGATAGGAGTCTAGTTTCATTTTTCTGCCTGTGATTATCCTGCTCTCCAGCACTGTTTACTAAAGAGACTATTGTTTCCTCATTATATATTCTTGGCTCCTTTCATAAATTAATTGGCCACATATGCATGGGTTTATTTCTGGGCTCTATATTCTGTTGCATTGATCTATGCTACTGCTTTTATACCAATACCAAACCATTTTAATTACTATAGCTTTGTAATATAGTTTGAAATCAGGAAGTATGATGCCTTGAGCTTTGTTCTTCTTTCTCAAGATTGCTTTGGCTATTAGGGGTCTTTTGCGATTCCATACAAATTTTTGGATTTTTTTCTATTTCTGTGTAAAACATCTTGGGGATTTTGATGGAAATTACACTGAATCTGTAGGTTCTTTAGGTAGTATGGACATTTTAACAATTTTAATTCTTCCAGTCCATGAGCATAGACTACCTTTCCATTGATTTGTGTCATCTCCAATTTCTTCCATCAATGTAGTTTTCATTGTACAGGTCTTTCACCTTCTTGGTTAAATTTATTACTAGGTATATTTTGGATGCAGTTTTAAATAGGATTGCTTTCTAATTTCACTTTTTGATAATTTTGTTATTATTGTATAGAAACACAAATGATTTTGTATATTGATTTTGTACACCACAACTCTACTGAATTCATTTATTAGTTCTGACAGTTTTTTGGTGGCATCTTTAGGGTTTTCTATATATAATATAATGTCATCTGCAAATAGAGATATCTGTTCTCCCTTTCCTTCATGGGAGTGGTCACAGCTGGCTAGTTCAGCTTTATACTGTACCACCTTGGGAGAGAGGCAGCACTTGCAAAGTTCCTCTTACCCTCTCCAGTGTGTCCAAACTCAATTTTTTTTTCCCTTCATGAAGTGCTGGAATGTCTCCTCAGGAAACCGAGACTTCTACAAATGCTCTTTTATATGTAGGTGTCTCCTCAAGTCAGCAATATCCGACAGTTCCCCAACCATGGCAAAGAGAGGCGGAGGCCAGTTCACAGGCTCTTTCTGGTTCCACAGTCCATATTGAGACCTGTATACCACCTGATGCACAGGTGCAAGACTCCTTCCAGGTCACTTAGCATATGGCACTAGATTCCACAACTTCCACAAAGACACTTCTGTTCATATATGGATGCCAAATTATAGTTGTTAAAAGGGAAGATAAATGAGGGAACATCTTATGCCACCATGATGCTGATGTCACTCCAAGAAGATATTTTGGATATCTTTTCAGATATCCAAATTTGGATATCTGTGTTCAGAGATCAGTTACATTGCCTTAGAAATTCATGGTACTGAAAATAATTAATTGTGTAATTAATAATTGTCAATTAGTATTCAAAAAGTACTTTTGCTACTTTAAATGGTAATATGAATCTATGAAAAGTAAACCAAAAATATAATTTTACTGCTTGTAGGATTTCTCAGTTTTATATATGTATGGATCACATTTAAAGAAAAAACACCAAAAAAAAAAACTGAAAAAGAAAAATGCACATCTCTTCTACCTATTAAAACTTAATTTAAAAACAAAATACAAAAAGAGAAAAAGTTCTAAATAGGTAGGTGAGTTTGAAACAGCTTAATAAGTTATATATAATGACTTTGGACCTATGCTAATTATTTTGAGTAAAATAGCAACTCTAATTAAATATTTAAGGTCTTAACACATTCTTGTGTCAATTTTATACTTAAGTGTATGCATTTTGGACAAAGTTTCCGGTTGATTCCTGTTTGGTTTTAACATATACTATTATTTGTCTTAATGTACTGAATTTTCCTTGAGGGTGTATTTTTTCTTGCATATCCTTGCTATATTAATAAATAACAAATAGAAATGGAACATCAGCTTAAGTCAACCTTATAATGGCTTGCTATTATTATAAGAATCCCTAATCACTGAGAGCAGACTTAGCTACCTCCCTGAAAATATATTTTATGTTGAAAGTAATTTGTAGAATCTGAGAATAAGCAAACAAACAAACAAAACGCCCTCCCCATTGATAAATTCCAACTGAAAACCTGGTAAGAATGTATCAGTAGTGAAAATGATAATGTGAACTGAATACGATTAAAACTTACTTAGCCTTGGGGCACCTGGGTGGCTCAGTTGGTTAAGCGACTGCCTTCGGCTCAGGTCATGATCCTGGAGTCCCGGGATCGAGTCCCACATCGGGCTCCCTGCTGAGCAGGGAGTCTCCTTCTCCCTCTGACCCTCCTCCCTCTCATGCTCTCTCTCATTCTCTCTCTCGCAAATAAATAAAAAATAAATAAATAAATAAAATAAAATCTTCTTTAAAAAAAAAAAAACAAACTTACTTAGGCTTAAAGCCTCATCCTGTACATCTAGATAGCTCTATACCCAGGAAAGGTGGCAGGTTATAGGGATAGTGAAAAACATATACAAATTAGGTAAAATAATACTCATCTCTGTTGACTCAATTATGTGTGTGTGTATGTGCAAGGATGTGTATATATTTATACAATGCTTGTGCATATTTTATATGGGTATATGGAAGTTGAGTGCAATCCCCTAGGTTTATTACTTGAGAATAATCTTAATAATATTAAGAGTCAACTCAGGACTAAGCTTTGACTTTTTGACATTTTGAAAATCTTGTAAATGAACCAGGTAGAAATACCAATATTTGAATAAGAAGAAAAGATATTGCTTCACAGGACCATTGAAACTTTATTTAGGAACCCTGCAGTTATTCATTGTCAAGTACATAAAACTTAGCCATTTTCAACGCAGCCTTTCATCCCAGCATTCTTAATAAGATTAAACATTTTGTAGTGGATTTCTTGGTGAACTAATGAATGAATGGGAAAATCAGGGTCCCATTCCTGTTTACTTTGCCTATTTGATGGTGTCACAGTAAGAATTACATAGTCACTACTTGTTTCTTTATCTGATATTTACTTCTATCCTAAGTATCTTCTATTTAAAATAATAATTACTTTAATTCAAAATTGAGTAGAAGGATCCAGCACAATGTACTTGGAAGAGCACAGGGATGAGAGACAGGGAAATTTGGGATTAATCCTCTATCCAATTCTAAAAATATTGATTAGTCCTTCTCATGTAATACACTCAATTTCCTAGACTTAATACCTCCAATTAGAAAATAAGGGTTTGTTGTACCATTAGAATAATATTATGTACTGTTTCTGCCATCTCTAAAAAATTTATACAAAATTGCATCCTAATATTGATTGATTGATTGATTGATTTAATATTTCAAGTTTTTATTTAAATTCTAGTTAACATTTAGTGTAATATTGGTTTCAAGAGTAGAATTTAGTGATTCATCACTTACATACAACACCTAGTGCTCATCACAAGTGCCGTCTTCAGGAAAGAATATTAGAGCTGCCAAGAGTTTAGAATATAATGTTCAGAGATCAGTTACATTGCCTTAGAAATTCATGGTACTGAGAAAAGACACTGAATTAAACTCTTTGTAAGATATTCCCAGAAAGCTATTTATCCTTCTCCAATCACCATCACAGGGAAGGATCTATAGGACTTAAAAAATGATTCATTTATAAAATTAAAACTAGATCTTGAGGGGCAAAAATGGTAGTTCTTCCAGTGATAAGGCTCTATCCCATGGCCTCTTCTAATACTTCATAATTCCTGTTCCATCATTAAGTCATGAGCAGCTTTACAATTCTAAATTAAATTAATATAAACCTATTATATAACAAAAAAATTAAAGGAAGATATAAACACAACTATAAAAGATAATACAAATCTGTTACATGATTTTCCAAATATACCAAAGCAGCTATCATTTAAACTTTAGAACTGAATGAAAGTCAGTGTGAATACCACACATTTCATTTTCCTTTAAATCTAATAACTCATTAGTCTCTGGTTTAGAGTTCACAGAAAAAAACGCTGCATTTTATTTATGTTGTGGTCATTGGTTTGTTTCATTTTTTGGTAATTAGAATTCAGTTTTCCTCCGGTAAAGAGAATTAAATGTTCATGAATATAAAAATATCTATATTTCTTTCACTGCAGTTTCCCCAACTTAAAAGTTAAATACTTAAGTGAGCATGCCTTATTTAAAGTAGCATTTTTCATTTTGATAGGATAGATAAAAAAAAATCAGAGATTCAGGTACAATGCTAATTGTTTATTCTCTGAAACTATAAGACAACAGTGGTGTAATAATAAATATTTTAATGAAAGTTAGAAAAAAGTTAGCTAATTATTATTTAGATAGCATTTATTTTCAAATATTTGGAAATGAAATGCTTACTATTCTTATCATGGTATTTCTCCCTGGATTTTATTTTCATGCATCCAAAGAGGACTTTATTTTTTAATCTTTGCTGTTACTGACAAAAAGAAAAGATTACATTCTAGAGAGAAAATAAAGTAGTCCCGCTTGTGTAAAGGGGGGGTGTGTTCCAAGATGCCAAGTGGATGCCTGAAACTGTAAATAGTACCAAAACCTATATTTACATTATGTTTTTTTCTTATATATACATACCTGTGGTAAATTTAAATTTACAAATTAGGTACAGTGAGAGATTGAAAACAATAATAATAAAATAGAACAATCATAACAATAAAAGTAATGTGAATGTGGTCTCTCTCTCCCAAAATCTCTTACTGTACTGTACTCACTTTTCTTGTAACAATGTGAAATGATAAAATGCCTACATGGTGAGATGTAGTGAGGTGAGTGATATAGGCTACTATTGACCTTCTGACTATTTGTCAAACGATCAGCTTCTTCCCCCATTGTTGACTGCAGGTAACTGAAACCACAGAAAGCCCAGCAGCAGATAAAGGAGGACTACTGTAAACTGCTAATCCATCCTTCCTCCATGTCTCAGGCCCAAGGCAAAATGTTTCCTTTCCAAGAATTAAAAAAAAACAAAACAAAACACACATATATACACATACAAACATTGAATCATGTAAGAATCAAGGCGTAGAGTTAGTCCACCTAATCGTTAAAAGTTATTTTACTATTTGTACCATCTCGTCTCACTAAATATAGAGCTACCCAGATGTTCAGGTTGAGTCTTTAAGATTAAGAAAATTTTGATTGTATTAAGTTGATATTTAATATCATTTTTTGGTATGTCCTGAATTTCCAGTCATAAGGAGTTGACAAGAGGAACTATAAATCTTTTAAAAGGAACAATAAACTTCACCACCTTCATACTGAGGTACAATTATGACTGATTTTTTTTCCTTGACCTTAAAATACACAATTTGTTATATTTTCTATAACTCTATTAATTTTTCCTTCTGTTATAATACTTGGAAATTAAACAGGAGTAAATACTCATAACATGTTGACAGTACAAACTTACATATATTACTATATTTTTTTTTTCTCAAAGAGGTTAGCATTTCACTCCAAAAAGTCCTGATTGTTGATAGACTCTCACTGTTATCAGTTAATAATTTAAACCTAAGATATTTATATGGCTGGTAATCTATAATTTGAAAAACCTTTTCACATATATTATACTTTTAGGCTTCAATTCTGTTGGTGGGAAAAATACTTAACGAGTTTTTCTTTCTAGAATATGGTGGCCAAATAGAATCTCCAAGAAACAACTGAAATAGATTAATGATATCATATGAATAAAATAGTTTATAAATTTAGAATATCATGCAGAGAGCTAAAAGAGTTCTCAGTACTCATAATTCTTCACAAGCTTTTCTCTGTAACAAAGATCTGCACAATGTTTTGCGTGTTAAGAATATGCTACTCCAGGTAACTTACTGCAGAGTAGAAAGATTTGTTTTTGCAAAATAGAATACACAAAAAATGAAATATATGTCTCTCTTTATTGTTATTTACTAAAATGTGGAAGATTATCCTTATATTTTTGAAATGTTTCTTTTCACATCATTCATAATTACAGCACTAATCTGGTTTTCTCTTCATCAAACTGAGTCCCGTTGCAAAAATTTTTAGAAATTTAACATCAAGGAAAATATAGCAGCCCAGTGGCCAGGATTTTCACTATGAATCCTTTAGAAAATCAGTTCCTTGACCTGTATGCACTCATCTGTTTCCCTGAGGAGTTTGTGTGCGAATTTCTGGAACACTCAGTAACAGGCTTTCAGGATTTGTTATTCTTAAGATATTTAAACATAGTTATAGTTACAGTATAATTGCTATTAATGCATTGAAAAAATAATTAAAATGCTTGTGAGTAAAATATTTAAGACACACAATTATTTAATATTTTATTAGATTATGGTTCTGTCTGAAAATGTTTAAAAATGTACATTCCTTTCAGATAACTAGAAAATAAAATAGATTCAACCAGATACAGACCTGATAATATGTGCTGTTTTGGTCTGTTTTATGGGAAATATATTAAGATATGAGTTTTTTGCCTGTACTGGTTGAAAGGATTAGATCTTTGGATATTAAAACACAAGGACAACATTAGAGTAGTAGACACTCTATGCTAACTGCATTCTTTCTCTGTAACAGCTTGTTGCCCTTGCAAATTACCCATGTTATCAAGTGGCCTTCTCAGTAAAAAATAGAAAATACGATCACTTGATTTTTCTCAGAGTCTTTTATAATTTTGAAGTTTCTTTTTAAGTTGAATCATGAGGTTTAACTGGTTGCTCTATGGAAGTTTCTATGGAAAGTGATCCTGAGAATCCTGAGATATAAGTCAAGTTCTATGTCAGGATTGTGAGGGGGTGACAGACAGAGAGCTACTCCCTCATAACCAGCCTTCTAAGTCAATGTTCCATGTGCATCTGGTTGTGTTTTATTTTTACATTATGAGTAAAGATCATCATTCATTAACAACAAAAATATTGCTGATTTATTATTTTCTAAGTGTGCAGCTAATGAAGAATCTGCCCCTTTTTACAGAATAAATCAGTGATTTTGGAGAATAATTTACAGGCCACCTCTTCTGATAAGGTGCTAATATCCAGGTCCATTAATTCTGTTGCACCAACTTTTGTGACAACCCCCAAGCTGTGACTCATTCTGAACCATAATGACCGGAAGAATCCAAATGACAAAGAAGATCAAACAGCTATATGAAAAAACTCCTTCAAAAATTTTTAAAGGCTAAGTTTTCATAAAGAGTGGAAATAATATAACATTTTATTTAAGGGAAATATATTTATATCTTTAAGGAAGGAATCGGAGACTCTGAAGTTTAAGAAATGTCCCCGAGATGATCAATCAGGAAGGCACACTGAACAGACGTAAGACATTTTCTGTCCCCCTTCTCAAAAAAATAACATACAAAATTAATCATGGGGGACTCTCTGTCTACCAAAATGAGAAGGGAACTTGAAGTCATGCCTTGCCTCTCTTGGCTTTTATTCCTTCTTCTAGCATAGTGACGTCAGGCGAGTAATAAATGTTTGTGGATAAGTAAATCAATGGAGACTCTGCTTCTCCATTGGTAAAATAGGGGTAGGATGGGAAGCAGAATTAAATGGAATCTCAAGGTTTTTTCTTCTCTATACTCTTATACTCTAAAATACAATTTCTGTAGCTAAAAATAAAATATGGTTAACAATATTTTAAGATTTAACATAAAGTTTGAGGCAAGTATGTAATTAATTAAATCCTACTAAAGTTTCTATTCTCTTGGCTTACATCCCTTACAAAATGTTAAGCAAAACCTATCAACCTTCAAGTGAGGAAGATTTTAATCCTCATTTCATCCTTAGAATCTTAACGCCTGGTCATATTCCAGCATTAATTGCTTTATCTCCAAACTAATGAGCTAATTTGCATTTTTTACACAGAATACTTGCTGTCAAAACATCTAGATGAAACTGAAATTTAGTCAATCATCCATATATGTGTCCTCATGCTTCCAAACATCTGGCTATTTAGTAACTGCAGGATGTTTGAAATAGCATTTTAGCATTCATCTGGAGTATTCTTCATAAACTTTTGGGGTCAAAGGACTGTTTGGCAATAGATGATAGCTATCAGCCTAATCACTGGGGGGAAATTGCTTATTCACACACTCAGAAGATTTTGCATGCAATTTCAGAGACTTAAATCATTTGAAGCCTGTCCATAATCTCAAGGCTAATTATCTCTGATCTTGAAGTTTACTGTTTTATAGTCAATATTTTAGGATAGATTATGTTGGTGTTAGGAAAATTTCAACTCAGATTGTTTTGTACTCAGATCTTTTTAAATATCTATAAACGATTACATATTTAAAGCATCTGTGCATCATTATTTGCTTAGTATCTACCTTCTCTGTTAGTATGCTCCCTGAGGTCAGTTATTCTTAATTTTGCTTAGCCATTTACCATCAGCACCTAAGATATTTCTTATTCCAACAGAGAGTGCTTGTTGAACTATCCAAATAATTTATGAGTGATTCAATTATCCATGCTTGATAATAGTAAACATTTTCAATGCAAGAAAAATTTTTATTTCTCTCTGTCTCTGTCCCTCTATCTGTCTGTCTCTCTTATTTTTAAACCACAGTTTCAAACTAAGCCTTGTAGATATCTATCACAGGAGAAAAGCAACAATAATTCAAAATCTCTGTTTAGACTGTGAAGAATCAACTGAGGTACAGTTTTAGAGAATATGAAGAGGCTGAGATGGAGAAATTGACATACATCAGCTGCATCTTCTCCATATATTAGATTTGCTTTCTGTACACAGACACCATCTATTTAGGTTACTAAGGTGACAGGAAGGCATCTTAATCCAAATCCTGGTTAATGTTGAAATGGCAATTTAGCATTCATCTGGAGTACTCATCTGGAGTAAATGTTTCTTAGCATTTGAAACAACATATTACTCTTTTTTCATATATTCCCTTCACTAGTTGTTTTGTATCTCACATCCTCCTGTCTCACAGCTGGCTCATTTACTGCTTCCTCCTTTCATCCATGAATGTTAATGGTGAAGTGCATCAGAAATGAGTTCTTATTTTCTCTCTTCTTTACCTATACTCACTCTTTTGGTAATCTCTTTCTGACCAAGAGGTGTTTTTGTTGTTGTTGTTTTGTTTTGTTTTAAGATTTATGTATTTATCTGGGGGAGAGAGAGAAAGAGTGTGTGTGCGCGAACAGGGGGTGAGTGAGGTTGGGGAGCAGAGGGGCAGATGGAGAGGGAGAAGGAGAGAATCTCCATCAGACTCCCCCCTGAGCACAGAGCCCAACATGGGGCTCGATCTCAGGACTCTGAGATCATGACCTGCACCAAAATCAAGAGTTGGACGCTTAACCAACTGAGCCACCCAGGTGCCCCTGACCGAGAGTGTTTAATTACTGCCTGCAAAAAAATCTACACTGTATATGGCTCTACCCTTCTCTTTCCCGAACTCCAAACTCAAACTGAATAATTAAGATATCAAATGTAATATGTTCAAGATTAAATTCCTGATTTTCTCTTAGTCTCTTCCTGACCTCATCCTTTCTTCTCCCTACTGATAACTTCATTAGGCCAAAAGTATCAGATACCTAGAGGACTCTTTTCATTCATACCTGATGCCTTAAACCCCATACTCAATCCATTGTGGAAAAAAAAAATGTTGGTTCTACCTTTATAATATATGCAGTGTCTGAGCACTTTGCATTGTGTCTGCTACCAACACCATGGTCATACTTATAATCTCTAACTTGGATGGCTGGAATAAGCAGATCCTGCTTTCATACCGAAAGTTTGCCCTTCATACTGAGGATGGAGTCATTCTTTTAAATAGAAGCAACATGATGACATTCCATTTCTGTAATCTTGCATAACTTAGTGTAAATGTCAAAACTCTAAATGATGGCTAAATCCCCACATGAGCTGGCTTCACACCCCCTGTCTGAATGTTTCTCTTTTTATTTTTTCCTTGGTTTGCTCCACTTCAGTAAGTATGGTCTTCTTGCTGTTTCTCAGAGACTCTGGGCACATTTCTGCTTAGGGTTTTATTTCATTTACTTGTAATCTACATCTACCTCTTGGCTATCTCTCAAAGTTGTTCCTCAAATCTTACCTTCTCAATCACTGCCTTATTTAAAAATCTCAAATATTTGTGCAGATACTCCGCCAAAATATTCCTTATCCTCTTTATCTATTTTTTCCTTCTCTTCCCCTATAACACCATCACTTTCTGGCATATTAGATAATTTGCTCACAACATTTAGTTCAACACATAATCATTTTTGCATGAATAGACTTTGAGAATATATGTTTGATCTCTAATAGACTACTTCAGAGAAATTTTGTCATCTGGGATGGCACCCAAGAAAGTGATTAAATCAATGTATACATGGTTGTGTAGATATTTAAGCATCAACCAGAATTAAAGGATGATTTGTTTTTACTGGAAAATAGTGTATGACTCGTTTGTAAGCATAATCACAAAAATATTTCAAATTGGATGTAAAAATATAAAATTGCAAGGAAAAGACATAGTGATTTTAAAAAATATCTATGCTAGGTAGACAGGAAAGAAGATCAAGAGTAACAGGATATTAAGGTTTTAATTATCATATTTACTTTATCAAGCTAAAATGAGTACTGGAAAAATGCTTGTAATTGTGCATCTTATACAGTTATTCCCAAGGTACCCATATGCTGAAGGAAATAAATTTCCCCTTCTATATGATTGAGTCCATTTGTTATACTGAAAAAGAAACTGTAGGAGTGAGATATGACATGAAGAAAAATGAAGAATTTAAAAAAGGACTATTAATCTAAGGGCAAAACTGCCTTTATTTTTCCTTGAAATGTGCCAAGATAAATTTGCCTAATGGAGTTGCCTAATGGAGTTGTCAGTGGTTGGATAGTCAGATATTTGGGAACTAGCATCATCCTATTTATTAATAAATTATCCTTTATTGTATAAAACTTCCAATATTTCCATCAAAAGCCCTGTTTTCCTCTAAGAAATCAGTTACAGAAAGAATAAACACACACATGATTTTACTACCAATGACATTGGCTTATTTTTATTTAAAAAAAATAAAAGGAAATTATTGCCATGTAGATGTTTTAAAAAATGAATTTAAAAATAATAAGTTTATGGAGAAAACTTGAAAGTCTAACAAAGAAAATAAAAATTTTGTTTTTAAAGGTGAAATGTTTTGTTTATTTAACGAATTCACATAAATATCTATTTGGTATAATAAAGAATAGAAACATAGCATCTTCCAAAGTAATATAAAATTTCCTTTAGAGTTTTGTACCAGCTTTGTCAAATGTGAATCTTAGGGGGATGATAAAGGGAGAATCTTTTGGGCTGTTTTAAGAGCCTTCACAAATGGGTCATGGGTATAAGGATCGAACAATACCAAATAGAACAATACATTTAAAATCTCGACATTTCATATATATAAATATTATATCAATGAAAAAATAGAGAAATGATAAAAAACATATTTAGTGGATACTACTGGTAGTAACAATTAGTATACTATTAGTTACATACTCAGTATAGTATGTAGTATACTAGTATACTATTAGTTAACTGAGTATGTGTCATACATCATAATCCACAATACAGCAACTTTCTAAAAGCTTGGGGAGAAAATATGGGGGACAAAAACTTGGTAAGATGTGGCTTTTTTAGTTGACAATATAGTTGCAATGACAATACATAACAATCTCAGAATTATATTTGATTAAAGTGATTTATGAAAGTGCTAATAGAGGACTACATAATAGATGGATGATCTGACACGGGGATCTTGCCAAGTGCTCCTATTGTCACTATTTCCCCCTGAAGTCAATCTACTTTGCAGAGTTCTCATTAAATCCTATTTGAATGACTAGTATATGTAAGTAGTTAGACTAGTATATGTGACTAGGTATTAAACTCATTCTTCTGTGCCTAGAACTCACTGTCTTTAGGTACTGTGGATGTCCCCCTTGCTTCCTCATTTGCAGCCAAGTTTATACTTCTATTTTGGTTTGTCTTTCATTTTCCCTCTTGTTTATCCCTCAGACATATTATATGGTTGGATTCCTGCATCAGAATCACCACACACCTTTTTCTGATGTGAAAGTGGCTGAACCCTTCCTATCCTAAGTTCTATGGTGTAAAGGTAGTGTATTTTCATCTTCAATAAAGTCCAGTCAGGGTATTGACTGAATTTCAACACCTTACACAAAAAAAATGTATACTAGAATGTTCACTCAGCATGTACACCATAAAATTTTTACAATATAGACCATTTTTAGTCCTTATTAACAACTTTACTAAAAATTCCCCAGCTTTCAATTTCTCAAAGGCTTTTCCAAAGAAATTGCATCAACAATGTTTGGGATACACCAGGAATTAGATTTCTCCTGAACCAAGCAGGGATATTCTATATTTCTGGTAGAAGTATAAGCTAGGGAAACACTATTTAACTAGAGAAAAGCAAACAAATGAAAATCATGATCTATAAGGATAATAGAGTCATGTCTTCTGGGTAACATATGTACAATCTATCTACTGACGAAGTAGATGATGGTATGTGTTAAGATTCATTTTGTATTTCTAGCATTCTCTGGTTTTCTTGTAATTATTTGTTCTTTCTTTGATTATATATAAAAACAATATATAAGAATGTAGAATCCCCTCTACACTGATTATAGGCCATATAGGATATAAAATTTGAAGAAACCGGGCAATGAAAAAATGCTCCATTGAAAACAGCCATATTTTTAAAGGACAGTTTTTAAATGTGATTAATAAGTTCTTTCTCATATAAACTGTAGTTTGTACATGGTGTATTATAACTTTCATTAAATCATTTTTAATCAACATGGTTTTAATCAGAACATTTGTTGATGAATCTGTGAGTGGGTGTAGCAGAGGAAACAAGCAAAAGGGATATGATGAGAAAAAAAGTAAAAGGTTAAAACACATTTAATCTAAATTTCATGATTTATTTTCTTTGGTTTATTATTCTTTCTTAACATTATATTCTAAAGAGTATTTTAACCTTAGAAGAACAAGTGTAATAATTTCATCATTTATATTGTGATTAAAATCAATAAAATTGCTTTATGTATATACTTTATAAAACTATTAATTGTTTTTAAGTAGGATATAGTACATGAAACACATTGGAAAAAATAAAAAGCATACAAAATAGAGATTTATCTCAATAACCCCATTTAAATAAGTAAGAATTATTGACATTTTATATATATGTATTCTATCTATCTATCTATCTATCTATCTATCTATCTATCTATCTATCTTCTATCATTTATCTAGCTATCTATCCACCTACCTGTCTACCTAGATACCTAGTTATACATTTACTATCTCTAAATAATTATATTTTTATGTATTTGTTGTTCTTGTCCATTTAATATTCCTTGGACTCTTCTATGTCATTATGGAAATAGACATCCAGTGCACGCATTATCATTAACAGTTTTAAAGATACCTTCCTTACCATCAAAAATATAAAGCTTCATGATTGTGTAATAATATATAATAGGTTTACAACTTTTGCCTGAACTGGTAATATGAAGATATACTGGGCCAGAATTATAGATGTGGAGTTATTCACTACACAAAGGCACCACATTCAACAGGCATTATTCACATCAGAGACATCAATGATTATTTTATTTATAATGATAATTTTCCAAATGATAAGAATAAAATATTTTGAAGAACTGTTGTTGCTGTTGCTTTTGGTTACTTTCTCTCCTTTTAAAAAATATATTTGTTTTTAATTTTCACAAAATTTTCTTGGGCTTGACGTTCAGACATTTTGTTTGCTTAGACTCCTACATAAAAATAATCACTTAATACTTCCGATTAAAAGTTGCTGATCCTTTTAAGCTACTTCTCTAAGTTCTTTGGTGGAAAAGTAGTGCGTCTTGATTTTTGCATCCTCTCTACACTTACTTAGGGAAGTTATGTAAGCTGTAAACTATGACTACTTCTTCATTAATGCCATAGGAGTGGTATGGTAAGGAAAGTAGGAAATAGCTATATTTCCATGATGCCATGCAAGGGTGACATGATGTAAGATCAAAAGCCTTACAAGAGTTTTGTAGAAAAACAAAAAATTAGTACAAAATACATCTCATGTATGGCATGTAGGCATGATTACTTCTTTTGAACTGAATTATTTTTAAGTGATCAAAAGGTTAAAATATAAAAATCGTGATTAGACTGAATACTAATTTTTATTTTCTTATATTTTTCTTCTCAAAAAGTGATATGGTATCATCTGTAGCCTACATTTTAATGAATATGACATATGTTGAATTTAGAAAATAAGTAATTTTAATAATTTTAAAACATTTCTCCTTGTTTTATCTTTCCTAATTAAACAGCTAAATCTTCCTTAAAAATAGTAATACAGATAAATGTTAGAGTTACTAGAGTTAATAATTAGTAACAGTTAACAAACAGTAACTCTTAAATATCAAATTTAAGGAAAAGGAAACTTATTGGATCTTGCAAACATCAGTCTACATGGTGAGCAAATGCGTAAATCCTACCAATGTATAAGCATAATCTCAACACATTTTGCACTTTGGGAAGGAGTAAATTGAAATAAAACTAAAAGTCCTTCTGTATGTGACATTTGTCTTCCAGGGTGACAGTCAAATGTGCTCTATACTGAGTTATTTGACATTTTTGTTGTTCTTTTGGATGTAGCTAATTTGTAGTAATGCAGAGTACCCGGTGTTAAATATTCAATATTTATATGAAAATTTTTCTGCCTCATAATATATTGAAAAATGAGTCATTTGCCTACTAGCACACTAGAAGTATATATGTGTATTTTACTCAAACTCCATGACTAAATTTGCACTCTGCTCAACCTTCCCACACAGAATCCTGAATAAATTTTGAGGACATAAGAAAATGAGAACAACTTCCCCTTTATATATTTAAAGATTGTTAAATTTCTTAAATGAAATAACAAAGCTTTTGAGTACTTTTAAAGGATCTGCTGAAAGGAGGCTGGTCAAACTGGTAAAAAGTTAAAGCAAATGACTGGGCAGCAAGTATAACAACCTTGCATAGTGCATAGTGTATTTTGCACTGATGATCAGTTACTGAATGGTACACACATTATATTTTTCAGAATCACACACATACACACAGAAACAATACCTTTTTTTCTGTAGTGAAAATAGCCAACATTTGTTGAGAAACTATTATACTCTCAATTTTATGAAGTCAGTATTCTTTTCTCTAAGGTATAGAGATAAAGTAAATTGACTAAGGTAAATTAGGCTTCAGAGTCCATCTGTATGACAAAGATTTTATAGTTCACTTGATGTGTTACATTGCCTTTCAATACAGCATAATGGTGCTAAACATCCCAAAATCAATGTTATAAAGACGTTGAAAGAAAACAGAACACATATAATGGGATCTCTACATGTCATCTTAGCATTTGCATTAATACCTTTGATTTTTTTTTACCATATTGTTAGAATTAATAACTGAATGTTAATTATTTGCTAAAATTAATTAAACCTTATTCTTATGATTAAACAGTAGGATCTAGGAAATATACCAAATAGGGCTTCTGAACCAAGAATTAGTCAAAACAATTTCTAATCAAATCCTAGCTCATCAAGAAAAAAAATGTTAAAAATACATTTCTAATTATTTTTTACTTTATCTAAATAGATTCACATTAAAAAACTTGAAAATTTTGAATTATGGCAAAATAGTCACATACTTTTAAAGTTATTTAAAAAAAACACTTCTATTAGCAAAACTACATTAGATTCAGTCGTATTTGTAGACCTAAAGGCAGGGGAAACAAGAACAAAAATAGGCAAATAGGACTACACCAAACTAAAGGCTTTTGTACAACAAAGAAAAACATCATCAAAATGAAAAGGCAGCATACTGAATGGGAGAAGAGATTTGCAAATCATACATTGATAAGGAGTTATCCAAATAGGTAAAGAACTCACACAATTCAACAACAACAAAAAAACCCTCAGTTAAAACATAGGCAGAGGGTCTGAATAGACATTTTTCTAAAGAAGACATAAATGGTCAGTAGGCACATGAAAAGATATTCAACATCACAGGCCCAGTCCTCTGTGACAGGGAAGTCCCAGAGAATCTGTCAGTTCTGAAACAAGTCTCTAAACACAACATTCTGAAACTAAGAAGTTCTCCATTCTTCTTAAAACTTTCTTAAATGAAGATTTATTTTCAAAACAAACAAACAAACTTCTTCATTCATTTCTTTTTTATTGTCACCTTAATGCATGTTAGCACAATGAGATCCCCTGCCAGCTTTGATTAGGATTAGAATGAATAGTAGCTGTAATTGGTAAATCGGAAGAAGGAAAGTATAAATGAGGACATATTTCAGCAAAGAAAAGAGCTTCTTCGAAAGAGCAATCCTCAGTGAGCAGTTAATGAAGATTAACAAGACAAGGGTGGTCCCTTTAGAATGAGATTATGGCAGGGTCATAAAGAATAGATATCTTTCTTGACCAGAAGTTTAATGGAAACTTTATTGCTTAATTTAATAATGAAACGATATTTAGCTGAGATGTCTTAAAATGTGATGCCTATAAACTTCAAATAACATTTGTTCAAACCTGTGTCTCTTTGTCTTGAGCTTTCTCCTTCCACGAGACAAAGAAGGAAGCTACTTTTGAGTTTGAGGATCATACAAATTCATTTTTCAGAACAGTTTAAATTTAAATATATCTTTCCCCTATTTTCATAAACATACTTAAGGAAGTTTTTAAAAATTCTTAAATGAGTTTGTGATTAATGGTAGGTTGAAAGTAAGTCAGGGATGACATTCTTTTGTTTCCCATTTCATTATGAGTTCTTTTGTATTACTGCTGTCTGTTTACAAATTGCAGAGGGGACTATGTACTTTACTTCTATTCCCAACGTGTCTTAACCCATATTTTTATAAAGTTATATAAATAATGGTGAAGATCAATAGTGAAACAGAAGATTAGTTTGGGTAAAAATGAGAAAAGATTTTTGTGTTGCAATAGAGAATAACTTTCTACTATCCTAAGTATATATAGGGATGTGTGTGTGTGATATAACCATGTACATATCAGTGAAGATCTGATCTTTTACAGAAGTATCGCTTGAAAAGATATTCAATGTCACAGGCCCAGTCCTCTGTGACTGGGGAAGTCCCGTGTAGTGAAAGTGAATGGTCTTAGCTTAATCAGTGAAAGTACATGGTCTTAGATTCTTACAGCTCTGCTAGCAAACTTTAGCTCTATCACTTGATTCGTGTCCTTAGTCAATTGCTATAAATTTTTGAGAACACTCTACTCATTTGTAAAATGGGGATATTGATGCCTCCTGGAGAGAGTATTAATCTAGTACCGTATTAACATGATATAGATAGCACACTGTAGATGCTCAGTTGATGAGAAGATTTAATATTATTAAATATTGCTTTAGTACCATACGAAAGGTAGTAAATACTGTTTAAAGAAAAATGTAGTTGATGACATTCAAAAATGTTTTTGTTTAGTTTTCACTCATGTAAAATTTGTCATCATTAAGGTAATACTCACAACTTCCTCTGTATTTTCCTCAAGTGGTTTTTTACATTGTTTGGCTCAGAAACAGAATTGACTTGTATGTGGACAGGAAGCTTAGTATGAAATTATAAGTGTCTCTTAGTCACCAGGTTTGTCACTCCTCCTGGAAGGCAGTTCATCCTCCAGCAGGATGAGCCCCCGCTGGGAGTTGTGGGCTAGAATTTGTCTGGATGCTGTGTGATTAACTAGAACCCATTACTGTTTTCGTCATTCATTTTCAATGAAATATCCGTCTTTTTGACAGTGTCACCCATTGCAGAGACTTTGGGAATCACTGTGGGTAACAGAAGACTCATTTGCTAAAGAAAAGAAAATTCTAGACTCTTTCTATTGAGAATTTCATTAGGATTTACAGTCCACTTGGCAAAACAGATAATCATGAACATGAACTCAATGTACCCACAGGAAAGAACAAGTATATAGTCTTCAACAGAAATTCTTATATAGACACTATACCAATTTGAAGACTTACACTTCATGTGCTACAAAAAAAAAAAAAAAAAAGATATGTAGACTTCTTTGTCAAGGAGTCTATGGGATCCAGTTTTTCCACATTGCTGCAAAGTTCCCATTTCTAACCTGTATCAATGTAATATGCTTCCCTAAAAAAAGATGATATTCTAAGCCAATATCCTTATTTTAAAAATGTGCAGATAATTCAAATTGATCAAACCAGTAAACCATTAGTATTTTCTATAAGGCATGTTGCTAAGTACTAGAAATATATGAATATATAAGCTGACATTCATGCCCTCTAAGATACAGCAATATAATTTGAGAGATTCGAATACAGAAATGAACAAATCACTAGGAGTACACAAAGAAGAGATTCATCTAAATTAGGTGAATTGGGGCCTAAAATTTGAGCATTTAGGGACTGATTTTTAAAGATTAACAAAATCATACTTGGTTTAGAATGGCAGCAGCTATACTTTTTAATATGAGCAAAGAGAATATGATAGTTCTCACATATTCAAAATGATGTCACTTTGAGCTTATAAAATGTCTATATTTCATAATATAGATACATCAAATGATGTATATTAATGCATATAAAATAAATAAAAGACTTTTACATCAAAAATATCTCTATTTGTGTTAAAATATTCCCTTGGCATGTAATGACTTTACCAACGTAGATAGTCTTATGTTACATTAATTCTGAAATGTACATACAAAAAGAGAGAGGTGAATATAGTGCATATAATTGGTGTATGTGTGTACCAGTATTACGTTCCATGAATCACCTGTGAAACTCAGCATTCTTTTCTACCTCATGTTACATATATATGTCATTTTGTCTGGAGGCTTTTTTTAACTGCTCCCAATAAACAAGAGCCTTTGCAAACCAAGAGCCATCAAAATGACCAGAGGGTCAGAGAACATAACACTTAACAGGTCATGTGGTGTCACTATAATTTTCCTTTACAGGTGGCATTTAAATATCATATTCCAATGACAAGAACCTTTTATGACAGCAAAGGGAAATGGCATAAGAGAAAGCTATTTCTGTGACAGTGATTTTGGCTAGAATGTGAAATAGTTCCTTACTTTAGTCTTAGCTTATAATAAAATATGGTTTTACTTGTGATAATAAAGCAAACTGCCTAGCAATAGTTAAGGTATTGGAAACACAGCTCATAGACTTATACCCAGCACATAACAATGTTTTTTATACAACTAGTTGTAACAAAGTGCTAGATTCAATGGAGGTTAAGTATAAACAAGCTGATACTTAGTGAAATTTTCTATACAACATAAATGTAGTATTTCAAATGGTTATTTAATTACTAGGTAAGTAAAAGTAATTAAAGTTATATGTTAACATTAGAATGATCTTAAAAGTTTGCTAGGTACTACATTTATATATATATATATATATATATATACATTTATACATGTCTAATGATTTAATTCATTAACAGTTTTTAGGCTTTTTGCTAAATATTATTTATTAATATGAAATCTTTGGAACGGTAGTAATGAAGACATATTTTGTAATTGAGAAAAGGAAAATCAAAAGCAGAGATTAGCAATTCTCATAGCCTTTCAAAAAAGGAAGTGGAGATAATTTTGTCTTTCTGACAACGAACAAATAACTAATTAGTACACTTAATGAAAACAGTCCAGAGGGCTGGTTACATATGGCAACTGAAAGTCATTTTTATTTGGGTCCGTTGATAACTGTGTAAAGAACTGCATTTATCACCAATACTAAAGAAGATATGAGGCTACGTTTTTAAAAGCCCAAACTCTCTTTCAATAATTTAAATATTATTATTTATTTCTTTGATGCTTGTTATTTACTTTGCTTTTCTAAACAGCAAATAGTGTGTGTGTGTGAGAAAGAGAGAGAGAGAGAGATTGCAATAGTTAGTATTGGTAGTATTGTCCTAATTTACCTCTTTTTGTTTCCATGTCTCATACCATATGATGTGATCTGTGTTCCTTCCACTAGAAACTAGATTGACTTCCCATCTCTTGATTTGAGCCCACTCATGTAACTTGCTTTATCCACGGAGATATCGGGACACATGCATGTTTGTTAGGTGAGCTTTCTCTTCTGTGTTTCTGCTCTTGGCATGACAATAGAAGGTCTGGGTAGGGCCACTTCTTTAAGAAGAAGAGTCATAGGAAACAGACTTGAAACACCTAGCCTAACCTGTATCAGCCAAACACAAGACCAACAAGAGGTATGTGAGCAGGATAGATAATTTTTTTACGTTTAGGTACACAGTTTTGTTATGAAGTATTTTTGTGCTAATAGTTAACATGCATAAACAAATTCAATGCATACAAAAATCACCAAAACTACAAGGTATTTTTATGTGTATTACTTTTTCAAACAGCTCTATTGAGATTTAACTCATATAACACACAATTCATCCAAGCAATGCAAGTGTTCAATTCAGTGGGTTTTCGTATCTTCACAGAGTTGTGCACCATCATCACAACCAATATTTGAGCATTTTTATTACTCCCAAAATAAATCCTAGCAGTCATTCTCCATTTCTTCTCCAATCTTAGAGCCCTAAGCCTTAAGAAACTACTAATCTATTCATTGCAACAGCAACTCTGCAACACCTTATAAGAGATGCTTCTCAGATTACTTTTGTTTATCAGGTTTGTCTTTTTTTTTTTAACATTCTATTGAGATATCTTATCATATATACACTTTGTAAATCACCCATTCTTTGAGTTGCTTTTCACCTTCTTGATGGTGTCATTTGAAAAAAAAAAGCTTTAAAAAAACACAACAATATATCTGTTTTGTCTTTGGCAGCATGTGTTTTGGGTGTGACATATAAAAAGCTTTTTCCTATCCAGATTCACTAAGAGATGCTCTTTCTTCTAAGTCTTGTAGTTTTAGCTCTTACATGTTTTCATGCTTTTATATTTTTGTCCTTCTGACAATATGAAAATGTGCTCATTAAGAAAACTTTATAGGCGCCTGGGTGGCTCAGTCGGTTAAGCGACTGCCTTCGGCTCAGGTCATGATCCTGGAGTCCCTGGATCAAGTCCCGCATCGGGCTCCCTGCTCGGTGAGGAGCCTGCTTCTCCCTCTAACCCTCCCCCCTCTCATGTACTCTCTCTCTCTCTCTCTCATTCTCGCTCTCTCAAATAAATAAATAAATCTTTAAAAAGAAAACTTTATAAATAAGTCCTAACTTATGGAGATATAATTTCTCTATACATTCTTTGTTAGATTCTTGCACATCTTTTAAAATATTTACTCACACATAATGTGTACTTTTTATTCTTTCACACATGACATTTGCACTTTTAAGATATTTTCTAGTTGTGTGATGCTAAAATATAGTTCTTTATATTGTACATGTATCCACAAACTTACTAAATGCACTTATTCTAATAACTTTCCTGTAGGTTCCTTTGTACTTTCTGTATACAAAATCATTTCAACTGAAAATAATGATATTTATTTCTTCCTTTCTAGTCATTACTCATTTTATTTCTTTTTCTGGACTAATTTTGTGAGCTAGATCCTCTAGTACAATGATGAATGGAAATGGTGGTAGTGACCTTTCTTGTTTCCAATTTTAATATTTCACAATTCTGTAGAGATTGGCAGAAAATCTTAAGTAATTAAGTTCCATTCTCTTCTAAATGAGCATTGAGCTTTTCAAATACTTATTATATTGATAAGATCACATATTGTTTTCTGTTTCAATCCCTTAATGTGGTGAATTGTATTTCATGGTTATAAAATGCTAAAACAAATATACTTTCTTAGCATAAACGTCATTTGGTTATATAAGGTATCTTCCTTCCTGCATAATGCTTGATTTAATTTGTTAACTGTTTCAGGTTATGTTTATGATGGAGATCAGCCAGTAATTATCTTTTATTATAGCATATAGTTGCAATTTCTTATAAAAGGGAAGAATGTGAGAGGAGAAGGTGTTTAAAACATATTTTAGGGTAGGAGCAGATAAGAAATTTGTTTGTTTAGAGGCTTATTAAATCAAAAATTCTTATTACTCATCCAAGAGAAGATGCCAAGTAGGAAATTGGATATATAAGTCCAGAGTTCAGAAATGGTGTGAGCATTAGTGTTTGAAATTGGAACTTTGCAAGTTGTAGGCATTTATAGTATTTAATGCCAGGAGACTGTTCACCACAGCACAGACAAAGAAAAAAAGCCTAAAACACATCCCTAATAAAATAACACTTAAAGTTCAATGAAAGGAGGAGGGAGGAGTTGTGCCATAATGGTAAGGAGAGAAATGGTGAGTTATCTGAAGGAGGATCTAGAGATAACAGGAGACTTTGTTTTGATTTGCTTTATTTTATGATTACAGTTAATATAGCCTATTTGTATGCCAATGACTCAGTAAAGAGGGAAAATTACAAGATTAGTGATAAAAGGGGGATCATTGTTGATTTGTAATCCCTGTGTGCTCAAGAGTCTATGGAATCCAGGATCCAGTGAATGAGGTGATTAAAAGGTCAGTTTTACAAAGTGTTCAACTCATACCTAATTCTGCATTAATTAAGCTATGTTCGATATTATACTGACAGTCCTTGATTTATGATGTTTCAGCTTACAGTTTTTTGACTTTATGATGGTGTAAATGATAGGTATTCAGTAGAAACCGTATTTCAAATTTCGAATTTTTATCTTTTCCTGGGCTAGATGCAATACAGTCCTCTCTCCTGATGCTGGGCAGAGAGAGGGAGCCATAGCTCCGAGTCATCACTGGACCATGAGGGTAAACGACTGATACTCTTACAACCATTCTGTACCGGGATAAGCATCTGTTTTTCACTGTCAGTAGATTCTTCAATAAATTACTTGAGATATCAAGACATTATTATAAAACAGGCTTTTTGTTAGATGGTTTTGCCCAACTGTAGGCTAATGTAAGTGTTTTATAATGTAAGCTTTGAAGAATGAGAAAATAAATAAGGGAAAATGACTGTAAGTCACAAAGAGAATGCCTTTATATCCCCTCAAAACAAGTATTTTATAATTATATATTATATATTATATATTTTATAATTATAATTATAATTAAAGTTGTTTAAATCAAATCATTCATTTTATAGAGGCATAAAATAACCCAAAATTGATTTTATGATATCTTAAATATATATAACTTCAGTTTAATCATTGGAAAGTGTGTAGCGATTGTAAGAAAAAGGTTGAGGGATTAAGTAGCTCCTAAAAGAATGCAGACATTGCATAGGAAGATGACCGTGGTATTTATAAAATGTTTATAAATATACAAAAATCTGGGGTGGCTGGGTGGTTCAGTCGGTTAAGCGTCAGACTCTTTTTTTTTTTTTTTTTTTTAAGATTTTATTTATTTATTTGAGAGAGAGAGAGCACATGAGAAGGGGGGAGGGTCAGAGGGAGAAGCAGACTCCCTGTTGAGCAGGGAGCCCGATGCGGGACTCGATCCCGGGACTCCAGGATCATGACCTGAGCCGAAGGCAGTCGCTTAACCAACTGAGCCACCCAGGCGCCCTAAGCGTCAGACTCTTGATTTCAGCTCGGGTCATGATCTCAGGGTAATGAGATGGAGCCCCACATTGGCTCCGTGCTGGGCATGGAGGCTGCTTAAGATTCTCTCTCTCCCTCTGTCCCCCAAACCCTGTGTACACTCTCTCTCTCAAAACAAACAAACAAAAAACCCCAAACCCCAAAACACAAAGACTGCAAAATACAGCACCAGTAACCTAAAACAAAAACCCTAGTTATTTATGCAGTATAAAATATGCTAGTATATTTATAAAATATACTGAATTATCATGTTTAGCCATATCAACATATGTAATTAATAGTAATTCTTTTCCTTGAAAAAATTCATATAGACTTAGAGATTTCTAAAACTTATTTTAAAATAAAAACTATCTTCTTTAAATAAAAGTAAGCATTTTAAAATGTTTAGTCTCATGCAAAACTCCTTTTATGACTTCTTAATATAATTTTATTATAATTATTTGTTAAGTAAGTACTGATAGATCATGCCCAGGTAAGATGCTAGATGTGCAAAGTATGTAGAAATGAATAAGACAATTGCTAACAAGGAGTTTTAAAAAAAAACATAGAGAGTGTGTGTGTGTGTGTGTGTGTGTGTGTGTGTGTGTGTGTGTGTGTTGAGTGTATGAGCATGCACATGGGGAAAACTCACAGGCATATAGTGTATTCATTAATAGATTCTTCTGGTGATAAATACCCACCATCACTTTGGGTATTCATAGAAGAAAAGTTAGAGCAAGTTGTAGAGAACTTCAGAATAGGTTTCATAACAGAAAAATAATTTGAGATTGATCCTTTTGATATGACCTTGACAACCAATAACTGGGTAGGGAGTAGAGGAAAGGGCATTCTGGTGTTTGGAGATTAAAGTCACAGAGGTGGGTTTGGACAGGTGTCTTTGGTAAGCAGACAGTTCAGTTTTCCTGATAATTAATCAGGAAATGTGGATTGTCGAGTTTGTAATCCCTCTCCCCAAAATACTGTACTTCTATTCACTCACTACTTCAACAAGCATCTATTGATCTTCTATTATATTCCAGAAAAGTTGTATGATCTAAGAATACAAAGGTAGAGAAAACCTAACTTACCACAAAGAAACAGAATTTAGTAGGCAAAAATGATTCATTAATGATGTATTGCTACTTTGTGTGGTAACTACCATTACGATAACAATATTGCAGTTAGAACGCCAGCATTACTAGAGGAATAGAGAGGGTGGTATTAGAAAACACATCCTGATTTGGGGTCCTGAAATTGAGTAACACCTTGTACTATTCTAAATATAGAATAACCAGCTCTCTGTTACTATGGGAGTGTACTGGAAAGCACACTGAACCGGGATTCACAAATCCACTATTCAAGTCATAGCTTGTTTAATTATTAGTTAAATGAACTCAGCCAAGTGAACTGACTGAGGGGTCAAAAGGTCCAAGAAGAATTTCTGTTTTATTAAATCAGCAATTGGAATTTTAGGGCTGTGTGGTTAACAAAGTCATACTTTGCACAAACTCGGTATATTTAACCCATGCACAGACTCCCTGAAGGTATAGTAAGTATCATCCAGAAATATGTGTTCTTTCATTGCATAACACATGACATTTATGGTTTGGGAATTTTTACAGAGCCTCATTTTTAATCTCTGTAGTTATAAATTGTGTAAGAAAATCAGTAGAGCTATTTTCATGACAGTTCAAAGTTTTAGCTCTGGACATTAAATTTTAGGGTGTTTTTTATGAATTTTAATACCAATTAATACTAGAAAAAACACATTTGTCTTTATGCCCTAGGCCATAATATTGTACCAGAATTTTTATTTGTTTTTCTAAGAGCTCAAATATTAATGCAAATAGAATTTTAAAAATCTTGTATCTGTTAAGATTCTGTAACGTAATTGGAGTCTAATGTTCCTCAATTAATTTTATATTTCAAATTTATGTCTTAGAAATACCATTGTAAGGAGTCATTTTGTATTAAAATTCTTTCTACCTTCTCTTTTGAGTCCATGAAATCTATATTTTATTCAAGAACAAATGGTTACATTGAAAAATTGTCTTTTACATAGAATATAAATGTTTATATCTCCAAGTTATCACTTCGATTATGTATATTTTACCCCTTGTCATTCAAATTTGTGCAAGTTATTTTCCCATTCCACTTTAGATCAAGTGATTAACATTGATGATTAAATAGGCAGAGGCACAAAGTCCTCTATACAGTTTCAAAGTGTGTAGATACACAAAAAATCTTAACTAGAACTGTTATCTAAAATCACCAACTCTTGAAAAAATAATATATTTTTGTCAATCTTTAATTTGTCTTTAGTAACATAATTATGATTTATAAAAACTGGTATCAAAATGAATTTCTTTTCTAGTTATTACTTTTGTGTTAAAACATGAATTCTGCTTAGCTCTTCGTAATGGTGGATTATTTTATTGTTTTCAGTACCTTTCTGTAAAAGAGGTTACATTCTAAATGACTTCTTCTGACTTTCAAAGTTTTCTATCTGCTAAAAAAAAAAAAAAAAAAAAAATTACATCTCTCTATTTCTGTACATATGTCCCTGGAGGTCCCCTGCAGCATTTCATGAGCTCAGTCAGTCCCTAACCAAAAGGTGACATGAAATACATTTGTGTTGTTACTTCACTTTTTCACCCATGTGGCATGGAAAGAACAATACAAATCCCATTCCTAACTTTATTCAATTGTGAGAACCAAATGAAATAATATTTAAAAGTGCTTTGAAAACTATAGAGCATTGTGAAAATATAAGGCATTGTTATGGGTATTAAGGGAAGGACATTTTTCAGCCTTTATTATTTTCCCCTTCATCCTGGAAAGTAATTACTTCCAATTATATTCTTACTACTTCTGATTTCTATTTGTCATTGAAAATGTGCATTGGATTGAGAGCAAATTTTGGAAAAAGAAATCTATGGCTCCTTTATTTTCAGTTTCACATGCAGTGCTTATAGAAGTTATACATATTGCAGTAGAGAAAATTGAACAGAAATTTAATGAACTTTACTCAATTTGATCTATTTGATGTATCAGTCTCCACAGAATGTGTGTATTGGTATCACCTAGGTGTTTCCTATAATACAATCATGGGTCCCCTAGTGGATCTACTGAATCAGATTCTCAGGAGTATATGTTTCTTAAGGTTGCCAAGTGATTTTTTTTTTTATGCTAAGTTTGAGAAATTTTGTGCTGGGGAAGTTAGTATTGAATAGTGTGAAAATAGTAAGCATTTAGTACAAGTCCAGATTTTAAATAACCTGTAGCTATATTCTGATCAAACACATTTTTAATGGCAAAATATATTGAAGTAAGTTTTGTGATATCAAAACTAAGGAGTTAAAACTATTTTCACTGAAAATAGATTTCAGCAAATTAAACTAACTAAAGGCATTACAAAAAAGGCCCTAGATCTTATCATGATTATTTCTTGTTTGAAATATAGTCATCGGTATGGTCAGTGGTAATCATATTTGAAGGTCATATTTTAAGAATTGCCTAAATAACAAGGGATATAGAATGGCTAAGTAGTAAAACCTGGGATGCTACAGGCAGAGGGATGTTTCATTTTATTTTAATAGTAGTATCATAATATCCATGACTACAGAATGATACAGACCCACCCTGGAAGGTATTCTTTCCCATAAAAACTAGAGCAGAATCAATCTGTATGTTTCCTATCCTTTTTTACCCAAAGACACACAACTGTAGAATTCAGAGCTGAATGCTGTAGAAAACTGATTAGAGTTTCAAATTGAGGATATTGGTATTTGATCAGAGAATCAGACCACTTAGAGCAATAGAGAATAAGGAATGTATTGCACATACTACACCTTATATAATTGTGGATATTGATTATCTTTGTAAGAGTGTTGCTTCTGTATCTGGGGTTGGGCTTGAACCAAGCAGAGCCAGAAGTTGAAAAGGGAAGATGGACATAAAAAGAGCAGGAGTAAGGACACAGTGGAACTCACAATGACAGTCTGGAAACAAGAGAACAGATTGGAATATGCATCTGGCTCTTGTTATCTTCAACTCCTGTGGTACAGGTGATGCATAAACTGGTCCCTTCCCACTGAGTTGCCCATGTGCTTGGCCCACAGTTTTGGAGAAGCCAAATCTGGTGGGAGCTACTGCTTTGTGACTATGGCTGTCACCAAAAGTTGAGCCAGCAGATGAGTGACACTGCATGGGAACTGCAATAGGATCTGGCCTCACCAGTCTTCAGAATGTAAAAAGGCTGCTACTTTACTTCCACATTCCAAACCTCACGCCAACTTCTATTGGGCCAATTCTAACATAGGGCCATGTGAGAACGGGCATTCTGGGAAATGCAGTTTTAGCTTAGCTAACTGGATGGTGTTCAAAGCCACTGATGTCCATATTTGTTAACCTGGCACCAATACCCAACACTTTCAGCCAGACCTTAATGTTCATATCAGGAAATAGAAAAATTATACTTCTACTAACATGACACAGCTTGGCTACATCTAAACAAAAATGCAGTAATCCACTCCTCAAGAAGAATACAAATTTTTGTTCTTCACTGTAAGCGATATTCAGATGTTTATTCCTCTGCTGAGTTATACTCTCTCGATTAATGGCCTATATATTAAATACTAGATATAAAATTACTTAAAATTTACAGTTTTAAGTGAATTGGTAGAAGGAAAGAGAAGAAAAATAGGGATGTAGAATATATGTATACATATGTATAATATATATTCTGATCAGAACATGGAAGAAATACTCATAACAATTACAATCATTTCTGCAGCTGGGCACAGGGTCATAGCTGATATTTATTACATTCTTTTTTTTTTTTACTACTCAATATATGTTTCTTTGCCCTCAGCAAGTAACTCAGTGGTCATAAATAACTGCTTAGTGGGATGACCCAAAGCTTCCTTCCTAAAGAGTCTGGGCCACTATCTGTACTCCTGGTAGTGGATTGTTGCAGTTTCCATTTTCTCTAACCACGGGACATAGTATTATTTAGAGACACCCTATGGATCATCTGAATTCCAAACATCCTTCTCATCTTCAATGTGTAGTAGCAACCCAGCTTCTTTTCAGTTAGGATAAGTTACTCTGTCTAATATAGTGGTCAACACTGTGCCTGTTGGAAAGGGAATGTGGTCAGAGTATGTCTTGTCTTCAAGTTTAATGGAACTCTTGCTGGATCTCCTGATGGGATCATTTGGGAAACTAAGATCTTTAGACCAACATACTTGAAATAAAAAGATCCATTAAAAGAGTGGTGAAAAGATACGCTCTAATTTCTACTTCTTGACTCATGATCATCTGAATCCTGGCTCTAAGAAAAACATCACATGTATTAGTGCTGATTTTGTACAGCATCCTAGAGGATCCTACCTCATGCCATTCAGGTTTTTGCCACCCAGCTGGTATGTATGAGAAAAGCTATCCCATTATTTTATCAGGATAGCTACTTTATGGTAATGGGAACATAATAAGACCAGTGAACTGCAGTTATCAACCCATTGCCATGCTTCACTTGCTGGGAGATTATTTCCTTGGTCAGAAGTTTTACTATGTGTAACACTAAGACAGTGAATATGGTATTTTGTAAGTCCACAGATTTTGGTTTCAGCAGAAGGAATAAGTGAGAGAATGCAAATCTATAACCAGAGTAAGCACCTATTTCAGGCAGAACAATGTTCTGTCTCTTCCATGATAAAACCATTGTTATCAACCTGCCACTATGAAGCTGGCTGATTCCACCAGGGAATAGTCGAGTATGGAAACTCGGTATTGTTTTCTGATATTGACTAGTTGAGCATGAGGCAGTGGTTGTAGCTGGATAGGCCTTGGTGATTAGAAGTCATTTTGCTTAGTCCTTATATAACATCCATCCTTGCCTCACTGGCCATTTTATATGTGAGTCTATTAGGCAAAGAAAAAGGATAGCTGGAGAAAACCTGTCATGCACAGGGTGGATTTATCCTGTTTAATTGTTAATCCTTCTTGATCATTTACATGGAACACAAATATCTTTATATTCTCTGCCCCTTCGGAATGGCCTATGTACAAACCTCTTTGCCAGACCTCCTTGTTACCAAGTTTCCACCAATTTCCTGCCAAACAATTAGACCTATACCTCTGGCTATCTGTCATTCCAGACAAAATGAACAACCAGATGCACTGCCCAAACTCATCCACTAAGAGGGATAAGCTGGTGCCCTTCATTATGAAACTTCACACATGCTTAGTTGAGGATTAGAGGAGCTGATGGAGAGACCTGGCCATTCTGGAGAAAGTGCAGACCAGCTGCTGTCCCACACCAACAAGAAAAACTAGCAGATCAGTAATACTGTGTAAGTTGGCATAACAATGGCCTTCAGAGCATAAAAATAGATGTTTTCCATTTCTACTTTCCAAATCTCACAGAAATTCTCTTGTGAGCAAAAGCTACTTGTAAATATTCAGTGAAGAGCACTTTGGGGAAAAAAAGTTCAATTTAGCTACTTGACAAGCAAAAAGCCATCACCTAGGGCAAGGATATTATGGATGAGGAGATGGAACACATTTGAAAAATGTAAATAAATTGAAAGTCGTGGTAGCTGTCAGTTGTGATTTTAGTTCATGCGATTGGGTGAATGTTTCTACCACCAACTGAAATAATAAAGAGGATAGAGATGCCTATCTTATCTCTGACGATTAAATTTCCATAATGACCCCAAAATCCAATTCTTCCCACTGAAATCAGAGAATAATTCCATTGTAGCATTGCCACCATCTTCTGATAGCCCCTGCAGAGCTTTGGAAGTGCACCAGTGTTCCTATGACTAATTAATTTTTAATGTCTTGGTCAAAGGAATGTCGTAGTGGCCCCACCCATTGTGGTAAGAGGGGGGTTGAGCTATTTGCTTATAAAAGATTTATTCCAAAAATTTCATCTCCCTGAGCATTCAAACTCCCTCCTCTACACAGGATGTCAGGAGTATTAGAAACATACACTCAAATGGAACATTTAAAGAGAGATTAAGAAAGAAATAATTTACATAGTTCCATTACCAGCCCATGATAGTCAATTTTAGGTATCAGTTTGACTAAGCTAAAGGATGCCAAGATAGTTGGTAAAGCATTATTTCTGGGTGTGTCTGTGATGGTATTTGTGAAAGAGATTAGCCTTTGTGTAAAGATTACACTTATCAATGCAGGTGGGCATTGTCCAATCCACCCAGGGCCTGAGTAGAACAAAAATGTGCAAGAAGGGCAGATTTGCTCTCTGCTTAAGCTGAGACATCTATCTTCTCTGCTCTCAGACATCAGTACTTCTTGTTCTTGAGCCTTTGGACTTAGACTGGGGACTTGTATCATCAACTCCCCTAGTTCTTAGGTCTTTGGACTTAGACTGAGTTACACCCTGGCTTCTCTGGCTCTCCAGGTTACAAATGGCAGATAGTAGGATTCCTTGGTCTCCAAATTGTATGAGCCAATTCTTATAATAAATCTTTATATATGTACATATATGGCTACTTATATCTATCTCTATCATCTATGTATCTATGTATCTATGTATCTATCTATCCCCTATTGGTTCTGTTTCTCTCAAGAACCATAATACACAGTCCTAGGCCTAAAACAGTGGTTCTCAAAAGGGGAAGATTTTGCCTCCAGAGGACATGTAGCATCTGGAGATACTTTTGATCATACAGTTGAGGGGTTGCTCTTAGTATGTAATGTGGAGGCCAGGTATGCTGCTGAACATGCTAAAATGCATAGAACAACCTCCTCCTAGAGCAAAGAATTATGTATTCCCAAATGTCAATAATGCCAAGTCTGAGATACCCTGTTCTCAAGATCAAAAGGTAGGGGAGACTAATTTAAGTAAGGGTAACTTAGAGTTAGTTAAAGAGTAACTCTAAAGAGGAATGCCTGAAAAGATTAGTCATTCCAAAATAACCCAACATTTTAAGAGCCCATAAAATAAAAACCTGATATAACTTCTTTTGTGCTTTTCTATACCCTGCCTATGCTTCCAGTGAGGTGAATCCAGCTCCATATCTGCTGACAAGAGGGCTGCATGACACTGACTATAAAGTTAAGCATCTTAGGGCACTGAGAAAAGGGAAGTTAGGTAAAGAGTGCATCTGGAGTGGCAAATGGAAGATACCTACATGATGTATATGACTTGATACTATACATGACTATCTAGGAAAGGACTGTGAATAGAAGAAATATATACATAGGATAGGACACTGAAGAACAATATATAAATGAGGTGGAGAGGAAATGAACTGTGTAAAATATCAAATAATGAAGCAAAGAGGAGACTGTATGAATGGCTTTTTTTTTTTTTTTAAGATTTTATTTATTTATTTAAGAGAGAGAAATAGAGCATGAGCAGGGGCAGGGAGAGGGAGAAGCAGGCTCCCTGCTGAGCCCCCAACTCAGGGCTCCATTCCGTGGGATCATGACCTGAGCTGAAGGCAGATACTTAAACTGACTGAGCCACCCAGGCGCCCTCAAATGGCTTTCTTTAATGACACCACAAATCCAGATGTGTAGTCCAAATGGGAACCAATGTATTTCATTTTTCTCTCACTTTCTTTTCTTAAAGTTTGGCTGTATATATATCACCCAGTAATCATCACATGTTACCTTGTTCAGATATTTGGTTTCTTATCAATCAGGAGCTTTCAAAGTGTTTTCACTAGATAGCAGAGCACTTTGTATGGAACACTCGAATCATACTTTCTCCTAAAACAAATCAAAACACAATCAAACAGGCTCTACTTTATTTAGGAATAAATACCTCAAGGCTAAATTTTAAAAAATAGAACATCCATATTATTTGTTTGTTTGTTTGTTTTTCACTCTTTGGCTAAAAGTTTTAAAACCAAAAAAGAGATATCATCTGGATGATATCTATGTAAGGCACTTGTGCCTTTTGAATTTAATATTCTTAGAAGCATTGAATATGCCATAAATATATGAAGAAAGAAAAGAGCTGTTTTCAAAACAAATTTTCTTTCTACACGCACACCTTGAGAGTAATAAAGCAACTTTCAAAAGTAAAAATTTAAGGACCTTTAGATCATTTTTAAAAATGTTGTGACAATAACAAAAACATATTTTCAATATCCTTGAGAAATTAAAGGCACTATTCAAAATCAACTTTATTAACTTTTTAGTAGTGTTGATTTTGTGTTGTATGCACACACTTTGCATTTGCTTATGACTTTGAACAATTTTAGTGAAATTGTCTCATTTATATGCATGTCCACCATTTACTTGCAAATGTGAACTAAGGAATCCCATAAACATCTGAACTCTGTAGTCAGGGAAAAATAACATCTGTTTTAAAGAAAAAAAGTTTCACAACTGTTTCAAGGGATTTAAGGTTATGTTGTCTTGTGGTATTTTGCAGAGTCAACAGTTAAAATATGTGTGTGAATGAGGGATAGTTTGTAGATATTCCTAATATCACAGAAGGAGAGACAGAAAGAGAAAAAGAGAAAGACGAAGGAAGGGTACTTGTATAAAAAAGGAAAATCATTATATTTGTTTGCAGATTCTGTTTTGTTATTAATAAAGTATGATAATGGGGAAGCACTGAGACATAAAAGGAGTACTGAGATTTCTAGAATTAACTAATCACTATAAATTATTTAGTTATGACTTCATATATGTATAGAAATCTTTAATAATAGTAATTCACCAGGGAAAATTCTCTCTATAATTTTGATTATGCTGAGAAACTTAAGCTGCCTATAGAACATGACCCTAGTATTCTTTTCCAAGAAATTCTTGTCCAGGAGGATTAGACTATAAACTAGTAAATAACTTCATGTTCACTTTGGGAACTTCCTAAAAATCAATTTATCTGACTGTTCAAATAGCAACATTCTCAAGGCAAAAGGTTGATAGTGTGGACAAATAATGTACTTCTCAGAACAACAGATCACTCAAGTGGGCAAACCATTGACTTAACAAAAACAGTTTATTCAAACAAGAGTCACATCACATCACGTCACAAACAAGTGTCCATTAGTCTTAAAATCTGTAGCAAACTTTGTTCAGTCACAACCACATCTCCACATGAAAATACCTAACTAAAGCTGCCATCATGCAGAACGTAAAACCCTATAATGTATCCTGCTGATGTTTCTCTTCTGAGTCCTTGTAACACTCTGTCAAGTTGCCGTTCCTCCTTATGGTAGGAAATAAACTCAGTTTTTCTTGATCAGCAAGTTATTCCTGTCAACTTTTAGGGAGTCAGCAGTTGAAAAAGTCAAGGTGTTATATGATACAACAGTGTAGTATTTATACATATTTGTCTCTATGGTCATCTATTATTTTTTGCTTGTGGGTTATCAATGCTTTAGAAATATGCTATAAAATTATCAGCTACACGTCATTGAATTATTTGTTTCTAATGCAAAAATTGGGAATGAATTTCCCTTACTCAGGGTAGATTTCAAAATTGCAAAGATTATTCAGGTAGCTATGTTATGCTCAAAGAAATCAAACAAATGTTATCTAAATTGAAGCATAATTAGGACTACAAAACTGTTACCAAGTCAAATGAAAGTCTTGTAGATTGTGACCCATTTTAGGTTTTGCAGGAAACTCTCATCTTCCTCCAGTATGTGGGAAAACTCTGCCTCGTACCTAGTTTCTGGGAAAAAATGTGAAGGTTCAGAAATGATGAAGCAAACAGTAATGAAAAGTATGAAAGCATAGAAATTGAAAATACCTCTATAAAAATGCAACTTAAGGAAACAGTTTGGTATGTGTAAATCACCTTAGGTATTACCTGAACTTATCAGTTTGAACCTAAAATGTGTTAACAAAGTCAGAATATAGAATACTCCACTGCATCTGACTGAGACAGCCTTAAAATTCCCCTCAGCTTTAGATAGGCTTCTTCCTGACCACAGACCCTTGATCTTCCTTTTCTTTAGAGCACTTACTTTAGAAAACTTTCAACTGTGTAAATTCTTTTCTTTGTCCCTTTGAGATAGAAATCTTTTCCCAGACCCTTGTCAGTTCAAAAACCCTTGTCTTTCTCAGTAGTCTAGGAGTCATCCTTTTGAAATGTAATCATCAAGGAGGATCTAGTTTCTGTGGGAGGGTAGCAGCCTAACCTTCTATAAGCAACAATCTGCAAATATGGTTGGCCCTTATCACAGAGGAAAACATTTGCAAACTCAGTGATAATGACAAGATTAACTACAAGTCAGTGTTTTTATTTTGTTGAGTTGATAACATTCTACAAGAGGAAATTTTCTAAAACAAACAGAAAGTTAAGACTCTTCTAGGCATGGTGAACATTCAAAGAAACCCAAACCAAAATCTACAACATTCTAAAAAAATTAAGATTGCTCATTAATCAGTACATCCCACCGTGACAGTAGATGAAGGAATTGGATTGTATAGCCCTTTATAAAAGTACACTATAAATATATTACCCTCTTTCCAAATTTCCCCTAGAAGTTCCATCTTTTTCTTAAAACTATTTTAATTCTTTCCTGCCTGGCATTCTTTCTAACTCCAGTACCCTCCATCCTCAGATCCTTAAGAATAATTATTTAAGGAGTGCTAGTCCTTTCTTACATAAATTTAAGAATTTGCCACTTCATCTTTCCTTTATTTTACTGATCAGACCAACATGGCATAAAAGTGAAACACTAAACATCCATCTTGGAATACTTTGGACTCACAACACTGCAAATAATTGTTCTTAATAGTTTTTACTCTACCAAATGATTAATTTCTCCATATTGAGTGTTCACTAAATTGGTTCTCATAAATAATATTATTTATATTCACAGTAATCACATTATATTTATATTTATGGTATGAAACTTAATTAATGGTTTATAATCCTACTATCTCCTTCTTTGATAGTATAGTGAAAATAAGGAGATACCAAAATTAGGAAGGAATTCTGGCAGTAAGGAAGAAAAAATGGTAATTAAAAATACTATGAGGAAATAAATACGGATACAGTTGGGTGCTGTATTGTTTAACCGGTTTAGAACCTCATTTACCATCAGTGATGCCCAAGTTTCTACTGATCTCACTCCCACAAGTCTTTCCTCATTGCAGGTCATCTTCTGGGCTCCTGCCAGTGATATTTTCAAAGCAACACCCATATACCATGATTTCCCATTAAAAAAAAAAAAAGGTTATGATGCATCAAGATAGTAGAATACTATAAAATACTTTAAAATCCACATTTAACAGAATATTTAACAACAGGAAACATGCTACTAATATGATTTCAGTAATTTTAAAAAGTAAGATAACAATAATGTGTTTAATATGACAGTTTTCATTGGAAGAAATGTCTGTAAAAAATACACAAAAATAAACAGCAGTTACCTGGGTTTAGTGATACCTTGAGTAGTATTTATTATATTCTTTCTTCTTTTTTTTTTTAAGATTTTTTTTTTTTATTTATTTTACAAAGAGAGAGACAGGAAGAGCAGGAACACAAGCAGGGGGAGTGGGAGAGGGAGAAGCAGGCTTCCCGCTGAGCTGGGAGCCCGATGCAGGGCTCGATCCCAGGACCCTGGGACCATGACCTGAGCTGAAGGTAGACGCTTAACGTCTGAGCCACCCAGGCGCCCCTATACTCTTTAATCTTAAATGTGCTTTCAAACTTGTCTAGTAATCATGTCTCTTAGGACCAGAAACTTGATTTTTTTCAGGTGATAAAAATCTCAATGCACACTAATAAAAATGAAGCAACCCAAAACAAAGCAACTAACAAACCAAACCAAACCACACACAAATTTTGGTGACCACAGAAAAACAAATAATAAAACATCAGTGTTTATAAAAACTGGTTATATTTTCTTATATTCATACAGAATGTATACTTCTAAACATAGTTTTTAAAACATGCTTGGCTTCCGATATAAATGGGACCATGTCAAAAATAGTTGCATGTATATGGGTTGTGGAAATAAATAAAGACAGCTGAATTGAGGGAAAAAAAAAACAGAAGCTATTTATTTGGAGTTGGCTATAGTAAGGTAGTCAGCCGCAACCACTATCACTTGCATTTGGCTGAGACACGAAGACAGGCAGGAGAGTGGAATAGTTTATAGTGAAAAATCAAAAAAGGGAATGGCTTCAGATATATTCTGATGAAAGGTCATTGGCATGGGGTAGCCAAAGATGGGCTAACCAGAAATGGGGCATCTTATGTGATCACATCTTATGTGATTAGCTTTCTCTGGTTGGTCCTGACTTGGAAACTATCTCCAAATACAGTCATATTGAGAGTTAAGGTTTTAATACATGAATTTTGGGAGGTTAGATGCATCTCAGTTCACAACACTGCATTTATGTTTACTCTATTGTTTAGATAGTTGACAGTCTCTGGTAAGTGCTATAAATTCTTCCATTGAGGTTGTCTTTACCTCAGGTGGAGGACTATATCCTAAATGAGAACTTAAATGAGTATATTCTGCTTGATAACTTCCAGTTTCAGTTTTGAGGTAGGATCCATAAATAAATAATACTTGATCAGGGTTCTTAATGAGAGTCCATAATAAAACTGAATTTGGTGCAAAAAGTTTCCTGAGGTCAATCATACATTTGCCCATCTTCTGATTTAGAGGTGAACTAGTGTCAGTGTTTGGGGTGTTGTGGTGGTGAATAATAATGAGAGAAGGAAACAGTAACCGAATGGTCCAAGAGGTTAATTGGCTGGCTAAAAAAGTGTTGTGGATTCTGTCAGTCATAATGCCTATACTGAATGAAGAACCATGAGTTCGAGCAGGGAGCCTAGAACTAGTTCAGTAGAAATACCAACAAGTCTTACGGTGGCAACTATCGCCCAAAGAAAAGGGAGGTAAGCCCTTGCCACCAAGTCGATGGCGGGGCTACAGTAAGCGATGGGTATTTGATAGTTTAATTAAAGTTGAGTTAAAACTCCAAGGGCTTGCCCAGATTTCTAAAACACCAATGACCAATGGGCTTTCTATTGTTGAGGATGGCTAGGGAAGGAGGCTATTTACGAGTTTTCTCTGGGTTATAGAAGCCCTGATTATGTTTTGGTTATCAGAGGGAAGGCTATCTTACTGAAGACTAGTCAATTCATAAAGTGGTGTTGCCATCTTTGAAAACTTTGGCACTCATTGTCTACAATATTCAGTTAAACCCAGAAATCTTATTAACTGGTATTTTATAAGGGTTCTAGGATAAGTTTGGACAGACTTTAGTCTGTTGAGAGAATTTTTTCCCTCCTTAGATATGTCACACACTAAAAAATGGACTATGTTCTGGCTAAATTGTAATTTGTTTGGGGAGGTTTTATGTCCCTTTTCTACTAAGGCTGAAAGGAAGTAAATGGAATGCTTTTTCAGGCTACCTTGTTTTCTGAACAAAGTCGAAGATCATCTACATTTTATATCAGAACTGAATCACAAGGGAAATTTAGATGGTTTGATTTTTGATAGGAGACCTAGGTAAAATAAGAGGATATTTCAGTGAACCCCATGGTCATGACTGTCCAAGTGTACTGCTGTCCTCCCCAAGTAAAGGCAAAGACGTATTGATTGTCTTCTTCTAGAGGCACACTGCAAAAGGCTGAGCAAAAATTCATTAGTGAAACAGTGGCTTCAGGCATAATTGTTGTCAGGATGGTATTTGGTTTAGGTACTACCATGAGTAGGAGAGAATGATTTTGTTGATGGCCCTGAGGTCTTGAAAAAAATTAGTATCCTCCTCCATTTGGTTTCTTTCCTGGCAAGATAGGAGTACAACCAGGACTAATGAATAGGAAGAAATTTTTGGATATAAAGCTTTTAACTGTAGGTGTGTGCCCTTCCTTTGCTTCTGTCTTCAAAGGATATTAGGAAAGTTTTGGTAATGGTTTGGTAAGATCTATCTGACCTTTAATAGATTCTGCTTCAATTATTTTTCCTATGGCATTAATTCCTATGTCAATTATTTTTTTAAAAAACATAATTTTTAGAACACTTTTAGGTTTACAATAAAATTAAGAGGAAGGTATAGATTTTCCTATATACATGTGGATGTATATAGGAATATACATATGCATAGGCTTCCCCATTATCAACATCACTAACCAGAATTATATATATAAAACAACACAAACACACACACACACGCACATATATATATATTATATATATATATATAATTTTTTTAACCAAAATGAACTTACATTTTCACATCATAAGCACCCCAAAGTTCATAGTTTACCTCAGTATTTTACATTCTGTGGCTTTGGACAAAAGTATAATAATATACATCCATTATTATAATTCATACATTTTCAGTGCCCAAAAATCTTCTGTGCTTTGCCTATCCATCCCCCAAACTCAAACCCATAGCAAACATTGATTTTTTTATTGTTTCCGTAGTTTTGCCTTTTCTAGAATGTCATGTCGTTGGAATCATATGGCATGTACCTTTTCAGATTGTGTTCTTTCACTTAGACCTTTCCATTTTCTCCTTGTCTTTTCATGACTCAATAATGCATTTTTTTTTAGCATGAATAATATTCCATTGTCTGAATGTACTGCAGTATATTCATCCATTCACCAAAGCACATCTTGGTTCTTTCCAAGGTTTGGTGATTATGAATAAAGCTGCTATAAACATCCGTGTTCAGGTTTTTATGCAAATGTAAGTTTTCCTTTCCTGTAGGTAAATACCAAGGAGCATAATTGGTAGATCTTATTGTAAGAGTATGTTATTCCTTGTGAGAAATAGCCAAATTGTCTTCTGAGGTGGCCATCTCATTTCTGTCTTTCCACCACCATTGTATAAGAATTCCTGTTGCTTCATATTCTCACCAGCATTTGGTGTTGTCAGTGTTCCAGATTTTGGCCAGTCTAATGGTATATAGTGGTATCTTATTGTTTCAGTTTGCATTTTCCTGATGACATAAGATACGGAACATCTTTTTATCTTTAGGATAACTGTCCTTTCTCAGCTGTGTCTTTTGCAAATATTTTCTCCCCACCTGTGGCTTATCTTCTAATTCTCTTGACATTGTCATTGCATAGTAGAAATTTTTAATTTTAATTAAATCCAGATTAGCAATTATTTCTTTCAGGGATCATGCCTTTGGTGTTGTATCTAAAAAGACATCATCATATCCAAGGTAATCTAGATTTTCTCCTATGTTATCTTCTAAGAGTTTTATAGGTTTTCATTTTATATTTAGGTCTGTGAGCCATTTTGAGTTGATTTTTTGTGAAAGGCATCTGGTCTGTGTCTGGTTTCACTTTCTTTGCATGTGGATGTCCAATTGCTCCACCACCATTTTTAGAAGAGATTTTCCTTTGAAATTGGAATAAAATACAAACTTTTACCTTTGCCGCCAAATTCCTACATGATCTCAGCCTTGTTACATTCCAGATTTCACATCCTACTCTTTTCTCCCTGATCACTAGTATTCAATCACCCTAATCTTATTTCTCTTTCTAGATCAAGCCAAATTCATTCCTACTTCATGACCTTTGCACTTTGCACCCCATGACCTTTAATGAGCTAGTTGTTTCTCTACTCAAGTTTTACTGCCATAGAGAACATACTTTTGACCAAACCACGAGTTATTTTCTATCACATTAAGCTGTTCATTTCATTCATGGCCTTTGTCAAAATTTGAAATTATCTTTTTAGTTTTGTATTTTCATTTTTATTGTGTGTTCCTCAAGAACACATTGACAAATTTATGAGGGAACTTGCATTATTTTTTACAGTTCTGTTCTCAGTATAACCACCTCAATAAGTTTTTATTTAATAAAAAAATGATCATTGTTGTCAACAGCATGAAAAATCTCACAACCTCCCAAATAACCACATTATATAATAATGACTTATGTTTAGCAGATAGTAAAAATTGCTATCTCTATTATTTTCACTTCCAATAGAAATTTTACAAAGTCACGCTTGTAATAAAGTTACACTTGTGAGAGACAATTGAATAGATATTAGCAGAGACAAGTGGGATAAAAATTAGCACCCCTGAAATCTATACACAACATCGATTTTTAAATGGTGCCTAAACTACATGCAATTCTCCTTCACAGGATGATTATTCAGACTGAGTGATTGTTCATTGAATCAAAGTCTATTCATATGTTCCAAATGCACTGGCTTTAGAAATGATTTTGAACATAGTTACTGAGAGTCAAAAAAGGGAAAAAGAAAGCAAGATTTCTGTCATAATGTTCAAAGCATGTGTAGCTCTAACCCTGCCCACCCTTCACCACCCCTCCTCCTAGCTCAGGCTAGATTTAAAAAGAAAAGAAAAAGGATTCAAAGAGTTAGAAATACACATTTTCCATCATTCTATAGCAACCAAATGAAACGTTTAAAAATCAATTGTGGTTGATTTTTTTTTTTTTTTCTGCACAAAAGAAGTTGATAAATTTTATAGATTGCATTTTGTATTGCTTTTGAATAATTCACAGTGGCAATATGGAGTAGAGCTACCTTATATTTAGGGTTTACTCTGGGCCACTAACTTTTCTCATTTAATCCTGACAATTATTTAATGACATTGATTAGAATAATCAGTTTTACAAATGAGACCTTGAAGTATAGAAAAGTTAGGCAACTCCTTCAAGGTTACACAAGTCTGAGTAATAAGGATGGAACATATTTTCAGGTTTGTCTGACTATATAAAGCCAGGGTCTTTTCCATAAACAGTTATCTCGTATTTTCTCACCTACTGACACATGGGTAGCATATCTTTTCATCCTTATTTATCAACTTCTCTTCTCTCTCTAACATTAAGCATCACTATTATATCTTATTATTGTAACAGGATTTTATCATTAATTTTCACAAGCATTTATTTTAGAATTAAAAAAAAATGTTAGAATTGAAGATGGACCTTCAAGATACTCTCATAATCTGCTGATGGGAGTATACACTGGTAGGATCTAACTGGAAAAAAATACATTTTAAAAGCTTTAGAATATATTAACTGTCACAGTGTATCTACTTCTAGAAATACCATCTTAAAAATCTTACGGGTAAATTAAATATGATTATATGATATCACTATATATAAAACAAGAATTATGAAAATCCAAGAATAATCAACTAATTAGTAGAGGATTGATTAAATAAATGATGGGATGTTATGCTGCCATGGAAATTGTGTTTTTGAGGAATATTTATTTACGTGGAAAAAAGTTCACAAAATATTTGATTAAATAGGAATGCAAAACTGAATATAGGATAAAATCCCAATTTCAGTATAATATGTGGAACTGTATATTAGAATAGAAGGAAATAAATACATATGTCTGTTAAAGATGAATTTTCTAGTCCAAAAGAAGAGTCTAAATCCGTGAATAGTTGTTGTGTTTGTTTTTTTTTCTTGGATGAAGAACATTTACACAGAATCACAGAGTAACACAGCTTTATAAAAAAACATAAGTAAGCATTAATATTGCCTTAAGTATGCTGAGACAAAGTGGGAATGACCTGGGTGGGTTCTCACCCAAAGACAGTTGAGTTACTACATCAATGCTAAGCAGATTCTAGTGCCTTCCTACAGCTGAGAAGGGGATTGGGAATTGGTGTTATTTAAGTTACATGGGTATCTTTAGAATGATAAATTCTATCTCTCTGATTAAATCAAGGACAGGGAGCTCCGTCAGGACATTTTAGCAAAGGCTACTCCAGATAAAAGGAAAGACACTGTGTTCTCAATCTATTCTCTTTTTTTCCCCCAAACACAAAGTGACCTAAATGGACCAGTTGAGTATCTCTGACCTGATGTGGGAAACAAAGGCAGAAGAAAAATTATTAAATTTCCTTACTACATACAGCTCATTGAGAAGTCCTTGAAACAGGCAGAGAAACCTTCCTCTAGGGACTCAACTGCCTTGATGTCAATGTCGACTCCTTGCTAAGGGCAAAAGACCAACTTAGCCTGACCGCCCCCCAACCCTATAAGTCTGCTTTAACATATAAAAATTCCTTCTGAAATTATCCTTTATCTCTAAACCCCCAAGATATGTGTTGGCAATCATCCCCCAAGGATATGGCCCACCAGTATACATCTGACAGGTCTCATAATTAAGGTTTTATTAGACAGCAATAAATGACCTTTTCCAAACAATAGCTAAGTCCCCTCAAGGTCCTGGAAACCTTGTTTCCAAAATTCCTTAGAGACTTACACTATCCCTAAACACCCCTCCCAACTTGTAGGTATAAAATCACCACCCCTCACAACCCCATTGCTATTCTTTCTGCCCATGGGTCCTGTCCCCGTGCTTTAATAAAATCACCTTTTTGCACCAAAGCTGTCCCAAGAATTCTTTCTTGGCCATCGGCTTCGAACCCTAATGTATTTCCTACGCCATGGCCCTTTTCATAACACCAAGGCATTTAGGAGGTAAACACCTTTTATCTTATTGAGGATGAGCATTTTTAAAGGAGATACATATATGTATATAAAACATAGGGGATATATATATCTCCTAACCTATATATATGTGTACACACACACACACAAGACAGGAGCTATGTCTCTATTCAATGTTAGTTAGGTTCTGATGATGACAAGACATAATACAGTGACCCTAGGATTGATGAAAAGCAGAATTTTTTTTTTTATTTACAACTTCAGAGGAGAGAAGACTGCCACACAGGGCCATAAAGGGGGTTGCTCTGAGGAAAGGGTTAGCAGCAGGCTGGAATTTTAAGAGGTAGTTTATGTGTGACAAGCTGGCTTCCTGTGGATTGGGTGTTTTGAGTATTTCCATGGGTATAACAAAGAAGTACCTGTCCCTAGATGTTTGGCATCTGGGATTTATGGCAGCTGGGTGTGTGTGTTGTAACCCAGGAGTTAGAGTCTATAAGGGAACTGGTTGGGATACAGGCTTAACAAACTCTTTCAGAGTGGAATTGAGAGTTTTTTAGCTATGATCTCAAAACTGGATCAAGACAGCCCCCGTGAAATATGATAGTATAGTCTCTCCAGGAAAATACATTTTTTAAAGCACAGTCAGTAATATACCAAACATAGCTTTGATTCTTGAATTCAAACTGTTTTATTGCAAGCAAGTTGCATCTGTAGATCTCTAAGTGTGTGTGTGTGTGTGTGTGTGTGTGAGAGAGAGAGAGAGAGTAGAGAGAGAGAGAGAGATCCTTCAATCTTTAACTGCTTTAGAGGCAATTATCAAAAGGAAGCAAGTTGTTTTTCAAAGAAGCTATTGGAAAGAAATAGGCTAGGCCCCAGCAATTGATTATTTCAAAGTCTCTTTATAAAGACATTCACTGATAATGTAATGCTAAACTTAAAAATGAAACATCCAGTTATTTTACCAGCAAAATAAGTTTGTTCTGGAATATCAGAGGAATTGTAATTTGGGACAAGCAAAGTATGGTGAACCATAGCAAAGTCCAAAGAGACAAAGGGAAGGTCAATTTTGATTAGGTTTTAGGTGGAAATTGGACAGGGTTTTTGAACAAAAATTCATTGGAGAACAACAGGAGTAGGAGATTATGTGTTTCTCATCGGCTGTAAGCAGTGGGTAGTGCATTGTTGCTGGAGCAGGCAGAGATCTTCCTTCATTTTCTTTTTTTTTATTATTCTTATGTTAATCCCCTACATTACATCATTAGTTTTAGATGTAGTGTTCCATGATTCATTGTTTGTGCATAACACCCAGTGCTCCATGCAGTACGTGCCCTCTTTAATACCCATCACCAGGCTAACCCATCCTCCCACCCCCCTCCCCTCCAGAACCCTCAGTCTGTTTCTCAGAGTCCATCCTCTCTCATGGTTCGTCTCCCCCTCCGATTTCCCCCGCTTCATTCTTCCCCTCCTGCTACCTTCTTCTTCTTCTTTTTTTTTTTTTCTTAACATATATTGCATTATTCTAAAAAGCAGGAGATAATATTTCTATGTGAAAAATGTCCTCCCTTGTCAAATAATTCTAATCTTCCTTTCTTCCTGCTGGTTACACAGGCTGCACAAGTGGTATGTGTGTGAGAGCGCCCCCTGCAGAGCTTCCTGACTTTTTTTTTTTTTTTTTAAGATTTGTTTATTTTGAGAGAGAAAGAGAGAAAGAGAGGAGGTGAGCTGGGGGGAGGGGGAGAGGCAGAGGGAGACAGAGAATCTAGGGGCACCTGGGTGTCTCGGTTAAGCGCCTGCCTTTGGCTCAGGTCATGATCCCGGAGTCCCCAGATTGAGCCCCAGGAGCCAGGAGTCCGCTTCTCCCTCTCCCTCTGCTCCCCCCAACCTGTGCCACATGCTCATGCTCTTCTCTCTCTCTCTCTCTCTTGCTCACTCCCTTTCTCAGATAAATAATCTTAAGAAGAAAAAAAAAAAAAAAAAGAATCTCAAGCAGTCTTCATGCTGAGCACGGAGCCCAACCCAGAGCATGATCCCATGACCAGAGATCATGACCTAACTGGAAATCAAAAGTCAGCCACTTAATGGACTGAGCCACCCAGACACCCCTGAATCCATTTTTAATGAGGCTTCCTTTATTCATTTTCACAGTGGAAATATTACCATTGACTATCTTGTGTGGTTTTTATTTTATTGTTATACATACGTATTTTTATGAAGTTTTCTGCAATGTACATGTTTATTTTTTATAAAATGCCAAAATAATCAGTATAGAAAATATCATCCAATTTAAAAGATCATTATATTCAGATATATTCTGGATAAAGGATCTACTAAATATTAGCTTTCTGATATCACATTAAAATGTTATTGTTTTATGAATGACTATTCTCATTTTTAAATGAGGTTGACATTTCAATCATCTTTATTATTGTACTATTTATTAAACATTTCCCATTGTCATAAACACTGTTCATATGGACAGAAGATAAAAATACTTCTTGGGGAGTTTACTTTCAAAGAGCTTTGACTTTTTTTGATGGAAGTTTTATTATTTGGAATTCTTGTGTTATTTTTTCTAATGATCTGATTGTGTGATGACCTTTAAGATTTTGTTGATTATATATCCTAGCTCATCACCATTTCATAAGATTTTTTTTCCACAGGAGAAGCACAAATATAAGTAAAGCATTAGGATATAGGGAGAATAGTGAGTTTTTGTTGTTCCTTCATGAAATAAGGAAGAAGATCAAAGATCTATAGGTGGTTGTCAAAATGAGGCAAATTCAAGTTCAGCATAAAAAAATTGTGATAACTGAAGAATTTGAAACACAGAATGAGTAGACTTGCAAAATTTTAAGCTCTTCCAAATACAGAATGGAGTAGAAATTGGATGATTATCTTCAGGAATATTTCATAAGGAACTCATCTTGAGAGAGAAGAATCATGACTTTTAAGATTAATTCCAATTATGCTATTTTGTATTTTTAAAAGTTTAGATAGGGGGACCTGGGTGGCTCAGTTGGTTAAGCGTCTGACTCTGATTTTGGCTCAGGTCATAATCTCAGGGTTGTGGGATCAAGCCAAGTTTCAGGCTCATGCTCAGTGGGGAGTCTGCTTGAGATTCTCTCTCTCCCTCTCCCTCTTCCCCTTCCCCCTGCTCTTTTTCATTCTCCCTCTAAAATAAATAAATAAATCTATTTTAAAGAAAGTTTAGATAGTCTGGAACCAAACTAAAATGAAATCACTTGTAACGGGGACAAAATGGAGGTGGTCAATGCGAAGTATAAAGGAGAATGAAACTTGGCCTCACCTAACAGTAATTTACAGTGATTCTTAGAGATCAGCAGAAGACTGCCAGCCCATCTTCAAATGCCAAGTCTATTCACTGCATCTCTGGATTTCCTTATTTCCCTACTCAGCTACCCTGATCCAAATAAGGAATAAGACCACAAGGCAACCGATCAACTGAAAAAAATAAATAAATAACTTCCATATTTATCCCATAAAAATCTATTAGTCTGTGAGCAACCTTCTCACAACCCATTGCTCCCATAGTCTTGTGTTTTCCAGCTTGTGGGTTGAAACTCTTGTAATAAAGTCATCTTTCTGCTTTGTTTTACTCAGGTGTGCAGATTTTGGTTTTTGACAAATGGTAAAATGTTTATACTTTGAAAATGGTGACTTTCATTAAGACATAGGCTATGATTGAGCTAAGTGGGTTGTTTATTTTTTAAATGTTTCTACCCTGATTATAATGGCAATGATTAGATCTATGCAGAGATCCAGAGCAGTAATAATAACACTTTGATTGCATTGATATAAGCTCATATTTATATCATCTTAAGATAGCCCTCAGGAAACTAAATGTGAATTCTGTATTGACCCTGCCACCGGGTTTATTTTTAGTTTTGTGTCATTATTGTTTTTGTTGTTGTTAGTTTGTCTGGTAGTTTTCTTATATATTTGCATGACCTATTTATATACTAAGGTTAAACACAGTGATCTTATAGTCTAATATAAATATTGTGCAAACCACTGATTTGCAGACCCATAGACATCATTCATTATGATCCCATTAATATTGGACTGTGATCTACTTACCATATATTTTCTATGGAGTAATAAAGTAGGATTATAACTTCAAGTCAAGCATCCATCTCATTGACTTCTATCTTTTTCTTGTCCAATAGGATTTGGGGAAAAAAGCAAAAAAAATTCAAAATATATCATCTCTAACTGCCAGATGAAGATTTTGGAGGTACGTGTGCTGGGCTAGTTTTGCTGTCTAAAACAAAATCTGATTAGTGGCAACTTGGACTGTGCAAACTATCCTTTGTAGTTCTTCATGATGGTGGTATAAGTTACCACATCATAACACTTCCATGGCAGATATTAAGATTTTTTTCTTAGGAAGTCCTGATACAGTGAAGAAGCACTTGCCAATTTCTATTCTCCCACCATGGCCAATTTCAAGCTGACATGGTGATGTCACTGATCATGGAGTTGGCAGAAAACACAGCTCAAGAAAGCTAAGTCATCTCCAACACACACACAGTAGGATTTGGGTTACCTTTTATATTCTTGATTATATAGTTTAACTGTTGTGTTGTGTGGGGGAATGAAGAGGTATATATTTGTTCTCCTTGCTCTACTCTGGCTATTCATCATTTGTAAATAACATGTGTTTTACTTTTTTAATCTCAGTCTGTGACTTTTATGATATTTTGGCTCATAGATGGACTTTTTAAATTCATGTTTTTATTAATATGTTTTTGCCATGTTTAAGAAAGTCCTTCCCTCCCCAAAAGTCATAGAGATATCCTCCTATAGATTCTAAAAAATTAAAGAATTATTTTTGTTTGCATTTAGGTCTTTGATCCAAATAGAATTGATCTCTTTGTGCGAAGAAAAGGAAATTTTTTTTATTTTACTTTCCCACATGAATAGCCAGTTGTCTCATTTATTGAATTGTCTATCCATATCTACTTATCTACAATGACATGCCTGTAATATACAAGTTTCCATAAAAGTATGTGTTAGTTTCTGAGTTCCCTATTTTGCTCTGTTAGGCCATTTATTACATCTTTTACAATACTGGACTATCTTATTATTCATAATGTTTATAATAAGTGTTGAAATCTGATAAGACAGTCAGCTCACTTTTTCTTTTTTGAAATTTTCTTGTATATTTTTTTCTGTATGTTTTACATGAAGTTTAGAGTTATTTTGTTAAGTTCTACAAAAAAGCCTATTAGGAATTTGTCCAGAATTATAATGAAATTTTATATTGATTTAGAAAGAGTGAACATTTTTATGTGTTGGACCCATAGACATTATGAAATTCTCATTTCAAGGACTCTTCTTTAATGTCTTTAATAAAATATTGTATTTTTTCTCCATAAAGATAAGATAGATACATTTCTCAACAAATTATAGGCTTTGCCAGTATTTCAAACAATGTTTTAACATACCATTTTTACAACTGCCTTGTGCTTATATAAATCAAGCAACCCAGCTGAACTTCTTACTACTAAAGTATATTTACAGATTTTCTCAGGTTCTGAGGAAGAAGATTCTATTGCAAATAATGACAAAATTAGTTCTGTTTAAGTGCTAATTAGGTCTAATGATTTTTCTTGACTCACTGCACTAGTTAGGAACTCCAGTAAAGTTTTGGGGAAAGGTAGTAATTCTTTATTTGTTCCTGGCTTTAAAAGAAATATTCCTTATGTTTTTCTATTATGAATGATGTCTATTGTAGGTTTGTGTATTTATTTTGTTGCTATTTGCATTACTTTTCAATTGCTATATAACAAATTACCACAAACTCAGCAGCCTAAACAATACATATTCATTATCTCACAGTTTCTGTGGATCAGGAGTGTAGCATGTTTTAATTGGGTCCTCTGCTCAGTGTCTCAAAAGGCTAAAATCAAAGTTTGAGCTGGTCATGTCTCACCTTTAGACACCACTGGAGAAAGATCTTCCATGGCCATTCAAATCATTGGCAGAATTCAGTTCCCAACAGTTGTAGATCTGAAGACCCCATTTTCTTGCTGGTCGCCTGCTGGACAGGCTTCCTGGGGTAGGTGTTAAGTCCTTGCCACACACTCTGCTAATCTGAATCTCATCCTACAGGGAAGGTCCAATCTCCTTTTTAAAAGCTCACCTGAAACCCTCAGGCTCCTCAGGATAATCTCTTTTTCCTTAACTCAAAGCAGTGGATTTGCAACCTAAATTACATCTAAATCTATGGAAATCCTTCACCTTTATCATATAGGCAAACTAATCACAGGAGTATTTTTTTTTTATATTCAATATCCTATCCACATTCAAGAATAGGGGATTATACAGGGTGTGTGCACAAGAGGGCAGGATTCTTGAGGATCAACTTAGATTTCTGTTATCACATTATTCTTTACCAAATTAATATCATCCTTTTCAATTCTTGGTTTACTAAGACATTACATTTTTAAATATACTTATCCTTATACCTCCTTCACAAGAATCAAGGCTAATCTTAAAGTAAATTAAAGCAGGTAGTATAAACTTCAAATTTGATTTTTTTCCCAAATTTATTTTGACTATCCTAAGTCCAATGTATGTTAATATATATTTTAGATGCAATTGACCTTTTTTTTTTTATTTTTTTTTAGCTTAGAGACCTGATATTCTCTGACGTTACTTATAATTTCTAGCATCTTTATGGTGGGATTATTAGAATTGTCTATGTACACAATCACATTGTCTGAGATAAAGATGGCTTTTCTTCTTTCTTTCCAATTTGTATACCTTTTATTCTTTTTTTCATCTAATACATTGTTTAGATTTTCCAATGTTGAATAGGAGAGGTAAGAATAGAAGACTTTGTCTTGTTCACAATCTTAGAGAAAACAAATTCTGTCTTTAAACATTGAAGAAGTCATCTGTAGGTTTTTCATAGAGTCTTTTTATCAGATTGAGGAATTTCTTTTCCATCGCAGCTTCTCAAAAATTTTTAACATGAGTGGTATTGCATTTTATCATATATGCATTCTGTATCTCTTGAGATGATTTTTTTTTTCCTCTTTTCTTCTGGAGATTTGGTAAATTATATTGTTTTATTTTTCAATGTTAAACCAACCTCTCAATTCTGATACAAACTCCATTTTTTCACGGTGTTATCTTTTTATATATTGCTGAATTTGATTTGCTACATTTGATAAGAATTAAGTTATAATGCATCTGTGTTTAAGAGGAGTATTTGACTTAGTTTTCTTATAATTTCTTGTCTGATCATATAATATTGTCACCAAATGACTTAGAGGTATTCATTCCTCTTGTATTTTCTACAACAGTTTGTACTGAAAGGGTATTATTTCATTTTTAAATCTTTGACCAGTGAAATCATTTGGGCTCAATGATTTGTTTAAAGATGACACCCAACTTGGAAATTGGAGAAGAATTTAGTTCAATTTTGCTACGGATACTGACATATTTGATGCAATTCAGTAATTATTTACTGAGAATTCTGATGTATCTGAGGCATTTAGCAGAGTACTGGGCAAATGAAAGAGGCAGTCCTTGTTCTTTAGGTTTGTTAGAGGCATAAGAAAGATAACACTTAGAATAGTAATGATAAAGGGTGATGTTTACAGGTAAAGGAATAACTAAAGTTTTAGAAGTAAGAAAGCACGGAGAATATATAGAGGACAGAAAGTAAGTAAGTTTTTAGGAGTGAGTAGTTCTTAAAGGACAATAATTACTACACATAGTCAGATATTTGAGTATCATGTTAGGTGGCTATATATATATATATATATATATATATATATATATATTTTGTGTGTGTGTGTGTGAAGATTTATTTATTTTACAGAAAAAGAGAAAGAGAGCGAGTGAGCATGCACACTTGGGGAGGGGGCAAAAGGAGAGGGAGAGAGAGAGAGAATCCCAAGCAGACTCCCTGCTGAGCACAGAGCCCTATGCCAGGCTCAATCCCACAACCCTGAGATCATGACCTGAGCCAAAATCAAGAGTCCTACGCTTAACAGACTGAGCCACTCAGGTGCCCCTAGGTGGCCATATTTTTGTAACACCTGTATCAAAATCTACTTAATAGTTTCCTTTAATCAATCTTTACTTATATGACTTACATATATACAATATTTCTTTACACATGTATATGTGTATATATGTGTGTGTATATGTGTGTATAAAAATGTTTATCTGAGTATCACCTAAAATTAATGTACACACCATCAGTGACACAGCCAATAGCATCTTCATGACTCATTGGGAAATGCTGAGGATAATTATTAGTGAGAGAAATATGAAGTACATCTTAATTATAATGTAGGCAAACTTAAATGCCGTACTGAGAACTAGTTATTATTCAGCAACCTGTGCAGACCCACAGGGCTTTTCTCAACTGGAAATTGCCATAATCAGAAGTATGCTTTAGAATGATTGATCATGAAAGGATATATAGAAGAATAACTAGATAATGAGGATACTAGCGGACATGCAGGTAGGAAGCTGTTATAATGGACAATCTGATTTTAAATCTCCATTAACTTTTGTCCTTTAATGATACAGATTTAAGTAAATTTGTTGATTATATGATCAGAAGAAATTGTTGGTTTAGATTTGATTTTGTTTACTTCCAACAGAAAATTTAATAGTGGATTATTATATTGTTTGTATAACATTCATTATAGACTTAACATGACTTAAGGAAGGAAATGAATAGCTAAAATAGGTATTGCAAACCCTCATTTTATTTTATTTTTTATTTTTTTAACATTTTACTACTTTTATTATCCTTAGTTATGAGAAACTTTAATCTGAGTTTTAAATGCTTGTCAAATGAATTTAGAACTCTTTAAAATTGTCAAGTGCTCATAAGATACAAGATATTATTAGTATGAATACTCAAAGCACAGGGAAGAGAAAATTCAAGTAAATAATTTGTAAATTCCTTTCCCTTGATCACCTTTAAGATCGTCTTACATATGAGGTAACAATAGGGGAACGATACATTATTTAATACATTCTTTGGGGATATTTGCCTATTATTGAAAGAAAGAAACTGGGATTCACAAATCATGCAAACTCAGAAACTAGACCATCCACTTTTTTTTGTTATGTTAATCACCATACATTACATCATTAGTTTTTGATGTAGTGTTCCATGATTCATTGTTTGTGCATAACACCCAGTGCTCCATGCAGAACGTGCCCTCTTTAATACCCATCACCAGGCTAACCCGTCCTCCCACCCCCCTCCCCTCTAGAACCCTCAGTTTGGCAAACCCTCATTTTAGAAAGACAATTTTCTGTGAATTTTCTTGAAGGGAAAGGTAAATGTGCCTATTCATTTTGTCAAGGAATCATTTCCTAAAATGTAGTTAAATGTCATTTCTAAATTTTAAAGTTATATAATCAAAATATTTTTGATTGGAAAAACATGTACTTAAACTAAAAGAGTAAGCAATTTACAGTAAAGAGTAATTTATAAAATAAATGGGAGTGATTTTTAAGATATGTACAATATTTATATAAGGAAAGTAGACAAGTTTTCAGAGGATCTTAAAAAAGGGACTTGAATAATCATATTTCTCAACTTAAAAGTGCATCTGTTCTAAAGATATCATTTACCCTTAAGTAAGATATAATTTTATGAAAGTTCAATAACAATGCTAAATGGAATCTTCTTACAAGCATATAATTCATGGGAATGTTTTGTACAAATATTTTAAGTCATTTTAAATCTGGCATAATTAAGACCATGTGTTCCTGGCAATATGACAAAAATAAAAGTTTCAATAATAAAACAAAAAATTACATGTAATAACTTTATTGATCATAAAATGGCATGTAAACTTGGTAAAATTAAGTAAAATATTAAATACATGCTATTGATAGAAGAGGCTAAGCTTTGGGTGAAATATTATATTCATGTATCATTCCACAAACCAAAAGAAGTCTCATTACATAAAATAATACATGTGAAAAAAAGAAACCAGGAGTGCCTGGGTGGCTCAGTCAGTTAAACGTCTGACCTTGGCTCAGGTCATGATCTCAGGGTCATGGGATTGAGCCCCAGGTCAGGCTCAAGAGGGAGTCGCTTGTCCCACTCCCTCTGCCCCTCCCCCTCTCATGCGCTCTCTGTCTCTCTCAAATAAATAAATAAAGTCTAAAAAAACAGAAACCATAAGAACATTAGAATTCTCTTATAAAAGTAAATTCTCTTGTAATGTAAAAGTACAGGGCTTTCTAATGACAAAAATAATATAAAGCAGTACTGATATAAGTGAATCTGATAAACAAAAAACTTCCAACATAAATAAATGAATAACAGACAAAAACCCAAGAAGAATATCTGTGGCATATATCACAGATTAATCAGGAGTAAGATTGTTATAAATGGAAGTAAATGCATACAAATGGAGTGATTAAGAAGACCAGCCACTCTGGAAAACAGTATGGCGGTTCCTCAAAAAGTTGAAAATAGAGCTACCATACCACCCAGCAATTTCACTACTGGGTATTTACCCCAAAGATACAAATGTAGGGATCCGAAGGGGTAAGTGCACCCCAATGTTTATAGCAGCAATGTCCACAATAGCCAAACTATGGAAAGAGCCAAGACGTCCATCAACAGATGAATGGATAAAGAAGATGTGGTATATATATTATACAGCCATCAAAAAAAACCAAAAAAAAAACCCTGAAATCTTGCCATTTGCAATGATGTGGATAGAACCAGAGGGTATTATGCTAAGCGAAATAAGTCAATCAGAGAAAGACATGTATCATATGGTCTCACTGATAATGAGGAATTCCTAATCTCAGGAAACAAGCTGAGGGTTGCTGGAGTGGTGGGGGTGGGAGGGAGACATTGGGGAGGGTATGTGCTATGGTGAGCGCTGTGAATTGTGCAAGACTGATGAATCACAGACCTGTACCTCTGAAACAAATAATACATCATATGTTAAAGAAAAAGAAGATAGTAGGAAAGGAAAAATGAAGGGGGGGGGGAATCAGAGGGGGAGACGAACCATGAGAGACTATGGACTCTGAGAAACAAACTGAGGGTTCTAGAGGGGAGGGGGGTGGGGGGATGGGTTAGCCTGGTGATGGGGATTAAAGAGGGCATGTTCTGCATGGAGCACTGGGTGTTATACACAAATAATGAATCATGGAACACTACATCAAAAACTAATGATGTATGGTGATTAACATAACATAATAAAATTAAAAAAAAAAAGAAGAAGACACATTCTTCTGACAGACAGCATAGGGTCACAGCCCAGCAACAAAGCTTAGACTTCAGGTAATTTACTTAATTTTTCTGTGCTTCATTTTCCTTATCTAAAAATTGGGCATTATAATATCTACTTTGCAAGTTTTTTTGAATATTAGATGCATTTAAAGATGATTTATCATGATGTCCAGCTTATAATACACCCTCAATATTGAATATTGCTAATAGTGAATATCCCTTAAATCAGCAGTATTGCTTAAACCAGCTTGGTTGGGTTTTTTTTTAATCACTTATTTCTAAAAGAATCATAAAATACTTAGAACTTAATACTTGAAGTTAAGGCGGAGTAATTAAAGACAAAAAGGTAGAAACGCTGGACTGAGAGAATGAACACTAGCTATGGTGGAGAGAGAAGTCAGTGAGCTTTGTCATGCAGGCCTACAAAGTCCAAACCACAACTCATTTTAATTTGTGACTTAGGTGATACCTTACTTAGTTTGCATCAGTGGAAAACATGGTAGGAAAACAAACACTTTTTACCACTTTCAAAGATGGCACATAATTGAGACATGAGTCTAGGTTGAAATGGGTTCCATGGAAGCAGAGGAAGATTGAATTTTTTTGTCTTTTGTTTTCAGTCCATAAACTGTGGGGATTGAAAGACGTGGATTATCGTTGTATCGCCATTAGAAACAATGTGAGCCAAAGCAAAATACAAGGAAAGCATAAGAAAGAAGATGGGGATCTGGGAAAACCCTGATCTCCCAGGCCTGTCCTAAATGCTTCCTATTAGGAACTTCTGTATGACAAATGTGACAAAATTCTTCATCGCAAAGCCGCTGCTGAGCTGCAGCCTAGGTCCGGAAGAAGATTCCAGGGGCCTGCCCGTTCGGATAGTGTTTTAAATTGTGCTAAGGCAAAGAACAATTTGGGGACCATTCAGATGAAATTTAGAGAGTAGACAGAACATAAAAGCTTATTTCTAAGAAATTCCCAAGCTGGTTTCCCAACTAAAGGGCAAAAAAGGAAAAAACAAAAACAAAAACAAAAACAAAAAAACTATGAAACAATAAGATCTCTTCTTTTAGCCATTAGACCCTGAAAGTAGTCTGAAGTAAATTTAGCAAAAGCCAGTCACATATTTGGGGAATTGTTTCCAACGTGACGTGAGCTCTAGAATAGAGAGCTTCCTCAAAGTCCGTCTCATAAATACCCTTAAACCTGGACAGGGTGTGATGCGCAGGATCCAGTGTTTTCACTTATCACTTATCACAAACACTGTACCAGAAAAACAGTTTGTCACTGTTTCATAAAAGTTTCCTCCCCGTTCCCAAAGTATTAACGTGGCTGGCCATACAGGAATAATGCGAGAGGGATGTGATCGGGTGGGGGGCTGAACAGGAGCCCCAGATCAGAGGAGAGGGACCAATGAGCCTGTGGTGGGGTGGGAAGAATCATCATACATTTTGCTCAGGGAAAGTGGAGCAAGAATTGCTGCTTTTGTCTCAAGTTAGTCACCCTAACAAACCTTAAATACATGTTCAGGCAGCCTGTGTTTCCAAGCTAATTGCGCCCTCTTCCTTACCTTTTTTTGGGTTGCATACACTTGCAAGGCACTTAGAATTATCTGGGAATCCTGCATAGAAAAATGGGGCTCAAAGGGGTAGCCTTGGACTGAGGAGGCTTTTACATTCCCTCCTTGGGCTGAAGAGTGTAAAGTGGGGGGAAGGAGGGTATTTAAATTGATCTTTTTATCAAATCAGATTTTATAGGTAATCATGTGATTTATTTGTATGGTCAGCCTAGAATATACTTACACGATGTAAAAAAAAAATACAAAACTAAATATTATTAAATCCTTCAATTTTAATTATTATCCATCCTCTTTTTTTTTTTTTAATGAATCCCATTTGTTTATTTTGTTTTAACATTTTTATTCTTCCATTCCAAAAATGGTCTACTTGGAGTTGAAATGTGTCAACTCTGAGCATACATTAGACTTTGGAAATTTTCCCAGTTCTGCCACTAACTGGCTTTGTGATCTAAACTAATATCACCCAGCCTCTCTAGCCATCAGTTTCATCATCTGTAAATTGAAGGAATTGTACTAGGCTATATCTTAACATAAATGGAACCCTCACAATCAGAGGCTTTAAGGAGAAGGTGCTAGCAAATGAGGCAGAGAAGAATGGTGCTAGGTATCTTACTCGTCTAAACATTTGTAAGCCAATCAGTAAAACAAATAAAAAATGAAATTGATTATCCAAATAATTGGGCATTATACTCATTGTGCTAGTGTATTATTTTATAATAAATTATCACAAGTGATAATGTGGCATATTTTAGTTTAAGTTAGGTTGTTATGTACTAATTTCTATAAAATCATAATTTGATATTTCATACATAAAATCACTATTTATTCAAACTGTAAAACTGAAACTGTAAATGATGTCCCAAGTTGTACCTTATTTTTAGGCCACCATCATATAACAAAACCCTTCAATTTAGCTCTCATTCCCACAAAATAGTTCATTAGAATGGGTATTTATGAAGACAAAAGAAAATATAATATTTTTATTTATTTAAATAAAATTTATTTTATAATAAAGTTTATAAAATAAATAAAATTTAACTTACATTTTAACTTATACAGTAAAATATATTCATTTGTGAGATGCATTTGAACAATTTATTTTATGTGAACTTCCCTATATCTTTCAGGATTATTTACTGAAGGATCCTAAAACTGAATTGGAGTACTTTAGACTCTATTATTTAAAAATATCTCAAAGTTTCATACGTATTTTCAATATCCATTACATCTTAATATAACTGTGATTTTTCAAATGTGATATTGTTTTAGTTAAATATTCCAAATTATACATGGCTCAGTAGTTGACATTTCCTTTTACTGGCTCTTTTGTTTATGTATATTGCAACATCAGTGACTATGTCATACGAGCAACCAAAATGCAATTCACTACTCAAAACATGTATCTTTAAAGAATCAAACACAAAGAATGAAGGGGGGGGGAATCAGAGGGGGAGACGAACCATGAGAGACGATGGACTCTGAGAAACAAACTGAGGGTTCTGGAGGGGAGGGGTGTGGGGGGATGGGTTAGCCTGGTGATGGGTATTAAGGAGGGCACGTTCTGCATGGAGCACTGGGTGTTTATACGCAAACAATCGTGGAATATTACACCAAAAACTAATGATGTAATGTATGGTGATTAACATAACAATAAAAAAGAAACTACACTTATCATGATGAAAAATAAAATAAAATAAATTAAAAAAAAGAATCAAACACAAATGAACTGTTAAATGGTACATCCTATAATTGATCTTGCCTTTACAAAATGTATACAGTGGCAATGTAAATAATGGGTGTATGGAAAACATGGATATCAGTACAAGTGGATTTTTTTTTATTATGTTCAGTTAGCCAGCACATAGTATATCACTCATTTTTGATATAGTGTTCAGTGATTCATTAGTTGCGTGTAACACCCTGTGCTCATCACAACATGTGCCCTCCTTAATACCCATCACACGGGTACCCCATCCCTCTCCCCCCTTCCATCTGTAACCCTCAGTTTGTTTCCCAGAGTCCAGAGTACAAGTGGATTTAGACATAATTTTAAGGTTTTCTTTCTGTATCAGGATTTAATATGAATCGTCCTTTTCAAATGGAAAGTTTACTATTTTGCAGTATATTACTATTTAATCACTTGTCTTTGACCTGTTCTGAGGGTAGACTAGAGGCTTATTGAAATACACTGCAAATCAAATTTAAAATGATGGTTTTCCTTTTTTTCTTTTTCTTGGAAAACATTTTCCAAGTACATGGGCTTCCTGGCAATGTATTCAGAACTTTGAACATAGACAAAGAAAGCTATTGACTGGCTTTCATTTAGAAAGGGCTTAAAAAGTTCACAGTCTCAAACACATTAATCAAAACTATCCTACTGCATTCTAGAAGATTGAAGTAGAAGAAAGCTGGCCAAAATAGTTTGTTTCTCTAAATGATTATCATATAGCAATCCATTTAATGATGTCACTTTCAAAATGTATAATTGTGGAATATTTTAAATGATTACCGTACATATTTTTGAAGCAGAAAATTGGATGCCTATTGATAATTTGCTTAGTAATGGAATGAACCCCTGAAACCAAGATATCCCTTCAAAGAATGCTTCCAGAAAATATGGAAAATATGTTTGTTTTCATTTGGGAAATGACAGGTGATCTTAAATTTTCAAAATAATCATAGCAGAATGAAGCACAAATTTGAACAGATTCTCAAAGAAAAAATATAGAGAACATCATATGTACTAAAGAGAGGGAAGTTTAGGTATTTTCATTTAGCATGAGAAATAATGGAATTTTATTTTAAAGACATCATTCCTTTCCCCATAAGCATCGTTCCTGGGATATTTGAAGTTTAGAGGAGGAAAACACTCAGCATTTAAATAATTCTCACATCATTAATTTTATGTACTCTGAAGTATATTTATATACTGCGGAAAACTGATTAAAGTAATAAATTCTATAACATTAATGCATTATTTTAATCTTCTTTCTTGATATTTGATATTCAAAATCACCCCAATGATAAATCTCAATTCATCTGAGATAACTCATTGTAAATAATATAAATAATATAGATAGATATAACATCTATAAATAATAGATAATATAACATCATATCTATGGGGAAATAAAATTCATCATGATATTTATTCAACTGTTACTCTATTGGAGGAGCAATGTATAGACAAAGAGTTCTAAAAGCCTACCTACCAGTTGCAGGTGCATCGCCTGTCTCAAACAATATCTTCTGGAAAAAGAGCTTCTTGAGAAAGTTTTCTAGTCATGCATTTAAATTGCTTTTTAAATTCCATAAGACACTTCCTTAGTAGAATAAGCTTATTCATATTTTAAGTGTTAGAGAGTACGATGTGGGTTTCATCCTTATGTTCCATACACTACACTACATGAGAAAAAAAGAAACTTTAGGGGAACAATGTATTAATCTGTTTCAACCCATGTGGCTTTGCACTCTAAAGCATTTGCATTGTACAGCTGGTTTTCAGGGGCCCTTGGTAGAGCCCCTGTGAAGTCCATGATTAGCTAAAACAATGGAATATTTTTTATATCTACTTTTATTTCATAGACACAGATTAAGACTCTAGTAAGTTTAATTCATGATTTGATCAAGTTTAAGAAAATACTTACATTTTTCAGGCATTGCTAACAAGGTACCTCTCCTAGTTTTCATATGCCTTTATTTTGCAATTGACTTATGGGGTTCTATTATATTTCTAACTGATAATTTTAGTTACTTAATTTTTGGATATGCCCATAGTTATGTAATAGATCAGCGGTCACAAATCAGTGTTAATAAACAAACACCTTTTACTAACCTTCTGACCCTGATTTGTCACTGATTATTTCCTCTAAAGTGACTTAGTTCTCATCCTTGCCAACCAGTGTGAATAGTAAATTTGAGAGAGAACGGATGCAGCTTAAATTTTCTTAGTGAACCTATCACTAATTTTAATCCTGTGGAGCAATAATCTGCTGTGAAAGAGATCTTGCATAGCCAAAGCAGGTAGAATCGTTTCAGTCACTTTACTTTGTGTCACAGATACAGACACATTTTCCTGATTTCTATAATGGGGTAAAAAATGGGGTAAAATATGAAAATTTAAAAAATATAAATGCCAATAGTCTTTTTTTCTCATTAAGATCAACTTTGGCATCAAGTAAGAATCCCATTTCGTTCAGATTTCAACCAGGACCAAATAAATGAAGTGCCCAATATATTCATTCATGTTGATGGATATGTCAAGAGTAGATTATAAGAGATTATATAATCTTTCCTTCTGGTCACCTAAATGGCAGAGTAGGAGAATATACATATATGATACCATATATCAATATACGTCTATATATGATATATATATTTCTCCTCAATAAAGTATCACAAAATCTTAATTTTATCCAAATCAATGGTATTTAGGTTTGTGTGGAGCAATTTAGATTTGTGTTAGAATGGTCTTCTAAAATGAAGAGTATGTTGAATATAATAAGCGCACTCAAAATTATTTTCTTTGATTCTCTTCACCTGCTTGGGCTACATAACAGTGCCAATGTACCCCACATTGAAATCTTCAGGTCACATTCGACCTTTCTCTTTCCTTAAAGCTATCTAATTAATCATGAGTCCTGTTGAGTCTAGCTCTGAACCATAATTCTAATCTCTTTCCTCCCACCTACATCATTAAAATAGTTAAATTCTGGTCTTATCCATCTTTTCATAAGATAATTTTAGCAATTGCTAACCCATCTACTTTCTATTTTTTTATTCCTTCAGTGTATATTCCATACATTAAAAAAATATAGTGCACGCTAACATTAGTGTTTGCTATGTATCAAATCACCCCTAAAACTTAGTGGCTTACAATAAGCATTTACTGTTAGAATTCTGTAGATTGGTTGAGCAGTTTTTCTGGTCTCGGTCCATTTGGCCGAGAAATTTTGGATTCTCTCTTTCATCTGTCGTCAGGTGGTAGGTCAGTTGGTAGCTCTAAGATTTAGGATGGCCTGACTCACATGTCTGGCACTGAGCAGGCCATTCTGAGTTTGGCCTCAGTCACAAGATTCCAAAAGCAACAGAGAAAGCTATCCCTAATAGTGCAAGCAGTTTTCAAGTATATATCAGTTTTGCCAATTTTCTTTTCAAATTAAGTCCTATGGCCAATCTAAATACAAAGGGTCGGAAATGAAAACATTTGATGAAAGAGAAAGAATTTGTAGTGGTTATTGCAATCTACCACTACTTCCCTTTTTAAAAGTGACTGCTTATTGCCACAAGTAGCTCTAAAATCTTTAGCATGGGGTGGGAGGATGGGTTAGCCTGGTGGTGGGTATTGAGGAGGGCACATTCTGCATGGAGCACTGGGTGTTGTGCACAAACAATGAATCATGGAACACTTCATCTAAAACTAATGATGTAATGTATGGGGATTAACATAAGAATAAAAAAAATAAAATAAATAAAATAAAATCTTTAGCATGGCATACAAGGATCTTGTCTGCAGGTCCTCTACTCAGCCATCGTCAATCTATTCATCAGCTTTATTGCACCTCTCTGCATGTGTTTTATCTGTCAAAGGGGATTTAATTTTCATGCAGTGCTTACTCTGCCATGAACACCCTACCCATACCTACTTCTTGTTCTAAATGCCTAATTCTTTTGTGCTAATTAAAGATTGGGTCACTAGACAGAGAAAGAAAAGTACCATATGATTTCACCCATATGTGGAATCTGAAATAGAAGACAGATGAACAAATAAAACAAAACAAAACAGAAACGGCCTCAGAGATACAGAGAACAGTCTGGTGGTTGCCAGGGGGCTGGGGGTGGGAGGATGGTCAGAATAGGAGAAAGGGATCAAAAGGTACAAACGTCCAGTTATAAAATAAATAAGACATGGGATACAATGTCCAGTATGTAGAATTTAGTTAATAGTATGTAATAACTTTGTTTGGTGACAGATGGTAGCTAGATCTATTGTGGTGATCAAAAATATCAATGCTAAATCACTACATGGTACACCTGAAACTAATACAATATTGTGTGTCAAGTATGTTTAAATTTGAAAAAAAAAAAATCATCAGGTCACTTTCTCCAAATGATCTCTAAAGTTTCAAAGACAGTTCCAGTAAAAATGGCTAACTTCACTTTTATAGATCTTTATATTTAAAACACCATATAGTATTAGAGTTATTTATTTGCTTTAACTTTTTTCTTCCCTGCCACAAACCCAAATTCGGAATACCAACTACTTAGGACAGGGATGCTAACGGTGTCTCTTTGTCCTCAAATCCTAGGATGGTGCCTCCGATGTTATATAATGAATGTTGTGGGACTGAATGTACTGAGACATTATTAGTCCCTTGTATGTTATAATTATAAGTGATCATGTGCTACCTAAGTTTTATTTATTTATTTATTTATTTATTTATTTATTTATTTATTTATTTATTATTTTTTTAAAAGATTTTATTTATTTATTTGAGAGAGAGAGAGCATGAGAGAGGGGAGGTCAGAGGGAGAAGCAGACCCCCCGACGAGCAGGGAGCCTGATGAGAGACTCGATCCTGGGATTCCAGGATCATGACCTGAGCCGAAGGCAGTCGCCCAACCAACTGAGCCACCCAGGTGCCCCTAAGTTTTATTTTAAACTAATGGAGCTATATAATGTTATATACTTATTCTTTTGTGTAATATTTTCTCTTATAACAGTGAAACCTCCTTCAAGGGGAAATGAACATTTTTATTTTTGTGTGTGGTTTAATATAAGTGTAGAAACAAAGCGAGTATCATAATAATAGTCTTTAATTGAGTGAAAATTTCCCTCTTGCAAATTAAAATTATACATTAAATATCAAGTCTTGTATCTGGTGACTAATCAGTTTTACTGGGTTTTTAAACTGTAAAAGGAATTTTATTTTTTCACTGTTATAAATATTTGACCATTTTATATAACTCTGTGGAGCTCAAACCACTTATAAAAAGCCTTACACATTTTTTTTTCAAATACAGAAATAAATATGTGGTAGAAAACATTTACAAAGCTATTTTTTAGAATTAGTATTGCCTCATAGTCCAATTCCAAGAATGATGAAAAATCTCAGCTCAATTTATTTAAAGAAACAGCTGTAATCTAAACATTTTGAATAAATGTTTATTTTTGTAAGAGAGTTTTATTTGGGTCCTTGACTCCACTTATTTAGCTAAAGCTTGTGAAGAATTTAGTTGCTCAGACCAATAACTTGTGAGTGAAAGACACCAGTAATGTGTTTTGGTTGAGTGAACTTTGGGCTGCAAGCTAACGCAAGGCTTGACAAGATATCTCTGATAGTTTAGCCACATTTTCTGTACATTTTCTCTACTGCAGTTTTTTTTTTTTTTCTCTTTTCTGGTCTTATAATACTTGACTTTTTAATCCTCTTATGGTAGATTATATAATTTATTTTGTATCAGTAAATTATAAATTATAGGTCAGCATAAGCAGACGTTCATGTCTCTACCTGTCTCCTACCAAATTTTTAGCAGTGAAAAAATAGTGATGATTATCAGTACATTATTCAAATATATATATACCTCAATGCTTGGTTAGTTCTTAGTTTTGACCCAAGGTGAAAAGGTCATGCCCTAAAACACAGTGGTATGTGCTCTTGCCATTCAAAATATTATAATTAAAAGCCATATGTAAAACAACTTCATTCTGGAGCTGGTTACATTGAGTTGCCTATGTGAAAATTACAAATCAATTACAAATCAAAACTTGTTAAGTCTAAGAATCTATATAAACTGCATTTAACATCAGACTCATATTTAGAATCACTATTTTTTGCTCCTTAGTTTTTTAGTACATGTGGCTTGAATTTTTCATTTGGAAGTCAAGCAAACCTGTCATACTGTGGTACTGCACTGAAGCTTACAGACAATGATTATTTTTTTGATTGTCCCCAGGGTTTCCAGAAGAAATTTTTGCAAGTCACCTAATATAGCCTAATCTATATTTGAATCAGAGTAAACAAATATTCACAAAATATTTTGTTAAGGTGTTCCTGCATTCTCAGCCTTTCTTAAGGAAGATTCTGTATTTTTGAGATGCTTCTTCAAACTATGCGATAAACATATATACTTATGTGTTATACCATATTGAAAGTCACACCAACTAAAATATATCCTTCTAACTTGAAAATGTGTCCTATTTCCCCTGCCCTAGAGAATAACTTCTCATTTCTAAGAGATATTTTCCAGGAGACTCAAAGTGAATTTTGTAATTACCACATGATTTATACTTAAAAAAATATTCCTAAAACTCAATCTTCAAAATGGTCCTAAATGCATCTAGCTATTTGCATGTAATGTGGAATTTATTTTTATTATGTAAACGTAGGTTTTGTTTTAGATTATTGTCTAAATTGAGAGTTTAAGTGTAAAAAAGAGCAGAAAATCCTCAAAGAACCTGAGGAGAAGAGGTTACATTATAAAAACACACAGGAGGCACCTGGGTGGCTCAGTCAGGTAAGCATCCTGCTGAATGATATTTTATTGTTTGGGTGTACCACAGTCTGTTTATTCATTCATATGCTATTGAATTTGGTTTCCTCATATTTCATTGTGCACTATTTCATCTATATTCATAAGGGATATTGGTCTGTAATTTTCTTCACTTGTGATATCTTTAACTGGCTTTGGCTTCAGGGTAATGTTGGTTTCATAGAATGACTTAGGAAGTGTCCCTGTTTTTGTATGTTTGGGTGTTAATTCTTCTTTAAATATTCCATAGAGTTCACCAAAAAAGCCATACTATCCTAGACTTTTCTTTGTTGGAAGATTTTTGATTAATGATGTAATCTTTTTATTTGTTATAGATCTGCTAAGACTTTCTATATTTTCCTGAATTGGTTTAGATAATTTGTGTGTTTCTAGGAATTTGTTCACTTCATCTGTATTATCTAATTTATTACTGTACAGCTCTTCATAAAATTTACTAATAACTCTTTATTATTTTTGTAAGGTCACTTGTAATGTTCCCACTTTCATTTCTGATTATAGTGATTTGTATCTTGTCTTTCTCCTTTTTCAGTCCAACTAAAGGTTTGTTGATTTTGTTTATTTTTTTTTCAGAGAAACAACTTTTGATTTTGTTGATTCTCTTTATTGTTTTTCTATTTGTTATTACATTTATCTCAATTCTAATTTTTATTATCTCCTTCCTTCTGCTAGCTTTGAGTTGGTTGCTTTTCTTTTCTACCTCCTCAAGTCTATTGTTTTGATATTTTTTCTTATTTGATGTAGATGTCTGCAGCTATAAGTTTTCCTTTGCTGCTTGTCACAGTTATCATACACCTAATTTTAATTTTCATTTGTCTCTAAATATTTTTTATTTTCCTTGTGATTTCTTCTTTGACTCATTGGTTGTTTAAGAATCTGTTGCTTTATTTCTACATATTTGTGGATTTTTCAGTTTTCTTTCTATTTTCAATTTCTAGTTTTATTCCATTGTGTTTAGAAAGATACTTCATATGATCTTAATCTTTTAAAATTTATTGAGACTTGTTTTCTGGTTTAACGTATGATATAACCTGGAGAATCTTCCATGTGTACTTGAGAAGAAAGTTTGTTCTGTTGTTTTGGTGTAGATTGTTCTATATTTGTCTATTATAGCTACTTAGTTTACAATGTTGTTCTCAGTTTCCTTATAGATTTCTGTCTAGATAATCCATTATTCGAAGTAGTGTCTTGATGTGCCCAACTATCATTGTGGAATTGCGTATTTCTCCCTTCATTGCTTTGCATGTATGTTAATAAATGTTACATCTTCTTGATGAATTAATCCTATATTAGGGTATAATGCCATTTTGTTTCTTGTAACAGTTTTTGACTTAAAATCTACTTTGTCTGATATTAATATAACTACTACTTTTCCCTTTTGGTTACTATTAGCCTGAAATATATTTTTCCATTCCTCCACTTAATTTTATCTTTGGATCAGAAGTGTGTCTTTTGTAGACAGCATAGTTGGATCATTTTTAAAAATCCATTCTGCCAATCACTGTCTTTTGCTTGGAGAATTTTATCTATTTATACTACTGTAATTACTGATAAGGTAGGACTTGTGCCATTTTGCTGGGGTTTTTTGGTATGTCTTATACTGTTTGGAGACTTGTTTCCTCCATTGCTGTCTTCTCTTGTATTTACTTGCATTTTTTGTAGTGAACAGTTTGAATTCCCATTTCATATCCTTTTTTTGGTATATTTTTGAGATATTTTCTTTATGGCTACCATAGAAATTTTATTTAACACCCTAAATTTATATCTAGTTTGAATTCATACTGACTTAAGTGACATACAAAAATTCTACTTCTAGATAACTCCATACTCTCCTCATGTGGAGCTTTGTACAGTGAACTTAACTCAGGTCTCAAATTACTCAGCTGAAGATAGTTGGATCATCTCCACAGCAGAGGCACTGTCCATGATGACTTACACATAAATCCAGTTATCTAGGTAGAAGTTAGCCTTGTAATTAGTGGATGTTTAAGCCTATTTCCAAATTTCACTGTCTCCAATTGTTATTATTTTGAAAAAGAAATCTTAATTAGTTTTCCTTATGTTTATGCTTTTATACTTCATTTTCTCTTAGCTTTCATTTTGTTCTGATGAAACAACACCATTAAGGCTATAATATATTAATCCATGGATCTTAAAATGCCATAAAATCATTAATTTTCTCTGCTATAGTGACCATCAAACCAAATATTTCAGGAAAAACAATACGTTTTGATTAAATAATGTGAATATTTCCAGGTCTTTACAATGTAGCAAACAAAGAAATTATCTATATAGTATACTTCTAGTTGCTTTAAGTAATATTTCCTAAAATCAAAAAGAGGGATGTATCAGAAATGAAAACTATCTTTTTAGTCTGGGCATATAAATTAAACATTAGTATGCAATAGAATTTAAAGTCGATAAATATTCAGCATCAACTGCATTCAACTCATGTTAGAGCTCTTTAGCATTACGGCTATCTATCATTGCTAGAGCAGTTGGCCAGCACTTAAACATGTATGGCCAAAATCAGTTGGCGAGAGCATGGCATTGTCAGTTAAATGCATTCTAGTGACTTTTCTATTATGATTCAAGTCAAACGTATCTATTTTTATCTTTTTACATTTTCATGAATTTGAGTGATTTGTACAGTCAAAAATATATTGCATTTCTAGAAAGAACTTTCATTTCCTTCATTACATTTGATTTTATGTATGCACACACATACACACACACACATCATTATCACCGCTGCCACCAAAACCAGAAATCCAAATAATACTTTGTGTTTAAGTTTCTATAATTCAAACTTTTCCATTATTTATTAATTAAATATTTTATTAGTTATCTATGAAATACTACAAATAAATTATTGTTCATTTCCAAGGGTTTTACTAAACCCAATTTTGAATGAAATTATTGAATCAAATTTTTTGAATACTACAATTATAAAACAATAGCATGCCTTCTTTTTAATATAGCTGTTCTCTAAACATATTCCTCCAAAACAGGATCCTTAAGTATATACGAATATGATGTCCATTTGATAAATAACTATATTGAGGAAATTAAAGATAAGTTTCAATAATAATCTATTTTGTAACTATGCCAAGATGTAACTGAGTCTAATAGTTCCCCACACAATGGTATTATAATGGACTATCTCATTAAAAATGCTGTATGATGCCATATTGGATCATTCAAGATTTAATATCAAAAAATAGTTAAAAGTTATAAAAATATTTTAAAAATTGAAAGTAAAACTCTACAAGACTTTTTAAAACAAAACTGATGAAGAGCTAAGATCTTGATTTTTTTAAAGATGTAGATACTTGCCTACAATTATATCGCTACATAATTGCAAAACAATTTGCTGATTTTATATACTTTAAATGTTTTAGCACCGAAAATTAATAAGTAGGTGAACTTCAATGTTTTATATTTTAGATCCTATAATCTCAATCTAATAAAATTATATTGTGAAGTTATGTAAGAGGTATTTTTCTAATGGAGATTTAAAATTCATTGTGGTTAGTACACTTCAAATGCCAATAATGGAAATCAACAAAAATAAGCTTAAAAATAAAGGTGTACAGGATTTTTATATGAACTGTAAATGCAAACATACAGTTGTACCTAAAAAAAGCACTAGAACTAGAAGAGGAAAAAGGATCTTTTTCAGACTCTTGCCTCTTTTTCCATCTTCAAATGACTTACTCTTTCCTATCAGCATGCTTTTTTTTCTGTATAGTTCAGAAAGCGTGATATGGCTCTCCCTATCTTTTAATTCATCCTAGATTCCTACTTGCACAAAGAAAAGAAATTTACTGAAAAGAGATTGGGTTCTTTGTGGAATCTCGGGATTGTTTTGGGAGACTTCAGAAACAAGCAGGAACAAACGTACATACATGCAGTTAATAGAGGAGCTGAGTTGATCGATGGAGTTGATTTGGTGAAGCTTTCACTGCTGCTGACATTTAATATTAGTTCCATACCTTGCAATCTGGCACCACCAGTGTTAGCTGGATATTGCCACATCCTTTCCTATTTTGCTTCTGGTAATGGTTGTGACAACTTCATTGTTACAATAATCCTTAGTTCCAGGTTCAAAAATCATGTAGATGTATCTCTTCATAGTTGGGCATCACATATTTAACAGGTATATCTGGGCTCAGAAAGCCTACCAAGAATACACATATTTGTTCACCCTTAAGAATTCAAAGTGAGCTCTTTTTCCCAAGGAGACTTAGGCTTTGTGGAGATACCTAATCAAGAAATAAGGCATGGAAATCTTCTAGACTAAGTGGTAACATATTTGTCTCTGTTACCATGTTCACATGATAAATATCTAAGCTAATAGAAAAAATTGTAAAATAGTTACCTAGCTCCTATGCCAAATTTTTAGGGGAACAGTGTTTCAATAGAGCAAATTTGATCAGGTAGTCATTGTTGTCACATTTTATTTTAAGATTTATTTATTTATTTGAGAGAGAGAGAGTGAGTAGGGGGAGGGACAGAGGGAGAGAATCTTTCAAGCAGACTCGACTCTGAGCATGGAGCCTGACATGTGGCTCAATCTCACGACCCATTTGATCATGACCTGAGCCAAAACCAAAGTCAGATGCTAACTGACTGAGCCACCCAGACGCCCCCATTCTTGTCACATTTAGTTTGCTGAGGTCATAGGACAGAGACAGGCAACATAAATTTGGACAGGCCTTCCTCTGTATTAGGTTGTGGCTGTTATAATAAATTATCACAAATTTGGTGATTTAAAACAACAGAAATTTATTTTCTCATGGTTCTAGAGGCTAGAAGTTCAATATTAGTTTTACTGGGCTGAAATCATAGTGGTGGCAGGGTCACAGTCCTAGACGCTCTAGAGAAGTGTTCCTAGCCTCTTCCAGCTTCTGGTAACTGCTAGCATTTCTTAACTTGTGGCCATATCACTCCAATCTTTGCCTCTATGGTCACATTACCTTCTCTTTTTCATCTGTGCATGTCAAATTTTTTACTTCCCCCCACTTAAAAATGATACATGTGATTACATTTAGGACCCACACAGATAATCCAGGATAAGATTATCTCAAGAGCTAATTTAATCACCTCTGGAAATTCTTTTCTTTCTTTCTTTCTTTCTTTCTTTCTTTCTTTCTTTCTTTCTTTCTTTCTTTCTTTCTTTCTTTCTTTCTCTCTTCTTTCTTTCTCTCTTCCTTCCTTTCTCTCTTCCTTCCTCTTTCTTTCTTTCTTTCTTTCTTTCTTTCTTTCTTTCTTTCTTTCTTTCTTTCTTTCTTTCTTCTTTCTTTCTTTCTTTTCTTTTTCTTTCTTTCTCTTTGTTTCTTTGTTTCTTTCTTTTTTCTTTCTTTTTTCTTCATGTAAAATAATACGCACAGACAGCTTTAAGCATTAGGGCACAAATATCATTTGCAGGGGATGGCATTCATAAACAACTGCAGTCTGCCCTCAGCCTTTAAAGATTCATGTCTACCCTATATGCAAAATACATTCAACCCAAAGTGTTCAAGAGCCTCAACCCATCAGAGCATGAATTCAGAGCCCAAAATCTAATCTAAATGTTGGCACAGACATTCCCAACGTCAGCACCTAAATCAAGTATGGGTAGTCTCTGAGTATGATCTATCCTGGGGCAAATTTGTCTCCTTTTGTGGAACTGAGAAGCTAGAAAATAAGTTATCTACTTCCAAAATACAATAGTGGGACAGCATAGAATAATAGTTACAGACATTCCCATCCCCTAAAGGAGAAAATATTTTCCAAGGAAAGAAAAAAGGAGTCATTGATCTTAAGTTATTTCTAACACCAGCAGGGAAAATTTCATTAGGTTTCAAGGAATGGAAAAAAATCCTCCTTGGCTTGATGTTCTGCCCTCTGGGTTCACGGGGGTAGGACAGTGTTGCACAGAGAGACCAGATCTCAGACAAGTTGCTATGATTTGGAAGAAATATCAAAACATATATAACAACAAAAGGAAATGTTGGCAAACTTAAAAAATATCCTTAAAAATATATTGGGTACTCTCAAGTTATCTTATCAGGGAAAGTACTAATAAAGCATACAAGTAAAATGTCTTTCAAATCCAGATCTAGTCAGTAACACATTATATGAGAATTCCAGAAAATAGTCCTATGTTGTGATTTTTTTTTAACATATATGCTTTTGGAAATTAACAGTGCATTTGTAAAAGTAAATTTTATAATATATATATTTAAAATTCTAAGTAAAGCATTTCATTTTCTTAACTACTTCTTTAGTCTAGAAATTTTGAATATGACTCCTCAAAGAAGAAAGAAAAATAAGGTTTACTATAAAAGGTAAACCTTTCTTACGATCATGACTTTCTTAAAAATTTATCATAGCTTCTGTTTGAGTCTTTTTATAATAAAAAATATTCTTGCCTCTCTATTTAAAATCCATTGATGTAGCTGTGCTATTTAAAGTGACAAATAGAGTCTTTTGCAATGAAAAGAAGTTAAGCAACCAAACAATGTGTCAAACTACTTTTTTTGTAACTTTGCATTTGCAAGACTGACTGGTTAATGACTTGAAAAAAAATGTTCCACTGCCCCATTTGACCGGGTGAAATGAAGCAACATTGTTATACTTCACTGCATTTAGGTCTCACAACATGTCACTTTTTTTTTTTTGAGATAAACTGCAAACCATTGACTGATGTCCCCCCAACCCCTCCCCTGGCAAACCTTATTTTGGAAACAATTTCCTAATATCTACTACCCTTCTCATAGAAAGGAGACAACTTTTGCAGAACAAAATAATTCTGGAGCATAGATGTGAAACTGCCAATTTCTAACATATTACATGTTTATTTTGTTCATTTTTTTTTTCTTTTTTAGTATCTATTAATATTAAGGGCTACCATTTATTTAGCATTACTATATATCAGGGTCTATGCTAGATATTTGATTTTCACAAGTATAAAAAATAAATCTCTCAGATAAAGAAATTGAAGCTGAGCAAATTAATTTTCAAAAACCCATACTGTTATTAATGGCAGACTAAAGATAAAATATTGTATTTCTCTGGCTTCAAAAATCTATGATCATTCCATCATAATTCATGACCTCTGTAACAGTGGATAAACATAAAAGAAATTTTATCTATTCACATTTTTACCTCCATTTCTTATCTATGAGCAGTAATTTAAGAGTAAACTTATTTGAGGGTTAAATAGAAGAGTCTTTTTGGAGCTTTTTGTGCAACTGGAAATCTAAAGTCTTTGCCAGGGAGGAGAACCCGGAAGAGCCCCGGGGAAAGGACTGGGACTCTCTCACTGGCTCGGTCGGCCACCTTAGGACACAGATTTTCCTTATCACTTTAACTTCCATTTTATAAGTCTGTTGGCAGCAAATCAAATTGGACATTTGCCAGTTGGATTATTATCATCTGTTCTCTGGAAATATTTTCTATTTTCCATCTGATCACTCAGTCAGCCAGTGCTGAACACAGCAGTTGTACCAACTTCAATCAAGAAAGGTGCTTCTCTTATATCAGTGATCATCCATACATGTTTCATTCAAATTTGCTATTATTGAAGCAGTTGTATATAAAAAAAAGAACTACCAAAAATTCCCTGATTTTATTTTATTTTATTTTTTATTTTTTTAAAGATTTTATTTATTTATTTGAGAGAGAGAGACTGAGAGAGAGAGCACATGAGAGGGGGGAGGGTCAGAGGGAGAAGCAGACTCCCTGCTGAGCAGGGAGCCCGATGTGGGACTCGATCCCGGGACTCCAGGATCATGACCTGAGCCGAAGGCAGTCGCTTAACCAACTGAGCCACCCAGGTGACCAAAAATTCCCTGATTTTAAAAGTAACACAAGTGCCTGCTTGAAATTTTAGAAAATTACACATGTAGGAAATAAAAGTATCTGTTACCATAATAATCAATTTAAATATTTTTCTTTATTTCCATGTGGGTATATTTTAATACATATTTAAATAAAAACTTCTCTAACTCCAACTATAAGAAAATTCAAAGTGGTGTATTAAACATAAGCCTAATTATGTAAAAAATAAGTGTATATATATATATATATATATATATATACACACACTTTTGTTTTTGCTTTTTGTTTTCATTTTTATTAAGTTTTTAATTTTAATTCCAGTCTAGTTAACCTACAGTGTTATATTAGTTTCAGGTATTCAGCTTTCAGGTGAATATAGTGATTTGCCAATTCTATATATTACTCAGTGCTAAGAACTCTTTTTATCCCCCTCCTATGCAAGAGATGAGTCCATAGGCTATAGAAAGAAAAAAAATCTAAAATATAACAAATTGGGAACATTTTTAACATTCAATTTTTGAGTCCTTATATTGTTAAATTTTAAGAAAAAACTTTACCCAAATAATGTAATCAGAATACCTATAAATGGAGAAATGAACCAACATAAATGGTGAAAGTATAAGAAAATTAAAGCATTTAGAATAGTACAAGTATGAGCTTTTAAAGCTGACCTGCAAATTTCAGTTTGTGCACCTCTTACTCGCTGAATTATCATGGCCAAATTGCTTAGCTTCTCTGATCTCAGTTTCCCCATTGTAAAGTAAGGGTAATAATAGTACCTTACTCAATGGAGTTTTGTAAGTTTTATGAACTATGTATGTTCTCAATAAATGTTAGCGATTATTATGCAAAATAAATCAGGCAGTTCTTCTACAGCCTAAAATTTCAAATTACCTAGAAATTTTAAAGTGAGAAAAACTGAAACATAAAAATATGGAGCAAAGAAACAAAAAGCCTTCCATTAGCCATGATAGAGATTTATCTTTAGATATTTTTCATTTAGAGATTTTATATTTTGGGGGGAGGGAGGCTGCTATGTTTCCATATAATATGACATTCTACATTATCTTTTATGTCAAATTAGCAAATTAAATGTGTTGAGGATTATGTGCCCAGAAATTATTTGTATGTTTTAAAATGCACTTTTGTTTTCACACATAAATAAACAACTAGGAAAATTTAAATATATATTTAGATTTGAGTAAATTTTATATCATTCAGAACACAGTATTTTTTAATAAATGTTTATGTGATATAGACTGAAAATAGTTTGCATAATATTCTTCTTTTATTTTCAATATTAAAAACATCAACAATCACCTTGTCAATTTCCTTTCTGTAAATAAATGTCATTATTGTACTTATTTTCTCTGTTTTCTCAATTTTAATGATACCCACCTTAAAATTGTTTTGAGGTAAAAATGAATAACAGTTTCCTATTAGCTTTTTATAGGATCGCTTTAACTACTACATTGTTGCAAATATAATAACATTTATTTTGGCTCTGCTGAACAATTCAACTCAGTGGAGTCATGAATATAAATCAGTTATTTAGTGTTTGCTTAGCAGGAAGTAAATTCATATATATCTGTTTATATATCGGTTTGCAAACCTCAAGTCCGTATCTTATTACATTTTTCAGATAATCCCGTCTCTATTTACATAACACAGTTCCAGTTTCAAAATTTAGACATTTATTTTGGTTGTTTTTTTGTTTTTTTTGCCATCACGTATTTTGTGTTTTTAACATTCTCTTTGGGATTTTTTTGGCCTCAATACAAAAATACACATGGAGTCAGTAAATATTGGTCAAAAACATTAGAGGCAAAGGTAAATAAAACAAGAAGAAAATTCCATATTTGCAACACAGGCTTTCTCAGGAAAGGTTATAGCTAACACCACAGGCATACCAATTCAAGGATTTATTAGATGTTAGATCTCATCCAAAGTTTAGGTTCAAGAAATAACACTCAGGGATATAAAATGCATTCAGTCTTTTTTGTTGTTTTTTTAAATTTTATTTTATTATGTTAATCACCGTACATTACACCATTAGTTTTTGATGTAGGTTGTACATGATCTAATCACATGCTTATGAAGGAAAGCTGTTTAACTGCTGCAAATTTGTTGTTTTTCTTTGCATGATACAAAATGCAATATCAGATTGATTATCATGGTCAGCATATAAGCTGCAGTCAGTGTCCTAAGTTTGTCCAGTCAACACTTGCTTTTATAACTCAGCCAAATGTGATGATATTAGTATTAGTATTATTAATGGATGTGCAGATCATTTTACTAGCTATGGTGAATTTTTAACAGAATCTGTTATTGGTTCATTTATTTCTCTTAGTTTGCAACTTGCTTTCTCCTTTTATCTGTTTCCTACTTTTGCTTACATCTTAGTTTTACTATTTGTCTCTGGGCATCACATTTTAAAAAGCTTATCATTTATTTTCTAGTAGAAATACTGGATAAATGAGTTTCTCTGTATTTCAAAAGGAAACAAATACAAAATACAAACCTAAGTTACTTAATTAGCAAAGTTTCCATTTTTTATCATTTATCAAAAGGATCTCTTTTCCTTTTTTTTTTTTTCTTAAAGATTTTATTTATTTATTTGACAGAGAGAGACACGGAGAGAGAGAGGAAACACAAGCATCATGACCTGAGCCAAAGGCAGACACTTAATGACTGAGCCACCCAGGCATCCCATGGATCTCTTTTCCTAATCTCCAAAGTTTTGGGGGCCAGTTAGTAAAAAAAAAAAATTACACGTTTTACTTTTAGAGTATACTCTGTCTTTACCTCATGAATCCCTTTGAGAAGAATAAAATATTATGTTTTTCCTTAAATTTAGAGTCAAGATAAAATTAATAATCTGGTTGAAAACAAATTCAGAAACTGAGACAAGCTATGGTTTGTTTACAAGCAACATTTTTATTTGTCTAGATATTTATGTTATTGAAAATGATTGTGAGGTACTTGTGTTATTTTTATAAGTTAAATACTAAACATTGAGATTTCAAACTCTACTAAGTAGTAAGTAGTCTATAGGAGACCAAACATAAGACAGGTTTATATGGCTCACCCTAACTCACAGAATAAAATTAAGTGCCCTAAACATGGTAGATATTCAGTAAATGTCTTTAAACTTAATAGATTATGACTCCATTTTAATTATAAACTATTTAAATTAAAAAATGTGTCCCTAAAGATTGTGGTTGAAAATAACATATTTACACTGACATTTCAGGAGGTGAATTGTACCGAACTTATGTTTTAATCCTCATACCCAAGTCATACTAAAGAGATAATTCAATGTCTTTAGTATTCTCTTAGTCTTTTATAAATCTTTAGTAATTTTATGAATTACATAATAAGTCATCATATTAGTCTCTAATTTCAATATTATTCTGACAAGTTTGGAAAAAATCTAAAAAATAACATGTATAAGATATTCACATTCAAGTGACAGGGTATCCTCTTAGGGAGAAAAAGAAGACACCGACCCCTTAGCAGATAAGCAATATATGGGCTTAGACAGGAAATAAAATTGGCGTGGGAGTCAAAAAGTCTGGGTTTTAGAAATCTGTGATAATTTAGTAATGCATTTAAGAGTTGTAAATAGTTGTAGATATTCTCAGCTGTGAAATGAAGATTAGATTATGGTTGCCTAAACTCATTCACGATGTCAGTGTCTATAGAATATAAGATGGATAAAGCTTGTTTTTGCAAATGCTTAACTCTATGAGGAGAGGGATAATAATTGAATTGTTTACTTTTGTGTTTAGCAGAGTACCTGACATATGATAAGTATTCAATAAATATGTTATCACTAAATAAGTGAGCTGAATATGAGTTAGTGGTACATTGCTACTGCAAAAGAAAGCTTAATAGCACTAAAATGATATCAAACTATGTCTTAAGACATGATTCTTCCACTCTGTGTTCTCCACTTACTAGAACATGTGTTTAATTGGACTAATGTGCATTATAAGGATCTAGTGAAAATAGCAGTGGAAGGGGACAATCAGAATCCTAGTTTGTTTTCAAATCACACTTCTAATTATTTGTTTTTTTGTTTATGGAGATCAGAGTGATGATGGACAGAATATATGCTCATTTATTATATAAAGATAAAATTTAGAATTGCATACACTTGGGTTTAAACATACCAGTTATGTCACCATGGACCAACTGAAGTCAACAAGGTAGCCATGGGCCAATTATTTATGCTTAGCAAGTAAATGTCCTATCTCTAAAATGGAAATACGATGCTGCCTATTCCATAGATATATTTTAATGGAGTTCTTCAATAGATGCTCATTTCTTCTAAAGTCATGTCTTAATTATTTTCTCAGAACGCATGAGACTCTTGATATAGAAGACAACTGGCAAACATAAATTAGTATATTTGATTCTGGAAATTCAACTCAAAGAATATGAAGCAGGGGTGACTGGGTGGCTCAGTTGGTTAAGTGTCTGCCTTCTGCTCAGATCATGATCTCAGGGTCCTGGGACTGAGCACTACTTTGGGCTCCCTGTCTAAGAGGGAGCCTGCTTCTCCCTCTCCTTCTCCCTCTGCCTCTGCCCTCTGCTCATGCTCTCTCTCTCTCTCAAATAAATAAATAAAATCTTTAAAAAAATAAAAATAAATTGAAAAAAGAATATGAAGCATCAGATGCTTGGTTAAAGATAACATGTGTATATCAGTTCTCTTCATTTTTTGTTTTAAATTATGTTTATCGATATTGTGATTTAGGGATAAGATTCAAATACATTTTCTGTCTCATCCCACAATGTGGTATATTCAACTAAACTATATTTCTTATAGATTCCAAAGTGCTTTGTCATTTCCTACCTCTTTTCTCATGCTCACATTTTTGTCCTGACAAGATTGCACCATATTTGCCAGACTTTAAGTTTGTATTTATAATTTCAAATCTAGTTCTAATGCCACATCTTTATTAAAGCCTTTCTTGACTTCACCAAGAGAGTTTGTAATTCTAAATAAAATATTCATTTTGATTACAAATTTTATAATCACTTTTTTAGCAGTTTCGCCTTCTAGTTACTTACTTTCATGTTTATTTCTCTTACTAAGCCAAGAACTTACTGAAGAATGAACTTAGCATTGTTTTACTTGCTATAACAATGGATCAGCAAGTCCGACATGGATAGCCAAAAATACTTACTGAAGAGATGAAAAAAAACAAATGAGTAAATGAGAGTTTATTAGCATTTGGTTTTGCTTTCTTTTATAGATAGCTGTGTATAAAGCAAACTCGATATTGATCACCAAATTTGAGACTCAAAACACTTTGATATGACAGTTCCTCCCCCCCCCACTCACACACACACAAAGGTAGAAGGACATTATGTGCTAGTGTCCCTAGTCAGTAATTGTTTTTAAGGGTTTGTTTTATTCATTGAGATGTCCCAATATTTGCTTATTAACTTGTATGAGTAAATACAGATATTTACTTAACACAAAAGTCATTACTACTGTATACTAAGAAATATTTTATAGGTGAGACAATATAGACATGGGGAACCATGAATCTTGGCTAAGATGATAGATAAAACTGACCATTGATGTAGCAGGGGAGTTTACAAGGTAATACTTTATGATCAAGGTGTTACCACTCATTATATGCTGCATAGAATAGATGCATTCTAACCAGTATGTGTATACATTTATAAAATAGGATATTACTTACTTAAGAAGAACAAAGATATTTAATGAAATCTAATGAAATACTTTTTAAGAGTATGTTTCAGGTTAAGATTAACTTCATACAATGTATTTGGTTTTCTTAGTTCACAAAAACTTATGGTTAAATAAATCTTAATTTAGACAATATGCTTTAGAACATTAAGATATGGTACTCTGAAGATAAAATATTAATAGGTTTTTTTAAGTAAAGCAATCTATTTGTTTTATAGTGGTATATATGGAGAGGGAGGGAGGAGAGAGAGAGAGAGAGTTTCATTCTGTTTTTGTCCTATAATAATACCTTGTCTTAAAGCAGCTTGGCCTTTATAACTCAAGTTTATGGCCTATATCTTAAAAAACCAGTATGGTATTTAATTTATTTCAAACAATATTATAAACAATATAATTGAAATATTAAAAAAGTATTAATGTATGAAGATAATGCAAAATCTTGTTGAAAAACCAGCTTGTCTTACTTTCTAAATATTGCTTTATTTTTTTTTAATTTTTAAATATTTTTAAAAGATTTTATTTATTTATTTGAAAGAGAGAGAGCAAGAGTGAAAGCACAAGCCAGAGGAGGGGCAGGAGGAGAGGGAGAAGCAGACTCCCCACTGAGCAGGGAACCTGACTTGGGGCTCCATCCCAGAACCCTGGGACATGACCTGAGCTGAAGGCAGACATTACCCAACTGAGCCACTCAGGCACCCTTAAATATTGCTTTAAATCTCTTAGTTTGGGATATTTTAACTAACAATGAGAATACACATCTTCAGCATCTTTTTGGTTAAATTATGATACAGCATACTTGAGATGGTTATATTGATAATGAAAGCTTTGGGAGGATGAATACTTGGGATCAGGACTCCATATTTGTTTTATTAGTTAATAATAAGAAAATTAGTCCAGATAACATTGACAAGTTAAAATATTTTGTATTAGTTCGAATAAGATAAAAAGCAACATGGTAGGGACGCCTGGGTGGCTCAGTCAGTTAAGCGGCTGCCTTCGGCTCAGGTCATGATCCCAGGGTCCTGGGATCAAGTCCCACATCTGGCTCCCTGCTCAGTGGGGAGCCTGCTTCTCCCTCTCCCTCTGCCTGCCTCTCTGCCTACTTGTGCTTCTCTCTATCTCTCTGTCAAATAAATAAATAATAAATCTTTAAAAAAAGAAAAGCAACATGGTATAGTTCATAGTATAAGAAAATTTAGAAAAAATATTTCCACAATTTAGCATAAATCTCCCTGAGAGCATGATTTAACACTTGCAGGACTTTCAAGCAGTTTAGATATCCTCACCTCTGGGGAAGCTTTGTGAATCTAACCTTTTCAGAGCCCATGCTCTTTGAAGATCTTCCTTGCTCATTTTACTGGAATTAATTTCACCTATATTTGTTGCCACCCTTCAGATAGAAATCTGAGAAATTAATAAAAATAAACAAATATCCTTAGTGAAAATGTTATTGAATCAAGATACTTGTTCAGTGGAAGAAAAGAAGTGAAGAAAAAAAGTGAAAAATTGCTAACGAAAATTCTTTTAAGAAAGGTTTTAGTAATAAAGTACTCTACAAACCATTGATGTTTTGGGTGAAACTTCAGGTTGTAAATGGTCTTGATAGTCAGAGACAATGTGTCCTTGTCCAAGATCAAATTGAAGGATTATTTCACTAGAGAACTGAAAAATACTGCAGAGATATTTAAAAGCACAGCATTTTTGACAGAAGGAAATGAATCATTTTCTTTTAGATTTAAGATTTAAGCTTTTGGGGCGCCTGTGTGGCTCAGTTAGTTAAGCGACTGCCTTCGGCTCAGGTCATGATCCTGGAGTCCCGGGATCGAGTCCCGCCTCGGGCTCCCTGCTCAGCAGGGAGTCTGCTTCTCCCTCTCACCCTCCTCCCCCTCGTGCTCTCTGTCTCTCATTCTCTCTGTCTCAAATAAATAAATAAAATCTTAAAAAAAAAAAGATTTAAGCTTTTGTTCTTCCCTCTTACAAGGCCTTTGTAAAATATGCCTAGTATTTTAAGGGATTATTTTATATACATTTGTTATGTATGCCTAATTCTTAAACATTGGAATTTTCTTCTGTACCTCAGTGCATTTAAACCCCAAAATATACAACAAAATGCATAGAGCATGAAATGATTTTCTATTTTTAGAATGTTGGGAACATTCCATTGTTCAATACAATAAAAGCCTTTTCTCTCAGAAAAGGAGAATATTAATGCAATAATTGGTTGACATTCAAGTATGAACTGACTGGTGCTGTTAATATCAGGAGTATAAGAACATCAATACGCTTAGCATTTGGTTTATTTACAGCTACTTTTATCATGTCCCATATACTCCTCCTTGTAGTCCTCATCCTCTTCCTCTTCCTCCTCTTCTTCCTCAACAACTTAATCTAAATACAGTTTGAATAACACACGTGCAAAATTTAATGTAAAATAATACAATTTAATACATTTTACAAAATGAATACACCTGTGTAAACAACACAAAAATCTAGACATAAATTATTTCTAGCATGCCAAAAATTTCCCTCATGCCCTTTTGATGTCATAACCACAAACTTGGTACAACAGATTATATTTGTTTATTTCAGAATTTCATAGGGACAAAGTTATATAGTGTATATGATTTTTTTAAGTATTCACTTAGCACAGTGGTTTTGAGATTCATCCATGGTTTTCGTGTGCACCATTTACATTACTGAGTAATAGTTCATTATATGGATATAATCCGGTTTGTATTTCTGTCCAATTGTTGCTGAACATTTGGATGTTCCAGTTTCTGCATTTTTTTTGGAAAAGCTCCTAAGGATCTCTGAGTGGATAGAACACTGCCAAACTGTGATATTAAGTGGTGGATCATATTACATTTCCTATAGAAGCAGGGAAGTTTTCAGATTGCTCCTCATCCTCTTAAACACTTGGTGTTATCATTCTTCAAATTTTAACCATTCTAGTGCTGTGCGATAGTATCCCATTGTGGTTTAAATTTACTTTCCCTGATACTTAGTATTTACTTTTCACGTGTTTATTCACCATTTATGTATCTGATACACACCATAGATCTCATACAGCTCCACTATCTCATAGTCTATTTTGACTATTTTTTAATTGGGTTATCTCTTTGCCTTATTTTTTACTTTTATTTTTATTTCACATTATTTTGATGATTTGATTATTAACACTCTCTGATATTTTTTACTTATTTATATATCCACATATTTATGAGGAGTGCTGAACTTGTAACTATGACAGTTCATTTGTCTACTTACCATTTTAGATCTAATAGAATTTGTGTCAAGTGATTTGAAGCTCTGTTATAAGATGAGGACATGAGAATTTTTACCTCTTTTTGAAGATTTGACCCTTAATCATGAAATGCTCCTTGTTATGGGTTGAATTGAATACTTCCAAGAAAATATTTAAGTCCTAACCCCTGTACCTCAGAATGTGACCTTATTTGGACATAGCATCTTTACAGAGGTAATCACGTTAAAAGGACAGGCCCTGACCCAGTATGACTACAGTTCCTTGCAAAAAGAAGAAATTTAAACACAGTCAGAGACATATATAGAGAGAAGATGATATGGAGGCACAGGGTAAATGCCATTTAAACATGGGAGTTATGCTGTCAGAAGTCAAAGAAAGCCAAATTTGCTGGAGAACTGTCAGAAATTTGGAGAGAGTCATGCAACAAATTCTCCCTCACAGCCCTCCAAATGAATGGATCCTTCTGACACTTTGACTTCAGACTTCTAGACCCCAAAGCTATGAAACAATAAATTTCTGTTGCTGAAGCCATTCTACTTTGTTAGACGGTCAGGAAACTATGTACCTCTGTCAACATTCTTTGCCCTGAATTCTATTGTCTTATATTAATGTAGTCAGTATCGGCTCAATCTCACGAACCTGAGATCATGACCTGAGCTGAAATCAAGAGTCAGATGCTTAACCGACTGAGCCACCCAGGTGCCCCTTAACCCTCTGTTTCTTGTTGTTAGGGATAGCATTAACGGAAGAGCTTGACAGAGATTCCTACTCATCTTCCTTCCCCTTCCTCATTTATAATACATTCCCCTTCAAAGTTTAGTAGGTTATATGGACACCAAAATTGAGACTACACTTCAGCAGCTAAATGGGGCCAAATGACTATTTATGGCCAGTGGGATGGGAGAGGCTTTGAAATATGTAATTTTTCAATCATGTACATAAATGATTAGATGCCTGCTTCTTTTACTTTCTTTATGTTTTCCATGGGCTAGAACATAGCAAAAGAGTGTCAAAACTCACTATGCAGGGAAGAACTATAACTTAGTGACTGATAGTATAAAAATAGAGAGCTGCTGTGGATACTATTGTAGAGTTAAGTCACCTACCCTCCCTAAACTGCTTATCTTCATCTAGTTCATTGCATAAGAGCTCACAGTCTCATGACTGCACCACGTAATTTTGGTTACTTCTATTACTGCAACTTGGTCTGTTCTCCATTACAGGCGCTTATCCTGTATTTTATTTTTCATTTGTAAAAAGTGGAAATAAAATGCCAAACACTATAAATTTCAAGCACAGAATGAACACATCTTTTGTACAAACAAATCACTTATTTGCATTTCTTAGTTTGCTATTTTAGTATATATTTTGGGAAGTCCTTCCTGCTAAACTGCTAAGAACTACAGATAAAAGATATTAGTATACTTTAAAATTCATTTTTATAGAAGAATCACCTATTTAATGATTATAATATAATATTTCACTCTTTTGAAAAACATTTTTTTTTTTTTTGGTAAGAAGTAAATAAAGTATACTTTGTGGTATTTTTGTTATTTTATTTTTATACTTCTGACTACAATTATAAACCAAAACTGTCAGGATGAATTATGAACTGGATTTGGTTGTCCTGAAAGCTGTTTTTTAAGGACAAGTTATACAATTTTATTTCATTTGTGGTAGAGAATTTATAATTTACACATTTAAGTATCAAAAGCCATATGTTTTAACATGTTTGGAAGTATATTTCATTATAAATATAGATTGATATTTTGTTTTTTCAAGAGACATAATTATATGTAATCATATAAATACATATTAAACTTTTCTTCCATATGTAAAGCAATGTGTATATTTTGTAAAAAGAATTGTAAAAGATAATGTATTTTTAATGGAAGCATATTGCTCTTAACAGTATGTCACATATTTGGAGGAATCTGAGATCTGTAAGCAGTCTCATTGTATTGTTTTCCATTATTTTGTGGCTTACTGAAATCTTTTATTGTAAAATGGTAAGATCATGATGTGCATTTAATTGTGAAATAAAGTAATTATTTTATTACCTCTTTTCTTTTAACTTTCCTTTTTGCCATGATCATATAGCATGCCTCTGAAGACAGCTACATCCACTAGAAGCTGTTCAACTAATTTAATGTTGGTTTTATCAGCCCCTAGATAATGTATTTTCTCCTGAGGATTAATAAAGGCATGCTCATTCCTCAAAGGGTGATAAAGTCTGGGTCTCATAATTATTTATATGTAATGGAGGACACAAACACAGCTTTAGATAAATACAGCAATCAATGTGGAAGTAGTTTCTAATAGGAAAGTAAGTATAAACGTCAACAGTTCATCTGCTTACTTTTCATACACAGTTGGTTTCTTTCACCCTTATTATTTCTTAACCATTTTAATTACATATATTGATTAGAATTCTTAATCCTTAGAATCTGTAATTCCTAGTGAAAACTAAGAAGTAAGCAATTATGAACTGGCAAATTCACAAATTGTTTATTTTAAAAGATTTTATTTATTTATTAGAGAGAGAGAGATCAAGTGAGGTGAGGAGCAGAGGGAAAGGGACAAGCAGACTCGGTGCTGAGCACAGAGCCTGACGCAGGGCTCAATCCCACAACCCTGAGATCATGACCTGAGAAGAAATCAAGAGTCAGACAATTAACCAACTGAGCCACCCAGGGATCCCAATTCACAAATTGTAATTACAGGCTGTCTTTGTAAGATTTTGCCATTTTGCGGGTAGGTATTTACAGCTTCTGAAACCACAGTTCTTAGATATAAAATAAGCAGTTGTGCTGGAGGGTGGCATACTCAATTCTTTAAGACTCAAGGATCCCAGCTAAACCTTGGGTCTTTTAGAGTTAAATTACTACTTAGGAGGAATGTGCCATTGGGGTGAAGATTGTATGGTGTTACAGGGTACCTATTTTCAAGGAAATCTTCTTGATGTTGGTGGATGATCTAGTGTTAATCTAACCCATACCATGACCAATTTATCCTAACATGGGAGTCTTACAGATAAGTGGCAAGCACTTTAATAGCTTCTAAGTGCTTGATTCATGCCCACCAATTTTGTGGATTTGGCTCCTGAAATTTCCATTAACAACAAATCTATTATTGTTTTGCCACATGTGCACATTAATAGAAACCAACAGTAACTAAGGAAACAGAACTGTGGACACCAGCAGTAACCAAAGAGATGGTACTGCAGACTGACCATGACCAAAAGAAGGTCTTAGGTGCACACAACCAGCAGTACCCAAAGTAGCTGTAAAATTTTGCATCCTTTAATTCCAGTTTACTTCCAGTTTGGGATCAAAAATCCCAAAGTGGTCATTATTTTTTTCAAACTGTCTTTTGTTAGATTGTGGCACTGAGACAAAAATAGACATGAACCAGACATCTGGAGGGAACAGCAGCCTCTTTACTTTGGTCTGACTGCAGAATGCACCAGGCATAAACAAACTTGCCTTCAAACTCAGAGAACTGTCAACACAGGGAAGCACAGCCCAGACTCCAAGAAAGCTTACCTCCAGCAGCTCCTGATTCACCACAGAGACTGTGAGCCTAAAGGGCTTGGTGTGTACCACTTCCCACGTCTGATGTCTGGAGGGAAGTAACCGTGGATGCTGCTTTCGATGCCACTTCCAAAGCCAAGAAATGTCAAAAAACAAACTCTACATACTGAATAAAACAAACCAGAAACATGAGTTTATTGCAAGGCCTTCAACCAACAAGCCAGGAAACTCAAGGCTACCAGAGCAATGAGCTTCAAGCTGCTCCCAGAATTAGGGATTTCTAGGAAATAAATATGGAAGTAACTTGGCTTTTTTGTTATTGTTGTTGATTGGTTGCCTAGGCTTCTTTCTTTGGATCACGATAGCTGAGTCAAGTCAAGATGATGTGAATATACTTAGTGCCTGGAGATTGGCTGGTGTTCTCTGCTGGTTTCTGAGAAGAGATGTAAATTCCTCTAAGATTAGGTTAAATTTCCTTTATGCACCAGCATTGACCATCTCCATTTGGTCCTTTACATAAATGACTCCATTTTAGCTTGGAGGTCTAACATAAGAATGTTTGCCTTAGCAAAATCAAATGTAAATTCCATAAATTACATAAACTGAGTAATTAATATCGCATAGCAAAGTACATGTTCTTTGCATTCTTTATTAGTAAAAGGAAAATAATCATAACTTTTTTGTAATTTGGTATTTGAAAATATCTTGAAAAAATATTTTTCACCAAAATGCAAATGATGAATAGCATAAATGTAAGTCTCTCTATAGAAGACATATTTTGGGCCTCTATTATTCTTTCATATTATGATCTAATTATGTGATACTTGCTCTCCATATATAAGAATGTCTAAGATGGCAGTTAGGAGAGTATTTTGCATGAAAAATTGATGGAGTCAAAAAACAGAAAACAGGCATTTTTGTGCATAAAAATGCCATTTTCATTTTCTCAAGAATAGGTATATGCCCCCTCACCTCCAATAAAATGTCAGAATTATTCAAATAGGGGCTTTTCCTGAATAAACATTTTCAAAAGAAAAACCCTTCAGGTTCTGCCCTTCATTTCTCTTGTACCAAACTCCAAATTCTGGCATCATTTTTAATTCCTTGCTTTATGAGTACCAGAATTCCCACTTCATAACAAAAAGTTTTCTACATCTGAACCAATTCACTGAACATTACCCATATTTTTATGACAATAAAAATGGGGCTCACCTATGAGGTGGTAATATCCTCTACAGTTCTCTTAGATGTAAAATGCTTATTCTTACTGAACCTCTGTTTTTTAAGGAGGTAAACTTGGTATCATTTTACTCATCAGTTCTACCTCCAGACAATAATTATCTCACTATTTTAAAAATTACTCTTCTTTTAGTTCACTCTATTTTCCTATTGTACTCTCTATCCCTCCAGATTGTTAGATTCTGTAAGTTCACCAAACGCCCTTTCATTCATTGATATTTGTCTGTTAATTCACAGTTTCTCTCTCTCTCTGGGATACAGTTTTTGCCTTCATCCTTGGCAAATTCAACATCGATACTGACTAATCATATAACAGCCTGTCATCTCTGATCTATAATCAGAGATCCTGGGATTAGATTCAAAGATTCAAAGATCCTCTTCTCCCTCTTTATTGGTTAACATTCCCATGGCCACATCCTGGAATCTATCATTGATAAGTACTGTTTAAACTCTGATATCTCTATGTCAGATGTCTCACTGTATGAGGAGAATCTTCTGTCCATCCTGCTTCCATATTCAACTATTCCCATGATGAGTTAGCAAGTTAGTCCATTTTTCCTGTCCATTAGGCCCCTGTGATCTCATTCATTTAAGAATTCATGGTTTACCTGAATGCATCCTTTGATGATCTACTAAATTTCCTTTGCCCTTTATCCTTTTATTATACCTACAAGACAAAACCCTCAATTCTAGATCAATATACACGGTTTTTCCTATCCTATTTTGAACTTTCTCTACTCTTAACCAGATATCTGACATTCTTATTCTTTCTCCAGTCTCAGATGATGGTCTCCTTATCTAGTTAAAATTAAAGAAAATAAAGTCAGGGAGAAGGCATTAGAACAGAACCCCTTTAACTTTCTCCCACCAGGTAGACAAGCTACAAATGAATCACATTGATCTTTTCTTCTCTTAGTGAATTCTACTGGGTAAAATGATGTTTCCTGAATTTCCTCATCATCTTTGGCTAATGCCTCTGGCCTCTCTACCCAACCATTATTTGCTGGAGTTCTTCAGTAATCTTTCATTGTGTATATTCCCTTCACAATTTATACGTCATCTGTAGATGACTGCATTGACTCCTGTGATCTCAACTGTCTCCAGTCTTGATCCCCTTTCTCATTCTCAGACTTACATGTCTGACTTGCCACTGGATATCTCAACTTGGATGGCTATTAGGCATTTAATATTTGCCAGATCCATAGACGATATTAACACCCTTTTTGCAAATTTGCTTATTTTTTGGTCTTCCTGACAACTAAACATGCTTATGACAAAAAAGAAAAAAAAAAGGCAGCTACATTTTTCAAAATCTAATCTCTTTCTAAATCTAAGTAGTCAGTCAGTCTCCAAATTTGGTCAGTGCTACTCGACATCTATCTCTTTTGCTTCTCTCATTCTATCCCCAATGTCACTACAGCAGTCCACATCAGAACCATCCTTCCCTGGGACTATTGAAGTAAGTTATCTTCTGGTCTCTCAACTCAATTTTTAGCCAATGCCAACTATTTCACATTGAAACAGGATATCATTTTGAAATTCAAAGTACATTACTGAATTCACTTAAATGTGTTTGCTTCATGTTTTCCTTAAGGTAGGGTTCAGAATCTTTGCTGTGATCCATAATACCCTGCATGATTTTGTACATTTGTTTATGCCTGGGATCAATGATAGCCACAACCCTTCAAATTCTTTTTGCTCCAGCAATATGAAACTACATTTATTTTTTGAAGATTATGTTCTGTCCTGCTTTGGAGCCTTCGCAATGCTACCTCTGCTCTCTTTCCTCTCTCCTCCATTTTATCACTTAATTTCTATGTGTCTTTTGTGGCTCTTCTAGAATGCTGCTACTCCATACTGGGTTCATTCTATCACTTAGGTGCTCCACAGCTTTCTTTATTTCTCTTTATTTTGTTTATCATGCTTACTTTACTGGTTTTTCTTCCCGATGGTGACTACCATGTTGGACAGGAATGCACTTGTTTTATTCATTTCAGTACCTGACATTTCTTACAATAAAATGTTGTTGAATGGTTCATCACTTGGAATAATGTTTAATTGTGATTTTCTTGGTTTACTTGCAGTTTTCTTTTTCATGGTTAGTTTGTGTGTGTTTGTGTGTGTGTATAGTCTAGTGTATGTATGTATTATTTTCCTTTTCCCCATATATTGGAGTTGTAGCAAATGGTGGTCTAATTTACCTCCCCATGTATGGCCAAATATATCCTCTTGTTTCTAATCATTTCCCCATTATTTACATTCGTGGGGATAACTTTCAAAACACATATCTGAACAATTTATTATTTAAAGTAAAATTCTTAGTAAGAAATTTATGCTCATCTTTCTATATTTGTGTTGACTTGAATATACCAGGTACTAAATGGATTTTTAAGTAATTCAGTATTTGAAATTACATATCTTGACTGGTTTGCTAAATTGTATTTCCTCAGTCCCTGTAAGCCTACTTTATAATGCTAGTTAAATATATACTGACATAAGAAAATGAAATGTTAAAGTAAATTATACATGGCATGATGTATACTTAATTGCATGTGATAGCAGAGTTTGGCAATCTTTAATTCATCTGCAGATCATTTTGGTGATATGTGTGTGGCCAGGACAGTGTATCTAACCTCATGTCTGGTAGAACAGCGATATTAATAAGCTCCTCTGAAGCAAATGAGCCACATATTTCCCCATTTGGTTAATTCATCTATTTTATTTTATTTTATTTTATTATTTTATTTTATTTTATTAGATTTTACTTATTTATTTTTGAGAGAGAGGGAGTGCATGAGTAGGTGGGAAGGGACAGAAGAAGAAGCAGACTCTCCCTCCCCCCCGAGCAGGAATCCCACCCCGGGACTCAATCCCAGGACCCCGAGATCATGACCTGAGCCAGAGGCAGATGCTTAACTGACTGAGCCACCCAGGTGCCCTGGTTAATTCACCTTTAAATAGAAGTGGCTAAAAATATGCTTCTCCCCCAAGATATTACAAATTCTTTTAAGGATAATCTTTAGAACCATTTCACATATTATTTTCTTATAAAAGGAATAATAATATGAATTCTTATGGTACTGCTAATTCCTTAAATTTTAAATTGTTATTTTAAATGGATTAAATGGCAAATCCAGGGTATGGCTTTTAAGACAAATATATATATATGTATATATATATATATATATATATATATATATTTATGACATTATATATAAACTTTACAAAACATTAAAATAAAGGTGTTTTTTTTTTCTCTCTCCAAAATGATTTGGAAATAGAGGAGGAAGAAAGAAGGGGGAGGAAAAAGAAAGGGATAGGAAGAGAAGGGGAAAAGGAAGAAGAGGTGGGGAGGAGACAGAGGGGGGGTGCCTGTCACATAACAGGTGCTGAAAAAATGTTTGGCAAAGTAACTGTCCCTGCACATACTTAATGCTCAATAAATATTGGTTAAAATAATAAATGAGGGTAAGAATACCAGTAAAGCCTCTCCTAGCAAACTTACAGTACTTCTGGGAATATCCAAATTAAAGAAAAGTAAGTATGTATAGATTTAATTTTTCTATAAAATAAGGTGTATTGGTTTTAAGTATAATAATTAGACTATAAATATATATACTACCAGAATGTAAAGCCGGTTAAAACTATTTTTAAATTTTTGCACTAAAAAACAATGTATACATTTAAATAATTTATTAGTACTACTCATTACATTACTTTCAACAGTTTTTGTGCAGTTCTTAAAATTTTAATAAATATTTAAATTAATATTCAAACATTTATAGCAATCCAGCCATTCATTACAACTTCAAATTATTTAATGCAATATCTAGAATATTATGTGTTTATATACCCTAATTTCAAAAACATAATAAATCATTATTTTTAACAACGCTAAACAGTAGTTTCTTGAAGGTGGTAATTTAATTGTTTATTCTCAGTATATGAATTTTTTTTTTTAAGATTTTATTTATTTATTTGACAGAGACAGAAATAGCGAGAGCAGAAACACAAGCAGCAGGAGTGGGAGAGGGAGAAGCAGGCTTCCCCCCGAGGAGGGAGCCTGATGTGGGACTCGATCCCAGGACCCTGGGATCATGACCTGAGCTGAAGGCAGACGCTTAATGACTGAGCCACCCAGGTGCCCTCAGTATATGAATTGTTAAAATGAAACTTAGAAGTAGAAAATCAAAATAATCCTGAAGTGACCTAAAAGTCATTAAATTGAATCACTGAATTTTAGAACTAAAACAGAATGTAGACATAAGTTGTTGTATCCATATAAGTAAGGCTGAAATGGTTAGATGACTCAGGAAAACAAGGATCCCAAACTACCCAATCTAGATGAAATACTAAACTATATTTACCAACATAGAGAATGAAAAGTTGCAGGGCCAATTATACAGTTTAAATTAAGAAACAAACACCTAATAATGTAAGTAAAGGTTAATAGGAGACATCATAGTTTAGTAGTAAGGGGGATAATATGTGCTACATTGTTCAGGAGCAGCTTGTCAAAAAGGAGGCACATGACAAAAACAAAAGTTATTCTCAGCCTTGGATATTCTCTCACAATAACTCACAGGTGTAAGTCATATGCTTGTGGAATATGCTCAGTTATGGAGCCTTTAATACAAGGGGAATCTTTGATTGCCTTTATTGCTCATTTCATCTCTTTGGATAAAAGCATTTAACACACACACACACATACACACTCATAAGTAAATTTATTTCCCAGCATATACAAGAAATCAAATCTCATTGCTCATTGTATAAGAATATGTCTATAAATGAAATTTGTAGTAACATTGACATACATTGAACATATTTATAACCTAGTATGCTAATCAACTATTGATGATAATATTTTAATTTTCATTTGTAACACAAATACTATGTGAACAAGTATGACTCACCCTTCAATTCTCAGATTAATCCATATTTCCTCAGTGAAGGCATTTCATTGGGCAAATATGACTGATTAGTTTCAATGAAAATTTAATATGCCTTCATTATTGTCTTTGCACTGACTTGTAGTTACTTTTGGGGAGGCGTGAATGGGGGGTGCTTATGTTTTTACTAGGTAAACTACTGTAGCAGGAGACTGAACATCCAGCATTTAGTAGGAAGTGTATAATATACTAGGCTTAAATTTATATGGACTGATTGAAAGAATAGATAGGAAGTGGAATAACAGTAACATTTACAGATAATAGAGATAAAAGCAAATTGCTACAGAGGGTGTTACAGGAAAATTGTTAAATTAGTGAAAGATTATATGTGGGAGAGTTATAGAGAATAGGATAATTTATCCATATAAAAGTATGGACTTTATTTGAATTACTCTTTTAATTTATCTTGTAAGATTATTTAATGCATCTTCTATCCTTTTATCCTCACCTACTTCCTGATTCCTCTTCCCAATTCATGAGAAAGTATTAAGACTAAACATTTAAGAATCACCTGAAACTTTGTACATTTCATTGGCACAGATGGATGCTTGCAGAGTTTACAATATGGTGATTTGACTTGAAAGTTCTTGTCAGCCCTTAAATCAGGATATAATCTATAGAGATCTTGGGGACAAAGAGTTTAGATGGGCTTTTAGAAAGCTGAGGGGGGAAAAAAAGCAAGCTTCCATACACACACACACACACACACACACAAGTCACTTCTTTTGACCTTAGAGATATCTTCGGAGGTTGCATAATGAAGTCTATTGTAACATGAACAACAGTTAAAAGGGCACTTATGATCTCAAGTGACTTCTTTTGTGAAGGGGATTCCATTGTCCATTCTATATTAATTACCCTTTGATTTCCTTGCTGCATAGATGATGTGCTTTTTATTCTGTAGAATTTCTATGCTTGATATTGAACATTTAAAAAATAGCTGGGGTTCAGATATATTTGAATTAAAGTAAAACTGTTTAAAAAGGAGAACTTGATTATGTGAAGAATGTTAATGAATAAAAATTATGGCTATCTCATTTTTTTTTAAGATTTTATTTATTTATTTGAGAGAGAGAGAATGAGAGACAGAGAGCACGAGAGGGAAGAGGGCAGAGGGAGAAGCAGACCCCCTGCTGAGCAGGGAGCCCAATGTGGGACTTGATCCCGGGACTCCAGGATCATGACCTGAGCCGAAGGCAGTTGCTTAACCAACTGAGCCACCCAGGCGCCCAATGGCTATCTTATATTTAACCAGATATTTGATTAGTGTAATTAAATGTTAAGTCTTTCTTTCCCAGACTGCCCCCTATTGGATTTATACTAAATAGAATCTCATTTTATGTACTTAGTAATGGAACTGCCCACAATCTATTAATATTGCTTTGTTCTTAGGGAATATCTTTGGGTTCCCTGGAAAATAGAACTTGAAACATGCTTTATTTACTGTACGATATAATCCCAGGTCAGGAAAAAGGGGAAAAGGAAGTAAAGCAGAGAAATCTGGGAAGCAAATACAAAGTGATCGGTTTCTGAGCTGTTAATTAGTAAGGCAGGCTGGTTCTGAGGCTGTAATTGATAATCATCATCTAGTTTTTCTATCACTTATCATAGTATGCCCTTGTTTTTAACCAGTATTTTGGCTGGTTTGGGTTGCTCGATGGTGGTGTGACCCAGAACTTCAACCCTGAATGGTCTTGCCTTTGTTGGATTATGTTTAATGTAATTGGCCATTGACAGTTATTACTGAGCATGGCATACTAAGTAGTGGCCCCAAGCAATTTACTGGGTTCCACACATATCACCCTTGCCTTGTTTTTTGATTAAAACCCTACACCTGTATTGCAATTCAGGATGAATACCCCAGCCAATGATGTAACTCTTTTTACCTATGGATAATTGAAGTTTGAAGTGATTAAATGATAGCTTAGTAGTTGCCACTTACAGGCAATGTCCTCTTCCTGTGTCTCTTTTCAGAAATGTTCACTTCTAGGGAACAGGACTTCTAATCCAGCACAACCTAATCTTGTAGGATAAAATTGCAAATAGAGATGTGAGTCTATGGATGATGGGTTCCTCTCCTTTGATATTATTTCCTGGATAGTATTTGGCACATAGCCCCATATATAATCTGTATTCTAGATACTCCAACCCTGTATAGTAATATTCCAAAGGTGATATTTTGGCTGAGTCTTCAATAGGCCTTTCCATAATTCTGTCAGGGAGGCTGCTTCTGGAAAAGATGAGTGAATACTGTGTCATGAACCAACTTTCATGCTTTGTTTTTCATTACTCTAGTTAAAATGTTTGGGTCAGAGTAATGTAAGGAGTCTATACTCTCCCATTTACTTTACACTACCCTCATATAAAGCTTTTTAACGTGAAACTAATGCTCAAAATGTATTTGTCTTATGGTGTCCTCAGTCTTCTAGTCCTTTTCATTCCAACAAAAGAATCATCTTTCAAAGCTTTCAGAAGCTTCTCACAAATCTACCAAAATAATAATAAAAAAAGAATTGCACTGTTCTATTTTTTCAAGATTTTTCTATACATCAGTGATATTCATAGTCTTAGGAATGAATTTTAATATTCAACAAATATTATTTTTCCTACCCTGAAAATAAATTTAGTGTTTCGTTTTTGTTCTCGTTTTGCTTATTCCAAAAACGATTCATATGTTTTCTATTTCTTACACTCACCCTTACCCACATATTACATCACATCTGCTTGGACCAGTTAGGAATTTGAGTTTAATATTCTGGCTAAAAGTACTACCCATCTCAATGTTTTCATTTTAATCAGAATCAAAGCCTTAACTTAGAAGTGACAAAGCAGTGATAATGGAACATTTGGGGACAATAAACATTTCTCTTTCCTACTACATCTAAATAAAATATTTCTTTGTTTAGGTTTCTCCTAATTCCTACAGGTAAACTCCAATCTTTGGGTTTCTATAATTCAAAACCTTATACAGATTCAATCTGAATTAATTAATATGTTTGGTATCATGAATAACTAATAGATTTCTAACACTATGGATGGATAAGGAAATAGTATGTGTCCTAAAATGCATTTTCTTATTTATTATGAAAAGTAGCTATGAACTTAGTTTTATAAATATTAAAAATGCTGATTGCATATTAATATTTTTGGAGACTGATACATTTGTCTTCTAAGAACTTATATTTTAAGTAAGGCAATACCAGAAATCATTCAATTTTTATTTAATTACTTTGAACTTTTCTCCTAAGATTTATAAAGCTTGAGTACTTAATCAAAAGAAATACTTGAGAAACTTTTGGGAAAAATATTTTCATAAGAAATCAAATTATGAATCTGTTGCTAACATGAGGCTTAATGAATAATTTTATTAATTATAAGAAACTGCTTTGAAGCTCGGCATCAGGGAAATCCAAATCAAAACCTCAATGAGATACCACCTCACACCAGTCAGAATGGCTAAAATTAACAAGTCAGGAAACGACAGATGTTGGCGGGGATGCGGAGAAAGGGGAACCCTCCTACACTATTGGTGGGAATGAAAGCTGGTGCAACCACTCTGGAAAACTGTATGGAGGTTCCTCAAAAAGTTGAAAATAGAGCTACCATATGATCCAGCAATTGCACTACTGGGTATTTACCCCAAAGATACAAAAGTAGGGATCCGAAGGGCTACGTGCACCCCAATGTTTATAGCAGCAATGTCCACAATAGCCAAACTGTGGAAAGAGCCAAGATGTCCATCGACAGATGAATGGATAAAGAAGAGGTGGTATATATATACAATGGAATATTATGCAGCCATCAAAAGGAATGAGATCTTGCCATTTGCAATGACGTGGATGGAACTGGAGGGTATTATGCTGAGCGAAATAAGTCAAACAGAGAAAGACATGTATCATATGACCTCACTGATATGAGGAATTCTTAATCTCAGGAAACAAACTGAGGGTTGTTGGAGTGGGGGGTGGGAGGGATGGGGTGACTGGGTGATAGACACTGGGGAGGGTATGTGCTCTGGTAAGCGCTGTGAATTGTGCAAGACTGTTGAATCTCAGATCTGTACCTCTGAAACAAATAATGCAGGATATGTTAAGAAAAAAAAAAAAGAAGATAGCAGGAGGGGAAGAATGAAGGGGGGCAAATCAGAGGGGTAGACGAACCATGAGAGACGATGGACTCTGAAAAACAAACTGAGGGTTCTAGAGGGGAGGGGGGTAGGAGGATGGGTTAGCCTGGTGATGGGTATTAAAGAGGGCACGTTCTGCATGGAGCACTGGGTGTTATGCACAAACAATGAATCATGGAACACTACATCTAAAACTAATGATGTAATGTATGGGGATTAACATAACAATAAAAAATTAAAAAAAAAAAAAGAAAGAAACTGCTTTGAAGCAACCAGTGTTGTTTCTAGCGATGTCATAGGGGCATTTAAGAATTATATATACTTATAGTGAAATAATAAAAAAATATTTTCTGTATTATTTAAGTAGATGTATGCACTTTAATGAAACCAGAATAAATGCAGAATATTTTACTTTTATTTTATTTTCAACAAAATTTTCCCAAGATCCATGCCTAACTTAGCAGTAATTATACATGGCTATGATGAAAAAGGAAATGTTATATATCAAAGACTCCAACGAAAAATATAAAATAATCACATAAATATATAATCCAAATACAAGTTACAGAAAAATGAGAGTGACATAGAGCTCAGAAGTGCTCACTCTGAACCTATGCTTTATTGAAGCATTGTTTTCATTATGAAAAAGAAGTCAGTTTACCCCTTTGTTGTGGTGGCCCAACTGGGGCTAAGGAGATTGTATCCAAGCCTTTTGGTGTATCTGCAGGATTAATAGAGATTTAGGCAAAACTATGTTGACAGGAACATCTTAACTATATGCAGTGAATTAATGGTATTGATTTCAGTTGTGTCTGATTTCTGTCTCGGGATTAGCAATATAGGGATAGAGCCCAAGATAACCATTAAATATAAATTCATGGCTCCTTTCTCCCTGTATTTCTCACAATTCCCACCATACAGTCATGACTCCACTGATTCCTTAAGAGAGTTTTGTTTGCTTAGTTATTCCTATTGAACATAAGAAGCAGATATCTCAAGGACATACTGGACTTAGTGGAGGTTAAATGAAATATTCGGGGTCAGAGGAAAATACTGCATAGCTATGCCTTCTCTACATATATCTAAACTATGTGATTCAGGGCTTATCTCAGAAAGCCTAGGACAAATGAACTTTCTTTGTATGACTTCAAGGTCATTCTGTTAACCTGGCCTGAGTCAATTTAATAATAGGAGTAGCCTGTGTTTAGAATTATAGTTCTCCATAATCTCCTCTGTATACTAACAAATGAAAGTTGAAGACCAAATCCATCTACCATGCTGATATTTGTTTAGCACACATTAACCTTTTTAGAAAGCTGGTATAAAATATTACATTCATTCTGTTCCAGAGGCTTGATTAAAACAACAATAACAACAATAACAACAAAACAAATAAACAAATAAAACAACTATTCTTTCTTTTATGTGCTCTATCAAAACTTAATGGTTTATTCTAAGAAAAGGAAACAGGTTCTATAGGCAGAATATTCTTATCTTTAGGATTAATATCAAGCCACTAATACTTAGATCCAATGTTGGACACAGAAACAAGTCATCATCAAGCCTTGGGTTTCATCCCTAAAGTTGCATGCTGCATGGCTTGCAAGTTGCTTAAGGTATGCTCATTCAGGAATAAGGAGGATATCTAAATATTTTAAACAATTCACCTCTACTACTAATCTCAACAAAGAAATCTCATTTTTATAACCCATGTCGTTATTTAGTAGACTACTAATTTCATAAGTGGATATTCACTTATTATGCTAAGCATATTAGCAAATCTTTGAATATCAATCACATGAAAACACAGCTAAAGCACGTGAAGCAGCCATATCTGAAGTATGAACTGGCTGTTTAATGTTGGTAGAGACTCTAGGAATACAGACTGACCTAGTACTTGGTGATATGTACTATATTCACAACAAAGACATAGTTTTGTAAGTGAATATTTGACCACTTGTCATTCATTCAGAACAAAGCACAAATGAAAACCTGTTTTTCTTCCTTTTGCTTGAACTACATGAGGAAAAACAGTCATGGGGCATGAATATTCAATATTAGTAAGTGTATTTCAAACACAGAATTGAATGCAATATGAAGAAGTATATATTCTAGGTATGCTAAATTTGGAAAACAGCTTCTTCCATTTTGTATTTCAAAATAAGATAATTATAAAACTGGACAGTTAAAATGAAGAACATATGATTTAAACAGAACTGGAGCTGAAATATTATATTTGAGGCCTTTCAGGTAAAGAGAAGTCTTATAAGGGAGACACAGATTGTACCTTCTTGGAAAGTGTATTTTCTCTATATTTCTATCAAGGCAGAACCCATAGTAAAAGGAGAAGGGAAATTCACATTTTGGACAGTTAAGCATGAAATACTGGGTTTCTTTTTATCTAGGTAGTCCAGTTTATCAGTTTAATGAAGCAATCAGGAAATTAGATTCCAAGCACTTTTTAAGGAATATGTAAGTGTATATGACTAATAATAGCCAATGTTCTGTATCATTGCAGAAAGTTAAGTATGCCTCTTGTTATTATAGCAGGGGCAGAAGAGAAGAAAGTCCTTAATAGGCAATGATCTTGATTATTTCCTATAAATAAAAAATGAATATTATATATGTGTATATACACACACCCATGTATACAACCACACTAACACACATATACAAGTATGTGATTATATATATAAAATATATATCATTCCTTCTGAAAACTGAAGATGTATTTAAGGAATAGTGCAAGGGGACTCCAGAGTCCTGGTGACATTATCTGACCTTGCCAATGACTATATATTTTACCTCAGGCAAGATATTTAGACTGTGTGGGACTCATTTCTATTTCAGTAAGATTGTAGGAGAGGAAGGCCTGGGTCTATTGGGTCACATAGTTTCTAGTATTCTTTGATTCTCCTTATCTTCAATTTAAAACTAAATTTTTCTTTTAAAACTTTGTGCTGTCTGTAGATTATCATCAATGACTAAAACTCTTGAGAAAAATAAAGCTTGGAAAGCTGAAATTCCTTGATAGCTTTGAAAGCATTTGCTTCTTGAAGAGTTGTATTTCCAGAAATATACAGCAGGAAACTATCGTCCTTTAGGTCCTGCTGTAAAGCAAGATAACACTTTGCCACTCAAAGAAGGTAGGAAAATGAAATTTGGAGGTATTTGATTTTTCTTATCAAATACTGTTCATATCCTCATTGACAAATGTAATTTTTATATGATAATACTTTAAAGTAGCTGCCTTTTTTATGACTATGGATTGTTGTGTGCATCTTATTTGTACCAGTAATATACTTGCAATTTATGAGATTATATTTACTAAAAATTATCATTAATACTTTGGATCATTAAGGAATAAAAAAATTAAAATTCACCAATAAAGAAAAACATAAATTTTGGCCTATAATTACAATTTTTTCTTGACATATGTTACTTTTTACTTAACATTTTAAAGGGATTCATAGGAGTTGTTTGCAGAGAGCCTTAGTTTTTTTTTTTATTTAAATTCAAGTAGCCAACATACGGTACATACTTAGTTTCCGATGTAGTTTCAGATGTAGTGTTCAATAATTTATCAGTTGCATATAACACCCAGTGCCCACATCACATACCCTCCTTAATGTCCATCACCCAGTTACCCCAGGCCCCCAGCCCCCTCCCCTCCAGCAACCCTCAGTTGGTTTCCTAGAGTTAAGAGTCTCTCATGGTTTGTCTCCCTCTATGATTTCTTCTCATTTTAGTTTTCCCTCCCTTCCCCTATGATCCTCTGCACTGTTTCTTATATTCCACATATGAGTGAAACCATATGATAGTTGTCTTTCTCTGCTTGACTTATTTCACTCAGCATAATACCCTCCAGTTCCATCCACATCGATGTAAATGGTAAGTATTCATCCTTTCTGATGGAGAGCCTTAGTTTTTATGGAGTGCTGAATTGAATGAAACAGGCACTTGAAGACCTGCCAGTGTCACTCTTCCTTTACCTTTTGTTACTAACATAATTTCTGGCTTTCCTTTACCTTTAACTGTGCATGGGTGTTAGGAATGAGACTGGAAGACCTACAGGACTTATAACACAGTATTCTAGATTATAGCACTCTATGTTAAAGATGGAGTTGTTTGGCACACTGAAATTACCCTTTGATCCAGATACTATATTTCTGCTTAAAGATATAATCTAAGCAGGATATAATAATTTCCTAAGAAATGAAATGAAGGTGGAAATCAAATGGACATTTAAGTATCAAGGAACTGTGATTAAGAACGCACTCATACATTTGTATACTTCATATTAAATTATGAGTTATTTAATCATTCATCCTTTATAAGTATATATTTAGATAATTTTTCATACTCAAAATGACAGAATGCTTTACATTTTATACTTGTCTATGTATATAAATTTTAAAGACTTACCTCTGTCAATTTGCTTTGACATTATTCTAATACAAACCTTCCATGATTACCACAACTCAGTATTACTTTTTGTAGCTATTTTAAATGATTCTTTCTGTCCTTTTTATCCCAATAATTTTATTGGCCAGGAAACCACCTTAAAATGGATGTTTTAGAGATAAATATATAGTTTGTGATTTGAGGGAAAACTTTATCTACTTGAAGAGATGTCACTGGCAATTAAAACTTTGTTCTTAAAAACATTTTTTTTAAGATTTTATTTATTTGAGAGAGAGAGGAGAGCAAGAGAGAGCATGAGCAGGGGGACCTGCAGAGGGAGAGGAAGAAGCAGACTCCCCGCTGAGCAGGGAGCCTGACACAGGGCTCAATCCCAGGACTGAGCTGAAGGTAGATGCTTAACCGATTGGGCCACCCAGGTGCCCTTGTTGTTAAAAATGTTTAATGATTTCATTTTATAAAGATAACCATTAACATGGTGAAATAAATTTACATTTTATTATTAAGAGGAAAGTGTAAGTTATAAAATAGTATAAATATTATAATTGAGTTTTTTAAAATATATGATATTCACACACTGGCACACAAACCCAAAAAATTATTGTATTTTTCTGCTTATATTTTACTAATTCTTTTATTTTTGCTTTGTAATCCTCACTTCTAACTTTATATAATACATATATTTAAAAATGAATAATCATTCAAAGTATTATATCAAATGTTAAAGTTAAAAATGCCCTATTTAATACCAGAAAAGTGAGTTGCTTCAGATCTTCAAACCTCAAATCAATTCCTACATGTGAGGGAATGTTCAATTCCTAGTTCCAACATTGTTGGGGATATTCTTATTTAATGTTACAATGTTTTTACTTTCTATTGGGCTATTAATTATAAGAATTCCAAAGTTGTACTATTTTATGTTAATAATGTACCCTGGTGTTATGTAATCATGCATCTAGCATGGTATCATTACCTATTTTAATCATGACTTAAAGTTTATTGTTACAATTCAGGCATACCTCAGAGACATTGCAGATTTGGTACCAGACTGCGACAAAAAAGTGAGTATTGCAAGAAAGCAAGCCAAATGAATAGTTTGGCTTTTCAGTGCATATAAAAGTTATGTTACTGTAGTCTATGAAGTGTGCAATAGAATTATATCTAAAAAAACAATAAGCATGCCTTAATTAATTATTGCTAAAAATGATAGTCATCATCTTACTCCTTATAAATATCAATGCTTGATATTTTGTCATAAATTGATTGAATGTTTAATGCTGTACTGAAAATATTACATCTCACTCTGTTTATGATTGTCAATAAAGTATGTAACACAAAGATTTTCTGACTATACCAAAGTACAGTTTATGATTATTTCAATTAATTTTTATTGCTGTTGGCAATGTGATTGTTGGAAAAGGAATAAAGAGACCCATACTAAAAGTTTTACAAGTATAGTGATTAGAAAACTGAACTCTTTAATTAGTGCAATGACTTTTTTACTCTGTATCAGTTTTAGTATAGAACTGTGTCATATATTGTGCCAAAATGAAGAAAACATTTTGAATTGCACCAATTTCCAAAATATCTGCTTTTGTCTAGTGCAGTTTATGTTTATGCAAATAGTGAGGCATGAAATAAATACAACAGAGTAAACAGGAATTCTCTTAAGACGTGTTTCTTAAATAATTCAGGTCAAAATTCTTATTTATAATACTCATTGCACCTGGAATTTAGAATCTTGCCCATTGTTATTTTTTAATAAATCTATACTTTATTATGTGCATATCTTTCATTCATTGTCAGCCATGATACATAATGTTTTGTGTCCTGAAAATTCTTCTCAATAAAGATAGGTCATGATATTTTTGAAAAATATTGTTTGGAGAAGGTGCCTGGGTGGCTCAGTCATATAAGCATTCAACTCTTGATTTCAGTTCAGATCATGATCTCAGGGTGTCATGATCTCAGGGTTGTGGGATTGAGCCCCACACTGGGCTCCACACTGGGTGTGGAGCCTGCTTGGGATTCTCTCTCTCCCTTTTCCTCTGCCCCTCCCCCCCCATGCACTCACTTTCTCTCTTTCTCTCAGAAAAAAGAAAGAAAGAAAAAGAAAGAAAGAAAGAAAGAAAGAAAGAAAGAAAGAAAGAAAGAAAGAAAGAAAGAAAGAAAGAAAGAAAGAAAAAGAGAGAAAGAAAAAGAGAGAAAGAAAAGAAAAGAAAAGAAAGAAGGAAAATGAGAAAGAAAAAAGAAAAATATTGTTTGGTGAATTGTGGCCCAAATCCCTAGAATTGGAGAAATAAAACTAATTTATAACCATATTGTAACAGAAGGAGAAAGAGTATCCATATCTGACTTGAATTGTATCTGAACATACTAAAGCATTGGCATTTTCTGTAAAAATTTTTGGTCTGTATGAATAATGACAAAAACCAGATGAAGGTAGAGATAAGTTAGATTCCTCAAATATATGTCCTTCTAATTCCTAGTGTTTATTACTGTATGTCACATATTAATCAGAAGAAGATATTAAGAGTTAACCTGGGGTGCCTAGGTGGCTCAGTTGGTTAAGCAACTGCCTTCGGCTCAGGTCATGATCCCGGAGTCCCGGGATCGAGTCCCGCGTCAGGTTCCCTGCTCAGCAGGGAGTCTGATTCTCCCTCTGACCCTCCTCCCTCTCATGCACTCTGTCTCTCATTCTCTCTCTCGCAAATAAATAAAATCTTAAAAAAAAAAAAAGTTAACCTTATACCAGAGGAAAATTGATATGCACGTTTCCTACATCTATAAATCATGGGAGTGGAATCCATAATAAAATTAAGCTTCCTGATCATATTATGTTCTAGTTCATTATCTTCTCATGTACCCCTATTCCTACAAATGGACTGTAATTCTGTGAAGTGCTAGGATCTTTCAAATTATTTTTGATGGTTTGGAGCAACAAGCAAACGAGATAAAGGCGAGGACTAGAAATAGCCATTGAAACTATGAAAAAATACAACTCAGAGAAAGGATTATATGCAGAAGATCAGAAACAGAGTTAAGAGCTGAGCCTTAAATCATAAAATTCCTGATGGATTTTGATGAAATGAACTTGATTTTATATTCTATAGCTATCTACTTATCCTGCAGCTACAGAGAGAGGAAGTTTTGATTATGAAATTATGCATACCAACTGTTGAATATTTGGAAATTACAAAAATTCACATAAAAATAAAAGCATACACAAGCAATGCAGAAGACTGAATATATTTTTCATGCTCCCTTGATTAAATGATTTTTGTAAGCATTTTCCTGAATGTAACATTCACTATAGATTTTAACATATATGAATGGTATTGTAATAGCGTTGTATGGTTGCTACCCTTGTGAGCATAACAAAACATATAGACTTATTGAATCACTATGTTGTACACCTGAAACTAATGTAATATTGTATGTCACCTATACTTCAATTAAAAATTTACATACACTTATTTTGCATCATATGGTTGTAGGCATGTCTGCTACATGCTTAATACCTGTATGGAGTTAGTGGAATTATCCTCCATACTTATTAAACCGTATCACTAGTTCAAATATTTAAGTTGTTTCCAACTGAATCATATGCAATTATGATCATTTGAAATGTGAAAATAGGTTTCAATTCCAGATTCCAATTGCTTATATGATCTAAGAGCCCTTCCACCCAAAAAAAGATTGTAATAATTTACACTTTCATACTCTGAATATAATACATGACTGAATAATTCATTGTAATTTTCATATCCAAGAGAAACTCCTATATGTATACCAGAAAACTGCAATAAGAAAATCCATAGCAGTGGGGCGCCTGGGTGGCTCAGTCGGTGAAGCGTCTGCCTTCGGCTCAGGTCATGATCTCAGGGTCCCGGGTTGGAGCTCCATGTCAGGCTCCCTGCTCAGCAGGGAGTCTGCTTCCCCCTCTACCTCTGCCCCTCTCCCCTGCTCATGCTCACTCTCCCTGTCTCTCTTAAATAAATAAATAAAATCTTTAAAAAAAGAAAATCCATAGCAGTATTGTTTCTAAGAGCAAAAATTAGAAGAAAAGAGTATACTCCTCAACCAGTGGATATATAATAAATCCATAATAAACCCACACAATGGAATATTATAAAACAGGAAAATGAAGAAACCATAGCTATATACAGAAAGCAACATAATTCTGAGTGATAAAAAAGTATGTATTAGAAGACTATTGTATCATTCAGGGTAGTAACAAGAAACAGAAAGCATTCTCATATGAGAATCATTCCAGGCAGATACACATGGGAAGCTGGGGAAGAGTGTAATTTAATGGGAGACATGATAATTTGGGATGTAGCAGGCACCAGGTAGCTATTGCTTTTGGGGACAGAGCCTCTGCCACCTGTATTCAATACCCACTAGAAGCTTCTGTCTTGAAATCTAGTGACAAGTTTCAACTTTTTTGTAATTAAGTAAAGTGGTAGTTTAAACAATAACTAGCCTCACACCTTTTATTTTGATTTAAAGAAATATATTTTAGAAGGCACATTACAAAAATTGCAAAGACTGCTTTGGAAAGAAGTACATATTTTCTACTCAGAATGTTAAGTATTTTAAAATAATTTTATGATTTTTTTTCTTCCTTTTTTTCCCGTGGAAAAAAAAAAAGAATTATTTTACAGATGTGGAATATGAAAACCTGAAATAAAGACCTGAGTTGCTCATGTAACATACATCAAGCAGTGAGATTTAAATTCAGGTTTTCTTTTCATTATATGACATCAGTGTTCAGTCTGCATACCTTCACTGGCAATTGTTAAGAAACTCTTAAATTCACAGTAAAGAAAATGAGATTTTTATGATAAATATTTGTTTAATTAGGGTAGTTCAAGAAATATTCTTTTCTACTTCATCATTCTACACATTTTAATCTTTCTTTGAAAAAATATCTTTGAGGATATGTAGTCAAACTATAGACCACTAGTAGGAACAGCAAATGAATCCATCATTATTTAGCAGTTAAATTAATTTCCTCAGTATAGTTAATATTTACCCATCCCCAATCCATAGTCTGTAGATTTGTGTTTTCTAAATATACTCGTAATTAATGATTCATTAATACACATGATGTTACTTCCTAGAACTTTGGACTACCAGCCCAGATTATTCTGCGCACAGAAATACAGTTTCCGGAATAATGACACAGATAAAAATTTTCAATTAGCCAATGAACTTTTAGAATATTTTGCCACAGGGAATCTGATTCTTTGGATTTAATTAGATTCCACTTTACTTTGATCAGTTGAATGAACAAAGAATACCTGTTGTACCTTTTCACAAATAAGGGTACTCTGGAGGGGCGCCTGGGTGGCTCAGTCGTTAAGCGTCTGCTTTCGGCTCAGGTCATGAACCCAGGCTCCTGGGATCAAGCCCGGCATGGGGCTCCCTGCTCAGCGGAAAGCCTGCTTCTCCCTCTCCCACTCCCCCTGCTTGTGTTCTCTCTCTCTCGCTGTGTCTCTCTCTTTCAAATAAATAAATAAAATCTTAAAAAAAAAAAAAAAAGGTACTCTGGAATGGTTATTCTGTTGGCTTAATAAATATTTTTTATTTATAACCCTGCTGACAATTAAGTCTTTTCCCAGGTCATAACCCCCAAAGAGAAAAGACCTACAAATGTTCTCTACTTCAAAACTGACAGTGAAGAAATGACTCAATATATTTATATAACCACCATAAATTATACTCATATGTACATATATACTTACATGTATTCTTTAATTTTTATATTTATATATATATATATATTCTTTATTCAGTCTGTTCATTTACTCCCTCCTAAATCCTCTTAAATGCATATTCTTAACTCATGCTTTTTTATTTATATTTATTCATTTTTCAGCATTTTCAAAAACATATACTATGTTGTATATATGTATGTTAAGCATATACTATGTCATGAGATGTGCTAACTATTAAAGATACTGAGATGAATAAAATGCTGTTTTTATATGTAATATGGCAGGCAGATAAATAATCACAATGGAGGCTTGTAAGTATTGTATTGGATGCTTAGCATGGGTAAAATAGATGCAGAGAAAGAAAAGCACATAGCCTTTTTTGATGGCTTTTCCTGTACTAAATGCTACTCCTACATTTTAGGTATTTGTTAATTAATGGCATAAAACAACACCCATTTATTATAGTAATTTCTGCAGGACAGAAATCTGGGCAAGGCATAGATGGGTTCTCTGCCTGGGGCCTCATGTGCTGAAATCAAAGTGCTGGCAAAACTGTACTCACATCTGGAGATAAATATAGTCTTTCTAGATTATTCAGGTTGTTCACAAAATTAACATTTTGTGGTTGTAGTTCTGAGGTCCCTGTTTTTTCACTAGCTATTGGTCAGAGTTGTTCTCAGTTCCTAGTGGCTCCACTCAGGTCCTAGCCAAGGATTCAGGGTCCTAGCCATGTGGCCCTTTAACAAGGTTCCAGCTTACTCCAGAGACAACAGGAGACTCCCCCTCCAGCTGGCTACAGGTCAATGTTATAAAACATAACCTAATTATGAAAGATACTTCCCCATCACCTTTGCCATATACTTTAACTAAATGAAGGGAATGACAATTCCATTATATTCATAGGTCCCACACAAGCTCAAAAGGAGAGAATTATACATGTATTTAAATGTATCAGTATTTTCCTTTATGATCTTTAAAAATGTACTCTCCTTTATTGATTTTTTCTGTTCTAAATTTATCATTTTAAAATTCATTTATTTATTCTATATTTAAATAGATAAGACAAATTGGAAAAATCTACCATGGCAAGTAGAAGCAATGATCATATTAAGTTTTTTCTTTAAATTTACTTTTTGTTTGCTTGGTCAAAAAATTCTTCTCTCCATCCACCTCTGCTTAATATTACACAACATTTTCTCTTCATGTTTCAGGTGTCGTTCTCACATTTAAATATTATTCAGTTTGCTTTGTGTATAGTGTGTGGTAGGGTTAATTTTTTACCGTGTAGATAATTAGTTTATTATTATTATTTAGTTTTTTCTCCAACATTTGTTGAATAATCATTCTTTTCCTATTTATCTGTAATTTTAGCTCTTTCATATATAAAAGATGTTTGTGAGCTCCATATTCTGTTTCACTCCTCTGTATCTCTACTCCTTTACTAATAACATGTCTTTATTGCCACAGCCTTGTTAAAAAAAAAATGGTATCTAACAGAGTTGTCCACAATCATGTTTTATTTTTCAGAGTGTTTTGTATGCCTTTGGGTCTTTACCAAATATATTTTATAAATAGTCATGTTCTACCAAAAAGACACTGTGATTTTGATGGGATTCACATGGAATCTATGAGCTAACTACAGCAGAACTGACATCTTGGTACCATTGCCCGTCCATCCGTAACATTGTTGTCCTCTCCATTTATTAAACCTCCTTTAATGTACTTTAATACCCAATTAATACTTCTTTATGTAAATTCTTTGTACATATTTTATGATTATTTCTGCTAGATTCACTTTCTACAATGTTCTCCTGAAATTAGTATGCAGGTTGTGTTCTACAGTGGAAGCAAGGAAATGACTTAATTAAAAGGCTATGATAATAATCCTCCTAGAAATAGTTACGGATTTAAGTATTATCAATTTTAAAGAGATTTAAAAAAATTAAAGGGTGTTTTCAAAGCAAAGCACTTCCCTTTCCAAAATTTTCTTTCACTTGCCAATATTATTAATCCTGGATCTTTCTTAACAAACCTTGACAACTCAATTTTTCAGGTTTATTAACAGTATATGGGAAGGAGACAGATAAACAGCAATACACTTATGAATATATAAGTATGTAAATATGGAGATATATGGTATATTCATGTTGTAGTTCAATGTATATTACCTAATATTACTTATTAATTACTATCAACATTAATCGGAGTTGAAATGTAATCTTTTTAACTTCAATAACATCTATTTTTGTAATGACATTGTAACTCAAGAAGTCTAACACATATTTTAAACATTATTTTATTACAATTTTCTATGGTTAACATGAGAGGGATTAATTATATTGCCTTTAAAGTTATATTTTGCTATTAAATTTGATGGAATTTTAAATGCAGAATGTATCAAATGTTTCAATTTGTCTTTATATCCAGAATTTTTTTAAGGTTTTCCACATACTTTCATTTAAATTTTGAAGTACAAATTGCTATTTAAATAACTTTTTTAAAAACTTCATTTTTGGTATAAACGTTTTACATTTATACTATTTTCAGGAAAAATTATATGAAAAATTATCTTGGCTATTCATAGATCACAGCATTTTTAATGTTTCTACTTTCTCTTTTTATTTAACTTGAGGAATATATCACGAATCTAGCATTCTATGTTGAGACTTTTGGTCATACTGTATAATTTTGAGTCAATGAAAATATAAATTTCCAATTCACCTGTGCATTATTAAGGCTAAATTTTTAACCTCTAAAATGTGGTAAGGGATTAAGTTTTCTGATGAGAAATATAGTTTATGTCTCAAAGGTTTAATCTTCTATCCTGAACTTATTTTTATTCAAGGCAACTAGGCAAAATCTAAATGTTCTTTTCATGAGCTGTCCATCATTTGCATTACATGAATAGATAAATAAACATAAATCTGGAAGAATGTACAAAAATCAATTAACCAAACAAATCATGCATAGAACCCAAAATATGTAAATTCTAAATGCTAAAAATGCATTCAACCAAAAATTCTAGCAGTTAGCTAACATAATAATTATTTATTTTTATTTAATATAATGTATTTTTAGTATGACCTTTTAACCTGGGAATCAATTTGAGCAAAAAGGGAGATAAATATAAGAATTCTGGTTGAAAATTATTTTTCAGTTTCTAAAAGTAAAAAGTATAAGACTTTCTTAGATCAGTGTTTATACTAATACATAACTCAAATTTCTCAAATACAAGGAGAAAAATCACTCTAAGTGAAGTATAAATGTAATATTTTATGCTTTTCATCTTTATGATTCTCAGGTACAACAAACTGAGGGCTGCTGGAGAGGAAGTGGGTGGGGGGATGGGGTAACTGGGTAATGGGCATTAAGGAGGGCACCTGATGTAATGAGCACTGGGTGTTATATGCAACTGATGAATCACTCAATTCTCCCCCTGAAACTAATTATACAGTATATGTTAATTAAATTGAGTTTAAAGAACTTAAATTTTTTTAATGGAATTAAAATAACACTTTATCAAACACCTACATATTTGAAACTACTTAATACAAATAGCATGGTTCTAATAAAAAGGTAGTCTTGACTGTTCAAATCTTTATTAATAAAATAAATTATTTACCATAATTTTCTATACAGAATGGTTTTATTAAAACCAGAAATTTTGAGTGCTCTAAAATTTAATATCAATATATTTATTTATATGGTAAATATACCTTTGCCTTTGTACTATGACCTTGTCTCAGACGTTTAGTTGAACGGATTAAGAAAACTCAACTCCAGTGTCCCCATTTAGCAAACAGTAACTATAGCTCAGTCAGTAAAGGAGGCAATTTGAATGTTTAAGACTTTCTTGAGCCTTCTCTTCAGTACTTTCTTGGTCTGATTATCTCCACCATGACTGCAAGTTTACTATCATACATTGTATGAATCAGGGCCTTGAATAAATATTTTTTTTATTTTAACTCTCCTCTAAGGTATTTGCTTAGCAATTAGGAAGTGGCCTCTGCCTCCAGCTGAGTTACAGAGATTGTTAAGTGACCATGAATCTAATAAGTTGTCAACAAAAATCCCCAACAAAAATCTTGAAAATTTGCTCCTCCACAGAACTGGGATTTGAGTTTCTGAATAATACAGTAAGCTCTCAGTTCAATAAATTATTAAGAAGGACACCTTATTAATAAGAATATCTTGTATTTGAGACCTCTTTCAGCCAACATAGAAATAAGTTTCCACTTAAAAAAAAAAAAGAGAAAAAGGAAAAGGAAGTTTCCATAGACATGTCTTCCATATTATTTCATTTAACCTTTGCAACATTTTTTAAAAGACTGATTAAGAATGACTATTTACCTTTCATTCCCTTCAATATAATGATTAAACCATCCAGTTTTAATGGCTGAAACTAATTTCTTTATATTGTTTTCCTGTCCCCTTCTTTATTGTTTTCTTGGGATTAACAGATTTGTTTCACTCCCTATCATTCAATATTCATTTCTTTGTGTCCTCATTATGTTTGGGGTCCACTGTTAAAGACCTTGGAACATCACCTGACAGATTGATCCCACTACAAATTCTAACCTGAGTCCTTAGGTGGAGGTAAAACTACCAGAGCCAAGAAGAAGTAGGCTTCTGAATCTATGATTCATTTATTTGAGTTTTTTCAATTTTGTTGTGTGCTGCCAATATTATTTATTCCAGATTTATAACCAGTTGTGCACACTTAACTTGGTTTTTCTTTTTTAATCAAATCTCTGCCATATGCATGTAACATGATTCAAGCTGTACAGTAATTTGTCAATGGCTTACATTAACAGCTGGTGGTCTATGTGACTTCAGATGCCTTTGATACCATTTTTGATTAATTTACTTTGTGATTAATTATTCCAAATTCCAGGAGTAATTGCTGGCCCAAACTTTACCAAATGATGGTAAGACTGCACTTCCTTGAGTTTTATATATGTGTTTCTATTATCTGGGACCTTCTTTGATGTTCTGTCCAGCCTTGGTGGAACTATTGTTCTGTTTATTTAATGGCATTATATCACATATTATTGTAAATGTACAAAAATGGAAATATAATATTTAAGGACCCATACTTAAGAGGAGGGGCAATAATCCTAATGAGAGGATTATTAAGTATTATATGGACATGTGTTAAAATCACCTCAGAAATTAATATATCTTTAGGGAGAGATATTTTGAAGCTATGCAAGTATGTTTCTCCTAAAATATTTCTTCACAAATTTTATCATTTATCATTGGTCTTGCCTACAGCAACTACTATTGTGCTATTCTAATGGTGATTTTCTTTTTTCTCTCTTTTAAAAGATTTTATTTATTTGAGAGAGAGAGAGAGAGACAGCATGAGCTGGGGGGAAGGGCAGAAGGAGAGGGAGAGGGAGAAGCAGACTTCCCATTGAGCAGGAAGCCCATTGTGGGCTGGATCCAGGACCCCAAGATCACACGTGACCTGAGCTGAAGGCAGACACTTAACCAACTGAGCCCCCAGGCACCCTCTAATGGTGATTTTCTATTCCCCACATTCCCTCTATGTTTGTTATTTGGAATTGTTCTGTAAGAAAGATTTGTTCTTTATCACTTTATTTAAATCGGATGGATTTATTGTTATTGTGTTAGTTTTCTACTGATACCTGAAATAATATTGCACAAACTTAGCAGCTAAAACAACATTCATTGATTATCCCATAGTTTCCATGCATTAGAAGTCTGGGCCATAGTGCAGCTCAGCTGATTCCTCAGCTCTCAGAGTCACATGACAAAACAAGGTGTATACAGGCTGGATTCCTTTCTAGGGTCACTTCCAAGTCCACTCGGGTTGTTGGCAGGATTCAGTTGCCTGTGATGGTAGAGCTGAAGTTTACTTACTGGATGTCAGTCGAGCATCATTCTCAGCTTCTAAGGGCCCCTTGCATTCCTTGACTCAGTCTATTTCTAAGCCAGCAATGGTGATATAGCCCTTCTCATGCTTTGAATCTCTCTTTTGCCACCTCCTCTGGTGCATCTTTCTGACTGAGCCCAACTGGAGAGAAATCTCTCTGCTTTTAGGGGCTTATGTGGCTAGACCGGGCCCATCTGGAGAATTGAGGGTAATCTCCTCATTTCAAGTTTCATAACTTTAATTATATTTGCAAAGTTATTTTTGCTATGTAACATAAGCTATTCCAAGCAACCAAGATCAGGAAAGCCCAAATCCTCTCTGTCACAGTTATATATTACTTTCTTTGGTTTATAAGCAAATAATTTGGTATTGTGTTTTGTTGCTCACATTCTTCTAGGTTTGATCACTCAGGGCTCTTTCAGATTGGTTCCTCTATTCATGCTCCTCCTCCTTCTTTTTTTTAAAGCACTTTCTTATTTTGTGGCACACTACTGAATGTCCCAAGCTCATTTAGTATTTTCCATGCCCCAGCCCTATGGTAAGCAATTTTAATAAGGACCCCTGATTTCTTTTATTCTGAATTCCTTAATACATCCTCAATAAACAAAAACAAAATAAAACAGCAACTACTAAAAAAACCCAGACCAACCATGAGACGAGAGAAAAAATCCAGTATCTATTGGTAACACATAAGTAGGAAACAGAGAATACTATAATTTCACATTACCTATAACCAGGTAAGCAAACACTAATCCTTGAGAGTCGGCTCTGGAGTCCACATCTGATTGGTGAGTCAGGAAGAGACTGTGATTCAGATTTAGGTGCTAATGTTATTCCATTGCCACTTCATGACTTCCTTATAGTCTAGGTAATTCTCTGACATTATGGCTTTGAATATTGTCTATCTCCTATTCTCCTGGTTTTCTCCTGGAACCTCTGTTGGATGTCTTGAAGTACCATGTCTCCTAGCTTCTCTTTTATATTTCCATTTTTAAGTTTTCTATAATGTGTTTCAAGTCACTGGTTCATTTTTAACCTACATTTTCAACTATTGCTTTATCTGCTGTTTAAGACATCCACTGAGATTTTTTTATGTTTATTGTCAGAATTTCGATTTTGTCATTTATCAAGTATCAGTAAGGGCAAAGATAGAAAGAGGAGGCTATGTACTGAAAAACTTACTAAAACTAGTTTTACCCTTTATCACAATATACATACAATCACATATGTACAAATTCTGGTATTGCTTTAAATCTGGCTCCCCTAAAGTGAAAATAGGCTTTTTAGGGTTTTTCCTAACATTACTATATTCTGTGGGAATATCCCACATCAATAATTTGACAACCTTAGAATTTTAATTACAGATTAATTTGACTACAAATTTAGATTTTACCAAATCCTAAGTCCTACCTAGCTAAAATTTGGTAATTCTCATTTTATGCACAAGAATGCTGAGACATGGAAAGGTTAAAGAATAAGTAAAGTGGTAAAATTAGTATTCAAGTCTCCTGGTAATCCGATCATGGAATCTATGCTCCTAACCACTATCTATTACAATCTCCATTGCAGTGACTAAATACTGAGTTTCTGCTAAATTTTGTGTCATGTAGAAAGCTACTGTGGTCCAAAGGAGAACACAAGAAAATAAAGCATATTATATCTGCCTTCACAGAATTTGTACCCTATTTAGAATATTGCTGGCAAAGGCTAATTAACTTATTGAATCAAACAGTATTATAGAAGACCAAATATAAGACCCATACTATACTATTTGGACAATACAAAGATGAAGTCAATGTCTATTACTATTAAGAAGTTTACACTGGGCAGATTATGGCTTGTACCTAAAAAATAAAATATGGTGCAGAATGGAATAATGGTTAGAGAGAGATAGTATGCTCCTATACTTTTTTCAGGTATCCATTTAATATGCCTTTAGACCTTTTTTTTCCTGAAACATTCTCTGGTATTTGTAGGTATGTAAAAGTCAATTGGTATTCTGGCACCTATCAACTTCTCAGACTGCTTATCAAAGTTATGTTAATTGTAGGGAGGACTGAATAATGTCTATTCTTCCAGCTACACATACACTTCATGACAGCAGGAGCCACATTTACTGTAATATCAATTTTTATATCTTTTCTCATGACATTTAGGTGGCAATAATATTATTTCAAAAAATAAAATTAAAAACTCTTTTCCTTAAAACACAATTTAGTCAGTGTCACATGAGAAAAACTGAATACACTATAACTTTTAAATCATGCTTTCCCCCACTTTTCCACGTGAGTTTTGTTTTATATAATTTGTCATATTTCTTATATTCATTCCATAAAGAATAAGAATCTTTTATTAACCCAGAATATTAATTTCAAAATAATGATTCCCTAATTTAGAGTGGTCATCCTATGCCTTCCTTGATCAAAAACTTATTTTTTAGTATTAAATGATACATTCCATTTTTATTAATATAAATGAAATGGAAGAATATTGGAATGCATGAAGCTGTTCTTATATTTAGGATTATATTTTCTTGGGCTAGATTCCCAGCATTGTAATTGCAAGACCTGAGAGGGAACATTGGCGTATTGAAATAGGATGATTTTCAGATTATGTAAAATGTTTCCTGAAGGCATCTCACATGTAAAATTACTAAGGCAGATAAGGTTTATAATTATAGTATTTTGCCATAGGAAACATGGAAATGCTGTATGAGAGAAATTACGTTTTTTTAAATTATATTTTTATTGCTATACTTTCTTGTATCTGAATGTAGCATACATGAATTTTTGACTGATTCTACTATTTGCAAAAGCAGTTCATTCAAAGGGAAACCATTTATGCTTATATGGAGAACCATATATGCAATCATGAAATGAATAGCCACTCAGGTTTCTGTCACTGTGTCCCTTGTATTGTTTTTTCTCAAAGCTCATCAAAGTTTAGATTGGAAGAAACTTGCTGAATCTGTGCGTTCAACAGTTATATACTTAAAATTCATAGTTTGTTTTCTCTATTTCTGTTATATGAGCTCTTCCTTTGTGTAACAGTATAAACAAGTGGTAGGAAATAGAAACATTCTAGGTATAAAAAGCAGAAATGTCGTTAATGAAGGAAGTATAAGTCTTACAAATCAACAGATGGACTGTAGGAGTTAGAATCAAGATCCATCATTGGAATTAATGAATTCAGGAACAAATAGTCACAGAACTATGGAAACAATAAAAAGATCAGTGCCTGCCAGGGGTTGGAGTGGGAGAGATGAATAAGCAAATCACAAAAGATTTTTAGGACAGTGAAACATTTCTTCTGGATATCAAACAAATATTTCTTACTCTAGAATGTAACTCCTCTCCAGATGCCACCACAAGGAGTAGAAAAAAAGTAACTCTGAACTTTTCAGTCTCTACAGTTCAGGAGAACACCCAAGGAGAGCATGAGAATAAATACTGAGAATTAATAAGCCAGATCTCACACTGGTTTGCTACTAAAGATCTATACAGTGTACTACATACCGATAAAAATTCCAATAATAAGAGAAACAAAAACTATTCCCACCTAATATACCACACTTACTCTTAGCACGTGCACACATGCACACACACACCATGCATTTGACATTTCCTCAAGAGATATCTGAATATCCTTTTAGTTGCCCTATCCATCTCTGGGTGATTACTATTATTATAATTCAAAGATCATCAAACGACCTCTAGCACCAACCTCTTTATATGGTGTTGTAGATGGATGGAGGGAGTGCAGATAACTATTGCTACAGTCCTCATTTACACAACTGGCCATAGTTAATATTTTGAACTTCTTTTTTCCACCATACTTCCTATGCTCCATTAGTTTTCCAGATAGCCAGAGTTGTCTATGTGGGGGTAGGAGAGACCAGAATTTCTATTCTTGAAGAGTCTAGCTGTCTTGATATTATGCCTATATTAGGGTTTGTAATCACTCATTTTCTTTTATCATTGGGTATAGCAGTTATTCGGAAATGCCTTAGAATTGTGGTCACCAAGCATTGTTGTCCAGGTACACTGTAGAGCAAATTCCAAGTAAAATGCATTTCCAAATTTTGAAGTAACTTGTATGTCATTTTGAATTGGACATCTGAAGCTTTTCATAATTAAAACAGTTTCAAAGTATGTAGTTTTGAGATGCTGTAATTATTGACATTTAAAAACAAAACTTCTGCCTTTGCTTAGGATAGAGTCACAAGACAACTTTCTTGCACCCTAACAACAGGAACATAACATCTGAGAGCTTAGTGGGCAAAGAATCTAATTAATTACAATCCAAAAAGTGACAAATCTATTTTGGGGAAGGAGGGACCCATAGCAGCTTTCATTCTTGGCAAAGCAGCAGGAAGCAAAAGGAACTGCCAGGGATGCAAGTAAGAACACTGATGAAATTGATCAAACTTATAAAACCTGAGAGTGGTCTGGCATGATAGTTTAGAATCCTTGGGAGGCCCAGATACAACAGGAATCTCCATGCAATTTCCACTTTTTTTTTTTTTTTTTTTTTTTTAGAGAGAGAGAGAGAGAGAGAGAGAGAGAGAGAGAGAGAAGCAGGCTCCCCGCCTAGCAGGGAGCCCGATGTGGGACTCGATCCCAGGACCCTGGGATCATGACCTGAGCCGAAGGCAGACGCCCAACCATCTGAGCCACCCAGGCGCCCGCAATTTCCACTTTTTAACACAGACTCCACAGAGAGCTCATGCCATGATTGGCAGCATAGCAGGAGGTGGAGAGAGACCTCCTCTGAGGAAAGAGTGCTGAAGTTTGAGGGTGGAACAGAAGAACCAAGAGACAGTCCCCAGGCACATCCAGCTTCACACTGAGTAGGAGGCAACAGCTGTCTCCCATTTGGGAGGGGATGTGGAGGAAAGCTGAGAGTCCTCCATGGGTGCATGCTAGAGAATCTTGCAAAAATCTGGTATTTGGCAAGTGAGAGAAACCCATGATCATTCTAAGCCATCTGCTGATGAAAGATGGTTAAGGAAGTTGAAAAACAAATGTACCCACTAAAGATTAAGCACAGAGTGTCTGCTAAGGTCTAAAGGTAGAGAAGAGCAAAGAAAGAAACCACACTGAGTACCAAGCAGTGGCACTATTCACTGGGGTGTGCAGATGGCCTGAAAAGGACCCTTGAATTGCAAGTACAGGGGCCTGCTGATGTCTGAGAGTAGGGAAGAAGATCTATAATTTAAATCACTTAAGGGAAGTTTCTGCTCCCAAAGCTTTGCTCTGCAAAGCCTAGACCCAACTTAGCTCCAGACCAAATTGACTTTATCACACATGCTGATGGCTGACAGAAAGATAGCCATGACCTTTTCTGGGGATCATATTATTATTATAAATAATATATTAGTATTGGGGCACCTGGGTGGCTCAGTCGGTTAAGCATCTGACTCTTGGTTTCAGCTCAGGTCATGATCTTATAGGTCCTGATATTGAGCCCCATGTTGGGCTCCATGCTCAGCAGGGAGCTGGCTTGAAGACTCTATCCCTCTGCCACTCCCTGTTCTCATGCATGCTCTCTTTCTCTCTTACTTGTATTAGTATTATTTACTTTAGTGTTCATTGTTCCTTTACTATGAAACCTTACATTCAAACCAAATATTAGAAAATTTATTTAAAAAATAATGAAAATGTGCCACAGTACCAAGAGAGGAAAGAGTCAGTGGAATCCAATTCAAAAATGGAACAGAGTTTGAAATTATTAGGCAGAGATATTTTTAAAAAATAGTATAGTTAATGATACGTTGTGAAAGGGGAACAACAAATATGTACAGATAAAGAAGTCTATAAGTAAGATGGAACAAAATAAGCCAATTATAATGCTCATAATGAAAACATGTTATCAGAGATGAGGACTATTTTGGTGAACTTATCAGTGAATTGAACAAAATAGAAGAAAGAATCAGTATAAACAATCAATAGAAATTATTCCAACTGAAACAGAAACAGAAAATGGGTAGAAAAATAAATGTAAAAGAATATCCAAGGTATTGAGGCAAAGTGAAATAATCTAATACATATGTAATTGGAGTACCATGAGGAGAAGAGAAAGAAAATGGGACAGAAAAAATTATTGAAGAGATAATGTCCAACAATTTTCTCAAATTAAAAGTATAAATCCATTGATCCCAGTGGTTTAGAAAACCACAAGAATAATAATTATGACACACACACACACACACACACACGCACATCTAAGTATATCCTTATCAAACTGCTGAAAACCAATATAAGGGAAAAAAATGTTAAAGCAACCAGTAAAAAGAGATGAATTACATACAGAAAGGCAATAAGAATGGTGTCTGGGTTCTCACCAAAAATCAGAAGGCATCAGAAGGAATCAGAAGGCAATGGGAAACATGTTTAAAGTACTAGAAGAGAAAGTAAGAACTATCAGTCTAGAATTCTAAAACCACCAAAAATATCCTTCGGAAAAAGACCTAAATAAAAATACTACAGATAGACAAATGATGAAAGAATTTCCAGCTACGAGAAATACTAATAGTTCTTTACACCAAAGGTAAATGTTACTAGATAATGTTGCCAAATGAAATGAAGATTTTCAGAAAAAAAACCTTTCTCTCTCACACACAGAGTTCTTATAATTACTCCCAATATATTCAATACATATAATTAAATTGCTTTAATGGCTATGTTGATTGCTTGATATAAAAATAAATAGCTGTGTATTTATTCATGAGTTAGCATCTCTATTTCCCAGCTCTGTTCATTGAGAAGGTTTAAAAGCAGCAAAACCTCACTAACAATGAATCCACCTTATGTTCAAATCTTTGTTTTAATTAACAGTCTCCAATGAAAGGAATCAGGGCTACTTGAAGAAATAGCAAATTCTAGGGCTGGAACATAGGAAATAGAAGATAAACCTGGAGCATCTTATAGAACATAGGGAATTTTGTAAAAGAGAAAAATGGATGGAGCACATCAAAAAGACAAGGGCAGTCAATGTGGAAACCCCCCAATGGTGAAAGTCAGAGTAATTTGAACAAAATAAAAAATTATAATATTGGATTATAGCCCTAAGAATGACACATTTGCACATTCATAATTGTTTAAAATACTGCCTCTATATGCCTGGAGAAAATCTGACAGTGTTCTATTTTTTTTCTTTAGCCATCAAACATAATTGAAAACATTCAAGAGGAGAAAGGATACCTATTGTATATTTACCATATTTTTAATCTTTTTGACCCATCAGTTATATATAGATGTATTTTTAGTTTCTACCTACTTGTGAATTTTCCAAATTCCTCTATTATTGTTTTCTTTAAAAAATTTCCAGCTTTATTGAGATATAATTGACATATAATACTGTGTAAGTTTAAGATATGCTGTCTGTTGATTTGATACATTTATAGCAAAATGATTACCACCATAGTGTTAGCTAATACCTCCATTTTGTCACAAAATTCCGGTGTCTTTTTATGGTGAGAACATTTACAATCTCCTCTCTTACAAACTTTCAAGTATATAAAACAGTATTATTAGCTATAATAACCATGCTGTGATATTAGATCCCCAGAACTTGCTAATCTCTTTAACTGGAAGTTTGAACCCTTTGACCATGTCTCCCCATTTCCCCCAATTCCAGCTCCTGGTAACCATCATTCTACTCTCTGTTTCTCTGAGTTTGGCTATTTTGAATCCATGCACAAGTGTTATTATATAGTATTTGTCTTTCTCTATCTGATTTATTTCTTTTAGTATAATGCCCTTAAGTTTCATCTAAGTTGTCACAAATGGCAGGATTTCCTTCTTTCTCATGGCTGAATAATATTCCATTATACATATATTTTTTATCCTTTCATCCAGTGATGGACATTTACATTGTTTCCATACCTTGACTACTATGAATAGCACAGCAGTGAACATGGGGGCGCAGATATCTCTTCAAGGTCATGATTTAAATTCCTTTGGATATAAACCTGGAAGTGAAGTTACTGAACATATGATAGATCTATTTTCAGTTTTTTTTTGTGGAATCTCTATGCTGTTTTCTATAGTGGCTGCCAATTTATATTCTCATCAGTGGTGCACAAGGGTTCCCTTTTCTCCACATCCTCACCAATACTTTGTTGACTCTTGTCTTCTTGATGACAGCCATCCTAACATGTGTGAGGAGATATCTCTCCATGATTTTGATTTGCATTTCCCTGATAAATAGTGATATCAAGCACCTTTTTATGTACCTGTTGTCCATTTTTATGTCTTCTTTAGAAAACTATTTTTTGTTTAGCTGTGTTGCTAAAACATCCTAAGTGGATTTTAGAGGTCTCTCGGAGCTGTTTCTGTTCATGGATAGCTTGTCCAATTATTGATCTTCATGGAAAAATGAAAGCTGGGTTCTTGTTGCCATTTTTTCCCACCATCACTCCATTATTTATTTATACTATAATTCTATTGTTTGCAGAATACACTTTATTTTATTTCATTTCTTCTAAATATATTGACACTTATCTTGTGATCTTGCATGTGATCTATCTTGGAGTGTATTCCATATGTGCATGAGAAGAATGTGAATTTGCGATGGTTGTATGGAATGTTCTACAGATATATGGTGGATCTAGTTGGCTTATAGTGTTTTCAAGTTTTCTGTACCTTGTTGAAATGCCTGGTAGTACTATTTATTATGGAATATAGAATATTTAAATCTCCAAATCTTATTGTTGAATTGTCTATTTCTCTTCTCAATTCTCTCAGTTTTGCTTCATGAGTTTTGGGGCACTATTTTTAGGTGAGTATAAGTTTATGGTTGTTTTTCATCCTGATGGACTGACACTTTTATTATTATAAAATATGTCTATTCAAGTAATCTTTTATATCTATCTTGTTTAATATTAGTACAGCCATTTCAGTTCTTATGGTTTCTGTGTGCATGGTTCAATACTTTTACTTTCATTTATTTGTAACTTTGAATCTAAAGTGTGTCTCTGGTAGACAGTATGTAGTTGTCCTCTTGACTCTGCTACCTGAAATAGTTACTGCAACCTAGAGCTAGAGGTGTGACGAAAGATGCAGGTGGCCTAGCTCTCCTAGAGCAGACATGTAACTTTGACTGGGAGCTAGTGGCATAGGGAAGTTCTGTGTTCTTAGCTGCATCCTCCTGGAGGATGTCACACTAAGCTGGGGGTGGGAGCCTAAGGAAAGAGCATGTGTGGCTCTCACTGCTGTTGCTGAGATTAGTCAATTTTTGTCAATATGTTTCTCTATTTGCTGTATGCTCTTAGGACAATTTCCAGAGACTTCAATTTTATATATGTGTATTTTTTAATCAATTAAATGTTCATTTTACTGGGGAGAGGGTCTGCTGAGCACCTCACACTGCCATTGTGAAAATCTCTGCTGTTTTCATGGTAATGCTGGTCTGCTGCAATCTGCCCCATCCTATCCAAGAGCAGAGTCACTGCTTATCTTTTCAGTTTCTTACCTATCTTGCTTCCTTTATTATACTCTTGACCAGCAAAGATGAGAAAATGACAAAAGCTTAAGGAGAAAGTTAAGACAACATATCAGGCTCACCTTTCAGAGGCTCCATTGCCTTTGGCATCTTGACCGCTGAAGTCCAGGGCAACTTCCTATCCCTGATCTCCAGTGTTTGGCCAGCTACATGAGACTACTGTAGTTCTGATCTTCTTTTTCTTGACCTCCAGACTGAATACCAATTAAGAACCAGCAAGTGTCTCAAGGAAAAAGCAGCAGAGAATATCGGGCTCACCTCACTGCATTTACTTTGTGCTACGTTGACCCTTAAATGTCAGCTGTCTTGGATGCTTTCTAAGGCTTTTGAATGTCAGCATGTTTGTATTTCACTGAGATTCACAGTTGTTCTCATTGTGGTGTTTGTATGCTAGTCAGTCATAGCCTGGGTTCACTTAACTGTCTAAAAATTCTCAAGTTAAAAAGTGTACCTTGAAGCATATCTAGGGAGAAGTATAAATAGTGGTGTCAACTCTGTTAATGTACCTATTATTCTTGGACGAGAGATTTTTTTCTTTGAATATGTAATTTTATAATTAAATTGATGCTTGATGTTTTGTGGGAAGTTGTTTCAATGGTCACTTTTTCAGAATTGTGGCTATTGGTGTTAATGATTATCTTAAGTGTTTGGAGAATATTGGAATTTGGGAAAGAGATGTACATAGCAGGAAACAGATATTGTGTCCTTTAGTTTTATTTTATATTTGAAAAAAAATGTGACTTGTGTGTGGATATGGTCATAGCTCTTCATACTGACCTCACTTCAGTTGAACTATATGCAGGCTTGTCAATCAGTTGAATTGCCATTTAAGTCTTCAATGAAATTGGGCTATTTTAGCATTATCATAGAAAGCTATTGTATAAAAAGTCAGGAAAAACAGAGCAAAGAAGCATAATTTGATAGAAAGAAGCAAACATTAGTTTTTAGAAGAATAATTAGACTACCCCCTCCTCTTCTTTTTGAAAAGCAACCAGGATCAGCTTTATAGTGGCTAAGGAAAACACTCAGAGAGGTAGATGGAACTGGGTTATGTTTTGGGACTGAGGTACCTGCACAGAGGTTGCCTATTGCCTGTTAACAATGCAAATGAAGGGGGCGCCTGGGTGGCTCAGTCGTTAAGCGTCTGCCTTCGGCTCAGGTCATGATCCCAGGGTCCTGGGATCGAGCCCCGCATCGGGCTCTCTGCTTGGCGGGAAGCCTGCTTCTGCCTCTTCCATTCCCCCCTGCTTGTGTTCCCTCTCTCGCTGTCTCTCTCTCTCTGTCAAAATAAATAAATAAAATCTTTAAAAAAAAACAAAAAAACAATGCAAATGAAGCAAGATGAATTAGAAAGTCCATGGTATACATTTTCAAAAATTCATAACAATGAGAGATAGATTGTAATGATTCATTAGTTGCACAGAGTTCTTTGCATTGTATCATATTTTAATTGAAGGATTTTTCTAAGTAGTATAAAAAATAATCGTGCATCTTAAAAATTGATAACACCCTAAAATATGTGAAATGTGGTATCAATCTATATTTTCTTTCTTTGTGAGCTTGGTTCACAATGCATTGTATATACCACATCCCAAATATTTTTGTGCATGTTTAAATTATGAGGTTTCTTGTTTATGTATTCAAACAATGACTTTACACTTATTGTTTTGAAATAATTTACATTACAATTATGTCTTATTTGAAAAGTTTAAGTGGTTAAATTCTTAAGTGGTTAAACTTTTACATATGAAATTTTACATAAGATTCACATTCTCTATTTTATAAATGTTTGATATTTTGAGGTCTAATAGGGTTTAGATTCCTTCAATAATAGATCATTGAGGTTTTCAAAAAAAGTATTCTGATTATTTATTGACAACAAAACTGATTACTTTTGGCTATTTTCACAGCAGAGACATTTCACTAGAATTTTCTTTAAGTTTCAGTTGATAAAATGTTGAAAAGGAAACTATTGATCAACTGGCGCCTCCTGGTTGAAGAGTTAACATATCAGAAAACAATGAGTTTTCCCATTGTTTTTAAATAAAATATTTGTCTATGATAGTTCTTCATACCTTATTTGAAGAACTTCGGCAAATGTGATGGAATTTTTCTTGGGCTATGGTTTGAACAGCATGACTCTATGAGATGTAGGTATGAATCTGCTCTGGGAATAAAGAGTGATAGGTTCTAGCTTTAGGTTAACTACCCATCAGTGAGGCAGTTGTAGACAAAAGCAGCCTCTTTAGGATTTTGTGTGCTCATCTAAAAACTAAGTTAGCTGATAACTGAGTTCCCAACATATTCATTATATTCGCTATTCTTTTTTTTTTTTTTCAAATATTTTATTTATTTATTTGACAGAGAGACACAGCAAGAGAGGGAACACAAGCAGGGGGAGTGGGAGAGGGAGAAGCAGGCTTCCCGCCGAGCAGGCAGACCGATGCGGGGCTCGATCCCAGGACCCCGGGATCATGACCTGAGCCGAAGGCAGACGCTTAATGACTGAGCCACCCAGGCGCCCCTATATTCGCTATTCTTTTATTATGATCAGAATACAATGATTAAATTCTTATTTTACATGTCAAGAAATACATTGATTTTTTCTAGTAATTATGTTTTGTGGGAAAGGTGCCCCCAAATGGACAAGTGATTGTTTTTAGCAATCTTTTTAGAGAGCTATCCATTACTATGTGAATGTGGTAACAGCAATTAATTTTCAGAACAAAAATAGGTTCATTGTAAAATTATATGATATTTCAATTTTAGAAAATAGAAGAATAATTAAAAAAAAACTCAAAGGATAATTTCACCAACATTATACTATAACCCTTGTTATATTTCTCAGCATAAATTCAGATCCAGTGTTTGGTCAAAATTTGCAAAAAAAATCCATTTTAATATATTTCATTCCCTTTGACTAACTTAAATGAAACCTTTGTTAAATAGCAAACTGGTAAAAACAGTCTGTGTCCTGTTGTATACTCATCGCATTACTGGTCAGCATCTGCTCTTGATATGGAATAAAAAAAGCATATTGATCCTGACATGATTTCAGATCAATCATTAGAAGCCATACATTAGACCAAAATGGGCTATTTTGGAAAAAGACTAGCTTTCCTGTCATCCCTAAAACAAAGTTTGTCTACCCACAATAAATAAATCAAATAATCTGAAGAATTATTTTACAACAAATAGCCAAATGCCTTGCATACTGTATTCTTATTTCACATTTGTAGATACAGTGAAGCCTACAACCCCCATTCCTTTCATTTTCATCTGTGTCTAATATACTTTGAATCTAGAAGACCTAATTTGAATAATTTGTCCTTCTTCCAGACTAAACCAAATCACTGCTTGATAAAACAAGAACATAACTCCTTAATCAATATTGCATACAGTTGAACATGGCACAATGATTTTGAAATGTCTGATTATGTTGCAGTGCCATGATGCCGTTGGTTGAAATAAAATGTATGCATTTCTGAATGCTTTGGGAATTAGAAATTTGCCACTCTGTTTTTTCTTCTTCTTTTTTTAAAATAATGTGATAGGTTTAACTTAACAAAATTTGTGTAAATGGCAAATTGAATTCATTCGTTACTGCTATCAAGTGTTTTATTCATTTTAATCAAAGCATGTTTCTTAATGGTTTTGATTTCATAGTCCCTGAGATAATATAAAAACTAATAAAGAATAAATGATTAAATGAATGTATCATTTTAAAACACTAAAATAATATATGGAAATAATCTGTAAACAGCACGACTTGATTCTATTTACTAAAAATAAATCTCTGATTAAGGCCTCAAATTGGGGATAATAACTGATGATGGATGAAAAACTCCAAAAATTGTCTGCCTTTTACAGTGATACCTTCAAATGCAGAACTGAGCTCTTGATGCCTCTTAATATAGCTTTGAATATAAAGCCTAGTTTGGGCTAATACATCAAATTCCAGTGGAACACTGCTGGGTAAACTGCATAGAAGCTTTCTTCATTATTTTTATTGTGAGAAATAGAAAAGATGTTGATAAATGAAATTTGTATGATACATACTAATGATTACAAGGACAATGACTTTGGAGCTTGGGCACTCTCAACATCTGGCTTCCATCTGTATGCCCAGAGTGGCTGCTTCACTTCCTGTCATTCCTCAACCAAGAGTAAAGATACCAGGGACCAGAGGAGTAAGAAGCCAATTATTTTAAGGACAAAGCCTATATTAAGCAATAATTGTTGCTAATCATATTATCTGATGGTCAGAAGTTAGCCTCATAAGCATTTCTAGTCACCAGGAAAGACAAAAAAGGGAAGATTAGTGATTAACCAAAAGAAATCTGTCAGATGCTAAATTTATTTTATTGTGGAAGAGGTGAAGAGATACAGGGTGAGGAGTATATGTGTCCACATCAAGAACCGAAGGGCTACCTTAACATTTCCTATGCCTTTTTTAATTGTGAGGAAAATACTAGGCCTTACAATTAAAAAACACATGGCAAATTCTATCCCTAATTCCAATGGAGAAGTTTGAAGGAATATCTATGAAATAAATAAATACATTATTTCTCTAAAGAATTTTGATATTTCAAGTATCCAAATATTGGAGATATAGTTATTTTTTTTTAAAGATTTTATTTATTTATTTGAGAGAGAGAGAGAATGAGAGAGAGCACATGAGAGGGGGGAGGGTCAGAGGGAGAAGCAGACTCCCTGCCGAGCAGGGAGCCCGATGCGGGACTCGATCCAGGGACTCCAGGATCATGACCTGAGCCGAAGGCAGTCGCTTAACCAATTGAGCCACCCAGGCGCCCTGGAGCTATAGTTATTTTTAATATATTTGTTTTTAACTTTTAAATTAGAGTTGAAAGCGATTTACACACCACCATTATAACATCACAGCATCTGATTTTGCTGTACATTTGCCTTTACCAGTTAGTTTCATACATTCATATGTTTTAAAATGTCAGAGCTCTTTCATTCGAGTTTGAAGAATTCCCTTTTGTATTTCTTGTAAGGCAAATCTAGTGGTGAACTACTTCAGCATTGTTTTGGTTGAAATGTCTTTATCACACTTTCATTTCTGAAGGACAACTTTGCCAGGGATATTATTGTTGGTTGGCAGTTTGGGTTTTTTTTTTTTCTTTCTCCTAGCAATTTGAATACACTATCCTACTTTCTCGCCCTGCAAGGTTTCTGCTGAATTTTTCAGTTCAGCCCTTGTACTCTTCAGTTCTAGAATTTCTGGTTTTTTGTTTGTTTGTTTGTTTGTGTGTTTTATGGTTTCTATTTTTTTTGTTGTTGAACTACTTATTTTGTTCACGTATTGTTTTTCTTTTTTTTTTTAGTTTTCTATCTTGTAATTCACTGATTATTTTAAAGAGGATTATTCCTAATTATGTGTTAGTCAGTTCATAGATTTTGTTATTATTTTACAGTCAGTTTTTGGAGCTTTTTTAGTTTCCCTTGATGGTGTCATGCTTACCTGATTCTTCGTGATCCTGGTATCCTGGCATTTGTATCTGTGCATTAAGTAAGCATTCTCCTCTTCCAGGCTTTACCAGTTCACTCTGGCAGGGAAAACCCTTCAACCATCCTCCCAGCCTGGGGTTCTGGGCTGGCCAGCTGGTAGCATCTGAAGGCAGGTGGTACCTACAGGTGGGAGGCATCTCTGTAAGGCTGCTGCCCTTACTGTGAGAACTGAGAGTAGGGGGGGTCTCATGCTGGGCTCCCTAGTCATGTGGGACTGCTGGCTGGGCACAGTGCCAGGCAGGGCCACGGAGTTCCATAACGATGCCTGGTTGAGTTGGCCCCCAGTCTGTGCTTTGTGATTGGGTGGGGCCGTAGGCTATGCCTGCAACTGAGAAGGGCTACAGGCTGGGCTCCAGTCTTGGGCAAGGCTGCTGGCTGGGATTCCTGTTTACGTGGAGCTGTCAGCTATTCTAATAGTCAAATGGGACGGCAGTCTGTGCTCTGTGGTCAGGCAAGCTTGCTGTCCATGCTTGCCTGTGGAGTGGCACTATAAGCTAAGCCCCACATTTGGGTTGAGTACTAAAATCATTTACAGGGGGACCTGGGTGGCTCAGCCGGTTAAGCGTCTGCCTTCGGCTCAGGTCATGCATGATCTTGGGGGCCTGGGATCCAGTCCTCAATAGGCTCCCTGCTCAACGGGGAGACTGCTTCTCCTTCTCCCCCATTGCTTGTGCTCTCTCTCTCACTTTCTCTCAAATACATAAAAATTAAATCTTGAAAAAATTAAATAAAATCATTTACATTTTGTTCTTCATGAAAATAATATTCTTGTAAATTAAAATTTTCAAAAATTTCAAGTGATCATGATCACATTATTATACAGGAATATTACAAGTGAAAAACTTGATATGGAGAAATGCTCAGGGATACTATTTCAGATTATAATTAAAATTTTTGAAAATAATTATTGGAAGTGTGTACAAATTCAATATTTAATAATGTGTAATATTATCTCTTATCCTAACTATATAGGTCACATTTTAAATGATTAGTCAAGTTTACATATAAATATATGTCCCTTACAGTTTGTCCTCTGTGCTGTGTAAATATACTTTTTTCTTTTTTTTATTAACATAATATATTATTTGTTTCAGGGGTACTGGTCTGTGATTCATCAGTCTCACACAATTCATAGCGCTCACCATAGCACATACCCTCCCCAGTGTACCTCACTCAGCCACCCCATCCCTCCCACCCCCCACCACTCCAGCAACCCTCAGTTTGTTTCCTGAGATTAAGAGTCTCTTATGGCTTGTCTCCTGCTCCGGTTTCATCTTGTTTCATTTTTCCCTCCCTTCCCCTATGATCCTCTGTCATATTTCTCAAATTTCTCATATCAGTGAGATCATATGATACTTGTCTTTCTCTGATTGACTTATTTCACTTAGCATAATACTCTCTAGTTTCATCCATGTCGTTGCAAATGGCAAGATTTGGGGGTTTTTCGATGGCTGAATAATATTCCATTGTATATATATACCACATCTTCTTTATCCATTCATCTGTCGATGGACATCCTGGCTCTTTCCAGAGTTTGGCTATCGTGGACATTGCTGCTATAAACATCAGGGTGCACATGACCTTTCGGATCACTACATTTGTATCTTTGGGGTAAATACCCAGTTGTTCAATTGCTGGGTCATATGGTACCTCTATTTTCAACTTTTTGAGGAACCTCCATACTGTTTTCCAGAGTGGCTGCACCAGCTTGCATTCCCACCAACAGTATAGGAAGGTTCCCCTATCTCTGCATCCTCGCCAACATCTGTCATTTCCTGACTTGTTAATTTTAGCCATTCTGATTGGTGTGAGGTGGTATCTCATTGCGGTTTTGATTTGGATTTCCCTGATGCTGAGTGATGTTGAGCACTTTTTCATGTGTCTGTTGGCCATTTGGATGTGTTCTTTGCAGAAATGTCTGTTCATGTCTTCTGCCCATTTCTTGATTGGATCATTTGTTCTTTAGGTGTTGAGTTTGATAAGTTCTTTATAGATTTTGGATACTAGTTCTTTATTTGATATGTCATTTACAAATATCTTCTCCCATCCTGTCAGTTGTATTTTGGTTTTGTTGACTGTTTCCTTTGCTGTGCAAAAGCTTTTTATCTTGATGAAATCCCAGTGGTTCATTTTTGCCCTTGTTTCCCTTGTGTTTGGTGATGTGTCTAGGAAGAAGTTGTTGCAGCTGAGGTCAAAGAGGTTGCTGCCTGTGTTCTCCTTTAAGATTTTGATGAATTCCTGTCTCACATTGAGGTATTTCATCCATTTTGAATCTATTTTTGTGTGTGGTGTAAGAGAATGATCCAGTTTCATTCTTCTGCATGTGGCTGTCCAATTTTCCGAACACCATTTGTTGAAGAGTCTGCCTTTTTTTCTATTGGACATTCTTTCCTGCTTTGTCAAAGATTAGTTGACCATAGAGTTGAGGGTCCATTTCTGGGCTCTCTTTTCTGTTCCACTGATCTCTGTGTCTGTTTTTTGCCAGTACCATACTGTCTTGATGATGACAGCTTTGTAATAGAGCTTGAGGTCCGGAATTGTGATGCCACCAGGTTTGCTCTTCTTTTTCAACATTCCTCTGGCTATGTGGGGTCTTTTCTGGTTCCATACAAATTTTAGGATTATTTGTTCCATTTCTTTGAAAAAAATGGATGGTATTTTGATAGGGATTGCATTAAATGTGCAGATTACTCTAGTTAGCATAGACATTTTCACAATATTTGTTCTTCCAATCCATGAGCATGGAACGTTTTTCCATTTGTGTCTTCCTTAATTTCTTTCATGAGTATTTTATAGTTCTCTGAGTACAGATCCTTTGCCTCTTTGGTTAGATTTATTCCTAGGTGTCTTATGGTTTGGGGTGCAATTGTAAATGGGATCAACTCCTTAATTTCTCTTTCTTCTCTCTTGTTGTTGGTGTATAGGAATGCCACTGATTTCTGTACATTGATTTTATATCCGGCCACTTTACTGAATTCCTGTATGAGTTCTAGCAGTTTTGGGGTAGAGGCTTTTGGGTTTTCCACATAAAGTATCATCACCTGCAAAGAGTGAGAGTTTGACTTCTTCTTTGCCAATTCAGATGCCTTATATTTCTTTTTGTTGTCTGATTGCTGAGGCTAGGACTTCTAGTACTATGTTGAATAGCATTGGTGACAGTGAACATCCCTGCCGTGTTCCTGACCTTAGGGGAAGAGCTCTCAGTTTTTCCCCATTGAGTATGATATTCGCTGTGGGTTTTCATAGATGGCTTTTATGATATGGAGGTATGTACCCTTTATCTCTACACTCTGAAGAGTTTTAATCAAGAAAGGATGCTGTACTTTGTTAAGTGCTTTTCTGCATCTATTGAGAGGATCATATGGTTCTTGTTCTTTCTTTTATTAATGTATTGTATCACATTGAGTTGCAAATGTTGAACCAACTTTGCAGCCCAGGGATAAATCCCACTTGGTTGTGGTGAATAATCCTTTTAATGTACTGTTGGATCCTATTGGCTAGTATTTTGGTGAGAACTTTTGCATCCATGTTCATCAGGGATATTGGTCTGTAGTTCTCCTTTCTGATGGGGTTTTTGTCAGTTTTGGGATCAAGGTAATGGTGACATCATAAAATGAGTTTGGAAGTTTTCCTTCAATTTCTATTTTTTGGAACAGTTTCAGAAGAATAGGTATTAAATCTTCTTTAAAAGTTTGGTAGAATTCCCCTGGGAAGCCATCTGGCCCTGGGCTCTTGTTTGTTGGGAGATTTTTGATTACTGCTTCGATTTCCTTACTGGTTATGTACTTCTATTTCTATTTCTTCCTGGTTCAATCTTGGTTGTTTATACATCTCTAAGAAAGCCTCCATTTCTTCCAGATTGTCTAATTTGCTGGCATGTAGTTGCTCATAATATGTTCTTATAATTGTTTGTATTTCTTTGGTGTTGGTTGTGATCTCTCCTCTTTCACTCATGATTTTATTTATTTGGGTCCTTTCCCTTTTCTTTTTGATAAGTCTGGCCAGGGGTTTATCAATCTTGTTAATTCTTTCAAAGAACCAGCTCCTAGTTTCGTTGATCTGTTCTACTGTTCTTTTGGTTTCTATTTCATTGATTTCTGCTCTGATCTTTATTATTTCTCTTCTCCTGCTGGGTTTAGGCTTTATTTGCTGTTCTTTCTCCAGCTCTTTTAGATGTGGGGTTAGGTTGTGTATTTGAGACCTTTCTTGTTTCTTGAGAAAGGCTTATATTGCTATATACTTTCCTCTTAGGACCACCTTTGCTGCATCCCAAAGATTTTGAACAGTTGTGTTTTCATTTTCATTTGTTTCTATGATTTTTTTAATTCTTCTTTAGTTTCCTGGCTGACCCATTCATTCTTTAGTAGGATGCTCCTTAGCGTCCATGTATTTGAGTTCTTTCCTACTTTCCTCTTGTGATTGAGTTCTAGTTTCAAAGCATTGTGGTCTGAAAAGATGCAGGGAATGATCCCGATCTTTTGGTACCAGTTGAGACCTGATTTGTGACCTAGGATGTGATCTATTCTGGAGAATGTTCCATGGGCACTAGAGAAAAATGTGTATTCTGTTGCTTTGGGATAGAATGTTCTGAATGTATCTGTGAAGTCCATTTGGTCCAGTGTGTCATTTAAAGCCATTATTTCCTGTTGATCTTTTGTTTAGATGATCTGTCCATTTCATTGAGGGGATTGTTAAAGTCCCGTACTATTACTGTATTATTGTCGATGTGTTTCTTTGCTTTTTTTATTAATTGGCTTATATAATTGGCTGCTTCCATGTTAGGGGCAGAGATATTTACAATTATTAGATCTTCTTGTTGGATAGGCCCTTTAAGTAGGATATAGTGTCCTTCTTCATCTCTTATTACAGTCTTTGGCTTAAAATCTAATTTGTCTGATATAAGGATTGCCACCCCAGCTTTCTTTTGATGTCCATTAGCATGGTAAATTGTTTTCCACCCCTTCACATTAAATCTGGAGGTGGCTTTGGGTCTAACATGAGTCTGTTGCAGACAGCATATCGATGGGTCTTGTTTTTTTAATCCAATCTGATACCCTGTGTCTTTTGATTGGGGCATTTAGCCCATTTACATTCAGGGTAACTGCTGAATGATATGAATTTAGTGCCATTGTATTGCCTCTAAGGTGACTGTTACTGTATATTGTCTGTGTTCCTTTCTGGTCTATGTTAGTTTTAGGCTATCTCTTTGCTTGGAGGACCCCTTTCAATATTTCTTGTAGGTCTGCTGTGGTGTTTGCAAATTCTTTTAGTTTTTATTTTTCCTGGAAGCTTTTTATCTCTCCTTCTATTTTCAGTGACAGCCTAGCTGGATATAGTATTCTTCGCTGCATATTTTTCTCATTTAGTGCTCTGAATATATCATGCCAGTCCTTTCTGGCCTGCCAGGTCTCTGTGGATAGGTTTGCTGCCAATCTAATGTTTCCACCTTTGGAGGTTACAGACCTCTTGTCCTGAGCTGCTTTCAGAATTGTCTCTTTGTCTCTGAGACTTGTTTTACTATTAGATGTTGGGGTGTTGATCTATTTTTATTGATTTTGAGGGGGATCTCTGTGCCTCCTGGATTTTAATGCCTGTTTCCTACTCCAAATTAGGGAAGTTCTCTGCTATAATTTGCTCCAATATACCTTCTGCCCCTCTCTCTCTTTCTTCTTCTTCTGGTATCCCAATTAATCTAATATTGTTTCATCTTATGGTACCACTTATCTCTCGAATTCTCCCATTGTGATCCAGTAGTTGTTTATCTCTCTTTTTTCTCAGCGTCTTTATTCTCCATCATTTGGTCTTGTATATCACTAATTCTCTCTTCTGCCTCATTTATCCTAGCAGTTAGAGTCTCCATTTTTGATTGCACCTAATTAATAACCTTTTTTATTTCAACTTGGTTAGATTTTAGTTTTTCTATTTCTCCAGAAAGGGATTCTCTAGTATCCTCTATGCTTTTTTCAAGCCCAGTTCGGACCTTTATAATCATCATTCTGAACTCTAGTTCCAACATCTTACTAATATCTATATTGATTAGGTCCCTGGCAGTCGGTACTGCCTCTTGTTCTCTTTCTTTGAGGTGAGATTTTTCTGTCTTGTCATTTTGTCCAGAGAAGAATAGATGAATGAGAGAACACAATGCTAACAGGGTAACAATGCTCCCTGAAAAGTATACAGTAAAAAATCAGAAGAGACCTGAAAACTGGGGGTCTTGGGGGGGCTTGGGGGGGGTCAGTGGGAAGAAAGGAAAAAAAAAAAAAAAGAATATCATCAGGCTGGTGAATAGAATGAGCCACACACTAGATTTTGGTCTGTTGGAAGAAACTGCCTCCCAAAATTATAAAGAAATTAAAACTTATATATATACAAAAATATGGGTAAATATGATGAAGGGATGGAATATGATTGTAAAGATGAAAATTAAAAAAGATTTTAAAAAAGGAATTGATAAGAAAGAAGTTGATTGAAAAAGAAAGAAAAATTATTAAAAAAAAAAAAAAAAAGGAAAGAATGTAATCAGGTGGGAGCTTAGAACAAAGCCATACACTAGCTTTAGGGTATATTTTGGTTTGTTAGAAGAAACTGTATCCCAAAATTTTAAGGACAGAAAAACTTATATATATATACAAAAAATAAGGTTAAGTACAATGAAGGGATAGAATATGATGGTAAAAATGAAAATTAAGAAAGATTTTAAAAAAGGAATTGGTAAGATAAGATGTTGGTTGAAAAAGGAAAGAAGAAAAATTCAAACAAAATAGAAAAAAAATAAAGAAAATTAAAAAAAAATTAACTTTGAAAGACTAAAGAATCACGGGGAATAAGCCATGAATTCTCTATGCTGTATTCTGCTAGTGCTGGAGTTTTGCAGTTCTCATTGATTGGTAAACTTGGTCTTTGCTGGCTGTTCTTGCTGATCTTCTGTGGGAGGGGCCTGTTGCAGTGATTCTCAAATATCTTTGCCTGAGGCAGAATCGCACTGCCCTTGCCAGGGGTCAGCTAAGTAATCTGCTTGGGTTTGCTCTCAGTAGCTTTTTTTCCCTAAAAGCTTTCTGTACAGCTTTGGAGGATGAGAATGAAAATGGTGGCCTTCCAATCTCTGGCCCCAGAGGAGCCAAGAATTTGGGGCCCCACTCCTCAGTGAGCCCTCTGAGAAAAGCAGTCAATCACTCCTATCTCCCTGGTCTCCAGCCACACTCCATACTCACCCAGCCTGTGACTGAGCATTTCTATCTCTGGCACATGACCCCATTTGGAGTCTCCAAATGCAGGAGATTCCTGTGGTGCACTCCCATACTGCTCCTCCCGGGGGAGGAATGGGAGTCTCCCTGGATCTGTCCTTTGTTGGGTCCCTGCTTGAAGAGCAGTGGCCCGACTGTGCCATGGATCATGGTTTATGGCAACCCCGAGCTGAGAGCCCACTCCTTGGTTCTGTCTTTGTGGCTGGCTTCCCTGCTCTGATACCTGGGAGCTGTGTCACACTGAGGCCCCGAGGGTCCTGAGACCACACTGTCCCAGGGAGGGTTCCACCCCCTGCTTAGCCACTGTAGCAATGTCCCTCAATGGAGCAGACTTCTAAAAGTTCTGACTTTGTGCTTCACTACTCTATCAGTTGCTGGTAGCTGGCTGATGGAGGCTCCCTTCCCCCTTGGTCTATCTTCCTGTATATCGCCTGGAATTCACTTCTCTGCACGTCCTACCTTCCAGAAAGTGGTCACTTTTCTGTTCATAGAATTGGTGCTATTCTTTTCTTCAATCATCTCTTGAGTTTTAGGTGTTCAGAATGGTTTGATCCCCATCTAGCTGAATTCCTGGGACCAGATGAAATTTAGGTCACCTACTCCTCCGCCATCTTGCTCCTCCTCCTGTGCTGTGGAAGTATTAACATTATCTGCATTTCCCACATCTGTAAGTTTAAGAAGAACTGCTGTTGGCACATCATTACCAGTTGCTGTCTCTGCTGTATAATCTCCCCTTCAAGTATCCTACTATCTGACTATGACCTCTATCTTTCCTTTTTTACTGCTTCTAGTACCACATATATGAAAAGTTCTACAACTTCACTGGGACCAAAAAGCTATTGATTATACCAGTTTATTAGACACTTTCATTCCACATACTCTCTCCTCCTGCCTACCTAGCTTAGATTGCATGTTCAATATAACTCTCTAGAATATACAATTAATTGTGTGGATCATTAACCTCACATTTTATAATTTTTTAAAAATTCAAATAGGTCATAAAGTTAAATGCATGACTTAAAATACTAAAGATTTTATAATTAAATATTACAGAAAATCTTAGTGACTTTAATTTTGGAAAATATTTCCTTAACACATACATAGCATGCAGTATAAAATTTAAAATATCAGTACATTGCATTAATCAAATTTTATTTTTTAAAGATTTCATTTATATTTATTTGTTTGTTTATTTATTTATTTATTTATTATCAATCAGAGAGAGAGCACGAGCAGGGGGAATGGCAGGCATTGGGAGAAGCAGACTCCCCGATGAGCAAGGAGCCCACTGCGGGATCATGACCCCAGCCGAAGGTGGCTGCTTAACTGACTGAGCCACACAAGTGTCCCACATATAGTCAAATTTTAAAATATGTTTGTTCTTCATAGACTCTGACAAGGACAAGGAAAAGGAAGTCATAGACTGGGAAGAAATATTTATAAAACATATCTGAAAAAGGCTTGGTATCTAGAATATCTAAAGAACTCTTAGAACTTAATGATGAGGGGTGCCTGGGTGGCTCAGTCGGTTAAGTGTCTGCCTTTGGCTCAGATCATGATCCCGGGGTCCTGGGATCAAACCCTGCATCAGACTCCCTGCTTAGCAGGGAGCCTGCTTCTTCTTCTCCTTCTGCTATTCCCCCTACTTGTGCTCTCTGGCTCTCTCTATCTCTCTGTCAAATAAATAAATAAAATCTTAAAAAAAGAATAAAAAGAATTTAACAATGAGATAAAACAACCCAATATAAAAACAGATGAAAGATTTGAACAGACATTTCATCAAAGAAGATATATGCATGACAAACAAATGGGAAAATGCTCAGTGTCATTAGAGAAATGAAAATTATGATCTCAATCTGATAGCACAAAACACCTACTAGATGGCTAAAATTAAGAAGACTGCCCATATATTTTGAATATTTTATTTATATTTAATGTGATCATTAGAGTATCACTAAAGAGATACAGGTTTTCTGGGATGGATATATTTTGTTTTTCTTGTTTTAAAAGATTTATTTATTTATTTGAGAGAAAGAGAGCATGCGTGTATGTGCCTGTGTGAACAGAGGGGAGAGACAGAGGAAGAGGGAGGGAGAGTCCCAAGCAGATGCCACACTAAACTCGGAGCCCAATGAGGAGCTCAATCTCATGACCCTGAAATCACGACCTGAGCTGAAACCAAGAGTCAGTCCCTTAACTGAGCCACTCAGGTGCCCCTGCTTTTCTTTGTTTTTATGTTCAGAAAAGAAGGAACTAAGGTTAATATGGAAATCATTGGTAAGTGAAAGTTTCATATCTTAAGAATAAGTGAGTTTACTTACTTTTTTTCTAGAGATGTTTATGGATAAAGACTTTATTCACAGAAAGAAACTTCAATAATAATGAAATTTATGACTGCTTAATGCTACCATTCATCTACTATATGATCATAAGAATGGCATGATCGATCAGTTCATTTATACCTTTAATTTATTTGTGGAAAAATTAAGAAGTCATTACAACAAAAAATATTCACAGTCCAGGAAAGGAGCAAATTAACCTTATTTTCATTCCTACCTCTATGTATACACATTGGATTCATGTAATTTCAAAGTTTCAAAGCCAAAGCTTTTCAATAGTACATTACCTGCCAGGATTGATTTGAAAAATTAGTAGGCAAGAAAAAAAGAAAAAATCAGGTGCAAGAAATACCAATAGAAGCTGTTAAGTAAAGTCAAGCATCATATGCGTGGCAGTGATGCAGCATGTTTAGATCTTAGTAGCAGGTATATAATACACAGAAGCCCAAATTATATGCACTCCTTTCTTCCACATTTTTGCCAAAGAACTCTGCTTCTATAAAGAAAATATGATTAGAATTAAAAATATCTTGAACAGAGTAGAATCTTCATAATTTGATGGGAACGGATATCAGTGATCCAAAGCATTACCACTATATATTTAGGTCACAAGTGCTTTATATTTTTTTTTTAAGAAGAAGAAAGCCAATAATGTTCCTTTTTTTGTTTAGATGCTAGCATCAGAAATCCATTTATTCTTGAGCTTTTGTCTCATGGTCTTTAGGGATTAAACTTCAGGGATGCTGAGAACAATCACTGTAGAGATGTGTAACATCTCTTATTGCTTGACTGAGCACAAAAGCCTTAGGAATAACCCTAGGGAGGGATTCACTCTCTCACTTGTGTACTTAAAAATCATTTGCTCCCAAGATTCAGCACTCAAGCAGGCCATGCTAACAGAGCAATGCAATTAACCTTTCCTATAAATTAAATGTGCAAATGTTCTACGTAGTACTTGCTTAGAATAATTTTCCATCCTTTGCAGAATGTGTTAGAAAAATAATTTTCTACCAATGGCTAAGCAGTTTGAAGATTAATTACAGATTTACTTCTTATTTTTGAACAAGTTATCTATTTTCAGGGGAAAGAAAATAGCAACATGTGTGTGTTACTGTTTCTCTCCTTTATCACATTTCAAAAAGCACACATGTCCTCTCAAGAAAATAAGATATACCCATTTATGTTTTAGAATATACTTATATTAATTATATTTTTATTAATGTTATTTTTCAAATAATTTTCTTTAATAATTCAGTACATATTTACAGAGCACCTTCACTTTTTATTATATTATTGTGGTAAGAACACAACATGAGATTCATCCTCTTAACAAAAGTTTAAGTGTCCCATAAAGTATTGAGAATTATAAACATTGTGTTTTACAGCTGATCTCTCAAACTTATTTATCTTGCATAAATGAAACTTAATATTCTCTGATTAGTAACTCCCCAATTCCCCTTCTCCTAGCCCCTAACAACCATTATTCTACTCTCTGCTTCTGTGAGTTTAACTATTTTCCATAGAAGTGGAATCATACTATATTTGTCCTCCTGTGACTGGCTTATTTTACTTAGAATGTCTTCAAATTTCATCCATGTTGCAGTATATTGCAGGATTTTCTTCTTTTTAAAGGCTGAATAATATTTCATTGCGTGTATATACTACAACACATTGTCTCTATCCATTCATCCATCAATGGACATTTAAGTTGTTTCAACATCTTGGTTATTGTGAATAGTGCTGCAGTTAACATTAGAGTACTAATATATCCTCAAGATCCTGATTTCTGTTCTTCTGGAGAAATACCCAGAAATGGAATTACTGGATCATTTGGTAGTTTATTTTTCATCTTTAATTTTTTTTTTTTTTTTTGAGAAACCTCCTTACTGTTTTCCATGACTGCCGTACCATTTTGCATTCCTACCAACGGTGTACAAGGGTTCAAATTCCCCCACATTCTCACAAATACTTAGCTTTTGTGGGTTTGTTTTTTTAATATATATAATAGCCATTCTAACAAATATGAGATGATTATCTCACCATGGTTTTGATTTGAATTTCTCTGATAATAGTGACATTAAGCATCGTATATTACAAAGCACCAGTATGTTACTGGCCTAAAGACAAGCATATAGACAGTTGAAGTGGATGCCTCTAAGGAGTAGAACTGAGTGTGGTTAGAGGGGGCAAGGGAACTTCACTGTTGTTGCTGTTATACACTCTATGGTACTTTGACTTTCTTTCAACTTTTTGTTTATTCTGATTTTTATTTCAATATATCTAAATACTGTACAATTTTTTTATTTGTATATGTTATACTTTATCTATGGATTTTTATCTTGTTGTTTGCTTTCCTCCTCTTTCCCCCAGCACCTCCCCTGCAGTGTGCTATTATATACTCTCAAAATTTTATATTTTATATTTTATGTATGTATAAGATATAATGTAGCATATACTTATATGCAATAGGAACATGATATCCAAAGAAGTAGACATTATTTTTGTTGGTTAGCTATTACTCCACACTCTACCTTTAACCAAAAAATATACTTTTTTCAATAATTGATGTAATAGTGCATAAAAACAAGATTCTACTAAAACATATTAATAATCTGGGTTTCTTGTCCCTAGATAGGCTAAAATGATGAAGCTACATAATACTAAGCCTTCAGTGACAATACTAACCCTTCAATATCATCACATTTTACTCTTCTAAATTAACTAGCAGTAATAAAAATTAACATAAATAGATAGAAAGAGAGGGATTACATAGCTTGTTTTAGTTGATCAAAAGGGCTTTTGTGAAGTAGATCTAAATCAAAACATCTTTTCAATATAGCACTGTGAAAATAAACCCAGTGAATTTCATTGTCATTAATCCAAATGGAAAAAGCACATGAAGGTAAAGAAAAATATAAATTTCAACATAACAGTACTTTCTGTATAAAATTTTTCTTATACATCAATAATTAAACAAAAACTGCTTGGGGAGGTTCAGAATACTTATTGACATTGCATCTGGAAGTACTAAATTTTATCTTTGGCTAATAATGGCATTGTAAATCCTGAGATGCTGTGGAACACTAATCGTTGCTAATTGTGCAAGAAAAAAAATTATTGCATCTGACATTGTTAATCTTCAAAGGACAGAATTGTTTTTATTGCTGTGGAAAATATACACTGTGGAATAAGGAATTATTTATTGATATATGCACTAATGAAGATAGCAGAAGCTAGCTCATTTCTATTATTAGTAATACTTCTCTAGCCATGTTAGAATCAGGCAATCTCAAAAATATAAAAAAAAATGGAATCAGAAATCTATGCTGTACAAATACAGTATTCTGACTTTCACATGAAAATTTACTGTTTATATATTTAGTGAAACATGCATTCCCAGAACTGGAAGATAATGCAGGGATATTTTCAAATTAATATTTATTTCATCAGTGCTATTAAAAATACATTTGTTCCACTTCACCTCTTTCATTATTTATATAGTTCTTTCTAGTACTACATTTTACCCACTTTCTAAAACTGAATGCATCCACTTCTAAGACAAGGAGTTGACAGCAGCAATGTGGCCTACATTGATGATTTGTTTAAAATAATATAATGTATACATAAGAGGAGTTAGATACCTCATTCTGACACAGGCAAGTTCATTTTCTGTCTGGTTAAAATATATATCCGGGTTGATCCTGGGGAAAATCAGAAATAGATATGCCGTGACTAATCTCTGCTATATTGTCTTCAAGTTTCACCCTACAATTCTGTTTTTATAATATATGGAGAAAAAAAATTATTTTTCTTAAATTTGCTTGGTTTTTTACTCTTTTGCTTGCTTTGTCTTGTCATTTACTCTTTCCTTTACCTTCCAAAATCCCTTTTCTGGCGTCCATGGTGTTTTCTAATCAACAGTTTGTGTTTTTTTTTGTTTTTTTTTTTTTTTTTATGGCATATTCCTGTAACATTGCTTGCCCCCTGTAGCTACATAGTATTGTTTTATACTGATGTATAATATATCAAGTAATTACAATTTTACATGGTATCATATACAAAGAAATATTTACTATTATCTGGAAATAAGTAAATTCTGAAAATTAAAACCAAATACTAGCCTACCTAACATAAACACATCATGAAATATGGATCGTGTTTCTCTAGTAATTTGGAAGAAACTCATAATAAAGCCAATAAAAGAGCATCTCAGGGAGGAATGGCAAATATATTTCACATTAAATAACCATTCTATTCTTACTAAAACAAGTAAAGTTGCAATTTGGAGAAAATTATTAGCTTTTAGCTAAAATTTATATTGATAAGGAATAAATTATTAATACATTACTGACTAAGTAAATGAAAAGTCTTTTTTTTTTTTTTTACTGGATCTTCATGTTCTATAAATACATCTGTATTTTACATTATGAATGAGCTTTCGACTATTTGATCTACACAGGCAAAATAAGTTTCAGCAATAGAGCAATTATTAGAATAATTCATCTTAGCAACTTTACTTTGCCTGTCTAGGTCATAAGTAAAAGCAGCTTTTATTCTAATTAGCTGGATAATTTTCTTAATTCTAAAATTACTTAGTAGATGTGCTACTGTCAAAACAGTGTGAACTCAACGCTGTAGGAACAAAGATTGGAAGAGTTTTCAGGTGGGATGGGTTATAAGCCATTTGTGTTTGCTATTCTACCTCACACAAAGGAAAAGCAAACTTTCTCCAATCTTCATGACAGGAAATAATTTTTCAAGTTGGAGCAAGGCACCAGATTGCAGCAACATAACAAGAGCGGTTCTTGAGGACCAAATTGTAGGGAATAATTTTCTGAATTGGTTCTGGGATTTCTGGAATTGGCAATCTAATCTGATTAGATTTTAAAAAGCTAATGATTTTATTTCTAGCAGTAAAGAGAGACTGATAATCCTTGACATGAACTGTTAATAGAGATACATAAAATATCCCCACTGAATACTCCTAATTAATCACTTAAAAGGAGCAAGGAGATAAATGACTCTCTATATGATAATTTTCCACATTACTGAAAAATTAAGGGATAGTGGTACCTTGGTAGGTTCAGGCAGTTAAGCGTCTGCCTTTGACTGGGGTCATGGGGGTAGGGTTCCTGGATAGGGATCCCTGCTCAGCGGGGAGTCTGCTTCTCCCTCTCCCTCTGTCCCTCCCTCCCCCACTCATGCTCTCTCTCTCTCAAATAAATAAATAAAATCTTAAAAAAATAGAAAAGAAAACTAAGGAATATAATGACATCAGTTGGTTGCTCCCAATGCTGCTGGACAAAGTGGTGAAAGAAAAAATGGAGCTCAGAAATTCAATTCCCCACTAGAAGCTCCATAAATGACCTGAGAATGTCTAGGTATGCCCAGAAGAAGAGCTTTGTTTCCTGCAGGGGCAGGGTTGAAATTGCTAAAAACCAAAGTCAAGGGGCACCTGGGTGGCTTAGTTGGTTAAGTGTCTGCCTTTGGCTCAGGTCAGGATCCCAGAGTCCTGGGATCGAGCCCCACCTCGGGCTCCCTGCTCGGCGGGAAGCCTGCTTCTCCCTCTCCTACTCCCCCTGCTTGTGTTCCCTCTCTCGCTGTGTCTCTCTCTGTCAAATAAATAAATAAAATCTTTAAAAAATAAAATAAAATAAATAAAAACCAAAGTCAAAGTTATTCTACAGTTAGCTGAATGACAAAGCGAATTGAATCCCCAGATTTGCAGAGTACCTACTGCTAAAGTATGGACACTGATTGGGAAAGAATCATTTCTTGTAAGCTGGGATGAGAAGGTACGGATGACCCCCAATAAATGAGCTCCGAAATTATGATGAAACTTCTTTGCCTGTGAAAGAGGATTTCCTACCCCCAGAAAAACTGGGCTCCTCACATAGAGTAGTATCAGCTTCTCCAACCACAGTTGTAGTTCCACCCACAATAGTGTTGGCCTTGCCACCTCTGTTGGAGGGGATTAGCCCTGCATAACCTGCGGAAATGGTAATGGCCTCCCTAGTTTTCATGAAAGACAATGCTGATTCTCTACAGGATCCACCCCTACTGTCTCTCTTTGTTCCAAACTTTAAATTGTCTCAAGTCCTAGCAGGCCCTTAACAGTGAAGTACAAAAGTGTAGCTCATGAGGAAGTATACTACACTTCAAAAGAACTACTTGTTTTCTAATTAATACAAACATAAGTCTGGGGAATGTGTGTGGGGATACTAAGGCTATGAGATAATAGTGAAAGGTACATAAAGTTGGATCAGGTCAAATTTATTGCTATGGCCCCACTAAACAGAGATTCTTTATTTAGTGTTGTAGCTCAGGGAGTTAGGAAGGGCTCTAACAGTTTGGTTGGTTAGTTGATTGGCTGACACATGGACCAAAAAATGACTCATCATGAGAAAACTGAAACTGCCCAACCTTCCTTGGTTAATGGAGAGAAAGGAATTCAAGGCTTAAGGATGTAGGAGTATTAGAGTGACTTTGTCATTTAAATCCTATTCATCCACAGTGGGAGGACCCAGAAGACATACTTTTCAGCAATATTTTGAGAAATAAATTCATAAGAGGAGCCTCAGTATCCTTAAAGAGCTCTGTAATTGCTCTTTGGTGGCTAGACATTAGGGTGGGACTTGCAGTCACTCAATTGGAAAACCTAAGTGCAATGGGAATAATTGGATCTTGGGGTGGCATATGACAAATGGTGGCACTCAACCACCAAAGGCACAAGATAGTTGTATCATGTTAGGTGGAATTATGAGCTTGCTATTGTCTTTATTTGAAGATTAAGTTTGTTTAAGAAAATGCATATGGATGCTAAACTGACATAAGTAGAACTTTTGATAGTTAATTTTATGTCACCTTAACTAGGCTAATTGATGTCCAGATAGTAAATATTATTTCTGGGTGTCCATGAGGGTATCTCTGGAAGAGATTAGCATTTCAATCAGTAGACGGAAGAAAGAAGATTGGGCTCACCAACGTAAGTGGGCATCCATCCATTTAGGGCCTAAATAGAACAAATAGATGGAAGAAGAATGAATTTACTTTCACCACATTAGTTGGGTTATCCATTGTTTCCTGCCCTGATGCCCCATAACATTGGCACTACTGATTCTCAGGCTTTCATTCCAGACCAGGATTTACATCACCAGACTGCATTCTCAGGCCTTGGGACTTTGACTAAATTATATCACCAGCTTTTCTGATTTCTTAGCTTGCAGACAAATCATGGGATTTCTTGGCCTCCATAACTACATGAGCCAAACCCTATAATAAATCTCCTCTTATATCTATCTATCTATCATCTATCTATCTATCTATCTATCTATCTATCTATCTATCTATCTATCTATCTATCTATCATCTATCTATCTCTATCTATCACCTATCTATCTATCATCTATCTATCATCTATCATTTCTCTCTCTCTCTCTCTCTCTCCCTCTCCCCCACCTTTCTTTATCTATCTATATTCTATTGGTTCTGTTTCTCTGGAGAACCCTGATTAATACACCTCTCCTAGAGACTGGGAAATTAACTTTTTTCATGATTGTATTTCAAAGGGATAACATCTAGGTCCTTAAGAAAGATAGTCTTGGGTTTTAAAACAGGCAAGAGGCTTTTCAAAGCTTTGCATCTAAAAAATACAAAGAAAGAAATAACAATTATAAATTTTCCAAAGTAAATGCTCTAAAAAAGGGAGAGAGATTGGAGGTGCAGGAATAGGAAGAAGCCCTAAAAGTTTGGCCAAGCTGAGGGACATATTGACATTGTCTTGGTCACTAGAAATGGCAGTACAATCATACATTATAGCTGTTCCATTAATATAAAAATACAACTATTTACTGCAAAATGCATAATAACCTCTATAGTTTAGCCTAGATCAGCTATTTGTTTTAACCAAGCTGTTCAATTTTGTCTCTATAAGTACATTCAAATCTATTATAGATATTTATTTAAAAGTACCATAATTTGATACTTCACTATTATTGTAATAAAAGCTTCAGTGATAATAAATATCTATAAAATACATTCTTGTTTTGTTTTGACCCAATATATTTTCCACTTTGCATTTAATAATATTGCCATAAAACTAAAATTTTGTTTATATTTTCTGTATACATCTTTCGTTAGTCATATCACATCCACCAATAAAAATGTGCTATTTTTTCCACATGTTTGATTTCTCTCCTCACTCATCTTGGGTATACTTCAGAATGTATATAAATTTTTAATTTACTGTGCTTTATTTTTAGCTTATTTGTACTTTAACACCTGTCAATTTATCAATTGAATGTATTGTGCTCCAATTTATTGTGTGGATCAAATTATATTACTTTTTCTTCTCACTTATGATCTCTATTTTGCTGTATTTTAATGATTCCACTATGACTACGACATTAATATACAGAGAAAATCAGAAATTTACTCATGCCCTTAACAGCAAAGCTTAAATAGATAAATATTCATGACAAATGTAACATGTTTATTGTATTAAATTGAATATGCCCTTTAAAAAACTGTAATGAAATTCTGACTTTCTGAAAGAACAATATAATCAAATGCATTTCTCTCTGTGACTCACTTGAGTTGTTCCAACAATTTCTTTTGAAACTTCATGGTTGTAAAAGTTCTCTAGTCTAAAATTGTATTTGATTTTATTCAGGATCCCTAAGTTTATTTTTAAATCTTTGTATAAAGAAAGGAAAAGTATGTTTAGTATTGTCATTCTCTATTATCAGTTTCATATCATACTCTAGAGTTAGAATATTAGTGTTAGGAATGTAACATTTCCCTGATGTAGATCCTTTAAAGAAGGTAACTGGCTTCTTTATATATTTAAATGTTGAAAAATTGTCTAGAATAGCCCCAATTTTGAGACCCCCCTATATTAAAGGGCTGAACTGATTAAAGTTAATTTCTAAATAACTAAAATTAATCAGTAGGAGCTTCTTGTTGAAAATAACCTGACATTTCTGGCAAGTCAGGTAAAAAAGTTGACTTCAGGACTGTGATTTTCTTGTGTTTACAAAATTTATTCAATGAAAAAATAAATCAGCTTGAGCTCATGGTTTAACAACTATATTCATAGTGCAGCTTTGACATTCAACTTCCTGACATCTGGACTCTTTCATCCTGTTTTAATATGTATTAGCTTTTAATCAAGTTTAAGCTTTCTGCTTTGATCATGGTCTTTTGTTTTCCTAGGTTCTTGAATTTTGTTAGACCCCAAATGTTTTATTGAGCTACCCATTCTGACTAGTTTTATGCACATGGCAAAAATGATTTTTAATATAAAGCCGCCTGTCCATTGGTACACATTCATCCATTTAACAAGTACTACCATCAGTGGGTAGAGTGACTGGGCCAAAAAAAGAGGGGTGGAAACAAAAAGCTGATTTAATTTACCTGTTTAAGAGGTCATTTGTTTTTTTTAAATTGAATATGATTATACACATATCAGAAAATAATTACTTCACAATTACTTACATATCTAAAAATAGTTACATTCAATTATCAAAAACTTATTAATATGTACTCTATGCTATGTTAAGTAATTTACAGGCATGCTTTAATCTATTCCTCATAAGTAACATTTGAAAATATATGAATTCATTTCTTATGTATGAATTCAAATATACTTGATACAATATGATTTTGAATATAATTCATACTATATGAATTACTTTTTTTTTTTTTTTTGGTTTGGCAAGTTACATAAATTATCTGAACCTCATTTTACTCAGAAAAATAAAGATAGGGGAGCCTGGGTGGCTCAGTCGTTAAGCGTCTGACTTCAGCTCAGGTCATGATCCCAGGGTCCTGGGATCAAGCCCCGCATCAGGCTCCCTGCTCAGCGGGAAGCCTGTTTCTTCTTTTCCTACTCTCCCTGCTTGTGTTTCCTCTCTCACTGTGTCTCTCTCTGTCAAATAAATAAACAAATCTTTAAAAAAAAGAAAAGAAAAGAAAAGAAAAATAAAGATAAGAATACATGTCTTGTTGGGTTGCTGTAGGGTTTAGAGATAATGTAAATAAGTTAGTTGACTAACTCTGTGCCTGGCCCATGAGTAGGGCTTAGAAATTAGTCTCTGGGAACAGGATTTCTGAGATAGTGAAGTGAGTAGTTCAACAAATCTACTCCCCAAGAAACAACAATAAAACTGGACAAAATATTTTATGACTGTGGAAATCAACCAAGGGCATGCATCTCACTGAAAAGTGATTATATAATAAAAATTACTGAGAATCCAAACAGCGAAGTCTGTGGTGTTTTTGCCTGGGGCTACTTCCACTCTCCACCCCCAGCCTGGTCAGCACAGTTGTGATATCAGGGTGGGGTAAGACCTGAAAACCAGTAGATTCACTGCCATGGGCTGATTTTATTTGGAGCCTATAATGTAAAACCCTATGCCAAGAAGTCATCAGTAACAGTCGAGACCTATGTGGCAAATGAATGCGCCAACTATCAGCTTCATTGGCCTGAAATTCCTGTCTTGTTGGCAGCAAGTAATTGACTGGAAGACTAACAGGAAATTTGCTTCATCAGGAATATATGAGAAGTAAGCCATAAGGGCCTTGGACAAGCTCTCCATATATTTGTTTTATCATGACTTAAACACTGCCTGCACTTTGAATGTACTCCCTAACACACATACAGTTCCATTGGCAAAAGTTGGAAGTCTTAACCAGCTCAAACTGTTGAGCACAACTTCTGATCAGTCATTGCTTGATGACAAGTAAGCTATGCTGACTCCTAGGAAGTTAGACATTAAAAAAAAAAAAAAAATTGTGTAACCAATTATACAAGAAAGAATAATGAGTCTTAGAAAGGTTAAGACAGTTGTTATTAACAGACTCCATTATGCAGAAATATAAATCCAAGTAGTAAAGGCAGAGATTAACTGATGATGAATTCTGAGTACATTTGTAGAGATTAAGATTGATTTGTGATGCTTGTGTTTTGTTGCTTTCCTTACCCTGGATCTAAAGGAAATTGAAATCATTCATGGAAATAAGTAAAAGGCTTGGTTTTATAGAAAAGCTAGAAAACATCATGTTTTCTCTTTAGTGATACATGATAGAAACCATATGATTTTGTGTGTTTTGTTTGTTGGCTGTTTAGTTCTTTGTTTTCCTATCTTACAACAGAATGATTTCTAATGAAAGGATTGGTATGAATCAGACATAGGCCAAGTGGCAAGAGTTTGTATCTGAAGTGGAGAAGAAACAAAAGATAGTAAAATAATATTTAGAGAGAGAGAGAGAGGAAAGAAAATGAAATGCCTGGGCCAACTGATAATATACTTTATCTCTTTATACTGAATTGTCTTTGGAAATATTTAGATTAAACTACAGCCAGCAAGCCAAATACAGCCTTCTCTTGTTTATTAAATAAAATTTATTAGAATACCACCCCACCCATTCATTTTTTACATTGTCTATGGCTGCTTTTTACTACAATGTCAGAGGAGTGTTACTAGAGAGACCATATGGCTCATGAAACCTAAAATATTTATTATTTGTTATTACCTTTATAGAAGAATTTTGCTAGCCCCTAATTCAGATTAAAGGCAAAATTTTTATGTTGGGTTAGAATTATAGAAAAAGTCATATCACTGTTTTATGGTACATTAGAGAGGATTTACCTATCTCCCTTACTTTACAGATGTACAGATAACATTCATTGAGGCTAATTGATAAGCCCAGTGTTCCAAATTAATAGTCAAAAACTCCAGTATCTGAAAGATTTTATGAACACATTTGTTTTCTAAACACACAGTCTCAAAAATGAAATAGAACACCAAATATCACTAAGAGAAAAAGGAAAATAAGAAAGCCTTAACTTATGGTTATATACAGTGTTTTAAGCACTATATGTTTTAGAATATAAATAATTCGTGATTAATTTCAAAAAAAAAGTTGTGAAATTTCTCTGAATCATGTGGAGCTATAGGAGCTGTAAGCCATCAATCCAAACAGTTGAAATTAGATAATGTTTAAACAGAGTTCAATATGAATATACAGTTTTTCATTTCATTTTCCTTAGGCTCTCTAAATCTTTCCAGAGAATTAGTAACCAAATGTTTGCACTCAGTTTATTTATTTTTTCCATGGTTAAAGAATACATAAACTGAAACACAAAAGGACATTTTGTGACAACATACAAATTTTGAAAGTAAATACAATCTATATCATACAAAACAAATTAGCATCTGGGATAAGAGGGAATTGATATAAAAATCCATTATATCACAAAACAAGATCAAGATTAAAAATGCAAAATAGAGAAAAAATGTAAGATTTACATATATGTATATATATCTTGAGAATAAACTGTGAACTTCATATTCCTCTGGGAATAATACTGTTGTTCTTTGTAGGGTTGCCAGATAAAATATAGGCTATCTAGTTAAATTTGAATTTCAGATAACAACAAATATCTTCTTTTAGTACAAATATGTCCCAAAAACATTCACAGGGCATGCTTATACTAAAAGAAAAAAAAAATGTTTCTTATCTGAAATTCAAATTTCACTGGGTATTCTGTGTATTTATTCCCTGTAATCTGGCACCTCTATATCCCCTGCCCAATTCTGCTGGTGCATTTACACTTTATCAGCTTGGTTACTGAAGAGTTCCCTTGCAGAGCTACAGGTGTTCTCCGGTTAACCCTCCGAGACAGCTGTACCATATATAAGTCTGATTCTATTTGCATCCCCTTTTCTAAAGCTCTGTGATAATTTGATTTCCTCTTCCTGTCTATCTAAGCAATGATAGACTGGTTCTTTTCAAGACAAAGAAGGAAGGTCTACCCTCAATCTTTATATCTGGACTTAGCACTTTTCCTTAAGACTTATGTAATCTGAATTAATTGTCTTAAGATTTTAATGCTATAACTTTTTTCCTGTCCTAAAAAAATCACTGTAGGTTCTACTTTTTAAAATTTTTATTTCCTACCTCACTGAATTCGACCACAGACACATTTGGATTTGGAAAGAGTGAGAGGGAGAACTAATAGTGAATATACAGTTTCATTTCAGATAATTTGAAGTATATTCATGTATTAAATGTTAATAAGTGCCAGAAATTAAGTGAAACGTTTTACATACATAATCTTACTAAATCATGGCTCACATTTATGAAGTAGATGTCTATTTTAAAGAGGAGGATTTGGGACATTAGATACATTGCCCAAGTCACATATGTAATAATAGGTTTAATATTTGAAAGAAAGTCAGTGAACTGTATAGTTCATGCTTTATCTTTTCACACATGCTGCATACATTGTAATCTTCATATATTTAAGGGCAAAGGCATCTGGAAAATGAGAGTGTTAATTATAATAAATAAGGTATTTCAATATTGAAAATATAAATTCAGACAATCTGCTCTGAACTTATTTTGAGGGAAAAAAAAAGTTTAGATTACTAACAAAATTCCCTAGCTGGTGTAATAACAAAAATTGTGTGGTCAAAATTACATAAGAATTCCTATAATTGAAAAGATATATCACACTAGGAAAAAACATAGAAATGAGTCAATGGTAGCAAAGATACAGAAATCCTGTGAGAATGTGTTGCAGTATTGAAGGAACCTTTTTTTTTTTTTTAAAGATCGTATTTTTTATTTATTGACAGAGAGAGAGATAGTGAGAGAGGGAACACAAGCAGGGGGAGTGGGAGAGGGAGAAGCAGTCTTCCCAGCTGAACAGGGAGCCTGATGCGGGCCTCGATCCCAGGACCCTGGGACCATGACCTGAGCTGAAGGCAGATGCTTAACAACTGAACCACCCAGGCGCCCCTTGAAGGAACCTTCTTATTGGAGATTCATTTTCAAATGCATCACCACTGGAGTATTTAATACTCAAGATGAATAAAAATAAAATATTTTGGTGTTACAAGCTCTCTTCTATCTCTGTGTGGCATCACATTATACCAATTGATTGTTGAATTTGAGATGTAATGGATTTGGGGACATAAAGGAAGAAGCAATCTATTATAAAACCCAAGGTCTAGAAGTATGGTTAGAGAACATTAAATTAAAACACTGTTTAGTTTTTCAATTTCCCTTTACTGAGGATATCTGTTGGGTTTTTAATATTCATCTTTGTTAATTTTGAATTAATTGTTAAAGATGAATATTAAAAACCCAACAGATATACCAGAACATTACAACATTTCTGCCAAGTGGTTGTCACACCCTTGCTTGAAGATACCCAGTGAGAGCCACTCAGCTATTTTGTAAAAGCTGTTCAAGTTTTCACAAAAAGAATGACTAATCTGCTATCCTTTCTACTTTTAGAATAATCATGCTGATTTTAGATTTAACTGTAAATCATCTTAAGTATTATTTGGGATAAACTAACACAATTTCTTCAATTTAAAAAAAGTTGAGAATCAGAGTTTAGAGCTCTACATTTATAAAACTCATGTGGGAAGAGATGGAAATAAAATAAAAATCCCCTTAAAGTAAATAATCTATCAAATAAATATACCAAATGCCTACATGAAATGAGCTTGATGGGGAAAAATATTTATAAATAAATATATAAATATAAATATATATAATTTTATTAACATAGATAGCTACTCAGGCTCTGGGTGGTAAATACGGTGATATTTCCATTATCTTTTATGATCTATTACTGCCATTATTTTTACATTTAACTATTATACCATTGTAGTATTTTTGTACCTTGAATTATTTCTAATATTATTGTTTAATTTCTATACATCTTGTCCCTTAAACCCATTATAAATTTCTTTAGAATAAAGTCATGTATCATACGACTTTTGATTGCTCCTATTTCATAACAGTGTGCAAGACAATCTCTGAAATTAAAGGTGACTGACATCGGAAAATCTTAAGGGATGGAATGACCAGTGACAGTAGGAAACATACTGTAGAGAAATAATGTTTCCTGGATTTTCCAGTGTTCCTGTTGAAAGCCCTAGCTTTCTGGGACATGGAAACACTTGGGTTATAAAGCCAGGAACTGATTTCACTTCCCCTAGAAGTATCCTTACATACCATGAGAATTAGAACTATAGCCATTATCTGGTTAATTGTTATGATCCAAAAGAATCAGATAAGAATTTATCTCCTCCTAAAAGGGCCAAATGCTTACAGCCTGGCTGGACAAAGTTCTGAAAGACTGGAAAACTATTTATCTAAGTATTTATCTGTCAAAATGAATGAAGTCCTGAATACAGAGACACAACATGGTTGTAAATGCTAGAGATGCCTGGCTCCTAGAGACAATGTTCACAGACCTAAGGGTTGGAAATAGCATTTGGGCCCATTAGTTTCCAGGGAGATTCACTTAGGAAGAGAAGGAAAATGGTGCCTTCTTCCTCTTCATAAGCAGAGAATCATTTTTCTTTATCCCTTGCCTAAGGGCTTTCCAGCTACTGGTGTAGGACAACTGACCTGGCTCTCATCACGCCACCCTATGCATAAGGACTAGGGCAAAGGGAAGTTGACGCATGTACTATTTAACTGTGAGGTGTTTAATGCAAAATTCATCTTTGATACAGAGCACCGTATGAGTACCTTCAGGATAAAATTAATAAAAGTGGATATGATATTAAAAACCAACAGATATGTCAAAAAAACTGCAAGAAGGGCATCATGCAAGAGAACTTAAGATATGAAAGCTTATAATTTCAAAAAATGAATAAAACTACAAATATACACGGGTGCCTGGGTGGTTCAGATGGTTAAGCGTCTGCCTTCGGCTCAGGTCATGATCCCAGGGTCCTGGGATCGAGCCCCGCATCGGGCTCCCTGCTCCATGGGGAGTCTGCTTCTCTCTTTCCCACTCCCCCTGTTTGTGTTCCCTCTCTCACTGTGTCTCTCTTTGTCAAATAAATAAATAAAAATCTTAAAAAAAAAAAAATTTAATTAAAAAAAACTACAAATATACACATTTTGTAAGGGCAAATATCTGCGATTTATCATTGTTCAAAATTTATATATTTCTGTATGTTTTTTTTTCTGTATGTATTTTTTTTTCAAGATTTTATTTATTTATTTGAAAGAGAGAGAATGAGAGAGAGCACATGAGAGGGGGGAGGGTCAAAGGGAGAGCAGACCCCCTGCTGAGCAGGGAGCCCGATGCGGGACTCAATCCAGGGACTCCAGGATCATGACCTGAGCCAAAAGCAGTCACTTAACCAACTGAGCCACCCAGGCGCCCTTTATTGATTTCTTTTTATAACCTCATTAGGTCACTTCATTAGGGTGACATGGCAGAGTATAGAAATATAAAATGATACAATGATTAAATAATACCCTCACTTAAGAACACTGAAATAACTTCTAAAATATACCTGAGAAGACTGAACAGAATAACCTTAAGGAAAAAGTTTCAAATTAAAATTAAATACATATTAGGAAAAAATTTTTACATCTAAATTAAAGCTCTAATACCTTGTGCTATTATTTGCCCACAATTTAGCTCTATGCTCTTAAATAACATCAGTAAATAAAGAACACGTTCAACTGTAAGATTTATTTTATTGGTAATTTAAAAATTATACTGGATCCTCAAGAGAAACACATATTTTATTCAGACTGAAGGTGTACCAAGGAAGGAGACTATGTGGTAAAGAATATACAGCATTTCTCTCTTTCTGTGTTTAAAATTTATAAGTGCCTTCTTGATAACCATGGCAGATGTAGAATGAAAAATTGAAAATGCACAAAAAACAAACACAAAAATCAATAAATAAGATTTTAGATATTAATAAGTTGTTTGAAGTACATAAAATTGAGTAATGGAATAGAGAATGTCTGTGGTGGTGTCTCCCAGCAAGCAACTGGAGTTGCTGCTCGTTTAGACAAGAAAATTTGTATAGATGTTGGGGAACTCAAAAAATTCCTCAGACGCTTGGTGAACTGGGCTCAGAAAAGAGAGCAGAAATAAAGAAGGGGACACTAAGCAGCCAGAACCCCCACCCAGAGTGAAGACACTGACCTCGTGTCCTGATGACTTGGCCCTGGAGCTGTTGCCAGAATGTTCTCACTGGCCCTGCTGATGCTGCTGACTCTCAAAACCCAATGTTCTTACTACTTCTGCTGAACCTCCCCAAATGCATTTTCCATTGTCCTGACAGGCCCTAGATCTTTTGATTCAAAGTGAATAAAATCTAGTTAGCTGAAATTGGACCAATGCAGACTGCAAGGGGAACTGAGGAAATAAATACTTAGGTTTCTTGGCTACCATCTGAGGAAGCAGGTGCTGCCTCCAACCAGGGCAGAGAAACTTCAGAAATCACAAGCAGTTTCAGAATTTGGCCAGATCAAAACAGAAAGGTGGGTGGAGGAAGGGAGGAAAGGGAAGGAAGAGGGAGGAAGTAAGGAAGGAAAATAATATGTGCCTAGATGTATAGGAACACACGACTGAGTTGAGCTGAGATCACACTGATCAATAGGAATCACCCACTACCATACTCCAGGTAATGGCTTTGCAGGAATATTGAATAGCAAATGCAAACAACTTGAAATGGGGATCAAATCATTGTGTTTAAATAACAGAAAAAAATAGCATGGCCATTGTGGCTGGAGCACAAAGGATGGGCTCCCCTTTGATGAGTTATGGGGTTGGTGAGATAGATAGGATCCTTGGATATTCAGAGCCTGTATGCCACACTAACAACTTTGGATTTTATTTAAGGGAAGATATTGAAATATGGTGTTGCATTGCTGTTTTTTTATATATTTTAGTTTGTCTTTTAATTATTTTTTGTAGAAGAATGGTTTAAAATGATTTAGTTTTTGGTGCACCTGGGTGTCTCAGTTGGTTGCGTCAACTCTTGGTTTTGGCTCAGGTCATGATCTCAGGGTCGTGAGATTGAGCCCTGTGTCGGGCCGCATGCTCAGTGAGGAGTCTGCTTGAGATTCTTTCTCTCCCTCTGCCCCTCACCCTGCTCACACTCTCTCTCTCTCTCTCTCTCTCTATATATATATATATAAAATAAATAAATCCTTAAAAAATAAAATGATTTAGTTTTAAAACATTTTTATAAACTGTGGAAATTGATTACCACTATGACAGTGGAAAGAGGTAGGTTAATTAGGAGTCTTCTAAATTAGGGGAAAGTACTTGGTGGCTTGGAGTGGAGTAACAGATGGGAAATGTTGACATAATAAGATGTGGACTCACAAATCAAAAGATTGGTGGGTAAAAGGGGTCAGAGAATGAATGGAATATAGAATGCCTTTGAAGTTTAGGTCCTCATTAAATGTATAGATAACATGTATCCTAAATTGAGGTTAGAATTGGAATTAAAGCATGTTTGGAGGGCTTGGGAAACATTCTCTTTTGAGGTCACTGGACATATTTATATAGACATCCAAGTGAATATATAGTGTTAGCAGCTGGAGATAGAAATTTAGAGCTTAAAGATCAAAACAGGATAAAGCTATACATCTCAATAGTAGATATAAGTAGCTTCCTCTATAGCTATTAGCTTCAGAAAGAGCAGGAGTAGAGCAGGAGTTCACTCTCTCCAATATTTTAGAGGTCAGGTAAAAGCATATCCAGCATATGAGACTGTTTTGTGCTGGTCTCAGCCTATGGAGAGTAATGCTCTCAGCCAGAAATGCCTGGGGGCACTCACCTCCTTCACAGAAATCTTCCCTCAGATATCTCCCCTTTCCAAATCAAGGTTCCTTCTGGACAGACCCTTGTGGTTCTTATGATGGCAAGATGCTCTTCAGCAACAACCATTAGGAAACTTGAAAAGATTTATTATTTATTAGTTACAAGACCTGGAAACTCACCACACAGCTGGGCCACACAGGTTATGGTAGAGAAAGAGAAAGAGCACATGGGCCAGGAGTTCTTGTTTTATTTGGGTCAAGGGCAGAGGCCTAGGGTTTTGAGGCTCACTCTTTATTGCTGACTTTAAAACGTAAGAGCAGGAACTTAAAGCACAGGGGAGAAAAAGACAAGTGGCCCCCATGGTCAATTATCAAAATCAACCCAGATCACTAAAACAAAGGAGCCTCAGCAATCAAAAGCTCACTGTCAAGACTTACACTACAGTGACTTCTCAGAAACTGTGAGTGAAGTTGGTGGCAAACAAGGAAGAGGCAAGAAGAGAACCAGTTTTCAGAAAGAAGAAATTGTCAACGATGGCAAAGGTTTTTAGAGGCTGTAAGATCAGGGCATTGGCTATCCAGGGGACTTTGAAAATACAATATATTTGTAATAACGCTAAGGGAAGATGTGTGAATTAAAATGTTCTATTCAGATGAGTTGAACAGGGAAAATGTAGGTTTGGCAGGAAATCCTTTAGTCTAGAAATATAGGAGCCTAGTTAATTGAAAAATACCTGGCATTATTAATTATACTTACTGATGTTTCTATAGCATAATCAGAGGTACAATGCTTTTTTCATTCAGGCAGTCTTGGGGGGTAGCTGGTACAGGGGCAGAACAAATTTATACGCAAACTTATTTTCACATGTGGAAAAATAAATACAGAGGGGAATGTGGTTTAACCTGGTTTTCACACCCAGTAAGTGGCTGAGACAGAATTCTAGTCTAATGCTATCTTTCTAGATCTAATGTTCTTTCTTTTTTTTTTTTTAAGATTTTATTTATTTATTTGATAGAGACAGACACAGTGAGAGAGGGAACACAAGCAGTGGGAGTGAGAGAGGGAGAAGCAGGCTTCCTGCAGAGCATGGAGCCTGATGTGGGGCTCGATGTGGGGCTCGATCCCAGGACCCTGGGATCATGACCTGAGCCGAAGGCAGATGCTTAATGATTGAGCCACCCAGGCGCCCCTCTAATGTTCTTTCTACAACACAATGCCTATTGTTCTTAACATACATATCATTTTAGATTTTTATCTCAATTTAATGTACTGTTTTCAAGAAGCCAATAAAGTGGCCTGATTAAGAGCTTGCATATTGACAGCAATCTGCCATGTACGATTTCCAGATTAGCTGGTTAAAGTAGCTGTTTGAACTTGGAAATTTACCTGACCTCTGTAAGGGTAAAGTCCCTCACCCATAAAAGTGGATGAGCAATATCTACCATATGGTGTCACTTTAAGGTTGAAATGAGATACCAGTGTCAACTTTATGCCATGCTAGACTATTCAAATCAAAATTTAAAAAATAATGAAACAATAGCTATTTAATGAATGAATTATGTCCCTTCTAAATGATTCATAACATCTTCCTTTTTTTAAATATTTAACAAAGTAATAGAATTTTAGAAGATCATTTCCAAACTTCAGCACTGATATTAAGAATATTATTGCAATCAGGGATGCCTGGGTGGCTCAGTCAGTTAAGCGTCTGCCTTTGGCTCAGGTCATGATCCCCACGTCCTGGGATCCTGCATAGGGCTCCTTGCTCAGTGAGGGGCCTGTTTCTCCTTCTCTGTCTGCCTACCGCTTTCCCTGCTTGTGCTCTCTCTTTCTCTCTGACAAATAAATAATAAAATAAAATAAAATAAAATAAAATAAAATAAAATAAAATAAAATAAGAATATTACTGTAATCACAAATTCTTCAGAAATGCATATTTTTAAAGAACAAATTCCAAGATTGCTTTACCGAAATGTTTTTGTAGACTGTTAACTGAATAAATTTGGAATAATTACAATTTTTAAGATGTTTCCTTACTTATGAACTCAGAAACATTTGTCTTGTGCCATAATTAAGCAATAAAAGCTGCACTGTAACTATTTAAGTTCAAAGGTTATACTCTGAATGGTAATTAAATCACATTGGTTCAATATTCTGGACATGAATTATAGCAACTAATGAGATTATTTCTCTGCTCTGTGTATTAGGTGATTATATAATAGATACCATTTATAACCAGTTATTTAGAGAATTCCTATAATTTTCTTTCCAATCAGGATATTTTAGATAATTAAAAGTTTACCTGCATTCTAGAATAAAATTAATTGATGGCAGATGGGAATTAAGAGACTGCTTTTCTCTGAAAATGCAACAGTTATCTCAATGGGAATATGCTATAACAACTAATACTTGGATTGATATAAAATTTTTGCATATCTATCTCCCAAACACCATTATAAATCTTGAGTCAAAAAAAAATCAACTGTTTTTGAAATGCTAACAGGAAAAAATACTCCAGGATCATCTAAACAGGTAAATATGACCCATTGTGTGGAACACTCAGATCATGACTTCTCTGTTTCTTAAGGTTACTATTTATACTCCAAGAAAGAAGTCCAAAAGAGTGATGCTACAAATCATCTCTTGGCATTATGTATTTCATATCTTTACGGAACACAATCAAACTGGTGTGACAATATGAAGTATAGCACATCACAATCTCTTGCATGTACACATGCAAAGAGTTTTTTCATAAGATCCAGTCTGACTGCCAAACCCCGCTGTGTCATCCATGTGACCTGACGTCACATTGTTGCTACCACCCATCACCACTGCTTAATCATGAAGATTGCTATTCAGTCATTGTTTTATGATGCTGCTTCCATTTACCCTGCTTACGTTGTGGAATTGCTTTTATCAGAGGAGATACAAATCATAGCCTTGCATGTTTTTCAGTACTTTCACTGGACATATATCACAATCTTCTCCAAATTATTAACATTTTCTACTATATTAATTCTATCTGTGCTTTAGTTGAGTCAATGGCAGAAAAAGTAGGAATATTTGCAAACAACTTAATGAAGGCTAAGAAAATCCCAGGATAAATGTACTAGAAAAACATGGTCCTCAGCATCAAATATACTTGTCCTTTTGCAAGTTGTTTAGTCTTTCCAAATATCAATTTTTATATCTATGAAATATAACTGTGATTTTTAAAAAATAAAAGCTATTATATGAAATCCACTAGTTCAGAGCTACTTTAAAAATAAATTTATGATAAATGGCGATTCTCTGGCTTCTACCTACCTTTCCTCCATGCCCACTGCCATGTTTTTCCATGTGCAGAATGTGAGAGGAAGACCATTAGAAAACCAAAAGACATTGGGAAACTTGAAGCAAATAGGATTTTTGTTTGTTTTTTGTTTTTGCTTTTTTTTTTTTTTGTAAAGACCTTAGATCCTTGATAATTACATGAATAGTTGAAGATATGAATCTACAAATTATTAATAACATCTAGGAGCATTTATATTCTTTCCTGTCCAATGAATAAAAAACTTTAAAAATTGGTGCTGGGGAGTTTAATTTTGTTCATTAAAAAAATATAATATAACATTTTGAGATTTTATAAATTTAATTTTCAATGTCTATAGGATTATGTTCCTTTGATTAAGAAAATTAAATACTGGGCGCCTGGGTGGCTCAGTTGGTTAAGCGACTGCCTTCGGCTCAGGTCATGATCCTGGAGTCCCTGGATCGAGTCCCGCATCGGGCTCCCTGCTCGGCAGGGAGCCTGCTTCTCCCTCTGACCCTACCGCCCTCTCATGTGCTTTCTCTCATTCTCTCTCTCTCAAATAAATAAATAAAATATTAAAAAAAGAAAAAAAAGAAAAAAAAATAAAATTAAATACTTATGACCTATTACTTATAGGAAAATAAATGAGGGCACTGTGCCTTTAAATATGGATGATTTTTCTAGAGAAGTTTCTTAAATAGAATTAGAGAAAATTCTGTAGATCCCCATTTTATTATAATGAAACAAGAGATGTAGGGTTAAAGGATATGCACAATTTAACTTAGTGCTTCGTGTCATTTGATTTCTGCTCACATGACTTATTTCTTTCAATATGGAGTTGGAGTTTGACACAAAATAATTCACTTTGCCATTTATGGCAACATAGTAACACTCTTTACTTAAAGCAATACAGCTCAATATCCAAAATTATAGCAATTTTATAACTGTATATTATGCCCATATTTATTAATTTGTTCTGAAAAAGTGGTGTTTACATCATAAGAACTCATAATTGCTATCGGATGTTCCCTTTTTTTCTCATGACTTACCATATAAAGTAATTTTAAAGGGCCCCTGATATACTTTACTTTCACTTTTAGTATTATGCTTATCAGATGAAATCACAAATAGTTCATATAAACTTGTAAATGCATTTATTGAAAAATTCAATATAACTTCATCTGATAAGCATAGTACTAAAAGTGAAAGTAAAGTATGTCAGTTACTTTAACACTTTCAGGAAATTACACGGTATTTGGTAAACCAATACAATTATTGATCAAAGGGTATAAATTTGCAGTTACAAGATGAATAAGTTCTGGGGATTTAATGTACAGCATGGTGACAACAGTTAACAATACCTGTGTTGTACACTTGAAAGTTGCTAAGAGAGTAGATCTTAGAAGTTCTCACCATGAAAAAAAAAAAAACATAACCACATGAGGTGATGGATATATTAAGTAACCTTATTGTGGTAATCATTTCAATTTATATATATTTTATATATATATATACATATATCATAAACTTAAACAATCTTATATGCCAATTATATCTCCGTAAATGTAGGGGGGAGAATTGGACATATGGGGCAAGATCTGTAGAAAAATTCTTCTCATAAACTCCAAAAACATTCAAAATGGGGGTGGGCAATAAAATTGAAGACATTATGATTGATGTTAGGTTTCCTTGACAGGGAGGTGTTTTTTGTAAGTGCAGGCTGACTTACATTCAGCTTTGTAGCATGGGACAAGCCCCTGGGGCAGCCTTCATCTTGTGGGTCTTGATACATGAATTAACTTTATCAAATGTGTTCTTGTTAAAATTAGGGGTGAGTGGAGGATTTGGGAGCAGGATTTGAGGACAATTCCAATCATCCTGAAATTATCATGCTAATCCCCAATTTTAATATCTTAGGAGAGAAAACTTTGAAAAGATTTATCAAAGTGTTAACATGTTACATCTTTCAATATCTTTTTATATGGAAGTATAATCTCAGTGACATTGTTGTAACTACTTAGGCATGATTTAGCTTCACTAAAATCTCATTGAAACTTGCAATGCCTGTAATGTGAAAGACTAAGCTTTGCTGTAATGCTCAAAAAACATATAATGTAGATAAAATATAACAAAAATGTCTGTTGAAAGGCATGCCTGGTGTTTACAAAAGATGAAGGAATTCCCATATTTCAGAAGAAAATAAAGAGCTGAAAACCATAGCTCTGACTAATGAGCTAAAGATTCTTCATCTACTCTGGGGAGTTACTGGATTCAAGGTAGTGATTGGATTTTACTGCCCACATGGGACTGGGGCAAAGGTTTTGAGACTCAATCTAGAATTGTATACAGTATTAAAATATCATTCTAGGATAAAGGAAAAAATAAAGTCCTGTGGTTCTTAATAACCTCCGTTGTCATTTGAAGGAAATATTTAAGGATATTTTTCATGGAAAAAATATGCAGGAGTGGAATGAAATCAGGGATAGCAAGAAAAAAAGGGGGAGAGCAAATATGTTGACCAAAATCAATAATGATAATGATTATTTGGGGGTTCTAATGTAATGATTACTTGGAGGTTAAAAACAGATGTAAATAAGTAGCAGTAAAACATAGGATTGGAAGCAGTGACTAGAACAGGTTTTTAAGGGCTGTGCATTATTCAAGAGATAACTCTAATGGAGCTTAAATCTCCCAGCTCTATCTGCATCATACTCTATTGATATATCCCAAATCCAGCTATTCTTTCCTTTAAGTTCTTTTAAAATACTCTATTTTCTTCCATCCCATGGCCTTTGTACATATTATACTGCCTAAAATATATTGCCCCATTCTCTTCCTAAATACCTTCTCTTCATCTTTCAAATCTATTATTTTGATGCAGATTTGATGTAGTATTGGGTCATTGTTAAGAACTCAGTTTCTGGGAGGAGGAGCAAGATGGCAGAGGAGAAGGAGACTGAAATTTCATCTTTTCCCAGGAATTCAGCTAGATAGCTGCTATCAGACCATTCTGAACACCTACAAACTCAACAGGAGATCCAAGAAGGGAATAGCAGTAACTCTCTGAACAGAAAAGCGACCACTTTCTGGAAGGTAGGACATGCGGAGAAGTGAATCCGAGGCGATACTCGAGAAGATAGACGGCAGGGGAGGGGGCCTCTCTCAGCCGCTACTGGCAAGTGATAGAGCAGCAGAACACAAAATCAGAACTTTTAGAAGTAGGCTCTGCGGAGGGATGTTGCTCCAGTGGCTAAGCAGGGGTGGAACCCTCATTGGGACAGTGTGGTCTCAGGACCCTCAGGGTCACAGAAAGACCGGGGGTACCTGATTGTGGCAGAGCTCCCAGGTAATGGAGCAGGGAAGCCAACTGCAAAGACAGAGCCAAGGAATGGGCTCTCAGCTTGGGTTGCCATAAACTGTGATCCCCGGCACATTCGTGCCACTGCTCTTTGAGCAGGGACCCAACAAACGGCAGATCTGGAGAGATTCCCCTTCCTCCCCCAGTGTGGGGTGGTGCAGGAGCACACTGCAGGAATCTGCGGGGTTTGGAGACTCCAAACGGGGTCATGTGCCAGAGATAGAAACACTTGGTCACAGGCCAGGTGAGCACAGAGTGCGGCCAGAGACGGGGAGATGGGAGTGGCTGACTGCTTTTCTCTGGGGGCTCACTGAGGAGTGGGGCCCTGAGTTCTTGGCTCCTACCGGGCAGAGATTGGGAGGCCCCCATTTTCACTCTCGTCCTCCAGAGCTGTACAGAAAGCTTACAGGGAACAAAAGCTACCAAGAGCAAACCTGAGTGGATTACTTAGCCCATGCCCTCGCAAGAGCAGGGCAAAGACATTTGAGAATCACGGCAACAGGCCCTGCCCCCAGAAGATCAGGAAGAACAGCCAGCCAAGACCAAGTTTACCGATCAATGAGAACTGAAAAACCCCAGCGCTAGGGGAATACAGCACATAGAATTCATGGCTTTTTTGTCATGATACTTTAGTCTTTCAAAGTTAATTTTTAAAATTTTCTTTTTCTATTTTTTATTGAATTTTTCTTTTCTGTTTTCAATGAACATCTTATCAATTCCTTTTTTTTTAAATCTTTTTTAATTTTTTCATTTTTACAGTCATATTCTATCTCTTCATTGTATATAACCTTATTTTTAGTATATATATAAGTTTTTATTTCTTTAAAATTTTGGGAGGCAATTTCTTTTAACAGACCAAAATATACCCAAAATCTAGTGTGTGGCTCTGTTATATTCACCAGCTTGATCATATTCTTTCTCTCCCCCCCCCCTTTCGGGACTCTTCTGATTTGTATAGTGTATATTTTTATGGGGTCATTGTTATGCTTTTAGCATTTTTTTTAGTATTTTGTTCTCTCATTCATCTATTCTCCTTTAATCAAAATGACAAGGTGGAAAAACTCACCTCAAAAAAAAAAAAAGAACAAGAGGCAGTACTGACTGCCAGGGACTTAATCAATACAGACATTAGTAAGATATTGGAACTAGAGTTCAGAATGACAATTAAAAGCATAGAAGATACTAGAGAATCCTTTTCTGGAGAAATAAAAGAACTAAAATCTAACCAACTCAAAATCAAAAAGGCTATTAATGAGGTACAATCAAAAATGGAGGCTCTAACTGCTAGGATAAATGAGGCAGAAGAGAGAATTAGTGATATAGGAGACCAACTTATGGAAAATAAAGAAGCTGAGAAAAAGACAGATAAACAACTACTGGATCACGAGGGCAGAATTCAAGAGATAAGAGATACCATAAGACGAAACAACATTAGAATAATTGGGATCCCAGAAGAAGAAGAAAGAGAGAGAGGGGCAGAAGGTATATCAGAGCAAATTACAGCAGAGAACTTCCCTAATTTGTTGAAGGAAACAGGCATCAAAATCCAGAAGGCACAGAGAACCCCTCTCAAAAATCAATAAAAATAGGTAAACATCCCTACATCTAATAGTAAAACTTAGAGTCTCAGAGACAGAAAATCCTGAAAGTAGCTCCAGACAAGATGTCTGTAACCTCCAAAAGTAAAAACATTAGATTGGCAGCAGAACAATCCAGAAAGACCTGGCAATCCAGAAAGGACTGGCATGATATATTCAGAGCACTAAACAAGAAAAATATGCAGCCAAGATAACTATCCAGATAGGCTATCATTGAAAATAGGAGAGATAAAAAGCTTCCAAGACAAACAAAAACTGAAAGAATTTACAAACACCAAACCAGTCCTATAAGAAATATTGAAAGGGGTCGTCTAAGCAAAGAGAGAGCCTAAAAGTAACATAGACCAGAAAGGAACACAGACAATATACAGTAACAGTCACCTTAGGGGCAATACAGTGGCACTAAATTCATATCTTTCAATAGTTACCCTGAATGTAAATGGGCTAAATGCCCCAATCAAAAGACACAGGGTATCAGATTGGATAAAAAAAACAAGACCCATCAATATGCTGTCTGCAACAGACTCATGTTAGACAAAGACACCTCCAGATTTAAAGTGAGGGGGTGAAAAAAGATTTACCATGCTAATGGACATCAAAAGAAAGCTGGGTGGCAATCCTTATATCAGACAAATTAGATTTTAAACCAAAGACTATAATAAGAGATGAGGAAGGACACTATATCCTACTTAAAGGGTCTATCCAACAAGAAGATCTAACAATTGTATATTTACTTGCCTAACATGGGAGCAGCCAATTATATAAGCCAATTAATAACAAAATCAAAGAAACACATCAACAATAATACAGTAATAGTAGGAGACTTTAACACCCCCCTTACTGAAATGGACAGATCATCTAAGCAAAAGATCAACAAGGAAATAAAGACTTTAAATGACACACTGGACCAAATGGACTTAACAGATATATTCAGAACATTCCATTCCAAAGCAACGGGATACACATTCTTCTCTAGTACCCATGGAACATTCTCCAGAATAGATCACATCCTAGGTCACAAATCAGGTCTCAACTGGTACCAAAAGACTGGGATCATTCCCTGCATATTTTTGGACCACAATGCTTTGAAACTAAAACTCAGTCAAAAGAGGAAAGTTGGAAAGAACTCAAATACATGGAGGCTAAAGAACATCCTACTAAAGAATGAATGGGTCAACCAGGAAATTAAAGAAGAATTTAAAAAATTCATGGAAACCAATGAAAATGAAAACACAACTGTTCAAAATCTTTGGGATGCAGCAAAGGTGGTCCTAAGAGGAAAGTATATAGCAATACAAGCCTTTCTCAAGAAACAAGAAAGGTCTCAAACACACAACCTCACCCTACACCTAAAGGAGCTGGAGAAAGAACATCAAATAAAGCCTAAACCGAGCAGGAGAAGAGAAATAATAAAGATCAGAGCAGAAATCAATGAAATAGAAACCAAAAGAACAGTAGAACAGATCAACGAAACTAGGAGCTGGTTCTTTGAAAGAATTAACAAGATTGATAAACCCCTGGCCAGACTTATCAAAAAGAAAAGAGAAAGGACCCAAATAAATAAAATCATGAATGAAAGAGGAGAGATCACAACCAACACCAAAGAAATACAAACAATTATAAGAACATATTATGAGCAACTACATGCCAGCAAATTAGAAAATCTGGATGAAACAGATGCTTTCTTAGAGACATATAAACTACCAAGACTGAACCAGGAAGAAATAGAAATAGAAGTACATAACCAGTAAGGAAATTGAAGCAGTAATCAAAAATCTCCCAACAAACAAAGGCCCAGGGCCAGATGGCTTCCCAGGGGAATTCTACCAAACTTTTAAAGAAGATTTAATACCTATTCTGAAACTATCCAAAAAATAGAAATGGAAGGAAAACTTCCAAACTCATTTTATGAGGCCAGCATTACCTTGATCCCAAAACCGACAAAGACCCCATTAAAAGGGAGAACTACAGACCAATATCCCTGATGAATATGGATGCAAAACTAGCCAATAGGACCCAACAGTACATTAAAAGGATTATTTACCATGACCAAGTGGGATTTATCCCTGGGCGGCAAGGTTGGTTCAACATCCACAAATCAATCAATGTGGTACAATACATTAATAAAAGAAAGAACAAGAACCATATGATCCTTTCATAGATGCAGAAAAAGCATTTAACAAATACAGCATCCTTTCTTGATTAAAACTCTTCAGAGTGTAGAGATAAAGGGTACATACCTCAATATCATAAAAGCCATCTATGAAAACCCACAGTGAATATCATTCTCAATGGGGAAAAATGGAGAGCTTTTCCCCTAAGGTCAGGAACGCGGTAGGGATGTCCATTCTCACCACTGCTATTCAACATAGTATTAGCAATCCTAGCCTCAGCAATCAGACAACAAAAATATATAAAATGCTTCCAATTCAGTAAAGAAGAAGTCAAACTCTCACTCTTTGCAGATGATATGATACTTTATGTGGAAAGCCCAAAAGACTCCACCCAAAACTGCTAGAACTCATACAGGAATTCAGTAAAGTGGCAGGATATAAAATCAATGCACAGAAATCAGTGGCATTTCTATACACCAACAAGACAGAAGAAAGAGAAATTAAGGAGTCGATCCCATTTACAATTGCACCCAAAACCATAAGATACCTGGGGATAAATCTAACCAAAGAGGCAAAGGATCTGTACTCAGAAAACTATAGAATACTCATGAAAGAAATTGAGGAAGACACAAAGAAATGGAGAAATGTTCTATGCTCATGGATTGGAAGAACAAATATTGTGAAGATGTCAGTGCTACCTAGAGCAATCTACACATTTAATGCAATCCCTATCAAAATACTATCCACTTTTTTCACAGAAATGGAACAAATAATCCTAAAATTTGTATGGAGCCAGAAAAGACCCCAAATAGCCAGAGGAATGTTGGAAAAGAAAGGCAAACCTGGTGGCATCACAATTCCGGACTTCCAGCTCTATTACAAAGCTGTCATCATCAAGACACTATGGTACTGGCACAAAAACAGACACATAGATCAATGGAACAGAATAGAGAGCCCAGAAATGGACCCTCAACTCTATGGATCTTCGACAAAGCAGGAAAGAATGTCCAATGGAAAAAAGACAGTCTCTTCAACAAATGGTGTTCGGAAAATTGGATAGCCACATGCAGAAGAATGAAACTGGACCATTTCCTAACACCACACACAAAAATAGATTCAAAATGGATGAAAGACCTCAATGTGAGACAGGAATTCATCAAAATCCTAAAGGAGAACACAGGCAGCAACCTCTTCGACCTCAGCCGCAGGAACTTCTACCTAGAAACGTCGCCAAAGGCAAGGGAAGCAAGGGCAAAAAGGAACTATTGGGACTTCATCAAGATAAAAAGCTTTTGCACAGCAAAAGAAACAGTCAACAGAACCAAAATACAACTGACAGAATGGGAGGAGATATTTGCAAATGACATATCAGATAAAGGGCTAGTATCCAAAATCTATAAAGAATTTATCAAACTCAACACCCAAAGAACAAATAATCCAATCAAGAAATGGGCAGAAGACATGAACAGACATTTCTGCAAAGAACACATCCAAATGGCCAACAGACACATGAAAAAGTGTTCAACATCACTCAGCATCAGGGAAATCCAAATCAAAACCGCAATGAGATACCACCTCACACCAGTCAGAATGGCTAAAATTAACAAGTCAGGAAACAACAGATGTTGGTGAGGATTTGGAGAAAGGGGAACCCTCCTACACTGTTGGTGGGAATGCAAGCTGCTGCAGCCACTCTGGAAAACAGTATGGAGGCTCCTCAAAAAGGTGAAAATAGAGCTACCCTATGACCCACCCACCAATTGCATGACTGAGTATTTACCCCAAAGATACAAATGTAGTGATCTGATGGGGTATGTGCACCCCAATGTTTATAGCAGCAATGTCCACAATAGCCAAACTATGGAAAGAGCCAGGATGTCCATCAACAGATGAATGGATAAAGAAGATGTGGTATACAATGGAATATTATGCAGCCATCAAAAACCTGAAATCCTGCCATTTGCAACTACATGGATGGAAATGGAGGGTATTATGTTAAGCGAAATAAGTCAATTAGAGAAAGACATGTATCATATGATCTCACTGATATGAGGAATTTGAGAAACAAGACAGAGGATCATAGGGGAAGGGAGGAGAAAATGAAACAAGATGAAACCTGAGAAGGAGACAAACCATAAGAGACTCTTTTTATTTATTTATTTATTTATTTATTTATTTATTTATTTATTTATTAAAGATTTTATTTATTTATTTGAGACAGAGAGAATGAGAGACAGAGAGCATGAGAGGGAGGAGGGTCAGAGGGAGAAGCAGACTCCCTGCCGAGCAGGGAGCCCGATGCAGGACTCGATCCCGGGATTCCAGGATCATGACCTGAGCCGAAGGCAGTCACTTAACCAACTGAGCCACCCAGGCACCCGCATAAGAGACTCTTAATCTCAGGAAACAAACTGAGGGTTGCTGGAGTGGTGGGAGGTGGGAGGGATGGGGTGGCTGTGTGATAGACACTTCGGAGGGTATGTGCTATAGTGAGTGCTGTGAATTGTGTAGGACTGATGAATTACAGACCTGTACCTATGAAACAAATAATATATGTTAAAAAACAAAAAACAAACAAACAAACAAAACAAGAAGGTAGTAGGAAGGGAAGAATGAAAGGGGGAAATTGGAAGGGCAGATAAACCATGAGAGACTATGGACTCTGAAAAACAAACTGAGGGTTTTAGCGGGAAGGGGGGGTGGGGGAATGGGTTAGCCCAGTGATGGGTATTAAGGAGGGCTCTGGGTGCTATATGCAAACAATGAATCATGGAACACTACATCAAAAACTAATGATGTAATGTATGGTGACTAAGATAAGATAATAAAATAAAATTAATAAATAGAAGAGAAAAGAAAAAAAAAAACCTTTAGGTATTAATATAAAGTAGAATGCCTTGGATAAAAGCAGGAAGGCAATAAATACCACTTGTTTATGAAAAAAAAAAAAAAAAAACCCACAAAACTCAGGCTCTGTCCCCAAACTTACGGAATCTGTTTCCAGTTAAGCCAGTTACTTGCTATGTGGCCTTGGGTAAATACATTAACATTTCTGTATTTCAGTTTTCCTCATAATATGGTTGTTTTGAGGATAAAAAAAGCTAATGCATCTAAAATACTTTGAGTGGTGTTGGAAACATAGTTAAAACTAAACATAGTTATGATTATTACATACCAAGTATCTTTATACTGAGATCACAATTATCTCTTCCTCTTGTAACACCTAGAAAAGTTATAAATGTAATTCTTTTGTTGGATAATTTGATTTCTCTCTACCTTGCTCACCAGCCTTCAACCTCCATGAAGGCATAGACTATGGATGTTCTGGGTCATTATTTTATCACTGCACATAACATTGAACAAGATCCAGTTAAAGGACTAACTAAATTTGTCTTTTTCATAATCTTTTCTGTCACCATCTAGACACTTAGAAACTGAGGATGTGACTGGGAATAAAAATTACAGTTTATTGTAAAGCAATAAAATGCAAACCTGGGCTACCTCTCATATATCACAGATGTGGATCAGGAAGCCCTGCACATAGCAATGACATTAGAGATTTCTGAGCCCTCACACTTACCCAATTGGACACATGGATGGGATGCTAATGCTCTAGATTCCCAGTGTCTTCCTGGAGAGGCCGGATGACAAAACCTAGAAACGTAGGAAAATTAAGGACCATGAGGGTGGGATTTTTTTTTTTTTCAATTGGATATTCCCCTTGCATTCCAAAAGACTTACAGAATGAGGTGTTGCAGGTCCACCTTAAGGTGTGTCTACCACAAGGACAATGGTGAGAAGAAACTAGCAGATAAAATCTTCCCCTTTCCTATCAGTCTGTTCTAACACAAAGAAAGCTATTGTATGCTTATCCAAAGAAGCCTCTTAAAAGGGAATAATTGTTTGCACTTGTTAAGAAGCTGTGGTCAGTTCCATATAGCACTTATTTTTCATCTTTCTCATCCCTGTCTCCAGTCCCCTTCCTTCTTAATTCTTTTTTTTTTTCAGATTATGTCTTTTGACCATATTAAAACTTTGTCAAAATAAAAAAGACAAGCCAAAGACAGTTGGTTGCCCAGTAACAGAGTGTTCTGAATGCCAGAGAATTTCAACGACAGCATTAAAGGAGATGCTCATCTCCTGCAGCTGTGGGGCTGACTTTGCCAAAAATCTTGTTTAGAAACTGATAATGAGGGTGACAGAACTGCAAATGAGACAAAATTTTCAGACAAAATATCCTCCTATGTGTAAGTCAGAACCTTCATATGAGATCCGTAGGTGGCTGAAGCACAGCATGGCAATGATCAAAAGCATTTGAATCCCCAAATTCACCTGAATGCTCCTAGCTGGCAGAAATGGTCCCCGCTGCCTTTGTAGAAGAAAACAAACACCTTATGCCAGGAAAAATATAAAACCGAGCTATTTCAAGGTGTTTATTTTCCTCCTCTCCTCCACCAACACTACTTTCTATCCATTCATAGCCAGAAGTTTTAACTGAAGCTCACCCAGAGATGTGCAATTCCTGTTCCAGAAAGACATACCTTACACATTAAAGGAAGTGCAGGACCTGGCTGATATTTAGCCTAAAGAACTGAGAATGTATTTTGATGGTGTTGGATTGGAGGGGTGAGGGGATATAAAGCCATATGGGAAGAACTTGTTGACATGGGTTTTTCGACCGTTATTCAAAATTCAATGTTGTAGCAAAAATAATTGTGGGAAAAACAAACAAACAAACAAACAAAAAAGAGATAAAAGCTGTATCCCGACATTGATAAATTTATTTAACAAATTAATGACCACATACTACACACCAAGGATTGCTTAAGACACAGGGCAACATTATCAAATAGATAACATTTGCCCTCGGGGAGCTTACATTGTATAAAGAGAGAGTGGAAAATAAATAATATGCACAAGGAATGAGTGCATTATATTTTTATAAGGCTATTAGCACTGTAACACTAAGGCAGAGTCAGGTCCACTGGGAGTGCTAAGAGGAAGGCTTGTAATTTCAAATGAGGTTGTGAAGACAGTAATCTAAACATTTGAGGAAATTCTTGAATGCAATGAAAGAGTTAAGCAATGAATGTCTGGAAAAATTTTTTTCCATGAAGAAGTAAAAATGAGTAAAAAGACACTAAGTTGGGAGTACACCTACCTTGGTAAAGGAACAGCAGGAAGGCCAGAGTGCCTGAAGCAAAGTTAGCAAAAGAGAGAAAAAAAGAAAGATAGGGTCAGAGAGTTAATGGAGCCAGGCCAGGTGGGGCCAGATCTTTGTCATAATTTTGCTTTGACTCAGCATAAAAAGGACAGCTCTATGGAGGGTTCTAAGCAGGGAAGTGACTTATCTTATACTTTAAAGGAATCAATTCAGCTACTATGTAATAATGGATAATGTACGTATGGGGAAAAAGTGGGCAGGGAGAGTTAAAGTGAGACCAGTTAGAATTTTATCATGGAAACAGGTGAGACGTGATGATAGCTTGAGTCTACAGGTAAAAGAAGATGGCTAGAATGATAAAAGGCAGACAAATAATTTTTCTCCATTGTATATTTTCTCAATAGAAAAAATATATAAAAGTAAAGAACAATAGCTTCAAAATATTTGAATATCTATCATTCTAGAATTGTACACCACATGAAATTATCTATCAAATTTAGGTCAGATTACACACATTTTCATACAAACAAGAGCTAAGAAATTTATTAACAGTAGACATTCGCTAAAGAAACTTCTAAAGAATGAACTTCAGATAGAAAAAATAATAATAACCCTACAATAGGGGTCTCAACTGCAAGAATTAATGTTGAAAAAATAATCATGTTGGTGAATCAAACTGTTTTTATGTGTATGAATCAAGAACGTTGTATCTAATACTTGGCTTTACAAATCATAGTAGAACTGAAGTGAAAAAAATGTCAGGAAATTTGAATTAACAAACACTAGGTTTCTATATAATTTGGAAAATAATTACTAACATTTTAACATGATATACTTTTTTTTTAGAGATTTTATTTATTTATTTGACACAGAGAGAGTGCACAAGCAGGGAGAGTGGCAGGTAGAGGGAGAGGGAGAAGCAGACTCCCCTCTGAGCAGGGAGCTGATTGCAGGACTCAATCCCAGGACCCTGGGATCACGACCTGAGCCGAAGGCAGCCACTTAACCGATTGAGCCACCCAGGCGCCCTACTTTATTTTTTTTAACGTGATAAACTTTATAAGTTAGCCACTGTAAAATTAAAAAATGGATATAATATCCAAAATAGTAGCATGAAATAGAATTAGAGTCACATATAAGTGACATCAAAACATGACAAGACACAACAGCACATACATATACATACCCAAACACACATACATACTAAGCAGCAAAAGAAATGTCGAAAATCAAATGAATAGGAGATGAAACAGAAAATAAATAAGGAGATTGTAGGAATGGATCCTAATATATTTGAAATCAACTGTGTAAAATGAATAAATGATACAGGTAAAAAATTGTTTAACTCAATTAAAAAAATAAATAGTTATATACTTTTTTGCAAGGGGGTAAATTTAGGTCCTAAAACTTAACACAAAAACACTTAGAATTTAAAATTTAAAAAATGCAAAAATAAAAAATATTAAAAATATTGATGGTACATTTATGTTCGTGTGGAGCAAATCATACCTTAAGGAGTACTGTTAAGAATTAAAGTGTGATTAACTATAAATATGCATGTACCTAATAAAAGCATCATAGATATCATAGATATCTAACACTATAGAAATGCCAGGGGAAAAAAGGACAAATCTGAGTCAGGGATATTAACAAGCTGTTAAAAATTAGTAACCATATAAAAGATTTTAACTAAACAAAATCTTGACATAATGAATATTGATGGAACATGGCACCGAACAGATGTAGAAAGTATATTATTTTCTTCTCTATTCTTTTCTTTCTTTTTTTTAAGTAGCTTCCACACCCAGTGTGGAGCCCAACGCGGGGCCTGAACTCATGACCCTGAGATCAAGACCAAAAACTGAGACCAAGAGTCAGACGCTTAACTGACTGAGCCACCCAAGCACCCTGAAAGTATATTATTTTCAAATAAACATAGCATATTTACAAAAATTGATCAGCTACAAGGCGGTAAAGCAGGGCTTATTATATTTGCAAGTATCAGTATCCTACGGAGCACATTCTTAATCAAATGCAATTAAGTTGGTCATCCATATAAAGAGATTATTAGGGAAAAACCATGTCATGAAGTTAGAAAAAAACAAAGCCATTCTTGTGCATAACCCTTAGAAGAAATAATAATATGATTTAATGGTAATAAAAATACTGCACGTTGAAACTTCTCTATTGAAGCTGAAGTGGTACGTTGTACAAAATAACACATATATTTAATTAAAAAGGAAAGATGAATAGAAATCAATTTGGCACTTGGATAAAAAAGTTAGAATAACACTTAATGAAATAGAAGAAAATGTTAACCATAAGAGCAAAACACAATAAATACTATTGAAATACAATAGATAGAATCAGTAAGCTAAATTTGGTTCCTTGAAAAGACAACATTTACAAAGTTCAAGCAAATAGTTAAGTGCAAAGAAAAGAGAACAATCAACAGTATTACAATATTAGCAATGGAAAAGAAAACATAATGGTATAATTGTTGCGGAAATAATTCGATGATGTTGCAATAGCACTATGCAGTGGGTGAAATGATCAAAAAAAAAAAAAGTAGTAAACCTGATACAGAATGAAGTAGAAAATCTAGTCTATAACAAATAAATTAAGATAGTGGTTTTTTCCCCTAAAAAGAAAACACAAACCACAAGGTTTTCTTAGAGTATTCTAATAATCATTCAAGGAATACATATTTTAAAAACTATTCAAACATTTTTAGAGAATGAAAAAAAGCTTATTTTATAATTCCAATATAAATTTAATACTAATAGCAAATATATAAAATTTCTCAACAAAATGTTATCAACAAATTGAATGAAATAGTGTCCAAAATTTGTCATGTGTCTGTTCTAGAAATGCAATGTTAATTCAGTGTTAGAAAATATATGACTTACTACATAAACACAGTAAAGGAGAAAAAACTATATACTCAATAGATGCATATTTTTAAAAAAATTTAAAAATGTATTGAATACTTGTACCAAACTAGGAGTAGAAAGAAACATAAAAGCTGTAAAAATGGGAATCTACAGAAGAATTAGCAAGCAATATGTTGAATGCTAAAAAGTCAAAATTTTTGCTTGAAAATCAGCAGTAATACTAAAATATTCATTGTCAGCAGTGCTAGTCATCATTTTACTGGAGCATATAGTCAATTCAGTAAGGGGAGGAAATATATTGGTTTGAAAGAAAAAAATATAAATACATCATGATTTACAGAAAATATTACTGATGTCAAAAATACAAAATAATCAATAAAATGTTAAGCAATATACCCAGATATAAGATAAATTGCATCTAAATGGAATAGTGAGTAAAACTACAATCCAAAAGAAAATAAATTACTTATATAGGTATAAGTCTAAGACTAGATGTGCATGAGATCTATGTAGAAAATTATAAACCTTGGTTTAAATATTAAAGAATATCCAAATAAATCAATGGATTTATATATCCATGGATATGAAGATTGAGTATCATTATGATATCCATTCCCTTCAGTTAATCTACTGATATAAAAAAATTGGAATAAAAATCTCCAAAATATATTTTTATGGAAAAATACATGAAAGGCTTACTCTAAAATGTATGTTGAATAGGGCTCCTGGGTGGCTCAGTTGGTTAAGCGACTGCCTTCGGCTCAGGTCATGATCCCGAAGTCCTGGGATAGAGTCCCGCATCTGGCTCCCTGCTCAGCGAGGAGCCTGCTTCTCCCTCTGACCCTCCCCCCTCTCATGTACTCTCTCTCTCTCTCTCTCATTCTCACTCTCTCAAATAAATAAATAAATCTTTAAAAAAAATAAAATAAAATGTATGTTGGATATAAAGAAGCCAATAGAGCCAAGACACAAATAAAGAAGTATAAAACATTCAAAGAACCATTCCTTCTGCTATCATGATATTTTATAAAGGGATATGCAATAAGATAGTTGGATATTTACCTGAGACTAGGATATTACATCAAGCAACAGAATAGTAAGCCCAGATACAGATTCTGATATGGAAAGATAACAGTGAAAATAACTGGAAATAGTATAAACTATTAAACAGTAAGAAAATTGTTTGGGGAGGACATTAAAATGGATCCTCTTTATGTTGCCAGACACACAAAAACTGAATTTTTTTTTTTTAAGATTTTATTTATTTATTTGACAGAGAGAGACACAGCGAGAGAGGGAACACAAGCAGGGGGAGTGGGAGAGGGAGAAGCAGGCTTCCTGCTGAGCAGGGAGCCGATGCAGGGCTCCATCCCAGGACCCTGGGACCAGGACCTGAGCTGAAGGCAGACGCTTAACGACTGAGCCACCCAGGAGCCCCCAAAAGCTGAATTATTGATGAAAGAAAGATTTACACATAAAAGGGACAATTCCAAAACTTTCAGAAGAAAATGTATTAGAATACCTTTATGATCTCATGGTAAAGAATTTCTTTTAAAAGTCACATCAACTACATGGCAGAAAAAATAAGAATTTCTATTAAAAGACAAGAAACCAGGGATGAAAATATAGACAATAGAAGAAGGTATTTGCAAAATATATAATGAAGCAATGATCCAGCAATTATAAAGAACTTCTATAAATCGAAAGCATAACAAATAAAAGCAATTGGAATAAATAAAATGCATAAAAACACTTTTCAAAGAAAAGGAAACACAGTTATGTGGAAAATAAGAAAACATTTACACTATTAGTAATTAAGATAAAAGAAGCTAAACCACAGTTTCGTTGTAATCATATTGGCAAAATCAAGAGGCTGAAAATGTTATGTGATGATGAAGATGAGGAACAGGAACTCTCACATAGTGCTGATGGGAATGCAGATTGATCCACTTAAGAAAAGAATTTTGGGGGCGCCTGGGTGGCTCAGTCGTTAAGCATCTGCCTTCGGCTCAGGTCATGATCCCAGGGTCCTGGGATCGAGCCCCGCATCGGGCTCCCTGCTCAGTGGGAAGCCTGCTTCTCCCTCTCCCACTCCCCCTGCTTGTGTTCCCTCTCTCGCTGTGTCTCTCTCTGTCAAATAAATAAATAAAATCTTTAAAAAAAAAAAAAAAGAAAAGAATTTTGAAGTTATACAGTGTATTGCAATATAAACACCCACTATGGTCCAACCATTCTACTTCCAGGAATAAACCCTTACACACACATACAGGTGAGAATTTTCATGTCAGCAGTATTTGTAATAGCCAAAATCTGGAAACAAATGAAATGCCCATCACAAAAAAATAAATGATTTGTGGCATATTACTAGTAATAAAATCTGGTGAATTACGGTAATATAAAACAGCATATTTGCCTCTCAAAGAGAAAACATTGAAGAACAGCCACAAATGAATCCACACACTATATTTTATTTATTTTTATTTTTTAAAATATTTTATTTATTTGACAGAGAGAACGCAAGCAGGTAGAACGGCAGGCAGAGGGAGAGGGAGAAGAGCCCGAGGGGAGAGGGGGGCTCGATCTCAGGACCCCAAGTCATAACCTGAGCCAAAGATAGAACTTAACCAACTGAGCCACCCAGGTGGCCCACACACACTGTATTTTAAATATATTATTAAGGAAAGTATATCTGCATGGTAAAAGTATAGAGAAAAATATGATTAATAAAATATTCAGGAAAGTAGACAATTCTTTTCAGGATATTGCAATCACTTAAGGGCCCAAATGGGCTCCAAAGATACCGGTATTCTCCCATCTATTAAATGGGATCTTATGAGTAAATGGGTGTTTGCTTGTTTTATATAATGTTCCTTTTTTTTTTAAGATTTTATTTATTTGTCAGAGAGGGAGAGAGAGCAAAGTAGGGGGGCGTGTCAGAGGGAGTGGGAGAAGGAGACTCCCCACTGAGCAGGAAGCATGATGTGGGGCTTGATTCCAGGACCCTGGGACCATGACCTGAGCTGAAGGCAGACACTTAACTGACTGAGCCACCCAGGCACCCTATATAATGTTTCTTAAAATGTTCATATTGCACCTATGTGTGTGTGTGTGCTTATACATTTAACATATTCAATTATATAATTAGTGCATTTATTAAGAAAGTGATTTATTAGGAAAGCAGGTTGATGAACTTTTGCTATTTATGCTCTGAAGCATAATTTGGTGGATCTGTTAGCTTATTAACTGTGTGTAACTGCTGGATTCGTTTGGGCAGAGAGCACTTTTGTAGTCATTGGAGTGCACCATGGAGTCTCAGTTCCTCAAGGGTTCATTCAAAAACTAGAAATGTCATGCAATACATTTAGAAATTTTCATAATTGCAAAATCACAAACACTAGACTTTAATCAGGCAATGAATATAATGCAAGATATGCCAAAAATAGTATTGTTAGCTAAGTTAGTTTAAAAAGAGATAAATAGGAATTAGGCTACAAACTGATCAAAAAAAATCTGTAAGTACTGGCCAGGCATGCAACCAGTCCATCTACAAATGATTTACACTGTAAAAGCTGGAATTTGAGGAATGCACATTGTGTAGATAGAGTCAAATTGAAGGGGAAAACAAGAGAAAAATACTGTATCCTTCCATACTGTTATCTGGCTACAGTATCAGGAGCAGGAAATTTATATAAGAGAATATTTTTAATTTTTAAAATCCACAGGCTTTGGTATCTGTTCGGTAACATTTTTTATTTTGATTGTTATATTTTTTGAGAGTGAGGATGCTCTTCAAACTTATCACCCTCTTACAAAAAACACATACATAGAAAACCTGCATATACAAATAATAGTCCTGCCATACTCAAATTAAAGGTGAAAATGGCATGTTACCCTATGAAGTGGAGATCATGAGGCCAGCCATTACTGTTTGCTAAGGAGAACAGCCAGTGAAAGTTGAAATGTGTTCATTTATAGTTAAGAAGTTGGGTAACAGATGCCAAGATAAATGGAGCATATCAATAGTATGTAAATTTTTGACAAACATAGTAAACATAATGTTTCCGAAATATAGCCTCTTGGCAACTTTTTATCTTAAGAAGTTTTAATTAGTAGTTTCAAATCTAGGCTATTTAAAAAAGATTCAGATGAACTTAACATTCGTAAGTAATGGAATGGGAAAGTTGCTAGGTAAACATAATAAATACAGAAAATGTATTCAGGGTGAATAATAGATAGTGACAGAAAATATTGCAAAAAGAAGGTGTAAAGCTGGCAAGCCTACAACTACAGAAGTGGGGGGGAAAAAACCTTCTCTACTGTCTAACCATCAATGAGTGTGGAAGCCAAGAGAAAACTGGCTCCCATCCCAGATGAATATAAATGAAATTAAAGGAATTACAAAGCACAGGATATGGCTCACCAATAGACATACATTCAGTATCAATCACATGAGAAAATATATAATTGCTCCTACTGGGATACAAAATTATTCCAACCAATATGTTCCTACTCTCAGAGATGTGAATTATGAAGAAAAACCGAAGGAGTTAAGCTAGTTCTCATAAAAAATAGAAGGGTAGTCACTTAATTGAAGTTTTAAACCCAGCAGGGTTCAACAAAATCGTTCCAAGTGAACTCCTTATATTTGTAAAATGGAGTGGCAAACAGAATGAAATGTTACCAAGATGTTCAATCAAGATTAATTGATTTATAAATCAAGAGAAGCACATTATTTTGCCAAGTACCCTTTATTTTACTAAATCTATTTCTTAATTTTATATCATGCCTGTTATCTAATGGATTTGAAATCATTCATTAAGGTTACCATATAACATAATTAGGGAACCACATGAAGCAGACAATCTGAGGTGAATACATTGCAGTGGATGTTACAAGTCGCCCAGAATGAGCTAATTATTAAAGCTGGGCTCTAAACTTGATTTGTAGCTTTGTGGGATTAGAGCGTGAGCACCTTGAACGCAGAACTAATGTGACATTCTTTTTTGCATCTCCATTACCAACCACATTTCCTGCACTGAAAATATCTGAACTGATGCAGTTAAAATTAAAAATAAGTCATGATCAATTTTATTTTTGAATTTAAAAATAATACTTCTTCAGCAAGTATTGAGTGCATATTTGTGTCAAACATTCAGTAGTGAATAAGGCCAGACCTCTTTCCTCAAGAAGCGTGTAGTTCAGTGAGTGAGAAAGTCGAGAAAATAGGTCATTTCAATACATTGTAACAGAGGTCCAAAGACAAGGCAAGTTCACACGCTAGAAACACACAAAAACAGAACATAACCGAGAGTGAGGGGCTAGAAAAATTTTCTTGACACATTTTGTGTGATCAATAAATAAAAATTAACCAAGTTATAAAACAAAATTCTGATTAGACAGATTAACAAATTTATTTGCAAAAACATTTCTTTTAAAAACCTGTTTTATGACAAATATTCAATGACAACAAAAAGATGACAACCTATTTTTCTTACTTCATAAATTCTATAAAAATAAATAATTTTAACTAGAGCCACCTCTCCCTGTTGAATTCACAACAGCCAAAAGACTTGGGACCATAGTAAAGGTTGATCTAATTCAAGACATAGATTATTGAGTCACCTATATTGAATACATGTGCATACTTATACCTCACATTAATCAATAATATGCATTTCTTAATAAATCCAACTCAGCCCTGTTTTCTTCCAGTGTTAAGGCGGATAAATTTGTCTTAGTTCGAACATTAGCTGATGCTACTAGTTTGTGTTTACAATCATATTTAACTCAAAATGGCTTTCCTTAAACAAAAAAATCAGTCTCAGTGATGTGTGAAGCTCATTCTGTGATAGTGGTGGAGAAATGAGGAAGTGGGATCATACCTTCCATCATCTCCTCACTCTAAGGTAGAATCTTTCTGAATATAGGAAGGAATTGTTAATTTTAATATTTATATGATTTAAACCCCTCTGTCTCTCCCTCTTTATTTCTCTCCTTCCCTGTATTTTCTTCTCTCTCCTCCTCCCACCCTTTTACTCTTCCTCTAAATATGTGCATTAGTTTTCCATTGCTGAATAAAAATTTGCCACACACTTCATTATTTATATCAACTCTCACTATCTCACAGTTGTGTAGATCAGAAGTTCAAGCAATGCATTGTGGAGTTCTCATAAATCTAAAAAGTCGACATGTCAGCTGGGTAACATTTTCATTTGGAACTTGGATTCCTTTTCCAAGCACACGTCGTTGTGGCAGAATTCGATTTCTTGATGAATTTTTAAAACAAGTTACATTAAAATGTTATGCAAGTAGGAAATTTTGTGAAACAAATTTATGAATTACTGCTTCCCATTAGCCTTATTTTTTTGATGAAGCTCAAGGTTCATTCATCTATTTATAAATGACAAATATAGGTGGTTATTTAAATGACCTTTTAATGTCAGAAACAGTGTTAAGTCTTTGAAAGTTGGTTGGAAGGGGCAAGAGGACAGAAGTTACAAATGTAAAGAAGCCATAGTGTCTGTCAGTAAGAATCGAAAGACCTGTGGAGTAGCCACACATAGGCAGGGTACAGGTGAGTGCCTCTACAGAATGAGAGTTCCGTATTTTTTGATAAACTCATAATTAAATGAACCTATTGTTAATAATCTCAGAGGAATAAATAAACATACGCACACACACACACACACACACAGCTTTCCTAAGGTGAAGATAAGGAATATAAACCATGGGGGCGCCTGGGTGGCTCAGATGGTTAAGCGTCTGCCTTCGGCTCAGGTCATGATCCCAGGGTCCTGGGATCGAGCCCCGCATCGGGCTCCCTGCTCCGTGGGAGCCTGCTTCTCCCTCTGCCTCTCTCTCTCTCTCTGTCTGTCTCTCATGAATAAATAAATAAAATCTTTAGAAAAAAAAAAAAGAGCAACCAATCTCATCTTTAAAAAAAAAAAGGAATATAAACCATGATTCTCAGAAGGGAGCGATGAGTTTTGTCTTAAAGGGCAAGAAGAGTTGAAGGTGTAAAAAAGGTAAAGAAGTATCCCATAAAGAGGAGAGATCATGGGTGGAGTTGTGGTGATTAGGGCACAGCTAAGCTGAGCTTAAAGAATTTAATAACAGAGACCAAACCATAGAGCCACTGTAGCCATTAAGTTTCTGTTATGAATCTCAGGAGGCAGCAGAATCAGGCATCCTCAAGAGATGCAGCAGGAAGATTAAAGCTGTCACTTCTCAGGAATCAAATGCATTTCTTTAATATAAATTAAAGAAAATCTGTTTTTCTGTAATAAAAATATACAGAGATTTGAGTGGCAGGAATGGAGTGAATGGAGTTGGGAATTGAAGCCAGAGAGTTAATACTTGCGAGAGTAATAACATACACTTCATTAGAACTTTGAAATCCCAGACACTAGCGGAAGCACATTATTGATGCTTGCTTAATCTTCTAAGACAGGTACAATCATACTCCACCCCATGGGATACATGTGTCAGACAACATGGCTTCCAAATGCAAGCCAAACCCTTCTCCTGATACTATTAGCCTCCATATTTTTGCTATATAATGCTCTTTATTTCAACCAATTCAGTATTCCTAATGACAGAAGTTAACCTGAAGGTGTTATTTATTGTATAGGTTTATTATTAGGATCTATTTTATACTAGGTTACTTAGGTTATATTAGGAAACCAGAATGTTTCAAAAAGACATGGTATCTGAATGAAGGAGGACATTATTTTTGAGTGTATTTAAAATTATTTTGATGTATTAATGTGCAAAGGTGTAAGAAAAGAGTCAAAGTAGATTCTCGTTTAGATCCCTGAAAAATTTTAGGCTTATCAATTCATTAAGAACATTAAAACTGATTCTGATTAAAGTAGTATTAAGGAATAAAATCTGTTAAAATATGTATAATGGAATATTATTGCAGCAAAATTTATAACAAACATATGTCTTTAATGTCAAAGTAGTTACAAGTAATTTAATTAGCTCTAACATATTTCACTGTGTTGGATTTTGTATTTGGATAGTTGAAGCCTGAACCTGTTTGTTTTTTAGCAGAATATTTTCTTGGTGACTTAATTTGCAATGATTTTAAAAGAAAATTACTTATATTTTGTTGGAAGATTTGTGAAGACAATATTTTAATTGAGAATGAGACAGTATGGAATTTCAAAAGTGAACTATTATTTGAATCAAGTTAAGCTTGGCTGTACTATTAGAGCTAAAAAAATTAAAAACAACTGGAAAATCAGAGCAACCACCTTAAGAAATTCTGAAAGGTTAAGTGGTAAGAAATATCCTCAGACCACTACTTACGTTGAGTGTTTAAACAAGCTGTACTATATAAGAGAGTGTTAGAGAAATACCCTATTCAAAATGAGCTCTGAAATTCACCATATTAGGGGCAATTGATATTCAAGGTATTAAAAAGTCACATTCATGATTTTTTTGCTATAAGAAAACAATTTTCACATGCAACAAGAAGAATCATATGACTGTTAAGGCACAGAACTTATAAAACAAATTCTGGTTATAAATAATTACTAATGCAAAAAAAAAAAAGAAGAAAAGAAGCAGTTTCCTTCAGGAAAATAAGGCAAAATACCAATCCTTTGTTTAGTAATGAGTCTCAAAAATACTTTGAAAACTCCTATTTTAATATTACTTTATTTGGCCTCTAATACTTCCAGTCTAAGCATAAATGTACATTGCGTCTGAAACAGCATTATGAAGGACTGTAAAAAAGGTCCGCAGTAATGATCCTGAGACTGGAGATAAGTAGAGGGGAAGCTAAGTATGACATACAGGCATTCCTTGACAACAGAAGGAGGCATTCTTGAAAAGTGCTGAATTTAGAAAGGCTTGTCAAGAGCAATTTTCCCTATGAAATAATGGCAAAGGACTTCATTACATACTTTTCAAAATTCCAGCCACTATAGCAGATTAATTGCCAGTCTGTGGGCTGTGGTAGAGCTGCTGACCCTTGTCCCTTGCCTCTGCCTACTGTCTAGGGAGGAACTGAAAACATGTGCGGAGAAGACCTAATCACAAGCCACTCCCATGTTGCCTTCCATATTTACTTTCTTTCTACGGGATGCTAAGGACTAAAAGCAATTCCAATGAATGGCTTTCATGTACTCTTGTCACCAGTTTCCCAATGAACCAGAATAATGTTTTCTTGACAGGTGGTAAGGGCAAAACACAAGTGGTCAGAAAGTCAGAGTCAGCTTGAACCACTGCTGATGAACATAACTAGCTATTCCAGGCACAGGACAAAGGGGAACCATGTGGGTGGTGAAGCTGCATAATACCAGTCGCTGGTGATGACTAGTTATCATTCCTCAGAGTCTGTTAATACCTGTGTTTTGAGATGCAGCCTATGATTATATCATTTGAAACATTGTTATTCCAAATAATGTGTAGCAACCACGCTGCTAGCTAGGATCTAGTAGTGAACAAAATAGTTGGATCTTGCTTTCAAGAGAATTACAGGAAATACAAAGAGATAAGCAGATAAGCATGTAATATAAAACGACTGAGTTCTTTCTAAGGACTATAAAGAATAAGGGGAGAAAAATTGATGGGAATTACGATCTTGGGTAAAAGAGTCATGGCGGCTCCATAAACAACTCTTCCTAAGGAGAATGCAGTGTGAGTAAATGTAAAAGGTAATCAAAATGCATGGATCAGGGTAAGGGGAGGATATAATAATTGTGGTGAGTATCTCATTTGCCTAGATGGGAAATCTTTCCCCAATCTCTCTCAAATCTGTCTGTGCATCTCCAGACTGGTAATCTAATGTGCTGTAATTTCTCACTTAAAGTGTATTTTTAATCTTGGCCCCTCCTCCCTTCATAATGCACACCCATGATTTTCACAAAATTTTGTCTTTTAACTTTGGGCTTTAACTCATAGAGTTCACTCTGCCTGAACTATTTTGTCCATCCATTATGTCCTTTACATTGAAAAGATGAGCTCCTGGTATCTCTTCACATCTCAATCAACTACCTATTTTCATTCCGTGGATAGTCATCCTTAATAATGAAATGATTCCAGTTGAGATCTTTTTATTTTTTCTGCCCAGTTTCTCTTTACCATTTCTTCTTGTGGTACAGTACCTCTTTTCCATTTGTGAACTCTGCCTCCCCTTACTCAATATGCTTCTGGTGGATCTATTAGTAACAAAGGGATTCCTATTCCACCAGGGCAATATTTGCTGGGCTACTTTTCAAGAGTTCTTTTTTTTTTTTTTTTTTTTTTTAAGATTTATTTATTTATTTTAGAGAAAGAGGGTGCGAAGAGAGAAGGAGTGTGTGAGTGGGGGAGGGACAGAGGGAGAAAGAGAGAATCTCAAGCAGACTACCCGCTGAGTGTGGAGCCCAGTGGGGTTTGATCTCACACCCTGAGGTCATGACCTGAGCCAAATCAAGAGTCAGAGACTTAACTGACTGAGGCACCCAGGTGCCCCTACTTTTCAAGAATTCTCTTTCTCCCTGAAGTCAGGATTATTCCAAGAGGCTAGGTCTATGGGAAGGCAATCAAAACACTTTGTACCTTTTTTTGTTACTAAAATGATAAAGGAAAAATTTTTTTAAAGATTTTATTTATTTATCTGACAGAGAGAGAGCACAAGCAGGGGGGAATGGCAGGCAGGGGGAGAGGGAGAAACAGGCTCCCTGCTGAGTAAGGAGTCCAATGTGGGGCTCCACCCCAGGACCGTGGGATCATGACCTGAGCTGAAGGCAGTCACTTAACCAACTGAGCCACCCAGGCCCCCGATACAGGAAAATATTACAAAAAGAAGTTAATCACAGAAACCAAAATGCAAAGACAGAGTGCAAGTGAAAAGCAGAGTCCTGACAATATCATATCAGAGGATCCAGTCTTTCTTGAAATTAGCCAATCCTTAGAATCTAGAGTTACATAAAGAAAAACAAAAACATGCAATACTTTAAACGATTTGAAGATTTTGAAAATTACATTCAAAATCAAACTTTCTAACATTGCTCTCCTATTTCTTCACCAACTATACAGGTAAAACTTTCATTTGTAACTGCTTACTTATCTGTATTTCTCAATAGACTGTATGATATACGAGGAGCAGGATAATGTTTGCTAGTTTGCTGTAACAGTCCCAGAGTTGACTAAAGTATCTTTTACATTGTATCACTTGAAAATATTTATACAAATCTGAATCGAAATACAACAATCTCTATTATCTTTTCTATGTCACCTTATATCCAAACCCTCAGGTTGACAACTATGGGTCTATGTTAAGGTTCCTTTTCTTTCTGTTCCTCTCAGTTTTCCTTTTTTTTCAATGGAATTATTTCCTCCCCTTTTCTGTGATCTCTATCACCACACATTACAGGGGCTGTGAGTTATTCTCCCTTAACTCCAGGGATAATCAGTGGGGATTTGGAATCATTTTATAACATGTGTGGTAAAAGCAAATTTCTGATTATTTGGACCACAACTAAAAAAATACAGAGGAATGTAGTAACTCACTCATCCAAGACTTCTAATGCTTTTGTAAGTACCAATCCTCTATATTAAGTGTATTTTTGCTTGAAGTACATAAAGTAGTTTTTGGTTTCTTTATACAATTATGAATGAAATAGAATAGAGCACTAATAGTGTTTCCAAGAAATAGACCATCGGAAAAAAGGGCAGCTGGAAATTGTTGATCTCTCCAGGTGGTTTTGGAAGATTCTAAGTGAAAAATGTATACTAGCTTTCCATGGCATACAATTGCAAATAACTCCTTAAATTATTATGAATGCCTGAATAAAGTACCCTTTGAAGGGAAGGCTTAGAAAGATTAAAACTAGCTGTTATCAAAACACAGTATAAAGGATTAGTCATTATAAGACTTGGTTGCTTTTGTCCAAATGCCATAGCTTATAGATAAAAAATTATTAGTTTATGACTTTAAATTCTCAGCCCAAGAATGATAACAAGACTTCTATGCTTACTTTTAAGTGATCTTTTATATTTTATAGTTGCAGAATAGAGCTTTCTGTAAGCCAGACCTTCCCAATCCTGTAGGTTCCAGAATCAAGAGGTGAATGAATTCAGAGCATAGCTGTCTTTTACATGAAATTTAGATCACTAATTAGTTAAAAGTTTCATCCTTAAATTTCAACTGGATATATATGGAAGGATTTAGATTCAACTGAGCATTGAGATGACCTGCTGGATATTTTGGGGTTTCTACCTCTGAAACCAATAGGCCCTGGTATCGGTTATTACTGGTTGGAATGTTTGATCCTACTACACAATAGTTGTAGAGGCAGATATCTGAAATCCAGAAGATTTCCAGAGACAGATATCTGAAATCCAGAAGATTTCCAACAAACAAAATTGGAACCTCAATTCCAATTCCCCTGGAAATCTTCTGGATTTCAGATATCTGTCTCTACAGATAAGTACTTGTAGTACAGATAACTACTGTAGGATAAGTACTTCATTGTACACCCTTGTCTAGTTGATGAAGACTACTGAATCTAATGTAGTCAAGGCCACCAAGAAACTTCACCAAATAAGGAATCATAAACAACTAAAAATGATAGCTGAGGGCAAAGAAGAAATGGACTAAGTAGTGGAAGAAGGATATTAAGAACATCAACAGCCCCTCACTAATTGCAGGCATTTAGTAATAGGTAGGCATATTCTTTCATTTTTATGGCATATATTAGCTACTATTGCTTCTCTTCCTAAATATTACATGGAAGATGTGTTGATGCTCATTTGCCTTATAATTTTATCTGTGATTACTGTAGAACAGTTTATCTTAACTAGAAAACAAACACACATGTCATCGAACTGTGGGTCTCTACCTTGGAGAGAGAGCTTAAGTTCACCGAAATGAGGAATGGGTGTGTCATGTTAGAATAAAGCATGCTATTGTTGATTGTGTCATTGTTCAAAAGTTAAAAGGTAAGCCATCGGGTTGAACTATGGGGAATAATGGAATTTTGGCAATGAACCTCAATTCCAAAATCCTCTGTGCTCTCCCTTCTGGTGCAAGGATTGTAAATTTGGGAATTACATATATCAATTCCCCTGCCTCCAGATTTCTGGATGATATTTAGGTTTAACCAATGAGATAAACTTACTTGAGATTCAGAAGGAATCTCCCTCTAGAGGTGGTGAGCAGAAGCATGTGCTTTTATAAAAGTGAGGTTTTTGTGTTTTTTAAATGTTTCTTAATTTTTTTCGGCAACTTTATGTCATTCCTCTGCCATTCACTTGCCTTGGCAATATTATCATAAGTGGTGACAGTGTCTTGACCTGTCACCTGTCAAGGTAGGGAGGAAAGAAGCAACAATTTTTTGATTCTCAGGCTAACAACTCATGAGTAAAATCTAAAAACTATACCATCTTTCCTTGGCTTTCACTCTTTTAGTTCTGAAACAATTTTATATGTGTCTGACTCTCTGTTATTTGATACCTGTTGGTTGAAAAACCTTTAAGATTTCTCTTTTCCAGAGTAAATCCTGATTGAGTCAGGAAGCCAGTTTACCATTTACTCAGCCAAAATTTCTTTCCCTCGAAACTGATACTGTTTTGAAATTCTGTGTATAATACAGTAATATTTCTAAAATCTATATCAGTTTCATGCTTCTATTATAGAACTACATATAAAAATATATACCTATATCTGAATATTTAATGTTACCAGTTATTTTGTTCCATGGGAAAAAATTTAGTTTTTGGCAAATGTACAGGAACACATTAACACGATCCTTAAAATGTCAAATAATGATTTATTTCTGTAGCTTACAATCTTTCCGTAAGCACTGATCTCAGTGAAAACAGTCAACTGTACATCTGGCAAGTTGAATTTTTCAATTGGCAAATCCCTGAGTGCTTTACATCAGATAAACAGATTCTGAAAACCACCACTGGGGAAATTGTAATCTGTCACAGGGTGAGTTAACTGGGAAAGTCTTTGGTTGTGATCCCATCAATTGCCCTATTGTTCCTCAAACAGCCTCAACTTTTGCACTTGCTGCTCCCTCTGTTCGGACAATTTTCCCTTAAATATTTGTATGGTTAGTAAACAGAAGTGGGGTTCAAAGCTTCTTTTTTGTGTGTGTGACATCAGATCTCTTAAAAACCACTCTTCTAGCCATGTTTCCTGGTTTCTGTTTACAAAAATCACAGAATTGAAAGAGAAATATAAAAATAAATTGGTTAAAAAAATGAAAGATGTTCAGTCGGGCACAGAAATCTAAGAATAATCAAGTAAAACAATTCAATGGAAAAGTTAAAATCTGTGCATAGGTAGGTACATAGGTGTGCAAATGCATGAATACATCGATCTGTACACCAGATACCTACTAAACATCTCCGTGGGGCTCTCTAAGAGACCTCTCAAACGTCATGTCTAAAGCTGAACTGCTCCCTTCGCCTCCACTTCAAACTAAAATTAGCTGCAATTTGCCCAATGTTCATCTTTTACTTGCTCAGGACAAAAACTTGGTGCCATCCTTGATGACTTACTCAAATATACACCAACAAATCCCCTTCGCCATCATCATCTATTACCTGGAATATGCAAAAACTTCCTAATAGATTTCCTTGACTTCGGGGGCGCCTGGCTGGTGCAGTCGGTTAAGTGACTGACTTGGTTTCGGCTCAGGTTGTGATTTCCACTCTGCTTAGAGTCAGCTTGAGATTTTCTCTCCCTCTCCCTCTGCTCCTCCTGCTCATTCTCTCTCTCTCTCTCTCTCTCTCTCTCTCTCGTAAATAAATAAATAAATAAATAATCTTAAAAAAAACAAATATATTTCCTTGATCTTGTTCTTGGCCCTCTAAGTCTGTTCTTAAAAAATATCACGCAGTGTGATCTGGTTAAATAGAATCAAATCATGTCAACTCTTTATTCAAACTGTCAGCATCTCTCTCACTCATAGAAAAAGTGGTGGCCCTGACAATAGTTTCATGGTGATCTAAATATAAACTACATATTCTACTATTAGCCTCTTTGCTGATTATGATGTGCTCAGACTCCCCCATTGTTCCTCAGACCCTCTAGGTATTTGCACTTGCTACTCCCTCTGTTTGAACACATATCCCTTAAATATTTGTATGGCTAGTAACCTCATGTACTTTTAAACTTTTTTTTTTTTTTTTAAGATTTTATTTATTTATTTGTTTGTTTATACAGAGCGTGAGTGTGAGCAGGGTGGGGGGTGGGGTGGAGTGGGAGGGAGAGGAAGAGGTAGAGAGATAATCCCCAGCAGACTCTGTGCTGAGCGGGAACCCCATGTGGGGCTCCATCCCCTGACCCTGAGTTTTTGACCTGAGCCAAAACCAAGATTTAGCGTTGTAATCAACAGAACCACGCAGACACCCCTTCTCGTACTTATTTTTAAATGTCATGTTTTACTGATTCAACCCTGACCATAGTATTAATATGTTTTCAGAATTGGAACACTATTGTAAACCACAGAATGAAAAGTCTGTATCCTTAGTTTTGTCTATGATAAAGTTATAATACTGTTTGCAGCAAAAGACAACCTTACCTCACAATTCCTTTTTTTTTTTTTTTGGTCTGCTTAATTATTCCTATAAAATTAAATTTAAAATCAGCAAATATTATGAAAGACTAGATATAAGTGACTGTTTGGCATTTAGATGATATTTTCTTTTTTATGTTCTTTTTTTAATGGTTTTATGCATATCACAATATTTAAACATCCATTTTGGTATATATATGAAAAAGTAAAAGTAAATCATATCAAATTTCAGTGTTTTTTTACCAAGGATAGTTATTTGCATACCATACATGCATATTCTTGTTTATTTTTTACATGATCAAGGGAATGACAAACTTAAAACACCAACAGCTCTTTGTAATAAGGTAAAAATTGACTGTGGTTTCACTAGGGATTTATACAAACTTCTCTTCAAAATATATGCCTAAATTATCTGACACAGAGAATGTTAAGATAGAAATTTTCTTCCTGTTAAGTAATTTTTTGCCAATGGTACAACCATTGTATTTTTAAAAAAATTAAATGTAAATTTGTGAAAAATTAAAATATGAGTTATAGTGGGTGTGTACAGTGAATCTATAGATCACTGTGGGTATAGACATTTTAACAATATTAATTCTTCCAATCCCTGAGCATGGAATATCTTTTCACTTATTTGTGTGTTCTTCAATTTCTTTCATCAGTGCCTTATAGTTTTCAGTGTATAGTTCTTTAGTTTCCTTAATTAAATTTATTACTAGTTGATTTTGGGGTGTTTTTTTTTGATGCAAATAGAACGTAAAATCTATAGGTCAGGCTATTTTCTCAGCTGATTTTACCTCTCTTTTATTGGTTAGGACTTCTGGTTGTTAAACAATATATCAAGTGATACTTGTTAGGTTTTGGTCATGCAGTTTTATGCTGTTCTGTTCAATTTAAATTCTTTAACAAATGGCCTTTTTTAATTAAGATATAGCTCCACATTTATATATGTTCTGTTTTTAACTAAAAATTACTACTGTATCTATACAGTAAGTTAGCCAGAGAGTAAATTACAAGAATCAACTGCTGTCCTTTCAGCCTATTAATTGACAACACTGGGTTGGCTACTAACATTTACTCTACATTGATTTCCTTCATCTTGTAAGATGAATGCAATTTTACCATTAATCCTATAAAGTTATTTGGTGAATTTCTACTTAGGACAGTCCTATTTCTACTTAGGAAAGTCACAAGGAATTTTTTTTTTTTTTAATGACCTGGGTCTGTTCTTCATGCATCCTCATTTCCTTCCACCATATTGAATACTTCTGAAATTACTATAGTCAACCATAACCCCCCAAAAGAATGAAATGTTATCCAAGAGTGAAGTATTTTATGTAGATAGTCAGCTTCTCATAAAGATTATCTCTGGTTTTACTTCTTATAAAAAGGGTAGAGAATGAACTCACAAACTTCCTGAGAAAGAGCATATCACTTGTCAGTCAAGAATGGAAATATAAATCCTTATTAAAATTACTCAAGATTATCCATCGAATGTTTCAGATATCATAAACAATTTAAAGACCTCTACCAACCCTAATATGTATGAAGGCAACATATTGGAAACAATATAATCAAAGAATTAGCCGTTTAATCACAAAATCAAAGCATAGTGCAAGAAATATGGTTAAGGTATTGTTGAGTATTGTTACTACTACTACTGTTGTTGCTCTTGTCAATGTTGTTACAACAGCTAGCTAGCTCTCATACACTGAGAACCTAATATGCACTGGAACCATAATTAGCCTTTATATAAAATCTCATTTAATACTCAGAACATTTATGGAAGTAGGGGATATGATTAATTCAATCTTACATATAAAATACTCATGCATAGAAGCATTAAGTAATTTATACAGTGTCACAGAGTAATTAATCACTTTTAGACTTAAAACTGAGACCAAGACCTTTTAGATTACACTCTCATACCTAGCAAATTGTATTACACAGAAAAATTTTTCAGTGAGAAATAAGTGATGTCAAGTACTCACTAGTGAATTTAGTTATCATCCTAATACCACATAGCATATATCATTATATTTTAATAATCTTACTTTAACTTTACCCAAGCCAATATGGTTGAACATAACAAATAAGCAGTCATCTCTATGTGTTCAGGGCATAATTATCTCTGGTGTGTGGGTGGGATCTCAAGCCAATAGAGGATGGCGGGCATGCCTCATGTTATTTCCAGCTCCTCATGCTGTTACCATTATAAGAATAGGCATTATAATATATAATATAATTATAATTTATAAAAACATCCAGAAGATATGATTTGTGGTTATTATTTCACTTATTACTCATAAAAATTATAAACCATGTATTAATAGGGAGGTATTATGGGGAATGCTTAAGAATTGCTTTTGTTACCTCATTAATGCAGATGTTCCTAATGAATAATCCATAAGGTAAATGATCAGCGCTACATTTCTATCACTTCAACAGATTTTTGTTTGTTTAGTTTTGCCTTTCAAGTATTTATGAGCAAGAACAAGGACTAAACTTCAAGTAGATTTCTTCTTGATCTCCTTATTTACTTTAGAAAACTTGCAATTGTAAATTCTTTCTCTGTCCTTTTGAGATGTAAGTCTTTACAGCCAGGAATGTCTTTCTCAAGGATCTGGAAGCTGTCCCTCTGAAATGTCATCATCAAGAAAGATAGGACCTCTGTGTCCCAGTCTCTGTGGGAGGGTAGGAGCCTAACTTCCATAAATGCCAATGAGCAAGCACAGATGGACACCCTTCAGAATTCCGGTCCTGCAGTACTTTTTCATTAGTCCACCTCAGTGTTTAAAAATCCTCTATCTTTTGTTTCCGTGCAGTTGAGTTCAATCTCTCTCTCCTTGGCAATAGTCATGACCTTTATTGCAATAGTGTTGAAAGACTCCTTCTTTGCCTATTATTTAACTCTGGCTAATGCAATTTTTCTTTGGAAGATCTGTGACCTATTTTCTATTAAAAATAATTAACCAAAGAAAGAAATCCTACTCTCAAAATCCATAATGATAACTGTCTTAGTTTGGGCTGCTGTAACAAAATAACAAGGTGGCTTAGACAACAGATATTTATTTCTCACAGTTCTGGAGGCTGGAAATTCAAGATTAGGGTGCCAGCAAGTTCAGGGTCTCATGAATGCCCTCCTGCTGGTTTATGCAGGACCGTTTCCTCATTGTATTCTCACATGGCAGAAAGAGAGAAATGGCTAGCTCTCTTCCTCTGCTCATAAAAATTCTAATCTCACATGCGGACTCCACCTCATGACCTAGGTCCCTCCCAAAGGCTCCACCTCCTAATATCATCCCCTGAGAGGTTAGGGTTTCAACACATGAGTTTTAGAGAGACACAAAGATATAGCCCATAACAATAGCTGGTGTTATTTATGGTCAGAAAGATTTACTTGGAATGTTTAGGAACTATGCATTTAAAGAGTAATATTCTCCAATTGGCTTTATTATTTTTACTTAATTTGCCCAAATTAATTATTTTAAAAATTCATCAACTTTTTACAACTTTTGTTGAATTAACTATAGGAAAACTTTTAGAAAACCAATATGTTGTTTGGTCAAAGAAAATACCAATCTACTTGGCAAATTGAATCTATATTAAAACTCAGTTAATTCTCCACTCTTGAGATCAATAATAAGACATTTACAAATTTATTTTAATCACAGATTCGTTCAATGTCCTCTAACATTTATTATGACCCCTTTTCTCTGCAAACATCTACAAGTTCATTATCAGATGAATAGGTACACCATAAATCTAATCTTTGCAAATGAATAAATCATTGATGCACCATCATTATCACTTCCAAAATGTTCTGAGCTTTTGGTTTGATATATAAATTACAACATGTGCTTTATAAAATAGTTAGCTCATTTTATGAATGCACCAGGATAGTTCTGACTCACATATTGTTTCTCGGAAAGAAGTTGTGCCATTATCCTAAAATATTCATTAACCACTCTTGACATATATCTTCAGATGAGTGAGAGAAAGTGAAAGAGAGAGAACTAGTTGCTTTAATGAATGAATTAATGATTATTTAAAAATAAAATTAAATGTTTGCATGATACAAGTAAAAGTCTCTGTAATAAAATAAAGACAATGACAAATTAGAAAAATAGTTGCAATACACTTCAAAATCATTAATTTTTATGAGGAGGAAAACTGAAAGAGCCTAAGTAGAAGTTAAACATGAAAAAAAAACTATTCTCATTTATAATAAGATTTATGTAAATTAAAGCTACATGAGCTATAATTTTTAACCTATCATATAGGCAAAAGAAATTAAAGGTTAGTAACAAGCAGTGATGTTTTGGAAGTGGAGAAAGAGGCACTTGCCCATTGCTGCTGGAAGTGTAATTAGCACAGCTGCTTTGGAGGATAAATTAACTATATAAAAATTGAAAATGCACACATTAGGTTCAAGTTTCACTAGGAATACCATAACAGTCTCATTCTGAGTTTTCCCTCTTTCCTGGAGAATATAGTTGACGTACTCCAGACCCAGCAAACTCTGTCTTTGTATCTGGAGAAGCCTGTTTGACTCTTGATCAAGATAGGAGCAGAAAGATTGTGATGTGCTGTTTAAAGTCCAAAATTCTCCTGGCCACCTGGGGTCAGTTGACTCACTGACTATTTTCACTGGCTTAACCAGTTAGCCTGGCATGGATATACCACCAGAAAGGCATTAACAACAACAAGAAAATAAAAACCCTGAAAATTTCTACCTTAGGATCTCTCAAGCCAAGATCCCTTGTGAAGACCTTCATGGTTCCATCTAGAGACAAGCACTGGCTTAAGTGAATAAGCACCCAGGCGAGCTGGCACTGACATCTTGCAATTCTTGCCTGTACTCACTCTTGCTGCACTGCATACTCTGCTTTAAACCAAAGCCTTATGTGTTTCTGCAGAATCTAGTGAGCCCTTTCAAATATGCAAGCTTGGGAAACCTTCACAATTTCCTAAAAACCCTTGAGGGAAAAAGTAGAATAAGAAACAAACTCCCAGGAGTATATTTTCAGTGACATTAGGAGACAGAAAATCCTAGTGCTTATGAGTACTGCCAGATGAGGAGTGGTAAGCTGTCTTTGCAAGAAGTGGAAATGTTCTGAAAAGGTGAAGAGTCTCATGAATCTCAAATATCTGTGGGTTTACTGAGAGAGGCCCAGCCTGAGAAAGAAATTCTGTAAGCATCACCCGAATTGAGTAGCTTTCCCTTCTCTGGGGAGTCTAGAGGGGAATGATATGAGAAGATCCCTAGCACATGAATAGGCAGACAACATGAGTGGATGAGAATGTCCAGAACTACACCCAGATACAAATGGGAATGTGTATGATAAAAACAGCATCTCCTTTCAGTGGGGTAAACGTTAGCATTTGAAAAATCACAACGAGAAAACTGAGTGGCCATTTGAAAGAAAGAAAAAGAAAGAAAGGAAGAAAGGAAAGAAGGGAAATTGCATCCATATCTCACTACATAAACCAGAAGAAAAATTTCCAAGTGATCAGAGAGCTATATTCAAAGCCATATAAATATTAGAAGAAAATATGGGTGAATTCATGCATTACTTTAGACTGAAGTAGCCAATTTAAATGTGATCTAGGTAGGATTTAAAGTCCAGAAAAATGTAGAAGAGAAAGGACACAGTTGGCTTTATGAAAATACATACTTCTGCATGAGCAAAATACCAAAGTTGTCTACAAGTAATGATAAAGTGGAGAAAAATGAAGAATGTATCATAGACAATGAAATCACTCTTTTTACCTTTATATTTATATTAAGCCCTTTAGAATGTAAAATAACAGTGAATTGTTTAAACACAAAGACTCACTATTTTGAGCATTTTTTATAGAGACCAGGTCTTTCCATGTAAATATTGAGTTTTTTTCCTTCAATCTCAGGCTCTGTCATCTTTGCCCTTATGCCCTTAGATGTGAGTGCTTCTCATTAGTGTGGCAGTATTTAATAGAACTTAGGTTATAGGGGTAGCTTTATTTTAATGGGGGTTTGTGTGTACACAAAGATATGTATATTTTCTTTGTAAAAACCAATTTGAGGGGCACCTGGGTGGCTCAGTTGGTTAAGCGTCTGCCTTTGGCTCAGGTCATGATCCTGGGGTCCTGGGGTGGAGCCCTGCATTGGGCTCCCTGCTCAGGGGACAGCCTGCTTCTCTGTCTCCCGCTGTCCCTCCCCTCCTTTTCCCTCCCTTCCCCTCCACAGTGCTCTCTCTCAAATAAATAAATAAAATCTTAAAAAAAAAAATTCAAATTTTTTTAAGATTTTAATTTTAATTTTTGTTTAAGATTTTTGTAGAGCCAATGAAGCTCTTTAAAGAAGTTGTTTCTTCTAGAAATAAAGAGAAGGAGATGAGAGGGGTACCTGGGTGACTCAGCCGGTTGTGTCCAAGTCCTGATTTCTGCTCAGGTCATGATCTCAGGGTCCTGAGATTGAGCCCCATGCTAAGGGCTTAGTGCTTAGCAAGGATTCTGCTTCTCCCTCTCCCTCTGCTCCTCCCCCTCCTTGCACACACATTCTCTCTCTCTCTCTTAAATAAATAAATCAATAAATAAAATCTTTATTTTTAAATTTTGATGATTCTAATTCATAGAGTTGATATTTTCTGTAACTGTGAACTATTTAGAGTGACAATAAATAGATCACATATAAAAACTATAAAAGCAGTTACAATAAAAACCATTTTGATTACAAAGAAAATTTGTTTCTGTGTTAGAGGATTCATTGGAAGGTAAAGGCTAGAATGCAGAATTATGGAGAAAAGAGACAGAAAATATGGGAGTGCACAAAAGGCCAGATTTATGCAAAGGCAAAAAAAGAAACATTTACTTGTTCATAGAAGGAAAATAAAATGTGTATTTGGTAAAAAGAATATTTTTTTCCTAATAAAAAAATCTAAGACCAAATCCCAAGCATAATAAGCCATTTGTGCTCTATCTCTGTTTTTTCTGCTTTAAAGAATAAATATTAATGCTTAACTTGCATGGGTGATGTCGAAAAACTTTTGTTGGTTCAGATATAAAGTGATTTGCAAATTTCTTTGCAGTTAATTGTATGTCACCTTGTTACCTGAGCTGATACGGACAATAAATATATTTTCAAAGAAGAAATACAAATTACACAAAAATATTTTTGTAGTTGAAAAATCTGCTAAGAATTGTTAGATTCTCTATAGTCAAGTCTCAATATTATATTGTCAGTTATTGACTAAAGCTACAATTAAATCTGATTTTGTGATGACTTCAGTACTAACAAAAATGACTAGCTCCTTAATGTAAGGTTGCAACGGGTTATGTTTTGGCAGGATTTGTGTACGTGAGTGTGCAGAAGCAACACCTGGGAAAGGGTTGTGTTAATGCAGAAACATTCTTTGAAAATTTTTGTTTTCCTGTTTTGTCTGTAATCGAATCCCTGTTTGCTAAAGGAATATTTTGGAATAAGTTAAAAGTCATTATTTCTATTTATGTATGTTGTACTCATTGTTTGACAACTTGTTAGGCAAGTTTCCACTTGTTAATGGGTTTCAGGCATTGAACAGTCAGCTTTACCTGGTACTTGCTCTTATCAGTTGCACAAAAGCTAATTTTTCCTCTCATGTGTGCTGTACTTCACTTTGCCCTGTGAATCCTGTAGTTGTAAACTTCCTCAGTATTGGCATTCTTGTCCCCATGACTCAACCTCAACTCCTGTTCTGAAAAAAATATGTTGGGGAATAGTAAGGGCAGGGGGAACTTGGCCCTCAGGGTTTTCTCTTACTTTCTCTTGACTCCTAATAAATACTGTAAAAAATACTACAAGTCACATTTGTATTGTGGATCTTGCCAAGTAATAGGAAATATTAAATTGATACATACTGACTAAATAAAATAAAGTCTTTCTTAAGGTTAAAAATTAAAGTGTTTATTTTTATAGTTACTATTGAATTAATTTATCAAATATTAAATACAACTAAAGATTTTTGCAAGTAATATTCTTTATAGCTTAGCACATATTCAATGTTTAATTTATGTATAGTTTAACAAGTATTTAAATATTTGAATTATCTTTATGTCACTCATACATGAAGGAAAATAAAATTCTAATAAATGCAAAGAAGACTTTTCCAAAGTAGTTATAGTTTACGTGAGTTTATTGATGCCAAGAGATCCTGTTTCACAAATTAATTTTCAAAATGTAATTTACTTTTGTTTGGTTTGAAGATTACTTCTGTTGTCTTTTCAAAGGCTTGGTAATTGAATAAATACATACTTTTGTTACCAATATGTTTGTCTCCAATAACATTATGCATTTTTATAATTAACACATCTAAGCAGAAAACTAAATTTTTTGTATAAATTTCTTTTTTTTTTAAAGATTTTATTTATTTATTTGAGAGAGAGAGAGCACAAGAGGGGGGAGCGGGAGAGGGAGAAGCAGACTCCCCGCTAAGCAGGGAGCCCGATGCGGGACTCGATCCCGGGACTCCAGGATCATGACCTGAGCCGAAGGCAGTCGCTTAAACAACTGAGCCACCCAGGCGCCCTGTATGAATTTCTTGATAAACTGAAACATTTTCTTCAGCTATGAGTATGGCCATTTTCAAATAGAAATCCATATCCACATCTATTAAAGGGTTCTTAGGATGTTTGTGATATATCATTGAAAAAGTGTGATTAAAAGTGAAAACATAAGAGACTATTAACTATAAGGAAACAAACTTTAAGTCTTGGTTTCCTTATCAGTGCTTTCGATTTGGCATAGATTCTTATAAAACATCCACTTATCTTCACTGTTCATCCTTAATAATACCTTTGGCTGATTTGGTGATAGAAGAGTTTAAATTTGTTAATTCCTATCAAGTTACAGGGAGGAAAGATATTTTGCTGCTCTGTCCGGTGACAAGCTCTGTTATAGATCACATACAGTTAATTTCAAGGATGCCAGAAGGAGAGAAGGTAAAGAGAGAAGAAGAAAAGAAAGAAAAGAAAGTCAAAGCAAGGAAAGGAAAAGGAAAAGGGAAGATAAAGGAAGTGTAAGGGAAAAAAAAAACATATATTCAAATTCACCAGTGTAGTGGAAAAAAAAAAACATATTTGAATTTAAGGGGAAATTTCATGTTGGCAAAATACACAAGAGTATTCATTTAGAAATTCATCTTTGATTTTCTGCCAACAGATTTGTGTATGTAGTTACTACCCATTTAGTAAATAGCAATGGCTTACACAAAAAAGCACAAAAACTGAATTTTCTTTCATTTATTTTTCTGGCTAACTTGAAGAGGAAATGTGGTAGAAATGTTAAGTTTGCTATCAAATCTTGAGATATCATCAGTTTAATATATGGGAAAAAGCATTCTAAATTGGGAAATAGTTGTTGGAATGAAAATACTTTTCTTAAACTAAATAGGTCCATAGATTCAAAGAGTTTGGGGGTGAAGTAGAAGATTTAATAAAAGGAAGCCTTTAATAAATAGAAAAACTTAGAATCTAAGTCTCATAATACTCTATTTTGGGAGTTTGAAAACTATAGCCTGCAGACTGAATCTGGCCACCTGTTTCTTTTTAAAATAAAGTTTTACTGTAACACACACTTGTACATTTGTTTACATATGTTTACATATCATTTAAGGCTGCGTTTGTGCTACAAAAGCTGAGGTTAGTAGTGTGTCAGAGTCTGTATGGTCCACAAAACCAAAACAATTTACTGTAGGTTTCTATAAACAAAAAGTTTGTTGACGTCTGTATTTATTTAAAATGTAATATCCTTCTACTTCAACTTGAATACAATGTCTTCTACGTTTTGTTTTGTTTTGTTTTGCAATTTTAGCTGCCTTACTGGTCTTTGCATCTATGACTTGCTGTTACAATTAAAGACATATCCATACCATTCACTGCTTACTTTTTCTCTATTTCCTTATAACTATATTGCATATAAGGGTTGAAACTCTGTCTTTGATATTTTTTATGACAGAGCTCATTGTAAATATTATGTCACTGAAAGATATTGTTAGCTACATATCAACATCTTTTTATAAAAGTAAGTATAGGGACGCCTGGGTGGCTCAGTCGTTAAGCCTCTGCCTTCAGCTCGGGTCATGATCCCAGGGTCCTGGGATCGAGCCCCACGTTGGGCTCCCTGCTCAGCAGGAAGCCTGCTTCTCCCTCTCCCACTCCCCCTGCTTGTGTTGCCTCTCTTGCTATGTCTCTCTCTGTCAAATAAATAAATGAAATCTTAAAAAAAACAAAACAAGACCATTTCTTTGTATGAGTTATTTGTTTGCAGTATCTTTCTCACCTCATCCACATGGAATTCGTGGTTACACTTCAAGAATCAGCTTGTGCTAAACTCTTACTATTATCATCACATCTACCCTCCACATTGTCCTCCCTGGCACGAACAGTAATATCACTAAACCGAGTGTGCCTTTTCATGGATTTTTGGGTTCTGTTTTCCTATTGTGGGACTGGACCATATCCTTAACTTCTATTATTATTAATGGGAAAATACTTTAATTCCTCAATTTCTAACTGTGTAATAGAAGCCATAATTGAACCTACTTCATAAATGCATTATGATGTCTGAATGAGATAATGATGACAATATGCTTGGGTTAGTTCCAGGAACATAATAAGAAGAGCCCAATATCTATTGTTAATAGTGTCATACATCTATTGTTTATTGCAATATGATTGTTGATTCTCTCATCTTGCATTTCTGAGATATTGTAAGCCCATTAAGAAAAATTGTGACTTGTCCATGACTTACTGGGGACAGATCAGTTTTCATGTAATCTAAGCCTAAGTCAATGCCTAGAGCTAAAATTGTGTTTACTAATCTTGAAAATAAATAGATTCTTAATCTAATTAGATGGTTGTATTAATGACTGGGATAATATATGTTGATTTCTTGGCAAACTATAAAGTGTTAACCGAGTATTTGTTGATATATATATACATCAATATAACCAAAATTTACCTTTGCAGTTTTCCTCTCCAATATCTAAAAAGAAACCCGTTTATGAAAACTGGTTGAGTAATTCTGTCAAATTTAAGACAAATTCTGAAAAACCTTAGAATGAGCTCTCTGGAGAAAATATGCAAAGCCACCATATGTTCTCCTGTTTTTACCTTTCATGATTCATGAGCCCAGAGATAGTTGTTACAGACATAATATACTCCATATGAAACTAGACAAATTATTTTTTTCTCAGTAAGAAAAATAGTTAATGCCTCACATTAGCAGCTTTTAAGACTTTGAGGAAATGGTTTCTGAAATCTAACCTCACCCAAATGGCTACACTCACCTGTGATATTATAAGGGATACATTTTAACAATATCATAATAAGTAGTCATAAATATTTGATAATTGTAAAAGTCACATATCTATTTAGGTATCTTAATAATATATAGATTCAAAATTTTCAAGCAGATTGAAGGTATTTGCATATTACTGCTTATATGGCATTGACTAGATTTCTATGTACCAAGATAATTGTATAAATAGAAATTTTAAGGACTATATTTGACTAACACATTTGAAGATATCCAGGGCAGCACAGCTGTCTAACATACATAAAATAGATTGTTGTGCCAAGTTCTTTAATATACTATGGAACTACTCCTAGAAAAAGAGGCAGAAAACATAAGCAGGTGGTATTTTTACTGTTTTATCATATTATTCTCTAGTTTCTTCCCTTTGGCTACCATTGCCTACCAGATGTGCTTTTTATCTTTCCTTTTAATTAAAAAAAAAAACTTTAATGTGATCTATATATTTACTTGGCTCTATACCCCAGAAAAAAACAGTTTATATACTATTTAGTCACCATGATAAAAAACACGGTAGAGTTAAAAGGGATAAGACTAGGTTAACTAAATATGTAGAAAAAAATGCTTCAATAAATATTGGATGCATTTTCCACTGTCTAAAAAAACAAAAAAAAATAATTTTGGGGGCCACACAAACACTTTAAGTTTTCAGGTTACCACATATTTAACAGTTATATATTTCTCATAGTCAATAAAAATAGTTATATCACTGTATATCAACCTTCCAATGGCAGATGGAATACATTTTCAACATTAAAATATTCTCAGTAGCTGCACATGATATGACTTTAAAATATGGGGGCTTAATATTTTATTCTTTTTGAGGATTAGTTTCATGATAAAATCATAAAATAATGATTTTTTTCTCCTAAATAATGGAAGATTAAGGAAAAATTAAAGAGAAGTCATAGTCCTTAATAGGGTTTATTTTCTATTTAGATGGTAGATAATTTATTCATTATTTTAATCATGTTTTTATTCATATATTTATAAAATGGAAAACCAAATAGAAAAATTACAGTGACTATATCTGATGCCAACTGTGTTAGATCCCATAGCTGTCCTGAAAAGAAACAACCATTCTTTTCCCAAAGAAAACTCAAAATATAAAGAAGGAGCCAGAGCAGAGGTAGACGGAAGGCAGGATTACATATATAAACTTGAGTGGAATGATGACAAATTTAATGTCCAAGTGTTACTGAGACCTAAAAATGTAACCCAAACTAACGGAGGAAGAGAAAATATCTTGTAGAAAGTAAGAATGGTTTTATCTTGAAACATGAGTAAACCTTTCTATAAATTTTTTTTTTAAGATTTTATTTATTTATTTGAGACAGAGAGAATGAGATAGAGAGAGCATGAGAGGGAGGAGGGTCAGAGGGAGAAGCAGACTCCCTGCCGAGCAGGGAGCCTGATGCGGGACTCGATCCCGGGACTCCAGGATCATGACCTGAGCCGAAGGCAGTCGCTTAACCGACTGAGCCACCCAGGCGCCCGAGTAAACCTTTCTAAACAAAGTCATGGAGGGGAGCAATATAAGGGGGAGTTCTGGAAGAGGACATTCCTAGAAGTTGAAGGATCTGTTAAGGTCTAAAGGAGTTGGCACGAATAGGAAAAATAGATGTTGTTAAAATTCCAAGGTGTTTTCCAACTCTTACACACGTGTGCACACACCATACACACATACAACCTCCTCCCCTTTATTCTGTGATCAGAATAAATGAGTAACTGAGGAGAGGTAAGAAAGGATACCTTGTGGTTCAGACACTGGGATACACAGGGAGTTGAGGAGGAGGATAGATGCTTGCATATTTTGGGGCAGTAATTGCAATCTTATCAGACTAAAAAGGCTCCACATTCTTCAAAACAATAAAAAGCACAGTTTTCATTGCACTGGAGATGCCATATCATTTTCCAAAATATTCTAAGAAAAATAGTGTCAAAAAAACCTTCTATCATGGCACAATAAATTGTACAGAGCCTACAATCCTGTCTCCTTGCCAACTCAACTTCTCCTCCTGTATCTACCCAGTCCTTCAAAATTAGAAATACCAACTGCCTAGGGCTGTCTTACCTTTGGAAGAAGGCCACATCAATCCATGGATTCCATATAGTGTATCTAGTTTATAAGCTCAGCCTTGACAAAATATCAAAATTCTTTTAGTATGTATAATATCTCTTCCTGGGTCAGGTTTTTTATTCAATACTTTGGTTTCCATTGGAATTGTGTTGTAGCTATCAGTCTGGGGGCAATGAAAGTTAATGTTTCCAAAAGAATCATCATCCTCTTGCAAAAGCCTGCCTCAGCTGAAGGCATTAGAGATTCCTGGAAATTCATCTAATCCCCCCAAAGGTGAGAAAAGGGATGCAAGAGTGAATATACTCATGTACTAAGATTAATTGAAATCTACCAATTTGAGTCACTGCTGTATTTCTCAGGACACTACTCTTCCCCAATTGATACTATAAATAAAGGACATTTTGAATTAGATTATAATTTTGCAACTTGCATGATAAAATTCAAAGTCTTGATTTCAGATACTATTTTCTGCATTTCGAAAACATAGGATTCTTTTAGAGCATTCGTAGAAGTCTGTGTTTTTTCTGCCCTGTGCTGAATTTTTCATTTTCTTCACTATATTATCTGTAAGTTAGTAAGGAGTCATCTGACCCAGCAATCCTTCTTGTCTACAGTTTCATCAAGATCTGTTGCAATAGTTATTGTTCTCCTAAAGCTGTATTATCATTCGAGAAGACTTCAAGTGATACTTTAAGTAGCTATTGGCCACTGCAGGCCATCGACTTCCAGTAACCTAGTTCCATTAAATTAAAATCATTAATCTCATTGAATCTAACCAAATCAGATAAGCAATTCCAGATTCCCATCTGTAAAAGGTTTATTTCCTGGAACCATGTGTACCATATATTTTCTATTTTCATATTCTCTTTTTCTCCTTGATTAATTTTTCTAGAAAACAAAATGTTAAATACTTGACCACATTACTTCTCATATATCCTACACAATTCATAGTTGTATAATTTTATTCTCATTATTCCTTCAAAAACATATTTAAATGTGGATATTTATGTGATAACTCTTCTGAGCAAGGCCATATCTGAGAAAAAAAATATATGAAATATCCCCTCATATTTAAAGACAATCCAGTTGATAAAATTCTAAATCCAAGGTTATTTTCTTAAATACATTAAAAACATTATGTTCCCATATCCAATATTGCTACTAAGAGGCTAGATATCTGCCCAATTCTCATTTCTTTATTGATGATCTCCTTTCTTCTTGGAAGTTTTAACATTTACAAAATTTTTATTTGCTTAAATTTTATTCTGTATTTTCCTTTTATTTTTCTTTTCTTTTTAAAATGTTTCTATTTTCACATTTTGTCTCCATTTTGGAACTCTATGTGCTATTTATTTATTTATTTATTTATTTATTTATTTTTAATTTTTTTATTATGCTATGTTAGTCACCATACAGTACATCATTAGTTGTTTTTTTTTTTTTTTTTCTTTTAAGATTTTTATTTATTTATTTGACAGAGAAAGACACAGTGAGAGAGGGAACACAAGCAGGGGGAGTGGGAGAGGGAGAAGCAGGCTCCCCACTGAGCAGGGAGCCCAATGCGGGGCTCGAACCCAGGACCCTGGGACCATGACCTGAGCTGAAGGCAGACGCTTAACCAACTGAGCCACCCAGGCACCCCACATCATTAGTTTTTGATGTAGTGTTCTATGATTCATTATTTGCGTAGAACACCCAGTGCTCATTATAACTCTATGTGCCTTTTTGATGTGCAGTTTTTCATCTCTTTCTAATTCTGGGTAAATATTCCAATTACTCTATCTTGACTTTTCTACTAGAGCTCCTACAGTCCCAGTTTGACACTTCCACCACTATATTTTTTATCTATAAAGTTTTCTTTTATCTTTCCTATCTTATATCTATCTCTTTCTACTTTGATGGAGTTTTTCTATTTTTCAAGTTAAAAATGTATTTTTTTTTATCTGTGTCCAATCTCCTATTGGTGCCAGCATTCTATTTACTATTTAAATTATTTTTTCCATACTTCTAACTTTCCTTTTGATTAGGTACTTGTTTTTATACCTGCTTGATATTTATTTATCTTCTTAAGTAAATATATGCTTTAATAAATTAGGCTATTTTATGATTCTGTTTTAGATAATATTTTATTATTTTTATTTTTAGATAGAATCTCAGATGTCATGCCATTCCTGGGCATATCAGTCCTGTTGTCTGAAATTGTGGATGAGGAAACAGTTATAGGCAAATTTCTAACTTGTCTCACTTTTAGTTTATATAAAAATAAGTGGCTAGTTTAAATCACATCCCCATTATTTAGTGGAACCCATAAGACCTCTTTTCTTTTTTGCTAAAACTTTGAAACTAACATTTTATTGGAAAGTAAATTTAGTTAAGTTACATCTCTTCTCATAATACTTTTTCTTTCAAGTAGCATAGGATTAAGATCCTAATTCTCAAAATTACACTGTTCAGAGTAAAATTTAGATAATCTGACGATATAAAAAGACCTTTTTCAGTTAGAGTTTTTATATTATAGTTGATATTGACAATGACCTGAATACTTTCTATGATATATAGATATGTACATATATATTCTTAAGAGTTTATGTTGAGTATAAATTGGAAAATGAATATTAAAGTGCTGAAAGTTGTCAGTGCAAAGAATATAATCCAAGAGCTTGTGTGTAGTTAGAAGTTCCACTTTGAGCTTACATTTGGTGGCATTAAGTGGAGAACTACCCAGTGTGATTCATATGGTTGTGGTTGAACCTTATTGCAGACATTTTAACTTTACAGCTAAGGTGGTTTTTTGTTTTATTTTGTTTTGTTTTTTGTGAGTTTGTTTTAAACTAGAAGCTCATATTCTTTTGTTTTTTTTTCCCCTTCTGTTAAACTCTGTAAGTATAAAATGAATACCATGTATGATACAGGAGTCCCATGAATCAGAATAGTTCTGTAGGAACATGTGACATGTTTTAAGATTTAAAATAAATTTGGATTCACTTCGACTATGGCCATCTGTGTCTATAAACAGGCATATTGATGGAACTATTTCTATGTTATTTGATTTAATTGTTGTCATTTGGAATTCATGCATGTTTCTCTATCTATCCCCAGACTTAATGGTCTGCACTGAATATAGTATAGTGGTCATTGAACAGAATGAAATTCTGGCACTCCTAAATTCTCATTTAAACATCTGTGAATTTTGGTTAACCTTGAAAGCAGTTCTGCTGCTATATTACATTGCTTCTTAGAACTGCCATAAGATTGTTTTTAATTACTTGCATGTTCTGTCACCCTACAGAGCAAGTCCATTAATAACAACTGGAGATGCATTTTATTCATGGTGATTTAGAGAGAAAAAATAAAGAGAACTGAATGCCCAGGGACATCTTCATTTATTCATCTTCATTTATATACCAATATTCATTTCTTCTGATATTGTCCTGTGGATACATAGACCGAGTATCACTGCCATTTTGGAAGAAAAAAGAAGGTGATGGGGAACCAGAGAGAAACAAGCACTCTGTAATGTTTCATTTAATGCATATTTAGTTAGCTATTCACTGTAATGATGAAATGATGATATACATTTTCAAATTATTTGTTTTCCCCTAAAAGTTGCTTCTTTGAATATTCTTGTACTTAATGTCTTTGTATAAGAGTAATTCTAAGGTGTATACATAGAAATTGAATTTTGGGGTCATGAATAAAGGCATTCCAACTTTACCAGATATTGACAAAATGTAATCCAATGTACTCTAAAATTTTTTCTATTTATATGCCAGCAGTATGTTAGAGTTCCCTTTACTTTACATCTTCATAGAAAATTAGTACTGTCAGACTTTTTATTTTAAATCAGTTTTATTGGTGTATAATGGTATCATGTAGCACTTTTAATTTGAATTTTCCTGATGTCAGTGAGATTAATTATCCTTTGGTTTGTTTTCTGACTATTTAGGTATTCTGTGAATTTCTGCCAATCCAAAGATTTTATCAATTGTATCATTGGTCTTTTTTTCTTATGTATGTATAAATATTTAATATATGTCTTTGGAACTAATATTTGTTGGTGATATACACTGAAATATTTTTGGGAGTCTTTCCAAGTAAAAGTATTTTTTCTATAATTTCTTTTTTGTGACAATATTTTATTATTTATATAGCCATATTCAATGATTAATTGTCTTTTATATCTTTCAGTTTTCTGTCTTTCCTAGTAAATTCTTCCTTATATACAGATCATAAGTATATTACCAATTATCTTCCAAAAGATTTAAAATGAATATTTTGATTTTTTATGATTTTTTCCTTGAAAGTTTTATTGCATCGTGTATTCATTAGAAGTCTAATTTTTCTAGAAGCTTATATTAATACTGTATTTCTCTTGATTAATGCATGTTATCTATCATAAGTTATGTTCCCATGCTTTTATTAGTTGCTTTCTGTTCTTTTTATTTGCCTTTAATGTTCTCTTCATAATATCCTATATTGATTACCATACTACTAAAATGTCTTTATAGCTTGTAAAACAAATGATTCCTCCCTTGTACTTCTTCTTTTGTATTGATTGAGATTATGTTTCTTATAGTGATTATTGTAAGGAAAACTGACGCTGTCATGATATTGTCATTGTTCCACGGACCCTATTGTTTTTTGCATGAACACAGTTTTTCCTTGACATTAGTATAGCTTCTTGGCTTTTTAAAATTATAAAAAAATATAATTTTAAAATTATAAGAAAAATTTTGATGTTTTATGTTTTTTCAATCCCCAATCCTTTTTCCCAGGTTTTGAATTCAGAAGTTATGGAGAACTAACCTGACATTGTTAATAAGCTTCATCTATGGTTAATAATTGCTATAAAATAAGTAATTGGTTAACAAAACTTATCTAGGATTTCTTTCTTTTCATTGTGTTTTTGTTAACTTTAAGATAATATATTTATATAAATGAATTATGAAAAGTAGTCAGAAAATGAACATCTACCAATAATTTTAAGAACTACAAAATAACCACTAGCATTGAATCTAGATCTTTGCTCTAGCATAATATATAATTTTACTTTCCAGAGAGGTTCACTCTTGATAATATTGTGTGTAACATATCCTTGATGTTTTATTTTCATACCAAAGGATTTATAAGTAGTGTAATATCATCTCTCATTAATTCACTTCCCGTTTTTCAGGTCTGTGTTTATTTTCCTTCGATGACTATGTTTTTTACTTCCAAAATTTCTAGGTAAGAGTTCTTTTTGAATTTCTATCAGTATTCAACTTTACCTTATTTTGCTTCATAATTTGTTGATTTTTTAAATGTAAGTAATGCTCTCAGTTATAATTTTGAACATTTTTCCCACATATATCAAGTCTTTAAAATATTATTCTTTTTTTTTTTTTTTAAGATTTTATTTACTTATTCATGAGAGGGAGAATGAGAGAAAGAGGAGGGTAGAGGCAGAGGGAGAGGCAGGCTTCCTGTGGAGCAGGGAGCCTGACACGGGACTCAATCCCAGGACCTTGGGATCAGGACCTGAGCTGAAGGTAGACGCTTAATGGGCTGAGTCACCCAGGCACCCCTAAAATATTATTCTTTAAAAGCTAATTTTATTAGGCACACATTAAATTTTTGGCTGTTAACTTCATTGGCAATTTTAGCATTCCATTTATTTTTTAAAAATTTTTATTGAGAGTTCATTTTCAATAAGAGATTTTGTTTCTTTTTCCCTCTGTTTAGTATTTTTAAATCATTTGCCTCATGAGGAACTATGGCCTTATGATGTGTTTAGTAATGTTTAAAATTTTTTTCTCCTTTTGTTCACTGATAAAAGTGGAAATACTGGCTGCAAGCAGAGCTAATCTCAGGTCCCCAGATTTATAAAGAGTAATTTAGGGTACTTACCAAGCAGGAGCAAAATCCATGTGAAAGACAAATTTTCTGTCCCCAGGTTTTTCTCATACACGAACCCAACATGTGTTTTGTACTTTCTGGGTTCAGAGAAAAGGGCAACATCAAAGCTAAAAATAACTGTGTCATATTGCCCCAGTTGTTTGGGCTGAGTGTCAACATTGCTTGAAGGTGAGAAAGAGCACACACTTTTCAATTATTAGAAGGAAGTTCAATTTTCTTGAGAATCCAGTGAGGATTGGGTGGTTATTAAAAATCAATAGGTAACCAAAGACTGTATCACAAGGGTCATTCTATGTCATATTAACTTCATCTTTATAATTTTCAGGAACCACTGACAATTTTTATGTAGGAGTAATAACATTTTTATCCATGCTAATTTGATAATTTAGATTACCGAGCTTTGTATTTTTTAGGTTTGTATATGATAACTTCCTCAATAATATTGTTAGTATAATCTTGTATACACTAATATGTTACTGCATCATTTTTATCCTCTACTTTGAACTACTTCTGTTACACATTTTGTTTCTTTTTTCTTATTGGGCATGGTTACAGTAAGTAAGTAATATAAAAATAAATTTATTTATACATAACGCCCAACAGGAGCCACATGATTGTTGACTCTCTTACTTTGGCCTGTAAAGAAACCATTAGAGATTCAAATAATATGGGAAACAAATATTCTTGGGAAAGACACTATGTAAGCTTTTAGCAATCATTAGTGTTCATTTGATAATTGTATTCAGTTGTTCATGAATTTTGATCTATTTGCTTAATATTAGTTAAGTACTATTCAGCCCAAGTAACTTATCTTAGAGTTAAGACAAACAAGGAGCACATTTGTTTGTGTTTACAAAGTCTCACAGCAAATTGGATTTCATGATTCAGACTTATTAAAAAATGTATAAGCAAATTGATATAATTTTTACATTAAAAATTGTAAATAAATGTAAAATTCCTACATTAGCAGTTAAAACTTATATTCAAATTTAAGAAACTTTGCTATAAAATTTTTTAACCTAATTGTTCCTGCATTTGCTGTACCCTGCAATTGGATACTCCCATCAGATACCTGTTTTGAGAAAACATAATTTGATAAAAACCAGAGTACATGATAGCTGCTTTTTTTTTTTTTTGAAGCTTTTGCTTCTTTTTATTTTACAGGGTATTAGTACATTAAGTATTATAACGGTGACAGATCATGGTCTAGGTTTCAATAGTCATGATAGCTGCTTCTATGCACTATTTTACTAAGGCATTTAAATGTCTCTAGGGGGATAATTCACTTTATCAAAATGATAGCTTGGTGGTACATAAATTCCTTTACTCTTCAACTACAGTGTCAGTTATGCTGACTTTGCTATTAACATAATTCTTCATTACTTACAACAATTCTTGGCTTATGCAAAACAAATTATATATTCTGCTACCTCACCATCATAAACTAATGTTGGCCATAAAGTCTCCTGAATAACAACTTTTAACTTTGTTAGGCAAATTAGGTAGGATAGTGATGTACAGCCAATTTAGTGAGCAGTATATAATAATCTGTTTTATTTTGGTTGGGCTATGTGATTTTAAAAAGAAAAGTTTTAACCATAGAGTGGTTATTTTCTACAGTATAAAAATGCTCTCAATTAAAGGTTTAGTCACAAGTTTTATACATATCACATTAAGGAATGTTAAGTGAGACTTCCACTTAAAAATGGCAGATTAAATACATGAATTCAGTCCTACTTATCCCCAAACCTAAATGTGTTCAGAACATAATGAAATTTTTTAAATGCATAAGCCCGTAAGGACAAAAAGGATGGAAGGGGTAAAAATAACAAAAGCAAAAGAGCAAAAATGATCCTAGAAGGGAAGCAGTACTAGTAGCAATTATGAGCCTATTTGTTTTAAAAAATATTTTTATATTATTCCCATTTATTATGTTTCTTTCTATGAAAATGAGATATCTTGTGTCAAAATATTCTGCTCTTTGCCCCATTCCTTACTCTTTCTCAGAGAATTAGAATGGCTTATATATTTCTCAAGTGGGTGGGACTAACATCAATATTACTGAACTCAGGGCTCTTGGTCTCCCTCTTTCTCTCCATCTTTTATAAGAGCTACATAGGTACAGAATTTCTCTAGCTTATTTGGACTCTCACATCAAAATATATTCTAGGGGCACTGGGGTGGCTCAGTTAAGTGGACTACTTTTGATTTTGGCTCAGATCATGATGTCAGGGTCATGGGATCTGGTCCTCATGTAGGGCTCTGCTCTCAGCAGGGAGTCTGCTTGAGATTCTCTCCCTCTCCTTCTGCTCCTCCCCCACATGCACTCATCCTCTCTCTCAAATAAATAAATAAATAAATCTTTAAAATATATATATATATATATATATATATATACCCTAACCAGCTTTATAGAGTGATAGAAGTGATATTTTGTTCTTCTACTTAGTGATATTTTGGTCTTATTTCAATTGGTTCAGAAATTGAGGGATGAACAGAATTGTTACTTACTGGGATGCATAAATGACGTTATTATTGATCATAAAAATGGATTCATACTTTTGAATTATACTTCAAAAGTTACTTTCTCATGTTTCCTATATTGAAACTTTAATTCTGTATTTTCTCCCCTTTATATTTTCTCTATGTACAGGAATAGTAAGTACTTTTACAGCTATTAGATTGTACCAACTCTTAACACACACACACACACATTTTACACTTCACAATAACCATATGAAGCAGATATTATATCCCACATTATGCAGATAAGGTACAAAAAATGTAACTAAATTTTCTTAGGTCACAGAAGTAGTAAATGGTAGAGTAGGGCTTCATACGCAGGCAGTCTGATTCTAACATTTCTTCTATATCTCACTTAGAGTTTTTACCAATTTCTTCATTAAAATCATACACAATTCAAAATAAAATGAAGAACATATTTTTTGAACTTCTGACGACATACTTATTATTAAAGATCAAAAGTCAAAGTTAAATGAGAAGATAGCCAAGGAGTGGGAGACCTTAGCTTCATCTGGTCCCAGGAATTCAGCTAGATGGCTGTCAAATCATTCTGAACACCTGTGAACTCAACTGGAGATCTAAAAAGAATAGCTGCAACTCTACAAATAGAAAAGTGACCACTTTTTGTAAGAATGATAAGATGGAAAAACTTACCTCAAAAAAGAGAACAAGAGGGAGTACTGACTGCCAGGGACCTAATCAGTCTGGACATAAGTAAGATGTCGGAATTAGAGCTCAGAATAACAATTATAAAGATACTAGCTGGGCTTGGAAAAAAGCATAGACGACACTAGAGAATCCCTTTCTGGAGAAACAAAAGAACTAAAACCTATTCAAGTCAAAAATAAAAAGGCTATCAGTGAGATGCAATAAAAAAATGGAAGCTCTAACTGCTAGGATAAATGAGGCAGGAGAGAGAATTAGTGATATAGAAGGCAAAATGGTGGAAAATAAACAAGCTGAGACAAAGAGAGACAAACAACTACTGGATCATGAGGGGAGAAATTGAGAGATAAGTGACACCGTAAAGCAAAACAATATTAGAATAATTGGGATCCCAGAAGAAGAGGAAAGAGAGAGGCAGAAGGTATATTGGAACAAATTATAGCAGAGGACTTCCCTAATCTGGAGAAAGAAACAGGCATCCAAGTCCAGGGGGCACAGAGAAAGCCCCTCAAAATCAATAAAAATAGGTCAACATCCCAACATATAATAGTGAAATTTGTAAATCTCAGAGACAAAGAGAAAATCCTAAAAGCAGCTCGGGACAAGAGGTCCATAACCTACAAGGGTAGAAACATTAAACTGTCAGCAGAACTATCCACAGAGACCTGGCAGTCCAGAAAGACTGGCATGATATATATTCAGGGTGCTACATGAGAAAAAATATGCAGCCGAGAATATTTTATCCAGCAAGGATGTCATTCAAAATGGAGAGATAAAAATCTTCCAAGACAAACAGAAACTAAAAGAATTTGTGATCACCAAACCAGCCCTACAAGAAATATTAAAAAGCATCCTATAAGTAAAGAGAGACCCCAAAAGTAATATAGACCAGAAAGAAACAGAGAAAATATGCAGAAACAGGGGCTTTACAGGTAATACAATGGCACTAAATTAATATCTTTCAATAATTACTCAGAATGTAAATGGGCTAAATGCCCCAATCAAAAGACACAGGGTATCTGATAGGATAAAAAAAGCAAGACTCATCAATATACTTCTGTAAGAGGCTCATTTTAGACTCAAAGACACCTCCAGATTTAAAGTGAGGGGGTGGAAAACCATTTACCATGTTAATGGACATCAAAAGAAAGCTGGGGTGGTAATCTTTATATCAGATAAATTAGATTTTAAATCAAAAACAGTAATAAGAGATGAGGAAGGACACTATATCATAATTAAAGGGTATATCCAATAAAAAAGATCTAACAATTGTAAATATTTATGCCCCTAACATGGGAGCAGCCAACTATATAAGCCAGTTAATAATAAAATTAAAGAAACACATTGATAATAATACAATATTAGTAGGGGACTTTAACATCCCCCCTCACTGTAATGGACAGATCATCTAAGCAGAAGATCAACAAGGAAACAAGGGCTTTGAATGACACACCGGACCAGATGGACTTCACAGATATATTCAGAACATTCTATCCCAAAGCAACAGAATACACATTCTTCTAAAGTGTACATGGAACATTCTCCAGAATAGATTACATATTGGGTCACAAATCAGGTCTCAACCAGTACCAAAAGATTGGAATTATTCCCTGCATATTTTTGGACCACAATGCTTTGAAACTGGAACTGAATCACAAGAGGAAAGTTGGAAAGAACTCAAATACATGGAGGCTAAAGAGCATTCTACCACATCATAAAAAAGATGTCTGCTTCTGACCATGATAGAGTAAAATTTCCAGACTTAACTTTCAACATAAACAATTAGAGAACAGAGGAAAAAACTCAAACAAAGGCAAACAAAAAACCAAATGTAAACACTGGATAAATGAAAGCACAGGATTGTGATCCCAAAAAGTAGGAATCAGTGATGTGAGAAATAAAATTGCCTAGAGTTATATTATGGACCACAGAGACAGGGATCCCAAATAGACCACAGTAATATCACTGAGCTAAGAAAGTAGAGATTAAAGTTCAGGAATGCTGTGGCTTAATTTGCAAGGTAGAGTTAACCTAGTTCTACATAGGAAAAGAGCATGAGCATTCTACAGATCAACCTGCGCTGAGTCTTCACAGAATGCTAAGTGGCATATGAGTATGATGAAACTTCATGAGGTTAGGAAAGACGATGGGTGATGATATAAACTGGATAATTCCCAGAGCTCACATGGATTACAGAGATGTATTTTCAACAAATAGTGCTAGAACAATTACATATTCACATGAAAAGTGAAGTTGGGTCCCTATCTCACACCATCTACATAGTAACTCAAAATGTGGTGTAGGTATAATAAATGTAAGAGTAAAAAATTCTAAACTCTTAAAAGAAAACATAGCATACATTTTCATGATCAATGATTAGGCAATGGATTCTTAAGTATGGCACAAAAGCAAAAAAAGAAAAAAGTACATAAATTTGATTACATCAAATTAAAAAATATATTTGTCAAAGAACACTATCAAGAAAGTGAAAGACTACCCAGAGAGTGGGAGAAAATATATATAAATTATATATCAGGTAATGGCCTAGTACCTAAGACATATAAAGATTTTTACAATTCAATAATGAAAAGACAACTTAATTAAATATTGGGCAAAAGATTTGAAAAATACTTTCTTCAAAAATATATACAAATGGCCAATAATCATGTGAAAGTATGCTCAAAATTAGTCATAGGGGAAACACAAATCAACACTACAATGAGATACTCTTCACACTATTGAGGATTGCTTCAGTCAAAAAAGTAGTTGATAATATTAAAAATATAAACTGTTGGAGAGGAGTGGAACACTTAACACACTGCTGGAGAAGATTGTGTAGCCACATTGTTTTGCAGTCCAACAAAAATTAAGCAGGGAGTTATCATATAACTCAGCAATCTTACTTCTAGATATATACTTTTTTTTTTTTAAAGATTTTATTTATTTATTTGAGACAGAATGAGAGAGACAGAGAGCACATGAGAGGGCGGAGGGTCAGAGGGAGAAGCAGGCTCCCTGCCGAGCAGGGAGCCCGATGCGGGACTCGATCCCAGGACTCCAGGATCATGACCTGAGCTGAAGGCAGTCGCTTAACCAACTGAGCCACCCAGGCACCCCTCTAGATATATACTTAAGATAATTCAAAACATTTCCACCCAAAGTTTGTAACAAATGTCCAGAGCAGCATTCATAATTAGCCAAAAAGCAGAAACAAGACAAGTTCCCATCAACTGAAAAATGGGTAAGTAAAATGTATTATATCCATATAATGGAATATTATTCAGTAAAAAATAAAATGAAGTACGGTTATCTTCTACAACATAGATACATGTTGATGATATTATGCTAAGTAAAAGAAGCCAGTTAAAAAAGGCCATATATTGTATGATTTCATTTATATAAAATGTCCACAATAAGCATATACGTATATGAGATAACAAATAGAGTAGTGGTTGCAATACCAGAATGTGGCCATATTTGGAAATAGGGTCTTTGTTGATGTAATTAGTTAAGATGAAGTCATAGTTGATCCAAATCCAAATAGCAGTGTCTTTATAAGAAGAGGAGAGGACATACAGAGACAGCACACACACAGAGGACAACGTAATATGAAGATGAAGGCAGAGATTATAGAGATGCATGAACGAGCCAAGAAACACCAAGAATTGCTAATAACCACCAGAAAGTAGGAAAGAGCCATGAGATGATTTTTCACTCAGGGCTTCTAGAGAAAACTAACCCTACGGACACCTTGAGTTTTGACTTTCAGGCTTCAGAACTGACAGAGAATAAATTTTTGTTGTTTTAGCCACCCCATTTGTTCTACTTTGTAATCGCAGCTCTAGAAAACTAATACAGAAGGAAACTTCCTCACCTTAATAAAAGACATTCTTTTCTTTTTTAAGATTTTATTTATTTACTTGAGAGAAAGAGAGAGAGAATGCAAGTGGGGGTAGGAGCAGAGAGGGAGGGAAAAAGAGGGGGAAAGAATCTCAAAATTTGAGCAGGGTATGATATACAGATGGTAGATGGATCGATTGATCAGTTGATAGATATATGGCAAATAAGTTGTGTGTAATAGGCAGAATTAAGGCTTTGAGTGATAATAATATGTATATAGAAGGGCAAATTACTGTGTTACTAATAAGAATCCTATTAAACATACCATTGAATGACCACCAGTTACTTCTGTAACTGAAGAGACAATATTATAGCATCAAATTAAAATATCTTTCTGCTGGGGCGCCTGGGTGGCTCAGTTGGTTAAGCGACTGCCTTTGGCTCAGGTCATGATCCTGGAGTCCAGGGATCGAGTCCCACGTCGGGCTCCCTGCTCAGCGGGGGGTCTGCTTCTCCCTCTGACCCTCTTCCCTCTCGTGCTCTCTGTCTCTCATTCTCTCTCTCAAATAAATAAATAAAAATCTTTAAAAAAAATATATCTTTCTGCTAAAAAGACAGTTCATGATTTATAGTTGATCAATAGCTTCTAAATTAAATGCATACTTTACAGAGTTTACAAAAGTCGTTATAAGAGTGTATCTTAAGAATAGGTACAAATTTAGTTAGGTTTAAGGCAATATAGGAATGAATAAAAATCTATATTACTCGCAGCATGGTGAATGAGCTCTGATCATACACCAGCTTCAGCATTATAATTAGAGGGTTACACTTAAGTAGTTTTCATTTACTGCCTGAGCTGAGTGCTATGCATTGGTGGCTTTATCACTGAAAATAGCCTTAACTTAGTGTCAAGGAGATTTTCAGATATATAATAGCTAAAATTTTGAAAATTTAATTAAACAAATGTAAATACAGCATAGATAGATTTACTCAGAAAGAAACAATATCAGAAGTTGTACACATACATTACTATTAGTTATTATTATTATTATTATTTTGATTTCTTTACAAAGATATGCAAATAACTTTAAGACAAACTTTTATTTACAGTGCTACTCACAAATAGAATTAGGTAAAAATAAAAATTGGGGGGAAAGAACATTATTCGTTAAAAGCAAAAGAAGTTTGCTAATAAATGCTATGAGAAATGCCAAATGACAGAGAACTAAAATTATTGTTTAATTGCATGCATTTTTATATGGTATTTCTAAGTTTTCTAGAATTACTCATGATATGGAAACAGTCTCACAGAAGTCTTCTAATAGTCCTAATCTATGCACAAATAAGTGAAAATGTCTGATCATTGTCATAAGCATCAAAAATACGTATTAAAACAAAAAGAATCAAGTATTCCGGAGGCATAAATATTTATTAAGGCAATGTGATTATTGAAAATTGATAGGGTAAGTTTTAGCCTGTTGCCCAGTTACTTTGCCAAAAGCTTGGTTATTAATCAAGCCAAATATAAAAGGTGTGAGGAGTTCATCCAGATAATTTATTAGCTCTTCAATTGGGCCATCAGTCCGTTCAAAGGCTAATTAGACCAATCTGTGAATGTATCAATCCCATAATTACTCAGACTAATTATATTAATCATCTAAAATATGTTCATGAGAAACAGCTAATGTATAACCTTGTGACTTTGCAATGACCTCAGTTCAACTAGGAAATGTTATCCATGTATGATTCACTAAGTGTGGTTTATGATAAGTAGACAGACTAGGAATTTTAAAGCAGATGTATAGATAAGTAGATATGAAATTGGTTAGATAGCATGATCTCAAAAATCTTCAGCTACCCAGGGCTTAGCTAAAAGAAAGAGTATCGAATACAGCTTCATGCAGAAAGACTGAGTGAATAGGTGATTTCTTCCTTCTGGACTCTGTGTTTGTGAATGACTGTGCCTGTGTGTGCACATGACTGCATCTGAGCAATCTGTACATGTATGTGGATAATTATAATTATCAGAAATATATATTAAATCCAGATGAATTCAATAAATTTAAAGTGCCTACTATACACCAAGCATTAAATGTAAGATGGTGGTAAACTGTGTATAGAAAAAAAAGATCCTTTTCATCCTAGGAGCACCTGTTTGCTTGAGATAAATATGTAATAATAATATGTAATAATAATAAAATGCCAAAACATTTTAGATAGATAAATATGTAATAATAATAAAATGCTGAAACATTGAAATATCTTGCTTCTACTCACATCTTACAATATTCATTGACATTGAAGGGATATTTGTCATTGGGCTGAAGAGCTTAATATCCACGGACAGGCAGTCAGAAAGAGCAGACTAGAACCCCTTGGGCACTGGCTGAAACTGCTCTACCACTTAAGCCATATGAGCCAGCAAATCTAATGGTATTTGAAGTATTATTGGCAGATAGAGACATTGTTTGGAGTACTGGCAGGTCCCTGTAGGTGAATCATTTCTCAAACCCTTAAAGTTTTGGAGTAAAGCCCAGAGATCATATGTGGATAACTAGTCTCCTTTTGAGCAATGGCTTCTGGCTTGTTACTGGGCTTTAGAGGAGACTAAATGCCTAATTATGGGTCAAAAGCTACCATGAAACCTGAGCAGCCCATCACAAAGGAGAATTTTCTGACCTACCGAGGCATAAAGTTGGGCTTACATGACAGTACTCCATTATCAAATGGAAGTGCTACACATGGTGGGACTTAAGCAGGTGCAGAAGGAAAAGGTAAGTTGCATGAAGAAGTAGCTCAATGCCCATGGCCCCTTTACTGATATTCTACCCTCTTGAGCCCAGTATAGATACTACTGCACAATATGAAAAGACTCTCAAAAGTTGATAGCAGTAACACTGTAGTCTCTTTTGGGGGGCATCTCTAAAAGACAGTTGGGAAGGGAAATCCTACAATTTCAGTCAGTGAAACAGTGTTCATTTTTGCTTGGAAGGAGAGATGCCAAATGGCCAAGTCAGTATCAGTTTATGAGATGTGGTCAGTGGTTTGGCTGAACGGACAGGGATTTAAAAAATACACAATTTGAAAATTCATGAAAAGAGTCTTGGGGAAAAATGTGGATAAATCTAGTTGGGCACAAGATATAAAGATATTTGTGTTATATGTGAATTACCAAAAAAAAAATGAGTTTACAGAAGGGTATTTTAATAATCAAATAAAATGGTCTGTTTTGTGGATACCTGTCAGTATTTCCCTGACCATTTATGTCATCGCCCAGTGACTCACGAACAATGTGTCAATAGTGCAAGGATAGAAGTTTGGCATGGGATTAGCTTTGACTTCATTCACAAAGGCTGCTCTGGCAACAGCCGGTGTTAAATGTCCAGTATTCCAGTAATAGAGACTGGCCTGGCGTCTTCATATGGCACCAGTTACTGGGTGATCAGCCAGCTGCCTGCGGAAAGTTAAGTAAGAGCACTTTCTATATGGGATGGAGAAGATCTTGTTTTTATTGGAATATAACTTACTCTGGGGGTCTTATATTCAACTAATGAATCATTGAACATTATATCAAAAACTAATGATGTACTATACCTTGGCTAATTGAATTTAAATAAAAAAAAATGTATTTGCTTTCCTTGCCCACACTGCTTCCACTCAAACCATCATAACTGTCATATCCACTTTCATGGCAGCCCAGGCAGTATTGTTTCCGAACAAGGAATTCATTTCACAGCAAATGGAAAGTGACAGTGGGCTCATTCTCATGGAATTTATTAGTCTTACCATGTTCCCTACCACCCTCAAGCATCTGGCTTACTGGAATGGGAAAGGCAAGACCCTGCATGTCTGAAGTAATATCTTCCAGAATGTAGTAAATTCTCTGAAAGAGCATCCGGTATATATGATGTTGTTTCTCCCATCACCAGGATTCACAGGTTAGGAATCAAGAGCTGCGAATGGGAATGGCTCTTCTTAGCATTACTCCTGCTGTTCTGCTAGCAAAATTTTGCTTCTTGTCCGTGTGACTTTAGCCTCTACTGGTTAGAGAACTTAGTTGAAAAAAATCCGATTGAACTGAAAATTGTGACTGCCACCTGGTCATTTTAGTTTCTTCATGCCTCTGACTAGGCAGGCAAAGAGTTTATTGTACTGGTTAGTGTGGTTGATAATTACTACCAAGAGAAAATAGGGTTTCTACTACACATGTGAGATAAGTAAGATTAATCTGGAATACAGGAAATCCCTTAAGATGTCTCTAATTTCTACTTTGTCCTGTGATTAAAATGAAGGGAAACTATAAAAACATAATTCAGGCATGATTGTTAATGGTCCAGATACTTCAGAAGTCAAGGTTTGGGTCACTTCATCAGGTAGAGAACCATAGCCAACTGAGGTACTTGCTGAAGACAAAGGATATATGAAATGGGTAACTGAAAAAGATAGCTATAAATAACACTTGTGCCCAAGTGAACAGGTGTAGAATGAGGACTGTAATATTTATGATTTGTTCTTTCTTATTTTGGTATGAATGTGTTTGTATATCTATCTGTCTTTATCTTGATTTATTATTTTTTTAAAGATTTTATTTATTTGTCAGAGAGAGAGCACAAGCAGGGGGAGCGGCAGGCAAAGGGAGAAGCAGACTCCTGCTGAACAGGGAGCCCGATGCAGGGCTCGATCCCAGGACTCTGGGATCATGACCTGGGCCGAAGGCAGATGCTTAACTGTCTGAGCCACCCAGGCACCCTTTTATCTTGATTTAGATCTAGATCGATCTAGATATCTGTATCTATCTCTATCATTCATCTATCATCTATCTATCATCTATCTATGCATTTATATTTTTTTCCTATGTTCCAATTTTCCTTTGTTTATATTTTTTCCTATGTTCTCTCCGGTATCCCCTTATTATCTAATATGAGAAGTGTTATTAATAATAGTTAACTTTATATCTCGGTATTAAAGTTACAGTACATTAAAAGAGGTTTTTGTATCTTTATAGGGAAAATGTTGTGGTGTTTAAATTGTACATGGAGTAGTTGTATGATGTTATCCAGAATTATGACTGGATTATCTTCATTTGGAGATTAAATATATGAGGATATATGTATGAATGCCAAATTACCAAAGTGTGGAATATCGGGGTTTTTTTGATGAACCAACTTGACTTGGCTAACCTACATCTTCCAGAATTTCTTTTCTAGTATGTTTCTACATAGGGTTGGCTACAAGAAATATACTATCATGAGAATTCCAGGAGGCTCAAAAACATTTTGCAGAGTACATGCCCCTCCCAATTATTCAATCACACAGTAATCTAGGAGCTGCTGTAAAGGGACTTTGCGGCTGTAATTATCATAGGAAAACAGATAATGAATTACTTGTTTGGACTTGTTTTGATGAAATTGACTATGAAGCTATGTGACAATGCTTTTAACCTCTCGTTTAGCACCTAGTCATCGCTTCACATGCCTGGATCTCTTATTTACACTTCGAGAATGAAGACCAGAAATACATTTTTATATCATTCCGCATAGTACAGCACTACCACAGAATAATAACTCAAAAATATATATGTGGGCCGAGTTGATTTAGTGTACGGTTGATGATGTTACAACCTGATCTTAATATATTGTGCCCATAAACCATATCAGAGATAGAAAGCAAGTTGAGATTTTCACATATATAAAGCTCAAATAGAGTGTCAGTGTAACAAATTTAGGCAATTGTTTAATTAGCAAACTTTTTGATTGTTTTTGAAATCTTGTTAGAAAACAATTTCCTGGGGCGCCTGAGTGTCTCAGTCATTTAAGTGTCTGACTTCGGCTCAGGTCATGAACTCAGGGTTTTGGGATCGAGCCCCGCAGGCTTAGCAGGGAACCTGCTTTTCCCTCTCCCTCTGTGATCTCTCTTGCTTTCACTCTCTCTCTCAAATAAATAAATAAAATCTTAAAAAAAAAAGAATTAATCTCATTAGGAAATTATAATGATAAGCACATGATTTTGCACTTTTTCTTTCCTTCTTTCTAAATTACATTTTTGTATATTATGACTTTCTTGCATTCAAAATACACACACACACAAACATGCAAATATATATGAAGATACATATTCCATGATGTCTGACTAGATTTGCCTGATATACTATACTTCCCACTAAATTATAATATGGGTGAAAGAAAGGATAAAATTACATTAACCTCAAAAGCTACCTTTTATACTATTGTTTTCAGCAACTGAGAGGATACTTTGCAAACTCAGAAAATAAGGTCAACTAGTTAAATAGGTAATCCTCACACATTCTTTGCCATGAGAAACAAGTATAACTGATTATAATTATAATAAAGGTCAGGAAATCTCTGGGATGGGGGAGTAAAATTTGAATAACTATATATAACATGGAGGAAATTAAAAGATAGTATTGATTTTTATAATAAATTATTTGAAAAATATAAGATAAAGAAAATTTGCAGTATAATTAAACCTAGTCATAGGTAGAATTAAAATTCGTATCTCTTAAGTTACAAAAATTAAAATTTATATTTTATGAAATAAAACTAGGATAAATACGTATGTATGTGTATATTTATTCAGAAATGAAATAATAAAATAATACCTAAGTTAACAATTATAAAATTGACTATATTATTAACTAATTATAAATTTATATATATTTTTATCACTCAATATATTATGTATATCCAAAAGTACATTTTGAAAGTAGGTGAACATTTAATTATACTAAACGGCATTTTGATATGTCAATGAGAACACATACACATCTGCCTCTGGAACTTTTGTTTCCAGTGTCCATTCAACTAATGTTACATTTTCTTTTCAAATACAGATGCATAAAATCCAAATAACAAGTTTTCTCATGTGAGAGCAATTTTTATCTCTTTTACATATTTATGAAAGTGAGCATTTCATAATCCAGCAAGCTTGGATGTAGGAAGTGTTGGCCAAGGGGTGGTTTAGAGCAAATCAGCTCCAGGGTTTGAAGGTAATTATCATTTCTTAGGAAACACAGTGCATAAATGTGCAGAGACAATGGGGAGAGCTATAATTTTATATGAAAAAAAGAGCATCACAAGGTTTTAGAATAAATACAAGCTCAACTGTTTATAGTAACCTACCAAATGAGCACATTTGATCTAGGTATAAGAAAAATCAACTGCCAGAAATATGATCAAAGTATATTTTTATTGCATTTCTGTGCAAAAAAATACGGGATATTAAAGATTATCTTTGACAGTCACCACAGAAATACATTTTTTTATTAATAGATTTTTTTTTAACTGCAGTTGTAGGTTTACCAAAAAACTGAATAGAAAATACAGAGAGTACTCATATTCCCCTTGGATCCCTCTAACACCTCTGCTACACACACCCAGTTTCTCCTATTAGTAACATCTTGCCATTTGACAAATGCATAATACCATGTGTCTACCATTACAATATTATACAGATCATTTCACCATCCTAAAGATCCCTTGTGTTCTACCTATTCATCTTTCTTTCCCCCCTCCAACCAAACCAGAAGCAACCACTGATCTTTTTACTGCCTTCATAATTTTGCCTTTTCCAGAACATCATGTTGAAAGTATACATTTAGGGCACCTGGGTGGCTCAGTTGGTTAAACGACTGCCTTCGGCTCAGGTCATGATCCTGGAGTCCTGGGATCGAGTCCCGCATCGGGCTCCCTGCTTGGCAGGGAGTCTGCTTCTCCCTCTAACCCTCCTCCCTCTCATGCTCTCTGTCTCTCATTCTCTCTCTCTCAAATAAATAAAATAAAATCTTTAAAAAAAAAAAAAGAAAGTATACATTTATATACGCTTTTGAGATTGGCTCCTTTTACACAGCAATATGTATTTAAAACTTCTCCATGTTTTCGTGACTTAGTAACTCATTTCTTTTTATTGCCTAATAATAGTCCACCGAATGGCTCCTTTTACACAGCAATATGTATTTAAAACTTCTCCATGTTTTCGTGACTTAGTAACTCATTTCTTTTTATTGCCTAATAATAGTCCACCGAATGGATGATCACAGTATATCCATTCACCTAGTGAAGGGCATCTTGCTACTTCCAATTTTTGACAATTGTGAATAAACTGCTACAAATATCCATGTGTAGGCTTTTGTGTTTTGGATGCATTTGGGTAAATAACTAGGATGGATTTGCTGGATTGTATAGTAAGCCTATGTTTAGCTTTGAAAGAAACTGCCAAAATGCCTTGCAAGGGGATTGTAACATTTTGCATTCCCACAGCTATGAATGAAAGTTCCTGTTGCCCCATATCCTTACCAATACAATATTTGATGTTTTCCGTGTTTTGACATTTAACCATTCTGATAGGTACATGGTAGTATCTTGTTGTTTTGACAGAAATGATTTTTTTTTTTTGTAATTCATTTTTACTTTCATTTGGATCCATTCCTAATTTATATTTTTGGTAATGCAGCAATAGCCTAGTAGCTAAGAACTTTTGTCCTAGAAGCAGATTGTCTAGATTCAGATTTCACCACTACCTCTTATTCCCTGTGAGGTATAGACTTACTTACTATGTGCTTTGTACCCTTATAGATATAATGGAAATAATATCATGTACTTCACAGGGCTGTGATAATTAAGTAAGATTATCACAGCACATACAAATAACAATAAGAACATCTGGCCTATAGTACCACTCCTTAATCCTTTAAACATATGAAATCGTTTCATTCACTTATTTTTTTTAAGAGGCAGCAGTTTAGAAATGTGGTAATTCCAAATACTGATAAAATCATTGTAATTATTTTTATTTTTAAATTAATTTTAGAAAAACTCATGTACCTACTGATAGAATTCTGTTATTGCTGTGTCATTATTATATTTAGCTTTCAGTGTGGTATTTGAATAGTAATTCAGTAACTTTACATCTGTATCTTTTTATGTAAACTTTTAATATTGAGAAAGGCAGCCTGAAGAATTTTAGTTTTAAGGCTTTTTTTTGGGGGGGTGAAAAAAGGAAGGGTAAGTTTTAGCCTTATTTTGTAATTTAATTTGATCATCATATTTTGATTTGATGAGAGTGATTTCAATATAAGAAATGTAATTATAAAATGATGAAATTTATCTAGAAAAGAAAATATTAAAAAATATATTTTTGTGATTACTCTTGAATGGAGAGAAAAATAGAAGAATTTTGGTTAGTTGTATTGGGTTGTAGGGCAGTCACAAAGTTCATCTTGATCCAATATTCATTGTTAACTATTTAAATGAACTCATTTTCTTAAAATTTCAATTCTTTCCAGAAATGCCACATCTAAGCATCTTAATGTCAGTGTACAGAGTGCTATTGTTCATCCAATTCATCAACCAAAGGATTGAACTGCTGTAGATCTGGCCAGAGAAGGACACAAAGTTCATAGATTAATTATTACAACCATGGTGTGCTCCATTTTAATTTTCTAGCAGAGTAACTCTGGGTCACACATGCAAAGAATGACTTCAGTTCTTGCCCTTGAAAAATGTTGCCACTGCAGTTTAAATTTGATAACATTAGCTTTGACCATTTTGGGAACACTCTCAGTCATCGTATGTACTAATTTTGACCAGTTTATATTAAAATCATTAAGACATGATTCAACACAGAACTAAGTTGTGATTGTCATGGACACCATGTTTAAGTGCTTCTCTTTCACATCAAAATTTTCATTGACACCACCAAATGATAGAACTAATTGGATGGTACTATATATATCTGAGCTCTTCAGCTGCAATAGAAAATGCCATAAATGATTTAACTTTTTCATACAGTTTGTCCTGTAAGTTGTCAGCCTTATCTTCATTACACTGAGTAAAGGCATTTGCCTTCAATAATGCTCATTTTGGTTATGGTTATGGGAGGCAAACTTTTCTTCTGCACTCAGAAGATAATTCCTTATAAACTCTTCTTTCTTAAAAAGCAAGTTTTAATAAAGAGAGGGTATTTTTCAGTTCATATGTGTACTATTTGGGAGGCAAATTCTGCTCAGAGACTCAGTTTGTCTTTGCCACAATTTATTTAAACACAGATCCGCGGGAATGTCACAAGCCAAAATTATATAGGATAATGTCTCTTGTTAACTATTAGTTCATTTGGATCCATTCCTAATTTATATTTTATATATTTATATATATATATTTAAATTGTTGTCGAAAACCAATCTCCATGCTTCAGAGCCAAAATATAACACAAAGACAAAGTGTTGGATAAAGAGGAGCAACAGCTTATTGTTTTTCCCGGCAAAAGCTATGGCCCTCAAAAAACTGAAAGCCCACCTGGAGGAAGGGGCTGGCATGGTTTATGGGGAAATACAGGATCTAGCCGGTTTTGACAGGAATTGTGTTTGTGCTGCCAGCCTTGTTGTCAGGGTGGTACCAGGCTCCTAAAACAGAAGGCTACAAGGGAGGAGGGGAGGTTTGCGGAAGAGAGGAAAAATGCTATTTTAAAATTGATCTTTGCGGAAGCATTAGCGCAGCTATTTTTATTTTTACCCAACTTTATGCTTTTAAGCAGTTTCAAAATAATATACTCTAAGCCAGTGTTAGATTCCTCATACTATGGTTCCAGGCAAGGGGAGATGAAAGGAATAAGTCCTCATTTAGGTGTGGTGTACCTATATGGGAGCTGGTATTGGCAGAGGCCGTTCAGCTGATTCGGAGCTGCTGTCCAGCAGCCAGCGCCGAAGTAAAAGTCCCCTGTTGCTAGAGCATCTTGCTAGGGAGCCAGGGCACTGGTGTTGACGGGCGAGATGATCGTTGAGGGGCAGCTGCAGGACTTTCTCCACTGCCGTAACAGTGCCATCTTTGCCAAGGCAGGAGCTAATTGCCCCAAGGTAATGGAGCAAATCAGGGAAGGGAAAGATCCCTTCTGCTGAGCAGACAGTTGAATATGATTCAGAAGTTTGGAGAAGATACACATTGAGGAACCCAAATAAATTGGTATTTAATGCTCTGAGGCAAAAAAAAAAAAAGTTGCATTAAACGCTTACACATTAAGATGAAATCATTTTTTTTTTAAGATTTTATTTATTCATTTGAGAGACAATGAGATAGAGAGAGAGCTTGAGAGGGGGGAGGGTCAGAGGGAGAAGCAGACTCCCCGCCGAGCAGGGAGCCCGATGTGGGACTCGATCCCGGGACTCCAGGATCATGACCTGAGCCGAAGGCAGTTGCCCAACCAACTGAGCCACCCAGGCGCCCTAAAGATTTTATTTATTTATTTGAGAGAGAGAAAGCATGAGGTGGGGAGGGTCAGAGGGAGAAGCAGACTCCCTGCCGATCAGGGAGCCCGATGCGGGACTCGATCCCGGGACTCCAAGATCATGACCTGAGCTGAAGGCAGTCGCTCAACCAACTGAGCCACCCAGGCGCCCTCTTCTTCATTTTATATTAGCCTCACTAGTGTAAGTTTAAGAAATGCTGAGTGTTGTTCTGAAATTACCATCTTAAGGGAAAAAAAGAAGTGCTAACAGATGTATTCTGTTACATATTACTGGGGGAGGGGCGGGGGGTTGTCTGGGTGGCTCCGTTGGTTAACTCTTGGTTTCTGCTCAGGTCCAGATCTCATGGGTCATGGGATTGAACCCCCAGTCGGGCTCCGTGCTCAGCGGGAGTCTGCTTGGATATTCTCTCCCTCTGCTCTTTCCCCCGAGCTCGCTCGCTCTCTCTCTCTCATCTCTCTCTCAAATAAATAAATAAATCTTAAGGGAAAAAAAAAAAAAAAGAGGCACACCTGGGTGGCTCAGGTCAGAATCTCAGGGTCCTGGGATCGTGCCCCACGTCGGGCTCCCTGCTCAGTGGAGAGTCAGCTTCTCCCTCTCCTTCTGCCCCTCCCCCTGCTCCTGCTCTCTCTCTGTCTCTCAAATAAATAAAATATTTTTTTAAATTAAAAAATAAAAGACAAAAACATAAGATTAATGGAACCTGAAGAAATAAAATATTATTTGAATAATGTTTTTTGAATTTTATGCAAGTGAACTTACTTTAAATCCTCTTGCCTATTAACTTCTTCCTTTTTCTCTGCCCTTAGAAATGAAATAAAATATTATTTCAATACTATTTATTGAATTTTATGCAAGTCAACTTACTTTAAATGCTTTTGCCTATTAACTTCTTCCTTTTTCTCTGCCCTTAGATGCATACCAGGAACTACTGGTGGGCATGGGTTTAATGAGCAGTAACTGGAGTTGGAAGTCAAAACAAAAACACATGAGGAGAAAATAAGATTTATGAATATAATGTATATCATTGCACCCTTTAGATTATTTACTTATTCTTCAATATAGTCCATTATAAATAGATAAGGAAATTAAGATTCAAAAAGGTTGTATAAACTTTTTTAAGGTTATTTATTGTCTTAGTTTGCTGGGCCTGCCATAATAAAAATGCCACAGACCAGGTAGGGTAAGCAACAAATTTCTCACCTTTTGGAGGCTGAAACTCCAAGATCAAGATGTCAGCAGGTTTAGTGTCTCCTAAGCCCTCTCTCCTTGGCTTAGAGATGCTGCTTTTTCATGTGTCCTCCAATGGCCTTTTCTCTGTGTGCAAACATCCCTGATGTCTCTTCCTCCTCTTAGCAGCCGTGTTGGATTAGGGCCCATCCATGTGACCCCGTTTAACCTTAACTACCTATTTGATTGCAAAAGGCCCTATTGCAAAACATAGGCACATTCTAAGGTATTGGAGGCTAGGACTTCAATAAAAGAATGTTTAGAACACAATTAAGCCCATAATATTCACATAGCTATTAAATAATAAAACTGGAGTTTACTTTACTATGACACACCAAAATATATGCTCCTTCCACTATGCCACATAATATCTGAAATCAGACCTACAACTTGAGGCTAAAGATAGAGGTGGGAGGCCTACAGACTGAGTATGGAGGACAAACCATTCAGAGAGGAAGAGGCCAACGTCAGGGGGATATACAATTTAAATTATTGCCCACTTCAACTTGGGTTAAATTGCCTAAATTTCATTTTTTGATTAAAATAGAAATGTTTCTTGCAAAAGTTCCTCATCACTCTTCTGAGAAAGAGAAAAGCAAAAATATACACACATATACAGCACCAGTGTAAAAGATTGCAAAATTGACCATCATAATTAATCTATACTGATGTTGAACTTCTCTTCATTCACAAAGATAATTTTAAATATTTAGAGCAAGATTAAAAATTTATAATAAAATAAATCCTCATCAAAACTGTAAGATGTGCTTTGGGGCCTCTAATATCCTCATCTTTTTTATTTTCATACCTTCATGACATTGCTTCTTATACTTCTCTGGACATTGGATTCATCTTTCTGCTTTAACCTTTAAGATAATATCTGCAACTGTTTACCCTAAAGAGTATGTGATGAAAATTGGCCTTAAAAAATTATATATGTGTATATAATTTATATATATATAAATATTATATATATGTGTATATATGTGTATATTATATATGTGTATATATGTGTATATTATATAAGTGTGTGTATATATACATATATACACACACACACACACATACACATATATATATAAAGAACATTTCACTAAATGTAGACCTAAAGGACAAAAAAAAAAAATTTGATTTTGTCTGGTAGATAAGAGCAGGTATTTTAAGAGATATGAGACCTTTAGTAACTTCCTGATATATTAAGCTAAAACTAACTTTAAACATATGCCTTCAGTGGTCTTTCCTCTTTAGGGCATGTAAAGAAATAAACACAGATTTAGATGCAATTATAGAAATAGCGAGACATACATGTATATTCTTTCTTCAGATATATAGTGTAGAGGCTGCCTTTGGGCAACAGGCTTCAGCAATGGAAATTTATCAAGGCAAAAGAGCCCACAGTGACTACCAAGCTGAATGCAAACATGCTCATTAAGCGACCTACCTCGAAATAGCCATAGGCCCTAACTGATCAGTTACAACCAAGCACAGTTCCTAAGATTACTGAAAAAGGGAAAATGCCATACATCCCCATACACCCTCACTCTGTGGCCCCTTACCACCACCTCATCACAGACAGTCTCTCCTTTGCTGTCCTGCTTACTACTCCCTTGCAATGTACTCAATAAATTCTATCTCTTGTTGTTCTTACTTGGGTGACTTCTTTCACCACCCACACCGCCTGCCCCCACCCAACTGGGATGCCCTTCATTTGGTGGTCCCCCATCCAATTGGAGTGCCCCACAGGAGCAATTGCTTAATTTTTTGCCTTCTTGATTAAACCTCAGACCTGTAGAGGTAGCTAGTGTCTTCTTCAGCATATTTAATCCTTTCTACTTCTCATCTTTAAGTCATTATAACCTAATGTGTGATGATAATTTAATAAAAAAAAAAAACTATATGTAAAATAGAGTGAATTACTCCCATCAGAAATGGTTTGAATTTAAATGGTTTGAATTAAATTTATTCATTTAATTATATGAATGAATACTTGTATTCTTACCCAGGACTAGCTATCAACTCAAGTGAATCTTGTAGAAATTATGGAACAATGTTCTTAAATGGGAGAAGAGAGGGCTGAGAAGAAAGAAGAGTCAATTTTATCATCCTGTGCTTATTTGTAAAGACTGCTTCCCCGACATTTTTTGGCATTAACAGAAAAGTAAGCAAAATCAGCAAAAACAAAGAATCCAGTGCCTACCACCTTGTAAAAAAAGGCTTTCAAATCAATATGCCGTATATAAAAAGAGTCTTCACTGAATAAATTTAAGAAAAAGGTATGGGTTTCCTCTTCTTTCTCTGATCTCTGATCTCCATCACAAGAACTACTATTCTTCTAAGGATAGGTAGTATCCCTTTCTGCCTGGGGCCATCATCCAGAACCAGCCTCCAGGGCAGGGCCCTGAGCTCTGAATCTCCAGAACCCTTTCCCATTGGCCTTGCTTTTACTGCATTTTGAAATATCCGAATGTCTTGGGGTGCCCGGGTAGCACAGTGGGTTAAGCATCAGACTCTTGGTTTCGGCTCTGGTCATGATCTCAGGGTTGTGGTCTCCGGCCTCATGTCTGGCTCCATGCTCAGTGTGAAGTCTGCTTGAGATTCTCTGTACCCCTCTCATTCATGCCTTCTCTCTCTTTCAAATAAATAAAAAAAAATCTTTAAAAAATAAAATATCAGAATGTCTTAACTTCAATACCATGTACTTTCACTTTTTCTATGATGTTAAAACACTGTGTAATTAATGTTATTACCATTTAAAAAGGGGCAGAGTAACAATAGTATGTATAGCAGGATGACATTTATGAAAATAAAAAGCATTTTGTTTACTCATGGAAACACACAGGAAAAGGTCTACAAGAACACATATCACCTAGATCATGTCTCTGGGAGGAAAGTGAAATTTAATTGGATGAAATGAAATTTCATTTTTTTGTTGTTTTAAATATTTATTTTCTAAATTTAAAAAAAAGTGTTATCAGTTGGACTCCAAGACCTGACTTTTACTGCCTTCCTGCTTGTACTCACCAACATTTGTCCCATATTTTTCCTTAAGCTCTTCTTCCACTTTATCTCTTAACTCGGGCAAAAGACCCCATGGGCATAATATCCCAGTGATGGAAGCCAAAGCTACCCTTCAAGCAATAATGACTGCCTGGAGGAAGAATCGTGGTGGCCCAGACCACTTAGACCAATTAAAGCTAAATCCTGGACTCACACCTGAGCAGATAGACCATGGATGACCTCTTCAATGACTGACAATTACCTTTACTTCATTATAATACTAAAATCTACACCCAAGGAGGAGCACAAGCCTCATTTACATAACATACCATGTATGTATGGGCATATCTCCTTGAGGCCCATGTGCAACCTTACACACACCTCTACATTTGATGACATAGCTCCCCTATCTAAATATTCATCCTAATCCTAAATAAAAGGAACCCATTCACCCTTGCTTGGAGAGTCACAGCTTTGGAACTTATTCCCCATGATCTTCTCATTTGCAGCAAATGAAGTCTACTTTGTGTGACAATTCCACCTGGCATAGTTTCTATCTGTGACTCAGTAAGGAGTGAACTCATCTTAGTTCAATTACAAAAGAATATATAGCCTTCAATTAAAAGTATATAAAACAAATGCTGTGTAAAACTGAGTCTCTTAAAAATAAGGTTAATTAAAAAATTTAATTATAAAATTAGGTGTGAACGTCAGAAACATGGAAAATAAACCATGGCTATTTGCATGTCTGGGTAGGACTGCTACATCAACTGTGCTCTCTAAAACAAAAGCCAAAGTATTGCTATATAGTGTTTTGGATCTCATCTCTCAGATATAAGCGTAGGTAACAAATCAAATTCAGTGCTAATGAACTGCATCTATTTCAGGCTTCACAAATTCTTTAATCTCAAAAAGCAAAAGCCATATGAGAACTTGAAAAATCAACCAGAATACTGATATAAAAGCTGCATAGGTGGAGGAATTAAAAATAAAAACGACCTGAATCTATTTTGTGGAATCCATTTTTTTTTAAAGATTTTATTTATTTATTTGAGACAGAGAGAATGAGAGAGAGAGAGAGCACATGAGAGGGGGGAGGGTCAGAGGGAGAAGCAGACCCCCTGCTGAGCAAGGAGCCCGATGTGGGACTCTATCCGGGGACTCCAGGATCATGACCTGAGCCGAAGGCAGTCGCTTAACCAACTGAGCCACCCAGGCGCCCTGGAATCCATTTTTTTTTTTTTAAGATTTTATTTATTTATTTGACAGAGACAGAGACAGCGAGAGCAGGAACACAAGCAGGGGGAGTGGGAGAGGGAGAAACAGGCTTCCCGCGGAGCAGGGAGCCCGATGTGGGACTCGATCCCAGGACTCTGGGATCATAACCTGAGCCAAAGGCAGCCGCTTAATGACTGAGCCACCCAGGCGCCCTTGTGGAATCCATTTTTCTAGGCTTCTGGCTAAAAGAAAATACTACTTACTTTACTATTGGGAGTATTAAATTTCTCAGAAAAATGGCGGGATGCTATTAGGTAGATTTTTATTTCTCTAGAGAAGGGCTTTTGACAGTCTTTTTTTCTTGTCATTGTTGTTCTGTTAAAAAAATATTGATTATTTTAAAGGTGTTCACTTTGTTGCAGTTGTCTGTTATTTAGTGCTATGTTACTGGATAGGTCCCTCATGTCACTTAGTTTTCTGAGTAATGAAGCTGTGCAAAAATTTTCTAATTAAAGCCACACTATTTCTATGCATGGAAGATTATATCATTAAAAGAAGCAAACTCTATTTTAAAGTTAACCATACAATCCTCATCTTAAATAAAAGAAGCTCCTTTAATATATATAGCTACATATAGGTATATACATCTATATATGGTGTCTCTCCCAATTGGAGGGGGGCTCCCAAATGTGGGTGTAACCCAGACTGGGTGGAAGCTGGTGGTGTGGATGGTGATAAAAGTGTATTGAATACATTGCAAGGGAGCAGCAGATAGGATAGCAAAGCAGAGACTGTCTGCTAAGAGCCAGTGGTGAAGGGAGACTTCCAGCACAATAGATAACATCTAAGGAGTGACTGGATCGGGTGCTGTGAAGGTTTTCCAAGACCAACTCATCAAGACCCACCTGGCTCCAGGGCGTGTGACTTACGGAGAACATCTAAGCACTTGTCTTTTTTCCTGGATTACTAAGAAGACATAAGCACCAGACCCCCATCCTCAATAAAAACTCCAGGGCTCAAGCAACCACAAGACTCCCTCTCCTTTCCTTTCTGAGTCTCCTGAACGTTCTGTCCATACCTACTCACTCTATGTCTTTAATAAATTCTGCTATCACTTCCTCTCAGCTTGTGTTTGATTTCTATGCTGCCCGAAGCCAAGGGCCCTCTTGGCTGGCCCTATGGGACCCTCCCTCTGGGTCCTCAGACCCAACCAGCCTGCATCTAAGTCTTTAGGAAGTTCTGCTCAAATGTGTATGATTTAGCTTTCCACAATCAAAATTCTGTTTTGATATTTAACTCACACTGCAATGTCTTGCTGTCTGTGGTAAATTTTAAGTCCTCCTTTTGAATGTACAAGTTTGGAGTTGCACCAAGAACAAGCTTATTGAGCTCTTTGAAGACATAGAAAGCTTTGGAAATGAATAAATATCTCTAGAGAAATGTCCTGACAAAGCAATAATGAAAAGGTCATGCTATTTCTCATGCAGCATTTGTCTTATTTAATAAGAGCTGTGTACCAAAATTAGTTTAAATTACTGATAATTAGAAACATTATATTTAAAGGGGAAATCAGAATTACCTTAATACTAGATTAAGCACACTGGTGTAAATTTTTTATCAAAATGACATCCTTTTGATACTGGCATTCAGATTTATTCTCAAAGCTTTTTAACTTTTCCTAAAGATCAAGGGCATAGAGTTTTGCAGTTTCTATTTTATTGTAACTTGAGGCCAGTTTTTAACTATTATTACTTTAAGAATCATGGCTGATATCTGCAGGCTGGCATAAGAACAGATCATAAGCATACCAGAACATAAATCCAAATGAATACATGGATAATATAAGAAGTATAGAGCTTACCATAAAAATAGTAGGGTATTTATTAAAATGTGTCAACACCTTTCTTTCAAGAATAAAATATCTACATTTTAAGTTATATGAAAGAGAAAAGTAGAAGGGAAAAGCCATCAGATACTTCTCATTGAACTTCCTTGCAAGAGTTAATTTAAATATCATAATGTCCAGCTGAAAGACAGCTAACATGGCAATGACCTTCTTATTTCTGCTGAGGACTTATTTTGAGAAATACTGCAACCAACCTAAAACAACTTTAAACAATCAATCAGAGAAAATTGGAAACTCCAAAATACACCTAGTTTTTCATTTGTAAAACAGGAAAAATTATTTGCTTTTTAGGTTTATTATGATGTATAAATAAGGCTGCTGCATGGTGCTTCTCCATAAATGTTATATATTTTTCTTCAATCTTGCCACTAGAGAATTCTGAAAATTTCTAAGCCTTGGGTCAAGGGCCTTAATGTCCTTTAATGTTTACAAATTTACTTTGAGTGACCTCAACACAAACTATTGAATAATAAGAAAACTTAAACATTTTACCAGTTTGTTGAATATACTGATAGATTCTGAGACTGGAACAAGAGAATGGTTTTAGTATAGAATCGTCTGGAGAAGTGAAAGAAACTTTGTTAAAAATACTGAACATCCTCTGGCTAAATGGTGGAGGTTTTATTTTAAATATTTTATTTTTAAATAATCTCTACACCCAACATAGGGCTCAAACTTATGACCCCAAGACTAAGAGTGGTATACTCTACCCACCTCATGGTGGAGGTTGTATTTTAGAAGGTAACCTAAATATAAAATTACCTAGTTTTCACATTGAGAGAGAGGAGGTGGGGGATACTGTTAGAAGAAATTGATTTCCATGGGGCACCTGGGTGGCTCAGTCAGTTAAGAAACTGTCTTTGGCTCAGGCTCAAGTCATGATATCAGAGTCCTGGGATCAAGCCCTGGGACTGGCTCTCTGCTCAGTGGGGATCTTGCTTCTCCCTCTCACTCTGCCCCTCCCCACCAGTTGTGCTCTCTCTAGCTCAAAGAAATTACAAATAAAATATTTTAAAAAAGAAGAAATTTATTTCCTGAGATCAGTGTTTTATCAATTGATTACTAATCGTTTCTAGTTTATGTATATATGTATTTTTTTCTTATTGAAAAAAGATAATAAAGAATAAGAGCTTGAAGTATTTATTATATAGTTAAATTTATGTAATATATAAATATATTATTATATACTATTATTTTTAATAAAATTAGAGATTCTCTACAATATTATGTTGAGTTTGAGGTATTTCTTTACCTGTCTTCATCAATTGGCTTTCAATCATTTTACAGATTTGATAGACATACATATACACACACCTACATCTAAATTTCTTTATCTCTCCATTTTATCACCTATATAATGATTAATTTATAAAATAAAAAATAAAATTCTTAGTCATCTTTAAAAAACTAAAACTCTTCAGTATAAAATTTAACCTTGAAATGTATTTTTTTCCAGTGAACAAATGGCTCACAATACTTAAATATTATGCTGTTCTATCCATTAGTCTCAAAAACACCTCAACCAAGGACATACTTCAAGGGAGTTCTAACCTTTCAGTACTGCATAGCTCAGGTTATTAGTTCAATGGTATCATAAATACAGCAGATTACAATAAAAATCATGTAAAAAAAACTTATGACATTCACGTGGCTGTCTCATGAATTTATAATGTGTCAGAATATATGCTAAGTGAGTTATTAAAATAAACTACTTTTCAGTTTATTGAGAACACTTACCTGAACAGAAGAAAAAAAAAAAAGTGTCCTTGTTAGAGAACTCTATGAGAATGCATAAACTAAGTAGTATAATATATATATCCCAGGAAATGCTGCATGATGAGATTTAATTAATACTAAAAAAAAAAAAATGAAGTCATACACACAAAAAAGTTAACATTGATTATAAAATAGTACAAAATATTTTAAATCTATATACAAATATATTAATAGAATTAAATGTGAACTATAATAATTTTATGTTATCCAAGATATATTCAGTTCTTTATCCAACAATTTATTACTGAGGCTTTTATTTTTTATTTTTTAAAAATTTTATTTATTTATTTGAGATAGAGAAAGCACAGAGGGAAAGTGAGAGAGAGAAGGAGACTCACTGCTGAGTGGGGAGCCTCACCATCACTTGACCCCAGGACCCTGAGATCATAAACTGAGCCAACGGCAGATGCTTAACTGGCTGAGGCACCCAGGCACCCCTGAGGCTTTTATATCTTCCAGATATTTTGCTAGGTTCTAAGAAAGAGAGAAAAAAAGTGCTTCTTGTATTCAAATGTAAGAGTGTCATGATAAGACAGACATATGGGGAAAAAAAGCAGTGCACTGAAAGGCTATAATTGATACACGCACAGGAAATTACATGTATGCAGTGATTGCATAGAGAAAGGTGTACTTAACTATGTGAGGAAGAGTCAGGGGAGTTCTTACACCAGGTGGCCAGGTTGACAAAGCAGAAGGAAAAGCATTTGCAAAGGTGTGGAGTAGCTGAAGTAGTTCAGTGTTACTGGATCAAAAACTCGTGTGTGTGTGTATGTGTGTGTGCATGGGCACATGTGTATAAGATGTAGAAGGAAGAAAAAATAAAAACTCAGACTGCACTGATAGGGAAATCAAAATAACAAAGAGTTTTTGTGTGTAACGAATTTAGAAACCATCCTATGGAAATCTAGGAGGTTACTGCACACTGGAGACCACAGATCAACATATTCAAAATGTTACTACAAATAGATATCTTCAGAAGCAGTGTAAGGGTTGGACTGTAGGATTACAAGGTTTGAATAAGGAGAGAGAAATGATATGGAGACTAATGAGGTAGATAGAAATGTGCTTGAATAATATCAACAGTGGTTTAGATAGAGAAGAGCACTGATCTCAAACAAGGCACACATAATAAGTGTTGGTGATAGGTTCTGGGGAATAAGAGAGGAAAAATACCTTCAATAAATCAGTTTCCTGACTAGGGTAAATGAAAAGACAGTGAGTCTATTCACTAAGTTTGGGAATACAAAAAAGATTATTTGCAAAACCGCTGTATTTGTGATGCTGGTAGAGCACATCCCTAAAAATGTCTAGGAACAACTATTATGCATTATTTGTACCATACATCTTGCATTAATATACATGTCCCCGGGGTTGAAGAGCATTCTGAGGCAGAAATATAGATTGTTGATATTGATTAAATACAGATTTACAATATAGTTGAGAATTAAATGCTTTACATGGATGAAATTTTCCAGGAGTATATAGAAAATGGAGGATGGTCTACTAGGGAAGACCAACATTTAGGAGCTAAGAGGAGAAAGATCAAACCACAAGACATCCTGAGAATAAGCAGCCATTAAAATTGGAAATTATCCAGGAAATAGTGGGTCTGTGGAGAGAACGATATAAGGAGAGATTTTTAAAATGCAGCAGTCAGGGGTGCCTGGGTGACTCAGTCAGTTAAGCATCTGACTCTTGATCTCAGCTCAGGCCATGATCTCAAGGTTGTGGAATCTAACCCTACATCTGGCAGCATGCTCAGTGTGGAGTCTGTTTGAGATTCTTTCTCCGTCTGTCTCTCCCTCACCCTTCAGTTTGTCTAAATAAAATACGCAAACAATGAATCATGGAACACTACATCAAAAAATAATGAAGTACTGTATGGTGACTAACATAACATAATAAAAATAAATAAATAAAATCTTAAAAAAAATAAAATGCAGCAGTCAGTACAATTATGGAGAAAGAAAATGTTTTAAGGGGTCAGGCATAAATGGAAAGTGAGCAGTCTTTTTATTTAACTAAATGGTAAACAGACTGTGAAATATAAAATAAATTTAACTTAAATCTACAAGCCAGAAGACATAAACTACAAGTTTCGGTCATAGACTTTGTAAGTTTAGAAATTCTGAAAACTCTATATACTGACAGGTCATATTAAACCGGAACTTTTGGTGGATTCAAGAATCTACGATGTGTACAAAAGAGAGATAGCAGTAAAAGATCTTTTTAATGTAGATACACAGAGGCTGATAGGTATTTTAAAAATCAACTTTTGATTTCCTGGATAACATCTCTTATTGCAAATAAAGATATTTTTACTATTTTTCTGCTTGTTTCCCCCCCCCATTTGTGGCACCCTTTTCTATACTCTCAAATCCACCACATACTTTTTTATTAGGACAATTATGTAATTAGAGATTCTGTGCATTATAAATAATCCAAAAACTATAGATTGAGTGAATAACTGAGAATTTTTATAGAACTCCCCAAATACCCCTTTATGACATCTAGATACATTTGGGAAATTATTTTGTAATGTTAAAATCCACTGTCCTCCAACTGTGTATACACAGTAGACATCTTAAATACAGATATGAGAGTTCTGGGATACCAGCAGAAAGTACCATAAGGAGGTACTTGGTGGGGTTTCCCCTACCGGACAGTAGGCTGCTGAGTGTGGTTGTTGCTGAGTAAAGAATAATCCTCACCTTCATAGAGATTCTGTTGCTGTCAGGTATAGGTCATGGGTACTGACATTATGAAATTCCCCAAAGACTGGCTTCAGCTGTAGAGGAGTCTGATTCACCAGAGCCCCTAAGCACTCAAACAATGACCCTCACTACATTCTTTCTAAGATCACTTCTCTGGTCTCAAGTTCTTGGCATTAAACTATCATCTCATTTGCTGCTTCTTTTTCAATCTCTGTAAAATTTCAATCCTATAGATTCCTGTCTACACCTCCATTATTTTGACTATTTGTTGACTTTATAAAAATCCTTTGTGAACAATAAGAAAGTAAGCTCAACTGAACTTGAAATTTATAAAAGCCATGTGTGAAATCATTTAAAGAAAATCTGATACCACCCCTTTCTTCTTGGACTAGGACGGGTCTTGTAAATGTTTTCCAGAAGTGAAAAGACTAATGTTTGTGGTTTCTAAAGGTGATGGGTATGAAACAGATGATTTCATTTCTGGAGAAAGCTTCCCTTCTCCCCACAATAAGGGCCATTATTTTATGATTTGATTTTTCCCAGGAAATTCTTAGTAACTATTATGTACCATAAGCTCTTGTAGGTCATACAGATATAAAACAAAAAGCATTGAAGAAACTTGCCTTTTTCTGAGGAAAAAACAAATAATGACAGAGGACACAAATAATGTCACAAATGAAGAAATATGATAGTGATAAGTGCACTGATTACTGAGAAGTCTCAGAGGAAGGGGAGAAATTCTGTTTATGAGGTGGCCAGGAAAGACGTCATTGGGAATATGAAATTTAATATGAATTTGATATGAAAATACAGAGCCAGTTAAAAATAAGGGGAATAGCAAAAACATAAGGGCAGGCCAGATATTTGTGTTTGCACAATAATAGCAAAAAATGTGTAGGAGCTAGGTACAAAGAGCAGAGGCCAGACAAGTATTAAGGGACCACAGGATCATTTATTACTCCGAAGGCTAGGGCAAGAAGTTTGGATTTGAACCACCTACAATGAAAAGCCCTTCAAGGGTTTTCAGCATGAAATAATAGGATCTTACTGATCTTTGTATTTCAGTCACTTTTACTGAGGTATATTTTATATACAATAAAATTCATCTATTTTAATTTATTACTCAATAAGTTTTGGCCGATGTAACCACCACAACAATCATGTTCTGGGCCATGATTTAACATTTTAAGATATCATTCTGGCTGATGAAGGAGAACATATATAAAAGATCAAGAGAGTAAGACAGTAGATGATTTTGATAAATATTACAGTAATTTAGTTGAAATAATCATGATGGGATGAGAATGTAGCAGTGAGAACTGTAGATGTTTGTCATTCTCAAGATTTATTTTGTAGATAAAACTGGCAACCTTTATAAATGGACAGGTGAGGAAAAGGAAAAATTAATGCCACAATGACTCTGTGGCATCAATGCTGATTGACTCAGTAGTCACTGAAACACTTTTCTAGAGTTTTCCTACTGGATAGGAAGCTGAAAACTACATTTCCCAGATTTCCTCCATCTGACCTATGTTCTTCCAACCAGGATCATTCAACATACTACAAGAGACTCATACTGCAGCCTGAGCAACATGAGGTGGCAACCATGACAAGGAAGACCAGGTCTGTAATGGAACAATTGTCTTCCTTGGGGAAACTGTAATTGAGGTTCTTGTTTTTTAGGGTTTTATTTATTTATTTGTCAGAGAGAGAGAGCGCACAAGCAGGGGGAGCGGCAGGCCGAGGGAGAAGGAGGCTCCCCATTGAGCAAGGAGCCCGATGCAGGACTCGATCCCAGGACCCTGGGATCATGACCTGAGCCGAAGACAGACATTTAATGGACTGAGCTACCCAGGCTCCCCAAGAAGCACAGTCATTTCAGATGCCATAGCTTGAAGCAGATATGTTCACCATTGGCCAATTAATCCACAGATCCATGAAACTGAGTAACTGTTGTTTGGGTTGGTTTCATAAGAGGCACTATTAATGGCACTAAATAGCTCATATTATATTTAGTTGCAAACTACATACATTACCACCCATTGAATATGTTTATTCAGGTATTTACTCACTTGCTTACTCAGTCAACAAATATTTTTCAAAAGTCAAGTCCTAAAGCAGGCTAACATGCCTGCTGTCATGAGGCTTACACTATAGTAAATGAGAGAAATCATTAAATAATAGAAAAATGTTAATTAAATTAATGTTTAAATTACTCCTCAAGAAGGAAAATCCACCTGGGTGGCTCAGTAGGTTAAATGTCAGACTCTTGGTTTCAGCTCAGGTCATGATCTCAGGGTCATGAGATCAAGCCCTACCTCCAGCTCAGGCTGGGTGTGGAGCTTGCTTGAGATTCTCTCTCTCCCTCTGCCCCTCCCCCAGCTGCTTACATAAGCATGTGCTCTCTCTCTCTCAAAAAAAAAAAGGAAGAAACATCATGAGGTTCTACTAGAGGGTAATATCGTCTAGAAAGTTTTTAGGGAAGGTGTTTTTGAACAAGTGATAATTATGCTAAGAATCTGTAGCCGGCCTCTCATTATTAAAGAGAAAAGAGTGTCAAGCTCCTCTCCTACCCCAGAGTGAATTGAGTGCCCTGGGATAGTTTGTTTATCTGACACCAATTTCTGACTTTTTCCTTCCTACAGGAGTCACCCACACACAGCTTCTGGTTAGGGTAAAGCAACCAGCTTGTGCAATCCCACGTGATTATTTTCAGTCCAAGGATGGACATTTGACCTAAATTAAACATCCACATTGATGGAAGGATCTATTACTTAGCTTTGAGGAGGGCTTCTTCCCTCTCCCTTTACCTAAAATAATCATTTACAAGAATAAAAGAGAGGGAATTTGTAACCTGAGAAGATTAGAGAATGCTTTCAAATGGTCAAGTCAGATATTCAGATTATCCCTAATCTTGGACTTTCTAGTATATGTTGATACCTTATATTGGTATGTGGGGGTGGAGAAACGCCATGAATCTGATCTTAAATTCACCCTGTACCATATGAATTATGAATGTGAATCTGGGACCTGCACTGTCACCCTCACAATTATGTTTGCTTCCGTTGTCACACTCCACTACTGTGATTGTTAGAATTTGTTTAGTTACACCATTTGAAGCTCAATGATTCAAAGCTAATTTGGTTTTTCTGTGTGAATTTTTATTCTCCACAGTCACCAATATTTTGTCAGCTTTTATTTGTATCAGAGCCTCTAACTGTGCTATTTTCAGTATTTGTATATTACTGGTAATTTATCATCTAGCAAGTGGAGGAGGACGTTATGCAAAAGACAAAGGAAAAACCAGTAACTTCTTTCTTGAACTCAGTTTTCTTTATATTGTATTCTACAAGGATGGAAACAAGGATATAATTATTTATTATTTATATAGATTGTAAATATCTTGTCATAAAAAAGTCTTAGCACATAATCAAAATTCACAGTATTCTTCTCTTTATGTGTCAGTTATCAGGGTATAGCTTGAGATTTAATATTTCACTGGGCAAGAAAAATAACCATATCTTACATAGAGTCCTTCAACCTGAAGACCTTAACTCATTTAATGATAATACCTAGATATATATGTATATATAATATACTTTGTTTAAATACATTGATACAATATTTACACTTTCAAAGCAAATGATCTGAATTTTTTTAAAGATTTTATTTATTTGAGAGTGAGAAAGAGAGATAGCGAGAGAGAGCACGAACAGGAGGCATAGAGAGGGAGGTGTAGAGAGGTAGAGGGAGAAGCATACTCTCTGTGAGCAAGGAACCCCACGCAGGGCATGATCCCAGGACCCGAGGATCAAGACCTGAGCTGAAGGCAGAAGCTTAAATGACTGAGCCACCCAGGCGCCCCATGATCTGAATTTTTATAAAAAGGTTTAGAAAATGATGCTTACTATAGTATAATTATTTATAACAGTAAACATTGGAAGCAAACTAAATATCAAATTTAATTTTATATCAAATCGTTATTGAAAGCTTATTTATCTCAACTACTATTTGAGCTTCTTGGTTATAACAGCAAACAAAAAAAGCCCCATATCTCACAGAGTTGAGATTATAGGGAGGAAGAGAGAAATAAACAATGTAAGAGAATATGTCATATAATATCCAGTAATGGTAAGTGCTCTAAAATAAAATAAGCTCAGGATAAATGGGTATTTTTAAATATAATTTAATAAATTTTAGTTTTTTCTATAATAGAAACACGATCACAATAACTCTATACTTACAACCCCCAAATTTAGGAAGGAATATATTCCCGAATTATGGTGAAAGGAATGTTATCTGATGGGAGTTGACTGCTTCTTCATCTTCTAATGAATACAGTATACCAGTGTAAATTTCAGAAATTTCAGAACAAAGAGGATCAGCTGTAATGAGGAATATAAAGAAGCTACAAGAATTAAATTACCTTCACAATGTTTAATTCTGTCTGTATTTGAAGAAGGATGCCAGGTATTAGTGACAGGTTTAAATGAACCTAATCAACAGATCTAATTCTCCAACTCAAAATTATTTTAATCTAAGGCTTTTCTATCATTATGTTAAAAAAAAACTCTGAGTGATATATTATTTGAATGCATAATGCTTTTACTCACCTAGTGTAAGACTATTGACCACACTGTAACCAGACATCTAAACCCTTTATTGGTAAGGCAGATTCAGCAAACAATTTGTTTCAGGAAGTACATATGTATTATATCATTGTTTACCTACTGCTAGTTTATAATTTTTGCCTTATATTTCTGCTATATTTTGAAATAAGAGAGGTATATTTGGTAATGTTATTTATTTTTATTGAATCAATTTTAAATTCCTTTACATACTTGTGACAATAATTTAAAAAGTTGTGAATAAAAATACTACTTATTAGATTATTTAATGTATCTAAGATAGGAAAAACATGTCAATGGGATGATCCCAGAAGCTCATTATTATTTATTGAAGTTGGAAGTAAAGTACTCTCGCTGTCTTAAATGTTATTCTTCTCTACATGAGTAATAAAGTTTTATTTCCATTAATGCTTCTTTCATTCTTCCATTGTATGTACTTACTGTTTTTTACATTTTCACTTATAAGAATCTCAATATTTTGTAATTAGTGCTTTTATTAAAGTCCCCAAAAAAGACCCTTCTTTTTCTATCCAGAGAAATTTTATGTTCCTGTTAGTGACACCTCCCTTCCCTTGAATATTTTTCTACCAAACCCAGAATTTATCATGCTTAGTCATCATACGTTTTCATAATCTAGCCCTTTGTTTTGTTCAAAGTTGCTATAAAAATTGAGCTTCTCTGGTACTCTTCATGGACTTGCAAAGCATTTTTAGCTTGTTTCCATGGGATTGTTTGCTGTTATTTTGTTTAGATTTTTGTTACACTGGAGAAGGTGGCCATTCATTCATTTGTGCTTTTATGTTTGTGGTTTCATTTTGTTTTACATTTGGGGGCCAGAAGAAAGTACTTGAAGTCTTGTATTTTTCCTGAACATGACTGAATAATATGATTGATTATATTCTAAAAAAAAGTGTAGAGTATAATTGTTAGAAGTAAGGCTTGTGGAATCAGACTAACATTCTGCTTCAGAATTTTTAACTCATCTGATTTACTTTAAAATGCTATCTTGATTTATTCATTGGTAAAATAAAGATAATTGTAGCACTCTCTGCATAGGATTTTTGGGAGAATTAAATCATCATTTATGTAGATACATAGCAGGATGTGCTATATATAATAATTGAGATCCTTCTCATTACTTCTTCTTCCTCCACATAGTTTTCCTTCACATCTCTTCTCTCCTTTCTCTTCTACCACAACCTCCTATCCTTATCATTTTCATTATTGCCAATATCATCACTGATATAATGGATACCTCAGGATAGTCAGAGGGATCTCATTTATTCAGCAATATGTATAAGTAACTATCAAAGCAAAGTGTTCTACTTGATCTTAAATTTTAAAAGAAGAAAAGACACCACGGGTAAAATTATCAGTGTTTAAGAAGAAGCCTAAAATATATTCCTTCATTACTTGTCTGTTTAGAGACATCAAAGTAATCATTTTGTCTGAAATTAATACTAGAGCTTCCAAAGTGAATATTTAGCCCCTTGTTTGGGGAGGGGGTGCTTTCATAAGTGGCTATACTGACATTGCTCCCAGATTCCTAAAAGGAATGGATGGTCACATTCTTGTTGTTTGGCTCTTCCAAGATGTCTTTCCTTCTTTTTGATCTTTTTCAAATTCTGGTCCTTATCATTGTTTCTACAAAGCATCAACTCTATTTAGCTAAATTAAAATCCTCCTGGCCATTAAACCCCTATCACTTTAAACAAAAGTCACACAAATCATTCATGTCTTTGTTATGAACTATCTTCTCTTTTTACTGATTTGTCCGATAGTTCTATAAAATCTAGGACCATAGCCCCAACTAGCCTTGAGACTTAGAGGTTACATATTTCCAAACTATTAAATAGTCTTCTGGGCTTTGTAATTGTTGCTTAATTATTATTTATTATGTAATTCAAATCACAATGACATGAGCTCATAACAAAAATGATATGGATGCATATAAAACATCCTTAGTGCAATCTTCAGTGATAGTTTTTAACCAAGTCAATTTTGTCTTTCATAGACTTTCAGAGGCTTTCTGTATGTTAACTCTAAGGGTTGGAAATGTATTTTCTACATATCACAGTTTTGTGACTGATGTTCTGGCCTTATTTCACAGTTCTTTTCTAAATTTCTTTATTTATTATTTACAGATATATATATATAATATTAAATACAAATCAAAACAAATCTCTCAAATACATCTTGATGCAAAGTTTCTCATGAAAAGTTTAATATTATATATTTTAATTGGCAAATAGTTCACATATTTTATATATATATGGTTATTTGACATATATGGTTATTTTACATATATATGGTTATTTGGCATATATTTTCAGTAGAAATGTTCCTACAATGTATAGTCATGCATGTTAAATTATATTTGATGTGTGGAGCTTTTTATATTAAAGTGACAGTGTTAATTTTTAACTCAGAGACAAAGGCATAATTATAAGAGGCAGGCAGAGATGTGTGATATTAATGTCATTAGATAGCAAATAGAATAAGAAACATCATTGACTAGAGAATATGTGAATATTCAATATTAGCAATAATGTGCTCAACCCCAATGTTTTGTTGCACATTTGTGCTCCTCCTTCTTTGTTTTTTCTCAAATATTCTCAAAAATAATATTTCCTTATAAAATGTTCTCCTTTTTGCACTTCATATCCACGGAAACATTAAAGTGAACAAAATATACTATAAAGAAAAAGTCAGCAGGCAATCCTGTTGAGGACCCAAGCTGCATGTGGAGATAAAACTAAAGAGTCTTATAGCCACATAATTAAAGTATCTATTCAGAAAATATAGAGCTATTCTAGAAGCACACACTTATTTTAAAGGACTTTGGAGAGGTGTTCTTTTTAAAATTTTTCCTATAGGGCGCCTGGGTGGCTCAGTTGGTTGGGCAACTGCCTTCGGCTCCGGTCATGATCCTGGAGTCCCAGGATCGAGTCCCGCATTGGGCTCTCTGCTCGGCAGGGAGTCTGCTTCTCCCTCTGACCCTCCTCCCTCTCATGCTCTCTGTCTCTCATTCTCTCTCTCTCAAATAAATAAATAAAATCTTTAAAAAAATAAAATAAAATAAAATAAAATTTTTCCTATAAAATTTGGAGTAATTTCAGTAATTTAGAGACTGGAAGAGAGTATCAAAAGATACATGGAGAAAAGTTTTAGTAAAGATATTTGTAGCAAGATATTTTTCTATGGTTCTTTCTTATTTATATTATTTTTGTTTTGTTTACTTTTACTTATGCATTAACTTTTGTTTTCAGGACTAGTAAAGAGATAGATATTAAATTGAATATAGACTTGGCAAGGGCAGTTATTACAAGCAGTGTTTTTAAAAAATGCATGAAACTGGTATTACTGTTGCAAAGTTATGATGAAAAAATCACAGAGAAACAATTCTACACATATTAAAACCTAGCTATATTTCATATAAACTCAATAATATTAACCTTCAAAATTTATATGATGAAGATGGGAATATGATTTGATAAAAGAAATAACTTTATTTTTATTTTTATAATTACAGAAATAATAAAGAGAAGATTACCAAAGTGACGTATGTTGGAAAGGCTATTTAGAAACTGAAATATAAATTGAGGTAATGAATATACAGATGATTTGCTTAGAGGTAACTGACCCTGAGCAAGTTGTCTAAAGCCTGTAAATACCAAGGCCAGAGATTAACTGGGCTTTTCCTTGTACATCCTGGAATAAGGTGTGTTTTTCCAGGAAAAGAGGCAGTGGTGTGTCATTCATGGGCACTATTCAATGGCCTGACAGCACAGAAATATTCCATAACTACTTTATAGAGGTCATCTAATCTCCCAAGGACTAATTAAAACTAGATATGTGTAAGTTATTAAAGTTATGACCCAATAGTCTTTTTCCACTAAGTAGCCTGCTGAATCCTTTTTGCTCAGGGGGCCTTGACATCTGCATTACCATTTTCTTCTTCAATTACTACTGATGTAGCTTCAGTAGAGTGAGAATGAATGTCATTCTGCCTTTGAAGCTTTGAAAGTTAATTTGTTTTTAAACTTGAGATTTAAACTCCATGAACCAGAAGTGTCAGAAATAAATATACATTTATATATTCTTGTGAGATGATACAGCTCATCAATGCTGTGCATAAACACGTACGATGAATCCTCAAAAGTGACTGACTTCTCAATTTGCTTCCACATAGTGTCAAACAGAAAAAAAGAACCTAAAACTTTCAGTAATCTAGAGAATGCCAAAACTCAATTACTTTGATATTATAAACAAAGTAACCAAATGAATAAGAAATGTGTCTTTTTTTAAAAAGTATGTTGTCGAATATAAGACAAGTGTGTTGATTTATTTTTAAATTTATATTCATAGAAGACTGCACTTTATATGAAACTGTTTATTTAAGTGATCTCTATTTATGTAATTGTGTGAAAAGAGTCTGATAAATGTAAAGGATAAGAAAGGGCTATCTTCCTCACCCATGATGGATGTGGCTAAACTTGTGTTGAGAATCAGGAAACATTTTTACCAGTACCAACCACTAAGAGTTGGGAACTCATAATGACATCGCTCATCATCTCACTAGAAGATCTAATCATAAACCACATTTTCTAAGAAATGGTTTCTATATTAACAATGTGATATAAAATTATAGTGACCACTAAGACATCTTTTTCTCGGTTAACCTTTTTCAGTAATGAAAATCAGCACAAATCTTAGAAATAGTAAGCATTCAATAAATTTATAATTTGACATCTTAAAATATGCTAGAGATTAAATTTGTTTCTACCAAGAAGTTTTCCATTATAAAAATGGGAAAAATTATTCCCAGTTCAAAATAATCATCTTGTCACACATTAGAAAAATGTTAATATTCCATAAAATGTATTTTATCACTATATAGATTTTTAAGTATAGAATATTTTTGCATGTGTCATTATCATTAATGTCCACCAGGATGGAGTTACAATGTGATTAATTTACATATCTTTCTAAGTATTATCTTTGAATAATATTCATTCATTATCCAAATCTACTTTGAATACCTAGTAAATTCAGGTACTGTTCTAGGTTCAATGGATACAGTAGTAAAAACTACAAAACGCCTATTCCCTATGGACCTTCTACTACATGGGAGGGGAGGCAGACAATATACAGATATCTAGAATGTCAGATGGTGGTAATTGTCTTAAAGACAAATAAAGCAAGGGAAATTAGATTTTAAATAACCATATGAATTGAGATTCATATTTTACATAATGTGGCCAAGAAAAATCTCTCTGATTAGAAGACAAAACCATACAGTAATTTGAGAAGGGAAAAATTCAACCTTAAGAATTATTAATTATAAAAGGGGATTAAGAGCAGCAACTCTCTGAACAGAAAAGCAACCACTTTCTGGAAGGTAGGCCATGAGGAGAAGTGAATACGAGGCGATATTCAGGAGGATAGACGGTGGGGGAAGGGGCCTCCATCTGCCATTTCTGGCAAGTGATAGAGCAGCACAGCACAAAATCGGAACTTACAGAAGTCGGGTCCACTGAGGGACGTCGCTCCAGTGGCTAAGCAGGGGGTGGAACCCTTTCAGGACAGTGTGGTCTCAGGACCCTTGGGGTCACAGAAAGACTGGGGGTGCCTGAGTGCGGCAGAGCTCCCAGGTATCAGAGCAGGGAAGCCAGCTGCAGAGACGGAGCCCAGGTGCAGGCTCTCAGCTCGGGGTTGTCATAAACCGTGATCCGGGGCACAGTCGGGCCACTGCTCCTCCAGCAGGGACCCAACAAGAGGCAGATCCGGGGAGACTCCCCTTCCTCCCCTGGGAGGAGCGGCGCGGGAGGGCACCACAGGGATCTGCTGGGTTTGGAGACTCCACATGGGGTCATGTGCCAGAGAAAGAAATGCTCAGTCACAGGCCGGGTGAGCAAGGAATGCGGCCGGAGACCGGGGGAGACGGGAGTGACTGACTGCTTTTCTCTGGGGGCGCACTGAGGAGCAGGGCCCCGAGTTCTCAGCTCCTCCGGCCGAAGATTGGGAGGCCGCCATTTTCACTCTTGTCCTCCAAAGCTGTATGGAAAGCTTGCAGGGAACAAAAGCTCCCGAGAGCAAACCCCAGCAGATTACTTAGCCCGGACTGGCAAGGGCGGGACAAATCCACCTCCAGCAAAGACATTTGGGAACCATGGCAACAGGCCCCTCCCCCAGAAGATCAGCGAGAACAGCCAGGCAAGACCAAGTTTACCGAACAATGAGAACGGTAGAACTCCAGTGCTACGGGAATACTGCACATAGAATTCATGGCTTTTTTCCCATGATTCTTTAGTCTTTCAAAGTTAATTTTTTTTAATTTTCTTTTTTTTTAATTTTTCTTTTTCCCTTTTTCAACCAACATCTTATCAATCCCTTTTTTAAAAATCTTTTTTATTTTTCATTTTTAGAGTCATATTCTAACCCTTCATAGTAGTTACCCTTATTTTTGGTATATATATATATATATATATATATATATATATATAAGTTGTTCTCTCTTTAAAATTTTGGGATACAGTTTCTTCTAACAGACCAAATATACCCTAAATCTCTAGTATATGGCTTTGTTCTAGTCTCCTGCCTGATCACATTCTCACCTTTTTTTTTTAATTTCTCTTCTTTTTTTCTTTCAACCAAATTCTTATCAATTCCTTTTATAAAATCTTTTATTTTTTATTTTTTTATTATGTTAAACACCATACATTACATCATTAGTTTCTCATGTAGCGTTCCATGATTCATTGTGTGCGTATAACACCCAGTGCTCCATTCAGTACATGCCCTCTTTAATACCCATCACCAGGCTAACATATCCCCCCAGCCCCCTCCCCTCTAGAACCCTCAGTTTGTTTCTCAATGTCCATAGTCTCTCATCGTTCGTATCCCCCTTTGATTCCCCCCTTCATTTTTCCCTTCCTACTATTTTCTTTTTTTTCTTTAACATATAATGTACTATTTGTTTCAGAGGTAAAGATCTGTGATTCAACAGTCTTACACAGTTAACAGCACTCATCATAGCAAATACCCTCCCCAATGTCTATAACCCAGCCACCGATCCCTCCCACCCCTCACAACTCCAGCAACCCTCAGTTTGTTTCCTGAGATTAAGAATTCCTCATATCAGTGACATCATATGATACATGTCTTTCTCTGATTGACTTATTTCACAAACTATAATACCCTCCAGTTCAATTTTCATCTTTGCAGTCATATTCCATCCCGTCATTGTATTTACCTTTATTTTTGTACATCTATAAGCTTTTCTATCTTTAAATTTTGGGAGGCAGTTTCTTCTAACAGACCAAAATACGCCCAAAATCTAGTGTGTGGCACTGATCTACGCAACAGCCTGATCATATTTGATCATATTCTTTTTTTTTTTCTTTATCTTTTTCTTTTTCCTTTTCTTTTTTCTTTCTTTCCCTTTCTTTCCCCCCGGCTTCAGGTCTCTTCTGATTTATTTAGTGTATATTTTTATGGGGTCATTGTTAGCCTGTTAGCATTATTTTCTCTCATTCATTTATTCTCCTCTGGACAAAAGGACAAGATGGAAAAAATCACCTCAAAAAAAGAACAATAGGCAACACTGACTGCCAGGGACCTAATCAATACAGACATTAGTAAGCTGTCAGAACTAGAGTTGAGAATGATCATTATAAAGAAACTAGCTGGGCTTGAAAAAAGCATGGAAGATATTAGAGAAACCCTTTCTGGAGAAATAAAAGAACTAAAATCTAACAAAGTCGAAATCAAAAAGGCTATTAATGAGGTGCAATCAAAAATGGAGGCTCTAATTGCTAGGATAAATGAGGCAGAAGAGAGAATTAGTGATATAGAAGACCAAATGATGGAAAATAAAGAAGCTGAAAAAAAGAGAGACAAACAACTACTGGATCAGAAGGGCAGAATTCGAGAGATAAGTGATACTATAAGATGAAACAATATTAGAATAATTGGGAACCCAGAAGAAGAAGAAAGAGAGAGAAGGGCAGAAGGTATATTGGAGCAAATTATAGCAGAGAACTTCCCTAATTTGGGGAAGGAAACAGGCATCGAAATCCAGGAGGCACAGAGGACCCCTCTCAAAATCAATAAAAATAGATCAACACCCCAAAATCTAATAGTAAAACTTACAAGTCTCAAAGACAAAGAGAAAATCCTGAAAGCAGTTCAGGACAAGAGATCTGTAACCTACTATGGCAGAAACATTACATTGGCAACAGACCTATCCACAGAGACCTGGCAGGGCAGAAAGAACTGGCATGATATATTCAGAGCACTAAATGAGAAAAATATGCAGCCAAGCATACTATATCCAGCTAGGCTGTCATTGAAAATTGAAGGAGAGATAAAAAGCTTCCAGGACTAACAAAAACTAAAGGAATTTGCAAACACGAAACCAGCCCTACAAGAAATCTTGAAAGGGGTCCTCTAAGCAAAGACAGAGCCTAAAAGTAACATAGACCAGAAAGGAACAGACAATGTATAGTAACAGACACCTTATAGGCAATACAATGGCACTAAATTCATATCTTTCAACAGTTACCCTGAATGTAAATGGGCTAAATGACCCAGTCAAAAGACACAGGGTATCAGATTGGATAAAAAAAACAAGACCCATCAATATGCTGTTTGCAAGAGACTCATGTTAGACAAAGACACCTCCAGATTTAAAGTGAGGGGGTGGAAAACCATTTACCATGCTAATGGACATCAAAAGAAAGCTGGGGTAGCAATCCTTATATCAGACAAATTAGATTTTAAACCAAAGACTATAATAAGAGATGAGGAAGGACACTATATCCTACTTAAAGGGTCCATCCAACAAGAAGATCTAACAATTATAAATATCTATGCCCCTAACATGGGAGCAGCAAATTATATAAGCCAATTAATAACAAAAGCAACAAAACACATCGACAACACAATAATAGTAGGGGACTTGAACACACCCCTCACTGAAACGGACAGATCATCTAAGCAAAAGCCCAACAAGGAAATAAAGACTTTAAAAGACACATTGGACCAAATGGACTTCACAGATATATTCAGAACATTCTATCCCAAAGCAACAGAAGACAATTCTTCTCTAGTGCCCATGGAACATTCTCCAGAATAGATAACATCCTGGGTCACAAATCAGGTCTCAACCAGTACCAAAAGATTGGGATTATTCCCTGCATCTTTTCAGGCCACAATGCTTTGAAACTAGAACTCAGTCACAAGAGGAAAGTAGGAAAGAATTCAAATACATGGAAGCTAAAGAGCATCCTACTAAAGAATGAATGGGTCAACCAGGAAATTAAAGAAGAATTTAAAAAACTCATGGAAACCAATAAAAATGAAAACACAACTGTTCAAAATCTTTGGGATGTAGCAAAGGCAGTCCTAAGAGGAAAGTATATAGCAATACAAGCCTTTCCCAAGAAACAAGAAAGGTCTCAAATACACAACCTAACCCTATACCTAAAGGACCTGGAGAAAGAACAACAAATAAAGCCTAAACCCAGCAGAAGAAATAATAAAGATCAGAGCAGAAATCAATGAAATAGAAACCAAAAGAACAGTAGAACAGATCAACAAAACTGGGGGTTGATTCTTTGAAAGAATTAACAAGATTGATAAACTCCTGGCCAGACTTATCAAAAAGAAAAGAGAAAGGACCCAAATAAATAAAATCATGAATGAAAGAGGAGAGATCACAACCAACACCAAAGAAATACAATTATAAGAACATATTATGAGCAACTACATGCCAGCAAATTAGACAATCTGGAAGAAATGGATGCTTTCTTAGAGACATATAAACTACCAAGACTGAAACAGGAGGAAATAGAAATAGAAGTACATAACCAGGAAGGAAATTGAAGCAGTAATCAAAAATCTCCCAACAAACAAGAGCCCAGGGCCAGATGGCTTCCCAGGGAAATTCTACCAAACTTTTAAAGAAGATTTAATACTTATTCTTCTGAAACTGTTCCAAAAAATAGAAATCGAAGGAAAACTTCCAAACTCATTGTATGAGGCCACCATTACCTTGATCCCAAAACTGACAAAGACCCCATCAGAAAGGAGAACTACAGACCAATATCCCTGATGAACATGGATGCAAAAATTCTCACCAAAATATTAACCAATAGGATCCAACAGTACATTAAAAGGATTATTCACCACGACCAAGTGGGATTTATCCCTGGGCTGCAAGGTTGGTTCAACATCCGTAACTCAATCAATGTGATACAGTACATTACTAAAAGAAAGAACAAGAACCGTATGATCCTTCAATAGATGCAGAAAAAGCATTTGACAAAGTACAGCATCCTTTCTTGATCAAAACTCGTCAGAATATAGGGATAGAGTGTACATACCTCAATATCATAAAAACCATTTATGAAAAACCCACAGCAAATATCATTCTCAGTGGGGAAAAACTGAGAGCTTTCCCCCTAAGTCAGGAACATGGCAGGAATGTCCACTATCACCACTGCTATTCAACATAGTATTAGAAGTCCTAGCCACAGCAATCAGACAACAAAAAGAAATAAAAGGCATCTGAATCGGCAAAGAAGAAGTCAAACTCACTCTTTGTAGATGATATGATACTTTATGTGGAAAACCCAAAAGACTCCACCCCAAAGCTGCTAGAACTCATACAGGAATTCAGTAAAGTGGCAGGATATAAAATCAATGCACAGAAATCAGTGGCATTCCTATACACCAACAACAAGAGAGAAGAAAGAGAAATTAAGGAGTCAATTGAATTTACAATTGCACCCAAAACCATAAGATACCTAGGAATAAAACTAACCAAAGAGGCAAAGAATCTGTACTCAGAAAACTATAAAATACTCATGAAAGAAATTGAGGAAGACACAAAGAAATGGAAAAATGTTCCATGCTCATGGATTGGAAGAATAAATATTGTGAAGATGTCAATGCTACCTAGAGCAATCTACACATTTAATGCAATCCCCATCAAAATACCATCCACTTTTTTCAAAGAAATGGAACAAATAATCCTAAAATTTGTATGGAACCAGAAAAGACCCCAAATAGCCAGAGGAATGTTGAAAAAGAAAAGCAAAGCCGGCGGCATCACAATTCCAGACTTCCAGCTCTATTACAAAGCTGTCATCATAAAGACAGTATGGTACTGTCACAAAAACAGACACATAGATCAATGGAACAGAATAGAGAGCCCAGAAATGGACCCTCAACTCTATGGTCAACTAATCTTTGACAAAGCAGGAAAGAATGTCCAATGGAAAAAAGACAGTCTCTTCAACAAATGGTGTTGGGAAAATTGGATAGCCCCATACAGAAGAATGAAACTGGACCATTTCCTTATACCACACACAAAAAGAGACTCCAAATGGTTGAAAGACCGAAATATGAGACAGGAGTCCATCAAAATCCTAAAGGAGAACACAAGCAGCAACCTCTTTCATCTCAGCCACAGCAACTTCTTCCTAGAAACATCACCAAAGGTAAGGGAAGCAAGGGCAAAAAGGAACTATTGGGACTTCATCAAGATAAAAAGCTTTTGCACAGCAAAAGAAACAGTCAACAAAACCAAAATACAACTGACATGATGGGAGAAGATATTTGCAAATGACATATCAGATAAAGGACTAGTATCCAAAATCTACAAAGAACTTATCAAACTCAACACCCAAAGAACAAATATTCCAATCAAGAAATGGTCTGAAGACATGAACAGACATATTTCCAAAGAAGACATCCAAATGGCCAACAGACACATGAAAAAGTGCTCAACCTCGCTCGACATCAGGGAAATACAAATCAAAACCTCAATGAGATACCACCTCACACCAGTCAGAATGGCTAAAATTAACAATCAGGAAATGACAGATGTTGGTGGGGATGCAGAGAAATGGGAACCCTCCTACACTTTTGGTGGGAATGCAAGCTGGTGCAGCCACTCTGGAAAACAGTATGGAGGTTCCTCAAAAAGTTGAAAATAGAGGTACCATATGACCCAGCAATTGCACTACTGGGTATTTACCCCAAAGATAAAAATGTAGGGATCTGAAGGGGTATGTGCACCCCAATGTTTATAGCAGCAATGTCCACAATAGCCAAACTATGGAAAGAGCCAAGATGTCCATTGACAGATGAATGGATAAAGAAGAAGTGGCATATATATATACAATGGAATATTATGTAGCCATCAAAGGGAATGAAATCCTGCCATTTGCAACAACATGGATGGAACTGGAGGGTATTATGCTGAGCGAAATAAGTCAATCAGAGAAATACCTGTATCATATGATCTCACTGATATGAGGAATTCTTAATCTCAGGAAACAAAGTGAGGATTGCTGGAGTGGTGGGGGGTGGGAGGGATGGGGTGGCTGGGTGATAGACATTGGGGAGGGTATGTGCTATGGTGAGTGCTGTGAATTGTGTAAGACTTTTGAATCACAGACCTTTACCTCTGAAACAAATAATACATTATATGTTAACGAAAAAGAAGATAGTAGGAAGGGAAAAATGAAGGGGGGGAAATCAGAGGGGGAGACGAACCATGAGAGACTATGGACTCTGAGAAACAAACTGAGAGTTCTAGAGGGGAGGAGGGTGGAGGGATGGGTTAGCCTGGTGATGGTTATTAAAGAGGGCACATACCGAATGAAGCACTGGGTGTTATATGCAAACAATGAATCATGGAACACTACATCAAAAACTAATGATGTATGGTGATTAACATAACATAATAAAATTTTAAAAATTAGCAATAAAAAAGGGGATTAAAGCAATGAGGAATTAGTGGCTAGGAAGTAAAGGAAACTAAAGAATATAGGGATTATAGATGTTAGGAGCAGCCACTTGGCCTCTAAGACTGAGATGGAGCACAAAACGAAGAGGCCTCTCCCTCCTCACCCAGGGCCCAGATCCAGTCCATGTTGGACAGGACATGGCTATGGCTCAATGGATGGCAAATGGATCACTCTGGTGCCACACCAGTGGAACTTCCTTGAAATCTGTCCTCTAGGGTGCTGGGGAAAACTATTCATTGAGACATGCCTCACCAAAGATATTTTACTACAAAAGCACCTTAGGGGAGTTCAGGGGGAAGTTGCTTGCTGCTGAGTGGTGCTGGCCTCCATGCTGGTGTAGTGGAGATGCCACATGTGCTATGCAAGCTCCATGCTTTCTCATATAGAACAATAGACCCAGGAAGCACACAAGCATCAGGAAGAAGATAGCAGAGTACACCAGAACTAAGGACCTCCATGGAGCACCATGAGTACAGATTTTTAGCTGGACAAGGGAAAGTAGTTAGAGGGACAAGATCCATTTTCACAGTTCAGACAATAAATGATGATTTGGAACACAGAGGAAATAAATAATTCATGATACATGTCAGAGAGTGAGGGAAAGCAGAGAACCTGAAGGAAATAAGGGAGCAGGTCATGCAAATACTAGGTTAAGAGCATTCTAGAGAAATGAAACTGGTGCAAAAGGCCTGGCTCCATAGCATGCCCCACATGTTGCAAAGTAACAAGGATGCTAGTTTGTCTGGAGCAGACAAAGGGAAGAGGTAGGTATAAAGCATGTTGGTAAAGCACCAGGAACAGAAGTATGGCCAAATACAGACTATCTTTTACTTTCACTGAATTGGAAAGCAATGAAACAGTTTTGAAAAGAGAATTAATATGATCTTTATTTATTGGTAAGGATAATTCTGGTTGTTTTGTTGAACATAGAGAATAAAAGTCAAAAATAAAATAGACACATGTTATAAGTCTATTATAGCAATCCAAGGAGAGTTACTGGTTAACTTGCCTAAAATGTTAATGGTAGAAATGGTAATCAGTGGTCAATATCACACACACACCCACAAACACATACACAGATTTAGAGACAGAGATATTGCATTGTATAAAAGAAAATAAATGCTAAAGAGGACTAAGTTTTGGTCTGAAAAAATAGATTTGTCATTTCTGAGTTGGAAAAGACGTCATAAAAACCATGCTTTAGATGAAAATCGGGAGATCTTTTTTGGATACTTCATGTTTTAGATGTCCTTTTTAGATCTGGGTGGAGACATCCCATGGACTTTTGCCTATACTGATACAGAGCTCACAGAAGAAGTATGGAGTAGAGGTAATATTTGAGACTCATCGGCATGAGATGGTATTTAAAAGTCATCCAAATGAATGGTAACACATATGGTAAGAATATAGTCAGAGGAATCAGAACTGAGCTCTAACTTCAGAGAGGTGAGGAGAAATCAGTAAAAATAATAGAAAAAATGGGCAGTAAAGAAGAAAATCAAAACAAAGTGGAAACTAATGAAGAAAATATTTTAAGAAGGAGTGATCAACTGTGATAAAAAATCCTTACAGGTCCAGTAAAATATGTCCTAATAACTGACCATTGGATTTAACAATATTATGATCACAGGTGATCTTTAGAAGATTATTTGGATAAACATGAGGTGTGGAAAGGTTGATTTTGAGGTAAATAACAGGGATAAGAATACACTGATGATAGTAATTCCACAACTGTTTAACGGTAAAGAGGATAAATAGCTCTGGATTCTACTGATGTACCATGAGAGATAAAATAGGTAAATAAGAAAGGATGGATTCAAAGTGAAGGCAGAGATGGGATGCCTGAGTGGCTCAGTCGGTTATGCACTTGACTCTTGATTTCGGCTCAGGACATGATTCCAGGATCATGAGATTGAGGCCTACATCAGGCTCTGTGCTCAGCATGGAGCCTGCTTAAGATTCTCTTTTCTCCTTCTGTCCCTCCCTGCTTGCACATTCTCCCTCTCTATCAAAAAGAAGAAAGAAAGAAAAAGAAAGAAAAAAAGAAAGAAAGAAAGAAAGAAAGAAAGAAAAAGAAAGGAAGGAAGAAAAAGAAAGGAAGGAAGGAAGGAAGGAAGGAAGAAAGGAAGAAAGTGGAGGTAGAGGAGGAAATAAAGATGATTGAATCATGGACTGAAGGTCCCAGTGTACTCAAATCTTTGAAATCAGAGGAAACGAGGGATGATCTGGAAAGATAAATTATACTGGTTGAAAGGAGAAATACCAGAAATTAATATTATGGAGAAACTGACATTATGCAGTTGTAGGTAATCAGGGCAGAAGATATAATCATTATATGAGAGTACATCAAGAACTGAGGAGTTCATATATTAATAGACTCATCAATGGTGTTATTGAAACAAACACAAATTATGAAAAAATAAGTTTTGAGATATGGAATCTAAAATTTTCAAATAATGAGGTTGTTGACTACATGCTTTGCATATAATTATATAAAAGAGTGGTATAATTAATGTCATGAATCATGGATTTCTCTGGATGTGAAGAATGAGAATCAACATTTTTAATATGTATCTTAAATGATTAATATATAAACCAATGGTCTTCTAGTATACATACTTCTGTTGTAATTGCTGAATTAATCTAAATCAATCAGCAAAATATGGGGGATGAATGTGGTTTTAAGACATAACTATTTAATGTCATAGGCATACAGACACTGATACACAAACATACAACAAAAATGAAGTTCCTTTGTTGTTGTAGAATCAATTTCGCATTTGTTCTAGTTTCTCAGGAAAGTTAAATGCCATCAAAATGTTTAGTAGAAATGAAAACAAAATGAGGGAAGTGCGATTCTGTGACAGAATTTTTTCCTAAAATGACATTTGGGTTTGCATTTGCTAAACTTCTTCCTTTTAGAATCTTAAATCCAAAATACATTTCTTTTTTCTGCCATTGACTTGGAAACATAAGAATTAGCTGATGGCACATAAATATAACCCAAACTCTAATACACATAAAGTCACTTTTAGAATGAAAATGCCAAATTCTTATTATTAGAAAACATACATTTTCATAATTGTGAATTTAATATAATGTTTTTTCTTCTTCATGAAGATTAATATAAATAATATTAGCTACCAAACAATGAAAAGTATGCAATGCACAGGCATATTTTATCTTCTTTAACAATGAGATAATTGAGACCCAGGATCCAGACTTTCTGGATTGAAATTCCGTTTGTCACTTATTAAGTCATATCAGGTAGTTCCTTGTCTTGCTTCAGTTTTGTCTTCCATAAAATGGAAATAACAACTGTTATCTATGTCATTGAGTTGTTACAAGGAAGGAGTTAAAACACTTAGATTGCTTGCAATAACAATACTGTTAATTATTATTCATTAGTATTAATCTTCACAGCAGCTTTGCCAGTTAGGTATTTATTTTCTACTTTTTAAATATTGTGAGTGGCAGAAATAACTTAACCTTATATTCAAAGAATCTGTGTCACTTGAATATTATATGTATATATACACACATATGTATATACACATTTATGTAAATACCATCACAAAACTGTAAGTGACAGAGCCAAGATTCAAATTCACATTCTGCCTGACTCCATCTCTGCTCTTTTTACTGTACCACTGCAATCACATTGTCCCTCATTCATAATATAATGTCACTTAAATTGCAGCTCAGATCTGAAAAATAAAATCATTGTCTTCTGTTTAGGCAATTGTAAGATCGTGAAGAAAATTCTAGAAAAATTAAAAAAATAAAAAGAATATCATAAGATGTGCAAATTTAGAAATCTCAATGTGTGATATTTAAATTGGGAACAGATGGCACATATATGTTAATAAGTTTTAAATACTACATAGTGTTATTGAAGTTGGTGGATTGAGGTGCCAGTTAATCTTTGATTTATGATATGAGGAGGACATAAGGTCCTAAAAAGTAAACGGGTGAAAAAAAAAAAAACTATTAAAAGCTCAATAGTTTTGTTTTTTTTTAAAAGATTTTATTTATTCACTTGAGACACAGAGATACAGAGAGGGAGAGAGAGAGCATGAGCAGGGAGAGAGGCAGAGGGAGGAGGAGAAGCAGGCTCCCTGCTGAGCCAGGAGCCTGATGTGGGGCTCGATCCCAGGACCCTGGGATCATGACCTGAGCCGAAGGCAGATGCTTAACCATCTGAGCCACCCAGGCGCCCCAAAAGCTCAATCGTTTTAAAGCAAGTTTTTAGGAATGTATCAATTAAAAAGAATCTACAAAATTGTATTCAAAGGGGGAAACTAAATTCAAATTAAAAAAAAAAATTCGGTATAATGCTTGAAGATCTCAATGTACATCTAAATTTAAGAAGTATTCTTTTTTTAAATATTTTATTTACTTATTTGAGAGAGCACAAGCGAGCTAGAGAGAGAGAGAGAGAGAAAGAGCATGAGCGGGGGGGAGGGGCAGAGGGAGAAGCAGAAGCAGGTTCCCCGCTGAGCAGGGAGCCTGACAGAGAGCTCCATCCCAGGACCCTGGGATCATGACCTGAGTTGAAGGCAGATGCTTAAACGACTGACCCACCCAGGTGCTCCTTAAGAAGTATTCTTACGTTTTAAAAATAAGTGGTTTTTAAATAAATAAGTAAATACAGAAATATAGGTAAATTAAATAAATAAATATGAAAATATTCCTCTGGGAAAATAATCATTAATTTGACACAACAGAGCTAATATATTCCAAAATTCAACCTCTTTTTGAATGATAAGCAATAGTAATAAGAATGTGTTAGAATCAGAAATAGAGGACAGTAATTTAACCACATGATATGGTAAATCATTTTTTTAATACAATAGCGATAAACCCCCAACAGATTCTAATACTTAGTTTAATGGTATATAATAATATACAGTATGCATAAAGAATAAGAGCAGCATTTTCATAAAATCTTGAGTATTTCTTATCTATTACTTGAAAAACAACAGAAAATTTTCAGGTTTATTACCACCTGTCATAGACTTTTGAAAAGAACAGCATTTTATAGCCCAGATACCTACTGGTTTTTAACAAGTTGTAATTCTTTCAATTATAATAAAAATAAAGTATTTTGATAATATTTAAATATTTATGTAGTACAAAACAAACTCTGATAAACATGCTATTTATACTGTGACTATGTTCATTATTTATACTCACTATTCTTATTTGCAATTTAACATCAAAAGAAGCCAACATTATCTTGTTGGAAATTTAATCCTTGAAAGTAAGCTAGTGAATCTCATCGCTGGATTTCCTCTGGTTTCTCCTCAAATAAGAGAATGGTATACATAGAGATGAGAACTAAAGAAATGAAGCCAGGATTTCTGCTCCTGCCAGGATGGCAGATTATATAGTGTTGAAGTCCTTCCCATTCAACTACAGCTAAAAATTTCATGAAACAAAATGTCTTTTGTTACTGAGTCTTTACAAAGTAAGACGAAGCTCTTAGGGGACAAGCAAATGAATTAAGAGCAGTGAGCATTAGCTTGAACATAAATGATATTATTTACGTAATAGATGGACTTATTTTTGTGCCATTGACAAGGCAGGAGAGGCAAACTTGAGACTAATGTTTAAACTTGAGAGCCAGCTTGATCAAAGTATAAGATTTATAATAATTAAGTAATTTTGTTTTATGAATATAACACATTCATAAGATAGGTTTTCCAAGTGCTCTTGCATTTGTCTCTGAGCTCTTTATTCTCTTTTATCAGTCTATTTGTTCTTTGATATGAAAATTTGAACTATTCTTATTATTTGCATCTGCCTATCCACAAGCAAGTCTCACAAATATACACAGGTGAGATTCTAAGACTCGATAATAATGTCCACTCTCCAAAATTAACATTGACTCTTGTGCAAATCCCTTCATATGTGATTCAGGAATGTGTAATTAACACATTAATTTATATGCAGATAATCATCTAAATGCCAAAACCTTTTTTAATTCAACACATTTTATCTGACTTTCAAATAAGAAGAGACATATGGCTCTAGATGTATATTAAACTCCATAAAATGAGAAGCATTGGAACAATTTCAAAGACATTTTAACTCTTTTGAAGACATATACACCACCGTCTCTTTATTATGAACAGAAGACAAGGCTAGGATGTTAATTTAATTTTGTTTACCAATCAGAATTTTATTTAAGCACTGAAAGTGATTTATAAATTAGTTCAGACAACTCTTCACACTTAAACATTTTTAAGATTAGACAAAGGCACAAAGATGTGTATCAATCAATGCCACGGTACTAATCACTGCTCTTCCCTCTCTGGTCCCATCACTACTGCAGATGCTGAGTCCATAATTTGTAAGCTCAGCCTCCGCCAGTTTCACAGCCAGTTCTGAATATGTCTGGCATTAAATTAGGCTTGGGATATATCTGGCCTATAATGAGGCATCTGGAGGTTCACCAGTATTTTTCTAACTTTGGAGATGTTAAAGAAACTATTACCCATGACATTTGTTAAAACAACAAGACTGACTTTATTCAGGGAGCCTGCCGTACTAGATAAGGGACCTACTACAATACAGTTTTGAATATATAGGGGCGAAGACTGGGCTCAACTCTGATTTCCTTTCTCAACAAGGAAGAATAGGAATTTATAGCCAAGGAGCAGGGTTATGGCATGTGGTGGTCAGTGGATGGAGAATTACTAAGAGGAGACATCAGGGCTAAGGGGGGGAATTCTGGCTAAACCCATCTAACAGGATCCTTACCGAATGCCAGAGTGATCCTGCATCACCAGGCAGATGGTTGGGGATGAGAAATTTGGTCAGAAATCCAGGGTAATTAGATATTGTGAGTGGGGTATTCTGGCTAAACTGACTTAGCAGGATTCTTACTAAAATTGGGCTCTTAAAGACATGCCTAAGGACGGGGCCTCTTGGAAAAGGAGCTCAGAGGAACCTGACTAGAGTTTGATCAAGGAGAAAATCTTTTTCTGAGAGGAAAAGATCAATTTCATTCTGAGCTATTATCTCCTTAGAAATTCAATTTCTAATTACACTATTTCTTAAAATGTCAATAATTTGGACTATGATGAAAGATGCAATAGAAATAAATAAATCACTATATCTCTTCAACCTGGCAGAAAAATAACAGTTGTTCATTCACTTTATCTTGTGGTTAACTATTCTTCACCTGTCACATTCATTTTATATTGTTCAAATCACCAAATAGAACTGTATTTCAAATTTGGATCATTCTCTCCAATATGTAGTTTAATTATCTGAAAATGGAGGAGAAAAAAACACAAAAGTGATACAGAGCTTAGTCTTTAAGTATGATATATATCATCAAAGGGCAGCAAGGGTGGAAACAGTAAGAAGAATTAGAAAATAACTTAAAATATGAATACTGCAGAGTTTGATATTGACTTTACTCAACAAGAAGAATTTGTAGTATGCCTATTTTATTAGTAAACAGAAAATAATCCTTAGTGTTGCAGAAACTATACTATAGTAAGAGGAAAGATACAAGAATCTCTTACATACAAACATACAGAAAGTGATTGGTATGTTAGAAGGATATAGTATCTGGGTATGTTTTTCAGCTGGAGGGGTTGTTTGATTATAGTGTGTGGGGGGGTGCTGTTTGCAGCATTAAATATAGTGGTTAAGAAGGACAAAATTGAGAAAATAACATTTTCTCAAAGGTTTGCAGAAAGGCTCCACTAAAAAAGAGAACTAGAGGCCAATATCCCTGATGAACACAGATGCCAAAATTCTCATTGAAGTACTAGCAAACTGACTCCAACATGAATTAAAAAAGTCATTCACCACAATTAAGTGGGATTTATTCCTGGGATGTAAGGTGGTTCAATGTTAGCAAATCAATCAACATGATACATCACATTAATAAAAGAAAGGATAAGAACCATATGACCCTTTCAATAGATGCAGAAAAAGCATTTGACAAAATACAGTACCCATTCATGATAAAAAATCCTCAACAAAGTAGGGTTAGAGGGAAGATACCTCAACATATGGCCATATATGAAAAACCCACAGCTAATATCATCCTCAATGGGGAAAAACTGAGAGCTTTTCTTCTACAGTCAGGAATAAGACAGGGATGTCCACTCTCACCACTGTTATTCAACATCATAATGGAATTCCAAGCCACAGCAATCAGACAACAAAAAGAAATAAAAGGCATCCAAATTGTCAAGGAAGAAGTAAAACTTTCACTACTTACAGATGACATGATAACCTATACCAAGAAACTGCTAGAACTGATAAAACAAATTCAGTAAAATTTCAGGATACAAAATCAACATACAGAAATCTGTTGCATTTCTATCCACCAACAATAAAGCAGCAGAAAGATAATTTAAGGAATCAATCCCATTTATAATAGCACCATAACAATAAGATACCTAGGAATAAACCTAACCAAAGATGTGAAAGACTTGTACTCTGAAAACTATAAAACAACGATGAAAGAAATTGAAGATGACACAAAGAAATAGAAAGACATTCCATGCTCGTGGATTGGAAAAACAAATATTGTTAAAATGTCTATACTACCCAAAGCAATCACACATTTAATGCAATCCCTATCAAAATACCAACATTTTTGACAGAGCTAGAGCAAACAGTCCTAAAATTTGTATGGAACTACAAAAGATCCCAAGTTGCAAAAGCAACCTTGAAAAAGCAAAGCAAAGCTGGAGGTATCACAGTTCCAGGCTTCAAGTTATATTATAAAACTGTAGTAACCAAAATTGTATGGTACTGGCACAAAAACAGACATATAGATAGATATAACAGAATAAAAGTCACAACTATATGGTCAATTAATCTTCAACAAAGCAGAAAAGAATATCCAATGTGAAAAAGTCTCTTCAACAAATGGTATTGAGAAAACTGGACAGCAACATGCAAAAGAATAGAACCACTTTTGGACCACTTTTGTACCTCATATATAAAAATAAATTCAAAATAGACGAAAGACGTAAATATGAGACCTGAAACTATAAAATCCTAGAGGAGAACAACAGGCAGGAACCACTTTGATATTGGCTGTGGCAACTTCTTTCTAGATATGTCTCCTGAGGCAAGGGAAACAAAAGCAAAAATAACCTACTGGGATGGCACCAAAACAAAAAGCTTCTGCACAGAAGAGGAAATAAACAAAACTAAAGGCAAACTACTGAAGGGAAGAAGATATTTGCAAATGATATATCTGATAAAGGGTTAATTTCCAAAATATGTAAAGAACTTAAAGAACCCAACACCCTAAAAAACAAGTAATCCAGTTAAAAAATGGGCAGAAGACATGGATAGAAAATTTTCCAAAGACATATAGATGGCCACAGGAAGAGATGCTCAACTCACTGATCATCAGGGAAATGCAAATTAAAACTACACCTTACACCTGTCAGGATGGCTAAAATCAACAACTTGAGACACAGGTGTTGGTGAGGATGTGGAGAAAGGGGAACCCTCTTGCACTGTTGGTGAGAATGCAAACTGGTACAGCTACTTTGGAAAACAGTATGGGGATTCCTTAAAAGTTAAAAATAGAATTACCCTCAATCTAGCAATTGCACTACTAGGTATTTACCCAAAGAATACAGAAATACTAAATCAAAGGGATAGATGCATCCTGATGTATATAGCAGCATTATCAAAATAGCCAAAATAGCCAAATCATGGAAATAGCTATATCTATATCTATCAATCATCTATCATCTATCTATCTATCTATCTATCATCTATCATCTATCTACATATTTACATCTTTCATATATTTTGAATTTATTTTTGAATATATATAACGGAATATTACTCAGCTATGAAAAAGAATGAAATCTTGCCATTTTTAAGGACATGGATGGAGCTGGAGAGTGTTATGCTAAATGAAATAAGTCTGAGAGAGGCAAATACTATATGATTTCACTCATGTGGAATTTAAGAAACAAAACAAATGAGCAAAGAGAAAAAAAGAGGTAAAGAGAGGCAAACCAAGAAACAGATTCTTAACTAGAGAGAATAAACTGATGGGTTACCAGAGGGGACATGGGTGGGGGGATGGGTTAAATATATAATGGGGATTAAGGGGGACACTTGTGATGAGCACTGGGTGATATATGGAAGTGTTGAATCACTGTATTGTACACATGAAACTAATATTACATTGTATGTTGACCAACCGGAATTTAAATAAAAACTTAAAAAAAAAAAAAGTCTTGCAGGAAGGGACAAATAGATTTAAAACTCTGTAACAAGCTGCATTGAGGCCTTCTAACTGGTTTCCATGTATCTACAGTTGCCTCACTACATTTTTATATAGCAGCCTGATGGGGTTTAGGACATGCTACCCCAAACTATGGCACCTTGGCATATTGAATACTTTAATCAGAAAGAATGTGACAAAATAGCGGAAGCAGGAAGATCGCTTTGACTATTCTCTTATCTTTCTCCCCTGAAACCTTCATGTGAGAGGTTCCTTCTCTATACCCAGAGAAAGGAGGATCCCTGTCTCCTAACAAAAAGGCCTTGCTAAGTCTCCCCCGGTTTACAACACTAACCTCATATTCTCTGACCTATTATATTTCTCCATGACTACCCATTCTTCATCAAACCTAGCGTAAATATATTGTACTCAGCTCCTTTTGTTCAGGTTTCCATTTCTTTATCAAGGCTCCCATGCCACATTAACTTATATTAAATAAATTTGCAGGATTTTTTTGGTTAATCTGTCTTTGTCAGTTTAATTTTGGAAAGAGCCACTAGCCTTAAGAGGATTAAGGAGAATTTTCCTCCCTTACAAGCCTAAGGGTAGGTTTTTATTACTACATGAGGTAGTATGAAGGGATGAGGCTAAGAAAATAATGACAAACTTCACTCCATAAATCTAATTTCTTGTTGTAAAACACAAATTTTTGCACAGATTATGGTAAACTCTATTTTGACCTGCGTACATGTATAACATTCATTTCTATCTGATTGAGATTGGTGGCCTATTTGGGGGGAGAGATAACTTACTGGTTTTTATGAAGAGGGTTTTGTATTTCTTTCAACAATTTTGATACTTCTTTATTTTTCCCATACAATTACCAATTTCATATAGGTTTTCAATTCTACTGTTTTAAAGTTATTTATAATGTATTTTATTTTTTTAAAGATTTTATTTATTTATTTGAGAGAGAGAGAGTGAGAGAGCATAAGTGGGGGGGGGAGGGAGAGGGAGAAGCAGACTCCCTGCTGAGGAGGGAACATGACCAGGGGTTCCAACCCAGAACCCTGAGATCACGACCTGAGCCAAAGGCAGACACTTAACCGACTGAGCCACCCAGGAGCCACTATAATGTATTTTAATATAAATTTGATTTCTTTTGTATTTACAATTAGATGCTTTTTAAACATTTCTGATGCTTTTTAGTTGTACATTGTGTCTTTTTACCTTGACCTTACTTCCCAAAAGGCTTTTTTTTTCTGTCTTCAAGAACTACCTTTTAGTTTTTTTAAAAAAGTTATATCCCTGTATTGTTTGGTTTTTAATTTTATCAGTTTATTAGTTCATATTGTTTTGTTTCTTTTCTTTCTTTTTTTTTAGTTGGAAACAGTACACTACTTTTCAAATTTTTGTTTACTAATCAGTTTATAAATTTCTACTCAATGACTACATTGTCAAAATCAATAACTTTGGATATATCACGTTTTTGTTTTCATTACTTTTATCACAATAATATTAATACGACATTCCATTTTATATCCCTTTGCATATTTTTACACTCAATTTTATTTTTGTCATGATGTTAATAATGCTACAGAATTGACAATATATGTGTGCTATAGTTTGTTTTAATTTCCAATTTTTATGACATTTGTGATTTATAATTATGAAAATGTGTTTTATGTGAAAATGTATTTCTGTAAATTATATTTTTCTACACTTGATGAAGAAAAATTAGTATTTTTTTGCATGTATTTGCATCACGTAAGTGCAAAATGTAGTTATCACATTGAATAACCATATGTGTACTTGTATATTCATTTTGATGGCATTACTTTGTATTAGAATTAAAATTCACTCATTCTCATATTTCTCACAAACATGACAATCCTTGGTATCTAATACATGTTTGATGAAAAAATTAATATGTGAACCAGACTAATAGTCCTTTCCATTTTCTTCAAATGTAAAGTTTGTTAATTTACTGTTACTTATAGACTTTACCTTTAGTACCCACTGATGGCATTCTCCCAGTCACTCTCAGCAATTACTTCCCTAAACAATGTAGGACAAATTGTTTTGTTAATTTGTATTGTTTCACAGTTGTCTGAGCTTCCCAAATCTCGGATTTCTGTGAAAAACTTTTTTTTTTCTTTCTTTCTTTTTTTTTTTTTTAAGATTTTATTTATTTATTTGTGAGAGAGACAATGAGAGACAGAGAGCATGAGAGGGAGGAGGGTCAGAGGGAGAAGCAGACTCCCCGCCGAGCAGGGAGCCCAATGTGGGACTCGATCCCGGGACTCCAGGATCATGACCTGAGCTGAAGGCAGTCGTTTAACCAACTGAGCCACCCAGGTGCCCAAGATTTCTGTGAAAAACTTTTAAGTGTTTCTTCTACACTTCATGTTGGCAATTATGCAATTTCAACTCATGTATGTAGCTGTCATTCATTTATCAAGCTTGTCCCTCCTACTAGAACTGTGTTTTTAGAGGCAATATTTCAATGTTGATTCATGGGCTGTGTTCCAGGCCTTCTTTCTGGTTAATATAAATATAGTTGAAGTCAGCTGGTGAGGGGAAAAAGCAATTTCCAAACTAGGCATATACGCAAAAAGGCAATCCTCGTCACATATCCAGACACATTTTAAAAATAATTCCCTCAAAGGAAAAGGGTAAAGAGACTTACATAATTATGGTATATCAAAATTTACAGCACTATTTCTTCTTCTATGCTTTACCTTTTTAGAAAATGTTTAATTGTATCTTCAGTAATTTCTGTCTTACTCAGATATGATGAAAGAAAGAAGCTACACCATTGAAAGCAATATTAATAGAGGGTTTAAGGATACATATTACTAGATAGATAACAGAGTTATAACGAAAGTTTTAAAGCTTGTCTACAGTTATGGAAAGAGACACTAGAAAGACTGCTGATTCTTTCATATTAGCGAAAGGTACTTTTACCATTTTCATCCCTCTTTCAACCTAAATCTAAAATAAAGAGGCCAAAAATTGTAAACTTTTTTTGTCACCATGCTCTGGACTGTTAAAGTGCTTTCTAGCCAAGAGCTATTACCTGCTTTTAATGGAATCCCTTTCTGCTTCATTGGCTTCTGGGATACATAATGATGCCAAACTATGTAATAGAATGTGGAGTGGAATTCCTTTTGCTCTCACATTGGTAAATAAGCCCTCAAGCAGACAAAAGGTAAGTGCCCATTCTAAACAAAGCTGTAACTACTTTTGGCCAGACTCACATTAGGGCTTATACATAAGTGACCCAGAGTTCACACTCCTGGGCTGATTTATCCTCCTTATCTCTGCTCATTTGAGTTCAGTGTCTGCTGTGGTGGAGAGCTCGCAGCATGCTGACAGATCTCTACCTTTCCTTTCCTCTTCATGCCTGACTGATTGCTTTCATTGTCACTACACAACTTGATAGGCTGTGAGCAGGACTAACCCTGAGCTACTGAGGAGTTATCATCCTTGAGAGACACCCTCAACCAATACAGAAACAGAACTGGAACCTTCAGTGGATTCTCCATTCCCACCATCTCCACTGAGGTTGAGCCCTAGTTGTTCATCATGGTAAACTTCTCAGTGACACCCTCTTATTAGCTTTTCTCGTTTTCCTTCATTTTATTCTTCCCTTCTTCATTCTTGTGCTCGAGGGTTACCTTCCAACTGAATTGCACCTAAATTCCTCTCTCAGGGTCTTCTTTTGAGGGAAAACCAAGTTAAGACAGTCCCCATATTCACAGTTAAATATCAGTAGAATATTAGAGGGGGGGAAATTATGGAAAATATGAATAAAAAATCTAGTGGGAGAAAGCTGTGGTTTCTCCTTCACCATCACTCAATTGGAGTGCATCTTTCTTTGCTCAGGCTAAGCAATGGCAGTTCCAGGAAATCCCTGGCAGATGTCCAGGACGTCTGAAAGATGGAGAGACCAGTATTTGATTGATTAGTAAGAGAATTTTTGTCTTTCCTTCAGTACCCACCAATAGAAAGGGGTAACTAAAACTAGAGTGAAATGGCAGAAAAGGAATGGGATAATGACAGAGCAATTTACATTTCTATTATTTCCTATGGGACAATGGGCATCAGAGAGTGTTACTGTATTTGGGTTACCTTTTTAGTGCTCCAAGCAAGACAACTTCTCCTGGACTTTGGGACTTCAGTAGACAGAGGCTTTAAACCCTAACAGAATGAGAGTTAATAAATCTGGAAGGCCAAAAGGAGGTAGGCTTCCCATGTCAGGGAGTTCCCTTGTAGATCAAGTGAAGAATTTATGCATGCTATCCCATGATAAAAGCAGGATTTGTATTTCTATAATCCAGAGGGTGTTGATAAACAGCCAGTGTAAACTAAAAAAAAGAAGGGATACTTGGAAGAGGACAGAATCCATGAAAGGCAGAATGGAGCCTAAAAGTATGCCGTATACTTCTTCTCTGCCAAATCTATTAATACATACCCTGGCTCATTTTGGAGAAAGGAAAGGGACAAGATGAGGTTGGAAAATGGCATGAGATAAAATTTAAAATTGGTTTGACTAGACTTTTAAAAATTTGAAACTGACATGATCATATGACTGAAGAATTTGACAAAATTCAACACCCATTTATGATTAAAACACTCAACAAAGTGGGTATAGAAGGAACATACATCAGCATAATAGAGGCTATCTATGACAATCCTGTAGCTAACATCATAGTCAACAGTGAAAAACTGAAAGCTTTTCCTCTAAATCAGGAGCAAGACAAAGATGCCCTCTCCCAACACTTTCATTCTACATGGTATTGGAAGTCATAGCCAGGACAATTAGGCAAGAAAAATAAATAAAAAGCATCCAAATTGGAAAGAAAGAAATAAAACTGCCACTATTTACAGATGACATGATATTATATATAGAAAACCTTAAAGCCTTTACCAAAAAACTGTTAAACTATTAAGCAAATTCAGTAAAGTTGCAGGATACAAAATCAGTCTTCCGAAATCTGTTGCATTTCTTTACACTAATAACAAACTAACAGAAAGAGAATTTAAGAAAACAATCCTGTTTACAATTGCATCAAAAAGAATAAAATACCTAGGAATAAATTTAACCAAGGTGATGAAAGATCTGTACACTGAAAACTACAAGCCATTGATGAAATGAAGAAGACACAAATAAATGGAAAGATATTCCATGTTCATAAATTGGAGGAATTAATACTGTTAAAGTATCCATAATACCCAAAATAATATACAGATTCAATGCAATCCCTATCAAAATACCAATGATATTTTTTATAGAAATAGAACACACAATCCTAAAATTTGTATGGAACCACAAAGACTCTGAATAGTCAAAGTAATTTTGAGAAAAAAAGAACAAATCTGGAGGCATCATGCTCTCTGATTTCAAACCAAATTACAAAGTTACATTGATCAAAACATTTATGGTATTGGCATAAATCAGACACATAGATCAGTGGAACAGAATAGAGAGCACAGAAATAAACCCACACATATATGGTTAATTAATTTAGGACAAAGGAGGCAAGAAAATACAATGGAGAAAGAACAGTTTCTTTAATAAATGGTTTTGGGAAAACTGGATAGTCACATTCAAAGGAATGAAACTGGACTGCTATCTTACACCATACACAATAATTAACTCAAAATGGATTAAATATTTGAATGTAAGACCTGAAACCATAAAACTTCTAGAAGAAAACATAAGTGGTAAGTTCCTTGACATTGTTCTTGGCATTGAATTTTTGGATCTAACTATAAAAGCAAAGGCAACAAAAGCTTTTACAGATGGAACTACATCAAATTAAAAAGCTTTTGTACAACAAGGGAAATCATCCACAAAACGAAGAAGCAACGTACTGAATGGGAGAAAATATTTGCAAATCATATATCTGATAAGGGGCTAATATCCAAAACATATAAAGAACTCAACCCAATAGCAAAACAAAAAACAAGCCAAAAATCCCAATCTGATTAAAAAGGGAATCTAAATAGACATTTTTCCCAAAAGACATACAGATGGTCAACAGGAACATGAAAAGATGTTCAATATCACTAATTATCAGGGAAATGCAAATCAACACCATAATGAGATACAACCTCCTACCCGTTAGAATGGCTATTATCAGAAAAACAAGAAATATGTTAGAGAGGATGTGGAGCAAAGGGAAACCTTGTACACTCTTGGTGGGAATGCAAATTGGTTTACTTATTTATTTTTTTTTTAAAGATTTTATTTATTTATTTTACAGAGAGAGAGAGAGTTAGCGAGAACAGAAACACAAGCGGGGAGAGTGGGAGAGGGAGAAGCAGACTCCCCGCTGAGCAGGGAGCCCAATGTGGGGCTTGATCCCAGAACCCTGGGACCATGACCTGAGCCGAAGGCAGACGCTTAACGACTGAACCACCCAGGAGCCCCATGCAAATTGGTTTAGTGACTATAAAAACCATGGAGTTTCCTCAAAAAATTAAAAATAGGTTGACCATGTAATGTAGCTATTTCCCTTCTGCATATTTGTCTGAAGAAAACAAAAACACTAATTTGAAAAGATATATGCATCCCTGTGTTCTTTACATCATTATTTATAATAGCCAAGATGTCTATCTTATGTCAAGTAAAATCAGTCACAGAAAGGCAAATGTTGTATGATTTCACTTATATGTGGAATCTAAAAAAACAAAACAAGCAAATAAAAAAAACAAAACTCACAGAGAACAGATTGGTGGTCATGAGAGGGGAAGGGGTTTGGGGGTTGGGGGGAAAGGGTAAAAATAGTCAATCATATAGTGATGGAATGTAACTAGATTTATTGTGGTGATCACTTCGTAGTGTATACAAATATCGAATTATTATGTCCACATGTAAAATGGATATAATGCTATTTGCCAATTTTACCTCAATAAAAAATGAGAAAATTAGGAAAAAAGATTTCCATGTAACTGTTGTCACCTCTGTTAATGATGATATTCAATAAGTAATCATCACAAGCAGGTCAGGTAGGATTTTACCGTGTTTCTGACATATCTTTGTGCAATTTGCTTTTCAGTCTGAGAGCTGTATAGTTAATCAGAACTGTTACTAAAAGAAAGTGTTAAATCATAAGAGACTGCTACATCCAACTATTTCTGAAGTGCAACTACAGCAATTCTCTGTAGTTCAATCTTATAACTGCTTCCAAGTTGTGAACACCAGAGAGATTCTTTTTTTGTAAATTATTCTTCACTAAATTTCCATTAAGTGTATATAGGTTTACAGTACACATATATTTGTTTTTCAATACATTTTTCATTTCAATATAATAATTTAAAATTATTCTTCTCTTTCTTATCAAATTATGATACAAAGTACTCTAAATTGCATTTCTTTAAAAATTTGCTTAAAAGAACCAACATTTAGGCTGCTGAATTTTCTAGAAAACACAATCTATAAAAAATAAAAATATGTATAATAGTGTTTAAATGGAAAGGACTGGTTGTTTTGTTAATTTTTTAGTAAAATGCTATGCACAAGTAGGAATTAATAACTGCCAACTCAGGGCGCCTGGGTGGCTCAGTTGGTTAAGCGACTGCCTTCGGCTCAGGTCAACTCAGAAATAAAGTGGGAGTCCTTTGCAATAATCATGTAATGATTGGTATGGTATGGTAGTGGTGATGGTAAACTCAAATAAAATAGAAATAATTATTTGGATTATTTTCTGACTTTGGACATATAAAGTTTATTTAATCGCATCATTTACTTCACTGAATATTTCATAGTTAGTCCTGGACAAGTCCATGCCTGATTTTATACCTTATTTATTGGCATTTAATATATTTACACTCTCTTCTGCTGCCGCATCAAAAGTTTGTTTTGAAATAAACTTTTTTCAAATTTCTGTTTTTTATACTTCCCAAATATTTACTGTTGTTTAGAATACTTGCATTTTAAAATTTGCATAATTAGTACTGACTTATGTATCTCTTACCTCTTCCCTTAGCCATAGCCAGAAGTCCCTCCAATACACTATATTTTTCTTACATTGTTATACAAAAGCAAAAATTAATTCATGTCTAAATGAATTCATGTTTATCTTTTCCTCTAGATTATGAATTCCTGGATTAAAGTTTTCCAGAATAAAAATTATCCTTGTTATTTTCCAAATCCAGTTTTTTTTTCATATGAAAGAAATACAAAATTTAAGAAGATATACCCTGAAAAAATTAGGCATGGTTGGATATTTGTCCAAAGAGTGCTTAAGGGTGCTCCGTGAAAGTAAACTTAAAAAGGCTATATACAGAGTAGAAGCCATGTTATGCTCCAATATACCATTACAGAAAATGTAACAATCCAGAGAAATTTTGAAGATATGAAAATAAAAAAATTTCAGCTGGAATATGAATATTTAAGGACGAGTTAAATGTTGGGGTCGATTAAATATATTTCAGTTTTATTTTTGTTACCATTGTAGATCTAAAAGTTATTTAGGAGTACACACTTTAATTATTCATAATTCAGTTGGCTAGGGTTTGTTAAGGATCATTAAAGTTGTATTATGCCTAATTCAGCTTGCTCATAAAATTACCATGTTTCATGTATTAGAATTAGTTTACTCAGACAATAATTACAAATTCTCTAATTTAATTTTCTTTTAAATATTTTAAATCTTATAATAAAGGAAGCTAAATATGTCTGATCATAAGGTAAGTAATCTGAAATATCTTGGCTTCCCTTTGGTGAACTTGAAAATAGGTCAGATCATCAGTATTATGGTAAAACAGTGCAAAATACTACGTTTCCTGAAGCCAATATTTTCCTTAGAATGAAGTAAGCAGTCTCCTTCCAAAAAATTAGTTTAGGTTAAAAAGTATTTTAAAAAGTCACATAAATGTCAATATAATTTTTCCCCATGGAACATATTTAATCAGTGCTACTGTATTAGCCTTCACCACTGCTTAATTTTATTTTGTTATTTTCTTATTTCATGTTTTATTAGTTTTTTTTTCATTTATAATAATCAGTTTTCCTAGATTTTTTCTTCTTCTACTTAACTTATTAATCTATTATCCCTTATGTTATTCTATTATAATTTTCTTTGTAAGAGAACTGGAATCTAAACAAATGGAAAAATGTATTTTGCCCAGGTTTTATAGAAATTTCTTTGGGGGATGTACCCACCATCAGTGTACTATGGAGTCAAGTCCTAATCTACAGGTTGCTTTGTGGCTCTTGTTTTTCTCCTTACTCTCAATATATTTCTGTATTGTGTTAGCAATTTTACTAAATTACTACATTTATTTATTGGTTCTAATACGTTTTTTGAGTAGTTTTTAAATTTTTCTACAGAGGGGTGCCTGGGTGGCTCAGTCATTAAGCGTCTGCCTTCGGCTCAGGTCGTGATCCCAGGGTCCTGGGATCAAGCCCCACATCGGGCTCCCTGCTCCGTGGGGAAGCCTGCGTCTCCCCTCCTTCTCCCCCTGCTTGTGTTCCCTCCCTCGCTATGTCTCTGTCAAATAAATAAATAAAATCTTTAAAAAAAATAAAATAAAATAAAATAAAATTTTCTACAGATAGCATGATGTCATCTACAAATAATTCTGTTTCTTCCTGTCAAATGCAAAAATCAGTTGTGTTTCTATACACTAAAAATGAACTATCCAAAAAGAAATGAAAACAATCCCATTTACAATAGCAATAAAAAGCATACAATACTTAGGAGTAAACTTAATCAAGGTGGTGACAGTCTTATAAACTAAAATCTACGAATCAATGATAAAAGAAATTTAAGAAGACACAAATAAAAAGACTTTCCGTGTTCATGAATCAGAAAAATAATATTGTTAAAATATCCATATTACTCAAAGCAATTTACAGATTCAATACAATCCCTACTAAAATTCCAATGACATTTTTTAAAAAATGTAATAAACAATACTAAAATTTATATGGAACCACAAAAGACCTCAAATAGCAAAAAAAAAAAAAAAAAATCTTGTACACAGAAATATGGCAAATGATGACATTAGCTTAGATGATCTCTTGGACATAATTGCCATGTTTTGTTTACGAACAGTGATGGTGGTGATGACATCATGAGGTGGTATTCTTGGGGAAAGCAAAGAGGGGGCTAGGGTCTCTTCTGTTGTTTTTCTGATATGTCCAGGCCAGAATCACTAGTAACAAGTAGAGCACTGTAGGAATTTTCTGGCAGTCAGTCAGTCCAATATACATGTTTCCCTCTTAGTAATATATTTACATATGTATATATCTATATCTCCGTCTATATTTCTAGTAGATATTTTAGATATATAAATATATTAGTGAGTTTCTTTATGATTGCTCATATCTATTGCTAGATAGATAAGTGCATATACATAAACAATATGCATACATGCAAAATAATATTATACACATTTGCTATAATGGCTATTTATGTCAATAGTAAGGCTTATCACTATTATTATTATTATTATTATTATTATAGGATTTTATTTATTTATGAGGGAGAGAGAGAGAGAGTGAGAGAGAGCATGAGCAGGGGGGAGGGGCAGAGGGAGAAGCAGACTCCCTGCTGATCAGGGAGCTGGATATGGGGTTCCATCCCAGGACCCCTGGATCATGACCTGAACCGAAGGCAGACATTTAACCGACTAAGCCACCCAGGAACCCCAATAATAAGGCTTATTACTAATATAATTATCATGACTGTTTTACCAATATGAAACTATATTTATGTAGTTTTTTATGGGTATAGTGCTTTGGATTTCTTTGGGGTCAAGACTAATGTGTCTTATTGTGAGCATGGTGGTTTTGCTCAATTTGATTAGATAAAAATGTAATTCACATATTTATGTCCACTTTTCTTTAATATATATATTTTTAATTTTATTTATTTTTGAGAGAGAGAGAATGACAGAGAGAGAGAATGAGAGGGGTGAGGTTCGGAGGGAGAAGCAGACTCCCTGCTAAGCAGGGAGCCTGATGCGGGACTCGATCCCAGGACTCCAGGATCATGACCTGAGCCGAAGGCAGTCGCTTAACCAACTGAGCCACCCAGGCACCCCAATGTCCACTTTTCAAAATACAAAGACAATTCCAAATTCACTTTAAGAAATATTTTATCAAAACTAATTTTATTACAAAATTCTTTATCGATAGCAATAAAACTTAATCTCCAAGGAATATTATATGGACTAACATACAAACATGAATATAGTTGTCACCTCTTAGCTTATCATTTTCTGTAGCCAATATGTAAGCTTTATAATTAATTACAAATGTTCTTCCAAACATTTTAAGATGACATTTTTCTTTAAATCTACTTTCAGACATATTTGTTACTAAAAATTGTTTTAGACACCTGCTTACTTTCTTATGCTTTTAGCTACAGGCAAAATTTCATCTTGTTAAAGATGATACTTGTGTGTTTCTTATTTGGGAATGCTATAACAATTCAGTCTCAAACTATCCTCTAAAAACTCTAAGTATCTTATATCACATACCTTTCTACTTACTGATGTAAATAAAAGTGAGAAACAATGTAATTTGTTAATCCTCAACTTTGTGAGTACTTTTGTGGCATACATATGCTGTGCGTGTGTGTGTGTGTGTGTGTGCTTGTGCATATTACAATGTAGGCTGAGTTGGGAGAGACTGAAATCAACTATTTCTTTTTGTTATTAAAAAATAGCCATATAACTATTACCAGATATGAAAACTGATATTCATGCATAACAGCTGAAAGCCAGTCAAAATTCTAGATGCAGAAGTATTTATGCAAGGGAGAGCAATATTTTTCAGTGAATAAATATATATCAGATGCCACTTAAGCCCAAAAATTATTAGGAGCTTATGAGAGATAATTCAAATGTCTGAACATATTTTAAAGCTTTAGTTGTTGTTAACAAAGTTTGGTGTATACCACAAATAAATGGGCTCTGGCTTATTTGATGTATTCTTTCTACTCTGTTCATGGAAATGTAGACTGCTGAAGTCCAAATTCCATTATGGTGGCTAGTACTGACTGCACAAATATTTGAAATGAATCAAAGTAAATTTGTTCCTGTTTTACCACAGATAATGACATTACCAAATTGCATCTTATACTTCACATAAGTATATATTTTAATTAAACAAGGAAAATGAAAAAAGTTAGAAATTTTTATCCAAACTCTGCCATTATTATTTTTCTTTATTGATCACACTTGATTCTGATTGATTTTGAAGGATAATAATATATTTCAAAGTCTAATTTTAGATCAGCAGTGTTCAGAGTGATATTAAAAAAAATCATTGGGGTGCCTGGGTGGTTAAGTCAGTTAAGCATCCAACTCTTGATTTGGGCTCAGGTCACGATCTCAGGGTCCTGAGATTGAGTCCCACGTTAGACTCTGAACTCAGCCTGGGGTCTGTTTGTTCCTCTCCCTCTACTCCTCCTCCCACTTGCTCTCTGTCTCTCTCTCAAATAAATAAATAAAATCTAAAAAAAAAAATCATTTAATTTTCATGTTATACCTTTGATTAAAACCATTCTTATCTCTTTTGGTGTACTAAGTGATCCTATTTCATTATGCATCACAATTGAAGCAGCTGTGCCATAATTAGCATTTATATTTACATTTTTATTAAAGTTTTTGAGTTATACTTAAGCTAAAATTTGGAGCTCAAAACTATTAATAGGATAATATATTCACTAGTAATCATTAGTCCTTAATTTTATATGGAATTGTTGAAGATACACATTGATGCAGCCTAGTCTGCACATCATTAAGAATATATGCAAGTGTTGACATTCAACCAAGAGGATAAACGTTTTTTTAAAAAATCACATTGCCCAAGACCAGTATCTGACACTACACTCTTGAGATACAACTGAGAACCAATTCCTTTGCAGCAATGAGATAGCTAACTTCATAATATGTGTTTTGATTTCAAATGGCCACTCAGTTTCATCTCCATTCAATACCTACCTGTCTTTTTAACTCCATACAGATACACCAGTCTAAAGCAATCTCTTGCCATAACACTGGTAAAACTTTTTAGGCATAGAAATCAAAAGACAATATATTCTCCTTTAAGTTCTGCATAAAACCTATGTTGATAATGTCTTCATTCACATCTCTTTTTCTAGCAATAGAGCTTGTCTATATAAATTATAATGTATTCCATATTCTATACTTTATATTTTGTTCATCTTAACAATCTTAGCTAAGTAATGCATGTTTTAAAATGCTTACATATTACACATTTATTGGTTTTCAGATATTATCATCATCAATCAGTGTTATTTTATTCAATTAACAACCTACTTAAATATGTCTAGAACATAAACTACCTTGTAAATTTTAGGAATGTAGACTTCTAGGATGGCATAATAATGAGGGGCTTGTAGACAAGTAAACAATTTTTTTGTAATAACTCATAGTAAATAATAAGGCAGAGGTTGTACATAGCAAGTTAAGGTCATGAGAGTAAACGCATATAATCTACTCTTGTCTAGAGAGAAAAATATCCCAGAGAAGATAGTTCATATAATGGCTCTTGAATACTGTTTGGGAGTTACTCATGCAGATGAGGTTTTATAAAAGAGACTAACAAGAAAAAGGGAAAGCTACATGATCAGATATTAAGGAATCATATGGAACATGGCTTATTTGAGCATATTTAAGTATTTTAATATGAAAGAAAAGTAGGAAGATGTGGCAAGATATAAGCCTTGAAATATTTCTGAGAGTCAAATCATGAACAGCCATAAATGACAAAATAAAAGTTTTAATTTATTTCAGAGATAATAAAAATTATAGAAAGATAATAGTGGTATCATTATAAGGATGTATTAACAGAAATGGTGGAAATGTTAAATCAATATTAAATACAGTCTACTCTATTATTAAGAAACTGTGACAGGGACGCCTGGGTGGCTCAGTCGGTTGGGCGGCTGCCTTCGACTCAGGTCATGATCCCAGGGTCCTGGGATCGAGCCCCGCATCGGGCTCCCTGCTCAGCAGAGAGCCTGCTTCTCACTTTCCCTCTGCCTGCTGCTCTGCCTACTTGTGCTCTCTAACTCTCTGTCAAATAAATTAATTAAAAAAAAAAAAAAGAAACTGTGACAAATTATAAACCTGAAGTCTTGGAAGCAGAACAGTTGACAGATAAGAATAACTTAAAGATGGACCATCTTTGGGAAACAACAAAGATGATGAGTTTTTGTTGTTGTTGTTGTTTTTTAATTTGTGACATTTGAGATGCCTATGGAAAAGCAAAGTAAATATATTGCAGAAGCAGTTTAATAGTCTAAATCGTTCATAGACATTGTCTTCACTCAACCACCATGACATTGAACCCTCCTGTTATACTCTCTTCTCTAGAGCAAGGGAGAGATAAGGGGAGATTTTTGCTTCCGTGGTTCTGGATAAAGCTTAGGATGTGTCAACGAGGTACATACACAAAATTAGGAAGGTGGTTGGAGGCATGTGTATGCATGAGATTTAGCAGAGGCCATTCCCTATTGTGTGGTCACTAGTCATGGGCAGCTGTGATTTTACCAGTGTTTTTCTGCATTTTTCTGGCCTCTGGTTTCTCCTTCCTATGGGCCAGCCCAGTGATACTTTACTTTTGGGTGAGATGGCACGTCTTGTATTTTGAGATTTTATGCAAGATATAAGAATTATTGATGGAAATATGTATAAGTTTAGAGCAACAAATAAATACAAATTGCCATTAGGCTTTATGCTAACATAGGAGCTGTGAATCTAAGCCTAGTCATAGTCACCTAGTCAGCACAAAAGGAAAGATAAAATGAATAAAGCCACAGTAACTCAGTGGTGATTTGGGCTATAATCCAAAAAATTGGAAAAGTGAGAAAGACTATTCAGCATTTTCACTGGCCTCTCCATCGATTGGAGAGTCTCATTCACTATTAGGGCTTTATAAAAAGTATTCCAATTCCTCGAAGCACAGCTTCCAAGCACAAGACAAGAAGGTACAAACCAAAGCAGAATCCAAGTGCTTGAAATTAGGCTTTATAATCACAATGACATGGGTGTGAATTCTGGTAAAATCCTTATGAACCATGTGACTTTAAGAAAGTTGCATAACATTTGACCCAGAGTTTCGCCATTTATCAAGTAGATACAGTAGAACTTAACTCCTAGGGACATGGAAAAGCATCATATTTTACATAAAAGGTACTTTAACAATGTCAGTACCTTCTGGCTCTGTACTGGCATTTTCTCCCCATCCAGTCTGGCTTGAGTAATTAACATGGAACCCGACTGGATGGGTGCACTTAGGCTGTTAAACGTTGTGTTCAATTCAGTCCTTTATCCAACAACTCCATACTGCTCTTCTATTGAGAAAGACTCTACAAGGAGCAGTTATTACTATTCCTTTTTGTACAAAGATGATATCCTCAATGCACCTGAAAAACAGTTTGTTTCTGGCAAACTGCAAATGGAACACCTGCTTACAAAATACAGGTGGGAAGTCTGCAAAGACTCACGTATTGGCAGCACATTCTGCCTGGCAGTTTCTTTAGGTGTAATGAATTGGGAAAATGTGTCTTTTACAGAAACTTAATGATTTTGCATAGCACAAGTAGGTAGAAAAAATATGAGGAAACTGATAATTTTAGCACCTGTGTTTGTTTAATTCTAGCCAAAGCAACAACCTGATATGTGTTTGTGAGAAAAAGTAGAAACACTTGCTTAAGAGAAAATAAATGGAAGTCTGCTGGATTTCAAATTCCAAAGGGAAAAAAAAAAAATATGTGGCAAGGTTTGAAAAATTAAAAATACCACTCAAGGGCACTAAATGAATCCCAGACATGTCCCCCTTTTAGTACTTTGAGGTTTTTTGTTTTTTTTTTTAAGATCTTATTTATTTGAGAGCGAGAATGAGAGAGAGAGAGAGAGCTCAAGAGGGGGGAGGGTCAGAGGGAGAAGCAGACTCCCTGCTAAGCAGGGAGCCTGATGTGGGACTCGATCCCGGGATACCAGGATCATGACCTGAGCTGAAGGCAGTCACCCAACCAACTGAGCCACCCAGGCGCCCCGACATGTTCCCCTTTTAAACACTGTCTTGAAGATTTTTTGGAGAATTCCCCAAACTTTCAACAGATGCAATTGTAATCTGTGGTGCCTAATGAAACACTTTGGTGCTTAGGCGTCAAGATTTAGAATTGTGAATCTATACAAGAATGAATGTGACAGAAAAAGACATTTAATTTCTTTAATGTATTTGAGAGTAGATAATGTTATGTTATTCTTATTAAAAATTCTTATTAAAGATCCACAGAGACTCGTGGTACTTCCTAAAGTGTATGCTTTAGAATCAGACATGTAGCTGAGCTGCTTATTAAGTGTTTACAATTTGACAAGTTACTTACATTTTCCAAGCCTCAATTCTTTCGTTTCTTTTTAACAGCTTTATTGAGGTATGACTGATATACAAGGAACAGCACATATTCTGCACAATTCGATGAGTTTGAAATACTCAAATCTCTTTGTTCTTAAAAGGACAGCTTTTCTCGCTTCATAGTTTTGTGTATCAGGATAGAAAAAATACATTTTAATATAAAAAATGCATGTGTATGATACCTAATAACTGGATGTCATTTTTAATGCATTAGAAAAATCTGAAAGATAAGCTTAGGTATTTAACTGGAATAAACATAATGTCAGATATTTTGAATAATAATAATAATAACTGATTTTTTGAAAATGATTTTCTTGGGGCGCCTGGGTGGCTCAGTTGGTTAAGCGACTGCCTTCGGCTCAGGTCATGATCCTGGAGTCCCAGGATCGAGTCCCACATCGGGCTCCCTGCTCGGCAGGGAGTCTGCTTCTCCCTCTCCCGCTCCCGCCTCTTGTGCTCTCTCTCTCTCTCTCACTCTCTCTTTCAAATAAATAAAATCTTTAAAAAAAAAAAAAAAGAAAGAAAACGATTTTCTTTCACTTTCACCATATTTTTACTATTTATCTTTGGCCTTGAGCTCCCTGCTCAGCGGGGTATCTGTTTCTCCCTCTGCCTCTGCCCCTCCCCCCCGCTCCTGTTTTCTCTCTCTCAATCTCCCTCTTAAAAAATAAATAAAAAATCTTTCTAAAAAATAAAGTTGCATAACCTATGTTTTTATCTCTCAAGGATGTTGTCTTCTTGTTGAAAAGACAAGACTTAGACTCATTAAACAATGAAATAGGAAGACAATACAATAAAGTTCAGGGCTGTTTGAAATAGAAAATTCAGGCAATGTGAGCCAGAGACTAGTGAAATCAATGTAGTCCAAAGTGACTAGGGAGAGCTGCTTTCAGTCAAAATTATAATATTTGTAGTTTATCAATATATTCTACTGGCTTCTCTTGTTGCTATTTCTTGAAAAAATACACCATTTTAAAAACAGATTTTTAGAATACAAAATGTAGGTTGTTGACCTTGGAACGGTTGCGTGTGATTACTGATGAGACAACTGTCAATTAAATATGGTAGTCTTATTAGGAAAGGAGCAATTTTGTTGGTGTGTGCGTAACCAGAGACATATTTATGGATCCCAATAGTTATCATGGCTTAATAAAAGGGTGATGACATATCAGCATGTCATCATATTTCTCTGTGGGGTCACTACTTGTGATTTGGATGGAATAGTTCTTGATTGTGAAGGTCTGTCCCTGTATTGTAGGTTTTTAGCATCCCTGGTTCACACTCACTGAACGCCAACAATGTACTCCATTGTCATCACAACACAATCCACTCCAAGAGGGTTCCAAATACCTGCATGTGATCCAGTGATATATGAGTGATGTGTGAGAAATCTGTCCATACACATTTTGAAGACAGTCTTGAACACACACACACACACACGTGTGCACAAGCACAAATCTTGCTGCTTTTATGTGAAATTTAATCTACCATCTATGGCCACATCTCCCTCTCCATAACACCTAAGCATTAAAATAATATCTTCCAAACAAATAGAAAAGATTCAGTCAAAATACCTGATCTAAAATGTCCTTCTCTCTTGTCAGCTTCATTTACTACCTCAAGGCAATATTCTTTTAATCTCTGTTTTTAATATAGAAAATCCTGCTTAAAAGATATTGGTCACATAGTGCCTTCTATTTAATTTCATAAGTTGTTTTTTTTTTTTTTTTTTCTGTATCACTTGGTGGTGTGTTTACTCATGGTTTTAATTTTATTATTTGAGCAGCTCATCATTAACAAAATTTTGGTTTTGTGTTTTTGGGGTTTTTTGTTTGTTTCTTTTGTCTCTGAGAGACCTATGTGTCCTGGAGTATGGAAACATAATTGCATAGAAGTTTCATATATGCATCTGGAAAACTTTAAGGTATTTTATCAGGAAAGGGAGACTTTTTCTGTTAAATCCCCATATTGAGCACCTTCAACAAGCATGTGATAACAATTCAGACCTTACGTCTCAGGATGCCCTCTTTAGAATTTCCAGAAGATGTTGAGATTCTTTACTTCCTCAGAAATCTCTTATGAGTCTGCCTTTATACAAGGACATTCATTTCAGCTTGGTATTACATTGGAAATGAGATACAGTTTCCTGTATTTACCTGAGTGATACAAGTCTGTATACAGTCTCAATGACATATATTTATGTCTGATGCCACATTGACTACCAAACATTCAATTGCTATCTAATTCTTAATTTTAAGTTCACAAAAACCTATAATTTTTCATTGGTTCTGATCATCTTGAATACATGTGTCTCTGTGATAGAAAGGAGCTCTAAATTTTTAGGGGAAGATAACCACTAAAAATGTTTTAATATATCTCAGGTTGTTTTTTTGGGGTTTTTTTTTTGTTTTTTTGTTTTTTTACCTCATGTGAAATGTGTTCCTATTATCTTTCTTGGAGAAATTTATTCCCTAGCTATAGTCCATATAGTAAAGTAATATAGAAGACTCATGCTTCCAGATAGAATGCACAAAAATGTTAAAGACCCTCCTTCTCATGCCAAAAAAAGAAAAAAAATATGTAAAATAGACTCATACTTTTTAATGTGGCCATTCTATAAGTGATTTATGACCTGGATTTCAAAGCCTCTCATGTACAAGCAGGGAGCCATCTTAGCTTCTCTAAGGGCAAATGCCTTCTCTGGAGATGGACAGGCAGAAGACAAGTGCTGCCATAGATGAAGAGCCTTTGACAGAGAAGTTAAAAGCAGCTGAGGGGCGCCTGGGTGGCTCAGTTGGTTAAGCGACTGCCTTCGGCTCAGGTCATGATCCTGGAGTCCCGGGATCGAGTCCCGCATCGGGCTCCCTGCTCGGCGGGGAGTCTGCTTCTCCCTCTGACCCTCCTCCCTCTCATGCTCTCTGTCTCTCATTCTCTCTCTCGCAAATAAATAAAAAATTTAAAAAAAATTTAAAAAAAAGCAGCTGAGTCTTTAAGGACAGGCTGAAGGAATGGATTGGAATCTGGAGGAGTTCAACAGGCAAAAATAAATCAATGGGCTTGATAATCCATCCCTCACACCACCACAAACACAGAAAATATGCTTAGAAGGCAGTAGTGGGGAGGGTTTAGGAAGGACTGGGAGTTTAGAATAGTCTTAATGTGGACTGTGGGTTCTAGACTCGGTTTAATATAAAGCTGAACCAAAACTTAAAAATAGGACCTAAACCACCTCACTTCAAAAACTGGCAAATAAAAAGAGATTAGGTCCTCACTTGTGGTATCCTAGGAAGTTAGAGGTTAGAGTAACCATAGATTAGCTCATTTTAATTAAATCTGTGGCATCACCCTAGCTTGCCTCCTCTTCATGTGGATTCAGAATAATCAGCACCTCAACCTAGTTGTCAAAGAAAGGAAAAGTCTGCACCCTCTGTAATAAACAAGCACATAATAGATATATTTTCAGTTTTCACTGCATCTTTACACACATATATGAAAAATTTAATAATATGGTATATGCAAAAGAAGTGAAAAGGTGACACATCATATAGAAAAATACAGCCAAAAGACACCAATTGATAGGTGACCAAGAAATTGGAATTACCAAGTGAAGACTATAAAACAGATATTTAACTATGTTAAATAATTTACTCTAGAAGATGGACATAAAGGGTAAGAGAATGGGAATTTTCAGGAGAAAAATGTACCCTCTAAGAAAGAAATAAATAGGAATTTTACTACTTAAAAATAAAATGCTTGAAATAAGAAATTCACTTAATGAACTTAGAAACCTATTAGGCATCATAAAAATAAGGAATAGGAAACTTGAATAAAAGTAAACAGAAATGATCTAATATACAGCACAGAAAAAAAAATATTTCATACAGTGGATCATCAGTCATTTGCAGGGCACAATCATGTGGTCTAACATAAATGAAGCCCAGGACAAATGGAGAGAGGGAAAACAGAGAAGAAAAACTATTTGAAGATATAATAGATGACAGCTGTCTACATTAGATTAAAAACAGTAATCCACATCTCTAAGAAGTTCAGTTTTGAACAACAACAACAAAAAAACCCAGAATAACTACCAAGAAAAGCCTATGAACATCATAGTCAAACTTCTGAAACCCATTGATAAAGAGGAAATTTTACAAAATTAGAGGAAGAAAAAACACTTTACATTGAAAGGAACAGTAATAAAAATGACAATTTACTTCTCACCAAAAACAATGAAGTCAAAAAAATTTAAACATACATATATATTTATATTTACATATACACATTTATATGTAAAATTATGAAAGATAAAAGTAAACTGTAAATTTAGAATTCTATAGCCAGGAAAACAAATAAACAAATAAATAAACCTTCAGAATGAAGGCAAAATAAAGATACTTTCAGAAAAAGGAAAAATCTGAGGGAATTTGTTTTCATAAGATTCCCTCCCCCCCAAAATACTTTATAAACTTGCGGAGAAATTATTGAGAATAGAGAAAAAGGATAGCAGATGGAACTTTGATATATTGTAAAAAATGAAAAACACTGGATGTAATATATATGTTAGTAAATATAAAAAACAACACTTATTTTATTACTTAGTTTTTAAAAAAGAATGTGAAAAATTAAAAAAATAAAAAAGAATGTGGACTATTTAAAGTGGAAAGAATTAGAATTATATTATTTTAAATGTTTAACATATCAGCATTTGTGGGCTGTATCTAAAGCAGTACTTAGAAATGAGCAAATTCGCCTGGGTGACTCAGTCAGTTAAGCATCTGCCTTTTGGCTCAGATCATGATCTTGGGGTCCTGGGTTCGAGTCCCGCACTGGGCTCTTTGCTCAGCAGGGAGCCTGCATCTCCCTCTGCCTGCCACCCCTGCCCCCGCTTGTGCTGCCTCTCTCTCTGACAAATAAATAAATAAAAATCTTAAAAAAAAAAAGAAATGAGCAAATTCACATGCATGTATTAGAAAAGAATATAATTAATTTAAACAATACAAGTTTCCACATCAAGAAGGAAGGAATTAATGAAATAAAAATAGAAATAGAATAGAAATAAGTAAAAATTGAAATAAAGGAATATCAAGAAGACAAAGAATTGTTCTTTGAAATGATGAATATAATTAATAAATCTTAGCAAATAATTTAAAGAAAATATAGAGAATATGTAATTTGTCAATATCAGGAGTGATAGAGGAGGTATCAGGGAGGAAGCTACTTAAAATATTAACAAAATAAGAGGATATAATGAAAACTTTATGTTGATTAATTCAATAAACTTTGAAGAAACAGACTAATTCAAGATCACTACTTTTAAAAACTGGCAAGAAAAATTACCGAATGTTCATGATATTGTATCTGTTAAAAATTAAATTCTCAATTGGAAGTATTTTCACAGATAAAACTTGACATTTCAGTTATGAAATCTCCAAAACATGAAAGGAAAAATAAAATCTTACAGAAATTCTTTTAGACTAAAAAGGAGGAGGGCTCATGCTCAAAGAAAACAAAAAAATGGTACATGTCCTTCACATTCACTGAAGACACGGAGTGTGGCACAATGTGGTGGCTACAAATATATACTGAGTCATCAATTGGAATTAACACTTATTCTACTCTAAGACTTTGTTTATCTATCCAGTAGCAGAAACAATTATGGGTAATACAAGCAAAAGTTTAGAACAGCAAATAGTCCATCAATTTTGCCCATCTAAATTTGTTTCCCTTGATTAAGGTACACATTTTATTGCTATTAATCCTCAGAAACAAGCAAGGTACTACGATAACACATGTATAACACATCTGTTTTCAACCTCAGAGTTATCATTTCATCAAAAAAATAGAATGAACAATTTAAAATGTCTGCTAATGAAACCATGTGGTAAAAAGTGTTTAACAGGCTAGCTGAGTCAAATAAGCAAATATGCTTTTAGTAGAAATATGATGGTTGTAATGTGCGGTTGGGTTTAGCTGGACAGATCTTTAGGATTGGGAGATGGGAATGGGTGATTGAGATTGTTTATACTTTTTCCACCTCACAAAGGTTTTATTTGTCTTACCTAATCTGGATGTCCAAGATTAAGGGTTGTATTTATGTGTTTAAATCAAAGGAGATATTAATGAACTAGATATGCTATCTATAAACTAAATATAACATTATGTATACCTAAGGGGACTTTAGTGTGGATCTAAATCTCACCCCACATATTCAGATTAGTACTAAATGTGAATGCACGCCCATTGTCTTAAAAGCAATGGAAGCCCTATAATTCTTTAGTCATCAAATCTTTTAAGATCTTCCAGGGATGGGCAAAGGGGATGTACTAGAAATACTGATTCTATTCCTTGCTTAATGAGAACACTGTATACTCAAACCAAAACACCCTACCAAAGGAGGGAAAACATGTGTTAAGATGGAAAGTCAGTAGAAGCCAAGAGAAATTACGGCAAATGGTCATGAAGCTTTTTTTTTTTAAAGATTTATTTATTTATTTGAGAGAGAGAGAGAGAGCAGTGAGCAAGTGGGGGGAAGACAAGGGAGAGAATCTTTCAAGCAGACTCCCCACAGAGCACGGAGCCCAACTGGGGGCTCAACATGGGGCTCAGTCTCATGACCCATGAGATCATGACCTGAGCCAAAATCAAGAGTCAGACACTTAGCTGTCTGAGACACCCAGGTGCCCCTGGTCATGAAGCTTTTATGTATCCTTAATTCATAGAAAAGAGGGAATAATTAGAGCATTTTAAAGCAAGATATCAATGCACTGTATTTGCTAGTACACAGTACCTTTGCTCAGATCTGTGCTCTTAGCTGATGCAGATAGAAACCACTTGACTTATTTTATCTAAAAAATGGGAAATTAAACTATACTGATTAATGGGGACCAACTAAAACTCTGTTCAAATAATGTAGAGAAAAGATGTGACATGCTACCCACTGATGATTTAGTTAACTAGTAGTCAGTTGGTCAGTTGGAGTGATTATTTGATGCCTGTTTTTTGGTCCATGTTACTGTATTTTCCCCAAGTGATATGAGAGAAATATAATGTACCACAAATTTGCTTGTGGTTATAGTGCTTTCAAATAAAATGGAAATGATACTCAGTCTTACAGAAAGATATGATAACTACTATTCACCAATGATGGTTCCTTTTGGGGGCACTTATGGGAAGAGTCTTTTGATACCCATACTGTGGAATATGCCAAATAGAGTTTCCAGGAATTATCATGACTTTTGATGAATACTGTGTACTTAAATTTACCAATGTGAAAATTGCTACACCACATATGTATTGTCATAACAAGAAGAATTCTTTAACCAAAGTGGATGATAAAGGGAGTAATTTTCCAGGAGACTGTTTGCAAACAGAACTGAGTTGAGGAAGAGGAAGGATTTGTGAATGGATAAGAGAAGCCTCAGACCTGAAAGAACATTGTGTGCATTAATAATGATGAAGGAAGATTTGTACCATTTCTCAGGGAAGGAAATCAGGAAATCTAATCACTGTGAAATCTCATTTCCTTAACGGTCATTGGCCAGGTGTATTAGAGGTTTATGCCGGGGAGATGCATTTATGGTGACAGTGTGGCTTTTCTTATTGTTCTCAAAGTACCCAGGTACTACATATAAAAAGAATGACTTCCCTCATGGTTCAAACCATGTCAGGAAAATAATATTGAGAGTTAACATCATGTTAATCACAACTGGGAAGAAAATGGGTAGAATTACATAATATTATCCGAAAGCCTGTGTTGGTAAGAACTTGTGCTATATGAGAAATAATGTTATGGTTATCTTCAAACACCAGGTAGAATCTAAAGGTGTTTGTTTGTTTGTTTGTTTGTTTGTTTGTTTGGAGGAGATTTGTTTTTGTTTTTGTTTTTAAATGGCCTTGAGTAACCATCCCAGGTATTGGAATTATGTGTACATAAAATAAGTACATGAAAGGGAAATGTATACTATAATTTTAACTTATGCACGATATGTCAAATGTTATATTAAAGTCTCTATTTTACTCTATTAACTTTAGTAAATAAAAATCAACTTCTTGTCCCAATCAGAATGAGAAAATGTTTTGAGATTTATTTGAAAGCTTGATTAAACCCTTGATGTCATACACCAATACAGATGGGTCAGGAGTTGGCTTTAGAAAAATCACACATACTTCCATTAACATATGCAAACAATGTGTCCAAATAATCCTTGATGACCAAGAGAATGAACAATCAAGTTGAAAAAAAAGTCAAAAGACCTATGAAGGGATATAGCCATGACTAAAATGATTTATAACAAGAACACTTCCCATTTTCCACTAGATGGTTCAAATCCTATTGGCCATTGGAATGTTTAGAGACTTGTGTATATAAAACATTGCAGGAAATATTTTTAGAAAACTGGTTTAAAGAGAAATTATGAAATGATACATAGAAATGATTGGCAAGGAGATATTGACCAAGATCAGTGGGTGGACTGGGGAAGAAAGCTAACAGTTGGGCTGTGATATTCCCTCCTACTTTGGGAGTGCAGAGGCAATAACTAAAATAGACCAGACCTCCTTGTAAATAAGCTAATAACAGTCACAAATGGAAATATGTATACTGAGAGCTCTTTTAAATAAATGCATATTGGCAAGAAATGGCTTGTCTATCTGGCTCTCTTACGATAAATAAGCCCAGATTTTAGGGATTTTTAGAACTTGCCCAGCTGGAGAGTGAAAGTTAGTCAAGCAGATGGAGTAAAAATACTAACAGTCACCTTTATCTAACAGTAATTTTGTGGACACATGGTTAAGTGTTCATATTTTCACATCCCAATGGGGAGAAAGGAACACTTAAAAACTGCTTCTGATGGGTTTTGGCCCCTCCAGAATGATATGATAACAAAGTTTGAAAACTTTGAATAGTTCCTAAAGTTTGGTGTTAGAGATGATCTATGGTTTATGTGAGTCTGTTTTGACAATTCAATCATTTTATGCTAGTGCACCAATGTTGGTTTAATGTTTAAAAAAATCAGTGTAAATTAACACATTAATAAAATAATGAAGAAGGAAAATATGATCATTTCAGTAGCTGCAGGAGAAACATTGACAAAATTCAACATATTTTCATAATAGAAATATGACTCAGAAATATTGAAATAGAAAGGGACTTTCTCAAGTCAGTGAATATTTTTTAAAGAATCTATACCTAACATTATACTAAATGGTGAAATAATGCATATTTTCCCCAAAGATCAGGATGTCTGATCCCACAACCTCTTTTCAACATTACACTAGATCTCATAGCTAGTGAATATAGTATGAGAGAAAAAATCATAAAGATTGGAAAGGATGGTTTTAAGTAGAAAATATAAAACTATTTACAACAAAATTACTATAACTAATAACATAGCACACAAAGACTAATTCAAAAAGGAACATAAACCCTATAAAAAATCATGAGGAAATATTTTCATGACCTGGAGATATGCAAATATTTCTTACATGGGGCAGGCACCAAAAAGCACTAACACAAAGGCAAATCAAACCAAGTCAAACCAATAAACAAATATACTGATGAATACAGCTCATTAAACAAAGTCATTAGGATTATAATGATAGGAATAAATATCAGATAGGAATAAAGAATATATGATGTATATCTGATACATTACTTGTATCCAGACTACATAAAGTAAGCCACAACTGTTAAAAAAAATAAAAATAAAAATGCAATTTCAAAAAAGAATGGTGTAAGTCTTCTAATTCACAAAAATGATATACAAATGGCTAAAAAGCACATGGAAACACCATTAGTCCCCAGAGAAATGTAACTGAAAGCTTTAATGAGATATCACATATGAACTATCATAGCTGAAATCTTTAAAACCTCGCAATACTAATGTTTGTGAGACTCTGGGACCATTGTAACTTGCATGCATTTTATAAAGGTCTTTGAAGAAATACCTGACATTTTCATTTAAACTAAACATACACCAAACCTATGACCAAATTGTTTCAATTCTAGCTGTTCAGCAAAAATAAATGAAAACAAATGTCCATGAAAAGGAAATGAGAACATATGATCACAAAAATACATTCATAAGAAAGGTTTTAGCAGCTTTATTTATAATATATGCAGCCTGGAAATGCTCCAAATGCCCATTAATAGCAGACTGGATAAACACAATATTCATAATAGACACTTTATTCTACTAGTACTATTATTATTATTATCATTATTATTATTGTATCTGGGGCAGTCAAGGAGCAATGTTTATTTTACATGGTTTACCCTTTTACAAAGTTAACATACACATAACATGTGTAATTTATAAACAAAATACAACCGTTTTAAGAACAAATACAGTGATTTATTTCAAATGTTTATAAAAGTTTAAAGGAAGTTTTGGGCTCCACTATAATTTAGGAATTAATCTTGTTGAAAATTCAATTGATTTATGAACACTAATATATTCTTGCCTCTCTGGAAACTAGGACTATAAAGAAAAATGTGAGGTTAAAAATGCTCTCTATTCATGTTAATCTCATCTTCACTTAAATAATGTTATTTATTTAGATTTATTTAGAAGTGAAAATATATAAATGATATCGGAATAAATAAGATTTAATTTTAGGAGAGTCTGTATTGGAAAGAACAGAAAATGTAGAAATATTCTAAGGCATTCTGCAACAATGTTGCTATAGCTTACTCGGGCACAGCTGACTTCACGATGTTAAAGACATTTGGTTTGTGAAATTCTCCAAAGTTTATATTCACTCTATTACAAAAACTTTGAAACCCAGTGCACATTTTCAGTGCCCTAGGTAAATTTCATTGTATCCGATATTAAAAATATACTCCAGGGTGCCTGGGTGGCTCAGTTGGTTAAGCGACTGCCTTCAGCTCAGGTCATGATCCTGGAGTCCCGGGATCGAGTCCTGCATTGGGCTCCCTGCTCAGCAGGGAGTCTGCTTCTCCCTCTGACCTTCCCCCTCTCATGTGCTCTCTCTCTCATTCTCGCTCTCTCAAATAAATAAATAAAATCTTTAAAAAAAAATATATATATATATATATATACTCCAAAAGACACCAATACCAACAACAAAGTCAAAAGAAGCTAATACAAAATATTCAGTGTGCATTTTAGATATCATTTCCAAAAGTTCCTATTTTATATTCAATTTCATGGAGGATGGTTTCCTTAGCAACTAACACTCTTGCCACATATTTCTTTAATAGAGCATTACTTTAAAAATAATGGTTAAGCTTTTTATGTGGCTGAAAATGTGAGATTTTTACCACTCGTTAAAGTTATTATCCATTATTTTTAAATATCATTGAGGTAATTACAATTTAACACCTGTGGGTACTTAAACCTAGTGTGGTGTATGCTGAAGAAACTTATCTCCTAAAATTGTCACCTTTAGGAAAAATGTAGAGAACTTGCTGAAATTATGAATGGAATTTTTTCTTTATTGTCCATATTCACAGCAAAATGTATTGTAAAGGAAATGAACCTGCTGCTACAGCAGGCTTGAGTTATGATGATAAATAAGGCTCCCTGAAAAAGATGAAAATTCTCATAAATACACCTTGACTGCACTAAAATATGTATTATCCTGCATCCTATTTAATAGAACTGGAGATAAAATGTATAGATATGTGTTTATACAAATCCACATAATGGTCATTTTATTTATTTTGGAAGTTGTTTCTATAATATATCACTTTGTGTTTACTTACATGCATAAATGTCTTCAGTGTCTTCAGTGTAAACTCTCTACATATACATACATTATATATATAATAAATCCTTGTCATTTTTTTTTTTTTTAGGTTTAATAATGGCATAGTGGTTATATAGGTATGGAGGTCCAAAATAACATTTGTTCCCTCTCTCTCTCTCCTTATATATAATGTTACTTTGGACCTCCATGCCTATATAACCACTATGCCATTATTAAAACCTAAAAAAAATTGACAAGGGTTATTATTACCATCAAATAATGTAAACATATTCAAATTTACTGGATTGTCGCAAAGTTGGCAGAACTTTGGTTGAACACTTGGTTGTTCTATTCAGCATCTAAACAAGGTCCAAAAATTGCATTTGGTTGTTATGTTTTATTTTATAATGCTCCTCACTTCCTTTTTTCACTCTCATCCTTTTTCACAGAACAGTTAGTAAAACTGGGTCATTTGTTCTCTAAAATGTCCTATATTCCAAATTTGGCTGATTGTTTCTTCATGGTATTATTGAACTTGTTCTTCTATCCTCCATATTTCCTATAAACTGGAAGTTAAAGCTGGAAGTTTGATTAAAGTTCAGCTTTTTTTTTTAAGTGAAAAGCATTAATAGATGATGCTGATCCTTCTTATTGCATCATGTCATAAGGTACTTGGTATTTGGGGTCCCACTTTTGGTAATGCTAAGACTGAACAATGGGGTCAGTGGATCCCTCCATTATAATATTCTTCATTAATCTTTCACCTAAAAATTAAAATTGTGCATCACTTGCTCAATTGATGACCCATTGTCTCATTAGAGGTTGCAAAAGGGGATTTTCAATTCCATTGACTGGAATTCTGTAAAGAAGGACCTTCTTTATCAGCCATTGGTTTTCCTGGATATAGTTCCTACAGGAAAGGCAAGATTAGAAGTGTATTTTTTTTTAAGATTTTATTTATTTATTTGACAGAGAGAGACATAGCGAGAGAGGGAACACAAGCAGGGGGGAGTGGGAGAGGGAGAAGCGGGCTTCCTGCCGAGCAGGGAGCCCAATGTGGGACTCGATCCCAGGACCCTGGGACCATGGCCTGAGCCAAAGGCAGACGCTTAATGACTGAGCCACCCAGGCACCCCAGAAGTGGTTTTTAAAGAAGATAGAAAAAGAATGTAAAAATTCACAAGAATAGAGAAACAAAGATATAAAGGTGTAAATATGAAGAAATTTACCAAGAATCCCTAAGGGAATAGTAATCAGAAACTAATATGAGAATCCAGAGTACACATTTATTAATTTTTTGTGACAAAGTGATAAACAAAATGCAATGAATGAAACAACCACATAACATCCTCATTGTTAATTAAGAAAAATTTTCTGATAAACTAAAGGACTTGATTATATATATTTTGTAAAATCTGTCATATTATGGTACTGAAATAGACAACACAGATATAGACTCAGGTTCATATGAAAACTGTGGATGGCATTTCAAATCACTGAAGGAAAAAATAAGCAGAGAAAAGTGACATGAAAATGTCATCTTTCCTTTACTACCTATATAAAAATATATACGCTTATATTGAGTATTTACACCATGGCAAAAATAAAAAATAAAACAAAAAGAAATCACTAGCTATACCATGGGTAGACAAAAACATTATAATTTTGTGTTCAGCATTTTTCCAAATATACCATATAAATCAGACACCTTAAAATATGATTTATTGGCGCCTGGGTGGCTCAGTCGTTAAGCGTCTGCCTTCGGCTCAGGTCATGATCCCAGGGTCCTGGGATCGAGCCCCGCATCGGGCTCCCTGCTCCGTGGGAAGCCTGCTTCTCCCTCTCCCATTCCCCCTGCTTGTTGTATTCCCTCTCTCGCTGTGTCTCTCTGTGTCAAATAAATAAATAAAATCTTTAAAAAAATATATGATTTATTGAACAGATATAATTATAAAACTGTAATATAAGATACACCATTAGTAATGATATGAAATACTTGAAAATGAATGGAAAAATAATGGCAAATGGCTTAGTTTCCCTTATATTATTATTATTATTATTATTATTATTATTATTATTATTATTATTGTAAGTAGCTGGGCATGGAGCCCAACATAGGGCTTGAATTCATGACCCTGAGATCAAGACCTGAGCTGAGATCAAGAGTCAGGTGCTTAACCAACTTAGCCACCCCAGGTGCCCCCTCTAGTCATTAAAACACAAAATAATTTCATTGAAAATTGTCCAAAACAAGTATTAGAAACTAAGTCAAATCAAAAGAGAAATGCAGGGGTGCCTGGGTGGCTCAGTTGGTTAAGCGACCGACTCGATTTCAGCTCAGGTCATGATCTCAGGGTTCTGAGATCAAGCTCTGCATGGGGCTCTGTGCTCAGTGGGGAGTCTGCTTGAGGATTTTCTCTCTCTCCCTCTTCCTCTGCCTCTCCCCTCCACCTGTTCTCTCTCCCTCTCTCAAATAAATAAACCTTAAAAAGATAAACAAAAAAAGAAATGCAAATCATACCTATTAGAGAATATCCTTATTTACATTATTAATTACCACATAATACAAATGAGATGTTTTCTACTATAAGATAAACCAAAGTTTAAGATATTGAAAACCACCACTATTTTGGGGATTTACTAGAATATATATTCTTATGCATGCTTAGGTGTGTACATTTATCTTTTTTTGAGCATCTCAGCCTTATCCTATACCATGGGAAGGTGAAAGCAATGATAATAATATCAATATTATCAATACTAATAACAAAGTATCAAAATAAACAACTATAATTTATTGAAGGCTTATGTACCACATTTTCCCAAGGACTTTATCTTTCTCAACTCACTTAATACTCAGAAATACTTGATGAGACAGATATTCTTATCATCTCCATTTCATAGACTAAGAATCTAAGACACGAAGTGTTTAAACATGTTTTTCTAAGGTCACATAACTAGTAAATGACAGGAATGAGATTTTAATGCAAAGCAAGTTCTGCTAACCACTGTACCACACTGAGAGGATGTAAAAGTGAGTTAGAAATGCATAACATCCCCAATGCTATCAAAGTAGAAATCAACCACAAGAAAAAATCTGGAAAGAATACACATATATAGAGGTTAAATAACATGCTACCAAACAATGAATGGTTAAACCAAGAAATCAAAGATGAAATAATAAAATACATGGAGACAAATGAAAATGAAAACATAACAGTTCAAAATCACTGGGATGCAGCAAAAACTGTTGTAAGAGGGAAGTTTATAGCAGTACAGGCCTACCTCCAAGAGACAAGTAAAATCTCAAATAAACCTACCTTATACCTGAAGGAGCTAGAAAAAGAATAATAAACAAAACCCCAAACCAGTAGAGGAAGGAAATAGTAAAGACCAGAGCAGAAATAAACAATGTATAAACTAAAAAGAATAAAACAGATCAATAAAACCAGGAGCTGGTTCTTTGAAAAGATCAACAAAACTGATAAAACTTTAGCCAGATTCATCAAAAAAGAAAGAAAGAGTACTCAAATAAAATCAGAAATGGAAGAGGAGAAATAACAATAAACAGCACAGAAATACAAAAAATTGAAATAGAATATTATGAAAAATTATATGCCAACAAATAGGGCAACCTAGAGGAAAGGGATAAATTCCAAGACACATACATCCCAAATTGAATCAGGAAGAAAGAAAACTTGAATAGACTGATTACCAGCAATGAAATTGAATCAGTAATCAAAAAACTCCCAACAAACGAAAGTCTGAGACCAGACAGCTTCACAGATGAATTCTATCATTGAAAGAACAGTTAATACCTATCTTTGTCCAACTAGTTACAAAAATACAAGTGGAAGAAAGTTTCCAAATTTATTCTATGAGACCAGCATTATTAGCAAACTGAATCCAACAATATATTAAAAAAAATCATTCACCACAATCAAGTGGGATTTATTCCTGGGATGTGAGGGTGGTTCAATGTTAGCAAAACAATCAATGTGATACATCACATCAACAAAAGGAAGGATAAAAACCATATGATCATTTCAGTAGATGCAGAAAAAGCATTTGACAAAGTACAGCATCCATTCATGATAAAAAAGCCCAACAAAGTAGGGTTAGAGGGAACATACCTCAACATAATAAAGACCATACATGAAAAACCCACAGTCAACATCATACTCAACGGTGAAAAACTGAGAGCTTTTCCCCTAAGATCAGGAATAAGACAGGGATATCCACTCTCACCACTTTTATTCAACATAATACTAGAAGTCCTAGCCACAACTATCAGACAACAAAAAGAAATAAGAAGCATACAAATTTATAAAGAAGAAGTAAAATTTTCATTATTTGGCAGATGACATGATACTATATATAGAAAACTCTAAAGACCCATCAAAAGACTTCTAGAACTGATAAATGAATTTGGTAAGTTTGCAGGATCCAAGATCAATATACAGATATGGTAGTTATATTTTTTAACTTTTTGAGGAACCTCCATACTGTTTTCCAGAGTGACTGTACAAGCATAGGGAAAAAAAGGGAAAGAGAGGCCAACCAAGAAACAGACTCTTAACTACGGAGAATAAACTGATGGTTACCAGAGGGCAGGTGGTTCAGGGGATAGGTTAATAGGTGAGGGGGATTAAGGAGTATACTTGTGATGAGCACAGGGTGTTGTATGCAAGTGTTGAAACACTAAATTGTAAACTTGAAACTAATATTACACTGTATGTTAACTAACTGGAATTTAAATAAAAACTTTTAAAAAGTCCATACTACCCAAAGCAATCTACAGATTTAATGTAATCCCTACCAAAATACCAACAGCATCTTTCACAAAACTAGAACAAATAATCCTAAAATTTGTATGGAACCACAAAAGATCCTGAATAGCCAAAGCAATCTTGAAAAAGAAGAACAAAACTGGAAATATCACAATCCCAGATATCAAGATATTCCACAGAGCGGTAGTGATTAAAAAAGTATGGTACTGACATAAAAATAGAAACATGTCAATGGAAAAAAAACAGAGAACAGGAAAATAAACCCATGACTACATAGTAAGTTAATCTTTGACAAAAAAGGAAAGAATATGCAATGGAGAAAAGGCAGTCTCTTCAACAAATGGTGTTGGGAAAATTGGACAGCAAAATGCAAAAGACTGAAACTGGACCGCTTTCTTACACCATACACAAAAATAAGCTCAAGATATATTGAAGACCTAAATGTAAGACCTGAAACCATAAAAATCCTAGTAGAGAGCACAGGTAGTAATTTCTCTGACATTGGTCATAACATCATTTTCCTAGATAGTCTCTAAAGGCAAGGGAAACAAAAGCAAAAATAAACTATTGGGACTACATCAAAATAAAAAGCTTCTGTGCAGCAAAGGAAACAATCAACAAAACTAAAAGGCAACCTACAGAATGGGAGAAGACATTTGCAAATGATATATCTAATAAAGGGTTAATATCCAAAATATACAAAGAACTTCTAAAATTCAACACCCAAAAAACAAAATAACCCAGTTAAAAAATGGGCAGAAGACATGAATAGACACTTTTCCAAAGAAGACATACAGATGGCCAAAAGACACATGAAAAGATGTTCAACATCACTGATCATCAGGGGAATACAAATCAAAACTATAAAGAGATATCACTTTACACCAGTCAGAATGGCTAGAATTAACAGCACAGGAAACAACAGGTGTTGGCTAGGATGCAGAGAAAGGGGAACCCTCCTACCCTGCTGGTGGGAATGCAAACTGGTACAGCCACTCTGGAAAACACTATGGAGTTTCTTCAAAAAGTTAAAAATAAAACTATCCTATGATCCAGCAATTGCACTACAAGGTATTTATCCAAAGGATACAAAAATACTAATTCAAAGGGATGCATACACCCTGATATTTATAGCAGCATTATCAGCAATAGCTAAACTAGAAGAACAGCCCAAATGTTCATCAACTAATGAATGAATGAAGAAGGGGTAGTATGTATATGTATATATATACATATACATGTATATGTATATGTGTGTGTGTGTGTATATATATATATATATATATATATATATATATATATATATACAGTGGAATCTTACTCAACCATAAAAAAATAAATCTTGCCATTTGTAACAATGTGGATAGAGCTAGAGAGTATTATGCTAAGTGAAATGTCAGTCAGAGAAAGACAAATACCATATGATTTCACTCATATGTAGAATTTAAGAAACAAAATAAAGAAACAAAGCAAAAAAGAAACAAGCCCCCAAACAGACTTAACTATAGAGAACAAACTGATCATTACCAGAGGGGAGGTGGGTGAGGGGATGGGTGAAGTAGGTGAAGGGGATTAAGAGTATACTTATCAATATGAGCACTGAATAATGTATAGAACTGTTGAATCACTATATTGTATATCTGCTACTAAACTAATACAACACTGTATATCATCTATCCCAGAAATAAAATTGAAAAAAAGAAAAAATGCAGAAGATTACCCTATGTACAGTTATAGAGGTAGAACTATAGTGTATGTATGCATACAGAATATTTACCAAAGTTTCAAAAGTTGTTATTTCTAGATATTTTAGGCTGAGTTTTTGACAGGAATTATAATTCATCCCAAACATTTCAAATAAAGAGTCTTCATGGAGACACTTCCTACAAAGTCTGGGAATACATTGTCAGGGATAAAAACAAGGGATGGGAATATGCCTAGAAAACTACTGCAGTGGGAAACTATCAGAGTCCTTTTGCTGAAGAAACAAGGATAGTAAATATTTTTACTGGAGCCCAGTGACTATTGATAAAACAAAGATGGATACATTACTGAGAGAGACATGACACAGAAGGTAGAGCAGAAGAATTACTCCAGTTTCTGGCAGTTTTTCCTTCCTTTCTTCTTTCTTCTTCTCCCCCTCCTCCTCTTCCCCCTTCTTCCTCTCCTCCCTCGTCCTCCTCCTCTTCCTTCTACTTCTTCTTTCTTCTTCTTTTCTTCTCCTTCTCCTCCTTCTCCTTCTCCTTCTCCTCCTCCTCCTCCTCCTCCTCCTCCTCCTCCCCCTCCCCCTCTCCCTCCCTCTCCTCCTCCTTCTTCTTCTTCTTCTTCTTCTTCTTCTTCTTCTTCTTCTTCTTCTTCTTCTTCTTCTTCTTTCTTCTTCTTCTTCTCCTCCTCCTCCTCCTCCTCCTCCTCCTCCTTCTCCTTCTCCTTCTTCTTTCCTTCTTGCCTCCCTTTGTTGTAGCATGGCCAGGAGTCCTCAGCAGTATTGGGATGGGTTGGGGGAAGGAGATGCTGCCAGCAGGGATTAGTCTTTCTGAGTACTGAACAGGGTGGATGTGGGCAGAAAACTGTGTCTGGGAGCTAGGTGGGAAAGGGTATCTCAAACAATGAATATCCAGCACATTAGTAATTAAAGAATTCCATTTTTAGAAATTTTCTTTTCTTAAATTGTCTATTAGATATTTATTATAAAATTAAAATAAGTAACATTTAGCAACATTCTAAATCCATTAGAGCATAACGCCCAAAATGTGGAACTCTGTATAAATATACTGTAAAATCATTAAATGACAACTTTGGATGTACTAGTTTCACTGATTTTTCTTGGACACACTTTTGATGATAAGCAGCAGGATCTCATCTATTTACAGCATTACTGATAGCAGCAAGATTGGCCTCATTGATATTCTTAGATTGATTATGAATCTATGCATTAAAAGAATTTTTAAATAATTTTCAAGTTAATGCCAGGCATTTGGAGCCATCTCTTTATAAATTATGATGTTATTTTATTCCCTAATGGATATAATTTCTAAATTAAAATGACTTATCATTTTCTCCATTACTAATAATACTCTTGTTTAACTTTATCTTTATAGTATTAGTTTCACTTTGTATCCATCTGTAATTACATTTCCTTTTTAAAAAAATTTTATCAAAGGTCTTAGAAATATGAATTATGTCTTTTTCTTAGGGATTCTCTTTTAGGAGTTATTTTAATTGATTGGTACCATTTTCCCAAATGAGGTGATTTATCATCCAAAATGTAGTAATCTATTTGGTTCAATATACACTTTTAATTATGGTTCATCTTTGGATTTCTTCCATTACAATCTAGAAAAGTAGAGGGTTATCTATTACTTGACTGTCATAAAAATGTATTTGCATATATTACAATGGGTAAATTGAAGCATTAATCAAAACCATGATAGACTTTTTGTATTCAAAATTGGCTATAGAAGTAGCATAATAGCATTTTTTTTTGCCTTAAAATGAATATACCCTTATAGTACACATAATATTGGTTCAATGAAAACAGTGATTTTAATGAACAGTATAAAACTTAATTATTTCTGTGGATCTTCAAAAGAAAACAAATTATTACTTTGTAAGTCCTTAATGCTCTTTTATTTATTTTTTTTAAAGATTTCATTTATTTATTTGAGAGAGAGAATGAGAGAGAGAGAGCACATGAGAGGGGGGAGGGTCAGAGGGAGAAGCAGACTCCCCACCGAGCAGGGAGCCCGATGCGGGACTCGATCCCAGGACTCCAGGATCATGACCTGAGCCGAAGGCAGTCACTTAACCAACTGAGCCACCCAGGCGCCCCGTTATTGCTATTTTAATTAGATAAAAAATAGCTTAGGTTGAAAAAAATATTAGTCAAAATGCTTACATTATAACATAGCAACAATAATACTAACAAATATTGACAATCATAAGAATTACCGGACAACACTGGATATTGAAATTATTACCAAAGATATTTAAATAAAAATGAAAAGGAAATCACATGGAAGCAAGAAAAAATTACTAAGGTGATTTAAGAATGAAGACCCTGGAGGAGGAGCAAGATGGCAGAGGAGTAGGAGACCTAAATTTCGTCTGGTCCCAGGAATTCAGCTAGATAGGGATCAAACCATTCTGAATACCTACAAACTCAACAAGATTGAAGAAAAGAATAGCACCTACTCTCTGAACAGAAAAGCGACCACTTTCTGGAAGGTAGGACATGCGGAGAAGTGAATCCGAGGCAATATTGGGGAAGATAGGCCGTGGGGGGGGTAGCTTCTGTCAGCTGCTATGGGCAAGTGATAGAGCAGCAGAGCACAAAATTGGAACTTTTAGAAGTCTGCTCCACTGAGGGATGTCGGTCCAATGGTTAAGCAGGGGGTGGAACCCTCCCTGAGACAGTGTGGTTTCAGGACCCTCGGGGTCACAGAGAGACCGGGGGTGCCCGATTTCGGCAGAGCTCCCAGGTATCAGAGTGGGGAAGCTGGCTGCAAAGACGGAGCTGAGGAATAGGCTCTCAGCTCAGGGTTGTCATAAACTGTGATCCATGGCACAGTTGGGTCACTGGTCTTTAAGCAGGGACCCAACAAGTGGTAGATCTGGGGAGACTCCCCTTCCTCCCCTGGGAGGAGCAGTGTGGGAGCGCACCACAGGAATCTGCTGAGTTTGAGACTCCACACGGGGTCGTATGCCAGAGATAGAAATGCTCAGTCACAGGCCAGGTGAGCACGGAGTGCATCCGGAGACCGGGGAGATGGGAGTGATTGCTTTTCTCAGAGGGCTCACTGAGGAATGGAGCCACGAGCTTTCAGTTCCTCCAGGGCAGGGATTGAGCGGCCGCCATTTTCATTCTTGTCCTCCAAAGATTTACAGAAAGTGTTCAGGGAACAAAAGCTACCAAGAGCAAACCTGAGCAGATTACTTAGCCTGGCCCCTGACAAGGGCAGTGTAATTCTGCCTCAGGCAAAAACACTTGAGGATCACTGCAACAGGCCCCTCCCCCAGAAGATCAGCAAGAACAACCAGCCAAGACCAAGTTTACCAATCAATGAGAATAGCAGAAGTCCAGCACTAGTGGAATACAGCACATAGAATTCATGGCTTTTATCCCCATGATTCTTTAGTCCTTCAAATTTAATTTTTTTAATATTCTTTTTTTTTTCTTTTACTAATTTTTTTTTAATTTTTCTTTTTTCCTTTTTCAACCAACATCTTATCAATTCCTTTTTTAAAATCCTTTTCAATTTTCATTTTTAGAGTCATATTCTATCCCTTCATTGTATTTAACCTTATATTTTGTGTATATATAAGTTTTTCTCTCTTTAAAATTCTGGGATACAGTTTCTTCTAACAGACCAAATATACCCTAAATCTCTAGTGTATGGCTTTGTTCTAGTTTCCTGTCTGATCACATTCTCTCCCTTTTTTGTTTTGTTCTGTTTTGTTTTCTAATTTTTCTTCTTTCTTTTTTCAACCAACTTCTTATCAATTCCTTTTATAAAATATAATTTTCATCTTTACAGTCATATTTCATCCCTTCATCATATTTACCCTTATTATTGTGCATATATAAGTTTTTCTTTCTTTAAAATTTTGGGAGGCAATTTCTTCTAACAGACCAAAATACACCCAAAATCTAGTGTGTGGCTCTGATCTATTCACCAGCCTGATAATGTTCCTTTTTTCTTTTCTTTCTTTCCCTTTCTTTTCCCCCAGGTTTCAGGTCTCTTCTGATTTGCTTAGGGGTCATTGTTACCCTTTTAGCATTTTGTTCTCTCATTCATCTACTCTCCTCTGAACAAATGACAAAATGGAAAAAAACTCACCTCAAAAAAATGAACAAGAGGCAGTACTAATTGCCAGGGACTTAATCAATATGGATATTAGTAAGATATCAGAACTAGAGTACAGAATGATGATTATAAAGATACTAGCGGGCTTGAAAAAAGCATGGAAGATACTAGAGAATCCCTTTCTGGAAAAATTAAAGAACTAAAGTCTAAACAAGCTGAAATCAAAAAGGGTATTAATGAGGTGCAATCAAAAATGGAGGCTCTAACTGCTAGGATAAATGAGGCAGAAGAGAGAATTAGTGATATAGAAGACCAAATGATGGAGAATAAAGAAGCTGAGAAAAAGAGAAATAAACAATTACTGGATCATGAGGGGAGAATTCGAGAGATAAGTGATACCATAAGACAAAACAATATTAGAATAATTGGGATCGGAGAAGAAGAAAGAGAGAGAAGGGCAGAAGGTATATTGGAGCAAATTATAGTGGAGAATTTCCCCAATTTGGGGAAGGAAACAGGTATCCAAGTCCAGGAGGCACAGAGAACCCCTTTCAAAATCAATAAAAATAGGTCAACACCCTGACATCTAATAGTAAAACTTACAAGTGTCAGAGACAAAGAGAGAATCCTGAAAGCAGCTCGGGACAAGAGATCTGTAACCTACAATGGTAGAGACATTAGACTGGCAGCAGACCTATCCACAGAGACCTGGCAGGCCAGAAAGGACTGGTATGATATATTCAGAGCACTAAATGAGAAAAATATGCAGCCAAGAATACTATATCCAGCTAGGCTGTCACTGAAAATAGAAAGAGAGATAAAAACTTTCCAGGTCAAACAAAAACTACAAGAATTTGCAAACACCAAACCATCCCTACAAGAAATATTGAAAGGGGTCCTCTAAGCAAAGAGAGAGCTTAAAAGTAACATAGACCAGAAAGGAATAGAGGCAATATATAGTAACAGTCACCTGACCGGCAATACAATGGCATTAAATTCATCTCTTTCAATAGTTACCCTGAATGTAAATGGGCTAAATGCCCCAATCAAAAGACACAAGGTATCAGATTAGATAAAAAAAAAAAAAAGACCCATCGATATAACGTCTGCAAGAGACTCATTTTAGACACAAAGACACCCCCAGATTGAAAGTGAGGGGGTGGAAAAACATTTACCATGCTAATGGACACCAAAAGAAATCTGGGGTGGCAATCCTTATACCAGACAGATTAGATTTTAAACCAAAGACTATAATAAGAGATGAGGAAGGACACTATATCCTACTTAAAGGGTCTATCCAACAAGAAGATCTAACAATTGTAAATATCTATGCCCCTAACATGGGAGCAACCAATTATATAAGCCAATTAATAAAAAATTCAAAGAAACACATCAACAATACAATAATAGTGGGGAACTTTAACACCCCCCTCACTGAAATGGACAGATCATCTAAGCAAAAGGTCAACAAAGAAATAAAGGCTTTAAATGACACACTGGACCAAATAGACTTCACAGATATATTCAGAACATTCCATCCCAAAGCAACAGAAGACACTCTTCTCTAGTGCCCATGGAACATTCTCCAGAATAGATCACATCCTAGGTCACAAATCAGGTCTCAACTGGTACCAAAAGCCTGGGATCATTCTATTTATATTTTTGGACTACAACGCTTTGAAACTAGAACTCAATCAGAAGAGGAAATTTGGAAAGAACTCAAATACATAGAGGCTAAAGAGCATCCTACTAAAGAATGAATGGGTCAACCAGGAAATTAAAGAAGAATTTAAAAATCCATGGAAACAAATGAAAATGAAAACACAACTGTTCAAAATCTTTGGGATGCAGCAAAGGCAGTCCTAAGAGGAAAGTATAGAGCAATACAAGCCTTTCTCAAGAAACAAGAAAGTCTCAAATACACAACCTAACCCTACACCTAAAGGAGCAGGAGAAAGAACAGCAAATAAAGCCTAAACCGAGCAGGAGAAGAGAAATAATAAAGATCAGAGCAGAAATCAATGATATAGAAACCAAAAGAACAGTAGAACATATCAACAAAACTAGGAGCTGGTTCTTTGAAAGAATTAATAAGATTGATAAACCCCTGGCCAGACTTATCAAAAAGAAAAGAGAAATGACCCAAATAAATAAAATCGTGAATGAAAGAGGAGAGATCACACCAACACCAAATACAATTATAAGAACATATTATGAGCAATTATATGCCAGCAAATTAGACAATCTGGAAGAAATGGATGCATTCCTATTGAAGTATAAACTACCAAAACTGAACCAGGAAGAAATAGAAAACCTGAACAGACCCATAACCAGTAAGGAAATTGAAGCAGTAATCAAAAATCTCCCAACAGGGGCGCCTGGGTGGCTCAGTCATTAAGCATCTGCCTTCAGCTCAGGTTGTGATCCAGGGTCCTGGGATCAAGCCCCACATCCAGCTCCCTGCACAGCAGGAAGCCTGCTTCTCCCTCTCCCAATGCTCCTGCTTGGGTTTCCTTTCTCACCATGTCTTTCTCTGTCAAATAAATAAATAAAATCTTAAAAAAAAAAAATCTCCCAACAAACAAGAGCCCAGGGCCAGATGGCTTCCCAGGGAAATTCTAAAACATTTAAAGAATTAATACCTATTCTTCTGAAACTGTTCCAAAAAATAGAAATGGAAGGAATACTTCCAAACTCATTTTAGGAGGCCAGCATTACTTTGATCCCAAAACCAGACAAAGACCCCATCAAAAAGGAGAATTACAGACCAATATCTCTGATGAACATGGATTAAAAATTCTCACCAATACACTAGCCAATAGGATCCAATAGTACATTAAAAGGATTATTCACCACAATCAAGTGGGATTTATTCCTGGGCTGCAAGGTTGGCTCAACATCCACAAATCAATCAATGTGGTACAATACATTAATAAAAGAAAGAAAAAGAACCATATGATCCTTTCAATAGATGCAGAAAAAGCATTTAACAAATACAGCATCCTTTCTTGATTAAAACTCTTCAGAGTATAGAGATAAAGGGTACAAACCTCAATATCATAAAAGCCATCTATGAAAAACCCACAGCGAATATCATTCTCAATGGGGAAAACCTGAGAGCTTTTCCCCTAAGGTCAGGAACATGGCAGGGATGTCCACTATCACCACTGCTATTCAACATAGTACTAGAAGTCCTAGACTCAGCAATCAGACAACAAAAATATATAAAATGCATCCAATTTGGTAAAGAAGAAGTCAAACTCTCACTCCTTGCAGATGATATGATACTTTATGTGGAAAGCCCAAAAGACTCCACCCCAAAACTTCTAGAATTCATACAGGAGTTCAGTAAAGTGGCAGGATATAAAATCAATGCACAGAAATCAGTGGCATTTCTATACACCAACAAAACAGAAGAAAGTGAAATTAAGGAGTCAATTGCATTTACAACTGCACCCAAAACCATAAGATACCTATGAATAAATCTAACCGAAGAGGCAAAGGATCTGTACTCAGAAAACTATAGAATACTCATGAAAAAAACTGAGGAAGACACAAAGAAATGGAGAAATGTTCCATGCTCATGGATTGGAAGAACAAATATTGTGAAGATGTCAGTGCTACCTAGAGCAATCTACACATTTAATGCAATCCCTATCAAAATACTATCCACTTTTTTCACAGAAATGGAACAAACAATCCTAAAATTTGTATGGAACCAGGAAAGACCCCAAATAGCCAGAGGAATGTTGAAAAAGAAAAGCAAACCTGGTGACATCACAATTCCGGACTTCCAGCTCTATTACAAAGCTGTCATCATCAAGACAGTATGGTACTGGCACAAAAACAGACACATAGATCAATGGAACAGAATAGAGAGCCCAGAAATGGACCCTCAACGCTATGGTCAACTAATATTAGACAAAGCAGGAAAGAATTTCCAAAGGAATAATGACAGTCTCTTCAGCAAATGGTGTTGGGAAAATTGGACAGCCACATGCAGAAGAATGAAACTGGACCATTTCCTTACACCACACACAAAAATAGACTCCAAATGGTTGAAAGACCTCAATGTGAGACAGGAATCCATCAAAATCCTTGAGGAGAACACAGGCAGCAACGTCTTCAACCTCAGATGCAACAACTTCTTCCTAGAAACATCACCAAAGGCAAGGGAAGCAAGGGCAAAAAGGAACTACTGGGACTTCATCAAGATAAAAAGCTTTTGCACAGCAAAGGAAACAGTCAACAAAACCAAAATACAACTGACATGATGGGAGAAGATATTTGTAAATGACATATCAAATAAAGGGCTAGTATGCAAAATCTATAAAGAACTTATCAAACTCAACAGCCAAAGAACAAATATTCCAATCAAGAAATGGGCAGAAGACATGAACAGATACTTCTTCAAAGAAGACAGCCAAAGGGCCAATAGACACATGAAAAAGTGCTCAACATCACTCAGCATCAGGGAAATCCAAATCAAAACCTCAATGAGATACCACCGCACACCAGTCAGAATGGCTAAAATTAACAAGTCAGGAAATGACAGATGTTGGCTAGGATGCAGAGAAAGGGGAACCCTCCTACACTGTAGGTGGGAATGCAAGCTGGAGCAGCCATTCTGGAAAACAGCATGGAGGTTCCTCAAAAAGGTGAAAATAGAGCTACCTTATGACCCACCAATTGTACTACTGGGTATTTACCCCAAAGATACAAATGTAGTGATCCAAAGGGGTACATGCACCCCAGTGTTTATAGCAGCAATGTCCACAATAGCCAAGATGTCCATCAACAGACAAATGGGTAAAGAAGACATGGTATATATATACAATGGAATATTATACAGCCATCAAAAAAAAAATCTTGCCATTTGCAACAACGTAGATAAAACTAGAGGGTATTATGCTAAGCAAAATAAGTTAGGGAAAGACAAATATCATATGATCTCACTGATATGAGGAATTTGAGAAACAAGACAGAGGATCATAGGGGAAGGGAGGAAAAAATGAAACAAGATAAAACCAGAGAGGGAGGTAAAGCATAAGAGACTCTTAATATCAGGAAACAAAGTGAGGGTTGCTGGAGTGGTGGGGGGTGGGAGGGATAGGGTGGCTGGGTGATGTACATTGGGGAGGGTATGTGCTATGGTGAGCATGTGAATTTTGTAAGACTGATGAATCACGGACCTGTACCTCTGAAACAAATAATACATTGTATGTTTAAGAAAAAAAAAAGAAGAAGAAGAAGATAGTAGGAAGGGAAAAATGAAGGGGGGGTAATCGGAAGGGGAAATGAACCATGAGAGACTATGGACTCTGAGAAACAAACTGAGGGTTCTAGAGGGGAGGGGGGTGGGGGAATGTGTTAGCCTGGTGCTGGATAGTAAGGAGGGCACGTTTTGCACGGAGCACTGGGTGTTATATGCAAACATGGAACACTACATCAAAAACTAATGATGTAATGTATGGTGACTAACATAATAAAATAAAATTAATTTTAAAAAAAAAGAGTATATTCAGACTAGTCAATAAAAGCTATTCACATATTTAAGTATCACCAAATTCTTAAGACGGAGCTACTATTTTCTGTAGATGAGAAAGCCGAAGCTTATAGAAGCTACTTAACTTGCTAAAGATCAATTAGTATTAAAATCATTTATTATTACCGCAGATTAAATATTCTGTTTTCTACACTACCATACAATGCCACCAATGCAATGAAAATTGACATTCACAAGATTATTTCCGAAAGCATTATACATTCCTTTGTCAATAATACATATATGTTCAGTATTCCCCAAATTGTGAGCAGCAAAACTATAATAATATAAAATTTTTTTAAATAGCCAAACCCTCTATGATAAGACAATAGTTTAAAATAAGAACCATTAAATAAGAGAAATTACTTAAAATGTGGTCTACAATGAAGAACAAACTAAAATTATTTGACTTAGAACAGATCTCAGATAAATTCACCTAGCTCTAGAGCAGATATTTCCTATAGCAATGAGAAAATGAGTCCAGAATAACAGTGAGAACTGTTTAATATTATACAACTGGTTATTACAGAGTTTTCAATACAGCACAGGTATCCCAATTTCCAGTCTAGTCCCACTATATCATATAAAGCAATGAAAATGTCAATGCCGCTTTTACTACAAAATTAGAATTTTCAACTCTATTGCACCATTATTCCTGGAAGTGAGATGGCAAAATTTACTAAAAAGTATACACACACACACACACAAATAAATAAAAAGTATATATACACACAAATATATAAATGTATATTTATACATGTATACATGTATGTATGTATATGAATATATGTACAAAAAATAAAATAAAAACCTTGAATCATTTTTAAAAGAAATGACAGCAAAATATTTATGTGTGTGTGTGTGTCCCAAACCATATCATGTTTTTTTTTTAAACCAATTATATGATTCTGCCAATAATTGTGTGAGCCAGGTAAAAAAGTGATTTTTTACTTTTTTCATGATAAAATATTTTAATTGCCAATGTATTTAGTTATCAATGTATCATTGGTAGCTATTTGGTGATTAATTTTTCCCCATGAGAAAATTTAAATAACATTTATTTTATTAAAATTCTGGACTACCTCCAGATAATATACTGAATTAGAAAATCAAAGAGGCACATGGTACTAAAAGTACATTGATGATTTCTGTTTAACTTCCACAAAGAGTTCTTAGGCCTTTTCCCAGCATCTGTTATATTGCATGACTTCTATAAATTAATTTATTCAGGAAAGTCTTCACAGGGTATTTTTTAAAGCTAAATCTTAAAGCATCTATCAAAGCATGCTTAATAGCTCTGGCTTTGGAAGTCAGAAGAGTCATCAAAGCCCAATTTCAAAATGTGCTAAATATATAAGGATAATCCAATTTCTTAGACTTAGTAAGCCTCTGTTTACTCAGTTGCCAAAAGAATCTTACCTATGAGGCAGAGACTGTCAGATACTAATCAACCCTATTTCTTCCTCCTATAAATACAGCTACACTATTTTTCAAACCTTCTTGCAGTTACATTTAGCACTGAATTGAGTTCTAGTCAATGGACAATGAACTAAAGTGATGTGCAATATGTGTAAAACTTAGTCTCTCTCTCTCTCTCACACATACACATACACATACACACGCACACCAAAAACCCATAGACAATCCTTCATGCTCTTTTTCATCTATGGGCTGGATGTCAGCATCCATGGTAAACTTGAAATCCACTTATAAAGCATATATGGCAGATTCTTCATCCACATTTAACCCTGAATAACTGTGTGAACAATCACCTACATGTTCAACATATAGTCTCTGGACAGGAATTTTGAATCACTGATCTGTTTACAAGAGCAAGAAACACATTTCTATTCTGTTTGAATTGCTATTTATTTTTGGTTGTTTTTGTTATCTCTGTTGTCCTACCTTAAGAAATGCAACCGATATGTTAAGGTTATTTTGAGGATTGAAGAAGAAAATACAAAGACTTTAGCACAGTAATTACACTAGATGTCAATAAATGATAACAGGGTGAGCAAGCACACACAAGACCTGTAGGTAAATAACCAAAATATCCACATCTGGACAGAAAAATTGTTCATCTCAATGAACAAATTAGAAAAGGTACCCCTCCTCCATATTGACCTAGTCTTTAGTTAATGTACTTGGTTCAGCAAAGGGCGCTAACTTTCCCCATTACACTTCCAACTGGTGTCTGTCTGAGGCACAAAAGCTGTACAATCATTTGGAGTTACTTTTTAAAGTTTTTATTTAAATTCCAGTTAGTTAACATACAGTGTAATATTAGTTTCAGGTGTACAATATTGGAGTTATTTTTAAATAGCATTTGAGATAGGCTCGAGCATGAGAACAGTATTTGTAAAAGTGAGCTTTCTGAAAAAAATGATAAAGTATCTGAGGTATGGTGCAAATGATGAAGGAAGATACTTAAGAAATGGATCAAATTGTGCGAGGAGATGACACAGAAAGGATATAAGACACTATACTAACATCCAAGCTATTAATAGTCTTATGCTCAATGTAGCTTATAAGAGAACATGTTTGATGATTTAAGCAGGAATTGAACTACGAATAGAATGCACAAGAATCATTGTGGAGCTGATAAAAATGGATTTTCTCCACACAAAGAGATCTTGTTATAAAAAGCACGTCAGGTGACACACGAATCTGTACATTTTACAAATATATCAGCTATATCTGGGGCTGGTGATTCTGGAACCACACTTGGAAAAAATCTTCTTAAAATTCTTTCCTCTGATTCTACTTATCACTAGGAAGCCATATGTTCAAGGAAGTAAATGATTTACCTAATATTTACTGCGTTTGCTATAATTTATATAAGATATCAGGGATCACAACTAGATTATGATTTTATATCCCAAGGAAATGTATGTAACAGGAGAGTCAGACAATTATAAAAATTATAAGTATGTGATCTACTAAGAAATAAAATGAAGGCACAAATTAGTGAAGTAATTTGGAGGAGGAATGATTTAACTTTGCTTGAAATGGAGGGATAGTCAGAGAAAATTTCCCAGAGAAAAAGAAACTAGAAAACTGTTAAATGATAGAAAAAAGAATCTGACATTTAGACAACAGGAGAAAAAGATTGGGGCAACAGAAAGAACTTCGGTAGAAAATGATAATGTAAAATGCTTGGTGTGTTCAGCAAGCTAAATGCAATCCAGTCCTGCTTGTGTTGCAACCACCAGGAGAGTAGTGTGGACTATAGAAAAAATATATATATATTTTAAAAAGAACAATTTTTCTTCATTTTTTAAAGATTTTATTTTTAAGTAATCTCTAACCCAATGTGAGGCTGGAACTTACAACCCTAAGATCCAGAGTTGCATGCTCTACCAAGTGAGCCAGTCAGGCACCCCAGGAACAGATTTTCTAATTGTAATTTGATTTCTTGAGAACACAGTATTGCACTGAAGAGATAATAGTAATAATAGTACCTTAGCACTTTTGCCATGAAGGGATTCTCGTAACCAAGAGAAAAGTGTTTTTTTCCTATATTCTTCACTATTATATTGGTTGTATGGTGTCAAACACAGCAGTTTGACTTACATCATTCAAGTCTCTTAAGTCACATATGTCATATTCAGCATATAATTTTTTGCCATGTCTTAATTTCCCTATCTGTAAAATGGAGGACAGTAATAAACTTCATAGAACTATGATGAGGTTTAAGTGGGGAAAAAAAAAAGTCATGAAATTTGATTGGCACCATGGCTGCCACCTAGTAAACACACCCTGATCATTTGTGTTTGTGATTGTTGTACAGCTGATTGAAAGCTGATACTAAGTATATGGACTCATAGAATGTTGGATCTCTGAAAGGTGAACATCATCTATTTTGGGAACAAATTATACCAATTTTCCACAATCTCTCGCATAAAGTGAAAGCAGAGGGAATACTTCTTAACTCATTCGATAAGACCTGTATTATCCTAATTACAAAAAGACAAACCATTATAAGAATGGAAAATTACAGACCAATATCTATCATGACATAGATGTACAACAAAATATTAGCAAATCAAATTCAACAATGTATAAAAAAAATTATACACCATGACCAAGTGAAATTTATTCCAGGTATGCAAGACTGGTTCAACATTCAAAAGTAATTAATATAATCCATCACATCAACAGGCTAAAGAAAAAAAATCTTATGATTATAACAATAGATGCCAAAAATGTATTTGACGTATTGGCTATAAAAACTCTCAGCAAAATAGGAATAGAAGGAAACTTCCTGAACTGGATAAAGGACTTCAACAAAAATCTACAAATAACATCATACTTAATGGTGAGGAATGACATACTTCCTTAGCAACATTAGAAACAAGGCAAGGATATTCTCTTCTGCTATTCTTATTCAACACAGAAAGGCAATTCAAGAGAGAAAGGACAGTCTTCTCAACAAATGGTGCTGTATTAACTGGCATCCATATGCAAAATAATGAAAATAAACACAGATTTACACCCTTTACAAAAATTAACTCAAAATGAATAACAGACCTTAAAGTAAAATGTAAATTTATAAAACTTCTAGAAGATAACATAGGAGAAAATTGGTGCCCTTGGCTTTTGTGATGACTTTTTAAGTATAACGCTGAAAGCACTATTAATGAAAAAAAATGTACAAGTTAGACTTTATTAAAATTAAAAACTCCTGCTCCATCAAAGACACTATTAAAAGAATAAAAAGGAAAGCCAAAACTTGGATAAAATCTGTGTAAAACAGATAATAGATAAAGTACTAGTATCCTAAATATACAAAGAACTCTTAACATTAAAAAATAAGAAAACAAACAACCTAATTAAAAAACGGGCAAATAATTGAGCAGACACCTCATCAAAGAACACACACACACACACACACACAAACATATACACACAGGATTTTTATGTCTTTTTGGAAAATGGTTCCCTTTACAATTTTGCAATGCTCCTCTTTATCCCTGACAATTTTCTTTGCTCTAAGGTCTCCTTTTTCTGAAATTAATATAGCTAATCCAGTTTCCTTTTAGTGTTTGAATGGTATCTTTCTCTCCATTCATTTACTTTTAATGTACCCATGTCTTTATATTAACCATGGATTTCTTGTAAACAACATAGTTGTGTCATGTGTTTTTTGATTTGTTTTTGTTTTTAATCTACTCTGATAGTACCTGTTTTTTAATTGATATATTTAAACCATTGATATTTAAAGTGATTTTTTATATGGTTGGAATAATATCTACTATACTTTTTACTGTTTTCCACTCATTTTTTATTTTTTGTCTTCCACTATTTTTATGCATTCTTTGTTTTTAATTAAACATTTCCCTAAGTCCATTTTTCTCCTCTCTTAGCATACTGATTATACTTTATTTCTCTTTTTAGTGGCTGCCCTTAAATTTGCAATATGCATTTACAGTTGATCCAAGTCCTCCTTCAAATAACACTGCAGGACTTCACAGGTGGTGCATATAATACTCTTATAAAAGAGTATTACTAATTCTTTACTCCTGCCTCTTATTTTCATTTCACTTATTCATTAGTGATAATTACTGAATAAATTGTTACTATTATTATTTTGAACAAAATGTTATTTGTTAGACCAAGAATAAACATGACAAAGATCTTACTTTATGCTCATTGCTTCCTTCTCTCTCTTCCTTTCTTTAGGTAGATCTGAGTTTCTGACTTATTTAACTCCGTTCTGAAAAACTTCTTTTAACACTTCTTGCAAGGCAGATCTATTGGCAGAAAATTTCCTCAAAAATTTTTTTTGGTCTAAGAAAGTCTTTATTTTTCTTTCGTTTATGGAAGAGAATATCACTGAATACAAAATTCTAGCTTGATGGTTTATTTCCTCCAACACTTTAAGTATTTCCACTGTCTTCTCTACATGGTTTCTGAAGAAAAGTTCCATATAATTCTTCTCCTTGTTCCTCTAAAGGTAAGGTGTTTTCTTTTTTTGACTTCCTTCTAGATTTTCTCCTTATCTTAGATCTTCCACAGTTTATGATATTATACACACACATACACAGGGGGAGAGAGAAAAAGAGAGAGAGAGAGAGATTTATTTTAATATTTTAAAGAATAAGAATTTCCTCATGCAATTATAGGGGCTGATAACTTTAAAATCTCTAGAGCAGGCTGGAGGCTGGAAATTCAGGCAGAAGTTGATGTTTCATTGTTTCACTTTGATATCTCATTTTCACTGCAGTCTTGAGGAGAATTTCTATTTTGTGGGACACCTCAGTCTTTGCTCTCAAAGCCTTCAACTGATTGGATGAAGCCCACTCACTATAAGCAGAATAATCTACTATATTCAAAGTCTATTGAATTAAATTTTGATTATGTCTAAAAAAAATACCTTCACAGAAATATCTATACTAGTGTTCCAGCAAACAACTGGGTTCCACAGGCTAGTCAAATTGACACATAACATTAACCATCATACCTAAATTAGATATTTTTAATATTTTTTTCTGTTCAGTATTCTCTGAGCTTCCTGGATCTATGGTTTGCTGCTTATAACTAATTTTGGAAATTTTTCATTCAATTTTCTTCTAGTCCTTTATTTTTTTTTTCTCTGTCTAGCAGGCTCATTACATATATGTTACACCTTTTTTAAGTGTCCCACATCTTTGGGATATTTTATTCCATCTTATTATTTTTTTCTTTTTATTTCAGTTTTGGAAGTTTTTATTGATATTTCTTCAAGTTCACTTATTCTTTCTTTGGCCACATCCTACTAATGATGAGTCCATTAAAGACATTTTTCATTTATATTATGTATTTAAAAATAGCTACTTTCCCTTTCACTCTGCTATGAAGCGGAAACATAGGGTATTTTTCTCAGATCTACACTGTGAGAATCTGGTAGGGCTACTGGAGGTACAACCACAAAGGTGTATGAGTGTGTGTGAACATGGTGGGGGGAAAAGACTGGCCTCCTCTAGAAATTTTTTTTTTTTTTTAAGATTTTATTTATTTTTATTTGAGAGAGAGAGAATGAGAGAGAGGGAGTACATGAGTGGGGGGAGGGTCAGAGGGAGAAGCAGACTCCCCACTGAGCAGGGAGCCCGATGCGGGACTCGATCCCGGGACTCCAGGATCATGACCTGAGCCAAAGGCATTCGCTTAACCAACTGAGCCACCCAGGCGCCCCTAGAAATTTTTAACTCTTAAATTTGTCCACACTTAGCCATCAACAATTTCATCAAATATAGTTTAAGTTTCCTATCCTGGTGGTAGTTCTTGCAAAGGTTTTTTCTTTTGGACTTCTCCTCTGACAAGCTGTGATTTTCTGAATCCAACGGTCTGTCTCTCCAATTTTGGGGCAGTAGTTTGCTGGGTGACCTAATTTTCTACTGCATCTAAAAAAAAATTGTTGACTTTTAGTTTGTTCAGCTTTCTTCCTGTGATGGTGAAGAGTGATGGCTTCCAAGCTCCTTACATTCCACACTGGAAGTGGAAGTCTCACCTTTATTTTTAAATGAAATAAAAAAAAAAAAAAAGCCTAACAAACAAATCAACAAACAAGAAATTTTTTTGGTTCCTTATTTACTCCAAACACTCTATTTTCTATATATATTCTCTCCTCTCACCCATCATCCTCAGCCTGTCATCTGCTTCCATATGGCTTCAATCTTCATCCAAGAGTTAAACTGCTCTCACCAAGGTAACACTTTCCTAATTGTAAAACCTAATGGAAACTTTTTTTTAGGTCTTATATTAATTAATATTTCTATACAACTTAAAAATATGGACTATTTTCTTTTCTTTTTTTTTTTAAGATTTTATTTATTTTTATTTGAGAGAGAGAGAATGAGAGAGAGGGAGTACATGAGAGGTGGGAGGGTCAGAGGGAGAAGCAGACTCCCTGCCAAGCAGGGAGCCCGATGCAGGACTCGATCCAGGGACTCCAGGATCATGACCTGAGCCGAAGGCAGTCGCTTAACCAACTGAGCCACCCAGGCGCCCATATGGACTATTTTCTTACAGTGAACTTCTCTTGTTTTCCAGAATACTATTTATTTTTCTTTTTCTCTGGTTACTTCTCTTGATCCCTTTTATTGAGTTTTGGTTTTAGTTTGCTTTTTCTCCCTAATTTGTCACCAGTCCTGAGGATTTTAAGACTTTTTCTCTTTTTATTTTGTACATTTCCTGTAGGTGACCTCACCACTTCCTAAAAAATTATTTACTATAACAGCTTCCCCCAAATACATATCAGTTCTTCCACATTATTTTTTACTTCAAATAATGACATCCCCAGTCACCAATTGCCCTGGTTGAGAATCAGAAATTCATTCATTCCTTTCAAAGGGATATATATATATATATATATATATATATATATATATATATATATCCCCTGGAAATATAGGGGATATAGGGGATATATATATATCCCCTATATATATATATATATATATATATATATATACACATATATTATATTTATTTATATCATAAAAATTCAGCCCCCCTAGCATGTTACAATGCATAAAATATGCAAGAATGCTATAATATATTCAAGTTTTTGATCATTAAATTCACATAAGTACTTCAGATGCTCTAAATAATGTGCATCCATAGGCACAAATTTCATTTCTTCCCTACATTTATCGTTATGAACTTACTGTTAATAATTTACTTAATGCAAAGGATAGAAAAACAAAAAATAAAATTCAAAGAAAACAAATAACAGAACCACATAATAAAGCTTTTAATGTTAAGCGAAATCCCTATTATAATAAATCAAAAATCATGCACATGTTCCTCTTGATATAGACTTTTTTAAAGAAGAAAAGCCCAATTTTTGCTTGGCAGATACAATTCAAATATTAAAACCTGGTCTAGTTTTCTGTAGAGAAAAACTTTGTATAAATGTGAGAGATGTTTTTGCACACCATACAAAGTGGGACCCAACTGTAGCACAAAATGCAGTAGATTTAAAAAACTTTTATCATAAAAATCTGTATTCTTTGTTTCCAAAAAAGGTAATAGTCCTTTGCTATAGGTTATCTTTGAATTCCTAATAGCTTGAAATAATCCAAGACAGAGAGACTAACAATAAAAAGTCATCACTAAAATAATGTATTTCATTGTGAATATATAATAAATATATTATTATAAATACAAATTATAAAAGTAATCGTATTAGTTACCTTAGTGTATCCTCCTTGTAAGACTGATGATTTGGTCTTCCCTTGTACCAGCATCTCTACCTGAATGTTTTTCTTTTCCTCATTCTAACTCAAGAACAAAATTTGAAGGTCTATGAGAGATTGTTTGCTTCTAAAGAGTTTCTCAACAGTATAGCTCTCATGAATCAGATTCTCTAAACTGATGATGCCATATTTTCCCAGGAAGCATGCAAACACTTTAAAAGTATATTATGGCATTGGTATTACCTTGAAGACACTTTGGGCAGAAACATAGTTAGGTTTTGGTGGTGAGTGAGGATAGAGGATATTGAAATGTTTCCTGCAGTAAATGCAGAATCCATTTTTAGAAGTTCACTGACAGTAGAGTGGATAATAGTTTCAGGAAGAGGAAATTGAAATTGGGACCCTAGGAAGAGACTGTTGAAATCACAGCAGTGGAAATGGGAAAAGTTATTTAGAAATATTCTTAGGGGATAGCAGTGTGGAGATTTTACAAAGTAAAATCTGGAGGTGCAAGAAAGAGAGGAATCAAGAATGATTCACAGCCTCTTTTCCAGCTGGAAGCAGAGTGAGTTAGAGAGCTAAAAGAAGATTATAGCTGTGCCAGATACTCTGAAGTTAGAAGCAACTTAATTTTGTAGAACTAAAGGACACGCTCATAAGAAGTTTACTCAGAAGACAATAATTTAAAAAAAAGGAGGCAGATTTACATGACAAGGAAAAGATAAGCAATATTCTAAGGAATATAGGTAGATGTTCTGAAATGAATCAGATGGCTAGAATGACTGTATAGGAATCTAGGAACTTTGGTGTACATGTGGAACCCACACCAACATTGTCATCAGGATGAGGGTATGCTAGTGTGAGCTGAAAGGTCTAAAAATGGCTGCAGCACTTTAGTTTTGCCAAACATTCAATGATACTTTGTTTAGCTCAACAAAGCTTCAGTTAACATGCTGGGCTTTGTGAAATCGTAAGTTGCATGGAGTCCCATGCTTTCAGAATGGGAAAGAGAGGTCAGAGGGACTCTGAGTGAGATGAAATGCTGGATGCCAAAAATGTGGCAAGAGCCATATGTGGGTCATATTGAGCAAAGTCCTTCAATCAGGGCCACACCAGATCTTCAGCAAATTCCTATCTACAGTGTGAGCCTACTATTTGGCCAAGAAAGGGCAGAGCTTCATTCCTCAATGGGTTGAGAAGTAGACTCAGAAGAGACTCACAGAGAGCAATTTTTCCTACTATGGGAAGAGTAAAGGCCTTATTCAAGTTGTGAAATCAGTGATTGGAGCAAATTTACCTGAATATAAGGGAGCACAAAATTTCTAAATGATGTGTTACAAGTTGAGTTATTTTTCAGATCCTTTGATATAAGGTGCTTATCATATAAAGTCATTATCACATAAGTGAATCAACAGTGCAATTCCCCCATGATTTCCAAACCACTAGACTCAGTCTAACAACAGCATAAGAATTCGGAAGCAGATGTTCAGCAAGAAAGTCCATTGTATACAGTTTAATGCATCTCTACTAGAGAGCAATTCTTTGTAAACTGTCTCCCAAAATTGCACTGTAGACATAATTACAGAACCAAGAAATTATAGCTCTTTCTGGAAGGGAAAAGAGGTAATAATATAATTAACTAGTTAATTCAAAATAGATTATTGAGCACTTAGCATGTGCCAACCACTCTCCTAGGTGCTAGGAATACATTGTTGAGTGAAACTGGCAAAAATCCCTATCTGTCCACATGGAGCTTATATTCTAGTGGGAGTAAATAAAAAGTAAAATTCTTAAGTAAGTAAATTATATAATAAACTGTGATAAGCACCTTGGAAAAAATAAAGTAGAGATGAAGAATACTAGGTATAATTTATAGAGTTATATAAAGTAGAACACATTGAGGTAATAGTTGAATGATGAAGAGAAACAGGTGAGAGAAATAGCCATATGAATATATGGAGGAAAACTGCTCGAATTCAAGGGTTCAGCCAGTGAAAAATTCATGTGGTACAAGGGTGTTGCAGTGTTTAAGGAACCTCAAAGAAGCTGGGTTAACTGGAGTACAATCAAAAAACTACAGACTTAACATGGGGATAGATTATGTAGAGCCCAGTGGGTCATTATAAAACTTTTGGCTTCTACTCTGAGAAAAATAAGGATTTGCTGGAGGAATCTGAGAAGAGACTGGTATGATCTAAATTAGTTATTAATAGTATCACTCTGAGTGATGTGTTGAAAATAGTCTCTATTGAAACAGAAGTGGAAGAAATGTAAACAGTAGGAGGTTATTGAAATAATATAGAGCAGAGGTGATGGCAACTCAGACCACAGTATTAGCTATGCAGATAATGGGAAGAAATCAGATTCTAGCACTGTTTTGAAGATAGAGCCAGCAGGATTTTCTGATGGATTAATTAGAATTATGGGAGGGCGCCTGGGTGGTTTAGTCGTTAAGCGTCTGCCTTTGGCTCAGGTCATGGTCCCAGGGTCCTGGGATAGAGCCCCGCATCAGGCTCCCTGCTCTGTGGGAAGCCTGCTTCTCCCTCTCCCACTCCCCCTGCTTGTGTTCCCTCTCTTGCTGTGTCTCTCTCTGTCAAATAAATAAATAAAATCTTAAAAATAAAAGAATTATGGGAGAAAGAGAAATCAGTTATGACTGATAGTACTTGGCTTATAAGGATAGAATTATCAATAACTGAGATGCTGAAGGCTGTGAGCAAGGGATTTGGAGAGACATGGGAAGGAAAATGAGATATTCAATTTGACATGTTAAGTCTGAAGTGTCTACTAGACATTTGAGTGGAAATATCAGGTTTGAACATGCCTGGAGAAATGTCGGCTGAAGCCAATTGTAAAGCCTGTCCACCCAAGAATCTGAATGAGATCCACCAACACAGTGATTGCAGATAAAGTAGAAAAGTATAGAAGTCAAGCACTCTACTGTTTAGAAGTCTGGGAGAAGAAGAGGAATGAGCAAAGAAAATGTAGATTTTTTTCCCTAGGTTTCCAAAAAGCGTCACTTACATACCATGTGTTATTGATGGCTTAAGTAAGGATAAGACTGAGAGTTCACTGTTCATAACTTTACAGCCATATGGTCATAGTGACCATAGAAAGACAATTTTCAGAGGAGTGTTTAGAAAAACCTCAAGAGAAGATCCTAAAAAGAATGGGAGAAGAAAATTTGGAGACAGAGAGAGTAGACAACTCTTCAGGAGCTTTGCTGTAAAGGGAGCAAACAAATGAATCAAGAACTTGAGGGTAAATGTAAGTTAAAATTTTTTTCTTGTAATAAAAAGGAAAGTATATCACTTGTGTGCTGATTCACATGGTCAAGTAGAGAAGGAAAAAATTATGGAGAAAAAAGGGAGACCTACTTTAGTAACATCTTTGACTTGGTATAATAAGGCTGAGATTCATTCACAGGTAAAGGGATAACTGCACAGAAGCAGGACAATTCAACTACAGTTATAAGGAAAGGTAGATGGGTTATTTGGTAAGGTGGCTAATGGAAGTGCTTTTATAATAGCTTCAGTTTTCTCCTTGAGGTAGGAAGCAAGGCTACCTGTTAGAATAATGATTGGGGAGTGATGTCAAATGTTTTAGAAGAGAAGAGTCAACTAAGAGAGAGGAAGAGTGAATGGATTAGAGAAATAGGCCATGATTGCCTTGCAATGTCAGTAGTCCTGAGGTTAGAATTTGTCTTTGCTGCAGCAAGAACAATATTGATGATTTTACCAGTGATTGGTATTGAGATCAAAAAAATGAATTTATAGGCTCAGATAGTAAGTGGGTGAGTCAGAATTCAGTCTCATGTAATAGTGTTTGGGCTCTTCAGAGTTGAATTCTACAGAAGAAAATATTAACCTCCAGAATGTACGGTCTAAACAAGGCAAGAGCATAGTGCAGAACAAATCTGACTTCTTGAGTATAAAAGTGCACTAGTACTGATTTCCCTTCTGCAGAAGGCAGAGGCTCTGGGGAGAGATTCTAAGAAGTTCAGCCTCTCACCAAAAGATGTCACTACCCAGCCAATAGAAGTCTTAGACACTTGACGGGCCCTATCTGGGAGGATAAATGAATTATAACAGACTATTTAAACTCAGAATTCATTATGCCTGCCAAAATAATGATACTGTTTTTTGTATTTGACCCTCCACATTTCATAACTCGGATATTCCTAAATGCTTTTTTTGTGATGCAGAACAAGCACTTGTTGATTGTGCTAACATATGAGACCAAATGATAAGAATTAGTGCTCCAGAAGAAGGACTAGAGCATTTCAATTTATGAAAAGCATGAGGTCAATCCAAGAGACAATTCCCAAAAATGAATTTAGGAAATTGAATTAGGAAAATGAATTTCCTAATTCTTGAAAAAAGATCTCTTGTAGAGATAACCAAATTCACCCACTTATAAAAGTGGAGGTTCCATGTAGATTTAATAATATCTCAAAGAAGCAGGAAAGATTCAAATTGGGGGTTATACTCAGTTCTGTGAATTATTCAAACATCTTTTTTTTTTCTTTTATCCTTCTGTGCACTTTTGGACATGTCTTATTCATGATCATCTAAATTAAGGAATAACACGGGAAAGAGAAAAAGTAAGATTCAAGTAAGTCAGTTCTGTTATTGCTAATAGCTCCAATAATAACTTTCTGATTTAGAAGTTTCCTGGATAATAATTATTACCCCAGGGTACTGAATAATTTTTAGTTACCTAAGAACAGAAATGCAGTAAAGTGCCTAACATAATTTGGTATATAATATAAACTTTTAGAATTCATATTTGTGATTATCTAACCTTGGCTGCAAAAAGGTTGTCAAAGCAAATATCAACTTTTGTACGAAGAGTTTCCTAGGGCAGAACCGTGCTAGGTGGCACCCACCAAGTATCTAGAAGAAAGAGAAGCTTTGGCAAAGTAATGTTCAGAGTTGTATCTGAGTATGTTGTAAGTTTAACTTGAACAATGCACCAGAGATGATTTTGTCCTGATCAAGAATATCAGAATGTAGGGCGCCTGGGTGGCTCAGTTGGTTAAGCGACTGCCTTCAGCTCAGGTCATGGTCCTGGAGTCCCGGGATCGAGTCCCGCATGGGGCTCCCTGCTCAGCAGGGAGTCTGCTTCTCCCTCTGACCCTCCCCCCTCTCATGCTCTCTCTATCTCATTCTGTCTCTCAAATAAATAAAATCTTAAAAAAAAAAAAGAATATCAGGATGTAAAACTATTAGCATTAGAGATATTGCCAAATTCTGAATTGCAAAGTAATTTAATAATGAAATACCATTCTCTTTTACTGAAAATATATATTATGGATAAAGAAACTATGAGTTCTGTGCTTATGGACAGAGAGGTATAGAGGGGAAGTGTGAGGAAAAATATATAAAAAAAACTAAGATGTATTCAGTGGGCGGGATTACTGTGATGTATTCTTTTCCTTTTTGATGATGTTTTAAGGCTTAATTCATTATCCTTGCCTTCAAGAGAGAAAAAGCAAAGCAAATGAAAATATGTAACAGTAACAATTGTTGGACTAAACTGGCTGTTAACATTTTATTTATTCCATTTTAGTTGTTCCATTTCGATGATTTCCATCTGTGAAACAACCAAATTAATCAACCTCAGTCTATCTTGGGTATGTGGAACAATTGGTACAGATTCTATATTTTGCATTTTGAGTTCTTAACAAAATATGGGCCCATTTTCTTTTATACTTTCCAAGGCCACTGTGTAAGTTAAAAGCACATAATCTGGTTAAACCATGAAGATTGTTTACAAAGGATAAAATAAAGCCATCTGTAACATAAATTTCCCAAATCATTGAAGTAAAATAGGTGTTACTTTACGTACCAAGAAATTTATTTAATGAGTGATATATATTCTTAGGACAAACAACAGCAAAAAAGAATGTTATTGACAAATGCCTGATTTTCAATTTCTATAACATTTTAAAATCATGTGAGCCATATATTATGGAGAAAATAGTAGAAAACAGACTGGAAAAACAGTGGAATTGGTTCTTCTTCATTTAACAATATGCTCAGCATAATTTTATTATTTAAGGATTAACTAAATATTACTAAAAAATCAGTATGACTGAAGCTATTCTAATGCTTTAACAACTTGTTCATTTGAAATAGGTTAAGCCTTGCAAGGATTTGAAAAAAAAAAAAAGTTCTTATGTGTATCTTTCACTCAGCTTCCCCCAGTAATATACCTTACATGACAATATTATACTCTCTAAACAAGGGAATAGATGTTAGTACAGTTCTATTAACGTACTTACAGATCTTATTTGTTTCAACAGTGTTTACATGCATTGATTTTCTTTTGTTTTGAGTTGGGTTTGGTTTTGGCATATGGTTCTATAAAATTTATCACATGTATAGGTTTGAGTAACCAACAGCACAGTTAAGACACAGACCTATTGTATCACCTCAAAGAAACTTCCTTGTATCACCCCCTAATGGTTGTATCCTGTCCCCAGACCTAACTGCCAATATGTTTTCTATTACTATAATTTTGTCACTTTGAGAAAACTATAGAGACAGAAGCATACATGATGTAACAATTTAGGATTGACTCTTCAGCACAATTCTCTGAAGATCCATCTTCTTTGCTGAATTAATTGTTCTTTCCTTTTTCTTGTTCAATAGCACCATAGTATCTTTATCCTCTCATCCAGTGAATGATATTTGTATTTTTTTTTTCTATTTTGGGGCTTTTACCAGTAAAACCACCATGAAAATTCATTGAAAAATTTGTGTGTGAACATAAATTTTCATTTCTTTCAAAAAAATACACAGGAGTGTGATATTAGGGTCATATCATTAAGTGTATATTAAAACTACCAAACTTGCTTCAAGAGTAGCTACACTATTTCAATATCCACCAACACTGTGCAAGAAGTCCAGTTTCTATACATCCTCACCAACAGTTGTTATTGTCACAATTTTTATTTTAACCATTCTAAGAGGTATGTAGTGATATACCATTGTGATTTTAATTTACATTTCCTGAATGGCTAATGATGAACACTGATCCATGTGTTTGCCATCTGTATATTCTTTAAACAATTCTCTGTTCGTTTTGCCATTTTCCAAGTGAATTACTTGCTTTCCTACCATTGAGTTTTGAGAGTCTTATGGGCTGAATCATGTTCTCTCAAAATTCACATACTGTGTCTCAGAATGTGACTATATTTGGAGATAAGGTCTTTACAGAGGTAATTAAATTAAAATGGTGCAATTAGAATAGGCCTTAATCTAATATGACTAGTGAACACAGCATGTATAAAGAGAAGACTGTGTGAAGACACAGAGAGAGGACAACCATCTACAAGTCAAGGTGAAAGGCCTCAGAAGAAACCAAACCTACGACAGCTTGATCTTGGTCTTCTTGGCCTCCAGATTCTGAAGAAATAAATTCTTGTTTAAGGCTCCCATTCCATGTACTTTGTTATGGCAGCCTTAGAAAAATAACAGAGAATTACTAATATACTCTGAATGCAAATCATTTGTCAGGTATGTGATTTGCAAAGAGTTTCTCCCAGTCTCTTTTAATTCACATAGCATGCTTTTTATGAAGAACAAAAGTTTTAATTTTGAATAAGTTAACTTGTATATTTAAAAACATTTTTTGATCATGCCTTTGGTGTCACAAGTAAGAACATTTCACCTTGCCGTTAAGTACCAATGGTTTTCTCTTATGTTTTCTTCTGCATTTTTATTGTTTTGCTTTATGCATTTTAGTAACCTTTGAATAACAGGTGAAATTTAGGTTGAGTTTTATTTATTCTTATTTATAAATATTCAGTACCATTTGTTGAAAAGTCCATATTTATTCCACTTAATTGCTTTTGCACATTTGCCTAAAATCAGTTGACTATTTTGTGTGTGTCATTTTCTGGCTTCTTTATTCTATTCTTTTGATCCATGTGTCTATTGCCCTGCCAATACTATACTCTTAAACTGCGGCTTAGATTAAGTCTTTTTTTTTTTTTTTTTAAGATTTTATTTGACAGAGAGAGACACAGTGAGAGAGGGAACACAAGCCGGGGGAGTGGGAGAGGGAGAAGCAGGCTCCCCGCAGAGCAGGGCAGGGAGCCAGATGCGGGGCTCAATCTCAGGACCCTGGGATCATGACCTGAGCTGAAGGCAGACGCTTAATGACTGAGCCACCCAGGTGCCCCTAGATTAAGTCTTAAAGTCAGGTATCATAAGTCTTCCAAATTTTTTTTTCTTTATCAAAATCATTTTGGTTCTTTTGCTTTATTTTATAAAATCAAGAACTTAATTTACATCTAGAAAGAATTGTGTTGGGATTTTAGTAGGAATTGCTTAAATTTATAGATCAATTTGAAAAGAAATGACATTGTTACTAGTTTGAATTTGCTAATCCACAAACATGGCATGTTTCTTCACTTATTTAGTCTTCTTGGATTTCTTTCATTAGCTTTGGGTAGTTTTTGACATTTGGGTACTCTGTATGTTTTGGTATGTTTATCCCTGCATATTTTATTTTTTGGAGTAATGACAAATGATACTGTGTTTTTAAATTTAGTTTTCCTAGATGTTTACCTCTGAAACAACATATTATATGTTAAAAAGAAGAAGAAGAAGAAGAAGAAGAAGAAGAAGAAGAAGAAGAAGAAGAAGAAGAAGGAGAAGGAGAAGAAGAAGATAGCAGGAAGGGAAAAATGAAAGGGCAGGAAATCGGAGGGGGAGACAAACCATGAGAGACTATGAACTCTGAGAAACAAACTGAGGGTTCTAGAGGGGAGGGGTTGCGGGGATGGGTTAGCCTGGTGATGGGTATTAAAGAGGGCACATACTGCATGGAGCACTGGGTGTTATATGCAAACAATGAATCATGGAACACTACATCGAAAACTAATGATGTAATGTATGGTAATTAACATAACATAATAAAAATAAATAAATAAATAAATAAATAAATAAATAAATTTAGTTTTCCTATGTATTTTGTTAGTATATAGAAAATCATTTGCTTTTATGTGTTGACCATATATTCTGCAACCTTGCCTAACTTACTAATTTGTCAAGACTCTAGAATTATTTTTTGGTTGATTCATTAATATTTTCTATGTAGATATTCACATCACCTGCAAATAGAAGCAACCTATTCTCTTACTCTGTAATCTGTTACACTTTCACTTCCTTGTTTTCTCATTGCTCTGGCAATGTGAACAGTCAGTGCTATAAATTTTTCTCTCAGCACTACTTTGGCTCTATTTAATAAATTTTGATATGTTGCATTTTCATTGCTATTCAGTACAATATATTATTTTGGTTTCCTTAAACATCCTCTTTGACTATGATTATTTAGAGGTATGTTTTTGTTTAATTAAAAAAATTTAATAGAGTTGTCTGTATCTTTCTGTTGTTGATTATTGATTGAAACTCAGTTCTTTTTTTCATATAAATATATGTTAAATTTAGTTGTCTTCTTGGTGAATTAACCAGTTTATCTTTATGTAATCACCTCATCTGTGGTAGTTGTCTTTGCTCTAAAGTTTGCTTTCTCTGGTACTAATTTAACCATTCCAGCTTTACTTTAATTATTGTTTGCATTTGTTTTGTGAGTTACATGACCACTCTCAAGTTCTTTGTTTTTTAAGTTTGTTTGTTTTTGTGAGAAAATCTCACAAAGCTCAATAGCAAGACTAGGGTTTATTACAGCAAAACAAAACAGAACACAAACAAGAGAGGAAAGATTTATATTGGTGGAAATCCAGAGAAATCAAGAATAAACTTTGAGATTTTCCCCCACTAGGTGACACAGGATGCAATTTTCACTCTAGCAGTAAACCACAGGAACATGTGTGAAATGTCCCTCTCAAGGGAAACACACTTGAGTCTCATGTCTGAGGTGCTGACAGAGAGCTGGACATGTACTTGCATGAACAACCACAGTGACTGAAACTCAGGACTCCAACAGTGACACCAGGTAAACATTAGTGTCTGGAAGATTTTAAGCTTTCTTCTTTGACTTTAGTTTTCAGAATTTTGACTATGATGTGTCTGGGTGTAAATTTCTTAGGGTTTATCCTGTACGGAGTTCACTCACCTTTTTTAATTTTTGTAGGTTTTTTCTTTCATCAAACTTAGAAAGGTTTTAGACATTAGTTCTTTAAATATATTTTCAGTCTGATATTTTTGTTTCCTCTCCTGGAACTTATCAGACATGAATGTAAGAATGTTGCATTATGATCTCATAAGTCCCTGAGTCTTGGTTAATTTTTTCAATCTATTTTCAATCTATTTTTTTTTAGATTAGATCATTTGTATTCATCTATCTTCAAGTTCCCTGCTTCTTTTCTCTGTCATATCCATTTTCTATTGAGCTCTCCCATGAAGATATTTATTTGGTTATTGTATTTTTTACTTATAATACTTCCACTTGGTTCTTCTATATATCTTTTGTTCCTTTTCTAATACTTTACATGTTTGAATATCTTTTTAGATTTTTTTATTGCTTGTTGAACTATTTTTAGTTTAAATGCTTCAAAATTTTTCTCAAATAATTTCAACATCTACAACATCTTGATGTTAATGACTATTTTCACCTCCACATTTCAGTTGAGAATCATTTCATGGTTCTTGATATGGTGAATCAGAGTTCTGTCAACTCTGCTCCACAGGGGAAAGGTGCCTCCTCTTTACTGCAAAGGTGGTGATAAAAGTCAGGGATTGTTCACAGGCACTTTGAAGTAAGTGTACTACCTTGTTGCTGTTTCGATGGGAGGGGAGTTGAAAGACAGGGTTCCACTCACTGGCTCGGCCACTGCAGCACCCATTCATATAGGGGAGGGTGACATGGCATTTTTAGTGGTGTTTACCTTTAGTGTTAGTATGTATAAAGACAGGGTTCTTGTAAAGTGGCATCACCCCTTTTCTGGGTCCTTTGGCTAGAGTAAACAGGCTTCACTTGGGTCTAATTTTTTTGTTTGTGTCTGTTGGAATTTATGGGTGTGAATTTTTCTAATGCTCAGGCTGGAATATTTAGAGAGGTATGAAAAAAACTTCCAGAGACCAAACCTCTGGCTCATTCCTTGAATCTTTAGCCAGGCCTAACTTAGCCTAGTCTTCTTTATTTTCTTGACCTCTCACATTTTCTTATGAGTGGTTTACGGGTTTTGTCTAGGGCATTTGTGTGTGTGATTAGAGGGAGGAGTAAGATAAAATGTGTTTACTCTAGCTTATCTAGAATTTGAAGTCTCTTATGCTGACTTAGGCAAGGAAATTTTGCTCAGACAGTATGTATCAAGTACCTTTGGAAAAGGTCATTTCATTTTATAATTGTTTTATTAATTCCTAATAATATTAAAACAAACTTAATTTTAGAGTCACTTTAAATATATATACTAAATATATATACTAAATATATATACTAAATACTAAATATAGTTGTTATATATATGTATGTGCATTTATATAAGTGACTTTAGAGTGTATATTAAATACAAACATATATATTAAACAAAAATATATGTACAAATTTTCAAGGTGACTAAATACAAAAAAAAAGAAAAAAGTACTCTTTCTCTTCATATATAAATTAGCATTTATAGATTTTCTTTTACCTTTTCCATCTGGCTCAGCCATATTTTACCCTGCTTCAGGCAATTTTCAAGGCATTACATCCTCTTATTTCTTACTACCTAAATTTGAAATAATTTTTTTTTCTTACTTAGCTTTGGAGAATTATTGTGAGACTACATGCTGAAAGCAACCCGAGTGTAAATTACTTTATATTTCCCTGTATAATGAACAAAAAAATATTGATCCCACAGGTTTACTTTTCTCATTTCTCTAAGGGATAGCACATTAATCAGCATCTATATCATCTCAGCCATGTACTTGTCAAAAGACAAGAAAATTGAAGCAATCTTACTCATTTACTTAGTATATGAGTAACCATTTTCTATGTATTGATATTGTCACCTAACTCTTCATACTTGAACTTCAAATGGTAAAGATTATATATACTTTAAAAATCGTAACCAAGCTAAAGACACTATGTTCAGTGAAATTTTTAGTATCACTTAATATGTGATCAATAATAGCTTTATTATCAAATTTGAGTTTTTAATTAAACTCTTGGGCAACACTTTGGAATCCCCAACTATTATTTTAACATAATCTATTTCTGCATCCAGAAATAGATGCTGCTCCATCATCACCTACTGTCTGCACCCAGAATACTTAAGCTGCTCCATCATCACCTAGCGTCATTGTCCAACTAATACAACAGGCTGATACAACACCATTTCCTAATAGAGATCAGGTAAGGAAAAATAAAGATCTTCAGTTTGTAAATAATCTTAAGATAATATGATCACTAGGCATTATACAAGTACATATTCAAGTAAGAATATTAAATTTTGTCTTTGCTTTGTTTTGTTTTTGGTATTCCTTCTGGTCAACTTTATTTTTAGCCAAGAAATAGTCTTGAGTTAATTCTATTTTTTTCTAGAAAAGCAACTTCTGGAAAAGCAGCTCTTCCAAATTTGGTTTGTACTCATAGACAAAGAGCAGACATTATATTTTCTCCAGTCTTCTGCAATATACAGTCTGCTGCAATACAAGTTAAGGGCATTCTATATTTCTAACGTAATTATCACATTTTAAAAAATTACATAATTTTCTAGTTTCCACAATAGGTTTTTGTCATTGATGTTATGCTGAATTGGCAAGACTAAGTAGTTCTATCTTGATAATATATTTTATATCTCAAAGATTAGGAAATTTTAAACTTTAAGACATCTTAACATATTTACTTATTATTTAAACTTTAAGACATATATTTATTTAAACTTTAAGACATCTTCACCAGCTCTGGTCTCTGAGGCAATGAAACAGAACATTGTAGTTGATTTCTTAAATTTAAAGTATTCTAATTTATTGTAAAAAATAATCTAGGGTACCCCTTTTCTGATTGGACCTTGATGATTATAAATGAATTATGGTTACCTGATGTCTCTTGACAGGGTTGTTTTCTGTTTTTTGTTTGTTGTTATTGTTTTGCTTTGTTTTGTGTTTTATGGGGAATATAGGCCTAATGTTATCCTTTAATGGCATTCTTCTGTCAGTAGAGACTGGTCCAGGAATAGACACATAGTCCAGCCTGGTACATGAGATGTAGGAAGCTTTTTTCAGTACCATAATAATTAATAGTACTATTGTCTGATGTTTGTGTCTCCTCCAAATTTATATATTAAAATGCTAACCCCCAAGGTGATATTATTAAGAGATGGGCCTTTGGAAGGTGATTGCATTTATAAAAGATGCTTGGGAGCTTGCTTCCTCCTTCTACCATGCAAAGACACAGAAAGAAGGTGCCACATATTAACAAAGAAGTGAGGTTTCACCACACAGTGGATATGCCAGAGTCTTGATCTTGAACTTCCCAGCCTTCAGAACTGTGAGAAATAAATTTCTGTTGTTTATAATCCACCCAGTTTATGATATTTTGTTAGAGCAGCCTGAATGGACAAAGACAAATAGTCTTAAAAACTGTGAATGAGAAAGTTTTTCCTGTCTGATCCTCATAAATATCCTCTAATTAGGGAGGGAATGAGACTTAGCCTGAAGCCAATGCTGTGGGTGGCAGAATGAAATGATAGGAAGAACTGGAATCCCTAACCATGTCGCTTAGTTGTAACATTGACCAGCTGTAGAGCCAGTCATCACTCTAGATTTTCTCTTTGATGAGACAAAATACACTCCTTTATTAAAGATATTTTTTTTGTTTCATTTAGTTAAAATAATCCTAACTGATTCAGAAGTTAACAACTTTAGAACAGATATAGCAGGAAATAACTTGAGAACACATGCTAGTACATAAAAATGTGACAGATTGAAAATATCAAATTTTCAAACTCATAGTATTGATATTTGTGAAATGCTATCTATGGGATATAGAAAGTGGAGGATACAGATGCCCAGGATAACTGTGAAAAGCTGAAGAAGATAAAATTGAGGTGAAAAGCAGAAAAAGTCAGGATTAGATGAGAACTGAAGAACTGGTAAGAGTTGAGGATTGGGTTGAGAATATACTAAATATAGAAGAGAGTAGGGTAAAATATAAAGACAGAAAAATCATCATAAGAAATTGCCCATAGCACCAAGATAATGGCTACTGATGGCATGAACATAGTTTAGAATGCATTCTATATTTTTCCCTAAATTAGATTTTACATAATCATAAATAATGTGGACATGACCCAAATATTATAATTAGATTTTGTTTCTAATCCATCTTTATATGTAATTTAAGAATTACCCTCAATCCTGATACAGAGATATAGAAATTATTTATTCATCACATGCTCTCTAATTTGAACACATAAAAGATTTTGGAATCAAAATTCAATTACTTTTGATGAAAGGGAGATCCATGTACTTTTTAATATCCAAATGTATAGCTCAGAACATAAAAATATCTACAAGATATAGAATACAAATGACTGGAAATAATTCTAAGACATTTTTAAAAGAATTACAAGTTATTGTAAGAAATGTGATAAAATTTTTCTTTTCATGATATATTTAATCTTGCTCTTCTGTTCAACCATTTAATATAATTTAATCTGAATTATCTTCAAACACTTAAATAAAAAATAGGTGAAGTTATACCAAGGATCTTAAAATAAAAATCCTAAAGGAAAAAAGGAAATTTTTTTTCTTAAATAAGTGGAAAGGAAGACAGAATAACACATATGGTTAACATATACTGATGAGCTTACACTCTATTTGTGTCATTGTCCAAAGCTGCCACTCAGTTATGGCTCCTCAGATATGTAATTGCAATAATTTTCAGGCAAAATCCTGGCTGAGAAAGTTATCTTTATGCATAACTCTAGGGAACATATTGTGTTAAAATTAAAGCAGAGAATGACCTTTATATCTCAGTTCTCACTTCTCTAATAATTACCATTCTGAGTTTTCACTTCAAGTAACAGATAAACAGGGTTAATTTAGGAAGACATAAAGAATCATTCTGAAGCCTTTTTCCCCCTGACAATAAGTAATATTGATATCCATTCAACTTTGGTTTACTGCCATCCCTGTTATTTCTCCTCATAATCATTTACAATGGCCTACTTTTGATTTTCTCTAGTGATAGTTTCTTACAAGTTTAATCCTATTTTGTGTCTCTGTGCATTTTTCATGCTGCTCTCTGCCTGTAATGACCTTCCAATAATTCAAGATTCACCTTTCAAATAAAGTATTAAGCAGCAATGCTTTAAACACCAGGTTATGTCAAGTGCCGATCTGTGCTGCCATAGCATCTTGTACACATATCTACATTGCTCACTATATTATATTGGAAATAAATCCATTTATGTATATTATTTTCCCCTACTGCATTTGAATTTCCTTACTGAAAGAGACCCTATGTTATTAATTTCTATATCCTTCAAATTTTCGCCTTAAGAGTCTGGGGAAAAACTTGCAAGTAGTTTTTTGGCGTGTCTTGAAGATAAACTCAAAGATATGGATTAGAAAACAAAACAAACTTCACATTCCAAATTATTGCATTCCTTAGATCTTAAGTAAATATCTTGCTTTCTTATACTAGTCTCTTTATTTTAATCACCTAAGACTTTGGCATAGAGTATGAAACTAAAGTAGCATTTATGAAAATTTTGTTTTATGTTAAATAGACCCATGCTTAAGTGAAAATGGGAGATTATAAATGTTTAATGTTTAATGTTTTATTCTGTTACAATTCTTTTTCATTTCTTTTATTCATATTATTCATCTTATATCTTTCCAGAATCAATTTAAATTATACTATTTGACCTCCTATTTATTTTTCTTTGAATGATATAGTTATCTTAATGAAATATGTCTAGCTAAAATACTTTTATAGGAATATATTAGAAAGTGATGAAGACTGAAAAAATGTAATCACACACACACACACACACACACACACAAAAGCCACAGAAGTATTAAAGAATTTATTGGCATTTCTTTCAAATAGTAAGGAATTTTAGTATGCTAATAGCTTGCATATAATTTCAGTGAAAATGGTGGAACATTTAGCTCTAAGGAGCTGTCCCTCCATAAACATGGTAAAAGTGAGCAAAAACTGTTAGAATTAAATTTTGGAATTCTGGAAAAAAGTCAGAGGGTTATAGGGACCAACTAAACAATGAATCAAGAAGGCAACTTAAAAAGAGTTGGAGAGCTCTGAGGTATTTTTATTTGCCTTTGTTTTACCCCACTCTTAGATCAGCAGTGGTCTTGGAGATGGCAACCCATGTTCCTGGCACCCTGGTATAGAGGGAGCAAAACAGATTTTGTTCTCAAAGAATTGTGTTCATCTATTTTAATTTGTCTAGTGGCCACCCGAAGGACTGACAAAAGCACTTGCTTTGGTTTCACCTGATTCAGAACTCTTTCAGAAAAGTGACTACACAGAGGACATTCTTTGAAAATTCTGAAAGGCAATTGAAGAACTCACTCTTGCATGGAGCAAGTGACTGAAATTTGAGAAACAATAATAGACATGCCAAAACCCTGAGAAGAAAATCTGTGAAGAGTCTTTAAAGAGTTACAACATTGAAAATCTCACATGTATATTGGGGAATATAGAAAGTTATGTACATGCCCAGAGCCGAATGTGTGTTCAGAAAAGACCTGAGAAGATCTTAAGCTTTCACCTGAGACTGATCTTTAAACTCTGTACAAACAGGAAATAAAGATTAAGGCAGGGTTGTAAACAGCCTACCTAAATGTTAAAGGAGTGTTATAGCACATATCCAATGTGCAAAGACTAAAAGATCTTTTGTTTTTGGCTTCAAGAAATCAAATAAATCTGTCAACATTAGCTAACAAAAAGATAAAGGAAGAGAGACTTCAGAGACTACACACAACAGATAATACAGTCTTCGCAAATATAGTTTAGAAAAGTTCTTAAGCAAACAACCAATTAGAAGGCAAAGAAAGCAACAACAACTACAAATCCTGAGGTGGAAGAAAAATCTGACTTCTAAAATTAATATTTTATAATATTCAAGATGTCCAAGTTTCAATAAAAAATTATAAAGCATGCAAAATAAAAAAGTATTCCCCACTCATAGGAAAATTAACTCAAATTGAAATAGTTTGAAAGTGAAAGGATGAGAGAAGATATTCCATGTAAATAGTAACTGGAAGAGAACTAGACTAGCTATACTAATATCATAAGAAATAGACTTCAAGTCAAAAACTGTTACAAGAGACAAAGAAGGGCATTATATATTGATAAAAATGCCAATTCATCCATCAAGGAGATATAACAATTATAAATATATGTGCACCTGCAATGTCCACAATAGCCAAACTATGGAAAGGGCCAAGATGTCCATCAACAGATGAATGGATAAAGAAGATGTGGTATATATATACAATGGAATATTGTGCAGCCATCACAAAAACCAAAACATTGCCATTTGCAATGACGTGGATGGAACCAGAGGGTATTATGCTAAGTGAAATAAGTCAATCAGAGAAAGACATGTATCATATGATCTCACCGATATGAGGAATTCTTAATCTCAGGAAACAAATAGGGTTGCTGGAGTGGTGGGGGGTGGGAGGGATGGGGTGGCTGGGTGATAGACATTGGGGAGGGCATGTGCTATGGTGAGCGCTGTGAATTGTGTAAGACTGTTGAATCACAGACCTGTACTTCTGAAACAAATAATACATTATATGATAAAAAAAAAAAGAGAGAGAGAGAGAGAGAAGGAAGTAGGAAGGGAAAAATAAAGGGGGGGATGTCAGAGGGGGAGACAAACCATGAGAGACTATGGATTCTGAGGGTTCTAGAGGGGAGGGGGTGGGGGGATGGGTTAGCCTGGTGATGGGTATTAAAGAGGGCACGTATTGAATGGAGCCCTGGGAGTTATATGCAAACAATGAATCATGGAACACTACAGCAAAAACTAATGATGTAAGGTATGGTGATTAACATAACATAATAAAATTAAATTAAATTAAATTAAAAAAATAAAAATAAAAAATAAATAAAAATAAAATAAATATATGTGTACCTAACAGCAAATAGATATCTAAGAATAGCAACTTTTGACTTTTGAAATTCCTTTTCTGTTGATAGTTCTTTATAATTTACCTTTTTATAATTTTACCAATGATCTTAAAATCAAAATTTTATCCTTTTTTTTCTGAGTGATAAAACTTAATGTTTTTTTCTGTTAAAATTCTTTCATTTCTTTTATTCATCTTTATCAGCTTAGCAAAATTTGGACAATAGGAAAACCATAAAGATGCAAGATGAAGAAATGTCATCAGAACTTAAATTAAGAATTATAATAGATAACACATAAAATAATGCTCTAATAATAACAGTGCTCTAATAAAAATAATGGAAAACCCTGTTTATCTCAAAATAATAAATTTACAGTGAAACTCTGTTAATTACAGTATTAATACAAGGAAAATAAGATAGCTATTTCCTCTATTCTCAACTAATTTAATCATAATAGTTATAAGAAAAAAGCTAATAACAATTCAAATAGTCAACTTATACAAATGTGGGGTCAGAAATGAGTCTCAAATGTGATGAGAATTCCTTAAAGCAAAATGTATGACAATAAAATCAAACTGGGAAGGTATTATATTTAGCACTGAAACAGTGCATGTTTGTATGTGGGGGGGGGGGTAGAGTCTTTCCTTAACACATCTTTGCAGATTTTTTTCTACTAGTAATAGGAAGTTTTCTGAATATATACAAAAGATATTTCTGAAACTCATCCTATACAATATTTTTTACAAAAAATGTAAAAAAAAACAAACAAACAAATTTACTTTATCAGCCTATTCCAATCCCATGAACTAACATTTTCAGGACTATATATCCTATTAATATTTTGGGCCTTGTAAAAAACCTAATAATTTTTAGGACAAAAATACAATAATTACATTAAAGTCATCTTCTAGAATATTGGCCATGGTATAATGTCCATACAGTACTAGTTGCAACATACACATACAACAAATAGAAGCTACCAAGACTCTGAAGGTCATTTGCCTACAAATATTAATTTAATACATCTAGGTATCAGTTTTTGGAAAGTATTTTAAATTTTTGGTATTTTTATTGTGATGAAGTAAAACACTTGTTTAATATCCATGTATAAATGAAAGTGTGAAAAAATATAGAAATAATTCAATTAAAGATTTACATTTAAATTTTATAGGGCAAAAGTATACAAGTATCAAAATATTAATTATATTAAAAAGAATAAAATTGCCAAATTATCAACTTAAAAATTTAGTCTCAAGGTATATTGGGAACAACTATACCTTTCATGAATTAGTCTGAAAAAGGAATATGTAAAGAACTAGAAAGGAAGATATGAACCCACTGGGACTCTAAAAATAACATAGTGAGCATTTTCTACTGAATACCAGCAAATTGCTCCTAAAAATTTAGATTTTGTATATAAAAATACTAACTGAAATGCTATTTCCCAGTAGGTAATTTATACATTGACAACAAATCTCCAATCTGTTTTTCAAAAATATAACTGAAATAGCAAAACACACATACATACCATACAAAACAATCTATTGTGTTAGATATTTTGATGTAAAATGCTTAAACCATAGTTCTCTGACCACCAAAGTATCAATATGTTATTAAACAATTGCTCTATATGTTTACAAAAACATTTCTCTTTCTCTTTGCTTTCTCTCTCTCTACAAGTTTATTCAGCATAGTTTTGAATTTTTGATATTCACTGTATTAACAGAAGTATGGATTAAATATGCAAGGCAATGTGGAAATGTGTTCTGAACAAGCACAGAGTTGCAGAACATCATCACACTGAGTACAGCATTGTGATGCTTCTCTTAAAGCCAACAACATCCAAGACAGACAAACTTTTCTAGATATACAGTGAATTCTTCAAATAGCTACATAAATTACTGGTTGCTACTAACTGAATTTGAAATACAATTCTAGATTTTTCCTACATATGTATTTAATATTTTATTTATATTTTAAGATAAAATATAAATATTTCCACGTAATTATTAGCCAAAAACACTGAACTGAGAGACATATAATGTATAGTTATAAAGATTCAAGCAATGGTCTACTAGATTAAATATTGGCACAAAAGAGAATCTTGGTCTATTCTTATCTTTGCTCAAGGACATGGGACTGAAATTATTCACATACAACATATTAGGAGAATAAAAGAAATAGAAACAGAAAGTTAAATCCTTGCTAGAGGACAAAAGAAGTGGACATATTTTAAGAAATGCACAGATATCAACAAAGATATATTTAATTTTACACACAAATGATATCAATACCAATAGCCACCTGCCTCTATTCAAGTTTGACATACTCTGAAGCAATATATAAAACTACTTATTTTGCGAAGTAATTATTAGGAACACTTCTAATAAATATGTTTATTTATTGTAAATCTCCCTTCTATAATTCAGACCATCTGGGTTGACATCCTATGTCACATAGTACTTCATAAACTGAATTTACCATGCCTTTATTTAAAATAGCCTATAATTCAAATAGCACCATTTAGCTAATAAGTTGATTTTAGTATTAAATTAGCTAATGCATAAAGATGGTCTGATTTATAATCCAACAGGGTAATACATCCCAAGAAATTCTATCCTCAACCCATTTTTCCCCTTCCATTTTGGCTATATTTGGCTTGAAAGCTCATAAACAAAATTCACAATTTGTGCAACTGAAAGCAAATTTTCATTCATGCTTATTCTCGCAAACTTATTTGGAGCATTACATCTAATTCTATGTTAATGCATATACATATCTTGAGTTTCCAATTTAGAGAATGAACACTTTTTTTTGAGGTACTTTTCTATGATAAAATAAGCAAAATACATTTTCCCAAAGCCTATTTGAATTATAGCACTAATGGAATAATTTTTAAAAGTAGTATAGATTTTTTCTCTTTTAAAGAACAAATGGACTTCTGGTTTTCACTCTGTATATAAGAAGATTGGAAGTGGCCACTCCATCCCAACAACAAGTAAAAAACTAAACAGATTGAAAAATCAACAACTCTTCTTCTATCCAAGAGAAGGAAGGATGCAGGAAAAACTGCTGCCACCAAAATGGAAAAGACAGGCAAATACAGGCAGGCACAGCTTACTGGAGCAGAGACTTGGGATCAGAACCCCTGCAGGATCCAGTGCCAGGGTAGGAAACCCTACATTGCAATTGATGAATTGCTGGAGGCTCAGTGAGGACAAGTCTGAGAGTGGAAAATTCTAGGGGGACCCAGCCATGGGGGCCTCCATGATATTAGGAAATTTAACTCCAGGAGCTCAAACAGGTTCCCACAGTAAATGTCAGATAAAAATCCCCTCAGGCTTCTGGTAGAGCCTTAGGAAAAGGAACCATTTTGAACTATACTAGAGTATTCCATTCTTAGCAAGACCTGCCCTCAGAGGAAACTAGTTAATTAGAGCCTAACCTGCTGACGTATTGTCAGAGCCTAATTGATTTGGGGAAGAGAAACAACCAACTCCGCTGGCTCTAGCTTTCCATGTGGGGAAGAGAAATATCCAACTTCAGCCCACTCTACCAATCCTGACCTAGCTAAGAAGGGAGGAAAAAAACAAAACAAAACTGAGAAACACTTGTGAAGTTCAAAGTCCATAGGCATAGGCTCACTAAAAAAAACTGAGATCTAATTATTGGACTATAGAATGATTCTTCTCTTCTCACACCTCATCATCACATTACTAAAATTCTAGTTACAGCAATTCCTTTTAGTCTTTACATCATGTCCAGTTAATCAAGAAAACAAATTACAAGGCATACCAAAAGGTAAAAACCACAATTAGAAGAGAAAGAGCAAGCATCAGAACCACACATGGCAGGGATGTTGACATTATCATCAGACTAGGAAATTAAGACAACTATGATTGATATGCTAAGGGCTCTAATAGATGAAGTAGGCGGCATCCAAGAACAGATGGACAATGTAAGCAGAGAGATGGAAATACTAAGAAATAATCAAAAAGAAATTCTAGATATAAACACACACACACACACACACACAGAAATAAAGAATTATGGGCTTTCTAATAGACTGGACACAGATGAGGAAAGAATCTCTGAGCTAGAGGATAGAATCTTCAATAGAATCAACAGAAACTGAAAAGCAAAGAGAACAATGACTGAAAAAAATAATGGAAAGTCCAAAACCTGTAGAGCAACTATAAAAGGTGTAACATACACATTAATACCAGAAGGAAAAGAAAGAGAAAAAGGAACAGAAAAAAATACTTGAAGCAGTAATGAGTGGAAGTGCAAAATGGTGCAGCCACTTCGGAAGATAGATGATCCAGGAATTGTGCTCATTGGTATTTATCCAAAGCAGTTGAAAACTTATGTCCACACAAAATCTGCACATGGATGTTTATAGTAGCTTTATTTATAGTTGCCCAAATCTGGAAGCAACCATGAAGTCCTTCATTAGGTGCATGGATGAATAAACCGTGGTACATCCAACAAAGCAATCTTAATCAGAGCTACAAAGAAATAAGCTGTCAAGCCATGAAAAGACATAGGTGAACCTTAAACGTATATTACTCAGTGAAAGAAGTCCATCTGAGATGGCTATACACCATATGATTCCAATTATATGACATTCTGGAAAAGGCCAAATTAGGGAGACAATAAAAAAATCAGCGGTTGCTTTAGGTAGCAGCAAATGGGAAATAGAAATGAATAGGCAGAGCACAGAGGATTTTTTAGGGCAGTGGAAATACCCTGTATGATATTATAATGATGGATATGTGTCATCATGCATTTGTCCCAACCCATAGAATGTACAAAACTAAGAGTCAATTCTAAGGTAAATTAGGGACTTTGGGTATAATGTACCATTCTGGTGACTGTTGTTGATAATGGGAAAGACTCTGCATGTGTGTGGCTTGGGGTAATATGGAAAATCTCCATACCTTCCTCCCAATTTTATTGTAAACCTAAAACTGTTTTGGAAATAAAGTCTTTTTTTTTTTAAGATTTTATTTATTTATTTGAGAGAGAGAATGAGAGAGAGAGGGCAGATGAGAGGAGGGAGGGTCAGAGGGAGAAGCAGACTCCCTGCTGAGCAGGGAGCCCAATGCAGGACTCGATCCCGGGACTCCAGGATCATGACCTGAGCTGAAGGCAGTCGCCTAACCAACTGAGCCACCCAGGCGCCCAGAAATAAAGTCTTAAGGAGCACCTGTGTGGCTCAGTCAGTTAAGCATCTGACTCCTGATTTTGGCTCAGGTCATGATCACAGGGCCATGAGATTGAGTCCCATGTCAGTCTCCACACTCAGAGTCTGCCTGAGATTCTCTCCCTTTCTCTCTGTGCATCCCCCCATTTGAGCACTCTAAATAAATAAATAAATAATAAAATATTTTTAAAAATTTTTAAATAAAGTCTTAAAAAACAACAAAAAAATTACATCTGATATTCCAGTATTGTGTAAAGTAAACTAAACCACATATTTGACTTTTATATGTTATTTTGGCATTAATTAAATTATTTTATCTCAGTAATTATAATAAAAGGTTTTATTGCTTATGTTGGGTTTATAATATAGACTTTATTAGAGTAAATGATGCTGGTTCTTAAGTGAAATATAATTAAATTTGCAATGTAACTTTCATACACACAATAATCTTTAGTATATCTGATTGCCAATTTAAAAAATGTTTTGTAAAATGATACTCAATGATGGTGTTTTAATAGTAATTTGAAACATTTTTCAAAATTACAGAATTTCATATGTCTACTGTAGTAATCAAATGAAATTACAACAAATGGAATAAGTAAGTTATGGTACCCTTTAATATTTAAAGATTTTCCTCATTTAAAATAATATTTTGGCATGTTATCAAGTGCAATTCAGTTCTTTTGATATAAAACTAATTTTGTTCAATATAAAACTGAATTTTTATGTTGAATAATAGCCTCATCCCAGAAAATATAGAAGAAAGGAAACACTAATTTGCAAACTACTAACACACTGACAAAACAATACAGGGTAATGTGAGTTGCAAAATGATGAGACTTTAAATCAATCAAAAATATAACACATATTTAAAACCAAACTTTCCAAGAATAATACCTGATGCTCTAACTTCATGGAATGCATAAAATAAAATAAGTTGTCAATCATAGAAATTTTATTATTTTTTTATACGTGAGAGAAGACAGGCACATCAGCAATATTTCAGATTTATGTAGGGCATATATGAAAAGTGAGCAATTTGGGGCTAAAATTGAACTTCCTAAGTTTTATTTTCATGTAATGTACATGATTATCTAAAGATTTGCATCAAAAGATCAAAATGATGAGGTGATTATGCAGAGATTCAAAATTTCAATCATATCATCTGTAGGTGGTCTCAATAATGAGATTGTCATTGCCTAAAGGGAATGAAAAATCGGCAAGCTGGTTTCCTGCAAAATTAGAGGAAATACTACATCTCGAGTAGTTTCTCCAATCATGAAATTAACTTTTGTTATCATTTCTCTCAAATAATTAGCTCCTTTTAAACATAAAAATAAATACTTTGAAGATAAAACTGAGATTATTTGCAATGTCACTTATGTTACATGATTAAATATATAATTATGTATCTGTAATTTTATAAATTATATACAACTCTCATCTCTCAAATTTAATCTTGATTTACAAAAGCTTAGTTAGTAGACATATTTTAAAATAGGTAGAGAAGAAATGGCAGCCAGAGTGTGCACTCTCCATTTTCCCCTATGGTGCTCAGCCAGCAGAATGACCATGATTGACTGATCATTGGAATCTGCAGGGGAAATAGATAATCTTCAGGCCAAAAGTCTTTAGGAAGATGCTTCATTACGAATTATAATTTGTTATGCTACAGTGAAGACTAAGAACTCAGCATATTGTTAATAAACTGTTATGCTTGGGTCTCTTATGGCAATGATCATCAATCAATTCACTTATGGTTAAAGTGAATGTATTTCCTGGAGAAAAGATAACTACTCAAATGGTTCAGAGTGTGGGAGATAAAGAAAAATCATTAAAAATCATAGTATTGATCAAAGGTCAATAACACCCCAGAGTACCTATTTTTTTTTTATTTGAGAGAGAGAGAGCACAAGAGAGGGGGGTGAGGGGATGAGGTGGAGGGAGAAGCAGAATCCCCGCTGAGCAGGGAGCCTGATGTGGGGCTTGATCTGGGGACTCCAGGATCATGATCTGAGCCAAAGGCAGGCGCTTAACCGACTGAGCCACTCAGGTGCCCCCCAGAGTACCTATTAAAATAAAATTCAAACGCATTGTGAAGGACTGTTTCTAAAACTTATGTAACACAACAATTCTTTTGAATGTAAGTATGTATTCAATTGAATACACTGCTTGTTCAAATCACAAATAGCAAAATTGATGATTTGATGACAACAATGACACAAAGGGTGGGAGAAGGAATTGGAAACATATATTATAATGTATTTACATCTTATTTATTATACTAATATATATAGATGCATACTAATAATATATAGCTATAAAAATACTATAATATATACTATTAATAATATACCTATATATTAATATCTATCTATACTACACATGAAATAATATATTATTTGAAGGAGGCCTTATCTTAGTAAAAAATGAATATTGTAAATGTGAAAAGAACTGTTATGATGAAAAGGAAATAAAACGGGATCATATAAAATGCTCAATTAAAACCAGATAAGACGGGCTCCTGGGTGGCTCAGTTGGTTAAGCGACTGTCTTCAGCTCAGGTCATGATCCTCGAGTCCCAGGACTGAGTCCCACATTGGGCTCTCTGCTCAGCAGAGAGTCTGCTTCTCACTCTGACTCTCCCCCCTCTTATGCTCTCTCTCATTCTCTCTCAAATAAATAAATAAGATCTTCAAAAAAAAATAAATAAAACCAGATTACGACAGCAAAAGAAGCCTCTGTCAATAAATAGAAAACAGTTGTGAACATGGTTTATATTAATCCAACTATGCCAATAATCACTTTAAATATGAATGAACTACAGACTCCAATTAAAAGAGAGATTGTCAGAATAGATTAAAACAAAACAAAACAACAGAATATAAAGACTCAAGGGTGCCTGGTGGCTCAGTTGGTTAAGTGTCTGACTCTTGATTTCGGCTCAGGTCATGACCTCAGGGTCCTGAGATTGAGCCTGGCATAGAGTTCTGTGCTGGGCTCTCTGGGCTGAGCCTACTTGGGATTCTCTCTCCCTCTCCTTCTGCCCCTGCTGCTCACACCCCCACCCCTCCATAAAAGGAAGGAAGGAAGGAAAGAAGGAAGAAAAAAAAAAGAAAGAAGAAAGAAAGAAAGAAAGAAAGAAAGAAAGAAAGAAAGAAAGAAAGAAAGAAAGAAAGAAAGAAAGAAGGAAAGAAAGAAAGAAAGAAAGAAAGAAAGAAAGAAAGAAAGAAGAAAGAAAGAAGAAAGAAAGAAGAAAGAAAGAAAGAAAGAAAGAAAGAAAGAAAGAAAGAAAGAAAGAAAGAAAGAAAGAAAGAAAGAAAATGTAAAACCTCAGATTAAAAGTAAAGGGATGGACTTTTGCTTCTGGATAGATGAAGTGTCCTACTTTTCCCTATTCCTCTTTCTAAATCTAGTGAAAACCCTGGGCATACATATAAAACAAATATAAGAAGTCTACAAAAGGCCTAAAGAATGACAGGGTGATGAATTCTTTGGCTTTTCCTTTCACTTCATATATTCTAAACTTGGAGTTCAAGAGCCCAGCAATCTAGGGATTCCAAAGGGCACTGGCCAAAAAAATCTCTAACAAAAGTCTGCCTTTTCTAGCTAAAGGAACAAGAAAGGAGCAGTCTAACAAGATAAAAATATTAGACAATAACTGTTCTACTTCAGTAAAATAGCAGAAAATACTGTAACCCTCACCTTCACCCATGCCAGCAGATGCTGAATGGTGAGCCTGGACTTCCACATTTATGAAGCTATAATGAGTTTCCTCAACATGGCTGCTAGAGTGTTGTCAGAAAACTCCCAGAACAGAGACTGGACTTTCATATCCAATTGCCAGTAATAAAGTTTTTCTTCCAGTGTAATGCCAATGGAGACCATGTAAGGACCTAGGAATTCTAGATCCACCTGGATATAATGTGGTTCTTTCACCTTCACTACTGAGGTAGTATCAGAGAAGTCAAAAAAAAAAAAAAAAATCAGGACTTTCAACATTACCCAGTGGAAACCAGTGCTGTCAGTGAAGACTACATGGAGAGCCCAAATTCCCATGCCTGACCAACAGTGATGAGGAGCTCACCCCATACTAGGGTATCAGCTGAAAGCCAGTAATGAATATGAAATTCTTTCCTCATGCAGAGGCAGTGCTTCACTTAACAAAATGCTATCAAAAATCTCAGGAAACAAACTGAGGGTTGCTGGAGTGGGGGGTGGGGTGGCTGGGTAATAGACATTGGGGAGGGTATGTGCTACGGTGAGCGCTGTGAATTGTGTAAGACTGATGAATCACAGACCTGTACCTCTGAAACAAATAATACATTATATGTTAAAAAAAAAGGAAGAAGATAGAAGGAGGGGAAGAATGAAGGGCGGGAAATCTGAGGGGGAGACAAACCATGAGAGACTATGGACTCTGAGAAACTAACTGAGAGTTCTAGAGGGGAGTGGGTGGGAGGATGGGTTAGCCTGGTGATGGGTATTAAAGAGGGCACGTTCTGCATGGAGCACTGGGTGTTATGCACAAACAATGAATCGTGGAACACTACATCAAAAACTAATGATGTAATGTATGGTGATTAACATAACATAATAAAAAAATAAAATAAAATAAAAAATAAAAATAAATAAATAAAGGCACCTTAAACAGAAAACTCAAATAAGATCCAGAGTCTCATAACATAATAATAATGCCCATGTTTCAATCTTTTCTTACAAAGAACCAGGAAGATCTCAAACTGTATGAAAGGAACCAATCATAGATACCAACACCAAGATGTCAAAGATATTGAATAAGTTCACTAAGATTCTAAAGCAGTCATCACAAAAATGGTCAAGGAACAATTGCAAATGTGCTTGAAACAAATGATAAGTTGTTAGAAAGCTCTCACAAAAAAATTAGAAAGTCTCAAGAAGAAAAGATATACAAGAACAAAATGCAAGTTTTGGAACTGAAAAATATACTATCTGAAATAAAAATCTCAGTAATGGGCTCAAGAGCAGAATGCAGGGACAGAAGGAAGAGTCAGTGACATGGAAGCAATGGCAATTACCCAATTTAAACAGAGAATGATAGACAACAATGGCTCAAAAAGAACAAAACATCAGTGACCTGTGGGACTATTAAAAAAAGAAAATCTAACATTCGTATCATTGGAGTCTTATAAGAAAAGGAGAAAAGGGGAAGCTGAGAAAGTACTCCAAGAAATGATGGCAGAAATAGTCCCAATTTGGAAAAAAGGTCCCATATACCTATAAGTTTAAGAAAGTAAGTGAGTCCCAAATAGAATAAACCTACAGAAATACTTAAGACACTTCATAATTAAGCTTTTGAAAACTGAAGATAAAGAAAAAAAGTCTTAAAAGCAAAGAAAAATGACACTTCATATATATGAACAGAAATTTATGACAGTAGATTTCTCTTTTTTTAAGATTGATTTATTTATTTTAGAGAAAGAGAGTGCATGCACATGCACACATATCGGGGGGAAGGAGGGGGAGAGGCATAGGGAGAAGGAGAGGGAGAATCCCAAGCAGACTCCCTGCTGAGCACAGAGCTTAACGCAGTACTGGATCTCACAACCCTGAGATCATGACCAGAGCTGAAACACTCAACCAAATGAGCCACCCAGGCTCCCCAACAATGGATTTCTTATCAGCGACTATGGTGGCCAGATGGAAGTGGCACAATAGATTTTTAAGTGCTAAAAGAAAAACAACAACAACAACAACTATCAACAGAATCTCACACAGAGTAAAAATATCCTTCAGGAATAAAAGGGAAATCAAGACATTCTCAGATGAAGAAAAACAGAATGTGTTACCAGTGGACTTACTCTAAAAGAATAGCTAGAGGAAGTTCTCTTATGGAAAGAAAATAGTGTAAGAAAAACACTGGAATAGCAGGAAAGGAGAAAGATCATGATTAGCAAAAATATTGATAAATACAATAGACTGTTTCTCATGAGTCTTCTAAATTATTTTTGGTGGTTGAAGCAAAAATTACAGTACTGTCTAATGTGGTTCTATATGAATGCATTGGAAATATTTAAGACAATTATAAAAGAGGGAGGATAAAGACATACAGAGTGAAGTAATGCTTCGACTCTTCAAACAAACTGGTAAAATGATGATAGTAGTAGACTGTGATAAGCTATGTGTATATATAGTGTAATACCTAGAGCAATCATTAATAAAATTATACAAAGAAATTCACTCAAAAATAAATAAATCAATCAAAATGGAATCCTAAACAAGTTTTCCAGATAAGTAGGAAAAAGAAAGCATAGAAAGAAATAACAGAAGGAACCCTCTCTGTCTCTGTCTCTCTCTATATATAGATACAGATATAGATAATATATGCAGACTTAAGTCCTAATATATCAATAATTACATTAAATATTAAATGGTCTGAATGCACTGATTAGAAGACAGATATTGGTAGAGTGGATCAAAACATATGACCCAACTTATGTTCTCTATAAGAAATTCTCTTTGAATATAATTAATAGCAGGTTGAAGTAAAAGAGTGAAATGTATATTATGCAAACATTAATTGAAGGAGAATAGGAATGGCTATATTAATATCAAATATATTAGACCACAGAGCAAAGAAAATTATTGGAGGAAGTGGGGAAAGATTGTATATGATGAGTGTTGCTCCATCAGAAAAATACAGAAAACTTACAGGTTGTACATCCAACAATAGACCTAAAAATATGCGATGTAAAATTTGATAGAATTGAAAGGAAAAAAGAGAGATGCCTACATTTGTTTAAACTTAAAAATTTCAACATTCATTACAAAACAACTGATAGAACAACTAAAGAGAGATTTAGCAAGAATATAGAACTCAAGGACACCATTAATCACAAGGATGCAGTCAAAAGTCATAGGATATTCCATGAAAACAGGCAGAGGACACATTCTTTCTGGTATTCACAAAACTTATAACAAGACATACTATATCCTGGGCCATAAAACACCTTAACAAATTTACAAAAATTGAAATTATACGAAGTGTCTTCTCTACCCACAGTGAAATTAAATTAGTAATGAATAGGAAAAGATAACAAGAAAATCTCAAAACGCTTGAGAACTAAACAACAGACTACTAATTCATGTGTATATCAAAGAGAAAAATATTAAGGGAAACACAAAATACATTAAAGTGAATGACAATAAAAATACAACATATGAAAAGTTGGAGACAAGCTAAAGCAGTGTTGAGAGGGATATTATACCACTAAATGCATTCATTAAAAAGAATAGTCCAACCACATATATACAAATTTTTAATATTGAAAATTCAAAAGCCTCCGAATCCCTGCCTCCAACTTCTGCTCCAAATAAGTATCTTGTGTCCCCCATCAGCAAGGAGATGATCCCGGCCAGCAAATACAGAAATACACGTGCATTGGGTTTCTCAACCCCAACTGAGTGAAGCAGCAAGACTGCTCTATAGGCAAGAAGGAGAGAGAAAACATGAGGTATATACACTAGATCGGGATATTGAGAGCAGCTTGAAACAACTGGCCCAGTGGTGTACTGATATATTTGGCATAGAGGAAATGACCATTAGTAAGATCAGTGAGGAGGAGATCCAGAAGCCAGAGGAAAAAGTGACCCTACACAGCCACTTGGACAGGATGGCCCAGACCCAACAAACTGCCCAGACCGATATCATCCTTCAGGAACAGATTGAGCCATCCATGGGCCAAGAGCCTGTTCTAGAAGATGTCAAAAAGAAGACACCCTAACATGTCCAATGAACTTCTCCAGCAGCCACAACCTCTGTCTTTAGCCATAACATACCCAGCTCATCCCGAGCCATCACCTTGGCACTCCCAACCACCAGCATGGCTGCCTCATGTCCACACCACAGTTGTGTCTGCAGTATGGTCATGCAGTATCCATGGTCCAACTGGCCTTGGGCTCAGTGATCACCCTCACACTGCCCATCATCCATATACTCAGGATCAATGTGCCCATGCATCCCTTGGCCCCTCTTATCATGGCACCCCATCCAGCCCCCATGATTGGGCCAACAGCCTTTGCACCTGCTCCACCTGTGGCACTTGTCCCAGCCTCAATGACTCCTACCTACCTTCTACTCCATTGAAGATGAGCTTAACCTGTCTCCAAGAAGCAGAAGACAGAGGGCATCCTCATGCTGGAGGAGAAGTTCTTATGCAGAAGCAAGAGTCCACTGCCCATCAAATTCCAAGTGACCAACAGATAGGATAAGACAGAATTGAAACTAAAGGGGCAGGTGCTGCTCTTCATCCTCCTACGTACAGACCAGGTGAAGATCCATAAAGTCACAGGCATGCAGCAGGGAAACAAACTGCAATGTGAGATTATCTTCTTTGAGGATTCCAACTTTCTGGTTTACTATAACACGACCAATGGCATTGTCATCTACCTGGCCATCAAGGGGAGAAGAAGGAGAAAAACATAGAAGAGAGAAACCTGCTCCCAGCCACTGCCATTTTGCCTCTCTTTTCCCAAAACCCCTGCTGTAGATCCAGAAGACCTACCTGGGGCCTTCATATTTGCTTTTCTCTTACAAAGTTTGGAAACCCAAATTGTCCTGCAGAGTTTCATTCCCCCATCCCTTCCCACACTGGAGAGAGTGGTAGGCTTTTGAAGTCACTCCCCTTCACAGCAGTTTCTGGAATCCCTCTGTGTTAGGAGTTGAGTTGAGAGGATTCACTTTTGGGGAGAGCCCACTAGGAACTGTGAGCCCAGGGATGTCCTGCAGGATAGTGTCATGATGCCAAATGGCACTTAGCTGATCGTATATGATTGTTACAATCATTAATCATTTTGTACCTTGCCATGGGCTGTCTAAAAACCTTCTTGGACCCTTAAGTGTCCCTCAAGCCAATCCTCTAGCTTCCATTTTAAAAACCTAGAAAAAGAAGAGAAAAACAAATCCAAAACTAGCAGATGGAAGGAAATAACAAATATAAAAGCAGAAATCAATGAAATTGAAAACAAAATGATAGAGTAAGTCAGTGAAACAGAGAGCGGAAAAGATCAATGAAATTGGCAAACTTCTAATAGTACTGACAAATTAAAAAACAGAAGACAGAGTTAGCAGGAATGAAACAAGAGATATCACTATGAACCTGCAGATGCCGTAAGGGTAACAAAGGAATACTAAGAACAACTCTATATGTGCACAAATAAAATTTTTTATCAAGTCTTCCAAAACACAAGCTACCATAACTCATCCAATAAAAGAGATCATTTGAATAGTTCTGTAGCTATTAAGGAAATTGAATTTGCAATTTTAAAACTGCCAAAAATAAATTTTTAGTTTCAGACTCTTTTATTGGAAAATTACACCAAATGTTTAAATATGAATTAACATTATTTATACACAATCTTTTCCAAAAAATAAAAAAGGGGTAATCATTCTCCAATTCATTTCAGGAAGTTAGTATTATCTTCATACCAAAACCAGACAAAACAGTGCATGAAGAGAAAAGTAAAGCCAAATTAGTTCATGAATTATTCATAAATATTCCTAACAAAATATTATAAAATAGAAATAAAAATATATACAATGATTCCTCAAGACCAAGCGAGGTTTACTCCAAGGGTGCAAGACTTGTTCAACATTCGAAAATCAATCAAAATAATTCACCATATTATCAGGATAAAAAAACAGTGAAGAGGGTGACAATGCAGTCATAGCCAACATATTTCAAAAAGCCTCTTTGAAAGGGATCTTTTAACGTATATTTGAAAGGAATAACAGTGTTGCCCAGTTGAAAAAATCTCCTCTTGTTCATTTTAAAATTCACTTGTTTCATTCTTGTTGAAATTCATCGAACGGATGTTTTGCAAATATTTTTGCTAGGTCTGTGTCTTTTCTTTCTCTTAACAGTCTTTCAAAAACCCAACTTAATCAAATTTTTCTTTCGTGAATTATATCATGCTTTTGAATTTGTATCTAAAATCTCATTACCAAACCCCAAATCAATTATTTTGTTGAAGCTTTAACTATTTTTTCCAACTACAAATATTTAGTTCTGTCTTACTTCAAAAAGCCTGATTTTTTTCATCAAAGTAAATGAAGAAAACAGGCAGATTCATTACTGCATAAGAAATTAAGAAACCAGGGCACCTGGGTGGCTCAGTCGGTTAAGCGGCTGCCTTCAGCTCAGGTCATGATCCCAGGGTCCTGGGATCGAGCCCCGCATCGGGCTCCCTGCTCAGCAGAGAGCCTGCTTCTCCCTTTCCCTCTGCCTGCCGCTCTGCTTACTTGTGCTATCTCTCTTGTCAAATAAATAAATTAAAAAAAAAAATCTTAAAAAAAAAACAAACAAGAAAATGGATTATTTTTGCTAAAGTAACACATTCCTGCAGGTGTAAAAGATTATACACTCTTACAGGTCTGGTTATGCTCAACTGGAAATGAATCCAGTGTCCTGATGAGAAGGTGACAGGAATATTAAGTTAACTTTTGCAAAGCCTCAGAGGAAGTTTAACCAATTTATAATAGATAAAGGGGCCCTCTAATGAACCTTCACTCCAAGATTACTGTTTCTAAATCAGTGGGTGGCCATATGTTCTTGGTTGCATCTTCAGTTAAAAGACATAAAGGTAATATTGTTTCAATAAGCTTTGCCTCCACAACAGTGGGCACTGTAGAGAGCTAAATCTCAGAGTGAGGGCTTGTTGTCATCAACTGGAAAATTAAGAAGAGTAAATGCCAGATGGAATAGTATTAGTAACAATGCTCTTTCAAGTTATTTTTCTGTTTTTCTATTATTTAATTTAGGGTCACTTAGACCTATGTACATATTGATCTTAATCCTACTTGTTCCTACAGAGTAACAGTCAATCCTGATTATCTGCCAGTTACCAATATGAACATTCATCTACTCCCCCAAATTTACTTGTAAACCCAAATCAATACTTGCAGTACTTTCACATTGTTCTGGAACATGCACAGAGGGGCAAAAAATCTGAGTGGCTCTATGTGCACATTACTAGCTGAGAATGAACAAGATGGCGCTTTCTATTGGTGATTTCACTGTTTAAAATGCCACCCAAGCCTAGGGGTAGAGCACTGTCCAGTGTGTACAGACCCAAGAAGGCTATGACTGTGATGATGGATATATTTTGGATATCCCTTGATAAAATCCATATCCATGATATCCATGGGTAAAACTGAAGCACATAGAGTTCAAAACGCTTGCTTGGATTACACAACTATTGACTGGCGGAGATGAGATACAAACTCTCCTGCACTTTGAGCTATTGTGTTATTCGAAATGTTAAATAAAACCCAGGGGAGAGAGAAACTGCCCTCTCCAGTAATAAGTTATCCTGATAATTCTAAATAAAATGAAGGAAAGCGAAAATTAGAAAGGAAAAACACCTTATCTTTTTCCAAATCAAAGTGTATCTTCTGTCACATCATAAATTCATTTTAGGGGCAGTGCGTTGCTTTTAAAAAATAACAGTAAATTCAAACACTTTTATATTTTCAGGATTATTGAGATCATTTTTATTTATGTAGAGTTAATTTTAAATCAATTTCACTTTTAAAATCTGCAATTACAGGAAAAGTTTTGCTATTCTGTTTTATTATGTTTATTTTATTTATGTTTATATTTTATTTTATTAAATATTTGCAAGCAACTCAACTAAAAATTAGAATTGGGGAAATTATTAAGACACATCATTTAATTTCATTAATTTTACTAAGGCACTTTCAATTTAACATATTAAATAAAAATCTAACATGTTATATCTATTACTGTTAAATACTTGCTAAAATATAAAATGACTGGGGCGCCTGGGTGGCTCAGTCATTAAGCATCTGCCTTCGGCTCAGGTCATGATCCCAGGGTCCTGGGATCGAGCCCCACATCAGGCTCCCTGCTCAGCAGGAAACCTGCTTCTCCCTTTCCTACTCCCCCTGCTTGTGTCCCTGCTCTCGCTATCTCTCTCTCTCTGTCAAATAAATAAATAAAATCTTTAAAAATATAAAATAAAATATAAAATGATTTTATTAACAAAAAGCTACTCTGACATAAATAAATCAAATTTGGATCCATATCTCCATTCACTCCTAATAAAGCCCTACTGAGCAACTCTAAGAATATGTGAAATAGTTCACCAGGAGAATACAACAGCTATAAAATTATCTCATTTATTTAGAAGATATCTTTGCTTTCTTGAATGAAAATAATTTTGTGGGTATATGGCTGTGAAACAATATATTATATTCCTCCCCCAGTAGAATCACAAAAGGGAAACAAGATCCATTAAATCAATTTTAGTTTTCACTTGTGCAAAAAAAAAGGAATCTTTCTTTTAATGAAATCATGACCTTTTATTTCCATTATTAATGGAATCTTTTTGGAATGAGTCAATTCTCTTTAAAATTATATTTGATCTCTCAGCATCTTGATCTGTAGGTTAAGCAAAATATTCATAGTATATGCCCCAAACTGCATTTTATGATCTTCTAAATGATGAAAATAAGTTTAATTTGAAACATGCTAAATTACTGTTAAGAACCCTTAAATTATGAATATAAATCTTCTTTTGTATAAAAAACCACGTTATGTGAAATTACAAAAGTCTTCTAATTTTTTAGGGTAAAATTGTGTCATAAAGTTTGACTGTCTTTTGAAAAGAACTGCTAATATCCTACCAAATAGAGAAAAGCTCATATAAGTCTAAGTTTTTCCTATACTAAAAATAATATGCATATAGTATTGGTGAACCCCATCTATTCCACCACCCTACAATGCTGCTACTTTCTAAGAACAAGAGACAAGATCACATACCCTCCTCAGAAAATTAGAGGAGCCTTAAGTTATTTCTGGGGTGAAAAATGTTGGTGTATGTGTATGGAGGAAAGGATGTATGGAGGAAAGGGGCAAAGTAAAGAAAGTTTATCCACAGTTCAGAAAAGTAAATCTCTTCTGGAAATGACCTATATTTGTTTCCATCTATGACTGTGAAATAACACCACATTTCAAACTAGAGTGAATTAAACCTATACAACGTGAAAGATTAGATGTGAAAATTCTTAAACATATAGTCAGTTAGGTCTACAGCAATCACTCATTATCTGGGGCATTGAATATTACTTAGGGGCAATTATTTTTGTTTTGATGGTGAAAACTTGAGGTGAATCAACATACTTGAAACTTTTATTAGGGACAAGGAAATGCAAATCTGATTTTTTTTTTCCTTGTAAAATGACTGTAAGCAACCATCATTGACTGTAAGCAACCATCATTGTTAGATCAGAAGAAAGAGGTGGACGTTTTATAGTGCAATGGATCTCAGCAGGAAATACTGTCTCATAAGGTACTCTTTAAAAATTTGTAAAGACATTTCTGGGGACATCACTTGGACTTAATAGTCTGGAGACAAAGATGCTAGAAAATTTTCAAGATATGGAAACTTCCCCCAAATCAAAGATTTGTTTAAAACAAATGACATGACAAATGACACATGACATTTAAATACCTGACAAGTATTCAAGACATCTGCCAGACATATAAATAACATATAAGCCTTATATATTATATAAACCATATATTACATATGTAATATGTATGTATGTAAGTCACACATGTAATGTATGACATATATAATATATAATAATCTGTGTATATTTATACCTATATCTATGTTATAGGCATTGAAGAAAGAATAAATGGGAAAGATAAATTAAAATCTAGACATTTCTACTTACACTATACAAGCATATAACCAAATATATCAAGTTGTTTGTTCACATTGTGGCCTAAAATATTTACATACATTTTTTTCTCCAAATTTTTATTTAAATTCCAGTTAGTTAACATACAGTGTAATGTAGTGTAATGTTAGTTTCAGGTGTAGAATTTAGTGCTTCATCCCTTACATGCAACACCCAGTGCTCATGACAAGTGCCCTCTTTAATGACCATCACTCATTTAACCCATTTTTTAAAAAAATTTCAAATAAAAAAATAAAAAAGAGAAAAAAAATGCTTCTCTGATACATGCAAATATGGTGGTGATCAGGCAGATCTCTGGGAATGCGCTGACTTGACTGAATACTGCTTATCTATGTTCTTGAAAAAATATTTGATTAGAGCCACACATTAATTTTTTTCACAGCATAAATATGCTTAAGCAACTTATAATTTTAAAACACAACATTTAAAGAACCAACAAATCCTTTAAATAAATAAATAACAATGAAATTCCTTCACAACGAAAAGTATATTTAGATTTATAATTTTGTTCTAAAGTTTATTCATGTGAGAATTACATAATAATAGAGGCCAGTGTCTTAGAGTCTTTCTTGGTAATGCAGTGCAATTTCCATTCTGGCAAAGAACAAAAAGATATTATATATATTTTGTCAATCTCAAAGTAGTTCTTGCAGCCTAACTGCGGACTGTCAGTAATGTAACAAGAGTGATACAGCCAGACAAATGGGCTGAAGTTCCATTGGCCATTTCCACTGGTAAATACTTGCATTACTACTTGAAATTTTTGATTTACTTCTTCCATCACAAGCATGACACAAACTGTATTTGTGGGCAACTGTTCTTATGCTTTTTTAAGTCTCATAGTAAATACTTTGGTCTGATCTCTTGTATCTTGTGACAAATGATAATGACCGAATAAAATTGAATCTTCTTCTTAAACCACAGGATGCCATTATCATCACTTTATCATCAGGGAAGCATCTTATACACCTGCAATATTCCATTAGGTGCCAAGTTCTACAGAAACCATAGAGACCGTTTGACTTGAAGTGTATACATAGTGTTAATGATGTACGTCTCATCCACCCAAACACAGATCCACTCTAAATTCATCTCAGAAAGTGTAAGCAAAGAGTTCAATTAAACCTGTACTCCCAAACCATCAACCCGGTCAAACACCAGACTATAGGGCCTTGGGAATGAGAACACCAATAACACCTGTCCCAGTGACCTGAAGTCAAAACCACTAGAAATCACCAGTCCAAGGACAAGCATTAGGATCTCCATTGTCAGCAAGCACTATGTGTGCATCTGAGACTTGCTTTCAAGCTCTGGCTGACCCAATTTGAGCCTAGAGAGTTGACATTTGAGACATCATTTTGTTGTCATCATTATCTTCTAGTTAGCTGTTTTCCAACACCATCAACATTTGGAGTTCTCCATTTTGTTCTTCTACTCCTTTTCCTAAGAGGTTCTTATATCTATTATCTATCATCTATATCTATCTATCTATCTATCTATCTATCTATCTATCTATCTATCTATCTATCTATCTATTATCATCATCTATCATCTCTATCATCATCTACCTATCATTTCTCCCCACCTTCTTTTTTCTTTACCAGTTCTTGCTTTTATTTGGTATCTGCTGCTTCAGTAAAGATACTTCTCTATATGATGGAATTGTTAAACTGATAGTGCCTACATCGGAATTGAATGTAAACATTGCTCAGAACATTTGGAGCTGGGTGAGCATATGTGTTTTTGCGGTGATTTGAAAGCCCCAGGCATTCCAGGGAGAAGAAGCTGGGCTCCAGAACATCTCCCACAGCCTGTCAGCAGAGGGCTTAAGAGACTTCCAGCCAGAGAAGGGTGCGTACAGTGGCAGCATCTATGGATTCAGCCACCAGCAGCTTTCTTGCTGCACAGGGAGCCAGAGCCCTGAGCACTGGGCAGTGGGTGCCTGCAAGGGCCTGAGCATTGCCAGAGCAGGCTACTCCAGCCTCGACAGATAGTTCTATTCAATACTTATAAAGTAGTGAAGGACTTATATCCCAAGATCTTGTCAAAGGGCAAAGATGATTCAACCGAAAACAGTAGTGGAGGGAAAAACATCTCTCATTATTTTGTCTTATTGAGTTTAGTTCATTTTGATGGGCTAGTTTCACTAGTGATCGTGACCATAATAATTATTATTTTGGAATTTCTACTAGATAATTTTCATTGATTTTTAAAATGACTGGGCCCAAATATTCCTATCCTAACCATTCTGTTTATTAGCTATATTACCTTGGGCATACAGCTTTAATCTTTAATTACTGTTTCCTCATCTGTAAAATGAGAATAATAGTAGTACCAATTTCATAGGATTATTGTTAAAAACAAAACAACAGGCCCCAAATTGAGTCAATTATGCTAAGCCCCATGTCACCAAACAGAAATTTGACTTAATTACATTTTAGCCTCTCCCAGAAGTGAAGTCTTAAACCAGTCAGTCAGGAGTCAGCTGATCAGCACTATTGAGATGATCTGCCTGACAGATCCCTGACATCCATTAAGGAATGTGACCCTACCACAACCAATCCACTTTTTGCTAGCTTAACTTCCTTGTTTCTGCTCCCTTCTGCCTATAAAAGTCTTCCATTTTGTACAGCTCCTGAGAGCTCCTTTCTATCTGCTGCATGGGATGCTACCTGATTTCATGAATCATTGAATAAAGCCAGTAAGATCTTTAAAATTTACTGTTGAATTTTGTTTGTTTTAATATATTTTAAAATGAAATGAAATCAGATCATATAAATTCTGAACTAGTATTAATTACTATTATTAGTCTGCAAAATGAAACAAGGAAAGATACCATTTTTACAAATAAACATATATATGAAAATAAGGTATTTTTTCTTTACAAAACTCAGTATTTGAATTCAATTTTGTTATGCCAAGTTCTTAAACGTTGAATATAGTCTTTCTTTTTAGGTCAGATGCTCAGATGTTAAATGACTAAATACTGACCAAAAGATTTCTTTCCAGTGCTATGAAGCTATCATGTCAGAAGAGACTTCCTGAAATACCCAGGAAAATAGAGAACAAATAGTGTTCAGAGCACTGATCTAAAACTAGATCCCCCCAGTGGCATATTTTTTAAAAACAAACAAATTTCCATCCACTCCCTTATTTAACACATCTAACTCCAATATGCCAATTAATTTTTTTTGTTGTTTTTATGTAAACTCTATGCCCAGAGTGGGACTTGAACTGATGACCCTGAGATCAAGAGTCTCATGCTCTACCAACCGAGCCAGCCAGGTACTCCTCCAATCAATCTTTTAAATTCTCCTGTTTCCTAAAATGGATATGATGACTTGCATCAGATGTATTACCTTGATATTAGTGTGAGTAATAATTCAGAAGTGATTGATTAAAATAAATAGGAAAATATTGCTGATGGAATTGTTATTTGACATTTCCATAGGTTCATAATTGGAGTTGTTAAAAAGTTTTAAATTTCCTGGGCACCTGGGTGGCTCAGATGGTTAAAAAGTTTTAAATTTCCTAAGCATGTTTATACAGCAAAACTTTAACTATAGGGTCAGCATGGGAGATATTGCCTCTATAGTTCAAATTGACTGAAGTCATGCCCTTAATAAATGTTCTCTTCCTACGTTTTATGGTTATCTAATTGTTTTATTAAAAAACATTTTATTAAAAACGCAATCAAATTTCAACAGAACAAGAAATTTTACCATTTTTTATTTTTTATTTTTTAATTTTATTTTATTATGTTAGTCACCATACAATACATCATTAATTTTTGTTATTATTGTTATGTTATGTTAATCACCATACATTACATCATTAGTTTTTGATGTAGCGTTCCATGATTCATTTTTTGCATATAACACCTAGTGCTCCATGCAGAACGTGCCCTCTTTAATACCCATCACCAGGCTAGCCCATCCCCCCACCCCCCTCCCCTCTAGAACCCTCAGTTTGTTTTTCAGAGTCCATAGTCTCTCATGGTTTGTCTCCCCCTCCGATTCCCCCCCTTCATTCTTCCCCTCCTGCTATCTTCTTCTTTTTTTTTTTTTAACATATAATGTTATTTGTTTTAGAGGTACAAATCTGTGATTCAACAGTCTTACACAATTCACAGTGCTCACCACAGTACATACCCTCCCCAGTGTTTATCACCCAGTCACCCCATCCCTCCTACCCCCCACCACTCCAGCAACCCTCAGTTTGTTTCCCGAGATTAAGAATTCCTCATATCAGTAAGGTCATATGATACATGTCTTTCTCTGATTGATTATTTTTTAAAAGATTTTATTTATTTATTTGTCAGAGAGAGAGAGAGAGCACAAGTAGGGGGAGTGGCAGGCAGAGAGAGAAGCAGGCTCCCCGCTAAGCAAGGAGACTGATGAGGGACTTGATCCCAGGACCCCAGATCATGACCTGAGTCAAAGGCAGATGCTTAACCAGCTGAGTCACCCAGGCATCCCAGAACAAGAAATTTTAAAGCATTCAATATATACTACATTTTAAAAGCATTACATTTTTATTACAGAATAAAAATAATTTAGTTTTCTTTTATCTAATCCTCATTAGCATCATGAAAATTAAATAGAAACAAGTATGTCTTAACAAACAAACAAACCAAAAACCTCCAAATTTCCACCAAAATATATGAAATCATATTCTGACTCAGGGTCGTTGAATTTCTAGAAGATTTTCTATGATTTTTAAATAAGTAATTAATTAATGAAATGATTAGCTAAATATTTAGTTAAAAGTTAAAATATGCCAGGAGCTATAAGAAGCAAGGGTACTAATATCAATACAAAAGGACTCTTGCCTTGAAGAGATCCTATTCTCATTGTTGAGAAAGACACTTAAAGGAATAATTATAATCCATTATGTTAAAGGATCTGATTAATTGAAAAAAAAAAGAGAAAAGTTCTATAGGGAGACAGAGAAGGAATTACCTAATTATGGGTGTACTATGTCCTTATGATAATTAGATCTCTCCTAAGATGAGAAGAGACGAAACTCCAAATGGAGAGCAGGGAATTTAAATGCACAACATGACGATTCTGCATTTGCTGGGAAAACTCATTAGAGCTTGAGGAAGCCTGTATCACAATTATAATACAGTAAAAAGTGGTGGGCATGGGGCAGGACTTCAGTTTTGGGTGTATAGAAATGTAAGACAGGCCTGAAATCTCTTCTGGCTTGCAGATGCCAGATCCCAGCAATATTTGGAGATGATCTGAAAAAAGTCATGTTGAAGTCTTTGCTTCAGACTATCCTGGAACTTATTTGGACAGATGCTCCTGTGGGGAAGGAGGATAGATGTGAATATCTCCAAGGCAAGCTAGACTGATGCTGGACAATCATGTCAACTGATTATGACTTGTACGTTCTCATACTAGGCCAGCAAATAGTAAGAATCCCTAAAAACCTCTCACAAGGATAGCTACAGGAAGACAAAATCATTCCTCTCTAATACTTTAAGAATGGGTTAGTTTCTTATAAACATCTAATGGAATTTTCATTCCAATCAATGTGTGTACATTCAAGGGAATTTAAGGCAAGGGACACTTGTGTCTCCAACAAAGAACATATATACCTACTGAACTATGTAACCATTTACCCAGATTAGTGGTGCTCCTTATAGTTTCTTCTCTGTGGAATGCAAATTCTCCTACTCCTACTATTACTACTACTACTACTATTACTACTGTGTACTTCCCAGAGTTATTTTGACGTTTAAATATATTAATCATTAAAAGTGCTTAGAATAGTGTCTGTACAGAGTAAGCACTATATAAATGTGAGCTGATATTACCGTTATAATTTATCAATGTTATCATTATATTAAGGGAGTTTTTATTTGTGCTTATCTGCTGGTGTCATCATTTTTCATCCAAATTGTAAGGCATAAATTTGCCTTACAATTGAGGCATAAAAGTGGTTAGATCCAGATCATGAAGTACTGGGGATGTTACCTCATGTTAGTAGACACATATGTTTTATTTTTAAAAAAATGACTCCTGGGAACCTACAGATAGAATTATATGTAACATTGACAATGAGCAAATAGTCTGGTCAGAAAAAGTATAATAAAATAATAATTGAACCTACAATTAAAACTTAAAGTGATACAGTGGAATGAAAACTACAGTGATTGAGACAGAGTTATCAAATACTGGGCATAAAGGCCCAACCAAGGGGATGTGGCAGATGAAGCGACTAAGGGTACCTGGCCAGGGAGTAAGCTCTCTAAAGGATTTTCTATCTTGGGGTGCCTGGCTGGCTCAGTTGGCAGAGCATGCACCTCTTGATCTTGGGGTCATGAGATCGAACCCCATGTTGGGTATAGATATTACTTAAAAAAATAAACTTTAAAAAAAACTTCAAAAAAGAATTTTCTATATCAAGTATGCTTAAGATAAATAATATTACTTTGGACAAGGCAGTTCACTAAATGTTTTTTAACAAACTGGAAGTTTCATGAAGTCATTAATTTATATCAAATACAGGCAAAAGATCATTTGAAAAAAGGCGAATTTGAAATAGATTTTGGATAATTTGTATATGAGATGATTTGGGAAAATCTAAAATAAAATAAAATATAAAATAATAAAAAAATGACTACATAAGTTTAACAACATATTTTTGACATCTTCCTAGGTGTTAAAGTGATAAGAACGGATGATATAAATGAATACATCTCCAATACTAGATATAAAAATTCAGAATTTCCAATTTGGGGAAACAAAGTGTGCAAATCCTATCAATGCATTCTTTATATTATCCTGGAACTGATTTGTGAATTATTTAATTTGAAGCATGTCATTTAATCTCTGTGGAACTTATTTTCCCCCTTTGAAAAATAATGTCCTGTCTAACCGACACTCATGCTGTAAGGATAAAATGAGATAAATTTAGAGAAAAGTTTTAAAAATTAAAATAATATTAATAAGTAATAATGTCATAAGGTTTAATATTAGCATTTAGCAGGCCAAAATCCAATAGAATCAGTTGACTTGCAATGAGAGATCTCACATGGCAATTTTCCTTAGAAAAAGAATCTCACATGGCAACTTTTCCTGTCCAGCTTATTGAGTACTGATATATATACTACATCTATTTACTTCTTATCAATTATTTAACATGTAATTATTAAATGCATACTACATATTCGTTAAGTTCCAATGATGAAAGGCTTGAAATATGTTTCCCTGTAATGACTTAGAGTTTAGTAGTAAATGATAAGTGTGGGTTTTGATTTCATCCCTACATAAAAATATTAAGGTAACCTATGACTGTTTCGCAGAAGACCCAAGACTCATAGGTGAAAGTCAAATAACTTAACTACTCAGAGCAAAGTAGGACCATAATTGTCATGTTTGCATTGGTCCTCTTTGTCTCCTATGTACTGTGGAGACCAGATGAATGCCTGCACACCTACTGGGGTGCATTATAGGAGTAAATACTGAGCTTGGAAAAATCCCTGTCTTTTATAACAAGCAGCAAGTAAAACTGTTCTTTGCTCCAGAAAGGGAAAATACTTCATTTCTCAAGGTTGCTCTCTGAAAACTCCATTTCCTGGGGTTCAATATCATTAGCCATTAGGAAAATGCAAATTAAAAACACAATATGATACCACTACACACTTCTCAGAAGAGCTAATATAAAAAATAGTGACTACACCAAATGCTGGTAAGGATTCCGAGAACCTTGATCACTCATATGTTGTGGGGAAATATAAGATAGAACAGCCACTCTGGAAGATGATTTGGCAATTTCTCAAATAACAAAACATGAAACTACCATCTACCTAAAATAATGCTCCCTGTGCCTTTATCCCAGTGATAATGAAAACTTAGGTTCACAAAGAAAACTTTTGGACAGATGTTAATGTTAACTATACTCATAATAGCAAAAACCTGGAAACAACTCCAATGGGTGAATGGTTAAACAGTGGTAAATCCATTCATACCATGAAATACTAGTCAGGAATAAAAATGAAGAAACTATTGTGTATGTAACAACTTAGATGAATCTCCATGGAATTATGCTGAGTGAAAAAAAAGCTAGTCTCAAAGCGTTACATACTGCATGATTTCACCTACACAGTATTCTTGAAATTAAAAGAAAATAGAAATGGGGAATGGATTAATGGGATTAGTGGTTGCCAGAGGTGAAGGATGAGGGGAAGAGAGTATTGTGTGGCTAATAAAGGATAAAAAACGGTTCCTGTGGTGATGGAGTTGTTTTGTATCTAAATTTCGTCAAGTCAATATCCTGGTTGTAATATTATATTATAATATAAAGGGTAAACAGAATCTCTGCATTATTTCTTACAATGGTATGTGAATCTATCTATCATCTACCTATTTATCTATCATCTATCTATTTTTAATTTAATTAAAAAATACGTGTAGTTGGAAATGGTTTATTGTTATCTCTTCACGACTTATTTGAGTTCTGTGTTAATGTGGGACATATCCTTAGTCTTTTCTTTTCTGAAATTTTTTGTCCAACTGAATGGGCTTCCTAGAAACCACATGACACTCTAGAATTTTAAATAAAGAATATGATGCTCTCATCACTAATTTTGTTTTTAAATAAAATACATGTTCTTTTTTAGTTATAATAGTCAAGATAATTGAGAAAATATTTAAGTACCAATATTCATTAGGAGCCAGCTCTTAGTAATTTTATTTTTAATAAGTTGAAGATGGAAAAATATTCCATGTTTTAAACCCTGCAAATCCCAAATTTTGAGGGGCTTGCTACACTCCTCATTTCTGCTTCCAAACTAGCAATTATTTTTTGACATGTTTCTTTTAAAATCTTTTAAAATATAGCCAATACCATCCAAAGCTATTTGTAACAAAATATTCTTTAATATAGAGGACAGACTGGAGATGGGAGAAGCATGCCATTCCTCTTAAACTTCAGCTTAGTCCTGGCACACTGTCATTACACCCGAGTTTGACTAGTCCATCCATGACACTGCCAATTGACAACAAGTATACGTTATTCTTATAGATTCACGTGCATAAATTTAATTACCACCAATGGTCATGTTGTTATGTTTCTCACCCTGTCCAAATTTATATACATTTATCATTAGCATATATATCCAAGACTCAGGAATATTTTCTCTTTGCAACGGAGTGAATGAATTGTTCAAAATTCCAAGAATCATGCATTTGATGAAAAGGTCTTTTCAACATATATCTGTCTTTTTCTATTAAGATAGCATGAATCATTATTAGTAATTACTATTCAGATATTGCATGCATGATTTCAGTCCTCTTCTGTTAAGATTCTTCTTGGATGGATTCAAATGTCTGAATAAGGCTAGATATCTTGTTTTAGCTTAGTTTAAAAAGTTACCCGTCCCTACTCAAGCTCCTCCCATATGACCTGGTTGTCACATCTTTTGTCATAGTTCCCTGACCCATCATTTGCAAACAATATAATTAAAATTGATAATACCCGTATACTTTTCCATTTTTACTTCCAGTAGTGATAAACTGATTATCTAAAAGAAATAATAAAATGCACGAAGTTTAAGAAAAAGCCAAAGGTAGATATAAGATATAAATATCATTGAATTTCTCAAGCTTTATTATTTATTTTCATATGTATAAATTATACCTGGCACTAGAAAATCCTAAATCTGGTTATAATATGCTCATCTAATCACAATTTGCAAGACATATTTCACAGATTAAAGAGTTATTGTCAGGGGCACCTGGTGGCTCAGTTAGTTGGGCATCTGCCTTCAGCTCAGGTCATGATCCCAGGGTCCTGGGATTGAGCCCTGAGTCAGGCTCCCTGCTCAGTGGAGAGTCTGCTTCTCCCTCTGCCTCTCCTCCACCCGCCCCCCCCACCCCCCGGCTCGTGTACTCTTTCTCTCACTCAGGTCTCTCTCTCTCATAAATAAATAAAATCTTAAAAAAAAAAAAGAGTTATTGTCAAAGAATGAATGACAAGGCTATCCCCAGGTAAAGCAAAATATTCAAGGGTTCTCTCATGTTTTTTACTCATCAATCCTTACTAACAATGGAAAAAGATGGGCACAGTGCAATTTAAGGATGTGCAAATTCTTGGATTTTGAGAAATTATCTAATTATCTAATTATCTGAAGCAATATGAATGAAGGACAATGATGTCCAGCAACATTTATAAAATAATGGAATCCAGTCCAACAATGACAATATTGCAAAGCCACCAATTTTTTACCCAATCATCACAGTGATTTCTATTCACAAGGTTTTAAAAAATATATATTTGCTGCAAAGTAGCATTTATCTCCAATATTATGTTATTTGAATCTTACATAGCACCAGATGAAATTGCTTCATTTTTAAAAATCCATATTAAGATAATCCACAAAGTGAAGTATGTCCAAATTTGTTTCATCCCAATGAGTCCAGGTATGTTTTAAATAATGTTATGTATCTAGCCTTTACATACATGATCAAAGCTTTGTATTAGTTGTAAGTTATACTATTTTTCCTTCAACCACTAAGTGGTTCCTCATAATTAAGTTCTCCATAGCCTTTCAGTGATGATTATGGGGTACTGGCAATTACATTCATGTAATTTAATTCAACTGACAAACATAATAACTTAATCCATTATTTCCTTACTATCTTATAAAAGATTTATTTTTTTTAAAGATTTTATTCATTTATTTGACAGAGAGAGAGAGAACAAGTAGGCAGAGAGGTAGGCAGAGGGAGAGGGAGAAGCAGGCTCCCCGCTGAGCAGGGAGCCCGATGCGGGGCTCGATCCCAGGACCCCGGGATCATGACCTGAGCCGAAAGCAGCAGCTTAACCGACTGAGCCACCCAGGTGCTCCTCTTATAAAAGATTTAATATGATATCTGGATTCTCATGTGCAGAATGAGGTCATATATTTTTCTAATTCCTGGAAAGGAGTCCAGAGCTCAAAAATGAAATAGGAACATAAATACAAGTTTGACAATGATATACACCAGGTAGTGCTGAGTGTTATGGCAGTTAAATTTATACAATTAATTGGAAGAATGGAGGTGAGCTGACATTTCTGAGGATATATGGACATTGCAAAGTCCTAGAGAGATCTCAGTTCTTTTTAGCAATTGGTTGTGTTCGGATAGAACCAAAATACACTGTACATGTTATAACTGGATTCTTAAGAAATTTGTAATTTTTCAAAATGGAAGAATGAAGTGTATACCATCACTATTTTGTAGCATGATTTTTTCTCTCTTCAATCTATAAAAGCAAATTTAATTATCCTCCTGGTTTTACAAAAAACTATAAACATTCCTGTTTTTGCATCTTAAAAAGTTATAATTATAAAAGAATTATCTCATTCTCTAGCTTCAGTATTGCCAGAGTAGTTTGTTTAAATATCTCTGGAAAATGGCAATCTCACAATGTCCTGGCACTCAGTTTCTTTTAAGAACCATAAAATACATTTTCTAAATTCCCACTGTCTATACCTGTTTGCAAAGTAAATGGCAAAAGTTTGACTATCATTATCTTTATTTTCTAAAGGAAGTAACTACTTCCTTTTATACTAAAATTATAAATTATATACAAAATTGTAAGATTTGTAATTTGAAGTTTAAGGCTTTTAAAAAACAAAAAAACATATTTATTTTTACTTCTTCCTTAAGCCCTTAGTCTCCATTGCTAGTTCACTATTTTTCCTGCAACCCCACATAATTAATATGAAATAAGTGTATATTCAATATATGTATTTATGTGTGTGCTCCCCTCTGCTTGGCATGGCTTAGTGACAGTTTGAAGAAAAATGCAATGAATATCTGGTCCCCATGATGATTTCATTGTAATTCTAAAATGCTGCCAAGCCTTTGAATTGCAATGCAGTCATGTGTGAATAAAACAATACAACTAATTTATTACATCCAGTAAAAAAAAGTATAAAAACTAAATATGAAAATCCATGATATACTGGCAAATATGCTGTAGGCAGAGACTCTAAATTTAAAGTGAATGATATCAACAGGCTAGTGCTAAATATAGATAAAGGTAATTGAACACATATATTGAAAACTCACAAAGTAATTCAGCATTATTGTCAGAAGCTATCAAATCAAGGGCATGGAAAATAGATTGATGATATAGATTATTATTTGTAATTTGCATATGGTTTTTACTCATACTTATTGAAGATTTAGAGAAGAGGGTCTTGAATACATTATTTACTGTTTTCTTTCTTTGATTTGAAAATTTACCATGGACAGGAGTGTCACTTTGCATACACCACAAGACATATATTACAGAAAAATAATATTACTTTTAATGTTATTTAACCTATTTTAATTCCTCTTGTCATTGTGGAAGATAAGGTTGTTTTTCCCAAGTCCTTTATATATCTTCTATCTCTGTCTCTTCATTCCTAATAATCTGTACTTCTTCTCTATGTAAAATCCCACTTTTTTTCTGTTAAAGTATTTTATTGTGTCATTTTGAACTCCTCTTTGTGATCAGTAAAATACCTACATCCTCAACATTATTAAAAAAAATTGTCCCATTGTCTTAACTGGATCCTAGCCAGTTCTGGGAAATAAAGTCTCCCCTAGAACTCTTCTAAATTCTTTTTCTCTCACATTTGGCTTATGTCAGTGTGGGAAACCATGCTTCCTGACTTGCTTCCTCTGTGGTCTGATAAAAACATACTATTCCACTACGAACTTGCAAAAGTCCCCAGACTTTTATGGCAGACTCCATATTACTAATGTCTGTGTCTTGGCTGGCACAAAATAGACTCTAAATAAATAACTGTTGAATGGTATAGAGCCATATAATTCTCTAAAACTTCTCATAATTGTCCCCAGTTTCCAAAGTAGATCCCAAATCTAGCTTTGTTACCATTTTCATGGCTTGAAGCCTTGTCAAAACCATTCTCTATTATCTAAACTATTGCAAAAAACTCTCTTTATTCCTTTCTTTGCCAACAATCTAGAGATTTACCAGCTGGAAATATATATTTTTTACAGCTTTGTTGAAGCATAATTTAAATAAAAGAAATTGTTCTTAAAGTGTACAATTTAAGTTTTGATATATGTATACACCTGTGAAACCATCACCACAGTCAAGTTAATGTACATATCCATCACTCCAAAAAAGTTCATTGTGCCCATTTTTTATCACTAAACCCTGCATTCCAGCATCTCATATCAGAATCCCCAGGCAACTACCCATCTACTTTCTGTCACTGTAGATGAGTTTGTATTTTTAGCAATATTATATAAATACAGTATTGTGTGATGGCTTTTGGATGTGTCAATTTAGCTACTGTAAACTACAGTCCTCAGAATCCCTTTCCAGTGTATTTCTGATTGTAGAAGGCTGCAAATTGTTTCTGGTGGTACTGTCCCTTCCTCTTCCCATAGCCTGGATATGCGCTCTCAAGCAGTAAGCTGCAGCAATTGTAGGGCTCATCTTTGTTTCTTATCTTTCAGGGATTACTGTCCTTCACTGCCTAATGCCTGATGTCTTAAAAACTCTTGATTCATATATTTTATCCATTTTATGATTGTTTTAGTCCAGAGGGCAACTCCAGTCCCTGTTACTTTACCATGGATAAAAAGGGCCATTGATATTTTTCTAAATGTGAATTTGCTCAAATAACCCTTCCCTTTAAATTACCAATAGTTTAACAATACATATTAATAAAGTCTTATTAGCATAAAATCTACAAACTTACTTCTCTAAATTCATCTATCATGACCTATCAACTCTGTTCTAGCCATAATGGCTTTCCTCATTGCCTTAGATCAGACAATTTTTTGCTAATCCAATGTTCTTATATTCATGTTTCCTTCTACATGGTATGCTTTTTCCTCAGATTGTCACATTGCCTCTTTTTTTTTTCTTTATCATTAAGGTGTCAGTTGTAGTCTTCTGTTCCTTGCGAGGATGAAGCAGTTCGTATCAGACGGGCAATCCCACAGAGAGATATATGAACTGTAAATGCTGGATACTATATTTGAAACTGATGTTTAAAGTCACGAGAGAGCACCAAGTCAGTGAGGACTTGGGAAGCCATGATTTTAGAAAAAAAGGAAAGCAACGATTCTCTTAGAGTTTTTTTTTCAATTCTTATCACAGTGAGTAGAAGGTGAACAAAAAGCAGAAGATTGGGGCTTGAACAAATCGTATTTAGTAAAAAAGACAAAGCATGTATAACATGGCTCTATGACGTGTATACAATATACAATCAAGAAATAAGAGGAAAACATATGCAGTCAATGTAATATATAAAATAAAGCCAATGAAGATTATAGAGATGAGTAACACAAGAAGGGAAATTAAGGATCTGCTAGATAAGTTTAATAGGTGAGAAAACCCAGAATAATGATAGAAAATATCAAAACTGAAGTACATAAAGAAATAGGAAGAAAAATACAGATGACAAGATAAGAGACTAATGGGATAGAATTTACACACACACACACACACACACATAAATGATACCCTACAATAAAAAAGGGAAAGACAAAAAGAAAGTGATGATGGAATATTGTCACAGAATTTTCCAAAATCACATAAAAAAGACATGAAACCACAGATTAAACTCTGTCAACAAATATAAATACAAAGCAATATAAATACAAAGATAAGCACACCAAATGCACATTATTGTAAAACTTCTGATAACCAAAGAAAAAGAAAAAGAAAAATCTTAAAAACAGCTAGAAACAGACACTTAATCTCCAAAATCATAACAAATAGACTGGCTTCTCAAGAAATAATTAGAGTAAAAAAAAAAAGTGGAATCATATCTTTAGTATGCTGAGAAAAATTAAATGCTGATGTAGCACACTACATGCAATGAATATACCCTTGAAATACAAAGATGAAATAAATGCACTTTCAAAAATAAACAAAATTTAAGAGAATTACTTTACAGAAAAACTTGTCATAAAATAAAGAAAATACATTAGATAGAAGAATAATGTTCCCAAACAGGAACTTGATAATGGCAGATGCAGTAGGTCACCAGAAAGTGTAAATATGTGAGAAATCTAAATTACTATTGAGTTTTAAAACAACACTAAGAAATATACTGTGGGATTTAAACTATATGTGGCATTAAAATATTGTACATGCCAATGATGGCACAAGAAGTAGGCAAGAGGTAAATGGAATATCATGTTTTAAGGTTCTTGAATTATCCAGAAAATGGGAAAAGTACTTGGGGCACCTGGGTGGCTCAGTAGATTATGCTTCCAACTCTTGATTTTGGCTGAGGTCATGATCTCAGGGTCATGAGATCCAGCCCTGCACTGGACTCTGTGCTTGAGATTCTCTCTCCCCTTCTCTCTTTTCCCTCCCCCCATTCTAAATAAATAAATAAATAAATAAATAAATAAATAAATAAATAAAATCTTTTTAAAAATAGCGAAAGTACCAATGCCAGGTAAACTGTAATAGGAAAAGGTTGTTTGTTGTTGTCTTTCAGTAACCAATAAATGAATAGCAAATATATAGGTGGGAAAAAGGAATTGATTAATCAAAAAGAAAGCAAGAAAAATGAAAACGGGAACAGAAACATGAGTAAAATAGAAAATGAATATTGATATGGCAGATTTAACCCAAATATAAAAGCACTTACACAAAGATTGTAGGAATGGCTTGCAAACTAAATATAAGCTGCTTATAAGACTAATCTCTTAAATATAGTGTGTTGGAAAGTTTGAATATAAATGAGTGGGGGAAAAAAGATATTCCACACAAATCAAAAATCAGTGGTGCAAAGACATATTTCCTTCTCAGAGAGAACGTGTTATTTTATTTATTTATTTCTCTGCTCCCCAGCCCTCCTACCTCCACACACAAAAATATAATCTATCTGAGGAGATATGTACGTTTATTCCCTACTCCATCCAAAGGAACTACAAGAGTACATAGAACATAGGAAGTACACAATAAATATCTGGAAACATTTCCTTATTTATTATCTTCACATCGGTCTAGTCCCCATTTTTACCTCAAAATGATATGTCTCTATACTAATTACCTTGAAACATCTCTTTTATTATCGACCCAGCCTGGTCTTACCTATACTTTCAGATGATCTTTTGTTCTTTTATTGCACCTTTATGGCTAGACTCTTATCCTGGATATAATAAAGCTTGCCTTTCCCTTCCACTTGAGTGAATCAGTAATAATTCCTGATGATGCTACCATGTTCTACAACGAATTCAATATGATGTTTTATGACTTTAAAACTCCACTTTTCAGATAACACTGATTTCCTGTAACTGACAAAATAATAAATAGAAAATAAAATTACAGGGCGCCTGGGTGGCTCAGTTGGTTAAGCGACTGCCTTCGGCTCAGGTCATGATCCTGGAGTCCGGGGATCAAGTTCCGCATCGGGCTCCCTGCTCGGCGGGGAGTCTGCTTCTCCCTCTGACCCTCCTCCCTCTCATGCTCTTTGTCTCTCATTCTGTCTCAAATAAATAAATAAAATCTTTAAAAAAAAAAAAGAAAAAATTACAAAACTATTATCTAAATATGGCCATAGAGATTCTATACAAGATTTGTATGTATGTGAATAGACTTTAAAACACGGAAAATTCCATATAGTCTCTATTCCTAGCAACTAAAAAATGTTTAGAAAAAATACAGTTCAACTTGATTAAGGGAAAAACGGAAGTAGATTCTCCTTCACAAAGATTAAAATTAAGCTTCAACAAAGTGCTGCATATCGTCTCCTACAGCAAGGGTATAGAGAATGACATGAAACAGGCCTAGGACTTGCCAGTTGAAGTGTTCAAACTTTAGAGATGGTTAATGCCCAGCCAAGGAAGGTCTGTTATGCCAGTGTCAAAAGCAAATTTAGAGAACAATGAAACCCTGATCATTGAGATGGGTACACTTAGGTGGATGTTTATACCAAGAGTTAGCACTCTATACTAACTTAAAGGTACAAAGAGGCACAGTTCCCCCTTAGGATCAGCCTCATCCTTCCCTGCTGCACACTAGGCATATACTAATATTAAGTGTTGGTATAACCCAGGAGGGAGTTTGCTGAGCCTCTTAAGAAAGAAAGGGGATAGAAAAAAAAAAGAAAAAAGAAAGAAAGGGGATGATGTCTCAAAGGACTTAATCAGCATGTACCAGCAGTAGCTGGGAGAGTACAAATAGAATTTAATTCTGAGAATTCTCGATCCAAGGGTCAAAACATAAGATTGAATACAGTGGAATGAGAAATTTTTGAGGATATACAGTTTAATATCCTGTCAAGGACCCCAGAGGATGGTGTGAAATGTGAAATGGCTACAAGGATAGCTCCTGGAAGCTGGAAAAAGTAATGAGCATGCTAAGTGGAGGCAAAACGCCCAATTCCCACTGCAGACAGTAGAAGAAAAAATTCAAAGGCTTGAGAAAGTGGGACTGCTGGAGTGGTTACAATATGTAAGGCAGTAAATCTCACCAGATGATTACATTCCTCAGGAAGGCCTGAAGGATTCAACATTTGCCAAGGCCATAATAAACATGCTTATAAGAGTGTCACCAATGCCATTAAAATGTTCATTAGTTGCTCTCCTTGGTAGACCAAGGTTGACTGTAGGAGAGGCAGTTAGAGAACCAGGAACAATAATAGAAATAGAGACGATAGAACCTCCAAACTGAAGAGGTCTAGGAAGCGTGCTTACCCATCTGAAGCTAGGCAGACACAATTTTGTTAATAGCAAAGGTTTGGATTAGCAGCCAAGAGGCCTGTTTAACTCACAGAAGTTTATAGAGATAGTAAACAGAACACAATCCCCATAAGTGCAAAATCTACAGGTAGTTGAAAAGAGAACTACTTAGCTTAAACTTTAGGAGAAATCGGATAGATGACCTTTCGTTGTTTTTCCCTAAAATGTTACAGTTATATGGCCAGATTCCAGACCTGGGCTCATTTTCAAACCCAGAAGCCTTTTATGAAAAAGGAGGCCAGATCTCCAGGAAGAAGGAACCTACAACACCACTGTAATAGCACATGCTAATGGTTCCTGTAGACCTCCCCTAAAAGACACTTGTGGCCATGGACTTGGATAGATAACTGCACTGGGCAAAGTAAAATACTTATATTTTAGAGAATTGTTTTTCAGAGGGTCTGAGTTGACAAGAATATCTGAAGATCTGAAGAATCACCATGATACCCTATTTGACTGGAAACACCAGAAAATAAATGTATTCCTTCACATGATTCAGCAAACAGTGGAGTTTGACATACCTAGTATGGAGTTGTTGAAATTCTCAAATCAGTCTTGTGGCTTATAGGATAAGCACTCTCAGAAAAAGTGATACTAAATGGAAGATTCTGGAACTGACACCCAAGATAATAAATCAAAAGCAATATCATATCATGGGATAAGATGGCAGACATCAGTACATCCTCTAGATTCTAAAGGATACAGAGAAGGTGGCCCTCAACATTTTTCTATTATTTTTACCATCTGGCTCCTGCAGAAACCAGAATTATCCTGAAGACTGACAACAGACTATCCCAAATTTAATCAAGTTGTAGTCTTAAGTGCAGCTGCTGTGTCATATGTCATATTTTTTTCTAGATTTGGGAAATAAATTATTTTCCATTCTTCTATGAAAAGAGATCAAAAATAACATTCAAATGAAATGGACAACTATATACATTCACAGTTTTGTTTTGGTTTTTTTTTTTTAGTTCTCTCCCTTCTAACCTCTCAGGGCTATGTTAACTCTCAGTCATAATATAGTTGGAGAGAAATGCATCTTCTGGATATCACTCTGAAACATTGATTCATATCACATTACTACAGCAAGAAGAAAGGGAATAGGAGATGTGTATATTTGGACTTTTTCTTCTAGGTGATACTGTGTCATGTAAAGATTTTAAATAAAAGAATGACTGGTCAGAGTAGCAATTTAAATAAATTACCCTGGTGGTTTCATGGAGGATAGAATTTTTACTTGGTCACAACTTGAAATAAGATAATAGACAAAAAAAAAAAAAAAAGACACTGAAATAGCACCAGTGAGACATGCTGGATGTTTGTCAGAGTCCTGGCAAGGCAGAGGACCTGACACACTTAATTGAGGTGAGAATATGGAGACACACTCAACTTGGATGAGGAGAATTTAATGAAGAGGTACTTTCAAAGAAAGTGTAGGTAAGGTTATGGAACCCCATAGAATTGCAGCATTTATGGATTTCTGGACATGAGAAGCATCACCATATTTAGCCAGGGGGTGAAAGGAGGGAACAGTGTTAAAGGGGCATCCTATATGGTGGGACTATCCAGAGCAACTGCATATCTCTCAGTCCCCATGTACCAATAATGGAAATTAGGTCTGTTAGCACCATTTAAATTCACTATCTTCTTTATACAGCATTCCTGTGAGTGTTCTCAAGCAGGGAATACTGAAATGTACCACACAATGCACTTGAACATTGTTGAATCGCGTCTTAAGCTAAGTTTTCCTTGATATCATCCACAGATTATTTTTAATTGAGTGGCTACTGTGTTTAAGACACTGTAACAGGTGCTTTACACTCTTTATCTGATTCGGTCTTCATCATACTTGGTGGTACATAATGTTAACTGTAGCAGTTTCATCTGAGAAGTCTAAAGCCAAGAGAGGATAAATAACCAAAGGTCAAATGCAGAGTAAGTGTATGAGCCAGGGTTGAAACCCATTTTTGTCTGTCAACATATTTAAGTTTAAGCTTAAATAACAATGCTCTTAATGACCAGAGTATGCAATGTAATTAGAAAAACAAATTTACATTTAAGAAAAGAGCTATACAGGGCAGTATGTAATTAAGTAAATAAAACCAATCTTGCACAGAAATCAAATAATTATTTGATAGGTAACATTGACAATAGTTAGAAGTGAAAGCTGATAATAACTAACTTTGCTAGGAATAATCAATAAAGTGTTAAAGAGCAGAGATATATCTAACTGGAACTTAATAATGGGTAATTTGCATAAGAATCTTCAAAGATGTAATAGACAGCATTCTGGATCAATTGTCTTTGACGTCCTCCTTAAAACTGATTTCAACTGGGGCACAATTTCATCTCTGTGATTCCATGTTTTATAGTAACTACGTATCCCCTTATTTTCTTAACAAAATTATTCATTTTTCCTTGACAAACAAGAGACCATTTATAATCTTGCAAAATTGAGATTTTAAAGATAGATATAAAAAAGAATATTCCCTCCATTTATAGTTGTGCCTTATTTTGTGGAGCTCAGTGAAATTTAGTAAATCATAAGGAATGTGTTGGGTCAAGATAATCAGAGAGTTTTTATTAATCATGGATTGCAATAATCGTAATATACAACTTGCTATTTAAGGGAGTTTATATAAGGTAAGTGATAAGCTACAGCATGTAGTAATAAAAGGTTTGATTCTGATATTTTTATGAGTAAGAGTGTTTTCGAAGTTGAGATTACTTTCCTGTGCCTTTGTCTTCACAACTACCTGACAGCTGATTTGTGAGTCTGGGTCACAGTTGAATGGTGTGCACCCATCTAAGAAGTAACAAACATAGGGACCTGTTGGAACAGATGGAAGGAACTCATGAATGGTTCCACCTACTTAGGGGATTGGTAAATTAACTGAGGAGTTTGGGTTCTGATATTGAACTAGTTGCTTGCTAGCATCACGGCACAAGTCATCAATGACACCTGCCATCTCTAAGTATTGCAAACTCTTAGTGATGCCTGAGTTCTCAAAACTCTTCATTTTACATTTGGAAAATAAATCCCTGTAATAGTTATCAGGGTTTTGTTTTTTTTTTATATGCTTTTTGGTTTTGTTTTTTTTAATTTTCTTAATTAAATGTTCTTATACTGAAGAGAAAAAATGTTGAGCTATGGGTGGGAGTAGAGGGACTATATTATAGCTAAGGAAAATAAGGGGTTATTTATAAAGTAAATACCCAGTTTTAAGTGTTAAAATTTCACACATTTCCCATGAAAAGTTCTCATCATATAAAATTTCCTTTCATTAACATGTCAAATTTGATTGAAAATATGAACACTTACCTGACCCATATTCCTAGTTTTAAGGAGTCCACGATGTGTGAGTTGGCTTCTTTCCACCTCCTACTATATCCTTCTGTTTTTCTCAAGAAGATCAAGGATCTTTTATCTAGAACAGGACAAATTATGTTGTGAGACATCATCTTTGAGTTTTTAACAAATTTCCAGACTCTATGATTACATTCTGGTTTTCCTTCTTGATTATTTTTTTCCTAAATTAATCCTTTGAAAGTTGAATATATATTTTTAAGAGATGTATTTCCATTTTCTTGAATTATTTTTCTTATGAGCCACATTTATACTTCATATGCACTTGGAACACATATAAATTGATATAGAATATTTTCATATTTTAGCTTTCTACAGTTTCTTTGTAAAGTTATTAATGAATTAGGATGTTGATAAGTCTGAGCATTTTTATTTTTTTATTTTTTTAAATTTTATTTATTTATTTGAGAGAGAGAGAATGAGAGAGAGTACATGAGAGGGGGGAGGGTCAGAGGGAGAAGCAGACTCCCTGCCAAGCAGGGAGCCCGATGTGGGACTCGATCCAGGGACTCCAGGATCATGACCTGAGCCGAAGGCAGTCGCTTAACCAACTGAGCCACCCAGGCGCCCAAGTCTGAGCATTTTTAAAATAGTTGTTCTGCCACAGCTGTTTCCTTTTTTTACCTCCCAATTAATAATATGTAAAGCTATATTGCATACTAATTAAATTCATGGATAATGCTAAATTGGGAGTAGTTGTTAACTGAAGAAAGAGCAGTAACATGAAAGTGTTATTATGATATGGAAATGTGGGAAGGAAAAAAGTTTAAAGAATGTTCAACTTGAGGAAATGTGGCTTTTTTAGGTAGAGAAAGTTACTGGACTTTTCCCTATCTTTGCCTTTATTAAACATGTTTGTAGTTCTATAAATCCTGATTAGAAACCTATCAAGTACTAAACAGGCAGTGACTGTTTACTTGAAGCTTTGGAAAACAGAAACTGTTGGTTGTCAGTACATAATACCTTATCTGCATAAGACCGTGTGGAGTAAATTACAGGTATCCTTCACTCTGCTGATTGTTTTCTTTTGGGTTGCATTTAAGGTACAATTTATTTCTAAGCACAACTCTTTCTATTTGGGACAATGTATAAGATCTTTAAGACAGGATATGAAGCTCACAGTTTTTTTTGGTAGTGTTCAGTAATTTATCAGTTGCATATAACACCCAGTGCTCATCACATCATGTGCCCTCCTTAATGTCCATCACCCAGTTACCCCATCAGCCCACCCACCTCCCTTCCAGCAACCCTCAGTTGTTTCCTATAGTTAAGAGTCTTTTATGGATTTTCTCCCCCTCTGATGACTTCCCATTCAGTTTTCCCTCCCTTCCCCTATGATCCTCTATGTTGTTTCTTATATTGCACATATGGGTGAAGCCATATGATAATTGTCTTTCTCTGATTAATTATTTTGCTCAGCATGATACCCTCCAGTTCCATCCATCTCAATGTAAATGATAATTATTCATCCTTTCTGATGGCTGAGTAGTATTTTATTGTATATATATACCACATCTTTATCCATTCATCTGTCAATGGACATCTCAGCTCTTTCCACAGTTTTGCTATTGGGGACATTACTGCTATGAACCTTTTCAATCTCAGAGCTCACACTTTTTAAATTAACTTAATTTGTCTTAACAGTAATAATATTTATTTTTGCCTGAACTTCCCTATGAAAGTTGTTTAAGGAAATAGTGGGGGGACTCATGTTTTATTTACCAATTTTCCCATGATAGTTATTTCGATCAAAAGCGTTAATAGACATCTAGATGAATAGCATAATTTCCTATGGGATAATAAAGTAAGTAATAATATCAGAACATAGTAAGTACATAGTAAGCAATTATGAGTGACAAAATGTGAATATGTACAGCACACATACAACAAATATATATAAATTGAGATGATTATGAATCAGTCTTCTTTTAAATATGAATAAAAGTAAGTTCAGGTAATGAAATGATGAGAAAGTCACGGCATTTTACACATGGAATGGGTGATTTTTTTAAAGATTTATTTATTTGAGAGAGAGAGAGAGTGAGCAGGCGGAGGGGCAGAGGGAGAAAGAGAGGGAGAGAATCTCAATCAGACACCCAGCTGAGCATGGAACCTGATGTGGGGTTCAATCCTAGGACCCTTAGATCATGACCTGAGTCAAAATCAAGAGTCAGCGACTTAACCAACTGAGCCACCCAGGTGCCCCAAGAAATAGGTGATTTTTAAAAGAAAGAAATTTGAGAGCTGAAAGAGCTGTAAGGAGAATCTATTCATAGAATAATAAAATATTTTATCAGTAAATAACCTTTGAGGTTTTGGCCAAAGAGATTTGCGGCAAAGAAAGAGGTAAATCATAGTTTATGGGTAGAACTAAAGCTAGAACTTAAGTATTTTGATTTGCATTTTGATACTATTGTCACTGTGGCCATTAGGCTGCATTTCTCAGGGTCAGTATTTTCCTTATTGCTCTTTAAAACACTGGAAGAGGGATCCATCTATGAACCATAAAAATATCAACTTTGGGGCACCTGGGTGGCTCAGTCAGGCATCTTCCTTGAGCTTGGGTCATGATCCTGGAGGACTGGGCTCCCTGCTCAGCAGGGAGTCTGCTTCTCCCTCTACCCTTCACCCTGCTTGTGCTCTCTCTCACTCACTCTCTTTCTCTCTCAAATAAATAAATAAAATCTTTTAAAAATATTAACTTTTGCTCAGCAACTCCCTACAGACTATAATGAGAATTATCCAAGGGATGGAGACATGCAGGATGGTATTTCAGTTTTGAGAAACTTATAACTGCACTTTGTAGATTTAAAACATACTCAAAAAAGGACAATTATAATAAACACTGTTTAAATGCTGTTTGAATATTAAAGATAAAATATGGCATTTCAGAAGATGAAGAATTCACCGAAATAAGCCCATTGGCTAAGATTTTATTAGATGAATGGGCTTCAAAGCACAAACCCAATGAATCAACAGAAAACAAGAGAAAAGCATTATATGTGGAGGGATTCTTAATTAGAAAATGTTTGCATATTGGAAGAATGATTTGTTCAGTGTGGATAATTTTATTGAAATAGACATTGTTTTAGATATAACACAAGAACAATTCATAAGACACTTCTAATTACAGAATCATTTATTACTTTGAAAATTCAGACTAAGTAAATTTTGGAAATGTATAACACAATGTTCTAGGTATTGAAAGGAACTGGAGAGTTTCTTTGTAGGAAGAATTTGTGAGTAAATTTTATAACTTGTTCAAACATATTAGATGGACCTTTAACATTATGAATGATTTCAACAGCAATGACTTTGAAACTTGACCCATGAAAGAAAATGAGTTCTTAATTAGGTAGTGGCATAGCCACAGAAAATCATTCTTGTAGAGCGTGGTGAGTTAAGTAGATATATAACCTGAACCTTTGGTATTTGATCTGATGGATTGCTCCACCTTAAGACCAAACAGAGCTCCCTAAGAGGAGAGCTGCAAAGGAATTCCATGTTGCTTCAATAACCTGTGGCATTTAAGAGCAAGGCTCCATCAGTAGAACACACTTCGGGAGCACATATGAACTATTGCTTCTTGTCATGATGCAACTAACTCTTCTTCTTTCCTCAGTATCATCCTTGACTTGATTACCATGCTCCACTTATCTGGCTCTTTTTTACTGGCTTTTTTGGCTCTCACTATCCTGAATGAAACTCTGGTACAAGTGCTTTATGTATAACTATTAAATTTCAAAACCTGGTCCCCGTAGGCCAAGACTAAAAATTGCATTTGACATATTTATTACTTGCTTCCTTCACCTGCCTCATGTTCAAGTACAGCTAAATCTGCAACCATTATGCATTAGTCAGCCACTAAACCTGATTTAATAACGTGGAGTCCTTTCTTATTTACAACCTACCAACTTCCAGCTCTTATTAGTAAATTGTCCTGGTTTGAACTTCGACATTTAATATAGGCATTAAACTTTTGTAGGCATGAGTATGGAACAAAGAAAGTGATATTTTATAAGATTAATGTATCTAAACATGCAGAATGGTTTGGAGAAGAGTGGAAAAGGCACAAAGGAAACTATCACAACCGGGGTGACATTGCCCTGAGTTAGAGTAAATACAGTGACTGCACTAGGAAAGGAATAGATGTGGACACAGTAATTTAGAGAGAAAAATCAACAGGACCTAGTGGCTAACTAAAAGGAGAGCAAGAAAAGAAAAATGCTGCATCATTTTACACTTGATCTTAGCCAAAAGGCCGAGAAGCGATAAAATGCTACATCATTTTAGAGCCCAGTAATTAAGAGACAAGAGTATCACGAAAAGAAATTAGGAAACCCAGAGAAGAATGTGCTTATGGTAAAACATGGAGTTGATTTTTTGCTTGCTTAATTTGAGGCTAAAACATCCAGATAGAGATATTCTGCATGAAAATTCAAAATCAGAATTCTGAATAAAAGTTCAGGACTAGATATTTATATTTGGACATTATGAATTCAAGAGTGATAGATGAATACATTATGGTAGATGAGACCTAAAAGCAAAAGCAAAAGAGAGAATAATAGAAGGGGCTAAAATCTAAGGATTTCATTGACATTAGGAGTAAGAATGGTACTAGTAAAATAGAGAGAGAAAGAGGTCGAAAGCCTAAGAGGAAAACAAAAATATTGCGACCTCCAGAAGAAAGAGAGAGAGATTGAGTAAAAGAGAGGGGAAGAGGGAATGAGGGCCAAGGAAGACTTGTGTCTATCTAAACACCAAAAATAACACTATAATTTTGAGTAGAATAGTTACAGTTGACCCTTGAACCTGCAGGGATTAGGGGTGCTGACACTGTGCAGTTGAAAATCTGTGTATAACTTCTGACTCCCCCGAAGCTTAACTGCTAATAGCCTACCATTGACCAGAAGTCTTACTGATAACATAGTCAGTTCAGACATATTTTGTATGTTATGTGTATTATATACTGTATTCCTACAATAAAGTAAGCTAGAGGGAAAAAAATGTCATTAAGGGGCACCTGCGTGGCTCAGTCAGTTGAGCACCTGGCTTTGGCTCAGGTCATGATCCCAGAGTCTTGGGATCGAGCCCCACATCAGACTCCCTGCTCGTTGGGGAGTCTGCTTCTCCTTCTGTCCCTCACCCCACTTGTGCTCTCTCTCTCTCTCCCTCTCTCTCTCTCAAATAAATAAATAAAATCTTTAAAAAGAATTTTAAAAAAAGAAAATGTCATTAAGAAAATCATAAGGAAAAGAAAATACATTTACAGTACTATACTGTGTTTATTAAAAACAATCCACATGTAAGTGGACCCATGCAGACCCGTGTTGTTCAAGTGTCAACTGTATATTTATAATTAAGTCTCCATGTTTGTTGGTGATCATGCCTAGAAAAAAAAAAAAAAAGAACAGCTAGCATTAAAACAAAACACACACACACACACACACACACACAAAAGCCTTTACTGTAAGACATAAAATCAATCCTCAGTAGTTGCATTGGTTGGTTTTCATCTTAACATCTCTAGCTCTACTTATTTAAGAGCTCAAGGATGTCCAGTTTCTACAGTCCAAACATTAGATTTATGTTAAGAACTTTTTCTGTTAGTGCTTTTATTTTCTTTTTAAAAAGTGATTCTTAATAATAAGATTGTTAACTTAGAAATTTTGAAATTAAATGTAGTAAGTTGCTGTTTTAAAACAAGTGCATGGAAATACAAATACATTAAATAATAAAAGATATTTTCACATGGAAAGTAGCTAACCAGTTTGATATTAGGTTAAAATGAGACAGTCTCTGAAATATTTTGAAAAAGAGAAGCACTAAGTCTTTAAATAAAATATGTGTTGTCCTTACTTTGAGAAAATGTGTATTATATTTTTAAAATTATATAAGATGACTAAAAAAATACTTCTAACAAAATGAGCACATAATAGGGACAAGGTTTTATGTAGTCTAGTAAAGGTAGCTTACAAGCTGTGATTTATACCTCAAAAAGATCCACCCCCTGATTCACTCTCAAATGTACTTTGAACACCAAACACCTTAAAAACATAGATAAGATGTTTAAAAAGCAGAACAATGGAAAGGGCTAAAGTCATATCAGAATTCGCAAATTTAATTGCCTCTTAAGAAATGATCATATAATTTTTTGATAATAAAAGAAGAATCAAATTTCTGCTACAGGGCACAACATTTATTAGTCTCAAACACATATGCTAGGTGAAAGAAGCTGGACTGAAAAGGCTCCATGCTGCATGATTGCATTTAAATGACATTCTAGGGAAGAAAAATCTTTGGGTACAATAAACAGAATGGTGATTGTGAGATGATGAGTTTGGGGAAGAGAGGAGAGAATGCAAAGGAGCACAGAGCTTTTTGAGGCAATAGGCTTATTCTGTATCTAGATTTTGGTAGTGGCCACATGACTATAGACTTTGTCAGAACCCAGTGAAATCTCTCTTTAAGAAGCAGTGAAGTTTATTGAATGTAAAGTGTAGTTCCATAAAGTTGATTTTACTTTTTTAAGTTTTTATTTTAATTCCAGTTAGTTAACATACAGTGTTATATGAGTTTCAGATGTACAATATAGTGATTCAGCAACATAAAGCTAATTTTAAATAAAAAATAAAGATCATGTGCTATCAGGCACAAGTAAGAATGGCTTATCTGAGTGTTAATTGTGGGTGATATTTATTAGTGGCTATCCTTATCAGTGACCTTGTACTCATTAATTTTTTGATTATTATATAAGAAAATGCAAAGAGATAAATATATACTGTTTGTACATGAAATTTGAATGATCTTTTTAAGATTAGAAACTAGACTGCATTTTATTATCATTTTTCTTAATGGTTTATATGGTAAAAGGAGCTAATCCCTAAATTGGACCCATATTCTAAACTATTAGCTGTATTTCCTGGGTTAACACAAATGACCAAACTTAAAAGCTTAATAGAAAATTCTGTGTTTCCTTTACAAACTATTTTTTTCTTTTCTGAACGCACTAAAGCTTCATGAATTTAATTTTCCTGTAATGTCTTATGAGTAGAAAATGTTATTAATCTATTTTCTTTTAAAAATGAGTAATTTGATATTGAAAATAGATTTGCCATTTGTCCAGGGATTGTTACATGGTTAAACATCATTAATATTATTACAATAGCTTCATAAAGCAGATCAAGACTGGGTTTATTACCATCCACCTAATTATATCAAAGACACTTCATTTAGTGCCTTTTTCCACTGTGGGGGTTCTTTTATTATTGAGGCAGTGTAAGAAATGTTTTCTCCTAATTTATTCCACATTTTATTTTCAACATGAAGTGCTAAACCTATTGAACCATAGACCTTTGGTGAATTGATCTCTTCACTTGCAGTATTTACTGCTCTGGTAAATTAGGTGTACATAATAACCAGCTGTCGACCTCCAGATGCCACAGAGTCGCTGCATAAATTCTCATCCTTTCAGACACACACATTTCGATAACTTTATCTGAGAAGCGGTCCACTGCTGCTGTAAATAATTTCATGCCATCTTTGTTTTATTTATTTTAAAATAAGGAATATTTGTGATAAAAGGTCAACCATAGTAGCAACCAACGTCTTTTAAAAAGGACATTTTGTCCAATGGAAGTTCACATTTAAAATTTACTTCCACTGAAATTATATTTGATTTAGTAAGTGAAGACCGCCTTTCCTTGAAAAAATGATCTCTATCCTGGAGAGAGTATTGTCCATTCACTGAGTCATGGCATTGTTTATAAAGCTTTGGCAATGAAGACATGACTGGAAGAAAAAGTTGTTTTTTTTTTTAAGTTGGAAAAGCCAGTCTCTGAATAATGTCGATTGGAAAAATGGATAATATAAATGACTCTAGCAAGCAAACTCAATGAGCAAGGAAATAAAATTTTCTAAAATTGAAATTTCTTTAAGATTTTAGGTACACTCAGAAGAAAAAACAATGCATTATATACATGTGCACATACATACATCAAATAGTTTGGATTGCCAATAGAGTACAAGGAATAAAATAAGAGAGTAAGTGCACAGTTTGATTGAACCAAAAACTGTCAGAAGATATACTCACTTCAAGAAAACAGCACCATTGAATCTGTTGTAGCTCAGTTGAGAAAGAACCTACATAGGCAAAACATTAACAACATGAAAGACAAAGGTCAGCAGAAAGGACTTAAGTAATTATTAAAAAGTCCAAACTTTGCATTTTGGAACTGTATCTTAATTTGAAAAATTGATGATTTGACAGTTATAAATAGATTAATCAATAAATAACAAAAGCTGACTGAGACAGTCAAGAGCTAGTAAAGTCTTTTCTCAGTCAGAATGATAAATGCAACACAAAACCTTATTGACAATCGCTCCAGGTTTTATGATTGACAATGAAGACATGATGTGAAATGCAATATTATGTAGGTAGTCTTGATGATTCTAGAAACATTTTTTTTTAAGTTATTACTGTGCTAATCATTCAGTAAAAATTGATTTGTCAGCACGGCAGTGATTAGCTGTGTCATTTTAAATAAGGGCTTCCAAAATGAGAGCATTTTACAAAATTCCTAATATAAATTCTAAAGTAATAAAACTGAATAAAAAATAAAGCAATGAGGAAACAATATCTTCCATTAGAAGATATCTAATGGAAGAGTAGAGGCAGGCCCCTGACATATTAGTGCTCATAGATAAACCTTCATTTCCACCCCCACATGACGTTCCTTCATGTGCCACACAGCATCACTGTCTCTGTCCTGGAGTACAAAGAGTAACCTTACTTTATGCATGGACTGAACATTCAGCTGGGGGGCTATTCCTGTCACAAGATAAAAGTTTACAAATACAGAACAAAAACCTAGACAAATAATCATTCCTTGAATGTGCAGAGCTAATGTTTCTAGTTAAGCCAGAATTTTCTCTCCAAGGAACTGATAATTGGAAACATACAGTGACAGATATAGACTGATTGTGGCAACAATAAACTCTGATTAACTCTGTATGCAGGTTTAAACAGAGAGAGGCTAGTAGCCAATGATTAAGTTTTATGCAAATCAAGTCTGATGTTTGATTACCACCACGGCCATGTCACAAAAGTCAAACTAATCTTGCAAGGGTAGTGACCTCAAAATAAGTAGTATGGATACATAATAATTTAGCACCTCTTTTCTCATTTATACAACACCTAATTTAAAAAAAAAAATTACACTAACAACATATAGGATTGTATAAAAGACCTCTCTTTCAGTCCACATTTCTCAGTAGAAAGTCTCTTGAAGGTTCCGTATTTAAATACACTTTATAAACAAAATGAAAGAACCATCACATTTTTACATGCTCAGATTCTAATTAGGTACTATTGAGATTTTGGTGAAATCCTGTAAAGACAGAAAATGTTTATTATCATCAAAAAAACTTCTCCCTAACTAAAAATATAATTTATAAAATAGTTTCAATTTTTTAAAAAGATTTTTATTTACTTATTTAACAGAGATAGAGAGAGAGCACAAGCAGGCAGAGCGCAGACAGAGGGAGAGGGAGAAGCAGGCTCTCCGCCGAGCAGGGAGCCCGATGTGGGGCTCAATCCCAGGACCCTGGGAACATGACCTGAGCTGAAGGCAGACGCTTAACTGACTGAGCCACCCAGGCACCCCTCAATTTTTAAAATTATAGCAATCCATATTTTCTCACTCTGATGGTATGTAAGCATGCACACATTGTAGAAATCAATATAACACTTTTTCTATTCTATTAAGAACTTTTTGTGTTCTGACAGATAAATACTGAAACTGAGATATTTTCAGCATACCTAAGATAAAGTGACTCTGATGACAGTTATAATAATTAGATGAATCCTTTAATCATTATACCACTCATCTGAAAAATAGCATCCCTTGCTTAAAAAGCAACAAACCCTTTGAATGAATAGTATCAGAAGGTATGGTATGAAAGGGGTCAGACTCTGAAATCTCAGTTCTTATAAATAAACTATGTACAGTATTTGTATCATGCGTGACCTTCTCAGTTCTGTTAGAGATTTGGACAAATATGTTTCAACTTTACATTTCATTACATCAAAATGCCACAGCAAGCTAGAAGAGCTTGAATATATGAAACCATCTTGTTTGTAGTTAGATAAGGGTATACTATTTGAATTTCATTATTCTTCAGATGTTCCTATATGGATTTTTATTAGGAAATTGGAAATGAGGTTGTAAATGGATCTTGGAATGTCTGGTTAGTCCAAAGTCCTTATCAGATAGTAAGTTAAATTCCACAGCCTCTTTTAAAGTATGTATGAGTGGGATTACAGAGAGAGGATTCTAGCCTCCATGTTATCACCACATGACCATGATTCAAAAATCAAAAATGTCTGTGTCAGTTACTGATGCATGGTCTAAGATGGCTCAAACAATACCTCTTAGCCTTTTGATGTTGAGGTACAGAGACACTTGCCACACTTTAGTCCTTCTAGGTTCTTAACTTGGAGTCTGACCACAAGACTCTATTAACATGTTTCTGTGCAGATCTTTGCCACAACTTCCCTCCCTAATTCTTCTTACTATTATGGATTTATTCCACTTGGCCCATTTTTATCTCATTGGGGATTTCAGGAGGTAAGAGGCATGAGTCAAGATCACAGCAAGAAACTAATGGCACAATCAGAATGGTGAGCTGAACATTTAGTAGAGGATCTTTCTGCAAAGACGTGCATAAGGTTCAATCAGTCAACAAGGGAGATACATCAGCTCAGGCTAGCAAGATTAGGTAGCCAGAGCATTTGCTCCTTGTGGCATGGACCAACAGCATTCAGTTGTTCGATGGGCTAGACTAGAGGGATCAAGCTATTTTGTTGTTGTTGTTGTTGTTTTTTCACCATACATGTGGTGTCTTGGTAATTGTGTTGGTTTCCCAGGGCTGTCGTAACAAACTATTACAAGCTGGGCAGATTAAAACACAGAAATTTATTTTAAGGAGGCTAGCAGTCTGAAAACAAGGCATTGTCAGGGCTAGGTGGCAAACACATCATTCCAATCTATGTGTCCATTGTCAAATGGTTGTCTTCCTAGATTCTTCACATTATATTGCCTTATAAGAACACCAGTCATATTGGATTAAGGGCCTACCCTACTCCTGCATGACCTCATCTTAACTATTTACATCTCTAAAGACCTATTTCCATATAGGTTCATGTTTTTAGATACATGGAATTAGGACTTCAACATATCTTTCAGAAGGACTCAATTCAATCCATAAAGTAGGGATGGTTGAAAGCTTGGGTTCAGTTTGGACTGTTTACACCTTTTGGTACTTCTTACATTGCAGCTGGCTCCCTCAGGAGTAAGTGTTCCAAAGGACAAGAGGTGGAAAATGACAATTTCTTAAAGTCTGGGTTTGGACTTGTACAGCTTCATTTCTTCCATGTTCTATTAATCAAAGTTGTCATTTGCTACAACCAATTCAAAGGAAGGACAATTCTACATCACTTCTCAAGGGGAGAAGGGGCAGAGATTTACAGTCATCTTTAATCTACTATAGACTCAGTTAAATTAACCTAAAACTTAATTCCAGGATCCCAGATTACAGCAGTCCTATCCTGAAAGGCTACTGCAGATTCATACTGACCAGTATTACTGGACAAGGGAACCCTAGGAAATGCTGAAGTGAACCCCATAAATTCCAGATAAGTACTTCTTACTCCATGAGCCATCAATTGAAATTATTCTTCATATTCAGATCAAGAAACCAGCCAGTGGAGTAAACCATTTACTCTATTGGATAAGATGCATAAAAAATTCAGAATGATTTTGTATAACGTTACCTTCAAAATCAAAGAAGCCACAGCTGTGTTCTGAGGTACAAGTTTTTCTTCCTTGGATACTACTAGGTCATCAAAACCTGTTGATTCTAAATTCACAGGAACGGGAAACAAAATAGCTTTAAAGGAATTATTAGATTTAATTGTGAAAGGGGATGCTGCCATTCCTCTTCTTGTTCTCAGAGAAAGAGAAGAGTGCAATCATATTCATCAATAATTAAGAGAAAAAATGTTCACATCCTGTAGGAAATCACGCTGACTTCACACATGTTGTATCTCATGTGGCATGCTATTCCATTATTCCCTCAAGTCAGTTACTTTTGTAGGATATCAAACAAGCAATGTGTCAGAGTGGAAGAAAATTGATACACTGGAATGGAAGTAATTTCAGATTTAGTTTATAATAATACCTAGTCATCTTCCATGGTCCTGTTTGACTTTTGCACCAGGCAAAATGTGAGGTAAAGAGGTGTGGGGTATAAATGATCAATCTTGCAACTTTAAAGTCCTTGATTTTGGCACTGATTTCTGTAGCTCCCCCAGAATTTTTTTTGGAGACACTGTATTGCTTTCTTTTTTCTTTTTTAAGCTAAAGGAATATGGATGGGAGGCAGTTCCAAGTACTTATTATTTGGTCCTTCCTTCTATAATATCACTCCATGGGTCAAGCTTCATTATCAGAATTTTTCCAGTTTTTTAATTATACCTTTTCTGACCATAACTTCTGGAACTACAGAAGTATCCTAGTAATATATAAGTCATGGCCCCAATGGACCATCTGGGAAATAGGCTCAGACCAACACTTTCTAAATTATGAAACTTCATTTGTGGCTGGTGTTATAGTTTTCAGAGATTGACATCAATTTTGAGTTGTTACCTTATACTTCCACGGGAATTCAAAATATTTTCCTTTTCATAATAAATACGCACTTTGGTAAATGGCTGCACATCTTACTGTGGGAAACTTGAAGAAAGATGCACTGTGGCCACGTTGCAGCATCCTTCTTCAAAGGGTGTCCTATCCCCTCAATCAAGGAAACCAGTTCTATAAGCTGGCTTCACTTTGAGAATGTGGTAAGAAAACATAAAATTCCTGTATAGTCAACTGAGTCAACTTCTTCCAATAGACCTAGATTTTTTTTTTCTGTTTATATATGTTAAATAGCACTTTAACATACTACCAACTATTTCTTTCCTATGGACCCTATGATAAATTATACACTACTACAGATTTCTGGGGGAGATCAAAAGTTCAAGTATTCACTTCATCCATGTGTCTTATTAGGACAATAACCAACCTCTCTCCTTTTACTCGCTCAGACCCTCAGTGATCCCAGTGACCAAACCAATCAGAAGGCATGAAAGTTTGCTTGGTGCAGAATAAAGAAACTTGTTTTTCCAGGCCACATAATACTGAAAGATGGAATACAGAAATGCAAACATTACTATCCAGCCCAGATAGTAAGACTTGTCTTTATAACTGCATTTCCCACTGTAATTAAAAAATTTTTTCAGTTATCCTTTTATAATTTTTCCACTATTATGCTTTGATTATGGTGGAAAAGGTAAAAATATATCAGTTGTTTCATTTCCTATCCTGAGTTTTTCTATTCAGATAATAGATCTAAAAAGATCTGTTTGACAGGAATGGACGTGTTACACCAAAATACTAATATCATAGCTACATATTCCCCTCTGGAGGTGGTTTTGAATTGCATATGGAATAACTGAATTGGGTTATCTGGGACAATTTTTAATTTGAATTTGAGAGGGGAAAAAAGCTATGTTTCTGTGCATGTATGTGAGTATATATGCATGGCCATAGAGTGAACAGTAGTAGACATCTTTATTTTTATTGGTTTTCAAAAATTGGTTTTCAAAAATTTACTCCTACAAAATGGGGAATCCAGATCTAGTGATAATACATGGAAAAATCTGAAGCTGTTAGTAGTATAGTTTCTACAATGCTGGGATGCTCAGTTGATGAAGTGGATAAAGCTACAATATAAATGAGGAAGAAACAGATGGGGAGAATATGCTCCTTTTTCCCCAAGTGCCTGTTTCCAGTAATCACTATGGCCAAACTAGCCCCATGCCTTCACTTGGGAGCAACAAGCATCCTAATTAAATCACCTGTTTGCCTAAGCTAGTTCAAAGTAGATATTGTCCATTTACATATGGACAGTAATAAAAAATTTGTAGAAGGTAATTTAGTCAACATTCCTAATTATAATTGTTCAATATTCTTTTTATACTTCCAGGGAACTAACAAATTTTTATATCCCTCTAACAGATCTCCGAGAGGATAAGTAACAATTAATGAGGCTTTGCTTCTGATCATTGAATAAATGTTTTTAATCTTTGACCTGTTGCATTGTGTTAACTACTATTTCTAATTAAAATTAAAGATTAGGGCGCCTGGGTGGCTCAGTCGGTTAAGCGACTGCCTTCGGCTCAGGTCATGATCCTGGAGTCCTGGGATCGAGTCCCGCATCGGGCTCCCTGCTCGGCAGGGGGTCTGCTTCTCCCTCTGCCCTCTTCCCTCTCGTGCTCTTTGTCTCTCATTCTCTCTCTCTCAAATAAATAAATAAAATCTTAAAAAAAAAATTAAAGATTATTTTAAAATTAATACTACATGGCCAAAATGTATTTATAGAAAAAGTATGTTTCTTTTTTAAAACTTTTATTCAATTTATTTAAATTAAAAAAAAAGCTCATCCATTTCTCTTTCCTGCCCCCCACCTCTTGCAAGCACCCCAATCTGTTCTCTGTATCTATAAGCTTGTTTTTTGTTGTTGTTTTTGTTGTTTTTGGTTTTTTTTAGATTCCACATATAAAACAGATCATATGCTATTTGTCTTTCTCTGACTGATTTCACTTAAAATAATGCTCTCAAGGTCCATACGTGTTATGTATCCCAAATGGCAAGATTTTATTCTTTGTTATGACTAATAATCTGTTATATATAACATGTCAATGGGAAATGTGAGAGTAAATTTTTTAGAATGTAAGATTATCATTAGGAGTCTACGGCCATACCACCCTGAACGTGCCTGATCTCGTCAGATTATCATTAGGAAATCTGTACAATGATAGGAATTAAGCAACTCTGTTAGCTATCAAGGTTTTTGATCTAAGGAACAGACATCTAGCACACATACAGTCTGGAAGACTAATATTGTACACTAAAGAAGGCTTAGACACACGAATAGACATCTAGTTGCATACTATGAGCTATAGGAAACACAAATAAGAAAAAAAGTAAGCTCATTTGTTAGAACCAAGTTGCAAGAACAAAATTGAAAGGCAAAATTTTGGTCCCTCCATCCCAAACTCTTCCTGTCTATAATTTAGTTCCCCCAACCTCAAAGACTTACTGTCTAAAGACCAGATTAGTTGCACCATATAGTAGAAGCTGAGCCTATTAAGTCAATAGGGCCTGTCTTAGGAATTAACAAAAGGATTATCAAGCAATATTTAATCCTCTATCAAATTAGAGAGCATGAACTTGTAGCGAGTTAGCTTTTAAAAAGTTGTGTTTTTTTTGTTTGTTTTTGTTTTTGTTTTTTTGCTGTTGCTTGTTTGGGGATTGATATCTGAATTGGCAGACTAGATGTATATTTAAAGGGCTAAGGAAAGGTTTTTCTGGAAAAAAACACAGCAGTGGTAGTAACAGTTTTAGGTATTTGTGATTATCACATTAAAATAGGCAAGCAATTAGGTATCAAAAGCAAAACCCCATGGACAATATTTACAATAACCACCAACAGCTACAAGACCAGCATGTTATTGATGTTTGTAATGGAAAATGCAGAGGGAAATGATGGGACATCTGATGAAAATAGGAAAACTATAAAAGAGCTAAAAGATAACCACAGGGAAGTCCAATGGTCCAAAAGAAAAGATCAGCTGAAACCAAAGGGTGTTTTGCCCAATCCAGTAGTAGATGAGTTGAGTGGGTATACAGTGAGAACAAGTGGGCTAGAATAATCTAGCTCCCATAAACTTCCAGGGCTCATGCCTCCCATTCAGGAAAAATTTAAATGGCTAAGAATAGAATTAAAATTGAGTACTACAGGGAAAATAGAGTCAAATTAAAGAGCAATCAGATAAAAGAAGTAGAGGGAAATAGCCACGACACCTCAGAAAGCAATTCACACAATTGTTTATCACACACACTCACTCAAGCACACACATGTGCACAAAGATACATACATAAAGGACACTATGAAGTTAGAAAGGATATTATCTGTGAAAAGTTTGGGAAAATTAGATTTACATAAAAATGGGAAACATGAAATTATCAAGGTCAAATAAAAAAATTGGTAAAAAAAGAAAAAACAAGAGTAAGAAGGGAAATAACATCCCTACAGACAATGAATGCATGTCAGAAAAAGATGCTAAAATTAAAAAAAAAAAAGATCAAATCTGTAACACAGAATGGAGAGTACAAAGATATTAAGAAAATTATACAATATAAAAAATATAAATGATACCTAAACAATGTAAAAAATGATATGGCAAAAATTTGGAAAGAATTAGAGTTCAAAGAAAAACAATTATTTTAGAAATGAAGGCTAAACTAGAAGCATGTAAGTATAGTAGATAATGCATTATAAACAGCAGAGGTGTAAAGGAGGAAAGGTTTAAATATTCAAAAATAAAAAGAAGTAAAATTAATTATACAGAAAGTGATAAGACAGAAGACAAAGAAAATTTAGCATAAATATAGCAGGGTACTTAAAGAGAGGGGGAAAAAAGCAAAAGGACAGAAAAAATACTAAAACTAATTAAATAGAGCTTTCTTTAAAAAATAACTTAAAACTGTATATTGAAAAAGCAATATTTACATGAAAATATTTACCAAGAACAGCCAACACTAATAGACATTCTAGTAAGATTATTGGATTCAAGATAAGGGAAAAATATTTTGGGCATTTAGGCAAAGAGACTCAGGCCAAACTGCCGAGGCTCCTGCTGGCTAAAATTGTGACACTTTTAGATTTAATAAACAGAAGAATTGCAATACGTTCAAATTCGTGGGGGCGCCTGAGTGGCTCAGTCGTTAAGCGTCTGTCTTCGGCTCAGGTCATGATCCCAGGGTCCTGGGATCGAGCCCCGCATCGGGATCCCTGCTCGGCGGGAAGCCTGCTTCTCCCTCTCCCATTCCCCCTGCTTGTGTTCCCTCTCTCGCTGTGTGTCTCTCTCTCTGTCAAATAAATAAATAAATAAAATCTTTAAAAAAAATATGTTTAAATTCATGAATTAAAAAAAATTAGGAAAATAAACTAACCAGTAACTTTTTGAGAATGACAGAGAAACAATTCATTATCTTGAAAGCTGGATAATTCATGAGAAGAATCCACCATTTATTCTGCCATTCTTAAATGAGTTACACTGTTGCAGAGTCAAATAGTAGATGAAAAATGCATATTCTTATTAAATTCTTATAAGTAATAAATAAAATCAAACATGCAATTTGAATACCATAAGTCTTGCCTCCTCCATAAATTAATGGATCTGGACACTGAGCATCAGTAACTGGGCATGAGGAGAGAAACCTAGATATTACATGCCACCTGAGAGAAGAACACTCCAAAACCTCCAGTCTTGCCACAGCGATGCAACCTGACAACTTGTATGTTATACAGAGAACAGAAGGTTACATTGGTCTGCAAAATGGCTATAGAATATGCAAAATCATGAATGTGGGAAACTCTATGCATCAAATGTCCCAAACTCTTCTTCAGATAAAATTTAAGGAAATAACAGGTATAGGTAAGGGGAAATTTTTTTAATGGAAATTATACCATGGAAGTAAAAATAATAGTAATTACAAGAAATAAATAAAATAATAAAATTTATTATTATTTCTCTCTGAAGGATTATTCTATTTTTATGTATTTAAAATATTCCTTTCAGGGGTGCCTGGGTGGCTCAGTCAGTTAAGCATCTGCCTTCGCTTCGGGTCATGATCTCAGGGTCCTGGGATTGAACCCCACATCGGGCTCCCTGCTCAGTGGGGAGACTGCTTCTCCCTCTACCTCTGCCCCCCACTCATGCTTGCTCTCTCTCTCTAGTGCGCGCTCTCTCTCTCAAATAAATAAATAAATAAATAAATAAATAAATAAATAAATAAATAAAATCTTTAAAATAAAATATTCCTTTCAAATATTAGTTCCATCCTTCCCAGTAATTTGTTCACTGGTAATAGAAAAAAAGCACTCTCACATTTAAATAATTTAAAAAAGATTAAGATTTTTGAAATCTGTGTAACAGGAAAATTTATTGGGCAGATATCTAAATGTTATTCCTTGATGAATATTTGAGATTCAAGATTTAACAAAAATGATTGTCAGAATTGTATCCTGTTAATCAGTTACTGCACTTTTCTTTTGATATTTACCAATAGGACTATATGAATGAAATGTAAAACTCAATATGATAAAACAAGAGAATAATTTCAACCCTTCTTTATTTTTCTTAAAAAGCCATGTTGATCATTTGTGGGGATACCTTAATATTCTAACGATTTTAAAAACTTATTGGTGGGTAAAAAGTATTTTGAGCTACTGAATCAAATTTCCATGGTAGAATATTATAGTGAGAATAGTAAATATTTCTTTTTCTGTATCCTATATTAAATTGTAATATATTACATGGAGACATGGCAAGCTTATTGTAGGTTCAAACAACAACATCAGAATTACTTGATAGATTAAAGAATAAGAAGAAAATATTTAATGCTTCTAAATTAGTAATCATGAAGGAAAATGAGAGATTAAAAAGATTTCACTATTTTTTAAATTATAGTAGTAATATTTCTATGATCACAAGTATCATTGAATATTAGCAAGTAACAACTCATCTTTAAAGAGTGCTGCAATAAGATAAAAAATATTTTAGTTGTTATAAAACTTGAAAAATTTTCTGAAAGAAGTTAAAACTGCAATTGTCTTATGTAGCATCAGACCACAGGGCTGGCTTAATTATAATTGTCTTAAAATTGAGTTTTGGAGGTAGAATTGAGATGACAATGTTGTTTTAAAGACTATATTATTCATACTCAAAGTAAAACTTACTGTTTTGCTATTGTGTTTTTTCACCAATAAAATCTAGCTCTTCACATTTATATGGATTTTCCCTCTCTTGTTGGTAAATAATATGTACATCTCTTGAGATGAATAAATATGAATTATTTTCTCTATTTTTGAAATTTTCATGAGAGTGCACACTGCACATATAAATAACTTATTCACATGTGTGTGTGTATAAACACACACACATATATATATATTCCATGACTACAATTTAAAGTTTTATTTTCACTCTTATTTTGTGTAATTTAAGCATGAGTTCATAAAGATGATTCACCTAAACACACAGGAATTCACTGGGATATTTGTATCACTAAGAAGGAATTAGAATTATTCTTCATGTGTATGTAATTTCCCAAGAGTGGGAAGTAGGGTGAATAGCATTCCATGACTTAAGAATTCTCTGGAGTGGCTGAAAAACGAGTGTAACTTTAAAGAATAGAAGAATTATTTCTGGCTCTATAAAATTACAAAGGAAAGAAAAATTACTGCCTACAGTGCTGATTTTCTCATACTGGCTCTGGAGCAAACAACCACAGGAACAAGAAGATTGGGTAGTTTTACAATTTAATAGACCCAATTCATCAGTTAAACACCTTGACAAAAGAATAGTTGCATATTTTTTTTTTAAACTCAAAGTTATAGGCAGTGATTCTCTGCCCTTCAGAAAATTTGAGATACCAAAGAAAACAGTATCTGTCCACATTTAGAAAATACTGCTGTGTGTCTGAGTTAAACCGCAGAACAAAAATATCCCAAAAGCAGTTTGTAATACTAATACGGATACATTTTGTGAAGTTTTTAAAAAACAGTTCAAACATACAAATGATATAGGAGATAGTTTTACCTTTATCAAATAATTTGTTCATATTTTGCAAGCATACTTAAAATATAAATTAATGACATTTTTGTCCTTTGTGATTATTTTCTGCCAGATAACTTCCTTAAGTAATTGAACAAATCTGTTAGATATTTGCTTTTTCATCTGTCTTTTCTTCTCAGTTCTCTTTTAGATGCTCTTGATTCAATCACACATCGTGCCTAAACTGCTGATGATTTCACTGTAACCTTGAAATCTATACTTTCTCATTTCTAATCTGTGTGATCTATTTCACCAAAATTGTCAGTTCTGAAGAGGTTGGATATAAAATCCCCATTTACAGGTTTATAACTCTTGCCCAGGCATAATTACTCACAGTACTGCGTTTCATTCTGAAAGTACCATGATTCTCAGTTTTGTTGATTAATTATATAGTCGCCCTAACTCATAAGCAAGGATGTCACTCTGAAACCAGACTCCTGAAATTCTGCCACATTTTTTTTTCCAAGTACAAAATCATACAATGATATTCAAAACTAGAGTTTTGTTTTGTTTGTTTGTTTTTGTACCTACCATTGTTCTGTGAAAAATACCTGGATCACTAGGACTTCATACTATTTTCCATTCTCCAGTATTTGTTGTAGAGTATTCAACAAAACTAGATCTCCATTCTCCATTTTTAAAGGACTGTTTATTCACTAAACAGTCATTAAAATTTACCTCATTTATAGCTCTTGATTTTCTATATAGGAAAGAGGGGAAGCCCCTCTTTTTTTTTTTTTTTAAAGATTTTATTTATTTATTTGAGAGAGAGAGAATGAGAGACAGAGAGCATGAGAGGGAGGAGGGTCAGAGGGAGAAGCAGACTCCCTGCCAAGCAGGGAGCCCGATGCGGGACTCGATCCCGGGACTCCAGGATCATGACCTGAGCCGAAGGCAGTCGCTTAACCAACTGAGCCACCCAGGCGCCCACAAATATTTTTTCTTATGATATTATATATAATGGTACTATTTCCTGCTTGTTTAAAGCAGAAATACCAATATTGTCTCTCCCGGTACCAGGAGATTTTTAGGTTTTCTCATTTGCTAAAATAAGTAAGGATTATAAACAGTATAGTTTGTTTTGCCTTGTTATGTTTTACAAAAATGATTCTATCACTTCTACCGTTCTTATCAGTTATTTCTTTTCTAGAATGCCTCAGGTCTCGGTGGAAATTGTAATTGTTCTGACTTTTCAAGAGAAAGCAAGTTTTCCTCTCCAGTTAGCACAACTTGTCAGCTCTTTTAGTTGGTTTTTTTTTTTTTCCCTGATACTTTATTTTCCCAGATGGGTATTATATTTTTCCCCCAATCCATGTATCTTTAAAAATGTGGAACTGTCAGTCTCTTCTTCCCCATATTACTGCCAAATTCTTATTCCTTTTTCTTTGCATATGCCAGATATACCATTTTGTAGCCTTTGAAAAACCTCACCTCTGTTTTTTCATCTTTAAGGAGTGGTGGGGTCGGATTATATGGTTTCTGAGGTTCTTTATGCAAGGACTTCTTTTTTTTTTTTTTTAAAGATTTTATTTATTTGTTTGAGAGAGAGAGAGAGAGAGAGAGAGAGAGAGAGCACATGAGAGGGGGGAGGGTCAGAGGGAGAAGCAGGCTCCCCGCCGAGCAGGGAGCCCGATGCAGGACTCGATCCGGGGACTCCAGGATCGTGACCTGAGCCGAAGGCAGTCGCCCAACCAACTGAGCCACCCAGGCGCCCTATAGCTCTTGATTTTCTAGAGTAGGTATCCAAGAGTGTGATGGCTAAGAACTCATCTGATCTGATCACTACTTTTCACCTCCATGAAGGTTTCAAATCATCCTGTACTCGGACACTTACATCTCTCAGATTTTTTTTAGAGTAGGTACATTTTTATCTTAAATTTTATGTAAAAGAAGTTTTTTTCAAATATAACAACTAGAGAGGATAATTAAAATAACCATATTCCTGTCATCCAGAATTATTTTAACAATATTTATATTTCCTTCAAATAACTGTTTAAATGGATAAAGTAAGATATTATGGATACATTTGAAGTGATCTTTGACCATTATTTCTAATTATTTCCATTTCATCCTCTCCTCAAAAAATCTTCTATCTTCTCTTCAAACAAACAAACAAAAAAAAAAAACAACTAAAATAAATTTTGGGTATATCCTCCCAATCATATTTTTTTTTAATTTTTTAAAGTATTTTATTTATTTCTTTGACAGAGAGAGAGCACAAGCAGGGGGAGCAGCAGAGGGAGAGGGAGAAGCAGGCTCCCCGCTGAGCAGGGAGCCCGATGCGGGGCTCAATCCCAGGACCCTGGGATCATGACCTGAGCCGAAGGCAGCTGCTTAACCTACTGAGCCACCTAGGCGGCCCCCCATCATTTTTAATATTCCATATTTGTATCTATGCAGAATATGCAATATTATGTAACTGCATTTTTATGATGGTTTTCAAAATACAGTTGAGGAAATGTACCCCTTTTTACTCACAATTTAATTTTGAGCTGTAACTTTATTTAGCGTTGGGCTGGAACTTGCTAGGATTGACTTGAAAAAGCTCATTACTGCCTTTTCACATCAGTAGCTTGAAATCAGCCATAGTGGGAGTATTTACAACATGCAAATTGTCAAACAATACAAACTGGGACTTTTTTATCAGATAGATTATAAACTGACGATATTTCTAATCCACCTCACTTTCCATTTAACTGTTATATTTTATCTTTTATAAATATACCAAAATTAAATCAGTTATTGCCTTATTAATGGAACTTCATGATCTTTCCTTTTTTCCCCCTCCTTTTCTCTCTCTCTCTTTCTATTTTGCTTTTGTATGCAATGTACACCATGAACATACCCCCTGGAACTGTGTAAGGCAAGGGGAATCACTGAGTTCTAGAGTGTGCTTCCTTGGGTTTCAGTATGACTATAGATAAAGCAGTGTCAATACCCTAGCTCTCATTTCTCACATCCTTGAAAAAACATGACACTTTCATGCTTAACTGTATTCTGCTAGTCTCATGGATCAAACATTGTATTATTTTTGTTTCATTCTATTTCCCTGATAATAATAAGGTTGATTTCCTCTTCATTTACTTATTTTAAATTTGTTTTTCCTCTGTTGCATGTAAGAAGAAAATAACCTTCATAGTGTCAAAATAGTTGCATTTTCTTTAAGCATATACAAGTTAACTCTCACCCTCCAAGTCTGAATTGCTTGAAATCAAGAAATGTTTTTAGCATGATTTTGTTAAGCATGCTTTTAGTTTTGTTTGTTTTTCATTAGGAGATAGTGTTAGTTCATGAAAGTGCTATTCTTCACTATTTACACAACACCATCACGATTATTTATCCCTTCATGGTTCACTAATTCATTCAATGAATATTTAATGAGCACTTTCTACACCAGGCACCATATTAGATGCTGGGGATCTGATCGAGAACAGTAACACATTTTTTTTAAAAGGATATTTCTGAATGGAGTTTCAAATCTTGTGATGGAAGTCAATCTGTAAGTAAGATGTATAAGGAAAACACATTGTATCCTAAATAGTGGTGAGAACTTTAAGAGAAACAAAACAGGAACAAAGGATTTGGGGAGGGCTGCAATTTGAGTGGCCAGGGAATATGTCACAATGAAAGTGACAATTGAATAAAGCCTGGAAGGATGAGCAGAAGCAAATTATCTACATGGTAGTAAGAATGATCAGCAAGTTCAAAGGCACTGTGCACAAAATCTGTTTTTAGAATTTTCAGCAGTGATAGTACAGTAACTCTCTTCTGAGAAAAAAGTTAAAAATATGTCCTAAAAAACAAGTGCAATTCTCCTGAGAGATCAAAAACCTCACCGTGAGAAGGAGATACATTTATTCATCATTACTATGAACATATTTGGGAAAAATAGAAATTCCTGTGTGCCATGCCTATACTCCTGCTTCATGCTGTTTTACCAATAGATTATTCCTCTAGGTGGAGGTAGCTATTGTAGTAAAATGAGTCTCAAATTAAACATGATTTTATCCATTATGGTTAAGGTCAAGTGGCGTATAAGCAATTATTCTTTTTTTTTTTAAAGATTTTTTATTTTATTTATTTGACAGAGAGAGACACAGCGAGAGAGGGAACACAAGCAGGGGGAGTGGGAGAGGGAGAAGCAGGCCTCCCGCAGAGCAGGGAGCCCGATGCGGGACTCGATCCAGGGACTCCGGGATCATGACCTGAGCCGAAGGCAGTCTATAAGCAATTATTCTTTATGAAAGTATTACCCTGTGCCTTTCAGCTATGCCAGTCAAACTACTGATAGGTCGCCATCAAAGGGAACATTTATATAGAGAGGGAAAAACATACACAAGAGACTAAGCTCTTCAAAATCATGTTATAATAAAGGAAGAGGAACATTTCTCTCCCCTACCCCTATGTATCTAAATGTTCCTCTAATTTCTGATTACTTATCTTTCATCTAAAAATTTTGGCTTTTCCTTCCTGTTCTCTGAGAATTGTCTGAAGGATAAGGATACCAAGGAAATAAAACTTGTCTAATCTAGGTACCTAGGAGACTCAGCATTCAATCATCCTTGCTTCTAACTCTGCTGTGGATGTGTACTTTTATTTAGCAAAGCCCTAAGTGCATCTGGTCATTGAGAGTATGTCTGGAAAATGTGATTAGGACTAGAGTTCTTTGGGCAGTTGTTTTTTTCTTTCTACTTCCTCTTTTTCAGATGTATGATTCCATTTCTACCAAGAAAATGTGATTAAGATACTCCTATTGGTTGCTTGGAGCTATTTAACTGCCTACTGGCCTTCATCTCTGCATCACCTCTAGCTGAACAAAGTAACCACTAACAGCTAACATCAAGAGCTTTCAACTGCCTGGTGTCACACTTTCCAGCACACTGCCTTGACCCTAAATACACCATTCCTCCATACCCTGAAATGCAGTCTGTTAGACACATCTAATTTTTAAAACATGGTCCTATTTTTGCCTTCCTTAGGTCAGATATAAGATATGATACCGTCTTCCAATAAATTTTAAGGTATTTATACATCTAAAGAAGAATACTTAAAAAGAATTTTCATCACTTCCCCAAACTATTATGAATTCTCTTAAAATTTTCCCCTCATATTAAATTGCCTGCTTAATATAAGAAAATTATTAGGGAAAAATAGTCCGAAATTAATATTTCCTTTTAAAATAGAACATTTATCATATATATTATTAATTCACTTTTTCACATGATACTAATGGTTATAAAATACTAATTCTAGTTTTATATGTGTGTGCACACACACCCATATTTGAGGGGTTTGCATTGATTCAAATTGAAAGTAACATATAATGTTTTCTTAAAAATCATTTAGAATAATAAAATAAAGGGTGCTTGGGCGGCTCAGTTAAGAGTCTGCCTTCGGCTCAGGTCATGATCCCAGGGTCCTGGGATGAGTCGCATGTCCGGAGTCCGCTTCTCCCTCCGCCCCTCCCCCCACTTGTTCTCTCAATCTCTTTCTCGCTCTCTCTCAAATAAATAAAATCTAAAAAGAATAATAATGAAATAAATTATGGTAAAATATAATCCAAATAATTGTATGATGTCTTCTCAGTTTACTTTAAAATAGGTGAGGATTAATGAGAGTTATTTCTTCCATGCTCTATTGGTAGCACGATAAAATCAACTGTGTGATGGCTTCATTTTAGAGGCAACAAGATGAATATTAAGGATTGAACCATTGGATGTAGGCCTCTATTATTTATAGGTTATTATGCAAATCACAATTCAGCTTTAGATGTTATAGAACACTGTATTAGTAAATGAGTCCCTTCCTTACTCTATATGAAAGTTCTAACCTAATTTACTTTCATTGACTACAAAAATTCATAGAAATGTCTGTAAATTCAACACAAAATTAAAGTTCAGAGTACTAAGTGCTGCTATTTGCATGCCAGGACCCATTCCCCCTTATTCTGTACTAACAAGAGCCATGGATTTGCTTATGGCTGTAATTTTTACATCTAAAAATACTCATCTTTCTATTCCCTGGCATCTATAGAAGACTCTATGATACAGTGTAGAAAGTTAGTTCACACAGAATTCCCTTGAAAGATTCTTGCCTTTTAAAAGCAAAAACTTCATAGGGGAAAGACTTTTAGCCTTTGGCCCACCTTACCCCACCTTCTTTTCCCAAGTAGATCTTAGATCTGTTACAATGTTTTATTGTATGATTATGTTGGTTATGTTGTTAAAATTTTAATTTACATGTGTTACAGGAACTTGGATGATGTTCATGAGGTTGAGATGATAAAATATAAATAAGTAGCATTTCATATTTCAAAAACAGAAATATTAAATCATCAATAATAAAATACATGTTTAACAATATTTCTAGTGATGATAAGTGGCAAATATGTATGGAACAAAACAGACATGTAGCAAATACTAATTATTATATTCATTATTTGTAACAAAATTTATAAATATGTGTTTAATGACTATGATAGTCCTTCATGTAATCAAATTTTTACATAGTAAATATGGAGTTGTACTCTGCAAACTAGTGTCCGCTTGGTCTGAAGAAGAACTTTAGTGAGAGAAATATACTAGGTATACTTGTGGTTCAGCATGAAACCTACAAAATTCTGATACTAATCAGTTTTCCCAATGCTAGACACTACAAGGTAGAAATTTAACTCATTTGCAAATGTATCATTTTTGTCATTTATACTTTGTGTTTAACAATACTTTTTATTGAGATATAACATAGTAGTTTCTGGTGTATAACATAATGATTTGACATTTGTATATATTGAAGAATGATCACCACAATAATTCTAGTTAACATTCATCACCATACATACTTACATATTTTTTTCTTGTAATTAAAACTTTTGAGATCTACTCTTTTAGCAAATTCCAAATATATAATACAGTATTATTAACTATAGTCACCATGCTGTACATTATATCCGAGGACTTATTTTTTTTTTAAGATTTTATTTATTTATTTGACAGAGAGAGACACAGCGATGGAGGTAACACAAGCAGGGGGAGTGGGAGAGGGAGAAGCAGGCTCCCCATTGAGCAGGGAGCCCAATGCGGGGCTCGATCCCAGGATCCTGGGATCATGACCTGAGCCGAAGGCAGACGCTTAACGACTGAGCCACCCAGGCGCCCAGGACTTATTTTATAACTGGAAGTTTGCATCTTTTGACTTTCTTCACTCATATTGCCTACCTTCCTACCACTCACCTCCAGCAACCTCCAATCTGTTCTCTGTGAATTCCATTTTTCTTGGTTTGTTTGATTTCATTTGTTTCCACATATAAGTGAGATCATATGATATTTATCTTTCTGTGTCTCATTTATTTCACTTAGTGTGATGCCCTCAAGGTCCATCCACGTAGTTGCAAATTGCAGGATTCCCTTCCTTTCAGGGTGAATAATATTCCACTGTGTGTACATGTGTGTATATATCACATTTTCTTTATTAATTTATCCATTGGTGAACATTTAGGCTATTTCTATGTCTTGGTTATTATAAATAAATGTTGCTATAAAAATGGGAATGCATATATCATTTTGAGTTAATGTTTTCATTTCCTTGGGGTAAATACCCAGAAGTGGAACAGCTGGATCATAAGGTAGTTCTTGTTTTAATTTTGTGAGGAAACTTTGTACTGCAACAATTTACATTTTCACCAACAGTGCACAATGTTCCCCTCAATCTACATCCTTGCCAAAATTTACCTTTTGTCATTTTGATAATAGCCATTCTAGGGGTGAAGTGATATGTCTTTGTGATTCTGATTTGCATTTCCCTAAGTAATCTTTATACTATATGAAATCCAAGCATAATATCAATGTGTTATAAAAATACTTACTTAAATCTATTACTTGAATTTTCTAGGGTTCTATAATAGTATAATATTATAAACTAATGGATTCAGTAACCATGTTTTGAAAGTTAATTCAATAATCAGCCAATGCACAATGAATAAAATTCCACATAGATTGATTTTTGTGCTAAAGTTTAAAAGTTAGTGAAACATCATTTGTTTATTCACGAAGACAATTAGTTGTAGATTGATTAAAATGTAAATACTGAATGCAATTATTCAGTTTAACATGAGATAGTAAGATTAGGCTTTTTTATTAGATTTTAAGTTCTACAGGAGAAAAATACGTAATTGAATAAATACATTCAATACTAATAATTCAATCTTATTATCCAGCTACTTATATGAATAACATAGCCACTATAATTCAATATATATTATTAATTGAATATAATGTGAATGGAGTGCATATGAAATCATATATTTCATAATGCTTACTTTTAGTTTTAAAAATAAACATAATAAAATTAAAAAATAGAAAAAAATAAACATGAATTATATTAGTCAATCAATAGGCCTGTTTTGAATGTGTGCAGTAGTAATACTGTTGTGATTCTGGATATGAAATAGAGCCCTTCTTCGATAGCAAATAACCTGGTTTATGAGATTAAAAACATGCACAACAGATAATGAAAAAGCAGTATGTCAGTATAAAATTTTGCAATTTTGTATGCAGTAGAATGTTGATTGCGTATTATGTTTTAGAGATCTTTCTGGGTTTTGAGGTAACATCAAATAAAGGTCAGAGTCAGCCATCAAGAAACTTAGAGACTAAAAAGAGGAAGATAGTAGTCAAGCAGATTCGGAATGCTGAGTTACAGAGAATTGGCGGAGGTAAGTGCTGGCTGGAAAGGGGCCCTGTAACTAGAGGAATTTGAGGGGGGGAAGGTTATGGAAGATTTCCCTGGGTAAGCATTAATCAGAACCAATATTTAAGCCAAAGAGGATTTCAAGGAGAACATGCAAAAAACTGCAGTTAAATACATATATAATTTCCACAGATCCTAAATACATGAATACATGGTGCTCATTCAATCATACTTTCTACACCTGGTTCTGACTTTTTATTAGATTTTAAGTTCCAGAGGAGAAAAATACATAATTGAATAAATATATTCAATACTAATAATTCAATTTTATTATCCAGCTACTTACATGAATAACATAGCCTCTATAATTACATGGCTTGGGAAAGACACTTGAACATTTGAAACTGAATTTACTCATTTAAAAAGTGATTAGATTAAGTTATGGCTTCACTCCTTTCCAGGCTTTTAGTTGTTCACTTTTCTATTAACAAGAAGAAAGAAAACGGATAGTAGGACTCATGAAATTAATTTCACCTTTATATTGACCTCAGATAACCTGAAACAACCATAATGAAAGTTTTTTCTTCTGGCTAGTCCTTAACCAGTTCTGCATCTACCTCTTAAGCTCCAAATAAAAAGCTGTCTCTTTGTGATACCTTCCCTCATCCCAAAGGCAGATATAATGATCCTATCCTTGAGTCTGTGTAGGTTTAGCTCACACTTCTTGTAAGACATTTCGCAAATTCTCCCTGGTATGAAAGTTATTTTTGCACAGGTCTTTCCCCCCACCCCGCCCAGGGGAGATTGGGCACTCCTCCTGAGTAAATTACTAAGGGCCTGATTCATCTTTACATCTCGATGAAAAAAAATACCCCTAAATAAGTGTGTGTAGAAGAATAAATTGCTAACCACTTATACTCACTTCATAATAACATACTTATATTTAATCTTTTAACAAGTTAATTATGAGGCATATCTGTTGATAAAATATAACTAAAATAGCAAAGACAACACTTGTTCAATTAATGATTTAATAAGATTGGCTAGTGCCATTTTGAAAAACGTTTTTATTATAGATTTTTAAAATGATCAAGATACTGGATGAAACCATGTTCAAGTAATAGTGTAATTAGCTAACTTGCATTTGATAGAACACATATTCAATATTGTTTCTCCAGTATTTCTTTAGATTAATTTTTCTCGTATTGATGCATGTTAGTAATTCAAGTCAGTTGTTTTATTACTGTGTTGCTTCCAGTAAAACTCTAGGGGTTGCATGAATATAGATTGAGTGAATATAATTTTAAACCATTATGTGTAGTCATATTAAAAAGCAGGGGATAGGAGGAAAATGTTGATAATTGTACTCCACCCATTACAAAATTTAAATTGATTTGACTTCAACGTGAGGGCTAAAAGCATATTCAGTGTATTAAAAAGCACAAATCTATAGTCTATTGTTCAGCACACTGTTACTACTAGTAGTACATCATTTTCCCTTCAGACTTTCACTGCAGAAAGTTCTAAGAAAATGATTGCAGGCGCCTGGGTGGCTCAGATGGTTAAGCGTCTGCCTTCGGCTCAGGTCATGATCCCAGGGTCCTGGGATCGAGTCCCGCATCGGGCTCCCTGCTCCTTGGGAGTCTGCTTCTCCCTCTGCCTTTCTCTCTCGCTCTGTCTCTCATGAATTAAAAAAAAGAAAAAAAAAAAAAGAAAAGAAAATGATTGCAATCAATCTTTTAATAACTTAGTGTAGTTCTAAAATCTAATATCCATAGCCAAAGGAAAGATAGTTAGTCGTTCTTTGCCTCAATTTCCTTATGTAAAAAAGATAACAATTTTAACTAGATCACTAATTCAAAACCTTCTTTCTTTCTTTTTTTCCCCTCAGAGTTATACCCAAACCTTCACATCCAGAAGTGCCTATTGGTGGAGAAGAAAAGAGAGCTGAAAGAATAGTAATGTACTACCCTCCTAACCTTGTCCACATCAAACCAAGAAGCTCTCCATACTTCTATTTCATTGTAAGTCGGGATAAGATTTATTGAGTACTAGTTTCTGTGGTAAGAAAAAAAAGAAATAAAAAGAGGAAAGGAGAATGGTGATTTAAACCACTGAAAAAGAATCATATCTCAGATTTAAGATATTATTATTTAATTAATAACAAATTAGCAATTTGAGTTTTGTTGATATTTTCCAAACAAATGATTAAGTTAATAAGTTACTCATTTTATATATAATTAGGGATTCTTTATATCATAAAAGTATATTTTTTATTTAAGTACTTTGATTTTTTTGTAATAAAAATACATTTTATATTTCATTTTAAAAAAAGAGTAAACAAAAATACACTGTCTTGGGGCGCCTGGGTGGCTCAGTCGTTAAGCGTCTGCCTTCGGCTCAGGTCATGATCCCAGGGTCCTGGGATCGAGCCCCGCATCGGGCTCCCTGCTACGTGGGAAGCCTGCTTCTCCCTCTCCCATTCCCCCTGCTTGTGTTCCCTCTCTCGCTGTGTCTCTCTCTGTCAAATGAATAAATCTTTAAAAAAAAAAAAAATACACTGTCTTTGTTTTGGGTATTTTATATATTGCCCTGGGATGTTAAATACCAGAATTAGCCTGCCAATGAAACTGGGTAACATTTCACATCAATAATTTTGATCCCATCAGCTTTATCCATTGTTGCCTTTTTTTTTTTTTTTGGCACAGAATAGGGAATTTATACTTATTCAGTATTTAACTGTGATTCTTAAAAAGTAATTTTATGCCTATAGCCTTCCCCCCCACACTCAATTTTCCAAAAAGAAACACATATATAAACACACATATCAACACTTTTATTCTTCTTCTGTATGTATGAATTTTTTTTTTTTTTTTGATCCTTTGAAGCTATTGTTAGGCAGAAACTGGGGGAAAGTAGTGTTCTGGAGAGAAAACATGGAAAACTGGTAGCATTTTATCACTCTCCTCTTTCCTCACTTGATCTTCTTAACATAGGAATTTCTTGGATCCCTGATGTTTGAAGACAGTTGAAGAATGCTTACATAGGTTGCCAGTGTGATAACACTGTGTTTGGCTGCTTTAAGGGAAGCAAATTAGAGGACATGGATCCAATCTAAAACATTAACTGGGTCTTAGGAGTATATCTGACTTTCTGTTCTGATGATTTGACTTGTTTGATAGGTAGGGAAGGGTGGAGAAAAGCTGTCTGCCTTTAACAGGTGGGACCACGCCTACCTCACTTTGAACCTCTCAAGTATATACTTGCATCTTGAATCTGAAGACAACCATATCCTGACAGTGTCTAAGTTTACCTTCTTTCCTTTTTAATACATTATTCAACAATCAGATTTCAAATGATTTTTCACAGTTGCAATATAGTCCAATATTTATTCCTAGTTATTAATCACTCCAATGCAAACACTAGTATGCCTGAAATGTTCATTTTACCTATTGTTTCTTGTTAGGCATGCTAATAATTCCTTTATTAAAACACATGTCCCCAGACCACTAGTGATGTTGTATGAATTTTATGTATCAATTCCTCACATGAACTCCTCCTATGAGTCAGTTTTATAAAGATACCAGGATTTAAGACATTTAATCCTAAGTAGCCTTAATGTAGAGGTCTACATCAATAGAATCATTTCTCTGCAATACATGGTATCGACCCTTCCAGCATATGCAAATTTTCTATGTGCCTGAACATGGTACTTTCGGAGAATTTCTCTGAATCTTAGGGTAATTCATTGACCCTTCTCCGCACCCCAAACCATTATGTAGCCATGGTCAATAGACTTAAATAGAAGTCATGAGGTAATCTGAGATAATGAAACACTAACCATCTTGCCGTCAAAGATGACAGTGATTGCTTAAGGTTCTAGGTGTCAACGGGACTTGGAAGTTAAAATAACCTAACAAAAAAAACTAAAAAACAAACAAATAAAAAACCCGTTCTAGTCCAAAATATATTTTTTTGCATATCTCCGGACTTTTCAGAGGTATTGCAGTAACCACCATAGTCCAAGTGTTATTTTTTCCTTCTAATTTTTATGCCATTGCTATATAGAATAAAGTTATTTAACAAAGCCTCTTCTGCCTTACCCATAGAAAAAAGAGGTTATTCTCTATTAAGTATAAAATTTCTAAAAACAATTCCAAATCCATAAAATTTCTGAATGGTAGATTCAAATAATTTAGTATTTGAATGACGTGGATATATATGCTTATGTATATGAATAAACATATATATAAATATGTATGTGTATATGTTAATATATACATATATGCTAATATGTTATATCCTTATTATCTGTTATTTCATTATCTGAATCAGTATTATTACTATTATTACTTTAGCAGAGTGAATAAAAGGTGATTTATACAATTTAAGCATTTACATTTTCAAATTATTGTTAAATTCTTATGGAAGGCTAAGAAAGCAAACACCCTTCTTAATGATATCCCTCCACAATGCATTTTGCAATTTGTCTTTGAGATCACTTCTATTTCCAAATAATATCTGTGGATTTCACGAGGTACTTACAAAGAATCCACTATGACAGACTTAGATCTAAACTTACCTACTTATTGCCGTCTCCTCCCCCAGACACTCATGTTATATGTTTTATCATATTCTTGTTTTCTATTGGTAAATCTTAGAAGCTTAACTCTCTGTGTGTCTTGTCCCATCTACTTTAGACATCATATCTTTATTAATTAATATTTAAGATTAAGAAGTTGAATGCCTCTACTTCTTCACTCTCTTTTTCCCATCCTCTTCTAGATTTGAATGGGGCAGAATTTATGTATTATCTTTTGTTTTATTGTTATTTTTGAAAGATTTTATTTATTTATTCATGACAGACAGAGAGAGAGAGAGGCAGAGGCAGAGGGAGAAGCAGGTTCCCCGCTGAGCAGGGAGCCCGATGTGGGGCTCGATCCCAGGACCCCAGGATCATGACCTGAGCGGAAGGCAGATGCTTAACCAACTGAGCCACCCAGGTGCCCTATTATCTTTTGTTTTAATCCAATAGGACTTAACAATTAACAGAGGAATTGCCCCGAAATAGAGGAAAAACTCTGATTTGTGTTTCCCAAACTTACTCTAAAACCATAAAACTTTATTTCTGCAATCTCCTTGGTGATACAGATAAGTATATTAGAGATCAGGTGCTGAATAAAACATAATTTGGGGGTGGAGAGCAAATAAATAGAATACATTAAATTATTATTTCCCTACTTACATCAAAATTAAACTTTCCCCAGATTTGTACAATTGCTTTGTAAAAGGATGGGAAGCAAGGGAGAGGGCATCTCTGGAAATGGGTCACAAGGTTGAAGCATTTCCAGAATTTGTTGAAATCCAAACCTGAGGAGCAGTGCATTGGAACATTTAGTGAAATTTTTTACTTCAGCTTTAAATATACAGTGTTAGAAAATGTGTTTTCTGTAATCATAACTAATATATAGTGGAATATAAATCCCACTTGAGAACATAACAAATTCTAATGAACTTAGTGACAATGTTTACTTTCTGCAAGTTTAGATTAAGAAATGGAGGAAGATGTTCTTTCAACACCTATAACTTCATTTCAGTAACATCATTTCTCATATTGACCCTAAAATATTGTCTCTTTATATGCTATGGTTTTCTTTCTCTCTGTTTTTTTAGAAAATCATTTAGTCTTCGTAATCCTTACCAGGATTAGATTTTGTAAACCAATATATCAAATTTTATATTTCCCAAATATAAAATGTTGAATGGTAAATTGATCATAATATCATCACGTGTTTTCAATGTAAATGTTAAATTTATATATACTTTATGTACAAATTTGATATAAATGGGGTATTTGTTATGAATCATGTTAAGGGCAATATTGTATTATGCAATTTTAAATTATACTCCAGTAATGTGGTCTACTGGAATTATTGGAATAGGATAGTACGTCAGAGACTATTTCTTGGTATGAGAAAGAGCCTCTACTGTATTTTAAATCACTTTGGAATGGGGGAAAAAAAGCAATTCAAAGTGCATTTTCTTCTAAGACTTCCATCTCATGTTTGCATAAGAAGAAAATGAATTTTCTATTAATAACAGGATCATTGAACAGCAGTGCCTAAAGATAATAACAGCCAGCACTTCACTTCCTCCATTTTAGTAATTGTAGACAGATGGATACCAACAAACAAGCAAATGGAGCTAGCTAATTAATAAGCATATTGTTCTGAACATCAGACTGTATGTTTAATAAAGCCCATCATTCACTTATTCATATACTAAATATTTACCCCCTAATGTTGGTCAGGCAATATGCTAGGTACTAAAATGAATAAAGATGGGATAATGCAGTATGGTGGGAAGACAGATACGTATAAAATAATCACACAAATAAAGGCAAAATAGATATCTGAACAATGCTACAGACGACAGTCATAAGGTATCATGAGATTTTAATAAATGACCAAAGAGATATTACATGATGTACTTAGCCAAAGGTGTCAGAAAGAACCCTGCAAAATCTGATAGCCTAATGTATTTCATTCCTTAAATATGGTAATAGCTATGTTTATTTGCCTTTAGTTTGTTGAGTATTTCACCAAGCCAAGTTCATTTGAGAAATAAAAATTCAAAATACACCTAATGCATTGAGTATCACAATGGAGATAAAGCTTCCCCACTGGTGGAGTTCAGACACATGGCACACATGCTTGCAAACTGATTGTCATGTTGCTAGAAATCTATCTTCATGAAAAAAACTTTGATCCCCAAACAAAGCTTTTGTTATCTCAGGATAATAATGATTCTAAATGCAATGCCATTCAAATTTGTTTTCAGGCTAAATCTTTAAAGGTATATACAGGGCTGCCAGAAGGCAGAGAAGTTTGACAAACAGAAAGAAGGATTCCACTAATAACTAGGAAACACGGAAGACCAAATGACATTTTACAACCCCGTGCCATACAAATCCAGGGGAGGAAATGACACCATAATTTTTTAGTTATTAGAGAAATTTTTACCTATATTAATATACAGATATATTACAATTTTTTATTTAAATTGTTTATAAACCACCTTACTAGCTCCTAGTCCCTTCTCAAAACTTGCATCTCCTCCTGAATTTCCCGGCAAATTGAGTTGTCCCACTATTAATTACAGCAATTCAAAACTTGGGCTTCATAGTTTACTTTTCCTTCTTTTTGTTAGTCGAATATTGACCAATTCACTGATTAAGATTCTACCTCCTTACATTCCTTTAAATACCATACTATTTTGGGGGCACCTGGGTGGCTCAGTCAGTTAAGCATCTGCCTTGGCTCAGATCATGATCCCGGGGTCCTGGGATGGAGCTCCTCTATGAGCTCCCTGTGTTCCCTTCTCAGAGGGGAGTCTGCTTCTCTCTCTCCCTCTGTCCCCACCCCGTGCTCATGCTCTCTCTCTCTCTCAAAGTAAAATAAAATCTTTAAAAACAAATACATACATAATACATACATACCATACTATTTTTAAATATTCTATTTCACTTCTGGAATTTTCACCAAACTTAGTACTTCCCCAACTATCTGTGGTGAAGGATTAGTCAACCCCTCCCCAATTCAATGTGGAAAAATAATTTTGTAAAATGCAATAAATATAAACACTAGAAAAATAAAATACAAATTACAAAGACATAAAATGTAAATTCTATTTTTATGAGATGCAAGAGAGAAAATCACATCACAGTAAATATATTCAGGACAAATATGAGAAGAAAGAAGTATAAACACTTTATAAGTTGTTCATGGAAACTATGTATACAGGTTATTAATATAGATAATTGCTTTTATAGTTGATACATCTTACCTTCTTCTGTGATAAATGAATTATTAAACACCTACATGCACACATTGAACAAGCCCATCTATCACATTAAAACTCAAAATATTGATATATACTCAATGTATTGATATGCATTGTGTTTGTCCAATGTGTGCATATAATTTGACAACTGTAACTCAAAAGTATATAAAATCTTGCTCGTTGACTTATCTGTTAGGTTGAAGATAACATCACTCCTAGAAAAAAGCATATCTATACTCTAGCTATGTCTTGTTTTAGTAACACGTATTAAAACAATCAGTCTCACAGAAACATATTGATGGGTAATGAAAGTGACTTTAAAGCACCTTCAGTGAGCTCGTGCTATTCATTTTTTAACTGTAACGCAAAATGAGGCAAGTGTTGCCATATTTTCAAAATTCATCTTTAATCTTCCATCCAGTTTCAGTAATGTTTCTGTTAGGGGTATGAGAGTGTGTTGCGTGAATGACGGTCTTGGTCTTTAGATTCCCCACAAGAAAATATACGTGGGGATCTGCTCTGAAATAAAGACCACCAGAAGGAAAGTGGCAAGCACAAAGCAGTTTATTAAAACAAAAGTACACTCTCAAGGTGGGAGAACAGCAGGTTCGCGAAGTGGAACCAGCCCTAGGTGGTTTTCTGATTGGACATTATTGGGTCTCTCTGGGCTGGGAGGAGCTGTGTGGTGGTCTCTAAAGGAGGTTGCTTCCTGTCATTTGGGAATCTCCTCCCACAGGTTGGGAGGGGGAGTTTTTGACCCTACAAGGTTTGCACCCGAATCAGCCTTCCTCCATGGGGTGGGGCTGTACCTGCAACGCAAATAAATTATAATAAGCCCAGGTGTTACACTGGAGTGGAGGTAGAAGAGGAGAGCTTTGTTCTGCACCTGTGGCTCTAGATCTGTCAATCCCAAGGTCCTGGAAGTCACAAAGTCAGGATGTTGTTCCAGCCGGCTTTTAATGTGTAGCTTACTTATCACCATCCCTGCCTCCAGCTCCTGTCTCTCATTTCCCTTCAAGGACTTGGGATCTGCCCCTGGGGCATTCTGTCTAGCTTCTACCTACCATTTCCATCCAGTTGCAGTAATTTTTCTGATATAACCATAATTAAGTTTAAAGTAGCTTTCCATGAAAGAAATGAATACCAGATTTTATATACTTTTGAGTTACAGGTATCAGACTGACCTTTAACCATTACAAATTAAAGCATGATCCTACTACTATTATCTAGTAAGAATATCTTGCCACATGCAACTTCAAATTGCTACAGAAGTTTCCAAATGATTACTCCCAATTTCTATGCTTATGCCCTCGCAATAACAAACCATTTGTGGACCAGCAATAATTTATGAATCATACTTTGAATAGCACTGACCTAGAATACAACCTCAGCTTTTGTTTTTCGCTTTCTTCATTGTACTGTTTTGAGTGACTGAGTGATTATAAAACTGTAGTTAGAGTTTCCATTTCACTCCCCAACTTCAAATCCTTAAGTGGCTCTGTAGAAGGTGGCATCTCTTGCACATAGATACAAAACTGGTAAAGTTTACCTTCTGTTAAAAAAAGTTACAAATACAACACAAAGAGCATGCTTTAATATATCTCAGCACCACTCCGGTTCTTGACAGTAAACACACCTGGGAAAGTAGGTCAATTTCTTAAATAAAGACATCTTTAGACTGTGCTAGTTTTTTCCCCTGGAAGTGGGGACTGAAGCAGTCTTGCCATTAATGGTTATAAGTTCTCCATTACTATATGCCTGCTTTGATCAGCCAGATATTCTACATTCTTCCATTCTTTTCTTATTTAGTGCTAAGTTCTGTTTCATTTTAATTCTTGTGTGCATATTACTTACAGGAAATAAGGAGAGCACGGACTAAGGCTTTAGTGGTGGGATTCAATAAATGAAGTCGTTCTGCTTTCTTTGAACTAATTAGCATAAGCCATACTAAAATCCTTCCTCTTCCTGATCTGTTATGTACTGGAATTAACCAAGTTTTTAAACTAAAACCTAGAGGAAGTTTAAACTTAGGTCAAATGTGTGATGCTTCCCTGGACTAACATTATTCTTATTTTGGGGTTGAGGATAAATTATTGCAGACCTCTTACATCATTTTTGTGCTGGATAACTCCCATTTTTCCCATCAGGTCCCCTCTGTAAACCTGTTCTGGCTCCACAGAGCAGCCCACTAGGGACTGTGTAAATACATGCCTTCTGTGTTCCTTGTTATGTTTGTTCAGTGAAAGGAACCTGCAGGAGATGAGAAAGGAGAGTGAGTTTGAATTCTTTCCCTGCTTCTTATCTGCAATGTCACCATGTGCTGACTACATCGTATTGTGGCTTCTGTTAAGCAACCTTCTTACGGAACTTTCTTTTGCTCCATGTTCCAATAATTGTTTCCTACTTTTGCTCCTTCAGGCCTAAAGATGGTAAAAAAAAAAGTCCTACTGTTAATAGTCCCAGAATACCACATTTGCTCTTGAGGTTTCCCTATACTCTGCCAACAATGTGTACAAAACCCAATACTCTATGAATTCCCCAATTTGATTCTGCCATCTACACCTCAGGGGGTTACTGCCTGACAGAGAAATTAGTATGAGGGCTGATCTCAGGGCAAAAAAAATCCCAAAATTAGATTATGTACTTGGTTACATACATATTTTAAGTTCACAGAGATATATTCCTTATGAGTTATCTATAATAAACAGTGCAGTGTCGGCCTAAGTATAGAAAAATAGACCCATAGAAAAGAGAATCAGGAATGATTGACATATATACAGTAACCTGATTTATGACCAGGAGCCACTAAATTCAATGAGGAAGGAATGATGTTACAATAAATGTTTGACATGAGTCACAGACTCAAATGTGAGTGATTAAAAAATAAAGTTTGCTTATGAAGGCATTGGAAAATATAATGAGCTTTGCATAGGAAAATATTTTAAAATAGGTCATAAAGCGTACTATATGTAAAACAAAAGAATAATGAGTTTGACATTGATAGAACATAGTTGCAAAGCATTAATCAGGAAAAAAAAGACTGCTATATAAATTTATAAAGGATACCCATATACATCAAAAATATAATGCCTGACTTCAATGGTAAGTTTTAGATATCAACTGGCTAGGTACCCAATTATTTAATCAAGCACAAATCTAAGTTTTGCTGCAAAAGTATTTTGTACGTATGGTTAACTCCTATAATCAGTTTAAGTAAAGATTACTTTCAATAATTTAGGTGGGCCTCATCTAATCAGTTGAAGGATTTAAGGGGAAAAAAAAATTTCTCTGAGAAAAAATTCTGCTCTGACACTACAACATCAACTTCTGCCTGAGTTTCCAGTCTGCCAATATGCCCTACAAGTTTCAGATTATCAGCCTTCATAGTCATGTGAGCCAATTTCTCTGGAGAAACAAGTGTCTCTAACCCTATCCAATACAGATTTTGTAGTAGCAATTCAGAATGCTTAACCATGGGCCACCAAGTTATCCTACAACCTGAGCCACCCAGCAGGAACTAGTATTATTTGACCCCTGAAGGCAAAGGTTCAGCATGCACAGTAGCGCTCCATCAGCCAATGGAAGTGGTTTACACAGGATCAGCTTTAAACAGACAGTGAAGGCACGAGCCAGGTACTGCAGCAAGTAGCCAAAATAGCCTTAGTCCCAACTCTTACTCACGGCTTCCTGTTTCCTCCCCTGCACCTGTGGTTGCATGGGGAGATCTTTACAGTCAATTGGTTTATAGATGCTTCTGTGTGACACTGAGCACCCAAAAGTGGATAGCTACTTTATGGGACCTCCCTGAATAACAGTGGGGAACATGTAATCAGTTAATTTTAAGTTAATTAGCTTTCATCATATGGTCGGGTCTCATCAGATTAGTTGAAGGTCTTAAAAGCATAAATGAAAACTTCCTAGAGAAAAATTCTGCTTCAAGATTGTAACACAGAAATCCTGCCTAAATTTAGAGGCTACTACACTGCCCTACAGATTTCGGACTTGCCAGTCCCCACAATCAAATGAGTCAACTCCCTAACATGTATCTCCTAAATATGTGTGTGTGTGTGCGCGTGCACGCACGTACGCAGGCACAATGTTGCTCTGGAGAATCTTAACTGATATACTAACAATCTAAAAAAAAGGGGGGTGGGGAAAGGGATAAAAAATTAAATATTTAAGCATAAACAACCACTTCAGAAAAGAGGATATACAAATGGTCAATAAACACATGAAAATGTGCTTTAACTCATTAATTATCAGTAAATGCAAACTAAATGTGGTAAAATGTCTTTGTACACCAACCAGAATATCCAAATTCAAAAAGACAGTACCAACTGCCACTAAAGTTTTTGAACATCTGGAACTTGCAAACATTACTGTTGGAGGTATAAATTGGTAAAGACATTTTAGAAAACAATTTGGCAGTATCTAAACATACGTATATCCCAAGATAAGTTAATGATATTTTTTGTGTCAGGTGCAGTAGAATGAATGAGTATATTCATAAAAAGACCTGAAAGAATGTTCAGAAGCATGTTTAGTATAACCACAGACATGAAACAACCTAAATGTTCATCAACGTGATTAAATGTCCATACATCTCTGGGGCGCCTGGGTGGCTCAGTCGTTAAGCGTCTGCCTTCGGCTCAGGTCATGATCCCAGGGTCCTGGGATCGAGCCCCATATCGGGCTCCCTGGTCCGCGGGAAGCCTGCTTCTCCCTCTCTCACTCCCCCTGCTTGTATTCCCTCTCTCGCTGTCTCTCTCTCTCTGTCAAATAAATAAATTAAAATCTTAAAAAAAATGTCCATACATCTCTCCCTTTCTCTCTCTCTCTCTCTCTCGCCCCCCCACCTCGTCCCCACCCTCTGTCTCTGTATATCCCTTCCTTCAACTTTAAGACCTAAGTAGAAAACCCCTTTGCTGTTACTGAATCTGGGGTGCCAAACTATTCTTTATGGTTCCTTTATACTCTTCCCAAACCTTTGTAAATAATCCCTTAATAATCTCTCCTCAAATTAACCAATTTGAGGGTGCCTTATCTTTCCTTCCAGGACACTGACTATTATAATATCTATAGTTTCCCAAGTTTGAGAAGATGCTTTCAACAGAACATTCCTGTTATGTGTTCTTCCAGGCATAGTGTTCAATTTTTGCTATTTTGTTCAAGTGAAATAGATTTGGTAGTCCCACTCTGAATGTCACCTGATTTATACTGCACATTACTTAGTTTTAATCTCTTGTTTTTGCATTTATCAATCCATACGAGAAATTATTGATTAAAAGTTGATGAATTTTAAAAAGCTGATGAATTAATATCTGTTAAAATTGTTTTGATTCATGGATGCTTTGTTTTTGAAACATGTTATGGCTCTGAAGTTGGAAGAACAATATCGCAAATTTTAATTGAACTCGTCAGTGTGGAAGATTTCATGTTTTTCATTCTATGAGAAAAAAATGAAGAGGAAATTATTTCCCCTGAATTCAAGTGCTCCTAAACATTGTACCATTCAAAATGCTGTTTTATGTTTTATTTAAAGATTTAGCTTTATGTTTATACACTAAGAAACAGAAGCAAAATTTATAAGACAATCATTTCATTTTTCAATATAAGTACAAGGTCCATAGCAGTTAGAAAGCAAAGCAAAAAATGATCACAGCATCTAGATGTCTCCTAGACTACCAAATGTTAGATACTGAGAATGAACAGACAGTGTAGTAAGGAAGCCCATTCTAATTATGGCCTATTACAAATGTTGGCTCTTGAACAGTGTGTGTGTTTGTGTGTGGAGGGGGGTGTGTATGGTGACCCAGCAAGGTAGGATACCTGATGTCCTCGCAAGTTTCAGATTTTAACACCACTAAGTTAAAAATAGAACCACCATATGATTCAGCAAACCCACTACTATGTATCAAAAGGAAATGAAAAGTGGATCACGAAGAGGTATTTGCACGCCTATGTTCATTGCAACATTACTCACAATAGCCAAGATACGGAAACACCTAAATGGCCATCAGTGAACAAATGGATAAAAAATATGGCATATACATATAATAGAATGTAACTGGAGGGCATTATGCTGAGTGAAATAAGCCAGACACAGACAAATTCTGTTTCAACTCACATGTGGAATCTAAAATAGACTCACAGAAGCAGAGAGTAGAATGACAGTTGCCAATGGAGAGGTGAAGGGAACTGAGATGGTCAAAGGGTATAAAGTTTCAATTATGAAAGATAAATGAGTTCTGGAGAGGTAAGTACAGCATGGTAACCATAGTTAACAACACTGAATTGTATACTTGAAATTCGGTAAGAGGATAGATCTTAAAATAAATCTTTTCAACACACATGCATACACACACACATTAAATGTAGAGATGATGGATATATTATTTAACCTGATTGTGGTGATCTTTTCACAATGTGTACATATATGAAAACTTCAAAGTTGTATAGCTTAGATATATGCAATTTTTATATGTACACAGGAAAATATTATCATTACTATGACTGTCCTTTCTACCCTTCCTCACACTCATCACTTTTCTATTCTCCACTTTTCTCAAAACAATGAAAGTGTGTGTCTGTGTGCGTGCAAGCTCCCTATTACCTATCTAAGGCTTTGAGACTTCTTCAGTCAATAGAAAAATTAAGTTTTCATTGATTGTTTTAAAAATTGCTTTAGAAATGTGTTTCTTTCTAAATTCTTTAGAAAGAAAATAATCATAGAGCAGTAAACAAGTTAACATAATATAACCTTAAGGACATGCTTAATGCCACTAGAAATAACATTAAAATCACCAAGTTAGAGAAATATTATGGAAGAAATTATCTTCCATTTTCCTTAAGTTTGAGCCTATGACTTTTGTCTTCTAATTTAAAACTTGGTAATCTTTTGTCTGTGCGTCTACTCTATTGTTGCTATTAAAAACCTTAAATAAGCTCTAGAGATTTGCTATACAACATTGTACCTATAGTCAACAATAATATATTGTACACTTAAAAATTTGTTAGGAGGTTAGATCTCATGGTAGGTGCTCTTACCACAATAAAATAAAATCTTAAAAACTCAAATTACGTTTACCTCAGGCCTAGAAAATTATATTCAATTTGCTTTTGATGTTATCTAGAAAAAAATAATTTTTAACGGTTTAATGGAAGGGAGAGACTGGTAGTTGTATGTAATATTAATGTTCCTGTTCTCAATAATAGATTACAATTTTATATCATTCCAGTGATCTGCCTAACTAAAGCGCTCCATTTTCCAGCCTCTCTTTTGACCACGTGGGCGTATTCTAACCAATTAGATGAAATCAAGTAGGTTATGTGCTACTGTTCCTTAAAAATAAGTATCCTTCTTTTCTATTCCAGTTTTGCATATAAAATTCATTTACTTTTCATTTAAGCCTTAGCAAATAAATTTGGAGATTTTATGTATTTTTTCTGGTTTTTGACGTATCTCCTATTCTTACTTGTGAGAAAAGAGTCAGGCAAATAACTAATGATTGTAAGATTTAATTAATAGTTGGGCAAATATTGGATGCCAGTCATTGTACTTTATGCTTTTGAAAATAGGCTATTTATTAAAGATAGATATTATTGTCCACATAATATAAATGCAAGATTACTGCATGAACTACTTTTAAAAATTAATTAAACAAAACTAAACAGCTTAAAACATTAATAAGAGACTTAGTTTCCTAGTTGAGGCAAAGGTGATTTAAAAATATGAATTTGGGGCACCTGGGTGGCTCAGTCGTTAAGCGTCTGCCTTCGGCTCAGGTCATGATCCCAGGATCCTGGGATCGAGTCCCACATCGGGCTCCCTGCTCGGTGGGAAGCCTGCTTCTCCCTCTCCCACTCCCCCTGCTTGTGTTCTTGCTCTCGCTATCTCTCTCTCTGTCAAATAAATAAATAAAAATCTATAATAATAAAAAAAATAAATAAAAAAATAAAATAAAAATATGAATTTGTAAAAATAAACATATCTTTTACTGAAAAAGGTAAATATGCTAGCCCTATTATCTAAAAATGGAAGGGCTTCTTTCAAAAAATAGTAATGTCTTTATTTGAATGCTTCAAAATAGGTTTATGCAAAATGTACCACGGATTAGTTGATATTTAAAACATGTTCTAATTTCTGTATATATTATTACCTAATTACCAATCATTTTTAATTTCAGAAATACACATTTGTTGATAACAAACCATATTCTAGATACTTGCAAGGTAATGAATACTAGTTTCATTCATATAATTTCATTGCTTATAAGGGCTTAAGATTTTTATTGTTTTGTTTTTTAAAAGTGGTAACAAAAAATAACAATGACTTGAGTTTAATTTTTAAACCTCAGTCTTTCAGACAAATACCATCCTCATACTGTATTCCTCTTATAAGACTTCTTCATCTGGATAATTTTCATCACTGCTCAGTTGATACAATCAACCTTCAGTTATCTTCCTTGTAAGTACCTTATCTTCTACCAAGTTTCCGTATCTTAAGTAAGGAGTTTGTCAGTTTTCAGTATAAACCAAGCACTCCCATAAACCCCACGCTTTTGTGAGATAAACTTTGCAATATATCTTGACTCCACCCTTCCTTCATGCAATATTCTGAACTACATAGAATACTGACCTGCTATTTCCTTTCCATGTTCACTGTAACACCTTGATATGTACACAAAAGTAACTGTTTCCTAATTTATTTTCTTCTTTAGCCTCCTCTCCAACAAACCCATTCTAACATGAATATTGCATCCTGTCACTTACCCGCTTAAATAGTACCAATATCTCTGTTAAAAAAAATACCCAGTTCAAACTACTCAACTCATCAATTAACACTCTCCGAAAGTGAATTCACTCTTTTTAACCAATCTTTTACTATTCCCTAAAATAAAACCTTCTTTCCAACTCTTTCAATTTACCCCATAAAAATGACATACCTGAATCCAGGCCTTTCTTGAAAGTCTTGAATGTCTATCTTGAATATCTATCTGTGGACTTTTGCTTAACCAAATGCAACCTTCAAGTTCTTATTTAAATATTATTTTAGTTACAGCAATGCCAGTCTCTTGCTACATCTGGATAGCAACTAACTGCATAGATTTGAAGGTAGAAGTCTACTGTAGGCTTCCTCTCTTTATTCGTCATATTTTCTAACAATTTTCTAAGTTTATATAGTCTGCATTAAATCCCTTTAAACCAGAAACAACTAAAGCCTTTTATTTTCTTGCACTGAATTCTTAAGGAGACACTCTAAATAGTGTTTGATTATCATTTCCACACTTTTAAAAATTTATTATTCACATAGACTTGATTGACAAGTCAAATGTTATCTTAATTTTTTTTTTTATTTAGATAGCTGCTATTTACCTTCCTTTTCCATTTTATCTAATCTACCTTTCAATCAATTCTCCTAGCTAGTCTTCTCTTCAATTCTAATGCCATCCTGCTGAATGTCCTAGCTTCAGGCCCCACAAAAGTTAAATCCTGTTATCTAAGACATCCATAAACAGAATTAAGAAAGTCGCAGGTCCTCTCATCTGATTTGAAAAACAAACAAATGACATTCTCAGTATAATTCTAGTCCACTTTGTGTACATATGCCTGTCCACACAAGTTGTAATATACAGCAATTACAGAAAAATAAAATTAAATAAATATTTAAATTGGACAACTCAATTTCTAAATTTCATGACGTATGAAAGGAGAACTTCATGATGATATTTGTCCTAATATAAATGAATTACTAGCATGTGTTTTTGTTGAATTACAGTTTTATTTGATTTTCTAGCTAGTTTTACTACATATACTTTGCAGAGATACACTGGGACACCTACACTAACCATGATATAAAATAAAAGCATAAACTTTGTATCTCTTACAAATGAACTTATTATTTAGCATTTTTTTTTTTTTTGAGAGAGAGCGAGAGAGCGTGTGCATGAGTGGTGGAGAAAGGGCAGAGAGAGAGAAAGGGAGACATAGAATATTAAGCGGGCTCCATGCTCAGTGCAGTACCTGACAGAGTCATGCAGAGCCAGACACAGGGCTCAATCTCATGACCCTGAACTGAGGGAAAATCAAGAGTCAGATGCTTAACCGACTGAGCCACCCAGGCATCCCTATTATTTGATCTTAAATAAAAGATCTTATTCTCTTAACTATGGCCATAAGCAGTATTTTCTAATAAATTTGTAAAAACAAATTTTAAAGATTAATGTTACCTCATATTAATTTATAGATATACATACAAATTCATAAATATTTATAAATCTACAAAACAGAATTATACCACATGGTCAGTGTGAACTCCTGCTTTATATTCAAAAAAGTGTGATACCTAAAAAAATGTCTTTTTCATTTATGATTTGGAGAGAATAATAATAGCAATATCATGGTTGTTTGGCATGAAATGTAAACAATTGCCCTCTTACAAGAATTTTTGCATATTGAGAGTCAGGGAAAAGCAACTATCTTTGGACAGGTCACTCTGAACAAGTAATCAATGGAAAAGTATGAAGCTATCTCTTCTGACAAAACAGGAGAAGATATTATCCTTCTTGTTCCAGACGCAATAGGAGTAGCAATCGTGAGTAAAGAAGCCAAAGCAGAGAGATTAACCCAGTCAGTAAGATCTTAAAAGGCAGTAAGAAACAATAGCAAAAGGTAGTTTGTTTTTGGCTTAAGAGATATTATGCTGTGAAGTTCCTCTTAGTTTGGTTTAGTTTTCTGTAGTGTGGTGGCTGAACTATGCTATAGGAAACTGATAAATCCAATAAATAAGAAAATGTTTGACTCTTGGAGTGATAAATACAAAATGAATTTACAGTATTCTCTATTTATATAAGAATAAGATAAATTAACTTGAACAAGTTTTAATTATGAAAAATGTATTTTTCAGAGGATAAAATGAAGGTGAGCTAAGTAGTAACACCCTTCTACGCACTTCCGTATAGCACACTGTACAATTACTAAAATGAATCACTACAATTGTTTAATATTTAGTTAGACTGCCTCCATAGTAACAGCTTGTGTTTTTATTATTTACATTCCATAAAGGATAGGAGGTTCAGTTTTATATCTCAAGAGCAGCTGATGAGTCTTAATTTTAATCAAAGTATCTCTTATGAAAATAAAAAGATTGGAGACTACTGAGAGAACAAAGAATGGACAATGAAAGCCCCAGGCTAAAATTTGCTATTGACAGACTATATGTATTAACATACAATCTTTGGGTAGTGATTTCATTAAGAGAAGATTAAAACAAGGGCACATTTGTTATTTTTATCTAAGTCAAGATTTAATGTTTTGAATCAAAATTTGAATCCAATATTGCTTGATGTTTCATTTTTAAAAAGCTAATGTCTTTGAGCCAGGTAATGTGCTATGCATGCCCTAGTCATTATGGTGTTGAACCCTCACATCAATTCTATGAAATTGTACAACAACTATGTATACCTTTTCAATGAACATTGTGATTGCACAGAGAGATTATTTAACCTGACTAAAGTAACATTGTTGTTAAATTATAGACTCAAGATTATGAACCTAGGCAGCCTCCAGAATCTCTGTTCCTATCAAATATTCTATTATTGTTTAAAATATTCATTGATTCCCCACCACCCTTTTGAATTCAGGAGTAGTCCTATAACTTGCCTTGGTTAATGGATTTGGTAAAAATGACATGTGCCACTTCTAATGAAATGTTTTAAGAGCTAGACCAAGATAGTCATTCATCTTCCCCCTTCCATGAAACTAGTGAGGATAAAGGCCATTCAGTCAGCCTGATCCCAACATGAAGACAGTGTGGAGCAGAATTAGTGCCAGCCTGAGATGAACCCATAGGATAAAAATATTCATAGCTTTAAGTAACTAAGAATTTGTATTATTGATAATTGTGGTATAACATAGCTTATCTCAACTGATACAGCTCATAACCACTATATTTGGTTTTCTAACACAGTATGCATATACCTAGTGCCAAATCACATTCAATATTTTACTAGCTTATATGTATATCAGATAAAGATGATGCTTGGTTACTTTCTTTATCTGAGAAAATAGTATAAATTGTAAGTCAATATTAACTAAGATATATGTCCTTCCGCTTGATCTACTGATCAAAATTAGAGAAAGTCAAATAAATAAGCTGAGCCAAAAAAAAAAAAAAGAGAGAGAGAGAGAATTTAATGTTACATAATAAGACAAAGAATGTTTAAATAACTCAGAGCAATCAGATCAGATTTTACAGCTAAGTCTCAGAAACAAATGGCTTATTCTTGGCTCTCATTATATTATCAACTTGGTTCTCTCTTATCTGGACATATGTTAACTGTATGCATTAGGCTTTTATCATCAGAGAGAGACTGACTTGCTTTATCAATTTTATTATGAAAAACTCAAAAATGTTCCTGCTTGATTCAGATGCACAACTCTGGACCACCCCACTGTGCTATCCAGAATGGGGTAATTAAGCAACTCATTTTAATAAAAGTCTTCCTGCCCAACACACATACGGAACAACCCACTGTACTCAGATAGGTGGGTCAACATAAAAACACTACAGCCCTCACAGTAGTCACATTAATAGTTGTAAAGTTCTAGTTCCCAAGTGAGGAGAAGCAGGATCCTTAAGCAAGTAATCTGCCAAGGTATAAATTCATCAAAGAAGAATTTTGCAATGATTATCAATAATTTAGAAGTTTTTCACGTGATAGTAAAGAATGGTCATTTAAAAGAATAATTTGTCATTAATTGGAACTCTATGATTTTATTTTCTGAATAGGCAGTTATGGCAGTTTAATTAGTGTTCTATTAAGTTGTAATTCTCCACTTCCTTCTTCCTGAAAAAAGCATTGTATTTCTGAGTTGTAATTTTTGTACTTATCAATATCTTTCCAGATCCTACTTGCAACTAGAGGTGATCTTGCGGCACAGTTCTGGCCAAATTATGTAAGTGTAAGTAACTAGGAGGGAATTAAGTAAGTATGTAAGTGTAAGTAACTCAGACGAAAATATCTTAAATAGTATATTTTTGGTGCAAACTCCTTAGGATTTTGGCAATCTCATTTTATTTTTATTTTCTTGGAATATACATGCAAAACCTGGAGAAGCTGGGGGCCTCTTTATGCTTTGAGAATGAGCATTTTGCAGAATTCTAGTGGACACCTAGACTATTAGTGACAAATCTTAACTGAAGCACCAGTCCTAATCTGCCTATTCACCCACTTGGAGACTTCTAATGGCACGAGTCACATAAATGCCAGTATATTTAAGTCACTCTTAATTGGATTATCTTTAATTTATAACCAAATGTAAATCCTAGCCAAAGAGTAGTTTACAAAGATATTCTTTATAAATTATAATTGTGGTGATGGATCTTGCTTTTATATCTCAAAAGATCTTATTTAAAATAGTTTGTTGTGGGGCACCTGGGTGGCTCAGTTGGTTAAGCGACTGCCTTCGGCTCAGGTCATGATCCTGGAGTCCCTGGATCAAGTCCCGCATCAGGCTCCCTGCTCAGCAAGGAACCTGCTTCTCCCTCTAACCCTCCCCCCGTCATGCACTCTCTCTCTCTCTCTCTCATTCTCACTCTCTCAAATAAATAAATAAATCTTTAAAAAAAAATAGTTTGTTGTTTTATGTAAGTGAAAATGCCACATTAAACTGAAAATGTGTTCTTTTTCCCAACACAATCTAAAGTGAAGTCCAGTTATTACCTCTAGAGATAATTATCTATTTTTCTCTGAGTTCATATTTTCCAGATGACATTTATTTCTTCGTTAGTGTCATCATAATGCCAATTTAGACTTTCCACAGTCTTTAGACTAAGTGTTACGTTTAACAATTCCAATACATACAACACAAAAAGGAATTACAGGACAGTCATAACAGACATCTCCATTTAAGGGGAAAAGGGCAAGCTTTTCACAAAGATGGTACTAAATGTGAAAAAGGAAGCTTTGGCCCTCCTGAAGCTGAAGCCAAAGCAAAGACTTTGAAGACCAATAAAGTAAGCATTTAGAGCCAGAAGAAGAAGGAAAAGGAGGGGAAGAAGGAGAAGGAGGAGGAGGAGGAGGAAGAAGAAGAAGAAGGGGAGGAGGAGGAGGAGGAAGAAGGAGAGGAAGAAGAAGAGGAAGAAGAAGAGGAAGAAGAAAAAGAAAGAGGAGGAGGAGGAGGAAAAGAGGGAGAAGAAGGAGGAGGAGGGGGGGAGGGTCAGGAGATGGGGGAGGGAGGAAAAGAAGATTCACACATCATCCACCTTCTAGAACCCCAAGACACTACTACTTTGAAGGCAACCCAAATATCCTAGGATGAGCACGCCCCAGGAAAAACAAGCTTGACCACAATGCCATTGTCAAGTTCTTTCTCACCACTGAGTCACTCTGAAGAAGATAGAAGACAGCACACTCTGTTGTCCACACACTGTGGATGTCAACACCAACAAGCACTAATTCCAGCAAGCTGTGAAGAAACTCTATGACATTGATGTGGCCAAAGTCAACACCCTGATCAGTCTGATGGCTTGAGGAGGGTATATGCTCCACTAGCTCCTGAAAATCATGTTTTGGGTGTTACCAACAAAATTGGGACCATCTAAACTGAGCCTAGCTGGCTAATTCAAAATATAAATGTTTTCATCATTAAAAAAAAAAAGAAGAAGGAACAGAGAGTGATCAAGACTTCATAGCATATACCACATTGTGCTAGAATAAAATATCAAGGTCTTCCAGCTATGAAGTAAAGTGAGTGCCTTCACCAATAATCTATCCACTCTTTATAATTCTCTCTGAGTGAGTACTTTCTGCCATGTCCCTGCCCCATGTTTTCTAAAAGGAGTATACAGGAAGACTTTACTTCAGCTCTATGGTATTAAGAGTGAGCCTTCCGCCCCCACCCCACCCCCAGTAATAAGAACTGGGTTGTATTCAGAGAGGGAGAAATTGTAGATTCCTGTTTACCAATCTTCTTTGTCAATAATTTTTAAAAATCTTACTAGCTACACTGAATTAATTTCAAATAATTCAGAACTAGTAACTTCAATGATAATAGTTATCTAATCATATTTTGAATGTGGCCTTTTTTCCCTTTATGTTATCAACAGACATGCCTTTCCACAGTGGATAAAGTTTGTTTCCCTAACCCAGTCTGAGAACAAAACCTGTAACATTTTAAAATGAGGTCTATGTTCTAGTAGAATGAACAAAGTACCAATTTAACATACAAGAATAAGGGAATTCTCATTGTCTTCTGCCCACTTTGATGCAGTCTATTCTTGACTTTATGGTTTGCCATTTATGGTGGCCCATTCTGAAATCCAATTTCTATATTATTAAGGACTTGGGCATCTTGCATGTTATTACAATTGAAGGTAGTTTTGTCAATAGTAGAATATAGATCTATGTAACAGAATGTGATGAGAATGTCTATTCAGGTATGGCTAGATCTAGGAGCTCAAGTAATTTCATTAGAGCTCTACTTCCTTATTTTATGGTTGTCCTTGTCATTTCTTGCATTGGATGTGATTATAGATTCTCTCCAATTGTAGCAAAAGATGCCATCAGCTTTACATTCCTCTACATGTAGAACTTTTAACCTAAAATAGAAATTGGGGCACCTGAGTGGCTCAGTTGGTTAAATGTCTGATTCTCCATTTCTGCTCAGGTCATGGTCTTGCAGTTGTGAAATCAAGCCCCACGCTGGGCTCCACTCAGTGCAGGATCTGCTTCAGATTCTTTCTCACTCTCTCTCTGCCTCTGCTCCTCCCTGCTCACACGAGCATGCACATGCCTGCACTCTCACTCTCTCTCAAATAATAAATAAAATCTTTAAAAAAAAAAAAAAGAAATTATCTTTCACAATGTCTATAAATTAATTCCAAGGAAGATTTGGGTGATCTTTGCTTGTGTTCCATGTTTACTCCTATAGAAAGGATTGGAAGCAACATAATTTATGACCTGTCCAAGCTACAGATTTTGCCTATAGAGGAAATTTGGAAAAGATAAGGGACACCTTTCTTTCTTTCTTTCCTTTCTTTCTTTCCTTTCTTTCTTTCTTCTTTCATATTTCAGCTTTATTTAGGTATAAAATTGGCATATAAAATTGTAAAATATTTAAAGTGTACATTGTGGTAATATGATATACATCGTGGTATACACTGTGAAAAAGATTCCCTCTATCTTGTTAATTAACACATCTACTACCTCACATATTTATCTTTTTGGGGGTGTGTGTATGAGGACATTTAAGTAACAAGAAATAAATCAAACAATCACTGCAACAGGGAGAATACCAAAGGCTTCAGTCTATAAAACTAGGGACCAAGGTCTGAATGTCAAGGACAGTGGAAACAGCCTTAAAGAGACTGAGCATGATTAGAACCTTAAAAAAGCAAAGATCCTGCTGTCTATTTGTAGAGAGCATAGTCACCTGAATGAGTTTGTTGACAAGAGCTCTTTATCTAGCACACTGAGTATGTCACACTGAGTATGGCCTCTATTTTTTTCAAATTTGAAGACAGCTGTTAATAGTATCTTTGTTCCATGTTGGTTTTTTCTTGCTATTTTAACCATTTTTCTTTGGTTTTGACTTTTACCAATTTTGCTATGATACAAGTATATATGTATTATAATTTCCCACAGTGGCTTTAACAAATTACCACAAACCTAGTGGCTGAAAACAACACAAATTTATTATCTTATAGTTCTTGAAGTCATAAGTCTGAAATGAGTCTTATGGGACTGAAATCAAGGTGTTGATGAGGCTGTATTCCTTCTGGAGGATCTAGGGGAAAGACTGTTTCCTTGCTTACCAATTTATAGAGACCATCTGCATTCCTTGGGCTTCTGGTTCTTTCTTCTATTTTCAAAGGGACTTATTCCAGATCTACTTTTTTTTTTTTTTTGAAGATTTTACTTATTTATTTGACAGAGAGAGACACAGTGAAAGAGGGAACACAAGCAGGGGGAGTGGGAGAGGGAGAAGCAGGCTTCCCGTGGAGCAGGGAGCCCGATGCGGGGCTCGATCCCAGGACCCTGGGATCATGACCTGAGCCGAAGGCAGACGCTTAACAACTGAGCCACCCAGGCGCCCCTCATGTCTCCTTTTTCTCATTCTGGCCTTCGTATCTCCCTCTTATAATGCCCTTATGATATATTCAACCCTTCTGGGTAATGCAGGATAATTTTCACATCTCAAAAATTATTAATGCAAGCACTTCCACAAAGTCCCTTTTGTCAAATAAGGTGACATAGTCATAGATTCTGGAGATTAGGACATGAAAATCTTTAGGAAGTATTAGTCAACCTACCAGACCTTCCATATAGATGTTTAATTCAGTGTTTTAAACAAATCTGGGAATTTTTAGCCATTATTATTTTGAGCAATGTTTCTCTGTCTTTTTCTCCTCTCTTTTGCCACTACAATTTCACAAGTGTTGGAATACTTGATATGTTTTAACAGATTTGTGAGATTTTGTTCATTTTCTTTCCATCTTTATTCATTTGTTCTCCAGGTTGGATACCTGATCAAAGGAAAAGTGCACTGTGGCTTTCTTCTGCAATCTCAGATATCCTGTTGATTTTACCTGGTGAAATTTTCATTTCCATCATCATGCTTTTCATCTCTAGAATTTCCATTTGGTTGTTTCTCATAGTCTTCATTTTATGTTAACGTTCTCTATTTGTTGACTTGATAATAGAATAATTTCCTCTCCTTCTTTGGAAAGCTAAATAATATTTTCCTTGAGGATTCTTCTCCACTAAATCAACAGTCTGATCCCACTCAGAAGCAGTCTCTGCTCACTGCTTTTATTCCTGAGTATGGTTTTCAATTCCTGTGTCTGTGTGTGCCTATTTTTTTTTTAGTTAAACCTGGCATTACAAATAAATTGTTGTTTGGCTTCGACTGTAATTTGTTCTTCTGAGGGTTATTAGTATTTATCTCAGTAGGCAATTGTTCTGTCCTTATTGCAATCTATAGCCATTGATACCTCTTCTCAGATTTTGTTTCTGTGGCTCCCTAGTCTCTCCTATATCTGCATAGTTTAGAAGTCACCCAAAATCCGTTAAGGAGTAGTATTTAAGTCTCACGAATTTCCACTTCATGCTGCATAATGTGTTGCTTGAGAAACGCATTAAAAAAGTACATCAAATCTGCAAACTCCCCAGTTTTTCAGTTTTCATTAGCATCCTCTGGGGTCCCTCGTCCACGTTTCTAATTTAGCCGTCATGGAAGACCGTGAGAAGGGCTGTCCCTGTTGCTGCTGCCCCTGCATTTGCCATTTTTAACCTCAGTCTATCTATAGATCTCTCTCTTCCCAAATCTCTCCATTAAAGATTTCTCTTCTCTGTTACCTACTCTGGATCAAGACATCCACTCCTAGAAGTTTGGGAATAGGCTAAAACTGTAAGCCCTCAAACACAATCATTGTTATTGGAAGCAGTAGCTCCTCATGAGGAAACACCTCTCAAGATGTTGTCTACCTTGGTCATTTTCTAGTGTCCTCTAATAGCTGCTTTTGATAATTTGAGATAGTGAGAGAGAGCACCAGCGGGGAGGAGAGGGAGAAGCAGGCTCCCAGCTGAGCAGAGAGCCCGATGCGGGACTCGATCCCAGGACCCTGGGACCATGACCCAAGCTGAAGGCAGATGCTTAACTGACTGAGCCATCCAGGGGCCCGATAATTTGTCCAGCTTTATACTTAGGTACTACCTCCTGGAATCACCCACCATTATGGGAATTCATGTCATCTTTGCTGGAGGTATTGTCTGAGTTACAGGGTTTGTTTGTTTGTTTGTTTCTTTATTAACTATATTAATGTCAGACATGCATTTTGGCAAATTTAGTAATATTGTAAGAAAACATAATTGTAGCTTAAATAGGTTGTCATTTGTTTTTAAAGAGGAAATATAGGACTTAGTTAATGTTGGAAAAACTTGAGCTTATTAAAGAATACATGGTGATTATGCTTTTATATGAAGTCCTTTATATAACTTCTTACTTCTGAATAGGTAATCCCTTTTATCTTCCTGCTTATCCTTATCAACCTGGGAACTAGGATTCTGAACTATTGATATGCCTTAACATGAAGTAAAACAACCAAATATTAACTGATCAAAAATTTTTCATCTGAGAGGGAATATTCCTTCATGACACCAGGGATAAAATGTTAACAGTCATACAACCTGCAATTATCAGGACCATAGTTTGAAGACACAAAAATATGTAGGGAAAATCAGGACTGGAGGATAATCATAGTAATTTGTGTTATATGTTCACAATTATTTGCTTTCCTCTTATTCTTTGTCATTCTTCTTTGCAGGCATAATACACTTTCCCAGACCATTGAATTGGAACTCTGGGACATTTGACATGCTTTAATTAATGAGGTATAAAAGGATGTGACATTTGTTTTATCTGAGCAAAAGGCTTTAATGTACTTTTGTTAAATTTCATACTCCTACCTTTCATCATAAAAATATGACCCCCATGGTCACTACTCCTTTAAACTGAGTTCCACAAAAGGAGATATACATAGGTGAGTCCCGCCAAGCCCAGAGAAACCAAGAGAGACCGGAAGAAAAGTTGTAGTTGACCCATATCTCTTACGTAATATGGGCAAAGAAAAAATTTGCAGTTGTAATCCACTGAGCTATTGGTGATTTCTGCGACTACAGCAGAAAAATGAGTAAAACAGCAATCTCCTGTATCTCCTTAAATATTTAAAATAAAGTACATACCGTTTCCTACCTTAAAATGTAAATAATAATATTATGAAATTAAATGTATAAGTAAGAATTTGGAGTAGTGGAATGTTTTTTGCTTGCTTGGTGTTTTTTTTTGTTTGTTTTTGAGTAATGGAATGTTTGAATATGGATAAATCATCACTAAAATTGAGGTAAAATTATTAAAGATTTCTATCTTATTATTGGCTTATAATTATCTTACATAATTTGGAGAAGAAGTATAATGGTGTTATCTAGATATTTATTAAATTTTTATTGCAGCTAATGATATAGCATATTTATATACTCTCACTGGGTATTTGTATAATAAATCTAATAAATCTATGATAATTATCAATCCCCTGCTCTTAGTAACAATAACTTATACTCAAGGTGTTTCTTAGATAGTGGAATAGAACAAATAGTAAATTAGAAATAAGAATCAGGGGGCGGGGGGCACCTGGTGTCTCAGCTGGTTGAGTGTCTGCCTTCAGCTCAGGTCATGATCCTGGAGTCCAGGAATTGAGCCCCATGGGGGGCTTCCTGCTCAGCAAAGAGTCTCAGCGGGGAGTCTGCTTCTCCCTCTGCCCATCCTCCTCCTTGTGATCTCTGTTACACTCACTCTCTCAAATAAATAAAATCTTAAAAAAAAGAAGAATCAGGAGGGAAATGACATCTAAACTGAATTGTTTAGAATAATTCAAGCTAATCATTACTCAAGCAATATTTTTTCAACACCTTTTTTTGTTGTAGTTCTTTGTTTATGATACTGAGAAGTTCTGTGGCAGGCACAAATAATTGCATTATTTAAGGACAGAAACAAAAAGTGTACACTACACAAAATAGATTCTCACAAAATTCAGGACGAGTAATTTCTAATCATGGCTCTGTCACTGACAAGTTCACCTATCTGATTATGGACATGTCTATTTCCCCCAAAATATTTTCTTTCAAAAAATCACAAATCAACAGAAATGGTAAAATGTAAATAATCACAACAAAAAATTATATATACCCTTCAACTTCATTCCATAACTGTTAATTAAACATTAGTTGATTCACACAATTAAAATTTATAACAAAATTTGAATCACTGAGAAAAGTGGTTACTATATATCATATAAAATACAAAAAGTATGTTTTTTTGGCATGTGTATAATAAAAAAGCCAAACTCATCTGATTCTCCCTGGATATTTTCCATACTAATGGAGGAAAAAAAATCTTATGATCTATTTGTATGCAGTTCCACAGAAGATTTAATGTCAAATTCTCAAACAGTGTGTACTTGAGGTGTTTTTCAGAGAGTCTCATTCTTTGAGGGACTGTATCTGAGATAATTTTACTTATGCTGTAATATCTCTACAAATGAAGAGAAAGCAAGTAGCAACAAGTATCACACTTCCCTCTGTGGGGTGGCAAATACAATAGTAAGAAAATAAATTGCCTTAGCTGTGCTATCTTTTGATGTACTGCTTAGCAGTAGGTGGTCCTCCTCTGATCATTGGTTGACTGCCTTTAGGAATAGTTCATGGCAGTTCAGAGAGACACTCCTAGGAATTTTATAATTGGAGCAAAATACAAGGACTCGACAAAGAGTGATAGATACCCTGAGGAAAATCTGAGAAGACCAGAATAGTCAGAGACTATTTATTACAGGCCAAAAAAACAAAACAAAAAAACCTGAGAACAACTTAAAGTGATCATCTTCTAATATATTTTTCCCTTGTACATGATATCATTGTGGGTAAATAAACTTAGATAGCAGTTTTTTGTGTTCAAGTTATTATGACCATTATATAACTCAATTATTATATATGGAAAGCTACAAAAAAGTTTATTCATGGTTTCCGCATACCCATTAGGTAGTGCTGAATAATATCATAATCTTTCTTTACTTTTACTCCAGGAGAATTAATCAGAAAATGATAAACACATATGTATATAATATGTGTGTGTGTGTGTGTATTCATTAAACTGGAAATATGGATGGAGATGTAAACATACACACACATACATTTGTAAATTATATTGTACCTCAAGTAAAAATAATCTCAAATTTTCACATTAAGAGAAAAGATTTTTGAATTGCTGATAATATAGTAAATATTAATAAATACCATAGATATTATAGACAAAAAACATCCATATTAACTGATTGTTTTGCTCCTGGCTTTGTCTGAGAGGAAGCTCAGACCCATGATTATAACCTTATCCAACAATTGAAAAGTGAATTATGGTGTGTTCCTCGTGTGGCCTTGTTTGGTGTAGGATTTAAATAGATAAATTTATTTATTTTTAAAATTTCCATAACTGTATTTCCCTTCTTATATAGCATGTCCAAGTGTGACATTGGTTTATTTTATCTCATTTTAGAAAAAAATACATAGTAGTACCTTTGGGACATAGGGGTAGACATAGAGTTATTAAACTTGACACCAAGAGTATAATCTATAAAAAGAAAAACTGATATATTGTACTACCAAACATTTGCTCTGTGAAAGGACAGGATAAGAGAATGGAAAGGAAAACAACACTCTGTAAAAAAAATATGTACAAACTGCATGTCCAACAAAAGATTAGTGTCAAGAGTAAAAAGAAGTTTAAATGTAGTTACTGAAATACATAAAACAACAAGGGAATAATAGCAAAAACATTTATTTACTGATGAAAATAGAATATATTGTACAAATACCATATAGTTGCCTAGGGAATATGATATTGAAGTGTTTATAGTGAGAGGAAGTTAATAAGACTTAATTGTCTACAGAAAAGAATTGGGAACCAAGCCTTGAAAGAGGTTATTTATATAAATTTAAAAAAGAGAATTATAAAAAAATAAAAAATGAAAAATCCTGTCGCACAGCAATGGAGTACTACTACGCACTAAGCACTAAAAGGTACAAACCAGGATCATATACAACAACCTGGAAGAAACTCCAGAGAATTTTGCTGAGTAAGAAATTCAATCCCCAAAAGTCACATCCTGTATTATTCCTTAAATAGCATTTTGAAATGACAAAATTATAGAAACAAACATACTAGTGGTTGGCAGAGTTTAAGGAGGGGATGGAGGTCAGGTAAGAAGTTGGAAAATATGAAAAGGCAATATGAAGGATCCTTGTAGTGATGGAAATGTTCTGTATTTTTACCAGATCAATGTCAATATCTTGGTTGTTATATTGTTGTATAGTTTTGGGGATTCTGAATTCATTCCAGGAAACTGAATAGAGTATATAGGATCTCTGTATTATTTTTTACAATTATCTATAAATCGACAATTATCTCAAAGTTTTTTAAAAAGTAATTAATGTTTATGAGCAAATCAAATTGAAAATCATTAAATTCTTACTTTAGCATTGCGCAGAGCATAACAGTTCCTAGCAATTATGAGTCCATGCATCATCTATATACTATATCACACGTTATATACCCTGCATGAAGTAATATTGAGTTGTTCTCATTTATATGAACACTGAATTTGCATCAGTGAATATTTTCTCTATCCCCTGCCTAAACATGTTCTATTACTTTGGAAATGATGGGATAAAGGGCTTGAAAAGGATATAACACAATATGAGGGAACAGCCATACAGCATATTTGATTACCTTGTTTTAAATTTATATCTCTACCTCTTTTACTGATGGAAAACAAAGAAACTAGATGGCCACAGCAATGGTAGAATTAAGAATAAAATTGCAGGTGTCACTCTTTCTCTAAATTTAATGAATGTGTAATAAAGCACAGTATTTAGTGCAAATAAAGTAAAAGCATCTCCAAATGTGAGCTGGACAAAACAACATTCATTATTTTAAATATTAATTTGTGATCCATAAATGGAAACATTTGGATGTATGTATCTTTGGAAAATAACTTTCATGACTCAACTTATAGTTGAGACCATGAATTACTACTAAAAAATGTCAAATATTTATATCTATAAACCATTCGTGTCATATCTTAAAAAAATAAAATACACAATATTGATTTGAGGCTTAAACCAATCTTTGGATAGTCGTTCACAAGTGGTTGTTTCAGGTGGGGAAATGATTTTATATTCTCTCATACTGCACCATTTTCATGTTTTTTGAGTTTTAAGATGATAATTTTGCTTTAAAAATATGCCTAGAAGAATACTTATAATCTACATACTTAACACTTTGATTCTCAGTTTAAAAACCAAGTGGGGGCGGGGGGGGAGTAGAATCTCCTTTTTTCATACAGAAAATGCGATCTTATCTACAAAAGTATAAAACAAGGTCATCTTGGGACTTTAGGTTTCCGGTCCTACATGTAAGGAGGTAGTAGTAAGTCACCACTCCATAACTAACAAGTAAAACGTCCAATGAACACTGAAGAAAATCAGTTTTTTCTAGGATCCATACGTAAGGGCGGTGAGAACACAAAACAAGGGGCAGCGTCCAAGACTGGAGAGACCGACAGAAAAATGCAGGGAGCTGCTTACCAGAGCAGAGACCCGGGAGCAGCAAGCACCTCCGGAGCCCAAACCAGGAAAACCCGTGCTGTAACTGAGAAGTTTGGAGGCTCAGTGTGGACGACTCTCTCTGAGTTAAAAAACCTCCAGCGACCCGGCCATTGGAGGCCTTGCAGATCTGTGAGATTTATGTACAGGAGATCCACTTGGTTCCCACAGTAAAAATCCAGGGAAGTTCCCTCAAGATGACCAGCAGGAGGGAAAAGCGACCATTTTGGAAATACATCAAAGCGCTTTGTTCTTAAAAAGGCCTGCCTCCAGGGGCATCTAGTTATCCTGAGCCTAATTGACTTCAGGAAAGGGAGGTACCCAACTGCAGCCCGCTCAAGCCTTTCACAGGGGAGAAGGAAAATGCCCAATTCTCTTCGGCTCTAGACATCCCCTCCCACCTAACGGAACAGAAGAATAAAACCGAGAAACACTTGTGAAATTCAGAATCTGGAGATAGAGATTCACTAAAAGCCTGAAATTTAATCATAGGACTATTGAAAGCTTCCCTTCTCCCCATACCTCACCACTACATTACTTGAGGACCTGTCTTCAGCGGTTCCTTTTACATGATGGTCTGCTACCAAGGGAAAATGACAAGAGGCACCAAAAGGCAAAAACACAATATGAAGGGACAGAACAAGCATCAGAACCAGACATGGCAGGGATGTTGGAATTATCAGACCAAAACTTTAAAACAACTGTTATTAATATCTACAGGAGTCTAATGGATAAAATAGACCGCATGCAAGAACAGATGGTAATGTAAGCAGAGAGGTGGAAATCCTAAGAAGAAATGAGAATCTCTGTACTTTTTTATCAAAAAAGTGATCCAAAATCTTAAATTATGTATATAAAAAAAAGAAACAATCTTCTATTTTCTCTCTAAAGACAGTTACCTGCTAAATGTGGGGTGGGTGGGGGAAGAGGTAATCTCCAAGTTCCCTTCTAATGTGAATGTTTTAAGATTCTTTCAGAAGCCTGGCATACATATAAGAAAATGATTAGCTTTACATTTTAAGAATTAAGTGTTTTAAAAAATGAAAGCCTTTTGGGATGCTATGATGTTGATTACTTATAATTCATAAAGCTACAATGTATCCATATAATATTTAGTATTTAATTTTCCCCTAGTGAATATCCATCTAAATTTGTATTACATATAAATATGATACAATTTAATAATTACTATCCCCAGAATTGTGATGTCATATATACCACATAAATGTATTTTTCTGGTACTGTTAATATTTAATTTAGAAAAAATTTGAATTTGAAAATAATTTAATGTATCAATTTAAGACAAAATATTATTCCTAATAGATAATAAACACTGGGTTAAGTATTTTGAATGTCATATATTTTTAAAGATTTTATTTATTTGAGAGAGAGAGAGAGCACGAGGAGGGGGAAGGGGCAGAGGGAGAAGCAGACTCCCCGCTGAGGGGGGAGCCCAATTTGGGGCTCGATCACAGGACTCCAGGATCATGACCTGAAACGAAGGCAGGCACTTACCTGACAGAACCACCCAGGTGCCCGTGGAATATCATATTAATATTACCTGTTTTCTGATACCATTAAACAGACAATTAATGAAGGAAATAGACACATTGAAAACAACTATTATAAAATCAGATGTGAATAATATAATAAAAAAAGACATCTGATTCTACTTCTGTTAGTCATAGGAAAAGACATTTTTTTAAATTGTTTACCAAGGATGAGTAGAATTTCAGCCAAAAACCAGGAGGAGACAATTTAGGCAAAGAAAATATTTAAGCAGAGACATTTAAGGAGCATTACATGTGTAAGAAATAATCTAAGTTCTTCATATGACCAGAGAATATGTTCTGTCAATTTAATAATGGAACTAAGACAGTTGTCTACATTTTGTATTCTGAGATGTCCAAAATGGGTTGCATGTCCATAAGAGAGTGCTCTAGAAGATCCATTATGGCTGGGGAGAAAACTTGTATTTATTTTTATTCACAAATGAAACAAATATTACTGATAAGTAATATATAATTTTAAAACATGTCAAGTTGTCTTGTGTAAATACAGTATTCCGAAGGAGACTGGGTATTCCACAGTATCCAGAGGATTGGAAAGTTAAGCCTCTCTTCATTTGTTAACTTCTCACACATTTCTTCAGTCTACCTGTACTGAATTAAGTGGATTTATATTTTAAATAATTTTTAGCAAAAGTAAATCTCACTTCATTTTGGAGAAAATTTCAAAGCTTTCTTTAAAGAAATTACAGAAACCCTAGGAAATTGTTTATAGATTAGAATGCTTGTTTTAATTGAAATATTGATTTTTCTCATATTAATATATATATATATTGCCAATGATTTTCAATAAGATAAATTATATTGGGTTGTTTTGTCATAAACAAATTTTAATTATAATAAAATCAAAGACTAAGACTAGCCAAATTGATAATTTAAAAGAACAAAGGTAGGCGGAGGGATGTGCCTTATCAGATTTGAAATATAGAATGAAATCATGCTTATTAATATAGTTATATATTTGTGTAAATATTAAAAAAATAATTAACAAGACAGAATATGGAACAGAGATTTGGATCTACACTTATGTGCAAAGTTGTTTTATGATAAAGATTCCATTGCCAATAAATGTGGAAAAGATGAACATTTCAATAAAGTTGCTTGAACAACAGATAAAGAAAAATATATTTTTCCATATAAAGAAATAGTGAACCTTGATAATAGATAAAGAAAAAGTGAACCTTGATCATATAGAATCCATAAAACATAATTTTAGGAGAGAATATAGGAAAATATGAATTCACGATAGGAGAATATTTCTTAAATGACACATAAAACATGGATATAATAAAGAAATATTTGACTATAAAGTACACTATAAATAATAGTTCACAATGATCAAAGACATGTAGAAGTAGGTAACAAATTTGGAGAAACCATTTGGAGGACCAATGAAAAGCAAAAAGTTAAATATAAACTATATATATATATATATATATACATATATACATATATATACACACACATTTGTTCTTATATATATCTATTCCTCTGAATTAGTAAGAAAATATAAATAATCTACTAGAAAATAAGAGAAAAATAACAGGAATTTTATATTATTTATTTATTTATTTTGGTAATGATACGAATTTTTTTTTTAATGAAACCAAAAGCACTAATTCAGGAAAACATCTTATTAATCATTAAGGAAATGCAAAAAAAAATCATTATGATGTGTTAATTACTATCTAACAAAAATATCAATATCTGATAATATGAAGTAGAACAAAGAGAACTCTCATGTTCTGCTGGTGGTAATATAAACAAGTAGAGCCCATTTGGACACAGTCTTATTATTAAAACATTCATACACATGAATATTAATCTGTTGGTCCACATTTGTACAGCCTAGTAAGTTGTTGATTGCTGGCTTCCATTTGATAAAACACTGCCCATGACATTAGGGTGGGCAAAATTTTTTTTTTTTTAAGATTTTATTTATTTATTTGAGAGAGAGAATGAGAGACAGAGAGCATGAGAGGGAGGAAGGTCAGAGGGAGAAGCAGACTCCCTGCCGAGCAGGGAGCCTGATGCGGGACTCGATGCGGGACTCGATCCCAGGACTCCAGGATCATGACCTGAGCCGAAGGCAGTCGCTTAACCAACTGAGCCACCCAGGCGCCCCTAAGGTAGGCAAATATTTTTAATACTATCCCTGCCCAAACTAAATTTACAATACTGAAAGTCTGTTCTCAGGTGAATATTTGATGAAGTCTTGCACTTGTCTAAGACTGTGGGCTGTTATAACAAAAATACCATAGTCTGGACAGCTAATAAACAATAGAAATTCCTTTCTCACAGTTCTGGAGACTTGAAGTCCAATATCAGGGTGCCAGCATAGTCAGGTATTTTTGCTTTTGGGTTCATAGAAAACACCTCTAGTTGTAACTTCACATGGTGGAAGTTAAATTCTTTCAGGACTCTTGTATAAGGGCACCAATCCCATTCATGAAGACACCCCTGTCATGACCCAATCACATCCCAAAGATTCTACTTCCTAATACCATTGTCTTAGAGGTTAGGATTTCAACATATGAAGTTTGAGGAGACACAAATATTCAGACTATAGCAAGTACACATGTCCAAAAATATAGCATAGTTTTTTTCTTTAATAGAAAATATTTGAGACCAAAAAAAAGGATTATCTAGAAAAGGATAGAAAATTAAATTATTATATATTTCTATATTGTAATACTGTATAAAAGAAACAAGTCACAGAAAACATAAAAATAGTATGATATTTATATAAATGATTATAGCACAGAACATAGCTTGATTCATTTATCACTTTGTTATGAGTGATAGTGTCATCCATAATGTGATCCTTTTCCCTCAACTGTAAACAACTTTTGTTAAAGATCCAAATCAAACAACGTACAAGCTTATTTCAATATGCATTCCTGGAAAACTCAGTGGATATTAAAGCTGTGCAAAAAAAAAAAAAAAGAAAGAAAAAGAAAGTGTTTTCATGAGTTAAATGAAGTTAGGATTTAGGATCTGATCATTATAAACATTTTTTTACCTACATGGACCCTATATTTATATGACTCTGCTGAGCATGTCAGGAACGTTAGAATTCCTGGCCCCGACAAATACATTGTCAATAATGATTTCCTAATCATGGTAACCACAAAAGTTCACCTAAATCTTCCAACATGATCTCAAGTGGTGTTAACATCCTCATGGAAAGCCTCTGCTCTAGTTACCAAATAAAATCTAGGTGATACAGGTTTTTTAATGAGCAGAATATGGCAACTAGTGAGGTGGCTACAGAGAAATATCAATAGACAAGAAAAGACCTAAGGACATTCTAAACATTAGAGATCTTTCCTCGGGGAATTTTTATTTTGGGGTTGTCATGGAAATAATACTGAAGAAGATATTTTAAGGTTTGCAAGGAATATGTGTAAATTTGCCTCTCTCAGACTAATTATTGCGGGGCATTGCTTGATATCCATAGTCTGGTAGCTGAACTTTAGGCAATAACATATTCTGAGATTCAGCCAGATCATGTCTGTCTACCCTATACTATCCTGAGCCCTTATGTTGCCAGGGTTAATGGCAGGATGAGTGCTACTTCTGGAAACACCTGGGTTTTCTACCCTCTGGGATCCAGTAACACGGATCTAATGATTTCTAGGAAATGTCATCTACTTTACATAACAATGTCAAAAACTAAAAAGAAGATATAGGCATGAAAATTATAAAAATGAAGACTGAAACATGAAAAAAAACAAAACAAAACTGCTGCACCCTAGGGATGGCAGTATGGTAAGCTGGCAGAGACCTAAGTCTCTGGCGACTTATGTTCTACCAGCCCTGGATAAGTGACTTCTGAATTTTGAAAATTTGAAAAGTCTTAAACCTCCTCACTTTAAACTTCTACTATTTGACTTCTTATTTTTTCACTCATAGCCAAACCTAATCCTAATTAATACAGAATTTCATACCTGGACATAGGTTATTATAAATGACTGTATTACATACAAAATGCTGCACTTAACTAAAAATCCATGGCATTCACTTAGTAGGTAAGTAACAAGGACATTAATATTGTAAACTGATGAAATGATAATTTTTATTGCATTGTTGAAAAATATTTGATCAAAATTTTGGTTGTTTGTACCATGGTTCTATGGTCTGAATGTTGGTTGCTTCTACTCTATTTTTGTAAAATCCTAGAAGAGTCAGTTTGTGAACAGAGATGAAAGGAACATAACTGCACAGGGTGATCTCTGGTCTGATATGAATGTTGGTGTTTTAAAACCATCTATATTCCAAATAGAAACAATAATAATCAGTAGCTCATAGTGGCATCATTAACAAAATGGTGCCCTAGAAATTTTTTGAGCACCTTCCTTGCGAGTTCTGTACTAGACAGCAGGGGCCAGCATAGCACGAAGATCATTTTAAGAGTGCTTTTTGCTTTAGAAGGCCTCAAAAGAGCTACCAGCGGGTGGTGGTGGTAGTAGGCATAACATGAGATCAATAAGTAAAAGACCAGGTCTTCAGTCTTTATGTCTGTACAGTTATTTGTCTTGGTTTCTTATTTATACAACTGACTAGAAGCAAAGAAATTGAAGCCTGTTAATTTTGTGGGAATTTACTGCCACAGAGACAATAAATTTAACCTGAAATATTCTGTGATTGTTCAATCCCTGAAGAAACTCTTGAAACCTAAAAAATATATCAGCAGGATCTAAGCTGTAAAGGCTTTGTAGCTACAGTCAGGCATGCTGCTCAATGCCCACCTCAAATACAGCCATGGACTTACAGAGCCGTAGAGACCTTCCCATAAAGCAGAGTCATGGTCGCTGGAAAATATCTGTGAAAGGATTTCTTCCCAGAAAAGAAGCAGGCTGTCCAGATGGGCTAAACAAGGAATTTCTCTGCTGACATAGAAAGGGACCTTTACTATTTTAGCTCAATGGGATGTGGTAAGTTGTATGAACCACTAACTGCTCTGTGTTTCTTATATTCCTCTCTTCCAGACAGATCTTTGCAAGTAGTTATTCTTTTACTCTGTGTTAGGGACAAATAATATGTCCTTTATTATACAGATCACAAGACAATAGGGTGTTATACCTTATGACAGAGAAAGCTAAATATAATCCTGAGATCATGAAATTTAAGCCAAATGTGGTAATCCAATGGGTGTCTTCCTCGGCAAAGTGAGAGCTGGGATTTATGGGTATCTAAATGGGCTGTGACAGCTAACTGTTCCACAGTCTCTGCTCTCTTCTAAAATCCCAGGATTCTATCTGAGCATGTGGCTGCCCCAAATAAAAGTCCACTCCTTAGCTTTCTTAGCAGCTGGATATAGTCACGTGACAAAGTTCTGGCCAAGAAGAATGAGTGTGAGTAACTTTTAGGAAGCATTTATTAAAAGGAAGGGAAATGCCCTACTCTTCTCTTTCTGGAATGTGGGCATGAAGCCTGGAGCTGCCATAGTCATTTGAAGCAGAAGAATAACTGCCATAGCTTAATTATGACAGAGCAGAAAGGTAGACAATTCTTGGTTCTTTGATGTCCTTTGTAACAGCCATAACAGGCCACAGAAAAGTAATCTTTGGACATGAGAAAATAAAAATTTTAAAAAGAAAAAAGATTGTGTTCTGCAATTTCCAACCAAACAGTGGACTATATTTCTTTTGGTTTCTCATGATTCAAAAAGGCTCTTAAAAAAAAAAAAAGAAAAAAACCTCAGAAATATCAGCAGGAGACAGCTGCTTAAGCAATTTGACATTGGTCAGTATTTATAAATTTCAGTGCCATTTGCTTAGAGCATTTATTCAGGATCAAAAAATGAGGTGTGACAGAACCCTGTGGCTATTATTGATAAACAGGTTTGAAAGCTCATGTTTTTATTTTGTTGTGCTAAATTACCAAAAACAGTGACTATCACTAAGGTAATGTGTCATCCAAAATGGAAGCATAGTACTGAGCTTAAGAGGATTTGTGTGTGTATTTATATTTTTCCTTACTTAAAAAAAAAGTGTATGGTGTCTTGTCTATTAATTTTATATGATGAGTTCCCAAAACAGTCAGACTAGAAATATATACTAAGCAATGGTGTTTTCATTAAAATATTTATCTACGTTCATGGTTAAATAAATAAAGCATAGAATGGTCTTTACATTCCCTCCCTACTGTGCCTTTCAACTCTACCATATTTCTTCTTTTAGCCTGTCTGTTTATTTATTTTTTACTTTTTATTTTTTTAGTCACAGATTCTAACTCTAGCTTCAGGATAATAATGAAAATATGGCTCTATGAATAGTTCAAAAGGAACTGCCAATAGCAGTTATTATATTTAAAACCACTATATGCAGTAAAATATGAAGTTTCATAAAAAACTCAAATGCTTCTCGACTTTTGATTTAGATAGCTCAAATTCAAATACAATGGGGCAGAGCAGTTTAATGAGCAGCCTTTGGAACAAATATACTATATAATTCACTCTTTGGCTCACTGAGAAAATTCGTACTGCTGGTATTAAAAGTTCTTCTGGTTTCCAAATTAAATTATTTTTGAAAGTTCAAGCAAGTCTTTTCACAACTTAGAAGGTTTAAAATAATGGTGAGAGGATGTAGAGTGGGACAAGAAAAATATAGCTATACCATAAACTGGTCTTATTTCATTTATATCTTCATATACATATTCCTAGTCAATTAAAAAAAAGGTCCTTCCCTGGAAATTTTTGGTAGCCAAAAATGGATGTGATTTGTGATTTTTGATATTTTCCTTGATGTCATTGATAAGGATTATAGTCATAGAGTATGGAAGAAATTATGAAGCCATAATTTTTAATTCAGATACACTTAATATTAAAACTGAAGCTAAAAGTCACAGAATTTTCAGTAGCAAATTCCTTGAGAGAATGGGGATCTTAATGTTTTTAATACAAGTGATTTGATACATTTAAATAAGGGTAAAAGCTACAGAATAATTCACCTTAGAGACATTCAGATATAACCATAAGCCACGGAGGGACAAAAATTCTTCCTTGTTAGATTAATCATACTGATCTTGTATCTTTACACAACAATATTCAGCCTTGGCTAATTTTGTTGGTAATAAATTCTTCTCCAAGTCTCCATGTTGATTTTGTAGTTGCTTTTGTTGTTGTTATGCAACATTTGTTTTTGAAACCATGATGCTTATTATGTATATATATTTCTTGAAAGAACTTATATTTATTGGGGTGCCTGGGTGGCTCAGTCGTTAAGCGTCTGCCTTCGGCTCAGGTCATGATCCCAGGGTCCTGGGATCAAGCCCCACATTGAGCTCCCTGCTCCTTGGGAGCCTGCTTCTTCCTCTCCCACTCCCCCTGCTTGTGTTCCCTCTCTTGCTGTGTCTCTCTCTGTCAAATAAATAAATAAAATCTTAAAAAAAAAACCTTATATTTATTAATTGTTTTAAGTAGGAAATTTAATTTGAATTTACTTATTAACCTTGTAATTTTTAACCCCTGATAACTCTCAGATCTTATAATAACTAAATTAACCAATAAAACATTGTGCATATTATCTTGGTGTTGGTAGAAATGCCTACTGCTTTTCCATCTAGTATCAATTGCAGTGAACATCTTTTAAAATTATGGTTATAGAAAATACATTTAAAAAATACCATACAGACCTTCCATTTTTGCATGATAAATAGAGGCATGGAATTCCCTGGAATTGCAGGCTCTCCTTGAAGGCATAGAGTAGTATCTCTTAAACTTTAGATTAACCTAGGGAGCAAAGCAAAATGATTGCAGGCAGCAACCATACTAACTGATTGAAATCTTTATTCCATGGGCTTGAAATCTGTATTTGTACAAACTCTCAGGTTCATCATCAGGTCCACTGAATTTGAAGAATAATCTTTAAAATGCAAATCATCTTTTGTTGTTGCTTCCCCCCCCCTCATCATTTTATTCTCTGTGGGCCAATACCACTCAAGCACTGTAATCTCCAGGAGAAGGCAGATCTCTCCATGCACTTTGCTACTCATAGGCCATGTGTGTATGCCCCTGTGTTTGTTTTTCCTATTCTTTATTCCCTCCCCTCTACCTAATTATGCATTTATTAACAAACACCCCCAGAATTGGATCTAACTTGATTGTGGCTGGGGGAAATCTCACGCTGACTTTAAAGGCAAGAGTAGACTCTCAAAGGAAAGGTTTATTTGAAAGGGAAGCTCTATAGTATATATAGTATTTCATATCTTACTTGTCTATTCCTAGTCTGATACTTGTATATGAAATCATCAAATTTATTTTTATAATATAAATTGACACAAGTTGGCATGAAACTCTTAAACCCATGTCTTTTAACATGAATTCTTCAATACCGATATTTTGTGTTTTATCTGATTGTTCTTTAACTTTAGGCCTTTGAATTAATCTTAAATCTCATGTTGACATTCTTATTTTTTTAAATTCAACTTTAATCCCTATCAGAAGATGACCAACACTTTTATAATAAATGCCATTTTAATTTTTAAAGATATTTTTTCTAGTTTTTTCTATAATTTTGTCAACTTCGAATTCTCCATTTATAGTTTAAAAATCAATTTCCCATTTCTTATTTTTTTCCTTTTATTTGTACTGATTTTTTTGTTCGTATTTTGCATTTTGGTCTTTGTTTTTAACAAAAGATGACAAGACACAAAACCAGAGTAGCGATGGCAAAAGAAGTGACTGACCTCATGAATTAGAAAGTCTTTATTCCCTCAGGTTCCTCTTTTGCTTTTTCTTAGTGGTTTTGCAAGAAAATAATCAGTTTTTTTAAAAAATCACTATGACTCTAGAAACTCACCATTCATCTCAGTCAACTGTATTTCTTCTTGGAATTGAACATACTGTTTATTAATAAAGTGATTTTTTTCAGATATTTCAGCCTGTCTAATCATTACAAATAGAACATCAGAGTCAAACTCCATCCCCTTCAATAAGTACAGTGAAGATTACAAAAACTGACAAAATATCTCCAAAAAGGTCTTACATGCGAAGTATTTTAAAAACAAGGTCTATCAAACATGTTATCGGGGATATTACTGATGTTATTTAAATTATTAGACATCTTGAGAGGGAAGAGAGACAATCACAATAATTTTGGTGGTTCATTTATTTGTCCCTCTTTAGTAGCTTAGCAGAGAAATGGTTCGGCAGGTTTGAGTTAAATCAAGAGGAGATCAAGCTGATTCCAGGTGCTGAGCTCAGGAGAATGCCCATTATTCATGAGGTTACTCCTCCTCGGAACAAAGACTTCCATTGTTATGACTCCTCCCACCAGTATATACATATAGATTATTGTGGAGCAGAGTCTCTCTTAGTTGGGATACTTGTCATGGTCCCTATATATCATCTGTAGGGTAATGAAAATTTGGGAGTTTGTGTGCTCTACTGATTTATGGCTAGTAACATTTTCTGCAATAAAACCCATTTTATACGTGTATCGTATAGCGTTAGTGGGTATATGTATGCTCTGACCCATATATAAAAAAAATAAAATAAAAAGATGAGCTTTTCTGAGACAGATCTGCTAAACTCACCTCTCAAAGCACAGGTTATTACCCTCCCTAATGAGACCAGTCAGGATCCGAAATCCACAAGACATCGATTGTGAATCATTTTGATAAAATATGAGGTGGTAAAGCAGGTTTGGAGACTGAGGGTCTAACATGCCATCAAGTGGCAACCCCTCGGCAAGGACCCCAGGCCCTCATATGTTAAAGAAGCAACTGGATCTGCCTCATCAAGGAGATTGAAAACCTGACAGCCTGAGGTAGAATGCCATATGTTACTCAGAATGCAATGGTGTATCTGCTATTGCTCCTGACCCTATCAGATTTTCCCAGTAAAACCCATATGTGGAATATGTGCCACACGATAATTCACCATGGTGTGCTTGACAAGATATCTAAAAATTTATATACCAACATGTTAGTTCAATCAGAGTTTATAGCTGCCAAAAACGGAAATGACTGTCTGACAATAGAAAGCTAATACAATAAATAATTATGCCTGCATTCATTAAAATCCTATGAGGCTATTAAAATAATGTTGATGACACATGCTGTATTTTAAGTATAATCAAATTCTACAGATAAAAGTATTAGATGGAAAACTAATATGTGTTTTATGAGTCTGTATAGGGAGAGTGATTATACAAAGTTATGTACCAAAATATTAACACTTGGCTATGGGCAGATTTCCATTTTATCTGCATTTTCTAACACTTTGCAAGTGCTAGAATGCTAGCAGAAATTGGTAGCATTCATCCTTAATAATAAATTCACTAATATTTGTTTTTTAGGGCATTCGCCTTCCTGGTTTGCCTAAGACCATTCCAATTTTAGCACTGAACGTCCCAAGAAACCTCATCAGTGCCAAGCAAACCAGGTGGCTCATTACCCTATATACATAGGACAGTTAATAGGCATTCCAAGTACTAGAAGTCACTTAATAAATATTTGTTGAGTGACTTATTGCTAAATTAATACATTAGTCATCTCTGGAAACTAAAGTAACAAGATTGGAAATAGATCCAATAAACTCTAAGATCAGAAATTACTGCAATATGCGACCCAGACTGCTATGTCCTCACAAAACCTCTTTCCTCTTTCTTTTCCCAGACACATAACCACATTATGTTTGCAAGCCTACTTTATTGAGCTTGGGGTGATAAAATATGAATATAAGTGATGTGCTCCATGCTAGGGCCTGGTGCATAAAAACCTTTGGTAAATTCTGCCATGTTTAATTGCCCTATCTTTTGACCAGATGCAGAGTATCTAGCCCTAGCAGGGGGCTCTGAAATTCCAGGTGACAGCAAAGCCCAAGTTGGAGGGACTATGCATCCCTGAGTAACTGTGTAAAATTCCACAAGCAAATCAAGAACAACAGATTAGACTTTGTATGAGGGAAAAATGAACTTTAATTAATATTAGTCACTGACATTTAGGGCTTGGTTAGGTCAGAAACTAAAGTTATATATGTACTTATAGAATCATTGGAACTTGCCATCTTAAGAAAAATTAGTGTTCCTAATTATAACAGATAATTTATTTTTAATTGAAATATTTATGATTAGGTGATCTATGAGAATAGTTTACAAGTAGTAAGAATCAATATTTCCCTTTTCTGCTTTTGCTTTTCACAAAGTGTAAAAATAATTGGTCCAATATTCTTATTTCTATGAGTCTATGAAATTGACCTTTGTAAACATGTTCTTATTTAACAGTGAGGAAATTAATTCAGCTTTATCTTCAGAGATGCTCTGTCTACAGGATACGAGTAGAACTGTTTACACCTGATCTGTCCAATTAGATCAAAGTAGACAGACTGGACAATTTGCACAATTTTTATCCAATAACAAACAAAAATTCATGGACTCTCAGCTCTTGAAATGTTTACAACATGGCTCATTTGAAAAGAGCAGGAATAGTATTAAGGTCATGACAAATTAAATGAGACAATTTTAAATGTTTTAAGTGACCCACCTTGCTATTCGTATATCCTAATATAGGGGCTGAATGACTCCTCTTTTTCTGTGTTGTTTGAATTTAATTTTAAGATTTGATTTCCATAAAGCCTAGCCATTTTGCCCTTTGTCAAGCTCTCTAGCCAAAAGGTTGTCTGCTTCATTTCCATTAATAAAAAGAACGTGTTTTTAAAGTTTAACTAGATTATCTTCAAGGCAAAAAATGAATATAACTGTGAACTGTGTTTTCAAGTAGCTAGATTTCCAACTCAGAATGATTGATTGCTCAACAAATAAAAGTATTTTTATATTATTTCCATTTTTATTAATTTTTCATTGTTTTTAATTATTGAAATTAAGGAAAATGTATAAGTAGTGAGTTTCAAATTTGGGTTCCAATCAAATAATTTAATCAATCAAAATCTAACATAATGATAACATGAGTAATCTTAAAAGTATAGTTATTTTTATTGTTATTGTTATATAAATATACATATTTTACATTTGCCGGTAGGAACAACTGAATTGAGTTGTATTCTGCAAGGATAAGAAAAGCTTAAAAATTCAAGGCCAGGACTTTCACGCAGGATAATTTCATAAAATGTATGTGTTCTTAACCATTTCCTCATTACAAATAGATTTAATCTTATACCACTTCCCTATTTGTAAGTACATATTGTAAATATTTATTTTTAAATGATTCACAAGTATATCATCTGTATTGGCTGTCCTGGTGTTTACAATACACTTTAACTTACCATACTTCATGTGGGACCTCAGCTGAGGTAAATAATCTTTATACTTGGATATGAGCATTTCTATCAGGGGTCAGGGTCAGAATTGAATCAATACAACCAGAGGTTGAGCTGGGTTTATACTGTGTTGTTTCTATCATTACCTTCGGCACAGCACATGTTCCAATGTCCTCTAATGGCTAGATGTCCTTCCTTGTGTTTGGGGTGGGGGCTGGGGTCCTGACTGTTTTCTCTCCATTTTGCTGCTTCCCCACTCAGCTTTCAGCTGCTCCTGCTCACCTGTACCACCGATGGGATTTCTCTTCATTCAGTTGGCCCTCCAGGGGTAGATAACTTTTTACTACTTGATGCAAAGCTTGTGGTAAGGGCAGGGGCATTCCCTGTTGTCATGGTACAGCTACAATCTTAAGTTGAGTTCAGATTCCTTCCTAACATTTTTCCCCTTCCCCTCCCTCCAGCCCATGGTAGTCAAACACTTTATTGTGTTTCTGTTTGAAAGCAAGAGATTCCTCTTCCTCCTACAGGAATAGGAGAACCCCGCTTGGTTTAGGTATAGGATGTTTCACCTAAGATCCTTTGCTGTCCCCTCCCCAGAACTGGCATTTTATTTTCTTTCTTCCTCCGAGGTTCAGAAGTTTGATTTTGTCCCGGGTGCCAGAGAGTTGCCTATCTGTCCTACAGAAGTCGACCAGCTTTGTTTTTACTCATTTTATAGAATCAATTGATTTTCTTTTTCTCTCTCCTGGGTTCTGAAAGACAATTTGTGGCTTTTTCCACCACAGCTTAAGAATTTTACTTCTTAGGAAAAAAGGTCATAGATATATGAACAGGGTTTTGTGCTCATTCCCTCACAAACGCTTATCACCTACTGAACATTTGTGTCATGTAGAGAGGTTTTCCATGGACTCCTGCACTAACCACAGGCTTTTTCATGAGCACTTAGTAGAAACCCATGGAAAAGAACTTTGTGACTGTTTGGGATCCTTGTCTTATGTTTGCTACCCCCAGTTTTTGCTAACTCTCATGACAACTCAACCTTGGCTTTAATGTGGTCTTTACTATTTTTGCTGATTTCTTCTAATTTGTTTTTAAGATGGGTGTCACTTTTCCCCTGCTCTGGCAAAATTGAAATCTACTCACCACTATTGCAAAAACTTCTCCCCCTTTGGAAGTCAGAGTGTTAATTGTCCTCTGAAGTCAGCAGTCAGCTCTCCGATGTGCTCAAGATAAGTTATATATATATAATTTTTTTCTTCCTCCTGGTTGAGTTAGGAGCAACATTATTTACAATGTTCCATGCCCTAAATTTCTGGATGTCTTTGAATTTTGTTTTGTTTTGTTTTTCCTCTAATTTTAGTAATTTGATTATGATGTGCCTTCATGTGGTTTTGTTCATGTTCTTTCTGTTTGAGGTATGTTAAACTTATAGGATCTATAGGTATGATGGGCAGAATAATGGGCTCCCAAGACATCTAAGTCCAAATCCTGAGAAACTGTTAATATGTTATGTTACATGGAAAAGGGGAATTAAGGTTGCAGATGGAAATAAGTTAGCTAATAATCTAACTTTAAAATAGGGAGATTATCATAGATAATCCAGGAGGGGCCAATGTAAAGTTAAATTAACTGTGAAATGGAGATTGGATTAGAGAATTCCCTGAACAGACAAAACTATTTAAACAAAAGAAAATCTAGCTTATTTTATGAACAGAAGCTTATTTTATGAAACTTTACTTAGGTTATTTCTTGTAAATGCCTCTGATAATCATAAAATAAACTTGCCATTTTCCTAAAAATGGTATAAAATAATCACTTTTAACCAATCCCCTGTCATCTGGGTATCCCATTCATTGTAAAGATTATACAACTTCCTCATTTTCACTTTATAAGCCATCTTGTAAATTCATGCCTCTAACCTCAGAGTTTTTATCTTTTTTTTTTTTTTTTAGATTTTTATTTATTTATTTATTTGACAGAGAGAAAGACAGCCAGAGAGGGAACACAAGCAGGGGGAGTGGGAGAGGGAGAAGCAGGGTTCCCGCGGAGCAGGGAGCCCGATGCGGGGCTCGATCCCAGGACCCCAGGACCATGACCCCAGCGGAAGTCAGACGCTTAACGACTGAGCTACCCAGGCGCCCCAAGTTTTTATCTTTTGAAAGCTCCCATTTTGAGAACTGTTCTTATATGCACAATAATACCATTTATTCATGTGGTGGTTTAAAGTTTGCTATTTCTGGATTTTTGACAGTAATTACAAGGGCTCTTAAAAGTGGAAACAGGAAACAGAAGAGTCAGTGTCAGGGTGAGGCAGTGGGAAAAAGATTCGACTGGCCATAGCTGGCATTGAAGATGGAACGGGTACCAGCCAAGGAAAGCAGGCAGCCTCTAAAAGCCGGAAAAGGCAAGAAAAGTGATCTTCCCCTACAGCCTCCAGAAGGGAATGCGATACTTCCGACACCTTGATATTAGCCCAGACCCACTTCAGAAGTCAGATCTCTAGAAATTTTAGATAACAAATTTGTGTCATTTTTAGCCACTAGGTTTGTGATAATTTGTTACACTAGCAATGTGACCCTAATACAGTGGGTTAATATGTTTATCAAAAATATATCCATTTTTCTTCAAATAATGTATTCATTAATAATTCAAGTATATTTCCCTCTCTCCTCTCCCCACTCTCTCTTCTTCTCGGATTCTGATTATGTGAAGCCAGAGCAATTGATGTTAACGCACAACTCATTGGTGTTCCGCTCACTTTTTCCTTTTCATTTTTGTAGTTTATTACATCACTGTGATTTATTTGGCTAAGTCTTTTTGCTATATCCTTTAAGTAATCTTTTCTTCTGTAGTGTTTAATCTGCTGTTATCCCCATTCAGTGTATTTTTCATTTCAGATATTGTATTCTGCACCACAGTTTTCTTTTTCACCTCATCACATTCATGTTTTCTTCTAGTTTCTTTTTTTTCTTTTTTAAGATTTATTTATTTATTTGGGGGGAGGGCAGAGAGAAAGAGAGAGTCTTTTAAGCAGACTCTGCACAGTGTGGGGCTCAATCTCAGAATTTGGAGATCTCAACCTGAGTTGAAACCAAGAGTCAGATGCTTAAGTGACTGTGCCACCCAGGTGTCCCTCTTCTACCTTCTTAAACATATGAGTTATACTTATAATAGGTTTATTAATAGCTGTATCTGTCTTTTCTACTATCTGGGTTTTTTTTTCTATGTCAATTTCTGTTGATTGATTCTGGTTATGGGTCTACTCTGTTGCTTCTTTGGACGCCTGGTTATTTTTTATTGAATGCCATACATTGTGGATTTTACTCTGGTTGGTGCTAAATTTTGTTATATTTCTGAAAATGTCATTGGACTTTTTACATATAGTTAGCTTATTTTTTTTAAGATTTTATTTATTTATTTGAGAGAGAGAATGAGATAGAGACAGAGAGAGTATGAGATGGGGGAGCGTCAGAGGGAGAAGCAGACTTCCCGCTGAGCAGGGAGCCCGATGCGGGACTCGATCCCGGGACTCCAGGATCATGACCTGAGCTGAAGGCAGTCGCTTAACCAACTGAGCCACTCAGGCGCCCATAGTTAGCTTATTTTTAACCTATTTAATTCTTTGGAGATCTGTTTTAAACTTTGTTAGGGCAGGTCCAGAGCAGCCTTTAGTTGAAGCCTGATTTTACACCAGTAGTAAAACAAAACCACTCTGAACATTCCATAAGGTGTCACATGTTTTAGGAGGTTTTTCCTTCTAGCTGATTGGAGCATGAGCCAGCCACCAATTTGTGTGAGCTCCAGGGATTATCCTGCTTACTCTCTTTCTGTGGTTTCTTTCCTGGCTCAGGTTAAATTCTTCTCATCCATGCATAGCTCAGAATTCTGCTCAAGACTGAAGTGGACAATTATACAGATCTCCTGATCTTCCTCTCTTTTCTGTAGCATCCTCTTCTCCACTTTTGTGTCCTCTAAATTCTAAGCTCCTAAGCTTCTCATCAAAGAAGCCTCCATCTAAACTTCAATGAACTCCATTTCTTCAACTCAGCAAGCCCACTAAGCTCTGTTTGAGAACCCCCTCTGTTTTGTAACATGGAAATTCTCTCCAGGCAATAAGCCAGACCAAGGGAGAGCTCACCTACTTCATTTCCCTTCTTTCATGGATCAATTTCCTGTGCTTCCTGATTTCTAGTATATGAAAATGTTTATCATATATTTTATTGATTGTCTATTTAAAGGAGAACAAATATGCCAGCCCCAGTTACCATGTGGTGGCCAGAAGCACAAATCCTCAAATGCAAAATAGTTTAATTTTCTTTCTGTATAAATTTTTTTCTGTAAAAAGAAAAAAGAAAAAAGAACTATTTCCCTCTGTTTATCCAGGGAATATAAAGTAGTCTCAAATAGCCTAAATAGAATGAAATTAAGATAACAAATCTCTAAATGTTATAAAAAATCTGAATATATTTCAAAACCACATAATGATTCCATTTATTTTTATAAAAGTCTAGATTAGAAACTGGAGAAATATACTATTCTAGTGTAACACATATATGCTAATTTATTTTACAGAATATATTATATTAATAAGCCCCGAGAGTGTGTCTCTTTCCCAAGAAGAACAGAAATGATGCACAGTGACAGTAAAAAAACTTACTGAATTATGAATGTCAGAAAGTTCACTTATTTTTCTAATAATTTAAACCATGCATATGTAAATTGAGAAATCCTATTAATATTGATTATCATCTAAAAATATTATCTAAATCTAGTGGGGTCTATCACCAAAGGTATTACACAGTTTTAATAGCTGCAGTTTTAATAGTGGGATAAAGCTATTATATCATAATAGCTATTATTACATTATAATAATAGCCAGAACAAGTAAAATAAACCCTGATCATAAAAACACTGTGTTCAAAAATATTCTCATTTATAAGGCCATTTCTCTTAGTAAAAAATGGGGCAAAACAACTAAAGTAATATCATTGATAAAGTTAATGATTATTAAGACAAAAACTTAGTTTTAGTTTTACTAAGTTGTATGAGAAACAGTTATTACAGAACACTGACATGGGTAATAATCTTACTAAGACAATGTTACAAAAATGACACATTAGTTTTGTAAAGGTAACCTCTATTTTTATCTGACTTGAATAATCAAAAGGTTTATAAAAAGAATTCCTAAACTCAGAAATTAACAGTTCAGACAGAAAATAGAATTGTCTATGAGACATTCTTCTATGACTATTAATAAATAAGTTGTTTTTGGAGGAAAAACATCCTTAATTTGTTTGAATCTTTCTGAACCTACCAATTTCATTATGACTATATATGAACCAAAATGCAGAGATAATCAAATTAAGTCACTAAATTCTAAAAGTCATACTACTTTCTAGTCATTGGACCTCAACTATAGCTAATTGATAGACTCTTTTGTTAAGGGAATATAATGCCATGATACCTAATGGTAATAGCCAAACAACTTGAATACTTTCCTCTCTCTGTAAAGGCTTCCCATGTTTTAACAACGTCTAAACCTTTGTCAAATATCTGTTAGTGCTATAAATCTAAACACTTATCTGAACAAGAAAAGGGAAAAAAAAATATTCTTACCATAGATCCTAATGATGAGTATGCTTTTTCTTCTCTTTTCTGTTCTCTCTTTTCATGAAAATCTGTATTTTCTAGTGAATTCTGAGTGGATTGACTGAAGGCAGATTTTGTGTTTTCAGACTGCTTGAAATGAAATTAGTAAAGTATTTTGGAAATCCTGAGGGAGAAGATGTATGGGAGTGAAGAGAAATGAATCCAAATGATAGATAATGTTCTCAAGCCCAAATATTCTTTCAAGAGTCAGATTTATCAATTCTTTGACAAGATATAATTTGTGAGAGATTCCTTTATGAATACTTTCCCTTCTGGAAAATGTTATCTTCCACTCTGGATAAAATTCACATTTTTATGGCATTATTTGAGGGAAGTTGGTAAAGATTTCGTGAATAAAATATATCATTCTTGGTGGATCTTCATGGTGAAAACTTGAAATCTCCAGCTCACACCAGAAAGGATGTAAGCCCTGCAGAAAATCACATCAGGAATCTTACAAGCAGATCTTTCCAGCTCAGTTGAGTCCCCAGATGACTGCAGTTAGCTGATAGAAAGATTTCCACCTCAAAAGAGACTCTGAACTGCAATCAGCTAATCTGACCTTCAGAAACTGTGAGACTTTAGATGTTTGTTGTTTTAAGCTACTGAATTTTGGGATACCTTTTATGTATCAACAGACTCATAATTAATTTATAAAGAAACTGAGGCAGAGAAGGATTAAGTGACTTGCCAAGGCTATTCAGGAGTCAATGACTACGTTAGATATTCTTACTTGCCTAAAATATACATTTTCCCTACCATATCCCTTAATATAAACCCTTAGTAAGTTGTGCTTCAGAGAAAAATGAGCCTTTCACAAACCCAGGCAGTGAATCTTGATTGATCTAAATCAATCATGGTAATTCCACTAGCTTTACTGGTTGAAATTTTAGAGAATGAGATATGGCAAAATACTGGCCAACAAGGGAAATTTGTTGAGGGGCATATGAGTAGGGCTTTCTCTGATAAAAAGAGGTGCTAAGGTAGAAAAGCTTATTTTATTTCAGCTTGACATTATTATATATGCATTTGATAGCCAGAAATTATGGTAGGCATCTGAAGATGTTGAGAAGTAGTAGACTTCTTACAGATTGAATATTTGTTTTACCCAAAATTCATATGCTGAAGCCCTTACCTTGAGTGTGATGGTATTTGGAAGTGGGGTCTTTGGGAGATAATTCAGTTTAGATGAGGTCATGAGGGTGGGGCTCCCATGATGAGATTTGTATCCTTGTAAAAAAAGGAAGAAACCACAGCTCATTCTCTCTCTCCACTGACTTACACTGAGGAAAAGTCACCTGGGGACATAGTGAGAAGGTAGACATTTGCAAGCCAGGAAGAGAGTTCTCATCAGGAACTGAATCAGCTGGCATCTTGGACTTCCTAGTCTCTAGAATTGTGAGAAATAAATTTTTTTTTTAAAGCTACTCAGTCTATTGTATTTTATTATGGTAGCCTGAGCTAAGACAAGACTTAATAAGCTAAGACAAGACTTAGCCTGAGCTAAGACAAGAGTGAAAAAAATACAAAGAATTTCGGATTTACTGATATTGGGTATGTTAAATGATCTATTCATTGAATAACTCTACATCTATCAGATAATAACTTGGCACATTGGTTAAGCCATTTTTGTTTGTGTCTTTTGTTATTCAGCTGGAAAATATCTTCATGAATAAAAATGTTAGTGTCAAAAGAAGAAATAACTACTAATTTGGCTACATTTTTCTTATTTAACCACTTTTCCTGTACTCCAGCATTCTTCTATTATAGCAAACAATTGGCAATTTCCTACAAAATGCAGACAGTACAAACAAAAACAAATATACACAGGCATTATGTGTCACAGACTCATCAGCTAGCTTTGTAAAAAGAGTCTGTCTAGGGAGGCTCGCCCACCCACTCACCCTCCTGCTGGTGAGAAGCCAGGCAGCCTGGAGCAAGCCAGAATGCCCAGGTTGACCCAAGGGAAGGCTAGGGTTCCTCCAAGGGGTCTATGAACAGTGGCCACAGCCCCCAGCCTGTTTCCTGGGTGTCTGAGTAAGCACAAGTACAAGCACAAAAGTTAGGGGATGCAGGATGACCTGAGACAGACAAAATCACAGGGCCATGCAGAATGGCCTGTGGTGGTCATCCTGGAACCTCAGTGCCCGGATCCCCAGAGCCCTCCCTCTCCATATGCTTTCACTCCTTCAGCCTGAAAGGGTCAGATTTGCCATCAAAACAATGACCTCTACTTTTTTTCTTTTGTATTTTGATAAACACTGAAGAAACTGGAGCTGTTCAACTTTATCTTGGGAAAATTCTCAGCACAGGTTTATTTGGCATCCTAGACCCTCTTATTGTTTTCAGTACACACTGAGGAATCAACTGTTTTGTATACTTATTCTCAGTTATCATTTCGACAAGCAAGCACTGTAATTACAAGCTCCTAGAATAAAATCTCTGAACTATATAAAAAATAAAATAATTACTCATTAAAACGAGAAACAAAATTCTCTATTCTATACACTTGAGTAAGTTTATTATCTTTCCAATAGTTGACATCTTGTGTACACATCTACCTCTGTTGGATTCTTTGTGTTTTTGCTCTTATTGATTGAGACTACTTTCCTTGTGTTTTGACTGTGAACTGGCCATTGAATTAAACATTATACATTTAAGTTTATTTTTTTTGGTTGTTGTTTTTAACCTTACTAGGAATTTAATTAAATATTCAGATATGTAGGTTGATATCTGTTGTCAAATTTGGAAAAGAATGTCTTTGTGTTTCTTTTTCACAAGAAGTCAAGGTCTTTTATCCACTTTTCTGAAATGTCAACTAGAATTCTGATATGAATTTAAATTCTGCTATGATTTTTCCTGTTTGACTTTTCATGATAAAACACACACCTCATTACCAGCCATAAAGACAGATCTCCACATACATCCATTAGGAGCCCCAGAAAAACAAGACAGTCAAATGTGGTAGAAAAATATTAGATGTACTAAGAGCTGAAAATATCATCTGGGCATATATATCAGTGTATCATCTTTACATGTTTTTAAAAAAAATTCTGCTTCTGTGTAAATAAATATACTGATGAATTTTAATGAAGGCAGAGTGATCTCAATTTTTTCTCATTAATTCTAGTAGTAAATCTCGTTTCAAAACTATAAATGTACTCATCTTCAATGCACAGCTCTCTTTCTTTTCTTTTTTTTTGGATGATGATAGGTCTTTATTTTGTCTTCATTCTTTTTTTTTTAATTTTATTATGTTATGTTAATCACCATACAATACATCATTGGTTTTTGATGTGGTGATCCACGATCCATTGTTTTCGTATAACACCCAGTGCTCCATGCAGTACATGCCCTCCTTAATACCCATCTCCGGGCTAACCAATCCCCGCTCCCCCCTCCCCTCTAAAACCTTGTTTGTTTCTCAGAGTCCATAGTCTCTCATGGTTCATCTGTCCCTCCAATTCCTCCCCCCCCAATTTTTCCCTTCCTTCTCCTAATGTCCTCCATGCTATTCCTTATGTTCCACAAATAAGTGAAACCATATGATAATTGACTTTCTCTGCTTGACTTATTTCACTTAGCATAATCTCCTCCAGTCCCATCCATGTGGATGTAAAAGTTGGGTATTCATCTTTTCTGAAGGCTGAGTAATATTCCATTGTATATATGGACCACATCTTCTTTATCCATTCATCTGTTGAAGGGCATCTCAGCTCTTCCCACAGTTTGGCTATTGTGGACATTGCTGCTATGAACATTGGGGTGCATATGGCCCTTCTTTTCACTACATCTGTGTCTTTGGGGTAAATACCCAGTAGTGCAATTGCTGGGTCATAGGGTAGCTCTATTTTTAAATTTTTGAGGAACCTCCACACTGTTTTCCAAAGTGGCTATACCAACTTGCATTCCCACCAACAGTGTAAGAGGGTTCGCCTTTCTCCACAACCTCTCCAACATTTGTTGTTTCTTTCCCTGTCCATTTTTGCCATTCTAACTGGTGTAAGATGGTATCTCAATGTGGTTTTGATTTGAATGTCCCTGATGGCTAATGATGATAAACATTTTTTCATGTGTCTGTTAGCCATTTGTATGTCTTCTTCAGAGAAGTGTCTTTTCATATCTTCTGCCCACTTTTTGACTTGGTTATTTGTTTTTTGGGTGTTGAGTTTGAGAAGTTCTTTCTAGATCTTGGATACCAGCTCTTTATCTGTAGTGTCATTTGCAAATATCTTCTCCCATTCTGTGTGTTGCCTCTTTGTTTTGTTGACTGTTTCCTTTGCTGTGCAGAAGCTTTTTATCTTGATGAAGTCCCAAAAGTTCATTTTTGCTTTTGTTTCACTAGCTTTTCGATACGTATCTTGAAAGAAGTTGCTGTGGGCGATGTCAAAGCGGTTACTGCCTATGTTCTCCTCTAGGATTTTGATGGATTCCTGTCTCACATCGAGGTCTTTCATCCACTTTGAGTTTATCTTTATGAATGGTATTAGAGAATGGTCGAGTTTCATTCTTCTGCATGTGGCTGTCCAATTTTCCCAGCACCATTTATTGAAGAGACTGTCTTTTTCCATTGCATGTTTTTTCCTGCTTTGTCAAAGATTATCTGATCATAGAGTTGAGGGTCCATATCTGGGTTCTCTATTCTGTTCCATTGATCTATGTGTCTGTTTTGTGCCAGTACCATGCTGTCTTGGTGATCACAGCTTTGTAATATAGCTTGAAATCGGGCAACGTGATGCCCCCAGCTGTTTTTCTTTTTCAACATTTCCTTGGCGATTCGGGGTCTTTTCTGTTTCCATACAAATTTTAGGATTGTTTGTCCCAGCACTTTGAAAAATGTCATTGGAATTTTGATCGGGATGGCACTGAAGGTATAGACTGCTCTGGGTAGCATAGACATTTTAAAAATGTTTATTCTTCCAATCCATGAGCATGGAATATTTTTCCATCTTTTTGTGTCTTCTTCAATTTCTTTCATGAGTGTTTTGTAGTTCCTAGAGTATTGATCCTTTACCTCCTTGGTTAGGTTTATTCCAAGGTTTCTTATGGTTTTTGGTGCCATTGTAAATGGAATCATTTCTCTAATTTCTCCTTCTACAGTTGCGTTGTTAGTGTATAAGAAAGTAACTGATTTGTGTGCATTGATTTTGTATCCTGCCACATTACTGAATTGCTGGATGAGTTCTAGTAATTTGGGGGTGGAGTCTTTTGGGTTTTCCATGTAAAGTATCATGTCGTCTGCGAAAAGAGAGAGTTTGACTTCTTCTTTGCCAATTTGAATACATTTTATTTCTTTTTGTTGTCTGATTGCTGTTGCTAGGACTTCTATTACCATATTGAACAATAGTGGTGAGAGTGGGCATCCTTGATGTGTTCCTGATCTTAAGGGAAAGGCTCTCAGCTTTTCCCCATTGAGGATGATATTCACTGTGGGTTTTTCGTAGATGGATTTTATGAACTTGAGGAATGTTCCCTCTATCCCTATACTCTGAAGAGTTTTAATCAGGAAAGGATGCTGTATTTTGTCAAATGCTTTTTCTGCATCAATTGAGAGGACCATATGGTTCTTCTCTCTCCTCTTATTAATGTGTTCTATCACATTAATTGATTTGCAAATGTTGAACTACCCTTGCATCCCGGGGATAAATCCCACTTGGTCGTGGTGGATGATCCTTTTAATGTATTGTTGGATCCTATTAGCTAGGATTTTGTTGAGGATTTTGGAATCCATATTCATCAGGGATATCGGTCTGAAATTCTCCTTTTTGATGGGGCCTTTGCCTGGTTTGGGGATTAAGGTAATGCTGGCCACATAGAAAGAGTTTGGAAGTTTTCCTTTTGTTTCTATTTTTTGAAACAGCTTCAGGAGAATAAGTATTATTTCTTCTCTGAATGTTTGGTAGAATTCCCCAGGGAATCCATCAGGCCCTGGACTCTTGTTTTTTGGGAGGCTTTTGATCACTGCTTCAATCTCATTACTGGTTATTGGCCTATTCAGGTTGTCAATTTCTTCCTGTTTCAGTCTTGGCAGCTTCTAGGTTTCCAGGAAGGCCTCCATTTCACCCAGATTGCTCAGTTTATTGGCATATAGTTGTTGATAATAATTTCTAATAATTGTTTCTATTTCCTTGGTGTTAGTCATGATCTCTCCCCTTTCATTCATAATTTTATTAATTTGGGTCCTTTCTCTTTTCTTTTGGATAAGTCTGACCAGTGGTTTATTGATCTTATTCTTTCAAAGAACCAACTTCTAGTTTCATTGATCTGATCTACTGTGTTTCTGGTTTCTAATTCATTGATTTCTGTTTTAATTTAATTATTTCTCTTCTAATGCGTGGCTTAGGCATCGTTTGTTGCTTTTTCTCTAGTTCTTTAAAGTGTAGAGTTAGTTGGTGAATTCAGGATTTTTCTATTTTTTTGAGTGAGGCTTGGATGGCTATGTATTTCCCCCTTAGGACCGCCTTTGCAGTATGGAGGGTGGGGGAGTATGCAGGGTGGAATGTTCTGTAAATATCTATGCCCTTGGACACTCATTGATAGTATTTTTAAGTTCTGCCAATTCACCTTTCATTTCTGCCGTTGGAGACTCTATGTTGCCATTAATTGATTTCTCCATTCTAGCCATTGTCTTCACAATTGCTAGCCTGAATTCCATCTCCATAGGTTTTGGACCAATGTGTTTTCATTCTCATTGATTTCTATGAATTGTTTAAGTTATTCTTTGATTTCCTGGTTGACCCAAACATTCTTGAGCAGAGTGGTCTTTAGCTTCCAAGTGTTTGAATTTCTGCCATATTTCTTCTTGTGATTGAGTTCCAGTTTTAGAGCATTGTGGTCTGAGAATATGCAGGGAATAATCTCAATCTTTTGGTAGCGGTTGAGACCTGACTTGTGACCCAGTATGTGGTCTATTCTGGAGAAAGTTCCATGTGCGCTTGAGAAGAATGAGTATTCTGTTGTTTTAGGGTGGAATGTTCTGTAAATATCTATGAGGTCCATTTGGTCCAATGTATCATTCAAAGCTCTTGTTTCCTTGTTGATTTTCTGCTTAGATGATCTGTCCATTGCTGAGAGTGGAGTATTGAGGTCTCCTACAATTAAAGTATCGTTATCAATATGACTCTTTATTTTGGTTAACAGTTGGCTTATGTAGATGGCTGCTCCCATGTTGGGGGCATAGATATTTACAACTGTTAGATTACAATTGTTAGATAGACCCTTTAAGAATGATATAGTGTCCTTCTGTGTCTCTTATTACAGACTTTAGTTTAAAATCTAATTTGTCTGATATAAGAATTGCTACCCCAGCTTTCTTTTGAGGTCCACTGGCATGGAAGATGGATCTCCATCCCTTCACTTTCAGTCTGGATGTATCTTTAGGTTCAAAATGAGTCTCTTGTAGACAGCATATGGATGGGTCCTGTCTTTTTATCCAATCTGCAACCCTGTGCCATTTTATGGGAGCGTTTAGGCCATTTTTGTTGAGAGTGATTATTGAAAGATATGAATTAATTGTCACCATGTTGCCTGTGAAGACGTTGTTTTTATAGATTGTCCCTGTAAATTTCTGTTGTAGATCACTCTTGGGGTCTTTCTCCTTATAGAACCCCCCTCTTAATATTTCTTGCAGGGCTGGCTTAGGGGTCACATATTTTTTCAGTTTCTGCCGGTCATGGAAGTTCTGCATCTCTCCATCCATTCTAAATGAAAGCCTTGCCAGATAAAGTATTCTTGGCTGTATGTTCTTCTCATTTAATACCTTGAATATGTCTTGCCAGGCCTTTCTGGCTTGCCAGGTCTCTGTGGATAGGTCTGACATTATTCTGATGTCCCTCCCTCTGTACGTAACGAATCTCTTCCCCCTAACTGCCTTTAAGATGGTTTCCTTGGTTCTAAGATTTGCAAGTTTTACTATTACATGGCAGGGTCTTGACCTGTTTTCCTTGAGCTTGGGAGGGGTCCTCTCTGCCTCTAGGATGCGAATGTTTATTTCATTCCCCAGATTAGGTAAGTTCTCAGCTACGATTTGCTCAAATACATCTTTTAGTCCTCTCTCTCTCTCCACTCCCTCCAGGATTCCAATTATTCTGACATTGGAACGCTTCATGGTGTCACTTATTTCTCTAATTCTATTTTCATGGATTCTGAGTTGTTTTTCCCTGGCCTCCTCTCTTCCCTTTTTATCTATTATATTGTCTTCCAGGTCGCTTATTCACTCTACTGCCTCAGTTATCCTAGCTGTTAGATTATCTAGATTGGATTGGATCTCATTGATAGCATTTTTAAGTTCTGCCAATTCCCCTTTCATTTCTGCGCTTGGAAACTCTATGTTGCCATTAATTGATTTCTCCATTCTAGCCAATTGCTAGCCAGAATTCCAATCCAACATCTTGGTTATATCTGTATCCATTTTAAATCTGCAGCATAAGTCATAATCTCTGAGTCTTTTCTATTTTAGGGGCTCCTCCTCCTAGTCATTCTGTTGATGGGTGTTTGAGGGAATGTATAGAGTCCAAATTATTGACCAGAACCCAAGCAAGATGCACCTGTTTTCTTGGGACCTTAGGGTTCCTGGCCTCTTGTTTTCCCAGCCTGTCTTCTGCGGGAGGAGCCTGCTGCACTGTTACTCAGGCAACCCTGTTTGGGCGGAGTTGCCCTGCGCCCCTGTGGTTGGGGATGGGCTCAGGGGGAATCAGTCTTCGGGGCTTTTGTTCTCTGGCGCCTTTCCCTGGCGACTTTCCACGTCTCTTCCGCGAGTCAGAGTAGAAGAGACCGTTTCCAACCCTCTGCCTCAGAGCAGAGAGACCTCAGTCTATTCTTCAGTGAGCTCTCTGGGCCACACTGTCTCCTTTTCTGTCCGTGTCGCTATAAACTACAGCATCTTGGGTTGTGCGCCCCTCCGCAGCGCTCCCAGTCCTGCCTCCAGGTCAGGGCACGTCTCTGCCCTTTGTGCTTCTAAAACCGCCAGCCCCTCCGGTTCGGCGCGCACTTGCGACTCTGCCGCTCTGGGTTTCCACCCTGGGGGGCTGCCCTGAAGTCCTTTCCCCGGTGCTACCGGTCTGCAAGTCTGTGCCCATCCGCAGCACGTGAGGCTCTCACTCACCGGCAGTGTAGGATCCCCATGGCCAGGCTCCCTCCCGCTGCCATTTATCCTCTGATATCTGCCCAAAGAATCACGGCTCCCCGCTTCATACCTCGAAACCAACCGCCTGCGATATTCTGTTTGTAGAGATCCGGATCTTCTTACATCTCAGGCTGGTTTTGTGGGTGCTCAGAGTGGTCTGGTAGATATCCAGCTCAATTCCGGGGACCAGTTGAAATAGGGTCCCCTACTTCTCCGCCATCTTTCCCCCTCCCCTCGTTTCTATTTTCTAATCCATTTTTAGTTTCGACAAATTTTATTTAATTTTTAACTCAATTTTTTGTTGTTGTTTGGAATCAGTATTAACTTTATTTGTCACTCTTTACAGACATTGGTCCACTTCCACATGAAAAGTAGAGAGCATCTATTTCCACTTAATATTATAAAGAATAACTCAATTTTTGACATTAAACATTTTTTTCCTTCAATTTATGTCATAATTCACTATTATGGTAGTAAAATCCTTTCCTTCTGAACTAAATATTAGTGGTGTGGTTTCAGCAAAAAAGATATATATATATATATATATATATGTGTGTGTGTGTGTGTAAAAGGATATATTATGGATATGTATAATATATATACAAAATATTATATATATATATGAATTTAACAATTATTAACTAGAATTGCTCTAAGTTCAAGAGTACAGCTAAAATGTTTTAGAGGATATATCCTATAAGTGAAACAGTGTTTAGATACTCCTCCAACAGCAGATGTACAAGTAACAACCCCTTCTGTGCACTATTCCTGCAACACCTCTTTCCTTAACTATTCCCAACTTGATATTTCAGCATTTATTGATTTAATATCTGCCCATTTTAACTCATGGAAGTTATAGAATAGAGAATTTTGCTTCTGGTTTTATTACAATTTGAGGGTTTTTTGTTTGCTTGTTTTAACTTCCCTGGGTGTCCTATTCAATTTAGAATGCTGTAACAGAAGGTCAGAGTCTGAGTGGCTTATAAATAATAGAAATGTATTTTTCAAATTCTGGAGGCTGCAAGTCTGAGATCAAGGTGCCAGCTGATTCCATGTCTGGTGAGATCCGAGTCCTAATTGCACACTGCCAACCTCTCTTTGTGTCCCCACATGATGGAAAGAGGATGAGAGGGATCCTTTTTATAAGGGCACTAATCCCATTGATGAGGGCTCAACCCCTATGACCTTATCACCTACCAACAGCCCTACCTCCTAATACCATGGCATTGTGCGGTAGGATTTCAACATATTCATTTTGAGGGACACAAATATTCAGTCCATTGCATTGGGTATTTTTCTGGGGTGCTTGGGTGGCTCAGTCATTAAGCATCTGCCTTCGTCTTGGGTCATGGTCCCAGGGTCCTGGGATGGAGCCCCACATCGGGCTCCCTGCTCAGCGGGAAGCCTGCTTCTCCCTCTCCCACTCTGCCTGCTTTTGTTCCCTCTCTCACTGTATCTCTCCATCAAATAAATAAATCTTAAAAAAAAAAAGGGGGGGGAGGAAATTAAGATGGTAAACTATTATTTAAACCAATACATTTTCTGCTGATTGTTTTCAGCTGCATTTCAATAGACACTTCTATGTGTCCATAAATGGCTATGAATAATTGTTTTTAACACTGCTGAAGTGAAAACACTGATACAAAAGGCAATTCTTAATAAAAGGTAAGAGGACTGTTTCTGGAGTCCTCTGCAAGGACTCCTTGTATTCAAGTCTGAGTTCCATCGTGTTATTAATGGGATGATATGCCGCAAGATAACTAATTCTGAAATTCACTTTTCTCATCTGTGTAGTGGGAATCACACCGAAATTCTGGGGCTGCTGTGAGGATTAATGAGGCAACTTATATTCTATGATTATAAAATTGTCCAGAACATGGTTGGCTCCTAATATCAGTAGTTTTTTTAATTATTATTATTGTGAGAAACTTATCAACCTCCACGGAAGGATGGTCTTTGGTGAGAAATACATTTCTTTTCTCTTCCAATGGCTAAGCAAAAGCAAACAAACTTCTCTTCAGATATTATTGGTTTGACTAGGTTCAGTAACTGAACCTGAGTTATATGTAACAAGGCCATAGAAATAGCACAATGAAGAAATAATTCAAATCCTGGTCTTGTCACTCCAAATTCCACCCTATTTCCACTGGATAATTCCTTCTTAAACATTATTTAAGCAGTGGACATATTTAAAAGAAAAAAATATATAAACATCTGATATATGTAAAACACAATATGCCAACACTATGCTTCTCAGGCAGTTTAAAACATAACTGCTTAGCCATTTAATTTTTTAAGTGATTTTTGTGTGGATATTACATACAAATTTTTAGGAAGCCTAGGGATCCACCGTAGAAATTATTGTACAACATCATGCTGCCTTCCTACCAGACAATTTAACTTCATTAAATATTTAAAATATGGTTAAGTGAATGATACAAAACTGTCATTAAGCTTTGACTAGTATGACTCAATAACTTAAAAATTCTAAACTTGTGGATAGTGGTATAATTAATAGGATGGCTCTTAAAAATTGGTATAATATTTTAATAAATGTTATTATTAGAAGAAATGGGCCATTTTGATTTAGAAATAGATAGGGAGTTATTCCAAATTATACAGTAATGTCTTTCCTAAGTGGCATATTCTGTCATTTTAAATGGTAAGAAACAATTTTGTACATGGTTTATACACACCCATAATTAGACATACTAGTAGCAAAAGAAAAAAGTGAAAAACAGTATGTAAATTACTTTATACATAGCATCATATAAAACTTATAAACCAAAACATAATGTGCACCTTGGAATTTGTAAAAGATTTGTTGTTTTTCCAAGAAGATAACATCATTTTTCATTGTTTTTTGATCCACCATGTGAAATTTTTATCATAAAAACTTTGATAAAAATTAGGGTTCCCATCTACACTTTTGAGAAAGTTGCCTTCCTCTGGAGAAAAAGCTTTTTAATTGTTTAAACTGTGTTTGCTTTACAATCATTGGTTCAATTCAGCTTTATAGAGGTTTAAAATACAATATTAATAGTTGACTCAGTTGGTTAAAAGAGTTTAAACCTATTATTTTCTTTGACTCATAAGAAATGTTTTTTATAAATCCGTTGTCAAGTCATGGTAAAAAATGAATCTTTCCAGTTGGGCAAGCATTTTGTTATTAGGCATGTAAATTCATATAAAATGATCAGTTATAGTATTCAATAAATGGATGAAACTTGCTACAAAAAATATCAAGGCAAGGTTTTTGTTTTTGTTTTTGTTTTTCAGAAACCAACAAAGTAGAAAGTGGAGTTAGTACCATGCATAGAATTTTTCTAGCTACATTTAAATATTTTGCTGATCAGTAAACAGTTTGAACTGACCATTTCTGAACTGTCTATGAGAGACAAAAACACTCTTGCATAGAAACTCAAGGGATATTTTTCTGTTGCCTCCAAGAATTTATTCATTCTTTCCTTTATCTGCTAAAGAACTACTTATTACTTTATTTGACAAATATCTGCTGACTGCATACTGCTTCGTAGCAAGCACTGTTACAGACAGTGTATGTACTATAATAGTACACTTTAACCTTTGAGCTCCCGGAGTTTCCGATTTAATGGAGGAGAAATAAAATATACAAATAAAATATAAATATCAAGTTCCGAGTGCAACAAAGTAAAATGAAACAGAGTAAGTTGATAATGACTGCCAGAGAAAGAAATTATAATTTAGATCGGGTGGTGAGACCAAGTTTTTCACAAGTGACCATTAGTCATAGGGGGGAAAGAAGAAAAGTAAAGTGTATTAAGGAGATACTTGGGAGAGGAGTATTACAAATGAAGTAACAGAAAGTGAGAATATGCTACAATATTCTAGATGAAAGGGTAAACCTTGGCAACTTGAGTGTAAAATATAACTAGATGTTATATTTAGTATCTGGTGTATCACTTGGAAAGGACTGATACTGTGAAACTGATACATTCATAAGAGCTCACCAGTGATACAATGAGAATGTGCAGACATGGAAAATGTTACGGGATCAGGGCCTGATAGCATGACCAAGGGAAGAAAAATTACCTGCTTGGTCATCAAGCATGGTGAGTAAAACAAGTTGAGAGCTGAAAATGACCTACAATACTCAGGCTTTGCATGCAACTTGCTGTGTGAAATAAGATTGTCTAGTAATTAAACTTCTGAATATCATTCAATGCTAGAACTGCAAACACTGCCCTAGATATATCCAAATATCAAATGTACACTGACAAAATTCACAACCTGGAACCTTCACAGCATACTTGTTAAATACCCTTCATTGGGGATGCTCCCAAAGCTGAGTACATTAACTACTAAAATATTCTTTAGTATCATATTTATACACATTTTGATTTAGTCTTATGCTCTTGAAGCAAATGTGTAAGTATCCACTCTCTTGTAAAGGCAATCCTATATTGTATTTAACCATTAGAGTGATCGGAATGCCTTCATGTTCAGAATATAAATGAAAATAACTCATGAAAAATGTGGAATATTTTCTCTCATAGCTTTATTTGTCATATCCATGTCATTCAGCACAACCTGTACTGAAGTAATTGCCTCTTTAATGAATAAGGAGCTAACTTAATTCCCTGTGATTAAAGGATTTCAGAAGGACTTCAAAAACTTTATTAAGCAGAAAGTCACCATGTTGTTCTAACTAAACTTTTGATGAAAATGTGTAGTTTTTTAAAATCTAAATTAAGATTTGGGGTTTGCCCTTTTTGTTTTTGGGTTATTGGGTGCTATTTTTATTGGAATTTAAATTTAAAGCCCAATATACCTTATTTATAAGTTATTTGGCCATCCCTCTGTTATCTGTTCACCATTTAGTACTTGGGTATTCCTAACTTTTGGCAAGAATACTATATAGTATTATGTCCTTTGGCATCTATTTAAAAGAAGATATTAAACTTCTCCTTATCAGTGGACATATTATGAAGACAGAAATGCTCAGAGCATTCTCAGAGTGTTCTTCTATAGTTTCATAATATTTAAAAATTTCCATAGCATATCATTATATAATCTGAAATCAATTTTACACAAACATTGTATAAAACCAGCACTTTTTTTGGTCTCCGTCTTTCACATTCTGTAACCATGGTTATCCCATTAAATAATATTGGCACAAGATCACAGAAATTACCCTCTAGTTTCAAGTCCACCATTTATTAGCATTATTAGCTTAGATTTCTCCAAGTCTCTTTCCTAAAATGAGGTGATAATAATTAAGATATAGAAATAAATGAGATATTTTTCATTAGAAATCGTTACATAAAATATGATAAATAAATGGTACTTCTCTTTTCACCTTAAACATTGAATAGGTATTCTATGAAATCTTTGCCTTTGCTAATTTAAATTTCTGTACTGGTACAGTATATCTTACTAAACACCTCTTATAAATACTCAAAAAAGATAAATCCCTCTTCTCTTCACACATTGGTTTCAGAACTCTGATCACCTCTTCCTAAAGTCTTATCTAGATTCTAACCTAGTGACATTGAAGGTATTGGTCTTTGGAAAGAAAACTGGGTTATTACAGATTGGATTGTGAGATACAGCCAGTCACTTCACTTTTATGAGATTCCAGTCTATCATTTGTTAGTCCTGTTAACAATGTTTATCCATTCATGGCTTGATTCACTTTTAAAACTGAGGCTGTTTCTGAGAATTCAAGGTGCCTTTAAAGTCAACTTGATTCCAGGTACTATAGATGTTTGCAAAAGAATTGCATTGTTTTCCAGTTTGGGGGGATGTTGAGGGGAATCGTATTTAATAAAAAAAAAAGCAATGTTTAAATGTTGTAAATTAAAATATTTTAATTATTAGCATTTTATCAAATAGTAACAATTTATTAGCATAGTAAATCATTACAAATTAGCCAACAGGATAGTAAATATTTATTATTAAACATGTAATGTCTAAACAGAGTACCACTGAAAATTAAATATAAGCCATAATTTCAGTAAAAAGTTACTTTGCATACTTTGCATTCTTTCACTTAACACATGGGTAATGCATCTCAAAAGCACTGCCACTGAATTTGGTAAACTTTTCTCCAAAATCAAAGCTTTGTGTTTAGTTATTTGTTGAGCTTATACTATGAAACATTAAATTAATTATCCTATATATGATAAAATAATGATATGATAAAATAATTACTTTTTAAAAGTTTTATTTATTTGAGTGGGGGAGTACCCAAGCAGGGGAGGGGTAGAGGGGGAGGGAGAGAATCTCGAGCAGACTCCCCACTGAGTGTGGAGCCCGACGTGGGGCTCTGTCTCACAACGCTGAGATGGTGACCTGAGCCAAAACCAAGAGTCCAATGGAGCCACCCAGGAGCCCCAAAATAATTATTGATATATTACTGAAAGTATGCAAACTGTTGTTTAAAAACAAGTCAGAGACCGTATACAATAAAAGTTCATTTCTCATTATGCAGCAATTCAGTGTAAGAATTTGTAGTCAAGCAGCTTTAAGAGAGGCTCTCCTTCCACTTCAGATTCCTAACCTCCTGTAGATCCGAGCTGATCAGGCTACAGAAAAGTACAACCTCATTCAACTGTTCTGGACAAGTAGTTTTTTCCAAAGTTCAGGCACAAAGCCTCAAATAACTGTTCAAAAATATGAAAAAGATAAGCTGATTATATGCCCAGGATGAAGAGAGGACAAATATTGACAGTAGAGCTACTTCTGCCATGCATATAAATACATATATCTAAAAGCTCGCTTGCTGCAATATTAATGATCATTTTCATTGGATGCTAGGCTTATAGAGGATTTTCATTTTATTTTTAAGCATTTTGATATTCTCCAAATATTCCACAGTTAATACTTACCACTTTTGTTACTAAATACAAATGCATCCCTCTCCTCTTTCCTCCCTCTCCCTCCTCTTTTCATACTCCTGCTTTTCTCCTCCTTTTTGCTTCTTCACCCCTTTTGTCCTCCTCTTCCTCTCCCCCCCCTTCTCCTCCAACCCTCTCATGCTCTCTCTTTCTCTACAGGAGAAACAGATTTCCTTCTTTTCTTAATTACTTTTAGCTAATAGCATTTTTTTTACTTTGTGATATTTTGGAACTTTTCTCCAGTCTTGTACTGGAATCCCTTCTCATGCCTTACAGTAGAAACTGCAACATTTTTTGACATTCCAGGAAGGGATAGGAAAAAAAGACTTCATTCACAATTAGCTCTTAAGCTTAAACATCTTTCACTTGAAGTTGCTAATTGACACTCAGACATATTGGATTTACCATCATTGAACTTGTTCTCAATTTAGTTCTCCCTTGTCAGTTCAATTTACTCTCTAGGCTATAAATTTTCTGTTGGAACTTAACTTACTCAATATGTGCACTACTAGGTCATGAGCTCCTTGAAAACAAAAATAATATATATTTCATTGGGTATATATACTCAGTGCCTAAATCAGGCACTGCTGTAAAACACACACACACACACACACACAGACTCGTTAAACAGTAGAGTACATAGCAGTCATTTCCTAAATCTTTGTTTGATAAATGAATAAATAAAACACATACATTCTATGACTTAAATCATCCTTACAGATGAAAATAACCACCTTTTATTTTAACTGCTAAGCTAAATACTGAAAAGACCTTGTAAAAACCTTATATCTTTTTTTGTCACATCTGAATTTCATGTAAAATTGCTACAAATGTGCCCTGTTATATTAATAATGAAAGTTTCATACATCACAGTGAGTTTTCCTCACAACTAAAGTCTTAAGGATTCATAGTTTCTTATTTTTTATCTGACTGTAAGATTTTACACTTTTAAGAAATACCTCAATATAGTCTTTGACATTCTATTTTTTTCATCTAATTAAAGATGTGATGAGTCAAATAACAGCCTATGAGTTCAAAAGGGTCTCTGCTTTCTTCACATATGTAGTTAATATTCTGGTGCTCTTAATATTCCCTCGTTTTTTGACAGAAAAGAAACTTTCATACAATAGAACTTAATTTGAAAAATTATAATTACACTTTGCATAAGAAATCATAAGTATAGATTTTAAAAAGAGCTGCTATTAAAAAAATGTTGAAACTATACTTCACAATCAGTTTAACTTGATATTGTTTGTTTAATCCCAATGATGACAATAGTTACTATACTGAACTTTTATTTTCTAAAATAATAATTTAATTTTTTGCTTTTGTTTTTGATGAGTTATACAGATCTCTCAGTAAGAATTCTGATAAAGGCATGTTGAAAATAATATTTGCAAAAAAAAGAAAAGAATATTTGCTAACAATAATAAAAAATAAAAAGATGAAAGAATAAACATCTCTAATTTACTACTTGCTTTTATATCTGTAAATGACCTTTTTGTTTGGATATTAATTCAAACTTTCATATTAAGATAAATAACTAATATGTGTCACTCTCATAATGCATTTCAGTTACTATAGAATGGTCTTTGTGCTTATGATTATTCCCTTTTTTTCCTAAACGTACATAAGGACCTTTAATCCTTCATGTGGAAAATAAATTAGGCATTTCTTCACTACTATGACACTGGTTCTATGACTTGTGAATCCTGTTAATTATTTATGTCATTTCATTTGTCTATTAAATAAAAGTTTTCTCTTTTTGTATTATAAAATACCTTATAGGTTGTATCTTTAGGATAAAGAAGTAACTTACATCATACCTATCAAATGTATTCAAGATAACATAGATGCAAAATTTTCAATAAAATCCAGCAAGCTGAGCACATCAAAAAGATTATATACCAAGACCAAGTGGGATTTATCCTTGGAATGAAAGATTGGTTTAACATATGCAAATCAATCCATGGGATATACCACAATAACAGGATAAAAGATTAAAATATCATCTTAATAAATGCAGAAAAGGCATTTGAAATGTTCAATATACATATCTGATAAAAACTCTCAACAAAATAGCTATAAAAGGAAACCTCCTCACACAATGAGAACATTACTAAAAAAACCTCTAGAGCCAACATCCTAATCAATGAAGAAAACTGGAAAGCTTTTCCTCTAAAATATTGTACAAGGCAAGAATGTCCACCTTCCCCACTTCTATTTAACACAGTACTGGAAGTACTAACACAAGCAAGTAGATGAGAAAGAACAAAAAAGAAATAGAAGGCATTCAAATTCAAAAGGAGGAAGTAAAAGTATGTTTCCAAGTGACACAATCCAATATGTAGAAAACCCTAAAGACTCCAAAAAAACTCCAAATAAAAAATTCAGTAAAGTTGCAGGATACAAAATCAACATACAAAAATCAGTTGCATTTTTACATCAACAAAAGGAAATCAAGAAAACAATTCTAGCTGAACCAAATACAGTGGTATTTAAAATTAATTGATCATAACCAGTTATGTATTTCTTTATTCCTTCTTAACTCTCACTGCTTCATTTGACTAGCCTTAAAAAAATAAGAATAATCCCATTTATGAAAGTATCAAAAAAACAAAATAGGAATAAACTTCACCAATAAGGTGAAAGATGTACATGGAAAACTATAAGATATTGATGTAAGAAATTGAAGAAGATACAAATAATGGAAAGATGTTCCATGTTCATGGATTTCAAGAATTAATATTGTTAAAATGTCCATACTACTCAAAGTGATAGATTCAACTTAATTCCTATCGAAATTCCAATGGCATTTTTTGCAGAAATGGAAAAGCCAATTCTGAAATTTATATGGAACCACAAAAGATCCAAAATAGCCAAAGAATCTTGAGGAAGAACAAAGCTAGAGGCATCGTGGTTCCACTTGCTATTAATTATATAACAATGTCCAAAATATTGATAATAGTAAGCATGTTAATTACAAGAAAGTTAGGGTAAAAGTTAGGGCTAGGTTACTTTCAAGAGGAACCCTCTGTACATATCTCTTCCCTTGTCACCACTGTTTTGGTAGATCTCTTCTTATTCATTTTCTCTTTTGACTTCTGTTCTCTAAAATCTCTGTTTATTAGAGATAATTAGCTATGAGCAATTACAACTTTTCTGCATTTTCTTTCAGTTTTTCCTGCCTATAATGCATTTTAGAGAGGGTCCAACTATATAGTTTATTATGTGTGATGTCTTTCCACATTTGGTGATATTAATACAATTTTAAAACACAAAATTCAGTCTATACTGAATACTAAAATACAGTCATTCACACAATCTGTTCCTAGGAAGAATTTCTGCCATGAATACTTTTCTCTTTTTTTCAATACTACCGAACTTACTGAAAGTCTTAGAAACTTGAATGTCTTTTTATTTCTATCATTCTAATTTAGATTTCAAGGCAGTCTTTTTTTTTTTTTAACATTTATTTATTTTAGAGAGAGAGAGCATACATGAGCAGGAGGAAGGGCAGATGAAGACAGAGAACTCCCCAAGCAAACTCCCCCTAAGCTTGGAGCCCAATGGGGGACTTGATCACAGGACTGGGAGACCAGGACCCAAGCCGAAACCAAGAGTCAGGCACTCAACTGATTGAATCACCCAGGCACCCCTCAAGGCAATTTTACAAATCCTAATCTCATTTTCCACTGAGCAAGGTTAATGCTGTCCCACCCTACATCCATCTGTCTGCCTATCTATCTATCTATCTATCTATCGATCATCTATCTATCATCTATCTGTCTATCTACCTATCATCTATCTATCATCTACTATCTATTTATCCAAATTGAGGTAAGTAATTTGGTTAAAAATAATGATACGATATTCTTTTTTTAAGGGATTTTTTTAAATTTTATTTTTAAGCAGTCTCCACACCCACACTCTAACTCACAACCTCGAGATCTAGAGTTGCAAGCTTTACCGACTGAGCCAGCTGGGCACCCCAGTAATGCAATGCAATATTCTTATTCAGCTAAGCACTTCTTACATATTTTTGAAGAAAAGTTTTGAATGTATAACCCCCTGAGAGAAGGGATCGCGATTCAGTGAAATTAATTAATGTTTCCAGGAGGCTGGTGAGCTATTTCAAAAAATTACTCATTTAATTTAAATAATGCTATAATAACCATAAGGGAGCTAATATCCAACTCAGTAGAAACATGTAAATACTGTTAGAATACCAAAAGGGTGTTGTTAAAAAGCCCTCAAACAAGAGAGAAACATTACTTTTTAAGAGTAAAAAAACCACTTTGCCAATTTCAAAAGACACAGTTTTAATACCCAGTGGACACTTTGAGGGCATTACCTACTAGAAAAGGAAACAAAACTTTCATTGAGAACAAATGTCAACAGAGAAACAATTTGCTCTTGTGCTTATCTCAGTGGACAAATGTCAGCAAAGTTCAACACAATAAATATGCTTATCTCAAAACACTCTGGCAGCATTCTCAGGGAAGCTACTAAAAGCATTTTGGGTAAGAAAATGTTTTATTATATAGAAATAGCCTGCGCAGCGTAGGACATTGTGTATCTGATTGAGTTGAGGAAACTCGTGTTTGATACTGTTACGATCAGCCACCTCCCCAGAAATACCCTGATTCTACCTCATCAATTCTCTGCCTGTTTCATCCATTTCCCTTCTGATTTTCTGCTTCTCTTCATAAAATTTGTTAAAATCTGTATTTCAGCAGTGACAACCCAAACCCCCATTCTCTGATCTGTTTTTTCAAGCCACTATGGATTTATTTCAGTGTTAGGAAACAAATATGTGCTAGGTCCCTACTCTACTAGGTTGAACAGAATTTTTTTATAAGAGACAGAATTTTTGATTAATAATGAACACAAAATGTGTTACCATAACAACAATTTAATATAATATACTCTTCCTTATCCATGTCATATGTGTGTGGGTCTGCTTGGCTAAACATAGCTTTGCCAAGTATGAAAACACCTTGCTTCCCCCCACCACTGGTTAGAGGTTTTCCTTAAAACTTTGTAAACAGTTATAATGAAGTATAATATGCATAGAAAAAAAAGCACATGATTTACAATTTTACAGTTTGAACAAATATTACAGAGTAAATATGACCAGGTAAATACCACTAGACGTAACTGCACCATCACCCACAGAATTCCCATTTACCCTCTCCTATTACTGTTCTGTTTGTCCTTCCCCAATTCAACTGCTGCCTTGACCTCAAACTCCATTGTTTAGTTCTGATTTTTTTTAACTTCATATAAATGGAAACATGCAATATATACTGTTTTTCCCCCCTGACTTTTCTTTTTTTTCACTCAACATCCTGTCTGTAAGTTCTATTCAGTTTATTGGATGTGGCTGAAGACTTCATTTTCATTGCTGCCTGGTGTTGCTAGGTCATAAAGTATGCCCAATTTCAGAATGATACTACAAAATGTGGGTCATGCTGTGATAGTAAGGTTTTTGTTTTGTCATGTTTTGTCTTTAGTTTTACCTCAGAAAGTCATGAATCTTAAAGTGAAAATTTATAAAAACATTAAAAGGATATTCAAAGGATATTGGATATTCAAAAGAATAGCAGATATCTATTGTAATTATCTTACCAAACTCAAATGTAAAAGTTATTTTTCATTTTAAGAATTAACTTGGCAAAGGTCATAAAGTACTGAATCATTTTAACAAAAGAGCTTCTACTTTGTATAGAAAAGAAGGAATACATACAAAAACACTATGCATACATAAGTGTAAAGCATCTTTCATTTTATATGCAATAATTCAAAGAATTTATTATGACCACAATTTTACCTTTTAATACAAGATAAGGGAGATAAGAAGATATTTGTAATCAGATGGAATTTTTATTTTACTTATTCAATACTCCCTTTTTTAAACATAGTGTTTCCACGGACTATCATATTTTAAGTATAATCTGAAAGTATACTTATTAATATTGCTCATTTATTAATATTCACAAAATAACAATCTTTTCTCTATTCAGTCGAGTACATTTATGTACACTGACTCTTTTTATATAAGATTTATAATCACATAAACTAATCTTCCTTTTTTTCAGCAGTATCCATGCTAAAACCAAATAATTTTCTTCTGAGAAAAAAATTCTAACAGTGATCGCAGTTTGTATAATAAACGTAATGATGTCAGTTAAAGATTTTCAGAGGCAAATTAAGAATCTTGTCCTTCCTTTCCCCTGGAATTCTTAGTCAAGAAAAACATTAACATAACCAGGACAACTCTTAGAGAAACCAGGTGAATTAAAGACAGGTTGAGAAAGTGTTACACTGTGTTACACAGTGTTGTAACAACACAGGAGAATATAAACCAGGTGTGAAGTGGTGTGACATATACATCACTTCATGTGTTCAAGTTACACAGTAAAAGCATCCTGACTCTTCTTCTCAGGATTTTAAAAAAGCAACTTTTGAATGCTTCCAAAGACTAAGTCTACAAGAGTGACAATAATTTATTTGGAATCTAAGGATTTGTGCAGATATGTATTCTCATTTCTCTTGGGTAAATACCCAGGCGTGAGATTGTTGGGCAATAAAGTACATTATGTTTATCTTTATAAGAAACCACCAACCTATTTTCCAAAGTGGCTCTACATTTTGACTTTCTTACCAACTGCACAAGCTTACTAGCATCAGTTGTTTTAATGTTAGCCTTTGGAATGGTGTGTAAGGGTATGATATTTTGGTTTTAATTTTCACTTCTCTAATGACCAATGATTTTGAGCATTTTTCACCATCCTTTGGCCAGCTGTGTATCTTCTTCGGTGATGTGTAAGAGATGTGGGCATTCCTTATATATTCCGGATATAGGTTTTTTATCAAACATAAATGTATAATTATTTTCTTCTCATTGTAAGAGTGTACTATTATAAGGCCTTCCCTTCTTGGAAATTTGTTTTGGTTTGGTTTGCTTTTGTTTTTTTCTGTCCACTTCTGGGCCTGTGCCCAGCTAGGTGGGCCCCAGGGAGGGGGTCACCATTCACCAGCTCCCAGCTGGGAGAATGAGAAGGCTTTGGGCTAGCCCTCCAGGGTCATGGATTATGGAGTTTAAAGGGGCAGGTCTGGCCTTTCCTGGCACAGCGTTGGGGTATCCAGGTAGGGGCGTAGGTGGTGCCAACAGCCTAAGCTTTCCACCTGTCTGCCAGCCTCATTGTGTTTGGAGGGAAGTATTCTATTCCTTGCTGTTCACGTTGGGCCTGACTGTGTTGCTACCTGACTTCCAGCCAGCAGGACAGACTTCCCCATCTTCATGCGTGTACTGGAAGGCCTGGACCAGCCGCAGAACTTCGTCCATGGAGCGCCCCACAGGCAAATCATTGACAGTGATCTGGCGAAGGGCACCCTTGCCATCGATGATAAAGATGCCCCTGTAGGCAACGCCTTCATCCTCCTTCAGCACGCCATAATCTCGGGACAGGCTTCTGGTTATATCCACCAACAGGGGGATGTTCAGAGAGCCCAAGCCTTGTTCCTTCCTTGGAGTGTTGATCCAAGCCAGATGGGTGATCTGGGACTCTACAGAGACCCCCAGCAGCTCACAGCCCGGCTTGCCAAAGTCCTTGGCATACTCACTGTAAGGCATGATCTCCGAGGGGCAGGCAAACGTGAAGTCCAGCTGGTAGAAAAAGAGGACCAAGTATTTCCCTCTGTAGTCGGAAAGCTTCAGCTCCTCCAAGGTGGCCTGGAATCTGGGTGTGGGCTTTCCCAAGGGCGCGTTGCTGGGAGGTCAAGACTGAAAGGTGCGTGGACAAAAGGAGGACACACGGATTGCTGGACTCACCGACACGTGTTCTCAGCGACCCCTTCTCGGAATTGCTTTAATGCTATTACAATTTCTCCTTTCTTTATATGGGCGCCTGGGTGGCTCAGTTGCTTAAGCAACTGCCTTCAGCTCAGGTCGTGATCCTGGAGTCCCGCATCCGAGCAGGGAGCCTGCTTCTCCCTCTGACCCTCCTCCCTCTCATGCTCTCTGTCTCTCATTCTCTCTCTCTCTCAAATAAATAAAATCTTAAAAAAAAAAAAATTCTCCTTTCTTTATAGACATTATTTAAAATAATTTAAATTTAAACCTAAATTCCAGATCAATTAATACTTTTGTGTAAATATTACAAAACCGCTTTTTTAGATAACTGATTTTGTGTTGTATTTGATTAAAATCCACTGTGCTGAGATTTTTAAATGGCATATATGTACACAGGGTTATTCTCAGCTGCTTTGTTGCAAGCCTGAATTTCTCTCTAGACATGCCTGAACCATGATGCTGATTCATGGCCAATAAAAAATTATATGTGCTGCTTAGTGATTAAAATAATTCTGTAGTAAAGTTTGAAACATATCATGGGCCACCCTCTATACAACTTAAATATATATATACACACACACACACACATACATACGTAATATAAATTTCAGACTTAGAATTTCTGTTATCTTTTAGTTGTTTGAGCTAACTTTTACTTTTAGTTTTTGAGTTATTGAGCCAGATCATGTAGCCAAGCTCGGACTGTAAAACCAGATGGCATACAAAATACCCATTCTCAGATGAGACTGTAGCTTCTGAGACCAGGGTAACTGATATCTATCTTGGTGGTTTATGGCCCATAGATAAAATGTGTTCTGTGCCAATGAGGTGACAATTTGAAAGCTGTTTTTGAATGTCTCACTCCTGCCTGATAATTGCCTGTGTTTTTTTCCTCCTACTGAATAATATCCTTCACATTTATGTATACTCTGTAGAGCGTGATAAATCCTTCCAATAATTCAAGAAAGCATAATTATCGCACATGGCATAGCATATTACCATATTTTTGTGTGTTTGGTGCATTATCATTTGTTGAACAAGACAATCTCAATTAAGGTTGGAATGAAATTGAAAATTAGGTTATACTTGGTAACAGATTTCTAATCATAGAGAGGAAATTATTAAATATGTTATTTTATGTGATTTTCATTATTTTCTGCATTATTTTATTTCTATTTTTTTATTATTAAATATGTTATTTTATGTGATTTTCATTATTTTTCTGCATGTCCAATAGTATTTTATGAAAAAAAATTTTAAGGGTATTTTAATCCTACATATTTTACTTTAATTTTAAACACTGATGAATATCAATAATAGATATTCATAAAATGTAAACAATAGTTAAATGATAACCAGGCTATTAGTTGTCAAGCTTTTTGATAATTTTCTAGTAAAGGTTTTTTTTAATTATGGTAACAAAACTATTCAGAAATCAAATGTATCATGGCTTGCATCTTCACATGGTTGCTATTTTTTCTCTCATTCGTTAATTTTCCTTAATTTTATTGTGTTCACAAAGTAAATATCTGAGCTAGTTACTATCCAGACAAAACAAAGGAAAGCACCTGTGATGTTAGTTTCATTAAAAAGATATAGAGTGTTTAGGGTCTTAAATTTATCAATCATTGTCCACAGAATATAGTAGATGAGTGGTTGGATTTTGGAGGCATGAAGATTTGTGCTTAAACCCATTCTGCCATAAGTGACGTGTCCTGTGACTTTGGACAAATTACCGAACTATCTAAATCCAGTGTTCTCATATATAAGATGGCAATAATTTTACTTGAGGGGCTTAGAAGATATAAAACACACATATTGCTTTGTCATTTTCTGGCACAGAGTAAACAATTACAAAATATTAGCTATTATTTTATTATAGTAATTCTCCAGGCCTCGCAGTGTTTTGTGGAAAAAAAAAAAAAAAAAAGCTCTATTCTAAGGCTCTTGTCTTGCCTATCTCACTATCTATTCTTTTGTCCCAATAATTTCTCACGTTTCTTAACAGAATAGCTTCTTTGTATGTATATTACCATATATTTGATTGTGAACACTAATTGTTAATTCTGGATCCTTTCCTTTCTTCCTAACTAAGATTTGTAGGAACTTATTAAAAATAATCATGTTTTTTTTTGTTTTACTTTAGGGCATTGTTGTCTGTTTTGCTGTTGTTTTTGTAACTAGATTCCTAGTGCCAACATAACTTGCAAGTGGTCTTTAATTTTACTGTGCAATTGAACCAAAACAATATCACAGATACCATAGAGTAGAGACTATTTGTGTTTTTTTTATTCACCAATATTTGTTAGTAGCCTAGCACAGTGCCTGCAACATAGTAGCTGTAGAATACCTGTTGAATGTATGGATAAAACTAACATACCTAGACTACTCTTTTGGAGAGAATCTTAAAGAAAATGTTTAAGGATCTTCAGAGTTATTCTTTCAGGCTTCTTTGAATATACTATAGAAACTTTCATAGATATAGATAATATAGAGAACTTGTCAATGTAATTTGCTTAAACTCTTTGAATAAATAATATTTTAAAGATTTATTTGTTTATTTTAGAGAGAGAGAGAGCATGAGTGAGAGGGGCAGAGAGAGAGAGTATCTCAAGCCAACTCTGCACTGAGTGCGAAGCCCAACGTGGGGCTTGATCTCATGACCCTGAGATCAGGCCAAAACCAACAGTCAGACACTCAATTGTGCCACTCAGGTGCCCCAATATTTTAATTTTTAAAAATTATCATACAATGAAATAGTGTTGGTAATTTTAAGTTGACATTAACTTAGTTATTTACCGTGTGCAGTACACTTTGTCTTGCTTTACATATTTAGTTTATGTAATACTTAAAATGACATTGTGATCCAGTTTCTATTACGCCCATTATACAACAATGTACAGTTGTTTATCAAAGTTTATACAGTTAGAACTGTGATTTAAATTTAATCCTATATGAAAAAAATTAATCTTATATGACTTCAAATTGTTCAAAACCTTAGCCACTTTACTACTAGATTTCTTTAAATGCTTCTAAAAATGAATTTCTTAACCATGTATTTTGAATCTATATATACTCATCAACAGCTAGAAAAAAGATATTTTTGCTGAAACTGCATTATCATTTTTAATATAAAATAAATGTCCCTTTAGTCTGTAGAGTTTTGTCAGTCTTAGTTTTTGTGACAGTTTTTAATTAAGAAAAAATATCTTTTGTACCAAAGTGAAATGCATAGCAGTTGTTTTTTTTTTTTAAGATTTTATTTATTCATTTGAGAGAGAGAGTGAGTGAGAGAGAGAGCACAAGCAGGGGGAGAGGCAGAAGGAGAGAGAGAAGCAGACTCCCCACTGAGCTGGGAGTCTGATGCGGGGCTCGATCCCAGGATCCTGGGATCATGACCTGAGCCGAAGGCAGATACTTAACTAACTGAGCCACCCAGGTGCCCCAATGCATAGCAGTATTTAGTGATTTCTAAATCCTAGGAAGATGCATTTCTTTCCTTTTTTTATTTTTTAAACCAGAATACAGCATTTGTAAGTATTAAAGTATGTAATTATTTTGAAACAATATTTAATAGGATTTTCTCTTTACTGACCCAGACTATTTTAGAGAACTTTCATTTCTGGGGTAAAAAAAAAAAAAAAAAGTTCATCTTGACTTAAATGGGACAGAACATTGGATAAAACACAGGTGCTCTGCTGCCCCTATAAGGATGGCCACACACCAAACTACCCATCAGAGAAGCTAAATGCCTTTTAAGCCAGGAAGCAAGCTGGTATGCCATTGTAAAAGGTAGATCTCTGTATCATGTTTTCTGATTTTCTCTTGATTTAAAGAGTGGATAGCAATTTTATATCATTTTTCTATTTGCTCTACTTAACCTCTTTGTCTCAGCTTACTAGTCTCTTAAAGTGATAATAACAGTGTTGTTCAGTGTCATCAGAAACATACTAGGTGCCTCAAGACTGTTGAATCACAGACCTGTACCTCTGGAACAAATAATACAATATATGTTAAAAAAAAAAAAAAAGAAGAAGAAGAAGAAGAAGAAGAAGAAGAAGAAGAAAAAGATAGCAGGAGGGGAAGAATGAAGGGGGGGAAATCGGAGGGGTAGACGAACCATGAGAGACGATGGACTCTGAGAAACAAACCGAGGGTTCTAGAGGGGAGGGGTGAAGGGAGGGGTTAGCCTGGTGATGGGTATTAAAGAGGGCACGTTCTGCATGGAGCACTGGGTGTTATACGCTAACAATGAATCATGGAATATTACATCAAAACCTAATGATGTAATCTATGGTGATTACCATAATAAAAAATTAAAAAAAAAAAAAAGAAACATACTAGGTGCTTCAATAGTAGCCGTGATGATAATAGTAGTAGAAATGGGAGCAGCAGTAAACAGCAGTGGTGTTATTTAGCAGTAAGGGGGGAAAAAACACTTTATAGTCAATGCTCATGGAAGGACACTTAGAAATATTTACAAAACAATCTTTGTGGTGTTGCATCGGACTGGATGTGTGGTTGGGGAAGGAGGGAGCCCTTTCTCACCCAGTTCTATCCCATTATAGCATGGATCCTTTGGAAGAGAGGGAGTTCCATGCACTAAAAATAAGTCTTCCTTTTAAAAATGTGTGTTGCATAAATCGTGTGAAAGGATGCATGGGACTTCTTTTGAACTGTCATGAATACGCTTGAGGTTCATTAGGCTTTCAAGATGCTGTTTAAGTGCTTCGTTAGAAACCAGGGACAGTGGTGCTTACTTAAAGCGCAGGTGCAGGGGGACCACTCGGCTTTCTCGTGAAGTGAAACCAAATTGCTCAGACTGAACAGTCTACTTCTGAGCTAAAAAAAGGAAACGACCCCATCCTAAGGAGAAGATACTGTTTTAATTTTATTTTTGATCATATTGTTACCGGTTTTGTTAATTCTAAGCTGAAAACAAAACTATCCTGGGAACAATGTCTTAGACCTTTGACACTTGTAATATGTGGGAAATAGATTGTAATTTGTCTCTTCTTAAATGAGATTCATTAGATCAAAAATTTAAAGTGAGAGATTGAATAAAAAGTAATTTTTAGTCTATAAATATAAAAGTTTAGAAACTAAATGTGTCATAGCTAAAAGATGCATAGTATTACACTGAATTATGCAGTATTATACTTGGGACTTGCTCCTTGAAACCAGACTGTTATTAGCTCTGTAAAAAAAAATGAAAGGTGTGCAGGACATTTCTTTGCAAAAAAAAAAAAAAGTACTTGTATTCTTTCTATTTGTCTTTGAGGAATTTAAACTTAGTTTTCAATGGTTTATACTTTTAGAAAAAGAATTTTAATTTAGGTCACAGTGGTCCTGACAAAATCATGATGTTACCTTTTTTTGAAAGAAGTACTGAGTGTCATGTAGCCGGATTCACCCCCAGTGCTAGCTCTTCTCTTCCCCTACATCTCCAAGGGGTTGCTGTGTTGTGTAGCTACTATTTGACAACTGTCATGATGCACTACATTAAATCTTAGCACATTCCAGAATTATTCTTTTTAGAAATCAAAATTAAGAAAGGAACAATGCAAGAATGTATGGCAATGTTAATAATTGACCATAATATATTTCAACTTCCATCACACCATCTTGATGCAAACAACTACATATATCTTTTCATTTGCTCCATTTCGGTTTTGTAATTTTTTTTTAAAGATTTTATTTATTTATTCATAAGAGTCAGAGAGAGAGAGAGGCAGAGGGAGAAGCAGGCTCCCCGCTGAGCGGAAAGCCCGATGTGGGACTTGATCCCAGGACCCTGGGATCATGACCTGAGCCGAAGGCAGACACTTAACCATCTGAGCCACCCAGGCACCTGGTTTTGTAATTTTTAAATAAAATTTTATAATTTTCTTGTATATATATCCCATGCTTTCTGATTGAATTTATTTCTGCATCTTTTAGGGTTCATTTTTTTGTTTGTTTTTTAAATGTTGTGAACAGGTTCTTATTTTCCTTTCTACTAGCAATAAGAACAAGCATTTCCTTGATTTTAAATGTTCATAATATACTTTTTCAATCCAGTGAAACAATCTTATATTCAGGAGCCTTGAATGTGTCAGTCTTGTCTGTCTGGATGCAGGGTGGGGGTGTTTGTATATTATAGGTGAAGGGGGTAGCTCATGAAAATAAATGTATTCACTCCACAAATAAATTATTTTATGCAATTCTGAACTATAAGGCACTGTGTTAATAATAGCAAGGATAAAAAGAAATAAAAGGTATGTTTACTCATTCTAGGAGTAATTTGCTACTTAGAGGATTAAGAAATAAAGGAATAAAAAAATAAGCTAAAAAATATGCTACAGACCACATAGCTGGAACACCTACTTTATAATTTAAAATTTAGGGAATTGGGGGATTGAATCAACAACAACAAAAATATATTATGCACCTAATATGTATTGGAATTTAAATACAGGTATCTCCCTGAATCTGCACAAGAAGCCTGCTGAATAGGTATCACTACTCCTAAACCTAGACACAGACTGCCTTGGGCAACATAACAGCAGGGCCAGATTGTGATTGCAGGTCTCATTGAAGTAATTGAGGAAACTTTTATGGTGAAAATTAACCTTACATAGAAATAAGAGTAAGGTATATATAGAGAGAAAGTTTGAGAGGATATTATTTTACTTACTAATGCAATCATTTACCAATGAATCATTTAATCATTTACTAATGTAATCATAATTTTAATGAATCTTTCATATATATATGCTACACATATATGTTCATATATATGTATATAATGTTTCTAAAGTTTGCTAAAGGTTGATTCTGTGAATAAGGGAGGAAAGGGCAAATTGTGTATAAGATTGTGATTCCCAAGAGTATGTCTTACTCGTCTTCAAATACCCTAATCCTATCAAAGGACATTCTCATTAATTATTTCCTGACTAAATACCTGAACTCACATGAGGGAGACAGATATAAAAACAAATAAATTTAATAGGATTTAATTTAATAAATTTTAGGAGTAGAATGTATAGGCTGTAGTGAGGTTACAAAGAAAGAATTAATTATTTCATTTGAAGAGTTCAGGGAAGGTAACAAATGAGTTGAATATTGGAAGATGAGTAGTTGCTGGCCAGTAAATAAGTCATTTTGGAAATTAAGAAAAACCCTAAAAGGCGCCTGAGTCATGAAATATGGTGCCCTGCAGAACTATAGATATTTTGATAATCACTCTGGCAGCCATGGAAAAGATAAATGGGAAAAAGCAAGTTAGGAGGCAGGGGGATGAGGTTGGAGAATATAACAATAGTTGAGAGAAGAGAAAATGGGAGTCTGAACCAAGGCATTAACTGTAGAGTTGAAACTCTACACATGAACAAAAGGTGAAAAAATACAAAATTTAGCACTTGTAGGAACAGGGATTAAAAACATAATCAAGGTTAAGAGATAGTTCCTGGGTTTATTTCCTAAGTGATTGAGATGGAGGAAATCTCTATAGTCAAGAAAAGAAAAAGAGGAATAGTACAGAGATACCTATGGCATTTTTTAGTGGAGTTATCAAGCATCAGGATACAGAGGACAAAACTTTTGAAGTTGCAATGGGCAAAATAAATAATCTTCAAAATCCCCAAAAAGAGATGGAATTTGAAACATGGGAGAAAACAAGACAAAAAAGAGGAGTGCATTAGATCAGGTGGAAAAGAGGTCTTAGGGAAGAACATGGGGCATAGCAATATATAAAAGAAGCAAGCAAAGAAAGAACATTCTGTGAATGAAGCTGAAAATTAATAATGAGAGAAAGTAGGAGATAAGACAGAATATGTTATACCAGAAGCCAGACAAGGGCATCATTTCAGGAGTACAGATTTAAAATCTCTCGAGGCATCTACTGACCAAACCAGAGGCAGTCATAATACCTATGATTAAGACATCTGAAAGTGAAATTCTGTGTGCAGAGAATGCTTGAGATCTCCTTTTTTCAGGCCAGAATCCACTAACAACTCATTGATTTGCTAAATCCTTCTGAGATTAAATGGATCCCTTTGATCATTACTAAAATAGTATAAAAGTAAAAGAGACTCCATCATTTCAGATGCCTAACATCATCTCATTAAGTAATGGGATTATCAGTTGCTTATAGAAAAGTAAGAACAATAGAATATGATTAAATGGAAAGATATGTTATACAAGTAAGTGCTGAAGAAGTCCCGGGGCCTGAGAAGTCAATTTCAGATGAATCAGATTGAACAAAAACAAGAAGAGAATGCCATGGTTTCCTTGGGAATAGTGTTCAGTGGAATTATTGGATAGATATCTGGTACTTGTGGGTGGAATAAGTGAGCTAAACAGAACACAATGGAAAAGAAGTATAGAAAAGTATAGGAAAGAATAGTTCTGAGTAATGAAATGACTTGACTTTCAGTGCTCATTATACCTTCAACTTCTCATCCCCAATGAAATGAGTCACACAATGTATATAAGGTGGACAAATCTGCATTGATTCTTGAAACTGCATACATATTGTATAGTACACACAAACGAGGTTAAAAAATAATGCTGAGACTGACAATTTGCCCTCATAATAAAGAATGATGTCTCAGAAAATAATTCGAAAACCTTTGTAAGCATTTCACTAATACACAGATTTGACAGGTGTGATTAGATGGTGAGAATAGCCAAAAGACAGGCAAATGTGGGAAGAAGATTTGAATTCTTTAATGCTTTAAAGCAGACCATGAATGGTTCTGGATCAGGCAGAGTTTGCCCGGTGACTTTCCTAAGCAGGTACTACACAGAGGAGAGTGGGGAAGATGTTCTTTTTTGAAAGAATGGGGGAATAAACGCACAGGAAAATTGGATTTTTCACATAATTAAGACCTGGTAGGGGAAAAAGTTTTAAAAGAAAGCTGTATGCAGAAACTGGCCATAGTAAAGAGTTCTGCAGAAAATGAAAAAAGTGTAATGAAGATAAATGCATCCAACATCTTCAAACTGCTGGGCCCTCCAATTTTTTCTCAGGGTACTTAAGCCCTTGCCAGACAAACAAATGAAAATTAGCAAATCTCTTATCCAGAAATCGTGGTGTTATTCTTAAGTCTTACTTTCTCATAAACCCCAAAAGTGGCTATGGTTCCATGACCCAAATCCAAGACTCAGCCATCCAGCAGCTTTAATGCAGACTCGATCTGGTAAATTCTGTTTCTAGTCTTATGGTCTTACAATACATTAACCATAAATACAATGAAAGTTTCTTTAAGCATAATAAGGATATTACTTGTCTGCTCAAAATTCAGTGGTTCCCCAATGCTCAGGGTTAAGTCCAGACAGCTTAACGTTGTTTGCAAGTCCTTCCTGGGTTTGCTGCTGAGTATCAGCACAGCCTCATTTTTAGTAAATGTGCACTTTGAATTTTATCCTCTAACCGTATACAGATCTCCTTATAGATCAGTAACAAAGCCGTGCTCTTGGCTCTTTTCATGACTTTGAACATCCTCTTTTTACTTCCTTGGACACTCTCTTCACACTCTCAACATCTTAAGCTATATGAATTTCTACTCTTTGAGGGTAATATAATGAATGAATAAAAACTTGTGTAACAGTCAGATCTGGTTTCAATTTCTAGGTCTTTCATTTGCTAGATATGGCACCAACCCATGTTTTCTTGTGAAGATTGAAATAGATTAAATTAGATAATGAAGGATTACACTTGGCCCAAAGCAAGCCCTCAAGAATATGTTAGTAGTAGTAGTAGTAATATGATTACTACTAATTAGTTTTGTGAAAAATGCTGATACTTATTGGAATGCAAAGCAGAGCTTGACCTTAATAATGTATTTCATGTTCATTTGGATTATTTGATTTATTAGAGAAGTTGAAGAAATGTATGTAAAGAAGCTTATGAAAAATGATTTGTAAATTCACCAAGTGCCCTGTTTTTGCAGTATTCTTTGTAGTTTAAAACATGGGAAAGTTTGAAAAAAAGCTGTCACTTATTATCAATCAGTTATAATCAGCTATTACCAAATCTATGAGGGCAAGGCTGATACAATCAGATATGAAAGTCTACTTATCTCAACTGAGGAATGAACTATTGTGACTTTTTAAATCATTATCATCAGTATAAGTAAAGAAAATAAAAACACCATTTACTGGCCAGAAAAATAAGAGAAATGGCTTTTCTAAGTCCATTAATAATAATATTTATATCAAGCTGTCTTCTCTGCAAAGGAAAATTTTCATATAGTAGATTTTTCCCTTGTTGATTGTCCCAGGTGAACTGTTCTAGTTATGAAAAAAACAGAAATGTGTTTGTGTGAACCATAATGACAGCTTATTTCACAGAGAAGAAATAATGATGAGACCAGACAGTCCAGTGCAGCTGGTCTAAATTGCTACCTCAAAAACTATCATTATTAAGTGATTATCAAATGGTTCACAATTTGCCCACCACCACCAATCAAGAGACATTTGCTCAAGCTACATTCCCTTAGACAAAAACTAAAAAGTAATTATTTTCTTTTAAAAACGTACATCAATTTCACCACAATAAAAGTTACAAATACGAAGAAGGGGAATTTTTTCCTAATGTGCAGTTGTTATTAGTCTGCAAATATAGATGAATGTGAAGCAAGAAAACCCCCCAAATCTCCAATATTAATAATGGCTAACCTAAACTACTGTATGCACACAAACACACACACACACAGAAATAAGAAAGCTAAATTGAAATACCAGTTTACGGCTAAGTACATTTTCCTGAAAGTACTTTTTACATAAAGTAACTAATTTAAAGAGACAAAGGTAAAATGAACAACTAATTATCACATTTTACAATGATTAAAATAGGATTGAGAACAAGCAAATCTAAAATATTTTAAATACAAATACCTAACTTAAGAAATAATTATAATATTTATATTTGTTTATATCAGTTATTTTCAATAGGAAGCTTTGTTACCCCCAACAAGTATTTAAACATTGCTGAGGGAGGGGCACCTGGGGGGCTCAGTCAGTTAAGTATCCGACTCTTGATTTTAGCTCAGGTCATGATTTCTGCCTCCTGGAATGGAGCCCTACATCAGGCTCAGGCTGGGCATGGAGCCTGTTTAAGATTCTCTCTCTCCCTTTTCCTCTGCCCTGTCATCCCTCCCTCCCACCTCCAGCTCTTACGCACATTCTCTCTCTCTCTCATTTCTGAGGGATATCTGAAAATCATTGCAAAATGATTGTTTTAAACTACTGACATTTAGTGGGCAGAAGACCCAGATAGATGCTAGACATTCTCCATTGCATAAAACCATGCTATACAACAAAGAATTGATCCACATGATTTAGCAATGCCCTCATCTACTTCTAAGATAGATCACATTCTAGGTCACAAAACAAACCTTATTAAATTTAAAGAATAAAAATTGCTTTATGTTCTCTGACAAAAAAGAGAATTAAATATAAATAGCAGAAGGAAGAAAATAGAAAATGTTTTGAGCAAAATGAAAATTGAAACATATTAAATCTGCGGAATACACTTAAAACAAGATTGGAGATAAATATATGAATGCTTATTGAAGAAAATAAAGATCTCAAGTCAATAATGTAAGGGTCTACCTCAAGAAACTATTAAAAAAATAGAAAATTAAACCAAAGCAAACAGAAAGAAGGGATTAATAAATATAAGATCAGAAATCAATAAAATCAAGAATGAAGAAACAGTACAGAAAATCCAAGAAACCAAAACTTCTTGTTTGACAAAAAAAAAAAATCTATAAAATTGATTAAATGTCTAGTTAGTTTGACCAAGAAAAAAAGAGAGAAGACACAAATCACCTACATCAAGACTGAAATAGGAATTACCACTGTAGATTCTATGGATATTTAAAGGATAATGAAGGAATATTGAAGAGAACTCAATTGACAAAACTTGACAACTTAGATGAAATGGATCAATTCCTTGAAAAACACAAACCGAATCCTCACCCAAGAAGAAATAGATAACCTCAGTTGTACTAAATTTGTAGCTAAAACCTTTCTGGAGAAAGGGGGAGTCAGGCCTAGATGGTCTCACTGGTGAGTTATACCAAGCATTTAAAAAAGAATTAGTTCCAGTTCTTAAAAGTGTCTTCCAGAAAATGTAAGAGAAAACAACACTTCTCATCTCACTTTATGAGGCCAATATATCCTGACACATCAAAGATCTTTAAAAAAAAAAAAAAGATCAATATTATTCATAAAAATAAATGTAAGAATTCTGAAGAAAATACCAACAAATTGAAATAATTTATAAAAACAATAACACATCAAAATCAAGAGGGTTTATACTAGGAATGCAAAGGCTAGTTCAACATTTAAAAATCAATGCAACCCATCATATTAACAGAATAAACAGGAAAAAAAAACATAAGATCATGGCAATAGGTGAAAAAAAAGTATTTGACAAAATTCAACATTCAGTCATGATTTTTAAAAAAAATTCTCAACGAACTTCAAATAGAAGGGAACTTCTTCAATCTGACAAAGAAAAACTACAAATATCTACAGCTAACATCATGCTTAATTTTGAAAGGCAATGCTTTTCTCCTTCAATCCATATGTAAGCAAGGACATTTTTCTTAATCAATCCTATTCAGAACTTTTCAAAGTTTTGAGACCTAATTTTATTCTTATTCTTGTTATTATTACTCAAAAAACCCCAAAAATAATATTGTACAAAAGAAATACTTTTATAGTCTACAGGCTAATATCTAAAATTTGAATGATAGTCCCAGCATCTATTCTATCTGAATCTTGCATTCTGCATCTGTAAAAAAGAAACTAATTAGCTGAATGTATTGTTAAAAGAGAAGGAATGCTTTGTACATTGTAATAATGTGTTACAAAAAAGAAAAATGAAGTTCTTTTCATGTGAAAATTATAAGAACTCCCAAATTCAATGCAAATTTTTTTCTGTCCACTGGAAAAGTCATGATAGAAAAGAAAATTAATTACAAGCTTTTCAGCAAATATTGAATGTGCTGACTCCATTGGCAATTAAAATGAAGGAGAATTAAATTTTTCATAGTAACATGGTAAGAGATATATCAATTAAGAGGAAGAAAGGTAAAGTTTGAGGGAAAAAATTACCTTGAGTATGTCAAGAGTTTTAGCTCACTGTTTTTAGGTACAAAAGATATAAAAAAACCTGAAGCTATTAAGTCTAAACATATGAAATAATGGTAAAGTAAATGAGTGTTTGTGCTATTGACCTTTTTTTTTTTCCAAAAATTGAAAAAATAAATACACATTCTGGGGAAAAAAAGTCATCAGTCACTTCAAGTTTTAAGCATGTTAACAAAAATAATTTCAATTAAATGCTGTTCAGTGCTTAGAGTTTTCTCTTTGGAAATAAAATTCTATCCCTTTAATAAGATATTTAGATATTCTAACAGTCGTATTTTTGTAGTAATCTAGTTAAAACTTAAGGAGAAAATCCTTCGTTCTAATTTATAGACTATATGCAGGAATTCCTGTTAACAGGAATTCCAAATATAATGTTCTGTCTCGCATTGTTTTACATTAAATATATTTTCAAAATATGATGTTTTAAAAAGTATCAAATGTATTTATCTTGGAGCACAAGAAAATATGAGACAACATTCAGGAGGAATCGACCAAATTGAGGAGCAGGTGTACAACATAGAGGATTTTTCTTTCCTTATAGGCCCTTTTGAGGAAAAAAAAAAATTATAAGGCCACTATACATCAAAGCTTAGGGCAATCACTTTGGAATCATTTATTATATATGACTTTCTTCTTCATAGTTTTTAATTTTTCTCCTGCAAATGGACTGTGATTTTATTCCCTATGGTTTAAGAAAAAGTATTAGGCAGTTTTTGGAGAGTAATGATAATTCATATTTAAGAACTGCTAAATTAAAATGGTCATTTCTAATTTGATCATTCCTCTTCAGTGCTGATCAAGTCAACTAAAAATTTAAATTATACATAGAGAAATAATAAATAATTAAATTTATGATGATCATTAAAATGATCATCAAAGTTTTGAAGTAAAGCTTAAAGCCCTGAAATTCCCCCAAAATAGTCAATCTAATATAATACTCAATAATGGGGCACCTGGGTGGCTCAGTTGCTAAGCCTCTGCTTTCGGCTCAGGTCATGATCCCAGGTTCCTGGGATCAAGCCCCACATCAGGCTCCCTGCTCCCTGTGTTCCCTCTCTTGCTGTGTCTCTCTCTGTCAAATAAATAAATAATATATTTTTTAAAAATTAAAAAAATAAAATAAACTCTATTATATTCTATTATGTTTGAAACCCAGTTTGAATGGAGACACTTATTTAGCAATTAATAACACCATTAATGGCATATTGTTATATCCAAATTATATTATCAGTTTGTTAGATACAAGAAAATACAAGCAATAATCAGTGAATAATTTTCTTTTATAACCATCCCAAATTCAAATTTACTAAAGAAAATTCCAGTTGTTTTGTTTAGAAGACATAGTGTCAAAAACAATAGAGTGAGCTTGAGACTTCATTATTTTCTTGCTATAACATGAAATATTACAGATATCATTAACACATTTATTCTTGGGAGAAACCTGGAAGGAAGTGGCACAAAATTCTCACTAGTTTTAGGAGGTGAAAATTGTGACAATCTGAATAAATAGTGTTAATTGCATTGTTAAACATTGGCATGCTACGTTTTACTACCAAGAAAAAGGAGTGAGTTGAAGAAAAAAAAAAACTTCAAAATACTTCTCATGCATAATTTATCCATTTTTATTATGAATTATTTCTCAACAAAAGAAAGGATGAGTGACTACAAGATTAGAAGGAAGAGAAATTTGGAAAAATATTATTCAAACAATCCATAAACATGGAAACACATACTCCATTTTATTTGCATTAAGTCAGCATAAAGGAAAATTCTGAGTATGTTGGGCATTTACATTTACTGGATCCTGATATAAGACCAGCCCTTAGCATCTACAGAGTTGGCTTAAGTATAAAAATGAAGGCCTACATACCATGTGTCTTGATATTTAAAATATATAAATCAAGTCATTAAAACATTACATAAAATATGTTCTATCCTCCCACCTTGAAAATTATACTTTCATAACAACCTGGAAGGCTAAGTTAGGGTTTAGAATTCTTGTACCCTCAGAATTCTGGACCAGAATTGGAGGCAGAAAAACAACTACCCAGGGTGGACATTGTCTCTTTAACCCTCGATTCCTCATCTATAAAGAGTAGCAGGGCTGGAGGAGGGCCAGAGAGAAATCCTTTGAATGATAGAGTACTGCCTTAAAAAATGGTGTTATCTTAATAATTTATTAGAGAACTATGAGGGACAGAACTAATATATTTCATGAGGGTTTGATATCAGGTTCAAAAGCAATGTATCTTTTATAATTTTAGTAACATAATTCTTGATTTCTACACTTTCATCACTCTACCACCCTACTAAAAAGCCCTAGAAATTTTTGATGGATTATTATCAAATTTGCTTAAAGTCTATTATGAATGACAGTATGCAGAAACAATGAAGATTAAGACCTCAAGAAATTGGGATAAATGAACAAGTCAAAATAGAGTGGGTAGGGACGCCTGGGTGGCTCAATCAGTTAAGCGTCTGCCTTCGGCTCAGGTCATGATCCCAGGGTCCTGGGATCGAGTCCCGCATCGGGCTCCCTGCTCCACGGGGAGCCTGCTTCTCCCTCTGCCTCTGTCTCTCTCTCTGTCTCTCATGAATAAATAAATAAAATCTTTAAAAAAATAGAGTGGATAAATCTACATTAAAATAAACTAAGTAATATGAATGAAAGGCATAAATTGCATATCTAATCAGACTGCTGAAATAATGCCAAAGATAATAGTGGAAAAGTTTAACACTTGACTCCAGCATTAAGGAAAAGTAAGGGAATGTTTGTCCTTAATGAAGTTCCTTAAAATACAATTGAAACCATATACCAAATGAATTGGAGGCAAATGAGCATCCTCCTGAGGTTACTATGTATTAATTCTTGATTCAAGAATATTTCTAAATTTTATAACTGGTTATTAATATATTTATCAACATAACATGTAATTTATGACTTCAGCAGCACTAAAATGATCCATACTCCTTAAAGTTCAACTCCACTAGCAAGAGGTTTATGTTGGGAGCCTCTAGACTCTTTAGCTTTGCTGTGTTAATGCAATCCTCATTTTCGTTGGGTCTTTTCTCAAGATCAAACAGAATTTGTTTGGTGGCAATGACATTGGGAGCCATATTTATATACATGAGTTCTCTATGGTGCTATTTGGGGCTGCGTGTGAGCTTGATTAACAACATGAAACTGAAACCCACTCCAGTGATCTTCTAGCTACTCCCTTGTTGTCTGGAAGAAGAACCTAAAGAGAGAATCACTACTTTTTTAAGAAAAGTGGCATCATCAATGCTCCTGGTAGCACAAAAGATGGTATCCATAGCAAAGTGTCAGAATGGGCTATTGGAAAATTATTCAGGGGGCGCCTGGGTGGCTCAGTTGGTTAAGCATCTGCCTCTAGCTCAGGTCGATCTCAGGATCCTGAGTTGGGTTCCCCGCTCAGCGGGGAGTCTGCTTCTCCTTCTCCCTCTGCCCCTGCCCCTGCTTGTGTGCGTCCTCTCTCCCTCTCTCTCGTTCTTACTCGCTCTCGCTCTCTCTCTCTCAAATGAATAAATAAAATCTTTTTTAAAAAAGTTATTCAGAACAGATGGACTTTGTGCTTGCATTTCAGAAGTACTTAATTTTACCTCATGTATATTTTCTTTTTATTTTTGTAGAAAACCCTAAATAACTCAAAAGACTACATTCAATGTGTATCAAATAAAGAAAATACATAACTTGTAACAAAACATTGTTACGTAGTTTAATTTGCAGCTGGTTTCCTTTCATAATGTACATGAAATGACATATAATTAGCAGTGTTTTAGAGTTAATGAAATATAATATATTCAATTCATAAGCACTACTTGAATACATTTCTCTTTGTAGAGTACGATGATTAGTAATGAGTTGATTATCAGTTCTTCCAGAAAAACTTAGGTAAAAATATAACCTGCTTATATGAATACGCCATGAGTTTCAACATTGCACTCTTTAGGTGTGATTTGTCTCTTATCAGTCCTGACACATTTTAGACTCACTGTATAGAGAAGCTTCAGTAAGTCAGGTTCATGGAAATATTGACTGGACTTATATACAAAGAACAATAGTTACAGATGGAGTTTAAGTCACCATATTAAAAGGATCAAAATCTATTTAAAGATGAATGTAAGGCCGCCTGGGTGGCTCAGTCGGTTAAGCGTCTGCCTTCGGCTCAGGTCATGATCCCAGGGTCCTGGGATTGAGCCCCGCTTCAGGCTCTCTACTCAGCGGGGAGCCTGCTTCTCCCTCTCCCTTGGCCTGCTGCTCCCCTTGCTTGTGCTCTCTCACGCTCTCTGTCAAATAAATAAATAAATCTTAAAAAAATAAAGATGAATGTAAATGACCTCAAATGAGCATCACTTTAAATTTCAAAATTCAATAAATAATGAAAATGTTATTAATGAATCTCTGAAACTATATTCCATATTGCTAAGACCATGTCACTGTAATATGAGAGCATACTACCATCTTAGGGCATTTCTACTGCTTTATTAACTTAAATTTGTAAAACCATTTAAAAGTTTTTAAGATCATGCACATGTCTACCCATTTAGCATCTCTATCTCCAAAAGAATAACTCAATATAGTTTAACTGTTTGTGTAGGCTAAAGAATATAAAACATTTAGAACTAAAATATATGCAAAAATAACTCCAGAATGATCAAAGCATATAAATTGTCCTTTCAATTCTTAGACATTTCATGCTATGGGATGGTTATGGTAGACTCATCTATTTTATATTGATTTACTTGGAACACAGGATTAACTGATAGTTAATTGCATCACTGATATAAATTTTGTGATCTCTGTGGAAAATCACAGAAAAAATATTTTCATTTGACTCATTGCTGCATACTAGTGCCATGACCATATTAATTTGATCCCATAGGAATACTACAACAGAAACAGAAGCTATGCCTACAACACTAATTAGTTTTTAGTACTTCATCAAATTTCTTTCCATTTTGCCATATGCCGAACTAAGGAATTAAATTGGGAAGTAAAGGGATTAACCATACTCACATCTCAAATGTATCAATGTGATGAAATTACCTGATTTTCACTTGTTTAATATGCATATTTAAATTTATATTATACCCATTTACATGAATATCTAAATCCTCAACACCTTTGTTTGCTTCTACCTACTGGAATAGTTCCTTTTTCTTTTAATCATGAATTGATCATGTAATTTCTATAACTTTTTTCTGTAAATCCAGTACCAATATTTATGCAATAACAACAAAATAAGTTTGAGGTATAACTGCAATAGTTTTAAAATATGGCCCCCCCCAAATTCTTTGGCATGACCCCTTTGGGTTTATGATTACTTCCATCAGTAGACTACAGTGGAAGAGAGGCTATGTGAATGCTGAGGCCATTTGGGCAGCTTAGCTGATGATTCCTATAAATATTCTTGATTTTTTAAAATTCTTCTTCCTTACAGTTAAGCTACATGGAAACTGTTCATTTTGCATCCTGATTTTATGGTTTGTTAGGCAGTTCCACAGAAGTACTCAGCATAGGGCTATTACCCACTACTGAAACAAGATCTTCTTGAAAACTCTACTCAACACTCTCTGAATTGAGTTTATTTAGTCTTGGTGGTGGGAATAGGCACTATTCCTGATCCCATGTAGGCATTGGGAACTGTTCCCTCTAATCCTTCCAGATCATTCTTTCCTAGACTCCTCATTACATGCACGTGCTGACCAGTTGCATCCTAGGCTGCATATCTGAAGCGGAGTCTCCTCAGATTTCTGGGGTCTTCCTCTGCACAGCTGCCTCCTCTCTTATACTCCGTTCTAATTCTGGCTACCTTGGTCTCCCTAGGGTCTCCGCTCTGTCTCCTCAGCTTAGAGAAATGAACTTTGGGCTCCTCTTGGATTCCACCCTTCCTAAGTGAAGTCCTGGAAACTCTGTTAAAACCATAATCAGGGCAAATATAGTCCCAACCTCTCATATCCCTTTTCTCAGGTCTCGCTTGACTTACTATGCTGCCTGATGCTCAGCATCTAAAATACCCTCATTTTATATGTTTCAGTGCTTTTTATTTATTTGCTTGTTTCAAGCAGGAAGGTAAATCTCATCCTTGTTCGTTCATCTTGGCCAGAAATAGTCTCAGCAATATTGATTTTGTTCTTGATTTTACCTCTCTGCTGATACAATGAGAAATAGAATTAGGACCAAAGAATTTTACTAACAATTTAATACCTGTTTTTTGGATTAATTGGAACATAGTACATTAAAAGCATGAAGCAATAAATCCATGACCTTTATATGCTATTAAAAAAGTATATATAATAATACATACACATGTAATTTTCTTTCTAGGCAAAAATTACACATTTAAAAACATTTCAGACTAACAGTAAAAAATTAAAAATGGAAATATTAGGCTATGAAATGTCATTAATTATGCATCTTAGAAATCTTGCTTTTAACATTTTATTAAATGCATAGATATTTCATACAAAACAGTTTTGCATGTTTTCTGATGAAGACAATATTGCAGAACAGGGAAAAGATGGTGATAATTTTAAAAAATATATGTGTGATATCAGTGATTTAACACTGACTTTTCTGGAAGTGGGTGGGCGATGTAGAGTAGAGGACATGGTCATTGGAAATGAGAAACCTGAGACTGGTAAACCAGATGTGTGGAAAGATCCTCTTTTGTGGATTTTTAAGTCACCAAAGTCATGACATTATTAATGCTGGAGAGAGTTATAGTAAGCCAGGAGCTATGAATTAGAGGCCCTGGCTAGAATGAAGGTATATGATTGCATTAGGATGGACTAGTATGGGATGTACTTCCAGAACTTATTTATTTATTTATTTATTTATTTATTTATTTATTTATTTATTTATTTATATTAAGTTCAATTAGCCAACATATAGTACCATCATTAGTTTTTGATGTAGAGTTCAATGATTCATTAGTTACACACAACCCCCATTGATCATCACATCACATGCCCTCCCCAATACCCATCACCTCCCTCCACCCCCCAAACCTTTTCATTTTTTTAAAGGGGGTGCATCACAGGAAGTATGTGGAAGTGATAATTCAGAGCAAGTAAGACATCCACTCTTACCCAGAACTGGAAGTGTAAAGATTATGGGAAAATTAAAATAAAATTTGTTTACTGAATGAGCCACAGTGATTCTTGATTGCCAAGGGGTGGGAGCTGGGGAGGAAACCTACTTTTAGAGAAAGCAAAAGAGTCAAAGGAAGGATTCTGCAAAGTGATTGTTGTTAGAGGATTTTGCGTCTGACAGACCTTCAGTTTCAGAGGGGAGAGTGGATGCATTTTCACCACCCAGAGTGGTGGGTGATGTTGTGGCCAGAACTCAGTGTGCCCCTAAGTACCCAGACATAAGTGTCTAGGAGATAAGAAGGATTGTATACTCTGGTGGGAATGAAAGGATGGCTCCTGATGGTCTCATAGGAAGACGTGGAGAATCAACTTTAAATTATTCATTTTTGAGACAGGGGTCTAGGTAACATGTATTTGTTGATAGATAAAATGGCCATACTGTTGTAAGGAGAACTTGGTATCCATGGAGAACCCTTCAATCCTGTTGTATCCTGGGATTGAGGCCTAAGTAACAGGCATACTGCGAGTATTGTTATAGTTGGATATTTAAAATTTATTGAAAATTTAACATGAAAATATCAGAACTTAACTTTTTGCAATCTCATTTCTTTCCTTTTCTTTCTTTTTTTTTCCTATTTATTTTAAAAATATTTACAACTGGGTATTAAAGAGGGCACGTACTGAAGGGAGCACTGGGTGTTATATGCAAGCAATGAATCATGGAACACCACATCAAAAACTAATGATGTAATGTATGGTGATTAACATAACATAATAAAAAAAATATTTACAACTACATCACACACTTCATTATTTTAGGAGAATTTTATAGTTATGTAGTGATATTGATTTGCAAACAAGTGATAATAGCTTGGCCATGAGCATAAGAAGGTAAATAAACAGATATTTATTAAACTCCTGCCAAGATGCTGGTAAACCAATAATTTGCAACTACATTAACACCACTGAGGAGCTTGTTAAAAAGATATATTCTGGAGCTCCAACCCAGAGATTGTCATTTAACTGTTATGGGATAAGAGCTCAAATTTGCATTTATACCAATCTCTCTGGGCAATTCTGGTGCAAGTGTTCAGGAGACTGGATTCTGAAAAAATTCCTTGCCTCAAAACACTGTAAGACATATAATAAAAGGAGACAAAGACAATGAATGCAATGCTCCACAGAAAATCATCATCTTTCTTAAAAGGTAAATGTTTTCTCAAAGAGTTAGATGCTAACATATGACAGAATAAAATTTGTCCCTATTGCATTTGCAAACAATTGGGAGATGAGCTCTGATGTGAGCATCTGCTTGCCCTTGTCTATGTATCTCACTGTTACTCCTATATAGCCCTCAGAGTTTCCTATCCCTAATAATCCACATTTTCTGTCTGATCAACTGAAAAAAGAGGAAAAACTAGGATTGGAACCTTGGAGGAAATAAAGGAATAGAAAGACATGTATAAAATAAACCCTATGATCCGTATGTCCTTGGGACTTGTTTAAAAACTGGCTATTTGCACTGACATATGTAATTGAGCAATTCCTTTCTCTTTCTAAACTGCTTCCTATAACACAGGAAGAAACAACTTAGGCATGATAAACACATTTACATAGAGCAGTTACCGAAAAACTGTAGGTCATATCAAAGTCAGTACAAGTCATTGAAACCATATTTTGAGTGCACCCCTCAAGGCATTTAGTAACCAATAAAGACCTCTTCACTCTGGAGTTTCTCTACATATTTATTTGTGAAATACTGCCAAAAGAAATCATATTGATTTGGTTTTATTGTCCTTGCAAATGTCCCCAGCTTCATATTTCAAAAGTCCTACAAGTTATTTTCTCAATCGCATAAAAATGTAGACCATAATACTGAATTATAAGAAAATGACATAGTGCAACATTTTAACAAAAATGAAGAATTCCACTGTAAAAAAATAATGCATTTGTCATTTTTGACAGGTTTAATCACAAACATACCACATACGCTTTTTGATGTATAAATACATTGTTAAGATGTTCTCAAAGAAAAAATAACTGCTTAATTAAATTACTTTCTTTCATTCAACAAACTTTTTGAAGTGCCTACTGTGTCCATTGATGGTTGTATAAGTAATAATACTAGGCCCTGACTTTGAGTTTTTACTTTCAAGTCATGGAAATAGATTATTAGACACAGGATAAAAATAAAAGTTAAAAACTGCATGATAGATATTAACTATAGGGTATGACAAGACTCTTCAAAATGAAATCAAATCAATAACTTGGCACTCAGGGAAAGTTGAAATCAAAAGGATAATTAGAAGTTTAGTCTGAAGAGATGGGGGGAGTGGATTTCAGGAGAGGGGGCTGTAGATGCATGAAAGACTAAGTCATATTCTCATAAAGACAGGTTTCTAAAATGTTTAGTATTTAATGTAAAAGGTAAAGTAACTAAAAGAAAATAGGCAGTTAATATGGCCTAGATTTTGAATGACCTTTTGGACAATGAAGTTGACAATTTCTCATAAAATCTACAGTGAATCATTTCTAACCATCCTGTTATGAAGAGGTGGTTTTTCCCCTTCTGTATGTTTTGTACCTCTTTTACCTACATCAGTGATCTTTCACTGGTTTTTATAAGAAATCCACATATGTAAAATATATTTCTTACCTATTATAGATTTTACTGAAATTTTGAGAAAAATAGGATGGCATCAGTTCACATATTTAAAATAATTATTTCACTTTGCTTCTCCTTTCGTCTTTCTCCCTCTCCAAATTTGTTTCCTTCTGTCATACAAATTAGTTTCCTTTCAAGCTTGGTACAAGTCGTCCCAGAATCTAAAAACTCGTGGATCAGTCAGTTAAGCGTCTGCCTTCGGCTCAGGTCATGATCCCAGGGTCCTGGGATCAAGCCTGGCATGGGGATCCTTGCTCAGCGGGGAGTCTGCTTGTCTTTCTCCCTCTCCTTCTGCCCCTTCCCCCTGCTCATATGCTTGTTTGCTCTCTCTCAAAAAACAAACAAACAGGAACAACAAAAAAACAGAAAACAAAACTGTAAAAAAAATAAGTAAAACTTGAAAACTAGAAAACTTATCAAAATATTTTCTCTCAAATGTGGGACTCTACTTAAACAAAATATTTGAGCCACCTGTTCAGAGAATACTTCCTAATCCAACTTATTGTATACTGTCCTGATACGAACACATACTACACGAATTCATTATGGAAAACCTCCCCTTCTCCTGATTGTTACTCTCAAAATATGTACATTAGGTTTTCGTGTGATTAAAACTTGCATAATAAACTGAACAGTAGTTACTTCTTTAAAATAAAATCAAAGTAAGCATTTCAGATGGAAATTTATTTTGCAGAAAGAAATTTAACTTTGGATCTTCCAAAATATACTCTTGTTTAAACTCACAAATGTTCCAATGAAATCCTTAAGAGAGTTTCATTAAAAAACAAACAAAAAACAAAGCAGAACAAAACAAAACAAACAAAACCTTCCATGAAAACAGATACGGGTGCTCAGATTTGGTACATTCTTTACTGTTAGCTAATTTCAGAGGCTTGGTTTCCGTATTTGTAATATGATATAATACCTACACTGTAGAGTGATTGTAGAATGACTGATAAGGTATATTTAGTGTCTAAGAGAGGGAATACTCAGTAATAGAATAAAAATACTTAAAATTTAATAAAATTTAATTTAAAATTCCCTAAAATTCAAACACACACGCACACACACACACACACACAGTGACAGCATTTTACTGCACACATTTTGGAGTAAAAAAAAAAAAAAATTAAACCAAATAAGTAACTGGACATATGCCCAAAGAAGAACCATCAATTTCAAAATGTACTTTCTCAAATTAGATATATTAGTTTTCTAATTTACTGTTCCACATATAAGCCAAGCAATATAATCAATACAGCTATATATTAAGGCTCCGTTATTCCATATATATATATATACAGTGACCATCTTTTCCCATATATTTCAGCTCTGCAATGGTATTTAGCTGTCAATAAAGTAACAGATTAGAGTTATAGCTGCTACATAGAATTAGAGGCATTCTTTAGAGGGACTAATTATTTTAATTCTAGGCTTCAGATTCGCCTGTCTAAAGTGAGCCACTTTCTGTTGTGATTGCAGGTTCATTTCCATTCTCAAACAGCGGTCTTCCATCTTCTGCTTCGCCCTTTGAGCAGAGCTGTTTGAGTGCATTTAGTTCGACTGACTTTACACGGGCTGCAGGTGCCTGTTCCCGCAGCAGCTACGCTCCACGGCTTACAGATGAAGCTCTGCCTAAGCGCCGTTTAATTGTCTAACGAGCTATCCTCTGGGCCTTGCATATATTTTGAAATGGACTACCTCAAAACGCACAGTGCAATGATACATCACATTAAATAAAGGTCTGTTCTGATTTAAATTGGATTAGTAGTCCCAGAAAGCAAAAGCGGGAACTAAATGAGAGGCTTTCAAGCTCTTAGGCCATCTAAACCTCTGGACGTTGATTATGGAGGGGAAGCTTCAGCACAGTCTGGTTGTCATAAAATGGCAAAGATTTGTAAAACCATCTGCTTTAAAAGACTAACCAGTGCACTAATTTTTTATTAATGAAAGCATGTTAAATAAAAAGGTCCGTTGCTTTTTAAAGGACTGAAAATGTTACCTTTACGAAGTGTTTTTTGCATCAGAGTTCTTTTGTTGTAAAAACCATCAAGAACTAGGGGCGCCTGGGGGGCTCAGTCGGTTGAGCGACTGCCTTCGGCTCAGGTCATGATCCTGGAGTCCCGGGATCGAGTCCCGCATCGGGCTCCCTGCTCAGCGGGGGGTCTGCTTCTCCCTCTGACCCTCCCCCCTCTCATGTGCTCTCTCTCTCAAATAAATAAATAAAATCTTAAAAAAAAAAAAAAACCATCAAGAACTAGAAACAAAATGCCTCTCATTGTTTTGTGAATTTTCATTTTCTAGAATAGCCTTAGCTATTCTGGCATTATGAAGTAGTTTATTGTGATTTTGAGATCTTTCATTTCCCTGCAGTCAAAGGAATTCCACTAAGAAACCGTACTTTCTCCCTTATTGTTTGATTCTATACTGATGGGAACTAACATATCCAGGATGCATTCCTTGGGCTCCAATGTCATCTAGCTTCCAGCTAGATTCACCGTTGGGAGGTGTTGACAAAAGAGTGGAGTATGGAGTGAGAGAAGCCATAGCATTTTCCCTCTCTTCTTTATTTAGATGGTGTTTTTGACAGTGGCTCTGTCTCCACCACGGCTCCAATTCCTGCTCAGCAGACCATGCGCTAGATTCTATGGGGTGATTCCTGCTCTTGGGATCTTATAATCCACTGTAGGATATTGAATAATGCCCTTCCCCCCAAGGATTTCCACATCTTATTCCCTGGAACCTGTGACTGTGTTACTTTACATAGCAAAATAAACTTTGTAGGTATGATTTTGTTAAAGATATTGAGATGGAGAGGTTATCTTGAATTTTTGTGTGGGACACATGTAATCATAAGGATTCTTGTAAGACAAAAGTAAGAGGGTCAGGGTAATCAAATAATACATTGAGTGGAATGAGAATGAAATGACAACATATCAAAATAGGGGGGATATACTTAAACTTGGTCAGAGGGGGAAATTTATAGCTATATTTAGAAAAGAATAAATATCTAAAATCAATATTCTTAGCTCCCTTTCTCAAAAGCCTTGAAAAAGAAAAGCAAAATAGAAGAGCAAAATAAACGGAAAGGAGAATAAGAGACAAACAATAAGATAAGAGAAGGAATAAATTAGGGAAACAGAAAAGCAATAGAAAAAAACAGTGATGTGGTTGTTTGAAAAGATCAATAAAATTGACAAACCTCTATGAAAACTGGCAAACAAACAAAAAGAGAAGACACTAATTACCAATGTTAGGAAGGAAACAGGGTATATCATTACAGATTCTGCAGAAATCAATCAAAAGGATAATAAGGAAATATTTATATATAAAATATATAAATATAATATATAAAATATAAATATAATATATAATAAATATAAATTTATTATAAATTATATTTATTATAAATAAATATAAATTTATTATAAATTATAAAATATATAATATATAAAAATATATATATATAAAATAAAATATATAAATATAATATATAAAATAAAAATATAATATATAAAAATTTAACAACCTAGATTAAATGGATCAATTTTACAAAAAAAAAAAAAAATCCCACAAATTACCACACTCACCAATCTGCAAGAGAATATTTGTAAGGTCCTATAACGATTAATGAAATTAAATCTGTAATTTAAAAGTACCCCCCCCCAAAAAAATTCTAGGCCCAAATTCTTTCCCTTGAGAGTTCCATCAAAAAGCTAAAGAATTGACACCAGTTGTACATAATCTCTCTAGAAAATAGAAGAGGAGATAATACAGGGGAACACCTTTATTTGATAAAGAGCACCTTTAAAAAAAGCAACGATAACATCATACCTCATGGTAATAAAAGACCATATGGACATTAAAAAGATAATAAAAGAATACTATAAATAATGCTATGCCTACAGATTTGCTAAACTAGAAGAATTGGATCAATTCCTTGGAAGACACAATTTGCCAAAACTCACACAAGAAGAAATAGTCAATCTGAATACTCCTAAATTTATTAAAGAAATAGGATCAGTAATTAACAACCTTCCAAAACAGAAAGCACTAGGACCAATTGGGTTCACTGGTGAATTTTATTAAACATTTAAGGAACAAATGGGATGCCTGGGTGCCTCAGTTGGTTAAGTATCCAACTCTTGACTTTGGCTCAGGTCATGATCTCAGGGTCATAAGATCGAGACCTGAGTTAGGCTCTGCACTCAGTGAGGAGTCTGCTTGACTCCCTCTCCCCCTCCTCCTCTACCCCCAACCCTGTTCTCTCTCTAAAATAAATAAATAAATCTTTTTAAAAAATTAAGGAACAACAACCAAAGAAACATTTAATGAACAAATTATACCAGTTCTGTAACAATCTTTTTCGGAGGACAGAGGCAGAGCTAATACTTTTTAACTCATTCTATAAGGTCAGCATTACCCTAACACTAGAACCAGATGATGACATTATAAAAAAAAAAGAAAACTATACACCAATGTCTCTCATGAGCATAGATATAAAAATCCTCAACAAAATATTGAAATGGAATGCAAGAGTGTATAAAAAGAATTCTATACCATGACCGAAAGGGATGTATGTAAGACTGGTTGACATTTGAAAATCAATTAATGTTACGCATCATAACAACAGGATAAAAAATTTTTTAAAAAATCACATGATCATACAAATGCAGAGAAAATGATGTGGAGAACAAAGGCAAAAGAAATGTAGAAAAAAAATAAATTTCCTTACAACTTTAAGCCTATTGACAAGTACTTGAGCCAGGCAGAGTGACCTTCTTCAAGGAGCTCAACTGCCTCAGTGTTAATACTTTGCTAGAGCAAAAGACAACCTTAGCTTGACATCAGCCAACCTCCAGGATCTTGTAAGTCTTCTTTAACATATAAAAATCCCTTTGGATTCCTTTATCTCTACCCTCAAGATATATTCCTTCAAATATATGGCCCACTGATATGCATCTGAAGGGTCTCATGACTAATATTTTACTAGACATTATTAAATGAATTTATCCTATCAACAGCTAGCCCCTCAAGGTCCAGGAAGTCTTGCTTCCAGATTCCTTAGAGACTTACACTATTCCCTAACCCTTGCTAACTAAAAAGCATATAATCAGTCATTCCTCATAATCTCAGTGCAGCTCTTTCTGCCCACGGGTCCTGTCCCTGTGCTTTAATAAAACCACCTTTTTTGCACCAAAGACATCTCAAGAATTCTTTCTTGACCATTCATTCCTGGAGCCCAACATTTCACATCAGAAAACATTTGGCAAAATCTAACACAATTCATGATAAAAACTCTCAGTAAGCTAGGAATAGAGGGGAACTTCCACAACTTGATAAAGGATATCTACAAAACCTAAAACTAACATCATACTTAATAGTGAGAAACTCAAAAGCCTTCCCACTAAGATAAGGTAAAAAGCAAAGATGTGCCCTTCACTATTCTTTTTCAACAGTCTATCAGAAGCGCTAAGCTAATAGACTAAGACAAGAAAAAGTATTAAATGTATACATATTGATAAGGAAGAAATAAATATATTTTTTTCACAGATAACATGATCGTCTACATAGGAAATACAAAAGAATTGACAAAGAAAAAAACTCCTGAAAACTAGTAAATGATTATAGCAAGGTTGCAAAATTCTAGGTTAATACACAAAAGTCAATCACTTTCCTATATACGAGGAATGAACAAGTGGAACTTGAAATTAAAAAACATACCATTTACATTAGCATGCAGAAAAAAAATACTTCAGGATAAATCTAACAAAGTATAAGATCTATATGAGGAAAACTATAAAACTGTGATCAATGAAATCAAAAGAACTAAATAAAGAGATATTCCATGTTTATGGGTAGAAAGACTCAACATTGTTCCATTTTAATAGCATTCTTGAAATGATAAACTGTAGAGATGGAGAACAGTTGTGAAGGGAAGTGTCTGGCAATAAAAGGGAAACATAAGGGATCCTCTTCATGATAGAAATGTTCTATATCTTCAATGTATCAGTATCAGTTCCTGGTTGTAATATTGTACTATACTTTCTTTTGCAGGATATTTCCATTTGAGAAAACTAGTAGAGTGTACATGGGATCTCACTATTTCTTACAACTGCATTTGAATCTAAAATTACTTCAAATGAAAACTTGAATTAAAAATGACTAAGGGCAAAAATGTAATATCAAATGGAGAAGAATGATGATACAATATAAACATTTTTTGAGAAAAAATTACAAAAATTATTACCAACAACCTGCAGGAAAATATATATTAGAAATTTTCGGGTGCATCCAAAATAACCCCAGATTCAAATTCTTAGTATTCAGTTTGGTAGTGCAGGACATCTGGTTTGCACCACTTTTCATTTATTTGGTGGTTCCATTTTATTCATGTGGTGTCTACTTTTTTTTGTTTACTTCTTTTTAAATATCCAGTTTGATCATTCTTATTTATAACTGAAATATTTGAGGATATTTACATCTTTCTGACATATTTGAATATAAAGTTACCATAATAGTATTTATTCTATACATTCTAATTATCTTTTGTTCTTCTCACTGCATTTTTCTGTCTCCTTTAGGAGAAATTAAATAATCTTGAAGGTTATTTCACACTTCTACCTTATTTATTATATCATCTCTTAGTAGTTGTACTAGAGATTACAACATGCAGAAGTGACTCTTAAAATATACCATATAATATGCTTTACCACTTCAAAATACCGCCGGAATTTACAGTATTTTAAAACCATTTATGCTTTCTCTTATATTGTTTTGATACTATCTGACTTTTAATGCCAAATATAGTATAAACTCAGAAGCACATTGTTATTTTTAATGGATCATTATTTTATATTTTACTTTTACCCATATGTTACCTTATATAGGGCTATTCATTCCTTCTTGCAGTACTAGGCTGAATTCTGAGAATCTGAACAAGCCACTACCTTAAATAAATGAGCTGAAATTTACAGCTTATCTAAAATAATGCGAGGAAAGTAAACACATGGAAAGGGTAAATGGAAGGAAAGAAATAGTAGAAGAACGAGTAGAACTGATAGTAAAGACTTCATGCAAATAACATCAGAGAAATTGAAATTGGTGTAAAATCAGAGGGTGGATAGAGAAAATGCTGAATACACCTTAAGCAGAAAAACTAACTGGACTAAAGATGTTATGCAAATGGTCTAAAATGTTATACATGATGATAAATCATATTTTCTTCACAGATGTATTTGTATGTTTTTAGGTCATTATTTATTGGAAACCCAAGCAGAGAAACCAAAAAATCTTGATTGAAACAGATAACTAAAAATAAGAGTTTTGTTAATTTAAACTATACAATCAGACCCAGCAGCTCTGATTTTATTTTATTTATATTTGAATCACAAACATTTTAGAAACTTGAATTACAATAATTGAGCATTGTTTAAAAGTACTGATTAAAGGGGTTTTTTTTAAAGATTTTATTTATTTATTCATGAGAGACAGAGAGAGAGAGAGAAAGAAGGAGAAGCAGGCTCCCAAGGAGCAGAGAGCCTGATGCGGGACTCGATCCCAGGACCCTGGGATCATGACCTGAGCCGAAGGCAGACGCTTAACCATCTGAGCCACCCAGGCGCCCAGTACTGATTAAAGTTTTAAGCAAACAGTTACCTTTCATTTTTTTTAAAGATTGTATTTATTTATTTGATAGAATGAGAGAGAGAGCATGAGGGGGCGAGGGTCAGAGGGAAAAGCAGACTCCCTGCTAAGCAGGGAGCCTGATGCAGGACTCGATCCCTGGACTCCAGGATCATGACCTGAGCCAAAGGCAGTCGCTTAACCAATTGAGCCCCCCAGGCACCCAACATTTATCTTTTAAAATACATTTTGTACAGCATTTGTAATATTTTAAAATTTAAATGCCCTTTAAGAATGTTTTAGGAAAAAAGAGAATGTTTTAGAAATTCTTGGTAGAGATTGGAAGATAAAAAATGTTTTTAAAATCCATTTTTCATAAGCTTTATAAAATATTGTATTCCTCCAGAATTCTAATATAGTAGAAAACCCCCATGGAGTACAATAAAAAGATTTCTATAGAGTTCATATGTGTTTTTTTTCCTAACTAATGGAAAACAAATGAAATGATGAAAAAGTCACATTAGAGTCAGTCACACATCATAAATTGCCTTTCTTAGTGTGTCATTGTATAAAATGACTTGATGTGCCCCAGGGGAGAATTCCATTAGAACACATACCCTTTTCATTCAGAACCTTAGCTTCACAAAGCAGGAATGATAGCAAAGTATAGTAACCCCCATCTGAACTGCTTGATGTTATAATAGGTGTAGGCAAGTATAGTTGGAAATCAGTGAAAAGTTATAAAAAAATGGATAACATCCCTTCTATAATAGTCGATGTATAACAAAAAGATTAACAGATTTCCAAGGTCCTATTTTCTATTATTAGACTGCTTAAGAATACCTACCAATTACCTTAAAACACATACAAGTTCTTTTGTAGGTGAAGGGTAGCAATATTAGAAACATTAGTCATAAAAATATTAAATTTTCCCTTTCTATAAACTCATCATATGAATGGTTTAAAGTGATGGGCTCAATGCCAATGAACCTCCCATTGAATCCCGTATTTGCCTGATTCTAAATGGTTCTCTGTCACACACATACACACACAGACACACACATACAATTTTAAAATCCTCTCAAAATGAAAACAAATGGAAAGCATTTTTGCATTCATACCATCTGCTACATAACACAGCTCATTTAACATAACTCCCCCCTTGGCTTTGCAAAAGGACCCCCACTGGTTTGTATACCATCTAATCCCAACAGGCATCATTCATATAGAATTTAACTTGCATGACCACATTTCACAACCTTAGTATCTTTCCTACCGTTTACTTTTCATTATAATGACTAAAACTTTTCATATTGATATTGATGGACACTTACACATGAAACAAAATTGTAAAAGTGGTTTCCATACTGGTGGCAGTAAAATTTAAGTTGCTAGCTAGACACAGTAGGTACCATCATTTGATCCTTTTGTCATCTGAAGTATGTGTGCAGTCTCTCCTTATTCAAAGCTACTTTTAAAACTATCCTCTTATTGATAGCTATTGTTTAGAAAACCCATCCCTTAGTTGTGAAAGACACAAAAATAAGAACATCACATTAGTAATATGAGTATACATTGTTACCATCCTTATTTCTACTCCCACACCATTTCTACTCCATTTTTATGGAACTTCGAATCCTTTAAAGAACATTTTCTCATTTTTCCCACTCCATTCGCCTACCTTTTAGGTGTTGCCTAGTGACTACTTTCATGAGTATCCGATTTACTATCTTTTTGTCCACCACATATATTGTGATTTTGTTGCACAAACACATTTTCAACACAGTAATTTTACCAGCATTTCCTTATGCTCCACGGTTTGAATAGTCTTTTTCTTCAACTTTTTTAGCTTCCCATGCTGGTGGCTAGACTCTGGCCAAGCGTCATTGAATAGAAACACAATGCAACCAGACTAAAACATAGTCATGTAGTAGATGCATGTGCATGCACACACACACATGAAATTAATTTTAACTGTGTATTATTTTTAATACATACCAATGTATCCCAAATATTTTGGACCTTGTTGAAAATTCCTCTGTAGACAAATGCCATTACTTACAATATGTTCCATCCATTAATCTGTCATAAATAAGTACCCTGAAATTCAGGAACACCTGGGGGAATTGAGACAATTACAAGTAGGACAAAATCTATATTCAGCCACTCTGATAAAAAGTTTTTTTGAAACAGGAATCAGTTGAGTTGTAAAATGTGGACTATTTTTTTTCACAAGAGGAATGAGATGAATACCTAAAATACTATTAACAAGAGAAAACATGTTTATTCTTTTTATTGTACTGTAATATAATTATTTTTGGCATTCCAGTGAAATGTTCATTTCTTTGAAACAATCTCAATTAAAATGATTATAGAATATGGCTCTCAGGAAAAAGCTCATAATCTTAATGAGATGTTGAAACACGCAAACTATAACAAATAAGACTATTGTTCCTTCATCTGTTACACTTTTTTTATTATCACATCATATTTTTCACATATATTGCCAGTATTTTAATATATTTTTGGAAAGTTGCAGGAGTGCTTATTATTACTTTCTTCTGCTCTTAATCAACAGCAGCTTTTTCTCTGTGTCTCTGTTTTGAAAAATTCCAAACTCCATGTAACAGCCCTAATTTCCACATGTCCATTATCAGTTCCCTTTAGTAACAAAAATTTTACGCTTTATCTTTTAAAGTAAGTTTGGATTCCCTTTTCTGTCGAAAAATATTTTAGTATATGAAGACATAGTAGTTAATTTAAAAGAAACATACCTAAAAAGAGACTGCCAAGAACTGACACTTCTAATTTCTTAGTAGCTATTGAACTTCATAAAATTATGAGATTAAAATAGAAGTTAATTATAATATAACAATATAAATAATAAAATAATATAGACAGAAATACAGGCATCTCAATTTTTATAACTCCCTTTAAGGCTGTTTTATTGAGAAATTAAAATATATATGTAAATTCTGTAAAAAATGTGTATATATACATTGATCTCTACCTCCAAGACTAAAAGGAAAAAGCAAACTGACAAGTGGGGAGAAAAGGGTTGCTGTAGGAGAGTAACCCATCCTCACCTTGATAATGCATGAAGAGAAGACAATGAAAAAATGACTTTGTCAAGTTAGAGAAAGACAAATGCCAGATCTTCCAACTCATATGTGTAATTTAAGAAATAAAACAAATGAACATGGGGTGGGGGGCGCAGAGGGAGGCAAACCAAGAAGCCGACTCTTAACTATCGAGAGCAAATTGATGGTTACCAGAGGGGAGGTGGGTGGAAGTATGGCTGAAATAGATGTGGGGGATTAAGGAGCACAATTTCTGTGATGAGCACTGGGTGATGTATGGAAGTGTTGAATCACTGTATTGTACACCTGAGACCAATATTATACTGCATGTTAACTAACTGGAGTGTAAATAAAAACAAAAAAATGAAAAAAAAATGACTTTGTCAAAATTACTTTGTAAACATGCTAATCAATCTCCCTGATGATTTCTAATAGAGAAAGATCATGTAAAATTTTAACTATGGAATGCTTTTAGCACAATGCTCTGGCCTGTCTGGGCTGCTTATGATAAACAAACCTGGAATTTATGTATTTATGAGACATAGCCAGTGGTATGTTGAAGTTGGCTCAAACCGGTTCATTGAGCACCAGCTGTATACATACATTTCCTACTCCAAATCCACTGGTAGTTTAGAATCATCCATAATGTATTCACATCACAAAAATTAGCATGTGCTATAAATTAAGACTATTGTGCCATTATCCAAAAGCAAGCTGTTAGACAGACAACAACAGGTCATATCTGTTTTCCTCCTTACATTTGGTTCTATTTTAAAGAAACACCTCCTTTTTTTTTTTTTTTTTTTTGGTGCAAAATGGTAGTGTATTAAAGCACAGGGACAGGACCAGTGAGCAGAAAGAACTGCTGTGCCGGGGTTGTAAGGGGTGTCTGATTATATACCATGGGGTTGGGGAGGTAAGGAAAAGGGAGGTTTCAAAAGGATTTTCATATGTCAAAGAAGACTCACAGGATACCAGAGGCCTTGCCATTGTTGAGTTAAGGTTGTTTTTCCCTCTAGCAAGGCATTAACATGAAGATAGTTGGGAGCTTCCAGGAGGAACATAACACTCTGCCTGCTTCAAGTATCTGTCAATGGGCTGCAGGTTATAAGGACATTTAATTGTACCTACATTTCCTTCTGGAAGCTAAATTACTGATAGAAATGCTTTGTTCTTGTAGATTGCTAAAACATTTGTAAACTGAGGGACACTCAGGTCTTGCAGGATTGTGAGCTCTATAAGTTAACTATTTGTTTTTCCTTTCCTTAGCTTTAGGGCAGCCAGGAGTGCCTGAGGAATGTCACATATAGCCCATGGGGGGTGTGTGTGTGTCAGCTTCTGCTTTGTCCTCAGCTTGCCTTCTGTACCCTCATCATTTCCCCCTTGAACAATTTTGACCCTTAAATCTTAACGTTGTTGAAGGTGGAAGGTCTCATCTTCTGTAATGTCTTCCTCCTGAATAGGGGCATAGAGATGTCCCCAGCTGCCTCCCCCTTTTTGTAATCCCCAACATTCCCCAACTGACCAATATCGACACCCCCATCTTTCAAAAGAGTTCCTTCTCCCTTTCTGTCTGAAGTAAAATAAGCATCTTCTGTTAGGTCATTGTTTCTCATCTGTTATCCAGAGAATTTGCTAATCTTCCTGTAGCCCATGCATCTAATCCCCACTGGACATGGCCCACTAGAAAATGTCAGATTCATCTATATAATCATTAGAGTAGAAAAAGGAGATGTTTCAAGACCACCATAATTCCCTTTGTGTAAAATGATTGCCACATGAGAGACTTGTTGTTTTAAACATGGAGGAGGAAACAAGGAAGAACCAGGAAGCTGCATTGAAGTTCTTCAGATTCCATGATAGCTTACCTCTAAGCCATGTTTATATGTATCTTTTGGGTGATTAGGAAAGTTTGAAAATGGGTAACATCATTGCTTCTTGGAGCCAAATTTGACCATCTGACTCAGGATATTTTCAACAGATTGTGACGAGTGAATACATTTAGTAGCATGCACTGTTCCATCTTCCACTCTGCAGTTCACCGACTCAACCCTCAAAAGCCAAAAAAGGCGCAAGAAACTGAAGACCTAATAACAACTACAGAACATTTTGAAAAATCAATAAATCAGTAAAGGCTCCTTGGAAGCAGTCAGTATCATAAATTGGGGTATGTGGGTGTCACAGGGCAGGGCTGGTTGTGAGGCAGCAATGAATTTTCAAGCTGGGGAAAACACTTCTGCTATGTTTCTGCCCTCCACAATTCAGTATGAAGATAATCATGGCCTTAAGCTGCACCAACAGCACAAGCCATAGTGGTTACGGGATCAGATCAGGGCATTGTAAAAGCCCTGCTGAGGTGAGGATTTAATAAAAGAAGGTGAGGGTTGATGCCAGCAAGCTTTGGAAATTAACTTGACAAAAACTGTTTTCTTCCAAACCCCAAAGTTTTGACCAAGGATGAATCTCTGACAAAACTTGCTGCCTGCTGCAGATGCAAAGAGAAATAGATATGGAGTGGGATTTCCAAGAAGGCTAAGCAAAGAGCTCAACAAATCCTCTCCCAAACAAGCAAGAAAAAAAAAAATGGGCAAAGTGGTCAGAAACGATAATTTAAAGACGAAGGAAAGTGATGAAAAGGCATGTAACAATTTAGAAACATATATTCAAGAATATCTACTAAATCTCAGTAACAACAATAGGAGTATGGTATTTTAATCAGGGGTTGCTCCCCAGATCCATGGTGTGGATATTCTACGTGGCCAAGCAGGGCCGAGGATGAGGATTAGCAGCTCTGCTCTCTGGCTGCAGGAGATTGATTTTATTTGGGGCATGGTGTGGAAAAAAATCCATGTCAAGATCTTAAAAGATTTATCTAGGACTATGTAGCTAGTAGTAGACAGACGAGCTAAAAACTCTGAGAATAACTTTATGCTACTCAGTCCTGTCTCAATTTCTCTGTAATGCAAACCTTAGCATGGGGCAGATCACTTAATTTTTCCAATTTTCTCAAACTCCAGATTCTAAGACTGGTTCAGTTTGAACATCAGTCTACAAACAGAAAGGGTCTCTTAGAAAATCTGTAATTTCTTTCCTCGCAGCTTTCAAGCCACTTACTTTACCTCACTCCATCCCTTTCTTGGATTACCACTGGTAGCTTGTAGAAATATCTAATACACATTAGACTCATTTTGTTGTTGCTGTTGTTCTTCTAAACTCCCAGATGCTGCAGCTACTGTAGGTAAATAGTCTGAGTCTCAACATAAAAGAGACCACAGTGTAAACAACCATTTCACCATTGCAGAGAGTACAGAACATCCACATTCCCCATCAGAAGAGCATGTCACCATTGCCTACTGGCCTACCTCCATGGCTCAGTTAATCCTATACACCTCAAGATCTATTGCTTCTCATATTGACTTAATTTCCTGTTAATTTTATTTAAAATAGTATGCATTGGTTTGAAAGTAACAGAAAACACAATTTAACTGGCATAAACAGTAAGTGGATCAAAGTTCAAATATATTTCAATCAGTTTTCTATTTTTTTTTTTTTTTTACCATATATCACTTAGCTCTCCTCTTTGCCATATATCCATGTTTGTCCTCCTGATAACAAACTGGCTTCAATTGTTCATGTGCCATATGAAACTCAGAGGGAATGTGTACTGGGATTTCTACCACTGATCTGGATCATACCTGACCAATTCTTAGGTCCTGTGAAGGAAAATACACGATCAGTTTAGGGTTTAGTTATCTGGAGTAATCATGCATGTCAGAGGAGAAAGATTTGCTCTTACTGACTTCTTCCAGGAGAAAAAAAAAACGCAACACTATAAAACAAAGGGAGAAAGTTTTGCAGAGGAGACCCTAGGTACTATTAGAAAAGAAGGTGAATAGAACCTGTGTAGAGAAAGCACAGAATGTACTCTGTGCCCTGATTTGTGCTTTCTTTCTTTCTTTTTTTAAGATTTATTTATTTATTTTGAGAGAGATTGAGAGACAGAGAGAGAGAGCAAGAACCAACAGGAGAGGCAGAGAGAAAGGAAGAGAAAATCTCAAGCAGACTCCACGCTGAGCATGCAGCCTAACACAGGGCTCTATCTCACGACCCCGAGATCAGGACTTGAACTGAAACCAAGAGTTGGACGCTTAACCTACTGCACCACATAGGTGCCCCTATGTTTTCTTTTTAATGAAGTAGAAACCAACATAATACACCTGAAGTAGGAAAAAAAAAGTTACTCAAATTCAAGAAAGTTTCTATTTTATAAATCAATTTTATAACAATGCAGACTTTACCTAAATTTGTGTTTGCTAATAATAATGCTTTTAATTTTGTGTGCTCCATAAAATAATTTTAAAATTACACTAATACATATTTGATTCAGAGATGCAGCAGTATTATTACACCATTAATTTTGCCATTTACACTATATCAGTAGGTTAACAGAGGGTAGAACTAATATAGCAAAACAAAACATAAATGATAAGTCAGTCTTAAGATTTTAATGAGTAAGCTTTTGAGAAGTTTAAGCAAAACACTATTTATTTATTTATTTTTTATTATGTTATGTTAGTCACCATACAATACATCATTGGCTTTTGATGTAGTGATCCACGATCCATTGTTTTCGTATAATGCCCAGTGCTCCATGCAATACATGCCCTCCTTAATACCCATCTCCGGGCTAACCAATCCCCGCTCCCCCCTCTCCTCTAAAACCCTGTTTGTTTCTCAGAGTCCATAGTCTCTCATGGTTCATCTCTCCCTCCAATTGCCCCCCCCCCATTTTTCCCTTCCTTCTCCTAATGTCCTCCATGCTATTCCTTATGTTCCACAAATAAGTGAAACCATACGATAATTGACTTTCTCTGCTTGACTTATTTCACTTAACATAATCTCCTCCAGTACCATCCATATTGATGTAAAAGTTGGGTATTCATCCTCTCTGATTGCTGAGTAATATTCCATTGTATATATGGACTACATCTTCTTTATCCATTCATCTGTTGAAGGGCATCTCGGCTCTTTCCACAGTTTGGCTAAGCAAAACACTACTTAAGTAAATTCTAAAGCTTAAATTCATCTCAACATAAAGAACACCTAGTTCCCATGCAAAAGCCATTATGAATAAGTAATAACTAAGGAAAAATTTTCATTCTTTTATAAAATCAGAGACATTCAGCTAGGTTTGGAAATTATACAAATTAAAGATAGGATTTTTTGTTTGCTTTTCTATAAAGAGTGCAAATAAATTAATTGAAATTAATAAAAAATAAAGATTCTATACATAAAGCAAAAAAAAAAATGTATCAAAGTATTATACCATACTAAACCTACAGTAAGTGCTTCCTGAATAAATGAGTGAACCAACTATGCTTTTGTTTAATTTTATACTATCCCAAATATAAAGTCATTTCTATTTAATTATAATGAGAAAACTGTGGAGAAAAATGAGTTATATTATTTAGTGAGGATCATGTATAAACACTATTTTTAAAGAAAAATCTCAAAGTACTATTAAAATTTAGTATGTCCTCTTTGTGTTTGCATATCTAATTACAATACTTTGCAAAATTTTCTCTTGGGGGCTTTGTGGGAACAGACAAAATTATGCTTTTAAAATCCTCGGGTGATTTTTAGGGAGGTCTGAAGCACAACAAAGCAACTAATTATTGAAGACATAATAAAAATAATAATACCATAAAAATTAGTGCACTGTTGGCAAGGATATTTTCCTACATAAACTTAATTTTCATAAGGTTTGGCTAAAACATACTATGGTTTCCTGTGGTCAGAAATGTTATGCTGCTGGTAGTTTTAATAAGGTTTAAATCAAAATTTTAATGAAGATAATTTATATATTGCAATGGCAATAAAATTCATTTTAATTTAAGAAGAACATGCAAGAAAAGATTCAATATTCTGTACACTCATTTCCTTTTAGTTCTCAAGTTCAAGTGTTTCTTCTCTCATTTAATATAGGAAATTGACTGGATTCTGTTTCTTTCTTATGACTATGTTAAAGCATTTATCTGTCCAAGGATTCTTAACTAAATAGACCATATCTTACATGTTTTATATACAATAGTGCTTGGCACACAGTGTTTTGGAGTAGCATATTGTACAAACGATAATGCGAGTAGTGACCTGTTGGCATTTTTTTTAAAAAAATATTTGCTATAAGCTTATAAACTGCAGAATTTAATATTGGCTATGATCAAGATGGGTATCAATATCAAGCAGTAAAATTTCTAGAAATTGCGCTGAAATGCAAGCTGAATACTTAAGGATTTCTACACTTACAAGCAGAGCTGAAAATAGAGGCTAGTGTTTTTCTTTTTTTTTTAAGATTTTATTTATTTATTTGACAGAGAGAGACACAGCGAGAGAGAGAACACAAGTGGGGGGAGAGGGAGAAGCAGGCTTCCCACTGAGCAGGGAGCCCGATGCGGGGCTTGATGAGGGGCTCGATCCCAGGACCCCTGGATCGTGACCTGAGCTGAAGGCAGATGCTTAAAGACTGAGCCACCCAGGCGCCCCGAGGCTAATGTTTTTCTATGTACATATAGAATCTATGCTGCCCAATATGGAAAGAAGTTGAATTTGAAAGGTAAAAAACACTGTAAGAATATCCTTAAGGTTAAGTCAAGTTCTCAGAAATCTCTAATAATTGTATGGTGCCAAAACAGTGGCTTTGAAGGAAATTATGAAACTCACATAGGTCAGATATTTACAATGTTTGCAAAAGAAAGTAGTAGATGGTATTTTGATTGAGGGATGCTGATGATACATGGATTAACATGTTAGTAACACTTACAGTATTTGGAGTGGTTTTCACAGAGAGGGTAGTATTACAGTGAATCCTCAATGAATGATTTGAACACTCATAGGCAGAGTGAAAAGGGAAATATTCTTCTATGGTTAGAGAAAGAGATGAAAATTAAATGTACTCACTATGTATTGAAGAAAATGTGTGCACTAAGAAGCTGGAGATCAGGATTTGATCAATTTATTCATTCAACAAATATTTATAGTAAATATAGTAAATGCACAATGTATAATCTCTGTGGGTGGTACAAGAATGAATACTACCTAGTCACTGGGTAGTATGAAATGAAGGAGAATTATTGGAAAAAAGCAAGTAGATGATATAGAACAGGGGTCAGAAAATATGCCCTGTGGGCCAAATACAGACTGCCAGTTTTTATAAATAAAGCTTTATTGGCACACAACAATGCTTATTCATTTACATATTGTCTATAGCTGCTTGCATACTACAATGGCAGATTTGAGTCGTTTTGACAAAAACCATATGGCTGACAAAGCCCAAGATATTCTCAATCTGGGCTATTCCAGAAACAGCTTGCCAACCATTGGAATAAAATACAAATAGTTTTCAACAAGCCAAAATTGTGAGTGCCTAAGGGCAGTCCAAGGAATATTTCAATCATTGAATCACTAAAAGCTTTTGATTGGTGTGTTGGTTTCCTTTGGCTACTGTAACAAATTACAACAGAAACAACAAATTACAACAAAAAGCAACAGAAATGTATTTTGTGATAGTTCTTCAGGCTAAACATCCAAAATCAGCATCAGTGAGCCAAAATCAAGTTTTTGGCAAGACTGCGCTCCTCCCAGAGGCTCTAGAAGAGAACCAGTTCCCTTTCTTCCAGCTTTTGGTGGCTACTAGCATTCCTTGGACTAAGCCACATCACTCCAACCTTCAAGGCCAGGACCTTCAAATACCTTTCTGCTTAATCTTCACATCACCTTTTCCTGTGTGAACTTGTGTGTATGTGTGTTTCTGTGTGAAATCTCTCTCTCTCTTATAAGGATACATATAATAGAATTTAGGAACCACGTGGATAAATCAGGATAATCTCCCCATCTTGAGACCCTTAACTTAGTCATATCTGCAAAGCTTCCCCAAATTAGGTAGCAGTCACAGGTTCAAGGGGATTAGGATGTGGATATATCTTTTTTGTTGGGAGGAGGACATTTTTCAGTCCAACATGTACAGTCAGTGACTTGAGAAAAGTAACACTTTAATATATTGATCAAGAAGAGTACTGATTATAGTGAAGTGAGACTATAGGAAGATAAAAGGAAAGGTAGACTATATTATAGTAAATACAATGAGTGTACCAGTGCCTGAAATATGGTTTTGAAAATGTAAATGAAAAGGAGAGAGATGTGTTTGTAACTAAAAAGAAAAATTTAGTGATAGTATTTTATATTTTACTACCTTTTAAGCTTTTTTTAAAAATTTTTTATTGTTATTTTAATCACCATACATTACATCATTAGTTTTTGATGTACTTTTTAAGCTTTATAGATACAACTCCATTGATTTACCTCATCCAAGGATCATCAATGCTATTTAATGTCTAACCTTCTCTTTCTTAATCTGAAAAATTACCATATGAATAACAATTGCTATATGAGTAAGAAATGTTACTGATATGAGAAAGGTTAAGATTATGGAGAAGAAATTTTTTTTAAGTTTGAGATTCATTATTTTAATCAAAATTTTACTATATCAGAATGATATAGGTGGTTAGGCCTAATTCTCAGAAGAGGAATCTATGGCCTAGAGATTTTAAATAATACTCCTTTTGTTCTAAAGTCCAAACACAAGTTTTCTATTTCAGAAACAAACTATTTTTATGGTCCCCTAAAATAAAAGCACTGTGATATTTCTCTCTCTCTCTCTCCTTTTTTTTTTTTTTTTGTCCAATGATATGCCCTAACACCTGCATGGATTAGTCCAACTAGCTGATTGACTGACGGAATGAAAGACTCAGTCAACCTGGACTTGAGTTAGATACAAGATTCTGGACTTGGAGCTGATGCTGTCAAGGAATAAGATATTTGTGTACATTAGCAGATGAGTATAGTCTGTATGTGGGAAGGACATGGAACACTGTGGGCCAGAAGACAGACTGTGGTAGCCAACCTCCACAATGACCCCCACAGTCCTCTCTTCTTGGCTTTCACACCCTGTGTGGGCTCCTTCTATGTTGTGCCAGAGTTGCTGTAAATAAGCAACAACATATGGCAGAAATGATGTTATGTCACTTCAAAGAAGAAGTTATTAAAAACTGTGACTCCTGTCTTATTTTTCTCTTTTCACTCTTTCTTCCTCAGGTGACTCACTGTGAGGAAACAAGCTTTTATATTTTGAGCAACCTATGGGGAGGCCCAGCTGCCAGTGAACTGAAGCCTTGGACCAATAGCCAGTGAGGAACGATGGTGTGCCAACAACCAGGTGAATGAGCTCCGAAGGAAATCGTTCAGCCCCAGTTGAGCCTTCAGATGTCTGCAGAGCTCCTGAGAACCGAGCTCAGCGACTCCTGGATTCTAGGCACTCAGAAAATGATAAGCAGGATAATAAACGTTTGTTGTTTTAAGCTGCCAAAGTTCGTGTAATTTTGTTATGTGGTAATATATAACTAAATATTTTACAAATATATCTATATGTATATTTATACACACATGCATACACATATGCATGTTAACACAGAATTTTTAACTAACCAACTTCAATCTAAAGTTAATAAAATTAATCATGCATAGAAGTATAAGGATAGTTCAGGAAGGAAGTGTAATGAAAAGGCACCAGTCTTTTTCAATATTTAAACATATTATAAAATCACAATATTTAAAACAGAGTGATTCTGGTGCATGAATAAAAAGATAAAGCAGTGGACAGAAGAAAAGCAAGTTCAGAAATATAGTAAATTTGACATTTCAAATAATTGGAAGAAATATGAATTTTTTAACAGATTTTATTGATCTGTTAGAAACTTGGGGAAACAAAATTTAATTCTTACCAAATATCTTATCAAATTCAGTTATGAGTGTGTTAAAGATTCACTGTAGAAATTTAAATTGTAATAATAAAAACCCAGGAAGAGGGTTTACTGTTTTCTTGTAGTTGTTTGAATAATTTGATAATTTAATTAACTTAATGACAATAATTTTTATGACAAAAAAGGACTCGAAAAAGGACTCAAAACTAGGAAGCCAAAAGAAATTAAAAATAAAAAATTTGTTGCAAAATTTATACCTGTCTATCTGGTAAAACCCAGTCACAAATAAACTGTTATCAAGGTTTTCAAAAGAAAAAATGACAAGCTAGACTCAAAGAAAATTTCAACTCATTCCCAAAACAAAATGACAATTTTAATATTAGTTTGATTCCTATGAGATTTCTCTTATTGCAAACCAAGAAATTAAATATCAGTAATTTTCATTATACATATTTCATAGATAGACAGATAGATAGATGGATGATAGATAGATATGTTCCTGAAAATCACTTTTAATAATGCAATTGGAGAAGTAAATAGAAAAGATTCTTAACAACCCTTTTATGGAAAATCAAACATAAATCATTCTTAATTTTAAAAAATGCTAAATTTCCATCACAATGAGAGAAAGAAATGAAAGAAATGCTAAATTAAAGATACAATTTTTACCTTATAATGTTGACAAATATTAATAACTCACATTTTGCTGAGTTATTTTCACATGTTGGTGGGAATGAAAGTGAACGTTTATGGGGCAGTCATTAAGAATTCCTATCAAAACTGAAGTATAACTTTTGATCTAGAAATTCCATAATTAGTTCATTTCTTATAGATATAAATGAATGTTTGAAAAATAATGCATATATAATATTATTCATAGGGAATTTTTTTCTTCTAAAAAATATTGGAAGCAATATAATGTCCGGAGTCCCACGAATCACTCCAGACACATGAAATTTCTCCATAACCATTAAAGGAGAAAACTACATATACTCTAGTGTAGAAAGATCTATAAGAGAGAGTATTAAGTATAAATAGCAAGTGTAGAACAATATGTGTAGTTTAATATAATTTGTCCCAAACAAAACAAGCAACAACAAAAATATAAATGTATAAATTTATTGTGTGATTCATAGAATAGAGGTCAAGGGATAGAAAGAAAGAGGTCAAGGGATAGCTGTCTCTGGGAATGAAACTGGGGATCAAAATTCAACAGAAATTTATCTTAGTGCTTGTGAATTTTGTAACGTAAGCATTAACTACTAAGAATTAAATAAATACTCTAAACTAAAAAATAAAAATATGTAGGGTTTGAATGTAATGTATCAAATGTATATAATTCTCAACTGCTAAATAATTTAATATTTTTAAACAACCCCTCTTAGGATTTTTAACATAAAATATATGTATTTATATAACCATTAAAGTACAGCTCCATGTCATAAACAGTTCTCTTCAGTGCAAGAGAGATAAAGGATGTTACTTGTAAAGAGTAATTTCTCACATGAAAAATTGAAGTGTCAAAATTAGTCTAATTTTTCATTTTTAAAAAGAAAAAGAATAATTAATAACTATTTCGATTACTTATTAATGAAAGAAAAAGGTCTTTGCTCCTAATTAAACTTATGTGTTATGTGTTATTATCACCTAATACTTCGATGAGAAAAAGTGTCAAAAAGAAATGAAATGAGAGAAACAAGGGGCGGAAATGAGAATTTACTCCTTAAACGTGGATGGCAGCCTAGATCATTTAATGCCATCACAGTATGCTATCATCTGTGGGCTGTTAATTAATTTGAACATTTTGTGCTAGCCTTTTAAACTGAGCATTTTAAAAACACATTCTAGTGACTTCACTTCAGATATGTCACTAACACATTTTAGCTTTCTATTTGACATTAGAGCAGTATAATAAACTAACTTATTTGGACAATTTATTCTATACATTTGTTTCTTAGAAGCCAAAAAAAGAAAAAAGAAAAAAATGAAAATTACAGGGGTTATGGTTACTGAAATAAATTCAGAGTTATCTCTTTAAAAGAGCATCTTCAGGAATGTTTTTGTTTGCAACACTAATAAATATTCCACTGAAATTATTATGTGGGAAATTGAGCTGAATGTCAAGCGAGGGAAGCCTGGATGTGTATTAAGAGCTTTCCATGAAGTTACTAAATACAACTGTGGTGAAGTGAATTATAAATTCAACTATACATTTTTGTCAGTAAAATTGAAAAAGAAAACTGATAAAAGATGATAATAAGTACAGTTTACAGAGAAAAATATAACTATGAAATTAGTACATCAGATCATCCAATAATGTCATATAAAGGCAAATTACATTGAGAAATATTTGTGTGGAGGAGCTAATTTTCCCCATCTTTTTCATGATTATCGTAGTCCTTCACACTCTCTGCATTCTTGTTTCTGACTGACATTTTTATTTTTTTTTATTTATTTTTTTTTTTTTAAAGATTTTATTTATTCATTTGAGACACAGAGATACAGATACAGAGAGAGAGCATGAGCAGGGAGAGAGGCAGAGGGAGAGGGAGAAGCAGGCTCCCCGCTGAGCCAGGAGCCCGATGTGGGGCTCGATCCCAGGACCCTGGGATCATGACCTGAGCTGAAGGCAGATGCTTAACCGACTGAGCCACTCAGGCGCCCCTCTGACTGACATTTTTAGTGCAGTCTCTCCAATCACACATCTTTTGAACTACAAGAGAAAAAAAAAAAAACAAACCTGAGTTCATAATACAGCTATTCACCTGGCTCCTTTCACCATAGTTCCAGAGAGCTAATTGAGTATGACCCCCCTTTTCTGCTTGGAAGACACTGCCTGCTGTCAGCATGATTTCATTCCTTATAAAATTGTCATTGTGGCTTTGCCTGTCTCTTCCAGAAAAGAGGCCCTGTCTTGAAGGGGGCCAAGCCAGAAAATAATTTTGATAATACATTCGAGATTTATGGTCACTCTTTGAATGTATGAGGACTGGAATAATTAAATTAAACCATAGTTCCTTAAGAAAGGCAGACAGATAGATGATAGATATGTAGATAGATGATAGATACATATATACATACATACACACACACTATTTGGAGATTTCACAATATTGTATGGAAATATTCTACTACAGCAAGGTTCTCAAAATGCATTTCCCAAACCAGAGATGTCAGCATCAACATCTCCAGGGAACTTGTTAGAAATATAAATTATTAGGCCACATCCCAGATGAACTGAATCAGAATTTCTGGGCATGAGACCCAGCCGTCCATATTAATAAACTCTCCAGGTATCTGATTCATGCTCAAGTTTTGAGAGATAAATTGAAAAGGATAGCCTGGGATAGTGGGAAAATAACTGAGCTCTAGAATGGGTAGTACCTAATTGTGAGTAACTGCTCTCCTAAAGGAAGTATTTAATTATAATTGTTTAATAATTGTTTAATAATTATAATTGTTTAATTGTTGGTCTCTGTAAATCTATCAACTGTGTTGAAATGCTGTCCATCAATTAAGGGCTGTGAAAGCTCAAGCAAGATATTCAATATACTGGTCCTAATTTTTATCCTCTGGAATGAAATGATAATGGTAGTCTTTAATGGTTGTTTAATAAGGGCTTAATATGTTCTAGTTATTTTATTTTGTTATTATTATTATTGATATTGTATCTTCTCTTTGGCCAAATGCTTAATCTTCTTTTTTTGAAAAAAAAACAAAAAACAAAAAACAAAACCAAAACAAAACAAAAATTTGGAAAATAATGCCCGTCTTGGAGGAACTACTATACAAATCAAATCTGAAAATGCATGTTGCATCATTTAAGACTGTGGTCCAGACTTTTGTACGTAAACAATTCAGGGTGACTTTCTATTTGTTTGAAATTATAATCTCTTAACTTGCTTTTACCTTTTGAATGTTTTCATTGCTAAACATTAACTTCAGTACTTTCTTCACTTTCTCTCTTGCTTAAAGTCAGTTCCTATTTGACATTCTTCATTTAGCTGTAGAACGGGTCTCTCAAAATTAATATGCCCCAGGCTGAGCTGCTGACTGGCATTCTGTCTTGCCTTCCCCAGCCAAGACTGCCCCTCTCCCAAACTACTTAGTAAAAGGCACTGTCTTCTGCTTGCTGAGGCAGAATTTTGATGATTCGATGATTCTTTTCTTTCTCTTCATCTTTCTAATTTCATTTGTGATTTTTCTAATTTTTTTCTCTTTATTTACAAAAATATATCCAGAACCTGAGCACATCTCACTACCTCTACTCTGGTCCGAGTGACCATCATCCTTCCTCCCTTGTTTCTTCAACAGCCACCCAACTCATGTCCACCATTAAGCTGCTGTCCTCCTTTGATCATTTGCCAACACAGAAGCCAGACTGATCTTCCTAAGTAGGCCCTATCTTGTCTTTCCTCTCCTTAAATACCAATTGTTCCCCATCTTACTTAGAGAAAGAATCACAGTCTCCCAACTCAGTGCTTCTCAAACTGTCTGTGGGACAAAGAACCATTCCCCCCACCCAAGTTTTCATGGACCAATGCTGTTGTAAAATTAATAAATTTTTAAAAATGAATTCATAGAAATTAAAAATAATCAAACTGATAACATGCTTGGATGTCATGGGAATGTCAAATAGCCATAAAAATGTTTAAACACTTTTAATATCTGTATTTATCTTGGCACGAATTCATGGATCACTTTTGGAACAACCCTGCAGCAAGTAATCTGTCCATACTCTTGTTTGGCCTCATCTCCTACAGCTCTTCTCCCTTGCTCAATCGAACTGCTGTGTGTGTCTCCTCCAGAAAAGCAGGCACATTTCTTCTAGACTTTTGCCTTTGCTAATGTCTCCACTTACAGAGTTCTTCTCCCTGAAGTCTGTATATGTAGATCCTCACTTGCTTTATTAAAATGTCAATTTTTCATTGAAGATGTTTTCTGGTTGCCTACCTAAAATCACACCACCCCAAATGTTTCCTGTCCCCTGCCTCTGTTCCTCCTTCCCACTCATCATTATTGCCATACCAAGGTTTTGCCTACTTATATTGTTTATAGTCTGTCTCTTCAAACAGAATGTAAGCGCCACATGGGTTAGAAATTTGTGTGTTTGTTCATTGCTGTGCCCACAGTGGCTAGAAATGTACCTGATACAAAATAAGTGCTCAATGCATTTTCATTGAATAGGTGAAGGAATGAATAAGTGATATTACATTTGTAACAGCATGCAGATCCTTAAAGTGCCAATGAAATTGTGGTAGTTATGAGAATCCTCAGTAGAAAACACATTTTAACAAGATAGGTACAACGAAAAGAGTACTTAATAAAGCCAAGGCTCATTGATAATCCTATATAATTTCCCAAATTGCAAAAGAATATAATAATTCTAAATTATTTGAATTAATGCACATTATACTAAAAAAAGATAGTTAAAATTCAATAGAAACCCTTCAGGAAATAGTAACTTGGACTAGTTTTCAGGAGTGATGTAATTTCTCGTTTTAAATGAAATTAGCTGTGTCATTTAGATTTTGTTTGCTTGTGGGTTGAATTCCTTTATTAGTTCTTCCAGGAAATCACAATTGCTGGATAACACCAGTTTGCTACTCCAGTATTTGTCAGGCGAAAAATTAAATAAAAATCAACTAAACTAAACAAAACTCCTGAGCCTGGGTATAACAACGTTTTTACTATTCAAAACCCTTTACTGTTTAGAAAGACTTATGTATGTTCCAAAGACTTTTCAAAACATACTTTTCTTAGTTCCCTAAAACTTTGTCAACTTCTTTTTTTTTTTAAGTTTTTTTTTTTTTTTTTTTTTTTTGCGAGAGAGAGAATGAGAGAGAGCATGAGAGGGAGGAGGGTCAGAGGGAGAAGCAGACTCCCTGCCGAGCAGGGAGCCTGATGCGGGACTCGATCCTGGGACTCCAGGATCATGACCTGAGCCGAAGGCAGTCGCTTAACCAACTGAGCCACCCAAGCGCCCCAAACTTTGTCAACTTCTAAAATGCTCTTTTTCAGGTACAAATGAACTAATTGGACAATTTCCAAGTACCATGATACTGTATATAAATATTCCTGGGGGATCACTTAATCCCATCTAACTATTTTAAAGAACAAGAATGTGAATTTTGGAAAGGACATATGGTTAATAAAAAGACAGTTTGTGGACAGGTTTCTCTTTCCTCCCAATCCAGTGTTATTTACATCATATTATCACAGCTCTCATAAAGACTTTTGAAGTAATCATAAAATAAAAATAGGCAAAATCTCCCTAATTCTAATCTAAAAAGGTGATTAAATAATAAATCATTAAAAATTACATGTGCATGTTTTAAATATTTGATTTTATTTTAAAACAAATAAGTAGCATTTTCTTTGCTGAACATTTGACATACAGCTAAAGCCTTTGAATATGGATCTGTCCAAGGATAGTGAATTCTTTCTCCCATAAATGAAGGATTACCAATTTGGATTTTTAAAAATTCAGATGAGAACTTCAAAATTCTCATGAAGTAATCTAAAGGGATGATCATTTAGAAATGTATCATTCCTATTACTACATTAGAGTCGGCTTATACTGATCTAGCATAAGAAAAAGGACTTTTCACAACTCATTTTAAATATTTCTATAGTTTTCAAGTAAGTATCCTTAAAACACATTTTCTTCATTTTAGACGCATATCTGGTTTATTAAAAAAATATTAATTATGGGGCAGCTGGGTGGCTCAGTCGGGTAAGCATCCAACTCTTGGTTTCAGCTCAGGTCTTAGTCTCAGGGTCCTGAGATCAACCCCACCGCAGACTCCACTCTCAGTGTGGAGTTTGCTTGAGGTTCTCTCTCTCCCTTTCTCTCTACCCATCCACCCACTCACATGTGCTCTCTCTCTAAAATAAATAAATCCTTAAAAGAATTTTAATTATGTCACAACAATAAAATAGAATTAACATTAATAAACCTAAGAATGAATCTAAATGACCACATCATCAGTTTTAGGGCAGTGGGGCCAACATATTAAATGGGAGTGGCCTATTGGCCATAAATAATTAGTGTCCAATGAGCATCAAAAGGTGTATTTTAAAGGGATTTTAGTAAGAGCACCTTTACAGTACTGATTAACAATACTATATTTGTGTTTATCTCAGGCATTGAAGCTAAACATTAGTGCTAAGATCCAATGACTACCCAGATGCTATTTAGAGTATGCATTATTTTGGCTAATTGCCACAAGGAAGCACAGTGGTCGTGATTGAAAGACTGCTAATTTTCAAACATGATCACATAGAGACAGCTCACCTTTATTAAATACTGACTTTTAGTTAATATACTTTATTTATTATTTACCCATACACTATAAAAAGAACTTATATTCAATCATTTGAATCACTCATTTTGATGCAAGGTGGGTGGGATTTATAAGTTAAACACAGGTATACAAACATGTATTTGTGAAAACTGAAAAAAAAAAAAGCTCATTTTTTTTCCCAGTTAATCACTGTATTATATGCATGCTCAAAGGGCAAATTCAGTATATGTGTATCTGTTTATTATTCTTTCACGGTAGACACTAATGAACACTGAAGAAATGGCAAGAGGAGGTAGGAAAGCACAAGTAAGTAGGGGATGGTGAAGGGCTTAGAAGTTGAAATTAATAGTCATATTCCCTCCTTAATATTTTCTTAACTAAAATTATGTATTATAGGGACACCTGGGTGGCTCAAGTCAGTTAAGCGTCCGCCTTCGGCTCAGGTCTTGATCCCAGTGTCCTGGGATGGAGCCCCTTATGGGGCTCCCTGCTCAGTGGGGAGCCTGCTTCTCCCTCTACCTCTGTCTGCCGCTCCCCCTGCTTGGGCGCACGCTCCCTCTCTCTCTCTCTGACTAATAAATAAATCTTTAAAAAAAATAAAATGAAGTATTATAAAAATAAAATTCTGTATTATATATACATGTGTGTACATATATGTACGTGCATGTGTGTAAATATACATATCTGAAGAATTATGATATTGAATGAATACCCCCTTGAAATGATTAAGGGACTGTGCTATTTTAATATTTACTCTTATTAAGAAGGGATGCATATCATTTTAACAAGCTCATGGAGTTTCATTTTTAGATTTTAATTCTATTAGAGTTTTATTAAAAAATTCATGATGGTTTTGAAATTGCTTTTCTTTTCAAATTCGGGAAACGTGTTATTTTTCTCGAAAGCTTTATTTAGTGCATTCATTATGAAAGACAAAACTTAACAGTAGTATTATCAATACCACAATGGCTATATTTTCCAAGAAAATAGTTAAAGATATTAGTAGTGATGAAAACATGAACTTACCTTGAAAAAAATCTATTTCTGTGGTAACCTAAAGGCATAAGATATGACTTTAATAACTTATGATAATGTTCCTGTGAAGACTAAGGAACACCGACCATGATAAAATTTCTAACTAAACCATGTGATAAACTGGCACAAAATGCAGCTTCTACAAATAGAATTGCTTTTAGAAAAAGTTCATTGGAAAGATAATCTTTTTTTTCCCCTAAACACCATCATCATTGTCGGAATAGTGTTTTACTCCTTTTGCAAAATTATACCCAATAATTAAACCTTAATAGAACAAAAATATCAGTTTCGTGAACTCTCATTTTGCATTCCAGAAGCATTCTACCAAGTACTGAAGAGGAGAATCACAATTCTCAGTGAACGACACATTCTCTTCAACATTAGACCAAAGTTATTTTTTGAGAACAAAATAATTTAGTTTCTATAAGCACTGATACAGCCAAGAATATTAAAATAATCAATGAACAGTGTGCTGCTGATTATCATTCATTTTGTCAAGTCCCTAAAAGGCTGTTTATTCTGTGTTTTTTCATGATAAGCCTCTTTCTTTATGCTTCTTTGATTTCTCTAGCTGAGAGTTGAAAAGCTCTGTAGAGTGTTCTTGCAAAATGTCCTTTTTAAAGAAAATGGCTGTACTAAATAAAAAAGTATGTCTTAAACATTGACTCTAAAATTGGATAAGGTAACATAAATTCTTTAAAATAATAAAATATGTTGGATAATGAACTCAGTGAGAATTAGTAATATAAAAGCTATTGCATAAACCTCTTTTAAGATTCATGGAAAGAGAAGAAAATCTACCGATTGACCGTATTTTAAGAAAATAGAAAATGTCAGGGTGCCTGGGTGGCTGAATTAGTTAAGTGTCTGCCTTTGGCTCAGGTCACAGTCTCAGCGTCCTGAGATAGAGCCCCACATTGGGCTCCCTGCTCAGCTGCGAGTCTGCTTGTCCTTCTCCCTCTGCCCCCACCCCTGCTAATGCGCGCTCTCTCTCTCACTCTGCTCTCTCTCTCAAATAAATAAATAAATAAAATCTTTAAAATATATATATATAATGTAAAATGACAACCTTCGAAACCTAACTTAGAAGATAATTCCAAAAACTTACTTTAAAAATATGTTATGACATGTGCTCAGGATGAGACTTATAAAGAAAGTCACTCTCAGGTTATATGACTGATATTTTACGTCTGTTTTAAGATTCTTATGTTTTCGGGCGCCTGGGTGGCTCAGATGGTTAAACGTCTGCCTTCAGCTCAGGTCATGATCTCAGGGTCCTGGGATCGAGTCCGACATCGGGCTCCTTGGGAGCCTGCTCCTTGGGAGCCTGCTTCTCCCTCTGCCTCTCTCTCTCTCTGTCTCTCATGAATAAATAAATAAAATCTTTAAAAAAAAAAGATTCTTATGTTTTCATTATTACTTGATGTCTTAGTCAGTTTGGGCCATTATAACAGAATATCACAACTAGGTGACTTAAACAACAGAAATTTATTTCTCTCAGTCTGGAGGCTAGGAAGTCCGAGATCTAGGTACCAGCACAGTGAGGTTCTGGTGAGGTCTCTCTGCCTAATTTGCAAATAGCCATGTTCTTGCTGAGTTGTCAGAAATCCCTTTTCTCCTCCTCCTTTTATAAATGCATTAATCCCATAATGAGGGTCTAAAGATCTATATAACCCTAATTGAGAATTAAGGTTTCAGCATATGAATTTTGAGAGGACACAGACTTCAAGTCCATAGAACTTGAGGTGTATCATTTAGGTCCAGATTACAAATATATGAACTCTGAATCTGTATTTTTACTATATTTCTTCTTAGAAGCTTTTATATCTTTTTTGATGATAATTCATAAACACACACATACACACACACACACATGCTCTATGGACTGAACGTCTACGTGCTCTCAAAATGCATCTGTTGAAACCCTAATCCCTACTAATGTGATGATATTTGGAGTCCTGGCCTTTGGGAGGTAAATAGAATCTGAATATATATATACTATCTGTCATGTTGTAGTTAAATTTGGTTTCCCTAAACTAATTTATATCTCTTTGGTGTGGCTCTTAATTTCAGCTTTTATATTTCCTCAGATCATCAATTATTTTTTTCTAGAGTTATTTATCTTAAGTTCAACCTCACAGCTAACTGCTTTGTCCTCTGCCAAGCAATTTTTACTTAGTTTAAATAGCAAATATGAAGCCAAATAAGATTATTGTGAAAATATCATCCTTTTATTCCAAAATATGTATTTCCTATTTTAACATTTTTGAAATCGTGACATATTTTAAAATCAAAGTCAAAAAAATATGTGCCAGCTACCAGAGGGAAAATTGTGATGCATTTAGTATTGTCCATGCAAACTTAAATTTAGCCAAGCCTAGAAGGAATGTGAATGTCACCTCAGTTAAATTTTTTGCGTTGGTGTTTTCTCTTCTGTTTGAACTATCCCACATCAGACAATGCAAGTTATAAAAAGATAAAATAGCTAAATCTTAGAATAGATAATGACATATTCAAAATGTCAGAGGTTTGTGCGACTGAGATGCATCCTGTAGAGGATTTTTAGCAGGTCCCCAGCTATGTATTTGCAAAAAGCTATTCTAGCTTTCTGAGAATCTATTTAATTTCCAATGATACATGAGTCCAGTGGAGGTGAAGATGGGGTGGGGATGCAGTTTAACCAAGCAAAAGCATCATAGGAAACTCGTATTCTTCATATGGATTAAAATTGCATTATCTGTTCTAAATGTCTAGAACAAGATCTAACCTAAGTATTGGGCATTGCAAAAAAAAAAAAGTCACATGTTGTGACAGTTTCATAATTTCATTGGTCATGTGTGAGTTACAGAAAACTTTACAGTTTGGATTGAAAAAAAAGCTTAACTAGCATTTTAGTTTTTGCCTAATATTTATTGAGCTCTTTTTGTACCCCAAGAAACATCTTCAATATATTATATGTGTATATAAATACTTTTCAATTTTCCAACACCCTGTGAAGCACTATTACTTGCCCTGGCCTACAGATGAAAAAATTAATATAGAGAAGTCAAGAAAACTGTTAATATAGTATAAAGACAAAAATAAAAATGCCTATCTGAGTGCATGCTCTTCACCACAATATTTGCCTCTCGACTGTGTTACTTAAGAAAATATGCTGTTTTAATGACCATGTGTTGCTTTGTCTATCTACCTTCCATTGAGAAAGATTTCCTTCTAGAAATGATTCTATGCCCACTATCATAATATAGATATCCTGGGAACTTCTGGGTACTCCACATGATCAAGCTGGAACAAATAAATACTTTTCTTAGGTGTTTTTTTGGTTGTTTGTTTTAATGAGAAGCTTGAGGCAGACACTGAATATTATGTAGCCCTAATCATTTCTGGCAGTGATGTCTCAAGCTCTGTGGAAGAAGCAAGTCTACCAATTTGAAATAATTAAGCTAATATGGGACACATATTCTGACACAATAATCCTGTCAGTAAGTATCCCTTACATCAATCTGGGAGTGGCTGGAAACACAGATTCATTCTAAGTATTACAGAAATAAAGGCATTTAACATAGATCTCATGTTGGACTTACACAAATACGTAAAAGCTGGTAGAGTGAAGGTCAAGAAGGGAAATATTCATTTGATAACTTCAATGTGAAATGCTCATGCAGCTTTCCACAATTTGTTGGGAAAATCCCACTACCACCTTAATAGGTGTCAGAAAAGTAGTGCTTACAGAGACTGAGAAGCCACTGTACTAACACTGTGTCCTCTCAAGAAAAATAGCTTCTCTTCTTCTTACCTTCCAAATATTTTGAGAGTTACACTCAGTGGCAGTCTCTAATCTGGAACCATAGAATAAAGGCGGACCTGGTAAATGTAATTTCTAGCCTCTTGTCTGCAATGCAATGCAATGCAGACCTTCAAAGTGGGTGACTGACAGGCAAAGTTGACAAATGACAGAATAGTATACTCTTGCCCTGCAAATTGCCTAGTTGTAGTATACAGTGATTTGGTGTTAGAAGAGTAAGATCTGAGAAAGGCAAGAAACAATATGAACTGTAGAAATGATGGGGCTTTGGAGAAAAGGAAATCATGGTCATTAAGGCCCTCGGATAATTTACCAACAAAACTTAGTTGCATAATTGCTTGATGACTTCATGTGCAATGGCATGCACCTTGGAATTCCAGCAGCAGGAATTTTTTTACTCTACTCTTTTAATCCTTTTACTCTAAAGGACATATCATGAGATTTCTCATTAACTAAAAGTCACTCTACTTCCGGAATACCTCTGAAGACAAACTAGGATTCCTCCAAAATAATTACACTGAGATTTCTGAGATCACCAATGTCTTCACAATTTTATTCCCTCTCAATCTTTCAACATCCTTCTTATTTATGCTTTTTTTTCTTAAGGTTAGTACCTTGGTTCAGTAATTTATGCCTATACTTATCATCCATTTCCTTTTCCTGAAAATTTTTGACAGATCTATGCCCCTTCAAATCAAAGATTAATCTGTCTATCCTACAAATACATCCTTTCACACAGAATACTGATTATTCCTAGAAAATAAAATCTGTTAACTCTGAAATTGTTTCGCTAAAATTTTAGTCTCAAAATTCAAGGTCTTCTTTATATTCAATTGTAATCCATTTATTTGTCCTTGAAATTTCTATCTCTTAATTCCCCCTTGACAAGTCCATATTTCTTCTTCTTTCCTCAAATCCCTTATCATGGAAGGTAGAATATCTGGAATTACCATTTAAAGAGTTTGGTGAATGAGTCCTTTCTCCCATACAAGCACCAATCAATCTGGTCACAATTTTGTAAGACAACCTAGAAATTGGCCAAAGAGCATAAAACAAAGTACAAAGCATTTACTTAATACAATCTATAGAGGGACCCCTGGGTGACTCAGTCAGTTAAGCATCTGCCTTCAGCTTAACTCAGGTCATGATCCCAGGGTCCTGGGATCAAGCCCCGCATCGGGCTCCCTGCTCTGTGGGAAGCCTGCTTCTCCCTCTCCCACTCCCGCTGCTTGTGTTCCTGCTCTTGCTATCTCTCTCTCTGTCAAATAAATAAATAAAATCTTAAAAAAAAAATACAATCTATAGAAACTTGGTAAGAACCAAGCGGGAGGCCATAGCATTTGAGCCAGAGCAACACCTAGCTCCCCCAGTTTCCTATTATAGAGAATCGATTCTGGGTGGTATGGGCAAAACCAAGAGCTGATGAAGTCCCTTCTTCCCAGGTCTGTGCTGTGAAAGACCTACTCAGGACAGACTCAGCAGTGGCTGATCAAGACTGGTCCCCAAACCCTTTAAGTCCCTGTTGTGAATAATTTATTTTGGGTAGCAGCAAATTTGTGTTGCTCATTCTCCACAACCTTTCTGTTTCCCATTCAGGTGGCTAACAACCAGAGGAGGCTAAGAGCTCTGTGTTACCACTGAAAGTAGATAGCCAGAAGTTTAAAAGGGAGATTGGGGAAAGAGATAGTCAAAGAAGGCCCTACTAAAATCATAGTCATCCAAATATCTGGAAAACTATTGTCATGTCCAAGTCTTTCAAGAGTGACTGGAAAGAGAATTTCTGTGCTATTATTAGTCCGTGGAGCTAAAATTGTTACAACTAGTAATTTCCTCAACTTTGAAATCAGTTCACAGGCCACGCACAGATCCAATGATAAGTTTTTAAGACTTAGTGGGTACAGAGGGCTTAAGCTCAACTACTGACCAATAGATGGCTGATCACTAAACTCTGCTAACCCAGAAGTGACACCAAGAAAGCCAGATTCAAAAATAAAAACAAGGAAAAAAAAATCAGAATACAAATATCAAAGGAAGCACAAAGGAGAAGTAAACTCACTCAACAAAGAAACAAACAGCAAAAATACGTCTCAGAAGTAGGGTGGGTCAGATTCTAGAGTTGTTCCAATACATTATATAAAATGTTGAGTTTTCAACAACAAAAAAAATTGAGACATGAAAAAAAATAAAAACAGAGAAGTTTGATGCATACGTATGAGGAGAGAGAGAGGGAGGATACTTTTCAGGGGTCTAGATGTTAGAATTAGCAAAGAATACAGAGTAACTTATAAAAGTGTTCAAAGAAATAAAGCAAATCGTGTTTCAATAACTAAAGGGAAGTACAATGAAGACTCATCAAATAAAGAATATCAATAAAAAGGTATAAATTACCTTTAAAAAGAACCAAATGGAAACTGGAGAGTTGAAAAGTCCAATAACCAAAATGAAAAATTTTGCACATGCTTGCAATGTGTGATTATTGCTCTTCAGTTCTCTCTCTACATCTTTACTGATGCCTAATTAACACATATCTCAATTCCTTGACTTTATTTTTTCTCAATTGTGTCTGATGGAAAAATGCAATATAATCTTTTTAATTTTGTGCCTATGTGTGTATGTTTATGAAGAGAGAGATTATATCTTGAAAGTTCCTAAAGAACTTAGTGATGTTTTTACTGTTTATAAGAATATAGAGAGAGATAGATTTATGTGAAGAAATACATAAAATATATATGAAGAACTATATCAGATTTCTTTGTAACAGCAGTTGTACTCATAAGACCTACATTTATTCTGATAGTAGCCTTAAAAGTTTTAACTAAATAAAGAAGGTGGGTTTGGAACAAAAATATGTTAGATTTTTCTTTACCTGTAAATATTTTGGGGGAAAAGAAGTGAAGCCATTATGACCAATCATAAAATATTTATTGAATAGCCCTTTAGAGTGAATTTAAGGTTAGCCCAAAGATTTCAAAAACTTCTTCCAAGTAGAACACTTACTTAGAGGAAAATGGGAATCAGACTTCCTCCAACAGCATTTACTTTTTATTTTTTTAAAGATTTTATTTATTTATTTGCCAACGAGAGAGAGAGAGAGAGAGTATACGCATGCACAAGCAGGGGGAGTGGCAGGCAGAGGGAGGAGCAGGCTCGCTGCTGAGCAGGGACCCCGATCCGGGGCTCGATCCCAGGAGCCTGGGATCATGACCTGAGCCAAAAACAAATGTTTAACCGACTGAGCCACCCAGGTGTCCTGAACAGCATTTATTTTTACATGGGCAAACACATAATTTCATAACAGACTTTTATAAAGGACTTCTTCTTTATAGGAGAACAAAAGCATTATCAATTGCATTTTTATTTATCATAATATGTATACTCTGATGGATCAAATTATGATAGAAGTGTAGTGTTTTTCCTTTATGCATATTATTAAAGTATACTGGAAACCCTGTATAAGTGAAGTTTCTAATATATGTATGTCCTTTTCATGGAACTTATGCCAAATTTCACTATTTCAGATACCTACAAAGCTATAGTTGCTGTATTTTTAAGAGCATGCTATTGATCTTATTTATAATTTTATAAAGAGAAATTCATGAGGAATGCAAACTCCTGCAATTTTATAATTGTCTTTATGGGAAAGTATCATCTACTTTACAAGAACGAAATAATGAAGCAACTTCTAGGAAGGCACTGGGTTATAAATTTAGATTATGTATAGATTGAAATTTATGCATACCTTTGATACTATGTAGTTAATTTATGCTTTGTTGTTAAGATATGTAGGAGGAAAACAGGTTCAAATGCAAGTCTCAATTTATAAATGCTTTGAAATTGACCTCTATTAAAGGTCATGTTAAAAAAAATGTTGGAGCTATTTGAGCAGACATAAACTATCACATACAATTTGCTATATAATAGCCCTGTCTCATAGCCCTACAGCAATTACATAACATTACATGCAAATTAAGCTATAATCATAGATTTATGTGTTAACTGCATTTAAGTTTATTGCTCACAAAGTCAAATTCATTTAAAACTGCTGTTGGATTCTTATAATATACATGTTCAGGCCCTAATCTTGATTACAGGAAAAAACTGTAATTGTCTTTAGTTCAGCTCACATTAGAATTTGACCTGAATCATGCATTTGCTCATTAAAAATATCATAATGTGGGTGCCTGGGTGGCTCAGTTGGTTGAGCGACTGCCTTTGGCTCAGGTCATGATCCTGGAGTCCCGGGATCGAGTCCCGCATCGGGCTCCCTGCTCAGCAGGGAGTCTGCTTCTCCCTCTGACCCTCCCCCCTCTCATGTGCTCTCTCTCTCATTCTCTCTCTCAAATAAATAAATAAAATCTTTAAAAAAATATATCATAATGTATTTTATTCTTTGAGAATAATACATGCTGAGTTTCATTTATCTTAAATCCAATCAAGGGATAAAACTTGAAAACCATATATATATTTATACATATATATGTTATGTCATTACAGGCATATTGAACCGTAGTCAACAGGAAGAGATATGATATTGTATTTAAAAACCTATGCAATTCTTAATGCAGAGGAGCCTGATTTTAGCTGCATTAAGCACTGAGCTGCTGACACAGTGAAGGATTACAGTGTAATATGGAACAAGATGATTAAATGATGTGCAAACTTCCTATCGGAGTAGTATGCAGGATACTGGAACATATGGTTCTGGATGGGTTTTTTTTTCCCTCAGTAAGTACAGATTCTGGCCAGAGATTTTTGTTGATTTGTACAAAATCTCTTGATTAGAATCCTCAGCCATCTGCTGTAGGATGGCAAAGTCTGAAAATGTCAGCAGAAAGAGCAGAGCTGGAAATTTATTTGTGGAAAGGATTTGAGGCTATCCTAACCATAAGCAAGACAAGGTGATCAGCTCCAGTGTGGTCAGGAACTACTTTATCTTGAGAGCAGAAAGAGGCTGAATGTGGCATAAGGTCTTCTGTAAAAGCAAACATAACCACAAACATATATGTTCTCTGTTGTTTACAGCTTCCTGGATGCTGATTCTTTGTCAACTATGAGCACTAAAATGTTTTACACTGTAAAATGTGAAAACTGTCTGAAATTTTCTAACATAAGAAAACAAATAATTGTTTAAATTTTTATGAGAAAGGAAACCTGATGCAATAATATTATTCACTATATCATAGTTTTAATTCTTTGCAGGACATTCCATAACACTTAATAATCTAGTTTCAATAACCAATATGATGCCAAGTTTCATATACACTGTTATTTTTTTTGCACTGTTTGTTATTTGCACTGTTATTTGCACTGTTTGTCCAATTGATGGCATGTCTTTCTCTGTCTCCTAATTCTTCACACTTATATTTCAATACAATGTACATACCCAGTTTTTCTCCCACTTCTAATCCACCTTTTTATATTCCCTTTGCTGATAGCACTTATTTGTACTTCCCAAAATATATAAATTTCCACAAATATTCTACTCTTTATTACATTTTTGTCAGTTGGCAATTCCATTCACCTCTTCATGATTTCAATTACTAAGGCTATACACTGAAACTCTAAGAATTCTCTCTCAAAGTTGATAATCCAATTGTCAGCAGTAGGTTGGATATATCAGCATAACCTGAAAATACAGAGACTACAAAAACACACCCAACAGCCCTCCCCAAAAGGTTTTCCACTTAACTACGGCACTAACTCTAAAAACAACAACCACAAAATACCTTAGCCATTCTTTCTGAAGTTCCCATTTTAATGAAGTATAAGTTAATATTATTAGTCCCAGAAGACGTTAAAATATAACGGCTCAAGAGTTGTAGGTACTTGTAAAACACATATACATACATGTTGTTAATGCCAATATCAGTAGAAATTGCAGGGCACTCATGCCCAGTACATGGTGTAATTGGCCTAGGCTTCATTTGGTTTACACAGTAAACAAATTGGAGGGAAGACACTGTTGCATTAATATCCTAAATAAATTGGTCAGACCCCAAAATAAGTGGTGCATCAGTACTCTAGCTAAGCCAGGCAATCCAAATTAATACATTTTTAAAAAGAAACAAAAATAATTAAGCACACAGTAAATTTGAACAATATGTGTCAAATCCGTAAGTAACTTCTACCTATTTCTCCTGCAATCCAACAGAACAGGGGCTGGAAAAGCACACACGCTACCCCCTCAGAGAGCTAACTGGGAGGATGATTCCTCTTTTCTCCAACCTTTATTCACCCATAATGGAGAACTAACATCTGACATTTGAATCCAGACAGGAAGTTGCTCTTCATGCACGACTCCGACGTTTTGAGTCCTGAGTCTCTGCCTTGTACTAGCTTACCTGCAACCGAAGCAGTCATTTTCTCAAATCTTGCTTTCATAATTTGTCCACACCAGGGTCAAGGCAACCTAAATCCTGGATTCCACAGTTGGGACTGTAGTCCCATGGCTCTGTCCTTGACTAATATTCTTCTAATGAATAAACACTATGGCATTGGGTGAGCAAATGAAGTAGATTCACTATAAACATATTGGATTTACGGAGAAGTAGAATGAAATCCCCACACCAACAACAGGTCCTAGGTTTGATCAGTAATCCAGGCTAACAAGCAATAAAGGAGATCATATTTTGAAGGATAAAAGAGAAAATCTTTGTGATATTGAATTAAAGATTTTTCAAAGATAACAAAATAAGCAGAGTACAATAGAAAAAAAAAATGGCAAAAGGGAATTCAACAAATTAAAGTATTTTAAGTCAAAAGGGGCACCTGGATGGCTCAGTCAGTTAAACATTTGCCTTCAGCTCAGGTCATGATCCCAGGGTCCGGGGATCAAGCCTGGCATAGGACTCCCTGCTCAGCAGGGAGTCTGCTTTTCTCTCTCCCTCTGCCCCTACCTCCTCTCTCTCTCTCTCTCAAATAAATAAATAAAATATAAATAAATATTTTACACAGTGGAAGACATTATTAAGAAGGCAAGTACACTTGGAAAAAATCTTTGAAAACATTTATCTGACAAAGAGCTTAAATTCAGAATATATGCAGAAGTCTTAAAACTCAATGATAAGAAGATAATCCAACTTTTAAAAAGATACTACTGAAACATATATCCATTATATGGATAATATATATACATGCATGTATGTATATATATACATATATGCTAATAAGCACTGGAAATATGTTCAACATCAATATTCAAGAGAAAATGCAAATTAAAACAGCAATAAGATACCAGTTCACACCCACCAGAACAGTTAAAGACTGACATACCAACTGTGGGTGAACTTATGAACCAACTGTAGGTGAGCATATGAACCAACTGGAAATTTTGTGGATTAATGATGTGAATGCAGAGTGACATAGCCACTTCGGAGAGCAGTATGGCAATATCTATAAAGGTGAACATGTGCTTGTCATATTTCCAACAATCCCCCTCCTAGGTATTTACCCAAGAGCAATGAAATCATTTGCCCACACAAAGATGTGGACATGTCATAGCCAAAACCTGGAAGCAAGCATACGTACCCATAAATGGTAAATGGATAAACAAATTCTAGCATGGCTGTACAATGGATAATACTCAGAAATAAAGGGAAATACAATATTAATACATATAACAGCATGAACGAATTTCAGAGTGATATTCCAAGTGAAAAGCCAAGCACAAAAATGATATACTAGGGGCGCCTGGGTGGCTCATTCGGTTAAGCGACTGCCTTCGGCTCAGGTCATGATCCCAGGGTCCTGGGATCAAGCCCCGCATCAGGCTCCCTGCTCGGCGGGAAGCCTGCTTCTCCCTTTCCCGCTCCCCCCGCTTGTGTTCTCTCTCTCGCTTTCTCTCCCTCTGTCAAATAAATAAATAAAATCTTTAAAAAAAAATGATCTAGTATATGACTCCAAAAATATGCAGTTTTAAAAAAGCTATTATTATAGTGACTGAAAGCAGATCAAAGAGATCAATGAGTGCCCGGAGCCAGGGTTGGGTACAACAGGGAAGTAGGAAATTTACCTTGAGAAAAAGGCTCTATTGTGATTGTACAAATGTAAACAATTACACAAGTTTACCCCTTAAATTGTGCACCCAGACAAATTAACTTCCACAAATGAATGAAACAGAAAAACATAGTTAAATAAACAAAGAGCGGGGCATAAATCTAATAAACCATCCCTGAAAAATAATACTGAACTGACTTGAAATATAGATTTTAGAAAAGAGAAATGATAAGCACAAAAGTGCCAGACAACTAAAATTAGCTAAAATAAAGATTGTCTTAATCTGTGGTACTATTACCTTCAGAGGACCATTGGCAAAGTCTGTAGACATTTTTGATTGTTACAAGCATAGGGAGGTTGAAAGATACCCTACAATGCCCAGGACAGCTCCCCATAACAAAGAACTAGGTGGCCCCAAGTGCTAATAGTGCCTCAGTGGAAAAGCTTTATTCTAAATAAACGCTGTGGTGGGAATGCAAGCTGGTGTAGCCACTCTAGAAAACAATATGGATGTTCCTCAAAAAGTTGAAAATAGAGCGGCCCTACAACCCAGCAATTGCACTACTAGGGATTTACAAAGGTAGTGATCTGAAGGGGCACCTGCACCCCAATGTTTATAGCAGCAATGTCCACAATAGCCAAACTATGGAAAGAGCCCAGATGTCCATTGACAGATGAATGGATAAAGAAGATGTGGTATATATATATATATATATATATACAATGGAATACTACTCAGCCATCCAAAAGATGAAATCTTGCCATTTGCAACATCATGGATGGAACTAGAGTTTATTATGCTGAGAAATAAGTCAATCAGAGAAAGACAATTATATGATCTCACTCATATGTGGAATCTAAGAAACAAAACATGATCATAGGGGAAGAGAGAAAAATAAAACAAGACAAAATCAGAGAGGGAGACAAACCATAAGAGACTTAATGATAGGAAACAAACTGAGGGTTGCTAGAGGAGAGGGAGATTGGCAGATGGGGTAACTGGGTGATGGACATTAAGGAGGGCACATGATGTAATGAGCACTGGGAATTACATAAGACTGATGAATCACAGACCTATACCTCTGAAATGAATAATACATATATGTTAATTAACTGAATTTATATAAAAATATAAATAAATAAATAAATACTACTGTTTTGAAGCAGTAGGCACATGTAAAACAAAAAACAAAAGAAACACAGAAAAGATAATATGTGGAGAAACTATCCAACACAATAGGGATAATCTCAATGTGGAACTCCTGATTGTGTTTATGATTCATAAATGCTTGGGGAAAGAAGATTTGGAAGATTTGAAATAAAACCATTTAATTGCACATCTTAAATAATCTGAGATCTAATTCAGTTTTAAAACTGACAAAATGATAAATATAGGCTTACTGATTTATCTGAAATATTAAAAGTAAGCTTACCTGAAGCAAAACACTAGGCATTATCATTGTATCATAATAAGGGAGAAAAGAAAATATTTTTAAAAATGGAGATACAGAGGAAATACCTAAAGACAAAACAAATTGTTAAAAAGATACCATATAGGGGTGCCTGGGTGGCTCAGTCCATTAAGTGTCTGCCTTTGGCTCAGGTAATGATCTCAGGGTCCTGGGATACAGCCTCATGGCAGGCTCCCTGCTCAGCAGGGAGTCTGCTTCTCCCTCTCCCTCTGCCCCTCCCCTCAGCTTCTGCTCTTTCTCTCTCTCTCAAATAAATAAATAAAATCTTAAAAAAAAAAAAAGATACCATACAAAAGGAAAGCAAAGAGATAATGTATCTACTCTATAAATACACAGTTAAAAACAAATTCATATATATGTGTCATTTGTGGTCAAATTAAAATAAAAATTATAGGAAATTGTTTAGAGTCCAAAATCAACTGAATGAAAACTGAAAGTGATCAGGGGCCAATATATATATCAGCCATGTATTTACAACACAATTGAAAAAAGCACCAGTACAATAAGAGTGATGTTTTATGAAGATAAATTTTTTTAAATCTGCAATACAGAGATATTTATAATAATCACTTAGATGCAAAAAAAGAGAAATGTCTAGCTGTACTCAGAATACTTTATTCTTCTTTTAGTCTTTGTTCTGGGAAGCTAAATGAAAATGAGGCTATCAACAGTTTTAATAATACGTGTGTATATTCATATAGATCTCTCTTCATTAACATATTTTTCAATATCAGGCATCTCTGCAAGAGAAGGTAGTCTCTTTTTATGTCTCTAGAACATTTCAAATTTTGTAATGTATTTAGTAAATAAAATCTTAAAAAATAAAAACAACACTTTTATAAGATAAATTTTCAGAATACAACGACATTGAAGTAAAAGAGTAGCAAAAATGACAAAGAAAGATTATGTAATACCCTAAATCTAGGAATAAAGGTAAACTTTTAAAGTAAGCTTTTCATCAAAGGAAAAATCAAGAGAAATTGCAAATTTCTTAAAAATAATGAAAATTAAAAAAATAAATTTCAAAATGGACAAAATAATGGAAAAAGATAAAATGAGACGCAAATATAATGAGCTTTAAATCATTCCAATATTAAAAGAGAATAAATATAAGTTAACTGTTTAAATCTAAATTTTTTTGACAAAACAAAGACAATAGAAGTAAATTTAACTAAACCTAAAAAGTTTTATCTCACTGGTTAACTAAACATAAATCAAGATAAATAAGCATTAAACAAAACAAAGCAAAAGAAATAAATATTTATAAAACATAGATTACCACATTAATAACCTGAAAAATATTGAAATCAATCAATAAATGTAAAAATCATTAAGACAACTAAACCGCGGAGAGGCTAACTAAAGCAAAAAGAGAACAAATAAAAATAATTACACAATATTAAAAAATGAGTTTGGCACAACCATAGATCTAAAGATTAAAATCATAAGATAGATTCATACTTAAATCATGTGCCAATAAGTAACAAAGATAGATGCAGTATTTACTAGAAAATTATATATTTTCAAAACCAACTCTGAAAAAAAGGAGAAAAATATGAATCCACATATAATGAAAGAAAATTATATAATTTCAAAATAAGTGTCATGAAAAGCCAATTTACTAAGAAATTTTTCTGGTAAAGACTATTAAATTTTCACAAAATAGGTTATTTTTATATTAGTTAAGTGAATTTCTCTTCATTGGTGTCTGCCATTTTGACTTAACCATGTTTACTAGAACTATGATACCACAAATTCTTCAAAACGTCTTTTATCTTTGTGAATATAAGTAGTTTGATTTTTGGTACATAACTATTGATAAGATTTGAGAGACTGTTAATTCCATTAACCAATTAAATTTATTAGTTTTTTAGTATTTCCTTTTTTTTTTCATTATAAAACGTCAACTATAATTATGTTAGCCAGCATGTTATTTTATTTCTTGGCCAGGGCATTTACTTGTTTGAGCTTTCTAGAACAATTTTACCATTGTTCTATTTTACCATTTTCAAGTTTAGTGGTTATACTTTTAATTTTATATTAAATATTTATCCCTGAACTGGAATAAGTAATATTTTGTTTTATTTCTTAGGAAATAACAAAATTCAAGGATTTGTCTATTACAATGTAATGTTGTTTTCTCTGTCCTTCAGATTACATGCTGTTGACAAAATATAAGGCAAATTTCAGTGCAAAAATATAATCACAGCATAGGGAGACCTTTATTGCCAGTCAGTGATGAATTGCTGATCCTAGGTTTCCCATCCCGCCTCAGGAACCACAACACTAGACAAAGGGCAACTGTACCAAGAGATTTAGCAGAGAGCTAAAATCCTTAGAAAAGAAACACACGCAAAGTAGCCTTATCTTCATGCTGGCTCTCTGCCTTCAAACAGTTTTCAGACTCCTGCTCAGAGAACATAAGAGGTAGAACCCAAGCTCAAAACATTTCCATTGAACCGGGGAGGTAGTTATCAAAATATACAGCTGCTGAAGCAACTAGACCCTAAAGAGCAGGGCACTTACTATTAGAATAGGAAATGGAAAGGTAGAGTCCAATAAATACGTGTGATTATTCCCCACTGTCCCCGCTGACAACCGGACTACAAGTACGCAGGGGAAGACAGGGTGGGTCCTAGCAGAAAGTGCATACTGTAAGATTGAGAGAACACAATTAACAGGAATTGTGCAGGGCTCAGGAACATTAAAGGTATGGACATGTAGAGTGAAGTGATCTCCTAAGTGCCAAAGGCATTTATTTTAGGAATTAGAAAAGCCACTGGGGAGTTCCGCTCCTGGTTGAAAATCTACGTGTGATCTGACAGGCCTAGCGATTACAAAAGCATAGACTGGCTGGCTATGTGGAGGAAAGCTGCTCTCCCCACACCAGATTTAGGGCACAGCTAATCCCTCACAGTCTCTGAGGGAAACGCCGTCAAAGACTAAGGCCCTTTGGCCAGTCATGCTTTTCTTTGTATATTTGCATTCTTAGTCCCAGGATAGCCACATGAGAAAAACAGAATAAACCTCTGCTACAGCCTCAAAGCTTATATAAGCTTAATTTAAAATGGATCTGAACTAAAGTGTAAAAGATACAAATATGAAATTCTGGAACAAAATGTGAGAACTTTTTCATGAATTTGAGGTAGGCAAGTTTCTTAGACTCAAAAGTTGCTAATGATGAGAGTAACAATTATAATCTCTATTTTTAAAAATATTTTGCATTTAAAATGTTAGCACAAAGAAAATTAAAAGAGCACACAGACTAGAAGAAAATTTTACATATATATGTGAATTATATATACATGTGTGTCTGGGGGTGTGTAGTGTGTGGATTATATAAATAACAACATTATCAAGAAGACTAACCCCAAATAAAAATAATTGTAATAGATCTTAATGGACTAGTATGTATACATTAAAAGATGTTAAAAATAATTAAGCATTAGAGAAATGGAAGTTGAAACTACCGTGTGCAATAACAACATACCCACTGGAATGCAAAATGTTAAAAAGGCAACATCAAGTGTTGGCAATGTATAGGGCAACTGGAACTCTTGTATGAAGCTGTGGGGATATAAAATGGCACAGTCACCGAGGGAAAATGGTTTGGCATTAAAAAACAAAACAAAACAAAACTTCAGTGTGTGACCCAACAATTCCACTCTTAGATAATTCTCCCAAGATAAATGAAATTAACATGTCCAAAAACATTATACATAAAAGTCTGTAGCAGTTTCATTCATAATAACTCAAATTGTAAATAACTGAAGTGTCTGTCAACAGAAGAATACATACACATATTCTGGAAAATACATAAAATGGAGTACTATTTTGGTGCGCCTGGGTGGCTCAGTCAGTTAAGTGCAGGACTCTTGATTTCAGCTCAGGTTGTGATCTCAAAGTTGTGGGATGGAGCCCCAGGTCAGGCTCTGCGCTCAGCAGAAGTCTGCTTGAGATTTCTCTCCCCCTCCCCCTCCTCTTACTCACTCTGTCTCTCCAAGTAAAATAAATCTTAAAAAAAAAAATTCTGAAATAAAAATTAAAAAAAAAAAATGGGGGCTCCTGGGTGGCTCAGTCGTTAAACATCTGCCTTCTCCTCAGGTCAGGATCCCAGGGTCCTGGGATCGAGCCCAGCATGGGGCTCCCTGCTCAGCAGGAAGCCTGCTTCTCCCTCTCCCACTCCCCCTGCTTGTGTTCCTTCTCTCGCTGTCTCTCTCTCTGTCAAATAAATAAATAAAATCTTAAAAAAAAAAAAATAATAATACATACAATGTCATGGAATAATCTTAGTTATATTGAGTTAAAATAGGCACACAAAGAAAATACACACTGGGTCCTTTCATGCCATGAAATCTGAGAACGGGCCCCATGGTTTGGAGGGGTATTGACAGCAGAAAGCATTAAGGAACAATCTGAGGATATGGAAATATTTACTTTATAAGGATGGCAATTACACGGGTCTCTGTATTTGTCAAATCTCGTTTCATTTTACCTCACAAATCTGTGCATTTAATAACCACAAATATATTGAAATAATGTTTATATACACATGTGTCTAAAATGTTAAATCAGAACCAACTTGATAAGGTTAAAATAATTCGTTTAATTTGTCTAAAAAATAAGCAGACGATAATCTTTGTCACTCATTCTGTAAGGCCAGGCATGATTCTGAAAATTCCTGAAAACAAAATAAAAATTTTAGATCAATTTCACATTGCTAGAGATAGAAGTTTATTCTATCTTGGTTCTTGCTTTTGGGCAGTTTGAATTAAAATTGCTTGTGGATAGAATGAGGCTAATTCTCTTCAGGTTATATAATCAATTTATCCACAGAATTATCTCAGTGAAACATCAATTAATACTGAAAATATCCTTAAACACCACTAAGAACCAATATTTCACAATAGCCCAGAAAAATTATCAACATAAAAAGTAATGAGATAACTCTATCTCCACAAAAATTTAAAGTATATGATAGAGCAACTATAATTAGAATAATATGAATCAGTGACAAACATACACAGACAAGTCATTGTCAGAAAGAGTTCTGGAACAAATTTAATTAAGTTTTCATAGTAGTGGATAGTAAATACACCATCTTATGCCTGGTGTGTGAAGAAACGATGAAATTCAATTATTTTCTTATAAAATGCTCTAAATAATTTCAGATGAAATAAATGTTTACATATAAAATGATCCATATACATACTAAAAGAAAATTGATGTTACTTATTTAATTGGGGAATATAAGATACACTATCAAGAGCACAGATCTTGGGGGGCGCCTGGGTGGCTCAGTTGGTTAAGCGACTGCCTTCGGCTCAGGTCATGATCCTGGAGTCCCAGGATCGAGTCCCGCATCAGACTCCCTGCTCAGCAGGGAGTCTGCTTCTCCCTCTGATCCTCGCCCCTCTCATGCTCTCTCTCTCTGTCTCATTCTCTCTCTCAAATAAATAAATAAAATCTTAAAAAAAAAAAGAGCACAGATCTTAAAGATCTATCTTTAAGACAGATTATATAGCTTCATAAATTAAACTTAAAAAATACAACAAAGGAAATGAGAGAAAAGTCACAAAAGATTCAACATAAATAATCAATAGGGATGGAAAGGATGTAAAAATTCTAAAATCATTTGTAAAAAAAGAAGAAGATAGCAGGAGGGGAAGAATGAAGGGGGGAAATCGGAGGGGGAGACAAACCATGAGAGAGGATGGATTCTGAAAAACAAACTGAGGGTTCTGGGGGGGGCGGTGGGAGGATGGGTTGGCCTGGTTATGGGTATTAAGGAGGGCACGCTCTGCATGGAGCACTGGGTGTTATACGCAAACAATGAATCATGGAACACTACATCTAAAACTAATGATGTAATGTATGGTGATTAACATAACAATAAAAATTTTTAAAAAATTGGTATCCTCTACATTTTTCCATTTCTGGAGTGTGTTTCTGGAGAAAAAGATCATATAAAAAATAAATCCCACTATAATGCAATAATCTTGTTTCTGGAATTATTGTCTAAGAAAATAATTAGGTGCATTAAAGAATGTGTTCATGGAAGATTTTTACAGTGCCACTTGTAATAGTAATCAAAACTCAAAAATTTGAGTAGGTGACAGTTTAATTATACATAATTCATCACTATGAGGCCATTCATTTGATGGAATAAAACTATTCACATTAAAATATCACATTAAAACTGATTATATAACAAAGGGTATAATCAGATACCAACATGCAAATGTTTAGAAAAGAAATTCTGTGACCAAAAGGGTGGAGAATGTTTCTTCTTTACATTCTAAAATATATATGGTCTTTCATTTGTTTGTAAATTAAAAAACACTAATAAACACAGCATGCAAGATTAGGCTTAATAAGAAGGATGCATTGATTTTTAAAACTAATTTCTAATGAGAAATGCAATACATACCTGCTAAAATAATGCCCACAGGTAAATATTATACATTATAAAGAAAAAGCAAATGATTTCGCATAAATTTCTTAGGAACTTTTTTAATATTTTACTTATTTATTTGAGAGAGAGAGAGCACAGAGGGAGAGAGAGAGGGAGAAGCAGCCTCCTTGGTGAGCAGAGAGCCTGACATGGTGTTTGATCCTAGGACCCTGGTATCATGACCTGAGCCGAAGGCAGATGCTCAACCAACTGAGCCACCCAGGCGCCCTCTTAGGAACTTTTGACACAGTGGAGCTTCCATCTTTCTGGGGGTGTATACAGTTACATTAAAAGGAAAAACTTGTATCTTGTCCCTGAATTTCCTGATACAACAAAATTTTTATAAAGTTTTTTGTTAAATTGTTTTACTTAGTCCATAAAATAAACTATTCAAATGTATACATACAACTTACGTTTAAACCACGCAAACAAATTTAACCAACAATGGCACCTGAAAATGGGCTCATAACCCATAAATAAAAGTTAATGTTTTAAGTTGTTCATTATGGATAACTTTAAACTGATTTTATGCTGATTCAGACAAGCACTGGAATGAAGTTTATCTTTGTACTGTTTATTTTTTTTAATTGGCAAGAAAAAATTTTTAAAAATTAAATTGGCAAGAAAATTAAAAATGTAAATAAGACATGAGGGAGGAAATGTTCTACTTAAGGAAATTATCTCTTTTCAATTAAATTAGAAGCAACCTTTTGCATAACCAGTTGTAATTAAAGATGAGCCTTATTTGTGCATTAAATAGGGTGTTGCAGGATTTCTACTTGGCAGTATTTGTACATTAACTTTAATTGCTGGATGCCCTGGGAATGACTGAAACTCTTTAAAATAATCTTCATTTCAGATTATTAAAATACTTCCTCTACTTGGGCTGAATTAATGACATGCCATCACGTTTATATTAGTGATTCCTAAGTACTTCTCTTTTCTATACATAGGCAAATCCCTCTCTAGACACCTTCTAGAAGGTCTGGTTTTCATTATGAAGCAGTGACCTCACTGTCATTGAAAAAGTAAAAGCAAATGCAAAATGACATAACAAATAAGGGAGCAAAAGACTATGAAAAATCACCCTCAGACACTAAGGTTCTCTGATTTGGGGATTTTATTATTAAATAAAATTCAGGTTGCACAATTACTGAATTCCACAATATTGTTTCAAAGTTTAGTTTTTACACCAATTATTTTGCTGTAGTGAGACACCACTCTCCTGAATATAAATAACATAACCATGTCACAGGTGTCCAAAATGTCTCATAACAAATTCAGGAAAGCCTTCGTACCGCTATTGCCTCCTTAAGTAAACGCAATAACTTATAATCCCCTCAGAGGCACCTCCAATAACAAAGAAAGCTTTGTAGCTTCCTGAGATGTTACAGTGGGAGAGTTATTATATTCAGAAAGATGTACTCTTCCCCTTTTAACTCTCTCACTTTGCATAACATTTTTGCCTCTGGGTCCAGAATGAAAACTTGTGATTGAAAGAAAAAATAACTTGGGAAATGACCCTGTCAGTCACACCATTTGTGAATAATCATAATGGTGATAATGATAAATATATTTAAGAGTATTTTTCTCTCTAAAAGTGCACAGCACGTATGAAGGTCAAGAACAGAGAATTATACTCTTACTCACTTTATCTAATGCAAGATTAGGGTGGTAGAATGTGGAAAATATATTTACATGAAAGACCACTTTTCTCAATGATTGACAATGGCTTTATAAGAGTGATATGCCATTATTAGAAAGGCTACTTACCTGAAGAGCAGAAATGGTAATGGTTCTCTGGAATCCATTTGCACACATCCGTGTTGTGTGTTTGTCTGGCATAAACCAATAAAATAGAGTTTCTAAATAAATGAGGCCAGGATGATACTATTTATTCAACCAGGTCAACTTACTGTATTTTAAAGAGATATATTTTCCCTAGTAGTAAGTGATAATGTTTTAGTCAGCATAGACTGGATTCAAGGTAAAATCAGAGCCTTCACGCTTATTTTTAGATGGATAAGATATCACTGAATATTTACAGTCTAGTTACATTCAAGTTAAACCTATACTTATTCTATGAGTTTATCATGAAGATGGGTTATTTACTGATAATTTAAGAAGTAAGAAGAGCTTCTTTGTAATATTTAAAAATAAATGTAATAATCCAAGGACTCAATTTCTCATCTTGCCTGAAAATATGAATGCGTTATAAGAAACTATATTTATTATATCTGTTATAAAGAAGCAGTGTTTATTCAATTACAAGTATAAACCATTTTGTCAAAACAACTTGGCTTTATCAAACATTTTTATGAACATCTGCTAACGCTGACCTCACTGGTAAATTCAACTTAACTACTATATTTTAAATATAGCTCTTTAAAAGAAAGCATATGGCTAACTTACTTTATAATTTAAAAAGATAATTTATACTTACCATGTATTTCAAGACAGTGCAAGACTCCACTATTACTTGACCTGACTTAGAGATTGGGGTGATAAAAATCCAAATGCTCTTATGTATTGAGAAAATTTGTATTCAGGTATATTTTCTTATGTCCTAACCCAAGTCCTATAGAAAACCTGAGAAGAACCTGGAGTAGTAATACCTAATTGGGTGCAATCCCAGGACAGAGAGAGTGAGGGAAAAATGTTATGAGGCGGGCAAGAATGGGAAGCAAATAGAGAGTGTATGTTATCAAGCTGGCTGCCACTGCATGAAGAGAAATGACTGGTCACTGAGCCACGTGAGATGGCTCTGGGCAGTCTTATGGAGTTCCAGTGCTGCCTGGAACTACAGAAACTCTACACTTTGGACTAGTCTATAATAAGAGAGCATGGAGAAGAGAATTCACTGTTGACACCATTGATACCTTTCCCTATACCTTTCCCCCAAAAGTTGCCCTACAAGGAACTAACTTCAAACTTCTGAGGTGTATTGCTTGGTCCCTTAGGTAACTCCTGTGATATCTTGGTCCCGTATTCTGAAAAATGGTGATATATGTGAGTCCAGAATTCATTGAAGGAGCCAAGACTCTAGATATTGGCCCTTCTTTACCAACTTTGAAAGTACAAGTTAAATTAGGCAGAATCTATGTGGAGATCTCATCTCCATATCCTACAACACTTAAGAAAGAACATTACTTTAAAAAAAAAAGTAAAGCTATAGCTTTCCCTGCTGAAACTCCCTTCATCACGTCATTATGCATTCTAGATTTTCTTCACCTTTGTCCAGCACTTCAGCTGTCATGGGGACCCGCACGTTAGTAGCAGTTTCTAGTTACACATCACCATTCACATGCTCCCTGGCAGAAGCATTTTCCCCTTGAAAACTTGGAAATCCTTTCTGGCAAAATTTAAAGCTGCAGTGAGGAGAAATAAAATTTCAAGGGACTCAGTGGGTGTGATGGTGAGACATCTTATCCTGCTTCAATCCCTTGGCTCTATGGTCCATTTCAACCAGCTCCTGGAGCATGCTACCATATGTTGGCAAATGGTTCAGTGCACATTTTGTTTCATGGAAGGCAGCACTGGAACTCCATAAGACTTTTCCCCCAAAACTTCCATGTGCCTGCAACTCTAATCTGGTTATTTCTCGCTAACAGAACATACACTAATATCAGTGATGTCCATGATCCTAAGGCCATTGCTCCAACTTTTTTGTATTAAAAGTACCTTTTGGTCTGAAGCAAAATTGTTTTTGATACCATTCATGGACCAGATATTCTGTAAGCCCTCAGATGATGATGTCGTATAGATACCACAGTCAGGGACAGTGTCCCTCTTTCCTGAATTATGTATTAATTCTGGTAGAAATGAATAGATGTACAGTTGAAAGTACAAGGAGTCTAATGTAACTGCCCAGGCTTCAGTTGGCAGTCAGGTTTCCCTATGCAATATCAAGGACTCAGCATCTTTCTTTCCTGGCAGGTTGGGCATTTGCAAATGTCAACAGCTAAATGGCTTAGTGAGAAGGATTCTATTTTGTTAGAATAATGCATAGTCCTGATCCTTGTCACTCTGCCCACCCTACTCATGGGCCCACTGTAAAATTACTTAAATGACACAAGAGAAAATCTACTTAATTTCCATAGCGTGTGTTGTCTTTTCCTCTGTGCTAGTTGCTGTCTCTTGAACTTTCATGAAACAAAGATTCACCTATTTTTCATTGGCTAAAACAAATCTATTTATATATCCCTCTCTAAGACCTAGTCTGACACCAGTATTTCAGGTTTGTTCTACCAGGTGACTGACCAACTGTCCATATTTACCTCTGTACACAAGTTAGTGCATGTAAATTTCAGGATAATTTTATTCCACAGAAAGTAGACGGCCAGGTTTACTGATTGCATATCTACCAGAAAGATTTTCTTCCATCTCTATCCTTCGGAACTACCCTGATATGGCAATAATATGGCAGCAACTCATTTCCACTGCTAACACAAAGCATCAATTTATTAGGAAATGGGATTTGGACAAAAGTCCTTTCCTCATCCTTCAGCTGGTTATAGGTTATAGGTCATAGGTCACGATTAGCCATTTGAGGTGTATTTAGGGAGAATGTAAGCAAATATAAGTGACATGGAGTTTGGGCTACCCGTTCATGTAGTTTGCATTTTCCTTTTGTACCCACTCAAGGCTCATTGACCCAAATGTACTTACCATCAATGAAGAAGATAAGATATTTTTTTTTTTTCAGAACATGGTCATGGCCAAATTTCCTGAAGGTAATATTTTAAATAAGAATAGAATTATAGCCCTGAAGCCATATGGTAAAAACACTCTCTTCCCCTTACTCTGTAAAGGTGAACTTATTTGAATGAAATTACAAAGAAAACAATTGCCACAAACTAAATGCTGGAGATGTATTACTCTGCACAAGTGAATATGCCACAACGGCAGAATGGTTTAATTTCTGGTAGTCCCCTTAGTTTCTTCATGATCTCTCTATTCCATGAAGAGGCCAGACAGATGAAGTGAATGAAAACCACCACCCTGAGTGTTTCAGATGCCTTTGATGGTGCCTCTAATTTCTGCATTCATTCAAGAACACAGTATCTCTTCCTATTTTCTATCTTAATGATAAACTGGTAGGTATTTCCTAGGTCTTCACTTTGCTCTTCCCATTATATTCTTAATCCGTGGCTCAGGGAACATATGAAATGACAGTGTTAGTTGCCAAGTTGATAGATATGTTGATAGACTCTAATATACACATGTGTGTGTCTATGTGTGCAATTATATATCAGGACCATAATTATAGGATGAATCTATGAATGAATTGAGCCATCTAAAAGATGAACTTGGCTCCAAACTCAGTTTATCATCCAACCTCCTTAAGCTTCCACATGAACTAGAGGATCACATGGCTTTTCAGTTACCCTGGTACCAAAATTGACTGCCCTAAATTTATCACATTGTTATTGTAAGGCCTAAAATAACATCAAAATAGGTAAATCAAGTCCTCAATCTTCATAATTATCATTGCTCTTTCCCATGTTATGACTACTCAATATCTCAATATATTAATGTCTACATATTCCTATACCAATTAATCACAAGAAAAAAATCTCTAAAAAGTACGCCACTTCTTGCCAACGATGATCATTACCTCATTTACCAAGAGGAATGAGGTCCCCATTGCTTTCAAACAATGTTTTTGATTAAAAATCCGATATACTATCTTGAGTATCTGCTCTTTTGAATTATTCCTGAAACTGATAATATTAGACCAAGCAAGTTTTAAAGAAAACAAATACCAAAAGGAAAGATATGGTGTTAATGTATTGGTGGTTATGAGGCTTAAGCAGTGAGAGAGATGCTAAAATAACATGTTACAAAGACTAATGGAAAGAAAATAAATTAATTTATTACCAAGCTCTATTCTCTCCTTAAAAAGACCCAGCTAGGCGCACCTGGGTGGCTCAGTTCAGCGTCTGCCTTCGGCTCAGGTCATGATCCCAGGGTCCTGGGATGGAGCTGTACATTGGCCTCCCTGCTCAGCGGGGAGCCTGCTTCTCCCTCTCCCTCTGCCTGCCACTCCACCCTGCTTGTACTCTCTCTGTCAAATAAAAAATAAAAAATCTTAAAAAAAAAAAAAAAAGACCCAGCTAGTATCTTTGGAAGAATCTATTGGAGGGAGACACAGAAAAGTAATCAATCTTCTAGCTCCCTCTCCTCTGTTGTCCTTCATTATTCAAAATTTGTCCCAAGGATAGGTAACCCCAGCACCCCACCATACTTCTGTGTAAGTTAATTTGGTCTAAATGGGAGTTTCTGGGGAAACAAATGGGCATATTTAGTGCCAGTCACAATAAGAGTGGCTCAGATGGGAAAAGGGATGAAAGGCCAGGAAGAAGGTGAGCCTAAAATAATTTGAAGTATCACCTAAGCTGTGAACCGTTAGCAACACTCAAAATGTAACCTTTATTTTTATTTTTATTTTATTTTTTTATTTATTCGCTTGAGAGAGAGGGAGAGAGCAAGCGAGTGAGAGAGAGCAGGGGGGAGCGTCAGAGGGAGAAAGAAGAGCAGACTCCCTGCTGAGCAGGGACCCTGACACGGGGCTCCATCCCAGGACCCCAGAATCATGACCTGAGCCAAAGGCAGACGCTTAACTGACTGAGCCACCCAGGCACCACGAAAATGTAGTCTTTAAGATATAACAGGATTTGTATCATCTAAATCCAAGTAGAAGAGAAATTATTAAACACGTCAGCCACACCAACAGACACTGTAATGGTTATCAATTCCTTGCCTCTCAGCTCCTCCATTCTTCTTCGCCCTTCCTTGTGATACCGGTGTGGTGCTCTGCAAACATTTCTCCCTCGCCAGACAGTGCAATAGAACTGTGCGAATAGAGCACGCTGGGGTGATACTGCCAGACCGCAGCAAGAGGCGGGACTTCTCCCCCTGGTCCTGGGTACTGTTTCTTCTTCAGCATGGCTGCCAGCCTGTATGCTGGAGGCCAGCGGCACTCACCTCAGGAGACCTAGCAGAGTGCTTTCACCCTACCCAAATGCACTAGTGAATTTCTTGGCCTCCTAGGGGGGCATTCCTTAGGATTGGCTCTAGCCCATTTGCATGCTCCAGAAAACGTATGCAGCACTTAGTGACTCATTCCCATGGATCAACTCCAGTCCATCCTCCAGCGAATTTCTCAGCTACCTAGGACACTCTCCTTGTGAATCAGCTCTAACACTACTGCACTCTCCAGTGAATTTCTCCACCATCTGTGAGCTATTCTGAGGACTCAGCGCCAGGCTGCTACACTTTCCACCCAGTTTCACTGCCACCCAGCAGCCGGCTCCTTCAGAACAGCTTTGGCCCAGAACTCTGGCAAGTTTCTTGGTCAATGGCAGTCTGTATGTTCCTGTGGTTGCTGTTTGCCCTCTGCAACTGGGTCAGAATCTTAGCATTGAGGTACTGGAAAAAGCATCTTCTGAGCACTCATTTCCTCTTTATTCACTCTCCCTCAGTCCCCGAGGTAATACTTTCTTCTTGTACTGTATCTCCTTAGCATACTGCTTTGTTCCATTTACTCTTTTACTAGTTAATAATTCTTTATATTAAGTGTTCCATGAGCAAACTTCTGATTGTACCTTAACTGACACAAATACCATCTTCTTGGCAATTTTTTTATTATTTGAATGCCTTCTGCATTTAATGAATTTTTCAAAAGCCAAGCTGCTTTCCACCTTGGAGACACCTTGCAAGTCTGAATCTGGCCCTGGATAACTGCTGTCCATGACAGCATGCTACAGTAAAACTGAAGGTTGTAATTAGGTTTAATGGAACTGCTTTAAACACTATAGCAGTCACCAAACTGGGGTTCTCTGATCCATGGAAACTCAAACTCAGCCCAGGATAAATATCAAACTCAGATAGATAGATAGATATATATATATATATATATATATATATATATATATATATATATATATATACCAAATGACAGTGACTTCTACATAATAATTTTTGTGCCATGGTGATACCTCTGATGAGTCATTCTGCCCCTCCTTTCTCTTGAGGACTAAATCTATTATTAGAGAAACCTACTTCTTTACTATTAGCACTATACAGGAGTCTTTTTCATTCCAATATTGCTATTCTTCCAGAGAGAATAACTTTACCAAAGTGGTATGGGAATTGTGCAAAACTGGAATTGTTAGACTAAACATCCACCTTACTAGAAAGCTGGATATGGATGCAGCGTCTGTAAGGTATATCTTAAATTCTGCCATCTGCAAAGTAGGTCTTAAATTCTACCATCACTCCAGTGTTGCACTTATTGGTTGAAATAGCGGAATTAGCTAAATGAGAATGAAATGTAGCAGAGCAGGGGACAATGAAGATTTTTACATATCTTCTTATTTTTTATTCTAAGTATCTTACTTAATAATTTAATGAAAACTTGCTCATCTCCGGCCCAACAAAATCAACTGTTTGTAAGTCACAGAATTACTAATGTTATATTTTGCTTGCTGTGTAGAAATGAAATTCCCTAGATAACATTTTATAAGTACTGATTCTGCAAAATGCAGTAATTTAGGTTTCATTTATAGGGCACATAATATAATGCTGAATTTGCATTATATAGAAATATGGTTAATTTAAACATAAAATTTTCTAGGAAAACAAAATGATCTACATAATCCACTAAATTTCTTCCCCACTAAAATAATGTTATAATTCATCTTCAAATTTTAAAATAGCAACTATGACTATCACATACTTGGTGGTAATAAACATAATTTTATTTATAATGGAATTTTCCACTAATTTGCCAACAGAGAAGATAACTCTACTTTCTAGAATAAAATAATATAAAAATGAAATGGATACTATAGCCATAGAGCTGTATATTTTGGTTGCAAATGTTAGTGCTGTGTATAAAAAGTTAAATAAGATATCAGCTTGTCTCAACTTATAACTATGCCATTTCATCTTTGTGCATGCTAATTCTCAGAGAAAGAAAAACTCTATCCCATGATCAAATGAAAAGCAGCACCACTACAATCATTCCAGAATTGTTCCCATTAAAAAATTCATAGTGTTTTTAAGCTTTTGTTTTCTAAACTCTATCACATGTATACTAATGTAGGACAACTCTAAATAGTTATTTAATTGAAAAAACACTTGCAAGACCAATGCTGAAAAGAACAGAGGTCAGGGTCTAGGAAAAGCAAATCATGAAATAAAATATTACAAAGTACATGAAAACCCAAAGCAGGTTATTTAAATTTTTTTTTCATATACTATGTAGCTTTCAAAATCAAATGATTCTCTAACTTCAGAGGAAAATCAATTCTTAAAGATTAGTATTCCATGATGGGAAAATTAGAGGGTAATACGGGATTGGATTTAGAGGAAATTGTGAAGAGGGAAAAAATCTAATATAGTATATGTAACTCCTCCTCTATAGCTTGTTAACAATGTACTTTCTATGATATAAAAAGAAAGGTGGACTAATAAGAAACTTACAGTCTTGGCTGTGTTAGGCTCAGTGCATAATTAATTCTTAGGTATAGTGAATACTATTGGTTGTTTTCCTTGCATTTATTTCCCACTTATGCCTTACTAAAATAAATCTAATTCTGTTGAGACATTTTCACATGATCCTGGGGAATGTGACCCTCCCCATTCCATCCCACCCTCCCCGCCTTTATCCACTGAGACAAATTCCAATAATTAGATTATGAATATTCTAATTCAAATATAATAATCTGTTTCCATTTAACAATTATAGATTTAAGAATGGGCAGATAGCCCAATAAGGGCCAATGAGAAATAATAGGAAATTAACTAGAGATGTTATCAAAAATCTTTCTCACTCCTAAGAAAGAGTCATAGAAACTTAAAGTTTCAATTTTTGCTCTGTAAGGGGTTACAACTGGGATGTGACATCTGAAACTGCCCCAGCTACTTATCACCAGACTGTGGAGTAAGCTAACATAACAAAAAAGCTAGGCCCACCCTCATCCCCACCTTTGAATGTCTTTTTTTCCGCCTAAATAATGCATTTCCTATTGTTCAATCCAATTTGAGCTGTGTTTTCTCTCCCTTATAGCTAAAAGCAGCCTAATTTATTCATTATATTTTAATTAGATTTTTTCTTTTCTACTCTAATTACGCCTGATTTGCTCTATTTCAATAAAAACAATCATTTAATAACTTGAAATAAATTATGGATAAAAACGTATTTTGTAGTAGGATGAATTTTAAATAAATGATTAAAAAATATGTATTTATATAGCTAGAAATGGCTGCACAACATCTTCATCTCTTATAAGATAGGTACTGTGTTAAATTTTATAAAACCAGAAATGACTGAGACAGGTCATGTGTCCTCAAAGTGCCAAAATGAGCAGATAAAAATTAATTAAGGATGATATGTAATCAATAGACTTGGGTTTAATGTACAGGGTACAGAATAAAATGTTGAAAGGCTTCATCAAACATCTAAAGCTTATGAACAGTTTTGAGGAATTAATGCAAGCAATATTGGAGGAAGGAGAAAAATAGAAGTAATCCCAATTATTCAGGTGAGGTGAAACAAGTACCTGGACTTTGGAAGCAGTGGGTATTGATAGCTGGGGTGGAGTTATTGACAATTCTACATGATAGAGACGGAAGATACCAAGACAGCCTCAAACTTGTATCACTACACGAAACTAACACAGCTAAGTTGAATATAACCTAGAAGACAGAGAAGAATTTGTGTATGTAGCTGATGATAATGACTGCTTTATTTAAATGTTATTTGAAAGCACCCTTTATATATTCAGGTGGAGATGTGGCAATTGGAGATCAGGACCTGGAGCTAAAAAGATAGAGTTTAAAATATCTATGCAGGAATCATTGATATACACGGTTTAAAACTCTAAAATTGGATGAGCTCCAAAGAATGCTTGGCAAATCTGAAAAGGAGAAAGGGAAACATGAAACTGTCAAAACACTGTTATTTGATGATTTGATGAAGAGGCAGATTTAGTAAGAAGGACTAAGAAGCTATTAGCAGAAAGTTTATAGGAAAACCAAGATAAAGTTTTGCTTATTTCCTTTGGTCATTTTCCAGAGACTACAAATGTTTTGATGATTTTGTCCAGTTTCAAATTTTAAAGGGATTCTAATGTTAAGAGCCTAGTATCTTTATTATCATAATATGAAAAGACCAAATTAATTTGAGGAATAAATTAAGATCATAAAGATGATGAAAAATTAATGTCAAGTTGAACTACTTCTGACTTTCTAAGTGGATTAATTTTCAACATTAAATTTTTACGATTCAGTGGTATAGCTAAGTCAGTTTTATATCATCAAAATTTAGGAACATTACAGAATAATTCAGTAGAAAATATACAGACCCATGTATGAGCATGGAAAGAAGATTCACCAAGAACTTCTAGCCACTATAGCCAGAGGTCTCCAGATTGTCCTCTTAGGGTCTTCCAGTAGGTTCTGTGCTCATGGCTCCCTGGATCTAGGTGGTCTTTATTTTCCTTTAAAGATTTTATTTATTTATTTGAGAGAGAGCGACAGAGATAGCAATAGCGATAAGGAGCAGGGACGAGAGGGAGAAGCAGGCTCCCCACTGAGCATGGAGCCTGACCTGGGGCTTGATCTCAAGACTCTGAGATCATGACCTGAGCCAAAGGCAGAGGCTTAACCAACTGAGCCATGCAGGCGCCCCTAGGTAGTCTTTAAATTTGACTCAGTTTCATCCATAGTTTCTTCCTCAGTCCTCATGCATTTGGAAGTATCTCCAACTCTTCTTTCTGCTGAGGTCTTTTACAAGGTCAAGAAGCTCATGTAAAAAGAACAAAAAATGGCAAGTAGCAGCTCTCTTTCACAAGTGATTCTGTGCCTCAACAGAATCTGGAAATGTATTAGTTTCCAAACTACAGACTCATTATGTCCTGTCACAGGCTATGTTAGCAAGCAATTAATTCTATCCACATGTTTTTTTATCCCCAACACTCTCTGAGTGTTTTCATGAAGATCTATTCCCAGGTTTAAATGGAAATGTTGGCACCTACTGAAAACTTTCCCTCTGTTGTGAACTACCCACTATTCTGTTTCTGAGATCTACACCACTGATTCATATAGCTCTAGGGCACTAATTTTAATTGCAAAATAATATTACTTGTATGAATGCACTGTTATTTACCCATTTCCTTTTGAAAATACATCTTTTTTATCTGATTAGGCTACCAGAAAAGATTATTAGTATCACCATAGGTTAATTCACCTTTAAATTATTAAAGGTTATTCTCTAGCAACAGGCTTTAAAGATTTATAGGAAATAAAAATACAATTACTGAGTCTTCTGTGACATGACCTTATGGTGTCCAAATCTGAACAAAGTCAACCATAGGCTGTAGGTTACGACACAGAATAAGACATAAGCACATAAAATTGAGGTAACTGATTGTGACAAGAAATAGCATGAAGGATAATAATTATATTTTAAAAACTATGTATGAGTAATATTATTTCATCTATGTCACAATATAATATTATCATCTTCATTTAAAGATGAGAAAACTCAAGAAAAAGTTTACACATTTTACCCCAATTTTACACTTGATCTTAGCCAAAAGGCGGAGAAGCGATTACCCCAATTTTAAACAGTAATTTGCAGACCTTGGATTTAAAACCAAGTACTCTGACTCTAGAGTTCTTATGCTTAGTCCAGATTGAATATCTGAAAGATAGATTCTAGATTAAACAATCATGTATTGAAAGTATGATTTCACCAATAACTTAAAGGCAGACATTCTAAATATGTGAGGTAATGTATAATAAAATCCTATGAGCTTCTAAAGGCAGGGGAATATCTGCATCAACTACACTTATAAAGAGTAGCATGGGGTTAGCCCACCACTGTCCTAGAAACATCCTTTTCTTCCTCATGAATTCAGTCTATTTTATATTTTGTATTAGAGCTCTATCAAAATAATTCTCCTACTGATGAAGATAGTTGGTAGAACTACTGTTAGAAAGTATGCAACTGCAAAAGATCACAACAATTAGATGATAATTTTATGGATTAAGCTATAAAAGAATAAAATATGTTCAAAATAAGAAAGCAAAAAATCAATCAATCAATCAATCAAATAACCAATGAAGAATCTTACTAACCTCATTCTGAGGAAAAGGATCTTAATTCCCTTCTTAAAATTTTAATGAACATCTATAAATGAGTTTAGAACACTGCTACTTACTAAAAGTTGGAAGCATATCTGCAGTATGTCTTACCCTGAACTTTTAGTTCAAACATTTTTTCTGCTATATTTTGAAAATAAATGCAATATCACATTAAAGGGAACATTATTTGCACCTCTCTCTCACACACACAATTGAGTTTGTCAGTTATTTCGATAATACTGCATGCTATTTTGCTGAAATGGCTATTTCCGATATCCTCTTAAATAATTTAATTATATAAATAGTGTAACTACAGCAGTTCTAGTTCATTGGCCTTTAGTGCTACTTAAATAGCTTGCATTTCTGGATCAGTGAGTAGAACTGCTAACTCTGCTTTCCTCAGGCCAAGCTGTCCATCAAATGAGGCAGCATCTCTTCTCAAACTTCCTCCTTTTACCTGCAACTCCCCTCCGCTCCAGGGTCATCAAAAAAATGAGGTAGGTTTACATCATCTGATGAGGCAGGGCATTGCTACATGAATAGGATAATTTTTTACTTGTAAAAGATGCGAGATTAAATTTTAAAGGGATTCTAATGTTAAGAGCTTAATATCTTTATTATTATAATATGGAAAGAAATTAATGTGAGGAACAAATTAAGTTCATAATGACAATGAAAGATTAATGTCAAGTTGAACTACTCCTGATTTTATAAAGGAGGGATTAATTTTCAACATTAGGTTTTTATAATTCAGTGGTACAGTTAAGTCAGTTTTATATCATTAAATTTAGGAACATATGCAGTAATTCAGTAGAAAATATAGAGATAAATGTATGAGCTTAAACTGGCTTTAAAAGAGCTAAGTTAAATGAACATGTGTTAGATTGTGTTTAAGACAGGAGGCTCTAAGACATGTTCTTCAGGGAGATCAGTTTATTGCAAAATTTCAAGTCAAGGTGAGCAGCACTAAGGTATCCCTGCTACAAAAAAAAAAAAAAAGTCTACCACGGGTACAGTGTAACTCACAACAGCTTAAAACATGTAAGCTCACAACATAGTGTTACTGAACCTGGACCGGATCGCCTGATGGAAGAACCAAGTGGCACTTGGAGATCTTGAAGGATAGGAGGTTTATTTAACACCAGCAGGCTCAGAGGAGAGTGGTCTCCAAAGGTCTGAGCCCCGAGCACAAACAAAGGGGGCAATTTATACACTCTACTCCCCCATACTTGGCACTTTTGGCGTGTGCGTGAAGCGGGGTAGGGAGAAGAACCCGGAAGAGCCCCTGGGCAAGGACTGGGACTCTCTCGCTGGCTCAGTCAGCCATCTTAGGACACAGATTTTCCTTATCAATAGGAAAATAAATTTCCATTAAATATAATTAAAGACTCCATTAATTGCATTTTAGACAGTTTTATCATATCCTTTTTAAAGAAGTTAAGTTCTCCTAAACATATTCTTGGTGATGTATGTTGCCAAACAGCAAAGTACCATAGTATCAACTGCTTATGATAGGGTATTCAGAAGTAGAAAAATGCACAATATTGTTAATATTTTATACATTTACACAAAGATTTTAGTAACTGTTTATTGAAATGTGATTTCTTATATATTATTTTATTTTTTTAAATATTTTATTTATTTATTTTATTTTATTTATTTATTTGAGAGAGAGTATGTGTGTGAGAGAGAGCACAAGGCAGGGGAAAGGCAGAGAAAGAAGCAGACTTCCCGCTGAGCAGGGAGCCTGATGTGGGGCTTGATCCCAGGACGCTGGGATCATGACCTGAGCCAAAGGCAGATGCTTAACCATCTGAGCCATCCAGGCACCCCATCATTTTAATACATCAAGTATAATTATAGTAATAACACTGAAGGGTGATATTATATTCATTTTGCCAATATTGAAGCTGAAGCTGTAAATTTAAATAGGTGATTTTGACACAGGTATATCTGACTTCACAGTTTGTGTTCTTTGACATATTCGGTAATCATTACCACTATTTGCCAAACATTTCCAGCTGTCTGTCCTCCAAGAACATAGTAGGATTGTACTTTCTAAATCTGTCTTTGTTGGGTATGACCATAGAAATAGTTTTAACCAATATGAGCAAATTGAGGTGTGTTTTTTTCCAGGCTGTGGTATTTTATTTCCTCAAGAGATCCTCTTGAGATCCTCCTTTGCCACAATGACCTTCAAGGTCCAAGACAGCTACCGTGTCAGTCTCTGTCCTGGAATGATATGGTATGAAGTACAGCCCCAGGATCCAGCAATGGACATGCAAAGTGAGAAAGAATAAACTTTTGTTGTTACAAGCTACTAAGATGTGTATACTATTCAATATAACTAGCCTTTTGTGTTTTATAGGACACAAAACAATAGACAAGAATGACATTCTCAAAGAAAGATACTTAAATCTGGATTAGGGCTTGACAAAGAGTGTTTATCCCTACTACTTATTTTTATAATCCATGCATGGGAGCCAAACACATAGGGACTTTAACATCTTCATTTGAGTTTGTATAGTCGTGGGAGCTAAATTGTGTGTAGGGCTGACTAATGGTGACAAGGCAGAGGGCATACTTACTTCACTGGGGTTAGCCTCTTCCTTGCTATCCAGTGCCTTTTATAACACTATGTTTTCCTTGATTTTATCATTAGTCTTTCTTTCTCCTAACCTCACTATTATTTGTTTTTATACATATATCAATATATATATGGTATCAAAATGAAAAATTAATCCCCTATTCCTTTTATATGTGGACTTATCACAATTGGTTTCCCAATCAAAAATTTTCCCTTCTTCCATGCAACTTACTAGCTTAAAATTGTAAACATTTTTTAAGACTTCAAAATTGTCCCAGTCTATTTTCTAGCTTTATAATCAATAGGGTCACTAATACATATATGCATAAAGCTCATATCCTTTCATCTGAAATAACCTTGCATTCACTAAAAAGCATTGCCCTTTTCATCCACAGTGCCTTTGTTCTTTTAATATTTTTTCTTCTCCAGTTCTTCACTGTAGTCTATAAAAATCTCCCCTATATTTTAAAGTCAGTTTGAGTCACCACCTCTTCTGTGATGCCTAACTGGTTGCTTTAACTATAGAATACTCTGCCCCTTTGGATTATTATGTCAGTTGAATTATTTTTCACAATAATCACCACCTTGGATAATAATGATATGTTTGTGTCTCAAAACCTGAAATTGTAAACTTTGTCAAGCTCATCATAACCTTGACATGATCAACTTTACGCCACTCTTTCCACAGATCTATTAATGTAGTAAGCATTCAGCAAATGCATTGTGGAATAAATAAATGAACTACTGGATTCTAATTAGATTAATTTGAGGGGCGGTTTGGATTAAATATGTTTATCTTAACAGCATGGAACTGTAGGTGTTCAAATGTTCACTAAATTGAATTGTTTATATAATTGAAATTTGTTGGATCAACTTGTGTAATGAAGTGTGGTAAAACTGACTCATAATTTGTTAGATCCTTCCCTTATCAAGTCAACTGGAAAAATTGACATATACTAATATGTGTATTTCTGGTGGAATATCTCAATCTCTTGAAATCAATTGAGCTATGATTGATAAAAATGGAGGAGGGAATCAAGGGGGTTTTAATTAGATTGCTTTGCATTCTGAAATTATGTTTTCAAAATTCGAAGGCATAAATAATGATGCAAATCTCAGGATTTGACTATATGTGCCAAAAATTAGCAACAAAAAATAAAATATGTGCTCAATTATTCATACTGTTTATTTCTACTGAATGAGCTATTTTTATTTCACCCCTATTAATTGTGGCATTATAGTTATAACTTAATATTGTCCAAATTAACTACTGTATTAACTCTGATAAATCTGGTTCTAAAAGAAGGAGCAAGCAAAAACTCCAAATCCTGAATGACAAATAGATTAATTGAATATGAACATATGGACCAAATATATGAATATTTGCAAACATTAAACTATTTGATATCTTGTGGGCAAAACAGTAACTAAATTTTTCTCTTCTTGAGCAAATAAAAAAAAATCTTTGGTCATGATAGTGTAAGTGCACTATAATTTTTATTTGGCATAAATTTTAATATAAACTTAATTTTGATATGATATAAATCTTTAAATTAAAAATGCATTATTTTCTTAAAGATGAAAAAGGCTAAGAGTGACCATATATATTCATAAAGTTAGTTTTACCTCAGCCCCTTTTATTTTTTATTTGAGACTACTTTCTCCAGTGTTGAGGATACCATCAAAATCCATTGCCATGAAGAAACAGAACTGATTATAAAAATAGCTAGAGTGTTCTCTGTGTTCTACTTAGAGGAGTCATCTTTAATCTCATGGATTTAAAATGATGACTTCCAAAACTGAAATCTTCATTTGATTTTAATTCAGAATTCAAAACTCAGGGAAATTAAAAATTTTGACTCTCTCTAACTATGTCACTGTGACTGGTCAATCAAATAAAACTTAAATCCTGGGCATGGAAATTAATCTAAATTATTATTGGAGAGAATTGAATGCATAATCAAAGTTATTGGCCTACTAGCTTTATGTGGACACAGCCAAACACTAACTTCGTCCATTAAACATTTAGAGCCGTTTCTATCGAAACATCTTGAGTTTTGTCCTTGAGAACAGCTGAAACTTATTGGACTGTAAAAGCAAAATTACCTGGAGCAGAAGGTATTTTTAAACACATGTTTTCCCAAAGTAGGCAGCTGCCCACTGCATGGAATCTTTGAGCACTGCTGTGTTCAGCAGTTAACTTTCTTTACTTGAAGGTAGCTGGCCAAGAAAGACAACCCCAACACATTGTTTTTCTATTATTTTTACTATGTTCTCAGTACTATCAAAGGGCTGATATTGACAGCAAAGAAATTATAAAAAAAACACTTAAGGAAAAGGGAAGTTCCTTCTTCCTAGGGAAAAATATTAGCAAATCTTCATAGTCACTTTGGTATTTTTCTAAAGAGTAGCAAAGCAAGTTTATATTGTCTCTAGAGAGAAAGGGAACTTCGTAGAAAATTTCTTTTTCTTTAGTTGTTTTAGCACTTGCATTTTAAATATTAATTTGTATTTTTACTTTATGCAATAATGCACTGACATTGTAACATTGAATATAATTAAGTCAAAACGAAGATAATGCTTGTATTCTTATCACATATTCTGCCTTTGTACATATGGATGTATAAATGCACCTATTAGCTAATCGCTTATAGAAAATGTTAATGAATGCTAACACTTTTCATAGCTATGCAAACCTACTGCCACGTATGATAATTAGACAAGGCTACAATTATTTATTACCACCTAAAATTTATGTAGCATCCAACTGTGCTCCATGATTTGTAGCATTTGAGACTTGTATTTAATAGATGTTTATAACTGGGAAGATAATCTTTTGAAGTTGAAGTCAAGAAGGTCCTATATTAGGTTGAGTGAGAGAGTAGAATTTTTGGATAGACAGAGAAAAACAAATTCCAAATTGGAATACCAGAGAATCTAACTGTCGACCAAACTAAGATTGCCCCTCTCCCCAACCATATAAAGAAATGACTAGATGTTTATTTTTGCCATCTCTGACATCCAGTCATCAAGATACAATGCGTTCCTGCCAGATAAACATGAGGCATATGTGAAACTCCACTGACTTACACATGCTGCTGTTAAAACCTAAGACTGCTCCTTGGTGCCTTCCCAGGAGATTGATGATGCCTTGTGAGTGAATAGCAGGTAGCTAGAGTCAACTCAAGAATAACACATTCCTCAATTTTATTTTTCTTTTGGTATGACCTCCAATTCTCATCTTAGCATTTTCTTCTCCAGTCTCTTTGAAATGTATTTATCTGACACACAAACAGCGTTCCTTTCAGTTGGTGGTGGCTCTCACACCATGTAGAAATAAACCTTTACCAAACTCTTAATGTCTATGAAAAAGTGTAACAGTGGTTAATGTTGATATACAGTGATTTAGTTGAGGTTCATTACATAGAGAAGGAGGTGTTACCTGATTTGGCAGGCAGAACAGTGGTCTCCCAAAGATGCTCACATCCTAATCTCTGAACCTATGAATAGCTTGCCACAATTGGTAAAAGGAACTTTGCAGATATGATAAAAAACCTTGGATAGGAACATTATCCTGGACTGTCTCAGTGGGCCCAGTGTAATCACAAGAGTCTTTGTAAGGAGGAGTTAGAGGGCCAGAGACAAAGAGACATGACAATGGAACCAGAGATTGAAATGATGTGCACTGAAAATGGAGTATATGGAAGGCAGGCAATCTCTAGATGGAAGGAAATTGATTCTTCCCACCTAGTATGTCAAAGTAACATATTCACAGGTTCTAGGGATTAGAGTGTGAATAATTTAGGGAGTCACTGTTCTGCCTAACATAGTGATCTTCTACAGCATTTCATTTTTTTTTTATTAGTGACTTGAGAAATTTGAGAAAGGTAAAGGAAACAAATTTGCTGACAAAATGAATGACTTCGGCTGGCAAAATATTAGCTATTCTCACAGAAATAACTGCAAACGCCTGCATTTTTAAAAAACCCAAACCAACCACCAAAGTGAAAAGAAAACAGAGACATAAAAGAACTATGTAGAGAGAGGAATTAGGGCTTTCAGCTAAATTTAAAAACAATATGAATCAATTCAATCACATAATATATCTGTTTAAAAAGCCAAGACACTGTCTTAAGCAGTCTTTATACAAGTACAATTTTCAGAACATGGAGTGTGGTCATTTAACACATTTCTGAGCTGGCCAGATGAGAACACAAGGCACTGATATAAAACAGAATGTGTCAAGAAGAGAGTGACTAGAATGAGAAGTAGAATGAGTTTATGCTGGATGAGGAAAGGTTCAGACAACTAAAGGTGATAAACCAGGAATGATAAAAAAAAAAATACAGTGGTTATCATTACACACTAGCAATCCTATAAAAGAAACTAGTGTTTAATAAGAGGCTTTTCTCTTGCCACATCAATTTTCTTGTCTGATTTTTGCAATCTTACTGTTATTATATAGGTGTAAAGGCTTTAAAAATTTTTGAAATAAAGTAGGAACCTACCTAAATTAAACTCCCAGGCATAAACTATGAAGAACGAATCCCTATGAAATAGGTATCTGGACAATAGTATTTTAGATAGAATTACTGTACTCAGCACAGTTGAGATACATATTTCTAAAATTCATTACAATTCTAATTTATGATAAATGGGAATATAACACTCATAACTTTGTCAATGGACATTTTTACCATATCATCATTGTTTATCTTGGTAACTTTCAGTTTATCATAATTACTAAGGTTGACAGATTAAGAAATAGAAACATAAGACATCCAGTAAAACTTGAATTTCAGATAAACAAAGAAAAAGTGTTTAATATAAGTATGTCCCATGCAATATTTGCTTTTTATCCGAAATTCACATTAAACTGTACCTCCTGGGGACGCCTGGGTGGCTCAGTTAGTTAAGTGTCTGCCTTCCACTCAGGTCATAATCTCAGGGTCCTAGGATCTAGCCCCATATCGGAGCTCCCTGCACAGAGAGGAGCCTGCTTCTCCCTCTCCCCGATGCTCATGCTCTCTCTTGCTATCTCTGTCTTTCTCTCAAATAAATAAATAAAATCTTTAAAAAAATAAAAATAAAACTGTACCTCTTGTATTTATTTGGCAATCCTAATTAACAAAATACAAACATATAAAAGCAATCATTGTGTTGTAAGAAAAACTAATCTAAGACTTCAAGATTTACTTTAATGAAAAATAAAAACTTGTGAATCAAGTAAGCTTGATGAGTGCTCATTTTTCATTAGTCTTTATTTTCTGTTTTTAAGTACACTTCAAACTTATTTTTCACTTTTTATCTTCATTCTATACCTGTGGATAGTTTTTCATATATTGCAAATGATCACTATTATTATTATTAAATAACAAGAACTTGAAGAGCTCTGAAAGGTACCAAAAGATTTGATCTCAAAGCAAAAGTTGCTCTGATAAAAACAATTTAATCTGAAAGAAAAAAAAAAAAAGACCTCTATCAAAGAACTTGAAGTCGTAAAATTAGTAGTAAATACATAATGATGATGCATCAAGTTTCCCTCCCTTGGAATCCAACATAATTCTCATCTTATCCACATGTCAAAAGTTAGGATTTGCCTGCTATTTTGGAATATTAATAAAGTTGTTTCATTAATCATGATGTTCAAGGAGAAAGAATTAGCATTTAACACAGAAAAACAGTTTAGAGTTTAGAGATATAACACACAATCTCATTATATTAAATAAAGAGCAGGAACAAAAGAACAAAAACTGATAAAATTACTCATTTATTAACTCATTTATGACACATCATTTCTATTATGGTATGCACATAAATCTGGGGAATGTTAATTTCTGTTGGAAATGCCATTTACCACAATATAAATATAATGGATTTTGAGGGCATTAGACTAAGTGAAATAAATCAGAAAAAGAAAAATACCCTATGTTCTCACTCATATGTGGAATCTAAAAAAACTGAACTTGAGGCAGCTAGATGGCACAGTCATTCAAGCATGGGACACTTGGTTTCAGCTCAGGTTGTGATCTCAGGGTTGTGAGATCGAGCCCCTGCTGGGCTCCCTGCTCAACACAGAGTCTGCTTAAGTTTCTCTCTCCCTCTCCCTCTGCCCCTCCCCCACTGCTCTCACACACTCTCTCTCTCAAATAAATAAATAAATATTTAAATTTTTTAAAAAAAAATTTAAAAGCTGAACTCAAAGAAATAGAGAGTCCAGTGGTGACTGCCAAGGGCTGGAGGTGGGGGAAACAGGGAGATGTTAGCCAAAGAGTATAAACATCCAGCTCTAAGATGATTAAGTTCTGGGGATCTAATGAGTATAGTTAACAATACTGTACTATATACTTGAAAGTTGTTAAAAGAGTAGATCTTAAAAGCTAATTACCACCAAAAAGAATGGTAACAATGTGAGGAGATGGAGATGTTAACTAATCTTATTGTGGTAATCATTCTGTAATATATTCATGTAACAAATCATCTCGTACATCTTAAAAACTTATACATGTTATATGTCAGTATTTCAAGGTGGAAAAAATTCTAAATAAGTAAATAGCACAGGAAAGTCTTTCTGGTGATGTGAAAGAAATTGTTAATACCTTTGATATAGTGGGAAAAGGAATGCATTTCACAAATGGCACACATAAAATTGGTAAAAGAAAAGTATGTAAATAATCGAGATCTAGCATAAGAACTGTCTAGAAGTGTTGATGTTATACAGACACTCTGAAAACAAATTTTTAAATCTTTTGACAAGAGAGCTAACGGACAAGTGTTATAAATGAAGCAGCAGGTCACACCTAAAATCATGTTAAAATATTGCTTTCCTGCCACCCGCCTGGGTGGCTCAGTCGGTTAAGCATCTGCCTTCAGCTCAGGTCATGATCCTGAGGTCTTGGGGTTGAGTCCTGCATCGGGCTCACTCCTCAGTGGGGAGTCTGCTCTTCCTCTCCCTCTGCCCCTTCCCTGCTCCTGCTTGCTCTCTCTCACTCTCAAATAAATAAGATCTTTAAAAAATAAAAATAAAAATAAATGTGGTACTGTAACATCACCAGTCCTGGGTCACCTTATTTATTCATGCTTACTGGTTCAGATCTCTCAGGTTTCCATAGTTTCCTTTATGTACCTGTATTACAATTCACTGCACAGTGAATTTTAATTTTGACTACTTGCTCTTGTTGGATTTTATGTTATTGCTATCTTATACTTACAGATAAAGTTACCTTCTGACTATTCTTAAAATAAGCCTAATGGATAATAAATATTATTATTTAAAAAATGAGGTTTAGGGGCGCCTGGGTGGCTCAGTTGGTTGGGCGACTGCCTTCGGCTCAGGTCATGATTCTGGAGTCCCGGGATCGAGTCCCACATCGGGCTCCCTGCTCGGCAGGGAGTCTGCTTCGTCCTCTGACCCTATCCCCTCTCATGTGTTCTCTCTCTCTCATTCTCTCTCTCTCAAATAAATAAATAAAATCTTTAAAAAAAAAGATGAGGTTTAATAATTAGGCTAATGCAATTGGTACTTTCATTGAACCAATAACTTAGGAAAGATAAACTTTAAAATGACCCAGAATGAAAGATGGCAAATTTTAATTAACAATTTACAAATTTAAAAATGTATAGTATGTTAATGAATATATGTCTACATAACAATTGTTATTGTTAAAGAACTGTGAATTCTAAAAATAATTCTAATACTATAAGATATTTAACAATAACAAAAGTGACACTGACAATAAATCAACTAGTAAGGATTCAGAGGATATTTAAAAAATTTATGGGGCTCTAAGTTGGTCATTTGCAATAAAAGAATCTGTGATTCTGTTCCAAAGCTGTAACATTTGGCAAGCTTGTGGGTTAATTTGTAATAATAGTTCTTAACAATATTGAGATCAACATGTATGACAAATGTTATTCTATAGGTTGTATACATGTTATCTCATTTAACACTTGATGGCACTATAATTAAGTGCTATAATTATCCCCATTCTAGAGATGAGAAAACTGAAGGTCAGATCATTTTTTCAATGTTAAATACTGAGTAAAATGGTGAAGTCACATTTCAAGCCCAGGCTCTCGGGTTCATCAGACCAAATCATTTCTGTTATCTATTAATATGTCTGAGAATCTCTTTTATGTGAATTTATTATTATAAAGTTGAGTTTGAGAAAGATGCACTTAACAATACTCTAGGTGTAGCAACCTCTAAATACTTGCATGTGGCATCATGCCAAGGAAGTCAAACAGCTACCTTCCTGGTCATTTAGTAGTTTTAAATATTTTCAGCAACAATATCATTACTACTCTTGTGGAAATAAAGAGAAAATGTTGGAAGTGATGTACACTGACTTAAGAGATTCCCAGAAATGTGATTTTCCTATGTCTTTCTAGCTCAATGACAATAAAATGAATAATAAATTTCTTAAAACTAATTGCCATGGAGTTTTATCATCGACATAAAAACATAATTAAAGAATAGTTATATAGGAGAGAGACAGAGAGAGGAAGAGAGAAGAAAAAAGATAACGAAAGAGAGGATTAAAAATCATAATGTGATAATTCTACCTACTGATCAACCCACTGGGTATGTGCCATAAAGGAAGACCACCATGTCTGCCACCAGCCTCTGTTCCTGAGCACTTCCCATAGTAAGAGAATCTAGCCTCATGGAGTGTGAATTTCATTTTTAAAGTTACTGTGTATTTGTGTTATGAAACATAGTTTCAATTACTTTATCTGGAGTTTAAGTGAAAAGAGATGAAAAGGACTTTGTTTCAAAATAGAAGAGAAAAAGGTTGATCGAATTTTTTGAGAAACCATATGTCAGATTACAATGTGGTATCTAAATATGGTCACATACATGTGAGGAAAATGAAATTAAATTTAAAACGACTGACAATTTTGCTGGAAGTTTTCATCCAAATAGTATCTCCAACTAATTTCTCTTTTCCAAACTACTTTTGGAAAAATATCAAAATTCTCCTTCCTTGCTTATTTTACTCTGTAGAAGTCAATTATCAAATATATCCTTGTTCCCCTTGGACACACAATGACTTGCCCAAGTTCAATTAATAAGCCATAGACTATATTAAGATAAGTGGCAAATGAGATCGAGTTTAGGTTCTCTAGATCCACCCATGCTGTCACAAATGGCAAGATTTCATCCTTTTTTGTGAGGGTATTATGCTAAGTGAAATATATCAGACTGAGAAAAACAAATACCATTATGATTTCATTCATATGTGGAAACTAAAAAAAACAAAATGAATGAATAAACAGACAAAAAGTAGAATCAGACCTATAAATACAGAGAACAAACTGATGGTTGCCAAAGGGAAGGAGGATGAGCAAAATGGGTGAAAGGGGGTGGGGTATAGGCTTCCAGTTACGGAACAATTAAGTCAGAGGAATAAAGGGCACAGCATGGGGAATATGGTCAGTGATATTGTAATAGCATTGTGTGGTGACACATGGTAGCCACACTTGTGGTGAGCATAACAGAACATACAGAGAAGTTGAATCATTATGTTATACACTTGAAACTAACATAACATGTGTATTGACTATACTCAGAAAATTTAAAAATATATATTTTTTTAGTCAGAGAGCATTGTCTGGGAATCAGATACATTTTAATTTTTTGGAAATCATAGGATGAGGGATAAAACCTAAACTAATCTTTTCTGCACAAATGTGAGCCTCACGTAGGTGAAGAATGGCGTAGGATTTGAGATCATTCCCTACTTCAAACCCAACAAGTTATCCTGCCACAGTAGCATGGAAGACACAAGACTCCTGGGACTTTACATTCATGGATCAGCATGCAGCACAAACTTCACGTTCATACTACTTTGTCTTCCATCCCCCAGTTCCATAGAGATGTTGCACAGTCAATTGTGTATCAGGCTGCTAACAAACCTGACCAACTGTGCCCCACAAAGAAGACCTTATCTTAATTATTCTGCTCAAGAAACAATTCTGAACTCTGCTGTCAAAGAGGAGACACTATCTCTAACTTCCTAGGCTGTTTTTTAATATCCTTGAAAAGGTGGTCCAAAACGAAATCTGAAACAAGATGTGCAGATATGTGAGACTCGTGGAGAACTGTTTCCAGATAATATGCTCACATCAAAATACTTGGGAAGAATAAAGTTTTCTTAATGAGGAAGTCATTGTTTATGGACTAGATATCATAGATATCATATTTTGTGTATCAGTGTGTGTGTCATGGAATATAAAATCAAATATAAGGGACTGGGGGATTTTAGATAATTTTGATTATACATTATTTTTAACACTAAATTTTAATGTAAAATGTGTTTCCCCTTCATTCTTCATTTTCAAACTTCTGAGAGCTATGAATTGCTTTTATTATTGTTGTTGGGTTCCATATAAGACAAAGGAGGTTCATAGAGGTTAAGTAAATTTGCCCAAGGTAACAAAGCTAAAAGCTTTTTGTTAAAATGTACAGTGCTGTTTTATGAAAATAAATACCCAAAGATGACAGTTCCTCACTCTACTACAGATATGAAGATTTTAGGAGTAAATGATAATTGATTTTTTTCTCCACATATTGCTTTCCTTTTTTTTCTGAATTTTTCAATTCAGATTAGAGTTAGTGGAAGATTATAGTCTCCTTCTTTGAGAAGAACTAACAAAGTACAGTGGGAAGAATAACTTCTTAAAAGATGGAACCATAGCGGGGCACCTGGGTGGCTCAGTCGGTTAAGTGGCTGCCTTCGGCTCAGGTCATGATCCCAGGGTCCTGGGATCGAGCCCCACGTCAGGCTCCCTGCTCGGTGGAGAGTCTGCTTCTCCCTCTCCCTCTGCCTGCCTCTCTGCCTACTTGTGCTCTCTATCTCTCTGTCAAATAAATAAATAAAATCTTTAAAAAAAAAAAAAAAGATGGAACCATACCAAAAGAATTTCATTTCCACCATTAATTAATACTATAATCAAATAAGGACTTAATTTTTCTGAGCCACCTTTTCCACATTGGTAAAATAGGGATATTATTAGTTACTACAGAGCTTTATTCTACAAATGAAATATATAGCATATGTAAATTTAACAGCACACACTAGGTATTCATTATATTGGAATGATAATTTTCATATTCTGATTAAATTAGTTATTTCAGCTCCATTTTCCCCCTCTGTTTTCAAGCTATTAGACATAAGGAGTCTGAGTTGTTTTAGTAAATTAGAAGACAGAATTTTGTCCAGATAGAACTGCTCCATTAATTTTCTTACAGCATCATAAATCACTTTTTAAAAATAAATAATCCAAGAGAACTTTTAGTTATTAACATGTTGGTTTGTGTTCTAGTTCAAACACATGATTTTAGTTTAGCAAAATATTATAATATGTTGGCTGTTTGGGTATTCTGTGTGACTTGCTAACTCCTCTATATCAAATTATAATTTTATGATCATCTTAGAACTGATTGTAAAAACTGAAGATAGTGTGAAATTCTTCAAAAACACATTTTTAACTATGTCTTAAAATTATTCTCATTCTGGGGGTGCTTGGGTGGCTCAGTCGTTAAGCGTCTGCCTTTGGCTCAGGTCATGATCCCAGGGTCCTGGGATCCAGGCCCGCATGGTGCTCCCTGCTCCGCGGGAAGCCTGCTTCTCCCTCTCCTGCTTCCCCTGCTTGTGTTCCCTCTCTTGCTGTGTCTCTCTCTGTCAAATAAATAAATAAAATCTTAAAAAAAAAAAAAAATTCTCATTCTATTCTTTATAAGAAACTAGTTTTCCAATATGTGTGTATTTTCCGCTGAATTTGTTTCACATTTTATAGATATTTTGTATATTTTGAGTGGTGTTTCATTTGTTGTTTAAATCAGTGGCAAGTGCATTCTTTTTTTAAGGTTTTTTATTTATTATTTATTTAAAATAGAGAGCGAGGGAGAGATTGATAGAATGAGTGGGAGGAGAGGCAGAGGGAGAACCAGACTCCCTCTGGAGCAGGGAGCCCAATGCGGGACTCGATCCCAGGACCCTGGGATCATGACCTAAGCCGATGGCAGACGCTTAACTGACTAAACCACCCAGGTACCCCCAGCAAGTACATTCTGATACAAATGTTACTATTATCTTTTGAATTGGTAAAGTAAATACATTTAAAAAATTTTTTTAAGGTGAATACATTTTTAATTGTAGCAGTAAAGTAGAACTTTAACAGCATTCTTAAATTAACATAACGTATTGTTATATAGTTCACATAAAAATGGATTCGATATGTCATTACAATAAAGCAGATAATCAAACACACAGTTTCCTTTTTTTTTTTTTTCCTACCCTACACAAGTATTAGTACTCTTCTTACCAGGAATATACCAACTACTGCTGGAAAGTCAAATCTGGCCCACTACCTGTTTTTGTGAATAATGTTTTACTGAAACACAGCCAAATTCATTCATTTATGTGTTGTCAACATATGCTTTCTTATTACAATGAAGAAGTTATGACAGAGATCACATGTCCCTCAAAGCCTAAAACATTTATTTGCTAATTTGCAAAAAAAAAGTTTGTTGGCCCCTGCATAACACAATTATATATGTACTATTTGCAAAGCACAAAAGAAATCTACCTTTACATTATCTTTGTTAAATATGCAAATGATATCGAAGCATATAAACTAAAGCATGAATGATTCTCAACCACTCTCAATATTACCTGCCATCTCTCATTCTCAGAGTAGGCCCTTCATTCTTTAGTATTTATTCACTGAGACCATTTAACTTTTAACTACCCAAAGTGTACTTTTAGGGGTGCCCGGGTGGCTCAGTCGGTTAAGCATCTGCCTTCAGCTCAGGTCATGATCCCAGGGGCCTGGGATCAAGTCCCGCATCAGGCTCCTTGCTCAGCACGGAGCCTGCTTCTTCCTCTGCCTGCCACTCTCCCTACTTATGCTCTCTCACTCTGTCTCTCTGACAAATAAATAAAATCTTAAAAAAAAGAGAGAAAAGAAATAGAAGCTATAGAGATAAAAATACAAAATCTGAAGTAAAATATTCACTAATTTTGATTACCAACAGGTTAGGTGCTTCAGAAAAAAAACAAAGTGAATTCAAGGAAGATATAACAATAAAGCTACAATTAAATATAGAGCAATCTGAGAACTGAACAGGGTCTTGGTGACCAATAAGAAAAGAGCAATTGATTTAGAATATATATTATCAGGTTCCAGAAGAACAAAAGAGTAGTAAAATATTTGAGAAAGTAATGGCTTAATATATTCAAAATTTGCTTAAAAGTATAAACACTTCAGTTAAGGTGGTCAATGGAGGTGGAAAAGGGAAATATATTCTTTTTTTTTTTTTAAGATTTTTTATTTATTTATTTGAAAGAGAGAGAGATAGCGAGCAAGAAGACAAGCAGGGGGAGTGGGAGAGGGAAAAGCAGGCTTCCCACTGAGCAGGAAGCCTGATACGGGGCTTGACCCCAGGACCCTGGGACCATGACCTGAGATGAAGGCAGACGCTTAATGACTGAGCCACGCAGGCGCCCTGGAAATATATTCTTATATACAGCTAACATAATACTTTTGCGTGAAAATGAGATGTATTTCTTCTAAGACTAAGGCAAGAATATCCACTTTTAATATTTCTATACATTTTACTAATCACCTTCAAGTCAGTGGAATAAAGCAAAAAAACAAATTACATGTAGATTAGAAAAGAAGAAGTAATACACTCTTTATCTTGCAAAGTTTATATATAAAGAAAATTTTAAAACAGAAGTCTGCAGATTTTTCTTAAAGAATCCATTATTAAATACTTTATGTTTGCAGCCCATACCATCTCTTTGGCAACTACTCAACTCTTAAAATGTAGCTTGAAATCAGCCATAAATATCTAAACAGATGGCTATGTCTATTTCTAATATTTTTGCTTATAAAAATAGACCAGTGGTGTCAGTGAAAATGTAGGAGTAGGGAATCTCCCCAGAAATATCCCCAAATGACAAAAACTGCCAGAATCAACCTTATTGAAACTGGAAAATATTCTAAGTTTTATAGCAACCAAACAAAAGGTTAGCCAGGGTAAAGACCACTGAAAACAGGATAGGAGATCTTTGTGGCATATTAACAACCATCACCCTACACTACTTCCCAGCATGGTGATGTCCAAAAGGGGCAGCCCATGCTCCTGGTCTGGAAAGCTAGTACTTGAGAGAGCAAAGCAGATCTTGATACCAGGGAATTGAGTTTATCTATTTTGAACTGACTGGGGTTTCCCCCTGAAGGACTGCTTTAGAGGGCTTCCTTTCGTTTTGTCTAATTTGGAAACTGTCACGTTAGAGAAGCTCTGAGGTCCTCAAAAACAATAAAAGCCAAATGAAAAAGATATTTCTGCTTGGAGGGAGAGGGGGTGAGTGAAAAAAAAGAAACAGAGCAAACAATAAACACACCAAAATTCTGGGAGAAAGGCCAAAAGGTGAGTATTGTGAGGGAATAGGGACTTTTAAAGCTAGTATGTATATGGGGGAAACTAGGGCAGATGAATGTTCAGGTCAGTTAACATGCTCACAAAAGACATGAGAAGACAATAAACTTCCAACTGTGGCTTGTCTTTAGGCTCAGAACAAGTAGGAAATATAAGCTAGGTAGAGTGGTAAAGGGCCTGGCTAGACGTTGAAGGAGTACCCCAACAAGAATCAATTTGCAAAGACTTGAAGAGTAATATTTTACTTTGCTTTGCTTGATTTTTCTTTCTTGTGTTTTTTTCTTTTATTTTCTTTCCCTTCCTCTCTTTGCCTTCATTCCTTTTCTTCTCCCTTCTTCTGTCCCTTTCTTCCTTCCTCTTTCTTCCTACATGAGTTTCTTCCTTTTTCCCCCTCAATCTTTTCTTTTTGCATATAATACTCAAAATGTCCAATTTTTAACAAAAATTTACAAAGAATGAAAAGTAACAAATATGACCCATTTACAGGAAAACAAGAAATTAATATAAATCATCTATGAGCAAGCGCAGATGTTGACTTCCTAGATGAAAACTTTAAATCACTTTCTTAACTGTGCTCAGATAGCTAAAGGAAACCATTGACAAAGAGCTAGAGGAAATGGAAACAGTGTATGAAGTAGAGAATATCAATAAAGAGATAAAATGTAAAAAGGACCATAGAGATTCTGGAGCTGAAAAGCACAATAACTGAAATGAAAATTTCACTAGAGTTCAACAGCAGATTTGAGAAGACAGAAGACTACCTCTGTAAACTTGAAGATAAGATAATGTAACCAGTCTGGGGAAAGAAATAAAAAAGAAGGAAAAATGAACAGAGCCTAAGGATCCTTGGTACACTATCAATCACACCAACATATGCCTTATGGGAGTTCCAGAAAGAGAAGACAGAAAAAAAGGCAGGATATTTGAAGAAATAATGGCCAAAAATTTCCCAGATCTCTTAAAATATATCAATTTAGATATCCAAGAATCTCAATAAACTCTGAGTGGTATAAACAAAGATATCCACCCTAAGACACATTATAATAAAACTGTAGAAAGTCATAGATACATAGAATCTTGAAAGCCACAAGAGATAAGTGACATCATTCTTCTCAAGTTCCTCCAAAAAGTGGAAGAGATAACATTTCCTAACTCATTCTGTAAGGCCATCATTACCCTGATACAAAAGCCAGACAAAGACATCACAATTAAAGAAAACTACAGACCAATATTTCTTATGAATATGAGTGGAAAATTCTCAACAAAATGTTAGCAAACTGAATCCAACAACATATAGCTGGGATTTTTCCCAGGAATCAAGGGTGGTTCAACATAATAAAGCTGATCAATGTAATATACCACATTAATAGAATGAAGAGGAGTTAGGCACATGATTATCTCAATTGATGCAGAGAAGGCTTGACAAAATCCAACATTCTTTCATAATAAAAACACTCAGAAAACTAGGAATAGAAGGGAACTCCTTGAATGTGTAAAGGACATTTATGAAAAATCCATGCCTAATGTCATGCTCAATGGTAAAAGATAGAAAGCTTTGTTCCTAAGATCAGGGACAAGATAAGGATGACTCTTTTTGCCACTGCTATTTACATTGTACTGGAAATTCTAGTCAAAGCAATTAGCAAATAAAAGAAATAAACCCCATCCAAATTATAAAGTAAGAGTTAAAACTATCTCTAATTGCAGATGGCATAATCCTATGTATAGAAAATCATAAGGAACCCACACATACACCTTATTATAGCTAACAAACAAATTCAGCAGTTGTAGGGTACAAGACCAACACAAACAAATCAGTTGTGTTTCTATACACCAGCAATGAACAATTGGAAAAGAAAATTTTAAAAAACAATTCAATCTACAATAATATTCAAAAGAACAAAATATCTAGGAACAAATTTGATGAAGAAGGTTAAAGACATACAAAGAAAACTGAAATATTGCTGAAAGAAATTAAAAAAAAGATCTACACAAATGGAAGACATCTATGTTTATATATTGGAAGTTTTACTAATATTCAGTTGGAAATACTACTCAAGGTGATCTACGATGATCTGTAGTATTAATGTGATCTCTATCAAATTTATTGAATCCCTGTTTCAATGGCCTTTGGGGGGCAGAAATGGAAAAGCCAAATCTCCAAAACAATCTTGAGAAGAAGAATAAAATTGGAGCACTCACACTTCTATTTCTAAACTTATGACAAATGTACATTTATCAAGACTCTGTGGTACTGGCAGAAGGATAGACATATGGATCAATGGAATAGAATTAAGACTCCAAAAATAAACTTGTATTTATGGCCACCTTGCTTTCAATAAGGGTGCCATCACCATTCATTGGGGGCAAGAATATTTTCCTCAACAAATGGTGCCAGGATAACCAGTTATCTGCATGCAAAAGAATGAAGTTGGACTTCTAACTTACACCATATACAAAATTAACTAAAAATGTAACAGCAGTATAAATGTAAGGGCTAAAACAATAAAACTCTTTGGAGAAAACAGAGGTAAATCTTTATGGCCTTGGATTTTGCAATGGATTTTTAGATAGGACACACACACAAAAAAACATGAATAAAAGAAAAAATAGGCTTTGGACTTGAAAAAATTTCCAAATTTTGTGCCAAGGACATTATTAAGAAAGTGAAAAGACAACCTACAGAATGAGAGGAAATATTTGCAAAGTCTATATCTGGTATTGGTCTAGTATGCAGAACATGTGATAACTCTTTTTTTTTTTTTTAAGATTTTATTTATTTATTTGAGAGAGAGAATGAGACAGAGAGAGAGAGCACGAGATGGGGGAGGGTCAGAGGGAGAAGCAGACTCCCTGCTGAGCAGGGAGCCCGATGCGGGACTCGATCAAGGGACTCCAGGATCATGACCTGAGCCAAAGGCAGTCGCTTAACCAACTGAGCCACCCAGGCGCCCCACATGTGATAACTCTTACAACAACATACAGACAAACAACACCAAAAATGGCAAAGTACTTTAGTAGACATTTGCCTAAAGAAGACATACAAAATTTCAACAGACACATGAAAAGATGATAAATATCATTAGTCATTACGAAAATATTATTCAAAATAAAACAAGATACCAACTCATTTTCTAGTCTCTTTCTGGGCCACCAAAAAGATACATGTTTCAGGATAGGATATTTTTCCATATAGAGCTATATTTTATTTTGAATCTTTTTTCATTCTGTTCTTCCAATTCTGTGATTTCTAAGTATCCATCTTCAAGTTCACGGACTCATTTTTCTACATTGTCGAATTTGATAATCATGGCATGGCAATCCAGTGATTTTTTTAAATTTCAGATTTTATATTTTTTATATCAGATTTTATATATACTGTATTTTAGTACTAAAATCTACATTTAATTATATTTAATTTTTTTTTAGTTTTCTACTTAGTGAACTACCTATCTGTTCACTAATAAGTTTGTATTTAAAATAGCTGCTTTAAGTCTTCTTATTTTAATAAAAACATTTAGGTCATCTCAGAGTTTACTCCTATCTGGGTGTTTTGTTTTTTATACATGATATCTTTGAAAATAGAGAGAAAAAGCTATGAGCTAAGGACATCAGAAGGCCTCAAAAAGCTAGAAAAGGCAAGAAAATACCCTCCCTACAGCTTCCAAAGAGGAAGTCAGACTTTCAATAGCTTGATTTTACCCCAGGAAGACTCATTTCAGATTTTTGACATATAGAAATGTAAGATGATAAATATGTATTACTGAAACTGCTAAGTTTGTGATAATCTTTACAATAGCAATAGGGAATTAATAAGCTTCCTAATCAGCTGGCATCTAACAGCTAATTTAACCTATGTTTTAAGGTCCATATTAAGAAAAGAAAGAGGGTAAGCATATTAAACTCAACATTTTATTAGCAAGATTAATGAAGTAATGCACATAAAATACTTATCTCCATGCCTGGCAATTGGAAGTGTTTAATAAATGTTCATTATTCAACAAAATTTATTGAGCATCTACCATGTGTTAATCTCTATTCTAAGGGATGAAAATATAGTGGGGAATAAAAGAAAAAAAAATTGCTGCTCTTCTATCATTTAAATCCTAGTGATAGCAACAGCTAGTTCTTAAGGTATTTCTCTGTGTTTCAGTCACTTTTCTAAATGTTTTCACTGTTTCAATTTTCACAACAACCATATGTGATAAATTCTATTATTATCATTCCTGCTTGACAGATTAGAAAACTTACTTACTCAAAGTAGAAGAGCTAGGATATGAATCCAAACCATATGTCCAGAGTCCATGCTCTGAAATTCTATGTTGTCTTCTTTCTGTACTCTGATTATTAGTTATTATGTAATTTAATGTTCAATGTGAAGGGCTTAATTGTGACACAAAAGAATGCATTTACATTTACTAAAGAATGAAAACACTATGATGTTGCTTTCTAGAGAGTAGGTTTATGACAATGACAGTGAATGAAATTAACAGCTGATTAGAGCACATGGGGTGCACCACTTAATCCATTGTCCCAAACATCATGCAGCCTATTTAGGATACACAGAGAAAATGTTGAGTGACGAGTTGATATTGGTAATGACATTACTCTAACATTTGAAAAAAATAACTTGGGGACTTAGAACAGCAGGTGAAAAGTAAAAAGTATTTAAATATTTATTAAATGAATGTAAGGGTTACTTTTTAATAAAGCATTTGTTTTATTTTCTTACTTTAAAGGTAATTATAGAAAAGCAACTATATTCTTAAATAGTAAATATGGTTTTCCTTAAGTTTTGTTTTTGTTTCAATCTTAATTTATAGTTAAGTCTCATTTAATTTCTCCCTTCTTATTACTGCTTTTTGTCTCTTTTTAAATTCACTACCTTTGAAAGAAAGTGGTTTCTAAAAAAGTTTTAAAAAATACTTTCTGTGGATGGATTATACCATTTTCTGTTTCTAGTTTGTCAGTTTCTGTCTTAATTACAGTTATTTTGTCATCTTTCTATATTTTTTTTTCTGGCTTCTACTTCACCATCATGTAGCTTTTCTTTTTTTTCCTATCTTCTTTAATAACTAACATGTACCTGTTTGAGAATATACATTGACATGGAAAGATGTCTAAGCTTAAATACTCTAAGATAGAGTATTTAAAACTTGGTGAAGGAGGGAGCATATTAAAATATTTCTGTGTATGTAGATAGTCACACATGTATATTTAAATATTACTTTGCTACATATGTTTGTGCATATATAAACTGTATAGATGATGCTTAAGAATGGATATATTTCAATTGTAGAAATATTTTTTTTAATTTTTGCTTTTTAAATTTTTCTACAATGAACATATATCCACAATTTATTATTTTTGAAGGAAAAATTATTGAAATGTTAATTTGATCAATAATATGCAGTGCTACATGGGATCAAAATTTCTTCAGAATAAAAGTTGTTCATTGGATTTAGCAGTAAATGGGTTTATGGGCACATCTACAAGAGTAGTTTCAAAAGTGTATTGGTGACAGAGACCACTACATTTGGCTAAGAATTAAAGGGCATTTATATATCAAATATTCTGCAATAAAGTTGAATTTGGGGGCGGGGCAGGGAGCTGGGTGCAGTGTACTTTACTGATGGTACATGACAAGGTAGGTCTCCCCATGTCCCTCCCCTTCTTCAGAGTGTCTGGGATGGAAACTGTGGAGAGGTTGGGAGAGTCTCAGTGTGTTGGGGGATGATTTGGGGGCAAACACTCCCCAACAGCCAAGGGCTTTGCTCTTCCTCTTTCTCTTGCTGAGGCTGGTGATCCAAGGGGCTCTTACTCCTTGGAGGCCCTGTGGACCATAAGGTCCACCACCTGGTTGCTATAGCCAAATTCATTGTCATACCAGGAAACAAGCTTGACACAGTGATCATTGAGGGCAGTGCCAGCCCCAGCATCAAAGGTGGAAGTGGGTGTCACTGTTAAAGTCTCAGGAGACAACCTGGTCCTCAGCATAGCCCAGGATGCCCTTGAGTGTGCCCTCTGATGCCTGCTTAACCACCTTCTTGATGTGATTGTATTTGGCAGCTTTCTCCAGGCAGCAGGTCAGATCCATGACTGATATGTTGAGGGTGGGGACATGGAAGGCCATGCCAGTGAGCTTCCCATTCAGTTCAGGGATGGCCTTACCTACAACGTTGGCAGCTCCAATAGAAGCAGGCATGATGTTCTGGGCAGCCTCTCAGCTATCATGCCCTGGCTTCCAAGAGGGACTGTCCACAGTCTTCTGGGTAGCAGAGATGGTATGGACTGTAGTCATGAGTCCCCCCCGACAATGCCAAAGTTGTCATAGATGGCCTTGGCCAGAGGAACCAAGCAGTTGTGCAGGAGGCATTGCTGACAATCTTGAGAGAGTTGTCATACTTCTCACGGTTCATACCCATCATAAACATGGGGACATCAGCAGAAGGGACAGAGATGATGACCCTCTTGGCCCAACATTCAAGTGATCCCAGCCTCCTCCAAGGCAGTGAAGACCCCAATGGACTCCACAACATACCTAGCACCAGCATCACCCCATTTGATGTTGGCTGGATCTCACTCTTGGAAGATGGAGATAGGCTTTCTATTGATGAAAATTTTCCCATTTCAGCTTTGACTGTGCCGTTGAATTTGCCATGGTTCAATCATATTGGAACTTGTAGAGCATGTAGAGGTCAATGAAGGGGTCATTGATGGCAACAATTTCTAATTTGCCAGAGCTAAAAGTAGCCCTGGTGACTAAGTGCTTTATATGGTCAAATCCATTTACTCTGACCATCATCGTGTCTCAGGGACACAAATGGCACTGCACCAGAAGATGCAGTTGTTCAATGGGAAGGAACAGAGCCTAAAGTTGAAATTTTAAATAAAAAGGAATCAAAAGGCAAAAACAAATTTAGAAAAGTAAAGGACATTTTTTTAAAAAAGTGTGACCATGAATCAAGAGAGGACATACAGTTGTTCCTACAGTTTTTCCAGATGGTAGAGATTGAACATACTCCTATGTTGATTTGGGAGAATGGTTGAAAATCTAGATGAATAAGGATAAATTTGATTAAAAAAAAGATCACAGAAGAGGGGAAAAAAAGCAGATGGAATTTAGCTTATGGAGAGAGGTAGGTCTTTGAAAGGAGAAAGAATACTTCTTTCCAATTAGCAAGGATGAAGAAAACTGATGTTATAGAAATGAAGAATGGGGTATGGATTTTGACCTAGAAAAGAAATAGACAAGTTATAGGCTATTTTGAAATATTTATAGGATCAAGTACATTTTTCCTTTTGTTCTATAATTTATACATAAGCAGCAGCATGTTTTTATAGATATAATTAATGGCCCAAGGCTAATCTTGGCTAACAGAAATGTTGTTTATGCCTGAGAGAAATAAGAGGAGTCCAAATAAAAACCTGTACTTATGTCTTGTTTTGAAAAATTGCAAGTATTCTTTTGGAGATTCTAAGTCCCACAGTAACAATATTTTTGAAAATTATAATCCTAGGACAACTTAAGCTGTTTAATTTTCTTTGGCTAGATTCATTATAAGAAATCTACAGCCTTGCATGGACTATTCCAATATCTCCTACATACCACTGCCTTCCACTCTTTAAAAATTTTAATTCTTACCCATAATATTCATCGATAAAGTACATCAGAAACTGTGTGTTATGGAAAGAAAGGTGCCTGTTGGTGAGGCAAGGAGGGAACAGCAATTCTCTTTTCTCATCTTAAGAAATCAAACACCAATGCGTGAGTTTAGAGGAAGGAAAAATTACCTACAGTGTTCTTTGATAAGGCCCTTCTAGCTCAACACTATGAGACAGAAATAGCTATAATCTCCTGTGAACTCTGTGGGTAGTCAGACTGAAATTTGTAAGGATGAAGGGTACATTAGCAATAATGGTAATTTGTAGCCCCATGATCATAATACTATAACAGTGGACTCAAGTTCTAAACTCTGAAAAATTGATGTTAGACTTATTTCCCCATATAGCGACATATTTTCCCTTTTGCTATGCTTTCAAAAATATTCTAATGGGAATTTAAAGAGGAGTAAGTCACCGATCAATATGTCAAACTAACGCCATTTTAACCTAAATATTGACAGTATATCTCTTACTATTTTGCCCATTTTTTTTTCCTTCTAGGCATTCTGTACACTGTATTTCTCTTAGTAGAATATATATCTAAGAAAAGGCACAGAGAGAAAGAAATGAGGAGGAGGAGGGAGAGGGGGACAGGGAGAAAGGAAGAGAGAAGTGGGAATGGATTCTTGAAACTCATAATTTAAGGAAAGAATGCACTTATTACCCCAGATGACAGATTTGAAAAACAAAGAAACATACAATATTTGAAACAAGAAACCCCCCTCTTTTTTCCCCCCACATACTACCCTTGCTCCAGGCAGGAAAGAGGAATTCTTAGTGGAAGCAGTGAAAGAGGGAGGCTGTAGGCTCAGAAGAGTGGGATAGGACTATCAGGGTCTTTGTGGACAGAAATGGAAAAACTATCATGAGATGCTCTGTGAATCCATCACTATGCCCGAGAGCCCAGACAGTTCCCCCAGAATCTCCTTATTCATGGCAACGCTTAGACACTGCCTGAATCTGAGAAGCTACCTGGATTGTCGTACCAGCCAGCTGGCTTCGAATCCAAAGCTGATCATCCATCACCTACTGAAAGTCTAAGATACTCACCATGCCCCAAGACCTGAGTCCCTTTCTACCTCCTCCATATAAAGTTTTCCCATCACCAAGGACATTCATGAGTCTCTCGAGAAAGAGAATGGCCTCCTCAACATCTACTATTACACTTAGAATAGTGACTCTAATTCTCAACCAATAATTAAGTCCTCCAAAATCTGTGATATGGAAGGAAAACCCCTGCTAACATCCTTACCTCCCTAACCAGTATTTGGGTTAAATTAATTGGCACTAGCTGGAGATCTTTTCCTGAACTAGCAGAGGGATAAACTATATTCGTTATACAAGTCGAGGAAACTGGATATAATTCTGAAAGCAATTGGCAGCACTTGCTGTATTTTAAACAGGACAGAGTAGCAGTTTTTGTTTGTTTGTTTGTTTCGTTTTTTTTATTTTTAGGAATATCACTATGACTGCAGTGTGGAGAATAGAAATGGTAAGTGGCGGGCGGGGGGCGGTGGTGGAGGGCGGCAGCCCCTGGGTGGCTCATTCGTTAAGCATCTGCCTTCGGCTCAGGTCATGATCCCGGGGTCCTGGGATCGAGCCCTGCATCGGGCTCCCTGCTCAGCGGGGAGCCTGCTTCTCCCTCTCCCACTCCCTCTGCTTGTGTTCCCTCTCTCGCTGTCTCTCTCTCTGTCAAATAAATAAGTAAAATCTTAAAAAAAAAAAAAAAAAGAAAGAAACGGTAAGTGAGGTTAGGAGACAGTCGAAGTAGTAGAAGGACCTAGGGGAAAGTCTCTATAATTGCAATGACAATATGTAAACTTGAACAAGTTTCTTGCACTCTTGAAAGTTTACTTAAAAAATGAAAATAATAATTGACACATAATTATGTTGTGAGATTTCAATTGCATTGTTCCTATGACCACCTGACATTGTGCCAGCTGAATTTAACTTTCTGCCATCAAAGTGTTCATTCCCTAAGGGTAGTGTGTACAATTTTTTTTTTTATATAGATGTCTTCATCTACATTCATAATAAGCACTTAAATGCCTCTTCAGCTGAGGAGGACTACCTATGTGTGCAATATTTATCAATGTATAAGGAATATTGTTTAATATAGGCTTGATTACTATGGGCTTCTAAAATTTTTTAAATATATTTCTTTATATATAATGTCTTTTCATAAGAATGCACCACCTAGAGGTACATATTTGTGTTTACAATTTATAGAATATGTGAGGAAGGTATATTTTTAGGAATATTTTTGGATGCATAAATGTGTGATATGTACAGGTCTAAGATAAATGGGAAGATATGTAAATGGAAAACATTGATTCATGAATATATGTAACACCCAGATATCACAATGCACTGAAAGTCATATTTAATTCTAATATTTAGCCATTAATCAAATTTCCCTTATGACTTATTTTTAATACACTTACATAATTAATGTCTTTACTATCATCCCCTAAATTTCCTTGTTGTAATGCTTGATCTTTCAAGCTTGGATGAAAACTTACTTTTGGAAGGAAAAGAAAAAAACTTTTAATTTGAAACTTTAGGAGTATTATTTATTATGGTCTATTATTTGAATAGGTAATTTGTTTAAAAGTATATTCTTTAAATAGATTTTAAATAAAGTACTGATGCCCCTGCAAAGGAAACTCAATGAATTGAATTGACAATTTAATCCAAAATTCATTTTTGCCGATGGACCAGACAGACAATAACCATAAATTTAGAAATAGGAGTTAGTTATCAAGATCTATGACTGTTTATCAAAACAAATTTCCATTATGTAACACAAGGTTAACTTCTCTTCTAGGCATAGAAATTTCTTAAGTCTTGGAGAACCTGAGTGGCTTAGTTGGTTAAACATCTGACTCCAGATCGCAGTTCAGGTCTTGATCTCAGGGTTGTGAGTTCAAGCAAGAAATCTCTTAAGGCTAAACTATTGGAACCTTTTTAAAAACAGTATGTATTCAATTTAATAAAATATATTTGTGTACTGGTGGTGTGAAAGAGTATTTTATTCCACACAAGTAATTATTGTTTCAAATACCAAACAAACCCCATGTAGAGTTAATAGAAGGATTTAAAATATTCATTCTCAAAGGGGCACATGCACCCCAATGTTCATAGCACCAATGTTCACAATAGCCAAACTGTGGAAAGAGCTGAGATGCTTTTCAACAGATGATTGGATAAAGAAGATGTGGTCCATATACGCAATGGATACATACATACAATTCAGCCATCAGAAAGGATGAATACCCACCATTTGCATGGACATGGATGGAACTGGAGGGGATTATGCTAAGTGAAATAAGTCAAGCAGAGAAAGACAATTACCATATGGTTTCACTCATATGTGGAACATAAGCAATAGCACAGAGGACCATAGGGAAAGGGAAGGAAATCTGAAGGGGGAGAAATCAGAGAGGGAGGCGAACCATGAGAGACTATGGACCCCAATAACAAACTGAGGGTTTCAGAGAGGAGGGGGGTGGGAGGATGGGGTAACAGGGTGATGGGTATTAAGGAGGGCACGTGTTGTGATGAACACTGGGTGTTATACGCAACTAATGAATCACTGAACACTACATCTAAAACTAATGATGTACTATACAGTGGCTGCTAACTGAACATAATAAAAAAAAGGAAATAATATACAAAATAAAATATTCATTCTCTAGTTATCATTTGTGTTTTCTATCTAACAAGAAGGAGTCAACATAGTGGTTCAGAGTAGAATCAAACTGTCCAGCTCCACAGCCTAGCTGAGGGATCCAGGGGGACTAAAAATACATGTGCCTCAATTTGCTCATTTCTAGGAAGATAATAAAGGCACTTATTTCATAAAATTGTTGGATAGATAAAATAAGTTCATATATGTAAGGCCCTTAGAATAGTATTATATATATAATACACATGGAGAACTTTATATTAATAACCTATGATTATTTTTAATCGTTTATGTAATATAGTTAATGATGCCACAAAGAGTCTCACAAATCTAGCAATCAAGCTAGGGAAGAGCACATGAAAACAACTTATTTTAATGTTATGTGCCATGAAAATTAAGCAGACATCCTATGGCATACACATGCTAATTATTATCAACATTGCTCATTAAATCATCAATATTTTAGCTAATTCACTGTGAAAGGAAAGAAGCTCGTAAGTTTGATCCCATAACACATTTTGACACCCACAGTGTCAGATGATGGTTTTCAGCTCCAGCTGGGGCATAGCTATTAAGATGTTTGGCATAAAGTAATTTATGAAGATTTTTAATGGGAAAACAGTAGTTAATTGCATGGTTTTTTACCCAATCCAACTAAACTTGCGTCTCTTTCATTCTGCACTAATGCACAATCAGATAATCACTTTGCTGACCAAAGTGACACTGATGATTACGCAGATTAAACATTTTATTGAAATAGTATTCACTCATACATCCTGAATGTTATACATTACTGTTTTGAAAATGCATTCCAAAACTTTTGGCTGAAAACACAAGAAAAATCCTTTCAAACTGGCTTTCACTAAACAGAAATTTAGAGCCAAGGTGTCTTCAGAGCTGATTAATTCAGTAGTACAATGATGACATCAAGGACCCAGATTATTTCTCCTTCTGTTTTCTTATCAGGGTGACAGCTTTGCCCTCAGTCTGGCTCCTTTCATAGTCATGGCAATTACGGAGATTACATCAAGACATAATAATTACCTGAGGCAGAATAGGAATTAGTTTTCCTAGGTCTCTCCTTAAACAAAAGAAAATCTGACCAAAAATACTAGCAGACTTGTCTGTAGAGCTCATTGGCCAGAAGTGGATCCTGTGCTAACCCCTAAATCAATCACTGGCAAAGGAAAGAGGAACATCCTTGCTTTAGAATCAAGCAGGCTTTACATCTGAATAAAAAGTAGGAGTCATCTTTCCCTCAGACACTTGGTAGAAGGATGAATGAATTATTAAGAGGATTATAGGGGTGCCTGGGTGGCTCAGTCGTTAAGCATCTGCCTTCAGCTCAGGTCATGATCTCAGGTCCTGGGCTCAAGCCCCTCATCAGGCTCCCTGCTCTTCGGGAAGCCTGCTTCTCCCTCTCCCACTCCCCCTGCTTGTGTTCCCTCTCTCACTGGGTCTCTCTCTGTTAAATAAATAAATAAAATCCTAAAAAAAAAAAAAAGAAGAGGATTATAGTGCTAAAAGAAAAAGGAAATGAACATTGGTTAGACAATAGTGCCTGCTTGAATAATCAGGAACATCTTTCTCTTCAAAAGTTGTGAACTACTTTGTACACAATCAAACTGCATATATACAGATGAGTAATGCTAGACTTTGCTAAAGCCATTTGTAATATAATCTACCAAACTGATATAAGAGAATTAGTTAAGTTTCAGATAAATGCATAATTTCTTTAATTCATTCTCGAGAAGTTGATAATTTACTTCATGCCAGACCTGAGTTCGGTGTTAAATATACCCCGATAAATAAAACACATATGGTAGGCATATGATGCTAATAAGCCTAAAGCAAAAGACTGAGCATTAAATAAAGATACATATACAGATATAATTGGAGTTAAGATAAATGAAGGAAAATGACCAGATACTATCAGAGAGAATAATGTTTGGGGGGGGTGGGGGCGGGGAAGGAGATATGTTGGACTGTGTGGTCTGGATGATCTGAGGGGGTCTCACTGAGAAAATGACACTTGAGTTCTGAAAGATGAGTAGGGATTGACATACATTCTCTCCTTGGCTGAACTCTGTACTTTTCAACAAGGTCACTTTCATGTTCCTCTCTGCATTGCCCAATTTTAGCCAGACTCTTGATAACCAGAAGCCCCCACCTTCAATATCTGATCAGGTTCCACATTTTTCACCATCCCCCAAGTGATATCTCATCACCCTGATCTGCCTTCAGCAAGAACACCTTTAGGCCATTTTTCCTAGAATCCTCCCTTACCCCTATGTTTCTTCTTAGTGATTCCATTCAGTAATTGTCCATCCACTGAATGCTGCCTTGCTCCTTGTCTATACATTCCTACTTGCCCACGCTGTATTTATTCAGAGTTAAACTTGATCTCTCTCCCCTACTGCAAAATTCCATTGCAGTGGTCTTTATACCTATCATGATAGCTCTCCCCTTGAATAATGTCTGTCTTACCATGCCCTAATAATGCTATAGAATATATATATTTTTTAACAGTATTCACCATGTAAAAAATGGGGGGTAGCATCCCTACAAGAGACCACTCTGTACAATGACTCCTAAGGAGGAATGAATTTTTATGTGTACAGAGCAAGTAATTAAAAAGAGAAAACTTGGGGCGCCTGGATGGCTCAGTCATTAAGCGTCTGCCTTCGGCTCAGGTCATGATTCCAGGGTCTTGGGATCGAGTCCCACATTGGGCTCCCTGCTCCGCGGGAGGCCTGCTTCTCCCTCTCCCACTCCCCCCTGCTTGTGTTCCTGCTCTCGCTATCTCTCTCTCTGTCAAATAAATAAATAAAATCTTTAAAAATAAATAAATAAATAAATAAAAAATAAAAAGAGAAAACTTTACAATTATCAGAAATCATAAAGTTCTTTAGTAAGCTCCTTTTAATTTTAAATTGACTAAATCTTTTGTTTGTTATAAATACATTTTATATGTAACATAATACTATTAAAATATATATAACTATCTTTTTCCTTTTAGCTAGAGAAGCATCAAACTTATGAAAAAAACAAAATTTACAAATAGAAAATATTTGAAGTCTTGTGATTTCAGCAAAATTATGCATGTTAATTATTAGCATTTGAAGGATGCTTTTATATTCAGATTAATATAGTATAATGAAATCTTTCTAGAATTTTCAACTGAATGGGATTTACAATGATACTGCTTTGAATATTATTCATCTCCGAAAGGCATTCACAGTGATTGCTACCTTTGGTAGAAAACATATATATCCGCCTCAATGCTTACACTGTTTTATCATTTTACAAAAGGAAAAATTAATATGGAGTAGTTAATAGCATGCATAATTTAACATTTTATATTTGTGACAGATCAGAAAATGTTATATTGTGACAGACCCAGGGCTCCTGATTATTATAACCATGAAAAAAAATTCTTAAAGTCTATGATTCATTATGTTTGTCCTAGAAATAAACAACAACAACAAAAATAATACAAAGGAAAAAGAATTATTTTAACACTATCTGACTAGAGCTCCACTGGATTAGAATTTCCACAGTTCTGCTTCTACCTCTCCTGTGACCCTAAGAAAAGTCTGAATTACCAAAAGCCTTGATTTACTCACCATCCTTCTAAAATATAAGCTGTAGATGGACAGGAATGTTTGCTTCGCTCACTGGTATATACCTGAAGTCCAGCCCCTATTAGGGTCTCAATACTATCTGCTTAAGAAAATGAAACCCTTTAATGAAACTCTTTGGAGTTTCTATGACTATTAAATAATATTGTGCATTTAAATGCTTTTAAAAAGTGCTGATAGCAGGGGCTTACTAGGTACGGTATTATCAAATAACAGTTCCAAATGTAAAATATCTAGACATTAGCCTTTAGAATTAGAATATGTATTATTATAAATATAGTTTTTCCCAGATTAGTAAGAATAGCAATTTTACTCAAACTATTTTAGCATGTATTCATTTCAAAATAGTTTTCAGAGAGAAAAAAAAATGTTCATACAAGAAAAAAATCAGCCATGTGTTTTGCAAACATTAATAACCTTGGTAGGCTAGTTTAAATGACTGAGTCATAAATTTTGTATATTCTTAATGTCATAATCCATCTGTTGATAACATTTACATTTCCTGAAAACAAAAGGGATTAAAAGATTAAAGCACAGTCATGAATAATTAAGCTACTGTAATTTAGATTAAGAAAAGAGATACTGTAGGTTGATTCATTGGGGTAAACATGTTGAAGAAAATTAAAGCAATGTCAAATGAAGAGCTATCAGTGAAACTAGGGATGGTTATTTTGAATAAAATTTTAAAATGATTCTGGTGCCCAATTTCCATGTGTGGGGTTTCCCCTGCACCACCAACAAACAATTCTCAGACATTAGCTGGGTATCCTATCATTTGACTTGATTCTGACTATCCATCCAGAGATAGCATCAGATCCCACAGGTTAAGGGTCCAGTCTCACAAGCCTTTTCTCCTCTACACACCCTTCGGATGCCAGTCACAAGTCCAAGTTATGACATGTGCTTTTGAGTGACTGGATACAAAATTGGAGATTCCAACAACCCCCTCCTCTGGTATGATTAATTTGCTAAAGCGGCTCACAGAAACGCTTCACTTACTAGACTACCAGGTTATAAAATGATATAATTCAGGAATAGCCAGATGGAAGAAAGGGATAGAGCAAGGTATGGGGAAAGGGCACGAAGTTTCCATGCTCTCATCTGGTGTACCACTCCCCCACAAATCTCCAGGTGTTCACCAACCCATAAGCTCTCCAAACCCAGTCCTCTTGGTTTTTTGATGGAGGCTTCATTACATAGGCCTGACTGACTAAATCATTGACCATTGGTGATTGAGTCAACGTCCCCTCCCTTGATAATTGCTCTCAGCAAGTTACAGCCTTTTAAGCATAAGAAAGCTTCAAGAAAAAAATATATCTTTTTTCATTTTAAACTCCAGAAAAACATAGATAGACATGAGGGGGCATACATAAAATGAGATATCTCATTTCCCCACACTATTCTCCACCTCCCCCCCTTTTTTGCACACTGCTTCTTCACATCAATCCTTCTGAACATCCTTTATTCCTTTCCATCTTCTAGACCTCTAAGTCTTGGGATAACTCAAGACTCAGTCTGAGAACCGATCTTCTTCTCCATTTATTATTACCCCCCAGGTAATCTGACACAAACTTTAATACCTTCTTGAACAGGTCACTTCTACTTTTATACCCCATCTTTCCCATAAATTCCAGAATCCTTACTTGTCATCTTCACTTGGATTTCTAACAGGCATTTCAAAACAAATATACCAAAAAAACCTAGATTTCTGCCTCCAAATCTGCTTTTCTATCGAAGCTCCTGTGAGTGATACCACAATTCCCAAAACTTGGTATTATCCCTCATTGGTTTCTTTCACATGGACTCCTCAAAAAGTCAGCCAAGAAATGCTGGCTACCCTCTCAAGAATTTCTCACCACTATTAACTGCAGACCAAGCCACTATTATCTCTCACCTTGAATTGGCTTTCTTGTTTCCTTTCTTGCAAGGAAAGTTACTTTCTACATAGCAGTAGGAGTGATACTTTAAAATATAAGCCTCACGACAATTATGGTCAAAGCTATGATTTATTTCCCATAAAATAAAATTCAACAGTCTTGTCCATGGTCTATGAGGCTCTCCATGATGAGCCCCTATCAGATTTCTGACCTTATCTTCTCTGTCCCTCTCCCTCTTCCCACCCCCCCCCCATTCTATTTGTTCTATACCTTTGGTCTCTTGGCTTTTTACCCAAACAGGGCAAGCATGCTTCCTACTCAAGATTTTTGCAACTGATGTTCTCTCTTCCTTAAAACCTCTTCCTCCAATTCTGTCATAAAGAAAAGTGAAATTTTCTAAGACAGATAAAAAGAAGGTACCGTTATTTTAGACAGAGTGGTCAAGAGAAAATTAACTGGTTAGTTGAATTTTTAAAGAGACACATTCAAGTGGTATTATCTCTATAAATATATCTTTTATATTTACATTGAAAACCTCATCACAGTGTTCATCTAGCTAGCTTCATTTCCATATTTTAAGTTCCCTTTTCTGAAAGTGAGAAACTTAACTCCCATTGTTGTTAATATAAAGTTACTTTTCCTAAAAATCAATCCTACTCCATATAACTAATCCCCTATGCCCATGCAGTTATTTTCTTTACTACACAACATTCCAGTTGCCTACCCTTCCATCTCCATCTCCATGTCTAGGTTACCGGCTTGGGTTCTGACACCCCTGCCAGACTGCCTCCCTCCATAATACCCCACTTCACCTTGTATGTACCCATCAGCCCTTTTATCAAGGCTTCCTAGGCTTGTTGAAGCTCCAACACCTGCTCTGGTCTGCCTACCACGTTCCTTACCCACTCTCCCCATGTGGGTACTGTTTTGCTTGCCTTCTCGTTAATGCTTTTAACCTAAAGTAGATTTTAAATGCTATCATGCAGAGATGAGAATAGTCACCAAATCTGTTAGGGTCAGAACTCTCCTCATTTAAAAAGTGGAAATGCAAATCAAAAACACCATTATAGAACCGGTGAAAGCAGTTTGAAACATGAAGTAATAGAGAATTTTTACTCAAGATGTAATGAGAAGGATATGGATTATAAACTAGAGATAACTGAATATAATTTTATTATATTTCTGCATTGTGTTCCTCTAAAAATCTTTTTTATGTACTCTATGAAATAAGCTGATATGAAAGACAACTGAGACAGATGAAATGAACCAGAAGAGAAATAAAACAAATAAGGAGAATGCTGATTGAAATGGAAAGGATATAATGAACCTAAAAATCCAATGTTAAAAAAATCTAATTAACAACTGAAACTCACCAAATTGAATCAATAAGTGTATTAGGAAAAATTCCTTTTGAGAAAACACCCTCAACCTTGTCAATACCTCTGATGAAGTTGTGAATTTTATTCCCTTATTTCTCTACCCCACTGTACTTCCCTCCTCCCCATTAACCCAAGGTGGTGAGCATGTAACAGGTGTAGTCAATCATAATGCCCTACTCTGACAAAAATGAAATACTACAAGTCATGCAAATATCATCCCATCAGGGACAATTAAAGGTCTTCTGTCAAATTCTTACCTGGAAGCCTAGGGAAAAAAATTCAGCTGCATCTGGAAAGCAAAACAGCTTATGGTTCTATTAATAGTCATACAAAGCATTCTCTGCTCTGAGAATAAAAATCAAGAATGCATGATACGATATAAAAGATGGATTGAAACCTCCCGAACCCCTGGGTGCTGAGATACTCTGAGCTACCACTGGGTCTGTTACACAGCTAATATGTGCTGTCCATTGCATACCTCCACCTCTTTCCCATACCTCCCCAACAGTTTTTCCTATTTACTTCTCAGAGTTTACCTGTCACAATGGAGGCTGAAAATGTTAAGAATTTTCTAAGCCTCGATTCAGCTACAAAAATAGGCAGAATCCTGTCGTACGGCCCAAGAAGAAATCTGATAAAATAAGAGAAATTTCAAAATCCCTGCCCTATTTTAACGTGATTTGCATATTGTTTAAGAATGATTGGATACCTGAGACAATGATGAAGAGATCAAAAGAATCATAGAAGGGCGCCTGGGTGGCTCAGTTGGTTAAGCAACTGCCTTCGGCTCAGGTCATGATCCTGGAGTCCCTGGATCGAGTCCCACATCGGGCTCCCTGCTCAGCAGGGAGTCTGCTTCTCCCTCTGACCCTCCCCCCTCTCATGTGCTCTCTCTCATTCTCTCTCTCTCAAATAAATAAAAATCTTTAAAAGAAAAAAAAAAGAATCATAGAAAAGCTGACTCAGCCTTGACATCTTGGAACTCCTGAATACCTCTGAGACCTACTAATCTGGAAATTGTGTTTGGTACAAGAAAAAGAAGCTTCTATTATTTAAGCACTTCTAAATTGATATTCTATTACATACAGCCAATTGACTACCAAATGATATGCCAGTTAATGTTAGGCTAAAAACAGAATCCTACTGAAGGGAAGCAGAATTTTTCACCCTAAAATATGACTTTTTGGCTTAAGGATTATTTTAGGCTGGTTATTTTTAAAAAACAGCAGCATGAGAGAAGCTCTGAAAAACAAGTTGAAGTAACCATATTGTAAAAACAACCTTTTAGATTCTTTGGCTGGTCCAATAATTATACTGATAGAAGATTATTAGAAGAAGAACAAATACAAGTTTAATAATATGTATACCTCCTGTATTCATTGGAGAAACCCAAGAAAACTAAGTAACCCTGAAATGGCTTGAACCAGCACCTTAAATATCATCTCCAGTAAAAGACAAAAGACATTGGCAGTAAGAAAAGGAGGCCAGTTATGGGAGATGAAGGGGACCATATTTTGCCACACAAGATAGGCCTGTTTAGCATACTGATTATTTTAAGCTGGCTGTTTTTAGAGAAGCTCTGAAAATTAAGTAAAAGTTACCCTTTTGTAAGAGACATTTACATTTATAAGGGTACATGAATACACAGGACACAGTCTCAGACTGGATGCCTAATAGACATGTGGTGCTACCAGCTAAATGTGGATGGCTATTACCATGCCCCACTGACACACTTCAGGGAATGGGCACACAATGTCAACTCTCCCTTTCTTAAGACTTACACCCCTGTTGGGCAGAGAGTAATGGCAGAATGAAGACCTTCACATGTTATTGAGACCCAGGTCTTCACCCTGGGATCAAGGCATCAGAAATATCTGAGCCCCCAGATGAAGGAGGAAGCCAGCTCATGCCCACAGGTTCAAAGAATGTGGGAATAGGGCATGGAGAACATATCCCAAGAAAGAGAAGGCAGAAAGAGGGAATGTGCTTGCCCCTCCCTAGCACATGCCTCATTGTCCCATCAGACTTCAACTGGAAAAGATAAAATTATTAAGAAATATAAGGAAGGCCTTCTGAGTGGGCAGTTAGTGTGACTATGGAGTTCTCATGCCCAGGAGGCCAGTTCTGCCCTGAAACCAAACTGAACAAACTCCTAACTGTCAAAGCTGGAACAACTTGAGCAACAAAAGAAATATTAAAATAATGGATTATAACACAAAGAATAAAAGAAACATTTATGAGTCCTGTTGATTTAAATAAGTAAATAGGAACAGAGGACAAATCATCCTTATAGAAAAATTACAAATAATATATGTAGATACATTCTCTCCAACACGTCCCCAGGGAGAGTTTAATTCACTTCCCCTTGAGTGTGGGCTGGATTTAGTGACTCAATTTCAAAAAAGAGAGTATGATAAGAAAAAATAGCAAATTTAAAGAGAAATCTGGCCAAAAAAAAAAACAACAACACAATAACACACAATAACACTCTAAATAAGTGATACATGTTAATATCTCTAAACAATAAGTAGGAGGAAAGATAGGTGAAAACATCTTACAGACCAAATGTGAGAAAGAGCTTAATCATGCTAATCTTGAAAATTACCACATCAAGTGACTTCTTACAAAGGCAAAGAATATATAAAATTCTCTGTAAGAATAGTAAAGGGAGCATCTCATCCATGGCAGGATCCTCACTCTGTAGATATTTTATCCTACAGAACTTGTGATAGGCAGAATTCTAAGGTGGTACCCTAAAACCCCAGCTTTTTGTGTTCACATACCTTTTTTTTAGGTATTCAAACAAAAATTTATCTACGTATTGCTGTAAAGGGATTTTGCAGATGTAATAAAGGTCCACAATTAGTTGACATTAAAATAGGGAGATGGGCCAGACCTAATCACATGAATTCTTTTAAAAGTAGAAAGTTTTCTGTAACTAGTCACAGAAGAGTAAATCAGAGAAGTGTATTCTGGCTAGTCTAGAAGAAAGTAAACATTCATATTTGGACTACCTATGGGAGCCACAGGCCAAGGAACTGAAGGCAGTCTCTAGTTGCTGAGAATAATCTCTGAACAAGAGCTAACCTCAATTCTATAACTACATGCAAATAAATTCTTCCAATAACCAGTGAGCCTAGAAGATCATGAGTCCCAGATAAGAACTGCATCCCCACCAATACCCTGAGTAGATCCAGCTACGCCAAGCTTGGACTTCTGACCTACAGAAAATGTAGGATAATAAATGTGTGCTGCTTTAAGATAAGCTTTAGTGATTTTTTCAACAGCAGTAAGAAATTAATGTACTCTCTATCCCCTTAGTAAACTTAGGGAAACCCATAAATCTTACACATGATTGGGATCCTTTTGTATAATAGTCCACTTTATGTAATAATCTCCATAGTTTTTTAATCTTTTCTATTAAAAATGTATAATTTCTATCTTAGGGTTTTTTCAGTTAATCACATCAGAGTACTGTTGGGAAAATTATACAAATAGCAAAGAAAAAGCATCATAAACTATAAATAAAAGGAAAATTTTACAATATGACAAAGAATATTTGTCTCATAACGAAAGCCAAAATCATACCAAAAACTGACAGTAGAAGAACAAGGCATTGATGGCAAAAATCACTTTTGTTTAAAATAGCTTTTATGTCCCATCAATTTAGTTGTAAAGAAAAACAAACACTGTATAAATATTGAAAATGAAAACGAGTAACAAGATGGTGATGGCTTGTTCAAAATAGCTTTGATATTTCAAAAACAATTCAGTTACAGAAGAAAATAATCTTATAAATATTGAAATTAAAAACACAAATTATATTTTCTATGGAAGAAATGCTTACTTGCCTATAAAATCCAAGAGAATTACATGAAAACTCTTAGAATTAATAAAATAATTCATATACATTTGATTAAAAAATCCTTAAAGATAGAATAAATTATTTTCTATATATGCCATATTTGACGAGTTAGAAATATAATGGACACAAATCCTATTCATAATAGCAATAAAAATATAAAATACCTGGGGAAAAAACTTAACATTACATGGTTATATGTATAAAGTTATAATGTTATGGAGACAAAAAGAAGTCAAGCATAGGAATGAACATATATTCCTAAATTTCTCTGTTAAAGATTTTGATATTTGCTTAATTATTATATATATATATATTATTTTTTATTTATTTATTTATTTTACTTCAGCTATGTCAATTTATCATCGTGAGTGGTTTCAGGGCAGGCCACCCAGAATGCGCCACTTGGACATGGGGATTATTTAGACCTAAAGACAAAGCCCTACAGACTCAGGAAGAGCTTTTTACCTCCCCCTTAACTGCCTGAGAGACGTTGGATAGGGGGCTGTTGCAAGTACACCCATGAGTTGTGTGTTTCTACAAATGTCAGCTTTATTCAATCACAATGCAAAGTTAACTTAATTGTAAGGCAGGTTCAGGATTCCAAACTCAATGCCATGTCACTGTGCATCTAACTTGGCTTCATACACAAGTCACCCAAAGCAAAGCACAATACAAAGGTACACCACAAACAAGATACAGAAGGGGTAAGAAGTTAAGGAACCAAACCTGAAGTCAGCTATGAGGCTGCGGTCCAGTTCTGGTCAGCTCTTGGTGAGTGCTGGTTATTATGTTCAAGCAGTGGAGAGTCTGTTACGTTCGGAGATCAGTGAGACAGAGCCTTCAGCGGTGGTTGCCTTTTTGATGTGGTCAGATGTGAAAAGGGTCAGCATCTAGAGATTGACAGTTTGCTGCAAAAGTCTTCGCTTTTTAAAGGATCTCCTGGTTATCAGTTCTGGGTGTTGTCAGTTTGTGCTGGTTTTGGCAATATCTGGTCCTAGCTGCAATGCCCTTGGCTGCTTGACAAGAGTGAGCCCATCTTGCTCTCTACAAGTGCCCTACCAGGAAGAGAGCAATTGCCAGAGATGACTTTTTACATCAGAAAAACTTATCTGCATGGCATGGCAAACAGTTGTTTACCAAACATTGGCTCTTCCCATCTTCCTGTGAATTGTCTTCCTCTCCTTTGAAGTCCCAGACCCCTACACCCTTCTCCTTAGCTCAGGATGGCGTGTAAGCCTCAATTGCTTGACTATTTGAGAACCTCCCAGGCCTTATGGGGCTCCGTGTGAACCAGACTAACGCCATCTTGTACAAATCAGTCATGATGACCTCTCTGTGACCTGAAGTCTCCTTAAGCACAGCCTTCGACTTCCCATATTCTTTCTTTTTGTTTAACCATACCCTTCAGTATACCCCCAGGGCATAAGATCCTTGATCTGCTCTTGTTGATATGACTATGACACACATCTATTCTCCAATGTTCTCCCCTTGGGTAATCTCCAAGCCTGTACTTCCAGCCTCAGGGGCTATAGAAGCAGGTCTTACTGGAGGTGGGGTTGTGGAGATCTCAACTTGTAGCCAGCCAAGATAGGTGTCTACAAATCTCCTTAATAAACCCTTTCCTGTCAAGCTGGACTAGTCATCCTTTTTGCTTGGTCTTGTGACTCCTTCGGCCTTTGGAGGTCAATCTGTACATACCTGCCAGTTCTCCTACTACAATAGGCCACCATCATTTTGTGTTAATTATATATTTTTTAAAGATTTTATTTACTGGCAGAAAGACAGCCAGAGAGGGAACACAAGCAGGGGGAGAGGAGAGGCAGAAGCAGGCTTCCCGCAGAGCAGGGAGCCCAACACGGGGCTCGATCCCAGGACCCTAGGATCATGACCTGAGCTGAAGGCAGACGCTTAAAAACTGAGCCACCCAGACACCTCTATTTTCTGTTAATTATATATATTCTTATTTATGCATGTTCTAACAAAATGTGTACTTTTATTTTATGGGAACATTTAATTTTGTGTTTGTTTTATTTGATTATAGTTGACACAAAATGTTATATTAGTTTCAGATGTACAACATAGTAATTCAACTTCTCTATACATTATGCTATGCTCACCACAAATCTATCTACTATCTGTCCCCATACAACACTATTACAATACCATTGACTATATTCCCTACGTTGTACCTTTCATCCCTGTGACTTATTTATTCCCTAACTGGAAGCCTGTATCTCCCACTCCCTTCACTTTCTGTTTGTTATTATTTTTCACCTATTTTTTTTTTCCATAGAGCACAACTCTATTGCTATGTGTACATCTAATTCATTGCTTCTAATTGCTGAGTAATAGTTCATGGTACACACCCACTATGTTTCATCTATCCATTCTCTGAAGCTAGAAAGCCATATCATCTCCAAATCCTTGTGCTGCAAATAATGTTCAAAGATCATACTTTTACATATCCTTTCTGGAACACTGGGAAATTTTTTGTGATATATGTCCTGTAATAGTATTGCTATGTTATAAATATGTCTATACTTAATTTGCCTAAGTATTGGTAGATTGATTTCCAGAATAGCAGTTCTCTATACTCTGACAAGCCAGCAGCATATCAGGTTCTCATTCCCAGTATCCACCAACAATTGAATTTTTTACCTTCTAATTTTTACCAGTCTAATATAGATATTAATTATATCATTTTATTTTAATTTGCATGTCTGAATATTAATTCTTTTGAACACATGACTCTTATTATTTAAGGGTTTCCTTTTATAAATTGCCTATCTTTATCATTTGCCTATTTTCCTCTTGAGGCTTTGTCCTCTTGTTACTTTGCAGAAGTCTTTGTACATTCTAGCTATTAACCATGTTTCACTTTTAAACATTGCAAGTATCTTCTTAAATTTGTTATCTTTCTATTTACTTTGTAATACGCCTTATTAAACAGAAATATTCTATTTTATTATAATATTATTATTAGTTTGCATTATGGGGGCGCCTGGGTGGCTCAGTCGGTTAAGCGGCTGCCTTCGGCTCAGGTCATGGTCCCAAGGTCCTGGGATCGAGCCCCACATCAGGCTCCCTGTTCGGCGGGAAGCCTGCTTCTCCCTCTCCCACCCCCCCTGCTTATGTTCCTTCTCTCACTGTCTTTCTGTCAAATAAATAAATAAAATCTTTAAAAAAAATAGTTTGCATTATGTTTTGCTTTTGAAATTTCACATTTTAAACTTTATTTTACTGTGGTTAGAACACTTAATATGAGATCTGCTCTTTTAACAAATTATTAATGTATAATACAGTATTAATATCAGCATAATGTTATACAGAAGATCTATAAAATTATTCATCTTGCTTAACTGAAACTTTGTGCCTTTTGGTTAGTAATTTTTTTTCCTCTCTCCTCAGCTTCTAGCAACCACCATTCCACAATTTGATTCTATGGACTAATTTGTATACCTCATATAAGTGGAATCATGCAGTATCAGTCTTTCTGTAATTGGCTTATTTCACTGAATTTGTATTTAAGAAATCCTTCCTCATCCTAGGTCACAAACATATTCTATATTTGTACACATTCACAGAATGTCCAAATAGGCCAAAATTCAGTCCAATTAAACAGCCTCACAAGTAGGAAAGACTTAATACACATTTTTAACATTGTGGAAATGACCACTGTTCAAACCACCTTTTTAACAATTTCGTGCTTGAAAGAATAAAAATTTTAGGCATATTGATGGTGTGTAAAATAAATAATAAATAAATAAATAAATATAAATAAATGTTTAAAAAGGATAGTTTATATTTTCTATTGCAATATACCAAAAATATTTACATTAAACATAAATCTTTTTCCAAGGCTCCAAGAAGTTTCATGAAGAAGTTATAAATGCTCAAATCTTGAACTATTATAAACCTTACACAATTTTAATCTGCTAAAATTTATGTTGGGACCCAATGTCTGTCTTTACAAACATATACTTTTATAGACATCTTATATGAAGTTCCTGAAATGTTTCAGGTGGAAGCATCTATCTCCTCTCTCTGCCTGCCACCCAAGTACAGGACATTATCCACCCCTATAATTCTTCTGAACAAGACATTCTGTAACCAGTTGTTGCACCAATGCTTATGAAAGAACTGGGAGAATTTCTGTGGCCAGTTCACGTTTAATTTCTGCTTGTTAAATGTAAGTAAGTCTAAACAATAAAGCTACTGAAGACAGCATGATGAAACCAAAAGATTATTTTATGTACAAGGAAAAATACTACTTTACACATAGTTTAGTGTATTTGATTTTCTCTGTATCAGGAGAAGTGGATCTTTTTTAATGCATCCCTAGGCTCTCTTAATAAATATATTCCTGAGCAACTTTTGGATGGAATAGTCGTTCTTCTGAATTGCATTTTTACTGTTTCAATTTTCCAAAAATTTTCTTCTTTAAGGTAAATGACCATCTAGCAGAACATTAATAACAAAGAATTTCACATGTCACTCTCTTCATTGACTTGCAAATGCAATCATTCATGTTCTTTTTTGAATGTAGAGCAATACAGTGCATGCGTTACAGACTGCAATTCTCATCAAGCAGTTGTGTGAAGAGATAGTTCTTTTTCTAATTCATATCTACTGTTAAAGACTACTATTGAAAAATACCACATTTCATATGCAAGGTTAATCTTATCCTTCAACCAGAAAAAAATAATCTATCTTCCTAACTGAGGTGTAAGTAATAGAAGTAAAGTCAATCGAAGAGTCAATACCAGAAAAAAGAAGAAAATCTAAAACCAAGAGTCAAAGTTTGAAGAATCAAATGACTTAACACAGATACACATGAATTTAAAACAATGGAGAAAGGAAATAGAATTATTTCTAGGTTTTAAAAAAAATTTAAACACCTTATGATTGCATATATTCCTCAGAGGACTACCTCCTCAATAGGATATATTAAGCTGGGAATGCATCTGTGCATGTGTATGCTAATTTTGTGGCATATTTTTCAACTTCTTTGACCATAACATATCTTAAAAATGAAATAGATCTATTAATAAAAGATTAAGGTTAAAACTATAAGAAACAACCAAAATTTTTAGAAAAAAAAAAAACAAATTTGGAGAATTTGACCAAAGCATTCCAATTGTGCACCAATTAAAACCCTTTTTCATTTCATAACAGAGAATCCAAAAAAGAGGAGATAAAATTGATTAAAAAAACTTTATGTCCAGGACAAGTGATTTTATTATTGCTTGTTGTCATGATTTTTTAGATAAAATCCAGTGCTACTCAACTGTCAGTTAAGACCACGGCTATCACTAATGAAACATGCCCTGCTGGAGAAATAGTTAAAACAATATCATTTCAAAGCTGGCTCCAACTTTTGAGAAAGCTTTTCAGGAAAACAGAAAGGAATTGAAGAATTAACACACCAAAACCCAAAATCTATCAATACAGATTTACCAGTGGGTGTTTTTCTTTCCTGGACATTGCAGAGAAAAACTTTTTAGGTTCAAATTCAGTTTAAATGAGTGATGATAAAGGATTATTGGGAAAAAATGTGGATGTTTCTGTTTTTGTGCTGGTTTTATGAACTTCAGCTGTCACTTGTGCAGTTTGCTACCTCCAAAGCCTTCAAATGATGTCTTAAATTTTAATTTATGGGACGTTGAATTTAGGATTTGGTTGCAGTTTTTAGCTGAGGGATATCTAAGTTTCCAACTTCAACTATTCATTTTTTTTAAAGATTTTATTTATTTATTTGACAGAGAGAATACAAGCAGGGAGAACAGCAGAGGGAGAGGGAGAAGCAGACCCCCCCCCTGAGGAGGAGACCAATACGGGGCTCGATCCCAGGACCCTGGGATCATGACTTGAGCTGAAGGCAGACACTTAATGACTTAGCTACCCAGGCATCCCTGTATTTTTTTTTTTTTTTTTTTTTTTTTTTACATAATAGTTCTATGGCTGGAATTTTGCTGTGTGCTGGTATTTATGTATCTTCTTTTATGGCTTGTTTTCTGAATCATTAAGTGTTACAATTATGGTTTATTTAGGTATAGCACTGCAGGAAATAATAACATCACTTTTAGTATTTAAAATATACATTTTAATAAAAAGTCTTAGCACAGGTGAAATTTTTGAATTAGGCAACCAGTGTTTTTGATGCTAAATTTGCTTTATTGAAAGGTTAGGAACATTTAGAAGTGCCAGTGGTTGTTCAGGGCACAAAGATACCATAAATCTCTTCTAAAGTGTGGCTTAGTACTCTGAAAAAGCATCTATTCTCAAAGTCCAATACTTACTCTCCTGATGAAATTTATATTCTGGTGAGAGCAGAGCTAGTAAGCTTCTCAGTTCTCTTTACTGTGCTAAAAGTAGAGAAAATATTACCAAAAGAAAGAATAAACAAAACAGCCTTATGTTCAAGGTACAGATCAGTGAGGTAGAGGTGATGCCTGTCATATAAATAATCTGGCTCTCTGTCCAGTCAGGGCCTCAGGGTTGCAGACTGAGATATGGTTAAACTCTAGGATCTGTTTGTAGTATTTGCACATGCTTGAAGGAGTGTGACCCTGGTGGGAATGCCTCACATTAGCCAGATTCACAGGAGACTGACACGTTGACCAAATGACAAATCATTAATATATAAAGAAAAATGTAAAATGACAAATCATTAATGTATAAAGAGAAATGTAACGCTCAAGGAGAATGTCGCATTCATTTCCCCTAAGACAGATACTCCCATGACAAAAATCTTCATGAAAAGCACAAAGAAGTTATAGTTTAGTAATGGTAGCAATTAGCACTTGTGACCAGAGGTGTCTGTATCTGCTGAGTAGGGCTGTCCTAATGGACAAGACTGCAGACACAATTAAACATCTTTACTCTTTGAGTTTTATCTTCTTAAAGATACTCTGCTTATTCTTCCCTTTCTGTTTATAGTCTTATTTTAGACAGGGCATATTATAATAAATTGAGAGGAGCCAAATTTAGTTAATTAAAATCTTACATAGAATCTCAATGTAGGGACCCCTGGGTGGCTCAGTCAGTTAAGCATCTGCCTTCTGCTCAGGTCATGATCCCAGGGTCCTGGGATCAAGTCCCACATTGGGCTCCTTGCTCAGCGGGGAGCCTGCTTCTCCCTCTACCCCTCCTCCACTTGTGCTGTCTCTCTCTCTCTCTCTGACAAATAAATAAATAAATAAAACCTTTAAAAAAAAGAATTATAAAAAAAAAGGATCTCAATGTATTGAGTGGCTGATCAAAGCAACACAACAAAATGATTGAAATTGACTTGAAGTCCACTTTTCTTCTACCTCACAAGCTTTCCCACCCCGCCTCTACCTAGAGAACTAGAGACCTCTGGGGTTTTGTAAACCAAGATTGGAAACTTCTGGATTAAAGAGAAGCAGTATCCTCTAGTGGTCAGTGATAGAATCTTATTTGGCCAGAGTTTAAAGCCAATGTTTCTTTGTTTATAAAATAATAACATATTCCTATTTCATTTGGATAAGCTTGTTTACATTTTAGTAAAACAACTCTCAAATCTCAGTGATATGTAATCAAAAAAGCTTGTTTCTCACTCATATTCATGTTCTTCACAATTTCCCTACATTATTTTTGTCATTCCTCAGGACTCATCCATTCTCTGGACATCACTTAGAAACTTTGAAGGGAGAGAAGATAACATGTGGGTGGACATGCAGGTTCTAGGAACTTCAGCCAGAAGGAACATAGCTTTCTTTTTTTTTTCTCAAAGAGTTTATTTATTTATTTGACAGAGAGAGAGAGCATAAATAGGCAGAGCAGTAGACAGAGAGAGAGGGAGAAGCAGGCTCCCCGCTGAACAGAGAGCCCAACTCTGGGCTCCATCCCAAGATCCTGGGATCATGACCCAAGCAGAAGGCAGACGCTTAACCAACTGAGCCATCCAGGCGCCCCCAGAAGGAACATTGCTTAATTCTGCTCACATGGTAGTGGCCACAGACACAAGGCCAAGGCTGATTTCAAGTGTGCTGGCTACTGTGATACTGCTGCAGGGAATAGTACACTACCTAATACTAACCTTTATCACCAGCCTGAGAGGTGGTCAAGGAAACTACATTTACTACCATTTCCCAGTACAGTTTCAGTAAAATGTGACGTTTACTGTGTTAATTCTTAACTTGATGTTAGATGAATAGGGAGGGGTTTATGATCATTTTGGAGTATTTCCCAGCTGTGTAGTTTTATTTATCTTTTAATGATGGTCCAACAAGATGGGAGTGGAATGAACACAAGCCCAGAAGTATTAGAAAGTAGACACAGCTGTATTTCCTAAAGATTTCATTGTTCTACTGAGTTTTATTTTGTTTTCCTTAAATATTAAATGTGTTTATTCTTTCACTGGTCTTGGGGAATTTACCACACAATTTAACCAGAAGAAGATCTTAGGGATGATTAGAAATTTTAACTCAACAGAGACCTGGGCAAGTTGTCAAACATGGAATCTAAACATCTGATGTTGGAAAGACCATACTTTGCTCTTTCATAATCAGTCATCATTAGTAGTGAGAATTGACTACTGGAAATAGAGACCAACTGGTGGACATGTCAATGTTCATATAGTCCTAAGACCTAACATATGGGAAAAAAACACCATGGAATTGCTTATTTTGCTATGTACTTTAATAGTAAAAAAAAAGAAAGAAAGAAAGAAAGAAAGAAAGAAAGAAAGAAAGAAAGAAAGAAAGAAAGAAAGAAAGAAAGAAAGAAAGAAAGAAAGAAAGAAAGAAAGAAAGAAAGAAAGAAAGAAAGAAAGAAAGAAAGAAAGAAAGAAAGAAAGAAAGAAAGAAAGAAAGAAAGAAAGAAAAATAAAAGTGTATATCTGGATAAAGAAATGTTTATCTCTCCAGATACTCTTTCAATTTGTTTTCAAAAAATAGTTTTTACCTGGGGGCGCCTAAGTGGCTCAGTCAGTTAAACATCCAACTCTTGATTTTGGCTCAGGTCAGGATCTCAGGGTCCTGAGATGGAGCCTGGAGTCAGACTCTGCACTCAGCAGGGAGTTTGCTTGAGATTCTCTCTTTCCCTCTCCCTCTGTTCCTCCCCCCACTCTCTCTCTCTCTCTCAAATAAATAAATGCATATTTTAAAAAATTAGTTTTCACCTGGATTGGTATTTTCAAAATATGACTCAAAGAAGTATTTGACTTATACTTTTTATGAGCTGTACAGGCCAAGGGAGTCCAGGGGCAAGAGAAATTCATGTCCCAGGTACCAGGGCACTTACCCTACTTCAGATGCAAGAGCTATACATGTTTCTATCTACATACTTCTATTTATAATTTTTAGGTTTTTATTTGAAGAAAGACACCATGGCTAAAAACAAAAAATCAAAGATAAATAAAAAAAAATAAGTGAATGCAATTAACCTATATGATATAATGAATCCTGCGATTTAATAGCATGATGATTAAGACTGTAGTCTCTGAAGCTAGACTGATTGGGTTTATAAAAACAGGTCTGATATACCGTAGATTCTTTTACTTGGTTGGCCATTAATTTATCCAGAGAAATGGTAAACAAAGTTTATTTTCAAGTTTGTATATACCAAAATAAAGAACATACAAGAATGTTGTTTACTAAAATGTAAATTAGGTATTAGAGGAAACTTTGAAAAATAATTAATTTCCAAATTAAGAGAAGGCCTCAAACTTAAACTAAAAAAATAGCAGGGTAGCATAAAGTGTTAATTGACATTACCAAATAGAAATAATTTTCATGCAACAAAGAAGGACAGTGGAAAGAGTTTTAAGAAACTAACATTTCAACTGCTCCTGATTCAGGACTCTGAAGAGGTGTTTTGTTTGGGGTGATTTTATATTTTTGTTTTTGTTTTGCACTATCAAAAAGTTCATGGTAATTATGCTACTAGAGATAAATTATTTTTTAAAAAATTCTTGTTTTATATCCTGTGACCAACTGATAGCTTCTTATTAAAGAAAAATAATTTGGAATTGATTCTACTTCTTCAGAAATAGAATCTCTAAAATTTATTTTTGCCCTGTAAATTCAAGATAAGTTCTAGCTCAAAGTCTGAAGGTTTAATAGCAACTTCTACAACTTTCACAGTTTAAAAAATTTATAAGATATGTTTTTAAAATACATTCCAGTATAATTTATAAATATTCAATATATTTGAGAGGAATGACAACAACATGCTGGACTTGAGAAGATACCCCTAGATTTCTAGTTTATGTTTAGTATATAGAAAGCTAAAAAGGGCATCACTCCTACCAATCACCAAGAAAAAAAACCCATAATCTGTAAAATCCATACTTTTCTAGAGCCAATTCAAATGTGAAGGTCTCTCAGCCCAATAAAGACACACTAAAAGAACCCTAGCAAACAACACACTTAATGGTGGAAGATTGAATGTTTTCCCCTGATACCAATGAGAAGTCAAGTATATTCACTCCCATCACTCACCTTCGGTATTTTTACTGAAGTTTTAACCAGTGCACTAAGGCAAGAGATCAAAGGATCTCTGAAAAATATCCAACACTATACATTCATTTTGGGTTGGAACTTTAAAGGGAAGGTGGAAAATAAACATTACAGAAAGGTCTAAAGAATTCCAGAGTAGAAGGAATAGTTTCTTGACTTCCTACAGGGTAGCCATAGAAACTATCAGTCTTGAAAGAAACCTGAGTTCCACATGACATGTGAGGAGTAGAGCCATAATGGATGAGAACTGTGTCTAGACAGGTGTATCTGTGGGCAGCCTCAGATGACCAGCAAAAGCAGTAAGTGTTAAGGAATCCAACAAGATGAGGTATAGCAGAGCTGAGGCCAGGGAGGAAAGAGGCACATGTGGTTATCAATATTGCTGGACTCTTGAGTATTCCAATTCTCCCTTTAGGTTTAGAGTAAGATTGTAATTCCTCACTACTTGTACCCAGATGGGGCCATGAGACCACTTCTGGCCAATGAGCTGTGAATGAAAGGATATGTTCTGTGTGTAGAATGAGCACTTAGTTGCCAGTGTGAGGCTCTCAAGAATACTTGTTTTCCCTCTACCATGGCTAACTGCAACATTTCAGATAGTGACTTCTCTGTTATCCTGGGTACCAGAGAAAGGATAATGACAATGTTAGGCAGATTTCCAGGGTCACCCTTGATGCATAAGGAGTATAAGTATATATAAATATATACTACAAATATATTTAAGTAGTATAAGCAGAAATGAAACCATTGAGATTGTGAGGTTGTGTGTTACTCCAAGTATCCTGGGTAACCTTGACCCAGATAGCAACAAAAGCACTAATTTCAGGACAACATGTACCCCTAAACATATAATTCATACCTGGGATGTAATAATAGAGAAATCATACCCAAATTCTGAGTTTAAATGAGAGGAGACTACATTGTTTGGCAGGATATCACTAAAGTTTTAGACTTTAGAAATCAAGTACAAGTTTATTTATAGATATATATTAATTAAAAATAACTAATATAATGAATTAAAAATACCAATTTTGTAATATCAGAAATGACAATGAGTACGTATATGTCCTTAGGTCTTAAAAAAATGTTTTGGACAATTCTGAGACTAATATTAGTTGTGTTATTCTTATAACTCTATGATACTTCTTGTGACTCTCATACCATAGTATCTGAAATCATGTTTACCAAATGCTAATTAACATTTTTGACAGTTAGATTTATTTATTATTTTAAGATTTATTTATTCATTTTAGAGAGAGAGAGAGAAAGAGAGAAAGGGGGGGTTGGAAGGGGCAGAGGGAGAAGGAGAGAGAATCCCAAGCAAACTCTGTGCTGAGTGCAGAGCCTGATGTAGGGCTCAATCTCACAACCTGGAGATCATGACCTGAGTGGAAACCAAGAATTGGATGCTTAACCAACTGCACCAACCCAGGAAGCCCAAAAGTGAGATTTAAAATAATGCTTTATTCTTTTTTTTCTATTTTTTGTCTATCATATGGGTTTATTTTTACCTTCAAAATAAGCATTTATCACTAGTATAAAAATTCTAACATTACAATTTAAAAATGTCACTCATAATCCAATATGAAGAGTGTTTTTCTCTGAGAAGGTTGAATGTCCTTACCCAAAATCCATAATCAGAAAGGTCAAGCAAAATTAGTAATTGCATTTGTATTTACAAGATGTTAAACAATTACTCACAGGTAAGCTAATTTTAGTATCTTTGTATGATGTTGAGATTAATCCCTTTCTTAAATGTGTCATGCAGATTGTTGTCAGCTGATTGTGCAATTGAACACTTTAATTACTTCTTTTTCATTATTGAAGGAAGAATTGGAAATGAGCTTTTGAGAAGTTTAAATTTAGAGACACTAAGTTTTATCTGTAACAGTAGAATATTTTTGTAAAATCATCATACCCCTCTGCACCAAAAACAAGGAGTTTACATTAATGGATTAAATAAGGCCAAATTAAAACTAACCTATTATCTTCAAAGTTGCTAAGAAACTAGATCTTAATTGTTCTTGCCACAAAAAAAGACATGATAATTGCATGAGGTGTTAGCTAATCACTCTATGGTGGTTATCACATAGCAAGACGTAAATGTATTAAATCAACAAATTGCACACCTTAAATTTACACAATACTATATGTCAATTATATCTCAATTAGAAAAACACAGGAAAGGCAACACACACACACACACGCACACACACACACAGTTCATCTACAATGCTGTTCAGCTACTGGTTCTAAATAGTTCCAAAACATTGCCATCATGCTAAAATAAAGCCTCATACCCATTAAACAGTTGTTCTCTGTTGACCCCTCACCCTAGTCCCTGACACCACCCATCTGCTTTCTGTCTCTATGTATTTACATATTCTGGATGTTTCATATAAATGGAATCTTAGTAAATGTGACTTTTTGTGTCTCTCCTCTTTGACCTGGCATAATGTTTTCTAAGTTCATCCATGTTTTAGCATGAAGCAATATTTAATTCCTTTTATGACTGAATAACATTCGATTCTATGTCCATAGAATTATAGTAATAAAGTTGGATCCTTAACTTACATTATACACAAAATCTACTCAAATTAGATTACAGATTTAAATGTGAGACTTGAAACTCTAAAACTTCTAGAAGAAATCACCAGGAAAGTTTCTTGACACTGGTCATGGCAATGAGTTCTTGCATATGACATCAAAAGCATAAGCAGTAATAGTAAAAATAGACAAATGGGACTACTTTAAACTGAAAACTTTTGCACAGTAAATGGAAGAAGCAACAGAGTGAAAAGGTAACCTACATATGTTTGCAAATCATTTATCTAATATGGACTTAATACTTATAGAAGAAACTCCTACAATGCAATAGCAAAAAAAAAAAAATTCAAAAAACCTAATAAAATGTGGGCAAAAGTTCTGGATAGATATTTTTCAAAAAAAGACATACAAATGGCTGCCAAGTATATGAAAAGATGCTCAACATCACTCAGGGAAATGCAAGTTAAAGCCACAATGAGGTATCATCACACACCTGTTAGAATCACACACCTGTTAGAATGGCTATTACCAAAAAACAAAATAAAATAAATGTTAATGATGATGTAGAGAAATTTGAACACTTGTACATTGTTGGTGAGAATGTAAAATGGTGCAGTTATTATGGAAAATAGTGTGGAGTTTCCTCAAAAAATTAAAGATAGAACTTCCATATGACCCAGCAATCCACTTCTAGGTATTTACCCAAAAGAATTGAAATCAGGATCTCAAAATGGTATTTGCACTCCTTTATTCATTGTAGCATTGTTCACAACAACCAAGATGTGGAAACAACCTAAACATCCATCAACAGATGAATGGATAAAGAAAACGTGATACATACATATAGTGGATATTAGTTATTCTTAAAAAAGGAAAATTCTTTCATTTAAGAAACATGGATGAATTTGGAGGATATTATGTTAAGTGGAACAAGCCTGTCTCAGAAGGACAAATACTGCATGATTTCACTTTTATGAGCTATCTACTATAGTCACATTCATAGAACTAGAGAATAGAATGGTGGTTACCAGAGATTGGGGCAGGGGGAGATGGGGAGTTGTGCTCATGGGTATAAAGGTGATAAATATGTTTCTTACCTTGATTATGGTGATGATTTCATGGATGTATGTAAATGTCCAAATTCATCAAACTGTATTCTTTAAACATGTGCAGGGTTTTTTGCGTATCAATTATTCCTCAATAAAAGTATTTTAAAAATCTGAACAAATGGAACTTCGGTGACCAGATAAAATCACAAGTTTAAATCCTTCCAATTTTGTAAATAGCACACAAAAAACAAGGTAAGACCAATTCACTTGCAGTGAAACAGGCACATTCTTGGCTATTTAAGGAAAAAAAAAGGAAAATTTAACACAGCATAAACAGTGGTTATAGCTTTATGTTTGTAATAGTGCTCTCATTTTTTATACTTTAGCTTGCAAGCAAGGAACAAAGAAAACGCTAACTTGTGTGGGGAAAAAAAAATCATATCATGCCAAGAGATGATTATTTTAGAAAGAGGGTTATCATTACTATAGTTTACATTCTTAACCTCAAATAGCATTAGAGATCTACAAATCTTTAAGGATCTTGAAGCCAAACTTCACTCAAAAGCATCATTTTTAAACAAACGTTGTGGCCTAGTAAGTTGTTTTTACAACTTCAGCAACTACTTAGAAGCAAATTTTGACCACAAATCCAGTTTTTCAAGTTCTATTTCCAGTTCCACAGATTGTATTATCAACCACCAGAATACACTGAATCGAATAACACGGTATTTGTTAATGCTAAAGAAATGTGATCCTTTTACCAAACCAATAGATTGCAATACATTGATACCTGTTCCCTTGGTCAAAAAATACCTCTATTAAAAAAACCAATTTATAATAGAAACTTATACAATATCTATTGTTTCCATTTATTATTTAAAGCATAAATGTTTCTCGTTATTTTGATGTTATTTCTTAGATTTCTGCAAAACAAAATGTAACAAAGCATGCAAGGGATTAACAACATAAAAGCACATGAGAATAGATGTTCATTAGTTTAAATTTTGATTCCATGCCTAAATTTTAGTAAGTGCACGTTACTGAAATAGCCAGTAGCTAGATTATTCAGAATAACAGAATTCCAAATTGTCCCTAAAATAAATCAACCCACCTATGCAAATGTAAAGTTCTTGAGATAAGCTCTGTATGCTGTTTCTTTGAAAAAAGTAAAGAAATAGAGAAGTCCCTTTCCCACAGTTATTTGTGATCTACTTGAGAAGATAAATTTATATATAAATAAAACACTTTGAAGTGTATACAAAGCACTCCAATGAATATACAAAGCACTCCAAGTGTTACTTTGCATTAAAGAAATGGCCTTTGTTACTATAAAATACAAATGCTGAAACTGAATAATATCTGAGGTTTTAATTTCAATCACAATCATTTATTTCTATCATAAATATTTCTATTGAAAACCATTCAAAGTTTTATATTAGCAATTAAATTAAAGTGCCTTAATGTTGTTCAATTTACTCAGAACATCTGAAATCTCACACTTTAACAAGTATTGAGATGATGTAGAGTGCATGGTACATTTCTTGTTCTCTTTTGATTATAACACAGATACCAGAATTCACAATTGCTGATTAATAGCTCAGTACCATTTCAGGTACAAAACTACATGTCCGAATTGATGGTGCTTAGGTCACTATTTTGTTTTAGAATAACACCCAAGAGCATAAATCCTATACATTGTCCATGACAGTCAAATATGAAAATATACACACATTGTATGCACACACAGTACCCCACAAAATTATCTAACGCATCAGTGGGGAAATTATTTTTCCCTACCAAAATAAAATAATAAATAAAAATCTTCAGGTTTATCTGGATTGCCATTTTATCAAAAGTAAATTGTAACTCAGGTCACCAGTAACCAAGGTCTTCCAGAGCAAGATATATATATAGTTATATATACTATTACTATATGTATATTATTATATATTACTGAAATATAGAGAGTAACTGCATTGTAGTTAATAAATCAAAGGTTGTTCAAAAGTTGTTTAAAAAGGATGTTGGACGCCTGGGTGGCTCAGTCGTTAAGCATCTGCCTTCGGCTCAGGTCATGGTCCCAGGGTCCTGGGATCAAGTCCCGCATCAGGCTCCCTGCTCAGCGGGGAGCCTGCTTCTCCCTCTGCCGCTCCCTCTGCTCATGCTCTCTCTTTCTCTCTCTCTCTGACAAATAAATAAACTCTTAAAAAAAAAAAAAAAAAGGATGTCAAAAAATAAAAAATTAAATTTAAAAATTAAAAATGTGTCAAAGTATTCTGAAGTCAGTGTTCAAACTCAGAAGAATAAAATGGTAATTTTTTTTAAATCTGTAAAATGTGACCTGTCATCATTCTAGTTTTAATTTAATTATAGAATGATAAGGATTTTTGGTCAGATGATAGCTCATAGTGTCTAAATGGCCAGGACGCAAAAGGAACCAAACTTCTAACAAATAAGTACTAAATTCTGAATAGAAAAACTTAAGTACTGGAGGTGTAAATTTTAATACATTAATTATATAGTCTCTCGTGTAGATTTGTGTTAATTTAAAAATCTGAGATTCAAACAATGAAGCTAATCTTTATATATTTTCTACATTATTAATTTAATTTTTGTTTCATCATACTTGATTGTAAAGGAAAATTTGGCTTTCAAATATATAGACAAATATATAATTTGCCTATAATTTTGCAGAATATGAAATTATTTTAGTGTGCTGAATTTTTATATAAGCACTGTTAAGATTATTTCATTTGCTATTCCATGCTTTTTATCAGTACATAAACATGTTTTCATAAATGATGACTTAAATACAAATCTTTTTTTAATTCTAAATAGCATGTACTCAGGTGACTATGTCTTTGGAATCTAAATTTGTACATGAATTCCAGGAGAGAAAATAGTCCTGTTATCTCCTTCCTTCCTTTTATAATTATTTTTATTATTTTTTTAAATTTTATTTATTTATTTGAAAGAGAGAGACAGCAAGATAGCACAAGCAGGGGGGTAGTGGCAGAGGGAGAGGGAGTAGCAGGCTCCCCACCGAGCAGGGAGCCTGACATGGGGCTCACCCTGAGGTCGTGACCTGAGCTAAAGGCAGATGCTTAGCTGGCTGCACCACCCAGTCGCCTCTCCTTTTATAATTATTATAAATTCTAAGCTTTTGTCACTCTGGACAAGAAATGGAAACAGTAATGATTGTTCAGATCAATTGGAAAGCATATAATACTTAAATGGGAAATTAAAAACCTATATTGTATATCTAAACCAAGTATAGCTCAAAAATGAATTACAATCTAAAAATGACAGAATAGCAGTTGGAATAAAATAATTGATATTAAAAACGAAAGATGCTTTCTATATTTACTTGAAATATATTGAGATTTTGAACTTTGTTACCAAAACATTAGACTTTAAAAATAAAGTTTTTTAATATTATTGACGTATATATCTCACTGCCTAAATAACTACTATTTCTTAGAATGCTAATGAATGAAAAATCTAGGGTGTCCATGTCAATAATAATAATAATAAACAACAACCACCTATTATAAGCAAAGAAGTTGCCTGAAGGAAGATGGTTGACAAGTATTTATAGGTAATTTTCTACAAAACATAAAATAAGTATTTGGATAAATGAGTTGAAACAGGAATTTAAAGCAAACAAAAACATTCTTAGTATTTAATAATTATATGTAATCTTTTTTACATGTCAACAATGTAAGTAATTTATAAAGCATAATAAAACAAATGCTCATAAATTCATCTGCAGTTTAAGTAGTAGATCATAATTGATTTACCTATGTGCTTCTTTCTGACCCATCTTCCTGAAACACCTCAAAACTATCACATACCTGAACGGTAATGTGTTTATCAGCTTTATGTTTTGTTAGGCTAGCTCTAACATGCATACACACCTGAATTACATTAATTTAGTTCTGATTGGCTTTTGGATTGTTTTTGATTTAGTTTCTGGTTGTTTAGGATAACTGAAGTGATATCCTAAAATGTAACCATCTTTATATGAGTGTTTACTCTCTTGCATTACCTTTCTCAGCTCTGTCCCAGGTTGTCACTTATAACATAGTTCAATACATTTTCACTCTTGCAGAATATCCTGCTGGGTGATTATTCTAAAATTAATTAATTAACAAAATTGTTTGCTTTTACGAAAACTGCTGCTATAAGCTCTCTTGCATATGTCATCTGCTAAATATGCAGGAGGTTCTTTAGGGTATGCACTTAGGGGAGGAATTGTTAACTCATGGTAGGTATATTTGAAGTTTTAAATATAATCGCAAATTGTTTTGCAAGATAGTCATCTGATTTATATTCCACAAGCAGTGTATGTATTTATGTTACTCCACAACCTACCAAAATTTGGTATTGTCTAAATAAGTGTAAAATGCCGTCACATTTTGGTGTTAATTTACAGATCTTTGATTATTCATCCTCATTTTAACAGGAAAAATAGTCAACACCATTTACTAATTAGATCCAACGAACATCTTAAATTATCTTTAAAAATATTTTTAAATCATTTTACAAGTATTTTTCTAACAGTAACAAACAACTTTATTAGAATTTTCAATAGAAATTTAAGCATAGCAAAACCAAATTTTTGATCCATGTTTTCCTGGTTTTGAAGGCCAACTTCATACAAATGCAACTAATTGCTATGCATGATTAATCCAATTTTTTAAATAAATTTCTACACCATCTATTTCCTTTCAGTAACCTTCTTGTACACTCCTGCCCTCAATAGTTGTCTACTTACAAACTGCATCAAGAAAATCATAATTATAAAAAATAAAAGTACGTCATATCTTCAGTAAAATGGGATGATCTAAGTTCTTGTCACAAAATTTAGGTGGTAAAGTCATTACTGTTCAATGACTAACTGTATGAGACACCTTATTTCCCTTTGTCTTTATAAATACTTGTTTACTGGTTAATTCTTGTTTATTTTAATAAAATCCAATTAGGTTATCAACTGAAGACTCATAGATCTTGTTTACAAAGTCAAATTCACCATCATCACTAGCATCTAGATTGCTGCTATGGGTCTCTTTTCATTCATCTTCTGATTCCTTTCATAATTTTAAAACTTCTTTTAATTTTCTTCTTATTGTCAATATGGGGTGAAAATGAATAAAAAAATAAAAATTCTGAAGAGTGTCCCATGAAAGCTAAAATAAAATAAATAACTAAAAAGCCAAAAACATAAACTCTCCATTTTTCTGTCAAATGATGTAATACAGGGGTGCCTGGGTGGCTCAGTCATTAAGCGGCTGCCTTCAGCTCAGGTCATGATCCCAGGGTCCTGGGATGGAGCCCCGCATCGGGCTCCCGGCTCAGCGGGAAGCCTGCTTCTCCCTCTCCCACTCCCCCTGCTTGTGTCCCCTCTCTCGCTGTGTCTCCTTCTGTCAAATAAATAAAATCTTTAAAAAAAAAGATTATGTAATACAGTAAGCAACACAATAAGAAAAATGAAAGATGATGTAATAGCAATGATCAGTTTCATTCCTATACTATCTGCTTCATGTGTCCATCATTCTTCCATTTGCTGTTTTTAAAGTCTTTAATAGCATAAGTTGGGAATAATGATGAGTAATGAAATAATTCCTAGGTTGATGAAAAAACTAAATGTTTCAAGATACAGAAAAATGAAATCTGAATCTATAGATCAATTTCAGGAAGACTAATATTTTTATTATAATGAGTTTTCCTGACCATAGTTTGTCTCTTATTGGTTATGTTTTCTTAATGCTGTTCAATGAAGTTTTATAATCTTCTCTATAAAAGTCTTACATATCTATTGTTACATTCATCCTTAGGCAAATTATTTTATTATGTCTGGATTATAATTGTATCAACTATAACTGATGTCTCTTTACAAAGCCATGTTTTTAAATATTTGTGGTCACTGTATAACCATTTAATTTTTAAAATTGCTCTTAATACAAATATACAAATATAACTCAGCCCTTCTACTTTTTCTAAGCATCCTTATGTGTATTCTATTGGTTTTCATATTTCCTATATGTTATGTTTTTGTTTTTATATTTTCAATCTTTATATGTCCAACACAATATTATGTGATATATGTGGGTATCTAAAGGAAAACTATTGATTCAACATTACAAGCAGAACATTGACTGGAGATTTAGGGTAGATAAGGAAACTCCCTACTCTCTCTAGTTTTTGAATGGCTTCTATCATTATAAGGTTTGCTTTTCCTTAAATTGTTCTTTCCATAATCACTCGAGTTGATTATACTGTTTTTACACCCAACCCAGGAAATCTCTTTACAAAGCCAGAAGAGAAAAAAAATCAGTGTTGTTAGTGAATAAGCATTATGGCAACCATAATGTGCATCATAGAAATTCACTAAGAAAATACAAAGACAGAAAGCAATCTGACCCTTTTATAAGCCAAGCAGACATAACCCATTACATATATGTTCTCAAAACAAATAACTAGTCCCCAAGAACTTGACAGCACCAGTTGTCACACATTGTTCATCCTAGATTTATCTGGTAACTGGGGAGACCACCTGTATTCGTTAATGGACTTTATCCAAAGGAAAAATAAACCTCTCATATCTTTATGATAGGAGGTAGTTTGGAATAAGGTCTAAGTTAGGCTCCCACCCTCCCATAGACACTGAGAGATAGAGTCACTTTCTTCCTGGATAATTACATCTCAAACATAGTTCCCCGCTCCTTGAGAAAGATCTTCCTAGCTCTTAAAGCTGAAAAAAGGCTTATTTAGCCTTTAAAAAGATTTTACATACACAATTATAATTTTTTTAAAAAATAAATGATCTAAGAAAAGGGAAAGGGCCATCCCTTCCCTTATTTTCAACAGGGAGAATTAAGTCTCTTGTTTTTACCTTGTACTTGCCCTTACAACATCAACAGTTGAGAGGAGTTTATAGAAACCTCTTACAGTATTGTTGTCATTATCCATTTATTTTTTCATGGTATGGTCTATTTATATGTCTTTTATTTGTGATTTTTCTCTTATGTTCACATCATCTTGGGGTTGTTATATCTTACTGGTGAGTTAAATGTCTTTGTCACTAAGAAGGCATTGTTTTTGAAAGCCTATTTTATATGATATATCTATTCCAACTTCTTTTTTATTATATTTTGCTATCTTATATTTTCCCAACATTTTAACTTCAAACCTTTCATGTTTATATGTATTAGAGTATCTCTTGAAGAAAAAATATGCAGCTGAATTTTTTTTAATGTAGAGATTTTATTACCATTAACTTGGGATCACTAATACAACTGGACTTGGATTTGTTTCTATTTCTGCCTTCTATGTGTTCTATCTTTGAAATCTTCATTGAAAGATTTAAAAACATGCACAAAAATACATATAACATAAACATGAAGTATAATCAATCAATATTAATGAAAACATGTGTAACACTAAGTCAAGAAGTAGAATATTGCCAATACTCCAAAAGCCCCATCCTTACCCCTAGTTCCATGTTTCCTCTTCAGTCACAGACCTCTTCCTCAAGGCTACAGAACTCTCGTATCCTGAGTTTTGTGTTAATTATTTTCTTGCTTGCCTTGCTTTATACTTTTACCCCATAAGCATGCATTCCTAAAAAATAGTTTGCTTCACCGTTTTTGAACTTTATACAAATGGAATCAAACCTGTGTATTCTTTTGCATTTAACAATTTTAAAAAATCTTAATTTAAATACCTATTTTACTGAGAGATTTTCCTAAATCAAGACTTGAAGGGACACTTTGTTATGTGTTCCTGTAACACCTTATCTTACTTATATCACACACTATACCTGCCTTTTATTCTTTCTCACTACATGATAGACTCAATATATCTTGAATACCACCGTATCCCCAGACACATATTCAGCAATCAATAAATACCTGTCAACTGAATAAATTATTGAGTTTTTGGTTTGAAATGTTAGAATATCCTACAGAATTATTCATTAACTTTTGAGTCATTCACGGGTTTAGGGACTCACTACGTGAATAACCTGCTGGGGTTTTTTTGACATATCTGCATTCCTTTATTTTTCAACCTGACAGATTTTATTAATCATTAAGGACTCCTCCAATAAACCTTTCCCAATGCTCCCAAACATATTTTATCCCTCTTCTATCTCCCCAAAGTGCTTTGCTCAAAACTGAAAGCATGAACATCTTACTCTGTACTCAACGCTAAACCAGAAACTGAGGACAAAAGCCTGACAATATTTTCCCTGTAGGAATTTATATGTGTGCTCTATAACATGCTTGTTATAGTGGGTTTTTGTGCCTTTTCCAGATTTTGTCACTAAATATTAAGCAGCTCCAGAATTATACGTTTCATCTTTGTGGTCCTATGTATACTCCATTATGTAGATGCTTTCAGCATGGTACTGGACATAAACAGACTCCTAGATGAATTATTTTCCTCGATGATATATATTTGTACTCAATATTAAAATTAATCTTAGTAACAACCTACCTCTCTAAAATAAACCATTTAAAACTTATTTTAACAGTTAAATATGTGAGACAGAATGTTACAAAAAATAGGCTTTGTAAGAATGAAATTATGAAGATAACAGATACATAGAATTTTGTCTGGAATTTTAGAATGGAAGCAAACAAAAACCTGAGTAGCCTTATGGAGTGATAAAATGGCTTTAATGGATTCAATTAACTTACCCTATAAGAAATGAAAATTAAGGAATCATTCTTGTCTGAACTGAGCTATTAACATAGTTTTAACTGCAGTCTTTATGACCAAAAAGTCTTAGAGCAGATGGTAAATTTATAGTCCTTTTGCCCCTATGGAGAAGGAAGAAGGAGAAAATATAGTACAGGAACTCTATGTGTTTCATGAATAAACTCAGAATGTAAGTGGTTGCAACCATTTCTAAACGGTGTATGAAAGTTACCATTGTTTATTCTAAAGCTATATAAACATGTGTTTTTATGCTATGATAAACTTTTCCATAAATAAAAAAAAGAACTTCTCTCAAATACTAGCAATGGTTTAACTGGCATGACTGAAAAAAAGAAATGAATGTGTAACCTTGCTTTCTAACTAATTTTAAATACATAAGCATGAATGTATATATAAGCATTATGTGCATAAGCATGAAATTTATTCTCCTGAACTATTATTTCACCACATCCAAAATGAGAACTGTATTTGACTGTATATGTGCCAAGATATTTTCTAAAAGCCATGTATATAATTTGATACTTGGGCATTTAAAATTTATATATAATACATGCTTTCCACATATTGCATAAGCACTATATACTACATATATACGTATAAATGTACATACAATTGATATCTTATGAAAAATCATGTGTAATGCAATCTATAATGTTACCTTCTTTGTTTATTTTTGAGGCATTAAAAGAATGATATTTTAAAGATATTGTGTAAGTAAACCTAAAGTAGATCAAACACCTATTATTTAATGACTAGAACAAATTCTTATGTGAAATTCCTGATGGTAACTATTAACTATTTTTCTAATAACATTATTGTTTCATGTTTTCAAAGTGTCATGTACCTAAGAGTTATCTTAAAAATAAAATATGTCAATAACTTATTTAAATATAACCCTTCAAAATAAAATGTGCTTTGATTGTGTTATATAACAGAGACAAATGAATACTGTATTTACTATTCCTTGTACATTTTTTATAATTTCAAGTTCAGGATTTGGTTGACTATCTTAATATCTCATGTCTTACAAATGAATCATATGGATATAATAATAATAGCTATCAGTAATTTAGTATTTACAATGTATCAGAATTTAAAACACTTTTTTTTATTTTCTTATACCATGACCACTAAAACAAAACCAAAATATGCTAAAATCATAGGGCAATATAATGGTGGGAAAACAGAAACAGAAACAACATTACATATGGTTCTCAAAATGCAATGTACTAACATTGCAGGTCATATTAAAATTTCTTTTAACGTTTCAAGTTTTCATTTAAATTCTAGTTAGTTAACTTATAGTGTAAAATTAGCTTCAGGAGTAAAATTCAGTGATTCATTACTTACATATAACACCCAGTGCTTATCACAACAAAAATTTTAAATAGTATCTGGTAGGTCTGTAAAAAGTACAGGCTAAAGATGGGGGGGGAGGAAAGCATGGAATCTTCTGTGTGAAAAAGTCTTTATTTTTTTCATATTTATAAATGGTTGTACAAGCCACAAGTTGGGGGTACTTATTGTTTGCCAGTAACTTACTGCATACTAATCTTTCAATGTCAATCAATGTAATGTAGATTTGTTTACAACTGAAGTCTTAGAGGTCTAAAAAGAAAGTAGATAATATGACTAGTACATTTCAGAACAAGGATTCAAGTCTATGTCTCTCGACTCCAAACATTATACTTTTATTTCTGACAAATTAAGCTGCATCACCTGGAGCTTAGAAAGATTCAGTTCTGTCAATTTATGTATAATGATACCCAAAGAATTTTATTTTCTTTTAAAAATGCATTGAATATTTACTATATGTAAAATATCATACTGAGATAGATGGAAAGGCATGGAGGAAAATATAAATTTAATACTATTGTATGCACAAAGCTGGCTACTCTCTTGAATCTGTTTCTTTCAGTGTTATGCCTACTTTAATTATGGTGAACATGATTATATAATCCATCTTTGTTGCTATAGGAAGAGAAAGCTAGGCTCGACCAGAGATAAAAAGAGATTTGACCCTCACTGCCACCATGTTTCTTCTTGTATTATTAACATTAGAAGCAACAGCTTAGAGATTTTACTCTTTTATTATTTCACCCCTAATTTTGGGTTGGATTAAATGATGACCAATACTTTTCCAACTTTACCAAGCACAATGATTTCTGTTTCTGAAGCAACAAGGAGTAATGTAGATTTCTAAAGACCATCCTATTTGCCCAGTATCTAGCATTACAAATAATAGAGATATGAACATTCTTGTGTATGATTTCTATGTGTCTGTATATGAGGCATACTGGGTTTCATAGACTTTTATAAGAACTTTAACTTCTACTCTGAGAGAGCTGAAAAGCCATTAACAGGTTTTTAGTAGACTTACATTTTAACTCTGGTTGTCATTTGGAGAAAGCCTTGAAGGAGAGCAGACGTAAATGACCAGTTAGAAAAATATTGCACTATTCCAGAGAGAATCCAGACTAGTTGTAACATGGTAGGTGAGAAGTGGCTGGTTTGGAGATATTAATTTCAGTTTAAGCCAGTGATGTATTTGTGATGACTAAGGCCTGATTACAATGGGTTTTGAGGATAATCATTAATTTCAAATTGTTTATTTTTCTTGAGTTACACTAGCTGCACAGTTGTCAGAATAAAGTTGTCTGATTTAACCAGGGGAGTGTTATTGCTTAAGAGTATATGGAAGTGAGAGAGTGTCAATGGATAAAAATATAAACATGTGAAAGATAATAATTGTTGTCCATAAAATTTGGTTTTAAAAGGGAAGTGAAATCATGATGATATGAAAGAATGGGAAAAGGTAGAAAGGATGAATGGATTTTAGGATGCTGTTAAGTGGAATTAATTGCCGGATTCAGAGGTGGTGGTCAGAGTGGCATGTTTGAAATTATAGCTACTAGTCATAAAATAGTCCAGGGTATGACAATGGAAGTGACAGGCAAAGGGAGAATTCAGGTCAAGATTGATGGAGAAAAGTCAGAGAAATGAAAAGATAGGATTACATATTTTGAATGGTTAAAATCAAGTAAACACAGAAGTTGAAATCAAGATAGAAGGTGAAACATTAAAAAAAAAAAAAAAAATGGAGGATGGTGACAAGCCCCAGTGTGGATATTTGATCACAGCAAGGCTTAGTTCTCTGCATGTTTGATGTCATATAATTCTAAGCTGGAACTTTAGGAGGAATGATTTTTTTTATATCCCAATTTATGCCTTAAATATATTTTCTATATTTCATTCTAAATGATTTAATAATTTTCTTTCTACACTTAAGATTTTAATCAATGGGAAATCAGTATCTGTGTATGGTCTGAGGGAGGAATTTAATTTTTTCTATATAGGTATTTGTGTAAGTCATATATAAAATTTTTAATGTTCATATTTTATTGTTTTAATTATCTGGCATTGGTTTAGTTATATCCCCTTTTTTAATCCTCTTAATTATTCATTTGTGTCTCAGTTTTTCTTAATCAATTACACCACAGATTTATCTATTTTCAAAAAGCCAACTCTCACTTTTGTTGATATTCGTTGTATAGTTCTTGTCATTAACTCCTATGGTAATTCTTATTATATCATTTCTGTACTTCATTGAAATTAATTCTGTTCTTATAATAAGCTTATTTCATTAATTTTTAGACTTTTTTCTTATGCACATTTAAACTACATTTTTCTCTATTATTAGTGTTTTAATTTTCAAAAATTATTATGATTTGTTTAGTTATGAGTTATTTAGAAGTATGTTTTAAATTTTCTAAGTATTTTGGACTTTTTTTTTCTTTTTTATTGATTTTTTAAAACTTAATTGTACTATAGTCAAAGACTGAAGTATGCATGATACAGATTCTTTTTTAAAATTTGGTGAAACTGGCTTCTTGGCCCAGTATGCAGTCAAGTCTTGTAAAAGTTCTGTGAATATTTGAAAATAGTGAGTTCACTTCGATGTCAGGAGAGGCTTGCATATATCAGTCAGTTACATTTGTTAACTATGTTGTTCAAATCTAGAAGTCCCTGCTTTGTCTGTGTTTCTTGCTTGCTATAATATTAAGGTTGTATCCTTAATATTATAAATAAAACCTGATACTAAGGAGCAACTGATTCATGGAAGCCTGATTTGATAACTGGGTTCCTTATTAATTCTATGATCCAGATTGGCTTTTAGACCCACAAATCATAACAGCTTTGCATGGAAAAGCATGATGAGTATCTGATGCCAGGATGATTGCCAATCATCCTTGCTATGAAAAAGAAAAAAAAAAAGAAAAACGTGTTGAGGTAGTTAATGGGCATAAATTTAATCAATATAGTATGGAAGAATTATATTTAGACTGACCTGGAGAAACTGGTTAGACCAGAAGGGGCAAGCAAAAGGGAAGACAGTAAAACAATTCTGTTCTCTGTTGTCCTGATCAAAGCCATCACATTAACTGAGGAGGAGATGGTGAACATAATGGTGATTTTTCCTGTCACTAGAAGACCTTTTCATGCTTATGTTGTACCCGGAAAGATACTGTGTTCATACACAAAATAACTCTATTAAGGCCTTTGGTTATAATAAAAACTATATAGGTAGTTAGAGATGAAGATGAACTACTGAATCATAAAGATATATTGTGATAGGGTTTGGATATAAGAAAGACCCTCAGTAGCCTAGTGAATCATTGGTGTGGATGTTTAGAACTGACAATCAATACAACACATTGCTAATTCCAGATACTACTAAATGAAAGAGACTGGGTAGATTATCAATCAAGATGTGGCAGTGACATTTTGTGAGAAGACTCATTGAAGATAGTATGACAGCTGGTCAACTGCAGTGGATTAAATGGGTTCACAGACCTTCCCTGAGGGGGCATTCTTTCATCCCCATCCCTACACCATACACATAACACTCTCTTAGAAAGTGCAAAGTTGTTACATGTGCTACAGGCCCTTGATGGCTTTCATGAGAAGCAGAAGTGCACACCCACTTCAGTACCACGCTACTCATAGCTCTTAAAGTACCATGGTAAATTTGTTCTATTTACCTTAGTCTGGAGGAATTCAAACCCAATGGTAAGGATCATGATCTAGAAGAACAACAGTTTTAAGAAAACCGAACAAAGAAGTGAGCAATAACAAAATGTTGAGGTTGACACGAAATTGCTTAACAACAATGGGAGAAAGGAAGTTTAAGCTATGTACAAGGATAAAGTGGCCTGAAGTTGCAAGGCAAAACTTCTGAGGATTGTTAAAATTGAGAGGTCAATTCCTATGTGAATAGAAGAGGTAAAATAAAGGGCTTAATATGAAATTAGGTGGGTGTGGAGATGCAGTGATGGAAGAAACCAAGGTGGGAATGAAGTTAAGAATTGGAAAGCATCATTAGAAATATCCCAGTGATGGCACTGCGTTTAATTAAGTGCATAACTGAGATAGATATATATGAATGGAGTATGTTGCCTTTACTCTTTTTATTAAGGATGTTAACCAAGACTCTTTTCACTTAGTTTCAATTTACCATGTTAAATGTGAAAGTTTAAACTGCTTAATTAATATTTCTTTGTTAGTAAACATTAAAGCAACTCAGAACTCTAGGAGGGCAACAGAAAGCAAAAGATCCTTGCTCTGATTAAAGAAATGGTTGAGGCCGGCAATTTAATGATCATGAATTACCTTTTAAAAGCTCTATCTGGCCAGTGTGTAAGGTAGACCATTCCTGGAACTTAACATAGACTACCCAGGACTAAGTAAGTTGGTTTCTCCAATAGTTTCAGTGTGTACCTATATGGTAAAGACTTACAGGATTCTAGAGAGGAGGGGGATGTGTGGATGGGTTAGCCTGGTGATGGGTATTAAAGAGGGCACGTACTGAATGGAGCACTGGGTGTTACACGCAAACAATGAATCATGGAACACTACATCAAAAACTAATGATGTAATGTATGGTGATTAATATAACATAAAAAAAAAAAAAAAGACTTACAGGATAGGCCACAAGCTAAGGTGACCTGGTATAGCTTTATAGATTTGGTTAACACTTATAGAGAGGACAGTGGCAAAAGCTGTTATAGAGGTCCTTATGATCTAACTTCTCATCGATATTAGGAATATCAGAACCTACACAGACTGGGACCTTTGGTAGAAATTGGTAGGCGTTTCTGTGTTTTGAACTGGATATCTAGATGTTTATTATAATGTACTTAAAAGACAATTTCTTGCCTGTTCCTACTGTACTTTGATACACACCATCCCTGAAGGACATCAGATGATTTTTAGGCTAGGAATTTTGATCCTATCTTAGTGGTGTCAGAGAGACTTTTAAATAGGAAGAGGGTTTCATAACAAGGTTGAGTTACAAAATGGAAGTGATATATTCAGGAGTAATCTCCAAGGACATTCAAGAGCATTTATATTATTTGTTTATAGTGTCAATAATAGAGGCCTTATAAGACCTTCCTGCACTGATAGCTGTATGGCCTAAACCACTGAATCTCTCCCAGCCACAGCAAAGCAAGCTATGTGATCTATTGATGGGATTTCCTGGATTGAGGGCTGCATTGCTATTTGGAAACCAGCAAGAATATGCTTTTAATATAGTTAATTCTTGATGGGGAAAGGCAAGGCAAGAGATGAAAGTTGTATATTTAGCAGTGAAATTGAAGTTCCTACCCTCTAGGAAATATTTGGATTCTCACATTCTTGATCTGTAGCCCATAACTTCGCTATATAGTCAGATAATCTGGCTCTCTAGGCCTGGACAATAAAAAAATACCCTTGAATTGATCACTCTGTTAACGATAAGGGATATCCCTGCTCAGAACACTCAGTTTTGGATGAAAAGCAAGAACCAAAAACAAACCCAACAATGTATGGAATATTCAGCTATGGAAATATTTGGGGGAATTTAGAGAAGGAATTAAAGTTTATTGTGTAGATATCCATGAAAAGGGAAAACTAAATAGGAGAAAGAGAAGGAGAAACAGGAGAAGATAAATAAGGAGAAAAGTTTCTGCCCCGTGTGCCAGCTTAGATGGGGACTGAAATCCTATGGTTTATATTTCTCTCTATAGTCCGTTTCCTGAGTTCATAAAGTGAGCAGGCATGTGGGTGTTCAGGTCATGAATCAAAGAGCTACGAAGGAGCATTTCCCCTTGCACTGATGAAATGGCTAACATGACAAAGAATTGCACCCAGTGACAATGAGAAATAAATGCTATGGAAGTGGTGGTGGGGAAAATTCTCTGGGGACAAATGCTGGAGAGGACCTGGTAAGTGAATTAATTTGACCTCTTACAGCCTTAGGACTATCAGCTGGGCTTGATTCTTATTCTACTCCAGGGTCACTTACTTTAGTAACAGAAGTAACCTATAAAAGTTTGGAATTCTCTAGCAATTTGGCCCACCTCGAAATATGCATTGCACTGTCACAATATCCAGAAATTGGCAAGGAAAAATAACATTACCTACTGATGCTGTATTCCTTATCACCCTTAGAGCAATGGTCTCATTTAAAATTGAAATAGGCAAGCAAAAAACTTGTTACCCAAAATAAGCATTAAATAAGATTTTAAGGCTAAAGAAACACATCATAACTGAATTCAAGAGGAGCTAAGGCAGAGACTTGGCTGGTAAACTCCTAAAATTGGAAAGTGGAAATTAGGGTTTGGAAGAGGACACATTACAACTACTGTCTACATCCTTCCCACCTCAGCTATTTTTCTTTCATTTTGCCTAATCCAGTGGTCCCAGGCCACAGGGTTTAAAATTACTTTTACCCAGGAAGGTGGTATAGAAGACTCAATGCTAAGCAAATGAAACATATGAATTCATGAACTATTTTTAAAGGAAAAGATATTTAGTTCTATTTTAGAAATGCTATTGAGGGTATCACTGGTTGTTTTAGGACACAGATTATTTGCTTTGCAATGTCATGGTAAACATTCCACATTATTGTTTTTAGAGAAGGAGGAAAAATATTCTCTCTTCAGAGAACATTAATATTAATATAAACCATTTTATTATGTTCTACGTTGTAACAAGGGCAGCAATGATTAAGAAATAGTTTTTTTTTTAGAAGAAACACATAAATTTCTTTTTTTTTTTTAAAGATTTTATTTATTTATTTGAGACAGAGAGAATGAGAGACAGAGAGCACGAGAGGGAGGAGGGTCAGAGGGAGAAGCAGACCTCCCACTGAGCAGGGAGCCCGATGTGGGACTTGATCCGGGGACTCCAGGATCATGACCTGAGCCGAAGGCAGTCGCTTAACCAACTGAGCCACCCAGGCGCCCGAAACACATAAATTTCTTAAAGAATTCTAAAAAACACATGATGACCTTAGAGAGTGTCTGTGTGTGTATCTGTGTGTGTGTGCACGTGTGCACATGAGTGCTGATAAGTATATTTTAACAAGTATTTATTGTGCACTTTTTGTGCCAAGCACGTGACATCTACTCAGAGACCTCAGATACAAAGTGGATTCTATACAAAGTGGATGAATCTTTGACCTTGTGGATTTTATAATCTCATGAGGGAAGTATATATTAAACAAAAAAATGGAAGGAAATTCCTGGGTGCTTTGGGAGCATTCGTGCAATTTCAGGCATAGTTACGGTCAAATACAGTAGGGACTGAATTCCTATGGTTTATATTTCTCTCTATAGTCCGTTTCCTGAGTTCATAAAGTGAGCAGGCATGTGGGTGTTCAGGTCATGAATCAAAGAGCTACGAAGGAGCATTTCCCCTTGCACACCTTGTAGGTGTGAGGCAGTGGAATGCATTAAAAATGGTGGACTTTTTTCCTTCTGAATACCTCAAAGTAAGCATGACTATTGCTCGGATAAGATGGAAGTAAACATAAGTTCTTTTTTATTTTCTACCAACATAATGCTCATCTCTCAGTTATCTCTACTAATGGGGAAGTGCAGAGTGTGGAACAGCCAGAATGCCTGATATCATAAAGTCATGAATGCTTGCAAACAATTTATAAGCTATATATTTTAGTAGCTTCACCTTCCTGGTAATATTTTGCTTCAGTGCACATTAAAATTAGTTTGCATTCTCTGTGTACACACTATCTAGATGATAAGAAAGATGTCCAGGAAGTATGCAGTATGGTTAGCAATAGCCCTTTCAATAGATAATACACAGAGCAGACAATTTGTATGTGCTTAACACACAATTGGCAGTACATGAATCTGTTGATATGATTGCAAGGCTAGCAAAAATGTTATTTCTATTAGTATGGTCTATATTTTATCTTCCCTTAACCACATTTAAGAGAACCTAAAGCAACTTACATCTGAAAGCATATGGCAAAACTTGGCTTATTTATTGCCAAACAGAAATAAAACTATCTACAGACTGATATCAGTCACTAGAGATGAACAGATTACAAAATTAGGTAACTGACTTTTCTCTAAGTTTTCTGGTAGCTGAGGAAAAACAAAAGCAAATTTCACTAAATTTTGGTTAAGGCAATGTACTACTTTTATCGTTGGAATTAAAAATAATGCGTATATTAGAAAATTTCAAAACCCTAATTTAAAAATGTACAAAAATTAACAATAACTTTATCAACCAGAGGACAGTGCTGTTAATATTGTATAGACTTTCTTCAAGTCTTTAACAACCGTTTTCTTTTATAACAAATTTGGTCATACATTATGATTTTCTATTCTATTTTCACTTTTTATTTTCTTATATATCCTATTCTTTGAATATTTGATTTTTTTATATTATTTATCAGTATAGTTAAATATTTTATTTAGGGGTACCTGGGTGGCTCAGTCGGTTAAGTGTCTGACTTCGGCAAAGGTCATGATCTCAGGGTCCTGGGATAGAGCCACACCTGGGGCTCCTCACTCAGCAGGGAGTCTGCCCCTCTCCTCTGCCCCTCCTCTTCCTCTTGCTCTCTCTCTTTCTCCTCTCTCTCAAATAAATAAATAAAAATTTTAAATATATATATAATGTCATAAAATGGGTTTTTTTGGTAATCAGTTGATATGATCAAATAGTTTTATCCTTTGATATATTTATTTTACAAAGTCATTAGTTCAGTAAATATTTGTTGTGAACTTATTATGGTTACAGGCAGTAATATATGTGTGATAAGAATATTAACAGTGGAAAAAAAGTTTAAAAATCCCTGACCTTATGTTGCTTATGTTCTAGAGGAGAGATATCAGCAATAAGTAAGTCAAATGATAGTAGGTTATATGGTACTAAATGCTGTGCAGAAAAAATAAAGAGAGAAAAGAAGTTGAAAGTGCCAGGAGTGGTATGTGTGTGCTTCATTGTTTTAAACAGAATGGACAGAGAGACTATGACTGAGAAGGAAATATTTGCATGAAGAGGTGATAGAATGAGCCATGCAATAACTGGGAAGGGTGTGTCTTAGGTAGAGACAGCGCAGAAGGAAAAGACATGTACTAGTTCATTCTGAGAATAGCCAAAGGTCACTGAGTTAGAAGAGAGGATTGAAAGGTGAATTCAAAAACAATACTTAAGGTGGGGGTGGGGGCGGGGGGGGAGATTATCAAGTAAGGCCCATTAAGAAGCTGTATGATTTGGGCGCCTGGGTGGCTCAGTTGGTTAAGCGACTGCCTTCAGCTCAGGTCATGATCCCACGGTCCTGGGATCGAGTTCCGCATCAGGCTCCCTGCTCCACGGGGAGCCTGCTTCTCCCTCTCCCACTCCCCCTGCTTGTGTTCCCTCTCTCGCTGTGTCTCTCTCTCTCTGTCAAATAAATAAATAAAATCTTAAAAAAAAAAAAAAAGAAGAAGCTGTATGATTCAAAATCATCGATGGGATTTTCATTAAACGAGGGCATTATTTGCATTATATTTTTAAAAGGTTGCCTGGAAAGAGATGAAAGGTCAGCAAAGGCAAAAGCCATTGTGATAATCCAAGTAAGAGATGATGAGAACTTGGCTTAGGTGGTGGAGGTAGAGATGTTGAGAAGTGGTTAGGATAGAAATACATTTTGTAAATACAACTGACAGAATTTGCTTAAGAGATTGTACTTGTTGCACAAAAGAAAAAAAAAAAAAGAGGAAGTCAAAGAAAACTCTTAAGCTTTTGGCATAAGCAACTAGATAGGATACAGTTGATATTTACATAATAGAAAAAAGGAGGAGGAAAAACAAGTTTGTCACAGGTGGAGATCAGTTCAATTTTGAACAAATAAGTTTGATAAACTTCTCATCTAAATGGAGATGCATTGTGGGCAGCTAGATACAGTTCAAGGAAGAGGTCTGAGCAGGAGATTTAAATATGAGACTCATTACCATATAGACAATGCTTGAATTTGAAGACATCATCATGGTAGCAGTGTAGGTTTGAAGAATCTTGTAGGATGTGAGGGCAATCTGGCTGTGGCATCTGTCACCTAACTGATTGCCAAGGTTGATTTGGCTGACCTGTTTGGCTAGGCAGGTGTCCTCTTACTCTCTCATCATTCCACATGTATCCCTCCCAAAGTTGCGCATTCAGTGGAAGAAGATGGCCTTCCTCTATAGAGGAGGACCATTCTGGATCAAAGGTAGACAAGAAGCTGTGTTACCCTACTCGAACATCCAAACAAGCTCTGAAGGTCCATTTGTAGGCAAAGGTAGGGGAGTCAAGCTTCTCAGACTCCAGACACATCCAAATGAGGCGCTGCATTTGGCAGTCTGCCTTTATTTAAAAAAAGTCCACTGGAGGGATAAGAGTGTTTCCTACAAGGCAAGTATAGGCAGTGTTTCAATGAACAGGGACGAATTGTGGCAATTGCAGCAGATAAGATAAATAAAAATAGGACTGGGAAATGACCATTGGATTTAACAACATGGAAGTTGTTGATGACCTTTCTCTCTCTCTCTCTCTCTCTATCTCACACACACACACACACACACACACACACATACACACACAACTGCTCCCCACCCGTCACTCCCTGTAGTGGAGCTGAAAGGAGGACAGGAATTAGACAGACAAATGCTGTCAAGAAGTTTTTTGTCAATAGGAGCAGAGCAATGGGGTGGTACCTAAAGACTGTCGTAAGATGAAAAAGAGGAGTATTTGTGCTTATAAGATGGAAGAAATTAATGTCATTTGTCGTGCTGTTGTGCATGATCCTTATGGATTGTTCTTATAAAGAGAAAAATTTAGTGACATAGGACAGAGACAGTGAACTTTCTGAAGCAATGGTCATGAGCAAGTGGGAGACATGGAACCTGAAGTGCACATGAAATGTTGCCTTTGATGGGTGCCTGGGTGGCTCAGTTGGTTAAGCGACTGCCTTCAGCTCAGGTCATGATCCTGGAGTCCCAGGATCGAGTCCCGCATCGGGCTCCCTGCTCAGCGGGGAGTCTGCTTCTCCCTCTGACCCTCCCCCCTCTCATGTGCTCTCTCTCTCTCATTCTCTCTCTCAAATAAATAAATAAAATCTTTAAAAAATTAAAAAAAAAAGAAATTTTGCCTTTGATCAAAATATAAACAGTTCATCCATAGTAACAGGAGGATAGGAAGGATTAGGGGGGACCAGGTCATAGTGTCTGGGGGATGTTGGAAGCAGCTGGGAAAAATTCTTGTTTGGATTGCCTACATTTCCTATGGAGGATGAGGATAGATGAGAAACTATATCAGATTCAAGGGAAGAGGAGAAACTATAAAATAATAATGCAGGAGATTGGGAGAGTAAATTGGGAAATGTGGTAGGATTTACCAGGAAGGGTAAGAATACATTTAAGGCTATTGGTCATAGATTTGATCTGATTTAATGTAGATTTCCCTCAAGAGAAGTAGATTCAATCAGGCTTGGGATTTTTAAGTGAGAGAGGAGTTAAGGGAGCCGAAGACAAATGTAAATGAATATTTATAACAATGGACTGTGGATTCTTAACTGATCAAGTAACAGGCAAGGACATAAGTGAGTTGTGGTAAGACTGGCAGATTGTCAGTTCTGTTTATTTCATTTATTAGTTGGAGTCATTGTGACATAACTAGATGAATAAAGCTGGAAATTCAGGAGTTTGGTGTCAGAAACTGGGTTGTTTTACATTAATATTGTTGAAAGCTTGCAGCTGATATGACAAAGGGTGAGTCACTAAGGTAATTTAACAAACCAGGAGGACGGAGAGACAGGATGAAGCAAATCCCTCTATGCTTTGAACTTAAAGCTGTTTAATATAGAGAAGTCGAAACTTACATCGTTATAGGATGGATTGGGGAAGGAAGCACCAAGAAATCAAAAAAGTCAGGAATCACAGACAACCCTCACCAATGTTCTCAGTCATCTGCAGCATGAAAGTGGGTGTTTTTCAGGAAAATAGCTGGGAGCCACTGGCAAAACCTCACATCCTACAAAATCCACCCGTCTGTCTGTTGCAGCCATAGAAGTTATGATTGCTTCTGCTTCTCTTCCACATTCAAATTCTCACATGATTTCCTCAAGTTGGCAGAATGTAGTTCTCAAGCTTCCAGATCCAGTAACAGACAAGAAAGCATAAGGACTAAATTGCCAACAGAAAAATAGGTGCAGTTTACCCCTTCGGCGATGCTTCCATCATAGCCTCAAATGCATATTTAAATTGAAACAACCACACCAGCAACAACGTGTGCGGGGCACATGGATGGGAGCCATGTTACTCGGGTCCCCTCCTCTTCAAAGTCAAACTTTGTTGTCCAGATGTTGTGAGTGCTATGAGGCCTTTCAGGGATTGCCTCTGCGGCAGAGGGTTACTTCACTCAATATTCTGTCCCTCCAGGGGAAGTGCACACACGGGGGCTTGTCATGGAGAAAGTCCAGGTGATTGGGAGCCAACATCTGATGAGTCTGCTAAGCCATTCCGATCCAGAGCTCACCTTGGGAGCTGACCTCTGACCATTGCAACTCAACTTTTCCCTCTGACTCATCTTGTTTCTTCCCTTTCTCTTCCACAGGTGTTGATCCGAAAAGGATTTCCTAATAAATCCAGAATACTAAACTTCATAATACTCACTTAAACCCAGACTGCAGGATCATACTTCCATAGTGGGATACAACTATGTTTGCTAAAATAAATCCCTTCACATGGAACAAAAAGGAAGAAAAGAATTCCATTTATAACTACATTCATCTGAATTATGATTATTCTTCAGGCACAATTAATTTTTTTAATATTGTATAATTTAAGACTTAACTGTATGATTGTTCACAAGCAATATCTTTTATGTGAAGCAGTTATAGTAGGAGGAGAGGAAAATAAATAGACAATTAAGTACAAGTCAATTTGTTATTTACAAATGAAATAAGAAAGGTAAATATACATAACTACTGCAGTATTTGTTGTTGCAACTGGCCACTAGGCTACTGTTGAACTTGATAACTTTGTTCTCCTACTGTTCATTCGATCTCTCTGTTGCCCTCAGCACCACAGCTGATCATGTTTTTAAACCACACCACACGTTCATGAAACTTCTGACACATTCTCTACTGTTCCTGTATGTATTGGGCTGCTATAGGCTCTGATTAATAATGAACACTTGCTATGAAGTAATATTCTGGGGTTGAAAACCCTGTTTATCCATATTGTATAAGGGACAGTCTGGATACTCATCTCAGCCTGTTCAGTATTTTTTTGGTCTATTTGTTCAGAGGAATGAGAAACATAAAACGTCCGTATGAAAGCTTAACTTTCCCTCAAATGGAACCATTATGTCCCCAGAGGGAATTATCTTTCTCTTATCACCCAAGAATGATAAACTAGTAGAAACCAATATTGCAAATTTGGAACACAAAATTTTGTGACATATTAGTGTAATGGTGAGGGAGCTGATGCTATTCTACCTATTGGTTTCTAGATCCATAGTTATGGAAGAAGGAACATCCTCTACAGTGCCAAGTCAGAGAATATAACACATCTCATAGGATAGCATTTAGTCTGTTTTTGCTCACAACACTTCTGACACCAAGTGGGTGTGTTTTTCTCTCACATCAACCAATTCTCCAGTTATCCAGACACCAACTGGGTGTCCAACCATTCCATTTAATTCTGACACTAACTACCCAGAATTAATGCAGAACCTACATCAAAGGGTCTCAGTAAAAGGCTCAGTCTCCAAAGACTGTCTCCCACTTCAGACACCACTCACAACTCTTGGAACTCCTGTACTTCTGAGTGACAGTCCATAAGTTGGGGTTCCCATGATTCCATCTTCCAGTTTGATAATTTGCTAGAATGAAGCACAGAATTCAGGAACACTCTTTGCTTAGATTCACCAGTTTATTATAAAGGATACGATTCAGGAATGTTATTTATTTCCTGTTAGTTCTCTTGTGTAATGAGAAATTTCAGCCACCCACAAATTCTTATGGTCATTTCCACAACAATATTGCATTGCAGAAGCTATTTCTCTCCAAAATCCTTGCCTTTAATAGATACTTTATTCCAGGTAGATGTACACAATAATTTAATGAGCTATTTTTCCATGCATGTCATGAATTATCAATATTCATTCCTGTGTGATAGTGAGATCATTATCACCATCAAATATGAATAAGTCAGACACCTGCTCAAATTATATCTTTTTTTTTTTTTTAAGATTTTTATTTGACAGAGAGAGAGAGACAGCGAGAGAGGGAACACAAGCAGAGGGAGTGGGAGAGTGAGAAGTAGGCTTCCTGCAGAGTAGGGAGCCCGATGTGGGGCTCCATCCCAGGACCCTGGGATCATGACCTGAGCTGAAGGCAGACACTTAACGACTGAGCCACCCAGGTGCCCCATTTTTTTAAAGATTTTATTTATTTATTTGAGAGAGAGAATGAGATAGAGAGAGCATGAGAGGGGGGAGGGTCAGAGGGAGAAGCAGACTCCCTGCTGAGCAGGGAGCCCGATGCGGGACTCAATCCCAGGACTCGATCCTGGGACTCCAGGATCACGACCTGAGCTGAAGGCAATCGCTTAACCAACTGAGCCACCCAGGCGCCCCTAAATTATATCTTAAAATCTTTTAGCAAGGACCACTTCAGGGACAAATAACAGTCAAGAGTGTAACAACGCCAATTAAAAAAAAATTAATCACTCTGGATATTTTCGGCTGAAAGTGACTTAATACAGAGAATTAGGGGCAAACAAAACCATTGGAAGGGCTACACCATTTCAGAAGCCCAGAAGTGCTAGAATCACAGGAAATTTCCCCCCAAAACCTCAGTGGTTGCAGCCCTGAAGCAGACGAGTCACTCCTAAAAACAAAATTTTATGTCCACCATTTTCTAAAAGCCTGGAGGAGGAGGCTCCTCATCACTGTTGCCAATGGAGTAATAATGGTTCCGGTTTCTTTTCCCACCCAAGCTTGCATTTCATTGACAGATATGTAGTTACCATGCTTTTTAGTCCTTGTGATAAAAGAATAGAAGGGGCTTTCTTAATTCCCAACAGACAATTTAACACAGGTATTAGAACCCTTCAATTATGTGAGGAGTAATGTTAGAAAGAGGTACAATGAGCAAAAGCTAAACCTTTAAGGAGTAAAGGAGATACCACAGGCTAGATTAAATTTTTAGTTCTTAAAAAAATATTTCTTAAAGCTTATGTCACTTCTCTTTCCATAGGAAATGTTACTGGCTATTTTTCTCTTGTTTTGTTCTATCACTGTCACATTGCTGACTTTATGAAAATCAATTAGAAGTTCTCACTTGTCTTATTTGTTCTGATAGAATTTCAACTACAAGCAAATTAATTGTGCCTTGAATGTTCAAACCCTGAATATTTTAAAGAAACTTCTGTTAAAGCTATATCTGCTTAGAGAATTTTTAAATATAAAACTGACAGCTTTTTTATTTTCTAGTCTTGCCATACTGTTTTTCTACCTCTCCTTCTACGGCTCCCCCTGCTTGTGCTCTCTTGCTCTCTCAGTCAAATAAAAAAGTCTTTAAAAAAAATAAATAAAAATAAAATAAAATGTTACAGGCCCAGAAGAAACACAGGAGTGTGGCATAAACATGTGGAAATAAAAGAGAGCAAGATATATGAGCCTGAAGCAAACAGTCTCAAGATTAAAACCTAAAATGGGAGAAAGATGACAGTGAAAATGGAGTCCCCCAATAATCTTCCTGCTTATTTTTCCAATGTAACACACAGATGGCCCATCTTACCATATCCTAGTTGATATCAACTTTAACAACTTTTCCATTAAAGCCAAACAGGACTAGTGCAGTCAATAATGGACTGTCTGTATGCTGTGTATCATTGTCTACTTGTGACTCATATACTTATATCACTCATATGACTGTGTAATGCCTGAAATTGAGAACGGGAGCAGAAGTATCATAGCCTCTAAGGGCTCCCATGGATCCAAGATTTATACTAGTACCAGGCAGGGGCAAAAGAACCCATGCAGTTGAATGGTTGGCACAGAGGGTAATTCAGCACGAGTGTTACATGATGGCCACAGGACCTTAAATGAAGAATCTGGAATATCCTTGGAGTCCTTATTATGTACATTTCTAAACATAGGAACAGCATCAAGCAAATGCCATGTGATAATAGAGCCCCTCTCTTCCAATTCTTCTGAGATAAAGTTGTCTGGCTTCCTTTGGCTGAATTTCTCTTCTACTAGTTCATCAAATATGCTGTAGTGTGAATTATCATTCCAGTCACCCATTTGCTTTGTTATGAGCTAATTGAGCATGGTTAAGTTCACTCACTTCTTAATGCTGTTTTGAAAAGATATTTTGTCTCGTTTGAAAATTTGTTGCATCATTTTATAAATCAGACGTGCTGATGATTCCTAATATAATTTAACAATCTTTGCTTTCTATTAACCAACTCCACAAATATTTATTCAGTCCATACTATGTACTTAATAAGATATGGTCCTGCCCTCAAGATAATCATTATGTTGGGGAGAGAAATATGTAAATGAAGAAATGCAGGACTCAGGGTAAGGTGATGGATATATAAAGAAGGAAAGAATGATATCTTTCTACTTGATTGGGATGGAGAGGGAGGAAAGGCCAGAGGTGGCAATGTTTGAATTAATGTTTAAAAATGAATAGGTGCTTGGCCAGTAAATGAGGCATAAAAGATGAAGCATAAGAAGCTGTCTGAACAAAGGCATGGAGACATGAGTGTTTCATGGAATAAATGTGCTTGCTCCGTTCAGATAGCCACAGGAAGGTTTTTATGACTAGAAGATAGAAAATAACAGGGGAAAGCAGTCTGTACCCATATCTTAGATTCCAGAGGCAGGAGGAGGGGAGGGATGCTAAAGAGTATGTACTTGATCTTGAGATCCTTAGGGAGTAATTAAAATCATAAGCAGAGTGGATAAAATGATCAGATTAGAATTTTTAAACATGTAGTAGAAGAATAGACAAATAGATTTCTGAAACAGAATAGAAATTCTATAAACAAGCCTATGTATTTACGGTGAATTGGTAAATTACAGAGATGGTACTTTAAATATGTGGGAAGAGGAAACTGTATTAGAAGGCTGAATAGTCTACAGTCATTCCTCAAGGGTTAGAATTCTATTAAGATCTATATGAATTGGGCAAAAACAAGGCCAATAAGGTGAGATTAAATTGAAAAGTAAATGGCAGAACTGTCGTTCAGTAAATATTAAGGGATCTTTATACCATTATAATGGCAAGTTGGCTACCTACCTAAAAATTACTTAGATTCATATTTCTCACCATTCATGAGAATATATTTTAAGTGGATCAATAACCTAAACTTTTTTTTAAATTCTGGAAGTATTAGGAAAAAATATAGAAAAAGTGTTTAGACAGAGAAAGCTTTCTTAAATAAGAAGCAGAATGAAAAAATATAAAATAAAAGATTTGTAAGTTTGAAAATGCTACAATTTGTAAGTATGAAAATGCTACAATTATGGATTTCTGTGCAAGGCATCCCACCTAAATGAAGACAAATGATTGACCAGAAGATTATCCAGTATATATAACAAGTAATGGCAAGGTGTGGGGGGTGGAAAAAGGTATTCATTTGGTGCTCATAGAAGTGCAAACAGATATAACCATTTTAGACCACAGCTTGGCAGGATCCATTAAAATAAAAATGACAGATATTCTGTGAATTCATTTCTGTTTCTTGGTTATGTGTAGGCATCCTACAGGTAACTTACTTTAAAATACTTCAGCATGAAGAGTGTGATGTAAATGTACAAAGGAGCAGTTACACCTATGTGCAAGGAAGCATATGGAAGGATATTTATTGTGCTGCTATTTGAATACAAAAAAAATCAAAATAACCTACATATCCATCAAAAATGTTTGAACTATGCTATGTCTATACTATGACATATCATAAGCATTTAAAAAGAATGAGATAGAACTATTATTTACATGAGAATAACTCCAGGAGATATTGTTAGGAGAAAGAAAAATTACAAAAACAGGTACATTGTGATGTCTGTTTTAAACCACAAAACTATATAACTGTTTATCTAGGAATTTGCATATATTAATGATAAAAGGTTTGAAAATGATGCCTTCCTATTTCTAGTAACAGAATTCCTCCTAGGGAAAATCAATGTCATAGGACTGGATTGTGGCTCACTCCTCTCCATCCACTACTGTGAATGGATGCATGCTCCTGGTTGGACCAATCAGGATGTGCTTATCCCCTTTGCCATGGTTATTAGTTTTAAGCTGGGTGGTTGAACGTAAGACAATTAGTCTTAACCAGAGATTTTACTGGACAGTTGTATTTTCCTGTGGGAGAAATGAGGTAAAATAAGCTTCAAAATTGAGTGACCACATTTGCCACCACACTGGAAAAGTCCACATGGATTTTGCCTTAATTGTGCAGTCAACCCTAATTCTTACTAATATGGGATGTATGTCTCCTTAACCAATGTGAAGAAAGTGGAAAAGAGAAGTCTAAGTTTTTTGTTTTTTTTTTTTAAAAAGCAGAATTTGCCAAAACGCATTAAATTGCAACCAGAGATCCTGGAGATCTGTATATTTCACTGTATGTAATTTTTTTTTAATTAAAGGAAAATAAATGCTGAATGGGGGAGGGGTGAGGAAATGATGGTAAACAAAAAACACAAAATAAGATGGTAGGAATAAGCTTAAACACAGTAGGTCTCAATGAATATGACCAAGTTAAATTCTCTCATTAAAAGACAAGTGCTCAGATTTGACATTTTTAAAAAGTCATGTTGTTCAATAGTATTTATAAGACACACCTAAAACAGAATGGTATAGGATACTTGGAAATAAAGAGAAGGAAAAGTGCACTCACCATAAGACCAACAATTCCACTCCTAACTATCCACTCAAAAGAAATGAGGGCATGTGTCCACAAAAAGACTACACAAATGCAAATGTTTATATGATCTTTATTCATAATAAACAAAATAGATTTGTAAGGGATAAATATTTGTAAATGGAAAAAATTGTGGTACATTCATACAATGGAATACTACTTAGCAATAAAAGAAATGAACCATTGATAAGACAACATAGTTGAATTTCAAAGTCATAAACTGAACAAAAAAAGCCAGATGCAAAAGAATACATGCTGTATGTTTCCATTTACATGAAAGTCTAGAAAAGATAAAGTTAATGTCTATGAAAGAAAGTAAATCAGTGATTGCCTGAGATGGGGGGAGGGATTACCTGGGTACAGCTATAAGGGAATTTGTGGGGGGTGGTAATAGAAATGTTCTGTATTTGGTAATTGTGATGGTGACTTGACTATATTGATTTTTCAAAACTCACACAAATGGGTGTACTTTATTGTATATAAATTATACCTCAGTAAAAGCAAAATGAAAAGGGGGGAAAAAAGAGGAGCACAGAAGAGGAATACTAGCTCATTTTGTTTTAGAGGCTGAGAGTACACTTTTCTGTGCAGAGGAATCAGAGCTTGGTTTGTTGGTTCATTTTACTTGAGATCTGAAAATAGCAAGGCTGTACAAAGTGGAGAAAGAAAGAAGAGTGTTCCAGACAGAGGGAGCAATAAGCACAACTCCAAGAAACCGATGAGAAAGACTGTGGCTCGTCTGGGGAAGGAGCAGAGTGCAACAGTACCCAAAAGAGCAGGTGTAACAGAGACTCAAGTGAGGGTCCTTGTTCTATGTCTTGCAGAGGTGAAACTATCTTTGCTTTGCTCTTGAACATGAATGAGATTTTGTTCGGTTATACAATTCTTGGCTCACTCTTCTTTCCCCATTAATATTCTGCAGTTTTGCTCATTGCTTATCAGTGAGCACTTAGTGCTGTTGAGAGGTTGGAGGTTGTGTGGTGTTTGTTCCCCTGCAGGTAAATAACATCTTGTTCCTCATGGACTATAAGCCATCTTTGGTTCTTGTTTCCCTAATGCAATTTTTTCTTGATAGTCAATGAGTTGTTTCCTTTTGGCAATCTTATTACCCATACATTGGAACTCCTAGATCCATCCTCCATGTTTCATCTTTTCTAATAACTTTATAAGCTCCATTTCCATTTCTAATGAGTTTTGAGGGAAACTTTAATGCCTGTTCTTCCACCTGATTTTATTTTTTGTCCTATTAATAACTCAGTGGTTTTCTTCCTTCATTACTGTTTTATTTTTTAAGATTTATTTATTTATTTGAGAGAGAGAGAGGCAGGGAAGGGGCAGAGGGGGGAATGTTGAGCTGACTCCCTGCTGAGTGTGGAGCCCAACATGGGGCTCAATCTTAGGATCCCTAGATCATGACCCAAGCCAAAATCAACAGTTGGACACTCAACCAACTGAGCCACCCAAGTGCCCCATTCATTATTGTTTTAAATTCAGAAATTTTTTTGGCCAGCACGTAGTCTTACCCATTTCATTATTACCAGCTCTCATTTCATAAACACAATGTTTTCTTTTTTATAATTGAATATAAATTTATATCATATATCAGTCAAGGTTCATTAGAGAAACAAACAATACAAACAGATAATTAGAGAGAGACATTTTAAGGAATTTCTCACACAACTGTGGGGACAGGCAAGTATGAAATCTATAAGGCGGCCTGGTAGCTGGGGGAACTCAGGCAAGATTTCTATGTTACAGTCTTAAGTCAGAATTCCTTTTTCTCGGGGAAACCTCAGTTTTTGCTCTAAATGCCTTCAAGTGATTGGATAAGGGCCATCCCTATTACTGAGGGGAATCTTCTTAAAGTCAACTGATTGTAAATGTTACTCACATCTACAAAATACCTTCACAGAAACATGTAGACTTGTGTTTGACCAAACAACTAGGACCAAAGTCTAGCCAACTTGACACATAGAATAAACCATCACATATTATAATTTACATCAGTTACTTTCATATAAAATACTGCATTTGCTTATGGGTTGTCTGGTTTCTTGCACTATTCTACTCTATAAAAGCATTTGTTCTGATTCCTCCACATAGTTGTCTTTTATGAAATGCACCATCATTTCACCTGCCCAAATTTTGGTTTGTATTTTGTTTTGTTGTTTAATCAATACAGACTTTGTGTGAATGTCCAGATTTGGAGGTGGAAATGAATTCTGTCAGATCAGAAATGTTAGATTATCTCAGATTCTCAATTTACAATTTCTTATAAGTAGTAAAAATAATCCTTTTAATAAAAGAAGTTTGTTTGTAATAACCCTTTCTTGGTATCTGTCTGGTTGAAACTCATTTCAAGTTAAAAGTGGTAACATTGGGGAAAAATGTTCATATCCTTCTTCAAAACCATTCTATAAAATTAAGGCAAAAAAGCCATCATAATAGGCAATCAAAATAATTTATTTGGTAAGATAGATATAAGCAATTTGGAATTTTGTTAAACATAAACTATCATAGCTACCTTTTATAAGAGTAAAGGGAGTGGTCAATGGTTATTAATAAAACAAATAGTGCCATCTACTGACTTTGCAATTATATTATGAAAGCTGCTGTAAACATCAATGTTATACCACATAATTTTCCAATGTGATAGTGCTAGTCATTCATTTGATATTTTGAATTTTCCAAGAATTTGTATTCATTTAAAATGATTACATTTAAATCTCTAGTTCTGCTAACTGAAGTGGAATTTGCATGTGCTTAAATCAAATGACTGCTACTTTGCAAAATCACTGTTATCAGGAAGCAATTTTTTTAAGTGTCCCTTTGTGCTAGAAACTGCATGATGTAAAAGAAATATGCCTATATTCCTGTCACACACACACACACATACACACACGACTCAGTAAGAATTGCCGAGATTGTAGAAATGTATAATTAGAACCCCACCACCCCCCAAAAACCCTGCTCAAATGATTAAAGAAATGCACGCATGAATGTAAATTATTAACAAAGGAGAAACTGAAGCATATTTCATAATAGGTATAGTAAGGAGGACTAGAGTTATCTCCTACCACCTTTTAATTTAGATTTAGATGATTTTATAGAGGAAGTGACACTTAAGAGTTTTATGGACAATCAAAATAACCCAGTAACTGAAGAATAATATGATATACTACAATTAAATGGTATGACATACTACATTTACAATTTGAAAGTGCAAAGAAAAATTTTTTCCTGTGGCCCACTAGCTATGTTGTGAAGTTTCTGGAAAGCAGAGCAGAAAGGGCAGGTCTGTGCTCACAGTGCAGAATTGCAGAGTGTAGAAAAACAATGGCTCCAGAGCCAGGGACGAGGAGCCAGAAAGCTTAATCTCCAGGAGACAGCTTTCATGGCCACTGATGGCCTCAGGATCCCAGGTAGGGCGTGGTGACCACCTTACCCTATACCATATACATCCTGTATGGGTTCACAGGTGCCACGGCAAGGCAGAAGACCAGAGGTCCAACCAAAGTCCAAAACACTAATCTCTTCTGGTAATAATTCTAAATTCTGGACTCTCTCCCTGAATAATCAAGCTTTTCCTGGAGCATTGCTAGGCTCTCTTGACAAGAAAGGAATCCTATGAAAGTCTAACATATAAATAGAATTAGCAGTACATTCTAAGTTTTTTCCTTTGTTCATTCATTTCAGGAGTACCTCAAAGCAGGATGGTTTTGCTTAACACATTCATCTGTATAACACTGTATTTATTTGACTTAGAATAATTTTTGCTTAAAAATAAATAAATGAAATAACACCATAGGCTTCTAGATGTAAGGCCCATCAGGAAGGATATGTAGTGTATAGGGTGTAAACCCCAAGATGTCAGTCTTTTAAACTCAAGGCCAACAAAACCTAGTAAAATCTTAAATTCTTCAGTGGGTATGCTTGGATAAAGAAGATTAAATTGTGGAAGTTTGTAAGAACAAGATAGGTTAAATTCATAACTACCAGTTGTATCTATTGAAAAGGTTTCCAATATAAACTTGTCCTTCACATGCATTTCTTTTGCCAGGAAGAAGAGAACCACTAAGAATCTGATTAGAAATAATGGTCATTTGGGATCCTAGAAAGCAAGGCTTCTCTCTCCACGAATCAGGCTTTTATTAAACATTGTTTAACCCCTTCTATAAGGCAGCAATGCCATGTGATCAACCAAACATAAAATTACTGGAAAGTTTGTAGGCTGATAGTATCTACCTTAAGGCAAGTAGGATTTCAGGTTAGTTGCAACAAAGTAATCACAGTACATTTTATAGGTGAAATTTAGGTTAATTATCTTCTTTTTAAAATTGCAGTGATACCCTAATTCCCTAACTCCTTGTGGTAGGCTAAATGATGGCCCCTACAGATAGCAGGCCCTAATGTGTGGAACTTGTAAATGTGACCTTATGTGGAAAAAGGATCTTCCAGATGTGATTTAATTGAGGAGTTTGAGATGGAGAGATTGTTCTGGATTATCTGGGTAGGTACAGGAGGGAGGCAGGGGGAGATTTGACACACACAAAGGAGATGGTATTGTGAAGACAGACCAGAGAGTTTGGCAGATGCTGGCTGGGAAGACAGGAGGGATGTGGCCACAAGCCAAGGACTGGTGGCAGCCACAGAAACTGAAAGATGTCACATGCTGATTTCAGCCCAGGGACACTGATTCAGACTGTGGCCAGCAGAATGTGAGAAAATAAATTTCTGTTGTTTTAAGCCACCAATTTTGTAGTAATTTGTTGTAACAGCCATAGGCAACTGGTATACTCTCTATCATCCAACGTTTTCGTTCATAATAGTGGATATCATTCAAATATCTTTGGTATCATTAGCACCATGCTAAGTCTTCTGCAAAAAAAAAAAAAAAAAAAGTCTCTAATTCTTATATCTTTTTTCTCCCCAGATCATACTGCTCTCCTCCCTGCTTACTCTGTTCCAGCCATACTAGATCCCTTAATATACAAGATTTCAGGCCTGTGCACCAGCTGTTGCCTCTGATTGGACTATTTTTTCTCAGACATCAAAATGATAAACTCTTGCCCTCCTCAAGTCTTAGATCAATTTTACCTTGTCATGAGGTCTATTCCAACTAGTCTATTCAACATTGCAACCTCCTTTCCCAGCGAGCATAAGAGAAGAATTGTACCCTGCTCTCTTTTATTATTTTAATCTCATTTCAATCTCTAAAATGTTATATAATTTGCTTAATTGTTATGTTTATTTTATATCATCTTTCTACTCCCTCTAGTTATGTAAGGAGTAAATGATTTTATCTCTTCTGTCCACTAATGTATTCCCAATGCATAGAACAACATCTAGCATATACTTGGCATTCAGTAATCTTTTCTTGAATGAATAATTGAAGGAAAACATTTTAAAGTCTATTGCAATAAGTTATAGATGCTGATATCCTAAATCTTACCAAAGCAAAGTTCAGCTTTTAGTTCAAAGTGTTGTCAAATCAGCTTGTATTTTTATTTTCAGTTTCTGTTCTGTGCCAAATAAAGGCTCAAACTTCATTAATAAGGCCACAAAATGGGCAATAACTTATAGATATGCACTGCTATACCCTGATGATCAGGCAGGATGATAGGTTTCAATATACGTAAGTTCTCAATGAGCCTCCACAAAAAACTATCCCTTGGGCAAAGGCGGAAATGCCAGGGACTGAGTTCTACAATAGGGTTGGATCTTAAAAACTATGCTGAACCTGTCAGGTAATGTCCTAAATAGTCAGAAACTCATATTGAGTGGATATAAAGGAAAACTGCTTGAGCATTTTCCAGATAAACTGGATAACAGCTAGAGAGGCAAATTTCTTTAGCAGACCACTTAGTTAAAATCCTTCCTGATCTATTAACCAGGGAAATGAAGAGGAACTCCCCATTTCTTTATGGAAAGGGGGTGAAATACTTAAAGAGTGAGTCACTTTTGATATTTAGAAAATGATTTGCACTATGTTAGGAAATTGAAAAGCTGTCTTCTGCAAAAGAAGTTTAGGAAGGGCCACATGAACGGCGGTGCTCTAAAATGAAGGAGGACAGCAACAGCACCAATGACCTTCAGGAGAACAGGAATCAACACAGGATGCAGAGGATGCAGAACTTCAGTGAGTGACACAGGGTACATGCCAAGGAAAGAAAATATGCACTGGCATGAGGTCCTAGACATACAAATACTGAAGGCAGACACATGCCACTTTAAATACCATTTTAGTTAATATCTGTATTTCCTTGATTATACCTTTCCAGGGTTGTTGAAAACTAACTTTTACATTTGATTACATACTGTTTTGGTTTGCTTATCTTTTCTTATTTTTTTCCCTTTTGTTCTTCAGAAATTTATTTCAACAACAATCAGATCCAAATAAAGGAATTTGTGTTTTACTTTTTATAAAGGATGGTGTAATTATTCACACTGGAAATTAACATCATGTTAACAGGTTTTGAATATTATTTTAGGAAGAAGTGAAACATGTATCACCTTACTCCAGCTCAAAAAAGAGTGTTTTAACTTACATATTTAGAATTTAATGATTAGAGAAGATTCTCTCCAAAAAAGTTATGGGTCATAGAGCCCCAAAACTAGTAAATCAGAGAATTTTGATATAAAAAATAAAAAAGACTTAAAATACGAAAAACCTTTAGTTGCAACTAAATCTAAAAAATTAAATAACCAACCAAAAAAAAAAAGTACTTGGAGAATCTACAATAGTGTGATATCCAAATAATCAGGTAACAGTGAAGATTAGAAAAATGTCAAGATGCCATAATCACGGTGGAAATATCTATTTGAACCAAATTATTTTAAGTATGGTTATTCAGAATATTCATTTTGTAAAGCACAATTATCAGATCATTGATACAACCTAGGATTTGGGGATAAAAGAAAATTAATGATTCAGAAATAATCCTAATACATCTGATTGATTTGATGCATTTGTTCTTAAAACTAATGAATAATAAGAGTTTTGCTAAATACTATAATGCATTCATTCAGGAATTCAGTCATAGGGTGAAGATTTGTAAATATAAACACAGGTGAAAAACAATCCCTGTCTTCAGCTGCTCAGAGTTTCACAGAACAAAGATACATAAATAACTAACATCAGTATAAAATTCAAATTATGAAAATTATGTTGGCACATTGTTTTGGTTTCAGCCCTTTTATAGAATCATAATTAGTTCTATTTCTCAAGTTTTTCTTTCTTTTTTTTTTTTTTAACTGCCTTTCTTTTTAAAAAGTACTATCCCACAAGGGTGAGTGTTTTATTAAAAGGGAACATTCCAGGGATAGGGATCGATCTGTGCAAAGGCAGGTAAACTAGAGAAGCACAGGCAGACATAGGATACATGGAGGAAGCAGATAATACACTAATTCAGGAAGGAGCTAATGAGAACACAAACGTATATACTAGGTACATATCAATATACAGAAGCAATGAATCTAATAGAAGTATTAAAGGATCACCCTGGTGTATGTCTGGGCAGGGTCTCTTTTGGCTCCAAGTACTGTTTGTGTGCTAGAGGATTTGTTGATTGGGATAGGAGAAAAGGGTTGAAATTAAATAAAACCTGCATCGCCACAGGGGAAAATATGCGCATGGGGAGAGTTGCAGTCAGTAAACGACCAGTTAGAGATGTGGAGCACAATATCCCCAGAATACAGGAGCAAGTGTTAATAGATTGCCCACCATGCACTATGTGGTCAATAAAATGGAGATTCAGTAAGGATTTACAGATATGCATTCTATCAGACCTGTGAAATACAATGATAAAGAATCTTGAAATATTGAATATATAAGCATTCAGAGTCAGCTGATTAAAAAGGTTATAAAAAGGAATTAGGAAGAAAAAAATTAATCATATTGAGCTACATTCATAAAATTAAGGATTGCCACTATTTCCCAGAAAGAATGAAAAGAATAAACCAGGGACTTGGTCACTGAGGGGTAAATCAAAGACCTACTTGACAGAATTTGAATATCAGATGTCTACTGGGTCATAGGAATAATGTAGCATATTCCCACCTTTGTCAAAGTTTGTCAAAGGACTTTTCCTAATGATAAATGAAAATGGATATTAGTCATGGAATTATTATATTTCCACAGACTAAGTATATAGTTAGTCTCTATATTTTGATAGGAGATATCCTGAACAACTTATTGGAGCAGTTGTTTTAAATTTTCATTATGCATAGGTATCACCAGAGGTGTTTTCAGAATTCAGAGTCCTGGGTCCTTTCTTCAGAGCTATAAATCAGTACATTTGGAGTAGGCTCCAGGAAACATCATTTTGGACAAAAAAAATCCCTGATGATTCTAATAAATATTATCTGTGGACCATATTTTGAAAAACAACTAGACAAAAGAGGGTTTAAGAAACAAAGCTACTATTATGTTGTCTTTATTTCCAGAACTGAATAAATCATAGGAGTGTACAGCTTGAGAATACAAATATATTGGTGACCAGCATCTTCTGATAGGCTTTCTTTTCCCAGTTACCAGGATAGGGTGCCTTACATGGTTCATTCATCCCATTTCCCCTCCTGGACTCACTGTACTCTTTCCCACTGAGTCCAGATGTTATCTCAAACATGAAAGGTGTAGTCCCCATATGTCATTATCAGCAGCTAAATGGTTGTTACTCTAATACTAGATAATAAAATGGATCTCAACTCTGTAGGTAGGGGAAATAATGAATCGAACTGAATCACTAATTTTTTGAATAGTTTCTTTTGCTAAAATGCTTTGAAACTGCTTGACAAACACACAGATAAATGACATCTGACCAATAACCATGTCATACTCTTTGCAAGATCATCTTTGCTGATCTACCAAGTCGAGGAGCTATAACTGCTGTGGAATTTTATGTTTAGGGAACATATGAAATAATACTATATTCTTAGTAAGTTATTTGGTAGACGAATTGTATTTTTAATATTTCAGATTTCTAAAACAATCCTCAAGTGACCCTAAAAAATATAAATATAAAACTAGTAATCATGATAACCCACTACAGTTGTGCTCAAAAAACAATATACAACTGAAAATTATGTACACAGTTAGAAATCTAAGTAAATACATAAAAGGCAAAGAAAACTTCATATTTTAAAAGATCTTTTGCACATGGCAATTTGACTTTAAGAGGCATAGCTTTAATATCAGTGATATTTTTAAATACAAATCATATGTAAGTATTTTAAAACTCATTTTTCTTAAAGCATCGTCTGCAAAGCAAGCATGTGAAATATATGACGAGAGAGAATATGAAATCAAAATATAATTTGTATCCAAGACAATGAAGAAAATAAAATCAAGTAATGAGTCATACTTCAGAATAAGTATTCTTTTCAGTACAATTACCCTTGAGCTCCTTTAGAGGATTAAATATGAGATTTGCATTCAATGTTTCTTTAGGGCTGCATATAAACCGATTTCATCAGTAAGGATTAGTACAATACATAGTTAAATGTTTCTGTCAATCCAAAATTCTACTACCCTCATATTTTAAAATGCAACGACAATTTAAACCCACATTGGCCCATGTAGGACAAATTTATTTCTTGTGTTTTTTATTTTTTGTGTCCATGCATGAGTCTATGTAAGGTTTATAAAGGACATATTGAATATGAATTTACCAATAACATATTTACTCACAAACCTGTTCCTGGCATACGACTTTTTTTCATGTAACCATGCTTTATATAGGATGTGTATCTATTTGGATGTTGTTTTTTCACCAAAAGAAGACAGAGTCTTGTCATCCTAATTAGTTTCATTTCCATATCTCTGGCACACAAAAAGTATAATAATATTGAAATCTATAAGAAGTCAGATGCTGTCTAAAGAGGCAGAAATTACAGTTCACCTGATAGGGAATAAATGCTTTCTGAATGAATGGTGTCTCTTTAATGGAATTTAAATTATCCTTTTAAAAACATGAATTTTTAGTATGTTATTTAGGAGGTAAGTTTTATTTATTTAAATAATATTTAGGCCTCTTATAAAAACTGGAATTAAGTTGGGACATTATCAGACTGCCATCAATCACATTCAGTTTGTATATGTATATAGGATAGTATATTTGTATATGTATAGTGATAGCTTTAAAAACAGTAGCTGGATAGATGGCCCTAATGTAAAAACAGAGAATACAATTAGGTAATGTGATTTGGAAGTCAACAAAGATCACACTCAAAGTATTTTGCCCAAAAATGGTTATTGCAGAATTTCTTCAGCTAGTCAAACTTGAAAACCATACAAGTTTCATCTGATGTGCTAAGAGAAACCATGGCCTCTGGCTGAGTGTTATGTAATGGAGATCAAATTAACATGGATTAGTTTATCAAGTTAAGTCATAAAACCATAAAGCAATCTGTGAGAAAGATCCTGAGTATGTCGTGTTGCTTAAAGAGTATATATTAAGAACTCTTCAGTTTAGAGCACTGAGAAGCTATATAACAGAAGAATCCTTGCTTAATCACAAATTCCCCTTAAGAAAAATTGTGGTATACATGGACTTGCTTATGCATACCTTTCTAGAATTTCACTGATGAAAGGCACTTTAAATCATCTAAGTTATTTTTATCACTTTGTACAAATTTAATTCTTTTTGTAAATCTTAAAATTTTGGTACAAGAAGTAAATATATGTCTTACAAAGAGTTTTTAAGATACGCGATATTCAAAACTTCATTCAGTGAATACTTTTTAAGAGCCCACTAAAAAGTCTCTAACAAATTAGAAAGAAAATAAATGTGAACTCATAGCTCTGCTATAAATTTGGGAATGATTTCTAAGTTCTGGGGAGGTGAAAAAAGCTTGGTACCTAGATAGCTGAACAAAAGGAAGGTATGGAAACAAGAAATGCAAGTTCTTTAGGTGAGACCAAAATAGTTCTCTTAAAGTTTAAGAACAGATAGGGTTTAAAGACTTTTCTTGAGAAACAGGTCCAACATTTACATTGCATGCATACATAGGGTAATTCAGTGAGACTTCCCAGCAGCTCTATACTCTATTGGATATCAAACATGTGTACAGAAGTTTTTTTATTACTTGCAATAATTTGCAAAAGGAAAATAAAAAATTTGAGAATGCTGGTGGTTTCTAAAAATAAAATTATAATGACTGAGAATCAATTATTTACTTTGCTTCTTTTTTCTGCATTTAAAATAATAAACAAGTTATATTAAAAAATCTGTTTCAAGAATCATAAGGTGACCATTGTTCCATAAGAAGCATGCTTTGAGTCATTATTACACACTAATTTGAAAGGGGATGGATTTTATATATTGACATAACTAATATATCTGGATTTATAAGATTTAAGCATATATATCTAAGAAAAATCATCAGTACACATTCTTACAATAGGCTACTTTAAATATTTAAGAAGATTAAAGAAGCCTTGTGGATCATCGTTAGAACATGGACTATTTTCATCCCTTCTCCTTTCTTTAAATCATTTTCCTTTCTAATAAACAATCTGAATAAACTATGGATCACATTCTCAAATATTTACGCACAGCTACATCTAAATCCAATTGTCTTAAAAATAAATGTGTAACCGTATTATAAATGTATTTAAACAGGGCAGTGCTTGACTTTACACAGTACATCCAACCAAAAGTATTATGAGCAATCTATACAGATATCTACTCACTAGCCTATCCCATCAGTTCCCCAATCTAAGTCATTGGATAAAAAATATCACACTTCTAAATTTATTCTCTAAGTTGCTTTTTTATGCCAAGCTATTGTAGCATGCAATCCCATTGCTTCAGAAAAATATTCTAAACTTTTCTACAAAAAGATATTTTAGATTTTGCTTTGAAGTAAAAAAACAAAAAAATTGAAAAACTTGGTTAATTTTTGAAGGAAAACTATTCTCTAAGGCTCCACTCATGACATCCTCAAGAGATTTGACATTACCATATGAACCCAAAGCATGTGTCTTAAGAAGATTTGTGTGTGTGTTGGGAGGAATTGCCTATACAAGGGTTAGTGAAGGTCAGTGGGAGGCAACTCAGTTACTTTGGTGGGAAAAATTAACCTTCAGAAATGTTGTCAGCATGAATATATTTTTAAGCACACAGTTTTAGCCTCATCTAATTGAATAAAATGGGATAATTAGATAAAATATTAAATTAGTGCTTTGTGGAGGGTGGGTGCTTTCATTCTAATGCAAATATACTTTGATAGACATTTAGATTCATTGGCCAGAGAATTGAATACCATTTGTATTGGACTGTGTTGTCTGCTGCTTCTAGAAAAGCTTAGAGTTTAAAGGTAAAAGTAAAAATGAGCAAAAAGCGACTTCCTTTAAACTCATGATTTATGTTCACTATGTGTCTTGAAACAAATCGAAATCATTATATTGCACACCTAAGGCAAATAAGAATAATAATAATAATCTGTTCCTTGGATTTCATTGTGGCAAATCTCAATGATTTATATCCAATCTTTCTAATGGTGATATGCAGTTCATTATTGGGAACATACAATTCTGAGTGAACATACAGAGCTATTTGTAATTGATCTCTTTATCAAGATTTAATATTCCTCATGGTTGAATAATGACTTTCTTCGGAAAATATATAAAGTTTTCACCTTATTTTTCCAGTGTTTTTTCATCAATCACAGAGCTACAAATAATTGGAGTGTCTTTTTGAGAACAGAGAGAATGGGAAAAAGTATAATTGTTAATGATTTTTAAGAGTTTTCATTTTAATTTTAGAACTTTTATTTCACATTAAATTATATTTCAGGGAAAGCATTAAAAGTACCTAGTTTGAAACTCAATATTTCAAAGTATCTGTCTTATATTTCTGAAGGGGTTGTATATCTAAGAAATTATTACCTATGATGGAAAATCAATCCAGCTCAAATGATTCAGCATTTGAAAATATCCAGCCAGTCTCTCAGATTTTAATGATGTTAAATTATTATTTACAAATATTTTATATTTTTGTGTTTTTAGGATGCAGTTGAACAAGTTGAAAAAGATACGTTTTATATAAATATGCTGAAGAAAAGCTGACTTCAGTTAAATTATAAATGCCTGCTCCCACAAATTAAGTAAACAGATTAAGAATAACAAAGAACTTCAGAACGATGTTGAAAAAGATACTCACTTATTTTAGACTAAGTTTTTATCAGTCCACCTTACTGAGATGGTAGCTAAAATCTTTTTCATTTACACTTTTATTTGTAAAATCAGTTTTTAATGTTTGGTTTACAATCTAATTTTTTTGTGATCCAAATTCTGAGTAACTTCTAAATGTGATTAGTTTTATGTACTGCAAATGATTTACATGTGTAAAAAATGAGAAATAAACTTGAGTCGCTGAACTACAGTCGCTGATCTACAGATGACCCTGAGTATAGTAAATGGGTGTTTAAATACACAAAATGTTGTATTATTTTTTAAGCTTTCCTTCTGTATAATGTCTGTTTATGCATTTGTACAACTTTATTTAACTATTTGCCCAAAAAAATAACACTCTAGATTGCTGTATTGTATTGAGCAACTTGTAACTGAAATATTGGTTTTGATCATATGTGGCTACAGAGGCTGCAAATTGTCTAATTAACTACTATCGGTTAACTATCCCCAAGGTTGAGAAAAACAGACAGCACGATGGCAGACATTAAATGTTAGAAGATGATAGTGAAGTCACGTATTGTCATCTGGCTTTCCTGAGACAGGCCTGTTGACAAGTGAAATTATTAATGGTGCTTCTTTCCACTCTTAAAAATGTCCCAGTTTTGATGATAGATTAAATGGTCAATCTTCTTAAAAAGGAAAATAACATATCTTTTTATTAGACATTAAACAAAATCCTATTGACTTAATAGAAATCAATTATTTAGAAAGGCCACAGTTTGCATTTTATGTTTACATATTGTCCACCTTTTGGACAAACCATCTGTAGGTCTAAACCACACAGAATTACACTTACACACACACACACACACACACATATGAAATCCTTACCAGTAAGATTAAAAGTTAGAAACATTTAACCATTATTTGTTTCAATTATAACTGTGTGTTAAGGACATATATGGAATAAAACTACAGCAGACAAAATAGAGTTTCATAAGATAAGTATACCAAAGTCTCCACCTTGAGATGGTAGGGTAAAGTTGAGAAAGACAATAAATATGTGCATATATGGGAGAACCAATATAAAAAAAAGGAAAAGTGTGTGATATTGAAAGTTTATATAGCCTAGGAAGATACTCAATGGAATAGAATAACCCTCATGCAGTTTATTTTATCCAGGCATAGGTAAAAATATAGGCATGCTTACAGCTACAGTACAACTACAGATAGACGTATAGATTATTATGATTATCAATTTATGTAATCCATCACAAAGGAATGGAAAAAGTAAGAACTATACTGGGAAGTTTATTATTTGAGACAAAAGTCTCTCATACCATAAAGAATCCAGAAAGAATAAATCTAAAATAAAAGAAGTTATAAATAAAATGCTCAATCTTTTAATTAAGAATAATTATAATTATTATAATTAATTGTAATAAGTAATACTTAATAATTAATTAGGAGTTAATTAGGAATAAATTTCAAATCACAAATGAAATAAAATGTTCACAAAAGATAAATTTGACTTTTAAGTATTAAAATTTTGGAACTTAAAAAAAAAAATCACCAAAATTTCAGAACAAATCCCTAAACAGGATGTATCTGCAGCAAGAATAACATTTATAAAATTACCAGCCATAACTGAAATGTATTTACAAATAATTTAAAAATATAAATCCAGTAGAAATAGTGGCAAAGAATATAAACAAAAAATCGTAGACTAGAAGCAGAAGCCCACATTAATGAAAAATGTAAATTCTATTTGAAAATAAGTAGATAAAGATAAAATCTATGAGAATCAAACTAACAATTTTAAAATCTGATAATATTCACATTTTGTTAGCTTTGTTAAGAGGAAAAAAAAACACTGCTAATGGAAGCAGAAATTAGTTCTCACTTTCTGAAAGACTTTAGTTGTATCCAGAAAAAGTCATATTCTTTAAATTGTTAATTTGCCTTCTGGAAATAAGTTAAAAGTAATTACTGGTGTATAAGACATTTAATATTTTCAAGAATATTACTTAAACTATGGTGTTAATATAATAAACTTTTATAGCCTAAAGGTTGAAGGCTAAGTAAATATACATTTGATTAATATTGGCTTTGGGAGCAGCCCACAGCCCTTCCTTGTTGGACAGTTAGCTCTGCTTCATTATAATGTTAAAGTCTCCACCCCAGGAGGACCACAAGGGTCATTAACATATTAACTGCACGTATAGGTTCTAAGTATACCTGTGCAACCTCATGCCCACTTTAATAGGTGATGACAAAGGTCCCCTTTCTGAATATTTACCCTAACCCTAAATAAGAGGAACACACTCACCCTTGCTCAGGAAGTCACAGCTTTGGAAGGTATTCCCTGTGATCTCCTTATTTGCTGCAAATAATGTTTCCTTTGTGTGACCACGCCCCCTGGTGTAGTTTCTATTGGTAACTCACCAAAGAGCCAATTTAACCTTAGTTAGGTTACAACTTAAGGTGTCTCTTCGATTAATGAAGGCAGGTCTTGCTTTATCAATCAGATTGGAAATGCCATTAAAGCAAAATAAAGAACTCAATTTTGTTTTTGTTTTGTTTTTTTTAATTCACTTAAAGCAAAGTTTTTCATACGTGTTGGTGATTCCCTGGATTGTATCTAGATGTCCTCAGGGGTCAGCAGGTGCCCTTTGGAGGAATATTGCTAAAATTAGCTGAACACAAGTTTTGCATGATCACTTAATGATTCCATTGTAAATCAAATGCATTGTGTACTAGCAGTGTTCCCTAATAGTAACACAATCTTCCAGATAATCTGAATATGTATGTGTGGGGAATACATTAGTCACTAAATTAAAAAGAGATAAAATTTTACCAGCCCACTTTTATATTGCACTTTTTTGGAAGCAAAGACATTCTGAAGCTTATAAGAAATAATTACTGTATACTTTACAGATGAGCATTGTACAAATGTAACATTTTACACCAAATAGCATAAAGGTTAAGTACCTACGTAGTGGAGTCAAACTTATTGAACAAGAATCTTAACTTCATACTTAAGAGCTGCAAGGCCTTGGAGAAATTTCTGAACCTTAAAAAAATTCAGTAAGGGGCGCCTGGGTGGCTCAGTTGGTTGAGCGACTGCCTTCGGCTCAGGTCATGATCCTGGAGTCCCGGGATTGAGTCCCACATCGGGCTCCCTGCTCAGCGGGGAGTCTGTTTCTGCTTCTGCCCCTCTCTCCTCTCGTGTTCTCTCTCTCATTCTCAGATAGATAAATAAAATCTTAAAAAAAAAAAATTCAGTAAAATGGGAAAAATAATAAAATACATATGCCATATGCTATTGTGAGAACTGATCGAGTGAATCTAGTTGACAGACGTTGCATATTTAAATCCTAGAAGTTTCATTTGTTGGAAGTCAGACCTATTTTATTAATCTCATCACAACTCTATGGAAATGCATTGACTATTCTTTTAAAAATAACAAAGGACGGTTCAAGGACAGTGCTTTGAAGTCCAAACTAGGGAGAACAATTACATATTTATAACCCAGAAAATTGTATAAGAAAAGAGGCTTAAGATAAATATTCCAGAATAAAGACTGAGTAATAAAATTTTAAAAACTTAAAAAAAGTCTAGGTTCAACTGCTAAGGAAAAATCACTGGCAATTTGAAGATTTGTCCATTCAGATTCAGATAAATAAGTATAAAGGATTCAGATAAATGCTTCTTTCTTTTTTTCTATTCTAGCCATAAATTTTAAATTAAAAATATAATGTTAAGGATCAGTTTTATAGATTTAAATGAATTAGACACTACTATAATATTTAACAGTACTGCAGAAAATCGCAACATTAAACTGTCTTTGGATTCATTTATGGGATACTCCTAGCAGTGTGACTCTAACAAGGATCTTAAGCAATGGAAGAAGATTACTCTTTTTTTCTCAGCTCACCTTCCTTCAGGGGAAGATATTGATGCAGTTTTCAAAAACGAAGGTCTATGTCATATATTATATGAGTGAAATAAACAACATTTAAAGGTGGAAAGGCTCTCCTATTATTGGATGTACTGACAGGTATTAGGATAATATAGTAAAAGCCATTCAGTTGCAGAAAAAGTATACTGTAAATAGTTCATGTTTGCCTTCAGCATTTGTTAGATCAAGCTGGAATAATGTCTTAAAAAAAAAATTTAAAATCTTTTAATGCATAGAAATGACCACAGAGGAACTATTTTTCTTGCCATGAAAGCTAAGCTGTCTGTTGCCTTGAGGAAAAGAAAACAATGAATTTGGAAAGTGACATTCATATTTTAAATATTGCCAGGCTTAGTGATTTGTTTTTTATTTGCTATGTTCTAGTGTAACTTGGAAGAAACTGGAAATGAATACTGATTAGAAATTTAATCAAAGAGTAATGAATGTTTTTTTGCCCTTTTTAAACCAATATTATTACATTTCCTTCTTGATTCCATGCTTCCTAATAAAAACTAATGAAATTAGGACAATAATGTAAATTCACAAACGGCCACTGATTTGCAAATGTGTCTAAAATATGCCAAGAGACTGTGATGAGAATACTTCTCAAAATAATTGTAGATTGTAAAATAGCTTACAATCCAGAAGATTAAAAAATGAGCAAAAGTCAATGATATAATTCTAAAACCTGTTAAATAACAGAAATTGAATATGGTAAATTTAAAAAATCTAATTGGCTTTATTAATCAACTCACAAATTGGGAACCATCCCATCCAGCAAATAGAATGGAACTCCCAAGGGCTACAGAAAAGGAAAGGTTTTTAAAGGCAGAGAGGGAGTAGAAAAAAAGAAAATTATTACCAAAGAATTCATTTTTTTTTTGCATTTTTTATTTTATTATGTTATGTTAATTATCATACATTACATCATTAGTTTTTGATGTAGTGTTCCATGATTCATTGTTTGCGTGTAACGCCCAGTGCTCTATTAAATACGTGCCCTCCTTAATACCCATTACCAGGCTAACCCATCCCCCCACTCCCCTCCCCTCCAGAACCCTCAGTTTGTTTCTCAGAGTCCATAGTCTCCCATGGTTCATCTCCCCCTCCAATCTTCCCCCCTTCATTCTTCCCTTCCTACTATCTTCTTTTTTTTAACATATAATGTATTATTTGTTTCAGAGGTACAGGTCTGTGATTCAACAGTCTTACACAGAATTCATTATTTTAGGCAAGGCTGCCCTCCCAGGGTGAACAAAAGGGGCCCATCAGTAAATTCCCTAATGCTGTCCAGGAAATTCCCATGTTGACTGGTTATGTTTCTGGGGGGTTGACTGCAGTTAGGCTAGGTATTAACTCTTAGTTTACTGACTTGAGGCCTTAAATGATGACATTTTGGACAACAGACCTAATGATTGAATTTATGGTTTTCTATCTCTTTAACCAGACAAAACATTTCTATTAAAAAGAGACATCTCATTAATTCAACGTTAATTCAACAAATATATATTGAGGGCTAGTGCTGTAACAGCTGCTTATCAGGTGATGGGAATATAGGGATTAACATGACAGACACAGTTCCTACCCTTGCTGAGATTCAGTTTGATGGCAAAGAGAGAGCAGACTAGTCACAATTGTATGTGTATTGACTATGATAGGAATATTTAGGGTGTTATGATAGCAAATATGATGAACACTGAACCAACGTTTATGCATTCAGCAGAGTTTTCCTAGAAAAAAATACTTAGGCCAAAACCTTACTTCTTACCTTTAGCTCTTCCCCAAAGGAACCAGTCATTATTTAACTCTTTCTAATGTATGATCACATTTATGAAAATGAAACTTTGGTATATCAGAGCCTTAATATGCATTTGGTGATGACTTGACTTAGAGTTTTTTTTCTTCCAACAAATTTCAACATATTTTATGCTATTTTTAAAAATTGCTTTATCAAAGTAACACTGGTACATGGTTTTTAAATGCGTATAATGTTGCCAAATTTATAGTGAAAACTCCATCCCATATCCAAATAACACTTCCAGAAACAATCCCCTTAATTATTTTAGCCATTTATTTATTTACCTACCTATAATTACTCAATATTATTCATATTCTGCTCTCTCTTGATTTTTCAGTTTGTGGCACCTTTGCCTTTCCTCTATGGAAGATGACATTTGAACACTTATAGCACTCTTCACCAAGAAGATTCACATGTAGACAGAACACACTCTCACAATCATGCATGTTCACAAAAGCATTTTCTTCTAGTTATATCACAAGTTTGGCACTATTTATATTATAATACCTGTGATAAATTCTACACTAAAATTGCATTATTCTGTTATTATTTGTTATGCAGAATTAATAATTGCTTATTTAGATGTGAACATTTATTAATATACTCATTATGATTTCTTCCCAAACCAAAAGTTACGTAGAACCTCTCTCAATGTCAACACACACTTCAGGTGATCTTCAGGGTTTTATTTGCTTGTTTTGGCCTTGGAGATATGACTTGCTGAGACCCATGACCCAGGATTTCTGATTTTTGTCCTATCTGCTCTACCATCATCCTAGACATTCCTCCAGCTTTCTCTTGAGTTGAATACCTCTTCATTTGTTCTACTGCTTAGATTTCACTTTCCAGGAGCTTCTTGAGAAAAGAATGGATAAAACTGTGTTGACAATTTTATCAACAATTTTAACAACAAGTGTGTTGACAATTTACATTGTCTCTATTCTATATCCCACATGGGAGACTGAGTATAAAATTCAAAGTTGGCAAGTTTGTTTTATTTTTACTTCCAGATTGAGAAGGCGGGTCTCTCTGTCTTCTACAATCCAATGTAGCTGCATAGAAGTCCAATGTCATTCTGATTTCTTATCACTAGTATGTGACTGGCTTTTTCACTCTGAAAAACTTCTGAAGTATCCCATTCTTGGATTGTTTCTTTTTGTAACATCATGTCCCTATTTATGGAGGTAACTTTTTCTCTTGTCTCTAAATGATACTAATTTTAGTTCATTTCAGTGATTCTTCTACTCCCTTCCTTACACATCCTCTCTAAATTGCTGTTCTCTCCCCGTTATTTTAGTATTCTCTTTTGTGTTGAAGACTTTGCTTCAAAAATATGGTGGTTTCTGGCTCCCATTAGAAATTTCAGAGTAGTGAAGGGTGCCTGGGTGGCTCAGTCGTTAAGTGTCTGCCTTTGGCTCAGGTCATGATCCCAGGGTCCTGGGATCGAACCCCGCATCAGGCTCCCTGTGCGGGAAGTCTGCTTCTCCCTCTCCCATCCCCTTGCTGGGTTCCCTCTCTCGCTGTGTCTCTCTCTGTCAAATAAATAAATAAAATCTTTAAAAAAAAAAAAAAGAAATTTCAGAGTAGTGAAAAGGTGGTGAGATGCTTTGTATTTATGAGCAGGGAATATAGATCCTTGGGTTTGAGAATAAAGTGATCCAGGAAGGATCAAACCTGTAGTGTTAACCCCTTCAGTAAATGCTGCCTCACTCACTTGTGTGGGCATCAAAGACTGTAGTGCTCAAGGCAGCAGCCTGGCTCTCAGATTCCTGAGATTTGTGTAGAGGACAGAGGCTGATACTCTTCCCTGTTTTAAATAATTCCTGTTCTCAAGTGTGTTCAACATCCTGGAATCCCTTTGTCAATTTTTGCCCAGGATTTACCTTTTGTCTCCCTATTGAGATGAATAGTAGATCTGGGAGACAGGTGGTGATGGAAGAGTAGGGTCTAACTGATTCTAAATGTTTTGTTCTGTTTTTGTTTTTTTTTTTACAGAAATTTAGCCTTATTTATTAGGGAGTTTCTTTATTTATTTTTTTGAAATTTTATTTTATTATGTTATGTTAATCACCATACATTACATCGTTAGTTTTTGATATAGTGTTCCATGATTCATTGTTTGCATATAACACCCAGTGCTGCATGCAGAACGTGCCCTCCTTAATACCCATCACCAGGCTAACCCATCCCCCCCACCCCCCTCCCCTCTAGAACCCTCAGTTTGTTTCTCAGAGTCCATAGTCTCTCATGGTTAGTCTCCCCCTCCGATTCCCCCCCTTCATTTTTCTCTTCCTACTATCTTCTTTTTTTTTTAACATATAATGTATTATTTGTTTCAGAGGTACAGGTCTGTGATTCAACAGTCTTACACAATTCACAGTACTCACCATAGCACATACCCTCCCCAGTGTCTATCACCCAGCTACCCCATCCCTCCCATCCCCCACCACTCCAGCAACCCTCAGTTTGTTAGCAAACCTGTTTCAGCAAGCTCTCAGTCCCACTCCTAATTTCTGGTATTCCTGACCTTTCTAGTTTCTACAATATGAATTAACTTACTTTTTGTTGATTTATTCATCTTTAAGGACTTATGTTTTAGCTTTTACTCTTGTAATAATTGTTAGCCTTGCCAATTTTTTTAAAAAGATTTTATTTATTTATTTGTCAGAGAGAGAGACAGAGGCAGGCAGAGAGAGAAGCAGGCTCTCTGCTGAGCAAGGAGCCCAATGTGGGACTCAATCCCAGGAGCCTGGGATCATGACCTGAGCTGAAGGCAGATGCTTAACTGACTGAGCCACCCAGGCATCCCACCAATTTTTTTAAATATATATTTCTCTTCCCCTGTTGCTTTCTCTCCATTCCTTTGCCTCCTTTAGATTAGATTTTCTCAACTTTTTTATTCTCATTTTTCTGAGAATTCAGAAAAATGTGGAGATAAACACATGTATTCAATTCACCATGTTTAAACAGAAATTTGCAATTACTTGTTTATATAATATTTAGTTTACATACATACATATATACATTTGCTGATGGATTCCTTTGTATAAAGTCTTACAATGTTAAGTCAGTCTTAAGTTATTATGTCATTAACTACCAGAAGTCAGCAATAATATTGTTCTCACACCAACACACTGATGGATAATCTTGTGCATGTTAGGGCCTGTTTTTCTTGGTCACTATTATTTCCCCAGGGCTTGATTTAAAGTATATGTGAAATATAGTTGAGGACTGACAAACTGATGTGCCACCAAGAAGTCTCAAGTCATTGTACTGTATAGCTTATGTCTTTATAAATATTATGGTATGATTATTTTTTAATAGAACAGGATTGCTACAGACCAACTCAGCAAAGCCTATTGAAAGACAGACTTCCTCTTGATGTGGCCAGTATTTACTTTGTAATTTAGTCTTTACTTGTTGTTATGTGCCAAGCATTGTTCTAGGCACTGTGCTCTACCTTTAAGCCCAGGTGATTAAGGCTGTATATGGACAAGAATGTTTCATTACCATCAGCTGAGCTGGCTCATGATTAGTTTGAAAACTTGATTATATGGAGAGACTCTGCAGCAGTCTTTAGACATTCTGGAACGTTGCTTACCAAGTCCTGTCTGACCTTTCATCCTATATATCCCTGGCCTATTGCTGAGAACTGCACTGTCCAAGCTGTTTATGACTCCCATGACTTCAGCCACTTTAAGGCTAGATTCTAGCTTGTCATAATCTACCACTGTGCCCTCAACTGAATTGCTTTGCCAATTCCCAACCTTGCTTCCATCTTATTCCTGCACACCCTGTAAAAAAATAATGTCCTCCAAATCTTTCCCATATGAGTTCATATGCCTGCTCAGTATAAAATAGAACAGTGCTTCATCTAGAATAATTGTAATCATTGTAAATCATCCCCTGTTGTGCTTTACATTTGAGATATAACTGCATTACTTTTAAAATTCTTCTTTGTATCTCCTGAATACATGCCTTAAATAATAACTTTCTTTTAACTACAAATTCTGATTTTTCCTGAAGAAAGAGTGTCAGCTCTTAATTTATCCTGAGAGACAGTATAATATAATGGTAAAGGAAATGGAATCTGGAGCTAGCCTGATTATGATAGAATCTTGATTCTGCCTCTCATGCATGGTGTGACCTTGGTCAGTCTATTCATATTCCATGAACTTCCATTTACCCATCTGTGAAATAGATATTATCATAGTTACTATCTCCTAGGTTTTTTTTAATGATATATAATGATATATATATTAAAATATATATAGTAATGTATAAGGTGTCCAACACATAGTACACATTATAGAAGTATTTACCATCTTTATTATTCAGGGTCACTGCAATACAGTGAAATCAATTTTATTAATATCTAGAATTTTTAATTGAATATCTAAAATATATCATTTAGCAAGGGAGGGAACCAACCTGTATAAAGTTGAAAGTTAAATTAGTTGCATCTCCAACAAATGAACATTTACCCAACTCTTTAAATATGGCATAGGACGTTCAATTTTATCTAACTCCCACTAAATTATTATAGCTTAATTTGTTTGAAAATTCTCTTATGCCTAGAAAAGTTAATTTCATTGTAATTTCCCTTCAATAATTGCTGATGATGTATAATTAGAGATTGAGGTAGAGAGTTTACCCACTGCCTCCCAGTCACTGGTGTCCACATTGGATACAAAGTATCCTTCAATTAGCTGAATTTGGTTCCTGCAGTTAACAATGACAACAAAAACAAAAAAGGCTTAACCAACATAATAGATCCTTAAACCAGAATTCTTTATATATATTTTTTGACCTACCTAAAAAGTTCTCTAAGTATTATGCAATCCATGTTTCACCATTTTAATTCATAGGGAGCTGTGGTCAAAGGTCCTGCTAAAATTAAAATATCAGCCTTATTTTTAAACTCCCTTAATCTGTCAGTCCAATGCCCCCATCAAAGAGGGATGAATATGCATAGCTGTATTTAGAATCAAATTCTGAATCTGTAAATCCATGGGTCATTTAGAGGACCGTCTCAAGCAAAACATCACACATTATGATCATACAAGTAAAAAGCCCTTTGTAGAACAAGACCAGTTGGTAGTATGAGAATTTAGCCAAAACTAGGCCCTTTATTACCTCAAAGTGGCCATCTCATTTTATGTCTGATAAGGTCAGCATAAACAGGGTTGCCATGATTTAAATGCAAAGAAAATTATTACTAAATGAGAGTAAAGAGTTTCATATTACCAGAACATAATGCTTCAATTTAAGTGTATCTTAACACCACACTTCTGAGAGGAAAGCTAATTGCTTTTGATTAACTCAGTGACTCTTGCACCAATAACATTGAGGGCTTGTTTTATATTATTGTTGCTCACGACTTTCTTTTTGTAGATAAAGATGATTTAAAGGGCCCCAAAAGGCTTACAACTGAAAGTCAAATCACATTTCATTTTGTTTTATAATTAGACATTCAAAAACCATACAGTTCTAATTAAAATTGAGAAACAATAAATACAAAAATTGTCAAACTCATTATTGCAACTATCATTTACTTATTACATTGTATAAATTGGTTCTATTAAAAACTTGTTCATCTTAGGAGATTATAAATAAACTAAGGATTTTTTGCAGTATACACATTTATGTTTTACAAGGTCATAGTTCTGGCACCATCTAAAAATATTTGGACGTTATCTGGTTAGCAATTTTTAACCTGCTACAGGGTAATTTAATGGACATTTGAGTTATTTTATTTAAGAGTTTTTAACTTTAAAATCTTAATCAAGGCTAATCTGAATGCATCTAATTTTGAAAATTACCATGACATTACTTTTTCATAGCACCCAATCCAAAGGATATTGGGTTTTTTTAACTCCTGCAAGGTTTTTCATAGGAGAATTAATCTGTTTAGTTGTGTTTTAGCAAAAGCCTCCATGTAATACCAAGCACACTACCTTAATTCAGATTGAACACTTCTACTGCTTGCATAGATAAGCCATAACAAAGATTATTTTCAATTCCCATGTTGCACCTGTTATTTCCCTCATATTTCATTCATCTTTTGTCAGTATGAATTGCTCTTGAGTGAGTTGCAGGAACCCAAAGTAAAAGAGAACATCATCAGTATGAGGACCAGGTGGTTAGAGAAAAGTTATTATGTCTGGCAAATCACTGCTTAGATAGAGCATGCTTATATGATGATATAAAAATTTAGATGTTACGAGCATAATAAAAAAAATAAAATAAATTAAAGGCTTCATGGAAGTAGTACAAAATAACATTTGGCCCTAAAGGCTTTATTAAATATATTTCTTAGGCTGTATGTTTCATTGGCATTTTGTAGAGATTATCCACTTTTTCTCCCTTTTTTACAGTTTTTCTCCTTGCATGTTTATGAGTGTGTTAATATATTTTGTGGCTATGTTTTGTGAGCATGTTATTGTTAACTCTCCTGAAATTATCACCAATAAATCAATGAGTGTTATTACACAAAACTAAAGCCTACAATACTTATTTTTTACTGGAAAGTATTTTTCAACTCCTATATCTTAAGTAAAAATTTCTGTATAATAGTGGCCCTGAGATGTTTATAGTTACTATATTTCCAGCATTTCCTGAGTTAGCTATGAGTATCTATTACTTGATAGAGTTCGTTTTTTCAAAATAGTATCTGTATTTTTTTTAGAGATGCAATGTTCTTTTGAAAAGATATCAATTGAAGTTTGTGATACAGAACATAAATATATGTATATATACATATTAAGATCCAAATTATGCTGTGAATGTGATATATTAACTATATCAATGTTAATAAAAATATAAAGAAAATTAATTTTTCATGAGTATTCTTGGGTAGATCTCTGGGTCTTTTGAAAGTCTTAAGCTCGGGGTGCCTGGGTGGCTCAGTTGGTTAAGCGACTGCCTTCGGCTCAGGTCATGATCCTGGAGTCCCGGGATCGAGTCCCACGTCGGGCTCCCTGCTCGGCAGGGAGTCTGCTTCTCCCTCTGACCCTCCTCCCTCTCATGCTCTCTGTCTCTCATTGTCTCTCTCACAAATAAATAAAATCTTAAAAAAAATTAAAAAAAAAAAAAAGAAAAGAAAGTCTTAAGCTCATAATGAAGATATATATATATCAATACACACACACACACGTACTCATGTATACACACACAGAACTTTGATAATTTTTTGAAATTACCCAACATCAAATGCAAAGCATAGAGAAATACCACTCTGTTAGTTCCAGCAGCAAAGATCGAGATAACCAAATTCACTCTTCATTTTCACTCAACTGGTTTATGAACAGGAAGCTTAATCAACACGTCAACAGGAGCAGAATACAAGAAAGAACATGCTCTGAATGTATTGTAAAAATATATTATTCCAAAATACTTCTAATATTTAAAATACTATTTTCGGGTAATATTTTTCTACTGTGTTGATTGAAGCTTTCTAGGCAAGTTTTCATAGGCAAGCTTTCCAGGCAAGTTTTACCTTCCTCTTGGAACCCTTTCTACCTTCAGGCAGGTTCAAAATAAGATACCGTAAGAATTGTCTGAAAGTTGCAAAGTAAATATAGTAAATTTTTCTGCTGGGAAATCCAGTTCATATTCTGTAAATAAGAGAATAAAGCATATAGGACAGCTAACGAGAAGGTGATTGATTCTGGTGGAGGACCAGGCATTGACCTAAGTAGAAGAGGTCAAGAAGAACAAGTCTAAGCTCATATGCCATTGTACAAAAGGAACATTGTGCTTTCCTCAAGAACTTTTACTGCTGGATACTCCACGTTGTGTGAAGTACTGAGGAATCTCACTATCTGCCCATCTGGCATGCAACCATAATAATATAATTATTAACATGCATTTAAATTTTGAAAAACAGTGTATCAACACTGTATTTTGATATTTGGAGATATAATTGATTTGCAGTTGGAATAGAAATGCTTTTTGTCTCTGGGGACATCAGGATAGCCGGTTTTTAAGTCTTGGACAAAATAAGGGCAGTGGAATGTATGTGCTACTTTAGGTTTGTTACTTACCATAGTGTCTGTCCACCAAGGTTTTTTTTTGGGGGGGGGGGGTTGTGTGTGTGTTTTTTTATGGTTTGCTAGCAGTTTGAAAAGCCTGGCTTGATTATTGAAAGGGCTACTGAAAGCTTTTTCTGGGAGCTCTCTGAAAGCCAGGATTCCTTGCACAAATCTTGGAGGTTCCAGCCAGAGATTGGCACAAATAAGAATGCTGAGGAGTCCCAATACAGAATGCCCCTTGTACTTCCTACACTAGCTTACACTCTCTTTCACTGCACCACATCCTCTGCTTACACAGATATATTACGTAGAGACTGGTGAGTCTCCCTCAGGAGAACACACTGCATTTGTATTTTGGCATATCTTTCAATATTGGTCTGAGACCTAGCATTTTAGTCTCTTTTAACACCTTGAAATAGGGGCGCCAGGGTGGCTCAGTTGGTCAATCGTCTGCCTTAGGCTCAGGTCATGATCCCAGCGTCCTGGGATTGAGCCCTGCATCTGGCTCTCTGCTCCTTGGGGAGTCTGCTTCTCCCTCTCCCTCTGCTGCTCCCCCTGCTTGTGCTCTCTTGCTCTGTCAAATAAATAAATAAAACCTAAAGTGAAAATAAAAGTAGTATAGTAAAGGAGGACACGTGATGTAATGAGCACTGGGTGTTATATACAACAGATGAATAACTGAACTTTACCTCTGAAACTAATGATACACTATATGTTAATTAACTGAATTTAAATATAATAATTTTTTTTAAAAAAGTAGTATAGTAAACTAACAAAATAGGACCCCCCCAAAAAAAAACACTTGTCACAAAAATAATATTTAATCATTCTTTTTAGTCATAATAAACATTTTTAAAATATAATTACATTTTACTTATTCTTAGGGTCATTTTCTAGGACAGTGATGATTTAGAATATCATTGAATTAATGATGTTTCAATATAATTTTTGTTTTATTTGATGTTTCAATATAATTTTTGTTTTATTAGTTTAGATTTAATTTGCATGAAAATAAAAATATTTGCAAGTATGGTTGTTCAGCAAATACAGCAATTCATGATCATCTATAATTCTATAATCCAGAAACAGCCACTAAATAGCGAACTCTTAAATTGCAATAATATTTTAAAATATTTTCTTAGGATAGAATTGAGTCAAAGGGTCAGAGCATTTTAAAAGACTTTTAATAAAATTTTTCATTCTAATAGTATATAAATTTATAACCCAGCCAAGAAATATATGGATTACTCCAATTTTTACATCATCATCAGTATTTTATATAATTTTATATCACTAATCTGGTAAAATATTATTTAATTTGCTAGGTGCCTGCCTGGTACAGTTGTTGAGTGTCCAACTCGGTTTTGGGTCCTGATCTCAAGCCATGAGATGGAGCCCTGCATCGGGCTCAGCACTGAGTCTACTTGGGATTCTCTCTCCCTCTCCCTCTACCCCTCCCACTCGTGCTCTCTCTCTCTCTCTCTCTAAAATAAATAAATAAATATTTTAAAAAAAGAATTATTTAATTTGCAATTCTGGATTAACACTGAGGTTAATACACATACGGAAAAGTACACATGTAACCTCTATCTCACCCCATATACAAATACCCATCCCAGGGAAATATATATAGATCAAGCTGTAGAAGTTTAATAACAAACCTTCCATAAGACAATGTAAGGGAATATTTTCATGACCTTGGGGTAAAGATAGACTTCTTTAAAAGGATACAATCAAATTAGCATTAAACTAATTTTTATTATTAAAATTATTACATTATTGATTACTGTTTTAAAATTAAGAATTTATGTTTATCAAACAAAATATTAAAGACTGAAAATGCAAGCCAAAAAATGGAAGGAGGTATTTGCAGCAAATTTAACTGGCAAAAGACTTTCATTTGGACAACAGAAAGTACTACTCTCTCTAAAACAATAAGAAAAAGACAGCTACCTTGATAAAAAAGAATGAACATGAAAATCAAATACAGATTTCTAAAACAAGGTATCCAAATGCCCAATAAACATATGAAAATGTAAAATTTATTAGTCAGCCATCAGGGAAATGCAAATTAATACCTTAGTGAGATAATACCATAAATTCACCAGAACATCTAAATTTAAAAAAGCAATAAAAAATATTCCTGAGATGTGGAACCCGTTTCCTTACTATTGCTAGTGAAAGTGTAAATTTATGCAACCACTTTAGAAAACTATGAAATTATCTAATTAATTTAAACATACACAGCTGCTATGATCTAGCAATCCACTCATAGATTCATGCAGAAGAGAAATGTACATATGAGCAACAAATTATATGTACTATATATATTATTTTCATGTTGTTTATAATATTATTTCATATTATTTTTAATAGCCCAAAGTAGCAAACAACCTAAATGTCTATCAACACTAATGTAAATAAACAAATAGGATTATATTAATAAAACAAAGTATTATAGTTATGCACAGGAACAAGGATAGATTTCAAACACATAATTCGGAACAAAAGTTAGGCACAGAAGAATACATATTTTTTTTAAGATTTTATTTATTTATTTGACAGAGAGAGACACAGCGAGAGAGGGAACACAAGCAGGGGGAGTGGGAGAGGGAGAAGCAGGCTTCCCACAGAGCAGGGAGCCTGACAACGGGCTCGATCCCAGGACCCTGGGATCATGACCTGAGCTGAAGGCAGACGCTTGATGACTGAGCCACCCAGGTGCCCCAAGAATACATATTTTAATATTTGATTTACATAAATTTCAAAGACAGGGATACTATAGGGGGTTAAAATTCAGAGCAATGTTTACTTTTGGACATAAGTGGGAATCTCATGATTTGAAGGGGGCATGAAAGCTGCTTCTGAAGTTCTGGAAAGATTCTATGTCTTGACCTAGTGCTGGTTACATGGTTATGTTTATTGTGTAAGAATTTGTTTAACTGTACATCCATGATTCATACACTTTTCTGTACATTAAATTTCAATGACATATTTTTTAAATGAATGCAATCTAGGTAGGTGGTTTTGAGAACTAATACATCTTAAGTTTCCAGAAAGTATTTGTATGAAGTTCCAATTTAATGAAAAAAAACTTAAATTTTTCTAGCCTTTTAAATTGTTTTGTGTCCCAGAAAATGAGAATTATCACAAGTTTATGTTTCACAGATAGTTAATTAGAAACTTCTATGGTTCAGGGCTATCTTGGTGGCTCAGTTGGTTGAGTGTCCAATTCTCGGTTTCCACTCAGGTCATGATCTCAGGGTCATGAGACTGGAGCCCTGCATGAGATTGCAACCCAGCGTGGAGCCTGCTTAAGATTCTCTCTCCTCTCTCCCTCTCCCCTGCCCTCCCCACTCATGCATGCACACTCTCTCTGTCAAAATAAAATTAAATTAAATTAAATTTAAATTTAAAAACAAACTTCTACGTTCAATATGAGTGAACAGTAAGTGTACAACATCACTTTATTTGTGCAATACCACTGAGTGGTTAGCCCTATCTGCATCTCACATGATATCATATTCTGTATTTTGGGAAGGATACAGAAGAGTTCAGATAGATAACAGAAATGGTTTCCCGGGCACCTGGGTGGCTCAGTTGGTTAAGCGACTGCCTTCGGCTCAGGTCATGATCCTGGAGTCCCGGGATCGAGTCCCGCATCGGGCTCCCTGCTCGGTGGGGGGTCTGCTTCTCCCTCTGACCCTCTTCCCTCTCATGTGCTCTCTGTCTCTCTCATTCTCTCTCTCTCAAATAAATAAATAAAATCTTAAAAAAAAAAAAAGAAAGAAATGGTTTCCCAATGAATACCTGACTGACTGTAACCATTAGTCTATTCCAGAATGTGGTATTGAATGTCACATTAAGTTGTAAGTTATTATTCCTATAAAACTATATGCTGTTAGTGGTGCCAAACTACTGGTGAGTAACTGATCAGGATGTAATAGTAATTTATTTACAAATTTAAAAATATATATATTTTTTAAAGATTTTATTTATTTGACAGAGAGAGACACAGCGAGAGAGGGAACACAAGCAGGGGGAGTGGGAGAGGGAGAAGCAGGCTTCCCGCCGAGCAGGGAGCCCGATGCGGGGCTCAATCCAGGGACTCCAGGATCATGACCTGAGCCAAAGGCAGACGCTTAACGACTGAGCCACCCAGGTGCCCCTAAAAATATTTTCTATGCTATCATGCCTGCTGGTACAGCATGTTCCTTCTTCACAAACTATTTCGTAAAACATCTTCTAAAGATCTGAAATAAATCCTAAATATCATTTTTCTAAAAAAGGAAATAGCAAAATATGAACCAAGCTTTAAAAAGATAAATCAAATTTAACATTAGGAAAATATTTATAAGTTCTACTTAAATTTTACCTCAAAGCAGTTTGTTATCTTATAACTCTGGATGCAATATTGAAATATAGGTGAAATGTCCTGGTCATTGAATATAACACCATAGGCCATGTGTGGGAAGCAGCAGGGAAACAACAGGATGAACCTGAAGTCATATTCTGATTCTGTCGCTTACCAGATGTGTTGCCTTGAGATCAGTTAGTCTTCCAATTTAAAAAAAAAAAGAAAGAAAGAAAAAGTAAAAGAAAGAGAAAGAAAAAAAGTGAAATAATATATGTACCTCCAAGGTGTTTAATTAGAATGGCTTAAATTGTTACTTTCTTTTTCTCTGTCACTGCCACAAACAGGTAAAAATCTCTGTGGCTTTGATTAAAGTTCCCTAATAAATGTTTTAAAAATGTTTCCCCATTTTCATTGATTAATAGATTAAAATATGGATATGTGCCTAAATCCTGAGTTATAATCAAAGATGCTTTTTCTGAATTTTTAATTACACCAATGGCATGGCATTGTTCTATGCAAATAATACATGTTATATGCAAAAGACACATTTATTTCATTTATTTACTTCTCTGATCTTCATCTTATTACTTTGGTTTAAGGGTATGTTCTCCAAATATATATCTCCACATAAATGATAATTTTTATGATCCAATTATAGTTCTTAATTATGATAACTGGTATGAAATTTATTCATCCATAGAGACCTATTTTACTACAAGTACATTAATCAGTATAATGAATGCAGGTGAATAAAATTGTAAACATGCTAGAGAAAATGGAAAGAAGATGCATAAGTAATTATCACATTATACCGCATTAAATATTTTATCTTTTTTTATATGTTAACCAAGAATAACAATTAAGTGAAAGCCTTCTGGAAGGCAATATGAATTTAGCTATATTTATTCCTTCAGTAAAACATCCTTAGTGAACACCTACTTTGTGTGAGTTACTGTAGTCTACAAACTAGGAATACTAAAGGAACAAGACGTAAGAATCTCTGTTTTAACAGAACTTAACTTTTGTGTGAATGAGAGAGAGAGATGATAAATGAGTAAATGGATACATAATCCATGTTCAGATGGTGATAAGTGTCATCAAGGAAATGAAACTGACGTGAAAGATTAGGAAGTTGGTGGGCAGAGAATGTAAGCAGGGGGGTTCAGATGGCTAGGCACTGTATTCTTCCCACTCCTAGACCTCATTCCTGATAGGGTGGGCTAGGCTAGGTCTCTAAACACTAATGTCAGTTTGGGGGTTAGAGAAAACAATAATCTGAATTCAGTTGAGCTTACTTTCACTAACAGAGGCAGACCAGAAATTCAATGTTGCAGGAACTAATGTGGAGAAAGATTCTGCCAAATCAGTGATGCCTATGCCTATGGACTTTCTTGTCTTTCATGTTGTTTAGGACAAATTATTTAAAGTCCCTCTGATGAGCAAGAGAAAAAAAAAAAAAGTATGGCTAACCATAGTTATATACATCTAACTTTGTTTCTTGTTTCACTGTTAGCCTTACTAAAACTTTCTGTGACAGTCCTGGCCATGCCCAGGTGAACTCTGAGTTGAATCCTAAATGAGAAGAGACACAGAGGTGTGAGGATTTGGAGAAAGAGAACAAAAGAATGTAGGCATATATTTGAGAAAGAAGCTAAATAAAGTTGGTGTCTTGATGACTATGGAAAAGTGTGTCTATTTTTCTTCACGTGCAATGAGAAGTCAATGAGGATTTTTAAGCATGAGAATTTTATGATCTAATTTGAATTTGGATACTTTTGGACTATTGCATTGTCTATTAAAAGGGAAACATACTATAGGGACACATGTGAAGCATGGAGTCCAGCTAGGAAAGTAGAGGCAATTATTACTTGGACTAGAATACTGCCACTGGAAATGGACAGAATATGGCAAAATCCAGTTTTATTTTGGAGAGAAAGTGATAGGGCTTCCTAATGCAATAGATGTGGGTATTAAGAAAATGAAAATAATTAAGGATGCTTCTGAGGCTCGGGGATTTAGTTACAGCGAAGGATGATAACATTCATTAAAATGGACGTGATTGAGGAGGAACTCCTTGAGGGGAGACAGGATACAAGAAAAATACAAGACTTACTAAGTTTCTAATAATAGGTCTGGGGGACAAATTAAATTTAAGATACTGATGTCATATACATGTGCCTGGAACTCAGGATACAGGGTGTCCTATAGATATGAATTTAGGAGTTTTCATCACATGGATGGTATATAATGTTTAAGAAGCTAGAGGAGATCACCAAACAATAACATATTAAGAACAAAGTAGAGAGGAGCCAGAATCAAGCTCTGTGAATTATTACATGAAAAGTAAGGGAGAGAAGAAGGAGCCAACAAAATGAGTCCTGATGGCAAATAAGAGAAGTATTCTGTCTCTGGAACCAAGGGAAGTTTGTGTTTCAAGAAGGGAACTGTGTTAAATACTGGGATCAGAAAACACTTAATGTGACCTCTGCTTTGACTAAACCAGAGCAGTTCTAGTGGAACGTAGAGATGGAAGTACAGTAGGAGTGAACGGACTACACATGTGGTGAGGAGGAAGTTAAAGGTCATTTATACAGAATATAATTTCTAAAATGTTAACTGTGAAAGAGAAAGAAAAATAGGGTGATAAATAGTAGCAGAGGTGGAATCAAGGATTTTTTTATCTGCCTTCTTTTGTTTTTTTTTTATTTAAGAACGGATATTCTTTTTGTCCTTATGCTAATGGAAATGATCTAGTGCATTAGGAGAAATGAAGGATTCTAGGTGAAGATCATTTCCGGAATGAATTCTTTAAGAAGCCTGGAGGATATGGGAATTAGAGAAAAATCTGAGGATTTGGACAAGCCTTTGATGGGAGCAGGAAATATAGTTTTCCTTCTAAGAAAATCGAAGGCAGGTAATATGATTAGAGGTGCAGGTAGTGTAGTATTGCAAATATAAAGCATTTTAAGAATCTTGCTTGCATTAATTTTCTTAGTGAATTGTGAGGCAAATCTCAGGGTAGAAGCAGAAGTTTGAATTATTTCAAGTCTAAGGAGAGGAAAGAACATAGGAACTAATTTCATTAGGTAGGAACATAAATTTCTCAGAAAAATGTAGTACTGAGAGATAGTATTATGTTTTATTTACTTGATTATTTTATACTACTCCAGTATTCGAAATATTTTACAAGCATTCATGATTTCTGGAATTCTTAGAAATCAAATAAATAACATGTAAAATAATGACTGATCTAAAATTTTGAAATGGGCTTATTTCTTGACCACAGATATAAAGACACAGATTGAATTTGCCTAACACAGTTATATTTAAAGTCAGATGTTTACAAGTCCTTTAAAAATAAATAATTAGGGCGCCTGGGTGGCTCAGTTGGTTAAGCGACTGCCTTCGGCTCAGGTCATGATCCTGGAGTCCCTGGATCGAGTCCCACATCGGGCTCCCTGCTCGGCAGGGAGTCTGCTTCTCCCTCTGACCCTCTCATGCTCTATCTCATTCTCTGTCTCAAATAAATAAATAAAATCTTTTAAAAAAATAAATAAAATAAATAAAAAAATAAAAATAAAATAAAAATAAATAATTACAAGCATGTTTTAATTCAACAACTCTCTCAGTGAAAGGGTGAAATTGTTTCTATCTGGACTAGCTTCATACCTGAGCATGTTGGGACCATTCCCTTAGACCCACTGTATCTAGACAGTAATGTGCCCCCAGAGATTTTGTATACTTTAATCTAATGTCTTATGTCTTCAGAGTATACATTAATTTTGAAAATATGCACATTGGTCTATTATTAAACTCTCTTCTTTCCCTGTTTCAACACCCTCTACTCTATTTTGCTAAATCCCGATGCACCTAATACAAAATGTATCCTACACTTTACTCACAATGATGTTAATCACATAATTATCTTTAATAACAGTCAGGTGGAAATAGGCTAAATGAACTAAAATACTAAATGATTATATGAATCATGGAGAAATGTAACCTTGTGAAGTCACTGAAGTAAGACAATGTTTATGAACCTTTTCAATAACACAAGAGATTTTTGTTATAATGCTAAGTGAAAAAAAAACATGACACAAATTACATATGAACTATTTTTAACACATCCTACTTTGGCTCCAAAAAAAAAAAAACCCCATTAAGATAGCTTGCAAAATCCCATACTATTAACATGACAAAAATACATAAATTTCCCATAAATTTGGGAAATGATTTAAAAGGGGACAAGTATTAGGGGGAATAAAGTGAAGACCTATTACATTTTATTCCCCCAAATATGCCAAAAGATGCTATATTTGGACAGAAATTTTACTCTAAGCATCCTCAAAACTGGGTTTCCCTAAATGAAAAACCAAGATTGGTTATGTAATTTAGAGCATCTGCTCCAGGAAAAGCCAACTAAACTTGACTCGGATACCTGCTAGACTTTTCTGTGCTATCTCAGACTCCTTAGCATGTGTTGGGCAAATTTAGTTCTCTTCAGCAGGAAAGGAGAGAAGCAGAAGAGGAACACATAACCAGTTTTCTTAAAAAAAAAAAATATCGTCATAAATATACAATTAAAAAGAAGTGAATTACTCTCTGATTCATCAAGAGACAATTCCAAACATCCCAACTCATGTATTTGCATTGAAGTGAGAATTGCTGCTGTTACTGCTGTTACTGCTTCCGCTGATGATAATTATTGTTTCTACCACATTTTTAAGTAGAATGAGCCACTAATATGTTGGCCTATAATCATACTCTCTCACTAAAGGTACCGTAATGATAGTGACGCGGGAGAATTGCAGGTATTCTCACCATTCCATGACCCCAAACCCTTGAGACCAAATGTATTTTTTAATGTATTTTTAAAAATTTTTGATAAGTAATACAAAACACCAACTGCAGACTATGTTATACCTCATAAACAAACCTACTAATATTTCTGCAGGAGAGCAAGTGGGTATTTTCACTTGGTTGGATGAAAAAAGACTAGCGTTGCAGTTCAAAGCATGATTTGCCACCAAGTGAATTTACAAATATTTATAATAAGAGCAAACTTTTAATTTTACTGTTTTGTTTTTATTTGAGAACAGTAAGTATGAGATCTTGGCCTGAGCATTCCGTGAACGTTGTTGTAAAGGTTAAGTGTGGAGATGTAAATCATTTGTCCGATGCACATACAGTGCTCCTAAACACTGCATACTTGTCTGCATTCCTGGCAGGCTCCGGGTCCCATCCAGTATGCTATTTTTATAGACCCTTGTTATTGTGCAAACATGGAACGTAGAACACCTTGAGATAGGTTTATGTGGAGCTTTTAGGCTGAAGTAATGCATGTTTGACATACTATGCCAAACACCATGCTGTTAAGATGTGTGCTTTAAAATGCCAAAACATCAAACACTACCTTGATGGAAGACTATAAGGATGAAAATTATTAACCTTGTTATTAAAGGCAAAAACTGGGGTGCAGGGTGGCACAATCCGTTAAGCCTCCAACTCTTGATTTCTGCTCAGGTTGTGATCTCAGGGTTGTGTAAGATTTTATTCTTACTGGCGGGCCAAGCTATTGAGAGGCTCTCTCTCTTACAACCTTGGGTTACCAAGGAAAATGGAATCGACCATGGGAACAGGATTGATGAATTAGCAGGTCACATAGAGAAAAGTTTACAGGCCCAATTTTGTTTGTCCTAATTTTACTCACACAGTTATTTTAAGCATCAGTTATTTCCCATAGCATGCGGAGACCTTCTCTCTGGTTGTCCATGCCAGGCAGATCTCCTTGGATTGGGCTTTAATAAGGTTTTCATAATTAAAAAAGGATGAGAACTTTAACTATTTCACTCTTAATATTTGGCTTTCATTTGATTTTCAGTACACAAATAAGACAGGGGTGTTCTATTCTGATGTGAAATCCTGACCCATAGAGATATTATTTTTATTCATTCAATAAGATTTTACAAAGTGCATAGTACATCATAAATGTCCGTGCCACCCCAGTTTGCATTCCATTGAAGGGGTGGCAATCTGGTGCACCAGACTAGCCCCATGTACCTGGTATAGTGTGTTATTTTTATTTAAGACTGATTTTTGTAGCCTAACTGACATAAAAATAGTGAACCCTAGTTCTTAAAACTGATTGTAATTATATGATTTATAAATGCCATGTAAATCTTTCTCTTGAAATTTAAGAAGTTTTTGTCAAGTCATCATTTTCTGATATAAATCACTGATAAAACAGCAACACTTAATAACTAAGAAACAACAATAAAAAAAAAATTATTCCCTCCCTTTCCTCATCACAAAATGCTTTTCATTTTGATAAGTCCTAAAATCATTTTAACACATTCTAAGATACCTTAAAATTCAAGATTTAACACAAATAACCAGATGCTTATTCCACATGGAAGTGATTCTTTCCTGTGCTTGTTCCTTTTCAGCACCTTTTTTCAATCACGAAATGACTCCAATCTGACTAGAACACCTGACACCATCATTCTTTCTTAATTAGTGCAAAAGAAAAGGAGGGAAGGGAATCATTAAATATATCCTCAGCTTTGCTTCTGTTTGGAAATTACTGAAAATATGTATCTATTAACTTAAAATGAACACACACACACATACATGCATGTACACCAGCTTCTCTCTCCCTCTCTTTCTTTCTTCTATTTATCATCATTCATCTATCAACTATCTACATACATACCTCAAATACAAGCATTAGGTAGAATCCATACTCAGTCTTTTTTTCTCTCTTTTTGTCTTTCCACATGTTTTAGGTATTTTTAGAAAGTTTCCTTTAGAGTAAAAACTACTGATAATCTGTTTGCAACAGATTATTAGATTTCTCCACTCCCTATGATACTTATTACTCACTATTTTGATTTGATAATCAAAGATTTCTGATTGATCTTCACTAAAAATGCAACAATAAAACTTAAAATAGTTAACATTTTCAACCTCAAGTAGTGCTCCTCATTACTTTTATTAGAGATTATTTGTGTAATTATACACATCAATTGAGTATTTACTCACAGTTGAAGATCCACTAATATGCTGAATTTTCGTTGTTCTGTTTGTGTTGAGAAATCTGATTGCATGTGTTTCTGCATAGCTTAAATCATTATTATTCTCTATGAATCCACAAAAGCATGTATTAAGGTAGATTTGCCAAGGAATAATGAGAGCTTTTTTGCTACAATAAGACCCACTCCATTAAAGAAAATGCTCATTAGTAACATATTTGTTTGTGCCTTGAGTGAGGACTACATTAAGAATTATCATTTCATTTTGGAGCAGATGATGTATGAAAAACTCCAAGAAAACTTCAAGCCATCATCATTTGGGCTAATCCAAGTGATTCCAAAAGCATTTTAACATCTCAATTTTATATGTAATGGACCAAGAAGAGAGAAATCTTGTTTCTTATTTGCAAACCTGCTGTGATCAGCTCCCTACAGTCACTGGAACTGAGGAAAATTGGCCCAAAACACCCTTTTGAAGGTAGTGAACTGAGGTTGGCTGTCATGAAGGTCATTACCTCATACAGAGCAATTATTATGGATGGCTCTTTCAAAACTGAGTCCTGATGCTGCGAGCATAGATGGAACTCTAGACTGAATAGATAATTTGTTTAGTGTGCTTATTCTTCCAAAGTTTTAAAAAGTAAACATATTTGAAACATGATAAAAAAGAATATATTTCACTAAATATCATTAAAATCATTTTTAATTTTTTTTGTAAGAGTAACACTAACTTATTTTCTATTTTCTATGTTGTTTTTTACTCACCTAACTTCACAGCAACCTCAGGAAGCAGGTGCAATTTATATCAATGTTTACTCTCGAGGAAAGAGAGGGTAGAAAGATTAAATACCTTGCCCAACCTCTCGAGCCAGGATTCAAATTCTAAAGGTCAGGATCATAACACTAAGCAATAGATATACTTATTCTTCTCAAAAATAAAATCAGAGTTGAAAGTATTGACCAAATCTAAAGCCAGAGACACCTGTTGATATTAGGGCACAAGGCTGATATAGAATGGAGATCAAATCACTGTTTGAAAATGGATCAGTAAACCAAATTATTGTCTTATTTTAATTTTAGTTCAGCAGGTAGGTAATACCACCTATTACTTAATTTTTTTAATTTTTTTTCTATGTTCTCTACTCCTTCCAAAGCTAATTTTGGAGGGGTCGGGGGGAAACAGTGCCTGGACATGGACTGAAAAGGGTAGAGAGGAATATATAAGGGTTATGCTAAATTATAAAATTATCTGGTTGGCTTCTACTTCCAGCCATATGGACTAACAGAGAACAGATTCAACTTCCCATCTGAATGAACCAAGAAGAACAAGAAAAAAAAAAGAATATATGAACCAATAATTTTCAAGACATTGGATATCAAGCAAAAGTGGGAAACAAATGAGGTGAGCACTACAATTACCCCTGCTTGTTATCTTGAGAGAATTTCCAGGCTGCAGCACAGAAAGGGTAAACTAGGGCAGAAGTCAACAGATTCCTTACCTTGGGGATATGGAGCTGATATCATGGCAAATAGCATTTGCAGGATAGGAAGGAGAAAGCTGAACTGGGGAATATTTTAGAGAACTACACATGGTCTTTGTTGAGTTGCCAGCATAATATTAAGAGGTAAAAAAGTGGAAAATGGGAACAAAGATCTGTTGGGAGAAATAGCAAGATGACAGATTAAACAAAATCATATTACTAATCATATAAAATGTAATGGCTGAAACCCACCAACTAAAAGGCAGAGATTGTCAGATTGGATGAAAAGCAATATCCAACTATATACTGCTTTTAGAAAAAAACATTTTACATATAAAGATATCCATAGGTTAAAATTTAAACGATGGGAAAATATATACTATGGTAATAGTAGTCAAAGAAAGCTGGAGTTTATATAAAAATATCAAAGTCAATTTCAGGACAAAGAATATTATCAGGGATAAATAATAGATCATTTCATAATGATAAAAGGGTTAGTTCTTCAAGAGGATTTAACAGTCCTGAACATGCATGAACATGAACCTAATAACAGAGTTTCAATATCCATGAAGCAAAAGTTCTGCAAGGAGAAATAGGCAAATTGACAACGATAAACAATTCACAATTATAATCAAACATGCCAGTACTCTTCTCTCAATAACTGATAGAATAAGTAGGCATAAAATCAACAAGGATATAAAAAAATCTAAACTCCACCACCAAACAGCTAGATCTAATTTATATTTTTAAAGCAATGACTCCAACAAACAATGGTGGAATATATATCATTTTCAAATATGCCCAAAACATCTACCAAGATATACTATATTCTGAGGTATAGAAGAAGTCTCAATAAATACAAAAATATTTAGGTCATGTGACATATGACCTCTGAGTACACCATAATTTAAGTAGAGATCAACAGCAGAAAAACATATAGAAAAAACTTCAGGGTGCCTGGGCTCAGTTGGTTAAGCATCTGACTCTTGATTTTGGCTCAGGTCATGGCCTCAGAGTTGTGAGATTGAGCCCCACATTGAGCTCTGTGCTGGGCATGGAGCCAGCTTAAGATTCTCTCTCTCTCTCTGCCCCTTCCCCCTACACCCCCACCTCACACACTCTCTCAAACAAACAACAACAACAAAAGTCCTTCAAATGTTGTAAAACTAAATGACACTATCCTAAAAATGACATGTATCAGAGAATAAAATAGTGAATAAGAAATTATTTTGAACTGAATGAAAATGAAAATACAGCATATCAAAATGTGTGTGATGATTTTAAAGAAGTACCCAGGAGGAAATTAGAGACCTAACTGATATTTCACCCAGAAAGAAAAAGAGAGTACATGTTTTTATAATTCCATCTTATAAATCTCTAAAAATTGCAAACTACTCCTAGAAACCCAATACACAGTTGTCTGGGGTGAGAAGAGGCCTAGGAGGGGGAGAAATAAATTTCAAAGAGGCATGAGGAAACTTTACAGGTGATGGTATGTTCACTAGCTTGATTGTACAGAAGCTTTCAACAGATGTAAACAACTCAAACCTTATCAAATAGTACACTTCGAATATTGAAGTTTATTATATGCCAATTCTAACTTAAAGCTGTTTAAAAAAATGTCTGTCGACAGAAGAGTTAGGGATATATAAGTAGAGTAGAACACCTCTAATTAATTGAAATAGAACTTTACATGCACTGGCACTGAGTTTCTTAGTAAAGACATGTGCTTAGATCTTTTAACAATGGAATTGATAATTATGAAACAATTTATAGGAGCTAGCTTCTTTATTGGTTAGACATATGTTGCTGAAAATGTCATAATCAAATTTATAACATTCAAAAATATGTATGTAGTACTTATCAGCTTTTATATTGCTTATTAGTTTTGACTTCATGGGCTTATTGAAATCTTGTGTTTTATCAAAAGAAAAATAAAGCAGAATCATTTAAGGGCAATAGAGTGGAAAATCAGGTAATGAGTTTTTCAATTTAAAAAGTTGATTATGATATCAAAGTGAAATCTAACCTAGAAAGAAAGAAGACTAGAAACAGGAAGATTAGACACAAGTCCTATGAAATAATCCAGGTTAGAGGGAGGAATGGCAAAGGGAAAATTAAAGAAATGCACATGATTGGGGAAAAAAAAAAGCACTTACTGATGATTTAACCTGGAGCAGTGGGGTGCCCGGATGGCTCAATTGCTAAGCATCTGCCTTTGGCTCAGGTCATGATCGGGTTCTGGGATCCAGCCCCACATCAGGCTCCCTGCTCAGTGGGAAGCCTGCTTCTCCTTCTCCCACTCCCCCTGTTTGTGTTCCTGCTCTCGCTATCTCTCTCTATGTCAAATAAATAAATGAAATCTTAAAAAAAAAATAAATAACCTGGAGCAGTGAGTACTGGAAATACTTATTATATATTTTATTGGAAATATCAAGGGGATTTCTGATTTGATAGTCAAAGAGAAAAGGCAGAACCTAAGATGTAAATTTGGAGGTTGTCTGTCTATATCTGGCATTTGATATATTGAAAGTGGATGAGATCACTAAGAGGTTATGAGTAGATAGAAAAAAGTAAGTGGTGTAACATTGAAGTGTTAAAAATTCAGAAATGAGAAAAAAAATCTGCAACGAATGTTGTCCTTGAAGACAAGTATCTTTACAGGTGGGAACTGTGCCAAGAGCAACAGATATGACATACATATATGTCAATTACAGCATAAGTAGCAAATTGGATTTAGCCAGGGTTGGGATTTTGCCAACATAGTGTAACAAAGTAAACAGAGTTGAGAAACAGAGTATTTGGCAGCCATGGATTTCTATGATCAGATCTCCCTTAAAGAAAATTATCTGCATGGAATATTGATTGATAGCCTCTAGCTTCCATACTTTGGATCCACAGCCCTGTGTATATACCAAGTGATGCTTCTCCTGGCTGCCTTCAGTCAATGACTGAGCATGGTGGGTATACCATAACTGGACTATTCCTGGTTGACACAGGTTCACTTTATGAGCTGCTTTTGCATAGAGACTTCCCCATTGCATTGATCGAGAATTTCTTAGATGAAGAAGCCATCTGAGACTCTTCCTATCCAATCTGTTCTTCCCTTTCCTTTCAGATGTCAGATCTGCACCATAATGTAAGCGGTCTTCTTGTCTACTCCTGCTCCCCCATGGCTTCACCCTTCAAAGGACTTTTACCAAAAATCTTCTGAACATCTAATCTCTCGTCATCTGCTTCTTGGAGGATCTGAACTGACATAAGTGTGTGCAAAGGTATGGTCAAAATAGTGGAAAATGGAATCAAAGCTAAGTATAAGAAAAACTATAATGTGACAGTAATAAACAATGTAAATTTAGTAGTAGTAATGATTTTAGGCTCTTGGAGAACCAAAGGACTACTGAGATTAGGATATTAGAAAGGGAAACTGGAAAAGGGATATTACAAAGGGAAAAGGAGGTGCTAATTGAAGAGTGAGGCTCTTAAATTTTAATTTAAGAGTGTAATTTAAGTGTAGTGACAAGGTGTAACTTGTCACTAATGCTATGATATCTAAGGTATAATCATGGGAGTGAGTAGCTAGGGTGGAATAAAGAAGGAATTGAAAGATCTGAGTTTTGAAATTTTCATCTACATGGATACTGAAATCATTAAGAATTATCAAAGCAGAAATTTTAAGAATTAGACATTTAATCAAGGTTTTTATCCTCATAGAATGAGGAGGCCAACTGTGTGTCTGAAAATGTCTGCAATATGGAGAGACATTGGATGGGTTTACTGTGATGACATCAGATGCAACGTTGTGTGGTTTGAGAAAGAATAGAAGGTTCTAAACGTAGCACTGGGGAGTAAGACAGAGATGCTGCTACTAGCAATATAAAATCAATGGAGTACACAGACAAGTCCTATGTGTATGAGTAGGGCACTGCAGCATGTGGGGCAGAGTCAATGAATTTTAGTGCATTTTTGCAGAAAATGTCTCAGTGTATTGACATAATTGATGATTCTAGTTGAGTTACTCTGTTCTAAACTGTCTTCTCTTAGAATCTATATACTCAAAATTTATTCTCAAATTATGCCTACTATTCCTATTTTAAGAAAAATAAAATTTAACCTTATCATTATGAAAAATGATTTTTTCAATATAAAAAATTAACATAACCCATGTAACAGTGTGTTAGTGTGTTAATTACTAATATCCACAGAGAATTCAGATTAGCTTAGACTTAACATCTGCATCAAAGTGTAGTTACCCAGAAGCAATAATATCTATTACTACTCTGAAAGGTACTGATTTATCATTCCCTGCCATATTGTAAGGACAGTAAATAAAGAAAAAAAAAAAGACAAAGAAGAAGATTAAAAGACCAAACATCACCTACTTAGTAATATTTTATAATGATTATATATTTTTGTCATTGTGTGTATAGGGCATAAATGTAAATAGAATCAAAAGGAAACTAAAGTATTAGTTGAGCTGGAAGAAGAAAAATGAGTTCCATAGATAGCAAATGAAAAGCAAAAAATGTGAAAACAATGATCGATCCTTGATATTTGAAACTTCTATCAGTAACTACCCCAAGTTGCATATATATAAATAAATGCTACTCTTATGCATAATCAACCACACCATAACATTGTATATAAAAGGATGAATATTTGTCTTATTGTGTCTGTATCCAAATATTGAATGGGTGTCAAGTAACTCTCTCTTCCTAACCATGCACACTCTACAGCCAATCTATGGTGATTTTGTTCCACCAAGTGATGCCTTCCCACCTCACCTTGTACATGCTGCCTCTCAGGCCTTTCTCTACTACTTTTATAACTCCCAACATGCCATCTTATCTTTCAAATTCTTACCCCATATCATTCCTTAGAATGAATGTCAAAATTTAACTTTCCCTAGCATGTGCTGCATAGTTGCTTGTTTGCACTTTTAGTTGGAAGTCTATTGACTTTTATTATAGCAATACACACAGTGACTGTTCCCTTCTATAAGATGCACACTTCAGCTGGAAAAATATCACAAGCTTGCTGATGTAGGGAAGGAAAAAATTAATTTCCCTCTACACTTCTAGGTTCTTGGCAGAGACACCCCCTGTAATAAAAGAGTGATTGAAGGGAGGAAAACAAATTTAATTTTATTTCATACATATGGGGGTCCAAAAGATATGAGACCCAAAGAAGTGACCAAAGTAGACAACCTTTATACTCTTTTGACAAGGAAACAATAAATTTGTGAAGAGTTGACAAGATAAAGAGGTTTGAGCATGAGGTAGTAAATTGGAGAGAAAGTAACAAGTAAAAAACAAGGTTTGTTTACATAGTCTTCTCAGCTCCAAATTCCCTCTCTCCCTACAGTGGCAAGGATGTCTCCTTTCCTTTTCATGCAGCTTTCACATGGGACTCCTTTCACATGGGAGATTTACTTCCTACATTCAGGGAGAAAAAGGAGGGTCAGAATGTCCTTGCATGGACTATTTCTTATGTAACTTTAACTCAAAATAACCTGCCAGAGTGGCACATTTTGGGATGACCTGCTTTGAAACCCATCGTTTATATATTCCAAACTAAAAAACATCTGACACATAATGGATGATTAATACTTGTTAAAATGAATACTTAATTTTGCCTTTCTCCTTTTTGTTTTGCGAGACTATTAGAAACAGAGTGAAATTCTCCTCTTCTAGCATGATAAAATAGTTTCCACCTCAGCGCTTTCATACCTAGGTTTTTCCCCAGTCTTCTAGTGTGGTTGGCTCCTTATCTTTCACTCTAGTTGTGCATCTATTACCTTAAAACAAGTTGAGAGACAAATACTGATCAGATGAATTACAGAGAGTATTCAGGCTATGTAATAAATTTCATCATCAAGCACCAGATTTCAACTTGATTCTTAAATTATAGGTATTGAGCACTTTTTTTCTTCATAATTTGTACTTTCCATCACAAAGTGCAGCAATACCTAGTATAGGCTTCCCCTGGGTCTAAGTGATAATGATCAGATAGTCCTAGATGGTCTACTTCATGGATTATTTGGGCACCATTTTAATTCTATGCAGATTTTCCTGCTCTAATCCAGCACCAATATGAACCTCTGCTAACATTCCTTTAATTATTCTTTGTCAAGGAATTTTCTGATGAATTATGAAATAATTTTATTATTAGTCTGAGAAAAATTTGATTAAAAACATAAGCCAGTGTCATAAATAAACCAAACACTTTACCAAGTCAATTTTCAATAAAATGTCTATTTTCTTATTTCTTATTCTTTATTTCTTATTTCTAACAAGCCAGTTTAGAGAATAGTTCTAACATTATTTAGCATTGGCCTTAACTCTAAAATGAACCAGGATTACAAGTTTTCCAACAAAGAAGTATAAGATTGGAAAATATGTACCAATATTCCTTTGACTTAATAGAAATTTTTCTGTGGAATTACATGTTTTGGATTGTTGTTTATTAATTAAATATAACCGAAGAGATAATTTCTTTAAATTCAGGTAGAGTTTTAAAAAAAGACAGGAAAATGTTGATTTTCCTCCACTTTTATTAATGTGCTTTACATATGAATTCATAGGATTTAAATAATTTTTATTTGATAAGCATTGTCTAGATTATTTTTTTGTAATGATGAAAAAGCTATATAAGAATAACTATAGCAGGGAAATTAGCAAACTGAAATACTTAAGGGGTAGCCCTACATCTGTACAGTCTCTGCTAATTACATAGAGGCATCAAGAAAATAAGAATCATCATGTAAAAAATACTAAAGCTAAGCTAAAGAGGAATACTGGAAAATTTTATGGCAGGACATAAAGGCTATGTGGATTGTTGTATGTAAAACAGGTCAACAAAAAACTGTTCAACATAGTATCTGTAAATATCTCTAAATTGCTCTTTTTACACTGTCATATGTCAACAAGATCATGAAAAATCAGACTCTGCTCACTCATATCATACAGCTTATAACTTTATGGTCTCATTATTAATAATATTCCACTTTATGTTCGAGTTTTTCACATTAACTTAACACAAAGTAACAGCATAATAAATATTTTTTAATAAATTAAGTCTTCTTATTCTTTGATAAAAGGAGTCAAATGGCCTGTGCTACTATTAAAATCTTACTGGTAATTTTGTTGCTATCCAGGTATGTTACTTTTTCTTTTGTTATCTGTATGAACTACTTACATTTCTAGATTCCTTGCTTTTGTAAATCTCTCTCCCATCATTTTTGAGATGAAGATGCTATCTCAGAGAAACTGTCTTGAAATTTGCATATTTAAAAAACATAATCATAATAACTAATATATTACAGGAGTTTGTTTTTTGCGATTTACTCATACTAGCTTAACAGAAGAGGGCTTTTCTTACTGTAATAGGATTTACAACTGCAAACAAGACAGCTCTATTTCTTTCTTCCCAAATGTTTTATTTCCTTTTCTTGTCTTAAGGCACTAGCGAGGTCTTCTAGTACAATGTTGAACAAGAGTAGTGAGAGGGTACATCCTTGCCTTGTTCCTGGATTATTTTAAAGCAAGTCCCAGATGTCATATCATTTTATCTGTATTTTGATATGTACCTCCTAAATATAAGGACTCTTAAAAAAAAAAAAAAAGAATAGTATACTTCGGTAACTATGAATAACGTGAAACATTCAAAATAAATACTATTGAAAACATATGTGCTATTTAGGGGAAATGAAACATTTTTGAAAGTATAATTATAGAGTGCTTTATTCCTTTTATGTTTTAGTTTTCTTCCACTTGTTTTGCCTTGAGTTAAAAAAAAATGCTTTTTATCATATTCCTTTTGTAGGGTTTTGGAAGCCTTTGGAGAGAAAGAGTGTTTTGCTGGTGAAATCATTTATAGGGAAACTGGTATGTGAATCAAAATAGCGCTGCACTAGTTCCCATTTTATTTTTCTGGCCAGTGTTCCTGAATTCAGTAATATGCAATTACAGTAACTGCCAAAATGAACACTAACTCAATAGAAATAAGAAAATCGGCCTGGTGTTCTTGCTTCTGAGAAGTAATTACATAGCTGCATCAAGAAAATAAGAATCATCATGTAAAAAATACTAAAGCTAAGCTAAAGAGGAATACTGGAAAATTTTATGGCAGGACATAAAGGCTATGTGGATTGTTGTATGTAAAACAGGTCAACAAAAAACTGTTCAACCTAGTATCTGTAAATATCTCTAAATTGCTCTTTTTACACTGTCATATGTAGGCTTTCCTAGAAGGACAATTTTGGTCTGACATGAAGAGATAAAGGAAACATTTTTAAAAGGATTCTTTAGTTTAGAAACCCTACCTCACCTTCATTACCTCCATAACCTAAACCTAGGATTATGGTTACTGCCTACACAAAATTAGTCTTCTTTCTTGTGTTGGCAACTTGGGTAGTTTTGCAGTTTCCTGGTGCATATCCAGGTCCTTCTAGCACTTCTAGCAAAAATTATCCTAGGCTTCCCCAGGGACTGTCTCAGCATTTATGGGAAAGAACAAGGCCTTACTCTAGCAGTTCATGAGTGATGAACAGCCCGTGATTTTATGATGTCCCACCTCAGAGGATCACACATTCTCCCCAATGTGTTTCTTGTTCTCCGTGAAGGACAGCCCTCAAGAGAACTATCCATTCATAAAGTAAGACCAGTCTGATAGATGAAATTATTATTTGCTCTTTAAAACAATTTTAAGTGTTTACAAAAGTAATTTACTTCAAAAGTTAAAGAGAAACATGAATGTAAATATTTTTCATACTTTTATAAACTATTCCAAACAACACAGTGGAAACAACACCTTGTTTGGGAATTAGATTATAATCCATCATTTTCCTTGTTCTGGGTCATGACTGGCTAGTGTAGCTAGAGGTGGATAAGACACCATAAATTCCATTTGCTTTCATTAGCATAATATTCAAATTAGGGCGCTGTGGAGACATACAGAACCACTTTAGAAGCATATAAATTACCGATGCTGACTCCATTCCACAAATCCGAAGTGCTTCTTAAAAGCTCTGGAATCAGAACCACTGCTTATTAGAGCCTAGAGCTTTTTATTTAAGATGACTCCATTGATTACACCTTCAGAAAGAAATTTTTTTAAACTGTAATTTTATTTTTGTGTTAGTTGTTGTCCCATTCTAGCTATGTAACTTAAAGTGGGGAGAGTTCCAATATTCTCTATATTCCTTTCCAGAAATGTTTGATAACACTCACCAATAAGATCATCAAAGACTAGTATTTATTTGAGAAAATGGTTTTTGTCTGCCTTGTAAATTACTTATAGGGATTGATCTATAGATTATTTTTTCTTTAGAAAATGATTCCTCTCATCTAAATATTTTAATTGATTGGCATAAATTTATTACAATAGGCTCTCAATTTTATCTATTTACTCTACCTGAATTTATTTTCCTCTTTTTTGTTTTCTAAAGTTGTATGTGTGTGTAAGCAATCAAACTTGCCAGTTCTTTTATTTTCTCCCAAAATATCAACATTGGGTTTTATGAAACAATAACTAAAATTTTTCTATTCTATTTAAAAGTATTTTCTTTTGCCTTGAGTTTATTTTATAAAAAAAGATTCTCCTAAAATAAATCTTTTGTTAGCAGCCAAATGATAACTTTACATATTTTCTTTTTTTAATTTACACATTTTCTTGAGTTAATCATATCACATATGTAATATTTCCATCATTAAAAAATAGTATGAATTTTGATTCTCTTCTTGTTCAAGAATTATTTCAAATAGTGTATTTTGACTTAATGGTGAAATAAAACCACTAACATTTCACATTTTGAAAAAGTATCCAGTAGAGGTAAGCTTGTTCTTTTTAAATTATCTGAGACTTCTTTTAAGATTTAGCACATGGAAGCTGTTCATTAATATTTCTGTAAATGTTTAAAACAATGCAAATGCTGGGCTTGTGGATGTATGGTTCCATATACATCTATTAGATCAAGATTTTCAATTGTGTCACTCAAATACTCTTATTCATTCTATTATTTCATTACTGTTGCTGAAAGAAGCATGTTCAATTTCTTCATTTTTATAGCAGTTTGTATTGCTCTATTTCGTATCTGTGTACTTGTGTGAAAGTCCGTAAATATTATGATCATTCTAATACCCATCCTATCCACAGAGGCATTAACTTTTACTATAATAATTTATAATAATCTTCAACACTTTTAACCCTGTCCTTGTTGCATGAATATGACTTTCTCAAATTTCTCTTGTACCCCAAAATATTTTTTGCATTTCCTTTTCCTTAATCTTTTAGAGATGTGTGGTTTCCAGCCCTTTCCAAGCTTGGTTCTCCAGTTCCTGTCTGTTCTCTGAGTTCCCATTTCATCTTTCCTCAGTTGTGTTATCAGAATATGGTTAAAACACTAGTTTAGTTTTATAATTCTGTAATGGTCACAGCACGTCAGGAGTAGACATAGGGACCACAGATGTTACAACTGTAATTAAAGAGGATTAGGTATGTTTTACTCAAAAAAAGTTTATGTCATTTTAAAAAAGTATATGTATATGATTAGTCATGTATTCGGGACACAGCACAGATAAGAATTTACCAAAATATGTTTTATTTAACATTCAAGCGTTGCTAAAAGGTACTGTTTTATTGTAGTTTTCCATGACCTTATGGTTTTTAAAATTGCGAACTAACATATACAGCAAGCATACATTTTCAGTGATTTTTTTTTCCTGCTTTTCATCTAGTTCCTGGAAGTGCCTGGTAAATAATAAGAGCTTTAAAAAAAAGAATTAATAAATAAACTAAGAGGTTTAAAAATGCTAAAGAATGGGGGGAAAGTTTAGGTAGTCTATGTACAGAGAAAGTTCTTATCAATGATATCACTTTCTGAACGGCTTAATTTCTTTGAAGTGTATTTAATGTGATAATTGCAAATTGAAATATACTAATGTTCCTCTACTACTTTCTCTATATTTATGATATAGACTAAGAAATACAAACTTATCTGAAGAAAATTGATTTAATGTGTTCCCTCTGCTGCTTTTTCCTATTACAAAAGACTTTCCCTTGACAGAAAGAAAAGTTAAAAATGATGAAAAATTAATATTCTTTTGACAATAACAGTATATTTTTATTTCTATCATGTCCTTAAATGTCTTGATAAACTATAGCTTCCATAATATTGTGAGAGTTGAGTGCCTCTTTAAACATACTACAAATTTTATAGTATATAAAAACTATAATAATTTTCTTCCTGAGCTTCCTATTTTTAGAATTTTAAATAGAACATATAATTCTAAAGTTACTGCTAGCCTGATTTAATACTATTTGCCTTGATTTATATAACAAAACTCAATATGATGTTGAAGTATAGATTTTTTTAAAGGGCTCTACTGTGTTTTGCTTCAAAGTGTTCTGTTCTCTCTGTACTAAGCTTTTCAGCTTAATGTTAAAGATCTTATGCTCTCTTGGACCCAATTTAATCAGAATTTTACCTGCACTACCCCAAGAGAACTCTTTACCAAGGTCACCGTTGGTTTCCATATTATTAAATCCAACCTTCAGTTCTCAGTTCTCATCTTACTGTCAATAGAATTTGACATAGGAAATCAGTCCTTCTATTTTTCTCCTGCCCTAAAGAACTTTTTTTTTCTTGAATTAACCCCTACTTCACTGCCTGCGTCTTTCAGTCTCCTTACTTCTTCCTCTTCTACTCAACTTCCTCAGGTTGGCAGGGTCCAGGTTTAGGTATTGAATTCTCGTCTCTTCTCAATCTATACTCACTGTCTTGGTGATCTTATCCAGTCTAATGATGAAGGACCTTTATTTGTATCTCTAGCATGAACTCACCCTTCAATCCAGTCTAATATATCCAACTATATACTTAGTATCTAATGTTATGTATCTAAAATACACCTCATGTGTAGCATGTCAAAACTAAACTGCTCTTCCTCAAACTTACCCATTTGCAGTTGTAACTATTATGATTAATGTCAATGTTGTCATTTCATATGCTCAAGTCAAGAACTTTAGAATCTTTTTTGACCAGTCTTTTTGTCACATCATCCATGCAATATATTAGAAATAAATTTCTGATAGTTTCCAAACATATCCATAATTCAACCACTTTATTCTACCTACCCCAATTGCTACCATTATGGTCCAAACCATCATGATACATTATCTGGATTACTACAATAGTCTCATTATAGAACACTGATGTGTGTTCACCCATGCACTCTTATTGTCTCTTTTCTACAACTAGACTGATTCCTTCAAAATCTAAATCTAGATATGCAACTCCTCTCCTAAAAACTCTGTATGTTGGAAAATCCTTATGATTCCCTATGAAGCCTTATATGATCTGGCCCCCTTGTTACCTCTCTAATTAGCCATTGTTCACCAACTCCAGTTACACTTGCCTTTTGACTGATCTTGGAAACATGCCTAGGGAGTTAACATTAGTTATGCTTTTTGCCTAGTGTGTTCTTCCCTCAGACATCTTTATGACTCAAAGATTACCTTCTCAGCATTTTCAAAACTAGCCACTCTATTCAAAATCACAAAACATCCCCCTTTCCAATACTCCTAATGCCCCATGACACTTATTTACTTCCCTATATTTATCTTATAAACATTTTAAAATGTGGTCTACAGCACTCAGGGAGTCCTTGAGAACTTTTTAAATCATCTGTAATATCAAACTATATTCAGAGTAATATGATGATATTATTTGCCTTTTTCACTGTGTCATCATTTGCATTAATGATACAAGAGCCACGGTGGGTAAAACCACTGGCATCTTGGCACAGATCAAGGGATGACGCTGCACTGCACTTGTAGACTAGCAGGCCACATGGACTAGTAGTCATTGTATTGTTCACCACCATGCACCTACAGTTTTTTAAAGCTACTTTCATTTAAGAATGCTCTTGACAAAATGATGGCAATTATCAATTTTACTGTATCTGAATCCTAAAACACACATCATTTTAATATTGTATATGATGAAATGGGAAATGTCCTTAAAGCACTTCTACTGTACAAAGTTTATTTCACCCAAAAGCACTTTAGCAATTACTTGTGATGCAAGTTGAATTAGGTATTTTTTAATGAATATTTATTTTTACTGGAAAGAACAAGTGACAGACAAACTATGGTTATTCAGACTTGGGTATTTCCAGATATTTCTTAAAAATTAAGTGTGTGAGTCTATCACTTAAAGGAAAATGCCTGATAGAATTTCTTGCCTGTTGTATGGATCTCAGCCTATCAATAGTGATGTCCTTAGCTAGGAATGCCCAAGGCACTCACCTGGGCCTGTATTTACTCATAGAGAGCTCCACAAATACTCTCCACCACCAACCCCCACCAGGGCCCATGTGGTTAGACCAACCAACCCTTGTGATTGCAGGACACTTGTTAGCAAAATCATCAGGGAATTTTGAAGAACAAGATTTATTACTCACCAATGCTGGAGGGTACAGTACACCTGAGGGCCACAGAGCAAAGTTGCAGGTAGACAGAGAGCGAGGGAACACAGACCTGGACTCTGCCTTTATTAGGGCTTAACAGTGAGGTACCTAGGATTTCATGGATTCACTTTTTTTTTTTTTTTAAGATTTTATTTATTTATTTGACAGAGAGAGACACAGGAGAGAGGGAACACAAGCAGGGGGAGTGGGAGAGGAAGAAGCATGCTTCCCGCGGAGCAGGGAGCCCGATGCAGGGCTCGATCCCAGGACCCTGGGATCATGACCTGAGCCAAAGGCAGACGCTTAACGACTGAGCCACCCAGGCGCCCCATGGATTCACTTTTTATTGGCAAATTGAAATCATAAGAGTGGGAATGAGGGTGTGAGAAGGGAAAAGTGGGGTCACTCAAGCAGTTAGTTACCTAGTTACCCAAGACTTTATAAAAAGGGAACTTGATGATGGAGCACCATGATTCCCTATCAGTTGTTTTGCTATGCCTGTCATAGAGCTGGCAATATGCTTATTTGAGATGAATGTCTTTGAAACAAATGCCTTGACAATCAAAAGTTTAATGGCATATACTTATAATTAAAAAGCTTAATACTAGGCACTAACAATGCGTTGTCAATAATACAATTAAAAAATTGTTTTAAAGATTTTATTTATTTATTGATTGATTGATTGATTGATTGATTTTAGAGAGAGAGAGAGTGAGTGCACATAAGTGGACAAGGGGAAGGCGGTGGGGAGGGAGAGGGAAAGAATCTCAAGTAGACTCATGCTGAGCACAGAGCCTAAAGCAGGGCTCCATCTCACAACCCTGAGATCATGACCTGAGCCCAAACCAAGAGTCGGGTGCTTAACTGACTGAGCCACCCAGGTGCCCCAATACGATTGAAATTTTAAGCAAAAATTAGAATTTTGGAAGACTTGTATCAGTGTCTTAGTATTTAGTGGCTTTTCTGATGAAATTGGTAGTGATTTTTTTATATTGTATAATGAAATGTGTCAAAATAAGAAATAATCTGTATTTTCTTAATGGCCAGGACATGAAGTTACAAAATCATGCATGTTTGAAAGATCCATTCAAAATGCAAGAACCACCAGTGGATTTTAATGTAAGAGAAAATGATAATTCATTGATATGGTTCCAGATTCCTCACTGCAAACAAGCTTTAAGAAACTAATAGTTAAGGAGTGTTGGTGTCATATCAAAAAAATATATCCACATTCATCTGAAAAGGTTGTTAAAATGCCCCTCCCTTCCAACTACGTGACTTCATGAGGTAAACTTTTCTTCATTTTCTTCAAGGAAAACTAGGTATCACAGTAGATTGAGTGAAGGACCAGATATATAAACCCAATTAAGGAAAACTAGGTATCACGGTAGAATGAGTGAAGGACAAGATATATAAACCCAATTATTATTTAATCAGTCAGATATGCAAAAAAGTAGTCAGATTTGCAAAAATGTGAAAATGTCACTCTTCTCATTCTTTTTATATTTTGTATTTGGAAAATATAGGGTTTTTCTCCATGAAAATATAGTTAACCTGTAATAGGTTAATTATAACCTATAATAGTATCTATTGCTACTTTTAAACAAATACATATTCTAAAAGTCTGTTCTAATATCTAATATGATAAATATCAATAAATATCATCAACAGACAAAAGTTTTTTGTGATTTATAATTATTTGAGTGTACAAAAATTTTGAATCTAAAATATTTGAGAATAACTCTTCTAATCTATTATTATTCATTTGTATATTATGCTTATTTTATCCTCACCTATATCATTTATTTCTACATGACAAACCACTCAAAATCTTAGGGGTTTAATCCAAAACTCTCTAGGCTCTGAATCAGCAAGGTATTTCTGCTAGATGACCTGAGCTGGGTCACTCATGCATATGGAGCTGTGCTTTGAGGGTTAGCTGGCCTTAGAAAATAAATTTAAAAAGGAGAGAAATTTTTGTCATTTTTGCTTGCCAATGTATCTCCATTGCATAGGAGAATGCCCTTTTTATAGTAGATGGTCAATACATATTTGTAAAACAACAAATAAATTGCAAGAGGTGTTTATCTGATAGAAATTAAGTGTCATATCATTGTTTTCTTGGACATTGAAATGCATTATCATTTTCTGGATAAAGATTCCTAATATAATTTAAGCTCTTTGAAAATCAAACTAAACATGGCACCTCCTAATCCCTCAATAAATATTAGTTGTATTAATAAACAGATCTCATGAATGAATGAAAATAAAAATATTTAAAGAAATAGGAAAATTATATGAGATTTAAATAATTAATTACTTATTTATATGCCTACCTGATGTTAGTTAATACTTTTGAGAAGGCTAATTACATAGACAAATTTCTTAGAGGAAAAAATAAAACTAATTATGGATTATATAGAACAAAAACAGGGAATATGAAAAGGAAAATTCACGTTAATACTTACTTAACCTTTCTATCTTGCTCTTTTATTTGCTCAGTTTGCTCTTATATTCCCTATCATTTTATACAAACCAAGGAGAGAGTAGTGATGCTGAGGATTCTCAAAGAAAAATTAAATCATGAATTTTTAATTGCACTATCATTCATAATTTTAGAAAATGCAAACAACAAAAATCTTTGCAGAATAAAATCAGTAAGTCAAATGATGATATTAAAATAATAATTATGAAATTATATTGTAATATTTTTTAAATAGAGTATAAAATATCAAATTGAAATTATATGAAATGTACAAAAATTAATTTCTGATCAGATATATTATTGTCACTTCTGAATGAGCATTGACTTTTGCAGCTCTTCTTTTCTCAACTGCTGACTGAAAATAATATTTACAATACAGATTTTCATCTTTACCTAAAAAAAAGGTATGCTAAATAATTCTAAGTGTAGTGGAGAAAGTATATGTTCCCTTTATATAGAAAATCCCCATAAACAATTTTCTCTAAATCATCATGCATGCCTCAGGACCACTAAAAATACAGACGCAATTTTTAAAGATCAGAATTACAAACATTCTTCTTGCCTAAGTTTTCACAGAGAGCAATAATAAAATACGCTTGGTCTAGTGGCCCCTAGGTTAGATCTTGCCACTTATCTGGTGCAGACAAAATCTTCAGAGATCCACAAATGGTATAGATTTTTAAAAAAGTATTCTCAGCTGAAATATAATGGTTATGACTGCACTCAGTTCTTTAGTTTGACTAAAATATCTGTCATAGAGAAGAGCAATGAAATTGACCTTTCTGGGGCTTTTGGATAGGTTCTGTATTAAAAAACAAACAAAAAAACCCACATAATTCAGGCCTCAAATTTATATTTAAAAGCTTGAACACGTGTAGGTTAACTCAAAACAATTAAAATTTTCATTCATAAGCTGAGCTATTCAATCAAATAGGTAATATTCGCATGTTCCAAACACTATGGATAACATGCAAAATTAAAAATCAGACATCGTCTCTAGATCAGAGAAAGTCATCTCAGTCATAATGGTGTTCTTTTGATACCTGCCAGGTGCCTAACATGAGCAATTTTGTGCAATATTATAGGAAAAGAATCAGAAGATTATTGAATCTCCTAGAGAGAAACAGCGGGAATCTTATCTAAGCTATTCTTGATTGTTCCATTTTCTTGAAATTTTGCTCTTGTAGGAAAAGAATACTTTCCCAATCTAACATTAATTTTTTTGCAAACCATTTTAGAGCTAATAAGCATCGACCGTTTTTATATATTATTTTTTAGGCTACATTACCTTATACTGCTGTGAACAGAACCATGGAAAATAAAATAGCACGTGATTACTGTCGTTTTTACTTACAGGATGCTTCTGAACACAGAAAATTAAAAAAAAAACTTATGATGTTAAAAGAACTTTGAAGTACTAAAAAGAGAATAAACTAAGCAGAAACTCATTTGTAATTTTTAGAAATAAGTAAGTTAAGATTAAGGGAAAAAAAGGGTGCCTGGGTGGCTCAGTCGTTAAGCGTCTGCCTTCGGCTCAGGTCATGGTCCCAGGGTCCTGGGATCGAGCCCCACATCAGGCTCCCTGCTCAGCGGGGAGCCTGCTTCTCCCTCTCCCACTCCCCCTGCTTGTGTTCCCTCTTGCTGTGTCTCTCTCTGTCAAATAAATAAATAAAATCTTAAAAAAAAAAAGATTAAGAAAAAAATACTTTAAAAATATGGTTTATATGTTTTTAATAAATGTGTACAGTCCTAAAATACTATTTATTTGTAGGTGTATCTATATACACAATATGCATATGCACACATGCATGTGTGCACACACACACTACATATTCTTCTCTAGAACATAGAAGTTATAAAGCTAAATATTAAATTCAGTAACTTAATAATTGCAATAGAAAAATAAATTGAAAAATAAAATGTGTGATTTTATATCTACCATGTATTTCATGATGTTTCTTTATATTACAACAGTGAATAGAGGAAGTTCATGTAATGTCAACTCTAATAAATTTCACAGGCCCAAAAAATGTTGTAATTTTTTTTTTAAACTTTGCTTTTGGTCATTCCTTTCTCCTCACCCATCCTACATAGCACAATTTTATCTCCTTGAAGCCTTCTTTGATCAACCTAGTGAACAGTAATCTCTTCCACCAACGAGCAACTGTTAGACTTTTAGTCACCCTCACTTATTTCTATATATACTAGTGATATTTGTATATTTGTATTGCTTTTGTATTCACTTATTCACTCATTCAGTAATGCCTACCACATTTTTTTGTATTTTTTTTATTCTTATGTTAATCCCCATACATTACATCATTAGTTTTAGATGAAGTGTTCCATGATTCATTGTTTGTGCACAACACCCAGTGCTCCATGCAGAATGTGCCTTCCTCAATACCCACCACCAGGCTAACCCATCCTCCCACCCCCCTCCCCTCTAGAACCCTCAGTTTGTTTTTCAGAGTCCATCGTCTCTCATGGTTCGTCTACCCCTCCGATTTCCCCCACTTCATTCTTCCCCTCCCGCTACCTTCTTCTTCTTCTTCTTTTTTTTTTTTTAACATATATTGCATTATTTGTTTCAGAGGTACAGATCTGAGATTCAACAGTCTTGCACAATTCACAGTGCTTACCAGAGCACATACCCTCCCCAGTGTCTATCACCCACTCACCCCATCCCTCCCACCCCACCCCCCACTCCAGCAACCCTCAGTTTGTTTCCTGAGATTAAGAATTCCTCATATCAGTGAGGTCATATGATACATGTCTTTCTCTGATTGACTTATTTCGCTCAGCATAACACCCCCAGTTCCATCCACGTGGTTGCAAATGGCAAGATCTCATTCCTTTTGATGGCTACATAATATTCCATTGTATATATATACCACTTCTTCTTTATCCATTCATCTGTCGATGGACATCTTGGCTCTTTCCACAGTTTGGCTATTGTGGACATTGCTGCTATAAACATCGGGGTGCACGTACCCCTTCGGATCCCTACTTTTCTATCTTTGGGGTAAATACCCAGTAGTGCAATTGCTGGATCATATGGTAGCTCTATTTTCAACTTTTTGAGGAACCTCCATACAGTTTTCCAGAGTGGCTGCACCAGCTTGCATTCCCACCAACAATGTAGGAGGGTTCCCCTTTCTCCGCATCCCCGCCAACATCTGTCGTTTCCTGACTTGTTAATTTTAGCCATTCTGACTGGTGTGAGGTGGTATCTCATTGAGGTTTTGATTTGGAATTCCCTGATGCTGAGCGATATTGAGCACATTTTCATGTGTCTGTTGGCCATTTGGATGTCTTCTTTGGAAAAATGTCTGTTCATGTCTTCTGCCCATTTCTTGATTGGATTCTTTGTTCTTTGGGTGTTGAGTTTGATGAGTTCTTTATAGATTTTGGATATTAGCCCTTTATCTGATATGTCATTTGCAAATATCTTCTCCCATTCTGTCGGTTGTCTTTTGGTTTTGTTGACTGTTTCCTTTGCTTTGCAAAAGCTTTTTATCTTGATGAAGTCCCAATAGTTCATTTTTGCCCTTGCTTCCCTTGCCTTTGGTGATGTTTCTAGGAAGAAGTTGCTTCGGCTGAGGTCAAAGAGGTTGCTGCCTGTGTTCTCCTTTAGGATTTTGATGGACTCCTGTCTCACATTGAGGTCTTTCAACCATTTGAAGTCTATTTTTGTGTGTGGTGTAAGGAAATGGTCCAGTTTCATTCTTCTGCATGTGGCTATCCAATTTTCCCAACACCATTTGTTGAAAAGACTGTCTTTGTTCCATTGGACATTCTTTCCTGCTTTGTCGAAGATTAGTTGACCATAGAGTTGAGGGTCCATTTCTGGGCTCTCTATTCTGTTCCATTGATCTATGTGTCTGTTTTTGTGCCAGTACCATGCTGTCTTGATGATGACAGCTTTGTAATAGAGCTGGAAGTCCGGAATTGTGATGCCGCCGGCTTTGCTTTTCTTTTTCAATATTCCTCTGGCTATACGGGGTCTTTTCTGGTTCCATACAAATTTTAGGATTATTTGTTCCATTTCTTTGAAAAAAGTGGATGGTATTTTGATGGGGATTGCATTGAATGTGTAGATTGCTCTAGGTAGCATTGACCTCTTCACAATATTTGTTCTTCCAATCCATGAGCATGGAACGTTTTTCCATTTCTTTGTGTCTTCCTCAATTTCTTTCATGAGTATTTTAAAGTTTTCTGAATACAGATCCTTTGTCTCTTTGGTTAGATTTATTCCTAGGTAACTTATGGTTTTGGGTGCAATTGTAAATGGGATCGACTCCTTAATTTCTCTTTCTTCTGTCTTGTTGTTGGTGTATAGGAATGCCACTGACTTCTGTGCATTGTTTTTATATCCTGCCACTTTACTGAATTCCTGTATGAGTTCTAGCAGTTTTGGGGTGGAGTCTTTTGGGTTTTCCACATAAAGTATCATATCATCTGCAAAGAGTGAGAGTTTGACTTCTTCTTTGCCAATTTGGATGCCTTTGATTTCTTTTTGTTGTCTGATTGCTGTGGCTAAGGATGCTATTTTCTATTGGGTAGCCTAGGAAGGCCTTTCTGATCAGATGCCTATCTCATCTGCTTTATGGTATTGTCACATACTTAGCTGTCACATGCTGTCTGTGACTTGTATTTCTTTATACAAACTCTAGAAGTCCTAAGAATTACTGGAAATGCCTATAGCCATTGATACCCATTTACAATAATTTCCTTCCATTAAAAGGAAACATCACTTCTGGTCTCTCTTCATTCCTTACTCAACCTCCCATACTGGCATATATTCATTTTAGGATCCTGATCCTGCTCAAGCTTAGCTCTATCTTTTCTTCTCCTCTTTTTCTTGGGAGCCAACTTCTACAAAGAGCATGCACTCTATTATTCTCAGCAATGTGGTGAAGACCCAATCCCTGCAAAAGAAGACATAGAATGGTTCTACATTGTTATAGACTGAGAGGCTCTGTCTGAAATAGGGGTCTGTCATTAGGAAGACCACTAGCCAGAGATATAAGCCACCATCTTAAATGACTACTTCATCATTCATGAATGCTATATTTTGCTCTCACCTACTTAACTCACTTCTTTTATTTTTCAATTCATTTGGAATCCAAGGAAGAGGAAGGAGGCTATTCAAAGCACTGTATGTGGGAATTATGTAGAAAGAACAAGTCTAGAAAAAAAGTCTAGAGAAAAAGTAACAAAGAAGAAATCCAAGAGTGCATCTTTTCAAATAGCAAGATAACAATAGTTCATTTGACAAAGGGAGAAGCAGGCACTGGACTTAATCTCTCTGAAAGACTGAGTAAAGTGAAGAGATAAAAAAAAAGTATGTACCTTTGGAGGCAGCAACATGGAACTCTTCTATAACAATGGAAATGATAATCTCAAGGGGGAAGCCATATTGGAGGGAGATGAAGAGTGAAGAGGCCAGGGAGCAAATGCCAAACAAATGTGAGGATGGGTATGTGACAGTGGTGTAGATGTTGAAGACTTGTGAAATTAAGGTAGAATTTTCCTTTTAAACAAATTTTTAGATTCATTGTATACTAAAGAGATCTCAATGATATATGAGAAAAGGGATTAAAGAGGAATTGGTAATTGCTGGAGGACATAGTTTATCCATGGAAGAAGATGGTTTCAGTCACACATTGGAAAGATGAAAAAGTTCCTCTCTATCTAATCTAATATCATAAAGCATGAACTGAGGACATGAGTTGGAAGGAGGAGTAAAGGGAGTGGAAGTAAGTGGAATTAGACATCTGGGCATATTAGGAGATGTGTGTGATACCCTTTGTCGTGAAAATGGGGAAACAAGCTTCAAAGAGCTGATCAGAAAAACAGTGGAATTACTGGGTATTGTGAAGGACTTATTTGAGTTTGCTGTGTACTTAATGCAACACTGTTCTCAGCTCTGTGATTTATGCCAAGAATTCTCATTTGCAGTGAAGCCAACTTAAAAGCTTGTCTTTCTGGACTTGTATCCTCCATGTTTTGTTCCCCGCTTCTTCCTCAGTGGTCTCATCTTATCCTACCTCCTCTTTATATTCTCCTTTATTCAATCATTTCTTACAGAAATGGCCTTACTACCAATGACATCATTAAATTAGCTACTATATGTGAAAATATTTAGCAGTGTTTCCAACAAACAATAGTGTAATTCCAGTTAAGGTTAAGGTTTTTTTTCTTAGAGATCTAATTTCTTTTAGGTGAATAGTTTTAGCAAATTATTCACCTAATGAAGAGTGAATTCTTAATCAAATGCTACACTAATTCTTAAATATTACATAGAGACAGCTGCTAATCAATTATATAGAAATTTATTTAGACAGACACCTGCCATATTTCCAATAAAAGCTAAGCACTTAATTAAAGCTATGTGATGTTTTAGTAAATGCTTTCTTTAAAATTCTAAACCGCTGAATCAGAAGTCTTTTATTAAATTAATAATAACTCGTTGAATACAAAGTAAGACTCCATAAAGTCTTTTAGCATAGTGTTAAGATTGAGAGATAAAATACCTAACACTAGAGGTAAGGGAAAAACACACTTACATTGTCACTTCATTGCTTCAGGAAATTTTGCTAAGTGAAAATTAACTACATGTGAATGCTGCCCCCACAATCCATATTCAACTTTAATTAAACAAATATACTTGCAGACTTTATGTGTGAAAAGTTGTGGCAGAAACTGCTACATTTTCACCAGTATTAATTATTTTCTTCTTCCTCTTAAAATAGACCTGCCAGATTTAATCTGAGCACATGGCTACAGAGAAGACATTTCTTTTCCTGAATCCTGCAGCTCAAGTTGGTATATGATTAACATTTTAGGTCAGTAAGAAGTGAGAGGGAATGAAAGATGAAACTCCTCTAACTTTAAACTTTAAAAAGAAAACTCCATTCCAGATGGCATAAACTGTGTAGCTGTTCAATGAACATATTTCCTTTTCTTCCCAGTGTGCAGCTAGATTATACTTCCCATCCCCCCTTTCAATCAAGTGTTCCGTGTGCTACATTTTAGAGAATAGAATGCTCTGTGCCCCTTCCACTGCTCCTTTAATAGCTCCCAAATTGCTACTTCATGGTCTTTGCCCATCCACCAGCTAGAAGACAAGCATGACAAAACTGGAATTCACTTCTTGACTATAATGAAATCACAAGAAATGGGCTGGGATCTTTGAAGCATCTCTTAGAAGAGATCCACCCACTAGGCAGGAACACCTGTTTAGGGCTTCATGTGAATAAGAAATAAATCTCAGATGGTGAATTCCCTGAGATCTTGGGTCTTTAGAGATATAAACAGTATCTTCACTAACAGTGTCATGGCCTCCCTTTCCCACTTCCTTGGGCTAAAATATATGTGAATACTAGTGAGCCAGCCTCCAACACCTTTAGAATGACAGCTGATGGGATATCTGGGACATTCCTCAGGCACTCCTGACTGCCCTAAAGCTAAGGAAAGGAAAAACAAATAGTTAACTTGTAAAGATCACAATCCTGCAATCCTGAGTCTCCCTCAGTTCACAAATGTCTTAGCAATCTACAAGAACAAAACATTTCTATCAAAGGTCTAGCTTCCAGAAGGAAATGTAGATACAATTAAATGTCCTTATAACCTGAAGCCCATTGACAGATACTTGAAGCAGGCAGTGTAATATTCCTCCTGGAAGCTCCCAACTATCTTCATGTTAATGCCTTGCTAGAGGGAAAAACAACCTTAACTCAACAATGGCAAGGACTTTGGTATCCTGTGAGTCTTCTTTAATATATGAAAATCCTTTGAAACCTTCCTGTTCCTTACTCCCCCAACTCCATAGAATATAATCAGCCACCCCTCACAACCCCAGGGCAGCAGCTCTTTCTGCCCACGGGTCCTGTCTTTGTGCTTTAATAAACTACCATTTTACAGCCCCCCCCAAAAAAATGACAGCTACTGGGTTCCTAGGACAGAGTCATCTATAACACAAACTACCCTCCTATGTCCAGACACTTATTTGAAGGAAAAACAAGTATCTATTATCTTTGAGCCACTGTATTATGGGATCTCTTTGTTCTAAATTTTTACTCTACACCATAAATCAGCATTTCTTATGACTTAGCTTGCATCAGCATCACCTGTAAGTCTTCTTAAAACATAAGATTGCTGTTAAATGGATGTCAACACCCATGATGAAACAACAGATACAAAAATAGCATTGTAGAATATAGAGATTGCCTGTGTGACATTATTTTATCTTAATTATTAAAGTATACTTATGCATAAGAAATGAGGTATAAAAAATTTAAAAGCTAAACCTTAAAATATGATTATGACACCAAGGATGTTACACTTAAGTTACTCTGATGAAACAGGGCGGTGCCCTATTGTTGAAATGCACTCTACCCTCAAAGTAACATGCCTTCCCTTTACTCCAATTGTTGGAGTATAAAACTGTGAGCTTTTAAGTAAATTTCATTAGATATGATAATGATACGAGAATCATGCCTTTTTAAAAAATATTTTATTTATTTATTTGACAAAGACATAGTGAGAGCAGGAACACAAGCAGGGGGAGTGGGAGAGGGAACAGCAGGCTTCCCACGGAGCAGGAAGCCCGATGCTGGGCTAGATCCCAGGACCCTGGGGTAATGACCTGAGCCGAAGGCAGAGGCCCAAAGACTGAGCCACCCAGGCACCCCGAATCATGGCTTCTTACTATTTGAATGTAATTATCTTCATTTCATTCCTTGGGTACCTTTATTTGCTTTAAAGAAGCTTGGATTTTAAGGAAGTCTGAGAGGCCAAGTATACACACCTATTCAGCACAATGAAAACAAAGCCAAGTACATGACCTACTGAAAATAGTTGTAGACGAATACATGGAATAGAAAAAGTGTTGAACTAGAACAAAAAGAACCAGGGCCTTACCCTTGACCCTGACATTAATGGAAAAGTCAGTTCATGTTGGTTTTTTTTTCCTCTTCATTTATAAAATGAGAATAATATTTCTTATCATGACGATCTCATCAAGTTTGCATTAAGTCAGTAGAAATGTCTTCTAAAGTGCTATGCAAATGTGTTTATTTGGATGGCCATGTTCATAATTTAAATAAAGGTTAAGCCAAATAAGCACATGCTTCCTTTTATTAGGCATACTCTGGCCATTAGTTTATTTTTGAACATTATCTATTTACTTAAAATAAGAAGCAAGCTAATTAGAAGTTACTTAATTGTATTTGTATGTGTGCACATTGACTCTCTTATTATACTTTTCTTTACCCATAAAGTAAGGAAAATAGTGTTTGTAAACATGACAAATCTAAGTATCCAAATGAAAACACTTACTCCAGAGGGAATTTTTGCTTTATAGACAAATTAAAAACCAGCTGTGCTAGACTTTATGGAAAACATTATACAGCAACTGATTTGCCCACAAATGAATCATTTCAATGAATGCAACACAAAATGCTGCAGGTGGCATTTATTTTGACAAACTAGCTTTATTAAGGTGGTTGAATTTTTAAAAAATGAAACTTCCTCTGTAAAAGAAGTAGAAATTGCGATCTTTTTAAGTTTAAAAGGAAGAGTTCTTCCTACTGTAATTTAGTTTCTTAGATTTTCTATTGCGTTAATACAGAGATACCACAGAGATAATACAGAATAATGCATGAAAATTTAAAGGAGTCCCACAGTACAAAGTGAAAAATCCACAAATAGGAGTCCTATTGGCAACAAGCTATCCTTATGTAAGATGATAGATAGATGATAGATAGATAGATAGATGATAGATAGATAGATAATAGATAGACAGATGATAGATAGATGATAGATAGATAAAAGACAATTGATAGATAGATAGATATTCAACAGTATTCACTGAGCTTCAATGATGAGGAAGGCACTATTCAGACTGCTGAAAAATTCAGTCCTAAATAATTCAGAAAAGTCATTAATCCATAGAGCTCATAATCTAAGAATGGAAAAATATATTAAACAACAGATTGTGTTACTGATATTTAATTATAATTTTAATAATTTCAATTATATATTTCCCAAGGTAGTCCAAATTAGTGTATTGCAATTTGATTCAACTTAAAAGTACATATTTTTATGGGCACCTGGGTGGCTCAGTCATTAAGCGTCTGCCTTTGGCTCAGGTCATGGTCCCAGGGTCCTCAGATCAAGTCCCACATTGGACTCCCTGCTCCGCGGTAAGCCTGCTTCTCCCTCTCCCACTCCCCCTGCTTGTATTCCCTCTCTCTGTGTGTCTCTCTTTGTCAAATAAATAAAAATCTTTTTTTAAAAAGTACATATTTTTAACTGTGTGTCATACATGACTGTAGAAGTTTTGAGATATAGCAGTAATTTAAAAAATTAAATCTCTGCTCTAATAGAATTCAAATTCTCATGAGAGAGACAACACTAAAAATTTATAAATGTATAGAATATTACTAGGTGATTAGTGCTGTGAAAGAAAATAAATCATGTAGGAGAATAAGGGTGTTATAATTTTCAATGGTAGAGTTAAGGAATTACTTTCTAGGATGTGCCAAATATTGAAGGACTTGAGGGAGTGGAATGTGGACGAATATATTTCTAGGCAGTTAGATCAAGAACTATGAAAGGCCATGAGGCAGAGTATGTTCAAATGAACAGCAAGATTATTAAGATGCAGAGGAATAATCAAGGGGAAGGTGAATAGAAGGTAAAGGTAGGTATGTGTTATGGACTGAATGTCTTTATTCCCCCCAAATCCATATCTTGAAGTCCTAATCCTCAATGTGATGGTATTTGGAGATGGGGTCTTTGGGAAGTAATTAGTGTTAGATGAGGTCATGAGTACGGTAAAATCAGGAGTCTGGCATAAGAAATGCTAATTCTAGATGATCGACATCTAATTTGAGATTTCTTATTAAGCACTTTGATAAGCAAGTCTGTAATTCAGGGGAAAATTATTTCCTGGAATGATACATTTGGATTCATCAGTATGATGGTTTGCCAAGGAGTAATCAGGCCTTCCAATATTTAGAAACTAGGAAAATGGAAAGACAAAAAAAGGGGGAAGAAGAAGAAGATGAAGAAGAAGAAGAGAAAAAGAAGAAGAAAAGAAGAAGAAGAAGAAGAAGAAAGAGGAGGAGGAAGAAGAGGAGAAACGGCAGGGGGAGGAGGAAGAAGAAAAAGAATGGCTAGAGAGTTAGGAAGGGTAACATGGTATCCTGTAAGTCAATTAAGAAGAGTTTTTTATTTTTTATTATTGTTTGTTTTTATTTTTCCCCATAAGACGAGAATAACTCAATTCTTTAAATGCTGCTGACAAGTAAAATAAAATGAAAATCAAAAATTGATTGACAATTTGATTTAGCAATTTGGGTATCATTTTGGTCTTCATCAGAGCAAGTTTTGAAATGCAATAGAGGAATAAGACTGATTGGATTTGGTTCAGAAGGAAATGTTAGGAGGGTTCTAATTCTAGCGTGACAGCCTGAGAAATTCTATGGATCCACTCCCTGGGAAACTGGTAAAAACACTTTTTAAAAAACCATTTGAACTCTGTGGTAGGCATTTTGTTCCTGTGGTGTCAGAGTCCTGGCGGTGATCAGTACCCAGACTTGCTGCAATATATATCAAAAATGCCCAATTTCCAATAAAAACTTGAGGCATGTAAAAAAAAAAAAAAAAAAACAGTGAAGTATGACACATACGTAAGGGAAAACAGGCAATATAAACTACCTATGAAAGCAAAAAGATGTCAAGTTAAACAAAGACTGCAAATTAGCCATTATAAATATGCTCAAAGAACTAATGAGAACCATGATTTAAAAAAAAAAGTAAATTAAGGGGTGATGATAATGTCACATCAAATAGGAATAACAATAAAGAGAGAAATTATTTTTTAAAAGAACAAAATGGAAATTCTGACTTGAAAAGTACAATAATTGAAAGGAGAAACTCACTAGTTGGGCTCAACAGATCTGAGCTTGCAGAAGAAAGAGTTGGTAAATTTGAACATGTTTAGATAGACATTATACGATCGAAAGAAGAGAGAAAAAAGAATAAAGATAACATGAACAGAGACTCAAGATATGTGGCTCTCCAATATATGTGTAGTGAGAGTACCAGAAAGAAAGTAGAGGAGGGCGCCTGGGTGGCTCAGTTGGTTAAGCGACTGCCTTCGGCTCAGGTCATGATCCTGGAGTCCCGGGATCGAGTCCCACATCGGGCTCCCTGCTCGGCAGGGGGTCTGCTTCTCCCTCTGCCCTCTTCCCTCTCGTACTCTCTGTCTCTCATTCTCTTTCTCTCAAATAAATAAATAAAATCTTAAAAAAAAAAAAAAAGAAAGGAGAGGAAAGAGCAGATAAGAAAATTCAAAGAAATAATGGCTTAAAACTTCCCAAATCCATGAAAAAACATGAATCTTCACATCTGGGAATTTTGATGAGCTCTGAGTGAAATAAACACAAAGAGATCTGAGGTGTCAGAGTCCAGATGCCGCAGTACATTGCATTCAGAGTAATAAGGTTGGAGTATCCAAGGTACTAGAAAGGTCCATGCGTAGAGAAAGGTCTATTTGTAGTATTCAGTAGCATAGCAATTGTATGTTTATCTGCAGGGTCATGTGGTGCGGGATATATCCAGCTAAATTCAGTGTGATGGCAACTACCTGATATAGCCATACCAATGAATTTGGTAAGGTGGGAGTCACCTTACCCACTATTCTGTGGGACAGAGAGAAGGCAGGTTGGATTCCCACTCTTTCCCTCTCCCATATCCCATATCCAGGCTCAAAGGTTGGAAGATGCTTAAGTTCTTTTTTTTTTTTTAAGATTTTATTCATTTATTTGACAGAGAGAGAGAGAGAACAAGTAGGCAGAGAGGCAGGCAGAGGGAGAGGGAGAAGCAGGCTTCCCGCTGAGCAGGGAGCCCGATGTGGGTCTCCATCCCAGGACCCTGGGATCATGACCTGAGCCGAAGGCAGCAGCTTAACCGACTGAGCCATCCAGGCGCTCCAAGAAGATGCTCAAGTTCTATCAGCGGCAGGAACTTTTCTTAACTGTAACGTGGACAGTCTGTCCCTTAACGTGAAAAAGCTAAAACTACAAAACTTTTAGAATAAAACATAGGGACAAATCTCTGTGACCTTAGATTTGGCAGTCGATTCTTAAAAATAACACCAAAAGTATGAGCAATAAAAGAAAAAAATTAGAACTGGACTTCATCAAAATGAAAGCCCTTATATTTCTGAGGAAATTATTAAGCAAAACAAAAAGGCAAACAGTAGAATGAGCAAAAAATATTTGAAAGTTATATCTCTGAGAAGGTACTTCTGTCTAGAATATATAAAGAACACTTCCAGCTCTATAATAAAAAGACAACAAATTTAGAAATGGAGGATCAGTATAGACATTTCTAAAACAAAAAAAGAGATACGTGAATGGCCAAAGCACATGAAAAATGCTTAATATCATTAGTCATTGGGGCCATTATTTCTTTATGGAACTGGAATTTTTTGGTCCTAAATGAGTTCCCATTCTTTTTTATAACCTGGGATTTGGTTATTTTTATTTAGGTTACTTTTATAAATTTTGACTAGTCTTTTGGGTTCCCACTTTCAAAATTGAATAAAATTGTATAAATTCTAAAATGTATACATACATATATAATATTAATATATAATATTCATATATATTATATCCATATGTAATACCCATAATATATATCCATATCTATATATGTTATATATACAACTCTACTATGTATGTATATACATACATATTCTATATATAACACAATAACTCTATAGTTATGCTTGTTGCTATTATAGCTATTTCACTTTGGTGTAGCATAGGTTTAGAGTTTAAATCATAATTCCAGTTTTTCTGCTGCAGTAATCTTGTTTAAATTACTTCATTCCCTCTACTCTCATTTTCCATAACTATACTTACCTGTAAGAACATTAACATGGGTCCTGATTGTCTGTAACAATATTAAATAAAAATGATATATGGAGAGCACCTCCCATTGTGTTTAAGATACTGTACACTTTATGGTCACCTTTAGAGGTTAATATCACATGAAAACTTTTCTTAGTACATGTATGCTCAGGAATTTCAGTCAAAGTCAATAATTATGTGATAAAAAATGCACTAGTCGATATGGTAACATCCCTTTTAAATCAAAGTATAGCTTTGAACTTAACAATGGAGGAAAAAATAAAGGAACTCATTATCAATTCTATGAGTTATTCAATATTTTGGAACATTACCTTTGGTTGAGGAAGAAAACTTTAAGAAAGTCATTTTTCATTCCCTGAGAGGTGTAATTATTTAACTCATTAAAAGGAGTCAACTGCTAAATTTTTGTTGATTCATACCAAGTGAATAAAATTTGAATATTTTTCTACTATTCCTTCACAGTACCAGCTTTGAAAGCTGAGAAATGATACAGGATAATAAGTTTGTAACACTAATGGATGTTCTTTTTTAATGTAAAAAGGGTAACCTAAAACACTTCTTATTAAAGAAACTCAATTCATCACAGTAAATTTGAAAACCTGGTGCAATTTGAGTTTTACAAAAAAGCTAGTATTAGAGCTCTCATTAATCTCTCATCTAAGATGATAGAAATTCCAAGTCCTTGAAATATGTTACTGCCTTTCAAAGTATTACTTATAAAGCTACTCCTTTTTCCAAAATGTACTTCATGCATCCAAAGTCATACTAAACATTCACCTTTCTTTTTCTGCTTCTCCTTTGTGCCATGTCTTAAGGCTAACTAAAAATAGAGAGAGAGCAACTCTGTGTTAACACAAAATACTGATTGTTGTACACAATAAAGACTGTTAATAAATAAGATACACTTTTGTTTACACAATTAGGAAAACATTAGCTGTTCATCTTTACTTTAGATCTCTCTTTTAGCTTATGAGAATGTGTATCCTATATGCACACACATTCTCATTTGTATACATATTGTATCATTTTTATTGACTCTAAAATGCACAATTTTCCACATTATCACCTTTATGATATTGTATTACTTCTTATAATCAGAGGAGTCTTATAATTGCGGCTTGGTGGGCAGGAACAGTAATGTAGCTGTCATTGCCTGGCAGTTGGCTTTATTTTCTTCTTTGTGTATATACCAAAGTGATATAAATATTTAATAAAAGTCTATGTTATAAGACTACATTGTATTGTAGTCTAATTGGCAAAAGATTTTTTTTCTTTCTTATTAGTACATAAAATAATGGTGAATAAGATTCAGTCAGTGCTACCTTGGCTTCAATCCTATACACAATAAACATATGTACACAGTTGACTTTGAATTCATTTCCAAGCATATGTACTCTCCCCCCAGTTTCATTAAAAAGTGTTTATATTCACACTCTCCATTTCCTCCCTGCCCATTCACTATTCAATGTATTGTCTGGCTTCTGTTCCCAGCATCTGATAAAACTTTGGGGGGAAATGTATATACCACATCTTCTTTATCCATTCATCTGTCAATGGACATCTGCTGCTATAAACATTGCTGCTATAAACATTGGGGTGAATGTGCCCCTTCAAATCACTATGTTTGTATCCTTTGGGTATTTATCCAAATAAAGGATAAATACCTAGTAGAGCAATTGTTGGGTCATAGGGTAGCTCTATTTTTAACTTTGTGAGGAATCTCCATATGATTTTCCAGAGTGGCTGCACAAGTTTGCATTCCCACCAACAGTGTTAGAAGGTTCCCCTTTCTCCATATCCCCACCAACATCTGTTGTTTCCTGACTTGCTAATTTTAGCTATTCTGACTGGTGTGAGGTGGTATTTCATTGCCATTTTGGTTTGTATTTCCCTGATGCTGAGTGATATTGAGCATTTTTTTCATGTGTCTGTTGGCCATTTCTATGTCTTCTTTGGAGAAATGTCTGTTCGTGTCTTCTGCCCATTTCTTAACTGGGTTTTTTTGGTTTGGGGGTGTTGAATTTGATAAGTTCTTTATAGATTTTGAATACTAGCCCTTTTCTGATAAGACATTGCTAATATCTTCACCCATTCTGTCGGTTGTCTTTTGGTTTTGTTGACTGTTTTCTTTACTGTACAAAAGCTTTTTATCTTGATGAGGTCCCAATGGCTCATTTTTGCTTTTAATTCCCTTGCCTTTGGAGACATCTCTAGCAAGAAGTTGCTGTGGCTGAGGTCAAAGAGGTTGCTGCCTTGTGTTTTCCTTTAGGATTTTGATTGATACCTGTCTCACATTTAGGTCTTTTATCCATTTTGAGTTTTTTTTGTGTGTATGGTGTAAGAAAGTGGTCCAGTTTAATTCTTCTGCATGTGGCTGTCCAATTTTCCCAAAACCATTTGTTGAAGAGATTGTCTTTTTCCATTGGATATTCTCTCCTGCTTTGTCATAGATTAGTCGACCGTAGAGTTGAAGATTCATTTATAGGGTCTATGTTCTGTTCCACTGATCTATGTGTCTGTTTTTGTGCCAGTACCATACTGTCTTGATGATAACAGCTTTGTAATACAGCTTGAAGTCAGGCATTGTGATGCCTCCAGCTTTGGTTTTCTTTTTCAACTTTCCTTTGGCTATTTGGGGTCTTCTCTGGCTTCATACAAATTTTAGGATTGTTTGTTACAGCTCTATGAAAAATGCTGATGGTATTTTGATAAGGATTGCATTGAATGTGCTGTGAATCACTAAACTCTACTTCTGAAACTAATAATACAGCATATGTTAATTAAATTGAATTTAAACAAAAAAATTAAAAATAAATAAAAATAGAAATAAATAGCTTATTAGTCTGCAAAAAAAAAAAAAACATTTTGGTGGAAATATAATCAATGTGTTGAATATTTAGTTCTCTTTCTTTGTGACCTACTTGCACTTCAAACCTTCGACTATTCCTTTCTTCTTGAAATTTTTCTCCTTTAGCCTTTTGGCACTTTCCTTAATATTATCCAATATTTATTACCTTCATTTCTGTCTTTTATGCAGGAATATTTTCCTCTCAGCCACTTAAGTCTTGCTATTTCCCACAGTTCCATCTTCATTCTTCTCCCTCAACCTCTACTGACTTCCTCTTAATTTTATCCTAGCAATATGGTGTCAAATATCACTTGTTTGCTAATAAGTTCTAAATCAGTATGGTTTTTCAGATATCTCCCTTGATAATCAAACAAATATATCCAACATTTTACCATATACATTCCCCTGACAATATCATACCTCTATCAAACTCCAAATAGCTAACAATGAATCATAACTATTCATTTACTTAATCATTTAAGAAGATTCTTCCAGGAAATGTGCTTTGTTTTGCATATTCAAGCATTATTTCACTTTGAGACTTTTATTTTACCGTGATCTACATCGTTTCTCACACCAGTAATTGTGGACACACACAAGACTTCTCATTTTCTCATGTCCCCATATTAAATTAATTTAGGATCAGCTAATTCTACCTTCTAAATATATTTCCAATCCTCTCCCCGCCTCTTCATTTCTACTGCCACTCTCTGGATTTAGGTCTTCCATGTATTTCACCTTTGGAAAGGCCTCCCTCCTGGTGTCCCTTTACTCTTTAACCCACCCTTCAGATTGCTGTAAGAGTGATTGTTTGGAGGGGTGGAAAACCTGATTGTTTCTATCTCCTAATGAAATCCTCTTAATAGTTCCCTGTTTCCTTCCAGAGAAGCAAGCCGCCATGAATTCTACAACTTCAAGGAAATACATTCTGCCAAAAACCACATGAATTTAGAAAAGAATCCTGAGACACAGATGACACTTCAGTCCCAGCCAACATCATCATTACAGTTTTGTGAGAACCTGGGCAGAGAATCCAGTTGAGCTGTGCCCAGACCTCTGACCTATGCAGACTGTAGGATAATAAATGGGTGTTGTTTTAAGTCACTGAATTCATGGTAATGTGCTATGCAGCGATAGAAAGCAAATACATGTGGTATAAAATACATATTCAATGTCACAGGATGATAAACATGGAACTTAATGGAAATTGTATATATTTATTCAGATTTTAGAGAAGAATTGCTTCCTTTGAAATTTTTTGAAGAAGCAGTGTTGTCTGATGGATTAAAGTTCAAAATTCATGTGAACTTTTATTTATTTTTTAAAGATTTAATTAATTAATTAATTAATTAATTTGAGAGAGAGAGCACCAGTGAGAGGAGGAGCAGAGGGAGAAGGACAAGCAGACTCTTGTTGAGCGTTGAGCCCTACGCAGGGCTGGATCCCAGGACCCCGAGACTGTGACCTGAGCGGAAATCAATAGTTGGATGCTTAACTGAATGAGCCACCCAGGTGCCCCTCATGTGTACTTTTAAGACGTAACCTGGGTCTTCAGAGACATAAAGATGTTTACTAAAATCTGACCCTGGGATTGTTTTTTCTTCCCTCTAACCTTAGGTGTTGTGAAGGAAAACATGAATGGTATTCCTCTGCCTTCCATGCCTGAGGCAGTTTGGGTGTTGATTAGATGTCCTTTTAAACATTTCGTTGAAATTCACCTAGCTAGAAGATAACCCAGAGGCCGTTTGGGGTTACCGTGTACCAGCTTCTTATCCAAGAATGGTTTTAGAAGGATATGCCTCACATACCTAGATTTCTTATTGTAAATAAACCAGAAATTTCTGGATTTATAAGCTGCAAAAGCAACGTAATAAAAATTAGTCGTGTAGCTACATGATGAATGGGGTATAAAAACTTAAAAGACTCCAACCTTAAATGGCGCCCATGTGCTATCTTAGTACAGATAATCCATGCTCCCAAAATGCACCCCAGTACAAAAAAATGGAATTTGTCAGGAAACAGCATCTGACTAATTTTGGCCCCCACATAGTATGTGCTGGCACCTGCAGCTTTCCCAGGCTTCATGGGGACGGAGCAGAAAGTGCATGGAGGAGGGCTGTGTTTCCCATGTCTGCCTCGGAAGGATAGGCTCTAGCATGTGTGCTCTGTGGATACACGTTAGACAGCATGCAGATAAGGAAATAGAGCCTTGAGGAGATGAGAACCAGTAGCAGTGGCTTCTTGCTTTAATATTTGCTGATCATAAATAAAGCTTGGTGCTTGTGTTTCATGTATTTTTTTAATTTTATTTTATTTACTTCAATTAATCAACATACAGTGTATTATTAGTTTCAGAGGTAAAGTTCAGTGATTCTTCAGTTGCATGTAACACTCAATGTTCATTACATCACGTGCCCTCCTTAATGCCCATCACCCAGTTACCTCATGCCCCACCTCCTCCCCTCCAGCAACCCTCAGTTTGTTTCCTACAGTTAAGAGTCTCTTACGGTTTGTCTCCCTCTCTGATTTCATGTGAGTATTTTTGACAGCTCACCTGTTTGTGCTAGTGCAGAGATTTTCTCTGTAAATCTAAGAGCAACACCCCAGAAGGTAGTTAGAGTAAATGAAGGTCCATATCTAAATCACCCTAGTATCTAACAAAATACAGATGCACAGGAATTACAATGAGGCTACTGAATGAGAACCTTGATGGTGTGACGAGGTATGTGAATTCTGGTACTGATGTGGTTTTGGAATATAGGTGAGATTCACTGGAGCCGACGACCAAGAAAGAATTCTTGAGACATCTTTGGTGCAAAATGGTGGTTTATTAAAGCAGGGGGACAGGACCCGTGGGCAGAAAGGGCTGCTGCACCCGAGTTGTGAGGGGCGGCTGATTATATTCTATGGGGTTGGGGGAAGCAAGGAAAAAGGGAGGTTTCAAGAAAGAACTTTCATATGTTAAAGAAGACTCACAGGACACCTGAGGCCTTGCCATTGTCAAGTTAAGGTTGTTTACCCCTCTTGTAAGGCATTAACATTAAGATAGTTGGGAGCTTCCTTGAGGAATGTTACCATTCCTCCTATCACAGGACCTTATGAATGGGCTGCTTGTTTAAAAGAAACTCAATTTATTTACATTTTCTTCTGCCTCAGCCTCCCTCAATTTTATGAAGGGGAGGGTGATGTTAGGGCCTCAGGAAACTGAGTTATGGGTCTGTGGAAGTTAGACTATTGATAAGAAAGCTTCTTCCTTATAAATCACTAGGACATTTGTAAACTGAAGGAGACTCAGGTCTTGCAGGATTGTGATCTCTACAAGTTAACTCTTTGTTTTTCCTTTAGGGCAGCCACCTAGGAGTGCCTGAGGAATGTCACAGATATCCCAGTGGGGGGTGGGAATGCAGGGTGTCAGCTTCCGCTTTGCCCTCAGCTTGCCTTCTGTTCCCTCATCAGTACACTTTTCTAGATGACACTGAATGTGAAAAGTTTGGATAGATTTAAGGCTTTTTAAGATGTCAAGAGATGGAGGATTCAACTTCAGTAATTAAATACAAGCACATTAAAATAATAATGGGTTCTATTTTTTTATTTCCAAATTAAAGATAACAATACATCATGTTAGTGAGTTTTAGTGAGTGCGCCGGGGGATATGATTTTATCAATGGTGATGTTAGGTTAACAATTATTGTATAAGATATTGTGGCATTATACATCAAAATGCTTAAAATATTTATATAACTTTGACTTACTAATTTTACCTTGACAAATATATTACAAGGATATAATCATGGTGCCAAATCACTTTTCAGTAATAACACAATGGTATTTAAAGTCTCCATATTTTGGTCAAGGCAATTATCTTTCCTAGAATATCCCTAATTCCCTTCCATTATAGAAATAAGAGCAGATACTATCTTACTTATCTTTTTAATCCTTTTGTAATTCCTTGGAACCCGTATATCCTCAGTGAGTGAAAATAAAAACTGCATCTGACTCTTTGGATCAAGAAAGTTATATGTCATATTGGTCTCCATATTTTCCTCCACAGATGTTTATCATGTACATCTTATTTTTTAATCAAAAAATAGATCCCTTGTTTTTAAAAATAGCCTAGTAGTTTACATAATGTTTGAAATAGCCCAGTAGTTTATATTTCCTTTCTTGCTTCTATTGTTTGTACAAAATTGGTCCTGAGAATAAATTCTCATGGAAGCTTGAATGCATCATATGCTAAGGATGTGTTACTCTCCAAGCAATCACTGAATTGAGCCAATTTTTGTTTGATTATTTGTTTTTTAATTAGTGTGGTTGATATACTGTCAACAACCTCCTGCCTCTCTGAAACGGCTTAGTGAGTTCATTTGGGTTTTATCTCAGAAGTTAAATTTTCCAAAATTACTTAGGGATTAATTAGTTTTGTGTTGTTTTTTTTTTAATTAGAAAATTGCTGTTGATTTTTGGGATAGTGTAGGAAAGTTCTTAGCTGCCTGAGGCCACATCCAGAATGATGATGGAATTTTATGTGCCCAAAGGAGGGCAAGTTGGGTATGTATGCTCTTCTTGATGGCTTGTGAGTTTATGAGCAATGAGACAAAAAGGAGGACGGGAATAAAGTAGCTCTGCCAAATTTTCTGTTTTAATTATTTTTAGTATTCAGTCTAAACATTTATTTGAATAATGTTTCTTGACATTTTCAAGTGAATGTACAAATGTATAATTCAGCAAGCAGTATCGAATTCTTACACTGTATTGAGGTAAGAAATAATACTTAAACATGCACACTCACACAAAAGATTACCTCAGATTGTTGAGGGCTGACAGACATGTTACCTAAGACTGAATGTCATTTTTGTAGCTACTTTACACAGAAAGACATCAATGGGCAAAATTTCAGGCAGATAGTTTTCATCTCTCTGAAAAAGAAATCTCCCAACATGCAAAGCTGCAGAGAAAGGAAATGTGCATTATTATAAAGTGGCAATTTCTGATTGGACATTACGCTTCATTAAATTTTAAATTTATGTAAGTTAAATTCTTTCTTTGTGGTGCATGGCTGTTTGTTTCAACAAATATGGTATTGTCAATTTTGTCAATTTTTAACAGTTGGAAAACATGTGCAGTGGTTATGTCACTGCAGTTAGACTATGCATACCTTTAATGACTAATGAAGGTAAGAACCTCTTTATTCCTTATTTGCCATTCGTATATCTTCTTTAGTGGAGTTTCTACTCAAATATTTTGCCCACTTCTTTATTGTGTTGTTTGTTTTCTTATTGGGTTTTGAGAGTTATTTTAGTATTCTGGATACAAGTACTTTCTCAAATATGTAATTTACAAATATTTTTCTCCTGGTCTATTGCTTGTTTCGTTCATTTTCTTTAGAACATATTTCAATAGAACCAAAATTTTCATTTTTATAAAGTCTAATTTATTAATATTTTCTTTTCATGAACTGTTTTTATTGATGTATCTAAGACTTCTTTTCCTATTCCAAAGTCACAAAGGTTTATAAAAACTTTTATAAAAAGTTTTATATTTGGGTCTCTGATCCAATTTTAGTTAATTTCTTAATAAATATAAGGCTATTTTTATGCATGTAGACATTCCATTTTTACAGCACCATTTTTTAAAAAAGACTTCTTATTCTATTGATTTGTCTTTAGACCTTGTCAAAAATTAGCTATGTTTCTGTGGGTCTATTTCTGAACTCTCTATTCTGTGCCATTGATATATATGTGTACAATCTCTCACTGTATTGAGTGTCTTGATTACCTCATCTTCAGAATAGGTCTTAAATCAGGTAGTGTGAATCTCCAACTTTTATTTTTGAAAAAATTATCTTGAATATTCTTGCTCCTTTGCCTTTCCCTATAAATTTTAGAATTAACTTGTTGCGGTCTGCAGAAAAATCTGCCATATTTTATTAGAATTGCATTGAATCTGTAAATTTATTTAAGAAAAATTGACATCATATTAATAAAGTATTTCAAGGCATAAAGACACATACATACCCAAATTGCCCACCTTTGGACACATGCAAATTCTCCATTACATAGTTTTAAAAATTTCATTAATGTTTTATAGTTTTCAGTGTACAAATCCTATACATATTTAACTTAATTTGTATGCACTTACTTCTTTTGGTACGATCATATATGATACTGTTTCTTTAATGTCAAATTACAAATGTTCACTGCTAGTCTATAGAAATGTATAAAAATGTGATTGGATTTTATATCGCAAATTTACTAATTCACTTATTCTAGAAGTTTCTCTGTTGATTCTTGTGTATTTTTTACTTAAATATTCATGTCAACTAAAAATATGCACTTTTGCACGTTAAGGAATTTCCTTCTATCCCTAGTTTGTTGTGAATATTTATCATGAAGTGGTATTGAATTTTGCCAAATACATTTTCTGCATCTATTGAGATGATTTATTGAACAGTTGTAATAATGAACAATATAACCAAAGAAGGGAAAAAAAAATGTTTTTTAAATAAGAAGATAGGGAAAGAACAACCAGGAAAAAAGTCCCATTTTTTATCACTTCTTAAATTTTAATTAGTTTTTTTTTAGTCCATATGTCTTCTAAGTCTATATATATAAGATCATGCTACCTACTCTCATAGACACCTACTCTCATTGCAAACACATATGCACACACACACCCTTAAAATGTATAATGTTCGAAATATGATAGGTATTTACTTCACTTGCTTATTAAATTACAAGTCTTTTTTTTTTAAGATTTTATTTATTTATTTGACAGAAAGAGACACAGTGAGAGAGGCAACACAAGCAAGGGGAGTGGGAGAGGGAGAAGCAGGCTTCCTGCTGAGCAGGGAGCCTGATGTGGGGCTCAATGTGGGGCTCGATCCCAGGACTCTGGGATCATGACCTGAGCTGAAGGCAGACGGTTAACAACTGAGCCGCCCAAGCACCCCACAAGTCTTATTTCTTATTAGTAGTCATATCTCTCCTAGTTAGTGTACAATACTTCAGTCTTCAACATATTCAATACTTGGTCTCTAGAGTTACTATGCCTTTCAGTGGCATGATGGCAAAAGGGGAATAGCATGGATGATCATATGTGAAAGGTCTTGGAACAAGCCTGGGAGTAGGATTCTTTCCTTTACATATCAATGGATGGCACTTAGTCACATGACTATGCTTACTGAAAATTAAGCTGGGCTTCGTGATTTAATAGTATGCCCAAGAAGAACAGAAGTTGAATAGCTTGGTAGTCTCATAGCCACCAATAATTCTGTGGTTGATTTTGAATAATAATATTCTAATAACTAAATTTACAAATACATGACTTGAAAATTTATGGGTTTTCTTTGTTTATTTTTAAAAACAGCAACCTATAAACACATAATTAATCATGTTAAAATAAATATAAAGTTTCCATTCTTTTATGAAATCCTGTATGATATTTGAGGCAATATTAACTTATATTTATGAATTATATACTTATGTATACTTACGATTTGCTTTTTTTATAGGAACAGGCTTAAATTTTTCTTCATAGTAGCATAGTTTTAAAAAACTAGCATAGAGGGGTGCCTGGGCGGCTCAGTTGATCAAGCGTCTACCTTCATCTTAGGTCATGATCCCGGGGTCCTGGGATCGAGTTTTGCATGGGCATGGGGCTCCTTGCTCAGCGGGGAGCCTGCTTCTCCCTCTTCCCATACCCTGCTGTGTGCTCTCTCGTTCTCTCTCTCTCAAATAAATAAATAAATAAATAATCTTAAAAAAAACTAGCGTAGAATGATTACCTCTTTCAATAAAATACTTAAACATTTGTTTTCTCAGATGTGAGGTTATAAAATATACGTGCACATTTGGTATTTTCTTGTGTGAATATAGCAGTACATATAAAATATTTATATGCATGCATGATCATTTTTACTGTTTTAATTTTTGGAAATAAATTTTAAAAGGTAGTATAATTTATCATCAAATATAATTTTGAAATTTTTATTTCATTTTTATTTAATATTGATCAATAAGCTGATGATAATATACTTACATTTATCTACATACCATTTTCAAAATTCACCATTAGCATGAGATCAGTTCCTTAAGGTTAAGTAACACAGAAAATGCTTCCCAATTTTTCTTCAAAGTACTATGGGTCCTTCACCCCTATTGTAATACTAAGAAAGAACTAAAAAAAGACCAAAGATATGTGTAAGTGGAAATATAGCTTGTGATGAAATTCAGTAAATTAGAAAAACTGAGCTCCAAAGATTTAAATATTAAAATATTGTGAGTAATTGAGATATTGCTGATATTACTATAATATAAATCAAATTACAGAAACTTACGTTTAGTGGAACCAAGGGAGTCTTTTGTAAATTATAACTGCAAATAAAATATTTGGCATCTAAGATGAGCCTAACATATTTATATGCAGTAGTCTTAGGGGAAAAAAATAGAACAGCATCATACTCAAATTATATATTATGCCAGACTGGATTTTAGTGTGTTTCAGAATACTTCAACAATGATACCAAGCACAACACTGGTACAGGAAAAATGTTATGCTAACCAGCATCCTATTTGTGCTTCATAATAAAATAATATTTACATTTAGATTTGGATTTTATTACATTGGTGTTTTATTTACACTTTGAGTTATAACACTGATAATACTAAGCTAAATCAAGTTTAGCCCAATTTCATTTTTCGCAAACTTCGCTTTTATGCCTATTTGCATAATTTCTAGCAAACAGTAATCGCAGTAATTCAGGTATCTATAACCTCCTCTAACCATGTCATTCATAATTGCAGAAAATAGAAATTAACCTTTTTAAGAGCTCAATAGCATAATATTGGTTGCTGTTACTGAAAAGGTAGCAGGTGTGTCATTGGGCAGTGGTCATTTGTCAACTTAAGTAAACCATAATGGGGGCATCAAGAAGAAAATTATGCTAATTTAAAAGTAACGTTTCTCAGTGCTATTATTAGTACTCTGTACCAGCAGAATGATAATGAGAACTAAATCATTTCTGAATTTCCAAATTTATTTATTTTTCTTACGGTAGAGTGTTTCTTAGATTCTTTTTTAGATTCTGAGTCCAGAATTAGACACATGGAAGGTGCTTAATAAATTGTAAATTAGTTGAATGTAACCTAAAGATTAGTCATGATTAGCCAATATGGTATTCTCTCATGTGATGGAAGTATTAATTTTTTATAAGCGTAACAATTTTCAGTATTTATGTTACTTAGATATTTAATAACACATTAGGACCCCTTCTCACCTTTTCATGTGTAAGTACATGCAATATGCAATTATTGGAAGAATACAAATATTCAAGTCTAACTGGTTTTGCATTTTTCTGTCTATGTCCAAAACCTGAAAAATCAAAGGATATCAAGTAGCATAATAATATGGTTAAATGCAGAATCCTCTCTACCCCCTCTACTTGGTGAAAGATCAGGCGAAGGATAAACAGTATCATATTTAATAAAATATCTAAGGTAGACATATGAGCCTCATGATGAGAAAGCCGAAGAACAGAGAAATGTCTTCCTCTGTTGTAGAGCTAAAAATGCAAGAGCTAGGATTTTCACACTGACTACTTTACTGCCAAAGACCATATTCATAATTTCTAAGCCATAACTTCTCAACATTTTTGAATCAATTAAGTTATACTCAGCAAAACTTCTGTGGTAAAATAAAGATGGTCACAAAGACTTTTCTATTCTTCCTATTGAAAGGTGGATTCTAATTCCCCTCCCATTGAATCTGAACTGGCTTTATGGACCTGCATGACCAATCGAATGTAGTAGAAGTGACATTGTGGAACTAGCAAGACCAGGTCATAAGACACCTGATAGCTTTCACCAGAACCCCTTGGAACACTCATTCTTGGAACTCTGAGCTGCCATGTAAAAGATTGACCATCCTGCTGAAGAGGCCACAAGGAGAGGACCTGAGACTACCTGGAAAGTATGAGTCCATCTGAAACCAGCTTTTCAGCTATCCCTTTCAAGGTGCCAGAATGACCACATTAGAAACGCCAGACCACCTAGCTGCCAGCTAACTAATACTGGATGACCCATATCAATATCAGGTAAAATAGAAGAATGGCCCAGCTGATCCTTGTCTGAATTTTTGACCCACAAAATCATAAGATATAATAAAATAGTTGTTGCTTTATGCCACAGAGTTTTAGGGCAGTTTTAAAGCAGAACACATGGAGACTACAAATTTTAGGATAACTAAGGAAAAATTCTCCACCACTTTTATAATAAAAGAAAGCATACATCAATAATAATAACAATAATAGTTACATATGGATGAGAGAGTGAATATTACAAATAATTTTGATTATGTGAATTAATCCTAGGCCAAGAAATTTGGAGGGATTTTTCACTGAAGTTTACTTTCGTTTGAATATCAATGCCAACCAGTTCTCAGATTAAGATTTGTAGCAAGTGATTTTAATCTATCCTGAAAAAAAAATGTTTTATGTTCAGTTGGATCATTTTATGTGAGTTTTATGCTCCATAATTCTATATTAATTTCTTTATGTGATGAGTGAAAAATGAATTCAACAGCTATGAAAAAAGGGGCATATAATCAAACCATTGGTCAAACCAGTCATGGGAAGCTCTCATATTTTTTCCTCAACTTTAAAAATAATATTTTGTTCTTAATGTGGTAGGTTTAGTCTGTGCTTCTATTAAATAAGCATACTCAACATTTTTTATAAAAATCATGCAAATAATATTTTGAAAAACATTATGTCTCTAAAAATTCATAGGTAGGAATATCTCTGACAAGTACAAGTAGCAGAGATTCAAAATGGAAACCCTAGCACATAAATCAACAAACATGTTTTTAGTACTCGGGACTCCATAGTAAGTAAAACATGAGAGTTGACTAAGATTCCTTCCAACTGACTGCTTTTAAAAGACATCTGATCTCCTTTTGGGGCACCTGGGTGGCTCAGTCGGTTGGGTGGCTGCCTTCCGCTCAGGTCGTGATCCTGGAGTCCCAGGATCCAGCCCCACGTCGGGCTCCCTGCTCAGTAGGGAGCCTGCTTCTCCCTCTGCTCCTCACCTTGCTCACTCTCTCTTGTTCTCTCTCTTGCACTCTCTCAAATAAATAAATTAAAAAAATCTTTAAAAAAAGAAATTTGATCTACTTTTGATATAAAGAGAGGACATGACTATAGGCTTTATAGAAACATATTTTTTTTCTTAAAATAAAAAACATATTTTTTAAAAATATTAATCATAGAATTCTCATCTTAATATAGTCAAAATTACAGGGGTATGTGGGTGGCTCAGTCAGTTAAGCATCCAACTCTTGATTTCAGCTCAGGTTGTGATCTCAGGGTTGTGGGATCAAGCCCAGTGTCTGGCTCCTTGCTGAGCATGGAGTCTGCTTGAGATTCTTTCTCTCCCTCTCTCTCTCCTTCTACCCCTCCCCCAACTCATGTGCATGTGCTCTCTCTCACTTTCTCTCTCTCAAATAAATAAATTTATATAAAATCTTTAAAAAATATGTATGTAGTCAAAATTACGTAAAATACAGACACAAAATTCCCTTGGAAATAAACAATGAGGATAATCTCAAATATCCAAGTTAACATTGAGCAAAACATCTTTCCCCACAGTATCATTTCATATAGGTTGAAGAGGGCATGACATCCAGTGAGCCCTTTACCTTTTCCTAGCAATCACCATGCAAAATGGGAAGAACTGCCACATTATTAAACAAAAATAAGTTTTCTGCTTCACTTTGAGATGAAGTCAAGTAACCATTTTGGGTGTCATGATATAGTTCTATAAAAAAAACAAAACACCCAAACCATAGAATCCTTAACTTCATGTCCTAAAGATGAAAGAAAAACAACAAATTATCATTATTCAAAAATCTTATATACACAAGAACTTGTATTTTCCTCTAGTAAATAGAGTCCATTATCTTTATCAATGTGATTAGCAATTTAAGAAAATTTAAGAATTGCCTCCACATTTCTGTCCTGAAAAATAAAAAATGAATAAATACAAATGAAAAGCACCTTATTCAACATATAATAACAACAACAACAAAAAATTGTTGCTATACCTCCCCAAGTTGAATAAGCTTATTAACACAACAAAGGGAAAGGTTATTATTGTGGTTTTTATGCAATGGATTCTATAATAACTTATTTTGAGGCTGGAAATATACTTAGAAACATCTGCTCCAAGTGTGCCATCACAAGATGTTTCATCACCTGCCTGGCTCTTTCTGGAACACTCTGGAGAGCATGTGGTTGTAGAAACTAGTGAAGTTCCTCCAACATATATGGTCATGATTAGTTATAAAATCCCTGGAATTCAGAAATAATCCAATTGACAGATAGTTAACCTATGCTCTCAGCAAATGAAGATCTCCCTGTTATTTCTATTTTTGAAATCATAAATAAAACTTAATTAATCTTCAAACCACAATTTGTCTGAACAAATGGGTCTTGGTGGCCTTTCTAAGATCCACAGTTTTTTCTTTAAGATTATTCTCAAGAGTAGGGGTCAACTCTTGCAGCAAGATCCATACAGTAGCATTTTCTATTCACATAAAATTGTTAAGGGCATTCTTAAGCATTAAAATTTTTTTAAAAAGCAGAAATGCATAAAAAGAGGATTCATTTTTGAGTTGGTTTTTGTTTTTACCCAGGGATGTCTATGAAAAATTAATTTCTCCAAGATGGAGACAATTCTATTTCTAAACAAGGATTAGGCCCCTGGGGCCACATAAATGTAGCAACATATGAATATTTATGCTCCACTTCCTGTCAGAATTATGAAAATAGTTTAGTATAAATATTATGACTTAGAATATTTGCACGGTGGTGTGGTGGTGCCTACGCAGATATTAGCACAGAGATTTGGAATCGCAGTGTCTAATCCAGCCAGCACGGCCTCTCTCAGCAGTCAGTGCCTGAGAGCTTGTAATGTTCAAAAGTTGTCTAAGAATGCATTCCTGTTAACCTAAGTGATGTCAAAAGAAATTTCATCTCTTTATGACAGAAACTGAAGGTGAGCTAGAAAAAGACAGCAGTGTGGCTTTACAGAAGGAATTCCCTTCTTAAAAATGGGATTCTTGGGGCGCCTGGGTGGCTCAGTTGGTTAAGCGACTGCATTCAGCTCAGGTCATGATCCTGGAGTCCTGGGATCGAGTCCCACATCGGGCTCCCTGCTCGGCAGGGAGTCTGCTTCTCCCTCTGACCCTCCTCCCTCTCATGCTCTCTGTCTCTCATTCTCTCTCTCTCAAATAAATAAATAAAATCTAAAAAAAAAAAAAAAAATGGGATTCTTAGGATTTGACCCAGCTAAGAAAAATAGAAACAAAATAATACTGAATTTTTTTAAAAAGATAGACTTGATTCCTCTCCACATGAGAGAAGATTGACAGCTGGCTGTCAAAATATTGATATGAGGAACCAGGCTTCTTCCAGCTTTCTCTTCCAGCAATGTTGATGTGCAGCTGTTGTCCATAGTTCCATCATGGCTACTCTGGCTCCAGGCATGATGTCTACTTTATGAGTAGAGCAGAGAGAAAGAGAGGAAGAAATGTTTGTCTCCTCTAAATTAAAGAGACTTAGCAGAGTCACATCAGCTCTTCCACTTACACCTCACTGGCCAATACCCAGTCACAAGGAAAGCTGGAAAATTTAGTATTTAGCTAAGCAATGTATACAGTAAAAAACTGAGGTTCCATTTGAGGAAAAAGGCAAGAATGGATATTTGGTAAAGAGCTGGAGTTTCTAGCACAAATACATAATTTCAATTAGTTTCATAATCATATACAGTTAACATTTATGATAACCACAGGGAAGGGGAGTGGCTTCTATGTGTTAATAAAATTAATTGGCTCAGATAAGCAAGCCACTGTAAAGCATAGAAATTGTCTTAACCAATTTATAAGTGTTGTGATGATACATTTTTTTCATTCAAAACCTTAATTTGCAACCCATCCTCCAATGAGAAACATACTATGAAAACATTTCCCTATTTATTATTCAAAACTTTCATATACAGCCTGCCCTTCGATAGTAAACATATTATTGAATATACTTTGAAAAAAAATGGTTGTTTATCCCTTGTCAGCTTTTATTTTGTCCACGACATACCAAAAAAATATTCAGTGACAGCAATTTGATTGCAGTCACAATTTGTTCTATTTTCTTCAACACCAAAACAGAAGGTATAATATTAACTGACAATTGCTCTCTGAATAAAGCGTAGCAAGGATCACACTCAGGTAGAAACTGCAATTCACATCTTTTTATTGTGGCAAATATACATAGTATAAAATTTACCATTTTAACCATTTTTAAATGCACAGATCTGTAGCATTAAGTACACTCTGATTAGTTTGCAACCATTATCACCATTCGGTTATAGAACTTTTCATCTTCCCCAACTGAAACTCGGTACCCATTAAACGCTGTCTCTCCATTCCTTCCTTCCCTCAGCCTCTGGAAACCATTATTCTACTTTATGTGTCTATGAATTTGACAATTTTAGTTACCTTATATAAACTCTCTCTAAAAAGTGCCAGATAATAAATATTTTCTGCCTTGTGGGTCATGCAGTGTCTGTTGCTCAGTAGTTATTCAGTTTTGCTGTTGAAACCAACTTCTGCAAATACTTAAACAGAATGTGTGGCTGTGTTCCAATAAAGCTTTATCTATGGACACTGATATTTGAATTTCATAGTTGTCAGGTATCATGAAATATGCTTTTGATGTTTTTCATTATTGAAAAATATAAAACTGAGCAGTTCTTTATCCTATAGCACTCTTTACTGACATCCTTAGAGAATCCCAACTAGTACTTCACATTTTTCAAGAGGCCACTAAGAAACCCTGACTTTCTTAGTTATTTTAGGAACATACACTAATGCAATATTTTGGTTTAAATATAATGTTTGTCCATAGATATCAAATAGCCATAAGATTTCCTAAGTTGCAAGCATTTTGTTTTATTCCTGTTTATAGTACCCATTTTTACTGTGATGTAAAATCCAGTCATTTGTATTTCTACTAAGATACAATAATCCTCAGATTCCTAGGGGGTAAAAAATCTTACAGGACATTCTATGTTTAAATGTACATCCTTCTTGGGGTGCCTGGGTGTCACAGTCAGTTAAGCCTCCCATTTTTGGTTTTGGCTCAGGTTGTGATCTCAGGGTCCTGCGATCGAACTCCATGCTGGGCTGCGGGCTCAGCATAGAGTCTGCTTAAGACTTTCTTTCCCTCTGCCCCTACCCTGTGCTCATGCAGGCTCTCTCTCTCCAAAATAAATAAATAAATCTTTATAATAAATAAATAAATAAATAAATAAATAAATAAATAAATAAATAAATGTGCATCCTTCTCATTAGAAGCTTAGAGTATGTTTGTCATCATTTTTGTTGTGGGGTTTTTTGTTTTTGTTTTTTTGCTTATTTCTTATCATTTGGTACATTCCAAATAGTAAAGTATTCAGAGTTCAATTTATGAGGCCTGAAGCTTTAGACATGATACTGTTTGGTTGAATAATTGACCATAGCAGTCTCCTAGCATTTTTCATCCCTGGCTGCAAACATATATGAAAAAAATATATATGGTTTGTTGTTTTACTATCAATCATTGTTTAAGAAAAAATATCAGACTGGAGTGGCTGGAAACAGCAGTTAACCTGATCACTCCAGGTCTTTCTGCCACCATTTCTCTCTTCTCCAAAAGGAAACCTTGTTGGTGTATACTCTTGCTTCTGTTAAAGGAGATTTTGAACAATCCTCTTCCTCCACTTTTTAAATAGCTTGCAATGAATATACACAGTCAAACCAACCCTTTTACCTATTCCCAAGACACTTTAAACATGCCTTAGATGAGCATAAATCCCAAAAGTTCAACAGCTAGAACTATGGAGCTTCCTTTGATATTTTCAGAAGGCTCCAGTCAGTGTGGACACTTAAAAAATTGTAAGAATGTTAGATTCTTGAGGATCTATAGAGTTACCTAATCATTACATTTTTGAATTTCAACCAATTATTTCCCACTACTCTTTCCCATTAATAAAAAACTTTACATGTAATCTGGTATGTTTTACATGGGATACTGGTTTAGCTAGGTCCCCTGCTAGGGGTCTCTCAAGGTTGTAATTAAGTGTTAATAAGGCCGTGTTTTCACCTAGAAGCTTGACTGGGGAAGAATGTATTTTCAAACACACTCAGATTGTTGGCAGAATTTGTTTCCTCATGGTTGGAGGACGGAAGGCTCAGCTTCTTTCCAGGTTTCTGCTGGAGGCCACCCTCAGCTACTAGAGGTTGCCCAAAGTTCCTTGCAGTATGGACTTTCTCACTGTGGCTACTTATTTCACTAAGCCAAGCAAGGAAGTGTCTCTAGAGTGAATCTGCTAACACAACTGAGTTTTACATAAGGTAACATAATCGAGGAAGTGACATCACATCAGCCTTGCTATATTCTGTTGCTTGGAAGCAAGTCACAGATCCTACCTACACTCAGAGGAGGAAATTATACAAGGTCACAAACACCGCAGAGTTTATCTACTACAGATCATTTTTTTAAAGATTTTATTTATTTATTTGAGAGAGAGAGACAGAGACAGAGATAGCAAGAGCAGGGAGGAGAGGGAGAAGCAGGCTCCGGCTAAGCAGGGATTCGATCCCAGGACCCTGGGATCATGACCTGAGCCTAAGGCAGATGCTCAACCGACCGAGCCACCCAGGCGCCCCTGCCACAGGTCCTTTGTAACACAGGAGAAGTTAATTGATACCAACAAGCAGGTAAGAGGCAGTTACTTTAATGAAGACCTTATGATATTATGGTTAAAAGAGTAAATTCTGTGGCTAGACTGCCTGCATTTACCTCCCAGGCCGGCCACTTAGCTGTGTGCCATTGGGCAGTTCATCTAACTTTATCGTTAACCACATAAACAATTTGGTATTTAAATACTGTTTGAAGATTTTTTTTTTTAATCTGTGGGAATCCTTATTAATAACAACAAACAAATCACAATCATACGTACTGATAACTTCTGCTCTTATCATAAAAAGAATAGGAAAATTAAAATAAGATGTTGTACGTCTATCACAACTTTGTACCCAAATAACTTATCAGTAAGGAACATTTTTTAGAGGTATCCATGAGCATCAGCACCGTAGAAAACAACACAATGCAAAGTGGCATTCCTGCCACAAGCATTTTTCAGTGACATAAATACTGAACCCACTGAGACATTAAACTATAATTTGGGATTCATGCTGCAGTGATTTTACTCTGTTGCATAGTCTGCTAGGATTTCCCACCTGTTTTTCCATAAAACAAAAAGTAGGAAACCATTGACATTCAAGTAGGTTTTTACTTAAATTTGTTTCTTATTTGAAACATCTAAAAAGGCAGGAGGTAACAGCTAAAAGAGTGAACATTCTGATGTTAACAAAGTGATTTTTTAAAATCTTTATTCTTCTGTTTAAATTGCAAAGGATTATCTATAAATGCTCTCGCATTGTACATATTATTTACACATATGACTTCTAACATACATTACCAACATTATTGGCATGTCACATTGCAATTTAGGCTGAGTGTTAAGTTGCATACATTAAAGTAACATAAAAATGAAGCATTATTATTTTATTCCTACATTTTTTTAGGCTTTTGAGTAATTCAAGAGTATATTAAAATAAGTTTGACATTTCACGACTTCCAAAGAATAGTTCACTCATTATGTATGAACAAAAATTGTGAAGCCTAACTACATTGTTTTATTACTGGCAAGTTGGTGGCATCATAGTTTTAGAAATCCCTGATGCCCTGCTAATTACTGTACATGGAATTAATATATACCTCTTGATCTCTTCTAAAGCAAACTCTATTTTTTCGCATTGTAGTATGCTCCTTGCTGATATCCAAAAATCACTGAGTATTCACTACCCTACACTCTCTCATGGTTCATTGTCATTACTTAAAAATATGTATTAATGAAAAAATGTTCTCTAATGAATATCTGAAGTTTAAGTCTTTTTTTTTTTTTAAATTTGAGAAAAAAAGCTTTCTTATTACTGAGCAGTTACTCCTTCTTTAAGACATTTAGGTCACTGCAAACTTGTGAGTTGGAAAAGTAACTCGTAGAATCATTAGGATGCTAAGATGTAAGAAAGAGAGGAGGAAAAGCACTAAGTATTAAGCATAATGATCTGCACCTGGTTTCAATCACGACTTTCTTCCCAAGCATCAGCCATTTTGGAATACAAATTTCGGTGCTTGCCCAGCTGGAACACAATGCTACTTTCCAGATAGTGGAAAGTCATTAAGAGTGCACAAATAGACCACAATATGATTTTGTAAGACTGATTGTTGAAAGTATGTTCAGTTTGTTCAGGACTACTTTTTTAAAATAGCCTAAAAGTAAATACGGAGACGATCATTTCATGGCTTGTCTGGGGTTGACTTACAAGGGATCTATAAATATAAAGAGTGATTACCATCTAATGTGGGAACATTGCTGCTGTCCGAAAATAAGCCTCCCTGTATGGCTCCATAAGGGTAAAAATTCTGCTACCAGGGGAACAGACTTGATTTTCCACTTATCTTTTAATGACTTCCTGCAGGCAAAAACCTGGAGCCCAAATCCTACTGACATCTGTTTGTTGGTATGGGTCTTATTTAGAAGCCCAGTACTAGATAATTATTCATTATTTGTTGGCAGTAGGGTTGTGCATCGCACAATGTTTTGCAACATTCAAGTTATAATACATACAGGAATAACAAAACTCTTCTCAATACATATATAGAGCAAGAGCAAAACAAATGGGAGAGCTTATAACAATTTATTGCTAGATAGTCACTGCTTAAAGTTCACATTTATCATTAACAAATGCAAGGAAAGAAAACTGTCAGCTTTTTCATCTTAAATCAAGTGTGACATTTTAATGATCAAGGACACTTCATGTTGTAATTTATGCTATTATATAAGTCATCCAGAGGAGTATTTTATTTTATCCTTAATATTTACTTTTAAGGCACTCTGATTTCACTGAAGAATAATGGGGTTTGAGTTAGAAAGAAATTTGGATTTTAGTCTAGACTTGACCTTAGGGATATTAGGAAAATCACTTAACCTTCTTAAACCTCTTTACTCATGTATAATTTGGTGATAACAATATTTATCTCAAAAGGTCATAGTGGAGAATAAGTTAATAGCATATATGACATCACTGTCTTAATAATGTTTTATTTTCTCCCTAAACTCTTCCATTACTTGCTTTGAAGTGTTTAGTTTGAGGCATAAGTCAGTGCTGACCAAGTGATATTTAGCATTGAAAGAACACCCAAGTCAATTCAATTTAAATATAGGTATGTGGGCCAACTACATGATGGAAATATTATTTAGGCACTTACAATGTGAGAAGGATCCAAATATGGACCATGTCTAGGGTAGATTTAAAAATGTCCCCCAAGATATCAGGACCTAATTCTTAGAACCTATGAATATTACCTTACATGACAAAAAATGTGATTATTTTTAAGAATTTTGAGATAAGGACATTATCCTGGATTAGGCATGTGAGTCCTGAATGCGGTCACATGTGTCCTTATAAGAGAGAAGCAGAGGCAGTGTTAATACAGAGAGAAGAGGAGACACACAGAGAAGATGATGTGTCCATGGTGACTGATGTTGGAGTAATCAGACGTAAGTCAAAGAAAGATGGCAGACACCAGCGGGAAGAAGCATGACACAGCATGAAACATGATTCCCCCCTGGACCCTCCAGAGGGAATATGGCCTTGCTGATACCTTGATTTTGGACTTCTGATACCCAGACTGTGAGAGAGGATATTTCCTTGGTTTTACATTATCAAGCTTGTAGTAACTCATTATAGCAGTGTCCAATATGAATACAGTGTTCTTTATTGTTTATAGCTAAATAGGATTGACTAACAAATCATCCATGACTTTGGAGGGGAAAAACACTAGCAGTTTGATCCAGTTGCTAGAGGACAATGAGGCAGTGACTATGCGGTCATAAATCTTCATAAATGTAATATTTGGGTGGGCATTGAAGGTTATATAGAGTTCACAGGAAAACAAAGAATGGAAGAAGGATATTCCAAATGTATTACATAAATGAAGGCAAAAAAGAAGTTTAAAAAAGTTAGATAAGCACAAGTTAGTGGTTGTTTTGTTTTTGTTTTTGTTTGCTTGTTGATTTTTTAATGTAAGTTTCTTCCACTGAAATGGAGGAACTGTGTGGAGGAAATTTAATTTTGAGACCCAGTAGTAAAGGACATAATGTAAAGTCCTGGGACCTGGATTGTGTATCTATCATGGATCAGCATGTGAGCAAAATGGAAAATGTTCTCCAATCTCTGAACCTCAGGCACTGCTGAGGTGCCTTCTTTTCATGTAATACATCTTCCCTAAAAAAGGACAGCAACTTGTCTAGTCTAGGGTACACTGTATGGTACAGAGTAGAGTGGATTGGAGGCTCGAACAGTGTACAAGGCATGCAAGTATAATGAATAATGGGCACTTTAAAAGAAAAGAAAGCAGTTATGTTAAAGAGAGAGCAAGATATGGTTAAGATTCCCAACCACTCATTAGCGCAAAGAAACTGAAGAAGCAACAAAACCACTTATTTGTAGATGTATATGTTAATAGTAGTTTTGTTGATGGTATGTGGTGAGTTATGAATGGATTCATCATATTAAATTAACTGTTTAGTAAATTACATTTATTTAATGGCTTTGGGTATGGTTCATGTATCCAAAGGGAACATTTGTGGTGTTTTCCCCAGAGTTAAAATAACTATTCAGGTATTTTCATGAAGAACGGTATCTCTAAGGGCATAGGGCAGAAAAAAAACAGCCAATGTTTTGAATGCCTGCATATGCAGATTAGGTAGGTACTATAGTACCCTTTTAATAAAAATGTCTCAACCACTTTTATTTCTTTCTAATTTTGAAGGAGCTTACTCATACAGAAGGAAGGATATCTGCAAATTTATTGAGGCATGAAGGGCACAGCCTTTTAGGAAAAGTAGAAAGAGAAACCAGTGTTAGCAGAAAGGGTGAGTGACCAGGATAACAATAGAAAAGACTCGGGCGCCTGGGTAGCTCAGTCGTTAAGCGTCTGCCTTCGGCTCAGGTCATGATCCCAGGGTCCTGGGATCAAGCCCCGCATCGGGCTCCCTGCTCAGCGGGAAGCCTGCTTCTCCCTCTCCCACTCCCCCTGCTTGTGTTCCCTCTCTCGTTGTGTCTCTCTCTGTCAAATAAATAAAATCTTAAAAAAAAAAAAAATAGAAAAGACTCAATAGTCATTTGCAGCAATATTGAGATCTTATACAGCAAGCTGAAGGGTTTAGAAGTGACACATGTAGGATGAATTAAAGGAGAAGTGGAGCAGAGTAACCATGAAAGGCAAAGAAATCTAAAACTACTAAATAATTTTAGACAAGAGAAAATGCAGGCCTGAACTAAAGAGCCATGCTACAAAAAGGATATCTAATATGTAGTATATAGGGCTCATTTTGAGGGCCCCGTGGAATGAGAAAATGAGGCAACAAATTCATACCTCCTTTTTCCCCTCAATATACTTCCTGATCTGATTAATAATAGTAGTTAGATCTCCAGGTTTGACTATATCAAATATTCATAAAATCATTGAATTTATCCCTGATATTTAATATGCAGTAATATATAAGCAAACAGAACTCTAAATGATAATCTATACAAAGAAACAAAAACTGAAAGCTTTTATTTTTCTCATCAAAGTATATAGGGTTGTCTAAACTAAAAGTACAAATTTTTCAGATAATATTGTCCCCTATAATAGTTAGCAGAGAGAGCAAAATTGTCATTTCATTATAAGCCAATCCGGGTTAAAATGTAAACCCTATCACTTAAGAAAAAATAAATCATACTGATAAACATATAAGTGGAAAAAGTTAAATTTTTGTAACTATTAACTCATCAGCAGGGAATAGAATTTTGTGCAAAGAAAAATATTAGAAAGAAATTTTATTGATCTGGAACAGTAACAAACAAACACGAGGTGGTTTTTTGTTTTTTTTGTTTTTTTTTTCTGAAATAGCCACGTTTTACAGCATGCATTTCTTTTCTGATTTTTAAAACATTCTATTGATTTAAATATATGGTACATGCAGTAGCTAGATAAAAGCTCATTAAAATTAAATGAGACTTCTACCAATTACAGTTAATTGTCAGAAAAGCAGTTGGCTTTGGGAAGTTAAAATTATTGTCTAGAAGCTATTCTGAATAACTGTTGAGATGAAAGAATTTAAAATTAATTTTTCATTTACCACAAAAGATCTAGATAGAATAGATTGTATTTATTGGTTTTGGCTAATAATAAATTGTTTTATCCTTATGGGAAAATATTTTAAATGCTTGGCCACCAAGAAAGTTTGGAGTTGATTTTTCAGTTTAAAATATTGGTAGAACTCAAACTATATTTTTTATGCCAGCTTTACAAATAATATTTAGAAATTACATTAGTAGTGTGCATATTAGAGATTTTTTTATACTTTTAAAAATACGATAGTGGGGCTCTGAGTGGCTCAATCGGTTAAGCATCTGACTCTTGATTTTGGCTCAGGTCATGATCTCAGGGTTGTGGGATCGAGCCTTGTGTCATGCTCCTCGCTCAGTGGAGAGTCTGCTGGAGATTCTCTCTCTCTCTCTCTCTCTGCCCGTTCCCCTCAATAAATAAATCTTTAAAAAAATATGGATATGATAGTTTCAAATATCATTATCCTATGATGATATTAAAATATAAGAGTGTACATGAAGTAGATGAAGGATAAATTAGGATTAGAAGCTATTTTCAGTTTTAACTGTCCAAGAAGCTGTTATAAACAACTTTCTAGTGACAGTGAAAATTGCGTTAGTGGTTTTAACAATGTACTTTAAATATAAACATTAGAGGATAATGTCAAATACCAGAGATGGAGATTCCACAATTGAAGTAGCATTCGTGGAGGAGAAATAATTCACCTCTAAAGCCCATTTGAGAGAAGTTTCTATATACAGTGTATCCTTTAAGCCAACAACTGTCTATTCTTCTATGTACTCTCAGAATTTGGCATTTTGGCTATTATGTAATAATAATATTGTCCATTACATCAAATCTGTTCAGTAAATATTTAGGAAAGTAATAGATGAGCTTCATGAAGTTATTTGCCAGGCACTCTTCCCCAGCAAAGAACTCTTTCCCACAGAATTTCTGTCCTAGTAAAAAAGGAAACAAGATGAGCCTCGGGATTGGCATAGTCCACCAAGCAATATTACATTTCATAATTATAGATGAGTCAGCTAATGATATCATGGAATGGAAAAATTCTGGTCACCACATCTCCTACATACTTTTTTTCTTCGAAGCATTGTCAGTAAAGTAGGGAAAAAGGCATGAGTGCTCTGGAGTTTTAAAAAGGTTCATGTTGCTACAGGAATTAATTATAATTTGTATATCAATCTGAGTTGATATTACTGTAAGGTACAGTTGACCTTTGCTTTTTTTCTAAACATTTGTGTTTGCTTTCATCTGCAGATTTTTTAAAATACTATTAGAGAGGTTGCTTAAGCTTTTAACCTTATGTTAATCAAAGTAAGAATTTATGTACCAAAGATAATTAGAAGATGAGAAAATGAACTTCCAGCTAGCACATCAGCACTTTTGTATAACACTTAAAAACCAGACCTACCTGTTCTTCCGTCCTCTGACCCTGTGTCAATTCTTCTTATTACTGGATTGTATGGTGATCTACCTAGACCACCTCTCACACCTCTCAAAAATGAGGCATCTATCCCCCTGCTGCTAGGAATATTTAACAGTTGATGGTTCATAGCTGCAGGAAAATTCTCTAGGAAATACCCTTGGCTTCAGAAAACTGCCTCACCAAAGGAAACTTCTCTCTGAAGAGCAATGCCCGATCAGCGATTGAAGTGAGGCTACAAACTGGAACAGTTCGGAGGGGCCATCACAGCTCCAGAGCTCAGCCTAGGATGACTGAGCTTCAGATGTCCTCACATTATAAGATAGCTTCTCCCTTCACCAGCACTGCCTACTTCACTTCCTTGTGAGTATATCTTCCAAGAGAAATCCCCTCTAATCTCCAAACAACTCCCCATCTCAAAGTCTATTTTCAAAAAATTCAGTCTCAGACACTATCCTTCGCTGAACCAAGCCCAACCCAGCTAGCAAGATTGCTGAGGCAGTGAACTGCGTAGCAGCCAATCTCCCTGGCACAGAGCAGAGGAAAGAAAGGCTGAGAACTGAGTGAAAGTGGGGTTGGGATACAAATGCTGAACAATAAAACATTATCAACAAAATTTGGAGGAGTCACTTATGTTTTGCAAATTATGACTTTTTTTCTTGCTAATAAGTTTATAGCAAATTTAAAAAGGCAGCCCTCCAGTTTCAGTCATACATAGGAGATCATTCTAACGAACTTTTCCCATAAATACGTGCATTTTTATACACCTTACTCCACTGAGTTTCAGTCAGTATCTAAATATGACACCAATAATTATGTCATGAGATGTTCAAAGCTTCTCTTTTAAATTTTCTGTTTCTCCCCAAGACTTCTGATTATATGAATGTAAGTGCAGATAAAAATGTTTCCTAAATTAACTGTGGCGATGCTAAAAGACCCTATCCAATGTTCCCTTAATTGTAGACATAAGGCATATCAAGATGGGACATGAGAGGGGCACCTGGATGGCTCAGTCGTTAAGCGTCTTCCTTCGGCTGAGGTCGTGATCCCCGGGTCCTGGGATCGAGCCTTGCATCGGGCTCCCTGCTCAGCGGGAAGCCTGCTTCTCCCTCTCCCACTCCCCCTGCTTGTGTTCCCTCTCTTGCTGTGTCTCTGTCTGTCAAATAAATAAATAAAATCTTTAAAAAAAAAAAAAAAAGGATTTAATCCTGGGGTGCCTGGGTGGCTCAGTCGTTGAGCGTCTGCCTTCGGCTCAGGTCATGATCCCAGGGTCCTGGGATCGAGCCCCGCATCGGGCTCCCTGCTCAGCGGGAGGCCTGCTTCTCCCTCTCCCACTGCCCCTGCTTGTGTTCCCTCTCTCGCTGTGTCTCTGTCAAATAAATAAAATCTTTAAAAAAAAAAAAAAGGGACATGAGAGAAGTATAAAATGGTGTTTTAAAAACCCTGTTCCATAATGCTGAAAATGGTTCTACTTTTCAACAGTTATAATTCTATGATTTAGACACATAGCAGAGAGAGACTGTTCCAGATCAAGTAGGATAAATGAGGTAGATGAAGCAACAATAGGAAGAGCATAACTCGATAAGCCGACGACTTAAGGTACTCTTTCATGAATCTCACTAACCTCACAAATGTCAAAAATAAGGAGAGACTTGCACCCAAAGAGGAAAAATAGCAGAGGTAGTGAAAAACCTTTTGAATCAATGGATGACTTAATCTTGCTTCATCTATCCTTCCACTCTTGATCATTCAGCAAATAGATGGTTGCTTCTATTAAAAGGTAAATTGAAAAAATAAATAAATAAAAATAAAAGGTAAATTGGACTGACAGACATTGTATGTTTTGTTTGTTTTTTAACATGGGATAAGATGTTTATACTGATGTGTTGACCCAGGAAAAAGAAGATGATTTTTGATCAGATAGTGAAGAGAATTTCTCGAGACACATCTCTGTAGGTAAAAGTGGTGGGAACATGTATATTAGGTTAGAGCATGGAGAATACATCTTTGGTGAAAGGTATAGCATTAACATAAGGTAGAGATTCTGGTAGGTGATTAGTTATGTTGTAAGAGATTTCAGAAGGTTTTATATATACGTATTTTTATATATTATATTTATATTTTATATATATTTCTATAATATATATAGTTTCCATTTTTGGAAAAAAAAAGAGAAAGTAAAATGGTCTGCTCTAGGTTTTTAGTTATTGTTTTATTTTGTTTTTGGTCAGCCTTTGCCAGATTGAAGAAGTTCTCCTCTGTACTTACTTTGCTAAAAGATCATGAGGTTGTTATTCTTTTTATGATGAATGAATGTTGAATTTTTATATAAATATTATTTCTGCTTCTACTGAGGTGAACACATTGTTTTATTCTGTAATCAGTTCAGATATTGACTTACATTTATTGATTTTTAATATTAAATGAAACCTGCATTCCCTGAGATACATCAAATTTGTTCAAGATATATTTTCCTGTTCAGGTGTTTTCTGATTTGGGCTTGCTACTTTTTTTGAGAATTTTTGCCCCTGTGTTCCTGTGTGAAATTGGCTAGTAATTTTCTTTTCTTATAATATCCTTGTCAGATTTTGGTGTCAAGGTTTTCAAGCCTCATGAAATGAGTTGACCTTTCTTGTTCTATTCTCTAGAAGAGCTTCTGTAAGATGAAAAATATTCCTTTCTTATTTGTTTGGTTACAAAAAAGTCAAACCATCATGACTTTGAGTTTTACTTGTGGAAAAATATTGATGACATTCAATTTTTTAAAAAATATAAAATACTCATTTAATTTTTTATTCCACAGTCAATTTTGGCAAGTTGTTTATTTTGCATCTATTTTCAAATGTATTGCTATTAGACTATTCATAATATCCTTTTATATTATCTGTTTAAACTCTATTCCATCTGTACTCATTCATTCTGTCATTACTGGTATTTATATATTTATACCTTTTCTTTCTTTTTTTCTCTTCATAAGTAGCAATTATTTTGTCAATTGTACTATTCTTTTAAAGAAACTTTTTTTTTTTTGCTGCATTGTACATTTCTATTTATTTTTCTCTTAAATATAAAGTTTCAGTCTGTCTACTTTTTTGGATCCATTTTGCAATCTTTTCAGGTAATACTTAATTTCTAAGTTATGCATTTAAAATTTAAAATTTCTTCAAAATGCTGCTTTAGCTATTTCGAACAAGATTTGGCATGCATTATTTTGTTATCCATTAAAATATTTTCTTAATAAATTCACGCATTTTGTAATATCCAAATATATGGGGATATATTATTTATAGTTTACCATTGATTTGTAATATAATTGCACTATATTTAAAAAGCATATTTTGATCTCACTGTTGAAGGTTTTTATGATTTGCTTTTGGGTCTAGTATTTGGTAAATACTAGATATTTACAGTGTTTGCAAATGCACTATGTATGTTTGAAAAATAATGTGCAATCTAGAGTTACTAGGTGTAATATTCTAATTTTTCCATTAGGTCAAAATGTTTCATTATAATTGTTCAAGTCTTCTACATCCTAACTTAGTTGGTCTACTTCCTAATTTTTTCAATTTAATATCTATTTTTATATAGCGTTATTTTATTTTTCTAATGAAATAAATTGTATCTATTTTAGAGATACTTTATTGATTTCCAAAGAAAGTTGAGCGAAGCAGGTAATTACAGAAAGAACACACTTTAGCTACCTTCCCATGAGCAGCTATAGATTACAGACAAGTGAATGTATTTGAATCTATTAAAACAGATTCAACCAACTTCTATTTCTGCCCTACCGAAAAGTTTACTTACCACATAGCAGTGAGAGAATTTCTTTTAAATACAGGATACCCTGGTCATTTGGATTTCAGATGATGAATAATGTTTTACCATAAGTGTGTGCCATGTAATATTTGGGACATAATTATTTTTTAAAATGTATTCATTGTTTATCTGAGGTTGAAATATAACTGGGCAGCCAGTGTTTCTTATTTGCTAAATCTAGTAAGTTCCTCCTCTGGTCAAAACTTTCCAATGGCTTCCCTTTTCACATGGAGTTAAAAGCCGAAGTAAAAATGAGTTGTGGACATGGTAATACATGCTCTGACCTTGGACTAATTCTCTGGTCTCACTTCCTATACTAACCTCCCAGTATTACTCCAGAATATCCACAGTGACCTTGCTATACCTGGACTACACCAAACACACTTCTGTCCCAGGCCCTGCTGTTTCCATTCTCACTTCCTTCAGGTGACTATGAAAATGGATCACCTTTTGAGAGAGTCCCTCTCTGACCAGCTTATATAAAATAGCAATCATTTCCATATTTCCTGCCCTCACACTCTTATCTTTCTTTGGGATACTTATCACCATCTGATGCTATCTAATTATTTTTCTGCCTCCCTTCCAATTAGATTTAAGCTCTACGAGGTCAAAGAATTTATTTTGTTCACGATTGCATACATAATGCCTAGAACTGCACCAACATGTAATAGGGGCTCCATACATTTTTGCGGGTGGAATAAATAGAATAAACAATTGCCTACCTAGAAAGTAACACAATGTTTCTTATTTATAGTATTGTTTTTCAGTGTACTATCATTCTAAGCATGGTATATACAAGTCAAAGGGATTCTATTAAGAGAATTAAGGTGATATAAATGATTATTTCAACCCAAATTATATTGAAACTTCAATTAGAAAAATTAATACTTATTTAGATGGGGAGACATCATTTATCTTCATGTCTTCTTATGATTTGCTTAAAAATTATTTAAGCAAAAAAAAATAAAAATTATTTAAGCAAATAAGTAAGAGACATTGAAATTAATGACACTATCATTCTACCAGATAAAGTGTTGAAAGCAATTAAGATTGTATTACAGGGGCACCTGGGTGGTTCAGTTGTTAAGCATCTGCCTTCAGCTCAGGTCATGATCCCAGGGTCCTGGGATCGAGCCCCGCATCGGGCTCCCTGCTGAGCGGGAAGTTTGCTTCTCCCTCTCCCACTCCCCCTGCTTGTGTTCCCTCTCTCTCTCTGTGTCTCTCTCCTTCAAATAAATAAATAAAATCTTTAAAAAAAAAAAAAAAGAATGTTTTACAAATTGGTTTTGAATTTACTCATGCAATTATTTTGGCTCTTGCCAATATTTTTATAAAGCTGTACATAAGCTTTTATGTTCTTTAAAAACCTGATTATAAGTTCTTTTAAATAATCAACATTTTAGGGGCACCTGGGTGGCTCAGTGGGTTAAGCGTCCGACTCTTAATTTCAGCACAGGTCATGATCTCAGGGTCCTGAGATCCAGCCTTGTGTTGGGCTCCACGCTCAGTACGTTGTCTGCTAGGGATCTTTCTCTCCCTCTCCCTCCCCCCCCCCAAATAAATAAATAAAGTCTTTTAAAAATTCAAAATATTACAGAATATCAGACTAAAGTCAGAGATGCATATAAACCTGTCCTTACAAATGATGAAAACTAGCCTTACAAGTCCAGTGAATCTTACGATTGTGTTTTTAGAAGCTACTCTGAGATTGGGGTTGGAGTTCCAAATAACAGCTCATTCAGGTCACTCTCACATGCCAAGGCATAGCGTCTAAAGAATAATATAGTGTTAGAGTGGTTGTGCCCAGAGCCTTATAACTTCAGCTACACACTGTCCCATCCCCACTGTATAAACAGTCAGACCATTGAGTTTCCACAGCCACCAACAAAGGCCTCCACTTTCCTCAAGGTGAATTTCCTTCCCTCTTAAGAATTTGGATAACTTTCTTTCCAGAAGACATGAATTAGAAGTTTCCCATCCTATCACAGACGTTTCAAGAATATTGAGGGAAAGAGGTCCTGATATCAATTACTTTCCTCCCAAGAGGCTCCTTGATCATGTTGCACAGATGACCATAATTTAGTGTCTAGCATGGAAATCCAAGAATATATAGAGTAGTGTCTTTGTTAACCTAGAAATGTCTTTACTCTCTTCTCTAGGGAAATGAGTGCTTACTTGCTTTATATTTGCACAACTAGAGAAAGGTCATTCAAGGGAATGCTACGTAAGGAAAGTGTGGGCTCTGCCATAGTCCGATTTTTATGAGTAGTGCCCCTTCCTAGGTGCTCTGTTATATCATCATGAAAGTTTAATCGAGGAAACATGGAAATACAGCTTTATTTTTTTTAAAATAGCTACCACATTTTGATATCTTAATTTAAATACTGTTAACATTCACTCTAACACTAGATTTGAAATATGCATATGAGAATAAAGATTAAAGTTTAGATCTGGCCTATTTTCAGAGTAGAGACTAAAATTTGTTGAAAATATTTCTAAAGGTTTTGGGTAATCTAATTATCATGTTATTAAAATGCTGCATACGCAATAAAGGAGAAAAAAACAAAATTGCCTATTTATAGTACTAAGAGACTCTTTTCAAATATAACTAATATTTGTTTTGAACAAAATTGTTATAGAAAACTTTAAGTTGCATAAGATTTTATAATATCCCCACAATTACCAGGCAGCACCACACTGTGGGATGACTATATTTTATTTCATATGTGGCACTTTTTGGGGGGATGGGGGGTGGAAAAGACCTCTTAATTATCCTGATTTGGAGATGTACCCTGTGGCTTAAATTCTTGCAATATTTCTGAAGGTATAAGTAAAATAGGTTAGTTCAAGATGCAAACAACAGTCAGTCCCAAGTTATTTCTCATGATGGAGTTTATTGCAGGGAGAATACAAAAAAAAAAAAAATAGAAAGCGAAAGACGTTTTTCAGGAATTACAGATGCAGGGTTTACCAATAACCTCAGTTCAGGTATCACCTTGGCATTCCTGTTCTAGCGACATACACTCAGTACTGATTCTACTACCTCTGTTTCTGTGCTTTCTCTCTCCATATTACGTTTAAAACTCCCAAACAGAAAGGATGTGATTGAACCGTTTTGTCACCATCACATCGAGATCATGCCTACTGGGTGTATGTCCTTGTTGGTTTTTTGCTTTTCCTTTTAACAAGGCATGCTCTTAAATCGGTCTAAGATCGCCTTTTGTTTAAGATGTGATTCCTGCTTCAGTTATTTTTTTTTAAAGATTTTATTTATTCGACAGAGAGAGACAGACAGAGAAGGAGGAAACACAAGCCGGGGCAGTAGGAGAGGGAGAAGCAGGCTTCTCGCTGAGCAGGGAGCCTGCCGCGGGACTCAATTCCAGGACCCCGGGACCATGACCCAAGGCGAAGGCAGAGGCTTAACGACCGAGCCACCCAGGCACCCCCGTGCTTCAAGTTATTGGTGGAGTCAGAGTCAAATGTCAAATCAAAGGACCATGTGTGTGTTATTTAAAGTTTCAAAGTCTATTTAGTACTCTAGACATATTTAGTCATAAGCATGGAAGACATACATTATTTTGATACATTTTCACTTAAATAAGTAGTGCTTATGAAGAATCAAACAATAACTTACAAATTCTTACTGACTAAAAACATCATGGTCTTCCAGTAATTGTTACTTCTGTGGCCTTCTTAGAAAGCATTAGCAATGCAAATGCATGTTATTTAGATATAATCTTTCACTTAAAAAAATATTTTTCAGTGTTTATGAACTTGCTCTCTTTTTCATTTTTTTCATCTTATCAGCTTTAATAAAAAATTTAAAAATGTACTATCTTCAATTTTGTGGAATGTTTATCAGAGTCATAGCTTGTACGTATTTACAATAATGTTATAACTATAATAAACCAAATATTTTGTAATAAACATAGGCATTTATCAATTGGCACTTATATAAAAGTGTTAATTTGTTAGAATTTTTACAAAGGCAGATACAGACAATGAATTTGTCAAATAAATATCCCCTGATATCAAGATTTTCATACCGATTTTATAATAGTTATAATTCTTGACACAATGGTTGTCCTTGTTCCTAAAAGAAAAGGGAAAACTTAGCAGATGGAGTAACAGCTGACTGAGCCTGGGAAAACCAGGTAAATAGGAGTCTCTCAGATCCTCCCTGACTAAATATCCTATATGTTATTTCCATGCTACCATGGGCATTTCACAGAGAGATAAGGACCTCTTCCAACGTTGACATTAGCACAAATTCAGCACAGGCCCCACTGCTCTGGAAATCCCAAACAAATCTAAAGGGCTTTACTGACTCCCTGAAAAGAGTTTTAACCCCAAGAGAGGGCAAGGCACAGACAGAAATCTTTTTCTTTTTCTTTTTTTTTTTTTTAAAGATTTTATTTATTTATCTGAGAGAGAGAATGGGAGGCAGAGCATGAGAGGGAGGAGGATCAGAGGGAGAAGCAGACGCCCCGCTGAGCAGGGAGCCCGATGCGGGACTCGATGCGGGACTCGATCCAGGGACTCCAGGATCATGGCCTGAGCCGAAGGCAGTTGCTTAACCAACTGAGCCACCCAGGCACCCCCAGACGGAAATCTTTTGCAGGACTTAGCCATGACTATAGACGAGTCCCACTAAATAGTGCCAAGCTTGTTATTGCAATCCAGGACAGATGATATGACCATTTCTAGGTTCACTCGATCATTTGTAGTCCTCCCAGCTCTGAACTTTGAGCTCAGCAAATGTTTTTATTTTCCAAAAAGGCAGACTTCATAAAACGATAGCTCGCAAGTCTAATTTTCACTATGGACCTGAGAAAAGTCTAATTTGAAATTCAAAAATGATCTGTGACATTTTTTTTGGCCTATGTTGTGTTCGTTTCCCTGGAGGCAACACTTACTATGGCTTTGTAAATCACGGGATGGTGAGTGTCTAAAATATACACAAAGAAGGATTTTTGTTAAGTAGTTTCCTGTGTTATTTGGTTCCACTAGTCTCAATAATTGTAAATACCAAAAGGCAGGAATACAAGATATTCATAAATAATTTTCAGTAAAAAGTAAACATAGTGACAGACTCAAGTAAGAGTTTGGTCCAATAATGTTGTGACCTTATATGAAACAACTGTATTATTTTATTTTGCATACATTTTGTACAAATTGAAAGCAAAAATCTGGAATGCAGCCCACCGAACCAGAATGTTAATTCAGTCTTTGTCTAGAATTTAAATTCAAGATTTTTATTAGAGTGGAACAAATCTAACCACTGTAAAAAAATACTGTGCTAAGCACTATGTCTAAAGAGACGACACTCTTGAAAGGTAAATAAGGCAAGCACAGGGATAAGCATAAAAACATAAAGAATTAAAATTATTGTAGAAGTTAATTAAAAGAACCATATCATTGGAGAGAAAGGAGTAGTAGATATGATGGGCCTCTTTTTAAGCCAGACTCTAATACAGGAGATGTCTTTTTGATAAGCTGGCTGCTTCTCTAAATATCTTCAGAGAATTTCCTTGACTTTCCTGTGAAGAAGGGGATTTTACTCAATATGTAGGGTAGCCAATCCCATGACTGCCCGGTGATGAGAATTATTAGAATTGTTTAACATGACATCTTAAGTTACTCTTTGATATACTGTGAGTTACGAATTCCTTGGACTTACCTGCCATAAAAATCCTGAAGGGAGTTTATTATGTAACAAAACATCCTTCACCTGAGACTATTCCAATCTGCATATTACAACAATAACAAAAGTGTATATTAGCACTCAATCTTGACACTTTGTACTATACTATGCAAACAAACTTTTAGCATGCCTAATATTTTATAATGTCAGAGCATACAGGAGATTCCTCTTACTATCCCAAATGAGAAAGGTTAAGTTGTAATTGATACCAACACTGTCAGTCATCTTGGGTATGTGGGGGAACATATAGTTTCAGGTAGAAAAATAACAATGAGTTGTATCCATGCAGTTGGCCCATTAACCAAGCTCTTCCCCCCACCTCCTTCTAAGATGGTGGGTGGCACTGTGGGTTCCCTAGATCTGCCTGGACCTTTCATACACACAAAGAGAAACAGGTCTCACCAACGGAAGGCTAAGAAAATTCATGTTTTAAAATGTCTCTGCACAACAGAATAATTTTTAAGCAAGGAAAAATACCGAGCCAGCACCAGCACGGCACATATTTCATATTTCTAAAAGTATTACACATATCTATTGTTAAAGTTACATCATTGAATCTTAATTTATTCTCCACCCTGCTGAATCTCTTGAAGGAAAAGCAGTCCTCTCTAGCTAACCCCTTTGTCTAACAGCCCATAACATCATCTCCATCATGTAGGTTTTCCACATGCTAACAAACCTCAAGAACTTATAAAAACCTGTTTAATTTGGGTGCCTGGGTGGCTCAGTTGGTTAAGCGACTGCCTTCAGCTCAGGTCAGGATCCTGGAGTCCCAGGATCGAGTCCCACATCGGGCTCCCCACTCAGTGGGGAGTCTGCTTCTTCCTCTCACCCTCTCCCCTCTCATGCTCTCTCTCACTCTCTCTCAAATAAATAAATAAAATCTTAAAAAAAAAAAACTGTTTAATTTATAATTATGAAACTTGGCATTCTCAGCCCCAAACTACCGAAAATTAATGTAGCAAAAGCAATAGTTAAAACAAGAAACAAAAGAAAAGTAAAAAGAAATAATTTAAAAATAAACTTCTATTAATTTGCTAGTGCTTAACTATTTATTAGAAAATGATATAAATAAACATAATTTATATGATAATTTGAATTGGTATTTTCATTGTATATAAGGCTATTATTGATTACTAAGAATGACTTTATAATACTTAAGCTTATTCTAGAGCTTAGATTTTTCCTGATTTGGGGGCTGTTGGTGTATCATTGGCAAACCTAAACCATTTTGATTAGGATTAAGATAACATTGTGCTTTTATTTTAAGTAGGTTAAAGGGGTCACAAGTATAATTAAGGCATGGTACAGCTGTTACTTTTCTAAATCACTTTAAGGGAATTGAAATAATTTAGATGGAACAAGGGACTATTGTAGATGACACATTTCCTCAGCTCAGACGTCTTTTAGCCCTCGCCTATCATGGAAACCATCATAGATACTAACTAGAGTAAGATAGGCACCATGGCAGAACAGCCGAGGTTAGAGGTGGCTAATGACATTTTTGATAACAAGGCACCTGGAGGAGGTGATTTTTTCAGATGTCATCTGCAAAACAGTGCATATTATCTGACACCCTTTAGCGTTCAGCATATCAAAAATAACAAAGTATCTTTTTAAATTTTTGAGTAATTTGTACATATTCTATGTTTTATCTAATGCCTTTTATTTATTTATTTATTTATTTATTTATTTATTTATTTTTAAAGATTTTTTATTTATTTATTTGAGAGAGAGAATGAGATAGAGCGAGAGCATGAGAGAGGGGAGGGTCAGAGGGAGAAGCGGACTCCCTGCTGAGCAGGGAGCCCGATGCGGGACTCGATCCCAGGACTCCAGGATCATGACCTGAGCCGAAAGCAGTCGCTTAACCAACTGAGCCACCCAGGCGCCCAATGCCTTTCATTTAAATTTCAGTTTTGTCCCATGAGTTAAAAATCACTGACTAGGAAATAAGCCTCATGTAGGCAGGGAGATGTTTGCCTTGTACAGCAGAGTGTATCTAGTACCTACACAATTTATAAGACATAATAATCCACAGTTCACCAATGATTATTTTTTAATATAAAAAATTAGAGCATGGGTAATTTAAGATTCTTAAAGTTTTGAAAAAAATATTGGGTCAGCAGTCTTGTAAAAATATGGTTTATAATTTTTGCACTAAATATCATGCCTTAAAAACATGCTAAAATAATATATCCTAATATACTAACCAATATTAATTATCCTTCTTGGGATATATCCTATAAGTAATATATCTTAATGATTATGTATTTCTGCCAACAATTTGTTCTAAACTGTATTCTAAATAAAAACCTAACTTCAAAGAATAGTGATTAGTTAAGTAACTTAAAAGTCCTGAAGATCTCAACTTGTATTTTGCCTTATTTTAAGTAAATATAGACATTCAGAACACAACATAGAAAAAATAATTTTTCTGACATATACAAAATCAGTGAATGAGTCTGAAGTAGTTCATTTCATTCTGCTACAAACTGAAGAAAAACAAACTGGCATAAACAGTAATTAAATTTCAGGCAATGTTCTGCAGTGCCCATTCAGCTTCCAAAGAATAAGGAGCTGCTTGTAAATGGTGGCAATCTCTTCCTCTTAAAAGAGGAACAGAAAACCTCTTGGAAAGCAGAAAATCGCATAAATGGAACACTTTTAAAAAATCTATGGAAGAATAATAAACCTTTATTTGAACAAGCAGAAAAATGTGATACAGCCTTCTGCATGAATATTATAGAATGTTAGTATTTCCATTAATTTCTTTTTATAAATTGTCAAGTTGAGCACAAATCATTCAACATTTTAGAAACTGTAAACTCTATATTTTATGCTATCTGGCACAAAATGTAATTTCAGAGTACACAATATTCAACATCAAATCGAAAGCCATCCCTAACACAGCTGAATAGGTAATGCTCACAGGTATTTAAACATTTTCAGATTAAATCTGCTGCAATGGTTTTCAAATAAAGTACCATATCTGAAATCTTAGCACATCTTTTATTTGAGCTCAAACTACTTCAAACTGAGTTACTTTTCTCTGATTAAAGCCTTGGCAACCACCACTGAGAGCTTGCTTTTAACATGTCAATTCACAGACTCCAAGAATTCTACCTTTTTATAAGGTTCACTCAGAGTTTGACGATTAATTTTCAGATCTCAATTCAGGGGAGGGATTGGAACCAAGAAGACCTATTTAAGGATGGTCACCTTTTTTCATATTCTCTACCTCTGTTGGAAATTTTGCAAATAGACAATAATGACAAAGAGAAGTTTATCAAACTGGATTTGACTAACCCGTTTAGTCTTCTGCTAGCAAGATAAAATCCAGATGCCACCACAGCATAGCTCTTCTCCAGCACATTTTGCTTCTCAATAGTTTCTAGTGTTTTCCCTTTTGCAGAAACTATGCTAACTTCCACCACCATCTTAAAATGCAGCTAACAGAGTAGGGTGAGGAAAGAAGAGCTCTAAAATTGCTTAAAATTCAGCATGCAAACCTAAACACTTGACTCAGGAGGATTCCTTATGATGGTTATTCAAAACTTACTTGTTATTTATACGCCATGAATAACCGATTTCTTGTAAAGCAGAAAACACACACAAATTTAAATGAGGTGTTTTATAAGATCAGAAATGCCAACCCCAAGGGTGGAAATGAATAGATAAAGATTTTTCATGATAACACTGTCAGATCAAAATGATAGCCTATTATCAAAAAGGTGTCAATTCTGCTTAGTAGATATTATTTAAGAAAACAAAGAGGTATGCATTAATGATTTAGGAATATTTCCAAAAATGTCTAATCTTTAGATTGTTATCAATGGGAAGTAGATGTATTAAAAAAAAAAAGGTAGACAAAAATGCTACTTCATCCTTAAAATTGCTTTTTAAATGAGGACTGATTCCCTGTGGAAGATATATTATTGGAAAACACTGGTTTCTTAGGGGGTGAAGGGAATTGCATCAGTGCATTTGAACCAGACTTAGAAGAAAAACAACATCAATAAATGTTACTCCCTTAGGTAAATAATTTAGTCATTAGTCAATGATAAATTGGGTGGATTTCTACCCACCTGTGGAAACACTTAACCCAAGAAATGAATAATTTCCTATAAAAATATGTATCTTTTGGGTAATTGGGTATTTAATAAAGAAAGGAAATTCAAACAAGTATAATTCAAGTTGTGATTAAGTTACCTAATATATTTTCTAGTTTAAATAGATTTGGTCATAATATAAAGAGAAAAAAAAAAATCCCTTCTTCCCAACTCCTATTGTCACTTGCCTTTCCAACCTTTACTCCCCAGTTTGGTTCTAGAATAAGCTAGCATCACAGTGGCAAGTTAAACAAAGCAAATTGATGAATATAAAATTCAGAACAAAAGTGTTCCTTTATACCACTATGCTAGGGCTTTAACTTTTAAGCATTTTGTGGGTAAATTTAAGAACAAGTGAATTTCAGGGGGGTGGGAGGATGGGTTAGCCTGGTGGTGGGTATTGAGGAGGGCACATTCTGCATGGAGCACTGGGTGTTATGCACAAACAATGAATCATGGAACACTTCATATAAAACTAATGATGTAATGTATGGGGATTAACATAAGAATAAAAAAAGAAAAGAAAAGAAAATTTAGGTAAAAGATTAAACAAAATGTATTATCCTCAAAAAAAAAAAAAAAAGAACAAGTGAATTTCAAAAGTTACTTAGAACCCAGGAAAGGAGAAATCAATGACCCAACACTTTAGTTCATTATATTTGCTCTATCACAAAATATTTTTTGCTCTTAAAAATGTCTGATACAGGGGACGCCTGGGTGGCTCAGTCAGTTGAGGGTTGAGCATCTGCCTTCTCAGGTCATGATTCCAGAGTCCTGGGATTGAGCCTGAGAAGGGCTTTCTGCTCAGTGGGGAGCCTGCTTCTCCCTCTGCCTCTGCCCCTGCTCATGCTCTCTCTTTCTCAAATAAATAAATAAATAAATAAAATCTTAAAAAAAAAGTCTGATACAGGAAATAAAGTACTGTCCTTTCCCTCTCCAAAAGCATTACAAAATCTTTAGTCAAGATACTTCGGTGAGTGACTTGTACCCAGAATAAATAAAAGTGAGAACCAGTTATTGGCCAGTACCTAAAAATATCTCTTTGTTTCTTTCATTTCTTTTTGTTCAAAGTTTTTATTTAAATTATAGTTAGTCACATACAGTGTAATATTAGTCTCAGGAGTAGAATTTAGTGACTCATCCCTTACATATAATGCCCAGTGCTCTCTTTCATTTCTTATAGAAATGTGACTGGGGAAAGAATGATGAAAAGAACAAAGATCTAACCAATAATCTCCATAAATTTCTGAGTCATATAATTTATACTTTTTGGAGGAAAAAACCCACCCCTTATATAGAGAGAACACTTTAAAATACAGGGTTATCAAAGCTAACAGTCTCACCATCTCCTGATAGGAGAGAAGTCATAATATCAAGATTATTCACTGTTGTGGGGTATATTTTCTGTTGATTAAAAGAAGATTATTTGTAGCTATATGTTCTTGAATTTTCTTTGGAAGCAAATGTTCCAAGTGAGATGATTATGCTTTATATATATTGAAGAAAAGAAGATTCTGCATTGCTTTAAAAATCCAATGAAACCTAAGTAACAATAACTTAAGAAAAACACATTCTAAAGTGAAAATAGCTTTTGCCTTATACAACATGGTTAGATTTTCAGTATCAGGAAGAGATCATTATTCTCAGCATGTTGCTGTATATATTGCAAAAATGCAGTGTCTAAAGAATTTTTTGTAGAAAGCAATTTTGTCATATTATGTGCTTACAAAATTATCCATTTGGGATGAAAAACCTTTGGTTTGTGAGTTAACTCTTGGTTCACTTGGATTCTAAACCAAAACTGAATGTGATAAACAGTGAAAAATAATATAACCATAAAAAGCTGTGAGGCTCAAATGAGTTTTCTGTGTGTGGAAAGTGTCTTAAAAAGTAGCATTTTACAGGAGTGCCTGAGTGGTGTAGTCTGTTAAGCATCTGGTTTTGGCTCAGGTTTTCTGGCTTTTGGTTTTGGCTCAGGTCATGATCTCAGGGTTGTGAGATCCAGCCTGGTGTCAAGCCCCATGCTCTGTGTGGAGTCGGCTTGAGATTCTCTCTCCTTTTCCCTGCCCCTCCCTCTTGTGCTTGCTTTCTCTCTCTCAACCTCTAAAATAAATAAATAAATATTAAAAAAAAATAATAACATTGTAAAAAAGATTCAATTTATTATGATGATCAGGATCAGTAATAATGATCATCAAAAGAGTTTACTTCGAGATTTTACTATTGAAAGACAACACAATTTTTCAGAAATTTAGGAGTTACAAGATTATTTGAAAATGTCTATATGTGCAACATGAAAAATTCACTTCATGACAGCTGTCATGCAATGAGCAGACTCCCCAAAACTGGCAATGTGAATTTTATAAAATTTAACACAAAATAAAGATAAGATATATATCAAGTAAGATAACATAACTTCAAGGCTTTTTGCATATTGTAGTAATATAAGCAATTAAAAATTTAGGGAAAATATGTATCTAAAAAATTATATAGAAAATAACAAAAGGATTCACTGCAATTTTATATTTAAACTCTGATGGTATTAATAACATAATATTCTAATTTACTTAGACTACAGAGGCCCTTAAGAGTAATTGTTTGCCCTTATACATTAAGCATGAATTAGAATTCATGGTCTCTTTGATCTTGCAAACATTCTTACGTATTAAGTGCATATTGATTTCAACAGTAATCAGTTTTCTTTTTTAATGTGTTTGATGACACACATATTTGTGTAATAGGCAGCCTCTAAGATGCTCCCAATGTTCCTACATCTCCTGGTATTTATTTGAGCCTTTTTGTAATACCCTCCCCTTAGTATGGGCTTAATATGTTGACTTGTTTCTAAAGAACAGAATATGGCAGGAATGATGAGATGTCACTTGGAGATTAATACAAAAAGATTATGGCTTCTGGCTTAGGTGCTCTCTCTCATCCTCCTGCTTGCTTGCTCTGAAGGAAAGCCCCTGCCAGGTGGTGGGTTTACACTGTAGTAGAGGGGGCTGCCGTGGGAAGTTGGAGGATTTGAGGGCTGATCAAGATGGAGCTGAAAAGACAGGACCACAAGATGGCAGTATTACATAACAAGTCTCTAGGGCCAGGGCCCCGACAGAGTTGCAGGGTGAGGGGATGTCTCTCACAACAGGAGACCTTCCAGAGAGAGAGGTGGGGTCATTGCCAAAGGAGAGGAGGGCAAGAGAACTTCAGGAGGAACTTCGGGGAATCAGGATGCTTAGGGATCTAGGTGAGGCCACTCAGCAGCAAAGTGAGTGGGGAGACTGGATCAGAAAGCTCCAAAGGCCAGAAGTGGTTTAGGGTCTTTTATAGCCAGAGGATTTGTCTTAAATGTGGCTAGCAGACAGTGGGTACAATTTTCATGAGGTATGCAAAAGAGGAAGTCTCTAAATTGCTAAAACAAACAAACAAACAAACAAAAAACTCAAAAAAAAACCAAAACAAAAAAACAAAAAACAACCAGATTTATTTGAGTTATATTTACAGAAATTGGCTGTGTATGAATTTTAGTTTTGTGCCAGTGGATTTTGAGCTAATGGTCATAGCCTTCTGTGAGGAAATAAACAATATTGGGCCAATACATAAGGGCAATTTTTGGCATGTTTCTGTAACACCCACTTGATAGGGAACTGAGTTTTTCAGCCAACAGCCAGAGGGTACTTGAGGCCTGCCAACAGCCACCTGGGTGAGATTGGAAGCAGATCCATTGCCCATACAAGCCTTGAGATAACATTAGTCCTGGTGAGCAATGTGATTATAGTGTGAGACCTTGAGCCAAAGACACTCAAGTGAGCCATGCCCAGGTGCCACATCCACAGAAACTGTAAGATATTAAATGATGGCTGTTTGAGACCACTAAGTTTTAGAGTAATTTGTTTCCCAAACTATCATTATAAAGGGGATAACCTTACGCTTTCTTCACCTAGAGCACTTTGAGATGTGTACTGCTGATTTAGATTTGAAACAAACAAACAAAAAAACCCACAAACAAACAAATAAAAACAACTGAATTCCAATTTTCCAAGTTGGAATAGATCGTCACTCAATAAAGTTACTAAGATGGATGTTCATTATTGATAATGCAATTGTATATTTTCAGTAAACTGAACTAAAAATTAAATCCTTTTTATTATGTTACATTTATTAGAACAATAATAAATCTTATACGGAAGAAGCTCAAAAATACATACTAGACCCATTAAGATACAAACATTCCTTGCCTAACAGACTCCAGAGTCACTATTTTGAGTAGTGGGTGGGCTTTTCTCTAAACAGAAAAGTAGGGACCAGGCTCCTTTTATCTCTGCTACTTTCCATAAATTTTCCAAAGTCACCATCCCCATTTCAATCAAGCTTGCGTAAGGTGGGAAAAATGGAGGAAAAAAAAAAAGTGGAGAACTATGTCTTAATCACTTTGGCCTAAAAATGCTATATATCAATTCTGCTTTTATTCAGTTGGTAAGCTCTGCCACGCTTTCAGATCTAAATAAAAATGTAGGTCTGGCAAATACAGTCCTTGGCTAAGCATCCATTTCCTAGACAATATACTATGGCCAGGAAAGCACACAGCTTTGGCCTGCCCTTGTGGATACATATATTTCCAGATACTGAATAGAACATATTTGCCCCTCACCAATAACATCACAAAACATAACATGATTTAAACTGAGTACAAAAATGTTAGACTTCATGCTAGTGTGTCTGATGACAGAGGAATGACATTATTTCACTAATAGAAACATGAAACAAGATGTTTGGGCCAATATTCATCTTTTCATTCAACTTTTAAAATTCAGATATTCTTATATTATTTTCTGTGAACTTGTATTTTTCTCAATTTTATGTATGCCTAAGTCAAGACAGGAAAATGCCAATGAAATCAGATGTATGATTTTAGAAATAGGGCAAAACAGAAAGCAGTAAATGCCTAGTTAATGAAGATGATTAAACAGATATTAACAGCACTTAATACATACATAATACAGTTGGGTCATCAAAATTATAGAGTTTAAAGTTGAACTACTTTACTTATTAGACGTGGCATTCTAATGTCTCATTACAAGCTTACAGTTCCAAGAAAATTTATTTTGAAAATGAATCTTACTATTAACACTCTACTCTCATCACTCCAGGCCCAGATAAATCAATTGAGGAATATTAAGAAAAAATAACATCAATTACATAGAAATTAGATGAGGAGAGAGGCATCTCGATGGTTCAGTTGGTTAAGCGTCTGACTCTTGATTCTGGCTCAGGTCATGATCTCAGGGTCGTGGGATCAAGCTCTGAATTGGGGCTCTGTGCTCAAGGAAGGTGTCTGCTTGAGATTCTCTCTGTCCCTCTCCCTCTGTACCCCCACCCCGTGCTCCTGTGCATGCTCGCTCTCTCTCTCTCAAATAATAAATAAATAAATCTTTTTAAAAAATTAGATGAGGAGGGAAGTCTTAACAACCCATTTTATTAGGGCAGCATTGTTCTTATAACAAATTCATGTAAAAATACTGTAAGAAAAGAACATAAATGCAAAAATGCCTAAAAAAAGGTTAGGAAATCGAATCCAAAAATACATAAAAAGGTAATCATGAGGACCAAGTAGGATTAATCCTAGGTATTCAAGTCTGGTTCAACATTTGAAAATCAATTAGTAAAATTAACCTTATTAATAAAACCTTATTAACAGAATAATAAGAAAAAAAGATCATAAGATAATAATAATAGAAATTAAAAAGTATTAAGGTATTCAACCAGTTCAACATTTATTTATGATTTAAACTCTCTGAAAACTAGCAATAAAAGGGGACCCCGTTAACCTAATAAAGAGTTCCTTCAAACCCTTATGGCTAGCATACTTAAAGTAAAACACAGAATACTTTTCCTCTGGCATCTCTCAGCTACTCTGCATTGTACTGAAAGTTTAGCTAGTGCAATAAGGCAAAAACAAACAAACAAAACTACACAGATTGGAAAGGAAAAATGGAAACTCTCTTTACTCACAGAAGACATAATTTTCTATGCAGAAAATTCCAAAAATTCTAAGGCGACAAAAAAGTGAGTTTGGAAAGGTGGCAAGATGTATAGTAAATATACATAAATCAAATGTATTACTTTGTATCAAAAATATGTACAGGATCAGGATGTTGAAAACTAAAACACTAATGAAATAATTCACAGAAAATCTAAATAAATGGAAAGATATAGTGTGCTCATGGATTAAAACAATCAAAATTGTGAAGAAGTTAATTCCCCCAGCTTTAATTTCTAAATTCAAAATATTCCCTAACAAAAATCACAGCATGAATCTTTGTAGTTATCAATTGGTTATTTTAAAATTTATGTAGAATGGTAAAGGACTTAGATGAGTCCTCAAAACTTCTGAATAAAAAGAATGAATTTGGAGAATTAACATTTCACGGTCTTAAGACTTATTACAAACTGCATTAATCAAGAGAGTGTAGTATTGGCAAAACGATAGGCACATTCATCAAAGAAACTGAACAGAGAATCTAAAATTAGACACAGAAAAAAATAGGTAATTCATTTTCAACATTGGTAGAAAGACAAAGTAGTGAAAAGTCATTTCAACAAGTGGTTCTGGAACAACTGGATGTACGTGTGCAGAAAAAAATTAAACAACATATATGTCACAACTAAACCAAAAGTAATTGAAAAAGGATCATAGATCTAAATGTAAAATGTAAAGCTATAAAGATTATGGAAGAAAACAGAAGAAACTATGCATGACCTTGGGTTTGGTGATTAGTTTATTTTTACTTATTATTATTATTTTTTAAGATTTTATTTATTTATTTTAGAGAGAGAGAGACACAGAGGGACAGTGAGAGGGAGAAGCAGGCTCCCCGCTGAGCAGGGAGCCCGATGTGGAGCTCGATCCCAGGACCCTGAGATCATGACCTGAGCTGAAGGCACCCGGGCGCCCTAGTTTTTTTTTTTTAAATACAATAAGAAAGATATAATCCATGAAAGACATTAATGATAAATGGGATAATGAAATTTTAAAACTTTTGCTTTGCAGAAGACACTGTCAAAAAAATGAAAAGATAAGATGTACACTGAGAAAAATATTTGCAAATCACATATCTGACAAAAGACATATCCACAATAGGGTAAGAATTTTCAAACTCAACAATAAGAAAATAACTCTTTTTTTTTTTTTTAAATAAGCAAAATGATTGAACAGGCACTTCACCGAGAAAGATATATGGATGACCAATAACATTTTTCCCCCCACTGGGGGCATCATTTTTCATCAGGGAACTTGAAATTAAAATCACAATGAAATACTACTACACACCTATTAGAATTGCTGATATCCAAAAGCCTGATAATATCAAAGATGTTGAAAAGATGCAGAGCAACAGGAAGTTTCATTAATTGCTAGTGGAAATGCAAAATGGTACAGTCACATTGGAAGATAGTTTATTAATTTCTTATAAAGTTAAACATACACTTTTCACTTGGCCTGGAAATTTCACTCCTAGTTATTAACCGAAAATTTATTTCATGCAACTCTCTACATCAATGCTTAGAGCAGCACTATTCATTATTACCAAAAAAGAAATCAACTTAGAGGGGAATATCCTCATCATAATAACAACAAAAAACCTTCTAAAACAAATAATTGTTATAGCAAGTTTACAGAATACAGGGTTAACATACAAAAGTTAATTGCTTTCTTATAAACCAACAATGAATAATTGGAATTTGAAATTAAAAACAGTATCATTTATATTAGCAGCCTCTCAAAATGAAATACTTAGGTATAAATTTAACATGATATACACAGACTGTATGAGAAAAACTAAAAACTTCTAAAGAAAGAAATCAAAAACATCTAAGTACATGGAAAAATATTCCATGTACAATGGATAAGAAGACTCAATATTGTTAAGATGTCAGTTCTAACTTGATCTACAGATTCAATGCAATCCCAGTCAAAATCCCAGCAAGTTGGTTTGTGGATATAGGCAAAGTGATTCTAAAGTTTATATGGAAAGGCGAAAGACCCAGATATCTAACACAAAATTGAAGAAGAAAAACAAAATGTCAGAACTGATACTATTCAGCTCTAAGACTTAATGCAAAACTTCTGCCATCAAGAGAGTGTGGCATTGATGAAAGAGTAGACAAACATAACAATGGAACAGAATAGACGGACCAGAAACACTCACATAAATATAGTCAACTGCTATTTGACAAAAAAACAAAGACAATTCAATGAAGAAAGATAATCTTTTCAAGAAACAGTCTTGGAACAACTGGACATCAACATGCCAAAAAAAAAAAAAAAAAAGCATCTAGACATATTACACCTTTCACAAAACTTAACTAAAACTGAATCACTCCTGAATATAAACTGCAAAGCTATAAAACTCCTAGAAGATAAAAGTGAAGAAAATGTATGTGACCCTGGGTTCTATGATGAGTTTTTAGATACAACACCAAAATCACAATACATGAAAGAAAAAGAGTAAGTTTGACTTCATTAAAGTTAAAAACTTCTCCTCTGCAGTTAATTAAATTTAATTACTTAAAAGTAAAAACTTCTCGCTGTTAAGGAAGTTGAAAGACAAACCACAGACTGGTAAAAAAATATGTATTTGCTCATCACCTGTAACATACCAAAGGGACATAGGAACCAACCTTAAAAGCTCCAATGGCCAAAACAGGAACAATTTGAGCAACAAAATAAACAAGTGGATTATAACCTGTTAAAAAAAAAAAAAAAAAACCACCCTCAAATGGAGTCATTTCCCTCACCCTGTGGCAGCATACCAAGATTTAAGCACAGTTTCATCCTATCCCAGGAATGTGAATTTTCAAAAGTCAATCTGAAATTTCCTGATCAGCACTGATGAGGTCATCTGCAGGCATGATAAAAAAACCTGTGTTCCCTTCCCCCTAAAAAGAAGATGTCCTGGCCTGAAACAATCCTTTTCTTTTCTTTTGCTAATAACTTTCTTGCCCCACCCTCCTGCTTCCATTTTGTATAACTCCTCAGAGCTTTCCTATACCACCTAAACTGGATGCTGTCCAATCCATAAATCACTTAATAGAACAATTAGATCTTCAAATTTACTTGGTTGAATTTTGTTTAATAGATTCAAGGATTAAAATAAATGTGCACAAGTCCATACAGGCATAAATTCATATTTGAATAAATAAATAGAGGAAAATGGATAAATTTTCCATTCTTCAAAGAATAAAAGTAGATTCTTTTAGATATTTATTAGTAGGACATAATCCTCTCTCTTTATGTATTGGCTGAATTTAGTGGCTCATATACAAAAAATAAAATATGGAAAAAGGAAAAATAGATTTATGGTAGATAAACATGACAGACACTACCTTGACTTGACCAAGTGACCAAAGTAAACATCATCAATGAAAATACATGTTGATATCATGCATCTACTGATGTAAAGAGCAAGGTACTTTGATTCTATTCCCCACCAAAACCTGTAAAACTGACTGAGACAATCAAAAGTATCAAGGTCATAAAAAAAAAACAGAAAATGTCACAGATTTGAGGAGTCTGAGGATACATCATGACTAAATGTAATGTGGTTTCCTAGATCTGATACTAGAACAGAAAAAGGGCATTGGTGGAAAACCTGGTGAAATCCAAAGGAAGTGTGGAGTGTGGTTTATAGTACTATGCCAACGTCCATATTTCAATTTTGACAAATGCACCACAGTTATGAGTAAAATTAACATGTAGGGAAATTGGGTAAAACGTAAATATGAACATGGCACTATCTTTGCTACTTCCTTCTGAATCTAAAATTATTCCGTAATAAAAATTTTATTTACTAAAAAAAAAAAAAAACAAAAGACAAAAGGCAGCCAGAAAAAAAACATGCATTACCTTTGAAAACTAATTAGGTTTTCTTTGCAGTTTTCATCAGAAACAATTAGATTTTTTGCCGAGTTTTCAACAGACACAATGGAAGACAAAGACAATGTAATTACATTTTTAAAGTTCTGTGTGAAAGAAAAATCTACTGATCTAGAAATCTATAACCAATTTTAAAAATCCTCCAAAACTAAAAGTGAAATAATGACATTTTCAGGACAAAAAAACACTACACAGAAATATTAAAGACATTTCTTCAGGCTGAAAAAAAATAAATAATGCCAGATGAAAGCACAGAATTGCTAGAAGTCAAGAGCACAGAAAAGGATTACAATGAGAATAAATATAAGAGAATATGAACTGTTTAATGCAATAATAACACAAATATTTAAAAGTTAAATATGGTAAAAACAGCACAGAGTGTAGATTGAGAGGAATAAACCAAATTAAACTGTTATTTAATATTGTGTTTAAATTGTTTTTAATCTTGTTGATTAGGGAAGTCGTAAATGCACCATTGCAATGTACACTATAATAAACTGATGATGCTTATTTCAGTTGACAGTAACTTGAGTGAAAAAAACAAATAGATAGTAACATATGAAATGGGAAAATATGTAATTCCTTTTAAAATATACTTGAGAACTTCCACTTTTGACCATACAGAGTAAATATACCTTGCTTGAACTCCCATCATAAACACAAAGAGAACAGAACAAAATATATGAAACTAACTTTTTTTTTGAAACTGGCCAATAAACAGTGTCTAACCATAAATTCTGGGGGAAAGGACACATGAAGCAAGATTGATAATCTCCCTCAGAATTCTGCCCGAAGACGTTCTCTATACTGCAGCACAGGCAAGGTTAACCCATGCAGAGATAGCAGTCATACTGAGTTATGAAAATAGGGATTGAAATCTTGGGAGACTGAGGCAGCTGGAATCTGTAGAGTAGAATAATAAAGAGGATGGAGTTATGCAGAGAAAATTTTCAAAAGGAAATCTTCCTAGGCTACCCCTTAAGAAATTTGCTGATTACTAAACCATAAATCTGAGGGTGAAACTCCATCAGAATAGGCAAAGAACAGTTGTCAGCCACACAATTCCCAGAACTCAAAAGTTGTCTGAGTACTGGCCAGTCAGCAGAGAGTTGTCTCATTGAGCATTGGACCCATCAGTAGTAATAGGAGAGGAAGGACTAAAATATTCGTAGATTAAAAGCTATTCTAGACCTGCCCTTACAAAGCTTAAAATCAGATTGAAAGTGACCAAGCTGATTTGAAAGTAACTTAATTGCCTTCCATTAAAAAAAAAAAAAATTAACATTCTATCTAGAAACCCATAATGTAACACTCATGGTATGCAATATTCTTTCAAAAGTTACTAGATGCAAAGTAACAGAAAAGTGTAACCCACAAGCAAGAGAAAAATGAGTCAATAGAATCAGACCTAAAAAGAACAGAGATAATAGAAATGGAAGACAAAGATGTTAAAACATCTTAAATAGAAAAACATAAACTTAATGAGGGGAAAAAAGAACTTCTAAAGCTATAAAAGTCAATATCTGAAATAAAAATTTTACCAGAAGAGCTCAATACCAGGTTAGAGAATGAGTAAGAAAAATTTAGTGAACTTGAAAATATAGCTTCCCCAACTCCAGACAGTTGAAGCAGGGAAACAAAACTTAAAAAGAGGGGAAGAAAGAAAGAAAGAAAGAGTTGAAAAGAAAGAGAGAGGGGGGGAAAGGAAGGCAGGCAGGAAGGCAGAAAGTTAGGAAGACAGGAAGAAAAGAAAGAAGGAAAGATGGAGGGAGGGAGGGAAGGAAGGAAGGAAAAGGAAGGAAGGGAGGGAGGAAGGAAGGAAGGAAGGAAGGAAGGAAGGAAGGAAGGAAGGAAGGAAGGAAGGAAGGAAGGAAAAGGATAGACATTCGTTGTGGGGTAATATCACATGAAATATCACATGTATTGGAGTCCAGGAAAAAACAAGAGGGGATAAAAAAATATTTAAATAAGATGTAAAGGAATAGTAGTTAAATAATCAAAATTGATGAACATTATAAACCCACAGATCTGAGAAATTGGTAGGAAAATAAACTAAGACTTTTAGAAATATAGTGTCCTTGTGTCCTGGGAAGAGAAAAGAGGGTGTGTTAGGAAAAGGAGAAAGAATGAACGATGTTTTCAGTCTTAGAGTGTCTACCACATTGCACAAAAAGACATCCTTACATTTCTTTAATAAAACATCCTACTAACTCACATAATATTCATTAATGGAAAGTAAAATATCAAAAAGAAAAAAAGATCACAGGGTGCCTGGGTGGCCCAGTTGGTTAAGCATTCAACTCCTGCTTTCGGTTCAGGTCGTGATCTCAGGGTTGTGAGATAGAGCCCCGCCATTGGGCTCCGTGGTTGGCATTGAGTCTGCTTAAGATTCTCTCTCCCCCTGCCTCACCCCCATCCCATTTTCTCTCTCTTTCTCACTAAAAAGTAAATAAATAAATTTTAAAGAATAAAAGATTCTCCTTCTCCCTCTCCCTCTGCTCTTCCCCCACCCTGCTTGCTCTCTATTTCTCTCTTAAAAAAAAAAAAAAAAAAAAGATCAGAATCAATTCATAAAAATAAAAAGAAACAAAAATGTTTTTAACAAGCAAAGAAAAATTCAATTCCTTGCTAATTTAAACAAGAAACAATTGATCACAAAATGGACAGAGTTTGATTTTGTTGTTTTGGTAGTTATGTGAATGATGATATTCAATCTTACTTAACTTCTTGGTATAAATGTGTAGTTACATAGGATTTGTGAATATATATTTATAGTTACCATAGGATGCTATTAAAATCTAAGGATAAATTGATAAAAATCATTAACAGTCAATGAAAAATAATTATCTCAGTATGTATGCTCCAGAGATGGTAAGAGTAGTCTTTTTATCCATCTCCTTGCTGGCCACAAAATAAAAATATCATTTACATTAGACTTTTGTCATCCTCTCATGATCCAATATATACAACTTGTATCTAGATTTTCTTCTAAACCTTGATATTTGGGTATTTATAAAAGGCTATATTGAGATTTAGTATTTATAAAAGGTTATATAAATATCTTCTGTATGGACAATGGGATATCCATTAACACATTATTTCATTTTGACTTTTGCATTTTTTAAATGCTTTGCTCTTTTGAACCAGGTCCCAGAGGTGTCAGTGTCAGACTCTTTCCTTCTGAATATTTATGTTTATATAATATATATAAGATATTGCATATAACATGAAATTAGAAATAGAGAACATTTGCACAATCAATGTTCATTAAATGTCAACCACTTACCAGTTTTAAGAGAATATAACTGTCCTTAGTAAATTTATTCTATCTCTTAGAGATTAGTTCATGAAATACTCTTCCATAGAGATTGCTACATTTTAATTAGAACTGTGATAACTGATCTTAGTCTTGGGATAAATTTGCTTCAGCTTCACCTATTTTTAAAACGCTTTCACAGGCAGAAGCTCACGTCATCTTAAAAGTACCTTGTTATATCAGCAGCAAACGTTTTAATAAGCCTATTTAAAATATACTGAAACTGAGGTCAATAGATTTTTAAGAAATAAAGACTGGGATGTTCATCCTCTTAATTCAGCATTCCTTCCATTTATGGCAATAATTTATCAATTGTCTTCGTCACAGCCTAGGGTTATAGATGGAGTACAAAAACACTTACAAGCATGTTTTGTATCTCTGAATACCACTGATTATAATATAGATGTATTTTGAAACTTTGCTTTTAGATGACTGTTGCATTTCAGAATGACTAGGAGTGGAAGAATGTCTTTAATGTTTTACTGAAATTTAAAATAAATACTTACAGTTTTAATAAGCTGTCAGCTACAGGATTGGTACTAGAAGTATATTTATTCGTGTCTCATCTCATTCTTTACACTTCACTGCCTTTAAACATGTAGGGAATCACAGAGTTGTATAACCCTGATAAGCTTATACTAATTTCCCAATAGCAAATTAGTTATGTGTATGTATGCAAATAGAATGGTGTTTGACGGTTTAACTATAATTAACAGTGGGCTATTATACTAATGGTATGTAAATAAAGAAAATATGCTAAATATTATAGTGTTCTAATATTTTAAATAACCCTTATATGCATTCATGATAAAATATATCCCCAATATACATATACATCATATATATTATGTAAAATATATAAAATTTACAATTGATATTAATAAATACTAATTAATAGATTGATATAGCTCATTACAGATTTGTATAATAAAAAATAAATTTTTATAAAGTACTTTTATATTCATTACTTTTTAATTAATTTCACACATTTTCTTTCATGCTCAGAAGGGAACAAAAAATATAAAAATATAAAGATCTTCATTTCATTTTGCATTCTCATTTCATTTGCTTTGCTTCCATATGATTTTCTCCATGAAAATATCACAGATTAAAGATAACCAATGATTTCATGATCATAAGTATTTTAATGAAAAAGAAATGTAAGTAAGGCTCATTGATACTGAATAGTGAATAGATTCAGAAGAATAAAAATATCGAATAGGTCATGAGGAGTAACTTGAAACCTAATCTACACATAGTGCCCACTCCTAACTACTGCACCTCCGGAAAAAATGTGTATATGCAGTGTTCAGATTTGGACAGAGACCGCTTTATCCCTCATAATTCAAGGATTTAGAATTGTGTTGGGAGTTCCCTGGTACAGAATGCCTTTGATGTGCATAGTGGTTGAAGTAGTTTTGAAAAAGGTACACGGAACAGACAATAACAAAGAAGTCAAAGAATATTTTTAAAAATATTTGAGGCATATCACTTCATTACAGATTTTAGAATTAGAGAGTATAATTAGAATAAAACTGAAATCCCCAATAACTAAAATGATACCAAAAAAGTCAAGAAAGTTTGTTTGGCCAATAAATCAACAGTTTTTATTGCATATTAGAGAATAACTTTCATGCATAATTGGTCAATTTGCAAAAATAGGCAAGTTTTTTTGTTGTTGTTTTAAAGTTCAGATTCATTGTACTGAGTCATTCCAAATGAATCGACCAGTCAATTAGGAACCATAAGGATTGGCGTGAATGCATTATGTACTTCTTGTGCAAATATAGTTCAGAAGCTTGAACTAGAGAGATTCAGAGGGAAACAAAATAATTACCTTTCTTTATGGTACTACAGATGATGATATAAAGCTTTATATTCTCATTCATAGTTTGCCAAAGCCTAAACCATTATAATTGCTGAAGTAATTTTAAGAAAAATAAGGCATTCTAAATCTTCTAAATTTCAAGAAATATAAGTTCTCTAAATTAGAGTGAAAAGCAGTGTGGTGGAATAAAACAAATAGAGAGAGAGAGAGAGAAATGTGTGTGTGTGTGTGCATGTATGTGTAAATTTGAGCCTGATGCAGAATTTGATTTTCATCTCCAGGACTTATTTATGTTACTTAATTTCTTTGGAGTTCATTTTTCTTCTCTCTAAAACAGGACTGATAACACATACCTTGTGACATTGTTGTAGGTATTCCTATTAACAGATGTAAAGTCCTTTGCTCAATGTTCGCACACAGAAAGACTCAATAAATGCTATTGATTATTTCCAATACAGCAAATTACTTGGAAAAACTAGTAAACTTATTCAATTTTAAAAACTCAGAATTATGCAATCATTTACATTTAGGAAAATCCTGTTTATCATTGATCGATCTCATTAATGATATGAGAAGTAATTTAGAAAGTCAGAGGTCTCATTCTTTTATTAAATAGTATCTGAATGTTTTATATCCATAGGAAATATAAATGCTAAAGCAAGATGATGTTCAAGAGATATCACATGGGAAACTGCCTATAGTTAATATCTATTCTTAGATACTCAAATTCCACAGTAATTTAGATTTTTTAAAAGTGGTTTCACAATACAAGCTGTAGGTTCTGATTATGTTTCTGGTCTTCTGTTCTCTCTCCCACATATACTCTGTTCCAGCCATTACAAATTATTCCCATTTCTCCTAATAATTTTCTTTCACAACTTGTGCCTTTAATTATGCAGCTCTTTGGCCAGGAATGCCTTTCTTTACTATAGACTGTAAGTTACAAAGAGGCAGGAATCATTCTCTGCCTTTTAAGGGCTCTATGCTCACTGTATGTCAAGTACATAATAATACCTGTAAAAAGAATGAATGTCCATCAGAATTCTCCTTATTTCCCAAGTGTTGTCTCAAGGCAAGTTCAAAATTCTTCCCTGGTGAATCAAGTCAAACATTTTACAGCCATCTGCAGAATTATATACCTCATCCTTTGAGCTTCCAGAACATCCCATGTTTGCAGCTAGTTAAAATTTAAGATCAACACAGTCTCTTCAAAAGTGAGTACAGAAAAGGGAGAAATGACATTAACCTCTTTGAACTCTATCTAAAATACTATTTTAATAATACACATAGCAATTCTCAGATTCATCATTCCATAGCCCTGAAGATGTTAGTACAATATTGGTGATGTGGTCTTTAATAAATCATGTTCCTCCTTGAATTCAAATTCATCTTATGTAAATTATGAAAATCTGCCATAATGTTTCTACATAGATTTCTATGAAACGACAGTTTAAGATAGATTGTGAAAACTCAGACCAGTAACTATAGAGTTCAAACAATAAAAACCAAGTAATACCTATGGATTTTGAACAGATTTCCAGGTATCACCCATTTTTGTAAGCTTTAAAAAAAAAGAAAACAAATAACCAATTAATGATAGCAAGTTATTGGAAGGAAAAAGAAAAACCAGAGATTATAGAAATCCAGCAAGTGGAAGGAAAATAGCAAAATAAGAAAATAAACTAAATGGTTATATAATAAAACTGTTTAAGGTTTATTTTAAGCAGAATTTAAGACAGAACACAGCAGATCTTGATGTTTTTTGTTTTTCTAGGAGTATAAAAATAAACAAACATAACAATGCTTTTCTAGGTATAGAAAGGGTGCCAAAACAGTTGTTTTTAAATTTATGTGCATTGCACATTTTGCAAATAAACCTATTACCAATTTTAGATGAGAAATGGGAAGTAAAATCGGCCCTTAAAATCCCCTATTCTCTTTGTTTTGTTCTTGACTGCATTAGCAACACGTCCCAATTTATTATCATCAGCTTCTATTTTAAAAAAATGTTGTCCAGAGTCTATCACCATTGGTCTTAGGGTTTTCCAAAATGATTTATATCATGTTTGCTTCCCTCTTATGAGCTTTATGGTTGTCTTACTCTTTCACTGTGATGTTTGGTGATAGAGAGGAAAGAGCCTCAAAATAGCCTAAGAAGTTACACTTGTAGAGGATTAGTGGATCATTTTAGCCTATGTTCTCTTTCTGTAGCCTGCAATTATATTTTTAATGGTAAATTTGCTGATATGGTGACAGGGAAGAAGTGACAGAAGAGCCAATTATTTATCAAACATTTTCTGTGGTAGACATGAGGGGGGTCTCTAAATTTTCCACGTGAAAATAGCTTTCTGGAACGGGAGTGAATGTTACAGTGTGGAAATTGTAGCAAATCCCAGATCTGTTTAATTCAATAAAGTCTTAAACCTGGCTCTTCCTAAATAATTTGCTATTTAGTTCACTAGTCCACAAATTTTATGCTAACACTACACTTTAACTCTCTGCTAGTGTCTCGAACTTACAGAATTTCTATAACTGATGCTTCCTGCTGTAAGCATTAAAATATAGTCAGCTAATTTAATAATAGTGTGAAATTAATTTAGCATTTCTTTTTTACCTCAACTTCTATTTTTTTTTTACTTTTTTTCTATCTTGAATTTTCAGTTTGTTTTTGTTTTGTTTTGTTTGCAGTGACTATTATAGTTTTGAGGCCCATAGATAAAACTGGAATGGACTTGAAATTGATAAGTGGAGATTATTTTATGCAAGTCCTAAATTATTAAACAACTGTCATTAGCAAGAGTATATTCCCCAAATCATGTGTACATTCATTTATTCATCCATCCATTCATTGAATAAACATGTCTTGAGTAATTTTTCTAGCCACCGTGTTTTGAATAACAGACTGAAAGGAATTTTATTTCACCTCATCTATCCCTACCTTAAATGTAATATTTTAAGATGTGCAAATTTTAGAATAGTAATTTCCTATTTTTATATGAAATGTTGAAATGTTTAGAGTTGCAGTAAGGGCTTATTACAATACATGATATGCACTCTCAGCTTACATCATTTTCATGTTGCCATAATATTAATCCAATGATCTAGAAGTTTTTAAGATTATTAAACTTGAATTAAGTCACCAAAAGCTAGCTATTTCTTATTTGCACTCATAGTTCACATTCAGCAGGCTTAATTTCTCTTTAACTATATTTTTATTCTTGATTTTTTATTCTAAAATTTTCTTACAAATATAGATGTTTTGACAAGACAAAAAACTAGAAGAAAATTTAAACATCTGCAACCCCATTTACTAGATGTAAAACACACTGTTGTATTATGTTTGTTCACAAAAATGTATTCTACCAGGCAAAACAGCATTTAAATGCATCTCTTTATAAGAATTTTTCTATCCATAAGTAAACATTTTTTTTTTGTGAAAAATTACTATTCTCCTACATGTAAATAATCTGTTGTCTACCTCTTAATATTAATATTATAATTGTGGGCACTTTCCAATCTTACTAAAAATTTCTTGAAAACACTTCTGTGTCACCATATATTAGTATGCACACTCTATGGTTTAAGATATCTAAGTACATGTTTCCATATTAAAATTCTTTGTACCTTTCTTTTCCCACAGTGCTGATTATTTCCTTTTTTTTGTGTGCCTAAGAAAATATACCGACTTAAATATGTCATTTTAAAGGCTTTGGTAGGTATTGTAAAAATAATTTAAAGTTACACCTATTGTTTGTACCTCATCAAACACTGCTTCCTTTCTCATATTTTCTGATGACAACAGCAAAATGCTTATGTTTCCCACATATATCTTGCTATCATATGTCTCTGATTGTTTGCCTAGTTAAGTTGTATTCAGTAATTAAAATTTAGTCCAAGAATTACTTCAGAAAGCTTTACCTAATCTCCCAAAGCTGGATGAGATGACCTTTGTTGTGCCCTCATAATAAGCCATGCACGTCTTGAATAAGACAGGCATATTTCTGGGTCTCACTCAAGAATGATTGTCATACTTCTCTTTGTAGTCCTTGTGACCAGCACAATGACAAGCACATGGTAGACACCAAATAATTTCTTTTTGCATTAATTATCAAACTGATATATTATTCAATCATGAATTTGATCCTCACAATAAACATTCCACGAGGGCAAATATTATTTTCCATGTCATAATGAGTCAAATAAGCACAAAATAGATCATTTGCCTGGAGGTATATAGCTAGAAAATATTTCCAGGGTTTTTCAGGAACCAGATATAGACCATATGAATCCTATTATAAAATTTCCCACTCTACAAGTTTTGTTGAGAGAAAAACATTTCAGATACTTAATTTCTTAGCACTTGCTAAGTGCTAACTTGGGCTCAGTTTATCTGATATTATATCCAAAGATCTAAAAATTTTTAAACTAATGATGCAGAGACAGAGTAGACATTTCACTTTGGAACACGATATGAGCAGCAACATCTAGTCTCCAGGTAAACAGCTGTAGTAATCACTCCCCAGTTTCCTTCCTAAACTGTGACAATTTTAGAAAACCCGTATCAAAAAATGTATCTGGAACCAGTTCAACGAATAGTGATTTTACTGCCATTCCACTACCATTATGACTACATGCATATCAGTTTCAAAAACATAACAACTATAAACTCTTGACAAGATTTTTAAAAAATTGCCTGAAGACACCGAAGAGCAGGTAGATACTTGAAGGGAGCAAAAACATGGAAAAGGGGATAAGTGAGTAAGTTTCCCATTTTTATGGCTTCTTGCATGAGGACACACACAGTCTGTACTATATGGGATGGCCAAACTCCAGTAGAAAATCCACATTCTTTCTGGCCTGAAGAACTAGAAGACAGGGTTTAGGGTAATCATAGCCATTCTAGTGAGGGGTAGAAATTCTGGAAAGCAGAGAGGTACAAGATGGTAAGGCCTAAAACATGTCAAACTCAAAAAGAAATAGATTTCCCAGTATCAAAAGAAAATTCACAAAGCTTTACCTGAAAAGAATATTGTATTGAGCAAGAAACAAAGTTTCTAAGAATAGAGAGACTTCAAAACTCAAAGTGGCAAGAAGCTGGGGTCTCAGCAGGTTACAGTTAAGTTTATAAAGAAGGAATGAGGAAATGCATTGTTTTAAATTGTGATTGGTTACTAAACACTTACATTCTTTCTAAGGTAGTAGCTCTGATTGAGCTCATTTATGTGTAGCTGATTGGCAAGGAAGCCGCAAGATTGCATTGACACGAAGAAAGCTTAAATTTGGGGGAGCACCTGGGTGGCTCAGTCAGTCAAGCATCTGCCTTTTCCCAGGATGGAGCGCTGCATAGGGTTCTCTGCTCAGTGAGGGTCTGCAGTCTGCTTCTCCCTTCCTTCCCCCCCACCTGCTGGTGCTCTCTCTCTGTCTTGCTCACTCTTTACTTATTTATTTATTAAATAAATAAGTAAAAATCCTTAAAAAAAAAAGCTTAAGTTTTGTTTAAATTCAGAATTAGATTGAGGGGAAATCAAGATAGTTTAACTTTTGATTATGTGGCTATAAGTGTTTGCTTGAGAGTATACCCAAACTATGATGTCCATTTTGGTTTAACACTAAAATATGATAGTAGTTTTCAACCATAATAAGAATTTCAATTTCATATTATTTTATAGTTTACCAAGCACTATTATATATTTTGCTAACCCTCATTAGAATTATAAAATACATCTATGAATAGAGAAGAAGATTGTGAATATTTAATTAACTTTCCCAAAATTATTAAAACCAGAGAAAGTGATATAAATGAGTACCAAAATCCGAAAGCTAGCTTTAACTTTTTGTCTTCTTTCTCCTTGATCCAGAAAGTCTGATTATGTGGATCTGGATGGGACCCAGGGATTTCTACTCTAAACATATGTCCAGGTGGTTTTGATGCCTGTGGTTCTTGGATAAGGAATCAGCTGAGGATAAAATAGGTAGGAGTCACCGAGGAGCGCAGCAACTACAAGGACCACCCCAGTCCTGGCAGACTGCCAGCTTGAATGTTCCCATTTTCTTGGCAAATCCAAAGCACAGTCTGCATTTTAAGCAGAATGTGCATATCTCATATCAAGAATTTTCATACCCTTCATCTATTTTTAGTACTCAGAACAATCTGTCAGGGCAAGTATCCCGAACTCTGTGGTATAAATTAATAATCTGTAGTACAGAGTGATGAGTCACCTGATCAAGGAATGCAGACAGAAAGCATATTAAATTCAAGCCTATTTGATTTTCTCTAGGATATCCTATGTTATCCTAAGCCATTTCTGACAATTGAGCTATTCCCATGCAGGAAAATACAGAAGAGAAGCGTGCAAAGAAAAAGATTTTTTTTTTCCTGCTTGGATTTTCTTCCAAAATTTTAACATGATTCCAATTTTCAGATGAAAGTAATTCTCTAGTCTATAAACATGATTACACTGTGAAAACACTCACTTAACATTACTGGAGTTACATTACAAAAGTTCGCTTTATATATATTTTTTGCTTCGTTCATCATAATTATTTTAATGAATATTGTTTGACAAATATATAGTTCCTAGAAGATGACTTCAGGCTGCAGTATTAACTGACCTAATGACATCTGAATTTGTCAGTGAGTTATCATATATTACTCTACCTCTAGTGAAATCATATTTCTAATTATGTATCCACGGCTCCTAAACTAATAGGTCATTATTACAATTATGTTTACTAGTGAACGGGATTTTGTTCCTACTGTTTTGAATAGACCCCCTGTAATCAATGACTCTACATAGGCATTAATCATATCCTCTATGAAGTAGCCTAATGATGCTGAGGAGGTAGTATCATTATGGTGCTAAATTATATTTTGCCTGACAGGAGATGAAATTCTCTTTTAATAATTATTAAAAAGATAGGTAATAAGAACAAGAAAATAACTTACTAAAAATATTACTTTAATTTTAATTTAGAGAAAAAATTACTTGCAAAAAGCAAGCTTTCCTTTTCATCTCTTTTCCCTTATTTCTTGTCAAGATATAACATAGCCTGTGGTTCCCAGTTCACAATTCAGTTTGGAAATGAGAAATGTGTTTTCAAGGTATGTGGGAGTATTACATTTTTCTCATACTAAGAATCACTTGTAGAACTTAAATGGATCATATCCTAATAGCAAAGGAATATTTTACTAGTTTTATATATGTGAAAATGATTTCAGAACTATAAAGCTCTGTATAAAGAGGCTGGCACTCATTGTCACTTTTAAATTTTACCTCACAACTAATTAAGGCCTATTAAAAAATTCACCAAGAAAAATGAACTAATTAAAATGGAGAGACTTCAGAAGAACGCTATTCAGAAGAGGATGAATATTGCAAACTAAGATTTCTGGGGGATAATTATAATTGGAAATTAGCAATAGTTTGTCTTTGCTTTAAAGTGAAGGAATAGAAAAGCTTCCAATTTTAAAATCAAATTAATTATGGAGGGATAGTAGAGTTATTCTTGATGCCTTCCTTTTCTTATCTTCTACATCAAATCTATAATCATTCACCCTCTTTTATTGATCTTCCCTCCTTCACATTCTTCAAACTACCTAGATGGTCCTCTTGATCAAAACAAGAACAATACTATTTATGACCATCTTCTCTGATCTTTAGCCACCCATCCTCCTCCTAGTGACATTCCTCCCATCTTCATATATGCTCTTTCTTCCCTATGTTTGTCCCCAAATTTAACTTCTGGAACACAAAACTCATCTTGTCTCTCTCCTGATTAAAAATTCAGTGTCTCCTGTAATGGTTAATTTATATGTCAACTTGGCTAGGCTATAGTGCTTAGTTGTTTGATAAAATAGTACTCTGGATGTTGCTGTAAAGATATTTTTTAAAAATGTGATTAACATTCAGATTACTAGACCTTGAGTAAAGCACATTACCTTGTAGTGTGTGTGGGCTTCATCCAATCAGTTGAAGGCCTTAAAAGCAAAGATAGATTTCATGAAGAAAAATCAATTCTCTTCAAGATTTAAAAATACAGACCCTGCCTGCCTGAGTTGTCAGCTCTCTCTCTCTCTATTTTGATTGATAGATGATAGATAATAGATAGATGATAGATAGATAGATGATAGATAAACAGATGATGGATAGATAATTGATAGATGATAGATATATAGCTAGATAGGTAGATAGATATGATAGATATGGAGACACAGATCTAGGTATGCATACATGTATTTTCTGTTACTTTGGAGAATGCTGACTAATACATCAATCTCCCCAAAACCTTCTGATAAAGTGTATGCTTAATACCAGGCACTCTGGCTGCCTTATATGTTCAGCCTCATCTCTCTCCAATCACTCAGCACCCCCGTCATGTTAAATATGTGGTATCTTGTTCTCATCTTCTGGACTGCATACATACATGGCCTTGGTATATTTTGCCCTATTTAATATCTGCCTACAGTCCTTCAGAACTCAACCCATGCCTCAACTTCTGTTTCTCTTTCATCCCCCATGCCTGCAAAACTGGTTTAGGAAGTTTCCGCTCCTAGAACATCTTTTGGGTACCATTACGATACCACTTTTCACATGGTAATGATGAACTTAATATCTAGCTCACCGCTGTAGTTTTCTAAAGGACAAAACCAACATATTTTTCTGTGCATCCCCAGAGTCTGTTGCAGTTCTAAGCACATATTAATTGCTGAATGAATCAATCTGTAATAAATTCACTGGATCATGTAATTCTAACAAGTAAAGGTTACTAGATAGGTTATTTATTCTTTCCTGTTTATATTATTCATTTTAAAATATACTTAAAATATATATATAAAACTTTACTTTTTGAAGGGGATCTGAAGCTATTACAGAACTCAAAAGGAGAAAGAGAAGTGATAACAAAGTGTTTTATTCTATGTATCAAATGGAACTCTGTCAAATGCTCAAACTAAAGAAGCGAGTGAAGTCTAATGATAAGGGTGCTTATTGTGTGTCAAGCACTGGTCTAAATGCTTTATGAACTTAGCTATGAGAACCTTATGAAGAACATTATGTTCTTACCTGCAGATAAAATGCAGATGGATTTTATAGAAGAAAACCAAGACACAGAGAGTTTGAGCAATTTGCCAAAGGTCCCATAGATAGAAAGGGATCCAGGTGAAAAGATGACCCATAAAGTTTAAATCTAGCATCTATATGCTTAACCATTCTACAATATCTCAATTTGTGAGGTGCCATATACACAGTTGGGGAACAATAAATATGAGTAACTAGCTAGCCTTCTATTCCTTCTAGTTCAGCCATTTGTGCAATAACCATTTTTAAGTTTAGCCAGTTTGAGTGGCCAAATACTAGTGATTTGTAATTAATGACTATCGCTTCTGGCTATTCTCTTTCCTATGTTTATTTATTTTTAGTATATACTTGATCCAGACTTCTAAAGTCATGTCAAATATATTGTGGCCAGAGGCAGTCTTTTAAAAAGCAAACAAAACAAAGAAAAATAAAAACAGATAAAAATAAACTTTTTATCATGGCAGTATCTTGCTAACTATGATTACATGGCCTAATTTGGGTGTTTAAAAAACAGTTTCTTATACACTTTGGAATGTGATACAATATGGTTATCTAGTTTCACTTTGGAAATAGAAAGGACATGTTTCTTAGACATTTTTAGCACTGAGTACAAGCAGATAAGAATCTCCATTTAATGTCAATAATAATCTATGTATAGTAACTTAAGCATTAGCTTCTATAAGAATCCATTTCCGAATACCAAAGGACAGATATGAGCGATTTGTTTGCAAATTCCTTTAAACGAACAATCTTAGGGTTGTAACAGGTGTGATTATTTAACTCTATCTTTCTGTCATAGACAGAGATAGACCAATAATAAGAATTAAAGATGGGAGGGGTCATAATTCTTTTTGGTCATATTCTTTAAGGATTAATCTGAGGCATCTTTTATTTATTAAAGAAAATAGCCAATTGAATTGCTTCATGTATTCTGTACTACTAAGTTGTATTCTTAAAATAAAAGGTATATATTTGATTATTATAAAAACAATATAGGATACTGGGCAGGTCCAATTTTCAAGCCTTAGCAGTGCCCTTTGATGGCTACTGGTCTTGGCCACCCAATGTGACTTAGTGTATCTACCTATCTGATATGAAAACTAAGCGAGGTACAGAGGGAAACTCTAATTTTTGTTTGTTGTTTCTACTTTTGGTAGCATAACCATTTCTAGGCTGTTATTTTTTTATATTGATTGGCAAAGAGAACACACTTTGTTCTCAAACTGTGTAACCAGCAGTAGAAATAATGAAGTCAACTGTTTTTGCTTCATAAAATTTCTATTTTATCCCTACAATTCTTCATTGAGAGATTATTTCTTAATCTTCATGGTGGGTATTTTTGTATTTCAGGCCATTTCTCTCTCTATTAATGAAGAGACAGTTTTACCTATGTCCTAAGTGATTAGTCTTTCATTCCCAGGTGACTGAACATTTGGAACCCAGTTAGTTAAAGGAAGGTTTATGCCCTGAAAATCTGTTTATTAAATTTCCTTTTTAAATGTTTCAAAAACTTCAAGAGTCATGGATCAAAAATCAAAGGAGATCATACAGAAAGAATCATAGTATTGGCCCCCAAAGTAAAACAGCCAGTTATTTTACCAGCAAAATGGATTTATTTGGGAATAGCAGAGGAATTAGAATTCAGGGCATGCAAACTATGGTAAACCATAGGCAAGCCTAAAGAAACAGAGGAAAGGTCAGCTTTCATGGGTTTCAGGAGGAAACTGGGGAGGGATTTTTGAGCAAAATTTCATCAGAGAAGAAAAAGAGTTCCAGGAGGTGGCTACTTCTCATTGGCTGCAAGCGGTGGTTAGTGCATTGTTATTGGGGCAGGGAGGGATCTTCCCCCTTTTTCTTAAAGGCAGGAGCAAAATTTCCTGTGTGAAAAATGACCTTCCTTGTCAAAACAATTCTTATCTTCTTTCTGCTGGTTATTCATGTTTCAAGCAATGGTAGGTACATGAGAGCACCCCCTTCAGGATTTCCAGACCCCATTTTTTTAAATTTTATTTTATTATGGTATGTTAGTCACCGTACAATACATCATTAGTTTTTGATGTGGTGATCCACGATTCATTGTTTGCATATAACACCTAGTGTTCCATGCAGTACGTGCCCTCCTTAATACCCATCAATGGGCTAACCCATCCCCCCACCCTCTTCCCCTCTAAAACCCTGTTTGTTTCTCAGAGTCCATAGTCTCTCATGGTTCATCTCTCCCTCTGATTTCCCCCCCTTCATTTTTCCCTTCCTTCTCCTAATGTCTTTCATACTATTCCTTATGTTCCACAAATAATTGAAACCATATGATAATTGACTTTCTCTGCTTGACTTATTTCACTTAACATAATCTCCTCCAGTCCCATCCATGTTGATGTAAAAGTTGGGTATTCATCCTTTCTGATGGCTGAGTAATATTCCATTGTAATAGGGACCACATCTTCTTTATCCATTCATTCGTTGAAGGGCATCTCAGCTCTTTCCACAGTTCGGCTATTGTGGACATTGCTGTTATGAACATTGGGGTGAATATGGCCCTTCTTTTCACTGCATCTCTGTCTTTGGGGTAAATACCCTGTAGTGCAATTGCTGGGTCATAGGGTAGCTCTATTTTTAATTTTTTGAGGCACCTCCACACTGTTTTCCAAAGTGGCTGTACCAACTTGCATTCCCACCAACAGTGTAAGAGGGTTCCCCTTTCTCCACAACCTCTCCAACATTTGTTGTTTCTTTCCCTGTCCATTTTGGCCATTCTAACTGGTGTAAGGTGGTATCTCAATGTGGTTTTGATTTGAATTTCCCTGATGGCTAATGATGATGAACATTTTTTCATGTTCCAGACCCCATTTTTTTTTCATTTACAAAAGGTAGGCTATATTTGTTTAGAGTCACAAGCAGTTGACTGACTCAATGTGACTCAAACCACAAGAAAACCATTCTACTTCACTCCATTCTGAGTCCTAGGGTGGCCCAGACTGGCAGGAGTGCTGCATGGGGCCCATTCACAGGTTTACAAATTTCTCATTGAGGGCAATCTGCGACTGCGTGAGATTGGCCAAGTAGGTCACCATCAGCAGGTCATTGATGTTGCTGTTGAGCATGGTCTCAAAGTCATTGGGAACTATCTTGGGTACTTGGTTAACCAGACCCATCAAGAAGCAGCCCACAGTATTGTCAGCTGACACCTTTCCAGACAGCACATCCTCTGCATACTGCAACACTGTGCTTAGGGCATCCTGGATGCGAGCTGATGCCCCTCCTACTCTGCAAGTCGCTTGAGAGCCCAATCACCTGGCTGGGGCTAAAACAGGTCTTCATGATCAGGTCAACTCCAATGCGTTCAGTGTCATAATATGCATATTTCACTGTCAGAGGTGTGAACATCACCCCCATGGTCCTCCCAGGGACACCCATTAAAGTGCTGACATAGGCCTTGATGCTCATGCAGCCGTTCTGGAGGCTTGTGTCTAGAGTGAGGTGAATGGGGTTGGGGGCTTCCCAGCTGTAGTACTCATGGATCAGCACAGTGCTCTGTAATGTCATTCCACGTCAACAGCCACCTCATCTTCTGACTCATAGTGCGGCACTGAAAAGCAGTTAGTAACCTCCACTGAATGCTTGTCAACAGGGTTCCCAGCAGGGTCCCGATAACGTGGGCAGCACCCTCGTTGCGTTGCTCGTAGCTGTCCACGATGGAGGCCAAATGACCTCACGGCCACTGGGGAAGGGACCTGGGAGACAGGACCCGGCAGAGACTACGCCAGAGTCTGCACTGGGGCTGATGTTTCTTGGGAAAGATGACATATTGATTTGCTAATATTTGGTACCAGTGTTTTGGTAATACATGAAATCAAAGTGACTAATTTGATCATCTAGATGGTACTGGAAACTAGCACATATAGGTAAAAAACATTAAACAGGTAAGTTTGGAAGGTGGCTTTCAGCACTGTGATAAATTGAATAATGGCTCCTAAAGAGAGCCCCATCCTAATCATCCAAACTGTGAATGTTGCCTTAAATGGCAAAAGAGACTTCACAATCATGATTAAAATTAGGATCTGAAGATAGGGAGATTATCCTGGATTATCTGGATGGGCCCTAAGTGAAATCGCAAGTGTCTATAAAAAGAACGTAGAGGAAATTTGACACAAAAGAAGCAGCCAGTGGGGAGACTAAAGGAAGATGCTATAAGGCTGGCTTCCAAAGTTAAGGAAGTGTCCCACAAGCCAAGAAATGCAGCTCTAGGTGCTAGAAAATGCAAGGAAATGGATTCTTCTCTAGAGCCTCCAGTGGAAGCACAGTTCTGCCAAAACTTGTCTTGGACCAGTGAAACTAATTTCAGACTCCTGATCTTCAGAACTGTAAGAAAATTATCTGTGTTCTTTAAACAACCAAGTTTATGGTGGTTTAACTGAAGCAGCTAAGGGAAACTAATACAAGGACTGATAAGCCATTATTGTTTGGTTTGTTCTTTTGCTTGGCATTCACACTGTGATTTGAATGAAGGCCCAGTAGTTAGAAAACCTTGTTCTTCCATGAATTACACTTAGTAGGTATTCAAGAAGTGTCCATTATATTGCTGTTAGCAATAATAGTAAAAATAATGTAAATGGCAAACTGAAAAAGATAGAATAATAATGCCTCACAAGGTGGTGGAAATAATTTAGGATCTCATGAAATAGGCCTTCCGTTTTATGTAAATCTGAAGTACTACATAATTTTAAATATTATAATAGAAATTCAATCCTAAACTCATCAGCAAAATGTATCTAATAATACCTAATTCACAAAAGCTATGAAAAAATTAAGGAACACAAAATCTCCTGATATAGCCCTCGAACTTAATAGATAAAAACTAAACCTTAATTTTTTCCCCTCTTCCAATCTGCAGTCAAATGGCATATGGTTTCAAATACACATGGTTGGAAGTAGCAGAGCATTTTAATTTTAGCATTTATGGGTACATCTAGGAACAATTATTGTTGAAGGCAGGGGCCCCAATGCGTATGAAAACAAAGTGGTTAACACCTTGACTATCATAAGACAAAACAAGCACTTCTACCCCAGTTATAACATTAGGTACTCCTAGAAGTTCTCAGTTGTTTATTTATCAATATATATTATACCCAAATCTAGGCTTTAAGTTGTAGCAATAATCACAGGTCAATGAGACCTAAGGAGCAGAAATTTTACGATGGCAATATGAATCATCCAAGAACATGCCGAAGTACATCATGTGGTACCTCAATGCAACTGGAAACTAAACAACCAAGTGATCCAGAATACTTCGAATCTTTCCTGTGCATTAAGTGACAACTTCCTGAAAAAGCCTTGTTATTCTCTTCTAAAATGGAGTGATAAATTTTTTAAAAAATTAACTCAAAAAATGTTTTGGACAGTTAATACATTATCAGTTTAGCCAGGTGATTTTTGAAGCTTTATCGCAAATGAGAAGATTCAGAATATCAGAGAAATCAAAAGTGAGATTTGGAATATAGTACCCATTAGATACTCAGTAAATGAATTTTGATATAGTGAATACATGAATCTGTGCCAAAATAATGAGTAAGCATGTCATCCAACATGCCATCAAAATCAAATCTTTTATTTTGAAGGTATAAACAACAAATAAATACTTACCAGCTTAAAAAGAAAAAACGAGGGGCACCTGGGTAGCTCAGTCATTGAGCGTCTGCCTTCGGCTCAGGTCATGATCCCAGGGTTCTGGGATCGAGCCCCGCATCGGGCTCCCTGCTCCACGGGAAGCCTGCTTCTCCCCCTCCCACTCCCCTTGCTTGTGTTCCCTCTCTCACTATCTCTCTCTCTGTCAAATAAATAAATAAAATCTTTAAAAAAAAAAAAGAAAGAAAGAAAAAAGGATCAGTGATGGGAGCAAGATGGAAAATGCATTAGTTAGGTTTTAGTTTCATTATTTATATCAAAACACTATTACTGTGTTGGATGTTTACCAACTATATTAATTTCTTAGGGCCATGATCCTTCTGAAGGCTCTAAGGAAAATCTGCCCAATGCTTCTTCCTAGTTTCTGGACATTGCTGGCAATTCTTGGCACCCCTCACTGTGTCCTTTCAACCTCTGCCTCTGCTGTCACTTTGCCTATTTCCCTCTGTGTCTGTGTCTTTGTGTCCAAATTGTTTTTTTCTTATAAGGACACCAGTATTTAACTAGTTAATCTTAACTAACTCCATCTGCAAAGAGCCTATTTCCAAATAAGGGCACTTTCACAGGTCCTGAGTGGACATAAATATAATGTGGGAGGCACACCAAGCAACCCAATACCCCAGGTCTTTCCTGGAAATATGCAATGGTTCCCAACTAGACACTCTTACCAAAGATGCTTTTAGGAGTCTTGTTGGTGGTGTTTCTTCACAGCATAAACTAAGTATGTTTTAAAATCGTTGAAGTTATTTCTCTGTTTCTTATGGTTAAATGCTTTCTTCTCTTATTTCAAATAAAGTTTATTAATCACACATAAATTGAAGATATATGACTGGTTAACTTTCAAGTTGCTGGTTATAAGAGGATTTTATATGGTTTTTTTGGCATTTTTATGCTGACTGTTAGACAATAACTAATTTCTTCCCTCTTTAGTAAATGTATAATTTTGTTCAAACTGCAACCTCATTTTCCCCCAAAGCTTTTTAATACTACAGCACTTTCAAATGATGTATTTTTTTCTTTTGCATTGATCCATCTCTAAAATTATGGTACTTTCAGAGTGCTACACACCATGCCTCCTACTTCAGTCCTGCATTTTCGTTGGCTGATAATGGGTGTGCAATTGGAAATGACTTTTTATTTTTAACATTTGAAGCTATCATCTCTTATTATTATTGCTTTTTTCTCATTCTATTTCTAGAGAGAGGGAGCTGAAACATAGTAACCTTCCAAGCACAAATTATTTTTACTGATTTTAGTAAAATGATAGAAGTCATACTTAGAAAAACTCATATTCTGTCTGTGGCATTTTTAATGAAATGTTCAGTAGGAATATATTAAATTCTTCAGAAAAATGTAAAGGCTTTTGAACTATAAATGATCTTAAACTAAAATTCGAATTCATTACTATCTTATGAGAATAAAACACATATTTTTATTTTAGGTATATTTCAATATACTTAAAAGTTATTTTAATTTTTAAAAAGTGTCTTATAATAATTTAAATACAAAACCAAATAGGAAGGGAGCTTATTTACATGTATGTATATAACAGGAGGACTGTATGTTCAGATGATATGCTACAACCACATAAAGTAAAAGAAAAATTGAAATCATTGTTTGGAATCAAAGGTTTTCTTTTTTATATTTCATCTTACTAAAATACCTTTAAAGTGGAATTTGTGATTCACTGAGTTTAAGATACCCTTGATGTTCAAAGTCATCCCAGTCACAGGAAAGGGTTGCTGAGATAGCTAAATAGAGCCCTTTAGTTTTCCCCATCTCCGTGGTTATGTCTCTAGGCCTCTTGGTCACCGAGTGCTCTGCGCTCTGCTGGTATCTGATAATAGGATTTGCAATTAATGAGCATAGGTTTGCCCTTTGAGCTTTGGCAGTACTCAACTGGCATTATGGCCTGAAATTTGGTCAAAACCCTCATTAGGGCTCTGACTCAGAATGTTATAGGTCTATCTGTCCTCTCTCTGTAGTGACCCACTCAGACACATTTACCAACCAGAACCTATAGCTCACTAATATATCACTCTTCAAGGTAGGCATGAACTTCTGTATGTAGTCCAGAGCACAAAGTTCTCTGGGTAGCTAAATTCCAGACCTCTGCCAACCAGTGCTTTGTCAGATAGTATACTTTGGCCAGATCAACTCATGAGGCCTTCTCTTCACAGAGTTTACATGGCAAAGATCAGTCTTATGTCTCTTTCATACTTTATCAAGCCACAGCTTAGGCTGTCATGAGAGGGAACTGGAAAATGCTGGAGTCTTCACAGTTGTCAACAAAGCTCCATTAGAAATGTTTAGGGCCTGATGTGTTCCAGAATTCAGAATTGGGTGTTTTAGAAAGGTAATCATGTATATATACTATATATTTCAGCATACCTTCAATGGGATCTGAGACAGTACTTCTAATGAAACACATTCTTTCTCTATGTGTGCATGTGTATTTATACACACATATATACATTCGTAATAAGTGTGAAAAACAAAGATATAGCATCCCATCAGTTCAAGTCAGTTTCTGCCCTACAGTAAAAATGAAGATGAATAACCTAGAACACCAGAGTAGGCCCTGATAGGCTAAGAATACCAAGCATATGCCTGCCTCCTGGGAGGCAAAACGCATTTAGAAAGCCCCTCTCTCCTCACAGTTCTCAACTTCCATGCATTTCCTTACTCACAAAAAGCCAAAACCTACTCTCTATCGCTTTGAGTCCCTAAGTATCCCAGTTCAACCTTGGATGGGGCAGGCTGCAAGGAAATATAATGTAACAGGGCGATTAAACATCAGCATTTTAATATTCATAAATTATCATTGGGACTACAATAAGTCAGGGTGAAGCCAGGATTCATACCCCTGTTTAGGTGCAGAGCCCACACTCAATCACTATATTGTCTCTCATCCATCTTTGATGTTTACTGTGTGCATGACATCTGCTAAAAATCTTTACAATTACTAAATAATTTAATCTCACAACAACTTTGAAAAGTGCCACACTCATGTGCCACAAAATAAGGCATTAACTTGACCAAGTTCATATGGACAATAAGTGAAAGAATCAGGATTTGAATTCAGATACCCAACAACCTCTTTCTAGCATTTCTCATAAAGAGAATCAAGACTGTAGATACAATTCATTTAGAAAGGATTCTACCCAAAAAGAAATGATTCATGGATTGAAAACTTTACATTTGCTGTATGCTAAATAGAAACCACTAATTTTTTTATTGTTGTTTGTGTTATTTTTTTCTACATTTTAAGAAAATGTATTCTTTAGTGATATCACACCAAGAAGTTCCAGTCTACCTTTGTCACCATGTCATATGATGAGTTTAAGGAAGTTAATGAAGAACTAAAGAATTACTTAATAATTGCAAAGGGGAAAAAAAGAACCTTTACAAAGGAGAAATCTGGTACATGCCACCCTTAAAAATGTTACAAAAAACTTAGCATTACCAATAATGAAACAAATTGATTTTTTACTAAGAAGGACACAGTATCACCTATGCAATATTCTTGGGGGGAAATTATTCTAATTAGGAGGAAATAATCAGACAACTTCAAATGAAGATAATTCTACAAACCAAACTATCCAGGCCTCTTAATATAAGGGAAAAAAGCTATAAATGACTTGAGAAGGCTAAAGAGACTTGATAAACATATGTGTGATTTTTTTAAAGATTTATTTATTTATCTGAGAGAGAGCACACGGAGGGCAAGGGAAGGGCAGAGGGAGAGGGAGAGGGAGAGAGAAACTCCAAGCAGACTCCATGCTGAGCGCTGAACCCAAGGAGGGACTCAATCCCATGACCCAGAAATTATGGCTGAGTGGAAACCACGAATTGGTCGGTCAACCAAATGTGCCACCCAGTCACCCCAAACGTATGTGTGATTTTTGACTGGTTTCTGGATTTAGAAAAAGTAAAGACATCACTCTGGGCCAATGGGAGAAATAGAAATGTAGACTCTATGTTAGATTATCTTACGATAGCAAATTTCAATTTCTTGAACTTGATAAAGGTATACTCATAATGCAGGAGTATACCTTTGTTCTTAGGAGATACATGATGCAAGAGCTAGGTTGAAATGGTTAAGGTAAAAAAAAAAAGGCATGTGTGTGTGTGTAAAAGAGAGAGAGAGAAAAGAGTAGAGGGAGAGAGTAAGAGAGAAAAGAAATAAGAGAAATAAAGAGAAAAAGGCAAAGATGGCAAATGTTAACAATTGGTAATTCTAGTTGAAGGAGGAATATATGGTTGTTTATTAACCTATTTTTTAAGACTTTATTTTTTTAGAGCAGTTGTAAGTTCACAGCAAAATTAAATAGAAGGAATGGAGATTTTCCATATGCACATGATTTTCCCCCAACACATGCATAACCTCTTCCATTTTCAGCATGGCCCACCAGAGTGGTTCATTTGTTACAATTAGTGAACTTACACATTGACACATCACAATCACTTCAAGTCCATGCTACACGTTACCATTCACTCTTGGTGTTGCACATTCTATGGGTTTGAACAAATGTATAACAACATGTGTCCATCATAATAATCATACAAAATATTTTCAATGCCCTAAATGTCCTCTGTACCCTGCCTATTCATTCCTCCCCCTCTCCAATCCCTGGCAACCATTGATCTTTTTACTATCCCCATAGATCTGCCTTTACAGAAAGTCATATAACTGGGCATGTAACATGGACATATAACTGGACATGTAACAGTATGTAGCCTTTTCAGGTCAGCTTCCTTCAGTTAGTAATATGCATTTCAGTTTCCTCCATGTCTTTTTATGGCTTTATAGTTCATTTTTTTTTAGCACTGAATAATATTGCATTGTCTGGATGGACCACAGTTTTTGTATCCATTCACCTACTGAAGGTCATCTTGGTTGCTTGCAAACTTTAGCAATTATGAATAAAATTACTAAAAACATCTGTGTGTAGGTTTTTATGTGCACATATGTTTTCAACTACTTTGGGTAAATACTAAAGAGCACAATTGCTGGATCATATGGTAAGAGTATGTTTAGTTTTATAAGACACTATAATTTTGGACCAGTTTTTAATTTTAATGAAGTCCAGCCTATAAGTCATTTTTTCATGAATTGTGCCTCTGGTGTTGTATCTAAGAAGTCATTGTCATACCCAAGGTCATCCACGTTTTCTCCTATGTTATAGTCTGGAAGTTTTATAGTTTGCATTTCATATTTAGGTCTATGATACACATCAGGTTAGTTTTTGTAAAGGGTGTAAGTTCTGTGCCTAGATTCATATTTTGTTTGTTTGTTTGTTTGTTTGTTTTGCCTGTGGATGTCCAGTTGTTCCAGCATCATATGTTAAAAAATACACTATTCTTTTAGGTGGATCACATTTGTTCCAGATATAAATGTAATAGTAAACAATCAATGTTTATCTGTCAAACAGTTAGGAAACATAGATTCTACTCTGCTACTAATTGTGTAAACTTGCTGTTTAAAGTCCCTTTCAGTTTCTGTATTGGTAATGGATTAGATAATCTGCAGTTTTTTATCTCTAAAATTATGTGAACATGAGTGTCACCTGGATGGCTCCGTCGGTTGTGTTCAACTCTTGATTTCAGCTCAGTTCATGATCTCAGGGTAATGATCTCAGGATCATGAGATCGAGCCCCGCATCAGGATCCACACTCAGCATGGAGTCTGCTTAAGTTTCTCTCTCCATTTCGCTCTGCCCCTCCCCCTTGCTCTCTCCCCTTCTCTCTCTCTCAAATAAATAAATAAATCGTTAAAAAATAAAATTCTGTGACATGAAATATTAGATTTTAATTGATTCATACAAGTACTAGGAGAAGAGTCAGCTAAGGGAAACTTAAAATGTTTAGCATGGTATCTTAGAATCAATGAAACACATTTTAGGAAAAAGTAAAGGAGAAGCCCTTGATATAAAGATGAGTCACTTACCCTCTACTCCTGCCTGTGTCCAGCATTTTCCTAATGTATTTCAGTGTATTCCCTTTTCTTAATATTCTAATTAAAAAACTAATCTGAGCAATGGTAATTTTCATGAAACATTTTTTCAATACAGAGCTGTTCACTTAGCACAAAGATGAAATAGAAATCACCAGTGTTTTTATTGCTTACAAGAGAGAAGTTGGGCAACAATTTGGTATGTTTGTGTAAAGTATTCAGATAATTAACATAGAATTTTGAGGTTCATAAAAAAAGCACTATACCCAACAGACCTTCATGACACCACAAATAGATTGATTTTTAATGTAGTGTAGTGATTAGTCTCGGTGAGTAAAGATTACTGACTATAATTAGTTTTGGTGACTTAGAAAAAATATTACCTATGGTGATTGATGATATTCTAGTTATGTATGTGAGAGTCAATAATTAAATTAAATTACATTCAAGGCATAGAGGAATTTTATGCTATTTTATTTCTGCATCATACATTTATTGTTCTTATCTCAGAATTCTACAGTGATGTTTTTTAATTTTATTTCCATGGACTTATATAAAATTTTTACTAGCTATTAATCAGTTGGGATATTTCAAATCTGATGTGTAATGCTGCTCTGTGGATACATTTCTGATAGAATATTCCACACAATTATTCTGATTAAAGTATAGTTTACAAAATATTTCTACTGCAAACAATTTTTTTTCCTGAGACTATGATTATGTCAATGCTAATTGAATACACTAATGACTTGATCAGCCTAATTAATTGCCTTGATTCATGTAACAGAAGCCTTTGCCCGATATAGAAAAGCATACAATTTATTATCTTGTCAAATCTACATCCCAGATGCTGAAATAATAAGCCTACTGTGTTACATTTCCAAATTTATATGCAAACAGTTTGTATAACCTTCCTTCATTAAAGAATCTATACTCAGGATACAATGATTCAATTATAATTTTTCAAAATATAGAGACGATCTTGTCTTCTTTTCAGATTTCTTTTCCTATGCCTTCCCTTCAATTCTAAGAAAAGAGCATTATGCAAATTTTGCATGACATTATAGCCCTCACTGACCTCACCCCACTGATGCTTCCATCTAATCCTAGAATATATGTGAAGCTCACCTCACACTAGACCATCATCAGTCTCTAATCATCTGTGCACTTTCATGTTCTAATGCCTTTACTTATGTTAGTTTGGTAGTCATAAGGGTCAATAGGGTCATAAGTGTTCTACTTCACCTTCTTTTCCAAGAAAATGGTAACTGTATTTTTCTTCTTTCTTTGAAGAGAGATGTGGATTTTTGACTTACCTTGACCAGTTAAATATGAGCAGAAGTCTGTCAATTCCAGGAGGGAGCTGTAAAGAGCTAGTGAATTAGTCACCATACCTTCTTTTTCTTCCATGAGGATCACAGAAGCATGTGTTGAGATAAGTCTCCATCAGCCTAAGCTCCCTAGTGTCTACAAGGGGCAGAGCTTCTGTATCAGTCAGGCTTCTAGCAGGAAATAGAATTCAACTCACTTGGTTTGAATGCAGATAATTTAATAAAAGTATTACTTAGAGAAGTGGACAAAGTTAAGGGACATCACAATAAATGTTGAAGCCGCCAGAAGTGAGGGTGGGGAAGAGAGCATTCCAGGTAGAGGAAGTGGCACATGCAAATGCAGGAGTGGGACTAAGCATGAGGTTTTCAGCAACTAAAACAAACAATATATGGCTAAACTATAGATACAAAGAGAGAGATAATTATGAAATGATAATGAAAAAGTAGTACTAATACTCTGGTAAATTGATGTCTAATTGAGTGAAAGACATTGCTCAAAGTACCTTATATGTATTAGCTTATCCCCTATTTAAAACAATTATTTGAAGTCAGTACTACTAATGACTCATCTGAGAACTAAGGCTTAGAGAATAAAACATCTTGCCTGTTCCTACAGCTGACATGTGAAAGAGGTTAGATTTGAACCCAGGGAATGTGGCTCCACAGTTCTCATTTATAACTACGCTAGCCAATATCTAAGCTCAGACAGATTTTCTCTTTCTCCTAAGAGAAATAAGAATCCATTAAAGGATTTTAAAGAGTAACCGGAACAGATGTGATTTCTTAAATGGCTATCCTTTTTTAATGTGGAGAACTGATTGGAAGATAGAAAGTACATATTAGTGAGAGTAAGTAGGAGAGATTTGTATTTGTACAAACAAGAGACAGTGGTGTTCAGCTCAGAGTGATAGTGGTATTGATGTAGAAAAATATCAAGGACTTTGAGAGATATTTAGAAAGTGAACTTGTAAAATCTCAATTATGAATTGTATATGGGAGGGTGAGTGTGGAAGCATTAAGGACAACCGTCTTACACAACCAGATTCCATGGGGTCATGCATTTAAAAGGGAATAGTGAAGGAGAAAAAGTGAGAGATGATAAGTTTGGTTTAAGACTGGTTGACTTTGAGTTGACTTTCACTTATCCATATGTAGATACTGATTAAGCAATTGCTGGTGATGTCTGAGTCTCACTGAGAGCTATGGATTCAGAGACTGTTTTCTAGGGATGGTACTTAAAAGCAATAGGCGTGAATCAGATTACCAGGAGAGAGAAGGTAGTATGAAAATAACATGGTCTAGGATCAGTTCTTAATTGTTCTGACATTTAACAGCTAGGGAGAAGAGGGAAGGATTTAGCAAAGAAGAAGTAAATCCCCAGCAAAGAAAAATATGAGAAAAAAGACTATAAATAATTCAAAGAGTACAAAGATAAACATAACCAGATGCTTAGAATGGAAAGTAGGATAGAGAGCTCTCAGTGAAACAAAGAAAAGATTGTTTGAAAAGATATGCCACAGTGTTGAAAGTTGCTAATAGTTCAAGCAGTTAGAAAAATAAATTAACTGTTCTTGGTGTCAGATAGTACCCCAAAAGGCAGTTACTCTAAATTTACTGTTGTTAGTATGAGAAATAGAGGTCCAAAGAAATTGAAGGATATAAAATGTGTACTTTTTATACCATGGTATTTTTAGTATCCATCATTATTTTCTCATTTAATTATCTAAAATAAAGTGCTTTATATATTCAAATAAGGAGAAATATGCTGTCACCTATCAGAGAAATTTATCCAACACTTGTAGAGAAGGCAAAGGAGATGTGGTATGTCCTTTCAACATCATGCAGGGACATTGTTTAAAGCAATCATGCAAAAATTATTTAATTCTCTAGGAGAATGTACCTGAGTTAGACTTTGCTCTTTACGATTTGCTTAGCACCTGGACACTATAAAGTCACATCTTAGCTTACAGGTTTCTCACCAGGAAAAAAAAGATAAACCCAGATTTCATGGTCTCATTGACAAATAGGACATTACCAGTGTCCTATTCAGCCTGGTATTTTTAATATTTCTTATTCTACTATTTTTAAATACCTATAACAACTCTTCAAATGTTCTTTGAACTAACTTTAGTATCTCTCTGGTCTCCTCAATAATGAAATAATTTTTTAGATACATTTATTTTGTGTTTATAAGAGTAACTTATTTTTTTCCACTTATACTTTGGCATAATCAATTGGTTTACTAGATTAAATCAACTGAATGGGAAGAAATCAGAGAGGGAGACAAACCATGAGAGACTCTGGACTCCGGGAAACAAACTGAGCATTACAGAAGGAAGGGGGTGGGGAGATGGGGTAGCTGCGTGATGGATATTAAGGAGGGCACGTGTTGTGATGAGCACTGGGTGTTATATGCAACTAATGAATCATTAACACTACATCAAAAACTAATGATGTACTATATGTTGTCTAACTGAACCTAATAAAAAAAAATCACTGTTTTACTATAGTAAATAGTCCAGTGATAGCCTGAAGGCTTGGTTCACTACAGATTATTTGATAAATTATAAAACCAGTAGCTTACCTGAATATATTATTCTTTAGCAGTTATATTTTATTATGCATAGTATGGTATCAAAATTGAACTATCTCAGTTCTCAATTTCCATCTCAGTTTTGGCTGAGACTTGAACACAACGGTTGCAAACTGTTTCCATATTCCAAATTGAATTATGAGCCCACTATTTAAAATGGAATAGAAAGCAAGTTTGTTTTGTTGTTGTTGTTGTTTGTTTGTTTGTTTTTAACCTTAAGCTTCTTGACTACTTAAAGACAATAAAAATGTTAGGATTTAGAGATTTAAAAAAGACTTTTAGAGAGAGTTTTTTTTATGTGATGTGATTCCCAATCATAATCCCAAAGGGAAGAGTGGGAGGTACTTCCCTCTTCATATAATGTGAAAAGACAGAGGGTCTACAAAGATCACTCAGATAACCTAATATGGTTCCCCTCCCTTGAGCTTGAGGAGCACAGTATATCATTCTCTGACTCATCTCCTCCTAAAGAACAAAAGACTGGATCACTAGCTGTTATCAGGGCAAATCAAGGATAGAGATGTCTTAGTTGAAATTGGCTATCTGTTGAGAACTGACAATACCCAATTTCTTCACGCTGTCAATTTTAAGACCAGAGGTTTCAAATGATTAGAGGTACATGAACACTATAAGTATTCTCTCTGAAAGTCTCACAACCAAGTGATATGTTACAATGAAAGCAAGGCTTACACTAAATTCCACCACACTCAAAAAAAGCCCTTTACAGACTCCATATAGTCATGTCACCTCTTACTGTAGCAATATTCAGTTCTACATCTAGTACATTCTCATTTTGTAAGACAACAGATTCCCTCATAACATGGCGGGACATTGGACTGAATACAGACCTAGATCAAGACCCCCACTTAGGAAGATGTTAGTCTGTGAACTCCCTAGAGCTGCCCAGGCCAAATGCCTGTACAAGTTTACTAGTCAATAAACATATCTCGGTAACTACCCATTTAACATTCAACAACTATATATTTTTCTAAATTCCTTTATGCTGATTTACAAATCTTCTAATGCAGATTGAGGTAATGATAGTTCAACAGTTTTTAAATGAAATGTACCTCTGACTTAAAATTCTATGGATTCCTTATTTCTCTCAGTAGAAATAGAAAAAGTTCTTAATTTTCAAATGCTAACACACTGGGGTATTCCTGATTAAAGTATTTCAAGTGTTGGCCAAGCACCTACAGGGTATAATACAAATACAAATTACATAAATTCACACTTGGGATGCCGAATTACTTTTAAATTCACAATATAAAACTGAAGTTCTATATGTATTCCTGACAACAGAATGAACAGACCATTTGCGTAGGACAAGATGTAAGCAATGGCCCAAAGTAACCAGCCAGAATAAAGTTGTTCTTGATTCTCCTCAAGAGAACCGCAGGTGAGAAATTCCTCACACACCATGAGAGAAAGTGTCAGCTTTAAACATCCACCAGGCATGTACCACATAACCAATCAAGTATGAACTTTCATGCCATTCTACAACACCCAGCGTGGATCAAAAATTTAACACTTGATGGGGAGGGGTATCTCAACTTTAAATGAAGTTCATAATGCTTACATTAATACACTGGATTGAACAAAATAATTACCAAGCTGAGACTGTGTGTGGAAAACTGGGAGTTACTTGAGGATTTTCATTATCTAAAAGTGACCAAGGCAGGCATGGGATATGCCCTACTTTTACCCAAGAGAAGCAAAGGCAAAATGAATTGCACGGCAAGGGGTGGGCTGGACAGTGGAGGATAAAAATAAGGTTCCTTTATATTTGCACTCAATGAATCCCATTCTTTCCATATGATTCCTGTTCCAAATTTCTACAGACAAATAGCATGAGGAGCTCAGGAGCAGAGTTAAATGTTCAAGCTCCATATGCCAGCACCACAAAAAGTCCCTCTCAGCATTCTAAAACCTTTTCATTGGAATGTGCAAAAATTCATATAGGCCACAGTGAAGAGAGAAGAAGTGTCAAATACCTTGTGATCCCATCCTATCACCCGAATGGCTCAGGAGAAAGGATTGCCTTAAATACAAGATATCTGGGGCAGAGCTCTGGCCACAGCAGGGTGCTTCTGAACCATCAGCTCTCTGTGCCCAGGACAGAGGGTGGTGGCAGTAGTGACCTGTGTCTAGCAGGAAACAAGCTGTGGTGAGAAAGCACTGTCTGAACCTGAGTGGTCTTAGAGGTCACATCTAGAAAACAGTCATTGTATTTATGTCCCAGTTGCTACTAGAAGTTTTGAAGGGAGTTTTCCCCCAGTACAGTTCCTCATGAGGGAGGGGACTGTCCTAGCATCTCACTCAGTTGAAAGGATGCCACATCATGTGGACCTTAGTCATGGAATTCACATATCTGACTTGCCCTTTAGTCCATAAAGACTCAGCTTCACGTGCATGTCTGGGGCTCTTGTTCGTTCCTTAGCTGTCTTTACATTTTTCCCTCCTGCCATGTCATCTCAGCAGAATGTTGCCAAGTGGAGCCCCAGAGAAGTTCATCCCTGGCTCAATTCTGGGCAGAGGAGAATAGAAAATACTTTAAAAACCTCCATAGGACTAACTGCTTCATTCAGATTATTCAGAGTGGAGCATCTTTGAAACAAACTTTTATTTTTTTTTATTACTCAGTCTTTCATAGCATAACTACTGAGTTAAATCCTGTTCCAGGAAGAGTAATACACTATCTGTTAAAAAAAAAAAAAGAAGAAGAAGAAGAAGATACCAGGAGGGGAAGAATGAAGGGGGCGAATCGGAGGGAGAGATGAACCATGAGAGATGATGGACTCTGAAAAACAAACTGAGGGTTCTAGAGGGGAGGGGGGTGGGAGGATGGGTTAGCCTGGTGATGGCTATTAAAGAGGGCACGTTCTGCATGGAGCACTGGGTGTTATATGCAAACAGTGACTCATGGAACACTACATCAAAAACTAATGATATAATGTATGGTGATTAACATAATAATAATAAAAAAAGAGTAAAAAAAAGAAAGAAAGATAAAGTAAATGAGGGAAACGGGGGGGGGGGGGTGCCTGGGTGGCTCAGTCATTAAGCGTCTGCCTTCCGCTCAGGTCATGATCCCAGGGTCCTGGGATTGAGCCCCGCATCAGGCTCCCTGCTTGGCAGGAAGCCTGCTTCTCCCTCCCCCACTCCCCCTGCTTGTGTTCCCTCTCTCACTGTCTCTCTCTCTCTGTCAAATAAATAAATAAAAATCTTAAAAAAAAAACATGAGGGAAACGGAAGATACCATGCTGCTTAATATGTTTTAAGACACTGTATCTGTAGTTGTTCAAATTTCAGAGTTTAAATAATGTTATTAACTGATTGGCTAAGTAATGTCAATCAATATGCCTGCCACTAGTGATCTATTACATAGAGGTTTTCTCTGGGCTATAGTTCTTTTGTAACAATCTCTAAGTGCTTTTGGCTTAAAGGAACATATTCCAGAAAAAGTGTAACTGAAGAAAGGATTGCAGATTCGGCAGAAGTTTGACTAATGTTATAATTTCTATACATTATTAATTACCTTTTCTGCCTGCAGCAGCTCTAAACTTTTACTATTTAACATTATTATGTTCACTTATCATGTATATTTCTCCAAGAAATTTTCAAATGTGTGAATACATTTATAGAAATTTTTTGTCAACTAATTTTGGAATAAATAAATCATCCATGAAATATACTACTTGTATGATCCTTGATAAGTTAAAATTTGTTTTTACTGTCCTCAGTAATACTTCTGTTCACATACATAGAACTACGTAGGGTGACCTAGGTAAGAGCCACCACTGCATTCTAGAGGAGGGATGGGTTGTTGTGAAGGGTCACAGGTGACTAGCTATGATGCTCAGGTGTTCACACTACTTCCCAAGAGCTGAAGAACTGTGTGTCAGAGGTAACATGTCAGAGCTGTCAAATGCCAACCTGACATTGTCATAAACCAATGTCATCACTGATATCATTTTTAAAAATCCCACTGCTCCTTACAAATTAATTGAGTCTCACTGTACTTTCTCACTGTGATATTGGTGATTAACCTGTGATGAATCCAAAACTCCACAATCAGTGGAAAAGCATATTTTTGGTTAGATGAACCAAGTTATAACTAGAGCTAAATGGACTGCATGCTGCTGTACTCGGGATAACTATCAGGAATAAATGAACTATAAATGCACACGGTTTCCTTGGAGATCAATTCAAGGAAGAAATGAAACATGTAAATAATTAGACAAAAGTCAATATAGTGTCCAAACATTACATCCCCAATTAAAATTAATACAGTGCATAGCTTCCCTTCAGAATAAAGGGTTAATTAAGTTTCCTTAAAAGAGACTGCATGTCAATAAAAGTAAAAACAAACAAGAATTGAAAACAGAACTGGAATGAGCTTTTCCATGATTTTGTAAGATATAAAGTAAGTGTGTATGCATGTGTGTGTGTGTGTGTGAATGTATGTGTAGTTAAAATACGTTGAAAAAAGAAAAAAGATCTCTGACCTCCCTCCTTTTCTCTCTGAAAAAATATAGTTAGGAAGTTCTGAAGGTTCTGAACTAAGAAATATATTGATAGAATGAACTAATAAAACTCCCAGCTATAGGAAATGTAATTTTTAGAAATTGCTCAACAGGAAAATAACATGCAGGTAAATACTTGCAAAAAATAGAGAGTCAATCTTGAGGATTAGTAATCATGAGATTTTTTCCCTGAAGACTATGAGCTGCTGATAGGAGGTTTGTATTGGCCATAAAGTAAAACAAGTAAGTACTTGTATTAAAACTTGAGAGAAAAATCACTTTTTCTTATAGCCTAGTAAATTGCAATCAATACTCTGCTTGCCTCTTAGTCGAGATATTTTTATCAATTTATCTGCAATTACCAAAGAAGTATCATGCAGAGGTAATTATGTGCTGTTCCCACTTTTTGAAAAGTAGTGTTTTACCAAATAGTGCTTAGATATATCTATTGGCCCGGTACAAATTCACAGGGAATCTGGAGAAACTGCAGAAGGAAATGTGTTCTACTTCACAGTTTCATTTCCAAGTTCTATAGAGTTAAGCCTCTAACTGCTAGTTATAAAACAATTATGTGCATCTAGTAGTCTGACTTTTATTATTTTATCAATATCTCTGTGTAGAGGCCTATATTTAAAAGATACACTATTTTATCTTTATTGACTAAAATCTTTCCTCTTTTTTCTCTTGTTAATTATAAGTCTTGTTCTTTGAACCCATATGTTTTTGTAGTTTATTAGCAAGCCAGAAGATAATATTATAATGGGTAACATTTATTGAACATTTACCATATGCCAGGCACTATTTGAAGGACTTTACATGAATTAGTTTATTTAAACGGCACAACAAATATTGGAAGTAGATTTTTTGTTATCACCTCAGTTTTACCAATGGGAAGAACTAAGGCACAAAGATGTTAACGCATGCCATTGGTTGCAGGATGGGCAAGGAACAGAGCTCGGCTTTAAAGTTCATAGTTATCTCTGAAGCCTAATGCCTGACCACAATGCCACATTCCCTCTATCATAAAATACTCAGCCAAATAAAAGAAGGAAAATGCTTCCTGTAAACAGGCAGCTTTTCAGGCAAAATCACCAGCAGCTTACAAAGGGTGATATTATTTAATATAAATAAGTAAAAATTACAATGCTTTAAGTAGCTTAGGAAGAAAAATAAAAGGACAGGTGTACAAAGTTTTTGTACATGGACAATATGCCAAGATAATGCCAAAACTTCACTTATGGTTTGCACACAAAGTAGTATTTTAAAATATAATACATCAAAAACTTAACATATGAGGGGGTTACTGTTCCTTTGACATGATGGCTCAAGGGGAGATGGAAGATGACTTTATCACAGACAAAGTGTTGCTTTTTAAAGACTGCAGAATTATTTGTTTTCATGCTATGGCATATAACAATTTTTAAACACAAATGCCCTGTGTTCGTGTTTGAAAAATTTTTGTACAACCTTTGAGAACTATAGTGGTTTGCAAATACTGGAGAAACAAGTGTGAGAGCACCTCTCTGTGGTGGGAAATTATTACAATTTTAAATAGAAAAACTGACATGTCCTAGTCATCACTGACTTTTTCAGAAGCTAACATTTGTGCATGTGTGGATTTTCTGAGCTGTTTGTTTTTCTCCTGACTCCTAAATTTTCTCCCTTTTTTTCCTATTAATTATTGCTAGCAGAGAAAGATAAGCAATATTTAGGGCCTTATGCAACTCTTGACTTTCCGAGAAAAAAAGCATGATGTAATTCCGTATCTTAAGGAAAATTAAGGATAAATTAGTGACACCATATTTGTTTCTTGTATATTTCTAAGAAGAAAGTATTCATTTCCAGAATACAAAGGAAGTATTTCAGTGTAGGTTCAACCAATGAGGCAGAACCACTAAGAGATTATATACCATCTTCCCTCCATGACTGCCTGTCTTATGGACTCTACGCTCCAAGATCAGACATAAAACAATAGCCTTACCCAGACAATCCCATAAAGTCAAATCCCTAGTTTTTGTATCTGATGCTGGAGCTTGGGGGTTACAAAGTAGGCAGTGAGGGAAAGAAGATGTATGTAAAGTATGGCAACAACAATCAGGAACCCATGAACAAAAGGTGGAGGCCACAAGATCAGTCTAACCCTATGTCAGTTGCTAGTGTCTCTGACCTTGGCTGTGTGGTTGTCCTACAGAAGTTAAGGCCTTTCATCATGGAACTAAATATCCTCATCGTTCCAGAGTAGAAGTTGAAGAAAGATCCCGTGGAGGCTGGGGCAGCTGGAGAACTGGCCACGGCCTCTCATCAATGGGATGAACCAGCAAATGAATGACAACATGTGTGAGCTACAGAATGCCTGCTGCATTTCCCCCCTCCAGTCTCCCACAACATTCTGTTGAGCCTCACCCTAACCAGAAACATACAGAAAATTCTGGAAAATATAGTTAAACCTGACCAAGGGGACACATCACAAAGCCACCACACTTTACCCCTTGTCAACTCAGTACCCACATATTATCTCTCAAACTATACTGATCTCCAAAATTGAAACTGGCAAAATCATGCTTCCACCTAAAGTGGGACAACTATCCCTAATACAACTAAAAGCAGATTAACACCGTTCCACAAAAAGGATACAAAGCCTCTTCTTTGTCTCTGGGTGATACCATTTTTCTAGTTGTTGACTCACTCCCTCCCCTCCCACTGATACCCTGTAGCTTAAATAGGGAGATGTAAAGTTAACTACTATTAATGCATCTTATTTTATATTACTAGAGGATGAGGAAGAGGAGAAAAACCACAAAAAATTGTGTGATATGTGTATGTATACATAAAAACATATTCATATCAAAATAAGGAAGAAGCACTCAAAACTATTACAGTCCAACTGATCACATGGGCCTAGCTGGTATGTATAACAGAAACCTTAGTCTTTTTCTGTTAACTCAGGAGACTAATCTGGCGAGGTCAAAGTCTTCACTTACAGTTCAATGCTATCATTGTCATGTTCCTTGTCAGAAGCATTACTCTCTTTGGAACCAAGACCTTGAGACTCACAAGACTCAAAGTCATGGAAATGAGAAGCAAACATTTTGTTCATGGATTACTTGCAGTAACGATAGAGAAGCCTCCTCCATTTCCCTCCCTCGATTTCCTTACCCATGAACTCTGACTATGGGAGAAATGACACTACAAATGAATGCTGAGCATATAAAGCATCCTGGAGATATTACCACAACCCTGGAAGGTATTGCTGGCACCGCAACTAAGGCTCCATATGGCCATTCCACCATTCTCTCAGCTGTTCTATAAGGAAAATCATGGTTACACTGGTTAATTCTTTGAGAATGGACCCATTGCCACATTTCATTTGCTCTGAAATAAATCCCTTGGTCAAGAACGATACTGTGGGGAATAGCATGATGATAGATAAGGCATTCTGTACTACACAGAAGGTAGTCTTAATGGCAGATTGGACACTCAGCAGCGCCTTCAGTCAGTAGGCCTTGGTGACTGGAAGTTCATCCTGCTGAACCCATGCAAACCTACATCTCTCTCATCATGACCACTTCTTCCTAAGCCCATTGGCCAATGACAGGAGTGGCTAGGAGAAGAGGTTGACTGGTGTCCACAGCACACGTCATCCTATCCAGGTGAGTATTAAAATCTTCTTTTATTGAAGTCACCCTTTGGTGAGCCGTTGCTTGAGACACAAATATGTTCAGAATGTGTTTCAATTCTAAGAGGTATCTCCACATGATTCCACATGTCACCAGTTTTTCAGTCTCATTCCTTTGAAGACCTTGATCATCCAACCAAACAACTGGCCTTAGCCCATGTATCCATATAGACCTATGTGTCTGGCTATTTCTCTTTCCAAGCAAAATGAACACCAGATACACTTTTCAAGTTCTGCACCTGAGAAGATGCACTTCACTGTCCTACAGGGCTATCCCAAAGTGGGGATATAGTTCTGCACTGTCCTCTTTTGAGAGGTACCTGATTATTGTGCAGGACCATGGATTAACTAAACCTGAGGGTTGTTTGTTGTTGCTATTGGTTTTTTGGTTTGTTTGTTTGTTTGTTTGTTTTTCATTCAACTGACTGAAGGGAACTACCTATGAGATGCCAGGTGTGCACTGGGAGTGAGGAGCTAACATAGCAGGAGTAGGGACCACACATGGGCACTTGGGACATTTCCTTATGCATCCTACTTGTGCTTTCAGGGCCTGTTAAACCCCATGTCATACAGACCACTTCCATTTGATGATGGAGTGATTCTGTGCATGACCAATTTTATGGCTTAGTGGGTCAGACAATGCCCAGTTCATGATGGGCAGTTCATATTGCATGGTAACTTGGTGGTTCATGGTCAACTTTTCAGTCTCTACTAAAACCCAGTAGCAGGCCAAGAGCTTCTTCTCAAAAGACTAGCTATCCATAGGACGTTGCTCCAAAATTCTAATGGTTTGTATAGTGACTGGCCTGTATTGGTCTGTTCAAGGCTCCAATCAGCAGCTCTACCTGCGCCCAACCCTTCCCTTCATGCACCATCAGATGTGCTGGGCCACACGGTCTGGGGTCAAAGCAGATTATTACACAGCAGTCTGGAGCTGTTGCAGAGACTCCTTTTATTCAGGGCCTGACTCAAAACTGCAGCTTATTGATTCACTTGGTAAATGGGTGGGAGTAAAACACCAAAATTCCATTAATTCCTCCAGTCTTTGGGGGTAGTTGAAATGATTTCCTGGAGACATACAAATTTAATATTGTAAGTATACTCTGATTCCTCCATAATAATCAGAAGTTCAAATCAGATTTGGAGACATTTCTAAAGACACATTATTGGGGAATTTCAAAATGTTCATTTGTCACTCTTTAAAGATTCCATTGTTTCTTAATCAAAATGTATTTCAATCAGTGCTTCCATTTGTGGTTCATGTGGTAACATATGCCTATGCTTCTATTTATGTGATAATTTCTGTGGTTAATAATTGTGGAAAACATTGATATAATAAGTTCATTAGTTTTGGTAAAATTAGTTCATGCTGATTTCTAGAGGTGAAATACTAAGATGGAACAAAAAAACCTGTAAATGAGAATCCATAAAATGTGGTTCTGCTTTGGAAATATAAAGGATGGAGAAAATTGAAAGGAATATTGATGATTTATGATGATGATAAAAAAGAACCCCCCCAAAAGACTGTGTTTTGAAAAGGATGTAAAAATTCCTTTTCCAGTGAATTTAAAAGAAAGAAAAGGAGAGGAGAGGAGAGAAGAAGAGAAGAGAAGAGAGAGAGAGAAGAGAGGAAGAGAAGAGAAGAGAAGAGAGAGAAGAAGGGAAGAGAAGAGAAGAGTAGAGAAGAGAAGAGAGAGAAGAAAGCAGGAAGGGAGGCAATGAGGAAAGAATAAGTTAATGAGGAAGAAAAGCAAGACAGAAAAGTATAGATTCTCAACACTGGAAGTATACCATACAGAACAAAAATGACAAAAGAGAGAGATGTATTGAGATTTCCTTTAGTGTTATTTTTATAATTCATGTCTACAATTCAGAAATTATACATGTTTATATTTATCACTAATATTGAGTAATAAGGTAAAGCCTGAATTTTGAGTAAACAGATGATTTCTACTATAGAAAATAAAATATATATGCTCTGTTCCACTTCTTGTTTGCCTGCATCTGTTTCCAAACTGGATAAATTGGCTTCCTTCTCTGCTGCATGTACACAAATGAAACAGAAGGTTTATTCAACATGCTGTTTATTCAAGTTAACACCTTGTTAAGATACAGCAAATTCGCTAATTTATTTGCTATATTTAAGACTAATACCTTATCATACAGCAGGCTTTATTCCATGTTTTTGAAAGAAGTGCTGATGGAAACCTCTCAGCTATCAATGTAACTGTTAAAAACTCCTCCTCCTTTTGTTAAAGTGCCAATTCCCATTTCTCCCCGCTGTGACTTCTACTGCTTTTTTATGTGGAGACTGCGCAGTGCCTTATCCTGCAGGAAGCCCTCCTTAGTCATTCACATTGGTGAGTGTGCTCCTTTTAGGAGTACAGATGATTAACTGCAGGTCCTCCCGCTGTTCTCAGTCAGCAACCTGCTCTCTAACTGGTTCAAACAGATGTTTCTCTTTTAGAGCTTTAAGAACTATAATTGGGTGGAAAAATAGCATGTTTCACTTAGTTCAATTTACTACTTGCATTCATTTGTTAGAGAATTCATTTAGAATCCACATAAATATGTTGTTTTGAATAAATGAAGGGACTGAGTTATATGATGCTGTCCCTATGCCAATGAATTGTATTGCAGGGTAGCTGACACTAATACTCAGAGAATTCTATCTGAACTTATGCTCGACTCATTTGGTGACAACGATCTAAAGTCTAAAGTTCTCTGAGGCCAGGTAACTTGTCTTTTTATTTTTATTTTTTTTAAGATTTTATTTATTTGAGAGAGCGATAGCGAGAGAGAACATAAGGGGGCAAGGGGCAGAGGGAGAGGGAGAAGCAGGCTCCCTGCTGAGCAGGGAGCCCGAAGTGGGGCTTGATCCAGGATCCTGGGATCATGACCTGAGCAGAAGGCAGACACTTAACTGACTGAGCCACCCAGACGCCCAGTCAAGCAACTTGTCTATCTGGATTACATATCTATTTTGTTGCCTATAACATTAAACGTCCAAAAAATTTTAAGTAAATATTATACTCAAATATATGCGGTATGCATTTATAAATATTAAATATAATATTTATTTAGCTATATGATGTGATATACAAGAGAGTAATTAAAAGAAAAGTATAAAAATGTAATTGCCTAATTATTTCTTATGTATACAGTAGCTTTGTTATATGCAAATATCAGTAAGTTCTAATTTACTTTGTATTTTAGTGGACGCTAAAACCAATATGAAGGGATATATAGGAAAAAACCCAGCATATTTTTTTTAAAGATTTTTATTTATTTATTTGACAGAGAGAGAGAGACAGTGAGAGAGGAAACACAAGCAGGGGGAGTGGGAGAGGAAGAAGCAGGCTTCCTGCCTAACAGGGAGCCTGTTGCGGGGCTTGATCCCAGGACCCTGGGATCATGACCTGAGCCGAAGGCAGATGCTTAATGACTGAGCTACTCAGGGGCCCCAAACCCAGCATATTTTAAGTATTTATTAATTTATGTGAAAGGACCCAAAGAAATTATAACCTTGAAAGATGAAGTAATTTACAAATGTGATACATGATTTTGAAATTTTTATTGACAGACGAGAGTGGTTGAACAAAATGTCAAAGTCTCCATTCCGTTGATCAATCAGTATTTCATATTTGTTGCTTGTTACATAATATTTTAACAGCTGTCTGAGTTAGAACCAATATGGCACATTAGTTTATCAGAATACTATTTAATTGTATTTATGGGTTAAATGATCATTTTGAAAAGTAAGGCCCAACCAGAATTTCTTCTGGATACTTCTTTGTTAGACACATATTATTCAAGATCATTTATCGTGGCTTATATACTTTTAATATGGAATAGAACTTTTAATATGGAATAGAACTGTTTTACAACTTGCATTTTGTTTTAGAACATGTTAGGAAATGTGGAGCCATAATTTTGGAGTTGGGCCTGGAGCTAACATCCAATGCTTAAATAGTTTAATAATTTACTATTAAGGTTTTACTGTAAATAGTTGTTATGCTTCTAAACATTTTCTCTGCAGTATTTCTGGGATAATTTACACTAAAATTAGTTTTTAAAAAGCTCATAAAATATGAGACTGAACTATAAATCCAGGGAATCCTCAATTTTAATTTGCTTCACCATTGCCTGGTACATATCAACAAAGTCATCTTTCTTACTGAATGAAGGATATCTGTATTTGTGGCACATAATTTTCTTTTTTAATAAACACCTTGTCATATAAATGAGACAGTTTGTAGGGCATACTAACGAGTTCAAAACACATGGAAAAGCTATTTTCTATCTCTTAATAAAGTCATTAAAAAATCTTTCATTGGACCAATGGAAGCCAACTAGTGACAACCTAAATAATTATAAATATTAATCTTCATGCAAGTCATCTCATCTTTCAAATTTAGCAAGTAGGAGAGGGCATTCCTATAAGACTTAATCAGAGATGTGGCACACAATTTTTTTTCATAGAAAAATATTATGAAGCTCACCAACAAAATACTAAAAAAAAACAATTTTTTTCAAAGAAAATTAATTTGTCAGAATCATAATCTGTGTCATATTTCTGATCCTCTACAGATTATAGTCATTATTTTGTCACTGTATTTCAAGTACGTACAATCTGGTTCCATAAGTTTCAAAAACATCCTCAGTCCTGTTATGGACAGGTTTTCTTCTATTCCTACCTTCCTTTTTATTTCTCAGTGTATCTTCCGTTTCACAAATTTATTATAGTGTCTTGGACCATCTACCTATAGCCTCTGTAAACTCTATATTATCCAAGAATTCTGACAGTTTTTGGAAGTCAAATCACTCTGTTAATTTCCTCTCTTATTGATAAGGACTGTCATTTGGAGGCAAATTATATCTTCTTTCCCCCTTTTACTGGCCCAACGCTTTACTCCACATGCATTAAGGTTAAAGAATAAAAGAAAATCTTTAAGGAAAAGAAAATCCACAATATAACAACATAAAAGCCAACCTAGATTCTTAGAATAGAAAAGATTATTTCCCCTAATGCAGAATGACCCTATGTAATATTCCGGAAACATGGTTAATGGTCTTCGCTTGAACAATTCTAACAGTGGGGATTGCACTACTTTATTAAGGAGTTCATTTTATTGCTGGACAGCTTTAAAATTTGAAAGCTCTACCTGATATTTGTTCATTTTTTCATATAGATCATGAGCAAAGTGCAAATGTAATGTAGCTGACCTCATCTAGACTCTGACCTCATCTAGATTCTGAACAGGGGCGACGTCCCTGGATTTCTGTTTTGTATTCCGGATGACTTGGCAGCAAATAGCCATGTAAAAATATCTACATAGATTCTTTTATTTAAAATTTCATGAAGATGATAAAATACTTTCTTGGTAACTGAACTCATACTCTGAAATAAGAACCTGAACACACAGTGAACTACAAATCTCCTTTTCCTCCTCACTAAGGGTAAGGTGATACTCTTCACCCATGTGCCTGAAATGATAACTCCAGTCTGATCTGGATCCTACACAGTGTTCCCTCCACAGGTTTTGCCCTCCTCAACATGACGTGTAAGTACATTTGCTTCTTTTTAACCAAGTGTGCTAGCCTATTGCTTTTGCCTTTGTTAAAGTACCATCTTTTACAGTGGGCATTGTATCTTGAAGAAATAACCTTGGAGTCCCCCAGTGCACCTGGCTAGATGCTGACTATGAATGTATAGGGCTGTCTGAGCTTTAGATGCTGTGAAGATGGAAGGGAGATTAGTGTGTGAGGAGGATGGATATCAAAGCTCTTTTGGAAGGCAAATCCAATCATGCTTAGCGTTTGAATTCAAAAAGTATAATGTGGTGCCTGGGTGGTGCAGTCGGTTGATTGTCTGACTCTTTGTTTTGGCTCAGGTCATGATCTCAAGGTCATGAGATCTAGCCCCATGTCAGGCTCTGCACTCAACTGGGAGTCTGCTTGAGATTCTTTCTCATCCTCTCCCTCTGCCCCTCCTGCTTGTGCAATGACTCCAGAATTGGGGCAATGTCTGTGTAACAATAATGATCCCCAAGTGTCACTAGCTGAGGAAATTATGATGTTTGAGTTTTCCAGACTGGATAAATCACTAGAAGGTCTCTAGCAGTTAGGGATAGCAGTTGGTGTCTTGGTTGGAAGATATTTGGGATGGTACAAATACAGTTTAATTTTAAAATTTTCATATATACACCATCCTGTATACCTTCCAATCAAAACATCAACTACCATCTTGAAGTATCTGAATTTACATAAGCTAAGTGTATAAAACTAAAACAAAACAAAACAAAACAAAAACAAAAAATTACTTCTAAGTGACAGAGACTGAGACTTTTATCTAAAATATCACAAGAGTATCAATCCAGATTCTTTGTTTATGTTTGTATTTGTAAGCACAAACTGTTTTTTAGCTATACATAATACAAATTACCACTTTGTCTATAGTCTATAATATGTCCAGAAAGTCCAAAGGCATTAAAAATTCAAATGACTGTAAATGTACAATATTTCTAAGGTTGTGTTTTATATAATATTACTCAAAAAGACTGCAATATAATACAAATAAAATCAGTGAATGAACGCTTGATAGAAAACTAAGTCAAATGGAAATGTGACACTAGATTGTAGTAGGGTTTTTTTTAGGATTTATTTATTTATTGTGAGAGAGAGAGAGAGAGAGAGAGAGTGCACACTCGTGGGAGAGGGAGGGAGAGAATCTCCAGCAGACTTCCTGCTGAGAGCAGAACCTGACTTAGGGCATGATACAGGACTCCATCCCATGACCCATGAGATCATGACCTGAGCCCAAACCAAGAAGAGTTGGACCCTCAACTGACTGAGCCACCCAGGCATCCCTAGGTTGTAGCAGTTTTGAGACAAAACTAAATACAATGTACATTCAAGGAATGGTTTAGACCTTCCTACAATGGTTTCAAATGGGTAAGAACAACCACATGATTTACTTCTTTTTCCCAGGTTAAAGGTGTTGATCTCATGCTTATTTGTTATAGAGAAATCTTTCCAAACAATTCTGCAACTGAGTGTGAAAAATAGGAACAGGAGTTTCTGAAATGATAAAAGGAGATTCTTGGTAGTAGCTATGTCTTTGAAAAGAAGACTCATATTAAAGATTAAGAAGTAGAAAAATTAGCATTCAATTATTGTCTTCAGTTCAGAGAGAAGTTTCACTAAATGAATAATAAACATATGGAACATGTCACCAAGGAGACCAATTAAAAATATGATAAATCAAAAGTACTGTCATCTTTTCTAGTGGAACAGAAGTAAAGGGAATAAGACAAGAGAACACAGTAAATGTTTTCTTTTGTAGAAAAACTCAGCCATTATTATTTTTCTTAATATGGAATACACAAATTAGTCTCTCTCTTGGGAAGAATTCCTAGCAGCAATCTCACCTTGGCATATACAGTTTTTTAAATTAACATTTTCCCATCAGAATTCTATTCTAAAATACACATACTAAAATTGCCACCTTTTTCTTTTTTTAATAATGAAACCAAAGTTCAAAGAAGCTAAATAATATATCCATTATCGTGTAGGTAGTAAATAGCAGAATGTGGTTGGAAACCTCCTCCTTCCTTTTACCTAAGTTTGAGAGAACATACATGTTCTCCTTGAGACCAAATTTAATCCACAGCCCCTGCTACAGGTAACTTCCTCCATAATTGGCCATTGGGGAAGTAAACAGAAGAGAGTTTGAAGAAAATGATGTGGTCAATAGTTTTGTTCTTTATAATTTCCCAGTCTTTTTCCTTACCTCTACTAATGACCCTATTCTACCACACTCTACTCTCTAATTATATTCAAATTGCTTTAGTTGGCTTTCATTATCTTGTGCAATCCCAGACGTCCAAGCCTTCTGAGAGGTCTTTCCTTCTGTGTTCCTCATCACAGCACCCTATCATTCCTCACACCTGACTTTTACTTCTTCTTTATATATGGCTTCAGTTTACGCATTGCTTCCTCTGGGAAGCTTTTTCTGACTCCCCAAATGTAGACTAACCTCTTCTCCAGTGTTTCCCCTACAGAAGTGTATGTGTCTTTCATTTTATAGCTTGTATTTTAATTGCTTATATAATTAACTTCATTTCCCCATTTATCTTTGAGGACAGACACTAGCATTCTTGTTCTGTATGTTATCTCTGGTATCCAACTGAATATCTGTTGGAATCGATGTTACATGGTTAATACTCAATAACCATGTGTTAATCAATAACTTCCAGTTTCTCCTTCATAGCCAAGAAAAATCATCTTCTTCAGGGATTTTTCTAAACTCTGTGTCAATTCTTTTGTTCTTTTATTTGTCCAGTACTTAATGGCAAGTGAAACCCAGAATTTTGTCCATAGTCATCTTTCCTCACCCTAACCTCCTTTTTTTGGGAAATTTATTCTACATACAACACACAGAAATATGCTAGTTTATTTCAAATCAATCAATATCCTATGCTCAGGCTTTTATTTTTTATTTATTTATTTATTTATTTAGTGAGACAGAGAATGAGAGACAGAGAGCATGAGAGGGAGGAGGGTCAGAGGGAGAAGCAGACTCCCTGCTCAGCAGGGAGCCCGATGTGGGACTCGATCCCGGAACTCCAGGATCATAACCTGAGCCGAAGGCAGTCGCTTAACCAACTGAGCCACCCAGGCGCCCCAAACTTTTATTTATTTTTTTTTTATTTGCCTCATATATTCAGCTTCTACTTATACTTGAGTGTTCTATATGCATCATATATAAAAATAACCGTATTTTTCCCAGTAATAAACTTGTCCTCTATTCTCTGCCCTTAAAAGGCACCCATAATTACCTAATTTCTTAAGCTAGAAGCCCAGGAGGTATACCAAATGGCTCTTCTTTTTTACTTATATGTAATTTTTCTACACTCAAAATATAATTTATTTTCCCCTCCTTGTCATCTCTGCTACTATTGCATTAGGTTAGTACTTTTTCATCTAATAATGATTTCTAATTGAGAAGTCTCCATTTTTCACAATGCATGATACATGAATTTTCAAAAGTACAATTCTGCATCTGTAGTACTCTTTAAAAGTCTTTACTAGTTTCCATTATCTTCAGAACAAAAATTCAAATTCCTCTATATTATAAAATGTCCCTCAGGGGGGGAGACGAACCATGAGAGACTATGGACTCTGAGAAACAAACTGAGGGTTCTAGAGGGGAGGGGCATGGGGGGATGGGTTAGCCTGGTGATGGGTATTAAAGGCGGCACGTTCTGCATGGAGCACTGGGTGTTATACGCAAACAATGAATCATGGAACACTACATCAAAAACTAATGATGTAATGTATGGTGATTAACATAACATAATAATAAAAAAAAATGTCCTTAATGTTCTGGATGAAAATACAGCACTTGCTTCCCCCAATTCTTCTTCTACTACATCTATACCCTTACTATAAACTCTAAATAGTCTGAATGAATTGATTTTATAAAAATGAAACATATTCTATTTTTCCCCTGGCTAAAATATGGGCCTCAAGATTTATTTCAAGTAGCACTTCCCAAGAGGCATTTTTTCCATGACCTCAAGAAAATGTCCCCAAGCTGTGACAATGAAGCATTATTTGTAATATTCTATAATTGCATGTATCACATGCAGTTGTCATTATTGAGATAATTTTCCATCACCCCTCATTAGACACTGGCTCATTGAGAGCAGGAAACCAAGTTTTTATTCTTGAAGCTCTAGAAACTAATAGAATGCCTGGCACTAAGTTTCTTTTTCTTGTTTTAATTTGCTAGTAGGAACTAAATCTCTACCATTAGAATTATAAGCACAAGTGAAAAGTCATTTGAGGATATAGGTTAAACATGCTCTTAATAAATCATTTTTGACTAAGGCTTGCATATTTCAATTTGTTTTTATATTAATTTTAAAATTTTGTGAATGATAGTAACTATTCTCATTTGACAAATCATTCTCATTTTAGAAATAAGACAAATTTTTTTCGTAAGACGTGGAATCCTCCATTATCATGATGTGATCACATCTTCATCACATTACAAAGGGTGTCTTCCCAAACCTACTCCCACTCCAGAGGCAATTGTTGTGGCCTCATTACATTTCTTTTGCATTCTCAGAACCTTTCATCAAAGTCTTTGGGAGAACTAGTATTTCAAACACACAAGAGAGAAATGGAATAACAATAATTCTAAATACAGTTGAAATTTAATAAGCAGGTCGGTATGGCCACTAGAAATTGTGATTGAGGAAAGATGCCAATGGTATTTAGGTGTATATGTCTAGATAGACATACACACGTGTACATATACATAAATATGCATGACTTTATATGTGCTTTATATGTGTATGTATACACACACATTATATAAACATGTGTGTACATATGCATGTATAATAGAAATTCATTGCACATACCTGAATTTAGAAGTACTAATAGTTAAATTCTCTGTATCTGTATCTCATTCTACATAACAAATTATACACCTTATTTCTTTTAGAGAAAAAGCCAATAATAATTTTATGATACTAGGATTAAAAGTCATATTTAATTTTATTATTTTCACTGTTTTGGAGGTCATACATAACTATATTATTTTCAATACTTTATACATAAACATTTACTTAGTTTGTAGTATAATCAGATTGATGTTCTAAGTAATGTTATAACAATACTATATGTAAATCATAAGGAGATATTTATTTTTAAAAATCATACATTTCTTATGATTGTATTTATATGAAAAATCCCTTTTGTTTTTCCCCTTCTGATAGGGAAAGGGATTCTGAAATTATACTTTATAGTTCTACATTGATGCCCTCATCTTTTTTTCTTTAAGATTGATTTATTTATTCCAGAGAGAGAGAGAGCGAGCGCACAAGTGGGAAGAGGAGCAGAGAGAGAGGGAGACAAGCAGACTCCCCGCTGAGTGGGGATCCCGACACGGGGCTCGATCCCAGGACCCTGAGATCATGACCTGAGCCAAATGTTTGCTGTGCCATACAGAAACAATGGGACACAGAGAGGAATTTGAACAGACTTTGCTAGATTCTTCCCAGTCTACCACACCTGGTTTATATCGTACTGTAATTATCTACGGTGACAGCTCCCTTCCTCTAACTAAATTTTTTAAAACAGTTATCAGTGAGGTAAAAAAGAAAAACTTCTTGAGTCTTCTGTTTCTTAAAATTAATCAGCCTAAAATAATCCACACACAATTTGGGGTAGCAAATTTTGCTCCCCTACAACTACAATTACCAATAAATAAATAAATAAATAAATAAAAAGAGAATGCCATTATTATTCATCAAAAATAGTCACAGATAACTATCCTTTAACTGACACTACAACATAACTTTCCATTATCCCTGCCCTTAATCACTCTGCATCTCAACCTTGCTCTTGTGGTAGGGCTTTCCTTGTTGTGTTAAAAAGTCAAGAGCATGGGAGTGCCTGTGTGGCTCAGTCAGTTAAGCATCTGACTCTTGGTTTTGGCTTTGGTCTTGATCTGAGGGTCATGAGATCGAGCCCTGCGTCAGACTCCTTGCTCAGTGGAGAGTCTGCTTGAGATTCTCTACCTCTCCCTCTCCCTCTGCTCCTACCCCCACTCTCTCTCTCTCTCTAAATTAAATAAATAGATCTTTTTTAAAAAGTCAGAAACATCAATATAATCTGTAAGTAAATCAGTCTTTATATCTAGATCCATACTGATATCTAAACCTATATCATGTCCAAATCTAGATGTTTCAAATACATACTGAGTATGATAGTTATAACAGAAATGAAACTGATATATATTTTGATGGATTTTATATCAACATGTTCTCACCAGCAAATATCAATTTCCCATAAGTTCCAAACTATTATGTTCACATTAATGTAATTGTGTATATTACAGTACCTTTCAAATAAGGGCCTTTAGTAGACAGGATTTGGGGAATAGGGACAACTGTAATAATACATATCCCCATGCCAAAAGCATCATTAACGTTATATTTTCTTTAAAAAATTAAGATTTCTTCCATATTATCTTTTGCAGAGATAATGACATACAAGTTTTTTACTTTATTCATAGTCAAATAAACAATATAAAATCTTTGTTAACCAAGTTGAATAGTTGCTTTTTTTGTGCACTTGAGTGCTATTATAGCAAAAGCAAAATATGGGTCATTTATTTTTCTTTCAATTAGTACATTTATTAAATTCAGACATTTTATATAACTGAGAATTTTCTGTGTTTTTCTATTCTGTTACTCAAAACTGCACAGCTAAGATTACAAATGAACACTTCAATTTCAGAAATATTATGAATGTCATTTAGAAGTAGCTCTGTTCTGGTTATTCTGTTAGAATCCCTTTCCCTGAAGACATAGTTTTTATTATATTTCTTTGTATCATAACAAATTGCTAGCATCCTGCAGACAGAAAGTCAAAAGTCAGTTTTAAAGCTGATGTTAAATTGATTTATCATCTTTAGCAGAAACACATAGAAATAAGGAAATTAAAAATCTTATTATCTCCTGCTATGATATTTTCTATTCCTTCAAAAATAAAAAAGTGACAGCATTGGATAATTTCTTTAAAAGTAATTTACTTAAAGATAAATGGTATAGGACTATTTAATCCTGCAATGTTGAAGTTTTTACTCTAGTTGTTTAATTTTAACTCTAATTTATTACTTGAATTTGAACTTTCAGTCTTTCAATTCTAGCAGCGCAATTTTTATTTCTGACTTACTCTTTTGTATAAAAAAGCTTTATACTTCAAGTAAATAAATAAATAAATAAATTACACATTATAGTGAAAACCCTGATTTCAGTGAAAATCTAGTTTCTAAGATCCTAATTAGCCAACTGAAAAAGTAAATATAGCTTTTGTAAATGGTCTTTGCTCTAAAATATACCTGACATTTCTTGCTGCTATTCTTCCTTTTTCTGTGTGTTGTTCTTCCTACACTTTCTTGGATTGTTTTTTTCTGCAATTTTTTCAAATCCTGATTATTTTGATTCAAGGTTTAATTCAGGTGAAATTTATTGAGTTACTGACAAATAGCATCTCAGTTACAAGGGAAACAAATATGAAACACAGACTGTGTCCTTCAGCATTCACAAAAATATGACAACGCCAACATGTTTTGAGCATCTACTGTGTCCCAGACAGCCCCTGATACATATTACAGAATCAATCACTCATGTTCAAATGACTATCCTGCAGAGAAGGTGTCCTTATCTATTATTTATTGATATGAAGGGCTCAGAAACATTAGATACATGTGTCTTAAATAGTCGGGCCAAAATGTGACTGTATTAGCAATAATACCAAACACTCTATGCCTATTATACCACATTACTGACACGATGTTACCATCACAGCATAAGACCACCCAGAGGCTATGACACAGGGGAGCAAAGGGAAAGGAAACTCCTGGGGAGCGGACTAGAGAGGGGGCATACATGTCCAAGTGCTGCCATATAGCAGAGAGACTCTGGGTGAATAGTAAATGCCATCAGTGTGTTTCCATTGGCCATCGATGTGGGATAACCTACTCAGGTTCTCTAGGTTATTTGAACAATGGGTCTTATAAATGAACATTGCTTAGGTTTTTTATTTACCATATCATCCTACAGCAGCAGATATTATAGAAAGACATAATGGACTTTTTTAAAATTTAGATTCAATTAGCCAACATGTAGTACATCATTAGTTTCAGATGTAGTGTTCAACGATTCATCAGTTGCGTATAACACCCAGTACTCCTCACATCACTCACCCTCTTTACATAATGGGCTTTTAACAAAAGCTGTTGAGAGAACTTAGAGAACAATAGTATGCCAAGTGGTTAAAAATGCCACCCAGAGTCCTAATTACATTAAATTTACATTCCAATGGGATGTACATCACATTTAAATTCACAACAAATGAGAAGACCATGGTGGAGATCCTAGGACCTCTCCCAGTATATTCACCCACATCAAACACAACCACAATTACCAGTTTACACAGGTAAATGCAAACCATTATCTCAACAGCCTATCTCGTTATCTCAACAGCCCTGACATTGCTGACTACAACAAAGTAGATCCACCAGGTACTTTCACTTTTTCCTTGTCCCTCTTAGAAAATCTATAGCCTAGCCACTTCCCACTCGATCCTGTCAAGGACCTTACTCCAATCACTAACTCTGGGACTGTCCTCAACTGTGTCATCCTCATGATCTAGCATATGCTGGGTAAACCACCCACCACTACCTGAAGACAGAAACATCCCTCACCTGTTACCCACTTACTTTGCTCCTGTCTAGGCACTTTGGGATAAATGTGGACCTGTTCCCAATACTCAGAGGTAGAACTAATCATCCTCAGGCTGGGGAACACCATTTAGACGATACTGAGGGTAAGATCAGATGACCTCCAACTTTAACTTCTGCTGTGTTGCTGTCCCTCTTCCTTACATGAGAAGTTCCTACCCTTGCCAGGGTCAGCTGCACATCCACTGGTGTGTAGTCTAGCCTTGGTCATTTACACTGCACTGCTGACAAGATATGTCTGGAAACGACATGCCAATGCACACCACAGGGAGACAAAGAACACGAGTCTGATTGGGGACAATGGGTTGGCTATTCAGGTCAGTCTATCATACTAACATGACCACAGACATCAACTCCTTCTTCTATCCTACTTCTACCAGCAGCACCCATTGCCAGCTAAGCCAGGCTCTTAAATATATCTTGTGATTCATAGATGCCCTCTAAGATGCCTCTATGGGCCAAATTTAACTTCAAATCAGCAAAACAAAACACACTATCATTAACTGGTGCCATCAAACAAACAGCACAATGGGTCACTACCTATCAAGTCTCACTGATGAACACTCAGCTAATACTGCAATGCTCTTGATTGGTGCAATCAAATCAAAGATGCTATAATTCAGAGCCAATACCAGCACAGTCTACAGCATTACAGAGATAAAATTGTAGTTCTTACTAACCCCTAGGATGATGATAAATGTAACCCCTGCCAACAATGTACACCCTTATAACTATTGGCCTTTTTTTTTCTATTAATTATAATAATCTCTCTCCTTCTCCAGTGGAAGCACCATTTATTGAAGTGGAAAAAAATTGCACTAGACGAGTGGCCAAGGGCACTTTACTCTGTGTCTCCTCCCTGCCTCCCAGTTACTATATACAAGGAAGGCAGTGTATAGAGCATAATACGTATACAAAAAGGGCAAGTTTTCCATAACAGTCAATGGCAGCAGGCTCTACAATAATTGCCACTCTGTCTGCCCAAGACGAACAGTCATAGCTCCTGGCAAGTTAACCTCAGAATGCATTAGCCAAGTGTACAATGCCTAACCATTTATTCATGTTTCTTCTGAATGTCATCTATTGAAGTAAGTATACCTAGTAGAGGGAACAGCCTTGTTTAACCCTTGATGATCTGTAGTTAGCCTCCACTCATTAGTAGCTGGCATGAAGCACAGGCCACACCAGGGAATTGAAAGATGAACTGGTAGGAATCAGTACCCTTTCTATAACTAAGCTAAGACACTGTAACTTTTCAGTGTTTTGCCTTAGTGGTACTATGGAATGTACCATAATGGGAAGTTTACTGGTTCCCACCAGGCAGTACTGACTGGGAGGAGTTGGATCCCATAAAGCATGAAGGCTTTCTGTGATCGGCAAGATCTGGGCACCAATGTCCAACAGAGCCAGCCAGTGTTATTTTTTTTTGGGGGGGGGGGAGCACAAATTACAGTTAATGTGGTAAAAGGGACATTGTCTACCAGGAAGGACCAGCTGGATCCCCCTCAGCCACTGGCTGAGGAGATGGCAGGAATGGAAGGTAGGGTTGTCTCCAAGCAGACTCCTGACGCCAACTGTAATAAAACCATAATAAGAACTGTAATTGCTCCATTGATATACCAAAGATCATTCAACTGATTGAACTTGATTTGGAGGTTGTCTTACATGAGTTTCTATTAAATCCAGGGCAGCAATGGCTTTTGAATTGCTTTAACATTAACCATCAATCCTAAGAAAAGAGGTCTTAAGAACTGGATGGACTCAGGACTCAATTCAGCTTCCTCCAGACCGGCAAGTCATCATGCTGAATGCGGTCCGTTACTAAGCCTGTTACTAAGCCTAACTGCAATAGCTGATGGAGGGGATCTTTGGCCTTGTCTAATGCTTTCCACTGACAGTTGGCCTGGGCCTTTATGGGGCCTATTGTAGGGTGGGCAGCCTTCCAAGGCGTAAAAAGTCCACATTAACAAGGTATATGTGGACTGAGGTCCAAAGCCTCCTTTGGTGTTCATTCCCCTCTTCCAGACAAATTATGGAGATCCTTTGGTACGTTTACCATTTTTTCATCTTTACTAGGCCAGCCAATAGTTTAATTGCAGCCCCTATTAGGTAAAGCTTGCTCTCTGTCAGATACATTCTACATAGCCAGGCAGACCCTTTTATATTTGTGTCCTGGGTCCCGTCCTTAAAAAAGAGGCTAGGCCTCAGAGTGAGAGAGGGGATACTTTTTTTGCTTCAAATGAAAACTGGTCTTTTCTTTCTGACACTTCCCTTTTGCTTTTTCTGTTTTTCTTTGTAAGGGTTACCCACAAAGCAGAGTAAGTTATCCTCACGATTATCATGGTGGTATTGTGTGATGTTGTCCACTAACGGGCACCAGTTCTCTTCCCGAGGGTTCTACCCTCTGGTCTTCCCTTGGAGTTTAAGTACCTGCGACCCCTCCAGGGTGCATCCTGATGAGAAGGAGCTGTGAGCAAGACCCATTGTGCATTGTTCAGTAGGATATCACCTTCCGAGTCCAGAGAGGGGCAGGAATATAAACCTCCTTGCCTCTGGTCACTTTAATCAATGCTTTAACTGGTTCAACCCAAGGGTTGGGTCCTGGATATCACTCCAAGAATGGGATAGAATGACACCATCGCACAACAACCAATCCCAGTGTGAGAACTGCAAAGGCAAACCAGCTGTTTACAGAGCTTAGGAGACCAGCCTTGGCCTGGCATCTCCGCCTTATCACTCATTTACCTCTGATAAGGTTCCCCAGAGAGGAGGACAGCCTCTTCCCTCAGAGTATCCCAAATCCTCAGCTAGCCACAGAGATCTCACCTGCTATATGTAGCGCATTCTGGCCTACTGTTTTCTGCCTTTTCTTTTCAGGCCCACAGGCTTTACAACATCCAGTATCTGCCTAGGGGGGCATTCAGGTGTGCACATCAACCTTGAGCAGCTTGGCACCTCTGATCCCAAAGATCAGTTCCAGTGGCAGGGGTTTACTCAAATGGTGCATGCTACCTGTTGACTTGGCTAATGACGCACATCAGGCAAGCATAACAATATGGAGTACGAAACAGCACAGAGAGATGCCACACCAAACCAACACTGAGCTGTTCCAAGTTCTAAGGCCCAACAATTTAAGGCCATTCAGGATTGTTTTGCCAATTGATTGTCTGGGGGCTGATCGATGGGAAAATATGACCACCAGCAACAATAACACACAGTGAACTTTATTTGGGTGACACTTTGACAGGTTTGCATGATTTGGGGTAGGGTGGGGTGGGTGGAGTCCTGTATGAGACCCCACAGAGGCTATAGTTCTGGAGGCCAGTACCAAGAAAGAGGAGGGCAAGGGAGAGAAGGATTGGAGAGAGGGCTTTTCTGTCCAGCTGATGCCACTCAGTAGCTTGGTGGGGATTCTTTGGGTCAGACAACCCCAAACGGCACAGCAGTTTGGTGTCTTATAACCACTGGTTCCTACCTTATCAATGACTGGCAGATGTGGGCTGAGTTTTTGCGGGAGATGCAAAGGCTGGTAGGCTCTGAAAGCTAAAAATCTGCTTGTTTGGGTTATTTTTAAAATAATTGGATTTGTAAAAATCTGAGTTTGGCACCAGCAAGCTTTTGAATGAGCAGGTCCCAGCCTGCTACGCAAAGTAAACATAGGGCCAATATACAGAAGCCATCTTTGGCTCATTTATATAACAACTAGAATACTGCATGTTACATATTAGTTCTCAGAACAAGAGTACTTAATAAATTGCTTGACATGGAAAATAGTCTCAATGTTTATTAAAAGAGGAAGGCAGGAAGGCATGCAGGCAGGCAGAACTGAGGTGTGAAATAGCTAGACAGGGAGTGGAATGCAGATCAAGAGCATTCAACCTGGAAACATACTTCTTTATTTGAATCAGAGCTCCGTCAATTACCAGCTATACTTTTACCCTTTATTAGCTCTCAGACATGGGACAACTTACTTAACCTTTCTGTGCCTTAGTAATCACCTATAAAATGGGCATGATAAGGTTTTTCTCTTACCATTTTTGTGAGTTAATATATGTTGCTGGAATAATAAGTATTATATAAATACTAGCCTTACTTTGTATGATCCAATATAGGAGTAACAGTTTTGATATAATTATAACTTTTTGCATTATATTGCTTCTATATTGTGTTTATTGAAACAACCAAACCAACACCAAATACTGTGAATTTTACCTCCTAGTTACTTCTCCAACCCCTGCCTTCTCTCTCCCTCTAGCTTCAGAGGAGTCATGGCCCCAAAAGCTACTGCTTCCTCTGGCCAAATACTCTTCTGTCAGTTCTGACCCCTTTCTAGTCTTTTGTAAATTCTGTAGACAAATGATGGTTTCTAAAGTTAAATCTCATCATATCCTCCCTGAAACACCACCAACATAATTGAAACACTTTGATGACTTTTTAATCCTTTGAGATAAAAGACCCAAGTGTTTGATGGACTGGACATGTCTGACTCATCTGGACTATAACCACCTTCCCAATCCCATTCCAGGTCCTATTAACTACCCTCTGACACTAACCTTTTTCTTCAATTCCACAAATATTCTATGCTCCCTTCCCTGTGACACGTTTGTCTTCTCCTGCATATTCCACTCTGTCCTGTGTAACCTCATCCTCTACCATAGCACATCCCAGACCCTAGGGAATTCCTACTCTTGTTTCAAATCTCAGATAACTATCAACGTTTCAGAGGACCTTGTCTTGAAAATGACAGGTAAGTCCCCTACCCACTTATGTTTTCATAGAACTGCATATTTCTCTTTGTACAACTGATCTCAATAACATTTCTTCAATTGAATATCACTACTGTTTTTTTCCCCACAGTTGACAATAAGCTTATTATTGAAATCTGAACACTAGGCTCACTTCCTGGCTTATGGTGGCAAGTTGATATATGTTTAGTGAGAGGAAATACATGAATTACATTTATTGATTACTTCCTGTGGGCCAGATAGGGGAACTTACAAAGAAATGGCTACATTTGAGCAATGTATTCATTTTCAGGGGTATTATACCAAATTTCTACCTTCAGATTGCAATTGCCAATTACAGTTGACTCTTGAACAACACAGGGGTTAGGGGTGTCAACACCCCTGCCACGTAGTCAAAAATCTGCATATAACTTTTGACTCCCCCCCCCCCAGATTTAATGACTAATAGCTTAATATTAGGCCAGAAGCCTTGCCAATAACATAGCCAATTACACATACTTTGCATGTTATATGTATTATATACTATATATTCTTACAATAAGCTAAGCTAAAGAAAATTTTAAGAAAATCATAAGGAAGAAAAAATACATTTACAGTAATGTGTCAAAATAATAATAATAATCTGCATATAAGTGGACCTGCACAGTTCAAACCTGTGTTATTTAAGGGTTGGCTGTACTGAAATTTAAATTAGAGCTGAAAGTATTAAAGTAATTATCCTAATTCTTCACTTTCAGGCACACAGAGTTCAAATTACTGACTATTGTGTCTTGCAAATACCTGGAGCCAACAAGGTAGAGAACAGAGAAGTAAGCAATCAAAAATAATAAAATGAGATTCTGCTCAGGGAAATGATGTGTACCCTAATACATCGGAAGAAAAAAAAAATCTGAAACACAAATTGAAAGGGCAAGAATGACCTAGAAGGTCATAATGCCAGACAAAACCCATGTGAGGATGGATAGCATATTGTGTGTGAGATGATACTAGACATCCAAGAGGCCAATTATGCCCTGTGCTTCATATCAAATTGCGTTACACTGCCAAGCACTGAGATTATGGTCACCAATATATTAAAATAAAAGCAGCACATGATAACCCATCAGCTTCTGTTGGGCTATTATGTCATGGAATATATAGGAAATTGATGAGTAAAAATTAATTTAGCACATGTTTCTGGATGTTAGTAATATACCTTCAGACTGTTGCAGGACTGGGAGAGCAGGTGATAATGCTAAGCTATTTACCATCAAAGTAGAGCTGTGCTGTGAACTGAGGACAGTCGGATTTCAAATCTCCTTTCCTGTGAAATTCTTCTTTGCTCTTTACTTTTTTCTTCACAGGACCCATGTGTATCAGTACCAGCTCGGCCTTGCTTTATCAACACCAGGGCATATTGTCCTAATAATTAGTTCTTCACATCCCTTTTTTTTTGGCTGCGGAGATATTGATTAATCCTGAATTTGTGATTATAACTCCATTCTCACTTATGTCTCTTTAACTTCAAGAACACGTAATAATGTAGGAAAAACCATATATGGTATTTGGAGCCTGAAAAAATTACTGTTTCATCTTGTTAAATCACCTATTATCAGTTTGATTTGGACAAATCATTTAATTCATGAGGCTTAAATCTCTTATCTATAAAATGGAAATAATATAATATTGCTTGTAATATTATGAGTCTTGAAAAGAAGTGTTTATAAAAACTATTGGGAACTCTTTAAATGTTCATTCTCTTCTCTTTCACTTTAAAATAAATGATATTTCATTTAAAAAAAAAAAGCATTCTGTGAATGAGCAACATGAACTTCATCTGGCATTTTATCCTCTATAAACTTTGTGTAATTAGAGTGAAAACTATTCACATTGTCTGAAATACAGTTTGATTAATTAAAGCAATATTTTTATAGTGCACATCATGATCTCTAAAATTAATGAGATTAAAATTTTCATTTCATATCCAATATTTGCCATTATGCTAGTGATAAGATTGGATTCATATTGCTTCATCACCTGGCTCAGAACTAAAATGCGAGACTTAAAATCATATGCATGGCTTCTTATGTGAATCATCTTGGCAAGATATTAACATCAATATCAGCAGAAGGCTGATAAATTTCCACAGACCAATGAATCAACAACCTCATATTGAGCTATCCTACATGATTCAACTGTGAATGATATAAAAAACAATCACAAAATGATCCCTAACTTCAAGTACTTTTTTCTTTTTGAAGGAACAACTTTTCTAAAAACTGGCTTATTTTTCCCATTTATGAAAAACTGTTGGAAGAAGGAAATGAAAGTGCAATGGATTAATTTTTAAAGAAAAGACACAATATATATTCACTGAAATTTATATAGTCCACTTTTGGTTTAAGATTTCTACTGCTATATCACGGTCACTGGGAATCAAGTGTGAATTCCCATTTTATTTGAGGAATCAGCATCATTTCAAAAATAGAAGTTTGGTAAAGTTTCATTTTGTTTTAAAATCAAGTGTCCAGGGGCGCCTGGGTGGCTCAGTCGGTTGAGCGTCTGCCTTCGGCTCAGGTCATGATCCCAGGGTCCTGGGATCAAGCCCCACATCGGCTTCCTGCTCAGCGGAGAGCCTGCTTCTCCCTCTCCCTCTGCCTGCCTCTCTGCCTTCCTGTACTCTCTCTCTATCTCTCTGTCAAATAAATAAATAAAATATTAAAAATAAATAAATAAAATAAAATAAAATCAAGTGTCCATCTGATTCAACTTGGTCATTTTAATTTAGAGATTAAATATTAACCTTAACTCTATGGTGCAAAAACCTGGAAGTTAGTACTTTATGTTATGCTGTTTTGTTACAAAAGTGAAAAAAAAAAGTTTCTTTATATGGAGCTATCAAAGAAAAGAAAAAAAAAGTAGTGAAATATCGTGTTCGGAAAACAAGCATCTTGTGCCCGCACATAACCCATTCCGGCAAGCCCTTGGGCAAGGTCATTTCAGGATGAATATAACCCAGCTTGAGTTCAGAGTACCCCTTTGATCATGGGTTCACTCTCCTTGCACCCATATTTATGCAAGAGCGGCTTGCTTTCATAGCAGCCTTCACACCTACCTATAATAGCAGGAGAACTCCAGATATCTTCTTCAAACGATACGCAAACAATGAATTAAAAAAAAAAAAAAAAAAGAATCAATTGGCAAAAAAAAAAAAAAGATAATGTTTGGTCACTTTTTTAGAGAGTCCTGCCAGGAGGTGTCCAACATCTCTTTTTGAATGTGTGGGTAATTAACACCCATTGTCATTAACAAAAGGGCATCAATTAAAACTCTGAGGCCACAGGAAAAGGCAGTTTGACATCTTCCTAAAAAAATACCATTAGATCCTCACAACTTGTCTATGCAGGCAGTATTTTGTTCTATAAGAAAATAAGGAGGGGCACCTGGGTGGCTCAGTCGGTTAAGCATCTAACTCTTGATTTTACCTCAGGTCTTGATCTCAGGGTTGTGAGTGTAGGGACTACTTTAAAAAAAAAAAAATACTCTAAGGAGATTAAGTAATTGCCCCAATATCACAAGCTGGAAGAAAGAATTTCAGGAATTCCAGTGCAAATCTCTTAAACCCACTGCAGTTCTATGAGGTGCAATCTAGGTAGGCACATTTGTTTATTGGCATGTGTTTGACAAGGACCCTCCTCAAGTTGAGGGCAGCAAGTCTGATTTTCAGTTTCATTCACTAGAGAAAATGGGGACACTAATATAACCTGAGACTTCTTAATAATTGTTTCAGTCAGATAATAGAACCAAGTCCACATGGTGAAGGATCTTGTATTAATTAGATGGAGTATAAGAGTGTAAGCCAGGGGCGCCTGGGTGGCTCAGTTGGTTAAGCATCTGACTTCGGCTCAGGTCATGATCTCAGGGTCCTGGGATCGAGCCCCAAGTCGGGCTCCACGCTTGGTGGGGAGTCTGCTTGTCCCTCTCCCTCTCCCACTGCCCCTTCACCTGCTCATGTGCTCTTTCTCTCCTTCCTGAGAGTGAGGGAGAGGGGGAGAGGGAGAGAAAATCTTGAGCAGACTCTGCACTCAACACGGAACAGATCTGGGGCTCAGTCTCAGGACCCTGAAATCAAGACATGAACCAAAACCAAGAGTTGGACACTTAACCAACTGAGCCACCCAGGTGCCCCACTCATTCTCACCTGAAGTAACTATAAATCTTATTCCTGAGACATTCCAGAATTCTGCAGCCACAATTTACTTATTTCTTATTGACTTTCCTCCCTAGAAGCTCAGGTTTCAGATTTCTGCATATGGTTAAGTCATTAACCATCCATTTTTATATTTTTCATTTCTGGAATTTTGTTGATGTAGCCTCTCTCCTGTAGTTCTCCCCCTTCTTTTTATATTGTCACATTTTAGATGCTGTATAAATATTACCTACCTTCCAGTACTTTCTCCCTTTTTGTCTGAAGAGAAAACACAAAGGCTCTGTGGCAAACTCTGTGGATTGACCACTCAAAACTATGCTCAGGCCTTATTTCCAAGCCTTCCCTTAGTATAGAAGTTTCAATATAGGGCGCCTGAGTGGCTCAGTTGGTTGGGCGACTGCCTTCGGCTCAGGTCATGGTCCTGGAGTCCCGGGATCGAGTCCCACATTGGGCTCCCTGCTCGGCAGGGAGTCTGCTTCTCCCTCTGACCCTCCTCCCTCTCATGCTCTCTGTCTCTCATTCCCTCTCTCACAAATAAATAAATAAAATCTTTAAAAAAAAAAAAAAGAAGTTTCAATATATAAAACCCCTGTCCTGTCTACCTTTGGCTAGGTATGGTCTTAAAAAGAAAAACAAAAAAAAGCAGATGCCATTGAGGCTTTTAAGATGGCATTTTAATAAGAGGGACTCCGCTTGTAAGGCCCTCTTTGTTTTTTGTTTTTAGCTTTTGGTTTTTTGGTTTTCACTTTTTTCTTTACTCCTGCCTGGAATCTTAAGGTAGTGCTTAGACTCTCAGTCATACGGAAACATTGGCTTAAAGCTACATGACGAAGATATGAACAGAATATTAGGATCTTTGGGTTCTCAGCAACATCACAGAGCAACTACAGAAGCCCTTGACTGCTAAATTGAGGCTTCTTAATCCTGGGAATAATCAATTTGTTACTTCTTAAGCTTTTATTTAGCAGCCTTTCCAAACAGGGCCTCTTTAAGCAAGACACACTTAGTGTCTACATATTAATGAACACTGGTACTTTTAAAAATCCAAAAATGAAAGTTATGCGCTTGAAAGTGTACGTGTATAAATTATTCTCTCTAAAAGCAAATACTTGCTTTTTTTAATATTGACAGAATAAACTTTTCTTTTTAAAAAAGATTTATTTATTTTAGAGAGAGAGCACATGCAGGAAAAGGAGAGAGGGAATCCTCAAGCGGATTCCCAGATGAGCAGGGAGCCTGTCACAGGGCTCCATCCCAGGACCCTGAGATTATGACCTGAACCGAAACCAGGAGTCAGCCACTTAACGAACTGAGCCACTCAGGCACCCCCAGAATAAAACTTCTTTAAACGTAAAAGCCCCACTCTTTGCTTTCAACTTGTCATATTTTGCTTTTTAAATTTTCCTTATTGCTGTAGTGATCATGCATACCAGATCATACACCACTAGATATCCTTTTAGGACCTTATTTCAAATTCTCTACATAAAAGGGAATGTATTGACAATACATATAAGTTTTAGCAGTCTTCTTTCAATATACCATGAACATTGGGATTCAGAATAAATAATAATAATGTGTCTCTGGCAAAGATATCAATAATTTTCATATGATAATATACAAATTGTATATTCCTATTAAATAAAAAGAAGACATTCTCTAAACAAGTATGTCATATTGATTTCTGTAAGTTAAAAGTGCTAAAATATATTCTCAATACTTTTTATTAATTATGCAGTTAATTAGAACATTAAGGAAACTTACATCAAAAAACTGCCTAGTTTCCTGAAAGCATTGATTTTAAAAACATATTATTTGGAGAGGGAATTGTGTGGTATGTTTGCATTAGACATCTAGTCCCAGGGGCATTATAAACATCAACAATACCATTTTTGTCACGCTAGCGTTACTTTTCATTATAGTTGAGACATCTGACAAGCAGAGTCTCCATGCTACAATTCACAAAGTCCCTTGACACCTTAGGCTTTTTCAACAGTCTTAATCCAGCTTGTTGGATTTCAAGAGTTTCAATAAATCAGAAAAACCAGGGGGGTTCTTTTCTCTATACACATTGCACAAACAAGAATCATATTATTGTAAAGTTGAAGAGGATTAGCAATGATACCATCTGCCTTTTTTCCTTGTTTGAACATCATTTTTATTCTCAAATGAAATAAGTTTGGGAATTCTTGACTCATATGAAAGTTGGACCATATCACAACAACAATAAATTAGCTTTTCATTTGTTTTGATTTAATGCACATCACAATATTCTAGAAAAGGTGCGATTTGGTTACACCAGAAGTTAAAGCTGAGACTTTTTCCTTAATACGACTTAGGGAGTAACAGAGCTTTGAATGACATTTATACAATTCTCTATCACCTTTCAGTGGACACGTCATCAATATCCTAATCCATGTTAGTATCACCTTTTGCTTGGATTTACAAAACAGCCTCATCATCAGTCTTCCCACAAATTTCCTCTCATCAATATTTCATCCATAGATATCATTCTGTAATGCAGAGCTGATCATGTCACTTCTTGAAACTAATAGTTTCCCATTGCTCTTTCACCCAGATTCTTTAAATCCTTCCTCATGATCTATAACAACAGCTATCAAAGCCCTCTTTTTTGTTGTTAGAATTACACTTATTTCCAATATGAACCTTCATGCAGCCTTACTATTTTCTTTGCTCAGACAAAGATTTGCTCTCATTCACCCAACATCACTTTCTACTCATTCTTTAAAACTTCAATTTAATAATCCCACAATCAAGCAAGTCTTTCCTCATCTCTGAGACTCAGCAATTCTCCTATTTTATGATCTCACACTAATCTATATTTCTCTTTTGCAACTATTGTAAACTGATAACTGATTGTATATTTAGTTATTGATATCTGTCATCCTTTCTAGAATTTAATTTCTATGAGACCAGTTCTGTTTTGTTCATCACTGGAGCATCGTAGTCTTGAATAGAAGAAACTCAATAGTTATTTCTTGAATATACAAATTAATACTGTTTGCCAATCCAAAACACAGCCATAGCAATGACAGAAAATAAAGTACTAAACTAATTTGTAATTATCATTTTAATATACCCACAGAGTTCTGCCATACAGAAGTTAGGTATATAGTCTATAATGTATGATTACTAGTGCGCAAGTTATGTGCCTTACACTTTCACCACCATCTAAAAAAGAATATTGGATAAAATGAGCAAAAGTGATGTCAATAGAGGAACAACCTGAAACCTCTCTAATTTTGTAAGGTTAAACTTTTAAAGTAATCAGTTCCATGGTATTAGTTATAAGTAACTTGCAACACATCTCATATTATGATTGAGGACCAGCAAAGTAGGCTATCAATGTTATGAATAATTTAGAGGCTAAATACAAGTTCTTTTTTCAAAGTATTCAATGAAAATTATTTCAGACTCTTTTTAAAATATTTAAATTTTGCCCTGAATTCTCTTTTTCTTTTTCTTTTTAGTTTCAGGTGTATGTAAAATTTAATGATTCAACACTTCCATACAACACCCAGTGCTCATCACAACAAGTGCCCTCCTTAATGCACATCACCCATTTAGCCCATTTCCCCACTCACCTCCCCTCTGGTAATCATTAGTTTGTTTTCTATAGTTAAAAGTCTGTTTCTTTTTTTCTTTTTAAGATATTATTTATTTATTTGAGAGGCAGAGCAGGAGAGGGGGAGGGCAGAAAGAGAGAGAGAATCCTCGAGTGGACTCCCCACTGAGTGAGGAGCCGGACGCGGGGCTCGATCACAGGACCCTGGGATCATGACCTGAGCTGAAGGCAGATGTTTAACCAACTGAGCCACCCAGGCACCTCAAGAGTGTTTCTTAGTTTGTCTCTCTTTCTTCACCAATGTTCGTTCATTTTGTTTCTTAAATTATAAAGTATTTGTCTTTCTCTGACTGACTTATTTCACTTAGCTTTATACTCTCTAACTCCATCCAAGTCCTTGCAAATTTGCCCTGAATTCTTAACTGCTAGCAGGTAAGAATAGTAGATGAAGATGGCCGTATGGCAATTAACCTATAAGTTATTTCAGTTGAATTTTGTGTTTCATTTTGTGAGATGGGGAAGAATATTTGCCTTTTCTAGACCACTGCTTTTGAATCCACAGATGCATAAAAGAGGAGGGGAGAAGGAAGAAAGCTAAAAGTAACGAAGGTTTTTGTCTTACAAAATTGTTGAAATTTGAAGGTAGCTTGGAACAAATCCCATGAGCATAAAGAACTAGCTAATCAAAGTCATCTCTGAGGTTGCCCTGAAGGCATGAGTTCATGAACACAACACTGTGTCTGCCCTTTAAGAATTAGGGAACATGAACAAATATGCCATCCATGCTACACAGGCACCACAATTACCTTTGGACACAGGGAGGCCAGAGAATGCACAGTGAGACATGGCTGCAGAAAAAGCTCCAATTTCCACAATTTTGCTTATTAGCAGGAAGGACCAAAAAGGAACAGAAGATGACCTTTGTCTTTCTTCTGTCTTCTTAACTGCAGACAAGAGCGTCTAAATAGGAAGACCCGATTTGCTTCTTGAACCCGAAGCATATATCACAGCTGTAAAGGGTGGACTAGGTACATATGATTTTAAGTCTACCGAATGGAAAAAATAGCTCACCTGCAAAACCCACTTCAAATATTGACAAGGCAATCTTTTATAGGACATTTTATGTAGATAACCAGATGACTATGATTTTTACACTGAGAGTACTGTTATTCTTTGTGAACCCCTTAGTTCCTAACCTTAGAGTATGTGTGGGTGTGAGTGGGTGTGTGTGTGTGTGTATGTGTGTGTGTATGTATTGAGTGAGGGAAGAGTAGATCCTACAAATTGTATCCACTAATGATCTGACATTTATCTTATTTTTTTCATGTCATTACTATCAATGTTAATTTCTTACTGAAAGCAGTACTAGTAAGAAAAGCCTATTATTTCTACCATTTGCAAAGGTGTATTGTATCAGGATACACACACACACACAAATATACAAATACATATATGTTATTTTAATTAATGCCCAATTTTATTTATTCCATACACCAAATGGTAATTATTAATTTATTATAAGAGATGAGGAATCAGAAACATCAAGAGATAAAATAATTTTCAATATGTCTATTGTAGCATTATTTACAATAGCCAAATGCTGGAAGTAGCCCAAGTGTCCATCAATAGATGAATGGATAAAGAAGATGTGATGTATATATACAATGGACTATTATTCAGCCATAAAAAGAATGAAGTCTTGCCATTTACAACAACATGGATGAAGCAAGAGAGTATAATGCTAAGTGAAATAAGTCAGTCAGAGAAAGACAAATACCATATGATCTCACTTATATGTGGAGTTTAAGAAACAAAACAAATGAACAAAAGAAAAAAAGAGAGAGAGAGAGAGACAAACCAAGAAACAGACTCTTAACTACAAAGAACAAACTGATGGTTACCAAAGGGGATGTGAATCACAGGATGGGTGAAATAAGTAATGGGGACTAAAGAGTACACTCGTCATGATGAGCACCAGGTGATGTATGGAATTGTTGAATCACTATATTGTACACTTGAAACTAATATAACACTGTATGTTAACTATACTGAAATTTAAAAAACTTAATTAAAAAAAGATAAAGTAGGGGTGTCTGGGTAGTGCAGTCGGTTAAGTGACCCACTCTTGGTGTCAGCTCCAGCCATGATCTCAGGGTGTTGAGATCAAGCCATGCGTCTGGCTCCACACTCAGCCTGAGTCTGCTTGAGATTCTTTCTCCCTCTCCTCCTGCCCCTTGTGCTCTCTCTCTCTCTCAAATAAACAAATAAATCTTTTTTAAAAAGATAAAATAATTTTTCTAATGACATGCAGCAGAAAAGAAATAAGAAGAAAAAATAATACAGGAACCACACCGAGATCCAAATCTGGATCAATATGTCCCTATTAGGTTAAACTATCAAATCCTTAATACTCAAAGTAGAGTGACATCTAATAATACTCTTGTTATTACCCTAATATTACTAAATATAACATAAAATGAAATTTCAATCACTTTAAAGCAAATTGAAAACAGTGATAATTTTGGACCCTTTGTATGTATTGATGTTAAAATACCTAACCACTAAATTTTTCCAAAAATTTCCTCAAAGCTGACACAAAAAAAGAAAGCTTGTTAGCCTCATAAAATTCACTGTCATCTCCAGACTGACAGGCTTCAGAACTAAAATTTCTTTTTTGAAAAGACAAAGCTGGAAAGAAATGTAAAAGATGGCATAAATAATATCAAAATGAGTAATGGACAAATGAAGAGCTCCATATTATAAGTATTATTTAAAATATAATCTCTGTATGCAATTTAAATTGAAAAATATATTGAACTTTGTAAAAATGTTTATTATAAAGTTTAAGAAAGAAGAAGAAAACAATAAATCTAGGAAATGGTCCAATTTTTTTCACTTAAAAAATATTTATTAGCATATACAATGTTTCAGACATTATTTTGAGCACTGAGAGATTAAAAGATGGGCAAAAATTGATATTCACTGAATGTTATATTAGTAAGAGATCAGGTGTCAGTCAAATTATCACAAAATAAATGGAAAATTATAGTTCTGAAGAATATATTAAGGCAGGTATATGATGGTGTGAAGTCACATTACAATGATACTTGATCTTGTCTGTGGATTTTGGAATGGTTTATCTGGGAATAATATTTAGTCAAGAATTGACTCAGTGAAGATTTGGGTGACAGAAAATGAATAACAGTAAAGGAAATAAGAATGGATTCAAAAGCATAAAATTTCAAAAGCCAGTTTAAGAATATAATGAATGATTTGTCTTTCTTTTTTTTTTTTTAAGATTTTATTTATTTATTGGAGAGAGAGAGAGTGAGAGAGAGCATGAGAGGGGAAAGGGTCAGAGGGAGAAGCAGACTCCCCACCGAGCGGGGAGCCTGACACAGGGCTCCATCCCGGGACTCCAGGATCATGACCTGAGCCGAAGGCAGTCGCTTAACCAACTGAGCCACCCAGGCGCCCCAATGATTTGTCTTTCTTTGTGTGATATGGAAAGTTCCTCAGTTGGAGAATGAAGGATGTTCATACACACACATACACACACACTCAAAACTATATGATACTCATATAGATAATACACACATAACACACACATATATGTGTGTGTATATGTATGAAAGATCAAGTGGAATTATTCAAGAAGTTTGGAGGGAAAGAAAAAAACATGAACTCAGCCTTGCAGTCTTAGTAGTAGTCTTTTTGGTCCTGACTAGTGGCCAAAAAAGATTTTAGCTATTTTCTTTCCTTTTTGGTTCATTTGTTTTAGTTTTCCTCTTTTTTTTTTTTTTCACTTTTTAGAAATAACCTATTGATCAGGACACCTGTGTGGCTCAGTTGTTTAAGCGTCTAACTCTTGGTTTTGGCTCAAGTTATGATCTCAGGGTTGTGAGATCAAGCCTGGAGTAGGGTTCAGCACTCAGCGCCAGGTCTGCTTGAGATTATCTCCCTCTCCCTCTCCTTCTCCTTCTGCACCTCCCCTCACTCAAGCTCCTGCTGGAGCATACTCTCTCTTTCTCAAATAAATAAGTAAGTAAACTCTGTTTTAAAAAAAGAAATAATCTATTGTTCAATTAGTATTTGGTTTAAAGTTAATGTAATTAATTGATAACCCCAAAAATGCATTCATTGCTAAATATTTTTAAATACCCATTTTACTGAAAAATTTCTTGAGTTATGCTTACAGTACTACATTTGGTTACATGTTAAATGTGGATTACTTAATGTTTAATGAAATTTTTATGGTACATATGAAGTAATAAAGTTTTAACTTATTAATGTCAAATTAGTAATTATTTCATTAATATTTTATATGTTCCTGTAAAGTTCTGTCTCTCCTATTCCCCAAGTGTGTGATTGGTTCTGTTCACAACCCAGGTTTAATTAAAGAATTCAAGACTTGCTTCCAGGGTTATACAATTTCCAGTTTTATAAAACCCTAATTCTCAAATGAATACTTGCTACAGAAAAACAGCATAATATAGACTTTGCAACCCAAGAGACACATTCATAATTTCTGACCACCACTACTTGCATGAGTAAATCATTTATCTCAGCTCCACTTTTGCATCTGAAAAATAGACATTATAAAATTAAACTTCAGGGTTGTTTTGAGGATGAAGATAATGTTTTAAATTACCTGCCACCCTTGATGTGCTTACTAAATTTGCCACAATAAATGCAATATGGTGGAAAGGAAATTAGACCAGGGATAATATGATTTGGGTTTAAGTCCTGGCAAAAGCAATTAGCTATTTGATTCTTATATATGACACTTAACTCCTAAGAATCTGTTTTCTTATATATAAAATAGAATAAAACCTGCCCGACTTTCTATGTACATCAAATGAGATAGTATAGGAGAAAAAATAGCAAAACTAAACTGATACTATAGATGCTCTTTATATAGGACCTAGGAAATTTCTTCCCATGGTATTTGTGTAAATACTATTGCTTGGCCAAGGAAACAGTCAACAAAAAAAGTAGGTAGGTTGGAGCTACTCAATGGCATTCCAAATACCTAGGAAAAAAACAAAAATGAAACACTTCCACTAATTCCTATTTTTGTCATTCGCCCCACCAAACCTCAGAACTTCGTCCTTGCTTAAAATCACAGCCCTTGCAGGAAGGAGAAAACAAGTGGCATCCAAAGAGACCAAGAGTCCAATGTGCTTAACCGGCAGAACCACCCAGGTGCCTTTCTTTGCCCCATCTTATTTAACACTACCACTTTAACACATACACCCTTGTCCATCCACTTACATATCACACACAATGTCAAGTACTACCATCAGCATTGTATATAACAAAACTTACTGGGAAAATTGCTCTAAGATTGCATTTTTAAAGAAAGTATATGGCCTTTGCTTTTCATTTTCTGAGGATTATGATGTTGTTAGAACTATGCCAGCAATTTCAATTTTATATAAAAAAAAAAACTTGTGAAGAAAAGAAGAGGAAAAGAAAGAACTTTGGAAGGCAAAGAATTTAACTGGAAAACAATGAACTTCTTTCTGGGACCACATTGTGTTTGCTAAAAATCCCTGTTGTGCATACCTTAGACACTGAGGCTTATTAATATTCAGAAAGCCCAAATGAAAGTAGATACACATACTCAAATTTAAAAATAGAAGATTTATAAAAGGAAAATCTGCCTGTGACTTGACAAAGCTTCAAATTTTGCCTTTGACCAAGATGAATGAACATATAATGAGCACTATAATCAATTAATCCTGAGTCAGTTGCAGCAAGATACATTTCAGACGGCATAAGGATAATTATTAGAAAAGTGTCCTTTCAGATTAATGGTTTATGATATCCATTACCCTATGTTTTGCTGGTATGACTTTTTAAAATATTATTTTATTGAAGATTAGGGGACAAACAAAAAACTAAAGAATTGAGCCATCTAAGGGTTTGAAATAAATTTCATATCTATCATAGCTAATACATGAGAAACCAAGTAATATATGTTTACACTGCAGTAGAATTCCAAACAAACTGTATTAACTACCTGTTTTGTATTATTCATATGTACCCTTGTGAATTTGATTTCCAAGAATTTCAAGTCTCATTTTTGGAGGGGCAGCTAAAATGCTGTGCCTGATTCCCATTGGATGTTATATATACTTTTCTGATAATATTTTATTGGTGTCTCTGGAATCATCTTAAAATTTAATTGAATAAAAAGATAAATATTATTATATTATAATAATAAATCCTAAATCTTCATAAATTATTTATCTAGTAAAACAAAAATCATAAAATTAGAGGATTCCACATATATTTCCTGAGCATTTTTTGTGGCTTTGGGGATTCTTGGTTCTTAGGATTACAAAAACAAACAATAGCCTCAATGATTTCATAATTTATTAAAAGAAATAAACTCTCTTACATGTAACTATCAAAGTAATCAGATCTATGAATTCAGCATTATAAACTATGATGCAGCATTATGAAGAACATTCTCTGCAGCAATGAAGTATACAAAGTATACAATAAAGTATATTTTTTGTGGAAAGTGAGATGAGGATGTTACCGAGGGAAATGTTGAGGAAAAGCTTTATGGGAAACAGAATGTTCTATAGATATGAGAATAGGCTATGATGTCAGAAATACATGTAAACTAACAATAACATTGTGACTTCTTTGGGTTTAGTTCACTTATTCTTATGTAATTAATGCACTCCTGACGTCAATAATGTCTTTTTTGCAGTGATCACATATCAAATTTGGAATTGTATGCAAACAACCTGGCACACAGAGCAATTCAGCCATTTCTAGCCATTTACATTGTATTCACAAAGAAAGTAATATTCAAAATCATCCTACAAAATGACTACCATTTCTCCAGATGGAGTATGAAGAATGTTAATTTCAATTGGAGAGAAAACATAAGCAATAGAGAGAAATGGAAATGTAGCACATGTACATGGAATATCAAATATTCTGTTGTGACTAGACACTGTATAGAGAAAGTGTGTGTGGGGGGGGATAAGTCATGAGAAAGACTGGGACCTGACAGGAAAAAATGTAAATGCCTTGCTCATAAGTATGGATTAGATTGTGTAGACAATGGGAATGCAGAATGAGTGATGTAGGGCTCAAATGGACAGTGATAAGTTATCTGTAAATAACATTTATTTTATTAGTCAGTGATATATGAGCAATATTATCACATGATAATCTATTTATTTGTCTATACTGTACATTGAATAAAGATCCAAAACAGTTCAGCCAGAGCCACGCTACTTTCAATGATACATTCACTTTTGTACTTTTCCTTTTTTAAAAAAACTATAAAATATTACAATTCACAAACAACAGAGAAAGTAAATAACTATCTCGTGGAAGAATCAAGCTTAAATAAATGTAAACATGTTGTCATCTTAAATTAGAATGGTCAGTGATAGACTTTGGGCATGACAGCCTGAGACGCTCCACTGATCTGCTCCCCAGGGAAACTGGTGAAAATTATCAAAACATGCACACAACTATTTTAATCCTCTGCAGATGGTCCTAAGAACAACAAACAAATGAAAAAAAAAAATCTTTCAAGAATATCTATAATTTGTAAGAAAGGGGAGATATGTGGTTTGAGCCTAGACCATTCCCTCCCTCCCCACCCTTCTTCTCAGGAAGACAGAGACTCTACTCCAGAATACAGCAGCCCAAAACACAAGGCTCAACTTCTTCTCAGCTCCCAGTTAGAGTGTTTGTTCTTTCCCAGAGAAGCAGGACTTTAGGGTTTCTCATCCCACCCCAGAGACAAATTTCTGAGGCCAAATCCCATGGTATAAAACTGAAGTGGCTTTACTAATACCAGAGAAAATAAACTTTAAAACAAAAAAAAATGTTATTAGAGTTAAAGAATATAATGATAAAAGGGTCAATTCATCAGGAAGATGCACCCAACATCAAAGCACCTAACCAAATAAAGCAAACACTGACAGATCTGAAGGAAGAAACAGACATCAATACAAGATGAGTGGGAAACCTCAGTACCCCACTCTCAATAATGAGCAGATTGTCAGACAGAAAATCAATTAAAAAAACTACAAAACTGAAAACACTATCACCAAATGGAACTAACAGACATATATAGAACATTCCACTCACGAGCAGCAAAATACACATTCTTCTCAAGTGCACATGGAATGTTCTCCTGAATAGATCACATGCTAGATAACAAAACAAATCTTAACAAATTTAAGAAGATTGAGATAATTTCATATCTCCTTTCTGATCCCAAGACAAGGAAACTAGAAATCAATAAAGAAAGAAAATTAGAAAACCTACAAATACATGAATATTAAAGCACTCTTAAGTAATCACAGGTTCAAAAGAGAAATCAAAAAGGAAATTAGAAAAAAAAAGTCTCAAGACAAATGAAAATAAAAATACAAAATATCAAAATTCATGGGACGCAGCAAAAATAGTACTAGGAGGGAATTTTATAGCAATAAATGCTTATGATAAAAAAGAAAAATGATCTCAAACAAACCTAACTTTACACCATAAATAAAAAAACAGAAAAGAGAACAAACAACACCTAAAATTAGCTGAAAAGAGAAATTAATTAAAATTAAAGCAGAAATAAATGAAATGCATACTAGGAAAACAACAGAAAAAAATCAATGAAACTAAGAATTGGGTTTTTGAAAGAAAAATAAAAATAGTGGGCGCCTGGGTGGCTCAGTTGGTTAAGCGACTGCCTTCGGCTCAGGTCATGATCCTGGAGTCCCTGGATCGAGTCCTGCATCGGTCTCCCTGCTCAGCGGAGAGTCTGCTTCTCCCTCTGACCCTCCCCCCTCTCATGTGCTCTCTCTCATTCTCTCTCAAATAAATAAATAAAATCTTTAAAAAAAAATGAAAAATAAAAATAGCAAACTCTTAGATAGACTAAAGAAAAAAAGAAAGAAAACTCAAATAAATAAAATCAGAAATAAAAAAGGAGACATTACAACTGATACCACAGAAGTTAAAAAGAATCATAAGAGTCTATTACAAATGATTACACACCAACAAAGTGGACAACCTAGAATAAATGGATAAAAACATAGAAATTGTTGGTGGGACTTTAAACTGGTGCAGGTACTATGGACACGGTATGGAGGTTCCTCAAAACTTAAAAATAGAATTACTCTTTAATCTAGCAATGCTACTGATAGGCATATATCCAAAGGAATTGAGGTCCAGATGTTGAAGCGATATCTATATTCCCTGTGTTCATTGTAGTTTTATTCACAATACCCAAAGTATAGAAACAACCTAAATGTCCATCAATAAAGTAATGCATAAAGAAAATGTAGTATATACATACTGTGGAATATTACCCAACCATCAGAAAAAAAGGAATCCCTGTCTTTTGTGACAACATGGATGGACCTGGAGGATATTATGCTAAGTGAAATAAGCAAGACACAAAAGGGCAGATGCTGTATGATCCACTTCTATGAGGAATCTAAACATAGAATAATGGTTACCAGGGGGAATGGGGAGATACTGGTCAAGGATACAAAGTTTCAATAATGTAAATGGGGCGCCTGGGTGGCTCAGTCATTAAGCGTCTGCCTTCGGCTCAGGTCATGATCCCAGGGTTCTGGGATCGAGTCCTGCATTGGGCTCCCTGCTCAGTGGGGAGTGTGCTTCTCCCTCTCCCGCTCCCCCTGCTTGTGTCCCCTCTCTTGCTGTGTCTTTCTCTGTCAAATAAATAAAATCTTTAAAAAAATTAATGTAAATGAATAAGTCTAGGGATCTATGGTACAACATAAAGGTTATAGTTAACAACAATGTATACTATATTTAAAAATGTGCTAAGAGGGTAGATCTTGTATTAAGTGCTCTTACCACAAAAGAAATCCAATCCAAAAAGGGTGGGGTGGGGGGAGGAGACTTTTGGAAATAAATGCATAAATTTATTATAACCTAGGTTGTGGTGATGGTTCCACGGATGTATACTTATCTCCAAACTCATCAAGTTGTATGCATTAAATATCTATAAGTTTTTGTATGTCAATTATACCTCAATAAAGTGATTAAAAAAAAAAAAACCTGTGTCTTATGTATTTGTAAAGCATATAAGGGTAAAGAGGAATGGATTATAAAGATACACCAGGAAACTTTTGGTTGTGATGGTTACATTCATTACCCTGATTGTGGTGATGGTTTTACAGGTATATACACATGTCAAATTATATCCAACTGTGTATTTTAAATGTCAAGCACTCCCCAATAAAAAAAGAAAAGAATAATTTAAAATCAATATCCAAAGGCACCTGAGGAAGACACACTCTATACATGTCTGTTGTTTCTATAACAACATGAGGGAGGAAAATTGATAATTGAAAAATGAATTTATTCTATGTCCTAGCTTGAAGACCAAATTGTTGCTAGAGCTGTGTGACCTTTGAAATCTTCAATTACTTATTAGTAAGTGAATTTTACTTCTGAGTTTCTTTACAGAGCATGCCCCAAAACTCATATCAATCTCTGAGCAAAAGGTCAGAGTATTCTCCCGTGTAATATGGGTTTTCATTATTTCCTTATAAACTATGACATTTTCAAAATGTCAGCATCAGAGAAAACTTGAATGTTTTTTATTCTTTCTTTTTGATATATAGTATGAGATATATTACATGGAATACATATGAAACAATTATCTATATATATAAAATATACATATTAAATATATATGAAAATATGCATCAGAAGAACACATAGGAAAAGAAAGCCCTGACTAGGTTTTCAGTAAGTTGTGGTCCTCATCTTACTGTTTTTCATTTCATAATAACTAATTGGAATAGTTGCTGTGATGAAGTGTTTACTGAATAAGTAGCATCTGAAAGATGAATTAGTATTGCTTGTTAATTTTATTACTCTAAAAGAGAGACAGGGTGATTACCATCAATATATGAATCATAAGTCTTGTGATTAGATATAAAATTAGCATGCATGACACTGCATTGTATCCATACAATAATATTACATGCACTATATGATGTTAAAAAATATTATAAAATATGAGTATAAAGGAAACAAATTTTGACATCTATTAATTACTGATCACCAGAGGTGATTTAGCTGGAATTCCTCATTCCTACCATAATGGAGAAACTGGTACTGGACATGCCTTCTGCTGTAAACTACTATGAAATCAGAAAATTTTGATTCCAATGCAGAAATACAATTACTGAAAAACACACACACACACATATACATAATTTTAGACCCATGTTCAGACCAGATTCCTGCCTATTTTACTGCATAGTGGAGGGAAGTTGAGTCCAAACAAAACACAGTGGTCTCACTATGTTGAGGATGGAAAGTCAAGTCTGGAGAGAAGGTAGGACTCTCAGGGTCTAGAGGAGACAGAGCTGTGCAAAGGAAGGGTATCAGATACTTGCATGGGGATCCTTCGTGTCTCCTGTTTTAAGTGTTGGGCTGCAATGTGCAAGGCAAGAAAACTCCATGAGGACCACCTGAGAAGGGCTGCCTTGAGTTTGAAAGCCAAGAAAGGGTACCAGAGATCACTCAGTCCAGGGATAGGTCAGCGTTCAGGTTCAGCCAGGGCTGGGAGATTCTTCTGAACTCGAAAGACCAAAGTTTAGGAGTAAAATAAAGCCCATTCCTTATTACTGAGAACACAACCAAAATAGATTTTCCCTAGAAAAGAATGAAATTAAGCCTGACAGGATCAAGAGGATTCTTGATCTAATTCAACCACCTGCCCCAACAAAGCCCAATAGTAAAACAGCAACAAGTGTACAGATCCGAGCAACACCAATGAGCTAATTGAGATTTGAAAAATTTTATACCCAACAAGATAAAAGATAACTGATAGTTCCATATATTTAAAAAACGATCTGTTTTTTGTATGTGAAAACCTTAAAAAAAACAAAACAAAACAAAACCTCAAGACCCAGGTAGTTTCACTGGTAATTTATATCAAATGGTATCAAATATTTAAGGAATTGTATTAGACATCTAAGGAAGACATAATATCAGTAATACAGGTGTGATTCAGCTAACCTGTCCTGTGCACTGCCTCCTCCCATTCAATTCCATATATATTCCTTCCTGGTTTCTTTTTGATGTAGAAGAATATAAAAAAATATTAAAACAAGTATGAAGACACACTCTGTGGCAGAAACTAGTTATTTGTGAACATTCTTTTTTTTTTTACTTTTTTTTTAATTAGTTTCAGAGGTAGACTTTAAGTGATTCATCAGTTGCATTTAACATCCAGTGCTCATTACATCATGTGCCTCCCTTAATGCCCATCACCCAATTATCCCTTACCCCCACCCACCTCCCCTCCAGCAGCCCTCGGTTTGTTTCCTAGAGTTCAGCGTCTCTTATGGTTTGCCTCCTTCTCAATTTGCATCTTATTTTATTTTTCCTTCCCTTCCCCATGTTCATCAGTTCTGTTTCTTAAATTCCACATATGAGTGAAATCGTATGGTATTTGTCTTTCTCTGACTGACTTATCTTGCTTAGCATAATACTCTCTAGCTCCATCCACGTCATTGCAAATGGCAAGATTTCATTCTTTTGATGACTGCATAATATTCCACTGTGTGTGTGTATAAATATATCATATCTTCTTTATCCATTCATCTGTCGATGGACATCTGGGCTCTTGACACTGTTAGATCTTATTGCCCAGGTTCCTTACAAAATCAGACATGGTTGTTTTCACCAACAGAACAAGAACAGAATGGTCATCTGTCAGCTCTGGCCAACGTAGCTGAGAGCATGTATACCTTCCCCGTAGTCTGCATGGTACTTGCCTGCTAGCCAGACTAACAGAATTCAGTCCTTAAAACATAGAGGAGCCACTCTTTGTGGAGCCCGACCTCCTGACGACTGCATAGAGCAGCCCTAGACCTTTATTCCAGTGATTCATTTGCATATTGGTCTGCAATGTGAACGAGAAATAAACCTTAATTATGGTAAGCCGCCAAGATTTTAGGTTTGTTTTTACAGCGGTTAATCCACCCTAACTAAAAAGACTTCCACACTTTACCTCCTCATGCCAAACACTGTAACTAAACATATACTTAAAAATAGAATCTTTTTTTTTGTTTTTTTTTTTGTTTTGTTTTTATTTTTTATTTATTTGGCAGAAAGGGACAGCGAGAGAGGGAACACAAGCAGGGGGAGTGGGAGAGGGATAGGCAGGCTTCCCACCAAACAGGGAGCCCGATGCAGGGCTCGATCCCAGGACCCTGGGATCATGACCTGAGCTGAAGGCAGATGCTTAAAGACTGAGCCCCTGAGGCGCCCCCAAAATATAATCTTTTATAATTTTTAAAACATTCTAAGATTTCTCCTTCAGTGCAATCTTCACCTAGGAAGATAAACTTTTGACTAAGCCTCTCTTAATTCTACTGGTTACATTTTACTTAGAGCTAACTATCTTACCTATTACTGGCAAATTCACAGAAATTCTCCTTTTACTACTCAGAGGCCATCCTGTAACTCTTCAAGTGTCATTAATATCTTCCCTTTCATGTAGATTTATATGTTTCTATGCACACAGTGAACCTCCATTGGGGGGGTGCAGGTTTTTCTCAATATCTATTCTACCTTCAAATTAGGGTTTTTCTTTATGTTGTGTCTCAGAGAGGATCTCTCTCCACATTCTCTCCACATTCTCTCTCCACATCCTCTCAGAGAGGATCTCTCTCCACAGATGATATATCCTGTGCAGATATATCATCTTACAACTATTGCCCTCAGAAAAGGAAAGTTATTTCTAAATATGACTGGTTTGGTGCTAGCTGAAAGTACATAATCTTAAATTAATAGTAGAGATACATTAGTCAGTAGATTTTCATTCATTAAAAGATAGATGAATAAGCTGGGGGTAGTATACTGTAGTAGGAAAAGACAACTGCTCACAGATTCTGGGAGTTGACTCAATTCTAGCTTTGCTCTTACAAGTATTTTCTTAGGCAAGTCTCCCTAATATAGGAGTTTAAATGTCCTCACTGTTACATGAGAGTGGCTAGTAGATAACATTTATTGAGATTCACTGCTGTGTAACAAATTACCCCAAAACTTAGAGCTTAAAACAACAAACATTAATCATCTCCCAGCTTCTATAGAACTGGAACCCGGGCCTCATCAGGCAGGCTTGGTGGATAAGATCAGCAGCTCCCATGTGAAGAAAGCCCTTCCTAGATCCTTCTTCCCTATCTCTTCTACAGATCAAAGACTTCAGCTGCTGGGGGAAAGACAACAAACACCACCTCCATTAGGCCGTAGTGAAAACCTATTATATCTAGGGAAATGGAAGAGTTAAAAAAAAAAATCCACTTCTGGAGCTGAGACAGAAATCCATCCTGGGTAAAGATCTATTGTCTTTAGGACATTACAGGTTATAGAGAAGGTTCCACCTCTATTATTGAAGCTTAATCAGAACAACAGAAAAATGCCCTATGTCCAGCACTTCCCGATATCAAACGGTCCTACTACAGAGAGAGTGGTAAGAATGTGGAGAGAGATCCTCTCTGAGACGCAGCATAAAGAAAACCCCTAATTTGAGGGTAGAATAGATATTGAGAAAAACCTACTGGCAAACCAATCCCAACACTGAAAATAGGTAATACTAGAAATATTTGAGGTCTATGGTACACTAACGATAGCAATAAAAACAGCACATCCTGAACCCAGCTCAACTCCTAACAAACTTACTTCAAAACCCCATTTTAAGGGCCTTCCAGAATAAAAGGCAGGCCCATTTCTAGATGTAAGACTATTTATCTCAGCGTCCACTATCCTGCATAAAATGTCCAGATTTCAACAACAACAAAACACTATAACGACACAAAGCAATCAATAAGACAATGCCCATAGATGATTCAGATATTGCAATATCAGTAAATTTTTTTTAAATTATGATTGTTGTGTTGAAGGTTCTAGAGGAAAGTATGCATGATGAGAATACTAATTTTAGCAGAGATGAAAACTGTAAGAAAGAATGAAATAGAATAACAAAATAAAAAAAATCTGTTAAGTGATAAAAAATGTATTTTTTACTATTTATTACTATTAGTAAGTAATAAAAAATGCTTTGACAAGCTCATCATTGACCCAACATAGACAAGAAAAAAATCAGTGAAGTTAAAGTTATATTGAAGATATATGAAGATAGATCAACAGAAATTATTCAAAGTGAAACAAAGAGAAGAAGGAGATTCGGGGGAGAGGTCTCTCAAGAGAAAACATCCTAAAAGGTAAAAAGTGGCAGCTGCTAAGAGGCACAGCATTACTCTGACCTATTCTAGTGGCCAAGATAGGCACAATTTCTGCCCACGTTCAAGAGGGGGCAGAGAAAAACACTACACCTCTTGGATAACCAGTGTTACATTGCATAAGAGCAAGTGGGATAGGAGTTACTACTCGCAGCCATCTTTGTAAAATATAGTCTGTCACATTAATACTTATTGACTTTCCCGCATGTGAAATTGCTAGATGTGTTAAGATTAGTAGCCCCCGAATCAGCTACCCATATGGAGTGGAGAGTTTGGCAACAAAAATTCAAATCATATAAAGGCAGGTAGAATATGCCAAATAGCATAAGCAAAGAAAAGAGTTTCGAAGGAAATAATCAACATTCCTGTGGGTTGAAATTAAAAAATAATGCATGCAAGAGTTGGACCCTTGCATGGACTACTTGAAGGGACTGATATGATTTTTACAGGTGAGAAAATAGGAAGGGACATAATATCTAGGGAATATTCTTGTTTGTGGAAACAAGGAAGCAAACAAAACAACACCCCCCCCCCAAAAAAAACCCACAAAAAACAAGATGGGAAAAACTTCTGGAATCTTTGTAGGGAACATGAAAGAATAGTGTTTATAAATGAGCACTGGAAGTTTAAAAAGCAGTTGAGTGTGTGGATGTTACAAGGCAGAAGGAAGGAAACATTAATTGGGCACTAGCAATGCTTCAGCAAGTATTCTGTGGACGTTATGCTACTTAACTCATATTATCTTCATAGCCTTCCTGGAGGTTTTAGTACAAATAAAGGAAGTGGGGCTTGTTTCAAAAAACTTGCCCAAGGCAGAATAGGGAGTCAATTCAAGTCCAGTTCCAGAGCCCCTATTTTATAGATTTCACCATGTGTCACTTCTTGAAGGAATCTGATTTGATCCTTTGTGGAAATTCATAGAAAAGTGTGGACAAGAAAATTGGGCTTTAGAAAGATTTGAATGGCTTGAAAAGAGAACCCAAGGAGGGCAGAGAGACCAGTCGGGAGACCGCTACAACATTCCATTATAAGAGTTGTGAGACCTTAGGGGTGCCTGGGTAGCTCAGTCGTTAAGCGTCTGCCTTCGGTTCAGGTCATGGTCCCAGAGTCCTGGGATTGAGCCCTGCATCGGGTTCCCTGCTCCATGGGGAGCCTGCTTCTCCCTCTCCCACTCCCCCTGCTTGTGTTCCCTCTCTCGCTGTGTCTCTCTCTGTCAAACAAATAAATAAAAATCTTAAAAAAAGAGAGAGATGTGAGACCTTAAATTATGGCCCGGCAGAAAAAATAGAAAATTGAAAACAGTTTTAAAGGGACTTGCAGACTCAGCATAAGATTTAACAACCAATTGTACCCGGGTGTAATAGATAGAAGGAGAGCAGTGGGTCAACAGTTAAAGCAGAATAGGAAGGCGATCAGTACAGATTTAGTCAGAGAATACACTAGAAGATATATTTGGTCTTGGAGACACTGTTGAATTTTTTTAAAAAAAAGATCAGGGGCGCCTGGGTGGCTCAGTCGTTAAGCGTCTGCCTTTGGCTCAGGTCATGATCCCAGGGTCCTGGGATCGAGTCCTGCATTGGGCTCCCTGCTCCACAGGAGGCCTGCTTCTCCCTCTCCCACTCCCCCTGCTTTTGTTCCCTCTCTTGCTGTGTGTCTCTCTCTGTCAAATAAATAAATAAAATCTTTTTAAAAAATGATCAAATGCAAAAATAACAACCAACAACAATCAACAGTACCTAAAGAGAGATAAAATGGCAACACAGGAAAGACACTAGCAATAGCCTTGAATATTAAGAGAAGGGTAGAAATACTTTGAAAGCTCTGTAAGCTTAGCTACTAAAAATATATGAGAAGCAGGTGGAGTTTATGATTGACCTGGCATGCAGTTTTATTACCTGCAAAGAGTTCTGAGTATTTATAAATGAGCCAGCTATAAAACCTACAGCAATATCTTACTGTTTCTCACCCAGCAGAGGCCCTTCATAACTGAAATATTAAAAAGTGAACCAATGTCACAATTCCAAAGTTTTACTAGTCTATTTCTCTCAAAGAATGATCCAATATTTTTATGGTAGGAAGATGGTCATTTCTCAGGAAAACACCCACCTCCACAAACAAAATGAATGAGGTAACATTTCTTCCAGATTTTTCAGCATGGTCACTTCTGTTGTGAACTATTTGATTCATAAAGTAATACTATGTTTCTAAAGTAATTTTAATTAAAGTCAATATTATATATTAGCTTAATTTTATTCTTACAGCTCCCCGAGAGGAGGTAAATTACAATATTGTATTCTATTACCTCCATTAAATAATTGTGGAAAGTGCTACTTAGAAGAAATAATTATCTTACCAAAGGTCTTAGTGTTGGTAAAACCAGCACAAATATTAAAACCCAAGACTCCCAGTGCCCAAAACTGATACTTTCCCTTAAACTGAAATACTTGTGTCATTAATAAAGAACAAAATATCATATTTACTTAAATAATATTTTATTCCATGCCTATGCCCAAGGTATTCATAAGTCTGAAAATTATTTGCCCCATGAAATACATGCTAAAATATATATATTCATATATGCTAAGTCATTCATATATATTCACCATATATTTATATTTATATACCATATTTGTTTAGTATTTATATTATATATATATTTATATAATATTTCAGTAAATGTGAAATTTTTCAGAATAACATTCTTGAAAAGATTATAAATTCTTGTTCATTTTTCTTCTGCTCAAGTTTGAATTTTCCGAAGCCAAGAGATGTGAAATAACATACATTTAAAAAGAGAGAGAACTGCGTAAATGCTACCTAGGATAATAAATTACAAAAAGGTACCTCCCAAAAAATGAACATTCAGTGGTTCACATTTAGTTTTTAAATACCACTTTATAGGTTTTGTGAATATTAATGAATATGTAGGAATGGATGGTAAATTACAATGAGACTATTGCAAGTTTGATCAATTCTGCAAATTGCCAAGTACCTGCTAGCCACTCCATAGTCTTGAACGAACATAAGGGTATCACTCTAGGTTTTTTTTTTTTAATCACTGTAAGATTTTATTGATCATATTTCTTTGCCCTCAGGAACAAAGCCATACTGAAATATTTACTATCTTTTTGTTTATGAGTTTTTTTAGATAGGAGTAAATAATTACTTCTTTGAACTTCTTATTCAAAATAATCACCCTTATAGGTGAATAATAATTATGTGAGTGGTATATATAATAACAAAGTGGGGAGGGTTGGGGTTCCTCAGTAGCTCTGTCCCAGTGCCACTCGAACTCTAGGCTAGTGTCTTATCCCTAGAAAAATCTCTTCCCCTCAACTTCAACTCTGAATCATCCTTTCTTTGTACTCCATAATTGTTCATACTTCTAGTATAGGCTATCTCATCTCAGCATAAATAATCAATCTCTTTTCTGGATTGTAATGTCTTAAAAGACATTTCATCTTTTGCTTTGAATTCCAGCAGCTAGCCTGTCACATAGTAGACACTCATTAGTGATGCACTGAGCCACTGAAAAACGGGGGGACTTTGGTGGTAGGCATGGTAGGCGTGAACTTAAGCAAATTACTTAACCTCTTTTGAGATTTAGTTTCCTTACATGTCAAGTGGAAAGAACAATTTTTACCTCACAGAGCAATATTAAAGTTAAATCCAATTAATGAATTTAAAAACTAGCTTGTTCTCAGTGTCAATGAATGTTAAAGAAAAAACTTTGTAGAAATAAAACTGAATTCCATGAATCTTAAGTTAATGAAGTATAAAATAGACTAAACAATATGGACAAATACAGTGAAAAACAAACTATGAACCTATCCTTTCACTCCATAAGTAATCTGTACTTTTTTTGAACATTTTATTTATTTATTTATTTATTTATTTATTTATTTATTTATTTATTTATTTAAGATTGAGAGAGAGAGTGTGTGCGTGAGCATGAGCCAGGGCAGGGATAGGGAGGAGCAGAGGGAGAGAGAGAATCTCAAGCAGACTCTCACTGAGCATGGAGCCAGACATAGGGCTCAATCTCATAACCCTGAGATCATGAAATGAAACAAAATCAAGAGTTAGACGCTTAACCAACTGAGCCACCCAGATACCCCAAGTAATCTTTTTACTATGAAATGATTATGCTGAAATATTTCCACATTCCTTTCAGAGGGATAACAATTAATGTTATGCAAGAAGTAGCAGGATATCCAAAAAAGGGGGGGTGCTATTGTTTTAGGGTTCTTACTCCAAGAAGACGCTCAGTTCCTACCACATTTCCTTAGTGCTATGCCAGTTACCAAGAAAGCATTTATTGAGTGGATTATTATTATCCATTAGTGAATAAATGAGTGAAAGGCCATTCTCTCCTTCTTCCCACTGTAACTCCCTCAATTGCTACCTGGGCATAAACTGCCACCTACAATAAAGACTACCTTTCCCAGCCTCAAGGGAATATCATAGGACTTCATCAGAAAAATCCCCCAAAACATGAACTCATAAATATATATTTTTAAATTGCAAAACATATAAGGAAACATGACAACATAGGCAAAGGCAAAATCATGAACAGTTGAATCAAATCATAAAGGTACCATGCATTATAATTATTGTATATTTATTAAATGTTTGTAGTATACTCAAACAGTATTTTGAAGATATAATGAATAATTACTAAAAAATAATAAAGCATATTTGAAAAAGGACTGAAGAGAACTTCTAAAAATTGAAAATATAATGGTTGAAATAAATAATTAAAACGTGATACCTATTTCAAACAGAGGTAGTGAGAGCTATGGAAGCTTCAGTAGGGAAGGAGACAATAATGCACAGCAGTCCCCACGAGGGATACATTCCAAGACCCTCAGTGGATGGCTAAAAATACTGCTAGTACCAAACCAATATACTGTGTTTTTTCGTGTACATGTGTACCTATGGTAATGTTTAATTTATAAATTAGGCACAGTAAGAGATTAACAATAACAGTTAATAATGAAATAGAACAATTATAACAATAGACTGTAATAAATGTTATGTGAATGTAGTCTCTCTCAAAATCTCTTACTGTACTCTACTCTCCTTTCTTGTGATGATGTGAGCTGATAAAATGCCTATCATTTTATCAGCTGATGAGACAGGGAGGAATGACGTAGACTCTCTGCTCTAGTTTTGAGACTGCTATTGATTTTGGATGATAAGTCAGAAGGAGGCTCATCTGCTTCTGGACCATGGGTGACCTCAGATAACTGAAGCCTGAAGAAGCGCAACTGTAGACAAGAGAGATTACTGTGTGTGTTATTTCATTGTCTTTTCTATTTATAGTAACGCAACATTGGAAACAAGATAAAAGATTAAATTAGTGCAATACATGAACAGAATATTTTGCTAGAATTAACATGTTTTCAAAGCAGTTCATGAAGTTAAAATACAATGTGTCAATCAGCTTCATGCATTTGACATCCAGAGTAGATTATTTACTAGCACTGCCCCATCCAACAAAATTATTTTCAGTAATCATCATGCAATAATCAGTAATAATCATTCACTTTTCAATTTTATTTTAAAACAAAAAAATTTAAACAATAAATGTCAAATTTAAAGACATTACTCAAGGGGCGCTGGGGTGGCTCAATCGATTAAACATCTGTCTTCCGCGCAGGTCATGATCCCAGGGTCCTGGGATAGAGCCCCGTGTTGGGCTCCCTGCTCAGCGGGAAGCCTGCTTCTCCCTCTGCCCCTCCCCACCTCTGCCTCTCCTCCACTCTACCCCTCCCCACCCACTCGTGCTCTCTTTTAAAAAAATACATTACTAAAAAAAAAAAAAAAAATTACTCAAATAAAGTAAAATGTTTCATGCTTATTCAAATGTGCACCAAGCAAAATTATATTTCCTATCTCACCCTGTTCCACTGTTTTAATTTTATTAAATTTAATTTTAATTTTAATTTAATTTAATTTTAAATACATAACCCCAAAATCTCCAAATGCACAGATAGAATGATAGAATTGAAATAAGTCAAGTTCTGTTTCTTCACCTTTATAATCATTATGCTATTATCTTTAAATTTCAAAAACTAACGTTTCTCAACCAGAGTTCCATGGAACGTGGCTTTCAGCAAGAAGTCACTAGGGTCTCTGTGAAAGAATGATTAAACAAAAACAGGGTTGTTGTTTTCTTTTCTTAACTTCACATGAAGGGCAGTGGATGGCCCCTTTACCAATCGTATCAGAGGATATTCAGGCCCAGTGGCAGTGTACAGAAGAACTATATTCCTTCGGCTGAGTCCAGGCTCAGTGACATGAGAAAGGCTATTGATAATTGATGAGTATTTTATTTCTCAGAGGGGCCAATAGCTGAACTTATCATTCTATCCCCTCTTTAATTAGCTCTCCCAAGCTCCACTTACAGCTGACTTACTTGAAAGAAAGAAAATGCTTTACTCCAATGATAAAAAAATCACAGGGAAATTTTATTTTTTTAAAGATTTTATTTATTTATTTGAGAGAGTGCTCTAGCAGGGGGAAGAAGGAGAAGCAGACTCCCCACTGAGTTGGGAGCCTGACGTGGGACTCGATCCCAGGACCCTGGGATCATGACCTGAGCTGAAGGCGGATGCTTAACCGACTGAACCACTCAGGCACCTCAACCACAGGGAAATTTTAATCATAAAGAAGGAATTTTTACATATTGTGACCCAGCCATCCATGCCATTCTGCTGTTTTAAATGCTACAAAACATGGCTTATGTAGATTGCGAAGTTTTCATGTTTTTAATCTCATTTATTATGCCCTTCTGTTTTGCATTTTATTAGTTTTACATTTTACAAACCTGTCTGATAGTTTAATGTGTGTGTGTGTTTAAGATGACGTATGACAGGGAAGAGAAGGATTCTAAGATCTAGAACTACGAATAATTTTTATAATGTTAGCGATAAAGAATTACAATCCTCAAGTCCCTTCACTATACTAGTGCAATAAAGACACACACAAAAATTCTTTGTTATAATGAAAACTGCTCATCACTGGGTCCTTCACAGGCTGCTGATCCAAGTTGTCCTATCTTATTGTATGTGGCAAACAAGTCAGATATGCTATAATGTCTCCAGCCATGTTGTAAACCAGCTTCATGAAACACCACAGATTCTGAGAAGTGAACGTACTGATTATTTTAAACAGGTATTGGAATTTCAAACAGTATAACTTAAAAAAAAAAAAAAAGTCAGTGAAAAGCTTCAAAAAGCAAGTTATTCAGAAGTTATTGCACAGAAAAGCAAAATCACATAGTTGGTGAGAATCTATTAATGCCAGCATATAAAATTATAGGAATAGTGTTAGGTCAAGATGTGGTATAAAAAATGGAAAAGATTCCACCCTCATAAAGTGTAATAAGTTGATATATTGATAATACGTCACATGATACTGAAGCAGCTTTGTGTAATAAACTGATACACAATTGCTTCTATGTCCAAGTGGATGAGTCAACAAATTTTACCAGTAATTGTCACACTGCAGCTTTTTTAAGATTTGTAAATGATAGTGAACTTTAAGAAAACTTTTCTGCTGCAAAGAGCTACTTCAAACAAGGGAAGGTCAAGATAGAGTTCGTGTTTTGTCCTCATATCTGAAAACAAAAGCTCTGTCTTGGAGAGACGTGATAGCTCTCCTAATGTTTTCCCATGGTTAGACCCACTTGCAGACCAACTTATAGATGGTCAAACTGATCTGTAAAAATGCAAATTCTCCATAAAATGCTGGGATATGAATGAGTACCTTTTATAAGAAAGACCCTCCACAAAGTACTTGAAAGAAAAAGTCAATTTAGACATAGTACCTGGCTTTGAGGAGCTGAGAAACCGATCTAGGAAGCAGCACATACACACACACAAGTGCTTTTTTAAATAAAATTACTTGGGAAAAAACAATAAGCCATATAATTTCTGTGATGATCAACGTTCACAAAGACAGGAAAGTGAGATAGAAGTTGATTTTGGTCTCTAAGGACAGATCTTAATTAGGTCAAGGGGAGTGGATAGAAATTTCCAGACATGGGCGCCTGGGTGGCTCAGTTGGTTAAGCGACTGCCTTCGGCTCAGGTCATGATCCTGGAGTCCCGGGATCGAGTCCCACGTTGGGCTCCCTGCTCAGCAGGGAGTCTGCTGCTCCCCCTGACCCTCCCCACTCTCATGCTCTCTCTATCTCATTCTCTCTCTCAAATAAATAAATAAAATCTTTAAAAAAAAAAAAAAAAAAAAAGAAATTTCCAGACATGGGAAATAATACAGGTAAGTGTAGACAGGTGTATGTCATTGACATACCGAATAGCAAATGAGTAAGTATTTTCTGATTTCACTCAACGGTCAATGAATATATATCAAGCTCTTACTATCCCCCCCATATTGCACTAGGGATTGTTGGATCCAAGAGAACAGAACAGATGTAACAGGTTTGTGGAAGCAAGTATTGGGAGGTCATAAGGGAAGTAGCTAAGATTCAAAGTCTATTTTTCACCAACACAAGTTCATTAGAATACCCTTATGGGGGGAAAGATGTTGGATAATTGACTCACAATTCCAAAAATGTTAGTTTTCCTTGAAAAAAAAGGAACAACTGAATAGCCTTCATAATATAAATATTCTTTTCATAGACCTGCAAATTATGAACAGTGTTGATATAATTGGAGCTTTATACTAATAGTATTAGCAAAATGTCAGGAATGCTGAAAGCATTGAGGATACACTTTCCATTCAACTTCCTGAACACGTGTTCTAGACATTAGCCAATGTGTGTGTACATTAAAGTAAACATGGCTGAATCTTTTGTTTGAGTTTTTCTCCTAAATCCAGACATTATTATTTGAGTCAGGCACACAGTCAAGAGTACTAATGAGGGGCGCCTGCGTGGCTCAGTCATTAAGCGTCTGCCTTCGGCTCAGGTCATGATCCCAGGGTTCTGGGATCGAGCCCCACATTGGGCTCCCCGCTCGGCGGGAAGCCTGCTTCTCCCTTTTCCTCTCCCCCTGCTTGTGTTCCCTCTCTCGCTGTCTCTCTCTGTGTCAAATAAATTTAAAAAAAAAATTTTCTAAAAAAAAAGAATACTAATGCAAGATTCATTAACTGCTTTTCTCTACTCAGGACTGATGACCATGGCCGATGGAAAATATTATAATTCATAATCTCTGACTGTTCATATCACTTCTTGAATTTAGTTTTAGTTCTGTGTATCAGTTTATATAGAACAAGTTCAGGTATGTTTTGATTGTTCACAGTTATCTCCAGGGTTATTTATAGCAAACTTTTTATCATCATTTCCTTAATACTTAATCATGTCATACAAAGTAATGTATTTTATATTTATTTAAAAGTAAAATATTTAGGGGGCGCCTGGGTGGCTCAGTTGGTTAAGCATCTGACTTTGGCTCATGTCATGATCTCAGGGTTCTGGGATGGAGCCCCGCATAGGGCTCCCCACTGAGTGGGGAGTCTGCTTGTCTCTCTCCCTCTCTCTCTAACCCTCCCCCAGCTCCTGCTCTCTCTGTCTCTCCCTCAAATAAATAAATAAAATATTTTAATAAATAAAATAAAATAATAAAATATTTAGGTTTCCCTTATAATGTGTGGGATGTGTGGAACAATGGACAACAATTGAAAATGCCAACTTTGTTTTTCTTTTTTTTTCAACTTTTTAATTACCTAGAAAGATAATTCATGTTGTAGCAAGCACCCAAATATTGGGCACATATACTCATTCATATTTAAATATAGGTTGAAACTTTTTGAATGCAATAATGTCTAATTATTATTATTTTGTACTGTATAAACATAGTGCATCATTACTAAATTATAATAAAATTGATTATATTCTTATACATACAAAGTTTTCAATTAAAATCACAATAAAAAACATACCTTTGTATAGTGAACAAGAGACTCCTAATTTACTGTTTGAGGAGCACCATGTTTCTAGGGTTACACTGTTATTCTTTCTCTCTACATCATAGTGTGGGACCTGAACTGCTCAAGTGTGACCCAGCCTCCCAGCCACAGTTGTTTGTTTCAGGGGTAGACACTGATCCAAGTTGTAGTAGTAAGTTCCTTTACTGAGAAATTTAGATCAGCAAGTCAGAGAGGGAAACCATTTTCTCCTCAGTGCTGGATGTGCTATTAAGTTTTACTAGGAGATTATCAGAAGCTATTTTTCTTGCCATATTGAGAAAGCTAAACTGCAGCAACAAACAATAAAGTATGTGAGAATAAACAGAATAAAGCAGATACAATAGGACAGAGGAACTCACTGGCCCATACAAGGGCCTCTCCTCCCATTTCTAGCCCAGCTTCATCCTTGGTCTTGGATCTACAGAGATATTACAGATATTTTCTCACTTAACCCTCATAACTCTAGGAGGTAGCTTTTAAAATACCAATTTAGGGACACCTGGGTGGCTCAGAGGGTTAGGCGCCCGCCTTTGGCCCAGGTCATGATCTCAGGGTTCTGGGATTGAGTCCCACATTGGACTCCCTGCTCTGCGGGAGGCCTGCTTCTCCCTCTGCCTCTGGCCCCCTCCCCACTCATGCTCTCTCTTTCAAATAGATAAATAAAATCTTTAAAAATAAAATAAAGTATCAATTTAAAAATATAGAGCAGAATGATGTCAGGAAGATGGCAGAATAGGAAAACCTAGACTCTTCTTTCCCCACAGAGACAAAGATTTAACAGTAAATTGAAGGGAAAAAAAATACTTCTATGAGGAATCCAGAACAAGTTAAGATTCCTGCATTCCACGTAAACATGAAACCAACCACACTGAAGCCAGCAGGGAAATTTGTGACACTCTCTACTCTCTTGTCAGAGGGCTTCTCCTTCACTGCTCAGAGCATTTGGGAATAAAAAGGAAGAACTCAGTCTTCCACCTTCTGTGTAGGGAAAACCTAGCTCCATCCTGCTGTATGTTTCTTTCCTGTGAGTCTCCTTCACTACTCACACAGAACACTTCACTTCTAGTACTTCTGGTCACCAAATGTGTGGAGATTTTTTCCCACAAGGAGCAATTCTCTGGGGTGACCTACAATTTAACTCAATTCTGACACTATCTACCCAGAGATGGCATCACATCCCACAAGGAAAGGGCTCAGTCCCACAAGACTGTCCTTACTCCATTTCTGATGCCAATCACAAGTAGGAGGTCCCCACATTACCCACAGCTTCTATCTGACTTAGCTCCAAATTGGATGTTCCCACAACCCCCTCCTTGGGTTTGATGAATTTGCTATAGTAGCTCACAGAACTCAGGGAAACATTTACTTATTTTAATGAATTTATTAAAAGATGTGATAAAGGATACAGATAAAGAGATACAGAGAGTAAGGTCGGGGGGGGGGGGGTTCCTGAGTGCAGGAGCTTCTGCTCCATGAAGTTGGGTGCATCACCCTCCCAGTGTAGATGCATTTGCCAACCTGGAAGCTCTCTGAATCCCCTACTACTGGTCTTTCATAGAAGCTCCCTCCCATAGGCATGACCATCGACTCTATTTCTATCCAATATATATTTTTCTATTATCTCATACGGAGCAGATTCTCAACTCTTATATTATCCCTGGGAAGAGAAAGGACTTATCTATCCAACTGACAGGCTCTAGGACTGGTGTCTTTCTTGCCTATATCTAAGCACTGACAGGTTGGGGTTCTTTGAGAACAAAGACATAAACCATGCACCAGTATTTGCAGTACCAGTTAAAACCCTAAAGATTCTAGGGGCAAAAGAATTATTAGAACTAATAAATTTTGCAGTATGCAAACCAACTCTCAAAATCAGTTGTATTTCTATATGCTAGCAATGACCAATCCCAAAAGGAAACTGAGAAAACATTCCCATTTACTAAAAGCATCAAAAAGGATAAAATACTTGGGAATAAATTTAACCAAGGAGATGAAAACTTACACACAAAACTATAAAACACTGTTAAAAGAAATCAAAGAAGATACAAGTAAATGAAGATACAACCATACTCGTGGATTGGAAGACTTAATGTTATTAAAATGCTCGTACTACATGAAGATAAAATATATGAACAACATGGATCGTTACTATAACCAACCTATTAATTCCTAAACTATAAAAAGGGTGGCATATTTTATACAATCTTCTGTACCTCCCTTTTAATGCATTAAATAACATGTAGATCATTTTCTATGGGTTCATAAAGATCTTTTTAATTATATTTTATAACTGTCTAATAGTCTATGGTGTACCATAATTCATTTTATTCTTTACCTTTTGTTTAAGAAACAACGTTGTCTGGGGTACCTGGATGGCTCAGTCGGTTAAGCGTCCAACTTTTGATTTCAGCCCAGGTCATGATCTCAGGGCTGTGAGATCAAGCCCCACATCAGGCTCCGTGCTCAGTGGGGTTTCTGCTGCTTGAGATTCTCTCTCCTTCTACTTCTTCCCCCCCTTCTAAAATAAATAAATAAATCTTAAAAAAAGAAACAATGTTGTCTATAGTCTTATATATTAGTAAACCAGTCATTTTACAGCTGAAATACTATACCTACAGAATAAATTTCTGGAAGTTGAATAACTTAGCAAAAGAGTATGTGCATTTGTAATTTTTATAGATATTGTGAAATTTTATCAGAAAGGTTGTACCAATTTACACACCTAGCAAAAATGTGTGAATGTACTAGTTATCCACACTCTTGGTCTACAACATTTAATCTAACTTTCTAAACTTGGCCAATATGATAAGTAAAAAGCAATGTTTTCATGTGGCTTAAATAAATAAATGTGGCTGAAAAACTCTTCATGTGGTTAATGGCTAGCTATCTGTACTTTTATTCATAACCTTTGACGATTCCTTGCTTATTTGTTACAGTATGCCAGTGATTTAATTTGAATTTTTATAAATGAAAATGTGTATGCTCTTCTCAGCTGTTTGAAAATTCCTATGAAGGTGTGGGCCCTGATTCTTAAATATGTGTTTGATTTGGCCTAATTTATATACTTGATTTGCTCATTCTTCATTTTTTTGGTATTATTTATTAGTATATCTCAGTCTTCTTATTAGCCCCTAGACACTAGAGATGTACATTTGAATAAGACCCTTACCCATAAAGGAGTTATAGTTTTGTGGGAATACAATTCAAATAGAATGATAAATCAGATAATAGTCACACATAACTGTACGTAGGAGCATGTGGGAAATTGCCTAATCCAGAACTGAGGACACAAGTAGTATTACTGAGGGTGGAACCTGACAGTAAAATAAAAAAAAACACATATACCTTTAATTTAAAAAATGTAAATCAAAAATATTCTTTTAACTTCAGTTGCTTAAGTAATCTTGGAACTAGAGTTCCACATCAACATGAAGGTAGGTTTTGTGAGATATGAGGCTGGAGAGGTAAATGGATGTTGAGGAGTCTGGAGTTTGCAGTAAAGAACCCCTGAAGGATTGCATGCATCTAAGTGACAGGAAGAGTGAAGCATTTGAGGAAGAGAAGATTGATTCAGCGAAAGACTAGAGGACAAATTGGAGCAGTAATAATGGCGGCCCTAAGAACACAGGCAGGAAATCACGCAAGACGGAATGTGAGGAGTCAACAACAGGTCAGTGGATGACCGTGCAAACCAGGCAGCATTGACCTGCAATGCCTGATGCTAAATGCCAGGAATTATCTGGACATGGCTTTCAGAAATAGGGAGAATGCCCCAACCGGAAGGCACGTGGAATACATAGTTAGACATAACAGTATATAGGAGCATCCCGGAAGCTACCTAATCTAGAACTGGGGATACAGAGGGGTGTCCAGACTGCAGCGCTGGACCCCAAACACCTCCAATTTAGAGATCTGCAATGAAGTGGCATCTTTAGGGATGGAACTAATTTTTTTTAAGATGGAAAATTATAGTGAACATTCTGTAAACAGATTAAATATACATTTTGCTTATCATCCAGTGAACTTTGCAGAGGTCACAGTCAAAAGACTGTAGAAAGTCAAGCACAGTGAGAGGTTGGATCTTGAGGAAAGGATCACAGAGGATGAAATCTGGGGATGAAAGTTAAGGAAAAGAAAATGAGTGACCCGCAGGGGTAACATAATGGGCCAAAAACAAAGACGGCAAGGAGGTGAATAATGCAAGGTTGATTAACCTCGAGTGTTCAGATAAAATTCAATGTAAAATTGCCCATAGAGGTGTAAGCTGAGGCCTCAAGTAGAGCTTGGAGGCTTGGCAGAGCTAGCAGCAAATCTGAACTTGATTTTGTATGTTTGTTTCCAAGGAGTACTTGGGTACTAATGCAGACCACCTTCAGCTAGAAACTTTTGTTTCTTTGGTAATTTCTTTTTCTATCATTATTAATAAAATAGCTAGAACACCTCAGATAACAGTTGGGCTTCAGGAAAAATTTTATTTTCTATATCTGCAATAATAGAACTGCATTTTCCCACCTGCTATTGAACTAATATGCTGTGAAATTGCTGAGTTTTCTGCGTAACACCAGTATCAGCATTGAGTCAGGAGGGAGAAATTATGCTGGTTATTGTAACAGAGAGAAATTGAAATGTTTAACAATATACTAACTTGCAGTAAAGTTATTAACTTGGCAACTGTAAAGGCAAAATGAGAAGTTAGTGGGGCAGGAGCAATTGCAGGAGGCAGTTACAACCCCTACCCCTGCACAGGAAAATGGAAGAGGCTAACGTTATTCAACTTGGAGGCTGGGGAAGAGGCCCTGGGGGATGGAGATGCAGACCTTGGAGAAGGGCATGCAGCTTGGCTGGGGCTGGTGTCTCTGGCTTGCCAGAGGCACCCACGGGCCTCAGACCCAGACCTCTGGGTTGAGGTGTCGGGGGCTGCATCAGCCTGGTCCTGCTTGTGTTAGAAAATCTGCAGGCTAGATTCAAATGCTGCCCAGAGAAGGCCCCTGCTTCTGCTCTGAGATACAGTTCCTCAGATGACTCCCAAAACAACAGGAGCTGACAAGCAATGAAATAGAAGGAATGAGTCCCCAGCCTCCCAGGATCTCTCTAGCAACTCCTGCTGGTGGAGTGTAACAGGGAGACAGCGGGCAGAGTGGAAATGTGGTTTGCAGACTTCCAGCCCAGGATCACAAAGCTGAGTGTAGAAGGATGGAGTTAGATCTGAGACAATAGCTTAATAACCAGCACCAGCACATTACTTACAGAGTTTAAATATGCCTGAGTACTTGGACTGGAAAAACTCCTTACATGCAGTTATATGGATAGGCATGTGTGTATGTGTGCATGGGTAGTGTGTAATGTATATATAGTATCTATCTGAACATATAATATATATATAATAAAATATATTTACTGGGGCACCTGGGTGGCTCAGTCGTTAAGCGTCTGCCTTCGGCTCAGGTCATGATCCCAGGGTCCTGGGATCGAGCCCCACATCGGGCTCCCTGCGCTGCGGGAAGCCTGCTTCTCCCTCTCCCACTCCCCCTGCTTGTGTTCCTTCTCTCGCTATCTCTCTCTGTCAAAAAAATAAATCTTTAAAATATATATATATATTTACTATAAAGATTCCTCCTATGTTATAATTAAAAAGCCTTTGTCCTTTAACCATCTCTGATATCAACTTTAAAAAAAAATGTACTGTGGATTTATTTTAATTTTGTTTTTTCTAGCACTGTTTCTTTACCTTTAGTAATCTAATTTAATATTTGAATAAATTGTCTGCTGTCTAACAGCAGCTAGAAACATTACCCATTGCAGCAATAAAACCTTCTTGGCCTTAGTAAATGAAAAACGCATTAATATCTGGCTTGCAACTCTCGCTGAGCATCCTGCTTCACTATGAGAGAAGGAATCAGCAAATCTGCCATCTGTCAGCACTTTCCTCAGTACAGACTCTTCTTTCTCCTGCCACTTCACCTGTGAGCTGAATACTCATAAACATAGCTTTCCAGGATGGTAGTATTATGTTTGGCTCCTCTCAAACGGGTGTTTGGAAATCCACTGGTCTTGCTATCTTAAATCATGCAAATATTTTTTTTTTTATATTCTACTCTGTACTTTTCATCAAGCTTAAATGGGCATCCTTTTTTATTTAAATTATATTTTCATTCAAGAAAATAGAAATAAAATACAAATATTTATGTGCATATAATAAAGCCATCCATACAGCTGCAGAAGGAAAATGAAAATACATTTAAATAATTGGAACTCTGCTACTTCCGAGGAGCCCATGCCTTTATAGGCAAAAAAGAATCCAAATTCTCATGACAATTTGCTCAAGGAAAGGAAAAAAAAAAACAACAGAAGCTTTAAAGAAGTAAATCATTAGAAAGAATAATGATATCTTTTTAAAAAAATAAATTTCTGTTTTTATGAATTAAAGTACTCCTAGAGCATAAGTTACTCATTAAGTCTTCCTGTGAAAAAACTGACCAACAGAAAAGGATAAAATTAAAATATTCATATCTCATTGTTTCACCAAAACCATTAGCAAATATTCATTCTAACAACATTTCAGAATGCAAATATGTATTAGTACAGATCATTTTACTTTTTTAATGGTGGTGGTGTTGTAAGATCGGAGGCTCATATTCATGTAACCCGAATGGTTTATTATTCTTTACTGAGGTCATAAGGCTGCGTAGCTGCATAAAAAATCCAAAGTCATTAGTTTACTTTAGTTTTGTGGCAGGAGGATAGTGCATTCAAAGTAGTAGAAGCACAATGATAACATTGAATGATAATGCTTTAGAGAATAAGTTTATTGTGTTATTTAAACTGAAAGATTATAATTTGATTTTTTTCACTTGGAAAAGAAAAGCTGGTTGTGAGTGGGGAGAGAAACTAATTTGTCTAGATGGGAGCTCACAGTCTAATAAGAACTGTTTTTAGAATGTATGTTCTTGAGTACTATTTAAGAAATATGAGACTGCTAACACTACACTGAAGAAAATCAATTTAAATTAGAAAAACTGGACTTTTCAATTGGTGAGTTTCAATTATACTACAAACAGCCAATATAAATCGATCTTATTTTTCTCCCGAAGAATTGAGGCATATAGTCTCATCATTGATTGACAGATATATCCTTTTATTTTTTTCCCAATATTACAGGGAGGATTTTAAAAGGATGCTAATCTTATATGTTGTGGTAGCCAGCCTTCAAAATGACCCCCATTGACTCTGATCTCATGGCATTCGTTCCTTCTGGAATCCCTTCCCATATTGAATACATCTGACCTATGTAAGTAATTGGATATTGTGGAAATGAGTGAGTGTCACTTTTAAGGATAGGTCATAAAAGACATTGTGTTTCTGCTTTTGTATGTCCTTAAACCGCTGCTCTGGGGAAACAGTTGCTATGTAATGAGGACACTCAAGAAGACTTATGGAGGGGCCCAAGTGATGAGGACCTGAGACCTCCCATCCACAGCCGGGAAGAAACGAAGGCCTTCTGCAAACAGCCATGTGAGTGAGCCATCTCAGAAGTGGTACCTGCAGTCCCAGCCAAGTGTTGTTAATCGTAGCTGTGGCCAAAATCTCGATGCCACCTCATGAGACAGTCTGAGCCAGAATCACCCACTTAAAGTGCTCTTAGAATCCTAATTCTAATCTACAGAGACGATGGGAGGTAATAAGCGGTTTCTGTTGTTTTAGGTCATTATGTTTTAATTTGTTGGGCTTAAGTAGGTAACCAATACAAATGTGTTTAATTTTAACCTTGAATCCATTGTTAGAATAACTTTTTAGGCATCAATAGGTAAATAATATATACATATATGCTCAATATTAACATTGAATCTTAGGATTTCATGTGGGAGGAAACTCAGAATTCTACTTAAGATTACTCCAAATTAGTCACAAAAATGTCTTATGTCGGGGCGCCTGGGTGGCTCAGTTGGTTAAGCGACTGCCTTCGGCTCAGGTCATGATCCTGGAGTCCCGGGATCGAGTCCCGCATCGGGCTCCCTGCTCGGCGGGGAGTCTGCTTCTCACTCTGACCCTCCTCCCGCTCATGCTGTCTCTCATTCTCTCTCTCTCTCAAATAAATAAATTAAAAAAAAATCTTTAAAAAAAAAAATGTCTTATGTCCTTGAAGACTAGGTCAGAGGTTATTATAAAGCTGTTCAGTAACTGCACATTGAAAAATGGGACTGAACTTGGAGAGCTTTCTTTCTAACCAAAGAGCCTGTGCACGCAAAGTACCAAAGGTGAAAGGGGGTAGCTGCATAGACATAATGATTATGATAATCACAGGTAATCACCAAAGATATCAGATGTAGCAGCAAGATCACACTGAGCCCAGTAAGCCAATGTGAATAAAACTAGTTGCAGTCATGTTCTTGAACAAATTTAAGAATGAGAATTTCCTCGAGAGGTAAGCTGGTAAAATGTCATATGCATTGGATGTGATTAGTTGTTTGAGAAACCAAACCTAAAGAATGACTCTATACCAATGACCAAAGAGTTTGGGGAAATACACAACTTAAGTCAAGATGACTTGAGAATTATCTCAAAGAAAAGAACAACTGTAATGTGATTGTACTATGCACAGAAACCTGTTTATTTTGTCCCAGTTTGTAGTAAAAATAATAAATTCAATGTAATTCTAATAAAAAGTACCCTAAGACTTTTTAGAGAATTTGACAGGTTGACACAAAATTACATAGAAAAAATAAGAAGCTAAAAACAACCCATGAAATGATTAAGAGTGAATGTGGGGAGAAACTCATCCTACCAGATATCATTTTAAATTTGGTGGGAATGGATAGGACAATGTAGAGTTGATTTTTAAAAGACAACATATGATAAGTTCATCTATGACAGAAGGGTATTACAAATGAGTGAGGAAAAGATGGAGTTGTAAATATATATGTATATGTATACATATGCACACATTTATCTATTTATTTAAATGCATAATTAAATGTGTACATGTATATATAGTATATATAATTTTTATATATTTTATTTCTATATGTAAATATAGAAATAATATATAAAGTATAACTATCCATATGGAGAAAGCCAAATTATAACCCTACTTCAAATCAAATACAAAAAGTGAAGATGGTAAAGATAAAATGTGAAAAACCAAACAGAAGAGTAAGCATAGAGACTATCTTTGAGACATTAGAATCAAACAAAACTTCTTAGGGCACCTGGGTGGCTCAGTTGGTTAAGCGACTGCTTTCGGCTCAGGTCATGATCCTGGAGTCCCTGGATCGAGTCCCGCATTGGGCTCCCTGCTCGGCGGGGAGCCTGCTTCTCCCTCTGACCCTCCCCCCTCTCATGTGCTCTCTCTCTCTCATTCTCTCTCTCAAATAAATAAATAAATAAAATCTTAAAAAAAAAAAAAAACCTTCTTAAATATGGTCTCACCAAAAACCCCACCCATGGTGCAGTGACCCATAATCAGGAGGAATCTCACAAATTCAGAGTTTCTTCCTGAAGAGCAAGGATTTGTGCCCCACATCAGACAACCCAATCCCCAAAGTGGCTGGCTTTGAAAACCAACAAGGCTCACATTCAGGAGACCCAAAGTTTGTAGGGGAGTGAGATGCTTCTGTTAAAGGGCTCATGCATAGACTCACTCACCCCCAGGACCAGCATAAATAGAGCAGTTTGAAAAGTGCCTAGGCTATGTGTAAGGGAGACTTATTTGCTAATCTTAAAGCATCTGCCAGAGACACAAAGGCTTATTGGGATTCTCTCTGGGGGTGGAGGTGCATGTGGGCACCATTTTTGCACTCTCTTTCTACCTTTATAGAGCCAGTGGGTGCACCCTGGCCCCGTACTCTCCTGCTGCCTTGTTAAAGCCAGCAGCACACACAGTCCATACAGGGGACACTCCTCTTTGGTGGCCAGGAGGGGCTTGCGTTCCTGGGTCCCAGGGGACTGTAATAATCAGAGAGACAGTTCTTGGTGGGTTACCACCCCCGGGGCATTGCACAGACAAGCGGGCTAAAACATACCCCCAAGTCTTTCTGTGAAAAAGGCCCATTTACTTGTTCTGGAGTGTGAGGAACAGATCTCAGGTTTACCACACATCTGGAGGGTTTTGAGGTGTTCTCAGGGAGCACAGACCAGGGACGCCATCTTTGTGTTCTCCCTCAGCCCCCTTACAGCTTACCAGTGCCTCCCAGAAAAGAGCTTATATACTCATCTGAAGCCCCACCCAGGGACACCTCCAGATCACCTGGTCCGTTGGCCAGCGTAACCTTGCAAGAAATAATGGGAGTTGCATATGTTCGATACAAAGGTCATCCTGCGACTCTTTGAGGCAAATCGATTGCTTCAAACCACCCAGATAGATTTGTCTTAACTTCTCCAATTTATTGCCAGACTTACTCAAGAATTTGCAAATTTAAATTCAAAACAGAATAAAACACATCCTGGGCGCCTGGGTGGCTCAGTTGGTTAGGCGACTGCCTTCGGCTCAGGTCATGATCCTGGAGTCCCAGGATCGAGTCCCACATCGGGCTCCCTGCTCAGCAGGGAGTCTGCTTCTCCCTCTGACCCTCCCCCCTCTCATGCTCTCTCTATCTCATTCTCTCTCTCAAATAAATAAATAAATCTTAAAAAAAAAAAAAAGAATAAAACATCCTGAGGACTTTATATTAAAACAAATTAGAGGGGCGCCTGGGTGGCTCAGTTGTTAAGTGTCTGCCTTCCGCTCGGGTCATGATCCCGGGTCCTGGGATCGAGCCCCGCATCAGGCTCCCTGCTCCGCGGGAAGCCCGCTTCTCCCTCTCCCACTCCCCCTGCTTGTGTTCCCTCTCTCGCTGTGTCTCTCTCTGTCAAATAAATAATAAAATATTTAAAAAACAAAACAAAACAAATTAGAAACCTTGAACCCTTTCCCTCAACAGTACATCTGGCCAGTTGCCATCCTAAATATCGTCCTCATTTAGCATCTTGGCAAATGAGCCAGATGCTATACTAGGTTTGGGGAGAGTTAAAACAAGAGGCTTAGCCATCATTAATTTATGCCTAGGTTATCTAACACCTTGATATTATTCTCTAAAGTTATTTTTGTTCTGAGAACACTGATTTAATAACATCATAATCTTCATAATCACATCATAAAACATTAGTTGGCCTTACTTTGTGTAGAAGATGAAGTCCAAACTCTTCAGCACAAGCTAAAAGGCCTTTAGGTCTGGATTTGACCTGGCATCCAGACGGTTGCTAGCTATCTTTCCCAACCTTGCTTATGTTCTAGCACAATTGTTCTCAACTCCAGCTACTGACTGGGCTCACCTGGGGAGCAAAATGCCAGTGCCTGAGGCCCGCCCCAGAAAAACTAAATGAGTCAGTATGAGCACAGACAAGGCAACAATATTTACTAAAACTTCTCTAGATGAATCTAATGTGCATGTGGCTGAAAAGTAGTTAAAAAAGTACCACTACTGCATATTGCTCTTTCTGTTTGCAAGTTAGCCTAATTTGGGGGTGTACAGATTCAAAATCAAATAAAAGAGGGGATAAAATAATACATTGGGCTTATTATTTCTCAAACATATGTAGGTTTCTACGTTCCCAGGTGCTTTCAGTCTGCTTGGAGCAATCTTACCCACCTTCCCCACCTGGCAGCCTTCTATTTATACTTCAAAATGTAGCTTTGATGCCCCTCCTTAAAAGTCTCCTCAGGACAGTTAGTAAATTCTAGTTCTAAACACCACAGCACTTTGAATCGATCTCTCTTTAAACATTGTGGAGAGATTACTCACTCACCAGTCTACCGCCTGCATAAGTAAATATCACGCCCGTAAGGACAAGGAATCAGATATTTTTTATCTGCTTATCTGACCTGTTCCTCTTGAGAATGTAACCAGTCAGGTAGGAGGAAAATCAGCGTGTGGAGTCCCAGAAGCCAATGGAAGACAAATTTTGCGGGGGAAAATATCAATTTTTTAAATGCTGTTGATAATCAGTTAAAATGATGAGGACCAATGATTGGTAATTGTATATATAATATGGATGCTATTTGTGAGTTACAGAAATAGTATAGTGTAGTGGCTAAATGGGCATCAGAAGCATTTGCCTGGGTTTTTATCCCAATGCCAGTTTTTTACTAGCTACCTTGCAGTTTGCTGTGAGGTTTAGATTAGCTACTAAATGGTTTTATAAAGTGCTTGGAACATAGTGTGTTATTAGTGTGAGCTATATTACTAAACTATTAGTAATATTTTTACATAGCCATTTCACTAGAGTGCAGAGAATAAAATCCTATTTGGAATAAGTTTAAGAGAGATTTAGAAAAGAGAAAGGAGTCTGTGTATTCTTTAGAGGAATATTACCATAAAAGAAAGCAGAGAGATGAGTTAATAGCTGGAGGGGAATATAAACCAAGAGAGAATTTTTATTTTTAAGAGAAGAGAAATAATAAGATGCTTGTATGCTAATGGGAATGTTTCAGTAGGGAGAAAGAAAATTTTTCAGGGCAGGAGAAAGCAGGATTACTGAAGTGATGTGCTTGAGGAGGTTAAAAAGGGGAAGGAGGAATCCATGTACAAGTGGAAAGATTGGATCTGGAAGTACAGTTTATCTGTGATAAAAGAAGGTAAAGAAGAGATTATGATTCCTGAAACTCTGGGGCCTAGGAATGGTAGGTGGATAGCCCTGGCGGGGGAAGATTGTGGAAGTTCTTTTCTAATTGCTTTGATTTGCAGAGTGAGATAGAAGGCAGAATAATTGGCTGATGAGCAAGGAGTTGGTGGAGATTTGGGGAGAGCTAGAGATGTGAGGTAGTTGCCTAGGAGAGAAGTGGGATTGGGGACTGTGTTAGGATTGCCAGGGGGCATTACAAGCCACTTAAGATTTAAGGTTATGAATTTAAGGGGAGATTGTCAGGATATGCATGTTTTTTTTCCTGCCTTATTCAGCAGCATAACTACAGACACTGAAATGTCATAAAGTTGTAATAAAACAGTGTGTTATGTATTTGACAAAAGTCTAAAAGAGAAACAAAGGAGTTGTTAGTGGATGCAAAAGAATGGTTATAATAGTGAACCAGTGATTGTATGAAGAAAATGAAGGATTCAAAATGGAGTAAGAACAGTGGATTCTAGGTCCAGGTGGGGTCTAAAGCCAGCTAGGCATGTGAGTTTAGGCGGTTGAATTCATGTGCTTCTCTCCCTTGCACCACATTCAAATTAAATTAAATTACCATTTATCCTTCAACTCTGCCCTTCGGTGTGGCCTCCTCCAGAAAACCTTCCCAAGCCCCACAGATTAGGTTGAGTGCTTCTCCAGTATGCTCCTAGACCACTCTAGGCTTATTAATCATGATCCGTGAAAGTAATTGAATTATCCAGCAGACTTGTCATAAGAGGCTTGACTATAGGCTACTTGAGGGCAAAATCGGTGCTTTTTATGTGGCAAAGTAACTGGCAAAGTAAGCATTCCAAAAACATTTTGTAGGTACATGAAAATATGTGTGACAGAATCAATAATCAAAAAACAAACAAACAAACAAACAAAAACAAAGAACCAATAATCAAGTCCCTTGGTGTAGTAGACAGAATAATGGCTTCCAAAGAAGTCCACCTTCTGGTTCCCACAATCAGGGACTATATGACCTTACATGGCAAAAGGGACCTTGCACATCTGATTAAATTTGAGATAGTGGGACTATCCTGGACCATCTGGGTGGGTTCTCTGTAATGATAAGAGTCCTCCTAAAAGGTAAGAGGCGCTATGAGGATGGAAGCAAAGGTTGGAGTGATGCCCTTGATCATGAAGGAGAAGGCGGTGAGCTAGGACATGGAGTCAGCCTCTCCCACTAGAAGAAGCGAGGACATGGATTGTCCCCTGCAGCCTCGAGGAGGAACACACACCTTGAATTTAGCCTCTTAAGACTCATTTTGGACTTCTGACTTCCAGAACTGTAAGATAACACATTTGTGTTGTTTGAAGGCAATAAGCTTGTGGTAATTTATTACAGCACCAGGAGGAAACTAATAGACATGACAATTAAACTGATGATACTCTTGGACTATAAATAGTACACTTTCTAACTCCTTAAAGGCGCTGAAACAGCCCTAGCAGATATCACTGTCCTAAGGGCTGAATTTCTATCTCAGTCCCACATAAACACAGATAGTTTTCCTCTGCTTTTGATTACCCTACTGTTTGATCTTCAAGATGGAGAATTAAATGAATTTTATCATGATGACAGATAAGTGTGACACAGTTCTATCTTCAAGCCACGTGTGGTTATAAGATGATAACAAAAGCCCCAGTCTTACAGACATGTTTCATTTCAGTTGGATGTTAACATTAGCTGTACTCCCCTTATACACATTATAGCAATCCCTTATGTGATTTAGTCTCTAGAAACAGTTTGGCAAATGACATGCAGGTGAATTCAAATTTGAGAAAATATTGGCAACCAGCTAATAACTTTTTGCACAGTCAGTTGTGAAAGTGACTTACAGTGACAAAATATATTATACACCCTAAAATATTTAAGTTCTCTGGACATATCATGAATCATAAGGCAATAGGTATTTTATTTTTGATGCAGCTAAATGCATCTGCAGTTTGATGGCCCTCAGAAGTAATAATCTGAATTGCCTATCAGAGGAAAGAGCTAGAGTTATTAACAAAGAAAAAACTAACCCAATAACCCAAGGTGTCACTATTTTATGCAGAAATAAAGTGAATCTGGCCGCAAGAATAATGAAATGAGATAAGCCATACACTTGAAATCTTATATTTCACATTTAAAAAAACTTCATAAAAACTATTTATAGACATCTATAGGTTTACTGAAATAGAATTCATATAAATTGCATAGATAATCAGCCACCGAGCTGACTCTAAAAATCCTGTAATGACTCCAGTCACCCAAGTGTCTATGCTACGTCTTCCAGCTGTCAGGCCTCAGGCTGACAATCTCTGAGTTTCCCCTTTCCCTCAATGCCTCCAAAACAAGCCTGTTTATTCCACAGAGTGCATCTTATGTCTATTGCTTAATTAAATCGCCCACCTCAGAATATGCTCTCCATATAAGCCTTAGTTTCATTCAGTAGAGACCAACATTTTTGTTAATATGCAGATTAAACAAAAATCGGTTTTCCTTACATTTAACCTATGACCCCTATTTATTTGTAACTTCCTAACAACAGACTTTTTTCAAGTTATTTCGTTTTCCAATTTGTACTATATTCACAACCAATCTTCATTTTCCCATAATTCCTAATTATTGCTGTATTTTATAATTATTGCTTAAGGGGAAAGTATAAATATCATAGAAAGAACAGAGCCTCGGGAAACAGTCGCCCGTGTTACTTAGTTGTGTATGCCTAATAAAGTTATTTACCATCTTGAACTTCATTATCTTCCTTTGTAAAACTGGAGATTAACAATTTCTGTGAGAAGGAAAAACAATTCAGAATATATAGGTAAATAAATAAGATAAAGTGAAAGGTGTCAAATACCCAGGTTGGCCCATTTGGCATACGATGTGTTTTCTCTTCTTTCAGTGTTGAAGCATGTTGGTAATCTTGAACAGGGCAAGCTGTGGCCGAGAGTGAGGAAAACCATATTTACCTCTGTCAGTGTCTTATCCAGTAACAACAGCGACGACAGCAGCTACAACCATCCATCCCAACCAGTCAATTCTTTTAGGTCTACAGTTCTCAAAGTGTGGTTCGGGAACCCCTGCACGTCCTTTGCAGGTGGCCCATGAAGTCAAAAATATTTTCAGAATAACACTAGGACAGTATTAGTCTTTTTCACTCTCATTCTCTTACTGTTCGGTAGATTTTTCCGGAAGCTGTGCGACACCTTTATTGGAACAGAGGAAAAGAAGGAGCCAATGTGAAAATCTAGCTGTCTTCTATTAAGCCAGTAGCTAAGAGGTTTGCAAAAACATAAGATAATGCCACTCTTCTCATTCTATCTTTGGAAATATAGTTATTAGACAAAAAAAAAAGTTATGTTAAAATGTAATGGGTATATTATTAATTTTAAGTAAATTATTTGATAATTTTAAATGTGTTAGCTCTCATTTCTAATGCAGTAATCAAGACAATCTGCAAATATAAAACCCTTGGGGAGTCCACAATAATTTTTAGTAGTGTCGAGAGGTCTCTAGAAGAAGATTTTGGAACTACTTCTTTATATTTTCTTCTCTTGGTACATCACTCATGGTCACCCCATTCCATTTGTGTCATTTTGTACCTCTACTGCTTTTTACTCTAACATAATCATACTGATACGATTACCTGTGCGTATGAATTCATCATACAGTAATCCTCCTCATCCATGGTTTCAGTTTCCCTGGTTTCAGTTACATGTAGCCAACTGCAGTCCCAAAAGTAAATGATCCTGGTTCTGACATATTGTCAGAAGGTCGATAGTAGCCTCATGCTCCGGAACAGCGCCGGCATCATTCCCCTCACCTCCTCTCGGCACGGAGGCATTTTATCACCTCACATCATCACAAGAAGCAGGGTGAGTACAGTACAATATTCTGAGAGACATAGATCATATTCACATAACCTTTAAGGCAGCATATTGTTACAATTGTTCTATTTTATTATTAGTTAGTATTGCTAATCTCTTACTATGCCTAATGTATAAATGAAACTTTTATCATAGTTATGTATGTGCAGGAAAAAGCACAACGTGTATATAGCATTTGCTACTATCTGTGGTTTCAGGCATCCACTGGGGGTCTTGGAACATATCCCTTGCGGATAAGGAGGGACTACTGTGCTATCCTTTGGGCTTGACTTTGTTCAACCGTGACATACACATGCAAAGTCCTGCCTGCCTAGAAGAGTTCAAACGCTCTAATCTATATTTGCTCAGCCCATGAAGGAAGATTGTTTAACGCAGGGGGTATGAGGTCTTCTCAGTTTTACTGGATGTGGAGGCACTCTTCCTGAATACTCAGCCTGAAACCTGCGCCATTCATCTCCCTACATGTGTTTGGATCCTTTCTCCTTTTTCCAAGCAAGCGGAAACTCTGGACACAGAAGCCTGCTTCTCTACACAGATGTTGCACCACACTTCTTTCTTACATTCAGAGCATGGATTCCAAACATAGCATCTTGCTTTAGAATCCTGGCATATACTAGCTTCTTCCTGTCAAACTAATTTATCCCCAGGGAAAGGCTAATTGTCTTATGCCAATGGACTGACAGAGTCTCCAAAAGAGCATTGACTGTAAAAATCACTGTGCCTGACCTTGTTAACTAAGCCAGAAGTGAAAATTTTTGGTTATCCCTTTTTAAAATAACAAATTTTTAAAATATCATACTGTTAACAAAGGGTTTGATTTTTGTTATTGTTTTTCACGTGTTTCTTTGGGAGAGTGGTATTTCTAGAGCACACGAATTCCCGCATTCTACAACTATACTATCCGATATGTCCAGTGAGCACTTGAATTGAGATGTGTCATAAGTGTAAAATACACTTTGGGTATGGAAAACTTAGTACAAGGGGAGGTAGTCTATCCCTCTACTTTCTTTTTTAAGATTTTTTATTTATTCATTTGAAAGAGAGAGAGAGTGAGCAAGAACCTGAGCAGGGGGAGAGGCGGGGGGAGATGCAGGGGAAGAAACAGACTCCCTGCTGAGCAGGGAGCCCAATGTGGGGCTCGATCCCAGGACTCTGGGATCATGACCTGTGCCAAAGGCAGAGGCTTAACCAACTGAGCCACCCAGGTGTCCCTATCTCTCTACTTTCAGTTACAGTGTTCTGTTCTTCCTACTTTCACACTTCTGTCCCTACAATCCATTTTCCACGTGGCAACCAGAACGGAAACCATAAATCATTCCTCAAGACTGTCAAGGTCATGAAAAACAAAGAAAGTCTGAGAAACTAACAGACCAAAGGAAACTAAAGACACATGGCAACTAGTCCAGAGGAGACTAAAGAACATGGCAACTAAATGCAAAGGAAAATTTGGTAAAATCCAAATAAAGTCTGGAGTTTAGTTAATAATAAGGTACAAATGCTACTTCCTCAGTTTGACAATGTACCATGGTAATATAAGATGTTAACAATGAGGGGGGTGCCTGGGTGGCTCAGTCATTAAGCGTCTGCCTTCGGCTCGGGTCATGGTCCCAGGGTCCTGGGATCGAGCCCCGCGTCGGGCTCCCTGCTCTGCAGGAAGCCTGCTTCTCCCTCTCCCACTCCCCCTGCTTGTGTTCCCTCTCTCGCTATGTCTCTGTCTGTCAAATAAATAAATAAAATCTTAAAAAAAAAAAAAAAAGATGTTAACAATGAGGAAACTAGGTGAGGCATACACAGGGACTTTCTATACTATCTTTGTAACTTTCCTGTGAATCTAAGATTATTCCAAAATAAAAAGCAAAGGTTATAAAAAATTAAATCAGACCATGTTATCTCTTTCCTTTAGTCCCTTCCATGTCTTCCTACTTTTCACACAGTGAAACTAAGGTCTTTTCATAGCTCACAAGACCCCATCGACCTGTCTTTTCCCACCTCCAATGCCCCCCTGCCTTTCCTACTATCTAGCCACCTGGGCCTTCATTCTTCTCCTGGAATATGTCAAGGTAATTCCCTCCTGAGGATCTTTGTATTTATTGTTCCTTCTTTTTTTTTTTAATTTTTAAAAAGATTTTATTTATTTATTTGAGAGAAAGAGAGAGAGAACGAGCTGTGGGGAAGGGCAGAGGAAGAGAGAGGGAGAAGCAGAGGCTCCCCACTGAGCAGGAAGCCCTGATGCAGGGCTTGATCCCAGGATCTGGAGATCATGATCTTAGCCAAAGGCAGATACTTAACTAACTGAGCCACCCAGGTGCCCTTCTTATTCCATCTTTATGGAACCCTTAAGATATTCCATGGTTGGCTACTTACATCACTCATATCATAGTTTAATTATCTCTTCAGAAAATGTGGTCATAATCTCTTTAAGTTACCATTCTCCCCTTGAGGCACTCAATGTCACATTACCTTGTGGTACACATTACCTTTATATATGTATGTATGTGTTATTTTAGAGAACTTATTTTTAAATTAAAACTTTTCTGCTTATTATTATATTTTTTCTGTTTCTCACAACTCACTTATAAGGAGAATTTTGTCTATTTTATTCATTGTTAATATCCAGCACTGAGAAAAGTTCTGGTGTATAGTAGGAATGTTCTGGTTATTTATTGCTGTATAACATTTCCAAAAGCTAGTGGCATAAAATAATCCCATGATTTTGTGGTTTAGCAATTCAAATAGGGCATAGCAGGGATGATCTATTCTTGTTCCATTCAGTTAGAATGGAGCAAACAGCTAGGGTGGAATACTCAGTATGTCTCCTTCAATCACATGGTAGTCCAGAAACTTCACATGAGGGGGGCCTCATGTGGTTCTCCATGTGGTTCTCTCCAAGGCTCCTTCATAGCATGGCATCTGAGTTTCAAGAGAAAGCAACTAGAGACAGTCAGTACAGCAAAGGACTATACCCAGAACTTTTCTTCTACCTTATTATATTGGTCAAAACAGTTATTGGTCGAAGTCAAGGGAATAGAAAGGAAAAAAAAAATCTTCACCTCTTGATGGAGCAGTGGCAAGATCACAAGGTAGAGGACCATGTGGATAGGAGGTATCTCTGACCACAACGATTCACATGCAAAATACACTCACCCCAAACCTAATATTCCCAAAGCATTCAATTAAGGAATCAGATCAGAATCTGCTGTATGATCCCTGAGGCCTTAGCCAGGACCACTCCAACAGCTGGGGGTGAAGTATGAAAAATCGCTGCTTCGTCTCCACTAACATGGTGGTGGCTATCACTAACTAGTTGGTACTAGCTGTCAGGTGGGAGGTCAGCTGGGGCTGCCAGCAGGTAGCCATGATTCCTGTCCATTTGGGCCTCCCCATGCCTCCTTTAAGGCTGGCTTCTTAAAGGAATAAAGGAAAGGCTTCCAGGACAAATAAGTCTTGTGTTTGTATTCAATCAGTCAAAAAAGTCATAGGGCCACCCAAGTCGAAAGGTGGAGAAATGGTGTACAATAGTATGATGTTTCAAAATATGACCTCTCCTGGCAGACTACCTGAATTTGCTCTCTGGTTCCACCAACTAGCATTCTGTAACTTTGTACAATGTGCTTAAGTCTCTAAGACTTGGTCTCCTTGTTTGTAAAATGAGGTAATAATAAGGACCTTATTGTGTCATTTAAGGATTGAGTTAATTCAAATAAAATATTAAAAGCAGTCTCTGGCAAAGAGAAATCAATCAATTTTTATTATCTCTGCATTTTCCTTCACCCCAGTCTTTTGGGTTCCTATTCTTATGTTTTCAACCTTCCAAGGATTATAGATTTTTCTGAGAGCTAGTGTATGACCTTTTCCCACTCTTACCTCCTCCTCTCATTTGCTACTGAGCTCAGATTATCTTTTTTACTTCTTAATTTATTATACATTATGAAAGATAAGAAAATGTAAGACTAATTCTCTGAATGAATAAAAGAAAATTTGAATGCAACAAAAGAGTATTGTTCTATCAGGAAGCTAACATTGTTAGAATTTTGCACATCGCTTCCTTTTTTTTCCCTTGATATAAGATGTGCCAGACATCAGTGACATGTGTAAAGTAATTGTGTAAAGTAACCCCACTCCCTTAGGAATGTCACAAATTATCTAGAATGTCATGCATAATATTATTTTAACAGTCCAAGAGGTATAGCATACGACAACGCAAACAAGTTCACTATTTTAAACAACAAAAAAGAAGACCTATTGACTGAATGAAATTTACTGTATTCCTAACAGTGGTCACTTTGTTATAAATTCCTACTTACATATAATCAACTTTACTAGAAAAAATTTGCATGTGGCTCTTTTACAAATTCAAAAGCTAGAATAATACAAATGACATTTTTTCTACATAAAAGTTAAGATATTAAGAATTTTTGAACAGTATTTATTTGTAATCCAAGTGGATGTATAAATAAGGATTTTGCAAAATGTACACACTGTTTCCATCAAAAATATTAATTAGAAGTAACAGAAACTAAGTGTGACTTATTTAGGCAGGAAATGCTTAAATGGATATTGAATAATTAATAGATTTCAGTAGCTCACAGAATCTCCAGGAATACTGCAAACGAGGAAGACCATACTACAAAGTCATGAACACTGAAATCTGTTATGCCAGGACTGGACCATCATTGCTCACTTGCTCTTCACAAGACACCACTATTAACCACTCTTCATTTGAAGACCTGGAAATTCCTTTTTTGTTCCATGTGCGGGGTTGAAAATCAACATGTCTGTCGTATTACTGTAAATCTATTATAATTCATCTAAATTAGCTACTAAATGAGTAAAAATCAACTAAGAAAAAATTCTCAATACCATATCTGCAAAATCCGTGTATGTTTCCATGTCTCTGTTTCAAACTTCATTGTTTCAATCAATCAGTGGTCTGTACTGGCTTTCTATATAGATTGAAATCAGATTAAAATTTCTTTTTTTTTTTTAGATTTTATTCATCTATTTGACAGAGAGAGAGACAGCAAGAGAGGGAACACAAGCAGGGGGAGCAGGAGAGGGAGAAGCAGGCCTCCCGATGCGGGGATTGATCCCAAGACCCCAGGACCCCAGGACCCAAAGGCAGACACTTAACAACTGAGCCACCCAGGCGCCCCTCAAACTAAAATTTCTAACAGCATATTCAAGCTGTTCACTGATGCCCAGTCTAAAATATATCCTGTTTTATCTTCAATACAGCTTATAAAACACACATGAAATTTAAAAAAACAAAACATCAGGGGCGCCTGGGTGGCTCAGTCGGTTAAGCATCTGCCTTCGGCTCAGGTCATGATCCTGGGGTCCTGGGATTGAGCCCCACGTCTGGCTCCCTGCTCAGTGGAGAGCCTGCTTCTCCCTCTCCCTCTGCCTACTTGTGCTCTCTATCTCTCTGTCAAATAAATAAATAAAATCTTTAAAAAATAAAAAATAAAAAATAAAATAAAACATCAAAACAGAAACTAATGAGATGTAGATCCAAGCATCATACAATAAAAGTTAACGTGTTGGGAAAGGATAAAATATTCTGCTCATAATGTGCATATTTTGAATTTAAATTTCTTTGAAGCTGTTTTAATGAGGAAACCTAAAAGAAAAATCTCTTTCTAGTCATCTTTATTCTTTATAAAACATCGACTATTTGGCATTAGTGAAATGGATCTTAAATTATGAGCAAAAAGTTACAAAGAAAGGGGAGGAAAAAAAATGAGCATGAATTTTAAAAGACGGTGATGAATGGTACACAATTAACATTAAATTTGATGCTATTTGGCTGGGGAACAAATAAGTGTTCTCCCTTGCAAGTTCCTTCGAGATGCCTGAGAGAAATTTATGCACAGAGAACGGAGCAAAGAAAGTAACACTTCGTCATAATTGGGAATTTAGCATCACATCCCCAAAGCAGAAATCTAGTGAGTTAATCAGCCCCCAACTATTTTATATGTTCTAAGCACTCTAGTCAATGCTAGGGACAACAAAATAAGCACTCAACGTGGTACCTGTCCTCTTGGAGCTTAAAGTTGATTGGGAAACATACAGATCAGACAAATCACCTCAGACCATTGAATTATTCAAACTGTGCCGAGGCTGCAGACATTGTGGGGGGTGGCGGACAAGATTCATTGTAGAGAGCTGAGAAGGGGGTTGCAATTAAGTTGAGACTCAAGGGTGAGTAAGGGTTAGCCAGATGGAGAAAGGAATGTAGAAGAACAGTATGTTCCAAGGCCAGGAGGTGAGAAAAAAGCATGAGAAATTTGAATTTACATAAATCCAGCATAAAGAGTGAGGGGAGAGTGGCATAAGGAGAGTCTTCAGAGGTGGGCAAGGGCAAAATCATTCTGACCTTTCAAAGCCCTTTACGGTTTTTGGCTTTGTCTAAAGGTGACAGGGATCTATTGCCTTAGGGGATAGTATGATATAATTTGCATTTTACACATAGCTTCCTTGCTCTAATGAGAAGAATAGGTTGGTTGGAAAAAATGCATGGAAGAGAGGAGAATAGATAGACACCCACTTCAGTGGTCTGGGTAGATGGTTGGCCCTGAAATTCCTTACCTACACTAGATGGGCCTAGAAGCAAAGAAGCCCAAATTGTCAACCATTCCTGTCACCCTTAAGCCTAAACCCAAAACAAGTTACATGGAAGGAGTTAGTTGCAAATCGTAAGAATGTGTTTGCCTGTGTTGTTTAAATTGTCCTCTGCTTTGTATTCCGTGAAATATGTTTAGCTACGTTCAAGGACCAGTTTGAACTAGCATGAAATAAAATGCAAGTAGCCTGTTACTGCCTGAAAATCAGAAGTCTGACATCTGGCTAGGATATGAGTATACACTGCCATGAAATCTACCCCCTAAAATTACACAACTTTGGGTTTTTTTGTGAAAATAATTAGCATATTTTATAAAGCTTTTCCATTTTCAACAACTATTTTAAATCTTCTCACTAAGGAGGACATTACCATGTCATTGGAATAAACCCCAAATTTTGGATGAAGTGTGTGTGCGCGTGCGCACACGCACATTGGGAGAGAGAGGGTGGGCAGGGCATATGATAGAGAATTTTTCAACCTTAGAGCCTAAAAGCAAAATTAAAAAAAAAAAAAATTGACATAAAGATTGTGAATGCATTGACTGAATTGCATGTTGTTTTGAAACATCTAAGTCTGAGGGCGATATCCTGCGCCCTAGTAATCGTACTGCATAGTGAATAACTGAGATTAAGGAGATTCCCTGGCTCAGCCAAGCTACGCGTTGAACTACTGGAGCCTTGGTAATAAAATACCAGGACTGGAGGAGTTCCGAAACGGCCCTCCACTCGGATGGCATCTTCTGAAACCTGAAAATCTCCAGTAAGAGTGTTGAGATCAAAACCTTGCCATCCTGAGGGATGCAACCAGCACCGCTCATGGCTCCACCATGAGCGCCAACGGCCCCAACGTCCTTGTCTATCCTTTAAATGGCAATCCCTGCTTGATTTATTGAAGTGGCCTCGGGGGCCGCTCTTTCCCTCAGTCTGAACAAACTGTTGCCCTGATGATCGTGCACTTTCCCGCCAGAGGTGTGACTACTTGGATTCTGAAAGAATCATAGCCGACTTGCGGATGCGCCCTGGGGGGGTGTACACGCGTGAATACACGAAGGGTGTGTTTCTGAACTGGTAGTGGAGCAGCCGTAAGCGCGGACGGAGATTCGGAAAGACTCCAGGCGAGGCAGCTCCCCTGCGGCGTTGCCAGGGCCCTGCGGCTCTGAGGTTGCAAACGGGGCTCCAGGGCCCAGGACAAGCGCCGCCTCTGGCCCAAGGGAGGGGCTCCTCCGCTTGCGTCGTTGGCCCTCTGGGCTCGGCCGCTGTCAGATGCAGCCGCTCACTCCGCACCCTCCTGCGGGGCCACACGTACGAGCCTCCTCTTTGGCACTGTTTGTTGCTAGGTCTGTGCAGGAGACCAGGTAAGTCTGAGAGCAGAGACTCTGATGTCTTTTTTTTTTTTTTAAGATTTTATTTATTTATTTGACAGAGACACAGTGCGAGAGAGGGGACGCAGCAGGGGGAGAGGGAGAGGGAGAACAGGCTTCCCGCTGAGCAGGGAGCCCGAGGCGGGGCTCGATCCCAGGACCCTGAGATCATGACCTGAGCTGAAGGCAGACGCTTAACGACTGAGCCACTCAGGCGCCCCTGAGATTCTGATGTCTTTATATGTAAGGAAAACATTTCAATATGGAAGGAGCGGGTTTTTAAAAATTCGCTGATTTAATGATAATAGTAATGAAGTCCGGCTCTCTGGAGAGAGACAGCACCTGCCGGCAGAAACAGGCTCCGAACATTGGCTTACGGGGCACAGATGCTACCGACTGTCAACATAGGTCGGAGGCAGATTGAGCTAGAAGCCTGCAAGTGGTTGGTAAAGACTGAGTGTGGGCTGTGCTGACAGCGTGACGCTCTGGGGGCTGCAGACGCCGGGGGATTTACAGTCTTTTGTAGGCTTTTCCTCCAATGACATTGCCAGGTATCCCTGGGAAAGCTGAGGAGGATCCTGGAAGAGGTTAACCGGTGTTGCTGCCTGGGAGACGTAAACAGCAGTTACCGCCCCAAGTCTACACGAATCCATCTCCGCTGTGTCCTCTCTGGAAAGCTTTAACTTGTATGGGGAGGAAGCACAAATATTTTAGCCTGGGGCATGGTAGAAACACATCGTACCTAGGGTATGAAGACAGGGGGAAATTCTTTACCCCTGCATAAGGGGAAAGGATGCACATTAGGCTCAAAATTCTATTGACAAGGGAGGCAGGAAGACTGGTGAGAGTCATGTGCCAAAGCCCAGGTCCCAGGTCCCGCCTCAGAGGGGGTCTTACGCAGCACCGCAGAGAATACCACCACACGCCTTGCCATCCACCGCAAGTGTGCCAGAGAAGCAGACAGGGGATACCCCTGGAGGCCGTAATAGGCAGATTTTCTTGAGGGAATATCACAAAGGAAAGGCCCAAAGACAAGCAGGGAAAAGACACTCAGGGATAAAACCCTGGCAATTAGCTCACCACAGACACAAGATTTCACTAGAGCAATTTGAAATCTCTTGTGCAGTGATGGTAACCACAGCGACACTAAAACCTTTAAACTCAGTCCAACTCTTAAAGACATTAACATGAATCTCCACACTAAAGGCCTATCAGAAGGAAAGGAGGACTTACTTCCAAGCAAAAAGGATATTTGCCTTAGTATCAACTGTCTTATACAGGTCCTGTATACACACACACACATACACATATGTGTAAGGCATAGAAAAGTGATTGGTATGTGAAAGTTACAAAAGGAAAATGTAGGGAATGTCCAAGATCAATATATTCCTCAGAAAGATGAAAACTATAAGAAAGAATTAAATGGAAATTGGTGACCTTCAAGATAGATCAGTAAAAGTTCCCAAAAACTTAAAATGGAAAGAGTGGGTAGATAAAACAAAGCAAAACAAAACGAGCTGAGCATCCCATACCAGATGGTCTAATGAATGTGTAATTGGAGGGCCACCTGGTGGCTCAGTCAGTTGAGCATTTACCTTTGACTCAGGTCATGATCCAGGGATCCTGGGATGGAGCCCCGTGTCGGACTCCCCGCTCAGAGGGGAGTTCTGCTTCTTCCTCTCCTTCTGCCCCTCCTCCTGCCCCGTGCTCTCTCTCTCTCTCTCTCTCAAATAATAAATTTTTTAAATCTTTAAAAAAAAGAATGTGTAATTGGAATTTTAAAAGGAGAAGATAGAGAGAAGTGGCTAGAAAAAAAATATATTTGAGGAAATAATAGCAGGGAGATAGACACAAACCCAAGAAGCTCAGAGAACAACAAGAGGCATGCATAATAACTTTAAAAACTTTAGCATATCATATTCAAACTGGTAAAACAAAGAAGGAGAAGAGACAATCTTGAAGGCAAAGAAAAAAGACGCATTAACCAGAGGAGGAAAAGAATAAGAATTTCAGCAGATGTTTTGGTCACAATCTGTGCAAGCAAGAAGATCCTTAAAGTGACAAAAGAAAAAAACCAAACTATCAACCCAGAATTCTGTACATAGAGAACATTTCCCACAAAAGAGATGGGAAATTGAGACTATATTTCAGTAGAAATATAGTTGAAGGAATTGGACAGGAATTCAACTGTAAGAAGTGATATAGAAAGTTCTTTGATAAAAAAGAGTGTAATATAGGTCAGAAATTTGGATTTACAGAAAAAATTAAGTTTCAGAAATGAAACAAATTAAAGTATAATATTTTTGGTTTTTATCTCTATGCCAAAAGATAGCTGACTGTTTAAAAGGAAACTAGTTACAATATCCTGAGTGTTAGTAGGCATACATGACAGTGAAATGTGTAACAAAGTCACGCAAAAGAGGGAATGGAGAAATTGGGAATACATGGTTACAAGTCCTCCTACTACTGGAGAGGTGATATATTATTATACGAATATAGGCCTAGATTACTTAAAATGATTACTACAAAGCCTTGAAAAATACTGACTTAGTCAAGAAGAAGCATAAATAATAAGTCAATAGAAGAAAATAGAATCCTAAAAAACATGTAAACTCAAATAAGGCAGGCAATACAGAGAAAATAAAAAACAAATGGAAAAATAGAAAACATCTAGCAGATCACAGATTATCGGAATCATATTAATAATAACTTTCAATGTGAATGGTTTAAACACATCAGTTAAATGACAGAGGTTGTCAAATCAGGATTTAAAGAGCTAGAACTAACCAACTCTATGCTATCCAAAAGAAAAAAAGTGCTTCACTTTTGGGGTCTGAATTTCCTTCTTGGGAAGCTGAAGAAATTGCATGAGTGATAGCTAAATTGTCTTTCATATTAAGGACTCAGGGTTCTATTTCTTCCCATCAAACTTTGTACCTATAGGCAGAGAGGGTAGATATGATCTCTAATGTAATAAGCTCATAATCTAAATTAAATAGTCAGAGGAAGGGGCGCCTGGGTGGCTCAGTCGTTAAGCGTCCGCCTTCGGCTCAGGTCATTATCCCAGGGTCCTGGGATTGAGCCCCGCATCGGGTTCCCTGCTCCGCAGGAAGCCTGCTTCTCCCTTTCCCACACCCCCTGCTTGTGTTCCCTCTCTCACTGTGTCTCTCTCTGTCAAATAAATAAAATCTTCAAAAAAAAAAATAGAGTAAATACATTCTAGAAAAAAAAATTGAAATGAGGCCATATTCTGTACAACCAGGACCATGATCAATATTAGAAATTTTGCATGATGGAGAAAAACTGGCATTAGATTTAGAATGTTGAGAATGGGGAATAATTAGGCACTGTGAAGTGGTTCCTAAGAAAAAAGAAATGGATTGAAATGGCCCCTCATTCCAGCATAAAGAGTGGACCACAGGAAGTCTAAATTCAGAGACATTTGGTTCATGCTCACTATTAACACCTTATATGAATAACACAAATTTTGATGGCCTTTTTCCTATTGCACTTTTTACACTTCTGACACATTTCCTATAAGATAAAGATTGTTGTCTTTATCTTTCAAGTCCTTGCATTCTAAAATATTTTTCAAGTTTAATGATCACACACTTTAGCCAACTTTCCTACAATGTTTAAAAAGTAGGTTAATAGGTGGAAACATTTCTTATTTTTAAGGAAGTTCATATATGTGTCACATGATAAATTTTTTTATTCAAATATAACTTTGTTTTTTTAATGTATTAAATACTTTTTAACATTAAGTTAAACTCAAAGGATGTATTAGGATCTTTCTCAAAAATCTATATAATGATAACTTATTTGAATATTAAATAACACAAAGTCGGTGCTTAGAATTACAGTAAAATCAATAAAAAAGACAGTGTTGTATAAGTCTAATATGGTAGATTATTCATAGGAAGCTTTATATTGAAATAACCCAATCTGCAATAGAAAACTATTTCAATTTGGCCACAAGATGGTGATATCACCAAGCAATTCCAAAGATAAACCAAATATATTTGTGTTTCTTTCTAAGCCGAGCCTTTAAACGTAACAATTCTCATCAGTCAGTGTCTTCTCCAACTTATTTTGTATTTCCTGGTCTGTCCCATGTCTTCATTTTTGTTTGTTTTTTTTTTGTCCCTTATAACCACTGTAGAATGACTATCCCTCAAAGGATTGATTAAGTCTGTTTTCTTGAAAACTGTATGCAATGTGGGTAAAATAATATGTCACAATAAGAAACAATATACTTCTATTTGTTTCAGTATTGCTAATTATTTTTTTCATGTTATATAACAGAAAAGTTATTTCCTTTTCCTGGACTTCCAGTGTCAATTAATGTAACAGTCACAAACTGAGCAAGCACTTGGGAAAATAACAAGCTCAGAAACAAGCTGAAAGAATTATTTTCATTAATTTGGTCAGGTGCTTCTCTTCCTCACCATCTGGATTTCCATGTGTTGAAAGGTTTGCCAAGCCAGCAGAGGCAACAAACAATTGAGGACCTTCGCCAAGATACACAGAAATTGAGAGGAATTCTTAAAACATCATTCACAGATGATTTGACATCCTTCACGCTGAATTCTGTGGCTTGTGTCAAAAGGGTGTGGTTACTATTATTGTTTTATGAGGCTCAAAAAATTCAGGCTTGTAATGGTACAACTCATCTAGAATCTAAGTGTAATATCTGAAGGTCCTAGAGACCCTCAGTATGTCATTTAGAGGATAGCAATTTGAGGGTTTGTTGAAGCAGAGAATAAATTGTACTAGAAATTGCAGAGGCTAATGGTCCAAAGATAAAAAATGAGACAGTCTATGCACTATAAAGATAACTCAATTGTATCTTTAGAGAGAAAACTTAAATTTCTCCAAGTATTTATGGAAAATAATTTCTGCTATACTTGTTAACAGAGAGCATATTCAGACCTCTTCTAGATGAGGAATGAGCACATTTTTTCTGTTGAAACTACTCTGCCATTGTAGCAAAAGCAGTCATAGAAGACAGGTGGGCCAATGAGTATGATTGTGTTTCAATAAAGTTTAGCTACAAAATAGGTGGAATTAAATACTTAGGAATACATTAAACAAAAGAAATGCAAGACTTGTACACTGAAAACTACAAAGCATTGCTCAAAGAACTTAAAGACCTAAATAAATGACAAGGTATCACACACAGGTCCATGGATCAAAAAACTTAATAGGAAGATGACATTTCCCAAATTAATCAATAATTCAGTGGAAGCCTATTAAAATCCCAGCTAACTGTTTTTAGTGATAGACAAGTTAATCCTAAAATTTATATGTATCAGAACAGCCAAAACAATCTTGAAAAGAAGGAAGTTAGCTGACTCATCCCTCCTGATTTCAAATGTAATGCAAAGGAACAGTTATCTAAGACTGTGGTACTGGCATAAGGTAACAGAGTCACTATTCTCTGGAACCCAGAGCAGATTCACTTCTCTAATTCCACATTAACATTACTGAAATTCATTCCTTGAAATGTGTAATGAGTGTCCAGTTATGTACCAGGCACTTCGGGAGCACAGGTTTAAAGAGGCAATATTGTTGCCTTTGTAGACCTCACGGTTTCTTAGGAGAAGCAGATGAAATTCACACCAACAAATGCATGATTTCAACAAATGAATTATGTTTTCAAGTTTAAATATAATCACGTAGTAGTATATGTGTGTGTGTGTGTAAGAGAGAGAGAATTTTAGTTAGCATTTCTAAGTATTTTGTTGTTCAACAAGGCTGAAAATCTCCTACAACAAAATACTTAGAAATGCTAACTAAACTTTCACACACACATACACACACACACACACGACTGTGTGATATTTCAGAAGATAGTAGAATAAAAAGTATTTTCCCATATTTGATTTTTAATATTCCTGATATTTGAAGTTTAATGAAACTTTGTATTGCAATCAACAAGTAGTTGCAAAAATTAAATTCACCTAATTTACATAATGTTGGTCAAAACATCTTATAGCTGTAAAATGACAGGTTTGAAAACAATAATTGCAAATAATTAAATTCCACTTATCTGGATTCCCTCACTCTCTCTATTCATCATTGACATATTCACTAATTTAACAAAGATTTACTAGGCAAGGGGCGCCTGGGTGGCTCAGTCGGTTAAGCGTCTGCCTTCAGGTCGGGTCATGGTCCTGGGGTCCTGGGATCGAGCCCCGCATCGGGCTCCCTGCTTGGCGGGAAGCCTGCTTCTCCCTCTCCCACTCCCCCTGCTTGTGTTCCCTCTCTCGCTATGTCTCTCTCTGTCAAATAAATAAATAAAAATCTTAAAAAAAAAAAAAAAGATTTACTAGGCAACAACTGTGGGCCAATCTCTATTACAGGTGCTAAAGATAAAATGTTGAGCAAACAGACATAAACTCTGCTATCAGGGAGTTTAAGTTGGCAGGGGCTGAAAGATACTCATCAAATTCAATAAATGTACAATTACACCTGAGATACATGATATTATTTAAAAAAAAAAAAAAGGTGTTTGGTGCTATGAAAACTTACCCTCGCCAATGAATAATACCTTTGGGAAATGCCTTACAAATTTTCACACTTTATAATTTGTCTCCATGTTTCCAATCTTTACTCAAACTGATACATCTTAAACACTGCTGCTGGATGAATTTTATCTTCTAGCAAACATTTGGTAATGCCAATCTTCCATTCATTTTTAACTGCCCCCCTCCCCCCCAAAAGGAGGAAAGTTCTTGTTGTCATATTACAAATCTCCATCTATTTGATCCCGACCTGATTTTATTCCTCTCTCTCTCATCCCCACTCATGTATGTTTATTATTCTATAAAACATCAGGATTCTTATTTGTTCCATGGCCTCTAATGTTTTCTGCCCCAGTTATGCCTTTGTTCATACTATTCTACCTACTTGAACATTCTTATAACTTGTGAGTATGGGTTTAGGGAACTTTCTTGGACCATTTCAGAATTAGCATGATGTTTTCACATTATACATATGTGATGATTGCTGTTAATTAACTGATTGATTTTCTCACGCCCCTGTTGAATAATAGATGTTGAAATTGGTCTCCTGCGGTAAGATCTCACAAACAACACTGTAGTCGAGCACATATATGACTTTGAAATATAAAGATTGGTCATTTCTACTTAATAATAATATTTATTGAGCGCATGTTAAGTATATTAACTTACGCAAATCTCACAACAATTATATGAAGTATATAGCTTTATGCTTTTGTCATTATGAAGAAACTGGGACGCCCAGTTACCGAACTTGCCCAGTCGTCAAATAATAGTAAATTGCGAGTCAGGATACATACCCAGGCAGTCTGATTTCAGAGCCCACATTCTGAATCACTTTGCCATAACGTCAACGTAGTCCCATAAGACAAAACCAATTTTAATCCATCAAGGCAAAATACATTCATAGCACCTGCATAGAAATGCAGCTTTTTGAAGCTGATTCTTAGAACAGTTCCGTTAGAAATTACACTTTTATTCATGGGAGAATTCAACTTCTTACACTGGAAATAAATTTCTGCTGTTTTGTTTTCTAGCTGTTGTTGCTGTAGGCAAATTGCTTAACTTTGCTCGGACTGTTTCCTCAATCTGAATGGCAGATAATAAAACCTGCCTCCTATGACCATTAGAAGGGTTGACTGATAGAAAGAATGCAACAATGTCCAGTACAGAACTAGACAATTTACATACTGTGTAATAAATTGCCTCAAAATACAGTGGCTTGAAACAAAAAGCATTTTTTTGTTGTTTATTTCTGTGGGCCACATGGGGGGTCAGCTGATCTAGGTTGAGCAGGGCTGGGTTTGACTCCACGCTGCAGGCTGAGTCCAAGTCTGTCTTTTTCTCATCCTCCTTGGATCAGCGGGCTAGTTGGGCACATTCTTCTTACCCCGATGATAGAAGAGCAAGAGAGTAAGTCAAGCCCACCTTAAGCCTCAGCTTGCACTGTGTCTGCTATAGAAATGCATTAGCTATAGAAAGTGACATGGTCAAACATCAAGTCAGAGGGCAGGAATTGCACCCTGCTTCTGTTGGAGGGATGTGCAAATTCACAAGGCAAAGAGTATGGAGAAGGGGGTGAAAACAGACCAACCTTCATAGAGACTCTATGCACATCATGTCAAACAAACTATCGTCTGTAGAAGCCAAAATGATAGCCACAGTTATTTCAACTGTCCTTCGTATAGTTAATGCCATAGTAGATTTATATAAGGTATGTCCTAGGCAGTATATATTGCTTCAGGTTTACACAACAGTCTTTCTTTCTTTCTTTTTCTTTTTCTTTCTTTCTTTCTTTCTTTCTTTCTTTCTTTCTTTCTTTCTTTCTTTCTTTCTTTTTCTTTCTTTCTTTCTTTCTTTCTTTCTTTCTTTCTTTCTTTCTTTCTTTCTTTCTTTCTCTTTCTTTCGTTCTTTCTTTCTCTTCCTTCCTTCCTTCCTTTTTCTAAACTTTGCCTAGAAAAACAAGAGTAAAATTTCAAATCAATATTCTGTTCTCAATCATATCTAAAATGTGTTACTGACAGTGATTATTACCCAAGTTTGTCTCTTTCCTCAATATCTGGGATAATAAGCTATAGCATTTTAAGTAATGATTTAAAATACTAAACAAATTATATATAATTCCACCCACCAGAATGTCTTATTAAAATAATAAGGGGCGCCTGGGTGGCTCAGTCAGTTAAGCGGCTGCCTTTGACTAAGATCATGATCCTGGGGTCCTGGGATCGAGCCCCACATCCGGCTCCCTGCTCAGAGGAGAGCCTGCTTCTCACTCTCCCTCTGCCTGCCACTCTGCCTACTTGTGCTCTCTATCTCTCTGTCAAATAAATAAATAAAATTGTTTTAAAAAATAATAAAATAATAATAATTAGTTTTAGTCAGTGTGCTGTCATTGAGATTTTTAGGTTGGCATTACCTTGTTTAATAATATATTCTAAAACCTTACAATTTCAGAAACTCTGACACAGAATTCTTATATAGAGCAGCCTTTTCCTCTGCCTGAGAACTGAGCCACTGATAGAGCTTTAGAGAACATGACTTAGTTATCTGGCCACATGGTGTTTCTACTACTGAAGACCAGAACGAAAGACTTGCCCGTTTCACCAGAGGCTGCCCTGAAGAAACACAGCCTTCCTAGCAGGAAAGAGCCTTTATCAATAAACTTAAGGCACAAAAGCCCACTAGGGCACATGCTTTCTGCAGGCCCATAGATCCCCAAATGAGGAGGTGATGGACAGGGGCTGAGATCTCAATGTTCTCAGTTCCTGCTCCCAAATGGATCATTCTGAGGGGCCAAGACTGTTGCTCTAAAGACTGTCTCCACCTCTTGGGAAATTCAGGATTAAGGAATAAGCATCTAATACATGTCTAGAAATTAGTGTTTAGCCTTAATTAGAAATACAAACATGTAACCCAAAAAGTATTAATCACAATATTAATTATAGTGTCATATAAGAAAAAGAGTCTAAATATTCATTATATAGTCAGGATTCATAAAACAGAATATAAGGAAAGTAGGTTTGGAACTGAGAAACAATAACTTTATAATTGACCATAGGAATATTATACAAATGGTAATCATGTAAGTGGTGCTGTGATTAAGTATAATGGGGGATGCTTCATAGACTGGAAGATGAAAGAAGGGTTCTGAGTAAGGGACATTGATGCTGAGAACTGATGCATTTAAATTTGGGAGTCATTAACATAAAGAGTGCATATATTCATTACTTCAGTAGCGAAGTAAATTAATCAGGTAGCGTGAGAGAAGGAGAGCAAGGACTGAGTGCAAGAGAACTCTAGCCTGTAAGGCACAACATGAAGACACAGCAATGGATAGAGAACAAATCAGGGAGGAAATCCTGTGGTGTCATGGAAAAAAGAGTCAAAACAATGTGAAAGCCATTGAGAGGCCATGTAAAATGAGAACTGAAAAGTTTCCATTTGGATTAAATTAGAAGAGAAAATTGAAAAAATTATGAGAGCCTATAGCAACCTAAAATAACAATGTTATGGAAACCTTGGGAAATACTTATTGATGTTCTTGGTCTCTAATATAATCATTGCATTTTCTTCATTTTTATATCTAATTTATCTAGAGGTTTGTTTTTCCTTCTTGAACTATTTTCCTTTAATTTTAGTCGAGCCCTGCCAATAACCTGAAGGGTACTTAAGATTTTTACTTCCATCTGCCTTACCATCCTTCTGTTATATGGATTTTCTAGGTGCAAGGCATTTTACTGTTATCTGCAGAAAATTGTCTTCAGAAATGTAAAAATCTTCAATATGCATATTGAAGACTGAGAGCCATTTAGACTGAGAGCCATACATGGTCACCCAGTGATAGTCTTGTTTTTCTTATATTTCATAGGATTGTTTCTATTGGGCAGTGTTTTCCAGGACATTGCCTTATGGAGGTCTCTGTCCACTCTCTACAATATAGTGTATAGTTTTCCCTCTGATCCTGCATCTCATCCTCCATTGCTCTCTTCCTTTTGCTTGTGTATATTGACAACAGCTCTCATAAGAAAAAGAAAAGATGAATGGGAGATATCCTTCCACATCTCAAAAATGACTTTTTTCTATCATCAGGAGACACTGATTGTTTTATGTGATATAGAATCAAAGAGGAAAATCGTTTCCCTTAGAACTTTAAAGGCATAGCTCCATTGTCTTCTAGACAATGTGTTATAGAGAAATCTGCTGCTCATCTGAAATTCCTTTATTTTTAGATAACCTAAAGCTTTTTGGTTGTTATTTTTATGACCAATGGCCCTAAATCTCACAATGTATACCAGGATATGTGGTAGCCTTTAATTATGCTCACCAAAGTTTCTGCCCCTCTCTACTGAGCCCCTGTGTAGGTTGGACCATGTGACCAGCTATGCACACTAAGGGTGAGTACAAGTGATGTGAGCCATGCTGGCATACTGCAGTTAGTTGCTGAAGGGAGCCTTCCATAATGTTCTATTCTTCCACCACAGTGACCAACAATATTCTAGATAGTGCCTATTCAGCTCATTTGGTTTCCAAATTGAGGACAATGTAGAGCAGAGCTCCTTTAGAAATTAGGATAAATGCATAAGTATGAAATACCATTTAGTGCTTTAAATCCCTGGAATGTGGGAATTGTTTTTGAGAACAATATAAGCCTGCAAATCTAACTGATATAATACGTTCTCTACGCTTTCATTCTTTTACTAGGTAGACCCTTTTAAACAAAAGACTCATACTTCAGCTCTGAAAAATTTCATCTGCTTCAGTATTTTTTTAATGTCCTCTCTTGGCTGACACTATTTTTTTCCTTTGAGAATCTATTATACAGATTTTGCAATTATTCTCTGTTCTCTGCATTTACTCATATTATCTTATCTTGATTTTAACATATTTTCTCTCAGCTTCCTACTGATCTTTTTAACTTTAAGGAGATCATTTCTTGACTTTTTTTTTTTTGCTTTATTTTTGTTCTCATTTCACAGAATCAATTTATTTCCCTAATTTCTCTAAGACACTAAAGTCTTCACAAAAGTTTTCTGTTGTTTTTTAAATTCTCTCTATTTCTTCTGGCATAATCATTCCCTATTTGTAAATCTTGGTGTTTTTATTTCTTGTTTAGCATTTCATCCTTTTTTGTTGCTGTTTTTGCTCATGGATATCTAACAGTGAGGCAATAGGAACGTTTCCTGTAAACCTGAGGAGCGAAAGCATCAGCATCGGTATGCGCCCACGCCAGCCCTGTCCCTGGAAGTGGATGAATGGTTCCCGTTCCTGGGGAACGTCAGCTCTCACCTGAGCACCTGGTCCTTCCTTGCCTTCTCAGAGGCTGCAATCACACCCCATCTATGCATTATTTGTTGCTCACTCTTTCCTAAAACATTCCTTTCAAAAAAGAGTGATTTTTAATTAAAATAAATCTCCTGTTTCCCCCATTCTCCTGTAAGTCTCCCTTTTCCCAAATCTGTGCTTCCATTCCCACCATCTCCCCACACCCCACCACGAACATATTGTGCTTTTTTTTTTTTTTTATAGAAAGAGCACTCACAAGTGGGGGGAGGGGCAGAGGGAAAGGGAGAGACAGAATCTCAAGCAGGCTCCATGCCCAGAGCAGAGGCCCACTTGGGGCTGGATCTCAGGACCCTGAGGTCATGACTTGAGCCAAAATCAAGAGTCAGACACTTAACCGACTGAGTCACCCAGAGGTCTCAAAATGTGTTTTTATCCTTGCTCTCTTCCCTTCCTCAAACCCATTTACTCCTTAACCAAGCCCAACTGGCTTCTCTTTACCACTAAATCCGCTCTAGTCAAAATCACAACAAGAACACAATTACCAAATCCAATCATCATATTTCTATTCTCACGTTATTTTATATTAATCTCTCAGTAGCTTCCAAGACATTTGACCATTCCTGACTATGAAATAATTTCTTACTTTGATTTCTGGATACCATACTCTGTGGTTTCTGTTATATCCCTGAGGAACAGTACAATATTATATCCCTCTTTTGGGGATTCTAGAACATAGTTAGAATACCAAAGACCAGAATCCTATAAAGATATCTGTTTAACTTTCTTTACCAAATTTCTCAATTTATATGAGCAAGGAACACTTGTAGGGGGAGGAGAGATAATGTGGCTGATACATTTATTAAGTAATAGGCCAAACTATTCTGTGGAATATTGATTTGAGAAACACTGATGTAGGCTGAGCTATAGACATTATCAAATACCAGTGAATATATTCAAACAACATGAAAGTCCCTCTTTGTCAATGATTAGTAGAAAGATAGCAGATCATATTAGGTCTTCTTTTACAGACTGCTAAGCCCAATTAAACACAAACAGCATTCCAATTGGAGAAAGGAAAAGACTGATGGTATTGTATATGAGTAACTTTTTGTCTTTCTTCGCAACTTCCTGAGCAAAGATATGGAAAAAAAAAAAAAGAAATACTTGCCTGAAATCCTTGCATTTCAAATTTTAAGGCCAGAGAGTTCAAAAAGGTGAGAATATTTCTAGAATCAACACATAGAAATTCTTTTGTTTTTTTTAAATGGAGAGAATTAATGCAGACTTCTACCTTTATTTGAAAAAGGAAATACTTAATTTACATACTATTACTATGAGATTGAATTAACCTGCATAATCCATTCACATGAATGTCCCATCATAGAACCTCTAATTTGAAATGAGTATGTTACAAACCACAATGAAAGGATTTCTTAGAAATATATCCTGAACTTCAGCACTACGTACTAACATCCTATAGCAAAGATAGAAATTATTCTTTTTAATTTATAAGTTCTATATATGTTTGAAACCATTGCAAACCAATAATTATTCATAGATGGATACATAGAAAAAAGAAAAGTAGTAAGAAAGGATCTATCTTGTCTAAATGTCCCATATAATCAATAAAAACCTGAGCCTTTTGTTTTTGATATAAAGCATTGTTTTAAAAAATGTTTTTCACTACACAGTCTTCCAGAAAATATTAAAAAGTTTGTCATGAAAATGGATTATAAAGTTAAGCAATGTTGGGAATCCACTACTTACTATAATCTCCCTGCGGGAGATTTCCAAACTTTGTTAGAATAATAAAGACCAGAGCCCTATAAAGAAATGGGTATTTACCCCAAAGACACAGATGTAGTGAAAAGAAGGGCCATATGCACCCCAATGTTCATAGCAGTAATGTCCACAATAGCCAAACTGTGGAAAGAGCTGAGATGCCCTTCAACAGATGAATGGATAAAGAAGATGTGGTCCATATATACAATGGAATATTACTCAGCCATCAGAAAAGATGAATACCCAACTTTTACATCAACATGGATGGGACTGGAGGAGCTTATGCTAAGTGAAATAAGTCAAGCAGAGAAAGTCAATTATCCTATGGTTTCACTTATTTGTGGAACATAAGGAATAGCATGGAGGACATTAGGAGAAGGAAGGGAAAAATGGGGGGGGCAATTGGAGGGAGAGATGAACCATGAGAGACTATGGACTCTGAGAGACAAACAGGGTTTTAGAGGGGAGGGGGACGGGGGGATTGGTTAGCCCGGTGATGGGTATTAAGGAGGGCACGTACTGCATGGAACACTGGGTGTTATACGAAAACAATGGCTCGTGGATCACCACATCAAAAGCCAATGATGTATTGTATGGTGACTAACATAATATAATAAAATTTAAAAAAAAAAAGAAAGAAAGAAAAGTTTTGGAGCAAAAAAAAAAATAGAAGAAGAAATTCCTTTCACTTTCTTTGCTGAATTTATCACATTGAGCAAAGAACCCTTGCTTGGTATAGGTGATAAAAGCTGTGCTTTTTAATTACAAATAAATAAAAATAATCTACTCATAATTCATTAGCTTCCACTCATCAACCAGGCACAGAAATAAAAATTGGTTTCACTCTATTTCCCACCAGGAAGCAACAGATGTGCTCCTTCTCAACTTTTCTTGAATCTTCTTTCTGCAGCCTAACTGCTGTATAGTACGCACACCCTCTGCCCAATTGTGTGCCTCATGCAAGCTGGAGGATTTGGGCTTGCTTCCTCTGCGGTACCAGAGGGCTTTCTCTGCCCACCCCAGACAAAGCTATAAGGTCCACCCTGTTATAGGTGATGCTAGAGGCTTGGCTTCTATTGGGGCTTCTCTAGAGAAAATGGAACTGAGAGTCTCTCTTCTCATGGATCCACGAATGTAAAGGGAGAGCCCCATGCTTTACCCCCCTTACCCAGGATTTAGTTCTAGGGGAATCAGAGATCTCTTTATTCATCTCAAGAATCTTGGGAGTTCTCACCACATAGAGAGTTTTTTCTTGTCTAGAAGGAGGGGGGAAAGTCATTTTGTCTCACAACAGGACAATGCTTTTAGAATTCTGGAACAAATTATCAGGCAAAGTTATTCTTTACAGAGCACAGCCTCTAAAGCACTGAATATTTTTCTTCTCAGCTTTCAAAGGGGAGAGTGATCAGGTAGAATATGCAGGCAGGGAGAAGCAGATCACTTAATACTCTGTGCATCACCCTCACACAGATTATCTTCTTAAAAAGATTAGAAATGAGCAAAGCCACTCTGTACTGTGCTTTTTTAAAGATGAAAAATTAATATTAAACTCAAAGACAGCCTTTATAAAATTGAAACTAAAATTCTCTTGAGTGAGGATTATCTTTTCTCCAAAAATGATTTGTTTTTTGCGTATGGAAGGACTATTTTTTCATACCTTAGACATTCTTCTGGCAAAATTCAGTCAATTAGAATCTGTCATGATTATGTGTATTTTTATTATGTATTCTAATGGAAAAATGTATCCTTAATATTCCTTTACTCTTTTTTGTCATGTTTAAATTTCACTTGTTAGGGACGCCTGGGTGGCTCAGTTGGTTAGGCGACTGCCTTCGGCTCAGGTCATGATCCTGGAGTCCCTGGATCGAGCCCCGCATCGGGCTCTCTGCTCAGCAGGGAGTCTGCTTCTCCCTCTGACCCTCCCCCCTCTCATGCTCTATCTCATTCTCTCTCTCAAATAAATAAAAAATTAAAAAAATTAAAAATCTTTAAATTTCACTTGTTAAATATAGGGAGCAGAAAACAGTGAAACATAATGTCAGTATTAGTATGTTTAATTTTTTAGAAAGTAATAATGCTGTCAGCTTATTAAACTATCTTTAGCATAAGACATGATATTTATGTCACTGGATAACTTTCTATTATCTTTTTTCTTTCAATATAGAAACACAAAATTTAAATTTTATTTCAAGTAAATATGTATCTAGCTATAGACAAAATAATGAAAGAAGCATTAAGGCAGATTTCAGTTACATTTAATTAAACTATTAAGCTGAAAAAAAGTTCCTCTGACCTCTGAAATAAACTGAAGCATTGTAAGGCTTAATTCAGTCTAAGTTTTCTTGTTCATTAATAGATGGTTAGCAAAATATTTTTGTCCATAAATTAAATTCCTAAAAAGAGATATATTTTAATTATATAATTTTAAAATTAGTCATACCTTATGCAAAGCAGCGTACTGCTAGTGATATTATAAAAACACGCCATTTATTTTAAGTAAACTAAGAAATAAGGAATATGAACCTATGAAAATCCAAAGTTTCACTTTTAAGTTTTAGATCTAAATGCATTCACTATCTTTCTGAATAATCTAAAGAGATATGTGGACAAAAGTCCACGTTTTCTTAGTTTGAACCATGATAATAATTCACTGTCTCTGATTCACTAAAGAGCATTTTCATATCATTCAATTTAAGAAATAGAATAAAATTTACCACCTGGCATAACCTAAGCTAAAGGCATTGAATCAGAATAAAATTTGTCAGTGATTTTGTGAATGGTCTTTTATCTTATATATTTATTGTAAGAAGGATGTTTCAAAAAATAATTTGGAATTATGACCTTTGAGTAGTGAATAATAACTTAAGTAAGGGACAGATACATTGTTACTGGCCACTTCCCTCTATAAAAGATAGTATATTTACACAGCACTTTTTCATTTACAAAGTAATTTGATGTGTCTAATCTCATCTGTTCCTCAAATGGATCTGATGATGTAGGTAGGAAACATACAACAGTCATTCCGTCAATAAGGAAATTGCAATTTAGCGGAGTTGAGAGGATGGGCAAGGATTACAATAACAGCAAGTGATGGAGGCTGAAGCTGCAATATTAGACCTCCCATCTTTAAGAAGAATGGCTGTCCACAAAAGTCACTGTTTTTCAAAGGAGTCTGCGTTTTGTATGCACAATTCATTGGGCAGCAGCCTCCCAAGTATTGTGGAACTTTTAACACTCCTGACCCCCACCTACTAAATGCCACTACCGACTGACATTTACTGGGCAACCAAAAATCTCCCACTATTTCCAAACGTTCTCCTTTGGTGGAGCATTTCAGTTCCACATAACCACTGCGAAACTGTTCAGCAATGTGTCCCAGGCCAATGGAGTTCACTTCACTGAACGGAAAAAAACTGTGTATGGCATACTCGAGCAAACTGAAGGGAAACTGGAGGGGCTGTGTTGGGTTTGATGAAAAAAAAATAGTTTCTTTTCTGTTCCTTACGCATTTTTGATAAATATAGATAAAATACATAGTACCAAAGAAAATATTAAATATAAAATTGGCATTAAACTTATATATCAAATTTTTTCAAATTATTTAATGGAATCTTGAGCTTTCTTTCATGAGCATATTTTTTTTTTTTTTAGATTTTATTAATTTATTTGACAGAGAGAGACACAGCGAGAGAGGGAACACAAGCAGGGGGAGTGGGAGAGGGAGAAGCAGGCTTCCCGCGGAGCAGGGAGCCCGATGCGGGGCTCGCTCCCAGGACCCTGGGATCATGATCTGAGCCGAAGGCAGACGCTTAACGACTGAGCCACCCATGAGCATATTTTATACCCAAATAAGCTTGAAATAACTATGCACAATTTTGGAACACATGTTTTTCCTGATTTACTCTAAATTTTTAGTAATCAACTCCAGTGAAGACTTTGTAAGTCATAGCAAATGGGAATACAGGTATTTATCACTTTTTCTCCAATTGGCAGACTCTCCTTTCCTATCATTAGATGGAATTTAGTGGAATTCTACTTCAGCTATGGATCATTTTTCCAAGTATGACACATCTTCCTTTGCTTTCATTCCACAAGCAAAATATTGAAAAAGTTGTGATATAGTGAGTGAAAGGATTCTGAATGCCACATTTTTCTCATTGATAATCTCCAAATAGTGACAAAGCATTTCACCAACACACACAGAAATAACTCTACTATGATTCGAGTTATGACAAGCATAAAAATTACCAGTAAACAATTTTAACTTCTTCATTTTCAAAATGAAATGGTTGTTCTAATTTCAGAATCTTTTGTCAATACAAAATAATATATTTTCTAGTGGTTCTTTCCTGTAACCTTAATTTCCTGTGTACAGAGACATCAAATAAGAAATATATCTTTTTAAAATATCTCTTTTAGGGGCGCCTGGGAGGCTCAGTTGGTTAAGCGTCTGCCTTCAGCTCAGATCATGATCCCAGGATCCTGGGATCAATCCCCGCGTCTGGCTCCCTGCCTGCCTGCTTTTCCCTCACCTCCCTGCTCATGTTCTCTATTTCTGTCTCTCTATCTCAAATAAATAAATAAAATATTAAAAAAAAAAAAAAAAAGTCTTTTATTTTGAAACTCAGTATAATTACAGAAAAACCCATACAACATATACAGAAAATTTAACAAGTAACTATAGAGTGAGTTTCTATATAACCACAGTCAAGTCAGGAAAGAGAACACTACCAGCTCTGCAAGAGGCACAGAGTGTTCTCTCCCACCTGCTATAGAACATAATCGCACCATCATCACGTGTCCTTGTGGTTTTACTGCCAATGAATAAATACTTCCTAAACTAAAAATTAGATCAGTCTCTCTCTCTTTCTCTCTCTCTACATCTCTGTCTCTATCTGTGTGTTGAGGGGGTGGGAGTGGGAGAATAGTTTCACTTCCAACTCAGATTTTTCATCCACTCAATGTTTAAAAATTAATTTAAGACATTACTTTTTCTGATAGTCAAGTTTTTTTCTAAATTGTCCAATGGAAACCTCAAGCTGATTTCTATGTTCTTTTGATAAACCTCCATCAGTCTTGGAGTAATACTATTTCAATACAGTTTTTTTTAAAGCCAGAAACTATTCTTCAACAAATCTGCAAGATTAACCATTCACACATATTAGTCCCTCCTAATGGCTAACCTTCGGTAAAAACTTTTCCTTTAAGGGGCACATGGATGGCACAGTTGGTTAGGCACTGGCCTCTTGGTTTAGGCTCAACGTGATCTCAGGGTCATGAGGCCAAGCCCCGCACAGGGCTCTGTGCTCAGTGTGGAGTCTGCTTAAGACTCTCTCTCCCTCTCCTTCTGCCCCTCCCCCACTCTACAATCAATCAATCAATCAATCTTAAAAAAAAAAAAAAACTTTTCCTTTGGTGTCTCATAGTCACTCTTGAGGCATCTGATCCTATTTCCCATTTCTTGGGGTAAAAACTTATAGAAACTTGGATGGCTACAGCTTGGATTGCTTTACATTAACAATGACATCATTTAAAATGGAATTCAGACCTAGAAGCACACTTTGATAAATAAGGGCTTCCCTTCGATGCCAGCACCAATTTGTTGCCTCACAGTCCCAAATACGTTCTTCATAGTCTGTCTATAAAAACAGCCCTGGCCCTTTAACTACTTCTCTTTTTCCAGCTGGCAAGATGTTTAGATTTGTCCCTAGAAGGCACTGGAGGGATACTGGACAAGGACAAGTTTGTTTTGGTTTTGTTTTTCTTCTCTTCCTGGTTCCCGTGTGCTCCCCATGCCAGGCTGCTCCAGCACGCATTTCTCGAACTTCAGATTCCCCAGTGAATGGCTTGCCTTCCTTCTGCTCCTGCAGTGAACAGCTTCTCCAGTAACAGGCTCCGGGGGGCATGGCTGCTTACAGCTTTGCCAGGCAACCCCTCCGGAGGCTTCACAGCACAGTGCTGTCTGCAAGGCACCTCCCAGAGAAGTTTCTTTTGACTTCATAGCAAGTTCCGAAGCATAGTGCCTCTCTGAAGGCAGCTTTCCCAGGTACCCCCGAAGCTAGATTTATAGCAAGTTCTACCAGTGAGGCACCACAAAAACTTCTCTGTCACCAGTGAGCCACAGCTGCTGCCTTTTCCAACAGGCTCTGTCTCTTAGTCTTGATTTGCTGTGGGGGTTAGGGGGGATGGTTCTTTAGGTGCCCTATCTCAACCTTAGGCATGATGACTGCTCCTTAATACATATGCTTCTGTCTTTATTTCTTCACTAACCAATTCCCCCATCACTCCAATATTCTGTTATCATTAAAAATTCTTTATATTAAATTTTCCCTATTCAAATTACAGTGTGGTTTCTCTTCCCTGAGTAGACCCAGACTGATACAGAATTGATACCAGGAGTGGTTCCAGGAGCTAGAACTGCCAAGGTGGGATTTTGCCATTGGTCTGGTCCTGTCCTTGGACTTGAGTAGTTCTGACCTCCTTGCCAAAGCAAATGAGATGCTAGCAATCCATGGCATGCAGTAGCATCACAATTAATTAAGCTATGCCCTGTGATTTTGTGTAATGAAGCAGTAACTAAAGCACACTGCCTTGGGAGTCAAAGGAAATGTGAGGAATGCACTTGAGGATTATCACAGTAATCACAGATGATTGTGGTGCAAGATGTATTCTTCGAGAACACGTGAGGTGTAGAGAAAGAAAATGACAAGCTTGGGTCCTCTGAACACTCAGCGCAAGTCACATCCTAATAAACAGAGAGTTTCTATGATGGCCTTAAAAAAATCTCTTAATTTTTGTAGCCACGTGGTTTATGTTGCCAAAAATCAAATGCAAAATTGTGGGCTGCTGGATTACAGCAATGGAATTCACAGTCTCACCAAGTTTTCCATCTAAAAATTAGTCATTGAAACCTATGATAGGCAGATAGCTTGAAAGGTTGGATGGTTAGTTTTGTGTCAACTTGGAGGTGTTGTTGGATGAGATTTACATTTAAATTAGTAGATTTTGAGTAGAGCAGATTGCTCTCCATGATTTGGGTGGACTTCATATAATCATTTAAAGGGCTCTCCTAAACAAAATGGAATTTTGCAGGAGATGGCCTTTGGTCTTGAATTGCTGCCTCAGCTCCTCCCTGGGTCCCCAGCCTGTCAGCTCAACCTATAGACTTGACTTGCCAGCCTCCATGATCATGAGTCAATTCCTTAAAATAAATTCCTTCATTAAATATAAATATAGACAATATAAATATAGGTATAGATACAGAGATGGATAGAGATATAGATCCATATCATACTGCTCTGCTTTCTTTAGGGAATCCTGACACAAAAGGATACTCAGTTTCCTTGAGACCCATCACAATCACTTCTTGTTTCTGCTAAACCCATAACGGGTGTCAAATTTCAGCATGCTCCAAGAAGACAGGTACATACTATGCTTCTGGAAGAAATAACCTAGACACTATTAAAATTGCAAGATTTATTTGCAATATATATTGACAGAAGCCTGGGAAACATGTGTGGGGGTGAATTCTAAGGGGGCTAGACCAAGGGGTGAGAAATGTTACAGTAGTTCATGCCAAATTATTTGATGTAGGTGAACTTACAGAAATTCGAGGTCTAATGTCATAGCTTGTAGCTAACTTGCTTGGCCTGACAGAAATATGGACTCAATGGTATCTTGTATTTAATGAGGCTGAGGAGCCTGAGCTTTCCAAGCATAATGTAGAGGAATGAATAAAACAATCCCTTCATTAAATCTTAGCTTTTCGGAACTAACTCTGGATTTAAAGCCTATACATCTTTTGTTATTACAGCCACATAGTCAATACACAAACTATGGAGTGCTTCCTTATTACCTAATTTGTTTCAAGTATTCATTTCTACTTTGAATAATCCTTCCCTAGGTGCTTGTTTTGGTATTTCTTTGCAAAACACAGAATGTTCTTCCATATCTCTGAGGGATTTTAACTGTTCTAATAACTGAGCACATTTATTGATGTCAGAAGATACATTGATCTGCAATGAAGAAGATTTTTATCAACTTCTGAATTAATGTCAACTTTACATCATTTGTAATGTAATGCATTTTATAATAATATTATTCTGAGGTGACTTTTTTTTTTTGATTTATAGTCCAGAACGTGGTGTTGAAAATTTCCTTGCTGGATGATGAAATAGGAAATCTTCTCCTTTTGTCAGGCATCTTGGTTTTAACTATTAATAATATCACTTTTTAACTTTAACTTTTTAAGCTCTGATACTTTTTTTCTAACAGAGCTTAAGAAAGATCTCTGTATAGTACCTAGTTTCTATTTATAAATGCTTTAAAGTGTTTAAAATTCTTTTCTTGCATAAAATGATTTATTTGTGGTAAGGTGGTATCAGAGTTTGCTTTGTACCATTCCTTTATTTAAAAACTTTTCCAGCTAAATCATTTGGGCTGAGAGAGCAAAGAGTCATAGGACATACAAATCCAATTTGAATAATTCATATTAGTTGCTTAATTTATAACAGAATTTTGGGAAGGAACACTATGCCTGCCTTGCAAATCTTAGGACTTTTCATATCTAAATTAAAAGATTTGACAATTAACAAGACAAACTAAAGTATATGTGAGAGAAAAATATGGTTAAATGTTAAATACTTAAGGAGAATATAGACTTCATTGCTTCAGAAATAGTTTAAAAAATAGGTCACCTGTGTTCTTAAAAATATTTTTAAAAATTATATCAAAATTATGTATACCATAAGAAGAATCATATTATTCAATATGAATTTCATTAATACAATAATTAAAGTCCAAACATTCATAAACTATAAATAAAGTGTATATTAATGTATGATAAAACAGTAAAAAGTATTTTTCTAGAGCCAAAAGCATTTTCCTAAAATTAATGAATTTCATTAAGCAATATTTAATAAAATATTTTTTATTTCTAGTGCAAATTTTTATAAAGTTTGATTAAAAACCATGAATTAGCTAATTATTAAGTTTTAGGTAAATTAACAAAATGAACTATGTTTTCTCTAGAATTATTTAATGCTAGATAATAATAATTATGAAATAAAATAAGAACAACATATCTTTTATTCGTAGGACAAAAATATGGAAAGTAATAATTTAAAAAAAATAAAAACTGAAAAATTGTTGTCTGCCTGCAAGACAAAGATTTCCATAATGATAAATTGAGAGTCAATGAGTAATCAGGCTATCATTCAGATATTTCAATAGGAGGGTCAGGGGATGAGCTAACAATCTGTCAGTAGCTGATGTGCAGAAAATATTAAACATTAAATATTTAAAATCTGACCTTTAAAAAATTTACTAAGATATAATTAACATTTAACATTATTTTAGGTTGAGAAGTACAACATAATGAGTCAACGTATGTGTATATTGAGACATGATCCCCACAATAAGTTTATAACATCCAACACCATACATAGTTACAATTATTTTTCTTGTGATAAGAACCCTAAAGATCTTAGCAATGAAAAATCTGAACACTGTATTCTTCTATTGTCTTTACATCTTAGACCTTAGTAACTGTCATGTGAACTTATAGTGTTTTGACATTGTTGAAAAGACACTTTTTTCCCTGAAATTGTACTCAGTGCAAATAACTTACCCTAGTCCATGCCTTGTAATACCACTGGTAACTACGCTGTGTCAACAGTCATATGGACAGCTCTGACAGCCAAACATGAAAAAAGATACAGTAAATTTTGAAAAAGTCCATAAACATTATATATAAGTATAAATCAATCATGGTTTAGATGGGGAAAGAGTCACAAAGAATTCACCCACTATATCAAAACAAAGAGAAAGTTCCAACAACTTGCTCACATTAAGTATAAGCATGAAAATAAATGGAATGGCCACTGTGCAAACACGAAATGGAAGAGAAAAGAAATAGAAGACGTAGAATGAGGACAAAGATGAGGTAAAAGTGAAAGGATGATGTGCAGAAGGAAGAACTAAAAAGACTTGTGTGTGGGCACTAATGAGCATGAGTAAGGAAAAAAAGGTGGTATTTATAGACAACAATACTGTCTTATAAACATCAAACTTGCTGAGAGACTATTCACATGACAAAAAAACAATTATGTGATATGATGGAGGTGTTAACTAATGCTAAAATGGCAATCGTATTGCAATATATAAATGTATCACATCAAAATATTGGACACCTTAAGCTTACATGTCAAATATATCTCAATTAAAAAAAAAAGTGGGAGAGAGGAACTGAATAGTCTGCAAAAGTCCTAATCTCATAGGAAACAAAAGAGAAGAAAAAAAACTTATCTGAAAGGGCTCATTATAAGAATTTTTATGAGGACATAATTTTGTGAGCTGAGATTTCTTTAAAAAATGAGTTCCTAAAAGCATCAGATGAAAAATGAGATCACAATAGAAGGAAATTAATTAAGAACCAAAAGAAATTACAAATAATAATTGTAGAAAAGAGAGAAAAATAGAGACAAAATTAGAGACTAAATTAGTAACCTAGAAGAAAGTCTAAGAAAATCATTTTGAATGCAGAGGAAAATTGTAAAGAAATTAACCTTGTAAGAGAGAGAAAAAAGTAGAATACATGACAGAAAAGATGCTTACATAAGAATAATGTCATTCCTTAAAAGAAGAGAATAGAACAAATAAAAATAATAAAAATAGAACAGGTAGAAGTATTCATTAGGTAATACAATGTTTTCTCTAAAGGAAAGGAAAGAAAATCTGCCGATTGACAGAGCATACAGTGTTTTGTTAAAAAACAGAGAGAGAGAGAAAAGAAAAAAAGAAATTGACAGAGAAAAATAAATACCCAGACATATGCTAATGAAGTTACTGAACTTCAAGGATAAAGGATTTTTTTTTAAATATCCTAGCAGAAATAACATGTCCCTTGCAAATAAAGATTAAAAATCTTATCAGGGTAGCCCCAGGCTTCCAGATATTTTCCATTGGCACATCTAACGCCAAAATGCCATTGAGCAATTTCCACACAGTCCGGAGGAAAATAAAGAGCAATGCAAGAATGTTTATTATAAAATCCACCAAAGCTGTCATTCAAATCTAAAGCCAATAGCAGACAGTCTCATACATGTAAGAGAACAATGAGACTCACTGAAAGATGTGGGCAGAGAGGTCAAATACCTATATTTTACATTTGATAAATCAAGTGCTGATCAGAAAAACCATGGTAAAGGGATTTTACTCACTGGCAATAAGGATTTACTCCCAAAATGAGATTAAACAACTGCAGGAAGATAAATGCTATAAATACTAACAAATTTCAAAATAAAAATTTAAAAGAGTAAATGGGAAAATATGTATATGCATTTATTTCTATGTCTTTATTAATGAGGAATCTTCAGTCTTTATTAATGGGGATTCAAAAGCATTGAATTTGGTACATTAAGAAATGAAACCTTTTCTATATTACTTAAAGTTATACTAAAGAACCAAGAGAATACTTATAAGTAATATCATAACTAACATATAGAGGAGGTAAACGAGAAAAAATTTGTGTGTTGTGTCAGCTTTTGACTTCCCAAAATGTCCACCAGAAAAGCTGATGTTGATGTTTAATGAGCAAACTTACATATCGGATTTACTATAATAAAGGGGAATTCTGGCTTGCCAGAACTTGAATAGTGTCTCAGAAGGAGAAAGTCAAGTTTTAAAGCCTGGGCTGGGTGCTATAAGGTGGTTTTGCAAGGCAGAGACTGGGGTTCCGTAAAGTTCATGACATAAAACTTGGATTGTTGGGCACAGAAAGAATCTTAAAGTGAATAATGATGAATAGGCAGTTAATTATGATCATTGTTTTGTTGGCTCATAATCTTATTTTCAAGAAACAAGCACTTTCTGGAGCAAGAACCTAAGAATTTTTGCCTAAGGCACAGAATGCAGGTAACATGTTTGAAAAACCGAAACATAGTGAACGAGAAGTGAGCTGAAAAGTAAAGGCATGGGTCAGATCGTATCTATTAAGCCTGCTAATTTGGGTCTCTATTCTAAGACTAATAGAAGCCTCTGGGTGATTTTAACTAATAATCAATTTAAATTTTTGAAGAATCTTTCTGATCATAATTTGTAGAAAAGAATGGGGGGGGGCCACATTTGGCACATTCTCTGGAATAGTCCAGGTAGAGGCTAGTGTCTGAGTACTTTGGTATGAGAAATAATTGGTGAGGATGTAGAATATGAGAGCTATTTAAGAGGAAGAAATAACAGAACTCAGAAATTAACTGATGGGAAGGAGTAATGAAGGAAAAGAGGAATATCAAAGATGGGCCTCAGGCTTGCCCTTGAGCATTTGAGGATCTCTTTTTTGTGCTAGTATGAAAGAGTAGCCTAGTGTTTGTAACCTGCGAACTAATGGCAGTCTGATTGGTGTAATAAACAATGGGCATATCGGCTATATGTATTTTCAACAATTTTCAACAGAGATTTATTTCTGAACTTCTGAAGTCTTCACGTCGATCATTTTTCGGTTCATAACAACATATAACCGCTACATAATTTTAAGATGTCTAAATCTATTGCAATTTTCTCCTACAAAAAATCATTCCTAATTTCATCACTCAGCTACCAGTATTTTCCTGCTCCTCGGAGCCTCTGACCGAGCCAGTTGGCATGAGTACTGTCTCCATGAGCAAACTCAACACTTAACTCCCTTCAGCAGAGCCTTCTGTGACTTTAGGCAATCCTCCCTTTGCATCAGATTGATAAGAAGTGGACACAGATACTGCCACGTTATGAGATCAGGGAGATGATGCTGGGTGACCAACCACGTTTTTTAGGAGGTCAAAATGCCCCACCATTCAGCTTCTTGCATGCCCCGGGGCAAGAGAGCTATGTCTGTGAAAGTGGATACAGTGAACCATAGCAGGATACAAGATGTGGCAATTACGACACAGATAAGATAAGAGTGGTCAATATCCTATACACAAAACAAATGACTTACCCTTGATCATCATCTGCATCCTGAGGTTTATTCTGTAATGATATCGGAAGAGTTACAAAGAAAGAATTGTATTTTGGACTCAGATGAAAATCATCTTCTCTCTGTGATACAAAAAGATGTTAAATTACTTCACTAAGTTATGTCAAAGTTATACGAGTTTTGTAACTGCTTTGGTGGCTATTTTATATAAAGAGGTAAACAAAAGGAAAGTGTTAAGGAATATTGAAAGATGTCAGGAAAGTTTGATTCTTCTAATATTGAAAAATTGCCCTAAGACCTAATAATTATAAGGCAGGCAGAGCTTGTCAATGTCTTTTAATAGTGGCTATTTAAGAAAAACTTTACAAATAGTACAGAAACTATTTTGAAATACTAATCTTTTGCTCTTACAGATTCTTCTAATACACTTTTAATGGTTTGTTACTTGCAGTACACGGGTATCAATATTTCAACAAATAAGAAAAAATGATAGCATGACCCCAAAAGGACTCAATGGAATAAAATCATTTTATTTAATGATTATAAAGTGATTTTATCTTTTAGTACTATCTGATAAATATCACAAGCATATTAGTAAATAGGTAAAAAAAAAGTTTTAACAGATTTCTTGTTTTAAAAATATGTGCCCTGGAATATTTACATTTCTAAGTGATCAAAGAACCATCTTCTACCCTGCTCATTTAGACTTTTCCGTTTATAACAATGACTCAGAGGTAACTGATTACTCTTCCTCTTACTTCAAATTGGATTGCAGCTTGTTTCCTAGTCAAGGATAAATCTTAATTTCACTAAAGTGAGAAATGAGGATTGCCCACACGAAGTTGGAGGACGTTGAGTAATTCAAACCAAAGAACTTTGCTTCTTTAGTTAGAGACAATAAATCAAGCACAGCTACTTAATTATTTTTAGCAACATGTTTTCCAGTGGAAATTTCAGTCATGCCATAGTCATTTCACAGCATGCTTTTTGCCAAAAACATTAAAAATCAATTAGTTTTCATTAAAAAGTGATCATAAGATATTCTATTTTCAAAATCAAATCATTTGTAGCTTAGTTGGTGCAAAACATGAAAACTGAAGTATTTTTCAAGATTATTACAGTTTTCTCAACTTTTTCTGTCCAAGTTTGAATTCTTAGTTAAGGTAATAACCATTTCTGTTATATTTATGTTACTTAAATGATCTGGAAATGTATATTTTTCCAATGAATATATATTTATAAAATCTTTAACCTAAAACTTATGGTCATTTTCTTCATTGGGCATTATTCTAGATTAAAATAGTCTTTTATTTATATTAAGCCCTGAGATTATGGTGTTTATGCATTACTGCAGTATAGCCAAATCTGTCCTGCCAAATATGTATCACAAAATACCAGTTTCCTTGTGAGATCTTATGACCAGTATAGACTAAATATTTGTGTCTCCCTCAAATCTGCATTTTGAAATCATACCCTCCAGTGTAATGATGTTAGGTGCCTTTGGGAGATAATTAGGGTTAGATGAAGTCATGAAGGTGAAGCTTCAAGAATGGGATTAATGCCCTTAAAAGAGTTTGAGAGAGCTTGCCTCTCTCTATTCTCTGCCATTTGAGTGTACCCCAAGACAGCCACCTGCAAACCAGGCAGTGGGCTCTCACCAAACACCAAACAAATCTGCCTTGATCTTGGACTTCCCAGCCTCCAGAACCATGAGAAATAACTCTCTGTTATTTAAAACCCCCAGTCTATTGTATTTTATTAAAACAGCCCAAGCAGACTAAAACAGTAAGTAAATAAATTGTACTTTGGGTTTCATCCATGTCTGATTTAGATAGTATTTAGATAAGATTTTGGACTTTAGACTTTAGAGTTGATGCTGAAACAAGTTGAGAGTTTTGGAAATTGTGGGATGCAATGAATGTATTTTGCATGTGAAAAAAACTGTGAATTTGGGGGATGGGGACAGGGACAGAATGTTATAGACCAAATGTTTATATCCCCCCACCCTGCAAATTCATATGCTGAAACCCTAGCCCCCAATGTGATGACATTAAGAACTGAAGTCTTTAGGAGGAAATTAAGATTTGATGAGATCATGAGGGCAGAATTCTCATAAATAGGATTCAGGCCCTTATAAGAGTCCCAAGAAAGTTTGCTTCTCTCCACTTTCTGCCATGTGGTGATCCAAGAAGAAAGCCATTTATAAACCAGGAAGCAGGTCCTCACCAAACGTTGAATCTGCTGATGTCTTGATCTTAGACTTCTCAGCCTCCAGTACTGTGAAAAAGAAATGTTTGTTAAGCCACCCAGTCTATGGTATTTTTGTTCTTGCAGCCCAAATGGACTAAGACTGATAGATTGACAGATTTTTTTGTGGGTTTCATTCTCTGGTCTCCATTCAAATTTAGAATCTAATACATTTGATGCATAATGATATAATTTTTGACATATGGCAATCATCAGTATTAAAAAATACAAGTTAAAAATGATTACTTTAGCCATTATATAATTTATTTGTGTCCTCTAAGACTAAGCACTGTATTTATAAACTTCAACTTCAATACTTACCACAGGTCTAGTAATAAGAACATCTCATAGCCCTGTCTTTGGTGAGCTGAGAGTTTTCAGAGAAGAAAATAAATGCTCGTGTTCCAAGACCATTTTAAAATTTCTTATTCTATACGAATATTAATAACATATAGATCAGGGAATGATGTCTGTAAATTTAGGAATGTTTCCTTTCTGAACTGTATTTAACTTACAAATGCAAAGATATCTGGCCTGGTATCACATGAAATGAAACCTATTTTGTATATGGTAGAAACGTAAATATAAATCTCTGTGTAGAACTATAAATTTCTTCAGAGTGAGACTAAATTACAGTACAATTTGTTAAAGATCTCTGCTATATTTATACTTAGGAAGACAGATCATTATTTTGTTTCTATTGAAACATTTTTAGATATAAATAATATAATTCTATTGTGTAGTAAGATAAAACACAGACTTTAATTATAAGCCAAATAACTATACTTTTAGGACAATTTGGTATAATATTACATTGATCCACAATAATTAAAGCTGATGTGTTCCTCCAAATAAAATAGCTTGGAGAGCAGTCTTATTTAAAAAAAAAAAAAAAAAAGCAGAGAAGAGCAAAATGATATAAAGTGGTCTAATAATCCGCAGGATGAGCATGGTCTGTCTTATTTTTTAAAATATTTTATTTATTTATTAGAGAGAGAGCGCACAAGTGGGGGGAAGGGGCAGAAGGAGGGGGAGAAGCAGACTCCCCGCTGAGCAGGGAGCCCGACTGGGGGCTTGATCCCACGTGGGACTCCATCTCAGGACCCTGGGATCATGACCTGAGCCAAGGCAGGCGCTTAACCAACTGAGCCACCCAGGCGCCCCAAGCATGGTCTGTCTTAAAAGTTCCCCAGCAGGTGCTACTTAATTTGTTGAATGTTCCCAAAATCTGTCCTTTAAATTGCAGTCCTTGAAATTTGGTATCAACATTATCACAGATTTAATCAGATCGAAGAACGGCTGATTTGTGTGTCGTGTCTCAGCCAGGATTCAATCTAGAGAAAGAAACCACACAGTGATTTAGACAAAGTTTAATGTAGAGAATTATTAGCTGTAGCAGAGCTTTGCAGTAATGACAGATGGGTCAATAATAAGGAAAGAGAACTGAAAATAATATGGCAACAGCGGCCGTATGGAGCGGGAGTCGTTATCAGGGCTGAGACAGAGTGCCCCGCGAGGAGACCCCGGGACTGAACTCAAGGCTGCAAGAGATGTCACAGCTGTGGCCCACAGAATTGCAGAAAGTCACTGTGGTACTGTCACTGGCAGAACCTGCTGGAGATGTGGGGGGAGTCGTTCATGGGGAATGGTCTCACCGGAGGCATTCAAGGGCAACAGTATCTGAGGGGGTGTTGAGGGGGGCTCCTGGCCCCTGGGGAGGTTGACTGGAGAAGGGCAGGCGCATCAGAAGTCTGTGCTGGAAGCTGCACCCGCTGCAGGAGTCAGTACCTTGCACGGAGAGAGCGGGTTATTTCTGGGACATTTTGTCCGTGCTCCTCGGCATTTCCCAATATGCAGAGCAGGCTACATAGGAGGCAACAAAAAACCCCAGGGAACTCACCACCATGCTGCTCTGAAAGACCCAGGTTCCTGGTCTGTCTTCCTTCTTCTTTTCACTTTTCAGTCTTCTGATGCTTGTTTGATAAATAATATCTAGAGTTTGTATCTGTACTTAGGAGGAATAGGCTCCGTTTCCCTGGAGCCAAAAGTCTATCTTTGCATTTAAAATTATATATTATCTAGCCAGTGCTTTTCTGGTCTTTAGTGTATCTGGTCTTTAAATTAGTGTATCTGTTTCATAAAAAAATATTTCTCTTCTAGCACATGCATTCGTTCTTTTCCACCTTCCTTTTCTTTTCTGCTTTTCCCTCCCTTCCCTTTGTTCACTTCTTCACTACCTCCATTCTCCCTGACCCTTCCTCCCTCCTCTTTTCCTACCACATAGTTATTCAGAAACTATTACGTTAAGAAGTGATTCAACAGGTTTTTTATGGCTATCTTTTCCAATGAGACGACCTTCATTGTTCATGTTGGTGTTTCTTCATGTTTATATTACTTTATATAGAAGTGACAAAAGGAGTTTTGTAGTTTCAAAACATAATTGGTTAAACGATTGAAGTTTTGGCAAAAAGCACCAAGGGTTTTCACCATCAGAAATAATTTTTATTATTTATTTTAAGCGATTCAATGTAACTGGTAGCAAAATGGTACATAGACAATAAACAGAACCGATTCCCATAGGATTACAAGGACTGTTACTGACTTTATGTTTTATTTTTGTGTGCAAGTATTTTAAAAAGGCAACAGTTCGTTAAAAGGCTTTTAGAAGCATTTTTATGCTTTAAATAACAGAAAAACTAATAAACTATCATTATTATAGCAAGCTGTTACGCATTGTGTCAATTATTAAATTTGGACTAATGTTCATAATCAAAAATAATTATTGTAAAATTTATGAAACAAAACTTTTAGTTTTATAGGAAATATAGTCATGTCCTAGCTTAGAGTCCTAGTCTTGACAATGGTCAAAATGCAAAAATATTAAACTTGAGATCTCCTGGGGAAATAGAATATTCATAAAATCTTACATTTATTCCTAAAAAGAACTATAAGGGAGTAATGAAATGGCAACTCAAAGAAATATCATATTTGATAATTGATGTCAAATATAAAATAAATTAATTACACTCATTATTGTTCTCCATTACATATATTAGTTCAATTCTGCCTTTAGCTTGAATAATTTACAGATGAATATATAAGTTTGCCAAATATATTTCACGTGTCTACAACATACATGCATGAATATGCATACAATCTTCGTTTTAAGGTCCGCTTCCAATTTTAAATAACTTGTTATAAATTCTCTACTTCCCTGACTGATTAAAGAAAGTTAACGATAGGGGCGCCTGGGTGGCTCAGTCATTAAGCGTCTGCCTTCGGCTCAGGTCATGATCCCAGGGTCCTGGGATGGAGCCCCGCATCGGGCTCCCTGCTCAGCAGGGAGCCTGCTTCTCCCTCTCCCACTCCCCCTGCTTGTGTTCCCTCTCTCGCTGTGTCTCTCTCTGTCAAATAAATAAAATCTTTTTTTAAAAAAAAAGAAAGTTAACGATAGGCTTTCCCTGTTTTAGGGGACATTCTTGGTGTTTTTGTTATTCTAAAATGAGAGTAATGGAAAATACTAAAAATACTAAAAAATACTAAAAAACAACAATAACAAATCTTCTCTAAGCCAAATTATACAATGGCTATCAAGCTATAATTTCACATGTTAGGTTTTACATTTTTGTTTCCATAGAATTATTTGGGGAATTTTAGGCTTTCTTTATCTATGTTTTTTTTTTTTAATTCTTCTACTGACTTTCCAACTTATCTGCTTCTTTGTGAAAAGGAAGAAGAAAATGTCTCTTCCTAGTCTTATATGTCCAGTTTTTTGTGAAATTAAAATTCAATGTCAAGGCCAGAAATTTTTTAAAATACAAAATTAGAGGAAAAATATCTTTTTAAATTTATCAATATCTCTCTCATGGGAATACCTTAACACATTCCAACTACAAGGCAAACTCTGCTCTTGTGCTTTTCAGTCTATTTCTGAAGGGGAATAAAGCAATAAAATAACACCAAGGGTCAATTTATATTTAATTTATAACTGTAAAATTCTTCATGATTTATATTAAATTTCAGTGGCAAAAACTACCTATCTTCACTACATGTTTTTTCCTCACAGTGTTAAAACCTATGTCCTACAGGTGATTTTTCAAAATTAAATCAAATTTTTTAACATACCATTGTTTTGCGTGTATTTCAATACTAAAGCATAGAGGAGGACTTTTAATGTTTTAGAATGTCCTTATATTCCATAAAAGGTATAATTTTGCCTGATTGAATTTTAAAGTCTCTTTCTAATGAAATACACTATATAGATTATGAAAATGTTAAAGCTCAAGAGCCTAATGAAAACCAGTTAATGTTTTAATTCTTGGCTTCAATTTAAGTCAACATATGTGTTTTTAGTATTTTCTCTGTTAGGCATTCTTTTAGGAGAATAATAAATATTTGCTTTTTAACACTTTTCTTGGCATACAATGTGTGTCAGACATAAAGTTAGCAAAAAGTTCAGGTACTTGATATTTTTTTGTTTGTTTTGGTTTCCTCACTGTTTTAAAACATGCTGTGAACATCTCAAATTCTAAAATGAATATGATATCATATGAAAAGGCAACAAAAAAGGTTAAAATGATTTAAAGATTTATACTCTAAAGCAAACTATGAGTCTTACACAAAAGTCAGCCACACAAGTTTGTTGGTTAATCTCTGTGTAGATGCTAGACATTTATGATGAGCTCAGTTTTATAAAACGGCAAGTTTAAAGAATATAATATGACTTTAATTTTTAAGAGGAGCCACAATCTTCTATGTCCATTGTGATGCACCAAATATAGTTGGATTTTCTGTTTACTTTCATAAAACCTTAATACTTTTAACTATTAGCTTTGTACAGTTTGGATTATTGTCAAACAAATACCCGATGTAAATTTTTGGTTTTAATTTAGGTTTTTAAAATCATTCCATTGATGTCTTTCAGATTAATAGGAGGAGTACCAATAAGCAATACTTAAAATTTCAAAATAACCTAGACTTCTAAGAGAATAGATTGCTTTTAATACGAGAGAACAGAATATATTCTGATCATGTTTCTTTCATGCCAGCACCACTCATTCTTCCCCTAAGATTTAGAATGGTTTCAAGCAAGATTTTTGTAGGGAAAAAGGGTCTCTTATTTTCCTTTTATCAAAGCTGAGTTTCCTCCCGAGAGTCTTGAGCCACGGCATTGCAGATGCTGTTTTTTCGACTGGGCTCACTGTTTGGAAGGTATGCCAGCGGATCTGGTCGGATTAAGTATCTAGGAAAAGAAAACAAAGCAAATAGCTATAAGAGTGCATAAAGGCAAAACTAATTCACACGTACACCTTAGACTGCCGCCTCAAACGTATTTAGCTTTTAGGTGATCTAAACCGTGTCTATGCATAGCATCGGTAGAAGGATTCACTTTTTTTTTTTTTTTAAGATTTTATTTATTTATTTGAGAGAGAGAATGAGAGACAGAGAGCACGAGAGGGAAGAGGGTCAGAGGGAGAAGCAGACTCCCCGCTGAGCAGGGAGCCCAATGCGGGACTCGATCCCAGCACTCCAGGATCATGACCTGAGCCGAAGGCAGTCGCTCAACCAACCGAGCCACCCAGGCGCCCCGAAGGATTCACTTTTTACTTGGCCTGTACAATTTGGCAGGACTTGTCTTGTTTCTGTACCTAAGCAGATTATGATGATGTATGCTGATGAATCAAGAATTATTATTTTTTAGTTATGGTCTGTTTCACCACCTTCATCTTATCAAAACTTTATGTTTTACTTTACTATCCTGTTGATTTATCATCCCTTTCTTTGGCTATTTTCCTAACAAGGAGACCTAAATTTCAGCTATGATCCTTCTATTACTTAACTGCTCTTAGTCTTTTATCATTCATAAATAAATCTGATCTAAATAATTTCTGTAGTCTTTTTAATTTATATATTTCAGGATTCTAAAAAAGTAGTCATTTGATACATGCTCTGAAGAATAATATGCAGAGATAACCTTTTAACTATCTAGAAATTAATCTAAAATTCAGGTTCTGCAATGGTGAGCAATTATACAAAAGAATAAAAAATAATGGGGCGCCTGGGTGGCTCAGTTGATTAAGCGGCTGCCTTCGGCTCAGGTCATGGTCCCAGCGTCCTGGGATCGAGCCCCACATCGGGCTCCCTGCTCCGCGGGAAGCCTGCTTCTCCCTCTCCCACTCCCCCTGCTTGCGTTCCCTCTCTCGCTGTCTCTCTCTGTCAAATAAATAAATAAAATCTTAAAAAAAAAAAAAAGAATAAAAAATAATTCTTAATTCGTTCTACTGGTAAATGGCAAAATGTTCATCCGCCAAACTCATACATTTCAATAATGTTAGAATTTAAGAGAGATGTTTTACTTCAGACTCTATATGACATGAGCTTCCACTTCTTGAGCTTCTCTGGAATACTGTGTTGGGAACTGGGAATACAAAAAGTCACAAACCCTAACCCCTGTCCTGCACAAGATTAGTAGAGTTTAATTTAAAAAGCAGATATAAACAAGAAAAATAAATTCCAAACATCACAGGAAGACAAAAAAAAAAAAAAAAACGAGAATTAGGGAATACTTTACTGAGAAGGTTGAGTTGAGCTTCTCTCTCTAAGCTTGCTCCTGATCTCTTTAGAAAATGAGTTTGACTTCGGGAGAATGGCTAAACCAGGAAATAGTGACGTAAATTCAGGAAGAAAAGTAGAAAACAGCTAACGAAAGACTTTTAAGTTTCAGGACAAAGTAGGTTCGATTTCTGTTCCAAAGGCAGTGGAAAGCCACTGACAGTTTGCTGAGAGAGGAGGAAAGTAAATGCATGTAATGCAGCATTTGAACAAAGCCTTGTTTCAGATGCAAATGAAATTAGGAATTCATAGTTTTATAATAATTTGGGAGATAGAAAAAATAAGCAGAAAACCTAATTTAAAGGGAGAACTCTAATGAAGATTGTACTTTTCCTCTTAAAAACTAAAGGAAAATTATTCATAAAATATGTTCCTTAATGAAAATGAGAAAAGGCAAATTAAAGCACTACAGTCTATTTTCTCTGATCAAATAAAAGGTGGAATTAATGTCCTTGAATCCTTAACTGGATATTGTTGTCTATGCACACTGCTTTATAATTAATTACTTTAAGTATCACTAGCATTGTAGATTGATGAAGAAAACTAATGTGAACATTAAGCACTTTTTATTTGATAAATTGAACATGTTCCAATTTGTAAATTAAAGATGTACAACATGTTAGTTTGATACATTTATATATTTTTTTAAAATTTTTTTTTTTATTCATGTGACAAAGAGAGAGATAGAGAGAGAGGGAATATGAGCAGGGGAGAGAGGCAGAGGGAGAGGGAGAAGCAAACTCCTCACTGAGCCAGGAGCCTGATATGGGGCTCGATCCCAGGACCCTGAGATCATGCCCTGAGCTGAAGGCAGATGCTTAACCATCTGAGCCACCCAGGTGCCCCGATACATTTATATATTTTAATATGATTGCGCTTGAAACAATATTCATCATATTACATCATTATAATACGTTATTATTAACTATATTCATTATACTATGCATTAGATCTCTATCTTTATTTCTTGTTATAAGCTTGGACCCTTAAACACCATCAATCTTAATCCCCCACCTCCCAATCCCCTGGTAACCACCTATTTTTTTTATGGGTTTGACTTTTTTTGGATTCCATATATAAATGGTATCAGTCAGTACTTGTCTTTCTCTGACACCTCACTTCCCATAATGTGCTCAAAGTCCATCTATGTTGTTGCAAATGGCAGGATATCTTCCTTACTCATGGCTGAATAATATCCACTATGTATAATACCACATCTTTCTTATTTATTCATCCACTGATGGGCATTTGAGTTGTTTCTGTATCTATTATTGTGAATAATGCTGCAATATACATGAGTGTACATATGTCTCAACAAAATCCTGTTTTAATTTCCTTTGGATAATATACCCAGAAGTGGAATTGCTGGATCATATGGCAAATTTATTTTTACTTACAGATTTGTCAGCTTTATCTTTTCAAAAAACTAGCTTTTAGTTTCGTTGATCCTTTCTATTATTTTTCTAGTCTCTATTTCATTTATTTTCATTCTCAGTTTTTTCTTAAAGATTATTTATTGGCAGGGGGAGGGGCAGAGGGAGAGGGAAAGAGTCTTAAGCAGACTCCATACTGAGTGAGGAGCCCAAGATGGGGCTTGATCTCATGACCCTGAGATCATGACCTGAGCCCAAACCAAGAGTCAGTGGCTTAACCGACTATGCCACCCAGGAACCCCTTGTTCTGACTTATTATTTCTTTCCTTCTGTTAACTTTGGGCATTGTTTGTTCTTCTTGTTCTAGTTCCTTTAGATGTAAAGTTAGGTTGTTTATTTGAGATCTTTTTAATTTCTTAATATATGCATTTATTGCTATTACCTTTCGAACTGTTTTTGCTGCATCCCACAAAATTTGATACTTTGTATTTTGATTTTCATTTTTTTCAAGAATGTTAAGCTGTTTAACACCAATCACCTAGTTATTTATTAGTCTTTGAATCAAATTAAAGTTGCCCCTTTATTTAAAATGAACTTTTGAAAGAAATTTTTTAGGAAACCAAAAGGTATGATATAATCTATTACCCCCAAATTCATTGATATAGCTGCAAAAGTTGCTTTCTTTATTATCACTACTAAACCTATGAGTCTAATAAAATAGTTTCTTAAATATGTATTTATGTACTACTTGTCACAGTAGGCTTTTTTTTTCGTGATATTTATCATTGCTCCAGTTATAGTAAAACTTAATTATTTCAATGGCCACAAATACAGATCATTGCAAAAAAAAGGTTTTTTTATAGCAGTCAAGCTGATGTTTTAGCTTTAAACAAATAAAAAAATAAGAGTATCCACAAGGCAGAAAATATCATGTTTATTTTACATGTAAAATACATATTGTAACATACATATTTTATTTGTAAGTTTAAATTTGGAGGGAATTATTTCAAATTATAAACATCTATTCAATGAAAGGACATGTTTATAGACTCAAAAGGTTAACAATATCTTTCCATTCCATCAAAAATAATCATGGGAAATAATTATATTAGGCTCAAAAGTTTATAATTTATTATGAAATATGAATAAGGTAAGCATAACTCCCTAAAAAACACTATGAATTGGGGTGCCTGGGTGGCTCAGCTGGTGGGTGTCCAACTCTTGGTTTTGGTTCAGGTCATGATCTCATGGGTCATGGGATCAAGCCCCGGGTCAGGCTCCATGATCAGCAGGGAGTCTGCTGGAGATTCTCTCCCTCTGCCCCTCCTTCCACACGCTCTCTCTCTCTAAAATAAATAAATAAATCTTTTAAAAAAATTACATAGTCAATATAATTATTACTACTTTGAAAAGGAGGCATAAGAAGGTTGGGATTATAGAGAGGATGGAAAATTAATAAAAATTGCCCAATTTTGTAGGTTTAAAGGAAGGAAGACATGTATAAATATGGACGCAAGAAAAACAGAGCAGTTTTGTTTTATTATAGTAATATACAAAGTGAAGTCTCCAGGATGGGCAGTTAAATGCCAATGCATCATAAATATTTTCATGTAACTTAAAGTCCTCCACAAATTCAACATCACCACTGGACATAATTTTTGACAGCTGCCTTAAGAATTCAAACAGGTGAGATCATATGATACTTGTCTTTCTCTGATTGACTTATTTCGCTTAGCATAATACCCTCTAGTTCCATCCACGTCATTGTAAATAGCAAGCTTTCATGTTTTTTTGAATGTTGCATAATATGATCTCACTGATATGAGGAATTCTTAACCGCAGGAAACAAACTGAGGGTTGCTGGAGTGGTGGGGGGTGGGAGGGATGGGGTGGCTGGGTGATAGACATTGGGGAGGGTATGTGCTATGGTGAGCACTGTGAATTGTGCAAGACTGATGAATCACAGATCTGTACCTCTGAAACAAATAATACATTATTTGTTTAAAAAAAAAGAAGAAGATAGTAGAAAGGGAAAAGTGAAGGGGGGGGAATCGGAGGGCGGAGATGAACCATGAGCGACTATGGACTTTGAGAAACAAACTGAGGGTTCTAGAGGGGAGGGGGTGGGGGGATGAGTTAGCCTGGTGATGGGTATTAAGGAGTGCACATATTGCATGGAGCACTGTGTGTTATACGCAAACAATGAATCATGGAACCCTACATCAAAAACTAATGATGTAATGTATGGTGATTAACATAACATAATAAAATAAAATTAAAAAAAAGAAAATAATACTATGTACCAATAACACACACACACACAAAAGAATTCAAGCAGGTGAAATTATCATGAATCTCATTCCCTAAAGCTCTAATATTCTAACCAGAATTATCAGACGGCAATATAAAGCATTATACTAATTAGTTGTATTTGAGGTGCATTATAAATTGTTTTCACACTGATTTTGGGTTAAAGTTATTACTGCTGAGGTATTTTCCTATGAAGTTTTTGAGACATACTTATCTTTCTACCCTAAAATCATTCTTTTTTTTTTTTTTAGTTTTGTTCATCTGGAAGATGAAAAATCAATATTTTCTACATAACTAGCTTCTCTTCAAAGCTCCAGTACTATATTTCTATATGCTTTCTAGACATGTATCTAAACTCTAGCTCACCATCTTTTTTTTTTTTGGATGTTCATATCAAATTTATTCATAATAGAAAACTCATCATTTCTTTTTTTCCACAGCCAAAAATTCCTCTTTTCTTCCTAGAAAACTGCCTCCCTATTCTGATTTGCTTCAGTGAACCAGCATTTATTTATTTATTTGGCCATCACATAGAATTGAAATTTTTAAAAATTTTGTTAGTTAATATACAGTGTAATATTGGTTTCTGGAGTAGAATTCACTGATTCATCGCTTACATACAACACCCAATGCTCATCACAACAATGCCCTCTAATGCCCATCACCATCTAGCCCACCCCCCACCCACCTCCATCCATCAACCCTGTTTGTTCTCTATCATTAAAAGTCACTAATGGCTTGTTTCACTCTCTCCTTTTTTTCCTTTCCCCCTTCCCATATGTTCATTTGTTTTCTTTCTTAAATTCCACATATGAGTGAGATCATATGGTATCTGTCTTTCTCTGGCTGACTTATTTCACTTAGCATAATACACTCTGGCTCTATCCACATTGTTGCAAATGGCAAGATTTCATTCCTTTTGATGGCTGAATAATATTCCATTATATATATATATATATACATATATATATGTATATATATACCATATCTTCTTTATCTGTTCATCAGTTGATGGACATTTGGGCTCTCTCCATAGTTTGGTTATTGTTGATAATACTGCTACAAACATTGGGGTGCATGTACCCCTTTGAATCTGTATTTTTGTACCCTTGGGTAAATATCTAGTAGTGCAATTGCTGGAGCGTAGGGTAGTTCTACTTTCAACTTTTTGAGGAACCTCCATACTGTTCTCCAGAGTGGCTGCACCAGTTTACATTCCCACCAATAGTGCAAGAGATTCCCCTGTCTCCACATCTTTGCCCACACCTCTTGTTTCTTGTGTTGTTAATTTCAGCCATTCTGACAGGTGTGAGGTGGTATCTCATCATCCTATCTTTTGTATTTGATTTGTATTTGATTTGTATTTCCCTGATGATGAGTGATTTTGAGCATCTTTTCGTGTTATCTGTTAGCTATTTGGATGGGTTTTTTTTTTGGAAAAGCATTACTTCATGTTTTCTGCCCCTTTCTTAACTGGATTATTTGTTTTTTGGGTATTGAGTTTGGTAAGTTCTTTATAGATTTTGGAACCCTTTATGAGATATGCCATTTGCAAATATCTTCTCCCACTGTCACCTTTTAGTTTTGTTGATTGTTTCCTTCGCTGTGCAGAAGCTTTTTATCTTGATGAAGTCCCAATAAATAGTTCATTTTTGCTTTTGTTTCCCTTGCCTCCAGTGACATGTCTAATAAGAAGTTGCTATGGGCTGAGGTCAAAGAGGTTGCTACCTATGTTCTCCTCTAGGATTTTGATGGTTTCCTGTCTCACATTTAGGTCTTTCATCCATTTTGAATTTATTTTTGTGGATGGTGTAAGAAAGTGGTCCAGTTTCATTCTTCTGCATGTTGCTGTCCAGTTTTCCCAACACCATTTGTTGAAGAGACTTTTTTTCCATTGGACATTCTTTCCTGCTTTGTCAAAGATTAGTTGACCATATAGTTGTGGGTCCACTTCTGGGTTCTCTATAGTATTGAAATCTTAAAGCCATGTTAGACTTCTTCTTTTCCAATTCTCACACCAATGACAAGTCTTACTCTTTGCCTTCCTAAGTGTATCTACATAGAAGCCTCCCTTTACAATCCATTATCCTAATGCTATGAGAGATTCTTATCTTCCTCATACTTTCCTAACAGCAATTTAACTGGTTTCCCTATTTTCATTCCTATTTCAACTTTAATCCATCCTGCCAATAAATTCTACTGCTTGCAATGCTCTTTAATATATATATATCTCCTTTCCATCCCAGGCAAAACCTCCCACAAAATATATAAAGGTAGCCTTCTAATTCTTGGCATATTACTAGCTTTAGTTCTAAACCACTTGCATGGATCCATTTATACTCTGCATCACAGAATATTCTCAGTCCTCTTAGTCTCTGACTTTATTCCTGATTTTCCTGATTATAGATACAAACACATCCTGTTGACCTCACACCCACCAAAACTTTTGGATCTTTGGTATTTGTATTATGTCAGTAATGCAATCTGGAATTAGCTACCTTAGCTCAGCAGCTCTTGATCCTGCTCAGCCTCAGGACCATGGACCTCAAGGGCAAATCCGTATTAGATATTTCTCCCCTAGGTTTACACCATTAACGGTCAAAATGCCTTTTCTAAAATCTCGCTACTTTCTTGTTCATATATCTAAGTACCTCCCATTGCCTATAAGGTTTAAACTGAGTTTAAACTCCTTATTTTGTTATCTAAAGTCCTTCCAGAGTCAAGTTTAATACACGTTTCCAATATTATGTTTAGTGAACAACAGACATGCTAGTAATACAAAGCTTTTTTACTCTGGTCAAACTGGACTCTGTAGTATTGCCAAATGAAGCACATTATGCAATCCCCACTTAGTACATTTTCTCTAGCCATTTCCCTGTTCTGGAATGTCCTGTGCTCTCTACCTACACAAATCTTACCTACTTTTCAAAGTCTAGTTCAAATCCTTATATCCTCTGTAATCACTGTAACTCATAATAATGTCTTCCTCTTTGAAATTAGAAAAGCACTGTTTCACTCAGTTGATGCTTAATTCATTAGTAAAAAAGTCATATTATATATTGCTATTAAATTTTTATGTTTAAATTGTATTTTGTTAATTAGAGTGTAAGACTTTGAAATCAAGAAAAATGTCTTATCTCTATATCACACTTTTAAGGAAACACTAATGCAATTGTACATGCATGGCACAGAGTTTTTGATTAACCAAGTTACTACCATAGACATTTTCCTAGTAAGCGTTTTGACTTATTTTACTTAGAGCTTTTGGGAACACTTAAGATATTTAGAACTAGATAATGTGGAGTATTTCAGGGTTTCCTCTGAGCTGTTCTCTTATTATTCTGCATGTTTTCTCTTATTTCTCCAAATATATATGAGCTCACAGAATACAGAATTCCTGCTGCTATTTTCTTCTTTTATACCTCCACAATTCTACAATGCGTTTTTTTTACAGTATTACACAAAGAAATACATAAAATGCATTTATTTATTGAACATAAAAATTAGACTTGGAGTTTATAAGCATTTATGAAACAAGAAATAAGGGACTTTAATGGTGGAAACAAAAATATAGAAATAAATAAATTACTGGTTTTCTAAAAATAAATGCCTTATGTGAAATAGGAGATCAACTTACACAACATCGTTCAGCTCTAGTCTGGTATCTGGAGACGGGTTAATCAGGATGTAGGAGAGGGTACTTTGATGATCGTTCATTTCATCTAGAAGATAAATAAATGCCAAGTTTGTTATACTACTTACAGAAAATTACAGGAATTACTGTAGAGCATCTAATCTTCAAACCATACAGCTGTCAACGAGAACTTGCTATAGTTTTGCCCACAGCATGATTGTGTACATAACTTTGACTATTTTCAAATTACTGTCATTGGAAATATCTGACAGGTACTCATTTTTTTTCCCAACAGATGATAAAAATAAAGTATCTAATTCTGTTCAGAACAACTACAGTTATATTCTATCCTTTAAGCTATTACACTGAAAAAGTATTTCTATTAAAAAAATATCTAGACAAGATGTTTATTAATTTATTATGTCTTCTCAATTATAAAAAATAATTGTGGTTATAGATGGCCAGATATTAATATTCATATGGGAAATTCTGTAAAAAGTCATCTGATGACATCCTGTTTAAAAAACACGACAGAAATGTATCTAAAAACCTTGAAGGCTCTAAATGTTTCACATTGTTATAGGATATACCTGATATAAGCCATCCTAATGTTTTCACAAAATACAAAGACTCCTGCAGAGCAGAATTAACTGTAAGTTTCAAGGGAGGTGTACTACTAAATTATTTGTTGTTCTTCTAAAACAATATGTATTTTTAAAATAAAAGGCTTTGTCTTTTTAATTTTTTCAATTCACTCTGAAAACATTGTCAGCCTTCAAGTTTGGAGAGCGAACTTGATATTATATAGGACACTGAAAAAGAAAACAGCTTTGAGATCTCAATTTTTTAGCTGCCAAGCTATGATAAGATGTAAATGTAAAGCCATGCGGACACATACTTCAATAAACATTAATCCTCCCAAGGGTGACATTTTTAGGCTGTTGAGAGTACTGTTCAAAATCCTGCTCTAGAGCCATACATGGTATCCTTTTGGCAACTTCAGTTGCAGATAAGCTTGGTTTCTAAAACAAGGTACTAAATTTTGCAGTTTGATCCAAAATCTAAGAATATATTTCATACCAATGGAGATACATCAATACTCAAATGCATAAAGTTAAAATAAAGGTCTTTTTTAGGCCAACATAGTTGACTCTGATAATTTCCTGCCCTGGACAATCTGCATCATTTTTGTTAAATAATGTCTACCACTATGTTCATCTAACTAGAAGCTTATCACTTGAATATGTAAAATTTAATATTTTCAGTTATGATAGTTTATGTTGCCATGCAGATGTGTCCTATTTTTAAAGTCTATAAATGAACATCCTTATCTTACAAGGAAGATAAACTGCAGTGTAATCAAACTTACCCTAAGTTTGCAAGTAAAACTATTATAATCCTAAGATCATCAAATTTATATTTTAAAAAAGGAACATATTTGTTTGTATATCTCTAGGGTGGACACAGGAATTGTATCCTGTCAGAGGGATAGGGTTGTCAGGCCAAATAGGGAATGCCTGGTGAAATCTGAATTTCAGATAAAAACTAACATTTTTTTGGTATAAATATGTCCCAAATACTGTTTGTGGCATACTTATACTAAAACATTTATATGCTGTTTATCTGATATTCAAATTTAACTGAGAATCCTGTATTTTTACTCGTACCCTGTATTTTAAACCTGTCCATTATACCTAGGGGTAAATGGCTAACTCAACCAGTTGGAGCTCAGAATTCCAATGAATATAAAATGATGAGCTTACTTCAAATAAGGTAAAATCCCAACTCAAAACATATTGTACTGGCAGGAGATGACCAAGGTCCTTTTTCTATATAAAAAGCAATTTTGATTTATCTATACTTTTTGAGAAACTTTCCCCTTATTAGAATTTCCATAAATGCTGTACAAAGGAACAGATCCATAGTACATTCTAGAGACTTAAGCAGGATACTCTAAAATGTATCAGGTCTACTAGAAAATCTCCACCTCATTTGGCTATGTATAACTCAATTTCTTATATCAACAGTGGCATTCTTGAAATTTCTCGTATAAACAGTGAACATTATTAAACAATGGCATTAGAGAAAACAATTTTAACAAATAACTTCTCAGTCAATATCAATACCCAACCTCTTTCCTTGATTATTAACATAATGTTGTACTCATTTGTCTTCTGGCATGAAGTCAAGATATATCGGTGACTTGGTTTGCCTGTTACAAGTGTAAAAACTGTGGAGATAACTGAGAACTTTATAGCAGTAGATATAACTATTGTGCTGATATTTTTTTTCTGCTCAAGTAGTCTGTTTTATTTATCATTCTGAAGATTTTCATGTTTCCATGCACTCCAGAAATTGAAGGGAATGTTTTGTTAATGTGCTCAGTTCAGTGGTCCTATATGATTTATATCAAGACATGGGTTACACAATCAGAACTCATCACTCATGGTTTCTTTCCCCACACTCTCCCCCCCTAACCCCACCCCTCGCTGACTTCTCCTCAGTGTTAGGTTAAAAGAAATTAAAATAAATTGCTGAGTTCAAAGTTATTCTCTCTTGTCTTTCATGTCTGCTTTGCTGTAGAGTTAATTCTATCTGCTTTTTCTCTGTCATGCTGCTTTGTTGGAAATCTTACAGTTCATTCTCCTCTTTGTGACTCTGTGGTTAAGAATTAGAAAGCAAGGTTTTAGGGGCGCTTGGGTGGCTCAGTCCTTAAGCGTCTGCCTTTGGCTCAGGTCATGGTCCCAGGGTCCCCTAACCCTAACCCTGCATCGGGCTCCTTGCTTGGCGGGGAGCCTGCTTCTCCCTCTCCCACTCCCCCTGCTTTGTGTTCCCTCTCTCGCTGTCTCTCTCCCTCTCTCTGCCAAATAAAAAAAAAAAATTAGAAAGCAAGGTTTTAAAAACCTATTGTGGTCACATATCAAAACCATATTCAACGATCTAGTTTTATCAGTGCCAAGTCTGGTATTACTCTCTATCGGTCATTCCTTATATTTATTTTTTTGTTATTTCTGAATTCTGGAAGGGAAACTGTGGTAAGTTTCCTACCATAATCATCATCATCATCATCATCATCATCATCATCATTGGTGGTGACAAGTCCCAGTGAATTAAATAAGGCTCTTTACCAAAACTACAACATATTTAGTGAATAAAATAAAATTGCTTTGGAATATTTGGTTCATGAACCAGAATCAATATTCTATTTCCTATCAGGAAAATATGTGCTAAAAAAATCTGTTGTGAGCATATTCGATGTGTTCCTGACAAGTAATCTCTGACCCTGGCAAAATAAAAATCGTTATATCATTACATATTTATATTGTTTTGTTAAAATTATTTAATCATTGATATAATTATCTTAAATGAAGCTATTCTTGTGAAAAATTAAAATAAATGTACCAAAATATTGAAAACTTTAAAAGAAATTGTATAGAGTCAAATTAAAAAATTTCTAGTAGTATTTACCGAGAAATTTATTTTGCTGTATTAATTAGCACATGCAATTATTAAATCAAAATCTCTATAGAGCATATATTTTGCTTAGAATGTTTCATGTCAAGAGATCACATTAGAAAGGAAATGGATTTATACGCCTACTTTTCTTACAAAATATTTCCTGTTGAAGAATTTTAAGAGTACTTTTATTTTTTTTTAATTTTTTTAAAGATTTTATTTATTTATTTGACAGAGAGAGAGGCAGTGAGAGAGAGAACACAAGCAGGGGGAGTGTGAGAGGAGAAGCAGGCTTCCTGCTGAGCAAGGAGCCTGATGGATGATGGATGCGGGGCTTGAGTCCAGGACCCTGGGATCATGACCTTAGCCGAAGGAAGATGATGCTTAATGACTGAACCACTCAGGCTCCCCTTAAGAGTACTTTTAAATAAGGAGAATAAATTTGATCAGAAAGAAATTGAAATTTTACATATGATGGTGTAGATTTCACTAAATATTTCTAAAAACATATCCATTATGTGTTATGTAATTAAAGAGACATTCTAAATAATACAAAGGTATCAATAAGAGGCTCAGTTAAGAACAGAGATTCTGAAACCAGAGTGCCTGCATTGAAATCCAGCTTTCCCAGTTACTCATGTTGAGGCCTTAGGCAAACTACTTAGTTTCTTTTAATCTCTTGTGCCGTTTTAATTTCTTGTGCTCTAAAATGGGGGGGGGAACAATAGTACTATCTCATAGGTTATTGTTCAAATTAAATTATAAATGAATAATAAATATAATTTAAAAGTAACAATATAAATATATAGTTCCTAGAATCAGTGCCTCATTTATATCAAGTGCTATATACAGGTTTCCTATTATTGTAGCAGGCAAAATCAATCCATAACTTGTAAATAATAACCATACAGGTATTGCGATATGAAGGTGTTAGCATGCAAAGACAGGAAAGAAAAAGTGTTCAAAGAGAACATCAATGGGAAAGCTAGATGGTTGAGTTAAAAAGCAGACCCTTGTGGATGGACTAAAGTGAGCAAGGAGGAGATTAATTGGGGACAATGTTGAAAAGTCAAACTAGGAGCAGATCCTTTAGGGCTTTACAGACCTTGATCAGAAGCTCAAATTTTATTCTAAAAGCAATAGGAAGTCATGGGAGGGTTACAAGGGTGGGAGACTAAGTGCTATGATCTAATTTCTTATTGAATATATTACCTTACTTGGCTGCTCTGTGGAAAAATGACTTTAGTGGCTCAAATCTGGGTTCAGGAAGAGTAGACAAACAATATAGAAACCCAGGTGAAAGATGATGGTGGCTTGGGAGCAATGGAAATGGAAGATATTTGGAAGGAGGGAAGAAAAGACAGCTAGAGAACCTGAGAGAGTAGAGGTGGAGAGAGACGGGGAAGAAGGAAGGGAGGAACAAGGGAGGGAGGAAAGGAGAGACTGAGATTGTTTTAGAAGGGAGATACAACAGCATATATGGATGCTGATGCAAAAAGCAAATAAAGATGAAGATACTGATGCTGTACTAGACTGACGGTATATTTTTCTTCAGTCACTACAAGAAATACCTTATGGAGGGAAATACTCCTAGTTGCACAAGTGCTTACTTCTTCTACATAGTCCAATAATCCAAATAATCAGTAATAGCATAACCCAGCAATGATTTCATTTTTCCCTCTTCTGAACTTCTAAACACGTTATGTGTTATCCAGCTATAAAACTGGCTATTTTTATAGTGTTGACCTAATTTGCTCATGTATTTCAGTTTAGTACCAAGCTATGCTTATGAATACAACTATTTTGTCAATTTTACTGAACTTACTAGTCTATTTTTGGGGAGAAAACATGGTTAGAGATAAGGATAAAACAGTCATTTTATTTAATGATCTCTATTTAAAATAATTTTCATTACCTTCCAATAATTTAGAACTATTTTGTGATACACATGATGAATATCAGGACTCTCTTAACCTCCCTTTATATAAACCATTAAGAAATCAAGATTAGAATTAGAACAATTTAGAATTGTTTCAAATTAGTGAAACAAGTAGCATGATATAAAGCCAAGCTTCAGAAATTGTTCAGTTTCAACTGTCAAGAGCTACTCCATCACTTACAAGCTTCATACACAAAACTAGTTCTTGTAGGCCCAATTTTCCTTTTAAAATACAGTATTCAATATTTCCTAACCTTTTAAAATCTACTACCTTTTATAAATATTAAAGACCAAAACCCCCTTGCAATTTTTTTTAATATGATAGAGAATTCAAAAACAAAATTAATAAAAGTAAAAGTGAATAATGTCTAAGAACATATTTTTTCAATGGTGTAAAGTCCAGTTTTGCTTTGTTAAAATGCTTTCTCTGCTGTGTGTGCCCCTCCCTGCCCCACCAAGTACTGACTTTCAGAGGTTTTTGTGTATCCCAGTGAATGGGACTTGCTCAATAAATGCTATTTTCTTTCAAAATATTATGATGACAGATATTCCATATTAAATGATGTGGGCCAAAGTGATACAGATTGTTTACAAAGTAAGGGTTATAGGCACACCTATTTTTAAATAGAACATTAATTACATTTTTCAAATGTGTGCTATATGTTTTCAGGTGAAATACTTCTAAATTTAAAACTATGATTCTAGTTGATAATCTGAAAAAGTAGAATAAATATACTACAGAAAGTCTAAAAGATTTTGGAAAGACCATATTTATTTGTTTTATTTTTTCATTTTAACAACTGAACACACTGCTTTAAATTTAAAGATACTTCACCTGAAATAATATCTGAGATTGAAGAAAAATATATTGAACATATTACTTGAACAATTTTAAAATAACATGTTTTCCAATTTCATAGCTCTCCTGTAGTATTTCCATATGATTTATAGGAGGCATTTTTATGACAGTTAATAATCATAACTTGTCACACATGTATTATTTTGTTCTTCAGTTTAGTCAGTTAATAATGTTAACTGGACATGATTAGAGTCACAATGCTAAATCTGGGGACAGAGTAATGAAAAGGTAGGCAAAGTCCTTGTCTTCATACACCTTTTAAGCAATTTTCTTGAAAGGCAGTATGCTATGTAGATACAATCTTCACAAGAGGAGCAGGCATCTCTAGTTATAGGTTTACTTATAAGTTAACTGTAAACTTCCTATATGATTTTAAGCATAACATTTAAATTATCTTAGGATAATCATCACTGTTCTGTTTACTTCATAGACTTGCTGGTTAAAAAAAAAAAGAAATTCACTAATTCCAAGTGCACAGAGTCTAGATAAATGCATACAGTAATGCAACTTATACCAGAATTAAGATAGAGAACATTTTCATAATGCCAAAAAGGTCCCTCCTGCCCTTTTATTGTCAATTGTTCCTCTCACTCCCAAACCTTAGCAATCAGTGATTTCTAGGAACAATGACTTTTCTAGAAATATGCAGTGTGTTTCTGTGTGGCTTTTTTCTTCTTCACATGTTTATCAAGCATCCATGTTACAGCATGGATCTACTTTAATATAGCCATTCAGTTTTCTTTGGATTTATGATTGCATGAAATATATATTTTCATGCTTTTACTCTTAACCTGTTTGTTTCTTTAAATTTTTGGTGGGTTCATACACAATACAGAGTTGAATCTTGCCTCTTTTAATCTAATAAGATGACTTCTGTCTTTTAATTGAAATGTTTAGTCCATTTATATTTAATATAAATATCAATATAGTTGGATTTAAATCTACCTTCTTGCTAGTTGTGTTTTATTTTTCCCATATGGTTTTTTGTTCCTCTCTTCTCCCCTCTCTACCTTGCTTGGATTGAGATTTTTAAAGATTTCTTCTTATAATCATTCCAATGTATTTGCACTATTGGGCATTGTTATATCTCTTTAATTTAGTTATTTTGTAGTTTCTCTTGGTCATCATTTGGCAAATGTTTTCCTGTGAAGGGCCAGGTAGTAAATACTTCAGGCTTTTGGGCCATATGATCTCTGTTGCATTTAGTAAATTGTTTGTACTATAAAGTGAAAGTAGCCATAGATAATACATAAACAAGCAAGGATGGTTGCCTTTTTTTTTTTTTTTTAAACAAAATCAGATGTGCCATACTTGTTGCCCTTGCTCCAGGGTTTACAATATACAGCCTTAACTTCTCAGTGGCTATGCTTAAATAACATGCCACTTCATGTGTAGTATAACAAGCTTACTAAATTATATTTCCATTTCTACTTTCCTATTATTTGAGGTATTATTGTCATACATTTTTGCTTCTATATGTTCTATAAATCTTAAAATGTTTTTTATAAACAGTAAATTGTCTTTAAACAAAATGTATAAAATAAAAACATATATTTTATATTTTCTCAATATTTACATTTCTTTTTATCTTTTTTTTTTTTTTTTTTTGTAATCTCTACACCCAACATGGCGCCAGAACCCACAACCCCAAGATCAAGAGTCACATGCTCTTTTCATTGAGCCAGCCAGGCTCCCCTACCATTTCTTTTTAGATCTAAATTTCCACTTGGCATTAATTTCCTTCTGTCTTAAGAACTTCCTTTAACATTTCTCATAGTGCAGATCTGTTGTTGACAAATTCTCTCAGCTTTTGTTTGTCTAAAACAGTCTTTATTTGCTTTTATTTTAGAAATATATTTTTATTGTGTATAAAGTTTTAGGCAAACTATTTTTTTCAGTACTCCAAAGATATTCCTCTATTGTGTTTTGGTTTGCAAAGTTTCTGTCAAGAAGTCTACTGTCATCCTTGTACAGCTGACCCTTGAACAAGGCAAGAATTAGGGTTACCAGCCCCCTGTGCAGTAGAAAATCTGCTTGTAGCGTATGACTCTCCCAAACTTAACTACTGATAGTCTACTACTGACTAAAAGCCTTACCAATAAAGTCACTTAACATATATTTGTATGTTGTATGTATTATATACTGTGCTCTTAGAATAAAGTAAGCTAGAGAAAAAGTGTTGTAAAGAAAATCATAAAGATGAGAAAACACATTTAGAGTATTGTATGTATATTTATTGAAAATAATCCATGTATAAGTGGACCTGCATAGTTCAAATCTGTGTTGCTCAAGAGTCAAGTGTATTTGTTTTTCATTCATAAAGTGTCTTTTTTCTCTGGCTCCTTTTGAAGTTTTTCAGCAATTTTGTATACTGTATCTTGGCATTATTTCATTTGGTATATGGCTTGAGCTTCATTGAGCTTCTAAGATCTTGAATAAAGTTCCCATCAAATTTGGAAAAATTTTGGTCATTATTTCTTCAAATAGCTCTTCTCTTCTTTCCTTCTGGGACACCAATTGCATGACTACTTGATACTGTCCCACCAGTAAGTAACACTCTTTATTTTTTCAAGGTTTTTATTTTTTTCCCCCTCTCTATTCTGCATTTTGGATAGTTTATTGTTCATTGATATTTTCTTCTGCAACAGTTATCCTGATGTTAATGTCATCCAGCACACATTTCATTTTTAATACTGCATCATAAATTCTGACCTCTAGGAGGTTCAGTATGGTCTCTTTTATAAATTCTGACCTCTAGGAGGTTCAGTATGGTCTCTTTTATATCTTTAGTTTCTCTCCTTATCATGCTTCTGTGTTCCTCTACATCTTGAGCATATAAACCATACTGTAATAGCTACTTTAATATTCACATTTTTCTGGATCTGTTTCTGTTGATTGATTTTTCTACTGGAAAAGCTCATATATATGAATATATATTTTATTTTGGGTCCATCTCATTGACTTCTAGACAGTATAAGTCTTAATTCATTTGATTCCCTTTCCTCAAGTAACAAAGTTATATGCTTTCTTTTGTCCAGAGTCTGCACACTATTGATCTATATTTTTTCAAGTTATTTAAATTGAGAACATAAATAGTCATCATAACTGGAAGTTTCTTTTTGTTATCTTAATGCAATTAGGAAGCCATTCTCTGCCCTCTCAAAAAATATTGAGTAAAAGTTCATTCAACCAATAAACTTTTTTTCTCAATGGTAAAAAATATTTCATTTTATTCAAATTGGCCACATTCTTCTTACACACATGCTAAAACACATTTGAACTTCTAGTCATAATGATAAAATGTATGTATATTTAAATGCAGTTGACTGCATTTAATGTTCTGGGAAGAACATGTTACAAATCCATGAAACAAAACTATATAGTTTTAATTTAGGGATATATGAAAAATTCATTGCCCAAATATTTCCATTTACCAGAAATCATTATCAGCTCAACAATTACCCCTTTTGAAAATTTCATTACTTTATCTATTGAGAAAACCATTGAGCTTGTTTTTTTCTATTAATATTCTATATACAGAATGAGATTAACATAAAACAAGCTCATCTATGTATCCTTCTGTTTCTGACCGCCTCCTCATGAGAATCAGTTCTGGAAATACAGAGTAACATAAAATCATCCATATTCTGGGAATCTATACTGGGAGTATATTGATTTTGCATATCAGTATTCTTATACTCATTTTTATAGGAAAAAGGTAAACAACACATTTCAAAAATAATAAAAATTTAAAATCAATTAATTTTGAAATGCTAAATTGTTGATGACTTTGTTACAGTGACCTCAGATACTTATATTATTCCTCCTAAGTACTAAAATCTGCAAAACATTCTTTTTTCTTCTTTTTTTAATTATGTTATATTAATCACCATACATTACATCATTAGTTTTTGATGTAGTGTTCCATGATTCATTGTTTGCGTATAACACTCAGTGCTCCATGCAGAACATGCCCTCTTTAATACCCATCACCAGGCTAACCCATTCTCCCACCCCTCTCCCCTCTAGAACCCTCAGTTTGTTTTTCAGAGTCCATCATCTCTCATGGTTCATCTCCCCCTCCGATTCCCCCCTTCATTTTTCCCCTCCTGCTATCTTCTTCTTCTTCTTCTTCTTCTTCTTCTTCTTCTTCTTCTTCTTCTTCTTCTTCTTCTTCTTTAAAACATATAATGTATTATTTGTTTCAGAGGTACAGATCTGTGATTCAACAGTCTTGCACAATTCACAGCGTTCACCATAACACATACCCTCCCCAGTGTCTATCACCCAGCCACCCCATCCCTCCCACCCTCCACCATTCTTGAAGAAATATCTAGCTATGGTAACTTTTCCCTCTTTGGTAATTTGCTTTAGGAAAATTTGTAAATAATTTTGTACTAGAAAAGGTACCTGACTTACTGACTAAGATTTTGGGAAAAAATTTTTAAAACTTACATAAAATGATAATTGATTTACAAAAGAATATGAGAAGTTGATGATTGCTACTATTACTACTATTACTATTAGTATTGCTACTACCACTACCTTATCTATCATAACTTTGGGTTGAAATAACAGTCCTTTTTGTTAATTTTGCTTATTTCTTTCCCATAAGAAAGAGAATGAAAGGATTAAGTCTCCTTATTGTCTTAAAAAAAATAGTACTTGTTTAATTTGTCCATTATTTCAGGCAATTATAAAGTTACTTTAGAAAGAAACTAAGACCTTCTGATAGATGTAATGAAAGCCAGCGGATAACTAGTAGTTATCTCTTTGTCACTTAAAAGGATTTGGTTTTTTTCTACCTTGGCATTTTATCTTTTAGTAACAGTATGAAACTTACAACAATCCATGTCAAAACTGGCTAACACCTGTAGGAGCAGTCACACTAGGAAGACTTACTTGCCAATTTATACTCACTAGTGTGCGCCATTCTGTGAGCTAATCATTAAGAATCTGTCAATAGTTAGAAAGAATAATTTTGTTTTGTGAATGTGAGAGCTATTCTAAATAGATTGTTGAAGAATAATGCCAGTTATGAACATAAAGAAAAGTATAATTATTCATATTTGCAGTATAGCTTACAGATTAAAAAGTCATTTTTTCACATACATTTTATTATTTTACACCATACCCCTTTAGGAAGGCTTTATTATCCTCATTTGATGGTTAAAGAACATGAATTTCAGGGCGATAGTGACTTGCCCCAAAAACACATGGCCAGTTTGTTGTATACAATGCCATGAACTTTGAGGGGAAGTTTTAAAAAATTATAGTGAAATTTCCCCAAAAAATTCAATGGAAAGCAAGCAGAATTTGTAGATTTTCACTTTAGCTATTTTACCAAAATAGAGGTCTTCAAATTCCATCTCTCAAATCCTTGGGGCCAGATATGTTCCAGAATTGAATTTCTAGATTTAGAAAATAATATTGGTCATATCAACGTGCATTATGAAATACCACATGAAATGTTACTTACCTTCCTGTCAAAATACCTACAAGTTTACTGCATTTAAAACATGTATTTTTCTCCATTTCCAATTACCAAAGCAAAAGGTTCCAACTATGATCTTTTTCCTGTATTTTCAACTTCTTCATTAATGGCTCAATTTTAATAAACATGCTCGTATCTCTGTTCTTCAAAACAAACAGTCTCGCTTCCCTCTCCACTTTCCCATCCAGTTAACTCCATATTCTCACCTCTCCTTCACAATGAAACTTCTTAAAAATATCTGCTGTGGCAGACAGACAGTTGTCTCTCAATAGAGTAATTCTTCTTGTCTTCTTTAACATTAGATTTGGGCCACCAAAAATAAGACATATTCCTTGCCAATGGGACTTAGCTGAAATGGTGAGTGCAATTACTTGATAGTATGTTTTAATTGAAGAGAACTTTCCTTCTCTGGTAATCTCTCTCCTTCCTGCTTGATGGAATGTGGACAAAATAATTGGAGTTCCCACATCTATCTTGTATGGTGACATGATTTTGTCAATAGAAGCAATAAATGGTGGAGCAATGAGATAGAACATTAAATTTCCAATACCTTGGGGTTTCTAATATATTTAAATCCACTATATTCAAATCCTTACCTCACATCATTCCTCAAGCTACTCAAATTTGGCTTGCACACATACTAATTAACTGATACTACTTTTACCAAGGTCTATCAATGATCTATCACTCAATGACACTCTTTGGTATTATTAATCATTGCCCCCTATATCTCAGTCCAATACTTTCCAACATTTTTTTCACATCATAGAACATATAACAAATGATATTTGTACTCACATTGGGGTAACAGACAAAACTGCTTATGGCTGGAAGTAACCAGCCTGAGGAGTGCCTCTGACCACCCCAGGCCCCACATGGCCTTCTGAAAGTATAAAGGATCAATGTCATGATAAATCATGTAACCAATTGATAGCATACTATCATATTTTGGGTAATTCAGTTCTAGACATTTCAGTCTCTTGTTTTTAAAAAATACTTCTTCCCTTAACATTCTTGAAATGTTTTCCAAAGTTCTCTTATAGTCCTTTACCAGGGGTTATTTCATCTACTCCTACGATTTTAATTAAAATCCATATGCTCTATCAGCATATAGAGTCTTAAGTCTATATAAAATCTCATTTCTTTTTCTTGAGAACCAGATAGCAGATATCCAGCTTCTTTTACAACATTGCCTAGTTAGGACTGAGTTAAATTTATTATCTTTACCCCAACATATTTGTCTTCTTTCTCTAAGCTCAGTGAATGTCACCACCATATACTTAATTGTTCAAACGAAAACCCTCAATGGTCATCTTTTGACTCTTCCCTTTCCCCCTCCTTTATGTCTCATATCCAAGAGGTCAAAAGTAATCTATTCATTCTTTTGGAGCATGCCAGACCTAACTCAGAAAAAAGCAGATTATGACTTATGGTTAAATCAATCATCATGCATTTTTTTAATGTATGTTAAAACATTTTTCAACTATAAATTACTATAGAATATTGATGATATGCACAAAGAACATGTGGTGTAGTGGAAATACAAAGAGACATAGAGTCAAAAGTCGTAAGTTAAAATACTGACTTGAGTGTCTAGTAGGCTAGGAAATCATTTATATTTGAGACCCTGTTTTCTCACCTGTAAGCACTCCATTTGTTCACACATTCAATGTGCAGTTACTGGGTTCCTATGTGTCAGGAAATGTGTAATATATTGGGGATCCAAAGTTGAAAAGATGAGCAAGATATTCCCTTTCTCTCAAGGAAGGAAGACAAACATGCAAAATAATTGTTTTAAAGCACGCATCCTCAATGGAGGCAATATTGCCCCTGAGGGTACAAAATTTGTTTTTGTTTTGTTTGGTTTGGCTGAGGTGGGCAAAGAAAAATCTACTCCTTTTATGTATAAAGCACAGATGTACATACAGTAGTACTTAAATCGATAAATGGAAGATTTGTGGTATTAACTGAATGCCAGTTCTGGGCTCAGCACATTATTATTCATTATCCCATTTGTCCCTCACAAGAAACTTATAAGACAGACATTATTAATTCCATTTCACAGTGATAAAAAGAGGCTTGGAGAGGTTAAATAATTCAATGAGCCTACTGGCTGATACTAGAATATAAGTTCCAAAAATGCAGAGGTCCTATGTGAATAGGTCATTATTCTATTCCCAGTGTAGCCCAATATTATCTGTTGGATGGATGAATTATTGTGAGTTAGGAACACATGGAGAAGTCCAGAAGCTCATGATGTGTTAAATCCCAATCCTGTTTTCATAATCTTTATGTTATTAAAGGTGGCTAGTACATGGCCTTAGAATGGATTGATGGACCTATGGATGAATAGATGATTAGAATGGGACAGAGACAGGAAGAAAGAAAGATGAAAAGAGAGAGAAAAAAAGAAGGTGGACAATATCCATTCTTCTTTTCTGTAAGAGTTAGTGTGAGAATTAAATTAACAGATTTATTTAAAAAAAAAAAAAACAAGAATAACTAAATGCAAGGTACCTGATAGAAGTTTCATTAGCAAAAACATAATATGTTCCCTGATGATTCTCCCATGCAGCCAGTTCATGCATTTTTGTGTCTCTTAGAGTCAAACTGTTATCTGCCACACTGCTTACAGGACCAGCCTTGAGTTATAATGTTCATGAAACACAGCTGGAACTTGGATGAACAATCATTTACTAGAACTTTCCAAAAAAAGAAAGAGTAGCTGAATAATAACTAACAAAAGTACACATAAATATAGGACTATAGTTCTATAAGAAATACAATCATACTGTCATCAAATTAGCAAAGAATTATTAATATAGTTTTTAAAAGGAAGATCAATTTTTCTTTGAATTTACTCTTTAACGTAAGACCTTGTGTGATTATATTAAAATTATTGCTAACAGATTAGTCTGTACTATGTTTAAGTAAGTACTAAATAATTATTTCAATTACATATGGAATCCTGACTCCAACACATTTCAACTGTATGCCCTTGAGCAAGGCCTTTAAGCTCTAAGCTTCAAATTCTTAGGGTAAAGTGGGACACTTATCCACTCAGGGTTATGAGGAGTAATGAAAAAATACACATAAAGCACCTTGCATAGTTCTAGCAGGTTAACTTCTTTTAAACTCTACCTAATTCAATAATTAAAATTTCTCCCTATATACACTGTTTCAAGTTGAGACTTTAATAATAAAGATGAGATGGGACAAATATAGAATGCATTCCATTTTATCCTTAACCTGCATGATATTTATATTATCTTAGCTTCTGGTTTACCCAAGTTATATATATAAAACAAAAACCACTTTATCATCTGGCTTTACTCTAAGTTGACTAAATTTCTTTTTTAAATAAAATTCATAGAGTAGTAAAGAATATATTTTAAAATTATCTTTGCATTATTTATTTAAGCTGTGCTTTTTGGTCTATATGGCAATCATAGATCAACACAGGAACTTAATAATTATTGATGCAATCTACGCTATATGAAATCACATACTATTTGAGCTTCAAATTAAAGCTTTTGTAGACTTTTATTTCTGGACCACAAGAAACTAAACAAATTTTATGGATTTGGTTCATTTGTGACTGGTACATTTAGTTACTTGCCAATGCCTCAAATTCATATTATCCCAGTTCCTAGAATAAAATGTGGTTTGGGTGTGTGTGTGAGAGTGTGTGAGTGTGTGAGAGTGTGTGTGTGTGTGTGTGTAAGAGCATGACAGAACAGGATATAAATCTCAGCCATGCTATTAAAAAGCTAATTAGCAAGTTATTGACTAAGTTTCTTTATCTCTAAAATGGAAAAGTTTGGGAGAAAATTAAAATTAAGATAATTCATATAATAAGTTCAGCAGAGTGCCTAGAGAACTAAGCAAATACTTAATATTTCTAGCATTTACTTTTACTGTCATCATTATAATTTTCTGTATTAGATATGTGTCAGTAGTTCCTTCAAACTGGCCTGTGAAACAAAAATGTGATTCTTAACTTACTAAATCTGAACCAACTACACAAAGACTATGGTAAGAATCACAAGTCCATAGCATACAATACTTTTAAAGAGCATACCATATCCCACTGTAGAAAGACCCAAGTGTTTCATTCTATTTTTCACAAGTTCAGCAAGCTCTTGTCTTTCTGACCTCCTGTAGAGGTTCAGTCGCTGCTGGGTTATTTTCTCAGCTGTTTTACCAGAGTGTTTTGGACCTTTTCTGCTCAGTCTTCGGGCCCACTGCATGCTCTTTCTCCTCAGTAAGGGATGGTCTGACTGGTCACTGGAAGTTGAGTTGCGGTGGTTGCTTCGGTGATGACTTTGTTCTTTGGAGTCTTTGGTGTCTTCCCACTCTTCTACACTGATGGATATCTGAGACTTTAAAGGAAATGGATATTGATAATTAGATATCTTAGGAACTACTGAAACCTGGAGATAGGCTAATAATTTTTGCTAATAACTTGGTATCATTATATAGCTCATGAGAATTTTCACAGAAAGAACAAATCATAATCATTGATTTACTTTGTTGTTACTAAAAATATTATTTGAAAATACATTGTTTTGAACTTATATATGAAGCAGATAAAATAGCTTTGCATCTCCAATATAAGTTTTTATGAAAGGATTTCATTTTTCATGCATCTGTCATCAAATGACTAGCTCGCATAGAGTTGTTTGGAACACAAACAAAAAATAATAATTTAAATCTTCAAATAAAGTCAATGTAATGGACTTTTCTAAATCCCAACAGGTATTTTATATGAAATTTAAATAAAGGTTATGAAAATTGTTTTACTTTTGGAATTAATAATATTTTAAAAGATTTTTAAATTATTGCTCTTTCTAAAGATGGCATTGAAATGAACTTTGTAAAATGTGAATTTTTTTTAATTCACTCCTCTGAGCCAGAAGAAAACAAAAAGCACTTTTTATTTAATTCATACATTAATTATTCACCACATAAACCTTTTTTTTGATTAAAATATTAAAACATATTTCAGGAACTGTTCTCAGTATTCTAAGTGAAAAATGTTATAAATATTAATATTTCACAAATGTATTCTAGAATCACAAATAAAACTTAAATCAGGCTATTCTCCAGAGGAAGGAAAACAATGAACAAACTCAGAGAGTCTATTTTAATTTACTTTTTTACTACTAAATCTGACTTTAAAGTAAGAAGCTTTCCTTTGATTGTAGGCCCTTAATAAATAAGAGTTTCCTGTTTCAAACTGTTGCTTTTGATACCAGGAAGTTAAATGAAATGCAACACAGATCAAAGCAGGAAGTTTTACTTACTAAAAGCATGTAATGCAAATGAACAGTTTCCTGAATTATACTGTGCATAACAGCAACGTTCATGAATCTGCCAACTGTGTTTCCCTTCTATTGACTGAAGTTTGAACTTCAGCTCTAACAGGCATGTTTTGCTGGCTTTTAAAGTAATAGAGTTTAAATTACCAATTTAAGTAAGATCAAGAGGTAGATCCAATAAAATCCTTTAAAAGTGAATATAAATGATGGAGTCTCAGTTAATGACTTGCGTACAATTCCTAGTGGCAAGCTATGAAACTATCTCACACTTAAATTCAATGAAAAATGTAAATATTGATCCATATTTCTGTTTCAAAACAGTGAGTGATATTAAAAATAGTTTGTTTTAACTTTCAAGTCTCCATAGTAAGAGAACATTTTATTAAAATATTTTTAGAAAACTTATTTGAGATATAGAATTTACGTTGGAAGTATTAAAATGTAGACTGTTGCCTGGTTTTGCAATAATGGATACCTTTATAAGTCTTAACTTCCTCTAGTCTCACCCATTTGATAATATACTGAAAACCCTCTTCTGTGGGAGTAAAATACATAAGCCATGACTAATATCTACCATCAGTAAAGAATATCAATCCTTGTTCAGTAGTTTCAGTTTATATGTACTCTGTAGCAAAAATGAAAACATTCGTATTTAGACATTTGTCTTGCAGAGTTTTGTTAATCACAATCTTACATTTATTTGAAGTGATTTTTCTAGTCATAAGTTCCAGTGAGTAACAGTTTGATTTCCTACAAATACGTGGAAATAGTAGCCTTGCAAGTCCCATAATTCAAGTAGAGGATGAAACACTATCTCTTTGTGAATGCTTTTTCTTAGTTATATATACCTGGAATTGTATCAAGTAAATATCTAGAACATGAACTGAAGCCTATGTATGTGTTAGTTAAACACTACTGAATACCCTATTCATCCTTGTTTTGAACTTCCCTAAGAAAAGAATAGCATGATTTATACATAAAATCCATAGGAATCGAGAGGTCTTTTTGTCAAGTATTCAATAAAATAAGTATCATTTCTTTGTATATTTCACTTTAAGTACCAAAAAAAGTAATTAGAAGGAATAGAGGGTTAGAAATCAAAACTGACAACAAATAGATTGTTCTCTATGTTTGGAATTTGCAGGTCTTTCTCCCATCCTTCCATATGACATAATGAAAAGGAATAGAATTTTATGTATAAGATTACAAATTTGAATGATATTTTGGTTACTTCCTAGCTTTGTTCCTACAACAAAACTGCTTAATCACTAAGTAAAATGAGAATAATAATAATGCCCATCTTCTACCTCATAGAAATGTTGTACAAATTCTTCTAATACATTAATGTATAAAGAAAACATGTGCCAACTATAAATTTCCACATATAATAATAACATTAATATATCTTAGTTAAAATGATTATTGACAATATCAATTTCAGTGGAAATAAGCATTAGTTATTCTATTCCCGGGTACAGAATATGTATGTGTATGCCTGTGTGTTTTTTAAAAAGGTCCACTTATAAATATACTTTCTTGCTGTCATTTCATCATCTGATTTGACCCTATTATGTTTTGAACGTGACACACCATCTAGTGGACACAGTGTGCTGGAGACACAGAAGTGCCTTGATCATAGGACCTTTTCCTGAATTAGAGTCAGAGTGATAGAATGCTTAAAAGCAAGTGTGCTGGCCATCAGATAGACCTGGGTTTAAATACATGTTTCATCACTTAGCAGCTCTGTATTCCTGGTTACTAAACCGCCTAAGATTATTCCCATTTCCCTATCGAAAAATGGTAATTATATTTTTATTTTCCCACAGTGTTTTTGAGACGATCTAAGAGATAATACTTGAAAAGGGTATAATATAGTGCCTGTCTCAGCAAATGCTCACTAAATATTAGTTAATATTATGGCTCACGATCTGGTATGAAAAGACAGTAAAAGAGAGAGGAAGAAATAATTATGAGGGATTATATAAAAGGGAGAAATGGGTATGAAAAAGACAGGTTGTGACTCATATTTGTGATGCAGTTTTCTCTATCAGTGACCGTATTTCACAAGAAATCAAGGTGCTAGAAACAAACCCTCAGGGGTAAAGATTCCTTGGTTAGTTTCATGAATTTGAAGAAGAGAACAATATTTAAGTTAAAGTGGACATTTATTGCCCTGCCCTGCTTCTATAAATTATTCTTCACTATTTCTATGAATAATGAGAGGACTATGGTTTGATGTTTTGTATTTTAATTATCAGACGACTGATATAATTATTAATGTGAAAAATTAAGATTTAATACTAATGCTTATGAGAATGAAAAAAGATATTTTCATATTGCTATGGTCTGATCTGAATGTTATGTCCCCTCAAAATTTGTTTGTTAAAATCTTAAACCCCAAAGGTGATGCTATTAGTAGGTGGGGTCTTTAGAAGGTGATTAGGCCATGGGTGTGGAGTCCTCATGAATGGGATTAGTGCCCTTAGAAGAAAGACCCCAGAGAGATCCCTAGCCCCTCTGCCCTGTGATTATACAATAAGAAATCTGCTATCAGAAGGGGGCCCTCACATGACCATGTTGCCACCCCGATCTCCCACTTCCAGCCTCCAGAACTGTGAGCAATCCATTTCTATTGTTTATAAGATACCCAGCCTATGGTAATTTGTTATAGCAACTTGAATGGACATATTATATTATAGCAACATGAATAAGACATATTTTATATGAAATGCTTCTGGGACCATATTTATACAGTTCAATACGGAAATGAAAAATTCATATATCTAATCAACAATTTTCATATAAATTTAAGGCATTATTATTTTTTAAATATTTAAATATTCTCCAAATATTTATCAAACTTAATATGGCTTTTAAAAAGGCTAAAAATATTTCTTCACAAGAATAAGAATTGGCAGCTTTATAAATGAGAAAATGTTTCTTATGCCTAAAAGAGCTTAATTACTTTCATTGTTTTCAGAAAGGCAGAAAGTGTCAGGATCACAATAAATATCAAACATTCTTTTCCACACTCTACACACACACACACACACACACACACACACACACACACACATCCCAAAATGACCCAATTCAACTTCCTCTCAATTTTTTTTATTGAAGTGATTCATGTCATAAGGTTATTGAGCAATCTGTGGAATAAAGTGGTATTTTAAAATAAATCAATTCGCTCAGTAGTTTGAAAGTGACTGTTTGTAATCTGGATTCATGGCTCCCTTAAGAATAGTTTTATAGGCTTTAAAATAGCCTTAAACTGTGCTGATTTATGACTGAAGACACTCTGAATTGTTGCTAAAGAAAACAGAGGAAAATGAAACCACTGAAGATATGTTAGTTTAACATTTTATGTATTTATTTATTTTTTATCCCAAGTTTTTATTTAAATTCTAGTTGGTTAATAAATATGGTAAAATTGGTTTCAGGTGTAGAATATAGTGATTCATCACTTACATACAACACCCAATGCTCATAACAACTAGTGCCCTCCTTAATCCCATCACCCATTTAGCCCACCCCTGCCCACCTCCCCTCCATCTCAGTTTGTTCCATATAGTTGAGTCTCTTATGGTTTGCCTCTCTCTCTCTTTTTCCCCTTAGTTTAACATTTTATAGAAGAATTCCTATCTAATGTTTTCCATTAAAGGAAAGTTAAATTGCAAGAATACTTGAGACATCATCTATATTTAAATCCATATACACCTTGGCTAGTGACTTTGGGTTCCATGGAAATTTCTTTATATTAAAAAAAAAAATTCACACAAAGATGTTTCTGTACTTTCTATAAAGGCTCAGTTTATAAGTTCACTTAGTCTGTGATCTAAATAGAGATAGACAATAACTAGTTACATTGTATTTAGATGTATTGTCTATTTATTTATTTATTTATTTTTAGAGAGAAAGCACAGGAGTGGGAGAGGGCCAGAGGGAGAGGGAGAGAGACAGTCTTAAGCAGACTCCCCGCCCAGCATGGAGCCACATGTAAGGCTGGATCCCAGGACCCTGAGATCATGATTCCAGCAGAAATCAAGAGCCGATCGCTCAACCGACTGGGCCACCCAGGTGTCCTGTATTTAGATGTATTTTCAACATATTTTCAGAATCATAGAGATAATTAGAGAATAATCAATACTATATTCTAAAAAATGCTGAATTTGGAATCAAATACTAGGTTGTATTTTCAATCCCATCCAGCCAATACTTCATGACTTCAAACAAACCAACTGAGCTTCTTGAAAAATAGTGACAATTTTCACAGTTCTCATGACAAAATAAACAAAACTTAAGAGAATCTGTAGTAATACTCTAACATAAATTCTAAAGCCAAATAATTACTCAAGAATTTAGGTTCAAGTAATAGCTTTTTCTTTTTAAAGCTAATCACTTGGTGGAATAACAAAAATTATTTCAGTTTCTTGACTTTATTTTCCATATCTAAAAATCAGATATTTCACCTACATATTCTCTTAGGTAGCTTTCTATTTCATCTATTATTCTGTGAATATAAGGTTTACTCATAGTACGTAGAACCTCCATTAACCTGTCATTCCAATCCCATAACTTCAAGAGTCAAAATTTAATTTTATGTCCAAGTGAAAAAAATTCCAGGTTCTCTATTTAGAGATAATGCTAAATAATCCACAAATTTAGGCTAGTTTTCTACTGCTGTTGAACAGACTACATCTCCCTCTCTTTGTTTTTTTCTCGTCTCTTCCTCTTTCCCTCTTCCCCCACCCCATAAACAACACCCATCTTTCTGTTATTATCCCTAAAAGAAAATCAAAACTAGTCAATTACTTTTATGAGTTCAATCTCTTTTTTTATTGTTTGTTTTAAATTTACACATCAAGTTGCCTATTCACACATCCTTGGCAATCTGGTTTTGTGTACGTTTGTGTGCATGTATGTGTGTATGTGTATTTGATTAAATCTCTGCGTTTTTTGGTCTCTGTGGAATTTGAAACCTAGCTAATTTATTGTCTTGGTGGTATTTCCACATTGGTGGTTAATTTCTTTTCCCTTGAGCCTTCAAAACTGTCATTCAGAAACAACTAATGTACAGAGATTTCAACTGCCTACTGCCTTTCCTAGTGCTTTAAACCCAGAAAATAGTACTTTTTTCTGCTTTCTTTAGGATCTTGAATACTATTGCTAACTAAATGGTGGCTGTCTTCCCTTAGAATCTAAATAATTAATTTAAATAAATTAAATAATTCATCTGTGTTAATAAGAGCAAGTTGAGAAGGGAATGTCATCCTTATTTTAATTGGTTGTACTATTATGTTAGGAGTCCTTTATAAAGTGATTCATAAATAGGTAGATGATAGATAGATGGCATATATGTTACTTATTTTATTTTTCACCACGTGTTCAGGAAGTTATACTCCAAAAGAACTACTTGAGTTCTCAAACATATACAGACCAATATCTGGGGAACAGGTGTGGGAATGGATATTAGGGTGCAGGATAATGGTAGAAGAAACATTAAGTTGAATCAGGCATAATTTATTGATATGGACTCATTAAGCAGAGATTCTGCATTGGGAGTTGAAGCTTGGGGAGTTAGAAAGGGTTCTAACAGTTCATCTGGTTGGTTGGCCGTAACATGTACCAAAAGGTGGTCCATAGTAAGCAAACTGGACATGCACGACCTAATTTGGTTTAATGTAAAGCAAGGGATTCGAATCCTTGAGATTGGAATATAAGAGTAGATTTGTCATTTAAGACCCACAGTGAGAGAGTCTAGAAGGCATTCCTTTTACCACAACTGTGAGAAATAAATTTGTGAGCAGAGCCCCAGTATCCTTGAAGAGTTCAACGATTACTCTTCTCTCTAAGACCAGACCTTAGAGTGGTAATTGCAGTCACTAAATGAAATGGGAGTAGTTCAATCCCAAGGAGGCAGGGGCCAAGTAGTGGCAATCAATTGCCCAAGGCAAGGTGAGTGAACATGGTTGCTATAATGGACAGCAGAGTCAAAGCAGCAATCAGAATAGTCTGACTTGCACAGACCCATGGCACTGGTTAATTAATCATTGTGTTCCTATAGGTAAAACAGATAGGAAAACTACTAAATTTTTACCTAATCTGCATAAGCAGAAAACATCTAGATCAAGTGAACAAAACTCTAACCTGAATCATAAAAATAGAAAGTAACAACCTTTCAAATAATCCCCAGATTTGAGCCAGTTTACAGAACCAAAACCCTTCGATGAAGGAGAGGCTTATTCCTTTTCTGGAAGGACCCAGTACACTGCCAAAAATTTATACCAGTAATCTTTTTCCCAGGCTTCCCCAAAGGGACATATGACCTTTCACCAGGGTAACTGTACACTGAGGAAAAGGAAATAATCAGAACTTTTAGAGACTAGTAGAGACTGGCTTTGAAATGATACTAATTCCACAACACTCAAAACATCACTTTGGTCCACAAGTTAGAGTAGGAGCTTACGGAGGTCATCAATAGCTCAGGTATGTCTCACAGTGGACTCAGTAGGTCCCAGAACCCATCCTATGGATATTTCCCCAGTTCCAGTCCCACATTGGCTCCCTGACCATACTGACCTCCTATGATGGGAAAGGCCAAGTAGAAGCCACTAGAACTGCTTCTACCTAAGAAAATATTAAACTAAAAGCAATAATGAATTCCTACAGAGATTGCAGAAATTAGTGCCACCATCAAGGACTTGAAATATGCAAGTGTAGTGATTTCTGCCACATCCCCACTCAATTCACTTATTTGGCAAGGGCAGAAGAATACGGAGCTTGGAGAATGACAATGGGTTATCCTAAATTTAACCAGGTGGTAACTCCACCTGCAGCTGCTGCACCAGATGTGGTTTCATTGCTTGAACAAATTAACACATTCCCTAGTACCTAGTATGCAGCTATCGATCTGGTAAATGTCTTTTTATCCATCCCCATCAATAAGAAACACCAGAATCATTTTGTGCTCAGCTGCCAAGGCCAGCAATACATCTTCACTGTCCTACCTCACTGGTGTATCAACTCTCCAGCTCTATGTCATAATTTAGTTTGCAGGGACCCTGACATCCTTTCCTTCTACAAGGTATCATGCCAGTTCATTACACTGATAACATTATGCTGAGTGGACCTAGTAAGCAAAAAGTAGCAACTATCCAAAACTTACTGAAAAGACATTTGCAGGTCAGAGGATGGAAAAGAGATCTGGCAAAAATATAGGGGACTCTTACCTCAGTGAAATTTCGAGGGGTCCATTGGTGTGGGGCATGGCAAGATATCCCTTCCAAAGTAAAGAATAGTTGTTGCATCTAACCCCTCCTACAACCAGAAAAGAAGCACAACATCTAGTGGGCTTCTTTGGATTTTAGAGGCAACATATTCCTCATTTGGGTGTGTTACTATGGCCCATTTACTGAGTGACCCAAAACCCTGCCAATTTTAGCAGAGTCCAGAAAAATAAAAGGCTCTGTAAGAGGTTCAGCCTTCTATGCTAGATGCTTTGCCACTTGGGCTAAGTGATCGAGTAAAACCAATGGTGTGTGCAATGTCACTGACAGATAGGGATGCTGTTTCGAGCCTGTGGCAGGCCCTAATAAATGAATTACAGCTCAGGCCCTTAGAATTATTCAGAGGACAGCAAAGCCCTGCCATCCTCTGTGAATGGCTACTCTTCTTTGAGAACAAAAGAGCTCCTTTAGGACTCTCTTACTATTATCATACTCTGTGATGTAGGTCAATGGAAAACTGCAAGAACCTAATCCAGATAGAACTACTAATGGCCCGGGCCATTTGTATGAGTTTGGGGCTTTTGTTAACGTGGCCCTATGCCATATGTCTCTGACTTATCTGTGTGTTTCATACTGAATTTTGTGTACAGGTATCAGTACGAAGCATGACAGACACTAAGTTCAGGGAATGAGTCTTACCCTACGACCATTGGTTGTATGCCTCAACCAGGCATCGATCTCCATTCCATAGAGCATTCAGGGGAAGAACTTATATTCTGTGTATTATACAGGTCTATTATGTGGCTGCTTGTGGGGAGGAAGAGCAGTGGCCATGCTGAGAAAACGGCTCACTAAGGTGTTACAAAATGCTGCTTCTGCTGCTATGACTCTGTAACAGCAAAGATCCTGACCCCCACAGTTAGAAGGAAAAGTACCCATGGGCCTGGGTGGCATAGCTAAGGGGTTAATGCAAAACTGAGTGAAGCCTTAGGTTCATAATAAATAAATAAATAAATCCAATAACGCAACCATTGCCATCAGGGAGACCCATAACTCTAATGAAACTGACTTGAGACTCTCTGGAAGAGGAGACGTATAAGCGTGAGCAGGGTAGAAAGGATCCCCCTGAGGGTCTAGCAACCAAAGACAGCTCTAACCAGGAAATCAAAGGGAAGGAAAAAACAAACAAAAAATTGGATATATGGGAGGAAACAACTGAAACAGAAAGTCCACAATTTGTTCAACTTGAAAATTCTTAGTTTACTAAAAGTATTTTTAAAACAAAAAGATAAAAGGAAGCTGATTGTCTTTGTGCTTCTGCAACATAGGTTCCAAGTTTTAATATCTCCTGAACTGTACCAACTGGCAAACCTTCAGGGCTTTTTTTTTTTTTTTTGGTTGGGGTTCACATTATAGTTATGGCTGGAGATTCCAATAAACTTCAGGCACTGTAAATATGGAGATTGCACTAAAATTAAGGTAATCCCAATGGGGATTATCAGACATAAAATAAAAACACATAGGTACATAGGTATACCTCATCTTAACCATCAGAACTATTGCCTTGCCTAAATCCCCCATGGTCATAACACCCATTGCCCTACAATATCCCCTAGTAGACACTGCACACTCTAATCCAATGAGTTATAAATTAAAATTAAATGAAATAAAATCCTTGCCACTTACAATTGGTTTGACAAAATGGGGCCATTTGAACCTTCTGTATGTCCAATGTAAATAGTTAATAAGGCCTTCAAGGATTGAACAGGGCTTTCAAGGATTGATATCAATTATAAGAACTATTCAGAGAAGAGATGATAATTACCACTGCTTCTCCATTTAATGTCCATTCGACTAGTTCTTAAACTCGGAAAGAATGAATGGAACCCCACAGTAGAGTATCCCAACCTTAATGACATGTTGTTAGTATTAAAGTGCAATACCCAATATTACTGTAATTATTGACTCCATTCAATCAGCAATTGATAAATACTTTGCAGTCATAGACTTGACTAACATCTTCTGTTTCATGCCCATTTTGACAGCCTCTCAACCAATTTCACCTTCAAAGGAACACAAATACTTCTTTACCTGGCTACATATAGGATACCTTAAAAGCCTAACAAATGCACTCAATCTTTGCAGGCAAGATCTCTACTGCATCCAACTTTCCCTGGGAACATAGGTATGACATTATATTGATGATATCTCTTGCAAGGGGATTTATTTGACATACTCATTCAGGACATATAAAAATTCACAAAGGAGAACACAAAAAGGAATGGGCCATTGTCTTGCACAAAATGCAAGGTTCCTTCAACTTAGTAAAATTTTTGGGCGTTTTTGGTCAGTCAAGGGATGTTCCAACTCTGATACCATCAAGAAAAAGTTATTGATCTAGTAGTCCAAATAATATTAAAACAAATCTACATCTTTTAGTTTTTTGGTTCTGGAAGCAACATATTCCTCATTTACAATTTTTTAAAGCCCATTTATGCTGCTACTTTCAAATTTACCCACACAGAATGAGTTACAACAAAAGAATCTAGATTCTCTCCAAATAGCAATACAACAGGCAATTACATTAGTTTCCCCTTTCCCTCCTCTGCCCTCTACCCCCAGATGCCTTTACTGTAGTTCCTCCTCTAGTAATCCTGGAAGTTCTGAATTACTCACAATGACCTAATTGTCCATTGGCTTTCAATGCAAGAAACTGTCCACCTTAGTCATATGCTATACATTATGAGAACAGGAATTACAAGGCAGATGTCCTTAAGCATTTACATGGAATTCAAGAGTAAAACAATAATTAAGCACCAAAATTAGTGACAGAGGAGATACAAATAAAATCACATAAGTTCGAACAAGATTTTTTGAAAGAATTGCTCTATGTTGAGGATACCTATGACTGAGTTCAGGAAACATACTGAGCACTTGTGTGAAGCACTGTTCAAGGTACATGGGATACAATAGTGAAAAGATAGATGTGTTTTAGAGATAACTCCCTAATTTTAACTTTTATACCTCAATATCCTCAGTTGGGAAAGTAGAAGAAAAATAAGAAATTAAGACTATGAGAATGTATAGAAAAATTGATTATCATGGAGGCCAAGAAAGAAGTATTTTTCATGGAATAGGATGGGCGATGAATATTATCAAATAGTTCTTACTACAGCTTTTTGCCCTCTAACATACATATCATAAATAATATCTATTGTTATAGAGACACCAAGGAAGAAGAAGAGAAGTAATAAAAGGTCTTAGCTTATTTAGGGTCATAGCATTACCTATGATGGGAGATTTTATTTTTAAGACTTATTTATTTACTTAGCAAGACAGAGAGAGAGAGAGAGAGAGAGAGAGGTAGGTGGGGGAGGGGCAGAGGGAGAGGGAGGGAGAGAATCTCAAGCAGACTCCCCTTGAGTGTAGAGCCTGACACAGGAATTGATCTCATGACCCTGAGATCATTTGAGCCGAAATCAAGAGTCAGATGCTTAACCGACTGAGCCACCCAGGCACCCCTATGATGGGAGACTTTTTAATAAAGGTTTTATATCTTCTAATCATATGTATGTTATAGAGGTTACTGGTAATCCTGAGAGATGAATTTTCTAAATAGTAATTTACAATATTTAAGGGTTAATATTTCTCTAAAGTATACATAACTCTTTTGAGTTGTAGTATTCAGAAATATATTTCAAATATTTAATGAAATTGCCTTAATTATGTTATGTTTCTATGACAATGCTACTAACCAATGCCACTAACACCACTTTTCTCATTGTTTTTCTTATGAAGTCAGACAATGTCCACCTTCTTTCACTGTGTAGTAGTGAAATGTTTTTTATCTTCTCTGGTATAGCATTTTTTCTTCTCTTCAAAATAATGCTTGTCTTTTTTTTAAGGTGGAGTGATAATATTACCAGCATCAGAATTGTTATTATTGTACATTTTGCAACTACTTTTTTGTAGGTCTCAAGATAGTTTTTTACTCTTCTAATAGTTATTTAATTTTAACTGTTGTGTTCCATACATTGATGTGTGTCCAATAGATCAGAATCAAAATCTGGCCCAAATTTAGACTGATTTCTCCATCATTAATTTTTGTTTTATAAGGAAACTAAAAAGTGGTTTTCCTTAACCAATTCATTCATTTTATGTCTAGAAATAACTACATATAAGAATATGTTTGCTTTCAATGACATATCAGATAAAGGGCTAGTATCCAAAATCTATAAAGAACTTATCAAACTCCACCCAAAGAACAAATAATCCAATCAAGAAATGGGCAGAAGACATGAACAGACATTTCTCCAAAGAAGACATCCAAATGGCCAACAGACACATGAAAAAGTGCTCAACATCACTTGTCATCATGGAAATACAAATCAAAACCTCAATGAGATAACACCTTACACCAGTCAGAATGGCTAAAATTAACAAGTCGGGAAACGACAAATGTTGGCAAGGATGCGGAGAAAGGGGAACTTTCCTACACTGTTGGTGGGAATGCAAGTTGGTGCAGTCACTCTTGAAAACAGTATGGAGGTTCCTCAAAAAGTTGAAAATAGAGCTACCCTACAACCCAGCAATTGCACTACTGGGTATTCACCCCAAAGATTCAAATGTAGTGATCCAAAGGGGCATGTGCACCCTGATGTTTACAGCAGCAATGTCCACAATAGCCAAACTATGGAAAGGGCCTAGATGATCATCAACAGATGAATGGATAAAGAAGATGTGGTATATATATACAATGGAATATTATGCAGCCATCAAAAAATGAAATCTTGCCATTTGCAATGACATGGATGGAACTAGAGGGAATTATGCTAAGCAAAATAAGTCAGTCAGAGAAAGAAAATTAACATATGATCTCACTGACATGTGGAATTTGAGAAACAAGGCAGAGGATCATAGGGGAAGGGAGGGAAAAATGAAACAAGACAAAACCAGAAAGGGAGACAAACCATAAGAGACTCTTAATCTCAGGAAACAAACTGAGAGCTGCTGGAGTGGAGGGGGGGTGGGAGGGATGGGGTGACTGGGTGATGGACATTGGGGATGGTATGTGCTATGGTGAGCGCTGTGAATTGTGTAAGACTGATGAATCACAGACCTATACCCTTGAAACATATAATAATACATTATATGTTAATAAAAACAAAACGAAACAAAACAAAAAGAATGTATTTGCTTTCTACATAAAACATCCTTTTGGGGTTTCTATGTTTAGGTTTTCATATACTATACAGACTTATATATGTGTGTATAGAGAATAGCTTATACACTTGAATAGCTTTAAACTCTAAAACTGACCTACAACAAACAAATAATCAACAAATAGAAGAGCATTGAATAAGCACACAGGTTTAACATGCTCATAAATGTACTCCAATGGTTTACATTATTAGAATCATCCTTTCATTGCCAGGTTTGTCCTCTTCACAGTTCAATTTTCTCATCATTTTGCAGAATTACAGGAATACACAGCCTAAGGCAATGGTTTCAACCATGGGTATATGTGTGTGAGGTACGTCCTACATACTATAGGGTAAGTCAGGGAGGATATCATTCTATCACCTCCAGTATTTTACATTCCAGGAAAAAAGGACCTAAGCATATGAATTTATGAGAAACTATTACTGTGATTCTAATAGGCATATAGCACCAATTCTGCCATGCCCCAAACATTTTAAACACACACACACACACACACACACAAACTCCTCTTTCCTATCATTTGAGAACCACTGCCCTAAAGCATATGCAGTTATGGATAAATGAGCCTGTGGAAAGAAAATTTCTATGATATATGTAATGTCTTAATTAAAGAGCAGACATAATGATATAAGACTTGGAAGATATAAATATTCACATTCTTATATAAAGAATCTATACAAAACAGTATTATTGATCCAAGTATATTGTTGCTTACATATCACCACTCCTTTATGAAAACCTAGGTGACCTAGATCAACTTTATAATTTTCCATTTGGCTCTGATTATTTTATAGACTCTAGCAGCCATTCAACAAGGGGCTGTGACTAAAGGCTTAATTTACTTCCTATGGCAGTGCAAAGTGAAAGAATGATCTCCATGCAGTTTAAGATGTTAAATGGACAAAAAGCCATGACTATGTAGTTAAATTAAATCAAACAGATTGGATGCGTTTAAACAGCTTCTTGCTAATAAGTATGCCATTGAGATTCTTATTAAGTTACAGTAAATAAATAATGCAAGTAAGAAATGTTTTCCTGGGGATGGAAATGCACAAGATAAGAATCAGAGCCAGAAAATATTTTAAAAGAATTGTAAAATAAGGTAAGAAAAAGATCCAAGAGTAAAATTTCTGTAAGAAAGTGAAAGAAAATGACAGAAGAGCCCAGACTTAAGGTGTGTGTGTGTGTGTGTATAAATTAGAGTGCATTTGAGGTTAGTGAATATATCTATGTTTGACTAATATTACAAGGTATTTACTTATCCAATTACAAGAATACTTACTATTATATTATTTATAAATGTAAGTGTATTGAAACAAATGTTTTCTAAGGGAATGCCATCCACTCAAAGTGATGTAGCAGAGAAAATTGATGAAATAAGATCTATGTTACTCTATGTACTTACCCCAGAATTGTTTGCAATTAGCTATGAACAATTAACACATATCTGCCCCTTTTTATAATTTGTGAAGTGATAATCATATGCTCCCTATTTAGTCTTCACTTTGCTATGTGTTGAGAATGGACCATTTCACGCACAGCTAGTAAAAGGAAGAGCCAACATTTAAACCCAGATCATCTGGTACCAACTCCATTGCTATTTGGTCAGACAGAATAATTGAATAAATTATTTGTATGGGGAACAGGAACAGAAGGAGTATCAAAAAAGAATGGCCAGAATATAGAGCAGTTTAAAATCCAGCAACAAGAAATTTGACTTGATAAAGTAGGCATCAAACATCCACTATATTCATCATGTATCATGTGAGTAAAGTAAGGAATATGGTCATTAATCTGTCTGTTCTATGTAAGATTTTGAAGGGAAGAGAATTTAGATATAGCAAATCCATCAAGAAGTAATTAAAGAATAGGCATGAAATTTTCATGTTAGCTTTCTGAGAAATCTTTCTTGTATGTTTACTGATGCATTCCAAGCATCTAGGTGGGTGCATCTGGTGCCTAGCGGTGCTCAATAAATATTTGTAGTTCTGGTAGATAGTAAAGTGAAGAGAATCTGGCAGAAAATGAGCTTGTTCTTCATTTTTAGAAATTAGAAGGACAGAAAACACAAACTTGCTATCGATTAACATAGAAGTACTAACTGAAACCACAAGACATAACAAGTGTTCTGAGATCAAGTGTAGAAAAAGACCAAAAGACTATAAAACATAACTTTAGTAAATGCCTGGTTACTGTTCAAGTGTCATTTCCCATATTGATTCTCAACCAAAGCATTTGAGGACCTCAAAATAGATGGTGAAAGAGAAATGTAGCTCAGAAATCAGTAGAGGCTGCTACAGTGAGACCCAGTGATTAAAAGAAGCTCTGGTGTCAGATAGTGATAAATTCTAAAAACCAGGTTGGCTGCTTCCAAAGTTTTTGACATTGGTCAAGTTAACTTGTCTACATCTCTGCTTATTTAAAAATAAGAATAATATTGTATGCCATATTGGCTTCTGGTGAGGATTAAATAAAATAATAAAGTGCTTAGCATTGTGCAGGGATCAAGATTAAGGCTCTGGGTGAGACTAACGGCAGTGAAGCTTAGCCTACCTTCAGGTGGTTAACGGAGTATTTTCTGGAAACTAAAGATGAAGTCCAGTCCTAGAAGGGAGACAAAGGCAGATTGCTGCAGCTACTTGGAGTCTTGAGCTCCAGAGCCAATCTCAGGGACAATGGGTTAGGGAGAAGCCTTCAGATGAAGATCACATTGGCAGCATCTGAAATGAACTGTTATAGGCAGAAACTGAACAGTAGAAAGAAGGGGAACAGTTTAAGAAATAAACCAATAAAAACAGGTAAAACAGGTAAAGAAAGTAATTCATAATATGAAAACTGAGGATAAAAGAATTTTAAGATGTAGGAGGTAATGACCCCTACTCAAGATTATATGATGTTTAAACAAATAAAAACTAATATAAAATGCCAAGGATTTTGGCTTAAAGATTTCTACTGATTCAAGAACAGGATAAATAGAGTAGTGGGAAAAAAAACTGTGGAAGACACTGATAAGGAACAGAATAGACAGCATATACGAACTTTTCTCAGAGCTTAACAAGAATAAGATAAGTAAAAATTGAATGACGGGGAGCCTGGCTGGCTTAGTCAGTAGAGCATGCCACTCTTGATCTTGGGGTTGTGAGTTCAAGCTCCACAGTGGGCATAGCAATTACTTAAAAATAAAAAATCTTTAAAAAAGAGGATAAAAGGGAAAATTTTTCTTGAGAACTGGGGAAACTTGGGTATATTTGAAGGTAAAGGGAGAGAGTTGATGGAGAGGAAAAAAAAACGCTAAAAACAAAAACTAGAGCTGGAAAGAATGGGAATTGTTGTAGAAACAAATGGAATTACAAAGATAAATGTCTTCATATCCAAAGTACAATTAGAGTTTCTTTTTTCCTTCATAAAAAGGATTGTAAGAAAAATACTTATATTGGAAAACTCAAACTTCCCAGTAGAGGGAAGGCACTTTGGTTACATAGGGAACTGATTGAAGGATGTCGAGACCCTAGAATAATAACTATAGAAAGAAAGCAATTAATGGGAAAAAGTTCCAAAAGTCAACTTGCAATTGGCTGCCATGATTCAGAAATGAGCCAAACCTTTGCCTTCCTGCATCTGAAATGGTAAGTTAGAGAAAAGAGGTGATAGAGATGTGTAACATCTGAATAAAAACTGCAGAACATTTGAATCAATACATAGAACTGCCAACATAGCCAAAACCTACACCTAAAAGTTTCACTCCACTTCCAAACATAAAGCTATAAAGTTTTTAACCAAATGAAAATTCTGATCTTTCTGGGACATAGAGTGAACCCCAGCAAGTGTTTCTACCATTGAGGACCAGGTCTGGACTTATACCTGAGAATCCCTTTAGGAAAGACAAGATGAAACAACTCTGCTGTTGACATGTTACTAAAATATTTTATGAATTAATGCATGCCAATTCAATACCCTTGAGATTTTATTTGTACAGCTGGTCAGGTCAAATATTGGTATAAATTAAAAATTTAGAAATATATGTTGATCTCATTATAAAACATTTTCTAAAAAAGCAACAATAAAACTATAAAATGAGTTCCCCAAACCCAGTATGTGCCAGGAATATGTTCTGTTTTGATCTAAAATTTTAATTTGCTCAACCTGCAGGTAGCCATGGTAGCTGAAACCCCTTAGCAGCTTCATGCCAAACAAACATTACATTTTCAATGTGGACCATGATGGGAGGAAAGCACTCCTCTAAAATGTTATTCATTCAGGCCCAAGGGAAGCTTCCTTGGTAATATTTAGTAAATTCTGAAAGATTCAATATATAATAAAACAAAATAAGAATATTGAAAAATATAATAGAGGTATAGCTCATAAAATCATAAATAAATAATTTAAGATGTTTAAAAGAATTTAATGAACAAAATTTGCATTTATTATATGGATTCAAATCTATGATGTAGTTAACAGTCATTACATCAAAAATGTGGATATTATGAATATAGAACTTTTCTCTAAATTCCAACAAGTTCAAAAATAGACTTGCAGCTTTCTTTTTCTTTTTCTTTTTTTTTAATTTTATTTTTCTTAAATCAACGTGTACTTTTAGATGGTAACTTTGGCACACAAGCTTTACACTTAATGTGCTAAATTCTACCATTGCTTTGACATTCAAAATGCAATTTTTAAAGTGGAAAATATTTATATTTGTAATGGTTTCATTAATTATATTTATGCTTGGGAGTCTGCATTAAGTGCTAAGAACATAATGACAATTATTTATCATAGTTTATATGAAGAAAACGGAAAATAAAATTAAAAATACAAATCCCATGAAGATAATATCATGGTTTTAGGAATATAAGTGCATCATATGCATATGTATGCATAATATATGCATACATTTTAGGTTTTAGGTTTTAGGAATATAAGTGCATGCATATGCATATGTATGCATAATATATATTATTAAGAATTTTATTTTTATTGTAACAAATCAATTATTAGCCCAGATCAATGTTATCAAACACTAAACTGATGGCTTCTTAATGGCAATAAATTAAAATTATTAAAGAATAAAATCAACGTTAAAAAGTGTACTAGAGAGGGGCGCCTGGGTGGCTCAGTTGGTTAAGCGACTGCCTTCGGCTCAGGTCATGATCCTGGAGTCCCGGGATCGAGTCCCATATCAGGCTCCCTGCTCAGCAGGGGGTCTGCTTCTCCCTCTGCCCTCTTCCCTCTCGTGCTCTCTGTCTCTCATTCTCTCTCTCTCAAATAAATAAATAAAATCTTTAAAAAAAAAAAGTGTACTAGAGAAAGCCATCCCAGGTCCTATTGTTCCTATACCCCTTTCTAGGAGGACCAGCCTACATAGGTAGCATGGGGAAAGATAAGTTTCACATCCCATGACTGCCAACCCTTTTTTAGTCTCAGTTGATTGCACTGAAGGTGGGTACCTCATTCAAGGACAGACAGACAATACACAGCCAGTAAGCGACGAGCAGGTAATGACACTACACAGTAAAATATATGATTGGATTAATATACAAACATAATTTCAAGACAAACAGGTAAAATGAACTTGCAATATTATTAGGGAAATATAGACATGCTAACTTGAAAATAGAACATTTATAACACTTCAGCTTAATTAATTTAACATCTGAAATACTGAATTCAATTCTCTTTCCCTTTAACAGCTCTGAATTCACATATTAAACTATTTGAGGAAAGGGAGACAAAAATACTTACTTGTGATGCTGTTTCTCGAGACTGACACAAAAGGAGGGAAAAAAAGAAACACACAAAATACAGTTTAAACAATGACTAAATAATACATACACGAAACAGTCAGCAACAAGGACAAAATCTGACAAGTCCCCCTTAACACTTATAATTATGTGTTTCATTATTTATTACAGGGCTTCTGAATAAAAGTAGATAAGGAATAAAAGTGTAGCAGAAAGTTCCTGTTAGATTATTTTTTGTCTGTTTGTTTAGTAAAATTATCTCTCTAAGGTTTTGATAGAAAAAAGTGGTACTGGGCGCCTGGGTGGCTCAGTTGGTTAAGCGACTGCCTTCAGCTCAGGTCATGATCCTGGAGTCCCGGGATCGAGTTCCGCATCGGGCTCCCTGCTCGGCAGGGAGTCTGCTTCTCCCTCTGACCCTCCTCCCTCTCGTGCTCTCTGTCTCTCATTCTCTCTGTCTCAAATAAATAAATAAAATCTTTAAAAAAATAAATAAAGAAAAAAGAAAAAAAGAAAAAAAAAGAAAAAAGTGGTACTGGTAGAGAAAATAAAACAATTGACAGGAGCTTATAAAGTTCATGAGAGAATACTGGACATAATTACTGGCATTCAATAACCATTATTGGCATTAATATCTGTACTGTCTTAAAATTTAGGTCGCATATAAAATTGTTTTTTAAAATTTAATACTTTTAAATTTAGATATTGTCATAAGATTGCTTTTCCCTGATGTATAAATTTAATTAGCTTATAGAAATATTCTGAGCTTTCACCTTGGCTGCGAAGTCTAAAATTTGACCTTCCCAGTCACCATATAACTCTCAAATATTGAGGGTCAATACAAGCTATGTTATCTTAGTCTTCAATTCTAAGGAATAATATCCTATTCATTTTTCAATAAGTAGAAATAAAATGTTCAATTATATTCTTTGGTGTAACATAACTCAAGTCTCGCAAATTATCTACCTTTTTAACTGTTGATACAAATGTAAAAAAAGCATAATAAACATTTGATTATAGGCTCCTTAAAACTGTTTATCTTAGGATTCTTAACACATGGCCCAAGAGAATAAAAACGTTGCTTGAGTGAATAATGGGAGAGAGTGGGCAGCTAGAATTCCAAAACTGTCCTATCTCAATCCTTATTAAAATAATTTTATTAATGTGATTTTGCAAAAGATAAACTAATTTCAATAATATATTTAAAAATACTATGTTCCAGTTTAAGAGTAAGGACTTAATGATTGGTAGATGGGAAAATCAATGATTATTCCATTATATCAAATGCTTTAAAGTTTTAAGATTTGCTATTATGAAAGTGACCAACAGGGTGCCTGGGTGGCTCAGTCCTGGGATCGAGCCCCGCATCGGGCTCCCTGCTCGGTGGGAAGTCTGCTTCTCCCTCTCCCACTCCCCCTGCTTGTGTTCCCTCTCTCACTGTGTCTCTCTCTGTCAAATAAATAAAATCGTAATAAAAAAAAAAAAAAGAAAGTGACTAACAATCAGAGTAACATATTTCACAAATTTATTGTGTACATTGAAAAGATGTTGGTACTTTAATATGTTTTTAAATGATCTCTAATTTCTAGTAAAATTTTCAATGGTTCTAGTACACTTCAAGCAAATGTACACTGGAAAACTGGAGGTAAATACAGTTCCACATTTTCTTACCAAAAACCATAGGAACAAATATGTTTATTAATTTAGAATTTATCAGATTTTGGAAAGGTAGTACTATACCATATACTGTATGGTAGGAAATGTCCCTAGCATTTGGGTAACATTTCATAATAAAAAATTGGGTAGCATTTCATAATAAAAAATAATAAATTTAATAATAAAATTTAATAATAAACTTCACAATAAAAATAATAATATATCTGCAATGAAAAGTAAGAATATTCACTTGACAGGGAGTAATATTAAAATTTCCCAAATAAAGTGAGGTAAAATAAATTTACTGAGCTTTTTGGATTTCAGAATTGTGGATAAAGGATCATGGACAGAAGTATAGTTCCTCTTTGTCATCAAGAGCTGCATTAGTCCCTATGCCTCCTGTTTTTGAACCAGGAGATTCTGATGTTTATAAAGATTCCCTTAAACAGACATATATAGATGGTGGTAGAAGCTCTGGCAAGGTGATATACAACCAGGTAAAAAGGGGCAGGATCCAGCTGCACCCTATAATATAGCTGTATCCATGGACTGATTTTTGAGTCACTGTATGCACCTCCACTTTATTCTTTGTGTTTGTATGAATTCTCCTTCCACCAATATTCAGCCCACCAAAAAACTGAGATTGTATTCCAGGTCTTTTGTACATTTTATAATTTTAATTATAAATATTCTTTATCATCATTTGTCTTCCCAAAGACATCTGCTCTAAGTATTGACTGTTTCCCCTACTCCCACAGACAAAGCTAAATAGCTTTTTTTCTATACATAGAACATGAGAAGACACACTAGAAAATGATGTGGCATGAAATCCTGCATCGGCTTTTAAACTGTATTTTTTTAAACTCCATGAAATAAGGAAGCAAGGCTTCGTTTTTACCTGTGTTTATTCCTACCACGTTCTGATATGAAATGTTGGCACTTAATAAAAAATTATCCATAGAATAGGACAGAATTTAATACTTAAAAGTATAATCTGAAAAAATGATCAATGTCTAATGCAACTACCATATGACTATAAATCTATTAGTTGTTTTTATTAGTTATAAATACATTGTGTTGTCAGAAAATGTTACGATTTGTTTTGAAAAATAGAAGCTTCCACCATGATCATTTTTATTTCCCTAGGACACATCTACTTTTATCTCTTTTAGCTGCATATGTAGGTCTTTATCTCAGTTTCTCTATAACATGCTTGATTTTTTTTTTTTTTTCAGTTTCTGCCTTCATCTTCACTTCACACTCTGGAAGAAAAGAAATTAATCTTTTCCACCTATTCCAGTACCTTTGCCATCTCTCATCATTTCAAAATTGTTCAAGTGTAATTCTGGTTAGATCAAAATTGAGGGCACATTATGACTAAGTGCAATTTACAGATGAGCTATACAGGAAACATTGTTACTATTAATTTCCTGCATACATTTTGTTGGTGGTGGTGGTGGTGATAATATATTCCTAAAGTTAACAACTTTGTTATTTTTATAATTGCTTAATTATAAATGTACGTAATTCACCCTGAGATCTCTGGCAATTGTTTAATCTTTCTTTAAGACATTGAGATATGCAAGATATTCTATAGATTTCATCTTCCTGAAGAAATCTCTCTGAAATCCTCTAACCCATTCCAGGTTCCTTTAGGTCTGATGGTCTTTTCACTGCCATCCTGGGGATTTCCTTGGCTTCATATTTGTTGCCTGGATTCCATAAAATGTATGGTTTCCTCCATACCATGATTCCTTTCTCAGTGTATTCATTCCTTTTGGTGGGAGTGGTTTCTTTAGGAAGCAGGCATGGTAGAATGTTTTTGGAGACAATGTTGAAATATGATTTATCCTACTCTTACACAAGTTTGATAGGTTTGGCTGAATATAGAATTCTCGTTTGGAAATATTCCCTCAAGATTTTGAGGGAATTGTTCCATTGTCTTTTGGCTTACAGTGTTGCTTTTGAAAAATCCCAAATATATTTTGCATGTGACCTACCCCTTGTTCTCCTCCTGCACCTTCTCCTTTGCTTCAATATTCTGAAATATTATGGTGCTGTGTCTTGATGTGAGTCTATTTTAATTCATTATACTGAGCATTTGGTGACCCTTCCCATTTGGAAATTAACACACTACTATTCTGGGATTATTCTTAAATTATGACACTGATATCTTACTGTATTCTTTCTGTATGGAAGTGTTATGATTCAGATCTTAGACCTCCTGGACTAGTCCTCTAATCTTATCTTTTCTTTACTGTTTCCATGTTTGAATTTTTGCTCTAGTTTCTTGGTGATTTCCTCAACTTTATGATGTTAACTTTTTTTACCTCTGCTATCATATTTTCAATTCCCAAGGTTTTCTTTTTCCTAAATGTTCCTTTAGTTTCCTGGAGCGCCTGGGTGGCTCAGCTGGTGGAGCATCTGACTTGATTTTGGCTCAGGTCATGATCTCAGCTCTGCATGGGGCTCTGCATTGGGCACAGAGCCTGCTTGGGATTCTCTCTCCCCCTCTGCCCATCCCATCTCCTCCTTATCTCTCAAAAAAAAAAAAAAAGATAAAAATTCAGTTTCCTGTTCGTCTTTCATCTTTGCAATATCTTCTTTTTCTTTTTCTTTTTTTTAAAGATTTTATTTATTTACCCGACAGAGAGAGAGAGCACAAGCAGGTGGCATAAAAGGCACAGGGAGAGGGGGAAGCAGGCTCCCCGTTGAGCAAGGAGCCTGACGTGGGGCTCGATCCCAGGACCCTGGGATCATGATCTGAGCCGAAGGCAGTTGCTTAACCAACTGAGCCATCCAGGTGCCCCAGTAATATCTTATTTTTCTAATAATATTAATTCTAGCTTTTCAATATATAATTTTACTGATACATATTTGGCATTTATAATTTTCAAATATAAAATCAGAGATATTTAGTAAATTTACCAAGTTGCATAATCATCACCATAAAGCAGTTTTAGAATATTTCCAATACCCCAATAAACCCCATCATGTTCATTAACTGGTTTCCCATTTCCTCCACCTCCCCCTGACTTAGGCAATCACTAATCTGCTTCCTGTCTGCATACATTTACTTTTTATGACATTTCATAACATGAAATCATACAATTTGTATCCGCCTTCTTTCACTGTACTTAGTATTTTTGAGGTTCATCCAAGTAATAGCACATATAAGTAGTTTCTTTCTATGGATAAACAGTATTCCATTGTATGGATATACCACATTTTGCTTATCTGTTTACTAGTTGATGGACATTTAAGTTGTTTCCAAATTTTGGCTATTATAAACAATGCTGCCAAGGACATTTGTATACAAATCTTTGGGTGGATATATTTGTATTTCTCTTGGGTAAATACTTTATTTCATGTTTTGAAATTGTCTTCTTCCTCAATGATCTGCCCTTCTTACATGTTTTTTTCTTTCCTGTTTATTTTGTGCCTTTGTGGTTCATTCTATTTCCCAATATAGGGAATTTTTAGTTGTCTTCTACTTAAAAGTAGGGGACTAATAAAATTTATTGAAAGTTCTGGGTGAGATTTTTTTTATTGAGTTTCAAGGTGACCACCGGATTACTGAATGTCCCATGTCTACATCTTTAGGCATTTCACTTGGATTGTTCGGATTCCCTAGGGAAGATCGCTAATCTGCTGCTGAAGGGTACAGTATACAGAATAGACCTTTCACTTAGCTCTCTGAATTTAGTGTGGTATTATTGCCCTCACCTGTCCCTTCAATCCAAAGAGTATCTGTGTCCTCTCGCCATAGAAACAAACCTTCAATCTTTGCCTGCATGCTACAGCTGTGTGAACTGTGAGGGGGAATGGGAATCTGACAGCCATTTATGCAAGAATACGTTAGACTCTTCAATTCTAATTATTAGATGAAGTTTCTACCTTCTGAAATCGGTGTCTTTCTTTAATTAAAGTAAGAGAAAATTGGCACGTGGGGCAAAGATAAATCACCTGAATTCTAACGCTTGACTTTTCTTGAACCATCTGATATTTGAGAAAGGTGGTGGAATGTATGAGCCCATCTTTCATCTCATGAGAGACATTAAGGTCTTATTCTTTATTTTTACATGATCAGGAAAAAAAATTTTCCTCTTCATACAAAATCCAATGTCTTTGTGTTATTATTTAATTGATGTCCTTTTTAAAAAAAAAATAAAAGATTAACTTAAAGGATATTCACTTTAATGGCACTTTTGTATCTTGTAAAACTCTGATTGAAGATAGACACTGTTCTTCATGTTATATAAAGCCTTTTAAATAAGAAAACCTATAATATACATGTTCTTTTAATAGCAAATCTTTCTCAAGATTAACTTTTATCCTTTCATGTATCAGACTATAATTACTATATAATTCAACAGTTCTATTTTTGCCTTACCAGGAAAGTAAAAGTAGAATTCTGGCTCAACTGTAACACTCAGTTTATTTTAGATGTAGGATAACATTAATTTCTCTGTCTCTATTAATATATTGTGTTGTAAAAAATCTTGATGGTTTCATTTTTTTTAAAGATTTTATTTATTTATTTGACAGAGAGATAGAGAGAGAGAACAAGTAGGCAGAGAGGCAGGCAGAGGGAGAGGGAGAAGCAGGCTCCCCGCTGAGCAGGGAGCCCGATGCGGGGCTCGATCCCAGGACCCTGGGATCATGACCTGAGCCGAAGGCAGCCGCTTAACTGACTGAGCCACCCAGGCGCCCCTTGATGGTTTCATTTTTATCTTTAATTATTTAGGTTGCCTCAATTTTTACACAATAGGCAGAATATAAAATTTAAGTAAAAATATATGTGCCAAAAGATGAATTGAATTCAATATAGGAAGACAGAAGTTATCTTTATTTAACTTAGTTTCCTTTTATCTTCCCAAAGATGTGTGTTTTTCATACAAGCTAGAGTTTGGGGGATTTATAAGCATTTTATTGAAGGATCTTTTTATGTGATGGGAAGAACTGACCAAAATGTAATGTTAAATGCTCTGTGATGGCAACACAATTATTGCCATCAATTATCCTTTCCCTACTATAATGTAAACAGCACACAACAAAGTTCCTTAATAATATAAAATGATGACATGAATATGAACTTGACCAAGGGCAGAATTTACTATGTTCAAATTCACATAGGCTATACATAAGAGCATAATAATACTCTGGTGAATGGAAACTTTCTTTATACTTAACAAGCTCAAATAAGTGGTTAATTGCTTAAGTGTGAAAGCACTTGTCTTCTCTTAACCTTTAATCAAATACTAATTTTTTAGATACAGTATTCTTAAAATTTTAGGCATATCTAGCCAAACTATCCTACAAAGTAGCAGAGATGGCAATAAGGTTCCTTTTAGCATGCCTGATCTACAGTGAAAGTGCTAGAAAGCATCTCAGAAAAACTGAACGATTTCCTGCTGTCCCCAATATTACTTATTTAAATGTCAAACCATAAATTTTAGCAAGTAAACAAAAATCCACTCCTTTGCTCATATGCTTTCTATAAAGCTCTTTTTTGCTATATATGGATTCAGTGATTTTAATATAAACCAGTTTAATGGCTGCATGGACTACTAAAATGCAAATAACAGATCTGAGCCTCTTAGTTAACTTTGCATATGACAAAAATAGATATGGCTAACCAAAATTTTGAATAACTTTAAGATATTTGAGAAGAAAAATATTTCAAGAATACAAACCATAATTTATAGTAAACAATTTTATAAATATTGGTAGGATAGTGTATTTATCCAAAATTTTTATTTCATAAAAGAATCTAATTTAAAAGGTGATGTTTTACCAAGGATATAAAAACTATTTAGAACCACATACTGTGGCCACATCAGTGTGGATGTTTTTAGCTGTATGAAGCCATTGGAAATTTTGTTCCATATTAACAGATTCTAGTTTGCTTTTAAAAATACTGAGCTTTCCGGGGCGCCTGGGTGGCTCAGTCGGTTAAGCGACTGCCTTTGGCTCAGGTCATGATCCTGGAGTCCCGGGATCGAGTCCCGCATCGGGCTCCCTGCTCGGCAGGGAGCCTGCTTCTCCCTCTGACCCTCCCCCCTCTCATGCTCTCTCTATCTCAGTCTCTCTCTCAAATAAATAAATAAAATCTTAAAAAAAAAATCTTAAAAAAAAAAAATACTGAGCTTTCCTCTGGGAAGGTCTGGTAGTACTCCTAGAGTTTTATCTTGGCTTCAGAGTAGTCTTTAATCTAGAGTTTGAGAAATGTGAATTTCAATGCTTACTAACTTTGTTTAACTTCCTTCCAAATGTGTATATGTGAAATAAGGAGTATATTAAAAAGCTATATGGCTTGCCCTGAAAACTGCCCTTACATGTCAGAAGGTTGCTTAAAATTAATTTGCTTCCTGACAATCCAGACATGCAAAATCCTAGACCTACAGAAGGCATTCAGAGCCCAAAGTTCACAAACTCTAGAAGAGTCCCTTAGCCAACAACATTTTAGGGAATTCTGATATAGTTTACTTCAACAAATACTTAAATTTTTTGCCTCTGAGAACTGACACTTGTGTTCAGAGAGCATTCTTTTTCACTTTCCGACTTTTTTTAGAAATCCATTTCCAAGATTAGGAATGGCTATAGTCAATCAGAGTAATCATTAAAACTGGAAAATTTTGTTATTTCCAAACCTCAGATGTAGCAAGTTTCTGAGATTCAGTCCTGTAGATTCCAATGGGAACATCTCCGGTAGAAGAGCACAGCTTCTGGTAAAGTCTGGCATAAGTTCTGATCCACAGGTCATCCTCAGTGATTTTCATCTATAAGATACATGAGTTATTAAAAAAAAAAAAAACCTCAGGGGTTATTTTTCATTTTTTAAAGGCTAAATGTATGAATATTTTGAAATCTCAAAGTGACATTTCATAAGTGCTTATGCATGTACTGAACTTATTTATGGGACTCTACCTTAGCTTATCCCCGGGGTTCCACAAACTTCAGAAGACCAACTACTGCATTTATGGCAGCACAACACTGTGCTGGTTCAGTATCGGTAGACAGTAGTAGTCACTCGTAATTGGGAGGTGTTGGAAAACAGGTGTAGACTTTTTGGAATGTTGCAATGACTACAGCTGCTACTGGAATTTAGCAGACAAGGTCTGCTGATGCTACAAATTTTCAAATGCAAAAGACACTCCAGCACAAAAAGAAATTGTCCATCTAAAGTCCTAATAATGCTCATGTTGACAAAAGGGTGTAACAAAATGAGCCTAGGGCTCCCAGACAGAGGCATAAGTACTAGTCCCCCTTTGCTTATCATAAATGTGAAATGTTGGCAAGTCGTTTCATTGAATACACTTGGATAAAGTATATTCATTTATAAAAAAAAAAAAAGAGGTGGGATTAAACTTAATGGTCACTGTTTTCCTCAACAGTGTGGCATCTTATGTCAGAAACCATCAGTATCAAATGCCAGCTAGAAAAAAAAACACTTGTTCTGAATTTTGTATAGAATGGCTGTTTTCATGATTAATTTAAAATAATGTTGTCTCTGAAAATTTTTTAAAGAACTAAAAAACTGTGAAGATATTCTTTGAGCACATATTAGCCAAAGTACATTATAGATGGATTTCAGAAATATCTATTAGAACAATCTTCTATTCCAGCAAATATTAACTTACGGAACAAAGAAACCCTGATCCTGGAGTAGTGTCCAATCCCAACAGAAGTCTGGTGATAGAAATCATATAATCCTTTACAAATGACTGCAATATAAACAACATATGTATTTATTATGTGTATGAAATGTACAGAATAGCTCAATGAGAACATCTTACCATTTCTAAAAGGTTACTTCTCATAACACATCATTAAACCCCCACAAAAAAAGGAAGTAAAAATCTATCTTCTCAGTGTCTTAAATACACAGGTACAGGTAAATTGTCCACGAAGAAATATGGGGAATAATTATTCACTAGAATATCCTGGACATGCTTAAGTTTTATGTACTATTAGACATGATAAAACAGATTTTTTTTTAAGATTTTTATTTATTTATTTGAGAGAGAATGAAAGAGAGAGAGCATGAAAGGGGGGAAGGTCAGAGGGAGAAGCAGACTCCCTGCTGAGCAGGGAGCCCGATGCGGGACTCGATCCAGGGACTCCAGGATCATGACCTGAGCCAAAGGCAGTCGCTTAACCAACTGAGCCACCCAGGTGCCCCATGATAAAACAGATTTTAATTAGATTTTTTAATAACAAAAAACTATGAGCTAAAATAGAGAATATAAAAAAAACTTGAAAACTGAAATTTTCAATTCCAAAAGGTTTTTTAGGATTAAGCTCTTTGCTAGTAGATTAAATTTCTAATATTTCAGTAAATCTAAATATTAATGAATTAATAATTTAGTATTAAATATCATTATCAGACTATCTGATGTGCTAGTATATAAGATATGTTTTGATATATTGCTAGAACACTGCTCAACAGAGTATTAACAATGCTTTCAATTTCGTGAATTTATTCTTAGTTCTGAGTGAAAAGAAAAACTTTCAACAGATACAAGCACACTTCACCATAACATGTAATAATTATTTCATAGATTGTATGAAATGACTGTCTTGAATTTAATCTTCAAGTGTCAAACAAATGAAAAATTTAAATACCCATCTAGTTATTTTGCATCGCAAATATTTTTTTAATACCTTTTAAATAAATTTACGAGGCTCCTTTGTTCATTACTATTTTACCAACAGCTAGCATCAGAAAACTAAATCCTGCCTTCTAAACAAGAACAAAGGAACCATATCCATTCCCTTTCCTCAGGCCAAAGAAAAGGGCAGTTTGGTTTTGAGGTGTGTTAGTATCCTGGTAGTTATAACATGAACTAACCAGAGGCCACCAAGAGCAGTGGTGACAGGCACTTTTAGGAATTATATCTGATTTCTAATATTTATTTTTAATCAATAAATGAGTACTCTTTATCTGAAAACATGAAACATAACGTATCTTGTCTGACGTCAGGCAAAGCTAAATAAGCAGTTACTACTTTGAAAATTATTGTTCTGCTTCACCCTTTCTGCAGTAGCTTCAGAAAAAATTAACTCCTGTTTGTGTACTTACAACAAAATAACATAAGGTAAAAATGAAGAGAAAGAAAGAACTATTGCATTCCACTTCCGTAGAACAATTCCTCTTCTGTTTAGTCCATCTATTAGACTTTCTCATGAGATTTTATTTAAACATAAGATACCAGGGCTAAAAAATCTGAAAACCACTGGTGCATAATGACATCAAGCATTTGACTGCTATTGACGTAAAATCTTCAGTTTCAGCATCATTCTTCAAACAATTCCTCCCCTCCAATCCCCTCTCTAAGAGATCAGAAGTATGTGTGTGGTAATGGTGTGTGGGGTGGAAGCCCCCCTCTTGGAGTGCCCAGATAATGTGTCTGGAAAGTTTAGGGTGAACAGGAGTGCTTATTCTCCTTTGCTGCGTTTGTTCCTGCACTCATCTGACATAAGCAGATGGTTTGTGACATTGCTAGAAGCATATTCCTGGGCATAATTAGCCCAAAGGCCAGTAGAAAAGCTTTAGCCATCTTCAGATTAGTTTATTCAGCCAAGCATTGCAGAAGAGGGTACATAAAATACATAATCAAAAAGAAAATAGCACAACAAAATGTTCGAATGCTTAATTTGAGATTAAAATTATCAAATAATTTAAAACTCCATGAATATCTGTTTTCTCTTAATAGAAATATTTATAAATTGTCTGATTACTTGAATCAGAGAATATGAAATATTAGTGCTATTCAGTATCTGGTGGAGTTAAAAAAAGATTAAAATATATTGGTGCAAAATAATATCTCTATAAATTTCTTAGCTATGATCAAATGACAATTTTATTTATTTATTTATTTAAAGTTTGGCATTCAGGAACAAACTAAATGGTTCTTAGTTGTTGCAGGATCTTTTTATATTTTTTCTAAAGTAGGTGGTAATTAGCAGATATTTAAAATATGTTTATCAGTTTATTGACATCATTTTGATGTCTTATTTTTTTTTAAATGTGCATTATGAAGAAGGTTGTTTTTTTTTAATATAGTCATTTTGTTCTTACCTTCTTTTTTTACTCTGGTAACATGCTTACAGTAATAAGCAAAATATATTAAAATGTCACAAAAAACACTGTAGGACACTGATGCTAAAGAATGACTAAAAATTATTTCATAGATTACTCTGAAAAATAATCTTTCATTATTCTGAAAAATTTCCTTACACAATGTTTCATAGGCACATGTGTCATTAAATACACAAAATGAAACACTGAATTACTTCTAGGGCCCATTATAAGTTAACAGCTCCATGAGAAACACTAGATGTATTATTCATTTAATAAAATTTAAATGAAATTAGAATAAACATTTTAGAGAGAAAAAAGAAACACTGCATACCTGATAGAGAAGAGTGTCCAACATACTGATGCTAAACACCCTCCCAGCAGCAAAAGGCAGCCGAAACATAAAGGCCAAATTAGAACCTTTCTCTCGTTCTTTCTGTTCAGAAATTTGAAATAGAAAAATTTGTGAGGGCTCTATAATTTATGCTTTTCTGCTTAACTTTTCCTGACATATGTGAAGAAGATATTTTCATTATATAGTTGTTAGGTATGAATGTACATTACTTCACAATTACAGTAAGTATACATAGCTGTATTTTTAATATGTCCCTTTAATGTTTATAAGGAAGGCTAATCTTCTCATACACTAAACATGTATTCACTCTTCTTAAAAAAGTTTTTATTTAAATTCCAGTTAGTGAACATATAGTGCAATATTAGTTTCAGGTATAGAATTTAGTGATTCAACACCTCCATACAACACCCGGTGCTCATCACAAGTGCACTCTTTAATCCCTATCACCCACTTAACCATCCCCCACCCACCTCCCCTCTGGTAACCATCAGTTTGTTTTCCATCATTAAGAGTATTTACTCTTCGTAAATATTTCTGCAAAGGACTTGAGGTAATATAATAAAAGGAACAAACACAATAAAAGCATTTAATAAGATGTAAAAAAAAACAAAGCCTAAAGCCACATAACATTTCATAACACCTGGAAGTTTTGCTTTTGAATATTCTGGATATTCTGAATATATGTAAGGACACAAAAATAGGCAGGTAGAAGCCACCACATCCAGTGGCTTCCAACTCTCTCTCATCTGAGTTTTCATTTCTCTAAATGCCTTTTAAGTTGTGTCAGCCACACCAAACTGCAGATGCAACTAAACTCTGTAAATGCAAAAAAAAAAAAAAAGAAAGAAAGAAAGAAAGAAAAGAAGAAAAGAAAAGAAAAAAAAGAAAAGAAAAGAAAACAGCGTGTTGTGCGTATTGCAGTGTGTGGGAGTTTCTTCTGAAAAATTCTGTTGCTATTATCTTCCATTAATGAATGAAGACATGAGAGCAAATGTTTGTGTAAGATTGTAAGGAGTTTCTTAAGAATCTAAGTTAATCTTGTAATTAGCAAACAGTAATCTCAAAAATGCTGGTTTTATTTGTTGCCAGCTTTACTTGGAAAGATAGATACAGCTAAGCAAATAAAAAAATCAGTCCTTGTTCTTTGAGGCAATGCAAGGAAGCTCCTGTTTCCAATGTAGCAAATTTGGAGGCTCCTCAAGAGAAGGAAAGCCTCCCATACTCAGATTTTAAAACTGTGTGCCAAAGAGTATTACTCAAGGAACGAAAGAGGGCTACTCTTGTTGCTTGTTGTGAAGGCACGAGGGTGACTTGAACCCTAGGCATCCCCTGGACAAACAGATGAGGTTGGGACACAGACTCAGCCCTTCCAAGTAGCAAGAGGAGTTATTCCACCACATCTATCACATCGATGTGGTTGAGAAGACTGTCTAGACTATAAGAATACCCTCACTTGAGATTGTAGGGAGAGAATAAAGGGTAAAATAAGCAAGTGGTGCCCCCATTTTTGTCTGTTTCCATTATATCATAGTATATTCTTTAATTTAGGAGCCTAGGTGTCAAGAATGCTTCGTTTGAACAGTACATGTAGGTCGTTTGTAGATGACTTCTCCATTCCTCCTTGCATGGACTGTTGTTGAGTCAGATTGGTTGTCTGGTGAAAGCCTAAAATTCTTTCCCCAGATTCAGGTTTCATGTCAGTATGGATAACATTCTCATCTTGGAGAATTCACTGTTCTTAATATCAGTTCTGCAAGTCCTCCCCACTCTCTAAATGTCTAGTATGCTTCACACCCTCAGAAAACCCTTTCACAGCCAAGGATACTGCTCTTCTGCTTGTGTGAATAATTCTGCATTTGTGATTTACTCTCCTTTTTTATTATTAACTTTCCTTACAGTAGAGAAAAAACACCAAAGATCTTACAAACACTATTTTCAAGACCTACTAGTTTTAAAGTTACATTAAAAAGTAAGAGCTCAAGTAACTCATTCCATCCTGATGAGAATACATTCCACAATTTCTTTCTTTACTTCTAGATGATGAAGAAGTTGGATTAATTTCTTAAACTGCACTTTATAAGTGCCATTATTATATGTGGGGAAAAAAAGAATTGGAGATAATTTATACTTAGTCTTACTGTCCATTCCAATGTGATATTGTGACAAAATCATTTATCTACCTCTCTGCATCGCAAAAGCAACATACAAGCTAGTTTTATACTTTGGCAATAGATAATCCAGATCATAACTACAGAGGAATTTCATTTGGCCCGCATATATTTACTGATGTCTAATAAGTTCCAACATTTAACATAAAAGCCTAAATTTCTGATTCCTTTTAAATTTGGAAAATCTGATATCATAGGTCATGTCAACAACTGGCCAGAATTGAAAGCATCTGCTTCTTATGAGATTCATCTTTTCTTACATATGATTCACTTTATTTATCACCTAAATGCATGGTCAGGCTCCTGATTTCCACTTTGGACGATAAGATACACAGTTGGAAATGAGTCAAGGGATCTGTTAGCACACATCTTGTTTAAACAGTAACTTATATCAGAAATAACACAGTAAACTAAAAACACATTGACAATGTGTATTAAATTAAGAAAAAAATAGAAGAAAGTTTTGGCTACAGAATATTCCCATGGCTTCATAAAAAATGAAGCTGTGTAATCAAGAAACACTTATCCATGAACTGTTATATATCAAGCACTGAACTAGGTTGGTAGGATGCCGAGGTAATTAACAGAAGATTCCAGTTTTGCAGGTATTCAGTTTTACATAGAAGACAGACTTAAAATCAAGCATCTACAAAACCATGTGATATGAGCCTGCAGAAGTCCAAGTATTAAGGAAGCCTAAGGAGGATGCAGATAGTGTCATACATGAAATGACATCATAGTTAAACCTTAAGAGACAAGTTTGCCAAATAGGAAGAAATCATGCATTCCATATGCATGATCTTATTATTTTTGCTTTTTTATAGAACAAGAGATTTAAAATATTTACACTTTTATTAGCTTCAGTTTGGAGAAAAGCAAACACTGTTCTTTTTTGTGCTTTTATAAAACTATGAAATAAACTATGTGTATTTACTTTTCAAAAATAAAGGTAAGTTCTGTACTATTTAATGATGTTCAAAAGTTGTAACTCAACTCATAAAACACAACTATAGTTTTAAAAATTACTAAAACAGGCGAAATCAACAATAGTCCCCATGATGAAGGAAGGCCTGAAAAACCAAACAGCTTGTGAAATGCTGGTAGCTCGCTGAAAAGAGATGAAGAATTAGAACCAACTAAACTGTGTGCAGAAGCAGTTGGCAGTCCCCATTGGGGGAAATTTTGGAACAGAAAAGGTTAGAAAACAACCTTGACATAATAATTAGAGGAGAAAATCCACACTGTTTGACTAGGTTATCGGTGTAGACGTGATGTTTTGAGGGGTACTTGAAAAAAGAGTTTGCTTTACCTTCATTAAGAATAAAAGCATCATTCAAGAGACTAGTTTTAAGTAAGGAAGCCTATGAGTTTAAGGGTAATATCTAAATATACCCAAGTCCTTGGAAGATAAACAAAGGGTGCATACATTTCTTGTGGAAGTTTTATGACATGAAGGGCTGTCGATGAAAATTATGTCATGATTTTGAAAAACTAACAGGAGTTCAAATGAATGACTCATTGCTAAGTCTAGACTATTTTTTGGTTTTCAGACTACTTCCAAAGGATCGTTGCATATGTTTTGTTCCTAAAAAACTGATTAAGGGGGCGCCTGGGTGGCTCAGTCAGTTAGGTATCTGACTCTTGATTTAGGCTCGGGTCATGATCTCAGGGTCAGGGGATCGAGCCCCACACTGGTTCATAGACAGTCATCTTCTCCCTGGGTCCTCACATGGTGGAGGAGCTCTTTGGGGTCTCTTTTATAAAAGCACTAATCCCACTCATGAGGGCTCCACCCTCATGACCTACTCACCTCCCAAAGGCCCACACCATCACATCAGGGCCTAGGTTTCAATATATGAATTTTGGGGAGGGACACAAACATTCAGCCTATGGCAACTTTGGACATATTTATGAAATCATAATACTATGCACATTCTTAAGAGATAAATTTACATATTAAAATAATTATCCACATAAATAACATTTTATCACTCCTCTAGAGTGGATCAGGTAGTGCTTTTCCATATTTAAAGGAAATAGAAACTAATATCAGTATTCTCTTCAAATTCTTTCTGGACAGCCATGGGAAAAGGTAAATATTTTCTTAAAAACGGGATAAAAAAATTTCCTAATGAATCAAAGCCAGTGTAGGCAGATGGCACCAAACTCCATTCAGCCATTCTAATACTATGATTATGAATAAAAGGTAGTCCAACTTGTTTGGACAGAAAAAAAAAGTAAGGTCAAGTGTTTTTGTTTGTTCCTATATATCTATGCCTCCCATCAAATTATAAATTCCATGTATTTATTCTGTTGGTAACCTCTAGCACTGAGCAAGGTATTTGGCTCATAACAGGTGCTCGGTAAATATTTATTGGTTTGAATTTAAACTGAGAATATATAGAATTTGCTACTTGTTTACACAGCGAATATATTAAAAAATAAATCTGAGAGTCTCACTTATTTCTCCCAGATGCAATCTCCAATTTTTATCATTTTGCTCTGTCATTGACTACAAAGTGATATGATTTACAGACATGACTCTTTGCATTCTGACACCAATTCTTTGACACCAACTGGATGTCCTACAATTCAATTCAATTATGACACTACCCAGAGTTGGCACAGACCCCACAGGTTAAGGGGCTCAGTCCCACAAGATGACTCCCATTTCAGACACCAGCCACAAGTCCCAGATGTCTCCAAGACAACTGTACTTCTGTCCAGACTGCTATAAACTTGGGGCTTCCCACAACTCCCTCAGTTTTGATAATTTGCTAGAATGTTCACAGAACTCATGAAAATGCTATACTTAATGATTATCATTTTATTTATAAAGAATGAAAATAAATGGCAGATAAAAGGTACATAGGTCAAGTCTGAAAGGATCCTGGGCACAGTAGCTTCTGTCTCCATGAAGTCAGGATGCACCACTTTCCTGGTGCATCATTATGTTCACCTACCAGGGAGTTCTCCAGGTCTTTTTTTTTTCAGAGTTCTTATCAGTTTCATTATGTAGACATGATTAATTAAATCATTGGCCACATGATTAAACTCACGTCCAGCCCCTCTGCTGTCCCTGGAGGTTTGAAAGGTGATGAAGACGTTAAAGTTTCAATGTTCTAATCACGTGGTTACTTTTTCTGGCTCTCATCTTGAAGCTACCCAAAGGATCCTCCATGAGTTGCTGCCTTAGCATAAAATCAGGTACAGTTGAAAGATTGAATAACAAAAGACACTCCTATTACTCATAAATTCCAGGGGTTTTTGAAGCTCTGTGTCAGGAACCAGGGACAAAGACCAAATATATATATCACACTATTCATCTCACTTTTCATTACTTTGCTTCTTACATCAGTGTGTAATTACCATATGATAGCTCAAGTGTAATTATGATCATTATTGGGGAATGGTGATAGTTCAAAAGCAATTTTTTAAAGCAAATTGTGCCATAAGCATGAATAAAAGACATTTTTATAAAATGCATCAAAACAAGAGATGAAGTAAGTCTTTATAGGGAAATGAGATGAAAAAGTCTCTTTTTCCTACTGATGTCCTCCTCTTCTCTGTTTTTTATTACCTGTCACATTTTCCATGTCCACTTAGCTCATACACTGTGTTTCTGATGCCTGCTACACCTATTTTTTTAGAGGAAGTGTCAATGACCCAACATAACCAATGACCGAACATGGGAAGTACTTTTGGGAAAACAATGGTGGTGATGGGAATATCCAAGACAAAAAAGGATAATATAAAACAAAACAACTCAAGAACAAAAGTGCACAACAACAAAGGGAAAATGCAAGCTAAAGCTCAGATGTTCAGAAAATGTTTTGACAAATTTCATAAATTTGTGGTATATTGCACGTGACAGAGAATGTGGACTGTCTACCAAAATCCATTGCCCTATTCTTCATAGGCATATGACTGGACTACATTTCCTAGTCCCCCTTGAAGTTAGGTGTGGCCAAAGGATTGAGTTCTCGCCAATGGCATATTAGTGGAAGTCTGTGTGTCACTCCCAGACCTGATCCATAAAAACTTCCATCTGTTTACTATTGGTGTGTATATACTGTTATTTGCTGCCTTTAGTTGTACATTTCAAGAAGACAGTAGCTCAAGCAAGAATTATTTTCAAGTAGAGACTAAAAATAAACAGGGAGCTCAGAGATTAGGAGCCTCTAATATTTAAAAATTGTGCACTTCTGGGGCGCCTGGGTGGCTCAGTTGGTTAAGCGACTGCCTTCAGCTCAGGTCATGATCCTGGAGTGCTGGGATCGAGTCCCGCATTGGGCTCCCTGCTCAGCGGGGAGTCTGCTTCTCCCTCTGACCCTACCCCTCTCAAGCTCTCTCTCTCTCTCATTCTCTCTCTCAAATAAATAAATAAAATCTTTAAAAAAAAATAAAAATAAAAAAAATAAAAATTGTGCACTTCTAAATGCCAACAGGAGAGAAAACTGAAACAAGGCACTGAACAACAAGGTCCAACCCAGCACTATTGTCTTAATAACCTCAAAGGTAGCTTCCAAAGAGATAGAGAGATGCATGGGTTAAGAAGGCAAACAAATAAAGAACTTAAAAATTATATTTAAGAAGGAACTTTGGGGATCATCTGGTCATAAAAATTTATGGAAGTAAGTATACCAGAAGTTTATCAAGTTTTGAAAGAAATTAGCAGACTCCTCTAAGAAATCTTTAGACTTTAAAAGTTTAGGGGAAAAATGCTTTCATAAGCTTAAAAATTTTTAGATTTTTTTCAAACTTGCATACGCAATAAGCAGGATAAAAATTCACACAGGCTGCAGGAAGTATGTACTCCCAAAGTGACATGGATTAAAAACAGCTCAGGAAGAAGCTTGAGGTGACACAAAGGTCACATAAAACAACAGACAAGGGAATTCCTCGAGACAGCAAATCTAAAAAAATAATCAAGGAATAATCAAGGAATTTCCTTTTCACAAGAACAGACAGGGGTCCTCAACAATCATTCATTCATTGCTCACATCATTGTCACAGACCAGTGATCCTTCTGTGCTCTCAGTTCTCTCCTTTTCCTAATGAAATTTATTATTGTGGATATTCTTCAGTGAGTGGTCTCTTCCAGAGAGTTCTTACAGATAATCACTTCCAATACCAGTGGCAACGAGTGTTCTATTAGAATTCAAGGTCTACCAGGAAACCACCCAAACATAATCATCATACAAGTAAACCAGCCAGGGTCAATGCAATCTAATCTTCCACACTCGTTCTAACAAATTCTAGCACTTCTTAAGTTTAAATGAAAACAACTTAGTGTCAAAAAAGTGTGTCAAGCAGCCGAGCTGTTGTTTGTTTTGTAATTCAAAACCTTGATTATGTTTCTAAAGGTGAAGGCTTTATCTATGAAGGTGAAAATGCATCTAATTATAGATAGAATAAAAGGATATTCATAAATACGTTTGAAAGATTAAAAACCTACCTATTCCTCAGCCAATAATAACTTTGGAATATTATTCAATACCAGAAATAAAGATCAATTTCCCAAGCCTAAAAATATCTCCTTGTATCCAGACTACAAATACAGAAAGATAATTACTAAGTTAGCTGTATTTGTATCAGATAAAAAGCACTGATTGGAAATGAACAGTTACTATATCATTGATGGCACATATGTTAGTTTATTAGGGCTGCCACAACAAAGTACCACAGACTGGGTAGTTTGAATAGCAGAAATTTATTGTGTCAGAGTTCTGGAGGCTGGAAATCTGAAATCAAGGGGTCAGCAGCATTGGTTGCTTCTGAGGGCTGTAAGCGAAGGATTTGTTCCAGGCTGCTCTCCTTGGCTTGTGGATGGCTGTCTTCTCCCTGTTTCTCTTCACATAGTCTTCCCTTTATCTGTGTCTGTTTCTGTATCCAAATTTACCGTCTTTATAAGAATGCCAGTTGTATTGGATTAGGGCCCACATCAATGGCCTTCTTTAATCTAATTACCTCTATAAAAACCCTATCTTCAAATAAGATCACATTCAGAGGTACTAGAGACTAAGACTCCAACACATCTTTTTTGGGGGGAGGAATACCATTTAAGCCATTAACAGCACTAAAGTCTAAAAAGTTTCTATGTGACAAAATCCCTATTTCAATGGATAAAATGGTAAGAACTGAATTGAAAAGAATTTTCTATGGCTTTATAACCTCCAAACCAACTGGTTTCAATTCCAAGTACCCAAGCCCCTCTACTCCTTAATAATTAGAGAATATACTGAATTCCTTTACTCTTTTAAGGAAATATCTAGTATATGTAAGAGTAAATACAAATCTAAAAAATAAATGAATTTCCCTGATGCCAAAAGAGAAGAAAACTCCCTTCTTCCTCTTCTTTTTCCTAGAGCATTTCCTTTAGAAAACTTATGAATGTAAATCCTTTTTATGTCGCTTTCAGAGGGATGCAAACCTTTTGAAAACCTGAATAATCTCTAGCCAGTTTTGTATCTCAGTGAAGTCTTTCTTGGAAGCCTTGGGACTATCTTTCTGAAATGCGAGCATAAAGCATCCTGTCTTTCTGTCTTTTGGGGATGTTAGTCTAGGTATCTGGCTGGAAGTTGTAACTTCTTGCTTGTTGCAAAGATACAAGAAGTTTTATTTTTCCTTTACATTAAGACAATTAACATGTATGCAAGTGATGGTATTTGCCTAGCTATATAAAAGAGTGAGATGCCTTTCTATTTTTGTAATCTCTTTAGTGGATTTCTTAAGATGTATATCACAGTCTGGTTTAATGCTTATTCAAGTAAAATTTTCCTACATTTGTGAAGAGGATTTCTAGGTTGGTAGAAGACTTTATTTTTAATTAATTCCCAACAAGGGACTTAATCTCATATTGTTCTTCTTTTTCCTTAATGCAATAGACACACAATAATATAGACATACACACTCAACACTATTGAAAACATCTTCCACAATTATGACCTTGAAACATCCACTCACTTGGCGTAAAATTGAATACACAGAATGGAATATTTATTAGTGACATCCACAGTAATTTATAATTATGTTTGTAGTACCATTTATTTGAATACTGATTATATGCCAAAACCGGGCTAAATGTTTTGGATAGATCATGTGGTGTAATCTTTGCAATAACCTTATTATTTAGCTATCACCACTATTACTAGAGAAGAATCCCAAAGCTATCAATGTGTAAATAATTTAGCCAGGTTCCATTCCTAGAAAGTAGTAGAGAAATGGGCCCATCTGACTCCAGAGCCTATACTCTTCATCACTAGGTAATCCTAGTTTGCAGCAAAGGAGACCCATCAGATACCATGTCAGCACTGATTCCAGCTGGATTCCTGATAACTGGGTTTGCTTGCAGGTGCTGAGCCAATCTAGCCATGCTTGCCACCCTTTCCATGTTGTTAAAGCCGTGGGGCATAATGGAAGTTTTCTGTCCTGAACATAACGTCCTTAAGATTCTCTTACTGCACTGACTTGATAGCTGTATAATCTTGGAAAAGTTATTTTACCTGTCTTACACTCAGGTTCCTCTTCTGAAGGCAGTGCCTAACAGCACCTTAACTATGACTACAAAGGAACCATGGGAAGGCTCTGCTAACAACATATGTGACCGGCTCTGACTGAAGATGGAAATCAACAAACCAGAGTGCAGTAATGGCCCTTGTTCAGCAATATGTCTCCTAGCAATTAGGACAATGTTGAGCATAACAGGTAATCAAAATCACATGAAAAAATGAACTAACCAAACAACAATAACAAATGTAAGGCATCGTTTTCTGTACGTTTTATATTGTCATAAACAATAAAGATGGCATAGATTTAACACATTTTCACATGAATAAGATTGAATCTTATTGATTTCTCTTACATCAGATTCTTCCAGTATACTAATATCAAGTAAACGCTGGATGCAAAATCCCATTTATAGCCACACTGAGGCTAGACATTAAGAATGGAAACCACACCTTTCTGGCCATATAACATGACTTTAGAATCCTACTTTGTCCATTCACATTACCTTGTTCCCTTCCCAAACCTAATCAAACCCCCATTCCAAAGACCCTCATTAAATAAGATTTCCTAGACTCAAGAAACTTTGACTTTGCTTCCCCAGTTCTGAAGCATTGCCAAAGCTCTCCTGAGGTGATGGTCTCCCTTAAATAAGTAAGCAGTTAACTCAGCTTTGTCTCAGATTGTGTTGGTGACATTTGGGAAGCTAACTTTCAACAAAGCCTACAACTTTTCTAGGGCCTTAAGGATTATTTTAAACTGCAAAGCCCTCTATAAACACAGATTTCTTGATATAGCACTCATGATATTAACAATATAACTGACATTATAAGTGAGCATATGCATTCTTGTTGCATTTAGCTCTTTCATAGATCATGCTTTCGATTTATAATAAATGACAAGAGAACAAGATATTTTCATTATGTTCACTTGTGATACAAATGGTTCAAATCCATCAATTCACATTAAGAAATTGTAAACTAAGATTTTAGATCCAAAATAAGAATTCAAAACAGCATTTTTATTTTTACTACCTCATAGCATTTCTTTCTACAATAGGAATTTCAGAGTTACTCCTTCAGGAGAAATAGTTAAATGCAACTTCCTTAATATGAAGTCTTACCTTTTCCAGTTTTGAAAGAGCAAGAGAGTAACAGTCTTTGGCTCTGAATTGCATGAATCTCATGTTGGCTGGGTGAGTAAGTTCTGTGATAATACTGAGACTGGAAAACAACCTACGTTAAAAACAAACAAACAAAAAATTTGCATTACACTAACAGCAGCAGGCATTGCCACATAAACTGTCCGTACAATGCAAGAAAAATGGAACACTATTTTCCAAAGAATATTTTAACCAACATTTTAGCACTAGAAGAAAAATAAATTTAGTAATTTGGCTTTTATTAGACATTTCTCTCTACAATTATGAAATGGCATAGAAGAGAAACTCATGAAGCTGATATAAGAAGCTACAAGGTGACTTTGTGGATAATGTTAAAATAGAAATTTGTAAGATGAATATGCTGATTGACAAAGATATCATGTGATGAGCTTATTGTCCATAATATGAGTTCTTTGATCTTCTAAGATTCCCTATTCTCAAAGTATGCAATTTTAAATGTCAAATCTTGCTACCATGAACTTCTGAGAAGAGAAAATAGTTCAGCTGAAATAACATTTCATTATAATGAATTGAGGCCAAGGCTCAATTGATAGTGTTATTCTAAAGGATCCTGAGTTTTAACCCCATAGCTTTGCATTAACTTTCTTCCTATTCACCTCCTTCCCCCAAAACACACACAAACACACACACACACGTGCACACATACACACATGATAGTAGTTGTCAGATCATAACTTCATTATTGTTATTTTTACTTACTGAAGGCAATATTTAATATCTAAGTTAACAAGTCATTTTCAAGTATTTGTGATTGGACAGCTCTGGTCTCCAGGACATAAAAAGAAGTATAAAGTGAAACTCTTGCCTTTAAATTAGACCCTACTACCTACAGAGAACTACAAAAATTTATAAATTATAAGGCTGTACATATTTTTCTAGGGGTGATAAATATGGCTGCCTGAGTCTTCACAGATTATGTAGCATTAAGACACCAGTGAATGGATAGCTTATGAGAAGCATCTAGGACAGTGCTGAGATATAAGGCTAGAAAAGTAATTTGTGAGAAAAACATAGTTGCAAACCGACAAAAATTTATTTCATCTTTTGGGAAATTTTCATCTTCTCTGAGAAATACAGATTTTTATCTTTCATAGATATTATTATTCTAATTTTGTATGCATTTATGATTACTTGGATGATATAATCCTTTTCTAACACATTATATCACATTATATATATAGCTATATATTTGAGGTTGGAGTAAGAGTGAGTGGTAATATGACGGAGTGACCTGGTCATTGTACTTAAATGACTTAGAGAGTGGAAATTAGATAGAACCAAAAAAAGTGCATATGATGTACCATTTCTGTTCTGTATAAATGAATCTGTACCATTGTTATTTTAAACTGAGAAAGTGAATGCATTTATCTAAGTCTGCCATCTAGTGAAAATCTGTAACTAAAAATACATAAATAATGAAATGTTTTATTGCATTGCCTTTTATATCTACAAAGTATTACTTACATTCAATTATAATACATTTATAAATTTGGTTCTGAAATAGATTTAATTATATATCTTTAAAATACTAAACTATAAATCTATTTCTGGGCCTTAACATGGCTTAAAACACATTCTGAATATAAGACATTCTAGAAATAAAATGACATAAAAAGTCTATCTTCCCCAGGTATGAGGATAATAATAAAGCAATATTATAGTTGAAAAATGATATAGTTTTTTCTATTTAAAACTTTTCTACAATTAATTTATGTTCTGATTGAGAGATGTAAGTATCATTGTGGAGATGTGCAAAATCTCTATGGAATAGTTCTCTGCCTGAATTAATTTATTCAAAAAGTATTTTTGACAGACATTCCCAGGTATGCTAACCAATACAGAGATGAAAAACACACTATATACTCTATTTCCCAGACTACTGGGAGAACTCTGAGACTAGCTGCAATTACATATTCAAGCAAAACAAACATAAGTACATACAAATCTGGGAAATGTTTACAATATTTTAATAAAAATACTGAGCTAGTGTGCTACACTATAAGTTTTGATCTGTTGTGGTGGCTGGGAATGATGTTTCTGAGTAATGGGGGGTATACATTAATATATAGGTACACACATACACTTAGATACATGAAACACTAGTTTTAGACTACAACTGACTATCAACACGAAAATAAATATGAATATATTTTTTTACAAATACTTTTTAAACACTTTAGGTCTGAGTCCAAGTTAGTAATAAATGAGACTATAATAAATATCAGATATCTCCTGTATTTAAATCTATCCATGTAAACCAATCAAAATAATAAAAAATATTTGTATACTATATAAAGGAATCATTCTTGTATTTATACATATTCATTATCAATATTTTCAATTATGTCATTTTCCATGTGTATAGGTATGTTATTTCCTCAATGAGACTATGACTACTTGTGCCAAGCTGAAGACAATATTCCCTTTTTTATTTTTTATTTTTTTAGCTTGCCATTTATGCTCTTAGCGTCCTGGAGATGCAAGTCTTCTAAATGAGCAGCTCTCCCCACTCTTACTTTTCCCCCAAACCACTTTTCACACTGTAGCTAAAACAATATTTTAAAACTCTATTCCTGTCATGAAGATCAACTTGTTACAAAGCTCTGCAAAGCCATCACCTCAGAGCCTTTGGCTAGGCTGCCCCCATGTGGAATGCTCTCCTCTTCTCTCTGCCCACTTTGTCTATCTTGCAGAAACAGATTATCAATTTCTCAGGGAGGTGTTCCTTGATCCACTGGATGAGATCATATATTCTTGTTGTCTGGATCTATATAACATTCTACTTTTTTTTTCAGTAGTTGCCACACTTCTCATTCTCCAGTTAAAATTTTTTTTTAAAGATTTTATTTATTTCCTTGACAGAGAGAGACAGTGAGAGAGGGAACACAAGCAGGGGAGTGGGAGAGGGAGAAGCAGGCTGATGCGGGGCTCGATCCCAGGACCCTGGGATCATGACCTGAGCCGAAGGCAGACGCTTAATGAATGAGCCCAGGCACCCCTCTCCAGTTAAATTTTTAAATGACTTGTTTAATATGTTCCCAGCGTAGACTATCAGCAACCCAAGGCCAGGAAGCCTTAATCACTCCTGATCACTATGTCTGCCTTCAGCACCACGGCAGCCATAGAGATAGCATCCTGTATAGTCCCCAAACTTACTAGATGCCCCATCATACCACGTGAATAAATCACAACTGCAGGTGTTTGTAGAGGTCCTCCTGACCTATACGGGGTTAATGCGGGAATTTCTCCGTTCCAAACAGATCACAGATCCATGACTTGACTGAATGTTTCCACTGATAGAGCACTAGTTATCTTAGCAGTTTGATCAGCTAAATTTTAGGGGGGGGAAAGCAAAAACAAAAATATCTTCATATTAAAACAAAATCAGCCCAAGGGACTTTTGAACTAAGTCACTTCTAGACTTTTACAATGCAGATAAATCAATGCTAAATAAATTAAATAAAGAGACCATTAGACTGAGGAGGTCCTAATACTTTAGCAGGCTACTTAAGCAAGCCAACATCTCAGCCTGTAAATGCCTCAAGGCTAAGAAATCAAAACCAAAGACAACCAATCACAGTCAACTAGGCTTTCTCAAATAATACAACCTCTTAAGCTGTTGCCAAATAATTTCCTTGCTTTGCTTCTGCCTCTTCTCTGTAAGTCCCTCACTCCTGTCCTTGGAGTGTTTCTAACCACTTCCTATCTGGCACTGCCAAATTTGAACTGATTTTTACTCAGATAAACTCTTAAAATTTTTAATATGCCTTAGTTTGTCTCTTAACATTAACAAGTATTTACATTTGTACCCATTCTGTATTAAACTAATGTTTAACTATCCTGTGTGCTCTCTAGAAAAATATCTGCTTCTCAACTTCTAGAGAAAGTTTTCTCATCTTCCTTTTCCTGAAGCAGACTTAGGCCGTTGGTTGGAATCAGCCATTTTTTTCCTATATAGGATAGAATGAGCCAGTAAGTTGTCTTCAATGTTGCTTTTTTCCCCCGTTAAATGAGAATAATGAGAGATGCCGTTGACATGCCAAACATTCCCAAAGTAGAGCACTTTGATAGTCCGACGTGGCCATTTTGAAGCAATTGTTTTTAGTTCAAGGCATATTTTGGCATGGTTGTTTAAATTTAGTTTAGATATTAACACTTGTTCAAAAAATTGTAAAAACAGGCAATATTTTCAAATATACCAAGTACTTCTTAGGTAAAAGTTTAGCAAGAGAAACTTAAATTTTAAAGTGAGGACCTGCTTTTCTTTCAATTTGGAAAATTGCACAAACTTCAGGAGTGCTCATCAAATTTTTGAGCGTTGAAACTTTGTATGCCAAGCTCTATACTCTGGATCTGGAAAATGAAATGCTTCCTGAGTGGATTCTCTGGAAGAAACATGCAGGGGCCAAGCCAGCAAATCCATAATTGCCACACTGGATAAAGACACACTGAACTGTATAGTCCAGTTTTCAATTATAAAACTACATTTACGTTATAAACGCAATTCCAGATGAAAAGGAATTCTCCCCATGCTCCCAACTCTCCTCTAACTCTTCCTAAACCCCACCCCCAACCCCACCCCCAAACATATTGCTAGTGGATTAATGAGATTCTCCTATTTTTGCCTTTGGTCTTTTGGGACTGAGTACCTCTGAGAGGTTCTTGGACAATCTGGAAAGAATAAAGGCCTGCCAAGGGAAGCTGTATGTCCTAGTTAAGCAGGGGTTCAAGTGATCAGTTTGAGCCTCTGAATAACAACAAATTTAACTTTATTCCAGACTGGCCAAACAGGTGATACTAATTACATCAATAACTCGTGAATTAGAGCACCGTTACTTTCATTTCATACTTGAATTCCATCTCGTTCTTGTCTCCTGGGCTCTGATACAAGCACAGATTGAAGATTTTTCTAACATATTCCTTAGGTCGTTTCAAAAGCTGAAAATGTAAAAGTGAAAATGCCCCCACAGCAAAATGGAATGTCAAAATACTCAAGTTAAAATGGCGTGGGCCCAAAGAGCTACACGGTCCTTTACAAACGCTAAAATAAAATGTAGCATTCGTCCCATACAGAGCAACAGCATAAGGTCATCTTAAGTTGCTGAATGCGTACAGATGCCAAGCAGATTAGAATTTGGTTCTCCTCTGAGGAAATTAATGCTGTTCATGAAGATATAAGGACTAGCTGAGATATTTTAGAGATAAAATTATTGAAATAAATTTCTAGGCCCAAGACAGAGCTTCTCCTGCTGGGTTGCCATGTCAGCAAACCAAAACTTAGATAACTTTTGTGTCTCTGTGATAAAATTAATTTGCATATCAGGACCCACAGAACGGAGGCTGCCTCAGTGCCCCAGCCCACATCACAAATCTAAACTTAAGTCACATGTATTTACAGTAAATACCTATTAAGGAAACCTAATATACACTAATCTCAATCCTCGAATCAGCTTTAGCTAGCTCAGCTTATGCTAAAAAACAGGACCTGCTAGTCTGACCAGGAAATGCCTGACCTCCTAGCCCATCATGCTGTTTACACGGTGCCTCTTCTAACATTCTATAAATCTTGCTCTTGCCCAAAATCTCTCCAGAAAAGTGTTCCACCTTGTGAAGCACTGTACTTCTCCAATCCACAGGTTGTTTTCCCTTGAATAAAGGCTATCAAGCTCGTTACTAAATCGTTTTAGTTTTGTCATTTGATACCCGTAAATGCTCCACTTGACCAGAAACAAGGTATACCTAGTCAGCCAATCCCCAAATGCCAAGCCAACTCTGGACTCTACACTTATTTCTTTGTTCCTTGTGCCTTACTCATTTTCTGTTTTTCTCTTTCTTGTTCCTTGTTCTTTATCCTATGGAGTCTTACCCTTTAATCCTAAATAGCCTGGTATCCAACCACTGTGACTAGATTTCTGGTTGCCTATTGTTCACTTATGAGGATAACTGGATTCTACCTCTGGAATTAGTCATCTGTCTGTAAGGAATTTCATGCAGGGTAGTGGGCAGAGAACCTGAAAGAAAACTAGGAGTGGAGGAAGGGAGAATGGGAAAGAGAGTTGAGATTGGTATTAGTCCACAGCAGATAATCAGTAATTATCTGTTTAGGGTTTCAGCTAAGGAGTGATTATAATGATTGATCTTGGAACTTAATCTGGTAAGGAGGGAAGAAAAGCTCTCAGGTGACTAAGGACAGTGAAAATGTATTTGAACCAGTGGATAGTAGGTTCCAGTGGAGACACAGGACTGTTAAGAATTGGGGGTATTAGAAGAAATGAAGTAGAAAATAAACAGTAGTACTCATAGACCTGAATGAAATTGAGACGATGGTGGGGATTATTGGTACTTCAAGGGAAAGGCTGTGACCAGAACAGGTGGCTATAAGGTAAGATATTGAAAGTATCGTCTACATAGAATTGTTGAAATCATCAAGAATGATGGTAGATACAGGGTTGTCAAGAGTCACAGTGAATCAAGAACCAAAATCTTCAAGGAATGTGGGAATGTGACCTCAAAAGTGGTAACTGACTGCACCTATAAAATGAAATGACCAAATCTGCATGATTTTGGTCATTTGTCCATATAAATAACATTTCGTACATCATGGGGCTCTATCAGTGTCTTACTTTTTTATTTTATTATGTAAGACTAGTCTAGTTTAGCATGCATTGACCAGCAGCTTAAGGACTACTCTATTTAAAAGTTTCATAGAATTTTTTTTTTCCTGAAAAATATTGTTATGTACTTAGTGAAATGATGATAATGCCACCACACATGTATCTGCTCTTAGTTGGTCAGTTAGTTTTAAAAGATTAGAGCCTTTGCACCTTTCAGTAAGATGGGGATTTATTATTATTTATTTATTATTATCTTGAAATCAAAATAACTCATTCATAGACTATATAATAAAAGCCAAATCAAATCAATTTAAACTTTATACCATAATAAAAAATAAACCATAATAGAAATAATTTCCTGGTAAGTTGAAAATTAAAATGGTATGTTTAATCAAACAGACCAAGGATCCTCTCTTGTTAAAAATGTAACTAGCTTTGTCATGCATGGAACCAAAAAGTATGATTTCACTTTGTTCACTGGCTATAAATCTCATCCCTCTGAATTAATTTTCCACTTATAACTTCTTTTTTCATTCTCTAGAGAAAAAAAATTACTTACATGTCTGTCATATTTTAAACATGTGCTATGTGACCTTTAAATGTACTATTTCATTTAGTTCAATAACTAGTTAGCTATATTCTAAATGAATTGCCACATTACAGTAACTTTAGAGGGTACATTTTTCTTCTTCTGGAATAAGAGGTTCTCACGCAAGTTCAGAGTAAATTTTCCAGATGCTGTGACAGATTATTCACCTACTTAATTTCTGGTCCTTACATTAACACCGCAAGAAGGGTTAATTATTTTCCACATGCATTTTATAGATGAGGGAAACTGAATTTCTATGAGGTTAAGAAACATACTTAAAGTCACATAGTGTCTGCTGGAACCTCGGGGATAGAGGTTCCAGATGAAGTTTGTTGCTATACTGTTCCAAAGTCTGGTTTTTCTATTCTGTCACATGAAAGTGATCATGATAGTGCTAATAATTAGTCACTAACATTCATTGAGTAACTGAAAATGACCAGCCATGTGCTACAGCATTATATATTTTTAAATCCCAAACAACCTTGTGATTAAGACATTGAGGTTTAGAGAAGGAAAGTAATTTGCCTAAAATCATATAATAAATAATCAACTTAAGTGGTACTCACATCTAAGCCTTCTCTTCTGAATTCTGAACTCAAACAACAAACTGATAATTACCCTCAATATATGCTTTGCTACAATATGAAAGTATAAAGGTGAAGCAAGGGAAGATGATGAAGGAGTTCAGATTGTTTTATTTACTTCCATAATTTGGTAGCTCAGATATTTTCTTTAGACTCCCACAAAACTCAGAAAACTAAAATAATGATCTTTTAGATATTTGCATTTTAAAATGATTTCAGAAAGAACCATTTCAAGTGACAGAGATGTCTTCATTTATAGGTAATTTTGACTTTGCTTATAACATGGACTTTTCTCTGGTTTTCATTCTTACCCAAAGATAAGCATAATGGAAATTCCTATCTCAGTAAGTTTAATAAATGAAAGACAGGAAAATAGTGAGGATAAGGTCATGACTTGGTTCTGAACATGGGTAAATTATCTGTTCACAGTCTTACAATATTTCATTCTTAGTAATCCAGATTGTAAATGCATACTTTTGGCCACTGCCAGGCATAAAACCAAAATTAGATCATGCATGGTCTCTCATAAATCTTGACTGCAACTGCACAGGATTTAGAATTTGTTATTGTTAAACTATATCAGAAAACAGATTTGTTATTCTATTTATTTTTAAAAGAATGACCCTGAGTTAAAAATTAACCATACGGTGCCAGTATTGGAGGCTAAATAAGCACTTGTTTTAGGATCAAATGAATGAATATAACTTCAGCGTAAGTGTCTCATGTTCATTTCTTATATACAGAGTCAGAGTCAAATATTTCACCAATATTTAGTAGTAAGTAAGCCACAGGGCTGAGTTACTGAGACATTTACCTGAAAAGGGTCTGCACATTTACAATCGTTTTGGCGTCTGCCATGTAGTCTTCCTCCGCACTCATGGTACTCTCCTTGTCCACAACCACCATGTTGGCAGCAAAAGTCACTCCACACCTGAGTAAATCATCTAGGCTTTGATAAAAATCAACAGAGAAGAATGGACTTTCAATAAATCACCATACTAGGATCAGTGCTTGCTTACCCACTGGACTTTGTATAGGCTGCCCTTAGAGACGGCTTTCACACAGTTTGCCCTGGCAGATAGATGTCGATGGGAATTAAAATACAGTATTCCCTACTGACATGAAATAATTTGTATTTTTGAGCTGTTCATGTTTCATTAGATCTCAACCATTTCAAAGCATTATGCGTTAAGAATTTTTATTTAATATTTACTAATTATATAACTAAACCATGAAAAACACCCATTTTGCAATCAAATAGAGTTAAAGCATGTTAGAACTGTGTTTTTATGGTTAGAACACTACTTCAAAGACATGACATTTATATATATTTTTAATCCTTATGATACTTTTGGTAAAAGTAGAAATGAGTACTTATATTAATTTAGATGGTCTAGCCCAACAAAGAAATATTAAACTGTGGTTTATTTTTAAATGTGTATTATTTCTTTGTGTAAAGCTATGTGTTAAAGATTGGTTCTACACAGCCACGAGCATGAAAAATATATAAATATCAGCTGTATTCAAACTTACCATTCAGTCAGCCTAAAGTTTTTTGAGCCAGTGATTTAATAACCTCATTTCTTTGATTGCGTGAAATAACTGCTAAACCAGGATAGAAGTTCCTATGAATTATAATAGTCTTCTCCCTTATCACCGATAAACACTATCGTTCTCCCATCGAATTAAAAGAAAATGTTGCCATTAAAGCTGAAACAAAGAAACCACTATCTCCCTGACTCTGCTTCATAAAACTAGAAAAATATAACTGAATCAGATAAAGGAGACTAAACTTGAAGGAGTGTAAGAATGTCCTAAGTACAGAGTTGACTGAAGACAGAGAATTGGGCTAATTGATGCCCACATGTTCTGATTTAAAATAGGAAGTGGAGAACTTAAAGAAAAGTAGTTCTTTTAGATTCTTAAATTGCAGGCCAGTTCCCTGAGGATCTTTTTCCAAGCATATGATTGGCTGAACTAGCCACATCAAGTGAGAGAGTATTACCAAAGCTCTGAGTCCAAGATCCCCAGGAGTAGTCCAGAAAAATATATATATATTTTGCTTGACTCAGGAATAATGTTCTGTGGCAGAGATTTTATGGCTAGAACTGTGGAAACAGAATGTTATACCAAATAAATTTCCTATGATGAGCGGGGCCAGGGCCATAATTTCCAATTAATACGATGATCAAGTTTAATCCCTGGAAATACTTTATTAGGATGCTTCTTTTAACTTGGAAATTCATAATTGTTCATATATCAAAATACATTTTTAAAAAGAAGTAGGTGGAAAATTAATGTGATATGGTCCCTTATGGGCCATAAAAATGATGCCCAAGTCATATGCCTTTGATCCACCTTACTATAATTTTAAATCACTTTCTATTTCAGCTCTTATGATCTTTCCCCCTCAATAAAAATGATCTCTCCATTATAATTATCTATATAAGAAAAGGGAAAGATAAGGTGATAGAAGGTAAGTTTGATTGTTAAAGGATATATAGATACAAGTTATGATGGGAAAAATGAATTATTTCATCAATAATAAATCAACGAAGTTGAAACTTGACAAAAAATTTCACTCTGTGTACCTGTGCTAAATGGCTAATAGCTACATCTATATGTATCAGTTAATTCCATACTCTAAATATTGGCTGTTGTAGTTTACATATAACCTTGGCAAGTGATTTTAGTAATTATGATTAAATATGAGCTTAAATCTATAGAAAATAAAATTGGAATGGCATTTCAGAACCACGTAGAAACATTTTGTTCTTCAGGTTTTAACCTTAAATTATTTATTTCTATATCCATTTAATGCTACATTTTATTCTTTTTTTTCCTTTTTTTAATCTGTCATGATTTCTCCACACTATCCTATTTCCGAAAGCCACTGCCTACTTTTTTAATTCAGCACGGTTGCTTTACACAGTTTGGCCACCAGATGGCCACCTAAGAAAAAAAGACAACATTCATGAAAAAAGATAATCTAAATGGCAACAACTTCCTTTTTACTGTTTTCCCAGCCGTCCTTTTCAAGGAGAACTATAATGTGAATGTATGAATATATGGGACTGTTTGTGAGTGTTTTAATTCATTCAAAGGTGTTTTTGTTTTTTTAATGAAAATTTCAAACACTAACGAAAGAGAAGAACACAGTGAACCTCCATATTCTAATTACACAACCCAGCTTCAATAATGATCAACTTGTTGCCAATTCAGTGTCACCTCTAATCATAGGAATTTGATCCTCTTGGTTCTTTTCCTCACCATAAACACTCTTACGGAGAAAGAATTCATTTCATAATTTACATCAGCAAAGACAGATGGGAGATTTATTTATTTTTTAAATATTCTGTTTTTCTAATGAATTTCAATAGAATACTACCATTTCAAAGTAACATTACTAGTGAAGAATATAGGTTGATTTCACGTTTATGAATTTAAATAGTTATTTTAGTACAGCTAACTACATCTTAGTTGATTAGCATTAAGAAAACTGATAATGCAAACTATATTAATGTAGAGGTTAAATAAATGTTAGTCAGTTTGCTCTTTAATGTATCCACAGCCAATAAACACTTCCAAAGTTCTAAAACTTTGTTTTTTCAATCTACAGGACAAAATATAAGCATGAAATTTCTTGATTAGTAACTTTAGCATTTTGTTTTGAAGGCTCTGGCTGACTTTTTTTAATGGAAAGCTAGCACATTTTATAGGCATATTAGTTTTATGATCTTTAGTTTTATATTTCTTATAAATCATGTTCATCCATATAAAAGAATTTGTATTTTAATACTAACACATTGCACACATTTGACTTTTTAATTAACAAATTTTTAGAAATTATAGACTGATATATGTTACCAGAATAAAGGAAGCTCTAAAGGAAATGCTCCAGTTTATAAATCTGACTGAAAAGGAGCATCTCTAAATTATTTGAAGATTTCCAGAAGTTACCACAATGATATCAATGCATCGCAACATTGAACAGTTAGATTTTCTCTACCCCTAGGCCCATAGGAATAACGTTATTGCTAGAGACAACACAAAACTGAAATAGCTTTAGAAACTAAACAAAAGTGATAAAATTCACATGCAGCAAGATTTGTTTTAATTCAACAACAGATTACTGCTTAGGAAGTTTGAATACAGGATGTATAACACGAGAACATAAGCTGTGCATGCAAATACACCATATTTGCAATACGGAAATGGCAAATTACACTCATGCAACACGGGGGCACAGCACATGACAAGCCACAGGACACCACACCAGTTACTGTGCCAAAGATTTTGTCACCTACTTGTCAATAGAGCCCACCATGTAGTAAACCATTGGAAACCAACAGATTGCATCCAGAAAATGCATATCTGGCCTAAGTAGCAGATGGGTTACAAAATGAAACACAATGTCACAACAGTGGCAGCGCTGCTAGGGAAAGGAAGTAAGCTGACTTAGTTTGCATTTCCAAAACTAAACACTGTTTGACAAGATTGACAAAGTGCCTTTTTTCTTAACATTAATTAGGAAATATCATTTGTACTTGTTATGAATACACAATGCACTCAGAATTATAAAAACTCGTATTTCTGCTTTCTAAATCAGAAACATTATGGCATTATTCTACAAAAATACTGAAATGATATTCTTAATGATAACTAAAGAGTTTTATCAATGAGTTTAAAAATTATTCATGCAGAATAAGATGAGAAATTAATGATTTTTCTTAGATGGCCCAAAGCATAGAGAACTAAATTAGCATGCTTATTAAGAGCACCTTTCTCTAAGGAATATACACAATTAAATACAACCCTTACTATATCAGTATATTAATCAATAAATAGGGTATATGCACCCATGCAACACATGTATTAAAGAAAATTAAAATGAAAGTAATTCACTTTTTAAATAATTGACTTACTCCATATATATTGTTGAGCAAATATTTATTGAAATCTTTACTTATATGCATATTTGAGGAAAGCATCATAAACCTAGATGCTTCCTTAAAAAATCACTTAATCTATTGTATTCATTTTACAAAGTTATTAATTCTTTCATGCATTTATTCACTCAGCATATATGTATCCAAAACTTTTTATTTAATAGACAATTCAGTTTACTAAGGCATATGAGACTATCGTGTTACCTTGTACTATAAGAAATACAGTTTTTGGAACCCACGTATAAGAGCACACAATTACAATATGTGTTTTAATCAGAAAGAATAAACAATAGGTTGCACTCAGAAGGCAGAATCAGGGGTCATTTCACGGAGGTTATGTTTAATCTGGATGTTTGCCAGTAAAAGAGAAGGGGGGGGGGAAATTCTAGGAAAAGGGAAGTGTAGCACCTATAATATCCAAGCTAGATGAAGTCTTTTCCTCCCTGACTTATTTTCTTCCTGTTGATCATCCTCTTAGCCCTTTACACTCTAAAGAAAAAGAATGTACAATACAGTGAAATGAAAAAAGATGATCTTCCAAAAAATACCACTATTGTAATGTTGATCAATTCCTCCCATCGTTAAATTTCTTTGTACTCATTTTAAAAGGCCCCATATTATTACATATTACAAATGTACCACAATTCATTTTAAAATTCCTCAATTACTCAGTTTGTAAGTTATTTTCACTTTTATGCTACTGAAGTTACAAGTTATTTCCAATATCTTGCTATTATAATACAGGTATGAACATCTTTGAATGACATTTTTCTAGCATTAGTTTTTTAATCATTTACTGCAAAACATTCATAGAGGGATATTAGTGAATCACAGAATATAAATATCTTTAAAGCTCATGATGTATATTCTTTCAACAAATAGTAGCAGTCCCAGTAGCAACCTTTTTATAACGTCTTCTAGTTCTCTGTCTGAGCACTGTTCTGCTTCTTAAAAATAGAAGTGTCATTTTCACTGCTGATTCAAGACCCTCCATGTCTCTCTTGCCCTACCTCATGATTATAGAAGCACGTATACGAGGATGCCAAGTGCCACAAGGCTGGGGCGGTAGAGATTTTGTGGTGATCTGAATAATCATTTTGCCTGTGTCTTTTTTTTTGGTTGTTATTTTGTTTCATCTCACTTTACTCCCATATAGTTTTTCAGATTAAGTGAGTAGTTCAATAATTTATGTGGCTGAGATAGATCCATAATCCTTCGTTATTAATTGCAGATATATATTCCCTGGCTGGAATAACTACACTTTTAATCTGACTCATTCTTTTAAATTCAAATAATTTCAATTTCTTTCTTCTATCTTCTGTATTCTAAAGCTTAGTAAAGCAAAAGTAAATGATGTTATTGAAGAATTCAACTTAATAAAGATACTGAAAATCTGTGTAATAAATAGTACTGGAGTCACTGAGGACAAAATTAAGTCCTTACTTTATGCCAACCCTTCTGTTAGAGTTAAAACTGAAAATATGGCCTTTGTATTTTGTTGCCTTGTCCAGTATGAATCACTAAATTTACTAAGACATCAATATTATTGCCTTGTTTTAGGAAACCCATGAATTTTACCCACATGCGATTCTGCCATAAATGTGTATTTACAATGTGCAAGCAATCTTACACATCCTCAGAAATTACTTCAGGATTTTCATTGCATAGCATGGTTCATGTTTACATGGATTTGGCTCTGTTACAAGGTAAATCAAACCCTTGAAACCTAGCAAATACATAATCTTGATGAAGCACATCTAATGTAGGGAGTCTAATGTGCCCTGCTTTTTGCAAAATGTAACTTATATAGCAAATAGATTTATCTACTACTTCTATCGATAAAGGTAGTTTATAACGAAACTTGAACTATCAAGAATACAGCAATTGTACATTTACATGTATTATGTTAGCTCATTTAAATAAACTGGCAATAGTGTTCATGTCACTAAACTGCTTAATAACTAATGAGTAACATAAATGATATCATAGGCTCTTAATAGACTAATCTTTCTAATTATTGAAAGTTAATTGGCAAGCATAACCTTTACATTGAAAACCACGAAGCAAAAACATAAAACATTAATAAAAATAGGAAATGTCCCTTTCTTATGTTACACCCCCAAAGTACAGTTGAAGAATGGAATGTAGAAAAATAAACCATTAATGCAATAGGATAAAATGTATGCATTTTTTAATCTGATTGCTAAATAGAGAAGACCTATCTATGTCAGATATTACATTATGGAAAACTAGTAAAAATAATTGCATATTTAACCGTAAAGCTTATCACAAAAATTTTAACATATAAGAAACAAACATTTAAAAATGTGCTACTTATACAAAATTTACAGATCCTATTTGCTTAATATGTAAAAAAAAATTTCAAACCAATAAAAGATAAACCTAACAGGAAAATAGATCTAGCACAAAATAAATATGCATAGACCAAAATGAAACATGCTGAATCTAACTAGTAATATAAGAAATAAAAATTCAACACACACAAAAATTTATGTTAGTAAACAGAAAAAATTGAGCACATCATTAATCACCATCCTAACTGTAACTGTGTTAAGAAAGATGACAGCTTATGAGTCTAAAACATCATATTCTTACAAAAGTTTTCATTATAAAATTGCCAATATATTCAAATGTTAATTAGCTAGTGTTTGTTAGGAAGTGAAAAGGTTTGTGGATTTGCATGGATTTGCAAAGTTGAAGATCATTATTTCCCACTTAACCAATAACTATAATGGACTTAATTGCTGATTTTTAAATTCAAGAAATGAATGTAGTGAGACAGTTTATTTTGTTAGCATTTAGTAATTCTATACTTAAGTAGTTTATTTCTTAAAAATATATAAGGAGTTTCATTTCAACTGCTTAAAATAAATCTCCTTTGTTTGTTAACTGGGTTTTCACCCAAATCCACTCATCAGTTTGAATAATGACAATGTCACTTTCTTGATTGGAGGAAGGGGGGAAACTGACATTTCCTGACTGCCTTTTCTAAGTGAGATATTACACTAGTGCTTCATATACACTGTCTTATAGAGTCTCAGCACTACTTGTTAAGATAAATGTTCTACTCATTTTACACATGAGAAAACTGAAGCTTAAAGAAATCTGATAACATGCAAAAAAGGCTTTTTACCAAGAAGGTAAATAAGCTTAGACCTTATCTCAGATCTGTATGAGTTCAAAATTTGAATGTCTTTAATAAAGGACTCTGATATGTCAGACAATTTATCATTGTTTTTGAAATAAGCTGAAGTTTGCTTGACACCATATATGAAAAGAAGATTGATGTAACAAAAGGATTGTGTAAATAAGATGTAAAATATAGGAACATAGGCCTGGATCTTGCATTTCAACTTTGTGTAGCTTTGGGTAATATATTCCAAAGCTTTTGACTTTTGTTTCCATCTCTCATATGAAATGATATTATCAGATGACTAGATGACCTTTAAGGTTAGGGTGGTAATCAAAATATTCAAAATCAATATGGCACAAAAACAGACCAAACTAAACAGATGGCCGTCCAATCAGAACTGAGACCAGGGCGCCTGGGTGGCTCAGTTGGTTGAGCGACTGCCTTCGGCTCAGGTCATGATCCTGGAGTCCCTGGATCGAGTCCCGCATCGGGCTCCCTGCTCAGCGAGGAGCCTGCTTCTCCCTCTGACCCTCCCCCTTCTCATGTACTCTCTCTCATTCTCGCTCTCTCAAATAAAATAAATAAAATCTTTAAAAAAAAAAAAAAAAGAACTGAGACCACCCCTCATGAGCCAGTATCAAGTGCAAAATGTTTTCCATTGTGACTGGGTTCCGCTTAGTTACCAGATGAGATCTCGAAGGCTTTCTATTTGGAAACATTAGGAACACTTACCTCGACATATTATGTTTGTGAATATTATCAATTTAATTTGCATTTTTAAATTCCTACTTATGACATCTGTTATTATTTATTTGTTATGTTAAATTAATTAGTCTTCCAACTAAACTTCCTAAATAGTTGTGTATTGAATATTATTTTCAGCAATTCTCATGTAAATTTAAAACAAAATCAAAACCCACTAAACTGATAATTGTAAAAGTGTGCACAATCTTTAGTGAATAAATTCTTACAACATGGAGAAATTTGAAGAAGAAAGCAACACATTTCTTTGTAACATTGTAGGATACATTGCAAAATACTAGTCATGGCACAGCAGGATGAATCTCATTTTTAAGAAAAAAAATGATTGCATACAACTTCCTGGAACATTATTTATTAGTGTTTAGTTTTTGTTTCCTCATTCTTGACCAAAATAGCAGGGGACAACAAATAAAAATGGTAGATACCACTTTCTGGAAGTCATCAGGAAGCTAATAAACTTTACAACATGTACTTTCATCCTAACCCTTTGGAAGAATAGTGAAACCCTACAAAAATCATCTAACAAACAACACCATGGAAATATTTGAAGTCCAGAATGTAAGTCATCAGAAAAGCAAGAAAATATGTAATGCAAAATAATCCAAAGTTAAAATATATTGTTACTAAAAAGAATTGACAATGTATTTTTTCATATATCAAAAATCTGTAAATTAAGCAAGATCATATAGTTGAAAGAACAATGCACTATGAATTATATATATGACTATAGTCATTTAATTTCTTTGGTCTGTTTTTCCTTGTCTATAAAATAAGAGTACTGTAACAAAGAGACATAAGCTGGTTTATTTAAAAATTATCATTGTAACTTGTAAACTTTGAGATCTTAAGCTGCTTGCTACATCTTTCTGAGGATAAATCATCACTATATGATGTGAATATATTTCTAAGGGGAATAAAATGTAAAATAAAGGTAAAGTGTCTAGTATGATGACTGACATAGTAAATGTTCAACAATTATTACTATTATGAACAGAGGGTAGAAGTAAAGAATATTAATTTTATTAAATGATCTGTATGGTGTTATTCCAACAAAATACTCTCTGATAAAAGCTACATCTAGATTTACACAGAAATACTGACCAATTTGCCAGTAATTAAGAGAAACGGAATTTTGGGGTTTTTCTATGATTGACCAGATTCAGGAATTAAGACTATAAAAACAATTACTTGCTTTGATAATTCTAAATTACAAATCAATCAATCAACCAATCCATCAGTAATTGGGCATTTTGGCAACCTGTTTATTGAGAACCAAACCTAAAGGGACTGATTTAGTTACAGCTATTCAAAAATCTACATAAGGTGCACATGTTAAGGAATGCTAGCCCCTGCCACCTGCTCAACGGGATCATAAGGTGGACAAAGGGGTATTAGTGATGCTGAGATGGGATTACTTAGTAAGACTAGATATTAAGAAAGAGAAGAGCCTATCTGCAGTCCATGGAGTGAACACCACTCTAAAATTTGGAGAGATAGATTCTTTTAGGAGGTGCAATATTGTGATTTATAAGAAATCTATATTTGGACATTCAGATCATCCATGGTTCTTGCATCATAGCTCCCAAAATGCTTGAAATTTCCTGAGGATAAGAACAATGGGGACATCTTTTGTTAAATTATTTGTTCTCTTGTCCTCAGTTCCTGATATCACTTCAGAGCCATAAAAGTGAAATGGGTGTCTTGTTATTCATAACAAGCTCCTTTCCACCACAACTGGGTTGATGTTAATGAGGTGACTTTTGGAAAGCACCCCTTTTGGGGGGCTTGTTGCCAGGGGAACCAACCATGAATAGAGGGTTGGAACTTTTAGTCCCATCCCCTGATTTCTGAAGAGGGGGAGGGGTTAGCGTTTGAGTTCGATCACCAATGGCCAATGATTTAACTAATTATGTCTATGTAATGACCCCTCCATAAATACCCAAAGGAAGGAATTTGGGGAACTTCTGGGTTGGTGAACATGTGGAGATTTGGCAATAGTGGCGCCCTTAGAGAGGACATGAAAACTTCATGCCCTTTCCCCATAGCTTGTCTTATGTATCTCCTCCTTCTGGTTGTTCCTGAGTTACAACCTTTTAAATAAACCAGAAATTCGGCTAAGTAAAATTTTTCTCTGAGTTCTGTGAGCTGTTCTAGCAAATTAATGGAACTTGAGTAGGGAACTCTGATTTCTAGTCTGTCAGTCATAAATATAGCTAAACAACCTGGACTTGTGAGTAGCATTTGAAGCCCAAGAAAGGGGCCACTGGAACCTCCAACCTATATCTGGTCAGTCAGAAACAGAGGTGATATAAGCTAAAGTTTGTGACTGGCTTCTGAAGGGAAGGTGGCAATCTTGTAGGACTGAACCCTTAACCTTTGGAACCCTTAACCTAGATAGTAATAGTGTCAAAATCAACTTGAATTGTAGGACTCCCAATTGGTGTCTCAAGTGATGCTTGTTGGGGATGTCGGAAATCACCCACCAACACATACACACATTTGTATTGTATTGAAATTAGGTCCAGGAACCCAACTAGATTCACACATTAGAACAAGAAATTTACCTTGAAACAATGTAAAACAGGGGAAAGGTCAGCTTATACCCTTTGCTTTACCTCAGGGATGCTATAAGCACAGCTCTACTTTTTCAAGTCTCTTCCTATCTTCCTCTCTGTATTCTGGGACCTCAGAGGATCCACTCTGATCCAAGACATACAAGATGGGGATGCTCTAGGGCAATCAACTTGTAAATACCGCTGCCTTAAATTCTATCTTAAGGGAACAGACACACCATAAGCAAAAAGAGCCAAAACTTGATGCATTAGAATTCCCAGGGTCAGCTGAGCATTTCTTGTGTGCCAGTTTAGCCAGTCCCTTAGAGCTTCCTGCCAGAAAGGTTCTAGAACTAGGGATACATTCAAAGGCCTTGGAGGTGTTTCACAACCACTCCATTGCCATAGCCATCCGGCAACCCAACTTTCATCCTCCTAAGATTTGTTTCATTAAGCTTTTATTTCTTCTGACAATGGGTCCAAGTTTCTCTTCCCCATCCCTGCCCTATATTTACCTGACCTTTCCTTGGACACCAAAGTGGTATCAGGAAAGTCACTGAGTCATAATATCTGAAAATGCTTCAACTGAAACCTCTAGAGTGTTCACAATTTTTAGAGTTGATTACCATTGTAATAATGATACTAAAAAAGATGCATCAATGAGGGTCTTGATATTAGTATATTCACTATAAATGATGTTATGAAGTTATAGTGGAAAGATATTTTTGTTTTCAAGAACTTCTTTTGATAAATTTAAAGGCAGAGACAAGGCAACAGATTTTGGCCTCATTTAGTTTATCCTGAAATTTTGCATCACTTTGGAATTTAAGAGGAGAGTTGGAGGATCCTAAAATATGGTATTGATCTAAGGACCATCTGCTACCAATTTGAGTCACAAAGAAGAATATCATAATTTTAGGATACAATGGGTTTGACCACTGCATTCATGACCTACATTTATATATGCATAAGGATTTTTAAATGCTTAAGTAGTCTTATTTCACAAGAGTATATCAATCCAACATTTTCAAAATAAGTGATCATGGTAAAGCATTAATTATTCATATTATGTTATAGAATATATATTTTAACAGTGGAAGAATCACATTAAGTTATGATGATGTGTCATAGTACCACATAAGAATGGATCATTAATACGCTTGGTTGATAATTAATGGTTCTTTAGAAAGACCAAAAAAAGTTGTCCAGCTTTGGCAGAAATTTTCCAGGCTAGTTGATTAATTTAAGGAAAATAACTGTAATTATTTCGATGGCATGTTTCCCATTGGTATTGAGTGATGACCACTTGCACAATAGTTTTAAATAAAAAGCTCAGAGTGTTCCAGTGATGTTTTAAGGAGTATTTGTGAAACAACCATATTCAATGATTGTTTTGTACCATAGCACAAAATATATCTCCCAATGAATCATGTGCCATAATGTATCTGATTTAAAATATTCTAAGCAAATTAGAATAAATAATTTTTGATATAATATTAAAAACTCTTTGTCTTGTTTGGGTATTTTAAAATATACTTACGGGTTGTCCAATAGCAGTACTATGGGATTAAGTTCTTTCTTTGGTCTATAATATGCCCTGAGAGGAACAATAAAATTATACAATCCATTTCCAGCTGTTTCAGCTGCAACTATAATTAGCTTATTTTTGAATCCATAGGCTTTTGCGTCCTCATAGTAGTTATGCTGGCAACTCTAGAGAAGAAAAATTATACAAAGAAATGCCATTTTTATACTCCACTAAAATTTGCTGAAAAAATTTAGGATATATGGAAAAGTAAAATTAATCTAACCTAGTAAATCCTTTATTTTATAACAAATTTGAAAATAGTTAGTTACATTTTTCTATGCCCAGTTCTCCAGCCTGCTTCAAGAAGTGAAGGTGTGCATGGACAAGACAAATGAATTGCAAGTGTGTAGCTTAATATGGGGGAAGAAAAAGTCAGAAATATGTGTGTGCACATGTTCTATTGTAAACTAAAACATATTGCTAGATGACATCTGGGTATCTATATTTAAAAATTACCATAATGTATATGTATATCAAAAAAAATCATGTTATATATTTTAAATATATACAATTTTTATTTGTCAATCATACCTCAAGAAAGCTAGAAAAAATCTACCTCTGACTTTCATTTCCAGAAATATAATAATATTATAATTAAATGACCTTGGAACATTCCAAGTACTGAACATCTAAAGGGATGGATACCGAGAAAGATCTCTTTGTTGTTAAAAAACAAAAAAAGAAAACATAGTTGTCTAAATGTATACCTGAGCTAGCAAGATAATAATAGAAATACGCAAAAGTAAAATACCAATACTAATAATAACAACAAAACAGTAACAATACATTATCAAAACTCATTGTTATCTTGAGGGTATTTTGCTATTTTCTAGAGAGCTAGTACTTACTGGACTTAGCATTATTAAACCAAGATTCTTTTAAACTAAATTATCTGCATGGAGAACTGTTTTAGTGTTCTGCTCTTTTATCTTTCTAGGCCTCTCTGTGGGTTTCTTTTTATTTGGGTTGAGATTATTTGATTCTCCATGGATTCATCACCTATTCTGGAATATTCTCTACTTTTTTTCTTTAATAAAAAAATTAAAAATGCTGCTGGGAACAAGGCACCATGAGTCAGCAGAAACAATAAACAATAGAATTAGACTCACAAAGACTACAGATTTTGTTGTTATTAGATTCAGAACAGAAAAAATGAACGTGTTTACTATGTTTAAAGAAATAAAGAACATTTAAAGTATGAACAAAGAACAAGAGGCTACTTAAAATATTCAGGTAGATGTTAAAAGAAATACATATTCTAGAACTAAAAAGTATAACAATTAAAAATAAAAACTCAAACAATGGGTTAGATTGCACATTTGATGCATGTGAAGGGGTCAACTGCAGGACAGAGTTGATGTAATTACTCAGAATGTGAGAAGAAAAGAGATATAAAGTAGTATGGAAAAATTAAGATACTTGGAAGGTAGTATGACAATGTCTAACATATATTTAAACAGAATACCTGAAAACGAGATGAAAGTATCAGAAAGAAGCCCTATTCAAGTAAATATTAACTAAGGATTTTCTAGAATTAATGAAATACTCAAGTCCTCAGGTTCTGGAACTCCAGAATCCTAATTCAAAGAAATAAATAAAAATCCAGCTTCATATGCATGGTAATAAAAGTGCAAAACAACCAGACAATCAATCAGATCTTAAAAAGAGCCAGACAGAAAAGAGAGACCACCCACAGAGAATACAAACTAGAATGATGGCCAACCATTCAATAGCAACATGGAACCCATAAAGCAGTAAACAAAATTCTAATGTGCTAAAAAAAAAAAGAAAACTCATCCTGGAATTGGACACCCAACAAAACTGTCTTTCAAGAATAAGGACATTTCTAGGGAAACTGAAATTGACAGAACTTAACACTAATAGGACTTTAGTAAGAGAATTTCAAAAGTTGTAATCAGTAGGAAAATGAATCCAGAACACTTAAGACATAAAAAAAGAATGAAAAAAAGGGGAAATGATTTTTTAAAAAGGAAAGAGTAAGTCTTCATTGGAAGTATGATTGGAGATTTACTAATGTAAGTAGGATCCACAACCACATGAAGGAATGAATAAGGTTACTCCCAAAGAGGTCATGGAAAGAGAAGAGTGACAAGTGATGTTGAGATTATTAAGAACTTCAATATTTATGAGATAAAATGAGGAAAAAGAATTAATTTAGGAGATTCAGAAGTAGCTCAATTAGAAGAAACAAAACAAAACAAAACAAAACAAGGAGAAAACAGGAATTTAGTGTTGATAAACCTTGATCAGGAACCAGTTTGTTGATACTGTTGTAGAATGAACTGGGCAAGTAATCCCAACTCACACACTTCACAGATGCAGTAGGATTGACTGTTTAATCCCATCTCTTGATTGCCAGGTAAGCATTCATTTACATAACAGACCACTACCTCCAGCCACCAATGCTAAATAAATAAAGGATAATACCAGATGTCATCAGCCAGTCAACAGCATTCTGAAACTTTGCCTTCTTAGTACGGTAAAAAAAAAAAAAAAAAAAAAAAAAAAGAGAGAGACAGTTCAGAGTCTCAGAGTCTTTGGCTTTAAAAGACCCTCTATTGTTTCTTCACCAATCCTTATCTCTGAAAGTTTAGCTTTTCAATTGTATCAGGTTCCCTGCTTGGAGATAAATCATTTCCACTCTTTGATCTCCCAGTATGTTTTTTTCTCTTGAACTATGTGTTAAAAAGTAAAATGCAGGAACACCTGGGTGGCTCAGTCTGTTAAGTAGCTGCCTTTGGCTCAGGTCATGATCCCAGGGTCCTGGGATTGAGTCCCATATCGGGCTCCTTGCTCAATGGGCAGCCTGCTTCTCCCTCTGCCCCTCCCTCTGCTCTTGCTCTCTCTCTTTGATAAATTAAAAAAAAAAAAAAAATGCTACCGGAAGTGAATCCAGGTTTTGTGGGGCCTTGGGGAATCCTCTTTAAGGAAAATAACACAAATATTATAAATTTTAAAAAATAAATCACAGGTTCTTAGAAGAGGCCAATCCAGGTGAAGGAGTCCTGAAGCTTAAGATTTATTAACGTTACCAAAAATACACAGCTAGTCAGTAGTAACAAATACTGCAGACAGTAAATTAAAAAAAGGGCCAAAAAAAAAAAAAAGGCATTGAAAGATGGAACTGTCCAGCTTAATGGACACAGAGGAATATTTGGGAGCAATGGCAAAGATTTTCTGATGTTCCGCTATTCTTCCTCAAGAGTGACAGTAACAGCCAGGCTTCATGATGTTTATTTTTATAAAAAAGTAATAGTAGCAAGAATACTAACAGAACGCATTAGGTGCCTACTCATTTATTAACTTCCTGGCACCGTGTTAAGCATTTTACTTGTGCTAATTTACAGAATTCTCACGAGAACCTGATGAGGCTCATATTAAAATTACAACCATTTTACAAATATGGAAACCGAAATGTAATGGCGAAGTTATTTGCCCAAATTGCAAAGCCTGTAAGCAGAGAGCTGGGATTTTAACTCTTGTTAACTCCAAAATTTAGAGTAAAAGAATAAATTCCTGGTTAGAATTAGCAGCAAATTTAATTTCTGGGAGGTGGAGGATTTGAAAATCTTCTTTTTATCTGCTTTCTTATTCATCAAGAGAACAAGCTCTTATACAGATCATGCCCAGTGGCCATCTTGGGAAAGAAATTTAAAAATGTTTGCATTCTTGTAATCTTTCTGTTTTGAATGGCTCCTTTAGAACATCCAAGCAAGAATCAAGAGCTACAATAAAATCTTTAGGAAAGGAGATAAAAACCACAACACTGATGCTAGCTTTCAGTCTAGTCAATAATGAATCTTTGGGGCTAACACATAGACAAGCTCATTTCACCATGCTGAGCAATTCCACGTTAAGTTTTGAGGCAAAAATGCCTTGCAAAATAAATAGTGCACAATTGGCCAAAGTGATTTTGAGAGACTCTCAATGTTGAGAGTTCATAGGTTTGAGGTTCTGGCACCTTTGTTTTCCTCTTTAAAAACATGACCGACTGACTAATCGGGTACTTTAGTAGAAGGGTAAAGCATTTGGGTAATCTTTAGTACAGTTAAGAAAGTACAATTCACTATTTTATGTATTGCATTTACATTTGAAAAGATAATGCTCTTTAAACATATTTTAGTCAAAAGACTATACAAAATTATTTAAATATATGTAATTACAAAATGCCATAATTTCGGTTTTGGACAAAACAACAATTGCTTACCTTGTCTAGTCTTAAGCAGCAAAATGGCACTTTTTCATGAAGGAGATGACAAAAAGTGGGTGAACTTCCTATATATGGAGAATAAGGTGGGTAGCCTTTAGCATATCTGTAAAACAATATGAAATATTTGAGTTGCCTTGAATAAAACACACATAGTTGGACAATTAAGTTATAGCCATGTGTGTCTATTTTTATAAAATTGGGTGCAACTCTTTATATTGCAATTACATTTTGATAAAGAAATAGTTAAGAGGGGCGCCTGGGTGGCTCAGTTGGTTAAGCGGCTGCCTTTGGCTCAGATCATGATCCCAGGGTCCTCGGATTGAGCCCCACATCGGGCTCCCAGCTCAGCGGGGAGCCTGCTTCTCCCTCTGACCCTCTCCTCTCTCATGCTGTTTCTCTCTCGCTCGCTCTCTAATAAATAAATAAATAAAATCTTTAAAAAAAAAACACAACTATAAATTTGAATGCTTATACAAATATATGCTTCTATATTTGCTTATACAAATAAGCATATAGAAACATATGGAAGTGGGGCGCCTGGGTGGCTCAGTTGGTTGAGCGACTGCCTTCGGCTCAGGTCATGATCCTGGAGTCCCGGGATCGAGTCCCGCATCGGGCTCCCTGCTCGGCAGGGAGTCTGCTTCTCCCTCTGACCCTCTCCCCTCTCATGTGCTCTCTCTCTCATTCTCTGTCTCAAATAAATAAATAAAATAAAATCTTTAAAAAAAAAAAAATAGTTGGATTGGTGCAGCAAAGATTATATGGTCCATAAAGTCTATAATATTTATTAGCTGGTTCCTTTTAGGAAAAGTTTGCCATTCCTTGGTTTAAAAGATTTAGAAAGATTTTTTTAAACTGCAATATTAATTTTTATAAAACACATTTAAGGCAAAATGACTTATTATGATTTACTCCATTAATATTCATTAGTCATGAATGCACAACCACAAAGGAGTAAACAGTTCAGTTAATTATTCAAACACCCACCAAAAACAGAATATTGTTGGAAACATGCTTAAAATATTATCAAAGATAATTATTTGCTGACTTTATGAAAGTAGCCACCAGCATGCACATCACAACTATATTAATTTTCAGAATAAAACTATCAAAAAGTAGCAGCATAAATGAAAATTAAGAAATAAAATTTGGTAGAGGCAAAATTCCTCTATCTAATATGAAAACTCTTTTCTCAGTAAAAATTACCTTCAAAGCCAAGAAATTTCAAACCTAGTTTAAATTGTTTTCCAGATATTATTAGCTAGGAGGATAAGATGGTGCACATTTTGCAAACTTAGAAGTTGATAATCTCCACTATTATTTCAATATCTTTTTTAGTTTGCTTAAAAAAAAAAAAATCCACCTCTCAGTCTTTTCAGAAGGATATGTAAAGAAAGAATTTCAATCACACCACACAACATCATTTCTAGAAATATACTGGCAGTCAAACCTCTCCTTGTTCCCATCAAATATTTCACAAATAAATTTGAGTACTATGACTTCTTGGAGAGTGGATTGTGTTCTGCAGGAACATCAAACTTCCTTGTAATAAAATTTTTTTTAAAGTGTGAAGGATTAAAAGAAGGATTATTTTTTTAAGTTTCAATTATATTTCAGTTCATTTTAGTTCAACATTAACATCAACATTAACTGAACATCTATTAGATGAAAGATATTGGGACTGGTGTTTAAATGGTGTCACCACTGCCAATCCCACTACTACTAGTAAGTACTACTACACCTCCTAGTAATTATTACTCATCGAATGCTTACTCAGCACAAAGCAGTGTCCTAAGCACTTCTCCATTATCTCAATTAATCTACGTCTGAACATTATGAAGCAGTAATTATACCCCCTTTACAGATATAGACACTGTGGTTCAGATTGTTTAATCAGTCACTTGCACATCACCAGTACAGGGTGGAATTTACATGGGAAATAAACTCTTTCAGACTCCATTTTCAAGACTGCTGGCCACTGTGCTTTCCTCAAGAAATAGCAATATTAATATGTGACTAAGACAAGTAAACAAACCTTACTGAAGATTAAAATGTGATTAATAGCATGGACACTGGCACTATGTATTATGGAGGCATAGTAAAGAGAACTAGTACTTCATGTATTCATTCATTCAAAATATTATTGGTGTATACCATATGAAAAATACCTCTGCACGCTAAGATGAGGAAGGGAAGCTTAATGGTGGAAACCTGCACTACATGTCGTTGAATAATGACCGAACTTTAATATGGACATGGAAGGAAATAAATTAAAAGTAGAAAGTACAATATAACTAACAAAAACATGCAATCATGAAAATGCATCCTATATCATGAAAATACCAATTTATATATTTTCTTCTTTAAGTATAAAAGATAATTTAGAGAAAACAGATCCTGGAAATATATGTTGAAGCCAGAAATTTGAGGTCTTAAAATACTTTATAGGTAATGGAAATACAGGCTAATAGGAAGGGTGTTCTGGTAGAAGTATGTGGAATTGATTCTACAATATACAAAAGGTAAGGACATTAGCGCCCCATAGTAGCACAAATTCTAGTAAATCTTAAACTGTTCTAGAATATCTAAACATACTCTAAGTTTGAAGAAATTTCTTCATCTGGTGTAGTTTCATCTTCTGATTGATCACTTAGAAGATCACATGTTTGAATTGATGATGTATCTGCAACCTCTAAAACGGGAGCAATGCTAGGTCTTCTGATTTCTTTGCTTCCCTCCGTAGGAAGAGACAGGGTGGGGCCACTTGTTGATCTACAGCTTGTGTCTTGCAAGTCTATAGCCACAGTACCTGCAACAAGGAAACATAAAAATCCATCAAAGCATTTGCCACCTAGATGATAATCAACATTTAATGATCAAAATGAAATACAACCATTATAACTGGTAAATATATTATTGCTTACCCTTTAATCTTACAGGTTATTTCTTTCCCATGTGGACATTTTTGCCTACATGGATTAAAAAAATTCTGCATTTGTGCAAAGTGTATTTGCTGAGTCTAGTTCTATTGCACAAAACATAAGATTTGTGAAACACCGAAATACTTAGGAATCTAAAGTGAAAAAAATACCTTGTTTCAATTTACATTTATTTAAAATTAACAAATAAAATTTTGGCCTTTTCAATATAGTGGATTTCTCATTATATCTTTTTCCCCCATTTTGTTCTTATTCTCTTGCTGATTTGTAACCACTTTTCTTATATTAAAACCATTAATATTTTATATTTATTCAACAAATATTTATTGATTACCTACTGCATGGAAAACACTATCCTAGGCACTTGGGATATGCAGGGAATGAGATACTGCTTCTACACATAAGGGTTTATCTTTAAAATAACCAAGTAGACAAATAAATGAAAAAAGACATTTTAGATAATGATAAATACCATGCAGAAAATAAAACAAAATGATGTGGTAAAGAACAGTGGGGTTGGGAGCAGGAGAAGGAATGAATTTTCACCAGGTGGTCGGTGGTCGGGAAGGCTACTCTGTAATCACGACCTTTGATTTTTCACTCAAAAGACAATAGTACTCAAGCTGTGGAAATACCTTGAGGCAGTAGTAACAGCAAAACCTAAATAGTTTAAGGCTTTTGAATACTGGGGTAGTCAATAGTAAACAGGAAATGTTTTTGAGGGTGAGGGTTGGTAGCACAAGTCTGGTGAAAATATCCAAGTATTTCTCAAAACTGAAATCAATTTAAGTTTCAGAGACTTGTACCTCTTCATATACACAAAACTCAGATTAGCGGGAGGGGAAGCCTAGTGTGTCTGTAGTTCGTGGGGAAGCCTTCATGTGATGGGAATATATGAACATTCCCAGAACTGCTGTTTCTGAGAAAAAGATGTGGGGACCAGTACTCAGCAATTCCAGTATCAGAGCGAAGGTAAAGATTGTTGCCATCAGAAACTCTATGCTTATCCAATTTTTTAGCACCATAAATAAGGATTAATCTATAATTCATTCTATCTTTGGGTAAGAGGTGAATGGGATCCTAGAGAAAATAAGATTAAATTTTCTATTTAGTAGGTATGTGGAATTGATTAAAAATTAAATTTTATAAATTTGATTTACAAAAATAGGGAAAAGCCATGATTTACATCCTAAGGTTTTAAGTTAAAATTCATATGTATAATATTTATCCTCTGCAGATGACCACATTGCTGAATTCAGAGAGAAAACAGAACTTATCATAGAAGAAATCCTTCAATTCCCTGACTGCAAACAAACATGAGAATTTCAACAAACTTGTTCCTTTTTTTCTGCTTAGAATCTAGCAGGGAAAACACAATTCAAAAAGTAGTTACAATTACAGAAACAAGCTCTTCTTTGAACATTTCCTTTGCTTAACAAAAACTGATTCTTCCATGACATCTTCCCCTCAGCCCTTTAAAAAGGTGGTGGGTAAATACCCTCAGTGTTCTCACTGACTCTTTCAGACTCTTTTCCTTTTATCCTTTCTAAAATCCCAGCTTTGTATCCCAGATCTTCCTATTGTATCACCACTATCTTTCACTGCTTTGTTTGGTGCCTGATCCTATGTCATTCTACTTATTTCTTAATGTTTCTAGTCAGTTTAGTTTGTCAGGACTGTCATAATGAAGTACCACAGACCAGGTGGCTTAAAAAACAGAAATTTATTGCCTTACAGTTTTAGAGGCTGGAAGTCTAAAATCCAGGTGTTGGCAGGATTGGTTCCTTCTGAGGGCTGTGAGGGAAGGGTCTGTTCCAGGACTCACTACTCGTCTGGTAGATGGTCATCTTCTGCCTATGTCCCCTCTCATTGTCTTCCTTGGAGGTGTCTTTGTGTCCTAATTTCCTCTTCTTATAAGGAGACCAGTCATAGTGGATTAGAGCCTGCCCTAGTGACCTCATTTTAACTTGATCACCTCTGTAAAGACCTTAGCTCCAATAAAGGTCACATTCTGAGGTACTGGGGGTTGGATTTCAACATAGGAATTTTGGTGGACACAATTCAATTCACAACACTATTCCTGCCTCATCCAATGTGTTAAAAATTCAGATAGGTAAGCCTTCTCACTTCCTCGAATTCACTAAAGAAATCATTTTCATCTGAGGCCCCTCAATTCTGCACTTTTTAGACCTTGTTATAACCATTAACAGCCTCACTGCATTTATTCATTTCACACATTCATCCTCTAATCACCACTATTTTCTATCTTTTCAGGTCATTCTCATTTGTGTCTCAACTTCAGCTAAGGTTTTACTCTTCTAAAACTTCTAGTTATAATATCAAGTTTGAATAATCTCCCTCACTCCCTTCATGTTCTGTCTTCTCTTTTTACCCATCTTAAACTCCATATTTAAGCATTATGATTATTTACTTGCATATACTCTTGGTTCCCTTGCAACATTTTTGTTCCCTTACATTCTTGGCAAAAGCAAACCCTGTTTAATTGTTGGAGTGGAGGGAGGTGGGAGGGTTGGAGTGGCTGGGTGATGGATATTGGGGAGGGTTGAGTGCTGTGAATTGTGTAACACTGATGAATCACAGACCTGTACCCCTGAAACAAATAATACATTATATGTTAATCAAAAAACAGATTTAAAAAAAAGCAAACCCTGTTTAAATTCCTGTTTAAATTCAACTCTGTCAACCATAAATTCAACCATTCTGTAATAAACCCCTCTGATCTGCCATTTTCTACTACCTCTCCAATGAAAGAGTGACGGTCACTGTTTTGTTACATTCAATTGCCAGTTTTCAATTCTCATGTTATTTGAACTATTAGTGGCCGTTGATGTAGCAGATCACTCCATTATCATGATACACTGGATTCCAGGACACCACACTCACCAGGTTTTCCTACTTCCTTGCCAGTGGCTCTTTCTTGGTCTCTTTTGCTGGTTTCTTCTCATCTCCCTGATATTTAATGTTGATATCCTGTAGGATTTAGTCCTTTGTCTTTATCCCTTTTCTGTCCATACTCATTTCATCAATGATCTTGTTCAGTCTCATAGCTCTAAATATAATACATAAGCTCAGGAATCCCAAATTTACTTTATCAGTGTATACCTCTTTCCTGAACTCTAGACTTTTATATCTAACTTCCTGTTTGACATCTTCCTCTCAATGTCTAACAAACATTTGAAGTTCAGTGTGTCTCAAACTGAACTTTTTACCCCTGCTTCCCACCAAACCTGCACTCCCCAAGCCTTCCTTATCTCAGTGGATGGCCATTCCCTTTTTCCAGTTGCTTAAACCAAAAACCTTGGGGTTCTTCACACTTCTCTTTTTCTCATAGTTTACTTTCAATCATCAGTGAATCCTGGTTACTCTATCTTCAAAGTATACCCAGAATTTTCTCCTTCTTACCACCTCCATTTGAAAGTACTCTAATCCTTGGGCCAAACCAAGGATCTCAATAGCAGCCAAAGTGATTGTATTAAAACATAGGTTAGCATAGGTGAGATCATGCCATTGCTCTGCTTAAAACTTGCAATGACTTTCTTTCATTCAGAGTAGAAAAAATAATCCTTACTTTGAGTTTAAAAGCCCAAACATAATCTGTCCTGTTTTACCTCTTTCACCTCGTCTCCTATAACCAATCATTGCCCACTGTGTTTGAGTCACAAGAACCTTTTTACTGTTCCTGGAACACCCAGTCAGGCCTCCCATAAAGCCTTTGTAGTAGCTATTATCTGTAAGGGATGCTCTTCCTCCAGATATCCACAAGGTTAATTCTTTCATTTTCTTCAATATTTTCTCAAATATCATCTTTTCAATGAGATTTGCTAACCACCTCATTTAAAAATTCAGTCTCTCCAGAATTCACAAACCCTTTTACTAGCTCAGTTGCCTTCTTTCTTTTCTCTTATTACTTATCACCTTCTAACACACTAAATTATTTCCTTATTTTTTATGTGTTGTTTATTGCCAGTCTTCCCTATGATAGAACATAAGATCCGTGAGCTAGGGATCTTTATGTATTTGTTCACTAATTTATCACAAAAACTTATGAGTGTCTGGCACATATCAGGTATTCAGTAAGTAATTGTTAATAATGGAAAAAAATAAGTAGGACTACTATAAAAAAAATAATATGCTATGTCAATGACAAACAGGGTTACCTAACACAGTCCAAGCAGGGCCATGGAATATGTCTCAGAAAGAATGATATTGAGACTGAGATACAAAGGATTAGAAGTAGTTACCTAGGCAAAGTTGGGGGCTGGGGAGTAGACCTGTCAGAAGAAACTTCATGTGTTAAGGTTCACTGGTGAAAAACCATTTAGTGAAAGTTGAAAGGAATTTAGTACGAATGGGACTTAGGAATGCAATTGAAGGGATAGTAAAATACAGTACTAGAAATTAAAGGTGGAATTATTAAAAAAAAAAAAACTTTAAGTAAAGTGACTACGTGATTTATCTTACAAACTAGGATACTCTTGAGAATCAAAGGGGGCGGTCTTTAATAATGACACCAGGATAATGTATATAAACTGGGACTGTCCTGGGACAACTGGGAGTGCCTCATGCAAACAAGAAATTCTGGTCATCCAAATCATAAGCCATGTAATATTATAAAATTTAGATTTTTTCCCTTGGATAATAAGAAGCAATTCAAATGATTTATTTTTTTAAAAGATTTATTTATTTTAGAGACAGAGAGAGTGTACACATACGGGGTGGGGGGGCAGAGAGAGAGAGAGGAAGAGAATCTCAAGCAGACTCCCCACTAAGCATGGAACCCAACGTGGGGCTTGATCTCACAATCCTGAAATCATGACCTGAGCTGAAATCAAGAGTCTGACACTTAACCAACTGAGCCACCCAGGCACCCCAGCAATTCAAATGATTTATGCAGGAGAATGATATTATCAAAATTATATAAAAATTATAACTCTGGTTGCAAGGTGGAGAAGAGTGCAGGGTAGCATGGAGGCATGGAGAGAAGCTTGGGCGGGGGGTGACCCTGCAGTTGAGGGGAAGGATGATGGACATTCAGACCATGATCACACAGACATTGGCAGAAAGAAGGGAATGACTCTCAGGGATACTTGATACTCTGATTTAATAGAATTGGGTGAATTATGAGGTACGAGAGGAGAGGAACAGTGAAAAGTCAGAATTGTGACTTTACAAATTGTAACGTGTCATCTGTTTTTTAGCCAAAAAATGGAGGAGGAAGTAGTTTTGAATGAAGGCAGAAAGATTAGTTCAATTTGAATATGCTGTGTTGGTTTTTCCTGTGACACATCCAGACAGAAATACATAACCAGTATATTGTTGTGAAGAGAAATTTAAGTTAATGATTTACATAAGAGAATCATCAATTTTTGGAGGGCAACTCAATCTGTGGGAACAGAAGCACATGGTCAATACCATCCTATGCTGTGAAAATGTCCACTGGATTTAGTGACAAACAGAGTGGTGGCTTTGCCAGAGTAGTGATATAATGACTAGAGATTTCAGACTAAATGGGGCAGAGGCATGAGGGGACAATAAGATTTCAAGCCAGCAATTGAAGACAACTCTTTCAAGGAATTTACCTGTGAAGATGTCAAGCCAAGAGGTCCAGGTATGTGTGTCTGTGAACGTGTGTGCATACGTGAGTGTGTGTGTGTGTGTGTGTAGAGATATGAAGAGAGAGACACACAGAGACAGACAAAGGGAGAAGAAATGAGCCAATGATTTTGAAAAAAAATAAAGTTAGGTAATAAGGATGAATTAAAATAAAAAGGTCCCAGAGTAGGTAGTAAGTGAAGTCATTACTATTAAAATATTAAAAGTTGGGGCACCTGGGTGGCTCAGTTGGTTAGGCAACCAACTCTTGGTTTCGGCTCAGGTCATTATCTCAGGGTTGTGAGATCAAGCCCTGTGTCGGGCTCTGCGCTCAGCGTGGAGTCAGCTTGAGATTCTTTCCCCCTCCCTCTTCCTCCCCCTTTGCTCCTTCCCCTACTTTCTTGCTCTCTTTCTAAAATAAATAAATAAATAAAATCTTTTTAAAAATACTAAGAGTTAAAGAAAGGACACATTATCCTTGTGACAAAAATGAATGTTTGTAGGTTCATAGGTGGTTTGGTGGCAAAATTTAAAGGAAATTCTTATTTGTCTGGATCTATTCCCTTTTTTTTTTTTTTTAACTTCTGTGTCATAAAAGCCAAGTTCAATGGTGAGAATGAGATGGAGGATGGAAGAAGAGTTTTGAGAAAAACAGAGAATATCTGAAATACCCTCTGTTGATAACTGGATACAGAACTTACAAAAGAACTATAAAAGTGTCAGGTGCTTATATTCTAATCAGAAATATGAAATCATTGTTGACAATTTTGAATTAGCTTAATTTCTTTTTTTTTAAAGATTTTATTTATTTGTTAGAGAGACAGTGAGAGAGAGAGAGAGAGAGCACAAGCATGGGGAGCAGCAGAGGGAGAAGGCTCCCTGCTGAGCAAGGAGCCTGATCCAGAACTCAAACCCAGGACCCTGGGATCATGACCTGAGCCAAAAGCAGATGCTTAATGGACTGAGCCACTCAGGCATCCCAAATTAGCTTAATTTCTTACCAGTTTAATAGCTTAGAGACTTTGTTCTGTATACTTAGTTACACCAATTTTATAATATACACAATTAGTTTCTAAGTTTGACTTTGAAATTTTAACAAACATTGAAGGATATTTATTTTGTCTTTTAAAGAAACAAACTAGGGTGCCTGGGTGGCTTAGTAGGTTAAGCATCTGCCCTCTGCTCATGTCATGATCTCAGGGTCCTGGGATTGAGCACTGCATAAGGCTCTCCCCTCAGTGGGGTGTCTGTTTCTCCCTCTCCCTCTGTGATCTCTCTCGTTCTCGCTCTCTCAAATAAACAAATAAAATCTTTAAAAAGAAGAAGGAAAGAAAGAAGAAGAAAGAAAGAAAGAAAGAAGAAAGAAAGAAGAAAGAAAGAAAGAAAGAAAGAAAGAAAGAAAGAAAGAAAGAAAGAAAGAAAGAAAGAAAGAAAAAGAAAAAGAAAGAAAGAAACTAGTGATATTTTCAAATTTATGTATACTTACCCATGCTGGCAATTATGCTATGTACAGGTAATCGAGAAGGTCCATGATAAAATGACCTTGGTACATTGCTTCTTTTCTGCTGGTCTTGGTTTTTAAACGCTGAATTCTCTTCTTTGGTAATATTAATATAAAAACATGTATCTGTAGCATTCATAATATATCGAGGACCTGGATTCAGCAAAATGTTTTTATTATCTTCCCTCCGAACACCAATCAAACAGACGCCAAACCTTAATTTAAAAAAAATAAATAAATAAAAGTTTAAGAATTATAATTCAGCAAAGCTCTTATGTTTTTTGTTTGTTTTTAAGTTTGCATAAGTAAGAAAATTAGTAAACTATTATAAGGCAGAGGAAAATTAAAACCCCAAATCACAGCATTTTAAAGCTTGAAAAGATCCTGAAAGATCAAGACTCAAGATGCTCAAGACAAAAAAAAAAAAAAAAAAAGACTCTCAAGACTCTCAAAACTTTCCTGTTTTTCCAGGAAAAGAAACTATGTCCTTAGTGTGTGGTGAAATCAATTTAGTTGATTATGACATATATACTTTTTTTAAATGAAGACCAGAAAAAAAATAATGAAAAACATCAGAGTGTGTATCATTAGTAAGGGTAAGGATTTTTTATAAATTGTGTGTGTGTGTATTGAGTCTTACCATAAATGTATATTTTCACTTGGCCAAAAAATATAGAACAGTATGACTTTAGTCAAAAATGCTTAAAAGTCATTGGCCTAAAAGAAGAAACTTACCCAAGGTTACATGAGGAAAAAATCAGGGTCCCTAAATTTCTTTTAGTTCTGTTTCTACCATATTTGGTTTACTCTGAATTTTACAAAAAAAAAAAAAGTAATAGTCTGAATAGGTGCACAGCTCAATTGGGAGAATATCAATGACTAAATGTAATAGATACTAAAAATTTCTTTTATACTTTTTCAGGTTATGCTCCAAACACAAAATGTCCTGAATGTTTTTATTTCAATATGTCTTATAGTGTTACAAATAAATCTAGCTTAAAAATATTTTTTAAACATCAAAAGTATATGTATGGATAGAATCGTATTGAGAATTAAAGTAGAATACATTAAATATTAGATTAGTGGAATATACTAGATATATACAAACCTTAAAAATGTTATATCAATATATTTATAATACTGATAATATATTACTTTCATTATAAACATACATTGTTTCTTTAGTAAATAATTTTTTTCAAAAAGGAAAAATATTATGTTCCATGTTTGAATTAGAAGGTACAATTGTTTACTTTTTAACTTATTTCTCTGGCCAAAGCAAGTTTTTTTAAATGTCTAGATTTTATAAACGTTATTATGACTTTGTCTACATTTTTAATCAGCACTTTAAAATTAGATCTCTAAAGAAGATTCATTTTCATGCATTTGTGAATTCTTAATGGATTAAAATATTTTAAAGATAACTTAAAAGTTACTAAAGTCAATATTCCTACTAAATTATACTGTATACCTAACACTCCTAACTTGTAAAGACCATACAGAAGTTCAGAGTTCAAATGTCAGTAATTATGTTAAAAATTTGCAACTCGTGAGCACCAATATGGGCTGTATTTTAGAAAACTGTGTTTAAAGGGTGTGATTGATTTATATTTTAAGTCCACTCTGGAAGCAGAAACATACTTTTTGTGTGCATGAAAAGAGGCATATGTAAAACTCTTTCCTTCGTACTCAGCAAAAAATGTACTTTCTTCCAAAACAATGTGGTAAACTTCATTGCCAGAGCATCTACCGTACATCTTCTGCCACTGTTCTGGCGATTGCTGGCCTTCTCTGCAACACAAGCACACACACATACACACACACACACAGAGGAAAACACAGTGAATGCGGTTAAAAAGACAATTTTCATACATAATCTGGTTTCCCTACAGGAAGAATTGGTAAGCACAGTTCAAAGAAGTCTATGTGTGGTGCTCTAAATGATGATATTATTTACAAATACTACAATGAATTACTATTAAAATTTTCAAACTAACAGAATGTATGTTTGAAAGATGGCAGATTCCTAGAAAGTAGTTCTTCATAATCCAGTTAACGAACGCATTTACCCTGACTATGAACCAATAAGATATAGCATTTCATTTTAATTTCTGTTTATGTGTATCCTGTCATGCACATGCTATATATTATACTTGTTTCATAGTCTAAATAATATGGCCCACTTCGTCTCATTTATGATACCTGTTTGGCCCTGGTAGGTAACTGATTTTGCTTTGTATTTATGAGTGTACACATGTCAACTTATCAATTTGATTTCACAGAAAATATACTCTTAATTTCTGTCCATATCATAGCAATGGCTTTCTCCCAATTGTGTAGCAGTTAAGAAAAAAATATCTCTTCATGATAAAAGGGTCTTCAATGAGATCCCCAGGAGTATTTTTTGAAAGAACGTAAGTTTATCTCAGAAAGTACAGTTTGTATTTTCTGGAATGTTCTGCTCAGTGGCCTTGGATAGAAATAAAAAAGTCAACCAACAAAAAATGTATTGTGAATATACAAGAGTTCTTCTTTCCCATTTTTTATAGTAAATTTTACTTTTTCTGAATAAAGCTTATATAGTCTATAAATACAAGAAATACACTTTAAGAAGGAAAGTGCTAAATATATAAATATCAAAATATTTCATCATAATGTCTGTAGATTCTGAATGGATAAAAGCAGATAACAAAGTATATCTATCATATTTAGGGTTTAAAAAATCATTTTAAAACCTGAGTTTTATCTAAAGGATTATTAGAGATAATACATTTATTAATATTTTCAAAGAGTCAATAAGTTTTAAAAAATCATATATTTTCCAGGTATGCTTCACTTTACTTCATTCTTTCTTAATTGTGCTTAAGAGTCAATTAAGAGTCAAGAGCCCATGGGGTGCCTGGTGGCTCAGTCGGTTGAACGTTGAACACTGGACTTGATTTCAGCTCAGGTCATGATCTCAGGGTCATGAACTTGAGCCCTGCCTTGAACCCCACCTCGCTTGGGTCAGGGGATTTGCTGGAGATTCTTTCCCTCTACCTCTGCCTCTCCCCCAACTTACAAGCACTCTCTCTCTCTCTAAAATAAAGAAATAAAACCTTAAAAAATAAAAGAGTCAAGAGCTTGGACCCTGAATTCTGATCACCTGATCTGAATCCTGATTCTGCAATCTTGGGTTGTTAAGTAACTTCTGAGTGATTCTCTACCTCTTCTGTGAAAAATAGCACCAGCCTCACTGGGTTAGATAAAATGAAGTAATAGAAAAAAATCTCTTAGCAGATGTTGGGATCATAGTAATCACTCAGTAAATGTTAGCTTCCACTATTTTCCTGTTACACCTTCCTCATTGCTAAATTTTGGAGCCAATTTCAACATGTCTAGTCAACCTACACCAATGCCTCTAAAACCTTTACTCTTTTTTCTTTAATGCTAATATGTTTTTGGAAATAGGAAAATAAAATAAAACAGACCACTTCTGACTACTGACTGCATCTGCCTCTACCTAACTACTACTTCCTAAAAATAATTTTTCCTGGTGGAGAAATCGTTCCCTTTGGCAAACAAAAATAAAATTATCTTTGTTATGCTCCATAGTCTACTTGGCAAGATGATACTTGGCATAGATAGAATTCTCTTAAAGTGCTGGAAATGTAAGAGAAGGTGCCAGGAATTCATCAGAGTTTGTTTGAGATCCAAAAGGTAGCATGGAGTCAAATCGTTGTCAGACAAGGTTACTAAAAGCTATTCAAGAGAATAATAAATCTAAGTCCAGGGGCTGAAATGGGAATACAGTGTTGTAACTTGGAAGGGAACAGAAAAGGAGGGTTAGACAAGGACATTTCAGATGGATTTCCCTTAATCATTTGCTTGTTCTCATGCTATTTTATGCTTCTACCCCCAGAAGACCTCTTTATGCTTTCTTCAAATATCCCAAATAGGTAAGAAAGAATCTCTAAGTTTCTGCTAATTGTAAATACACAAAATTTTCTCCTTTTTGCTCATGTTAATTGTTTGAGAAATGTAGGAAATGAGTAATGCCATTTAATACTAATGGCTATGTCCAGTTCCCACTTATTAATCCCTACATGAAATATTCATCAAGCACTTAGGCTATGTCAGGGAGAGCTCTAGATTCAAAAGTTATGGCAGTTAACAAACAAGACAAAAATGTTTTCTTGTTTGGAGCCTCTAGTGAAGGAAGACTGACAATAAACAAAAGAAGCACACTGTGTTATGTGTTAGAAGTGAACTCCTGGAGGCACCTGGGTGGCTCAGTAGGTTAAGTGTCTGCCTTCGGCTCAGGTCATGATCCCAGGGTCCTGGGATCAAGCCCCACATTGGGGTCCCTGCTCAGTGGGAAGTCTGCTTCTCCCCCTCTCTCTCTCTCTGACCCTCCTCCCCTCTTGCTCTCTCTCTCTCTCTCTGTCTCAAATAAATTTTAAAAAAAAAGAAGTGAGAGGGAGAAAAATCAGAGAGGCAAATAATTTTTAGGAATGAACTGGAATGTAAATGGTATGGTTGAGGAAGGCATCACTGAGAGGTTGACATTTGAGTAAAAATCTTTAAGAGTTATGGAGCAGCAACCACATGGGTACCCAGGAGAATATTGGTCCAGGCAGAAGTAGCCACAAGTACTTTCCTGAGGCAGAGGAATGACTGGTATAGCTAAGGAAAAGCAAGGAGGCCAGTTTAACTGGAGTTGAGGGAGGAGAAAAGATGAGGCCAGAGAGGTAGCACGGCAGGGAGAGGGGCCACACAAAGATTTATAAAAGTTTATAATGACTCCGACCTGTGCTTGAGATGATTTGGCAGATACTGGAGGATTTCAAAGATGGGTGCAAAAGATTCTGACTTAAATTTTATAAAAATCCCCCTGGGTCATGGTGCTGAGAAAAGATTGAAGAAAGGGTAATGACCAATGAGGAGGTTACTGCAATAATCCACTAGATGATGATAGTTTGGACCAGACTAGACTCAGTCCTGAATGTAGAACAGAAAGGATTTGCTAATGTAAGAGAAAAGAAGTATAAAAATCTTAAGTATCCAAGTCCTTCAGAAATATGGATGGATAAATAAATAAATAAATAAAATCCATACAGAGAACAGTGAAAATTAAGTACTACTGCTTATAAAACATCATGGAGAAATCTCAAATATAAAAATGTTAAATAAAAGAAGTGATTTTGGATTTGTCATTGTAGCTAACTAGGTCCTGGAAAATCAGAGATAGTATGCGTGGGCTTCAGAAACATGTGGAATGTTTATTTTTTAAATCTGAAATGCTAGGTACATGTATGTTCATGATAATATTCTTATAACGTGCAAATGTATGAAATATTTCTAATTATATAGAACATAACATATTCTAATATCTAATGATATTTCTAATATCAAAAAGATATCTATACCAAGACATAGAAACAACTTAAGTATTCATAGATGGATGACTGAATAAAGAAAATGTGGTGTAAATATATATAATGAATTACCGTTCAGGTATAAGAAAGGAAATCCTGCCATTTGTGACAACATGGATGGACCTTGAGGATATTAGCTCAGTGAAATAAGTCAGACCAAGACAAATACCATATGATCTCATTTATATGTAGAATCTAAAAAAACAGAAACAAAAAATGAACTCATAGATTCAGAGAACAGACTAGTGGTTGCTAGAGGTGGGAGGTGGGGAGGTGGGTGAAATGGGTGAAAGTGAACAAAAAGTACAAACTTTAAGTTGTAAAATAAATAAGTCCTAGGAATATAATGCATAGCATGGTGACTATAGTCAATAATACTATGTTATATATTTGAAAGCTACTAAGAGAGTAAATCTTAAAAGTTCTGCTTTTATGGTGCTGTCATAAGAGTGAATTTCAAAATCTCAAATCAATTCATATCACTCTCCTGTTGAAAATGTTTAAAGGACTTCTTCTTTCTCTTGTGTGCTCTAGCCATGAGCACTCCTTAATTTACCCTGAACAAGAAACTCTTTCTTATACTTTGGCCTTTTCACAATGTTGTTCCTTCTATCTCCTACACTCTACTCATTCTTTGACCTACAGCTTACTCATTACTTTCTCAGCTTTGCAGGGCTGTACTTTTTTCATGATACTATAACACTAAATTGTATTAATTACTCCTTAATGTCTTACTTCCCCAGTGAAATAAGCCACATGAGGAAAGGGATCATGTCTTGTTTACTGCTATATTTTTGAGACCCTGACATCCATTCTGACACAGAGTAAGTGCTTAATAAATGTTTGGTTAAATGAACAAAGAATAATCTAACAATGTTATTCATGCTTAATTAGTAAATGTTCAGCTTTCCTAATTATATAATACCTGTCTCCCTCACCAGAATCATTTTCTAGGTCTAACCAATTACTTTCCCCTATGATGAATTTGCCATTAGAATTAGAATTAGAAAAAAAAAATCACTGAGTTCCTCAATCGCTAATGGACATGAAATAAATTTAACCTCAGCAGCAGTAAGAACACAAAAGATATTAGGGACAAAAAGCACAGAATGGAAAGCTTAGTGAAAATTACAAAGAGCCATTTAATGAAGATTTAAGATGTGTTTACACTAATCAAATGAACTTTTAGGGAAAATAATTGGCTTGTGCATTTACTGTCAACCTCAAAGTATACTCGAACCTGTAAAATAGTACAGTCTACTTTATTTCATACCCTTTTAAGGCTGCTCTACCATTTTTACCGAAAACTCAATGGTAATCAGTCCTTCCTAGATAGGTTTATGTCCAGCTTCATTTTCAAAATAATTGACGGCTCCAGCAGTTCATAAAGGTATTAGTAGAAAAAGATAGAAAACAATAATAGGAATATGAAAATAAAATATTCTATTAAGACAATATATGGATTATGGAATATCAGTATACGTTTGCTACTTGAAAGAAGCTTTTTGAGATGTCTATTCCCCTGAATAAAGGGACATGCTGTAGAATTCATGTACCCAAAACCATAGTCATGAGACCCTTGGAAAAACTTTGATGGGGCAACTTTTAAGGAAACAAAGCTTGTGTATGAATTTTAAACCCTAAACAAATGTCTAAGTGAGAAAAATTTTTTTAAAAAGGGAAGTGGAAGGAAAGAGGATTGCTTAAGAGAAAGGAAATAAAAAATGTCTAGTCAAATAAATTACAAACCACACATCAAAGTCTTCAAGAGCTTGTAGCCTTCAACCATGTCCTGTCAAATCCCCCATTTCTGTCTTATAATAATGTCTTGGGCGGGCCCTTTCTTTCAAATCATGTTCAGTTATTAAAAAGCTCAGTTCCACCCAATTTGAAACTCCAATCTTACCAGCTCAGGTTTATTCTTCCTGGGATGTTGCTGCTCTTCAAAGTAACTCTAACTGGCCATCACTGTCATCTATGAAGGGGTCTTGTAGGCACACGTGAATACCCTTTATGGGGAGTGTGGGTAGCCTTGGTATATGATCACTGGTAAGCAAGAAACTCTCTTCCACTTTCCCTCATCTTCTTTCCCCAGTGGTATATCCTACAGTCTAGCTTCTTGAGTTTCCTTACCTTGTGGCCAACACACTTAGATGGGGTACCAGAAATATGGCTCAAATCTTTTTAAGCTATCAATTGTTCTGTGGAAAATCCCATGTGTGGGATTGAAGGCTGCTTTCTAGCTCTACCATTTTTCTTTAATTCTTTTTTCCTCATGTTCAAACAATCACAGGAAACTACATAAGCAAAAGCCTAACTAGGGAACAAGATGCTAGTTCCTGCTTCTTGCAGAATTTCCTATTCCCCACAAGTAATAGGTAATTCTTTTGTACTTCCCCTCACGTGGTTGGGGGTAGGTGCAAGAGCACTATGCTACTCTATCCATACCCTCTCTGATCTTCTCTTTCTATGGAAAGGGGAGCAGAATATACAATGGGATACTTGACTCTTCTTTGTCCTCAATTTTGAGTTATAGTCACCAATTCTGGGACATGAAAAGTCCCTCTCAATATAATAAGTATTGGCTAAAAAAAAAGGTATGCTTGTTCTATTCTGTTTATTTTTCCCAAGTTAGAAATATCATTTGTTCCAGTTAACTTCCTGATGGTGCATAAATCAATTTTGACAACTGATTTTATTTTTCCTTTAAATCCAGGTAGCACATTCCTCATTAATCTATGATTACACCTTTAAGGAAAATGGGTATTTATTGCCAGAAAGCAAATTAACTCACATACCAATCTCCTGTGCTTCGACACGATCAACCGAGTGGAAGGAGGACTGTTAGTGAGTAGGTACTTGGGTCTGCTCTTTGCAGAAATGTATTTTAATACACGCTTCTAAATACAGTAAAAGAATCTTATTACTTAGTCCTGTTTTTTAAAAGTTTCCCCACATCAAATTTTCACAAAGAGAGAAGAAAAAAGGATTTAACTGGAATTTCCTGTTCCAGATACAATAAGTTGAAATTGTATTACAGTACATACTCTCTTTCTAGTTCAGTAATGTGCTGAACTACTCTGCTCAGTAATATCGTTTGCATTAAAAAAGCAGAACAAGGGGAGCCTGAGTGGCTCAGTTGGTTGAGCGGCCAACTTGCTTTTGGCTCAGGTCAAGGTAAGATCAAGCCCCACGTTAGGCTCCATGCTCAGCAGGGAGTCTGTTTGAGATTCTCTTCCTCTGCCCCCACCCCCACTCACACATGCTCTCTCTCTCTCTCTCAAATAAATAAATAAATAAATCTTTTAAAAAAAGTGTCCTAGTATCTTCAACAAGAATACCTGCCTTTCTTGCAAGTAGCTCCAGAAATAATTCAGGAGTTTTGTCAAGCTCTTCAGCAGCCTGATGCTAAGGTTTTTAAAAATTACTTAAAGGTATTCTTCTAGAGAGCAAAGCCCTAAGGACTGGATCTCATTGTGCCTACTTAATGATCAGGAATTCAGTTAATTTATAAAGAAGCAGTTTTGTGTGCCATTCACACTGGTCTTTTTAACATTGCTTTAAGCTTATTGCAGTATATGTATTGGGATTTTTCTATAAAATGGGTGTAATTTTCTCTGAATACAGGTATGTGACAACAAGAGAAGTTGCTTGCATGCCAGTTCAAATTGCTCTATATAAAAATGCTGTTAAAAGATTACAGCATGGTTATCTTAGTACCCTTTTTTTTCTTTTCTTAAAACGTTAAATCTTTTCTATAAAGACCATAGCAGGGAAACAGTGTACTTTTTTTTTCAATTGCTAAATATAAAATGTTTGAAAATTTTAATTTTCTTTTATGTGTGCCATCTCAAAATATGGGGGGAATATAACAAATCAAAACTAATTTTTTGGGGCACCTGGGTGGCTCAGTTGGTTGGGCGACTGCCTTCAGCTCAGGTCATGATCCTGGAGTCCCGGGATCGAGTCCCACATCGGGCTCCCTGCTCAGCAGGGAGTCTGCTTCTCCCTCTGACCCTCCTCCCTCTCATGCTCTCTGTCTCTCATTCTCTCTCTCTCAAATAAATAAATAAAATCTTAAAAAAAAAACAATAATTTTTTGTAGATAGCATTACATTTCTTTAACTGTTTCGATGCCAATGTGTGTTCTACAAAAGAGAATGGTTTCATAAATTAACTGATTTAAGAGTAGGTACCGGTGTTATACACTTTTTATAACAAAATAAAAATAAATTTTACATAGTGAAAAAAGTGTTCTGAAAACAAAACAAAACAATAACAACAAAATATGAACAAAAACAGCATAAAACCTTATTCTACTGACAAATTCCTATTTTTTGTAAAGATGTACGGTGTTTTTATTTTTTTTTTGAAAACTCATATTAATAACTTCTAGAAAATAAAATTTGATTTTACTTTTATATTTTCTGTATGCATACAAGGATGCCACCAAACTACAGGTAAACTCAAGAGTAAGCATGGTATTACAAAGCACTGCCTTCAAGGATGTAAAATGTAATCATTAGTGGGAATCCACCTTTTTCACAATATTATGTTTGTTGTCTTAAACACCTCTGTATTTTAATCATTGGATTTAGTTTTGCTGGTTTATTTTGTTCTCTTCAATCCTGAATAATGTAGTTAAATATACAGGAAATGATCAGTTTCAGATTCACCAAAATTGACACAGATTACCAAATTAGTTGTTTTTATACTTATTTTTATTATGAAACTAAATTATTTTCTCATCAGTAAGAATAAAGAGCACCTCGTCACAAGGATTTTTGATGTAAAATCCATTCGTTGCTATGTAATAAAATAAAAAGATGTATTTCCACCATATATCTAGGTGGAAATTTCTGCCTTAGGAAAAGGATGTCATTTAGATTTATACTTGAAATGTTAAATAAAATAAAATTTACTTATTGATGCTTCATTTTAAAGAAGAATAGGTATTTATTACCTCATTATATTGATTAAAAGTAGATTTAAAACTCAAAGGTTTAAATCTAATTAAAATTAATACACTTTAATTCTATACACTTGTGTTTCCACAATTTAATGTCTACTTGGTTGCACATAGTTGTTTATATTCTTTACAGGGTGCTTTATTGCAAACACACATGAATTGCACTAATTCACAATGGTCCCAAACTGTTACATTATTTAAAAATCAAATTATTGAAATGATATTACAATCTTGCTTTTACTATCAATGTCAGGAATCTACAGTTAGCACTGTAGACCAAAGAAATGATTTTGACAAATTGTAGGCTGTGTCACTGGAAACGTAATTGTAATTTATGGGTGGAGAGGGTATATTAGAGTATACAGACGCTTGCAAAACAGGGGAGTTTATAAAAGAAACAGCTAACACAAAACTCTGACGAACATTTATTCTTGCTAGTTCGCTGACATAGAAGTATGGGTATCTTTATCTACGAAGAGAAGTATTCAAGATCTCTAGATAGAAGAAGTAATAAAACACAAGATTAAGATGCCTCAGTCTACTAGGAAGAGGTTTATTCATTCCTACTCTTGAACAGCAGAATTGCCCAGCTTTTTATGTCATCAGACATCAAAACAAATGAGTTCTAAGATTAAATCAAGATAGTGTATGCTAATCAATTTTCTACCACTAGATGGAACTGGAAAGCTGTTTGCCATTCTCAGGACAAGAAAAAATTGTTGTTGAAGTGGAGAAAATACAAAGATGCCATATTGCTTTCAAACATTATTAATAGTGAACTTAAACATGGAACAATCTTTTGAAAGGAATCTCTGTCATGAAGAAATGAAATAGAGTTCAACTGTTAAATCTGAAAGACTGACGGTATGTACTTGAAGGTGGTCAAAATTCACTATCCTTAAAGTTAGTCTTTCAAAAACTCCAATGTAATTTTCAAAGTGTTCACTTAATTCAAGACCCTGCCTAATTATCACACACCAAAAAATTCTGTAAAGATTTTTCATCTACTTTTTTTTAAAGATTCATTTATTTTATTTGAGAGAGAGAGTGAGAGTGACAGAGAGAGACCAGGGGTGGGGGGAGTGAAGGGGCAGCAGGACAGAGTCCACGCTCACTCAGCACTGAGCATGGAGCCTGATGCAGGGGCTTGATCCCACAGCCCCGCGACCCTGAGATCATGACCTGAGCTGAAACCAAGAGTGGGACGCTTAACCAACTTCACCTCCCAGATAACCCAAGATTGTTCATCTACTTTTTAAATTGTCAGGTGAAAAAGTAAATTCCTCTGTCATAATGAATGTCATTCTGTCTTTAAGTCCACTACTAAGTAAATCATAGCCTACTGATTTTAAACTGTTCTACTTCAGCATTAATCAATAAAAATCCATAACTAAAATGTACTTGCCTCTTTCTCTCTCAGAACACAGCCTGCTTGCTTACCGAAGACCATACATTTAGCTTTAGTTCAAGTGCTTTGTGCCCTTATACATTTATATAGCACCACTCTATCTATCCCTTTAGTTTAGAACACCACTGTGAATTTCCAAGGAAAATTATATACCATAAGTATTAATATTTTGGAAGATAGGAGTTATAGAAGCTCCTATTATTATTATTTACATTTTATCATTTGAGTATTTTTTTGCCCTTCTAAAATTATTTGTAACTAGGAGATTTGTTTACTGTCTCCCCATGTTGTCATTTAATTTATTCTCAAGGTATGCAAGCTAATCCTACCATAGACAAAAGGCATTTTACTAATAAAATAAATCTACTAGGTGAAATTTATAATATGTTCCAAATCAGGCCATGTTTACATTGTGTCCTGCCCTGTATTGAGTACTGGTCTTTTGTGATCAGAATGCATTCATGCTTTGCATGTTCCAAACTCCTAACACAGTGCCTTATACTGTGTGGATGCATGTGATTATTATTTATGAAATTAATTAACAGCCCAAACATAACATTATTTTAACTCTACTCAGTGCTATTTTTAGCATATTATTTCATCCAAACCTTAAATTTTGACACCCACAAAAAAGCTTCCAAATCTTCAGCTTAATGCAGTTTTGAGTATTTCTTAATGACAATGTTACCAAGATTTATTACTATATATCATTGTAGGCATTATCTATGGACTGCCTTCTCTGAAGTATGAGAGGAAAGAATTATCTCACAACAGACTGCCCATAGGGGCTGTTCATATAATCATACTGCCATTTTTAATTCATCTTTGGAATTCCTCTTTCATAGTTGTTCTGTAATTCCAATGTCCTCAGAGCAAGGTTTGTAAAGTAAATATGTGCATCAGGCCAGACGTGAGACAATGGGGAGTGTTCAGCCTTGTGGTGAGCTGGCTGTTACATGTCTGAAAAAGGCAAATTCCAAGAAAACAATTCAAAAGAAAACATATTTACATCAGGCTGGTAGCCAAGTAAAACTTATCTGCTAGCATACTTTGGTCCATAGGTTGTTAGGTTGCAACCTCAGATCTACTAGTTACTTTGAAAGTGAGTTAAATGAAGAAACAGGCAGACATTCTGTTGCGGAGGTAGTACGGTTCCCAGATTTTTATCTGGTTCGTTGCATGGTGTGGCAGTGGAGATTGTTCATACAAGTTCAGTCTCGATTGAGGCTAACTTTCTTGCTCTGCGTTATCCATATTCCTTCATACTTCTCTTTACGATTAAACTTGTTAAATGGATACTCTTGTCTAAAGTTAAGAATCCTAGTCAATACTGAGGTTTTTCCCCCCCCCTTTGAACAAGTTTTAAGAAATTTTTCTTCACCATTATTGTTGTGTAAGTTGGCAAGGCTATGCATCTAGGTATAATTCTTTTTCATTCATTATCATTTACAAGCAAGAGACCCTGTCAATTTAAAGATTTGAATCTCCCTTATTCTGTTTTAATTTCTTATATTCTATTTTCTCTATGTTCTCTGGAAGTCCCACTAAATCAGACATTATTTCTCTTGGATTGATCTCCTGTATTGCAAATCTTTTTCTTACACATTCTATCTCTGTACTTTCATCTGAAATCCTCAGGATTTCTATGATATTATCTTTCAAAACTTTTTTTGAAAAATCTTTATTGAGGTATAATTGACATATAACATTATACTAGATTTAGGTATATAACATAATGATTTTATATGTGTATATATTGCACAATGATCACCACAAAAAGTCTGGTATCCATCCTCATACATAGTTATGTTTATTTACCTTGGGATGAGGACTTCTAATATCTACTTTCTCAGCAATTTTCAAATATGCAATACAGTATTATTAACTATAGTCACCATGCTGTATATTACATACCCATGACATTTATCTTATAACTGTAAGTTTGTATCTTTGACCCCTTTCACCCATTTACCCACCCCATGTCCTCCACCATGACAGCTACCAATCTGTTCTCTGTATCTATGAGCTTGGCATTCTGTTTTGTTTTGTCTTGTTTTGTTGAAATTCCATATATAAGTGAGATCATATGATATTTGCCTTCTTCTGTCTGATTTATTCCACTTAGGGTAATGCCCTAAGGTCCACCCTTGCTGCAAATGGCAAGATTTCATTCTTTCTTATGGCTGAATAGTATTCCATTGTTTGTGTGTGTGTGTGTGTGTGTGTGTACATACCACAACTTATTTATCCATTCATCTATTGATGGACACTTATGTTGTTTCCATATCCTGGCTATTGTAAATAATGCTGCAGTGAACATGGGGATAAGGATATCATTTCAGGTTAGTGTTTTCGTTTCCTTCAAATAAGTACCCAGAAGTGGCTGGATCATACAGTAGTTCTATTTTTAATTTTTTTAGGGACTTGTATATGGTTTTTCATAGTGGCTACACCAATTTATATTACCACCTTCAGTATACAAGGATTCCCTTTTCTCCACATCCTCTCCAACACTTGTGATTTCTTGTCTTTTTGATAATAGCCATTGTAACAGGTGTGAGGTGGAATCTCATTGTGGTTAATTTTTATTTCCTTGATGATTAGTGATAGTGAGCACCCTTTCATACCTGTTGATCATCTATATGTCTTTGAAAAATACCTGTTCAGATCCTCTGCTAATATTTTAATCAGGGTTCTTTTTTCTTTTCTTTCTTTCTTTTTTTTTTTCTATTGAGTTGTAGGAGTTTATTGAATTTTATTAAATTTTAATTTCAGCATTCTGTCAATTTCAAAAGATCTTTTTTACTTTCTATTTCTCCACCATAACTCCTGTTCTTCCTAAATCTAGAATAATAATTATAATAATTTTAAGCTATTCTAGCTTTGTGTACTTATTTATTATGGCTTTTTTCTTATTATTAAAGAGAAGATAAGATCCTTCAGAAATATAACCAACAGAAATCTAAGTTAAAGATTCTGAAAATTTAAAATTCTACAAATAAAAAAATATCCTCAGTACTTTATTCCTTTGAATAGCCATCATCACCCTTTTATAATTCTTTAATATTCTTCTAAGCTATTATTTATACTTCTCTAACAAAAATACATTTAAAATATTTACTCATTTACTAAGGGTCTCCTTGCTTCAAAAAATATATTTGATTCTATTTTCAAATGTGTTTTTTTTGTTTTTTTTTTTTTTTACTAGTGAGTATAAAACCAACCTTCCCTATAGATCCAAAACAATTCCAGTGAGAATAGAGATAGTTGTTTCCATCTGGCTGGATTTATTTCCCTCATTTCATGCTGCATGCTGATAGTCAGCAAATGGCAAGAGCCATATTTCAAAATTCTGAATACGAGATATAGGGATATTAAATGGATCCCTTTGTCTGTAAATGTTTTGTTAAGTGGCAGGTTACACCTTATGGTGAGTAAGAAGGGATCACGCTATTTTGTCTGGAGCCACCAAATGCCCAGTTATAGAATACTGACCCCCAACTCCAAACTATCTACTAGCATACAATTCAGACATTTTCTTCTAATTTGTTTAGGAAAAATCAGATTTTTCCCAGTGGTAAATGTCTGACTAACATTAACTTCAGGGGAATGGTACTGTGGTAGATGGAACAGGGGTAACTTGTTTAGTATTCAGAAATTCAATTAAAATTTGACTTCTTTTTCTAGAAATCTTACAGCCCAAAGCTTCGCTGGGGGATGCCATTTTGTCCTGCTGCATCACCCTCTAGACATCCTGAGAGGGCGTTTTAACAGGAAACATCCCTTTTTCCATCTCCCAGAAATTGATTGAAATCTCTTATGCCTTTCACTTCTTTTTTATTAATGAAAGCTTATCATTTTTTCTCTGTCATCATTTCAATGGAGTCTCATGAAGGAGAGCAGATAAAGGCATATGGTTCATAAACTAGTTTGAGGCAAGGGCTTCAGTGAATCATCTTTAGTGCACTCTTTACTTCATTTATTTAACTAATATTTGTTGAGCATTCATGCTGTGAAGGTATGAGTACAACAAGTTTTCTACCTTGAATGAAATTACAGCTTACTAAGCAAGAAAAAATAAATACATTAAAAGAAAAAGCAAAAAAACAAAAACAGGTATCTGGGTTGCTCTGGGTGGATGTTTGTTAAGCGTCCAATTCTTGGTTTCAGCTTAGGTCATGATCTTGAGGTCGTGGGACTGAACCCCCATGTCAGGGCTGAGCATGGAGTCTGCTTGAGATTCTCTCTCCTCTCCCTCCCCACTCTGCCTCTTCCCCCCACTCGCTCACACACTCTCTCTCTAAAATAAATAAATAAAATCTTTAAAAAATACACACTTTGGAGGAATATATTAAAAGTCCATACAAGTTCATAGAAATCACATTAAATTGGGGAGTTTAAAAATATTCATGAGGAGATAGAATTTTTGATTTAGCAAAATCCTCTAGAAAGCCAGAAGAAATGAATTCAAGGCAATGGGAACAACATTTTTAAAAAAGATGTGGAAATCACAAAGTATATTTAGGATCATGTTATTTGGAGGACACGATATATATATAAGAGAATCATGGGAGATGAAGATATAAAAATAAATTAGGACTAGAGTGTAGAGGGCCTTAAATTAAATGGACATATTTGAATCTGATTTGATAATGAATGATGAGCTATTTAAGGCTTTTCAAACAGAGGACTGACAGATGAAAGCAATATCCAGATATCTCAAACTATGTTTAATAAAATACTGTTCCAGTTGATCTTTTAATAGGTGGGCTTAGGAAAACATTTCTCAGGTAATCAAACAGATTTTAGAGACACCAAATAAAATGCTCTTCCATGGAGATTTTCAGTACATATTACTTATATAAAAGAAAAATAAAAGTAACCTTCAGAGGTGCATCATTTCCCTCTCTTGTGATTACCTCCTTTCAGACCTCCAGTCTTGTAGTCCTTTTTCAAAAATGTTTTGTCATGGGAGAAATGGAAAAAGCACCATTGGGGTATACAGACAACACCATCTCTCTCAATTTCCATGGTCAAAGAAGCAGGCTTCCACAGAACCAGCAGAACTGTTTGATAGTGGAAACAATTATAACTTATAGATGTTTCAATAAAACCTATGGTGTCCCCCAATTCTACAGCTGTTATGGATGAATTTTATGCCCTCCCAAAACCATATGTTGAAGTCCTAACCCCTAGCACTTCAGAATGTGACTGTATTTGGAGACAGAGACTTTAAAAAAGTGATTAAGTTGGGGGCATCTGGGTGGCTCAGTTGGGGGAACATCTGACTCTTGGTTTTGGCTCAGGTCATGATCTCAGGGTTGTGAGATCAAGCCCCACATCCAGTTTCATGCTCAGCACGAGTCTGCTTGAGATTTTCTCTCTCCTTCTCCCTCCGCCCCTCCCTTCTCTCTCTCTCAAATAAATAAATAAATCTTTAAAAAAAAAAAAAGTGAAGTTGAAACAAGGCTGTTAGTGTGAGCCCTAGTCCAATCTGTTGTCTTCATAAGAGACAGGAGAGACATAGGAAAGATCATGTGAGGACAGAAACAGAAGATGGCCATCTGCAAGCTAGGATAGAGGCCTCAGGAGAAACCAAACCTGCCAATACCTTGACACTGGGCTTCCAACCTCCAGGACTGTGAGAAATTAAATTTTTATTATTTAAACCACCCAGTTTCTTTGTTATGGCAGCCCTAGCAAACTAATATAATGGCCAGGAAAATCTAAGCCCTTTACAGCAGGGTAGTGTGAGGTGGGAAATTTTAGAAGAAAAAGTAAGAATTATTATGTAGTTTATAGATGCAGTGAAATTCATACTCTGTAGTGGAAAAGAAGAGAAGGATATGGGAAGGAAATATGTAAAAGCCCTTTTTATGACCTTCCTTTTTTTCTGGAAGTCCTAGCAGCAGTAAGTTACCAGGTTGCTAATGGTGTGAGGCATTAGGGATGGGAAAGAGATTTGAAGTATGGTGGGAGGGAAAAAAAAAAAAAGCCTGTTAATATTCTCAACTCTGACTGAAAGCACTGAAAAGCATATACATCTATCTATTAATGGAAATAGAGGCTCAGATTTAGGAAAGTTTTATCAAATAAAGTTCAAAATTTATACTACAAGTGACAATTACTCGAAATGGGGCAATCAAACATTAGAACTGAAAAAAAACAATTATGTTTTACTCTAAAGGAAAACCAAGTGCCTCTTCTTCTCGTGGACACTTTTATTTTTACTTTTAGCTTCATATGGGAAGAGAGTGACTGGATTAGATCTGCCAGATGACAAAATGTAATCTTCTGTCACAGTTTTGGAATGGGAAACTTCCAAGAGAACTAAAGGTAATTCACTTGAGCTTGCCCTGCCACCCCACACACATTTTTTTTTTCCATTTTCCTTTCTTTCAGTCAAGGGGGTAATTATAATCTGTTACTTTTTTTTTTTAGAGAGAGAGAGCGCACAAGTGCAGAGGGGAGAGGGAGACGGACAGAGAGTCTGAAGCGGGCTCTGCCTTGAGCACAAAGTCACACACTGGACTCCATCTCATAAACCTGACATCACGACCTGAGCTAAAACCAACAGCCCAGCACTTAACCCACTGCATCACCCAGGCGCCCCTAATCTGTTACTTTTAAGAAACTTTCTCTTCCTTTCTCATGGCAACTGATTCCCTGGGCCCTCTGTGACCAGCTCAGTATTATAAAGGAGAAAAACTCTCCAACCCTTCTCATCTCTACCTCTGTCCATGCTTCCCTCCCTTGTTTTGGTCCTTTTTCTGGAGATGGTAAAAGACATTCGATTTTCCTTTTCCCTCATCATAGTGTTTAAAATAGGGACTCCCCGGATGTTGGAATATAATAGACAAGGGAAGTCTCATGGTTAATTTTCATCTGAGATCAGAGAAACAATGAAGCCTTCCACATGGTCTAGCGCAGATCCCTATAGTTCTGCTTAGGTTCAAAGATACAACAAAATGGGCGCCTGGCTGGCACAGGAGGTAGAGCATGACACTCTTGATTTTAGGGTCATGAGTTCCAGCCCCACACCTTGGGGTGATGAACTTTCCTAAAAAAAAAAAAAGATATAACAAAATATTGTCGTATCTTGCTCTTTGTTTTCTCCAGATATACTTTTTTCCTGATGATTTTGTTTGGAGAATTCCTCCAGTCAAAATACTATTTAAAATATTTAAATCACTCTCAAATAAAGCTGACTAAAATGTTTAAAAATAAATATTTAATTCCTCAGGCTTTCCTTGTCTTTCACCACCTTGGCATCTGGAAGAGTACTGGTCAGTTATTTTGTAGGATGTTCTCAATACTGGTGTGTCTAGGTGTTTCCTCATAATCAGAAAATATTGTCAAGAATACCAAAGAAATTACGTCATGTACTTCTTTTTTTTTTTTTGTCATGTACTGCTTAGCACATCATAGGGATTACATGACATTGAGATCTCTTTTTATTGGTGATGTTTTCCTTTGTCTCTTGATTAAGACCGTGTCTGTCAGGTTACTTCACTATAAAATTATAATTTTTCCTTTCATAGTTATTAAATATTATAGACAGACATGTTGAGACCACACAATGATCCTGGCTCTCCTTAAACATTCACCTGCTAATACTAGCACCCCTTGGAGGATCGTGTCTATGACAATTGCTTGCCTAATGATGACTTCCTATTTCTCTCTTTCCTTCCACATTATTAGTTGGAATTCTTTGGTAAGAAAGAGCTAAGCTTCTTCCCCACTTATTTATTTATTCATTGCTTACTTACATCAGTGTATTTACTTGATTTTATGTTAAAATTGAATGTTATCATTATTTATTTTGTTTCTCAAATTGTCCCATCTTAGCTTGTTAGGAACTCCTTCAGGTTATTTATTGTGTCATTTTGACAAAACCCCACTCTTCAGAGCAACTCCTTACTTTCTGGCACCACGAGATTTTTCCAGACTCTTCTTACACATTCCCTGCCTGTATCCTGGATTCACCCAATACCCCAAGGAGCCCTGGATGTTTTTATTAGAGAACTGTGTTTAGTAACCAAGATGTGAGCATTAAATGTGCTAAGTGCTACTGAGTTGTCATTGCTCTCTCAGTAAACAGAGCTAGGAATTATATTTGTATATACTTACAGGCCCATACAGACACAGATCTAAATCTGTGTCTATCTTTGATATATATGCATTAAAAGTCATGAGTTTATACTGATTTCCAATCTTACCCACAGGAACTCTCACCGATTGGAGGAGGCTTAGGAGAAATAACAACTAAATGCAATGCAGGATCTTGGAGAAGATCCTTGAACAGAAAAGGGATATTAATGATAAAACTGGTGAAATTCATTTAGGCCAATAATTTAGTCAATTGTGTTGTACGAATGTTAATTTGTCATTTTGATAACTGTGCTATGATACTCTAAGATATAAGCATTAAGGGAAGTTTATATGGGAAGGGTATGTAGGAGCTCCCTGTATTATTTTTGTAAATTTTCTGTGAGTCTAAATTTGGTTCAAATAAAAAGACTAAAAAATAAGCCATTAAAAATGTAATGTGTTATCCATCATTTCCCAACCTTACTTGAGTACATAATTTTACTTTTCAGGAAAATTATTAACTTCCATCCAAAAGCATTATTAATTGTGCCTTGGAACACAATTTTGGCAATGATATGAAATAATAGAACCACTATTTATATACCACACAAAAAAATTAATTACAGTGCATTTGACTTAATGTGTTTCTACTATGGTTGAAGATTTCCCAAAACTATTAAGCAACCTCTGGTGAAACAGTTATTTGAGAAAACCTAAATTTCACTTAAATTTAAATGTACACTATTATAATGGTCATGATAGAAATTTGAACAAGACTATCTCTCTACAATTTTACAAACACTTTGCATGTGGTTAGAGGTATGATAAAATTTTGCAAGCTAAGGAAATAACCACAAATGAAGGTGTTCTTCTATTTTAAAAGAGACCAATTATATTGAAAACAACAGACAAAACTTAATAGTGTTAAATTTTCATTTTACAAAAAGCATTGCAGCAATACCCAAATCTGCAGTTTCCAGATCCCATTGATGAAAATAACACACTCACCCTGGTAACTTAATGGAGGGCTTCTTATGAAATAACCACCCCTGAGGAACATATTTACAAAACTGCAACTTTTTGAAATTGATTTTACTAAAATATAAAAGCAACTTTGCTTTCCCCTTACTTCTAATATGTATCTATGGAATGTAGCATTAGAATTTTTACATCTTTTCACTCATCCAAAATACTTAAGATACATATTTATATCATATATGAATTGATTTCTATTTGGGGCCTCCTTTTTTGTGGCCATGTAAATCAAAAGAAAATTATTGCAATATATTGTAATAATATATTGTGAAATCTGAAACTGCCAGCAACTGTTACCTGCTTACATTTATATAACTTAACCATTTTCTCTGATATCTGTCTTTATCTTTATGTCTTCTACATTTTAAAAATAATTTTACTGCATTTAATAATTTTCTTATTTAAATTATTTTTTATTTCAAACAAACTTTGAAAAGGTCACTGAAAACTTGTATCCTTTTTTTTTTTTAAGATTTCATTTATTTATTTGTCAGAGAGAGAGAGCGAGCACACAAGCAGGGGGCAGTGGCACACAGAGGGAGAAGCAGGCTCCCTGCTGATTAAGGAACCTGATGTGAGACTCGATCCCAGGACCCTGAGATCATGACCTGAGCCGAAGGCAGACGTTAACCAACTGAGGCATCTCAAAACTTGTATCTTTTAAGAAGACAAAATAATTTTATACCTCCTATAACTCTACTTGGCTTTCTCCTATGAAATCTTCCATGACTAAATAATATACTGCTGGAGAGTAAAATGCCTGACATTGTACATACTTGAGTCATCCTTTCCAAAATATATTTAATCCTAATCTCTGTAATACTTAAGACAGTGATTCAAAAGATTGGTCATGGCGAGATATATACCTTCACTGTTTATTGCTTGGAAGCATTCTGGTATATATTTGTTCATTCATGTCATTCTTTGTTCCAAAAAATATCCAAATGAAGTTACCAACATATTCTAATTTAAATATAAATCACATGTGTGCATGGCCTGAGTCTTCTCCATCACAAATACATATATGGTGGGTGACCTGCATTTGTCTTTAAAGCATCTCTCCTCCACCCTCAAAGTGTCTCTGACAGCAAATTTAAAAAAATGATTTTGATGCATATAGAATCTGACTCACTTGATACACATAAATAGAGCCAATGAGAGAACTAAAGAGTACCTACCTACTATGGTCTGGTATGGCTGTACATAATCCTCAAAACCAACCTGTGAAGTGACTTCATCCACTTTCATGGTTTCAAGTGTTCCATATGCAGATGACAGCCAAATTTCTATTATCAGTGTAGCTAAGCTCCAGACTGTATATTAGACATAATTTTGGGAGTCTAACAAGTACCTTAAATTATGTTCAAAATAAAAATTCTGATCTTCCCCGGTCTTCTTCATTGTGGTAAATCACCATTATATTCTTCTGGTAACTCTGTCCAAAAATTTGCAGTCATGCTAGACTCTTCTTCTGTTCCACCCGACATCTAATCAACAATTCCTGACAACAAAACCTTCAAAATACATCTAGAATTTGAGCACTTCTAATCACTTCCATTCTTGTGCCTCTGCCCAAGAACAAGGCTTAACTTCTCTGGTTTAGATTAGTCCCATAATCTCTTAATTACTTTTGCTCAACCAAGAAGCCAATGTGTTTGTTACTCTTATTCAAACGTTATCCCTCTTCAGCTCAGAATCTTTCAATGATTTTTCATTTGAGAGTGATGGGCACTGCCCTTCTAATGGCCTAGAAGACCATTGTTTCCCTGTCAGATCTCAGCTTTTACTCCCTTTCTCGTCCTTCCATTCTAGCTACACTGGCCTATCTGCCGTTTCTCAGATCATCAGATGTGTGTCCATCTGAGATATATTTTACTTATTTATTTTTGATCTGTCTCCCCAATTGTAATAAAAGCTTCAGGACAGCTGGAATTTTTCTATTGGTTTCCTTGTTGAAACCACAACACCTGGAATGGTTTTGTCACAGGGTAAGCATTAAATAAATAATTGTCAAATAAATGAATAAAGTAATGGATGAGAAAATTATTATCTCAAATTTTCCATATAAAATGATTGAGAATGAAATGGAATATGTAACTGGCTCAGTGTTAGTTAACTTTGCCAGTTAGTGAGTGAACCATTTCAAGCTGCCAGAATGGGTGGTCTTTTATCTCTGTCACATTTCCTCCCTAAATTTATAAGTCCCATTTACAGCATGAACACTACCAAACAGAGGGAATTTTAGTTGTGATTAGGTTATGCAGTTCCCAGAAAGTCCAATTTTAGTTGCTACTTTAATGAGAGAATTTTCTGAATCACGTATTTTATAATAATATGTTTGGTTTGGGCTCACTGATAATACATTAAAATTCAGGTAAAGGGCCAACTATCAAAAAGTATTAATAATTAACAACTATACTATAGATATACTAATATTTTTTAATAGTGCCAAGTTGGCAATCATCAGATTTGAGCTCTCTCTCTAATAAGAAACAATGACCTTTGTATTTCACATATAAAACTTAGGCTTTCACAATTATTTGCATGAATCAATATACCCCCAGATAAGATCCTTTGATTTATTTTTTATTCTTATGATACATAATCTAATTATTATAAAAGAGTAAACATATAATTTTAAATAAATATGTGTGTATATATGTATATATACATAGGTGTGTATACAGATTTTTTTAACTTAGATTACTTACATTGCTAACAGACATAGCTAGAATCAAGTTCATATTCTAATATGCAAAATATAATTGTATCTTAAGAAGTTAAAAGGCAATGGTTGGACTTCATGGAAAGTTTTAAATAGTCCCAGCTGGCAATACTTTGCCCCTTTGCCATTCCCCTTCTTCCTACTTAGAAGGAGAATAGCCTAAAGCAAAGCAGGTGTTTTGTGATTACAAGGAGAGCATCTTGAGGATTATGTTCTACAGCTAAAAATGTTAGAATTAAAAAAAAAAAAATGGAATGAACTAGGTGTACTGTTGAGTCAGACATGTTGCTCTAGATGCTGTGCCCCAGATTTTGGATTTATAAAATGGAGTGATGAAAGGATTCAGGAGTTAGATAGTGGTGATATTTCCACAAGTCTGTGAATATGCCAAGGAACATTAAATCATATGCTATAGATGGGTGATTTGTATGGTATATGAATTATGGCTCAATAAAGTTATTCTGGTGCACTGCAGCATTTATTGTGACACTTAGTTGTGAAGTAATTTTGCTAGTCAATCTTATCCATGGAAAATCCTTAATTATGTGGTAATAATGTCTTCAAAAACATTACTTTCTCTTTTAGTAAGGCAAAATTCATTAAAGTATGTTGGGAAAAGTCATATTTTAAGGATTGTTGAAATGTTTTTTGAACTTATATCAAGTGCAAGTTGTTCACTAGGGCAATATTGTATGCCAATAAGTAATATTTACTAGGACTTGAACACTGCAATTTAACCAGTATAATTAATGATGTATGTTAGTGTTGATGAGCCTCATTTTTATCATTTCTACAACAATAAAACGAGACTAGATATTCAGTTCTAAAGTGGTATGCCTATGACAAAGAGGGCATGGCAAAATAATGAACCCTTGTGAAGAGTTCTATGAATGTTCCATTAATTGGTGTTAACGTCATTTTGAGTATTTTACTTAATTTCATCAAAATGCTGCATATTTTCTCCAAAGAAAAACAATTTATTCATAATCCTGTTACATCTTTTCCATTGCACAAATTAAAGTTTTGTAAATGCATAGAATAGAAATATTTTCATTGAGAACCTTAAGAAAATTACTCCTCAGAAAATCTTACTATTTCAATAGAGCAGAGACATAATTAAAAGTAAGGGAGTAAAATCTACCTGAAAATACTGTAGGGTATTTTCTACTTTCCAGTTAGCAACCTACTCCATCTAGTACTAAATCCCAAAAAATTAAAAAAAAAAACAAATCCCCAAAAAGAATTTTCCTTCTTCTTGATTTGACACTTCACTTAAATAACTATCAATTAACTTGCTAAATTTAAATAATCATATCCACAACCACCACAGTAAAATTTACTTAGAAAATCAACATTTTGTCTAAAATACCAAATAAGGACTAGGAAAAGGTATGATATGTAATGTAAGATTTGTCTCTTCAAATAAGGTGGGGATTGTGTTCACTGATTATATTTTCCTTGATCATCCAAGTCAAATACAAACTCTCTCATAGAACAAAATGGTCTGATGATATAACCTTCCCTCATCTACCTTGAAATGCATATAAAAAAGTGATTTCTTTTATACTACTTGCTAATTTTATAATAATTGTAAAATTTTAATTTTGAGGTCAAACATATACATATAGCTTTGAAATAAAAACTTACCTCAGGAATAGAAAAAATGGTTTTAAGATCTCATACTAATGATTGTCATCATCCTGTTATTTAAAGTTTTATTTGCTAAGTATCTTGAAAATAGAAACAGTGCCCTAATCCTAGACCTAACAAATGATGTAGACACTTAGAATTTAGGATGAAACAAATTATCTCAGGATTAGTTAGAAAAGACAGCAAATAACTGACAATTTTTTATATGTCTTAGACCACCCCCCCCGCCCCTAACCGGTATTTGTCTGTCCATCTATATATCTATCCATCTGTCTGTCAGATGAAGATAACTCACACAAATACAAGTATAGGTACATATCTAGCTGTATACCTTGGCTTACTGTACTTCTAAATCACATAACTGCATTTATATTATTTTTTAAAAATAATTTAAAAATGCATTATCTTAAAGAAAATATATACTTACTGCCCTCTAGAGGTATGAACCAGTAGTGTAATAAGTGTAGATGTTGCCGGGCATATACAGTTTAAAGCTAACATGGCGTATTTAAACTCTTCTTCACAAACAACATGATCTGTTTGAAATAAAATAGGTAAATTAGAATAATTTACCATGGGAGAGTACTATTTTAAAATAATATGAAAAATAAAACAGCAAATAAAATTACAGAGGTTTCCACATAAACACACTTGTCTTTGAGATGTTTTTACATGTGCAATTTTCCCCAGGAAAAATGTTTCATAAGAGAGTACTAGATTATGAGTTAAGTGACCAAGAGGGAAGGGGGTCTTAGCCACAATTCTGTCTTTAATGAAATTGGCAGCCTTTGGCAAAATGTTTAATTTTCCTCTGCTTCATCTTTACAAGGAGGTGAGAGGTAGATTGGAGGAGCAGTCTGGAAAATAAATCAGAAATTGTATAAAGTCTCCTTTAATTGTGATAATTCAATGGTATGAAATGCAGTAGTATTGATTTACAGCATTATTGATTTATCAAATTCATAGTCACAGAGCACACAGAATTATTAAAAGACATGGTACATAACAATTATATAACAGTAATAGATTTTGTACAATCAAAACAACTATGATATCAGGTAATAAAAACTAATGATAAAAATACATTTAAATTTAAATTGTACTTTGACCTCAAGACCTACAGTCATAAATGCAAAAGATGATAGGATTCAATCAGGAAAGATAATAAATGGCAACTGAAGTCAGTGACATAAAAACAATAGAGTGTGCTAAAGATAGTAGCACATGAGAGGTTGCAGGCCACATTAAAGGGGAATGATGCTACTCAGCCCATGTCCATTACTTTCATACAGTGATGAGGGCACAGACACCATATATCCACTTTTCCATAGAAGTAATAATTTAGAGAAGTGATTAAGATATTGTTTACTTTGTGAAAAAAATAAAGTCCCTTCCCAAGTAAACAATTATAGCTGATATTAGAAATAAAGACAATGTGTAAAGTACCAAGAAAATAAATACTGCCAGAAAATAGTTTTAGATGTCAGAGGACAAGAGGACGCTATTTCAACTGGTCGCCTGAATTGAGCTGGATATCTACCAGACCACTCTGAACACACACAAAATCAGCCTGAGATGTAAGAAGATATATCTGGATCTCTAAAAGCAGAATATCTCTGGAGGTATGAAGTGGGGAGCTATGATTCCACAGGCAGATATCAGAAGATAAACGGAAGGGGGAGGGAGTTGCCATAAGCACTTGAGCTGGGAAGGTGAAATAACACAGGAGTGCAACAGCCTCCCGAGTTGGAGACCAGGCACAGATTTGCAGACAGTAGCGAGACTTCCTTCCCCACTGAAACCTGGAGCTGCACAGGCCCACCTGCAAACTGGGGGTGGCTTGCAGTTTTAGAAGCACAAAGGGCAGAGACATACCTTGGCCTGGAAGAGAGGACTGGGGGTGCTGCTGAGGGGTGCACAGCCCAGGACGCTGTGGGTTTTAGCAGCACAGACAGAAACAGAGACAGTATGACCTGGAGAGCTCACTGAAGAACAGACTGCGATCTCTCTGTTCTGAGGCAGAGGTTTGGATATGATCACTTCTGCTCTGACTCTCAGAAGAGACATGGAAAGCCACCAGGGAAAACAGCCAGAGAACAAAAGCCCCCCAAAAACAGTTTTCACTGAGCCCATCCTCCCCTGCAGGCGCCAGGACAAATCTGCCCAAACAGGGTTGCCTGAGTAACAGCATAGCAGGCCCCTCCCCCAAAAGACAGGCTGTATTAAGAACAAGAGGCCGACAACCCTAATGTCCCTATAAAACAGATGCATCTTGCTTGGGTTGTGGTCAATAATTTGGACTCTACGTTCCCTCAACCACCACTCAACAGAATGACTAAGAGGAGGAACCCCCCAAATAGGAAGGATCAGAGACTGTGACCTATGCCACAGAACAAATGGATATGGATACAAATAAGCAAAATGTCAGAAATAGACTTCAGGGTAACAGTTATGAAGACAATAGCTAGGCTGGAGAAAACGATTAATGGCAACATAGAGTCTCTAAGGGCAGAAATGAGAGCTCATCAGGCCAAACTTAAAAATGCTATTGATGAGATGCAATCTAGATACTCTAACAGCTAGGGTAAATGAGGCAGAAGACAGAATTAGTGATCTAAAAGACAAACTGATAGAAAAGAAGGAACAGAAGGAGGCCCAGAACAAACAGCTTAAAATCCATGAAAACAATTAGAGAAATAAGTGACGCCATGAAACGTTCCAGTGTCAGAATTATTGGGATCCCTGAGGGAGTGGAGAGAGAGAGAGGACTAGAAGATATATTTGAGCAAATTGTAGCTGAGAACTTCCCTAACATGGGGAGTGAAACAAGCATTTCCCTCCCAAGATCAAGGAGAACAGACCAACGCCCCAGCATGTAATAGTAAAACTCCCAAATCTTAGAACCAAGGAAACCATCTTAAGGACAGTTAGGGGGAAGAGATTCCTTAGGTACAGAGGGAGGAACATCAGAATAACATCAGACCTATCTACAGAGACCTGGCAAGCCAGAAAGGTCTGGCAAGACATATTCAGGGTACTAAATGAGAAAAACATGCAGCCAAGAATACTTTATCCAGCAAGGCTGTCATTTAGAATGAATGGAGAGATACAGAGCTTCCAAGAGTGGCAGAAACTGAAAGAATATGTGACCACTAAGACAGCCCTGCAAGAAATATTGAGGGTGGTTCTATAAAAAGAGAAAGACCCCAAGAGTGATATAGAAGAGAAATTTACAGAGACAATCTATAGAAACAAGGACTTCACAGGCAACATGATGACAATAAAATCATATCTTTCAATAATCACTCTCAACGTGAACAGCTCCCATAAAATGGCACAGGGTTGCAGAATGTATAAAAAGACAGGACCCATCCATACGCTGTCTACAAGATGCTCATTTTGAACCTAAAGATACATCCAGACTGAAAGTGAAGGGATGGAGAACCATCTTTCATGCCAACAGACCACAAAAAAAAAGCTGGGGTAGCAATTCTCATATCAAATTAGATTTTAAGCTAAAGAGTGTAGTTAGAGACACAGAAGGACACTATATCATTCTTAAAGACTATCCAACAAGAAGATCTAACAATTGAAAATATATATGCCCCCAACATGGGAGCAGCCAACTACATAAGCCAACTAAAATAAACCAAATAGTTAACCAAAATAAAGAGACATGTTGATAATAATATGTTAATAGTAGGAGACCTAAACACTCCACTCTCAGCAATAGAAAGATCATTTAAGCAGAAAATCAACAAAGAAACAAGAACTTGAGTGACACACTGGACCAGATGGACCTCATAGATATATACAGAACATTCCACCCTAAAACAACAGAATACTCATTCTTCTTGAGCGCACACAGAACTTTCTCCAGAATAGACCACATACTGGGTCACAAATCAGGTCTCAACTTATACCAAAAGATTGAAATTATTTCCCACATATCCTCAGACCATAATGTTTTGAAACTGGAACTCAATCACAAGAAAAAGACTGGAAGAAATTAAAACACTTGGAAACTAAAGACCACTCTGCTTAAGAATGTTTGGGTCAACCAGGAAATCAAAGAAGAACTTACACAATTCATGGAAACCAATGAAGATGAAAACACATCAGTCCAAAACCTATGGGATACTGCAAAGGTGGTCCTAAGGGGAAAATGCATAGCCATCCAAGCCTCACTCAAAAAAATAGAAAAATCCCGAATTCACCAACTAACTTTACACCTTAAAAGAACTGGTGAAAAAACAACAAATGCCTAAGCCACGCATTAGAAGAGAAATAATTAAGATTAGAGAAGAGATCAATGAATTAGAAACCAAAAATACAGTAGAGCAGATCAACAAAACTAGAAGCTGGTTCTTTGAAAGAATTAATAAGATCAATAAACCACTGGCCAGAATTATCCAAAAGAAAAGAGAAAGGACACAAATCAATAAAATTATGAATGAAAGGGGAGAGATCATGACTAACACCAAGGAAATAGAAACAATTATTAGAAATTATTATCAACAACTATATGCCAATAAATTAAGCAATCTGGAAGAAATCGATGCCTTCCTAGAAACCTATAAACTACCAAGACTGAAACAGGAAGAAATTGACAACCTGAAGAGGCCAATAACCAGTAATGAGATTGAAGCAGTGATCAAAAAACTCCCCAAAAAACAAGAATCCAGGGCCTGACGGATTCCCTGGGGAATTCTACCAAACATTCAAAGAAGAAATAATACCTATTCTCCTGAAGCTGCTACAAAAAATAGAAACAGAAGGAAAGCTTCCAGACTCATTCTATGAGTCCAGCATTACCTTGATCCCCAAACCAGGCAAACACCCCATCAAAAGGGAGAATTTCAGACCCATATCCCTGATGAATATGGATGGCAAAATTCTCAAAAAATCCTAGCTAATAGGATCCAACAGTACATTAAAAAGATCATCCACCATGACCAAGTGGGATTTATCCTTGGGATGCAAGGGTGGTTCAACATTCATAAATCAATTGATGTGATAAAAAACATTAATAAGAGGAGAGAGAAGAACCATATAGTCCTCTCAATTGATGCAGAAAAAGCATCTCACAAAATAAAGCATCCTTTCCTGATTAAAACACTTCAGAGTATAGGGATAGAGGGAACATTCCTCAAGTTCATAAAATCCATCTATGAAAAACCCACAGCAAATATTCTCAATGGGGAAAAGCTGAGAGCCCTTCCCTTAAGATCAGGAACATGACAAGGATGCCCACTCTCGCCACTATAGTTCAACATAGCACTAGAAGTCCTAGCAACAGCAATCAGACAACAAAAAGAAATAAAAGGTATTCAAATTGGCAAAGAAGAAGTCAAACTCTCTCCTTCGCAGATGACATGATACATTATGTGGAAAACTAAAAGACTCCACCCCCAAATTACTAGAACTCATACAGCAATTCAGTAATGTGGCAGGATAAAAAATCAATGCACAGAAATCTGTTGCTTTCTTATACACTAACAATGTAATTGTAGAAAGAGAAATTAGAGAATTGATTCCATTTACAGTAACACCAAAAACCATAAAATACCTTGGAATAAACTTAACCAAAGAGGTAAAGGATCTATACTCTAAGAACTACAGAACACTCATGAAAGAAATTGAAGAAGACACAAAAAGATGGAAAAACATCCCATGCTCATGGAACAGAAGAATAAACATATTTAAAATGTCTATGCTACCCAGAGCAATCTATAACTTCAACACCATCCCAATCAAAATTCCAATGACATTTTTCAAAGTGCTGGAACAAACAGTTCTAAAATTTGTATGGAATCAGAAAAGACCCTGAATCACCGAGGAAATGTTGAAAAAGAAAAACAAAGCTGGAGGCATCACGTTGCCCGATTTCATGCTATATTACAAAGCTGTGATCACCAAAACAGCATGGTACTGGCACAAAAACAGACATATAGACCAATGGAACAGAATAGAGAACCCAGATATGGACCCTCAACTCTATGGTCAAATAATCTTTGACAAAGCAGGAAAAAATATGCAATGGAAAAAAGACAGTCTCTTCAATAACTGGTGAGGGGAAAATTGGACAGCCTATTGCAGAAGAATGAAACTCGACCATACACAAAGATAAACTCAAAATGGATGAAAGACCTCAATATGAGACAGGAGTCCATCAAAATCCTAGAGGAGATCATAGGCAGTAACCTCTTTGACATCGACCACAGCAACTTCTTTCAAGACACTTCTCCAAAGGCAAGGGAAACAAAAGCAAAAATGAACTTTTGGGGGGACTTCATCAAGATAAAAAGCTTCTGCACAGCAAAGGAAACAGTCAACAAAACAAAGAGGCAACCCACAGAATGGGAGAAGATATTTGCAAGTGACACTACAGACAAAGAGCTGATATCCAAAAATCAAAAAAGAATTTCTGAAACTCAACACCCAAAAACAAATAATCAAGTCAAAAAATGGGGAGAAGACATGAACAGACACTTCTCCAAAGAAGACATACAAATGGCTAACAGACAAATGAAAAAATGTTCATCATCATTAGCCATCAGGGACATTCAAATCAAAACCACATTGAGATACCATCTTACACCAGTTAGAATGGCAAAAATTGACAGGGCAAGAAACAACAAATGTTGGAGACATTGTGGAGAAAGGGGAACCCTCTTATACTGTTGGTGGGAATGCAAGTTGGTATAGCCACTTTGGAAAACAGTGTGGAGGTTCCTCAAAAAATTAAAAATAGAGGAACCCTATGACCCAGCAATTGCACTACTGGGTATTTATCCCAAAGACACAGATGTAGTGAAAAGAAGGGTTGTATGTACTCCAATGTTCATAGCAGCATTTTCCACAATAGCCAAACTGTGAAAAGAGATACCTTCAATAGATGAATGGATAAGGAAGATGTGGTTCATATATACAATGGAATATTACTCAGCCACCAGAAAGGATGAATAACCAGCTTTTGCATCAACATGGATAGGACTGGAGGAGATTATGCTAAGTGAAATAAGTCAAGCAGAGAAAGTCAATTATCATGGTTTCACTTATTTGTGGAACATAAGGAATAGCATGGAGGACATTAGGAGAAGGAATGGAAAAATGAAGAGGGGAAATCGGAGGGGGAGGTGAACCATGAGAGACTACAGACTCCGAGAAACAAATGAGGGTTTAGACGGGAGGGGGGTGGGGGGATGGGTTAGCCCAGTGATGGGTATTAAGGAGGGCACATATTGCATGGAGCAGTGGGTGTTATATGCAAACAATGAATCATGGAATACTACATAAAAAATTAATGATGTACTGTCTGGTGACTAACATAACATAATAAAAAAAGAAAATAGTTTTGGCTACATTAATAAATAGAAGGTTGAATTTGTAGGTGAGTCAGATATCTACAGAGTGAACATATCGGGGCACCTGGGTGGCAGAGTCAGTTAAGTACTGCTACTTTGCCCCTCATTTCTCAATGTCATATGACAGCCAAGGTTTATTGATCATACCACTAAAGTCTTCTCTATCTTTCCCACCTTTCCCACCTCCATTCTACTGTCCCTACTTGCTAGAGGCTTCCAATCCTTATCCATAATTCTTAAGGGCTGGATATCAGCTTTTAGAATTATTATTATCATTTTTTAGATTTTAGAAAGGTAATGTGCTTCATCTACCAGACCCTATGTAATACATCTAGGGAGCAGCCTATGCTTTAACATACTATTATTTCTGCAGCTAAATATGTGAATACTAAGTGCAAAAAATAAAATTCAGTATGGGGATTGCTACCAAATAATTTCAGGTCAGGTCAGATTTCACCACCAACAGAAATACTTTTTTCTTTCTTTCTTTCTCCTTTTCTTTCTTTCTTTCTTTCTTTCTTTCTTTCTTTCTTTCTTTCTTTCTTTCTTTCTTTCTTTCTTTCTTTCTTTTCTTTCTTTCTTTCTTTCTTTCTTTCTTTCTTTCTTTCTTTCTTTCTTTCTTTCTCTCTTTCTTTCTTCTTTCTTTCTTTCTTTCTTCTTTCTTTCTTTTCTTCCTTCCTTCCTTTCTTTTTCCTTTCCTTTCTTCTTTTTCTTTCTTTCTTTTCTTTCTTTTTCTTTCTTCTTTCTCTTTCTTTCTTTCTTTTTCTTCCTTCCTCCCTCCCTTTCGTCCTTCTTCCTTCCTTTCCTTCTTTGTTTCCCAGAATATTCTGAATTTTGGAATTATAGCTAAGGGATTGTGAATCTTTATTCAAACTATGATTATCTCTCACCTAGACAAATGCAAGAGCTTCTTAATTGCTTTTCATGTCTTCCAACTCCTCAGCAGTCTATCTATTACCCTTCCAAAACTGTGCTGTCCAATTAGAGTTGCCACAGCCACATATAGCCATTTAAATTTAAATAAATTAAAATACAAATAAAAGTTCAGTTCCTCCATCTTACTAGCCATCTTTTAATAACAATAAAGTGTTCAATAACATTTGTGGTAACTGTCTACAGTATCAGACAATGTAAATATGGAACATTTCCATTATCAACAATAACTGGACAGTGCTATTTGATTAGCCAAATAGATTAATGACCTTCCATTAATCCATATATTTCAAATTAAAATGTCATTCATACACTGGCAGAATTTGGGTAACTTTACTAACATACCATACCACCTTTTCATGATTTTTCTTAGCCACACTGCTGCTAAAATTGCTCATTTTTAATAACAGGAGAGGGGGTAAAACATATGGTTGTACACGCAGGTTGGTAGGTAGATGTGTTGGTGGAAGTTCGTGAAAATTTTGTGTTTCTTCCTATGGTTCTATTTTCTTTGTGAAATTGGTGGAAATGATTAAAGAAGAGGTTGGAAATAAAAGGAGAAAATACAGCATAGCTGCTTAAGAGAGTGGAAGAAGAAACAGAATAGTGAAACACAGAAAGATGTTTGGCAGCTCCTGGACCCCAAGAAATCAAGTATCATGAATTTAAAGTAGGAATAGTCTGCAGGTTGTCTTTTGTTTATTTTGTTTCTTTGGACCACATTTAAATGCATGGAAGTAAACACCATCTTCTGTCAATAAGACAGAGAGAACTCACCACCAATGACTTCTGACAAACAAGTCTGACTAATGAACAGAAGGTCAATGAACAGAGGATGAATTAAAATAATGGATTATAATGGTGTGCTATGGAATTCAAACAGGTTAGAGAAAACAGTATCTGCAGTTGTCAATAGTGGTAAACGTTTGGTAGAATCAATGAATTGTAAGTCCCAATGTAGTCAAGTGATAGTTGGAGTTCTGTACTAGAGGATGTGAACTGGAATGATAAGAAGCAGTGGTCAGAAACAGGGTCACCAGGAACAGAGATTATGGAGGGGTCACATTGACAAGTAATGACATGACCACTCCAGAAGTGAGTGCTGAGATAGGATGGTGAAGAAGAACATTCAAAATAGGGAAATTACAGGTATGCAAGTCTAGGGCATTGAGAGAATCATTTCGTGGATATCAATATAATTAACTATTATGACTACACAGTGTAGGAAAGAGTGAGTAAACAAGGAGACCAAGTGCTTTTTAGCTCAATTTTTTTCAACTACTTGTCTTTCTTTTTTGGGATATTTCCAAGTCACAAACTGCCAATTTTTATCAAATAATTTTCTAATTAAAAATGTAAGACAAAGTTATAGAAAATTTAAGTATATTGAAATACATAATGGAAAATTATATCTGTAACAGAAATTGCTATTTTTCCTTATTATCCACTTTCCCCTGTATGCAGAAACAACATATCTATGGAAACATGTCTAGAAAATGTTTGGAAGGGACAAGAATACAAATGTGTGTGGGCAGCACCTTGCTGTTTTAGTCAGGTATACAAAGAGAGATGACCTGAGGTAAGAATTGATCACTTCGCAAGCAGAGAGAGAAAGGAATAAAGCTCTCTTAAACAGGGCATTATTTACAGGGCATCATTATTTAGAAAGCTAAATCTACTGTCCAAGAAAGAATCTGGAAAAAGTGAACTGTACCTTAAATAGCAGGAGATGATCCTCTTTCAGAGTCTTTATCAGAGGCTTTCCATTAAGACTTCTCCCAAACCAATAAAGCCAGGCCTGTGGCAAGAATCAGATTAAAGTGCTGCCTTCCCACTCAAACTTGTTTTAGATGATGGCAAGGTAACTGCCATTACAATCGAGAAGGAGATATGAGCAGGGCAACAAAAACCAGTAAATACGGCAGATATAGTTCTTGGACTTTTGGGGGAACAAGATGGCGGAGGAGTAGGAGACCTGGATTTCGTCTGGTCTCAGGAATTCAGCTGGATAGGGATCAAACCATTCTGAACACCTACGAACTCAACAGGAGGTCAAAGAAAAGAATAGCAACAACTTTATGAACAGAAAAGCGACCACTTTCTGGAAGTTAGGACGGGCAGAGAAGTGAATCTGAGGCGATATTCGGGAGGATAGACGGTGGGGGAGAGGCCTCCATTGATCAGTTCTGGCAAGTGATAGAGCAGTGGAGCACAAAATCGGAACTTTTAGAAGTCTGCTCCGCTGAGGGACATCGCTCCAGTGGGTAAGCGAAGGGTGGAACCCTTGTGGGACAGTGTGGTCTCAGAACCCTCGGGGACACAGAAAGACCAGAGATGCCTGAGTGTGGCAGAGCTCCCAGGTATCAGAGCGGGAAAGCCGGCTACAGAGATGGAGCCGAGGAGGGGGCTGTCAGCTCGGAGTTGCCATAAACCGAGATCCACCACACAGTTGGGCCCCTGGTCCTCCATCAGGGACCCAACAAGCAGCAGATCCGGGGAGACTCCCCTTCCTCCCCAGGGAGGAGCAGCATGGGAGCGCACCTCAAGGATCTGCTGGGTTTGGAGACTCCACACCTAGTCGGGTGCCAGAGATAGAAACGCTCAGTCACAGGCTGGGTGAGCATGGAGTGCGGCCGGAGACCAGGGAGACGGGAGTGACTGACTGCTTTTCTCTGGAGTGCACTGAGGAGCGGGGCCCCGAGTTCTCGGCTCCTCTGGAGTGAAGATTGGGAGGCCGCCATTTTCACTCTCATCCTCCAAAGCTATATGGAAAGCTTGCAGGGAACAAAAGCTCCCGAGAGCAAACCCAAGCAGATTGCTTAGCCCGGACCCCAGCAAGGGTGGGGCAATTCCATGGCAACAGGCCCCTCCCCTAGAAGATCAGGAAGAACAGCCAGCCAAGACCAAGTTTACCGATCAATGAGAACAGCAGAACTCCAGCGCTAGGGGAATACTGCACATAGAATCCATGGCTTTTTTACCATGATTCTTTAGTCTTTCAAAGTTAATTTTTTTAACTGTATTTTTTTTTAATTTTTCTTTTTCCCTTTTTCAACCAACATCTTATCAATGCCTTTTTTAAAAAACATTTTTATTTTTCATTTTCAGAGTCATATTCTATCCCTTCATAGTAGTTACCCTTATTTTTGGCATATATCTATAAGTTCTTCTCTCTTTAAAATTTTGAGAAACAGTTTCTTCTAACAGATCAAAATATACCCTAAATCTCTAGTGTATGGCTTTGTTCTACTCTCCTACCTGATCACATTCTCTCCTTTTTTTCTTTCTATTTTTTAAAAATCCACTTCTTTCTCTTTTCAAACAACTTCTTATCAATTCCTTTTATAAAATTTTTTATAATTTTCATCTTTACAGTCATATTCCATCCCTTCATCATATCAACCCTTATTTCTGTACATATATAAGTTTTTCTTTCTTTAAAATTTTGGGAGGCACTTTCTTCTAACAGACCAAAATACACCCAAAATCTAGTGTGTGGCACTGATCTATGCACCAGCCTGATCATATTTGATCATATTGGTTTTTTTTTTTGTTTTGTTGTTTTCATTTGTTTTTAATCTTTTTTCTTTTTCTTTTTTCTTTCTTTCCCTTTCTTTTCCCCCGGCTTCAGGTTTTCTCTGACTTATTTAGAGTATATTTTCTGGGGACATTGTTACCCTGTTAGCATTTTGTTCTCTCATTCATCTATTCTCCTCTGGACAAAGTGACAAGACAGAAAAAATCACCTCAACAAAAAGAACAAGAGGTAGTACCGACTGCCAGGGACCTACTCAGTATGGACATTAGTACACTGTTGGATCTAGACTTCAGAATCATGACTTTAAAGATACTAGCTGGGTTTGAAAAAAGCATGGAAGTTATTAGAGAAACCCTTTCTGGAGAAATAAAAGAACTAAAATCTAACCAAGTTGAAATCAAAAAGGCTATTAATGAGGTGCAATCAAAAATGGGGGTGCCAACTGCTGGGATAAAGGAGGCAAAAGAGAGAATCAGTGATATAGAAGACCAAATGATGGAAAATCAAGAAACTGAGAAAAAGAGAGATACACAACTACTGGATCATGAGGGCAGAATTTGAGAGATAAACGATACCATATGACAAAACAACGTTAGAATAACTGGGATCCCAGAAGAAGAAAAAAGAGAGGGGCAGAAGGTATATTGGAGAAAATTGTAACAGAGAACTTCCTTAATTTGGGGAAGGAAACAGGCATCAAAATCCAGGAAGCACAGAGAACCCCTCTCAAAATCAATAAAAATAGGTCAACACCCTGACATCTAATAGTAAAACTTACAAGTCTCAGAGGCAAAGAGAAAATCCTGAAAGCAGCTCGGGAGAAGAGATCTGTAACCTACAATGGTAGAAACATTAGACTGGCAACAGACCTATCCACAGAGACCTGGAAGGCCAGAAAGGACTGGCATGATATATTCAGAGCACTAAATAAGAAAAATATGCAGCCAAGAATACTATATCTAGCTAGGCTGTCATTGAAAATAAAAGGAGAGATAAAAAGCTTCCAGGACAAACAAAAACTAAATGAATTTGCAAACATGAAACCGGCCCTACAAGAAATATTGAAAGGGGTCCTCAAAGCAAAAAGAGAGCCTAAAACCAACATAGACCAGAAAGGAACACAGACAATATACAGTAACAGTTACCTTACAGGCAATACAATGGCACTAAATTCCTATCTTTCAATAGTTACCCTGAATGTAAATGGGCTAAATGCCCCAATCAAAAGACACAGGCTAGCAGATTGGATTAAAAAACAAGACCCATCAATATGCTGTCTGCAAGAGACTCATTTTAGACACAAAGACACCCCCAGATTGAAAGTGAGGGGGTGGAAAACCATTTACCATGCTAATGGACACCCAAAGAAAGCTGGGGTGGCAATCCTTAGATCAGACAAATTAGATTTTAAACCAAAGACTGTAATAAGAGATGAGGAAGGACACTATATCCTACTTAAAGGGTCTATCCAACAAGAAGATCTAACAATGGTAAATATCTATGCCCCTAACATGGGAGCAGCCAATTATATAAGCCAATTAATAACAAAAGCAAAGAAACACATCGACAACAATACAATAATAGTGGGGGACTTTAACACCCCCCTCACTGAAATGGACAGATCATCTAAGCAAAAGATCAACAAGGAAATGAAGACTTTAAATGACACACTGGACCAAATGGACTTCACAGACATATTCAGAACATTCCATCCCAAAGCAACAGAATACACAATCTTCTCTAGTGCCCATGGAACATTCTCCAGAATAGATCACATCCTCAATAGATGCAGAAAAAGCATTTGACAAAGTACAGCATCCTTTTTTTTTTTTTTTTTTTTTAGATTTTATTTATTTGACAGAGAGAAACACAGCGAGAGAGGGAAGACAAGCAGAGGGAGGGGGAGAGGGAGAAGCAGGCTTCCCACCGAACAGAGAGCCCAATGCGGGGCTCAATCCCAGGACCCTGGGATCATGAGCTGAGCCGAAGGCAGACGCTTAACGACTGAGCCACCCAGTTGCCCCTACAGCATCCTTTCCTGATCAAAACTCTTCAGAGTATAGGCAGAGAGGGTACATACCGCAATATCATAAAAGCCATCTATGAAAAACCTACAGTGAATATCATTCTCAATGGGGAAAAACTGAGAGCTTTCCCCCTAAGGTCAGGAATGCAGCAGGGATGTCCACTATCACCACTGCTATTCAATATAGTATTAGAAGTCCTAGCCACAGCAATCAGAAAACAAAAAGAAATAAAAGGCATCCAAATCGACAAGGAAGAAGTCAAACTCTCACTCTTTGCAGATGATATGATACTTTATGTGGAAAACCCCAAAGACTCCACCCCAAAACTGCTAGAACTCATACAGGAATTCAGTAAAGTGGCAGGATATAAAATCAATGCACAGAAATCAGTGGCATTCCTATACACCAACAACAAGAGAGAAAAAAGAGAAATTAAGGTGTCAATCCCATTTACAATTGCACCCCAAACCATAAGATACCTAGGAATAAATCTAACCAAAGAGGCAAAGGATCTGTACTCAGAAAACTATAAAATACTCATGAAAGAAATTGAGGAAGACACAAAGAAATGGAAAAACGTTCCATGCTCATGGACTGGAAGAACAAATATTGTGAAGATGTCAATGCTACCTAGAGCAATCTACACATTCAATGAAATCCCTATCAAAATACCATCCACCTTTTTCAAAGAAATGGAACAAATAATCCTAAAATTTGTATGGAACCAGGAAAGACCCCGAATAGCCAGAAGAATGTTGAAAAAGAAAAGCAAAGCTGGCAGCATCACAATTCCGGACTTCCAGCTCTATTACAAAGCTGTCATCATCAAGACAGTACGGTCCTGGCACAAAAACAGACACATAGATCAATGGAACAGAATAGAGAGACCAGAAACGGACCCTCAACTCTATGGTCAACTAATCTTTGACAAAGCAGGAAAGAATGTCCAATGGAAAAAAGACAGTCTCTTCAACAAATGGTGTTGGGAAAATTGGACAGCCACATGCAGAAGAATGAAACTGGACCATTTCCTTACACCACACATAAAAATAGACTCAAAATGGCTGAAAGACCTCAATGTGAGACAGGAGTCCATCAAAATCCTAGAGGAGAACACAGGCAGCAACCTCTTCGACCTCAGCTGCAGCAACTTCTTCCTAGAAACATTGCCAAAGGCAAGGGAAGCAAGGGCAAAAATGAACTATTGGGACTTCATCAAGATAAAAAGCTTTTGCACAGCAAAAGAAACAGTCAACAAAACCAAAAGACAACCAACAGAATGGGAGAAGATATTTGGAAATGACATATCAGATAAAGGGCTAGTATCCAAAATCTATAAAGAACTTATCAAACTCAACACCCAAAGAACAAATGATCCAATCAAGAAATGAGCAGAAGACATGAACAGACATTTTTCCAAAGAAGACATGAAATGGCCAACAGACACATGAAAAAGTGCTCAACATCGCTCGGCATCAGGGAAATCCAAATCAAAACCTCAATGAGATATCACCTCACACCAGTCAGAATGGCTAAAATTAACAAGTCAGGAAACGACAGATGTTGGTGGGGATGCGGAGATAGGGGAACCCTCCTACACTGTTGGTGGGAATGCAATCTGGTGCAACCACTCTGGAAAACAGAATGGAGGTTCCTCAAAAAGTTGAAAATAGAGCTACCGTATGACCCAGCAATTGCACTACTGGGTATTTATCCCAAAGATACAAATGTAGGGATCCAAAGGGGAATGTGCACCCCGATGTTTTTAGCAGCAATGTCCACAATAGCCAAACTGTGGAAAGAGCCAAGATGTCCATCAACAGATGAATGGATAAAGAAGATGTGGTATATATATACAATGGAATATTATGCAGCCATCAAAAGGAATGAGATCTTGCCATTTGCAATGATGTGGATGGAACTGGAGGGTGTTTGCTGAGCGAAATAAGTCAATCAGAGAAAGACATGTATCATATGACCTCACTGATATGAGGAATTCTTAATCTCAGGAAACAAACTGAGGGTTGCTGGAGTGGGGGGTGGGTTGGGAGGGATGGGGTGGCTGGGTGATAGACATTGGAGAGGGTATGTGCTATGGTGAGCACTGTGAATTGTGCAAGACTGTTGAATCACAGGTCTGTACCTCTGAAACAAATAATGCAATATATGTTGAGAAAAAAAAAAGAAGAAGATAGCAGGAGGGGAAGAATGAAGAGGGGGTAATCGGAGGGGGGGACAAACCATGAGAGATGATGGACTCTGTAAAACAAATGGAGGGTTCTAGAGGGGAGGGGGGTGGGAGGATGGGTTAGCCTGGTTATGGGTATTAAAGAGGGCACGTTCTGTATGGAGCACTGGGTGTTATTCACAAACAATGAATCATGGAACACTGCATCAAAAACTAATGATGTAATGTATTGTGATTAACATAACAATAAAAAATTAAAATACCAAAAAAATAAATAAAGAGGGCACGTTCTGCATGGAGCACTGGGTGTTATGCACAAACAATGAATCATGGAACACTACATCAAAAACTAATGATGTAATGTATGGTGATTAACATAACAATAAAAAAGTGTTTTGTGCAAAAAAAAAAAAAAACCTATATAAGCCTAGTAAGCTAAAAGTTTGGGGCACAACTAATATCTTTATCTCATTTGTGTTACAAATAAAATCAACCCTTTTTATTTAAAAAAAAGTTCTTGGAGAAGAACTTTGAGCACAATTACTGACACATGGAAAGGCATGAGAGAAATCTGTTCCAATTTGAACTTTCTCTGTGGCCACAGAGAATAGTGAATAAAGAATATCTCTGAATAGACATGAAAACACAAAGGAGTTATTCTCTAAGAGCAGAATGAGTGTCTAATAAGGAATTTATTATGAGGTCTCTGCCATTCATGTCTGACAGAATTTCATCATTGCTATGGACCAATGACTGCTGTGTGTTTCCATTTCTTCCTTTTTCCAAACATCAATATTTCATTACAATTTTCTTGTTTTACTATTTTATATTCATATGCAATGGGGGTAGAGGTAGCTAACTAACTTATTAGTGTGTGTGTGGCCAGACCATGAGGAGCCACACCTAGAACTGACTTTGCATTACCCAGATATCCTGGACTTTAAGTTGGATGCAATAATTGATACAGCTCTGTGGAATATTTTTCATAATAATGGATGAGTCTCTCAATATATAGGGAAAATATTGTACATGAATACTTAGGTGGATAAGGATTTGAACCATGGCAGAAACTACTATCATTCTTTTTCATTCTCTCCTTCTTCCTTTCAGTAATAGAAGCTCTTATTTCCTCTCACCCATCTCCAAATTTTAGCTGGGTGCATGGCTGCCCAGGTAGAAATTACATCTTTCAGCATCTCTTTAGTTAGAAATGGTCTCCTGACTAGGTCTGTCCAGCTTCTGTATTATTTTTTTGGTGAACAAAACCACTTTCCCTAAACTCTTCCCCTCTTGTTGGTGAGACCAAATAATGGGAAAAGCTCAATTTTGATTATGCAGACAGAGATAACTCCTTAGCAATGATAAAATTGGTCCATTTTTTTCTTTATGTTTTCTAATTCCCCTCCCTTGTTGAAGAAATCATTTCCTCTTTCAAAATTATGTGCATCTCATATCTTCTTATCATTTTAAAGTTTCTGTATATTTGTTTTGATTTAGATCCTTCTTGTTTGTGGCTTGCTGTTAAAGCATGAGCACTGGAGATCAAGTGTTGTCACCTCTGAGTGTGCCAAGCCATGGGCAAATATTGATCCCTCTGAGCCTAATTTGCCTTATTTTTAAAATGTGAATAATAATAGTATGTGCCTCATAGGATTTTCTGAGAAGAAAAGGAGACAATGAGTATGCAAGTATATATCTTCACATCATGCTTATTTAAAAAAAGACTTCAATAAACTATCTTGAAATAATGCCAATAATACATTTAAAAAATATAAGTAGCAAAACAATATAACATAAATTTATTGTTCTGGAATTAAAACATGATCCTAGTTTTATAAAAATGCTGACTTCTGCATGTATGCTCATATGCTCACATGTATGTCTGAATAAACACAAAAAAATGTAAGAGCAGGAATCAAACTATTAACAATAACTACCTCAAGGAGTGGGCAAATTTTCAAAAACTATGACTTTTAAAATAGGATTATGTGAATTCTTGGTTTCTTTTTATTGTTACGTTTATTATTTTTAATGTAAAGGCTTTTAAGATGAGCGATTATAATTAAAGATACAAGTTTATAGATACATATGAATCAAATCTATTTTCAAGTCCCTTTTACTTTATGGAAAATAAAATTGTTAATTACATTTTAACAAGTCAGAATCTTTTTTTAAAGTCTGCCTCAGTATTTTCTGAGCTCTTGTATGATTTCAAATACTAGAAGCTTCTTCCATGCAGTTGCTAGGTAACAGGTCTTTGGAAAGCAGTAACAACAGTGGAAAGTGCACTAAACCAATGCAGGGTTGTGATTTACAGAAATCAAATATCCTTTGGAAAAGAGCTTTTAAACAGAAACACAAAACAGGATAAATTTTAAAAATTGAATGTTATTTGTTTTTATTTTATGGGGATAAGTTTATTACATAGACTGAACAAACTGTGTTATAAAATTTCTCACATATTCTTTGCTTATTATACTGTTTATAAGCATGAGCGGGTCGATTGCTTGAAAATTGCTTTTTTTTTCTTAATAGGAGAATGGATAATCTCTAGCAATTCAGCTTTATTTTGACTCTGTCACTTTAATAAATAAAATAACCAACTGGTGAATGTGTGTGTGTGTTGCATGTGTATGTGCATGCACACACATGCATGATCACACAACAGAGACTTTTGCCAATTCTAGGACAGTGAGCCATTCAACCATGAAATGTCTAAGAATAGGTTTAAGTAAACCTTTAAAAGTCATTTAGTTTCACAGGATCTAAATATAAGAATGCTTATTAAATATATAGAATTCAGCTCCATTTGACATTGGCAATTTCCTATAAAACAGATTTATTGCACCTCAATAATTCCAGATATAAAAAGCTTTCTTGATTTTCTAATTGCTTGAATCCTTGCATTATTTTAATGCTGTAATTTTTTAATGTATCATATTAATTAAATGCTCAGAAGGAGAATCAAGTTTCCTGTATTCCAGAGCAAAACAGTTTAATTGTATTAACCTCTTTTTCTTTGAAACATGTCAGAAAAACAGCAGACTTAATATTTTTTGAAAAATTATTGTCCCAGGACTCTGATTTCTTTAGGTTCTAACCAAAAGTATTCTCTCCTCACTAGCTCATGATAGTTATTGATATCATGAGACCTAAGAATACAATTATTGAATCATCTTAATAGTAATAATAATACCAAACAATGTTTTAGCTTTTAAGCTAAATGATTCATATGTATGTGTGTATATACACATATTATTAAACCTCACAGAAGCTCTATGATGTATATTGTGTTAAACCATTTTCAGATAACAGATCAGATGTTCAGAGGTAAAATAACTAACCTAAATCCATTATTAATTTAAATTCAAACTACCAACAGAGAACTCTACAAAAATTATACAACTTTAAAATTGATTAAACAAATGCATTAAAATAAGTGATATATTCTAGTGGTTTTCCCCTCTCCTGAACCCACTTTAAGGGTTACTGTTTGCTACCAGATGGACAAATGACTCAAACAGCCACTAAATTAAACTGATGACTGAAAAAATACAACCACTGTGTTCCCCAAACACCCATCATTTAATAAGGTAGTTTGGAAGGAATGAAGTCAAACTTGACCTTGAAATCAATTTCGTTACTTTGCAATCACACACACAAAAATTGCAGCTAGACTAAAATGATTTGAGTCACTGATTCAAAGGTATTTGGAAAGATCTCTAGATTCATTAGTAGCAAATATACTGTTATACTATGATAAATGTTAGAAAAAAATTTAAATGCAGGTGCTATAAGCAAATACAAAAGGATATCTTTCCTGCCCTGGAGCAAATCAAAAAAAGCATCTCCAAGGAGGTGATATTTAAACTAAGATTTTAAGGATAGTTAAGAATAAATTATTTGAATGGTGAAGAAAGTGGACAGAAGTAATTTTCTTAAAAATAAAATCAGAGAGGTAGAAGGATATTGAAATTTTTATGGAAATTAACAACAAAAAAAAGGTCTAAAGATTAAGGAGAGAAAATATTACAAAGTTGCTGACAGAGCATGAGGCATTGGGATCCAGCATAGAGATGAGAAGGAAATTGTATTACAATAGAAGGAAAGCAGGAAGTGGTAAGTGAAAATGAAGCAACATTTGGAAAATATGGTAGTCAAAAATTTGAGGAAATTTTCATTTATTGGCTTCAGAGAATTAGGAAAAATGAGATAAAATTTGAAATAGTAACTGCAAGAGTGGAGAGTATTTTGATAAGAAAATATTCCACATTGTTAAGGGCCTCTAAGCTGCCCAAGTGAGTTTGTGGTGATATGAATCTGACCCACTAGGTGATTTTTTTTTTCCAGCAGTGCTCAGCCAAGGAGCAGAAAAAGAGGATCATCTATGTAGGATTTTGTTTGTGTGTATGTTTCTTTCCAATCTGGAGCCGTAAAAAATTAAAAACAAAGGAAATTAGTATAGTAATATGAGTTTGGTTGAAATTACAGCCCATAGAGTTCAGGTTATTTAAAGAGGGCAGGAGAAGAAAAGAAGGTAAGGCCCAGGGAGAAGCCACACTGATGATGCTTTAGAGCAATGCTGGTCAGCTGTTTGTGATGAAGAATCGATATTTTTTTTCTTTTTCTTAATTTCCAACCCATTGCAGACACATACGTTGTTCTATTGTGCATGACTGGTATAGAATTTACACCATGCATGACTCACCTATGATTTTGATATGAGTCTACTCACTTTCTAAAGAGATAACACACTGATTATGCACTTGGATGTCACGGTGATGTTAAATTGCTATCAAAGTTGCTAAATGCTTACTCTCAATTGCTATGCTTATCTTGTAGCCTAGCAAAGGTCTGTAGACTGAAACTGGTCTTTGAACAACACTTTGAATAGTACTGCATTAAAAGTCTTCATGAGGCAGAAGGAGCGTGTTTAGGTGGTAATGGAGGGTTGATAAGAAAAATAGAAACAAGGAAGATTGAGTTTGGATATCGTGAGGTTTGAAGAGTATAAATAAGACTGGAAGTATTTAGGATGATGTCAAGGTCCAGGTATATACTCCATTACATATTTCTTTCACTCTAAATCTCAGGGAATTCTTGTCAATTAAACTGGAAAATGGATCTTCTGAATCAAGCATTCTATGAAGTTTAAAATACAATATCTTAGCACTTATAAAAATGCATGATAAATAGAAAAATGTTGCAAATGTTGTCCTGTGCTTGATTTAAATGATCATTAGATTTGGAGTCACAAGATATGAGTCTGAATCCCATGTCTTTAAGCATGTGGTCTTTAGGCAACTGTACTTAGTATCATATTAGACAAATACATATAATTATTTAGATCTGTCTTATAGAAATATAAACTTCAGGGCGCCTGGGTGGCTCAGTCAGTTAAGCGACTGCCTTTGGCTCAGGTCATGATCCTGGAGTCCCGGGATCGAGTCCCGCATCGGGCTCCCTGCTCGGCGGGGAGTCTGCTTCTCCCTCTGACCCTCCCCCCTCTCATGTACTCGCTCTCTCTCATTCTCTCTCTCAAATAAATAAATTAAATTTAAAAAAAAAGAAATATAAACCAGATTGAAATAACACAGGGCAGCATACAGTAAATTATAGAGTCTCATACCAAGTAAATATTTTTGTTTTATAAAAATAAAGAATAAGTGGAAATATGAGCTTATATGAGTGCACACCTTTCCCTTACCAATCAGGGGAGATGCTACAATTTACCTGATCCTCCCAGACGAATGATAACCCATAGCCATATTTATAGTTGTCATGTGTAATCTGTGACAGCTGTTTTTTGGTAGTGTCATTATTCTGGACAAAATTGCAAAGGAAGCTCTCACCTCATCACTTACATTACACATTTAGTATACACTTATTAGCAACTGCTTGCCTTTTAACAGTCTCCCATAATAACCAAATCTTTCCCTTTCCTTTCAAAATGTTCTTACCAATGACACATGATAGATAATACATAGATGATGATAGATGATGATGATGATGATAGATAGATAGATGATAGATATAGATAGATGATAGATGATAGATAGATATAGATAGATGATAGATAGATGACAGATAGATAGATAATAGATAATAGAAGATAGATGATAGATAGATGCTATTGTCAACTAGAAGCTCATCTAACAATCTGAACGAAGTAAAAGTAAAGTACAAAAGAAGACTGAAATTTCAGTTTTACCAGGAGACTTATGTAACTTAAAAGGAATTCCTCAATGCAAAGGGAGTTTGATTTAATGGGTAATTGAGCCAAATGTTATGTCTAACTGAGTCCTTGCCTACTTGGATGTTCTTCCTCAATATCACCAACTTTCCACCAAACAGCCCCCACAATTCTTCAACATAATATTCATATCAATAGATTCCAAGAAATAAAGTAAGTTGGGCATTTCAGTCATTCACTATTCACACACTCTTTTTGACCTTAAGGGATAATTCCCTTACAAATTCTGTCTTAAAGAAAGTAACTTTTGGAAAAGTAAACTGATTGGAAGCATTAAAAGATGAATCCATGGACAATCTAGAGGCAAAAAGCATAAAAGTACAAGAAAAAGAGATAAAACTTTCGTTAGTTAAAAGCACCATAAATGCAATCCAAAGACAACTTGCAAACTGAAAAAAAATGCAATTTTTAAAATGTCAAAATGTTCATAATTTTAGAATATGAAAAACCTCTATAATTCACTAAAAGAAAAATAGTCATCTCTGTAGAAAATAAGAGTGCAGGGATGTATTTTATATATGAATGAACACACAAGTTAAATGGGCAATAGATACATGAAAATGTACAACTCTGTTAGTAATCAAAAACTGAAATTAAAATGAACTATTAGCTACAATAGCACATATCTTTTAACAGCACACATTTTGGAGACAGAGAACACGGATTAAAGGCCTGGTTCCACCACTTAGTATGGCATCATCAACATTTCACTTAATATCTTTGTGTCTCCGTTTCCTCATCTGCAAAATGAGAATACCTTGAACAACACAGGGGTTAGGGGAGCCAACCGTATGTACAGATGGCAAATGCACAAAGAACATTAGACTGCCCTAAAACTTAACTACCAATCACTGGAAGCCTTGCCAATAGCATAAACAGTGGATTAACACGTATATTGTATATTATCTGTATTATATACTGTATTCTTACAACAAAGTAAGCTAGAGAAAAGAAAATGTTATTAAGCAAATGATAAGGAAAATACAATTACAGTACTGTACTATATTTATTGGGGAAAAATGCACACATAAGTAGACTCCTGCAGTTCAAATGCATGTTGGTCAAGAGTCAACCATACTAATAAAATCTCTCTATGGTAGCAAGCCTCCTGAAGAAATAATGGTTCTCATATCCTGGTATTCACAGAATAGGGCTGATCTGTGTAACCAATAGGATATTGTGAAAGTTACAGAGAGGGACAGCCAGGGCCATGTCACAAAAGACATTGTGGTTTCTGCCTTGCTCTCTTTTAGGTCAATGTTTTCTGGGGCAAGCCAGCTGACACATCATAAGGACACTCAATACTGCCCTAAGGAAAAGTTCAAGAGGTAAAGAACTGAGGCCTCTGGAACAGTCAGCATTACCTTACCAACCATGTGAGTGAAGAGTGAACCACAACGGAAGCAGATCTTCCAACCCAAGTCAAGCCCTCAGGTAACTGTAGTCCCAACTGACATCTTCACTGCAACATCATAAATATCCTGATTATTACTCTCTCAAATTCCTGACCCACAGAAACTGTGAGATAATAAATGTTTGTGGTTTACACCACAAAGCTTTGGGGTTGTTACACAGCAATAGATAACTAATACATTACTTTATAAGGTTGTAACAAAAATTAATTGAGTTAATCTACAAAAAGTGCTTTAGAACAGTAGTCCAAGGCACCTGAGTGGCTCAGTCAGTTAAGTGTCCAACTCTTGATTTTGGCTCAGGTCATGATCTCAGGGTTGTGATACTGGGCCTGGAGCCTGCTTAAGATTCTCTCCCTCTCTCTCTAAAAAAAAAAAAAAGTAGTCCTTGCACAAAATAAGGACTATATAAATGTTGACTGCCACTAGTAGTATGACTATAATAATAATAATAAGTTCTTAATATTATTTTTCATTTGCCCAAGGGGCAAGAGTTAAAGGAATAGTGCCCACTTTTGGAAAAGTAAATTATACATTTCTGAAGAGCAAATTGGCATTGTGTATTAAAATCAGAAAAGTACACCTACTATTTAACCTAGAAATTACACTAGGTAATCATCTAAAGCTTATCACACAAGTTCAAGAAAACCTCTTTTATGATATTGGGTATTTACTTATTTATTTATTTTAGTCCTGGACAAAACTGAGTCATAGTAAGCTGAAAAACAAAGAATGTTGAATACACACAATCCAAGGAGGAACTGATTGCATCAAAATTACTCATTTACAATTTCAACATATTACAGATTTCTTTTCCTTATTTTCAAACACATACACTTCCAAAATTTGTTGGAAATAACTTAGCTCAAATCACCTTGGTGATTTTTAAAAATAGCTATCACTTTTTAAATTTGCCTTATTTTTCATTCTTCATTGGAAGCTGAGTTAACATTCAAGAAGGAAGTTAACATTCAAGTAGCTACTGACTGATCATTAGTTTTAGTCTATGAATACAGGAATACAGAATAGCCGATAGCTTAAATGAGAACTTGGCACCAATGAAAGTTATTGTTATATTAGGATATTAAATGGCATTTGTCATGGGTTATAAAATATAACAATATGCTAACTGTATAATTTCATAAACCCATATAAATTCTCTTTTACCAATCTAATGATTTCAGTTCATGTAAGCAAATTATTATAGTCTATACAAACATAACCCCTAGTCATAATTAAGTGAATAACACATTCCCTGCTTAGATTAGAAGATGTCCCTGCATTCACAAATGTTTTCATGGCATTAATTACACTTGATAATTTGGACCTTGAGGGGAAAAAATGTAAAAATATACAATCTATAAATACATTTAAAAACAACCATTATCAGCAAAATCACCTTCCAGCTAGTATTATGCTTCTATAAAAAATGAAATATAATTCATTATACATGTATTATATTAATAAAATTGTTACCCTACTTTATGGAATTCCATATCTTACTTATTCCATTTGTATTGACCTTCATTTTAATATAATTTCTAATAAGGACTTTGGTTGGATAATACATACACACACCACATCTATATATCTCATATATCTATTCTTATATGGCTAGACATTTTCCTTCTTTCTACATTTATTCTTATAATAAATAAAACTGCAATAAATGCCCTTTTACTTAAATGTTGTGTGTAGTTCATATTATTTCCTCATGAAACCTTCATGTAATTGTGTAAATAGATGTTAGTGACTATGTGACTAGTGAAGGAGACAGACAAGGGAGAAACACAGTAGGATAGAACTGGGTTTTCCCTACACAGGCGGAAAAACTGTAGATTTTTTTTCCCTTTTCACTATTTCATAGATTGTTGTATATTTTTATTTTACTGAGTTATAGTATTACTTTTGAACACTGTTACTGGATCTTTTAAGTTTTTAAATTTTATACTATAGCCTGTATACTTGTAGTAATAAAATACTATGAGTCGAACACTGTGCTTGTCACCCAAGATATAAAGCATTTAAGAAACTCATATCCTAGGGGCACCTGGCTGGCTCAGTCAGTGGAACATGTGACTCTTGATCTTGAGGCTGTAAGTTCAAGCCCCATGTTGGGTGTGGAGATTACTCAAAAACAAAACCTTTGGGGAAAAAAAAAAGAAGTTTCTATTCTAGAATTAAATGAACATCTAAGCAACTACAAATCAATTAGTAAACTGCTATAATACAAATTATGTTAAATGGGAGGATATACAAAAAAGAGATTAAGGTGGCAAAAATAAAATGATTTCTCACTTTCTTTGGTTCCCACAGTCAATTATTAGGTCTACAGAATATATCTGAAATGATTGATGAATCTATTCTCACTGTCCATATCCATCATCACCACTCTGGTTCAATCCCTCAGTCTCTCTCACCTGAACATCCTAATAGCTTGCTAAATAATTACTCCTGTGAAGCTCTTTGTGTTCTCTCCACTGTACTCCACGTATCCCCTGGAGTTACTTTATTATCTAGTTAAAATGTTATCCCTTTACCTATAACTGTCATCAGTCACTCACTACTTCTCCAGCAACATTCCAATTCATTAGTAAAGCCTAATTCACAGTCTCTCTCACATATTTGTGTGTGCACAATATGTTCTCATGCAGTCTGTTTTGAGGCAATGTTAGACAAACATCCCATGATAATATTATAGCATTAGGATATTGTAATATCCTCGTATTAGGATCTCATTCTTCTAGGGTTAAAAATCATATTTTAAGAGACTTTTCAATACAAAAGTAATTACTCCAGGGACAAATATATTATATTAAATCATGAAAACTTTACCTAAGTAGGTCTATCAGATTGACTAAATTCATCAATCAAAATCTGATGAAACTAGCACATACTTGGAATCATGAGTTTTGATATATATGGAGGGTGGCAAGGGCAGGGGAGGAGGATCATAAGGTCACAGCTGAAGCTCTACCTGGAAAGAACAGGCTCTATTAGAGTGGTATTCTTGGGCAGCACGTAAAAGTACACTGGCTCACTGGTTAAAAAAAAGGGTGATTTAAAGAAAATGAGAAAATCTGCCATTGGAACAAACAGCTAGTCCATCTGATATATCATTATACACTAGTACCTAGACTAACGAATTGTTCACAGTAGGACTCAATAAAAATGTTTTGAATAAGTAAATGAGAGTGAAAGAAGATAAACCTGTTTTTTATAAATCATTGTTATCAAGAAACTACCTTAGAGACTGAAAACCATAGATCTAGGATATGATAGAATATGCCTGGCACTTTCCAAAGACAGAAGAAGAAATATGCTACTTTGGCTTTCAGAACCATGAAATTGAGTCTTGGAGAAATACAAGACTATAAGAAAATTAATGGGGAAAAACATAAAGATGCTTTGAGTTAATTCAATTTTAAGTGGTCCACAAGAAAATGGCTTGAAATACCTAATGTTCAATGGCGATTTAATCAACTGTCGAAGAGAACAAACAAGAAAGCTGGTTGGCTATTTAATAGACCCACATATTAAAATTTTAAAAGCTACAAAAAAAGTAAAGCAAATAAGTTACTGATTTTTTTTTTTGTTAGGAGGAATGAAAGACAAGAAAATATTTCATTTAAAAAACAATTCACACCAATGTTAATTTTTTAGTTTTGATTAAACGGATATAGTTATATAAGAAATTAACATCCTGGGAAGCTGTGTGATAAGAAGGGTATACGGGAATGCTCAGTCCTGTCTATACTAATCTTCTATCTAAATTATTTCGAAAAAAATGAAAAAGCAAATGCAATTAAAAATGAAATATTTAAATATTCATTCATTCATTAAATATTTAAATATTTAAAAATTAAAAATTTTTAAATTTTTAATTTTTTAAAGATTTATTTATTTATCTGAGAGTGAGATCAAAGAGCAAAGCAAGGGGAGGGGCAGAGGGAATGGGAAAAGCAGACTCCCCATTGAGCAGGGAACCTGACTGGGGGATCCATCCCAGGACCCTGAGATCAGGACCTGAGCAGAAGGCAGACACTTAACAGACTGAGCAACCCAAGTGCCCCCAAAATATTGATTTAATACTGAATTATAAAAATACAATTATAAAAGACATTTTGGGGACAATTGCCAACATTTAAATACAAACCAGACCCATGAAAATATTTGACCTTCTTAGGGGTGAAAATATTATGCTGGGTATATAGTAGAATGTCATTCTTTGGAAAAGCGTGCTGAAGTTAACAGTGTGTGTGTGTGTATGGAGAGAAGATTAAGCAAATGTGGGGAACTGTTAACTGTTCAATGTAAATGGAGGGAATACAAGTTTTCGTTGTATAATTTTTAAGCTGGGTGTTTGATTTTTTGTAAAGTAAAAATAGTGAAGAAAGAAAAAATTTAAAGACTCTCTAAATTGTGCTGGTCTTCAACATGGTCTTAGGTTAAGTGGCTTCTGATGATCTCTGCAATAACACAAACATCAAAGAGAATATTTTCATCTGAAAACAGAGAATTTTCAAAGTTGGGGTTTTCATCTTTTGAAAATGTAGGAATTCAAAGCATTATGTTCTTAAGTAGGTTGTAAGAATGAAATTTAAACTGATATCTATGTGGGTGTTATATGGGAAAGGAAGAAATTATTCAGCATGAAAAACTCACACCTTACCATTTGGTGAAAGTCAAGCATTGCACATACATATGTTATTTAGAAACACCTAACATAATTTCCAATATTTATATTACTTGGAAATATTTTCCACTGTCTTTTCTGGGTAGAAAAAAGTGAAGCATTGGGATGTCTTGTGTTTCAGCAAAAAAATTAATAGTGAGTAAACTGAGACAAGACCTTCATTTCTTAGTCAAATCATTTCTCCAAGATTTGTGTGTGTGCATGCATATGCACACATGCACGTGTGTTTATTTTAAACAATATCGTTTTTATAATTGTAGTCATGACTACCTACTATAAGAAATATGTTTATACAATATTGTCAATGATATTGTTAAAAATACTTTCATCTATACTTTTAACTTGTATTGCAATTGAAATCTTTTAAATTTTTTTTTTTAATTCCCAGAACTCCTACTGTTCTAGTATAATGAATCATTCTTCTAGGCATGTTTTAGTTGTGAAGTAGAGAGAATTTCATTCAGTCAACACTTTACTATTGAGGTATGATTCTTCCTTTCATTCATGAACTTTAATTCAAATTCTGTTACTTATGAAATATCATAGCCAAAGCATGGAAAATAAAATTCATAGAAAATTCACAATTTATAAATCAATTTTTACATTCTTTATTCTAACTTTTACATTTTCTATTCATACAAATTTATTTATAAAATGATTTTTAACATTCTTCTCTGCCACCTGTGGGTGAAAATTTACCAATATGATTTTTATGTCTTCTTGCATCTGTTAAAATGAGGTAGAAAATTTTCAAGGACCCAGTATGTTGAAAGAAAATTAGTTGACAAATGAAAGGCAACTGAATATTCACTCGTAGATGATATAACCCTTTATCTGGGATGTGAAGATAAAGTGGCAACATAAATTTAGCAATTGATTTATTCATACAACAGAGATTCATCTCCCACTGATTTTCTGGGTATTTTCATCTGACGAGGAGACAAATAGCAAACTTCTTTTAGATTCAACTAATTGGAGAGCTCAGTTTATTCTTTAAGTTCATTCAAGGCTTTTCAATAAAAGAGTTCTTTTCCTAATAAAGTACATTTTTTCCTTATGTTTCTTTTATTTTGGGTTTGTTTCTTTTTTAATGAGTGAAGAAAGAGATAAGGGTTTGGTTTTATTCTGATTAAAATTTGGTCTATAGAAACATGTCTGAAAGCTGAAATATTATAATGTTTTGCTTTTTTCACCATGGTTTTTCCACAAAGAGGAGAATATTTGTGAAGGGCTCAACAATGTAGAAACCTTTTTCCTAGGTGATTTCTGATCAGATATATGACCTTGGAGAGACTTTACAATTTAGAATTGCTAGTCCCACAAGAGGCTTCCAGAGAATATAAGATGTTACAAAACCACATTTTTGTATTAGTCATAGCTATGGAACACTGCCATTACCTCTTCCTATGTTTCAGTACCAACTGCCACTTCTTAAAAAAGAAGTGTATTGATAAAAAATATTTCTCACTGGAAAAGAGATTTAACACAACCAAAGCTATAGTACCATTTGACTTTTGTTCTACAGAGGTTGACAAAAAAATAACCGACCAGGAAGAATCTTTTAAAAATAATGATGTGGTAAAAGAATGCTGGCATCGATATACTGGAAAGAGGAAACTAGTGAGTTCAGGCTGACATTGGAGGCACAAAGATGTAGCAGCCTATTATACCACACAAATGGTCATCACTACTGGCAAATGTACTGGGGAACATGAAGACTAGAAGTCAGCCTACAGGCAGAACTCACGGATACCCAGGAAAGAAGGAAAGGGGGGTGTTTTGACACAGCCATGATCATGACATGAACTAGGGTTGAGTCAGTGGGTAAGCCTGGGATACTCAGGGAGTCTAAACTATAGGACTTGATGGATTGAAAGCAAACGATTGAAGAATGATTCATGGATTTTGGCTTGAGTTCTAAGTAGATGGTGTTGAGAAGAATGGGACAGAAACAGATTTTAAGTCAGGGAAAATCAGTAAATATTTCTACATATCTTAATTTTGAGACCGCTGTTAGAAACCTAATAGGAGATATTGACTACACAGAGATACAACACTGAAGCTCATAGTGAATACTGAGGGAGAGATGTAATTTTGGAAACCATAGAAATGAATGAGGCCCCCTAAGGAAAAAGTATGTAAGGAATATTGTAGAAAATCTTATTTAAATAATATGGCAATTTTATATCTCGCTTTCCAGTGCTTACTCCTTTTATTTATTTTTGTAGTCTCACTGCACTCCTTAGGATTTCCAGGAAAATGCTGAGTACAAGTGGTTTGGTAAGCATCCCTGTTTGTGCCTAATCTTAAAGGCAGACTTTCAATATGTGGTCATTATTTTTTCTTCTAGGTTATTGTGTAGATAATTTTCCTTAGGCTAAGGAATGTTTTCCTCGTAACTGTCTAACACTTTTTCTTTCTTTTTCTTTTTTTCAAATTGTAAATGGATACTGAATTCTCTCTCAAAAGTTCCTTTTGTATCCATTGAAATACTATTTTCTCCTTTGACATGATGATCTATTTCTGGAATAATTTCAACTTGGTGATGATATATTATTTTTTAAATACATTACTTTGATAGTTTTGCTAATATATTTTATATAATTTTTCGGGGTGCCTGGGTGGCTCAGTCGTTAAGCGTCTGCCTTAGGCTCAGGTCATGATCCCAGGGTCCTGGGATCGAGTCCCACATCGGGCTCCCTGCTCAGCGGGAAGCCTGCTTCTCCCTCTCCCCCTGCTTGTGTTCCTGCTCTCGCTATCTCTCTCTCTCTGTCAAATAAATAAATAAAATCTTAAAAATATATATATTTTTTATATAATTTTTCAACTATGTTAATCAATTAAATTGGTCTCTAATCATTTCTCATGCTATCCTCAATAAGTTTTGTATCATGGCTAGGTCAGCCTCATAAAATGAGTTGGGAAGAGATCTTTTTCTACTCTTCGGAAAATATGTACAAGCTGAGAACTATGTTCTTTTTGAATGCCTATAATAAGCTGTAAAACATCATGAGCAATCCCCAGTCACTTTTCCTGGGAATAAAGATAATATAGAATTGTGAGGAGGATGAAAAATAGGTACTCAAGATTCATGATAATCATCAATTTGATAGGTACCAATTATGAGTGACTGATGTTCTTTTGAGTATTTTTTAAATTATAATAAACCTATGAGATAGCTTCTCTTATTAATCACACTTTATATTTCAAAGAACTCAAGCTGAGAGAAATTAAGAAGCCTGAGGTCATGTAGTTACTATATAGTAGAATGGAAATTTGACTGAGGATGGTCTCATTCCAGGATTTGCAGTATCGATCTCTTTACTTCGACTTTAATTTATCATAAAAAGGAAAATTGCTGAAAGCAAATTTTTCTATGAGCCATTTTGAGTTTATTTTCTTCTTAGGAAATTTGTGGTAATTAAAATAATCAAATTATCTATGAAATATATTTTTATGTTATTGAATCACATTAAAATTTGTAGTGGTTTATATTCAGAAATTCTGTATTATAGCTATTATTCTACTAAAGATATTTTCTATCTCCAGACTTACTATTTTTACTTCCCTCTCGTGATGAAATGAGTAAGAACATATCTTTTCTGCTGCTGAAATCATTCCCATATAGTCTTTTCTCTTATAACTCTCATCAAAGTGTAGATTATTTTAATTACAATTAATAATATAATAATTCATTCAAATGATATTGTAACAATTCAATAGTTTAATGAATGTAGTGATTTTGTTCAGAAGAAAAGGATCCATATATGATATGTCTGGTAGATGTGCATAAAGTAATAGTTGCTAGGTTGCTATATTGTTTTTACTTTTTAATATTTTATATATTCATAACAAATTCTGAAAGTTTCTTCTTTTTATCTTTTAAAAACATGGATTTAGTTTTAAAAAATACATAAATTATAGTCATGGTAGTAGTTCCACAATTTAGGGTGTATTGAAGAGGCTATTTAAATAAACAGAAATAAAATTACCTCATTTTATATCCTGTATAATTGGAATTGTGCTATTTAACACTCATGAAAATGAGAAGACAAAAATATAATGAATATTATCAAATGAATATTGGTTTAAGATTAAAGCAATTATTATTTTATTACAAATGATATTAGTTATCTATTGCCAAATAACAAATAACTACAAAATTCAATAACTTTAAGCAACCAATACTTAATTTCTCAAAATTCTGTACATCAGTATGACTCTTTGGGTTGACTGTGGGTAAGTCAGGAGCTAGAGAGGTGGAGGGCCTGGGATGGATTAGCGTCACTTTCCATGTGATTTTTAATCCTTAGGGAGGTTAAATTGGGAAGCTTTACATGCAGTTCTCTGGGTAGTTTTCCGGTGAAGGGAAAGCAGAAGCACAAACTTTTAAGACTTAGCCTCTGAAGTCATACAATGTAGCTTTTGTCACATTCTGGTCACAGTCACAAGACCAGCCTGTATTTAAGTGGTAGAGAACTACATTTCACCTCTTCATGGAATAAGCTGCAAGATCCCATCAACACTGGACAGACACAGGGAACATGGTTCATTGAAGACCATTATTTTAACAGTCTACCATACAAACTGTCAGCTTGGTACACTGTCTTTTGAAAGGTAAAGTCTGTAATCTTTTAACCTCATGCTGAGATGTGAAATTTATTATATTGGTTTAAGAGTCTCATACATCACCCCAAATTGTTTTATGACATTTTAATGAAACTAGGATGCTTTTATCTTTTTATAATATAAAAGAAGAGTTCCTCTGAGATGTTGTAATCTCAGCCTAAAAGAATACAGACATCATTAAAAGGAATTTCAGCAGGTGCCATAAATTAGAAATATTGTGATAAACTATCAGGATAGAACTTTTAACTATCCCATTCATTTCAATGGGCTTATCAAAATAATGGCAAGATAAGAATATAAAAGAGAATCAATGCAAATAGCCTTTGTAATTTTTTATTTGTAAAGGTGGACTATTTCAGTGAATTTGATCTATCTGTTGTGAACCTATCTAGGGCCTGTTAAGAAGAGGAAAGAACTAAAGTCTATTCTGAATTTTAGTTATAACACATTCAACATTATAAATTGTTTTCCCAAACTACATATTGTTTTAGGATCCACATATCATATCCATTTATTGAGCACCTAATATGTTTCAGATATTATTTAACCCTTACTGCTAATCTTAACCAATGAAAGAGAGACATCATACATATGATATATAAAGTAACAGAAGAGAAAAATAGGGCTCAGAATACTAATTTGGCTATCTAAATCTTAAGTGGTGGTACTCAAATTTAAATTCACATCTTTAGGACTTATGTCATTACTGCCTTCCTAAAAATTATATCATAATAAGTCATTATCAGGTACGATAAAAATTTTACAAAAATATTCCTTTTACTAAATAATAATAAAATCAAGGCAGCTTAGTTGCAAAGGTCTTTTAGATAAACAACTGGCATTTCTTGAATGCTAATTACATATGTAACAGGTAGCAGACGGAGAATTTACATGTATTTTCCATTAAATTTCACAAAGCCATTTACAAAGGAGGTGCTCTTATTTTTTAATTTTCAGTTTAAGGAACAGGTTAAAAACAAAACAAAACATAGCACCATCATCACAAACCATTTAAACCAGTAGTAGTACTTAAAACAAACTTCCAAACAGATACTAAAATGCAGCCACGGTTAAGAGCCATTAATTAGTTTGCTATACATTTTTAGAGAAAACTGATGCCATTAGAAGCAAGAGTAAAAGATAAAAAACAGCAAACTGAATTGCAATAATTTCGTGGTTTTCTTGATATTATTTAGAAATTTCTTAGTGTTTATAATTTTTCAATTAAATATCATATACAAATAGGTAAGCATTTTTAAGATTTGTAAACACAGATGAAGAAAGTACATTTTGCTACCACTTTGTTAAAATGACTTACATTTTAATGTTTGCAGCTTTAAATTATTAAGGTGAAATGTTAAAAAAAACAAGGATGTTATTTTTTTTTTAAAAATGTACATAAATTACTGCCTGGATCAAAATTAGTTCCTACAGAAACATTTAAGAAAAAAATAAACTATCATCTTACTGTTCATTTTCCAGTCTAAAGTATAATCTCATATGAAATTACTTTAAAAGTGGTGTCTCTATGAAAAACTCACTTGTATGTTTTTCTTGAAATGTTTTCAAAATCTATCTGATCTCCAAATAAATCTATTTTAATACATTTGAATATATTTTAATATTACTCTAATGCATATGTAAGCTTACATATATATTAAGTAATCCATAACAAAGCACTATCTATGTGTAAATGTAAGTGTAAATTAATAGCTGCAGCATTCAAAACCTGTGTTTATACTATGCATAAAACTATAAGTGTTAATCTATTTGTAGTCTTACCAAGGTATCCAGTAAATTCAGTTGCTTAAATCACCAAATTATATAAAAAAGTACAAATTCACTCCCCAAACATTACCTTGCCACTTTTTAAAGTGAATAAATTCTCTCATAACAAGTAGATGATAAAAAAGAAATCCTTCTATTCTATGCAATCATGAATATATTAAGCTGACACTAATTTCAGAGACATAACTCTTACTATCGCAGTTTGAGGAAATTCAAAGTATCTCAGTTGAGACTAAACTTACCAGCAAATTTGATATGGAATTTATTTTCAGGCTTTAATATCTGGACATACAAAGGGCAATTTGGAGCAAAATCTTTTACAGCCCATGCTCTCAAAATTGTTTGGTGGTCCTGAAATGATAAATATCAAAAGATCATGAAATAAATTGAAAAATTGGTAACATATAAAGTAAAAATCTTCAATTGGTGTGTTAAATGTTCACATCCACAGTTTAAAATTCAACATAAAAAATAATGAATTGTAAGGACTTATTTTTAAAGATTCTTACTATTTCTATAAAGGAGAATAACAATACCTAGTTCAATCAATGCTAATTCCCAGCACTTAGAAAATTAGCAGCGATTAGGAGGAAAGTTTCTTGACAAGCTTAAAAGTAATCTTCTTAGAAAACAATTGAGGGGCAGAGGCTTCAGAAATATAGCACAACTAATAGTTTGTAATAACAGTTTCCATGGAAAATAATATGAATTTATAACAATTTTAACATGTTTAGGAAGATTGGCAAAAAGGGAATGACTACAGTGACCATGCATGTAGAGAACATACCATTTTAAATTTTTTTGTATAATAGTAAAAGTAAAAGGATTTTTGACTCTATGGGTGTGTGTTGGAAAAGATCAGTAACTTTCAGATACTAAAAAAAAAAAAAAAAAAAAAAAAAAAACCCAGTTTAAAAAAAAGTTTCTGAGACTGAGAAAGGAATAAAAAGCATGCTTAACATTACATATCATATGACCCCATAAATTATTATTTAATTAACTAAGTAGATCAAAGCAAATTATCAGAGAAATATGTCAGTTAGCCAATACATTTTGAAAAAGGAAACAAGGGCGCCTGGGTGGCTCAGTTGGTTAAGCGACTGCCTTCAGCTCAGGTCATGATCCCAGGGTCCTGGGATAGAGTCCCACATCGGGCTCCCTGCTCGGCGGGAAGCCTGCTTCTCCCTCTCCCACTCACCCTGCTTGTGTTCCCTCTCTCGCTGTGTCTCTCTCTGTCAAATAAATAACTAAAATCTTAAAAAAAAAAAAAAAGGAAACAAAATCATGTTCAAGGATACACTGTCCATATAGTAGTCATTAGCCACATGTGGCTGTCTAAATTTAAATTAACTAAAGTTAAGAATTCCATTTCCCTATCACACTAGCCACATTTCCAGTGTTCAAAGCCGTCTGTGGCTAATTCAAAGTTATATGGAACAGTGCAGATATAAGCATCTGCATCATCACAGAAAGTTCTATTTGACAATGTTGTTAGGGAAAGAAAAGGATAATTAAAAATACAAGTAGATATGAGGGATTATTTACAGAAGTGCAGAAAGAAGCTGTTGTCAGTGGTTGGCAATTCTAAATTGCATGAAAGTTAATGAAGTGTAACTCAGAATTCCTTAAGTAGATAAGCAGACAATGTGTGTCTTCCAGGCAAACATTCAAAACATGATGATGAACCTGATACAGTGTGACAGTTAATTTTATGTGTCAACTTGGCTGGGCCATTAGGTGCCCAGGTATTTGGTTAAACATTATTCTGGATGAGTGGGAAATCCCAGAAAAGGGAGAAGCAGAGAAAGAAGTCACAAATTCTGTGTATAAATTTACACGACATCGGCTAACCTCTAAATCACACATGCATGGGACAGAATAAGAGCAATCTCAACTGAGATTTGAATCACTGCCCACTAGAAGGATGATAGAGTTTGCATTCAAGTGAACCAAATTAACTGCTTGCTGAAACAAGAATATCAACACTCTTCAGAGGAATATAGGAGACAGATACCAAGGCTCCACAATATAATATAATATTCAGAATACATTGCAAAATTATTCAGTATATGAAGTGCCAGAAAAATGTTACCTATTTGTTAATTTTATGGGAAACAAAACTAAGTCCAATAAACATTAGCCTTTACATGATCTAGATGACTGAAATCAGACTAGGGCTTAAAGCAGGTAATAAAAGTATCATCACTGAGGTAAAGGAAATATGCCCACAATAAATAGGAAAAAAAACTCAGTAAAGGAATGGAAAATATTTTTTAAATTAAACAAAAAGCTCAAATATCTGAAACATATTCACTGGATGGGCTGTGAAGTATAATGGAGATGACCTAGGAGAGTCAGTGAACTTGATCATAGATCAACAGAATTTATCGAATTTGAAAAACAGAGAAGAGGGATGGAAAAGGAACAGAGTTCAGGGACTTGTGCAACAATGTAAAAATGTCTTATATAATGTAATTGGATTTCCAGGAAGAACACAAAGGAGAAAATAGAACAGAAAATGATTTGAAGAACTAGTGGCTGGAAACTTTCCAATTTTGTTAAAGGCATAATTTTTCAAGTTCAAGGAACTCAGAAAATCCCAAATCATGTAAACAAAAAACTACCACACCTAAGAACTCTGTAGTCTAATTATTGAAAACCAAAGGTAAAGATAATATTTTGAAAGCATCCAAAGAAAAATAGTTGTATGACCAAGGACTCTCATCAGAAACCATGGAAACCAGGGGACAGGGAAACAATATCTTAAACTCCAGAATGAAGAGGGGGGAAAAATTTAAGCCATAATTTTATAGAGAAAAATCCTTAAAAGAGATGAAATAAAGGACTTTTTCAATTAATGAAATCTAAGAAAATGTGTTGTCATCAGAATTATACTACAAGAAAATTATAAGAAACTTCTTTATGCTGAAAGGAAATGATACCAGAGGGAAAGTCAGAACTTCGGTTATCAAAGAAGAGTATCAGAAATGGGTAATATATGAGTGAACAAAGATAATTTTTTTCTTTAAAACATGTATATCTTTACAGAGAAAAATTTATAGTATTGTCTTGTGGAATTTGAAGTTTATAAAAATAACAGAAGAATAAGCACAAAGTTTATAACTTTAATATTGTTCAATATTAAAAAATAAGTAAATTGGGGGCGCCTGGGTGGCTCAGTCGTTAAGCGTCTGCCTTCGGCTCAGGTCATGATCCCGGGGTCCTGGGATCGAGCCCCGCATCGGGCTTCCTGCTCCGCGGGAAGCCTGCTTCTCCCTCTCCCACTCCCCCTGCTTGTGTTCCCTCTCTCGCTGTGTCTCTCTCTGTCAAAATAAATAAATAAAATCTTTAAAAAAAAAAAAAAAGATTAAAAAAAAAAAAAAAGGGGCGCCTGGGTGGCTCAGTTGGTTGAGTGACTGCCTTCGGCTCAGGTCATGATCCTGGAGTCCCGGGATCGAGTCCCACATCGGGCTCTCTGCTCAGCAGGGAGTCTGCTTCTCCCTCTGACCCGCCCCACTCTCATGTGCTCTCTCTCATTCTCTCTCTCAAATAAATAAATAAAATCTTTAAAAAAAAAAATAAGTAAATTGTGCAATATTAACATGAAGCAGACTATGAAGAGTTAAGCCTGTGTAGTGTAGTCCCTACAGTAGTCTCTAAAAAAATTTCAAAAGATAATTTCTAAAAAGTCAATAGGCATAATAATAAAAAAAGTAGAAAAGAGAAAACAGAGGAACATGAATTGGTAGGGAAAAACAGAAAACAATTTAGTTAGACCTCCATCCAACCATATAAATGATGGCACTAAATGTTAATTAACTGAACATATTAAAACATAAAGGATATTTGAAAAACAAAACTAAAACTCAACTATAAGCAATTTAGGACAGAGGGCACCTGGATGGCGCAGTTGGTTAAGCATCTGACTCTTGATTTCAGCTCAGGTGTTGTGGGATCAAGGCCGGCATCGGACTCCATGCTCAGCTCAGTGTCTGCTTGAGATTTTCTCTCTCCCTCTCCCTCTGCCCCTCCCCTGCTTTCTCTCAAATAAATAAATAAATAAAATCTAGTTACTGATAAAAGTTACTGATAAAAGAAGTGATAATAAGAAAAAAAAAAACCCTCAATTTGAAAATGAGCAAAAGATCTGAACAGACACCTCACCAAAGAAGATACACAGGTGACAGATAAGTACATGAAAATATGATTAACATCATGTATCATTAGAGAATTATAAACTAAAACAACAATGAAATACCACCACACAACTATTGGAATGACTAAAATCCCAAACACTGACAACACTAAATACTAGTGAGGATGTGGAACAGTAAAAAGTCTCATTCATTGCTGGTGGGAATGCAAAATAATTCAGCAACTTTGGAAGACAGTCTCCAGTTTCTTATAAAACGAAACATAACCATACCATATAATCCAGCAATCGTGCTCCTTGGTATTTACCCAAATGATTTTTCCACCCAAAACCTGCACTTGAAGCTTTACAGCAATGGATAAAACAAAGAGGTATATCTAGACAATAGAATATTATTCAGCAATAAAGAGAAATGAGCTGTCCAGCCATGAAAAGACATGAAGGAAACTCAGATGCATACTGCTAAATGAAAGAGGCCTGGGCGCCTGGGTGGCTCAGTCGTTAAGCGTCTGCCTTCGGCTCAGGTCATGATCCCAGGGTCCTGGGATCGAGTCCCACATCGGGCTCCCTGCTCGGCGGGAAGCCTGCTTCTCCCTCTCCCACTCCCCCTGCTTGTGTTCCCTCTCTCGCTGTGTCTCTCTCTGTCAAATAAATAAATAAAATCTTTAAAAAAATAAAAATAAATAAATAAAATAAAAAATAAATAAATAAATGAAAGAGGCCTGACTTAAAAGGCTGCATACCGGGGTGCCTGGGTGGTGCAGTCTGTTAAGCGTCTGACTCAGTTTCAACTCAGGTTGTGATCTCAGGGTCATTAGATGGAGCCCTGTGTGAGCACGGAGTCCTGCTTAAGGCTCTCTTTCCCTTTCCCTCTGCCCCTCCTCCAGCACAGACTCACTCTCTCTTTCTCTCTCTCTTTCAAATAAATAAAATCTTTTTTTTAAAAAAGCTGAATACTGGGGCGCCTGGGTGGCTCAGTTGGTTAAGCAACTGCCTTCCGCTCAGGTCATGATCCTGGAGTCCCAGGATCGAGTCCCGCATCGGGCTTCCTGCTCAGCAGGAAGTCTGCTTCTCCCTCTCCCGCTCCCCCCTCTTGTGCTCTGTCTCTAAAATAAATAAATAAAATCTTCAAAAAAAAATAAAAATAAAAAAATAATTAAAAAATTAAAAAAGTTGAATACTATAGAAAGTGTAAAAACATCAGTGGTTGCTAAGGGGTTTGTCAGTGGGGGAGGGTGTAGAAGTGATGGATAGGTGGAATATAGGGGATTTTTAGAGCAGTGAAAGTATTCTGTAGGATATTGTAATGATAGATAGATATCATTATACATTGGTCAAAACCCATAGAATGTATAAAGCAAAGAGTGAACCCTAATGTAAACTATGGAGTTCAATTAATAATAATGTATCAATATTTGCTAATCAATTGTCACAAATGTACTACACTAATGCCAGATGCTAATAACAGTGGGAACTGGGGAGAAGGGATGCTGGAAATTCTCTATATATTTTGCCCAATTTTTCTGTAAACCCAAAACTGCTCAGAAAAATGGTATATTAAAAAAATAAGTAAGTGCGCAAAGTGTGAACTTTAGAGTCACAAATTCTGGGCTCTAATTTCACTCTAAAATTTACAAACATGTGCATGAGTTTAAGTTACTAAACAAATCTGACTGTCAGGACAAAAGGTTTGATTACATTTGTAAAGTGGATGTAGACAGCTTGCTCTTCTCATTTCACTTGACCTCTGGCAACATGTGACATGTAGACCACTGGCTCCCTAAAATTTTCTCCCGAGGCTTCTGTGACACCAATACCCCTTATAGTCCTTTGGCTTTCTTACCCCACATTGAACTCATCTTCCTGATGATAATTCTTCCTTTTGCTGGAGGTGGATTTTTACCAGCACCAAATCTGCAACTCCTCCATCCCTCATACCCCTGCATTCAATCAGTCTTCAAGTCTTGTTGATGACACCTTCTAAATATTGCTCTAATATGTCCACTTCTTTTTTTTTTTTTAAGATTTTATTTATTTATTTGACACACAGAGAGAAAGCACAAGTAGGCAGAGAGGCAGGCAGAGAGAGAGGCAGAAGCAGGCTCTCCAATGAGCAGGGAGCCCGATGCGGGACTCGATCCCGGGACTCCAGGATCATGACCTGAGCCGAAGGCAGTCGCTTAACCAACTGAGCCACCCAGGCGCCCTAATATGTCCACTTCTTTCCAACCTCCCTGCCACAACCTGAGTCCAAACAGTTGTCACTTCAGGCTTGGAGAGAAGGCAACAGCCTCCATATCAATCTATTTTGAGTTTTATATATATATATATTTTATATATATTATATATATATATATATATATATTTTTTTTTTTTTACTAATTCTGTGTTCTTATCAGATTTACTGCCGTTTCAAACGACCATCTGATTGGATATTTGGCTACCGTCAACCCGGCAGTGACTTTCTTTACTTTTAGCATCAAGTCCCAACTTCTTAACAAGGCTTGCAAGACCCCGTATCAAACTCTCCCCAAACTACTTCCCCAGCCTTGGCACTCTTTATTCCAGTGCATTCTCCACTGTTGAGCCTCCAGGACTTCTAACGTGGACCAGGACCTCTGTCATGTATTCTAGGAGACCTTCTCCTTCTGACTGAAATCCATAACAGCTGTTCCCACTGTGTTTGCCCATCATAGTGTGAACCCACCTTTTTTTTTTAAGTGGATCCCCACTAAACGGTCAGCTCTAAGACAAGGGCCATGTTTTATACTTCATTCATCCAAAGTGCATCTCTAGTACTTCACTTTCATTTGTTTTCCAAAGATAAGTAGGAGAAACCATATTGACTTCACAAGGATATTGTGAGCATTAAATGAGATGAGGCAAATAAGCATCCGGCACACAGGAAGCACTTAGTAAATATGTCAAGTCAGTGGATAAATAGTTGATTGAAATACTGATCCTAAAAGCCCATAAATCTTCCTTGTCTCATTCATGCATTGTGCCCTATCAACAAGAATCTATGATCCTGTGAGTGGAGCATTAAGTAAGGAAAAAGGAAACAAGGTAAGTGTACAACGCCATAAATGTCACATGAGGAATAGAAAATAAGTATTTACTAATACACATAATAAAACTGGCACAGAAACAAGATTTTTAATTCATTCTTCTAACAACAGAGAATGATATTGATCTCTTTTTTTTTTCCCTTGCTGACAAAATTCAGCCTGAAATAAGATAGTCTGAATTTAATTGTAACCAAAAAGTAGAAGTATCGACCATGACAACTTTGGAATAAAGAGTCTAAATAATAAAGGAAGGTAACATAGAGTATTACTGGGTCATCGTAGGTGTCTATTGCTACTGTGAAAGCAGAACATTTCACCTAAAGTCAGTTTATCTAAAAATTAATTGGCCAAAATCGTCTTATAAAATTCAATTTTTATAATTTGAAATATCTAAAAATTATTTGTTGGCATTCTAAGGGTCTAAAATACATCACTTTACCTATGAAAAGGATCTTCTTTCCAGAACTCCAAATGACCCATGAAAGAACTCAGATATTTTAGATGAAATTTTATACATGAATTGTTTCCCACCCCTCTATGAGAATTTGTAATTTTCATTAGATTCTTAAATACAGTCTATGACTCAGAAAATGGTAAGACATTAGTCTCATCAAAGGTCACTTTCAAGCCAGTTTTCAATTTATAAAATACATCTGTAGCACTAAAAAAAATGATAGATTTATTTTTTATATTTTGAGTATAGTTTGCTAACTTACCTACTGAACACATTTTTTAGGATCAAGTAAAACTGAATTCTGAAACTTAAAATAATATATGTAAAAAATTTTGACCCCAATTTATAGGCAGCTAAACAATGTAGATACAACATTTATATAAAGGTAAAACATCTTGCAGCCAACTGGAAAACAAGTCTTTCCTAAACACAACTCAAATGTATTGTTTTATAAACAACTCCTGCCAAATATAATCATTGCCCAGAGAATAATATATTCCCAGAAGTTCCTCTAAAGGCTTTTCAGTAGACTCAAAAACATGTTGAGTGCAAGGGCCTATTTTGTTCACAGTTACATCGTCTGGGTCTAATAGGTAAATTGATAAATTATAAGCTTAGCTTGCATATATGTCTATCTACATATTGCATATATCTACATTGTATATAATGAAATAAATAATTGAATGTAATTCTAATACATAGAATCTATAATATATGTCCTCTATAATTAATTGGTTTGATTTTATGACTAAATTAAGGAAACTACATAGTTCATTTGTAATGAACTGTAATTGATGTCTTTGGAGAATTAGGTTTCATATTTGAAATATTTATTATTAAGTACAAAGGTAATTCAGGATGTTCTTAAATAAAATACTTAAAAATGAAGTATATAACCAAAAACCCTAATAAATATAAAAACATTAAGATATTGGGGCACCTGGGTGACTCAGTTATGCTACTGACCCTTGATTTGGGCTCAAGTCATGATCTCAGGTCCTGGGATTGAGTTCTGCTTCGGGCTCCATGCTCAGCATGGAGTCTGCTTGAGATTCTCTCTCTCTCTCTCTCTCTCTCTCTCCTTCTGCTCCTCCCTCTAGTGCTGTCTCTCTCTCTCAAATAAATAAATTTAAAAATTCTTAAAAATAAAAACTCCAGGTGCCTGGGTGGCTCAGTCAGTTAAGCATCTGCCTTCAGTTCAGGTCATGATCCTGGGGTCCTGGGATTGAGCCCTACACTGGGCTCCCTGCTCAGCTGGGGAGCCTGCTTCTCCCTCTCCTCCCCACTCATGCTCTCTTGTGCTATCTCTGTCTCTCTCTTAAATAAGTAAATAAAATCTTAAAAAACAAAAACAAAAACATAGGACTGCTAGCATAATTGGTTCCTCTTTCTTCCAAGTTTAAACAGAAGGGATCTGACATTATGTCTGAGACCGAAACATTATCTTGGATTTCAGTTTTAAGACTGCTTATATTTCCTGCTCTTTCCAATGTTCTCTCAGGGATTGTAACCCTAGTTTCAATTTCCATTCTTACAGCTGAGAGTATACTACTCCTTACAGATACATCATGGCAAAAACCTGATTGCCTGTCTGAAATTCCATATGTTACATATTCCTAGAATCTTCTTACCAGTAATTTTGGCACTGTGTAGCAGGTCAGTTTTATGGCCAGTTAAATAACACATCTACTTTCTGCCTTTGCTTGTCAAGAACCGAGGCCTATTTTGTGCTCTGCTTCTCAAAGCTGAAATCCTGTATTGTTTCTTAGTTCTTGTTGGCCTAAATTCCAGCAATTTGCCCAGAGTCATATATCCCTTACGTAATATCTTTTGCATACTTATGTCCTCTCCCAGATTCTTCAGGAATCACCGTCAATACCAAATCTAACTCCAGATCTTAATCCTCTTGAGTCTTCCCTGATTTACTCTTTTAACAAAGTTGAGACCGTAGTGTCTTAAAATCTCACAAAGTTCATTGACAAGTGTCAAGTGAATAATAATTAAAGTGATTCACAAAGAGGCTAGGCTATCTTGAAAGCATATAACTGAAGTTCAGTGACGATCATCTGTCAAGAATTTACCAAAAAGGTATTTCTGGACAGATTAAAAAATGAGTGATACTAGTGATCCCAGGGTGTCTTCACAAGTTTAAAATTCACAGTTTGAAATTCTGTGATTTTCTGAATTGGAAAGGAAGATGCTTTTGAGAACAGATTATTAACCACTAGGTTGAATAACAAGCAAAAGACTTTGGGAAACCCTTCTAAATAACTTATGATACCTTGTATTGCATAATGAAATAATAGAAATGAATATGTGTGAAAGTGTTGCAATGCTCAAAATGGATCTGCTTAAGACAAAACAATATTCTTTTTAAAAAAGCTTAAATTGTGAAGGGTAGCAGAATATGCCTTTTTAGCATAAAGACTATTTTGATCTGATCATTTTTGAGAAAAAGCAGCCATTGGAGAAGCTCTTAAACCAAAGTAGAATCTACCCTGTAAGCCTACATTCATGAGGGTAATCTCAATTTGTAAGGGTGCCTCTCTTCCTGTACCAAGAAGAGAAGGATGACTCTAAACCACAGCTCTTTATCAGTGGAAAAGGCACCAGACTTAAATCTGCATAACAACCTAACTGTACTTTTCTTGATAACTTCTCAGAACTAGTCTCCCCACTCCAGCATCTTTCTTTTGTCATTAGCTGAAGATAGTATTTAAGGTGATGACTTGGACCATTTGGGGGAATTTTGCTACTTTCCTGGGTATCTCCCATGTATACCTGAGGTATACGTATTAAATTTCTGTTGTTTTTCTTTTGTTATTCTCTCTTTTATTACTGAGGGGGGAGGGGAGACCACCCACAGAACCTAGAATGTAGAGGAAAATTATTTTTCCTCCTCTACAATTGCAAACATTTTACTTCAGCTCTTTCCTCATGCTGTCTGAAAGGGTCACATAGGGAATTTGCTGTCTGCATGTTTGATGATTGTTTGCCTTCTACCCTAAGATTCCATATGTTCAAAAATGCATGTAATTATCAGTAAAAAATGAACATCTTTGACATTTAAGAGGAAAGATAACAGCATAGTATAAAATAAAATTTTTTTAAAAGTTACAACTTAAAGTCTTTGGAGTCAGATGACAAAGAAGGCTTTAAATTTTCCTTCAGTTTCATTTCCCGACAGCTTGATTTCCTGTCAGTTTTCTTCCTGACTATAGACCCTTTTCTTAGAACATTAACTTTAGAAAAAGTCCAATTAAAATTCTTTTTTTCTGCCCCTTTGAGAATTAAATCTTCTCCCAGATTCTCACTAGTCTTACAACCCAGAAATGTCTTTCTCAAGAACCTGAGGGCCATCGTTCTGAAATGTAATCAACAAAGGAGTTAGAGCCCCTACCTCCCAGTCTCTGTGGGAAGGCAGGACCCTACCCTTCATAAGAGACAGTTAGCAAATGATGGCATAATCACATGGACCAATCTCCCCCCTCCAGTACTTTTCCACCTCGTTCATCCCAGAACTTAAAAATCCTCCAACCTTTTGTTTCCAAGGAGTTGAGTTCAATCTCTCTCGTTTATTGCAACAGTCCTAAATAAAATCTTCCTCACCTATTTAGCAATGTCTGGTGCAATTTTTCCTTGACACAGACAGAATAAAGTGTAAATATTAGGTCTTTGAGCTAGTATTCAAATAGCTAACCAGAGTCTTGCTTTATTAATCTACAAATTGGAGCTAGTAATAACTTCCTTACAGGGTTGTTGTGAAAAATACATCACAAATATAATATGTATAAATATATATAAATGATCGCTAGCCTGTAATTTATATTTAGTGATGGTTAATAATTGAGAGGTGTTATTATGTATTTCTTTTCTTTTTTTTTTTTCAGTTCCAAGAAGCAAAAATCAGTTGTGCCAAGAAAGCTAAAAGAGCAAAGCAAACACTACAGGTTTTTTTCAGAAGTAGGCCATTTATGTAAAAATCCATATGCCCAGTTCAGCTCAGAAAATCAAATTCTTTCACTACTGCAAAGAAAATCCATCCAGAGGGTAAATCTATTATGCTGAATACATTAAAATGACTCAGTGGAGACTTAACTTTGAATAAATCTTTTTGAGCATACCTAATGAGAGACTGAGTGGACAAGATATTGAAAAGGAAAGTGTCTGAACCTCTTAAAACATACCACAATATGACATCCTTCATTCTGTCCATTCACCACCTCTTAACTTTCAGCTAACTATCTAGGACTGTGATTCTAAAGAATGTCTGACATCCTCAGCAACTTCAGTCTGTCTACATTATCATACTCTGTTACCTCTATACCCACATTCTCATTTCCCTGCTTACCAGCTTGTATCAAATGTTTCACCAAATATGCAGACCCTTGCATAAACAATCAGGCCTACTCTACAGGCAAAACTACAACCTTGCTAAATTCAACTCTCTTTCTACTACTAATAACAGATGGTTGACACAAACACACATATATGCTAAACAGGCCTTACTTCAAATTGAGAGTCCATAATATCACATAGGAGATGAACATATCTCCAGGCCATTTACTTTCCTGATGCTCTAGAGAACTATTTCATATAGTTCCTCAAACCTCTACCCTCACTTCCCTCTTTTCTGATGATCTCAACTACTATGAGAAAATAGAAATAATAAGAAAATTTCCATAGCACTCTCCATCACATCCAACTACATACTTGCCTCTTGTTAAAATGGGTGAGCATTTTACATACTTAGCAAAGGGAAACTTTCTGCTATATAATGGATCATATTCTATCTTGTACATCCTATGACTTTATTCTTTGAATTCTTCACTTTTCTCTCTGGTGGGTCATTTCCTTTAGTATACAGACTTGCTAAAATTTTTTCCCACTAAAAAAAAAAGAAAAAAGAGAGAAACAAAGTTTTCTTTCAACACACATTACCATCAGGTACTGTGGCATTTCTCTGCTCCCATTTACAGAAACAACTTCTAAAGTCTGTACTTGCTGCCTCTATTTCCACTCTGCTATTTAATTTTAAACTTTCATTTCTAATTCAAGAATTTAAAGCTATGAATCTCTTTTTAGGCACTAGTTCAGCTATGTCCCCTCAATTTCAATATGTGCATTTTCATCACAATTCAATTAAAATAATTCTAATCGTCCCTGTTATTTTGTATTTTACTGATGGCTTATTTAGAAATGTGCTGATTTTCAAATATTTGGGTATTGTCCTGCTGTAGTTTCATTGTTGATTTCTAATTAATTTCTATTATGATCAGAGAATATACTCTGTATGTTTTCATTCTTTTAACTTTTCTGCTATTTCTTCTATTGTCCAGCATATGATCTTTCTCTGTGAATGTTCCATACACATTTGCAAAAATTGTGTATTCTGCAGTTGTTGAATGTAATGTTCTATATGTCAATTAGATCTAGTTGGTGAAACTGAGCTCAAGTTTTGTTTTGTTTTATAACCCTACCGATTTTCTTTCTACATGTTCTGTTAGTAATTTGGAGAGCAATATTGAAATTTCTATCAATTGTAGATTTTTACACCTCCTTCCAGTTCTGCCATTTTGTTCATGTACTTTGAGGTTTCACGACAAGTTATGCACACATTGAGGAGTGTTATGTCTTCTTGATGCATTGATTCCTTAATTAACACGAAATGCTTTTTAGAGAAGATCCTTTAAAAGAAATTGAGAAATAATGGCTTATGTATTAAGAAAGAATTCTACAAAGATTGAGAGCGCAAAGGCAAGTGGAGAAGGGAATAGCATGAAGGAAACAAAGGTACCAATGATAATTGAACAAAATAAGGAAAACAATACAAAATGTTCTCTACTAGGGGACATTTGGTGTTCTTAGAAGGAAGAGCTCTAGGTATATGGAGGGAGTATAAATTGGAATGAGGGATCTAAGGACATCATAAGTTTGAAATAGTGAGTGTTGCTTTTATCAAGAGGTTAGACCTAAAGAGGAGGAAGAATTGTAATACCTATAAGAATATAAGTAGTTTGAAGTAATAGGCACCATAAAAATAGTCTAATGAAATAAGTAACATGGTGTTGCTTTATGTATTCCTGTCTTAATAATTAATTAGCTTTATGATTATATTTTAAGTTAAGCTTTCAAAATTTTAAGTTAATCATCCAATCTAAAAGGTCAATCTTCTCCAACATTTTATATGCCTCTTCCCCAGTGTTCGCTCCTTAATATTCATCACCAGCTGACATTCTATGCATTTATTTAATTAGTATATTGATGGTCACTTCTACTAGTAGGCCAGCTTCATTAGAACTGAGATTTTTTTTTTCACTGCTATGTTCATAAATATATCTTCAGTTGGTACATCGATGCTTGGACAATAAACCACTCAATAAATATTTGTTCAATGAATGAATGGTTAATAGTGGTGATAGGGTTACCCTACAGCACTTTTATTCCTATGCTATGCTCAGGTCTAAGAAGCAGGTCTAAGAAGCATACAAATAATTATGTCAATTGGCCCTAGGTAAATTTGAAGCTAAGTGGACTGAGACATGTAAACCTTACATGAAAATGTAAATAATAAATTTACTTAGGGTAGGATAGTAAGTGCAGATAGCAAATCTGCAATAAACAGCAATGAAAAAATAATGAATGTTAACAAATACCTATAATATACAGTGGATTTTTTTATAAAATTTAGGGTATGGCAGAAAATAATACAAAAAAGAAAATATGTAGTCAAAGTGACCACTGGGTCTTCAGTGAACAGTGTGTACATAGTCACCAAATTCTAAATGTTTATTGCGTCCAACATTTAGACTTAATCAATAAACAATGGCAGAAGACTTAGTTTTGATCACAGGACAAAAGGTAAATGATATCAGTCTTCAAATGCAAAAATGGAAGTACCAAAGACCAAAATTGGATCATGGAAAATTGGGAATGAAAGCTGAAGGAAAGAAAGAAACAAATGCCATATTCTTACAAAGCAGAAATACAAAATATAGTATCAGCACTTTAATGGATTTAAAGTCATTATCTTCTTTTAGGAAACGGACTAAAAATGGGAAGTAGAACAGACAACTGATGCCTGAAATCCTATATACATATATATTTTTTTTCTGATTAAAATTTCAAACTGTGGAACCACTTTTATGTACAAATGTGTGACCCGTTCAAATAGTAAGCTATTATCACCATGGGAAGCAGTTTGGTCCAAAGAAAGGAGTGTTAAAGTTGACCTGACCTGGGTAGAGTCCAGACTCAGCCGATCTGGGAAATCTAATTAACAACCCTGAGCCTTGGTTCTCTCGTCTGTAAAACAATTGTGGTGAGCATGAAATGACATAATGTGCACAAAATGCCTGACCACATGAAAGCTACTCACGAAATGTCAAATTTGTTTGGTTCCTTTCTGCTTGTTTGCTTTATTAAATGGACTCGAAAAAATGAGCTAAAATACGTATACCAAGAGTAGCAACATGGACTAGAGCTCCAGTTCTATATAAACATGCAAGATTTTTATAGAAAATTAGCATTACAATATTAGGTGTTTTAAAAATGTTATCATTCTTCACAATAAGTTATGTAGAAAAATACATGTTTGAAAGTCTGTTATCTTTAAAATAAAAATAAATAAATAATAAATAAAATAAAAATGTTATCGTCTTAATAAAAAAATGGGCATTTTCTTTAAAATGCAGATATCATGTGCTCCATTCTTTTTTTTTTAAGATTTATTTTTTTAGTAATCTCTACATCCAACGTGGGGCGCAAACCTACAACCCTGAGATTGAGAGTCACGTGCTCTATTGACTGAGCCAGCTAGGCATCCTTGAGCTTCATTCATTCTTTTAAATTAACGTTGATCTAGAATCATCAAAAGGATTTTTGACTTTAATGAAACTACACTTAATGATTTTTTTAAAATAATTTTTGTGATTCAAAAAAATTTACTAAGGATGCTGCTATAGCCCTTCCAGGTTCATGATTACCCTATGATATCTGAATAAAGAATATAAAACTTTACATAGGAATACATTTATTTTTATGAAATATTATTAATTCCAAAACAGAATCCTTTGGAATATTTATTCATTTTTCATTTTGATATTCACAGCTCTGCCTCTCCCAATTAGAATACACAGAAACTAATACTAGATTTGGCAGTATTCTGCCTGGTTTAAAAAATATTATTAAAACAATAGGAGATGGGGTGCCTGGGTGGCTCAGTCGGTTAAACATCTGCCTTTGGCTCAGGTTGTGATCTCAGGTCCTAGAATCAAGCCCCACATGGAAGGGGGGGATCCCCTGCCCAGCAGGGAGTCTGCTTACCCCCTCCTTTTGCCCCTCTCCCGCTTGTGTGCACTCTCTTTCTCAAAAAAATAAAATCTTCTAAAAAAATTAAAAAAATAAAACAACACAACTCATTCATTCAATTTTGCAACTCAGCAATAATAAATGCATGTGTATGTATCAGAAATAGTGTGCAATCAACATTTTTCAAAGGTGTAACTCTATCAAAGAAAATAATATAACATTTTCATAATAGAATGATTTAAAAAAATTTTTTTGAGTATAGATGACACACAGTTACATTAGTTTCAGGTGCACAACATAGTGATTCAACATCTCTATACCTTATGCTATGCTCACCACAAGTGTAGATCATCTGTCACCATACATCACTATTACCATATCATTGACCATATTCCCTACATTGTGCCTTTTATTCCCATGACTTGCTTATTGCATAACTGGAAGCCTATACATTCCACTCCCCTTCATCTGTTTTGTCTAACCCCCCACTCTCTACCCCTCTGGCAACCATCAGTTTGTTTTATATATTTATAGGTCTAATTCTGCTTTTTGTTTGTTTATACATTTGTTTCTTTAGATTCCACATATGAGTGAATTCATATGGTATTTGTCTTTCTCTCTCTGACTTATTTCACTTAACATAATATCCTCTGGGTCTATCTATGTTGTCACGAATGGCATGCTCTCATCCTTTTTTATGGCTGCATAATATTCCATCAAGTGTGTGCACTTGTGTGTGTGTGTGTACCACATCTTCCTTATCCATTTGTCTATCAATGAATACTAAAGTTGCTTCCATATGTTGGCTATTGCAAATACTGCGATAGTAAACATAGGAATGTATATATCTTTTTGAATTAGTGTTTTCATTTTCTTTGGGTAAATATTGGTAGTGGAATTACTGGATTATATGGTATTTCTATTTTTAATTCTTGGGGGACCCTCCATACTGTTTTCCACAGTGACTGCACCAGTTTACATTCCCACAAACAGTGCACAAGGGTTCCCTTTTCTCCATATCCTTGTCAATTCTTGTTGCTTCTTGTCTTTTTAATTTTAGCCATTTGCATTTCCCTGATCATTACTGATGTTGAGTATCTTTTCATGTGTCTTTTGGGCCATCATATCAAAATGATTTTGAACCACATTTAGAAAAATTTCTGTGGAAGTATGCCTAATATCGAAAATTTAGCTCTATAGGTTTTAAAATTTTATTTTCTCCACACAACAGATAATGCTAACTCATGTGCATAAATATAGCAGGAAAATATTGCAAGGTAAATCTAATATATTAAAAACATTTATTGGAAAGGTTCATTTTAGGAAAAAATATGTAAAAAAAATTAGTCTAGGGGCATCTGGGTAGCTCAGTCGGTAGAGTGTCTGCCTTCTGATCAGGTCATGATCTTGGGATCCTGGGGTTGAGCCCCACGTCGGGGTTCCTGCTTTCAAGGACCTTGCTTCTCCCTCTCCTCCCTGCTCATGCCCTCTTTCACTAACTCTCTCTCTCAAATAAACAAATAAAATCTTTAAAAAAAAATTAGTCTAAATTACTTCTTAAGAAATCATAAACATTTCACTAATTAATTTTACATACATATCTTTGGAATTAAAATTAAGGAAAGAAAAAAAATTGCCTAATCTTATTTATTTAACAAATATTTCTCCAAGGAAGGTTCAATGTAGTTGACCTTTACCAAAGTAAAACTTTTTACTTTGTTCTGTAACTGTATCGGTAAAATATAAATCTACATGTTTCTGCTCACTATCCAATAGTTTCAACACTATTTCTCAACCCCTGCTGCAGAGTATGCAAAGTAGGAGTGACTGATTGCTATCTCTTGCTATCTCTTGCAGGATAGAAAAGAGTTTCCTGAAAATCTCCTAAAATTTTCCCACGTGATTCATTTGTCTAACGTGAGTGAGCTTGATTAAAATTAGAGAGACCAGATAGTTCCTAGTCAAGTGAAGCATAATTTCATCATGTAGGAACATATCATGATTCCAGGCCTTCTGGCCCTCCCAAGACACTCACTTACTTTCACTCCCCAAAGCAAGTACAAGTGACAGTGATACTGACCTGACTGTATTAAGTGTAAAATTCTAGAGCTCATTTTCCTCTAAATGAAGATACAAGAAAGGTTTAATGAATGTGAAATGATTCAACTGTAGCAGGACTGGATAATCATAAAGAACGACTTACTTATTCTCTTCTTCTACCCACCTCCCAAAAGGAATGACCTACTTGGGGAGAGGCAACTAAAATAGTTTGTCTGGGCCAACCCCTCATATGTATAAAAAGTTATAATCAAAACAAGACGACCTAGAGTTTTTGCCAAAAATGAGGTATTTATTAACCTTTGGGGAATCAAAGAGCAGAGTTTCAACTCTCCTGATAGGATTTACGAGACCAGTGCTCTAACCCCTGAGCTACGGAGCCTCTCCTGATAGGATTTAAACCAAACATAGGTGGAGTAGAAGTTGTGAACCAACTTCTCTGTAGGAAACAATGTAGAATTGTTTGCAGCAGCGACTATGCCAGGCCTGTCCTAAGACAATAGCTAATATGGGAGTATGTTCATTATCAAGCAATATGGTGTCTTCAATACTAACACATAGCTATTTAGCATAGTGCAACATTTTTCTGGGTTCCTATATTTTTTTCTGATAAATCTTTAATTGGATCATCATGCCCACATATGTAAAAATCATTTAAAAAAGAGATGAATGGTAGCCTGCTGGTGTGTCCAGATTTGAGCACACTAGGAATAGTCTGCCATCCATTTTTGTAATCAAGTCCTGAAAGTCTGTTTCTCTAAGGACTATGAACACTTCTGTAAGACCCTGTACACACATACACAAAACAGTTGAGAGACTCTCCAGGCTTTGCCAAAGGAGCAGAAATAACATATACTTAGTGCCACTCATGGATATTGGTTTTTCTTCTTGCCATCTGTCAAGACCTAAAACTACACTCAGTTACTAGGACCCAGGCCCTTCTGCTTGTCCCTCTGTTCAAGGTACCCTAAACTCTGACACTGACTTCTCTTCTGTATTATTTCCCAACACTTTAAATGTTTTACTACATTCTCTTCTTCCTTGCATTGTTTCTGAAGATAAGTCAGATGAAATTCTTATCTTTGCTCCATTGTAGTTAGGGTGTTCCCCCCCTCCTTGGCTTCTTTCAGGAGTTCATCTTTGATTTTCTGTAATTTGAAAATGATACATCTAGGTGTATTTTTTTTTTTTTTTTTGACATCTCTTCTGCTGGGTGTTCTCTGAGCTTCCTGGATCTGTGGCTTGGTGTCTGGTATCAATTTGGGGAAATCCTCAGTTATTATGCTTTCCAGTATTTCTTCTATTCCTTTCTTTCTTCTCCTTCAGATATTTCCATTACACGTATGTTACACCTTTTGCAGTTGTCCCAGAGTCCTTGGATATTCCGTCTGAGTTTGGGTTTTTGTTGTGGTTGTTGTTTTTCAGTCTTTGTTCTCTTCGCTTTTTAGTTTTGGAGATTTCTGTTGATTTATCCTCAAGTTCAAAGCTTATTTCCTTAGCCATGTCCAGTCTACTAATAAGCCCATCAGAGACATTCTTCATTTCTGTTATAATTTTTTTTTTATCTCTAATATTACCTTTTGGTTCTTTCTTAAGGTTTCTCTCTGTTTACACTACCCATCTGTTCTTGCATGCTGTCTATTTTATCCATGAGAGCCCTTAGCATATTAATCAGCTATTTTAAATGATTGGTCTGGTAAGTTCAACATCCCTGCCATGTCTGTTCTGATACTTGTTCTGTCTCTACAAATTGCATTTTTTTGACTTTCGGTATGCTTTGTAATTTTTTCTTGATAGCCAGTCATAATATACAAAGTTAAAGGAACTGCTATAAATAGATCTTTAGACACGTGCAAGTAAGCTGGGGGTTTGGGGAAGCGTTTTATAGTCCCATGATTTGGTGTCAGTCTTTTAGTGAGCCAACACCTCTGGACTGTGACCTTCACAAATGTTTTTTCAGTGTCCTGCCCCCTTAATTGAGAAAGGATGGCTAGAGTGGTCTGAATTGGGTATTACCCTTGTCCCAGATCAGTTAGGCTCTGATAACTAGGTTTCCAGCAGGTTAAGCTCTGGTTAACTAGTTTCCCTGAGGGAAAGACCTGTTAAGAGAAGAGAATTCTCTGGTGTAATTCAAAATGGTTCCTTTTTCCTGACCCCTGCTGAAATCCCAAACGGATTTTTCTCTCATATTTATTGTGAGAACCTGGTCAAACTCCTGGAAGTAAATCTCACAAAATTATGGTATCCTTTCCCCAGGACTACATTGCCCAGGGGTTTTTTAACTCTCAAAGTTGTCTGCACTGAACCTCCAGCAATTCATCAATTACAGTTCAGGTTTTCCTGCCCCCACACTGATTCCCAGGTTGATTTCCACTCATGAGTCTTTGCTGGGGTAAATACTATTCTCCATATTTGTGTGTCAGTCTCTCCAATCTTGGGCATAATACTTTGCCCTGTTTCCTCACCTCTCTTGCTTTCCTCCTAAATCTTTTATACAATTTTTCATGTGTTACCCTATTTTTAATTTCCAGGAACTATTTTTGGTTCATTAAGTGTTTCTTGTTTTGACTTCAATTTTTTTTTGTTCTACAGCCTACTATTCTTGTTTTATATATATGTACACTCTCCTCAACTTCTCATATTATTCTGAGGATATTTGTTATATAATTTAAAATCTATTTCTTCTCCCAGAATTGTGTAGTTTTGTTTGTTTCCTCTGAGTTCCTCTTTTCTATACACTTTTTATGTTTGTTCATCCATTCTTTCTTTTCCTCGTCAGGAATTTACTTAAATGTTTAGTGATGTCTGTTATCTGAACATATGTAGAAATTAAACACTCAAAAGCTATTTGGGACTTCACTGAATGTGGGAATCTTATTTTCACACAGACCTTACTGTAGGGTGATTAATCTGTGATACTGCACTAGGGAACTTCAGACTTTATATATTTACACACATTCTCTCTTGTGATGTACCATTTCCCCAGAGAAAATTCCTCTAATATTGTGCCAGTGGAGATGTGGACCTAACTATTAAGTTTCTGAGTCATTTGGGAGAAGCACGTCACATTCAGTGGAGCAACTTACTCTTTAATATCTTTGACTTTACCCCAACTCTCTGCTGCACCTACTGGTTCTGAGTGAAGGATATCCCTGGATCAAATTATGCCAACAGTAAACCTGTTCCCAGGGTGGGGAAAGGGATCAGCAATGGATTTCTGGAGAGATTCAGGGAATCTAATTGCTTCTTTTACAAACTTTTAATCACTATTCATATGTTTAGTCCCACATATAACCCTACTTACAGAAGCATCTGGTGCCTCTATTTCTTGAGACTTTTGAGGGTACATTGTAAAAAGCAGCCTGACTTGTTTCCTCTCTCAACTTAAATTTTAACTTCCTTCTGTCTAAGTCGGTTACCACTCATCCATCTGCTTTCTAGCTTCCAAACTTGTGTTAGTGCTGTCTCATCTACCATCTCCTTTGTCCTAATGAGTGAAATTTTTTATTCATTTCCTGTCAATTTAGCAGAGTGTCAGAAAGAAATGGAACACATTTGTTTAACTGAGTGATCTCAAATTCACAGTTTAAAGGGTACTCTAAAAGATATTATATATTTATTTATTAATGTTTATGCTTCTCCTTGTTACTCAAAACATTATTGATACTGGAGGACTGCAAGTACTTTAAAACCAAGTTACTGCTTAAGGGGCACAAGATTCACAATTACATAAGTTAAATAATTATGGAAACAGACAGTAGATTATGATCAGTTCAAATTCATTTATTCCATAAATACCTTTGGACCACCTAATGTGTCAAACCAATTAAGAAACTCCTGAAATAGTACTTAAGTGAACTGAGGAGGGTGTGGTCTGAATTAAGATAGCAACCATGGAGAAGAAGGGGAACAGATGAATTTTTAGAAATATATAAAGAGAGATATTTCACAAATTTTTCCAAATTATATTTGCTCTATGCTCTTATATTAGTTTGGTAGGCTACAGTAACAAAGTGGAACAAACTGGTGGCTTAAATAACTGAAATTTATTATTTCCCAGTCCTGGAGACCGGAAATCCAAAATCAAAGTACTGGCAGGGTTGATTCCTTCTGAGGGCAAGGAGGGAAGGATCTGTTTCAGGCCACTCCCCTTGGCTTATTGATGGCTGTCTTCATGTTCATATGGCATTCTCCCTGATAACTGACAGTCTCCAAATTTCCTCTTTTTACAAGGACACCAATCATATTGGATGAAGGTCCACCCTAATGAGCACATTATAACTTGATTGTCTTTATTAAGACTTTATCTCCAAATAAGTTCACATTATGAGGTACTGGGGGGATTGGGCTTCAATATATGAGTTTTAGGGAATACAATACAAGCCCTAACAACCCTCTTCAAATAAAGGATGAGAAAATTAGTTTAGAACTGAATAAGAACTTAGGTAAATTAGAGTGAGGTCAACAGGAGAACATAGAGCCTGCCACATTCAGGACTCACAGTCTAATTTAATATAACAGAGTGTCCTATTAAATGCTCCAGAAAAAAACCAAATGATGTCCCTGAAAGACCCATGCATAGATTGCCTTTCCTCAGTCACTACAGAAGCCACCAAGGCTTTGTCTCTGTACCACAGATATGACTAAAGATAAACTCATTGGCTTAGAAACACAGGAGTTAATAGTACCTGCTCAATATAAAATAATAAAGTACTTTTTAAAAACAATAAAATTAGAATGCATGTTTAAAAACACAAGTTATAATTTGGTAAATTATATTTAATTTAATTTAATTTAATTATGAGTTTATACAACTTTTTGCCAAAAAAAATCACAGAGATCATATAAGCCAAAGGTGTCAAGTTGAGGTGTGCTTCCCAATCACGTGGGGATCTTTTAAAAATACACAGATTCTTGATCCCCACTTCATATACACTGAATAAAATTTTCATGAATGCATACTTTTTTAGAAGCTCTCCAACTGATTCTAATGCAGACTGCCTGATCCATCTGCTTTGTTTTGAGCTGAGGAAATGGAGACCATTTTAATGAAATTACATAGGAAAGGACATATTTAATAAAAATATATGACCTATTTCATTTTGATCAACAGAAAACCCAAGGACTAGTAGAAACTACTTCAAAAAACAGTTTTGTTGACACAGTCCATAATGCTGCTCTTCTTATATTACGGCAAAGACAGTTGAGAGATATTTGCTTCCCTTTAGCAATATTTTAAAGTTACCTATATTTAACATAGGCAGATTTTTAAAAAAATTTTTTAAAAATCTTCTAAGGGAATAAGAACAATTATGAAAGAGACTTTTAGAAACTTACAGATGATGTCCTATCCACTTCACAACGGCTGCTCAGAATAAAACAGGCCTCAGCATCATCCATCCTAAATACAGACAAAAAAATAATAATAATAATCATACACTGAAATATCTTTGTAGTGTCTGAAAAATAGAATTCCAATGCTTAGTCCAATGTACACAAAGTGCAAATAAACTATGAGTATCCTTAGGCTTAAACGATAGTTAGATTTCTAGCAGATCATGACTGTACTTGATTATAAACAAAGCAATGGTTGTTGAATTGACTATATAACTCAACAGTTCATAATAACAAAAATTAAAAAAACACTCAAATTTTATTCTCTTTTATGATTATATATTTTTTCATGTATAAACTAAGGGAGTTGTATTGGCCTTTACTTTATGATTAGTTACATTTTAACTGCAAAGTTACTCAACTAAGAGAGAAGGAAGAGCTACTTAGTATTCTTATATCAAACTCTACTGTACATTTACATTTCTTGGAGATAATTCATCATCTTGTTCCCAACCCTTGTCCTTTATACTAAAGTTCTACATTTCTTAAATTTGGTGATAAACAGTAGGTTTCAGTGCTTGATAAATAATGTTCTAAAAACATAAATATGTTGGGGTGCCTGGTTGGCTCAGTTGGTAGAACATGCGACTATTGATCTCGGATTGTAAATTCAACCTCCCCATTGGGTGTAGAGATTACTTAAAAATAAAAAATCTTTAAAAAAAATAAAAACATAAAAATGTTAATTTCAAAATAAGGAATGTTTTATCTTTCTGATTCATTATGATAAAATAAACCTCCACCCCCCCCAAATTTTTTTTCTATGCAGAGGAAAGATAAAAGTCCAGGAAATTAGATCAAACCAAACAGTTTTGGAAAAATATTGAGTCATGGTTATAAGATAATTAGTATTGCATAACATTTTCTAAACATCATCTTCAACAAAGCAATTCAAAATTCATGCAACTGACCTTTGGAACTGGTTTGGAGAATCCTACTCCTTGTTTCTTGCATGGGAAATTGTGTTGAAGAATGTATTAGTTAACATTAAATCCCAAATCTTTATATGACATTAGGATAAGAAATGAACATAAAATGAATACTTCTTTCTTAACCCAGATTTTTTAGTATTACCAGCCTGCTACCTCTCTCTCATCCTCATTCTTATCCTTGGTATATTCCAATGAATGAATGCTTCTTGTAAATGTGATTGACTTTGCTGAGAAATCATTTTAATAATATTAATAATAAATGAATTGTTAATCCTAAATAAATCATGAATAAAAAGATAAATCATTTTCCCTCTACCCATCTAGGTCCTTGGCTGAGACTCCTCTGTAATAAAAAGACAGATTAACAGAAGAAAAGCAAACAGAAGTTTAATAACACGTATACCTCCTGTATACGTGGGAGACACCCTGGAAAACTGATTAACTCCTCTCCCATGAAGCCACCACCTTAAACACCATTTTCAGCTAAAGACCAAGATGTTTGGCTTACGGTGAGCCAGTTATGGGAACCTATCAAGAAAAGCACAGTAAACCAGCGTAGGTTGTCATACAGATTTAGGTCCTTGCTTTCTCCATTCACAAGAGTTTGCAGAGATTGAGTCATCCTCTTCCAAGTACAGAGAGAGAGAGAGACACCCTTATGGATGGAGATTTCCCTTATAAATGGAAATGTCCCTTACAAAAGGATTAACTTCTACTAGGTTTTCAGTTTTTCCTGTGTCTGCTGTTTCTTAAAAATAACCAGCTCACAATAATCCTTACACCACTGAGGCATATTTTGGGGTAGCAAATTCGGCTCCCTTCTATAGTATCAAGCTAAAATACTAACAGCTAATACTAATAGCTTAGATTAATTTATTAGGTAATTAAAAAGCCTTCAATTATCGCATAAATTCATAGTGAACATAATATGGGAATTATTCTTATGTGAATAACTTAATGCATACAGTAATTAAGCATATTGATTATCTATACAGATGAATATAAAGATCCAAATTATGTTAGTGTCTAAGCAACTATTTCTTTAGAGCTCCCAAAAAATGTATATAGATAGCAAATAGCAAACACCTAAAGCCATCTATTGCTTGAGGTACTAGGAGAATCTGACTTGACTCTTGTGTGTACATTGACAATATCTATGAAGTATTTAATCCACCGGAAATACTAATATGTTCTCAAAGAAGCTAAATTTCCTAATTAGGTACCATTCATAATATCCTGATGGTTTCTACTAACTTTTTTGTTTCAGAAGTTATTAAATCATTGAAAAATCTCACTTAAATTGCCCTACTGTATATAAATCAAAGGTAATGTCAAAGTTCCAGTTACAAAATATCTAGTCATCACTTTGCAGAATTAAGCAGCAAAAAGGATTTTGGGAGTTTTCTTCTGTTCTTTTCCACTATCCACATACACACACACACACACACACACAACATGCATAAACACACCCATCTCCACTAACACACATACTCAAGCCATCCAGAAAAAATAAAGCAACAAAATAAAAAAACACTTATGCTCTCAAATTCAGTGAGGAGACTTAAATTTAAGAGCACATAAGACAACTCAGGGACAAATATGGAGAGGTAGGATCCAAGGCCACTCCAAGATGGGCCACGTTTTCATGAAGATTACTTTCAGCTAAAAAGCAATCAAAACCCAGCAGATTCAGGAAAGCTCTTTATCTCCCTCTTCAACTGCCTGAAAAGAATTTAGACAGAAAATCTGCTCCAGGAAGGGAGGTATCACCATAGATAACTACATTATGATACAAACTAGGGAGGGCAGGCAAGGAAGAACCTAGCAAAGCCTGTTTGATTCAAGTCCTCCATGTCCCATTGTTTCTGAGTGGCCCAGCAAACATTTGTTTACCAAACATTTACTCTTTTTTTTTTCTTTATTATTAATATATAATGTATCATTTGTTTCAGGGGCACTGGTCTGTGATTCATCAGTCTTACACAATACACAGCACTCTTGTTCATCTCCCTGTAACTTGCTTTCCTTCCCCTGGTAGTCCCAGACCTCTACCCCTTCTCCTTAGCTCAGAGTGACATATTTTCCTGTCTTTGGAAGTTCCATGTCTGTATGGATTCCCTGTACGTACACTATTAAATTTGATTTTCTCCTGTTAATCTGTCTCATGTCAATTTGATTCTTAGTCCAGCTAGAAGGATCTAGAAGGGGATAGGATATTCTTCCTCCCCAACAAAGACATGTTTAAAACTTTAAAAGCAACAGAAAACATGGAGCAAAACCACCCCTGCTGAAGGTTTCTTCTGGCTTCTGAAACGACGGGTGTTGTTTGCAGAGGCCCTGACTCCCTGGTGTCCGTGGTCGGCCCAACCATGTTTTCAGTCTGTTCATATGGAACGATCCCATGACCTGTGACAAAGGTGTGTGCCTATGTCACCTTTAAGCCAGGTTGACTAGCACATGTGCTACAGGAAAAGAGCAACTAAGACCCAGTTACCTTCCTCCAGCCCCAGGGACATCACAAGTGTCATCTGCCCGGTACATAAAACAAACTCTAGAATTTAAACCCTGACTCAAACTGCTTTGGCATTTCATAGAATGGTTAGCCCCAAATTTTTATTTGTGGAATAAAAACAGTATTCAGGGATTTGGAGACTACTCTAACAGTGAGTCTGGATAACTCAGCTCTTGCCTGACAGCTTGAGATAATCACACCATGCCACACTCCTCATTGTGTTGTGTGGACACGGTCTGCTGAACATCCTTGCACTGAAGAAGGGAGCAAATACACTGATTTTATATTTTTAACCTTTCAATTTGACCAGCAGAGGGACTATGGCAAGATTCTGTATTCAAAAATATTTAAACACATCTTGCAAGACTGAAAATTGCTAAAATTTGGAGGAGAGAAGAGATATTAAAGTATTGCAAGATGGAAAATAGATAGGGATACCTACTTTGCTCTCAACAGATCCTGATCTTTAAGGGCTGAGCCTTGAAGGTAGATTACTCTTTGTGACCACATTGGAATCTGCAGTACCCTTCGAACTTGCACATCCATTTCAGTAGGACACAAAATCACCACATAATAATCCTATTCAAAACAAGGTGAGCAATGGGGCAAAATCAATAATGCTGTGTTTTATGTTACATAAGTAAACAGAATGTCTAAGAACATTTAGAAATATGATGATATAGAAATAAACTCCTGCTAGTAAGTAAAAATTTGTGTTTAAAACCTGGACATACATTAACATGATACTATAATAAACATAACTGAGACATATAAAAATCTCATAAAGCAACATAAGGTCATCCTGACCTTTTTCAATCTTATTAGTACCATGAAGAGAAGGTAATCAGTGTATACTCAGTAGACATTTCCAACCTATGAAGTTTTCAGTTATAACTTCAGGCTGATTCTAAAATATGTAATACATACAGGACAGAAGTGCTTAAAAATCAATTCATACTTCAAGTTTTTACTTGATTTCTGATGGTGATTTATATCATTTGGAAATATTATGAACTGATAATACTGAAAAATCTCTGATGAATATCTGAAAGGATAAGGATTCATAAAAATATTGATAATACAAAGTAAATTTAAAACTTTGAGATCACATATTTCAAAATTATGACCCTTTTGAAAAAATACAAAAGTACTCTGAGTGATAAGATAGTTTAATACACTGATTATAGGAATTACAATTCTTTGGGCAACATTCACTATTTTATCATCTAAAATGTATCTAGTGGAAATTTGGGGAGTTTTGAGAATTTGCCACATTGATATCAGACAAAATAAATTACTAGGTATCAAAACCTGGGGCATCAAATTTTCCCAAAAATAGGTTTTCTTTATGGATGATAATGAGCAAAACCACAATTACTTAATATGAATAATAATAAAAACAACAAATAAATATGATGTTTCTTCAAAAATGCAAATTAATTTATATGAAAACAAAAGAATGTATGGTGTAATTTAAGTATCATTTATAAATTATATTTTTTTTAATATTTTTTAAATAGTATTTTAAAAGATCTCCAATATAGTCATGAAAAAAAAGATCTATTTAAGGGAGACCTAATTAGATAACTCAGTACTGTTTTGATCTCAGGACTGTCCAACCTCTTGACACAAATTTATTGAGGAAATACAAGACATTCAAGTAGCTCCTTACTGTTTGGACTGAAAGTGCATTGAGCAGGAAAAGGAGATTATCTAAATATACACTGGCCCAGTACCACACAGCAAGTGGCATAAGTATCTGAGGATTTTATCTGCATAGACAGATGAAAAGATTTTTTTTTTCTGAATTATTGTTCTCAATTCAGCTAGTTGTTGTCCAGTTTGGGGTCACTCATTGCTAGGATAAATAAGACCTAGGTACACTCTGGGAAACAAAAGGAAAAATGGAACTTTCAGACTTTCACATTTCTATCAGCAACACTTGATAAAACTTTTGATAATTTCAAGTGAGTAGATGATATTGTGAAATGACTTTTTCATTGTTTGATATCTTATGTTAAATTCTACTGTTTCATAAAAATGTCATTTGTGCATTACCCAAGGGAGAAAAAAAAATCCATTTAATTCAAAGAAAACCTTTCTTTGTAGCATTAACATAATTCCATCTGTCTTTTAGTGTAGATACAGAAGGAAACTTAAAATACTGTGTATTCCTTAAGCATTTTTTTCTATGTTCCTGGTTATATTCGCAGTTCTTCATTTACTCTTTCTAAATTTGAGTGTATAAATAAAAATCCTCCAGAATGCAGGCTGCACCATCAGTTAATTGACTTGGACAATATGTTAGTTAGTTATGATCCAGCAAAGGCATAACATAATTTTAATGTACCTGAAGTCTTGGGTGAGCATAGAATTCATTTAAAAAGTCCATAAGTAAATCAATCTTCAGTGAACTGACACACAGAACAACATGCTTCTCAGTTTGAGCTCTATGTCGACTATAGTTTCCACCTGACTTTTGTCTCTCCATCCACAAATAGGCCAGCTGTTCAAACTGCAATGCATTTTCCACAAATGAATAAAAAACTTTAGACATGAAAATAAAAATCAATGCAATACATCCATCGTTTATTAGATACACTCAATTTCTTAGATGGAACTCACTGAGATTCAAATTATCTGTATTCCCTTCAACAACAGACTTTTCATGTGATTGCTGTACAAGTTGCTAGTGCTTCCCAGGGGCCTCAGGTCTCTACAGAAACATATTAATATGATTTTCCTATTATATCATAACAGCACTAAAAGGTTTGTGCCTCTGCTTTATGTCCGGTAAAGCAGGCAGCCATGATGTGTCATGCACTGCGTCAAAGAGAAAAACATCAAAGGCATTTCTTCTACCTTCTTCAACCAAGTTCAGCACCCATCTCATGCAATGAGAGATACCCAACACACAAGGTCACATTCTAGTTGTACAGCTGTAGTTGGTATGTAAGGGAAGTGGAGGGATGTCAGGAAGGAACACATGCATGATTGGATAAAAGTGGGAAGATCATTTCCATACCTACATAAAAGATATTTAGATATACTGTGGCCAGAGGTTTGTAATGGAAGATACAAGTTTGATTTGTATTTGCCATATCCTGTTTCTGACCTGCTCACCCATGGGCACCTAAGAGCTCACTGTAGGAAAGAGCTGGAGATTGCATCTGCTTATCTTTAGTCTCCTTTTATATCTCTGTCCCTTTGCAACCACCTTATCCACTCCTAGAATGTTGTATATTAGTTACATATCATCTTCAGATTTTGTTTTAGTTGACCAACATACGTGATCAGTTTTTATTTATTGCAATATTTAGCTTTTATATTGTTTCAAGAACCAAAAGAAATCAAACCTTCATAAGTTTATTTCTTTGATCTCTCATTCTGTAATTAAAACTATATTGTCCTATGATCTTATAATTAATATAATTAAATACCTTATATTTCAAAGAAACGTCTTTAAGAATTGAAATGAGATGTGAGTTATTTCAGTTGTGAACGGAGGGGAAAAAAGTCAGTTTCTAATATAATATGGAAAAGCGTTTCCTGAGACCATTTTAATTCATTGACTAGATACAATAATAACATGTGTCAATATATTACATTAATAAACCACCCTGCATTTCTTACTAAGCATGAAAGAGTTGATTTTATAAGATTTGCACATTTCTATAAAATTTACCCTGGCTCTGTTTACCTGTATGGGTAGAACCACAAGAGCAACACAGATCATGGCAACGACAAAAAGCTTGGAGGACCATGTCTCAGGGGTGACATCCCCAAAGCCCACAGTGGAAAATGTCACAATGCAGAAGTAAAGGGAGTCAAAGAGATTCAGCTTCTTCCCTATTCGTTCCAGATGTTGGATTCCACAAATGCTAAAGAAACAAATGTGCATTAAAATTAAAACTTTCAAATTGGGCACATTATTTCTCATTATTCTTTTGAAAGCACATTTCAAAAGGCATGCGGTAAGCTGGATCTTATATTGTACAATCTTTTTTTCCTCAGGAAAATATCATTTTTAAGTTTTTTTACCCATATTAACCAAATATAGTATTATTTTGATTGATAACCAAAAATTGTAGCCAAAATATCACAGAGTATACTGGAGTAGCATGTAAAAGGAATAGACTGAATTTCATGGGTGACTAACACAAACATTTTGAATGCATGCCAGGAAACATAGAGACAGAAATTGCTAAATTTATTCCCTGTCAAAAGAGTGATAGTCTTTTTTTTTTTACAGGAAGCCATCTTATTGTATAATGTGTGTGTGTTTCATATATATATATGAAAGGTTTGAGGAGTTAACAATTGCCAAGTCATTCTCAAGAGATCAACCATCTGTATAAAGCTACTAATGGTATAAAAGTAAGAGAGCAGCATAGAAATTGTTACAAGATGTCCCCAAAGTAGAATTGTTAAAATAGCACTAAAAATAGCACTACTACTGGCAAATAAAAAAGAAAAAGAAAAAAAAGGAAAGGTGAGTCTTGGAGGGAGATAGGAGATTTGCACATAAATCAGTGTATAATGGCACACAATTCAGCAAGAAGAAAAAAAACAGGTATCAATGCATATTATAATATGGATAAACCACAAAAACATGGTCAGTGAAAGAAGACGGATGTAGAAAACTACAGACTATATGATACTGTTTATACAAAATGTCCAGAAAAGAGACAGAAAGCAGACTAGTGGCTGCCTGGGGCTGATGGTGGGAAGAAGGGTGATAGAAAAATGTTCTAAAACCGGAATGTGGTGATGATTGCAGAACTCTGTAAATGCATTTAAAATGATTGATATTTACACTTAAAATGAGTGCACTGTATGGCATGTAAATTATTCCTCTACAAAGCTGTCCAAAAAAAAATCAGTGTTTACTTTTGGATACTCATTCCAACCCCTATGCACAACAAGAAGACAGCTTGATTTTGATGACCACGAAGACCATGAAGAGGTAATATTCAATGTTTAATTTTTCTATTTTCTTTTCTATCCTTTTAAGATAATCTTCCTATTTGTCTAGGTTACATATCAAAAAATATTTAATTATCTCAAATATTAAATGTTTTTTGATTGTTTTGTTTTTTTAAGGCAGAGTCTAAGCCAGTGGATAGGTAGATAGGTGGGTAAGCACACAGGTAGATAAACCAAGGGACAGAAGAGAAATAGTAGGGTACTTCTCATCATTTACTGCTGAGGCAGAGACTGTTCTTTTTTTATTTTCTTTTTCTTTTTCTTTCTTACCTCCACGTTTCCAGAATGGTTCAGCAAAATTGCCCTTGTTCTATGCTTAGGAATTTTGTGTGAGCTGCCAGGTCATATGGGTTGATTCGTATCAGTTTATTTGCTCTGCTGTCCCTATGCAATATAATAGCCAAACTAACTATAAGACTATTCAATTGGAGCCTTACTATAACCAAAGAGAACAACTGTTTGATAACAAATATTTCTGCGAGGTAGGTTTTTTAATTTTATCACAAAAATATGTATTTGAAAATGTAAACAGTTTATGCTCAACTTTTACACTTCAGTAGAAAATAAAATAAGGAAGATAAATTACATAGTTTAAGGATTCAAATGTTAAAGGCTTACTATATATTGCATAACTACACATTAAAAGTCAGTCCCTGTTCATAGATAAAATGTCCATTTTTTAATTCAGATAAACATTATCTTCACCTAAACTAGTATAAAAGTCTCCTACTCTGCTTCCTTGTCTTCAGATTGTTCCTTTTTTTTTTTTTTTAAGATTTTATTTATTCATCTGAGACAGAATGAGAGAGAGAGAGCACATGAGAGGGGGGAGGGTCGGAGGGAGAAGCAGGCTCCCCGCCGAGCAGGGAGCCCGATGCGGGACTCGATACAGGACTCCAGGATCATGACCTGAGCCGAAAGCAGTCACTTAACCAACTGAGCCACCCAGGCGCCCCCAGATTGTATAACCTATTCATAATGGCCACATTCACATTCCTTAAACAAAGCTTAGAGGGGCGCCTGGGTGGCTCAGTTAGTTAAGCGTCCAACTCTTGATTTCAGCTCAGGTCATGATCTCAGGGTTGTGAGATCAAGCCCTTGCCTTGGGGCTTAAGATTCTCTCTCTCCCTCCCCCACTCCCCCGTCCCCTTCCCTGTGGGTGCGTGCACTCTCTCTTGCTAAAAAAAATTAAAATAAAATAATTAATTAATTTTAAAAAGCTTGGCTATGTCAATCTCAGCTTTAAAAAAAGGCACTGGACGGGGCGCCTGGGTGGCTCAGATGGTTAAGCGTCTGCCTTCGGCTCAGGTCATGGTCCCGGAGTCCTGGGATCGAGTCCCGAATCGGGCTCCCTGCTCCTTGGGAGCCTGCTTCTCCCTCTGCTTCTCTCTCTCTCTCTCTCTCTGTCTCTGTCTCTCATGGATAAATAAATAAAATCTTTAAAAAAAATAAAAAAATAAAAATAAAAAAAGGCACTGGATTCTTACAATTTAAGACCACTTTGTAATTCATGATGTGATAGATTATTATAATAGCTGCCAATAAATCAAGCCTTCCTATGCTTATGCCTGTTTGCAACATGATATTGCTGTACTTCCCATCAAAAGTGAAATCTAGGGTGCCTTCATGGCTCAGATGGTTGGGCGGCTGCCTTCGGTTCAAGTCATGATCCTGGAGTCCCAGGATCAAGTCCCACATCCAGCTCCCTGCTTGGCAGGGATTCTGCTTCTCCCTCTGATCCTCCCCCGTCTCGTGCTCTCTCTCTCTCTCTCTCTCATTCTCTCTCTCTCAAATAAATAAAATCTTTTTTTAAAAAAGTGAAATCTAGTTCTCCATGTCCTTGCATTTGAACAGCCTAATAACTTATTTGACCAACAAAATTTTGTAGAAATGATGGTGTGTGGATCACAGAGCAGGGATCTTACAAACACCCTGAAGTTTTTGTTCTTGCTGACTTAGAAGTCTGAGATTACCATGCTGTACAGCAGCCTGGTATAATCTACTGAAGGATGAGAGGCTTGTGGAAAAAAAAAAAAATGTCCCAACTAACAGCCAGCACCAACTGCCAGACATGAGAGTCGGCCATCTTGGATGCTCCAATTCCTGTCAGGCCATCACATGACTGAAGCCAAGAATAACTGCAAGTGAGACCAGCAGGAAAACTATCCTGGTTCCAACCACAGAACTGTGAGAAACAACAAACTGTGCTGTTTTAAGCCACTACCTTTTAGGTGGCTTGTTATTTGGCAATAGATATGTGGTACATACAAAATTAATTAGACTCCAGCATCTGGATCTAATCTGGTTTTTCTCAAATTTTTCTCTCACTTTATCTCCCCTTCACTTACTATTTGGATGGTTTACCTATCATAGTATATAATCCTTACCCTCTATATCGAATTTGCCCAATCTATTCCCTACAACTGAAGCCCCCTCTCCATAACACCTACTGTGATTCCCATTTTTTGAACCCTAGCTCAAAAATGACCTCCTTTATAAAGACTTCATTGAATCTCAAGTTCAAGGAATTCCTAGAAGTTCCTGCTGAATTCCTAGAGCACATAGGAGTTCATGTCTCACATAGGTAAACTTTTACAATAATACCTATTTTTAGAGTTTAATATTTATCACCCCAACTCAACTATTACTTACCCTACTGACACTATTTACACCTATATTTTTATTTCCTAGAGCACTTAGTACAAAGTGCTTAGTAGTCACTCATTAACTAACTGCTAAAAGAACAAAAGAACACCTGCTTAAACCATACTCAAATAATACATGCAAACAAACTCCAGAAAGCAGTTCATTCATGTGTTTCTGCTTTTTATTACTTGCATAACCAACTCCCCAAAACTCAGTGGCCTCAAACTGTAATAATTTATCATTTCACATGATTCCGTGTGGTAGGTGGGAATCTTCTCGGGTTTTCTTGGGCTCATCCATGTGGCTGCATTGAGCTAGAAGTCTGGCTAGAATGAAAGGTCCAAGGTGGCCTCACTCCTGTGCCAAATGGCCAGTGTTCACTGTTGTCTGTTTGCCTTGCTTGGTTATTCTCCATGTGACCACCCATCCTCCAGTAGATTCAGTCTGCTTCATTACTGTCCCAGGGCAATGATAGCAACTGAAAGTCCTCTTCAGACCAAGCTTTATCTGCCCCATTCTATTTGCCAAAGCAAGTCACTAGATCAGCCCAGATTGGAGGAATGGCTGTGGAAATAGACTCTATCTCCTGATGAGAAGAGCTACAAAATTTTGTGATCATGTTTTTCAATCCACCAAACTGTATAAGTGAGAATACTTATCATAACTTATATAAATCTTAATAAATATTATTGAATAAATCATGTTACAGTCCAAGATATTTAATTGCTTTGATATAACTGTAGTTAAAATCATGCTTTCAATCATTTTTTATAATCCTATGTAAAATGCCATTTTACTTGACCTAGAAAAATCATGTGAAATTTTCACATATTTATCAATATCACACTTAAGATTCAAGACTTGATATACCTTAATACTCACTAAATCAATATGAAAATGAAGACACCCACATCAGCTGTTACACACTTGGTATTATTATACAAAAACAAAAATTAACATTATTTTTAAGGAGTAATAAAGGTAAATACACTGAATTACTTTTAGAGTTTTTGTCTGACTTTTTTTTTTAAGATTTTATTTATTTGACAGAGAGAGACGGAACACAAGCAGGGGGAGAGGGAGAGTGAGAAGCAGGCTTCCGCTGAGCAGGGAGCCCAATGCGGGGCTCGATCCCAGGACCCTGGGATCATGACCTGTGCCAAAGGCAGACAGTTGACGACTGAGCCACCCAGGTGCCCCAGTTTTTCTCTGATTTTGAATAGGCCTGTCAACCAGTTTCATTTAGGTCTCAATTAATAGGCCACTGCTTCTGTTTATGGATAACAATGTCATTACATTTCAAAAAATACTGATGTTTACATATCTTCTAAGGCCATAAATATTTTTGTAATAAATAAATGAACTTAGTTCCTTCTTCCCAAGAGAAAATAGGGCAGAGAATATTTAATATCTAGCCCAAGAAGATGAGGAGAAAGGGGAACCCTCCTACACTGCTGGTGGGAATGCAAGCTGGTGCAGCCACTCTGGAAAACAATATGGAGGTTCCTCAAAAAGTTGAAAATAGAGCTGCCCTATGAACCAGAAATTGCACTACTGGGTATTTACCCCAAAGATACAAATGTAGGGATCCGAAGGGGTATGTGCACCCAAATGTTTATAGCAGCAATGTCCACAATAGCCAAACTATGGAAAGAGCCAAGATGTCCATCGACAGATGAGTGGATAAAGAAGATGTGGTATATATATACAATTGAATATTATGCAGCCATCAAAAGGAATGAAATCTTGCCATTTGCAATGATGTGGATGGAATTGGAGGGTATTATGCTGAGCGAAATAAGTCAATCAGAGAAAGACATGTATCATATGATCTCACTGATATGAGGAATTCTTAATCTCAGGAAACAAACTGAGGGTTGCTGGAGTGCTGGGGTGTTGGAGGGATGCGGTGGCTGGGTGATAGATATTGGGGAGGGCATGTGCTATGGTGAACACTGTGAATTGTGTAAAACTGTTGAATCACAGACCTGTACCTCTGAAACAAATAATACAATATATGTTAAAAAAAAAAAAAAAAAGAAGATAGTAGGAAGGGAGAAATGAAGGGGGTGGAAATCAGAGGGGGAGACGAACCATGAGAGACTATGGACTCTGAGAAACAAACTGAGGGTTCTAGAGGGGAGGGGGTGGGGGGATGGGTTAGCCTGGTGATGGGTATTAAAGAGGGCATGTACTGAATGGAGCACTGGGTGTTATATGCAAACAATGAATCATGGAACACTACATCAAAAACTAATGATGTAATGTATGGTGATTAACATAACATAACAAAATTTTAAAAAAGAGGAAAAAAAAGAAAATAAATATCTAGCCCAAGAAAAGTGTAATCCTTTTCAGTTATAGATCAAATCTTGTTCCCTCTAAATGCCCTTTAACTGTATTCAGAATAAAGGGCTCTTCTTGGACCTCATCTTCTAAGACCATCCCCTAACTCACTGTCCTCCAGCCACACCAGCCTCACTGCTATCCCTGAAATGTGCCACGTGTCACCCAAATCTTCTTTCAACTTTCTCCCTTTATTTCTAATATTTCCAATGTCCAAACAGAATCCTAAACTTCCTCTCTAATTTTGCTCCTCCCAAATTCTTCAAATCAAATGGTGGCAAATACAGCTTTCTTGTTGATCAGGTCACAATCCTAGAGCCATCCTTGACTTCTCTCTTTCTTTCACAACCCACATCCAAATCCTTAGCAAATTCCACTGTTTCTAGCTTCAAAACATAACCAGAATTCACTATCACTACTCACCACTGCTACTGCAATGATCCTTGCCATCATGTTCTCTGCCCTGCACTGCAGTAAACACTCCCATCCTTCTCCCAGGAGCCTATCGCCATCATGCCAGAGTTGTCCTATGAAAACTCAGGTCAAGTCATGCTATTCCCCTACTTAAAACTCTAAGAGGGTTCCCTGTATTTCACTTGACTAAAAGCTAATGTTCTTTCACTTGCCTATAGCATATACCCAATCTGACCCTTCCCTACCATGCCTTTCACACTAATTTTCTACTCTTCTCTGTGGTTCACTCTGCCCCAGCTACACTGGCATTCTTGCTTTCTGATCAACATGAGAGCCATGTTCCTTGTCATGGAACATTCTCTGGCTAGAACCCTATTGCCCCAGATTTTGTCATCACTAACTCCTCACATCTTCCAAGTCTTTACTCCTATATTGACCATCATCTATAATTCTAATTTTCCTTATCCTGCTTAATTAAAAAAAAAAGTTTTAGTCATGTGTTGGGTTTGGTGTCCACTGTCTATAACCCTTTATATGAATGGAGGTCTATTAGGACAGAAAGTCACGTGCTTTCTTCAACCATGTTGCCTGAGCACCTAAAATAGTGCCAAGCACAGAACAATGATCATAGATCTCTATTGCCATATTTAAATCACCAAGCTGCTTAGCCTATTTAGATATAAACTAAATACAATTTATTAATTTAAAAAAAGCACCCAAAATGTTTATCTGACTGCTGCCCTAACTGTGGAATCTAATATAAATAAGTGGCAAGAGTAAATACTTCTTTAGGGAAGCAGGGGAGGCAGATGCAATATTCCATAAATCTATTGGCTTTCCCATCACCTTTTAATCAATATCACTTGAAATATCCAAGTACTATAAATAAGCAAATTAGGTTTTACTCTCCCTAGTAATTAGTATTTGTAACTCCAGCATTTGTTTCAGTTAGTACTACTGAAATAATATGATAAACGAAAGATTTAGAAATTGGAAATTTGACTAACTTATTGAAAGTCATCCTGCTTGGGGCGCCTGGGTGGCTCAGTCGTTAAGTGTCTGCCTTTGGCTCAGGTCATGGTCCCCAGGTCCTGGGATCGAGCCCCACATCGGGCTCCCTGCTAGGTGGGAAGCCTGCTTCTCCCTCTCCCACTCCCCCTGCTTGTGTTCCCTCTCTCGCTGTGTCTCTCTCTGTCAAATAAATAAATAAAATCTTAAAAAAAAAAAAAAAGAAATTCATCCTGCTTGCGTAATATACCAATAAATTGTGTAACTAAAAATTTGTCTTTTTATAAAATCAAATTGAATATTCAAATATAAGACTTGCATTTTTTAGTCTCATTACATTCTAAATTCTCTATGTCACTAATGTATTTAAAAATTATTTGAGTTATTGAATTAAGTTTGCTACATTTAACTATTTACTAATCAAAAACTTTACCTGAAATCCCATTCAGGACACTGTTAGTGAATATTGCAGACTTTAATACTACACTCAGTCAATCAGGTTAGTTATAGAACTGTCATAATATGAAAAGTGTCTAGCTTATGTTTTATGAAAGAAACCTACCACTCTCAATACGTGTATTACTGCTCTATGCCAATCATTCAACTAAAAAATAATTTTAGATTGTTCATATAAGGTATTTTTCCAAACAATTCAGCTACTTTTATAAAGGAATTGAAAAAGTATTATCTTCGGTGTCCATTATACTTCAATTTAAAAAAGTGTATCTTCAAAGGCGCCTGGGGGGCTCAGTTGGTTAAGTGTTTGCTTTTGGCTCAGGTCATGATCTCAGGGTTCTGGGATAAAGCCCTGTGTTGGGTTCCCTAATCAGCGGGGAGTCTGCTTCTCCCTCTCCCTCTGCCCCTCCCCACTGCTTGAGCTCTCTCTCTTTCTCTCTCTCTCAAATAAATAAATAAAATCTTTTAAAAAAAAGTGTATCTTCAGGATAGGTAGATACACAGCTTATTGTTTCTTTATTATATAATTCTTAAAGCTAGTTTTAGCATTGAAATACTCTTGATTTGCATTATGCATAAACATTAATATTTCACTTATATGTTAGCTATTTTTCCTAGAATTGTGAATGCTACAACATGCTACACAAGGATTTGCAGCTATTCAGTGATTATAATCCATTTTAATATAGATTGTTATCTTATTTCATTCACAGATGTCTTTGGAGCCATTACTGAACAAAAACTGCCTCTTCTCCCTGATCATAATTGATGAATTTCAGTTAATTATTATTTTGTGTCTGTACCCAGAAGTGATTTTAATGATGGGTACAGATTTTCTGATAAACTAAATTCAAGAATGTGCTCAATAGATTACACTCATAATCAAAATATCCTATTTTGCCTTATTGTAAGAGATACATCTTTTCAGTCAAAGACTAAGTTAAACTATTTAAATTATATCCTGAATTGAAAGTAGTGGGAAAAAATTAATAACGCAGAATTTAAAAATAAATAATCATAACTGGTAGATATTAGTAAACACTCTTATCTTTAAATTTTATAGTTAATCAAATTTAATATTGTTTTGTGACTGGGCAGTAATATTAAAAACAAAAAAGTCTTGCTTAAAATGCTTGATTTTAGCGGATATGTAATCATAAAATTTTTTTAAAGATTTTTACTTATTTATTTATCTGTGAGCAAGAGAGAGAGAGCATGAGCACGGGGAGGAGCAGAGGGAGAGGGACAAGCTGGCCCACACTCAGTGGAGTGTGACTCAGGGCTGAGCCTGAGCCTGACTCAGGGCTCGATCTCATGACTCTGAGATCGTGACCTGAGCCAAAACCAAGAGTCGTATGCATAACCAACTGAGCCCCCCAGGCACCCCTAATTGTTACAAAATTTTTGTTTATTATCTTGCATTGTCTGCCTAAATATTTGAAATTAAATAATTTACTCCAATTTAAGATAGAAAAAATAAACCAGTGTAACACCAAGTTCTATTTATATTTTTGTTTAGTTAATTTGCATAAAAGTTAATCAGATACATTTATAGTGGTCCAACTTTGAAATGGAAAGGTGCAAATTAATATAATTGTCTTATAATTTCTCTATTATAAAAATACCTATGAATTTTAAATAAGAAAAAAACTGATTTATATAAAACTAATAGGTGCTACAAAACTTAAGTGTTTTATAATGGAAAATGGGTAACCTAATATCATAAAGGTAGGTCATGTTTATTCCTATAAATATGTTTATGGATGGTTTACTAGTGTCAAGCATTGTACTGTATGATAGAGATGCAGATATGAATACAACACCACAGTCTACATAAAAGAGCTTCTAAAATCTAAAGTGAATGATTTTGACCACAACTTTATACTACTACTACTAGTGATGCCATAAATTAATAATCAAACATTTAACTTATAACTTGATTAATGCTAATTTAGGTAAATTACTTAAGCTTTTTAAACTTTATCCTTCTCAACTGGAAAGTAAATGCAATATTATCTCATTCATTTGGTTATTATGAAAATAAAATGAACTAATAATCCTCAGTGAAATGCCTGACACATAATAATGTTCAATGAATTCAGTAGTAATTTTGTAATTTAAATTCCAGCCCCAGCATAAAAGAAATAAATATAAAGCCCTTGTTTTGCACTTGACAAAAAAAATTAATGTACTACTAACAATATATTCAGGGACTATGGAGAAAAAGAGTGGTGATGACAAAGTAGCAGGTCTCTTCCTCTTTGCTGTGGATTTGATAAAAAAGTTATTAGGAGCAGAAAATCATCCATGAATTATTGAGAGTAGCTATAATCTTGTCAATCTCTTCTCAATCCTGCAGCTCTCAACTGCTTTGGAAGTGGAAAGATGGGCATTAGGAGGGCTTCAGAAAGAAAACTTAGGCAATTTGCAAGATAAACTCACAATCTTTAACTATGTACAAAGAGCACAGTCATGGTGATATTAGCTGACCTTTGGAGGATTCACTATTATCATTCACGGAAACTGACAACTAATTCCTGGTAATGCTATCAGGGAAAAAAAAATAAGATTAAGCCACTATTTCTAGGCCAAAATGTCAATAACAAGCTAGTGACATGTTTTAAAAAGGACTACTTAGCCCTGAGACTGAGTGAAAGAATTTTTATGTAATTATGTAAAAGACTGCATATATGTACATAGTATGTGTATAAATTTATAGAGTTCACTGACCTGGGTAACTACTAAGTATATCATTCATCATATGGTAATATTCATGATTTAAATGTTAAAATACTACTATTTGGTGGGGGGGAGGAATATTAACAAAATTTTCACTTTTTCTATTATTTTATACATACACTCATATTTACTGTTATTTAAATAGATATCTAATTTTATATAACTTATAGGTTTTCTGTTTTATGAAGATTAATTAAATATACCTATTTTTGAAACTATGTATTTTGGGAAGTAGAAAATTCTTGCCATGCGTTTATGTTTTTGCATAAATGTGGTTGATATTCACAATAGTCAGCTTAAATTGGACTTTCGAAACTATTTCACAGAGCCATTCTGCCTTATAATGTAGTTTAGTTTTATGAATACCCATTTGTGATGATGTCTGTTTTTAAAAATCACTGTTACTGAATAAAAGTCCTTTAGGAATTTTATGGCATGGTACTTTGGCAAGATTTTCTAAATCAAAGTGGGCAAGCACTTCAACTATACAGACTAGAGAACAAAATATGTCCTTAAATACCTACTCAGAACTTGATCATCAAAGAAATATAAATATAGAAAAATGCCCTTGGGAATTACATATCATCTAATATTTTCACAATCAATAAGGATAAGAAATTGACTATATGACTAGAGCCATGTGAAACAAACACAGTTTTTGAGAAGTATAATGTTTGATTTGGTTTTCTTTCCTTTTTTAAGATTTTATTTATTTATTTATTTATTTAGAGTGCAAGTGGGCGGAGGGACAGAGGAAGGGGGAGAGACAATCTCAAGCAAACTCTGTGCTGAGCACAGAGCCCCACGTAGAGATTCACACGACCTTGAGATTAGCGGAAATCAAGAGTCAGATGCTTAACTGACTGAGCCATCCAGGCGTCCCTGGTTTTAACCAATATTTGTAGATTTTCCAGTATGATCTATAGACATCAGGAGATAAAGGCAATGGATATCATGATATAAGGTAAAGAATAACAGGGAAAATTTTGTAGGTAGAGAGGGATGAAAATTATTTCATTTTTGAAGATGTTGAATTTATCATTCCTGTAAGATATATATGTCCAATCCATTGTAATAATATATATTAATATATGCCTATAATATTAATATATACCTATATACCTATAATAAGCCATTTTTACCTCCTCTGTAAACCCTACTTGATGATAAGTTCTTTACGGTTCCAGTATTTCAGTTCTAAAGAATACTAATTTGCTAATATAAGACAAATAATAAAGATATAAATAATGTTATTAATATTACTCCACTCCTATCTATCCTTAAGGTAATTAATATTTAGTAAGTGCTCTTTGCTTGTTAAATATTTTATATTGTATTGCTTTAGTTTTTACTATAAACTTTTGTATTTAGTCTGGCAATTTACTACTATAGGATTTTTATATCCAACTCTTCAAAGTGACCTTGTTCTACAGTTCTGTATTTCAATATATGTTTCTTGAAACACCAATCTGCCACTGTATATGGTTAGCCAATTAGCTAACTGGTCTGTGTTGCAAGGCTGTATACACCGGGATTATAAAGTCTCTGTAGCCATCTGTGTAAAGAACAATGTATCATTAAACCTGTATTTATCAGAAAAAAAATGGCAACTCTGGGTTAAACATTTATTTATTTAGTGAAAGACTTTTTCAGATCGTTTTAATGAGTTAATGTTTATTGTGGACCTGTGAGAATGGAATAATTTTCAAAAGATTAACCAAACATACCGGCCAAAATTCTTGCTTTTGAAAGACTATCTCAAAGGATTAGGATTTTATGAACTACACTGTGAGAACATTAGCTCATAGTTTGTGCTTTGTCTGAGTCTTTCAGAATCACAGTGTAGCTTAATCATTAAATGACTGGGGTATCTTTTTATCTTTGCCTGTGCCCTGAATTACACTGCCTTGGATTAACTGTTCATTAAAAGAACTTAACAGTGCAACTGTCAGACCCTGAAATTTTTTCTTTTTTTTTTCTTTTCTTTAATGGAAATCAAAATATATAATTTTAAAAGTGTTTCATCTCTATTTTAATCTCAATTTGATAATGATTATAAATCTCTAAATATGCATTTTGGAATGACCTACCATCCCTTCCATAGATCCACAAGAATAAATAAGCTTCAAGCATCATTCTTTGGTCTTTACTGACTTCCTAAAAATCTAAACGTTGAACATATCTGGCAAAGTTTATAAATGCAGGCCCACAGCAGTCATACTGAGTACTGGATAAACAGAGAGAAAAAGCTTCCTCTCTCTGCTGACAAAGAAACTAAGAGAAGAGGACAAATTTTTTTCATAAACACTGTGATTATTTGAAATGTGGATCACCAAATTGAGCATGCCATATGGAAGGGAGAACTCCAAATTGTATCTCATTAAAAATAATTTAAAATTCTACTTTTTTTCTTAACTAGAATACTGTTAAGTCTCACTAAGGATAATTTTAGTTAAAGAAACTATTCAAACACTTATGTAAAAGCCATAACCACATTAACAACAACAAAAAAGGATTGGACCGCATTTTGCACTAAGTACATAGAGCCATGAAAAAAAATCATATCAAGCATTAAATTTATAATTACCCTTAGAAATAAAAAACCTAATATAAAGTATTAATTTCCTAAGTCTCACTTTAACTAAGTAGTCCTCCATTAGGAAAAGCTAACATCTTAATGTATACATTTTTAAATATTTTTTTTTCTGACTAACCTAGTAAAAGAAGGATCACCAGGGTATGAGATAGAAATTATCTAAGGCTACACCAACCATAAAAGAGTGGTAAGTCTTCTTTTAAATACTTCAGTTAAAGGGATTCTACATTATTCATTGCCATTCTTATTCAATATATTTCTTTTAACAAAATTACATTAAATAGTAGTTTGTTACATTTCCTCTCTTTTAATCATTAGTGATTTAAACAAAACAAACGCATCTGCTGAACAGTCTTTGTAAATTACTCATAGACTCATCAGCCTATGGGCCATTACTATGATAATGCGTGCAGATGGAGGCAGGGTTTTTGTTCATAATAGGAAAGATGGAACTATAATCATGTAGTGTTTTGTTTTGTGTTCCTCAGGTTATATGCTGCACTGAGCATGTATTCATACATGGATATATTCATACATGGATGAACCATAATCATTTAGTAAGAAATGTATATTGGGTCTCAGTGTAAAATGTGCTTTCTACTATGAATTGTGAAGGAAGTAGACAAAAAAATAAGGCAGTGGGATACAAGAAATGAGTAAAACAAATTAAACGAGGTGAAAATAAAGAAGCAAAATTATTAGTCAAAAATACTAACATGGTATAGTTAAGAATCAAGTAAAATCATGATCATGTTCTTGTAACTCTCATTTCAGGAGGCTCTAATTTTAAGAAATGAAACCTTTAAATGGAAAAAATGGAAACCTGTATCACCAGCAGAAAGCTATTATATTTTCATATTTTTAAAACAAAATAACATGGATAAGACAGTAAATAAAGACAATGTAGTACTTAATCACCTTACATATCTGTTAATAGATTAAAAATATGTCTTATTTGCTACTTCTTGCTTCCTTGAAAACTTAGGATTTTTCTCTCCTGAATCTCCAATAAAGTGCTTATAATTTTATTTTTGCTCTTTTGTAGATCATATGCATTTGGCAAAGTTTTACATTTATTTGTTCACCTATTTATTGAGTATTACTACATGGTAGGCACAGAATTAGGTACTAGGAGAGACAATGGTATGGAAAAGTTGGCATGGCTGCTTCCTTGATGGGAATTAGAGTCCAGTGAAAGAGACATAAAATGATGACTAATATAAATACACATAAATTTACAAAGGAGAGCACCCTTGCCCTCCACCTGCTACGTTTTCCTATAATTGTGAATCTGACCTATTCAGGTGGATCAGGCTTCAATGACTAAGTGATGTTTACATTAACATAAAACAAAAGATGAGTCATATTTTACTCTGGAGAGAAAAAAGGTAAAGCATTCTAGGGAGGAGGGAGGTTAGTGTGATGAGAGCAGTAGGGGGTAAAATAGTAGGACTCCTGAGCAGAGGAAAAATTAAGAATGTGAGATGAAAATGAAAAAATGGGGAGAATCTTGATTGTACAGGAAATTTAGGAAATATTAAGAAGTTTTGTATTCATCCCAAGACACAGGGAAAATTTTAACAAGCATTAGCAAGCGGTAACGCAATTATATTTACATTGCACAAAGGTCACTCTGGTTGCCATGAGATGAATGGTTTGGAATGGAACCAGAGTGGACCTAGGTAAACCAGTTATACAGCAGTTGTTATAAAGAGGTTACAATAGTTTAGATGAGTGAGGTGATGTCTGAGAGGGACAGAAGTAGGTAGATTTGCAGGATATTTAGGAGATAAAATCTGTGGGATTTGCTGATTATGTATTTTGTCGCAGAATAGGAGGCATTAAGAAGGACTCCATTCTTTGGAATTACCCCCAAGGAATGGACGGTGGTTACTATAATTCAGAGATGTGGACAATTTGGGGAAAAAATATCATAACTCTGCCTTTGGACATACTTACATTAAGCAATCTAAGAGGGTACATCCCAGAAACAGTTGAATAAAAAAGATTTAATTAAAACCCTAACAACTGGCCTAAGAAAATTTGTCTGCTCACTATTATAAGATTCTTTATGGTGCACATTGTTATAACCTCCGATGTAAGGAGGAAAAGTGGAGGCATCAGACCCTACTCTTCAACAGCCTTGCGACCAAACATTATACACAGAAAGCAAGTCATAAAGCAAATTCTGCCACACAAAACACTAATTCATTCCTGTTCAGTAAGATCAAAGAGGTTCTTGTTCTTTCTGTGAATAACAACAAACACACTGAAAGAAAGATTCATACAAAAAAAATGTGAAAATATATTAAGGGCAGGTTCAGCTAATGGGCTGGTGGAATCAGACTACAGAATCCTCTGTTAAGTAAGAACAAGCTTGAGGGGTGCCTGGGTGGCTCAGATGGTTAGGCATCTGCCTTCGGCTCGGGTCATGATCCCAGGATCCTGGGATCAAGTCCCGCATCGGGCTCCCTGCTCCGCGGGGAGTCTGCTTCTCCCTCTGCTTCTGCCTTTCTCTCTCTCTCTCTCTGACTTTCATGAATAAATAAATAAAACATTAAAAAAAAAAAAGTAAGAACAAGCTTGAAAAGGTCTCAAGACCCATGTCACCACTCCCTGAAAGGTTAAGCTTGGTTATTCTTAAAATCCAGTTATGCAAGAGCAGATAGAACCAAGCAGTACTTTCTGGCCAACTACACAACTAGAAAAATATTTTTAATTCCACTTTTGTTAATTTGTAAGGATTCTGACACAAAAATTGATGCTTGAAACTGATGATAGCCTGAGAGTGTGTTCTTAATTAGTCCTTCACATGCTTATTATTATCCCTTAATTTGTATGGACAAAACATACCCCACTACCTTGAAATATGTGTGGGATTACAGAAAATATAGCTAAAATATACAACATATTCTTAGCGGAACAACATAAAATGAAAAGAAAATTGCCAAGGTCTGATCATTGAGAAAATACATCTTTTAATGAAATGCTATAGAAGATGAGGGACATAAACAGTATGTATATCAGGGAGGAGTTAAGATGGCAGAGGAGTAGAGGAACCCTAAGTTTGTCTCCTGCCTTGAATACAACTAAATAGTTATCAAATCATTCTGAACACCCGAGAAATCAGAGGTCTGAGAAAACAAATATTGCAAGTCTACAAGTAGAAAAGCGATCACCTTTTAGAAGCTAGGAGGTTCAGGGACTTGAATTCTGTGTCATACAGCTGTGTATAATATGGCGGCAAGTAGGAACCCTGCTTAAGAAGGATACCACAAAGCATTTTAAGCAGCAGAGCACAAAATAATAAAAGAAAGGATAAGAACCATATGATCCTCTCAATAGATGCAGAAAAGGCATTTGACAAAATACAGCATCCTTTCTTGATAAAAATCCTCAAGAAAGTAAGGATAAAAGGAATATACCTCAAGATCATAAAGGCCATATATGAAAGACACACATCTAATATCCTCAATGGGCTAAAACAGAGAATTTTTCTGCTAAGGTCAGGAACACAACAGGGATGTCCACTCTCACTACTGTTGTTCAACATAGTACTAGAAGTCCTACCTCAGCAATCACATAACAAAAAGAAATAAAAGGCATCCAAATCGACAAGGAAGAAGTCAAACTTTCGCTTGTCACAGATGACATGATGCTCTATATAGAAAACCCAAAAGACTCCACCAAAAAATTGCTAGAACTAATACAGGAATTCAATAAAGTTGCAGGATATACAATCAATGCACAGAAATCTGTTTCATTTCTATACATGAATAATGAAGCAGCAGAAAGAGAAATCAAGGAATTGATCTCATTTACAACTGCACCAAAAACCATAAGATACCTAGGAATAAACCTAACCAAAACTATAGAACGCTTATGAAAGAAATTGAGGAAAACACAAAGAAATGGAAAAACACTCCATGCTCATGGATTGGAAGAACAAACATTGTTAAAATGTCTATGCTACCCAAAGGAGTCTACACAACCAATGCAATCCCTATCAAAATAACATCAGCATTTTTCACAGAGCTAGTACAAGCAATTCTAAAATTTGTATGGAACCAGAAAAGACCCAAAACAGCCAAAGTAATGTTGAAAAAGAAAAGCAAATCGGTGGTATCACAGTTCCAGACTTCAAGCTATATTACAAAGGTATAGTGATCAAGACAGTATGGTACTGGCACAAAAACAGACACATAGATCAACGGAACAAAATAGAGATCCAAGAAATGAACCCTCAACTATATGGTAAGCTAATCTTTGACAAAATAGGAAAGAATATCCAATGGAAAAAAGACAGTCTCTTCAACAAATGGTATTGGGAAAACTGGACAGCCACATGCAGAAGAATGAAACTGGAGCACTTCCTTACAACATACACAAAAATAAATTCAAAATGGATGAAAGACCTAAATATGAGACAGGAAACCACAAAAATCCTAGAGAGAACACAGGCTGCAACCTGTTCAACCTCGGCTGCAACAACTTCTTGCTGGACACATCTCCAAAGTCAAGGGACACAAAAACAAAAAGGAACTGTTGGGACTTCATCAGGATAAAAGTTTTTGCACAGAAAGGAAACAATCAACAAAACTAAAAGGCAATCTACAGAATGGGAGAAGATATTTGCAACTGGCATATCAGATAAAGGGCTAATATCCAAAATCTATAAGAAACTTATCAAACTGGACACCCAAAAACCAAAAAATCCAATCAAGAAATGGGCAGAAGACATAAACAGACATTTCTCCAAAGCAGACACACAAATGACTAACAGACAAATGAAAAAATGCTCAATATCACTCAGCATCAGGGAAAGACAAATCAAAACACTGTTGGTGGGAACGCAAACTGGTGCAGCCACTCTGGAAAAAGTATGGAGGCTCCTCAAAAAGTTAAAAATAGAACTACTCTATGACCCAGCAATAGCACTACTAGGCCTTTATCCAAAGGATACAAAAATTGTGATTCAAAGGGGCATATGCACCCCAATGTTTATATGAGCAATGTCCACAATTGCCAAAATATGTAAAGAGCCCAAATGTCCATTGAAGATGTGGTATATATATATAGATGTGTGTACACACACACACACACACACAAACACACACACACACACACCACAATGGAATATTACTCAGCCATCAAAAATAATGAAATCTTGCCATTTGCAATGACGTGGAAGGACCTAGAGGGTATTATGCTAAGTGAAATAAGTCAGTCAGAGAAAGACAAACCATATGATTTCACTCATGTGTGGAATTGAAGAAACAAAACAGATGAACATAGGGGAAGAGAAGGAAAAATAAAATAAGATAAAAAGAGAGAGGGAGGCAAACCATGAGACTTTTAACTATAGGGAACAAATTGAGGGTTGCTGGAAGTGAGGTGGGGGATGGGGTAATTGGGTGATGGGCCTTAAGGGGGGCACATGATGGAATGAGCACTGGGTATTATATGCAACTGATGAATCACTAAATTCTACCCCTGAAACTAATAATACACGATATGTAACCAAATTGAATTTAAATTAAAATTTTTAAAAAGTATGTGTATCTGCATTTGTGTGTGCATGCACCTAATAGTGCCTCACATGCCCACACATATGCTCATAACCTCCATGCATATGTAAATGATTCTTCATGTAATGTTCTGACTTTAATATTGGGAAATATTAAATCATATTTAATATTGGATTATTGGAAATATTAAAGCCAGTGACTTACACTGGCTTTCTGAGTCCCACCATGACATCAGATATCCTTTCTAAACATATCCCTACTTGACTCCTTAATAATAGAATCACACAATAAGGTCAATAGTTCTATAAATCATATTCCTTTTTTCCTTCTTTTTTAAAGTTTAATTTTCAAAAACAATCAAAAAAAGCACAATATCTATTTTAATTTCCTCTTTATTCGCACCTCTTCCTAACCATTAGTTTACTTAAAATAAAAAGGTATTCTCAATAGGAAAAGCTTCATGAATCAAGTTATGAACAATTCAAAGTAAGTTCTACTGGTTGCAAAGAATTTTGCATAAAAAACCCAACTGTGAAAGCATTACTTTAGTGCCATTGACTAAAGTATAGCTTTTATTACTTTTTAAAAGATTTTATTTATTTATTTGACAGAGAGAGATGGAACACAAGCAGGGAGGAGCGGGAGAGGGAGAAGCAGGCCCCCTGCCGAGCAGGGAGCCTGAAGCGGGGCTCGATCCCAGGACCCTGGGATCATGACCTGAGCCAAAAGTAGACGCTTAACAACTGAGCCACCCAGGCGCCCCTAAAGTATAGCCTTTAAAGTAAGACAAATAAGGGGAGTTGAGGTCAGTGAAGTAAGTAGGGACAGATTATAAATCACTTTATATACAACACCAAGGAGTTTATATTATCCTGTAGACACAAATGAAAAACTTTAGGCAAGAAAATGAATGATGTGATCAAATCGAGGAGTGTTGAGGTCATTAATAAAAATCTGCTGATACCCTGAATGGTTACTCCTGCTCCAAGCAGCAACTATATTTACACTAGACTCTAGTCTCCAGGCTGACAAACCACCTTAAGACATTACCCATGCAAATCATCTAAGTGAAGTTACAGCTGTGAGCAGAGACCATAATGGATATAAAAGAGCTACAAAATTTAGTCCCCAAGCATTTTCTAAGTTGTGAGCTCTTGACTCTGCAATTTACTCTTTTTTGCTTGAACCTTTTTCTTCTGATTCAGTTCATAAAAGTGAAGTACCTAGTCAGTAAAATACTAGCTTTACACACCATTAATTCCCATTAGATATTTAAAGATACATACATACTTAGAGTTGATAAAACTAAAATATGTATATATCTGAATTCTCTCCAGGAAAGGTTTGATTTAGCAATACATTTCCACATTACTTTTTTTTTTTTATCAAGAAATTAGTAAGATGAAGAGTATAGGGTCCAAAATGGGCCACTTTGGCATGTGTAGTACTTTGTGCTGAAGACAATGGAGACCCTGCAGGCTCAAGAGAAACTTTTGCCCCTCCCTTAACTACATAGAAAAATCTAAGTTGGGGGTCTTTCCCAAAATAAGGGTTTACTAGAGATAAGTTTTATCTGACTACCCATCTCTATGGAGAGACAAATATTTGTTTACCAAACATTCACTCTTTTTCATCTTCCTGTGAAATGCATCCCTACCCTTTGAAGTTCCAGACCCCTACCCCCTTTTTCCTTAGTTCAGAATGACATATATACCTCATTTGCCTGAGTGTCTTTGGAATTTCCATGTCTATGTGGAGTCCCCCTACCTACAAAATTAAATTTGATTTTCTCCTGCTAATCTAACTCATGTCAATTTGATTCTTAGTTCAGCTAGAAGGACCTAGAAGGGCATAGGACATTCTAGCCACAGACACACCCCCTGAAAACACTTATTTATATATCCTTGTTCATGTGAAACATGAAATGGCACCAAACAAATATCAGCAAATTTAAGCTGGTTTACACTCATTTAACATGTTCCCACAGGCATGTATTGCTAGGTGCTACTACATAACAAAACCAATCCCTAATATTTGGTCTCTAGTCAACAGTTTCTGAAAATCAAATAAAGGCACAAAATAAAGCTTTATGTTACTCTATCTGAAATGGTCCAAAACTAATTAGCTACTAAAATAAAAGAGAACATACAGCTTACCATGTTACTTCACATTGTAAGGAGTGAGAATTACTCTCACAGCAAAAGTGACTCTTATTTTTATATAATAATTTACTCAAGTCCAGCTTTTAAAATGTAATACTAATATGTCATGTTCATTAACAGAAAAATTTTGCAATAATGATAGCACTTTTACTTTTATAATATTCAATCACTGCTTAAAATCAGTTGAAAAATTTCCTCTTTCCAAGAGATGGCTAAGTGAACATATGCCTATTTCATAGAGTATAATATTCAGATAATTCTGTAATATACAAATATAACCATATGTGACTAAGAACACTCGAGAAGTATCTGATCAATTCTTTTGGTTATTCGACTAACATTTCCACTGATGTTGCATTTAATTGCTCATAACCTAATGTCAAATAGACCAGTATCTATGTAGAATGGTCTCCTAGGTAAATAATCATCTTTCTTTTTCACTGGAAATTACAACTGTTTTCCTGATCAATGATATTTGTTCAAAGAGCAGTTTCGGGAGGTCAATGACACATTCTAAACTAAAGAAATTTACTGGAAAACGTGATTTGTGTTGACATTTACCTAATACACATTTTGCTCCTATAGCTTCAATTTAAAAAAAAATCTCAGATTATTTATACTCAAAGAAATTAAGCTGAGAATTAAAATTGTAATTAAGGTACTACCATTCAAGGAGATCTTTGATCCTGTATTTTTTACATCAGAAAAAAAAAATTAAGTAAAAAATAACATTTTTAAAATCAACATATGCAATAAATATGCTATTTCCTTTATTTTTTTACTCATCATGAGACCCATTGAGCTCAAAATTTCATTTAACAGATAGTATCTCAATAGCACTTTTCTTTATTCTTAACAATTATGAATGTGAAACACTAAGCCTATAAGCAGGAAACCAATGCTATTTTTGCATTTAAAAGTTTGTATAAGAAATAATATATAGTATGCTTCTATACTTATATATAATGTCTACCATCCTGCCTACAGATAGAGATTCTTGAGTTCTTCAGGAGAGGGAAGAGGAGATTAATTACCTTGAGAAATATGTGTACTTTCTTCTTTCTCATAATGAGAGCTAAGTACAGTTACATTTCTCCTCCACCTGAGCTGCCTTAAAGCTTAATATGAGACTTATAATTCATTCTTACTATGTTGATGTGTTGTTTCTTCTATTCCTATTATAATGACTTAATTTCATGTCTGTTTTTAAAACTTCCTCAAGTCTTTTTCTTGAGGTTTGTACAATATTTTTCTTTATTTGACAAATTAATAAATTAAGGCTCAGAGAGACTATCATTTAACTAAAGCCACACAGCAAGAAGGTGACACAACCAAGATATGTTTTTACCTAAAGTCCCTCTGAAGAGTTGCATATATACATATGTCCCTGAGAGACATAAAGCCTAAGAAGAACAATTTTTTCACTAAACTACAAATCGTTCCTGTATAATTATAACAAAAAATACATTCTATTTAAATAGCACTTTATAGCTTACAAAATACTTTTATTTTATATAATTTTACACAGTTATTTTTATAACTACAAAGATAGTTTGATCTTTGTAGTTATTCAGCACTGGGCCCTGTTTGAATTTATAATTATAAAATAGGAAGATTTAGTAAAAGGCAAACAAACCAAAAAATCCTGGGAGAAAAGTTAAAGCATTCAGGAGATATTTGGCTTGAAGAAAAGACAACTGGGTGCTTCAATTGTCAATATAAAAGATAATTATAAAGCAGGGGATTGAAAGTGGTTTTTTACCTTGCAGTAGACACACTAGAGGGAACAAACTCATATGAAATTCAAATGAGATATTTAGAACATCCTAAAATCAATTTGTTAGCAAACCAGGAACCTAAAAGGAAATACCAAAAACTTAAATAGAGAGATATAACAAGGGTCTATAATAAACATAACTCAATGGGCTAATAGGAGCTATAAAAAAAGAATATTAAGTAGTCAAATGAACCTGGATTATTAGGGATACTCAGAAATATTCTGTATAACATTTGCATGGCTTTGGTGAAAGTTAATATAACCCTGGAGTAGGAGATACATCAGCTTAAGCAATGAATCTAGAGAAAGGAGACGATGCTAAAAGGAGTCTCTCCACACTGTGAATCAAAATACTTTAAAATACATTGGCAAAGATTATGCACAAGAAAGAGGGTAAAGCATAATACGATGAAATGAATTTACAGAATTTACTGATAGGAAATTGTGAGAACAGCAATGATACATGATCCCAAGGATTCTAAAAGTCAGTTGAAATGCAAAACTGTCTAAGCAATTTAAAGAGTTAGGTAACAGAACAGGAATTAATAAGAAAGGAAAGGCAGGCTGAAAAAACAAGGAATCTTAAAAGAGAAAAAAATATATAATTGGTGGTGTTTTAAAAGGTTGTATGAATTCTGCACAGATTTGACTGCTTGATGGTAAGAAAATGTTTTTATTATAATGAGAATGTACTATAAAAGCTCTGACGTTGACTGCAGTTTAAAATAGACAACCATCTGGGTTGAATGGTATAGGAAGGGCTATGTTTGGAGAAGTGAAAATAAAAAGAATTCTTGGATCTATTTTAGTGATACGATTCTTTATTAAAATCTCCTGCTACAATTACATTCTTATCAAGTGCTCTTTACATTTTCACTAGTTTTTACTTTTTATGTTAACTGCCACCTTTTTTAGACACAGAGGTGAATGAAGATCCTGTCCCTATAAATTGTGTCATTTGTCCTTATACAATGTCTCTTACTATTCTGTTACAGCTTTATTTGCTTTGTTTTTAATCAAAAATTCCACTTGGTTCATTCCCTAGGTGCTCTTTTCAAATGACCTTCCTTTCACAATTACCCATATGCTGATATTACCCACTCTACCAAATTCCACCCCTCTCCTGAGCGCCAGGCTCCTACATACAAATAGTTATTCAACACCTCACTAAGGTTTCTAAAAAGTAGCTCAACTATCATGGACTTTTTATTTTGCTTCCTCTTTATGTTTCCTTCCAGGTTTCTTCATCCTCGTACGTGGCACTATCTCTCAGTCAGTTTCCCAAAATGCAAATCTCAAAATCATCCTTCAATTTTTCTTTCTCCCACACCTGACATCCAGTTTGTTATCACAACTGTGTCACGTCTATTTTTTTAAAATTTACTGCAATAAGAACACGTAACATGAGATCGATCCTTCTGCACAAATGGATAAGTACACAGTAAGTGATATGAAGGTATAGTCATGGAACTAGTTAACGTGAAAGGCATAAAATGAACCCAGGATTATATCGCTCCAATTTAAGAGTTTTACCATTCATACCAAAGAGCAAGCACATCTTAGAGCTTACCGAAGAAACTCTGTAGTCACTCTGGTGTAGCAAGAGCTGTCATTAAGATGGAAATTGAAGAAGTCCATACTAAGTGACAGAAAATAGGATAACTGTGTGAAGAACAACCTGAGTGAAATGCACATGGTAAATGAAAAAGTTTAAGCACAGCCAGAGTCAGAATGGAGAATCTTTTTAACTGATTGTAAAGCTATCGCTTTTTTGTCAAGTTTTCTCACACATCATTCCTAAGAAGGAGCCAGCAAATAACATGACTCAGTATACAGCTTGTCCTAACCCAGAGGAGAATGCACTCACTGACTACTTGAGAGTTCCTCAGGTAATTCTTGGCCTTAAAGTGCACCATTCACAGCAACGACCATGGACCTGGGCTCTTGGCATGGATAAGAACTCAAGTAAGATGTGATCCTCGGCACTTGGAAGGCTTATGGAGTTGTTCATGACAAAGCTCCCAGCACAGGTATGGTAGTCACTAAACAGATGTAGTGTGAGACTCACCACCTTATCTCAGCACCAACCTGCAACTGGGTCAAACCTACCATATTGCAATGTCATATATATTTTTGTTAATAGATGGCTGCTTCATAAGAAAAGCAATATTAAAAACCAGAAAAATAAGATAGGCACTGAAAAATTTTACTAGATAAGCATACATTTCAAATATTAAAAGAATTTAAATGAATTAAATACAATTTGTTTAAAAGCTTCAATGTGAGCTTTAGGATTTTTTTTTCTTTTTAGAAGATGTTTATTTTTTAAATGTTTTGTGAAGAATGCTGGATTTGAAAGTCTACCGGGAGATTTGCTTCTTTACAAAACATTCTTCAGTGTTATCTTTGACACAGATCCATACAAAATGACTTCAGGGTTATGCAATTCTAAAACAAAATCTGAACATTTTATCCTCTTTAAAAAAACTGAAAAATCGTAATTGATTTGCTTAAATAGACCCCATATATAATAACAAAGGCATCTTAATTACTAATTGTAATTAGTGCTCTTTAAAATTTGCCTCTTTTAAAATGTTAACTATACATTTAGTTATATAGTAGTCCCCTCTTATCTGTGGTTCTGCTTTCTGGAGTTTCAGGTTATCTGCAGTGGAAGCAGATGTTCCTTCTTCGACAGAAGCATCAGGCCAATAGTAGCCTAAAGCTATGTCACAGAGCTTACGTCATTCCCCTGACTTCATCTCATCACATAGGCATTTTGTCATCTCACATCATAACAAGAAGGGTGAGTACAGTACAATAAGATATTTTGAGATAGACCACATTCACATAACTTTTATTATAGTGTATTGTTATAATTATTCTTTCCATTATTAGTTATTAATCTTTACTGAATATATACTGAATCTTTACTGAATATATATATTCAGTACTTTCCACAGTTTAGGCATCCAGTGGGGATCGTGGGATGTATCCCCTGTAGATTAGGGGGAACTACTGTACAAGCTTTCAAGCTTGGGCAAGTTTATAAGGAAAACATTAATTTGAATGAAAGGAAATATTGAGACTGTAAACTTTCTCACCACCTGGTAAATGTCAATTTGTACAATAAAATGTTTTCAGAGAAAAAAGTCACATAGCAGAAATAAATAACCTTAAATATCCATGCACTCCCTATGAATCCAATTGCTGTGCACAGTTACTTGAAAAACTTAATTAGCAATGGCATTCTGTGCTAAAAGCATCTAACACTTTGATTTCATGCTTGTAGTTCAGACATTAGTATTCAAATCAGCCCACGACTTGCACTTTGGTATTTACTGGATGAATACCAATTAAATTGTTCCAAATAATCATTTTAATTTCCTATAGAGTATCTCCCTAAAACCGAATATTCCCATGGAATTTAAGATATCTGAGATGTTGGGAGTTTTACATTTTCTAGGGAGAAATTTTGTGTTTAAAATAATAATAAATCTAGTTTTTCTATTGTTGCAAGAAAGTTTTCTCACATTCCTGGGCATTGTTTTTGAATCTATGCAAAAAAGTTTACTGAATCATGCCATAAACCATTAATCTGAAGTCAATATACACTGCAATTTAGTAATTCATGAAAAGTGACCACACCTCACCCTAATGCACAAACATGCATTTTCGTTATTTCAAAATAAATGGATGATGAACACTTTTCAGAAGAGGCTCAGGATTTAGATCAGATGGGAGAAGCAAAAGTGAGATAGAACCCCCCCCCAAAAAAAAAATCAAAGAAAGAAGTAGAATAAAAAAACAAAAATCCTGAAAGATGATGGGAAGAAAAAAGCATGATAGTATGTGTACAGCAATGCTCTCTAGCATTTAATCAATATGGTTCTAAGATCAATATAGGAGATGATAGTTTCAGTAATTTTATTAAATTGTCTGTTCTCACAAATTCTAACATTAAAGGAAGAAAAATTCTCAAGACATAAATTCAGAAGTTATAGGGAGACAAAATTAACAGCCAAAATTTGATTTATATGGGAGTTCTTATATATGTGGTGTGTGTATGCAATTTATAAAAATTATTTCAAAGAGTATTTCTCTTCAATTAAATTTGTAGAAGTTTTACTACCCAGTTATATTTCCTTAGAATGTCTTTACAGATTACACTGAGTGTATAACCTCACACCAAAGTTAACTGTGGGAAGAGGTATTTAAAGGAACAGTCTCAAAATATATGGTTTGAGTATACTTAATTTACAATATATTTAAGTACCTCCAATTGATAAGATATTGTTTGGGAATTCTGACCCCCAAGTGTTACTGCGTATCAACTATAAATATTTGTGAAGCATCTTATATATCCAACCAAGAGATGCGGGGCATAAAATGGTGAGGAAGGAAAACTGACTCTTTGTTCTTATATATCATGAATATCTACCAAGAAGTCCTGATAATTAAAGAAACATTGTACATTTATAATTTTTTCCAACACTGAGAAGCATAAAGGTTAGGCATCTCCCATAATTCAGATAACCTTCAAGAAAACTTCAGGGCAGAGCTTCAATTTAAAAGTTGAGACTCAAAAAAAAGTTGGGACTCAAAGAGTAAGTGGTAGATAAAGGTGAAGAATTTGGATTTTTAAAAAACTTAATATGAGAATCACTTTATTAAGGGAATGAATTAATTATGCAAATTATATTGAATATGATCTTTACATCTGACATTTTGTGTTAAATTTTGTTGTCTCTTTTTACATTCCTTAATTTTTGTGACTGTTCTGTTTGTTTTCAAAAAGTATGCATATTCATTCTGAATATTTAAACCATAGAAGAAAGTATGCGGAAGACAGCTGAAAACATGATACACAATTCTATATCTATAAATAATCACTTGAATATATTCCCACCTCTGCAGATATACAGAAAGAGAGATGGACGAACAGGTAAATGGAGGAAGTAATTTAAACAGATAATAATCATGAATATATCATAATTTTATCTAAATGTATTGTATATGTGTTTGCTAAAATTTAAAAAGAGAAACAAGGATTAGAAACTTGCTGAGTTTGAGGCAATTTATTATTCACACAAAAGAGATAGCAATGGCTAAAGTATTCTTCTATCTTAATCAAAAAAATCTAGGGCGCCTGGGTGGCTCAGATGGTTAAGCATCTGCCTTCGGCTCAGGTCATGATCCCATGTCCTGGGATCGAGTCCCACATCATGCTCTCTGCTCCTTGGGAGCCTGCTTCTCCCTCTGCCTCTCTCTCTCTCTGTCTCTCATGAATAAATAAATAAAATCTTTAAAAAAAAAATCTAAAAAGTAAGAGTTTGTCATCCTAATGTCTTACTAAACTATAATTCTACTTCAAATAGTAATTTAAAAATTCACAATAATAGAAATGAGAAAATAAACATAATTCTTTTATTTTTTTAGTTTATTATTACTGCTAATGACTTCTAGAACATCATACAAATAATATTACAGTGGTTAAGCATGTGGCCTCTGGCACCAATTTGCCTACGCCCAGATCTGAGCTCTGCTTCTTAATAGTATAGACCTATGATAATCTAAGGTTTATCTTTTTACTTGACCTTTCTGTGCCTCTGTTTATCTGTAACATGAGAATTGCTGTGGCATGACTACTTTGGCTTTCTCTCACCCCTTCACCCCACCTTCTAATTGAAAACCTCCCTTGGCTAGGTACCTATATCATAGAAATTAAAAATAGTGTCTCTGCCTCTGCCTGGATAAGCCTTCAACTGCACTTCTGATAAAACTCAGTGTGAAGATGGGGTTTCCCAGAGAAAGATCCAAGGTGTTGTTATTGCATAAACCACAGATTCTCATAGACTATATATTTTTCCTTTTCCTTTATCCTTTTTTTTCTTATTCTTATTAAGTACGTACTTAATAATATGTAGGTAGCATACTTTCTAAGTTCTTGTATGTCTGAAAATAACTATACATTACCCTCATAACTCGATGGTTTAAATTCTAACTGCCTAACATCTGGCTTCCCACTTACACAAAATTTAGTTGGGACAAAGAGTTTTCTATATGTTCTAGTGTAATACAAATCTGAGGGCTGTTTCCAGATCTTCAGACAAACACACTTTCTGTCATTCATTTGTAATAAAGCAAAACAAATGTGACCAAACAAAACTAGTAACCAAATACCATGATGGTGATAACATCATGAGATCATGGTCTAATACTTCCTCCAAATTTCAGTTCTTACTTTTCACTGTCCACTTCCTGTCACACGGCTATTTGCCTTAAGAGTTAAATCAGTAAACAGAGTTTAAGGACTTCGGCATTGAGCATTAAAGTAAGTGTTAATCAAAGATGCACAAGAAAATCCCAAATACTTTTTGAATTAAGCATGTTAATAATTTTAACTAGGTCATGTGTTTAAACAATAAATGGATTTATTTTCTCCTGAAATGAGAATGAGGAGGTAAACTGAATTTCTTACATTGGACTAAAACATGAAATATCCATTTACATAATACAGATCTTGATGTTATAGCTCCATGAAATAATTCAAAAATACCTAAACATACATATTCAAATAAAAAATTAAAGTTTGAAACAAAGTAGGCGCAAAATAAGCCTACTAGTGTAAAATTAGAAACACCAAATGTATTACAAATTAGAGTACTTATTATTGGTTAGAATATGTTGATAATTAAGCTAAAGTCATGCGCTTAATTCCCGATGTACCAGTTTCCTCTGCTTTGTTACAGAAACACAGGCTGAATCACAATTCCCAGCTGTCTTGGAAGTGTGCATTATTGATCAAGAGGGGTACACAGCGGACGTGGGGAAAGATTAGTCCAAATTCCATTACAATAACAGGAAAAACAATTCTGAGCACATTCCCTACAGAGAGTGGGTCAGCAGCTTAATGTTATCTCAGTTTGGCATGTGTCTCTTGTAGACAGATGCTTAATGATAGTTCTTTGTAATGTTAATAATGATGAAAAGAAGATACATTTTCAAACTATATAGCAGCTTTCCAAAACAGGTAATTTTAAGATTGTGAGATTCATGAACAACACATCCAGTTCATCAAATATTAGCTCCTGAATCTTTGGGGGCTTAAATTGTATGTATTAAAAATTCTGATTTGGAAAAGCACTGTCAGTCTTGCTCTATGACATAATGTAACCACAATTAAGTCTAATCCCACAACAATGTAAAAAAATTATATATATGTCTGTATATTTGTATAGTGTAAAGCACCAAAGGTATCAGAGAGAGGGGAAATGCTACCATTACTTTGAACTTAGTGAAGCTAACTAGAGGAAATAAATATTAGAAATATGTAGACAGTACAAAAAACCTGAATACATTACAATGGAGGAAAATGTTTTCTCATATTTCCCATTAAATATATTTTCAGGCATCTCAGTTCACTTTTATATTATTATTAAGTTACTATGCTTAGATATTTTAGAGCAAATTAGTTTTTGTGCAGTCACATAATTTAATCCTCTTATATACAGAGGACATTTGAGGCAGAAAAAAACCCCGAAATTTTTGGAGTGTTCATACCAAGTGTCATATCTTCTGATAGACATTGTATAAACATATCTAATTTAGTCTTCATCAAAAAAAAGTACAACAAAAATTTTATAGGGTGATTAATGTTATCCTCATTTAATAATGTGGCAAATAGAGCTAGGTAAATTCGGTGAGTTGCCACGGGCTCCAAACTAGCATAGCCCTGAGTTTTAAACAAATGATAGGCGGGCGCCTGGGTGGCTGAGTTGGTTAAGCGACTGCCTTCGGCTCAGGTCATGATCCTGGAGTCCCAGGATCCAGTCCCTGGATCGAGTCCCACATCGGGCTCCCTGCTCGGCAGGGAGTCTGCTTCTCCCTCTGACCCTCCCCCCTCTCATGTGCTCTCTCTCATTCTCTCTCTCAAATAAATAAATAAAATCTTAAAAAAAATGATATGCATTTGGACTTTTATGACTTATCAGTGCCAAAGATTGCTTATTGTTCAACAGTATCCAGTTTTTCTGTTTTCCATGATAGTACAATATTCAGCTGGGTATACTGTTTCGCAGCTAGACCAGATTTCTGTAGACTCCCTTTCAGCTATGTGTGGATATATGACCAAATTCTGGCCTATTTTATGCATGTAATTTCTGGGTTGTGCCTTATCTTCTTCCTTCCTACAGGCTGGAGTTAGAATATAATGGCAAGAGTTGAGTAGCCATCTTGAGCCACGTTATGGAAACTATGTTTTGGGAATGGCAGAAAACAAGTTATAAGGAAATTTAGTCTCCAGCAATATTAAGTTGATATAACCTTCTTGGACAGACTATTTAAACATTTCCATTTGTTTAAGTTGCTGAACCTTTATGTATATTTGTATTTTACAGTGTGTGTGGTGTAACTCTTTGCTAAAACAGCTGTGTGTTATAACTAATATAACATTGTTTATATTTTTCTTGTAGATAACTACACTTTTGATGGTGAATTAAAAAAAAGACTTATTCTACCCTAAGATGATGGTCATAAATTATGAAAACATTTTGCTTGGTGTGCTAGAGAAAAATACACAAAGAAATCAAACTTCAGTTTCTCCATTCTAGATATTATAATTCAAAAACATATTAATGTAAATGTATTAATGAAAATGTATTGATGCACATGTGATTAAAAACAGTAACATTGTACATTTAAAATGTATGTGATTAAAACCAATAACACGCGGGCACCTGAGTGGCTCAGTCGGTTGAGCATCTGCCTTTGGCTCAGGTCATGATCCCAGGGTCCTGGGATTGAGCTTTGTATCAGGCTCCCTGCTCAGCGGGGAACCTGCTTCGCCCTCTCCCGCTCCCCCTATTTGTGTGCTCTATCAAATAAATAAATAAAATCTTTAAAAAAATAAATAAAATAAAATAAAACCGATAACACACAAGAACAACAACAAAAGCAACTCCAACTGCAGATAAAATAAAAAGTGAAGCACAAATAATTTAAATGATAAATAAACTGCATAATGGCAATTTCATATACATCATGAAAACCCATTATCTAGCACTACTGCATCCCTTGGCATAAGAAAGTGGCAAAATCTGTCTAGTTGCTTCTTTTGAAAATAAAAACTACTGAAGAAATAGACAAATGGGCAGAAAGTAAGAGCAAATGGAGAGCCCACCCTACGTGATTCACTGTAATGAGGATGCCTCCAAAACTAAAGTGAACTAAGTATTATCATATAAAAATAACTTGTCCTTATTTCATCATTAATATTTCTTTTTTTTTAAAGATTTTATTTATTTCTTTGAGAGAGAGAGAGCATGAGCAGGGAAAAGGGCAGAGGGAGAAGCAGACTCCCCACTGAGCAAGGAGCCCAACAAGGGGCCCGATCCCAGGACCCCAGGTAATGACCTGAGTCGAAGGCAGATGCTTAAATGACTGAGCCATCCAGGTGCCCCTCAACATTAATATTTCAATTACTTCTTTACTAAATATACTTTAACAGACTCTAATAATATTTTAAAAATCATTCATTTCACTCTTTGTAATTTTCCAGCATTTGAAATACTAGCAAGTACAGGGGTATACAAGAGATTTTAATTTGGAGTATTTTTCTAAAAATAAAATGAAAAAACTCCTAAACTATTCATATAATATCATTATCTTAAAATTAAGAATGTTTAGTGACTTTAGAAGGGAAGTCATTACTTTTAATATTTTATATTTAGGCAGCTAGGTGTTTACTAGGTGAACAATAAAAAAAATTTGTGAGCAGTAAAAAAGATTTAAATGATAAGATGGCTTTGTGTCAATTTTAGAGAGATATTTTATATTTAAAGGCATTTAATATCTTAAAATACATTTATTTTTTAAGATATAAAGTATGTAATAAAACCTATTTTCAATACACTTAATAGAGATATTAACTACAAACTACTGACACAAAGTAGTTGCTATACCTACATATCTCAACCTATGTTTATATATATCTATCTATAGCTCTATTTATATCTAATTCAGTTGTTCTAGTATATGGGGCATTCTTCTTATTTTGTACTCCCTAATTAACTTTTTCTCTTTCTTGATAGGTCAAATCCAGGACAGAGCACAATTACACATAATATCTAAGACTCCTGCAAAACAGATATATTATTCTACTTCATTTTTTGATTTTTCACATTTTTTCCTCCTCTTAAGGATCTACGTGAATCCATATGTGCAGGGCAACATTTCCCACTGGATTACTTTATAACCATCAAAGTGAGACTTTCCAGAAGAAATAACTGTTTTCTATAATAAAGCAAAGTACCAAGTCCTGCGTTGCTTTGCCAGGAGATCTGCCCTTGCTTTCTGCCTGACTGCACAGTAAAACATCATGGAGAGAAGGCATGGGCAGAGACAGTGATGGGCAATGACAGTTTTCTCAACAGTATTTCTGCTCTGAAGATTGTAGAAATATAAGGGCACCTCCATGTCAGCAGTTTGAAAGAAAATTTCTTGTTTGACAACTGTGGCATGCAGTACAAATTCTTGTGATTTGGTTGTTTACAACACTTGGGAAAATGCCAAAGTTGCAGTAAATATCAATACCAAATGATAGATGCACCTTCTTGTTTTTTCTGTAAGACTGAAGGAGAGATTTTACTTTTATTCCTATAGGTGATCCCTTACATTTATAGTGAGTATTTCTCTATTTTAGCCAACTCAATTAAAATAATGTATATTTAGAAACTATAATCAAATGAAACAATAAAAATAATGATATGTACAATCTTACCAGGTGAAGATAAGGCATAGTAATGTAGATATTAAAATCAAAACTTGATTAAACATTGCAGATTGTGTACGCTGAATGGCTCTGTGCAGATCATTCTAAAATAAAACCAAAAAGCATATTTTAATTTTGAAAATACTACATATCAATGAGTTTCACTACATTTATTACTGTGTATTATATTTCAACTATCTTGTGCACACTCGATGCATATACTTTAAATGGATATAGCAACATATTTCTATTTTTGCCTAGGTCTAAATATACTTTACCTTAGCATTCATATTACAAAAATGACACTATGGGGGACCACCAAAGCCCGAAATTTCAGTTTACTCCCCCTTATCAACATTTATAGAGATGTTGCACTGATTCCCAAAAAGCTCTCCACAGTAAGCAATGTCTATAATGGAAAATTCTAATTTTAAGAGTAATAGCTAGGTCAAGCTACAATCATATCTCATTCTCTGAATCAGGAAAAATGACATGAAATATGCCAGGCAATCTATCATGAACAGAAAAAACTAAACAGCCAATGAACAAAATTTTTTAAGTTTAATTTCATTAATATAAAGATAAAGGTGAATTAAAGATATAATTTCTATCTTTCCAATTGAAAAATGTTAAAAAATAATAATATCCAATATTGTTTAAAATGCAAAAAAGTGAGCACTCACAAATGATTGATATTGCCCATGCAATTTGTTATAAAATTTCTTGAAGGTGATTTGGTAACACAAGTCAAAGCCATGTCCTTTTTATTTCATGCATTCATTAATTAATTTAATGAGTACGTACTCAATAACATAACTTCTAAAAACTGACCACATGAAAATCATCAGAGATAAAAATTAATATTTATGTTAATTTTTATTACAAAATTACAATACTTATATGAAATAAGGAATGTTCATTACTACTAAAATATGCAATACAAAATGGTTAAACAAAGTCATCAAAACTATACAATAGATTTAGATGCAGCTATTAAAAATGATTAGAAGACATATGAAATTGAGCACTACAAAAACAAAATTCAAATTATAACATTGAACATACAATGTAATTTCATATATGATATGTGTGCATTCTTTTCAGAGAAAATATTATAAGAATATAAGTTATGACTAGTATTTAGTCTGTGGTACATTCATAGGTTTTCATTATTTATAGTTTTCTTTTCATCTCAAATATTTTATAATAAACTTTTAACTGTCTTGAAGTCAGTGTTGCATGAAATAAATCACTTCACCAATATTAAATCTCAACAAGCCACTATTTTCTCTTCCTCTACCATATATTTAACCAAACTGTTAAGAAAACAAAAATCTAAGTTGATTAGAAGTTCACCTCTCATCCCTTACTTTCTTTTTGATAGAGGTGTTAATGAGCAGAAAAATAAATAAACATTTCTCCAATCAGTGAAAGGAGAAGTAAAATATAGAAACACAATGGAAAATGAATCCTAAATTAATATTGCAAAGCAGTACTTTCACTCTCAGTGATTGACTAATGATTCCTCCCTTGGTTAGGTTATTTTTTTCCACCAACTAATAACACAAATTAGTGAAAAGAGGGTTATTTTTTCCCGGCGTATTTTTTTCTTTTGCAATTTAGGCAATCCATATTTAATGAAATAGTATTTTGGGGGGGAATAGTGAAGACAGCCCAACATTTCATCAAATCATCCCACAGGTCATACTCCCCTATCATTTGGACATGCATTTTCATGAGATTCCAGTGGTTATTTAAAATAAATGTTTAGAAACATTCATTTGGTTGTGAATACTCAAATGCTATCCAAATATACCTTTGGCTAAACTTTTTGTGTTCCATTTCTATTCAAAAACATTTAAAAGGAAAACAAGTTTGCTTCCAAGCAAATTTAATTTCAATGTAGTAAAATTAACAGTATTGAGCCCTTACTACATTTATGCCAGATACAATATTTTATACACACACACAAACACATCTATATGTTATACATGTATGTAATTTCATTTAATTTTTATAACAAGTCTGTAGGGTAACTACTTTAGTTCTCTTCTGAAGACAAGTAACCAAAGCTATTGGTAGCTCTGGCTTGGTGATATTTAGAAAATCTGGGAGGAGGGGCACCTGGGTGGCTCAGTCAGCTAAGCATCTGCTTTTGGCTCAGGTCATGATACCAGATTCCTGGGATCGAGCCCTCACTCAGTGGGGATCCTGCTTCTCCATCTCCCTCAGTCCCCCAGCTTGTGCTCTCTCTCACTCTATCTCAAATAAATAAATAAAATCTTTAAAAAAAAGTCTGGGAGGAGAGGAAAAGATGGTGGAGGAGTAGCAGACCCTATTCCAACTGGTCCCCAGAATTGAGCTGGATATCTACCAGACCACTCTGAACATCCACAAAACCAGCCTGAGTTGTAAGAACATATATCTGGATCTCCACAAACAGAATATCGCAGGCGGTTGGTTTCCAGGTATGAAGTGCAGAACTGTGATTCCACAGGCACATATCTGAAGATAAACAGGAGGGGGAGAGAGCCGTGGGGATCCTACACCACCGGTAAGCAATAGCCTCCCATGCTGGGGACAGGGCACAGACTAGCAGACCAGTAGCGGCGGGGAAAGGAGTTTAGGGCAGCCCCCCAGACAGAAGCCCAGAGCATCAGGGCTCCACATGCAAACTGGGGGCAGCTGGTGGTTTTAGAAGCACAAAGGACAGAGACGTGCCCCAACCTGGAGGCGAGGACTAGGAGCCCTGCTGAGGGGTGTACAACCCAGGATACTGCACTTTATAGCAGCACAGACAGAAACGGAGATAGTGTGGCCTGGAGAGCTCACTGAAGAACAGACTGCAATCTCTCTGTTCTGAGGCAGAGGGTTGAAAATGATCACTTATGCTCTGACTCTCGGAAGAGATGCAGAAAGCTGCCAGGGAAAGCTGCCAGAGAATAAAAGCCCCAAAAACTGGTTTTCACTGAGCCCATCCCCCCCCACATGGGGCAGGGCAACTTTACCCAAACAGGGTTGCCTGAGTAACAGCATGGCAGGTCCCTCCCCTAGAAGACAGGCTGGGAGAACAAGAGGCAAACAACCCTAAGGTCCCTATAAAACAGGTGCATCTGGCTTGGGTTGTGGTCAATAATTTGGACTCTGTACATTCCCTCAACCACCCCTCAACAGAATGACTAGGAGGAGGAAGCCCCAAAATAGGAAAGACTCGGAGACTGTGACTTCTGCCACGGATTTACAAATGGATATAGATATAACCAAGATGTTGGAAATGGAATTCAGGGTAACAGTTATGAAGACAATAGCTAGAATGGAGAAATCGATTAATGGCAACATAGAGTCTCTAAGGGCAGAAATGAAAACTGAAGTGGCAGAACTTAAAAATGCTATCAATGAGATCCAATCTAAACTAGATAATCTAACAGCTAGGGTAAGAGAGACAGAAGAATGAATTAATGATCTAGAAGACCAATTGATAGAAAAGAAGAATAAAGAGGAGGCCATGGAGAAACAACTCAAAATCCATAACAAAATCAGAGAAATAAGTGACACCACGAAACATTACAATGTCAGAATTATTGTGATATCTAAGAGGGTGGAGAGAGAGAGAGGACTAGAAGATATATTTGAGCAAACTGTAGCTGAGACTTTCCTAATCTGGGGAATGAAGCAAACATTCGTGTCTTAGAGGCAGAGAGGACTCCTCCCAAGATAAGGAAAACAGGCCACTGCCCCGGCATGTAATAGTAAAACTCAAATCTTAGAACCAAGGAAACCATCTTAAGGGCAGCTAGGGAGAAGAGATTCCTTACGTACAGAGGGAGGAACATCAGACCTATCCACAGAGACATGGCAAGCCAGAAAGGGCTGGCAAGACATATTCAGGGTACTAAATGAGAAGAACATGCAGCCAAGAATACTTTATTCATCAAGGCTGTCATTTAGAATGGATGGAGAGATCCAGAGCTTCCAAGACCAGCAGAAACTGAAAGAATATGTGACCACTAAGCCGGCCCTGCAAGAAATATTAAGGGGGTTCTATAAAAGGAGAAAGACCTCACGAGTGATATAGAACAGAAATTTACAGAGATAATCTATAGAAACAAGGACTTCACAGGCAACATGATGACAATAAAATCATATCTTTCAATAATCACTCTCAACGTGAATAGCCAAAATGCTCCCATAAAACAGCACAGGGTTGCAAATTTGATAAAAAGACAGGACCCATCTATATGCTGTCTACAAGAGATTCATTTTGAACCTAAAGATACATCCAGACTGAAAGTGAAGGGATGGAGATCCATCTTCTATGCCAGCAGACCTCAAAAGAAAGCTGGGGTAGCAATTCTCATATCAGACAAATTAGATTTTAAGCTGAAGAATGTAGTTAGAGACACAGAAGGACACTATACCATTCTTAAAGGCTCTATCCAACCAGAAGATCTAACAATTGTAAGTACCTATGCCCCGAACATGGGAGCAGCCATCTACATAAGCCAACTGTTAACCAAAATAAAGAGTCATATTGATAATAATACGATAATTGTCAGAGATTTCAATACTCCACTCTTAGCAATAGACAGATCATCTAAGCAGAAAATCAACAAAGAAACAAGAGTTTTGAAAGACACACTGGACCTGATGGACCTCATAGATATATACAGAACATTCCACCCCAAAACAACAGAATACTCATTCTTCTTGAGCACACACAGAACTTTCTCCAGAATAGACCACATACTGGGTCACAAATCAGGTCTCAAATGATACGAAAAGATTGAGAATATTCCTTGCATATTCTCAGACCATATGCTTTAAAACTGGAACTCAATCACAAGAAAAAATTTGGAAGAAATTAAAACACTTGGAAGCTGAAGACCACTCTGCTCAAGAATGTTTGGGTCAGGGCGCCTGGGTGCCTCAGTCGGTTAAGCGACTGCCTTCGGCTCAGGTCATGATCCCAGGGTCCTGGGATCGAGTCCCACATCCGGCTCCCTACTCTGCGGGGAGCCTGCTTCTCCCTCTCCCACTCCCCTTGCTTGTGTTCCCTCTCTCGCTGTGTCTCTCTCTGTCAAATAAATAAAATCTTAAAAAAAAAAAAAAAGAATGTTTGGGTCAACCAAGAAATCAAAGAAGAACTTAAAACAATTCATGGAAACCAATGAGAATGAAAACACATTGGTACAAAACCTATGGGATACTGCAAAGACTGTCCTAAGGGGGAAATACATAGCCATCCAAGCCTCACTCAAAAAAATAGAAAAATCCTGAATTCACCAACTAACTATGCACCTTAAAGAACCAGAGCAAAAGCAACAAATGATACCTAAGCCATGCATTAGAAGAGAAATACTTAAGATTAGAGCAGAGATCAAAGAATTAGAAACCAGAAAACACAGTAGAGCAGATCAACAAAACTAGAAGCTGGTTCTTTGAAAGAATCAATAAGATCAATAAACCACTGGCCAGAATTATCCAAAAGAAAAGAGAAAAGACCCAAATTAATAAAATTATGAATGAAAGGGGAGAGATCACGACCAACACCAAGGAAATAGAAACAATTATTAGAAATTATTATCAACAACTATATGCCAATAAATTAAGTAACCTGGAAGAAATAGATGCCTTCCTGGAAACCTATAAACTACCAAGACTGAAACAGGAAGAAATTGAAAACCTGAATAGACTAATAACCAATAATGAGATTGAAGCAGTGATCAAAAACCTCCCAAAAAAACAAGAATCCAGGGCCTGATGGATTCCCTGAGGAATTCTACCAAACATTCAAAGAAGAAATAATACCTATTCTCCTGAAGCTGTTTCAAAAAATAGAAACAGAAGGAAAGCTTCCAGACTCATACTATGAGGCCAACATTATCTTGATCCCCAAACCAGGCCAAGACCCCATCAAAAAGGAGAATTTCAGATCGATATCCCTGATGAATATGGATGGCAAAATTCTCAACAAAATCCTAGCTAATAGGATCCAACAGACATTAAAAAGATCATCCACCATGACCAAGTGGGATTTATCCCTGGGATGCAAGGGTGGTTCAACATTTGCAAATCAATCGATGTGATAGAACACATTAATAAGAGGAGAGAGAAGAACCATACGGTCCTCTCAATTGATGCAGAAAAAGCATTTGACAAAATACAGCATCCTTTCCTGATTAAAACTCTCCAGAGTATAGGGATAGAGGGAACATTCCTCAAGTTCATAAAATCCATCTATGAAAAACCCACAGTGAATATCACCCTCAATGGGGAAAAGATGAGAGCCTTTCCCTTAAGATCAGGAAGACATCAAGGATGCCCACTCTCACCACTATTGTTCAACATAGTACTAGAAGTCCTAGCAACAGCAATCAGACAACAAAAGAAATAAAAGGTATTCAAATTGGCAAAGAAGTCAAACTCTCTCTTTTCGCAGATGACATGATACTTTATGTGGAAAACCCAGACTCCAACCCCAAATTACTAGAACTCATATAGCAATTCAGTAATGTGGCAGGATACAAAATCAATGCACAGAAATCAGTTGCTTTCTTATACACTAACAATGTAACTGTAGAAAGAGAAATTAGAGAATTGATTCCATTTACAATAGCACCAAAAACCATAAGATACCTTGGAATAAACTTAACCAAAGAGGTAAAGGATCTATACTCTAGGAACTACAGAACACTCATGAAAGAAGTTGAAGAAGACACAAAAAGATGGAAAAATATTCCATGCTCATGGATTGGAATAAACACTGTTAAAATGTCCATGCTACCCAGAGCAACCTATAGCTTCAATGCGATCCCGATCAAAATTCCAATGACATTTTTCAAAGTGCTGGAACAAACAATCCCAAAATTTGTATGGAATCAGAAAAGACCCCGAATCACTGAGGAAATGTTGAAAAAGAAAAACAAAGCTGGGGGCATCACGTTGCCTGATTTCAAGCTATATTACAAAGCAGTGATCACCAAGACAGCATGATACTGGCACAAAAACAGACATATAGACCAATGAAACAGAATAGAGAGCCCAGATATGGACCCTCAAATCTATGGTCAAATAATCTTTGACAAAGCAGGAAAAAATATGCAATGGAAAAAAGCCAGTCTCTTCAATAACCGGTGCGGGGAAAATTGGACAGCTATATACAGAAGAATGAAACTCGACCATTCTCTAACACCATACACAAAGATAAACTCAAAATGGATGAAAGACCTCAATATGAAACAGGAATCCATCAAAATCCTAGAGGAGAAGGTAGGCAGTAACCTCTTCGACATCAGCCACAGCAACTTCTTTCAAGATACATCTCCAAAGTCTAGTGAAGCAAAAGCAAAAATGAACTTTTGGGACTTCAGGACTTCATCAAGATAAAAAGCTTCTGCACAGCAAAGGAAACAGTCAACAAAACAAAGAGGCAACCCACAGAATGGGAGAAGATATTTGCAAATGACACTACAGACAAAGCGCTGATTTCCAAGATCTATAAAGAACTTCTCAAACTCAACACCCAAAAAACAAATAATCAAGTCAAAAAATGGGGAGAAGACATGAACAGACACTTCTCCAAAGAAGACATACAAATGGCTAACAGACACATGAAAAAATGTTCATCATCATTTGCCATCAGGGAAATTCAAATCAAAACCACATTGAGATACCATCTTACACCAGTTAGAATGGCAAAAATTGACAAGACAAGAAACAACAAATGTTGGAGAGGTTGTGGAGAAAGGGGAACCCTCTTATACTGTTGGTGGGAATGCAAGTTGGTACAGCCACTTTGGAAAACAGTGTGGATGTGCCTCAAAAAATTAAAAATAGACCTACCCTATGACCCAGCAATTGCACTACTGGGTATTTACCCCAAAGACACAGATGTAGTGAAAAGAAGGGCCATATGCAACCCAATATTCATAGCAGCAATGTCCGCAATAGTCAAACTGTGGAAAGAGCCGAGATGCCCTTCAACAGATGAATGGATAAAGAAGATGTGGTCCATATATACAATGGAATATTACTCAACCATCAGAAAGGATGAATACCCAACTTTTACATCAACATGGATGGGACTGGAGTAGATTATGCTAAGTAAAATACACCAAGCAGAGAAAGTCAATTATCATATGGTTTCACTTACTTGTGGAACATAAGGAATAGCATGGAGGACATTAGAAGAAGGAAGGGAAAAATGAAGGGGGGGAATCGGAGGTGGAGATGAACCATGAGACTATGGACTCCAAGAAACAAATGAGGGTTTCAGAGGGGATGGGGGTGGGGGGATGGGTTAGCCCAGTGGTGGGTATTAAGGAGGGCATGTACTGCATGGAGCACTGGGTGTTATACGAAAAGAATGAATCGTGGATCACTACATCAAAAACTAATGATGTATTGTATGGTGACTAACATAACATAATAAAATTAAATTTAATTTAATTTTAAAAAAAGAAAATCTGAACTATCTTTTTTTACCAGGTCATAGGGCCTTAGAAAGGTGGTGACTTGACAATAAGGGCCAAATTAATTTAGCCCAGAAAGTTTTCATTCTGAATTAGGATGCAAGCAGACTTAAGGTCTATTAACGTCAATATTAATATTGACATCGCTTTGACAGTATTTTACCAAAACTCTTCCATTATTACAAATATTTAAATGAAACTATTTATTGGGATACTAAATTAATTTAAAAGAAATTTATTAATTTAAAATAAAATAAATTTATCTCTTTTAAAAATGAACCATTCAGAAATTTATTTATACCTAAATAAATCACAATAGTATGAGTTTATATTTCATGGGTGAAAGAAAAATGAGGAAGTACAAGACTAAGACCTCAAATCATCTTCTCTCTGTGTTTAATATAAGCACTGAAAGTATGTAAGAAATAATGGAAGGTTGAAAATACTTTGTATTGGCACTTCATTCTTTCATACTTACAATCATATTTTCCAAGGCATGTTTGGCAAGCCAACAGTTTAGAAAGACGGGGACAAATAGATTCCTTAAGGAAGGCCAAAAGATCTGAAAAACAAACCAAAACTAAACTTTTATCTCAAAGCAAAAATCATATCCAGCAGATTAACATGTAAAACAAAAAAAAAAGTTAATAAAGACAATTTTTAATACATGTGACAAATACTTTAAACTCATTAATGAAATGCAAGGAGAAGATCCAATCTTTTCATTCATTGTTCTAATTCTTACTTAGGAAAAACTTCTTTGGGAAATTATTGTAGAAGCAGAAAGGAAAAAATGAGCTCCTGCTAATGTCACCTATAACTATGGTAATTCTATCATTAATTCTTTCAGTGTAACGGTTTATAATAGAGATCACCTCTTTCTTCCCTACAACTGGAGGGGGAACATAGGAATAAGGAGAGAAGGCTTTCCCTTTTCACAACATTACCACTTACTCTCTTCAGATTCAAACATTTTAAGTGACACTGGGAACCATATTCAATTGGATTATATGTAGTTAGCCTGTCATTTAATCTAGTTCCAGTCGTTCCTGTAGATAAATCATTCAAATTAAAATAATTGTCAGAAGTAAGCAACCACTTGAGATAATATTTGCTTATTTCCATAATTTTCCAAATAAAATTCAAATGAAGTGTTAGAAAGCATATCCCCAACAGACATTTTTATAAATCTATGAGATAGAGATTAAAACCTAATTTTGCAATGGCAAAGTGCTTGTTACATATTTATGGGGCTGCAATTGAGCAGGATCATTGTAAAATTGGTATTCCACAGTACCTTGATAAAAAAACAAATTGCTAATTATCTGGCTGTTGGCAACTTTCTTATTAATGGGAGAATCAGACTTAGTAAATATTGTGTTTAAGCTAGAAATAAATATATGCTCAGTATGAGAAACCTTTATCAATACTTGGTTTCTATTTTTTTTCATTTGAGTATAGGTGACACACAATGTTCTATGAGTTTTAGGGTACAACTTAGTGATTTCACAAGTTTATACATTATGCTATGTTATCCACAAGGGTAGTACCACCTGTCCTATGATATCACTACTATATCATTAATTGTATTCCTTATGCTATGCCTTTTATTCCCATGACATTCATTCCATAACTGGAAGCCTGTATCCCTTCCCTTTCACCCAGTTTGCCCAACCCCCCACTCTCTCCCCTCTGGCAACCGTCAGTTCTCTGTATTTATAGGTCTGATTCTGCTTTTTGTTAGTTTCTATTTTTTTTAATTTCACAATATACACAAGAAATGGAGTGATTAATTTCTACTCTGTCTAGATAATATCAACACCTATTCACATGGCACATCTAGAGCATATATGTCTAAAAAAGTATTTTATTTTGCTATTGCACTAAATCTCACTAGTTTTCATTTAATTCCATAATCTAGTTATCCAACTGATTTTACTCTTTATTTTTAATACCATGATCCTTACCGAAGCCTAAAATCATTTATTGGAGCTAGTATAGTATTTATTAGTATTTAGATTTAAAGACTTAAGTCTAATGACAAAATTAGTTATTTTAAAGATGCTTTTAGGACTTACTGAGATAATGAAGGGAACCGCATTAATTATTTCCAAGATGAAGGGTATTCGTAAAATCTGTTCCCAGATGTTTCCCTTCCAAGAAAGAATAAATAAAAATGAAAGTCAATTATACTGAATCCCATTAAAGGGGGAAAAAGACAGCACTCAGAATTTCTCTAGCAAGGATGCTTACATTAACCGAATACCAAATCATTATATAAAAATGTAGCAATGACTTTTAAAGATTATTTTTCTAAATGTAATTGTACTCCCTCAATATTTTGGTAAGTTTAAGTAAAGCAAACATTTATAGTAAGTCTTGAATATTGTACACAACACATTTTGATCATATAATATTTCATGGAAGAAAAGTTACAAGTAAAGATACACATATTAAAGAAGCTGCAGAATCAGTAAAAAAGTGATTCAATCTTAATTTTTTTACTATATGAGTTATATTCACAAAAACTGTAAAGGATATTAAATAGCTTATAAATACATACACTTGTTAATGTTCATTAGTATTAACATTGTTTTTATGTTAAAACTTAAAGGGCTTTTTCGAGCATCTAGATTCTAATCTCCCAACCCACATAGTACAACAGTATTTATCAAAATTGGTGACATAATTTTTGTGTCCTAGTGCAAAATGAAAATTCCGGGCTTCCTATTAACAAATTATTAACAATTTCCAGAAGGTGAGAGAAGAATATTAAAATAAGCACAGGCCCTTCTAAATGTATAGCCTTGTGCAAATGCATACAACACAACCATGACGCTGCCCCAATATAAACAGGTTAATCACTGACACTTTCTTAAATGGTGTCCAATGGGGGGAAAAAAAAACTCAGGACTTCCTAAAGCAGCTTATTCTTCTATGAAGAGATCGCCATATCAGAAAGGTAATTTGAAATCTGGGTCCCTGTATTTTCCAATTATTTTATAACAGTGGTTTCAAAGTTAGGAGCCTTTCTTAATATTTCCTTGAGGTCCCAAAGGCTTAAAACATCACAGTAATATAAGATACTACCACATCACAAAGCAAGGTTCTATACTGGCTAATGTCCATGTACTCAAATATTAAGTAACAAGTTTTACTGTATTTCATTCATCACCATCTCCAGGTTGTACAGAAAGTGGTAGGGGGAGCAGGTAGAAAAAAAATGGAAGCAAAGAGAAGGCCTCCATACAGGGATGTTAGTGGCGCTTGGGTGCTTCTCTCATCACTTCAGGCTAAGTGAGAAGGGATCAAGAGAACCACTTGGGGAGCTTGGCTCACATGTAGAGGCTATATTTGGCTCATGCCCAAAACATCTAAACATGAAGAGACAACAGTGCAACAAGAACAGAGGGTTGAAATGAGAGCAAGCCACAATGATGCCAATTCTAAGACAAAGGTACTTGTTTTCTGGGAACGAGACATAGACTCTAAAGAATAAAATTTATGGCCATTTTAAAGGAGTTTACACTCAGGATGGCTGTGTGCCTGAAGGGGAAACAAGAACTCAACAAATGGTGGACCTCAGAGTGTCAGGGCTTGGGTCAGAGCCCTAGTGGCCAGTCAGGGGCACTGAGGCATCCAAGGAGCTTCAGTCAAAAGCCTGCAGAAGACCGCAAAAGCCCTACTTGTATTTGCCACGCAGAACAAACCAACACCAGACCACACTTGTGCTATCAGGCACCTTCATCCCAAAGGCTGACTTCACCTCACTCCCTGTGCCTCCTCAGCCCCGAAGGGACCAGAATCAGCAGCATCAAGTAAGAGAGGAAGTGGGAATAACAGATAACCTCACAATGATTCCCCGTCTCATGCAGGTCTGAGCTGAGGAGAAGCTGAAGTATTAAAGTGGATGAAAATTTTAAATGTTTATATATATTGAGCATAGTTTCCTAAATACTAAACTGAAATTTGCCTTGTGATTGGAGAGACTACAAAAGTTCTGGGACCTTTACAACATATCATCTGATCAGCATGGATCAAGAGGATGTGTGCATTTGGAAAAGTGTTGGGGAAATAAAATCTTTAAAAAAAATAGGGTTGGAAAAAAAAAAAGAAGAAGAAGGTAGCGGGAGGGGAAGAATGAAGCAGGGGAAATCGGAGGGGTAGACGAACCATGAGAGACAATGGACTCTGAAAAACTAACAGGGTTCTAGAGGGGAGGGGGGTGGGAGGATGGGTTAGCCTGATGGTGGGTATTGAGGAGGGCACATTCTGCATGGAGCACTGGGTGTTATGCACAAACAATGAATCATGGAACACTTCATCTAAAACTAATGATGTAATGTATGGGGATTAACATAAGAATAAAAAAAAAAGGGTTGGGGGACTAAAGGCCTTTCCTACTTGCACTGAGTCAAGCTTGTTCGATAAAGCAGTTGTAACTGATTGTGTGTGTGTGCGTGCGTGTGTGCATGTGCAAGTTAATATTCCCATTTCATTCACCAGTTTTTTTACATGACTCAGTTTCCAGAAGGCTTAACATTTGGCTTATTCTGTCCTTGGTGTGTTTTTACTGGTGACTGTACCTCTCTCTTTGGTGTCAATGATTGTTCCTAGGAAAGAGACTGATGTGACCAGCCAGAGAAGGAACAATCTAGAAACAGTTACCACTGATGATATGGCAGGATATCTCTATTAATGCAGAGCAAGATTAATATTAGTTTTCTTTGCTGTGAGACACTGGACAAATTTAATTCATAGTAAACAAAAACATCATATATCTCTGATGACTCTCTTCATTTCCATTTGTAATACATCAACTTTATTTCATGATTTTTTTCTCAAACAATTAAAAGAGTCTCATAACTGGTATCTGACTTAATTTGGTTAATTTCTGATTTATCTTCTATAATAAAGCAAAAAAGTTCTTTCCAAAATGCCATTGCCAACATAATGACATCCAAACTACTCTTCAGATTATATGAAGGCTCATAATCTGGACTCTGGTTACTGGTTTGGTTTGTACCTACTATACTTCTGTTTCCATCTTGAATTCAGCCACAGATTCATCCATACTGAATTTTATACAGTTCTCTGAGCAGGCTATTTCATACTTTTATAACTTTGCTCACACTTCTCCCGCTGCTTGGAACACCCCACTCCCCATGCCTTCACCACTAATCTCCTGGACAAGTGTTTATAATGTTTTATAGACCTGCTTGTTTCTATGCCTGTTAGGGCTCAAGAAGTATGTTAATGAGTAAATTAGGGGCGCCTGGATGGCTCAGTTGGTTAAGCGTCTGCCTTCAGCTCAGGTCATGATCCCAGGGTCCTGGGATCGCCCGGTGTCGGGCTCCCTGCTCAGTGGGCAGCCTGCTTCTCCCTCTGCCTCTGCCTGCCATTCCCCCTGCTTGTGCTCTCTCTCTCTCTCCCTCTCTCAAATAAATAAATAAAATCTTAAAAAAAATAATGAGTAAATTAAACTTCCAAATATTTTATACATACTTTCCCCCTTCTTGGTATAATTATTTTGTTTTTGAACTTAAGTATTTACATTTTTCTATTGAATCCAAATGGAAACACTTAAAAGAATTTTATTGTTTTAAGCCTATCTGAATATGGTTACATATAAGTTGTTTCACTTGTAACCACAGAGTTCAAGTAGAAAGTTTCTGCAGGAAAGCATTTTAGGAGTACTTGGCTACATACCCATCTCAGGTAATTTCATCTATGTTCCAACTTCAACTTATCATCAATAATAAACCAATGACTTCCAATGCTGTATCTCTAGTCCAGATCAGTATTGCATCTCTGAGATTCTGTTTCATCTCCAGTACCTAATGCATTGCTTCACGCAAATGCCTCAAAGGCACCTTGTGTGGATTATGTCAAAAAGTATAATTTATGATTTTTGCCTGGTTGGTTCCCCAGCAACACAAACCAAAAATCCTGGAGAAACTATTCACATCTTCCTTCTACCAGATACCTAAGGATAACTGGTCAATAAGATCTCCTAATTCATGGGATCCCTGGGTGGCTCAGTTGGTTAAGCATCTGCCTTAGGCTCAAGTCATGATCCCTGGCTCCTGGGTTGGAGCCCCGTGTTGGGCTCCCTGCTCAGTGGGGAGTCTGCTTGTCCCTCTTCCTCTCCCCCTTCCCTGACTTGTGCACGTGCTCTCTCTTTCTCAAATAAGATCTTTAAAAAAAAAATCTTCTGAATCATAAATAGATCTTGAGTTTCCCTCCTTCTCATTCTACCTCATTCCCACTCTTTGACCTGGTTGAGGCTCCTAGCTGGTCTCCTTCCCTTCATTCTTGCCCCATTCCAATTCACCTACCATATCATCTGGATTTTTTTTTTTTCTAAAGGTACACCTAATGTGCCAATCCCCTGAAAATGAATAAACTTCCCACTGAGGGCTAATTTTCATTATCTAAAATTATACAATGAGGCAATATACTCATTGCTAAAAATAAATGAATATCTTCTTACTGTATTCATTACATTTGATTCTAAGATCTCAGGTTGTCTCCTGAACTTAAAGATACATTAATAAATATCTCCCCTAAAATTAGCTAATGAAAAATAAACATAGAAAGTATTCATAAGTTCCACTGAGTGTTAGGGAGTAACTATGAGCCTACATTATATAAATCTACATGATAAAAACAATTATCATGAGGAAAACAGCATGTACCCATAGAAGGCATTATAGAGAAGCATAAAATAAAATCCAAAGTGCCCTTCAAAATTATGTTAAATACTTATTTCATTTCATCTTATTTTCACAAAGGAGATAAAAGGCATGGCTTTTTCCAAAAGGGTATTTATTTATTTATTTATTCATTCATTCATTCATTCATTCATTCATTCTTCATTAAGCTCCATGCCCAAAGTGGGGCTTGAATTCATGATTCTGAGATTAAAAGTCACATATTCTATCGACTGAGTCAGCCAGGCACCCCCAACAGGTAACTTCCGAAAGAAAAAGAAATTTCTGGGGTGGTGGCTCAGTGGGTTGGCTCAGTTGGTTGGGTCCCTGCCTTTGGCTCAGGTCATGATCCCAGGGTCCTGCGATGGATCCCCATGCCAGGCTCCCTGCTCAGCGTTTCTGCCTCTATTGCTCCCCCTGGTTGTGCTTTCTCACTCTCTCTGTCAAATAAATAAAATCTTAAAAAAAAGAAATTTTTTAGGTAGCTTTATCTGTTCTGAGTGTGTAGAACTACGTTTCTCTTACAGAATTCAATAAAGTATAAATAAATTAATCCAACCATTTTACAACATTTGTTATGGACATAACTTTCCTTAATCAATAAAAATGCAGGAAAATGGGTAACTTTCTAAAATGTATCAGGCTTTTATTTTTATCATAAAGAAAAATGGAAGTTTATAACTGTACAATTATGTATGTACCTCTAAAATGCACTTAAAAATTATAAGATGTATGGTAATATTGTTGTTAGACTAAGATGTACCCTGGGACTTTTTAAAAACACTTTCTTCTTCAATATTAAAAATACCTGTATGTAAATATGTAACTAAAAAGGCTGATAACTTATTTTCTTTAGTGAATTTAAAATAGTTTAGTATCCCTAAGGCAGTCTTATTTTGTATAGCTAAATGTAAACTGAACAATAATTAGATTCACCATTTCCATGGCTTCGTAAGCAGAATCACCAGTATTGGAACACCTAGGTGGCTCAGTCCATTAAGCTACTGACTTGATTTCCGCTGGCTTGGGTCACGACCTCAGGGTCATGGGGTTCTGTGCGGAGTCTGCTTGTCCCTCTCCCTCCCCCTCTGCCCCTAGTCCTGCTCTCACTCACAATCTCTCTCTAAAATAAAATCTTAGGAAAAAAAAAAAAAAAAGAAACACCAGGATCTAGGAGTGTCTAGGAGTCCTAGTCAAATCCTTTGTTCTTTGCCAGAAAGGAGCCCATCATGGTGTTAAAATTTCAAAACTGTTGCTTTTTATAAAGTGATTATAGAAAAAAGAACTGTAGATTTAACAGAAGCCTTCTAGGTATGTTGGATTTTTGTTTGCAGAATTTTGGAAATTATGCTGGAGTTTGTTTTCGTTTCCTTTTGATTTAATGAATGTGTGTGTATAAATAGAGTTCTATTTTGAAAGCAGTTGATAAAGACATAGAGGGTATTTATGGTAACAGAAGAATAAGAACTTTACTGCTGGGCGATCCCATGGTTGTTCTGCCAAGTAGCTATAAACATGAATGGAATGATGATTTAAGTACAGACCTGCACTTCTGTAGGATAGAGGACTAAATAAGTTGATGTCAGGGATTTTTAAATCATTATCTGCTAACCTCAACATGCACTTTATAGAGTTTTTGCTTATTTAGGTTTTATTCATCAGTCTTTGTTTTTCAAAACCTGCAGTCTCCACAATAGTTTAAGCTGTTTAGTTAAGGATGAAGTCATCACACTTATTTTAGAATGTTTAATTTCAAGAATTATAAAGTGCTTATAGAATACTGTATTAAATTTGTTTTTAAATATTGTATATATATGTATATAATACATACAAATATGCACATTATCTGTACATATATGTAAACAACTATAAATATTGATTTGCTATTATGTTGATAGTTCAGAACTTAACATATCAAAGAACAATATTAGGAATATATACAGTTGCTAATGCAATATCCATTTCTGCTTACCTCTCTATAATTTTTCTTAAAAATCTAATTTGAAAAAAAAAAATCTAATTTGAGAGGAGGAGCTCATTTGAGTTCCTGCTATCCAAATTTGCCTTAATTATAGGCCATAAAAAGTTATCAATTATTTAATTTATTCATTCCAAATATTTTATCCAGCAGTCTATTGGAGTGGGTCAAAAGAGTCCATGAGTTTGACTGAATTTATGAGAGGAAAAAGAAGGTAATTACCAGAAACCTATCCTTCCAATGTCACATAATTCCGTTATATCCTTTGTTTCCTTTGAAACACAAACTCAACTACCATCTATCTCTCCTCCATCTAAGCCATTAATGTTTATGAAGGTCAGAATGGAAATATTATATATCATCTAGCTCTTATAATGCTACTAGGTCTCATAATGCTTTGCTCTCATTTTATAAATGGCAGGAAGTAATTAATTACAAATGTCAATATCATATGATTACAAGAAAATTTTCTTGAATCTGTGTTTTTTAAATGATTTTTAAATTAGGGCTAAGAGTTCCACTAAGCACCAAAGTTAATTTCATATTACTTTTTGGCTAGAATTTAAAGCAAATACACTCAAAAATGCAGATTAATATTTTGACCTCTTAAATATCTATACACACTCTTGTACTAGTGGAAGAGATTTAATTATTTACCAAAAACACCCACGTGCCTAATTTTTTAGCATGTCATTTTGTTTTTATTACTTTCAACTTTCATCACCTACTTGAATACTAAGTAACTTAGAAGATAAAATCTTGGATATTAATTCACTTGATTATTATTTCGCTCTTCTAGGTATCCAAAATCTAGATTTGTCAATCTATATACATTAATTGAGCACCTATTTCAATGAAGAGATAAACTCATAAATCATTAAAAGATCTTCCTCAACATATTAGTCTATACTGTTCATCACTGAGTGAGTACTTCCTAGGTAATATAAGGATGAGTGACTACCTACATGTAAGGTCTTTCAACTTCTCTTCTCTAGCTTCAAAATATTCTTTCATGCACAATTTTCCATCTTCTATGCTCTCAGAAAAGAATGGAATGTATCCAAAGCAAATCAGTAGACCTCAGGTTCCTACTCCAACTTATTATTTTGTATAAAACTTGCTTCATCTATCATTTTTCTTAGTCCCCTCTACCTACTTTCTGCAAAGGATGCAAATTTTTTTCCATCATTGGTTAATCTTCTCTGCCTCATTAGACCACTTCTAGGGTAGTGACCCTACCCCAGTCAATCAACATTCTTCATTTAACACTTTTACTCCCAATTGTACACCACTGAAATTGGTTTCTTACAAGTGAATAGCAAATGATCTCCTAAACTGTAAATTCAATAGCCTCTTCTCAAGCTCCTTAATAAACTTGTAGTTCCAACCCTTTCAGCCTTTCAGATAACACATCTCTTCCTTAGAATTTCTAACATCCTATTTTTTTCTCACAAATATTAAATCAACCCATCTATATTTTTTGGAAAGCCCACATTCTTTTCTTTCTATACTTTCTAATTCATCAATCTCACCTCATTAGATATTAGCATTATTTTCTTCAGATGGAGTTAAGGAGATTTTTTTTTTAATAAACCCAGCGGAAAAGGTGAGTTTGTAAAGATTTCTTGCTCTAAATTTAGGATTAAAAGTAGTCTAAGAAATGTTATCTTCAAAACCCTATGTCTGGGGTGCCTGGGTAGCTCAGTCATTAAGCGTCTGCCTTCAGCTCAGGTCATAGTCCCAGGGTCCTGGGATCAAGCCCCACATCGGGCTCTCTGTTCAGCGGGAAGCCTGCTTCTCCCTCTCCCACTCCCCTGCTTGTGTTCCCTCTCTCTCTGTGTCTCTCTCTGTCAAATAAATAAATAAAATCTTAAAAAAAAAAAAACCCTATGTCTTAAAAAGTGAGAAAGAAGTTGATATGCTAAATAAGAGTTCCCCAAAAACATAACCTTGAGTACACTTGTTGATATAGTAAATGCCGACAACATAAACTGAAGGTTAGTGATGGATATGATAGCCATTCCAAAGTCTTTCTACCCTTCTTTTCTATGTCTCTGTCTTCTCTGATTACTCTGTCTTTCTTCCAACAACCACAATATAAGCATCTCCATCAAATGGGCCTTAGCTTCTCCCTTGGCTATTATCCCATACTTAATAGACTTGCATGCTTCCTCCACCATCTCTGTGAAAATGACCTCCACATCTTAAATCTCTCTTCCCTGCATGTTCCAGATTCTCATTTTTAGTTGTCCACATGTCATGTCTACCTATCTATCCATAAGCACCTCAAATTCATTATTTCCAAATCCATTTCCATTATTCTATCTATCCTGACCCCAATCTGATTTTTTCTTGATATAATGTTTCTTAGTTTTACTGCCATGTTCCCAGTCATGTGAATTTAGAAAATGTTGAAGTGATATTTGCCTTTGCCTTTTCCTCAACTTTCTCAACAAATCAGGTGATGATTTCTTTAGTTTCTACCTTTATATTTCATCTTGTGTCAACTCTGTCTATTCCATTCACCCAGCCAAAAACTCACTCCCAGTTTTCCTTTCGGTAATTGTGTCTTAATTTAGCACATGGCTCTCAGTATGATGTCTCTCTGACCTGTGCTGCACAGATGTTCTGAACTAATACTAAAACTTAATTACAATTATAGAACTCTCATGTTCAACATCCTCCATCAAATTCCCATTATATGTTGCTATACAAGGCCCTCACAATACTGTGCCAAATTTTCCCAACCAATATTTTTTCAGATGCCCCCCAAAATTCTGCCCAAACTTAAATATTTATTATTCTTCCAATTTTATATGCACATGACTTTTTTTATGCCTTTGTTAATTCTATAAATCCCTAGTGTCTTATCTTTTCATCTTTCCTTATTGAAATCACTGATTCAAGGACTCTGCTCTGCTTAAATCAGTCAAGTATTTTCATCCTATGATATGACATCTCTCTACCCCCATGGGACATGATTTGCACCTCACTGGAAGTACCTACTGTTCTGTTTTGTATTATTATTTTCTGCATAATTTTCTCTTCCTTATCCCCCTTTCTAGATGGAAACTCATTGAGAAAAGAACAATGCACAGTATGGGGCTCTTCATCAAATACAGACTCAATAAATATTTGTTAAATTGTGTTAGCCAGACAAAGTCTCACCAAAGATTAAATAATCCATTAAAATAATTCCTAACAGATATGTTTTTGCTCCCTCAATGTTTTTTGTACAGATCAGGAAAAGAGGTTAAGAACAATTAAAAGCAAGATCATTCCATTTGCTTGCCTCACATAAGCATGTATATAATAGGTAAGTTAACCCACAGGAATTAGTGAAATATTTTTAAGCCACCCAGGCAAACATTACTATACAACTACAGATTTTTATCACATACCACAGAGGCCCAAAATAATTAAAGAAGTTTAAGAAGGACTTGCTTTACCCCAGAGTATAAATTATAAATAGAGGAATACTGGGTTAATGCTAGTAATGTGTTCTGTCAGCCAAAAACTTCTAATTAAAATAACTTACCTTATAACTGAGATAACCAAGTAGTATTGTTTCAAATAAACTTATCAATGCCACTGAAACCTGAAAAAAAATTGTACCTCAATGAGAAAATGCAACAGAATTTTAAAAATATATTCATGATTATAAAACTATTAACTTTATGTACATATATGTGTCTATGTATGTATATATTTGTATAATATACAGATATACATATAAGGAGGTATTATGTGGCACTGTAACCTCTCTATACAGGTGGCAGTTTGTTCTACAAGTTAGTTTTATATTTCTAATACTCCTTAATAAATATTTTTTATTATCTCAAATATAAATGTGGGATTAGAATAGTCAGACTGGCTGGAGTTTATATGATATGTAGAGAATGTTCTTTTGTGTATGTTCCTAATATGCACAATCACACATAGCTGCCCCAGCACAAATACTACCCTCTCCCAACAACAGCTCCACCACCTCTAGAACATCTACCAAAGACAGCAGTTCCTTTCAGAAAATAAAAGAATGGAAGCTTCGAGTTGAGAGATACATTCTCTCTCTCACCTGCCTCAAACAAAATGAAACAGCAACATCCTTAACACTAAACAAAATAGTCCAGGTCAACACTTCCAGATACTTTGAGATTTTATTTGAATGGACTTCATAAACAATTCCTCTTTCACAGCTGGAAGAGCATGTCCTAGACAAGCTTCCACTTTCTCTACATTTGCTAATATATATACAATTTCTGCTGCTGAACTACCAAAAAGCTATGATTGCAACAGAAAAGGTAACTAGAAAAAATATCCAAATTATTTTGTATTAAGTACTCTCAGCACTTTGGGGTAGGTGAATAGAAGCAAAATAAGCAAGCATAAACAAGAAATGACTCTATAGATAACAAATATATTTGTTTACAGATTTTGAGACTTAAGACAATCGCATAAGAAAGGCAGATACCCTGGAATTTTAAATTTTAACTCCTGTTGGAATGAAAACTTTGACTCAAGTGAATATTAAAACAGGACAATAAAGAAGCATATGAATGCATGGCAATATAATTAAAATATGTTCAGAAGTACATATGGAAGCCAGGCATTGTTCTGATATAAAATGCACACCTCTTAGATGTTCTCCACAAGTCATTTAAATCATAATCATTCATGCTTTTTTTCTATAAGTAGGGTTAGAGGGTCTCTAGAACATTTGTAGCATGGATTACTCAAAATCCTATTTGAAAATGAACATTATTATTATTGTAAAATATCATTATCAGATAAAACCAATTTGAATAGATCAAAATGTATTTCAAGGCGATATATGACTATTCTTAAAAATATTAACTTACTTTAAATGTGTATCTCACTGAAAAATAATATAGGAATCAAGCTAGAAATTAAAAGACTGCATTTTTTGTGAACACTTAAATATTTGAAAGGGTATTTGTAATTAACAACATTGCAATGCAAATCAGTATAAAAAAATTAAATGCAACTTGACTTCAAAAAAGTATGAAATATCCAGACATAGTAAAAACTTGATTTCATTGTTATGATTACAATGCATACATAATTAAAATAATCCGTTATAACATTTAAAATGTACAGACTTCACAATCCTCATGACTTTAAAAAACAAACCAAACACTTGATTTTAAAGTATTTTAAAGGCTTTTTATAAACAGTCAGTTTTAGAGTCTTTCCATTACTTCCATGATTCAACTGTCTTCCAAGCAGTAACTTTTGACCTTTTTATCTTAGTGACTGTATTCTTTAAATAACTTACTTTTGAAAAATAACAAAATAAAAAGTATCTGTAAGAGACAGGAGTAGAGATAGGAACATGTAAAAAGTTTGCTGGGCATAAAATTCAACAGAAAAAGGAGCAAAGAAGAGGTATAGAGGACTCTAGGGAACACCCCAACAATATAATTCAGACATGTTCCCTCTCATATTTTCTTACTCTTTCCTCAGGACTCCTTTTATGCCAGAACATACTTTTTGTTTTATTTACAAAATTATCTGTTTAGGGACCAAGCTCTTGCTCTTGGTAATATGAGCCATTCATTCACTTGTTTAATGCATTTAATAATTATTTATTGAGATTCTACCATGTTCCAGACACTGCAGATATAGTAAAAGAGCAAACATGGTTATGGGCTTTTGATTAATTTTTCAAGGATTACATAAGATGAATACCTAGAGTCATTTGGGGAACTTGTGGTGCCTTAACACACTGGTTTACTCTTTTTTTCTCCACACCCTCAAAAGCTTTCTGAAGTCTAATCCTGATCAGAAGGAAATTCTCAAAAAGTAGAATGCAGGGCTCAGGCAAACATGAAGATAGGGGGAAAAAAACAGTTGTCTAAGACATGCATCAAGATTAATAAGCAATAAAACAAACTCATTTTTAATATCAACAGTTTTCTCTCCAATAGTACTCATCTATGAAATAAGAATAAATCCAGAAATAGAGGGGTAAAACAAAATTGTACATAACCTGTAAGCCCCATAAAGGTAGACTTCTGTTCACCCAAAAGATATGAGACCTATAAAAAAAAATATTAGTTTTTAAAAACATGAAAAAAGCATTCATTTTAAAATTTCAACTGAAGTTGGAAATATTTAAATAATGCTGCATTAAAAGGCAATAAAATATCAAAATTGAAATTAGAAAAGCTTTATATTGTTTCAGTTTTCTTTTTGATAATATCCACTTCTATTCCAGGAATAGAAAATGGTTTATTTCTAAACCTTTTCTAATTTTGTTTTTATTCTCATGTTAATAAGGAAAGAAAAGATAATGGGCCCTTATCTAAAGAGTGATTATGGCAAGACAGGAAAACTTCAAACCATTTACATGTCAATTCTCCACTGAAAAGTCACTTAAAGGTCTTCCATAAACTCAAAGATTTCATTATTTTTAACACTGCTAATATTTTGGCAATACAAAGTCAACAGTATAAATAGAATAAAGTGAGTAACTCATAGAGCACATTAATATTTCAGATTCAGGTTTGTATAAAACATTATACTACCAAGAAAATCCGTACTAAGGTTAGCATAAAACATTATGCAGAACAGAGTGACTGTCCTTAAATATCTCCTAAAAATCATATCATCCCTGATGTTAAAAATTATTTCTACTCTGCAAAAAAACACCATACACTTCTAATGTAGCTACTAGTTATAATTTTTTTTTAAATACGCTCCACACCCAACATAAGGTTGAACCTACTACCCCAAGATTAAGTCACATGCTCTCCTGACTGAGCCAGCCAGGTGCCCCCACTAGTTATAATTTTTAATTCTTTATACCCTACCATTGTCTACATTATTTTGCATACAGTTGATTCAAATGAGAGATCATTCACAGCAATATAATCTACTCATGAAACAATGAGAATAGTTACATTATGCTGCCCCAAAATTGCAAATAAAAAAAATAACAGGACAGAACAAAGCCTAGTCGCTCTTTATAGTTATGAAGTATTAGAGGAGTCCCATAAAATATCAAGTGTATTTTTAAATCTTTAAGTTATTTCTTTTTGGTAATATGTTAAATAATAATAAAGAGCAATAAACTTTCTAAAATTCTAGTTTTAAAAAAATCGTAAACTTTAAAATAATATTCAAAGAAACTACCTACTATCTTAAACTGAAGTACTGTATAATTCCAGAATGTCACATCTACCTGGACAACTGATCTCTTCAATTGCTCCAAACCAAACCTATGACCTTTCTCTCAAAAACTGGTCCTCTCTGGGCGCCTGGGTGGCTCAGATGGTTAAGCGTCTGCCTTCAGCTCAGGTCATGATCCCAGGGTCCTGGGATCGAGTCCCGCATCAGGCTCTCTGCTCCTTGGGAGCCTGCTTCTCCCTCTGCCTCTCTCTCTGTCTCTGTCTCTCATGAATAAATAAAAAAAAAAAAACAAAAAACTGGTCGTCTCCATTTTGCACCTCTCACCAAATGGCACCAAATTCCACCGTGTCTGGTTACCCAAAAACTTAGGCATCATCGTAGATTCTTTCCTCTCCTGTATTTGCAAATATTTAATACATTAGTCATCAAACCTTTTCAATTCTTCCCACCAAACATCTGTAGAATGCATCTACCTCTCTTCATCTCTACTACCACAACCACCTCAACTAAACTACCATTTTTTGCAAATGGGATCCTTGCAAAAGCCTACCAACTAGGAACCTAAACTTCTTTTTGCCTTCTACATTTTTCCTCCAAATTACAACTACACAGATGCCTTCTAAATGTGATTTAGATCACATCACCCCACTGTGTATTGGCACTACACTTCTGTTAGAATAAAGACCAAAAACTCTTAAATGGCATTATTAAACTTACTCAATTGTGACATGATCCTTCCTATCTCTGCCTTTTCTACATGATCTCTTCCCTTATCATGGACTCTCAGCTCAACTCTCAAGGAAACCTTCCTTGAAGCAGCCACTTGATCAATGTAGTCAACTAATCTCTTAGGCAATGTCACTCACCACACCTCTTCTGCCATCTATGTTGGTTGTAACTTTACTTTTATTTGCATATGTATTTCTTTAATAGTTATCTTCTCATTAAACTGCAAGTTTTCCTAAGATGAAATAGTATGTCTATTTTACTCACCATTATAGTCCCAATGTCTTTATGAGTACACACCTATAGTGAGTTAGGCATTCAATATAAACAAATGGATGGTGCCATAAAGGCAAAAATATGGCCGATGAGTTCAGCAACACTGTCCTTTCCAAAACACATCTCTTATATTCTCAGCAACAAGATGGGTAAGAATGAAGAGGGATATGGACATTTTTCATAGATAAAGATGATGTGCTATAAAAACTACTAAATAATTAAGTAAATAGCAATCTCTGAAAAATTATAAAATAAATTGTGAATCAGAAGTTTAAGAGCATTTTTTCAAAGAGAAATTAATACTTAATATAGAGGCACTAAAGCTCGTTATCAAACAAACAGCATTTTCTTTGGACTGGGATGTTATTTTATTTTGACAGGTCTTAAAATACTACAGGTATTTAAATTTAAATAAGACTTTGAAGAAAAGCCTTTTCTTAGACAAGGCCATGTCATGTGAAATAGGCTTCATAATCCTTAAAAAACATTTCTGCATGGGGCACCTGGGTGGCTCAGTCATTAAGCATCTGCCTTAGGCTCAGGTCATGATCCCAGGGTCCTGGGATTGAGTCCCACGTCCAGCTCTCTGCTCAGAGGGAAGCCTGCTTCTCCCTCTCCCACTCCCCCTGCTTGTGTTCCCTCTCTCGCTGTGTCTCTCTCTGTCAAATAAATTTTAAAAAGTCTTTAAAAAAACATTTCTGCAAAACTGTAATATATAAATTGCATGTGTGAAGTGAGGTCTCCAACAGAAAGTCATCTTTTCCACCAAACTGGATAAATATATAGAAGAATAACGTATCAATTCTAGTAAAAAGCCAGTGCCCCAACTCTTCTTCATAAAATGAACTTATCATGAAAAAAGAATGTAGGATCTGATCTGCACATTTCTAGATCACCTCCAAAACAAAGAAGAGAGAAAACAAACTGGCAACCAGACCATAATTCCAAATGCAGCTTCAAGCCCACTGACAAAAATGCATTACAAGGAAAGAATATCTATACAGGAATCTTTACTGTAGCAGGAAAGGAAGTGGAAGAGAATTAAAGTAGCCTCATGATCAACAATAGAAAAAAACATGAAAATGATAAAAGTCATCGAAAAGATGATGCTTAGAATATTGACCTAACTACATCAGTACGAGCATGTTATGTATACATATTTACACAGAGAGAATTTACAAAGATTGGTCATCAAAGTACTGTAGGTACTTATTTCCAGACATTGATATTTTAGGCAATTTTTACTTCCTTTCCTTGCCATACATATTTATATAGTAATAATCATGAACTAACTATAAAATCCTGGAAGATAAAATAAGCTTCACTTTTGTTCATTATAAAAATAAAACAACAAAAGCAAACATAAAAACAAAATGTATGGGATTTGGTTTTTCAGACTGAACTAGGTTTATAGATAAAATCCACTCTTGAAGCATCATTATGAAAACTGGAAGAACCATATCAAACCATGGAAGTTACGGCAAAAATTAAATATAGGAAGTCGGTGACCTGTAGCCTCAGCCACTTTTCACAGCATGCTTATTTATGGCTTCTCCAAAAGGTAAGAACATAGTGCTAAAAAATGTCAGAGAAGCTTTAGCAGCTGAGGCAGAAGTCCAGGGGTGAATATGTTAACCAGAAGAATAAAGCATTTGCTAAATACATGAACGTCATGGGGTAAATATGTGGGGCATAATTTATATGAAAGGACCTTTGACTCACAAACTCAAGATGAACACTGATTGTTCTCCAAGAAAACAATTGCAGCTCATATTGTATTAACAAAAGTATAATACCCCAAACCAGGGTGGAAATGATAAAACTCTCCTAACCATAACAAATACTGAGAACTGAGTACTAGGTATGGTACTAGGCCCACATCTCAAAGACATATAAAATTTAGTGTGTGTCCAAAACCAAGGAGACCACAATACTGATGCATAGTAGAGTCTTGACAATATATTAGGAAGATTTTTCAATAACTGATTCCTTTCAAAACACTAGATATACTTCGTACCAGGTTAGACAGCCAGCTGTGAGGAGTATTGCAGGGAAGACTAAATCCTACTCTCTAAGAGACTGGACTTTAAGAGTCTTTCCATCCCATGTGCACTGGCTGAAGCTTTCTATCAACACTCCTCTCCCCTCTCCATGGTATAGAGTTGAGTGCAGAAAGGTACTCTTCAGCTAAAGGCTACATTTCTCAGCCTTTGTGTGAAAGTATGGTGATATGACTGATTCTCACATGAGATCTGAGAATAAAATGCAAGTAAAAGTGATGCTTGTCATTTGTTGCCAATAATTTCAAGTATATATATATATACCTTCTCCATGCTCTGTTTACCTTTCCCAAAGCTGTTTGCAGAGGATGTTTAGGTCTTAGACAGCACATAGACACAAAATAGAAGTGGTTTTCATACATAATAGTGTACTTCCATGTTACAGAGTGTGTGCATGCATGTGTGTGTGAATCACCCAAACACAGAAAAGATCTACAGTAAGAACACACCAGCATTAGACTCCAGTAAACAAAAAAATTCTTTCAAATTTTTGATATTATATGTTAGAGCACTTGGTGCTACTTTAATCTATACTGTAGCCAATATACATGAGAAAAGAAAAGGTCTACGTTGTAACATTCCTTCCAATTGGTCATCAAATATTAAAAAGATATTGTGGGGGTGCCTTTGTGGCTCAGTCAGTTAAGTGTCTGACTTGCATTCAGGTCATAATCTCAGGATCCCAGGGTCAGTGGAACCCCCGGTCCACTGGGCTCTATGCTCAGCGGGGATTCTGTTTCTCCCTCTCCCTCTCCCCCCCGCTCACTTGTACGCACGTGCTCTCTCTCTCTTTCTCAAATAAATAAATAAATAAAATCTTTAAAAATATATATAGTAAAAGATTTCTCCTTTTGATAACTATTACCCTAAAGAAGAAATAATCTTTAAAATGTGAACGTCACCTGAATATTTGTTGCTCTATTAGGCACTGATTTTCAGTGTAAATTCAAATACCATACAATATAAGCACATTCATGTGCTTCTTACCTTGTCCCTATGACTTGATGTTAAAAACTAATAATCACTTCCACAGTTTTTAAAGTGCAAGGAGATACATTCGTTTTGACACACAGTGAAGAACTGTAAGCACCAGCAGGCAATGAGTCAATGCTGATGGCTCATCTCTCAGTGAAATTCATAAGCAACATGCCAGAGGTATGTTTCCTTTGCTAATGCCTTTAAATCATTTACTACAAACCGTGTACATGTATTTACACAGAGAGAATTTACAAAAGATTGGTCATCAAAGTACTGTAGGTACTTATTTCCAGATGTTGATATTTTAGGCAATTTTTACTTCCTTTCCTTGCCATAGGTATTTATATAGTAATATATAGTAATAATCCCTAGCCAAGCATTTGTCATTTGTGCAATTTTATACACTAACAATAATATTTTTTTTCATATCCTCAGTTTGTCCATACTTGCAACATTTTCCTATCAGTTTTGACTCTAAAGGGGCTTAAAAATAAAGCAAAGCAGCACAAACTATCCACAGCTTTATTATGTCAGAAGCTCTAATTAAATAAATCTCTTTGCTGAATTAGCTTCATTATTTTAAAATAGAGCCTGTGCCCATAAAGTCCACTTCTGTTTTTCATTAACCAATACTGCATTGACTATGGGAACTGAACAGAACATTGTATTCAAAATGGAGCCACAAGTTATGTTGTTATGTTTTTTAATTGCAGTAATCTGATTTTTAAATTTATATCCTCTATAATTATGGCTAAGTATTCTCAGTAATATGACATAGAAGTTAATTGTAGGAAACTTTGTTCCCTTAATGTTTTTCAAATAATATAATTTTACTCTGCCATCATCCCCAATGCCCCTTCACCCTTAGAGAAATTCTATCATGTCTCATTTTATGATTTTCAGGTCTCTCTAATGTACATTTTATTTATAAATCACCAAGTTTTAATAACTATTCTGGTATGTGTTTAGAAAGAAGTGCAGCATGAACCATTTTTAATAATACATAGACAGAAAAATGTAATAAATGTAATATGCACTAGCATCTCTAGCCAGTGGTCTTCAATCATCTTGATTGTGCAACATCATCAATAAAACTGTTGAACATAATTTCATTAACTCAACAACATTCACTGACCCACGAAGTCCTACACTAAGTATGAGAGCTACAGAGGCAAATGGAACATGGTCCTTGCCTTCCATAAGCATATAGAGAGAACAGAGAAGTAAATAGTAAAATCAAGGGCAATGAGTTAAGTGTTGGGACAGAAGTATGCAGGGGAGGTTCAGAGAATCCCCAGAGGCCACTCCTAACTCATAAATTAGGCTATAATCATGATGTCAGGTAAGAATTTCAGATAAGGTATTATACAAGAAATTGTTACCCTGAAGGTCCGGAAGTCCTGAGGCAAGTTAAAAAGGAGTAGGGAGTGAGGAACAAGAATGGAAAACAGAGATCAAGAAGACAGAGCAGAATATCCCAAGGGCCAGAGATAATGGAGAGCAGAATATGTATAAGTGGCTTCAGGTAGGTCAGAATGGCTGGATGGCAGGTTGGTGAGGTAAAATAAGCACAAGTCAGATTATAAAGGACCTTCATCTATTCAGTTTTTCACTCGCTCATTTAATAAATAAGAACTGAGCATCGAATTTGTGCCAGGTTCTGAGAATTCAGATAACAAGCTATGCCCTCATGGGATAGCCACTGCAAACCCCATGGAATATACAGAAAACATAACAAACAAGTAAACTATGTACAATATACAAAAGAGATAAAAGCAATGGAAAAAAGTTAAAAGGGAAAAGAAAAAAGAAAAAAGTATTTGAAGGAGTCTTGTGAGGAGAATACAATTTTAAACAGGATATTTAGGTAAAGCTTCACTGAAAATACAATTTTGAGTAAGATCTGAGGAAGTGTGCCTTATGTTATCTGATGGAAGAGAATTCCAGACAGAGGGAACAGCAGGTAAGAAGGCCCTGAGCCAGGATTGTGGCTGGTATATTCCAGAAACAGAGAAGAGGCCAATGTGGCTGGAGCAAAATGGGTGGTGGATGAAGAGGAGGAGGTGAAGTTACAGAGAAACAGGAATTCTCACAGCCATGGTAAGCAGTACAGCATTTCAAGCACAGCTGTGTAAATATCTGACTTAGACTTTAAAGGAATACTGTCTGCTATATTAAGAATAAACCAAAGGGGAGCAAAGGCAGAATTAGCAGGACTAATTAGAATGGCTACTGCAGTACCCAGGTGACAGAAGGTGGCTTGTGCCAGGATGGCAGCACTGAGAAGTGGTTGTATGCTGGATGTATTTTCAAAGTAGAAATGACAGAATTTTCTAAGGGGTTTTTGCATATGCTGCAGAGTGTGAGACCAAAAGAGAAGTTAAGAATAACTCTAAAGCATTTGGCCTGAGCAACTGTTAGGTTGGAATTTGGTTCAGCTGAAATGTGGAAAGCTGAGAGTAGAGCAGGGTTGGGGGAAGGACAGAGTTGTCACATGTTGAGATGTGGAAGAGCACAGAAGAAGCAGACCAGAACATGGCAAGTTTGAAATGCCTATTAAACATCCAAGTAGAAAGGATGAATATGCAGTTCAAATGGGGGAAATGGGAAGGTGCTGGCTTCCTGTAGTCAGTGATTTAAACAGGGATGAAAGGCATAAAAAGATTAGAGCTGGGGTGCCTGGGTGGCTTACTTGGTTAAGCAGCTGACTCTTGGTTTTGGCTCAGGTCATGATCTCGGGGTCCTGGGATCCCCACATCTGGCTCCACACTCAGCAAGGAGTCTGCTGGAGATTCTCTCTCTCCCTCTCCCTCTGCCCCTCCTGCTGCTTGTGCTCTCTCTCTCTCTCAAATAAGTATATAAATAAATCTTTAAAAAAAAAAAAAGATAAGTGCTGAAGGCCTCAAAGCAAAGGGCAAATATGAAAAAATTTCTGCTTCTCTGTATGTAAGGTAGGAATAATATGATTAAGTGTATGCTGAAGGAAATAACATAAATAAAACAACTAGTCCAATGCCAGAAAATAGCAAGAATTTCAAAATATACAACCTTTCACAGGCTGAAAATTCCCTAAGGGTAGTGAGTGTTCCTTTTCTTAGTTATACCTTGACTCATAGCAATATAAATACATGCTAAGTATTCAATAAAGATATAGCAAAATAGACATAATTATATTTCATTAAATGAATTAAAATTTTATAAAGAATTATCACATAAATTATTACATGATAAAGTTTCACTTGATAATCTTTAACCCTTTAATAAATAGAGAATAATTTTCTGTCTAAACAAGCTGAGGAGTAACCAATTCATTTAAATGCATATTATACTATCACTCTCCATTTTACTTTGATCTTTTTTATTTCTTAATTTTCTTAGAGCAACTCCACATGCAAAAATAACTACAAAAGTTAGCCATCAAATTTGTCTTGTACTTTGAAAATTATTTTAAATTTAGTAGGCTAGACAGGAACCCAAAATGGTGATGAATTAGAAATTATTACATAGCCAGTTCCCTTACCTACTACTTCCACCAAAGGATAGATCCTAAAAGGGTAAATGTATAAATGAACAGAAATGTAATTTAATAAAAGCAACATGATAATGAATGTAAAAATAGGTTAAAATAAGTCAGTAAGTCATTTAACTCAAATAAGATAAAGAGCTACACAAGCTAAATCTGAAACTTAAGATAGTCATGCATCCCAATAAATGCTGGAGTGTTTCAAGAGTTATAACTAGATTTTTGTTGTTGTTGTCATTGTTTTGTTTTAGGTTTTGATTTTTGGTTATTTTTAGATTCCATATATCATTTTCTAACTTATTTCACTTAGCATAATGCCCTCAAGGAATCTTTAAAAAAAAAAAGGTAACATCCAGTGAAACTGGAAATACTTATAAAGCTGGTATACAAAAGAGTATACCTTTTTGGTGTATATGTAAATCAAGAACAGAAAGTTATGTGGGTCTTTAGAGAGATTAACCCATATTAAACAATTACTTAGAGTACTTTGGTTAGCAATAAAAATGATATGGGTTGGTGTCCAGTATTAGCATTAGATAAGTAGATAAGAAAAGAAGAAATGTTTATTTTTTTACTAGAGTGCTATTTTTTTAAGCATATTTATTTATTTAAGCAATCTCTATACCCAGCATGGGGCTCAAACTCATGACCCTGAGATCAATACTTGCATGCTCTTCTGACTTACCCAGCCAGAAACCATAAGAAGAGATGTTTAAAAAAAGAACTTACAAGGATTATGTTCATTTATTAACTGAAAGCCAGATCAATTTAATTGTGACAAACCCCTAAAACATCCTTAAGAAAGTGAATTCCATAGACCATCCTTTAAAATTATAATACAAAGGGAAGGAGTCAAGATGGTGGAGAAGTAGGAGAACCCTGGGCTTTCCTCCTCCCTTGAACACAGCTGTATTGAGGTCAGATCACTTGGAACACCCAGGAAATCCATCTGGGAACTGGGAGAAGTTGGTCACAGTTGGAGACACAACTGGTCACAGTTGGAGGGAGACAGCATGCCAGGTGCCAGGTGCGTGGAAGTGAATTGGATGAGAGAAAAACTGCAGTGCCACAAAGGGAAGGAACCCTTTCTTCAGAGAGAGAAAAGGGGAAGAAAGAAAGAGGGATTGAGTGTGCAACCTTGAGTTTGCACAAGACGAAAACTTCTCTGGACCATGGATTGGGAGCGGGGGTACTGAGTGTCACAGTAGAGGGGGGGGTAGGTCCCCACAATGCCAGGTCCTTTAAGATTTGGAGTCTTGAATCCCAGCTGTGAACCAAAGATAAAATGCAGGGGAGCTGTAGGACCAGGCACAGACCTCACTATTCTGTGAGGGCTTCCTAAACAGCAGGGAGTGTGGGATCCCCTGTCTGGGATGAGAGAATGTCGTGGAACCATTTTCCCCATCGCCACCAACATGTGGAACTTCAGAGAGCAACACAGTGGCCCCCAGTGGAGGCGGGATGTGCTTACACCAAACCCTGCCCCCCTGTGCCTGGCAAGTGCATATTTCCTGGGATAGGACTGACTCTGAGCCAGTGCAGCAGGCGTCTCCCCCAGAATAACACTCACCACAGGCAGCACCCGACATGCACCAAGTTTACTGATCACTCTGCAGTTTCTGCTGGAAATAGGACCAGGCTTTGTTGTTGTTTTTTCCCCCTTTGGAATCAGGCTTATAGTTTTTTGTTTGTTTGTTTGTTGATTTTTCATTTCCTTTTCTCTTTTTTTTTTTTTTTTGGTTAGGCATTGTTTTTCTTTTTTTCTTTTTTCCAGACTTATGTTAACAAGCAAATCAAAGCACATCTATTTAAAGGTCCAATCACTCCCCACTGCAAGCAAGGAGGAACTCTGTAGAGGACTGACCAATGGTAAAGAGCAGACAAACTGCAATAGCAGAGTGCACATGCACATGCATACACCAGAAACACTTCCTGAAGTGCCAGGCCCTGGAGAGTGTATGACCCCTTTTTAATGTAGCATTACTCTCAGGTGCAGGACACATAACAAGCTTTCAAAACACACAAAAGACAGAAACTTAGACCAAATGACAAGATGGAGGAATTTTCCCCAAAAGAAAGGTCAAGAAGAAATCATAGCCAGGTACTTCCTAAAAACAGATATACACAATATATCTGAACAAGAATTTAGACCAACAGTCATAAACTACTAGCTGGGCTTGAAAAAAAAGCATAGAGGATACCAGAGAAATCCTTGATGCAGAGATAATAGACCTAAAAACTAGTCAGGCTGAAATAAAAAGTGCTATTAACTGAAATGCAGAACCGACTGGATATAATCACAATGAGGATGGAAGAAGCAGTGGAGAGAATAGGTGATACAGAAGATAAAACTATGGAAAATAATGAAGCTGAAAAGAAGAAGGAAAGAAAACTACTAGATCATGAAGGTAGATTTAGGGAACTCAGAGATTCCATTAAGTAAAATATTATCCATATCACAGGAGCCCCAGAAGAAGAGCAGAAAAAGGGGGCAGAAGATCTACTTGAACAAATTTTACCTGAGAATTTCCCAAATCTGGGGAAGGAAACAGGCATTCAAATCCAAGACGAACAGAGAACTCTCCTCAAAATAACAAAAACAGGTCAACACTGCAACATATCATCGTGAAACTTGCAAAATACAAAGATAAAGAGAGAATTCTGAAAGCAGCTAGGGACAAAGGTCCTTATCCTACAAGAGAAGACACATAAGGTTAGCAGTAGACCTTGCAGGCCAGAATACTTCATCCAGCAAGGCCGTCATTCAGAATAGCAGGAGAGATAAAGAGTTTCCAAGACAAGGTTTTTGAAAGATGGAGGAGGAGTAGGGGACCCTATTTCAACTGGTCCCCGGAATTGAGCTGGATATCTACAAGACCACTCTGGGCACCCACGAAACCAGCCTGAGATGTAAGAAGATCTGGACCTCTACAAATGGAATATCGCAGGCAGCTGATTTTGACGTCCGAAAGAGGGAGCCGTGATTCCCCCGGCAGATATCGGAGGACAAACGGCAGCAGGGGGGTGTCTGACCATGGGGATCCTACACCACCGGTGAGTGACAGCCTCGCATGCTGCAGACGGGGCACAGACTCGTAGACCGGTAGCAGCAGGGAAAGGACCTCAGGGCAGCCCTCCAGGGCGGGAACCCGCAGCAACAGGGTCGCACCTGAACTGCTGCTCACCCGGACGGAAACCTGGAGCAGCGGGGTCGTGCATGCGAACTGGGAGCGGCTGGCAGTTTTAGAAGCACAAAGGGCAGAGAGGTGCCCAGACCTGGGGGCAGGACTGGGAGCACTGCAGAGGGGCACACAACCCAGGACGCTGTAGTTAATAGCAGCACGGACAGAAACGGAGACAGTGTGGCCTGAGAGCTCACTGAAGAATACATTGCGATCTCTCTGCTCTGAGGCAGAGGGTTGGAAATGGTCTCTTCTGCTCTGACTCACGGAAGAGATGCAGAAAGCTGCCAGAGAAAGAAGCCAGAGAACAAAAGCCCCCAAAACTGATTCCCACTGAGCCCATCCCCCACCACAGGGGCACAGGGCAACTCTGCCCAAACACAGTTGCCTGAGTAACAGCACAGCAGGCCCCTCCCGCAGAAGACAGGCAGGGAAAACAAGAGGCCAGCAACCCTAAGGTCACAAGAAAACAGGTGCATCTTGCTTGGGTTCTGGTCAATAATTTCGACTCTATACATTCCCTCAAACACCCATCAACAGAATGACTAGGAGGAGGAGCCCCCAAAATAGAAAAGACTCAGAGATTATGACTTATGCTGCAGATTTACAAATGGATGCAGATATAACCAAGAAGTCGGAGATGGAATTCAGGCTAGCAATTGTGAAGACAATGGCTAGAATGGAGAAATCAATTAATGGCAACATAGAGTCTCTAAGGGCAGAAATAAAAGGGGAATTGGCAGAACTTAAAAATGCTATCAATGAGATCCAATCCAATCTAGATAATCTAACAGCTAGGGTAACTGAGACAGAAGAGAGAATAAGCGACCTAGAAGACAATATAATAGATAAAAAGGGAAAAGAGGAGGCCAGGGAAAAACAACTCAGAATCCATGAAAATAGAATCAGAGAAATAAGTGACACCATGAAGCATTCCAATGTCAGAATAATTGGAATTCCGGAGGGAGTGGAGAGAGAGAGAGGACTAGAAGATGTATTTGAGCAAATCGTAGCTGAGAACTTCCCTAATCTAGGGAATGAAACAAACATTCGCATCCTAGAGGAAGAGAGGACCCCTCCTAAGATCAAGGAAAACAGGCCAACACCCTGGCATGTAATACTAAAACTTGCAAATCTTAGAACCAAGGAAACCATCTTAAGGGCAGTTAGGGGGAAGAGATTCCTTACGTACAGAGGGAGGAACATCAGAATAACGTCAGACCTATCCACAGAGACCTGGCAAGCCAGAAAGGCCTGGCAAGACATATTCAGGGTACTAAATGAGAAGAACATGCAGCCAAGAATACTTTATCCGGCAAGGCTTTCATTTAGAATGGATGGAGAGATGCAGAACTTCCACGACTGGCAGAGACTGAAAGAATATGTGACCACTAAGCCGGCCCTGCAAGAAATATTAAGGGGGGTTCTATAAAAGGAGAAAGACCCCAAGAGTGATATAAAACAGAAATTTACAGGAACAATCTATAAAAACAACGTCTTCACAGGCAACATGATGACAATTAATTCATATCTTTCAATAATCACTCTCAACGTGAACGGCCTAAACACTCCCATAAAACGGCACAGGGTTGCAGATTGGATAAAAAAGACAGGACCCATCCATATGTTGTCTACAAGAGACTCATTTTGAACCTAAAGATATATCCAGACTGAAGTGAAGGGATGGAGATCCATCTTCCATGCCAGCGGACCTCAAAAGAAAGCTGGGGTAGCAATTCTTATATCAGACAAATTAGATTTTAAACTAAAGTCTGTAATAAGAGACACAGAAGGGCACTATATCATTCTTAAAGGGTCTACCCAATAAGAAGATCTAACAATTGTAAATATCTATGCCCCCAACATGGGAGCAGGCATCTATATAAGCCAACTGTTAACCAAAATAAAGAGTCATATTAATAAAAATACGTTGATCATAGGAGATCTCAATACTCCACTCTCAGCAATGGACAGATCATCTAAGCAGAAAATCAAAAAGAAAACAAGAGCTTTGAATGATACATTGGACCAGATGGACCTCATAGATATTTACAGAACATTCCACCCTAAAACAACAGAATACTCATTCTTCTCGAGTGCACATGGGACTTTCTCCAGAATAGACCATATACTGGGTCACAAATCAGGTCTCAACCGATACCAAAAGATTGAGATTATTCCCTGCATATTCTCAGACCACAATGCTCTAAAACTGGAACTCAATCACAAGAAAAAATTTGGAAGAAATTCAAACACTTGGAAGCTAAAGACCACTCTGCTCAAGAATGTTTGGGTCAACCAAGAAATCAAAGAACTTAAACAATTCATGGAAATCAATGAGAACAAAACACATTGGTCCAAAACCTACGGGATACTGCAAAGGTGGTCCTAAGGGGGAAATACATAGCCATCCAAGCCTCACTCAAAAAAATAGAAAAATCCTGAATTCACCAACTAACTCTACACCTTAAAGAACTAGAGAAAAAGCAACAAATGACACCTAAGCCACACATTAGAAGAGAAATCATTAAAATTAGAACAGAAATCAATGAATTAGAAACCAGAAACACAGTAGATCAGATCAACGAAACTAGAAGTTGGTTCTTTGAAAGAATTAATAAGATTGATAAACCACTGGCCAGACTTTTCCAAAAGAAAAGAGAAAGGACCCAAATTAATAAAATTATGAATGAAAGGGGACAGATCACGACTAACACCAACGAAATAGAAACAGTTATTAGAAATTATTATCAACAACTATATGCCAATAAACTGAGCAATCTGGATGAAATGGAGGCCTTCCTGGAAACCTATAAGCTGCCAAGACTGAAACAGGAAGAAATTGACCTGAATAGGCCAATAACCAGTAATGAGATTGAAGCAGTGATCAAAAACCTCCCAAAAAACAAGAGTCCAGGGTCTGATGGATTCCCTGGGGAATTCTACCAAACATTCAAAGAGGAAATAATACCTATTCTACTGAAGCTGTTTCAAAAAATAGAAACAGAAGGAAAACTTCCAAACTCATTCTATGAGGCCAGCATTACCTTAATCCCCAAACCAGGCAAAAACCTCATCAAAAAGGAGAATTTCAGGGGTGCCTGGGTGGCTCAGTTGGTTAAGCAACTGCCTTCGGCTCAGGTCATGATCCTGGAGTCCCAGGATCAAGTCCCGCATCGGGCTCCCTGCTCAGCAGGGAGCCTGCTTCTCCCTCTGACCTTCCCCCCTCTCATGTGCTCTCTCTCTCATTCTCTCTGTCTCAAATAAATAAATAAATCTTAAAAAAAAAAAAGGAGAATTTCAGACTGATATCCCAGATGAATATGGATTGCAAAATCCTCAGCAAAATCCTAGCTAATAGGATCCAACAATACATTAAAAGGATCATCCACCATGACCAAGTGGGATTTATCCCCGGGATGCAAGGGTGGTTCAACATTCGCAAATCAATCAATGTGATAGAACACATTAATAAGAGGAGGGAGTAGAAGCATATGGTCCTCTCAATTGAAGCAGAAAAAACATTTGACAAAATACAGCATCCTTTCCTGATTAAAACTCTCCAGAGTATAGGGATAGAGGGAATATTCCTCAAGTTCATAAAATCCATCTATGAAAAACCTACAGCCAATATCATCCTCAATGGGGAAAAGATGAGAGCCTTTCCCTTAAGATCAGGAACACGTCAAAGATGCCCACTCTCGCCACTATTGTTCAACATAGTAGAAGTCCTAGCAATAGCATCAGACAACAAAAAGAAATAAAAGGTATTCAAATTGGCAAAGAAGAAGTCAAACTCTCTCTTTTCACAGACGACATGATACTTTAGGTGGAAAACCCAAAAGACTTCACCCCTAAATTACTAGAACTCATACAGCAATTCAGTAATGTGGCAGGATACAAAATCAATGCACAGAAATCAGTTGTTTTCTTATACACTAACAATGTAACTGTAGAAAGAGAAATTAGAGAAACGATTCCATTTACAGTACCACCAAAAAGCCATAAGAGACCTTGGAATAAACTTAACCAAAGAGGTAAAAGATCTATACTCTAGGAACTACAAAACACTCATGAAAGAAATTGAAGAAGACACAAAAAGATGGAAAAATATTCCATGCTCATGGATCGGAAGAATAAACATTGTTAAAATGTCTATGCTACCCAGAGCAATCTATACCTTCAATGCCATCCTGATCAAAATTCCAATGGCATTTTTAAAAGTGCTGGAACAAACAATCCTAAAATTTGTATGGAATCAGAAAAGACCCCGAATCACCAAGGAAATGTTGAAAAAGAGAAACAAAGCCGGGGGCATCACGTTGCCTGATTTCAAGCTATATTACAAAGCTGTGATCACCAAGACAGCATGGTACTGGCACAAAAACAGACATATAGACCAATGGAACAGAAGAGAACCCAGATATAGATCCTCAACTCTATGGTCAAATAATCTTTGACAAAGCAGGAAAAACATGCAATGGAAAAAAGACAGTCTCTTCAATAAATGGTGCTGAGAAAATTGGACAGCCACATGCAGAAGAATGAAACTTGACCATTCTCTAACACCATACACAAAGATAAACTCAAAGTGGATGAAAGACCTCAATGTGAGACAGGAATCCATCAAAATCCTAGAAGAGAACATAGGCAGTAACCTCTTTGACATCGCCCACAGCAACTTCTTTCAAGATACATCTCCAAAAGCTAGTGAAACAAAAGCAAAAATGAACGTTTGGGACTTCATCAAGATAAAAAGCTTCTGCACAGCAAAGGAAACAGTCAACAAAACAAAGAGGCAACCCACAGAATGGGAGAAGATATTTGCAAATGACACTACAGATAAATGGCTGGTGTCTAAGATCTAGAAAGAACTTCTCAAACTCAACACCCAAAAAACAAATAATCAAGTCAAAAAGTGGGCAGAAGATATGAAAAGGCACTTCTCTGAAGAAGACAGACAAATGGCTAACAGACACATGAAAAAATGTTCATCATCATTAGCCATCAGGGAAATCCAAATCAAAACCACACTGAGATACCACCTTACACCAGTTAGAATGGCCAAAATGGACAGGGAAAGAAACAACAAATGTTGGAGAGGTTGTGGAGAAAGGGGAACCCTCTTACACTGTTGGTGGGAATGCAAGTTGGTACAGCCACTTTGGAAAACAGTGTGGAGGTTCCTCAAAAATTTAAAAATAGAGCTACCCTATGACCCAGCAATTGCACTACAGGGTATTTACCCCAAAGACACAGATGTAGTGAAAAGAAGGGCCATATGCACCCCAATGTTAATAGCAGCAATGTCTGCAATAGCCAAACTGTGGAAAGAGCTGAGATGCACTTCAACAGATGAACGGATAAAGAAGATGTGGTCCATATATACAATGGAATATTACTCAGCCATCAGAAAAGATGAATACCCAACTTTTACATCAACATGGATGGGACTGGAGGAGATTATGCTAAGTGAAATACGTCAAGCAGAGAAAGTCAATTATCATATGGTTTCACTTATTTGTGAAACATAAGGAATAACATGGAGGACATTAGGAGAAGGAAGGGAAAAATGGGGAGGGGAATTGGAGGGAGAGATGAACCATGAGAGACTATGGACTCTGAGAAACAAACAGTGTTTTAGAGGGGAGGGGGGAAGGGGATTGGTTAGCCCAGTGATGGGTATTAAGGGCACGTACTGTATGGAGCACTGGGTGTTATACGAAAACAATGGATCATGGATCACCACATCAAAAACCAATGATGTACTGTATGGTGACTAACATAATATAATAAAATTAAAAAAAAAAAAAAAGAGTTTCCAAGACAAGCAAAAAATAAAGGAGTTCGTGAACACTGAACTAGCTCTGTAAGATATATTAAAGGGGGGACCCTTTGAGTGGAAAAGAGAGCCCAAAAGCAATGAAGAATAGAAAGGAACAGAGACAATCTACAGGAACAATGACATTACAGGCAATACAATGGCATTAAATTCATATCTCTCAATAATTACTCTGAATGTAAATGGACTAAAACTCTAATCAAAAGGCATACGGTATCAGAATGGATAAAAAAAAAAAAAAAAAGACCCATCAATATGCTGCTTAAAAGAGACTCATTTTAGACACAAATATACTTCCAGATTGAAAGTGAGGGGATGGAGAACCATTTATCATGCCAATGGACATCAAAAGAAAGCTGTAGTAGCCATACTTATGTCAGAAAAACTAGATTTTAAACCAAAGACTGTAATAAGAGATGAAGAGGGTATATATCATAATAATGGGGTCTATCAAACAAGATGTAACAACTGTAAATATTTATGCCCCTTACTTGAGAGTAGCCAAATAAATAGTCAATTAATATCAAACTTAAAGAGACTCATTGATAATAATACAATAATAGTAGGGGACTTTAACACCTCACTCATAGCAATGGACAGATCATCTAAGCAGAAGAGCAACAAGAAAACAGTGACACACTGGACCAGATGGACTTAACAGATATATTCAGAGCATTTCATCCTAAAGAATACACATTCTTTTCAAGTACACATGGAACATTTTCCAGAATAGATCACATACTAAGTCACAAATCAGGCCTTAACCACTACAAAAAGATTGAAATCATATCATGCATATTTTCAGACCACACTGTTATGAAACTTGAAGTCAATCATAAGAAAAAATTTGGAAAGACCACAGATACCTACTAAAGAATGAATGCATCAACCAGGAAATTAAAGAAAATTTTTTAAAAATACATGGAAGCCCATGAAAATGAAAACATTACAGTTCAAAACTTTTGGGATGCAGCAAAGTCAGTCCTAAGAGGTAAATATATAACAATACAGGCCTTCCTCAAGAAGCAAGAAAAGTCTCAAATACACAACCTAAACTTACATCTAAAGGAGCTGGGAAAACAACAGCAAATAAAGTCTAAATCCAGCAGAAGAAGAGAAATAATAAAGATTAATGATATAGAAATTAAAAAAATAGAACAGATCAACAAAACTAGGAGCTGGTTCTTTAAAAGAATTAACAAAACTGATAAACACCCAGGCAGACTTAACAAAAAGAAAAGAGAAAGGACCCAAATAAATAAAATTATGAATGAAAGACGAGAGATCACAATCAACACCTCAGAAATACAATCAACTATAAGAGAATATTAGGAACAGTTATATACCAACAAATCAGGCAATCTGGAAGAAATAGATAAATTCCTAGAAACATATAAACTATCAAAACTGAATCAGAAAGAAAGAGAAAATCTGAACAGACCCATAACCAGCAAAGAAATTGAATCAGTAATCAAAAATCTCCCAAGAAACAAGAGTCCAGGATCGGATGGCTTCCCAGGGGAATTCTACCAAATATTTAAAGAAGACTTAATACTTATTCTTCTGTTCCAAAACTGTTCCAAAAAATAGAAATGGTAGGAAAACTTCTAAACTCATTTTATAAGGCCAGCATTACCTTGATTCCAACCAGACAATGAACCCACTAAAAAGGATAATTACAGATCAATATCCTTGAGGAATATGGATGCAAAAATTCTCAACAAGATACTAGCTAATTGAATCCAATAGTATATTAAAAGGATTATTCAACATGACCAGGTGGAATTTATTCCTGAGCTGCAAGGGTGGTTCAATATCTGCAAATCAATCAAGGTGATACATCACATTAATAAAAGAAAGGATAAGAACCATATGATCCTCTCAATAGATGCAGAAAAAGCATTTGATAAAATATGACATCCTTTCTTGATAAAAATCCTCAAGAAAGTAAGGATAGAAGGAACATACCTCAAGATCATAAAGGCCATATATGAAAGAATTACAGCTAACATCATCCTCAATGGGGGAAAATGAAGAACTTTTCCCCTAAGGTCAGGAACACAACAGGGATGTCCACTCTCACCACTGTTGCTCAACATAGTACTAGAAGTCCTAGACTCAGCAATCAGACAACAAAAAGTAATAAAAGACATCCAAAATGACAAGGAAGAAGTCAAACTTTCACTCATTGCAGACGACATGATACTTTAAGTAGAAAACCCAAAAGACTCCCAACAAAAAATCTCTAGAATACAGGAATTCAGCAAAGTTGTAGGATGTAAAATCAACACAGAAGTCTGTTACATTTCTATACACCAATAATGAAGCAGCAGAAAGAGAAATCAAGGAATCAATCTCATTTATAATTGTACCAAAGACCATAAGATACCTAGGAATAAACCTAACCAAAAAGGTAAAAGATCTGTACCCTAAAACTATAGAACACTTATGAAATAAATTAAGGAAGACACAAAGAAATGGAAAAACATTCCATGCTCATGGACTGGAAGAACAAACATTGTTAAAATGTCTATGCTACCCAAAGGAATCTACACATTCAGCAATCCCTATCAAAATAACACCAGCATTTTTCACAGAGCTAGAACAAACAATTCTAAAATTTGTATGGAACCAGAAAAGACCTAAAACAGCCAAAGTAATGTTGAAAAAGAGAAGCAAAGCTGGAGGTATCGCAATTCTGGACTTCAAGCTATATTACAAGGTGTAGTCATCAAGACATTATGGTACTGGCACAAAAACAGACACATAGATCAATGGAACAGAATAGAGAACCTAGAAATGAACCCAAACTATATGGTCAACTCATCTTTGACAAAGGAGGAAAGAATATCCAATGGAAAAAAGACAGCCTCTTCAACAAATGGTGTTGGGAAAATTGGTCAGCCACATGCAGAGGAATGAAACTGACCACTTTCTTAAACCATACACAAAAATAAATTGAAAATGAATGGAAGACCTAAATGTGAGACAAGAAACCATCAAAATCCTAGTGAGAACACAGGCAGCAAGTTCTTTGACCTCGGCCACAGCAACTTCTTGTTAGACACATCTCCAGAGGGAAGGGAAACTAAAGCAAAAATGAACTATTGGGATTTCATTAAGATAAAAAGCTTCTGCACAGCAAAGGAAACAATCAACAAAACTAAAAGGCAACTTACAGAATGGGGGAAGATATTCACAAATAACATATCAGATAAAGGGCTAGTATCCAAAATCTATAAAGGACTCATCAAACACAACACCCAAAAAAACAAAAAATCCAGTTAAGAAATGGGAAGAAGACATGAACAGATATTTCTCCAAAGAAGACATAAAAATGACTAACAGACACATAAAAAAATGTTCAACGTCACTCAGCATCAGGGAAATGCAAATTAAAACTACAATGAGAATAGCAATTGCACTACTAGGTATTTATCCAAAGGATAAAAAATAATTATTTAAAAGGGCCCATGCACCCCAATGTTTATAGCAGCACTATCTGCAATAGCCAAAATATGGAAAGAGCCCAAATGTCCATTGACTGATAAATGGATAAATTAAAAGTGAGATAGATATAGATATAGATAGATATAGATATAGATATATATTCCACAATGGAATATTACACAGTTATCAAAAATAATGAAATCTTGCCATTTGCAATGACGTGGATGGAGCTAGAGTGTATTATGCTAAGTAAAATAAGTCAGTCAGAGAAAGACTCATATATGGAATTTAAGAAACAAAACAGATGAACACAGTGAAGGGAAGGAAAAATAAGATAAAAACAGAGAAAGAGGGGCACCTGGGTAGTTCAGTCCTTTAAGCATCTGAGTCTTGGTTTTGGCCCAGGTCATGATCTCAGGGCGGTGAGGTCAAGCCCCAGGATGGGCTCTGTGCTCAGTGTGGAGTCTGCTTGAGATTCTCTCTCTCTCTCCCTATGCCCTTCCCCTTGCTTTCAAATAAATAAATAAATAAATAAATAAATAAATAAATAAATAAATAAATAAATAAATAAATAAATATTTTTAGGCAAACCGTAAGAGACTCTTAACTATAGGGAACAAAAGAGAGTTGCTGGAGGGGAGGTGGGTTGGGGGTTGGGGTAAATGGGTGATGGGCATTAAGGAGGGCACTTGTAATGAGCCCTGGGTGTTGTATCAAGTGATGAATCACTAAATTATTCCTCTGAAACTAATACTACACTATGTCTTAACTAACTTTAATTTAAATAAAATCTTGAAATAAAAATAAAAATAAATTAAATTATAATCCATTTCAAAGTAATAAAAAGAATATTGTTGAAGTTTGGACAAAGACACCTTACCATTCATTTCCTTGTGAAGGGTTTTCTAGTAGCACTCGGATTATGTATAATAAGCAGCTTAATAATTTGAGAGAAAAATTGAATAGACGAATTCTTAGACCTTTAAACAAACAACAAAAATTTAATTTTTATTTGAACTTAGTTCATGAAGGACCAAAAAAAATTGTCAAAAATAACACCTTTAAGTATAGAACTTAAATTGTATTTAGAAACTATAATACTATAATTGTCTAAACTCTTAAATTTTAGGTAGCTGAATTTTAATTACCTAAATACTTAAACAAAAACTGACATTGACAGATTGTATGCACTGAAAATGGCAATGAATATTATACTCAAGGATAAATCTAGGTTTGAGCATTCAGAAGCCACAAAAATATTTCCAATCAAGATTGGCTCAAATATTCTTAGAAGTGTAAGCAATTTTTGTATCCATGAATTTTGGAATAAGTTTTAGCTAGCTAGAAAACCTAGACACTTACAAGTTCATCAGATAGTTTATAAATCTTTTACTTTCAGAACACCTTGTGGATTTGATTATAGAGAAATTATAATCATGTATATAATTATATATGTACTCTCAATTAGTAATTATATAATTGTAGAAGAGTTATAATCGCATTTGCTGGAAAATACATGCATACACACACACTTTTTAGTTCGACCAGTTGAAACCTACTTTTGACTTTAGGTTGAATACCAATGAAATCTTTGATATTTGGGGGTATTAAGACTGCCATGTATGTATCTGTAAAACTGTATAGGTCATAGTTATGCAGCCTATAATACTTGATGATGAAGAAGAGCAATTAACATTAAGCAAAATATGCCTAAAGTCTGATTAATAGAAGCATTACCTTTCCTGTAATTATCAGGTGGTATCTGATTGATGCATTATGAATAAAATTTTCAGAAAGGTCTTCTTATAATTATTATTTAATAAAATCTGGAAATGAAATGTCATTTTTTTTACTCTGCTATATATGAGTGTACTTGAAGTAACATTTCTTAACAATAAAAGGTTAATGCTTATTAATTGTGTAATTTTTCCTAGGTTTCCCTATTAAAATGCTAGGTACATTTTATGGGTTAGCTTCTTCATAAAGTCTTTTAAACTGTTCATGACATTGCCCTGGTTTTATAGAACTGGTCTCCTCAAATGACTATTTAATCAAAGTTGGCTGCTGGTGAAGTATTCAAATAATGCATCTATCTTTTCTGGCCTGGAAAGATAGCATTGTTAGTATTAAAATCAAGGAAACCTATTCAGATGATGATGTGGCCACTTTAGGTAATACTTCTTGGTGGGACTTCCTTGGAAATTCTAAACAACCAGGTTGGAAAGGCATTAGCTATGATTAGCCTTAACTCTGGAGCTAACTTGCCATTAAGAATCTCTAACCAGGGATACCTGGTTAAGTCGTTAAGCGTCTGCCTTCGGCTCAGGTCATGATCCCAGGGTCCTGGGAGCGAGCCCCGCATCGGGCTCCCTGCTCAGCGGAGAGCCTGCTTCTCCCTCTCCCCGCCCCCTGCTTGTGTTCCCTCTCTCGCTGTGTCTCTCTCTGTCAAGTAAATAAAATCTAAAAAAAAAAAAAAGAATCTCTAACCAGTGTGCCTTACATACTGAAACAGTCCCTACACTCGGTATTTGGATAAACTCCCACAACTTGGGCTTTTCTCTTTGGACCCTATAGAGACACAACTTAATCTAGACCACCCCAAGAAGATTCCAGGGTCAAAAAGAACAAAAAGTCTACACCAATCCATAATACAGACTTCTCCATTGTTTGCTGACATTTTAAGCAATAATCACATGAAAAATTATATATTGACTCATTATATATGGCTTTTAAAAAATATGTGGCATTACAGGGAGGCTACAAGTATCACTGACATATCAGCCTTGAATGGTCTTAGGTCAGTGACTATGCCAATTTCATGTCTTCTTGAAGTTGAAATGTTTCCCAAATTTATCTGATGAGAAGCATCAGTGGAGTGTGAAACTCTGAGCTGAGGCCCACACTTCCTGATTCAAAATCTCCAGAGAAGGGTGCTAGTTATCTGTACATTTCAGAAAACCCTTGTTATCAGGCATGATTGGGAAGCATTAAACTCTTCCTCAATAAATCAGATAATTATTCTGGTTTGGTCAGAGCCTTCTCAGTATCCCTCACAGTTAAAATAAGGGGACCCACATTTAAATTATTTTCCTAAATGTCTCGACTAATCCAGATGGTCCGCTCACAAGTCTGCTTATTGATGTGGGATTTGGGGAATTACAGGTATTCAAAAATCCTAACACCACCAAATGTAACATCTATAGCTTTCTAAACTTTTACTGCCTGGCAGAAAAGATTATCATATTTATTCTACATAAAAGATATTTTGCAAAAGGATTGCATGGCTGAATTTTTTTAGGCAAATATGTACAAACATATACACAGGAGAATAAAATGAATTACTCACTTGATCTCTGGTTTTTGATAAAAAATAACTTTAGTCTCTCTTTAAATGTGTTTTCATTCATATAGAATTCAACTTGTACCCTGCAAGCAGAAGATAAAAATATAATTAATCTAAAGATGAATACATTTAAAAATAATTTTATTTAATGCATTATATACTTTGAGTGAATCCCCACTACAGAAAATGAAAACTGAGTAAAAATACTGAATTTTTTGGAGAGAAGCTGTTACTTTCTAATTCTAAACATAGAGTAAGTTCAAATATCATATATTTAATTCAATTATCTGTATACCAGATGTAATGAATGGTATAAATAATTCAAAACAGCAATAATATGTGTCTCTGGAATAATTTTGAATCAGTGTTTTCACAAGTTTTTTCTCTGTCATTAGAATCAATTGGGTGTTTGAAGAATCCAGTTCGAACACCACCACCTGATATGCTGCATCAGAATCTTAAGGCACCAGCCTGAAAATCTATTTTTAAAAAGCCTTTCCGTCCATTTTGAGCCTATTTGGGACCCACATTATGGGACATTTTACCTCTTTATTTATTTATTTAAGTTTATATTAAAATATACATGGATCAACAAAGGAGTAGTAACAACATGTAGAATGTTAAAGTCAACATAGCTAGGTTATAAACCAGACAAAACAATTAAGGAACTGAATATTATATATTTAATCTACAATACAATAATACCAACAGTCTAAAAAATAGTAGCATGCTAATAAGTACATTTGCTTTCTCCCTAAATTCCAGCAAACTTCTCTCATATGATGACATAATTAATATTTTCAAAATACTGGGTGAAAAGAAATATTAGGTTCATGATGATTTGTTAATAATCATTTGAAATGTTATTTTTTATTTGAAATTTTCTTAATTAAATGGTCTCAAATACACTTATTTTATGTTTCCAAAACAGCTAAGAAAGCACTTTAATGTTTACACAAACAATAGACTTAATTTCATTTTTCCTAATATCACAAAATTTTTACAATGTGATCTTTATAAACTAGAAACTTTATTTTGTAACTCTTAATCCCCTTCACCTATTTTGCACCTCCCAAACCCTATCCCCTCTGGCAATCACCATTTTGTTTTCCATATATCTGGGTTTTGTTCCATTTTGTTTGTTCATTTGTTTTGTTTTTTAGATTACAAATATAAGTGGAATTCTAGTTTTAAAATAAGTCATAGGATGTAACGTACAGCAAGGTGACTATAGTCAATAATATTGTATTGCAAATTTGAAAGTTGATAAGAAAATAAATCTTAGAAGTTTTCATTATAAGAAAAGAAATTCTTTGTAAGTCTGTATGGTGATAAATGGAAAGTAGATTTATTGTGGTGATCATTTCACAATGTATACCAATGTCAAATCATTATGCTTACACCTGAAACTAATATAATGTATGTCAATTATACTTCAGTTAAAAAATTGCAATATCCTCTAGCAAAACACTTACGTATGCATCCCTACACATACATAAACATACATGCTACAAAAGTGCATGCACACAGAGACACAAAACTCCAGTAGTATCTTAGAAATCCATCACTGAGTCTGTTTTACTTGTTTTTTGGCTGAAAAGGCAGTTCATTTTAAATAAAGTAACTCTAATATTGATATCAAGCTAAATTATTTCAAATCTGCTATGGATACAAAAGCAATTTTGAAAGGACATATGGCTATTATGCAAGTAATTCAACAAAAGGCCATGAAGATTTGCTCTAGAGTTATCAAATTTATAAGACTATTAGTCCATTCTTCCAATAATATCTGAAGTTCAGTACTGGGTTGAACTAAACAACAGAGGTTTAACTAAAATTAGGTCATTTAAAGCCTTATGCAAAATAATGAGGAATCTGGAAAGCATCTCATATGAAGACAAGTTTAAGGAACTGGAAATGTTTAGCCTAAATATGAACAGTTAGCAGTAACAAAATAGCTGTCTTTAAATATTGAAGTGGCCATCATTATTAAAATGAGATGACTCATAATATGATGCTCTATTGTATAAGATTAATCATAGAGAAATAGGAGAATAGGAATGAGATTACCCAATTTTGAAATGGCCATCGTTGTGAAGTGAAGAGTTCTCCAATATATATAAATGTACCAAAGACTGGATAACAGCTTGAAATGCAGTGACTGTTTTTTTCCTGAGGTAAAGACAATTTTGCATGAGATAAATTCTCTCATTAAATGACTTCCAGATTCCCTCCTCATTATAATATTATGTGAAGTAAAACAATTAATCTAGTGATCTCTGAGACCATATGATCACCAGGGAACATAAGATATTAAAGCATAAGTTTATACAAAGGATATTTTTAAAGCTAAAGCTAACATACAAAGCAAAATACTTTTGGATCCATGTCTTTTCTCAGGTACAGAAAAATGACTTTTAAGTTAACTACTCATAATATTGAGCAGAGCTTTCTTTTATTTTTTTAATAACAACTTTTCCGAGAATCAAAGCCAGTTAATGTTAGTATATTCTTAGAGGACCTTCTTAGCACTAATAGAGTTCTCTAATACTCAGGGACTTAGTAGAGTTTAGTGTTTATCCCTACTAATTTTTTCATGATTTTAATTTATTTTAAATATTCTCTTCATATTTCTTTTTCCAGATTTAAATGTGCTTTCCCTTTTTTCCTTCTCTCCTTCCTTCCTTCCTCCCTTCCTTCCTTCCTTCCTTCCTTCCTTCCTTCCTTCCTTCCTTCCTTCCTTCCTTCCTTCCTTCCTTCTTCCTTCCTTCCTTCCTTCCTTTTGTTCTTCTGAACTCTCTCCTCCAACTAACTTTATTTGAATTTACCTCCATCCAAATAGGTCAACTTAGTGCACTCTTTCTGGACCTTCCCCAGAACCCCACAGTTTTAGTCACATTTATCCCAGTGTAATAGTGGAATTATAATTGTGTTTAATAAAAAAAATAAAATGGAATTACAATTACTAGGTGGTATCTTCTCCTATTGACACATTTTCATTGTTTAATAATATTAGCTTTCTATTGGTCAACAACATTTTATTGTTTGATTTGCATAGACCCTACATATTCTTTGTGACATTTATTTCTGGGTATTTTATAATTTTGGTTGCTATTTTTAAAGTGTTTTGTTCTAACCTTTAACTTTTGGTTTTAGTATTGTAAATAGCTACCATGTTGAATTCCTTCATATGCAGTAATACTTTTTTTTCCAGGTTTATTGCTTGGGTTTTCTAGACAGACAATCATGTCATCTAAAAATCTCCAATATTTTTATTTACATTTAATTTTTATTATGTTGACTAGCACTTATTGAGGAAAAAATATCAACTGTGGTATGCATTCTTAGAAGGCCTCTTGTGCTTTAGCAATAATTATATTGTCATCCCTGGAATTGCAATAAACATTTATATCTTACTAAAAATCCTATCAGGAGTGGACAGATATTGATTGCTTTCAAAAGCCTATCTTGATTCTATCAAATTGATGGTACCTTTTGGGGATTTTTTTTTTGACATTGGTTTGGTGAATTGTTTTAATAGTTTTTCTATAATGCAATTATTTTTTCAATTCTGGACTAGTTTTGGTAGTCATGAATTATTCAGGTAATTTACTGGCGGATTCATTTTCTTATATTTTTAGGAGTTTTTCTTCAATAGTCATAAATAACTAGCACATTGATGGCTATCATCTTTAGATTATTCTAATATCTTCAAATATGAACTGAAAAAATACATGAATTGAAAACCTCTCCAGATTTTTCTACAGACTGTAACAATTCTGATTACTACAAAGATGTTTTGTGTAACTATTGTTAATTTGCCTTAATATTGACTTTAATTTGTTACTTTTTTTTTCTTTTCTTTTCCTTCTGGTGCTCTGGTTACTTGAATTTAGTATAAGAATCATGCAGGATCTTGTTAAAAGCTAATTTCCTTGTTTCACTCTTAAAATTCTTCTTTACTAAGATAGGTCTTACCATTTTAACCATACAAAAAATAATTCTGACCCAGGCTACCCAGACAGTTCTTTCAGAAACACTATTTCACTTTTTTCAAGTGCTAATAATGCCTTGGGCTCTGTAGGATGTCAAACCTTTGCAGATATTCGCTTTGGAACTTGTAGTAGATCACTACCAAAGGAAGATTCTTCTCCAATTTCTATTTGGTGCTGTCCCTTTCTACCTCCCTCTGAGTCTGCAATATTGGTCACAGAGTCCATGCATGAGTTTTTATGACTATACTCATGTCAAACAAGGCAATACCTGCCTGGACTTTCTGTCCTCAGCAGACAGGTTCAGTGGATACATATTAGTCTCTCTATGTATTTATTGGTGGGTGTTTTTCTTTGGAAAATCTACATCTGGATGTTAAGTTAATGGACATAGCTCCATTGCAATTCCCCCCATGCCTTAAGAACTTTGCACCTGGCATCATTTTTGTGCTTTTAAATTGGTGTATCCCTCTAACTCTATGTTTGGTGCTCTGACTCCAAAGATCAAGGGAAAAAGAGAAAATCTCTTTGTGTTCTACTGCCAAGTTTCTCTCACTCTATTCTGACCACACTACTAAACCTAAAATGGGGCTTATACCTATGAGAATTACACCTTTCCAAACATACATTATTGTAAATGTACCCTTATTTTTCTAAAGTCATTGCTATGTGTTGAACTATGTCCCTTAAAAAGATATGTTGAAATCCTAACCCCAGTACCTCATAATGTGACCTTATTTGGGAATGAGTCATTGCAGACATAATTAGTTAAATTAAGATGACATCATACTGGAGTAAGATGGATCTGTAATCCAATACCCCCGGTGTCTTTATTACAGGAAAATTTGGACCCTGACAAAGAAGAAAGATGGCCATGTGAAGACAGAGACAAAGACTGGCCACAATCCCAGGAACAGCTAGGGCTACAAGCTGAAAAGGCAAGTGAGGATTCTCCCCTAGAGACTTAGGAAAGAGCATAGCACAACCAACAACTTGATTTCAAACATCTATAATCCAGAGCTTGGAATTAATAAACCTCTGTTGTTTTAAGGCACCTAGTTTCTGGTTCTTTGTTATGGCAATCCTTCAAAACTAATACAGTAATATTCCATGATGATGAGAGTAGCATTTCGTAGTTATATGAAGTAAGTCCTTCAGAATGTAAGCTCCACGAGGGCCAGAACTGTATTTTGTTTTGTTCATGATTGTATCTTTAGCATGTCAAATATTACTTGGGACCCACTAGGCATTAACTGTGAGTGATTGAAGGCCTGAACAATCAGTGAGATCATATTATGCAACCATCAAAAACACACGAAAGCTTGCCATTTACAACGATGTGGATGGAACTAGAGGGTATTATGCCAAGCGAAATAAGTCAATCAGAGAAAGACATGTATCATATGACCTCACTGATATGAGGAATTCTTAATCTCAGGAAACAAACTGAGGGTTGCTGGAGTGGTGGGGGGTGGGAGGGATGGGGTGGCTGGGTGATAGACATTGAGGAGTGTATGTGCTATGGTGAGTGCTGTGAATTGTGTAAGACTGTTGAATCACAGATCTGTACCTCTGAAACAAATAATACATTATATGTTAAAAAAAAAAAAGAAGATAGTAGGAAGGGAAAAATGAAGGGGGGGAAATTGGAGGGGGAGACGAACCATGAGAGACTATAGACACTGAGAAACAAACTGAGGGTTCTAGAGGGGAGGGGTGTCAGGGGATGGGTTAGCCTGGTGATGGGTATTAAAGAGGGCATGTATTGAATGTAGCAGTGGGTGTTATATGCAAACAATGAATCATGGAACACTACATCAAAAACTAATGATGCTAGGATTGCTAGGAATGGCATGGTTAAATATCAAAGCCCAGTTTGGGGAAAAAGAAATGTGTGTTTTCAAAGAGGAACCCCTTGGGTCTCAAATACTTAGGTCATGTTCAACAGATGCTAGTTCTTAGCATGAATCCAGAAATTACATGAAGACACTCACATACAGTGAAAGAAGCACCTTTTAATTTTATATCATTAAATTCACCAATGACCTAAGACTTTATATCAATACTCCAAGCAGCCTCTTTCATTTTGCATTCATAGGGAGAAGTCATATTTCAATAATGGGCACAACTCACTAAGACATATATATATTTCTTTAGGATATTTTAGTACTTAGTACTCTTAATTCAAGTAAAAATAACATATATGACTTGGAATAGGTAAACCATATTGGGCTGAATATATTTAAGGACAAAATGACACAATTTGGAGGAAGAAGGGAAAACAGTCAAAAATAGAAATTCACTCCAAAAATTGTGACATTAAAACTAATGGATTTTCTAGGGAAACTGACTTTTTTTTCCCACATTAGTTTCTTTTTTTTTTTTAGAACTCTTACTGCAGTTTATTTTTTAACAAGAGGAGCTGGAGTTCTGTCCTAAACCTATTTTTGGAATCTTGCTTTTGTTTTTTTAATTTTTTTAATTTTATTTTATTATTTTATTATTTTTATTATGTTATGTTAATTATGTTTACTTAAACGTAGAAGATGCAGGCCTAGATTATCATTTTTAATTACTGCATGGTAATTCTTCTGTATATTCCTCTATGTTAATAATACACTATTTTTTCACAAACCCCTTACATATATAAATGGAGCCTCAGGTTTTGTTTACTATAAAAAAATCATCCTATATTATCTAATAAATATAAATAAGTAAGTAATAAATACATTTTCTGCATTTTTCACTAAATAACATGAAACCTGAATATCAATTTTTTTTTATTATGTTATGTTGATCACCATACATTACATCATTAGGTTTTGATGTAGTGTTCCATGATTCATTGTTTGTGCATACCACTCAGTGCTCCATGCAGAACATGCCCTCTTTAATACCCACCACCAGGCTAGGACAAAGAATATAACAGTAATCTAAAAACCTTGTTAAAATTTCACCATTTTAATAGTCAATAAAGTTCTCTCATGCAACATTCCCAATACATTTTTCCCAAACTGTCCAAGAAGGAAGAGAATGAATGATACAGTCAAAATGTGTAAATATTATACTAGAAATAAAATTGCTCTCAGTTTTGTCAGGAAAATTATCCAAGATTTAGAACTAAGCAATAGAGATTACTAGGTGGTCTTTCAGTGAAATGCTGGCTTTGACTTTCTATTTTCTGTGCAATTTTACAACTGTGAAGGAGCAGACATTAGTGCAAAGAGTTTTGTGTAATCAATATGCAAAGAATTACCATCCACTAAAAACGGTAACTCAAAAGGTTAACGTTGATGGCCCTGTAGGTCTTTTGGAAGAGGGGTACTGACTTAGCAATCTTATTCTAACATTGCTTAGTAATACCACCTTCTTCTTTTTTTTCCTAATTAATTAATTAATTACTTTTTTTTATGTAGTGTTCCATGATTCATTGTTTGCATATAACATCCTTGCAATACGGCCCTCCTTAATACCTATCACTGGGTAACCCATCCCCCCACCACCCTCCCCTCTAAAAACCTCAATTTGTTTCTCAGAGTCCATAGTCTCTCATGGTTCATCTCCCCCTCTGATTTACCCTCTTCATTAGCACTCACCATAGCACATACCCTCCTCAATGTCCATCACCCAGCCACCCCATTCCTCCCACCCCCCCACCACTCCAGCAACCCTCAGTTTGTTTCCTGAGATTGAGAATTCCTCATATCAGTGAGATCATACTTGTCTTTCTCTGATTGACTTATTTCACTTAGCATAATACCCTCTAGTTCCATCCACGTCGTTGGAAATGACAAGATTTCATTCTTTTTGATGGCTGCATAATATTCCATTGTATATATATACACCACATCTTCTTTATCCATTCATCTGTCGATGGACATCTTGGCTCTTTCCATAGTTTGGCTATTGTGGACATTGCTGCTATAAACATTGGGGTGCACGTACCCCTTCGGATCACTACGTTTGTATCTTCAGGGTAAATACCCAGTAGTGCAATTGCTGGGTCATACGGTAGCTCTATTTTCAACTTTTTGAGGAACTTCCATACTGTTTTCCAGAGTGGCTGCTACCAGCTTGCATTCCCACCAACAGTGTAGGAGGGTTCCCCTTTCTCCACATCCTCACCAACATCTGTTGTTTCCTGACTTGTTAATTTTAGCCATTCTGACTAGTGTGAGGTGGTATCTCATTGAGGTTTTGATTTGGATTTCCCTGATACCAAGTGATGTTGAGCACTTTTTCATGTGTCTGTTGGCCATTTGGATGTCTTCTTTGCAAAAATGTCTGTTCGTGTCTTCTGCCCGTTTCTTTTTTTTTTTTTTTTTTTGCCCATTTCTTGATTGGATTATTTGTTCTTTGGGTGTTGAGTTTAAGAAGTTCTTTATAGATTTTGGATACTAGCCCTTTATCTGATATGTCATTTGCAAATATCTTCTCTCATTCTGTCGGTTGTCTTTGGTTTTGTTAACTGTTTCCTTTGCTGTGCAAAAGCTTTTTATCTTGGTGAAGTCCCAATAGTTCATTTTTGCCCTTGCTTCCTTTGCCTTTGGCGATGTTTCTAGGAAGAAGTTGCTGTGGCTGAGGTCGAAGAGGTTGCTGCCTGTGTTCTCCTCTAGGATTTTGATGGACTCCTGTCTCACATTTAGGTCTTTCATCCATTTGAGTCTGTTTTTGTGTGTGGTGTAAGGAAATGGTCCAGTTTCATTCTTCTGCAATGTGGCTGTCCAATTTTCCCAACACCATTTGTTGAAGAGACTGTCTTTTTTCCATTGGACATTCTTTCCTGCTTTGTCGAAGATGAGTTGACCCATAGAGTTGAGGGTCCATTTCTGGGCTCTCTATTCTGTTCCATTGATCTATGTGTCTGTTTTTGTGCCAGGACCATACTGTCTTGATGATGACAGCTTTGTAATAGAGCTGGAAGTCCGGAATTGTAAGGCCACCAGCTTTGCTTTCTTTTTTAACATTCCTTTGGCTATTTGGGGTCTTTTCTGGTTCCATACAAATTTTAGGATTATTTGCTCCATTTCTTTGAAAAAAGTGGATGGTATTTTGATAGGGATTGCATTAAATGTGTAGATTGCTCTAGGTAGCACTGACATTTTCACAATACTTGTTCTTCCAATCCATGGAAAATGGAACATTTTTCTTCCAATCCATGGAACATGGAACAATTTTCTTCCAATCCAAGGAACATGGAACGTTTTTCCATTTTTTTGTGTCATCCTCAATTTCTTTCTATTTCTCTATAGTTTTCTGAGTACAGATGCTTTGCCTCTTTGGTTAGATTTATTCCTACATATCTTATGGTTTTGGGTGCAATTGTAAATGGGATCAACGCCTTAATTTCTCTTTCTTCTATCTTGTTGGTTTATAGAAATGCAACTGATTTCTGGGCATTGATTTTATACCCTGCCACTTCACTGAATTCCTGTATGAGTTCTAGCAGTTTTGGGGTGGAGTCTCTTGGGTTTTCCACAAAAAGTATCATATAATACCTAGCTTCTTAAATGCTCTGTGGACCAGTTTTAAAGTATTACTGTTTTGCTCATTAATTAATGAGTTAAGTATAATTTTTGACATGTTTTCATTTTATATTTGTACAAGGGACATGTTTTTCAAACTTTTGAAATTTATGCTTTAATAGCTCCTCCTTAAATTAATAAGAATTTCTTATTAATTGTCAGTATAATTTAAGTTGGTGCAATCACTCTGGACAACAATTTGGTATTTATATTATAAAATAATCCATAGATTCTATAAAATCCTAATCAAAATCAAATAGGGAATTTTGTGGAGCTTGATAAACTGATTCTATAGAGGTAAAAGATCAAACTAAACAAGAAGAATAAAGAGTAGATATTTGCCCTACCTGATATCAAGACCTATTATCATGCTACTGCAATTAAGGCATTATGAAAGTGGCACAAAGAAAGACAAATTGAGTAGTGAAATAAAACAGTTGAGAAATTGACTCATGTATATAATATATAACAAAGGTAGTATGACAGATCAATAGAGATAACAAAATATTCAATAAATGGATTTTTAAATGGTTATCCAAAAAGGCAGAAAGAAAGAAGAAAGAAAAAGGAAGCAGAAAGAAGAAAGAAAGAAAGAAAGAAAGAAAGAAGAAAGAAAGAAAGAAAGAAAGAAAGAAAGAAAGAAAGAAGAAAGAAAGAAAGGAAGAAAGAAAGAAGAAAGGAAGAAAGAAAGAAAGAAAGAAAGAAAGAAAGAAAGAAAGAAAGAAAGAAAGAAAGAAAAAGAAAAAAGGAAGGAAGAAAGAGAAAGAAAGAAAGAAAGAAAAGAAGAAAGAAAGAAAGAAAGAAAGAAAGATAGAAAGAAAGAAAGAGAGAGAGAGAGAAAAGAAAGAAGAAAAAGAAAAGAAATGAAAGAGAAAAAAAATAAGAAAAAGAATTACATTGGACCCCCATCTCATACCATATGGGTTGAATTATGTCCAGACAGGTTAAGGAAACTTTTGAATTCCTATGAAAAAAATAATAGTGAATACTTTTTTGACCTTTGAATAGTCAGAGTCCTTAAGATACAAAAAGTAATAACATCATAAAATATGAATAAAATATTTGCCTGGAAAAGTAAAGTGTAAATCAATAAATAACTTCTCTGATGGGCTCAGAATATTCATTTAGCTCAATTTATAAAGTTTAAATTTTCATTTTAAAGAGAACAAAAAACAAATTCACAATTAAGAAAAGATATTTGGATACAAAACCAATAAAGTTTAAAAATCAAGAATATATGAAGAATCCTTAACAAATCAATTATTAAAAAAGTAAAAAACATGTAGCCAGAAATTATGAAATGACAAAAAAGGAACTTTATTGGCTAATAAACTTAGAAAGAAGTTTTCAACCTCATCAGTACTCAAGAAAATGCAAATAAGACTACAGTGACATAATATTTTATATCCATTTGGTTGGAAAAATCAAGAATGACACATAATAATGCCAAATGTTGAAGAGAACATGAATCAAAGGATTTCTTAATTTGGTGAAGTGTAAGTTGGTGAGATCACTTTGGTAGACAATTTGACATTACCTAATAAAACTGAATATTCATATATTGGCAGTTCAGCCATTCCACTCCTAGGTAAATGACATAGAGAAACTTACACACATGCACTAAGATGCATGTACAAGAATGGCTAAAAAAAAAAAGCACTATTCCTGAGAGCACAGAGAAAAACCAGAAGTAATTCAAATATCCACTTACAGGGAAACGGGTAAATTGTAGCAATTTATGCAATGAAATATTGCAGTAAAAGTTAATGAATTATGGCTATAAGCAACAATATGGATGGATCTTAGTAACAGAATGCTGAATGAAAGATGCAAGTCTAAAAAGACTACAATAGGTGCAGCATGGTAGCCACTTTTAAGTTCAAAAATAACTAAAACCAAACAATAACTTATTTAGGAATACACATACATCTGTTAAACTATATTTTTTAAGAGCAAGAAAATGATTTATCCAAAGGATACAAAAATACTGATTCAAAGGGGCACATGCACCCTGATGTTTATAGCAGCATTATCAACAGTAGCCAAATTATGGAAAGAGCCCAAATGACCATCAACTGATGATGGATAAAGAAGAGGTATAGAAGATACATATATATATATATATATATATATATATGAATAATAATATATCCATTTTGGATCCATATTCTATTTCCATATATATAATATTCCATTGTGTGTGTGTATATATATATATACTTATACACATACACACACAATGGAATATTACTCAGCTATCACAAAGAATAAAATTTTGCCATTTGCAATGACGTGGATGGAGCTAGAGTGTGTTATGCTAAGAGAAATAAGTCAATCAGAGAAAGACAAATACCACATGATTTCACTCCTGCGGAATTTATAGGGGAAGGGGGGAAAAAAAGAGAAAGAGGGAAGCAAACCATAAGAGACTCTTAACCATGGAGAACAAACTGAGGGTTGCTGGAGGGGAGGTGGGTGGGGGATGGGCTAGATGGGTGATGGGCATTAAGGAGGGCACTTGTTGTGTTGAGCACTGGGTGTTGTATGTAAGTGATGAATCCCTAAAGTCTACTCCTGAAACCAATTTTACCATATGTGTTAATTTAAATAATGTGTGCCACAAACTAAGAACTACAACTAAACTAATTATGAGCCTCTGGGGATAGAAGAAATTCTTAAATATCTTATATTTATAAAAAAACAGAGGTAAGAGGGACTTGAGGTTACTATGTGAGAAGAAATCTCCGTATTATACCAAGTAAGTGTATGAATCAAATCTTTAGCCCAGGGAGGAATTGGTAGAGAGCCATAGAGAACAGGATTAGCAAGCTTGGATGGGAGCAGAGACACATGGAAAGCCTTTTCTGATGTAAGAAATACCGGGTGAAAAGGGAAAAATTGTGTGAGAAAAAGTATAGTACATTCAGGGACTTCAAAGAAATTAAAATGGCTAAAGTACCAGGTAATAGCAATATGTGAAAACAGAAAGATAGAAAAGAAGCCAGATAATCAACAGAACTTGAATAGAAGTCAAGATATGTATTAATAAACAGTGACAATAATATTATCAGGAGGAACCACTTACTGAAAATGCCCAGACACTATACTGAGCACACAGATGTATTACCAACTTAATTTTCAAGGCAAACCTTTAGCAGGTACTATTAATATCTCCATTTTACAGATTAGGAGACAGAGGCATTTGTCCAAAGTCACACAAATAGTAACTGGTGGACCTAGTTTTACAGCCAGGCAGTCTAACTCCAGAGCCCACACACTTAACCCTGATTATATATGAGTTTAACCAAGAGAGAAAAGTTATATGAATCAAATTTACCTTTTTTGCTATTTTTTATTGAGATATAACTGACATATGACATTATGCTATTTTCAAGTACACAAAATAATGATTTGATATCTGTTTATACTGTGAAATAATCATCACAATAAGGCTAGATAACATCCATTATCATACATAGTTATGAAATTTTTTTCTTGTGAGAACTTTTAAGATCTACTCTCTTGGCAACTTTCAAACATGCTATATATTAATATGTAGATAAGCTATAATAAATATGCTACACAGTATTATTAAGTGTAGTCACCATGGTGTACATTACAACCTTGTGACATTTTATATTATGTGACATATTTATATTATATTTTATAGCTGGAAATTTGTACTTTTTGTCACCTTTACTACAAATTCACTTTTTATTTCTTAAATTGTTTTTTTTCTTAAATTGTTTTTTTCTGATTATAGTATGCAAAACAGATTATAAAATATACTACCAAAGCTGATAGCTTTTTGGTAAAAAAATAACATTTATTTACACATGCAAAAAAATGCTTAACAATTTCAGTTTCAACTACTTCAGTAAATAAATATTATTCTCTAAGACTGTATCATGTTACTAGATATGGCAGACATGGAAATGTGGCACCCCAGCCCCCCTCCATCAATAACTGCTGATAATTTCCAGCTCTCAGCTGCTTCAGGGTCTGTCTCAGGTGCAATGAGACACCCTACCTGGGGTCACACCTTTCTCAGGGCAACCCATAACCCAAACTCCCTATCAGGATCTGCTTCTAGAGAATTTAACCAGAGACACTGACAATTACTTTATTTAGATTGTTGATGAGTTTAATGGTTCCTCAACCTGATCAAAAAGCAAGCAACTGATTATGATTAAATCAGCAACAAACTGATAACATCAAATTGTTTATTACCAGAAAGATTTCAAAGTAATTAAGGATTTTGCTTCTGACAATGTGGTAGAAGAGATGTCCTATACACCCTCCCCAAATGAAATGCACACACAGACACACAGATACACACACACACTACCACCACCACCACCACACCACACCACTTTTTAACATGTATGGCTTGACTAGTAAGAAAGTAAGGGAAATCCTTAGAAGCCAGAATAAGAATCCAGCAAAGTAAGCTAGCATTAAAGCTGTTGCTCACCCTGGTGCTTTGATGGTACAGAGTTTGTATTTTGACAGGCAGGAAACCTGTCAAAGAAATCCCCCAAAAAGAGCTCCACAGAAATCCCCATTAAAAAAACAGAATTCCTGAAAGACAGCATCATGAGTGCATGAAGTAAGAAAAAATCCTGTAGAGAAGAAGATGGTGAAAGCACTTGGCCATCTTGGCCAGGGTTCTGATTGGTATTGAAAGGAAGAAAGAGACTGAGACTTGCTGTACTGATTTCCTAGAGTTGCCATAACAAAACATCACAGACTGGGTGACTTAAACAACAGGAATTTATTTTTTGATGATTCTGGAGTCTGGAAATCCAAGATCAAGGTGCCAGCAGGGTTGATTTCTCCTGAGGCCTTTCTCCTTAGGTGACAGATGATACCTTCTGGCTATGTCCTCACAAGGTCTTTCCTCAAGCATCCCAGGTGTGTTCAAGTTTCCTTTCTTACAAAGACACCAGTCAGATTAGATAAGGGTCCACTCTAATGGCCTCGTTTTAACTTAATTACCCCTTTAAAGGCCTTTTCTCCAAATACAGCCACATTCTGAAGTACTAAGCTAGACGGGCTTCGATATGAATTTTGCAGGACACAATTCAGCCCATAACAATTATTAACAATAAGCCTGAAATCACTGATTCCAATTCCTCACCTCTTGTTCTTTCTTGAACCTATTCAACCTTGTCACCAAATTTGCAATTATCAAGGTCACCAGTGATAGTTATATGGCACAATACAGAAATCAGGTATCAGTCCTCATCTTATGTATCCTATCAGCATTCAGTGTAGGTGATCACTTCCTCACCCTTGAATCACTTTCTTCACTTGCCTTCCAATGCACCATTCCTTTGGTTTTCCTCTTACCTTACAGTTTACCCCTTCTGAGTCTCCTTGGCTGGTTCATTCTCTTCTATTCTTAAAAATCGTCCTCTCTTATAACTATACTCAAAGTGCAATCCATCTATATGCCCAAGATTGTCAAATTTATATATCCAGCCTAGCACCTCTCCCAAACTCATGCACTGGAATGCCTACTCAACCATTCTATTTGGATCTCTCTAGTGGACATCTCCAATTTGGCATGACCAAACCAAGCTTCCTAACTTCCCTCCCTAAAATCTCCCAATCTGAGCTGATGTCAAATCCATTCTTCTGGTGGTCAAGACAAAAGTGATATAACAATATATGGATTCTCTTTTCACTTGAGCACATATTAGTATTGTTCTCCGGAGTTCTTTGAATAGTAACAAAATCTTTTAGCCTAAGAAAGAAAACAAAACAAAACAAAACAAAACAAAAAATGCTTGTAAAGAACATGGTCAGTCAACCCTAGCTTGCACAAATGGACCTACAGATATTTAAACTTGCTTTCAGTTTAAAATCTGTTTTCTAAGGCAAGTCATGGAAAAACAAAGCAAAACAAAACTTTCAGTGATAAATAGAAATACTGAACCCAAGTGGAAGCTCCATTCGTGTATCAATCTACAAAAATAGCTACAAAATATTTTACACCATTGAAAGCACTGTGATGTGCAAAGTCTTCTATTCTAAGGCATGACCTTTAATTAGATATGACTGCAAAAACTGCCAGATTGGATCCCTAGTGTGAGTGATGTATAGTGACACAGAGGGAAGTATTGTAAATGAAATAACCACCCACTTTCTTCTTCCCATCACCTTGTGTCTGAGAAAGAAGGTACTCTGATCTGCCTGCTAATTTTCCCAATGCCTATCCTCTCCCTTTCCCAATTAATTCCAATTATGGCATCCAAACTGGGTGGTTTAAGGGAGAATTGGTTTAAGGGAGAATAAAGTTTGTCCTCCAACAGTTTCTTAAAGCCACATTAAACCTCACGCTCCTCTAAAGTGGTATTAATCAGTTTTTGCTTATAATTATTTGCCCACCGCCTAGAATATAATGGATGTTCACTAATATACATGGAATTAAAAATTACTCAGCAGTAGTTGCTTCTAACACCCTGTTAGCATCCAAAGTTGACAACTATCAGCATGCAGGCGCTGGCAATCTGTGGCTACTGCCATCTGCAATCTATGCTGGGAAACAGAAACTCCTGAATAACCCTGCTCCAAAAGGAAAAACACATTTGCTAATTTGAAAATGCATGCTTCTGATTTGCTATGGATGATATGAATACTCTGGCATAACATAATTCCTCTTTATTTCCTCAACCAGACTTAATTATCATACAAGTTATTGGGCTTTTAAATCTGTGAGTCACTACTTTTCAATAAAAATATTCAACTGGACCTTAAGAAAAACAAACAACCCTTAGATTAACTAAGCTTTCTTTTGCTTTCCTTTCTAGGCCTTGCCCTGTTTCCTTCAGGTCTCATTTTAGACACCACCTGAACTTTGCTCCTCACCCAAGTCTTTGTTAAGTGACACACATGTATTTTTGCTTAATGCACTCTATTCCTTTAACCCTAGACTTATTACAAGATATGAGGTTTGCCTTTTTTAAGGGTCTCTATCTTTCAAATGGACTTAGAGATTAAATAAGTGGTTCTATGCCATAGCACACAGAACACAGATATGTAAAAGGAGGAAAAAAGATAACTTTTAAAAATACATCATTACAAATTTAGTACATTCACATTTTGAAAGTGTATACCCTCTTATCTTAGTGCTTTGCAGGAATAATGAGCAAAAATAGACTGAATTAGACAGGAAGCTACCAAGAGCCAGATGGAATGCATCACTAATAACATCGAACTAGAAGTCTCATCAAGAGTTGATTTGAGGGCATGTTTCTTGCTATCTGTCCTCCAAAGCTGCTAGTAATAGTTTTGTTTGGCTCTAAAATTGTGAAGACAGAAACTGTATCTGTTTTGTTCAGTTGGATTGGGTTTTCAGAACCTAACACAATGTCATGTACACATATTAGGTACACAATATATTTGCAGAGTGCTGAATGAATTTCACTATATAAAAGTTGGCTTTTTGATCTCATTATTTACATTCTTATCTGTCAAAATCATATGGTCAATTTTAAATATCTTTAAAAAGATTTTCTAATTTTCCATCACCCCTTCTTCATACATTCTGATGCTGTGGTCTACTTGGAACTCCCATCTAGCAATCTCTTCCAGCCTTCCCCTTCATAGTCCACCAAAGGAGGCAGTAATAGATCATTATTTTCTTCTGTGTGGGAGAAAAGTACTATTGAAAAACTATATTTTTTTCCTTTGTGATACTTTCAGAATAACGAATGCACTTCACATAAATTACTGGTAAAATTAAGCTAAAAATGTGTACTGTAAATATCTCCTAGGCCAAATAAGTCCTGAATTCAATCATCCATTTATAAGAGGGAAACAAAAATGAATAATACTCATCTCAAACAACAAATGAAATAAAGCCACAGTAGGTAACTAAGTCTACTCTAGAGATTCCACCTCTTGTCATACCTATGTCTCTGGTCTAGGAAAATTGAAAAATATGGTAGTTTTTTTTTTTAAGATTTTATTTATTTATTTATTTGACAGAGAGAGCACAAGCAGGGGGAGTTGCAGAGGGAGAGGGAGAAGCAGGCTCCCTGCCGAGCAAGGAGCCCAATGCGGGGCTCGATCCCAGGACCCTAGGATCATGACCTGAGCTGAGGGCAGACATTTAGCCAACTGAGCTACCCAGGCACTCAAAAAAGTATGTTTTAAAATACTACAAGAACATGAGGAAAATTCCAGGACCTGGCTCACCATTTTGTCCATATTCATGGAAAGCAATTATGAAGAGTCTATTGTAAAGCCTTTATACCATTTTTGAGATTAAGATAACTTTACTAGCACGCACAGCTATATGAATAACTACAGCATGATACTTTCAAATGATCCTGAGGCTTGTCAGCAGAACCCTGAAGGCTGTCACCTGACCTTCTAACCCCTATTAAGAGGCCTTCTAAATGTAAGGCTGTTAGGTTTTTGTTAATAGTCATTCCACATTATAAAATAGCTGATGAACTCAAGAATACTAACAGTTTGCAAACTTGCTTAAAACTAGTATTTCTGAAAATATGCATATTTCCTGCCTGCATACATAAAAATTGAGCAAGCATTAACATACTATTAACAAGAAAGGTGTTCTTTATAAATAGAAGGAAGTTGATTTGAAATCAAATCTGACTATCGATATATCTTGTGAAAATAATTGAGAATTGAGGGCGCCTGGGTGGCTCAGTCGTTAAGCGTCTGACTTTGGCTAAGGTCATGATCCCGGGGTTCTGGGATCGAGGCCCGCATCGGGCTCCCTGCTCCGCAGGAAGCCTGCTTCTCCCTCTCCCACTCCCCCGGCTTGTGTTCTCGCTATCTCTCTCTCTGTCAAATAAATAAATTAAAAAAATCTTTTAAAAAAATAAATAATAAATAATTGAGAATTGATTATACTGTAATTTTTTCCTTAATGATAGAATCACACTGTCCCTCATTTAAAGAGAAAAAAAAAAAAAGAAATGCCAATAATACTTGTAGTTTGAGCCAGCAAACTACCACAGAATAAAAACATCTCTATAAATTATATTTAACCAATATGTTGGTCATTTTCTACAATCTCAAATTCAGGGCTTGGATTACAGGTCGGGAAGAGGAGGACTCTGAGGCCCACATACTGAGAATGAGGAACAAGTAGTTTTCCAGTGAGAAATAAGCAAATGGACTCCAGCAGTATAAAATAACTGATATCCACTAAAAAAGCAATATAATGATATGATATAAAATACATGATATATATATGACATCATGTAAAATAATGAAGTTCATATTAAAGTCATATATATTATTTTCAGGGTTAAGCAAGATCTTCATGTTCCTGTATCTTAAATATCTTTATCATTAATAATACTGAAAAATGACAATAAAATTGCATTAGGACATTTTTATACTGGCACCCTTAAATTTATTTTTGAGTATCAATCTATTGAGGCAGTTGCTGGTTTCAAAATTTCATTTTACATATGTCTCCAGCTATAGGAGGGGCAGACAAGCAAATTAGATCTAATTTTGTGTTAAATAAGCTGTCTTCTAGCTTAGAAAAAATTAATTAAAATCAACTGCTGGGGGGGTGGAGCAAGATGGCAGAGGAGTAGACCACCTGGATTTTGTCTGGTCCCAGGAATTCAGCTGGATAGGGATCAAACCATTCTGAACACCTACAAACTCAACAGGAGACTGAAGAAAAGAATAGCAGCAAGTTTCTGAACAGAAAAGCAAAAACTTTCTGGAAGGTAGGACATGTGGAGAAGTGAATCCGAGGAGATATTCGGGAGGATGGATGGTGGGGAAAGGGACCTCTGTTGGCAGCTTCTGGCAAGTGATAGAGCCCAGAGCACAAAATTGGAACTTTTAGAAGTCTGCTCCACTGAGGGATGTCACTTCAGTGGCTAAGCGGGGGGGTGGAACCCTCGTGGGACACTGTGGTCTCAGGACCCTCGGGGTCACAGAAAGTCCGGGAGTGCCTGAGTGCTGCAGAGCTCCCAGGTACCAGAGCAGAAAGGCCAGCTGCAGAGACGGAGCCAGGGCCCAGGCTCTCAGCTCAGGGTTGCCATAAACCATGATCCAGGGCACAGTCGGGCCCCTCCTCCTCCAGCAGGGACCCAACAAGTGGCAGATGCAGAGAGACTCCATTTCCTCCCCAAGGAGGAGCGGCGGGGAGTGAACCACAGGGATCTGCTGGGTTTGGAGATTCCATGTGGGGTCGGGTGCCACAGATAGAGACGCTCGGTCACAGGCTGGGTGAGCATGGAGTGCAGCTGGAGACTGGGGAGACGGGAGTGATTGACTACTTTTTTCTGGGGGTGCACTGAGGAGCAGGGCCCCAAGTTCTCGGCTCCTCTGGGGCAGAGATTGGGAAGCCACCATTTTCAGCCTCCAAAGCTGTACAGAGAGCTTGCAGGGAACAAAAGCTCCTGAGAGCAAACCCAAACAGATTACTTAGCCTAGGCGGGCAAGGGCAGGGCAATTCTGCCTCCGGCAAAGACATTTGGGAACCACGGCAACACACCCCTCCCCCAGAAGATCAGCAAGAACAGCTAGCCAAGACCAAGTTTATTGATCAATGAGAATGGCAGAACACCAGTGCTAGGGGAACACTGCATATAGAATTCATGGCTTTTTTACTATGATTCTTTAGTCTTTCAAAGTTAATTTTTTTTAACTGTCTTTTTTTTTTTAATTTTTCTTTTTCCCTTTTTCAAACAACATCTTCTCAATGCCTTTTTTAAAAAACTTTTTATTTTTCATATTTAGGGTCATATTCTATCCCTTCATAGTAGTTACCCTTATTTTTGGAGTTTTTCTCTCTTTAAAATTTTGAGATACAGTTTCTTCTAACAGATCAAAATATACTCTAAATCTCTAGTGTATGACTTTGTTCTAGTCTCCTGTCTGATCACATTCTCTACCTTTTTTTTCTTTTTTTTTTAAATCCTCTTCTTTCTTTTTCAACCAATTTCTTATCAATTCCTTTTATAAAATCTTTTATAATTTTCACGTTTACAGTCACATTCCATCCCTTCATCATATTAACCCTTATTTTTGTACATATATAAGTTTTTATTTCTTTAAAACTTTGGAAAGCACTTTCTTCTAACAGACCAAAATACACCCAAAATCTAGTGTGTGGCACTGATCTATGCACCAGCCTGATCATATTTGATCATATTCTGGTTTTTTTTTTCATTTTGTTCTGTTTTTGTTTATTTTTATATTTCTCTTTTTCTTTTTTTTTTTTTCCTTTTTCTTTTTTCTTTCTTTCCCTTTCTTTTGCCCCGGTTTCAGGTCTTTACTGATTTGTTTAGAGTATATTTTCTGGGGACATTGTTACCCTCTTAGCATTTTGTTCTCTCATTCATCTATTCTCCTCTGCACAAAATGACAAGATGGAAAAAAAATCACCTCAACAAAAAGAACAAGAGGCAGTACCAACTGCCAGGGACCTACTCAATATGGACATTAGTATGATGTCGAAACTAGAGTTCAGAATGATGATTTTAAAGATACTAGCTGGTCTTGAAAATAGCCTGGAAGTTATTAGACAAACCCTTCCTGGAGAAAGAAAAGAACTAAAATCTAACCAAGTTGAAATTAAAAAGGCTATTAATGACGTGCAATCAAAAATGGGGGTGCTGCTAGGATAAATGAGGCAGAAGACAGAATCAGTGATATAGAAGACGAAATGATGGAAAATCAAGAATCTGAGAAAAAGAGAGATAGACAACTACTGGATCATGAGGGCAGAATTTGAGAGATAAGCGATACCATGAGATGAAACAACATTAGAAAAATTGGGATCCCAGAAGAAGAAGAAAGAGAGAGAGGGGCAGAAGGTATATTGGAGCAAATTATAGAAGAGAACTTCCCTAATTTGGGGAAGGAAAAAACCATCAAAACCCAGAAGGCACAGAGAACCCCTCTCAATATCAATAAAAATAGGTAAACACCCCAACATCTAATAGTAAAACTTATGAGTCTCAGAGACAAAGAGAAAATCCTGAAAGCAGCTCAGGAGAAGAGATATGTAACCTACAATGGTAGAAAAGTTAGACTGGTAACAGACTTATCCACAGAGACCTGGCAGGCCAGAAAGGACTGGCATGATATATTCAGAGCACCAAATGAGAAAAATATGCAGCCAAGAATACTATATCCAGCTAGGCTGTCATTGAAAATAGAAGGAGAGATAAAAATCTTCCAGGACAAACAAAAACTAAAGGAATTTGCAAACAAAAAACCAGCCCTGCAAGAAATATTGAAAGGGGTCCTCTAAGCAAAGAGAGAGCCAAAAAGCAACATAGACCAGAAAGGAACACAGAAAATATATAGGAACAGTCACCTTACAGGCAATACAATGGCACTAAATTCATATCTTTCAATAGTTATCCTGAATGTAAATAGGATAAATGCCCCAATCAAAAGACACAGGCTAACAGATTGGATTAAAAAAAAAAGACCCATCAATATGCTGTCTGCAAGAGACTCATTTTTTTTTAAGATTTTATTTATTTATTTGAGAGAGAGAGAATGAGAGACAGAGAGCATGAGAGGGAGGAGGGTCAGAGGGAGAAGCAGACTCCCCGCCGAGCAGGGAGCCCAATGCGGGACTCGATCCCAGGACTCCAGGACCATGATCTTAGCTGAAGGCAGTCGCTTAACCAAATGAGCCACCCAGGCACCCAGAGACTCATTTTAGACCCAAAGACACCCCCAGATTGAAAGTGAGGTGGAAAACCATTTACCATGCTAATGGACACCAAAAGAAAACTGGGGTGGCAATCCTTATATCAGACAAAATAGATTTTAAACCAAAGACTGTAATAAGAGATGAGGAAGGACAGTATATCCTACTTTAAGGATATAGTGGAGCAACAAGAAGATATAACAATTGTAAATATCTATGCCCCTAACATGGAAGCAGCCAATTATATAAGCCAATTAATAACAAAAGCTAAGAAACACATTGACAACAATACAGTAATAGTGGGGGACTTTAACACCTCCCTCACTGAAATGGACAGATCATCTAAGCAAAAGATCAACAAGGAAATGAAGTCTTTAAATGACACACTGGACCAAATGGACTTCACAGACATATTCAGAACATTCCATCCGAAAACAACAGAATACACATTCTTCTCCTAGTGCCCATGGAACATTCTCCAGAACAGATCACATCCTAGGTCACAAATCAGGTCTCAACTGGTACCAAAAGATTGGGATCATTCCCTGCATATTTTCAGACCGCAATGCTTTGAAACTAGAATCAATCACAAGAGGAAAGTCAGAAAGAACTCAAATACATGGAGGTTAAAGAGCATCCTACTAAAGAATGAATGGGTCAACCAGGAAATTAAAGAAGAATTTAAAAAATTCATGGAAACTAATGAAAATGAAAACACAACTATTCAGATCTTTGGGATACAGCAAAGGCAGTCCTAAGAGGAAAGTATATAGCAATACAAGCCTTTCTCAAGAAACAACAAAGGTCTCAAATACACAACTTAACCCTACACCTAAAGGAGCTGGAGAAAGAACAGGAAATAAAGCCTAAACCCAGCAGGAGAAGAGAAATAATAAAGATCAGAGCAGAAATCAATGAAATAGAAACCAAAAGAACAGTAGAACAGATCGACAAAACTAGGAACTGGTTCTTTGAAAGAATTAACAAGATTGATAAGCCCCTGGCCAGACTTATCAAAAAGAAAAGAGAAATGACCCAAATCAACAAAATCATGAATGAAAGAGGAGAGATCACAACTAACACCAAAGAAATACAAACAATTATAAGAACATATTATGAGCAACTATATGCCAGCAAATTAGATAACCTGGAAGAAATGGATGCATTCCTAGAGATGTATCAACTACCAAAACTGAACCAGGAAGAAGTAGAAGACCTGAGCAGACCTATAACCACTAAGGAAATTGAAGCAATCATCAAAAATCTCCCAAAAAAACAAAAGCACAGGGCCAGATGGCTTCCCAGGGGAATTCCACCAAACATTTAAAGAAGAATTAATACCTATTCTTCTGAAACTGTTCCAAAAATAGAAATGGAAGGAAAACTTCCAAGCTTGTTTTATGAAGCCACCATTACCTTGATCCCCAAATCAGACCAAGACCCCATCAAAAAGGAGAATTACAGACCAATATCTCTGATGAACATGGATGCAAAAATTTTCACCAAAATACTAGCCAATAGGATCCAACAGTGCATTAAAAGGATTATTCACCACGACCAAGTGGGATTGATCCCTGGGCTGCAAGGTTGGTTCAACATCTGCAAATCAATCAACGTGATATAATACATTAATAAAAGAAAGAACAAGAATCATATGATCCTCTCAATAGATGCAGAAAAAGCATTTGACAAAGTACAGCATCCTTTCTTGATCAAAACTCTTCAGAGTATAGGCATAGAGGGTACATACCTCGATATCATAAAAGCCATCTATGAAAAACGTACAACGAATATCATTCTCAATGGGGAAAAACTGAGAGCTTTCCCCCTAAGGTCAGGAACTCGGCAGGGATGTCCACTATCACCACTGCTATCAACATAGTATTAGAAGTCCTAGCAACAGCAATCAGACAAGAAAAAAATAAAAGGCATCCAAATCAGCAAGGAAGAAGTCAAACTCTCACTCTTTGCAGATGATATGATACTTCATGTGGAAAACCCAAAAGACTCTACCCCAAAACTGCTAGAACTCATACAGGAATTCAGTCAAGTGGCAGGATATAAAATCAAAGAAAAGAAATGAGTGGCATTCCTATACACCAACAACAAGACAGAAGAAAGAGAAATTAAGGAGTCAATCCCATTTACAATTGCACCCAAAACCATAAGATACCTAGGAATAAATCTAACCAAAGAGGTAAAGGATCTGTACTCAGAAAACTATAGAATACTCATGAAAGAAATTGAGGAAGACACAAAGAAATGGAAAAACGTTCCATGCTCATGAATTGGAAGAACAGATATTGTGAAGATGTCAGTGCTACCTAGAGCAATCTACACATTTAGTGCAATCCCCATCAAAATACCATCAGCTTTTTTCAAAGAAATGGAACAAATAATCCTAAAATTTGTATGGAACCAGAAAAGACCTGAATAGCCAGAAGAATGTTGAAAAAGAAAAGCAAAGCTGGCAGCATCACAATTCCGGACTTCCAGCTCTATTACAAAGCTGTCATCATCAAGACAGTACGGTCCTGGCACAAAAACGGACACATAGATCAATGGGACAGAATAGAGAGACCAGAAATGGACCCTCAACTCTATGGTCAACTAATCTTTGACAAAGCAGGAAAGAATGTCCAATGGAAAAAAGACAGTCTCTTCAACAAATGGTGTTGGGGAAATTGGACAGCCACATGAAGAAGAATGAAACTGGACCATTTCCTTACACCACACACAAAAACAGACTCCAAATGGTGAAAGACCTAAATGTGAGACAGGAGTCCATCAAAATCCTAGAGGAGAACACAGGCAGCAACCTCTTCGACCTCAGCCGAAGCAACTTCTTCCTAGAAACATCGCCAAAGGCAAGGGAAGCAAGGGCAAAAATGAACTATTGGGACTTCATCGAGATAAAAAGCTTTTGCACAGCAAAAGAAACAGTCAACAAAACCAAAAGACAACCGACAGAATTAGAGAAGATATTTGCAAGTGACATATCAGATAAAGGGCTAGTATCCAAAATCTATAAAGAACTTCTTAAACTCAACACCCAAAGAACAAATGATCCAATCAAGAAATGGGCAGAAGACATGAACAGACATTTTTCCAAAGAAGACATCCAAACGGCCAACAGGCACATGAAAAAGTGCTCAACATCACTCAGCATCAGGGAAATCCAAATCAAAACCTCAGGAGACACCACCTCACACCAGTCAGAATGGCTAAAATTAACAAGTCGGGAAACAACAGATGTTGGCGGAGATACAGAGAAAGGGGTACCCTCCTACACTGTTGGTGGGAATGCAAGCTGATGCAGCCACTTTGTAAAACAGTATGGAGGTTCCTCAAAAAGTTGAAAATAGAGCTACCATACGATCCAGCAATTGCACTACTGGGAATTTACCCCGAAGATACAAATGTAGGGATCCAGAGGGGTATGTGCACCCCAATGTTTTAGCAGCAATGTCCACAATAGCCAAACTGTGGAAAGAGCCAAGATGTCCATCGACAGATGAATGGTTAAAGAAGATGTGGTATATATATACAATGGAATATTATGCATCCATCAAAAGAATGAGATCTTGCCATTTGCAACAACGTGGATGGAACTGGAGGGTGTTATGCTGAGCGAAATGAGTCAATCAGAGAAAAACTTGTATCATATGACCTCACTGATATGAGGAATTTTTAATCTCAGGAAACAAACTGAGGGTTGCTGGAGTGGTGGGGGGTGGGAGGGATGGGGTGGCTAGGTGATAGATATTGGGGAGGGTATGTGCTATGGTAAGCACTGTGAATTGTGCAAGACTGTTGAATCACAGATCTGTACCTCTGAAACAATAATGCAATATATGTTAAAAAAAAAAAAAAAGAAGAAGATAGCAGGAGGGGAAGAATGAAGAGGGGGAAATCGGAGGGGGAGACGAACCATGAGAGATGATGGACTCTGAAAAACAAACTGAGGGTTCTAGAAGGGAGGGGGTGGGAGGATGGGTTAGCCTGGTGATGGGTATTAAAGAGGGCACATTCTGCATGGAGCACTGGGTGTTATCCACAAACAATGAATCATGGAACAGTACATGAAAAACTAATGATGTAATGTATGGTGATTAATATAACAATAAAAATTTAAAGAAAAATCAAATGCCAAGTTTCAACTTTTATAAATGAGTGTTTTATTATATAATGTTCAGTTTTTCATGTGTTTTATATTGTGATGGTTGGAGTGCAAAAAGTGAAAAAAGGTGATCAAGAAAAGGTAGCATGATTCTGTAAGCCACATTAAGGAATTTGAACTTGGACTTTAAACTAAAGGTAATGGACAGCCATTTAAATAGAGAATTATTTGTTATGTCTGTGGTTTTCAATAGTTTATATCAGCATGGAGATTGCACAAAAAGGGTCAAGATTAAATGTAAGTAAGAAAATCCCACTCGTTCAGAAAAAAAAAAAATGATGTTAAAAATGAACAAAGAAACACTTAGGAATTGAAGGAAGTCAATTTGGTTATTTGGTCCCTGTGAAGAACAAGAAGTCCTATCTGACTACTGGATTTCTAACTCGAGCATCTGATTCAATGGGAGTGTCATTTAACAGGAAAGCAAATATCAGAAAAGGATCAGTGATTCAGTGGATTTTGATTGTTGGAGAAGAGTGAGTAGACAGATAGAAAATGACCAAATCAATCCTCATGGCATTTTCATGGTCATTTGTGGATTTTCGTAAAGCAGCAAACAAGTTGAGTCTTCTGTAGGGCAAGTCCCCAGCTAAGGTTGAACAAGGTGACACTCTGACTTCTTGTTTCACCTCTTATACTTTAAACAAGTGTCTTTTCCGTGGTTTCTTTAGTTTCTTGTTGTTTGCATTTTTGTGCTTTTTTTGTTGGTGATTTCACTGTTCAAAATAACCCTTAAGCAGTAATGCTAAGGTGCTGTCTAGTGCTCGCAAATGCAAGGAGATTCTGATGCACTTTACAGAGAAAATACATTTGTAGATAAGCTTTCTTCAGAAATGAGTTATAGCATTATCACTTGTGAGGTCAATGTTCATGCAGAAAAAGGAAGAGTAAATCCATCAATCTGTACATGAGCCTACTCTAGAAAATGTTAAATTAACATCTACAGTGCATGATGAAGCTTTGGAAAAGATGGAAAACTGGCAAAATTTTTGGATTCATAAGATGATAGCTAATAAAAAGAAAAGTGTAATGGACAACAGTTTCCTAAGGCTAAAAGCCAAAGAAATTTATGATATGCTGTCCAGGATCAAGAAAATATGAAACCTTTCTCTGTTATTGTTTTATTATAAAAAAATACTGCATATATATAATTATTTGGAATATATATATACATGTGTATATGTATATATATATTTGGTTATCTAAACAGTTTAGAAACACACATAAAGTTATGTGTCGATCAACTGATGAAAATATGACCAGAGGCTGCAGGAACCCAATCCTAAGTATTCACTTAGGAACAACAGCTCCATATTCATGAATTCAGTGTTTGCAGAGGCTTGACAGCCCCTAACTAGTGCAAATAACCAGCAATGACTACACGTGTGTGTGCAAATTTATATAAATGTGAACAAATCAAACATTCACACACATATATGTATATATATTACATAAATACAGATATTATATGAAGTAATACTGCTCTGACCCTTGGTCAGAACCTGTCTTGTAATTCTACTTGGATGATCTACTGTATTCTTGACCATTCTTCAAATGTTACCAACACAAAGGCACTGACTGTCTTGTACTATTTTTTTTTTAAAGATTTTATTTATTTGACAGAGAGAGACACAGCGAGAGAGGGAACACAAGCAGGGGGAGTGGGAGAGGGAGAAGCAGGCTTCCCACGTAGCAGGGAGCCTGATGTGGGGCTCGATCCCAGGACCCTGGGATCATGACCTGAGCCAAAGGCAGACGCTTAACAACTGAGCCACCCCGGCGTCCCTGTCTTGTACTTTTTGATATCCCCCCTCACTGTGTCTATTCTATAATATATCCCTCAAAAGTTCTTGTTGAAGAAACAAAAGATCTTTTGAAATGGCAAATTAGCTCTTACTCATTTTAATGGAGAAAGGTGGATTTCATAGCATTTATGAAAGCTGTTTATTACCACAAAGGCTTTAGGTGCACACATAGAATTGCATCATATCACCACGATGTTGGGTAAAATTACCTGAAATGTGTTCATAATTATTCACATATAAATAATGACACTTTACTAGCAAAACAGGGTGACATTAAATCAATGATATTAATAATCTAACAAATTTCTTGGAAATGAGGCCATTATCTTTATAATTTCAAGTACTCTAAAAGCTGCTTGAATTTCTTTTATGGGAGAGAATATTAATAGGAAACCATTATTCCACTTGTAAGCCAGCATGTGTTCTTTGAGAGTAGCATGTATTTCCAGCATATGACAGATATATGCTTAATTATTCAGAAACTTTCATTTAAATAAAAAATATAAAGTTACAATTTGAAAAGTTCCAATTAGTTTAAATAATTTAATGTGAAGTAAAGCTGCTAGTACACAATTCATATCAAGAGCTATATAAAGCATAAAGTTAAATTTCTCACTGTAATCTGCAGATGTTAAAACTATTTCCTAATTTGTTTAGCTCAGCAATTGGCATGAAAATGTCCAATTTGGGGGTCAAGAAACTATTCAAGGAATCTGTTTTCCACCTGTGCATCTTCAACAGTTACTTGGCTCAATCATTCTATCCTTATTATGTGCAAGTCATTTAGTAGGAAATTGACAAACACAGATAAAAATGAAATAAAAAGAAAAAACAACCCCCAATGACTAACATGAACATGACCAAAAAATATTTTCAACACCAATGAAAATTTTCATTTCCAAAATGAACTTGTATTAATCAATCATACCATTTTAACATTATGTCTGCTCTAGGTTAGCCATGTATTTTTAAAAATGTAATATTACAAAAATTATTTGAGCTGAGAATTATTATCCTCATTATACAGATGAGATTGGTGAGGCTCAGAAAGTTCAGTATGTTGTCTGAGATCACACTGCTAGTAAGTCATGCAGTTGGGATCTAATAAAAGTGCAATGTTACAATGAAAATAAAATGCATTTTGAAGACTTACTCTCCAATTCCTTATAATTTATCTTGTACAGACACTCGACGTAAAGGGTCGTAACTCCTTCTACACAAGAAATTCTTTAGAGATAAATTTTATTTGTAGGTAAAAAACTGAAACCCAATGCAGATAGACAATTTGAGCTGAGGTACACCCCCTCCACACTCAGTGACAGAACAAGACCTAAGCAAAAGCCTGGCCCTTAGATCATGGATGTTGATAATGTATCAAATTCCTCCTTCCAGGGCGCCTGGGTGGCTCAGTTGGTTAAGCAACTGCCTTCGGCTCAGGTCATGATCCTGGAGTCCCAGGATCGAGTCCCACATCGGGCTCCCTGCTCGGCAGGGAGTCTGCTTCTCCCTCTGACTCTCCCCCCTCTCATGCTCTCTCTATCTCATTGTCTCTCTCAAATAAATAAATTAAAAAAAAAAATCTTTAAAAAAAAAAAAAATTCCTCCTTCCATTTCTCCCTTACTTTTAACTTACCGACTTTCTTAGCTTCAAGTGGATTTTTGATTAACCACCTGTCGCATTTTTGAAAAGAAAACCATAGGATAATAATCAATAATGGAATGACAGCCATTATGTCACTAGTCTAATGATCCCCATAATCAATTCTATGGGAAAAGGGCCATTTCCAGATAAAAAATTAAAAGCTATGCTTTTTATGTCAGAATATCCGTCTCATTTTCAAACAATTTTTCAATTTGTTTGGTACATCAGTGCTGTGATCACTGTAAATCCACAGAGAGACAAATCCTTTGGATTTTGCATAAAATAATATTCTCTGGAGAGTGAGAATAAGATGTGGAATTGCTCTGAACACACATTTTACACCCAATAATACAATCCTGGGTGCTCCAAATATTTACAAAGTCTGCAAAATGGTCTGTAGATACCACTAATTTTATTACCCTTTGTTTTCCTCCGAGCACAACAGAAAATTCTAAGTTGTCATTATAATTGCAAAAACAAATTATGTGTGAACCTTTCCTCACATCTCTCAGAGTAATCATCTTTCTGTTCAATCAAGGATCAAACAAAAATGGCATACATTGACTTCTAACTTTCCTAATGATATCCAAGCCAAAGAAAGTGTTACTGACTAAAGGGCCAATAGGAAATGTAATAAATCTTTACTCATTATGGGTTATTACCCAAACACTTACTTTACCATAGTCCATTTAAGGAAAAAGCGTTTTAGTTTTAAGTGCTGATCATAAAAAATATAATTAATGGAGTAGAGATTTCCTTCTTGCTAACTCATGACTGCTTGTCAGTAATAAAAATTGGCTACACTTCGCTTGCTCATTAGGTAGAATTATTCCCTTGACTGGTGACATCAACATATTTGTAACAACCCCATCTGCAAGGCTGGCAGCCCAGCCTTAAATGTACTGATAAAAGGAGAAGGAGCAGGAGTAGACGTAGGCACTTTGACAGAAAGCTATGGTAGTCAGTCAAAAACAGAAAACGTCAGGCATGATATAATTGTGCATTAGATTACCCCATACCTTTCATGTTTACAATTATGCTATACAAAAATATCTTAGTCTTGAACATGAATCTTAAATAATGTGACTGAATGGCTTTTTTTAAAACAAATGTTGGGTACAACACATTCAAAATACCTTCCATTTAAGTAATAATGTTAATATTATGTTGAATTAGAGCATTTTGATAATGATTTAAAGAGGGAGTATACTCAATTATATATACTCATATTATTCTAAGGTATATATTCAATCATTTTAAAGTATCTCAAAAATAAATTGCTGAATTAAATATTACTAATGCTAAAGAGAATTCTTGGAAATGTTTATCTCTGATTCTCAATAAAGTAAATATATTTAAAAGATGCAATATAAGTTCACCGAAACTATGGGTTATTTAAAATACTCTTATTTTGGATGAATAAATAAATAAAGAGCAAATAATGATAGTTTTATGTCAACAAAAACATTCAATGTTTTCATTATTTCAACCCCTTGATACTATAGCCTACCCTACAATACCTTTTTCTTGAATCTGATACTGATGGCTGAAGTCGTGGAAAAGGCACAAATGTGGACCCGCAAGGAACTAGCTGTAGAGACATTATGATCTTCTGTTCAGATATTTGTTCAAGAGAAAAAAATTGTCTATAGCCACAAACTCCTTTCATCCAGTTGCATGATCAAAGGAATTGAGTCTTGTTTTTACCATTACTTTGGAAAGATTTTATAGGCTGTAAACATTTCAGCTCCAGCAGCTGATTCTAATTTCTTTAATGCTATCTTTGATTCAGCATTGCTTGACAGACTATTAAGGAAATGTTGATGATACAGGAAGACCAGTGTACTGGTTAACATGATTATTTTGCAGAGCACTGTGCATTCATTAATAGCAAATAAGTTGTTACAATATTCCTCTCTGTTTCTTTCTAAAAATCTTTTATTTATCTTTATTTAGTCTCAGGATGTTTGGTGTTCAAAATATAGAGCCCATCACTTGTTTCAGAAAATATAACCCATAACCTTTTCTCTAGTAAACAAAATCAGATGTTAATTTTAAGGAAAGTCCATGGTACTGAGACCATGTTTCCTAAACACACAAGCCTTATAACTCAGAAAAATATGAATGATCATAATTTAAGCAACAAGGGCTTTCTACAACAACAACAAAAAAATGTATACAATCTAGGGCGCCTGGGTGGCTCAGTTGGTTAAGCGACTGCCCTCAGCTCAGGTCATGATCCTGGAGTCCCGGGATCGAGTCCCACGTCGGGCTCCTTGCTCAGCAGGGAGTCTGCTTCTCTCTCTGACCCTCCCCCTCTCATGCTCTCTATCTCATTCTCTCTCTCAAATAAATAAATAAAATCTTTAAAAAAAAAATTAAAAATGTATACAATCTAAATGTTAAATCCCGAAAGGACACTGTTGTTTAACACTATGAGATGGCTGACATATTGAGGAACACAGTAACTGTGGAAAAGTTTCTTATAGGCGTAACAGGAATGGCAGAGCATACAAAAGAAAGAAATATATACATGTATGAACTAATAAAATGTAGAAATATATAAAATGTGCAAGCCTCAATAAAGGGCAAAGAAAATGTTAGGAAGATATTAGCAATTTGCATAATAACTATGTTACACGGCAGTATATAAACTTCTTTTGTAGCCTTATCATGACAAACAATTTTTGTAGCCTTATTCATGATAATCTTGTTCTGATTGTGAAAAATCAAAGCAATGTAATTGCCTAATAATAGAAAGTCAAATAAATTTTTTTTGATGCATCAGTAGTATGGAACAGTATGCAATCACAAATGATGGAAAGCTATTCATGATATGCTGTTAAGTGGAAAAACAACAAGCAAATAAACCAAAAAACAGGTTACCAAATACTGTTGTGGTTTGACCCTGTTTGGGTAAAGCCATACATCTAAATATAGGGGAAAAAATCTCAAGTATTACATATCAAATAATTAGCATTGGTGAAATAATAGGGTTTTTTTGAAGTTTCTGGTGGTTACTGTTAATCAGTATTTTCTAACACTCCCATAGTGACCATGTATTACTTATGTAATAAAAATAAAACATTAACAAAATAAGATATACCATTTGTACCAAGTAACATCACTACCACAAGGTTTAACCATCATTTTACTCCCTAAAAAGCTTATCCTTTCAAAATCACTTTCTAAATGTCATTTACGAAGATCTAAATAGCTGCTCTCTGGTGACATTAGATCATTTCAAAATACGTCATGCTAGAAATCACATCATACTCCGAGTCAGAAGTGAGAGACTCTTGTCCTAACCTCAACTTACTAATTAGTTCAGCCAATTAGACTTCAGCCTCTTCCCTCTTTCCCAGGGTTATTTGTGAAGTTCAGAAAAGAACTTTGAAAGGCCAAATATTTACTGTAAATAAAGATTTTATGGAACATAAGTGTTTGACCTTATCACCACCCAGCGATCAAAAACCATATCATCTAATATCCTCATAACTTTTATTCTTCCGCAGAGTCTGTGGGGGTTGCTCCTCCCATTCCTTCAAATGCAATCTGTGGACTTTGATGCTTACAGCTTGGGAGGCATTTTCTTTAACTAAGCTGAGCTGGGCCCATTCTTTTTTACCAGCCTCATCAGGGAAAATAGACCCTCAGAGCACTCAAAGCAGAATCCCCAAGCACACTTCCAGAAGGACAAATCGCCCTCTGAAGATTATAATGTTAAGGAACATGTACAGCCTTCACAGCCACACAACTTGCATTTAAATCCAGCTCTAAGACTGCCTGGCTGTGGGACTCTAAAAGCACCCAGGGTATTTCACTGTACTGAGACTCACAGTTTCCTCTAGGTGGAAAAACGGGAATGGCAATTCCAACTTCCTAATATGAATGAGAATGAAATAAGAATGCACAGGAAATACCTAATGTAGAAATTGACATGGAGAAGCCTTTCAATTAATGTTTTCTTTCTCACACATTTAGTAACCTGGTATTCTTATAACCATTGTTATCATACAAGTGTAATAAAATTTCACCCCAAAGCAAACAGACATTTTAGTAAGCTTCACAGTACTATCTCTGAGAAATTTGGATTTGTGATAAGTTTATTGAAATAACAAAAACAGCTCAAGAGCCCAGTGATTATTTCAGCAGGATCTCTAGTCGGTCTGGTCTGTACTAGAGTCTCTCTCCATGAAGTAATCAGAGATGTCTTTATTTTGGCAATTTAATGTAATTAGACTAAAATGGCTGCTGGTAGCAGTCAGAAAAATGAAGGCTGAATCAGTATTTCCCAGGATTTGGAAGTTCCATAAAGTGGTGACTAGGAGTACCTGGATAGGCTTATCTGTGTATTAACTTTCTTGCTCTGATTACGCAGAGCTGTCAAGAAACTCAAATTTGTGGCAGGATACAAAATCAACGTACAGAAATGTGTTGCATTTCTATATACCAATAATGAAGCAGCAGAAAGAGAAATCAAGGAATCAATCTCATTCACAATTGCACTAAAACCCGTAAATATCTAGGAATAATCCAAAGAGGTAAAAGATCTGTACTCTGAAAACTATAGAATGCTGATGAAAGAAATTGAAGATGACACAAAGAAATGGAAAAATATTCCATGCTCATGGATTGGAAGAACAAATATTAAAATGTCTATACTACCCAAAGCAACCTACACATTCAATGCAATCCCTATCAAAATACCACCAGCAATTTTCACAGAGCTAGATTCTAAATTCTAAAATTTGTATGGAACCACGAAAGACCTCAAATAGCCAAAGTAATGTTGGAAAAAAAAGCAAAGCTGGAGGCATCACAATTCCAGACTTCAAGTTATATTACAAAGCTGTAGTCATCAGGATAGTATAGTACTGGTACAGAAACAGACACATAAATCAATGGAACAGAATAGAAAACCCAGAAATAAACCCACAACCATATGGTCAACTAATCTTTGACAAAGCAGGAAAGAATAATCAATGGAAAAAAGACAGCCTCTTCAACAAATGGTGTTGGGAAAACTGGACAGCAACATGCAAAAAAAATGAAGCTGGACCACTTTTTTTTTTTTTTAAAGATTTTATTTATTTATTTGACAGAGAGAGACACAGCAAGAGAGGGAACACAAGCAGGGGGAGTGGGAGAGGGAGAAGCAGGCCTCCCGCTGAGCAGGGAGCCCGATGAGGGGCTCGATCCCATGACCCTGGGACCATGACCTGAGCCGAAGGCAGACGCTTAACGACTGAGCCACCCAGGCGCCCCGAAGCTGGACCACTTTCTTATACCATACACAAAAATAAATCCAAAATGGATGAAAGACCTAAATGTGAGACAGAAACTATCAAAATGCTAGAGAACACAGGCAGCAACCTCTTTGACATTGGCCATAGCAACTTCTTTCTAGATATGGTCTCCTCAGTCAAAGGAAATAAAAGCAAAAATAAACTATTGGACTTCATCAAAATAAAAAGCTTCTGCAGAGTGAAGGAAACAATCAACAAAACTAAAATGTTGGCAACCTACAGAAAGGAAGAAGATATTTGCAAATGACATATCTGATAAAAGGTTAGCATCCAAAATCTATAATGGACTTATCAAACTCAACACCCAAAAAACAAATAATCCAGTTGAAAAATGGGCAGAAGATACAAATAGACGTTTTTCCAAAGAAGACATTCAGATGGCTAATAGACACATGAAAAGATGCTCAACATCACTCATCATCAGGGAAATCAAAACTACAATGAGATATCACCTCATATCTGTCAGAATGGCTAAAATCAACAACACAAGAAACAACAAGTGTTGCTGAGGATGTAGAGAAAGAGGAACCCACTTACACTGTTGATGGGAATGCAAACTCATGCAGCCACTCTGGAAAACAGTATGGAGGTTCCTCAAGGGGTTAAAATAGAACTACCCTACAATCCAGCAATTGCACTACTAGATATTTACCCAAAGGATACTATAAAAATAGTGATTCAAAGGGGCACATGAACCCTATGTTTATAGTAGCATTATCAACAACAGCCAAAGTATGGAAAGAGCCCAAATGTATCCTAATATTTATCGACTGATAAATAAAGAAGATGTGGTGTATATATACACAATGGAATATTACTCAGCCATAAAAATGAAATCTTGCCATTTGTAAGGACGCGGATAGAGCTAGAGAGTATTATGCTAAGCGAAATAGGTCAGTCAGAGAAAGACAAATACCATATGATTTCACTCATATGTGGAATTTTTAAGAAACAAACAGATGAACACAGGGGAATAAAAAAGAGGCAAACCAGGAAAGAGACTCTTAACTATGGAGAACAAACTGAGAGTTACTAGAGGGGAGGTGGGCGGGGAATGGGTTAAATAGGTGATGGGTATGAAGGAGGGCACTTGTTGTGATGAGCACAGGGTGTTATATGTAAATGATAAATCACTAAATTCGACACCTGAAAATAATATTACACTGTATGTTAAATAACTGGAATTTAAATAAAAACTTGAAAAAAATAAAAATAAGAAAATGAAAAATTAATAAAAAAGAAACTCAAATTCGTGTTTCAGCTTCCTTTGCTCAACACTACAGAGTAAAGTGAGTTTTTTTAGTAAACATGTCTTCATTAGTCTTTTCTCCCCTCTTGGGAAAGGGATGTCCTATCACATGTTGGCATTTATTTATTTCACAGTGATAGCAAATGAGGATCAACAGAAATAATATTCTGATTTAAAACTTCAGTCCATAAAACATCTTTTTAAAACATCAGAGTTTGGGCTAACAGTACATGCTGCCAGGAACAACTCATTCTGACTCTGAATAGTATCATAAACACCAGCAGTAGCCAAGCAAAAAACAGGGCTAAGTAGGTGATTCGTACAGTTTCCATGTAATGTATTTGGACATCAAATTGAGTTTCCAGGACTAACATCAACAGAACCATTCAACAGCTAAGTTCATTTTTAAACTTAACATCCTGGAACTCTTTAACATTTCCAAGCGCAATCTTGGAACATGAGTCGTATTAACCAGAAAAGAAGGAAACTGTAGAAATAAACAAGAGAGAAGACATATATAATCCTGAGACCATATGTTTCTAATTTCATCACTGAATTTTCCTCATACCTAGCAGAATTCAATGTGCATAATATTTATTAAATGAAATAAAAAGAAAAAAGTAGAAAAATTGTGACTATATTGCAATCCCCAATAATTTATCAACAAGAACATACTTTTTAATGGATCCAACTATTCCCTATAGCTGAGCCAAAGTCAGTTACTTCCACTCTCTATCTGAACTTTTACATGTTAAAGGAATGTTTATAGGATAATCTTCCACTCTATTAATGTGCTTTGATGAATAATCAAATTATTGAGCTCTTCTTATAAACCAAGGCTTAAAACCATATGACTTATAACAAAAAACACTGCAATGAACTAAAGGGGCTCAGACAGCTTACTCCTCCATTTGATCCTAGAAACACGGTTTCCTCCCAAGTACATTTTGGCCATTCAAAGGTTACCCCTTCTCAAGCAGCAATTCAAAAGCAAAGGAAATTCTCCAATAACCGACATACACAGAGACCTCTGACAGGTCACACTATATTTCCATTCTTTCTCTGGGCAAACCAAGGATTATATAAATGATATCATGACTAGAATGTGTATTGTCAAGATAGTGACAAAGTGGATTATCAATAATATCACAATCCAACTTGGGTATTGCTTAACACCTGCTAATATCTTCTAAAGAACACAGTTTTCATTTTGATGCTAACAGAATAGTATGAGAAAAGCTACTGATGTAGTGAAGCTCTCTTTCAATGTTTAACAATTATTGGACTTCTCAGGACTCTATGTATAACAAGAAAAGTATCCTCAATTACAAAAAGAGATCATAATCCTTATTTCTCTATGGAGATGTCTTCATATCTTCACGTCTCATAACTACAAGAATCATTTAAAAAGGGAAATATGATGATCCAGAAAGAAGTGAGTATAAATAGGAGTCAACTGTACTAACATTAATTGATAGCACTCTTGTGGACCAAAATGCATTTGGAAAATTTTCAGTTTCTTCCATCTTCAGGGATGCTTAATCTCCCTACCTATAAAATGAGATTTGAATAGTTTCCCAACTGGTCAGAAATCTAGCATTTCTTTAAATCTATTCATGTGGAAAGAAGAATCTCAGCTTGGTTACATGAAGCATTTATTCATTTACTCAATATTTTTTATGCCTTCTATTGTGCTTGGCATCATGTATAAAGCAGTGAACAACAGAAAAAATAGCCTCTGTTCTCACAAAGCTTATATTATGGTTAAAAGAATAAAAAAATGAAAAAACATAACAATAAATGTTCAATTACAAATTGGAATAAGTGCTAAGAATATGAAGGTCAAGGCACTGAAAGAGTGGATAGATTGAATAGGTGGGAGACAGCAAAGGCCTCTCCACTTGTACCATATTGCCTGGGCCAAGGGACTTGTCTTCTCATAGGCAGTCAGGCCACAAATAATTTTATTAGTTGAAAGTGGGCTTTCATTTGCAATTTGAGATAATGCCTGATATCTATCATTAAGGCCCAGTATTCTTGCACTCTGGACAAAAGCTTGGAATGTGATGGATGGGGGGGCGGGGAAGGAGAGAATTGTTTCCCATAAGATATGTGAGTCACAGGGCACCTGGGTGGCTCAGTCAGTTAAGCATCCGACTCTTGATTTCAGTTCACGTCATGATTTCAGGATCTCAAGGTCCTGGGATCTAGCCAGGCTACGGGCTCCATGCTCAGCTAGGAGTCTGCTTCTTCCTCTCCCTCTGCCCCTCCCCCAGCTCGCACGTGCATGCTGTCTCTCTCTCTGTCTCAAATAAATAAATCTTTTAAAAAAAGATATGTAATTCACTATCTCAGAAAACCACAATTTGCAAAGATTGCCTCCCACAGTCAATGAGTGTCTCTACTTCAATGTTGAATGCCTTTGATAGATAACCATTTTCAGTACATTCATACTTTGAGAGAAAATCATAAATGGAGGTATTGTTCCATGGAGTAAATTGATTTCCTACAAGACTATCAGGGAAATTGTCTCTGCATTCAAAGTACACAACTGACTAGGTACGGTACTTTAAACTTTTTCATTTTGAAATCCTGCTCCAGGCAATAAATATGTGCAAGCCACAGAATTATTATTAACATGTATTTGCTAGACTTGGGAGACTAATTATTTGAGCTGATACAGAAATGTCTATGTCCTGAGACTATTCTCAGATGAAGAATAGGGAGGAAATGGGGAAACCAAGAAAGCTGTTGAGAACTAAATTAACATTAAGTAGGAAAAAAACATATTAAAAGAAAGCCTCCATCTTAGCCTTTAGAATTTCTTAAGGGAAAAGAAATGGTGCCTACTTCTTAGGCATTTGATTAAAAGGTAAAACCTGGAGATGAAGCAAATTCAAAATCCACCAAAAAAAAAAGTTTATACATTTTTATCAATGTACAATAAGTAGATCTTAAAGTCCACTGCAAGAAAAAGCAGACTACATTATAGAACGGACACAACTTCACTGATTTCTCTATGCTGAATCATCTCAATGGAAGAGATGAACTGTCAACCTCAATACAGAGGAAAATTCTATAATTCTCCTACTAGAAATTAGCTACAACATAGACTACATATTACAGACTATTCCAAATCACACACTTGCCTTTTCTCTATTTCTGAGTCCATGTTACCAAAGTATAATTCTGATTATAATTTCCCTTTCCACGCATATGATTTTGCGTGGAAAATCATATGTGAACAAAGTCATTACCCTAACTTTACGGTTTCTATCTCAACCATACTTTTGCTTGCTAAACATGAAGCAGTTGATTTGAAAATTGCACAGTTCTGGATGCCTCACAAAATCAGAAGCATTCTAGGATGAGTCTGAGACACTACACCATGGGCCTCATCTAGGTAAGGCCACTATGATAGTGTTCCCCACATGGCCAACCACTATCTCAATTTTCTTTAGTTTGGCTTTATTTTTTTTTTTTAAGATGTTATTTATTTATTTGAGAGAGAGAGAGAATGAGCAGGGGAAAGGGCAGAGGGAGAAGCAGACTGCCCCCTAAGCAGGGGGCCCAAAACAGGGGTGGACCGCAGGACCCTGAGATCATGACCTGAGCTAAAGGCAGACGCTTAATCAACCGAGCCACCGAGGCGCCCCTAGTTTGGCTTTATATTTGAAATTTCAAAGATAAAATTCCAATTTTTCAATTGTCATCTATTTGTAAAAGTATGTGAATGTGAACAATACTCATTTAAAGGTAGTATCTGTCACCCATAGGAAATTGGAAAGCCAGAGAGGCCTAAATCAGTTAATGATAATTCTAATGATAATTAGATAATGATAATTGAAAGCCACTCTAACAAATATTTGAGAGAATGTAATATAATTTAGCTCAATTTGGGCTCTTAAAAAAAAAGGCCCCTCAAAAAATTATTTTTGAATCATGCTCACTTTTTTTGTATATTTTTATAACCTTGGTTCTGTTGGCATTGCTACCTTATTAAACAAAGGTGTTATATATAATACAAGTGATAAGTAATTATGTTCATAGGGAACCCTAATTCAAAGTATCAATGACTATACATAATATCAAGCTAGATTAAAATTAGGTTTTACTAAATTGTAAGATCCAATTTTCAGTAGACCATTTGACTATACTGATTATTCTTAAAATTTTCTGACTTGTGTTTATTATCTTAGCACCAACCAGTTGGAAATTTAACTTTAAAATGTATTAAGAGGATTAGAGCTTGAGAAATGAAATATGTACTTCCATGAAATGCTAACTCTATTTGAATGAAAAATAAATAAATGGATTTGTACCTCTTAATCCCCTTTATCCATTAAGAGGTATAAACTTCCAGTTGTAAAATAAGTCACAGGGACGAAAAGTAGAGCATAGGAAATAGTCAATAATATTGTAATAACTTTGTATGGTGACAGATGGTAACTATACTTATCATGGTGAGTATATCATAATGTATATAATTGTTGAATCACTATGTTGTACAACTGAAACTAGTATAATGTATGTCAGCTCTATTTCAATTAAAATTTTAAAAAATGGCTTTAACCTCTGCTTTGTTTTATGTTACACAGTTTTATATTTTGCGTAAGCAAGGGCATTTCATAAATTCCATGCAAAATATTATCAAATATCTTCCTGAAGACAAAAATCAAATACAAATACAAATGAAAGTTGAAAATAACTAATATATTTTAATAAAATTATCCATTATAAACTTCTTTGATTTATATTCAGCTTTTTTGGTTATAAAAAGAAATAATAGTACTATTATACTTATAATAGTACTTTGGTTATAAAAAGAAATAATAGTACTATTTCCACTGAGGGTTGATATAACTATATAAGAAAACAGTATTTTTCTTTAGGAAACGAAGTATACAGAAGATAGGTGTCACTCATTAATTCAATAAATATTTGCATACCTCACAGGTATTGGGCACTGCATGGGCTGCTGGGAATACAGTGACCTCATAGGGCTTTCTTAAATCATTATGGCATGTATATAAAGTGTAACTATTTATACATTGATATTTTTCAACACACTTATCATGTCTTAGCTATAGATTTCTGATTTATGCCTATAAATCTCAAAATGTTAATATTTTGCAGTGTATAAAATTTTTTAAATTTAAGTCCAACTAATGTTTTTAATGATATTAATGTCTCTAATTTAGGATAGCATTAGTCTACATTCTTTCCAGCTGTTTTCAATTTAACCACACACAGTATTTAGTTTTTATTTTAAATAAACTAGGGGCATTTTCCCCCCTCATTTATCTTGGTAGTCATTAAGTAATGACTGTAACTCTTATCAATAAAACAAAATGCAATGGCATGATCTCAGTATTAGCTTCTGCTTTAAATTTTGGAGGCAGATATGAAATAAATCATTGTCTCTGACATCTACAGGTCATTCAGCTAATCTTCTAATGATTAGCTTTTAAACAATCACCAAAAAAAAGAAATAGTCTGATCTCTAAAACTCTATGATTTGGAACCAATAATGTAATTATTTAATTACAGAATGCTCCTGTAGACCAGAGATTAACCCACAAATCCCTAAAAAGGGCTTCCAAAATGGGTATTTCCCAGAACTGAAGAGAAAATATTTTATGGCATAGCTGATGAGTGTAGAAGGTCCCAACCACCCAATTAATTAACATATTTCAAACTATTAGTGCAAGATTTAAATAAACTTAAAATGTAACCTTTTCCAAACAAGCGATATTAGTTACAACAGTATGCTATTTAGTTTTTGCTTTTACTTTAACAATCCTGTTCAAATACTTTAATGAATCCTTACATATTTTGAAATAATCTCTATGAAATAAATCAGTGTCAATGAAGGTATGTATAAATTTAAATAATAAAGTGAATTAAAATGTTTTTTGTGTTGAATTCTATTTTGAAGGGTAGCAAATTTTACTATCAGCATTGTGACTGTAATTCAATACTGTTGCTGAATAAAAGGATCACTCTTAATTGTTTTTAAGTCCAGAAAAAAGAATATGTACTTTAACATATTTTATAATCCCCATACAAAAGCACTTTATTCTTCCTCTAACCATTGTGAAAAACAATCTCCCAATATTGGTGTGTCATCATATGTTCTAAACATTTGAGGATTCAAGAGGAAATGAACTGAAATTGCAAAATTAAAAATTGAATTATACATATAACTGCAAGACAGGGACCATATTTGAAAAAAAAAATTACTCTGTATTTAAACTCCATTTGCCTATTTTCCAATCCAGTTCCCCTTAAAAGGAAGCTAGGTAAAGCAAAATCACTGAGGTGAAAATTATGTAATGAAAATAAATATGAATTCAATTTTCCTGTTTATAGCTTTGAGAAAATAACAGCACAACCAACAAATAAAAAACAACAAAGCTAGAAACACCTAAACACGAGCATAGAACTCTAAGTGGAAGCAGCACATTTATGTGGCTGAAAAATAGTTGTTCAATTCTATAAACATAGAATATGATAAGCCTCCGTTAAGTACTACAGTCCACCTCTTAGCAAGTATATAACTTTGGGAATGTTACTAATCCCCTTCTTCCTCATTACTTTATCTATAAAATAGAATATCTACCTCACACAGTTGGTGACTGGACTAAATGAGATAATGTACCAAAAAAAAAGTGTCTAGCACTTAACCATCATGCAACAATTGTTACATCTTCTTCCCTAATATATTGAATTGGACATATAAGACAAAAAACATTAAGATATTTAATAAACAGTATTTTAAATATATATAAGAAAAAATCAATTAGAAATGAAATTGTGTTAGAACCCACATTATCTTGATCCACATCAGGAGTCAGCAAATAGCCAAGAAGCCAAATCCTGCCCACTGTTTGTTATTTTATAACCTGTGAACTAAGATTGATTTTATATTTTTAAATGGCTGGAAACAAATTCAAAGAAGAATAATATTTCATAGCATGTGAAAATTTTATGAAAAACAAATTTCAAACAAATAAAGTTTTATTCAAGCTCAAATGTGCTCATTCATCTACATATTTTCTATGGATACTTTTAAATTACAACAGCAGAGTTGAATAGTTGTAGAAGAGACTATATGGCCTCCAGGGCTTAAAATAATTGCTATCTGGTGCTTTACATAGGAAAAATTTGCTGATCTCTGCTCTAGTTAGGAAGATAGCCTATCTTCTGCCATGACCTATTTTGCTACATTTTAGCAGCACTAATTTTAAGAGACTCACTTTTTGGTTATAGAAAAGTTATTTTAATTATCTGATAATATACTCTACACTTTTAAACAAGCCATTTCCTGTGAGATGAGATGATATTATGAAACTAAGAAAAATGTTTATTGATTGGAGGTACAGCTGAAAACTGGCTTGAGGACAAGATTGGGGAGAAAGACTTTTCACTACATTCATATATAGCTATCAATTATTAATATATGTAAATGTTACTTGTTCAAATATTAAAGAAATATGTTTATTTTTTAAACATGAGGTGATCAAACACTTTAAACAAATCATTTTCTCTAATTAAAAATTGTGTATATGTTTAATTTACAAAAGGAAGAAATATAAAAGAGCATTCATAATTTTAAAATCATGATATAAATGGTTTAACTAAGTCATTTACACTAAGCCATAATCTGCCTAACTTATCTATTAAGAGAATATAGTTTCTAAACTTTACTTTCTGTTTAGTTAGAATTTCTTAGTTACTTTCTATGAATTGACCCAAATATGCATTACTCTCCCACGGACAAAGCCACGAAATGACATCAAGACAAGACATCTTGTCTTTTCAAGACAAGAAAATAGATGAACCTGATAGCACTTATGAATATAAAACTTCAGAAATCACCGATTTGACACTGATTTGACATAGATTTTTATAGAACTCTGATTTGCCAAAAGATAAGATATAAGATGAAAGAGATGGAGCTATATCAGTCTAAGATACATGCAAATGGTTAGAGGAAACCAAACCCAGGACAACTCTCTACAATACTCCCTTCTTACATAATTTCCCTTTTGAGTTCATCAACCTGTTCAAAGAAACAAGAGTTAGGAACAAATAACTCAGTGGAGAAAGAATACTGAACAGTCCCATGGAACTTAGAGATTGGGAGGTAAGTCCATTGTTTCATTCCCTCGACCATTCAACAAAAATATATATATTTATTCAGTGCCTACTATGGGGAAAGTGCCAAGGTTGGCATTGGAGAAGCAGCAATGAAGAAAAAAAGCTATGGTCCTCCTCATGAGGACAAGAAGTAAAAGGTTCTGTTAATGGATGAGAAGGGCTTGAGGAACTGCCAGGACATATTTATGAAACAAGAGTGAAGGAAATCTATGGAAGGAGCATAAAACCTGGCCCAGAGCTCAGAAGTGCTCACTTTGGCGGCACATACACGAAAACTGGAACAATACAGAGGAAGATTTGCATGGCCCCTGTGTAAGTATTACAGAGGCCAGCAGAGACTTCACTGAGAAAAATAATGAAGGAAGAGAGATCAGAGGGTAAGAGTCATCTAGAGAAAAAGTTAGTGGCACATCAAAAGCAGAAAATGTTCAAGCAAAGTGAAAAGCAAAAACACTGTGAGATATTTTACATGAAGTTATAAATAGATAATATAGCTATTTAGCAGATACGAAGGCAAAACACTAATTTTAAATATAGCTGTGGTGGTCTTTAAAGCTGTTGACTTAAAATTCTTCAAGGGAATTCACTAGACCTAAGCTACATGCATAAGAAATTTAGCTCATGATTTAATTTGTAGCTTCCAAACAATTATATTTGATATGTAGATAATTATCCCATCTGTCTCTTGGCAATATCTTAGAGAATTAACATTTTAACATACTGCAATTGTGAGGATTCTAAAATCAGAAGACTAAAGTTTAATCTCAGTAAAATGCCTTGTGTACCTCTCATAGGGTATTATCAGTCAGAAGTCTCTTCCAGTAGAACCACAGAACTATAAATTCTGTCAGATTGAATAGCAAAAATAAAAATCACGTTTACTACCATCTTAATACTCTCAAAAAAAATCTGTGAAGGTAAAAAAATAATGGAAAAGAAAATAATGGGAGATAAAAGGAGTCCAAAAAAATATTAAATTTAACTTTAAAAATTGTACAGTATAATCTTTAACTTGTGATTTATCTTTGAAGAATCATCCCATGTTGGAAAAATAGAAGTCCACTATAATTTTCTGGATGTTTCTTACTGAATAAAGTTTGTAATATTTCATAATTTAAAAATTAGACCCCTTAAATACCTGATAGAATGGCCAAAATAATAAGATTCCAACACCAAAGGCTAGGAGGGTGTGGGAAACTGAATCACTCACACATTGCTGATGGGAATGTAAATGGTACAGCCACTCTGGGAAAGTTTGGCTATTTCTTAAAAAAACTAAACATGCAAATACTATGTAACCCAGCAATTGCACACTTAGGCATTAATGTCAGAAAAATAAAAATTTATGTTCACAAAAAAACCTGCACACAAATGTTCAGAGCAGCTAACCTGTAATAGCTCAAAGCTGGAAACAACCCAGATGTCCTTCAATGAGTGAATGGTTAAATAAACTATGGTACATCTATACCATGGAATACTACTCACTAATAAAAAGAACTATTCATACATGGAATTCAGATGAATCTCTAAAGAAACCTAAATATCCAAGAAAGGTCACTGTATCAAAAACTTATAGTATGCCCACATAAGAGATCACATTGCAAATTTTAAAAATGGGAGAACCTGATGCCCCATTGCAGAACTATCTTCAAGACTTCTTATAAAGTGAAAGAAAAACATACAATACAACTATATAGTCACTATCATTTGTATAAAAAAGAAATATAGAGTCCTCAACATATTTGCTTCTAAATTTATAGAATGTTTCTTGAAGAATATGCAAGAAACAGAAGACCAACTAAACTGATTGCCTATGGAAATGCAAACAGGGTGCAGGGAGAGATAGGAGAGAATTTTCACTTGATTCCTTCTATTCCTGTTTACGTAAGTTTTAAAATTTGAAACTATATAAATGTATTACCTATTTAAAAAATACACACACATATATATATATACATTTCAGACTCTAATAATGCTCTTCCAAAAGTAACAGAAGGGTCTTAATATAAATGTGACTGCAATTAGTAAGGTGAAAAGGGCAATGGGGGAAATTTCAGGTTTAGAAGTTGGAAGTAAATTTGCCTAATATGTCTCTGGTCTGGAAGAGAATTGTTGGGTGTCAGAAATACTCCAATGGCTTGGACATATTCTTTGATATGATTCCATATTCTCACTGAGGAGGCTTTTCATTCTAATTTGTTTTCAGACAGAGTTCACTGGAAAAAGAAAGCCCTGAGCAGCATTAAGGCACACTGGCAGGCTTGGCACTTTCCTGTCTCATTATACATGATCAAATTTGTTTTGTAATACCAATAATGTCTCCTGTGAGACTAAGCAGTGTGATTTTTCTCAGGATGTGAGCAGTTGAGAAAAAACTTTGGAATAATAACTGACTTCAAAAAAGTAAGAATATTGGGTTTAAAACTAGTTTATGAAATGTTTTTCTGGACAAGAGAAAAAAATAATCCTCATTGTTAACAAAGGATTAAAAAAATAATAATAAGACCAGTGGACTTCTCAAAAGCCAGCAGGTTTGAAAAACATAATTTGGTTCAAATGTGTTTATACTTTATCCAGGCATGCAAAGCTACCAGCAAAAGTTACAACTCCTTTGAATTATGAAATATTTCCCACAGCCCTAATTTCAAAAAACAACCATTAAAAAATTGTCCAAGTTTAGATTTTTACTTTCACAAGAGGTTTTTGGAATCAAAAGAGAAGGCCTTGGGCGGTAAGCAGGATATAATTATGTAGTGACTTAAAACTAAAAAGAGAACAAGGAAAGAATAAAACCACCTCTATCCACTTAGCTCCATCTTCACCACCACCATGAAATGAAACACCTGGGTTGAAGAGAAGAGGGAACAGCATCAACAGGGATACAGAAAGGATACAAGGGAGAGTGAGCAGAGGCTGTGACCTTGGGGAGCAAGATCAGGCTAGGGAGATGGCTCAGCATCCACAATAAGAATGCATGATGAGTGACCAAAGATAAACCTGGAAGTAAGACTGCACCCCACTTTTTTATGACTTACTGGCATATAATTCACATAGCATAAAATTTACCTACTTAAAGTACACAATTCAATGGTTTTTAGTATATTAACAGAGCTATACAACCATCACCAAACCTATTTTTAGAACATTTGCAGCCTCCCCAAAACACCCTGTACTCACTCACCCGTTAGCAGTGGCTCTGTATCCCATCCACCCCCCAGCCCTTGGCAACCACTAAACTACTTTGTGTTTTTATAGATTTGCCTATTCTGAATACTTCATATGAATGGCATCATGTTATATGAGATCTTTTGTGACTGGCTCCTTTTACTTAGCATAATGTTTTCAAGGTTCATCCATGTTATAGCTTGTATCAGTACTTAACACCTTTTTATTTCTAAGTAATATTCCTTTGTATGGCTATATCACATTTCACTTATCCATTCATCCATTGATAGGTATATGGTTGTTTCTCTTTGGGGTATATTATAAAGCTGCTACCATAAACACCCATGTACAAGTTTTTGCATGAACATATGTTCCCATTTCTCTTGAGTATATACCAAGGAGGGGGAACTGCTGGGTTATATGGTAAATCTATATGTAACCTTTTGAGAAATGAAATTGCCAGACTGTTTTCCAAAGCAGCTGCACCATTTTACAAGCCCACTGGTAATATACAAGAGTTCTACCTTCTCCACATCCTCATCAACACTTGTTACCGTCTTTATCAACATAAGCATCTTAGTAGGTGTAAAGTAAGTTCTCATTGTTGTTTTGATTTGCATTTCCCTGATGGCTAATGATGCTAAGCATCTTTTCTTGTGCTTACTGGCCAATTGTACATCTCCTGTAGAAAAATATCTATTCAGACCCTTTGCCCATTTTTTTAACTTGGCTGTTTGTCTTTTGATTATTGAGTTGTAAAAGTTGTGCATATATTTTAGATGTAAATATCTACACTATCTGATATATGATTTCAAATATTTTCTTCCATTCTGTAGATTATCTTTTCACTTCATGGATGATGTCCTTTGAAGCACAAAGATTTTTAATTTTGATCAAGTAAATTTATCTATTTTTTTTCTCTTGTCACTTGTACTCTTGGTATCATACCATTTATCTTTATCAGAGAGGAAACTATGTATCTTCTGAGAGAGGAAGCTTATGAGCTACATGTTGGCTTTGGGACATATGTACCTTCTAGGGATAGCAGCCAACAATTTGGTATTTGTATTATCAACAGATGGACACCTTCCCATAACTCTGTGTGTTTTCCAAGTCACCTCTGCCGTGTGGCCACAGTTCAGAATACTCATTAGCTTCCGGAAAAGAATGCTGTTTTTAATTCCCAAAGGATAGTGAGAGTATAGAAGGCAAAACCTCTGCATCAAAATCTAGTGAGTGATTAACTTACTTGTTACAAAAATCTGTGTTACTCTTACTACTGGGTTGAAACAGAAGAAAAACAAAGAACTCTGAGCACACAGAGAGACTTCCTTAAAAAAAGAACAAGTAAAATGAGAAAGAAAAAAAATTTTAATTATTGAAGAAAACTGTACTGAAATAAAACTCAAAGCTGCAGCAACTTATGGCACACTATGGATGTTAAAAAAACTGATAGCAAATAAGACATATTCTAATAAAGTTATTAAACTTCACAGAAAAAGAATTTTGCATATATTCAGTAAATTACAAGGGGGATTGGTGAATTAGAGTGATCTGGTATTTCTTAAAGCAAATAATACCTGAAAACAGTGATATCTACAGTATTAAACAACAAAAGAATTATATATTCATGCAATTTGGCCTTTCAGTAAAATAAATTAAATTAAATTTAAAAACATACCTCCTCAAGCATGCGAGAAGTTATAGAAATCAAATACTCTCCTTAGACTTTCCTGGGGACAGCTGAAAATATTTAATGAAATCCCTATATTTAAGAGATGAATCAAAATAGGGGCACCTGGGTGGTGCACTGGGTTTCTCCTCAAGCCCCATGTAGGGCCCCCAGCTCAGCATGGAGTCTACTTAAGATTCTCCCTCTGCCCCACCCCTCCCCGCTCTTTCTCTCCCCCAAATAAATAAATGAATCTTTAAAAAAAAAAAAGTGAATCACAATAAAAACTCAGGATGGGAGATGCTATGATAAGTACAATGGATAAGTACAACCCTAAATAAAGACATAAACTCAAACAACTATTGAAATTATGACTGTAGAATGAATATTAGAAAAAATATTGTTTTTGAAGAAACAAAATTGGGAGGTGGAAGTGTGAGGCAGTGTGATGATATTTACTTCCCCATCCTTCATTTGACAGATAACAGATGTCTACACTTTAAGCACATCCATCCCATGACATCATCACATTTTATAAGACTCTTAAAATCTAATTATCTCTTCTTTTAAAATACATACATATATATTGCTTCAGGTTCAGCAATACCTTTCACTTAAATTTCTTTGTTTTTAATAAATTCTCAATTCTGAATTTAGAAAAATTAACTCAGTAACTTAATTTTTAAATGTTTTACATATAGCATGATTTCATCTCACTAAAATTCTGTCTCATCCTTTCCCCATCCATGCATGCATCCATCCATCTTCCTATCTACAGCTACCTCTGTATCTGTATACAGAGATATCTGAAATTATCATATGGTAATAATGTTATTTCTTTTTTTTAATAATGTCATTTCTGAGTGGTTGAGTGAGTTTCCTTATTTATATTTCTCAGTATTATTTTAGTATCTTAAATGGGCATGTATAATTTGTACAAAAACAATACAGCTATCTTTGAAACACTGTTATTTAAAAAATCATTTCACGGGCACCTGGGTGGCTCAGTCAGTTCAGCGGCTGCCTTCAGCTTAGGTCATGATCCCAGGGTCCTGGGATCAAGTCCTGCATCAGGCTCCCTGCTTGATGGGCAGCCTGCTTCTCCCTCTCCACAGTTTGTGCTTTCTTATGCTCTCTCTCTCAAATAAATAAATAAAATCTTTTTAAAAAATTATCATTTCATAAAGTAACAGATTAGAAGTAAACTCCAGTATGGTAGAACACAAGACAAAAGCATTTTAAGGTAGTGCTTCTCAAATTTTAAAACAAAGACAAATCAGCTAGGAATCTTATAAAATGCAGGTTCTACTTCAGTAGGTCTGGTGTAGGTCTGGAGTCAGTCCAAGACTACATTTCTAATAAGTGCCCAGGGCCACACATTGAGTAATAGGTTTTAAGGAATTTCACAGACTTGCTCATTAAAAAGGCAGAACATTTATAAGCCATGAAAATGAGGATATGAGGGGAATTAGAGAAAACAATAATAACTAATAAATAAAAATAGCTTATACTTTGCCTTGCACTTCTATACTGAGTCATCTAGGGAAGATCTGTTTCTACAGTTTTTTGAAACATTCCTTTAAATTTTATGTTTTGATAAAGCAAAATTTATGTATTTTGTTATTCAATGAAATTTTGAAAGTCTATTTTCTTCCACTTTTGTCTATTGTGATTCCATGTTTTTATACATGAACTTTAAGTATTGCAAAGAAAACTACTATATAGGAAATCTCATAGGAAAAAAAGTAACAATTATTTTGCAGGTAATAAGCACCCACACCAGAGAATGAGAACAATTTAAGGAGTAAAACCTATAAAAAATTATGTATAATTCTGTGATTTGAAGCATCAAATCACAAACCCCAAATATTCCATCTCTGGTCACTTATAATTTGAATTAAATCCTAAATCACTGGTAATATGCAAAAATCTTATAGCAATGTTTCTCAACTAGTATCAGAATCTGTTGGGGAGTTTGTTAAAAATGGGTGTTAAAGGGCGCTAGGGAACAGGATCCAAATGTGGATTTTCAACAAGTAATGCATACTAAAATTTGGAAACCATGTAATTCTGTTATTTAGATACATTCAAGTATTTATTTTTTTAAGTTTTTATTTTATTTAAGTTCCAGTTAGTTAACATACAGTGTAATGTTAGTTTCAGGTGTTCAATACCATGATTCAACACTTCCATTAAACACCCAGTGCTCATCACAAGTGCATTTTTAATCCCCATCACCTATTCAACCCACCCCCCACCACCTACCTCCCCTCTAGCAATCACCAATTTGTTCTCTAGTTAAGAGTCTGTTTCTTGGTTTGCATCCCCCCTTTGCTCATTTGTTTTGTTTTTTAAATTGCACATATGAGTGAAATCATATGGTATTTATCTTTCTCTGACTGACTTATTTCACTTAGCACAATACTCTCTGGCTCCATTCACATCATGGCAAATGGCAAGATTTCATTTTTTTATGGGTGAGTAATATTCCTCTGTGTGTGTGTGTGTGTGTGTGTACCACCTCTTCTTTATCCATTCATCAGCTGATGGACACTTGGGCTCTTTCCATAATTTGGCTATTGTAGATAATGCTGCTATAAACATCAGGATGCAAATATCCCTTTGAGTTATTCTTTGGGTAAATACCTAGTGGTGCAATTGGTGGATATGAGATTTGAAACCATAAAAATCCTAGAGGAGAACACAGGCAGTAGCCTCTTTGACATCAGCCATGGCTACTTCTTTCTAGATTATGTCTCCAGAGGCGAGGAAACAAAAGGACAAATAAACTATTGGGACTTCATCAAAATAAAAAACTTCTGTACAGTGAAGGAAACAATCAACAAAACTAAAAAGCACCCTACAGAAAGGGAGAAGATATTTGCAAATGACATATCTGATAAAAGGTTAGCATCCAAAATCTATAAAGAACTTATCAAACTCAACACACAAAAAACAAATAATCCGGTTAAAAAATGGGCAGAAGACACGAATAGATATTTTTCCAAACAAGACATTCAGATGGCTAATAGACACATGAAAAGATACTCAACATCACTTATCATCAGGGAAATACAAATCAAAACTACAATGAGATATCACCTCACACCTGTCAGAATGGCTAAAATCAGCAACACAAGAAACAACAAGTGTTGGTGAGGATGTAGAGAAAGGGAAACCCTCTTGCACTGTTGGTGGGAATGCAAAATGGTGCAGCCACTCTGGATAACAGTATGGAGGTTCCTCAAAAAGTCAAGTATTTTTTGTTGCTAGCTGAAAGCAGAGTTTAATTGAATAGGATCTGGGTATTTTAACAGAGGTTAAACCAAACAACACGTTATAAAAGACACAATAAATCTTGGCAAAATGGCAAAAAGGAGAGAGCTTGGTAGGAAATCTCATGGGCCCTTAGGCCCGAATGTCTTACACAGAAAGAGGATGAGCAAGAGGGAGGGCACAGTGGCCACAAAATGGAAGCCAGAAAGCCCCAAACACAGACCTCATGAGTTTACAAATGTTCTAAGACACCTATTCCTTACTCTGGTCAGACTAACTTGGGCTAGAAATGGCTATTCTGGGGGCGCCTGGGTGGCTCAGTCGTTAAGTGTCTGCCTTCGGCTCAGGTCATGATCCCAGGGTCCTGGGATCGAGCCCCGCATCGGGCTCCCTCTCCGCGGGAAGCCTGCTTCTCCCTCTCCCACTCCCCCTGCTTATGTTCCTGCTCTCGCTGTCTCTCTCTCTGTCAAATAAATAAATCTTAAAAAAAAAAAAAAAAAGAAAGAAAGAAAAGAAATGGCTATTCTGGTTCAGCCTTGTTGGTTTACAAAGAGAATGAAAACCAGGAAAGGTAAATGGTTGTGTGTAACCAGTATCATAAGGATACAAATGAAACCCAGGTCTCTCAATTCCTTTTAGATATACCACTTGATTTCTCTGAAACCTGCTCTCTCAACATATAACAGCAGAAAATTTATAACTATGTTCTTTAAAATCAGTTCATATCTCTAATGTATGGTCTCTATATGTTCAAAGTCTTATGGGTAGAGAAGGATATCTATCAATCTAAATATATAAAATGATATATATGTTATTCCTAATGATATGGTTCTAAAAATAGCAAACCATAAGATAACAAAAGAATGGTGACATAAAAGGTATGATAATAATATTCTTGCTGCCATTTTGTGAATATCTGTATCCTTATCTGATTCTTAATTCTCTTCCTTGAACACTGTAACTTTATAACTCTAAGGACTAGGCAAAATAATCACAACCCCAATTATAAAATATACCACAACCACACTTTTCTTCCTATAAGCCCCACATCAGGATGATTTTACATCAATTTACTGAATTTCTAATTCATTTTTAGCCTATCAGTGGAGAGTTAGTTTAAAAAAAATTTTTTTTGAGACCTTACATTTTTTTTTTTTGGGTGTTCAATAGAGATCAACAGCTTGTCTCAAATTCAATCCCACTCCCATATGCTTATTATCAGCTGAAAGGGAAAAAAGCATTGCTCAAATAGACTAAATTTCAAAATGTATGCACTTTCTCAGCAGGAGTGAGAGAAAAAATTTAAGCCCAAAGATCCTGGCGAAATCATTTTGAAAATCAAACATTTGGATTGTCTAGATTCCTCTTAAGTGTTTTACTTCAAGTACCATGTGTAAGAAAAAACACAGAATGAAGATTGGTTATTTTAAACATGGCACATTCTGTGATCACTCTGTCAGAAAAACATGGATTTTTACAATGCATGTAATTTCTGTTGGATATACTATTTTAATAAATTATTATCAAAATCAAGAAAATAATTTTAGCCTTGTAGTCTTTCTCCAATAAGTTATGTATTGTGTTAATATATATGACACCATTTAAGATTTTAAACATACTGGAACTAATATAACATTGTGGGTTAACTACATGGAATTAAAATGAAAAACTTAATTTAAAAAAGATTTTAAATGTAAACCACACTTTCATCGTATCCATGTACACAGGCTTAAAAATAGGCACAAGATAACTTGTACGGGTTCTAAAATAAGTCAGCCAGCAAACACCAAAAAACTGAACATGTTCTGTTTCTCACTTCTATTCCCTGTCTATTTAGTTATCCTGGGAACCTCTGTTTCCTTCAGGTAGATGCTTCTGTTCTCTGAACCAAAGGCTGTAGGGGCAGTAAAAAGAAAAAAACATGGTAGAAAGGAGAAAGATTGCTGAAGTAAATTCAGCTAACCCCCATGGAAAATTTGAATGCAACATGGGAAGATTGTGTTCCTAATGATGTATTTTTTTTTCAAAATACAAGAAATTCTTCACATTCATATATTTATGATTCATGATTTCAGATATTTGCCAAAGTTGTGCCAGACCATGTTTTCTCTATTCACAGCACATGTTTTTACAGCACTACCTCTAGGGGAGTCATGAAGAAAGTGAGTAGGCACAACTTGGCCTCCAGGAGGCGAGTAAAGCTCCGAGGTTCCCGGTTCTCACCTCTTCTATGCCTGACTACTTAGAGACTGACAAGGATTAACTCATGCTTAAATACCCTCTGAGACTGCTAAATCTATCTTAAATCCATAACGTCTGTTAAATTACTTTCATCAGATGATAACACAAAAACACAATAAGAACTGTTTTTGTTTTGGTTTGAGAAACAAAACAGAAATTTGATATTTGAAATTGTATAGAGTACAGCTACAGGGAATAGGCGAGCCAGTGTGTGGCAGGTAGATGTGCGGATTTTGAGGGTGTTGAAGATGGAAGGACTGTTTTTAAAAGGAGAGGGAATCTCACATGGAGAGAGGGGTTTATAAAAATAAACTTTGACTACTTTGTTATTTCATTTAGATGGTGGTGACAGCAGTTTTTGTATGCAAAGGATATATAAAGTAGGATCCTATAAAATTAAAATGTGAATGTTCCTTAAAATCTACTTTCTTCTTTTTTTTAAGATTTTATTTATTTGACAGAAAGAGACACAGTGAGAGAGGGAACACAAGCAGAGGGGAGTGGAAGAGGGAGAAGCAGGCTTCCCGCCGAGCAGGGAGCCCAATGCAGGGCTCGATTCCAGAACCCTGGGATCATGACCTGAGCCGAAGGCAGACACTCAACGACTGAGCCACCCAGGCGCCCAATATCAACTTTCTTCTATTCCTTAGAGAGACACCTTCTAAATCATCTAGAAAAGACAAATGTCCAGCCTTTGCAGTCAATGTTAGTGATAGGGAACCCACTTCATTAGGATGAAGTCTGATCCTAAATCTGGGACAGTTCTTCTTCTATGTGCTTTCCTGTAGCTTCTTGCTATCTCTGAATCATGACAAAACAAGTTTCTTTCCCAATTACATTCATTTATTAAAACATCCACTGTGGGCTTTAGTTAGTGCTAGGTAGAAAGTCTACCATATTGACTTAAATAAGCAAGGTGGTCACTTCCCTGAAGAACTTGAATATGTCCAGGCATTGGAATATATTTCTTTCATACTCTCCATCCTGATATTGTCCCTTCTATTATAAGGAGAACAATTCACTCTTCTATTTTCCCTGGTTGGTGTCCTTTTTGAATTGTTACACCGGGAACTAACTACAACATGTGAGACATATTTTGAGAAGTTCAGAATGTTATAGGAATCTAAGCACTATATTAAAAGTAATGGGATTTTGTGATATGTCAGAAATATTTATAAATACAATGAACCTCAAACTCTTGACAATTCTGCTGTCCTTCTTATCCTTGTCTATCAGGTCATCAGAGTGGTTGCCTACCCAATTCCAAACCCTATCTTGAACCCAAATAAAATAAGTCAAAAAAAAAAAAAAAGGAGAGAACAAATAAATATTTTTATGCCAATGGAAAACAGAGACCATACTCCAATTCTAAAATGATACTCCCCAACTCTCTCAATAGCTGTGTTCATCCTTACATTGTATTTGCTTTTAAAAAGAATTACTGATAGTTTTATTATTAAAATCATGAGTTTTCTCATTTTCCAGATGTCTCCACAGTAGTTCATAAAGAGCTAAACCATTCCTGTTTTAGAAAGACAACAATGGCATAAAATCTTTTTTTCATAATTCTTATAGTATTTGCATGTATCATAATTTTGAGTAAGAATTAACCAAAAACATAGCAAATATCATCTTATCCCATTTCTTGAGGAATATAATGATGCTGAGGAACATTCCCACTGAACTGTATCACCTATAGTAAGCAGCTTCATGTTAATTAATAGTCAAGATGTACTTTTTCATGGCCCCTGTCCTCATTCTCCTCTTACAAAGTTTATGACTCAACATAATCTCTGTACTAAATAAATAAATAAATAAATAAATAAATGGTGGGCTTATAAGAAAAATGATAATCTGGTCCAGTATTCACAGAGAATTTATTAAATAACACCAGTGTAACTCAATTTTGCTTACCACAATTAGCCCCATCTAATATCAAAGTGATGAGAGCATGCAAAAAAAAAAAGGGAGAAAATTATAAGATCACTAAAAGGGGAGGTAAAAAAAATTCATATATTTGAAGACTTATTTGTTAATAAGAGCAGGTAATTTACTTGATGAAGCAGGTTAATAAATCAGTTTTCCAGTTATCTACATTCATTTAAATGAAAATATGTATTTACTATTTTAAGATGCATCCTTGTTCCCAAGGAAATCAAACTTCTTTATCAAAAAATACCTTTCAGAATTATTAAGAAAAAGCAATACAATCTAATTACTCTTATGTGGTGAGATGTGAGAGGTTGCACATCCTAAAAAGACTCTAATATTTTATCTCATTGCTGTCACCAAAATGTTACAAATCAGCATCCTGGCAAAGTGCATGATGTCTAATACTTTTTTCTTTTACTGCAAGCTGCTATTATAATACAGTGAGTGATTGATTTTTCTTCCTAATTAGAAAATAACATGATATAATAAAATCAAAGAAAGTTCTTCAGTAGCCATAGTCCCATATCCTATCCACTGCTGGAGAAATTACGAATGCAACTCCCATACCATACGAAGAGGTGCATGTGGAAATCATAGATACCAAATAGAATCAAGTAGTTAAATCTATTAAAATCTACCTCAAGTTAACAATTAACAAAAAAGACAAAGTAAGGATATTATATCTAATCTGTGATTGTGTAATAATTTTGAAATTTGCCTTCACTTCTGTGGGGCTTTTTTCTTTTTGTTTTGTTTTGTTTTGGCCTGCAGCTTTTGTAGGAAAATGGGAGGAATAATATTTCTACAACCAGTGTAACAAGCCAACTATTGTGTAACTTATCAGAATCTCTAATGTCTTTGGGGACTTGGTCAATGATTTGCCAGGAAAACAGAACCAAAAACAAATAAGCTATGAACTAATGGTAAGTAGAGAAAATGCTGAATTAAATAAGCTCACAATTCTCTTACATTTGCCTTTTTTCCAAATATTTTTCTGATAGTTTCTTATTTACTCTCTTTTTTATATAGTGTAATGCATTTTCTTTCAGAGTTGAAACTTATTTTTAATTATTTTGTGAAAGTATAGTAAAATTGAAAAATACATACTGATTAACATGCCAGTTTTTGAATATTTTTAGTATGTAAAAAAATTTTGCTATAAATCTCTAATTCCAACACACAGGTTTATATATAGTTTTATGAAAAGGTGACAATACATCAATTTTCATAAAGCAAGCAATATCTTGAGAGGTACATTTATTTGAAATACAAATGAGGTACACATAAACAAAAAACAAGTAGGTAAACAATAGTTGTTTTACTTGGGGAAAAACATTCACTAAATACGCTCCTAAGTTGATCATACCTAAATAAGAGCTTTTTAAAGATCACCTAAGGTAAAATGTCTTTTATGTATAATCTACTTACTTCTAATATAGGTCACAGTAAATAAATGGAATATTGTTTTTGTTATTTAACATTGTGTATGTATTATGTATTATATATGCATATTTATATGCATTTATATGTGTAGGTATTATACATATATGTATTATATGTGTGTGTTGTATGTTAACCAGCAGTAAAAAAAACAAAACATATTTCCCATGTTGTTAAAAACTACCTGAAAAGATCATATTTTGTGCCTGCAGAGAAATGCATTCCATAAATACACATATTCATAAATTAGTAAACCATTCCTCCAATTTTGAGTATTTACATTGTTTCTAGCATTACACTGTTAAAAACGAACTGCGAAGTGTGATTTATGTGCAAAATGCTTATTGCATTACACAGTAGATTCCCAGAAGTGGATTCTTTGTTCAAAGAGTATGGACATTTCAAGAATCTTGATAAATATTGCCAAATCATTCTGCAAAGTGTACAAATTTACATTCCCAGTCACAATGTATGAAAGTTCCTATTTTACTATATCCCCTTTTATATTAAACAGTATGATTGTAAAAAGCACTGCTAAATATGGCATCTCATTTTAATGTGCATTTCTCAGTTATTGGCAATGTATTTTTTCTGTGGTTAGCATTTACTTGTATTTCATCATGTCTGGGTTTTTCACTTAATTCTTCACAAAATATCCTCTGAAAAAAAATTTAATATAGCAATTAATCCATTGCTGTATTTTTTCCAATGCTTTTTTCCATCTGCCTTTTGATTTATATGTATGAGTATGTGTGTGTGTGTGTGTGTATACAGAGGGAAACTTTAAATCAAATTTATCATTCTTTTTCTTAAAGAAGCTGGTTCTACAGTCTTTTTTTAATCTTAGGAAGCTTTCCTCCATTCATATATTTGATATTCAATTATATTCTCTTTTACTTTTTTACTAATTTATTTTTTCATGTTACTCTTTTTCATTCGTACCTCTAAAAATATTAGTAAGGTGCTAACCATGCATCAAGAAAACATACCTTAAACTTGACATAAACCAATAGTGAGCAAAATCTGATCTAGCCCCTGTGCACATGTGGCTTAAAACCTCATGCAAGCGACAGCCATTAATGAAAGGAATGCTTGAACAGAGATGTAGAAGATCTGACCAAATAAGTCTAAAGGGTGAAGGGGGTGGTGAAGCAGAATTATCTTGTGCTAAAGCAGTGTGCTGTGCATTCTGAAACAGGAAAGTAAGAACAATGGAGCTGAAAGTGTGTAAAAGGAGAGCATGGAAAGATAAGCTGGAGAGATAAGTAAGGGGACCAGGCAACACTATAAGCCTCTTAAGGTTTCTGGTCCTTATCCTAAGAAGAATGGAAAGTATTAAAAGGTTTTCAGTGTTGTAAAGACAAATACAAATTAAAAATAAGAGGCTTAATTCTCCCAGTTGAAAATAGGGAAGAGATTTCTCCACCCTCCCTTTTCTTTGAATATTTACTTTAGAAAATGTGTGTTTGTAAGTACTTTCCTCCTCTAAAATGATATAAATCCTTTTGAAAACTAGGTAAGCCTCTTGTGAGTTTATAGACAGACTCAGGACTGTCTTTCGTAAGCTGGGAGTCATCTCTTTGAAATATAAACATCAAGGGAGATAGCACCCTATCTCAGTTTCCGTAGTAGGACAGCAGCCTAACTTCAGTGCTCCAAGTTGCAAAACTACTTCCTGTAATAAAGAGCTGAGAAGTTTGTTTTTTCCTCTGGATAAAGCCAATTAGTTAATACAGATAGTCACCCCAACTACCAGGTAAAGTTAGGAGGAACTGTGTGTTACAAAGGGTTCTGTCAAGTCCTCTTATTTGAGGACTAGTTATTGTTTAACTTGAGAACATGCATGTAACGGGTTGTATATGCTTGGCTAGATCAGAGGGTGAGATCTGTTCTTGCAATGTCTTACTGGATTGTGATGTATCACATTCTGGTTTAATGCTTATTCAGCGATAAAAGTTGTATCTTTTTCTCCTACCTTTGTGGAGAGAATTTCTGGACTAGAAGATTCAGGGGTTTTCGTTGTTATTGCTGCTTTGGGTTTTTTTGGTTTTGTTTTGTTTTGTTTTAATTCAGGTGTAATTAACATACAGTGTAAGTAGATTTTGATTTTGATTATTTTTCTTCAACAATGTGAAGAAAGGGAAAATATGTTTAGTTTTCTATTTCAAAATGATCTCTGGCTACAAAGGAGAAAATGGATGACAGGAATGGAATAGTTTCATCCAACTAATTAAAGGTCCAGGTGAGAAATGGGAGAAGCTTGGAAGAAGATGGGAGTGGTAGAGAAGTGGATGTATTCATGGATATTTCATGAGTAAGAGCAATAGGATCTAGCAATGAAAAGGATATTACAGTAATTTGGGTAAAGATAATTCATAAGGTATTTTATAACGGGTAGATAATCCAAAAAATAAGAACACAGAGCGGGGAGCAAATTTGCTTGGTTGGGGAAAACTAAATTTGAGGTGACTGAAAAAAATCAAATGAAAATAATAAGTTGGCCATTGGATCATTTATCTTGAATTTTATTTTGGTGAGTGTGAAGTAAGGTTCTAATTTCTTTTTTCCTTTTTCTCTTCTTTCTTTTTTTTCTGAATAGCTAATTACTTCCAGGACAAATTCTATTTTAGCTTGGTGGTTTTGACAAACTCCTCTCTTGACAAATGCAAACAAATTAAACAAAACCAGAAAAACTGACAACCAAATGAAAATACTCTTCCCCTTCACAGTATTTTTCTTTTTAACTAGATTCCACCATCCAAATCTAATACAGAATCTTTGCTTCAAACTCATGTGTGATCTGCACCTACTTTCTGTATAGAGGATTAATATAAAGGAGTAGATAATTAGAGACTTAAGTATCTTCAGAGGCTATCCCAGTATTTGAGCTTTCCAACTTCTAGGACTTGGGTTTCAAATTATTATTCTTGCCTTCAGTTTGGGGTCTTTCTCAACAATTGCCAAGAATTCAAGGGACCTTAACCTAGATCTTATTCCTTACCCCTCCCAATTATCCAGGAAAGTCAAGCAATATTAGGAATATGAGGAGAAGAGAAAGCATTTTTTATTGTTTTTATTCTCTCAAAAAGGAACAATTTTCCATCCAATGCCTCCCACCTGGCCACTGCCATTCCTTTTCCAATCACGGGTAATGAAGAATTATGATGACTGGCTTAATATAATCGTCCCTGGATATTGAAGAGTTACTGTATTCCTGAAATCATCTGTGTGCGTTGCTGCACAGAAATGCAATCACTTCAAGACAATGGGCCTGTTGTTATTGTTCATGCAAATAACTGAAAAAATGCCCCCCCCCCATTAAGACCTCAGTGAATATTTAGTGAGCTAAATAAAACAGAAATAAGTAGGCAGTGAAGGAAAAGATAATTCAGGGCAGGAGATCACTAACGATCCTTTATTGACAAGAGAAGTGGGACCGTTATTTCTAGGTCAAATTCCATCAGTTTAAAAAGTTTAAAACAGTGGGGGGAAAAATGAACTTCCAGAAAGGGAAAAGTAATAAAGTAGGAAAGGACACAGTTTCCTGAGTAGAGCAGCTGGAGTAATTCCATAGGTAGTTTGGTATCAAAATTGGTGGTCTTTCAGTGTTAAGTTGAAGAATTTCAACTGTATCCTTTGGACCACAGAGAAGAGGGAGATGCACAGTAAAGGTTGTTTCAGTGAGAAATGATTTGATCAAAGTCATTTTTATGAATAGGAGTTTGGCAACTATGTGCAAAATTAGTCAAATGCAATGGAACAAAAAAAACCAAGGTCTTAAGAGACTATTTCAAGGCCAGATGTGAAGTAATCAAAAGATAGATTCAGTGGTGGGAGTTAAGAATGGAAAAAAAGAAAACTTTATGAAATCAAAATGGAAACTTACCTTTAGTTTCACAATGGATAAACTATTTTTATAGTTTCATCATGCTGGGGCCAACTGACAAATAGCTATCTAAAGGACACTTCTTCAGTGATAAGAAGGAAATTGCACATCATTACCATAGCTAAATGTGGTAGATGAATGGCTCATACAGATGTCAACTTAATATGGGTACCTGCTATGAGAAAAGTATAAGATGTACATAAATAGATTATGAGAGCTAGCACTTTGTTCTGTTACAAGATATTTTAAAAAGCAAGATAAAAATATTGCTAGGTTTTGAGTATATACCTAAAATGTTTGAGACAGTATTTTGCAAAATCAATGAATAAATACACATAAGGTCCATAGACCAAAATATGTACTAAAAATGCACAAACACATAATTAATACATAAAAAAGCAGGGTTTATGTAACATCTAATTGAGAAAGATAGTTATTAATATAGCCCTTAATCAAAAACTTTACTAGTTGAATATTAATTACAAAATTAAATATGAATTCCTCCATTTAGAATTGGTCCATCATAAAACAGTTCAGTCTATCCAGTCATATCACACAATCTTATTCTATTTGAATATCAATGTTTTAACTAAACCACACTACACTAAGGACCATCTCAAACATAACTCACTTTCGTATGCCCTCTTCCATCTACCTAGAACGTCTTCTTGACAGTGTACCCTCTTAATAATTTCCTTATCTGTCGAGCCCAAACCTCAAATATCCCCTTTCTCCCAAAAGTCTAATTTTGTGATAACATTGCTTCTAGGTCTCTGCATGATGAGATTGAATCTCAAATATTGTTGGCATAAATCTAGGACTTTCTAATGTTTTCCTCCAATTTTTACAAATAGGATTGATAATGGATGCTTGAGATTCATCAGGAAGTGAGAGAAGACAGGGTCTAGAAGAATTATGTTGTTCACTACCCGGAAAGATGTCTCTTATCTGTGTCATAAGAAGATAGTGCAAGAGGGTGCTCATGTAAGTCTAGTTACGAGAACTTGAGAAAACTCTTGTGTAGTGGCTTCTATCTTATTCCTAAAGTGCACAGTGAGATCTTCTACTAAGAAAGAGATGAGGGTAGTGAAGAAGGACTACTGAGGAGAGTAGACAGCTTTTCAAAGAGCCTATGTGGGAAATGGAATATTATGGAATGGCCCGAGAACTGCCGGGCCGCACCGCCGACTTTAACCCTCCCTAAGTATTCCCGCCTTCCTTCATCCAGGACTTTGATTTCATTTATCCTAACTCTATGCCCTTAGCCTTGGGTTCCAATTTATGTGGCTGTTGTTTTCTTCACAATTCTCAGCAGCTCTAATATTCACACATACAAGGAATCAGCTCTCAAAAAACCCTGAAACTTGCTCCCCTCTCTGATGAAGATATGAAGTAACTTTTCTCCAAAACAGAGGATCATAGGGGAAGAGAGGAAAAAATAAAACAAGACGGAATCAGAGAGGGAGACAAACCATAAGAGACTGTTAATCATAGGAAACAAACTGAGGGTTGCTGGAGGGAAGGGGGAGTAGGTGGATGGGGTAACCGGGGGATGGGCATTAAGGAGGGCATGTGATGTAAAGAGCACCGGGTGTTATCGAAGACTGATGAATCACTGACCTCTACCTTTGAAACTAATAATACATTATATGTTAATTAATTGAATTTAAGTTTTAAAAAAGGTGAAAAGAATGCAAAAAAATAAAAAATAAATTTTAAAAATTTTTAAAAAAAGAAGTACCTTTTCTCTGTTCTGTCTTAATATCCAATACTAACATATTATCTGCATTCACCACAAATTAAAATGCTTTTGTTATGTTATATAATGGGACTTTTTTTTTCTCTCCAGAGTCTGACACAATTGAAGCAAAGAGTAAATTAAATGTATGGCAGAAAGATACTATGATAGGAATATGGAGAGAAGACATAGCTCTAAACTCAAACAACTCTCAGTAGATACAGTCAAATCTACTGATGTGTTCCTTGTGATAATTTTCTATCCCTTTAAAGAAATGATAATACAGGACAAAGGGTGGGGTAGGAATCATTGAGGTAGTGGCTCACTCTATTACAATTTTATTCCTAAAAAGTTTCCATCCTGCCATTGATATCCTAAAATTAATTTCTACTTCCTCTTAATATTTTTAGGCTTTGTTTTGTTTAGCTTCCTATTGAAACATTTGTAAACATATTTGATTTTTACAGTTATATTTCTAAATTTGTTTCTTTAAAAGGTAATTATTTCTAATAACATTAAATTCTTATATTAATTTCCCATCATTTCAGGACTATCTACACTATCATTGAGCTCTACAACTATTTTGAATAAAAGTTTTAAAAGGACGTTTTATCCTTTTAAAATATACCTTAATATTTAGTATTGCCTGTCTAGTTTTCAAAATAACCTCTTGTATTCTCAACATTTATTCTTCAAATTAATTTAATAGTTAATAGTTAATAGTTAATAATGTGTTGATTTTTTCAACAAAAGTTATATTTAAACTTGTATTGGAACTGTAATAAAGTTATGAATTTATCTACTATTTGGTAACTTCATGAGGATAAAGCTATACTTCTACATTTGTTTAAGTCTCTATTTTACATATCCCAATTAAATTCTATAGATTTTTTTTAGGATCATTTGGAACAACTGACTGCTATAGCTATTTATGGCAAAACATTACTGAAGGAGTTCAGACTTGTACAGAGACCCAGAGAGCCCTGAATTCTTAATGAAGTTAATTCAAAAGAATAACAACAGGGAAGTAATATTGGCCACCCATAGAGAAGGAAGAGAATAGCAGACCTGGGGCTCCCTATTCCAACTTAAGCAACTGGAGTTCATGTTCACCCAAATTGGCCAGACTGGGGAGAAAATTAAGACTGCTATTTCTACACTGCTAGAAACTTCTATTAAAAATAAATTCATGCTTTTGTTTTGATTACAGGGCAGATGGACAATTTTGGGAGGTGGGGAGAGGGGTGGAGACTGAAGGAAAGTGGCAATCAAGTTAATCACCTCCAAAGTCACTCAAGGACCATAGGCGTTTTCTGCTTATGTAAGAAGTTCTGACCAACAATAAGTCTCCAGGGCCCAGGGAGCCTAAGCTGGAATAGAAAAAGCCCTTTGTATGAACTGGTTTCATGTAATGGGGGGGGGGGGGGCGCTAAGAAATGCAAAACAACACTTCTACTTTAATCCACTAAAAACAACAAAAAGAAACAAAAAATTTTTCAAAAAGCAAGGATAATCTGTTGTTAGGATAAAACGCAGTAACTGGAAAGAAAAGTCTCATTTTGAGAAATTGCTGGAATTTGATAGTTCTTATTGCTAAAAGCCTATTAAATATGGGCGTTGGCAGATTTTTACAATGCGTTTTTATTACATCATTTTGATTGAGCCTGAATAAACCTGACTTTAGAACAAATCAAATAACTTTTTAATAATATAATGAAAGGAATTGGCAGATTTACTGAGTTCGACTTATTTGTGGGACCCTCATCCCAACATTTTATATCACATAATGGTGTTACACTCTGACTCAAAACCAAGTAGACTAAAAAGTTTTGAGCTTTGAGTACAGAGTAATACTTTAAGTATTCTCAAAGCAAGAAAATACTTTACACATCTTATAAGCTGGCAGATGTAATGGTACACTGTCTGTAGCAGATTAGGGTGTTATCACAGAATGTGCGACAAGCTCTCATACTGAAGGACAAATCAAGGATGCCTAGGATTCTGAAGCAAGAATAAGTCCTCCTTGGGTGAGTAACTATCATTCTCTTCAGAAACAGCAAGATTCTGGCTTTCTACTGGATCAAGGTAAAGAGTAAATGCCAACTATTGAACAGCAGAGGGGTCATCTTGAAGGTGCCCCATAAATAACTGATTGCCTCTGATTCATGTAGCCATAAAATCAAGCATCCATCATTTCCTTTAAAAGAAATCCTCAGAGGGCAAAAGTAAGTTACATGAGCACACAGCTCACTCTCATAGCCTACTCTTGCCACACTGTCCTGATGTGGTCCCATATGACAAACTACCTATATTAATTTGTCTCTCCCTCCTCTTCCCCTGCCCCATGAGGACAGAAATATTTGCCTATTTTATTCACTTGCACGACCTCAACACTTTGAATAGTGCCTTATACATAGGAGACGCCTAACACGTATTTGTTCAAATAATAAATGCTTTGAAGTCAGATATTTTTGCAAAGAAAAAGACAGGATGTTGCCATTAAACAGAAAGGGGGGAAATAAATTCACTTGTGGAAATGCTTATGGATCCATTTACAGTATCTGTTGGAAGAGCTTGAGGAGCATGGGAAAAGACCTGAAGAATTCTCCAGACTCACCCCGTTCAAGATACTAAATTTGGAGAAGAAAAAATGAAAGGTAAAATGTGTTCCTGGTTATTAACCATGCTGATTAATTTGCCTCCATTGTGAACTCCTTATCTATAAAGAAGATAGTTGTGATCAATAGGTCAATCAGGCCCTAATGCCTAGCAAAGCAGAGTCCCAATAGTGCAAATCCAGAAGAAAGCAAAGGACTGCAGAGACCCACATTTCCAGAGATCCAGTAAACTCTGTTATTGCCCAAGAGATGCAAAAATCTCTTTCCATAGAAAGAATCCAGATCAGCTTGGAATGAGGTATGTTTATGGAGAGGTAATGTGTGTTCTTGGAACAACAAAGCAGAAATGTCAATTCTTTTGTTTTAGTAGAGAAATAGCATATATCTTTGGTAATGTATATCCACAAAAAATCTGACCCTAACTGTGCAGATGTTAAAACTTGCCTAAAGATTTTTTTTAATGTGAAGTAAGGCCTGAGAGGTAATATATTCTGACACCATGAATGAAAAGGTCCAAGTGACACCATTGTCCTCTTGCCTTACATAATGCTCAGATCCTGCGGACAGAGGCTAATGGGCTTAAAAGGTGCTCACCTTTTAATCTCTTTCTCTGGTGGACTAGAAAACCACAACAAATCTTAACTGAATATGGTAGTGACACATTTTGAGAGTTTACTTACTTACCCTGCAATTTCAAGTTTTGTATCTGAAAAGACCCCCTAGGCATTTGGAACATCTCCCAGTTCAGGGAAAACTGCTTAACACAGGATCCTCCAAATCCAGAGTAGCTTAAGCTTGGGTGGTAGAAGTTAGCGTGATGACCTAGTGACTGGGACAAGTGAATGAGGATCTCTCCCAGCATCTAGGAAAGAAGGCAGATCTAGGTAATACACAAAATGGATCTTAGGTTTCTTAATATTGGCTTTCTAGCTGGTAAAAAAGAGTAAGAGAGTGCCATAAAGTGAATCAGAGAAGCCTGGGGAAGAAGCATCCACATGAGATACATAAATATGTTTTGCCACCTTGTCAACAAATCTCAGTCAGCATTAGCACTTTTGGCAGGATAATTTGTATGGCATCATTGTTATAAGATGCAAATGATTTATTTTTTTATTTTTTTGGGTGGGGGGAGAGAAAATGAATGAGGGGGGGCTGAGGGAGAAGGGAGAGAGAGAATCTTAAGCAGGCTCCACTCCACACTCAGCGTGGAGCCCGATGCAGGGCTCAATCTCATAATCCTGAGATCATAAATTGAGCTGAAATCAAGAGTCCGGCGCTTAACCAACTGAGCCACCCAGGTGTCCCCTTTTATTTTATTTTTATTATTATTTATTTATTTATTTCAGGAGAGAGAAAGAGCATGAGTGGGGGGAGGGGTAGAGGGAGAGGAAGAGAGGAATGAAAATTATTTTTTTTTTTTCAAGATTTTGAGAGCACGCGAAAGAGAGCAAGAGTACAAGCAGGGGGAGCAGCAGAGGGAGAGGGAGAAGCAGGCTCCCCGCTAAGCAGGGAGTCTGATGCAGGGCTTGATCCCAGGAACCCAGGATTATGACTTGAGCTGAAGGCAGACACTTAACCAACTGAGCCACCCAGGCACCCCACAAATAATTTCTAATAAGAGTGGATATTATTAATAAAAAGCTATTTTATTTTATTGAACACCATGATGCATTTCGATAGGCAAATATAGACTTTCAAAAAAGACTGATGAAAAAGGAAAAGAGAATTTACAAATGATAGAAGGCCAGTCACTTTGTAGAATGAGTAACATGGGAACCACCAACAGAAGAGTCGCCATGGAGACTTTAAGAACAAGAATGTCTAATGCATGATTTTCAATTATTTCATGATGCATGCTGACTCTTGCTTCTTAGAAAACTTTAAGCATAATTTCTACTCCATATAAATGGGGGTATAAATGGAAAGGGAATCTAGTGTCCCAGGAAAGGGAATCTAGTGTCCCAGGATGCTAGGATAAAATGGAAGAACACAAGTAAAATGAGAAGAAAAAATCACCAGGAACTGTATATCTGAGCTCATGTCTTGTCTTTCCAGAATTTTGAAAAATTTGAGTGTTGGTTTTAAATTTCCACAAGGCACATAATAGGTAGTTGACTAAATCTTACCAAATGTGTGGGGTAGGAAACAACTATTTCCTTCACAGAGATTTGGACCATTGAATTTAATTTCAAAGAATGACGTTAACAGTCTTCATAGAAAAATATGACAGTTATAACTAATTTTAAGTTTTAAGATTAAAATAAAGACATACCAAAAAGAGAGAAAAAATCCTGAGAGATACATTTTAAAAATCTATGAATGTACAGAATATTATTCCTAAACGTGTGTGTGTGTGTTCATTTCATGGCTTATTTAGATCTAAAATCTACTACACTTTTCATGTTGGGAATTAGCAGAAACAGTGCTTTTGATTTGGTTATACGCCCAGCACTACATCTAATTGCTTAATTATCTTTTTAAAAAATTACTGAGGGAGGGGAGCCTGGGTGGCCCAGTTGGTTAAGCATCTGCCTTTGGCTCAGGTCGTGATCTCAGGGTCCTGGCATCGAGTCCCGCATTGGGCTCCCTGATCAGTGAGAAATCTGCTTCTCCCTCTCCCTCTGCCCCTCCGCCTGTTTGTGTGTGCTCTCTCTCTTGCTCTCTCTCCCAAATAAATAAAATGTTTTTAAAAATTACTGAGGGATAGTCTTTTGATTTTTAATCAGACCAGGTGAAAATGATCTTAACAATTTAAATTGATGAATTACTATATAGAACTCAAAGTTAGATTGAAGATTTGACACATGATATTCATATTTTTCTTCTAGCTATTTATCCAGGATCATTCAAAGTGTTTTGAACACGAAATTACTGATGACTAAAAGAAGGAAGAAGAGAGGAAGGAAGCGAGGGAGGGAGGAGCATCTGAATGTGCTATCTCACAGAAAACTGGCTGAAATATTCATAAGATTCAGTAATTTTATTTCTAACAATTTGCAGTGCATAATGGAGGAGATGTGAAAATATATCCTCCAGAGGGCACTTATTTTGTTTATTTTGTTTACAGCTTGCTTTTTTTTAAATCTTTTATTTTGAGATGACTATAAAGTCACAGGAAGGACAAAGAAATACTCAGGATGTCCTGCATACCCTTACCCAGCCTCTCCTGAAGCTAGCCTCTGATATAACCACAGTACAATACTAAAACCAGAAAAACTGAAACTGATCCAATCCAAAGAGCTTATTCCGATTTCGCCAGCTATAAATGCACTCGGTGTATGTGTATGGTGTGTGTATATAGCCCTATGCAACTTTATCACACTTGTAGCTTCATGTCACTATCGCCACAATCAAGATACTTAACTCTACCATCACGAGGTTCCCAAGAGGTACCTGCTTGTAGCCACAACCACCACCCCGATCCCTAATACTTCCCAATCACTAATCTGTTCTCCATCCCCATAATCATGCAATTTCAGTAATGCTAAATAAATGCAATCATATTTTGAGATTCCCTTTTTTCCTCCCAGTATAATTTCCTTGAAGTTCATCTAAGTTGTTGAGTATATAGTTTTTCCTTTTGATTTTTATTGCTGACTAGTATTCCCTAGTATAGATCTACCACAGTTTATTGAACCAGGGGCTGGCTGTTATGAACATTTGTATACAAGTGTCTGTGTGAAAATCAGCTTTCATTTCTCTGGGATATATGCCTAGGAGGGGAATTGCTGGGTCATATGGTAAATCCATTTTCAGTTTTTAAAAGGAACTGCCAAACAATTTTCCAGAGTAGCATTTCACATTCCCACCAGCAACGTATGAGTGATCAAGTTTCTCCACATTCTTGCCAGCATTAGAAGGAATTGCTATTTTATTTTATTTTTACTTTGTTTTTTTTTTACTTTTAGCCATTCTGAGAAAAGTGTAGCAATTATCCTCTTGAGATCCTAATATGCATTTCTCTAATGGCTAATGATACTGAACACCTTTTTGTTTGTTTGCCATCTATATATCCTCTTTGGTGAAATGTGTTTTTTGCCTATTTTCTATCTGGGTTGTTTTGTTTCTTTTTAAATGCTGAGTCTTGATAGTTCTTTGTATGTTCTAGGCACAAGTCCATTATTGAAATGTGGTTTGCAAATATTTTCTGTTTGTAATTTGTCTTTTCATCCTCTTTACAGGTGGAAGCAAAAAGCACCGAATTTTGATGAAGTGCATTTTTTTTTTTAGGAATTGTGCTTTGGTGTCAAGTCTGAATACTATGTGCCTATTGTAAGTCCCAAAGATTTTTTCCTATGTTTTTTTTCTCCTTGAACTTTTATTGTTTTGTGTTTTATATTTAGCTCTATGATCCATTTTGAGTTGTTTTGTGTGAAGTGTGAGATTTACATTGAGGTGCATGTTTTAAGTTGTGGATGCCCAAATGCTCCAGCAGCATTTACTGAAAAGGCGAGTCCTCCTCAATTGGATGGCTTTTGTTCCTTTGTTAAAATGTAATTAAACATATTTGTTTGGGTGTACTTCTGGAATTTTTATTCAGTCCCATTGAGCTACGTGTCTCTCTCTCCTCAAGGACCACACGGTCTTCTTGATTACTATGGTTACAGAGTAAGCCTTAACATTGAGAACACGGATTCCTCCCACATTATTTTTCCTCCCCCAAAATTGTTTTGGCTATTCTAGAGACTTTTCCTTTTCATATAAATTTTGGGATCAACTTGCCTAATGTCTAAAAAAAAAAAAAAAAACCTGGCTGAAATAATGATAGGAACTATATTAGCCCAATAGATAAATATCAGGCAATTGATATCTTTACTATGTTGAGTCTTCTGATCTGTGATTGTGAAAACTGTTTCTTGAACCCCGCTATTTCCAAATTCACTTTTTCACAGAACACTAATACCTCCGTGAGACACTAAGGGGAAGGTGTCATGTTTGAGTATTATAGAATTAGGACAGTCAACAGTGGCCCTTGGTGATTTCTATTTACTCCAACTTAACTTATTTTTTTAAAGACTTATTTATTTTAGAGAGAAAGAAAGAGAGAGAGAGAGCACATGCAAGTGGGGGGAGAGGGAGAGAGAGAATCTTAAGCAGACTCCCCACTGACTGCAGAGCCCAACACAAGAGCTCAATCTCATGACCTCAGGATATTTAACTGACTGAGCCACCAGGTGCCCCCTCCAATTTAATGCTTGACAAGCTTATTCCAGTCTGGATAACTTCTTCTGTGTGCAAATTTTATCACATTTATTATAACCCATTATAGTTGCTGAAATACATATTCGTCCCACTTGAGAAGGCTAGGGACTGTAACTTTCATTGCTGTATCCAAAGTCCTTACTTGAGTGCATTCTACACAGTGAAAATTCAACAAATGTTCACTGAATAAGTGAAATCATTGTTTAATCCATGAAGGATTAAACCAATTATTGACCATGTTACTAAGTTTCTCTTTTAAATTTAGAATTTTTTGAACTAACATGATTTGACTGGGTAATTTTAGGTTTCACCAATGGTATCTACATTAGGTGTTTTTTTTTTCTTTCACTCAACATCTCTCTTCTGAGATGATGCACATAATAATATACTACAGTTTTATGGTGAATGAGTCATAAGTAAAATGTCCACATGTCCTTTGCAGCAGAGCTGTGAGTGCTCTAACCTCTAGCCAAGAAACATTTCAGCCATTATACAGATTAGGAAAAGTCTAGCAGTTGAGCTGACTTTAATTTGGACATTTATGGCACAAACCTACAGATAACTTGACTATAAGCTTACATCCTATAGCCTACATAACTACCACAGATAAAACATTACCATTTAATGTGCTTATTGTTTTTAATATTTCCCAGATGTCTATATTTATAATGTAAGATGCACTGTCCCAACTATCTTGTTAGCTCATGTTGGGGCAGGTATGATAACCAACACTTGGTGAATATTTGTGAAGTGCCAGCCAGTGTTTTAGGTTCTTTATATACATATCATCAAAGAATCCTAACATCAGCAATGCAAAATAGATATGGTTACACTCATTTCACAATGGGAGGAACTGAAGCTCCCAAGATTAATTAACTCAAGGCTAATAGATATAAAAAGCAGTATAAACACAGATATATCTGGTTCAAGAGCTAGTGCTCTTGGCTTTATTACCATTTTATAAAGAGAAAACTGAGATTCAGAGTATTAAACTAATTATCCAAAGAGACACACACAAGCAGAGATATCACAGGAATTTGAGTGGTTTTTCTATTTCAATCTACTGTCTCCTGAAGGACTTATATTATTTAGAAAAACATTCCAAGCAAAACTCATTAGGAGCACCAGCTAGTAGCATACTTCAGAGTAAAACAGACATTGTCATATAAACGATTATGTGAAAAGTTTACACATAATTCTTAGTGTACAATTCTGAAAACATCTATAAGGTCTCATAGGCAAAGTATGAATAAACACGTATATTCAAAAATTATAAGGTAAATGAAAAATACTGTTAATATGCCATTCAACTTCCTGTGTTATTTTTTTCATATCGATACAGGCTTGCCCTTTAAAATAAAAAAATACCTTTGGCTACATCTAAATATACATGTATATATTATGCAGTTAATTAAAGCTTTTTAAGTCACTAAGCATTGTTGGTTATGAGTTCATTTTTAGACTGCTAAATGTGAATTCACAGAGCAACCAACCCAATCAGTGATATTTCCCTTTTCCTTCTTGCCTATATTTTTTTAAGTGGTAAAGTCAGCGAAGTTAATTAAACTCATCCTTACCATCAAAGCATTTTCTTGGAAAAGTGATCAACTTTTTTTCTTTGCACAAACAATTTCTAAGTAGATATCCATGTAAGGACTTCTGGTGACATACTGAGTAGGAAAAAAAAATACCTCTTGGAGAAATTTTGATATTTTTTCCTCAATTATGCCAACAGCTTACTCTTAAGTGTACCAACTGCTTGAAAAAATATGGACTTCTTATAAGAATGTACAATAAGAATCCACTAAAAATCAACATCTACTCCGTCGCTTCTACTTCTGGCCAAAATGGGTTAACAGGCACCAGATTTACCTTCCCCCCGAAATAGTCAAAAAACTGACGACATATACACACACAAAATTTCAAGGCCACAAAAATCAGGCAACAAAGGACCATACTCCCTGAAAGGTGAGAAACAAATGAGGTGAGCCCCACAGTTGCCTCAGTTTACTCTGCTTTAAGGCCATTTGGCACAGGGAGGGAAAAATCCAAATAGAGCCTGGAAGACTCTAAATTGAGAAGACAGAGCCAAGAGTACGGAAAAACCAAAGCAGTTGGAAATCACAAGATAGAGGACCAGAGAAGCAAGAACTACCCATAGAAAAAGCCCCAGAGATCAGTGGATATGCCCCTCAAGTACTCAGCTGACTACTGATTAACACACACGCATGTAAGGAAACAAAGTCTGGGGGGGAAACCCGGCAGAAACAGTGCCCAGCACAAACACAGAGCCAGGAATGCTGCCTATAATACCAACTAGCCTGGAAAACCTCAGGATTCCCAGGGCTGGAGTCCTCAGAAGGGTCTTGCCTCAGCAGTGGGCATAATAAACCCTAACCCACACACAGCTCTTCCACAACTGCCTGACAAATCTTAAAAGCGAGACCCAAAAAGGTCAAACAGTTTCCAAATAAGAAGATTCCAAAACACATTTAGAATATTTATAGAAATACAAGATATCTGCCCCCAAAGGTATAATTCATAATGTCTGGAATCCAATAAAAAAAATCCCTGGGAATACAAAAAAAGCCAAAAAATATATATGATCCATTGAGGTTTTAAGTTCTTTATTTTCTTCTCAAGTATGCTATTTTAAAATCCGTGGGTATTTTTCTCATTAGGAAAAAAGGACAATAAGCATGAGAAATGCAAACTGCACTGTTTTTAGCATGTTGTAGGATTTTACTTAATGCTTATTTACTGTCCACTGTCCTAGGTCACTGATATAGTACAGTGCTCAAAACACAGTAATTGATATTAGAAAAAGTTTTCATTTGTAATCAAAATTTGGAAAAAATAGTCATTACATATACCATAGTTAAGAGAAAAACCAATCCTTCGAAACTGATCCAGAATTGATACAGATGTTAGATAACAAAGGACAACAAGAAGCCCCTGGAAAGACTATGGGGGGAACCTTGGGAGGAGGGGAAGGGCTAGCAAGAGAACAGAAAGGGTACAAGGTCTGTTAGTACCAATATCCCCTTCTCTACCACACACGATTGGACAAATATCACTCCCTGACCCCCAGAACACAGAAGGATGAGTAGTTGCAGACAGGATGGACAAGGAAGAAAAGAAAGGAGGATGGGAGACAGCATTGTCCAAAAACTGGGGCTTATACTAAAGTCTACATATTGCAAATTAATGTATAAAGGACTCTTTTTTCACTAAGCTTCTAGAAAACTCAAATCTGGAGAAACTGACCCAAGAGACAAGAATTACAAACACTGGCATCTGGGACAGCAGGATGGGGAGTAGCAATGACAAAGAAACGATCAGCCCCTCTGTGTACCAACCACAGTAAAGTTCACAGGCAAGAAATCCCCTTGATTCATAGAGCCTCTGGGTACTTTTTGTAATTCACTACTAAATTAATGGGGGGGGGGGGGGAGAGAAGACCTACACCAAAGTACATCATCATGAAATACCAGAAGAGTGGAGATAAAAGTTTTCATTAACTAGGAGCAAATCTTACTGAAATGTTCATGAACTTCTCAAAAGCAACACAGGAAGGTAACAGACAATAGAGAAATTCCACCCAAATTGTGAGAGGAAATAATTTTCCAAATAAAATTGTATATTTAATCACATGGAAAGGTAAAATAAAAACATTTTTAAAATGCATAAGCTCAAATTTTTCCCTCCTAAAAACTCTTTCTCAGGAAGTTTCTGGAAAATGTGCTCCACCAATATGAAGGAAGAAACAAATTTAGGAAAAGGAGACCTAAATAAAAGAAAGTGAAAAGCATTCCCATGATGATGGAATAATAATGAATAGAAGTCCCAGCTCAACAGAGAAAAAGAAATGAACAAGTCTAGAGAGTTCGAAGTCCAGAATGAAGGTTAATTCAGAGGGAGGAGAAGGAGTTTCCTGAGTAACTCCACAGAGAACCACCAAAGATTTGAGGTTGTTTCTGACCATCGGATAACCTGAACCATCCTAACTGATGCACTACCTGATGGGTTTGGCTACACTGAGAAAGACTGTTTAGTTCTGCTTGAGCGTTCGGGGAAGCACTATCAATAGGAAATTAGAAAACCGAGCAAACAAAAAAATCAAAAAGATCAAATTCTTAAGAAACAGAATTTGAATAAGAAAACTATAATCATAGTATACTGCATTACTAAGCTTTGAACAATATTTAAATAGTCATACAACATACATACTAGGTATTCCTTAAGCAAAAATCAGGAGTATATATGGTGGATAGGGCATGGAGGGATGTGTGGTAGTGATGTGGTGAGACTGTAACTCTTCCATAGAAGGAAGTCAATGGATATTGCCTAAGATGGAAAAACTAAGAAACATACTATAGGGAGTTAAAAACTGGAAAAATCAGTTAAAAGACTTAAAAGTACTTCTGTCTGAAAGCCAGATCATGGAAAAGCTGGTAAGATGGAGGCAGGGGCCAGATGGTTTTGTTGTTTTGTTGTTTTCCTGTTGTAAGCTTTCTGACTTCTTGAACTATGTACACATATTATTCTGATAGAAACCTTTTTTTTTTTTTTTCAAGTTGGGTCATTCACTCTCAAGGAATTATAGCTACTACAGCTATTTATAAAACATACAAATGTTTAGAACAGATTAAACATGTAAACATTACTATATATGCAATTAGTCATTCTTTTGGCATTTTTAGCTTTTTATATCACATAAGCTTAGAATAAGATCACATAAATGCCAATCTGTGCCAAGAAAATGTTGATTTAGGCTGCAGTGCTTCACCTTTTTTATTGGAATAGAAATACTGTTTTACATGATATTTAGGGAATGGGAAGCAGAAAATATTTCTCCTAAGTATTTCATTTTTGTAAGTTCCCAAATCTATATGCTTACAAATATCTAGATTTGGACCAGTTTAGTAAAAGTTTTAGTTTTATCTATATCTTAAAAAAAAACATTAAATTTAATAATGTGAATGTTTTTGAGTCTTGATTGCTTCCCTGAAAATGAAATACTGACTCATTTTTTTTCCCTCAACCCTTTCTCCCTAAGGCTACTCCAGAATTTGAGTCTAGTGAAGTTAATGTAATCCAGAATTTCTTGGCAGCCTGACTCATTCCACAGGCACTCCATAAGTACCCTAAGAAGAAGAAGGGGTGCACGGGGGGAAGTATTACTGAAGAAGAGATTAGCTTTTATTCATTTATAACAATTTTCTGAATAGAGAAAGAAGTCCTACTCAAATACAAATTATCTTCAACTGATCTAAAAAGTATTTGCTAAAAGTAATGTCTTATAAAAACACCCAATTTATCTTTCCTCCATTATATCTTATTATGTTTTGAAAAAAAGTCTTCCATTTTATTGGTCTCTTATTTAAATTATACTAAATGTGTACATGAACAGACCTATGATAGTTGAATTATGGGCATTACGAATGTCTAAATTTTCACACCTTAGAAAAATTGAGTCTCTCTCATAAGAAAATTCTGTGGGAGAACCGCTACTGCCAGTCCTTCAGGAAAGCTTCCCTTAAAAAGATGTATTATAGGGATGCCTGGGTGGCTCAGTCAGTTAAGTGTCTGACTTCGGCTCAGGTCCTGATCTCGGGGTCCTGGGATCAAGTCCCACATCGGGCTCTGCACTCAGCAGGGAGTCTGCTTCTCCCTCTCCCTCTGCCCCTCCCTACCCCTGCTCATGCTCAATCTCTTTATAATAAATAAAATTTTTTTAAAATAATGTATTATATATTTCAAAATCAACATGGATTTATTTAACATCTATTCATTATTTAACAACAATAGATTTTAGAAAAATAAACCAAAGACACCCCCCCATTCCCATCTCCCCTCCTCATCTTCCTAACTTCTTCAGGCACAACCTAATGGTCAAGAAGAATAAGGTTTGAGTTCCTGGCTCTGCCACTTTCTAGCTTTATAACCATCACTCAGTCGCTTAATCTCTCTACATCTAAGTTTCTTCATCTATAAAATAGAGATAATATTATACTTCCTCATGAGGCATGTAAAGCACTTAGAGAAGAATGCCTGGTAAAGAGTAATGTTGTATAAATGGTGTATTAAAGAGCTAAAGTCCATGAATAGATTCCAACCCATACTACTTAGAGCAGGAGGAAATACCCTAGAGGTAGCTGTACAAATCTAAAAACGTCCAGCTTCCTTGATTCTAGGCTCTGCATCCTTTTATCTATTTATTACCTTAAATTTCTATGTTATCTTAAACTTAAAAAAAGGTAGAGGGAAGAAAATATGGTGGGAAAAAAACAAAGGAAAAGCACATCACTCTATTTGACATGTTGTGCTCTCTGTTTAGATTCCATATGGTAAGAAATAAATTGTAACCTCTGGTAGTATGTAACTTAGGACATGGGTCAAAAATGCAATGTCTGGGGCACCTGGGTGACTCAATTGTTAAGCATCTGCCTTCGGCCCATCCCAGGGTCCTGGGATTGAGCCCGGCTTCGGCCTCCCTGCTCAGTGGGAGGCCTGCTTCTCCCTCTCCCACTCCCCCTGCTTATGTTCCGTCTCTCGCGGTCTCTCTCTTCAAATAAGTAAATAAATCTTTCAAAAAAATGGAATGTCTAATGTGAGGACCTTTGGTATTCAACAAAAAGAGTTACTTTCTTTCTTATGCAATAGAGAAAATGAATTTGCAAAGCGGAGCTAAGGTTTAGTGAGGTTTGGGGGGTTAGGTAGGACGATGGAGGGCAAGTTATATAAGCTGCCTTACCAAGGAAGGTCAAGTTGCCATTTCTTCAGTCCTGGCCACTATACCTTAGTGCCTCCAGGAAACACTCAAGATAGGACAGCTTGGACGGGGCTTGGTTCAAAGACTCACCACCTTGTGTTTTCTCACCACCACACCATTTACACAGCAATAGATGCATCAGGCCAGGGTACAGATGAACCATGTCAGCTGCGTTAGCTTATACAAACTAGATAGTATGATGGTTTGGAAAGAGTAAAATATAGAAGATTATGAGAATAGAGATCTACAGGAAAGAAAATCTTCCTAAAAATGCTGAGATAAAAGATAAGTGATAGCTAGTCAAAAACATGGGTGACTATGGAGTGGCAGGACTGGGGTGACATGGGATGTCTCTAAAGGTAATTACTCCTTCCAAATGAAGGCATTCTCAGGCAGCAGCCTGAGATGGAAAACCTGAGGCAGAAAAATTAAGACACTTCTCAATAGTCCAGATGAGCATGACAACCACATAAATTATAAGAGGAAGAACTAATATAGAAACATAAAGACATTTATATGAGCCTTCTATGAGTTGAATCAATGAAACTTGTAGTAAACAAAGCTTTAGGTAGAATTTAATGCTCCCAGTTTGGGTGGTTGGTTGTGTGTTGCTACCACTCCCCAAAATAGAAAATACAAGAGAAAAGGTAGTTTTAAGATGATAAAATTGATGGGGCACCTGGGTGGCTCAGCAGGTTAATCATCTGCCTTCAGTCAGGTCATGATCCTCAGCAGGGAGCCTGCTTCTCCCTCTCCTGTGCCACTTTCTCTCTCAAATAAATTTTTAAAAAGATGATAAAATTGATTTTGGACATTCTGGGTTGAGCAGTCTGTTGGTGCAAGACTGTGCAAAAGACATTCAGTGGAAAAAAGTATGTATAATTTTAGAGCTCTGAATAGAGGAGTAAGATAAATATAAAGATCTGGAAATCATCAATATATTGTTAAAGCTACTGAAGTTTAAACAAAGCAAACTAGAAAGAGATAAGAAGTGAAAAGAACAAACCACCAAGGGATAATTCTTCGTAAAATCCAATCTTAAGATTAGGTAAAAGAAGGGAAATCTATAAAGGAAAACTAAGAAAGAAAGGGCAGGATGTAAACCAAAGGAGAATGACATCATAGAAATCAAGAGAAGAAAGTTTCAAGAACGAGCAAGAGTAGAATCAGAAAATTTTTCATTGGATTTGGCATCAGGAACTTTAAGAAGTGTGTCAGTGGGGCAGTAAAACAAAAGAAAGTACAGAAGGTAGAAGAGTAAATAAGAGGCAGAAAAGAAAAACAGATGCTAAAAATGAATGGGAGAGAAGCACGGAAGCTGAATGTACAAGGGACTGAAGGTCTTCATGACATGTAAAATTCAATCAGGTTAATGTTCATAAGGAAGTGTGTGGGCCAGAAGGACAATCAGTGAGACAGTGAGATGTTGCAGTGTAAGTTACCAGAAGTGAAGTAATTCTGGTCATGCTAGGCTCCAGCCTGACAAGAGGATGCTGAAGAAAACTAGACATGCAAGTCATCAAACTAAAAAACTATAAAGCCAGGGTCTTGAACTAGTTGTTCACTAAGGTAAAGAACATAACAATATAGCAGAATCTATAGCAGTATCTGGGAGAAGAAGTAAAGGCAGAATCTGGGAGAAGAAGAAAGAATGGAAGTCTGCCCCCACACCCTCCATGACCACAGAGGAATCACCAAAAGGTTGACAGAACACAGTAACAAGGAAAAAACAAAGGTCATAATATAAATGCATACATCTCAAAGATAAGGAGATGCAATGGTCTATAATTTGTAAGAACAGAAACTCAGTCCCAGACACAGGGGAACAGAAGGAAAAGATTCTAATGTTACAGTTTAGTTCCTATTAAAATAAGCAATGGAGTGAACTCTCTTTGAAAAATACTTATAGTGTAGAGAAATTTATTTATGACTGTGTGGGAATTCCAGAAGGCTCAAAAGAAAAAAGCATTAGCAAAGGACAGTGCCTGGACAGTTAATTCAGCAGAGTATGAGGATGAGACAGAGTAGGGATGGACGAACATATTCTCAGAAAATTAGATAGCTAAACATTTTAGTGATAGAAATACTGTTGTCAAAAAAATCCTCTCAATTTTTTCTAATCAAATTTTATTTTAATGATAAATTGATAGGCTTTGCTAGACCAGGAACCTTGGGACTCAAAGTAAAATTAATTGGCTTCAAGATTCAAGATGGAACTCTGGGTACGTTTTATTCTAGTATAAGTAAAATGTGTGATTTATCACCCAATCTAGTATTCAGGAAACTTTGTTTAGGGTCCAACCAAAACAAACACTATGTTTTTTAAGGGGGGAGGAGAGAAGGGTGTTTTGCAAAAATGAACTCTGGCTAAAGAAGATGCTTCCATTAGACCTGGCCCCATGGAGAAGACTCACCACACCTGTGTTCTGTTCACTCTAAAGATCATTCCCAGGTAGAAGAGGCTGACCTCTCAGTATTTGCTGACTTTTTTATTCCCAAGTATGAGTAGAGTAAGATGTAAAATGAACTTGGGGTCAATTGGGGGAAATAGGGAGATATAAAAAAAAATGACAACTCAAGGGAGTCATTATGAAAATGAAGTAAATCCAAAGAAAGGAAGAAGAGGAATAAAGTTCAAGGGGAATGGGAAAAATCAGAAAGGTAAGAGAATTAGCAGCTCTGTGTCAAATACTTTACACAAATTATTTCTTCCAAAAATAGGTGGGACTAGCACACTAAGTAACAAGTAGTGAGTAAATAAACTGTGAAGAGAGGGAGGTCTTTACAGATTTCCTACACATAAATGTGATCTATATTTTGATTATTAAGACTAGGCACATTTACTTGAACAATGAATACCAATGAATTCCCTTTGTCGTTCTGCCTACCCCAATAAGCAAATTGTCCAAACGAATGGAACTGATTGGCCAATTTAGTGGAAATGACTGAACTATTTATTATGGCCAAGAGGAAGCTAACTAATTCAAAGTAATGCTCATTAAAAAGATCACAAATGAATTTGATAACTTATGAATAACAGAGCAACAAAGGAAATGAAATTATTTTAGAATAATTATTTTATTTTTTAATGAAAAAACGTCTTTCACTCATCCATCTATTAGATTTATCAATTCAACTCCTTGAATATAGTCTTAGGAATTCATAGGATGAGAATGGAATAGCTCATCTAACAGCTCAAGACTGAAAATTTTAGATACACTTCATACTTGCAGCTACTTTAGTGTGTATATCCTATGAACAATATTTTTATAAAAATAAGAAACACTGATGACACTCAATTTTTTTAGTTCTAGGTAATGGAACATTTTTTGCAGTATTTTAAATACATACATGCATTTTCACATATTTAGTATATTCAGAATGACATCATCTTTTGGAAAATATTTAAATGCACATAAATCCAAAGATAAACATTTATTTTAAATGCACATAAATCTCAACTCTATTAAGTTCTTAATAATATAATGAGTGTACTAATCAATCCCTTCACTTCTCTTCTTGCTACTAGACTTCCCATTTTGTAGGTTTGTTTAAAAACTTATGGGATTTGGGGGCATCTGGGTGGCTCAGTTGGTTAACCGTCTGCCTTTGGCTCAGGTCATGATCTCAGGGTTCTGGGATCGAACCCCAGTTCGGGCTCCCTGCTCAGCATGGAGCCTGCTTCTCTCTCTTCCTCTGCTACTCCCCCTGCTTGTGCTCTCTCTCTCTCTCTGTGTCAAATAAATAAATAAATAAAACCTTAAAAAAAACTTATGGGATTTTTAAACTGTCGATTTAAAGTTTTAAAACTATTAGCGATATTATTAAGAATCTATCATTTGGGGGCTTAAATTGCTTTGATAATAGTTGATTGATTTCTTTTGTTGCCAGAAGAATAACATTTCTTATATATATTAGTATTCTTTTCTATTACCATTAATGACAGTAACTGATTTGATACTGAGACACCTTCTTATCCCACTATTAGGAGAACCAATAGCCAGTCACTTTTTCTCTTATGAAACAAGTTTTCAGGAAGACAAGGGGAAATACGTAGCCAAGAGGAAAACAGCTTAGACAGCTGCTAAAATTAAAATTGAGAAAACAGTTTTTTAAAACCATAAATGGTACAATTTACAATTTCTTCCACTATATACTATCATTACAAACTATTTTTCATGGGTTCTTTGCTTGATCTTTTAAGTGTATTTAGTAAGTGCTCATATGAGAACAAAAGTCTTGTTATATAAGTAATGAAAGAATTCTTTATCTTGGAGCTTGACTCCCCAAAGCACAATTACCATAATAGTGTTAAAACATACTCAGAGCTTATGAAACATGAAACAGCAATAAACTTTTGCCATCAAGAATCAAGATTCTACTTTTCTCACAGCTCTGTAATGAAATGTAGGATATATTCTACATGCAGAAAAATGCAAATAAAGCTTTAACAGAACCAACACTTCATATATTTAAAAATTTTTTTCACAAATAAGTGTTTTCAAAAGCAATTTTTCTAAATCATAACAAAAAATCAAGTGACAACATATTGATGACTTCTAAAGCCTGACTAGGTATCCTAAAAATTCTAACATATTGCTAATAAATTAACAACAACAACAAAACAACAACAACAACAACAGCATTTATTTAGCAGTAATTATCACCTGTACTGAGCTAAGGACTTTTCCTGGATTATCTCACCTCCCAAAGACAATAAAATTATAATCCTCATCTTGTAGATGAAGACACTGATAACAGAGATTAAATAATTGCCCAAAGCTACACAGTCACTAAATGCTAGAGGACAGACCCAAGCCCAGCAGTAAGAGTTGGTTAAGAAATTATGCTCTCAACAGCTATACTATAGTGACATTAAAAGTACATGACCTTTCCCTTTTAATTATTTAGTTGCATACCATAATACCACAATTCATGAAGTATTATCATTTATTAACATTCTCTATCATTGTTCATATTGCTAAGTATCATGTTTTCATTTCAGAGTCCTAATCTAGGTTGATGCTTACAACATTCATCTCTGCAGGCTTTAACTGTAATAATTTATAGACACATTTATATAAGTATTCAATACAGAAAAATTATTTAAATTTTCATTTAAATTCTAAACTACTATTTTAATGAAAAGAAGTGCCACAAATAACCCATAGCACATGTAATACCAACTCTCTGATACTTGCTTTTAGAATTAAATGGACTATCCAGTGGTCTAGGTAAATGTAACATGATAAAAAACAAAATAAAATAAAGGTCCACTACAAAGCTAGGACAGCTCAAATTACCCTGTTTTGACATACTGACATGCTCCACTGCTCCTGACTATTTAATTCATTCCAGAAAAAAATGAATTCATCTTTTCAAAAGCAGTAGAGCTCTCTGGCTCAATGCCTGGCTGACTCTTGCCTTGATAAGATAGTGTGGAAAAATTACAATCATCATAATCATCATCATGATAATCAATACTTTAAACAGCTTTTCCTGTCAGCTGAGTCAGGGTGGGGGCAAATTCCCTTCTTATTATTAAACTAAACTGCCATTTTAAGTGAGAGTAGCTTTGAATATCAGCTTTTGCAGCTCAAATTCTGCAGGGATAGTATTTGAACATGGGTTAAATAGGCAGAAAAAAAACCCCAGAAAACAAATAAAACATTTAAAGTAAAATCTATTGCCCTATTGTCTCAGGCACAGTATGCTACAAATGTGATGATTTACTTGAAATAATAAAACCTGAATATTATTCATGTACATCATCAGCTTTTCCTAGAGGGTAAAGTCTAGGTGTGATTTGTTCTTTTTCCTTTTTTTTCTTATCAGCACACAGCAAAAATAGAGATTTTATTAGCAAACAAAAACATTGTAAGCATTTTGACATTTTTAAAAAGCAGTAACTTTTATTGCTGTTCCTAATACATGCACTGATATGTCAATTTTCTTGTTTTATTTTTCATTTAGCCAATGATACAAATATATAATAAAACAAGGAAAATACACAAATAAAGTAAATATATAATGAGACAAGGATGATCCATAAGAAAAGGGAAAAGGACTAATATAGAGCTCTCTAGTCAACCATGTTGCAATGATCTAGAATCTGTATAGTTATGGGTACCATTAATTTTTATCAAATAATAATACATGAAATAATTATTGGACATAGAAACTGAAATATATTTCTGTAGTGCAATATAGAAATATTCATTAAAAGCCATAAAATGTTCCTACTCGTTGACAAGGTAAGCTCACATCTAAAAATTTATTTTAAGAAAATCATCAGTAGCTCCTTAGAGATGCCTATAAGCATTTAAAGGAAAGACTGTATCAGCATGAAAGCAATCTAAATGCCTAACAACAATAACATCTACTTAAATAAATATAATACATTCATATTATGGTATACTATACAATCATAAGTAATCTTGTTTCAGAATCTACTTAAAGATACATTTCATTTAACAGATTTAAGTAGATGTACTTAACAATATGTTCAGTGAAACCAACAATTAATAAAACTATATCTTCTCTAGTATAACTTCATTCATGTAAACATAACCCTTAAGGTCAATATATAAAAAATAAATGTGTATATGTATATGAGTAAACAAAGATTTTATGTGTTCCTTAAAATGTCCCAACTGTATTAGAAGTGTTCTCAAAATAACTATTTAGCATAGTATTTGTACTCTAGAAGTAGTAAAGATCAAAGCTTGATTTTTAAAATAAAGGAATAAAATTATTTCAAAAATTTATTAGCAACTGAATTTTCAAATAAGTTTAAACATAACATGTTGCCTTATTTTTCTGTTATAAAATTAATACTTGCTATCCTTGGGGTGTCTACCCAACCAAGCACCAAACCTTCTAAGATCACCCCATCATCCTTAATCTTAGAAGTTGCCCCTTCCCTATAAAAGTATGCACTATATGTGTTTGTGACATTTATTATATTCATTAATACTTATTATATTTGACTACTCATGCATATCTTTGATATTCTTGGATGTCTAAAGGTGTTCTGAATAGATCTAATGGTCCTTTTCATTCACTGTGTTGGTCATTGAACTTACAATGTACTGTACTCATCCCATTTCATTAAAAGAGATTTTTACTTTAGGCATATAAATACTTAAATCAGTTTTTACTAAGCATTACCAAGATATGCTCCTATAAACCTTCTAAAAGCTATTTTTTAAATAAAATAACCCTGACTTTCCTTCTGCCTTCCTCATTTCAATCCCAGATAACACATTTTTATAGTCATTGTTGTTTTAAAAACAGTATGGCCCTCTAGACTTAGGGAAATCACCAAAATGTTAAAGTAGAAATTAAAAGGAATAAAGCTAAGTATATGTTACTTGTCCAGGTTTACCTCTCCCCACACTTGATTAGTTATGGCCTTTCACATAATCAATTTTAAATATGCCAAATCAGCAAAAACATAAAAGGACATCAAGAGGGGGGGGGGTTATATGAAAATTCTACAGTCTGCCATAAGTCATCAACAAATGCCAGATAATTTATTTATTAATGAGCAGGACAAATTAGAATTGTCAGATGACTGATTACAAGAAAGAGATATAGTGCCATAGTCATTGAGATGCAGGCTAGGGGGTTTTTTTTTATTTTTTATTGTTATGTTAATCACCATACATTACATCATTAGTTTTTGATGTAGTGTTCCATGATTCATTGTTTGTGCATAACACCCAGTGCTCCATGCAGAACGTGCCCTCTTTAATACCCATCCTCAGGCTAACCCATCCTCCCAACCCCCTCCCCTCTAGAACCCTCAGTTTGTTTCTCAGAGTCCATAGTCTCTCATGGTTTGTCTCCCCCTCCGATTTCCCCCCCTTCATTCTTCCCCTCCTGCTATCTTCTTCTTCTTTTTCTTTTTTTTTTTAACATATAATGTATTATTTGTTTCAGAGGTACAGATCTGTGATTCAACAGTCTTGCACAATTCAAAGCACTCACCATAGCACATACCCTCCCCAATGTCTATCACCCAGCCATCCCATCCCTCCCACCCCTCCCCACTCCAGCAATCCTCAGTTTGTTTCCGAGATTAAGAATTCCTCATATCAGTGAGATCATATGATACATGTCTTTCTCTGATTGACTTATTTCGCTCAGCATAACACCCTCCAGTTCCATCCACGTCGTTGCAAATGGCAAGATCTCATTCCTTTTGATGGCTGCATAATATTCCATTGTGTATATATACCACCTCTTCTTTATCCATTCATCTGTCGATGGACATCTTGGCTCTTTCCACAGTTTGGCTATTGTGGACATTGCTGCTATAAACATCGGGGTGCACGTACCCCTTCGGATCCCTACATTTGTATCTTTGGGGTAAATACCCAGTAGTGCAATTGCTGGATCATAGGGTAGCTCTATTTTCAACTTTTTGAGGAACCTCCATACTGGAGATGCAGGCTAGGTTTTAGAAGATGGCCCAAGCCCACCCTCCACCTCCTCTTGTGCAGCCTGGCCCTCCTGCTATTCCCTTAACCTGGCAGGACCTTCAGTATCTTCTTCCATGATCTTCTGATAATGTGGGATATGCTCTTCCAGGTAAAGAATGACTTTTCAGTTAGGGGGCTGGTGTGGGCAAGTGTTCCATTACTCATAACCCTTATGGTTGGTCTACTTGAAAATTTTAGGTAAAACAAAATTGCTGCTTCTAAATTAATATTTTAAGGTTACTTGCCAGTAAGGAAGATTTCACCTCAGCTACAGCTTATATATATATATATATATTCCCTTCCTATCATCTACTACCCAGCACTGAAAATACCAGAACTTCCTCAACACATATATAATTAAATGCTGATTTTGTTAAAAGATTTGCATTCTCGAGACTCATTAATCAACATGCCACAGGGGCAATTTAGAGTGACATACAATTTTCCAAAGGACCCAGTTACAAGCTGATGTAGTGTTTATTAACATTATGATTTCCATACGGGAATTTAAGAACACTCACATGTTGAGCCATTCTGCTTATCAAGGGACTTAGGATACCTGCCGAAATTATAATTTCCTTTGAGAGCTGCTCAGAAGTGAAGGAAAACAATCAAATGGTTTAAAAAGTACAGTTTAAGTTAAAATTATACTTGGAATTGGAACTATGAGTTCCCTATCTCATGATAGCCATCACCTTTTGCCCAATCTGCATCCCTCCTCACCTACCCACCAACATCCACATACACACACACACATGCACGCACGCACACACAGACTTCTTCCAAAAACAAATCTGATCTTGTTCATATATCTCAAAGTGGCAAAGTTATTTCAAGGAGGCTGAGTTCGTCTCCAGTCCCAGAGGTTGAATGAAACTGTTGTAAGCTACCCACTGTGGTCTTGTTACCCTTATCATGGTTTCATTTGAGCATGGCACAAAACCAATTCTATTCAATAGCACATGAGAGTAAATCTGTTGGGATGCCTCTGGCAAGAATTTTTTCACTTTAAATGAGGGCATAAGACAAGGACAGGATAACGCTTTTCTCCACTTCTGGACTTTGTCATTGTATGCCAAACCTGGAACTAGAATAGCCATTCAGGGACCAAGGGAGACCAGTGTCAGAGATAGATAAATAATACCTGTGAAGGGATGCCAAGGGGAAAATGGAAATATCCTGGGCTCTAAAGTAAACCCTGCAACTACTCTGGTTCCAGAATTCCTGTTTTGTTGAGTGTATTAATTATTGAGGTTATCTTAGAGTGCTTTTCTATAATTTGCAACTAAAAGAATCAATAGAGAATTTCTGCTATTTGTGAAAGGCATTTAAGTTCTTTGTAGTTGAGTTTCCACCTATAAAGTGCACATGGGATTGCTTTACCTTTCCACTCATGTTATGAAGAATACAAAAACAATAAATTTTAAAAGGTCAAAATATAATATAGTAGTTTTTATGTGTACATATTATGGTAAACAATACCATCACATAATTGTTTTCCTCTGTGGTAGTTTCATAATTTGTTCATACTTATATCATTTTTATATAGTATGCTATATAATAACTACTTGTTTAATTGTCCTTCTTCCCTTTCTGAGATAAGTGAAAGGCTGGGAATATCTGATTCTTTCTTTTCAGAGATATTAGCACATAACACATCTCATGGTCAGGCCTCAACTATTGTTTGTTGGATTGAATTACATTTGATCAATGGAAGTGAGCATACTAAATTGCACATTTCTTGGACATTTTGTAAGGCATAATTAGATACTACATACAAGAAGTATTGCCTCCTAGAATTTATAATCCAAATAAAGAATATCAAGCTGCATTGAATGAACATAGCAAGCAATTTTTTCATATTTCCTCATTTCAAAACATGGATATCCTTCATACTAATCCATTCTCAAGTTTGTTGATGATACTTCCAAAGTTTTCTATTGTATTTTCTTTGCCATCTTCATCTCCCTGTCTTTTAGCCTACTAAAGTAGCTTACTCTCCCCCACTTTTTTTCTTCCAAACCCTTCCACATAGTTCCAAAAGAATAATTCCACTGAAGCTACAATTTTGACCATGCCAGTTCCTTATTCAAAACCTTTCAACAATTCCCCAGTCTACAAAAAAAAAAAAAAACTCTTTCACTTGCCAATATAAGACTCCTACAGTCTTCCCCTAAAACTATTAATATCCATTATTAATCCTCATTGTCCTATATTGTTTCCAATTTAGTCTGCTTATTGGGCGTTTTCCTAGAATATGCCCTATGGAAGATCCATTAGCCATTACTACTTTATTTCCAATAAACGAATCTTAATATATAAAATTTACTTTCTCCCTAGAACTCTCCAAGAAGCTTTTCCAATACTCCCATAGTACCGTCCCTTGTACCATGTTCTAACTTATATAGTAGTTACCTTGTATGGCTTATCTCTCCAACACAACACAAGCTCAAGGATAGTTTGAGTGTGGGATCACATCATTCAAGCGCTTCTCATACATCATCACACCTCAATGGTAGCAGAGTAAGTTCAATTAGAACACAATTTGGGATGCACAGAGGAGCTTCCCCTTACTTCATCATGTGAGTTTACTAAAAGGAGACATTACTTGGAACATGTTGCAGGGGGAATAGAATCAGCAAGTCAGAACAATTTTATAATGAACATTTTAATTAGTCTTTTTTTAAGCAAACATTTAATTGTATAATTCCGTAAGTGATTAGAATTTGTCTCTCTCCTACCTTCCATGTGGTAGTAAAGCTTCAAGTATAAAGAGATACATGACAAGCTGCTTTCTAGTACTGAAGTGGAGTACTGAAATGGAATGAAGTTGAATCAAAAGTGGTCATTCCACTATTACAAACAGGTAATGATCTGACTTAGGAAACAGAATAATAATAGGAATATATATGTTTTAGAATAATGTGAGAATAATAATAGGAATATACATATTTTAGAATAATGTGCCTTCTACTCAAAGACTCGGAACATGTTTAGATAACTATGACTGATACATTTCACATAGGTTTTTATCCCTCAAGAAAATCATTCTAGTCATATTAACATTGCAAAATTAAACACGCAGTAAACTATTCTCAGCACTCTTCTTCAATAAGAAAAAATATTTTACAAGATTTAAGACAAAAAAACAACCCTCCTCTGTTCACTCCAGTTATGGAAGTATGGCTACCACTACCTTAGTGAGCATGAGATGAAGTTGATCTTTCACACCTGCATGAGCCCCTTGGACGATGACACCACTGGCCGTCAAGCAGATTGATGGCTTTCACTGAGCTGCTCCCAGTGCAAATTTCAGAATTCACTTTAACAGTCATTTGAACTGTCACCGTATGAATTATGGACTGAAGCACATTCTGCTTCACCATTTCCAAAGGAAAGCTCCTCGTAAATATCAAACTAGATGTGGGAAAGGCATTTCAAGTCAAATGATTTAAATTACCATACCTGGTTTTAGAATGAGCTTTAAAAAAAGCTGTTTTCCATGAGGAAAAATAATCTCAAATTTAAATGACCTCTATTTTTACTATAATAAGGTATATATGTATATAAATAGTGCACATATATATTCACAGCTGTAACCTTTTTTTCCTTTAAAAGTGGTGGTGCAGGGTGGGAGATGGGGCGGCTGGGTGATAGACATTGGGGACGGTATGTGCTATGGTGAGCGCTGTGAATTGTGTAAGACTGTTGAATCACAGATCTGTACCTCTGAAACAAATAATACATTATATGTTAAAAAAAAAAGAAGAAGAAGAAGAAGAAGATAGCAGGAGGGGAAGAATGAAGGGGGGGAAATCGGAGGGGGAGACAAACCATGAGAGACTATGGACTCTGAGAAACAAACTGAGGGTTCTAGAGGGGAGGGGGTTGGGAGGATGGGTTAGCCTGAGGATGGGTATTAAAGAGGGCACGTTCTGCATGGAGCACTGGGTGTTATGCACAAACAAGGAATCATGGAACACTACATCAAAAACTACTGATGTAATGTATGGTGATTAACATAACATAATAATTTTAAAAAATAGATTAAAAAAAGGACCTTCCTTATATTACAGAACTGAAACTCTGGAAGTCTTTGTGTAAACCGCTTCTGTTAAATAAATAAGAGGATCCAAAATGAATTGAAGACATGGCTTTTTCCCTAGAAGGTTACATGTTATACATAAAATAACATGAGAGTAATTGCAAAACAACATAAAAATAAGTAAACTATATTAAATAGCCTGATTTGGAAAATGTCTTTAGTAACTCTGGCTCTGTGTCTAGCTAGGGGTCCACTCATGAAAAAAGGGGATGACATGGACAGGAAGAGATGCAAGACAACCTAAATTCATGGGATGATAAAAGCAAAGAGCAGTACCTATCAGCATGTGAGGTGAGGGGTGATTTCTGTGAATAACTACAGTGATTAAATTTCAAAAAACTGTTTAGGAAGAATTAATCAAGGAATCAATTAATGAAGATCATTGAATACTGAACTCGGTGGCTTAAATTCCATATAAGTATTAGCAACATAGCGTAGGTTTTAAAACATGAATATATGTTAAAATCAAGTTCAAGAAGATTATGATGAAGTTGCAAGAATTAAATGAAGATTGAGTTGGCGATGGGAGATTATTAGAGGTGGGGTGCATAGAACAGACTTGGAACCATGAAGCATGCTGTTAAGTGTTCTATTCATTTAAATAAAAGGAGTGAAATCCTATCAAAAAAGAATACATGGAGATCAAGAACTTAGGAAGCAAGCTAAAAAATAGGACAAAACCACTGCAAAGTTTTGAAATGGAGAAATCAGGGAGACTACAGTGACATTAGTGGTGAGAGATATGTTGAAAAATATTGTAGTTTGGGGTTACTTTTATCAATTACTCAGCAACCAGAAGTCTGCTATATAATTATGTCTTTAACATAAATCTCTATGTATGTATATAGAAATATATAGAGCTACATAAATAAATTCAGGATACTTACAAAGTCTTAGTGGAATGTTAAATTCTATGATATTTACTTCAGCCATTTGTGCAAAAAGAAAATAAATGAATTAATCCAATGTGAGGAGGTGAGAATGACCACAATTCAGTCTTGTGTTTTGGTTAGAATATTTGTACACTCCCCATAAGCAACGCCCACTCTAGCCTCTACTGACAATGTTTATACCTCAGGTGTGCAATGAAGAATATAACTCTTTGCTTTTCTTAATTATTAATCAAAGCCATTTATATATTTTAAGTTTTGGGAGTTTTTTTAGTTAACTAAATTTAGTTTTGTAAATGCATTCATGTTTTTAAAACTATCATGAATAGGCCAAGTTTGGTTTTGATGCTCTCCCCATTTCCTTTATGTGAATCTTTTAAATGAAATTTAGTTGATGTACAATGTCATATTAGTTTCAGGTGTACAACACAGTGATTCATCAATTTTATATGTTATGCAATGCTCATGGTAAGTGTAGTTACCATCTATCACCATACAACATTATTATTTTTGACTATATTCCGTATGCTCTACTTTTCATCCCTGTGATATAATTTTATAACTGGAAGTTTATACCTCCTCATCCCCTTCACCTATTTCACCTGCCCACCCAACCCCCTGAAGCAAAAACCAGGTTGCCCTCTGTTATTATGAGTCTGTTTCTGTTTTTGTTTTTTCATTCGTTTTGTTTTTTAGATGCCACATATAACTGAAATCATATGGTATTTGTCTTTGTCTGACTTATTTCACTTAGCATAATACCCTCTAGGTCCATTCATGTTGTCACAAATGGCAAGATTTCATTCTTTTTTATGACTAAGTAATATTACAGTTTGTGAGTCTTTGTGAGTGTGTGTGTGTGTATGGGTGTGTGTGGGTGGGTGGGTGGGTGTGGTGTGTATGTAAATCTTTATCCATTTATCTACTGATGGACACTTAGGTTGCTTCTATATCTTGGCTACTGTAAATGATGCTGCAATAAACATAGGGGTGCATATATCTTTTCCAATTAGTGTTTCATTTTTCTTTGGGCAAATATCCAGTAGTGGAATTACTGGATTATAAAGTATTTCTAATTTTTTGAGGAACCTCCATACTGTTTAATACAGTGGCTACCCCAAATTACATTCCCACCAACAGTGCTCGAGGGTTCCCCTTTCTCCACATCCTCGCCAACATTTATTTCTTGTCATTTTGATACTATTCATTCTGACTGATGTGAGGTGATATCTCATTGTGGTTTTGATTTGCATTTCCCTGATGATGAGTGATGTTGACTATCTTTTCATGTGTCTGTTGGCCATCTGCATGTTTTCTTTGGGAAAAAAATGTCTATTCAGGTCCTCTGCCCATTTTTAATTGGATTATTTCAGTTTCTTTGCTATTGACTTATATGAGTTCTTTATATATTTTGGATATCAACTCCTTATTGGATATACCACTTGCAAATATCTTCTCTCGTTCAGTAGGCTGCCTACTTCATCTTGTTGATGGTTTCCTTCGCTGTGCAAAAGCTTTTCAGTTTGATGTAGTCTATTTTTGCTTTTTATTTTTCCCTTGCCTTAGGAGACATATTCAGAAAAATGTTGCTAAGGCCAATGTCTAAGTGATTACTGCCTTATTTTTTAGGGGTTTTATGGTTTCAGGTCTTACATTTAGGTCTTCCATCCATTTTTAGTTTATTATTGTGTATGGTGTAAGACAGTGGCCCACTTTCATTCTTTTGCATGTAGCTGTCTGGTTTTCCCAACATTTACTGAAGAGACTGTCTTTTCCCTGTTGTGTATCTTTGCCTCCTCCATAGTAGATTAACTGACCACATACATGTGGGTTTATTTCTGGGCCTTCTATCCTATTCCATTGATCTATGTGTCTATTTTTGTGACAGTATCATACTGTTTTGATTACTATAGCTTTGTAGTATGTCTTGAAATCTGGGATTGTGATACCTCCAGCTTTGGTTATGCAAGGTCTTTTGTGGTTTCATTTAAATTTTAGGATTATTGGTTCTATTTCTGTGAAAAACACTATTAGTATTTTGATAGGGAGTGCACTGAATCTATAGATTGCTTTGAGTAGAACAGACTATTAAAAAAAGTTTTTAAAGAAGATACATGAAAGGCTCATAATCCATCAGTAATCTCAAGTGTTCCCTTTTTTGTCCTACAAAATATAACTGAAATATATTTATAAGTATCCTGAAAATCTCCTTCAAGTGAATAATTCTTTCTAGTTATATCAGTACCTGGCAGGGAGGATGTTACAAAAGTCTTATGAAACTTGCTATTCTTTTATGATAGGAGAGTGAATGAGGATACTATACAGTAACCGAGGATCCACGGGAGCGATATCTTTTCAATCTGAACACCAAGGAAAGCTGTATTTCTCCTGAATTACTAGTTTATTTCTCATCTTATGCAACTGATCATGTCTTCTGTGCTCTGGCTAATTTTGTGGCCCGTCTCCAGGAACTATATAGGAACTCACAGAATTCACATTGTGTTCCAACTCTACACCTGATTTGGATTTTTCCCCTTATTATCTTTTCTCTCTGCTGTATTTTCTATTTATTTTAAGCTATTGCATGTATTTATATGAACCACTGCAAATTTTCTTTGGAATAGTTGAAACTAATAGGTAGGGCTAAGTGTTAAGCTCACAGTCAATAATTTCACATTACCCCATTTAAACCTCATAGCATCTTTACAAGAGAGTTTTCATTATCACCAGTAGAGTGGTTGAGAAAAATTAATTTCACCCAGATACAAATACCTTACAGAGTAGAAGTGTAAGTAGGAAACTCCAAAGTTCTACCAAAGAACATAAACAAACAAACAAAACACCTAGCCATATCTAAAGAAAGATAATTATAGATTAACTAAAGTAGCAAAGACTATGGGAAATGGATGACCATAGACAAAGCTTCCTAAGCGAATACTTTAAGAGTATTGGTAAGTTAATTATATGATCTTATATGATGCCTTTTTGATTCATTTACATTCTGGTTTTGTTTAAACAAACAAATAAAATCTGTTTTAGTTGTTTTACTAATTTCCTATTTTAATCCACTCTCTCCAGACTGTCAAAAGAACAATGCTTTATATTTAAAGAAAAAAAACCTTTTTTCTTACAGAAAATATTACCAACTTTGAAAATTCCATAGCTTTTCTTTTGAATTAATTATTGTAATATGGGCCCAGAGAGATATAGATGCTACATGATTTTTTTCTACCTTTAAAAGCATTTACATTTGTTTACATTTTGTCCTGTTATGTAGTAGCATTAAATCACATTTGTTTACATTATAAACATAGTTGATGGGCTTTATAATTAGATTCGGGTTCCATCTCTTGTGATTATGTAACTTGGAACAAGCTACGCATTTCTGTAGCTCAGATAATTCATTATAAAAAGGGGAAGATAACAATTCCTCAGAGCTGGTGTGAAAATTAAATGAAATAATACATGTAACACGCTTAGAACAATGCATGGCATACATTCAGATCTTGATAAATGTTCCCTGCCTTGTGGAGAGATACGCAAGAAAAAGAAACAAAATCCTGAAAGCTTCCATTTATAATTTGCCAAAATCATCACCACATATTATGGCGGTGACTAGAGTCATACTCCTCACTGGTACTTGGGAAGCTTACTGATCACCCTATCTGATTCCTAGGGGATCGAGTGGTATTTCAGTTTTTGACAGGCCCGAGACAGCAGGCTGTCCATTATTAAACACACATCTGGTCCTTGTTGTTAATAACTGGTTGTTTGCAATATGTGGACAATCTACAAGTTTTCCCACAGGGAGTCAAATGAGGTTGAAATGTGTTAATCCTCTTTTATCCCTATTCACACAGTGATTTACAAGATGGGCTAAGTATGCCCCTGTAATAACAATTCATCTTTATGATTCTGTACAAAGTCCAGTGCAAGTAAGCCAAGAACAAGCAGTCCTTTATTTCTTAGATTCACTGTTTTTTGGCTCTGTATGCAAAATCCATTTCTTACATATTTACATACTGTGAAAATTGGAAGTAATACAGCTCTGAGTTCAAGGAATGCATACACAGAAGGCATGATGTTCACTCTTTAAAGCCATGCCATAATTGCAGGAGTGCAGAGTACCAAAGCACAGTTCCAAAGAGAAGCCCAGTGAAAACTGGAAACAGGAAAGGGTCAAAGAGTGAGGGACTTGCTGCCAGCCACAGTCCCCTACAGACCAGCCAGGCTTGACAGTCAGGCTTTCTGTTTCTGTTTACCTTTACTGCTTCTATTTGTCAGAGAAAGATAAAGATAAATATGATCGATCCAAGAGAAAATTGTGGAAAGCAATCTCACTGTCCTCAGTCCCCCTCTTTTGAGGATCCTCTTTTCCCCCATACCCAGGAGCATTACCCCCCTATTCCTTTCAGGCAACTAGGGCTTTTACAGCCTCTGATTCATCCCCAGCTCCAAACCCATCTCTACTTCCCAGGCAAAGGAGACAAATAAATCTAATATCACTGGTGCACTGAATTAGTTTACATAAATGATTTATTTTTTTTCCCTTGAAATTACACTACATCTTAGATTCTCTTTAAGAGTCTGCTTGTTATAGTTATATCTAGTTACTGAGGAATCAAGGTCAGAAATTTCTAATCTACTCTTAGGCTTCCAGATGATCAGATGCAAAGAACCCAATGCCATTTTCACAGCACTTTCTTTGCCTTCACGGAGCCAGGGTTTTTATTTACCTGCTGCAAGCAAGCACATGGTCACTCTGCTGTAAGAGATATATGTAAATCAGATATTTCTGGCCCTGCTTATCCATATCTACTCTACCTGAGCAGTACATTCACTTACATCTCACTTTCTACAGCTCCACACAACCACTTCTGAATTTGTACTGAGGATGAGATGTTATCAGTGCTCTAGATGCACCTTGTCTTCTCACTCTCTGCTCCAAGTGACTTTCTCTTATATTGCAACTTTATTGCTATCTGATGATCCAGATCTTCTGAAAGGAATTATGTTTTTCATGATCCATTAAAGAAATAAAATAGGGGCACCTGGGTGGCTCAGTCGGTTAAGCATCTGCCTTCAGCTCAGGTCATGATCCCAGGGTCCTGGGATCGAGTCCCTCAATGGGCTCCCTGCTCAGCGGGGAGCCTGCTTCTCCCTCTCCCTCTGCCTGCCACTTCCCCTGCTTGTGCACTCTTTCTCTCTCTCTCTCTCAAAATAACTAAATAAAATATTTTTAAAAATAAGAATAAAAACCCGTATTGAGTCAAGGACTGTCAAAAACTAAAAGTAATGGTCTTTCTGGATCATTACTACTTTGATTAATTTTAATTAACAATTTAAAACTCATAAAAGCAATAGTTTAAAACATCTTGATCGAATGTATTAAATATTGCTCACATGGGGTGCCTGGATGGGTCAGTGGGAAGAGCATGCAACTCTTGATCTGGGGGTCATGAGTTTGAGCCCCATGTCAGGTATAGAGATTACTTAAATAAATAAATAAACTTTAAAAAATAAATAAATATTGCTCACAAGAGGTCAAACTAACTTAATTTCAAACTATAAATAGTATAAATATATAAAGCAACTGGTTAGATTTCACTGATAAAGTATTTCTTTTTGCTTCATTTTCTTTTTTTTTTTTTAATTTTATTTATTTATCTGACAGAGAGAGAGAGAGTGAGAGCAGGAACACAAACAGGGGTGGGGGAGAGGAAGAAGCAGGCTTCCCACAGAGCAGGGAGCTGGATGTGGGGCTCGATCCCAGGACCCTGGGATCATGACCTGAGCCGAAGGCAGACGCTTAACAACTGAGCCACCCAGGCGCCCCTTTTTGCTTCATTTTCTAAAAGTAACTTAGATAAGGATGGTGCATAAGACAACATTGGCAGTACATAAATATGCAGATAAAAACAGATGATCCACTAATGACAAAGCGATTTATGAACTGTAAAACATCTTAATAAACAAGAACATGATTTGGAAAAGCCAATAAAAATACCACATCCACTATTAATAATAAGAAAATAAAAGCATGGGGCGCCTGGGTGGCTCAGATGGTTAGGCGTCTGCCTTCGGCTCAGGTCATGATCCCAGGGTCCTGGGATCGAGTCCCGCATCGGGCTCTCTGCTCCTTGGGAGCCTGCTTCTCCCTCTGCCTCTCTCTCTCTAGAGTCTCTCATGAATAAATAAATAAAATCTTTAAAAAAAAAAAGAAAGAAAATAAAAGCATGGCCTAAGCTACAGGTACACATTATGACTAAATATATTGTTAGTTTAATTTTTATTTTGTACTAATAATGAAGATGAAAGCTCTAAGTATTTAGCCTTCATTTGTATTATTTCCTATACTACCTTTCAAATGTATTTTTGCAGAAGTTGAGTTACGTTACTAACAGAGAAAGGGGAAAGTGTGTTAATAATTTTGATAAAACAAGTTAGCCGAAATCATTTTCTTCGTCATCCATAAATAAGTACGTTTTTGCACCATATCCAAGACTAACTTGAAGCTGCCACATGGAGAAACTATTCAGTAGAAAGTTTAATCTCCTTGGGGCACCTGGGTGGGTCAGTCAGTTAAGCATCTGACTCTTGATTTCAGCTCAGGTCATGATCTCAGGGTCTTAAGATTGAGCCCCACATGAGGCTCCATGCCTGCGTAAGATTCTCCCTCTCCCTTTCCCTCTGTCCCAGTAACCCTCCCTCTCTTCAAAAAAAAAAAAAAAAGTTTAATCTCCTTAAAATGTATCACAACTTATGCAGAAAATGAAATTTCTACATTCCAACCTTCCTTATTCAAGACTGACTATATGTAAGGGGGCGCCTGGGTGGCTCAGTCAGTTGAGCGGCTGCCTTCAGCTCAGGTCGTGATCCCGGAGTCCTCAGATAGAGCCCCACGTTGGGCTCCCTGCTCAGCGGAGAGCCTGCTTCTCCCTCTCCCTCTGCCTGCCTCTCTGCCTACTTGTGCTCTCTCTCTCTCTCTCTGTCAAATAAATAAATAAAACCTTTAAAAAAAAAAAAAACTGACTATATGTAAAAGTAGTCCGAAAAGTTACAAATGTACTACTCACAGAAGAGGTATTACTAACACATAAGCATATACAGAAAGTGGATAAGGAAGTAAATAATAAATAAATAAATAAATTCTATGTAATCTGAAAAGCCACATTTCAATTCTAAGATCAGGTCAAAAGGAAGAAATCAACCACATTTTTACATAGAAATATTAATGTCTGAATTCTTATAACTATTGATAAAAAAAAATTATTAAAAATGTATATTTATCTGCATTTTATGTATTACACTGTATGTATCTAAAGTCATTTTTTTCACCATTACCTACTTCAGTACTAGGTAATTTTTTTATTTCCTTATTCATGGAGCTTTCCCTTAATATAATAAACAGTGCTAAGAAATACAGCATTATCTAGATTCTCTTAACAATAAATGCTTAGATCATTTTTATAGATATTGCATATGCAAAGTTGATTCCACTATATAATTAAACAGTAAAAATAATATTTGATTCTTTTTACTAACACAAAATATTTTAAACATATATTTAACAACCTGAACTTACAAGTTTAGAATAAGTACTTGACATCAAATGGCTACTTTTCAAAATAATATATAATTTTATTAAGGGAGATAAAATCGGTAGATTATATAAATATGCCATTTCAAACCCATTCTTCCAATTTAACTTTATTATATAAATTAATATATTTGCATTGTATGATATCTAAAATTACACATATTCCAAAAGCTATCCAAACATTTTCACCATTTTATAAATACCTCTTAAACTATTAATTCATTGAATTGTACTCTTTCTTCAAATCCTTTTATGTTTTTAATTACTACAGTGCATTACTTGACTTGCTTACATTACTTTTATTTTTTTTATTTTTTTTCTTTTACTTTTAAATGCCACCTATAAAATATGAAAGATAACACTTAAAATTACTGCAGTTGAAACAACTGACCGGATATTTGAAAACTGAATGGTGTTAACTAAATAACAGCCCTATTCCTGTATGACTGCAATTGAGAATTGTCCACTAACAGGAAGTTATCAACAGTCATGACAATTTATCCACATCAAGTGCATTGTGTTCCAAACTTTAAAACTACTAAGTCATGATGAGGATGAGAAAGGCTTGTTCTAACTGTTTTAAGGTATTTAAAACTTGAAATTTACCAACACTTAACTGCAAGAGAACATCCTAAATCTTTATTGTTTTATGAGTCATAGAAATATTAAAACAAAATAATAGATGTGAATGCTGCAACAATTCTACATATTACGGAACGGCTTCCATATAAACCAGTTAAAGTTAGTCTCTAGTCATATTAGTTTTAATCATGAAGTAACTTTGAAGATACTAAGTATCCTAAATATTAGATTCAAAATATATAGAATACTTTGAGCCATCCCTAATATAGAGAGTTCAGCTACTTTATTTTCAAGTAATACTGACTATCCTATCTGCAAAGGGTGTATGATCTTCTTGACAGTCTTAAAATTGAAATTCTGCAAAAACATCATCAACAATACTGTCAATATTCAGGAAGGGAGCTTATCTCTAATCTTATCTGTGAACACCTCCTGACCAAGCACTGCTTCACATTCCTCCTTATATTCTTCTTAAAACCTAACTTAATAAGGCCCTGAGATGCAGCATGTAGTCAAATATTAGCTGAATGGATAAATGACCATTAAGAAATATTTCATGAGCCACTTGAATTAGATTTTTGTGTTTTACTCAGGATGCCAAAGAAATAAATGTGAGTCATATGTGCAACAGACATCTCTAGGCATTAGCAGTGTTCTCATTTAGCAACTCTCAGTTATTTCATGGCCTCAGAGAACTAATGTTATTCATGTGCTAAATGTGCAGTTCTCTGCAATGCTATGTCTAACTCTGTTCCTTTATGTGCTACTCAGAAAAGGTTATCAGAATGCAAATCAGGGAGAGGGAATTATGTAAAGATGACATGGACACATACACATACACACAAAGTCTATACATACATGTGTCACATGTACATTACATATGCACTTAAGCACGTGTGTTTCCCTACTAAAAGGTGATACAGTATAAATTTAAGTGAACTATCCAAGGTTAGTTCACAGAAAATCTATGGTGTAGAGACCAAAATTCTCTCTTTCACCACACTCCTTCACACATCTATCATATGCTTTACTCATTTTCACATGCCAGTCAATTATGCCCTATTAAGATTTAATTTAAAATTATTTTTTATTTTATTTTATTTTATTAAAGATTCTATTTATTTGTCAGTGAAAGAGAGAGAGAGAGAGAGAGAGAGAGCACGAGTGGGGGAGGGGAAGAGGGAGAAGCAGGCTCTCCACTGAGCAAAGAGCCCAATGTGGGACTTGATCCCAGGATATTGGGATCATGACCTGAGCCGAAGGCAGATGCTTAACCAACTGAGCCACTGAGGCGTCCCTGAATTTAAAATTCTTAACATGAAGAGCAAGGTAGAAAGTGTCTACTTTCCCATCAGCTGATTCCTCCATCATTTCTAGGATGTGACTCTAAATGGAGAAGATACCCAATCTTGGTTCAGATTCCCCCAGAAGCATACCTTGAGATAAGGATTGGAGCATAAGTAGTTTATTTGGGAACTGATCCCAGAAAATACCAGTAGGGGGAGGGTGGGAGAAAGCCAATAAAGCTTGTAAAATCAAACCAATTACAACTGTGGGCAACATGTTTCAGAATTATCCCAACCAAGGAGTTAGAAAGCTAAGGTATTTATCTAACAATTCCTTATCTACTCATTTACTCGGTGGCACTTTTGGCTTGCTCTCCAAGACCTGGGGATCCCCTGAGACTGGGGCGGTGGGAAGGGGGGGGAGGTGACAAAACAAAAAACAAAAACTTCAGGCAGAGAATATTTATAGAAAATAGCCTAGAGAATACAGACAAAGCACTAAATGTATCTGTCGGTATAAACCATCTACCTATTCTTCTATGAAAGAATGCTTTCTCTTCAGCTCCATAGGAATTGAATCCATGATAACTGAATCGAATAAGAAGGCTACTCAGGCTCAGTTGCAAAGAGGAATTTGTGAGCACAATAAAGACAAAAGAGATGACTTTATTTACTGCATATTAATTTAGAATTCTGAAGAAAAAATTAAAAAAGAACTGAAAACTGCTAATCAGAAATGAAGAAGGGAACTATCATTTAAATGAGCACCTAAAGTGTGCTAGATGCTGCAAAATTATTCTTACAAATTCAAACAAATTAAATGGAAAGAACTTAGGAGCTTCTTGAGGAATCTGAGTCACAAAGAACAGAACCCAAGTGTCATCTGTGCACTTATAAGATATATTATCAGGATAAGCATTTAATTTCCCAGAAACTTAGTTCCCTAGTTCCTAAAATACACACACATACACACATAAACCCTTACACACACACACACACATACACACCATTAACGTAGTTAACATATTAGATTAGCCAGTGCTTAGTGCCAACTAAGTGTTAGTTTTGTACCTTACAGAAATAAGATTATTGAATTTCATAATGGTCAAATGACTTGCCCAAAAAGACTCAGCTAGTGAGAAAATAAGCAAAGGACTGAAGGCTGAATCACTATTAACCCAAGGATCTTGTCTTCAAAGAAGGACAACAAATGGAACTAAAACTAAATATTAAGTTCTCATGAAGCCACAAAATTGGTCAATGGATGAACAATTTTTTTAATGTTTAATACCTCATTTTAATAGTAAATATGGCCTAGATTTTAAGTTAGACTTGGGCTAGCATAAACTTTTATTATAATAGATATCTTAACTAAATGTGTAAAACTTTTTTTAATATAGCAGTGACTTACTTGGGTAGTATTCAACTAACCAAAATTCCTAATTACTGAAATATACTGCAGCATCCTTAGAAAAATGAAGGGAACCTCAAGAACAATTAACATCTTGGATACAATATTAAAAAACAAACAATATTATCACCACCAAGTCCAAAATATATCCTCTGTGAATTCAGTCCATCTCACATTTTCTAGAGTGAGGATTCCTATTCTACATAATGATCCTAAGGTGCTGAAGTAATAAATATAGATTCCATCCCTATAATCATGATGGTGCATTTGATAAGCCATTTAACCAGGCTAATACAGTTTATCTAAATGTCAACTAGCTTTGCAATTGTTTAAATATTCATTTCTTTATCTTCAGTCACCCAGAACACCTTCTTTTCCAAGCATACTGGTAAACTGGCATTTGTTCTTTTAATTCTTAACAAATATATGTGTTCTGCCTTAAAAAAGAGTTTGCATTGAAACATTATCCTCTGAGAAACAACCATACCCCTTTACATTACTAATACGAGACCAAAGAAGAAGTCCAAAATTGATGCCCAAGATAAAATACTCTGTGTGTAGACACAGGAGTTGGTATTGGAGCTGAAATGGTGAGGAAGAGAAGGAGAGTATGAGAGAAGGAAAGATGAGATTTTTGAATAGGACCAATATGGATCTTTTATGTAATTAAAATAGAACATTAATACCAAACTGAACTTAAAGGAAATATTTCAATTGAGTTAAGAGCCTAGTTAGTATACATAGATCATTTAAAAACAAAAATATATGGCATGTGATACATGAAAGGACTATTCCAGAAAATACTAAATTCAATGAAACATATAATGTGTCTTTTAGATAATCAGATAGCCGGAGGAATTTCAGAAGTTCGACTAGGCAAAGCAGTGATGCTATAGATAAAACACATGAGCAATATTTTGCTAGTGATAAGCATTCTAGTTTTGAAACTTAGTTTTAATCTTGTGACATATATACTAGTTAGGTTAAAAATATATTAACTGCAAAAAGGTTGGATCATGCTATACAAACACCATTACTAATCACAGTCACAGTTACCGGTTCAAAGTGAGTATTTTCAGTTGACAAGGTCATTTTCCCTAACTACCTGTTACACATTTAAACCAATTGTCTATCTATAACTCCAAATGTTTAAAGAGCATAATAAAATTCCCAGTAGCAGGTGAACACCTTAACAAGACAACAGTAACAAGAAGTAAATAGGTGCAAGAGATTTTAAGTTTCTTATGTGCTTTTTCAATCAACTTGGACACATTTTCAAATTTGAGGAACACCTAAAGGGAAAAAATGAAAATTATATGCCACCAACACTGCGTGCTATTTGGATGTATTGCACCTCTCGTAGCAGCCTTATACACACCCTAGGAAAGCGCAGATAGACAAAAGAGTTAAGTACCCAGTAAATGCAATAAATGCCTTGCAAGGATAAGAAAATGAAAAGGAAGAGCTCCTTGTCTATGGCAATTGCACTATACAGTCAAAATGGAGAGACATGTCAAAGAATCCCTCTCACTCCCTCCCCCAGTCTCGGGCTCCCTTTTTCTTCTCCCCTTTTCCCCCTTCAGCCTCCCCATCTCTGTCTCATTTTCAGCTGTGCTGCCAGAGCGAGACTGCACCGCACCACTCACCTGTCGTCGTTCTGCCATCCTTGGTCCCCTAGCAGCAAATCCCGAAACCTGTACCTGGGAGGCAGAGGGGGCACTTCGCTCTCCAAATCAACCATCCTTCCTCAAAGAGTGGAAAACATAAAACGACGAATGGAGGAGAGAAGGGAGAGAGAAAGAAAATTCTGCGGAGTGGAGGGAGAGGACTAACAAGATGCGGGGGGCCACAGAGGGACGGGGAAGGGAAGGGGCCTGGGAGGGGGAGGGGTCGGCTCCGTGCCGGAAGCTGAGGCTGAAAGGGGGCTGGCTCCTCTCTCCAGAGGGTGTGATGGGGATGATGCAAACCGAGCCCAGGAGCAAAAGTCTGGCTCTGACAAGAATCTACGCTGCCGAAGAACCGCCCCCTGGCTCGGCACCGCCTCTGGTCCCCAGGACTCGGGGGAGGCGGGAATGCAAAAGTTACTTCGCGGAAAAAAAAAAAAAAAAAAAAAAACGAACACGCGCGGTACCTAGAAAGAGGGGAAGGGGCGTGCGCGCCGCGCGCTGGGGAGGCACTTTCCTAAAAGGCAGGGCGAGGAGCCTCCTCCGAGGGCAATCCCGGCAGCGGGTCCCCGCGCGGGCGTGCACGCGGCACAGCCCGGAGCGGGCGCGAGGGGGGACCGTGGGTTTGGTCCCAGCTGCGGCCAACCCGGCTCTCCCCGCCAGAGCCTTCGCAGCTGCCGCCGGGGGCCGAGCCAATGAGACTCCCCCTCATTAGCATAACACCATGACGGCATGGAGGTGCCTTGGGGACAACCAATGGGGGCGAGCCTAATTAGCGGATTCCCGGCCTCCAGACCCTTCTCCCGGAGGCGGGGGCCACAGAGTGTCGGGAGCGTTCCCAGGTGCCCCACGCGCCTTGGCTGTGCTCGCCTTCAGCTCGGGTAAGCGGGGTGGAAAGTGCACGAACGTGGAGAGGGAATCCCCGTTCCCAGCCTCAGGAAAGCCCCTTTTTTTTTTTCTTTTTTTCTCACAGTCTGAAAGAAAGGAAGGTGTTTCCCGGATTCTGGATAAGAATGAAGGGGCCACTTTAGGCCGCTGAATAGAAACATTTTGATGATGGCTGGGAAAGCACATCGAAACGCATGGAGGACCATGTACTAGCAGTGTCAATTAAATTACTGTTGCTATTAGTAGCGCTGTGGGCTTCCAGGTTGCATGGCCTTAGCCGTCGGAATGCCCCTCTTAGTGGCCCACGCTTTCAGAGGAAGAAGTGAATCCAAGAGTCCAGAGTTGGTTTTACAGTATCAGCCGCTGTACAAGCCCTAGTTCTGTTTGTGCAGATTGTCTTCTGCCAAGCTCTGATTTCATCAGGGTATACGCAGACACTCAGTACTTAACCACCTGAGAGGCACTGGGCCTGAAGACACAGAGACTTTGCCACCCATCCCCCATGCCCTCAGGAATCTTGATACCTAATATGAGACACAGTAATCAAACCACAGATAAAGAGATTTGGAAGTCTCCGTGAGATAACACACTTAATTCATGGAGGGGGGTCAAGGAAGATGTTGAAAGTGAACCAAACCTTCTATATTCGTTCAACAACCTATGTAAGGTGAGGGAAGAAAGCAGTGAAGCGAGCAGGGAGAATAGTAAGAGTGGGGGCAAACTGATTTGAAAAAAAAAGTTGGGTTTATTCAGGAGACAGGGGTTGATTTAGTATGGTTAATTCTCAGTCAGCTCACGTGGTGGAGGGTTTAGACACAAAGTTGGAAATGCAAGAAGAAATCAGCAAAAAGATAATATCAGATAAAATAGGATGAGTATCTAAACTTGAAGAATCACAGTAGAAATAGTCATACCCTATCTCTCTATATTCCAAATCTGACCCACCTCAAATGACATATCCTTTATTAGATTTCCTGATTCTTCCAGCTAATGATGATGCCTTCCTTCCTTTGAACACGTCATACCCCTGTGAGTATTTTGCTTTTAGTATTTATTATATTCTGGTCTCCTCCCCTGCCTGTGGCTTATCTTTCTAGCGCAGTACCTTCAAAATAGCAAAATCTCAGCAAATCTGTGTTGAGACGCATTAAAAGCTTTTAAACCTAGAAAATTAATATTTTTTTCACATTTACTGTAGCTCCAGAATTATGTATTTGTTTATGTTTCTTTTGCATGAACTTTGGTAATCACTGTGCCAAATGAGAAAGTTATATCACTACATTGTTAGTTTGGGGGTGGGGGGAGAATATATCCGGTTTATATTTTGGAGCTTATCATCTGCCATTACGGTAACTCTATGAAGTTTATTTGTTTAATAATCCAGGTTAATATTTTTATTTTAATAGTCTGCCTTTAGACATTTGGCATAAAACTAAAATATTTAATATCAGTAACAGACTCAAAAAAAAAAAAAGGACACTAAAAAAGAAAAAAATTATCTATTGAGTGTTAGACTCCTGAGTAGCTGGAGGTTAGAGAGTAAAGCAATAACATTTTACTTTAAAAAAGGCCGTGCACCCTTATTTTATTGTCACAGACTTAATTATTTGGCTTCCAAGTGCCCAAATAACATTTTAGGAGGAAGCAAATGCATTAAAAAGAAAAAAAATTAAAGAAATAACTAAAATCCTGCTCAGCTAATAGTGTCAGAGCCCAGCTGTTATGGATACAAATGGTACAAAGTATCGTGATGTGCCAAGCCAAACCAGTTGGAGACCCCTGCAGTAATGATACACTGATGTTCTGTGTGCTTTCACATTGTCAAAGTGAAGAATCTTACACTTCTAAATTTAAGAAAATTCTAAAAATAATGCAATATAAAAAATACTATCCTGACATTCTTAAAACAATATTTGGGCACTGAAACTTAAATTTATAATTGAAAGATCCTTTTGCTCTCCTTTATATTTTCTTTTCATTTTTCTTTAAGCAGATTTTATTTTTTTGTTGTTAATTTTGACTTTTAGTTCTCCCACCTGTCTTTCTACACTTTTATTCTGTTTTTTTTTTTTTTTATGTCATGTCATGTCATTTCCTGCTGGTAAAATATATTTTCCTCTCTCACTCTTTTTATCTTGGTTTCCTTTTTTCACTGTGCTCTTTTAATATCCCATTTCATAGACTCTTTTTCTCTCTGTGTGTATGAAAGCTTTCATTCTACCATAACATGGCACTCGATTTTTAGAAACAATTTTAAATGTGGTTCTATACATCACAATTTTGCACCTTACTCAATGGTTTTCTTAAGCCCCTTAATTAACATCTAGTGTAGATCAGAGCAATAGACTGGCTGGTCCCACACTAACAAAAGAGTACTCACCAAAAATCTTCTGATTTATTATGCTGATGGAGTAGAAAGTATCAAGAATGAGGATTAGGAAGAAGACTGATTCTCTAGATTTAATTTTTTTTTCTGAAGAATACTTTTGAAAATATCTTCTAGTTTCTTCTTTTTTTTAATAAGAAAAAAATTCTTAAAGTTTTGATTTCTGTACTTTGATGATTATGCTAATATTTAAATATAAAAAGAAAGAATTCATTCCCATGAGTGAAGAATGATTTTATTAACAAAAAAATTTATTGATAATTATCTTGTGAATAATGAACATAGTTGGAATCATAGAATATGATGAGGTTTTTGTTTATTTGTTTTTACCTAAAACTAAAAAGCATGGGCATGTAACATATATCATTTTTTGACAAAATTCTCAAAACTATCAATGATTATGTCTACTTACCCTGTAAAAGCTATTTGAAAATGAATTTTAAAAAGAAAAAAGCAACTTTCTATAGTTAGGCTACCCACTTCATAGATGCTTCATCTGTGGAGGCAGAAAAAGCGTATTCCACGTCTATTCTGATAGCATCATTTAGCTACATAACATGTCAGTGTGAAGAAAACATGTTTTCAATTATTTTTTAACAAATATTATTAAGTAGTTACTATGATTTGAACTCCTCATGGTCTAAAGGGTGAGAGGAGGAGGAGTACATGTGGGAGGACAGACCATCCAATAGCCATACTAGAATGTGAAAGGTCACATTCGTAATTAACACTCCCTGCTCTGTTGCTAAGGAGCACATAGAGACATCTAATTCTGGTCTATACTGAAGGATGAAAAAAATGAGTGAGTGAGTAAGGTGGAGGCAGAAGCAGCAGCAAATATACAGGTACAAATAGTTAACATAAGAAAGCAATGGCAGGGGCACTGGCTGTCTATGTCAGAAGAGCATGTGACTCTTGATCTCTGGGGATTGTGAGTTCAAGCCCCAGGTTGGGTGTAGAGATTACTTTAAATAAATAAATAAATAAATAAATAAATAAATAAATAAATAAATAAATAAATAAATAAAAGTAATGGCAGATTCTAGCAAGTGCAAAAGTATCATGTAGTTGGATCTCAGGGTGGGTGCCTACATGAGGAGGGAGCAGAAAGGGGGGAGAAAAATCAGCAGGAAGATTGGCAGCCATTTACTAAGAACCACATCTGGAGGGGCCTTGGGTACCATTGCCAACAAAGTGTGGGTTTGAACCGAACACAGTGATGAATCTTTTGAGGATTTTAAATCGGAAAGTGACAACGATCACATGATCGCTGTGTATATAACTGACTGGTGAGGAGGACAAGAATGGAAGAAGGGAGACCATTTATGAGCTATACAGTATTTCAGGTGAGCTTGCCAGTTGTCTGAAATGAGGCAGCGGTTACGTTGCAGATGGAAAGTAGAGGACAGATCTATAGGAAATTCAGAAGACAGTATTGACAGGACTTGATAATTGAGAGACTGTGAAAGTTAATGGAGAGCGAAGAATCGATGATACTCTTTAGGCTCCGAGGATGAGTAAATAGGTGACGAGTAGTACGGTTGGACAAGATGCAAATACAGAAATAGGTTTGAGTGAGCAAATTATTACACTTGGAGCCATCAGCAGAAGGTCAAATGGAGGAATTAAGAAAGTTTGGATATGTGAGTTTTAATACCAGGAGCAAATTTTTGTCCAGAGACAGCAAATTAGGGAGCATCAATATAGAGGTGGCTGTTGCAACAGAGGAAGGATAAATTCACCTGACCCTTAGTACTGTGAGTGGAGTCGTGTGGAGATGGAGCCCACAAAGGAGTCCAGGGAGAAGGAATGGATTAGTGAGCTGGGCACAAATCCAGAGGGAATTGAGTTTCTCCCGCCAGAGTATAGGGACATGTGTTTCTCTATATTCTTGATTAGTTTTATTCTGTGACCCTTGATTCAAGCTCAAATAGATCCTGTCTACAGGGGCAAAAAGGTAACAAAGCCTGTCCTATATTCTAAGCATGTCCAGCTACGTAAGCAGAATCATTTCTATTTCAGTAACATTGAAAAGAAGAAGCAGTAGAGAGAAAATGAAAAGGCAGAATACCATACTTGATTCACAAATTCCACCTGAAAAAAGACACAGTCACTCTCTGTTATATTCCAATCTGGGAAAATTGCATCGTAGCATAGGGGAAGGCCATTTGGAGACTTCATAAGAAACTATGCCGATACTTAACATTATTTACCCAATACTTCTGGGGTTGTTTGTCATTCTAAAAATAAAACTTGGCTGAGAGGTGAAATGTGAATGCAAACCTTATAATGGAAACCTGTCAGGAGACAGGTGACATTCTATTGTATTAATAGTAATATCCTCTGTGATCTTCCTCCTTGCTTTCCTCCCTCTTCTCATAGCTCCCTCTAAATGTACATCTTACTCAGCATCATTCTTAACAGTAATACATATTTCCATGTATCTGCTTCTAAACCCTCTTCACTTGACCGAGTTTTTTGGAGGGAGGATATAGAGGCAGAGGGAGAACTATTTAGTGCCAAATGTGCTTCAGTAACTTTGAAGCATGTTCTTCTACAGTAATCCAGGAATAACACCCACATTATTCTTCATTATTCACTTTTGGTGAGGAAAAACCTCCAGCAGGTTGGGAAAACTCCAGTTTTTATCTTGGATCCTTATGTTGGTAGGGTCCCAAATCCTGCTTATTGATAGAGGAGGCACCTTGTTCATGATCATCCCTCAGCCCTGACCCTTGTCATCTCCTAGCCTGCTAAAGCAAGGAATGACAGCTACCACTTTGCCTTTTTCACAGTTGTTGTCAATCAGTGGATGACTATCTAGTAAGGGAATGAGAAGCCACATGTATGAATGGATGAGGTCATAGCTTTGTCAAGCATCAGAGCTTGAAATATTTGAAAATGAATAGCTACAGTCTGAGTAGCTACTATGTGGCATATATCGGGTCAGGACTTTGCAACAATTCTGAAAATTAAATGACATTGTCCAAATTTAAAGGAAGGGAAAACAGGTTAAGATTTTATCGCCCAGCTACAAGGTGCCAGGCCAAGATTCAAAACCTTGATTTTGTGACTTCCAAATGCATACTCTTCCCAATATAGCTGAGAGAGAAGGTTTATGGTCAATACCAGTAGATATTCATGTTTACCAATTGGTAATCTAAATAATGAAATAGAATTATAAAATTGCCCTATTAATTCCCTACTGATCCACTTTGTTCCAGCCTCAATTACCTTCTTTTCCACCTGAGGGACTTCCCATCAATTGTTTGTCCTGATATTTTTCTTCCCCTCTTCCCACAGCTGCCTTATAATTTCTTTATCACTTCATCATAGAAAACTTCCCTACTCACCCAACACACTAGTCACTCTCTGTTATATCAAACTACTCTATGACCAATTTCAAATATCTCTTTAAAATATTAACAGTATCTAACTTTATTGTGTTTATTTCTTTGCTTTATTTTTTCCTTGCCCCTCCATTCCCAACACGATGTAAGCTCTGTAAGGGTAAGGATCTTGTTGGTCTTCCTAGCATGAGTAGTTTCTGGTGTAATAGTATGGACCTGAAAACAAAGTTTGCTGTATGATAAAAAACAAGAAAGGAAAGTAAGGGAGGGTAAAAAAAAAAGGGGGGGGGATAGGTTTGTTCAAGTAATTACCTAGATTTTTCCATTCCAATCTGGGAAAATTGCATTGTGCATTTAGACATTGTTTTTAAATGATTGTATATGTATGCATGTGCACGTGTCACACAAAACTAAGTAAGGCATGAAGATTTAAAAAGCATTTGTCAGAGCCTTATACTGAGATGTAATAGATTCTTTCTCATGCAGGGTTTGATTTGAGAAATACAGTAATGTTTTCATGAAGGAAAAAAGCATATAAGGTATGGTCATAGTAATTGAAATGGTTTTTCTTGCATTGAAATATTGTCATTGACTTTATTGATCCTCTGATTTAGAAATTTAATTTGTAAGGAGGAAAATGAGGTGATTTCGGTATTATTTCTATAATATATCAACAACTTATAAAATAAAATTACTATCTGTTCATTCCAGTATTTAAAATGACCCCAGACTCTTTAGTTTAAAATGTATAATAATTTGACAGCATTTTATATTAACAGACTAGATAGATATTCTTCTCATTTTGAAGATGATTAAACAGAGGCAAAAAAAAAAAAAAAAAAACTAAAGTAAGTCACTCAGCAGCCATTTCAGTATAAATGATATGGAAGTCCAATTTTCCTGATTATTATGCAATGTCCCTAGGCCACAAGCTAACAGTAGTTTTCATTGCAAATAACATGATGGTGCAAACACAGTACATAACAACAAGTCAACAAAGATTAGAAAACTTTCACAGTTTTTTAATTCACAACAGCATTAGATACATTGAGGTTACTGGTATATATGAATACATAAGATCCTTGACATTCACATATTTTATTTATCTACATATGTTGTAAACATTAATTATATTACCTTTATATACCAAATTTGGATTTTTATTTATTTTCATATAGCTCCACTTCAAAATATTAAATGGTGACTCTGTGTTCATTACCATCTTGATTTGTACAGTTTGAGTGTACAAATTATTTTTTAAAATGAGCATTTACTATACAATTTTCTGTTGTACAAAAATAAGAATGAAATTTTAAAAATTGCAAATACTGATACTAATGACAAGATGTTGGATATTCATACTTAGAGATTGAAAAAAGAGTGGAAATCAAGAGGTGTGGCCATAAGCTGCAGCTGTTTAGCTCACTTGAGCTTTCTATTTTCAGTCCTCAGGAAAAGAACAAAATTATATAAAATGAGATATATCACTGAAGCTAAAGATATATCATTAAAGAGGTTGACATATAAAGGTGATATATTATTCATGATTTCACCTTTTTTTTTTAGTTCTCTGAGATTGGACTACTTCATTTGACATGTTGCATGTATCGTTGGAAAGTAGTGAGCTAATATGTATCTCATTTTCAGTGAAAATGCTATCTTTTCACCCTTAGATCACTCTAACCTGAAGGGTACAAAAATTGTATCCTACCTTTTACACACACACACACACACACACACAAATTCTTAGTAAATCCTTTGCTGCAATTAGGCTCTAAATTCCAGCAGTGGGTAGAGCTTGACCTAAAACCTACCCTTACTCCTTGCCTCCCCTTACACCTGGCCCCATTGCTTCCCAATCCATCCGTCCAACTACCTGGAAAGCAATATTCTTTGTGATCAAATATACAAGTTCTGATTCTAGACTGCTTGGATTTAGAACCTGACACTGGCATTTATTTGCTGCTTGACCTTGAGCAATTTATTCACTGTGCTTCAGTTTCCCCTTCCACATAATGGAATAATTAGAGTACTTATTTTTGGAGGATCAAGTCCATTAATACACCTAAATATTTTAGAATGGTGTTCACCACATAATTTGTCATTTTTATTACATGTGTTTTTCAAAATATAGGTATCCACACATTTAGAAGTCTTTTTCTTAATATAAACTCATCTTTGCTGTTTAGCAACTAATGAATTTAATTATGCTTTTCAAATTTCACACAACTGGTTGAACAGCTTTGATTACCTTTTAAGAGATAAACTAAAGTATGTATCCTCAGAGCAATTGAAACAACATATAATGTACTAAAGTTACAAAGAAAAAAATCTGGCTGTTCAGTGATTCTTCTGAACTCCTATGGAAATAATAAATATGGATAATCAGAAAAGTACCTTAAATATTCTCTAGTCAGAAGCCAGATCATGTAGGCATTTAAAATTAAAACAAGCATCTTGAATTATATTCACATGCAAAGCAGAAAAAAAATATGCACCATATTGAGTTCAGATGCAACAAGCTGAACATGTGCTACAGAGCTAAATGAGTAATGCAATTTTTACACTGGGTCCACGCAAACTTTACAGTTGCAGAAAATAAGGATATGGCAAAAAGCAATCTGGAAATGTCATAGCCAAATCAATAATTAAGAGGAAAGTTCATCACCTCCTACTCAAATATCAATACAAAATATATTGAAATACTGATTAGCATGGAGAAATACAATATATGATATAATGTATATGATATATACATTAGGACTAACATTTTTAACAAGGCATTCACTCAGATTTAGGAAACATAAATAAGAAACAACTCTAATTTGTGCTCTGGTCTTTTTGCCTACAAGCCTATGAGCTTCACTTGGACTTGAGCCCTGGGAAAATCACCAAGTTGCACACTGTGGTACAGAGAAGCTGAATGCATCAGTTTTATTGACCAGACAGCCAAAAGTGAGTTTTTCAACTAATTTCCTATATCATTAATAGATTATTTTCCTAGTAGTTAACTACTAAATTGTATAAGGCCATGATTTCTCTATGACTTATCTGTTTTACCCAAGAAACACTTCAAAAATAATTTATCCATAGTTTAATATACTAGAACATGGGTCAAATGGGATCAAGATTGTGAAAATAATAAATTCAAAAAGCTTTGTTTTTTATTTTTCCCGCCAATTGTTCCTTCTTTCCCATTATTCTTCAATGTTTAAAACTCTTGCTGAGGATCAGCTCCCTGATAAACCCAATCACAGAAGAAGGACTGATGCCAAGTTCCTAGGTGAACTCAGTCACTTAGAAAGAGCAAACTAGAAGGTAGGTCATTTATTTATGCTGGAGTCATGTGAGAGCTAATAAGTAGGAATAAATCAAATAGGAGAGAAAATACAAATGCCCAAATCATCACTAAATAGTAATAAAGAGATCCATGTTAGAGATACTGCAGAAGCTGGATTGGACTCTGAAGGAAGAACCAAGTCAACAAGTCAAGTCAAAAGTGAAATGTGGATATCCTATACAAGGGGAAGATTCTAGAAACAACAATAGGCATTATAGGAAGACCATTAAGGTGAATATATGTCCAGATTAGTAAATTTTTAATTCTCAGAAAAGGAGATTTTGACACTATTAGTGAAGGCTAAGGCTCAAAATGTCCTGCTATATTACTTACCATGTTTTTGTTTATTAGTAACAGAATAACTGATCTACAGTGCCTTTTAAAAACTAAAGAAATCTATTATCTCACATATGGAGAAAATCAGAGGAAGAGCTGCTTTAGCCAAGACATGATATAGTGTGATATGATGTCACAAAAGACTCAGTTCCTCTACATTTAATTGCCCTGCCTTCCATGTTTCTCCCTGTGATTTAAGATGATTGCAGAAGCTCTGGGGCCTAGTTCATTCACTTCCACCAGCAATGAGAGCATCTTTAAACCTAGGATTTCCTACAAAACTTGGAGCTACAATGGTAAATACCCTGGATCTTTGGTTTTTAATCTGCAACTAAAGAATAAAGATCACTGAAATAGACCAGTCTTATGGTTTCTTCTTTCCCCTAATCCCTTTCAAAACAAAACAGAATAGACTTCAGTGACTCTGCACATGCTTTGATCATCGTGGGATTCTACCACCCATTCTCACATACCTGCATGGACATGATCCAAGTTGGGTCGAGCAGTATGGACAACAGGAAAGAGGACTCTTTCATGTATGGATATTGGGAGCAAGAAATTCTCTTTCTGCTGGGGTTTCTAACTAGGAACAACATGTGTTCTTCATATGAATGACTTGAAAATAACCAGCATTTTGCAGCAACACAAGACAAAGGAAACACCACTCTTAGAATACCCAGTCATAGGAATCAATAAATTCTCTTTTTACTTAAGATGGTTTCAACTGAATTTCTATCACTTGTACCTGAAAAAATTCCTAACTAATAAATATATTTATATCACATACGGCAACCTCTTCAATGATGCTGTGAATAATTACTAGTTGTTTTTGGCCCAATATCAGAATGATTTCCTAATAAAACTAAGTGATATAACAACTTTACATTTTGTTTTTCAGCAAATTCCACTGCTGTTTGGATGTTAATTTTCAAATTCTTGGCATGCACCAGTATTCCATGTTCAGGTCCCAAATTTTGCATTCTGCAGTAATTATACACTCACCACAAAGCATCATACCACCTAATCTCATAGAAAAATGTAAAACATTTTATAATAATAACAGGCTTTAAAAGATAAGCAATTAGAAATATTTTTACTGACCAGTTTTATCCAACTTCAGTAAACTAAGCATTCTTCCCTTCCGTAGTTTTATCCGTTTTCTTCTAAATGGCAAATGAAACAACAATCAAATATAAAAAATGAAGGCTGCTATATCTTCAGTGAGACATGGGGACAGTCACAGCCCAAATCACAGTCTCCAAATAGAAATTAAAAAAAAAAAATTATTGGGACCAAAATGGCAGAAGGTGTCAGGAGCAAGTACAAAGTTCTAGAGATACTTTAAATAGTGCAGAGTTCCCTCAAAGTAGATGACACAGCTCTGAAAGGATCATGGAAACCTTACTTGAAAGGTGTGAGTGGAATACAGGTCCTCTAAAGCAAGGCTGATGAGGGAGGGAAGGCTGAATAAGAAGCTACATAGATATGTCATCTTTTCAGAAAGTGGACAAGAAGAGAGTCATTTGGTGATAGCTAATCAAAGCCAGGCAAAAATAAATAGCTGCTAAATATATCATAGACACCTGGAGCATAGGGCTTTCCTGTGAAAACTCTGAAGACTTTCTGCTCAAGACATGAGAAAGGTAAATAATGAGAGGAGACTTCCCTTGAGGAGATGACAAAACAGAGATGATGAAAGTGTGTCCTAAACTTCTGGCACTTCAGCTTTCACCTCTCATCCATAATTAATTTCAGCACATATCTGAACCAGGTACACATGCCCCATTTAAAATTAGTAAAAAATCAGAAATAAATGACATGCACAAATAAAAAATTAAATGAGTAGGAAAAGAGAAATGCAAGAAGAGAAAAGCTTATAAAGAAAATAAGACTAGAAGAAAGTTACCATGAATCAGCAGCTAGTTTCTAATTAATCAAGTCTTCTTGAGTTCAAATGAATTCTTAAAAAATGAAGAAAAAAATTAGTAAGACTAGAAATGTGAAATAAGATCACAGACTCAGAAAAAAATGTGACATAAAACAATTACAGGGGCATCTGGGTGGCTCAGTTGGTTGGACCACTGCCTTCGGCTCAGGTCATGATCCCAGGGTCCTGGGATCCAGCCCTGCATCGGGCTCCCTGCTCCGTGGGGAGCCTGCTTCTCCCTCTCCCTCTGCCTGCCTCTCTGCCTACTTGTGCTCTCTCTCTCTTTGTCAAATAAATAAATAAAATCTTAAAAAAAAAAAAATTATAGAAATCAACATTAGAAACAGTGTATACATATATACATACACATTTGTATTCTATATTTTGGGACATAATAACAAATGTGAGAGAATCAAATACAAGTTGAATAAAGAAAGACTAAATAAAACAGAGATCAAATCATAGATATTGAAGAGAAAGGAAATACAATATATGCATAATTGTTGTTACTAAATATGAGAACAGAACATATACTCAGTAATACCAGTTATGAGAACAGAACACAGTAATACATGCACATAGAACACATATTTAAAAATCCAAAGGTTTAGGTGGCTTAGTCATTAAGCATCCGCTTTGGCTCTGGTCATGATCCCAGGGTCCTGGGATCCAGCCCAGGGAGGAGCCTGCTTCTCCCTCTCCCTCTGCCTGCCCCTCCCCCTGCTTGTGTTCTCTCTCTCTCTCTCTCTCAAATAAATAAATAAAACCTTAAAAAAAATTAAAAGCATCTTATTGGCATCCAGGGGATAAATCATGCAAAAAAGAAAAATATGAATGACATTAGGCATTTGCACAGGATCCTATGTTAAAAATGAGTGAAATATTTATGAAGTACATATGAAAAAGACGCGTGACTCAAGACTTTTTATTCAGTTAAGTTGACATTTTAGTATAAAAGAAATAAATTCATGAATATGCAGGAAACCATGAAATAGAGTCCAAAAGCCTGTCTTAAAATTTTGATTATGAAATGCAAGGGAAAAAAGAGATGAATCAAAATTAAGATCTGAATAACTGAGAAGCCACAGTTGGAAAGCACTGGTGGTAAAAAAAGAAATCCACTCAGATATAAAACTAAGATTTGAAGAAAATGGAAAAATTAGTTATGAAATTCAGTGTAAATCTTAGAACCATAGAATAAACGTTAAACCTAACAAAATCAAGAAGTAACGAAAGGAGGATGTTGGAAGCACACTTGAGTTTTTTATATGAAATACATCCATGGAACCTGCTTTGGACAATAAAATGAGAGTTGAAGTGATTTGTGTGATCTCTAGGAAGAAGCTTTCAGAAATTATATACAATTAGCTAGATAGCTTTCCCTCTTTCCTAGTGACTAGCAGCATTCCAGATGGCCTAGATCTTGAGGTAAGAACAAGATAATACTGTAGTCAGTCAGTGAGTTGCCCATTAAAAACAAACAGTATGAGTGAGAAATAATATAGGCAAACATAATATAGTTATATAAGTATATTACAAAACAAAATTTGTTTAAATTTTTTTGCACTTTTTGCACATTCTAAATACAAATGATACTTTGTATGCCTGTATTTTGCATATCTATATTTTTATATATAAAAATAATTACAAATACCGTCATAAGCCATTAAAATTCAAGGTTTATTTTTTACCACCACTTTATCTAACTATTGGGGCACTTGGAACTTTCTGAAACTTTCCATGGCATAGTATTGGCTTCTGGAACTTAGCAGAATTAAATGAAAATATTCTCTCTCTTACAAAAAAAAAAAAAAAAATAGGCCATCAGTATTCTCACATATCAAGAAAATATCAGTTGAGGGTCACCTGGGTGGCTCAGTTGGTTAAGCATCTGCCTTTGGCTCAGGTCATAATCCCAGGGCCCTGGGATCAAGTCCCACATTGGGCTCCTTGCTCAGTGGGGAGCCTGCTTCTCCCTCTACCTGCTGCTCCCCCTGCTTGTGCTCTCTCCCTCTCTTTCTGAAAATAAATAAATAAATAAAATACTTTAAAAAAAAAGAAAATATCAGTTGACAATCAAAGATTATCAAACACACACAGAATCTTGCTCTCAGGAGTAAAAGTGAGCAAAAACAACAGTAAAAACATTGATAATTATATGGACTTTAGATATTGAAATTATCAGTCACATAATATAAAATAAATATGAAAGTCTGAATAACCTAGAATGCAGCACATTTAAAAGAGAAATAGAGTATATATAGAGAAGGCATCATACGTCTCTAACCTGAGTCCCACAAAGAGAACATAAAAAAAGAAAAATAACATTTGAAGAGATCAAGACTGCGAACTTTTCAGAACAAATGGAAAATAGATAGGAAGCAGGGAATGCAGAAGGCATGTAAATAAGTAAATAAAAATCCACAACTAGACATATATGAATAAAACATAAAAACACCAAAGACAAAAAGAAAATCTTAAAGCAGACAGAAATAAAGGACAAATCACCAATAAAACTGCTAGACTGTAGGAAGCCTTTTAAGCAAAGATGGGAATTAAGATAAAGAAATACTCTCTTTATGACAAAATAAAAATCAGCCTCTAACTGAGTACTCAGGAATACTATCTTTGAAGAAAAATTATGAAAAAAGATTATTTTCATGTAAAAATCTAAGAATTTACTAAAAATAGACCAATTCAAATGATAATCTCATCCAGAAATACCCATACAAACATACCCAGAAATAATGTTTAGCCAAATATGTGGGCATCCTGTAACCCAGTCAAGATGACACATAAAATTAACCATATATGCCTCTATTAAATAACAACAAAGGAATGGATTAAGCTGCAATTAAGTTGGTAAATCTATAGGTAAATTTAAATAAACTTTGCTTAAAAATTAATAATTTTTAATTAGTGGTGTTTAAAAAAAGGACAGAATGAAAATGTTGCACAATAATAGCATGTAAATTGGGAAAGGCATAAACAGATTTCTTTTTTAATATTCCAAATTTATTTACATTTTTTAATTTAATTTAATTTTATCATGTTATGTTAGTCACCATACAGTACATCATTAGTTTTTGATGTAGTGTTCCATGATTCATTGTTTGCATATAACACCCAGTGCTCCCTGCAATATGTGCCCTCCTTAATACCCATCACCAGGCTAACCCATCCCCCCACCCACCTCCTCTCTAAAACCCTCAGTTTCTCGGAGTTCATAGTCTCTCATGGTTCGTCTCCCCCTCCAATTTCCCCCCCTTTGTTTTTCCCTTCCTTCTCCTAATGTCCTCCATGCTATGCCTTATGTTCCACAAATAAGTGAAACCATTTGATAATTGACTTTCTCTGCTTGACTTATTTCACTTAGCATAATCTCCTCTAGTCCCATCCATGTTGATGCAAAATTGGGTATTCATCCTTTCTTTTTTTTTTTTTTTAAGATTTTATTTATTTGACAGAGAGAGACACAGCGAGAGAGGGAACACAAGTAGGGGGAGTGGAAGCGGGAGAAGCAGACTCCCCACCAAGCGGGGAGCCCAATGCAGAACTTGATCCCAGGACCCTGGGATCATGACCTGAGCTGAAGGCAGATGTTTAAAGACTGAGACACCCAGGCACCCCGGTATTCATCCTTTCTGATGGCTGAGTAATATTCCATTGTATATATGGACCACATCTTCTTTATCCATTCATCTGTTAAAGTGCATCTCGGCTCTTCCCACAGTTTGGCTATTGTGGACATTTCTGCTATGAACATTGGGGTACATATGGCCCTTCTTTTCACTACATAAACAGATTAATTAAGTATTAAATTTTGTGAGGATGACTAAGATATGGATTAATTTTATATTTATAAATCTAAATTTGTATGCTAAAATTTAAAAATAACCATTTAAGGAATAAAATTAGAAGTAGGAAAAATGAATAAGAAAGTGAAACTGAAGAAAAAAACAAAGTCAAGAAAGGAGAAAATAGGAAAGTGTAGAAATAGGTAATAATCATGAGATGGTAGGGAAAATAATGAAAACAGTTGATAATCAACAATCACACTAACTGGGCTAAACTTCACAGTGAAAAGACACTTGTTAAATTGAACTGAAACAAAACTCCATTACACTGCAAAACAGCAGAGTTAAAGAGCATCAGTGCATAATGGCAAAGTGTTCATTTAACAATCTCTTGTAAGTTTTAAATTGTGTCTACCTAACAACAGGAGAAGGAGGGAGAAAGGAAAGGAAGAGGCAGAGAGAGAGAGAAGAAAGTGAAATAACAGACTTACAAGGAGTGATTGACAAATGTATCCTCATTCTGTGTTATGTCATCTTAGCTCTCAGTAGTTCATGAAATAAACATTTTTAAAATAGCAAGCAATTTGAAGGGTTTGATCAGGCACCATTACCAAATTAGAACTAATATGTATAGAATATTACACCATAACAGTTGAAGAATGCATATTTTTCATGCACAAAAGTGATAATGTGCCATGTCATAAAAGCAGTTTTTAAAACTTACAAATTGGGACACCTGGGTGGCTCAGTTGGTTAAATGTCTGCCTTTCGCTCAGGTCATGATCCCAGGGTCCTATATCAGGCTCCTTGCTCAGCCAGGAGCCTGCTTCTCCCTCTGCCTGCCGACCTCCTGCTTGTGCTCTCTCTCTTTCTGACAAATAAATAAAATCTTAAGAAAAAATAAAATAAAAATTTACAAATAGTTGCTATCATAGGGACTTCAATGTCTTATGACAGTGCCTTAAGGAGGATGACAGTAAGCAAAGATGACTAAAATAAAACTGCATTTGGAAATACAAAAACAAACACAACCCATGGATCATAGAATAAATCACCACTGAAAATTAGGCAATACATAGAAATGTTGAAAAATGGAAATACTAGGTATCATAACTCAAGAGTATTGGGTTGAAGCAAAACAGAGGCAAACAGACAGTCTAAAATTCTTACATTAAAAAAAAATAGTGTAAAAGTTAATGAGCTAAAAAATCATTAGATATCTATCTTACAGAATTAAAAGTACAGCAATAATAAATCCAACAAAAGTAGGAGGGAAATAATTAAGATAACAGAAGATAATGAAGTTGGAAAAACAGGGATGAATAAGGTTAAAAGTTAGTTTCTTTGAAATGAATAATAAAATGAATAAACCTCTGATAAGATTAATCAGAACTAAAAGAGAATAGAATTAGGGCGCCTGGGTGGCTCAGTTGGTTAAGTGACTGCCTTCAGCTCAGGTCATGATCCTGGAGTCCCGGGATCGAGTCCCGCATTGGGCTCCCTGCTCAGCAGGGAGGTCTGCTTCTCCTTCTGACCCTCTTCCCTCTCATGCTATCTCTCATTCTCTCTCTCAAATAAATAAATAAAAATCTATTTAAAAAAAAGAATAGAATTAAACATTAAGAATAAAGAAGTGTGTCTAAATAACGTACGACTTCTGAATTTGAGGCGAACCTAATATAGTCCATGATGCCATTTCTTTGAATTATGGTCCAAATTGTTCCCAACATGGTAACTTGGGTGGTACTTGGACTTTGACTTCATTCAAGGTCAACCTGTGTTATTCGGTTGTGCTAGAATGGCTCATGATGTGATATAAACAGTTTTCTCAGGAGAGTAATTTTTAAAAAGTCATCATTGTTACAGAATCTGAACATCCCCTGAGAGTTAATATTGTTCTAAGATTTGTCCAACCTATTGAAGATTTGTCATTAGCATGACTTGATTTTCTCTTCCGAGTCACTCTTATGTCAGCATGGGAACAGTAATGGCCACTTTCTTATCTAAGCCTCTGTGGCTTGAAGTGGCTTCCATTGCCTGGTCAGGGCTGTAAATGTTGTAAATAACTAAAGATAGTGTTTCTGCTTGCACTAGTTCTCCGGTGAGGACATCTAGTACTGTTTCTTTTAGTCTAAAACATGGTGTTAGCTGTCCAAGCAAGCATCCCTTAGCACATGGCCATTCCCAGTCACTATTCTTCTGAGTTTTTTTAAGTCAGGGACAGGGGTCACCAGTGATTACATCCAAATAAAATGCCCATACATTTGAGCAGTTGAAACGTTCATATCAACGATATAGAAAATTCTCAGCTTCAAGGAGTACTAACTTCTACCCTTACAAGAAGAAAAAGTGGGAAAAATCGAAAATCAATGACTTCTTAAACCCAACAAAGAACTGCCTTTGCAGGCAAACCACCACCCCGACATCTGGTGAGGGGTAAATCTAAACAGGCATGGCCCAGATCTGTTTATCCAGACCAGAAGTCACCAGAGCCATAACTGGTTAGATTTAAATGATAATTGTGACAAGTTGCTGGAGACTAAGTATGGTCTAGAGTGAGAATGAGGAACTCCTGGGACTGCAGTCCTGTAGGGAACCCCTGCATTTTTGTGGGCTTTACTTTGAGGAACACCAGATTCTTACAATGAAGAGCCAAGAAAGATTTCCCTCCTAGATCTACAGAAGGAGAGGGAGAGCAATCCTTCTGAAATAAGCCCAGAGCCTTTTCCATAACAAAGGCCCACTCTCCAGAGCAAAGACTACCAGAACCTTGTCCCAGAGTCCTGGGGAAAACGACCTTCCTCTCACTCCAGGCCCATCTACCCTTCCTGTCTCATCTTAATAGGGAAGATTTGAAAAAAACAAAAACAAAACAAAACAAAACAAAAAGCCCTCCTGTGCAGGTCACAAGCCCAAGATCCAGGCCCACTGTAAGAATGAAATTTAATTGGTGGACTATAAAATGCCCCCTCTCTCCTCCATACCTTACCACCATACCAACAGGGCTCCTGCTGTTTACAGGTGAAAAAGCTGCAAGACACAGACTTTTTCTGAGGAAGAGTATGTAGGGAAGCTGAAAGTCCAGAAAGGAGACAAAAGTAAGGACACTAGAGAAATTTGAATTCTCTGGCACCCATAGCTTCAGCAAACATGAAACAAAGCCCAGTTCCTAATCAGATCACATATATCCTCACAGTAGATACCTATTTACCTCAGTTCCTATCATCTGACAGATCCTGTGTTATATTACCAGATATATGAAAAGACAACAAAAACCACAGTCTGAAGAGCCAGAGCAAACATCAGCTATGACACAGTGGTTGGAATTATCAGACAGAAGATTTAAAATAACTATGATTAATATGTTAAATGTTTGCCAACTGTACCTGCAAACATTTTTTTTTAATATTAAGAGCTTCAATAGGAAAAAATAGGCAATATGCAAAAACAGATGGGAACAAGGAGATAAAGATTCTGAGAAAGAATCTAAAGGAAATGTTAGAAATCAGAAACACAGTAACTGAAATGAAAAACTGCCTTTAGTGGTCTCATCACTAGACTGAACATGGCTAAGGAAAGAACCAGTGAGTAGTGAATAGGTCAACAGAAAATTTCCAAACTAAAATTCAAAGAGAAAATAATAATAACAATAAAACAGAACAGAACCTCTAGGAAAATTTCAAAAGGAGTCAAATATGTGTAATTAGAATATTAGAAGGAGAAGAAACATAGAAAGGAACAGAAGAAATACTTGAAATAATAATGGCCAAGAATTTTCAAAAATTAATGATAGACTCCAAACCACAAATCCAGGAAGCTTAGATAACACCAAGCAGAATAAATTCCAAAAAAAGTGCTCCTAAGCATATCACATTCAAACTTCAGAAAACCAAAAACACAACAAACACAAAATCTTAAAGAATATATAGAGAAAATCCCCTTATCTATTAGAGAAACAAGGATAAGAATTATGGCCAAGTTTTCATCAGAAACTACAAAAGCAAGAAGAGAGTAAAATGAAATAAAATATTGAAAGAATAATCTATTGACCTAGAATTCTATATCCAGCAAAATCGACTTTCAAGAGTGAAAGAGAAATAAAAATTTTCTCAGACAAACAAAAACTGAGGGCTTTCATGTATGATAGACCTGCCTTACAAGAAATGTTAAAAGATTTTCCTTAGGCGAAAGAAAAATAATATAGATCAGAAGCTAGAATCTACATAAATAAAAACTTCAGAGTAAGAAATGAAGGTGAAATAAAATCTATTTTTCTTATTTTTAGTTAATCAACTATATAGGCTGTCAAAAAAAAAAAAAAAAAAAAAAACAGCAAGTACAGTTGAGACACAAAATCCAAAACAATAACCATGTCAAATTTGGTATCTGCAAATTCAAGAATGTTTGGAGTCTTCCCCTGGGAAGCAAGTAGGGGATCAGGTCCTATAACTGGTTCTTATCCTCACTTATGCCCTCTTTAATTTTTTGAGTGTCAATCTAGGTTTTGGCATCAACCTCTTTGCTTGGCTGCTATAGATTCACTTGTCTCTTATTTTATCAATTTCTTGGCCTTCAGCCATAGAGCATTTACCTTTCCACAGTTTTTCTCCAGATCCCAAATGACCTGGACTAATCTCTGGCTGCCAGCCATCTTAAAGTTGGGGTTTTCTTTCTGTACAAATCCAGCTCTTTTTCAAATGACCTGTTTGCTTTGGGGATTTTAGAGGCTAACAAACTCTTCTGCTCTTTTCCTTTCTCCCTGGGGCCTGCATCAGACATTTCTGAGGTCTTGCTAGGTGCTGAGTTAGTGAACCCCATGACTATCCTGCCTCCTCCTAAGCTCTGAATAGAATTCTCAGCAATTTCTCTGAAAGACCAGGGTTGGTGAACACCCTGCCCAATCTTGATTACTGGCTACCTTGTAACTGGTCTTCCTGGTGACCTGTCATTGCCTCGAGGTGGGAAAACTTCAGTTTAGTCCAATTAAACTCCTGCTTCCAAAAGCACATGGCCCCAGGACAAGTGGAGCATGCCCCATGTTAAGAGGCAACTATCAGGCAAGGGAGCCACAGATAAATACCATTAGTGCCTTACAGTATGTATATTGCATGGGATTTATTGGAGGTTGAGAGTAGAGTTGCAAGCAGAGAAGTAGTGGGTCACAAGCAGTCTCCTGAATTTCAATTGCTCCACAACGTAAGTCAAGTATAGACTCCAAAAGAGAGGACTGCTCAGGTGAGATTCCTTAAGAAAGAACAAGTCCTACTCCCACTGCATGTTCCATATTTGTAGGTTAACCTACGAGGAGCTAAAGAACATCTTCTTTCTCTAAATAAAAGAAATGTGTCAAAGAATCTCAGAACCTAGGAGAAACACTAATGGTGTGTACCTGGAGGACCACAGTCCACATACCAAAAGCCCGTATTTTATCTCCTCAATCTTATGAAAAGAAGAAACAAAATCAAAACTTTAACTTCATGTCTCCTTACCTCAAGTTTTACCTATTTATGTCCTATTTATAGCAAAAGTCATGGACAATATTCAATGTCATCGCTTCATTTTTTAACCCCACTCCAGGAAGATTTTACTCTTTCCATACCACTAAAAATTATTTGGTCAAGGTAATCGATGATTCTAATGTTGCTAAATCCAATGGTTATTTTTTTAAAGGATAAATCCATCTTTTCGGTTGCTTAGGCCCCCCAAAAAAAACTATAGAGCATTTTTGAGTCCTATTTTCCAATTACCCACTATATCTATTTTATCAGGAATTTGAGCTATGCTTACCTTAAAATTGTATAAGGATCCTACCACTTCTCATGACTTCTAGTGCTAGTATTCTGATCTAATCTACCATTAGCACTCAGTTTAATGCTTTCTCTACTTCTTTCCTTGATCTGCCATAGCCTGTTCTCAACACAACAGCCAGAGAAATCCTTAAAAATATAAGTAAGATAATGCCATTCTTTTCCATTGCTTAACATGATACAATAAATCCCCATTTACTCAGAGTAAAAGTCAATGTTATTATTAAGGCCTTAGAGGCCCCAGAGGATATTGTTCCCTCTCTGAATGTATGTCTTACTACTGTCTTCCTCCACATTCCTGCTTCAGGGTACACCTTGTTTTTTTCTGCCCAGACATATACATGAATTTTTCTCCCCTCCTTCAAGCCATGCTCAAATGTAATTTTTTCAGTGAGGCTTACTCTGACAGATCTATTTAAAACTTGAACTTATACCCTCACGGATAGTATCAAGAACTGGTGAGGATGTACGGCAACTAGTACTTTCATAATTGTACAGCCATTTTGGAAAACAATTTAGCAGATTCTTATAAATTTAAGCAAACACTTATGATAGGAACCAGCAAATCCACCCCTAGGTATTTACCCAAGAAAAGGAGATTTTTATGTCCATACAAAGGCCTGTATACAAATGATTATACAGCTTTATTAATATTCTCCAGAAACAAGAAATAACCTAAATGTTTGTCAACTTGGAAGTGAAAAGCACATTGTGATACATCCGTACACCTGAATGCTACTCAACAATAAAAATAAATGAACTACTGGCCTATGCAACATTGTTACTAAAACTCAAGCTCTGCTGCTCACCTCTGAAAAGTCAATACATAAAAGACAATTGTTGGTTGGGAAGGAAAGATTTCTTTACTCCCCAGGCCAGAAACCAGGGGATTCAGCTGAAAGATGTCCAAAGATCACCTCTGAAGTTCCAGGTTAAGGAGCAGGGTTTTAAAAGGGGAAATTCAGGGTAAGAGATTACATACATATTGATGAAAAGGGCAGGGAAACTTAGGACTAACCATGAAGGAAGATAGAGCCTGTGCATTGAGCAAACATAGATGTAACATACATCTCATGTTCCTTTTCGGATGGAGACTTAACACCAGGAGGACACATAATTTGGTCCCTGACATCAGGAGGTTATCATAGGACAAAGAGAAGATGCTATAGGCCTGCTCTGAGAGCTGGTATAAACTAGATGGAGTCTTGGACTCATTATCTTGGATAAGGAATGCAAGGCCTTGCTTGTTTATAGGCTGGAATCATATCAGGTGACCTTGAATCCAGGCTTCTGCAGAGATAGCTAATGGATTTGTTAGTGGGTCCTGAAAAAAAACACAATAGCTGATTGGGGAAAACAGTTTTCTGAAAAACAAGCTTTAAACTTTCTGCTAGTTTTAACCACCTCAACGCTATAGGGCATGGTTTCAATACCATGAATGAATCACAAAATCACTCTTCTAAATGAAAAATATTTGAAACAAATGACTACATATATTATAATTCTATTTATAGGAAATTTAGGCAAAAGGAAAGGTATAAGGACAGTAATAAAATTAATATTTGAGAAAAAATGGAAATGAAAAGATACTGAACACAAAAGGATACCAAGGAGTACTTTTGGTGATGGAAATATTCTATCTTGATTGTAGTGGTAGCTTTATGACAGCGTTTGCCAAAATTCATTGAACTGTATACTAAAATAAAATGAATTTTACTGCCTACAAATTATACTGAAATAAACATTTTTCTTAAAAGACAAAGTTGTTTTTTGGCAAAGATTAGTGTAATTAACAACATTCTGACAATATTGCTCAAATAAAAAGAGAACACACATATGCAATGTTGAGAATGAGAAAAGGGACATAACTCCAGTTACAGCTATAACTGACATGATGACAGTAATATATAAACACTTCTTACAGAAAATTTACAAAAATAAACAAAATTGATAAAACTGAATCAAGAATCAAGAGGAAGCCACAGTAACCCAATAACTATTAAGATACTTGAATCTGCAGTTAAAACCCAACCAATATAGAAAAACAAGGTCCAGATGATTTTAAGGCAATTTATACTCCACTTTCAAAGAATAGATCATTCCAATTTTATACAAAGTTTCCCAGAGAATGCAAAAAAAGGGACAATTCCAATATTCCCTTTGAAAAGCCATGTAACTTATTATTTAAATTAGGTTTGGATACCATAAGAAATAGATATTATAGGCGGATATCAATTGTGAAAACAAATGCAAAAAAAAGAAAGAAAGAAAGCAAACCAGTTCAGCAATATAAATCAAAGTTAACATAACATGAGTAATCGCTTCTCGGCCTTTTGGCTAAGATCAAGTGTAGTATCTGTTCTTATCAGTTTAACATAACATGAGTAATTTGAATTTATTCCAGCAATATGTTTGTGTTGATATTATAGAATTTTTTAAATTTATGAATATATACCAGATTAAAGGGAGGAAACTGTGTAATAAACTCAATAAATGAAGAAAAAAGTGATAAAATGTAACACCCATTAATGGCAGAAAGTCATAAAAAAGAAATATATGAAAGCCTCCTCAATGTAGGAGAGTAGCAACATTCTTAATGAAAACATACTGATATCATTCTCCTTTCCATCAGAAAAAAAGAAAAAAGAATATCTCTATTCAGCTTTTATCAATGTTGTCCTAAAAATCTGTGCCAATGCAGCAGATTTAGAAAATGTAACTTTAGAAAGTACATAAATTAGCAATGCATAAATATAAGAAAAGTGGCTGAAGACCTATATAGATAAAATGATTAAATTTTATTTGGAAGAATTTAAAGGAAGCCAAAAGGGGTTATACCATATTTGTGGAAATGAAAAAAATGTAAATTGATCTATACGTTACGTGTAGTTTCACTAAATTTCCTGACAACTGACTCAAGCAGATTCAAATTATAGGAGGAGCAAAGATTCTAGAATATTCTGGAATAAAGTGGGGAAATTGTATTATCTAATATCAAGATCTACCAGAAAGTTGTGATAACTAAATAAGTATGATATTGCCAGTGAGAAGACAAAAATTAATCACTGGACCATTGAACACTACATCAAAAACTAATAATGTATTATATGTTGGCTAACTTAACATAATAAAAAAATAATAATAAATAAAAATAAAATTCAGAGTCCTGCATGTGACCACTTATATATGCAAATATGATATAATGAAGGTGACATTGTCCATCAATGTGAGAAGGAATATCTTGTACATAAACGATGCTAGAAAATTGGTTATCCATCATATTGGATTTTATTTCACACTATCTACAAAAACTCAGTTCTAGATAGACATAAACATGAAAGGAGTATTTTGAAACTTTTACAAGAAAAGAATCATTGTGCCTTCAGTGTAAGGAATTACTTCTTGTAATAATTGTAATATTTTTGTAATTACCTCTTGTAATTCATGTAATTACTTTCTTGTAAACAAAAAAGTTTCAACTACATTAAAATTAAAATTTCTATTGAGAAAAGGACTCCAAAACATGAAATACTAAAAAACACACAGGTAGAAGAAATTAGTAACATGTTATCATCTTATAAAGAATTCCTACAAATCAATAATAGAAGAGACATACAACTTATTTTTTTAATGGGAAAACTAATGATTAGGCATTACAGAGAAGAAGTACCCAAACAGGCCAATGAATATACCAATAAATATAATGGAGATTTATGTATGTAAATATATATGAGCTATGGAGGAAAATGAAGCAGCATAAGGGGATAGATGTGAAAGGGGATGAATTGGGGATATATTTTGGAGACAGGATAAACATGTCTTATGATGCATCAGCTGTGGTATAAAAAAAGAAAATGAGAAATTGAAGATGACCCCTGGATTTTGGCCTTGAGCAACTGATTAACATCCATTAAGATGGGAAGACTAAGGCTTCTGGGGGGATAGAGTAATGAAATAAGAATTTTGTTTCATATATGTTAGGTTCTAGATGCCTATTAGTGTTAACCAGATATTGATGCCTCAATTTGGAGTCTCTTCATATAATTATGGTAATAAATCAAAAGAAAAAGCCTACCTGATATTGCCATATATCATAAAAAGATATTTGGCATAATTTGCAGTCATTTGTCTTATTTAAGAAACTGAATTAAATAGGAATGGATGAAAATTTGATCTTTAATGATGAAACATTGTAAGTATTCTGTTGTTGTCAGGATACAACACTATAGCCACAATTCTATTAAGGTTGTGACAAACAAAATTATTTAAGATAAATAATGTGTATAAAATGTGGATACAGTAATAAGTTTATTACACACATGAAGCTCTAGAGAGATGTGATTCATTGAAAAAGCCCATTGAGGCATTAAGAAATAGAACCTGAAAAAAAGTAATTTTGCAGAGCTAGGATTCCTTAGATAAGTGAATTTTTCCCTGTTATAGTCCCTTCTTCTTCCAGCCTCCATTATAACAATCCAGAAGAGAGGTAATTCAGGGCATTAGCCAAGATAGTAAGAGGTTTACTGGAGAATAGGGGAGATGGGTAACAAAAATTAATGAGTTAAAAATTCACAATTTGATTAGGTGAAGCACAGAGGCTATTTCTAGGGCAGTAAAAGTTTTGTATAGTACTAGAGTGGTGGATACATGACATTACGCATTTGTCAAAACTCATAAAACTTTACAGCACAAAAAGTAAAAATTCATATATTCAAAATTTTAAAACTCAGGAGGTTGAAGGATCTCAGGATGGAATGCAAAATGTAACAAAAGAATTAACTGTATTATAAGTGCATGATATAATTTCACTGAAGGGGGAGGGGAAAAGGGTACTGACCTAAATAATTTTAGAAATTATTGGAACTGTAAGACTAAAGGCAAAGGAACTGTATATAAGGAGTACTGAGTTGGTGAAGTTATTTCTCATGTAGGTGTGGATTGATAAATCTGAAAATACTATACATGTATACTGGAATTAAACAAAAGTAAATCAATGTCAAATGGTAGGAGCCAAGCTTCTTAGTGTTAGAAAGGGAGGTTACAGATAAGCAAGGAGGAAGATTAGAATGAACTATCCAGTATTGGGTTAGAGTCAGAGCCATTGGTCTGAACATGTAGATACAGATAGCTATGGAAATATGTGTATACACAAAGACTAGTGTATATGCATATATTTCTTAGCTCTGCTGGTGGAGAGAGCCTAGAAGGAAAAACCCCAGTAACAACAAGCCCGTCAGCATCTGGATCTTGGTTTCTAATATTGTTCTCTAATAAAAGGACCCAGAGCACCTGGAGAAATGGCTGATTCTAGGTCTGGGACAAGAAATGTACAAGATGATCCTGAGTCATCTAGTAGGGTTAGAAAATAAGGAAGTGATAAAAAAAAATCAAAATTATAGGGATGTGCCAAAAGTACACAGGAGTCACCCGAAAGAACTCAAAATGGCCAAAGGACCAATTTAAGAAATAAAATAAATAATGTAGTATTCATGAACATAAGACATTAGTAAAACCATTTCAAAATGGAGCAGACCAGCCATTTCGAGGGAATACCTTGCATGTCCAATTTTCTGAACCTTTGAACTGGGCTAAATTACCAGCATTCCAGGAAGTCAGCAGGAAAGCAAATACCCTGTTTGAGAAGATTGATAAAATTGAACTTTTGCCTAGTGATCACTTCACCTGACCAATCAAGGAAGTACAAATATAGCCCTGCTTCTCAGCACCAATAAACTCTTTTCAAAACAACTTACCTAATCTTCCCCTTTTTTCCCATAAAATTCCTTAGTCCACCTTCTGTAATCAGTACACTATTTGAGTTTCTCCCTAAATCTGTGTACCCCAAGTTGCAATTCTTTGATCCCAAATAAAAGCTTTGCTTCTTGAACTGGTTTCTTGTTTTTAGGTTGGCATATAGGATTATCACTTAAAGAATAAACTAAACATCCAGAAATCCATACCGTTGCTCATAAATGATTGAATAAATAAATGGGAGTAAAGAAACATATTTCCATACTGAAGAATTCTAAATAATTTATGTAAATACTTCCCATAAGGAGGTAGAGCATAATTATAATTCCCACAAACACCACTTCATATAGATAATTCAGGTTAACATCATCAGTGATGTCATGTTGATAATATGTAACTTCGATATGATGTAATGGGAATGATACTTCCTTTCTGTGACCCTCCTCCAAAAACACACAACTTCAATAAAATGGTGAAAAAAAACTTCAGACAAACTCCAACTGAGGGACATTCTACAAAATCACTGATCAAAATTGTCAAGGGAACAAGGAAAATATAAGAAACTATCATAGTCTAGACGAGCCTAAGAAGACATAATGACTAAATGTAATGTGATACTCTGGATGGGATTTTCGTAAAGAAAAGGGACATTAGATAAAAACTAAGGACATCTGAGTAAAGCATGGAGTTTAGTTAATTACAATGTATCAGTATTGGTTCATTAGCTGTGACAAATGTACCACAATAATGTAAAATGTTAACCACAGGGGAAACTGAATAGAAGTATCCAGGGATTCTATGTACTATATTTGTAACATTTCTTTAAATTGAAAATTATTCTTAAAAAAGTCTATTAAATGTTAGCACAAGGAGAAATAGCAATATGAATATTCTTATATCTATTTTAAAAATGTACTTCATAATTAAAACCTTTCCACCAAGAATAGAAAAGTGGAATAAAAATTCATGAAAACTAGCCTTTTGAACACTTACTCATTTTTTCAAAATTCAGGTAGAGTATCTTCTATATTTTGAATGCTTTCTTATTGCATAATTTATATTCCTGTTCTAGTCAGTGTTACACTTACTGGTATATTTACCTGTGTCCCTCTGTTTTACCAGAGGTTCCCAAGTAGGAGCTATGATTATTTTCTCTTCATGGTCAGAGTCCAGGAAACGTAAGTCCATGTAGTTACCAGAATATTCTTATTAAATGCATGGATATTTAGATGATGGAAGAGAAAGAATTAAAGACAAAGATACAGGAACGCCAGATGGTAACAACAACCAGAAAATTAGACAATTAAGAAGACATAACTGGACTAGGGGCGGAAGAGTAGGAGACCTAAATTTCTTCTGGTCTCAGGAATTCAGCTGGATAGGGATCAAACCATTCTGAACACCTACAAACTCAACAGGAGATGGAAGAAAAAATAGCAACAACTCTCTGAACAGAAAAGCAACCACTTTCTGGAAGGTAAGACCTGCGGAGAAGTGAATACGAGGCGATATTCAGGAGGATAGATGGCGGGGAAGGGGGCCTCCGTCGGCCACTTCTGGCAAGTGATAGAGCCGTGGAGCACAAAATTGGAACTTTTAGAAGTCGGCTCCGCTGAGGGATGTCGCGCCACTGGCTAAGCAGGGGGTGGAACCCTCGCGGGATAGTGTGGTCTCAGGACCCTCGAGGTCACAGAAGGACCGGGGGTGCCTGAGTGTGGCACAGCTCCCAGGTATCCGAGCAGGAAAGCTGGCTGCAGAACGGAGCTGAGAAGCGGGCTCTCAGCTAGGGTTGCCATAAACCGTGATCCGCGGCACAGTCGGGCCACTGCTCCTCCAGCAGGGACCCAACAAGCGGCAGATCCAGGGAGACTCCCCTTCCTCCCTTGGGAGGAGTGGCACAGGAGAGCACCACAAGGATCTGCTGGGTTTGGAGACTCCACACAGGGTCGCATGCCAGAGATAGAAACGCTTGGTCACAAGCCGGATGAGCACAGAGTGCGGCCGGAGACCGGGGAGACGGGAGTGACTTACTGCTTTTCTCTGGGGGCTCACTGAGGAGCGGGGCCCGAGTTCTCGGCTCCTCCAGGGCAGAGAATGGGAGGCCGCCATTTTCACCCTCATCCTCCAAAGCTGTACGGAAACTTGCAGGGAACAAAAGCTCCCGAGAGCAAACCCGAGCAGATTACTTAGCCGGGACTGGGCAAGGGCGGGGCAATTCCACCTCTGGCAAAGACATTTGGGAACCAGGGGAACAGGCCCCTCCCCCAGAAGAACAGCGATAACAGCCAGCCAAGACCAAGATTACCAATCAATGAGAATGGCAGAACTCCAGCGCTAGGTGAATAGTGCACATAGAATCCATGGCTTTTTTACCATGATTCCTTAGTCTTTCAAAGTTAATTTTTTTTTAACTTTTTTTTTTTGAATTTTTCTTTTTCCCTTTTTCAACCAATATCTTATCAATCCCCTTTTTTTTTTAAAGATTTTATTTATTTATTTGAGAGAGAGAGAATGAGAGACAGAGAGCATGAGAGGGAGGAGGGTCAGAGGGAGAAGCAGACTCCCTGCCGAGCAGGGAGCCTGACGCGGGACTCAATCCTGGGACTCCAGGATCATGACCTGAGCCGAAGGCAGTCGCTTAAACAACTGAGCCACCCAGGCGCCCCTTAGCAATCCCCTTTTTAAAAAACATTTTTATTTTTCATTTTCAGTCATATTCTATCCCTTCATAGTAGTTACCCTTATTTTTGGCATATATATATACATATATATATGTATATATATAAGTTGTTCTCTCTTTAAAATTTAGAGATAGTTTCTTCTAACAGATCAAAATATACCCTAAATCTCTAGTGTATGCTTTTGTTCTACTCTCCTGCCTGATCACATTCTCTCCCTTTTTTTTTCTTTTTTTTTCTCTTCTTTCTTTTTTCAAACAACTTTTTATCAATTTCTTTTATAAAATTTTTTATACTTTTCATCTTTACAGTCATATTCTATCCCTTCATCATATCAACCCTTATTTTTGTACATATATAAGTTTTTCTTTCTTTAAAATTTTGGAAAGCACTTTCTTCTAACAGACCAAAATACACCCAAAATCTAGTGTGTGGCACTGATCTATGCACCAGCCTGATCCTATTTGATCATATTCTGTTTTTTTTTATTTGTTCTGTTTTTGTTTGTTTTTATCTTTTTCTTTTTCTTTTTTTTTTCTTTTTTCTCTTTTCTTTCTTTCTCTTTCTATTCCCCCAGCTTTAGTTCTTTTCTGATTTATTTAGAGTATATTTTCTGGGGACATTGTTACCCTGTTAGCATTTTGTTCTCTCATTAATCTATTCTCCTCTGGACAAAATGACAAGGCGGAAAAATCACCTCAACAAAAAGAACAGGAGGTAGTACCGACTGCCAGGGACCTACTCAATACGGACATTAGTACGATGTTGGATCTAGAGTTCAGAATCATCACTTTAAAGATACTAGCTGGGCTTGAAAAAACTATGGGTTATTAGAGAAACCCTTCCTGGAGAAAGAAAAGAACTAAAATCTAACCAAGTCAAAATCAAAAAGGCTATTGCAGGTGCAATCAAAAATGGGGGCGCTAACTGCTAGGATAAATGAGGCAGAAGAGAGAATCAGTGATATAGAAGACCAAATGATGGAAAATCAAGAAGCTGAGAAAAAGAGAGATAAACAACTACTGAATCACAAGGGCAGATTTCTAGAGATAAGTGATACCATAAGATAAAACATCATTAGAATAATTGGGATCCCAGAAGAGGAAGAAAGAGAGAGAGGGGCAGAAGGTATATTGGAGCAAATTATAGAAGAGAACTTCCCTAATTTGGGGAAGGAAACAGGCATCAAAATCCAGGAAGCACAGAGAACCCCTCTCAAAATCAACAAAATAGGTCAACACCCCAACATCTAATAGTAAAACTTATGAGTCTCAGAGACAAAGAGAAAATCCTGAAAGCAGCTCAGGACAAGAGATCTGTAACCTACAATGGTAGAAACATTAGATTGGCAACAGACCTATCCACAGAGACCTGGCAGGCCAGAAAGGACTGGCAGGATATATTCAGAGCACTAAAAGAGAAAAATACGCAGCCAAGAATACTATATCCAGCTAGGCTGTCATTGAAAATAGAAGGAGAGATAAAAAGCTTCCAGGACAAACAAAAACTAAAGGAATTTGCAAACACGAAACCAACCCTAAAGAAATCTTGAAAGGGGTCCTCTAAGCAAAGAGAGAGCCTAAAAGCAACATAAACCAGAAAGGAACACAGACAATATACAGTAACAGTCACTTTACAGGCAGTACAGTGGCACTAAATTAGTATCTTTCAATAGTTACCCTGAATGTAAATGGGCTAAATGCCCCAATCAAAAGACACAGGATGTCAGATTGGATTAAAAAACAAGACCCATCAATATGCTGTCTGCCAGAGACTCATTTTAGACCCAAAGACACCCCCAAATTGAAAGTGAGGAGGTGGAAAACCATTTACCATGCTAATGGACACCAAAAGAAAGCTGGGGTGGCAATCCTTACATCAGACAAAATAGATTTTAAACCAAAGACTGTAATAAGAGATGAGGAAGGACACTATATCCTACTTAAAGGGTCTATCCAACAAGAAGATCTAAAAATTGTAAATATCGATGCCCCTAACATGGGAGCAGCCAATTATATAAGCCAATTAATAACAAAAGCAAGGAAATACATTGACAACAATACAATAATAGTGGAGGACTTTAACACCCCCCTCACTGAAATGGACAGATCATCGAAGCAAAAGATCAACAAGGAAATGAAGACTTTAAATGACACACTGGACCAAATGGACTTCACAGACATATTCAGAACATTCCATCCCAAAGCAATGGAATACACATTCTTCTCTAGTGCCCATGGACAATATTCCAGAATCGATCACATCATAGGTCATAAATCAGGTCTCAACCGGTACCAAAAGACTGGGATCATTCCTTGTCTATTTTCAGACCACAATGCTTTGAAACTAGAACTCAATCACAAGAGGAAAGTCAGAAAGAACTCAAATACATGGAGGCTAAAGAGCATCCTACTAAAGAATGAATGGGTCAACCAGGAAATTAAAGAAGAATTTAAAAAATTCATGGAAACCAATGAAAACGAAAACACAACTGTTCAAAATCTTTGGGATGCAGCAAAGGCAGTCCTAAGAGGAAAGTATATAACAATACAAGCCTTTCTCAAGAAACAACAAAGGTCTCAAGTACACAACCTAACCCAACACCTAAAGGAGCTGGAGAAAGAACAGTAAATAAAGCCTAAACCCAGCAGGAGAAGAGAAATAATAAAGATCAGAGCAGAAATCAATGAAATAGAAACCAAAAGAACAGTAGAACAGATCGACAAAACTAGGAACTGGTTCTTTGAAAGAATTAACACGATTGATATGCCCCTGGCCAGACTTATCAAAAAGAAAAGAGAAATGACCCAAATCAACAAAATCATGAATGAAAGAGGAGAGATCACAACCAACACCAAAGAAATACAATTATAAGAACATATTATGAGCAACTCTATGCCAGCAAATTAGATAACCTGGAATAAATGGATGCATTCCTAGAGATGTATCAACTACCAAAACTGAGCCAGGTAGAAATAGAAAACCTGAACAGACCTATAACCACTAAGGAAATTGAAGCAATCATCAAAAATCTCCCAACAAACAAAAGCCCAGGGCCAGATGGCTTCCCAGGGGAATTCTTCCAAACATATAAAGAAGAATTAATACCTATTCTTCTGAAACTGTTCCAAAAAATAGAAATCGAAGGAAAACTTCCAAACTCGTTTTATGAGGCCACCATTACCTTGATCCCAAAACTGACAAAGACCTCATCAAACAGGAGAATTACAGACTAATATCCTTGATGAACATGGATGCAAAAATTCTCACCAAAATACTAGCCAATAGGATCCAACAGTACATTAAAAGGATTATTCACCACGACCAAGTGGGATTTATCCCTGGGCTGCAAGGTTGGTTCAACATCCACAAATCAACCAACGTGATACAATACATTAACAAAAGAAAGAACAAGAATCATATGATCCTCTCAATAGATGCAGAAAAAGCATTTGACAAAGTACAGCATCCTTTCTTGATCAAAACTCTTCAGAGTATAGGCAGAGAGGGTACATACCTCAATATCATAAAAGCCATCTATGAAAAACCTACAATGAATATCATTCTCAATGGAGAAAAACTGAGAGCTTTCCCCCTAAGGTCAGGAACATGGCAGGGATGTCCACTATCACCACTGCTATTCAACATAGTATTAGAAGTCCTAGCCACAGCAATCAGAAAACAAAAAGAAATAAAAGGCATCCAAATCGGCAGGGAAGAAGTCAAACTCTCATTCTTTGCAGATGATATGATACTTCATGTGGAAAACCCTAAAGACTCCACCCCAAAACTGGTAGAACTCATATAGGAATTCAGTAATGTGGCAGGATATAAAATCAATGCACAGAAATCAGTGGCATTCCTATACACCAACAACAAGACAAAAGAAAGAGAAATTAAGGAGTCGATCCCATTTACAATTGCACCCAAAACCGTAAGATACCTAGGAATAAATCTAACCAAAGAGACAAAGGATCTGTACTCAGAAAACTATAAAATACTCATGAAAGAAATGGAGGAAGACACAAAGAAATGGAAAAACGTTCCATGCTCATGGATTGGAAGAACAAATATTGTGAAGATGTCAATGCCACCTAGAGCAATCTACACATTCAATGCAATCCCTATCAAAATACCATCAGCTTTTTTCCAAGAAATGGAACAAATAATCCTAAAATTTGTATGGAACCAGAAAAGACCCGAATAGCCAGAGGAATGTTGAAAAAGAAAAGCAAAGCTGGCAGCATCACAATTCCGGACTTCCAGCTCTATTACAAAGCTGTCATCATCAAGACAGTATGGTCCTGGCACAAAAAACAGACACATAGATCAATGGAACAGAATAGAGAGACCAGAAATGGACCCTCAACTCTGTGGTCAACTCATCTTTGACAAAGCAGGAAAGAATGTCCAATGGAAAAAAGACAGTCTCTTCAACAAATGGTGTTGGGAAAATTGGACAGCCACATGCAGAAGAATGACACTGGACCATTTCCTTACACCACACACAAAAACAGACTCCAAATGGTAAAAGACCTAAATGTGAGACAGGAGTCCATCAAAATCCTAAAGGAGAACACGGGCAGCAACCTCTTCGACCTCAGCCGCAGCAACTTCTTCCTAGAAACATCGCCAAAGGCAAGGGAAGCAAGGGCAAAAATGAACTATTGGGACTTCATCAAGATAAAAAGCTTTTGCACAGCAAAAGAAACAGTCAACAAAACCAAAAGACAACTGATGGAATGGGAGAAGATATTTGCAAGTGACATATCAGATAAAGGGCTAGTATCCAAAATACAAAGAACTTATCAAACTCAACACCCAAAGAACAAATAGTCCAATCAAGAAATGGGACGAAGACATGAACAGACATTTTTCCAAAGAAGACATTGAAATGGCCAACAGACACATGAAAAAGTGCTCAACATCGCTCGGCATCAGGGAAATCCAAATCAAAACCTCAATGAGATACCACCTCACACCAGTCAGAATGGCTAAAATTAACAAGTCAGGAAATGACAGATGTTGGCAGGGATGTGGAGATAGGGGAACCCTCCTACACTGTTGGTGGGAATGCATGCTGGTGCAACCACTCTGGAAAACAGTATGGAGGTTCCTCAAAAAGTTGAAAATAGAGCTACCCTATGACCCACCAATTGCACGACTGAGTATTTACCCCAAAGATACAAATGTAGTGATCTGATGGGGTAGGTGCACCCCAATATTTATAGCAGCAATGTCCACAATAGCCAAACTATGGAAAGTGCCAGGATGTCCATCAACAGTTGAATGGATAAAGAAGATGTGGTATATATATACAATGGGATATTATGCAGCTATCAAAAGGAATGAGATCTTGCCATTTGCAATGATGTGGATGGAATCGGAGGGTGTTATGCTGAGCGAAATAAGTCAATCAGAGAAAGACTTGTGTCATATGACCTCACTGATATGAGGAAGTCTTAATCTCAGGAAACAAACTGAGGGTTGCTGGAGTGTGGGGTGGGGTGGGAGGGATGGGGTGGCTGGGTGATAGACATTGGGGAGGGTACGTGCTATGGTGAGCACTGTGAATTGTGCAAGACTGTTGAATCAGAGATCTGTACCTCTGAAACAAATAATACAATATATGTTAAGAAAAAAAAAAGATAGCAGGAGGGGAAGAATGAAGGGGAGGAAATCGGGGGGAGGAGATGAACCATGAGAGACGATGAACTCTGAAAAACAAACCGAGGGTTCTAGAGGGGAGGGGGGGAGGATGGGTTAGCCTGGTGATGGGTATTAAAGAGGGCACATTCTGCATGGAGCACTGGGTGTTATGCACAAACAATGAATCATGGAACACTACATCATAAACTAATGATGTAATGTATGGTGATTAACATAACAATAAAAAAATTTAAAGAAAGAAAAAAAGAGGACATAACTGAATAAAGTTAGAGAAGATTAAGAACAAGAAAAATTCAGTATTATGAAAGACAAGGAGGGGAAGTTTCAAAGAAAAAAGATCAATAATGTCAAAGGCATCAAAGAGGGTATGGGGAATTTTTTATAAGATCGAGTATTGTTGGTTGAATTATGTCCCCCAAAATAGTATGTTCAAGTCCTACCTTCCATAACTGGAAATGTGACTTTATTTGGAAATAGGACCTTTGCAGATATAGTCTAGGTATGATTAGGTCATACTAGATTAAGGTCCATAATCAGTGATTGGTGTTCTTATAAGAGAAAGGGGGAGATTTAGACACAGAAACATGAGACAGCACACGAGGAGGAAGGCCACATGACAATGGAGGCAGAGACTGGAGTGATGCCACCCCACAGCAAGGAACTACAAGGATGACAACCACCACCAGAAGCTAGCAAGAGCCTAAAAAGATACTCCCTAGTATCTCTGGGGATGGTGTGGCCCTGCCAACACATTCACTTCAGACTTCTGACCTCCAGAACTGTGAGGAAACAAATTTCTGTTTTAAACCACCCAGTTTGTGGTAATTTAATGCAGTAGCCCTAAGAAACCAATATATTGAAAAGGACTAAATATATGATTGGGCAGCTCACTGGTAGCATTCCAAGAGAACTGTTTTAGATGGGAGGCATAAACCAAAATTACAAATAGCTGGGAAGTGCATGAATGGTGAAGAAATTAATTTCATAATCAAAAACCATCATTTCAAAATTTTCAAAGTCATCAAAACAAAAATAAATTATGCTTTTTCACTTATAATAATCAATATTTAAAATTTTTTATATTAAGCAATTTTGCAAGGATAGCAAAATCCCTAACAGCATGTTTTTATGTTCTTTTGGGGGGTTTGGAATTAAGATGACGTTCTTGGACAACAATTTTGAAATGGTTTTAACATAAAAATTCATAGCACTCTAACTTCACAAGTTTATTCTCATTTTAGAAATTTCCTTCCTAAATTTATTTTAGCCAATACTACATAATCGAATTTCACAGTTAAGTTCATAATGAAGTAAGAGGTACCTCTTTCTTTTTCTCTCTGTCTCTCTTTTCTTTCCCTGCTGATTCAGCTTTTCTTTGGAGCCAGCTCTATGTGCAAAGAATCAGGATACCATTTCATTTCTTGTTACTAAGGTCAATATGTAGTTCAATCTTAAAATAACATAAGAAATAAAAGAATACTTCTATTTGGCTCCTCTAAGGCTGAATCCTGAACTGTGTTTTCAATCGGTTAGTTACTGCTAGTAGAGAGATTATATCAAAAACTAGCAGCGACCATTTTTTTCATTAAAGATAGACTTCAACTGACTTTGAACATTGCTTTTAGGAACAAAAGTAAGTTATTGATTACTTAGTCTTTTTTCCCCAAGTTTTTACTTAAATTCAAGTTAGATAACATATAGTGTAGTATTGGTTTCAGGAATAAAATTTAATGATTCATCACTTACTTATAACACCCAGTGCTCATCACAGCAAGTGCCCTCCTTAATGCCCATCACCCAATTAACCCATCTCCCCTCCCACCTCCCTTCCAGCAAATCTTATCATAAGACTACCTGGGTATAGCCAATTTCCCCCACTATTAAGGCCTTTTTAAAATTAAATGCTATAACCATTTCAAGATGTCAGTATCAGAATAGGCACTCTTAACCCTCATGGCACATGAAATAGAACATTGCAGTAAGCCTCAGTTTACACCACAATGAAGATAACAGGACTAAAGATAACAAATGAGACAAGTACAGTTGACTATTTTATTCAGTAGTTCAATATTTTTCATATATAAGACCCCAGAATTGCACCCTTCAGGAAATGACAATTTTAATCTGTGAACAATTAAAAAATAGATTTTTATATGCAATCTAAAGGGATCCTCATAACCTTGGCATTCAAATTTATTTCTAATCATTGCTTAACAGAGAAAAACAAAAATTGGAATATCATTAAGTAGGATCCCAAGGAATTGAAAGTATGTTCCATCTTTTCATTTATTGAAACTGTGCTATGGGTTGATTTTTAAATTATAATATTTCTATAAAATTAAATTTTGGAGATGATTACTTTAAAACTATCTTTTGAGAAATACTTTGTGAATGGAATTTTATTCTCCCAGAATACCTAAAAGAAAAAAAATCTGTTTTATAATCAATTGTATTTTTGTTGATTTACTAATGACATTAGGAGTATAATTAACAGCATGATGTTTAATTACTAATTAACAGGTTTTCTTAATAGAATATAAACTTTGACAATGGAACTAGCAGCAACCACGTTTTTTATGATATAAATAGAATATTATATCTAATCTACTAAAACTCGATCATGTACCCATCCTGACTTTTACATGTGTTTTATTCCCTTTGATTGTTAAATACATGTCAAAATTGAATCAAACAGAAGTTTTCAATATCATTTCATGTTTGAATTCCATTTGAATAATGACATATAAGCTGACCTAACTGGTTATATTAACTGGGCTATGAACCATTTACTTTCAACTAACTACACATCATAGGCAAGACTTGTTTTATTTTCCCCAAGAAATGATCACTTCTATCTTGCAGTACATAATTTAATAGATTTTCCTAGAAGGATAACTTACAAAAAGAAATGTAGTCTACCAAATACAGCTTAGTATCATTACACAAAATATTACATTATGTTCCTATAAGTCTTTATTAGAGACAAGAAAAAGATTAATTCTAAGAGTTTCCTCAGTCCAGAGCAAAAATTGGTAACAAAGTTTTGGAATAGGGTAGCCCCACTTATCCACAAGGGATACATTCCAAGCTTCCCAGTGGATGCCTGAAATTGCAGATAGTATTGGACCCTATATATATGATGTTTTTTCCTATACATACATACATATATAACTATGATAAAGTTTAATCTAAAAATTAGGTATAATAAGAGATTAACAACAGTAACTAACCATAAAATAGGATAATTATAACACTATACTGTGACAAAAATTATATGAATGTGGTCTCTCTCTCTCAAAACATCTTATAGCACTGTGCTCACCATTCTTCTTGTGATGATGTGAGATGATAAAATGCCTACATGGTGATATGAAGTGAGGTGAATGATGCAAGCATTGTGACCTAACATTAGGCAACTATTGACCTTCTGACATATGTCAGAAGGAGGATCACTTGCTTCCGGACTGGAGATGACCATGGGTAACTGAAACTATGGCTAAGAGGGGACTAGTGTGGTTATACACTTGGAGTCAGAAAAATGGTTAGCCTAGTGTTGAAGGTTCAAATGTGGGACCAGACAGCTGGCTTCTAATCTATTTGAGTAATCTACTTAATCTTCTCTGAAATTCAGCTTCCCTTATGTGCAAAAAGGGAATGATAGAACCATCTTACAAGGTTTATAAGGGAATGAAAGCAGATGATACATTTAATATAGCACCTGACACATAAAAATTAATCATTAATCAGCAATTATCATTAGATCAGTAGAGCTTGGACAGTTGAAACAATGTCACTGCAGGGCCAAACAAGTGACTTTGCTCACAGATTTTTTTTTATTAAGTTCAATTAGCCACCATATAGTACATCATTGGTTTTTGATGTAGTGTTCAATGACTCATTTGTTGCATATAAAACCCAGTGCTCATCAGATCATGTAACCTCCTTAACACCCATCACCCAGTTGCCCCACCTCCACCCCCCTCCCTTATGTAACCCTCAATTTGTTTCCTGGAGTCCAGAGTCCCTCATAGTTTGTCTCCCTCTCTGATTTCTTCCCATTCAGTTTTCTGTCCCTTCTCCTATGGTCTGTACTAGTCCTTATATTCCACATATTAGTAAAACCATATGATAATTGCCTTTCTCTGATTGACTGATTTCACTTAGCATAATACCCTCCAGGTCCATCCATGTCAATGCAAATGGTAGGTATTCATCCTTTCTGATGGCTGAGTAATATTCCAAGGTATATATGAACCACATCTTCCTTATCCATTCATCCATTGAAGGACATCTTGGCTCCTTCCACAGTTCGGCTATTGTGAACATTGCTGCTATGAACATTGGGGTGCATATGCCCCTTCTTTTCACTACATCTCTATTTTGGGGGTAAATACCCAGTAGTGCAATTGCTGAGTCGTAGGGTAGCTCTATTTTTAATGACTTGAGGAACCTCCATACTGTTTCCCAGAGTGGCTGCACCAGTTTGCATTCCCACCAACAGTGTAAGAGGGTTCCCCTTTCTCCACATTCTTGCCAATGTTTGTTGTTCCCTGTCTTGTTAATTTTAGCCATTCTAACTGGTGTAAGGTGGTATCTCATTGTGGCTTTTATTTGCACTTCCCAGATGGCAAGTGATGTGGAACATTTTTTATGTGTCTGTTAGCCATTCATATGTCTTCTTTGAAGAAGTGTCTGTTCATGTCTTCTGCCCATTTTTTGACTGGATTATTTGTTTTTGGGGTGTTGAGTTCGAGAAGTTCTTTACAGATCTTGATTACCAGCCCTTTCTCTGTAATGTCATTTGCAAATCTCTTCTCCCATTCCGTAGGTTGCCTTTTAGTTTTGTTGATTATTTCCTTCACTGTGCAGAAGGTTTTTATCTATATGAAGTCTAAATAGTTCATTTTTGCTCTTGTTTCCCTTGCCTTTATAGACATGTCTTGAGGAAGTTGCTGTGGCCAAGGTCAAAGAGGTTGCTGCCTGTATTCTCTAGGATTTTGATGGATTCCTGTCTCACACTTAATTCTTTCATCCATTTTGAGCTTTTGTGTATGGTGTAAGAGAATGGTCCAGTTTCATTCTATTGCATGTGGCTGTCTAATTTTCCCAGCACCATTTATTGAAGAGACTGTCTTTTTTCCATTGCATATTCTTTCCTGCTTTGTCAAAGATTAGTTGACCATAGAGTTGAGGGTCCATTTCTGGGCTCTCTATTCTGTTCCATTGATCTATGTGTCTGTTTTTGTGCCAGTACCATACTGTCTTGATGATCACAGCTTTGTAATACACCTTGAAGTCAGGTGTTATGATGCCCCCAGCTATGGTTTTATTTTTCAACATTCCACTGCAGATTTGGGGTCTTTTCTGGTTCCATACAAATTTTGGGATTGTTTGTTCCAGTTCTGTGAAAAATGTCAATGGTATTTTGATAGGGATTGCATTGACTGTGTAGATTGCTCTGGGCAGCATAGACATTTTAACAATATTTGTTCTTCCAATCCATGAGCATGGAATACTTTTCCATCTCTTTGTGTCTTCCTCAATTTCTATCATAAGTGTTCTGTAGTTTCTAGAGTACAGATCCTTTACCTTTTTGGTTAGGTTTATTCCTAGGTATCTTATGGTTTTTGGTGCAATTGTAAATGGGATCGATTCCTTAATTTCTCTTTCTTCAGACACGTTGTTTGTGTATAGAAATACAACTGATTTCTGTGCATTGATTTTGTATCCTGCCACATTGCTGAATCACTGTAGGAGTTCTAACAATCTTGGAGTTGAGTCCTTTGGGTTTTCCACTTAAAGTATCACATCATCTGCAAAGAGAGAGAGAGTTTGACTTCTTCTTGCAGTTTGAATGCCTTTTATCTATTTTTTGTTGTCTGATTCTTGAGGCTAGGACTTATAGTACTATGTTGAACAATAGGTGAGAGTGGGCATCCCTGTCATGTTCCTAACCTTAAGGGAAAAGTTCTTAGTTTTTCCCTACTGAGAATGATATTTGCTGTGGGCTTGTCATAGATGGATTTAATAATATTGAGGTATGTTCCCTCTATCTCTATACTTTGAAGAGTTTTCATAAAGAAAGGATGTTGTATTTTGTCAGATGCATTTTCTGCATCAATTGAGAGGATCATATGGTCCCTGTCTTTTCATTTATTAATGTGCTCTATTATGTTGATTGATTTGCAAATATCAAACCACCCCTGCATCCCAGGAATAAATCTCACTTGGTCATGGGAATAATCCTTTTAATATACTGTTGGATCCTATTGGCTAGGAAATGGTGAGTATTTTGGCATCCTTGTTCATCAGGGATATTGGTCTGTAATTCTCCTTTTTGGTGGGGTCTTTGTGTGGTTTTGGGATCAAGGTAAGGCTGACCTCATAGAACAAGTTTGGAAGTTTTCCTTCTATTTCTATTTTTTGAAACACTTCAGCAGAATGGGTATTATTTCTTCTTTAAATGTTTGATAGATTTCCCTTGGGAAGCCATCTGGCCCTGGACTCTTGTTTTTTGGGAGGTTTTTTATTATTGTTTTAATTTCCTCACTGGTTATTGGTTTGTTCAGATATTCTACCTCTTCCTGTTTCAGTCTTGGTAATTTATAAGTTTCCAGGAATGTATCCATTTCTTCCAGATTGCCTAATTTGTTGGCATATAGTTGCTTATAATATGTTCTAACAATTACCTATATTTCCTTGGTATTGGTTGGATCTTACCCCTTTCATTCATGATTTTATTAATTTGGGTCCTTTCTCTTTTCTTTTGGATAAGTCTGGCCAGAGGTTTATCGATCTTATTAATTCCATCAAAGAACCAGCTTCTAGTTTTGTTGATCTGTTCTACTATGCTTCTGGTTTCTATTTTGTTGATTTCTGCTCCAATCTTTATTATTTCTTTTCTTTAAAGATTTTCTTTATTTATTTGTCAGAGAGAGACACAGCGAAAGAGGGAACACAAGCAGGGGGAGTGGGAGAGAAAAAAGTAGGCTTCCTGTTGAGCAGGGAGCCCAATGCAGGGACCGATCCCAGGACCCTGGGATCGTGGCCTGAGCTGAAAGCAGACGCTTAACTGACTGAGCCACCCAGGCACCCCTAATCTTTATTTCTCTTCTCCTGCTTGGATTGGGCTTTATTTGCTGTTCTTTCTCTAACTCCTTTAGGTGTAAGCTTAGCTTGTATATTTGAGAATTTTCTAGTTTTTTGAGAGCAGCTTACACTGCTATGTACTTCCCTTTTAGGACTGCCTTTGCAGTATCCCATAAGTTTTGAATTGATGTGTTTTCATTTCATTATTTTGCATGAATCATTTAAGTTCTTCTTTAATTTCCTGGTTGACCCATTCATTCTTTAGCAGGATGTTCTTTAACTTCCCAGTGTTTGAATTCCTTCCAAATTTCTTCTTGTGGTTGAGTTCCAGTTTGAAAGCATTGTGGTCTGAAAATATGCAGGGAATGATCTCAATCTTTTGGTATCTGTTGAGAGCTGATTTGTGACCCAGTATGTGATCTATTCTGGAGAAAGCTCCATGTGTACTCGAGAAAAATGAGTATTCTGTTGTCTTAGGATAGAATGTTCTGTATATATCAGTTAAGTCCATCTGGTCCATTTCAAAGCCCTCATTTCTTTGTTGATCTTCTTCATAGATGATCTGTCCATTGCTGTGAGTGGGGTGTTGAAGTCCCCTACTATTAATGTATTATTATCAATATGTTTCTTTTCTTTGGATATTAATTGGTTTATATAATTGCAATATATTTACAATTGTTAGATCTTCTTGTTGGATAGACCCTTTGAGTATGATATAGTGTCCCTCTACATCTGTTACTACAGTCTTTTGTTTAAAATCTAATTTGTCTGATATGAGGATTGCTACCCCAGTTCTCTTTTGAGGTCCACTAGCATGATAAATTGTTCTCCACCCCCTCACCTTCAATCTGGAGGTGTCTTCAGGTTCAAAATGAGTCTCTTGTAGACAGCATATGGATGGGTTCTGCTTTTTTATCCAACCTGATACCCTGTGTCTTTTGATGGGAGCATTCAGCCCATTTACATTCAGAGTAACTAGTGAAAGATATGAATTTAGTGCCATTATATTTCCTGTAAAGTCCCTGTTTCTGTAGATTGTCTCTGTTACTTTCTGATCTATGTGACTCTTGGGGGTCTCTCTTTGCTTACCGTATCCCCCTTAATATTTCTTGCAGGGCTGGCTTGGTGGTCACATATTCTTTCAGTCCTGGAAACTCTTTATCTCTCCTTCCATTCTGAATGACAGCCTTGCTGGATAAAGTATTCTTGGCTGCATGTTCTTCTCATTTAGTACCCTGAATATGTCTTGCCAGCCCTTCTGGCTTGCCAGGTTTCTGTGGATAGGTCTGATGTTATTCTGAGGTTCCTCCCTCTGTACATAAGGAATCTCCTCTCCCTAGCTGCTCTCAAGATAGCTTCTTTGGCTTAAGATTTTCAGGCTTCACTATTATATGTCGGGTGTTGATCTGTTTTTATTAATTTGGGGAGGGGTCCTCTCTGCCTTTTGGACATGAATGTTTGCCTCCTTCCCTAGATTAGGGAAGTTCTCAGCTATGATTTGCTCAAATACACCTTCTAGCCCTCTTTCTCTTTCCACCACTTCCTGGATCCCAATGATTCTGATATCAGTTCTTTTCAATACATCATTAAATTCTTGAAGTCTTTCTTCATGGGCTATTAGTTGTTTTTCTCTATTTTACTCAACTTCCTTCCTTTCCATCAGCCTGTCCTCTAGATCACTTATTCTCTCTTCTGCCTCATTGAACCTAGCTGTTAGAGCATCCATTACATCTCATTCAAAGCATTTTTAAGTTTGGCCTGATTAGATCTCATTTCCACCCTTAGAGATTCTGTATTGTCATTTATGAATTTTTCAAGCTTAGCTATTAACTTTATAATTGCTATCCCAAATTCTATCTGACATCTTGCTTATTTTGATTAGTTCTATGGCAGAGAACATTGCCTCTGGTTCTTTCCTTTGTTGTGAGTTCCTACTTCTAGTCAGTCTGCCCAAGGAAGGATGGGTGAGTGAATGAAGAGTCCACAATATCAACCATGGCCCAAGCAAAATGCACCCTAGAAAAAAATCTGAGGTGGTCAGAAGCCACCACAGAAAAGCAAACAAATCCAGGATGAACCAAAACAATAAAAAAAAAGGGGGGGGGCGGTGGAGAGACATTGTAATCTGACTGGGTGGATAAAGCAGGGTGATCTTCTTGTTCCTGATGGAATTTTGGTCTGTGTGTTAGAGAACACTACATCCCAAAATTGCAAGGAAATAAAGCTTATGTATATATAAATAAATAAAATTGGATAGAGTGGGAAAAAGGACTAAAATGAGGCATAAATCTATAAAATGTAGATGAGAAAACCTATAAAGATATATAAAATGTAAAATGAGAAAAAAAGTTAAAAAGTGACTTAAAAACATATGTTGGTAAAATAAGAATCTAGTTGAAAGAGGAAAAATGTTGAAAAAAAAGGAATGTAAAATTTTAGACTGAAGGATAAACATTAACATCTGAGGCTCAATATATTATTTTCCCCTGGTGCTGAAGTTTTACATTCCTGTGGGATCTATAAGCTTGACTTCAGCTATTCTTCCAGTCTGTCTTCTGGGGGACAAGCCTGCTGTTTTGCTTCTCAGGTGTCTATGCCTTGGTGGAGTTGCCCCACCCCTTGTCAGGGGGATGGGCTCAAGGTGAGCTGGTTGTCTGTGTGGCTTTTGTTCCCTGGTGGCTTTCTGCACCTTTTCAGAGACTCAGAGCAAAAATGGCTGTGCCAGGATCTCTGGCCCAGAGCCGCAAGATCACGGTCCTCCTTCTTCATAAATCCTCCAGGTCAAACTGTCTCCACTTCTGTGTGCACCAAACCTGCAGACTCCTGTGGTTCACCCCCACAGCAATTCTCCTAGGGGGAGTCCCCAGGGCCATAAGCGACACTTTGCTTTGTGTCTTTGTGACTAGGAGTGGTTGTGGACTCACGTGAGCACCCTGCTCCACTGTGCGTCACAGCTGGGTGCCATCCTACTGTCCTTTCTGGGGCAACCACTGCCCTGAAAGCTGTTGCCCAGTCATGGGTGCAGGCTCTGTGTGCACCACACTCCTCAGAATAATGAGGTCTGCACCCACTTCAATTCTGGGGGAAGGCCCAGGCACCCGCAAGCATCCCTGCGCTTTGTGTCTTTGTGACTGCGAGTGGTTGTGGGCTCGCACAGGCACCTTGCTCTGCTGCTCCCAAGTCATGGCTGGGTGCCATCCTACTGTCCTTTCCGGGGCCACCACCAACCTGAGAACTATTGCCCAGCTGTGGTCGCAGCCATTTCATCTTTCCCAGGGGATGTTAAACAACCCACAAGTTCCAGTCCTTTTCCTGGTGCTCAGGCAAAGAGCAGTCTCCCTACCAGCTTGGCTCATGATTTATGGCAACCGGAGCTGAGAGTCCCTTCTGGGCTCGCTGACAATAACCAGGCTCCCCATTTCACTGCTTGGGCACTCTATTGGATCAGGCACCCCTGTTTTTTCTGTCTCCTGGGATCCTGAGACCACAATGACCCACCGAGAACTCTGCTCTTTTCATCCCCTATGCCCCTTTCAGAAAGATGTCTCTCACTGGAGCAGATTCCTAAGGGTTCCAATTTTGCACTCCATGTTATATCACTTTCTAGTAGCTGGCTAATGGAGGCCCCCCCCCCTTCCGTTTATCTTCTGACATTTCCCAAAGATTCGCAATTCTGTACATTCTACCTTTTAAAATCAGTCGTTTTTCTGCTTATAGAGTTCCAGATATATTTTCTTACATCTCAGGCTGAATTCATGTGTGTTCAGAATGGTTTCAGATATCCAGCTACTTTCAAGGGGCCAGATGAAATGAGGTCCCCTACTCTGCCACAATCTTCTGGAATGCAACTTTCAACTAAACTGCTCACATATTTTTAATATAGCCTAGAAGAGACTCAGAAATGTGTAGGTATGGGGCACCTGGGTGGCACAGTTAGTTAAGTGTCCAACTCTTGGTTTTGGCTCAGGTCGTGATCTCAGGGTGGTGAGATCAAGCCCCAAGTTGGGCTCTGCACTCAGCGTGGAGTCTGCTTAGGTTTCTCTCTCCCTCTCCCTCTAACTGTCCTCCCTGTGCACACTCTCTCTGTCTTTCTCTCTAGAATAAATAAATAAATCTTTAAAAAAGAAAGGAAAGAAGGAAGGAAGGAAGGAAGGAAGGAAGGAAGGAAGGAAGGAAGGAAGGAAGGAAGGAAAGAAAGAAAGAAAGAAAGAAAGAAAGAAAGAAAGAAAGAAAGAAAGAAAGAAAGAAAGAAAGAAAGAAAGAAAGAAAAGAAAGAAAGAAAGAAAAGAAAGAAGAAAGAAAGAAAGAAAGAGAAAGAAAAAGAAAGAAAGAAAGAGAAAGAAAGAAAGGAAGGAAGGAAGGAAGGAAGGAAGGAAGGAAGGAAGGAAGGAAGGAAGGAAGGAAGGAAGGAAGGAAGGAAGGAAGGAAGGAAGGAAGAAAAAGAAAAGTGCAGATATGTTGTAAGTTGTACCCTAGGATGAATGGCTGGGAACCTGGGAAAGAAGACATTAGAAATCCCAGCTGGTACAGAGAAAGGAGAACCAACTTTCTCTTAAGGCTTTTAAAGCTTTCTGCATGTGATCCAGTATGACTGAGGAAGTTGCCAAGGAGAGAGTAGTTTTTTATTTTTTTTCTTTTTTCTCTAAAGGGTTGATTACTTGAAGAGTTTGCAATCTAGTTTTAGAAATGCACCTAATAAAATAAGTGCAATAAATAGGAATGGAGACACTTGTGTGTTTTCACTTCCCCACAACTAGAATTAAAGAAAATCCAGTCATTGTTCATCACCTCTATGCAAATTGTTAAACTGGATTATGCTAGCAGTGTCCCCTTGGAAATAAGTAAAGGTACTAGCCTCCTCAGGAGTAGGGAAGGGAATTCTAGAAGGTTTGGGCTTCTCTGTGCAAGTGAGGAGACTTTCTGAAATAAATCTGAAGAATGACCTTTACCTTAGGCCATGCTTACATAGGTTAATTTATATATCATTTTTCATGTCATCAATGAAGAGAGATAACAAGGAAATTTGTGAGGATGTTTTAAGCTCCTTCTATCAGATAAGGAAAGGAAGGGGAGGAAAATTTGACCTCAGAGGAAAATTCTCTGAGTCAATAAGGGGAGGAAAATTTGACCACAAATCAGGAACTGTGACTGAAAAGGACAACCTGCTCCTGGTTTGAATTAATTAGAGAAATAATAATGGACTCTTCACAAGTTTTCTCCTGCCTTTTGCAACTTTAATTTGTATTTTGCATTAGTAGTGGTGCTCTCAATCAAAGTGGTAGTGGTTTGGGGAGGTTACAAATAGAAGAGCCCCAACCACTATAACTGAAAAGTAAATACCACACATTGGGTAAAAGATGCCTGAATCTGCCTCTATAAATTATACTACTTATATGTGTGATTATTAAAAATCAATTAAATTGGTTTACCTATCTAATGTACCTACTAGTTGCATTATTAAGAATTTATGAAGCTGTTTCATATCCTCTTATTTCAAATATGTATATCAGGATCAGCCTATGGAAAATGCTGCCTTCTTTTCTGAGCATAATGGGCCCTGACTTTGGATTACCATGTCATTTAGACAGCACTATCCAGGAGAAGTTTCTGTGATGAGGGGCTCCTGGCTGGCCAGTTGGAAGAGCATGTGACTCTTCATCTCAGGGTGTGGTTTTATGCCCTACAGTGGGTATAGAGATTACATAAATAAATAAATAAATAAATAAATAAATAAATAAATAAATAAATTTTTTTTTTAAAAAAAGAAATTTCTGTGATGATGGAAATGCTCTGTATGTGTGCTGTCTAATAAAACAGCCACTATCCACATGGTTATTGAATACCTGAAATGTGACTGTGAGACTGAAAAACTAATTTTTTTTTTAAAGATTTTATTTATTTATTCGTGAGAGACAGAGACAGAGAGAGAGGCAGAGGGAGAAGCAGGCTCCCAAGGAGCAGGGAGCCCGATGCGGGACTCGATCCCAGGACCCCAGGACCATGACCTGAGCCGAAGGCAGACGCTTAACCATCTGAGCCACCCAGGCGCCCTGAAAAACTAATTTTTTAAAAAAAGGCTTTATTGAGGAATTATTTACATACAATAAACAAGGTAGCCACAATTAACATTTCCTGTAGTATTTATTCCTTTGTGTAAATTCATATTTTCAAGTAGTATCATTTTTTTTCTGCCTGAATTTTTCCTGTAACATTTCTTGTAGTGTGCACCTGCTGGTGGTGGTGAATTGTTTCAGGTTTTGTGTATCTGAAAAGTCTTCCTCTTAGCTTCATTTTTATATATTTTTTTGTTTTTACTGAATATTGAATTCTAGGTTGGCAGTGTTATCTTTTCAGTATTTAAAAATATGCTTTTAAAAATGCTCCACTTTCTTCTCACTGGCATTATCTCCAAGAAGAAATATGTCTCTTTTTCCCCCATCATCCTTATCCTCTGTATGTAATGTAACATTTTCTGTTTATCACTTATATCGAGTCATTTGATTGTGATGTACATTGGTCTAATTTTCATCTGGTTTCTTGTGCTTGGGGTTCATTGAGCTTCATGGAACTGTGAGTTGACCAAATTTGGAAAAATTTTAGCCATTATATTTTTTAAAAATATAAAAATTTTGAAAAAATTTTTCTGTCCCTCCTTTTCAAGTTTTAACATGAGCTACATTTCACTGATGTTCTGTTTCTTCTTCTTTTTTTAATTATCTTTTATTTCTGTTTCCGTTTGGATAGTTTCTATTGCTACTTCTTAAAGGCCAATAATATTTTCTTCTGCAATATGTAATCAATCTTTTATCCCATCTAGTATAATTTTCATTTGCTCATTAGTTTTTTTATACCTTCCATGTTTCCATTTAACTTTTTGAACCTAGAGAATGCAGTTACAATAATTGGTGTAATGTCTTTTAATTCTAACATTAATGTCAGTTCTGAGTCAGTTTCAATTTGTTAATGTTTTTCTGCTTCTTTGCATGCCCAGTGATTTTTTTTATCAGTTATTGGATATTTTAAATTTTAAATTGTAGCCTTCTGGGTTTTAAAAAATTCCTATAAATATTCTTGAGCTTTGTTCTGGGATGCAGTTAAGTTACTTGTAAGTAGTTTGATCCTTTAGTTCTGGTTTTAGTATTTACTGCGTATGAGTGGAAGAGTGCTCAGCTTAGAGCTAACTATCCCCAGCTACTGAAACGAAACCCTTCAGTACCGTCTAACTGCTCAGACTGCTGGTGAGAACACAGAAATTACTCAGCTCTGTGCCAGAATCAGGGAGTGTTACTGCTAGTTTTTTCAGGTGGGAATTTTTTTTGAGGGAGGAGGCTGCTTTAAATAGTTTTATCAAATGCATACAATCATTAATCAGTACTAGCTGAATAGGAATACTTGAGGGAATAATCTGCATGTCTTTGGATTTCTATCTCTGTGCAGTTGCCTCTTCTCTAGTACCTGTCCTGCAAACGGAGATGCCTTGCTATCCCCAGCTCCATGTCCTCAACTGAGGGAGTCTGTCTGACTCTACATGGGTTCCTCAACACTAGAAATTTTCTCAGGGAAATAAACTGGAGCATTTATGGGGCTCACCTCCATCTCAGAGATCTCTGTTTTTTATGGCTTGGTTTCCATTATCTTAAAAGCTGTTTTTCATAGATTTTGTCAGTTTTTTGGTTGTTTGGTTGCTCAGGTGGAAAGGTAAATCGAGTGCCTATGTTCTATCTTGATCAGAAATGGAAGTCAAGAATTGGATTTCTAATTTAATTTAAGTTAATTTATTTTATTTAAGTTTAACTTTGTTTAAATTTAAATAGTAATAGTTGTTCATAGCTGCCCTTATGGATAATAGTTCAGAAGCCATAGCTACCAACTACCCATCCCAAACCAATAACAAAACTTGTTATGCAGTAGTTTCAGTAGACATCAAAGGTACAAAGCATCGTCCCTTTAAAATATGTCTTTAGGGTGTGCCTGGGTGGCTCAGTCAGTTAAGAATCTGCCTTCAACTCAGGTCACAATTACAGGGTCATGGGATTGAGCCCTGCATCAGGCTCCTTGCTCAGCAGGGAGTCTGCTTCCCTTCAACCCCATGCTCTCTCTCTCTCTCTCAAATAAATAAATAAAATCTTTAAATAAGTAAGTAAATAAATAAAAATATGTCTTTAGGACTAGTAAGGGTCCTTAAAATGTTGTAGATTTCATAGTATAGACTGACCTTAGTTGATATCTGTCACTTTTAATACTACACTGTAATCAAGAATGACCCAGTTTTTTAAAAAAAATGTTTTTGAGTTATTTGACACACAATGCTACATTAGTTTCAGGTATACAGCATAGTGATTCAGCTTCTTTATATGTTAAGCTGTGCTCACCACAAGTGCAGTTACCATCTGTCAGCACACAGTGCTATTACAATATCAGTAAGTATATCCCCTATGTGGTGACTTTTGCTCACATGACTTATTCATTGCATAACTAGAACCCTGTATCTGTCACTCCTCCTCACCAGATTGCTCATTGCCCCATTCCCCCCTCCCCTCTGGCAACCATCAGTTTATTCTCTGTTTTTATACATGGAAAGACCCAGTTTTTTGAATGCAATATGCAATTTGGATGGACCTCCCTAAGAAAAAGACCATAAACTGAAAACAAAAATTAGGTTTAAAAGTAAATATTTGTTTAAAATTAGAAATAAAGAAAGAAAATTAAAATTAGAAATGAATTATTACAAATTATAAAGTTAAAAAAGTTGACAGATACCACAGACATCATATAAACCAGAAAGTTAACATAGTATGTATATTAATTGTCTTATACAACTCTATGATACCTTTAATTTTTACGTCTTTGACTGCATACTCTTTAGAGATAATTTCTCTTCACCTGACATAATTTTCTAATATTTTCAATATAGAGAAAGTAGAAAAATAATTCAGTCTTTCCTTTAGAGTGTTTGATTTAAATTTGTTACTTGTTATTGAAATATTAGAAAAGTTCTTTTGGGTTCACAACTCATGATTTGTAATGTTCTATAAATTTTTAGGATTGTTTTCAAATTTTAGAAAACCTCTGTCAAGTTTCCTTGATATAATGAGCTACAAGACTTCAGGGCATTAAAAGAGTTTTTGTGCTGTAATTAATATTAAATACTACTTGAACTGAGGTGTTGTAAATTAGTTTGCTCTCAATGTCCTCATTGTAGAGACATAAGTGTTATGGTATCTCTAGTGAGGTTAATATATCATGGGTGGCAGAATCAAACTTCCATTCTCATTAGGCATCAATGAGAATTGAATCATCTATTTAAAATTTTACACATCCTATGATTGTCTCCATACTTTTATAAACATTTCTCCCTCGTTACCCATATCCTTCTGGTGCCAGGCATTATGCCACATATCCATCCATATGTGCTGTGTCTTCCATCCTGCTTCTTTGTGTCATGATGCCAATCGATTTAGGACAGGGGTGATAGGAGTATTTCTCGATGCCACTCTTACACTTAGATGGCCATCAGTAACCAAATTATATGCAGTTGTGACTGCAGAATATATTTCACTGATATCAAACTAAAGGTATTCTCTCCTTGACTTCTTGGTTGAGTCCTCCAAATGCCTGTGATTTTCTAATGTCAACTAATTCAGTGGAGGTATGATGAAGGGGAAATCAGAATAGAAGAAGACAATAGTTTATTCCTTGCAATTAAGATACCTTTTCGGTTTTTACAAAAAAAAAAAAAATGACCACAGAAAAACATCACTAAGGTCCCTCTCATGTCTTTGATGTTGTTTGTTCAAATGAAAAGGCCTGAAACTTAAACTTCATTGGCTTCAAAGGAAATCAAGCTCTGAAGAATACAGTCTATTTTCTTCCATTTTTTTTGCCCTGTTCTTCTCAATGGGCTTCCATATAAGTGTTGCATGACAAATTCATTCAGTCATCTGCTTAATTTGTATCCATTCTTCTAAGTCCTTTTCCCTCCATCCATTCTAATGCAACTACCATAGCAACGTTATAATACTGCATATCCTACATTCCTTTTTCTTGATTAGATCTGTTAAAGATTACATATTTCCTATAAAATAATTTATAAATCTTTTGCGTGAAATTCAAACCTCTTCCGTTCAAAACTCCTCTTCCTTCTTCCACAGCTTCCTTGTGCAAAACCACTGCTCCAGTGTTAATCTTCTCATTAATCCTGGAACACTCTCTTTGCTTTCCTTTACCATAGAATCTTTGCTCAGGTGTACTTGTCCCTTAAATTACAATTTAATAACCCAATATTCTTGAGACCATCCCGAATCAAGCCTTTTAGGAAAGTAATTTCTCCTTCCTCCTAACTCCTATGGTATGTATTGACCACACCAGTCATTTTTCATTAAGCATAGATGTTACTTACAGTTTGAACAATATGAGATTTTTCTCTAACACAAGTTTATAACTCTCTTAGTATTAATAGTTAACTATTTGCGGTCTGTGATTGCTAATGGTAATCTAATACTACATAACAACTTTATGTTATTAAATAATAACATGTTGGTACTTTTCTTATGTGCTTCTAAATCTCTTTTAAATAAACATTTGGTTTTTTAGAGTATTGATGAAGAATAAAAAGGCAATAATAGCATTCATCTAATGCCTTATCTTTTTTTAAAAGATTTATTTTAGAGAAAGAGTGCAGGATATGGGGTGGGGGGCGGCAGAAGGAGAGGGAGAGAATCTTAAGCAAGACTCCACTCTGAGCTCGGAGCCTGACGCTGGGCTCCATCCCACACCCTGAGATCACAACCTGAACCGAAACCAAGTCAGACATTTAGCCAACTGCACCCGCCCAGACACCCCAATTAATGCCTTATCTATTGATCTTTGAAATCACATCGAAGAGAAAAAAACAGTAAAAATAATGCTTCTGAAAGATATTGTTGAAATTAATTCAATTATTTTCACCTCAATAATGGATTGGCACCTGACATTCAACAGTTGGAGGTAAAATAAAAATTGTATAGTAAAATCACCCCTAAGCATACTTTAAATTCTTCATAAATGTGTGTGTACATTAAAAATTTTTACAGTAATATGCATGTATAATTATAAAATACATAGGTAACTAGGAAGCATACACTAGAATACATATGTAAATATTTTATAGTATTTTTAATTATATAAAGTAGTTATTTACTGACAGCTAAATTTATGTAAACTGGGTAGCATCAGAAGCAAATCATTTGAGAGGCAGATCTGCATAAGTTAAAAAGTAAAATTCAGGAGATCATCTCTGGGTTTGATACCTGGTCCTATTGATGTCTTGTGACTTTTACCAAGTTGCTTTAATGTTCTGCAACTCGATTCACTCATCTATCCATTGGAGATAGTAATAGTCTCCTATTTAATTGTATTGTTATAAGTACAGTGTTGCCAAATGTGCTTAGATCTGTGGGTTTGGTATACAGTTGGAATTCACTAGTGTTAATCATGATAACATTCTAGAGTACTCCCTAAGTGTTAAGTTAGTATTGTTATTAGACAAGAAATACTATTAGAAATTTAAATAAGGCAAGATATTTGGATTCACAGTCAGAGAGATAAAACAAAGGAAAAAATAAAGAGGAAGTTTATGCTGTCAATTTATGTGCCACCAGTTAAATGAAATTCAACTTCAGAATGATAGCTGAAAATTCATATTTGCTTGATTTTTCACATATACTCTTTTATTCCTTATTTTTCTCAAAACAAAAGACAAGTTTGGTTCTGTGTATCAAATATATTTAATACACAAACAAAAAGAAAAGAAATAAAACAGATATAAAACCATACTGGAAGCAAAATTAAAGGTAAGGAAGGACATTTTATGACAAAATGATCAATACAAAAGGGTATCACAATTCTAAATACATATGCAAACATCAACATAACTTTAAAATATATAAAAAAAGATTGATAAAACAGAAAAATAGACAAGTCCACAATCACAATGGAATATTTAAAACATCTTTCCAATATCTAATAGAATAAACAGATTAAGATATAGTAAAAATATAAAAGATTTGAACAATAGAATCATAAATTTGACCTACTAACATCATAGAATATTGACCATATAATGGGCCATAAAGAAAATCTCATCACATTTTTTTCATGATTTTTGTAAATTTTTATTTACATACCAGTTAGTTAACATACAGTCTAGTATTAGTTTCAAGGGTAGAATATAGTGATTTAACACTTCCATACAACACCCGGTGCTCATCACAAGTGCACTTCTTAATCCCCATCACCTATTTAACCCATCCCCCTACTCACCTCCTCCTTGGTAACCATCAATTTGTTCTCTGTATTTAAGAGTCTGTTTCTTGGTTTGCTTCTCTCCCTCTTTTTTTTCCCCTTGGCTTATTTGTTTTGTTTCTTAAATTCCACATTTGAGTGAAATTATACAGTATTTGTCTTTCTCTGACTAACTTATTTCACTTAACGTTATACTCTGGCTCCATCCATATCATTGCAAATGGCAAGATTTCATTCTCAGCCACCTCAGTCAATAGTTGAGTAATATTCTATTGTATATATGGGGTGCCTGGGTGGCTCAGTCGTTAAGCGTCTGCCTTCGGCTCAGGTCATGATCCCAGGGTCCTGGGATCGAGCCCTGCATCGGGCTCCCTGCTCCGCGGGAAGCCTGCTTCTCCCTCTCCCACTCTGCCAGCTTGTGTTCCCTCTCTCACTGTGTCTCTCTCTGTCAAAAAATAAATAAAAATCTTAAAAAAAAAAAAATTCTATTGTATATATACCCCACCTTTTCTTTATCCATTCATCAATCAACGGACATTTGGGCTGTTTCCATAATTTGGCTATTGTTGATAATGCTGCTATAAATATTGGGGCATATGTAACCCTTTGAATTAGCATTTTTACATTCTTCAGGTAAATACCTAGTAGTACAGTTGCTGGATCATAGGGTAGTTCTATTTTTAATTTTTTGAGGAACCTCCATACTGCTTTCCACAGTGGCTGCACTAGTTTGCATTCCCACCAACAGTGTAAGTGGGTTCCTCTTTCTCTACATCCTCAGCAACACTTGTTTTTTCTTATGTTGTTGATTTTAGCCATTCTGACAGATATGAGGTGATATCTCATTGTAGTTTTGGTTTGTATTTCCCTGATGATGAGTGATGTTGAGCATCTTTTTAGGTGTCTGGTAGCCATCTGTACATCTTCTTTGGAAAAATGTCTATTCATGTCTTCTGCCCATTTTTTAATTGGATTATTTGTTTTGGGGTGTTGAGTTTGATAAGTTCTTTATATATTTTGGATACTAAACTCATCAAATTTTCAAAGGTTAGATTTATTGAGAGTACATCTTTAGATCACAACAAAATTAAACAAGAAAACAACTTTTTTGAATTTTTTTTTTTTTGAACCACACTTCAATTTATTGGCATTGTCAATCTAGAACAAGACAAGGATTTTTTTCCATGCAGGGAGATCGTTTTCAATCTGCCATAACATGTACCCACACATCTTCACCTCGGAAAATGTAGCATTTCAAGCTTTAGTCAGGGTAGATTACTCCTTTTTCACTTTCACAATTTTTACGGTGCTGCCGGAAGTCTTCTCAGCATTTGCTTTGAACTCTGCCTTCAGTGCATCTCTCACTGCTTTTGCACAGATCTGGGAGTATCGGATATAGCTGAGTCCAGCCTGTCGCCAATATGCCACCATGATGTCGCGAGAGCGGATGCGTCGAGTCGAATTGCGAGGACGCCTCAATGTTGGCTCGGCGCATGGCCCAGCGGCAGGAAGGTCCGAAATTTTTTTCTTCCAAGTTTTTATTTAAATGCCAGTTAGTTAACATACAGTGTAATATTAGTTTCAGGTGTAGGATTTAGTGGTTCATCACTTACATACAACACCCAGTGCTCATCACAACCAGTGCCCTCCTTCATACCCATCACCCATTTAACCCATCCACCTGCCCACTGCTCCTCCAGCCACTCTCAGTTTGTTCTCTATAGTTACAAGTCTGTTTTATGGTTTTCCTATCTCTTTTCTCCCCCTATGTTCATCTGTTACATTTCTTAAATTCCTCATATAAGTGAAATCATATATTTGTCTTTGTAAGAAATCAATTTAAAAGATAACTAGAAAAACCCCAAGTTCCCAGAAATCGACACTTCCTCAGATTATTTTATTTTAAAAATTAAAGTGGGACTTAAGCTGTTTCAGTGTGAATTCACTAAGCTTAGTAGGAGAGATTAAGAGATGGACTCACACATATCCAGTTGCCTGATTTATGACGAAAGTCAGAGTAAAGCAGTACGGTAGGGAAGAGACGGTATTTTCAGTAAACAGTGCCAGAACAGTTGGATTGCCATATTTTAAAAATGTATCTGTTGCCCTTTATTATACCATACACAAAAGTCAAATGCAGTCTTAAATGTGAAAGAGAAAATAATGCTTTTAGAGGAAAGTATCATTGTATCCTAGGAGTAGGCAAGGAATCCTTAAATAGGACACAAAATGCACTAAACCAAGTAGAAAAAAATTGAAAATTTGTTCTATTTTAAAATTTAAAAAATGTCTTTTCTTCTTTTATTTTTTTAAAGATTTTATTTATTTGACAGAGAGACACAGTGAGAGAGAGAACACAAGCAGGGGGAGTGGGAGAGGGGGAAGCAGGCTTCCCGCTGAGCAGGGAGCCCGATGTAGGGCTCCATCCCAGGACCCTGGGATCATGACCTGAGGCCAAAGGCAGACGCTTAACAACTGAGCCACCCAGACGCCCCAAAATGTCTTTTCTTCTTAAGCTCCAAACATTTTCTTTTTTTCCATTGCAATTGTTATATCCTGTGACATTTACAAGGACAGGTTCTGCTTTAGTTAGAGCAATAAACATGCAAGAGGACTTAGTGACCCAGAATTCTTTTCTGCTTAAACATGTCAATGAATTCAGCATGAATTTGTGATTTGAACCCTCTGGAAAAGTGTCCAGCTTCAAAAGCAGGCTACCTTTGTCAGTTGGACTCTTCAAGAATGTGTTTGAAAAAATGAGAGTCAAGCATAATTATGTAAGGAAAACATTTAATTGTTCAATTTAAAATGCAGAAATTCTGCCCATTAAAAAACACTAAGCAAAATGACAACCCACGGACTGAGAGAAGATATTTATAATAAATATGTCCAAGAATGTCTAAAGAATATAAAAAGAATTCCTACAATAAGTAGAAAGCAGATAGGTCAATAGAAAATATATATACACAAAAAAACTTGAATGAAAAATTCACCAAAGAGGGTATCTAAATGACCAATCGCTACCTGAAAGTCGCTCAACTTCATTTGTCCTCAGGAAAATGCATATTAAAACCCCAGAGAATTACTGCTCTGTGTTCAATAGAATGGCTAAAATTACACAGATTGAAAACATCAAGTGTGTTGAGGATTTGGAGCAATTTATACACTGCTGATGGGAACACCAATTAGCATAATCCTTGCAGAAAACTCTCTGATGCTACCTGTTACACCTAAACATATTCATCCATTCTGCTACCGTTCCACCCCTAGGTATGTACTCCTCAGAAGTGAGGACATGTCTTTGTCAAAAACCTCATAACAGCAGCCCTATTTCTATTGCCTCCTAACTAGAATCTATTCAGATGCCCACTAACAAGCACACAAATAAAATGTGGTATATTCAAATAATTGAATATTACACAGCAATAAGAATTAGTAATCTGAAATTAAACCCAACAGTGCAGTTGAATAACAAACATAATTTTTAGTGAAAAGCTCTACACACTAAAAAGTAAATATGTTTCAATTTATGTAAAGTACAAAACAGACAAATGGATTCCATGTTCTTAGAGATTAGGACAGTGGTCCCCCTCTGTGTGGTGAGGGAGAGGCTGGGAGGGGCTGACCCAACGGGACAACTGGGGCTTCCCGGAGAACTAGTGCTGTTCAATGTCCTCAGCTTGGCGCCGGTTCCATTCCTGTCTCCACATTCTCAATATTCACCAACCCATTTGCTTATATGTTCTTTATGCATATTATAAATCAATATAAAGTTTAAAAACTCAGTGTTCAAATTTCTTGATTTTTGAATTAATAAATGCATTTATGACCAAGGAGCGTGATCCTGTTGCTTCACACACGTATATAACAATCCCTTAAAGGAATAATTTCCTGGACTGTGGGAAAAGCAGGCCAGCACTACATTCTTGGCAAGGTTTACTCACATTGTCTGGGTCTTGTTTGTGAAAGCATTGACTCACTTCAGGTTCTGTAAATGATTTTTAAAAGAGCTTCTATTATTTTCTCTTTTGAGGGTTTATGAAATCCAGAGGATATCACCAGTTACTGCTTTGCACATTCCGAGAACTTGAACGGGCTCCAGCGGAGGACATGCCTGAGTTTAAAAAAACAAATCAAAAGCAGGTCACAGCATTAACATTCAGTGGAAACGCAGGGAGAATCAGATCCAAACTCTGGCAATGCTGGGGCTTGAGGTTGATTTTTCTCTTTTACCTTGCAAAAGTTTCTGATGGGCGGAGCATCTAGTAATCCCTTTAATTCCCGAGCTGTGTTTCAATTTCCTTTTGAGCAAGTGCTTTCCTGCACTAATCACATTTTTTAGAGGAAGAGAATTTGACATAGTGTGAGCACCGTCAGGTATTAAATGTACTCCTAAAAGATCCTCAAAATGAGATTTCCAGGGGAGATCGTTTGGCTTATATTGTGGACTGTTTGTGTGGCTAAAGGTAAGAGTAAAAAAAGGAAGCCTTTTTTCTATATTATAAAACATTTGCTAATATGCTTTTCACAGGAATTTGGTCTAGAAAATGTGATTTAATTATTGTTCTGTAGCTTCGTGTGTGAGTGGCTTTAGACATTGTTAAGTTTAAAAAATGTAAGTAGCTTATTTAAATCGTGATTATTTATCATGATTTTATTTAATGAAAAAATTCAAAAACTGTTTTTTTTAAAGATTTTATTTATTCATGTGAGATAGAGAGAAACAGAGAGACAGAGAGAGGACAAGGAGCAGAAGAGGGAGAGGGAGAAGCAGACTCCCTGCTGAGCTGGAGCACCCCCCCCCCCACCTCAGCTCCTGGGTCTCCATCCCTAGACCTGGATCTCATGACCTAAGCCAAAGGCAGACACTTAACCATCTGAACCACCCAGGTGCCCCTCAAAAAATGTTTTAATAAACATTTTGAAGACTGTAACATATCATAATAATTTCCCTTGAAATTATCATAATTTATATTTTTTTGCTTAGAATTTTCACCAAAATGTTTTGTGTGAAAGTATTAAGAAGCATATGAACATATATAGAACCAGAACAGAAATTACTAGAAGTCTTCAAATCATCTAATGATTGAATTTATTTCAGATATAGATGTTAACTCTCTCTAAAGAAAATTCCATTTATCGTTTACAAATGATATTGCCACAGCCTTAGAAGTCTTGTAGAGAAGCAAGCATTACTTGTATCATTAGAATGAAAATATCACATAAATTTGAAAAAACCGAACATGCAATGTTTGTAACATCTAAGTTATTCTAGAAGATCAGTCTTTAGGAGTAGCAAATATGCATGTATAAGTTTTCTTTCTGGTATCAGTAAGACAATTACTAGATTTATATTAAATTTAATTCTAACCCTACTTCTCAATAAATTAAAAAGTTTCTTTGGAGGAAATGTGGTTTCTAATTCATGATAGGTAACTAGTTATGTGATAATATCTGACTGACATTTTTAAACCAAATCAGTTAGTTACCTATCATTCTTAAATTTCCAAATCTTTTCACTAAGTCAACAAGTTTTGATTGAATGCTTACTTCATGTCAGCCTCTAAGCACTGAGAAATGTCAGCAAATAACATAAAATCTCTCTCCTTGAGCGTCTCTCAATCTACAAAATAAAGGTAGATATCTCTTTAATTATATCCTTTAAGGTTTATTCAAATGCATTTAATTTTTTTCTGGGACAGAGCCTTTTTTCAGTTTTGCTTCTAATATGCTACTGCTTGTATTTTAGCGTGGAAACTTCATATCCAGCCACCTTTTAAACTAGGTATTCCATCATTTCCTTGCACACATAAATATTACAGTTCATATTCAAAAGTAAAATATTATTGTATTGGCAAAGAGTTCCAGAACCCTGTTAATGTTACCAATCATAGCAAACATCTTTTTCTTTCTTTCTTTCTTTCTTTTTTTAGATTTTATTTATTTATTTGACAAACAGAGAGAGAGAGCACAAGCAGGGGGACTGGCAGAGGGAGAGGGAGAAGCAGACTCCCCGCTAAGCAGGGAGCCCAATGTGGGACTCAGTCCCAGGACCTTGGGATCATGACCTGAGCCAAAGGCAGATGCTTAACCAACTGAGCCTCCCAGGTGCCCTGCAAACATCTTTTTCTTTACATAAGTGTTTTTTGTCTTTTCTTTAAGAGAAATACTTTCAGTGTCTCAAAATTTACATATTGTTTGCTGAGGCTTTATGTAGATATCATTTGTCATGTAAGGAAGATTTGTTTTATTTCTAGTTCATGTTTAAAACTCAAGAATTGAGGCCAAGTTTAATTAAACTGTTTAAGTGATTACAAAGTGGAATTTGAATTAAAATTGGGTGCTACAAAGTATGTAATAAAAATTAAATCATAGCCATTTAAACTCCTTATGTAATTGATTCCAGCTGACTCATTTCATCTGTATTTTATATTTCATCAAAATGTGTTTAAACATAATATCAGTTTCTGCTGGTTGAATACTGGTTTGAATATTTTCACAATCCGCTTTATTCAACCAGGCTTGACGTTGTAGCATTTCATAAATGGCCTCTGCTCTGTTTAAAGTGAACATTCCTCAAAAAATGTTACTCACCACTAAAGAGGAATAACAGCCGATAGGAAGAATTTATTGGCCCAAGTTTCTCCGAGACCAACTAGTACCTTTTTAATGCGATAGGTTCTCTGCATTCCCATTCCATTTGTATAGAAACATGAGTTGCTTCCTTATAAAACATCGTGTTTGCAGGAGTCCCCATAGGCTACTAAGAATCTGGTCAGATTTAGAGGAAAAAGTTGAGAGTAACAGTCCCTCAAACATACCACATACTCTTTGAAATTAGCGACAGCCCAGAAATTCCTGGCTGATAAATGTGAATAAATTAAAACCTACTGAAACATGTCCAAGTACACACTAACTATTTTTGTGTGGAGAGATATATATGTTATCTAATTCTGGATGTTTAAAGGGCAAAAAAGTTCTTTCAGGACTTAAAATATATATCAAAGCTAGAGAGATTCTCTTCTATCAGAAAGTGGAGGAAAAAAATTTATATATTGTTTCAAGTACAAGATGGTTCCAAATTTGAGTTAACCCTAAAATGGAAACAATAATTGATATTATAAATCATAAGAATTAATTATAAAATACATTCTTTTATGAGGATATATGTGAATGTAATACATAGTTACCTAATCCAGAAAATTTAGGGTAGTAGTTTTTAATCCAAAATTCTATGTTTCAATTCCAATATCATAAATAAGAATTCTCCTTCTCCCTTCACCCAAACCCCACATTTTCCGAGATAGTTTTGTGGTGTTTGCCTATATGTTGTGATTTAAAGTTGTGCAATGACCCAACCGCCTTCAATATCCTCCCTTGTTCAAAAATGTTTTACATGTCAATATCACCAGATTGAACAAACCTGAGGTTAATGTGGAATGACAAATACTCTGAATAAATACTTTAGAAGAGTTAAAGCGAATATTATTCACTGCAATTCGCTGTGATTATTGTAAGTTGATAGCTTCTCTGTAGCCATTTTAGTCAGGAAAGGTAGAATGGGATGATGAGGGTGAAGAACTGGACTAAGCAAGTCTGGGACGTGGGTTATTCCTGGGGAGGAGAGGTCTGATGGGGAAGCACGCCGGGGAGCCCCATGAGAAGGGTCAGAGCAGATGCCCCCGGAATGTCATGAGAGGGAGAGGTCTGCCAAAGCAAGCCTTGTTTATTTTAAGTGTAGGCATATCCGGAGAATGAACATGCTACTCTCTGCCTGCATGTAATGTTCGCCTAGAACTGAATTATTAAGTATTGCTGAAATTATTCTTAGCTAGAAGTAAGTTCCCAATGACACACAAATTAGTAGAGTCTTCATTTCTGGCCTTTGATTGCTAGGGCTTGAGCCAAAGTCTAAATTGATCCACTTTTCTTTGTTCAACCCCTGATGTTCGGCAGCCTTTGCACTTTTCCTTCTTCCCAGCAATGCCTCCCACCTCCTCACCCCACACACCATCCCCCACCTGCCCAGGCCTGTGAGATTCTTGCGAACCAATCTCTCCTGTGCTTACTTTACCCATTTAACTTTAACTAGTTTCAGAATATGGTGCATAAAAAGGACATGAAGTAATTGGAGGGGGGGAGTGTTAACATTTCAGCTTAAAATTATAAGGAAACATTATAAAAATGACTCAGAGAAATTAAAGTAATAGAACAGAAAAAAATCACAAAAATAACAGGAGGATAGGGGTAAAAAGATTTGACAGAGCACTCTTCTTTTGACATTTTAACTGAAAGCACCAAGTTTCTCAAACTTTGTTGACCAAAAATGTAATAGACAGAATAGTGGTTAATGAAACATTCACTTCATAGACTTCCAAAAGTTTTATATTTTGAACTAAACTAAAATGATTCCTGACTTCAAAATTATAATATAAATTCAAACTTCGGATACGTGGACTAGATGTACAATGGAATTACAGATATCAGAGTTTCTTGGATTCATGCAATAGAGCTTTAAGATCATGAAACATACTAGATGTACAATGGAATTACAGATATCAGTTTCTTGGGTTCATGCAATAGAGCTTTAAGATCATGGAACATTTGTTCCCAAGTCTTATCTTTTATATTTGCTACCATCCACTATGCTCTTTCCAGAGGTTGCCTATAATCTGCAGATATAATGGAAAGACTCCAGGAGAGTTCCCTAGTCATCCATTCATTTTTTTCACTCATTTCTTTGTTCATCCAATGATAATTTTTTGAGTAACTGTTAAGTGCCAGGCCCTATGACTAGCATTTTCCAAAAGGCCATTTACTGGGGAAAAAAAAGGAATGATTACTATATTTTATTAACATATTGAATTTTGTCATATAAAGTACTGTGATGAAGATAAGCAAAAGAGAGACTATAGGATCATTTAGAGGAGGCAAGAAACCCAAATAGGAAGGAGAGGATGGAGTGGGATAGGGTTGAGGAGTTGATTTGTAAGAGCTGGAATGAAGACAGAGAAATAGGTCGGGGTCACGATGGCATCTTGGATAGGCTTTGAAGGTTGAATAGGTGTTAACCAGATAAGGATGACAGGGAGGAGGACATTTAAGACTGAGGAAACATCAATTGGTATACAAAAGACTCTCAGTAGATCGATAAAAATGGAGGTTTGAAATCGGCCCCCACATTTCTCAATCTTCCATCAATGGCATTTCCACAAGTGCTAGAGGTGAAATTGGGTACAGTGTGTGTTGTTTTTCTTCTTTTTCTTTTTTAATTCTTATCCTCAAGATTGTCATGAGAATTATTCAGATGCTAAATCATTCCTGCTACAGAGTTTTCAAAGGTCCTCAATTAAAGTCATCCTCTGACTCAGGTCCTTTTTATAGCAACCAGTCAGTATATCCTAACAATTTAGGGAGAAGAGGGCAAGATGGTGGAGGACTGGGGGACTCTGTTTCAACCGGTCCCCTGAATTTAGCTGGATATCTACCAAGCCCGTCTGAACACCCACAAAATCAGCCTGACACATAAGAGTATACGTCCTGGATCTCTAGGGGGCAGAGGATCTTCAGTGGAGAGGTACAAAGGATGGAGTTGTGATTGTGGGGACAGATTATCAGAGGATAAACAGAAGGGGGAGGGGGCCATCAGAAGTTAGCCCCTGGAAAGTAATACCCCAGTGCAAAAAACATCCTGCACCTAGGGACCAGCGATAGCTTGCAGAGCGGTGGTGGTGGGATGGGAAGGGCCTGATAACAGCGCCTGAACAGAATCCAGGAGCTTAAAGGCCAAACCCTGAGACCAGGGCAGCCCCTTGTGCGGACCTGTGCCTGCGGACCTGGGGGGCTGGCCCTCACGCAGCTGTGGCTGCCACGGTAGCCGCCACCCGCACCCGCCCGGACGGGATCGCTTGTGGTTTTGGAGGCACAGAGGGCAGAGTCAAGCAGGGCCTGGGTCAACCGCTGAGAGGATCCCTGGGGATGTGCACCTCCTGTGGGAGGCTGCAGTGAAAGCAGGGCTTACAGAGAGCAAGACTGTGTGTTCTGTAGGGTTCAGAGAGGAGCAGACTGTGGCTTCTCTCCTCTGGGGCGGAGGTCTGGGTGCGGACATTTTCCTTTGCCCTGACCCTCCAAGAAGGTGTGAAAAGGAGCCAGAGAACAAAACCTCCAGAGAAAAGCTCCAAAAAACTGGTTTCCATGGAGCCCAGCCCCTTCAGAGGGGGCAGGGCAACTCCACCCAAGCAGGACTGACTGAAAAACAACACTGCAGGCCCCTCGCCCAGAAGATAAGCTGGAGGAACAAGAGGACAACAACCCTAGGGTCCCCATAAAACTGTAAAACCCCAACACCAGGGGAAAGTTAGTATATTAAGCTCCTGATGTTGCCTCAAGGCTTGTGTATTTCTTAGATACAACTTTTTTATTCTTTCTCATGTTTTTTCTGTTTCTTCCTTTTCCTACTATCATTTCAACTAGATGTTTAATACAACATATTCCATAACTTTTTAACTCCTGTTTCACACCTATACTTTTTTTCTTTTTCTTTTTTCTATATATATAGATATAAGCTTCAATGTAGTCCTTTTTTCCCTATTCAATACTACCAGTTTCAATTACCCTGTAATTCTGGGAAGTAGTGTTCTCTAACAAAGAGAACAAAATACACCCAGGAAGAACTGAAATACCCTACCCTGCCCACATTAAGAGATTATAACTCCCTCCTCCTTCCCCCCAGTTTTTTTAATTTAACTTTATAAATCTTATTCATGGGTTTTGGCTGTGTTTTCTTAGTGGTGGCTTCCAATCACTCCGAATTTTCCCAGGGTGCATCTTGCCTGGATTGTGGTTGATATTTTCAACTGTACATTCCCTTAACCACTCCTCAACAGAATGTCTAGGAGGAGGAACTCCCAACAAAGAAAAGAACCAGAGACAATGGCCTCTACCGCAGACCTAATGGATATGGATACAAGCAAGATGTTGGAAATAGACTTCAGGGTAACAGTTATGAAGACAATAGCTAGGCTGGAGAAAACTATTAATGGCAGCATAGATTCTCTAAGGGCAGAAATGAGAGCTCATCAGGCCAAACTTAAAAATGCTATCAATGAGATGCAATCTAAACTAGATACTCTTAACAGCTAGGGTAAACGAGGCAGAACGAATTAGTGATCTAGAAGACAAATTGATAGAAAGGAAGGAACAGGAGGAGCCTGGAACAAACAGCTTAAAATCCATAAAAACAGAATTAAAGAAATAAGTGATGCCATGAAACTTTCCAATGTCAGAATTGTTGGAATCCCTGTGGGGGTGGAGATAGAGAGAGAGGACTAGAAGATATATTTGAACAAACTGTAGCTGAGAACTTCCCTAACGTTGGGAATGAAACAAGCATTCATGTCCTAGAGGCAGAGAGGATCCCTCCCAAGATCAAGAACAGACCAACGCCCCAGCACGTAACAGTAAAACTCGAAAATCTTAGAACTAAGGAAATCATCTTAAGGGCAGTTAGGGGGAAGAGATTCCTTATGTACAGAGGGAGGAACATCAGAATAACATCAGACCTATCCACAGAGACCTGGCAAGACAGAAAGGGCTGGCAAGACATATTCAGGGTACTAAATGAGAAGAACATGCAGCCAAGAATACTTTATCCGGCAAAGCTGTCATTTAGAATGGATGGAGAGATAAAGAGCTTCCAGGACCGGCAGAAACTGAAAGAATATGTGACCCCTAAGCTGGCCCTGCAAGAAATATTAAGGGGGTTTCTATAAAAGGAGAAAGACCCCACAAGTGATATAGAACAGAAATTTACAGAGACAATCTATAGAAACAAGGACTTCACAGGCAACATGATGACAATAAAATCGTATCTTTCAATAAACACTCTCAACGTGAAGGCCTAAATGCTCCCGTAAAATGACACAGGGTTGCAGTTTGGATAAAAAGAAAGGACCCATCCATATGCTGCCTACAAGGGACTCATTTTGAACCTAAAGATACATATACTAACAATTTATTTTCAGGAGCTACCATTTTGACTTGAACAACAATTGGCATTAGGTATTAGCAATCCAAACACTACACATTCCAAGAAACTTGATTTCAGTGATGTATTCAAGCTGTATCCTGAGAGTAACTTGTTTCAACCCTAATTATGACATACTTGTATTCTGCCTGGTTTCTTATATCTATTTCCTTTTCTCCCATTTGCTTTTTATAATCCTGGAATTATCTTCATTGTCTTTACACTGTTAAAATTTCAAGAAAAAATTGCATAATCATACTTTAAAATTTTAAAAATATAATTTTATTTCTTGAAATGCTTTAGTAATGCAATATAATCTCTATCTGTTTTTTCTAGAGTTATTTTTCTTAAAACTTCATTTCAGGGCACCTGGATGGCTCAGTCAGTTAAGCAACCACCTCTTGACTTCAGCTCAAGTCATGATCTCATGGTCGTGGGATCAAGCCTGCATAGGGCTCCTCAATTAGCACAGAGTCTGCTTGAGATTCTCTCCACCCTCTGCCCCTTCCCCTACTTGTGTGTGTGCTCACACGCTGGCTTGCTCTGTCTCTCTCTTTCAAAATAAATAAATAGGGTGCCTGGGTGGTTCAGTCAGTTAAAGCATCTGCCTTTGGCTCGGGCCATGATCCCGGATACCTGGGATCGAGTCCCACATCAGGCTCTCTGCCCCCAGGGAGTTTGCTTCTCCATCTGCCATTCCCCCTGCTTGTGATCTCTCTCTCTCTCTCTCTCAAAAAAATAAATAAAATCTTAAAAAATAATAATAATAAACAAATAAAATCTTAAAAAATTAAAATAAAAAATAAAATAAAAACTTCATTGCAAGACATATTCAGAGTACTAAATGAGAAGAACATGCATCTAAGAATACTTTATCCAGAATGGATGGAGAGATAAAGAGCTTCCTGGACCAGCAGAAACTGAAAGAATATGTGACCACTAAGCTGACCCTGCAAGAAATATTAAGGGGTAAAAGAAGAAAGACCCCAAGAGTGATATAGAACAGAAATTTACAGAGACAGTCTGTAGAAACAAGAACTTCTTTTTTGAGAATGCGGTTTAACTGATCTTGAACACTTTTTTGTCAATTAAGACAAAAGTCATGTTGTAAGATTCGCCTAAATCCTGTTAGAATACAAGATAGTGAATCATTTAAATATTTTGTTATGACATGAGCTGATAATGCTCAGCATATTGAAGATTAGAACCAAAGTAGACAGGAGGTGAATTTGAGGTTAGAGGATCTGAGTATTAGTGAAAATCGGTCCATTCTGTAAAACAGGACGGAGATGGTCATTATTCTCAGGAAGTTTACATTCTGATGGCAGGATAGATGAAATCTTAGTAAACATAAAAATAATCATGAATCATGAACTGTGTTGGGAAGGAAGTAAAGTAGGGGCTGAGGGAAAATAACAGAGATGGGGTGGTGGGGTACAGAGCCTTTAGCTGGGCTGGTCTTAAGTGGGTCACTTTGAGGAAATAATATTTGAGCAGAGCCTGAAAGATGAGACAAAGGCAACCACCAAAAGTCTCTGGTGCAAGTGTTCCAGGAGAGAAAACAACCAAAAGACCTAAAGGAAAAAAATACATTTGAGATGCTCAACAAAATATGAACAAACCAGGGTGGCTTTGGCACAATGAGTACATGGTAGAGGAGACAAGATGATATCAGAGAGAATGGCAAGAGCCAGATAAGGGTTCCAAGGGCAAGGTAAGGAGTTTGGAATGTCTTACAAGTTAAAGGGAAAGTCACCGGAGAATTTTAAACACAGGAGTGGCATGACCAATTTTGCAAAAACTCCTGTGTAGCCCTGTGGAGGATGGAGTCTTGGAGACTAGTTAGCAGGCTGTTTCATAGTCAAGGTGGCAAATGATAATCAGAACTAAGATTTGGGAGATGGCAGTAGAAAGATGCACAAATGGAGTAGGGGGTGGTGATACCGTTTTCTTATTGTCAACAGATGCTGTTTAAAGTTCATGGGAAAAGTACCAGAATCTTAAGAATTACTTGATGTAAAAAGGGTAATCGATATGAGAACTCATTCTATAGTAAACATATATACACAGTAAATATTGTGAGAAGGTGGTAGGAAGATGATGTCAAAAAGATAGATCCTTGTCTTTTGTATCTGGTTGTTAAAAGCAATTAACTAAATTTGAAAAATCAAGAATTAATGGTATAAATGTATTATCTTGAAATATAACCTAAAAGAAATGCATTTGCCTCAGGCTAGCTAATGGACTGAACGTGTGTGTATGTGTGTGTATTGATTACTTTAATGTTTTGTGGATGGATTACTCCTTTTGTAGATTCATTACTTTTTAAAAAATAATTTAGGGGCATCTGGGAGGCCCAGCTGGTTAAGCGCCTTAGTCTTGGTTTTGGCTCAGATCATGATCCCAGGGTCCTGAGATCAAGCCCTGTGTGGGGTTCAGAGCTCAGCACAGTCAGCTTAAAACTCTCTCTTCCTCTGCCCCTCCCCCTCCCCATCTCTCCCCTCCTCCCCCATGCAAGGTTGCGCTCCTGTGCTCTTTCTCTCAAATAAATAAATCCTTTAAAAAATAATAATAATTTAAATTGAGTAAATTAATTGATAAAAAATACTTTATTACTCTTCCCTTGCATTAACTTAATAGGATAAGAACTAATTCTATCAAAATGTTAATACACTAGTGAAAAACAGTTTTGTATTCACAATATGGCATCTATGTTTGAAATTTTTTTCTTTTCTTTTTTTTATTATGTTATGTTAATCACCATACATTACATCATTAGTTTTTGACGTAGTGTTCCATGATTCATTGTTTGCATATAACACCCAGTGCTCCATGCAGTACGTGCCCTCTTTAATACCCATCACCAGGCTAACCCATCCTCCCACCCCCCTCCCCTCTGGAACTCTCAGTTTGTTTCTCAGAGTCCATAGTCTCTCATGGTTGAAATTTAACTAATTTATTTTTCCAGTAATCTGAATGCCATGAAGTGGATCTGAATTTCTAAACTGAAAAACACACATATTAGCCTGTAATTAAGCATAAAATTTTCATATGAAAACATGAACATTAAATTTAAAAACTAACAACTACCAAAAAATCTGGTTTTGGATGGGGGGGCAGAAATGTGGGGAGATGGGTTTTGTGTTGTTTTATGATAGGGCATGAGCCCCATCTAGTGGAGAAAAAGTATGTTTACTTAAACTCTAAAAATCAAAACTCTACAGTGGAATCATTTATTAAAAGTTCCCTAACATAAAGGTGCTAAAAATTTGCTAAAACTTCAAAGAAAAATTACTGTATATGAAATCCCACACAGGTATTATATACCACACAAAAATACAGCTTTATATGGAGCTTCTAAGAAATGTAAAACATTTTCATGATGGGTATGTTCCACGATGGGATTCAGCTCAGGTGATTATTAGCCCCTTGCCTTTTAAAAAGAAATTCTAGAATGGAATGTTAAATCATTGTCATAAAACCAAGTAAAGAAAAGAGTTTAGCAATGAAAGTAAAACTAATAAATATGTATGGTGATAAGTATCTTTGAACTTGTCATTTTTATTTTTTTATTTAAATTCAATTAGCCAACATATAGTACATCATTAGTTTCAGATGTAGTGTTCAGTGATTCATCAGTTACATATAACACCCAGTGCTCATCACATCACATGCCCTCCTTAATGCACATCACCCTGTTGCCCCATCCCCCCACCGACGTCCCCTTCCGCAACCTTTAGTTTGTTTCCCAGAGTCTCTCATGGTTTGTCTCCCTCTCTGATTCCTTCCCATTCAGTTTTCCCTCCCTTCCCCTATGATCCTCTGCACTATTTCTTATATTCCACATATGAGTGAAACCGTATGATAATTGTCTTTCTCTGATTGACATTTCACTTAGTGTAATACCCTCCAGTTCCATCCAGATCTATGTAAATGTTAGGAATTCATCCTTTCTGATGGTTGGGGTAATATTCCATTGTTTATGTGAACCACATCTTCTTTATCCATTCATCCGGGACATCTTGGCTCTTGGCTCCTTCCACAGTTTGGCTATTGTGGACATTGTTGCTATGAACATTGGGATGCATGTGCCCCTTCATTTCACTACATCTGTATTTTGGGGGTAAATGCCCAGTAGTGCAATTGCTGGGTCGTAGGGTAGCTCTATTTTTAACTATATACACACACATATATGCCACTTTTCTTTATGCATTCATCTGTCCATGGATATTTGGGCTTTTTCCATAATTCGGCTACTGTTGATAATGCTGCTATAAGTACTGGGGTGCATGTGTCCCTTCAAATCAGTATTTTTATATCCTTTGGGTAAATACCTAGTAGTGCAATGCCGAATTGTAGGGTAGTTCTATTTTTAATTTTTTGAGGAAACTCAATACTGTTTTCCACAGTGGCTGCACCAGTTTGCATTCCCACCAACAGTGCAAAAGGGTTCCCCTTTCTCCACATCTTCACCAACACCTGTTGTTTCCCATGTTAATTTTAGCCATTCTGACAGGTTTGAGGTGATATCTCATTGTAGTTTTGATTTGTATTTCCCTGATGATGAGTGATGTTGAACATCTTTTTAGGTGTCTGATAGCCATCTGTACATCTTCTAAGGAAAAATGTCTATTCATGTCTTCTGCCCATTTCTTAACTAGATTATTCATCTTTTGGGTATTGAATTTGGTAAGTTCTTTATATATTTTGGATGCTAACTCTTTATCAGATATGTTATTTGCAAATATCTTTTCCCATTCTGAAGGTTGCCTTTCAGTTCTGTTGATCGTTTCCTTCAATGAGCAGAAGCTTTTTATCTTGATGAAGTCCCAATGGTTCATTTTTTCTTTTGTTTCCCTTGCCTCCAGAGATGTGTCTAGTAAGAAGTTCCTAGGTCAAAGAAGTCAAAGAGGTTGCTGCCTGTGTTCTCCTCTAGGATTTTGGTGGTTTCCTGTCTCACATTTAGGTCTTCCATCCATTTTGAATTTATTTTTGTGTATGGTGTAATAAAGTGGTCCAGTTTTATTCTTTTGCTTGTGGCTGTCCAGTTTTCCAAACACCATTTGTTGAAGAGACATTTTTCCATTGGATATTCTTTCCTGCTTTGTCAAAGATTAGTTGGCCAGGGGCGCCTGGGTGGCTCAGTCGGTTAAGCGTCTGCCTTCGGCTCAGGTCATGATCCCAGGGTCCTGGGATCGAGCCCCGCATCGGGTTCCCTGCTCCGCGGGAAGCCTGCTTCTCCCTCTCCCACTCCCCCTGCTTGTGTTCCCTCTCTCGCTGTGTCTCTCTCTGTCAAAGAAATAAATAAAATCTTAAAAAAAAAAAAAGATTAGTTGGCCATATAGTTGTAGGTCCATTTCTGGGTTTTCTATTTTGTTCCATTGATTGATCTATGTATCTGTTTTTGTACCAGTACTAAACTGTATGGATGACTACAGGTTTGTAATATAGCTTGAAGTTCAGAATCATGATGCCTCTAGCTTTGCTTTTCTTTTTCAATATTCCTTTGGCTATTTGGGGTCTTTTGTGGTTTTATACAATTTTTAGAATAGTTTTTTTCTAGCTCTGTGAAAAATGCTGGTGATATTTTGATAGGGACTGCATTAAGTGTGTAGATTGCTTTGGGTAGTATAGACATCTTAACAATATTTGTTTTTCCAATCCATGAGCATGAAATGTTTTCTCATTTCTTTGTGTCATCTTCAGTTTCTTTCATCAGCATTCTATAGTTTTCAGAGTACAGATCTTTTACCTCTTTGGTTAGGTTTATTCTTAGGTATCAGATGGGTTTTGGTGCAGTTACAGATGGAATTGATTCTTTGATTTCTCTTTCTGCTACTTCATTATTGGTGTATAGAAATGCAACAGATTTCTGTATGTTGATTTTGTATCCTGCAACTTTGCTGAATTGTGTATCAGTTCTAACAATTTTTTAGTGGAGTTTTAAGGGTTTTCTACATAGAGTATCATGTCATCAGCAAATAGTGAAAGTTGACTTCTTCCTTCCCAATTTGGATGCCTTTTATTACTTTTTGTTGTCTGATTGCTGAGGCTAAGACTTCTAGTACTATGTTGAATAACAATGGTGAGAGTGGACATCCCTGTCTTGTTCCTGATGGTAGAGGAAAAGCTCTCAGTTTTTCCCCATTGAGAATTATAATAGCTGTTGGTGTTTTGTATATGGCCTTTATGATGTTGAGATACTTTCCCTCTGTCCCTACTTTGTTGAGGGTTTTTATCAAGAATAGCTACTGTACTTTGTCAAATGCTTATTCTGCATCAGTTGAGAGAATAATGTGGTTCTTATTCTTTCTTTTATCAATGTGGTGTATCATGTTGATTGGTTTGTGAATATTGAACCATCCTTGTAGCCCAGGAATAAATCCCACTTGGTTGCCATTCACATGAAATATCTTTTTCCATTCCTTCACTTTTAGCCTATTGTGCCTTCAAACCTAAAGTGAGTTCTTGTTTTTTACTTATTCAGGTACTGTATTCTTTTTAATAGTAAGCTTAATCCATTTACATTTAAAAGAATTATTGATAAGTGAACATTCACTATTCACATTTGGCTAATTGTCTTCTGTTTTGCAATTGTTTTTTCAATCTCTTCCACTTTTGATGACCTCCTTTGCTATTTGATTATGTTTTACAGTTATTTACTTTGATTTTTATCTCATCTTTTGTATGTCTATTATAGGTTTTCCTTCCTACTTTATTGAAGTATAATTGATAAAATTGTATCTATAAAGTGTACAATGGGATGACTTGGTACACATATACATTTGGAAATGAAAAAAAAAATCTCATTAATCACCTCACATACTTTTTTTTTTTTGTAGCTGGAATGCTTAAGATTTACTCTCTTAGTACACTTGAGCTATACAATACATTATTACTAACTACATAATATTACTAACTACATGTACATTAGACCTTCAGAATTATTCATCTTGTAACTGAAGGCTTACAGTCTTGGACCAGCATCTCCTCATTCCCCCCACCCCTGTCTGCAAGCCCCTGATAATTACCATTCTACTCTCTGCTTCTATGAATTTGACCTTTTCTTTTTTTCTCTTTTCATTTTATATACAAGATTAATCATGAAGTGTTTGTCTAACTTTGGCTTATTATATTTAATATAATGTCCTCTAGGTTCAACAATGTTGTTGTAAATAGCAAGATTTCCTTTTTTCTCATGGTTGAATAATATTCCATTATAAATAAATAAATAAATATATATATATATATATATATATATATATATATATATATCTCACATCTTCCTTATCCATCAATGGACACTTAGGTTGTTTCTGTATGAATAAAGCTATCATGAACATGAGGGTGCAGATATTTCTTCAAGATACTGATTTCATTTCCTTCAGATATATACCCAGAAATGGGATTGCTGTATCATATAGTTCTATTAACATTTTGAGGAACTTGCATACTGTTTTCCGTATGCCTATAACAAATTACATTCCCACCCAAAGTATACAAGAGTTTCCTTTTTCCACATTCTCACCAACACTTGTTATCTCTTGTCTTTTTGATAAAAGCCATTTTAACAGGTATGAGGTAATAGTTCATTATGGTTTTGGTTTGCATATACCTGATGATTAGTGATTTTGAGTACCAATTGGCCATTTGCATGTATTCTTCAGAAAAATGTCTATTCAGATCTTTGCCCATTTTTATTTTTTTTTATTTTTTTATTGGACTTTTTTGCTATTGAGTTGTGTGTGTGTGTGTGTGTGTATACTCAGATCTATGGTTTGCAAATTTTTTCTCCCATTCCATAGGTTGCCTTTTCATTTTGTTGATTTAATGAGTAGAAGCTTTTTCATTTGATATAGTTTTATTTATTTCAGCTTTTGCTGTCTGTGCTTTGATGTCATATCCAAAAAATATCATCGCCAAGACCAATGTCAAGAAGATATTTTCCTATGTATCTTCTAGGACTTCTAGAGTTTAAAGTCATATTTAAGTCATCTAGAGTTAATTTTCATCACTGGTTTAATATTGTGGTTTCACTTTTTTTTGCTTGTGCTGAAGACGCTACTGTCCTCATGTGTATACTTGGCACCATTACCTAATTTTAATTAAGGATATATGTGTGACTTTATTTCTGGCTCCCAATTTTATTCCACTGATCTGCCAGTATGATATTATTTTCATTTTAATCACTTTATAATATAGTTTGAAATCAGGAAGCATGATGCCTTCAGCTTTGCTCTTCTTTCTCAAGATTGCTTTGGCTCTTTGGGAGTCTTTGTGGTTCCATGTAAATTTTAGGAGTGTTTATTCTACTACTGTGAAAAATACCAGTGCTATCTTGACAGAAATTGTATCTATTGATCACTTTGGGTAGTATGCACATTTTAACAATATTAATTCTTCTAATCCATGTATATACATTATCTTTCCATTTATTTATATCTTCTTCAATTTATTTTATCATTGTCTTACTGTTTTTAGGATACAAGCCTTTCATCTCCTTGAGTAGATTTATTCCTAGGTATCTTATTATTTTTGATGCTATTGTAAATGGTATTGTTTTTTAAATTTCTCTTTCTGATAGTTCATTATTCATTACACAACAGATTTTTGTGTATTGATATTGTATCCTGCAACTTTACTGACTTCATTTATTAATTCTAACAGTTTTTTTGTTTTGTTTTGTGTGGAGTCTTAGGGTTTTCTCTATATATGTCATCTACAAACAGAGATAATTTTACTTCTTTATTTTTTATTTGGGTACCTTTTATTTCCCTTTGTTCAACAGTGGTGAAATTGTGTATCCTTGTCTTTTTCCTGACCTTGAGGAAAAGCTGAAAGCTTTTTTATATGATGCTAGTTATAGGCTTCTTATTTATGGCCTTTATTATGTTGAGGTATATTTCTTCAACACCTAATTATTGAGAGTTTTTATCATAAATGGATTGTGAATTGTGTCAAATGCTTTTTCTCTGTCTATTGGGATGATTATATGATTTTTAACCTTTGTATTGCTAATGGGGTTTATCACATTACTGATTTGCACCTGTTGAACCATCCTTGAGGCCCATGGATAAACCCAACTTCATTATGGTGTATGAATCTTTTAATATGTTGTTGAATTCAGTTTGCTAATATTTTTTTTAAAGATTTTATTTATTTATTTGACAGAGAGAGACACAGCGAGAGAGGGAACACAAGCAGAGGGAGTGGGAGAGGGAGAAGCAGGCTTCCCGCGGAGCAGGGAACCCGATGCGGGGCTCGATCCCAGGACCCTGGGATCATGACCTGAGCCGAAGGCAGACGTTTAACGACTGAGCCACCCAGGCGCCCCAATATTTTGTTAAGCATTTCTTTTTTTGTTTTGTTTTTTTGTTGTTGTTGTTGTTTTGTTTTGTTTTTAAACATTTTAAGAACAAAAAGGGTTTTCAATCCATAAGCCAGCCCTCCCTCATGCATCCCCCCTACAGGGGACCGAGGCATAAATACAACTACAAAATATTCCCTAGAAAAATGCAAGATCCTCATGAAATGAACATCTCCCCACCAAACATCCTACTAAGTCATCACAGAAGTGGTGAAGACTCATCAGACAAGACAAAACGAGTATTACAGAAATAGAGCTCGAAACACTGACATGATTTCCTAATGCTCCTTCTGACAGCCGCGCAGTCACTTCCTCCTCGCTATCCCCAGAGAGGAGAGCCGCCCTGCTCCTCTGGCAAGGGAAGCGAGGGCACAGGAGTGCAACTGCCCTACCTCTGGGTCTGGATACACACCAGCTCTGACGTGCAGGTCAGAGAAGTAGGCTCCAAGAATTCAAGGCTAATTGCAGGAGTTTTTCTCTTTGGGACATTTGCCAGTAACTGCAAATGGCCATGGGGTTGACCGGAAACTTTGTTCTGGTCCATCTTTGTTGTCGGAGATGCTTTTGAGAAACTGGCGCTCCTCTGCTCCATGCCTGCCTCAGCCCGTCGACCTATCTGAGCAGCGGAATGAAAGAGGCTAGTCTGTCGCTCTCAAGCACCACCCTACAAGTCCCTTCCTTGGCGCCCAGGAAACCCTCTGGCCTGTCGGAGGTCTGCATCCACAGCGATGGATGCTCCGGCCTTTCCGGAGAGTTATCTGGAAATATTATCTGGAAAGCAGAACAGGAACTCTCAAATACATGACTTGGGGAATAAGTCCACAAAGAAAGGAAAAAACCTGGCCAAGATCGCCATACCAACACAGCCCTCAGATGACAGACTCCAGGAAGAAAGGGCCTGGAACGCCGGAGCTCAAGGGCGGTGGTCCTTACCACGGGGCAACGTCCTGCGGCCCCCAGGGGCCTGGGAAGCCCGGGGTCTGCTGATGGTTATGCACCGTCCCCTCGGCCGGGTTGTACATTCACTGGTTGTCAGAAGTTTCTGGTACTGCTAGGGAGTGGGGGGAAGGAGTCACACAATGGTACCGCCCTGCCCTCTAGACTACACGTCATAACGGTTCAAACTGTAGGAATTTGGGTAGTTCTGCCGGCTGTACTGGAAGTGATCTGTCAAGATGTTGTTGCGACCATACTGATTGATAGTCCTCGTGCTGGGGAAAGAGGATGCCATTGTGGGGTTTTTCCAGGGGGCTCCGATGGTGTTCCTTACTGCTCAGGTCCCCCGTGGTGACTGGGAGGAGGTGCTTCCGGGCTTGCTGATTGGCATCGTACTTGGTTTTGTTGTACAGAAAGACCCCCAGGATGGCTGTCATCATGCCTAGGACGTTGGTGCTGGTGACTGGGTTTTGCAGCATGATCAGGGACACCGTGATGACCATGATTCTCTTGGTGGCATTGGCGACAGAGTAGCTCAGAGGGCTGATGAGGTTGAGGATGCTGAAGGCGATGACATTCTGGGCGAAGTTACAGAAGCCGCTGACAGCCAGGAGCAGAAGCGTCCAGGGCCACTGGGACACATAGGTAGTTCTGGAAGCTGGGAAGTCCAAGATCAAGGAGACTCAGTGTCTGGTGTGAGCTTCCCGATTCATAGGCAGGGTCCGCTCACTGTGCCTTCTGTGGTGGAAGGGGTCTAAGCATTTCTGATCTATGTTTATCAATGATACTGGCCTATAAATTTTTTTTTCTTCTAGTGTCCTTGTCTACCTTTGATCTAATCATGCTGATTTTGTAAAGTGGTATTGGAAGTGTCCCCTGCCCTCAAATTTTTGGAATGGTTTGCGAAGAATTGGTATTAATTCTTCTTTAAATTACAATGAAAACCTGGTCCCAGACTTTTCTTTGTAGAGATATTTTAAATTAATGATTCAGTCTTGTTGCTTGTTATTGATTTGTTCAGATTTTCTATTTCTTAATGATTTTGTTTTGGCAAGTTTTGTATTTCCAGGAATTTATCCATTGCTTCTAGGTTATCCAATTTGTTGGTGTGTAATTGTTTATGCTTGTCTCTTATGAACATTTGTATTTCTGTGGCATCAGTTGAATGTCTCCACTTTCATTTCTCATTTTGTTTATTTTATCTTCTCTCTTTTTTCTTAGTTTATCAGTGTTAGGTCTGTCAATTTTGTTTATCTTTTCAAAAAGGTAGGTATTAATTTTGTTGATTTTTTTTGGTCTTTATTTCACATATTTCTTCTCTGATTTCTGTTATTTCCTTGCTTCTCCTAGTTTTAGGCTTTGTTCTTCCTTATCTAGTTTTTTTGATGTATAAAGTTGATTGTGTATTTGAAATCATTTCTTTTTCTTCGTGTAGGCATCTATCACTATAAACACCTCTCATAGAACTGCCTTTGTATGTGAGGCATTTTCTCCTCTCTTGTTGCTTTGAAAATTCTCTTTGTCTTTGGTTTTAGCGAGTTTTATTGTAAGGTGTCTTAGAGATGATTTCTTTGGGTTGAATCTGTTTGGGGACTTATGAGCCTCTTGATTTTGGTAGTCCAAAAGTCTTCCTAGATTGATAAATTCTCAGCCATTATTTCTTTAAGTAACTTTCTGACCCTTTCTCCATCTCTTCTCCTTTTGGGACTCACGCATTGCCTAAAATAGTTCCTCTGATAATCTTCTGTAATTCATATGGGCTCTCCCTACTCTAAGTCTTCCTTTGTTCTCCTCTGACTAGAAAATTACAAATGAGCTCTCTTCTACTTCACAGATTCTTTCTTCTGCTTCATAAAGTCTGCTGTTGATGCTCTTTATTTTTCATTTCATCCATTGTATTCTTCAGTTCCAGAATTTCTGTTTGGTTCCTTTTATGATTTCTATCTCATTGTTTTCCTGATTTCTTTGAATTCTCTTTCCGTGATTTCTTATAGCTCACAGAGCTTCCCTAAAACTACTGTTTTGAATTCTTTATCAGGAAAATCATAGATCATAATTTGGGGTAAGTTACTGGAATATTATTGTGTTCCTTTGGTGGTGTCATGTTTCCTTGATTTCTCATGTCCCTTAAAGTCTTGCATTGCTGTCTTCACCTTTGAAGAAGGTCTCACTTTCTTTAGTCTTTTCTGACTAACTTTGGGAGAGAAATACTTTCTGTCACACCTGTTAGGGATTCTGAGGCTTTTTTAAAAACTTTTTAATGGATATATCTGCTCCTTTTGTTTTGCTACCACTTGGGATGGAATTCTTAGCTTGTATGCCTTCTTTCAACCCTGCAAAGATAGTCAGGGTCCTGATAGCTTCTTGTTTGCTGGGTACAATGTCGAATGCTCAGGTATGTGCTTTCTATCATTCCTATGGAGTCAGTTTGGCTTTCTAGGTATGCTCACAAGCCATCTAAAAATTGCTGCATTCACTACCTTTGGGGAATACACAAAGAGCTGGCCAATGGATAGCAGGTGTGCGGAATGTTGGGGGTGCCATTAGGTGAGGAGGATCTGCAGGCAAGTCATCCCCAGTGGTTAGTGGGTACATCAGGGGACTCCCTGATGTAGTCTGCAAAGTGGTTAATAGAATCTTTGTCCCTTAATGAATTGAGCCCTGATTGCTGTGCTCCGCTTTCCTCAATCCCTTCAGTCATGAAGATCACCTCAGAATTCTGGATGTGGTGAAAAAGAAATGGGCCTTTTGGTCAGAGACCCACACAGCTGAGGAAGCCAGACACTAACTCACACACTCTTTCCCCCAGTGGAGAAGTTGCAGGCTGAGTGGGTCTCTCTTGGCACTGAACGGTGCCACTTTGAGGGAGGAGTGACGCAGATAATTGAAACTGTTCCTCTCACCCACTTCAATGCACCCACTGTTGGATCTTTTTGCTCTAATGGTGTGCTGAAACTCCTGCTAGATTCCCAGACTCCCAGAAAGATGCTCTTGTCTGTGGGTGATTGTCAAAATTGGTGTTCTTTGACAGGAAGAATAGAAACTTGTATTCTACCATCTTGCTGGTGTCATTCTATTTTTTTCTTAGATTGAATGTATGTATGCATGTGTGCATTTAAGTTTTTATTTTAATACCAGTTGGTTAACATGCTCATCATGACAAGTGCAATCCTTAATCCCCATCACCTATTTCACCCATCCCCCTTACCCCCATCACCTCTCTCCCCTCTGATAACTATCACATTGTTCTTTACAGTTAGAGTCGTTTTTTACTTTTTGTTTTTTGTTTTGTTTTGTTTTTGGTTTGTATCTCTCTCTCTCTCTCTCACTTTCCCTCCTTTACTCATTTGTTTTGTTTCTTAAATTCCACATATGAGTGAGATTATATGGTATTTGTCTTTCTCTGGCTTATTTCACTTAACATTATACTCTCTGGCTTCATCCACGTTGTTACAAATGGTAAGATTTCATTTTTTTAATGGCTGAGTAATATTCCATTTTATACATATACCACCTCTTCTTTATCCATTCGTCAATCAATAGACACTTAGACTGCTTCCATATCTTGGCTATTCTATATAATGTTTTTATAAACATAGGGGTGCATGGATCCCTTTGAATTAGTGTTTTTGTTCTTTGACTAAATACCCCGTAGTGTGATTGATGGTCATACAGAAATTCTATTTTTAACTTTCTGAGGAACCTCCATACTGTTCTCCAGAGTGTTTGCACTAGTTTGCATTCCCACCAACAGTGCAAGAGGGTTCTCCTTTCTCCACATCCTTGTCAACACCTGTTGTTTCCTGTGTTGTTGATTTTAGCCATTCCGACAGGTGTGAGGTGATATCGCATTGTAGTTTTGATTTGCATTTCCCTGATAATAAGTGATGAAAAGTATCTTTTCATATGTCTGTGGGCCATCTGTGTGTCTTCTTTGGAGAAATGTCTGTTCATGTCTTCTGCCCATTTTTAAATTGGATTATTTGGTTTTTGAGTGTTGAGTTTTATAAGTTCTTTATATATTTTGGATACTAACCCCTTACCAGGCATGTCATTTGCAAATGTCTTCTCCCATTCCAAAAGTTGCCTTTTAGTTTTGTTGATTGTTTCCTTTGCTGTCCAGAAGCTTTTTATTTTGATGTAGTCCCAATAGTTTTTGTTTTGTTTTGTTTTGCTTTGCTTTGCTTTGCTTTTGTTTCCTTTGTCTCAGGGATCTATCTAGAAAGTTGCTGTGGCTGATGTCAGGGAAGTTACTGTTTGTGCTCTCTTCTAGGATTTTTATGGTTTCAGTTCTCACATTTGGTTCTTTCATCCATTTTGAATTTATTTTTGTATATGGTATAAGAAAGTGGTCTAATTTCATTCTTTTGTATGTTGCTGTCCAGTTTCCCAACACCATTTGTTGAAGAGACTGTCTTTTTCCTATGGGATTTTCTTTCCTTATTTGTCAAAGATTATTTGGCCATATAATTGTGGGTTTATTTCTGGGTTTCTGTTCTGTTCTATCAATCTATGTGTCTATTTTTGTGCCAGTATCATATTGTCTTGATTACTACAGCTTTGTAACATAACCTGAGGTCTGGAATTGTGATGTTTCCAGCTTTTTTTTTTTCTTTTTCAAGCTTGCTTTTGCTACTCAGGGTCTTTGTGGATCCATATAAATTTGAGGACAGTTTGTTCTAGGTCTGTGAAAAATGCTGTTGGTATTTTGATAAGGATTGCTTTGAATGTGTAGATTGCTTTGAGTGGTGTAGAAATTTTAACAATATTTGTTCTTCCAATCCATGAGCATGGAATGGCTTCCATTTCTTCATGTCATCTTCAATTTTTTCATCAGTATTTTATAGTTCTCAGAGTACAGGTCCTTTACCTCTTTGGTTAGGTTTATTCTTAGGTATTTTATTATTTTTGGTGCAATTATAAATGGGACAGTTTTCTTAATTTTTTTTTCTGCTGCTTCATTATTGCTGTATAGAAAGGCAATAGATTTCTGTACTATGATTTTGTAACCTACAACTTTACTGAATTCGTGATTAGTTCTAGCTGATCTTGACGGAGTCTTTTGGATTTTTTGTATAGAATATCATGTCATCTGCAAATAGTGACAATTTTACTTCTTCCTTACTGATTTGGATGCATTTTATTCTTTTTTGTTGTCTGAATGTTGTGGTTAAGACTTCCAGTACTATATTGAATAAAAGTGATGAGACATCCTTGTCTTGTTCCTGACCTTAGAGGAAAAGCACTCAGTTTTTCCCATTATGGATGATGTAATGGTGGCTTTTTCATATGTGGCCTTTATTATGTTGAGGTATGTTCCTTCTAAACCTACTTTGTTTGAGCACTTTTATCATGAATGGATGCTGTACTTTGTCAAATGCTTTTTTGGCATCTGTTGAAATGATCATAGAGTTCTTATCCTTTCTTCTACTGCTGTGATGTATCATGTTGATTGATCTGTGAATACTGAACCACCCTTGAAACCCAGGAATAAATTCCACTTGATTGTGGTGAATATTTTTTTAAACGTATTGTTGGATTCAGTTTGTTAGTATTTTGTTATGGATTTTTGTGTCTATGTGTCATTTTGTGTCATCAGAAATATTGACCTGTAGTTCTCTTTTTTGTGGTGTCTTTATTTGGTTTTGGTATCAGGGTAGTGCTGGCCTCATAAAATTGGATTTGGAAGCTTTCTTTCCTTTTCTATTTTTTGGAATAGTTTGAGAAGAATAGGTATTAACTCTTCCTTAAGTGTTTGGTAGAGGGCTGCCTGGGTGGCTCAGTCAGTTAAGCATCCAACTCTTGATTTCAGCTCAGGTTGTGATCTCAGGGTCAGAGATTCAGCCCTATATCAGGCTCTGTGCTCAGCAGGGAGTCTACTTGGATTCTCCCCCTGCCCCTCCCTCCGCCCCTCCATCCCCACCCTCTCTCAAAATAAATAAATAAATATTTTAAAAATGTTTCGTAGAGTTCATCTATGAAGCCATCTATCTTGGACTTTTGTTTATTGGGGATTTTTCAGTCTCTCTCTCTCTCTTTTTTTTTTTGCTTGTAATTGGTCTGTTCAAATTTTCTGTTTCTTCCTGTTTCAGTTTTGGTAGGTTTATGTTTCTATGAATTTATCCATTTCTTCTGGTTGTCCAATTTGTTGGCATGCAGTTTTTCAGAATATTTTCTTATAATTGTTTTTTTTTTTTTTTTGTGGTGTTGGTTGTTATTTCTCCTCTCTCATCTGTGATTTTATTTATTTGGTTCTTTTTTCTTTTTGATAATCCTGACTAGGGGTTTATCAAATTTATCATTTTTTTCCAGGAACCAGCTTCTGGTTTCATTTATTTGTTCTGTTGTTTTTTTAGTTTCTGTATCATTTATTTCTGCTCTAATCTTTATTATTTCCTTCCTTCTGCTGGCTTTAGGTTTTGTTTCTTGTTGTTTTTCTAGATATTTTCGGTTAAGGTTAGGTTGTTTATTTGACATTTTTCTTGCTTCTTGAGCTAGGCCTGTATTGCTATAAACTTCCCCCTTGGAACCATTTTTGCTGCATCCCAAAGGTTTTGAACTGTTGTGTTTTCATTTTCATTTGTTTCCATGTACTTGTTAATTTCTTCTTTTATTTCCTCTTGACCCATTCATTGTTTAGTAGCATGTTACTTAACCTCCATGTATTTGTGGTCTTTCAGATATTTTTCTTGTGGTTGACTTCTAGTTTCATAGTGTTGTGGTCAGAAAAGATGCATAGTATGACTGTGATCTTTATGAATCTGTTGAGGCTCATTTTGTGGCCTATTATGTGTTCTATTCTATGTGCACTTGAAAAGAGTGTGTATTCTGCTATTTTGTGATAGAATGTTCTGAACGTGTTAAATCCATCTGGGTCCGTGTGTCAATCAAAGCCATTGTTTCCTTGTTGATTTTCCATTTAGATGATCCATCCATTGATGTAAGTGGGGTGTTAAAGTCCCCTACTATTATTGTATTATTATTGATTAGTTCCTTTCTGTTTGTTACTAACAGTTTTATGTATTTGGGAGCTCCCATCTTGGTTGCATACTTACCATTGTTATATCTTTTTCTTGGATTATCCTCTTTATTATTATATGTTGTCCTTCTTTGTCTTCTGTTACAGTCTTTGTTTTAACATCTATTTTGTCCAATATAAGCATTGCTACCGCAGCTTTCTTTTGACACCCATTTGCATGATAGATGTTCTCCATCTCCTCACTTTCAATCTACAGGTGACTTTTGTTCCAAAATGAGTTTTGAGGGCAGCATATAGATGGGTCTTGTTTCATCCATTCTGTCAACTTATGTCTTTTGATTGGAGCCTTGAGTCCATTTCCATTAAAGAAATTATTGATAGATATGTGTTTGTTGCCACTTTATTACCTGTTTTATGTTTTTTTCTGAAGATTTTCTCAGCTCCTTTCTTCTATTTCTCTCTTTTATGGTTTGCTGGTTTTCTTTAGTGACATATTGGATTTCTTTCCCTTTATTCTTTGCATATTTATTAGTAGTTTTTTTTTTTAAAGATTTTTTTTATTTATTTGAGAGAGAGAGAATGAGAGAGAGAGAACACATGAGAGGGGATAGGGTCAGAGGACGAAGCAGACCCCCCGCCGAGCAGGGAGCCCGATGCGGGACTCGATCCAGGGACTCCAGGATCATGACCTGAGCCGAAGGCAGTCGCTTAACCAACTGAGCCACCCAGGCGCCCCTTATTAGTAGTTTTGATTTGTGGTTACCATTAAGTTTTTATATAACATCTTCTGCACATAGCAGTCTATAATAAATTGATGGTCATTTAAGTTTGAACCCATTCTTACTCCTCTCATCCCCAGGTATATGGTGTCAAATTTTACATCCTTTTATTTTGCGAATTCCTTGACTGTATTTTTTTACAGAAATATTCATTTTTACTGCTTTGTGTTTCCTACATTTATACTATCACTTTTGGTCTCTTCTTTTCACACAGAGTCCCCTTTAATATTTCTTGCAGGGCTGGTTTAGTGGTCATGAACTCCATTAATTTTTGTTTGTCTTGGAAACTCTTTTATCATTCCTTCCATTCTGAGTAATAGGCTTTCTGGATAGAATATTCTTGGCTACAGATTTTTCCCATTCAGCACTTTGAATTTATCACACCACTCTCTTCTGACTTGGAAATTTTCTGCTGAAAATTCCCTGGTAGCATTATGGGGTTTCCCTTATATGCTACTGTCTTTTTGTTTGTTTTGTTTTTGTCCTGCTGCTTTTAAAATTTTTTCTATATCACTATGTTTTGCCAATTTAATTATAATATGTCTTGGTTTGGGTCTGCTTTTGTTGATTTTTGGGGGTTCTCTATGCTTCCTGGGTCTGGATATCTGTTTCCTCCCCCAGATTAGGGAAGTTTTCTGCTATTATTTCTTCAAATAAATTTTCTACACTTGATCTTAGCCAAAAGGCCAAGAAGTGATCCTTCAAATAAATTTTCTGCCCCCTTTTCCCTCTCTTTTTCTTCTGGGACTCCTATAATAGGAATGTTGTGTTTGAGGGAGTCACTGAGTTCTCATTCTCGTTTTGCATAATTCTTTTCTCTCTCTTTTGTTCAGCATGATTACTTTCCATTACTCTGTCTTCTATGTCATTAATTCATTCCTCTGCTTCTTCCAACCTGCTGTTCATTCCATCAAGTGTGTTTCTCATTTTGTTTATTGTGCCCTTAATCTCTGCTATGCTATTCTTTATCTCTGTGTTAAAGGTCTCACTCATGTCTTCGACTTTTTTCTCAAGTCCACAGAGTATCTTTATAGTATTATCTATCAGGCATATTGCTAATATATATTTTACTTACATCTCTGGCTGTGGCCTTGTATTGTTCTTTCATTTGGGACAAATTCTTCTGTTTTCTCATTTTGTCTAAATTGCTGTGCATGCTTCTTTGTTCAGAAAGTCAGCTACTTCTCCTGTTCTTGAGGGTAATGGCCTTATGAAGAAGAGGTTCTATAGTGCTCTGCAGTATTGTGACCACTGTCCCCCAGGGCCTGACACTTCAGGGAGTGTCTCCAATGTGTGCTGTATGCACACTGCTGTTGTGTCCTGACTGCTTTATCCTTCAGGCCAGTCATCTGCAGAGGCCCTCTTTAGTCATTATTTGGTCCCTGGCCTGACTGTGTTGAGTTTTAACTTTAGGTGTGCTCTGGTCTGCTTGTGAAATGAGAACTCTTATCACCACTGCTGGAATCAAGGCTTCCCAAAACTCCCAGGTTGGGAGATGTCGTGGGGGCAGAGGTTTGGCTTGGTCTTCTGGGGGAGGAGGCTGGCTGTTCAGGGATTGAGGCAAGCATGACCAGGAAAGGTGGTTCCACTGGAGCACAGGGAGGTGGGACTTGGTGCAAGCAAGTTAAGTAGTGAGTGCTGGCCCTGTGCTGGTTCCCACAGGTGGCTCTGTGTTTATGCTGAAGGGTGGGGGAGGGAAATGGCACCTGCCAGTTCCTTTGTTCCCAAAGGGGTCTGTGAAAACTGCCTTTCTGCAACACGCTCCTCACTGTGTGCCCAGCATGCTCTTCAGATGCTCTTTCCAGGTGTATGTTGACAGGCTGCTTGGTTGCCTTTTCTCCAAGCCTCAATGTCGTTTGAGCTGTCCCAGAGCCAAGCACACTGACCTTGAAAACCCCAGGCTTTAAACCCCACTGGTTATAAGAATTATGAAATTTGGCCTCTCTCACTTTCCAAGACAATTGCTATGGTAATTCATTTTTCCCATATGCTCCTTTGTGTGTTAATCTGTCCCTTGCCTTTCTCTGTGACCATGGCTCTCTCCCCACCTCAGCGGCCACAATCAGTTTCTCTCAAACTGTGTGCATCTTACTTCTTCAGTGTGGCCTCTTCTTGACCTTTAGCTGTAGAATTTGTTCTGCCGGTCTTCAGGTTGATTTCTGGGGTACTTAGGATGATTTGATGGTTATCTAGGTGTATTCATGGGATGAGGCAAGCCTAGGTTCCTCCTACTCCACTGCCATCTTCTTCCCTCCACTGCTGGTATCACTCTATTATTACAGGTTTCTTCTTTGTGTTTCTTTTACTGTTTTCTTGACTAATACCTATCAGTAGACATTTATTTTGCTGCATATGTATCAAGAAATTTGTATATCCACTCATACATACTTGGAAAAAATAAAGCTAAGTATATCCATTGGCAGAAATAAGAAAATTGATATAAAATTTTGCTACAGTTAATAAAGATGTGGGTCAGAAAACCATAAATAGGGGCATGTGGGTGGCTCAGTCCTTTAAGCATCTGCCTTCAGCTCAGGTCATGGTCCCAGGGTCCTGGGATCAAGCCCCACATCTGGCTTCCTGCTCAGCAGAGAGCCTGCTTCTCCCTATCCCTCTGCCTGCTGCTCTGCCTACTTGTGGTCTCTATCTGTCAAATAAAGAAATATCTTTAAAAAAATAAAATAATAAAAGAAAACCATAAATATACTGGGATCTCAGACCATTTACTTACTGAGAGGAATGCATTCTGGAGGAGGGAACCAGTCATCCTCTGAACATGTAATTATAGTCCTCTCATTTTGAAGACTGTAACCAGAATTACATTTAACTCTCACAGATTCATCTTGGAGAAATGTTTGTCCATACGTTGGATAATCTCCATTTTTCAAATAATTGAAAATACATCGTCCTAAAAATCATAAAAATGATGAACAAAAATTTTTAAAAACCCATGAATTCAATCACAATAGTAAGCTAAAAACTGTTTGTACAATATTAAAACTATAATGCGTAAGTATCCAAAAACTTAAGAAAAACTAAAGCTACTACCAAATGTGTAGAAAGAAAAAATCAATATTCAGTGATATTTATCTTCAGTTTTTATAATTAAAATATGTATGAACGATATAGGTGTTTTTGCAAAAGCTTCTATCTTTATCTGTAATGTGATTTTTATGAAGAGCTCCTCATTAAAGGAAAAACCTATATTGGTCTTTTGCTCATAAAACTCATGCCTTGGCCTCATTTTTGTCATACAAGGCTTAATTGTACTCACTTATGTGTTTTTCCCCCTCTACTATTTGAAATACATACACATATACAATTATAAAAAGGTTTACTTACTGCGGCATGGTACTGTTGGTTCCCATCCTTTGTGTGTGCAAGTAATGTATTCCCACCGATTTTGTGAAGGAGTCACAAAATTGGAATCACAGGAATAGTAAAAATATTTTCCTATAGATACTGGAAAGTATGATCTATATCTATTTTCATTGTGTAAACTTCCATGTTTTATTTCTGGAAAATCACAGGGCTTCACTTGCAATACAAACAAAAGAAACAAAAACAGTATAAATAATGTTTTACCTTAATAAAAAAATCAAATTAGAAATGAATTGTTTCATTGGTGAATTATATCCTCTTACTAGCATAATTTTGCTCATTGCAACAGGGTTTCTAGGACAAGAAAAGTTATAAAATTCAGATGAAGTGTGATGAAGTTATTGCTAATGAAGTTAAAATTATATCTTGTGGGTCATATGATATATATGATATATATGTACGAAGACTCTTGAGGAATAAGACTGTACAGACCTATTTAATGACTTCTCCTTGAGTATGTATATCCTAGCCCTGGATGATTAAATGAGCATCTTGGTTGAGAGATGAAAGTACTGATTTTATTGCTCAGATCATCTGTCTTCTTTTCCTTTCTTTACTGTTCTCAACAGAAATCAGAGCCCTGCCTTTTCTTCCCAAACCAACTCAATGTAGGGAGATAGTGGGATTTTTTTTGTAGATTAACATTCATTAATTTATTTTTCTATTTATTGTAAATAGTGTAAGAAATATAGAGAAACACAAAAATTTTCCATTTGCCACATAATACAGAAAAATAATATTCTTATTAATGCCTGAAACCAGTCATTGAGGCAAGTTTTCCTCTTTTTATTTAATCAGAGAAATGGACTAAGAATATTTCTTTATATCTAAATAGTTAATTAAGATTATGGTAAACATTTGATTGTTAGTACTAATTTTAATTTGAGAATGAGGTATTTTAAAATATGTCATACATGTCATAATATATATGACATATATCATATACATGAAGTATTTTAAAATGTCATACATAATATGTCATACTATATATGGTATATTTGACACATATATGACATATATATCCTATATGATGTGACATATATGTCATAATATGTATATATCATGTACATATATACAAAAATATGTCATATTTACATAATACATCATATATACCATATATAGGAGATGCTTTCAAATATGTCATATAAGTCATAATATGTATATTTTAGGATAAAAGTGAATATTTTATGCCATCATAGTTTGATTCTTTTTAAACACTAAAATGTCCTATTTTTATTGGGGTATAATATAATTGTATTTCATTGAGTCATTCTTATATATTGAGTAATTTTGACATATATGTTTAAATGTTCTCTTGTTTATAACACATTTATATATAATACTTTCTAGAAAAAGTTTCCCTTTTTGTTGGATGATTTAGAGATAATCTAATACTTTTAATACCAGACTAATATTAGGGTTTTTTTCCATAAAATGATTTGATTGCAAGGAATCTTGTGCAACACATGAACAACAGTTCCAACACACACACACACACACACACATACGTGTATTCATTATCATCTTCATCTTCCTTAAGTCCACTGATCCATTTTCTTTTTTGTTTGATTAGAGAAATTTTCTAGTAGTTTCTGCAGACTTGTTATGTGGATTATACACTTTGAATATTTGCATATACTAATATTTTTCTTTAATAAAAATTTTTTTAAAGATTTTACTTATTTATTTGAGAGAGAGAGAGTGTGTGTGCACAAAGGGGTGGGGAGGGACAGAGAGAGAAGCAGACTCCCCGCTGAGCAGGACCCAGGGATCATGACCTGAGCCAAAGGCAGAGGCTTAACCAACTGAGCCATCCAGGTGCCCCTTTAATAAAGATTTGTAAATGATGTCTTCTGTAGGTATAGATTCTTGGCCTCCCTAGCTCTCATTGATAGATTTCCCCCCACTTTTTTTAAGCTTCCAATGTTGAGATTAAAATGCTCATTTACTCTTATACCTTTTAAATAAACTTCTAGGGTTTTTTCCCCTACAAATTTTTGAAGATTTAGATTATTTTCTCTTTACCCTTGAATGAATTTCATCGTGATACATCAAGATGTGTGTCATTTAACAATAATTCTACCTTGGGCAAGCTTCAGTCTTTGGATTTGCAAGAACTGAGTCTTAAAGGACTCAATTAAATTAGTTGTGAACTTGTAAAGGAGAGATTTGAATCCTGGTGGTCTGATTTCAGAACATCTACAGTTATCCACCTATTATGGTGTTTCAAAGGATATGAATTAAAGAAAACAGCCTGCTGAGATTTCTTTTCAAAAGGTATGCAAAGGGGATAAAATTAAAGTAGGTATTATTATTATGACAGGCTTGAACCCCTTTACTATCTTCCTCTTTCATCTGGGCACACTTAAATAGGTCTTTATACTCTAACAAGATCATCTCTGAAGCAAATATAATATTTCACATATGGTCTGATCAGCACTAAGACTGGTGAGACTTAGAACAGCCTCATTCTACCTTAGACTCCTATCAATGCAGATTGTGGTCTTACAAACAGTACTGGTGGTTCTATCATAGTTTTGACTCAAATTAATCTCAAAATTGATTAAAATATTCACTAATTTTTTTTTAGGTAGGCTCCACACCCAGCATGTGGGGTTTGAACTCATGACCCTGAGATCAAGACCTGAGCTGAAATCAAGAGTCAGATGCTTAACCAACTGAGGCTCCCTGAGCACCCCAAATATTCACTAATTTTAAAAAATATTTCTAATCTGTCTGTACTTGTACAGCTGATTCCTATGACCTAAGCCCAGGATCTTATAGTTGTCACTACTAAATATCACGTTATTAGATTCAACCTAGCACATAAGATTCTTTTTGAAGAATGAACCTGTGCTAATGCAGATTCACTATCATTATCCTGAGAAATTCCACTTGTAAATTTGTACTATTTCCCCTAAACCAATTAAACTATATGATAACAGAAATGAGTCATGAAATAGGCCTGAGAATAAAGCCCTGAATCTGATACTTGGGTAAGTTTATTTAATGAAATCACCAACTATCTCATAAACTATCTAACTGTTCAATTTCCCCGTCTTGTCCACAAGAACTTCATAAGGTCCCTTGTAAACAACCTTACTGGGGTCCAGATACAGTTGAACTGATCTACCATTTCCATAAGTCAACCATAAACATGATTAAATATTTTCCTTATGGAAGTAGTTCAAGATGGAGATGTAGAAGATCCTGAACACACCTCTACCCTTGGACACACTGAATCTACAGTTACATATAGAATAATTTTGTCTGAAATTCCCCCCCTCCCCAAACTAGCTGAGTGATTCCTACACATTTGGCAAATGAGAAAAAAAACCCACATCAAAGTGGGGAGAAGAAATTGAGACACAATCTGACCATAAACCTCATCCTCAGCATGATGACACACAATTGGGAGGGAATTCCAAACCCCAAGCTCCTCTCTGAGGAGTGAAGATTTGAACCTTACATCTGGAACTCCAATTTTAAGATTGGCACCTGACAGACAAGCCCCCAAAACATCTAGCTTTGAAAGCCAGCGGGGCCTGTGTCCATAAGACCACAGGCTACAGCTAGCCGATAAATAGTTCTTAAAGGGTCCACATGCATGGACTCACCCACTCTAGGGCCCCACAAAGGGGAAGCCATCTGAAAAGTGCCCAGACTTTCTGTGAAAGAGACTTATTTGCCTATTTTAAAGCATTGGCCTGAGGGGCAAGCATTTAATTTGATACACATCTAGGGGCTTACTAAAGCTCTCTTCAAAGACAGAGGCCAGCAGGCACCTTCTTTATGCTCTCCCTTTGCCTAATTCCAGTCACTGGTATCTCCAGGAAAGGAGCTTGTATTCTCTTTAGACACCCCCTGGTTTTTACAGCTGCCACCCAGGAGACACCTCTAGATCACATGGCTGTGGTGGACAGTGGGTCCCGCAGGACTGTAACAAATAAAGAGAGTTCTTAACAGGACACCACCCCCAGGGCACAGGAGAGAGTCACAGATTGAAGCAGCCATCTTTCTGTGGAAAAGGTCTATTAGATTAATCTTCACTGCTGGGACCTGAGGGGCAGACTTCTAATTAAACAGTTGAGGGCCAACTATAATCCTCTACAAAGACCTTGGAGGATAGGCACTATCTTCAGGTCCTCCTTCTGCTGCATTCCAGAGCACTGGTAACTTCTAGAGGGAAGTTTGTACAAGGATCTGATGCCCCAGTTTTTACGTCTGGGCACTGGATTTTGAGGCTGCCTCCCAGGGGACATTACTTGACTGATGGCCAGTGGGGCTTGCATTCATAGGTCCCACAGGACTGCAACAAATGCAGACAGTTCAGGGCTGGCTACCACCCCCAGGGCACACTGTAGATAACAGACTGAACTACGTTCTCAGTCTTCCTACGAAAGCGGCCTATTAGCCTTCCTGAAGTTTCAGCCTGAGGGGCAGGCTTCTGGTTTGGCACACACCTAGGGGCCTACTTAGGTGTTCTCTGGAGATAGAGGCCAGTGGAAGCCAACTTTGTTATCTTCCTCTGCCTCGCTCTAGGTCAATGGTATCTCCAGGAAAGGAGCTTGTTCTTTTCCATGGTGCCCTGGCTTTAGTGGTTCCCAGCTAGGGTATTCCTCTAGACTGCCTTCCTCTGGTGGCCAGCTGGGCTTATGATTGTGGTCCCATAGGACTGCAACAAATGGGGAAAGAATTCTAAACCAGCTACCACTCCAGGGCACAGCAGAGAGGCAGGAGACTAAGGAATCTATTTTTTCTTGCAAAAGAGGCCTATTGGCCTATCTTCATAACTGAGTCCTGAGAGGCAGGCTTCTAATTAAACTAAGGGCCAACTGTAATCCTCCCAGAGACCTCTAGAGATCACATCTCTCTCTTTGCTCCACTCCAGAGTGCTGGTATCTTCTAGAAGGGAGCTCATACACACATCTGCTGTCCAGAGTGCTGGTATCTTCTAGAAGGGAGCTCATACACACATCTGCTGTCCAGCTTTTGTATATGGTTTTTGTGATTGCTGCCCAGGTATTGGCCTTTGATTGCCTGCCCTTGGTGGCCAGCAGGGTTTGTATTCGTGAATTCAAAGAGATGGTGGCAGAGAAAGAAACAGTTCTTAACTGGCTATCACTCCATTGTTCAGTTCAGAAGGAGCACACAGAAATGCCCATCTCCCAGTCTTCCCCTGAAAGAGGTATATTTGCATACATTATACATTGCTGCCTGAGGACCTGGCTTCCTATAAGCCTGAATCTAGGTGCTGACTGAGATCCTCCCCTTTGGGACACTGTCCAGGTCTTGGCACACTCTCAGCTACTGAGAGCCACTTAACATAAAGTAGGGTGATGGACAACCACAAGGCTTGAGAGATAACGAAAAGCAGGGCAGGCTTAAACAATAATGGTCATCTTCTAAGTGAGGCCATTCTTTCAAGACTAGGAGAGGTAGCTAGTCAATTATTTATGAAATGCTTATTTACACGCTTATCTTTTCCTTATATTGTCTCTCTTTCAGAAAGATGTTTAAAATCAGATATAACAATTGAAAATGGATTTTTTTCTGAATATGAATTTGCATATCCCTTGAATAAAGAAACACAGTATCAGTGTAAATCAGGATATGTAACACCAGAAGGTAAAACTTCAGGATCAATTACATGTCTGAAAAGTGGATGGTCACCTCAACCCACATGTATTAGTGAGTAATTTTATGTTCATATTCATTATCCTGATGATCATTGTGCAAAAGTTTATTTTAACTTAATTCTTTTCTGAAGGGGAGGGGCTGATGTGGTTCCCATTTGAAAAGATAAATAAAAAAATATATAATATTTTTTACTATTAAGATTAATCACTTGTAGGGTGGAATATCAGTCCATCTTTCAGTTCAAGTTTTCTTCCACTTTAAAACATCCTGTGATTTAATTAATTAATTAATTAATTAATTAAAACATCTTTGATTTGGAAACTAGATAGAAAGCCTTATGTGTATTCTCCTATAAACTCATTTATTTTTGGCTGACATCTTTGTGCCTATATACCTGTTTTTAGGTGATTAAACTTTTATGTCAGTCTTTTTTCTTAGACATAAAAATTATGTTTTTAAGTCAAGATCTGGGTCCATAGTGCATAATTTTAATTTAACCTGTAGAATTTATATGTTTGATAATCCAGTGTAGGCCCACTTCTAAAAAATCCTCTCCCTTAGGAAATCTTCCTAAACATCTAATTAGTGGAGACAGAAATGCTTCTAAATGGTACCAAATGCAGTTGTGTTGAAAGATTTCCCTGTCCCTAGGTATTTATGAAGATTTTCTAAGAACAATTTGCTCAGTTTATCTTATACTCCAAAGCTACATAGTGATCTTTTGCACTATTTAGCATATTCACTTTAAGTAAAGTGGATATTTGAATATCCATTTCTACTGTTTTCACTTCCTTATTTTTTTCAATTTCCATGCTTACTATGGGCACCAGCCACAGGAAAAAAAATGATAAAAGTTGTTCCCATATCGAACTCATTTTATATTAAACTGTAATCAGTTATCCATTAAAACACTCTTATTATAGAAGAGAACATCTCTGTCTCTTTTTTCACTAGTTAGTTTTGCTTTCTTTTTTAAAGCTTTAAGGTAGCTGGCTACATAATACAGTATAACATTTGAGATGAATTATTTAAACCTTTATTAACATCATTCTAGTATAGTGTTAGCAAAAATTGAGACTTTTAACACTTTACTTCCTTATAACAAATTATAGAGATATCTCTCTGTTCAATCTTGGTAAGTTGAAAAGAATACACAGCCATTAGGAATATATTTGGGTAAAAAAATCAGGATATGAGCTTTAGAAATTATTATGTTGTAGATTTTTATAGAATGTTTAAAAATTTACTTGCATTGTTGAAAACTAATATTATTCAACTAATCTGGCCTATTTGTCACACTGCTAATGAGTTTGTCATCTTAATTCACAAAATGCTATTCAGCTTTGCTAGAAAAAGTATGATATATCTGTAATGGCCTATTTTATTACAAGCATGGGATAAACACAAAAGTATAATTGATTGAAAAAAGTGTTCTTAGAATAAATTTTTCACAGTATTTAAGTGATAAGAGAAACGTTGTGTAGAAACATATTTTTTTCACTTTGAGTAACTTTTTCTGGACAATGATTTATCACTGGTATTCTTAGATTCTTTTAATATGATACATAATTTATTAGTACATACTAATTGATAAAGCTTTTTTTACCTCCTTGGGATGAGACTTAATTACATTGTCCATTAAATAATATTAGAAGTGAAACCTTCGATTGTATTATGCATTAGAATCTTGTGACGTGCCAGTATTGGAGAATGCCAGAATCAAAAGCCATGGCACGTGGTTTAAACTCAATGACAAGTTGGACTATGAATGCCATGACGGATTTGAAAGCAGAGATGGGCGCACAGGTTCCATAGTGTGTGATAACGATGGTTGGTCTCCTAAACCAATATGTTATGGTAAGTGCCGTTTTTTCAGGTATTCTTTTTTTCAGGATTGACAAAATTAATAAAATGTTTAAAATATTCCATTTTGAACAAATTTGTATTATTTAAAGTCACTTTTAAGAAATAATGACTAAAATCAGGTGTCTCTTGATTTAATGTAAACTGGGAGAACAGGGTGTTTTAAAGCCCAAAGACAATATCTTTAACACAGGACATTAATGTTTCCTATGGGCCATATACATGATAGATTTGTAAATAAAATATAATTGTGCTTGTTACTCTAAAAGCAGGCTTTCATATTATTTAAAATGGGTTTCTTTTAGTGTATGGTGTAAGAAAACCAAAATTATAGTTTCTTATAATTTCCTCAGCTATTTTGCTCCTGAGTTTCTGCTTTTACACCCTCTACCTTGAGTGTTAATTTCTTCAGATCCCAAAAGCTCTTTCTTTTCTGACTTTGACAAGTTCTGTGGACTATTATTACATGAATTTCTTTCATGTTTGGGAATCCACTATTTTCCAGGAGGAGGAGTAGGACTTGAATCTGTGGAAAACTTGAGTGGATTTAGTGTTCCACGCCAAGGGAACAGTATGTGCAAAACTTTGACAACAAAACAATATTTGAGAAATAACAGGGTGAGCAGATTCTACTCAAGACATGGGAGAATTTTATGAACTGATGCTGGATAAGAGACAAAGAAAGGATTATTCAGGTTATTTTCAAGGCATGTCAGCATTTAGATTAATTTTATGATTGATAAAAAGCCATAAAGAAGTCTTAAGGAAAGAAAGAATATAACTGTATCTAGATTTTTTGAAAAGTTTTTTTTTCATATGTTGTACTTGTGGTGGAGAAGAGAAGATTCAGGAGCTTATGCAGGGTGAGTAAGTGTGGGGATTGGGATAGGGTGATGGCTGACGAGATGCAAAGCAGAACATATTGGAGATCTAGTTTGTTGGTAGAAAGCATAGCTGATGTTTACTAAATATTGGATGCAAGAGAGAGTAATAATCAAGGGATTCACATGCTTGTTTTAAATTTTTTTTTCATAAGCAAGCAGGTAAATGGCAATGCCTTTTTGTAAGGTGGTGCTGACAGAAGAAAGAGCACTTTGGGAGGAACATTACAACTTTTGACTTGAGCACATTATGGTTGAGCTGCCCATGGACAATCAAAATCGGATATGTAAACTACAGAGTTGAATATATGGATCTAGCCAAGAGATATATATTTGGAATTATCACCCAATAAATGATGATATCAAATTGGAAAAGAATACAGAATAAAAAAAGAAGAGAGCTCAAGATTGAGCCCTGAAGCATTCCAACGTTTAAATGTCGGGCAGAAGAGAAATAGGTGACAAATAGAAAGAAAAAAGGAGGACCCAGACAACAAGGAGATGAAAACATTTTGGAATGACTTCTCATAGATGTGAGGAGAAGAAAATGATTAAAGGATAAGGAAGTATAAGTGAATCCTGTGGAGTCAACCTGGTCAATTCCATCATTTACTAAATTCCAATTCCATCATTTACTAAATTCCAATTCCATCATTGATTAAACATGTATCTTAGGGCAACAACCAAGCTTATTTGAAGCTTTGTTCACTCTTCTTCATCTGCAAAATGTTCTAATAATTACAAATGCTCTAATATGTCAAAAGATTGTTTTTCGTTTTAGTATGATTTTAATATTTAAATTCCAGTTTTTAATTTTATAAATTAATCAGCAAGATAGGAGGGTTCCAAATAAGAAAAATGCATTTTTTATGATATTTAGGAATGTCATGAGTGTCACAAATGTCACAAACTTGACAATCTGAAGGATTTTACATATTCCTAATTTGAATCAGAATAATCAACAACATATTAATAGATGATATAAATTACAGGTACAACAAGAATAGATAGTTGTATATTATATAAATATTCAGGACACCTAGAATATGCCTAGTTATGTGGCCTTGAACATGTTTCTTTATTTTGTTTCATGTTTCAGTTTATGATTCAGTTTGATTTCTTTACTAATATAACTAATATGATATACTATGAATTAAGCAATTTTAACAGTTTCTTTAAAACACATTAGAAATGCCTTGCATGTGTTCTGGTTCTCCAGTTATATTTGCATTAAACAAAAATGCCAATTCTTATTTGAGTGCAATTTTAAAATTGTGGCATCACTTTTTTTTTAATGCAAGAGAATACTTTTATATTTTGAGAATACAAAACAATATCACATTGTATTTTATAAATAAATGTCAGTTATAAAATCAGATCCAGTATAAGCAAGTTGACCTCACAAATACATTTTTAGGATACATATATTGCTATTCGATGCCTTAATATTTCTGAGTCCCACATGAAAAAGTGCTCAACATCGCTCGGCATCAGGGAAATCCAAATCAAAACCTCAATGAGATATCACCTCACACCAGTCAGAATGACTAAAATTAACAAGTCAGGAAATGACAGATGTTGGCGGGGATGCGGAGATAGGGGAACCCTCCTACACTGTTGGTGGGAATGCAAGCTGGTGCAGCCACTCTGGAAAAGCGTATGGAAGTTCGTCAAAAAGTTGAAAATAGAGCTACCATACGACCCAGCAATTGCACTACTGGGTATTTACCCCAAAGATACAAATGTAGGGATCCAAAGGAGTACGTGCACCCTGATGTTTATAGCAGCAATGTCCACAATAGCCAAACTGTGGAAAGAGCCAAGATGTCCATCGATAGATGAATGGATAAAGAAGATGTGGTATATATACAATGAAATATTATGCAGCCATCAAAAAGAGTGAGATCTTGCCATTTGCAATGACATGGATGGAACTGGAGGGTGTTATGCTGAGCGAAATAAGTCAATCAGAGAAAGACATGTATCATATGACCTCACTGATATGAGGAATTCTTAATCTCAGGAAACAAACTGAGGGTTGCTGGAGTGGTGGGGGGTGGGAGGGATGGGGTGGCTGGGTGATAGACATTGGGGAGGGTATGTGCTATGGTGAGCGCTGTGAATTGTGCAAGACTGCTGAATCACAGATCTGTACCTCTGAAACAAATAATACAATATATGTTTAAAAAAAGAAGAAGAAGAAGATAGCAGGAGGGGAAGAATGAAGGGGGAGCAATTGGAGGGGGAGACGAACCTTGAGAGACGATGGACTCTGAAAAACAATTTAGGGTTCTAGAGGGGAGGGGGATAGGAGGATGGGTTAGCCTGGTGATGGGTATTAAAGAGGGCACACTCTGCATGGAGCACTGGGTGTTATACACAAACAATGAATCATGGAACACTACATCAAAAACTAATGATGTAATGTATGGTGATTAACATAATAATAAAAAATTTAAAGAAATATTTGAGTCCCTCTGAATTTAGAAGGTGTGTAAAATCTAATATGTAATATTTTTTAAGGAGAAAGATTTATCTGATGCCCTTCTGTATATGCATTACCCAGGACCTCATTTTTACAAGACATATATAAAATTTACTTTGGTGATGATTAATTATATATTCTCACTAAATTATTTGACTTTTTTTATAGAAATAGAATGCCAGGTTCCCCAAATAGAAAAATACTTAGTTCCTGAGCCCAGAAAAGACAAATATAGAGTTGGAGACCTGTTGAAATTCTCCTGCAGACAAAGACTTAAAAGAGTTGGACCAGATTCAGTTCAGTGTTACCATTTTGGATGGTCCCCTAATCTTCCAACATGTAAAGGTGAATATCTATCTTATAATTGCTAAAACAAGAATTAGGATATCAACCTTTTTTTTTTCACTCTTAATTTTCTGTTGGCTTTGAATGTGTCTATAATCTAGTGCATTAAGCCAGGACATGTGTTGGTTAGTAGATGCCTCAGACTTCCTTATGTAAACAATTAATCTCCCAATTGTTTCTTGAAATATGTAGTGGAAGTATTCATAGATACATATATGTCTCACACTCTTTTGTTATTTTTCCTTTTGCCTGCAGTTCCACCAATAATATTGGACACTTTGTATAGCATGGGCCTTATCTCAAGTTTCACTGAGAGTCTAACCAATATTCAAGCAACTTATAGTCAATTCAATCACATGTATGGCTTAATCAAAGTTAAAACATCTTGATCAAATGCTTGCCTCAAACAACGGCATTTTTTCAAACAGTTTTAATAAAATGTTTCCATGGAATATGAATATCGCTATAATTTACACAACCACATTTATTAATTGGTTTGCATACATCTTTAGGATATCTAGATTATTAAACATATTTTCTGGGCTTAAATATACTTCCAATACACTAGTTCAGTGTAAGTAATAGAACTGGGAAACATAATTCTGGTATAAACACCACTCGCTTTTCATTGTTTAAGAAAGCTATAATAAATTATATTATAAATTAATTTTTTAACACTCTATTTTATGGATATTTAAGTTGTTAAAGTAGATAATTTAACCATTATTTACACAGTATTTCTCTTGTAGAGCAAACAAAACGGTGTCCGCCACCTCCTCAACTCCTCAATGGGGAAGTTAAAGAAACAGACAAAGAAATCTATGAACACAATGATTTGGCAGAATATGTTTGCAATACTAGATTTCTGATGAAGGGTTTTAATAAAATTCAATGTGTTGATGGACAATGGACAGACTTGCCTATGTGTATTGGTAATGTATAAAAAATATTCATATTTAGGGGCGCCTGGGTGGCTCAGATGGTTAAGCGTCTGCCTTCGGCTCAGGTCATGATCTCAGGGTCCTGGGATCGAGTCCCGCATCGGGCTTCCTGCTCCTTGGGAGCCTGCTTCTCCCTCTGCCTCTCTCTCTCTCTGTCTCTCATGAGTAAATAAATAAAATCTTTAAAAAAAAAAATTCATATTTAAACATATATCAATGCTCTTTGTATTCATATAAACAAATAAATTCTATTTTGTAAATAAACATATCTTTGGGAAATTTTCACAGAGGTGGAGAGTACGTGTGGAGATATACCTGAACTTCATTATGGCTCTGTTGCTGAGTCTTCTGCCCCTCCCTATCGCCATGGAGATTCAGTAGAGTTCAATTGCAAAGAAGAATTTACAATGATTGGACACAAGTCAATTACATGTATTAGTGGAAAGTGGACCCCACTTCCTCAGTGCATCGGTGAGAAGAAACTTCTCAAATTGACAGTCAATGAAATTTAATATTTTTATGGTAAAAACTATACCTGCAAACATATATTTGAAATTTAGGTATATTCTTGAAAATGTCAGGTCTTAGGAGTACCTGGGTGGCTCAGTAGGTTAAGGGTCTGCCTTCCACCCAGGTTATGATTCCGGGGTCCTTCTCCCTCTCTCTCTGACCCTCCCCCTGCTCATGCTCTTCCTCTCCCTCTCTAGCTCTCTCTCTCTCAAATAAGTAAATAAAATCTAAAAAAAAAAAAGAAAATATCAGGTCTTAAATTATAATGAAGACATACATTGCTTATAGTTCATTATGTGTCCACAAATTAGCAATAGAATTTTATCAGTCTTTCTGTCCCTGATATTAACATTGTTTATAAGTGTGAAGCTAAATTTTACTTATAGTTATTCATATGATTTAAATATGAATACTAATTGCCAAAATAGAAGTATATTTGCATAAATGTCACTTTTGTTTTTACATGACACTCTTGATTTCAGGCACTGGAAAACAAATAAACTTCATACCCACTTGCTACATTCCTATAGGATCTTGCCTCTCTCAAAGTTTCTAACAATTTCCCAATCTGTTTCAAATGCAACAAGTTTATGTGCTGAAGGGTGGGTGGGCTGCAGGCCCTCTCAGTCAGTAGGAGAACTCAGTCAAAGGAGGCAGTCAGGGTTAGGCCATGAAACAAATCTGATGGATGGACTTCCCTCTGACTGATGTATGTGAATCTTCCTGACCTTTGGATACCAAGTCTTTTATGACTAACCAGGAGAATATTGAGGGCCCTTTTCATTTTTCCTTTGGAATGAGTTCTTTCCTAGAGTTTTCCTAAGCCCTACATTCAAAGAGAGCCCTGGATGTCCAGTCTTACTTATTCATCAGATTTCTAGGCATTAACTGTTCCAAGGAGAAGGTAGGGCTTGGGTTCACGCTCCGTGAGAGCAGAGATTTACTCCTATTTTGTTCATGATGTATTCCCAATACCAAAAGACTGGCAGACATACAGCAGACATTACATTACATACAGAGTTTGTTGAATGAATCACAAAGTTTTGGTGCTTATTAATCCTTACATTTTTGCTAAACACATTCCTGTTAGAAGTATCGTCAGTCCTTCAAACCCAAACTTCATCTTTGTCCCTTCTATCTCCACAAATGATCTCCCTTTATTTCATGTGGGAGGAAAAACCCAAGGTTATAACAGGCATGAAAACTCTCAACTTTCATTCTTATTCTAAAACATTTCCTTCAATTATTACTCTTTTCTGATCTCAGAGTTTGCCTTTCAAAGGTTAATCTTCTACCTATATTCAGCTTAACATAATCCCCTTACAGGTATAATAGACCTTACTCCAATTTTCTCCTCTCAGTGTTTATTTTGTACCTCCAGCTAGTCTAGCTGTTCACTCTTCTCTGAATGTTTATTTTCCCCTAATAAACAAAGAACTTCTTTCAGAAACCAATCAATCATAGGACAATGACAACAACCACCACCACTCCTTTTGACTATAGATCGTCCTTTAGTTACCACCACCTGAACACCTTGTTTTGTCTCCCTCAACACTGTGGACAAGCCCTAAAAATAGGATAAATTCTTTCCTCTAGTGTCTTTTGAATTAGTCTCCTTTGTTTTATTTTTCAATGTATTACAAAATCATTACTTCTTTGGTTAATCATTAACAAATCATTAACAAGGACCTACATCAACTCATATTTTATCAAATCCAAAAAGTACTTTAATCTGTATTGAATTTTTGAAATACATAGCTATATAAAAAGTTATATTTAACTCAGAGTCAGCAAAAATTTACTATTATAGCATTAAAATATTATTGAATTATAGGGTGATCTGATATATAAAATAGCTCTTCAAAGATTGTAAGAGTATAAACAGGAGGGTGCCTGGGTGGCCCAGTTGGTTAAGTGACTGCCTTCGGCTCGGGTCATGATCCTGGAGTCCCAGGATCGAGTCCCGCATCGGGCTCCCTGCTCAGCGGGGAGTCTGCTTCTCCCTCTGACCCTACCCCCTCTTGTGCTCTCTCTTTCTCACTCTCTCTCTCAAATAAATAAAAAAATTTAAAAATAAAAAAAAGAGTATAAACAGGAAACAGGTTGTGGTTTTAAGCACCCAACTTCTAATTCCAAGAATCTGTTCCTATTTTTTAGTGATCATGCAAAAGATCTACTTAAGTATTCACATTCTGTATACTACATCTTAGATGTACTTTTCTTATTATATTACATTACCTTTATTGAAAAAATATATTTAAACTAGCAACTTCATATATTCTATTTCCACAGATAAATATGGGACCAAATGTAGTCAGGTGATGACTGCTCAGTATGTAGATCATCCAAAAAAGTGAGCCTCTTACACTTTTCTAATCCCCAGAATGTATTTATGATGGACATTTTCTCTGAAATTTCAAAGACTGGACACAGGACTTATGTTCATACATAAGAGCCCATCTCATGCAATATGGTCAGGAATAAATTGGTTGGTGGGGTTTATGGGCTCAAATTCTAATTTCATTATACTATTGACTCTAAGCTATTTTTTGTAGTAGTTGCTTTGATTCTTATAATTAGTCTTTTCAAGGGAATATTTTCATTTTATAGCAACTGATGAACTTAAGAAGTGTAAATACAGCTTGACTAGAAAAGAAGCAAGTCCATTACGTAAGATTATATTTGATCATAACGAGAAAATAAGTTACAAATGCAGAGGAACAATAAAGCAGAAACATTCAACATGCATAAATGGACGATGGGATCCCGAACTAAAGTGCACAGGTAAGCTCTTGTTTACAATATTTTCAAAAACTTACTCTACTTCTTCCTAATTTATAAAAGTAGTATCTTTGCAGCTTCTAAAAAATTTTACTTATGTATTACTACACAGAAACTAACCAAAACCCTATTTCTAAATACTAATTGCATCAGTGCATTAGTCCGCTATAAAACAAAACACCCAGAAACTTGGTGGTCTTAAATTAACATCCGGCCAGGTATCTTGAAGAATTAGTGTTTGGGTTTTCTTTGAGGCTGAAGAGAGCACAAAGCTGGCAGCCCCCTGGTTTCCCTGCCCTGAGAAGCACCTCTGTAGCCTCCAGATGTGTGGCAAATCTGAAGTCTGCCCCTCAAGCGAACATTCCAGGACAAGTAAATTGGCCTTTTTCACAACAAGACTGAAGGTGTGTTTCAGTCGGCTGTCTGTGTAGTGCCCTGGAGGCGGTGGCCTGCCAAGAATTACCTGCCCCATTGATACAGTCCTGCGGGAGCCAGAAAGGCAAGCCCCTCTGGCCACCAGCGCCAGGAGATCGAGGAGCGTCCCCTATGTGGACCGAGCATGTTGCCAGCTTTGGTGAGGCAGCAGGAGAAGGCAGGGCTGGGCCACACCCGCTGGCTTTTATGGGGCCACAGGAGAGCACTGGGCTGGAGTGCACCTGCCGGGGTTCTCAGGGTGGAGGGCGAGTGTAAAAATGGCACCTGCCACACCTCCGTCGTGGAAAGAGTCCCAACAGGCCCCTGCACCTCAGTGGATGCTTTAAGATTAGCAAATGGCTCTCCTTCTCATAGGTCTAGGTGTTTCTCAAACTGTTCCATTCACTTTGGTCCCCCGGGGGTAGTGAGTGGGTCTGGGTGCCAGCTCCTTAAGAAAAGTATCTCAGGGGGTGCCTGGGTGGCTGGGTTAGGTGTCCGCCTTCCAAACGGGTCATGATCTCAGGGTCCTGGGATCGAGCTCCACATCAGGCTTTCTGCTGAACAGGAAGTCTGCTTCTCCCTCTCCCTCTGCCTGCTCTCTCTCTCTCTCTCTGTCAAATAAATAAATAAAATATTAAAAAAAAAAAAAAAAGTATCTCCGTTCTCTACAGCCCATTGAGTCTCCGGATGTGAGACCCCTTGGTTTTCAAAGCCAGGTGTTGGGGGGGGCTCATCCTTCTTTTGCAGGTCCCAGAGTTTGGGGTGCTGATGTGGGACACAAACCTCTCTCTCCTCAGGGAGAAGCTCTGGATTTGTGAGATCCCACCTGATTGTGTGTAGCCCTGCCAGGGGTGGGACTTTTGTCCCTACTGGGTCTCTGACTCTCCTACCCATCTCGATGTGGCCCTTTTACTGTTTGTTGTGAAGGAGCTATTCAGCTAGTTTTCAGGTCTTTTTTAGAGGAAATTGTTCCATATGTACCTGTGTGTCTCTGGGAGGAGATGAGGTCAGTTTCTTCCTATACATTTGTCCTCACACTCGATTTGTGCACATTGATTTTATACTCTGACACTATACTAAGTTGCATTATTCATTTTAGGTATTATGGTGTAGATCTGTTGCGATTTTCTGTAAGCAATTATGTCACTGAAAATACAAGACTTTATTTTTGCCGGTCCTTTTTTATTTTTATTTTCTTATCTTATCACACTGACTTGAACCTCCAGTAACCTGCTGAAAGGAAGTAATGAGAACATACAACTTTGTCCTATTCCTGATCACTGGCAGAGGATATTGAACATTTTACCACAAGTATAATGTCAATTTAGGATTTTTGTAGATGCCCCTTATCAGTTTAAGGAAATTTCCTTCTCTTAACTGAGTGAGAAATTTTGCGATCAAGCAATGTCAAACATTTTCAAATGCTTTTTAAGTATCTCTCGATATGATAATATGACTTTCTTAATTCTGTTAATACAGTGAATTATATATATACATTTTTGGATGTTGAACAGAACTCCCTAGAGTTAACTCTACTAGGTAGTGACTTCTTCTTTCTATATTTTCATGTACTTGATTTGCTGATATACTTTTAAGGGGTTTTACATCTATATTCATGGGGAATATTAATCTATAGTTACTTTTTCTTTTAATGCCTCTCCCAAGTTTTGTTGTTAGGATTATAATGGCCTCATAAAACGAATTGAGGACTGCTCTCTGCTTCTCTGTTTTCTGAAAGTATTTATGTAATATTATTATTATACATATTATTATTTTATTATTTTTACCTTAAATGATTGATAGACTTCACCTACAAAGTCATCTGATATATAATTTGCTTTTTTGGAAGTTTTTCTTGATGAAGAATTCAATTTCTTGAATAAGTAGTGAAATATTCAGATTTTCATATTGTCTTTTGTCAATGCAAAGAAGTTGTATTTTTAAAGAAGTATTTAACCTAATTTATGAAATTGATTGGTATACATTTGTTCCTAATAGTCACTTAATATTCTATTTTCCTTTTAATTATATAGTTTCTTTGCTGGTATCACTTCTTTCATTCTTGACATTGATAGTTATTTCTCTCTTTCATCTTGATTATTCTTCCTGGGTTTTCTTTTTTTCTTCAGTTTTATTAATAATTTCAAATAACCAATTTTAACACTTAATTTTCTCCATTTACTCTCTCTTGTAATTTTAGCCTATTAACATGCTCTATTTTTTTTGTTTTCTTTTTTCTATTTGTCTTTCTCAATTTTTTCTCTTCTGTCGACTTAACTGTTTTTTTCATTCTAATTACTTGGATTTTAATTTTATTTTTTCATCTCCTAAGGTAGAAAATTAAAACATGGATTTAATTTCATCCTACCTTTTAAAGATAAATTCCATTTTTTCTTCTAAGTACTGCTATAGCAGTCTCAAAATTTTTATATACATTTCATTTTCATTTAATTCTATGTGAAATGTTTTCTAATATTCCTTGTGATTTCTTCCTTGACCTGTCAGTTATTTAGAATTTTGTTGCTTAATTTCCAAATATTTATTTTTCCTAAATAGATTTATTTTCTTTTAACAGCTTTTTTTGTGGTATGATTGCTATACAAAGAACTGCAAAAAAAAATTACAGAATAATTTTTAAAACATAAAAATAAAATAAAATCCAAATAATAAAATAAAATACAAAAAAAAGAAGCTTTTTTTAAAAAGCATAAACAGAATACTTGCAGAATAGTAATTCTGTCTGTAAGGAAATTTAGTTGCTAGACCAAATTCTGGCAAATTGTAACAGAGGAAGTACATAAGATTTTTAGGGCAAAAATGGTTAAACATCAGGTACAAAAGAAACTCAATCCTTGACAATGCATTGAAAAAATATACCAAGATATTTAAAACAAATAAGAAAAAATTTTGATTAAATATAAAATTCTTATACTTAGCTAGAAATAGAAAATGTGAGAACTAGAAGACATGAGAAATACAAAATATGAGATAGAAATAGAAAATATTAGTAAGCATGAATGAAGTGTATTCAGTCAAATATTTCTCTGAATTTACTACAAAATCTTGGGTAACTGAAAGGACTTACAAGACTTCTCAGGGTACACTCACATAAGGCCTTTAATGAAATAAATGCACGACAGGAGAAAGCAAAATCAAGGAATCATAGAAAGATCCAAAAGCCTCCAAGTACAGCTGTCCAAAGTCTTCCCTCAGTTGAACAAGACATGCTTTGTCTTCAGATTATGAGCTGCCACGATACATGTGCGGTATCTCAGGTCTCTGGGAGCTCAAACACGAGTTTACAGAGGAATCTTGTGCCCCTTGCTGGTCATGCAACTGAAGCCAGGCTGTCTGATCTGTTCAACAGGGTGCATTTTGGTAACCTATCTATCTCTTAACAGTGTAGGCAAGCTAGTAAACAGTACCTCCAGAGAGTTTTGAACTTTAAACAACACACTGTAAACATTAGTGACCATATCTAATTCCTATGTTAGCCAAGAATCTGTATCAGATAATTGATCATTAACTACATGTAATTCTTCCTCTGACTAATTAGCTTCCATTCCACACCTTCTGAGGGTTTAAATCCAATCACAATACATTTGATTATTAAACAAGATCCTGATATCAGTATTTATTTAGTGCCTAACACTGAGTGGACAACTCAGAACCTCCTAATGGTTAGAAATCATTAAAATAAGTTTTACATAAATTAAGCAAGTTTTATCATAGAAAGAATAAAAGGAAGATACTACGAGTAACATGGTGAGAATATAAACCACATGTGATATATTAAAGTGCTCTACAAGCCGAAGAGTGTAACATGTTTAAATATAGAACATAATGTCATTATTTGATCATTAATGATACATTATTATTGAGTTTTCTGTTTGTCTTTTTAATATGTTTAACTAATGATTTTTAATCAAGAAATCTAAATTTTAATATTTTTAGAAGTTCAAACGCAGTCATGCCCCCCTCCACCTCAGATTCCCAATGCTCAAAATATGGCAACGACGGTGAATTATCAGGATGGAGAAAAAGTATCTGTTGTCTGTCAAGACAATTATATACTTCAGGATGCAGAAGAAATTGTGTGCAAAGATGGAAGATGGCAGTCAATACCACGCTGTGTTGGTCAGTACTGCATAACTTGCTTCATAACATTCTTTCAAATGAGCTTAATAAGCCCCTGTGCTTTGCGAAAAGGAACAAGATGAAGACCTTTCTCTATACCTATTTCACTTTACCTTGAAACAGTAAATTACAAACTAAGTATACAAATCAATCAGCATTCTTTCACTTCTACTGTGAAATGAACAGACAAAAACTTCAGGTTATTGTGCAAATACCAGAGAAAATTTCTGTTTGTGTCTATTTTACTCCTCATGATGAACAGGACAAGAATGAAGGGGCATAGTGAACAAGTAGATAATAGCATAGATTTTATGGAGACATATATGCTTGCAAGTTTAAATGTTTTTCAGTTTTTCATTAATTTAATTTGTTCAAATTATCCTTATTTTAAAATCCCAAATGGCATTTGATTGCATTTTCGAATTTAAACATTGTATCTATACTTGACCCTTTGATCTCTGTTCTTCATTTAGAAAAACTTGCGTGTCCTCAACCACCTCGTATAGAACATGGAACCATTAAATCATGTGAATTTTCAGAAGAAATAGAAGGATCATTGAAACCTAAGCTTTACCCACATGGCAGCAAGTTAAATTACACTTGTGAGGATGGTTTCAGGATATCTGAAAAAGATGAGATAACATGCCAGATGGGAAAATGGAGTTCTCTACCCCGGTGTGTAGGTGAGGACAGTATGCAAACTAAAATTCTAGTTTCAATTTTCAAAACAATCCATTAAATATAATTGTCATCAAAGTCATGAGAAAGAATCCTTTAGGTTTCTAAATATATAAAATTTAAAATATATAAAATTTATATCTAAATATATAAAATCATTTATATATTTATGTATTTTACCAAACAATTTTTGCATAATCAAATCTTTCCCATTTTTGTTAATTTTTTTGATTCATTATAGAATCACTTTTAATGCTGGCAGTTGTTTAATTAAAACTAGATGTGTAGTGCAGTTAAACCTACCTATTTATATAAGTATGACTATTCATATTCCTACCTATTTATATAAGTTGTACTGTTAGCTTTGCCATCAGTTTTGTTTTGTTTTTCTTATCATTTTCTTCCTGATTTCTTACAATATATGGTACTTAAGATGATTAATTCTCAATGCCCTTCTTTCTATTATTCACTATATTGGTTTAAGAAGCACTGATAGTCTCTTTCATAAATACATTGACATTTTTCTTTTTTATTTTTTTATTATTATTTTTAAGTTTTCACTTAAATTCCAGTTAGTCAACATACAGTGTAAGATTAGTTTCAGGTGTACAATATAGTGATTCAGCAATTCCATACAACACCCAGTGCTCATCACAAGTGCCCTCCTTAATCCCCATCTCCTATTTCACCCATCCCCCCACCCACTTCCCCTCTGGTAACCATCAGTTTGTTCTCTATACTTAAGAGTCTAATTCTTGGTCTGCCTCTCTCTCTCTTTTTTCCCCTCCGTTCATTTGTTTTCTTTCTTAAATTCCACATATGAGTGAAATCATATGGTATTTGTCTTTCTCTGATTTATTTTACTTAACATTATACTCTCTAGCTCCATCCATGTCATTGCAATTGGCAAGATTACATTCTTTTTATGGCTGAGTAATATACATGCTACCTTTTCTTTATCCATTCATCTATCAAGGGACATTTGGGCTGCTTCCATATCTTGGCTATTGTAAATAAGGCTGCTATAAATATCAGGGTACATGTATCCCTTTGAATTAGTATTTTTGTATACTTTGAGAAAATACCTAGTGGTGCAATTGCTGGTTCATAGGGTAGCTCTATTTTTAACTTTTTGAGGAATCTCCATACTGTTCTCCAGAGTGGCTGCATCAGTTTGCATTCCCACCAACGGTGCAAGAGGGTTCCCCTTTCTCCACATCCTTACCAGCACCGGTTATTTCTTGTGGGTTTTTGTATTTTATTTTAGCCATTTTGACAGGTGTGAGGTGGTATCTCATTGTGGCTTTGATTTGTATTTCCCTAATGATGAGTGATGTTGAGCATCTTTTCATACATGTTGGCCATCTGTAGTCTTCTTTGGAAAAATGTACATTCATGTCTTCTGCCCATTTTTAATTGGATTATTCACTTTCCAGGTGCTCAGTTTTATAAGTTCTTTCTATATTTTGGATACTAACCCTTTATCAGATATGTCATTTGCAAATATCTTCGCCTTTTAGTTTTGCTAATTGCTTCCTTCATTGTTCATAAGTTTTTTTTAATTTTTTTTGTGATGTTAATCACCATACATTATATTATTAGTTTTTGATGTAGTGTTCCATGATTATTGTTTGTGCATTACACCCAGTGCTCCATGCAGAACGTGCCCTCTTTAATACCCATCACCAGGCTAATGCATCCTCCCACCCCCTTCCCCTCTAGAACCCTCAATTTGTTTTTCAGAGTCCGTCATCTCTCATGGTTCAACTCCCCCTTCGATTTCCCCCCATTCATTCTTCCCCTCCTGCTATCTTCTTCTTCTTTTTTTTTTTCCTTAACATATATTGAATTATTTGTTTCAGAGGTACAGATCTGTGATGCAACAGTCTTGCACAGTTCACAGCACTCACCATAGCACATACCCTCCCCAGTGTCTATCACCCAGCCACCCCATCCCTCCCACCCCCCCACCACTCCAGCAACCCTTAGTTTGTTTCCTGAGATTAAGAATTCCTCATATCAGTGAGGTCATATGATACATGTCTTTCTCTGATTGACTTATTTCGCTCAGCATAACACCCTCCAGTTCCATCCATATTGTTGCAAATGGCAAGATCACATTCTTTTTTATGGCTGCATAATATTCCATTGTATATATATACCACCTCTTCTTTATCCATTCATCTGTCGATGGACATCTTGGCTCTTCCCACAGTTTAGCTATTGTGGACATTGCTGCTATAAACATTGGAGTACACGTACCCCTTTGAATTGCTACATTTGTATCTTTGGGGTAAATACCCAGTACTACAATTGCTGGATCGTATGGTGGCTCTATTTTCAACTTTTTGAGGAACCCACATACTGTTTTCCAGAGTGGTTGAACCAGCTTGCATTCCCACCAAAAGTGTAGGAGGGTTCCCTTATTTCCACATCCCCGCCAACATCTGTCGGTTCCTGAATTGTTAATTTTAGCCATTCTGACTGGTGTGAAGTGGTATCTCAATGAGGTTTTGATTTGGATTTCCCTTTGGCCAAGAGATGCTGAGCACTTTTTCATGTGTCTGTTGGCCATTTGGATGTCTTCTTTGGAAAAATGTCTGTTCATGTCTTCGGCCCATTTCTTGATTGGATCATTTGTTCTTTGGGTGTTGAGTTTGATAAGTTCTTTATAGATTTTGGATATTAGCCCTTTAACTGATATGTCATTTGCAAATGTCTTCTCCCATTCTGTCGGTTGTCTTTTGGTTTTGTTGACTGTTTCTTTTGCTGTGCAAAAGCTTTTTATCCTGATGAAGTCCCAATAGTTCATTTTTGCCCTTGCTTCCCTTCCCTTGGCCATGTTTCTAGGAAGAAGTTGCTGCGGCTGAGGTCAAAGAGGTTGCTGCCTGTGTTCTCCTTTAGGATTTTGATGGACTCCTGTCTCACATTGAGGTCTTGCAACCATTTTGAGTCTATTTTTGTGTGTGGTGTAAGGAAATGGTCCAGTTTCATTCTCTGCATGTGGCTGTCAATTTTCCCAACACCATTTGTTGAAGAGACTGTCTTTTTTCCATTGGACATTCTTTCTTGCTTTGTCAAAGATTAGTTGACCATAGAGTTGAGGGTCCATTTCTGGGCTCTCTATTCTGTTCCATTGATCTATGTGTCTGTTATTGTGCCACTACCATACAGTCTTGCTGATGACAGCTTTGTAATAGAGCTGGAAGTCCAGAATTGTGATGACACCAGCTTTGCTTTGCTTTTTCAACATTCCTCTGGTTATTCGAGGTCTTTTCTGGTTCCATACAAATTTTAGGATTATTTGTTCCATTTCTTTGAAAAAAGTGCATGGTATTTTGACAGGGATTGCACTAAATGTGTATATTGCTCTAGGTAGCATTGACATCTTCACAATATTTCTTCTTCCAATCCATGAGCATGGAACGTTTTTCCATTTCTTTGTGTCTTCCTCAATTTCTTTCATGAGTATTCTATAGTTTTCTGAGTACAGATCCTTTGCCAATTTGGTTAGATTTATTCCTAGGTATCTTATGGTTTTGGGTGCAATTGTAAATGGGATCGACTCCTTAATTTCTCTTTCTTCTGTTTTGTTGTTGGTGTATAGGAATGCCACTGATTTCTGTGCATTGATTTTATATCCTGCCACTTGACTGAATTCCTTTATGAGTTCTAGCAGTTTGGGGGTGGAGTCTTTTGGGTTTTCCACATGAAGTATCATATCATCTGCAAAGAGTGAGAGTTTGACTTCTTCTTTGCCGATTTGGATGCCTTTGATTTCTTTTTCTTGTCTGATTGCTGTGGTTAGGACTTCAAGTACTATGTTGAATAGCAGTGGTGATAGTGGACATCCCTGCCACATTCCTGACCTTAGGGGGAAAGCTCTCAGTTTTTTCCCCATTGAGAATGATATTCGCTGTGGGTTTTTCTTAGATGGCTTTTATGATATTGAGGTATGTACCCTCTATGCCTATACTCTGAAGAGTTTTGATCAAGAAAGGATGCTGTACTTTGTAAAATGCTTTTTCGGCATCTATGGAGAGAATCATATGATTCTTGTTCTTTCTCTTGTTAATGTATTGTATCACGTTGATTGATTTGTGGATGTTGAACCAACCTTGCAGCCCAGGGATCACTCCCACTTGGTCGTGGTGAATAATCCTTTTAATGTACTGTTGGATCCCATTGGCTAGTATTTTGGTGAGAATTTTTGCATCCATGTTCATCAAGGATATTGGTCTGTAATTCTCCCTTTTGATGGGGTCTTTGTCTGGTTTGGGGATTAAGGTAATGGTGGCCTCATAAAATGAGTTTGGAAGTTTTCCTTCCATTTCTATTTTTTGGAACACTTTCAGAAGAATGGGTATTAATTCTTCTTTAAATGTTTGGTAGAATTCCCATGGGAAGCCATCTGGCCCTGGGCTTTTGTTTGTTGGGAGATTTTTGATGACTGCTTCAATTTCTTTAGTGGTTGTATGTCTGTTCTGGTTTTCTGTTTTTTCCTGGTTCAGTTTTGGTAGTTGATTCATCTCTAGGAATGCATCCATTTCTTCCAGGTTATCTAATTTGCTGGCATAGAGTTGCTCATAATATGTTCTTATAATTGTTTGTATTTCTTTAGTGTTGGTTGTGATGTCTCCTCTTTCATTCATGATTTTGTTGATTGGGTCATTTCTATATTCTTTTTGTTAAGTCTGGCCAGGGGTTTATCAATCTTGTTAATTCTTTCCAAGAACCAGCTCCTAGTTTCGTTGATCTGTTCTACTGTTCTTTTGGTTTCTATTTCATTGATTTCTGCTCTGATCTTTTTTATTTCTCTTCTCCTGCTGGGTTTAGGCTTTATTTGCTGTTTTTTCTCCAGCTCCTTTAGGTGTAGGGTTAGGTTGTGTATTTGAGACCTTTCTTGTTTCTTGAGAAAGGCTTGTATTGTTATATACTTTCTTCTTAGGACTGCCTTTGCTGCAGCCCAAAGATTTTGAACAATTGTGTTTTCATTTTCATTGGTTTCCATGAATTTCTTTAATTCTTCTTTAATTTCCTGGTTGACCCATTCATTCTTCAGTAGGATGCTCTTTAGTCTCCATGTATTTGAGTTCTTTCTGACTTTCCTCTTATGACTGAGTTCTAGTTTCAAAGCATTGTGGTCCAAAAATAGGCAGAGAATGATCCCAATCTTTTGGTACCAGTTGAGACCTGATTTGTGACCTAGGATGTGATCTATTCTGGAGAATGTTCCATGGGCACTAGGAGAAGAATGTGTATTCCGTTGCTTTGGGATGGAATGTTCTGAATATGTCTGTGAAGTCCATTTGGTCCAGTATGTCATTTAAAGTCTTCATTTCCTTGTTGATCTTTTGCATAGATGATCTGTCCATTTCAGTGACGGGGGTGTTAAAGTCCCCCACTATTATTGTACTGTTGTCAGTGTGTTTCTTTTTGTTAATTGGCTTATATAATTGGCTGCTCCCATGTTAGGGGCATAGATACTTACAATTGTTAGATCTTCTTGTTGGATAGACCCTTTAGGTAGGATATAGTGTCCTTCCTCATCTCTTATTACAGTCTTTGGTTTAAAATCTAATTTGTCTGATCTAAGGATTGCCACCCCAGCTTTCTTTTGGTGTCCATTAGCATCGTAAATGGATTTCCACCCCCTCACTTTCAATCTGGGGGTGTCTTTGGGCCTAAAATGAGTCTCTGGCAGACTGCATATTGATGGGTCTTGTTTTTTAATCCAATCTGATAGCCTGTGTCTTTTGATTGGGGCATTTAGCCCGTTTACATTCAGGGTAACTATTGAAAGATATGAATTTAGTGCCACTGTATTGCCTGTAAGGTGACTGTTACTGTATATTGTCTGTGTTCCTTTCTGGTCTATGTGGCTTTTAGGCTCTCTCTTTGCTTTGAGGACCCCTTTCAATATTTCTTGTAGGGCTGGTTTCGTGTTTGCAAATTCCTTTAGTTTCTGTTTGTCCTGGAAGATTTTTATCTCTCCTTCTATTTTCAATGACAGCCTAGCTGGATAGAGTATTCTAGGCTGCATATTTTTCTCATTTAGTGCTCTGAATATATCATGCCAGTCCTTTCTGGCCTGCCAGGTCTCTGTGGATAGGTCTGTTGCCAATCTAATGTTTCTACCATTGTATGTTACAGATCTCTTCTCCCAAGCTGCTTTCAGGATTTTCTCTTTGTCTCTGAGACTCGTAAGTTTTACTATTAGATGTCCGGGTGTTGACCTATTTTTATTGATTTTGAGAGGGGTTCTCTGTGCCTCCTGGATTTTGATGCCTGTTTCCTTCCCCAAATTAGGGAAGTTCTTTGCTATAATTTGCTCCAATATACCTTCTGCTCCTCTCTCTCTTTCTTCTTCTTCTGAGATCCCAATTATTCTAATGTGTTTTGTCTTATGGTATCGCTTATCTCTCGAATTCTGCCCTCGTGATCCAGTAGTTGTTTATCTCTCTTTTTCTCAGCTTCTTGATTTTCCATCATTTGGTCTTCTATATCACTGATTCTCTCTTCTGCCTCATTTATCCTAGCAGTTAGTGCCCCCATTTTTATTGCACCTCATTAATAGCCTTTTTGATTTTAGCTTGGTTAGATTTTAGTTCTTTTCTTTCTCCAGGAAGGGTTTCTCTAATAACTTCTGTGCTTTTTTCGAGCCCAGCTAGAATCTTTAAAATCATGATTCTGAACTCTAGGTCCAACATCGTACTAATGTCCATATTGAGTAGGTCCCTGGCAGTCGGTACTACCTCTTGTTCTTTTTTTGAGGTGATTTTTTTCATATTGTCATTTTGTTCAGAGGAGAATAGATGAGTGAGAGAACAAAATGCTAACAGGTAACAGTGTCCCCAGAAAATATACTCTAAACAAATCAGAAAAGACCTGAAACCAGGGGAAAAGAAAGGGAAAGAGAGAGAAAAGAAAAAGAAAAAAAAAAGAAAAAGAAGAAGATAAAAACAAACGAAAACAGAACAAAACAAAAAAAACAGAATATGATAAAATATGATCAGGCTGGTGCATAGATCGGTGCCACACACTAGATTTGGGTGTATTTTGGTCTGTTAGATGAAAGTGCCTCCCAAATTTTTAAAGAAAGAAAAACTTATATATGTGCAAAAATAAGGGTTGATATGATGAAGGGATGGAATATGACTGTAAAGATGAAAGTTATAAAAAATATTAAAGAAGGAATTGATAAGATAAGAAGTTGTTTGGAAAAAGAAAGAAGAGCATTTAAAAAAAATGGGGGGAGAGAATGTGATCAGGCAGGAGACTAGAACAAAGCCATACACTAAAGATTTAGGGTATATTTTGATCTGTTAGAAGAAACTATATCTCAAACGTTTAAAAGAGAGAACAACATATATATATGCCAAAAATAAGGGTAACTACTATGAAAGGATAGAATATGACTCTAAAAATGAAAAATAAAAATGTTTTTTAAAAAAGGAATTGATAAGATGTTGGTTGAAAAAGGGAAAAAGAAAAATTAAAAAAAAAAGACAGTTAAAAAAATTAACTTGGAAAGACTAAAGAATCATGGTAAAAAAGCCATGGATTCTATGTGCAGTATTCCCCTAGCTCTCGAGTTCTGCTGTTCTCATTGATCGGTAAACTTGGTCTTGGCTGGCTGTCCTTGCTGATCTTCTGGGGGAGGGGCCTGTTGCCATGGTTCCCAAATGTCTTTGCTGGAGGTGGAATTGCCCCACTCTTGCCCAGTCCGGGCTAAGTAATCTGCTCGGGTTTGCTCTCAGGAGCTTTTGTTCCCTGCAAAGTCTCCATACAGCTTTGGAGGCTGATAGTGAAAATGGCGGCCTCCCAATCTCTGCCCCAGAGGAGCCGAGAACTCGGGGCCCCGCTCCTCAGTGAGCCCTCAGAGAAAAGCAGTCAGTCACTCCCGTCTACCCAGTCTCCAGCCACACCCGTGCTCACCTGGCCTGTGACTGAGCATTTCTATCTCTGGCACCCAACCCCGTGTGGAGTCTCCAAACCCAGCAGATCCCTGTAGTGTGCTCCTGCACCTCTCCTCCCGGGGGAAGAAGGGGAGTCTCCCCGGATCTGCCACTTGTTGGGTCCCTGCTGGAGGAGCAGTGGCCCGACTGTGCCGGGGATCACGGTATATGGCAACCCCGAGCTGAGAGCCCACTCCTCGGCTCTATCTCTGCAGCCAGCTTCCCCGCTCCGATACCTGGGAGCTCTACCACACTCAGGGACCCCTGGTCTTTCTGTGACCCCGAGGGTCCTGAGACCACACTGTCCCGCAAGGGTTCCACCCCCCGCTTAGCCACTGGAGTGACATCCCTCAGCGGAGCAGACTTCTAAATGTTCTGATTTTGTGCTCCGCGGCTCTATCACTTGCCAGAAGCGGCTGACGGAGGCCCCTCCCCCGCCGTCTATCCTCCCGAATATCACCTCAGATTCACTTCTCTGCATGTCCTACCTTCCAGAAAGTGGTCGCTTTTCTGTTCAGAGAGTTGTTGCTATTCTTTTCTTTGATCTCCTGTTGAGTTCGTAGGTGTTCAGAATGGTTTGATCCCTATCCAGCTGAATTCCTGAGACCTGAGGAAATCCAGGTCTCCTACTCCTCTGCCATCTTGCTCCTGTTCAGAAACTTTATTTTGATGTAGTCCCAGTAGTTTATTTTTCCTTTTATTTCCCTTGCCTCTGGAGACATATCTAGAGGGAATTTGCTACAGCTGATAATATATTGACATTTTTGGTTTCAAGCTCTTGCTTTGGTTGCCAGCTGGACACATCAGAATGGTGCTATTAGGAAGCACTTGTGCACCTTCTCTGCTATGACTGTAGCTCCTGTGTTATCATTCCTTTTCAAATAATATTGCCAAATATGGCATCCAGTACATAAAACTAAATTTCAGAGTTCATAAAACATGGAGTCATTCTTTCTTTCTTTCTTTCTTTCTTTCTTTCTTTCTTTCTTTCTTTCTTTTTTTTTTAGGGCTTCCTTGTGCACCACCAGAATATGTGGTTCTACATAGTATTCCACCTCGCAAATCAGACACTTACCAGTATGGAGAAGAAATAGTGTATGAATGTGTCGAAGGTTTTGGGATTAATGGATCTGCATCTATAAAATGTTTAGGAGGAAAATGGTCCCATCCACCAAAATGCATAAGTATAGTGCATTTAATTTTACTCTAAGGTTGATCAATATTCTTAATTCAGAGGATAAATGGTACAAATATGAAACCAGACAGTAATTCTAGAATTTAACAAGGTATCTCTGGAAAGTTGTGGAGTCTGGTAGAGAACTAATAACCCTAGGAATAATAAAAGTGTGACAGCATGAGCCCAAATTATTTCACTTTCATGTTGCTTTGTGTGCACATTCAACAACCTCTGATAAATGTCCTCAGAGTCCTCATCTCCATTCCTGGACCACAGCTGGTCCCTGCTCAGTGATCTCATCATTATTCAATTTACTGTTAGTTTATCAGTTATCTCCTTATAAGTATACAGTTTTCTAAGATATTTGACATAATTAAAAGTAACAGATTTTGACAGAAGCAAAAAATACAAATACATACATAATGTAGGTGGCTTGTATGGGCAAAAAAGAATTTGAATGGAAGAAGTGTGATATCAAGCATTACATGTATCCCTATGTTTTCAGGCTTCCAACATCATCATCCCCACCTTTTACTTTTGATAAACATAGGACTACTCAATATAATTAAATCAGAAGACTTCTAACACATTTTTTCAACTTATAACAGTGCTCATTGGTTTGATGTGTACCTATTACTCTACATTATAGTTATTGGTCAGTATGTATTTTAAAAGATTTACTGAACAAGTACATATTCTTTTCTTTCAGAAACAGACTGTTTTGGCTTACCCGATTTTGGTAATGCCATACCCATAGGCCCAATGAAGGAATCATATAAGTCAGAAGAAAAAGTGACTTATAAATGTCCAAAATATTACGAATTGGATGGACCCAATTTTGTACAGTGTATTAAGAGCCAATGGATAGGAAAGCCAACATGCAAAGGTACTTCAATAAAATTTTAGAATCTATTTATCAAAATGCCTTAAGTAATATAATATAGAATTCCCTCTAACATCATTTAAACAATGGACATAGATTATTTTTTAGGCCAGGTCAAAGAAGGTTTATACTTTAACATAAAGGGATGAAATGGTGTACTCAGTTGTTAATCTTAAAGCCCAACGGTTCTCAAACTATGGTCTCTGGAATAACAGCATCAGCATCTTCTGGGAAATTGTTAGAAATGCAAATGTAAATTCACTGGCTCACTCAGACCTGTTGAGTCAAAAACTCTGAGGCTGCAACCCTGAAATTGTCTTAACAATTTCCAAGGGATTTGATGTATACTCCAGTTTAGGAACCATAGCCAGAGGCTATTACCTTTACATCCACCTGAATCTCACTGGTGAATTATACATTACTCATTGAAATGTCTTTAAGAATTTGCAAAAAAAAGGGGGGGGGGGCACCTGGGTGGCTCAGTTGGTTAAGCGACTGCCTTCAGCTCAGGTCATGATCCCAGGGTCCTGGGATCGAGCCCCACATCAGGCTCCCTGCTCAGTGGGAAGCCTGCTTCTCCCTCTCCCACTCCCCCTGCTTGTATTCCCTCTCTCGCTGTCTCTCTCTCTCTGTCAATTAAATAAATAAATTAAATCTTTAAAAAAAATTTGCAAAAAAAATTATTAAAGAGTGTTCTTATAAATTATACATTTATTGTTCTGTTATTTTTCCACATCTCCTGTTTGGATCCTCAGTTAATCATCTTTCCTTCAACTATAGTATTCTTCAAAGTATGTTAATTCTTCATTTATTCTCTAAGAAAGTGCATACTGTGTTTATTTTTCTAAGGTCCTAAAATTACATTCATAAACAGGATGATTGTAAGCCAAAATCTGACATCAAATAATCTTTTTTTATTATTGTCTTGTGGTTTATAAGTTTATATTGAATTTATGTAATTTGTAATATTGATTTTACTAAAAAAGGGAAATGTCCAGAAAAACTCTCATTTTCAAAGAAGCTTAAATCTTATCAAAAGATACTGCTTTATCTCTCTTTCTTCAATCCTATATGTAAATTTCTTAAAATTAACTCTCTTTCATGACAGATGAACTGTTGATTTTAAATCCCCCTTCAGATATATTTGGAATCCTGTTCGTTGATTTGCTACTCAAAATGATCATTATGTTAGAGATGCTACTTTTTTCTTTCTATTCAGATATTTCCTGTGAGAATCCACCCAAAGTGAAAAATGCTATTATACTAAGTGAGAAGCCTACTTATCTACCTGGTCAGAGCGCCCGTTATGAATGCATCAAACCTTTTGAACTGTTTGGGGAAGTAGAAGTAATATGTTTAAATGGGACCTGGACACAACCCCCTCAGTGTGCAGGTAAAGTATCTTATTTCCCCTCAAATTTTAGAGAATATATTAAGGACTGGATATGTCAATATAAATATATAATGACATAGTTCTTATGGAATCTTTTTTTTATCTCAAATAAAATGATGGTGCTTAAAATCCAATTTTTTCTTTTTGTGGACTGCATAGTGATATCTATTTATTTTATGAAAGAATTGGCCAGATTAGGACAGTTGGAATCATGGAAAATTCTCTTTTTTTTTAATTTTTATTTTTAGAGAGAGAGAGTGTGAGCATGAGTGCGAGCAGTGGGGGGAGGGGCAGAGGGAAGGGAGAGAGAGAATCTTTAGCAGACACCACACTGAGCATGGAGCCTGCTGTGGGGATCGATCTCACAACCCTGAGATCATGACCTGAGCAGAAATCAAGAGTCAGACATTTAATCGACTGAGCCACCAGGCACCCAGATCTTAAGCATTAAGATACTTAGTTATTTCCTGAGGAATAAATGTATTAAAGATATGGGGGGGGGGCTGAGTGGCTCAGTCAGAGCAGAACCTGCTTCCCCCTCTGTCTGCTGCTCCCCCTGCTTGTGCTCTCTCTCTCTCTCTCTGACAAATAAATAAAATCTTTTTTTTTAAATGATATACTGAGGACATTTGACAGCTCTATGAAATTTCACTTTGAGACACACAATCAACAACTGGGGCATGTTCATAGAATCTGATATAAATTTGGGCTTCTTCAGCATGTGGACTATATAAAGGTAAGTTACTAGCTGAGCTCAACCAGAGAATTAGTGTATATAGAAAAAAAGTCTGAGAACTTGGTCATAGGACACTCCAGTAATTAGAGTTTAGGAAATAAGAGGACCCAACAAAGGAGATATTATAGCTGCTTGTTTGTCAAATCAGCTTTTGCCCGGCATATATATTTTCCAATCTTTTACTTTGAGCCCACCTGTTTTCATGTTGAAGTTAGTTTCTTTTAGTTGCCATATAGTCCGCTCTTGTTTATGTATCCATTCTGCCATTTTCAGTCTTTTAACTGAAATATTTAAGCCACTTACACTTAAAATAATTATTGATAGATTAGGGGCTGTGTCAGCCATTTTATTATTTGTCTTCCATTTCTTTCCTCTATTTCTCACTCCCATTCTTTTTTGGCTGTGCCTGCGGACTTTTGGAACATTTTAAAATAATTTTATTTTGATATGTCTTTGTTGTTTTGGAGCATTTCTCTTTGTATAGCTTTATCCGTGGTTGCTCAAGGTATTAAGATGCACATAATGCTTGTCACCTTCCCCCCACCCCCGTTTTGACATTTTACCACTTCAGGTGAAATGAGGAAACCTTACTTCCACTTAGGTCCATTCACCCTTCCACATTTTATTTTATTTTATTTATTATTTATTTATTGATAGAAAGAGAGAGAGAGAGTGAGTGGAGTGGCAGAAGGAGAGGGAGAGAGAAAATCTTAAGCAGACTCCACACCCAGTTTGGAGCCTGACACAGGGCTCAGTCTCACAACCCTGAGATCATGACCTGAGCTAAAGTCAAGAGTGGACACTTAACCAACTGACTGAGCCTCCCAGGCGCCCCTACCTTCCCCACATTTCAAACATATGTTTCTTAAGTATTTCTTCTACATATACTGAACACCATATCAAATGATATAATGTTTCACAAACATCAAACATAACAAACTCCTTAGGAAAAAAGAGTCCATTATATTTACCCTTATTTTTTCAGTCCATTGTTTGTTTGTTTGTTTCCTTCATGAAGTCTCAATCCTCTCTCTGTTATCTTTTCCCTGATATTTGAAGAATTCCTTTAGCAATCCTTTAAAGATAGATAGATCTGCTGGAGATAAATGTTCTGTTTTCCTTTGTCTCAGAATATCTTCTTTTCTCCCTTAAACCCTAGAGGATAGAATCACGGTATATAGCACTCAGGGCTGACGGTTCTTTTCTTCCAGCACTTGAAAAATGTTGTCACTTCTTTCTGGCTTGATGGTCACAGATGAGAACCCCACTAACATTTGAATCCTTTTGCCCTTAGAAGTTTGCATAATTTCTATGTAGCTGCTTTTGAGATTTTTTTCTTTCTCTTTAGCTTTCCTCAGTTGAATGTGGCTTATCTTGGCATGAATTTCTTTGGGTTTGTCCTGTTTGGCTTTTTCAATATGAATGTTTATGCCTTGTGCCCAATTTGGGAAATTTTCAGTCAGTATTTTTAGAAGTTTTTTTGGTTTTGTTTTTAGTCTATTTTCAAAGTGAGTAATTTGTATTCTGTATGCAAGTTTATTTATCCTTCTGTCATCTGTAATCCGTGATTGAGCCCATCCAGTGAGGTTTTTGTTTTAAATTCCATTATTATATTTTTTAGTTCTATAATTCCCACTGGAATTTTAAAAACCATCGTCAAATAATTCCAGTATCTGTGTCAAAGACGTGTTGTGATCTGTTGATTGTCTTTTCTCTTTTGAGATTTTCCTGGTCCTTGGTATGATGAGTGATTTCCAATTGTGTTCTAGACATTTCGGGTGTTGTGTTAAGATTCTGGATTTTATTGAAATCTCTTATTTACCAGGCCTCCACTACTGCAGAGTGCAAGTCCAGGCTTCCCACTTGGCCTCCACTGACACCATGGAAAGGGGAGAGGTGTCTTGTTTCCTGACTGTGGATAGAAGTCTAGGTCCCACCCTTGACCTCTGTTGATCACTGTTGGTCTCTGATCAACGTGGGGAGAGAGTTGGTCAAGGTTTCTTCTGTTTTTCAGGAGTAATTCAACTATTGTAAAAAGAAATATTTCTGTCTTCCTAGAATACTCCTTTCCTGAGCCTTTGGCTAACGAGAGCAGACAATTCTTGGAACTTTTTTTTTTCCCTGAACTTGATATCATTTCTGGGTTCCAGTCTTCTTCAGTGCCCAGTCCAGGATCCACAGGAGGCAACATGAAAACCCAAACAACTCACTGCAGTATAATTCCTTGAATACCAAGCCTCTGATCAGATCGACGTCTTCTCTACATCCTTCACCATCTCTTTTGTTGGTTTTTATATTTTTAGTCATACTGAGAAGGAATAAGCAGAAAGGTCTCTACCTCATCATGTCCAGAACAGGAAGCCAGCAATTCTCTTTCCCATTATACAAATGTGTAATTCTTTGACTTTAATTAAAGAAGTTGATGTTCCCTTTATAAAGTAAATGAAAATCAATAAGCAATAACTAGAGATCCAATAGACACTGCAGTATGTTGTATGTAACAAGAAAGTTTCTTTGTTTCCATTAGCTATCCATCTGTCCAGTATTTATTCAGTAAGAAAAACATTTTTTAACACCAGAATACGTAAAGCAGATATATTTGTTAATGCTTCATGTGTGCTTTCATGTGGGATAAAAGGAAAGCCTTAGAATTGTAATTCTCAGTTTAAGTGATTAAAATTTCTTCAGTGGGGGTGCGTGGGTGGCTCAGTTGGCTAAGCGTCTGCCTTTGGCTCAGGTCATGATCCCAGGGCTCTCTGCTCAGCGGGGAATCTGCTTCTCCCTTTGCCTCTCCCTCTGGGCTTGTGCTCTCTCTCTCGCTGACTCTCTCTCAAATAAATAAATATTTATTTATTTGTCAGAGAGAGAGAGGGAGAGCACAAGCAGGGGAAGCTGTAGGCAGAGGGAGAAGCAGGCTCCCTGCTGAGCAAGGAGCCAATGTGGGTCTTGATCCCAGGACCCTAGGATCACAACCCGAGCCGATGGCAGATGCTTAACTGACTGAGCCACTCAGGTGTCCCAAATAAAATCTTTAAAAAAATAAAATAAAATAAAATTTCTTCAGTGAATCCTTTCTGTCAACAGAAATCACAAGCCTTGATATTGCATATTGTGCTATATTTTTATTTGCTTTATTTTAACCTGTTTTTCAATAAATCAAATAAATATTTTTTTTAGATCCTAAAGGAAAATGTGGGCCTCCTCCACCTATTGACAATGGAGACATTACCTCATTCCCATCATCAACATATGCTCCGGGATCATCAGTAGAGTACAAATGCCAGTCCTTCTATGTACTTCAGGGATACAAGACCATAAGATGTAGAAATGGACAGTGGTCAACCCCACCAAAATGCTTAGGTAAATATTTCAATATTCTCATGGATCCTGGGAAAATCAGTATAATAGATGTTTTGCTGTTATTAATAGAATGTTCATGGATTAACAAACATTTGTTGAATGCTGACTATCAAATACTAATGTGTGAAGAAAAAAACCTGGAAAAAAACTCTTGCTCTAGCAAAATATCATTTAATGAAAGGATTTGATTTCTTCATGTTAAAATTGACATTATGAATCTTTGATTAAAACATTTAATTATCACACCTTAAACATAGTACCTCATTTTACATCATTAATCATTTAAAGTGATTTAAATTGACACAATGGATTTTCAATGAACTGGTTTGGAAAAGGTTTTGAAAATGAAGCCCTGGGCCAGTATAGAAGATTCTACTTGAAAGTCTGAAATTCTGGGGCGCCTGGGTGGTTAAGCATGTGCTTTCAGCTCAGTTCATGATCCCAGGGTCCTGGGATGGAGCACCGCGTCAGGCTCCCTGCTCAGCAGAGAGTCTGCTTTTCTCTCTCCCTCTGCTGCTCCACCTGCTTGTGTGCTCACTCTCTCTCTGTCAAATAAATAAATAAAATCTTTTAAAAAAAGTCTGAAATTCTGTTTTCAATGTTTTATATTCTTTTTTTTTATCTTCAGAGATCTGTACAATATCAGAAGACATCATGAGAACACATAATATACGATTTCGATGGTCTTCTGAGCCAAAACTTTATTCTAAAACGAGGGATGTTATTGAATTTGAATGTATCCCTGGACATCATAAAAAGACCCCACTGCATACATTCCGAGCCACCTGTCGGGAAGGGAAACTGACGTATCCTCAATGTTGGTAATACAGTGGTGAAGATGCAGTCCTAAAATTAAAATATACATTTAGTCAGAATTTTTCATTATCAATCCAATTCTCAGTTTATTTTGTCAAATATTGTGTAACTCATTTATATTCATAAATCAGAAGTTGTATTAAATATTATGTGGATGATGTAATTATAATCAGAGAGATGAATAAATCACTTCTTAAAAGTGCCTCATTAAAACTTGGCAAACCAAAATGCTTTGTGTCCCACTCATAAAATATCTATGGCAAGAAATTAGATTCAATCACTCCAGTGCCTACTTCCATCCATCTTTCCCTCTAACTTTCTCATACCTTCTTCCATAACTTCTGGGGCTGCCTGAGACTCTCCATTTCAGAAGAAATGGTTGAAAATGCTTTTCTCCATCTTTAATACAATTTTACTTCAAAAATACATAAAAACATAACTATGTCATACCTATGTGAGTAATAAGATATAAGTAGTTATTATTAGCCTTTGCTTATCTACCAGATATAAGTGGTTATTATCTACTTTTGCTTATCTACCAAATGATGAAATGCAAGATATTCTACAAGATGACTATCTAGCACACATAAAAATTCAAACAAATCATAAAGAGAAATTAGAATCTAATTGGGTACATACCTGTCATAACACAACATGAAAAATAACAAAAAAATCTGATATCAAGTATAAACACACACATGCACACACACACACAAATACATAGTATGCTTTGACCACACATAAATGTGTATAGAACAAAGATTGTCAGGAAGTACAATAAAATATTTATAATAACTACAGTTGAATTTAGAGATGCTAGGGGTAAGAGTTGGTGGTTAAGTCCTTAAGGCTCACCTGTATTTTCCATGTTTTCTGTCTTTAATATGTATCAGCTTTGAACCACAATAAAGGTGGTTATTTTAATGGGGTGCCTGGCAGGCTCATCCGGTGGAGTGTGCTCACGATCTCAGGGTCATGAGTACAAGCTCCACATTGGGTGTAGAGATTACTTAAATATGTAAATAAATGTTTTAAAAAATAAAATAAAGATATATTAAAAGTAAGGCAATATATGTTGAGAATTATGAGGACCTCTTTGGTAATGATCTTCAAATCTAATGACATCTTCATGATTTTTCTGCTATAGTGTGTTTTGGAAACATTCAACCACAAGAGACTGAAATATGATTTTTATGTTCATACATTTCAAACGTAATTAGTTAAAATCAGTTGACTGTAAACATTTTTAACTTCTACAAAAACATGAAAACTTTAAGATGAAAATAAAGATATAATTAAGGTAAATATATTTTAAGGTGATATCTTGTTACTTCATTTTGCATCAAATCAAGTGGCATTCTTAGAATGAATAACCTGGTTGTCTCTAATGGAGTCAGTTTATCTAAATCTGAATCACAAGTGACAGCTAGTTTTCTCATGTTTAAAGGATATTGTTACAATTGGCAAGTTATCTTTGCTGTTAATATTGGTATATATACTATTTCTCCAAAACCTTTCACCGAATGCTTGTGGAATCTATTTAGGACACTTAACCTGTAACCAGTATAGCCTATAACTAATTGTTTTCATTGTTGGCTGCAAAATAGTGATTTTTAAGACAAATTCTATTCTTTTTCTGCACTTACTGTCATTCTTGTGTAAAGGTGAGTGTTAATTTGCCAACTCCTTAAAACCTTTACCTAAAAAGATTTAGTAAATCTTTATTTTTGCTCTTTAATTTCCAATTTTTGGAATAAGGACTTGATGATAGTGACCTGTGATGGCTTTAAAGATTTTTTTCTTGGGGGAGGAGCAAGATGGCAGAGGAGGAGGAGACCTAAATTTCATCTGGTCCCAGGAATTCAGCTAGATAGGGTTCAAACCATTCAGAACACCTACGAACTCAACAGGGGATCGAGGAAAAGAATAGCAGCAACTCTCTGAACAGAAAAGGGACCACTTTCTGGAAGGTAGGACATGCGGAGAAGTGAATCTGAGGCGATATTCAGGAAGATAGACGGTGGGGGAGGGGGTCTCCATCGGTCGGTTCTGGCAAATGATAGAGCCACGGAGTACAAAATCAGAACTTTTAGAAGTCGGCTCCACTGAGGGAACGTCGCTCCAGTGGCTAAGCAGGGCGTGGAACCCTCGTGGGACAGTGTGGTCTCAGGACCCTCGGGGTCACAGAAAGACCGGGAGTGCCTGAGTGTGGCAGAGCTCCCAGGTATTGGAGCAGGGAAGCCGGCTGCAGAGACAAGAGAGGAGGCGCGGGCTCTCAGCTCGGGGTTGCCATAAACCATGATCCGTGGCTCAGTCGGGCCACTGCTCCTCCAGCAGGGACCCAACAAGCAGCAGATCCGGGGAGACTCCCCTTCCTCCCCTGGGAGGAGTGGCACAGGAGCACTCTGGAGCACTTTGGAGACTCCACACCGAGTCGGGTGCCAGAGATAGAAATGCTTGGTCACAGGCCGGGTGAGCACGGAGTGCTGCTGGAGACCAGGGAGACGGGAGTGACTGACTGCTTTTCTCTAGGGGCTCACTGAGGAGAGGGGCCCGGAGTTCTCAGCTCCTCTGGGGTGGAGATTGGGAGGCCTTCATTTTCACTCTTGTCCTCCAAAGCTGTACAGAAAGCTTGCAGGGAACAAAAGCTCCGGAGAGCAAACCCCAGCAGATTACTTAGCCTGCCCCAGCAAGGGTGGGGCAATTCCACCTCCAGCAAAGACATTTGGGAACCATGGCAACAGGCCCCTCCCCCAGAAGATCAGGAAGAACAGCCAGCCAAGACCAAGTTTACTGATCAATGAGAATGGCAGAACTCCAGCACTAGGGGAATACTGCACATAGAATTCATGGCTTTTTTACCATGATGCTTTAGTCTTTCAAAGTTAATTTTTTTTTTAATTTTCTTTTTCTTTTTTTTTTTTGAATTTTTCTTTTTCCCTTTTTCAACCAACATCTTATCAATCCCTTTTTTAAAAAATCTTTTTTACTTTTCATTTTTAGAGTCATATTCTATCCCTTCATAGTAGTTAACCTTATTTTAGGTATATATGTATAAGTTGTTCTTTCTTTATAATTTTGGGATACAGTTTCTTCTAACAGACCAAAATATACCCTAAATCTCTAGTGTATGGCTTTGTTCTAGTCCCCTGCCTGATCACATTCTCTCCCTTTTTTTTAATCCTCTTATTTCTTTTTTCAACCAGTTTCTTATCTTATCAATTCCTTTTATAAAATCTTTTATAATTTTCATCTTTACAGTCGTATTCCATCCCTTCATCATATTTACCCTTATTTTTGTACATATATAAGTTTTCCCTTCTTTAAAATTTTGGGAGGTACTTTCTTCTAACAGACCAAAATATGCTCAAAATCTAGTGTGTGGCACTGATCTATGCACGAGCCATATCATATTTGATCATATTCTGTTTTGCTTTTGTTTTGTTTTTTTTTATCTTTTTCTTTCGTTTTTTTTTTTCTTTTTTCTTTCTTTCCGTTTCTTTTCCCCCAGTTTCAGTTCTTTTCTGATTTGTTTAGTGTATATTTTTCTGGGGTCGTTACCCTATTAGCATTTTGTTCTTTCATTCATCTGTTCTCCTCTGGACAAAATGACAAGACAGAAAAAAATCACCTCAACAAAAAGAACAAGAGGCAGTACCGACTGCCAGGGACCTAATCAATACGGACATTAGTACAATGTCGGAACTAGAGTTCAGAATCACGATTTTAAAGATACTAGCTGGGCTTAAAAAAAGCATGGAAGTTATTACAGAAACCCTTTCTGGAGAAATAAAAGAACTAAAATCTAACCAAGTTGAAATCAAAAAGGGTGTTAATGAGGTGCAATCCAAAATGGAGGCTCTAACTGCTAGGATAAATGAGGCAGAAGAGAGAATTAGTAATATAGAAGACCAAATGATGGAGAATAAAGAAGCCGAGAAAAAGAGAGATAAACAACTACTGGATCACGAGGGCAGAATTCGAGAGATAAGCGATACCATAAGAAGAAACAATATTAGAATAATTGGGATCCCAGAAGAAAAAGAAAGAGAGAGAGTGGCAGAAGGTATATTGGAGGGGCACCTGGATGGCTCAGTTGGTTAAGCAACTCCCTTTGGCTCAGGTCATGATCCTGGGGTCTCAGGATTGAGTCCCGCATCAGGCTCCCTGCTCAGTGGGGAGTCAGCCTCTGCCTCTGACACTCTCTCCTCTCATGTTCTCTCTCTCATTCTCTCTCTCTCAGAGATAAATAAAATCTTAAAAAAAAGAAGAAGAAGAAGGTATATTGGAGCAAATTATAGCAGAGAAATTCCCTAATTTGGGGAAGGAAACAGGCATCAAAATCCAGGAGGCACAGAGAACCCCTCTCAAAATCAATAAAAATAGGTCAACACCCTGACATCTAATAGTAAAACTTACGAGTCTCAGAGACAAAGAGAAAATCCTGAAAGCAGCTCAGGAGAAGAGATCTGTGACCTACAATGAAACATAAGACATTAGATTGGCAACAGACCTATCCACAGAGACCTGGCAGGCCAGAAAGGACTGGCATGATATATTCAGAGCACTAAATGAGAAAAATATGCAGCCAAGAATACTATATCCAGCTAGGCTGTCATTGAAAATAGAAGGAGAGATAAAAAGCTTCCAGGACAAACAAAAATTAAAGAAATTTGCAAACACAAAAAGAGCCCTACAATAACTATAGAAAGGGGTCCTCTAAGCAAAGAGAGAGCCTAAAAGCAACATAGACCAGAAAGGAACACAGACAATACACAGTAACAGTCACCTTACAGGCAATACAATGGCACTAAATTCATATCTTTCAATAGTTACCCTGAATGTAAATGAGCTAAATGCCCCAATCAGAAAACACAGGGTATCAGATTGGATAAAAAAACAAGACCCATTGATATGCTGTCTGCAAGAGACTCATTTTAGACCCAAAGACACCCCCAGATTGAAAGTGAATGGGTGGAAAATCATTTACCATGCTAATGGACACCAAAAGAAAGCTGGGGTGTCAATCCTTAGATCAGACAAATTTTAAGAGATGAGGAAGGACACTATATTCTACTTAAAGTGTCTATCCAAGAAGAAGATCTAACAATTGTAAATATCTATGCCCCTAACATGGGAGCAGCCAATTATATAAGTCAATTAAAACAAAAACAAAGAAACACATCAACAACAATACAATAATAGTGGGGGACTTTAACACCCCTGTCACTGAAATGGACAGATCATCGAAGCAAAAGATCAATAAGGAAATAAAGACTTTAAATGACACACTGGACCAAATGGACTTCATAGATATATTCAGAACATTCCATCCCAAAGCAATGGAATACACATTCTTCTCCTAGTGCCCATGGAACATTCTCCAGAACAGATCACATCCTAGGTCACAAATCAGGTCTCAGCTGGTACCAAAAGATTAGAATCATTCCCTGCATATTTTCAGACCACAATGCTTTGAAACTAGAACTCAATAAAAAGAGGAAAGTCGGAAAGAACTCAAATACATGGAGGCTAAAGAGCATCCTACTAAAGAATGAATGGGTCAACCAGGAAATTAAAGAAGAATTTTAAAAATTCATGGAAACCAATGAAAATGAAAACACAACTGTTCAAAATCTTTGGGATGCAGCAAAGGCAGTCCTAAGAGGAAAGTATATAGCAATATAAGCCTTCCTCAAGAAACAAGAAAAGTCTCAAACACAACCTAACCCTACACCTAAAGGAGCTGGAGAAAGAACAGCAAATAAAGCCTAAACCCAGCAGGAGAAGAGAAATAATAAAGATCAGAGCAGAAATCAATGAAATAGAAACCAAAAGAACAGTAGAACAGATCAATGAAACTACGAGCTGGTTCTTTGAAAGTATTAATAAGATTGATAAACCCCTGGCCAGGCTTATCAAAAGAAAAAAGAAAGGACCCAAAGAAATAACATCACAAATGAAAAAGGAGAGATCACAAACAACACCAAAGAAATACAATTATAAGAACATATTAGGAGCAAATATATGCCAGCAAATTAGATAATCTGGAAGAAATGGATGCATTCCTAGAGATGTATAAACTACCAAAACAGAACCAGGAAGAAATAGAAAACCTGAACAGACCCATAACCACTAAGGAAATTGAAGCAGTCATCAAATATACCCTAACAAACAAGAGCCCAGGGCCAGATGGTTTCCCAGGGGAATTCTACCAAACATTTCAAGAGGAATTAATACCTATTCTTCTGAAACTGTTCCAAAAAATAGAAATGAGGCACCTGGGTGGCTCAGTTGGTTAAGCGACTGCCTTCGGCTCAGGTCATGATCCTGGAGTACCGGGATCGAGTCCCACATCAGGCTCCCTGCTCAGCGGGGAGTCTGCTTCTCCCTCTGACCCTCCCCCCCATGCTCTCTCTCTCTCATTCTCTCTCTCTCTCAAATAAATAAATAAAAAAAATAGAAATGGAAGGAAAACTTCCAAACTCGTTTTTTGAGGTCACCATTACCTTGATCCCAAAACCAGACAAAGACACCATCAAAAAGGAGAATTATAGACCAATATTCCTGATGAACATGAATGTAAAAATTTTCAGCAAAACACTAGCCAATAGGATCCAACAGTACATTAAAAGGATTATTCACCAAGACGAAGTGGGATTTATCCCTGGGCTACAAGATTGCTTCAACATCCGCAATTCAATCAGTGTGATGCAATACATTAATAAAAGAAAGAACAAGAACCATATGATCCTCTCAATAGATGCAGAAAAAGCATTTGACAAAGTACAGCATCCTTTCTTGATCAAAACTCTTCAGAATATAGGGATAGAGGGTACATACCTTAATATCATAAAAGCCATCTATGAAAAACCCACAGCAAATATCACTCTCAATGGGGAAAAACTGAGAGCTTTCCCCCTAAGGTCAGGAATGCGGCAGGGATGTCCACTATCACCACTGCTATTCAACATAGTATTAGAAGTCCTAGCCACAGCAATCAGACAACCAAAAGGAATAAAAGACATCTGAATCGGCAAAGAAGAAGTCAAACTCTCACTGTTTGCAGATGATATGATACTTTATGTGGAAAACCCAAAAGACTCCACCCCAAAACTGCTAGAACTCATACAGGAATTCAGTAATGTGGCAGGATATAAAATCCATGCACAGAAATCAGTAGCATTCCTATACACCAACAACAAGACAGAAGAGAAATTAAGGAGTCGATCCCATTTACAATTGCACCCAAAACCATAAGATACCTAGGAATAAATCTAACCAAATTGGCAAAGGATCTGTACTCAGAAAACTATAAAGTACTCATGAAAGAAATTGAGGAAGACACAAAGAAATGGAAAAACGTTCCATGCTCAAGGATTGGAAGAACAAATATTGTGAAGGCATCAGTGCTACCTAGAGCAATCTACACATTCAATGCAATCCCTATCAAAATATCATTCGCTTTTTTCAAAGAAATGGAACAAATAATCCTAAAATTTGTATGGAACCAGAAAAGACCCTGAATAGCCAGAAGAATGTTGAAAAAGAAAAGCAAAGCTGGTGGCATCACAATTCGGACTTCTAGCTCTATGTCATCATCAAGACAGTATGGTCCTGGCACAAAAACAGACACATAGATCAATGGAACAGAATAGAGAGCCCAGAAATGGACCCTCAACTCTATGGTCAACTAATCTTCGACAAAGCATGAAGAATGTCCAATGGCAAAAAGAGAGTCTCTTCAACAAATGGTGTTGGGAAAATTGGACAGCCACATGCAGAAGAATTACACTGGACCATTTCCTTACACCACACACAAAAATAGACTCCAAATGGTTGAAAGACCTAAATGTGAGACAGGAGTCCATCAAAATCCTAAAGGAGAACATGGGCAGCAACCTCTTTGACCTCAGCCGCAGCAACTTCTTCCTAGAAGCATCACCAAAGGCAAGGGAAGCAAGGGCAAAAATGAACTCTTGGGACTTCATCAAGATAAAAAGCTTTTGCACAGCAAAAGAAACAGTCAACAAAACCAAAAGACAACCGACAGAATGGGAGAAGATATTTGCAAATGATATATCAGATAAAGGGCGAGTAATCAAAAATCTATAAAGAACTTATCAAATTCAACTCCCAAAAAACAAATGATCCAATCAAGAAATGGGCAGAAGACATGAACAGACATTTTTCCAAAGAAGACATCGAAATGGACAACAGACACATGAAAAAGTGTTACATTGCTCAGCAGCAGGGAAATCCAAATCAAAACCTCAATGAGATACCACCTCACACCAGTCAGAATGGCTAAAATTAAGAAGTCAGGAAATGACAGATGTTGACGGGGATGGGGAGACAGGGGAACCCTCCTACATTGTTGGTGGGAATGCAAGCTGGTACAGCCACTCTGGAAAACAGTATGGAGGTTCCTTAAAAAGTTGAAAATAGAGTTACCATACGACCCAGCAATTGTACTACTGAGTATTTACCCGAAAGATACAAATGTAGGGATCCGAAGGAGTACGTGCACCCCGATGTTTATAGCAGCAATGTCCACAACCAAACTGTGGAAAGAGCCAAGATGTCCATAGACAGATGAATGGATAAAGAAGAAGTGGTATATATATACAATGGAATATTATGCAGCCATCAAAAGGAATGAAATCTTGCCATTTGCAATGACGTGGATGGATCAGGAGGGTGTTATGCTGAGTGAAATAAGTCAATCAGAGAAAGACATGTATCATGTGATCTCACTGACATGAGGAATTCTAAATCTCAGGAAACGAATTGAGGGTTGCTGGAGTGGTGGGGGGGTGGGAGGGATGGGGTGGCTGGGTGATAGACATTGGGGAGTATATGTGCTATGGTTAGTGCTGTGAATTGTGTAAGACTGTTGAATCACAGACCTGTACCTCTGAAACAAATAATACATTATATGTTAAAAAAAAAAAAAAGAAGAAGAAGAAGATAGCAGGAAGGGAAGAATGAAGGGGGGACATCGGAGGGGGAGATGAACCATGAGAGACTATGGACTCTGAGAAACAAACTGAGGGTTCTAGAGGGGAGGGGGGTGTGGGTTGGGTTAGCCTGGTGATGAGTATTAAAGAGGGCATGTACTCAACGGAGCAGTGGGTGTTACACGCAAACAATGAATCATGGAACACTGCATCAAAAACTAATGCTGTAATGTATGCTGATTAATATAACATAATAAAATAAAAAGATTTTTTTCTTTTTTTTTAACGTTCTATCAGCATGGATTCATGAATTTTTATTTATTCAATTTGTTACAAACAATTATAGTCATTATTCTTTGAAGCTCAAATTATCCCAAATTTGGCTAGTGAGTGCCTCTTGAAACTGGCTCCTGATTGCTTTGTTATACCCTCTAGTCTTTGAGTGTTTTCATTTCTTTTTAGCACAACACAATGTTCCAGGCTCGCTGTATACTTCCCTGACCAACACCCATAATCATACAGCTTTCCAAAAAGGTCTGTTTCTTTTTATTGGGAAATAGTGTTTAGAACACAAGAATTGTGTTATTGGTACTAGATGGGAATGTTCAATACTGTTGAAAGTCATTAAATGTCTTTTTGCTTGTCAGAAATCTGAAATAGAAATGAAATTTAAAATTCATTGGCTCCTATTGGGTCTTACAATTCAGAGTTAAAAATAATACAGGGCTGGGGCGCCTGGGTGGCTCAGTTGGTTGGGCGACTGCCTTCGGCTCAGGTCATGATCCTGGAGTCCCGGGATCGAGTCCCGCATCGGGCTCCTTGCTCGGCAGGGAGTCTGCTTCTCCCTCTGACCCTCCCCCCTCTCATGTGCTCTCTCTCTCTCATTCTCTCTGTCTCAAATAAATAAATAAAATCTTTAAAAAATAATAATAATAATACAGGGCTAAGAAACTTTTAAATACACTTTCTGTCTTTTCTCTTTATTCATATATTCTTATATTTCTTATATTTCAGAATTTTTAGAAATAATATTAAGAGTATAATGCAAACATTACTATTAGCAGTTAAACTGCTGAATGAAGGTTAAAATGTCTTTGCATTTATTTTGTCCCAGGATGTTTGACTGTGAGTGTAATTACTCTCTTCAAAAATGACTTGAAATAATTCTTAACTCTGATTAATAGAGCTTTACACTTATTTGCGTTAGTATTTTTTTTCAATTTTAGATTTTGCTTTTCTCTTTTAAGCTAAACTTAAAAATATGAAAAGCACCTACATTTTTTTAAAGATTTTATTTATTTATTTATTTCAGGGAGAGAGAGAAAGGGGGGATGAACAGAGGGAGAGAAAGAAAAACTCAAGCAGACTCCCAGCGGAGCATGATCCCAGTGTGGGACTCAATCTCACCACCCTGAGATCATCACCTGAGCCGAAAACCAAGAGTCAGACACTTAACCAACTGAGGCACCCAGGTGGTTCAAACACCTACAGGCTTCAAAAGTCAAAGTAATATGAGAAGTATGCCGAGTAGTCTTACTTCCATCATATCTGATCCCTCATTTAATAAAGTTATATTTTTATTAGTTTCTGACATCATTCCAGTGTTCATTAATCTCCTTTTTTTATAGAGAAGGGAGATTATTTTACACATTTATCTATAATGTGTTTTCGTATTTATTTATTTTAGTATCTAGTTCCAATATTCCCGTGAATAACCTTCCTCAGCAACCTCAGTAGCTGTGCTGCAATCGACCTAGTCAGCAACACAGTCTGGCATCATCCCCCCCACACCCAACACACACACACACACACACACACACACCCGCGAAGTGTTGCTGGGGCCGGGGCCCAAAGAGAGAAGGTTCTGTGGCATTGTCCTCCTCTGGGCTCCTCTGACTTTGGCCTTGTTGCTGGGATGCTTCAGAATAAAAGTCTAGTGGCTCAGAAGTGTAGGAGGAACCCAAATTGGGGGCGGGGGGGTGGGGGGCTAGGTGGGATTAGAACCCCCTCCAAGAATGGTGGTGGTGGGCAGACACTGTGGAAGGCCTCATCTTTGGACAGTCAATGTGGAATTTTTCTTTGTGTAACTGTGTCATCCAATCAAACAATTAGGATTTTTTTTCTTGGTGGATGGACACTCTGCCCTTAACTTTTCATATGCAAAATTTAATTTAGTAGGTGCCCGAACCCCAGGTGCGCACAGCAGCCCCTCTCAGGGAAGCCCATCTCTCACCCCTGTCGGAGACTTTTTAAATATATTACTGGAAATCCGCAAAGCACTGTGTAACGTTATCACATACATTACCTCCATCCTTTCTAATGGAAACCCTAGGAGGTGGGTGTTACATCCAAATCTTTCAGAGAATGCAGGAGTTTCAGAAATAAGCCCTAGCCCGTGATCACATTGGAAGGGAAAAGCCAAACCATAATTTGAACCTAATCTGCCTCACAGATCTTTTTTTTATAAGCAAGGTTATTCCTTTAGTTTGGGAAACAACCTCCCCTCTTCAAATAAAGCCTGAACTCAAAAATCAATAACGCTTTGAAAAATTTACCTAAAAGTGGCCAAAAATATTCTTAAGTAGCTTTGACGATCATTTGTAGTTTTCTCCTCATAACATGCGGGGCAAACCTGGGACAAGGGTGGATTCTCTGTTATTGTTATTATCATTTCACGTAAATTTAAAAACAAGGAGAAAATCCTGGACCTCTAGCGTACGATAAAATGTAAAGACTTTCATGTACAAAAGCCCTTAAAATAATTCGAGAGGCCTGCAAAACTAATAAAACACAAGAGTTCAATTAATTTTGTGGAGCTGAACTAAACTGAACGGCACGGAGGCTGACACGGTACCGACCGAACACAACCTAACACCGACCGAGGGCAAACTAACCGGGTCAAGGTTGCCACGACGGGGTCAATAGACACCGGCCGACGCCAGCAGCTCGCGCAGGCGCAGAGCCGGGCCGAGGGAGGGCGACCGAGAGGGAATCCGCCCCGCCTTCCCCAGGCCCCGCCCGCCCTGCTTCAGTTCCCGGCCTTGCCACTAGGGGCCGGCCGCGGTCCCCGCAGCGCCTGTGGCCGCGAAGCCGAGCGGCCCAGGTTTCCAGCCGGGCCCCTTTTCCAGCTGGGCCCCAGCATGGCTGCCCCCAGGGCTGCGGGTCGGGAAGCCTCCGCGTTCTCGTTTCCCTGACGGTCCCGGCTTCTGTGCTCTCCTTCCCCTCCCCAGGCCACTCGAGCAGACATGTTTGCCAAGGCCTTTCGGGTCAAGTCCAACACGGCCATCAAGGGGTCGGACAGGTGAGGGAGAGAAGGGGCCGGACAGGTGAGGGAGAGGCGGGGCCTGCTCCGCCCGCCAGGGCACCCCGACATTTCTCAGCGCAGAGGCTGGCCCACTGCCTCTCTGAGCTAGCTCAGCCGACCTGGGGTGGAGGCCGAGGGAACGTCCAGCCGGGGAGCGGGGGTGGGTTAGACTCATTTTGAGGGCGAAGAGGGAGAGCAGGCCTGGTTTGTCTCCCGGGCTGTCTTTTGGATATTCTAGTTAGTTTAAAGGAAAACGTAATTCAGCCAGCGCTTACTGACTGCGGTCGACATAAGGTGTTGAGGGGTCAAACACGAAGGATTGCAGGTTCCCCGCCCTCCAAAGAGCTTCGAGTCCCTTAGGAAAAATCAGAGGGGCACCGGGAACTACAACTACGGGAGAAAAAGGATGTGGCGGTTACTTCTGGCAGGAGAGACAGATGGAGGGTGAAGTGGGAGAGAATTAAGGGCCACGTTTTAAGAGCTGGGTCTGTTACGCAGTGTTGCAGATGCTGATACCACGTTGCGAATTTTGGAACCAGTGTTCTCTAGTCACTCTTGGTGCCCTCGTATAGCTTTTTAACCATAAACTGACAGATGCGCCGGGCAGATGTGAGGAAAGGGGTGGGTCCAAGGGCGAGGCATGGAGTCTGGAAGGTAGGGCTGGGTTTCTAGTCAGGCTAACCTGGTTACTCACTGGTTCTCAGTTGTCCTCTTTCTTTGTAAAACGGAAAGACTTGCCCCCAGGAATATGTGAAAATAGATGAGACATTGGATGAGAAAGAGAATAGGATGTTTTGGAAGAGTGTATGAGAATGGGGCATCATCAACCAGCTTTTCCTTGGCCCTTGTGATTCTATAGGAAGTCCTTCGGAGTCCTTCCTATGTATTAAAATCCGTCCAGGCAGGACTCACGCCAGGTACTGGTTTGCTCTCTGCAGGAGAAAGCTTCGGGCTGATGTGACCACTGCTTTCCCCACTCTTGGAAGAGATCAGGTCCCTGCCTTAGTACCTGGAAAGGAAGAGCTCAACGTTGTGAAGTTGTATGCTCACAGAGGGGATGCAGTGACTGTGTACGTGTGTGGTGGCAACCCCATCCTATTTGAACTGGAGAAAAACCTGTATCCAACAGGTATGTCAATAGGATGGAGATGGCCATTACTATCATCCTTGCCTACCATCTGTTTCTCCTTTCTTTCATTAAACTGCCTTACTTAAAACGTGAAGTGCAAAATCTCCCAATATCATCCCTAAGGGTCTTTTTGGACCCAGTGTCCCTAGAATTGGGTCTTTCAAGATCAAGAACTGCTACAGGAGGGAGAATAACAGGGCTAACACAGGAAGAGGATAAGTTGGCAAGGGACGTTCTGAGATGAAGGAATAATAATTCATAGTGGGTTAAGTAGGGATGGAGCAGAGGTCTTGAAAAGGGTGGGATTTCAGGACATGTAAAAAATATTCTTAAAACTTCATTAGCAGGATTTTCTTAAGAAACTGAAGAGATACGGTGATAGGAAGGAAGCTAGGTTAATTAAACTACATACCCAGCTGTCTTACTGATGTACTTCAATCGAGATACCTCACAGGATTCTTTCTGAGGCTCTGCCCGGCTCTCAGGATCCTTTGCTTTCTCTCTTTGTCACAGATCTCAGACATTCAGAGTCCTTTTCTCTTTTCCGTAGCTGCTGACGCCTACTTTGTCACTTGGGGCTCTTCTCCCCCAAGCTTGGCGGCAGCGGCGCAACGCGGTCGCCTTCGGTTCCCTGTGCCCCCACTCCACTTGGCGGCTCTACAGACAGGCCCTTTTTGATCTCAGGTTTTACTGCTAATCACTGTGAACACAGAGGGAATAAAAATAATAAACATGGGGAGGTTTCAACATTTCCTACAGGCTGGCGCCCTGTTCTTCGCTTACTTGCTTCTGAGGTCACAGATGGCATCCTTGTTGGGTCTCTGTCCCCGCTTTTATCTACCGTGCCCATTTTGCTGCCGCATCCAGGTGGAATCATAGGGGCCTCCCAGTCTCGAGGGACATCCAGTTTTTTAAGTATCTGCCTGCTTTAAGAAGGAAACCTCTTTGGGCCTCACAGCCTCCCCTCTAGCTTTGAGTTGAGTTTCTTTTCTATTTCTTAATTTAAGTGCCCTTAGTGTTTGGCTTGCCAGTTCCCTAGGGGATTGACCTTTTGGCAATAAGTCTTTCTGTGTCTCTTTTTGGGCAGTATACACCTTGTGGTCCTATCCTGACCTTCTCCCAACGTTCACAACATGGCCTCTGGTGCTCGAAAAACTGGTCGGGGGAGCAGGTAAGAGGATTTTCCTATATTCTGGCTATTGGCCAAAACCTACTTAGTAAGGGCCAACTACTTTAATAAATGCACCCATTTCCTGTATTCATACAATTGAAAAATGGAATTTTTTCCCCATGTGTGTTTCCTCCCTCACTTGGCTGCTTCCATAAGGTCCCTGGGCCGCTAGGACCCTGTTGAAAGGCCTCAATAAGCTTCGTACTTTGTACTTAAATCAGAAAATGCTTTGTGAACCATATGCTATACTTTAAATCAATAAGCTAAATTTTGGAAAGCAGAGTAAGAGATCATGGAACCTGACTGTCAGCTTGGTGCTTCAGTTTGACCACTAGCCCCCCAAAGGGAAAAGGTCTGATGCTTAGGTTGCATTTCTTAATTTTCATTATCAATAACCTAGTTGATACTTCATAAGTGTTTGTTGGCTGAGTGAATGCATAAATGATGAAGTAAAACTTGGAATTGGTTAGAGGCACAATGTGCGTTGTGATGCTTTTGTCTTGTTTGCCACATATTTGATGCTTCCAGGCCTGGTGGTGCCCCCTGCCGGTCTGCTGCAGGTACAGAAGGGGGACCTCTGTGCCATTGCCTTGGTGGGGAACAGGTACTGTGCCTGTCCGCTGTGCCTTTGGGGGAAAAACTTAGGTAAAACTGGGGAAGGGGGTGGGAAAGGACAACTTCCAAAGCTTATGGGTAAAGATTAAAAGAGAAAAACAGGGGGCGCCTGGGTGGCTCAGTTAGTTAAGCAACTGCCTTCAGCTCAGGTCGTGATCCTGGAGTCCTTGGATCGAGTCCCGCATCGGGCTCCCTGCTCAGCAGGGAGTCTGCTTCTCCCTCTGACCCTCCCCCCTCTCATGCTCTCTCTCTCTCTCTCTCTCTCTCAAATAAATAAATAAAATCTTTAAAAAAATAAAAAATAAAAATAAAAAAATAAAAGAGAAAAACAGATTCTTCTTCCAGAAGCACAGAGTGGGCCATGGGTAAATGGCAGTGAGCCTGTGTGGGTGATTGCCAGGAGTTGGGGGATGAGAGAAATAGGGAGAGTTTGGTCAAAGGATACAAACTTTCAGTTATAGGATAAATACAGTTGGAAGATCTAATGGATAACGTGAAGATCTAATGGATAATGGATAAAGTGATTATAATTGGTAACACTATATTGTGTAACTGAAATTTGCTAAGAAAGTAGAATTTACCTGTTCTCACACTGACCCCTAGCCAAATAAGAGCACAAAAAACAAAAAGAATAAGCTTTGGAGAAGACGGTATATGTCTTTCTCACTATTTTAAAGTTACTTCCTAACACAATATGATAGTGAATAGTGAATATTCAACAAATGTTTGTTAAATAGATAAATGAATATTTATGCCTGATAGTTCTGTTTTGATCTCAAAATAAAGCAATATGCTATTCCTTGTTTGTTCTGTTTATAAAAATTACTATTGTCTACTAAATACAAACATGCACATTTATGTAATCCTAAACACACACACACACCCTGAACTTTGGGAAAAAATAAGTCACATACAATCACTTATTTTTTTGTTCTTGTTGCAGGTCCTGCTGAGATAATTTACGAAATTATTCTTCATGCAAAAAGATAGTTGTTTAGGGAAATCCTGGGGGCCCACAGCAAGAAAATAACTAGCCTCTTTACTTAGGAAAAGGAAAAATATACAGGCAATATAATCTATAACTAAATGATTGACAATTTCAGGACTGGAATGGTTCATTCTGACTAACTGAACTGTTTCTCTGGCTACTTCTGACTGTTAGAGCTGCAGGCTTTAAAGAATTGTTCACCTGCAGATGTTCATAGAGGTCTATCAGAATACATTTAGGTTCTGTATAAACCTATATAGAGTAAGGAAAACATTCAAAGAATTTTGAAAAGCAGTACATTTAGCCCATTTAATAAACTGGAACAATATTATAACCACACCAGGTAAAGAAATGTTTTAAAATCAGAAGAGTGCTGCCTGTCCTTAGAAGGAGCACAGGAAATAGTTTAATTCCTTCCATTTCCAAAGGTGGATTTATTTTTATAATTACATTGATAGTTTTAATTTTGCTTCAAAATGTATGTAACATATTTGACACTTAATATTGCACACTAATATAAGACAGTATGTGTATCTTTGTGTTACTAAGAATATTTTCACATTTTATATCTCTCCTACTTTGTTTCAGACAACTCAGTCAAAGCAATAAACATTTTTCAGTGTTTACTGTCTGTCAACAATCTGGTTCCAGGGACATAATGATGAATGAAACACAGTCCTTTTCCTCAAGGATCGTACAGTATATGTGAAGGGTCAGGGAATTAGGAAAACAAATAATATAAGAAAAATATATTATTTCTTTAAATTGATTTTGTACTTAATATTCCAGCATGATTATTATCTGATGCTATTATTTTCTATAATATCATTTCAGTGAATACATTATTTACTGTTGTTAACATATAATTAGCATGACCAGTCCCCTATCATAGAACATTTATGTCTTTCTATTTTGGATTTAGGCTATAATGTTGCAGTTAAAAGAAGGACATTTATCTCAGTATTTTTATATCTCTCTGGACCTCAGGAACGATATCAGGTTAAGGAATATTGAATTTATTTTGTATACTAATTAGTTAATGGAGTGGTATAGTCAAAGCTGGAAGTTGAGGAATTAAATTATTTAGAAGGTATAAAGCAATATTAGAGCATAAGAAGTGGTAACTAATTTGATAATAGAGGTCATCAAGACAAAGGACATCAAATATGATGAGTTTGGCCCTACAAGACTAGTTCACTTAAAAATATTACTGAAAGGCTATTAGGCATTTGTATTACAAAAGGGAAGAAGTCACCATCCCTACCTGTTATCGACTGGATGTTTGTGTCCCCCAAAGTCATATATTGAAGCCCTAACCTCTAATGTGACTGTATTTGGGGACAGGTCCTTTACAAAGGTAATTAGGGTTAGATGAGATTAGATGAGATCATGAAGGTTGGTGTCCTCATGATGGGATCAGTGCCCTTGTTCAGAAGAGGCACCAAGAGCTCTCTCTTTCTCTCTCTCTCCCCCGCCCCCCCCGCTCACACAGAAGAGGTCATGTGCACACAGCAGATGGAGGTAACCTAGACCAGCCAGGAAGAGACCTCTCTTCAGAACTGACCGTGCTGACACCCTGACCTAAACTTCCGGTTTCTAGAATACTGAAACATAAGTGCCTGTGGTTGAAGCCACTGTCTATGATGGTGGCATCCAGTGACTAATAATCTACCCTTTGCAGAAATTGCCAGTTATGCTCCTTCTTAGGCCATCATATTGGGAGGAATTCCCATTTTATACTTATCTGATCCTACTCCCAGGGCTCATTGGTCCAAAAACAACTATTCAGAACAATCTCCCTCTTGAAAACTTGGATATTCTCCATCACACACATGAGAAACAAGGTAGTACTACTTGAGATTCCTTTTCTTTCTAAAATGCCACAATGTAATCTTTATTGTACTGTAAAGCACCCACCGAAAGTTGTTTTCTTCCAAAATTTTTGGAGAAAAGTGAAGCAGAAATCTCTCTGAGACTTCTAATTATCTCTATTCATACATCCTCTATCTTGCTCTCCCTTTCCTCTCCTTCTCTGTCCTGGCCAAGAGGACTTCTGTTAACTTTCTGTAAGTAAGAGAACTGCCCTTGTATCTAGTGCTCTAAACATTAGAGTAAAAATTCTCTAGATTAAAAATTTTCTACTAGAGTAAAAAAATTCTGTGGTGAGTCCTCTGAGATCTGGTTCTCAAAGGGAAGTTTATAAAATTCATTTTATTTAATGGTTAGCTCTTGCAAACAGAAAGCACCTTGGTTTTATACCATATAGCCAGTTGAGACTGAAAACAGTAAAAAACAAAACACTCAGCACTGTAATTGACATTGTTTTCTCCTTAGGGGAAGAAATAGCAAACAACTCCTAAATTAAAATAGCCAGATATAACCTCATTGCTTTAGACCAAAAATGGACACTTCTAAAACTTTTTTACGAAAGAGAAACATGGAGTGATGAGTTTGAATCCATCTACATGTAAGAGTGTGCTTTTCTTTTAGTGTAAATATTTGTTCCTTGTCTTCTCTATGACACTTTCCAGTATGCTGTCTAATGCGTCAGAGCAGGGCTAACTATTTGACTCAGGACAACTTCTGCCCCCAAAAGCTAGATGTCTCCACTCCCATTCCTCTCAGAATATTGATTCAACCAAATACCTGTTTCTTTAATTTGTAACTTTTTTTTTTTTTTTTAAGATTTTATTTAGTCATTTGACAGAGAGAGACACAGCGAGAGAGGGAACACAAGCAGGGGGAGTGGGAGAGGGAGATGCAGGCTTCCCGCTGAGCAGGGAGCCCGATGCGGGGCTCGATCCCAGGACCCTGGGATCATGACCTGAGCCGAAGGCAGACGCTTAACGACTGAGCCACCCAGGCGCCCGTAATTTGTAACTTTAAAAATTGAATCTCAAATTGGGTCTGAATTGTGCGACCTAGGTCACCTGCCTGCACTGCACTACAAAGGAAGGGAAGTTTGAAGCTGAAATTTCCTACAGTTAAAAGGTGATGACTTTCATAATCTAGTAAGGGGAGAATAAAAAGCAAAATAATGATATCGAAAATTAAAATTTAATTGAGAAATTATTGTAAACTTTGTATAGAGGCATAGGATATTATTGATTGATGAAAATCGTCATGCAAATATTTTTAAAAGAGGTTTGAAATATAATCATATTCTCTTTCTGATGCAAATTGTATCTCTTCAGCAGCTTTCCTTTAACACTTAAACCAAATATTCAGGTCAGAAAAATCCACAAACATTGTCCAGTCTAACTATTTCTTTTTGATGAATTCTAAATGAGGTCTAGGAAGAACGGTAATTGAACTAATGTAGCAGTTCGTGCTTTTACCTAACGCATTAATACATATAATTAAATAATTGAGATTATTAATTATAGGAAAAAATACTTTTAATCTAGATTATAAAAGGAAATAATTATTTAAAATTATAAAGTAAGAGAATTAATTACCCTAAATATTATAAATATGAATGTACACTAATAATACTGGAATAACTATGTTTAAAATCAATTTACACATATATGCTATAGACTCCTAAGTTAATTTTCTATCCTCTCCTGCATCAACTTATAATATTCCTCAGGGACAAGACAAAACATATCTTAAAGTAAATATTGTTTATACAGACAACATAAAAGGCCCTAAAGTTTTCTTAGTTAAATAAAATAATATATGCACTCAAAGCAAATTAAGACTTTGGAATATAGCAATAATTGTTAAAAGGATTTTTTACCAGAAATGTAATATTGACTTCTGGAACTTGGCAGAATTAAATAAAAATATTCTTTCTCTTATGAAAAAAAAAAACAAAAACAAATAGACCATCAGTATTCTCACATATCATGAAAATATCAGTTGAGGGACTCCTGGGTGGCTCAATTGGTTAAGCATCTACCTTCAGCTCAGATCATGATCCCAGGGTCCTGTGATCCATCTTGCATCAGGCTCCTTACTCAGTGGGGAGCCTCCTTCTCCCCCTGCTTGTGTTCTCTCTCTCTTTCTCTCTGAAAAATAAATAAATAAAATCTTTAAAAAAAAAAAAAATATCAGTTGACAATCAAAGATAATCAAACACACACAAAATCTTGATTTCAGGAGTAAGAGTGAGCAAAAACAAAAACAAAAAAAAATTGATAATTATATGGACTTTAGATATTAAAATTATCAGTCCATTAATATAAAATAAATATGTAAGTCTGAATAACCTAGAATACAGCACATGTAAAAGAGAAATAGAATATATATGGAGAAGGCATCATATATCTCTAACCTGAGTCCCAGAAAGAAAATATATAAAAAGAAAAAGAACATTTGAAGAGATCAAGACAGAGAACTTTTCAGAACAAATGGAAACAGATAAGAAGCAGGGAATGCAAAAGGGATGTAAATAAGTAAATAAAAATCTACATCTAGACATATATTAATAAAACATACGAACACCAAAGACAAAAAAAAGAATCTTAAAGCAGACAGAGATAACTGCTAGAGTGTAGGAAGCTTTTTAAACAAAGATGGAAACTAAGATAAAGGAATACTCTCTTTACATTGCTAAGACAAAATAAAAGTCAGCCTCTAATTGAGTACTCAGGAATATTTATATGAAAAAACATTATTTTCATATAAACTAAGAATTTACTAAAAATAGACCAATTCAAATGATAATCTCATCCAGAAACACCCTCACAACATATCCAGAAATAATGTTTAGCCAAATGTATGGGCATCCTGTAACCCAGTCAAGCTCACACATAAAATTAGCCATACATGCCGCTATAAAATAACAACAAAGGGATGGGTTAAGGTGCATTTAAGTTGGTAAATCTGTAGGCAAATTTATTTTTATTTTTTCAGGCGAATTTAAATAAACATTGTTTAAAAATTAATAATAATAATTTTTAATTAGTGGTATTTTAAAAAGGACAGAATGAAAATGTTGGACAACAATGGCACGTAAATTAGGAAAGGCATAAACAGATTTATTCATAATGAAAATGTTCCAGATTTTGAGAGAATGACTAAAAAATGGATTAACTTTACATTTATAAAACTAAATTTGTATGATAAAATTTAAAAATAACCATTTAAAGGGCCACCTGAGTGGCTCAGTCGTTAAGCGTCTGCTTTTGGCTCAGGTCATGATCCCAGGGTCTTGGGATTGAGCCCCTCATCGGGCTCTCTGCTCAGCGGGAAGCCTGCTTCTCCCTCTCCCACTCCCCCTGCTTGTGTTCCCTCTCTCGCTGTGTCTCCCTCTCTGTCAAATAAATAAAATCTTAAAAAAAAAAAAATAACCATTTAAGAAATAAAAATAGAAGAGGAGAATGAATAAGAAAATGAAACTGAAGAAAAAAAACAAACAAGGTCAAGAAAGGAGAAAATAGGAAAGTGTAGAAATAGGTAATAATCATGAGATGGTAGGGAAATAATGAAAACAATAGATAATCACAGTCACACTAACTGGGCTAAACTTCACAGTGAAAAGACAGAGTTGTTAAGTTGAACTAAAACAAAACTCCATTACATTGCAAAACATTAGCAGAGTTAAAGAGCATCAGTGCATAAAGGCAAAGTGTTCAATTTAACAATCTCTTGTAAGTTTTAAATTGTTTCTACCCAACAACAGAGGAGAGAGGAAGAAAGGAAAGGACCCGGCAGAGAGAGAGAGAAGAAAGTGAAATAATAGACCTACAAGGAAGGATTGACAGATGTCATTGTGTTACGTTATCATAGCTCTCAGTAGTTCATGAAATAAACATTTTTAAAATAGCAAGCAATTTGAAGGGTTTGATCAGCACCATTACCAAATTAGAACTAATATGTATAGAATATTGAACCATAACAGTTGAAGAATGCACATTTTTCATGCACATATAAAATATTTATGAAAAGTGATGATGCACCATGTCATAGAAGCAGTTTTTAGGGGCGCCTGGGTGGCTCAGTTGGTTAAGCAACTGCCTTCGGCTCAGGTCATGATCCTGGAGTCCCGGGATCGAGTCCCGCATCGGACTCCCTGCTCAGCGGGGAGTCTGCTTCTCCCTCTGATCCTCCCCCTCTCATGCTCTCTGTCTCCCATTCTCTCTCTCAGATAAATAAATAAAAAATCTTAAAAAAAAAAAAAAGAAGCAGTTTTTAAAACTTACAAATAATTGCTATCATAGGGACTTCAGTATCTGATGACAGTACCTTAAGGAAGATGACAATAACCAAAGATGACTACAATAAAACTGTATTTGGAAATACAAAAACAAACATACAACTCATGGATCATAGACTAAATCACTATTGAAATTAGGCAATACATAGAAATAGAGAATAATGGAAATACTAGGTATCATAACTCAAAGTGTTGGGTTGAAGCAAAACAGAGGCAAATAGCCTAAAGCTTTTTTTTTTTAAAGATTTTATTTATTTATTTGAGAGACAGAGAGCGTGAGCATAAGCAGAGGGCGGAGAGAGGGAGAGGCAGACTTCCCACTGAGCAGGGAGCCTGATGGGGGACTCAATCCCAGGACCCTGAGATCATGACCTGAGCCAAAAGCAGACGCTTAACCGACCGAACCACCCAGGCGTCCCTTAAAATTCTTATATTAAAAAAAAAAAAAGTGTAAAAGTTAACAAGCTTAAAATTCATTAGATATCTATCTTATAGAATTAAAAGTAGAACAATAATAAATCCAACAAAAGTAGGAGGCAAATAATAAAGACAATAGAAAGTAATGAAGTTGGAAAAAAGAGGATAAATAGGTTAAAAGTTAATTTCCTTGAAATGACTAATAAAATGAATAAATTTCTGATAAGATTAATCAGAACTGAAAGAATTAAACAATATTAAGAATCAAGAAGTGCATCTAAATAATGCTACGACTTCTGAATTTGAGGCAGACATAATATGGTCCATGATGCCGTTTCTTTGAATTATGGTCCAAATTGTTCCCAACATGGTAACTTGGGTGGTACTTGGACTTTGACTTCATTCAAGGTCAACCTGTGTTATTCAGTTGTGCTAGAATGGCTCATGATGAGATATAAACAGTTTTCTCAGGAGAGTAATTTTTAAAAAGTCATCATTGTTACAGAATCTGAACATCCCGTGAGAGTTAATATTGTTCTAAGATTTGTCCAACCTATTGAAGATTTGTCATTAGCATGACTTGGTTTTCTCTTCCAAGTCACCCTATGTCAGCATGGGAACAGTAATGGCCACTTTCTTATCTAAGCCTCTGTGGCTTGAAGTGGCTTCCATTGCCTGGTCAGGGCTGTAAATGTTGTAAATAACTAAAGATAGTGTTTCTGCTTGCACTAGTTCTCCTGTGAGGACATCTAGTACTGTCTAAAACATGGTGTCAGTTGTCCAAGCAAGCATCCCTTAGCACATGGCCATTCCCAGTCACTATTCTTCTGACTTTTTTATAAGCCAGGGACAGAGGTCACCAATGATTACATCCAAATAAAATGCCCATACATTTGAGCAGTTGAAGTGTTCATATCAGCAATATAGAGAACTCTCAGCTTCAAGGAGTCCTAACTTCTACCCTGACAAGAAGAAAAAGTGATTGAAAATCAATGACTTCTTGAACCCAACAGAGAACTGGGTTTGCAGACAAACCACCTCCCTGACATCTGGTGATGGGTAAATCTAGACAGGCATGGCCCAGATCTGTTTATCCAGACCAGAAGTCACCGGAGCCATAACTGGTTAGATTTAAATGATAATTTTGACAAATTGCTGGAGACTATGGCCTAGAGTGAGAATGAGAAACTCCTGTGGCTACAGTTCTGTAGGGAACCCCTGCATTTTTACAGGCTCTACTTTGAGGAACACCAGATTCTCACAATGAAGAGCCAAGAAATATTTCCCTCCTGGATTTACAGAAGAAGAGGGAGAGCAATCCTTCTGAAATATGCCCAGAGCCTTTTCCATAACAAAGGCCCACTCTCCAGAGCAAAGACTACCAGAACCTTGTCCCAGAGTCCTGGGAAAAACGACCTTCCTCTTACTCCAGGCCCATCTACCCTTCCTGTCTCACCTTAATAGGGAAGATTTGAAAAAAACAAAAACAAAAACAAAACAAAACAAAACAAAAAGCCCTCCTGTGCAGGTCACAGGCCCAAGATCCAGGCCCACTGTAAGAATGAAATTTAATTGGTGGACTATAAAATGCCCCCTCTCTCCTCCATACCTTACCACCATACCAACAGGGCTCCTGCTGTTTACAGGTGAAAAAGCTGCAAGACACAGACTTTTTCTGAGGAAGAGTATGTAGGGAAGCTGAAAGTCCAGAAAGGAGACAAAAGTAAGGACACTAGAGAAATTTGAATTCTCTGGCACCCATAGCTTCAGCAAACATGAAACAAAGCCCAGTTCCTAATCAGATCACATATATCCTCACAGTAGACACCTATTTACCTTAGTTCCTATCATCTGACAGATCCTGTGTTATATTACTAGATATATGAAAAGACAACAAAAACCACAGTCTGAAGAGCCAGAGCAAACATCAGCTATGACACAGTGGTTGGAATTATCAGACAGAAGATTTAAAATAACTATGATTAATATGTTAAAGGTTTGTCAACTGTACCTCCAAACATTTTTTTTTTTAATGTTAAGAGCTTCAATAGGAAAAAATAGGCAGCATGCAAAAACAGATGGGAACAAGGAGATAAAGATTCTGAGAAAGAATCTAAAGGAAATGTTAGAAATCAGAAACACAGTAACTGAAATGAAAAACTGCCTTTGGTGGTCTCATCACTAGACTGAACATGACCAAGAAAAGAAACAGTGAGTAGTAAATAGGTCAACAGAAACTTTCCAAACTAAAATTCAAAGAGAAAATAATAATAACAATAAACAGAACAGAACCTCTAGGAACTCTAGGAAAATTTCCAAAAGGAGTCAGTATGTGTAATTAGAATATCAGAAGGAGAAGAAACATAGAAAGGGACAGAAGAAATACTTGAAATAATAATGGCCAAGAATTTTCAAAAATTAATGATAGACTCCAAACCACAGATCCAGGAAGTTTAGATAACACCAAGCAGAATAAATTCCAAAAAAAGTGCTCCTAAGCATATCACATTCAAACTTCAGAAAACCAAAAACACAACAAACACAAAATCTTAAAGAATATATAGAGAAAATCACCTTATCTATTAGAAGAACAAGGATAAGAATTATGGAAAACTTTTCATCAGAAAATACAAAAGCAAGAAGAGAGTAAAATGAAATAAAATATTGAACAACAATCTACTGACCTAGAATTCTATATCCAGCAAAATTGACTTTCAAGAATGAAAAGGAAATAATTTTCTCAAACAAAAATTGAGGGCTTTCATCAATGATAGACCTGCCTTACAAGGAATGTTAAAAGATTTTCCGTCGGCAAAGAAAAAAAAATATAGAACAGAACCTAGAATCTACATAAATAAAGAAAAAAAGTCAGAATAAGAAATGAATTTAAATAAAATCTGTTTTTCTTATTTTTAGTTAATTAACTATACAGGCTGGCAAAAAAACAGGAAGTACAGTTGAGACACAAAATCCAATATAATAACCACATCAAATCTGGTATCTGCAAATTCAAGAATGTTTGGAGTCTTCCCCTGGGAGGCAAGTAGGGGATCAGGTCCTATAACTGGTTCTTATCCCCACTTATGCCCTCTTTAATTTTTTGAGTGTCAATCTAGGTTTTGGCATCAACCTATTTGTTTGGCTGCTATAGATCCACTTGTCTCTTATTTCATCAATTTCTTGGCCTTCAGCCATAGAGCATTTACCTTTCTACAGTTTTTCTCCAGATCCCAAATGACCTGGATTCATCTTCTGTGGCTGCCAGCCATCTTAGAGCTGGGGTTTTCTTTTTGTACAAATCCAGCTCTTTTTCAAATGACTTGTTTGCTTTGGGGATTTTAGAGGCTAACAAACTCTTCTGCTCTTTTCCATTCTCCCTGGGGCCTGCATCAGGCAGTTCTGCGGTCTTGCTAGGTACTGAGTTAGTGAACCCCATGACTATCCTGCCTCCTCCTAAGCTCTAAATAGAATTCTCAGCAATTTCTCTGAAAGACCAGGGTTGGTGAACACCCTGCCCAATCTTGATTACTGGCTACCTTGTAACTGGTCTTCCTGGTGACCTGTCATAGCCTCGAGGTGGGAAAACTTCAGTTTAGTCCAATTATACTCCTGCTTCCAAAAGCACATGGCCCCAGGACAAGTGGAGCATGCCCCATGTTAAGAGGCAATTATCAGCCAAGGGAGCCACAGATAAATACCATTAGTGCCTTACAGTATGTATATTGCATGGGATTTATTGGAGGTTGGGAGTAGATTTGCAAGCAGAGAAGTAGTGGGTCACAAGCAGTCTCCTGAATTTCAATTGCTCCACAACGTAAGTCGAGTAGACTCCAAAAGAGAGAGGACTGCTCATTTGAGATTCCTTGAGAAAGAACAAGCCCTACTCCCACTGCATATTCCGTATTTGTAGGTTAGCCTAAGAGAAGCTAAAGAACATCTTTTTTCTCTAAATAAAAGAAATGTGTCAAAGAATCTCAGAACCCAGGAGAAACACTAATTGAGCGTACCTAGAGGACCATAGTTTGCATACCAAAAGCCCTAGAACAGCTTGAAAAACCAAGTCAAAAGCTTTCTTTCTCCACAGAATGGCTTGGTCCAGCCAAGTCAGCTCTCTTCTTTGTGATCTCAATGGGGAAGAAGATGAACCTTTAGAATCAGCCAGACTAGTTTCTCATCAAAAATGAACCTTGACAAGCTAAATCGGTAAGACCTATGAAAGAGTACATTCCCAGGACTTTATTGAGGGGACTTACCCTACCAGGATATAATAACTAAGGCAGTGTGGTTGTATCATTTTATTTATTTTTGTTATTTTATTATTTATTTACATGGACATGAATAAATTGGCCACTGGAATAGAAATAACAGCTTAAAGAGAGACCTATACATGATTGTAAACTGGTGGATATGAGAAAGTACACTATGTTACAAGAAGCTGCCTTTCTATAAATAGTGCTGGTCCCTTTATCCTTAAGGAAGATAATCAACTGAGATTTCACCCCATGAAGCTGAAAGACACACGCACACACAGACAGTCCATGGTAGTTACTGGTCTAACTTTGAATTCACAACTACAAACTTCAACTGAGTCTTTAATGCTGCCCTGAAATCATGTTTCCATAGTACATGTATATTTCCACACTTTGAGACAACTATTTCAAAGTTCCACTTTCTCTTTCAAATGTCCAATTCCTTCTTCCTTATCTTTAATCTGAGTTAGGGACCATGCTTCCATTTCACTGAAAAAATTGAAGCAACAAACAAAAATATCCACATTCCCACCATTACATCTACCTTATCCAGCCATTAGCACCCCTAATTCCTGCTCTCTTCTTTCTCTCCTTTGACTATAAACTGCCTCTGCTCCTACCTAGAGGCAGTCCTTCTCCTTGTGGAGTCAATTCCATCTGGTCTTTCCTTCAAGAACATCACTTTTATTTGACTATGTTCTACGATATCCTGGGTCATCCCTACGAGCACGTATTTTATCTCCTCAATCGTGTGAAAAGAAGAAATAAAATCAAAATTTTAATTTCATGTCTCCTTACCTCAAGTTTTACCTAGTTATTTATGTCCTATTTATAGCAAAAGTCATGGACAATATTCAATGTCATCACTTCATTTTTTGACCCCACTCCAGGAAGATTTTACTCTTTCCGTACTACCAAAAATTGTTTTGGTCAAGGTCATCAATGATTGTAATGCTGCTAAATCCAATTTTTTTTTTTAAAGGATAAATCCAACTTTTCAGTTGCCTAGGCCAAAAAAACTACAGAGCATTTTGAGTCCTATTTTCCAATTACCCACTATATCAGTTTTACTAGGAATTTGAGGTATGCTTACCTTAAAATTCTATCAAGAATCCTACTACATCTCAAGTGCCTGGGTGGCTCAGTTGGTTAAGCATCTGCCTTGGACTCAGGTCGCAATCCAGGGTCCTGAGTTTGAGTCCCCCATCAGGCTCCCTGCTCAGTGGGAAGTCGGCTTCTCCCTCTGCCCCTGCCCCTGCTCACCCACTCTCTCTCTCTTTCTCACAAAAATAAATAAATAATCTTAAAAAAAAAAGAAAAGAATCATAACATTTCTCATGACTTCTAGTGCTAGCATTCCAATCTAATCTACCATTAGCACTCAGTTTAATGCTTTCTCTACTTCTTTCCTTGATCTGCCATAGCCTGTTCTCAACACAACAGCCAGAGAAATCCTTAAAAATATAAGTAAGATAATGCCATTCTTTTCCATTGCTTAACATGATACAATAAATCCCCATTTACTCAGAGTAAAAGTCAATGTTATTATTAAGGTCTTAGAGGCCCCAGAGGATATTGTTCCCTCTCTGAATGTATGTCTTACTACTGTCTTCCTCCACATTCCTGCTTCAGGGTACACCTTGTTTTTTTTCTGCCCAGACATATACATGAATTTTTCTCCCCTCCTTCAAGCCATGCTCAAATGTAATTTTTTCAGTGAGGCTTACTCTGACAGATCTATTTAAAACTTGAACTTATACCCTCACGGATAGTATCAAGAACTGGTGAGGATGTACGGCAACTAGTACTTTCATAATTGTACAGCCATTTTGGAAAACAATTTAGCAGATTTTTTTTTCATGTTTTTTTATTTTTTTTTATTTTATTATGTTACATTAATCACCATACATTACATCATTAGTTTTTTGATGTAGTGTTCCATGGTTCATTGTTTGCGTATAACACCCAGTGCTCCATGCAGTACATGCCCTCTTTAATACACATCACCAGGCTAACCCATCCTCCCACCCCCTCCCCTCTAGAACCCTCAGTTTGTTTCTCAGAGTCCATAGTCTCTCATGGTTCGTCTCCCCCTCCGCGTCCCTCCCTTCATTTTTCCCTTCCTACTATCTTCTTTTTTTTTTTTTTAACATATAATCCAATCAAGAAATGGGCAGAAGACATGAACAGACATTTCTGCAAAGAAGACATCCAAATGGCCAACAGACACATGAAAAAGTGATCAACATCACTCGGCATCAGGGAAGTACAAATCAAAACCACAATGAGATACCACCTCACACAGTCAGAATGGCTAAAATTAACAAAACGGGAAACAACTGATGTTGTTAAGGATGAGGAGAAGGGGGAACCCTCCTACACTGTTGGTGGGAATGCAAGCTGGTGCAGCCACTCTGGAAAACAGTATGGAGGTTCCTCAAAAAGTTGAAAATAGAACTACCCTACAACCCAGCAATGGCACTACCGGGTATTTACCCCAAAGATACAAACGTAGTTATCTGAAGGGGCACCTGACCCCAATGTTTATAGCAGCAATGTCCACAATAGCCAAACTATGGAAAGAGCCCAGATGTCCATCAACAGATGAATGGATAAAGAAGATGTGGTATATTACACAGCCATCAAAAAATGAAATCTTGTCATTTACAATGATGTGGATGGAACTAGAGGGTATTATGCTAAGTGAAACAAGTCAATCAGGGAAAGAATGATCTCACTCTTATGTGGAATTTGATGAAAATTTGATCTTTAATGATGAAACATTGAAAGTATTTCTGTTGATGTCAGGATATGACACTTTAGCCACAATTACATCAATGTTGTGACAAGCAAAATTATTTAAGATAAATAAATAATGCGTATAACATGGGGATACAGTAGCAAGTTTATTATACATGTGTTAAGCTCTAGACAGATTTGTTTCATTGAAAAAGCCCATTGAGGCATTAAGAAATAGAACCTGAAAAAGTAATTTTGCACAGCTAAGATTCCTTATATGATAATGAAGTGAACTTTTCCCTGTTATACTCCCCTCTTCTTCCAGCCTCCATTATAACAATCCAGAAGAGAGGTAATTCAGGACATTAGCCAAGACAGTAAGAGATTTACTGGAGAATAAGGGAGACAGGTAACAAAAATTAATGAGTTAGAAATTCACAATTTGATTAGGTGAAGTACAGAAGATTTTTTCTAGGGCAATAAAACATTTGTATGGTACTAGAGTGGTGGATATATGACATTATGCATCAATCAAAACTCATAAAACTTCACAGCACAAAAAGTAAAAATTCATATATTCAAAATTTTAAAAATCAATTAGGAGGTTGAAGGATCTCAGGATGGAATGCAAAATGTAACAAAAGAATTAACTGTATTATAAATGCATGATACAACATCACTGAAGGGGGAGGGGAAAAGGGTACTGATCTACATAACTTTAGAAATTATTGGAACCGTAAGACTAAAGACAAAGGAACTGTACATAAGGAGTACTGTAGTTGGTGAAGTTATTTCTCATGTAGGTGTGGATTGATAAATCTGAAAATACTATACATGTATACTGGAATTAAACAAAAGTAAATCAATGTCAAATGGTAGGAGCCAAGTTTCTTAGTGTTAGAAAGGGACCTTACAGATAAGCAAGGAGGAAGACTAGAATGAACTATCTAGGGGCACCTGGGTGGCTCAGTCGTTAAGCGTCTGCCTTTGGCTCAGGTCATGATCTCAGGATCTTGGGATTGAGCCCCGCATCAGGCTCCCTGCTCTGCAGGAAGCCTGCTTCCCCCTCTTCTACTCCCCCTGCTTGTGTTCCCCCTCTCGCTGTGTCTCTCTCTGTCAAATAAATAAATAAAATCTTTAAAAAAAAAAAAAAAGAATGGAATATCTAGTATTGGGTTAGAGTCAGAGCCATTGGTCTGAACATGTAGATACAGATAGATATGGAAATATGTGTATATACAAAGACTAGTGTATATGCATATATTTCTTAGCTCTGCTGGTGGAGAGAGCCTAGAAGCAGGAACCCCAGTAACAACAAACCCATCAGCATCCGGATCTTGGTTTCTAATATTGTCCTCTAATAAAAGGACCCAGAGTACTTGGAGAAATGGCTGATTCTAGGTCTGGGGCAAGAAATGTACAAGATGATCCTGAGTCATCTTGTAGGGTTAGAAAATAAGGAAGTGCTAAAAAAAAATCAGAATTATAGGGATGTGCCAAAAGTACACAGAAGTCACCTGAAAAGCTCAAAATGGCCAAAGTTGGATTTGAGAAACAAAATAAATAATGTAGTATTCATGAACATAAGACATTAAGTAGAGCCATTTTAAAATGAGCCAGAGAAGCCATTTCAGAGGAAATGCCTTGCATGTCCAATTTTCTGAACCTTTGAATTGGGCTAAATTACCAGCATTCCAGGAAGTCAGCAGGAAAGCAAATACCCTGTTTGAGAAGATTGATAAAATTGAACTTTTGCCTAGTGATCACTTCACCTGACCAATCAAGGAAGTACAAATATAGCCCTGCTTCTCAGCACCAATGAACTCCTTTCAAAACAACTTACCTAATCTTCCCCTTTTTTCCCGTAAAATGCCTAAGTCCACCTTCTGTAATCAGTACACTATTTGAGTTTCTCCCTAAATCTATGTACCCCAAGTTGCAATTCTTTGATCCCAAATAAAAGCTTTGCTTCTTGAACTGGTTTCTTGTTTTTAGGTTGGCATATAGGATTATCACTTGAAGAATAAACTAAACATCCAGAAATCCATACCGTTGCTCATAAATGATTGAATAAATAAATGGGAGTAAAGAAACGTATTTCCATACTGAAGAATTCTAAATAATTTATATAAATACTCCCCATAAGGTGGTGGAGCTTAATTCTTAATTCCCAACAAACACCACTTCATCTAGGTAATTCAGGTTAACATCATCAATGATGTTATGTTGATAATATGTAACTTTGATATGATGTAATGAGAATGACACTTCCTTTCTGTGATCCTCCTCCAAAAACGCATAACTTCAATAAAATGAAGAAAAAAACTTCAGACAACCTCCAACTGAGCGACACTCTTCAAAATCGCTGAACAAATTGTCAAGGAAACAAGGAAGAAGACATAATGACTAAATGTAATGTGATGTGATATTCTGGATGGGATTTTGGTAAAGAAAGGGACATTAGATAAAAACTAAGGAAATCTGAGTAAAGCATGGAGTTTAGTTAATTACAATGTATCACTATTGGTTCATTAGCCGTGACAAATGTACCATATTAATGAAAAATGTAACCACAGGAGAAACTGAATAGAAGTATCCAGGGATTCTATGCACTATATTTGCAACATTTCTTTAAATTGAAAATTATTCTTAAAAAAGTCTATTAAATGTTAGCACAAGAAGAAATAGCAATATGTATATTCTTATATCTGTTTAAAAATGTACTTCATAGGGCTCCTGGGTGGCTCAGTCGTTAGGCGTCTGCCTTCGGCTCGGGTCATGATCCTGGGGTCCCGGGATCGAGTCCCACATCGGGCTCCCTGCTCGGCGGGAGGCCTGCTTCTCCCTTTCCCACTCCCCCTGCTTGTGTTCCTGCTCTCGCTGTCTCTCTCTGTCAAATAAAGAAAATCTTTAAAATAAATAAATAAATAAATAAATAATAAATAAATAAATAAAAATAAAAATGTACTTCATAATTAAAACCTTTCACCAAGAATAGAAAAGTGGAGTAAAAATTCATGAATACTAGCCTGTTGAACATTTACTCATTTTTTCAAAATTCAGGTAGAGTATCCTCTTTATTTTGAAGGCTTTCTTATTGCATGATTTATATTCCTGTTATTTTCAGTGTTACACTTATTGGTATGTTTATTTGTGTCCCTCTGTTTTACCATAAGTTCCCAAGTAAGAGCTATGATTATTTTTCTCTTCATGGTCAGAGTCCAGAAAACATAAGTACATGTAGTTACCAGAATGTGCTTATTAAATGCATGGAGATTGAGACTATGGAAGAGAAAGAACTAAAGACAAAGATACAGGAACGCCATATGGAAACAACAACCAGAAAATGAAACAATCAAGAAGACATAACTGAACAAAGTTAGAGAAGATTAAGAACAAGAAAAATTCAGTATCATGAAAGACAAGGAGGGGAAGTTTCAAAGAAAAAAGATCAATAATGTCAAAGGCATCAAAGAGGGTATGGGGAATTTTTTATAAGATCGAGTATTGTTGGTTGAATTATGTCCCCCAAAATAGTATGTTCAAGTCCTACCTTCCATAACTGGAAATGTGACTTTATTTGGAAATAGGACCTTTGCAGATATAGTCGAGGTATGATTAGGTCATACTAGATTAAGGTCCATAATCAGTGATTGGTGTTCTTATAAGAGAAAGGGGGAGATTTAGACACAGAAACATGAGACAGCACACGAGGAGGAAGGCCACATGACAATGGAGGCAGAGACTGGAGTGATGCCACCCCACAGCAAGGAACTACAAGGATGACAACCACCACCAGAAGCTAGCAAGAGCCTAAAAAGATACTCCCTAGTATCTCTGGGGATGGTGTGGCCCTGCCAACACATTCACTTCAGACTTCTGACCTCCAGAACTGTGAGGAAACAAATTTCTGTTCTAAACCACCCAGTTTGTGGTAATTTATTGCAGTAGCCCTAAGAAACCAATATATTGAAAAGGACTAAATATATGATTGGGAAGCTCACTGGGAGCATTCCAAGAGAACTGTTTTAGATGGGAGGCAAAAATCAAAATTACGAAGAGCTGGGAAGTGCATGAGTGGTGAAGAAATTAATTTCATAATCAAAAACCATCATTTAAAAATTTTTGAAGTCTGGGGTGCCTGGGTGGCTCAGTTGGTTAAGCGACTGCCTTCGGCTCAGGTCATGATCCTGGAGTCCCTGGATCGAGTCCCGCATCGGGCTCCCTGCTCAGCAAGGAGCCTGCTTCTCCCTCTGACCCTCCCCCCTCTCATGTGCTCTCTCTCTCTCTCATTCTCTCTGTCTCAAATAAATAAAATCTTTAAAAAAAATTTTTTTTGAAGTCATCAAAACAAAAATAAATTATGCTTTTTCACTTACAGTAATTATTTAAAGTTTTTTATATTAAGCAATTTTGCAAGGTTAGCAAAATCCCTAACAGCATGTTTTTACATGCTATTGGGGGGGTTGGGAATTAGGATGACATTCTTGGACAACAATTTGAAATGGTTTAAACAGAAAAATTCATAGTATCTGTAACTACACAAGTTTATTCTCATTTTAGAAATTTCCTTCCTAAATTTATTTTAGCCAATACTACATAATTGAATTTCACAGTTAAGTTCATAATGAAGTAAGAGGTACCTCTTTCTTTTTCTCTCTTTTCTTTCCCTGCTGTGTAATCGGATTCAGCTTTTCTTTGGAGCCAGCTCTATGTGCAAAGAATCAGGATACCATTTCATTTCTTGTTACTAAGGTCAGTATGTAGTTCAATCTCAAAATAACATAAGGAATAAAAAAAATACTTCTATTTGTCTCCTCTAATTAGAGCGCGGAATCCTGTACTCTGTTTGCCATCACATAGGTACTGCTAGTGGAGAGATCATATCAAAAACTAGCAGCAGCCATTTTTTTCATTAAGGATAGAGTTCAACAAACTTTTTTAAAATATTTTTTTAATTTTTTAATTAACATATATTATTTGTTTCAGCGGTACAGTTCTGTGATTCATCAGTCTTACACAATTCACAGCGCTCACCATAGCACATACCCTCACCAATATCCATCACCCAGCCACCCCATCCCTCCCACCCCTCTCCACTCCAGCAACCCTCAGTTTGTTTCCTGAGATTAAGAGTCTCTATGGTTTGTCTACTTCTGTTTTCTTCTTGTTTGTCTACTTCTGTTTCTTCTTCTCAAATTCCTCCTATCAGTGAGATCATATGACACTTGTCTTTCTCTGATTGACTTATTTCGCTTAGCATAATACCCTCTAGTTCTATCCAAATTGTTGCAAATGGCAAGATTTCATTTTTTGATGGCTGCATAATATTTCATTATATATATATATTTTATATATATATATTATATATATATTATATATATATATACCACATCTTCTTTATCCACTCATCTGTTGATGGACATCTAGGCTCTTTCCACAGTTTGGCTATTGTGGATATTGCTGCTATAAACATTAGGGTGCATGTGCCCCTTCGGATCCCTACATTTGTATCTTTGGGGTAAATACACACTGGTGCAATTGCTGGATTGTATGGTAGCTCTATTTTCAACTTTTTGAGGAACCTCCATACTGTTTTCCACAGTGGCTGCACCAGCTTGCATTCCCACCAACAGTGTAGGAGGGTTCCCCTTTCTCCAAATCCTCACCAACATCTGCCGTTTCCTGACTTGTTAATTTTAGCCATTCTGACTGGTGTGAGGTGGTATCTCATTGAGGTTTTGATTTGGATTTCCCTGATGCTGAGCGATGTTAAGCACTTTTTCATGTGTTTGTTGGCCATTTGGATGTCTTGTTTGGAAAAATGTTCATGTCTTCTGCCCATTTCTTGATTGGATTCTTTGTTCTTTGGGTGTTGAGTTTGATAAATTCTTTATAGATTTTGGATACTAGCCCTTTATCTGATATGTCATTTGCAAATATCTTCTCTCATTTTGTCGGTTGTCTTTTGGTTCTGTTGACTGTTTCCTCTGCTGTGCAAAAGCTTTTTATCTTGATGAAGTCCCAATAGTTCATTTTTGCCCTTGCTTCCCTTGCCCTTGGCCATGTTTCTAGGAAGAAGTTGCTGCAGCGGAGGTCAAAGAGGTTGGTGCCTGTGTTCTCTAGGATTTTGATGGATTCCTGTCTCACATTGAGGTCTTTCATCCATTTTTGTCTGTTTTTGTGTGTGGTGTAAGGAAATGGTCCAGTTTCATTCTTCTGCATGTGGCTGTCCAATTTTCCCAACATCATTTGTTGAAGAGACTGTCTTTGTTCCATTGGACATTCTTTATGCTTTGTCAAAGATGGGTTGACGATAGAGTTGAGGGTCCATTTCTGGGCTCTCTATTCTGTTCCATTGATCTATGTGTCTGTTTTTGTGCCAGTACCATACTGTCTTGATGATTACAGCTTTGTAATAGAGCTTAAAGTCTGGAATTGTGATGCCACCGGCTTTGCTTTTCTTTTCCAACATTCCTCTGGCTATGCGGGGTCTTTTCTGGTTCCATACAAATTTTAGGATTATTTGTTCCATTTCTTTGAAAAAGTTGATGGTATTTTGACAGGGATTGCATTAAATGTGTAGATTGCTCTAGGTAGCATTGACATCTTCACAATATTTGTTCTTCCAATCCATGAGCATGGAACATTTTTCCATTTCTTTGTGTCTTCCTCAGTTTCTTTCATGAGTATTCTATAGTTTTCTGAGTATAGATCCTTTACTCTTTGGTTCGATTTATTCCTGGGTATCTTACGGTTTTGGGTGCAATTGCAAATGGGATCGACTCCTTAATTTCTCTTTCTTCTGTCTTGTTGTTGGTGTATAGGAATGCCACTGATTTCTGTGCATTGATTTTATATCCTGCCACTTGACTGAATTCCTGTATGAGTTCTAGAAGTTTTGGGGTGGAGTCTTTTCGGTTTTCCACATAAAGTATCATATCATCTGCAAAGAGTGAGAGTTTGACATCTTCTTTGCCGATTTGGATGCCTTTTATTTCTTTTTCTTTTTCTTTTTCTTTTTTTTTTTTTTTTGTCTGATTGCTCCAGATAGGACTTCTAATACTATGTTGAACAGCAGTGGTAATAGTGGACATCCTTGCCGTGTTCCTGACCTTAGGGGAAAAGATCTCAGTTTTTCCCCATTGGAATGATATTCACTGTGGATTTTTTATAGATGGCTTTTATGATATTGAGATATGTACCCTCTATCACGACACTGTGAAGAGTTTTAATCAAGAAAGGATGCTGTACTTTGTTAAATGCTTTTTCTGCATCTATTGAGAGGACCATATGGTTCTTGTTCTTTCTTTTATTAATGTATTGTATCACATTGATTGATTTGTGGATTTTAAACCAACCTTACAGCCCAGGAATAAATCCCACTTGGTCATGGTGAATAATCCTTTTAATGTACTGTTGGATCCTAATGGCTAGTATTTTGGTGAAAATTTTTGCATCCATGTTCATCAAGGATATTGGTCTGTAGTTCTCCTTTTTGATGGGGTCTTTGTCTGGTTTGGGGATCAAGGTAATGGTGGCCTCATAAAACGAGTTTGGATGTTTTCCTTCCATTTCTATTTTTTGAAACAGCTTCAGAAGAATAGGTATTAATTCTTCTTTAAATGGGTGGTAGAATTCCCCTGGGAAGCCATCTGGCCCTGGGCTTTTGTTTGTTGGGAGATTTTTGATGACTGCTTCAATTTCCTTAGTGGTTATACGTCTGTTCTGGTTTCTGTTTCTTCCTGGTTCAGTTTTGGTAGTTGATACATCTCTAGGAATGCATCCATTTCTTCCAGGTTATCTAATTTGCTGGCATAGAGTTGCTCATAATATGTTCTTATAATTGTATTTCTTTGGTGTTGGTTGTGATCTCTCCTCTTTCATTCGTGATTTTATTTCTTTGGATCCTTTCTCTTTTCTTTTGATAAGTCTGGCCAGAGGTTTATCAATCTTATTCTTTCAACAAACCAGCTCTTAGTTTCATTGATCTGTTCTACTGTTCTTTTGGTTTCTATTTCACTGATTTCTGCTCTGATCTTTATTATTTCTCTTCTCCTGCTGGGTTTAGGCTTTATTTCCTGTTCTTTCTCCAGCTCCTTTAGGTGTAGGGTTAGGTTGTGTATTTGAAACCTTTCTTGTTACTTGAAAAAGGCTTGTATTGCTATATACTTTCCTCTTAGGACTGCCTTTGCTGCATCCCAAAGATTTTGAACTGTTGTGTTTTCATTTTCATTGGTTTCTATTATCTTCTTTAATTTCTGGGTTGACCCATTCATTCTTTATTAGAATGCTCTTTAGCCTCCATGTATTTGAGTTCTTTCCAACTTTCCTCTTGTGATTGAGTTCTCGTTTCAAAGCATTGTGGTCCAAAATATTCAGAGAATGATCCCAATCTTTTGGTACTGGTTGAGACCTAATTTGTGACCCAGGATGTGATCTATTCTGGAGAATGTTCCATGGGCACTAGAGAAGAATGTGTATTCTGTTGCTTTCTAACTATATCTGTGAAGTCCATCTGGTACAGTGTGTCATTTAAAGCCTTTATTTCCTTGTTGATCTTTTGCTTAGATGATCTGCCCATTTCATATATGGACATATATGTGTCCATTTCACATTAAAATCCCCTACAATTATTGTATTATTGTCAATGTGTTTCTTTGATTTTGTTATTAATTGGCTTGTATAATCGGCTGCTCCCATGTTAGGGGCATAGATATTTAAAATTGCTAAATCTTCTTGTTGGATAGACCCTTTAAATACGATATAATGTCCTTCCTCATCTCTTATTATGCTCTTTGTTTAAAATCTAATTTGTCTGATCTAAGGATTGCCACCCCAGCTTTCTTTTGATGTCCATTAGCATCATAAATGGTTTTCCACGCCCCCCCCCCTTAAATCTGGAGGTATCTTTGGTCTAAAATGAGTCTCTTGCAGACAGTATATCGATGAGTCTTGCTAAATCCAATCTGATACCCTGTGTCTTTTGATTGGGGCATTTAGCCCATTAACATTCTGAGTAACTATTGAAAGATGAATTTAGTGCCATTGTATTGCCTGTAAGGTGACTGTCACTGTATAATGTGTCTGTTCCTTTCTGGTCTATGTTACTTTTAGTTAGGTTCTTTCTTTGCTTAGAGGACCCCTTTCAATATTTCTTGTAGGGCTGGTTTGGTGTTCACAAATTCTTTTAGTTTTTGTTTGTCCTGAAAGCTTTTTATCGCTCCTTCTATTTTCAATGACAGCCTAGCTGGATATAGTATTCTTGGCTGCATGTTTTTCTCATTTAGTGCTCTGAATATATCATGCCAGTCCTTTACACCCTGCCAGGTCTCTATGGATAGTTCTGCTGCCAATCTAATGTTTCTACCATTGTCGGTAGACTCAAGTGCAGACTCTAGCCTACCATTGTCTACCATTGTCGGTAGACTCAAGTGCAGACTCAAGCTGCACTCTGTGCTCACCCGGCCTGTCTGTCAGACCTCTTGTCCCAAGCTGTTTTCAGGATTTTCTCTTTGTCTCCAAGACTTGTAAGTTTTACTATTAGATGTCAGGGTGTTGACCTATTTTTATTGATTTTGAGAGGGGTTCTCTGTGCCTCCTGGATTTTGATGCCTGTTTCCTTCCCCAAATTAGGGAAGTTCTCTGCTATAATTTGCTCCAAGATACCTTCTGCCCCTCTCTCTCTTCCTTCTTCTTCTGGGATCCCAATTATTCTAATATTGTTTCATCTTATGGTGTCACTTATCTCTTGAATTCTCCCCTCGTGATCCAGTAGTTGTTTATCTCTCTTTTTCTCAGCTTCTTTATTCTCCATCATTTGGTCTTCTATATTACTAATTCTCTCTTCTGCCTCATTTATCTAGCAGTTAGAGCCTCCATTTTGGATTGCACCTCATTAATAGCCTTTTTGATTTCGACTTTGTTAAGATTTTAGTTCTTTTATTTCTCCAGAAAGGGATTCTCTAGTATCTTCCATGCTTTTTTCAAGCTCAACTAGTATCTTTATAATCATCATTCTGAACTCTAGTTCTGACATCTTACTAATGTCTGTATTGATTAGGTCCCTGGCAGTTAGTACTGCCTCTTGTCTTTTTTGTGATGTGAGTTTTCCATCTTGTCATTTTTTCCAGAGGAGAATAGATGAATGAGAGAACAAAATACTAAAAAAAATGCTAAAAGTGTAACAATGACCCCAGAAAAATATATACTAAACAAATCAGAAAAGTCCTGAAACAGGGGGGAAAAGAAAGGGGGAAAAAAAAAAGAATATGATCAGGCTGGTGAATATAACAGAGCCACATACTAGATTTTGGGTATATTTTGGTCTGTTAGAAGAAATTGCCTCCCTAAATTTTAAAGAAAGAAAAACTTATGTGTATTGTGTATGTGTATATATATACACATACACAAAAATAAGGGTAAATACAATGAAGGGATGGACTATGACTGTAAAGATGGAAATTAAATATTTTAAAAAAGGAATTGATAAGAAGTTGGTTGAAACAAGAATGAAAAATATTTTAAAAAGAGAGAATGTGATCAGGTGGGAGACTAAGACGTCATACACTAGAATTAGGGTATATTTTGGTCTGTTAGAAGAAACTGTATCCCAAAATTCTAAAGAAAGAAAAACTTATATATATACAAAAAATAAGGTTGTATACAATGAAGAGATAGAATATGACTGTAAAAATGAAAAATTAAAAAAGATTTTTAAAAAAGGAATTGATAAGATGTTGGTTGAAAAAGGAAAAGAAAAATTCAATGAAAAAATAGAAAAAGAAAAAATAAAGAAAATTTTAAAAATTAACTTTGAAAGACTAAAGCATCATGGGAAAAAAAGCCATGAATTCTATGTGCTGTATTCCCCTAGCGCTGGGGTTTTTCAGTTCTCATTGATCAGTAAACTTGGTCTTGGCTGGATGTTCTTACTGATCTTCTGGGGGCGGGGCCTGTTGCTGTGATTCTCAAATGTCTTTGCCAGAGGCGGAATTATCCCACCCTTGCCGGGGCGGACTGAGCAATCTGCTTGGGTTTGCTCTCAGGAGCTTTTGTTCCCTGCAACCTTTCCTTACAGCTTTGGAGGATGAGAGTGAAAATGGTGGCCTCTGAATCTCTGGTCCTGGAGGAGCTGAGACCTCGGGGTCCCACTCCTCAGTGCACCCCCAGGGAATAGCAGTCAATCACTCCTGTCCCCCCAGTCTCCAGCTGCACTCTGTGCTCATCTGGCCTGTGACCCAGCATTTCTATCTCTGGCACACAACCCGGTGTGGAGTCTCCAAACCCAGCAGATTCCTGTGGTGAGATCCTGCACCTCTCCACCCTGGGAGAGGAAAGGGAGTCTCCCCAGATCTGCCTCTTGTTGGGTCCCTGCTGGAAGAGCACTGGCTGGACTGTGCCGCAGATCATGGTTTATGGCAACCCCAAGCTGAGAGCCCACTCCTCCGCTCCATCTTTGCAGCCAGCTTCCCCGCTCCGATACCTGGGAGCTCTGCCACACTCAGGCACCCCTGTCTTTCTGTGACCCCGAGGGTTCTGAGACCACACTGTCCCAGTGCCGGTTCCACCCCCTGCTTAGCCACTGGAGCAACATCCCTCAGAGGAGCAGACTTCTAAAATTTCCAATTTTGTGCTCTGAGGCTCCATCACTTGCTGGTAGCGACTGATGGAGGCTCCCTCCCCCTGCAGTCTATCTTTCTGTCCGTAAATCACTTTGGACTCACTTCTCCGCATGTCCTACCTTCCAGAAAGTGGTCGCTTTTCTGTTCAGAGAGTTGCTGCTATTCTTTTCTTCGATCTCCTTTTGAGTTTGTAGGTGTTCTGAATGGTTTGGTAACTACCTAGCTGAATTCCTGGGACCAGAAGAAATTGAGGTCTCCTACTCCTCTGCCATCTTGCTCCTCCCCTGTCCCCAACTTCAACTAAATTTGACCATTGTTTTTAGAAACAAAAGAAAATTCTTGATTACTTAATCTTTTTTTCCCAAGTTTATATTTAAATTCAAGTTAGATAACATATAGTGTAGTATTGGTTTCAAGAATAAAATTTAGTGATTCATCACTTATGTATAACACCCAGTGCTCATCACAAGTGCCCTCCTTAATGCCCATCAGCCAATTAACCCATCCCCCACCCACCTCTGCTCCAGCAAATCTTATCAGAAGGCTGCCTGGGTATAGCCAATTACCCCCACTATTAATGCCTTTTTAAAATTAAATGCTGTAACCATTTTAAGATGTCAGTATCAGAACAGTCATTCTTACCCTGATTCTTACCCTCTTACCCTCTTACCCTCATGGCACATGAAATAGATCATTGCAGTAAGCCTCAGTTTACACCACGACTGAAGATAACAGGACTAACTAAAGATAACAAATGAGACAAGTACCGTTGACTATTTTATTCAGCAGTTCAATTATTTTTGATATAGAAGACCCCAGAGTTGTACCCTTCAAGAAATGACAGTTTTAATCTGTGAACAATTAAAAAATAGATTTTTATATGCAGTCTAAAGGGATCTTCATAACCTTGCCATTTAAATTTATTTCTAATCATTTGAATTTATTTCTAATCATTTCTTGACAGAGAAAATTAAAAACTGGGATACCATTCAGGAGGATCCCGAGGAATTGAAAGTATGTTCCATCTTATTGTTTATTGAAACTGCTATGGGTTGATTTTTAAATTATAGTATTTCTATAAAATTATATTTTGAAGATGATTACTTTAAAATTACCTTTTGAGAAATATTCTGTGAATGGAATTTTATTTTCCCAGAATACCACAATTTTCTAATATTTTCAATATAGAGAAAGTAGAAAAATAATTCAGTCTTTCCTTTAGAGTGTTTGATTTAAATTTGTCACTTGTTATTGAAATATTAGAAAAATTCTTTCAGGTTCACAACTCATGATTTGTACTGTTCCATAAATTTTTAGGATTGTTGTCAAATTTTGGAAAACCTCTGTCAAGTTTCCTTGATATAATGAACTACAAGATTTCAGGGCATTAAATGGGTTTTTGTGCTGTAATTAATATTAAAAACTACTTGAATTGAGTGAGGTATTATAAATTAGTTTGCTCTCAATGTCCTCATTGTAGAGACATAAGTGTTATGGTATCTCTAGTGAGGTTAATATATCGTGTGTGGCAGAATCAAACTTCCATTCTCATTACCAACAATTGTAGGTAAAATAAAAATTGTATAGTAAGAACTGAATCATCTATTTACACATCCGATGATTGTCTCCACACTTTTAAAAACGTTTCTCCCTCATTACCCATATCCTTCTGGTGCCAGGCATTATGACACTAGACATCCATATGTGATGTGTCTTCCATCCTGCGTCTTTGTGTCATGATGCCAATCGATTTGGCACAGTGGTGATAGGAGTATTTCTCGATGCCACTCTTACACTTAGATGGCCATCAGTGACCGAATTATATGCAGTTGTGACTGCAGAATATATCTCACTGATATCAAACTAAATGTATTCTCTCCTTGACTTCTTGGTTGAGTCCTCCAAATACCTGTGATTTTCTAATGTCATTAACTCAGTGGAAGTATGATGAAGGTGAAATCAGAATAGAAGAAGACAATAGTTTATTCCTTGCAATTAAGATATCTTTTCAATTAAAAAAAAATGACCACAAAAAAGCATCACTACGGTCTCTCTCATGTCCTTGATGGTGGTGTTCGAATGAAAAGGCCTGAAGCTCAAAATTTATTGGCCTCAAAGGAAATCAAGCTCTGACAGTATTCTTCAGTTTTTTGCCCTGTTCTTCTCAATGGGCTTCCATATAATTGTTGCATGATGAATTCATTCAGTCAACTGCTTAATTTGTATACATCTTCTAAGTCCTTTTCCCTCCACCCATTCTAATACGACTGCTGAAGCGACGTTACAATACTGCATATTCTGCATTCCTTTTCCTTGATTAGATCTGTTAAAGATTACATATTGCTTATAAAATAATTTATAAATCTTTTGTGTGAAATTCAAACCTCTTCTCGTTCAAAGCTCCTCTTCCTTCTTCCACAACTTCCTTGTGCAAAACCACTGCTCCAGTGTTAGTCTTCTCATTAATCCTAGAACACTCTCTTTGCTTTCCTTTACCATAGAATCTTTGCTCAGGTGTACTTATCCCTTAAACTACAATTTAATAACCCAATATTCTGGAGGCCATCCCAAATCAAGCCTTTTAGGAAAGTAATTTCTCCTTCCTCCTAACTCATTGTATGTATTGACCACACCAGTCATTTTTCATTAAGCATAGATGTTACTTACAGTTTGAACAATATGAGATTTTTCTCTAACACAAGTTTATAACTCTCTTAGTATTAATAGTTAACTATTTGTTGTTTGTAATTGCTAATGGTAATCTAATACTATGTAACAACTTTATGTTATTAAATAATAACATATTGGTACTTATCTTTCATTCTAAATCTCTTTTAAATAAACATTTGGTTTTTTAAAGTATTGATGAAGAATAAAAATGCAACAATAGCATTCAACTAATGCCTTATCTTTTTTAAAAAAGATTTACTTATTTACTTTAGATACAGAACACAGGGGGTAGGAGGCAGAAGGAGAGGGAGAGAATCTTAAGCAGACTCCACTCTGAGATCAGAGCCTGACGCTGGGCTCCATCTCACCACCCTGAGATCACAACCTGAACCAAAACCAAGTCAGACACTTAACCAACTGCACCACCCAGGCACCCCAATTAATGCCTTATCTATTGATCTTTGAAATCACATCGAAGAGAAGAAAAAAAACAGTAAAAATGATGCTTCTGAAAGATATTGTTGAAATTAATTCAATTATTTTCACTTCAATTATGGAGTGGCATCTGACATTCAACAATTGTAGGTAAAATAAAAATTGTATAGTAAACTCATCCCTAAGCATACTTTAAATTCTTCATAAATGTGTGTATATATTAAAAATCTTTATAGTAATATGCATGTATAATTATAAAATACATAGGTAACTATGAAGCATATACTAGACCATTGTGTAATGGTTAGCACTCTGAACTCTGAAGCATATACTAGAATACATATATAAATATTTTATAGTACTTTTAATTATATAAAGGAGTTATTTATTGACAGCTAAATTTATGTAGACTTAGTAGCATCAGAAGCAAATCATTTGAGAAGCAGATCTGTATAAGTTAAAAAGTGAGATTCAGGAGATCATCGGGTTTGATACCTGGTCCTATTGAAATCTTGTGACTTTGACAAAGTTGCTTTAATGTTCTGCAGTTCAGTTCACTCATCTATACATTGGAGATGGTAATAGTCTCCTATTTAATTATATTGTAATAAGTATAGTGTTGCCAATGTGCATAGATCTGTGTTTGGTATACAGTTGGAATTCACTAGTATTAATCATGATAACATTCTAGAGTACTCCCTAAGTGTTAAGTTAGTATTGTTATTAGACAAGAACTACTATTAGAATTCTAAATAAAGCAAGATATTTAGATTCAGAGTCAGAGAGATAAAACCAAGGAAAAAATAAAGAGGTATCTATGCTGTTAATTTGTGTGCCACCAGTTAAATTCAACTTCAGAATGATAGCTGAAAATTCATATTTGCTTGATTTTTCACAAATACTTTTATTTCTTATTTTTCTCAAAACAAAAGACAAGTTTGGTTTTGTTATCAAATTTTTTGGAAACACAAACAAAAAGAAAAGAAATAAAACAGAAAACCATACTGGAAGCAAAATTAAAGGTAATGAGGGACATTTTATGATAAAATGATCAATGCAAAAGAAGGATATAACAATTCTAAGTACATATGTAAGCATCATCATAGCTTTAAAATATATTTAAAAAGATTGATATAAACCAAAAAATAGACAAAACCACAATCACAATAGAATATTTAACACACCCTTCCAATATCTAATAGAATAAACAGATTAAGACATAGTAAAAATATAAAAGATTTGAACAATAGAATCAGAAATTTGACCTACTGACATGGGTAGAATATTGACCATATAATGGGCCATAAAGAAAATCTCATCACATTTTTTTTCATTATTTTTGTAAATTTTTATTTACATACCAGTTAGTGAGCATACAGTGTAATATCAGTTTCAGGTGTGGAATACAGTGATCAACACTTCCATACAACACCCGGTGCTCATCACAAGTGCACTTCTTAATCCCCCTCACCTATTTAACCCATCCCTCCACCCACCTCTCCCTTGGTAACCATCAGTTTGTTCTCTATAGTTAAGAGTCTGTTTCTTGGGCGCCTGGGTGGCTCAGATGGTTAAGCGTCTGCCTTCAGCTCAGGTCATGATCCCAGGGTCCTGGGATCGATTCCCGCATCGGGCTTCCCGCTCCTTGGGAGCCTGCTTCTCCCTCTGTTTCTCTCTGTCTCTCATGAATAAATAAATAAAATCTTTAAAAAAAAAAAAAAAAGAATCTGTTTCTTGGTTTGCTTCTCTCCCTCTTTTTTTTCCCTTTGCTTGTTTGTTTTGTTTCTTAAATTCCACATATGAGTGAAATCATATGGTATTTGTCTTTCTCTGACTGATTTATTTCACTTAGCATTATTCTCTAGCTCCATCCATGTCATTGCAGTTGGCAAGATTTCATTCTCAGCCAACTCAGCCAATAGCTGAGTAATATTCCATTGTATATATACCACACCTTTATCCATTCATCAATCAATGGACATTTCAGCTGTTTCCATAATTTGGCTATTGTTGATAATGCTGCTATAAATATTGGGGCATATGTAACCCTTTGAATTAGTACTTTTGCATTCTTCAGGTAAATACCTAGTAGTACAGTTGCTGGATCATAGGGTAGTTCTATTTATAACTTTTTGAGGAACCTCCATACTGTTTTCTGGAGTGGCTGCACCAGCTTGCATTCCCACCACCAGTGCAAGAGGGGGTTCCCCTTTCTCTGCATCCATGTCAACACCAGTTGTTTCTTGTGTTGTTGGTTTTAGCCATTCTGACAGGTGTGAGGTGATATCTCATTGTAGTTTTGATTTGTATTTCCCTGATGATGATGTTAAGCATCTTTTCATGTGTCGGTCATCTACATTCTTCCTCAGAAAAATGTCTATTCATGCCTTCTGCCTATTTTTAAATTGAATTATTCCTTTTTGGGGTGTTGAGTTTGATAAGTTCTTTATATATTTTGGATACTAATCTCATCAAATTTTCAAAGCGTAAAATTATTGAGAGTACATCTTTAGATCACAACAAAATTAAACAAGAAAACAACTTTTTTGAAATTTTTTTCTTCCAAGTTCTTTTTTAAATGCTAGTTAACATACCGTGTAATATTAGTTTCAGGTGTAGGATTTAGTGGTTCATCACTTACATACAACACCCAGTGCTCATCACGACAAGTGCCCTCCTTCATGCCCGTCACCCATTTAACCCATCCACCTGCCCACCACCCCTCCAGCCCCTCTCAGTTTGTTCTCTATAGTTACGAGTCTGTTTTATAGTTTTCCTCTCTCTTTTCTCCTCCTATGTTCATCTGTTACATTTCTTAAATTCCTCATATAAGTGAAATCATATGGTATTTGTCTTTATAAGAAATCAATTTAAAAGATAACTAGAAAAACCCCAAGTTCCCAGAAATCGACACTTCCTCAGATACTTTATTTTAAAAATTAAAGTGGGACTTGTAGCTATTTCACTGTGAATTCACTAAGCTTAGTAGAAGAGATTAGGAGATGGACTCACACATATCCAGTTGCCTGATTTCTGACGAAAGTCAGAGTAAAGCAGTACGGTAGGGAAGAGATGGTATTTTCAGTAAACAGTGCCAGAACAGTTGGACTGCCATATTTTAAAAATGTATCTGTTGCCCTTTATTATACCATACACAAAAGTCAAATGCAGTCTTTTTTTTTTTATTTTATTATGTTATGTTAGTCACCATACAATACATCATTAGTTTTTGATGTAGTGATCCATGATTCATTCTTTTCGTATAACACCCAGTGCTCCATGCAGTACCTGCCCTCCTTAATACCCATCACCGGGCTAACCAATCCTCCCTCCCCCCTCCCCTCTAAAACCCTGTTTGTTTCTCAGGTCCATAGTCTCTCATGGTTCATCTCTCCCTCCAATTCCCCCCTCCCATTTTTCCCTTCCTTCTCCTAATGTCCTCCATGTTATTCCTTATGTTCCACAAATAAGTGAAACCATATGATAATTGACTTTCTCTGCTTGACGTATTTCACTTAGCATAATCTCCTCCAGTCCCATCCATGTTGATGTAAAAGTTGGGTATTCATCTTTTCTGATGGCTGAGTAATATTCCATTGTATATATGGACCACATCTTCTTTATCCATTCATCTGTTGAAGGGCATCTCGGCTCTTTCCACAGTTTGGCTATTGCGGACATTGCTGCTATGAACATTGGGGTGCATATGGCCCTTCTTTGCACTACATCTGTGTCTTTGGGATAAATACCCAGGAGTGCAATTGCTGGGTCATAGGGTGGCTCTATTTTTAAATTTTTGAGGAACCTCCACACTGTTTTCCAAAGTGGTTGTACCAACTTGCATTTCCACCAACAGTGTAAGAGGGTTCCCCTTTCTCCACAACCTCTCCAACATTTGTTGTTTCTTTCCCTGTCCATTTTGGCCATTCTAACTGGTGTAAGGTGGTATCTCAGTGTGGTTTTGATTTGGATTTCCCTGATGGCTAATGATGATGAACATTTTTTCATGTGTCTGTTAGCCATTTGTATGTCTTCTTCAGAGAAGTGTCTGTTCATCTCTTCTGCCCACTTTTTGACTTGATTATTTGTTTTTTGGGTGTTGAGTTTGAGAAGTTCTTTATAGATTTTGGACACCAGCCCTTTTTCTGTAGTGTCATTTGCAAATATCTTCTCCCATTCTGTGGGTTGCCTCTTTGTTTTGTTGACTGTTTCCTTTGTTATGCAGAAGCTTTTTATCTTGATGAAGTCCCAAAAGTTCATTTTTGCTTTTGTTTCACTAGCTTTTGGAGATGTATCTTGAAAGAAGTTGCTGTGGCCAATGTCAAAGAGGTTACTGCCTATGTTCTCCTCTAGGATTTGGATGGATTCCTGTCTCACATTGAGGTCTTTCATCCACTTTGAGTTTATCTTTGTGAATGGTGTTAGAGAATGGTCCAGTTTCATTCTTCTGCATGTGACTGTCCAATTTTCCCAGCACCATTTATTGAAGAGACTGTCTTTTTTCCATTGCATGTTTTTTCCTGCTTTGTCAAAGATTATTTGACCATAGAGTTGAGGGTCCATATCTGGGCTTTCTATTCTGTTCCATTGGTCTATATGTCTGTTTTTGTGCCAGTACCATGCTGCCTTGGTGATCACAGCTTTATAATATAGCTTGAAATCAGGCAACGTGATGCCCCCAGCTTTGTTTTTCTTTTTCAACATCTCCTTGGCGATTCGGGGTCTTTTCTGATGCCATACAAATTTTGGGATTGTTTGTTCCAGCACTTTGAAACATGTCATTGGAATTTTGATCGAGATGGCATTGAAGGTATAGATTGCTCTGGGTAGCATAGACATTTTAACAATGTTTATTCTTCCGATCCATGAGCATGGGATATTTTTCCATCTTTTTGTGTCTTCTTCAATTTCTTTCATGAGTGTTTTGTAGTTCCTAGAGTATAGATCCTTTACCTCTTTGGTTAGGTTTATTCCGAGGTATCTTATGGTTTTTGGTGCTATTGTAAATGGAATCGTTTCTTTAATTTCTCTTTCTACAGTTGTGTTGTTAGTGTATAAGAAAGCAACTGATTTCTGTGCATTGATTTTGTATCCTGCCACATTACTGAATTGCTGTATGAGGTCTAGTAATTTGGGGGTGGAGTCTTTTGGGTTTTCCACATAAAGTATCATGTTGTCTGCGAAAAGAGAGAGTTTGACTTCTTCTTTGCCAGTTTGAATACCTTTTATTTCTTTTTGTTGTCTGATTGCTGTTGCTAGGACTTCTAGTACTATGTTGAACAACAGTGGTGAGAATGGGCACCCTTGACGTGTTCTTGATCTAAAGGGAAAGGCTCTCAGCTTTTCCCCATTGAGGATGATATTCACTGTGGGTTTTTCATAGATGGATTTTATGAGCTTGAGGAATATTCCCTCTATCCCTATACTCTGGAGAGTTTTAATCAGGAAAGGATGTTGTATTTTGTCAAATGCTTTTTCTGCATCAATTGAGAGGACCATATGGTTCTTCTCCCTCCTCTTATTAATGTGTTCTATCATATTGATTGATTTGTGAATGTTGAACCACCCTTGCATCCCGGGGATAAATCCCACTTGGTCGTGGTGGATGATCCTTTTAATGTATTGTTGGATCCTATTAGCTAGGATTTTGTTGAGGATTTTGGAATCCATATTCATCAGGGATATTGGTCTGAAATTCCCCTTTTTGATGGGGTCTTTGCCTGGTTTGGGGATCAAGGTAATGCTGGCCTCATAGAATGAGTCTGGAAGCTTTCCTTCTGTTTCAGTTTTTTGAAACAGCTTCAGTAGAATAGGTATTATTTCTTCTTTGAATGTTTGGTAGAATTCCCCAGGGAATCCGTCAGACCCTGGACTCTTGTTTTTTGAGAGGTTTTTGATCACTGCTTCAATCTCGTTACTGGTTATTGGCCTATTCAGGTTGTCAATTTCTTCCTGTTTCAGTCTTGGCAGCTTATAGGTTTCCAGGAAGGCCTCCATTTCATCCAGATTGCTCAGTTTATTGGCATACAGTTGTTGATAATAATTTCTAATAATTGTTTCTATTTCCTTGGTGTTGGTCGTGATCTCTCCCCTTTCATTCATAATTTTATTAATTTGGGTCCTTTCTCTTTTCTTTTGGATAAGTCTGCCCAGTGGTTTATCAATCTTATTAATTCTTTCAAAGAACCAACTTCTAGTTTCATTGATCTGATCTACTGTGTTTCTGGTTTCTAATTCATTGATTTCTGCTCTAATTTTAATTATTTCTCTTCTAATGTGTGGCTTAAGCGTTGTTTGTTGCTTTTTCTCTAGTTCTTTAAGGTGTAGAGTTAGTTGGTGAATTCGGGATTTTTCTATTTTTTTGGGTGAGGCTTGGATGGCTATGTATTTCCCCCTTAGGACCGCCTTTACAGTATCCCATAGGTTTTGGACCGATGTGTTTTCATTCTCATTGATTTCCATGAATTGTTAAGTTCTTCTTTGATTTCTTGGTTGACCCAAACATTCTTGAGCAGAGTGGTCTTTAGCTTCCAAGTGTTTGGATTTCTTCCAAATTTTTTCTTGTGATTGAGTTCCAGTTTTAGAGCATTGTGGTCTGAGAATATGCAGGGAATAATCTCAATCTTTTGGTATCAGTTGAGACCTGATTTGTGACCCAGTATATGGTCTATTCTGGAGAAAGTCCCATGTGCGCTCGAGAAGAATGAGTATTCTGTTGTTTTAGGGTGGAATGTTCTGTAAATATCTATGAGGTCCATCTGGCCCAATGTATCATTCAAAGCTCTTGTTTCCTTTTTGATTTTCTGCTTAGATGATCTGTCCATTGCTGAGAGTGGAGTATTGAGGTCTCCTAGAATTAATGTATTGTTATCAATATGACTCTTTATTTTGGTTAACAGTTGGCTTATGTAGATGGCTGCTCCCATGTTGGGGGCATAGATATTTACAATTGTTAGATCTTCTTGTTGGATAGACCCTTTAAGAATGATATAGTGTCCTTCTGTGTCTCTTATTACAGACTTTAGTTTAAAATCTAATTTGTCTGACTAAGAATTGCTACTCCAGCTTTCTTTTGAGGTCTGCTGGCATGGAAGATAGATCTCCATCCCTTCACTTCAGTCTGGATGTATCTTTAGGTTCAAAATTAGTCTCTTGTAGACAGCATATGGATGGGTCCTGTCTTTTTATCCAATCTGCAACCCTGTGCCGTTTTATGGCAGCATTTAGGCCATTCACATTGAGAGTGATTATTGAAAGATATGAATTAATTGTCATCATGTTGCCTGTGAAGACATTGTCTTTATAATTGTCCCTGTAAATTTCTGTTGTAGATCACTCTTGGGGTCTTTCTCCTTTTATAGAACCCCCCTTAATATTTCTTGCAGGGCCAGCTTAGTGGTCACATATTCTTTCAACTTCTGCTGGTCGTGGAAGCTCTGCATCTCTCCATCCATTCTAAATGAAAGCCTTGCCGGATAAAGTATTCTTGGCTGCATGTTCTTCTCATTTAGTACCCTGAATATGTCTTGCCAGCCCTTTCTGTCTTGCCAGGTCTCTGTGGATAGGTCTGACGTTATTCTGATGTTCCTCCCTCTGTACGTAAAGAATCTCTTCCCCCTAACTGCCCTTAAGATGGCTTCCTTGGTTCTAAGATTTGCAAGTTTTACTATTACATGCCAGGGTGTTGACCTGTTTTCCTTGATCTTAGGAGGGGTCCTCTCTGCCTCTTGGACTCGAATGTTTGTTTCATTCCCCAGATTAGGGAAGTTCTCAGCTATGATTTGCTCAAATACATCTTCTAGTCCTCTCTCTCCCCACTCCCTCCGGGATTCCAATTATTCTGACATTGGAATGCTTCATGGTGTCACTTATTTCTCTGATTCTATTTTCATGGATTCTGAGTTGTTTTTCCCTGGCCTCCTCTTTTCCCTTTTTATCTATTATATTGTCTTCCAGGTTGCTTATTCTCTCTTCTGTCTCAGTTACCCTAGCTGTTAGATTATCTAGATTGGATTGGATCTCATTGATAGCATTTTTAAGGTCTGCCAATTCCCCTTTTATTTCTGCCCTTAGAGACTCTATGTTGCCATTAATTGATTTCTCCATTCTAGCCATTGTCTTCACAATTGCTAGCCTGAATTCCATCTCCGACATCTTGGTTATATCTGCATCCATTTGTAAATCTGCAGCATAAGTCATAATCTCTGAGTCTTTTCTGTTTTGGGGGCTCCTCCTCCTAGTCATTCTGTTGATGGGTGTTTGAGGGAATGTATAGAGTCGAAATTATTGACCAGAACCCAAGCAAGATGCACCTGTTTTCTTGGGACTTTAGGGTTCCTGGCCTCTTGTTTTCCCAGCCTGTCTTCTGAGGGAGGGGCCTGCCACGCTGTTACTCAGGCAACCCTGTTTGGGCGGAGTTGCCCTGCGCCCCTGTGGCGGGGGGATGGGCTCAGTGGGAATCATTCTTTGGGGCTTTTGTTCTCTGGCGCCTTTCCCTGGCGGCTTTCCATGTCTCTTCCAGGAGTCATAGCAGAAGAGACCGTTTCCAACCCTCTGCCTCAGAGCAGAGAGACCTCAGTCTGTTCTTCAGTGAGTTCTCCGGGCCACACTGTCTCCTTTTCTGTCCATGCTGCTATTAACTACAGCGTCCTGGGTTGTGCGCCCCTCCGCAGCGCTCCCAGTCCTGCCTCCAGGTCGGGGCACGTCTCTGCCCTTTGTGCTTCTAAAACCGCCAGCCCCTCCCAGTTCGCGCGTGTGTGACCGTTGCTCCGGGTTTCCACCCCCGGGGGTTGCAGTTCACCGGCGCAACCCCGGCGCACTGGTTTCCCTCTCTGAGGCTGCAGTTCGCGTGCTCGACTGTTGCTCCGGTTTCTGTCCGGGGGGCTGTGGTTCGCATGCGTGCGACCCCGCCACTCCGGGTTTCCACCGCGGGGGCTGCCCTAAAGTCCTTTCCCGACGCCACCGGTCTGCGAGTCTGTGCCCCATCCACAGCATGCGAGGCTGTCACTCACCGGTGGTGTAGGATCCCCACGGCCAGGCTCCCTCCCGCTGCCATTTATCCTCCAATATCTGCCCACAGAATCACAGCTCTCCGCTTCATACCTCAAAACCAACTGCCTGCGATATTCTGTTTGTAGAGATCCAGATCTTCTTACATCTCAGGCTGGTTTCGTGGGTGCTCAGAGTGGTCTGGTAGATATCCAGCTCAATTCCGGGGACCAGTTGAAATAGGGTCCCCTACTTCTCTGCCATCTTTCCGCCCCTCCAAGTCAAATGCAGTCTTAAATGTCAAAGAAAAAATAATACTTTTAGAGGAAAGCATCATTGTGTCCTAGGAGTAGGCAAGGAATCCTTAAATAGGACAAAAATGCGCTAACCCAAGTAGAAAAAAATTGAAAATTTGTTCTATTTTAAAATTTAAAAAATTTCTTTTCTTCTTAAGCTCCAAACATTTTCTTTTTTTCCACTGCAATTGTTATATCCTGTGACATTTACAAGGATGGATTCTGTTGTAGCTAGAGCAATAAACATGCAAGGAGATTTAGTGACCCAGAATTCTTTTCTGCTTAAACATGTCAATGAATTTAGCATGAATTTGTGATTTGAACCCTCTTGAAAAGTGTCCAGCTTCAAAAGCAGGCTACCTTTGTCAGTTGGACTCTTCAAGAATATGTTTGAAAAAATGAGAGTCAAGCATAATTAGGTAAATAAAACATTTAATTGTTCAATTTAAAATGCAGAAATTCTGCCCATTAAAAAACACTAAGCAAAATGACAACCCATGGTCTGAGAGCAGATATTTATAATAAATATGTCCAAGAATGTCTAAAGAACATAAAAAGAATTCCTACAGTGAGGTAAGTACAAGACAGATAACTCAATAGAAAATATATATACACGCAAAAGACTTGAATGGACAATTCACCAAAGAGAATATCTAAATGACCAATCGCTACGTGAAAGTCACTCAACTTCATTTGTCCTCAGGAAAATGCATATTAAAACCCCAGAGAATTACTGCTCTGTGTTCAATAGAATGGCTAAAATTACACAGATTGAAAACATCAAGTGTGTTGAGGATTTGGAGCAATTTATACACTGCTGATGGGAACACCAATTAGCATAATCCTTGCAGAAAACTCTCTGATGCTACCTGTTACACCTAAACATATTCATCCATTCTGCTACCGTTCCACCCCTAGGTATGTACTCCTCAGAAGTGAGGACATGTCTTTGTCAAAAACCTCATAACAGCAGCCCTATTTCTATTGCCTCCTAACTAGAATCTATTCAGATGCCCACTAACAAGCACACAAATAAAATGTGGTATATTCAAATAATTGAATATTACACAGCAATATGAATTAGTAATCTGAAATTAAACCCAACAGTGCGGTTGAATAACAAACATAATTTTTAGTGAAAAGCTCTACACACTAAAAAGTAAATATGTTTCAATTTATGTAAAGTACAAAACAGACAAATGGATTCCATGTTCTTAGAGATTAGGACAGTGGTCCCCCTCTGTGTGGTGAGGGAGAGGCTGGGAGGGGCTGACCGAATGGGACAACTGGGGCTTCCCAGAGAACTAGTGCTGTTCAATGTCCTCAGCTTGGCGCCGGTTCCATTCCTGTCTCCACATTCTCAATATTCACCAACCCATTTGCTTATATGTTCTTTATGCATATTATAAATCAATATAAAGTTTAAAAACTCAGTGTTCAAATTTCTTGATTTTTGAATTAATAAATGCATTTATGACCAAGGAGCGTGATCCTGTTGCTTCACACACGTATATAACAATCCCTTAAAGGAATAATTTCCTGGACTGTGGGAAAAGCAGGCCAGCACTACATTCTTGGCAAGGTTTACTCACATTGTCTGGGTCTTGTTTGTGAAAGCATTGACTCACTTCAGGTTCTGTAAATGATATTTAAAAGAGCTTCTGTTATTTTCTCTTTTGAGGGTTTATGAAATCCAGAGGATATCACCAGTTACTGCTTTGCACATTCCGAGAACTTGAACGGGCTCCAGCGGAGGACATGCCTGAGTTTAAAAAAACAAATCAAAAGCAGGTCACAGCATTAACATTCAGTGGAAACGCAGGGAGAATCAGATCCAAACTCTGGCAATGCTGGGGCTTGAGGTTGATTTTTCTCTTTTACCTTGCAAAAGTTTCTGATGGGCGGAGCATCTAGTAATCCCTTTAATTCCCGAGCTGTGTTTCAATTTCCTTTTGAGCAAGTGCTTTCCTGCACTAATCACATTTTTTAGAGGAAGAGAATTTGACATAGTGTGAGCACCGTCAGCTATTAAATGTACTCCTAAAAGATCCTCAAAATGAGATTTCCAGGGGAGCTCGTTTGGCTTATATTGTGGACTGTTTGTGTGGCTAAAGGTAAGAGTAAAAAAAGGAAGCCTTTTTTCTATATTATAAAACATTTGCTAATATGCTTTTCACAGGAATTTGGTCTAGAAAATGTGATTTAATTATTGTTCTGTAGCTTCGTGTGTGAGTGGCTTTAGACATTGTTAAGTTTAAAAAATGTAAGTAGCTTATTTAGATCGTGATTATTTATCATGATTTTATTTAATGAAAAAATTCAAAAACTGTTTTTTTTAAAGATTTTATTTATTCATGTGAGATAGAGAGAAACAGAGAGACAGAGAGAGGACAAGGAGCAGAAGAGGGAGAGGGAGAAGCAGACTCCCTGCTGAGCTGGAGCACCCCCCCCCACCTCAGCTCCTGGGTCTCCATCCCTAGACCTGGATCTCATGACCTAAGCCAAAGGCAGACACTTAACCATCTGAACCTCAAAAAATGTTTTAATAAACATTTTGAAGACTGTAACATATCATAATAATTTCCCTTGAAATTATCATAATTTATATTTTTTTGCTTAGAATTTTCACCAAAATGTTTTGTGTGAAAGTATTAAGAAGCATATGAACATATATAGAACCAGAACAGAAATTACTAGAAGTCTTCAAATCATCTAATGATTGAATTTATTTCAGATATAGATGTTAACTCTCTCTAAAGAAAATTCCATTTATCGTTTACAAATGATATTGCCACAGCCTTAGAAGTCTTGTAGAGAAGCAAGCATTACTTGTATCATTAGAATGAAAATATCACATAAATTTGAAAAAACCGAACATGCAATGTTTGTAACATCTAAGTTATTCTAGAAGATCAGTCTTTAGGAGTAACAAATATGCATGTATAAGTTTTCTTTCTGGTATCAGTAAGACAATTACTAGATTTATATTAAATTTAATTCTAACCCTACTTCTCAATAAATTAAAAAGTTTCTTTGGAGGAAATGTGGTTTCTAATTCATGATAGGTAACTAGTTATGTGATAATATCTGACTGACATTTTTAAACCAAATCAGTTAGTTACCTATCATTCTTAAATTTCCAAATCTTTTCACTAAGTCAACAAGTTTTGATTGAATGCTTACTTCATGTCAGCCTCTAAGCACTGAGAAATGTTAGCAAATAACATAAAATCTCTCTCCTTGAGCGTCTCTCAATCTACAAAATAAAGGTAGATATCTCTTTAATTATATCCTTTAAGGTTTATTCAAATGCATTTAATTTTTTTCTGGGACAGAGCCTTTTTTCAGTTTTGCTTCTAATATGCTACTGCTTGTATTTTAGCGTGGAAACTTCATATCCAGCCACCTTTTAAACTAGGTATTCCATCATTTCCTTGCACACATAAATATTACAGTTCATATTCAAAAGTAAAATATTATTGTATTGGCAAAGAGTTCCAGAACCCTGTTAATGTTACCAATCGTAGCAAACATCTTTTTCTTTTTTTTTTTTTTTTTTAGATTTTATTTATTTATTTGACAGAGAGAGCGAGCGAGCACAAGCGGGGGGGGGGGGGGGGGCGGCGCGTGCAGCAGAGAGAAAAGCAGTTTCCCCGCTGAGCAAGGAGCCCAATGCGGGACTCAGTCCCAGGACCCTGGGATCATGACCTGAGCCGAGGGCAGATGCTTAACCAACTGAGCCACCCAGGCGCCCCACAAACATCTTTTTCTTTCCATAAGTGTTTTTTGTCTTTTCTTTAACAGGAATAGTTTCCGTGTCTCAAAATTTTACATATTGTTTGCTGAGGCTTTATGTAGATATCATTTGTCATGTGAGGAAGATTTATTTCTAGTTCATGTTTAAAACTCAAGAATTGAGGCCAAGTTTAATTAAACTGTTTAAGTGATTACAAAGTGGAATTTGAATTAAAATTGGGTGCTACAAAGTATGTAATAGAAATTAAATCAGCGATTTAAACTCCTTATGTAATTGATTCCAGCTGACTCATTTCATCTGTATTTTATATTTCATCAAAATGTGTTTAAACATAATATCAGTTTCTGCTGGTTGACTACTGGTTTGATATTTTCACAATCCGCTTTATTCAACCAGGCTTGACGTTGTAGCATTTCATAAATGGCCTCTGCTCTGTTTAAAGTGAACATTCCTCAAAAATGTTACTCACCACTACAGAGGAATAACAGCCGATAGGAAGAATTTATTGGCCCAAGTTTCTCCGAGACCAACTAGTACCTTTTTAATGCGATAGGTTCTCTGCATTCCCATTCCATTTGTATAGAAACATGAGTTGCTTCCTTATAAAACATCATGTTTGCAGGAGTCCCCACAGGCTGCTAAGAATCTGGTCAGATTTAGAGGAAAAAGTTGAGAGTAACAGTCCCTCAAACATAGCACATGGGCTCTTTGAAATTAGCCACAGCCCAGAAATTCCTGGCTTAAATTTATTTATTTGACAAACAGAGAAAACCCAGAAATTCCTGTGAATAAATTAAAACCTACTGAAACATGTCCAAGTACACACTGGCTATTTTTGTGTGGAGAGATATATGTGTTATCTAATTCTGGATGTTTAAAGGGCAAAAAGGTTCTTTTGGACTTAAAAAATATATTTTTTTTTAATTTTTATTTATTTATTTGACAGAGAGAGACACAGCGAGAGAGGGAACACAAGCAGGGGGAGTGGGAGAGGGAGAAGCAGGCTTCCCACGGAGCAGGGAGCCCGATGTGGGGCTCGATCCCAGGACCCTGGGATCCTGACCTGAGCCGAAGGCAGACGCTTAACGACTGAGCCACCCAGGCGCCCCCGGACTTAAAATATATTATAATTCAAAGCTAGAGAGATTCTCTTCTATCAGAAAGAGGAAGAAAAAAAATTTATTTATTGTTTCAAGTACAAGATGGTTCCAAATTTGAGTTAACCCTAAAATGGAAACAATAATTGATATTATAAATCATGAAAATTAATTATAAAATGTATTTTATGAGGATATATGTGAATGTAATACACAGTTATCTAATCCAGAAAACCTGAGGTAGTGGTTTTTAATCCAAAATTCTATGTTTCAATTCCAATATCATAAATAAGAATTCTCCTTCTCCCTTCACCCAAACCCCACATTTTCAGAGAGAGTTCTGTGGTGTTTACCTATATGTTGTGATTTAAAGTTGTGCAATGACCTCTTCAATATCCTCTCTTCTTCAAAAATGTTTTACACGTCGATATCACCAGATTCAACAAACCTGAGGTTAATGTGGAATGACAAATACTCTGAATAAATACTTTAGGAGAGTTAAAACGAGTATTGTTCACTGCAATTCGCTGTGAATTATTCTAAGTTGATAGCTTCTCTGTAGCCATTTTAGTCAGGAAAGGTAGAATGGGATGATGAGAGTGAAGAACTGGACTAAGCAAGTCTGGGACATGGGGTATTCCTGGGGAGGGGAGGTCCGATGGGGAAGCACACCGGTGAGCCCCATGAGAAGGGTCAGATCAGATGCCCCCGGAATGTCATGAGAGGGAGAGGTCTGCCAAAGCAAGCTATGTTTATTTTAGGTGTAGGCGTATCCGGAGAATGAACATTCTGCTCTTTGCCTGCATGTAATGTCGCCTAGAACTGAATTATTAAGTACTGCTGAAATTATTCTTAGCTAGAAGTAAGTTCTCAAATGACACACAAATTAGTAGAGTCTTCATTTTTGGCCTTTGATTGCTAGGGCTTGAGCCAAAGTCTAAATCGATCCACTTTTCTTTGCTCAACCCCTGATTGTTCGACAGCCTTTGCACTTTTCGTTCTTCCCAGCAATGCCTCCCCCCACCTCTCCCCACACACCATCCCCCACCTGCCCAGGCCTGTGAGACTCTTGCCAACCCATCTCTCCTGTGCTCACTTCACCAATTTAACAACTTTAACTAGTTTCAGAATATGGTGCATAAAAAGGACATGAAATAATGCGGGGGGGGAGGGGAGTGTTAACATTTCAGCTTAAAATTATAAGGAAACATTATAAAAATGACTCAGAAAAATTAAAGTAATAGGACAGAAAAAATCAAAAAAATAACAGAAGGAAAGGGGTAAAAAGATTTGACAGAGCACTCTTCTTTTGACATTTTAACTGAAAGCACCAAGTTTCTCAAACCTTGTTGACCAAAAAGGTAATAGACAGAATAGTGGTTACTGAAACGTTCACTTCATAGACTCCCAAAAGTTTTTATTTTTTGAACTAAATTAAATGATTCCTGACTTCAAAATTATAACATAAATTCAAACTTCGGATACGTGGACTAGATGTACAATGGAATTACAGATATCAGAGTTTCTGGCGTTCATGCAATAGAGCTTTAAGGTCATGGAACATTTGTTCCCAAGTCTTATCTTTTATATTTGCTACCATCCACTATGCTCTTTCCAGAGGTTGCCTATAATCTGCAGATATAATGGAAAGACTCCAGGAGAGTTCCCTAGTCATCCATTCATTTTTTTCATTCATTTCTTTGTTCATCCAATGATAATTTTTTGAGTGACTGTTAAGTGCCAGGCCCTATGACTAGCATTTTCCAAAAGGCCATTTACTGGGGAAAAAAAAGGAATGATTACTATATTTTATTAACATACTGTCTTTTATCATATAAAGTATTGTGGTGGAGATAAGCAAAAGAGAGACTATAGGATCATTTAGAGGAGGCAAGAAACCCAAACAGGAAGGAGAGGATAGAGTGGGATAGGGTTGAGGAGTTGATTTGTAAGAGGTGGAATGAAGAGAGGGGAATATGTAAGGGTCACGATGGATTTTGCGTAGGCTTTGAAGGTTGAATAGAAGTTAACCAGATAAGGATGACAGGGAGGAGGACATTTAAGACTGAGGAAACATCAATTGGTATACAAAAGACTCTCAGTAGATCGATAAAAATGGAGGTTTGAAATCGGCCCCCACATTTCTTAATCTTCCATGAATGGCATTTCCACAAGTGCTAGAGGTGAAATTGGGTATAGTGTGTGTTGTTTTTCGTCTTTTTCTTTTTTAATTCTTATCCTCAAGATTGTCATGGGAATTATTCAGATGCTAAATCATTCCTGCTACAGAGTTTTCAAAGGTCCTCAATTAATGTCATCCTCTGACTCAGCTCCTTTTTATAGCAACCAGTCAGTATATCCTAACAATTTATTTTAAGAAGCTACCATTTTGACTTGAACAATAATTGGTATTAGGTATTAGCAATCCAAACACTACACATTCCAAGAAACTTGATTTCAGTGATGTATTCAAGCTGTATCCTGAGAGTAACTTGTTTCAACCCTAATTATGACATACTTGTATTCTGCCTGGTTTCTTACACCTATTACCTGTTCTCCCATTTGCTTTTCATATTCCTGGAATTATCTTCATGGTCTTTACACTGTTAAAATACCAAGAAGAAATTGCATAATCATACTTTAAAATTTTTTAAATATAATTTCATTTTTGAAATGCTTTAATAAGGCAATATAACCTCTATCTGTTTTTTCTAGAGTTATTTTTTTAAACTTCATTTCTGGGCACCAGGGTGGCTCAGTCAGTTAAGCAACCACCTCTTGATTTCAGCTCAGGTCATGATCTCAGGGTCATGGGATCAAGCCCTGCATAGGGCTCTGCAGTCAGCCCAGAGGGCTTGAGATTCTCTCCTCCCTCTGCCACTCCCCCCTGCTCATGTGTGCACACACGTGTGTGCTCTCTCACGCTCTCAAAATAAATAAATAAATATAAATAAATAAATAAATAAATAAATAAATAAATAAATAAAAATATTTTTTAAAAATTAAAATAAAAACTTCATTGCAACTGATATTTTCTTTATATGGGTATATATATTATTTGCCAAATATCTTTAATTATTCTCATGTTATTTGTAAAATACTCTGAATATGTTTTATTTTGAAAAGCTAATTGGATCAATTCATATATATGCACATATAACTAATATGCATATATACCAATAAGAAGCTAGGAAAGAAATTTAACATAAAATATCTACTTTTGCTAGTTCCATTTTGTCCATTTGATTTATTTTTTCTAAATTGATTTTTAGTTTTGCTTTATAATATATTCTAATATCTACTAATTTAAAATTAGGCTAGCTAAAAGGTAATATCCCCTGTTCTTTTTTTCCCAAAATAATTTTAGAAAAATAGAGTAATTGTATGAAGAGACCAACTTTAGCCCACCAAAGCAATCTGGTACACATTTGATTAAGGTTTTCTTAAACATATAATTTTATTGTGATTTATTTCATTTGATTAAGAATACTTTTCAAATAACAGTTTATAGATATACTGACTTTAAAAACAAGTACTTAGCTCTCTGTTATATGTTAATAATACCCCTTTAAAATTTGAAATTGGAAAAATTAAGTAAATGATGATTATTAAATTATCAAGGATATTTGTTTTTACCTTTAACCAATTTTTTGTAACTATGTCCCTCAAATAAAAGCTAAATGAATCCTATTCCTAACCAATAGCCAAATCCATTCACACTCTTATTTATGGACAGAATAATTTTAAATTAGAAAATCAGGCCAAGAGAATAAAAAGTTCACCCGGGTATTGTTTTATAAAAAATTTTTTGAAAATGTAACTGTCATTTACATGACTACATAAACACATAAGATGAAATATTTGTAGTTTAAACCTAAATAATATCTAAGACATAAGAAAGCTTAGTTCACTCATTAACTTAGAACTTGAGAAGAGAGATGCTATTAAAAAAAAAAAAAATAGAATCATCAGCTAAGTCTTCCCTTAAAATGTTTGTATGCTTTTGAAACATGTTTATGTTACCTATTTAATAAACCCTCTGCCCTCTTTCTTCAACAACTGCCAATTTAATTCAAGCAACTGTGATTGCTGTACATTCATGCCAACAGTTTGACTACATGGACTGAAATAACTCTTTTTGTCTAATTAAAAAAATTTTTTGAGAATGCAGTTTAAATAAACTTGACCTTTTTTTGGTCGATTCAGACAAACAAAAGTCATGTTTTGTAAGATACGTCTAATTCCTGTTAGAACAAAAGATAGTGAATCATTTAAATATTTTGTTATGACATGAGCTGATAATGCTCAGCATATTGAAGATTAGAACCAAAGTAGACAGGAGGTGAATTTGAGGTTAGAAGATCTGAGTACTAATGAAAATCGCTCCATTCTGTAAACACAGGATGGAGATGGTCGTTATTCTCAGGGAGCTTACATTTTTATGGCGGATAGATGAAATCTTTATAAACATAAAAATAATTATGAATCATGAACTGTGTTGGGAAGGAAGTAAAGTAGGGGCTGAGGGAAAATAACAGAGATGGGGTAGTGGGGCAGAGCCTTTAGCTGGGCTGGTCTTAAGTGGGTCACTTTGAGGAAATAATATTTGAGCAGAGCCTGAAAGATGAGACAAAGGCAACCACCAAAAGTCTCTGGTGCAACTGTTACAGGAAAGAAAACAACAAAAAGACCTAAAGGAAAAAAGATACATTTGAGATGCTCAACAAAACATGAACAAACCAGGGTGGCTTTGGCGCAATGAGTACATGATAGAGGAGACAAGATGATATCAGAGAGAATGGCAAGAGCCAGATAAGGGTTCCAAGGGCAAGGTAAGGAGTTTGGAATGTCTTACAAGTTAAAGGGAAAGTCACCGGAGAATTTTAAACACAGGAGTGGCATGACCAATTTTGCAAAAACTCCTGTGTAGCCCTGTGGAGGATGGAGTCTTGGAGACTAGTTAGCAGACTGTTTCATAGTCAAGGTGGCAAATGGTAACAATCAGAACTAAGATTTTGGAGATGGCAGTAGAAAGATGCACAAATGGAGTAGGGGGTGGTGATACCGTTTTCTTATTGTCAACAGATGCTGTTTAAAGTTCATGGGAAAAGCACCAGAATCTTAAGAATTACTTAAAGTAAAAAGGGTAATCGATATGAGAACTCTTATTCTATAGTAAACATATATACACAGTAAATATTGTGAGAAGGTGTTAGGAAGATGATGTCAAAGAGTTAGATCCTTGTCTTTTGTATCTGGTTGTTAAAAGCAATTAACTAAATTTGAAAAATCAAGAATTATCTTGAAATATAACCAAGAGGAAATGCATTTGCCTCAGGCTAGCTAATGGGCTGAAACTATGTGTATGTGTGTGTGTATTGATTAATGTTTTGTGGATGGATTACTCTTTTGGTAGATTCGTTACTTTTGAAAAAAATAATTTAGGGTCATCTGGGAGGCACAGCTAGTTAAGCGCCTTAGTCTTGGTTTTGGCTCAGATCATGATCTCAGGGTCCTGAGATCAAACCCTGTGTGGGGTTCAGAGCTCAGCACAGAGTCAGCTTAAAACTCTCTCTTCCTATTCCTCTGCTCCTCCTCCTCCCCCATCTCTCCCTTCCCCCCCCTGCAAGCTTGGGTTCCTGGGCTCTCTCTCTCTCAAATAAATAAATCCTTTAAAAAATAATAATAATTTAAATTGAGTAAATTAATTGATTAAAAAAACTTTATTACTCTTCCCTTGCATTAACTTAATAGGATAGGAACTAATTCTATCAAAATGTTAATACACTAGTGAAAAACAGTTCTGTATTCACAATATGGCATCTATGTTTGAAATTTAACTAATTTATTTTTCCAGTAATCTGAATGCCATGAAGTGGATCTGAATTTCTAAACTGAAAAACACACACATTAGTCTGTAATTAAGCATAAAATTTTCATATGAAAACATGAACACTAAATTTAAAAACCAACAACTACAAAAAAAAATCTGGCTTTTGGGGGGCAGAAATGTGGGGAGATGGGGTTTGTGTTGTTTTATGATAGGGCATCAGCCCCATCTAGTGGAGAAAAAGTATGTTTACTTAAACTCTAAAAATCAAAACTACCCTGTGGAATCATTTATTAAAATTTCCCTAACATAAATGTGCTAAAAATTTGCTAAAACTTCAAAGAAAAATTACTGTATATGAAATCCCACACAGGTATTATATACTACACAAAAATATAGTTTTATATGGAGCTTCTATGAAATGTAAAACGTTTTCATGATGGGTATGTTCCATGATGGGATTCAGCTCAGTTGATTATTCGCCCCTTGTCTTTTAAAAAGAAACTCTAGAATGGAATGTTAAACCATTGTCATAAAACCAAGTAAAGAAAGGAGTTTAGTTGCGTCTGCCTTCGGCTCAGGTCACGATCCCAGGGTCCTGGGATCGAGCCCCGCATCGGGCTCCCTGCTCAGCGGGAGGCCTGCTTCTCCCTCTCCCACTCCCCCTGCTTGTGTTCCCTCTCTCGCTGTGTCTCTCTCTGTCAAATAAATAAATAAAATCTTTAAAAAAAAAAAAAAAAAGGAGTTTAGCAAAGAAAGTAAAACGAATAAATATGTATGGTGATAAGTATCTTTGAATTTCCCATTTTTATTTTTTTAATTTAAATTCAATTAACCAACATATAGTACATCATTAGTTTCAGATGTAGTGTTCAGTGATTCATCAGTTGCATATAACACCCAGTGTTCATCACATAACGTGCCCTCCTTAATGCCCACCACCCTGTTGCCCCATCCCCCCACCCATCTGCCTTCCGTAACCCTCAATTTGTTTCCCAGGGTCAAGAGTCTCTCATGGTTTGTCTCCCTTCTGATTCTTTCCCATTCAGTTTTCCCTCCCTTCCCCTATGGTCCTCTGCACTATTTCTTATATTCTACATAAGAGTGAAACCCTGTGATAATTGTCTTTCTCTGATTGACTTATTTCATTAAGTGTAATACCCTCCAGTTCCATCCAGGTCTATGTAAATGTTAGGTATTCATCCTTTCTGATGGCTGAATAATATTCCATTGTATATATGAACCACATCTTCTTTATCCATTCATCTGTTGAAGGACATCTTGGCTCCTTCCACAGTTTGGCTATTGTGGACATTGCTGCTATGAACACTGAGGTGCATGGGCCCCTTCTTTTCACTACATCTGTATCTTTGGGGTAAGTACCCAGTAGTGCAATTGCCAGGTTGAGGGTAGTTCTCTTTTAAATTTTCGAGGAACCTCCATACTGTTTTTCAGAGTGGCTGCACCACTTTGCATTCCCACCAACAGTGTAAGAGGGTTCCCCTTTCTCCACATCCTCACCAACACATGCTGTTTCCCATGTTGTTAATTTTAGCCATTTGACAGGTGTGAGGTGATATTTCATTGTGGTTTTGATTTCTATTTCCCTGATGATAAGTGATGTTGAGTGTCTTTTTAGGTGTCTGGTAGCCATCTGTACTTCTTCAGAAAAATGTCTATTCGTGTCTTCTGCCCATTTCTTAACTGGATTATTTGTTCTTTGGGTGTTGAGTTGGATAAGTTTTTTATATATTTTGGATGCTAACCCTTTATCAGATATGTTATTTCCAAATACCTTTTCCCATTCTGAAGGTTGCCTTTCAGTTCTGTTGATCATTTTCTTCACTGTGCAGAAGCTCTTTATCTTGATGAAGGCCCAATCCCAATATTTCATATTTTCTTTTGTTTCCCTTGCCTCCAGAGATGTGTCTAGTAAGAAGTTGCTAGGTCAGAGACGTTGCGCCTGTGTTCTCCTCTAGGATTTTGGTGGTTTCCTGTCTCACATTTAGGTCTCTCATCCATTTTGAATTTATTTTTTGAGTAAGGTGTAAGAAAGTGGTCCAGTTCCATTCTTTTGCATGTGGCTATCCAGTTTTCCCCAACACCATTTGTTGAAGAGACTGTCTTTTTTCCACTGAATATTCTTTTCTGCTTTGTCAAAGATTAGTTGACCTTATAGTTGTGGGTCCATTTCTGGGTTTTCTATTTTGTTCCATTGATTGATCTATGTATCTGTTTTTGTACGAGTACTAAACTGTATGGATGACTACAGGTTTGTAATATAGCTTGAAGTCCAGAATCATGATGCCTCCAGCTTTGCTTTTCTTTTTCAACATTCCTTTGGCTTTTTGGGGTCTTTTGTGATTCCTTACAAATTTTAGGGTAGGTTGTTCTAGCTCTGTGAAAAATGCTGGTGGCATTTTGATAGGGATTGCATTAAATGTGTACATTGCTTTGGTAATATAGACATCTTAACAGTTTGTTTTTCCAATCCATGAGCATGGAAAGTTTTTTCCAATTTTTTGTGTCATCTTCAGGTTCTTTCTTCAGCATTCTATAGTTTTCAGAGTACAGATGTTTTACCTCTTTGGTTGGGTTTATTCTTAGGTATCAGATGGGTTTTGGTGCAGTTATAAATGGGATCGATTCTTTGATTTCCCTTTCTGCTACTTCATTATTGGTGTATTGAAATGCAAGAGATTTCTGTCTGTTGATTTTGTATCCTGCAACTTTGCTGAATCATGTATCATTTCTAGCAATTTTTTAGTGGAGTCTTAAGGGTTTTCTACATAGAGTACCATGTCATCTGCAAACAGTGAAAGTTTGACTTCTTCCTTCCCAATTTGGATGCCTTTTATTACTTTTTGTTGTCTGATTGCTGAGGCTAGGACTTCTAGTACTATGTTGAATAACAATGGTGAGAGTGGACATCCTTGTCCTGTTCCTGGTGGTAGAAGAAAAGCTCTCAGTTTTTCCCCATTGAGAATTATATTACCTGTGTGTTTTTCATATGCAGCCTTTGTGATGTGGAGATACATCCTCTCTATCCCTACTTTGTTGAGGGTTTTTATCAAGAATGGCTACTGTACTTTGTCAAATGCTTATTCTTAGAACAAATGCCAAAACTGAGGAATTCATCCCAAAAGAAAGAACAAGAAAAGGTCACAGGGGAGGGAAACCTTCTCCCTTGTCCCTGGAAAGGGGAGTTCATGCCCACTGCTGTCTGGGAAGCCCTTGCAAAAGAGGGAACAATCTCCCCTCATGTGTCCCAGGTGTCCCTCAGATCCCTGCCTCCACCGTGACTGTGTCTGGTCCATCGGCCTGCCCAGCAGCACAGTGCACCTGTGTTCTATCCCAGGCAGGCCAGCTGAGTTTTAGAACTCAAAACTTTAGGGACCTGGCGTGGTGCAGACCAGTGCTGGTCCTCTGCAGGAGGGTCCCACCACACAGGTTTGTCCCAGAAGGGCAGTCGCACCAAGGCGCAAGGGCATGGAGTTTGGAGCAAAGTACATCAAAGAACCCGTGTTTGGGTTAGCTGCCCTCAGCAGGTGTCTCTGGTAATGGTGCCTGTCAGCTCTTTTTTCCCCCGGAGAGGCAATGCCACCTCTCCCAGATGTGCATCAAGAAGAGGGAACTGTCTCTCCCAGGACATCCCAGGGGATCCTCAGATTGCATCTTCTGCCCCCGGGCTATCTGCCCTCATTCTCCACAGCAACACTGCAGCGCCTTTCAGAGCTCCATACTGGCCATGCTGCAGACTTCTAAAACTCTAGTCTTTGAGCCCACTGGTTGTAAAAGCACAAAAATCAGCCCCTCTCATTTTCCCAGTCAATGTCTTTGGGGAAGTGATTTCCTTGTGCAATCCCCTGTGTGCTCCTCTCTCTCATTCCCTCTCTCTTTCTCTTGCCTCTGTCCATGACCAGGGCTCCCCTCCACAGCACCTGTGATCCATTTCTTCCCTAAATCACGTCTCCGCACCTCCTACCTTCCACGATGTAGCCCCTTCTCTCCCTCTAGTTGTACAGTTTGTTCTATCAGTCCTCAGATCGATTTTATGGGTGTTCAGAATGATTTGATATTTATCTAGCTGTGTTTAAGGGATTAGGCAAGCCTAGGGTCCTCCTACCATCCTCCCATCTTAGCTCTTCCTGTAGTCATTCTAATATCAAGGATATTTATACCTAAATTAAGCAGCAGGCAGTATTAAAAATATTATCAATTAAAATCAGTAGGCATGAGCTTCATAGTAACATACTGTGATCTCTTTATATGTCATTTAGTTAATTTTTTGCAAAATAAGAATCATAATCTATATGCAGATTCTGTTACTTTAATACATTTATCATGAGATATAATATGTACAAATAAAATATGAATGTACTGTATTACAAATATAATAAATCACCCATGTCAACAAGTAAAACTTTCCCAGCATCCCAGAAAATCCCAGTGGGTTTCTATTATGTCAATACCCCTACCTTTCCTCTAGAAGAAGACGTTATCTTACTATTTCTGGTAATTACATTTTTGCTCTTCCTTAATAACTTCACAGCCTATGTACACATCCCTAATATCTATGTTTGTTCTTGAGTTTTGTATAGCTGAAATCATCCTATAATATCAATGTACCTATGTGTCTTTTTACGTCATGTGATTATTATTTTATCTTTTCATGTCATTTGGTAGCATGGGTGTACTATTCCATTGCACGAATGTACCACAATTTTTTACCCAGTCACCTACTGATGGATATTGTGAAGTTGTTTCCATTTTTGGCTATTAAAAAATCCTATGCTGTAAATATTACCACACAAGAAGCCTGGTTCACATGTGTGTTAGTTTCTCAGTGACCTATTTCTAGGAGTAAAACTGCTAAGTAATAAGTAATGCATATTTTCAACTCACTACACGTTGCTAAACTCTCTCCTACTGTGGTGGTTCCCATTTTCCTTTGGAGCAGCAGTTCTTTCCAAATAGCGGGATTTTTAGACTTTCTAAATTTTTACCAATGTCATGTTATTTTATTCATGGTTTATTATGGTTTTCATTTTCATTTCCAGTTTGAGTAATTTTCCATCAGTTTATTGATCACTTGCATTTTCTCGTTGGAGAAATATTTGTTTCGATTCTTCAAGATTATCCTTTCTTGCCACTAGCTTTTTCAGGTATTAATAGCAAAGTTGTTTCTCCTTGCATGTTTTGCAGAAGTGGCTGGTGAAGCCAACTAGTTCTACAAACCGAGGCTAGAGGGGTTTTTAACATATTTTTGTTATCAGGCTGTTGAGGTTTGTTTTGTTTTGTTCTAAAGATTTTATTTTTTAAGTAATCTCTACACACAATGTAGGGCTCAAAATCACAACCCCAAGATCGAGAGTCATATGCTCTACCAACTGAACGAGCCAGGCACCCCAGGACTCTTGAGGTTTTTAAAATCTCCTGGCAATAGCGAGATCCTGCCTCCTGAATCATTGCTGCATCTACCCATTAAGGAGAAGGGCTGAAAATTTCTCCAGAGCCAGATACCTTCCTGCACTACCTGAAGTCACAATTCAGGGCTTTAAGGACAGGGCTCCCAGATGTAACGTCTAGGAATTCTGCGTCAGTATCATCCCACAAATTTTGATATATAGCATATTTTCATTATTGTTTAGTTCAAGTTGTATTCTAATATGTATTGTGATTTCTTCTTAACCCATGAGTGATTTAAAAGTGTTACTTAACTTCAAAACTTTTGAGATTTTTCCAGTTATTTTCTGTTAACAATGTCTAGTGGTCAAGGTGTATACTTAGAGTGATTTTCAATCTTTTGAATTGTTGAGCCTTGCTTATAGTCTATTTTGGTGAATATTCCATGTGTAATTGGAATGAATCTGTAGCTGCGGCTGCTGAAGGTTCCATTCTATGACAATAAAAAAGGTCGATTTGGTTAAAAATGTTCATATATTTGGGGCGCCTGGGTGGCTTAGTTGGTTAAGCATCTGACTCTTGATTTCAGCTCAGCTCATGATCTCAGGGTGATGAGATCGAGCTCCATGTTGGGTTCCATGCTGAGTGTGCAGCTTGCTTAGGATTCTTGCTTAGGATTCTTTCTCCCTGTCTCCTCCTCCGTCCACTTGCTATCCCTCTCTCTCTCTCTCTTAAAAAAAAATAATGTTCATATATTCTATATCCTTATTTGTCTATCTGCTTTTCTATCAAATACTTGGAGAAGTGTATTTAAATCTCAAGCTATGAGGATGGATTTGTTTACTTCTTTTACTTCTGTTATATCTTGAAGACATATTATTAGGTTTATGTACAGTGGTATGCTGGCAAATGTATAACAATCAACTATTTAAAAAAAAAAAAGGAAAAGACCCAGCCACCCCACCCCTCCCACCCCACCCCCCACTCCAGCAACCCTCAGTTTGTTTCCTGAGATTAAGAATTCCTCATATCAGTGAGGTCACATGATACATGTCTTTCTCTGATTGACTTATTTCGCTCAGCATAACACCCTCCAGTTCCATCCATGTCATTGCAAATGGCAAGATCTCATTCCTTTTGATGGCTGCATAATATTCCATTGTATATATATACCACATCGGAGGGGGAGATGAACCACGAGAGATGATGGACTCTGAAAAACAAACTGAGGGTTCTAGAGGCGGGGGGGGAGGATGGGTTAGCCTGGTGATGGGTATTAAAGAGGGCACGTTCTGCATGGAGCACTGGGTGTTATGCACAAACAATAAATCATGGAACACTATATCAAAAACTAATGATGTAATGTATGGTGATTAACATAACAATAAAAAAAATTTTTTTAATTTAAAAAAAGGAAAAGAAAGAGTCTTGATTTGTAGAATTTGCCAATACCCATGGTGTAAATACTCATGATATGGTCAATTTTAAGTTACCAATGTGACATCACATTGGGAATACTGTATTGGGAAGAGATGTTTATAACTACCTCCTGTGAGTTGGTATGCGCCAACTCCAGCAATCATTCTAAATGTTCGTGCACATTTAGAATTATTACATCTTTCTGTTCAAATAGTTCTTTTATTATTGTGAAATGGTCCTCTTTTATCTAGCAATACTTTCTGCCTTAAGTTATTATTTGCCTGATATTAATATATTAACCCTATCTTTTTTGGCTAATATTTTCATAGTGTATTAGTTTTCATCATTTACTTTCAACTTATCTGTCCCATTTTTTAAAGATTTATTTATTTATTTGAGAGAGAGAGCCCGAGCAGGGGAAGGGGCAGGGGGAGAGAATATCTAAGCAGACTTCTGCTGAGCAGGAAGCCCAGCAGGGAGTTCAATCCCAGGAGCTATGAGATCAGGTCCTGAGCTGAATCCAAGAGTCAGACGCTTAACCGACTGAGCCACCCAGGCACCCAGGTCCCATTTTATCAAAAGTAATCAGCATATACTTCAATTTTATTTCCTGTTTTTCTCCAATCAGTGTTTATACTTTAATTGGAGTGGTGAATCCATTTACATTTATTGTAATTACTGATCCAGTTAAGCTCAAGTCTAACATATTGCTGTTTATTTTTTGTGTCATCTCTTCTTTGTTCTTTTATTCCTCCTTTCCTGCCTTTTCAAAATATTAATCAAATATTCTTTACTACCTCACTATATCATTTCTATTAGTTATATATCTCCTAATATTAATGTTTTATAATAAGCATACTCAAATTATTATAGTCTACCCTTAATCAATACTTTCACTACATTCTAAACTATGTAAACATTAAAATGGTTTAATTTCATTTGTTATCTCTTGACATTTTTGTTATTATTTTTACATATTATACTCCTGAATTTTTTACAAACACTATAAGACATTGTTATTGATTTCAAATCAAGTCTTTTTAAAATGTTGCTAAAATATACATAGCACGTTATTTATTATTTTTCAGTAGTCTTTTTATTAACCCATATATTTATTTTCTTCAGTTCTGTTCATTTAATATTACCCTTTCTTGTTTATATATGGAATCATTTTCCTTCAAACCTAGAGAGCTTTAGTGGGGTTTTTCTTAGTGTCAGTCTGCTATTGTTGAATTCTCTCTGTTTTTGGATTGTTTGAGAATGTGTTTGTATTCTCCTTCATTTTGCAGTATGTTTTCCCTGGGTTCAGAGTTCTCTTGCCATTTATTTTCCAGCACTTTAGAAATGCTGGCACCTTGTTTTCATGCCTGAGTTGTTACTCTTACAAACATAGTGTTACTTTTAGTCTCCTAAAAGAAATGTGTGTTCATTTCTCTGTCTGCTTTTAAGATTTTGCCTTTATCTTTGGTTCTCAGCAAAGCCTCCGTATAGTTTTTCTTTGTATTTACCCTTTTGGTTTGTTGTGAGTTTTTTTGTTTTGTTTTGTTTTTCTTGTTTTGTTTTGTTTTTTGAGCTTTTGATTCTGAGAGTTGATTTTTTTCATCAATTTTGGAAACCTTTGAGCTATTCTTTCTTCAAATATTTCTTTCTTTTCTCTTCTCTAGCTTTGGAATTTTATTTAGACATACACATATCACTTGACTCTGCTCCACACATTTCTTGTACTCTCTTTTATTTGTTATTGGTGTTTTCTACAGTTTTCCTATATTCAACTTGGATATTTCTACACCAATATTCTTCAGATTTGTGTTCTGCTATCTCCATTTGGCTCTTAAGACCATCCAATGCATCCTTATTTTGGATATTTATTTTGTAATTTTATATAACACATGATTATTTTTATAGCATCAGTTTTCTTTTGAATATCTTTGTCTTTTTACTCATTTTATCTATTATTTTCCTGTATTTCCTTTAACATACTTAAAGCAGCTATTTTAAAGAAACTTGACACTAATTCGGACATCTGGATCTGACTGTCTGCTTCTATGAGCCATTTATTTTTGCTTCATTTCTTGATCACATTTTTTGCTTCTTTATGTGTCTTTTAATTTTTTATCCAAAGCCATACATTTCACATGAAATAAATGTAATAATAATGTTTATATTATTTACCTCCCATTGACAAGTGTTTGCTCTTTCTTGATCTAATCAAGAAGCGAACTCAGATGGGTCTGAGTTGCACTTCTATTTTGAGTCAGTCCACTTCTGGTTTCAAAAGTCTCAAGGTAAAGACCTTCTTGGCTTTTTATCAATTACCTGGTTGGTCTCTTCTTCCTCCATCCTAGAACACTCTGAGAGATTTATCCTGCTTTTCTGATGTTTTGACCTCTGCTCTTAAATCTCACCCTGAGTGACTCAAATATGTCAACTGTCTTGATGAGGATACAGTTGTGTATTTGAAGCAAGATCCTTTTCTTATTGGGACTTTTTCTATGAGACTATAGGAATTTTCACTCCACTCTTAAGAAATTACTTAGGCTCCAGCAGAGCACACTCATTCTGCGGGGATTCAGAATTTTTCATGTTAGACATGCCTCCAAAAGCTTGTCTCATTTTTCTTTTCCTCATCGCATTCCTCCATTCAGGCAAAGCCTGATCTTCAATCCATACCCAGAGTTGGCAAACACGACCAGATAAGAAATGGCCAAAAACTGTATATTTGCATAAAACAGGCCCTTCCCACTTTGGTTTAGTTTATTTAATCCTTTTTCTTCTCACAGTTTCCAGTTCCTTTCAACACACACACACACACACACACACACGAATTTTTCCAATTTGCAGTAGGAATGTTGTTCTGTTCCATCCTATTCCATCGTATTTGGAACGTTCCCATTCAAGTTTGTATCATCTTGCCATGCTTTAGTTTTCTAAATAGAATTTATCTACCTGTAATGCATATGATACATCTATTTAATTACTTATTTAATAACTAACTTCCCTAGTAGAATGGAAATACTTGAGAACAGGTACTTTGTCTCTTTTAAAATTTATTGTTTTTTCTTTAGAACTTAGAATAGTGCCCAGTAAGTATTTTCCAAATCAATGAATGAATAGTTGAATGCGGTGCAGCAGTTAAGAATAATATATATAATATCTCCCCCATACTCCCTGCCTAAGAGGTCAGAGATAGCAAATGTTCCCTTATTTTCATTTTAAAACTTTCCATTTGTACATAAATTCCAGCTGGCAGATATTATCAATAATCCCACCTTTGATGACTTTTGTGTGTGCTGTACTTGCATTCCCAAAGGATAAGTCACTTCTAGCTTTCTGCAGTGGCTGTCTCTATTGTTGCATAATCTTCATGAAGTGGCATGCACTTGCAGCTTCTCAATTTATTTTTATGTCTAATGTAGTGATAAAATAATAAATAGAATCATTATTTTGATTAAAAAACATAGTAAAGGAGGGAGGGTATGTGCTATGGTGAGTGCTGTGAATTGTGTAATACTGATGAATCACAGACCTGTACCTCTGAAACAAATAATACATTATATGTTAAAAAATATATATAGTAAAGGCAAACTATTTCTATGGAAAGCTATTTTTACAAATTTATGTTGATTCAATTTCTGTAAGGTAAAAAATATATTTTATATATGTTAAAACATACTTTTGGATGGACCTGTAACAGCATAGGTATTTTTAAAAGCAAAAATAACCTAGACATATTGTAAATTTAAATAAGCACTTCAAGCACTTACTTTGTTCTTATTGTTTGTAGATTGCAAAGGACCTCCTCCAAGAAAACAGACTGAAGTTTTGTCTGGTGCCTGGCCTGAACAAACATATCCAGAGGGCATGCAGGCTATATATAAATGCCGACCTGGATTTAGAACTCTTGGAGCTATTATAATGGAATGCAGGAATGGAGAATGGGAGTCTCTTAATCCATTAAGGATATGTCGGGGTAAATAATTCATATATTTGTGAAATTTATGAAAACTTAATTATTAAAATACTGAATGTTTGATGCAATATTAGCTGAATTATATAACTGTCATTTAAATACAAAATCGTATACCATCATTATTCTTAATAAATTGTTGTAATCTTCTAAAATTAAAAAAAAAAACAACCATACAGATAAGTCTAATTTTAAAATGATAATTGACATTTTTCACTTTTGCACATCTTCAATTATGTCCTCTGATATAATATCAAATGTCATTTTCCTTGAACTCCTACATAAAATGTGTTTCCCCATGCTACATAATAATATCATTATTTTTTTCATTTTAGAAAGGCCCTGTGGACATCCTGGAGATACTCCTTTTGGTTCTTTTCATCTTGAAAGAAGAAATGAGTTTGTATATGGTGCAAAGGTTGTTTACACATGTAATGAGGGGTATGTAGTCAATATTAAAAGAGGCTTATAATTGGGGCAGTTATAATTTAGGTATTAAATAGGAACTTTACTAATTAGTATTTTTAAGGTTACTTTATTTTTCTATGAGCACTTTTATAAGTACCATACAAGGAGTCTGAAAAATTAAACTATAATGGAAATGATTATATTTGGATACCAAATTATCTCCTTAACATTGAAAAATTAAAATGATTATAATTACTCTGGTAGAGTGTAGTTATAGGAGGGCTGGAAAATAGTATACATATAAATAAGGGTTTATTCCAACGAGTCCTGACTACATTCTATTATGTGCAGAGTACATGGGAGTTCAATATGCCAGGGACAGTGGGAATGTTAACAAAATCAGATTACATGGCACTTCTTTTGATAAAAGCTTATAAAATTTAGGAGAAGCAAATATTTTACGCTGACATAATAGTAACTACCATTCTTTAAGTTTCCATGGTCTGCAAATTATTCTTATCACATGAACCAAAAATACTACTATGTTCATAGTCATTGACTCTTTGTTCTCTAACCACCTACTGGATTTCCATGGCTAATCTTAACACTATGATACCTCTTCAGTGTTCTTTATTTCTGTTATTCTCAGCCAGGTCAAAAAATTGTTTTGAAGAAAGTTTCATACATGAGAAAACCAATATCATTACAATTTTATGCTACATAAATATAAATAGGATCAAGAAATTACAAATTTGGCTCTTGGGTGGCTTAGTCAGTTAAGAAAGTGTCTGCCTTTGGCTCAGGTCATGATCCCAGGTCCTGGGATGGAACACCAAGTCAGGCTCCCTGCTCAGTGGGGAGTCGGCTTCTCCTTCCCTCTCTGCCCCCCCCACCCTGCTCTCTCACTCTCTCGCTCTCTCGCTCTCAAATAAATAAATAAATAATCTTTTTTAAAAAAAATTACAAATTGATTCTTATTATTCTCTTCTCATTTATTTCTTGATTTGAGGCAATAAAATATAATATTTTAAAGCTTAGGCTTTGGAGTAAGCCTGCATCCCAAAACTCCACAACTCAATAACTGTATTATTTTAATGACTCTTAACTCCCATTTCCTCAATTCTAGAAATAGAAACACAACAGGTGCATCATAGGATTGGTGGAAGAAATAAATAAGATATACATTGAAGCCCTTTGAAGAGTTCCTAAGATATTGACACCCATAAGTCTTAGTTCTTATGAATTTAGGCTCGCTTTGGCCACTACCTGAGGGAGATATTTCAAAGACATTTTTAGCCCAACTTTTAATCATTACTGATGACTTTAATTACACATGACCAAATAGATGAAGACCATCTGGTCCTACGCTTTCCAACTGCCTCATTCCTCACCTCTGAAACATCTCTTCCAATCCAGGCTAGTCTGGCCCCTGTAGGTTCCACATTTGACCCGGCAAAAGGGATCAAAACTCGGGACACCTGGGTGGCTCAGTCAGTTAAGCATCTGCCTTCGGCTCAAGTTATGATCCCAGGGTCCTGGGATTGAGTTCCGCATCAGGCTTCCTGCTCAGCAAGGAGCCTGCTTCCCCTCTGCATTCCGCACCCTCTGCTTGTACTCTTGCACTCTCTCTCTCTCTGGTAAATAAATAAATAAAATCATCAAAAAAGGGGGGGATCAAAACTCATAGACTCCTTCTACTACATTCCCTAAATCTCTTTTTTTATTATTATGTTATGTTAATAACCATACATTACATCATTAGTTTTCGATGTAGTGTTCCAAGTTTCATTATTTGCATATAACACCCAGTGCTCCATGCAGAACGTGCCCTCCCTAACACCCATCATCAGGCCAACCCATCCTCACACACCCCTCCCCTCTAGAACACTCAGCTTGTTTTTCAGAGTCCATCATCTCTCATGGTTCTTCTCCCCCTCCGATTTCTCCCCCTTCATTCTTCCCCTCCTGCTATCTTCTTCTTCTTTATTTTTAACATATAATGTATTATTTGTTTCAGAGGTATATATCTGTGATGCAACAGTCTTGCACAGTTCACAGCACTCACCATAGCACATACCCTCTGCAGTGTCCATCACTCAGGCACCCCATCTCTCCCACCCCCCACCACTCCAGGAACCCTCGGTTTCCTGAGATTAAGAATTCCTCATATCAGTGAGGTCATATGATACATGTCTTTCTCTGATTGACTTATTTCGCTCAGCATAACACCCTCCAGTTCCATCCACGTCGTTGCAAATGGCAAGATTTCATTCCTTTTGATGACTGCATAGTATTCCATTGTATATATATATATATATATATATATACCACATCTTCTTTATCCATTCATCTGTCGATGGACATCTTGGCTCTTTCCATAGTTTGGCTATTGTGGACATTGCTGCTATAAACATTGGGGTGCACGTACCCTTTCAGATCCTTACATTTGTATCTTTAGGGTAAAAACCCAGTAGTGCAATTGCTGGGTCGTATGGTAGCTCTATTTTCAACTTTTTGACGAACTTCCATACGCTTTTCCAGAGTGGCTGCACCAGCTTGCATTTCCACCAACAGTATAGGAGGGTTCCCCTTTCTCCGCATCCCCGCCAACATCTGTCGTTTCCTGACTTGTTAATTTTAGCCATTCTGACTGGTGTGAGGTGATATCTCATTGAGGTTTTGATTTGGATTTCCCTGATGCCGAGCGATGTTGAGCACTTTTTCATGTGTCTGTTGGCCATTTCGATGTCTTCTTTGGAAAAATGTCTGTTCATGTCTTCTGCCCATTTCTTGATTGGATTCTTTGTTCTTTGGGTGTTGAGTTTGATAAGTTCTTTATAGATTTTGGATACTAGCCCTTTATCTGATATGTCATTTGCAAATATCTTCTCCCATTCTGTCAGTTGTCTTTTGGTTTTGTTGACTGTTTCTTTTGCTGTGCAAAAGCTTTTTATCTTGATGAAGTCCCAAGAGTTCATTTTTGCCCTTGCTTCCCTTGCCCTTGGCCATTTTTCTAGGAAGAAGTTGCTGCGGCTGAGGTCAAAGAAGTTGCTGCCTGTGTTCTCCTTTAGGATTTTGATGGACTCCTGTCTTACATTGAGGTCTTTCAACCATTTTAAGTCTATTTTTGTGTGTGGTGTAAGGAAATGGTCCAGTTTCATTCTTCTGCATGTGGCTGTCCAATTTTCCCAACACCATTTTTTGAAGAGACTGTCTTTTTTCCATTGGACATTCTTTCCTGCTTTGCCAAAGATTAGTTGACCATAGAGTTGAGGGTCCATTTCTGGGCTCTCTATTCTGTTCCACTGATCTATGTGTCTGTTTTTGTGCCAGTACCATACTGTCTTCATGATGACAACTTTGTAATAGAGCTGGAAGTCCAGAATTGTGATGCCACCAGCTTTGCTTTTCTTTTTCAACATTCTTCTGGCTATTTGGGGTCTTTTCTGGTTCCATACAAATTTTAGGATTATTTGTTCCATTTCTTTGAAAAAAGTGAATGGTATTTTGATGGGGATTGCATTAAATGTGTAGATTGCTCTAGGTAGCATTGACATCTTCACAATATTTGTTCTTCCAATCCATGAGCATGGAACGTTTTTCCATTTCTTTGTGTCTTCCTCAATTTCTTTCATGAGTATTCTATAGTTTTCTGAGTACAGATTCTTTGCCTCTTTGGTTAGCTTTATTCCTAGGTATCTTATGGTTTTGGGTGCAATTGTAAATGGGATCGAATCCTTAATTTCTCATTCTTCTGTCTTGTTGTTGGTGTATAGGAATGCCACTGATTTCTGTGCATTGATTTTATATCCTGCCACTTTACTGAATTCCTGTATGAGTTCTAGCACCTTGGGGATGGAGTCTTTTGGGTTTTCCACATAAAGTATCATATCATCTGCAAAGAGTAAGAGTTTGACTTCTTGTTTGCTGATTTGGATACCTTTTATTTTTTTCTTGTCTGATTGCTGAGTCTAGGACTTCTAATACTATGTTGAATAGCAGTGGTGATAGTGGACATCCCTGCTGCGTTCCTGACCTTAGGGGGAAAGCTCTAAGTTTTTGCTCATTGAGAATGTTATTCACTGTGGGTTTTTCATAGATGGCTTTTATGATATTGAGATATGTGCCCTCTATCCCTATACTCTGAAGAGTTTTGATCAAGAAAGGATGCTGTACTTTGTAAAATGCTTTTAATGCATCTATTGAGAGGATCATATGATTCTTGTTCTTTCTTTTGTTAATGTAGTGTATCACATTGATTGATTTGCAAATGTTCAAGCAACATTGCAGCCCAGGATCAATCCCACTTGGTCGTGGTGAATAATCCTTTTAATGTACTGTTGGATCCTATTGGCTAGTATTTTGGTGAGATTTTTGCATCCATGTTCATCAAGGATATTGGTCTGTAATTCTCCTTTTTGATGGGATCTTTATCTGGTTTGGGAATCAAGGTAATGGTGGCCTCATAAAATGAGTTTGGAAGTTTTCCTTCCATTTCTATTTTTTGGAACAGTTTTAGAAGGATAGGTATTAATTCTTCTCTAAATGATTGGTAAAATTCCCCTGGGAAGCCATCTGGCCCTGGGCTTTTGTTTGTTGGGAGATTTTTGATGACTGCTTCAATTTCCTTAGTGGTTATAGGTCTGTTCAGGTTTTCTGTTTCTTCCTGGTTCAGTTTTGGTAGTTGATACATCTCTAGGAATGCATCCATTTCTTCCAGATTATCTGATTTGCTGGCATAGAGTTGCTCATAATATGTTCTTATAATTGTTTGTATTTCTTTGGTGTTGGTTGTGATCTCTCCTCTTTCATTCATGGTTTTGTTGATTTGGGTCATTTCTCTTTTCTTTTTGATAAGTTTGGCCAGGGGTTTATCAATCTTGTTAATTCTTTCCAAGAACCAGCTTCTAGTTTCATTGATCTGTTCTATTATTCTTTTGGTTTCTATTTCATTGATTTCTGCTTTGACCTTTATTATTTCTCTTCTCCTGCTGGGTTTAGGCTTTATTTGCTGTTCTTTCTCCAGCTCCTTTAGGTGTAGGGTTAGGTTGTGTGTTTGAGACTTTCTTGTTTCTTGAGAAAGGCTTGTATTACTATATACTTTCCTCTTAGGACTGCCTTTGCTACATCCCAAAGATTTTGAACAGTTGTGTTTTCATTTTCATTGGTTTCCATGAATTTCTTTAATTCTTCTTTAATTTCCTGGTTGACCCATTCATTCTTCAGTAGGATGCTCTTTAGCCTCCATGTATTTGAGTTCTTTCTGACTTTCCCCTTGTGATTGAGTTCTAGTTTCAAAGCATTGTGGTCTGAAAATAGGCAGGGAATGATCCCATTCTTTTGGTACCAGCTGAGACCTGATTTGTGACCTAGGATGTGATCTATTCTGGAGAATGTTCCATGGGCACTAGAGAAGAATGTGTATTCTGTTGCTTTGGGATGGAAAGTTCTGAATATATCTGTGAAATCCATTTGGTCCAGTGTGTCATTTAAAGTCTTCATTTCCTTGTTGATCTTTTGCATAGATGATCTGTCCATTTCAGTGAGGGGGGTGTTAAAGTCCCCCATTATTATTGTATTGTTGTCGATGTGTTTCTTTCCTTTTGTTATTAATTGCCTTATATAATTGGCTGCTCCTATGTTAGGGGTATAGATATTTACAATTGGTAGATCTTCTTGTTGGATAGACCCTTTAAGTAGGATATAGTGTCCTTCCTCATCTCTTATTACAGTCTTTGGTTTAAAATCTAATTTGTCTGATGTAAGGATTGCCACCCCAGCTTTCTTTTGGTGTCCATTAGCATGGTAAATGGTTGTCCACCCCTTCACTTTCAATCTGGGGGTGTCTTTGGGTCTAAAATGAGTCTCTTGCAGACAGCATATCGATGAGTCTTGTTTTTTAATCCAATCTGATAGCCTGTGTCTTTTGATTGGGGCATTTAGCCCATTTACATTCAGGGTAACTATTGAAAGATAGGAATTTAGTGCCATTGTATTGCCTGTAAGGTGACTGTTACTGTGTATTGTCTGTGTTCCTTTTTGGTCTATGTTGCTTTTAGGTTCTCTCTTTGCTTAGAGGACCCCTTTCAATATTTCTGGTAGGGCTGGTTTCGTGTTTGCAAATTCCTTTAGTTTCTGTTTGTCCTGGAAGCTTTTTATCTCTCCTTCTATTTTCAATGACAGCCTAGCTGGATATGGAATTCTTGGCTGCATGTTTTTCTCATTTAGTACTCTGAATATATCATGCCAGTCCTTTCTGGCCTGCCAGGTTTCTGTGGATAGGTCTGTTGCCAATCTAATGTTTCTACCATTGTAGGTTACAGATCTCTTCTCCTGAGCTGCTTTCAGGATTTTCTCTTTGTCTATGAGACTTGTAAGTTTTACTATTAGATGTCAGGGTGTTGACCTATTTTTATTGATTTTGAGAGGGTTTCTCTGTGCTTCTTGGATACTGATGCCTGTTTCCTTCCCCAAATTAGGGAAGTTCTCTGCTATAATTTTCTCCAATATACCTTCTGCCCCCTCTCTCTCTTTCTTCTTCTGGGATCCCAATTATTCTAATGTTGTTTCATCTTATGGTATCGCTTATCTCTCGAATTCTGCCCTCGTGATCCAGTAGTTGTTTATCTCTCTTTTTCTCAGCTTCTTGATTTTCCATCATTTGGTCTTCTATATCACTGATTCTCTCTTCTGCCTCATTTATCTTAGCAGTTAGAGCCTCCATTTTTGATTGCACCTCATTATAGCCTTTTTGATTTTGACTTGGTTAGATTTTAGTTCCTTTATTTCTCCAGAAAGCATTTCTCTAATAACTTCCAAGCTTTTTTCAAGCCCAGCTAGTATCTTTGAAATCATCATTCTGAACTCTATTTCAACATCATACTAATGTCCGTATTGATTAGGTCCCTGGCAGTCAGTACTGCCTCTTGTTCTTTTTGTTGAGGTGATTTTTTCCATCTTGTCATTTTGTCCAGAGGAGAACAGATGAATGAGAGAACAAAATGCTAACAGGGTAACAACGTCCCCAGAAAATAGACACTAAATAAATCAGAAAAGACCTGAATGAAACCAGGGGAAAAGAAAGGGAAAGAAAGAAAAAAGAAAAAGATAAAAATAAACAAAAACAAAACAAAACAAAAACAGAATATGATCAAATATGATCAGGCTGTTGCATAGATCAGTGCCACACACTAGATTTTGGGTGTATTTTGGTCTGTTAGAAGAAACTGCCTCCCAAAATTTTAAAGAAAAAAAACTTATATATATACAAAAATAAGGGTTAATACGATGAAGGGATGGAATATGACTGTAAAGATGAAAATTATAAAATAATTTATAAAAGGAATTGATAAGATAAGAAACTGGTTGAAAAAAGAAATAAGAGGATTTAAAAAAAAAAGAGGGGGGAGAGAATGTGATCAGGCAGGAGACTTGAACAAAGCCATACACTAGAGATTTATGGTATATTTTGATCTGTTAGAAGAAACAGTATCTCAAAATTTTAAATAGAGAACTACTTATATATATACACCAAAAATAAGGATAACTACTATGAAGGGATAGAATATGACTCTAAAAATGAAAAATAAAAAATATTTTTTAAAAAAGGGATTGATAAGATGTTGGTTAAAAAATGGAAAAAGAAAAATTAAAAAAAAAAAAAAAGAAAAGACAGTTAAGAAAAAATTAACTTTCGGGCACCTGGGTGGCTCAGTTGGTTAAGCAACTGCCTTCGACTCAGGTCATGATCCTGGAGTCCCTGGATCAAGTCCCGCATCAGGCTCCCTGCTCGGCAGGGAGTCTGCTTCTCCCTCTGACCCTCCCCCCTCTCATGTGTTCTCTCTCATTCTCTCTCTCTCAAATAAATAAAATCTTTTTAAAAAAATTAACTTTGAAAAACTAAAGAATCATTGTAAAAAAACCATGAATTCTATGTGCAGTATTCCCCTAGCACTGGAGTTTTGCCATTCTCATTGATTGGTAAACTTGGTCTTGGCTGGCTGTTCTTGCTGATCTTCTGGGGGAGGAGCCTGTTGCCATGGTTCCCAAATGTCTTTGCCCAAGGTGGAATTGCCCCACCCTTGCCAGGTCTGGGCTAAGTAATCTGCTCAGGTTTGCTCTTGGGAGCTTTTGTTCCCTACAAGCTTTCCATACAGCTTTGGAGGACCAGAGTGAAAATGACAGCCTCCCAATCTCCGCCCTGGAGGAGCCTAGAACTTGGGACCCGCTCCTCAGTGAGCCCCCAGAGAAAAGCAGTCAATCACTCCCATCTCCCCGGTCTCCAGCTGCACTCCATGCTCACCTTGCCTGTGACTGAGCATTTCTATCTCTAGCACCTGACCCTGTGTGGAGTCTCCAAACCCAGTAGATCCCTGCACTGTGCTCCATACTCCCACCCTCCACAATTATGATATTTTTGGAACATTTTGGACTTTTTACATAATCAAGGATAGCACTAGTCCAAATTTCTTAGCATGTGGTTTATTTTAATTTTAATTTTTTTATTATTTTTAATTAATTAATTTTTCCAGAGTGTACTCATCAAGTCAGGTCTGCATATATAAGCCATTCAATGTCAAATTTATCTAACTGTGGTAACTCATTAACCCCATCCTTAAAATCTAAAATGCTCTACTTGAATGGGAGTTCCTTGGGGCAGATGCAAAATGTGCAATCATTACCAGAGGCTTTAGATCAAGGCAAAGCATCCTTCTTAATATTACAGTGAACAGCTAGAGGTAAAAAGCTTTTTCTCCAAAACAAAGTAATGGGCAACATTTTGATAACCACAAGAGAGATAATTTTGAGAACAGAACTTCCATAAATTTCTAAATAATTCTATCTAGACAAATATTTCCTTCATCTGCAAATAAGGATTATTTCACCCATTACACAAGAAAAGAAAAACTTTCTCCCTCAAAAAATACTTTGTCTTGGGGCACCTGGGTGGCTCGGTCAGTTGGGTGGCTGCCTTCAGTTCAGTTCATGATCCCAGGGTCCTGGGATCAAGCCCCACGTCCAGCTCTGCTTAGTGGAGAGCCTGCTTCTCCCTCTCCCTCTGCCTGCCGCTCTGCCTACTTGTGCCCTCTCTATCTCGATGTCAAATAAATAAATAAAATCTTTGAAAAAAAATACTTTGTCTTTCTTTGAATGTTATTGAACCATGTTTTTGGATTTTGGTTTGGGTTCAAAGAGGTTATAACATTGTTAAGTGTAACTAACTGACTGAATGAAAAGATAAAAAGATATTGTGCACAAAATCATAATGAGTTCATGTTGTGAACCAAAGATTATGACTCTTCCAAGTCCATGTGCCTGAGGACTTGAGGGCCTTTCTTAAGTAAGAAAGAAGCTTAAGAAAGAAAGAGAAGAAATTTAAGAAAAAGAGAGAGAAAAGAAAGAAAAGGAAAAGGAAGAGGAGGGGAGGGAGAGAGGGAAGATGGAAAGGAGGAAGGAAGGAAAGAAGGGAGATGGGGAGGGAGGGAGGGACGAAGGTAGGAAGGAAGGTGGGAGGGAGGAAGGAAGGGAAGGAGAAAGGAAGGCAGGAAATGCATATGGTGTTAATTTTCTCTGAAATGGAGTTTCTGGACATTCAGAATGGTATCAAAATTGCATATAAATACCCATTAGCTCACCACTCTGTTATTTTTGGTTTTCAGGTATCAGTTGCTAGGTAGGATTAATTTCCGTGAGTGTGAACCAGATGGATGGACCAATGATATTCCTCTTTGTGAAGGTATATGTAAAATTGATTCACTAATATATTCAAATATTTAAAATATCTAAGAGTTTTTGAAATGTCTTACATTAAAATATCCTTAAAATTTGTAATTAAATATTTTTTACTTAAAGTATTTTTGTAGCTTCTAATATAGTACAGAATGGATATCTAAGCTTTTTATTACTACATTATTTTGTGTTTCATTAACCAAATATGAATACAGACTCATCTGACCTAATATTCAAAGTATTAGAGATTAGGAAATCTAAAACCTATTTTCCTTTCCTTTTGGATTCTAACCACTAGAAAAAAACACAAGTATCAGAATTTCAGCTTTATTCATGAAGATATTCTCACCCAATAACCACCCAAATGCAAGGATCTCTGGTAACAGCTGAAGTGAAGAACATGATTTAGACATTTCTCCCCTCTTGTGTGGCAAGGGAGATTTTCCTGTGGTCTTAGTCTTACTGAGAAGAGACAGGAAGTAAGAGAGAGCTCTGCTTTTTCTTACTGACACATAAAGCAAAGCATAAGAATAAGAAAATATAGATCCCATTTCCAATTTTTGAGTTAGTAATCTCAATCTCTAGTCATCATAGAAATAAGAGAAATGAGTCAGAATAGTCTTAATTCCATGGTGAGGAATAAGTAGAGGGGGAGAGGGAAAGAGGAGGGACAGAAGAAGGGAGAGAGGGAGGAAGGAGGAGGAAGAGCAAGGAAGTGGGGGAGGGAGGAGAAGAAGAAGGAGGAGGAGGAGATCTTTCATCTATGGAAATGGGGGGTGAAGATCTAAATGTTTTAAGAAACATCTACTCTGGAATCACCTGAGGTGTTTATTTAACCCTGAAAATTTTGATTACTAAAAACCTTCTAAACCTGTATCTTTTGGGAGATAGCCATAGAATTTACATTTTAATTCTATCCTGGATGATTCTACTATAAAATAAAGTTAAAATGGCATAACCTAAGAGATATTGGAAAAAAGTAAAATCAAAAGGAGTACTTAAATTATTTTGAGCACTAACATGGAAAAGGAAGGAAAATTAAGGACAATTTGTCTATTGAAGTAAATAGAATCAGAAAGTTGGCTTTTATACAGTGTTATATTATTCTGGGGCTTAAATGAAAATTTTCATTTAATTATCCCAAGCTTGAGACACTTGTTTGTTACTATAACAATGTAAACTGTCATTCAAAGAAGTAATTTTCTTTGTCCACTCTCATAGAAAAGAATGAGAGATAAGCTTATTGTTGTTGTTGTTGTTTAACTTACTAGTCTTTGTATCCAACAGTTTTATCAAATACTTCTTTAAAAAATTAAGTAATTTCCCCAATCTTACTTTGCTGATGATTTTATCCACATATCTGAATATATACATGCTTTTTATAATAAAGTTGTCAAATTCTATTAGGAAAAGTTATATTTATTTTTTCAGTTGTTAAGTGTTCACCAGTGACAGAACCAGAGAATGGGAGACTTACCAGTACTGCCGTGGAACTAGACCAAGACCATACTTTTGGACAAGTAGTACGATTTCAGTGTAATTCAGGCTTCAAGCTTGAAGGGCCTGCAGAAATCCATTGCTCAGCAAATGGTGTTTGGAGTGGAGAAGCACCGAAATGTGTGGGTAAGATACACTTACCGTTCATGTGATTGAATGATTTTAGTTTTTCTCATGAAAATATGCATTTTCAAACATTGTGCATCCTAAAGAATATGAATAATACTAATAACTAACATTTACTGAGCACTTACTATTTGCCAGTAATTGATCCAAGTTCTTCACATGTGTCATTCCATTTTAGCTTCAAAATGTCTGTGATTTATGCTCTATTTTATAACAAAGGAAACTGTGGTGCAAAAAAGTTAAATCTCATGCCCAAGGTTATCATGGCATAGATGGTAGAGTTAAGATTCAAACCTTGATCATCTGAAACCGAAGTCCATGGTCTTAACCATAATTAAATTATGATTGGTTTTCATGGCTCAAATAGACTAGTAAGCATTTCTGCTGCAAGTTTTAATATTGGCCTGTAGAATAGGCTTTCTTTTAATTTGAAAATTGAATAATTCATTATTTATTTCCACTGATGAATCATAATGACTTTCTGTGCTTGAATAATACTTCTAGAAAAGGGTCCTGTTTTATATATACAGAGTGAGTTTAGATAAGTATGCGGAACTGAATTGCATCCACTAAATAAATTTTTGCCTTTTACAAAAAGTTCTATAGTAAATTGTAAGTTAAGATTTCTTTAGTTATAATACTGCTATGACCAGTCTGATGATTGGGGCTTTTGTAATGAAACATTATGGTCAATTTATTTAAAAGTGCCATACTTCATATTACCAGTATTTGTGCAGCAGAAATTTCTGCCATATTTATTTTTTAACATATCTAAAATCTCGTGATTATTTTCACTTTCCTAGTGTAGTCTATCCAACAGTGAGATGCAGAGAAAAGCATTCCTCTGCTTAAAACTTTTTCTAACCAAACTGGTTCCTCAAGTCAGTAATGGTAAACATATTTATATTCAACACAGCAAATACTGTATGTTCTAGAGGTTCACAGAGGGGGTTTCCTTCTTAAAACTAAATTTCTGTGGTTAGTGAAACTTTTCTGGAATAACTAATGTATATGTTTCAAATGAAGTTGAGGAGGGAGAAGGCATACCAGTCACAGGAACATATGGAGAGGAATACAAATACAAGGCCGCTTCCATGAATATGAGGCTCCCCTGTTCTTATGTCCTTGGGGGCCCTTGTGTAGGAAGCAAGTAGGGGTAAGTCAGTGACAGATTGAAGACAGGCCAGTACAAATTTCTAAGGTGTTACATGTTGTGCTGAAGAGTTTGGCTTTTACTCAGACTGAATTGGGAATCAATGGGGGATTTTAAATGGAGCAATGAAGGGACAAGAAAAAAGGCCATTAAATTACAAACAGAAAAACGGATTAGAAAGATGGGAGAATTGGATTTGGGAAATTTGTTATTGCTGTAATCCCAGGGGGAAATGTTTGAGAGAAGATGGGGTCACAGATGATGGCCAGTTTTTGTTTTTGTTTTTGTTTTTTTAGAAAATTTGAATGGATAGTGATGCTGCAAAAACCAATCAGTTACTTTTCAAAGGTGTTAGAACTTTTGTTTGGTTGACTGGTTTACCTAATGGAAACATAATTTGTGTCTTTAATATAAAACTATGTCTTAGACAAGGCCCTTTAATATATAACAAACATTTTGGAATTTAATCCCTTATATTTAGAAATTTCCTGCCAAGAGCCAGAAATTGTAAATGGACAGTCTACATCTCAGAAGAAAACTTACAGAGAAAATGAACGACTTCAATATAAATGTAACAAGGGTTATGAATACAGTGATAGAGGAGATGCTGTATGTACTAAATTTGGATGGACTCCAAGTCCTTCATGTAGAGGTAATGTTATATTTCTTTTCTATACATTTTGCTGTATATTTTATAAATTGTTTTCATTCATATACTCCTTAGAGTTAAGCAATTTATTTTTTCTCACAATGGAGTATTAATGTTTACAGGGATCAACTATTATAAAGACAATATACTTAACATTTTGTGTGCAAGGTCCATTTTGAGAGCAATTAGTATAATTCTCTCATTCTGAAGATAGACGTAAAAGGACCAAAAACGTTCAATAGCTCATTAAACAGTTGGTCTGTGGTCAAAAAGCAAGTCTAGAGCAGAGCCAGGGTTGTAATAGGCTTCCTAATTCCCAGGTATATACACTTCCCAGATTGCTCTTGTAAAGCCTAGCATTTAGCTATAAAAAGTAAATTATATTAATACCAGATGAGGAAACCCTCCATTGACAATGGAATTAAGTGGAAATAACTGGAGATTTCATTAACCACAGACCTAATATGAATCAACAGTGATGATGATGCTGGGAAAAAAACAAAAACTCTTTTAGGCTTCAGAATGGAAGAATGTTGTACAGAGCTAGAATCCATCTCACCTATGTTTGGTGCCCACCAAAAGTCTGGAATATTGTGTTCTACTTAGGCCACCTCATTTTAAAAGAGATGGTTTCAAACTATAGTGACCTAAAAGAGAGAATGTAGATAGTTGAGTTTAAGAAATCATATCATGAGAAGAATAGCAAGAAGATACAGTTATAGCATGGTAACAACAATGTTGAGATATTTGCAAACATTTATGGAAAAGAGTGAGTCAACTTCTGTTGAGGTCTGCAGCAGTGAGTGATACAAGTAACAAGTGCTATCATACATGAAATCAGAGGTCAAGTGCCTTTCTAAAAGGGTGAGTTTTACAGATATTATCATACTGTGGGCCAGGGTGGTGGGGAAATGGTGAGAAGAGTTGAACTCTTAAGAGCCCTCTGAACTTTTAATCATATGATTCATAATTACATGTATAAACCTTGTTTAATAATCCTCTTTTATAATAACTAGAGTTAGCTTTTGAGTCGATTTTATTCTTTTTTAAAAAAATTGGTTGAATTATATGTTAAAAAAAAGATGATAGCAGGAAGGGAAAAATGAAGGGGGAAAATCGGAGGGGGAGATGAACCATGAGAGACTATGGACTCTGAGAAAAAAAAAAATTGAGGGTTCTAGAGGGGAGGGGGTGGGGGGATGGGTTAGCCTGGTGATGGGTATTAAAGAGGGCACATACTGAATGGAGGACTGGGGTGTTATACATGAACAATGAATCATGGAACACTACATCAAAAACTAATGATGTAATGTATGGTGATTAACATAACATAATAAAAAAAATACCAAAAAAAATTTGGTTGACTTTTTATAATTTTAAGTAAGCTCTATACTCAACATGGGGCTTGAACTCACAACCCTGAGATCATGTGTCACATGCTCTGTCAACTGAGCCAGCCAGGCACTCCCTCCACCAAAAAAAAAAATTGGTTGAGTCCACAAACTCAAGAGCTCCTTGGAAAATACATCCTCCTACAATTGAGTGACCTTCACTTTCAGACATTATTAAGAATATTCTACAAAGAGGTTAATGAACATAGAACAGTGATCACTCACGTTAGATCCATGTTCAGCTGGTGATGTGTAGAATTCAGCTGTTTGTCTTCATGGCAGTCACAGTTCCTACACAAAGAACGTGAGTGCACAAGTCCTCTGGCATTAACTTCTGCCATATGTTGTACTTCCAGAGCCCCACTTAAATATTTAGATTGTTAAATTATCCATCCAGTCATCAAAATATAACTTGTAAACCATTTATTTTGTATCAGTCCCCTTGTCCTGTATAAACATTAGAATAAATCATCATTCCAAGTGTCAATGAACATTAGAATAAATCATCATTCCAGGTTTCAATGAAGTTACCTACTTCAAGGTAAGACCTCAGAATCTGAATTCAATTTTGCTTTGACATAAGTTAAAGTTTATTTCCTGTTTATGCTCACTTCCAATGTAGGTCTGAAGGGACTCTGCTCATTATATTAACTGTAAGAATCAAGGGATAGAGACATCATCTTTCCATGGCTTTCCTTAATCACTGCAGCTATGGAGAAGAGAACATAAAAAATCACAAAATGGCTTTTAAAACTTCCTCCCTGAAGGGAAACATGTTACTTTACACTCATTTCATTGTCTTATGCAAATCATAGGGCCATGTCTACCTCAAATGGGTAGGGATATGCAATCCTACCAAGTGTCTGGAAGGAAGAAACTTGGATGAGAACCACAGATGCCAAGGAAGTTGAAGAATCATTGGAAAGAATAGTCGAAGTGATATGTCATGAATTTATTGCCACATACGGACAGGATATAATGATGTATGCAATGGCTTTGGAGAAAGAGGATTCAATAGTCCAGGGGGCACAGATCTATCATATGAGACTTATAGTGGTAGGACATGAGTGATATGGTGGGAAGGATATGAGACTATACTCATTTTAATCCCCTTTTGTGCTGGGATAGGGACAAAAAAATAATATCCACCACCTTTATTTTTATGTACTTGATTATTTTAATGGATATATTTAATGGCTACATTATCCACATGTCCTTTTTTTTTTTCCCCCAGAAGTAGCATGTACTTCTCCTTATATTCCAAATGGTGTCTACAGACCTCAAGCCATCCAATACAGAACGGGAGATGAAATCACATATTACTGTAAAAGTGGCTTTTATCCTGCGACCCATGTAAATACGGCAACATGTACTAGTACAGGCTGGCAACCTCCTCCAAGATGTACTTGTAAGTTCCATTCATATCTTGACCTACTTCTTAATTCTGAAGTTACTGTCTCTTAAACAACAACAAAAATGGGGACACAATAAATCCAAATATTTGCCTTACCGTGTATGTAAAGAAGAGGCTACAGAGACATTCCTTTCTCTTCAAAGTAGACAATTTTTTTTTAAGATTTTATTTATTTATTTGACAGAGAGAGACACAGCGAGAGAGGGAACACAAGCAGGGGGAGTGGGAGAGGGAGAAGCAGTCTTCCCACTGAGCAGGGAGCCCGATGTGGGGCTCGATCCCAGGACCCTGAGATCATGACCAGAGCCAAAGGCAGATGCTTAATGACTGAGCCACCAGGCGCCCCAAAGTAGACAATTCTAAGCAGGATCAAAAACATGGTTTTGAATATTAAAAATTCTTTACTTTTTGCTATTTAATGTTAAATATGCATGTGTATGAACATAGATTTCTCTAATTTAATTCTAATATCTGAACTAAAACATTCGGTAAGACTAGTGTCATCTAACACCTAATGTGTTAGTTATTTATTTAGGTGTAACAAATTTCCCTCAAAATATATTGGCTTCAAACAACAAACTTTTATCACCTCAGAGTTTCTATGGGTCAGGAATTTGGGAGTGGCTTAACTAGCTAGTTCTGAGCCAGACACTTCTTGTGTTGTAGTCAAGATGTTGACCTAGGCTACAGTCACGTGATGTCTGGGCTGGGCTGGAGGACTGCCTCTAAGATGGCTCACTCATCAGGTTTTTGGCAGGAAGCCTCAGTACCTTACTGCATGGGCATCTCCATAGGCTACTTATAGAGCAGCTAGCTTTCTCCAGAGCTTGTGATCTGAGAGAGATGGAACCCACTTACAAACTAGTCATGCATTGTCTCTTTAGCCATATCTAGTCTTTAGAAGTGAGTCTTTAAGTCCAGCATACTCAAGGGGAGGAGAATTAGGCTCCACGTTTTGGAGGGAGGAGAAGGCACTGTAGAATTTTCTAAAGCCATCCCATGTAGCAAAATGCCACTCAATTCAACAAGGTACTGTATTTTATTTCTGGGGGGTGTTTCCTCTGCCCTTTTCTGTCTGTCTCCATTATTATATTCCTTTTCTTTACATATTGCAGTTGGTTGTAAAGGTATACCACACTTAAACTGGATAATACATGAATAAAAAATGTAATGATGCAAATAATAAGTCAGTGGTCTTCATATTAATTCTAGGTATAAGTCCGAAATGAATTTTCAAATCAAAAGACCCTTAAAGAAGATCCATCATCAGTATGAAACAGACTTTAATGTGTAAAACAATTATAATGAAAATATTGATTGATTGAGATGTAATTGACATATAACATTATCTTAGTTTTAAGTGTACAACACGATTTGATATTTGTATATACTTTGAAATAATTACAAACACAATTCTAGTTAAATCCATCACCACACATACTTATAAATTTTTTTCCTTGTTAGATAAACTTTTAAGATCTACTCTCTTAACAACTTTCAAATATACAATGTGGTATTAATAACTAGAGTCATCAGGTAGTACATTACATCCCTGTAATTTAATTATTTTATTACTGGAAGTTTGCACCTTTTGGTCCCCTTTGCCCATTTTTCCCACCCCCATGCCTTGCCTCTAGCAACCACCAATCTATTCTCTTTATCTAAGATTTTGGTATATTCAGATTCTAAGTATAGCTCATATGGTATTTTTCTTTGATTTATTTCACTTAGCATATTGCCCTCAAAGTCCATCTATGTCATCACAAATGGCAATATTTCCTTCTTTTTTGACTGAATAGTTTATATATATGTCACATTTTCCTTATGCGTTCATCGAGCAATGGACACTTAGATTGCTTCCATATCTTGGCTATTATAAATAATGCTGCAGTGAACATGGGGTATGTATGGCTTTTCGAGTTAGTGTTTTCCTTTCTTTCAGATAAATACCCAGAAGTGGAATTGCTGGATCATATGGTAGTTCTATTAATTACTTGAGAAATCATACTGTTCCCACAGTGACTGCACCAATCTACATTCCCACTAACAATGCAAAAATGTTCCCTTTCTCTACATCCTCACCAACACTTGTTATTTTTTTCTTTTTGATGACAGCCATTTTAACAAGTGTGAAGTAATATCTTATTGTGATTTCAATTTACATTTCTCTGATGATAAGTGAAGTTAAGCATCTTTTCATATGCTTGTTGCCCATCTATATTTCTTCTTTAGAAAAATGTCTATTCAGATCCTCTGCCCATGTTTTATTCAGATTGGGCTTTTTGTTGTTGTTGTTGTTGTTATTGAACTGTATGAGTTTTGAAAGTATATTTTGGATATTTACCCTTTATCAGATATATGATTTGCAAATATTTTCTCCTATTCAGTAGGTTGCCTTTTCAGTTTGTTGATGGTTTCCTTTGCTATGCAGAAGTTTTTAGTTTAATGCAGTCCCACTTGTTTAGTTTTGCCTGTGTTGCCTTTGCTTTTGGTGTCAAATCTAAAAAATAATTGCCAAGACCAATGTCAAAGAGCTTAGCCCCTATGTTTTCTTCCAGGAGTTTTATTGTTTCTTTTTTTTTTTTTTTAAAGATTTTATTTATTTATTCATGAGAGATAGGGAGAGAGAGTGGCAGGCTCCCCGCAGAGCGGGGAGCCCGATGCGGGACTCGATCCCAGGACCCTGGGATCATGACCTCAGCTGAAGGCAGACGCTTAACCGACTGAGCCACCCAGGTGTCCCGAGTTTTATTGTTTCAGGTCTTACATTCAAGTCTTTAACGCATTCTATGTTAGTTTTGGTATATGGTGTAGATGGTAGTCCAGATTCATTCTTTTGCATGTGGCTGTCCAGTTTTCTCAACACCATTTATTGAAGAGAATGTCCTCTACCCACTGTGTATTCTTGGCTTCTTTATCATAAACTATCTGACCTTATATGCATGAGTTTATTTCTAGGCTGTCTGTTCTATTGAACTATGTGTCTGTTATTATGCCAATACCGTACTGTTTTGATTACTGTAACTTTGTAATATAGTTTAAAACCTAGAAGTATGATGCCTCCAGCTTTGTTCATTTTCAAGATTTCTTTGACTATTTGGATTCTTTTGTGGCTCCAAACAAATTTTAGGATTGTTTGTTCTATTTCTGTGAAAAATGCCATTGGAATTTTGATAGGAATTGTATTGAATCTATAGATTGTTTGGGTGGTATGGATATTTTAACAATATTAACCCTTCCAATCCATGAACAGGGACTACCTTTCATTTATTTGTGTCTTCACTTTATTTCATCATTGTCTTATAGTTTTCAGGGTACAGATTTTTCACCTCCTTGGATAGATTTATTCCTAGATATTTTATCCTTTTTGATGCTATTGTAAATGGGATTGTTTTCTTAATTTCTCTTTCCGATAGTTTATTATTAGTGTATAGAAACACACAAGATTTTTGTACATTGATTTGTATCCTGCAACTTCACCAAATTCATTTATTAATTCAAGTTTTGGTGGTGTTTTTAGGGTTTTCTGTGTATAATATCACATCATCTGAAAATAGTGAAAGTTTTACTTCTTCCTTTCTGAGTGGATGCCTTTTATTTCTTTTTCTTGCCTAATTACTCTAGCTAAGACTTCTAATACTATGTTCAATAAAAGTCGTGAGAGTGACCATTCTTATCTTTTTCCTGATCTTAGAGGAAAAGCTTTTTACTATTGAGTATAAAGTCAGTGTGAGCTGGTCATATATAGGCTTTATACATTGAGGTATGTTCCCTCTACACCCACTTTGTTAAAAGTTTCATCATAAAAATTGTTTAATTTTATCAAATGCATTTTGTGCATCTATTGAGATGATGAGCATATGCTTTTTATACTTCATTTTGTTAATGTGGTGCATCACATTGATTTGTGGATATTGAACCATCCTTGCATCCCTGGAATGAATCCTACTTGATCAAAGTGTATTATCCTTTTAATGTATTGTTGAATTCAGTTTGCTAATATTTTGTTGAAGATTTTTACACCTATGTTTTTCAGGTATTGGCCTGTAATTGTCTTTTCTTCTGGTGTCTTTCTCTGGTTTGGGTATCAGGGTAACACTGGCCTCATAAAATGACTTTGGAAGTGTTCCCTCCTCTTCTATATTTTTGAAGAGTTACAAAATGATTGGCATTAATCCTTTTTAAATGTTGGTAGAATTCACCAGTGAAGCCATCTGGTCTTGGACTTTTGTTTGTTGGGAGGTTTTTGATCACTGATTTAATCTCCTTGCTAGTAATTGGTCTTTCAGATTTTCTATTTCTTCATGATTCAGTCTTGGTAGGTTGTATATTTCTAGGAATTTATCCATCTCTTCTATGTTTTCCAATTTATTGGTGTATAATTGTTCATAGTAGTCTCTCATGAGCCTTTATATTTCTCTGATATCAGTTGTATGTATCCTCTTTCATTTTTGATTATATATATATATCATTTCTGATATATATATCTGATTATAAATATAATCAGAAAAGATATTTGATATAATTTCAATCTTCTTAATATTATTAAGACTTGTTTTGTGATATAACATATGTCTATCATGAAGGATGTTCCATGTGTACTTGATAAGAGTTTGTATTCTGATAGTTTTAGATGGATGTTCTGTGTATGTCTATTAAGTCCATTTGGTCTAACATGTCGCTTTATGTCAGTGTCTCCTGATAGATTTTCTGTCTGAATGATCTATCCACTAATGAAAGAGGGAGTATTAATTATTGTATTGCTCTCTATTTCTCCCTTTATTTCTGTTCATATTTGCTTTACATTTTAGGAGCTCCTATGTTGACTGCTTAAAATTTACAAGTATTATATCCTCTTGTGGGATGAGCCCCTCTATAATGACTACCTTTGTCTTTTATTTCAGTCTTTGCTTTAAAGTCTATTTTGTCTGATATAAGTGTAAATACACTAGTTTTTTTCTTTTTTCCTTTTTTTTTTTTTTTTTTTTGGTTTTTGTTTGCATGGAATATCTTTTTCTATCCCCTCACTTTCAGTCTATGTGTCCTTACATCTGAACTGAGCCTCTTGTAGGCAGCATACAGATGGGTCCTTTTTTTTTTGTTTTCATCTATTCAGCCATGTTATATCTTTTGATTAGAAGATTTAGTACATTTATATTTAAAGTCGTTATTGATAGGTGTACACTTATTGCCACTTTGTTATTTGTTTTCCCACTGTTTTGTAATTTCTCTGGTCCTTTCTTCTTCTCTTGCTTTATTCCTTTGTGATTTTATTATTTTCTGTAGAGTATGCTTAGATTCCTTTGTCTTTAACTTCTGTGCATCTACCAAAGGTTTTTGCTTTGTGGTTACCAAAAGACTTACATAAAACAACTTCTATTTATAACACTCTACTTAACGTTGATTATGTTCTAAAGCTCTACCATTTTACTCCCCCCATGTTTATATTTTTGATGTCACAATTTACTATGTTTGTGCATCCTTTAATAAATTATCATAGTTATACATATTTTTACTTCTTTTGTCTCTTTAACCTTCTTCCTAACTTTATAAGTGATCAACCCTTACAATATTAGATTATGCTGAATTTTACCATATATTTGCCTTTACCAATGAGATTTATACATATATATGTTTTCCTGTTAATAACTAGCACCCTTTTACCTCAACTTTAAGAATCCCATTTAACAGTTCTTATAATGGTGGTCTAGTGATGATTAACTTCTTTAGCTTTTGCTTGTCTTGTAAACATTTTAATCTCTCTATGTAGCAAGTTGTTTTTCTCTTGCTGCTTTTGAAATTCTTCCCCTGTCTTTAACTTTTGACAGTTCAACTATAATGTGTATTGGCGTGGGTTTCTTTGAGTTCATCTTATTTGCAACTCCATAGCTTTCCTGGATCTGTATGTCTATTTCCTTCCCCAGGTTAGAAAAATTTTCAGTCCCTATTTCTTCAAATAAGTTTCTGCCCCTTTCTCTCTTCTTCTTCTGGGACTCTTATAGTGTGAATTTGGTCTGCTGATGTTGTCCCATCATTCCCCACCTTTACTCTTTTGTATTCCTTTTTCTTTCTGCTGCTTTGATTCAGTGAGTTCCACTATCCTGTCTTCCTGATCCTTTCGGGGAGGATCAAAGTTGGCCTTCCACTATCCTGTTCCCAATCCTTTCTTCTGCTTTCTCTGGTCTGCTATCGAAACTTTTTACTCTATTTTTCAGTACAATTATTGTATTCCCCAGCTCTGTGACTTCTACTTGGTACTTTCTTCTATTTTCTATCTTTGTTGGAATTCTAACTATGTTTACCCGTTCTTCTCCCAAGCTTAGTGAGCATCTTTATAACCATTATTTTCAACTCTTTATCAAGTAAACCACTTATTTTCATTCTATCAGAGCTTTCTCTGAGGTTTTATCTTGTTCGTTCACTTTGAATATATTCTTCTGTTTCTTCATTTTCCTTGATTCTCTGTTTATTTCTGTTCGTGAGATAAAACAGCCACCTCTCCTAGTCTTGAAAGAATGGCCTCACTTAGAAGATGACCATTATTGTTTAACACTGCCCTGCTTTTGGTTATCTCTCAAGCCTTGTGATTGTCCATCACCCTACTTTATGTTTAGTGGCTCTCAGTAGCTGAGAGTGTGCCAAGACCTGGACAGTGTCCCAAAGGGGAGGATCTCAGTCAGCACCTAGATTCAGGCTTATAGGAAGCCAGGTCCTCAGGCAGCAATGTATAATGTATGCAAATATACCTCTTTCAGGGGAAGACTGGGAGATGGGCATTTCTGTGTGCTCCTTCTGAACTGAACAATGGAGTGATAGCCAGTTAAGAACTGTTTCTTTCTCTGCCACCATCTCTTTGAATTCACGAATACAAACCCTGCTGGCCACCAAGGGCAGGCAATCAAAGGCCAATACCTGGGCAGCAATCACAAAAACCATATACAAAAGCTGGACAGCAGATGTGTGTATGAGCTCCCTTCTAGAAGATACCAGCACTCTGGACAGCAGATGTGTGTATGAGCTCCCTTCTAGAAGATACCAGCACTCTGGAGTGCATCAAAGAGAGAGATGTGATCTCTAGAGGTCTCTGGGAGGATTACAGTTGGCCTTTAGTTTAATTAGAAGCCTGCCTCTCAGGACTCAGTTATGAAGATAGGCCAATAGGCCTCTTTTGCAAGAAAAAATAGATTCCTTAGTCTCCTGCCTCTCTGCTGTGCCCTGGGGTGGTAGCTGGTTTAGAATTCTTTCCCCATTTGTTGCAGTCCTATAGGACCACAATCATAAGCCCAGCAGGCCACCAGAGAAAGACAGTCTAGAGGAATACCCTAGCTGGGAATCACTAAAGCCAGGGCACCATGGAAAAGAATAAGCTTCTTTCCTGGAGATACCATTGACCTAGAGCAAGGCAGAGGAAGATCACAAAGTTGGCCTCCACTGGCCTATCCCCCAGAGAACACCTATGTAGGCCCTTAGGTGTGTGCCAAACCAGAAGCCTGCCCCTCAGGCTGAAACTTCAGGAAAGGTTAGCAGTCCTCTTTCATAGGAAGACTGAGATCATAGTTCAGTCTGTATCTACAGTGTGCCCTGGGGGTGGTAGCCAGCCCTGAACTGTCTGCATTTGTTGCAGTCCTGTGGGACCTATGAATGCAAGCCCCACTGGCCATCAGTCAAGTAATGTCCCCTGGGAGGCAGCCTCAAAATCCAGTGCCCAGATGTAAAAACTAGGGCACCAGATCCTTGTACGAACTTCCCTCTAGAAGTTACCAGTGCTCTGGAATGCAGCAGAAGGAGGACCTGAAGATAGTGCCTATCCTCCAAGGTCTTTGTAGAGGATTATAGTTGGCCCTCAACTGTTTAATTAGAAGTCTGCCCCTCAGGCCCCAGCAGTGAAGATTAATCTAATAGACCTTTTCCACAGAAAGATGGCTGCTTCAATCTGTGACTCTCTCCTGTGCCCTGGGGGTGGTGTCCTGTTAAGAACTCTCTTTATTTGTTACAGTCCTGCGGGACCCACTGTCCACCACAGCCATGTGATCTAGAGGTGTCTCCTGGGTGGCAGCTGTAAAAACCAGGGGCTGTCTAAAGAGAATACAAGCTCCTTTCCTGGAGATACCAGTGAGCTGGAATTAGGCAAAGGGAGAGCATAAAGAAGGTGCCTGCTGGCCTCTGTCTTTGAAGAGAGCTTTAGTAAGCCCCTAGATGTGTATCAAATTAAATGCTTGCCCCTCAGGCCAATGCTTTAAAATAGGCAAATAAGTCTCTTTCACAGAAAGTCTGGGCACTTTTCAGATGGCTTCCCCTTTGTGGGGCCCTAGAGTGGGCGAGCCCATGCATGTGGACCCTTTAAGAACTATTTCTCAGTTAACTGTGGCCTGTGGTCTTATGGACACAAACCCCATTGGCTTTCAAAGCTAGATGTTTTGAGGGCTTGTCTGTCAGGTGCCAATCTTAAAAGCGGGGTTCCAGATGTAAGGTTCAAATCCTTCACTCCTCAGGGAGAAGCTTGGGGTTTGGCGTTCCCTCCCAATTGTGTGTCATCATGCTGGGGATGAGGTTTATGGTCAGACTGTGTCTCAATTTCTTCTACTCACTTTGATGTAGTTTTTTTTCTCATTTGCCGAATGTGTAGAAATCACTCAGCTAGTTTGTGGGGGAGGGGGTTCAGACAAAATTATTCCATATGTAGAGCACGTACTGAATGGAGCCCAGCAAGGTTATTCCCAAGGGACCTTATGAAGTTCTTTTGGACAAGATGGAGAAATTGACCAGTTAGATGGTTTATGAGATAGTTGGTAATTTCATTAAATAACCTTACCCAAGTATCAGATTCAGGACTTTGTTCTCAGGACTATTTTCATGACTCATTTCTGTTATCATATAGTTTAATTGGTTTAGGGGAAATAGTACAAATTTACAAGTGGAATTTCTCAGGATAATGATAGTGAATCTGCATTAGCACAGATTCATTCTTCAAAAAGAATCTTATGTGCTAGGTTGAATCTAATAACGTGATATTTAGTAGTGACAACTATAAGATTCTGGGCTTAGGTCATAGGAATCAGCTGTACAAGTACAGACAGATTAGAAATATTTTTTGAATTATTTAGTATTTGGGGTGCTTGGAGGCCTCAGTTGGTTAAGCATCTGACTCTTGATTTCAGCTCAGGTCTTGATCTCAGGGTCATGAGTTCAAACCCCACATGCTGGGTGTGGAGCCTACCTAAAAAAAAATTAGTGAATATTTTAATCAATTTTGAGATTAATTTGAGTCAAAACTATGATAGAACCACCAGTACTGTTTGTAAGACCACAACCTGCATTGATAGGAGTCCAAGGTAGAATGAGGCTGTTCTAAGTCTCGCCAATCTCAGTGCTGATCAGACCATATGTGAAATATTATATTTGCTTCAGAGATGATCTTGTTAGAGTATAAAGACCTATTTAAGTGTGCCCAGATGAAAGAGGAAGAGAGTAAAGGGGTTCAAGCCTGTCATAATAATAATACCCACTTTTAATTTTATCTCCTTTGCATACCTTTTGAAAAGAAATCTCAGCAGGCTGTTTTCTTTAATTCATATCCTTTGAAACACCATAATAGGTGGATAACTGTAGTTGTTCTGAAATCGGACCACCAGGATTCAAATCTCTCCTTTACAATTTCACAGCTAATTTAATTGAGTTCTTTAAGACTCAGTTCCTGGAAATCCAAAGGCTGAAGCTTGCCCAAGGTAGAATTATTGTTAAATGACACACATCTTGATGTACCACGATGAAATTCATTAAAGGGATAGAGAAAATAATCTAAATATTCAAAAATTACTAGGAGGGGGGAACCCTAGAAGGTTGCTTAAAAGGTGTAAGAGTAAATGAGCATTTTAATCTTAACATTGGAAGCTTAAAAAGAGTGGGGGAAAAAATCTATCAATGAAAGCTATGCAGGTCAAGAATCTATACCTACAGAAGGCATCATTTACAAATCTTTATTAAAGAGGCACCTGGATGGCTCAGTTGGTTAGGCCTCTGCCTTTGGCTGAGGTCATGATCCCTGGGTCCTGCTCAGTAGGGAGTCTCCTTGTCTCTCTGTCCCTCCCCACCCCTTGTGCACACACTCTCTCTCTCTCTCAAATAAATAAGTAAAATCTTTTTAAAAATCTTTATTAAAGAAAAACAGTATATGCAAGGATTCAAAGTGTATAATCCACATAACACGTCTGCAAAACTACTAGAAAATTTCTCTAATCAAACAAAAAAGAAAATGGATCAGTGAACTTAAGTAAGATGAAGATGATAATGAATACTTGTGTGTGTGTATGTGTGTGTGTATGTGTGTGTTGGAACTGTTGTTCATATGTTGCACAAGATTCCTTGCAATCGAATCATTTAATGGAAATAAAACTAACATTAGTCTGGTATTAAAAGTACTAGATTATCTCTAAATCATCCAACAAAAAGGGAAACTTTTTCTAGAAAATACTATATATAAATGTGTTATAAACAACAGAACACATATTGAACATATATGTCAGTACATATTGAACATATATGTCAAAAATATTCAATTTATAAGAATAACTCAATAAAATACAATTATATTATACCTCAATAAAAATAAGACATTTTAGTGTTTAAAAAAATCAAACTATAATGGCATCAAATATTCACTTTTATTCTAAAATATACATATTATGACTTATATGACATATTTGAAAGCATCTCCTATATATGGTATATATGACATATTATGTAAATGTGACATTTTTAAACACCTCATGTACATGATATATACATATTATGACATATGTCACATTATATGTGATATATATGTTATATATGTGTCAAATATACCATATATAGTATGACATATTATGTATGAAATATGTCATATATATTATTATGTATGTATGACATATTTTAAAATACCTCATTCTCCAATTAAAATTAGTAATAACAATCATATGTTTGCCATAATCGTAATTAACTATTTAGATATTAAGAAATATTCTTAGTCCATTTCTTTGATTAAATAAAAAGAGGAAAACTGGCCTCAATGACTGGTTTCAGGCATTAATAAGAATATTATTTTTCTGTATAATGTGGCAGATGGAAAATTTTTGTGTTTCTCTATATTTCTTACACTATTTACAATAAGTAGAAAAATAAATTAATGAATGTTAATCTACAGAAAAATCCAACTATCCCCCTACATTGAGTTGGTTTGAGAAGAAAAGGCAGGGCTCTGATTTCTGTTGAGAACAGAAAAGAAAGGAAAAGAAGATAGATGATCTGAGCAATAAAATCAGTACTTTCATCTCCCAACCAAGATGCTCATTTAATCATCCAGGGCTAGGATATACATACTCAAGGAGAAGTCATTAAATAGGTCTGTACAGTCTTATTCCACAAGAGTTTTCATACATATATATCATATATATCATATGACCCACAAGATATAATTTTAACTTCATTAGCAATAACTTCATCACACTTCATCTGAATTTTATAACTTTTCTTGCCTAGAAACCCTGTTGCAATGAGCGAAATTATGATAAGAGAATGTAATTCACCAATGAAATAATTCATTTCTAATTTGATTTTTTTTATTAAGGTAAAACATTATTTATACTGTTTTTGTTTCTTTTGTTTGTATTGCAAGTGAAGCCCTGTGATTTTCCAGAAATAAAACATGGAAGTTTACACAATGAAAATAGATATAGATCATACTTTCCAGTATCTATAGGAAAATATTTTTACTATTCCTGTGATTCCAACTTTGTGACTCCTTCACAACATCAGTGGGAATACATTACTTGCACACACAAAGGATGGGAACCAACAGTACCATGCCGCAGTAAGTAAACCTTTTTATAATTGTATATGTGTACATATTTCAAACAGTAGAGGGGGAAAAACACATAGGTGAGTACAATTAAGCCTTGTATGACAAAAATGAGGCCAAGGGATAAGTTTTATGAACAAAGACCAATATAGGTTTTTCCTTTAATGAGGAGCTCTTCATAAAAATCACATTACAGATGAAGATAGAAGCTTTTGCAAAAACACCTATATCGTTCATACATATTTTAATTATAAAAACTGAAGATAAATAATATTGAATATTGATTTTTTTCTTTCTACACATTTGGTAGTAGCTTTAGTTTTTCTTAAGTTTTTGGATACTTATGCATTATAGTTTTAATATTGTACAAACAGTTTTTAACTTACTATTTTGACTGAATTTATAGGTTTTTAAAATTTTTTGTTCATCATTTTTATGATTTTTAGGGCGATGTATTTTCAATTATTTGAAAAATGGAGATTATCCAAGGTATGGACAAACATTTCTCCAAGATGAATCTGTGAGAGTTAAATGTAATTCTGGTTACAGTCTTCCAAATGAGCAGACTATAATGACATGTACAGAGAGTGACTGGTTCCCTCCTCCAGAATGCATTCCTCTCAGTAAGTAAATGGTCTGAGATCCCAGTATATTTATGGTTGTCTAACCCACATCTTTATTAACTGTAGCAAAATTTTATATCAACTTTCTTATTTCTGCCAATGGATATACTTAGCTTTATTTTTTCCAAGTATGTATGAGTGGATATACAAATTTCTTGATACATATGCAGCAAAATAAATGTCTACTGATAGGTATTAGTCAAGAAAACAGTAAAAGAAACACAAAGAAGAAACCTATAATAATAGAGTGATACCAGCAGTGGAGGGAAGAAGATGGCAGTGGAGTAGGAGGAACCTAGGCTTGCCTTGTCCCATGAATACACCTACATAACCATCAAATCATCCTAAATACCCCAGAAATCAACCTGAAGACCGGCAGAACAAATTCCACAACTAAAGGTCAAGAAGAGGCCACATTGAAGAAGTAAGATGCACACAGTTTGAGAGAAACGGACTGTGGCCACTGAGGTGGGGAGAGAGCCATGGTCACAGAGAAAGGCAAGGGACAGATTAACACACAAGGGAGCACATGGGAAAAATGAATTACCATAGCAATTGTCTTAGAAAGTGAGAGAGGCCAAATTTCATAATTCTTATAACAAGTGGGGTTTAAAGCGTGGGGTTTTCAAGGTCAGTGTGCTTGGCTCTGGGACAGCTCAAACGACATTGGGGCTTGGAGAAAAGGCAACCAAGCAGCCTGTCAACATACAGCTGGAAAGAGCAATCTGAAGAGCACGCAGGGCACACAGTGAGGAGCGTGTTGCAGAAAGGCAGTTTTCACAGAGAGAGCCCTTTGGAAACAAAGGAACTGGCAGGTGCCATTTCCCTCCCCCACCCTTCAGCATAAACACAGAGCCACCTGTGAGAACCAGCACAGGGCCAACACTCACCACCTAACTTGCTTGCACCAAGTCCCACCTCCCTGTGCTCCAGTGGAACCACTCTTCCTGGTCATGCTTGCCTCAGTCCCTGAACAGCCAGCCTCCTCCTCCAGAAGACCAAGCCAAACTTCTGCCCCCACCACATCTCCCAACCTGGGAGTTTTGGGAAGCCTTGATTCCAGCAGTGGTGATAAGAGGTCTCATTTCACAAGCAGACCAGAGCACACCTAAAGTTAAAACTCAACACAGTCAGGCCAGGGACCAAATACCGACCACAACAGTCAAAGAGGGCCTCTGCAGATGACTGGCCTGAAGGATAAAGCAGTCAGGACACAACAGCAGTGTGCATACAGCACACATTGGAGACACTCCCTGAAGTGTCAGGCCCTGGGGGACAGTGGTCACAATACTGCAGAGCACTATAGAACCTCTTCTTCATAAGGCCATTACCCTCAAGAACAGGAGAAGTAGCTGACTTTCTGAACAAAGATGCAGGCATAGAAATTTAGATAAAATGAGAAAACAGAAGAATTTGTCCCAAATAGAAAGAACAATACAGGGCCACAGCCAGAGATGTAAGTAAAATATATATTAGCAATATGCCTGATAGATAATATTACAAAGATACTCACTGGTCTTGAGAAAAAAAGTCAAAGACATGAGTGAGACCTTTAACACAGAGATAAAGAATAACATAGCAGAGATCAAGGGCTCAATAAACAAAATGAGAAACACACCTGATGGAGTGAACAGCAGGCTGGAAGAAGCAGAGGAATGGGAATTAATGACCTAGAAGACAAAGTAACAGTAATCACGCTGAACAAAAGAGAGAAAAAAGAATTATGCAAAATGAGAATAGACATAGGGAACTCAGTGACTCCATCAAACATAACAACATTCCTATTATAGGAGTCCCAGAAGAAAAAGAAAAAAAGAGGAGGCAGAAAATTTATTTGAAGAAATAATAGCAGAAAACTGCCCTAATCTGGGGGAGGAAACAGATATACAGATCCAGGAAGCATAGAGAACCCCCCAAAATCAACAAAAGCAGACCCATACCAAGACATATTATAATTAAATTGGCAAAACATAGTGATATAGAAAAAAAAATTTAAAGAAGCAAGACAAAAACAAAACAAAACAAACAAAAAGACAGTAAAATATAAGGGAAAACCCATAAGGCTACCAGGGAATTTTCAGCAGAAATTATCCAAGTTAGAAGGGAGTGGCATGATAACTTCAAAGTGCTGAATGGGAAAAATCTGCAGCCAAGAATATTCTATCCAGAAAGCCTATTATTCAAAATAGAAGAAATGATAAAGAGTTTCCCAGACAAACAAAAATTAATGGAGTTCATGACCACTAAACCAACCCTGCAAGAAATATTAAAGGGGACTCTGAGTGAAAAGAAGAGACCAAAAGTGACAGTATGAATGTAGGAAACACAAAACAGTAAAAATGAATATTTCTGTAAAAAAATTCAGTCAAGGAATTCACAAAATAAAAGGATGTAAAATTTGACACCATATACCTGGGGAAGAGAGGAGTAAGAATGGGTTCAAACTTAATTGACCATCAACTTAATATAGAGTGATATATGCAGATGTTATATAAAAACCTAATGGTAACCACAAGTCAAAACCACTAATAAATATGCAAAGAATAAAGGGAAAGAAAGCCAATATGTCACTAAAGAAAACCAGCAAACCATAAAAGAGAGAACGACAAGAAAAGATCTGAGAAAATATTCAGAAACAACCACAAAACAGGTAATAAAGTGGCAATAAATACGTATCTACCAATAATTCCTTTGAGTGGAAATGGACTAAACACTCCAATCAAAAGACATAAGTTGACAAAATGGGTAAAACAAACCCATCTATATGCTTCCTACAAAACTCATTTTGGAACAAAAATCACCTGCAGATGGAAAGTGAGGAGACGGAGAACATTTATCATGCAAATGGGTGTCAAAAGAAAGCTGGGGTAGCAATGCTTATATTGGACAAAATAGACATTAAAACAAAGACTGTAACAGAAGACAAAGAAGGACAACATGTAATAATAAAGAGGATAATCCAAGAAGAAGATATAACAATGGTAAATATGTAGGCAACCAACATGGAAGCTCCCAAATACATAAAACTGTTAATAACAAACATAAAGGAACTAATCAATAATAATACAATAATAGGGGATTTTAAAACCCCATTTACATCAATGGATGGATTATCTAAACAGAAAATCAACAAGGATACAATGGCTTTGAATGACACACTGAACCAGATGGATTTAGCAGATACATTCAGAACATTCTATCATAAAACAGCAGAATATACACTCTTTTCAAGGGCACATAGAATAGAACACATATTAAGCCACAAAATGAGCCTCAACAGACTCAAAAAGATCAAAGTCATACTATGCATCTTTTCTGACCACAACGCTATAAAACTAGAAGTCAACCACAAGAAAAAAGTCTGAAAGATCACAAATACATGGAGGTTAAGTAACATGTTACTAAACAATGAATGGGTCAAGAGGAAAAAAAGAAGAGATTAAAAAGTACATGGAAACAAATGAAAATGAAAACACAGTTCAAAACCTTTGGGATGCAGCAAAAATGGTTCCAAGAGGAAAGTTTATACTATACAGGCCTAGCTCAAGAAGCAAGAAAAATGTCAAATAAACAACCTAACCTTACACGGAAAGGAGCTAGAAAAACAACAAGAAAAAAAACCTAAAACCAGCAGAAGGAAGGAAATAATAAAGATTAGAGCAGAAGTAAATGATCAACTAGAAAAACAATAGAACAGATAAATGAAACCAGGAGCTGGTTCTTGGAAAAAAATGATAAATTTGATAAACCCCTAGTCAGATTTATCAAAAAGAAAAGGGAACCAAATAAATTAAATCACAAATAAGAGAGGAGAAGTAACAACCAACGCCACAAAAATACAAACAATTATAAGAGAATATTCTGAAAAACTGCATGCCCACAAATTGGACAACCAGAAGAAAGGTTAAATTCCTAGAAACATAAACCTACCAAAACCGAAACAGGAAAAAAACAGAAAATTTGAACAGACCAATTAGAAGCAAAAAAAAAAAGAATCAGTAATCAAAAAAACCAAATAAACAAAGTCCAAGATCAGATGGCTTCATAGATGAACTCTACCAAACATTTTTTTAAGATTTATTTATTTATTTTGAGAGAGGGTGGGGATGGAAGGGCAGAGGGAGGGACAGAGGGAGAATCCAAGCAGACTCACTGCTGAGCGCAGAGCCTGACATAGGGCTGGATCTCATGACCCTGAGATCACAACCTGAGCTGAAATCAAGAGTAGGATTCTTAACTGACCTAGCCACCCAGGCACCCCTCTACCAAACACTTAAGGAAGATTTAATACCTATTCTCAAACTATTCCAAAAAATAGAAAAGGAAGGAAAGCTTCCAAATCCATTTTATGAGGCCCAGCACTACCCTGATACCAAAACCAAATAAAGACACCACAAAAAAGAGAACTACAGGTCAATATTTCTGATGACACAAAAATCCATAATAAAATACTAACAAACTGAATTCAACAATACGTTTTAAAAAAATATTCACCACAATCAAGTGGAATTTATTCCTGGGTTTCAAGAGTGGTTCAATATTCACAGATCAATCAACATGATACATCACATCAGTAAAAGAAAGGATAAGAACTATATGATCATTTCAACAGATGCCAAAAAAGCATTTGACAAAGTACAACAACCATTCATGATAAAAGCCCTCAACAAAGTAGATTTAGAGGGAACATACCTCAACATAATAAAGGCCACATATGAAAAAGCCACAACTGACATCATCCATTATGGGGAAAAACAGTGCTTTTCCCCTAAGGTCAGGAACAAGACAAGGATGTCTCACCACTTTCATTCAACATAGTACTGGAAGTCCTAGCCACAGCATATAGACAACAAAAAGGAATAAAATGCATTCAAATCAGTAAGGAAGAAGTAAAATTGTCACTATTTGAGATGACATTATATTCTATATAGAAAATCCAAAAGACTCCATCAAAACCTGCTAGAACTGATCAACGAATTCAGTAAAGTTGTAGGTTACAAAATCACAGTACAGAAATCTATTGCCCTTCTATACAGCAATAATGAAGCAGCAGAAAGAAAAATTAAGAAAACTGTCCCATTTACAATTGCACAAAAAATAATAAAATACCTAAGAATAAACCTAACCAAAGAAGTAAAGGATCTGTACTCTGAAAACTATAAAATACTGATGAAAGAAATTAAAGATGACACAAAGAAATGGAAGACATTCCATGCTCATGGATTGGAAGAGCAAATATTGTTAAAATGTCTACACCACTCAAAGCAATCTACACATTCAATGAAATCCCTATCAAAGTACCAAGAGCATTTTTCACAGAACTAGAATAAACAATCCTAAAATTTATATGGATCCACAAAAAGACCCTGAATAGCCAAAGCAAGCTTGAAAAAGAAAAACAAAGCTGGAGGCATCACAATTCCAGACTTCACCTTATATTACAAAGCTATAGTGATCAAGGCAATATGATACCGGCACAAAAATAGACACATAGATTGATAGAACAGAAAAGAAAACCCAGAAATAAACCCACAATTATATGGTCAAATAATCTTTGACAAAGCAGGAAAGAAAATCCATTAGGAAAAAGACAGTCTCTTCAACAAATGGTGTTGGGGAAACTGGACAGCAACATGCAAAAGAATGAAACTGGACCACGTTCTTATACCATATACAAAAAAAATTCAAAATGGATGAAAGACCTAAATGTGAGACCTGAAACCATAAAAATCCTAGAAGAGAGCACAAGCAATAACTTCTCTGACATCAGCCACAGCAACTTTCTAGATAGATCCCTGAGACAAAGGAAACAAAAGCAAAAACAAAACAAAACAAAAACTATTGGGACTACATCAAAATAAAAAGCTTCTGGAGAGCAAAGGAAACAATCAACAAAACTAAAAGGCAACTTTTGGAATGGGAGAAGACATTTGCAAATGACATGCCTGGTAAGGAGTTAGTATCCAAAATATATAAAGAACTTATAAAACTCAACACTCAAAAACCAAAGTATCCAGTTTAAAAATGGGCAGAAGACATGAACAGACATTTCTCCAAAGAAGACAGATGGCACAGACATAAGAAAAGATACTCATTATCACTTATCATCAGGGAAATGCAAATCAAAACTACAGTGCGATATCACCTCACACCTGTCAGAATGGCTAAAATCAACAACACAGGAAACAACAGGCGTTGACAAGGATATGGAGAAAGGAGAACCCTCTTGCACTATTGGTGGGAATGCAAACTGGTGCAACCACTCTGGAGAATAGTATGGAGGTTCCTCAAAAAGTTAAAAATAGAATTTCTGTATGACCCATCAATCACACTACTGGGTATTTACTCAAAGAGCAAAAACACTAATTCAAAGGGATCCATGCACCCCTATGTTTATAGAAGCATTATATAGAATAGCCAAGATACGGAAGCAGTCTGTCTATCGATTGACAAATGGATAAAGAAGAGGTGGTATATGTATAAAATGGAATATTACTCAGCCATAAAAAAGAATGAAATTTTACCATTTGTAACAACATGGATGAAGCTAGAGAGTATAATGTTAAGTGAAATAAGTCAGAGAAAGACAAATACCATATGATCTCACTCATATGTGGAATTTAAGAAACAAAACAAATGAGTAAAGGGGGGAAAGTGAGAGAGAGAGATACAAACCAAAAACAAAAAACAAGAAGCAAAAAATGACTCTAACTATAAAGAACAATGTGATAGTTATCAGAGGGGAGAAAGGTGGCAGGGGGCAAAAGAATTGGGTGAAATAGGTGATGGGGATTAAGGATTGCACTTGTCATGATGAGTATGTTAATCAACTGGTATTAAAATAAAAACTTAAATGCACACATACATACATACATTTAATCTAAGAAAAAAATAGTGACACCAGCAAGATGGCAGAATACAAGTTTCTATTCTTCCTGTCAAAGAACACCAATTTTGACAATCACCCACAGACAAGAGCATCTTTCTGGGAGTCTGGGAATCTAGCAGGAGTTTCAGCACACCATTAGAGCAAAAAGATCCAACAGTGGGTGCATTGAAGTGGGTGAGAGGAACAGTTTCAATTATCTGTGTCACTCCTCCCTCAAAGTGGCACCGTTCAGTGCCAAGAGAGACCCACTCAGCCTGCAACTTCTCCACTGGGGGAAAGAGTGTGTGAGTTAGTATCTGGCTTCCTCAGCTGTGTGGGTCTCTGACCAAAAGGCCCATTTCTTTTTCACCACATCCAGAATTCTGAGGTGATCTTCATGACTGAAGGGATTGAGGAAAGCGGAGCACAGCAATCAGGGCTCAATTCATCAAGGGACAAAGATCCTATTAACCACTTTGCAGACTACATCAGGGAGTCCCCTGATGTACCCACTAACCACTGGGGATGACTTGCCTGCAGATCCTCCTCACCTTATGGCACCCCCAACATTCCGCACACCTGCTATCCATTGGTCAGCTCCTTGTGTATGCCCCAAAGGTAGTGAATGCAGCAATTTTTAGATGGCTAATGAGCATACCTAAAAAGCCAAACTGACTCCATAGGAATGGTAGAAAGCACATACCTGAGCATTCAGCATTGTGTCCAGCAAACAGGAAGCTGTCAGAACCCTGACTATCTTTGCAGGATTGAAAGAATGCACACAATGTAAGAATTCCATCCCAAGTGGTAGCAAAACATAGGGAGCAGATATATCCATTAAAAAGTTCTTTTAAAAAGCCTCAAAATCCCTAACAGGTGTGACAGAAAGTATTTCTCTCCCAAAGTCAGTCAGAAAAGACTAGAGGAAGTGAGAGCTTCTTCAAAGGTGAAGGCAGCAATGCAAGACTTTAAGGGACATGAGAAATCAAGGAAACATGACACCACCGAAAGAACACAATATTATTCCAGTAACTTACCCCCAAATAATGAAGAGCTATGATTTTCCTGATAAAGAATTCAAACAGTAGTTTTAAGGAAGCTCCGTGAGCTATAAGAAAACACAGAAAGAGAATTCAAAGAAATCAGGAAAACAATGAGATAGAAATCATAAAAGGAACCAAACAGAAATTCTGGAACTGAAGAATACAATGGATGAAATGAAAAATACAACAAAGAGCATCAACAGCAGATTTATGAAACAGAAGAAAGAATCTGTGAAGTAGAGAGGTCATTTGAAATTTTCTAGTCAGAGGAGAACAAAGGATAAGACTTAAGGAATAGAGAGAGCCCATATGAATTATATACTATCAGAGGAAACATTTTAGGCATTGTGTAAGTCCCAAAAGGAGAAGAGATGGAGAAAGGGGCAGAAAGTTACTTAAAGAAATAATGGCTGAGAATTTATCAAACTAGGAAGAAATATGGACTATCAAAATCAAGAAGCTCATAAGTCCCCAAACAGATTCAACCCAAAGAAATCTTCTCTAAGACACCTTACAATAAAACTAGCTAAAAACCAAAGACAAAGAGAGAATTTTGAAAACAGCAAGAGAGAAAAAAAATGCCTCACATACAAAAGCAGTTCTATGAGATGTTTATAGTGAAAAATGCCTACACTAAGAAAAAGAAATGATTTCAAATATACAACCAACTTTATACATCAAAAAAACTAGAAAAAGAAGAATAAACTAAGCCTAAAATTAGCAGAAGCAAGGAAATAACAGAGATCAGAGAAGAAATATGTGAAATAAAGACCCAAAAAAATCAACAAAATTAATACCTACCTTTTTGGAAAGATAAACAAAATTGACAAACCTAATGCTTACAAACTAAGAAAAAAGAGAAGATAAAATAAAATGAGAAATGAAAGTAGAGACTTTCGACTGATGCCACAGAAATACAAATGTTCATAAGAGACAAGCATAAACAATTACACACCAACAAGTTGGATAACCTAGAAGAAATGGATAAATTCCTAGAAATACAAAACTTGCCAAAACAAAATCATTAAGAAATAGAAAATCTGAACAAATCAATAACAAGCAACAAGACTGAATCATTAATTTAAAAAATCTCTACATAGAAAAGCCTGGGACCAGAAGTTTTCACTGTAATTTAAAGAAGAATTAATACCAATTCTCAAACCATTCCAAAAATTTGAGGGCAGGGGACACTTCCAATACCACTTTACAAGATCAGCATGATTAGATCAAAGCTAGACAAGGACACTACAAGAAAAAAAAATTTATAGGCCAGTATCACTGATAAATGATAGATCAGAAATGCTTAACAAAATATTAGCAAACTGAATTCAACAGCATATTAAAAGATTCATACACCATAATGAAGTTGGGTTTATCCATGGGCCTCAAGGATGGTTCAACAGATGCAAATCAGTAATGTGATAAACCCCATTAGCAATACAAAGGTTAAAAATCATATAATCATCCCAATAGATAGAGAAAAAGCATTTGACACAATTCACAATCCATTTATGATAAAAACTCTCAACAATTAGGTGTTGAAGAAATATACCTCAACATAATAAAGGCCATAAATAAGAAGCCTATAACTAACATCATACATAATGGTGAAAAGCTGAAAGCTTTTCCTCAAGGTCAGGAAAAAGACAAGGATACACATTTTCACCACTGTTGAACAAAAGGAAATAAAAGGTACCCAAATAAAAAATAAAGAAGTAAAATTATCTCTGTTTGTAGATGACATATATAGAGAAAACCCTAAGACTACACACACACACACACACAAAAAAAAAAAAAAAAAACCTGTTAGAATTAATAAATGAAGTCAGTAAAGTTGCAGGATACAATATCAATACACAAAAATCTGTTGTGTAATGAATAATGAACTATCAGAAAGAGAAATTTAAAAAACAATACCATTTACAATAGCATCAAAAATAATAAGATACCTAGGAATAAATCTACTCAAGGAGATGAAAGGCTTGTATCCTAAAAACAGTAAGACAATGATAAAATAAATTGAAGAAGATATAAATAAATGGAAAGATAGTCTATGTTCATGGATTGGAAGAATTAATATTGTTAAAATGTGCATACTACCCAAAGCAATCAATAGATACAATTCCTGTCAAGACGCACTGGCATTTTTCCCAGAAGTAGAATAAACCATCCTAAAATTTACATGGAACCACAAAGACTCCCAAAGAGCCAAAGCAATCTTGAGAAAGAAGAGCAAAGCTGAAGGCATCATGCTTTCTGATTTCAAACTATATTATAAAGTGATTAAAATGAAAATAATATCATACTGGCAGATCAATGGAATAAAATTAGGAGCCAGAAATAAAGTCACACATATATCCTTAATTAAAATTAGATAATGGTGCCAAGTATACACATGAGGAAAGTAGCGTCTTCAGCACAAGTAAAAAAAATGAAACCACAATATTAAACCACTGATGAAAATTAACTCTAGATGACTTAAATATGACTCTAAACTCTAGAAGTCTTAGAAGATACATAGGAAAATATCTTCTTGACATTGGTCTTGGCGATGATATTTTTTGGATATGACATCAAAACACAGACAGCAAAAGCTGAAGTAAACAAAACTATATCAAATGAAAAAGCTTCTACTCAACAAATCAACAAAATGAAAAGGCAACCTATGGAATGGGAGAAAATATTTGCAAACCATAGATCTGATGCACTATAAGTTGTGATATATATCACAACTTATACAACTCAATAGCAAAAAAAATCCAATCCAATTAAAAATGGGCAAAGATCTGAACAGACATTTTTCTGAAGAATACATGTAAATGGCCAATTGGTACTCAAAATCACTAATCATCAGGCATATGCAAATCAAAACCACAATGAACTATCACCTCATACCTGTTAAAATGGCTTTTATCAAAAAGACAAGAGATAACAAGTGTTGGTGAGAATGTGGAAAAAGGAAACTCTTGTATGCTTAGGGTGGGAATGTAATTTGTTATAGGCATATGGAAAATAATATGCAAGTTCCTCAAAAATTTAATAAAACTACCATATTATACAGCAATCCCATTTCTGGGTATATATCTGAAGGAAATGAAATCAGTATCTTGAAGAAATATCTGCACCCTCCTGTTCATTGTAGCTTTATTCACAATAACCAACATATAGAAACAACCTAAGTGTCCATTAATGGTTAAGGAAGATGTGAGATTATATATATATATATAATGGAATATTATCCAACCATGAGAAAAAAGAAAATCTTGCTATTTACAACATTGTTGAACCTAGAGGACATTATGTTAAACATAATAAGCCAGAGTTAGACAAACACTTCATGATTAAACTTGTATATAAAGTCAAAAAAGAAAAAAAGAAAAGGTCAAATTCATAGAAGCAGAGAGTAGAATGGTAATTATCAGGGGCTTGCAGATGTGGGGAATGAGGAGATGCTGGTCCAAGGCTATAAGATGAATAATTCTGAAGATCTAATGTACAGCATGATGACTGTAGTTAGTAATAATGTATTGTATAGCTCAAGTTTGTGGGGAGAGTAGATCGTAAGCATTCCAGCTACAAAAAAAAAAGTATGTGAGGTGATTAATGCGATTTTGAAAATCATTTCCAAATGTATATGTGTACCAAGTCATTCCATTGTACACTTTATAGATACAATTTTATCAATTATACTTCAATAAAGTAGGAAGGAAAACCTATAATAGACATACAAAAGATAAGGAGATAAAAATCAAAGTAAGTAACTGTAAAACATAATCAAATAGCAAAGGAAGTCATCAAAAGTGGAAGAGATTGAAAAACAATTGCAAAACAGAAGACAATTAGCCAAATGTGAATAGTGAGTGTTCACCTATCAATAATCCCTTTAAATATAGATGGATTAAACTTGCCTATTAAAAGGAATACAGTACCTGAATAGGTAAAAAACAACTCACTTTAGGTTTAAAGACACAATAGGCTAAAAGTGAAGGAATGGAAAAAGATATTCCATGTGAATGGCAACCAGGGAATGTTGGAATGGCTATACTTCTATCAGAAAAAGAAATGGACTTTATGTCTAAAACTGTCTCTGGAGACAAAGAAGGTCATTATATAATAATAAAAGAGTCAATTCAACAGGAAGATGTAGCAATTTTCAACATACATGGATCCAACATTGGAACTCCTAAATATATAAAGCAAATAGTGACAGATCTAAAGAGGAGAAATTGACAGCAATACAGTAATATTAGGAGACTTCATTACCCCACTTTGAATAATGGATAGAACACCCAGACAGAAATTCAGGAAAGAAGCTCTAGATTTGAACAACAATATAAACAAAATGGACCTAATAGATATATACAGAATTTTCCACCCAACAGTGTACATTCTCCTCGACTGCACATGAAAGATTCCATACAGTATCTTTCTCAACCACAATGGAGTAAAACTAGAAATCAGTAACAGCAAAAAGAATGGGAAAATTCACAAATACATGGAAAGAAAACAGCACACTCTCAAACAATTGGGTCAAAGAAGAAAGCGCAAGAGAATTTTTAAAAATATCTTGAGACAAATGAAAACAAAAACACAATGTAACAAAATTTATAGATGCTGCAAAAGCAGTGGGAAGAGGGAAGTTTTCAGTAACAAATGCCTACATTAAAATAGAAAATCTTATATAAACAACCTAACTTTTTACCTCAAGGAACTAGAAAAAGAGACCAAGCCCGAAGTTAGAAGGGAGGAAATAATAAAGATTAGAACAGAAATAAATCAAATAGAGAATAATAAAACATCCTATTCCACCATCTCACTAACAACAGTCTATTTTTCAAGTTTATGCCCATGCTGGGTTTTCTTTTTCTAATTTCTTAAAGCAAAACAGTGAGGTGATATATAGTCTATTCTTTCTTTTTTTTTTTTAAGATTTTATTTATTTATTTATTTGACAGAGAGAGACACATCAAGAGCAGGAACACAAGCAGGGAGAGTGGGAGAGAAAGAAGCAGGCTTCCCGTGGAGCAGGGAGCCCCATGCAGGGCTCGATCCCAGGACCCCGGGATCATGACCTGAGCTAAAGGCAGACGCTTAACAACTGAGCCACCCAGGCGCCCCTATTCTTTTCTATTATATCTATATAATGGTAAAATTTCCCTCTCAGCACTACTTTAGTATCATCTTACAAAATTTTATTTAAAATGTTTTTTTATCATTTAATTCAAAAGACTTAATATCTTTTTATTTATTTATTTTTTATTTTTTAAGTAAGCTCCATACCCAGTGTGGAGCCCAACACCAGGCTTGAACTCGCAGCCCTGAGATCGAGACCTGAGCTGAGAACAAAAGTCAGATGCTCAACCGACTGAGCCACCCAGGCGCTGCTTTAATGTTTTTTTTTTTCTTTTAAAGATTATATACTTTAATTCCATATCCTGAGTGTTTAATATTCCAAGTATCCCATGTCCAGTCTACTAGGTGCCCTAAGTGAAGGAATAAAATTACCAGTTATGAAAAAATATATATTTCATGTTTTCTCCTTTGATTTCTTCTTTATCCATGGGCTAGTCAATAAAGCTGAATTTTGTGAAGAGACCTGGTAACTGACAGAGTCTTCTTTATTGTTTCAAGTTAAGTTATACATAATTTGAGGATCATCATTTTGGTCTTAGAAGATAAATGAATGTAATGTGTTGATCTGTGTCAGATCCATCGAACTCCATGTATCCATATGGTTTTAAACACCCAGTTATGATGACAGACATGTCAAATTCTCAGAGCTGTGGTAGCTATGGTAGTAAATTCTCTGAGATCATCACCTGATCTAAGATAACCCAATTAGTTAACTGAATGCTGGGGTTGCTAAAGAGATCCTGAGTACACAATATTTAAAACAAGTGCCTGGAAAGGATCCATTGCTGGTATCGTTCTGGCATGCTGTAGGATTCCAGATCCATTAGACAAATAAATTTCTAATAATTTCCTAGAAGGGATTCTGAGCATTCTAAATTTTGCTTCTTCATTCCAAAAAAAAAAAATTTTAATGAACTATCCTGACTTAATATCTTTGGAAACTCATAGCTTATTTTCTCTGTCACAAGAATTTGGGTGATTTGGATTTTCTGGGTTTTCATTTATAAATGACTCCTTATTTTTTATATTGTTATATTATTTGAGTCTTAATAAAAATGCTTATTTACACGCTTATCTTTTCCTTATACTGTCTCCCTTTCAGAAAGATGTTTAAAATCAGATATAACAATCGAAAATGGATTTTTTTCTGAATATGAATTTGCATATCCCTTGAATAAAGAAACACAGTATCAGTGTAAACCAGGATATGTAACACCAGATGGTAAAACTTCAGGATCAATTACATGTCTGCAAAGTGGATGGTCACCTCAACCCTCATGTATTAGTGAGTAATTTTATGTTCATATTCATTTTCCTCATGATCGTTGTGCAAAAGTTTATTTTAACTTAAATCTTTTCTGAAGGGGAGGGGCTGAGGTGGTTCCCATTTGAAAAGATAAATGAAAAAATATATAATTTTTTTTACTATTAAGATTAATCACTTGTAGGGTGGAATATCAGTCTATCTTTCAAGTTTTCTTCCACTTTAAAACATCCTGTGATTTAATTAATTAATTAAATTAAATTAAACGTTTTGTGATTTGGAAACTAGATAGGGAGACTTATGTGTATTCTCCTATAAACTCATTTATTTTTGGCTGACATCTTTGTGCCTATGTACCTGTTTTTAGGTGATTAAACTTTTATGTCAGTCTTTTTTCCTAGACACAAAAGTTATGTTTTTAAGTCAAGATCTGGGTCCATAGTGCATAATTTTAATTTAACCTGTAGAATTTACATGTTTGATAATCCAGGGTAGGTCCTCTTCTAAAAAATCCTCTGCCTTAGGAAATCTTCATAAACATCTAATTAGTAGAGACAGAAATGCTTCTAGGTGGTACCAAATGCAGCTGTGTTGAAAGATTTCCCTGTCCCTAGGTATTTATGAAGATTTTCTAAGAACAATTTGCTCAGTTTATCTTATACTCCAAAGCTACATAGTGATCTTTTGCACTGATATTTAGCATCATTTTAAGTAAAGTGGATATTTGAATATCCATTTCTACCATTTCCACTTCCTTATTTTTTTCATTTTCCATGCTTACTATGGGCACTAGCCTTAGGAAAAAAAATGATAAAAGTTGTTCCCATATCGAACTCATTTTATATTAAATTGTAATCAGTTATCCATTAAAACACTCTTATTATAGAAGAGAACATCTCTGTCTCTTTTTTCACTAGTTAGTTTTGCTTTCTTTTTTAAAGCTTTAAGGTAGCTGGCTACATAACACAGTATAATATTTGAGATGAATTATTTAAACCTTTAGTAACATCATTCTAGTATAGTGTTAGCAAAAATTGAGACTTTTAACACTTTACTTCCTTATAACAAATTATAAACAATAGAGTTATCTCTCTGTTCAATCTTGGTAAGTAGAAAAGAATACACAGCCATTAGGAATATATTTTGGTAAAAAAAATCAGGATATGAGCTTTAGAAATTATTATGTTGTAGATTTTTATAGAATGTTTAAAAATTTACTTGCATTGTTGAAAACTAATCTTATTCAACTAATCTGGCCCATTTGTCACACTGCTGATGAGTATGTCATCTTAATTCACAAAATGCTATTCAGCTTTGCTAGAAAAAGTATGATACATCTGTAATGGCCTATTTTATTACAAGCACGGGATAAACACATAAGTATAATTGATTGAAAAAAGTGTTCTTAGAATAAATTTTTCACAGTGTTCAAGTGATAAGAAAAACGCTGTGTAGAAACATATTTTTTTCACTTTGAGTAACTTTTTCTGGACAATGATTTATCACTGGTATTCTTAGATTCTTTTAATACGATACATAATTTATTAGTACATACTAATTGATAAATTAGTTTTTTTTTACCTCCTTTTTTTACCTCCTTGGGATGAGACTTAATTACATTGTCCATTAAATAATATTAGAAGTGAAACCTTCAATTGTATTATGCATTAGAATCTTGTGACGTGCCGATATTGGAGAATGCCAGAATCAAAATCAATGGCACATGGTTTAAACTCAATGACAAGTTGGACTATGAATGCCATGACGGATTTGAAAGCAGAGATGGGCGCACAGGTTCCATAGTGTGTGATAACGATGGTTGGTCTCCTAAACCAATATGTTATGGTAAGTGCCGTTTTATCAGGTATTCTTGTTTTCAGGATTGACAAAATTAATAAAATGTGTTTAAAATATTCCATTTTGAACAAATTTGCATTATTTAAAGTCACTTTTAAGAAATAATGACTAAAATCAGGTGTCTCTTGATTTAATGTAAACTGGGAGAACAGGGTGTTTTAAAGCCCAAAGACAATATCTATCTAATGTACACAGTACATTAATGTTTCCTATGGGTCATATACATGATAGATTTGTAAATAAAGTGTAATTGTGCTTGTTACTCTAAATGCAGGCTTTCATATTATTTAAAACGGGGTTCTTTTAGTGTATGGTGTTAAGAAAACCAAAATTAAAGTTTCTTACAATTTCCTCAGCTATTTTGCTCCTGAGTTTCTGCTTTTACACCTTCTACCTTGAGTGTTAATTTCTTCAGATCCCAAAAGCTCTTTCTTTTCTGACTTTGACAAGTTCTGTGGACTATTATTACATGAATCTCTTTCATGTTTGGGAATCCACTATTTTCCAGGAAGAGGAGTAGGACTTGAATCTGTGGGAAACTTGAGTGGATTAGTGTTCCACGCTAAGGGAACAGTATGTGCAAAATTTTGACAACAAAACAATATTTGAGAAATAACAGGGTGAGCGGATTCTACTCAAGACGTGGGAGAATTTTATGAACTGATACTGGATAAGAGACAAAGAAAGGATTATTCAGGTTATTTTCAAGGCATGTCAGCATTTAGATTAATTTTATGGTTGATAAAAAGCCATAAAGAAGTCTTAAGGAAAGAAAGAATATAACTGTATCTAGATTTTTGAAAAGTTTTTTTTCATATGTTGTACTTGTGGTGGAGAAGAGAAGATTCAGGATCTTATGCAGGGTGAGTAAGTGTGGGGATTGGGATAGGGTGATGGCTGACGAGATGCAAAGCAGAACAGATTAGAGATCTAGTTTGTTGGTAGAAAGCATAGCTGATGTTTACTAAATATTGGATGCAAGAGAGAGTAATAATCAAGGGATTCACATGCTTGTTTTAAATTTTTTTCATAAGCAAGCAGGTAAATGGCAATGCCTTTTTGTAAGGTGGTGCTGACAGGAGAAAGAGCACTTTGGGAGGAACATCACGACTTTTGACTTGAGCATATTATGGTTGAGCTGCCCATGGACAATCAAAATTGGATATGTAAACTACAGAGTTAAATATATATGTCAGAGATATATATTTGGAAATATCATCCAATAAATGATGATATCAAATTGGTTAAGAATACAGAATAGAAAGAGAAGGGAGCTCAAGACTGGGCCCTGAAACATTCCAATGTTTAGGTGTCAGGCAGAAGAGAAATAGGTGGCAAAGTAGATAGAAAAAAGGAGGACCCAGACAACAGGGAGAAGAAAACATTTTGTAATGACTTCTCATAGTGTGGAGAGAAGAAAATGATTAAAGGATAAGGAAGTATAAGTGAATCCTGTGGAGTCAGCCTGGTCAATTCTATCATTTATAAAATTCCAATTCCATCATTTACTAAATTCCAATTCCATCATTGATTAAACATGTATCTTAGGGCAACAACCAAGCTTATTTGAAGCTTTGTTCACTCTTCCTCATCTGCAAAATGTTTTAATAATTACAAATGCTCTAATATGTCAAAGGATTTGTTTTTTGTTTTAGTATGATTCTAATATTTAAATTCCAGTTTTTAATTTTATAAATTTATTAGCAAGATAGGAGGGTTACAAATAAGAAAAATGCATTTTTTATAATATTTAGGAATGTCACAAATATCACAAACTTGGCAAATTTGAAGGGATAATTTTACATATTCCTAATTTGAATCAGAATAATCAATAATTTATTCATAGAAGGTGTAAATTATAGATTCAATAAGAATAGATAGTTGTATATTATATAAATATTCAGGACACCTAGAATAAGCCTAGTTATGTGGCCTTGAACATATTTCTTTATTTTGTTTCATGTTTCAGTTTATGATTCAGTTTGATTTCTTTACTAATATAATTAATATGATATACTATGAATTAAGCAATTTTAATAGTTACTTTAAACAACATTAGAAATGCCTTGTGTGTGTTCTGGTTCTCCAGTTATATTTACATTAAACAAAAATACCAATTCTTATTTGAGTGCAATTTTAAAATTGTAGCATCACTTTTTTATTCTTATGTTAATCACCATACATTACATCATTAGTTTTTGATGTAGTGTTCCATGATTCATTGTTTGTGCATAACACCCAGTGCTCCATGCAGAACGTGTCCTCTTTAATACCATCACCAGGCTAACCCATCCTCCCACCCCCCTCCCCTCTAGAACCCTCAGTTTGTTTTTCAGAGTCCATCGTCTCTCATGGCTCTTCTCGCCCTCCCATTCCCCCCCTTCATTCTTGCCCTCCTGCTATCTTCTTTTTTGTTTTTTTCTTAATATATATTGCATTATTAGTTTCAGAGGTACAGATCTGTGATGCAACAGTCTTGCACAATTCACAGCACTCACCATAGCACATACCCTCCCCAGTGTCTATCACCCAGCCACCCCATCCCTCCCACCCCCCCACCACTCCAGCAACCCTCAGTTTTTTTCCTGAGATTAAGAATTCCTCATATCAGTGAGGTCATATGATACATGTCTTTCCCTGATTGACTTATTTCACTCAGCATAACACTCTCCAGTTCCATCCACGTCGTTGCAAATGGCAAGATCTCATTTCTTTTGATGGCTGCATAATATTCCATTGTATATATATACCACATCTTCTTTATCCATTCATCTGTCAATGGACATCTTGACTCTCTCCATAGTTTGGCTATTGTGGACATTGCTGCTATAAACATGGGGGTGCATGTACCCCTTCGGATCCCTACATTTGTATCTTTGGGGTAAATACCCAGTAGTACAATTGCTGGATCGTATGGTAGCTCTATTTTCAACTTTTTGAGGAACCCACATACTGTTTTCCAGAGTGGCTGTACCAGCTTGCATTCCCACCAAAAGTGTAGGACGGTTCCCCTTTCTCCACAACCCGTCAACATCTGTCGTTTCCTGACTTGTTAATTTTAGCCATTCTGACTGGTGTGAGGTGGTATCCCATTGAGGTTTTGATTTGGATTTCCCTGATGCCAAGCAATCTTTCTTTGGAAAAATGTCTGCTCATGTATTCTGCCCATTTCTTGAATGGATTCTTTGTTCTGTGGGTGTTGAGTTTGATAAGTTCTTTATAGATTTTTGATTACTCGCCCTTTATCTGATATATCATTTGCAAATATCTTCTCCCATTCTGTCGGTTGTCTTTTGGTTTTGTTGACTGTTTCTTTTGCTGTGCAAAAGCTTTTTATCTTGATGAAGTCCCAATAGTTCATTTTTGCCCTTGCTTCCCTTGCCCTTGGCCATGTTTCTAGGAAGAAGTTGCTGTGTCTGAGGTCAAAGAGGTTGCTGCCTGTGTTCTCCTTTAGGATTTTGATGGACTCCTGTCTCACATTGAGGTCTTGCAACCATTTTGAGTCTATTTTTGTGTGTGGTGTAAGGAAATGGTCCAGTTTCATTCTTCTGCATGTGGCTGTCAATTTTCCCAACACCATTTGTTGAAGAGACTGTCTTTTTTCCATTGGACATTCTTTCCTGCTTTGTCAAAGATTAGTTGACCATAGAGTTGAGGGTCCATTTCTGGGCTCTCTATTCTGTTCCACTGATCTATGTGTCTGTTTTTGTGCCACTACCATACAGTCTTGATGATGACAGCTTTGTAATAGACCTTGAAGTCCGGAATTGTGATGCCGCCAGCTTTGCTTTTCTTTTTCAACATTCCTCTGGCTATGCGGGGCCTTTTCTGGTTCCATACAAATTTTAGGATTATTTGTTCCATTTCTTTGAAAAAAGTGCATGGTATTTTGATGGGGATTTCATTGAATGTGTAGATTGCTCTAGGTAGCATTGACATCTTCACAATATTTGTTCTTCCAATCCATGAGCATGGAACGTTTTTCCATTTCTTTGTGTCTTCCTCAATTTCTTTCATAAGTATTTTATAGTTTTATGAGTATAGATCCTTTGCCTCTTTGATTAGATTTATTCCTAGGTATCTTATGGTTTTGGGTGCAATTGTAAATGGGATCGAATCCTTAATTTCTCTTTCTTCTGTCTTGCTGTTGGTGTATAGGAATGCCACTGATTTCTGTGCATTGATTTTATATCCTGCCACTTGACTGAATTCCTTTATGAGTTCTAGCAGTTTTGGGGTGGAGTCTTTTGGGTTTTCCACATGAAGTATCATATCATCTGCAAAGAGTGAGAGTTTGACTTCTTCTTTGCCGATTTGGATGCCTTTGATTTCTTTTTCTTGTCTGATTGCTGTGGTTAGGACTTCAAGTACTATGTTGAATAGCAGTGGTGATAGTGGACATCTCTGCCATGTTCCTGACCTTAGGGGGAAAGCTCTCAGTTTTCCCCCGTTGAGAATGATATTCGCTGTAGGTTTTTCATAGATGGCTTTTATGATATTGAGGTATATACCCTCTATGCCTATACTCTGAAGAGTTTTGATCAAGAAGGGATGTTGTACTTTGTCAAATGCTTTTTCGGCATCTATGGAGAGAATCATATGATTCTTGTTCTTTCTTTTGTTAATGTATTGTATCACGTGATTGATTTGCAGATGTTGAACCAACCTTGCAGCCCAGGGATCAATCCCACTTGGTCGTGGTGAATAATCCTTTTAATGTACTGTTGGATCCCATTGGCTAGTATTTTGGTGAGAATTTTTGCATCCATGTTCATCAAGGATATTGGTCTGTAATTCTCCCTTTTGATGGGGTCTTTGTCTGGTTTGGGGATTAAGGTAATGGTGGCCTCATAAAATGAGTTTGGAAGTTTTCCTTCCATTTCTATTTTTTGGAACACTTTCAGAAAAATAGGTATTAATTCTTCTTTAAATGTTTGGTAGAATTCCCATGGGAAGCCATCTGGCCCTGGGCTTTTGTTTGTTGGGAGATTTTTGATGACTGCTTCAATTTCCTTAGTGGTTATAGGTCTGTTCAGGTTTTCTATTTCTTCCTGGTTCAGTTTTGGTAGTTTATACATCTCTAGGAATGCATCCATTTCTTCCAGATTATCTAATTTGCTGGCATAGAGTTGCTCATAATATGTTCTTATAATTGTTTGTATTTCTTTGATGTTGGTTGTGATGTCTCCTCTTTCATTCATGATTTTGTTGATTTGGGTCATTTCTCTTTTCTTTTTGATAAGTTTGGCCAGGGGTTTATCAATCTTGTTAATTCTTTCCAAGAACCAGTTCCTGGTTTCGTTGATCTGTTCTACTGTGCTTTTGGTTTCTATTTCATTGATTTCTGCTCTGATCTTAATTATTTCTCTTCTCCTGCTGGGTTTAGGCTTTATTTGCTGTTCTTTCTCTAGCTCCTATAGGTGTAGGGTTAGGTTGTGTAGTTGAGACCTTTCTTGTTTCTTGAGAGAGGCTTGTAGTGCTATATACCTTCCTGTTAGGACTGCCTTTGCTGCATCCCAAAGATTTTGAACAGTTGTGTTTTCATTTTCATTGGTTTCCATGAATTTTTTTAATTCTTCTTTAATTTCCTGGTGGACCCATTCATTCTTTAGTAGGATGCTTTTTAGCCTCCATGTATTTGAGTTCTTTTTGACTTTCCTCTTGTGATTGAGTTCCAGTTTCAAAGCACTGTGGTCTGAAAATAGGCAGGGAATGATCTCAATATTTTGGTACCAGCTGAGACCTGATTTGTGACCTAGGATGTGATCTATTCTGGAGAATGTTCCATGGGCACTAGAGAAGAATGTGTATTCTGTTGCTTTGGGATGGAATGTTCTGACTATATCTGTGAAATCCATTTGGTCCAGTGTGTCATATAAAGTCTTCATTTCCTTGTTGATCTTTTGCTTAGATGATCTGTCCATTTCAGTGAGAAGGGTGTTAAAGTCTCCCACTCTTATTGTATGGTTGTCAATGTGTTTCTTTCCTTTTGTTATTAATTGCCTTATATAATTGGCTGCTCCCATGTTAGGGGCATAGATACTTACAATTGTTAGATCTTCTTGTTGGATAGACCCTTTAAGTAGGATATAGTGTCCTTCTTCATCTCTTATTACAGTCTTTGGTTTAAAATCTAATTTGTCTGATCTAAGGATTGCCACCCCAGCTTTCTTTGGGTGTCCATTAGCATCATAAATGGTTTTCTACCCCCTCACTTTCAACCTGGGGGTGCCTTTGGGTCTAAAATGAGTCTCTGGCAGACTGCATATTGATGGGTCTTGTTTTTTAATCCAATCTGATAGCCTGTGTCTTTTGATTGGGGCATTTAGCCCGTTTACATTCAGGGTAACTATTGAAAGATAGGAATTTAGTGCCATTGTATTGCCTGTAAGATGACTGTTACTGTATATTGTCTGTGTTCCTTTCTGGTCTATGTGGCTTTTAGGCTCTCTCTTTGCTTTGAGGACCCCTTTCAATATTTCTTGTAGGGCTGGTTTCGTGTTTGCAAATTCCTTTAGTTTCTGTTTGTCCTGGAAGATTTTTATCTCTCCTTCTATTTTCAATGACAGCCTAGCTGGATAGAGTATTCTTGGCTGCATATTTTTCTCATTTAGTGCTCTGAATATATCATGCCAGTCCTTTCTGGCCTGCCAGGTCTCTGTGGATAGGTCTGTTGCCAATCTAATATTTCTACCATTGTAGGTTACAGATCTCTTCTCCCAAGCTGCTTTCAGGATTTTCTCTTTGTCTCTGAGACTCGTAAGTTTTACTATTAGATGTCCGGGTGTTGACCTATTTTTATTGATTTTGAGAGGGGTTCTCTGTGCCTCCTGGATTTTGATGCCTGTTTCCTTCCCCAAATTAGGGAAGTTCTCTGCTATAATTTGCTCCAATATACCTTCTGCTCCTCTCTCTCTTTCTTCTTCTTCTGAGATCCCAATTATTCTAATGCTGTTTCCTCTTATGGTATCGCTTATCTCTCGAATTCTGCCCTCGTGATCCAGTAGTTGTTTATCTCTCTTTTTCTCAGCTTCTTGATTTTCCATCATTTGGTCTTCTATATCACTGATTCTCTCTTCTGCCTCATTTATCCTAGTAGTTAGTGCCCCCATTTTTGTTGCACCTCATTAATAGCCTTTTTGATTTTGACTTGGTTAGATTTTAGTTCTTTTCTTTCTCCAGGAAGGGTTTCTCTAATAACCTCCGTGTTTTTTTCAAACCCAGCTAGAATCTTTAAAATGATGATTCTGAACTCTAGAGCCGACATCGTACTAATGTCCATATTGGGTATGTCCCTGGCAGTCGGTACTACCTCGTGTTCTTTTTTTGAGGTGATTTTTTCTGTCTTGTCATTTTGTCCAGAGGAGAATAGATTAATGAGAGAACAAAATGCTAACAGGGTAACAACATCCCCAGAAAATACACTCTAAACAGATCAGAAAAGACCTGAAGCTGGGGGAAAAGAAAGAGAAAAGAAAAAGAAAAAAAAAGAAAAAGAAAAAGATAAAAACAAACAAAAATAAAACCAAAAAAACCCAGAATATGATAAAATATGATCAGGCTGGTGCATAGATCAGTGCCACACACTAGATTTTGGGTGTATTTGGGTCAGTTAGAAGAAAGTGCCTCCCAAAATTTTAAAGAAAGAAAAACTTATATATACAAAAATAAGGGTTGATATGATGAAGGGATGGAATATGACTGTAAAGATGAAAATTATAAAAAATTTTATAAAAGGAATTGATAAGAAGTTGTTTGAAAAAAGAAAGAAGAGGATTTAAAAAAAAAAAAAAAGAAAAAGAAAGGGAGAGAATGTGATCAGGCAGGAGACTAGAACAAAACTATACACTAGAGATTTAGGGTATATTTTGGTCTGTTAGAAGAAACTATATCAAAATTTTCAAGAGAGAACAACTTATATATATATGCCAAAAATAAGGGTAACTACTATGAAGGGATAGAATATGACTCTAAAAATGAAAAATAAAAATGTTTTTTAAAAAAGGGATTGATAAGGGGCGCCTGGGTGGCTCAGTTGATTAAGCGACTGCCTTCAGCTCAGGTCATGATCCTGGAGTCCCGGAATCGAGTCCCACATCAGGCTCCCTGCTCAGTGGGGGGCCTGCTTCTCCCTCTGACCCTCTTCCCTCTTGTGCTCTCTGTCTCTCATTCTCTCTCTCTCAAATAAATAAATAAAATCTTTTAAAAAGGGGGGGGAGGATTGGTAAGATGTTGGTTGAAAAAGGGAAAAAGAAAATTTCAAAAAAAAAGTTAAAAAAAATTAACTTTGAAAGACTAAAGCATCATGGGAAAAAAGCCATGGATTCTATGTGCAGTATTCCCCTAGCTCTGGAGTTCTACTGTTCTCATTGATCGGTAAACTTGGTCTTGGCTGGCTGTTCTTGCTGATCTTCTGGGGGAGGGACCTGTTGCAGTGGTTCCCAAATGTCTTTTCTGGAGGTGGAATTGCCCCGCCCTTGCCTGGTCCGGGCTAAGTAATCTGCTTGGGTTTGCGCTCAGGAGCTTTTGTTCCCTGCAAGTTTTCTGCACAGCTTTGGAGGACAAGAGTGAAAATGGCGGCCTCCCAATCTCTGCCCCGGAGGAGCCAAGAACTCGGGGCCCCGCTCCTCAGTGAGCCCTCAGAGAAAAGCAGTCAGTCACTCCCGTCTCCCCGGTCTCTGGCCGCACTCCGTGCTCACCCGGCCTGTGACCGTGCATTTCTATCTCTGGCACCTGACCCCTTGTGGAGTCTCCAAACCCAGCAGATCCCTGTGGTGCACTCCCACACCGCTCCTCCCAGGGAAGAAGGGGAGTCTCCCCGGATCTGCCACTTGTTGGGTCCCTGCTGGAGGAGCAGGGGCCCGACTGTGCCACCGATCAGTTTATGGCAACCCCAAGCTGAGAGCCCGCGCCTCAGCTCTGTCTCTGCAGTCAGCTTCCCTGCTCCAATACCTGGGAGCTCTGCCACACTCAGGGACCCCTGGTCTTTCTGTGACCCCGAGGGTCCTGAGACCACATTGTCCCATGAGGGTTCCACCCCCTGCTTAGCCGCTGGAGCGACGTCCCTCAGCGGAGCAGACTTCTAAAAGTTCCGATTTTTGCTCCGCGGGTCTATCACTTGCCAGAAGCGGCTGACGGAGGCCCCCTCCCCCACTGCCTATCTTCCCGAATATCACCTCGGATTCACTTCTCCTCACGTCCTACCTTCCAGAAAGTGGTCACTTTTCTGTTCAGAGAGTTGCTGCTATTCTTTTCTTCGATCTCCTGCTAAGTTTGTAGGTGTTCAGAATGGTTTGTCCCTATCCAGCTGAATTCCTGAGACCAGAGGAAATCCAGGTCTCCTACTCCTCTGCCATCTTGCTCTGCCGCTCTCATAGCATCACTTTTTTTAAGCGAGAGAATACTTTTATGTTTTGAGAGTGCAAAACAATATCACATTGTATTTTATAAATAAATGTCAGTTATAAAATCAGATCCAGTATAAGCAAGTTGACCTTACAGATACATTTTCAGGATACATATATTGCTATTTAATGTCTTAATATTTCTGAGTCCCTATGAATTTAGAAGGTGTGTAATATCTAATATGTAATATTTTTCAAGGAGGATTTATCTGATGCCCCTCTGTATATGCAGTACCCAGCACCTCATTTTTATAAGACACGTATGAAATTTACTTTAGTGATGATTAATTATATATTCTCACTAAATTATTTGACCCTTTTTTATAGAAATAGAATGCAAGGTTCCAGAAGTAGAAGAATACTTAGTTCCTGAGCCCAGAAAACACAAATATAGAGTTGGAGACCTCTTGAAATTCTCCTGCAGACAAAGACTTAAAAGAGTTGGACCAGACTCAGTTCAGTGTTATCACTTTGGATGGTCCCCTAATCTTCCAACATGTAAAGGTGAATATCTGTCTTACAAATGCTAAAACAAGAATTAGGATTTGGGTATCAACCTTTCCTCCCCCCCTCTTAAATTTCTGTTGGCTTTGAGTGTGTCTATAATCTAGTGCATTAAGCCAGGACATGTGCTGGGGGGTAGATACCTCAGACTTCCTTATTTAAGCAATTAATCTCCAATTGTTTCTTGAAATATGTAGTGGAAGTATGCATAGATACATATATGATGTCTCACACTCTTTTGTTATTTTTCCTTTTGCCTGCAGTTCCACCAATAATATTGGACACTTTGTATAGCATGGGCCTTTCCTCAAGTTTTATTGAGTGTCTAAACAATATTCAAGCAACTTATAGTCAGTTCAATCACATGTATGGCTTAATCAAAGTTAAAACATCTTGATCTAATGCTTGCCTCAAACGATGGCATTTTTTCAAACAGTTTTGATAAAATGTTTCCATGGAATATGAATATTGCTATAATTTACACAACCACATTTATTAATTGGTTTGCATACATCTTAGAATACCTAGATTATTAAACATATTTCCTGGGCTTAAATATTTCCAATACACTAGTTCAGTGTAAGTAATAGAACTGGGAAACATGTTTCTGGTGTAAACACCATTGTTTAAGAAGGCTATAATAAATTATATTATAAATTATACAAAGTAATTTTTAAAAAGTCTCTAATTTATGAATTTTTAAGTTGTAAAATAGATAATTTAACCATTATTCACACAGTATTTCTCTTGTAGAGCAAACAAAACGGTGTCCGCCACCTCCTCAACTCCTCAATGGGGAAGTTAAAGAAACAGACAAAGAAATCTACGAACACAATGATTTGGTGGAATATGTTTGCAATACTAGATTTCTGATGAAGGGTTTTAATAAAATTCAATGCGTTGATGGACAATGGACAGACTTGCCTATGTGTATTGGTAATGTACAAAAATATTCATATTTAAACATAAGTCAACACTCTTTGTATTCATAAACACATAAATTGCATTTTGTAAATAAATATATTTTTGTGAAATTTTCACAGAGGTGGAGAGTACATGTGGAGATATACCTGAACTTCATTATGGCTCTGTTGTTGAGTCTTCTGTCCCTCCCTATCACCATGGAGATTCAGTAGAGTTCAATTGCAAAGAAGAATTTACAATGATTGGACACAAGTCAATTACATGTATTAGTGGAAAGTGGACCCCACTTCCTCAGTGCATCGGTGAGAAGAAACTTCTCAAATTGACAGTCAATGAAATTTAATATTTTTATGGCAAAAACTGTATTTGCAAACATATATTTGAAATTTAGGTATATTCTTGAAAATGTCAGTTCTTAGGGGTACCTGGATGGCTCAGTCGGTAAGCATCCACCTTCTGCTCAGATCATGATCTCAGGGTCCTGGGATTAAGCCCCCACATCAGGCTCCCTGCTCAGCAGGGAGTCTGCTGCTCCCTCTCTCTCTGACCCTCCCCCTGCTCATGCTCTCTCTCACTCTCTTTCAAATAAGTAAATAAAATCTTATTTTAAAATGTCAGTTCTTAAATTACAATGAAGGTAGACATTGCTTATAGCTCATTATATGTCTACAAATTAGCAATAGAATTTTATCAGTCTTTCTGTCCCTGATATTAACACTGTTTATAAGTGTGAAGCTAAATTTTATTTATGGTTATTCATATGATTTAAATATGAGTACTAATGACCAAGAAAATAGAACTATATTTGCAAAAAGACCACTTTTGTTTTTATGTGGCACTCTTGATTTCAGGTCCTGGAAAACAAAGTTACTACCCACTTGTTACATTCCTATAGGAATCTTGCCTCTCTCAAAGTTTCTAACAATTTCCCAATCTGTTTCAAATGCAACAACAAGTTCATGTGCTGAAGGGTGGGTGGGCTGCAGGCCCTCTCAGTCAGTAGGAGAACTCAGTCAAAGGAGACAGTCAAGGTTAGGCTAGGAAACAAATCTGATGGATGGACTTCCCTCTGATTGATGTATGTAAATCATCCTGACCCTTTGGATGACCAAGTCTTTTATGACTAACATGGAAAATATTGGGGGCCCCTTTCATTTTTCCCTCAGAATGAGTTCTTTCCTAGAGTTTTCCTAGGTCTTACATTCAAAGAGAGCCCTGGATGTCCAGTCTTACTTATTCATCATATTTCTAGGCATTAATTGTTCCAAGGAGAAGGTAGGGCTTGGGTTCATGCTCTGTGAGAGCAGAGATTTACTCCTATTTTGTTCATGATGTATTCCCAATACACAAAAGACTGGCAGACCCACAGCAGATATTAAACAGGAGTTTGTTGAATGAATCATAAGTTTTGTTGCTTATTAATCCTTACATTTTTGCTAAACACATTCCCATTAGCAGTATTGTCAGTCCTTCAAGACCAAACTTCAATCTTTGTCCTCTTCTATCTCCACAGATGATCTCCCCTTATTTCATACGGGAGGAAAAACCCAAAGTTATAACGAGCATGAAAATTCTCAACTTTTCACTCTTATTCTAAAATATATGCTTCCATTATTACTCTTCTGATCTCAGAGTTTGCTTTCCAAAGGTTAATCTTCTACCTATATTCAGCTTAAAATAATCCCCTTACAGGTATAATAGACCTTAGTCCAATTTTCTCCTCTCAATGTTTATTTTGTTTTGTTTTGTTTTTAAGATTTTATTTATTTATTTTGACAGAGAGAGAGAGAACACAAGCAGGGGGAGTGGGAGAGGAAGAAGCAGGCTTCCTGCGGAGCAGGGAGCCCGCCTTAGGGCTCCATCCTAGGAGCCCAGGACCATGACCTGAGCCAAAGGCAGACGCTTAACGACTGAGCCACCCAGGCGCCCCTCAGTGTTTATTTTGTACCTCTAACTAGTCTAGCTGTTCACTCTTCCCTGAGTGTTTATTTTCTCCTAATAAACAAAGAAATTCTTTCAGAAACCAATCAATCATAGGACAATGACAACAGCCGCCACCACTCCTTTTGACTATAGATCGTCCTTCAGTTACCATCACCTGAACACCTTGTTTTGTCTCCCTCAACACTGTGGACAAGCCCTAAAAACAGGACTAATTCTCAGCCTCTAGTTTTTTTAATTAGTCTCCTTTGTTTTATTTTTTATTGTATTACAAAATCGTCACTTCTTTGGCTAATCATTAATAAATCATTAACAAAGACCTACATCAACTCATATTTTATCAAATCCACAAAGTACTTTAATCTGCATTGAATTTTTGAAATACGTAGCTATATAGAAAGTTGTTATATTTAACTCAGAGTCAGTAAAAATTTACTATTATGACATTATAATAAGGATGATCTGGTATATAAAATAGCTCTTCAAAGATTGTAAGAGTATAAACAGGAAACAGGTTGTGGCTTTAAGCACCCAACTTCTAATTCCAAGAATCTGTTCCTATTTTTTAGTGATCATGCAAAAGATCTATTTAAGTATTCATATTCTGTATACTACATCTTAGATGTACTTTTCTTATTGTATTACATTGCCTTTATTGAAAAAAATATATTTAAACTAGCAACTTCATATATTCTATTTCCACAGATAAATATGGGACCAAATGTAGTCAGGTGATGACTGCTCAGTATGTAGATCATCCAAAAAAGTGAGCCTCTTACACTTTTCTAATCCCCAAAGTGCAGAATGCATTTATGATGGACATTTTCTCTGAAATTTCAAAGACTGGACACAGGACTTATGTTCATACATAAGAGCCCATCTCATGCAATATGGTCAGGAATAAATTGGTTGGTGGGGTTTATGGGCTCAAATTCTAATTTCATTATACTATTGACTCTAAGCTATTTTTTGTAGTAGTTGCTTTGATTCTTATAATTAGTCTTTTCAAGGGAATATTTTCATTTTATAGCAACTGATGAACTTAAGAAGTGTAAATACAGCTTGACTAGAAAAGAAGCAAATCCATCACGTAAGATTATATTTGACCATAATGAGAAAATAAGTTATACATGCAGAGAAACAATAAAGCAGCAACATTCAACATGCATAAATGGACGATGGGATCCCGAACTAAACTGCACAGGTAAGCTCTCGTTTACAATATTTTCAAAAACTTACTCTATTTCTTCCTAATTTATAAAAGTAGTATCTTTGCGGCTTCTAAAAAAATTTACCTATGTATTACTACACAGAAACTAACCAAAACCCTATTTCTAAATACTAATTGCATCAGTGCATTAGTCCGCTATAAAACAAAACACCCAGAAACTTGGTGGTCTTGAATTAACATCCAGCCAGGTGTCTTGAAGAATTAGTGTTTGGATTTTCTTTGAGGCTGAAGAGAGCACAAAGCTGGCAGCCCTCTGGTTTCCCTGCCCTGAGAAGCACCTCTGTAGCCTCCAGATGTGTGGCAAATCTGAAGTCTGCCCCTCAAGCGAACGTTCCAGGACAAGTAAATTGGCCTTTTTCACAGCAAGACTGAGGGTGTGTTTCAGTTGGCTGTCTGTGTAGTGCCCTGGAGGCGGTGGCCTGCCAGGAATTACCTGCCCCATTGATATAGTCCTGCGGGAGCCAGAAAGGCAAGCCCCTCTGGCCACCAGCGCCAGGAGATCGAGGAGCGTCCCCTATGTGGACCGAGCATGTTGCCAGCTTTGGTGAGGCAGCAGGAGAAGGCAGGGCTGGGCCACACCCGCTGGCTTTTATGGGGCCACAGGAGAGCACTGGGCTGGAGTGCACCTGCCGGGGTTCTCAGGGTGGAGGGCGAGTGTAAAAATGGCACCTGCCACACCTCCGTCGTGGAAAGAGTCCCAACAGGCCCCTGCACCTCAGTGGATGCTTTAAGATTAGCAAATGGCTCTCCTTCTCATAGGTCTAGGTGTTTCTCAAACTGTTCCATTCACTTTGGTCCCCTGGGGGTAGTGAGTGGGTCTGGGTGCCAGCTCCTTAAGAAAAGTATCTCAGGGGGTGCCTGGGTGGCTGGGTTAGGTGTCCGCCTTCCAAACGGGTCATGATCTCAGGGTCCTGGGATCGAGCTCCACATCGGGCTTTCTGCTGAACAGGAAGTCTGCTTCTCCCTCTCCCTCTGCCTGCTCTCTCTCTCTCTCTCTGTCAAATAAATAAATAAAATATTAAAAAAAAAAAAAAAAGTATCTCCGTTCTCTACAGCCCATTGAGTCTCCGGATGTGAGACCCCTTGGTTTTCAAAGCCAGGTGTTGGGGGGGGCTCATCCTTCTTTTGCAGGTCCCAGAGTTTGGGGTGCTGATGTGGGACACAAACCTCTCTCTCCTCAGGGAGAAGCTCTGGATTTGTGAGATCCCACCTGATTGTGTGTAGCCCTGCCAGGGGTGGGACTTTTGTCCCTACTGGGTCTCTGACTCTCCTACCCATCTCGATGTGGCCCTTTTACTGTTTGTTGTGAAGGAGCTATTCAGCTAGTTTTCAGGTCTTTTTTAGAGGAAATTGTTCCATATGTACCTGTGTGTCTCTGGGAGGAGATGAGGTCAGTTTCTTCCTATACATTTGTCCTCACACTAGATTTGTGCACATTGATTTTATACTCTGACACTATACTAAGTTGCATTATTCATTTTAGGTATTATGGTGTAGATCTGTTGCAATTTTCTGTAAGCAATTATGTCACTGAAAATACAAGACTTTATTTTTGCCGGTCCTTTTTTATTTTTATTTTCTTATCTTATCACACTGACTTGGACCTCCAGTAACCTGCTGAAAGGAAGTGATGAGAACATACAACTTTGTCCTATTCCTGATCACTGGCAGAGGATATTCAACATTTTACCACAAGTATAATGTCAATTTAGGATTTTTGTAGATGCCCCTTATCAGTTTAAGGAAATTTCCTTCTATTCTTACTTAACGGAGTGAGAAATTTTGTGATCAAGCAATGTCGAACATTTTCAAATGCTTTTTAAGTATCTCTCGATATGATAATATGACTTTCTTAATTCTGTTAATACAGTGAATTATATATATACATTTTTGGATGTTGAACACATCTCTCCTCCCTAGAGTTAACTCTACTAGGTAGTGACAGGTTATTCTTTCTATATTTTCATGTACTTGATTTGCTGATATATTTTTAAGGGGTTTTACATCTATATTCAGGGGGAATATTAATCTATAGTTACTTTTTCTTTTAATGCCTCTCCCAAGTTTTGTTGTTAGGATTATCATGGCCTCATAAAACGAATTGAGGACTGCTCTCTGCTTCTCTGTTTTCTGAAAGTATAAATGTAATATTATTAGTACACATATTATTATTTTATTATTTGTGTCTTAAATGATTGATAGACTTCACCTGTAAAGTCATCTGATATATTATTTGCTTTTTTGGAAGTTTTTCTTGATGAAGAATTCCGTTTCTTTAATAAGTACTGAAATATTCAGACTTTCTTACTGTCTTTTGTCAATGCAAGGAAGTGGTATTTTTTTAAAGGTTTTATTTATTTATTTGAGAGAGAGAATGAGAGAGAGAGAGAGCACATGAGAGTGGGGAGGGTCAGAGGGAGAAGCAGGCTCCCTGCTGAGCAGGGAGCCCGATGTGGGACTCGATCCTGGGACTCCAGGATCATGACCTGAGCCGAAGGCAGTCGCTTAACCAACTGAGCCACCCAGGCACCCGGAAGTTGTATTTTTGAAGAAATATCTATTTTATCTAATTTATGAAATTGATTGGTATACATTTGTTTCTAATAGTCACTTAATATTCTATTTTCATTTTAATTATATAGTTTCTTTGTTGTTATCACTTCTTTCATTCTTGACATTGATAGTTATTTTTCTCTTTCATCTTTATTATTCTTCCTAGGTTTTCTTTTTTTCTTCAGTTTTATTAATATTTCCAGATAGCCAATTTTAACACTTAATTTTCCTTATTTACTCTCTTTTATTTTTTAACCTTATTAACCACTATTTTTTTGTTTTCTTTTTTCTATTTGTCTTTCTCAATTTTCTCTCCTCTGTGGACAAACTGTTTTTTTCATTCTAGTTACTTTGCTTTTAATTTTATTTTTTCATTTCTTAAGGTAGAAAATTAAAACATGGGTTTAAACCATCCTGCTTTTCAAAGATAAACTCCATTTTTCCTTCTAAGTACCGCTGTAGCAGTCTCAAAATTTTTATATCTCAAAATTTTTACATACATTTCATTTTCATTTAATTCTATGTGAAATGTTTTCTAATATTCCTTGTGATTTCTTCTTTGACCTATCAGTTATTTTGAATTTTGTTTCTTAATTTCCAAATATTTATTTTTTCCTAAATAAAGTTATTCTCTTTTAACAGCTTTTTTGTGGTATGATTGCTATACAAAGAACTGCAAAAAAAAAAAAAATACAGAATAATTTTTAAAACAAAAATAAAAGAAAATACAAATAATTAATTAAAATACAAAAACACAAAGAAACTTTTTTAAAAAGTATAAACAGGTGATTTGCAGAATAGTAATTCTGCCTTTAGGGAAATTTAGTTTTTAGACCAACCTTTAGCAAATATGTATCAGAGGAAGTACAAATTAAGATTATTAGGGTGAAATGGTTAAAGATCAGATACAGAAGAAACTCAATCTTTGACAATGCATTGAAAAAAAATGCCGAGATATTTAAAACAAATAAGAAGAAAAGGTTTTGATTAAATATAAAATACTTCTACACTTAGATGGAAATAGAAAATATTAGTAAGCATGAATGAAGTGTATTCAGTCAAATATTTCTCTGAATTGACTATAAAATCTTGAGTAACTGAAAGGACTTACAAGACTTCCCAGTGTACACTCACATAAGACCTTTAATGAAATAAATGCACGACAGGAGAAAGCAAAATCAAGGAATCATAGAGAGATCCAAAAGCCTCCAGGCACAGCCGTCCAAAGTCTTCCCTCAGTTGAACAAGACATGCTTTGTCTTCAGATTATGAGCTGCCACGATACATGTGCGGTATCTCAGGTCTCTGGGAGCTCAAACACGAGTTTACAGAGGAATCTTGTGCCCCTTGCTGGTCATGCAACTGAAGCCAGGCTGTCTGATCTGTTCAACAGGGTGCATTTTGGTAACCTATCTATCTCTTAACAGTGTAGGCAAGCTAGTAAACAGTACCTCCAGAGAGTTTTGAACTTTAAACAACACACTGTAAATATTAGTGACCATATCTAATTCCTATGTTAGCCAAGAATCTGTATCAGATAATTGATCATTAACTACATGTAATTCTTCCTCTGACTAATTAGTTTCCATTCCACACCTAGTGAGGGTTTAAATCCAATCACAATACATTTGATTATGGATATCTGTAAACAAAATCCTGATATCAGTATTTATTTAGTGCCTCTTACTGAGTGAACAACTCAGAACATCCTAATGGTTAGAAACCATTAAAATAAGTTTTACATAAATTAAGCAAGATTTGTCACAGAAAGAATAAAAGGAAGATACTACGAGCAACATGGTGAGAATATAAACCACATGTGATATATTAAAGTGCTCTACAAGCCGAAGAGTGTAACATGTTTAAATATAGAACATAATGTCATTATTTGATCATTAATGATACATTATTATTGAGTTTTGTTTAATTGTCTTTTTAATATGTTTAACTTATGATTTTTAATCAAGAAATCTAAATTTTAATATTTTTAGAAGTTCGAACGCAGTCATGCCCCCCTCCACCTCAGATTCCCAATGCTCAAAATATGGCAACGACGGTGAATTATCAGGATGGAGAAAAAGTATCTGTTGTCTGTCAAGACAATTATATACTTCAGGATGCAGAAGAAATTGTGTGCAAAGATGGAAGATGGCAGTCAATACCACGCTGTGTTGGTCAGTACTGCATAACTTGCTTCATAACATTCTTTCAAATGAGCTTAATAAGCCCCTGTGCTTTGCGAAAAGGAACAAGATGAAGACCTTTCTCTATACCTATTTCACTTTACCTTGAAACAGTAAATTACAAACTAAGTATACAAATCAATCAGCATTCTTTCACTTCTACTGTGAAATGAACAGACAAAAACTTCAGGTTATTGTGCAAATACCAGAGAAAATTTCTGTTTGTGTCTATTTTACTCCTCATGATGAACAGGACAAGAATGAAGGGGCATAGTGAACAAGTAGATAATAGCATAGATTTTATGGAGACATATATGCTTGCAAGTTTAAATGTTTTTCAGTTTTTCATTAATTTAATTTGTTCAAATTATCCTTATTTTAAAATCCCAAATGGCATTTGATTGCATTTTCGAATTTAAACATTGTATCTATACTTGACCCTTTGATCTCTGTTCTTCATTTAGAAAAACTTGCGTGTCCTCAACCACCTCGTATAGAACATGGAACCATTAAATCATGTGAATTTTCAGAAGAAATAGAAGGATCATTGAAACCTAAGCTTTACCCACATGGCAGCAAGTTAAATTACACTTGTGAGGATGGTTTCAGGATATCTGAAAAAGATGAGATAACATGCCAGATGGGAAAATGGAGTTCTCTACCCCGGTGTGTAGGTGAGGACAGTATGCAAACTAAAATTCTAGTTTCAATTTTCAAAACAATCCATTAAATATAATTGTCATCAAAGTCATGAGAAAGAATCCTTTAGGTTTCTAAATATATAAAATTTAAAATATATAAAATTTATATCTAAATATATAAAATCATTTATATATTTATGTATTTTACCAAACAATTTTTGCATAATCAAATCTTTCCCATTTTTGTTAATTTTTTTGATTCATTATAGAATCACTTTTAATGCTGGCAGTTGTTTAATTAAAACTAGATGTGTAGTGCAGTTAAACCTACCTATTTATATAAGTATGACTATTCATATTCCTACCTATTTATATAAGTTGTACTGTTAGCTTTGCCATCAGTTTTGTTTTGTTTTTCTTATCATTTTCTTCCTGATTTCTTACAATATATGGTACTTAAGATGATTAATTCTCAATGCCCTTCTTTCTATTATTCACTATATTGGTTTAAGAAGCACTGATAGTCTCTTTCATAAATACATTGACATTTTTCTTTTTTATTTTTTTATTATTATTTTTAAGTTTTCACTTAAATTCCAGTTAGTCAACATACAGTGTAAGATTAGTTTCAGGTGTACAATATAGTGATTCAGCAATTCCATACAACACCCAGTGCTCATCACAAGTGCCCTCCTTAATCCCCATCTCCTATTTCACCCATCCCCCCACCCACTTCCCCTCTGGTAACCATCAGTTTGTTCTCTATACTTAAGAGTCTAATTCTTGGTCTGCCTCTCTCTCTCTTTTTTCCCCTCCGTTCATTTGTTTTCTTTCTTAAATTCCACATATGAGTGAAATCATATGGTATTTGTCTTTCTCTGATTTATTTTACTTAACATTATACTCTCTAGCTCCATCCATGTCATTGCAATTGGCAAGATTACATTCTTTTTATGGCTGAGTAATATACATGCTACCTTTTCTTTATCCATTCATCTATCAAGGGACATTTGGGCTGCTTCCATATCTTGGCTATTGTAAATAAGGCTGCTATAAATATCAGGGTACATGTATCCCTTTGAATTAGTATTTTTGTATACTTTGAGAAAATACCTAGTGGTGCAATTGCTGGTTCATAGGGTAGCTCTATTTTTAACTTTTTGAGGAATCTCCATACTGTTCTCCAGAGTGGCTGCATCAGTTTGCATTCCCACCAACGGTGCAAGAGGGTTCCCCTTTCTCCACATCCTTACCAGCACCGGTTATTTCTTGTGGGTTTTTGTATTTTATTTTAGCCATTTTGACAGGTGTGAAGTGGTATCTCATTGTGGCTTTGATTTGTATTTCCCTAATGATGAGTGATGTTGAGCATCTTTTCATACATGTTGGCCATCTGTAGTCTTCTTTGGAAAAATGTACATTCATGTCTTCTGCCCATTTTTAATTGGATTATTCACTTTCCAGGTGCTCAGTTTTATAAGTTCTTTCTATATTTTGGATACTAACCCTTTATCAGATATGTCATTTGCAAATATCTTCGCCTTTTAGTTTTGCTAATTGCTTCCTTCATTGTTCAGAAGTTTTTTTTAATTTTTTTTGTGATGTTAATCACCATACATTATATTATTAGTTTTTGATGTAGTGTTCCATGATTATTGTTTGTGCATTACACCCAGTGCTCCATGCAGAACGTGCCCTCTTTAATACCCATCACCAGGCTAATGCATCCTCCCACCCCCTTCCCCTCTAGAACCCTCAATTTGTTTTTCAGAGTCCGTCATCTCTCATGGTTCAACTCCCCCTTCGATTTCCCCCCATTCATTCTTCCCCTCCTGCTATCGTCTTCTTCTTTTTTTTTTTCCTTAACATATATTGAATTATTTGTTTCAGAGGTACAGATCTGTGATGCAACAGTCTTGCACAGTTCACAGCACTCACCATAGCACATACCCTCCCCAGTGTCTATCACCCAGCCACCCCATCCCTCCCACCCCCCCACCACTCCAGCAACCCTTAGTTTGTTTCCTGAGATTAAGAATTCCTCATATCAGTGAGGTCATATGATACATGTCTTTCTCTGATTGACTTATTTCGCTCAGCATAACACCCTCCAGTTCCATCCATATTGTTGCAAATGGCAAGATCACATTCTTTTTTATGGCTGCATAATATTCCATTGTATATATATACCACCTCTTCTTTATCCATTCATCTGTCGATGGACATCTTGGCTCTTCCCACAGTTTAGCTATTGTGGACATTGCTGCTATAAACATTGGAGTACACGTACCCCTTTGAATTGCTACATTTGTATCTTTGGGGTAAATACCCAGTACTACAATTGCTGGATCGTATGGTGGCTCTATTTTCAACTTTTTGAGGAACCCACATACTGTTTTCCAGAGTGGTTGAACCAGCTTGCATTCCCACCAAAAGTGTAGGAGGGTTCCCTTATTTCCACATCCCCGCCAACATCTGTCGGTTCCTGAATTGTTAATTTTAGCCATTCTGACTGGTGTGAAGTGGTATCTCAATGAGGTTTTGATTTGGATTTCCCTTTGGCCAAGAGATGCTGAGCACTTTTTCATGTGTCTGTTGGCCATTTGGATGTCTTCTTTGGAAAAATGTCTGTTCATGTCTTCGGCCCATTTCTTGATTGGATCATTTGTTCTTTGGGTGTTGAGTTTGATAAGTTCTTTATAGATTTTGGATATTAGCCCTTTAACTGATATGTCATTTGCAAATGTCTTCTCCCATTCTGTCGGTTGTCTTTTGGTTTTGTTGACTGTTTCTTTTGCTGTGCAAAAGCTTTTTATCCTGATGAAGTCCCAATAGTTCATTTTTGCCCTTGCTTCCCTTCCCTTGGCCATGTTTCTAGGAAGAAGTTGCTGCGGCTGAGGTCAAAGAGGTTGCTGCCTGTGTTCTCCTTTAGGATTTTGATGGACTCCTGTCTCACATTGAGGTCTTGCAACCATTTTGAGTCTATTTTTGTGTGTGGTGTAAGGAAATGGTCCAGTTTCATTCTCTGCATGTGGCTGTCAATTTTCCCAACACCATTTGTTGAAGAGACTGTCTTTTTTCCATTGGACATTCTTTCTTGCTTTGTCAAAGATTAGTTGACCATAGAGTTGAGGGTCCATTTCTGGGCTCTCTATTCTGTTCCATTGATCTATGTGTCTGTTATTGTGCCACTACCATACAGTCTTGCTGATGACAGCTTTGTAATAGAGCTGGAAGTCCAGAATTGTGATGACACCAGCTTTGCTTTGCTTTTTCAACATTCCTCTGGTTATTCGAGGTCTTTTCTGGTTCCATACAAATTTTAGGATTATTTGTTCCATTTCTTTGAAAAAAGTGCATGGTATTTTGACAGGGATTGCACTAAATGTGTATATTGCTCTAGGTAGCATTGACATCTTCACAATATTTCTTCTTCCAATCCATGAGCATGGAACGTTTTTCCATTTCTTTGTGTCTTCCTCAATTTCTTTCATGAGTATTCTATAGTTTTCTGAGTACAGATCCTTTGCCAATTTGGTTAGATTTATTCCTAGGTATCTTATGGTTTTGGGTGCAATTGTAAATGGGATCGACTCCTTAATTTCTCTTTCTTCTGTTTTGTTGTTGGTGTATAGGAATGCCACTGATTTCTGTGCATTGATTTTATATCCTGCCACTTGACTGAATTCCTTTATGAGTTCTAGCAGTTTGGGGGTGGAGTCTTTTGGGTTTTCCACATGAAGTATCATATCATCTGCAAAGAGTGAGAGTTTGACTTCTTCTTTGCCGATTTGGATGCCTTTGATTTTTTTTTCTTGTCTGATTGCTGTGGTTAGGACTTCAAGTACTATGTTGAATAGCAGTGGTGATAGTGGACATCCCTGCCACATTCCTGACCTTAGGGGGAAAGCTCTCAGTTTTTCCCCATTGAGAATGATATTCGCTGTGGGTTTTTCTTAGATGGCTTTTATGATATTGAGGTATGTACCCTCTATGCCTATACTCTGAAGAGTTTTGATCAAGAAAGGATGCTGTACTTTGTAAAATGCTTTTTCGGCATCTATGGAGAGAATCATATGATTCTTGTTCTTTCTCTTGTTAATGTATTGTATCACGTTGATTGATTTGTGGATGTTGAACCAACCTTGCAGCCCAGGGATCAATCCCACTTGGTCGTGGTGAATAATCCTTTTAATGTACTGTTGGATCCCATTGGCTAGTATTTTGGTGAGAATTTTTGCATCCATGTTCATCAAGGATATTGGTCTGTAATTCTCCCTTTTGATGGGGTCTTTGTCTGGTTTGGGGATTAAGGTAATGATGGCCTCATAAAATGAGTTTGGAAGTTTTCCTTCCATTTCTATTTTTTGGAACACTTTCAGAAGAATAGGTATTAATTCTTCTTTAAATGTTTGGTAGAATTCCCATGGGAAGCCATCTGGCCCTGGGCTTTTGTTTGTTGGGAGATTTTTGATGACTGCTTCAATTTCTTTAGTGGTTGTATGTCTGTTCTGGTTTTCTGTTTTTTCCTGGTTCAGTTTTGGTAGTTGATTCATCTCTAGGAATGCATCCATTTCTTCCAGGTTATCTAATTTGCTGGCATAGAGTTGCTCATAATATGTTCTTATAATTGTTTGTATTTCTTTAGTGTTGGTTGTGATGTCTCCTCTTTCATTCATGATTTTGTTGATTGGGTCATTTCTATATTCTTTTTGTTAAGTCTGGCCAGGGGTTTATCAATCTTGTTAATTCTTTCCAAGAACCAGCTCCTAGTTTCGTTGATCTGTTCTACTGTTCTTTTGGTTTCTATTTCATTGATTTCTGCTCTGATCTTTTTTATTTCTCTTCTCCTGCTGGGTTTAGGCTTTATTTGCTGTTTTTTCTCCAGCTCCTTTAGGTGTAGGGTTAGGTTGTGTATTTGAGACCTTTCTTGTTTCTTGAGAAAGGCTTGTATTGTTATATACTTTCTTCTTAGGACTGCCTTTGCTGCAGCCCAAAGATTTTGAACAATTGTGTTTTCATTTTCATTGGTTTCCATGAATTTCTTTAATTCTTCTTTAATTTCCTGGTTGACCCATTCATTCTTCAGTAGGATGCTCTTTAGTCTCCATGTATTTGAGTTCTTTCTGACTTTCCTCTTATGACTGAGTTCTAGTTTCAAAGCATTGTGGTCCAAAAATAGGCAGAGAATGATCCCAATCTTTTGGTACCAGTTGAGACCTGATTTGTGACCTAGGATGTGATCTATTCTGGAGAATGTTCCATGGGCACTAGGAGAAGAATGTGTATTCCGTTGCTTTGGGATGGAATGTTCTGAATATGTCTGTGAAGTCCATTTGGTCCAGTATGTCATTTAAAGTCTTCATTTCCTTGTTGATCTTTTGCATAGATGATCTGTCCATTTCAGTGACGGGGGTGTTAAAGTCCCCCACTATTATTGTACTGTTGTCAGTGTGTTTCTTTTTGTTAATTGGCTTATATAATTGGCTGCTCCCATGTTAGGGGCATAGATACTTACAATTGTTAGATCTTCTTGTTGGATAGACCCTTTAGGTAGGATATAGTGTCCTTCCTCATCTCTTATTACAGTCTTTGGTTTAAAATCTAATTTGTCTGATCTAAGGATTGCCACCCCAGCTTTCTTTGGGTGTCCATTAGCATCGTAAATGGATTTCCACCCCCTCACTTTCAATCTGGGGGTGTCTTTGGGCCTAAAATGAGTCTCTGGCAGACTGCATATTGATGGGTCTTGTTTTTTAATCCAATCTGATAGCCTGTGTCTTTTGATTGGGGCATTTAGCCCGTTTACATTCAGGGTAACTATTGAAAGATATGAATTTAGTGCCACTGTATTGCCTGTAAGGTGACTGTTACTGTATATTGTCTGTGTTCCTTTCTGGTCTATGTGGCTTTTAGGCTCTCTCTTTGCTTTGAGGACCCCTTTCAATATTTCTTGTAGGGCTGGTTTCGTGTTTGCAAATTCCTTTAGTTTCTGTTTGTCCTGGAAGATTTTTATCTCTCCTTCTATTTTCAATGACAGCCTAGCTGGATAGAGTATTCTAGGCTGCATATTTTTCTCATTTAGTGCTCTGAATATATCATGCCAGTCCTTTCTGGCCTGCCAGGTCTCTGTGGATAGGTCTGTTGCCAATCTAATGTTTCTACCATTGTATGTTACAGATCTCTTCTCCCAAGCTGCTTTCAGGATTTTCTCTTTGTCTCTAAGACTCGTAAGTTTTACTATTAGATGTCCGGGTGTTGACCTATTTTTATTGATTTTGAGAGGGGTTCTCTGTGCCTCCTGGATTTTGATGCCTGTTTCCTTCCCCAAATTAGGGAAGTTCTTTGCTATAATTTGCTCCAATATACCTTCTGCTCCTCTCTCTCTTTCTTCTTCTTCTGAGATCCCAATTATTCTAATGTGTTTTGTCTTATGGTATCGCTTATCTCTCGAATTCTGCCCTCGTGATCCAGTAGTTGTTTATCTCTCTTTTTCTCAGCTTCTTGATTTTCCATCATTTGGTCTTCTATATCACTGATTCTCTCTTCTGCCTCATTTATCCTAGCAGTTAGTGCCCCCATTTTTATTGCACCTCATTAATAGCCTTTTTGATTTTAGCTTGGTTAGATTTTAGTTCTTTTCTTTCTCCAGGAAGGGTTTCTCTAATAACTTCTGTGCTTTTTTCGAGCCCAGCTAGAATCTTTAAAATCATGATTCTGAACTCTAGGTCCAACATCGTACTAATGTCCATATTGAGTAGGTCCCTGGCAGTCGGTACTACCTCTTGTTCTTTTTTTGAGGTGATTTTTTCCATATTGTCATTTTGTTCAGAGGAGAATAGATGAGTGAGAGAACAAAATGCTAACAGGTAACAGTGTCCCCAGAAAATATACTCTAAACAAATCAGAAAAGACCTGAAACCAGGGGAAAAGAAAGGGAAAGAGAGAGAAAAGAAAAAGAAAAAAAAAGAAAAAGAAGAAGATAAAAACAAACGAAAACAGAACAAAACAAAAAAAACAGAATATGATAAAATATGATCAGGCTGGTGTATAGATCGGTGCCACACACTAGATTTTGGGTGTATTTTGGTCTGTTAGATGAAAGTGCCTCCCAAATTTTTAAAGAAAGAAAAACTTATATATGTGCAAAAATAAGGGTTGATATGATGAAGGGATGGAATATGACTGTAAAGATGAAAGTTATAAAAAATATTAAAGAAGGAATTGATAAGATAAGAAGTTGTTTGGAAAAAGAAAGAAGAGCATTTAAAAAAAATGGGGGGAGAGAATGTGATCAGGCAGGAGACTAGAACAAAGCCATACACTAAAGATTTAGGGTATATTTTGATCTGTTAGAAGAAACTATATCTCAAACGTTTAAAAGAGAGAACAACATATATATATGCCAAAAATAAGGGTAACTACTATGAAAGGATAGAATATGACTCTAAAAATGAAAAATAAAAATGTTTTTTAAAAAAGGGATTGATAAGATGTTGGTTGAAAAAGGGAAAAAGAAAAATTAAAAAAAAAAGACAGTTAAAAAATTAACTTGGAAAGACTAAAGAATCATGGTAAAAAAGCCATGGATTCTATGTGCAGTATTCCCCTAGCTCTCGAGTTCTGCTGTTCTCATTGATCGGTAAACTTGGTCTTGGCTGGCTGTCCTTGCTGATCTTCTGGGGGAGGGGCCTGTTGCCATGGTTCCCAAATGTCTTTGCTGGAGGTGGAATTGCCCCACTCTTGCCCAGTCCGGGCTAAGTAATCTGCTCGGGTTTGCTCTCAGGAGCTTTTGTTCCCTGCAAAGTCTCCATACAGCTTTGGAGGCTGATAGTGAAAATGGCGGCCTCCCAATCTCTGCCCCAGAGGAGCCGAGAACTCGGGGCCCCGCTCCTCAGTGAGCCCTCAGAGAAAAGCAGTCAGTCACTCCCGTCTACCCAGTCTCCAGCCACACCCGTGCTCACCTGGCCTGTGACTGAGCATTTCTATCTCTGGCACCCAACCCCGTGTGGAGTCTCCAAACCCAGCAGATCCCTGTAGTGTGCTCCTGCACCTCTCCTCCCAGGGGAAGAAGGGGAGTCTCCCCGGATCTGCCACTTGTTGGGTCCCTGCTGGAGGAGCAGTGGCCCGACTGTGCCGGGGATCACGGTATATGGCAACCCCGAGCTGAGAGCCCACTCCTCGGCTCTATCTCTGCAGCCAGCTTCCCCGCTCCGATACCTGGGAGCTCTACCACACTCAGGGACCCCTGGTCTTTCTGTGACCCCGAGGGTCCTGAGACCACACTGTCCCGCAAGGGTTCCACCCCCCGCTTAGCCACTGGAGTGACATCCCTCAGCGGAGCAGACTTCTAAATGTTCTGATTTTGTGCTCCGCGGCTCTATCACTTGCCAGAAGCGGCTGACGGAGGCCCCTCCCCCGCCGTCTATCCTCCCGAATATCACCTCAGATTCACTTCTCTGCATGTCCTACCTTCCAGAAAGTGGTCGCTTTTCTGTTCAGAGAGTTGTTGCTATTCTTTTCTTTGATCTCCTGTTGAGTTCGTAGGTGTTCAGAATGGTTTGATCCCTATCCAGCTGAATTCCTGAGACCTGAGGAAATCCAGGTCTCCTACTCCTCTGCCATCTTGCTCCTGTTCAGAAACTTTTTATTTTGATGTAGTCCCAGTAGTTTATTTTTCCTTTTATTTCCCTTGCCTCTGGAGACATATCTAGAGGGAATTTGCTACAGCTGATAATATATTGACATTTTTGGTTTCAAGCTCTTGCTTTGGTTGCCAGCTGGACACATCAGAATGGTGCTATTAGGAAGCACTTGTGCACCTTCTCTGCTATGACTGTAGCTCCTGTGTTATCATTCCTTTTCAAATAATATTGCCAAATATGGCATCCAGTACATAAAACTAAATTTCAGAGTTCATAAAACATGGAGTCATTCTTTCTTTCTTTCTTTCTTTTTTTTTTTAGGGCTTCCTTGTGCACCACCAGAATATGTGGTTCTACATAGTATTCCACCTCGCAAATCAGACACTTACCAGTATGGAGAAGAAATAGTGTATGAATGTGTCGAAGGTTTTGGGATTAATGGATCTGCATCTATAAAATGTTTAGGAGGAAAATGGTCCCATCCACCAAAATGCATAAGTATAGTGCATTTAATTTTACTCTAAGGTTGATCAATATTCTTAATTCAGAGGATAAATGGTACAAATATGAAACCAGACAGTAATTCTAGAATTTAACAAGGTATCTCTGGAAAGTTGTGGAGTCTGGTAGAGAACTAATAACCCTAGGAATAATAAAAGTGTGACAGCATGAGCCCAAATTATTTCACTTTCATGTTGCTTTGTGTGCACATTCAACAACCTCTGATAAATGTCCTCAGAGTCCTCATCTCCATTCCTGGACCACAGCTGGTCCCTGCTCAGTGATCTCATCATTATTCAATTTACTGTTAGTTTATCAGTTATCTCCTTATAAGTATACAGTTTTCTAAGATATTTGACATAATTAAAAGTAACAGATTTTGACAGAAGCAAAAAATACAAATACATACATAATGTAGGTGGCTTGTATGGGCAAAAAAGAATTTGAATGGAAGAAGTGTGATATCAAGCATTACATGTATCCCTATGTTTTCAGGCTTCCAACATCATCATCCCCACCTTTTACTTTTGATAAACATAGGACTACTCAATATAATTAAATCAGAAGACTTCTAACACATTTTTTCAACTTATAACAGTGCTCATTGGTTTGATGTGTACCTATTACTCTACATTATAGTTATTGGTCAGTATGTATTTTAAAAGATTTACTGAACAAGTACATATTCTTTTCTTTCAGAAACAGACTGTTTTGGCTTACCCGATTTTGGTAATGCCATACCCATAGGCCCAATGAAGGAATCATATAAGTCAGAAGAAAAAGTGACTTATAAATGTCCAAAATATTACGAATTGGATGGACCCAATTTTGTACAGTGTATTAAGAGCCAATGGATAGGAAAGCCAACATGCAAAGGTACTTCAATAAAATTTTAGAATCTATTTATCAAAATGCCTTAAGTAATATAATATAGAATTCCCTCTAACATCATTTAAACAATGGACATAGATTATTTTTTAGGCCAGGTCAAAGAAGGTTTATACTTTAACATAAAGGGATGAAATGGTGTACTCAGTTGTTAATCTTAAAGCCCAACGGTTCTCAAACTATGGTCTCTGGAATAACAGCATCAGCATCTTCTGGGAAATTGTTAGAAATGCAAATGTAAATTCACTGGCTCACTCAGACCTGTTGAGTCAAAAACTCTGAGGCTGCAACCCTGAAATTGTCTTAACAATTTCCAAGGGATTTGATGTATACTCCAGTTTAGGAACCATAGCCAGAGGCTATTACCTTTACATCCACCTGAATCTCACTGGTGAATTATACATTACTCATTGAAATGTCTTTAAGAATTTGCAAAAAAAAGGGGGGGGGGGGGCACCTGGGTGGCTCAGTTGGTTAAGCGACTGCCTTCAGCTCAGGTCATGATCCCAGGGTCCTGGGATCGAGCCCCACATCAGGCTCCCTGCTCAGTGGGAAGCCTGCTTCTCCCTCTCCCACTCCCCCTGCTTGTATTCCCTCTCTCGCTGTCTCTCTCTCTCTGTCAATTAAATAAATAAATTAAATCTTTAAAAAAAATTTGCAAAAAAAATTATTAAAGAGTGTTCTTATAAATTATACATTTATTGTTCTGTTATTTTTCCACATCTCCTGTTTGGATCCTCAGTTAATCATCTTTCCTTCAACTATAGTATTCTTCAAAGTATGTTAATTCTTCATTTATTCTCTAAGAAAGTGCATACTGTGTTTATTTTTCTAAGGTCCTAAAATTACATTCATAAACAGGATGATTGTAAGCCAAAATCTGACATCAAATAATCTTTTTTTATTATTGTCTTGTGGTTTATAAGTTTATATTGAATTTATGTAATTTGTAATATTGATTTTACTAAAAAAGGGAAATGTCCAGAAAAACTCTCATTTTCAAAGAAGCTTAAATCTTATCAAAAGATACTGCTTTATCTCTCTTTCTTCAATCCTATATGTAAATTTCTTAAAATTAACTCTCTTTCATGACAGATGAACTGTTGATTTTAAATCCCCCTTCAGATATATTTGGAATCCTGTTCGTTGATTTGCTACTCAAAATGATCATTATGTTAGAGATGCTACTTTTTTCTTTCTATTCAGATATTTCCTGTGAGAATCCACCCAAAGTGAAAAATGCTATTATACTAAGTGAGAAGCCTACTTATCTACCTGGTCAGAGCGCCCGTTATGAATGCATCAAACCTTTTGAACTGTTTGGGGAAGTAGAAGTAATATGTTTAAATGGGACCTGGACACAACCCCCTCAGTGTGCAGGTAAAGTATCTTATTTCCCCTCAAATTTTAGAGAATATATTAAGGACTGGATATGTCAATATAAATATATAATGACATAGTTCTTATGGAATCTTTTTTTTATCTCAAATAAAATGATGGTGCTTAAAATCCAATTTTTTCTTTTTGTGGACTGCATAGTGATATCTATTTATTTTATGAAAGAATTGGCCAGATTAGGACAGTTGGAATCATGGAAAATTCTCTTTTTTTTTAATTTTTATTTTTAGAGAGAGAGAGTGTGAGCATGAGTGCGAGCAGTGGGGGGAGGGGCAGAGGGAAGGGAGAGAGAGAATCTTTAGCAGACACCACACTGAGCATGGAGCCTGCTGTGGGGATCGATCTCACAACCCTGAGATCATGACCTGAGCAGAAATCAAGAGTCAGACATTTAATCGACTGAGCCACCAGGCACCCAGATCTTAAGCATTAAGATACTTAGTTATTTCCTGAGGAATAAATGTATTAAAGATATGGGGGGGGGGGGCTGAGTGGCTCAGTCAGAGCAGAACCTGCTTCCCCCTCTGTCTGCTGCTCCCCCTGCTTGTGCTCTCTCTCTCTCTCTGACAAATAAATAAAATCTTTTTTTTTAAATGATATACTGAGGACATTTGACAGCTCTATGAAATTTCACTTTGAGACACACAATCAACAACTGGGGCATGTTCATAGAATCTGATATAAATTTGGGCTTCTTCAGCATGTGGACTATATAAAGGTAAGTTACTAGCTGAGCTCAACCAGAGAATTAGTGTATATAGAAAAAAAGTCTGAGAACTTGGTCATAGGACACTCCAGTAATTAGAGTTTAGGAAATAAGAGGACCCAACAAAGGAGATATTATAGCTGCTTGTTTGTCAAATCAGCTTTTGCCCGGCATATATATTTTCCAATCTTTTACTTTGAGCCCACCTGTTTTCATGTTGAAGTTAGTTTCTTTTAGTTGCCATATAGTCCGCTCTTGTTTATGTATCCATTCTGCCATTTTCAGTCTTTTAACTGAAATATTTAAGCCACTTACACTTAAAATAATTATTGATAGATTAGGGGCTGTGTCAGCCATTTTATTATTTGTCTTCCATTTCTTTCCTCTATTTCTCACTCCCATTCTTTTTTGGCTGTGCCTGCGGACTTTTGGAACATTTTAAAATAATTTTATTTTGATATGTCTTTGTTGTTTTGGAGCATTTCTCTTTGTATAGCTTTATCCGTGGTTGCTCAAGGTATTAAGATGCACATAATGCTTGTCACCTTCCCCCCACCCTCGTTTTGACATTTTACCACTTCAGGTGAAATGAGGAAACCTTACTTCCACTTAGGTCCATTCACCCTTCCACATTTTATTTTATTTTATTTATTATTTATTTATTGATAGAAAGAGAGAGAGAGAGTGAGTGGAGTGGCAGAAGGAGAGGGAGAGAGAAAATCTTAAGCAGACTCCACACCCAGTTTGGAGCCTGACACAGGGCTCAGTCTCACAACCCTGAGATCATGACCTGAGCTAAAGTCAAGAGTGGACACTTAACCAACTGACTGAGCCTCCCAGGCGCCCCTACCTTCCCCACATTTCAAACATATGTTTCTTAAGTATTTCTTCTACATATACTGAACACCATATCAAATGATATAATGTTTCACAAACATCAAACATAACAAACTCCTTAGGAAAAAAGAGTCCATTATATTTACCCTTATTTTTTCAGTCCATTGTTTGTTTGTTTTTTTCCTTCATGAAGTCTCAATCCTCTCTCTGTTATCTTTTCCCTGATATTTGAAGAATTCCTTTAGCAATCCTTTAAAGATAGATAGATCTGCTGGAGATAAATGTTCTGTTTTCCTTTGTCTCAGAATATCTTCTTTTCTCCCTTAAACGCTAGAGGATAGAATCACGGTATATAGCACTCAGGGCTGACGGTTCTTTTCTTCCAGCACTTGAAAAATGTTGTCACTTCTTTCTGGCTTGATGGTCACAGATGAGAACCCCACTAACATTTGAATCCTTTTGCCCTTAGAGGTTTGCATAATTTCTATGTAGCTGCTTTTGAGATTTTTTTCTTTCTCTTTAGCTTTCCTCAGTTGAATGTGGCTTATCTTGGCATGAATTTCTTTGGGTTTGTCCTGTTTGGCTTTTTCAATATGAATGTTTATGCCTTGTGCCCAATTTGGGAAATTTTCAGTCAGTATTTTTAGAAGTTTTTTTGGTTTTGTTTTTAGTCTATTTTCAAAGTGAGTAATTTGTATTCTGTATGCAAGTTTATTTATCCTTCTGTCATCTGTAATCCGTGATTGAGCCCATCCAGTGAGGTTTTTGTTTTAAATTCCATTATTATATTTTTTAGTTCTATAATTCCCACTGGAATTTTAAAAACCATCGTCAAATAATTCCAGTATCTGTGTCAAAGACGTGTTGTGATCTGTTGATTGTCTTTTCTCTTTTGAGATTTTCCTGGTCCTTGGTATGATGAGTGATTTCCAATTGTGTTCTAGACATTTCGGGTGTTGTGTTAAGATTCTGGATTTTATTGAAATCTCTTATTTACCAGGCCTCCACTACTGCAGAGTGCAAGTCCAGGCTTCCCACTTGGCCTCCACTGACACCATGGAAAGGGGAGAGGTGTCTTGTTTCCTGACTGTGGATAGAAGTCTAGGTCCCACCCTTGACCTCTGTTGATCACTGTTGGTCTCTGATCAACGTGGGGAGAGAGTTGGTCAAGGTTTCTTCTGTTTTTCAGGAGTAATTCAACTATTGTAAAAAGAAATATTTCTGTCTTCCTAGAATACTCCTTTCCTGAGCCTTTGGCTAACGAGAGCAGACAATTCTTGGAACTTTTTTTTTTCCCTGAACTTGATATCATTTCTGGGTTCCAGTCTTCTTCAGTGCCCAGTCCAGGATCCACAGGAGGCAACATGAAAACCCAAACAACTCACTGCAGTATAATTCCTTGAATACCAAGCCTCTGATCAGATCGACGTCTTCTCTACATCCTTCACCATCTCTTTTGTTGGTTTTTATATTTTTAGTCATACTGAGAAGGAATAAGCAGAAAGGTCTCTACCTCATCATGTCCAGAACAGGAAGCCAGCAATTCTCTTTCCCATTATACAAATGTGTGATTCTTTGACTTTAATTAAAGAAGTTGATGTTCCCTTTATAAAGTAAATGAAAATCAATAAGCAATAACTAGAGATCCAATAGACACTGCAGTATGTTGTATGTAACAAGAAAGTTTCTTTGTTTCCATTAGCTATCCATCTGTCCAGTATTTATTCAGTAAGAAAAACATTTTTTAACACCAGAATACATAAAGCAGATATATTTGTTAATGCTTCATGTGTGCTTTCATGTGGGATAAAAGGAAAGCCTTAGAATTGTAATTCTCAGTTTAAGTGATTAAAATTTCTTCAGTGGGGGTGCGTGGGTGGCTCAGTTGGCTAAGCGTCTGCCTTTGGCTCAGGTCATGATCCCAGGGCTCTCTGCTCAGCGGGGAATCTGCTTCTCCCTTTGCCTCTCCCTCTGGGCTTGTGCTCTCTCTCTCGCTGACTCTCTCTCTCTCAAATAAATAAGTATTTATTTATTTGTCAGAGAGAGAGAGGGAGAGCACAAGCAGGGGAAGCATCAGGCAGAAGGAGAAGCAGGCTCCCTGCTGAGCAAGGAGCACAATGTGGGACTCGATCCCAGGACCCCGGGATCATGACCCGAGCTGAAAGCAGATGCTTAACTGACTAAGCCACCCAGGCGTCCCAAATAAAATCTTTAAAAAATAAAATAAAATAAAATTTCTTCAGTGAATCCTTTCTGTCCACAGAAATCACAGGTCTTGATATTGAGTATTGTGCTATATTTTTATTTGATTTATTTTAACCTGTTTTTCTTTGGTTTTTCAATAAATCAAATAAATATTTTTTTTTTTTAGATCCTAAAGGAAAATGTGGGCCTCCTCCACCTATTGACAATGGAGACATTACCTCATTCCCATCATCAACATATGCTCCGGGATCATCAGTAGAGTACAAATGCCAGTCCTTCTATGTACTTCAGGGACACAAGACCATAAGATGTAGAAATGGACAGTGGTCATCACCACCAAAATGCTTAGGTAAATATTTCAATATTCTCATGGGTCCTGGGAAAATCAGTATAATAGGTGTTTTGTTGTTATTAATATAATGTTCATGGATTAACAAACATTTGTTGAATGCTGACTACCAAATACTAATGTGTGAAGAAGAAAAAGTTGGGGAAAAAAAGTTCTTGTTCTAGCAAAATATCCTTAAGTGAAAGGACTCGATTTCTTCATGTTAAAATTGACATTGTGAATCTTTGATTAAAACATTTAATTATCACACCTTAAACATAGTACCTCATTTTACATCATTAATCATTTAAAGTGATTTAAATCAACACGATGGGTTTTCAGTGAATTGGTGTGGAAAAGGTTTTGAAAATGAAGCCATGGGCCAGTGTAGAAGATTCTACTTGAAAGTCTGAAATTCTGGGGCACCTGGATGGTTAAGCGTGTGCTTTCAGCTCAGTTCATGATCCCAGGGTCCTGGGATGGAGCACCACGTCAGGCTCCCTGGTCAGCAGCGAGTCTGCTTCTCTCCCTCTGCTTCTCCCCCTGCTTGTGTGCTCACTCTCTCTCTCTCTGTAAGTGTCAAATAAATAAATAAAATATTTTAAAAAGTTTCGGGGGGAGGAGCAAGATGGCGGAGGAGTAGGAGACCTAAATTTGGTCTGGTCCCAGGAGTTCAGCTAGATAGGGATCAAACCATTCTGAACACCTATGAACTCAACAGGAGATCAAAAAAAAGAATAGCAGCAACTCTCTGAACAGAAAAGCGACCACTTTCTGGAAGGTAGGACGTGCAGAGAAGTGAATCCGAGGTGATATTCAGGAGGATAGACGGCAGGGGAGGGGGCCTACATCAGCCGCTTCTGGCAAGTGATAGCACAGCGGAGCACAAAATTGGAACTTGTAGAAGTCGGTTCCACTGAGGGATGTCACTCCAGTGGCTAAGCGGGGGGTGGAACCCTCACTGGGACACTGTGGTCTCAGGACCCTCGGTGTCACAGAAAGACCAGGGGTCCCTGAGTGCAGCAGAGCTCCCAGGTATTGGAGCGGGGAAGCTGGCTGCAGAGACTGAGCCGAGGCGCGGGCTCTCAGCTCGGGGTTGCCATAAACCGTGTTCCAAGGCACAGCCGGGCCACTGCTCCTCCAGCAGGGACCCAACGAGCGGCAGATCCGGGGAGACACCCCTTCCTCCCCCAGAAGAAGCGGTGCAGGAATGCACCGCAGGGATCTGCTGGGTTTGGAGACTCCACACTGAGTCGGGTACCAGAGATAGAAACACCTGGTCAAGGCCAGGTGAGCACGGAGTGCGGCTCTGGGGGCTCACTCAGGAGAGGGGCTCTGAGTTCTCGGCTCCTCTGGGGTGGAGATTTGGAGGCCGCCATTTTCACTCTTGGCCTCCAAAGCTGTATGGAAAGCTTGCAGGGAACTAAAGCTCCTGAGAGCAAACCCAAGCTGATTACTTAGCCCGGACCGGCAAGGGCAGGGAAATTCCGCCTCCGGCAAAGACATTTGGGAACCACGGCAACGGGCCCCTCCCCCAGAAGATCAGCAAGAACAGCCAGCCAAGACCAAGTTTACCGATCAATGAGAATGGCAGAACTCCAGCACTAGGGGAATACTGCACATAGAATTAATGGCTTTTTTCCCATGATTCTTTAGTCTCCAATTTTCTTAATTTTCTTTTTCTTTTTTTTTAATTTTTCTTTTTCCCTTTTTCAACCAACACTTTATCAGTCCCTTTTTTAAGAATCTTTTTTATTTTTCATTTTTAGAGTCATATTCTATCCCTTCATAGTAGTTAACCTTACTTTTGGTATATATAGAAGTTGTTTTCTCTTTAAAATTTTGGGATACAGGGGATGCCTGGGTGGCTCAGTCAGTTAAACATCTGCCTTCAGCTCAGGTCATGATCCCAGGGTCCTGGGATCAAGTCCCGTATCAGGCTCCTTGCTCAGAAGGGAGCCTGCTTCTCCCTCTGCTGCTCTTCCTGCTTCTGCTCTCTGTCACTATGTCAAATAAATAAATAAAATCTTTTAAAAAAATAAAATAAAATAAAATTTTGGGATACAGTTTCTTCTAACAGACCAAAATATACCTTAAATCTCTACTGTATGCCTTTGTTCTAGTCTCCTGCCTGATCAAATTCTCTCCCCCACCCCTTTTTTTTTTAATTTCCTTCTTTCTTTTTTCAACCAACTTCTTACCTTATCAATTCCTTTTATAAAATCTTTTATAATTTTCATCTTTACAGTCATATTCCATCCCTTCATCGTATTTACCCTTATTTTTGTACATATATAAGCTTTTCTTTCTTCAAAATTTTGGGAGGCAGTTTCTTCTAAGAGACCAAAATATGCCCAATATCTAGTGTGTGGGACTGATCTATTCACCAGCCTGATCATATTTGATCATATTCTTTTTTTTCATCTTTTTCTTTTCCTTTTTTTTTTTTCTTTTTTCTTTCTTTCCCTTCCTTTTCTGCCCATTTCAGGTCTCTTTTGTTTAGTGTATATTTTTCTGGTGTCATTCTTACCCTGTTAGCATGTTGTTCTCTCATTCATCTATTCTCCTCTGGACAAAATGACAAGACAGAAAAAATCACCTCAAGAAAAAGAACAGGAGGTAGTACCGACTGCCAGGGACCTACTCAATACGGACATTAGTACGATGTCAGATCTAGAGTTCAGAATCATCACTTTAAAGATACTAGCTGGGCTTGAAAAAAGAATGGAAGTTATTAGAGAAACCCTTTCTGGAGAAAGAAAAGAACTAAAATCTAACCAAGTCAAAATCAAAAAGGCTATTAATGAGGTGCAATCAAAAATGGGGGTGCTAACTGCTAGGATAAAAGAGGCAGAAGAGAGAGTCAGTGATATAGAAGACCAAATGATGGAAAATCAAGAAGCTGAGAAAAAGAGAGATAAACAACTACTGGATCACGAGGGCAGAATTCGAGAGATAAGCGATACCATAAGACAAAACAACATTAGAATAATTGGGATCCCAGAAGAAGAAGAAAGAGAGAGAGGAGCAGAAGGTATATTGGAGCAAATTATAGCAGAGAACTTCCCTAATTTGGGGAAGGAAACAGGCATAAAAATCCAGGAGGCACAGAGAACCCCTCTCAAAATCAATAAGAATAGGTCAACACCCAGACATCTAATAGTAAAACTTACAAGTCTCAGAGACAAAGAGAAAATCCTGAAAGCAGCTCAGGACAAGAGATCTGTAACATACAATGGTAGAAACATTAGATTGGCAACAGACCTATCCACAGAGACCTGGCAGGCCAGAAAGGACTGGCATGATATATTCAGAGCACTAAATGAGAAAAATATGCAGCCAAGAATACTCTATCCAGCTAGGCTGTCATTGAAAATAGAAGGAGAGATAAAAATCTTCCAGGACAAACAGAAACTAAAGGAATTTGCAAACACGAAACCAGCCCTACAAGAAATATTGAAAGGGGTCCTCAAAGCAAAGAGAGAGCCTAAAAGCCACATAGACCAGAAAGGAACACAGACAATATACAGTAACAGTCACCTTACAGGCAATACAGTGGCACTAAATTCATATCTTTCAATAGTTACCCTGAATGTAAACGGGCTAAATGCCCCAATCAAAAGACACAGGTTATCAAATTGGATTAAAAAACAAGACCCATCAATATGCTGTCTGCCAGAGACTCATTTTAGACCCAAAGACACCCCCAGGTTGAAAGTGAGGGGGTGGAAAACCATTTACGATGCTAATGGACACCCAAAGAAAGCTGGGGTGGCAATCCTTAGATCAGACAAATTAGATTTTAAACCAAAGACTGTAATAAGAGATGAGGGAAGGACACTATATCCTACTTAAAGGGTCTATCCAACAAGAAGATCTAACAATTGTAAGTATCTATGCCCCTAACATGGGAGCAGCCAATTATATAAGGCAATTAATAACAAAAGGAAAGAAACACATTGACAACAATACAATAAGAGTGGCGGACTTTAACACCCCCTCACTGAAATGGACAGATCATCTAAGCAAAAGATCAACAAGGAAATGAAGACTTTATATGACACACTGGACCAAATGGACTTCACAGATATAGTCAGAACATTCCATCCCAAAGCAACAGAATACACATTCTTCTCTAGTGCCCATGGAACATTCTCCAGAATAGATCACATCCTAGGTCACAAATCGGGTCTTAACCAGTACCAAAAGATTGGGATCATTCCCTGCCTATTTTCGGACCACAATGCTTTGAAACTAGAATTGAATCACAAAAGGAAAGTTGGAAAGAACTCAAATACATGGAGGCTAAAGAGCATTCTAATAAAGAATGAATGGGTCAAACAAGATATTAAAGAAGAATTTTTTTAAAAATCATGGAAACAAATGAAAATGAAAATACAACTGTTCAGAATCTCTGGGATGTAGCAAAGGCAGTCCTATAAGGAAAGTATATAGCAATACAAGCCTTTCTCAAGAAACAAGAAAAGTCGGGTGCCTGGGTGGCTCAGTTGGTTGGGCGACTGCCTTCGGCTCAGGTCATGATCCTGGAGTCCTGGGATCGAGTCCCGCATTGGGCTCCCTGCTCAGCAGGGAGCCTGCTTCTCCCTCTGACCCTCCTCCCTCTCATGTACTCTCTCTTATTCTCGCTCTCTCAAATAAATAAATAAAATCTTTAAAAAAAAGAAAAAGAAAAAAAAAAGAAACAAGAAAAGTCTCAAACACACAACCTAACCCTACACCTATAGGAGCTAGAGAAAGAACAGCAAATAAAGCCTAAACCCAGCAGGAGAAGAGAAATAATTAAGATCAGAGGAGAAATCAATGAAATAGAAACCAAAAGAACAGTAGAACAGATCAATGAAACTAGGAGCTGGTTCTTTGAAAGAATAAGACTGATAAACCCCTGGCCAGACTTATCAAAAAGGATATAGAAATGACCCAAATCGACAAAATCTTGAATGAAAGAGGAGAGATCACAACCAACACCAAAGAAATACAAACAATTATAAGAACATATTATGGGCAACTCTATGCCAGCAAATTAGATAATCTGGAAGAAATGGATGCATTCCTAGAGATGTATAAGCTACCAAAACTGAACCAGAAAGAAATAGAAAACCTGAACAGACCTATAACCACTAAGGAAATTGAAGCAGTCATCAAAAATCTCCCAACAAACAAAAGCCCAGGGCCAGATGGCTTCCCATGGGAATTCTACCAAACATTTAAAGAAGAATTAATACCTATTCTTCCGTTCCAAAAATAGAAGTGGAAAGAAAACTTCCAAACTCGTTTTATGAGGCCACCATTACCTTGACCCCCAAACCAGATAAAGACCCCATCAAAAAGGAGAATTACAGACCAATATCCCTGAGGAACATGGATGTAAAAATTCGCACCAAAATACTAGCCAATAGGATCCAACAGTACATTCAAAGGATTACTCACCACAACCAAGTGGGATTGATCCCTGGGCTGCAAGTTTGGTTCAACATCTGCAAATCAATCAATGTGATATAATACATTAATAAAAGAAAGAACAAGAATCATATGATCCTCTTAATAGATGCAGAAAAAGCATTTTACAAAGTACAGCATCCCTTCTTGATCAAAACTCTTCAGAGTATAGGCATAGAGGGTACATACCTCAATATCATAAAAGCCATCTAAGAAAAACCCACAGCGAATATCATTCTCAATGGGGAAAAACTGAGAGCTTTCCCCCTAAGGTCAGGAATGTGGCAGGGATGTCCACTATCACCACTGCTATTCAACATAGTACTCGAAGTCCTAACCACAGCAATCAGACAAGAAAAAGAAATCAAAGGCATCCAAATCGGCAAAGAAGAAGTCAAACTCTCACTCTTTGCAGATGATATGATACTTCATGTGGAAAACCCAAAAGACTCCACCCCAAAACTGCTAGAACTCATAAAGGAATTCAGTCAAGTGGCAGGATATAAAATCAATGCACAGAAATCAGTGGCATTCCTATACACCAACAACAAGACAGAAGAAAGAGAAATTAAGGAGTCGATCCCATTTACAATTGCACCCAAAACCATAAGATACCTAGGAATAAATCTAACCAAATTGGCAAAGGATCTGTACTCAGAAAACTATAGAATACTCATGAAAGAAATTGAGGAAGACACAAAGAAATGGAAAAACATTCCATCCTCATGGATTGGAAGAACAAATATTGTGAAGATGTCAATGCTACCTAGAGCAATCTACACATTCAATGAAATCCCCATCAAAATACCATGCACTTTTTTCAAAGAAATGGAACAAATAATCCTAAAATTTGTATGGAACCAGAAAAGACCCCGAATAGCCACAGGAATGTTGAAAAAGAAAAGCAAAGCTGGCGGCATGCCAGGCGGCATTTGTGAAGGATGGGATGGCTGGTTGATAGACACTGGGGAGGGTATGTGCTATGGTGAGTACTGTGAATTGTGTAAGACTGTTGAATCACAGACCCGTACCTCTGAAACAAATAATACATTATATGTTAAAAAAAAAAAAAAAAGAAGAAGATAGTAGGAAGGAAAAATGAAGGGGAGGAAATCGGAGGGGGAGATGAACCATGAGAGACTATGGACTCTGAGAAACAAACTGAGGGTTCTAGAAGGGAGGGGGGTGGGGGGATGGGTTAGCCTGGTGATGGGTATTAAAGAGGGCATATATTGAATGGAGCACTGGGTGTTATATGCAAACAATGAATCATGGAACACTACATCAAAAACTAATGATGTAATGTATGGTGATTAACATAACATAATAAAATTTAAAAATTTTTTTTCAATAAAAATTTCAAAAAAAATCTTTAAAAAAACGTCTGAAATTCTGTTTTCAATGTTTTATCTTTTTTTTTTTTCTTCAGAGGCCTGTACAGTATCAGAAGACACAATGAGAACACATAATATACGATTTCGATGGTCTTCTGAGCCAAAACTTTATTCTAAAACGAGGGATGTTATTGAATTTGAATGTATCCCTGGACATCATAAAAAGACCCCACTGCATACATTCCGAGCCACCTGTCGGGAAGGAAAACTGACGTATCCTCAATGTTGGTAATACAGTGGTGAAGATGCAGTCCTAAAATTAAAATATGTACATTTACTCAGAATTTTTCATTATCAATCCAATTCTCAGTTTATTTTGTCAAGTATTGTGTAACTCATTTATATTCATAAATCAGAAGTATTAAATATTATGTGGATGATGTAATTATAATCAGAGAGATGAATAAATCACTTCTTAAAAGCGCCTCATTAAAACTTGGCAAACCAAAATTCTTTGTGTCCCACTCATAAAATATCTATGGCAAGAAATTAGATTCAATCACTCCAATGCCTACTTCCATCCATCTTTCCCTCTTTCTCATACCTTCTTCCATAACTTCTGGGGCTGCCTGAGACTCTCCATTTCAGAGGAAATGGTTGAAAATGCTTTTCTCCATCTTTAATATAATTTTACTTCAAAAATACATAAAAACATAACTATGTCATACCTATGTTAGTAATAAGATGTAAGTAATTATTAGCTTTTGCTTATCTACCAGATATAAGCAGTTATTATCTACTTTTGCTTATCCATCAAATGATGAAATGCAAGATCTTCTACAAGATGGCTATCTAGCACACATAAAAATTCAAACAAATCATAAAGAGAAATTAGAATCTAATTGGGTACATACCTGTCATAATATAACATGAAAAGTGATCCAAAAAATCTGGTATCAAGTATAAACATACACATGCACACACACACACACACAAATACATAGTATGCTTTGAACACACAAAATGTGTATAGAACAAAGATTGTCAGGAAGTACAATAAAATATTTATAATAACTACAGTTGAATTTAGAGATGCTAGGGGTAAGAGTTGGTGGTTAAGTCCTTAAGGCTCACCTGTATTTTCCATGTTTTCTGTCTTTAATATGTATCAGCTTTGAACCACAGTAAAGGTGGTTATTTTAATGGGGTGCCTGGCAGGCTCATCCGGTGGAGTGTGCTCACGATCTCAGGGTCGTGAGTATGAGCCCCACGTTGGGTGGCGAGATTACTTAAATATGTAAATAAATCTTTTTAAAAATAAAATAAAATAAAGATATATTAAAAGTAAGGCAATATATGTTGAGAATTATGGGGACCTCTTTGGTAATGATCTTCAAAGCTAATGACATCTTCATGATTTGGTTTTGGAAACATTCAACCGCAAGAGTCTGAAATATGATTTTTATGTTCATACATTTCAAACAACATAATTAGTTAAAATCACTTGACTGTAAACATTTTTAACTTCTCAAAAACATGAAAACTTTAAGATGAAAATAAAGATATAATTAAGGTAAATATATTTTAAGGTGATATCTTGTTACTTCATTTTGCATCAAATCAAGTGGCATTCTTAGAATGAGTAACCTGGCTGTCTATAATGGAGCCAGTTTATCTAAATCTGAATCACAAGTGACAGCCAGGTTTCTCATGTTTAAAGGACATTGTTACAATTGGCAAGTTATCTTTGCTGTTAATATTGGTATATATACTATTTCTCCAAAACCTTTCACCTAATGCTTGTGGAATCTATTTAGGACACTTAACCTGTAATCAGTATAGCCTATAACTAATCGTTTTCATTGTTGGCTACAAAATAGTGATTTTTAAGACAAATTCTATTCTTTTTCTGCACTTATTAATTGTCTTATGTAAAGGTGAGTGTTAATTTGCCAACTCCTTAAACTTTTACCTAAAAAGATTTGGTAAATCTTTATTTTTGCTCTTTAATTTCCAATTTTTGGAATAAGGACTTGATGATAGTGACCTGTGATGGCTTTAAAGATTTTTTCTTTTTTTTTTTTTTTAACATTCAATCAGCATGGATTCATGAATTTTTACTTATTCAATTTGTCACAAACAATTATAGTCATTATTCTTTGAAGCTCAAATTACCCCAAATTTGGCTAGTGAGTGCCTCTTGAAACTGGCTCCTGATTGCTTTGTTATACCCACTAGTCTTTGACTGTTTCATTTCTTTTTAGCACAACACAATGTTCCAGGCTTGCTGTATACTTCCCTGACCAACACCCATAGTCATACAGCTTTCCAAAGAGGTCTGATTCTTTTTATTGGGAAATAGTGTTTAGAATACAAGAACTGTGTTATTGGTACTAGATGGGAATGTCATTAAATGTCTTTTTGCTTGTCAGAAATCTGAAAGAGAAATGAAATTTAAAATTCATTAGCTCCTTTTGGATCTTACAATTCAGAGTTATAAATAATACAGGGCTAAGAAACTTTTAAATACACTTTCTGTCTTTTCTCTTTATTCATATATTCTTATATTTCTTATATTTCAGAATTTTTAGAAATAATATTAAGAGTATAATGCAAACATTACTATTAGCAGTTAAACTGCTGAATGAAGGTTAAAATGTCTTTGCATTTATTTTGTCCCAGGATGTTTGACTGTGAGTGTAATTACTCTCTTCAAAAATGACTTGAAATAATTCTTAACTCTGATTAATAGAGCTTTACACTTATTTGCGTTAGTATTTTTTTTCAATTTTAGATTTTGCTTTTCTCTTTTAAGCTAAACTTAAAAATATGAAAAGCACCTACATTTTTTTAAAGATTTTATTTATTTATTTATTTCAGGGAGAGAGAGAAAGGGGGGATGAACAGAGGGAGAGAAAGAAAAACTCAAGCAGACTCCCAGCGGAGCATGATCCCAGTGTGGGACTCAATCTCACCACCCTGAGATCATCACCTGAGCCGAAAACCAAGAGTCAGACACTTAACCAACTGAGGCACCCAGGTGGTTCAAACACCTACAGGCTTCAAAAGTCAAAGTAATATGAGAAGTATGCCGAGTAGTCTTACTTCCATCATATCTGATCCCTCATTTAATAAAGTTATATTTTTATTAGTTTCTGACATCATTCCAGTGTTCATTAATCTCCTTTTTTTATAGAGAAGGGAGATTATTTTACACATTTATCTATAATGTGTTTTCGTATTTATTTATTTTAGTATCTAGTTCCAATATTCCCGTGAATAACCTTCCTCAGCAACCTCAGTAGCTGTGCTGCAATCGACCTAGTCAGCAACACAGTCTGGCATCATCCCCCCCACACCCAACACACACACACACACACACACACACACACCCGCGAAGTGTTGCTGGGGCCGGGGCCCAAAGAGAGAAGGTTCTGTGGCATTGTCCTCCTCTGGGCTCCTCTGACTTTGGCCTTGTTGCTGGGATGCTTCAGAATAAAAGTCTAGTGGCTCAGAAGTGTAGGAGGAACCCAAATTGGGGGCGGGGGGGTGGGGGGCTAGGTGGGATTAGAACCCCCTCCAAGAATGGTGGTGGTGGGCAGACACTGTGGAAGGCCTCATCTTTGGACAGTCAATGTGGAATTTTTCTTTGTGTAACTGTGTCATCCAATCAAACAATTAGGATTTTTTTTCTTGGTGGATGGACACTCTGCCCTTAACTTTTCATATGCAAAATTTAATTTAGTAGGTGCCCGAACCCCAGGTGCGCACAGCAGCCCCTCTCAGGGAAGCCCATCTCTCACCCCTGTCGGAGACTTTTTAAATATATTACTGGAAATCCGCAAAGCACTGTGTAACGTTATCACATACATTACCTCCATCCTTTCTAATGGAAACCCTAGGAGGTAGGTGTTACATCCAAATCTTTCAGAGAATGCAGGAGTTTCAGAAATAAGCCCTAGCCCGTGATCACATTGGAAGGGAAAAGCCAAACCATAATTTGAACCTAATCTGCCTCACAGATCTTTTTTTTATAAGCAAGGTTATTCCTTTAGTTTGGGAAACAACCTCCCCTCTTCAAATAAAGCCTGAACTCAAAAATCAATAACGCTTTGAAAAATTTACCTAAAAGTGGCCAAAAATATTCTTAAGTAGCCTTGACGATCATTTGTAGTTTTCTCCTCATAACATGCGGGGCAAACCTGGGACAAGGGTGGATTCTCTGTTATTGTTATTATCATTTCACGTAAATTTAAAAACAAGGAGAAAATCCTGGACCTCTAGCGTACGATAAAATGTAAAGACTTTCATGTACAAAAGCCCTTAAAATAATTCGAGAGGCCTGCAAAACTAATAAAACACAAGAGTTCAATTAATTTTGTGGAGCTGAACTAAACTGAACGGCACGGAGGCTGACACGGTACCGACCGAACACAACCTAACACCGACCGAGGGCAAACTAACCGGGTCAAGGTTGCCACGACGGGGTCAATAGACACCGGCCGACGCCAGCAGCTCGCGCAGGCGCAGAGCCGGGCCGAGGGAGGGCGACCGAGAGGGAATCCGCCCCGCCTTCCCCAGGCCCCGCCCGCCCTGCTTCAGTTCCCGGCCTTGCCACTAGGGGCCGGCCGCGGTCCCCGCAGCGCCTGTGGCCGCGAAGCCGAGCGGCCCAGGTTTCCAGCCGGGCCCCTTTTCCAGCTGGGCCCCAGCATGGCTGCCCCCAGGGCTGCGGGTCGGGAAGCCTCCGCGTTCTCGTTTCCCTGACGGTCCCGGCTTCTGTGCTCTCCTTCCCCTCCCCAGGCCACTCGAGCAGACATGTTTGCCAAGGCCTTTCGGGTCAAGTCCAACACGGCCATCAAGGGGTCGGACAGGTGAGGGAGAGAAGGGGCCGGACAGGTGAGGGAGAGGCGGGGCCTGCTCCGCCCGCCAGGGCACCCCGACATTTCTCAGCGCAGAGGCTGGCCCACTGCCTCTCTGAGCTAGCTCAGCCGACCTGGGGTGGAGGCCGAGGGAACGTCCAGCCGGGGAGCGGGGGTGGGTTAGACTCATTTTGAGGGCGAAGAGGGAGAGCAGGCCTGGTTTGTCTCCCGGGCTGTCTTTTGGATATTCTAGTTAGTTTAAAGGAAAACGTAATTCAGCCAGCGCTTACTGACTGCGGTCGACATAAGGTGTTGAGGGGTCAAACACGAAGGATTGCAGGTTCCCCGCCCTCCAAAGAGCTTCGAGTCCCTTAGGAAAAATCAGAGGGGCACCGGGAACTACAACTACGGGAGAAAAAGGGTGTGGCGGTTACTTCTGGCAGGAGAGACAGATGGAGGGTGAAGTGGGAGAGAATTAATTAAGGGCCACGTTTTAAGAGCTGGGTCTGTTACGCAGTGTTGCAGATGCTGATACCACGTTGCGAATTTTGGAACCAGTGTTCTCTAGTCACTCTTGGTGCCCTCGTATAGCTTTTTAACCATAAACTGACAGATGCGCCGGGCAGATGTGAGGAAAGGGGTGGGTCCAAGGGCGAGGCATGGAGTCTGGAAGGTAGGGCTGGGTTTCTAGTCCTGCTAACCTGGTTACTCGCTGGTTCTCAGTTGTCCTCTTTCTTTGTAAAACGGAAAGACTTGCCCCCAGGAATATGTGAAAATAGATGAGACATTGGATGAGAAAGAGAATAGGATGTTTTGGAAGAGTGTATGAGAATGGGGCATCATCAACCAGCTTTTCCTTGGCCCTTGTGATTCTATAGGAAGTCCTTCGGAGTCCTTCCTATGTATTAAAATCCGTCCAGGCAGGACTCACGCCAGGTACTGGTTTGCTCTCTGCAGGAGAAAGCTTCGGGCTGATGTGACCACTGCTTTCCCCACTCTTGGAAGAGATCAGGTCCCTGCCTTAGTACCTGGAAAGGAAGAGCTCAACGTTGTGAAGTTGTATGCTCACAGAGGGGATGCAGTGACTGTGTACGTGTGTGGTGGCAACCCCATCCTATTTGAACTGGAGAAAAACCTGTATCCAACAGGTATGTCAATAGGATGGAGATGGCCATTACTATCATCCTTGCCTACCATCTGTTTCTCCTTTCTTTCATTAAACTGCCTTACTTAAAACGTGAAGTGCAAAATCTCCCAATATCATCCCTAAGGGTCTTTTTGGACCCAGTGTCCCTAGAATTGGGTCTTTCAAGATCAAGAACTGCTACAGGAGGGAGAATAACAGGGCTAACACAGGAAGAGGATAAGTTGGCAAGGGACGTTCTGAGATGAAGGAATAATAATTCATAGTGGGTTAAGTAGGGATGGAGCAGAGGTCTTGAAAAGGGTGGGATTTCAGGACATGTAAAAAATATTCTTAAAACTTCATTAGCAGGATTTTCTTAAGAAACTGAAGAGATACGGTGATAGGAAGGAAGCTAGGTTAATTAAACTACATACCCAGCTGTCTTACTGATGTACTTCAATCGAGATACCTCACAGGATTCTTTCTGAGGCTCTGCCCGGCTCTCAGGATCCTTTGCTTTCTCTCTTTGTCACAGATCTCAGACATTCAGAGTCCTTTTCTCTTTTCCGTAGCTGCTGACGCCTACTTTGTCACTTGGGGCTCTTCTCCCCCAAGCTTGGCGGCAGCGGCGCAACGCGGTCGCCTTCGGTTCCCTGTGCCCCCACTCCACTTGGCGGCTCTACAGACAGGCCCTTTTTGATCTCAGGTTTTACTGCTAATCACTGTGAACACAGAGGGAATAAAAATAATAAACATGGGGAGGTTTCAACATTTCCTACAGGCTGGCGCCCTGTTCTTCGCTTACTTGCTTCTGAGGTCACAGATGGCATCCTTGTTGGGTCTCTGTCCCCGCTTTTATCTACCGTGCCCATTTTGCTGCCGCATCCAGGTGGAATCATAGGGGCCTCCCAGTCTCGAGGGACATCCAGTTTTTTAAGTATCTGCCTGCTTTAAGAAGGAAACCTCTTTGGGCCTCACAGCCTCCCCTCTAGCTTTGAGTTGAGTTTCTTTTCTATTTCTTAATTTAAGTGCCCTTAGTGTTTGGCTTGCCAGTTCCCTAGGGGATTGACCTTTTGGCAATAAGTCTTTCTGTGTCTCTTTTTGGGCAGTATACACCTTGTGGTCCTATCCTGACCTTCTCCCAACGTTCACAACATGGCCTCTGGTGCTCGAAAAACTGGTCGGGGGAGCAGGTAAGAGGATTTTCCTATATTCTGGCTATTGGCCAAAACCTACTTAGTAAGGGCCAACTACTTTAATATATGCACCCATTTCCTGTATTCATACAATTGAAAAATGGAATTTTTTCCCCATGTGTGTTTCCTCCCTCACTTGGCTGCTTCCATAAGGTCCCTGGGCCGCTAGGACCCTGTTGAAAGGCCTCAATAAGCTTCGTACTTTGTACTTAAATCAGAAAATGCTTTGTGAACCATATGCTATACTTTAAATCAATAAGCTAAATTTTGGAAAGCAGAATAAGAGATCATGGAACCTGACTGTCAGCTTGGTGCTTCAGTTTGACCACTAGCCCCCCCCAAAGGGAAAAGGTCTGATGCTTAGGTTGCATTTAATTTTCTTTCTTTTTTTTTTTTTTTTTTTAAAGATTTTATTTATTTATTTGACAGAGAGAGACACAGCGAGAGAGGGAACAGAAGTAGGGGGAGCGGGAGAGGGAGAAGCAGGCTTCCCGCGGAGCAGGGAGCCCGATGCGGGGCTCGATCCCAGGACCCTGGGATCATGACCTGAGCTGAAGGCACACGCTTAACCGACTGAGCCACCCAGGCGCCCCGCATTTAATTTTCATTATCAATAACCTAGTTGATACTTCATAAGTGTTTGTTGGTTGAGTGAATGCATAAATGATGAAGTAAAACTTGGAATTGGTTAGAGGCACAATGTGCGTTGTGATGCTTTTGTCTTGTTTGCCACAGATTTGATGCTTCCAGGCCTGGTGGTGCCCCCTGCCGGTCTGCCGCAGGTACAGAAGGGGGACCTCTGTGCCATTGCCTTGGTGGGGAACAGGTACTGTGCCTGTCCGCTGTGCCTTTGGGGGGAAAACTTAGGTAAAACTGGGGAAGGGGGTGAGAAAGGACAACTTCCAAAGCTTATAGATAAAGGATTAAAAGAAAAAAATGGGTTCTTCTTTCCCAAAGCAGAGAGTGGGCCATGGGGGAATGGCAGTGAGCCTGTGTGGGTGTCCACATAGCTCAGCTGAGCATATTTGCTGCTGTTTTCTTTCTTTCTTAATAATTTTACATTTATGTAAGAGTTGCCAAGATAGTATAGAGTTCTTACCCGGCTTCCTTTAATGATAATGTTTTATATAACTATAGTACAGTTATCAAAACTAAGAAATTAACATTGGTACAATCCTATTAATACAATTGTAGACTTTGTTCATATTCCCTCAGTTCTTCCACGAAATGTCTTTTTTCCACTCAAGGATCCGATCTAGGACAGCACATTGCATTTAATTGTTGTGTCTTCTTTGTCTCTTGTCTGTGACATTTTCTTGGTCTTTCCTTGTTTTTCATGGCCTTAACATTTTTTTCTCCGTCATCCACATCATCATCCTTTTTTCTTTTTTAAAGATTTTATTTATTTATTTCAGAGAGAGAGAGAGCATGCACGAGCTGGGTGAGGGGCAGAGGGAGAAGCAGACTCCCTGCTGAGCAGGGAGCCCTATGTGGGGCTCGATCCCGGCTTGATCCCGGCTTGATCCCAGGAATCCGGGATCGTGACCTGAGCCGAAGGCAGACGCTTAACCGACTGAGCCACCCAGGCACCCCTCATCATCCTTTTTATTCAAATTATTTTAATAGCTTTATTCAAATGTGGTTTTCATACTGTAAAATTCACCTATTTCTCACATGTATAGTTCAGTGATTTGTAGTGTATTTGCAGAGCTGTTCAGCCATCACCACACAGCTTCTTTTTAAAAATAAATTAGGAAGTAATCATATAAACAGTCCTGAAAAATCAAACCCCCCTCACCCCAAAGCCCTTTGCTCCTAGAAGTATCATCTGATACATATATTGAGTGCATGTATATGTTTGTGTATGAAAATGTATGATTTGGGTATGTATGTTTAAAAATACAAATAAACAGAACTATACTTTATATTGTTTTTTCACTTAAGATCAAGGGGACATTTTCCACATCAGCAAGCTCAGTTATGCTGAGTCTTCTTACCTCCTACTTGGTCCTCTCCTAATGGACCTTGTGGTTGCCTCCAGTTTGTCTTCATCACAAACAGTCTTACTGATGCCTCTAGGGACACCAGTGCCATTATTTTTCCAGAGTGGATACTAAGAAGCAGAACTATTAGGCTAAAGATCAGGTGTATTTTTCTGCTGCCCTACAAGAAAGCCGTATCCATTTTCACTCCCACCTACAGGGTATGTGGAGCCTGTTTTCCTACACTCCACCAACACTGGATACAATGGGTTATTTTCATTTGTGTCATCCCGGGTGAGCAGTGGTATCTCATTATTTTGCTCATTGCTGCTTTGAGAGAGAAAAGAGAGACTGTAGGCACGGGAGGGGTCAGTGTTCAAAGATCTTAATGTTGCTACTCATGTTCTCCTGTTTTCCTTGAACCTTTTGGAACCAAGTACCTAGAAATGTTTCCTTCCTTGTTGAACTGGCACAACTTGCAGTTGAAAAGGTTGGTGGTGTCACTGCTTTCCCGATATTCTATCCAGAACAGGAGAAAACTACAGAAATGTATATTTGGCCTGCTTGGTTTGGCCTTTAGACTGTATTGGGGGATGAAGCTTGAGAGTGGTTTGTGGCCGAGAATAAAGGTACAAGGAGGTTTATTAATAATACAAACCATGTTCGAGACCTAAGTTTCTGAGCCATTGACTCCTCCAGAGGTGGAAGGAAAAGACCCCTCTTTTAGGAACTGAGAAAGAAACCAGATTCAAAGTTTCCATGGCAGGAGTTGACCTCTGGGGACAGTCAGTGGGGACACCAGGTTAGCAAACATCTTTCTTAAGTTCAGGTTGGGAACTCTGCCCTTGAATCATCTCCCTTGTGCCCAGGTGACCCTGCCAGGCTTGTATGTCCCCCCACTGTTATCCAGTTGGTCACCCGTCCTTATGGGCAGTGTGTGGACAATGCTTGAGTAACACTGGGCCGGAGGCGGTTTCTCATTTGGGCTTTGGAAGTTTTTGTAGTTACTGTAAATGTGATTGTTTTCGATCTTCTGGACGCACCCAGTTCTTAGATTGCTTGTTACACAGAGCGAGGCCTGTTATAAGGAGCCAACTCAGAAGGAACCTCTCGAGTTAGTGCCACTGTTTATCTCTTCTCTCTTCCCTGTGGTATACCACAGCCTCATTTATGGCATACAGTTGTCCTTCCTTTTGAAGCTCTGTATAGGATGGCTAGGCCTTTAAGGTAGGGGAGGTAATTTTACAGTTTTGAAATTAAAGGGAACTTTAAATATCCTTGCAAGTCCTGCCTGGGTTTGATTCATTATAGGAATAAAAACAAACAGTGATAACGTCAACAGAAGAGTTATTTATACAGAAGGGGAATGTTTGGTCAAGGGATTTTTGAGAGTTGTATTTATAGGTAATCGGAAGAAAACTGAGGCTGGACTGAGTTTCGTTTTGTGATACAGGCGGTTGCTTCAGATTTGCAAATGTGGTGCTTTTAGCACATGAGTGGAAAGATGCCCCTGACATGTGCCCTTCTGAAAAGCTTTCCCTGACCCACGTCTCTGGCTTCCTCCTCCTCAGAGCCCCTGTTGCCATCGGAGTTGCTGCCATGTCCACAGCTGAGATGCTGACTTCGAGCCTCAAGGGAAGGGGCTTCTCCATGCTGCACACCTACCGGGACCACTTGTGGTGGGTCCTCTGTCTCTTCTGTTTTACAGAGAGCTGGGTGGGTGGAGAGGGCATGGGGCCTGGATTCACAAGTGAGAGTTTGGGGCCCTGCCATGTCTGTAGGCAAGTTGCTGATTCCAGACATTCATTTCTTCACTAAATGTGGAGAAAAAAATGGATGGATGGATTGGTTGGTTGGTTTAACTTTTTTTTTTTTTTTTCTTGTTTGGGGAAGAAATTACAGAGAACTCTGATTATTTTCTAGGTGAACGGTAGAATCCTAGGCCTAGAAGAAGACCTTAGGGACTGTCTACTCTGCCTCTCCACACTGTGATATTCTTTATTTTTATAGCTTCAGTAGATGCTGCCTTATCTGCCACCCACATTTAGGCATCTTCTTGCCTCACAGCGAGTGCTCAGAAATTCTCACTTCTGAATCCAAATCAAAGCAGAGTAGATCCTCAGGCACCACGGTCATAACCTGATCATTTTTCTGTTGTTCAGGTTTCACATTGCAGATCTCCTCCCCATTATGGAAGTCACGTTTTCTCACTGTAATAATTGCTTTCTAAAACCACATACTAGTTTCTTCTTTGGTTATTTTCTTGTCGTTTTACCAAAAACAGTAAATAGGGCTTTTCTTGAAAGTGGTGTAGCTGGTCTTTTGGCCAAGTATTGTGGCCTGTTGGTGTAGATTCATCCTAACATTTCTAGCCCAGCCTTGGAGTTCCTCCTTTTATAAGGCTTGGCCAAACCCCGCCCTGCTGGAGGAGGTACAACCACAGTCGGGGTCTCCGCAGACGTTTGAGGGCTGCTTACCGATGTTCTCCGGACGCCCTGCTTTCTGTCAGTCTGCACAGTGGCTGTCAAGGTCATGTTGCCTGAATTGTTCCACCGGTGGCTGCTTCAGTCCCCCTGCCCCCACCTTTTAAAAATATTTATGTACTTACCTCATCAGAATCGCTTAAACACATAGTCTGGCCTCACTATTCACAATACTATTGAGACTTGCTGCAACCGTTAGTGAAAACTCGGTTTGGTTTCCGTCATCTCGTGCTGCATGCTCCGTATGCGGCATCGCTTTTTTTCCTATCTTCCTAAGGCTTAGTGGCATGAAAGCATGTCATCGCTACTCTGCAAGTTAGAGCGCATCCTGATAGAACACAGAAGCAACTGACTTGCAGTCCCGGAGCAGGCCGGGTGCTTGTACTTTGTCATGTACTCTGAGCCTCGGATCGGATCTCACCAAACTCGTACTGCGGATGCGTTTGCCACCTTACTTTTGTTATTGAATTCAAAATGGTTTTATTTTTAATTCACGTGAGGGGAATCCTTTTGGGGGCTTCTCTTTAACTGCTTTTTCTTTCATCTTTCTTTGTCCCCAGATGTGGATGAGTGATATTATTATTCCTTTGGGATAGGATAGGTTGGAGGCAACAATTACTCTCCCCATTTCAGAGATGAGGAAGCTGAGGCATGGTATTTTCCTGGGCCCAGAATTGGGAATGGGGTTTAGGTGAGAGCCCGGGCTCTCTGCCCTCCCCTGGACACCCCTGCCTGTGGCTCTCACTCTTTCCGACTCTCAGCTGACCCTGACCAGGATCAGAGAATGCTGTGGCTGCCGCTCGGCATTTCTGATGTGCAGTTTTTCTAGGCGATCTGGAGACAAGTCTTCTCCACCTTCCTTGGCTCCACTGGCCCTGGATCCCCCAGATCTCAATGAAGAGAAGGGGTCTGTCCAGGCAGACCCCGCCCTGCAGGGAGACGTGAGGTGCCTGACCCTGGAGGGAGAGGACAAGGCGAATGGCGAGGGTCGACAGCAGATGTGTGGGGAGAAGTCCCTGTCAGAAGCCTCAGAAGACCCCAGCGTCAGGGGCCTGAACCCAGACCCCACAGACAGCAGGAGCCTGAAAGGTATAGCTCTGGGAGTAGAAGGACCCACCTCCTCTCGATTTAGGAAACGTGTTCTACTCTGCTTCCGACCAGAGTGGTGCCTAAGCTCTAGGACGGCCAAGTCCTTATCTTTGGTGAGGGCGGTGATGCAGCCCTTTGAGGTCGCACCAGGGAGTCCTTGCCCCACAAGTCCTACTTCCCGGCATGCCAGTGTGCCCTGGCATTTGGACTGCTTCCAGCTACAGAGGCCTCCGCGGTCTCTTCTGGTTCTGACTTCTCTGTCAGAGAAGCATTTGCTCCTGGCCGGCGGGGGGCGGGGGGGCCTGGTGGCTGGACCCCTCCTCTGGGGTGTGCCCTCTTTAAAGGCTCAATGCTCAAGAGAGTCTGGGAGCTTTGGGACCCGGGAATGGGTTCCTTCCAGGGCTGAGGGGGTGAGGCAGGGGTGGAGCTGGGTGGGGTGTTTACTTGTACTGCACCAGGCATTCTGTATCCTTCAGAAAAATATGGTTCTTGTCTTTTCCTTGCAGAGCAAATGGATGAACTGTTACAGCGATGCTTCTTGCACGCTTTAAAGTGCCAAGTCAAAAAAGCTGACCTCCCTTTACTCACCAGCACGCTCCTTGGCAGCCACATGTTCTCCTGCTGGTACGGAAGGCAGGGTGTGGGCCGCGGGGCTTTCTCTGGTGCATTGGTGGTGTGTCAGGACAGGATGGGGGAATTGGTTGAGGGACATGCTGTGGAGACAGTGGAGTGGAGAGTTGATCTGGCAAATAAATCAGGTCCTGAGTTTTAAAGGCTTAGATTTTAGCCAGTGAAAGGTTGTTGAAGAAATGAAGGTTAAAATTCCCGAGATTCTCTGAGCACTGCCTCTGCTATGGTAATTCTGGGCTGGCTCGTGAATCAGGCAGCACATCCTGTCCAGGAAGCGTCCCGGGGCAGCCTTTTTGTCAAGAGGCTTCTTCCGAGCGTTCAACCCCTTCACACTTTCCCTGCAAAGTAGGTGGGCCACATTATATTGTATCAGGAGGAAGAGTCATTGTGGGGGGAGGCCATTGGGGTGGCCCCAAACACAGGCCACCAAGAGAGACAGTAGTACCTGCAGATAGAACCTGGGCTTTGGAAACAGCCATCTGGACGCAAATGCCAGTTCCCCAGGGTTTTGGAACAAGGTGAATTTGAACTTGTTATCGGGCTTCTCTGAACCCGAATTTCCAGCACTTGTAGGATTGTTGTCAAGATTCACTGACCTCACATTTAATAAGCAGCCAGGAAAAATCCTCAGAAGGTTTGCTCCTTGATTGGTATACCACAACTCAACTTTTCTCTTTTTGAGAATTTTGTTCTGTTTTTTTAAAAAGTGGTTTTGATGTAATTCTCTTCCTGCTTACATGTGGGCTCCTTTAAGGTGTCCTGTACCAGGTGGGTCTGGAGCATGTGGTGGGATACTTGGTAATTTCTGCTGACCTTACTGGGTTATAAGTAACTGGGAAAGAGATCCTAGAATCTTCTCTGGGATAGAGGTTCTTAACCTGGGGCGGGTTCTAGAAGGACTCTCTATGAATCCCAAGGCTATTGCTTGCCACATGTTGAGAGAAAACTTAAGTTCTGAGCAGAGGGCCTGATTATGGCTTTCATAGGAACCTCCCCCAAAAACTAACAGCTGTGGGGGGGGGTTCACAAAGTCTTTCTCTCAAGAGCCAGATCTCGTAGGCTTTGCAGACCAGTCTCTGCTGCAGCTCCTCAGCTCTGCTGTGTCAGCAGACAGTAGATGAATGGCTGTGGCCAGACAGGGCCCACGAGATAGAGTGCCAGTCCCGCCCTTGGCCCAGCTGCCTCAGTGAGCTTGACATTGGCAAGGTTCCCCTTGAGGCCAAGCTTTGGAGGCCACAGGTGGTGGTCCGGTTCAAGAGGACTCTAAAGCTATATCCGGTACAGGAGCCACTATCCACATGCGGCTATTTAAATTTAAACTAATTAAGATTAAATAAAATTTAGAATTTAGTTCCTCGGTCACATTAGTTGTGCGTCAAGTGCTTAGCAGCCAGTGGCTGCCGTGTTGGATGACAGGCAGAGAACATTCCGTGTTTACAGAAAGGGCTGTTACACAGCAGTGATCTAGGGCGTCCTAAAGTCGGTACCCTCTCTGCTGCTGCCCCTGGGCAGAGGGCTCTGGAATAGCAGCTTCTTTCTGAACATGGAGGAGGAAGGCTGAGGAAAAACGCCCTCCTCTCAGCAGCTTTGTTAGCTTCACTTGTTTTCCGTCTACCACCAGCCCTGAAGGACGACAGCTGGACGTGAAGAAATCAAGCTACAAAAAGGTAAGCAGGTACCTTCTCTGCAGACCCACACAGAGAGATGTGTAGGCTTACACGCGCCATGAGCTGGATGGACCCTGGGGAAGCCCCGTCTGTAGGGCTTGGGCTAGAATTAAGCTTTTTGATTCCAGGTATGGGGGGTACAGGGGAGGGGGAAAGAAGACTCTCCCTGGGTTGAGGCAGCTGGGAGAGCACCCACTCCCCTCTCCCCCTTCCGCCCCTTTGTATCTGACCAGAGTTCTGGAAGACTTCACCAGTTAGCCTGTAGCAGCTTCTCACTCCCTGAGCCTCAGGGCGGGGGCCTCCCAGTTCCCGGTTTGATGAGGGCAGAGACTGTCATGCGTCCATCCCCAGGAGCGGCCTCGCTCGGTGTGTGGCACATCGGGTGCTCAGAATGGGCATGGAATCCATGGAGTCCCTACCCCTGGCCCTCTCTCCCTTAGCTCTCTAAGTTCCTGCAGCAAATGCAGCAGGAGCAGATTATACAGGTGGAGGAGCTGAGCAGAGGGGTGGAGAGCATTGTGGCTGTGGACTGGAAGCACCCAAGGTGAGTGCAGGGGGCCTGCTCACTGTAGCTCAGCCACCGCAAGGCACCTGGGCCCCGGGCTGGGAACTGCCCAGATGCTAGTATAAAATGTGTTTTTTCTTTCCTTCTGCTGGGTTTTAGGATCACATCTTTCGTCATACCCGAGCCCTCCCCGACCTCCCAGACTATCCAGGAGGGTAGCAGGGAACAGCCCTATCACCCTCCAGATATAAAACCCCTCTACTGTGTCCCAGCCAGCATGACCCTGCTCTTCCAGGAGTCTGGCCACAAGTGAGTTTTTGGAGAGCAGCCCTCTGCCTGCTTGGTGTTCCGGCCTGTAGTTCCTCTCAAGCTGAGTAGCCTTCCTCTGTGACTGGCAGAACCTGCGGCGCCCCTGGTCCCCCTTTCTCCTACATCCAGCTTCAAGCCTCCTTCCCCTGGACAGTGTCTCTGACTAAATGAACGAGAGCAGGTGCCTCCCTTTCCTCCCTGTAATCATCCTTCACGAGGCCCTACTCACCTCAGTCAGGAAAGGGAAGAAAACAAAGCTCAAAAAGCCAAGGAAAGCAGCCTACTGAGCAGAGAGTGAGTCTTGGTATCTGCAGTTTGTCTCTTGGCACAGCACGAACTAACCCCCCGCCCCCTGTCACTTCTGACCTAGGAAGGGGAGCGTTCTCGAGGGTGCTGAGGTCCGGACGATCATCATCAACTATGCCAAGAAGAACGACCTGGTCGATGCGGACAACAAAAAGTGAGTGGCTGGGGAGCCCTGCTGAAGATCGGTCAATCCCCGACAGCACAGACTTGGATACACCTTGGAGGATGTCTGGGATAGAGGGGAACGTAGGAGATCACAGCCTTTTCGAAAGAATCAAGACCAGTGGTTTCTAAACCATGGGCTGTGGACACCTAGACTTGTCCAGGGTGCTCGGATCCATATGTGGCGTCAACACTGGCTGTAGCCTGAGGGCGTGGTAGCTCATAGACATCCACGACTGGTTTTCCAAATGCACATGCCCTTGTGAGGAATCAAGTGCAGCTTAGAAAAATTTTACTGAAGTCATCATGGCTTTTTGGTATCCTCTATTTTCTTAGTAAGTTGGCACAAAAGGTAACTACTAAATGAAGAGCATTCCATTACCGTTTTTCTTTTTCACTTTCAAAAGACATCCCCATGATCAAAAAGTTGGGAACTAGCAGTCTGATCATGGTTAGGTAGCAGAACTGGGCCAAGAATCCTGGTGTGTGGATTTATCCCACTCCCGCCTCCACTGCTGGCTGCTCGCTTGTCCTTGGAAAACATACCGGACCTCCCATCCACAGGGTGCATCGTTTCATGGGCTCTGGTCCCTGAATTGGTTCTCAGGTCCTGAAGGACTACAAAGGACATAGAAGAGATGAATCCTGAGCTGGCCCTTGGGTCAGAAGGGGCGGGGCTGGCATTTCCTTCTTGCCTCTTCTTTCCCTTTAGTCTCGTGAAATTGGATCCCATCCTATGTGACTGCATCTTAGAGAAAAATGAACAGCACACAGTCCTGAAGCTTCCATGGGACAGTCTCCTGACCAGGTAGTGGGGATTGGCAGTCCCTCTCAAACGTTTCTGTCCCCTCCCCTTATTGTCTATCCTTTGGACTTTAGAATCATCGCTGTCTCAGTCTTTGACTTTCTCTCCATAATTCAACTGATACTAGTCTACATAAACACAGGCTTGGTAATTTTTATGTGGAGGATCCTTGGAATGGTTTGAGCCAACACAATATAGGAGAACTTAAAGGGAGAAAGAAAAAGAACAGTTAATTAAAAATAAGAACTTCAAAAAGATTTAGAAGCAAAAAGAGGCTGGGAGGAATTGTCTTAAAGTCATCAAAGGAAAGACTCTATGCTCTTTCTTTTCCACAGAACAAAACTGAAAATAATTTCTATCAGGAGTTTGCAAACTACAACCCACAGGCCAAATCTGGCCTGCTACCTGTTGATGTAAATAAGCCACACCCATTTGTTCATTGTCTGTGGGCTGCTTTTGTGCTAACCAGGGCAGAGTTGGGTGGTTGCACATACCCTGTGGCCCTTAAAGCCTAGAATATTTCCTGTCTGGCCTTTTATAGAAAGTTTGTACAGTCCCAGTATATATGATACCAAGAGAAAATCTGGTTAGATGAAAGGTAGACATTCTTTGTGGTAAAGGCTTTCTCTAGAAGATGAGTCGGAACACGTCACAGATGGGAAGCAGCACTTTACCATGCTGGGTACGTGAGAGTCTTGAGACAGGAAGTCAATTCCCCAAGGCAGCCTGGGCAGAGTGTCAGAAGACCAGACCACTGGACAGTTTCCAGGGGCTCAAGTCACTAATGAATCCCTTCCCTGAATCCCTGGGCCTTGACTTTGGCCATACTTCGGGGATCTTTAAAAAACATATATGCCTAATCGGAGTTTCTGATTTAATTGGTCTTGGATGCAGCCCCCTAGGTGAGGTCAGTGATTCTCAGTGCAGCCTGGGGCAAACCGCTGCCTACACGAGCCTGGCTCACACCCAGCTGCCACTAGCAGTGGGGAATGAGATGATTTCTGTTGGCTTTATCAGTCTGTAGCTCACGAACTCCTGTTTCAGATGTTTGGAAAGATTGCAGCCTGCCTATCAAGTGACCTTTCCAGGACAAGAGCCCGTTATGAAGAAAGGCAAAATCTGCCCAATTGACATCACCCTAGCGCAGAGAGCGTCTAATAAAAAGGTAATTTTTAAAAAGACACAATGTTGAGGGGCGCCTGGGTGGCTCAGTTGGGTTAAGCGTCTGCCTTTGGCTCAGGTCATGGTCCTGCAGTCCTAGGATTGAGCCCCGCGCTGGGTTCCCTGCTCAGCAGGGAGTCTACTTCTCCCTCTCCCTAAGCCCCTCCCCCTGCTCGTGCTCTCTCTCTCTCTCTCTCTCCCTCCCTCTCTCTCTCCCTCTCTGCATGCTCTCTCAAATAAATAAATAAAATCTTTAAAGAAAAAAAAAAAGGACACAGTGTTGGAAGATGGTGATTTAATATCCCTGCTAAGTTCTAGTCTCTCTAATGTGATTGGAGGTAGGTATGTATTTATTTATTTATTTATTCATTCATTCATTCATTTTTTTTTTAAGATTTTTTTTTTTTAATTTATTTATTAGAGAGAGAGAGCGCTAGAGGGGGTAGGGTTAGAGGGAGAAGCAGACTCCCCGCCGAGCAGGGAGCCCGATGTGGGACTCGATCCCGGGACTCCGGGATCATGACCTGAGCTGAAGGCAGTCGCTTAACCAACTGAGCCACCCAGGCGCCCCTCATTCATTCATTTTTAAAGATTTTATTTATTAGAGAGAGAGAGAACGAGAGAGAGAGTGCACAAGCAGGGGGAGCTGTAGAGGGAGAGGGAGAAGCAATCTCCCCGCTGAGCATGAAGCACGACATGGGGCTCCATGCCAGGACCCTGGGATTATGACCTGAGCCAAAGGCAGACGCTTAACTGACTGAGCCACGCAGGTGCCCTGTGTTTGGAGGTTTTTAGATTTTGGCCTCAAACACCGCAAAGATTGTTTATGAAACAGCCATGTTTGTGTGAGTGGGCTGGGCCCTGTATAAAACAGGCAGAGCTGGCCCTCTCACCTCCTACCCTCTAGGATTTTGTGCTAGGACACTTGCTAGAGCCTAGTTACAAAGGTAAACAAGATTTTGTTTTTATTTTTTTCCTAGACCTGTTACGGGCTTTCAGCTCTTACTCATTCTATTACCTCTTGGGCCTTGCTCAGGGAAAAACAGCTTATAAAGAATTGCTGAAGGAAGTGAGTGTGTGTAGCCTGGCAACACAGAGTCCTAGGGAGCTAATTCTATCTGGCCCAAGTGTGTGAAAAGCTGTCCTTGGGAAAAGGAGTGCACTTAATGCTGAGATGCCTTGAGAAGACAGAAATAGGATTATTGGATGGAAATCCCAAGCAGACAGACTTGGGTTCCAGATAAAGAACTTTCTAGTGTTTGGGTTATGCAAGTGGGCTTTAGCATTAGAGATATGGGCTCAAATGTGACCTTTGCCTTGCTGTTTGTCCTTGAGAAAGTGAATGTTTTTTTCCCTGAAGTTTTCTTATATGAAAAATGGGGATAATACCCACCATATAAGGCATCGTGAGGGCCAAATGAAGGAAATACATGGGTGAAGCACTTAGAATAGTACTTGGCATTTAAGCAGTGAGTAAATGAGAACCTCAATAATAACTAGCAATAGCCACTATTTCTTGGGTGTGTAATTATGTGCCAGACTCTGTCCTAAGCAATTTCTGTATATACAGGTTTCCCCCGCTAGCTGAAAGTGGAGCATTCCTATGAAACCTTTTGTCAGCTGAAATGGGGTAAAGCAAAGAAGCAATTACCATGACTTTATATGGAAAAAATTTTGAGCATTCCCAGACCCCAAAAAATAACTCTCTTAGGCTTTTCTGATACGTCAGGACACGTCTTGCTAACGGATGCACAGAATAACTGGAGATAAAGCACAGATGCTCCCAGACACAGTTCAGAGATCTGGGGGCTGGGCGCTGAGGTGCTGAGTGTCGTCCCCGGGGCAGGAGCTTGGCGGGGGCCCCCCTCTCGCTGCTGCTCGGGGTGCGCGCTGGCTCTGTGCGGGCTCCCTGCAAAACCAGTGCTGAGCGCTATGTTCACTTTTCACCTTTCTTTGTAAGAGTGAAACCCTCCGGATTTCTTTCAGTTAGCAAAAAAAAAGTACTAATGTAGGTCTTTTCATAAGAGCGAAGTGGTGTACCGTGAACTTTGAAAAAGCAGGGGACATTTGTACTAGCTTATTGAAACACTATTAATATTAACGGTAACAGTTAGAATTGTCCCAAATTAAAACTGGTGCTTTCCAAAATAGGGAGTTCTTCTTGTCTGGAGGTCTGCAAGCAACAATTGGGTGACCACTTGTTGGGGGAAGATGTAGTCCAGAGTGCATACATCAGGGAATAGATGTGACCTCTAATGTCTTATCGATTCTGAGGTTCTCTGGGGCTGGAGTCCCTTGACAAGCCTGGGTTATTTGGAACCTATGACTTTACTGAAAGCAGCCCTTCCCAACCCATTCCTGATGGTAACATACTCTACTATCTCTAGTCATGAATTCAAGAGAACTTGTTTCAAAAAGGGAAGAATTGTGACTTTTTTTTAAGTGTCAGTGTTTTTTTTAATCTCAAAATCACAAATAAGTCATTTGTGCAGTTGATAATAGAAAAATATTTGTGTTCCTGATGAGATGCTTGATATTAAGGAATTATTGTCCATTTATTTTTAGGTATGATGATGGTTTTGTCTTTATGTTTAAAAGAACCCTTATCAAAAATAAATAAATAAATAATAAATAAAAGAACCCTTATCTTTTAGAGATAAGCACTAAAGCATTTGTAGATAAGATGATCTGATGTTTAGGAGGATTTGCTCTAAAGCAATAGGGACAGGGACATAGGTGAATTGAGGTTGGTCATGAGTCGATAATTGTTGAAATGATGGGAACATAGGAGCACGGTATTCAATTCTACTTTTATTTATGTTTTTAATTCTCCATAACAAAAAGCCTTTTTTAAAAAAGTGTATGTTGCAGGTGGGATAGAGAGTATTCTACTAAGTATATAACACAGATAACTGGATGGGACGGAAAGAATCAGGAAGTATAAAAATAAACGATGTGGATGAAAAGGGCCCGTGGTTGTCGGGACGGTGAACGTGGCGGGTGAAGAGGCTGCGGAGGCTCCAGCAGGCCCTGTGGAGGGGAGGGCGTGCGGTCCGCCCACCACCTGTCTTCTGTCCCCGCAGGTGACTGTGGTCCGGAACTTGGAGGCCTACGGTCTAGACCCGTACGCGGTGGCAGCCGTGCTCCAGCAGCGATGCCAGGCTAGCACGGCTGTCAGCCCTGCCCCTGGGGCCAAGGACGGCCTGCAGGTCCAGATCCAGGGAAACCAGGTCCGTCATCTCAGCCGGCTGTTACTTGGTGAGCATCTCCTCTGGAGAAGGAGCGCGGGTCTGACTTGGCCAGAACCTTCCCACCAACTCCAGCCCCTCTAGTCATCACAGCCGTACATATGTATGTGTCTGTGGCCGTCAGTGTGTAGTGAGGGGCCGGCAAGAGACCAAGCTGGTATTTGCGCCAGAGGCTTTGGCCCCCCGAGTCCGTGCTCTCTCCACCATACCACTGGAGTAGTTTTCTTCCTGGTTTTCCCTTTTATAGAGCATCCCAACCACGCTGGGTACTTTGCTGGGCTTTTTGCAGGCACCGTCTCTCCTCATCAGAACGATGTAGCAGAACTGTTTGTGTTTTGCAGCTGAGGAAGCCGAGGCTCAGAGAGGCTCAGTTGCTTGCCCTCAGATACTCAGCTGTTCGGCGCTGCAGCTGGGCTCCGGACTCGGCTTTGTCAGACCCCAGAGCCTAAGTTCTTTCTCCCAACTCTGGGTCACCCAGCCTCCGGCTTGTCCTTGATTCACGTCCCCTCTGCCTGAGTCCGCTTTCCATCACTCTCCTCTAAACACTCCTTGTGCCACGCCAGTGCCTTCAGAACAGGCCCCTATGCTCAATAAATAAGACCCTCCCAGTCCAACTCCCGTTCCCCTCGAGCTCTCTCTGGCAGCTCTCACCGCCCCCCACCCCCACCTCAGGCCTCAGCCGCACTGCTGTCCTCACTGTTCCCCATGCACACTCGGTGCTTGTGTCCCTGTTCCCTCGCGCACTGTGCCCTCCCACAGCCCACGTCTGCCCAACGGAGGGTCTCATCGGCCCAGCTCAGGGGTCCCGGGAAGCCTGTCTCAGAGCATGTCCCATTTTTTCTGTCCTTAAATTAGCATTTAAAATATTGCCTATGTGGCACTTTCTACTTGTGTTTATTTTTCTGGTTAGTGTCTGCCACTTGACCAGTTTTTTCTAATGTCTGAACCCCCTGCTAGACTGAGCAACTTAAAAGTCAGAGACCTTGCCTTCTTCATCCCTTTTTCATGCTCAGGGCCTGGCACATAGTGGATGCTCGATAAGCACATGTATTTTAGGGCCTAAGGCAGTACCCTGTAGTAAACTTTTGGAGTTGACCCCTTTAAGTGAAGAACCCGGTAGGAGGTGCTGAGAAGAAATACAGAGGAAAATAGACAAGCACATGACTGAACGCAGATGAACACGTTCTCTCTCCTGAGAAAATTATGAATGCCTCAAGTATATCTAGAAAGTGGCTTTCAGAGTGAAAATTGCTAAAATACACACATCAGCCATGAGGTATAAGGATAAATGGCCCATCCCAGACAACTGCTCAGAGGAGCTGGGTTCGAGCTGGGTGTGGAAGAGCAGGTCACGGGATGCAGGCTGACTGAAGAGAAGTTGATAATGGGAATGGGCGCACAGTGGGGCCGGGGGTGGGAGGTAGCCATGTGGGTCAGGGCCTGTGGGGGTCGGGGCCAAGGAGGGACGTTGTGACACAAAGCATAGGTGGTGTTGGGGAGGGCATGCCCCACTTAGGAGTTTCTGCTTCTTGGATTGTAGAAGACTATCAGCTTCCTCGAAAACACATCCAAGGCCTAGAAAAGGCCTCCAAACCCGGCAAGAAGAAGTAACAGACTCCTGTCTCATGTGGTCGATCCAGTGGAAATCCAGGCTCTGGGCTGGTCATTTATACGAGCATTTTCAGCTTTTGCAAATGAAAAAATATAATTCTTTACCAAAATAAATTTTTATTCTAATCTAAATCTGGTTTCCTCCACTTAGCTAGACTGTTGTACTACATTTTCAAGTCATACGTCAATTTACATCGACAGGAGAGGTGGTAGTGGAGTGCCTTTTCTATTCATGTGATTTCAGTGGTTTTAGTTCCTTTCCTGCTTTCAGGGCAGGTGACTCATCCAAAGCTCAGGTAGGTAGGACCTTGTGTTTTGAAAGCCCCTCTAGCAGATAGTCCACAGCCTCGTGCTCATCTGTTCCTACCCGCTAATTAACGTCCTTGCCCCAAAAGAGTCCCCTCACATCTCTAAAGAGTTAGTCGCCCAGAAGCGGCACTCAGCTGTTCTCTGCCATCAAGCCAGGCCAAAGAAGAAAGGCTTGGCTCTGAATGGCAGCAGCATTCCGGCTGGACAGGTAGAAGAAATCATGAAAGCATCTGGATTCCCCTGCACAATTCTTCCCCCGCGCTGGCACGCTGCCGCCCGCCGTGGTAAATCGTGAGGTGGCTTTGTTACAGGAAAGAGTCTTATCCAACTTTTGGGGGCTCGTGGAAGGGGTCTTCAGTTGGTCTTCAGAGAGTCTGTGAACTCCCTGAAATGGTGTGCAGGATTTTGTATGCTCCTTTTCCCAAGAGAGGTTCCCATGCTTTTGTCACGTGCCCAGCAGGATCACTTGCTGCCAGAAAGGTTCAGAAGCACTGCTCTGGTCCCTGCTTAGTTGCTGGGAGTCACTTCTGTGACCAAAGCACTCCTTGTACAAAAGGAAGGAGTGAGAGCTGAGCTGAATTCTTCTAGAGTTTTTTGGTTTTACCATCAAAAAACAATTAGAGTTTACTTTTTTTTTTCTTTCTCATCCCCCCCCTTTTTTTTTATAAATCAAGATAAGAAACACTTGAAAATATCCACACTATTCACAAATAACCCATCTGGGGCTAGAAAGGAAGAAAGGGATGGTTATGAAAGTGCGTGTGTGACGCTTCCTACCTTTCGTTATTAGACCTAGAATAACAGTCTTTGTCACTAATGACTCACTGTAAGTAAACTCCTTAATTTTACTAATCCTCTCTCTGCCAGCATGAGCCTATGGAACGGAGGAAGGGATTTTTGGAAATTGACCCCAAACAAGATTCTATGACATAGAACCTTTGGACAGACAGTTTGATCTGAGGGAGTGTGGTATGTGTAGTAGTAAGGAAATATGGTCCTTATATGAACACAGATAACGTGTAGTACTTTGTAAGTTTCCTTCACAAACATGATTTACCTTGCACAAATTGATTGGAGGCTGAGAGGTTGTGTCTCGCCTTGTTGATCTCTGTTAAAGACACAAAGCCGGTAAACAGCAAGGGTGGCTCTAGAATGCACTTCCACTCCGGACTGTGGTTTACCTCAGAGTTCTGCTAAGATCGTGCTGTCAGGACCTGTGCTTTGAGTGGTTTTTCCAGTAACAGTGACCCGTTTGCGCTGACTCACCTTCGCTCTCCTCAGGAACACCATAGGCACGTGTAAGAAGGCTGGGGAAGGTTAGGCTGTTGAATGGATTTTTTTTTCTCTGTGCTAAGCCCAACCGTCTCTTTCAAGGTCAAATTAGTAACTTTGAACTTAATCCCATGATGTTACCGGATGAGTTGCAGTGAAAAGCAGAAAATGGTTCATGGCCAGGTTTTGGCGAAGTTATTAAAAGACCTACTTCTCGGAGGTCTAGGCGAACAGATGTTACAGACAAGCCCGATTCTCTGATAATTTTAGGAATGTCTATTGGATGGAGGTAGGGAGTGAGCTGGCTGCGCTCTGACCAGCCTCTGTGGCCCAAGGGCCCCCGTTCAGTGCATTACGCGTGCTCCCTCCTGGAAGGCGGGCAGCAATTTCTTCTTAATAACCTTACGTGGTTATTTCCGTGATGACAGAGCCGTTCCTCTGATGGAAGTTAGATAGTGCTATTGTGAAAGGACTGTTTCACTCGCCTCATCTAGCCTTCCCCCTCTAGGTGAGGTGACCTTAAACTCTGAGAGATGCATCCTGTATGTCTTATTTTTAAATAATTCCAGACAGGGAAGAATCATCGTCCACCTCAGTAGTCTGTCCTGATGCTTAATCATCCTTGGCTCCAGAAAGCCCCTCCCCTCTTCTCACTCTACAAGGATCTCCTTCTAGAACACATCCCCTTTCCTCTCTTGCTCTGTGGGCTAGCTCAGCAGCTGGGCACCCGGGCAGCACCCTCCGGCCCACGCGCTTGGACAGGTTTCTCAAGATTGACCAGCAGCCTTCACTCCTCTGTTCGCTGGCGGGAGAAAATCAGACTCTGTGCAGAAGTACGTGCTCTTCTCCATTCCCACCCTTTCCCCTGGCTCCCAATTTCCAGGAGGTGGTGAAGGGCAAAGAAGATCTCTCCAGTCTGGGTCATTTTTGCAACAAGCTTTTATTACTTTTTTTAAAACCCATATAAGAAAGACATTTAAAAAGAAAATATCCTCAAGACAAATATGTACACACAGGGCAGCACAAGGATAGAAGGCACTCCCAGCCACCATACCCGCCCCCGGGGGGAGGGATACTTTGTACAGACTATTCATCGAGGCTCGGGCCTCAGCGTGGCTCCTGGGTCTAACTGTGCTTTAGATAAAGTCAGAATTTTCCATAATTTTCTTATTTCATAAACACCCCTATCTCTTTATATATAGCTATATGCCCTTATGTATATATGTACATGACTTTATTTTCCTTCTCAAAAATAAAATAGCCGCCCCCACCAGAGGGAGGCTCTCAGCAGCATTCACAGCGGCTGCAGCAGGTGCTGTACCTTCCATTAATGTTAAAGACATGCAGCATGAAGGAAAAGGACTCTCTACCCGCGCCCTTTAGTACACAGCAGGGAGAGAGATTTTTTTTAAGGGAGAGAAGCAATAAGGCTGAGCATGAGATGGCAGAGAACCAGGGTTCTGGGGGCCTAAAAAGTCTTTTGGAGCTGCTAGCTTGTCTTGCTTTTGCAGCTCTGAAGACTACACACAGTTTTGTGACGTGGGGGCAGCATTCCTTCTGGGGTCAGGGGCGGTGTGGACACAGCAAGGGTTGCGGAGGGGACTTCTGAGGCTACACAAAGAAGCTGGGGCTCAACCCAACCCAGGAAGGACCTGGGAAGGCAGAGGACAGCGAAGAAGTGATCTCTCAGAGGCTGGACTGGAAAGCCAGCCCTGCTTTGGCCGTGAAAAGTCCTTCTCCCTCTGCGTTGGAGGGTCTTTGCAGCCCTGGCCACTTGCTTCAGTTGCTTGGCTAGTTTATTTTTCAGTTTGCACCCGAACAAGGATCCAGTACAGGTGTAAGTTAGGGATCTGATCCACCTTGTCCATGGGGTTTGACATCACTTATTGGGAGTCAAAGCCCAGGACATTAGAGGGGAAGGAGGTCTGTGACTCTCGCCCCATTCTCGGAGGGAGGGCTCCCCTGGCCTCGCCTCCCGCACCACCATGGTCCCCTTTCTGGCAGGAGCAAGCCAGCAGCAAGCGTCAAGCAGGTGCGCCCTGCTCCCGTCTCTCTCTGAAAACAAAAAGGCACTGAGGTCAGCCGGAGGCCGGCCCACAAGCTCGCGGAGCACAGGCCACGGGCTGGCCCGGGCTTCGGAACACAAAGGACTCCAAGTCGGCTGAGTTGGGAGGATCCCCGTCTGTATTCAAGGCAGCTCCTCTGGCAGCACCTGGAGACCCCAGAGTCCCAGTGGGAGGAAGGAGGCCGTGCGGAAGGCCACGCGGCAAAGCAGGGCGGCCAGGCCCTCCCCTGCTCTCTGGCCGGGGGAAGGCTGAGGACAAGTTGGACACATTTCTCTGCAATGCTTTTTGGCTTCCTCTGACTGCCTGATTTCCGTACTCAGCAGGAGACATTAAAAATGGCAAATGGCTGGTTTCCCTTCGTGAAAACACGTGAGGATGATGGCAATAGGAAACTCCAAGTTGTAACTTTAAAAACAAACGCTTGTTGACAAAGAAGTGACGAGGCATCACACACGTGCAGATAAATATATGCCTTTGGGTTTACGTGTGTGCAGACTCTTGAGTGATGAGGGCCAAGGCAGGCTGTGGCTTCTCTGGAAATCTCTGAGCCAACCTCAGCTATGGTGCTCCCTACCTGAGCATCTGGGGCCAGTGGCTTTAGGACCTTCCCTTGAGCATGAACAACGGGCACCTTGGGACAGTGGGGGGCAATCCTCTTACGAGCATTATCCTGCTTTCGGGGGCTTAGCCCCGACCAGCTCAAGGAATATGCTACAATTTTTGACTCATAAATAAAGGTCTATGGGTGGCAAATAAGAGAGAAATTGAAGAAGAATAAAACCCAGAGAAAAAACATACAGCTCTAAAACCTTTCTTCTTTCCTTTGCCGGCCGGTGCGAACCATTCCAGTTTGGTGATGAGAGAGGCAGCTGGTTGGCTTACCAAGGGCTCGTGGATTGCTGACATCCAAGGCTCTTCTCTCCCCCCTCCCGCCCCTGCCACCACCACCTCCCCTCCCCAGTCCTGCTCCTCGGAGGTGGTGTGTGGCAGGCGGGGGCCTGGCCCGCGAGCACGCGTGTCCCTCAGAGGTTTCGTGCCACATCTGGAACTGCCGGCGGGGGAGGGGGGGCACAGATGCACCCGCCACAGGTGTCCTGAGAAAAAGTGTCTGTTGCAAAATAATAATTAATAATAAAAATAAATCCACGGGCACCAGAAGAGGAAGCAGGACCGGTTAGCCAGGTTTGCCCTGGGATTCTCTTAAGGCCTCCTCCAGTTTCTGCCTAAACTTGTCATATTTCTTCTGCACTTGTTGGATTTTGTCTTGCTCCTCCTTTTCCAGGATTGTTAGGAAGTTCTGGAGCTCGGGGATGGAGAAGGCGTCCCACTGCGAGGCACGAGGGAGATTGGGGGGGAAAACGGAATAGGAGACAGGTCAGAAGCCGCCCGACCTGAGGGCCCCGCCCAACCCCCCGCTGCCTCCATCTGCACACAGCTTACAGGGGGGTTGCTACTGAATAGCTGCAGTGGAGAAAGCTTGGGTTTCCCGTGTCATACCGGCAACCATATTTCAAATCCTGACATCTCATGACCCAGAGGTACAAGTCCATGAGCGGTGTTTTATTTGGAGTATCAACCATCCTACATTTTCTCCATGGCAGCTGAGGCCTGAACAGTGATGCTGGGGCCGCCCAGGGCCCCTGCCGGCCTGTCTGGCTGTCTGCTTTGGGGGTGCTGAGCAACAGGCTCTCAGCGTGCAGACCCTCAAGAGGCAGGTGGAGGAGAGCTGGGCTTGGCCTCCGGAGACTGGGTTTCAGCCTGACTCCACCGCGTGACCTTGGGCACATCACTGCACCCTTCTGTCCTATGTGCTCATCTGCCACGGAATGAGGGTCCCTGCCTCCCTTGGCTGGCAGAGCAGCTAATGAGATCCCAGAACCTGTAAAGCTCTGGAGAAGCCAGCTGGCCCAGGCCTGCCCCAATGGGACCTGGCCTCTCTGGGCAGAAGGCAAGTCTGACTGCTCTCAGGCTGACCCAGGAGCAGAGCCCCCCCAGCCCTCACCACCCCACCCTGTGGAGCCAAGGATTTTGACTCCTAAGCTCTTTTGAGCACAGAAGAATATGAAGGCTTACCTAGCTTAATCCCCACACTGCCTAACTGAGAAGACTGAAGTCCACAGACGGGAGGCGACGGACCTACGGGGACGGGGCTTGCGGCAGCAGAAAGGAAATTAGGGCCCGGTCTCTAAACTCCCAGGCCCACGAGCTCTGCGCTGGGCCCGCGGTGTCCAAACACTGTCAGCAGAGTACGTTTTTCAAACAAAGTCCTATGCACTTTAATGTGTAAGTCAGACGGAAGCAGAGCTGCCTGATTGAAGCAGGGTGAAGGGACAGGGCCCTACCCTGCCTGGATCCCCCAGATCTCCACAGTGACCCCCGAGACTGCTCCCCCAAACCCTAGGCCTCCACTGACCGCAGCGTGACAAACAACTGCCCTCGGTCACTCCTCCATGCCTCCCAAGTATCCCAGGCCACACAGAGCACCAGCCTGATTCCACCCGACTCCGTGCCACCAGACTGGACTCTGATGAACTCCCCTTTGAGGAAGGAGGCCAGCTTTTAAGAACCAGGAAGAGGCAAATGGCTCAAAAATCTCCATATCCAGTGGAGGCCAGAGATGGAGCTGGTGGGGCCTCAGGCCAGCCTGGAGCAAAAACAGCTGGGGCCTGGACACAGGCATTTCTCAGTGCCCCTCCACCCTGGGTTTTCAGGGAAAAAAGCACACGAAATCCTTTCTTTCCACAGGCCGTGCCAGACACCGGCCCTGACTTGCACCCCCAGGATGCTGACAATCCTGGCTTTAGACGCGAAACCTCTGCGGCCCAGCACTTCCCCGGGCCTCAACTTTCCCAGGCCATTTTCCCAGCTGCTTTGGCTACTGCCGCGTGGCCCCCGCCTATGCTGGCAGTGAGGACAATGCCCACCTGCACCCAGCCAGGGTGCCCTGAGGGCTGGGTTCGGGCACCGAGCAAAGGGGTCCAGACCTACCTCCACCTCTCCGGTTTCATTCTCCTTGAGCACGAAGCTGAGGACGTCATTGTCAGGCCCGGCGAGCAAGCGCAGGTAGAGAGGGCAATCAGCAATAGAGAGTTTCTGGAAGAACACTGCAAACCAAGAGAGGGGGCTGGAGGCACATCTCAGAAAAGAGGGGCAGGGATGGAAATGCAGACAAGGGGTGGCCATAACGGGAAGGAGCCATCCTTTCAGCCTAATGAAATGAATCTAATGACATGAATAGGGCATGATGACCTTTTATCTTCAGTGTCTGCCCAGAGTTTGACGCATGTTTCCATTCACATCACCCTCCCCAAAAGATTAGGAATGGTGGGTGGTTTCTCTCCCATGCCACAGATTAGGAAGTGGGAGCCCACATTGTGGTTTCCTGCAGTCACATATAAAGTGGGGGGCGCGGGGAGCAGGCATGAGCTTACCAGCCAGCTCTCTGCCACGTGGCTGGGCGGCGGCGCCCCGGGGAAGCCCAGCCCTCCCCTCCCAAGTCTGGCAGGGGTTTAGCGGGAGAGGTGGTCTCTGACGGGGAGCTTGCCCTCGCATACCTTGCCCGTCCTTGTGTATCCGCTTAAAAAGTGCAAACTTCTGGGGATTGTCCACAACCATGAACTTCTTGAGCAGCCCCTGGATGACCTCGCTGACCGTGGTGGTGCTGCTGATGTGTAGCTGCTTGATGGCATCGAGGGGCAGGTAGAAGGATGTCCGCTTGTCGGTGGTGGCCGCCAGGTTCACTTCCTTGATGGCATCATAGATGGACTGGGGCCGGATCCCAGCAGGCACCGTCACCGGCCGCCGGAGCTTCAAATGCACTTTGATGAAACCCGTGTAGGTACCATCTTCACTCTGCGGAGGGGACGTCATATGGGTCCGCTCACGTCTATCTTGCATGATCCCATCTGCCACTCTGAGTCACTGCACCAGGTTGGGGGGGGGGTGCAGAGGCCTTTCCAAATAGTGCCATCCCAGGCAGGCCCTCCCCTCCCGCCCCGAGTTCCTTCCTGTGTCTGCAGACCTGCAGGTGCCAGAGGGCAGAGACGATGTCCCCCTGCCCGCCCCGCATTGGGCCAGGAGAAGGCTTGCAGTATCCAGCAACCCGAGAGAACAGGAGGAGCTGCTCTGGCTCTCCCTCCCAGGGCTCAGGCTTCCTGCCCCAGTGCCCTGCCTTTGCTGAGTCCCCGCTCCTAGGAGGCAGGGTCTGGAGTGGCCTCTCTAGTTTGTCCCTCCAAACCAGGGAGGAGCAGGAAGGCTCTGTAATGAGGTCCTCGCAAAACCAGCCCACTGCATTTCCTCCTGCATTTCTTCCCAAAACGGGGCAGCCTGCAAGACTTAAGCCCAGGACCGTGGGAGACTGGATTTTCTAGCGCTCCATCTGGCTGAAGCCCCAGAGCCAGCAGCCACCAGCAGGGGGCAGGGTTCTTCTACCTTCGCCCCTTCCCACTGCAGATGGCCTTTGCGAGCCTCCCCTCGGAGCTCTGCAGTCTCGGGAAGCTTCCCCAGACGCAGGCGGTAGAAGTGCACCAACCAAGAGGGAGAGGACAGGAGCTGCGAACTCCCCTCGTGAGGCCTTCCTGGGGGCCAAGCAATACCAGTTCTTGAGGTCTTTGTACGGTACTTAATTCCCACAAGAGCTCCGACAAATGGGCACTGGTATCTCTATTTTACGCCGAAGCTCGAAGGTTTCCCAAAGCGAAACAGGGGACGAGCCAGCGACTGACCTGGATCTTACTCTAAAGCCCATTCTGTTTCCCCGCAGCCCGCGGGGGTCCCTGACGGCCTCGCACAAGCCCCGAGGCCTCCCGAGGCCTGAAGAAAGGGGAGGGGCCTCCGAGGGGCCTCCCCGGAATCCAGAGGGAGAGCACAGGAGCCCCCAGTGGAAGGGGCGGCGGCCGGCGGCCGGGGGCGGTGGGCGGGTGCCGGGGCCGGGTGGGGGCTGGCGAGGGCGAGGGCGAGGGCGGGGCCGGGTGGGGGCGGGCAGCCCTCCAACACCCCCCCCCCCTCCCCGGACGCACCAGCTTCATGCCCAGGCAGTTGTTCTCCTGGGTGTTGTAGCTGTCAATCTTCTGCTTGATCTCCTGCAGTGTGGGCGGCCGCTGCGTCTCCTCGGCGGGTTTACAGACATTCTGGAACAGACACAGAAGTGAGAGTGGGTGCGCAGTGGTTCTCCGGATGAGAAAGGGGAGGACCAGACCCTCCCAAAGACCTCGAATAAGGGAGCACCAGTCCCGCGCGGTGAAAACTAATCTCACGGGCGCAGGGTGAGAACAATCAGAGATAAATCCCAGTGGTGCCACTGGGTAGCCGGCCAGCTCCGGGGAAGTAACTGAAATCTAAGTCTCCTCACCTGTGAAATGGGACCAATGCCTACCCCTCGGGCTTGCTGCGAGACTAATATGAACGTGCCCAGCACACGGCACGGACGACGAATTCGGTGCATCAGCAGAACAGCATTTGCTTACTGAGGGTTACTAGGGAAAAGACTGCATTGAGATGCTATGGGAGCTGCAGAGAAATGCAAGGCACCGTCTCCCGGAGGAAGCAACGAGAGCCGGAGAGACAGGAATGTACACACGGTCCCAGCATATGCTGATGGGAACGACAGCAATTCACCCAGATCCAGGGGACCAAGGGCACATGAGCATCAGCCCAGGCCCTACATCACCGGCCACAGTACTTCGCACATAAGAAGTTCAGTTGCTCCTTGAACAACACAGGTTTGAACTGCGTGAATCCACTTATACAGGAATTTTTTTATATATAAATACAGTCCAGTGCTATAAATGTTATTTTCTCTTCCTTATGATTTTTTAAGATTTTATTTATTTATTTACTTAATTACTTATTTATTTATCTGAGAGAGAGAGAGGTTGAGCACGAGAGGGGAAGGGGCAGAGGGAGAGAATCTTCAAGCAGACTCCCCGCTAGCCAACTCAGGGCTCAATCCCACAGCCCCAAGATCATGACCTGAGCCGAAATTAAGAGTTGGACGCTCAACTGACTGAGCCATCCAGGTGCCCCTCCTTATGATTTTCTTAATAACATTTTCTTTTCTCTAGTTTACTTTAGTGTAAGAATGCAGTGTGTAATACATATAACATGCAAAATTGTATTAATAGACTGTTCATGTTATTGGTAAGGCTTCTGGGCAACAGCAGACTATTAGTGGTTACGTTTAGGGGCTGTCAAAAGTTATACTCAGATTTTTGACTGTGCTGGGGGGCAGCGCCCCCAACCCCTAAGTTGCTCAGGGGTCAACCATATATATTTGTCAAATGAACGAGTGAACCGGAAGGGGACAGGGGGCTGTTCTTCTACAATAATTGAGAGAATCAGCCTCCTCTCCTGGGGCATGGGGACAACCAACATCTACTTAGCACCTCCTCTGTACCAAGAACCCGGCAAGCACTGTCTCTTTTAATCCTCACAAACCTAAACTCTGTGAGATGGAGATTATTACCTACATTTTCAGGTGAGACAACCAGGGCTCAGAGGAGCTCAGTAACTTGAGTTGGTAGGTGCAGACCTACAAGGAAATCCCAGGGCTGTTCTGCTGTGTTCTTCCCAGGGGTTCCCCTGCTGCCCACCCCCCCGCCCCCGCTCCCCACCGCCAAGGAAGGATAAGGGAAGAACAACGCTGAGGAACGAGATGGAGGTCATAGGTTTTCACACTGTGGGGGTGAATTCTGGGGTCTAAGCAACTCTGTCCCTCAATCAATTCCCTGCATTTCTCTCCACTTCACCGCCGCCCACCCTCCGGATGCGGTCTTCATGCTGCCCGTGTGCAGCGGGAGCCATGGTTTGGGAAAACAAGTAAGTTGGTAAAAAGCCACCCAGAATTCACCTGATTTTAGAAATTGAGCAGACTTGGGGCGGGTCAGGATTCTCCTTTGGCAAATGAGGAAACTGAGGCCCAGAGAGGCAGGGCCCCTGTGTTCTCCCCGCTGCCTCCCTGCCACCACCCAGCACCCTCCTGCAGGAGTGTGGTTTGGCTGGCAGATTTCCCAGCAGCCCTGTCACGGCAACAGCACCCGGTGGAACACAAGAGGACCCCCTACCGGAGTCTGTCCCTGCAGTCCTCCCTTCAGCAAGCCGTCCCCAGACATAGGGCACACTCAGCAGGATGCCCGCCCTTCCTCCTCCCACTTTCCAACCTGACAGAGCTGATAACATGTCAGGTTCTGTGGCTGCCACGGGAGCTGGTGTGGCCTCCCCCCGTCCCCCATCACCCCTCTACATGGAGATGAGCCGACACCCCTTTTCCATCACTGCATCTTCCCTTGGTCTGGCTGCCCCTCCCCCCCATCCTCTTCCTCAGGGATCCTGCCGGTACCAGCCCTGTGCTCCATCCTTTCTCATACCCTCTCTCATACCACTCCCATTTCACAGATCACAGGGCTAGAGAAGGTTACAGAGCACGCTTGTGCAGCCACTGCTAGTAAGCATCTGAGTGGAGCCTGGAACACAGTGCGTCCATGTCTGGAGCCCATGTTCTTCTCAATTCACCACATGACAACTCTAGGACGGTCGCTTCTGCCACTCCCATAATGGTCACTGAAATTCCGTGCCATTCCATGAGGGCTGGGGTGTGCAGCTGTCAGACCGAGGCCCAGAAATTATGGGCCCTGTGAAACATTCTTCCAAGGTGAATCGGATCAGTGGGCCAGGCCCCAGAGGACTCAGGACCCAGGGGCACCATGTCCCCTGCAAAGATGGCGAGGAGGGCCTTCCAATCTCTCCAGTGGGACACGGCTGCCAGCACGCGGGAGCCACCCTTTCCTGCATGGCCACTCGGGCTCTGGAACTGGACCGCGACTCCATCCAAGAGCACCCAAGGGGAAGCACACCCCAGGGCACCTCCTTTAGGCCCGAGGTAAGCAACAACCGCCGTGAACCTCAGAAAGTGTCTTCATTCACCGGCGATGCATCAATCCGGAGATCCTCACATGGAGCTCCTCACTCCCGGTCCCTTCCCACAGCTAGTTCCCAGAGACACGGACCTCCCCGGAAACCGCCCCCCAAACTGGACCACCTCTATGGGACCAGATGTACCCGGCCACGGCTCAACCGTGGGAGCTGCCAGTCAGAAAGACCACTTATCTGGTTCCTATCCTGGGCTCCACTCTACCCATCTCTGAAGCACACGGGCTGTCCCCTCCTCAGGAGCTGACAGCTTTCTCATATTCACCTACCCAAAAAAGAGTTAAATAATGGAAAGGAAACTCTAGAAGCTCCTGGAAGATCTCCTCTCATAGTTTCCAAGTGAGCTACAGCCATTGCCCTGTAAGAAAAGGCAGCTGGTTCATGGCTTTCAAAAGTCAGTTATTCCAGGCCTGGGACTGGGTACAGCAAGTCACAGCTGCTGTAAGTAAAGGTTTCTTCTTCCTGTTCCCCTTCTCTTCAGCAGATAGCCCATCTATTCCTCCCCCTTGCCCACCACAAACCTGGGGAAGTGACGCAAGCATCTGAGGCCACCCCTTCCCGGACTGACGCAGAAGATGGCCATCCTGATCTCACCACCCCATCCGGGAGTGCCCCGAGCCCTGTGTGGCCAGCATGTGGAGCACCCCCAGGCTGGAAGGTCGGCCCCCAGGGCTGGTATGGCTCCTGCCCACCCCATCTGGCAGACAAGCTCTGACCCACGGATTGAATGAATCACCTGCCGAAGTAGGCCAGCCAATCAGCCAGCGAGCCACAGTCGCGAGAGCCCACGGATCCTTTCCCCTCCCAGGGAGGGTACAGAATCTAGGCCAGTGGTTCTTAAACTCGGCTACACACAGAATCATCTAGCGGATCTCTAGAAACCCTGCTTGGGCTCCATCTTGGAGATTCTGATGTATGGTGTGGGGTACAGCCTAGGCATCGGGATTTTTTACTCTCCCAGGTAATTCTAACGGGCAGCAATGTTTGAGGAGAACTGGCATAGACCCCTTGTGGGCAATTTCAGACACCAAGGGTCCCCACCCAGCAGCACAATTAACGCTCTGGCACCCACAGATATTCACTGCCCCAAAGATTTACCTAAAAGGCAAGTATCTGCTGTGTGAACAAGATCAATAATATAGGAGTCTTCACGGGGTAAGGCAAAGACCTCCATTTTTATTCACCTGTCCGATTTTCAAGTCCTCAAAGTGAAAGATTGGTTTCCCCCCACGGGTACGAAGCTAGAAACCAGGCAGATAGAGTTTTGTCTCCCCGGGGTGGTGCAAGATGGAGACAGAAGGGGGACCTGACTCTGTTAGGATTTCACACATTTCGACACGGGCCGCCGAGGTGTCTCTCGCAGGGGGTCTGTGCGTCTCGGGGCAGCATGGCATGCGTCTGCTCCGACTCAGCCCCTGGCACTGGAGGCAGATGCTTTAGCTGCTCCCAATGCAGCCGGCACAGCCACAGTGCTGGTGAAAAATAGGTTTGTGCTCCCATATCCTGAGCCATGGAAGGGGCTGTGTTGCCTCTCGGTGCTCAAGGGTATGAGGGTACAGCTACGTGAAGAGGCTGGGTGCCAGGAGTCCTAACTTAAAACTTAAGTCCTTAACTTAAAAAAATATATATCCTCAACAACAAAATTAAGAGGATCATCCCCTGTGCTCTGGGGCCTACCTCAGAGCAGATCTACCCCAAGTTGAATTTTACTTTAAGCAGAAACCCAAACATCGGTGAATTCTGCATTCTAACCAATGACACAGGTCTTAATTTTGGTCACGGCGGAAGAAGAGGCTCTGAATGAGTCCTGTGGTTTCTAGTATCCCCAGGTGGACACAGAGCAGCCTCCGAAAGCCCCAGCAATGAGGGGGGCCCCAGGGTGAGGAGCAGGCTCAGGAGCATCAGACACACTCTGACACATCAGATAACTTCATGCCCATTTTCTTTTGACCTGAATCACACAAACCTCACTCTTGCTAAAAATTTTACTCTCCCTCTTCTTCAACTTCTCAGCCTCTTCTTCCTTCACAATGCTTTCATCGTATTGCTCCCGTCGGTCCACCTGAGGTCCTTCACTCTGTCCAGGCCTCTCTGGCCACTCCTGCCTTGAATGATGGTGATGATCTGTATCAGTTCATGTCATCCTCACCACAAATTCATGCGAATTCCCATTTCACAGATGAAGAAACTGAGCCCCAGCAAGGTTAAAGCTAACCCACATTTAAAGCTAGCACTATACTGTCTGGCGCTTAAATATGCCTCCACTTATATTAACCTCCAAGTAAACTACCTATCTTGAGTTGTCTTCCCAACTAGAGTGAATTTTCTTTTCTTTTTTTTTTTTTTTAAGATTTTATTTATTTATTTGAGAGAGAGAGAATGAGAGAGAGCACATGAGAGGGGGGAGGGCCAGAGGGAGAAGCAGACTCCCTGCCGAGCAGGGAGCCCGATGCAGGACTCGATGCGGGACTCGATCCAGGGACTCCAGGATCATGACCTGAGCCGAAGGCAGTTGCCTAACCAACTGAGCCACCCAGGCGCCCTAGAGTGAATTTTCTTAATGACTTATACCATACTTCTATTTCTTCTTATGCCTACTGGCACCGAGCATGAAGCAGATAATAGATACTTGCTCAAGAACCTTCAATGTCTCCCCATTGCCTACAAGGGGTTGGGGGAGAGAAAGACCTTACTTTTTCCTAGGAATTGCAGTGCAGTGAGCCTTGGATTTCAGTGCAGACTGAGTTCTGTGAGAGAAGTACCTACTCCTCCCTTACCTGTCACGGCATCCCAGAGCCTAGTTGCAGCTGGGAACAAGCAGAGGCTCAAGAAAAGCCTGCGGGATGAACTTATGCTTATGCATGTAGTTGGGCTCTGACCCCCATTACTAACTAAGTGATCTTGAGGAAATCCGATAACCTCTTTAAGCCTCGGTCTCTGTCCTCAGTTTCATCTATCGATTTGAAATACAGATCCTTCACTGCCTAATAGGATGCATGCAAAGGTAAGACCAGATGAGATCACGGCTGCAAACACATTGTGGACATGATCAAACCCACCCAAAGGCACATACTGTTCCTATCCTCCCAGGCCTCCGAAGCCCTACCCCTGGGAGCCAAGCCCACTTCCCACTCTCCTTGAGCACTTCATCAGGGTTGGCCAGCGTGCCATGGAGTGTGTTCATTCCTCTCTCTGCACTAGCAGCTGGCACACTTCTTCTGTCAAGGGCCAGGGGGTAAATATTCGAGGCTTTGCTAGCCATACGGTCTTCCCTGCAACTACGCAACCCCGCCGTCGTAGCTCAGAGCGGCCACGGATGAGCGTGGCTGTGTTTCAGTAAAACTTTACTTAGGGCATCTGGCGCGTCCCCCCTCTGCACTACCCCGCGGGCCGTTTGTCCCGCTCAGGATACGGAGCCCGCCTCTCCCCTAGCGCCGTCTCCTCAGCGTCCTGAATGAAAGTTCCCCGGCCCACGGCATTCTCCTCGTTCTCTGCTCTCCTAATTTAGGAGATCCCTGCCGTTTTAATTCCCAAATGGAGAAAGGTTAATATAGAGGTTTGTGCTGGGCGCCGCCTTCCTCCTGAACGATACTCCTGTTGAGAGCTGCGTCCTCCCCCGGCACACCGGCCTTTTGTACTTGGCTCTCACTTCATGGGCACTTTGGCCACAAGCAGGCAAAGGCTTCGTGGCTTCACTGGGGTTGGGCTTGCTCTCCTCCCGGCTCCTGCGGGGAGGCGACACGCCGGCGGAGCAAGGGAGGCAGGCGGACGGCCAGGCTCACTCCCTGGCTCGGGGACTGACTCCCAAACCCCAGCCCCGGGGCCCCGACGCCTCAGAGTCCTGTCGTGGCCAAGCTGCCAATTACTACACGCCATGGGCCTCGGCATCCAGCACTCCAAGGGCCCTGGAGGTGCCTTCACAGCCTGTGTGGCTGCATTTGGGTCTAACTGTACGCGGCCTTTTATGGTTTAATTATTATTTCACACGTGTTAGTCTCATCTTCCCAATTAGATGTTCCCTGGAGGGAGACAGACGTGATGGCTGATGACTGTGCTGCTTTGGTACCTGCTGCGAAGCTCCGTCGAGCTCTCCCTGACCTCCAAGGAGGTGACCGGGACAGGGTGGGGTGGCCTGGGTGGCGCCCAGCCCCGAGCCCTGCCATGGACTGCAGTCAGGTCCAGGAGCACCTCCCACGGACCCGCACCCCAAGGGGCTGATGCAAAGGCCCGGGCTGCACGGACTGCTGGCTCTGCCTGGCGGCCAGCCCTGCTCAGCTCTTTGCAGTTTCCTGGTCAGAATGAATGCAAGACCACCATGACCCGTGACCTCCACCAGCAAGTCACCTCCCCTCCGAGGGTCTCAGTGTCCTCCTCTGTGAAATCATGAAGTGAGACACCTCTGCAGCTCTACGAGTTTACCTCGAGGAGGGGGTGGTTTCTTTCATCACTGCTTCCTCTTCTATTTCAGAGAATTGGGGGTGGGGGTGGGGCCCCTCGGAGGATGGCCGGGCTTGCCCGAATCGCAGGGGTAAGAACTGGCCTGAGACAGTATCCAGACGTTTCTAACCTCTACGGCGTGACTGGTCTCAGTACTGGCCGCTTGCTTTCTCTACTCGTCCGTCAGCAAGGCTCAAGGAGGCCCACACCTTCCTAACTCACACCACTCAAGAAAAGAAAACAAAAACTACCCCGGAAGCCCGTCTCCATGAGCCTTTGCCGCATTTCCTCTTTCTCAGCTCTTAGCAAATCTGTCAGCAGCCATTCTTCTGCCCCTTGGGCGGAGAGCACCCCCAGGCCTATGTCAGCGGGGAGAGCCTCAGGCTGGACTGCGTGAGAAGGACCATCCGCAGACACCTTCCAGGCCACCCTGCTCCCCTAGAGCGGCGCGGGCCCCAAACACTTCATGTTTCTCTCATGCCCGTCCTAAATAGGGACCCCTGAGGGAAAGGGGCAGACACCCCTCTGTCTGGGCTGGGTTCAGAACGCCCTGCTCAACACCCAGACCACATTCAAGGCTCACTGGTCCCTTGGTGACAGCCTCGAGCAGATGGGAAAGAGGAAGCCCCATGGGCCTCACCACAGGGCCCCCTCCCAGGTCCTGGAGGGCCCATGTTCTGGAATGGCCGCCCCAGCCACACCCTGGACCGTGAAGGGCTTGATTCTCCCAGAACCCTCTCTGGCTCTGTCCAACATCCCAGAAATAAAAGGGTTGGAAACTCCTCAAGTGTGTTCTCCAGTAGGCTGTTCCCAGCAGAGGAAGGAAGGAAGGAAGTTTCAGCAGGGAGCCATCCGTATAAGCATAACCATGCGGGATTTGGGATTTGAGCTGCTCTGATGGGGGGATGCAGAGGAGCAGGGAGTAAGAAGGGGGTGGGATTTGAGAAACTGGAAAGAGACCGAAGACGAAAACCTAGAGCAGATGGTCAATGCAGACAGTCAGTCACAGTAACTGATTGAGTTGCCCACGGGGTGAGGGCTGTGAAAGTCACCTTGGTACAGGAAACCGGCGGGCCGCGGTCCCTGTCCTTGGGAGAGCGCAGGCCACCTGCAGAGGGAAGGCAGAGGTGCGGGCCCCAAGAGGAAGCACCAGACAGCGCGGCTCGGCGTGTGGGGACCCGATGAGGGCCGCGCCGGCGGGCTCCCCAGGGGGCCAGCATGGAGCCTGAGCACAGTGTCCCTCCCTCTCGCAGGCGGCCATCTCAGTCTACAAGCAGGGACAGGTCATCTGCGGTGAGTCCGGGGTGGAGAACACCAGCCACCTGCAGGAGGCCGAGAGAGCCCTGGGGCCTTGGATCTGCGGCCTCATGATCGTGACAAAAATCGCCAACAGGCCGGGGCCTCCCAAGTCACAATCCCATTTAGTCCCTGAAAGGACTCAGTGAGATTGGTATGTTATTACCCAGCGTCCCTGTTCCTCACCCCTAGACGACACAGCCCTGCACAGCTGCGTGCCCTCGGTCTGTGCAGGCGGTCTCCCCGAGACTCGGATTTGTCTGTGAAGCACAGACAACAAGGCCTTCTTGACACATTGGTCGCAGAGATGAAACGAGATCGCACATCTGGAAGTGCTTAGCACACTTCACGTACACAGCAAGCACTCAATAAACAGTGGCTAGTGAACTGTCATTGTGGCCAGCATCATCATCCGTAGTCAGCTGTCTGGTGGGGCAGAGAAAGGCTGGTTGGTGGGGCTGACTCAACATGGGAGTCCTCTTGCCTTCACCTCGATCTCTCACGGGCCCGTCAGCCAGAGCCACGTTATGACTCTGTGCGTCCTAAGCACTTTTGTCTTCGGGGCCGAGGGGCCCTCTTCCTCCAAAAAAAAAAAAAAGATGGGAAATGCTATTTTATAATAGCATGATATAATAGCTTTATATCAATGCTATTTTAGGATAGCACTGATATAAAGAAAAATGTATTAATATCAGATAAGAAAGCACATTCTTCAACCTAAAAGTTAATTTCTTCCCCCCGATCTTAAGATGAATTAAAACATTTTTGTGGGCCCTTCTGACATCACACACCACTATGCCTCGTGGATAAGTCAGCAGGGGTCTCAACTCCTGAGTCCCAGGTAGGGTGACCAGGGACTGAGAGTTTTCTTGGGGTGCAGGACTTTCAGTGCTAGAATCAGGACAGTCCTGGGCAAACCAGCGTATTTGCTTACCCTAGTCCCAGGGACCCCCTTGCAGGCCTAGGTGGACTCTAACCCTCTCAACCGTGGGCCCCAGAGACACCGCTTGCTCTTCTGCCCTCTACAAAGCTGCACGTGCACTCTGCCCTGGGGGGCTCCCTGACACTCTCCCTGGGCCCCCTTCCCCTGCAGACTAGCTGTGGCTGGACACAGTGGCCCTGGCTGTCTCTGCCGATCAGCGCACATTACACACATGCTGATCAGCTTGATGACAGAATGCAAGCTCCCCGAGGACAGGGACTGCCCCATCACTGATGCAGCTCCCAGAACGGTGCCTGGCAGACAGGAGGGACTCATTAAACATCTGCCTAATGAACTGAAGGAAACACAAAGAAGTAATAAGACATGCGTATGTGCACATGCTTATACGCATGCACACAAAACCCCAAAACAAATATAGGGAGATCAAGAGGTTCTAGAATTGTATACGGCTCCTATAGGGTTCCTGGTCCATGGTACCTATCGACAGAGCACTGTGGAGTGAGTCAGGGATGACGGTGGGCAGGGTGACAGAGTGAGTCCCAAGACCCCGTCCCGGGGTCCAGTCAGTCTGGAGCCTGGATGCTCCTCTTTCAGAAACAATTTAAAGAGGATTGCACTGTAAATCATATGTCTGACAAAGGATCACTATCCAGAATATATAAAGAACCCCAGCAACCCAAAAACAACAACAACAACAACAAAAAGGCCCAATTTTAAAAATGGACAAAAGACTGGAATAGACATTTCTCCAAAGACAAACAGATGGCCAATAAGCACAGGAAAAGAGGCTCAACATCACTCATCATTAGGGAAACGCAAATCAAAACCACAATGAGACGCCACCTCGTACTCATTAGGATGGCCATCATCAAAAACCAAGAAAATAGCAGGCATTGGCAAGATCGTGGAGAAAACTGGAACCCTGGGCATTGCTGGTGGGAACGTGAAATGGTGAAGCCACCTGGTAAACAGACTGGCAAGTCCTCGAAAGATTAAATGGAAAGAACCACCAGATTATCCAGCAAGGCTACCTCTGGGTTGATACCTACAAGAAGTAAGAACGAAGACTCAAACAGATATTTGCACACTCCTGCTGACAGCAGCTTTCCTCACTAAAACCAAAAGACGGAAGCAACCCACTGACGGATGGATAGATAAACAAAGTGTGGTGTGGACAGGCCATGGGATATTATTCATCCATAAAAAGGAAGGAAATTATGGCACACGCTACATGGATGAACCCTGAAGACATTACACTAAGTGAAATAAGCCAGGCACGAAAGGACAGATGCTGTGTGATTCTAGTTATAGGAGGTTCCTCGAGTCAGTCAAATTCCCAGGGGCAGAAAGTAGAATGGGGCTGGCTGTGGGGACAGGGGGATGGGGAGCTGCTGGCTGCTGGGGACAGAAACGTTCTGGAGATGGTCGTGCGATTGGCCATACAACACTGTCAATGTACTTGTGTAATGTCTGTTTTATCACAATTTTAAAAAAGGGGATTCCAAGGGCAGGGGCAACTGGAGTTTCATCTGGTTCCCATACAGTTGGGAGTGTCCCTTACTTTCTGTCTTCCACGCAAGTGAGCAGTCAATCCCACTTGTGAGCAAGGTGGCCCTCATCCTGCAGGGGCTGGCTCTTTGTCTGGGCGCCGGCCACTCTCCTGCACGACTAAGAAATAGCTGGACCCTCGGGCTGCCCCAGACAGCCCAGCCCAACTCAGAAGAGCTCTACAGCGTCTTAGAGCTTCCCAGGGGACTCTCCAGAGAGGGGCTCAGGCACACAGATCTAGAAGGGGCCTGGAGACAAACTGGCCCAGGCACCCCCATTCTGGAGCAACTGGAGTTGTTAGGTGACTCAAGGCGCAGGGACTCCCCAACTGGCCTCACACGCTCTCCCTTCAGCCGGCCATGGCTGGCCACGGTCAAGGAGCTATGTCTGGCTTTCCAACTTCATACGTTCTAGGGACATGGATGCGTCAGCAAAAGAAAGATTTGGGGAAACACTTCTTTCTCTCTGTCTTCTTTCTTCTGCAGGCCCCAGCGCCATGGCATATTCTCAAAGTCATCAAGCTGGGAGCTGGGAACAGGCTCACCTTCAGGGCCATGCATCCCCACCTCCAAACTGCATCCTCCCTCTCCCACACTGGAACCTCCCCGCACGAGAACACTCTGAAGGCTTCCTCAGCTTCTCGGACAATCCCATGTGCTCTGAGAGCACAGAGCCAAAGCCAGCAGTGTCACAAGGCCACGGGAGGGGGGTGGCTTTAGAAGCCCCGCTCATGTGCTCTAATTACAGGCCGCTCCTGGGCTGCCCGGGCCGCGGGTGCCCTGGCTGCAGGAACCCCCTCTCCCACCACGCGCCAGCTTCAGCTCGGCTGCAGCTCCCCGCAGTGCAGCACATTCAGTGCCACGGGGGATTCAGATGATTCAGCGGTGGAGAGCGGCGCGGGGGGGCCTGGACCCAGGGCCCAGCACGGCCTGCACTGCCTGCGGGAAGGAGTGCAGTCCCTCTTGGCTCCCTCTCCCTGAAGACCCCACCTGTGCCCTCAGCTTTGCAAGCCGGGTGGTGCCGGAGCCTCTTCACCAGCCCACACATGGCCTCTTGTCACAGTGCCACCTGCCCGGCCAACCCCACCCCACGCCCTGCCCGGGAGCCAGCTGGTGACACTGAAACGTGTCTCGGTCGGTTGTCAGGTAACTCTGAGTCTTCTCAAGTGTGTGTCCTCTTGCTGTCACAAAGGCTCAGGGGTGGGGACATTTGGTTTCCTCCCACTCCTCAATGGCCTGGCAAAGTACGCCATCCTCAGAGACTCCCAGATGGATGCTGCCGACGTGGGGATGCGCTGGTGGGCACATTTGGGCCCCACGGCCGGGGCTTCAACTTGGAAAATTCTGGAAAGAGCTTTTGGAGAAGCAGTACAGCTTAGGGGCTAGGAGGTCTGGCATCAGACTTGGGCCCAAATCCTGGATCTGCCCCTTCCTACTGCGAGAACCGCTTCTGTGCCTCAGTTTCCCCAGTTAGATGGAAAGCACAAATGAGTCTGCACATGGAAAGCACTTAGAACAGTGCCTGCCACACATCAAGGCCCGATGATTCACTGCCATTATTATTCATTCTAACCATTTCCCAGCAGAGCCCTAGCTGCTGCCTTCTCTCTGTTCTGTGAACAGAGCTTTATGCTTCCACGTACCCCATTTGTGAAACCCCCCTCCGCACGTCAAAATTCATCATCCATCTGCATTTCTTGAGATGGCCTTTATTATCCCAGAAGGAGAAAGTGAGGCCTGGAGCAGTAAGCATGCTTCCTGAGGCACACACAGTGAAGGCTCGTGGCTTGGGTTCCCAGGCCCGGTAATGGGCTCACTTAAGGGCCTGGGTCCCCTGAGCAGCACGCCCCCTCCCCACTCCACCTGGGCCAAAGGAGGATGCTCAAACTACTGGGACTGCCAAACCGGGGTCTTGCTCAGAAGTAAACTGGGAAATGAAAACAAACAAGAAGTGGGTTGGTTCCTCCCCCTCCGCCTGCCACTCTCCATGGCGGAAAGGCAGCCAGAAGAAACCTGTCATAGGAGGCTCTCCCACCCCCTCACATGGGCCCCTCGGCATGATCCCCCCTCCCCCCCCCGCCACCAGCACCCCCCCTTTAGGAAGGACCAGGCCAACTCCTGCCAGCAGGTGCCAGGGCCCGGTTGCTTAGTGACCCAGTCCTGCCTGCCCTCATCCTCCAGGGCAAACAGCTGAGCAATCACAGATGGGATGGAGGGAGCTGCTCTATGTTTGGAAAGTTGTCCTTGCATTTTCTGCTCACTCAGTGAGATTTTTCTTTTCAGAGTTACTGGAAAAATCCATTGATTCCACATCCAGAATCTTAGCAAGCTTCCCTTTAGAACAGTCCGGAGATCAGCTTCCACACCCTGTGTGTGCTGAGGAGCTTGCGCCTGCGCCCTCTGGGGAGCCCCAGCACCTCTTAGGGCTCCCTGTTTGGAGGGACGCTCCAAGCCCACTCACTCCTCCTTTATCAAACATGCATCAAGCACCTACCACGTGCAGAGGACACAACGATGACCAAGATGTGGCCCCTGGTCCAGAGAATTACAGCCCATCAAAATGAGGGACAGGAAAGATAGGCTGGCATTTGGGGTGCACAGAGAAGTGAGCGCAAGTGGAAATGGTCTCCAGACACCCCAGACACACCAGCTTCCACACCCTCCTCAGGAACCCACACTTTCCCTGCCGTGTGTGACTGTGGAGATCAGCCAGGCCTCCTGCCTCTCCGCGTGTTCCTGCCAACACAGGACCTGCCTCCAGCTCCCCGAGGCAAGGCCAGTGCCCTGCAGACCCAGCTCCTGCCTGCCATCCGCATCACGGCACGGGGGGACCATCCAACACCACTCTCCACACCGGGGAACAGCCAGGTGATGAGAAGGACGATGAGGGGCTCACCAACTGGAGGCTGATGCAACGGTAATAGAGTGTGACACCCCGGATTTCCCCAGACCAGAGCAGGAAAAAGCGACCTGGATTGCAGCACCAGGGAACCGGCTGAACGAGAGCCCCCGCTTCCTAGGGCAGGTCAGCAGAGTTTGAGGGGGGAGGCTGGAGCTCCTTTGGAGCTTTTCAAACTTGACTCTGGCCTCACCCAAGGTGCCATGTGTGTAGTGGAAAGAACATGTGTTTTGGAGTCGGACACACGTGGAGTGGGGGCCTCGCCCTTGGCTAACCCTCTTCCTTTGGCACAGGACCTCACTGAATGCACCAATCTTTTGGCTTGAGAGCAACGGCGATTCTGCCTGTGTGGTCTCGTCGGAAGCACTCAGCGCTGGGCTGCTGCCTCCCCACGCTCGCGGCGCCCCACGGAGCAGGGATCCAACCAGCTGGACTCACGCCGCATGGCGCCCCAGACAAGGAAGGCCTGCGCACCGGGCTGGAGGAGGATGGAGGTAATGAATACAGCTGCCCCTCCCCTGCCTGGGATGGATCTCATGCGGGCCCGCCTGGAAACAGGGAAAGGGCCGGCCGCACGGACCCCTCCAGTCTCCTCCAGCTCCAGGAGTCTCCGCCTTTCCGAGTTAATTTCCTGCGCCCCTCCCGGGACTGGGGCAGCCCGGTCAGTATCGCCGGCTGCCGGCCTGCCCCCAGCACCCCCGCAGGCTAGTCAGGCCCAACCCCTTGATTCTGGGAGCCAGCCCTCCAACTGCCTGTCTCGGGATCTGCGGCGACGTCCTAAGAAAGCCACGTGGCTGCAGCGTCTTCCTCCCGGATGTCCCTCTGCCCAGCCGCCCGCATCCAAATACTTCATGGCTGGGGAGGGGAGCAACGAGGGTCTGTTGCCCAACACGGCTGGGGCGGAGTTGTATCTATCCGTCCTCCTCACCCCGAGCGCTCAGTGCTACAAGAAAGTTAAAAACACGATGGTTTGCTTGAGGCCAGGTACTGCAGGGTTTGGGATGCTCTATAAGGAACAGGAACCAAGGATGGGCTTCGCTCGGGAAGCAGAGGGGAGGCTCTGAGGGCTTTGCGATACCGGAATGATAGGCCCCTGGCAGTCATGAGCAGGGTGCACAAAAGGTGAAGAAACAGGATGGAAGCCAGTTGGGTGACTTCCTAGAGTATATAGGTGAGAGATGATGAACACCCAACAGAGGGCGGGGCGGGGCGGGGGGAGCAGCAGAAAGGAGAGCCTGGCATCCGCAGCACAAGAGACAGAACCCACAGAGACAGGCTGGGTGAAGGGAGGAGGGGGAGACCCCTGAGGCTTCAAAGGTCGGGGACTAGAGGGGTGGGGCAGAAACACAGTGAGAAATCAGTTATGGGCCGAACTATGAGTTGGTTCTGGACATGTTAAGTTTTAGCCATCTCAGGGGCATGCAAGACCTCCAATAGGCTACAGAAAATTTTGTTCTAGAGCCAGGAAGAGAGGTAGGATGGGGGCCATAGGCTGGAAAGTGTTAAGCTAAGCTAAGTGGGGTGGGGGTAGGAGAAGAGGAGAGAGGGGACATCAGGACAGCACCGTGGATAGAAGCCACAGGCCCTGTGATTCAAGGTTTTCTGCCACTACAGCTCCCTTCTTCCTCCTGGCCCTAGAAATTCAGTGCTCCTGATTCTTGGCAAATTTATCTGGTCCTCTTGTCCCCCAGGGAACATGCCAGGCCAGGCCTGGGTCCCCATGCTCTTTTATGGGTAGATTGAACCATCTAGAAGAGGAAACTGAGGCTCTGGAGGAGGACAGATCTGGGTCCTCCATACAGAAGGATCCCAAAGCCAGAAAGTGCACAGGTGTGGATTACCTGGAGAGTCGGAAGTGGAAGAGAGAAGGGAATCCAGGCTCCTGGGCACCCAGGATGAGCCCAGTGGGGCCACCCTTTCTAGCTCATGGGCTGGGAGCTGGATCCAGAGTCCAACCTGGCATTTTGAACTAAGAGCTGGAATTCAGCCTTTGCTTCTAGTGTGGGATCTTTCTTCCTTTCTCCTTAAACTCCTTGGGTGGATGGACGTTGTATGTGCCCCAAACTGGAACTGGAACTGCTTTATAGGGTAAAGCCAGCCAAGTCAGGATAAATGGTCTAACATGGTGAAGCAGGAAGGGGTGGGCCGGAGGGGAGGCATCTGGAACGCAGAGGTGAGGATGTCTTGAGTAAGTCACAAATAGTCCTAGAGGAGGGGACACGTGCCAGCCAGGCAGGTCCTCTTCCTGACCCCTCCCTGCGGAAGTCCTTACAGCTTAGAGCCCGGTAGGCAATACCTAAACTCCCCACCGGCTCCGTGAAAAGGTGGTGAGAAGGATCTGCTCCCGTGCAGAGGAGGGACCCTTGGGGAAGAAAATCAAGACAGGCTCCTTTCACAGGGTTCTTGCTGAAAGGACGACGGAGACCCCAGGCTGGAGAGATGAAGTGACTTGGCCATGGCTCCTCAGTTCACAGCTGGAGCTGCCGTGACCAGCCAGGACTCGACTCATGGTTCGGATGCTTCCACACCATGTGCCGCTCACCATGGCGAAGGGCCGCCACTCCGACAGCCTCGCTCAGCAGGTCATGGTGAGGGTAATGGGGACCCAGGGGCCCTGAGTCCTCGGTTCTGTCTCTACTTAGCTGTGTGACCCTCTGGAATCTGTGATAAATGCCATCTCGTATTTTAATTGAAGTTATTAAGTATTTCCTAAACAGGTAATTCCCTGACTTCAGTAAATAGGATCATCACCTGGATTAAAGCAGATTCAAGGGTCCTACCTCCAAAGGTTCAGGACCCAGTAAGTCTGAGGCGGGGGTCCCTGAGTCTCCATTTTCAAAAAGTGATCCTGAGAGTGCTTCCCAGGGAGGAGCCGGACCTCCCTGGGGCATCCCTGGTGGCTTCAGATGCTACAGAGGCACCGGATGGAGGAGAGCGTCTGTGCTCAAGGAGCTGCCAGTGTAGCTAGGGAAGACAGGACCTCATCCCAGGGGCGGCATATCCTTGGTGACAGACGAAGGAGAGGTACAGAGTTACAGCCCATCGCCAAAAAAGTATGAGCAGAGCTTCCAAAGGTGGCTGGGCAGAGAAGAGGGTAGGAGGGCTGCGTGGCCGAGCCCGCGAAATGCTCTCACCGCAACCTGCTTCCTCTGCCACCTGGGCTCACAGCTGTACTTCATCTCCCAACCGCCCTTGTGTGGCCACGTGACCCAGTTCTGGCCAATGGCGTGTGGGTGTAAAAAACACCATTTCCGGGCCTGGCCCACAAAAATCTCCCGTGTTAAGTGGAGTCCCCACCTGCCAGTGTAACTTGACTTAAAGGGGGAAATAACTTGCTCTTAACGTTCCATGACTGAAAAGCAGGGGCTGCTTGTTATAATCTTTAGTCCATCCCAGTGATACAGGATGCAAGAGAGAAGACATAGCAACTAAACCCAACCAGCACTTAGAAGTCTGCTTTTGAAACTAGTGCTCGGTGAAGCATTGCATCCGAAAGGGGATGTGAGCTGTGGTCTTCCAAGGTTTACCGTCTGCACAGAGAAAAGCCAACACCAGGGAGGGCCAGAGAAGGCAATGGGCAGTGAACTCCACGGGAGGGGGATACAGCCTACAGCCTAAAAGGAAGGTTATCCTGGGGCTGGGCCGGCATGAAACATCTTTTGAGGTTAGTCTTGGTCTGTGCAGGCTCCTGAGATAGCACCTAAAAACATTAAATAGTCCAACACTTCTGAAGATTCTTATGTTATCTCTACTGCTCTAATTTGGTACAAATTTCTTTTTAGTATTCTTTTCTCTCATGCTAGGAAGGCAGGGGCTGGGGCCGTGCCTGAGGCCTGGGTGTGCCTGAGGCCCGGGGAGAGACGGGTATTTCCCTGACTGGTCCCAGGGTCATCAGGGTTGGCTGACATCCCAGGCGTGCCACAGAGGTTCCGTCCAGGAAAGGGGCTGATGGCCGGACAAGTGTAGGAACAGAACCAGGGGTGGCTTCTACTCTGACCCCTGAGACCCCCTTCCTCTTTGCATCTGCCTTGAGTTTTTCAAGAGTCAACGGTTGTCTCATCAGTCTTACACAATTCACAGCTCTCACCATAGCACATACCCTCCCTGATGAATCACAGACCTGTACCTCTGAAACAAATAATACATTATATGTTAAAAAAAAAAAAAGATAGTAGGAAGGGAAGAATGAAGGGGGGGATATCGGAGGGGGAGATGAACTATGAGAGACTATGGACTCTGAGAAACAAACTGAGGGTTCTAGAGGGGAGGGGTGTGGGGGGATGGGTTAGCCCGGTGATGGGTATTAAAGAGGGCACATTCTGCATGGAGCGCTGGTTGTTATATGCAAACAATGAATCATGGAACCCTACATCAAAAACTAACGGTGTAATGTATGGTGATTAACATAACATAATAAAATTAAATTAAAAAAAAAAGTCAATGGTGTCAGCACAGACCAGAGAACACCTGAGGGCAGGAGTTGGAGAGGGGCTGGGAGCGTGTTCCACGTGTGCGGAAGGATATTTAACCACAGATAGAGTCACCTTCTGTCCTCCGTATCCACAAAGAAAACACACACGAGGAAGAATATCCAGCAAGCGAGATTTTGGGTAGACACCAAAGACAACTTTTAAATGATTAAAGTTGTAAGATTTTGGAACTGACAGGGAACTCCCTGCTAGTTAAACGTAAGGGCCAATGTCCCCTTGACTGGTGTGCCTTATGGACTGGAGCCTGAAGTTGTTTGGGTCTTTCCATTCTGTAGAAGGCTCTGAGAAGACAAGGACCATAGTTGGTCCGGGGTCACCCACTGAGTGAAGAGGACCAAGAAGAGCACGTGACAGAAGTCCAAGAAGGGCGTTAGTCTTGGCTCCACCTGACCACACATGTGGCCTGGTGCAGCCTTCCCACCTCTTTGGACCTCAGTTTCTCCATCTGTCAAGTGAGGCACTAGACCAAACGGACCCCTTTCAGCTCTGACATTCTGCAAGAAGCAGGCATCATGTGTTCTCAGGGGGCCCACCCCGATGCTCTCTCTGGGTGGTTCCAGAGTCCTGGGGTCCTGGAGACACAAGGAGAGCTCAGAGGTCAAAACCCAAGCTGCCGCCACCTGTGGGCACTGGGGAAACTGACGGGGCAGAAGTTGGCCCCACGTCCAGGGTCCGACCCCAGACAGGAATAAAGAAGCTGATGACAGGGATGGCCAGAGGGCCTGGCTTCACTGTCACCAGCCCTGGAAATCACCACAGGCTGCCTTTCATCGGACTAACGCAGAAAAATCTCTGGGTCGGGAGGCAAGCGGTGCAGGTTCTAACCCTGGCTCCAACCTAAACTTGCGGCGTGACCTTGGACGGACCTGGTGTCCCTGCCGCCTCAGGTGAGCCACAGCACCCCACGCAGCTGCCACTTTCTGCAAGGGCCAGGGCGCGGTCCCCCTCCTCCGCTGCCGTCTCCCCACCTTCTGGTGCCTCCTTTCTGTGAGTGGGGAGGCCTGTCTCACCCCCCCAACCTCCCACCGAAGGGGCTGGAGGGGGGACTCCTTGGAGGCGGGGCCAGTGACAGCTCCCGGGTGGTGGCACCAGGAGGAGCAGCTCGGTCCCCGCCAGGCACAGGCCGGTCCCCACCAGGCACAGGCCGGCGGCAGATACAGGTTGTTCTGATAAGGCTATTTATAGCCTCTGTCTTGACGTTGCCGGGATGGGGGCCCTAGTCTCTCAGCGACCGGGGAAACACACAAATGCCTTTCCTTGGAGACAGGAAAGAGGGATTCCCTTAGGAGCTCCGAGGTGATCTGTCTTCCGGTAGGAAGAAAGCATCATCCTTAGGGGTCCGAATGGGATCGTGATAGGGCAGAAGGTTTCTTTGAAACACCTTCCACAAGTGGCTCTGAGGGAGAGGACGGAGCTGAAGATGGGATTAAAGGCGGAACGACACTTCGAAGGACAAAAGACAGAAGCGTTCGGATGAAGCTTCGCCAGCTCCCCAGCCGAGCGGGCACACAGCCCTTCACCCCCAGACCTTGCTCCCCAGACGGGGCGGCGCTGGAAGCAAGTCTGGGCTGAGGAACGCCGCCCTTCGGCCCAGATCTTCTCATCCAGGGGCTCGGCGGAGGCCAGGCTCAGAGGGGCCATGCCCACCATCCTTTCCCTTCAGAAGCATTCATCCTTATCGCCCCGTGCAGGGTCCAACAAATGAGTTTCTCAGAAGGGATTCCTGCCCCCTGAGGGCTTCTGTGCTGGGGCAAAATGAGGTAGGGAGACAGGCGGAGGCCTCATGGTAGGGAATGGATTCAAGAACTAGACAAAGTAAAGAAAGAGCTGATGTGGGCACCGAACCAAAGGAGTATTTTCAGGAGTGATGCTTTGGGAGGTGGGGAGGAGGACAGAAGGCTGTCTGGGCCAAGGAACAAGTACGTCACCCACCATCCCCAACCCCACCCCAGCATACTTTATTACAAGATATTTCTCTCTCTCCCAAGAAATACCAGACACAGCTACCTTTTTCATTTGCCACGTAAAAGAAACCCCAGCTTTGCAGTGCCCTTTCGTCCTCCCCATTCGGCCAAAAGCCCACCTTCTGGGACCAAGGGCTCACAGCCTGGCAGTAAGCACAGCAGCTAAACTCGGTTTTCAAAACAGGAACCATTTCCTCCCCAGGCAGCAGCAAAACTCTCTAGAGCAATGGTTTTACCTCAGCTGCATATCAGAATTACCCGGGGAGCTTTTCAAAATCCTGATGCCCAGGCTGTACCCCAAGCCAATTAAGTCAGTCTCTCTACTTGTGGGCAGGTACCCACATTTGCTAAAGCTCCCCAGCTAATTCCAGTGTGCAGCTAAGGTTGAGAACCACCAGTCTAAAGACCCCAGACAGCTGGAGTGCCTGTGGGGTGGGGGGTGGGGGGCCGTCCACACAACAAAGCAGGAACCCCAAGAGACAGTAGGACACCTCCCCTCGGCAGCCATGCTGTTCTGCACGAGCCCGATCTACAGCCCTGCCTACTCCTGCCCCCAGCCCCCCAGAACGGGCCCTGCTCCCCAGCCTCATGAGGGGGTGCCCCAGATAGCAGGTGCTGGTTCCAGGGGCCCGTTTTAGTTGATTCCTTCAAACACTGATATCAAAACCTTTCTTTTGGTTCTTGGGTGTCTTCTCACAATTAAAAGGTCCAGTACATTTTCGTGATGTCGGAACCCAGGAAATGCAGGGCCTACGGGCAAGATGAATTATTCACAAAGGAGGCCCCAGAGTCAGGTCGGGGGAAGTTTTTGGTTAATCTACCCATGTAGGACTGCTAAATTAATGATGAGCCTGCACACACCTGTGAAACTTAACAGCTCACTTCTACGAGCAGTCCCTGTTAGGCAACCTCTCCAAGGACCTGGCTTGGAACCCTCTCATCTAAATAACATAACAAATAAACAGCTCTGCCACCACTCCCACCAAGGATGATCTGTAGCAACTGGGAGGGTGTGGCCCGGGGACTCAGGCATGCAGGGTGCCCAGAGTTGCTGTAGGAACCACATACAACCCCATTAGGAAACACATACAACCCCCTTTAGGTTACCCCAACCAAGTCAGTAAGTTAAAATGGTAGCAGGACAAAGACTTAGAGAAGGTTTAGTTTGCTTCTAAAAACACCCTGCACTTCTGCAAAGTCGCTAAGTTTTAAGATGGTTTCGGGCCACTCACAATGCGGAAGTTTCAACCTATGCATGTTTATCCTCCTGGGTGCCATCCACTTTCCACCCAGAGCTTCAAAGCTCAGGCCGGGGGAGTGACACAGAGCAGTTGCCCCTTCACCCTCCCAGGCAGAGGTGAGCATGTCACCAGACCCTGAACCAAGAGCTGTCCCCAAGTCACAGAGAGCCATTTTGAAAAGGTCCAGGCCAGGAAATACTGGGAAGAGTATAAAAAAGCGAAGAGTGTTTGCTGGTGGTCCCGGAAGGGCTCCGGATCCAACCCTTGGTCCGCTCAGCCGAGGAGTTCAAGAGGGTCCCCAGGGCAACTGGCCACCCGCTCTGGTAGCACATGGCCTTGCCTGCTGACCGGGACGGAGGTTTCCCTTCTGGACCGCGGAGGTGATTTCGTCCCCACCCACCCCCCGCAGTGAAAGGCTCTTGCACTGGATCATGATGTTTACCTTGGAAGGACGTTTGCTGTGCACGTTTCTGAAGAAGGTGGTCTTGGCAGTGAAGAAGCAGTCCTCCAGTTCCTCCTCCAGGCTGCAGTACCCACTACTCATGCTGCCGTCCACCGTCATCTAGCCCGCGGCCCCGCGAGGCAGCGGGCGCGTGTGTGTCCAGCCGGGCTCCCGCGGCGGCCCACGGGGGGGGCGGGCCCCGCCGGGCGCGAGCTCCCAGCCCCGCGGCGGGCTGGGGGGAGGGGAGCGCAGGGGGTCACCCGGCCAGCCGCGGCCGGCACCCGCCGCCTGGGCTCTCAGGCTGGGCCCCGAGCGGCTCGGGCCACCGCGTAACCTGCGCCTTCCCCGCGCGCCGCCCGCGCTGCAAGCTCCGCGGTGGGACGTGGGCGCCCGCCTCGCGCGCCGCGCTGCGCGGCTCACTCGGCATCTGCGGTCTGGTCCCCTCCGCCCCGCGCGCGGAACGCCATCTCGACACCTCCCCCGCCTGCCCGCGCCTTTCCTGCCCCTCGCCCTGCGCGCAGAGGAGTCGCAAGCCACTTCCTCTCGCAAGGTTCCCCAAAGCCCGGCTCGGCTGTCGCGGCGCCCCTCCCCCCGCCCGCGCCTGGCCCGCGCCTCCCTGCCTCACTGGGTGGCCCTGGATCCCAGGGACAGGTGGACCTGGGGCACCAGAGGTCAGGCTAGGGATGCGGGGAAGGAACAGACCAGGACGCACCCGAGGGAGAAAATTCCTTACGGCCTTTCTTCATCCCTCTGGAAACAGCCCATTCTCATCACCCATGATGGCTCATGTTCACCGAGTAGAATGTGCCCTAAGGTCGTCGGCGTCTCTCCTCCCTTCCCCCCCACCCACCTCCTCATCCACTCCCACATCCCCCATTCACAAGGAGCCCGGTCAATCAGAGTGGTTGGAGAAGTAACCGGAGAAGAAGAAAATCGATATCTGGTCTGCCTGGAGAAGCAGCAAAATTTTAACTTGCAAACGCCTGAAGAAACTGCAGGGGCCCTGTGACAAGCATATGCAAATCATATGCAAAGTGATGGCAACCTGGAGCGCAAGCCTCCCCTTCCACGCGCACGCACGCAGAACTTGGCCCAAGGGAAGACTTGGGGATACCAAAGGAGCCTGCACACACCAGCCAGGTGATTTGTACTGTTTTCCTGACAGTCTGGCCAGGAGGGGGTCTTGCCAGTTCTTGTCATTCCCATCAAAGACGGCTCATGTACATGTCCCGGTCAGACTGGATGAAGGAGCATCTTCCTTGACTAGGGTTTAGCCCTCCAAGCAATTAGGGCGACACTCCCATAACTTTTCAGACCACGTTTGCACAGCAATAGCAGTTAGAGGTACCCTTGCTTGCAAAACTCCTGTGCCTGGTCATTTAACTTGCCCAGCGGCCTTGAGGTAGACCGTATTATTCCCATTTTATGCATGAGGAAACTGAGCCTCGGAGTCAGACAAGGAGGATATGTGTGCTGGGACTCAGACCCAGGCCTGTGCAACTCCAGGGCCCATGCTCTTAGCTACTGGGACCTACAGTCTTTCCGCAGAAATGGGACTGTTCTGGTGCGCACTCTGCCATCTTTCAGTAGAGTGGGGCCTGGAGTCCCAGGAAAGGAAAACAAAGCCTTCAGAGCCTGGCAATGCTGGGAGCACTGTGCTCACAGAGTCTGATGGCCTGTGGTCCCTGGAGTGTCCCGGAGGGTGGTCAAGAGGGGTTATCAGGACTCTCTCCAGGTAGGTTTGCATGGCTTTCCCTGCAGGTCTGAAACAATCCAGTCCTGGGGAAGCGCAAGCTGGCCAGAGGGCTAGACTCAGCCCCCAGATACCAAGCTGCCAACTCCATTTTAAGCTCCTGTTATTTTTATGAGGAACCCCCTCCTTCCCCCACCTTAGCCAAATCTGTCAGTGCTCAGGAGGGTTTCAAACTGCAGCCCAATTTGGATCCGTCCTCCCACACAGTCTTTTTCCCAGAAGCCTGTGAGCGCCTGGCAGGTACGAACACGAGACAGCCCAGAGCTGCCACCCTATCGGGCTGGCCACCCCGGGCTCAGGAGAACGGTCCACACCAGCAGCGGGATAGGAAGTGCAAGCAAGCAGCTGGGGGTGGGGGCTGGAGTGAGCTACCTGGGGAATTTCTGGGGGAAAAGCTCACATTTTATAGGGTTGAAGAACCTCTGGCTTTGTTTGGAACAATCTTTTCTTCAAATGAATATTTTAGAGGCTGGGGTTTTTTGTTTTTTGTTTTTTGTTTTTTGGTGGGGGTGTCCCCAGAGACAGCGGTTCAGGCAAAGGAATCTGGTATTAACCTCGCCAGTACCTCCAAGTCCAATGCCGAATGATGAACGCTGCAGAGAGGGGGCTCTGCATGATCCTCGGGCCATCAGCAGCCTACCTGCTTTGTCCAGCCAGCAAAGAAACACACTTTGCTTTATAAAAGGAACCTCCTGGCTCCACAGGAATCCAATACTTAAGAAAAAACAGGCCCCAGGTTCTTTGTGGCCACACTGTGTCCTTGGAGTCATGCAGGGACCTCTGCAAAGCAACTACGATGCTGCCTATTCAAACTACATATTCAAAATGCGCAATCTTAAGAGACAGCAGGTAACAACTTCTCTGAACCCCAAGGCAAAGTACCCCAGGGGTCAGCATGCATCTCTCCTTCTGAGCAACATGCCAGCTGCCAGACCCAGTTAGGAAAAGTTCTAGGAGACACTGTGTTCTTTTAGGGTGCTGCTCCATGCCATTCCAAATATTATGAAAAACTAGTGTCTGAATAGGGCTTCTGAAAGCCTTTTTACCATTCACTACTTAGGCGGCTCCAGAACCTTGAAAGCAGATTGTTATACCCATTTTACAGACAGGAAAGTGAGGGAAGTAACACGTTCCATCACAGCTCATGCTTTCCAAGTCTCTTCCCTCCTAGTTAGTGTCTTTCCCCACCCTGCTCTACCCGTCAATGACTCCAGGCCTGCAAGGGAGCCCCGAGTAAGTAGTCAGCAACACAGAGACTGTGTTGGTGAGGACCCAGGGACTAGAAGAAATCTGCAAAGATCAAATACAATACAATAAGCTGGCCAGCCTCCAGAAGGAAAAATCCAGACCGAAGCTCCAGGGCGGGACGTAAGAGAGGGAGACTGAATTCCCTTCAGTGTCTAATGACCCCGTCAGCACCTCTTCCCTATGAATAATCAGCGCTGAGAACCTGGGAGAGGGGCAGAAGGGGCAGGGGAATGCCGGAGCCTGGGCAATAGCCTTTTGAGCCTCTGGTGGTGAACACACAAAGAATAGGGACTGGCTGGCTGTTCTTGTCCCTGAGCCCAGGAAGAAGTGTCCAGACCTTAGGTTGCAGCCTCTGGAGCCTTAAATCCAAGGCATCGTGCCAGGGTTCAGAAAGCCCCACTGAAATGGTGAAATGGGTGACTTTCCTGGCTCAAAGTTTCAGATGATGAAAGACACTATTTTAAGCTTTCTTCCTTTCTCAGATGTGATCCTGACATGTGCCCAGATCCCCTCGTTTAATCCACCGCGTGGTTCTACGTGTTCCAGAAAAGCTGTATCATAAGACTGGGAGTCAGGAGCTGCTATTCTTGCCCAGCTCCAACTCCAGCTTGATACGGCATCTGGAGGAGCTTTGCACTCCAGGATTCCTCAGCTGTCCGGCTGAAGGGGGTCAGGGCGGAGGTCAGATGTGGGGCCTTGTGACTTAACGGCATATTCAGAGGCTGAAAACCAGGGCGAGGTGCCACTCGCCTGCTGAAACAGAGTTTGAAATTATTCTTAGCGGGTATGTGCAGGCCTTGTATGGCTAGCTTTGTGTGTATCGTTTCATTTAATTCCCACAACAAACTGACGAGGACGTTGCAGCTATTATCTCTATTTTACAGAGAGAAAAAGGAGGTTCAGGCAGGTTAAGCAATTTGCACAGAGTCATACAGGCTAAGTTAATGGAGGAGCCAAATCAACCCCGCTGGTCTGACTCCAGGACCAAGTTCTGGAACACTCTATAGTAGTACAGTACCCCGGGATTGCTCCCGTAATACCTTCCGGCCTGAAATCAGAGGCCATCACAAACTAGGCAGGGACTGCTCTCCCAGTCTGCCTATGTCCCTGTCTTTCCTTTAGCTCATTGGGATTTTCCAGGGTCCAGCCCTTGACTGTCTTCTCGTCCTGCCCACGCCCCCTCCCTGCGCTGGGAGCTTAGTCTGATGTCTGCCAATGGTATCGACTCTACCTCACAGACTCATAACTCAGAGTCCTCTCCCTCCCAGGTAGCTCCAGATGGATACCTGCCCCAGCTCACCAAGTACCCAGCGCTCCCCTTTGCAGCCTCGCTGGCAACCAGTCCAAAACTGAGCTTGCTATTCCCTGTCTCCCCCTCCACCTGCTCCTTCACCATTAGTACTTCCTAGCTCAACGAATGCCATGCAGGTAGATTTTTGCAAAGCCTTCTAGTAGTTTCCTTTGTTGCCTTCTCTGCCTTCTCCAAACTCACTGCCCCCTTGTTGGCCAAAGTCACCCTTCTATACTAAGATCTGATCAGGGTTGTTCTATCATAAAACCTTCTATTCAAATTTCAACTAATAATTATTGAATAACTATTACTCATTACTATGTGTCCAACTCTAGTTGCTTATTCTTTCAGCCTTTCATTTAAGAAATATTTACCGGGCACCTTCTACATGGCAAGTACCAGACTAGGAGTTTGAATTCAGGCCTGAATAAGACGTAGTCTCTGCCTCTTACCACACACACTCTAATAGAATAACATGAAATAAGAAGTTATATTAGAGTTGCCAAGCTCTTATACATTTCCCGATCTCACTGGATCGGCACAACCGTGCAAGGAGGTATTTTGCAGATGAGTAAACTGAGGCTCAGAGTGGTTCATTTACCCAAGGACACAGAGCAAGTAAACGGTAGGATCTGATCTCAAACCCAGACCCCTGTGTCTGACAGCTTTCCATGACGATTGTTGTCCTTCCTCCAACAACTCCCCAGTGCCTGCAGTGATGTTCCAAACTCCAGAGCGGGTCCTCGAGGCCCTTTAAGGCCCTTCCCAACCCGTGCCCAGCCAGCAGTTCATTCATACCCACCTCCGGCCACAAGACAGCCTCCCTCCTTCAGCTGCACGGAATTTGTTTCACGTTCCCGGCAGCTGCCCTGCCCTCTTGTGGTTTGTCTTGCTGTTTTCTCTGCCTGTCAGAACCCCCAAGTCCTCCTCCTCTCTTCCTGACACATATTCACCAATCACGACCGGATCGCCCCCACCTTCCCCATGCTTTCCAGAGGCAACCTTTCCCAGATGCCCTGGGTGTGGGGGGAAGGGGTTTGAATCTTAAGAATTCCACTCTCCATCCCGAGAGCATCCTTTGACGGCATTATACCAGCTGCGCGGAGCCGAGAGCTCAATTTCTGCCCAGACGACTTCCTGTCATAAAAGGTGAGTGGCTACACAACACTTAGGTTAGACTCGCAGGAGATTCACTTTCTCGCGGCTTCTAGCCCACCCAGCACCTCTGTTGCTTGGCTGCTAGGCTAACAGCTTTGATAGGACCCTTCCACTTAAAAACCCTGAATGCAGTGAAATTAGCCCAGACCAAGAGGCACGGGTCCTGAAGAGCTCCTGCCAGGTCTGACTCAGGCACAGGGAGACTACCTTCTAATTGCCCCCCTCTCGTCAGACCAGAGAATCACAAAAGATGTTTCTGACCAACAATCCCCATCCCTCATCTGCCCCTCTCCAGGCAAGACCCATTAGCCAGGTCAGTGTGGTCACCGGCATGAGACACGATCAACTCACCCGCTATGACACATAGAAGAGACCTCACTTCTTCCTCAGAGAGACTCAGGACTGACCTGGCCCATCCAGAGGACTTGTCAGGCAGCCACTGTTTCGCGGGTAGCAGTAGGGGGTGGGGTTGTGAGGAACACCGGGAAAGGTCTCGGGTACTTAAGGATTATGAAAGCAATAAGCTCTAGAGCTCTGTCCCTCCTCAGATCCAGGTTCTCAGGTGCCTCCTCGTTGGAAAGCCTTTCGGCTCTGCCCAATCGGAAACAAGCTCCGTGGGTTGGCCTGAGCTGGTCAGAGACGCCTTGGGGCAGCTCCTGTGAGAGGTGGCTGTCTAGTGGAGATGCATCACTGACAGCCTTGGCCAGCACTTCTGGCTTCTAGAGCGTGGAAGGAAGTCTGTGGAAGGTGGAGCGGCTGTCTCAAATGCAGCCGGGATGGAGCAGGACAGCTGGGGACTGGCTCCTGCCTTTGGCACATGTGGGTGGGCTGGCAACAAATGAGATAAAATGCAATCATAAAATACATTCAATTAATCCAAAATAAGACGGGGGAGGGGGGGAAGGAACAAAGAACAGAAAGGACAGACAGAAAAAAAGAGAAAGATGATAGACTTCAAATCTAATTATACCAATAATCACATGAAATGCAAATGATCTAAATAACCCAATTAAAGGGCAGAGATTATCCAATTGGATTTTAAAATAAACAAGATCCAACTATTTGCTGCCTACAGGAAATGTGTTTTAAATATAAAGACACAAACAGCATAAAAGTAAAAGGATAGATTAATAAATATCATGCTCGGAGTAATCAAAAGAAAGCTGGAGTGGCTTATATTAATATCAGACAAAGTAGATTTCAGAGCCAAGAATATTACCAGGGATAAAGAAGGTTATTTCATCATGATAAGACGTCAATTAATCAAGAGACCATAATAATCCTAAATGTTTATGTACTGAATAATGGAGCTTCAAAATTCAGCAAGATAGAACAGTAAGGAGAAATGGGCTAATTCACAAGTATTGTTGGACGTTTCAGTACCTGTCCTTCAATAACTGATAAAAGACGTAGAACACACGGTGTGCCTTAACAGATGTGAACTACTGTTGTTATCAGTCACAGTCCAAGGTGATACACCCTTGTCGCGCATTTCTGAGACCTCGACCCCGAATCCGCGGAGAAGGCTGCAGGGGTCCGTCAATAGGGTGTGTTAGGGAGCGGCGCAGGGACAGACCCCGCCCCCAGGCTCTCCCGGCTTGCTTCTGGCTCCCCCGTGTGGAAGTTCTGGGTGCAGCACGGGGCCTTGGGGCCGAGGGTTGGGGCAGGAGTGGCCAGGGTTCTGGAAAGGCAGAGACCTGGGTATAGAGAGTCGGTGGCGCGCCTGCGGGAGGGAGCACGGGGCCAGGAGCCAGGAAACTCGGCTCTCCACGCCAGCTGAGTCACCACCACGCAGCAGCTGCAGGGGCTGACGGAGGTGATTCCAGCCGGGGCCCTGCTACGGAGTGACAGCAGAGGGTGGGGGGTGTGGGGGGGGGGTGTCAGAGATGTAGTAGCCAGCACCCTGGGCGGCTGACCCACCCTGGAGCTTGGGAAGCCGCCTGTCTGTCCCTTTGGTGCGTGGGGACAGGGTCTTGGTCTTTCTGTATATAGTGGGGAGCAATCCATAACTGTAAGTCTTGGAGCAAAAAGGGCCTGCCAACCACAAAGTCAAAGTGTCCTGGTCTTATGTCCAGGACGTAGCCCATCTTTCTAGTATTTCGGAGAGGTGGCAGAGCCAGATCATGAAGGATTTCTGTGCTAGTCCAGATTTGGATTGATCTCGGGGGCCTTGGGAAGCCGCTGCGGGTTTTCATCCCGGGGAGGACAGGATAAACACTCCAGTAGGCCGTTGGAGGCGGCAGAGACAGCCCTGGCCTGCTACCTGGTGATACGCAGGACTTGGTCTGCACACGCTCTCACACACATCTTCCCTGTGGAGCCTCGCGACCACCCAGCACACCACCCACTTCTCAGAGGAGAAACCCAAGGCCCAGAGAACCAGGAGGCTTGCCCTGGGTCACATAATCAGTACGTTGTCTACACAGTCTGGATCAGAACCTAGCTCTTCTACCACTGAGAAGCTCTTTGCTTTCTTTAAGAAAATATTTATTGCTTTAAAAAAAAAAAATTCTACCCTGGAAACATATGAGAGCATCAGTTATTCAAACAGCACTGATGCAAACAGCAAAAGCTGAAACTTGTCTAACTCTACCCCTTTGGACTCCTACCCATCCCCAAGGTGAAATCTCTTCAGTAACTTGCCAGGTGGCGTCCAAGCCCTCGCTCTGCACTAATACACACACACACACACACACACGTACGTACATGCGCAAAATACAGATAGGCTTGTCCTGTAAGTACCGTGGGGGGACTTGTTCTCACTTCGCACTATTCCCTATCGTACATACGGATCCAGCTCTCCTTTGGATGAGTGCCTTAGCATTGGCTTGGACGGCTGGAATTTTCTTCCCAGCTACCTGGTCTCTCTCCACTGCTCACAGCAAGCCTTAGGCAGCGGCTGGACCCAGGGCCCTGGTCATCGAAGCACCGATGACCTAAGACACTAGCCTCTGTTCGCAGCATTTCCCGCTGACGGCATCTGAAACTATTTTAGAGCCGTGCCTGGCTCAATAGATATATGTGGAAGGAATCTGAGGCAGTCCTTAGAAACACACTGTTCTTTTCATTTTAAAGATTAAGTATTGGGGCGCCTGGGTGGCTCAGATGGTCGGGTGTCTGCCTTCGGCTAGGGTTATGATCCCAGGATCCTGGGATTGAGCCCCACATCGGGCTCCTGGCTCAGCGGGGAGCCTGCTTCTCCCTCTGTCTCTGCCGCTTCCCCTGCTCATGCTCTCTCTCTATCTCTGTGTCTCAAATGAATAAATAAAATCTTAAAAAAAAAAAATTAAGTATTAACGGAATAAAAAAATCCTCCATACATCAAACCAGTGATTCGAGGGTTTTCAAAATTTCCTTTAATACACGTTTAAGTTTAATAAAATGAATCTATTTAAAGAGAAATGTTAGGTAAATAGTAGCGCAGGTGGAACATGGGTATGGCCAGGCTCCCAGGTGTGGAAAGTACCTGAGTGAGGTTTGGGAACTGCTGAGGGAGGGGCCGGGCTGAGCGGCCAGAAGCAGCCAGGATCAGGGAGGCTGGCTTCCAGGTGCCCCGCTCCTGAAGGGGCAGGGGGAAGGGGAAAGGGGGCAGGGGGAAGGGGGAAGGAACCTTCGCCAGACAGACACCAGCCGACTTAACCCCGGGCTGTAAGTGCTTTGAGTGGAAGGAAGAGTGCTTACGATTTCGCTCGTCCTCTGCACATCCGATGTACCGAGACAGAAGGCAGAGCTGCCAGGACCCCCCTGGGCTGCCGTGGGTTGTGAGAATCAACAGTTGGGGCCAAGACCTTCCACTCCGGGGGCCGCTTCCCCAAAGGCAATGAAAGGCATAGATCAAACTGGCAAACTCGCAGGCCATTGTGAGGGCACTGGGGAGTCCCTGAGGGTTTTTGTTTTGTTTTGCTTCGTTTTTTTCCACCAGAGGAGCAACTTTAAGACCACCTGAAGTGTAAGGTCTTTGGGATGTAAGTGTCCCATAAAGGAACTACAGCTATGCTGGCCATTTATCGTGGTGTTCAGCCAATGCCAACAATGTTCTCTAGGAATCAGGTTTCACATGAAGAAGGGATCTGGGGTGCATGTGAAGGAGTTTTGCGAGGTGCCTAAGGAAAAAGTCACATGTCCCAGACCTTAGAGATCTCCAAGGAAAGACTCTAAAAGCACCAGTTCTGTGCTGGAGAAAGCACAGGCAGCTGCCCTTCCTCAGTTTCTCTGTGGGTGTCTCCCACACGGCCTTGTGAGTTTGCGCATGGGGGCTCTGAGTGCATCTCTGCCCCCTCTCCCTCCCTCCGTGCCTCCCTCCAGCTTGGCAGAGAGAAGACAGCCAGAACCTGGGATTACTGCTTTTCAAAGGTGGAGGCCAAAAACTTATCTACGGAGTGATCTCAACCATGTTTTGAAAAATGTATGGATGTACAGGAGGAAAATATGAAAATGTTAACGAACAGTGGTCTCCTCTGGATGGAGGAAAATCAGTGATTTTTCTTTTCCTAAAAGAGTCAAGAGGAGAAAGGACACCAAGCTGAGACCGCCCAGCAGCCTTATGCCCCCCAAACTAGCTGAGCTCAGACGGGGTCACAGCAAATCCCCCCAGGAAGATGGCACTGGCTCATGAAGCTAGCTCAGCCCGGGTGACCGTGTCAAGGTGAAAGAAAGCTCCATCCTGGTATTTAACTGAAAATCAAGTCAAGGCGGAAATCAGCACAAACAAGCTTTTTAGAAAAGGGGAGTGAGCCTGGAGCAGGGCCCAGGTTTTATTGATAGAAGGCTAGGTCCTGCCCTAGTTGTGCTGAAGCATGCAGTCAGGCCTGTCCAAGGCAAACATAACAGCCTGACCCAGCCGGCAGGGAGCGAACCCCACTCCGGGCCATTCGCAGCTGGGGGCCGTTCGGCACCCATGTAGGACTCTTGGATCCTTCCATGTGGTTCTGTATGGCTCCTTCTATAGTTCAGTGGTGGGTCTACTCTGGATACAGCCTTGATTCAGCTTGCCAGAGGGTTCTGAGGTTGAGTCCTCTACCCAACAGAGGAAAAGGGGCCACTCTGCTTCCAAGTACTCAGACTTGGAAGCCCCTGTTTGCTGTTGACATCCCGAGGAGATGAGGTATAGAGCAAACTCCAGGGCCTGCCCTGGGGCCTTCTGCCCACCACACCCGCCCCGCTAACCTGCTCCAGGGCAGGATTTCTCAACCTCCGCACTGTTGACATTTGGGGCCAGATAATTCTTTGTTGTGGGGGCCTGTCCTGTGTCATGGAGAGCGTTCAGCAGCAGCCCTGGCTCCCCCCACCAAATGCCTGTAGCATCACCCCAGTTGTGACTACAAAAAATGTCTCCAGAAGCCGACATTTTAGGAAATGTTCCTGTATGGTGTGCTCTGTGACTTCCGTCTTATAAGGCAAACCTTCAGCGAAATTCTGCATCATCCACTAGGGTTTGGGAGGTCAGATTTGTCTCCCTTTCCTCCTCACCCCTCGTGGGGCAAGGCCCTCCCAAGAGGCCTGCTTACATTCAGCCTATGTTATAAACAGTTACTATTCCAAAGTATGTGGAAGATGCACAGAATTTTTTAAATATATATCTTAGGATCGATTCAATCTCATTCTTATAAAACCATACATGATATTTGCTTTCTAGCAATGCTTTCCTAGTGGGAGAAAAAGGGGTGAGGGGAATCACAAGAAGGCTGTTAACACCCATAGGCAAATCTGGTGACTACTGTGGATGGCTAGTCGTGGGCATTGGGGCCGGCTTGGGATTTCCCAGGGCCACCGGTATTCTCTTCAGAAAATAACCAGTCATTCAGCACCTAGATTGTCTCTCACAGCACCCTGAGCACCCTGAGCTTTTTCCTCATAAATACGAGGCTTATTTGTTTAAAAGTCTCATTCTCCTACTCTGCTGCAAGCACAGGGAGGCCAGGGGCCATGTCTGTTCCCTTCATCACGAAGTCCTTGGCATCCCTGGTCCTGGCACATGGTCAACCTTTAAAACGTATTTGCTAAATGAATAAATGAATGATATCTGGGGACTCTCCTTACTTCCTTGACCAGCAACCGTGGACTCATACATTAAGGATCAGATCAAATGTCACCGCCTCTGGGAAGTCTTCCCTGATTTCTCCCAACAGAACCAATTGCCTCCTGTACTCAAAACACTTGATTCATACTTTTATTGCAACATGCATCACGGTATATACTATTTGGTTGTATTCTGCCCACCCCGCCAGGATATAAGCTCTCTGTGGATAAGAACGGTGATGTATCATTTATGATCCCCACTCTCCCCAGTGCTCGGCACCCAGGGGATACTCAGTAAATGCTTGTTCAATGCAAGAATCAGAAAATGTTCTCCTGTCTCCATTCCAAATCCTCGACCTCAAAGTTTGGACACATCCTGGTTCAAGTGCCTTGGCAAAACCCAGAACCAAAGCTGCTTTGGGCATCAATTCTCTAGTTCTTTATCACAGGGAAAGAATATCTGCCTGGCCCTTCTGAAGTTGAATCTTGTTTGGCTGCCTGATTGGCAGTCGGGATGATATGCTTGAGGAGCCTCAGCCCTAACATCCCCACTGCCCCAGGGCTATGAGGCTTCCAAGGACCTTTGGGAGCCTTCTCTCCTTCCTGCCCTCACCTATACCCACACCTCTGGCTTGGAACCCTAGGCCAAAGCAGGCCCTGTGTTTGGTGAGACCTAATGAGGACTTCTGAATATCTACACACTTCTCTGGGTCACTGTTCCAGTTCCATTTTCCCGTTCCCTTGAAAAGAGGTGTGTCTGGCCAGAAGGGGACCCCAGCATCCAGCATGCGTGGAATATTCATACCTCCTCCTGCTGACCAGAGCTCCCGAGCAAAGAAAGTGGAGGCTAGGATACCAGCAGAAGCCGTTCCCAGCCTGGTCCTTGAGCTCTGCTGCCTACCTGGCTGAAGATCGGAGTGAGGGTGCTTTCTGGAGAGGGCCTGTCCTGGGATGGGCCTTCCTGTCGACTGCAGTCCAGCTGGATCAGGTGACGGCACTCCGGGTGGCAGGTGAATTTACAGTCTGGAGGGAAAGAACCACTGTGGGGGTTAGGAGTCAGGTAGGATCCTGTTCACTTCCAGCCAGAGAAATACCCCAGGAGACTGTGTTTAGCTCCAGGAAGGAAGAACGTGCAGGAGAGAAGTGGAGGGTGGGAGAACAGCTCGGTGCCACCAGGGATGGTGAGAGTTAACAACACGTGTTTACACATTGGCAAACTGTTTTCACCTCCATTATTTTGTGTGACCTTGTAATCATTATTATTGCCACTTCACAGACAGGAAATTGGGGTCTAGGGACCTTAGGGACTTTCTCAAGGTCAGATCATCTGACTTCAGGCTGGTGCTCTTTCTATTAATTTACATTAATCACCAGGGGTCACGGATCCCTAGAGAAAGACTTCACTTTTCTGGGCCTCATTCTGCCAACCTGTAAAATACAGGTAATAGCTTCCCTGCCTGGTGCACGAGGAACTTTCTGGTTCCAGGGGAGAACAGGTCTTAACAAATTAAAAGTGCCTCCAGGGACAGAGGCATTATCATCCACCGGAAGGGCTGTTTCCTGTCTCTGACCCTCCCCCAGCTAGAAATGTGGAGGTGGCTTCTCTAAGCCAGCTGAAAGGGCCTCTAGACAACATCCCACATCAGGTGCCCCAGGGGAAAGCATACGTTTTATAGACAATGTTCATTTCCGTGGAGGCAGGACTTAATCTCCAGGGTTGAAAAGAGCCTCGGGAACTACTCTGGAGGTGGGGAGACCGGGGCTCAGAGGGGTAAGTGAGGTTGCCCAATGACACACAGCTCAGTGGCAGGGCCTCTTGGACAAGACGCAGCGAAGCTCAGCCAGGCAAGGGAAGCGTGTGCTGTGGAGGATGGGGGTGAAGCGAAGGTTGGCAGCGAAAGAAATCCGTGCAAGTCCTAGAGCAGGCGAAATGCTCGGGTTCGTTCCGGTTTGAGGTAGGGTTCCCACAGAGAGCTGCTGGGCCAGCTGGGTCACCTGTCCTGGAGGCAGAAGACCCACTGGGCAGGGTGCGGAGTGTCTCGAGAGGACTGGCTTCCGGACTGTGCAGCCAGGTGCGTGGGGATGGGCTGCTGTGGGCAGGGTTTGTGGCCAGGGACACGACAGCCCACACTTGTTTGGATAACCTGGGGACTGCTTTTGGCTGATAAGAGCTCAGGCTCCTGACACCCCTTTTCTTCCTTGCAATGAGCTCCAAAAACCGAGCCCGTTTGGACTCTTCTTTTGAAAGTTGCTACAGGACCCTCCATCTTGGGCCAGGGGTGGGTCTCCTCTTCTCCCACTCTTCTGGGGGAGTTTTGGAGGGAGACCTCCACTCTCCCCAGCTGCCCTCTTCCTTTGCACCCCCAAAGGTGAGCACCTGGGCCACATTCCTCACACAGGTTTTGCCACGAATGTCTGCAGGGGAGCACCCTCACAAATGCGGGGACGCACAGAGGTTCCAGAACCCCACAACCATCTGACTCAATGGTCTGAAGCCCTCGGCCACCCTTCTAGGATGGCATTTAGAAGTTCTCCGGCTTTCCGGCCTCCTGCCCGAAGGCCACCATCGTCTCCTCCTTCAGACCCCACCCTTGTGTAGGCCTTCCTGACTCTCCTCCATAGAAGCCTTCCCCTCACCCGGGGACGGACTGGCGAAGCCATTGTCTGAGGTAGGCACCCCATGCCCCCAAGTGCCCACATGCATTTCTGCCCCCAGCCCCCAGTAGGAGCTCTCTGCCCGGCACAAAGACAGCTTCACACCGAGTGGGGTGAACGGCACAGGGGGATACGCAGGCCAAGCGTCCCTTGCTCGCAGTGCCCAGAAATGCCGGGCCTTTGATAAGGCAGTCCCGAGGCCAGAGGCCGCACAGGGAGCACTGTTCGGGCCTCCACTCTGGGGCCGCACCTGTATGGCATTGGCAGCGTGCTGAGCGACGAACAATGCCCCAGGGATGCCGAGAAGGGGAAACAAGGAAGAGAAGGAAGGACTGGAAGCTCTCCAAACTACAGCAAGCAAGAGCTACTGCCAACTCACAAACGGGACAGCATCTCGAGATAGGAGGAGGTCTTCCAGTCTCTTCTTTGAACTCCTGGTACCGCTGACCCAGGCTCTGTATGTCCCTCTGTGCGTCCAGTTCTCTCATGTTCCGTCTGTCTGTCTCTCCCTCTCTCTGCTCTCTCTGACACACACAAACACACACACGCCCCCTGAAAACAGCACCAAAACCTCAGAAAGTTGTTGTGTTGTTTTTTTTTTTTACAGTCCCAACGCTGAGCTGGACAGAGCTAGGGAACAGAAGACTCCAGGAAGAGTATTTGGGGATTTTATAAAAAGCACATTTGAGCGCCAATGACTTTGTTCCCCCAGACTGTGTAATCACAGACTGTAGCAAAACCACTAGAACACATCTTGATACTTCCAGGCCCCTGGAAATGCTAAGCCCAGGCCAGCAGAGATGAAGTCAGAGCCCCCATGCCCTTCTCCAAACAAGGAAGCAAGCCCCACCAGCCCCAGCCAGTAGCCTGCAGGCCTGATGTGCTCCTGTGGAGAGTTCCAGGAGATTCCAAAGGCAGGGTAGCATTCCCCTGGGACCTGGTGGGTAACCCCCACAGGCCATCTTTCCCTCAAGAGAGTTCATCTTGAGGTGCTGCCAAGCCATTGTCCTCCGCAGCCTTCAGCTAGTGCTCAATCTGGACACAGAAAGGGAGAGGGCCCCTGGGTGGCACAGGACCACATAGGCCCCCGGGAATGGCTCAGCCTTCCCTGAACAGCCAGCACCACCATCTTTGGCAACAACTCCAATGTCTTGCGCACAGACCTCCCCACGCCTGAGGGTGAGGACGAATGAGACAGGACCTCTGGCGAAAGTCAGGCTACCTGGGCAGACAGGACACACGCGTGAAAAGATAACTAACGAGTAAGACAGCACAGAGCAGGGCCTCACTGCCCAACAGGTCCAGGAAGCCTGCCTGTTCAGGGGACAGAGATCTCTGCCAGCCACAGCAGTCAGGGAAGTTTTCTTGGTGAGGGAGGCTCTGGGGAGCTTGAAGAATGGACCAGATTCCAGGCGACTCATATTCCCACATCGCAGGGGCCAAGAGGGGGCAGGGAGCTCTGACACCACAAGATAGATAGGATGAGGATCTCCCCAACCAGAGGCAGCAAAGACCAGGGAACAACATTCCTAGGTTCTAATCGGAGTATCTTAGGGAGAACTGGCATTTCTTGACCTTAGTGTTGTCATCTATAAAATAGAATCATTATCCTTTCCGGTTTCCACCCTTCCCTTGCAGCTCTAACCCCTGGCCCCCTTCCCAGGGGATGCTCTGGGGAAAATAAATGTGCCTCCAGGTCCTGGAAGAGGGGCCTATGGAAACAGAGAAGCCAACCGTAAGGAGAAATGATGGGGACAAACCGTAAGAGGGGTCCTTCTCCAAGGAGCGACCCCTGCGCCAGGATGGAGGGCTGCGAGGGCCCACCCTCAGCACCCAGACTGCATTAGTTTCCCAGCTGTTGTAACAACGTACCATGAACTAATAGCTTAAAACAGAGATTTATTTGGGTTTGGAAGGCTGTGAGTCTGATACGGAAACGTCAGGCCCTTTCAGCCCAGAGTTGCATGCAAGACCCTGAGCGTTAATCTCCTCAACTCTAAAAGGGGAACGAGCCAGCTCACAGGGCTACCATGAGGATTCAGTGGGGTTCTTGAAGCAGAGCACTGCAGAGGGAGCCCTCGGTCAGCGTTCCACTCCCAGCCCCAGCCCTGCCCCGCCAGGCAGACGCCTCACCCCACTCAGCTCCTGGTGGGTGATCTGCAGTCTCACCAACCTGCCTCCGGCTAGTCATTTCAAAGCAACACACAAGTGGGTCTTAGTTTTAAAATAATTTTGTTCTGAGACAGTACAAACAAAAGCAAAACAAAAACAAAAGGGCACTGGAAAATGCAGTGTTAACATAAGTTAACATAAAAAGCAGAAGTCAGCGTTGTCCTGGTCCTCCAGAGCAAGTCAGTGGGGACAGTCCTCAGTATCAGGGATCCCTTCTCAGGACATTTCAAGGGACCCCCACTCTTGCACTGGGAATCTCTCCACACAAGCCTCTGGGCTGGACCAGCTGTGGCCGCTCCGACACGGCCCAGATCCCTCCAATACCACTGCACCCGTCTGCCCTGGCCACAGGCCTGCTCGCGCACCTGCAGCCCCACCCCCCATCACCCTGCAGCCTCACGCCTGTCTGTTGCCCTGGCCAGGAGCGCCCCTCTCCGTGTCACCCCAAGATTTCCCCTCAGACCTCAGGCCCTCTTGCAAAGGGCCCACGGGTTAATGGACCCTCAGCGACCCTGCCCCCCAAGTCTCCAGCCTTGCGCTGGGCCCTCCTCAGTGTTTGAGAGGACCAGACACTACTAAACATTCAGAAGGGGTTTGGTATGAACTGGGTAAGTGACCAGAGTAAGGAGGGGTGCTCTGCCTTTTGCCAAAGTGGAGAGGCCAGAGTGTGAGTGCCGATCCGATTCCAGGCTAGTGTCCCCTGTGCCTCAGTTTCCTCTCTGTGAAGTGGAGGTGAAAGAGGTATCTGCCTCGCAGGGCTGCCATGAGAACGGAATGAGATACTTAGAATATAAAGAGTTCAATCTATACTAACTATTCTTATCAACTGACCAAAACCCAAGGTGGGTCTCACCAGCGGCCACAGCATCAGGCATCCTCATTCCAGAAGCCTATCTGTGCATATCCTGTCCGGGCCCTCTGACCTTCCTCCAGACCTCCACTGAGTCCTGATGCCAAAGGTCCCCAGGCATCCTCAGACCTCCGCTGAACCCCTGTTCTCCAGCAAGGGAGACCCCGGCTCAGATCCCCGCATAAGTAAGGCGCCAGGTGGACACAGAGCCAGTCTGGTGCGGGGCCACCTTCCCGACGTCGGAAAGGCGCTGCTGTCCCCCCCTGGACGGCTCCCTTCCCTTCCTTCCTCCCCAGACCCCTCCAAAATTGAACTTCTAAAATCTTGCTCGGGTTTCAGAAAAGAAAATTGTTAACCAAGTTGACACTGTCCAGTATTAAAGAGAATGTGGGTAAATGAGAAAGTCTTTACATCGATGATACGAATTTCATACAGTAATTCATCCTGAGTGTGTATTTATTTGTATCTAAATATCTCTTCACTAAACTGTTCATGCCATGGTTGTTCATGACAACAAACTGCTAGAAATACCCCATATCCACCTACAGGGGGCCAGCTAGAGTTAATGATATTTTTAAAAATAAATACAACTTAGCCATTATATAAAGAGGATGTAGATTGATACTGGTCAACTTGGGAAAATGTCCACAAATATATCATTGGAAAAAAAAATGATTTTGTTCTATGGTCCTAACTATATAAAAATATACACATGTCTAAACACATTGTTCAGAGAGCTTCCTGGCTCTGACATCCTTGCTCGGAGGGATGGGATTTCAAGTGTTTTACCTTTCTGCATAGTTGCTAGGTTTTTACAGTGAGCCTATATTCTTTGCTAATGGGAAAAAATGCCATGAAAAAGAACAAAGAAAAATCACATACCCACACTGCAATAACATCAGGAGCCTTTATATGCTACTTATACACGTGTGTGTGTGTGTGATTTCACAAAATCAATACTATGCCTATGGGACACGTTGCTTTCCCTATTTTTAAAAATAGATTTTATTTTTTAGAGCAGTTTTAGATTTGAAGCAAAACTGAGCACAAGTATACAGAGACTTTCTGTGTACTTCCTGCCACCCCCCTCGTCAAAACCATCAGCATCCCCCAGCAGAGTGACACATTTGTTACAACTGATGAACCTACACTGGTATATCATTATCCAGAGCCCTGGTTTACCTTAGGGTTCAGTGTGGGTGGTGTATATCCGATGAGTTTGGACAAGTGTGTAACGATATGTATCCACAATTATATTATCATACAGAGTAGTTTTATTGCCCTAAAAATCCTCTGTGCTCCACCTGTTCATCCCTCCCACCCCCTCACCCCTGGAAACCACTGATCTTTTTACTGCTTCCATAGCTTTGCCTTTTCCAGAATGTCATCTAGTTGGAACTATACAATATGTAGCCTTTTTGGATCGGCTTCTTTCACTTAGTAACATGCATTTGAAGTTCCTCCCTGTCTTTTCATGGCTTGACAGCTCACTGAGTGCTGAATAACATTCCATCGTGTGGCTGGACCACAGCTTCTCTGTCCATTTGCACCTCCTGAAGGACATCTTGGTTACTTCCAGGTTTTGGAAGTTATAAGTCTGCTATAAATGTCGTCCACCTGCAGGGTTTCGTGTGGACATAGGTTTCCAGATCCTTCAGTCTACTCCAAGTTTAGGGATGAGGATACCAAGACTTGGAAGGGTGAAAAGACCCACTGAGGGCCTCACAGTGAGTCAGCGGCACAGCTGATGTGAAAACCCACCACACCTGGCTGCTTCTCGCTAGCCCTGTTTTCTGGGAAACTGTTCCTCAGAGCCGTCCCCTTCATTTGGTCCTGGCCCCCCTATCCTGCACTGCTTGAGGCCAGGGTGGGCTTCATCGGGGCTGGGGGGTAGGGTGATCCAAGCCCAGAAAATAGTGTGAGTCAAAGGGACTTGAGTAGCGAGTGCTTTTTCCCTCTGCCCCAGCAGGTCATGGCCACAGCATCCCTCCCTGAGGTCTCCACCTCGTCCTGGGAAGTGTCCGTTCACAGTTCCAGTCCTAGCCCTGCCCAGCCACTTAGCCTGGGAGCTCCGGACCCCACCCATCCTGTCTGCCTGCTCTGGCCGGACTCGCCAAACGTGACCCCTTTATCTCTGGGATGCCACATCTGGGAGATGCTGACCTATTTGGGCAATAGCTAGCCGTTCTTGCGCTGAGATCCCGGGGCGGCTTTACCAGAGAGGCTAGCTCATCAGCCACGGTCAAGCTCCACAAACAGTGGGCTCTCGGCCTCCCCCACTCAAAGAGGCCCAGCCTCTGAACCTCTGCTCCCCGTTACACCACAACAGAGCCAACGGCATCAACACCTCGAGAGATGAGCATGGCAGGAAAGCAAGCAGGATGGACCCCAGGCTCCCAACACCAGCTGCCTTACAGAGGTACCAAAGTGTACCCACTCAGCAGTAGTAAATCAGAAATCCTTAGACCATGAGGTGCCCTGAAGCACGCTGCCGGCCATGCAAGAGGTCTTTGAGAAGAGGTGCAGGGGATGGAGCCCTTCATCAGGAGCTGGGGAATGGGCAGAATCTGGCCTCCAGAGTCCCACAGATCCGGGTTTGAACCCAAACTCTGCTTCTAATGGAGCGTGAGATGCCTGGACAATTTACCTAACCTCAGTAAAATAGAGAATTTATTTAGCCTCAATGTCTTCATCTGCAAAATGGAAATAGTCATATCTTCCTAGCCAGCAGAGTTGTTGTCAAAATTAAAGAGAATGTAGGTAGGGGAGCCTGGGTGGCTCAGTTGGTTGGGAGACAGCCTTCGGCTCAGGTCATGATCCTGGAGTCCCAGGATCGAGTCCCACATCGGGCTCCCGGCTCAACAGGGAGCCTGCTTCTCCCTCTGACCCTCCCCCGTCTCATGCTTTCTCTCTCTCTCTCAAATACATAAATAAAATCTTAAAAAAAAAAGAGAGAGAGAATGTAGGTAAAGCATCCAACACTGCCTGGCACATAGTAGGTGCTCGATAAAGCTGTCATCTTCCACACAGTGGGATTCCTGAGTCTGGGTGCCCTGCCTCCGTGTGCGATGCTGGCCGAAAAACCTCTCTGCTTTGGGGCCCTCTCCCAATGTGTTACAGTGAGAAGAACCATGCAACTTTCCAGAGAGTTCCTCCTACCTGCTCCAACCTCCCTCCTGCCCTGCTGTTGATGGGCCCAGAGGAGGAAGGCAGGGACATGGTGGGGGGTGAGGGTTGTATTGGAGGATGGGAAGGTAGACTGTGATTTGTCAAGCTTGGCGGTCTGCAGCAGTTGCCAACATCAACACCATCTATACGTTTTTCATACTCCTGGCTAAACTCCTAGTCAGGGTGGAGCAAGGGCATGGAAACTCCCCGCTCGTGGGTCAGGCAGCCAGCTCAGGACATCTGCATCTCTGTGTTTCCAGGAAGGCCCTCAAACCCCAGCCCTGCTGAGACCATATACTGTAGTTTCTTGTTTCAGGAGACAGGCCACCCCTGAGGGTACTCAGCACGCCCCGCCCTAGCATGGACAGTCTGGAGACACACAACGGCTCCCCACCTCCACTGCACAACCCCAATCCAACACACACACACACACAACACACAGCCCACGGAATGTGCCAGAAGGCAAGCCAGGAAGCCAGCAGGAAGGACCGATGTAGTGGTAGGGGAGCGACCTGGAAGCCAGACCCACATCCCAGGTCAGAGGCTGTGGGCAGGTCCCTCCCGCAGACAGGGAAGGTGGGCAGCTGGGCGCATGGAGGCTGCCATCTCTGTGGGAAGAGCCAAGAGGAGATGGGCCTGAACATGTTCCAGCCTGGATCAGACATTCAGTTCCCATGTAAAACAGAGGGCTGGGGTGGGCGGGTTTTACGGGAAGCAGGCTCCCCCAGGTCAGGCCTGCTGAAGAGAGAGAGAGCTCCAGAGGTGGGGTGATGCTGGGATGCCTCGGTTGAACTGAGGACACAAGGCCACCCCAAGGTCCTGGTCTCCACCCTCTCCCAAAGTGACCGGATAGGTTTGGCGTGTGGCAGGCCTGGCTGGGGTTGGACGTGCGCTTTTGAGTGACACTTTCGTACTGAAGGGAAGGGCAAAGGGTCCTGCCCTGTTGCTCAGGGACTAAAGCCGATTTTAAGATTCTTTCTGGGACCTTGGTTGCTAGGCCTCATGTACCAGTTGTTTCTGCCAGAGCCTGTCTTCTCCCCTGACTCATCCCCTGCCGGCCTGGCAGACACTGGGTGCAGACCCTGGGTGCCCAGGCTGACCTGCAGAGGCACCATTCTGCCCCGTATGGGTGGGGTGGGTGGGTGTGCCTCTCAGGCAGGCCCATTAATCATCTATCTCCAACACAACCCCACATCCCGAGGCCAAAAGCTCCCACAAAAGGAAGACGCTGTGGCAAAGCCAGGCTGGGGGTGTGGGCTGGGGGTATTTGGGGAGGGGCAGGTGCGGGAAGGAGGGCAGGACAGTTCACAAGTTCAGACAGATGATGCAGGAAGTGATCAGACGGTGCCCTCCCTAGGCCCTGTGAGGCAGGGGGCGGGTCCTGGCCACGGCACACCTTTCCCACGTGGTCTGTTTCACACCCCATCAGTCTTTGGGGGTGCTGCATCCTGAAGCATATTTGCCCCCTGTCCTGTGCGTACACGTATATATGTTTAAAAATATAAACACACTTAATAGGGTTGAGCCATTTTTAACAACGCATGCTTCAACCTTAGCTGAATTAACTGGCTCTCTGCTGGGACTATTCCAGAACGCTCCCTCTGGCTCTTCGGCCCCCACTCCCTGGTTTTTACTATATTATTTACACTTCCTATGTTTATAACATTGACGCCCTATTTACTATATTATTTACACTTCCTATGTTTATAACATTGACGCCCTATTTACTATATTATTTACACTTCCTATGTTTATAACATTGACGCCCTATAATTCCCACAGTCATCTACAGTTCATTCTACTTTTAAATCGATTCAGTCTTTTTATGACAGCGAAACTATTTTTCATTTACTCTAATTAATCTTTTGGTTGGCTGAAATTTTTTTCATATCATATTTCCACAGGCACTGTGTTTCCCAGTAACGCTTCCAGCATCTTAAAGAGCTGCGCCCCAAGGGTATGTATGAGTTGTTCTGCTGCACTGTGGCTTCATGCAGCGATTTCTTGGTGAGAGTGGTAGCCGGGAGGAGATGTGGATATAGAAAAGAGAAGCGGGCGAGTCTGCAGGCCCTCAGCGTGATATCACAGAGCATCTCTGAGAGTCCCGCCCACCCCTGGACAATAATAGTAAGAGGCAATACATTTTGGGGGAAATGTTAAAGTAAATGATTTCAGGTGGGGGCCCAGGGTGGGAAAGCCAAATGGATCTCATCCTCTGTGTGCAAGGGTCTATAGGTTTGTCAGCTGGACCACCTGACACCATATCCAAAGAAGTTCAAGTTGAATTTAGGGTATGGCCGGACAGATAGACATGCAAAGATATGACACCATTTTTTAACAGGGGCGATGAGAGCATGTGCATCCATTGGGACACATGTGCTCAGAAAGCCACAGAGAGAATATTAAACCTTTTCACAGTTATGCCCCTGTCTTTCCACATAAACCTAGTTATTAGTCAGTTTTTCATGTGTGCATGCATTCATTCAACATGTAATTTTTGAGGGGCTTCTAAGTGAACCACTATTCTAAAGGACAGCATGTTATATCCAAACACTTTCTGTAATAGGAACAAGTGGATGAAAGAAAAAAATACATCACGTATATTTTTTTCCAGTATAGATACGTCCTGGAAAAAAAATAAATTCTATTGCCAGAGCACCTTAAGAAAAGAAAAAAAAAAGTTTTTTTTAAAACACTGTAGGCAGTTGGGTTTAAGGGAGCTTTACAAACAGTAACAAGCCCATGGTATCCAAAGCCAGCGTGGAGCTTCCAGATACCCTCTCGGCTTCAGGCCTGCTCAGGAGGGGCCTCTGCCCCCCCAGGCATGTGTCACTTTGCTCTGGGTGTAAGAGAGACAAAGCAGGTGGGGTCTCCCACCCCCAGGGGCTCAGGTTCCTCTCTGCCCATCGCCGGGCCCCTGAGAAGACACCAGGAGGAGTCTGGATAGCTGATAAAGAAAGGATATGATTTCTAGTAGTGAGGGACAGATATGGAATGAAGAGCTTAAGGGGGGTTTTTTGGTTTGTTTTTTGTTTTGCTTCTGTTTTACTGTTTTTATTTATTATTTATTTTTAAAGATTTTATTTATTTATTTGACAGAGTGAGAGAGCACAAGCAGGGGGAGCAGCAGAGGGAGAGGGAGAAGCAGGCTCCCCACTGAGCAGGGAGCCCAACGCAGGACTCGATCCCAGGACCTTGGGATCCTGACCTGAGCCGAAGGCAGACGCTTAACCATCTGAGCCACCCAGGTGCCCCAGCTGTTTTTATTTTTTTCAAAGATTTATTTTAGAGAGAGAGAGTGCGAACTCACGAGCAGGGAGAGGGGCAGCGGGCGAGGGAGAGACTCTCAAGCGGACTCCGCTCTGTGCGTGGAGCCCAACATGGGGCTCCATCTCACGACCCTGAGATCATGACCTGAACTGAAACCAAGAGTTGCACACTTAACCAAGTGAGCCACCCAGGCGCCCCTGTTTTATTGTTTTTAAAGCAGACACCATCTCTGAGAAGGGGCAAAGGGTGGTCTAGCCTCTCGCTAGCCTCGGGTATATTTTTGGTAGTGTCCCACAGACCCCGAGGAGAAGAACAGCTAAATAAGCTTGCAAGAAGCCCTGCAGCGCAGCAGAGGAGGTTTAGACGGATGTGCAGACATGAATGCGCACACAGGTGTATGCACACAGGTATGCCCACCAGAGCCAGGAGGCCACTGAAGCCCAGGAGCAAACAGGTTCAGCCCTTTATGGGCGAACCAGGCGGCTGCCTCCAACTGGTTTTTCCACACCTGCTTGGCTGTCACTTGCACACAAAGTGCTGATCCCCAACCAACTGGGTGAAAGGAGACTTTTTGCCGTGAGAAGAAAAGTAAATAGATTACGTCTGCGCCCTTCTCTGCACGAGACTCACAAAGGCTTCCTGACAGCTGTGTCCCTTTAGAGCCAGGACCACCAGAAATTTCTGGAGAGACCCAGGCCGTTTCCCGCAGACCCCCGATCTGCCTTTTCAGATGAAATATGACTTGCTCCTTGGCAACACGCTTGCTCAGCTCTAATGATGCCCAGTGGGCTCATCTAGCCTTCCTTGTTAATTAGCGGTGTGGTAAACGCAGTGATAGGAATTTTTCCAGAGAAGGTGTTTGAGTTTCATCCCCTCCCCCACTTCTACCCAGGCAACCTCCAAACGCTATCTCTTTCACGAAGATGAGCACGCAGCCCTATGGGGGGTCTTGCACAGGTGAGTGACCGGGAGCCATTATTAGAGGTCTTCCTGGAGCAGGAAATAAGAGCAACTGCCAAGGAGGGACCTGCTCTGGGACAAGCACCATGTCTCCTGATTTACATCCGATGTCACGTTTAACCTATCTGACACCGGCTTGAGGTTCTCTGAGCCGCCGCATCAGTGAAATAACATAAGCCCCTTTCCACTCCTCCTGCACAGGGGTCTGGAGGGAATACATGATATTAAAAGTAAACAAATAACACATAAGTGCTTCAGCTCTTTGGCAGAAGGGCGCTATAGAAAGATGAGATGCTGAGATAGCATGACACAGCAGAAAGAACCAGGCGCTGGAAGGCCAGTGTCCAGGACTCCCCCCTGGTTCTGGTGTTGCCACCAGCTTTGGTTGGCCTCAGCTTCCTTTCTTTGAAAAAAAGTGAGGAGGAGGACCTAAGGTTCCTTGAAAATGTGAATGCTACTGTCTCTCCTTCTTATCTTTCACTCGCCCCACACTATGCCATTATCCTTCCCCTGGCAAGGACTGTTCTCCTGCTAATTAGTGCTCAGGGCAAGAAACCGTGGCCCAGTTGCAGCCTGAGGCTGGGCTCCTGTCCCCTGTGTCCCGGCTAGTAGTCCCCAGCCCTGCAAACCCTGCGTGCTGGGGCCCTGAAGGCACCTCCCCTAACCATGCAGGTGAGAAACCCCTGCCTAGGAAATGTCACTGCCCATGGGTCCTTGGGAGGCCGACTCCACACTGTGACAAGGTCTCACACCCCTCCGAGCTCCAGCACGGTAGAGTGGAAAACGGTGTCATCCAAGTGCCCATCTTCCCCCAGCTCAGGGGCCCAGATTAGGATGACTGCTTAACCAAGGAAAAGCTGTTCACACCCACAGGCAACCTGGGCCTCTGTGCATGTGCTTTTGGATCTGCTGTTCCACCTAAAGCTGGCAGGGTGTCAGCACCTCAGCTGTGGCCCCTGGAGGGCCGCTGAGCTCAGCAACAAATACCAGGCTGCCATTAGGCTCCTGCACTCCCTTCCCTACGGGGAAGGCCACTGGGCCAAGGCCTCGGAACCCAAGAACCCCCTGAAGGCCCCTAGCTAGAGCACTTGGACTTACCGCGAGCCAGCTGGGCCTCATGGCAGAACCTCTGCAGGGCCTGGAGCCTCTGTGATCCTGAATGGCTCTTGGGGAGCCTGTGGAAAAGCCGCTGGAGCCTCGCCATGACTGTTCTGAAGCAGGCAGGAGGCGCCTCCTCATCCCAGCCCTCAGTCATCCCGCTGCGGGAGATCAATGGCTTCTCTCTAGGCCAGCTGGCAGGGATGGAGTGATGAGTGGAGACTCACTGGCCCTGGGAGGACCCCGGGGCCTCCCGTGACTGGGGCTTTGCTCCAATCAGCCCAGCCAGCTCCTCTTCCCAAAGGAAGTCACCGGCACCTGGGACGTGGGGCCCGGGCACCAGCACAGCCTGAGCAATGCCTTCTCCTTCCCAGCTGAGGTCCTTTCCCTCCACCTCCCCCAATGGAAAACTTTCTATTCCTGGGGCTTTTAGCGTGATAAGATAAAAATGCCCCCACCAAACAGGCTGCAGGAAAGAGCCTGCCCCAAGCTTCACTGCTCAGTAGTGCTTGGGAGCCTGAAAATCAATGTCTCCAAAGTTTCAACAGACAGCAGAAGTGACCGGTTATCTCACACCGTGCGCCCGACCCAGGAGCTCGTTAATGGATTTCTTTGGGGATGGCGGATTAATAATGCTTTACCAGCTATATAGGCTCCTTCGGGAGGACGGGGCTAATTCACATCCTCCCACGCTAAGCCCAGGGGCGGGGAAGAGCGACGGCTTTCAGCCAACTGGGCCCGTAAGGAGGCAGTGAGCAGAGAGAGGTGAGCGGTAGAAGGAGGAAGAAAGAGAAAAGAAGGAAAGAAGAGAGTCTCGCATAAATAGGACAGAAATGTTCTCTAGCCCCACAACGGTGCTCACAGGGCATCCCCTCAACACTGACTCCCAGAAGCCACCAAGTCCTTAGTGGGGAAGTTCCTAGAAGCCATGTCCCCCAGGCCAAGATGGGCACCTGGCACTGAACTGGCACCAAAGCCTTCCAGGAAAGTCGCTGGGGAGGGATGCCTGCTCCCAGGGCTGCCCAGAGATTCCAGAACTCATCTGCCAACTGCCAGTGGAACCCAGTTGCAGACGAAGGAGGGACACTCATCTGCACTGTGGAGGACTCGGGTGTGTGCAGAAATGAAGATGCATTTACGCATCTGTGCTCCTGTCACCTGGTGTCAGGTCCAGAAGTCAACACCCGTGGGCTCAGACGTGAGCCCTGCTATGCCTCCCGCAACTGCCAGCCTGGGTCGGCTCCCCTGTGCTGTCGTTTGTCCCCGGGTCACAGAGAACGCTGAGCGGTGTCCTAGCTGGAGGCCATGTCCTCAGACCCAGTTAGAGAAGAAACTGTTGGTAGAACAAACCTAAGCTACACTCTGTTCCTCCAAACTGGGCCCCCCATCATCTGCCTTCCTCCTAGGAAATCTGGGTAGAGGGTCCCCCTGTTAGATCACCTCCACTGCTGAGGGCCTCAGTACTTGGTGCACTAACAATAAAAACTTGTTTGTAAGCTCGATAATAAAAGTGCATTGTATGTCAGCCCTTCATTTAAGACCGAAATGCCCTAAAATCGCACCCTTCCTCAGGCCCGGACATTGGTTCTTTGTCCCTCGTTCTTCCTCAGGGAAGAGGGCCTCTAGTTTATCCAGCAACTTCTGCACAGAAGAGGCTGGGCACAAGTGGGTCCAGGTCCTAAAATGACACTTGGAGCCATTAAGCAAGGGTTGGGAGATCCCCAGGGGTTCCAGGACTCCCACCAGGGTGAGCCCCGGCCGGGGTGGCATTCCCATTCCAACTCTCAGGGAAGGAAACACGCGTGCTAGAGGGCTTCTAGTAGGAGTCACCGGTAATGGGGGAAAATCCCTCCTGAATGTCCCCCTCTGGGCTCGAGGATTTACTGATCTCACTTCTCCTTTCTCCTCGTCACAGAGCTGTTCTTTGACGGGTTAAGCCACCGAAGAAGCCAGCAGGAGAGACCTGGCAGACACTGGAGGAGCTTTGGGAGGCTCTAGAATCTTCCCTCCTGACCCTTTGAAAACTGGATAGATAGAAAACTGTAGCACTAACTAGGGGCAGGAGGAATGCATGCAGTGACCTCTTGTAGCCCCCAACGTCTGAGCACCGACCAGATGACCGGCCTGCTGGGGAGGGAGTCCAGCCAAGGCCCAGCACAACTGGAAGAAACAGCCTTCCCTACCTCAAGTGCAGGGGCTACAGTATATTCTTACCTTGAAATACCCCATTCATATAAAGGTAACTCCAGATCGCTTTTGAAAATATTCGTCACCTGAATAGACATTTAGGTACCATATGTTCAACCCCTTCTCTCACAAATCAAGTTACAGCTGGGATCTGTTGTTCGCTTGGATAATAAGGGATCTCTGAGGGGTTTTGTTTTCGTTTAAATCCTTTCCTCCCCGGCAGAAAGGACACAATTGTTTCAACAGAAACCACAAAACCTCCAGCATCCATTCAGCTTGAATGGAAAAAACAGCTTCCTCCAAGTCAGCAGAGAAAGTAAGCAATGATACCCAAATGTAAGACTGACCTGGAGAAACAGAGAGAGAGTCAGAGATGGGGTAAGAGTTGGGGCTTGTTCCCCAGATTTGCTGGTCCGCATGTGGCCACACCACTGCCTGAGACAGAGCCAGAGGTCCGTGAGGCAAACCTCGGTTTATATTAAAGCCTCTAACCAGCCCTTCTTCACCCTAGCTGTCCCTTCTGACACTCAACCTAATTTTGCTGTGGTTCCTGGTTAGCCCTGACATCATCAGCGCTGACCCTGGGTCACAGCAAGGAGGAGGCATGGGACAGGAAAAGACCTCCTACCTGCATTTCCATGCCAACCCCCTACATACTCCGAACACCAGTGGGGGTGGGGCAGGGCCACAGAGAGACTCTTTTTTTCTTTTATCTTGGGACGTAGAAAAACTTCACCTTTTGTTTAAAGATCTCATGATTTACACATGCTGAAAATCTATTTAGAAACCACACACTGGAAACAGGCTTAAGTGCAGCCAATTCTCAATTATCCAGGCACTGGCTGACTGTCTAGCTGGCATATGGCTCACCCGTACCCCTTGGCTCACCCTCTTTTTTTCTTCTGTACCTCTTTTTATGGACATTTCAGCATTCGTTGGCAGAAGGAGGGGGGCCAGACAAAGGAGGAGACTCAATGAACTTGCATGTTCAAATGACATTAGCTTATAAGGCAAAATGCTGTGTTGGGTTCTGGTGCTGGTTTCGCTCCTTCCGATCTGGGTCATCTTAGAGCAGTCCTTTGCCTCCCTGAATGCTGTGCTTTCTCCCCTGCACTAGGGCCATGATCCCACCAGCCCCTGCCTACCTCACTTTAGATGGGGCCAGGCCACCTCTGCTCCCACGGTTCTTGTCATTCTCAACTCTCCTTGTTCCACCTAGCAGGCTCACAGGACACCAACTTGTATCTATAGCAAACGTGACAATAATTCTTTCCCAGAGCCAGCATCCAGTAGACACAAAACATGAAAGGATTAACAAGACAATAAAAGGGAAAAAAAAAACACAAAAGGATTGAAAAAACAAACAAAAACAGGGCGCCTGGATGGCTCAGTGGGTTAAGCCTCTGCCTTTGACTCAGGTCATGATCCTAGGGTCCTGGCATCGAGTCCTGCATCAGGGTCCCTGCTCAGTGGGGAGTCTGCTTCTCTCTCTTCTCCCTCTACCCCTCCCCCTGCTCACAAGCGCTCTCTCTCTCTCTCAAAAATAAATAAATAAATAATCTTTAAAAAAAAAAAAAAAAAAACATAGGCAAAGAACATCACTCTCCTTTTAGGCCTGACTTTTAGGTGTGATTTCTTAAAGGTCCACGTAAGACAAGTTTTCATTCTCTGGGAGCCGTGGCCAATAGCCACTGCAGACATCTGCATAAGATCTGCCCTGCCCTGGAAATGTTTGTTCAAGAAACAGGGAGGGAGAGCAGAAGGTGGGGTGCAGGCCCTCCACAGCAGAGTAAACATGAGCCAGCCACACTGTGGTCACAGGTGAGTGACAGGCCCTGCTCCCTGCCTCCTCCGGACACGCAGTAATGAACACACTGGACTCCAACAGCACCTTCTTACAAACCCTCAGCACCATGTGAGCTCGAACTCTTCTCCCTGATGCCCTCAGTGGAGCCAAGGTGGTAGGTGTGGGTAGGAAAATCCTGAAGGAAAGCGGGGATGTTCTACAGAAACCAGGGGGCGCCAGACCCCTCAGTCAGGACCGGATATTCTCCATGGGGGTGGGGGTGAGGGCAGGCCACACACATGGCTACCTTGCCGGGAGGGATCCCTGCTGTTCTCCTTCCTTCCTGTACCAAAGGGGCAAAATAAGAACCCAACGTCACTGCTTTTTCTGTGGGTGCATCTCTCAAGAACTTTCTCTATGCCAGGAACCCCAGGCAGGCTAGAACAGGCCCCACCTGAACTTGTCAGCCACTCTGGCCAAAGACCACACCACGGAGAGCTCTTGGGGTGCACGGGCTCTGCCCAGGTCTCCTCAGCATGGTGTGTGGGGTATTTCAGAGAGCACCCAAACATCACCTCCCCAGGTCTGAGTCCACATAGTCTTAACCTCGGGGCAGGGCTCCCCACAGCTAGTCCCCAGCACTGATGGGATTCCACTTAAACCAGAGCCCCCAGGGAAGAGAGCCCACTGCCCTGCCTGACATCATCACCTTGGCCTCCTTGCTCTTTCCCCAAAGTCGAAGAGCTGGCTCAGCTCCCCTCCCAACCCTAAGATTCTGCCCTGAACATGCAGAGAGAAGCTTGTCAAATCTCTTGGAACAAAACCACAAATGACTAAATGCCCAGCCATCTCCCCAGTCCGGGCTGGCCTTCCCCACGTCAGCACCGCCGGCCCGCCCCGACCCAGGCAGAGCCAGAACCCAGCTGGGACCAGGGGTGGCCTGGGGGGCAGACAGCCTCCAGCCACCAGCACAGCAGATCTGTGAGCAAGAGGGAAGACTAGCTGCTGACGGAGGCTCGGGCTGGCGGGGGGGCACATTCCGGTTGCATGCTCTGCGCACCCACAAATATTCACCTGCCCAAGAATTTTCACCTTGTCATCTGAGGAATGCGAACAGGAAGGGCCTCTGATAAGGCCAGAGGCGTATTTTACAGCTTCCTCACCAGCCTTAATAGTACCCTGGGCAGAGCAAGAATGGCCAGCAGCTCCTTCTGTGGGGAAACTGAGGAATGGGGTGGGAGCCAGAGCTCCTCGGAAGAGCCTATGCGGGCGTGGCTTTGGACCCAGAAATGCTGGGCAGGGCCTGAAGGAAGGAAATGACCCGACAGCCTGAGATGGCCCCAAGGCCTTCGAGGCCAGCCAGTTCTGCCCCACCTGAGAGGTTCTGACCTTGTCCAGCCCCTAGCCAGGGGGACGGTCGGTGCCTCCTTGCCCACGTAAGACTTCGGCAGCAGCATCCCTGCGTTCTGACCTCAGGAAGCCATTCCAAGGATGAATGTGGAAGCCAGCATGAAAATCCTTTGGGCTCTTCAGGGAAAAGGCACTACCACTGGTCTCCCTGTGCTCAGAGGTGGGCTGGGCCTGGCCTGAGCCTCTGGTCCCTCTCCTCACACACTCTTCACCCCCATGAGCCAGTCCCTGTGGCAGGAGCCACTTCACCAGCCAGGCAGCGTCCTGGGGGCCAGGCAGGGGGCTGTCTATTCCCTGTCACTCAGGGCCGACATGCCAGGCTTGGCCGAGGCTGAGTGGCTGATAAACTTGCGGGGGAGAGGATCCCAGACCAAAGCCTCAGCGCTGAGGGGAGATGTCAATTCACTTTCACCTAATAACTCTGTAGGATCAGCAGGCTAACACTCGTTCATTACCAAGTCTAATTAGGCTGGCAGACAAGTGGCATTAATCATTTTTGACTATACCTGGGATTCAAGCCCCCTTCCCTCCATAATCAGAAAATTTCATGCTCTGATGAAGAGGGGGGACAATTAAGCCCACATTTAATGCTTTCACTTTCATCTTTCCAGAAGACAGGAAGCAGGAGCAGAGGAAATAAGATACAGCTTAGGGACCTCAGAAGGCCTCCCTCAAAGAATTCCAGGTCTGTTCTCTGTCCCCAAACACACATACACACACACACTCACTCACTCACTCACTTACTCCACTAGGACTTTTCCTAGGAGCAGATCCCAATCAGAGCCCGGGGCGGGAGGAATTGGAGGTGGGGGGTTCCACTCTCTTTAACAACTCAACGTCCTTTTCCTTAACCTCCCCAGCCAAACAGGGGCCTGAATCCACAAAAAGACTTCAAGCCACACACTTCAGTGCTGCTGGGTGTACTGGACAAATAAAATGCTTTCCAAGTGCCCAAGAGTTCTAGGGTCTGCACCAGGGCAACTCAATGTCACAGTAACCTCTCCTGCAAAGAAGGCACCACAAGAGATGACTCCACAGGACCCAGTGGCTGTCACATGGGTGGTTCCAGTCTTTACAGAGAGGTGGGTTGAGCCCAGCCATTAATGAAGTGACAAGACAGAGCCGGGAAGGCTGGACAAGGGGCCCTGTGAGACATCAGTCTCACTCACCCCAGAAAGTCCCCTGTCCCTGAGGTCTCATGGCGAGCACCTCCTCTTCACATCATAACTAAACATCTATCAAATGGGGAATAGGATAAGGAGCCCCAGGGCTCCCCTTTCAACCCTATAATCCCAATCACATAACACTTCATAGTTCTGAACAATGACGCGTCCAGAGAAGGCTCCAGGCACTCACTAGCATCATGTAAGGTATGTCCAAGCATCGCTCCTTGAATGTGGAGTTGGACTTCGGGTTTCCCCATTTTCCAGACTTTCTCTAGTCCAGGATGGCTTACACATCCACAAAACGAGATGAAAGGTAAAAGGTCAACTCCATGTGTCTTCTACAGAAGAAACGGTCCATGACTTGTAAAGGACATTTCTGATACCAAAGCCAAAGGGCAGCCGGTGACTCTCGCAGGGTGTTTGCTGTTGGCCTTGCCCTCCTGGAATGCTGGAGGCGGGTTCTCGCCACTGCCATGGCCCCTACCCCAAAGCACACAAGCGTTCACAGAATCTCTCTGTGTGTCTCTCAGTCTCTCTGCGTCTCTCTCTTTTTGCTTCTGTCTCTCCGCCTCTCTCTTTCCCCCAAACCCCACTGGATATCTTTCTCTATCTAATAAACATGATTTCTTTAATCCTGGAGATTAATATTAACTCTGAACCCCTCTGTGGGCAAATCCAGCATTAACCAGAGTCCGTTACAGACCTGGAAGTAGGGGTAAGGCTAAGTTAGAGGGGTTTTCACTAAACAGGCAGGCAGACCGTGGGAAGACAGCTTTCTAAAAGTTTCCCTTATTAAGAGTGCATCTTGGGCGCCTGGGTGGCTCAGTTGGTTAAGCGACTGCCTTCGGCTCAGGTCATGATCCTGGAGTCCCGGGATCGAGTCCCGCATCAGGCTCCCTGCTCGGCAGGGAGTCTGCTTCTCCCTCTCCCGCTCCCCCCTCTTGTGCTCTTTCTCTCTCTCACTCTCTCTCTCAAATAAATAAATAAAATCTTTAAAAAAAAAAAAAAAAAGAGCGCATCTTGCCAACATGGCTGCCACCCATCATCAGGCTCCTGCCCTGACCTACGTCATTCATATACCACTGCCCTTCTGCTTGTTTCCAAGAGCAGAGAGATTGAAGAGGAAAAACAAGCCACCACCTTCATCAAATGCTACTTACTGAGGCTGCTCTGAGCCTGGCACTTTGTTGGGGGCAAGTGATATAAAGACAAGGCATCAATGTCTTAGTGCTCTCTAAGCTACTGGCATTCAGTGAGGATGCTTCTTGACCACAGCGGGCAGGAGTGGTGTTTCTGGAGGACAGTTAATACCCGCAAATCCTGGGACGCTCATGGCACTCGCTTCCCCATTACTTCAGCCAGGCAGGGTTTGAGAACTGTACTCACTGCTTGGAAAGGTGATCCTCAGAGGTGTCATGAGCCCAGACAAATTGTTACAGCTGTTGGATGGGAGGGGATAACAATAACATTCGTATTGCATTAAACGTTCATAATGCCTTTTGCCAGGCACTGTGTTAAGCATTTTACATATATTAATTCATTTAATTCTCACATTAACACAATGAAGTAGGTAATGTTATTATCCCCATTTTTTTTAAAACAAGGAAGCAGATGCGCACAGAGAGGCCCAGAATAACACAGAGATTAAGTGGCAGAGTAAGGATTCGAACTCAGGTCTTCTAGTGTCAGTCTGTTCTCTTAATCGCTGCCTGCTACCACCTTTTTAAGGTCATATTTCTGAACCTTGCTTTTCAAAACAAAGATAAAACAAACCAAGGCTACCACGGAATTAGATCTTCAACTTACACAAAGATGCTCGATGAGTTTGGCCAGGGGTGTCTTCACCTGCCTGTGGCTCATTTGCACATCAGAACATTTCTCAACTGTTCCCATCCAGCCACAGGTCCACAAGTAGTTAAATATTAATAACGACAGAGACTCCGCTCATTAGTCCCCTGACTCCAGCCCTGCTCCCATCTCTGGTATTCAGGCATCCCCCAAATGTCTTACTACAGACTAGAATTCCAATGAAGTGGGTTTCTCAGGATTCTAGCACAACTAGATCCATGACAGTGAGAACACTGGCTCTGTGTATGTTTATAGAATTGGTGGAGACAGTCACGTACCCTAGGACACTTGAGAGGGCAATCGTGGCCAAGACATCATGGGCAAGCTACATGTGACTGGACTGTAGGGTCAAGAGCATTTACCAAGTGACGGCAGCCCTCCACCCACACCACATACCTCTAGAAAGTTCGCTCTTTCCTTTTGTACTAGCACCTGAACTGTGAGTTCTGGTGGTGGAGGGAGCAACACCTACTTTCCCCTCCAATCCTTCCCTTCCACTTGACCCTGGCTTGAAAGGTGAGCTTTCCTTGCCCGAAGCCAGCTGCAGCAGGAGGCACCCCGCACAGCCTCTGCTGGGAACTGCGGACACAGGCAAGGTAGGCTTTTCCTGATGGGCGGTAGCTGCTGCAGTCCGATGGGGGCGGTGGGGCTTTGGTCAAGGGGGGAGGGCCTTTGCTGACAAATACAAACCACAAGCCACTTCCAGAGATGCTTGTTAGGGGCTGTGCCAGCCTCTGTGCTTTGTACTTCCGATATTTAAACTATCTCTATAAACACATAAACACGTGGATAAGGATATCCTCCACCAAACATGGCAACTGTACATACGGGCGTGGGGAGAGGACACCTGTGAAAGAAATACACACACCGACCTGTAGGAAGCGAAAAATAACCCCCACCGCCAAGAAGACTGCAAATTTGCTCAGAAAGTCTACACACTGGGTGTCTAGTGGTCTACAGTCAGGCTTTGAGAAGAGTCTGTCTCTGAAGGAAGTGGGGGGCCTGAGAGCTCCGGGGAGGAAAGTCCTGGACAGGGAGTTGGGGAATTTTAGAGCCTGATGACTGGTGCAGTAACCTAGGAGAAAGAGGAGAAGGAGGGGGAGGAGGAGAGGGAGGAGGAGGAGGCGGAGGGGGAAGAAGGGGAGGAAGGGAGACAGGACACTGCCAAACATTAGAGCAGAGTCCAAAGGTTTGAGGGGCCAGAGGTGAAAGGTAAGGGGCAGGGCACAGGTCCAGGGTGACCTCAGGCTCACTTCAACCTACAGCCTGTTTCCATCCAAAGCCTAACCAGGTCTCTTTCCTGTCCCAACAGTGCGCCCTAAAGGAGAGGCGTAACACAGGGGGGCACGTACCATGGGCCTGGACCACAGGCGACAAACAAGCCATATTCCCATTAACCCTAATAAGCACGGGTCAAATGGCCATATCAATACCAGTCTCACAACCCACTGTCAAGAAGCTACAACAAAAGCAAGAGGGTGCGTGGGAGACAACGGAATGACCTTGACGCCCTGGTCATCATCCCCAACCTGAGTGAGTGACTCTGTGTGTGTGTGTGTGTGTGTGTAGGGGCGGGGTACGCACCTGTCAGGGAAAGAGGTATTTGTCAAACACAGCATCGCCGTAGCTGGGCGGTAGGCAGTCACTAAAGCCTACCCGCCAGGGGACTAAGAAGCAGTCCCCCCGGGCGTGTCTCCCTTGGTTGAAGTGGAGAAGAGCAACGACCGTCCCCTGCGCCAGCCCCCTGGCAGTTCCCCCGCCCCCCCCCCCGCCCCCCGGCGGACTGCGGGCTTCCCGCGCGCCCCTCCCCTGCCCTGCCCTCACACTCACTAGCGCAGCGCAGCGCCTGCCGCAGCACCTCTCGTCCGCACAGGTCACACCAGCCCGGGCCGCTCCGCAGCGCCAGGTCGCCGAAGCTGTGCCCCTCGCCTCGCTCCACCGGGACGCGGGGATCCTGCGGCTGCTCGAAGATGCTCCGCACGTCGCGGGGCCGGGGCGCTCCAGGCCGCCGCCGCAGTCTCTGCTGCAGACCAGGCCGGAGAGGGCGGGCGGGTCGCGAGGCCCGAGGTTGGGGCTCCGGGTCCCCCCGGGCCGCCCTCCGGGCGCCGCGCCCCTCGTGCGCCCCGGGCGCAGTGGAGAGGGGCGCGGGGGCGCAGCGGCGCGAGGAGCGGCCGGGGGGCGGCGGCGGCTCGGGGCCGCTCAGGCTCTGCAGGTAGCGCGGCGGTTCTGGGTCCAAGAGCAGCCGGTAGGGACGCTGCCCGATGGCCGGGGACGCCATGGCCATGCCTGGCGAGCGGCGGCGGCTGGCGGTGGCGGCGGCGCGGCTCCCGAGTCAGCCTCGAGAGAAGGGCGGCCCCACACGAGCGCGCCTTTAAAGGGACCGCAGCCTGCAGGGCGGGGCGGGGGCGGGGAGACGGGCGCGCGGCAGGAAGGGCGCCCCGGGGAACCCCCGACCGGCCGAGCGGCGGGGGGCGCGGGAGGCAGCGCGGATTTCGCGGCGTCTGCGGGGAGCGGCCCGGACGACCGGGGCCGTTGAGGAGGCGTTGCTGTCGGGACCGTCTTGCCTTCAGCCCTGCCTCCTTCCCTCTCCCATCACTTCCCCCAACACCAGCTCCCCCCTCTCCCCCGCATCCCTGCACCGCAACACGCCCAGGTGAGGGAGCAGGCGGCAGGGAAGGGCTTAGGAACTCGCTGGGGATGGGTCTTTGGAGAGGTCCCCGGGCCGGGTGCCCGCGCGCCACCCTCCCGCTTCTCCTGCCCACGGGAGGGTGTGGGCCGTGCCACCCCCCCGACGCCGGCGACGCCCCCTGGCCAGCCGGCCGCGCGTGGGTTGGGCAGGCCCCGCCGGCGCTCCGGCCCCCGCAGCCGCGCCGAGTCCCGTGACGCCGAGGGACGCGCCGCGGGGGACGCTTCCGAGGCTGACCGCGGGAAGCCGCCTCGCGGCCGGCTAGGGTGTCCGCCTGCGACTTTCACTCTTGCTGGATTTCCCCTCTCTGGGCAGCCCTGTCTGGTAGGATATTCCTTTCCCGGAAGACTGGGGTTGTATGATCGGGGCCCTGGGGGATCGTGAGACCGCTCCCTCGCCGCATGGCTTGGGAGAGCTTATCTTCCCAAACCAAACCCTCCTTTCCCCACAGCTGCTCCAGGAACTACTGTGGAAACACCAGCCCCGAAAGCCCTACTCTGTATTGGGATGGACAGCTCACCTGTGGGACCCGAAGACGAACTCCTTCCTGCTGGCGCCAGAGCCGGCTTCATAACCTCCTCTGTCCCTTCCATTTGGATGCTCTGACTTCACCGTCTTGAAAGTCTTAATACTTTTTGAACAGAGGGCCCGTCATTTTCTCTTTACACTAGGTCCTACAAATTACGTAGCCTGTCCTGATCGTCTCTCGTGGGCGGGCAACGGGACTGCTGGATCTTTGAACAGGCCAGCTGCATGACCCGGGGCCCTCCCCAGCCTCTCTAGGTTTTTGTTTTTGCCTGTAAATTGGTCTGGGAGTGGGAAGACAGGTAAATGCTTTTGCGATCCACCACTCTGACGCGGTGATCACTGACTGTCCTCTTAAAACTTGGGGTTCCGTTTGGTTGATTTAACAGAGGTCACCAGCAACCAACTTTGGAAATAATCTACATTCCTCTAGACCTGAGACGCACGCTCTTCTTCCCAGGCCAGAGATGGGACTCCCCCTAGCGTCTGGTAGGGGAATCTTCACTTTTGCTTTTTCTTTCCCCTTGGAGGTAATTTTTAGGTAATTCCTAAAATTTCAAGAGTCGAGTGGTCAGGGAATTCCCAGCCTGCTTTGGTCCATGGCTTCTCCTTCATGGTGGTGGCAATCAGAAAGCCCTCCTCATTTGTAGTGCCGCGTCCCCGGGTCTCACGAGAGGCTGGAGCTTCTCACTTGAGGAGGTCGTTTCTGGGCACAAGGGAGAATAGGCAACTCGACAGTGTTACAGAGCAGGAGTTGAGATGAGGGAGGGTGCATCATGAGCCACCCCCTTTACTCCCTTCCCCCACCTTTCCGCTCCCCTGTCCGAACCTTGCTTTCTCTCCCATCAGTGATTTCAAACTTTGGCGTCCAGTCCGTTGGAGGGCTTGTTAAATCACAGGTTACAGGGCTCCACCCCTAGAGTTTCTGACTCAGTAGGAGTTTAGGGCTGAGGTTTGAGATGTTGCATTTTTAACAGATTCCCAGGTGGTGTTGCTGCTGCTGGCCCAAGGACTCCACTGCTCTAGATCTAAGGTGGTGATAAGGGGGGCTTCTCTGTTCTTTTCCCCACAGGGCAGGTGAACTTCAGTGGGCACACTGAGAAAAACTCATGGCGGGGGGCGGGAGGGGGGGCTCTATCCCTGAATGCTTTCTGCTGAATGTTCACGCAGGAAAGTACAGTTCTCCTTTTTGGTCTCTTATTCCCACCTCTTCCACTTTTTCGGCAGTTTTCTTGGGGTTGTTGCAGAAACCTGCATTGCGTATAAAGATCTGCTTGTATCCACCCCTCTGTTATCCATCCATCACCACAGGCTTGAGACTCGTTGGAGGAGATCACTCCCCCCCAGGAGGCAGGGAGCTGGGTGAGGTCCAGGGTGTGGACCCAGCTTGAGCTCTGGGTGACAGCTGGGCATGGCAAGAAGAAAGGACCTGGCAATGAGCACATCTCTGAAAGGCCAGTTCTAAAATGCCATTTGTGAAATAATTGCCAACAATTGCCATCTCTGTCCTCCATCCCCCTCCCTGCCCCCACCAAGCATGAGTTTGGGCAGCCTAGGCCAGGTCCCCCATATAGAGAGGCTCATTGGATGAGTGTCTCCTTTAGCCCTGGGAAACTGAGGACTGTCTGGAACAACCAGACGTAAACCCCCTCCCATTTGTCTGAGATGCACAGAAAAATTGGGTTTCCTTTCCTGCTCCAGCTCTGATTTGGAGGAATGGGGGTGGCTGCTCTCAGCCCTGGATGGTGGAGGAGATTGTGCAGGGCCAGAGCCCTACATTTGGCTTCTGGGATGGGAACGGAGATGAAGATGGGGATAACATAACCTCATGTAGCCAACCCAAAAAGTTTATCAAGTTTATCTTAAGGTTCATCTGCCTGAGCCAAGAAATTGAGGTTGGGAGAGGTAGTTGCCACCCCTGACCCCCAACAGGAGGCTCCCTGCCTGGGACTTGCCTCCTCTGATACCATCTTTCCCAGCCCAGTCCCCTTCTTCCCTGAAGGAGCAGCCCCTCCCACAACACACTCTCTCTCTCAAGTCAGTCCTCCTTCCCCAGGGAGGAAGTACTAAAGAAATACGAGTCTCAGTGGAGGGTCAGGACGATGCCTGGCCTGGCGCAGTGTCCGATGCTTGAGGTTCAGAGTTGTTTGGATGGCTCTTTGGTCCAGCGGGCCAGCAGGGTGAAAGCACAGCATCTGCTGAGACACGTCCACTGGGAGTTTTTCCCCGTGTTCGCAGATCCTCTTGGCCCAGAGCCATCGACTTTTTTCTGTTTGTGACTCACTCCCAGGAGAGTAGGTGTGCTGTTTTTATTTTTGACCAAGGGGAAAATGCCAGTTGTTGGAGTGTGTGGTCAGTGTGTGAGGTCACTTCAGAGGTGGTCCGGGAGCGTGTTGGTTCCTCCACGGCAGGGGGGGGGGGGGGGTGGACTGTCCCCCGCCCACCCCCTGCTGAGCTTCCCAGTAGGAAGGAAAGGGGAAGGACAGAATGCATCCTGACTTTCTGAAGGGGAAGTTTTCGGTTTTGTTTGGCTTTGAGGCATCTGAAGTTGCTGAAATCCCCAGAGCATGTCGGGGACCTCCCAGTGATTCTGAGAGAACAGCTGTTTGCATAAGCTCCCTGGACCAGTCAGGACAGGTTAGGTTATGCTGTGGTAATAACCTGCAAATCTCACTGCCTTTAAACTAGAAACCTCTTTCTCACTCTGACATGCCCTCTGCCAGTTGGCAGGGAGGCTCTTCTTCAAAGCCATTCAGGGCCCCGGGCTGATGGAGCGGCCACCACATCACAATTTGCCGGCCACTATGCAGAAGGAAGCCAAGAGAGCCCCGAGGCGTAGAGCCCGCCCTCCACAAGGGGGGCAATGCCGTCCTGTGCTCAGAATGGGGAAAGAGCTGGAACTATTTGGCAGACAGCACTGGTGACCAGCGCACCTGCCGGGGCACAGAGCACTTCTTCGTTTAACAAGTAGCTAAGATCCGCTCTCTAGCGGGCGCTGCTGTCAGTGCTAAAGGTCCAACAGCGGAACGGACATGTTCCTGAAGCTTCCATTTTCAGGGGAGAGCCAGATAATAAACATGCAAACATAAGTGTAATATAGGGTCAGGTCCTGAGTACTTCATGGTGAAAAGTAAGGCACATGAAGAGGATAGAAAATGGCAGGGGCAACTCTTAGGTCGGGCGGCCAGGAGAGACCTCTCCGAGGAGCAGACATTTAAACACAGACCTGAGTGGAGGAAGCCCTGTGTCTGTCTGAGCAAGGACAGTCCAGGCAGGGGTGACAACAGCCCCGAACGTTCCCATACCTTAGGAGTGGGAGTTTGTTCCAAATGCAGATCCCCAGACCCCACCTCCAGAGATCCAGGGAGTTGGGTACTGGCCTATGTTTTATAGGAGTTGATTAAGGTGCCTCACAGACCCCACTCTGAAAATGGGCACAAGGCAGTGAGTAGCTGGGATTGTGGGACCCCTCCATAGACATTTGAGGGGAAATGCTCTCACCCTTGTTGAGGGCAGGGTTACAGCTCTGCACGTGACTTCTCTTCCCTTGTTGGGCAGGTTGTTGGACGCAGAGCTCAGCCTCCCATGGAAGTGGGGAGTCTTGGGGGTAACACTTTCTATTGCTAGACTGTGAGCCGGGACCGTAATAAAATGTTGCTGGAGAATTAAAATGTTTGTAAAAGTCTCTCATCAAATGCTATGTGTTATATTTACTCAAGAAATATGCATCCAGTGCTTACTGTGGGGCTGGCACTTTGGGCTTGAATGACTTGATCTTCATGGCAACTCTGTGAAATGGCTGACATTCCTATTTTTCAGATGAGAAAATTGAGGCTCAGAGAAGACATGTGACTAGCCCCCAAAATGTGTCACAGTCTGGACTCAAATGCAGAATTTTGCCTTTACACTACCCAACTGGTGTGGTAAAAAGGACAGTGTTTAAACATCTCTGATCTCACTTTGTAGGTGCAGTTTCAAGAATCAGCAAAATACTTCCCCGTTTTTCTTTCCCTGTTGAAATCCTCTTCAGTATTCAAGGTCGAATCCAAATGCCATAGAGCCTTCCCAGAGTTGCCCAGACCTGATCCTCACTCTTTCTTCTGGGACCCTACAAGCTGCTTGCGTCTCTAACACTCACATCATCATGATGTGAGTCACAATTGACATTTTGCCTTCCCCACTTGCGTCTTTTTTTTTTTTTAAAGATTTTATTTGAGAGAGAGAATGAGATAGAGAGAGAGAGAGAGAGCATGAGATGGGGGAGGGTTAGAGGGAGAGGCAGACTCCCTGCTGAGCAGGGAGCCCGATGCGGGACTCGATCCCGTGATTCCGCGATTCCAGGATCATGACCCGAGCCGAAGGCAGTCGCTTAACCAACTGAACCACCCAGGCCCCCCCACCTGACTTGCATCTTGCTGGTCTTTCTGATCACACGGTACAGGGCAAGTAAGAGGTGCTCAATAAATGTCGAATGAAATGAATTCACCTGTCAGCTCCCAACTGGTACCTAATCCCAAACTCATCTCTTAACACCCTTTAGGCCATGGCTCCTGCAGGGCGGGGAGACAAGGAATTGCCTGGCCCAGCGAGAAAAGAAGGCACCCAGTGACCTGATGGGGCCGGGTGGCAATGGTGTTGGGAACTCTGTTTAAGGCTCATGTGCATCCTCCCAAGTTGATGGTCACTGGGGCGGATTTCTTGCCTCCTGGGCCAGCGGTGAGGGCTGGTAAGACACCATCCCCACTTCAGGAGGGTGGGTTTTCTCTGGGTCACCGAGCTCCCGTGCTCCCACGGGGCACATCCAGGTCCTTGACAGTACTTAGGACAAGAGGGTCGGAATGCAGCAGGGATGTGAGGGCTCCTGGAAAGGTGTCCCCATGCAGGGTGGGGGTGGGTGGGGCTTGTTGGCCAGAAGTCGGTGGCGCCTCCCCCGTCTGCCTCTCAATAATGGAATTTTTCCGTCCCAAGTCACTCTGCCGGGCTTATGATAAGACTGGTTTGTGTATATGTTTCTTCTTTCCGTGTGGAAAAACTCAGATATTCCAGGCAGATTTGTCAGCAGCTCTCCCTCACTCAGCCAGCGGGGAGGCCCCAAGCCACAGGCACTTACATTCCAGCACTAAGCCCGCTCTGGGCCCATCGCTGTGGCAGGAAGCCGGGGACTGGGACTGGGACAGACCAGCACGAGCACAGTGGCCTGGATGGCCTTCCAGGCTAGCCCAGCTCTCGCCCCAGCCCCCTCACATGTGCGCGCGCGCGCGCACGCACACACACACACACACACACACACCCGTCTCTTCCAGGTCTCTATCTTGTTCCCCTCATTTCTGCCCCCTTTCCCCCTCATTCTCCTCTCCCTTTCCCTGTCCATCCCTTTATCGCTCCATTCCTCCCAGTCCTCCTTCCCACCCTCTCTCCTGTCCTCATTCCCATCCCCTGTCTCCCCGCCACGCACACCCCCATGTCTCTCTGCAAAGGGTGCAGGGAAAGGACCCAACTACTTGAAATGACTGCCGAAACTCGGGGCTTCCAAGGGAAATAACCTGAAGCTACCTCAGGCCATCCTGGCCCATTCCTTACCACCCCCAACTGGCTGAGGATTCTCTGCAAGATGAAGGGAAAAGCCAGGAATTCCTACCCTTGACAAAAGTCACTGAAGCAGCTTGGAAGTGAACCCCAAAGGGCTCATTGTGGCGATCCTTTGAGGCGCCCGCTGCTGAAGGGAGACACCCCGTGAGGGCAAATGGTGGGTGCAGTGGGAGAACGGCCAGGCCCCTGTGGGGGTCTGTCCTGTCACCCAGCCTGGCTCCCCTGGCCTCAGCTGTCAGGTTGGGGTTGGGTGGGTGGCATTTAGTCAGGTGTCTACCACCTCCTGCCCTTTGGCCTATGTGGGCCCATTCCTGTGTCCTCTGCAGGATATTTGCAAACTCTGCCTCAGTGTTCTCAAGCCTTAGCTTGTGTAAGCATCACCAGGGAAGCTCATCAACAATGCGGGTTCCTGGGCCACCCCCGTACTGACTGGAATCCTGTGGGTGGGTCCCAGAAGCTCTGTTTTGAACCAGGACGTCAGCCTCTAAAGAGGACACTGAGTAGCTCCTGAGAGAGACAGAGACTGTAGGCCCGCAGTGCTAGGGCCCAGAGGCAGGCACCAGGCCCTCCAAGCGGGCTGCCCTTCCCGTGTGGGGAGCTGGGACGTGCCCCCACGCCCTCCTAGGTAGGCCCATTTTTAACCTGGCCCAGCCTGTTTTAAGAGGATGCTCGCCATGAATCTGAATGCCGCCGCGTGGGTTCTTCCCAGACCTTTGTGACTGAACGGAGCCACGGCCTGGCCCACCTGAGACAAGAGAATCTGTCTCTTGACCCTCCCTGTACAAGGGGCCTCACAGCCAAGCGAGGTCAGGGCCGGGAGGGTGTGCACAGAACTCACATTGTGTTTCAGGCCCTGTGTGGAAATACCAGATCTGTTCCCACCTGTAACTTTGAAAAGCTATCACCACCACCCCCATTTTACAGACAAGGAGACGGAGGCACAGAGTTTCAATACACCCTCCACGTAGGCCCCAAAGAGTCGTATCTTTAAAATCCTAGTTGGACTTGACATAAAACCTGTGTCTACAGCTCCCTGAGGTAAAGCTCAAGTTCAGTGTGGTCCACGAGGACCTTCTGGGCCTGGCTTCTCCCTTTCGTCAACACCGACTTCCCACTTGGGCTTATGCTCAGTGACACGCATACTTACAGTTCCTTCCACGCCACGGCGCGTGCTGTTCCCACCAGCACGGATGCCTGCCATGCCTTCTTTGCTAGATAATTCCACTCACCCGCCGGGGCCGCCGCCCGGAGCCCGCGGTTCCCCGAGTCCTTCCCTGACACCCTCCTAGGCTGACCTCAGCACGGCCCCCTGAGACGGTGATGTCACGCTGCACTTGAGCTGTGCGTTCCTAGCCCAGCCTCTCCTCATAACGCTGAACTGCCTCCCTCATGACACGGTGAGCTCCTCCAGGACAGGCATCCATCGTGGTCACCTGTGTGGTCCCGGCGCCGGTAACAGGGCCTGGCGCACCTCGGGTGCTCACGTCGGGTCTGGGGAGCCCAGTGGACTCTTCATTTTAAGTGTTAAGTTAGGAATCATGACAGAGAGCATAAAGGGAATTTTAAGAGGTCTTCAGACACTGGAGGATCTTCTAAGGCTCTTCCGGCCACGGGCCTTGGTCCACTTCCTCACTCCCTACCGACGGAGAACGAGAGCCTCTGCAGAAGTTTAAATGGGGGGACACATCCATGGCAGGGGCTCTGCCCCACCCGGGAACAAACTGAGCCTTTGAGTTGGTCTCTGCTGGGCCTTTCTCGTGAGAGCACAGAGCCTGGATCCTATCATCCCCCAAAAATCTGCACTTGGCTTTCAGGGATCCCCAGGCTCTTTCGCTGAGCTCCACCAAGCATGTGTGATCCAGAGGCAGCCACGGCTGCCAGGGAAAGTCCATTCTGGGACTTCCCTGCAGGGCCTCCGACGAGCTAGGAGTGTCAGCCCAAGCTTCACGCAGCCAGAGTGGCCCGAGGTGGCCCAGGGCCCAGGGGCATCGAGGCAGCAGCCAGCTCCGGGGGCCCCAGAATCGGAACCCACTGGGTTTAAGTGACCCCATGGACACCCCCCGCCAAATGGCGTACGTGAAGCCACTGAGGCTCAATGCTAGTAACACCCCCCAGCAGCCCTCCCCTGGGGCTTTAGAGGGTGCTGGTCTTCTCCATAGAGAAGCAGCACGGAGGGTGTCGGAGTCGAGGACCTGGGCGTCCTCACTTCTGCCCTGCTGGGTCATGAGGCAGCGTAGCCTCTGAGGACGTTGAGGCTCCACGAAGATGGGCAGGAAAGATTTCTGCAGTTCTCCCAGAGTCAAGCATCATGTTGGTGCACAAATGGGGCTTCCCACGCATCTCCCTCCCCTAAGGGGGCTACTTTACTGCATTCTCCCCCACACCCCAGGCTGGGTGGGTAGTGCGGCCTGGTTAAGGGGAGGCTGGATGTATTGCAGGGGAAAGACTAAGTTTGTATAAATCTGAATGTCCAGGCACCACTCGAAATGACCCAGAGGAGTGCTCAAGCTCAGTATTTAGGACACAGCCTAGGTTTTGAACAGTGGTGGGGGTGAAGGGGGGAAAAGAGTAGGCACTTAGATGGTGGATTTAAGGGGGGAGAGAGATCTCCTTTCTCCCCTAGTCCCAGGCCCCCTAGACAGCTCCCCCAAATGGCTGGGGGCAGGAGAAGGAATGGGAAGGCAAGCCCTCCCAGCAGGATGCCATCTTCCTAGGGCTCTTCCTCGAAATTAGGGCACATTTAGGGGAAAGGCAGGAATCAGGAAGTGACCAGTCCCGGCTCCATTTCCCAATCCTGTCCTCACAGATCCCCACCCAGCCCTGCTGGGAGGCCAAGCGCACTCCGCCAAGAGCCTTCCCTTGCCTCACAGACACCACCCAGCAAGAGCCACTCAGAAATAGAAAAGACGGCCCTGTTTATTCTACTTCTCGAAGGCGCAGGCCTCTTATCTGGACTTACAGGCCTGTGCTCACCGGTGACCGCGGCTGGCTGCATCTCCCAGAGCCTGGCCGTGCCTCAGGGAGAGAGGAAGGTGAGGTGCCCGCGGCTCTAGCACCTGGCCTGGACCACCCATTCTCTCAACTCTGCCAGGCTCTGCCAGACCAAGAGTCGAGGGAAAATCAGGCTCTGTCATGCCCGGGGCCAAGAGCGGGGACCCTCAGAAATCACAGGAGAGGGCAGGGCTGTATGTTCAACGTGAAACCCCTTAAGAGGAAGGAAGACCGAAATGAGGTTGTTTGACCCAGCATCCTAGGGAAACCCCCAGAGGCCTCCTCTTCTGTTCCCTGAGAAGCGAAGCCCTATAACCCAGAGGAGGGGGGTGGGCGGGCCGATCGGAGCCTCTTCTCCCCAGCTTTAGCTCTACAGGCCGGGGCGACCGAGGAGATGTGCCTGAGCCTGCGGGAGACGCCAAGGGCAGCCCAGGCAGTGGGTCCTGACAGGGACGGCCCTCCCCAGGTCCTGCCGGGGAGGCAGTGGAAGGTAATGCTGGTGATGGCTCCCAGCTGTCGGCCAGGAGGGAGGTAGGCTGATGAGAGGGGACCAGACAGCATCCGTGTTAGGTCCCACACTGCAGGCAGAACAGCAGTGTTTGAATGGTTCTAATGCTTCCGGATGTCGGGCACCCCACGGAGCTCAGAGATCAGGAGTCAGGAGCCGATGGGGGCCTACTTAACCTGTAAGGAAAGCTGCAGGTTAGCTTCTCCCACCCCCGCGGAGAAGCCTGCGGGCCATACCCAGGACCCAACACACTCAACTGTGGGGAGCACCGAGCCATTCAAGTCTTCAGTTATCCCCTCGTCGAGTCCTTGACCCCCGACAGGCACTCTCTGGTTCTTCTCCCTGACTACATGGTAGAATCACCTGGGGGGTTTATAAAGTCCCCCACCCCTGTCGGCACCCAGAGTCTCTGGAGGCAAGACCTGGGAGCTGCACTCTTAAAAAAAAGCTCCCCTGGTGAATCCAGTGCGGCCACAAGGTCAAGAGGAGGGGAGGAGGAATTCAGATAATTTCTGTAGGCTCTTTGGCTACAGCTCTGAATAAGGAAGTAAAAATTCACTAAAATCAAGTTTTGAACTATCTGTAAATAGACTCCATATCACAGCAAGGAAAATTTATGTCGGCACTAAAATTAGAACTTCCTGCCCATGAGGGCTGTTTTGGAAAGAATCTCCTCCTTGCGGGTATTTAAGAAGCCGGATTCTCCCCTTGCTGGAATGGGACATGGAGGGGCCATGGGAGCCTCCTCAGCCCAAGGACACTGCAGCTCTGGGGACAACCACAGGCTCTGCTCCCGGCTCCCTAGCTCTTTTTTTTTTTTTTTTTTAAGATTTTATTTATTCATTAGAGAGAGAGAGAGAGAGAGCATGAGCAGGGGGAGAGGCAGAGGGAGAGGGAAAAGCAGGCTCCCCGCCGAGCTAGGAGCCCGATGTGGGGCTCGATCCCAGGACCTTGGGATCATGACCCGAGCCAAAGGCAGAAGCTCAACCATCTGAGCCACCCAGGCGCCCCCCGGCTCCCTAGCTCTTAACCCCAATTCCAGGGTTCCAGACTGGCCTGGCCTCTGAGGAACACTTAGCATTTGGTGAGCCCCTCCCTCTGTGCCCCCTCCCCTCCCCAGCATCTGGCATATCTCATCCTAGTTCAACCCTAGTTACCACCAGGAGCTTGAGATAATTACTCCTATTTCACAGGGGGAGGGAACTGAGGCCCAGAGCCGAGCAAAACCTCCCAGGGTCATGCAGTCAGGAGTCAAACCCTGCTGGAGTCTCTGCAGATTCTTTCCACTGTGCCATGGGTCCTCCCGTGGGGAGGTGACAGACACAGGATGGTGGGGAGGCTGTGGGGGTGAGCGCACATGCACATGCACGCCCAAGCGTGTATGTTCGCAAACAGGCCCCTGAGCTTCAGGGCAAGGACCATCCCTGAGGCTGAGATTATGTCCCTCCTTTTTGGTATTAAAAAATGTGCTTATATAAAGCATGACTACTAGATGGCAGGATTTTTTCCCCTTTCAAATGTGCTTACTTGGATATATGAGAAGTTGGTCACTGTTATTCCCCAGCTTTCTTTTGTGAATTTTACTGGTGCAAAAAATCCGAAAGTCTGAGCCCCGAGGCACACTCCCTGCGCCCTCTCCAGGAACCCCCCCTCCCCCCGAGAAGGGGAGTCTAACGGGGGTGTGATCCAGAGTCCGTGAGGCTGGGCCTGCAGCCTGGCAGCCCCGGGAGCCTGTACACACAGCTGGGGCCCAACAAGGCCCGAGGAGCCCAGGCCCCGGGCACTTAGCCCCAGCTCCGCGCCACAGCGGCCTGGCGTGTGACTCGGGGATGAAGAGCAGCGCTCTGCGGACGGCAGCAAAGGTGGCCGGAGTCGGTCTGGGGGGCATGGGGGGCACAGTCCACACTCAGGGAGCAGGACGCAGCCACTACTCCATGTCCCCCTCCAAGTCCCCCTCTCTGACTGCACTGAGGCTCACATCCTCAAGACTAGAGTGAAAGCCTACCCCTCACAGGGATGGGGACAAGGCCAAAGCTCTGACACGGGATGGGGAATGGACACCTGTCATCAGCCCTCCCCGCACACAGTGGGAGCTCCTTACCCTTCAATGATGCGATTGTTGTCCTGAAGGTCGAAGGCCAGCAGCTTCATCTCCTTACAGAGCTCTTGCATGCTGTCCGAGGCAGAGGCAAGAGAGGCGTCTGCGGCTGAGGCCGAAGTTGTCCTGCTGGCCTCCTTCCCCAGGAAGCCCGCCACCTCGACTCTCTATTCCTGCCTCCGGGGCCTGAGGCAGAACCCCTCGGGCTCTAACCTCTGCACCCGACCCCCTCTCCCACCACGCCCTTCCACACACACGCACACGCACATGCACGCACACGCCCCTCTCTCCAGCACTTACTGGAGAACCAGGTCCGTCAGTGCAGGGCTGGGATAGGTGGCTGTCGGGGGTGGTGAGACCTGAGCGTCCTTTGTTCTGTCCTGAAGGAGCTGGTGACATAACCAGTCAAGGATCTGAAGGGAAGCCACACTTTTGTCAGGCGGGATGGGCCAACAGGTGTGCTTTTTTTTTTTTTTTTTTTTTTGCAAGGGAGGCGTCAGGGTAAGAAAAGGATAACAGAACAGCGCCCCGCCTGCTTCCCTGGCGCCCCCAGAACGCCCGAGCCTTTCCTGCAGGCCCCTGCTTCCATGCTGCGCGGCAACTGCTCCAGCGACCCTCACTTGTCTGTGCTTGGATTTAACGGTCCAGACGGCCAGGCTCTCCTCTGGATCGAACCCACACCCCAGTGGCCCAGTGTGAGCCAGGAGCCTCGGAGAGGGGGCAGGGCAGCCCAGCCGGCCTCTGAAGGACCGGGGCTGCTGCGGGGGCTGCAGGCGGGCGACCAGAGCAGCAACCTTCTCAAGCCGCCTGTGTGTTGGTCTCTTTCCAGAGAGGAGGGTTCACGTTGCCTCTCTCAGGAGTAGCCTGGAACCTCCTCGGCTACACGGGGCAGGAGGGAGATGTCCTGGCATTCTGGAAGCTCTGTCCTTGCAGTGACCTTCAGTCTGAGAATGCCAGGAAGCGCCTTCCATTCTCTCTGTCCCCACCTCAGGGCACATTTGTCTGTCCGAGACCTCCTAGCCACAGCGTGCTGGGACTCGGTCAAGGGCAGCCTTGCCCAGAGGCAGGGGAGTGGGCCCGCGCCCCCAGAGTGCCTGACCGACCCGGCTCCTCTCAGCGGCGCCCGCCCATGGCCCTGACCTTCTCGCACCTTGCTGAGGCTCTCCTGGGCAACCTGGGCTTCCGTGTTATAGGCAGCCACAGAACAGCCGACCATGCGCAAATGGTTCCTGGTCTCGTGCACCTTCCTGGAGAGAGCAGATGAAAAATCCAAGCTGGGTTTGCTCGCTCTTCCCGGAGGCCAATCCAGCTGTCCTTCTGGTCACCACACAGACATGGGGGAGAGCGGGAGCTGAGGGGTCCCGGGCATGTGCTTCCCTCGCTGCCTCTGTCCCCCCCGGTGTGCCCTCAACCCTCCCTGTCCCACTGGGGGAATGCGGATGACACTTCCGACTGAGGCTGCCGGGGGTCCCATCAGAACCACAGGGGGAGCCTGGCACACACACGGGGGAGGACGAGCGCGGGGCCAGGCGAGGCTCCAGAGAGGCAGAAGACAGCCCAGCCCAGCGCGCTTACTCTGGGCACCGCCCTATTGCCAGAGCAAACCGAGGTCAGGACTCTTCTAGCAATTCTCTTTTTTCTCTAAGCAGAGGGACGGAGCAGGAACATTTTCCCCATTGAAACCAATCCAAGGACAGACAAGCCGGTGGTCGATTCCCTCCCCTACCTACACATTAGAATTACCTGGGGGCGCTTTTAAAATGCTGATATGCAAGCCTGACTTCACACCAATTAAATCAGAGTTTGGGGTGGGTTAGGGGTGGAGATGCCATATTCTAATGTGAGGGTGGGTGAGTGCCTGGGTCTCAGCCCCATAACAAGCCCACAGGTCAGATGGGCCTGGGAACCTGCCTTCTCTTCTCAGGCGGGGCCAGTATTCCCACAGGCAGAGGAAGGAGAGGGGCTCATGTGAGAAGGAAAAACCCAAATCTCCTCTAGGAGACAGTGTGAGAGGCTTCTATTTACGGGCCTCTGCCTGCCCCTGTGTCCCTGACCACTGGAAGTCTATAAGCCTGCCTGGCCTCACCCCAGAGGGATCTTGTGTTCTCCCCAGAGAAGAGGTTTCCCAACATACCCACCTGGGAACATGGAAAGAACCCAGATTTTAGAGGCAGTCATACCCAATACTAGTCGTGGGTCTGCTACTTAACTAGCTGTGTGGTATTGAGAATGAGACCTGTGCTCCGAGCCTCAGTTTCCTCATCTGGGACGTGGGGTGATAGTATCTACCGCATGGGGTACATATTGTGGGATTAAATAAGCTAATGTACAGAAATCGCCCAGGTGCATAAAACCACACAATTTTTTTTTTGCCTTTCTTCCTTTACGACTATCTCCCTTCAATCAGGGCTCTACAAATCCCAGCGTTCTCTGAAGCCTGAAGAGCCAGACCAGGAAGGGCCCCAGGGTCTGGGAGCCCAGGAAGGAGGGCCAGACTGTTACCTCATCCACCTGCCGTGCGTGACCAGGGATGTCTGATACTTCTGCACACACTTCTCCTGGAATACCTTCAGGAGCCTTTTGGCTAAATGACTAAAATTCACTCTGAAAAGACAGGAACACCAAGGCACAGAAATAAGCAGCCAGACTCACCTGCGTCCATGCCTAGCATCCCAAGGAGACCTCCTCCGAGGGCTGGCATCCCCAGCAGGGCTAAGTCGCCAAACAAGGAGGAACTGAGGCTCACACACATGAAATGGGGAGGTCAGTGCAGTGGGGACACAGGACACAGGGACAGAGAGACGTGGAAGGACCAGGGGATCTCAGAGAACAGATACACTCAAGCCCCGTCCTCACAGGGAAGGCGAGATGCTTCTGGAGATTGAGAGAGGGAGAGAGAGTGTGTAAGGGTCAGGGGTGGGCGTGGAACTGGGGGAGTGAGTCTCCAAATAATCATTTAAATCAGGGAGGACCTCCAGGAAGATGAGTGTCTAGGGCACAGGGGAGCAGAGAGGAGCACAGCGAAGGTCAGGAGCAGGAAGCAGTGAGCGGTAAATCAGGGAGGACAGTTAGGGAAAGAAATATGACACACGATCTTGTTCGTGCTGCAAATAAATCCAATGACATCAAGCCTGCTTCAGAGTCAGCTACCCAGTCTCCTTCCCCTGGCCCCAGATAACCTGCCCCAGACACAGTCACCCGCTTTGCTTCTGCCCAACTACAACCTGGGAGCAGGACCCTTCATCACACAGAAGATGGCTCCTGCCTGGGGATCCCCACGCTCCCACTCCCCCACCTGCCAGGGGGACAGGCTACTCACTTATCCAGCTTGTGAATCTGCTCCTCGTTGTAGCCAAGCCCTGAAGGAAACAGGGAGGAATGATGTCACCTGCCCAATCAGTCAACAAAACAGAATGCCACGAGGGTTTGGGGACAACTACAAGGATGCAGACAGCTCGGCCTGGCCCTGGGGGCTCACAGTCCAGTGGAGCCAGGAAGGACTGAGGAGTCAAACAGGAAGCATTATGCCAAGTAGGGGCCACAGAAGCTGCAGGGAAATTGCCGCAGGGACCCTGGGGCTAGGGATGGAGAGAGGAGTACTTGGGGAACATTTCAGGTAGGAAGTGGTGGATGAGTGGGCCTTGAAGGATGTGCGGTCAGCCCCAGCTCCTCATCCAACTCCCAGAGGCACTGAAGCCTGCAGCCTGCGGGCCCCATTCCGGACCATTCAAGCTGCGGGCAGAGCCAGCTGGAGGCTCTGGAGCCTTGAGCTGGATAAGCCAGGCCACCACCCTTCACCTCTCCTTCACCCCCCACCTCCCCTGCATGGACCACTTTGGCCCGAAGTGCTGGTTCTCTGCCTGGGCCACCGCGTGCGGATGCTCACCGCGCTAGGGAGATGCTGCCCCCTGCTGGGCTTCGAGGGAACGGGCCTCCCTTGGCCAGAGGCTAGAGGCTTCCCTTGCTGCCTCCCGCCCAGTTCCCTAAGAGCAGACCCCCCTGCCCTGGGCTTTTCGTCCTGGGCCCTGCTCTCAGCCAGCTGAGCACTGGTGAATCCCAGCTGCAAGTCCCAGCCCGGCCTCCTAGCCGCAGGAGGCTGCGGACGCGTGATTCTGCCGCACAGAGTTGGCTTCCTCATCCAGCCTATGGAACACCCAGGACGGCTGCGCGGGGAGAGAGAAAACCGGCGAGTATTTTTCGGAGTGGCATCTTTCAACATTCCAGGGGTGAGCTGTCAAGGGTTATTCTTCCTTCCGTGTTTAATCTTCATGAAGGAGTCTTGCCGACCGATAGAAGCAAAACTCTTTGAGGCTGTGCGGCGGAGTGGTTAAAAGCCTCCGGACCAGGACTGCTTGGGCTACTTAACCTCCCAGGGTCTCGGTTTCCTTATGTATAAACAGGGGAGGGTAACGGTGCCTAGGGTTTTTACAGGCATTAAATAAGTGCAGATCATGCACAGCCCAGAGGACGGGGTCCAGCGCATGGGAGATGCCCAGATGGGGGGGTGGAGGGTGGGGGGTGGTGAGGCTAGGATGATGGAATCCCAGTGAGGGAGGCAAAAAAGCCTCTGAGGTTCTCTGAAAATCACAGCAAAGGGGGCCAGCGGGGCGTCAGGAATGGGGAGTCTCCGTTTTCCCGGCTTCTGGGTTGCTCTCCCCCTCCACGGCCAGACTCCAGAGGCAGGACCCAGGCTCCCGAGGGCAGACGATCATCTAGATCTGCATGTTCCAGCCACTGGACACACGTGGCTACTGAGCGCCTGGCCCAAATTTTTATTTTAATTTCATTAATTCAATTAACTAAAAATTTAAAACTGGAGCAGTGTAAAATATTGTTTTCCCGAAGAACGCAGCTTTATTGCTTCGGTAAGATGACAGTTCGGTCTGCTAAAAAATTAGCTTCAGAAGAGAGATGTGCTGTGAGTGTCAAATACACGCAGGACTGTGAGGACTTAGCCCCCCCCTCCCAAAAAAAAGAATGTAAACTCTTTAATATTTTTTTTATATTGATTACATGTGGAAATGACAATTTGGATATATTGGGTTAAATGAAACGTCTTATGAAAATTAATTTCACCTGCTGGTTTCCACTTTTTGAATTATGGCTACTGGAGAGCTCAAAGTTAGGTACATTGCTGACACCCTGTGTCTATGGGACAGGGCTCTTTCGATAATCCTAGCGCTGGAGGAGAACTTGGCACTCAAGCCCAAGGCCTACAGTCCACACATCAGAAGCTTGGGGCATGGCTGGGGAGGGAGAGGGTTGGTTCCCGGGGTGGGACCCCCTCAACCCCAAGAGTCAACTGGGAGTCAGCATGCTGGCACCCCAGCCCACCCCTGGGTGCCATCCTACCGTGCCGCATGATGGCGGTCACCATGGGCACGCAGCTGCCCGTCCCTGAGCCTGTAAATGAGCTGCTCCTGCCCCCGGAGGTCCTCTGTGAGGACAAGCAGAGAGTGCAGGCGGAGTAGCTGGCCCAGGGACTACAGGATATGTCTTCAGACCCTCCCTTACCTGGAAAGCCTGGCTGTTTCAATGAGCCAAAGACACAATGGCTAGGGAAATGTCCCTCAAACTGTAAAGGGCTCTGCAGAGGTGAGGGCTCTCTTCCAGGGGCCGCCCCTCCTAGAAGAGCCAGGCTCCGGCCCTCTGAGCCCCCCATGCATGCCATCTACACCTCTCCCAGGGCAATAGGCACAGGCCACCTGTCCCTCACTGTCTGCAGGCAGCTTGGAGGTGGGGACCCTGCCCTAGACCAGCGGCACCCTGGTGCCACACGGAGGGCACCCAGCAGCCACGCGGATGGTCCGAACAGCCGGATATGAGCAGAGGGAAGGATGGAGGAAGGGAGGGAAGGGAGAGCTCCCAGGATAGTTTGCTCTCCCCACGGCTCACCTGGCCTCATTCTGGATTTCTTGAACTGTTTGTAGATGAGGTTCATCTTGTCCAAACAACACTGAATCTGCTGGATGCTGTGGGCAGGAGACAGGGACCAGGCAAGGGGAGAATCAAACAGCAGAGAGTAAAGGGGAAGGGAGGGGATGACATGGCTGGCGATGGGTGGGTGGGGTGACAGAGAGCTGTCTGCCTGCAGAAGGAGCCTCATTGCCACAGTTCAGGGGGCCAATCTGGGAGTAGGGGTGACTCTCCTATCCCTAAGCTTTTCTGAGGTGCTGTGGGGCCAGCTAGCCACCACTGATTCCCAAGTTTATTCTTTCTGTCTCTGTCCCTCCCTCCCTCTCTCTCTCTCTCTCTCTCTCACACACACACACACATACACACACACACACTCCAGGTATTTAGTCAAAGATGAAACACACAAAAAGCCAAGCAGGACAGGCCACAGGAGAATGGCCTTTGCTACGCTAGAAGGCTTGAGAACAGAATCCAGACAGGAGTCCGGCAGAGCCTGCTGGGGATGGGAGTGGAGCCGAGGCCTCTCTCCTGGTGGCCCGGGGAGAGTAGAAGTAGGGTCTTCTTGGTCTCTCCAGCATCTGGCACATGGAAGGTGTTTAAATAATGAATCAAAACCCCTGTTTAAAACACGGATGAGGGGCGCCTGTGTGGCTCAGTCGGTTAAGCATCTGCCTTTGGCTCAGGTCATGATCTCAGGGTCCTAGGATCGAGCCCCACATTAGGCTCCCTGCTCAGCAGGGAGCCTCCTTCTCCCTCTCCTCCACCCCCTGCTTGTGCTCGCTCTCTCTGTCAAATAAATAAATAAAATCTTAAAAAAATAAATAAAATAAAATAAAATAGGGGCACCTGGGTGGCTCAGTTGGTTAAGCGACTGCCTTCAGCTCAGGTCATGATCCTGGAGTCCCTGGATCGAGTCCCGCATCGGGCTCCCTGCTCGGCAGGGAGTCTGCTTCTCCCTCTGACCCTCCCCCCCTCATGTGCTCTCTCTCTCTCATTCTCTCTGTCTCAGATAAATAAATAAAATCTTTAAAAAATAAAATAAATAAAATAAATAAAATAAAATAAAATAAAACAAAACATGGATGAATCCACGGTCCTCAGTCCTGCATGGAGGCAGACGGATGTGGGAGATGACCTCTCAAGGACCTTCACCTCAAGGTCAGTGTTTCTTCCTTTCCCTTCTTGGGCTGGATACAAACAGTTGAGATATTGAGTGTGTGTGTATGGGGTGGTGTTCTTCCCCACCCTCAGGCCTGTTTAGCTCCACTCCCCTCGTGAAGCTCCTCCCAGTGACCCCGTCTCAGCTATGTCTGGAGCTGGATTCTGGGCCGGGCCCAAGCTGGGTCCCAGGCACCTGTCCTTTGGAGAACTTGGGGTAAATGAGACCTCAAATCTAGTCTTTATCCAAAGGACTCGGGCCAGATACGTCCCAAATTCAGAATTGTCATGATTCTAGAAAGGCGATCCAGCAGACATAGGCTATGTTGTGGGATAGCCTGAGTGGGGTCTAGGGTGGTACCCCTTGTCCAATACACTCAACTTTTAGAGAACTGTAAGAATATCCACTCTAAGTGGGATACATAGACTAAAAGAAGACTCATGTCAGAAGACTGAGGTCAGGTTTTGCAGCCAAAACAAACAAACAAAACCCTATGGTTTTCAGAGCTCTTTGACTTCAGAACTGAAGGCCCTGGTTAGGAATCCCTGTTGGCACTGACTAGAGTAGGTACTGAGGAGAATGGGCCATGCTGGTCAGGGCCGGGCCCCACACACCGGGCTGTGAGGGGGGCAGGCGGGCATTTTTATGTTTGTTGAATGTAGGCCAAGAACATAGGCTTTGGAGGTGGGCAAACGTGACGTGAAGCCCTACCACTGTCATTTGTCATGGACCGGCTGCGACTCAGGGCACATTAACCTCCCAGAGTGAGCTTCCTCATCTACAAAAGGGGCATACCCGTAGTAGCATTCTGGGGATTAAATGAGATGATAGAAGTAGGAGGGCCAACGCAGGGAATGAGCAGAGCAAGGGTTCAGAAGAGGAAGGGAACGAAATTATTCTTTCGTTTAGAACTATTGCACCTGCCAGGATTTCTAATTCTCTCTCTAAACTCCCAGAACGGGGCAGGACCCCAGATGCTTTCCTCCTTCTGGCCAGTCTCAGGGAAGGGTCTTGCACATTCTTGGATCCCACAGCACTACCCCATAGCCCAGCACCCTTGCCAAGATAAGGGAGAAAGCTGATTGATTCCTAAAACAACTACTGGACCTTCTGAGCTGTGTGCCCCTGCCCCCACCCCCACCCCACCAAGAAGGAAAATCCCACAGACCTTCTGTCCGCATGTACCTGATCCCGGTTCTTCACCAGCTCAGAGCTCAGGTTGCTCAGGCTCATCTGGGTCTCTGTGATACTGTAGGAACATCTGGAGAGGGCCTCTGCCAACTGGAAGACAGAAAAAAGGGCAGACCCCCGGGGGGTCCTCAGCTCAGGGTTCTGACAGCAGCCCAGGTGAACCACTGCCCCACCACTCTGCTCTTACAGCTGCCCCCCCACCCTACCCCTGCCTCACTCACAGCCCGCAGCTTGGACCTCAGCTCCGTGACTCTCTTCAGCTCCTGCATCTCAGGCATCCCAGCCACACTACTGAACCTCCAGGAAGGACAGAGAAAGGACACGGCTGGGGGATCGGGAGGCACAGCCCCGCGACCACATGAGGAATATGACATCTTTGGGACAGGCTTGCTGGCTTCTGAGGGTACCTGGGGAGTTTTGTGGTTGGATCAGAAGAACCAACCTCAAGAGGCCCCTACTCACCAAAGTCGTACCATTGTTGAGCATTGCAAAGAATAAAATGGAGGCAGATGGAAACAATGTGAAGCTATGAAAATTCATGAGTCCATGCAGCAAGGTGACCGTTAATGAACTCCTTACTAGGAATATTTATAACTAAAGGAAAAGAATGAAGCTCCTTTCCAGTAGAAACTGTATGTCATGATAACCAATAGCTTCCTAGTAAGGGAAAAACTATATTTTATGGCATATTAGCCAATAATGTTCTGGGATCTGGACTATTAGCATCGTGTTGCCCCCAGTGAAGTTATTCGCTTGGGCATGGCATTAAAATCCATGATTAATGATTCAGGCCTGGACAGGGAAAATGTGACCACATGATAGAGGAATCAGGCTGTCCCCACCCAATGGTGGGAGGAAATGAAGTGTACTCGGTGTCATCTATGATGTATTTAGCCAAAAAAATACTCCACTTGAATCCATCTAGCCTTGAGAACTCTCAGTTTCTAAGAAATGCTGGAAAAGAAGGAAAAAAAAACAACCCACAGGGTGTAGAGGAGTCCCTAGAGTTCAGAAAGTGGGACAATGGATATTGTCCCCCCAAAATGCTGGGGTCCGGGGGAAGGGGAGAGATAGTCTGTCGAGATTAAAATGGACTTAAGGAACATAACATAGACGCAAAGTGTGGTCTTGGATTGGAGCCTGGTTTGGATAAAACCAGCTAGAAAAGGAGAGTAGGGGGCTAGTTAGAGAACTTTGAGTATGGATGACTTTAGAGGAGATGAAAAGGCATGGGCAAGGGGCTGGAGAGCTCATTAGCTGAGAACAGCAGGTTATAAGAGTGCAAGTACTATCAAATCTCACGTCGGTTAATATACATATACTTAAATACACGTAGCAGAAGACTATCTATCTAGAAGGACGTCTATTACTACCATGCCACAACCTAGCTCTGGGTGGCAAGGACGTGGTATTTTTATTTCGGTTTTGCTTATCTGTATTTTCCAACTTTCTACAATTAGCACATACCATTTCTACCACAATCACAATCAGGGGAAGAATCCCGTGTGCTTTGGCTTGGGAATGGTGTTGGCAGAGGGGGAGGGGAAGGAGAGAGGAAGGGGGAGAATCAGAAGCTCCACAAAGGCCGGAGTTCACCATTATATCCTCAGTACCTCGCACAGTGTTCGGCACATGGTAGTTCCTTCATACGGGGTTGTTGAATGAATTAGTGAATGAACAAATGGATTTTAGCATGTGCAATGCTTGCTGGCAGAAGCAGCTGAGGCTGTCTAGTCCAGCTGGGCAGGGAGGCCAGGGAGATGGGTCTGAGCACCAGTCCTAGCTGCCCCCTCGTCTGTCTTGTGGGATCTGGGGTCAGTCACTTCAGCTCTGCAAGACTCAGACCTTCGAGTACATAACGGAGAGATAAGTCTCCGTATTTGTGGGCATCAAACAGGACCTCAGAGCTCAGGCGCTTGGCTGGACAGCATGGACATACACTTGGTGTGGGGGGGGAAGCATGGGGGCTCCTGAACCAGTCCCAGCTGCTGAACAGTGCCACCACAGGGCAGCAGCCGCGAGGAAGACCAGGTAGCACCAGGACAGAGGCGAGGACACTCTGCCAAGGGAGCGTTGGCTTGGGGAGCCCGAGGCAGGAGGAGAGCACTATGGGAGAGGTGAGTCACCAGGCTGGGCAACGGCAGCCACTTTATGCCTGGTGCTCATTAAATTACCTCCGATTCCAGAATCTACGGATCTGAGGATGTTCAAAAAAGAACGGAATTGCAAAGCGTCAGAGGGAGGAGGCCTTCAAGATCATCCAGTCCTCTCATTTTGAAAACGAGGAAATAGTGGCTCAGGCTAGGAGAGAGAACAGTGGCCTGAGGTCCCAAGTGAAGAGCTTGGACTGGGCCTCTGACCCTCTGCCCGGAGCTCCTCCTGCTCCTTGGCGGGAGGGAGGCTGGAATATGCTTCGAAGCAGGCACCCCTCTGAGCCTGAGCTCTCTAGATACTCCATACCTCCAGGGGGGCTGGGGTCCAGAAAGCAAGGAACGGTGGCCAGCAGACCCAGGACTCCAGCCCCAGGGCTGGCCTGTTGCTTCTCCACAGTCCTCAGGCCAGGGCAAATGGGCAGACAAATACCCCAAATGCTTTCTGGACCCCCTTTCTGTGCCCTGGACAGAGCAGCCCCTCATCTCTTCCACCATTTGAAGGGGGCTCAGCCAGGCCAGGAACTCTGTCCCTATCATCTAGAGACTCTCCTCCACCTCTTCCCACACCTCTGTCGCCCCATCTGCCCCCTCCTCAGAATCGCTGCTGCGCACCTGGGAACCTCCCAGGACCTTCCTAGGGAGAGGGGCCAGGCGACGAGCGGGGTGGGGACATCAAGCCGTTCAGCACAGGTTCTGCTCCTTTGTTATTGTACTCCACCCAGTAGGGAAGGTTCCAGAAACCATCAGCTTCCCTGCGCTGCAGCGCTACCCCTCTCACCTGTACCCCAGGCCGTGCCTTCCAAGATCTGGGGGGCGGGGGGCGGCTGTGCCCACTGCTCGGAAGTGCTCTGGCCAATGAAGTTTTCCTGCTTCTCATCTCCAGGCCCTGCAGCTTGCTCCCCTCCTCCCCAGCCTCTCGCTCTGTCTGGCCCATCACCCCTAATTAGCCCAAGTCAGCCGTGGGGTGGGCATGGAGCCCCAAGGCAGGGCGGGGAAAGGTGAGGACAGTGTAAGACCCAGAGACAGAAGGAAGAGCGTGGAGGATGAGACCACCCGGATCCCCATCCTGTCGGGGGCGGGGCGGGGGTTGGCCGAGGCTTTGAGGGCCTCACCTACAGTGCTGCTCTGGGGCTTCCTACCTGCTGAGGCAGTGCCCCCGTGGGGCCCCCCGTTCCCCCTGCACTGCCTGGGTGGTGGTGGTGGGGGAGGTACAGTCACCCGGCAGGCTGGGGGATGAGGGACAGGTAGGGGTGCCCTCTGTATTCTCCAGCGGCAGGGAGGGTGGGAGCTCTGGGTAGGGGAAGGCGAAGGGCATGGCTGGAAATATTGGGGGTGAGGAACAGGCAGACAGAGAAGGGCTGAGGGGTCTGAGCCAGCCTCACACCTGCCGCAGCCCCGCTGCCCCGGGCAGGACACCCACCTCTCGGTGCCCAGGCTGCTGCTGAGGAAGAGGAGGGCCATCCGCGTGACCTCCAGCGTCCGCCTGCACGTAGCCTGGAGCATCTCCCTGCAAAAGGGGTGCTGAGTCAGAGCTCCCTTCCGCCAGGGGGCCGAGGGCACGGCCCCAGGGCTGCGTGGGAGAGGTCTACCCTGCCTGCCCTGCCCATCCAGCCCTCGGGGGTACTCACACACACCAGTGCAGCCCCCGAAACATGAACTCCTGCCCGGCCAGCAGGGTCTGCGCCAGCCACAGGGCCTGGTAGCCGGCGCCCAGGACACTCTGCAACACACAGGCCGCGGGGCTAGGAGTCCGGCTCCCCCGACTTGTGCGACCCCTCCCTGCCTCCCGGGCCCACTCTCACCTTGGCGGTGGTGTAATCTGCCTGCAGGTCCACTTTGGGGAAGAACTTGGGGATGTCCTGAGCAGCTGCAGACAAAGACCCTGTCTGAAGGCGCTGCCTATGTGACCTGGACGAACCCTAAGTTCATCTTTCCTTATTCCTCACTCACGCCCACCCTCACCCTGTCTTCCACCTCCAGCTTCCCACCCGGCACAGAGCGCCCCCCAAGCCTACATAAACGCCCTCTATGTGCTTCTCTACAATTGCAGTCCCTCACTGCCCCCTCGTGTCCGCTTCGGAGAACTACATACAGCCTCACGCCCAAAGTCCCAGAAAGAGCCTGAAAATGGGCTAAAACCACCCTCGTACCCAGGAGCTTCAAGGTTAATCCCCCTTCCCAGCATTGGAGACCCTGAGAAGGAGGGAGAAGGGATGATACTTCTTCTAGAACTTGGAAGATAAAACTCTGGACCCCTGACTACCTTCCCTTCTCTCCAGCACCTTGGGCTCCTGCCTCCAACCCAAACTATCCGAGGCTTTCCCACCCATCACAGAGATTGTGGAAATCATATTGAATCCAGATCTCCCTGTTTCAGTTGGAGTTTCTTCCACAGCTCTGTGGACACTGAGAAGCATTTCAGAGGTGTGGGAGAAGGAGAGGCCAGATCTGCTTTCTGCACCCCGTGGGCCCCAAGAAACACCCACAAGAGATACTAATCAATATCCTGGATCATAAACCCCTGCCCCTTATAGAATGTGAGAAGGAGAAAAGATCCAGCCTGTGGGCCCTACTCACGGTCCCTGAAGGCCAGCCCCTTGGGGGTCTCGCTGGCCGTGCTGAACAGGGCCAGGGGGTGGCTTGCGGTCGTGTGGGCGATATGTTGCGCTGACAGGCTGGGCTCGAGGATGCAGAGGTGACCCTCAAAGAGGAACTTCTGGTGCTGGGGTGCCACCCTGGTCTGCTCATACACAGCATCCAGAAAGATGGCTATCCTAGACACACCAGGGGTTCCGGGGGAGGGAAGAGGGAGGACAGGGAGTGTCAGCAAGATATGGGGTTCAGGTGACCCAAACCCCAGCTCGGTCTTCATCCACAGAGAGGGCTCAGCTTTCAAAGGGAGGGACCGGGTGATTGCCTCTCTTATCAAGGGTGGAGAGACAAAGGTTAGAGCTCGTTTCTCATTGGAGTGGATGAGGACAGAGTAGGAACAGAACACAGGAGCCCCAATACCCAGGCTCTACCTTTGCACCCCTCCCGGCAACACTCCCACTAAAATTCACCTAGAATTTTAGAAATAAAGGGTTCTCTGAGCAATACATTGAGGAAACACATCGCCAACGTACACACTCACACATGCACACACGCACCCCTCAGATTCCTAATGCACGTTAGCATGGGGAGGCTTGCTGAATCTCTGGAGTCCAGCAGCAAGAAGCACCGTGTCACTTCAACTCTGTGGGACTGGTATTTTCCAAACTAAGGTTGGGCCCGGATGCTCCCCTATCTAAACAGCCCACAGACCGCCTGGGTAGGGAAGGCTCTCGAGCCTCTGCCCTGCGCTCCCGCGCACTCACGTGTTGTGGGCATGGATGTAGACGTGGTGCAGGACCGCCTGGGACAGGGAGAACACGTGGACAACGACCCGCTGCAGGATGTCGCTGGTCTCCGCGAAGAACTGGTCGAAGCCCCAGCACTTGGCCTGTTCCACCTCCAGGATGTTGGCCAGGACGGGCACCAGCTGGCTCTGCAGCCCCCTGGACCCCAGGACACGGAGACGGTCAGGCACCAGGGCCCAGACTCGTCCTCTTCGAGGAAGTCCCAGGGCGTTCCGTGAGAACGTCCTGAAGAGCCGGAACCCAGGAGGCGGGCCAGGGCGGGATAGGGAGGAAGGGCTGGATGAACTGGTTCCGGCATCCAGATGGGAAAACCGAGGCCTGCCCGGGAACATGGCATGCCTGAGCCGACGGGGCGCAAGCGGCCCTCTGAGGTAGGGCCTGACTCTGGGCGGTGGGGCCCAGGGAGGCCAGCCCAGACTCAGGTCTGTCGCTACTCACATGGACAGCCGGCAGGTGATGGGAAGGCTGTAGCTCCACTCCAGGAGCCCGTTCTCCTGCCGCTGCGTGCCCGCGATGGCCCCGGACGGCTTCTCCGTGATGATCCGGTACCTGCGCCGAGGGTCACCAGCTCAGCGGGGCCCCTAGCCCGTCGCACGTCAAGGGATGGCAAGCTCAGCCTGGAGGGCTCTCAGAGCCCTGGTGCTGATCAGCCCGCCACTCCCAGGGAACCTGGAAATGCCAAGCTCTCTGCTCCCTTCCGCTGCCCACTTCCTCTACCCCCTTCCCGCACCTCCCCCAGTCCGGCCTGCCTCTGCACCTTTGCCCTCGCTGTGCTCCCCTTCACTAACCCTCCCCTCCCCTCCCATCAAAGTTCAGCCTTCCCTAACAGCCTCCCCCCATTCCCCTCAGTCTCCTTCCCCTTTCCCTAACCTAATCCAGGTTCCACACAGCTGGACCCCTGAGCTGACAGTGGGTGTTTCGACCTTCCCACGAATCATCCTCGCCCCGTCCCCCCATCTTTGTCCCTGGCAGGCTCCGAAAACTTGGGCATGTCTCTTGGACCCCCCCGCTGAGGTGGGTGAGCCACAAGCGCACGGAGGGAGCACGAAAGGGGAGCACTCAGCCAAGATAAAGGACTGCTCTCCCATCAGTCAGGGCAGGCCTCAGCTTCTTGTTTGACTGGCTGACAACCAAGGACTGGAAAGGAGCCCGGGCAGAGGTGGCCCCGGGGAGGACCGCAGAGTGAGAGGAGGAAGAGAAGACACAGCCGGGACCGGTGGGGAAGGCCCAGGGTCCGGCCCCTCTCCTTCCCTGCCCGCGGCCCACCATACATCATTTCCTTGTTACGCCGTGGTCCACCAAAGGGGACGAAGGGAAGGCTGCCAGTGGCTGCATGGTACAGGGTGACCCCAATGCTCCAGAGATCCACGGACACCCCGAATGTCTTCTGCTGGGGCTTGCGAAGCACGGCCCGCTCATACATGTCGGGGTGCTGCCGGAGAGAGAACCCAGGAGCAGCCATGGAGGGGGAGGGTGGGCAAGGGCCCGAGCCCCCATCCATCAGACCTCCTTCCACCACCTTCCAGTGAAAACAGAACTATCAGAACCATCTCCTTCGTCATCTCACAAACTGGTGTGCAGTTAGCCCATCCAGAGCATTTCTCTCTGCCCACCCTCGGCCCTGGGGAAAATGGTGACCATTGGTGCCCCCTGCTCAGTGAGGCTCATAGCAAGGAATTAACTGCACAAGGGAGGCCCGGGCAGGGGGCCTGGGCAGAGGGGCCCGGGCAGGGACACTCGAGCAGAGAGGTCCAGGCAGGCTGCAGTATCACCTTTTCCGTCTTAGAGAACAGAATAAATTCTTCCAGTTTGGGCGGGGGGGCGGGCAGAGGTGACGCATACCTTGCCACATGCAGGGGGATTGAACAGAGCCCCTCAGGGGGGGTCCGAGAGAGTCACAAGTTGACGGGCAGCTAGCTGTAAGGGCGGGCCCTCAGCTTGGGCAGGGGTCCCCAACATCCCACTCACCAGGTACTCCTCAGTGCCATAGAGAGAGACAAACTTCTCGTCATCATCTAGCTCCCGGGCGGCCCCAAAGTCCGTCAGCTTGTAGATGCTCTGCCCCTCCTCCCCCACGAGGCGCATGATGTTTCCAGGCTTAATGTCCCGGTGGACGATGCCATTCTCCCGCAGGTGGTTCATGCCTGCCACTGGGGAGAGGAGGGCTGCTAGCTCCTTGGCCAGGAACGGCTCAGTGTCTGGGGCTTATTTGGGGCAGAACGCTGTCCTTGGGTCCAGATAGAGAGTTCACACGGGCTGACAGGTCATGGGAAACACAGGAGAAGAGAGATGGGCACGGGACAAGGGGTGGGGGGGTCCCAAAGACATGGGTGTTGAGATTCCACCAGGATTCTCTAAGAAATCAAGAGGGCCTCTTGATTTCTCTCTGCCTCCCCAAGGATGGTAAACCCCTTCCTGTCTGATTTGTTTTTAAAAATTGTAATAAAATAGACCTAACGCAAATTTGACTGTTTTAAGTGTGCCGTGCAGGGGCATTAAGTAGATTACCAGTGTGGTGTAACCATCACCACCATCCACCTCCAGAACTCTGTCAGTGTCCCAAGTAGGAACTCTACCTATTCAGCAGTCACCCTCATGCCTCCAGCCCCCCAGCCCCTGGCACACACCGTCCTTCTTTCTGTCTCCGCGGAGTTGACGGCACTAGGTCCCGCATTTAGGTGGAATCAGATAGTACCTGTGACTTCACTTAGCACAGGGTCTTCCTGGTTCACCCCCATGTAGCATGTGTCAGAACTTCATTTCTTTTTAAGGATGAATAGTATTCCATTATATGTATATATACTATTTGATCTCTCCATCAGCCCGTGACATTTGGGTTGTTTTCATCTTTATGGCTATTGTGAACAACACTGCCATGAACACTGGTGTATGACCTGCTTTAAAAAATTTTTTTCTAAGCTGGGGTTTTAAACAGCTGATTAGCAGGAATCAGACACTTGGATTCCGTCCGTTCGCTAGTGTCCGTCCTAGGTCTGTGGATGGAGAACCTCGGAGGTAGAGAACGTCTTCGGTGTTTGGGTATTTGTTTCAGAAATGTCAGACCCTCTGGGACTTCGCCTTCCAGTGAGGGCAGGGCCTGTGGCCGGTCTGACAGGGAAGGGGGCTTCCTGGGGAGGTCCAGGAGGGGCTCACCCACACAGCGCAGCACCACCAGAAACTCCTCCTCGGGAAGCCCGAAGGCGTTCTCGGGGCTCTCGAGCACGCTGAGCAGGCTCCCACTGGAGCAATACTCCATCACCAGCACCTTCTGCCGGCCGCCCCCCTGTGGGTGGGACAGAGAGAGGGAGGCTTGGGGTGGAAGGCAAATCTCCTGCCCACCCATCACGATGGGAGGCACCAGCTTTCTCAAGAGGGGGCAACTCAGCCTAGAGCCAAAAGCCGCCATTCTCTAGGTTCCAGCTTCTGGCCTGGCTTTCCCTCCTCGGCCTTACAGTGACCCCACACACCTGAGCCCACGGTCACCTTTTCCAGGAAGCCCTCTTTGATTAGGCCCTACTTCCCCTCTTAACTTTCCCATGTATTACCCCTGCACCCCACCCCCCAGCACTCTTTCCTCCATGCTACCGGTTGCTGCCCTTGGCTGACCAGCTCATGACCACGTCACCATTATTACGTGACCTGACTCTTCCCAGCCTGTGAGGGTCAAGGACAAGACCCCATCCCTCTGACCAGGCACTGGACCCACCGTCTCCTCCACCGCAAAGAGCTTGACGATGTTCTGGTGGTTCAGCTTTCGCAGGACCTCAAACTCCCTCACCTGCACCTCGAGGGGTCGCAGGTAGCTAGCCGTGTTGAAGACCTTCACAGCAACCAGCTCCCCGGATTTCTGCCGTGGGGGCAAACAGAAGTCCCACTCCTGCCCTGGGGAGCACAGCTACTCCCCCAGGCCTCCATGTAGCTTCTCCCACCTGCCCGACACCAGATATGAGCCAAATGGCCTGGTAGGGGCTGGAGGCTCCCACCCTCGGCTCCTTCCCCTCCTCAGAGGGAACATGGCCTGGTCCAGCGCTGGGAGGGGAACGAGGGCTTGGTGCACCTGACTGCACAGATGCAGGGGATGGTTTGTCATTGCTATTCCATTTCTGTTGACAACAACCACACAGGCACCTGCCACTCCCTGGTGCTAGCAGCCAAGCTGGGTCTGGAACCTGCTCTGGCTCCAGCTCTTGACACAAGACTGTGCGGTAGTTCTCACATATTCGGTCCAGAGCTGTGACAAAGGCAGGGTAAATCCAGACAAGTCCCACTTCCCAACTCCGCTATTCTAGATTTGCTGCCGCCTCCCTGGGATGCCAGCTTTGGGTCTTGCTCTCTCTCCAGACCCAAAGTGTGCCTGACAGAAGCATCATCCCAAGGAGCCCTCACAGCTCCCCACACTTCTTCCCAAAGCCATAGCGTCCCCCGGCTCCAGAGTGTGCTAGGCGTCTGCCTCGCCAGGGGCTGACAGGGCCAAGAACTTCCCCGGGCCTGAGGGGGCCTGGCCAGGGCTGTGTCCTACCTTGTTTCGGGCCTTGTACACACTGGCAGTGGCCCCCTGCCCCAGCAGGTCGTCCGTGTGCCATAGGTAATTGGCCGTGCTCTGCATCTCCTGCCCCTGGCTGGCTGGCCACTTCTGGCCTAGAAAAAGAGCATACTGGGGTCTGGGATTCCATTCCTGACCTGGGGTGGACACGGGTGGCCTGACAGGGAGCTGCGCCCAAGACCATCCCACAAAGGGTTCCGGTGTGGCCATTCCAGAGGTGAGGGGACGGAGGAAGTGTGACGCACAGAAAGGTTAAGAAACTTCTCCAACAAGAAGTGCCACCACTGGGGCCCTCAGCCCACAGCCCGCGCCTGTCCCGCCACAGGGCACTCTACCTGTCCTCACTCCCAGTCTTCTCCAACCCCCTCCCCAGAGGCCATTCTGCAGAGACAGACCTTTTTCTCTGTTACCGCTCCCAGGCACTGAGAATTCTGGGTTTTTGGCATCCAGGCCTGGGATTGTCCCAGGAAGCAGAAATAGTGCTTGAAGGAAGGGCCCCAGGTCAGGCAGCGTCAGCCACACCACCACAAATCTCCAGGATTGCAACATGGGCCTGGAGCCCTTCCCCACCCACTCGCCTGGGCCCACCACTTCCTGCTGGTGTGAGCGAACAGCTGCTGGGTGGCCATGTGGCCAGGTCGGCGTTGCTCTGGAGAGGAACGCACGCGCTTGCAGCAGGGAGTGTGCGAGTGTGTGTGCATGCGCGAGTGTGTGTGTGCGTGTGTGTGCGTGCGCGCACGCGCACCCGTGAGTGCCTGTGGGTGGGGGGGCAGGACACCATCAAATCCAAGGGCTCAGGAGCCCTGGGGAGAATCTGAAACCCTCTACAACTCCATTCCCCATCTTTGCCTCCATCTGTTCTCTCCAAAGGCCAGTTCCTCTAAAGCAATTGGCTCCAGAGGGTGTGGCCCCAGAAATTAAACTCCAATCCTCTCTGAAAAACAGGGTCAGGGCTGGTCTTAATGGGATGACTGGGAGAAGGGGCTTGAGAAGGGCCACCAGCTCTTACATACGCTCTTATAAGGCTGGACTAGGCAGGGCTTCTTCACCTTCTAACATCTGATAGGTTCTCAACCCTAGGGTCCCCACACCTGAAATCCTACAGCTCCTTGGCTTTCAAGCACCTTCTCTCTGTAATCTTTTTTAAAATGCAAATCTTGAGAATGTCAATTCCTTGACCCAGCGACCACTTGAAGAGACTTCGTAGCCAAGTCCTAGTTTCAGAAAATGTATTCGTGTTTGCATTTTCCAGAAGCAACTGCGATACAGAGAGACTCCCTGAAGATAGCGTAATAATAGCTCAGTTTGAATGAGTTGATCAGATACATCCCCCACCCCCTCCCCCCAGAGGCCGAGGAAGAATCATGATGCCAGCAGGCCTGGGGATGTGAAGCCTGGCAGAGCGCACTGAAACCAAGGCCAAGGAAGGGGTCCAGTCTGGGGAGCGGGTGGACAGCAGATTTCACCCCCTTCACAATCCTCCCCAGGGCCGCTCCTCCTCACGGGCCCTGGGGCTGGCGGCTGGGGGCAGGGCACAGCTGCAGACCGAGGGAATGCACAGTGTTGTGCAAAAGGCAGAGCCCCGGCAGCACGGCACGTCCTGGAAACGTTTGCTCCTGGTCCTGCCACGGCTGGGCCCACCAGCGGCTGGCGAGCGCATCCGGTGGGCTGTGCGAGCTCTGCGGCCCCCAGCTCAGCGCCGGGTGCGGGGAAGGCTGCCGTCCTTCGGGGGCGGTGGGCTGAAGGAGGGTGGGCGGCGGAGCCAGGGCACCCGCTGCCCCACCCACCGCCGCCACTCCTCCTCCTCCCACCGGGGGCTCTCCGGCGGCCAAAGGCACTTACCCCGCGCTCCGAGCAGCCGCGGATCAGGCAGAGACGCTCCCGGGCGAGAGTCTGTTGTGCTTTCTGTCTGCGGCAAGTCCAGGAGCTGAGCTACACCGGAAAGAGGAGGGCGGAGGAGAGGCACCCCTCGGTGCTGTTCGACGGTGCAGTGTGCTTCTCAGCCTCCGTCAGAGGCCACCGGCCCCAGCCCTTTAACCCCTTCCTGCCTGTCACCCTCCCCCACCGCGCCGGGGCTTTCCATTTCCCCAGCCGCTCCGGGAAGAGACTTTCCTCCCCACCGCCCGGGCCTGGCGCCGGGGAGAAGGACCGCAGGCGGGGTGAGGGCGGGCCCCGGAGCCGGGCAGGAGGAAAGGGCGCAGGCAGAAGCCGAACGTGGCGGCCGGCGCTGGGAAGCCGAGCCCAGCAAGGGAGCGTGGCGGCCGGTGGCCGCTCTCCTCCTGCATGACCGTCCCCGCCTCCCTCCGGCCTCCAGCAGCCCTCTGCAGGGGTGACCGCCGCCGACGGCGCGCGGGAAACTGCCGCGAATCCCAGAAGCGGCAGGGGGAGGCGCCACGGGGCCGCGAGAGCTCCGGCTCGGCGCCCGCAGCCCGGCACCCCGCGGAGAGCGGCCCCGCAGCCGCCCGGTCCCAGCACCGCCCCCGCCCACTCGGCACACTCACCCCATCTCGGCTGTGGGCCTGGCAGGCTGGTGGGCGCGCGTGGCATCCGCCGAGCTTTCAGGGCTCGCTGTCATCCATGGGCCGGGCGCACAGCATCCGGGCGGCCGCGGCCCCAGGGACCCCGAGGCTGGGCCGGCCGGAGGGGCCCGTGGCACCCCTGGAGCTGGGAGGGCTGCAGCGGAGGGTTTCCTCCTCGGCTCCCCCCGCCCCGGGACGGACACCGCTGCGCTGGGAGCCGGCTCCGCGCTCACACTTCCTGATTGTGTTCGTTCTCTCTCTTAAAGGGACAGAGGCGGCGGGGCGGCAGCCGCCACCGGCAGGAAGGAGAAAGGATGCTCTGAGTTCCCAAGTGGCGGTGACGGGCCCCGAGTCGAGCCACAGAGAGGCCGGACCCGACGCTGGGCGGCGGTGGCGGCCAACGGGTGCCCTTTGGGCATCTGCAGCCCACCGGAGCAGGGAAGTCCAGGACTTGGCCCACAGTTAACCGAGCAGGTTGGGCAAGTTAACCAAGTGGAGCGCCGCCTGGGAAGACGGAGTTCCCACACCCCGGAGCCCCAGGGAGGTCCAGGACCCAGGCCTAGCCGCTCCAGGAGTTGGGTCTGACTCATCTTCCCAGTGAGCCTGCAGAGGCCCACAAGCAAACACTGGAACCCCGGTTATGTCTTCCAGGGTGACCTTGAGCACAGCCCACATCCCTTCCCGGTTTTTTCATCCCAGGTTAGTAACGTTTACTCCGTTGGTTGTGTCGATGACTTGGCAAAATAGGTATGGAAATGCTAGGGAAACTGGAAAGAAAGCGCTTTACAGACTTCGAAGGCACTGAGGCCCACACACCTTTAGAAATTTGCCCGTGACCTTCAGAGACTGCTGGGGCTGGAACCCAGGTGTGCCACCTTCCCAGTCAGGACACGCAAAGTCCCAGGAGACTGGAGAGGTCTGCACTGTTCTGGTCAACTGCGAGATGGCGGTTGGATAAGAAATGGTTAAAACCAGGAAATCCCATGTTTCTAGAGAATGTTGGAGGGACTTTCCCATGGCAACACCTGGTGGTTTCCTCTGGTAGCCCCACCCCTAGCACAGTGACACCAGAGCGGGAGCCCGGCTGAGAACTGGGTGCTCAGGCAGATACACCTGCTGATAACCGGCAGCCCGAGGCATTGCTGCGGGGCCGGCCCCAGGCGCTGCCCTGCTGCCTGTCACAGCAGGAGCAGGAAGAACCTTCCGGGACCCTTGGCTCTCCATCCAGGATTCCCAGCTTTCCACCGCCCGGCAGTGGGAGAATTGCACTTCCTTGGCACCCTCTGCTGAGGCGGGGCCAACCAAAGCCCTTCGTTGCTGTTGCAAGACCTCACCCCCGCCTGCCCTCTGACCCTGTGATTCTATTAGACTTGGTGACTGCTCCGTCTGGGTCCCCTCGTGACTGTCATCAGCAGAGCCCCCTGCTGGCCCACAAGGGACATGTACCTTTGATGAGAAACCGACCTTTGTTGTTTTAAGCCAGAGGTTTGCAACAGAAGCCAGCCTATCCCTAAGAGTCTCCTCATTTTTCCCTGATGAACTTTCCGTCCTTACCAGCACTCCTACTTTTCTCTCTCCAGCAAGCCCAGTCTGTCTTTCCCAGGGTCTTAGGTACCCTCAAACACAGTGAACGTGTGTCTAGCAGCTGCTGGGAAGCAGGCACTGGGGGCTGAGGACACGAGGGTAAGACCTAGGCTTCTCCCCCAGAGCCAGGGTTCAGCCCGCATGGTGAAAGCTCTGGGGTACATACTTCAGCTGGTGGTGATGTGAACCTGGCACAAAGTGGGGGGTAGCAGAGACAGGGTGGTCTCCAGAAGGGCTTGCCAGGAGAAAGCATGCTCAACCAAGCTTCGGAGGCAGGGGAGTGAGGCGGAGAATTGGGGGTCGGAGGTGAGGCATTGCAGGCAGGGGGAACAGGTGCAGAGGCGCGGAGGTGTGAGGACAGGGCACCACCTGGGGTAAGGCTAGAGAAGGGGGAGGGGAGGTGGGCTGAAGCCCTGTGTGGTGACTGATCAAGTTCCGCTGGGCATCCTCCATGAGGTCACATCCTCTGTGTGGACAAACTCTGGTCCCAGCTGGGCAGCATGGCCCTTGTTTCACTGTGGGGAAGGCACGGGAGCCTGGCGGGCTCCTGAGGGGAAGAGGAAGTCTGTAAGAGGCCACAGCAGTTTCCTGAGTGGCTCTGAGGAGTCCTAGAAATAGAAGTGGCAATCCAAAGGTAGGACAAGGGCCAGAGGTGGGAAGAGGCGGGTGATGGCCGCTCTCAGGGAGAAAGCACACGTCCACCTTCTACAAAGGGAGGCCGCGGGTGTAGTGGGAAGGGCAGGGGCTTTACCATCAGAGGTTGGAGTCCTCACTCTTCCCCTTGCTCTGCATGACCTAGTCGCCCAACCTTTCTCAGACAGTCGGTGTAAGAGCAAAGTGAGATTTCGTCCCTGCTACCTGGTGGGCCCTGAATAAATACTTGTTGCTTTTTCTGCCCCTACATGGCTTGAACCTGTTTGTCGTAGCTGCCTCACCTGTCTGGCACCTCAAAGGGAAGAAGGGTGAGAGCAGGCAGGTATGTGGGAGAGGTGGGCAGGGTGTACTTGCCACGCTCCCACATGGATGAGGGGCTGAGTGACCAGGTATCAGAGCCCTGCTTCCTGCCACCTTCATCAGTCAGCTCTAGCCAGGAGCGCAGGGTGAGGAAGGAGGGATGCTCTCGGCAGCCAGACCTGGCACCGCTCCCCCAGGGAGTGGGGAAAGGGGCCATGGGAGCAGCACCAAGCCGCTGAGGGGAATTGAGCCCTGTGCCACCAAGTGCTTGTCCTTCTTGGTGTGGGAGAAGCACTTCCCTCATTCGCTTGACTCTCCAAGCCTCCTGCTCACCACTCCCTCCTACCCTCAGCTACAGCCTTTGCCGTAAACTTCACTGACATACAAGAAGCAACTGAAAGGGAACCCCATCATCTCCTCACCCCCACATCCACTGCCCGCCTTGCATCGCACGTGCTTTCCCTCTAGTGAGACGGAAGGGCCTCTTCCCATGGCCTTGACCAGCCCCTCCATCTGTGCTCTGTGATTCAACCTCTCCTGCGCGTTCCTTCTTCTCCTCCCACTGGCTCCTGCTCTGGAGCAAACATGCCCCAAAGAGCCCATTGTAAAGACAAAAACCTGGTCCCTCGGTCCCTCTCGAAGCTCCCCATTCAAGACCGTGCCTTTGCATGAGCTGCCGAGACTCCCTGACCTCCCCTTCCCTCCCCAGAGGCCGCCCAGCCCACTCTAATCTGACCCATTTCCCATCTACTGAAAGAGCTCCACGTCACCGAAGAATGATTGCCTCTCTAGCTGGCCTCATCTTACCCCTGGCATCTGACCGCCGAGCCTCCCTCCTCCTTGAAACCTGTCCTGACACCATGCTCTCCCAGCACCTACCTGTCCCCTGCTCCCTCTGTCTTTGCCGGCGCCTTCCTCTCTACTGGATTTCTAATTACTGGGACCTTCTTTGTTTCCATTTACACATTCTTCCTGGGAATCTAGTAATTTGAGTATCTCCATAATAAAACAGATCCTGAAATTCTGTGCAGGTGTGATCCGCCCCTAAAACCCCGTATCATATACTCAAGAGTCTATTTGATATTTCTATTTGGACGTCTAGTAGTCATTTCAGCTTTCCCAGGCTGCACGGAATTTCTTGACTGTATTACTCCTTCCCCAGACACTAACGACCCATTACATTGTTTCATTTTCAGAGTCCTGCTTGGCTTATTTACCTGTTCTCCCTCACACCAGAAAGAAAGCGCCATTATCTGTTTCTCCTGCTTGATATTTTCTAACAGTGCTTGGCACACAGGGAGGCTTAGTTTGTTGACTGACTGAGGAATGAGTCTTTGGCACGTGCAATATGTGAAGATAGCTAACTCCAGAATAAAAAGAAGTTTCATGTACCTGTTGAGATAAACGTTTAGAGTAGATACTCACTAAGGCCATTTCCTAAGTTCATATCCACCTGGTCTCCTTTTTGGGTTTTTATCTGGGTGGAATGGGCCTGTTTTCAACTGTGTTCATTGTCACTAGCTTCCATCAAGCTCCCATCTGAATATATAAAAATCAATTAGAGGATATTCCACAATAGCCCACCTTTGCCTTTGGGCTCTCTGAAAAGCCTCCTTGGTCCTTTGCCCACAGCTTATAAACCAGCTCCATCTTGGGTGCCTGGGTGGCTCAGTCGGTTAAGCGACTGCCTTCAGCTCAGGTCATGCTCCTGGAGTCCCGGGATCAAGTCCGGCATCGTGCTCCCTGCTCAGCAGCGAGTCCGCTTCACCCTCTGACCCTCTCCCCTCTCATGCTCTTTCTCATTCTAAAATAAATAAAATCTTAAAACAACAACAACAACAACAAAAAAAAACCAGCTCCATCTCACAGGTCACCACCTACACTCAGGAGTGGAGAGCTCACCCATAGCACAGAGTGGCAGGACAGCCTCGTCTTTGACTTCTCCAGGACCAAGGGACCAGCAAGAAAAGCTCAAGATGGAACTCTACTATTAAAATGAAGGAGGGGGAAGAGATGACAGGTTGGAAGGGCGTGAGCCAGATGGAAGTGATGGACTTTAGAGTATGGTGTCTGGTCCAGGGCTCAGGGTAGGATTCCTCATATTACCATTGAACACTGGGCATCCCCTTGGATATGAGAGATCTGATCCCTCCCCAGGGGCTTCTGGAATAAACCCGGTAAAAATAAGCATAAGCCCTTGGATGCATTATCAGTTGCTACCTTTAATTAACTTCACCCTTGAGCTTATGATCTGCTAGAATCAAAATCTAAAGGCGAGAAAGCAACTCTTGTGTGCCCCACCCCTGTGCTCAACACCAACAGCACAAGCCTAGGGGTCAGCTCTTTTCCCAGAGGCAGGGGGCATCCATAGGCAGAATGACTCAGGGCTTGGCTTGGGCAAGAAATACAACCTTCAGTCACCCTTGGTTGTGGCTGGCAAAACCTGCGAGCTACCTGACAGGCCCCACTCCTCCAAGTGGGGAAATCTGACCGGCGATAGAAACGAGAATGGTCCTCCCTGAAAACAGGGTGGGTGCATTCTGTGAAGGAAATGGTTCTCACGGCAACAGACTGCCCAATGGGGAGCTAGAAGACTTTCTACAAAACCTCTTAGGTTTCACACATAATGCTGGCGGGGGAGGGGGAATCCACATTCCAGATGCGCCTCTGCTGCGCCTTGCTGGGAGGGAGAAGGTGGTTGGCTTCTGAGGTCACATTTCTCCTGTTGCCAGGCAGGGTTCTATCGGCACAGACGAATCACATTTCCTCCTGGGCGCTGGACTCCTGGGCTGGAGATTTCAGGGAGTGGAAAAGGGATATGAACTGCAGCATCGAAACCTAAAAACGTATTTTATTTTGAAGTTGTGCTTTGGATTTTCCCCAATCCAACATCTGTTGAGTGACAGTCTTAGGTTCACACAAAGCATCTCCAAGCATACATACAATATTCCAGTTATCAACACTATTTTAAAGAATATACCATTTTACACAAACGTGACATACAAGTCAGACGCCACAACATTGCAATTCCCTGGAAGATCTAAACTTCTCTTCTGCACGTGGAGTACACACACACCAGCCCTTCCGATGGTCTGTTCATCCTGTTGCTGGTGTCCTCTCCTCTCCTTGGGGAGAAACCAGGGCGCCCTGAGGAGGTTGGCTGAGACCAGTGTTTCCAGTTTACAGGCTCTGCTGGCTGCAAACTCCTCTCTTTTCCAAATTGGGATGCTGGGAGCCCCACCCCACCTCTGTTCCCCCAAAGACTGACCCATGAGTCCACACCAAGAGAAGGATCCATGCCTCAAGGGGCAGAGCAGGGCTCTCTGAAGCATCATGCTGGTTTAGGCGAGCAGATCTGAGGAAGACTGGTCTCCCTAGGCCCTGGATGGCCAGCTCCTTTTGGCTTTTCGGTGTAAAAATCACAGTGTGCAACCTGAATTCCAGTTGACTGCAGGAGCTCTGCCGAGGAGGCTCCTTCTGTGGGTTCCTAGTCCTCTCGACAGGTCTGTCTCACAAGTGTCAGGAGCACCAGAGAGGGGAAGACAACTTGGCTCCCAGAGCTGGGGGGGGGGGAGTAGGTGGCCACTCACACACTGTCCAGTTCGTGATGCGGATCAGCAGATGGACACTGACCAAGGGGATGGTGGACACAAGTCATGTACAAGGGCTGCAAGAGAAATAAGGCAGGAACAACAGAATAGGCCCAAAGCTTTGTCATTCAGAAAGCTTTGCTTTGACTTTCTCAGAGAGGAGTGTGCTGGAAGGAGGGAGAAAGGGCAGGTATGGGTACCAATTTTGATCAGTTGGATCAAAAAGAATGTAAAGTGAAGGGCAGGGGTTCCATTTTCATCAAGGAAACAGATCCTTGGTTCCGAAAGCCCCTGTTGGCTCAAGACCTGTGCAAGTCCACGTGAGAGACAAGGACAGGCCAGTGGACAGAGAAACAAAAGCCAAGAATCCAGAGGCCTGTGGGTCGCTTCTCACAGGCTGACTCACTTTCTCCTTTCTAGCTCTTGGGATAGTTTTCCTGGTGTTGCAGGTTAGCCTTCTAAAAATTAGCAATTTCCCACAAATCTCCTCCTCCCTTCACCCAGAATGAGGAAAATCCTACCACTTTCCATAGCACCAACTGCCAACTTCAGAATGTTGGTCCAAAAGGAATCTTCTAGGCTAAACATAAGGAAACTCAGATTTTCCTATCTGAATGGCAACCCACCACCTCTCCTGACCTATAGAAAATAAGGCTAAAAGCATAGCTTTAAAACCAGGAAACAGAGAAGAGGAATGAGCTTCAGCTTTAACTCACGTAGCTGTCTGAGACTCACGAAACGGGAGTGTGACTGTCCCCAGCCCTGGTACTGCCACGACAGCATGAAGCCAGGGAAGCCGGGACCAGGGGCACCAGGTTTAGAGACCGATTAAAGTAGGCAAGGGCATCATTTCTGCTTTTTGGGGAGGAGAACCAGAAAAAAAGGCCAACAGAAGGCCTAAATATTCAGCATCCAATTTTTTGTTAGATTCCAGCCTCGGGAAGACTTTAGAGCCTGTAAGGCCGAAGCTCTCTTAGTTGTCCTTATTTGGATAAAAGAAAACAGGTTTTAAGGAGTAATATCTCTCTTTCATCTAACTAGGGCTCCCCAAGCCCCTGTTGGTCCCTGAAGAGAGATCTTATAGAGAATAAGCCAAACTAGAGAGGTGAAGTTAGGTTACATTTTCATTCAGGAACACTTTGGGGGTTAGCAAAGCTGAATTTAATTTTTGAACAGGATAATGAATATTGTCTTAAGTGCCCCAAAAAAGTGGGAGGAAGAAGGACCCATTTCTCACCTTTTCCAAACCTGCCATAAACACAATAAAACTCTCTTAAGACTCTTTATCCTAAAAGGAACCAGCAATAAAACTGTCTTATATAGGAAAATGTCTTAAATGGAAAATGGTCCATCAGAGACAAAGACAGGAACCGAGAAATGTCTATACATTCAGAAAAACTTTAGAAGTTTTATAAAAAGACTGGGTTGTAGTCCTAGAGGATGGAGGAGAGCAAAAGCAAACACCAATGACCAATTCACACCAATAGAGAGAAGACAGAGAGAAAGCCCCCAACCCCAAACAGATTACAGGATTGAGTTCCATCCTGCTCAATTTTTTATAATGGAGAGATTTCAAAGGCTAGGTTCTCTGGCCCAGACAGAACAAGATTTGTAATGGAAACAGAGGCCCCTGGTGGCTCTTGCTTGAACTGCCACATTGACTTACAAAGAGACTGGTCTGGGACCAGGAGAGGCTACACATGCCAGAGACTAGAAAAAACCTGTGTGCGTGCGTGTGCGTGTGCGTGTGTAAAACGAAGAATGGACTATATATGGTTCTCTATAGTCAGTACCCAAAACAAGATGCCACTGAGAGCTGGCTGTCAGTAGCCAACCATCTGGTCAGGCATCCCCTGTGTCTGAGGGGACGGAGACGTGAACCCGTGTCCTCGTGACTCGCCGTGCCAGATTTCACAGTGACCTGATAATGGAAAAATCTATCTCTGGCTAACCTAAGAACAGTATGTACTGCAGCGGGCTGGATTACGACGACGGGGAGAAGCGGAGGGCAGCGGGAAGGGCAGGGCAGGGTGATAACGAGGGCTTCATTCTCAAGGTTTTGGGCGATGGGAAGGCTAATTCCGGCAAGAACAACTTAGAATCTAATTTTCAACTGAAGTCCCCAAGCTAGTTAAATAGGAAGATTTTTAATAACAGTCAGTCCCTCCAGTCCCCTTGTCTAGAACGATTAAGTTACATCCCTCAGACAGTACAAGACTTGTCAGTGGACTGTGGGGAAGTTGATGAGTTGACACCAGGGCTAGTGGCATTTGTTTTGGGGAAGACAGCGGGCTTGGGCCGTGTGGCCGGCGGCTTGACGGGGGCAGCCATCTTGACGGACTTGACGGGCCGGAAGGCGCAGGCGATGTCCCCCGCGGTGCTGGCACTGCGTTGGAAGGCAGGCTCGGGGTCCTTGAGGAGCTGGGTGTGCAGGGGGCTGGAGGGCTCCGATGTGGGGGCCACCACCGGGGAGGTTTTGAGGGGCTCCAGGGTGTCCAGAACCACATCAGGGGTGTGCCTGACGCTGCTCTGCCGCTCTAGCTCGCGCAGCTCGTTCAGGGCAGAGTTCATAGTTGCCTCAATATCCTGCAAAACAGGAAAAAGGAGGAGGTAAGGCCGATGTAGGGAGAAGTCCCCAAGGATCCTATTTCAACAGCACAGGCCAAATCACGAAGAAACCAACTGCAGGGAGATGTCCAGATTATTTTACTTGGCCCAAATCCTTAAACATATGAATGTTCAGAATGCGGGGAAGGGGAAAAAAAAATCTCATTTTCAGGAAATTTTTTTTTTTTTCTCCTTTAGAAAAGAGTGGCTGAGATGTTATTTTAAATAGAGTCCTCAGGTTTTAGAGGTAGGCACTGAAGTATTTCTGGGTGAAATGACATATAATCCAGTGCGGAGGGGAAAGGTCGCTGAATTAAGAATGGCCAGGAGTTTGGTCATGAGTACGTGGGATTTATTATCCAATTCTCTCTACTTTTGTGTATGCTTGAAATTGTACATAATAAACGATTTCTTACTAAGTGGTAGAGATCAAGTATGATCTTTGTTTTCCTGGACTTCAAAACCAAAGGTCGAGAAGGGTCAAGGGCTGAGGAAAGGCTCCAGAACCCTGGCCCTGAGATTCATCAGGACACCTCCCCCACCCCACCCCACCCCCACCCCACCCCACCCCACCCCACCAGAGTGCCCAATTTGAGGAAGCCATTTCCCTCCACCCGTCACCATGAGAGGGACCGAAGAGCGACCAGGAGGGGGAGCCAGCTACACAGGTGAATCACCTCCTGCGAGTCACAGTGGAACAACCCAGCTCTCAGGAAATAGCAGAACCAAAGACCCTTTGTCCACAGCCAGCTGCCCCTCAGGGAGACCTCTCAGCTCCCTCCCCACCTCTCCACACACTTGTGTCTGGCACCCCCAAACCACCACAGGCCTCCTCCCTTGGAATCAGGCTCACGTGGAAAGACTACATGTTCCAAGCAAAGACCCTGGTTCAGGCTTCTTGGCCCTTACAGGGTGATCTATGCTTTCTGTTGACGGTGATTTTCACTGATCCCTATGATGTTCTCACACCTTAAAAATGCTCAGGAAGAACTCCATCATCTCCCTCCTCAGTCCTGCTCTGTAGCTAGTCTGCACCGGGAATGTATCCCTCCGGGCTCAGGAGGGAGCTGGGAGGAGTCCCACGGTTCAAGGCAGATTGCAGCCAAGAGCTTCAGAAGAGGCACAGAAGTAGACGGCGAGCGAAGCAAGACATCTCAGGCCCGTAGCTTAATACTGTGCTTGCCAGGTACACCTTCCCTAAGCAGAGCATCACAATTAAGCCAATAGAGACCACACGCAGCCTCTATTGCCCCCTGGAAGATGGGGCGAGGAGAATCTCAGCTCAGTTGAAACATAAGAGGGCAACGGGGAGCCCTTAGCTCCTACCTGGTCTAACGAAAATTATAGAGTTGGGAGAGGCGTCTGAGTGAACTGCCTGGAGTGGCCCCGGAAGTCGGATTTTTAGAGGTGGGGCTGGATCGCTAACAGTTCACGGAAAACAGAGACTTGTCAGTGTGGTGCATACACGGAAGGAAGGCCCCATAACCAGGGAGCTCATGCCCACCTGCATCCGGAGACGTGGGCTGGAAACCCCTCTGGTGCCTGTGCCCCCTGCGGCAGAGTATTTTGGGGCCATGAAACCAGAAGCAGATTATTGATGGATCCCCCACCTCCCATTAGGGACCAGAGATTAGCCTCAGGGAACGGGAGAGGGGGATGGGCACGGTGACAGAAAAAATGGCCAGGACTACATCTGAGCCTTGACACTCGGACGGCTTCGAGAAAGCCTACCAGGCTCTCAAAACCCGAAACTTGGGCAGAATGGACTCTATCAGAAGACTAACTATTGGCTTTAAAAAGTACAAGCCCCTTCTTGCAAATAGCCTGTACACGAGCAAGAAGTCTGAATGCTTTTATTCTGTCTCCGAATTCTTCTTGGGGAGAGTGGGATTGGAGAATTGCTTAGAAAGCTGCCTTCTCGGGTCCAGATGTCCAGCAGCCCCTGAACTCGGTATGTGATGTACAAACTTGGGCCGTTTCCAGGCCCATCGTAATTAACGCGGGCTGTGCTGCACGGGAGTGACAAATGTAGACGCGCTCGCCGGGTGTCCAGAAGCCCCCCCTTACCTGTGCAATGACCTCAGGGTCCACGGGCCGATGGTTATTGAAGCTCTTTGACCTTCCTGCTGTCACCGTCTTCCGGATCTGTGGGCTGTCCAGCCGATTCTTCAGGGATGAGTGGCGGCTGATGGAGTTGAGGCTCCCATGCCCACTGATGGAACACTTATCTGGCCCTTCCTTGGGGAGACTCTGGCTCATGATGGGCTGGGAAGATGGGCGGCAGCTAGCCCCCACCCCCGGGGAGGCCGAGTCAGTCAGGGAACTGCTCAGCCCATGGTTGTCGCTCCGAAATGTCTTCCGGATGCTCCCAGATTCTGGCCGCTTCCTTTGCCTTCAATCACAAAGAGAAAGGGCAGCGTGATCAGGGAGCCCTGGCCCCGAGGAAGCTGGGGCGAGTGAGAGAGGGGCGGGTGTTGGCACCCAGGGGCTTCTGGAGGAGAGGGACACACAGCACGTTCTCTCCTTGGCCTCACCTTCCCTTGCTTTCTCTGTGTCTCTGTTCCCCTGCCACCCCCAACCTGGGCAAAGGAGAAACGGATACTTACTTGGTGGTTGTGGGCTTTGAGTTCTCGAGATGTAAGGTGCTGCCAGGAAAAATGTCTGATTAAGTGAAAGTTTCTAACGGGAGACAGATTCGCAGAAAGGCCCCCTCCATTACCTGCTTTGAACGGAAACCTAAAGGCCCAGGTGGGAGAAAAATTCTCACCATCACCAAGAAGGCAAGAGGAGAGCTGATCTTCCCAAATTCTAGCATGTTTCTCAGTCCAGCTACGGGACTGTAATCATTTTGGGCTCTGGCAAGAGGCCGTTGTTCCCTCTTGTGCAGACATGGGACAGAGTATTTTTCAAGAGGCTGCAATGCTGCAGGGCCAGGGCCAAGTTTGTGCATTTTCTTAGGGTGGAAAGACATCTACATGACCCTAAGTCACCCAGCACTGGGCTGAGCCCTGGCTCTGAGCCAACTTCCTTCAGCCCAGACTCTCCTACAAGACGGCTTGGCAGAGTCCTAGTAGCCTGGGTGTTGCCTATTGCTGAATAATCTCATTTTTTCCCTTGGAATCAGATTCCCAAGGACCTAATCTAAGAAGCAATACAATTTCTGGCTTGGGACGGCAGCTGGGCAGCTCTGATCTAGCAACTACTAAGGACGACGAAGGCCGAGGCCGGAGCTGAGGTGGAGGAAGGGAAGGGGTAGGACCTGAAGACAGACAGCTAGGCTATGTGGCAGAGCCAGGGTCCTAAGCCAGTCCTGGTCCCGCTCACTCGGTCAGGTCTTCTCCATCGGGGCTTGGTGTGGAACCCGGCACACACTCCCTGAAGCTGCCTGCTCAGGCCATCGAACCGTGGGTGTCAGCCATTCTTGAGCAGAAGAAGGATGTTCTCGGAGTCTTATAAGGCCCAGCTGAAATGACTCTTCCCCGGTACCCCAAGTCCAAGGGCAGGCAGAAGCAATCACTCCCTCTTTTGTTCCTTCAGAGCTTTCGATGGCACTGCTTTTTAGTTACCTGTCTATATGGCATTTACTCGGCCGGACTGAGTGCCGAGGCCGGGCACGGTCTTCTTCATCTCTGAATAACCAGCACGGACGCTTGGCACAACAGTGAGCCCTCACTAAATGTGTGAAATTAAATTGAATGCCACACCCAAATAACTCGTTGCTGATTTCCTTTTTCCACTTGAGGATGGCTGACTCACAAAGCTCAAACCGCTGAGGAGGCAGATTGTGGAGCGGCTGGTGTGGGCCAGGTCCCTGGCCAGGGCCCGGGGACGTGAAGAGAGGAAGGCAGAGTTCCTGGTTTCAAGATGCTCAGCTTGGTGGGTTATCCAAGTGCAGCCTGAGTCCTGAGAAAGACTCAAAACTGCTGTGGGAGTACAGAACGAGGGCACCTAACTCAGCCCCGAGGACCTCGGGGTGGCAGAAAGGCTTCCCCAAAGAGGTCAATCTTCAGGCTACGTCTTGAAGGGAGAGGAGGAGCTGACTGGGGGTGGGGGGGTGGGGGAGGCAGCAGATGCAAAGGTCCAGGGGTGCGAGGGAACCCGGGGCCCCGGGAAGGAGGGACGGACGTGTGGGGCAGGCAGGGAGGCTGGAAGGGCAGTCACTCCTCGGGGCAAGATGTGCCCCAGGGGCTGCCACTCGCCCACCGACTAGCTGGCGTCCGAGGAGACCGTGTCCTCTGAGAACCCCGTCCTGACATCACCAAGTAAGGAGTTCAAGGGAGCCACCTTTGACTTTCCACCTGGCGTTAATCTTTTGACTATTTCAGCTATTATCCTGTACAATTTCTTGGTACAAATGGCATCAAATATATGATGGCTTAGAAACATGTACCTAACTAATTATTGAACTCTCCCTCCACCAACCCCGCCTTGGTTTCCGGGTTAATTAGAGGCTTACAACCTTATGATTATAGGATTATAATTAACATAGACTTGTAAATAAAGAAGAAAATGTGATTAGTCCACAGTTACTTTTTACTAGCTCACCCTCCCAGCAGGGCACTAGGCTGGAGGGAAATAAAATCCTCGTTCTTTTTTTACCGGTCTGGCTTAAATTATACCTACACTAAGTGAGCTGAATCAGCGACTTTGCTAACTTGAGGGTGAAGGATGGAAAAGAGCCACGTGCCCCAACCACTCCCCCTGCTACCGTCTGGTTGGAAGAAAGCCAAGAGATCTGGGCGACCTGGTGCAGTTTAAAAACAACAAGCATCTTTTATTCTCCTTCCAGTTTCAGTGTCCAGAGGCTACGGTTAACAGGTTTTCAATGTGCAAATCATTTCATTCCTCCAAAGCCAGAGGGGAATAAAAACTGTACATCATCTGCAATCCATATTCATCAGGAACGCCCTGGGGCTTGTCATCCCGTTGGCACTGGGCCAAGTTTCAGGGTCTGGCGGAAAAGAGGTCTGTAGGCTTGGGGACTTGGTGTCTGGCCCCTTGAGATGAGATTAGTTCTCCAATAACCTGAATGTCTCTAGGGGAGGCTGCATCACACAGGCGTGGAATCCCTCTAGCCGGCCAGATCGGGTGTGGGTGGAGTTAGAACCCTGGGATGTTGCTCACAGCCACAATGAAAGCTGGGGCCAGAGTTAAGAGCCTGCCGGACAGGAATGGGAATCTGCAAAGGGACTAACAGGGGGCGATGACACAGGGCTAAAGCAACAGGGAAAACACGGACAGTGATTTCTACTGGTATGAAAGGGCAGAGGGGAGCTGGGGGTTAGGCAATGATTAAAGAGCTCGGGACAAAGCTTTCCTTGTTGGGGGCGGGGGGCGGGCAGAGTGGTCTCCTCTCCTTGACCGGCCAGGGCAGGAAACAGACACATGGTATCCAAATAAACCCCTCTGGGGTCACGTGAGCCTAGTGGAAGACGCACACGACGCTGGCTCTTTGGACGGACAAGGAAGGGCCAGGGAGACATCAAAGACTATTATTTGGGTAAGAATCGGAAAAGAGAAGGCACCTCTGAGAAACAGTACAAAACCAGGTTGCATAAAGGGACCAAAGCTTTGGTCAAGTTTTAGTAGTCAGCCGGGAGCCGACAGACACTGCCCGAGCCCAGGGTGGGGCACCCTTCCACAGCAGGGGCCTGGGGCCTGGGGCCTGCCGGCGGGGCCTGTGGAAGCTTCCTCGGCCCTGTCCGCCCTGCAGCAGAGGTGAGCACATGCAGTGTTAGGCCTGGTGGGGGGTGCGGCACTGGCATGGAGAGGGGGTGAGGCCGGAGGGTGAGGCTGGGTGTCGCAAGGCACTCGGGGGAGCAGAAAATGAAAAGCAGAGCTTACTTGTTGATGTTTGCAAGATAAATATCGGCTACATGACCCCCACTGGGACAGCTGGCCCCCGCTCTGGCTGTCACCTTTTCTTCAGGTGGCTCAGAAATGACCTCAATCTCAGACTTGGGGCTGGACCTCTCCACGACACCGTCCTCGCTGGGGGAGAAGGGGCAGGCAGGCAGGGAGGAGGGGGGAAAACAACAACAACACAAAAAGCAGCGTTAAATCGGCAAGATGGCCCCCCGACACACACGCGACCCCCCACGACAGCTCCAAGGCAGCGGTGACACCTGGCTGGGCTAGCTCTGCGAGCAGAGGCAAGGAAAGCTAAGGGCCTTTGGAGGGTCGTTTAAATAAAAATAAATAATCCCGCTGCCTTCCGCAGGATCCTCGGCGGCCGCCGGAAAGCTGAGCTCGGGGACACCCGGATTCGAGGCATCTGCCTTCGACCCCACGCTGCCTTCCTGGGGCAGCTGTGCCACGGCCACCTCCTGGAGAAGGAGGCGGCCAGTCCAGGGTGCGCTTTATCTGCTGAGGTCCCGGGCACTGTCGGGCAAGGACGGGCAGCTCTGCGCTGGCTCTGGAGAGGCCGGCGTCGAGGCAGGACCCCGCCACACTCAGTCGTCGAGCATCGAGCCCCGCTTAGAGCGTCCAAGCCGGTCCCAGGTCATTCCACTGCTCTCCCGGCCCCTCTGGCTACTGATGACAAAGAAAGCCCCTTCTCCCCCACAATTCCTCTTCTCTCGGTCCCGGAGTGAAGTCATAATGCTAAATTTGGGAGGGTCCTGTCCACGCACAGATGGCCACCGGGTTTGCGATGTTATCAACAGAGGGAGGATCTCCCTGCAGAACGAGCCGGGGAGAGGCTGGGAGGGTGCCGACTCACTCAGGATATCAACCTTTAAAAAATAATATTAAGGGAAGGACTAAAAACACTGACAGCATCGTATCCAAGGACAGGGAGTCGGGGGCAGAGGCAGGGCAAAGGGGCAGGGAGGCAGGCTCAGGTGGGCTGGGGGGTGGAGCGGGGGGGGGGAAGCCCTCCTGCCCAGGAGACTTCGCTTTGAAAAGCGGGAGCCAACCAACAGCCCAGCTGATGAAGTGTCTCTGGGCCCAGTTCACGTTCCCTTTGCTCCCCGATGCCCTCTCCCCTCCTCTCCCTGTCTTTCCCTGTGTCAACCTCGTTTCCTGGTGGCTCTTTCCACCAGGCCGCTTAAGCTAGATTTCTCCTAGAAAAGCAAGGCATCATTTTCATTTGCAAGTGGAAAAGCGCCAATGGCAGCCCAACTGGTTGGGATGAGCACAGTTGTTTTTAGAAAAAAAAAAAAAAGAAAGAAAAGAAGTAAAAATGTTTTCCCACCCTGAGCTTTCCAGAACGGAAATGTAAGTGGTCAAACAATAACCCCTCATTATCACTCATCACGTTGAAGTGTAGATGAGCAGGAGGGCTGGCAAGTTTCCAAAATGACTAGGGGGGTAGTTGGTGGGTGGGGAGCGATTTGCAGGGGGAAGAGATGAGAAAACAATCCCCCGGGGCGCCTGGGTGGCTCAGTTGGTTGGGCAACTGCCTTCGGCTCAGGTCATGACCCCAGAGTTGTGGGATTGAGTCCCACATCGGGCTCCCAGCCCACTGGGGAGCCTCTTCTCTCTCTGACCCTCTCCCCTGTCATGCTGTTTCTCTCTCTCCCTCTCTCTCTCAAATAAATAAATAAAATCTTAAAAAAAAAAAAAAGGAAAAAGAAAAAATGATCCCCCAGGGAGTCTGGGTAGGGTCCTTCAGGGATGGTGTTGGCGCCCCCTGGGGGTTGGTCTCCCTCACGCTCCTTTGGAGCCAGAAATAAAGTCTCACTCCCACAGCGCAGCCGGGGACGCCTGAAGGTGCAGGGGACCCAACGTACGTGTCTTGGACCACGATGTACTGATGGGGGATGAGTCCGTCGATGCCATTGTGCCGGCCTTCCCACCAGTCATCGGAAGCCCGCTGGTAAAGCAGCAGGGATGCCCCCTTCTTGAAGGACAGCTCTCGGGCTGTCCGGCCCACGTAGTCAAACTTGGCAATGGCCTCGATGGGCTCACACTCTGAGAGGGGCAGGAAAGAAGGAAACACATGTTGTTGGGGCCAGAGGCTCAGGAAACTGGGAGGAAAAGCCCAATTAGCTGAACTTACACTGGTGGGAAGATAACCTGGTGTGAGAAATAAGCCACGGAGGATGGAGGGATGAGGCAGGGATTCCCGTGTGGACTGCGCCATCACCCTAAAAGCACTTGTGCGCCCTTTCCTGCCTTTGGTCCCCCCACCCGGAATCCCTTTCTCTCTCATCTTCCTGATGAAGCACACTGAGTCACAACTGAAACATCATCATTAAAAAGCAAAACAAAACAAAGAACACTTTATTCTCTCAGCAGTTTTCTGTGCAAAAACGAACCACACGTGCAGGGTGGGAGTCTTGTCAGGCTTGGGCGCAGTCTGCCTCCTGGGAGAGCACATCACGCTGCCCAACAGGCTGAGCCCCACTCAGGGCAAAGGGGAACTTCTCTGGTGCATCCGCAGCTCTTTACGCCAAACCCTATCGCTGACCTTGCCCTGCCGTATTTGTAAGTTTCTTTTCTGATCATATCATTTCTTTTCTGATCATAAAATAACTCCATTAACTGCAGAACATTTATCATATTGTACTTTCAATACAACAAATTTTATTTATACTATCCATTCCCCCTCGTAGACCATGAGCTTTTAGTCTCCATAAAGAGAAAATAACTCACCCAACCTACTTTCCAAGGAGCAAAATATGGAAATAGATTTTGTGGATAATACATGGGAAAATGTACACAAAAGTAATCTGAAAATTAAAAGGGGTTTACAAATGCAATGACTTTTTATTTTTGTGTGAGCTTCCGTCTCCTCTGTAAAAAAAAAAAAAAAAAAAGGACAACAATAGTGCCTCTTTCATGAACTTGTTAGGAGGAGTCAACAAATAGCAATTTGTAAAAGCACTTAGAACAATGCCCGGCCTATAGTAAGCGCTGCGTAGATGTTAGCCAGTTATGCCTACTGTCATCGTTACCATTATCTGCGCTGAGCAGCAGGGGGGCGGTCAGAGAACAAGAAAGCAAGCTCCCAGAAACCTGGAACCTGAGGTTAAAGTCAGATATTCCAAGTAGTGTACAGGAAGGCTGCCTACAGGCAAGACCGGGCCCAGCCGGCATGATTGGTGGGCCTGCCCCGGAACAGGCAGGGCTGGAGATTTTGCTACAGGAGGCACACCAGAGAAGGCCTATCTAAATATCCCAAATCTCAGTTCTGTACAGCCTTGGGCATATCACTTGACTTCTCTGGCCTCTGTTTCCTCAGCTATAAAAATAGCGGCTCTATTTCACTAGGATTAAGAGATAAGACCTACAAAGCTTCCAGCAGGGACAAATTTCCCTACTTCACCTACTCCCCTCCTGTAATGGGGCAGATTATCATATTGATCCATCTGACTTCAGCAACCAAATAAGCAGCCCTAATTTTTTTTTTTCTCCTCCAAAAAGCTGGCCTAGGATTGCAGAATTCACAGCAAGGCAGAAAGCAGGGAAAGCTCCGCAGACTGTGCCATTTCGTTCTCATGCCCCGAAAATTCTGAGACCCCTTGTCGGCTGCTGAGTCTTCCAAGAGCCCAAGTGGTCCAGAAATGGAGGTGTGGAACTGTTGGAAGGATGGGAAGCGTGCTGGCTGGACAGAGCCTAATAAATCATGGGCGCTGCCGAGGGGCCCGCGGTGACCGCTGCGCATTCCACCTCTCGATGCACACCCGCCAGGCTGCACAGCGCTAGCATGTCTGTACTTTGGAAAGGGTCAATCTTTCCAGTCGGCAGGCGTGAAAGCGTGTGGTTTCTGCATCCTGAGTCCCACTCCCCTCTGGCTTGCTTCTGTTGGGTTCTTGGCACCCAGCTTTTCTGTTCCCCAGGCTAACAGCTTTTTCAAATGAGCTCTCCTTGATTTTGGTCTCCAGCTACCTGGCAGGAGTCTAGGCTGTGACAGGGGACCAACATCATGCAGGCGAGGGATAGGGAGTTGGAGCGAGAAGCTTTAAAGGCTCTGAAAGGTCTAGCTCTCCATCTCTGGTTTAAGGTAGAGACCGTTCAAGTTGAGAGGGTGGGCTGTCTCTCCAAGAAAGGGAAGGAATGAAAACCAGAGACAGGAGAGCCCCCTGCCTGTCTTCAGGGGGCTGCTTAGCAGGAAGGAGCACGGGGAGCGCAGGTTATATAATCCCTTCCTTCCACTTCACCCCCGCACCCCCTGCCCCTGGCCCCTGGCCCCGCTGCCGCGGAAGCAGGGCCCCATACCATCATCGCTCGTGTGGTGCTCTGTGGTCACGTCCTGGGTTGAGTCCTCAGCCGAGGTAGTCTCTCCATGAGGGCTGTCACTGCAATAGAAGAGTCACGGGGACCTCAGCCCTCGCTGACCAAATTCTTGTCTTCTTCACGCAGCTTCCCTGGAGCAAGGGCACGGAAGCTGCCTCACACTCTCTACAGCCTGACTGCTCACCACAGTGATGATGAAACACAAGCCTCCCAGGGTTCTCCAGTCCAGTCCCTGCTGCAGAAACTGTTTGAGACTGCCTGGGACTTAGAATATCCTGAGACAAAGGGAACCCCTTTCGAATTTACAAAATAAGTCTTTTTGAAAATACAGAACAACTCAACTCCTCAAGGGCTGATTCTCTAGGTGAACTAGCCCCTGAGGGAGCACATGGAAGAAAACACTAGGCTTTTGCCTGGGACACAACAGGACCTGAAAACCAGCTCTGACACTTGTGAGCTGTGTGACCCTGGGCAAGGGACTGAATCTCTTTGAGCCTCAGCCACCTACTGATGAATTGAGGCTAGTGGTCTGTATAACATTACAGTGTCGCATGAAGAGTCACTGAGGCACGACGGAGTGGTTAGTAACTGGTCTTCCTTTCCTTCTTTCTCATTTTGCTTATGTCTGTAGGCTTTGTGCTTTGGTCTTGTATGGGTGAGAGAGTGGGAGGTCAGTCAGAGGGAGAAGAGTCTGCTGTGGGCTGGACTCTTCGAGAGGACAGGGCATGGAGGCTGGTCAAGTTCTTCAACAGTTCACTGAGTCTAAAATCATCCAGGGCTGAGAAATGAGAATGGCTGGGGAAGTTACTAGGAAAGTCGTTTCTACTCCTGGTTTCCTGGCTTATGGACATCAGAGTAGATGGGGATGGGCACCAGGAAGTTCTAACCCCCTGTTCATTGCTAAAGTTTCTTCCTCTGGCAGTTGGTAGTAACAAGGGAGCCTTTCCAGGCAATTCTATGGAAGCATTACCACCTCCTCTATCCACCACCTGGCCTCACGGTTCCTACGTTTGAGCCTATAGCCTCTCCCTCCCCTTGGGACAGGTCTTTCACTCTAGAAAGTTCCTCAAAGGCCAGGGGACCAGTTCAGAAGTCAGTTCCAAGGAGGCTCTCCAGAACCCAGAGAACTTTCTGGGAGAACATCAATAGGGATTCCTCCTTACCAAAAAATGTGGCACAGTTTTTCACTTTTACTGGGCCTAAAACTCTGATGAGTTTCATGACACTCTAGAAGCCCTCAGGGCCCCAAGGGCGCACAGGGCAAAGGCTCAGTTTCCTCCAGAGTTGCAAGTGTAGTTATGTGGCCATCCAGGAAGGCAGCAATTCTCCAACGTCAGAGAGTCCTGGATGGCTTGTTAAAAGTGGACTGCCTCACTCCTAGAGTTTCTAAGTCTCGAGGGCCAGGCGGAGCTAGAATGTCTGTATTCCCAGCCAGCCCTACGGAACATAGGTGTCGCTGGTCCAGAGACTCCACTTGGAAAACCACTGCTCTAACATAAAGGTGAGATGATGCATTTTTAAGGCCCCTGGGAGCACTAGAATTCTACGCTCGCTTCCACACCCACACGTCGGCCACACGGCAAGGCCGTCAACACCTGTGGTCTGAGGAGGCCCCGCAGGCCAAACAGCGGGCAGTCCTAGGGAACCAGGTTCTAGCTGCAGGGCTGGCAACACGTGGTGACGTGGGCCTGGCCTCTCCTCTTCACAGCTGCGGGGAGGCCAAGCGGCCAGGAGCCCCCTCTCCCTGGCTCTTCTGGTCTCCTGGCCATTCTCCAGGATTCTCGGGCCCTAGCACCCCTTCTGCCACCCCCCGCCCAACTCCTTCATCCATCTTAGCTCGCTTCGCTGGCACTTCTTTCCCCTCCCAAAGAAGAAGAGAGGCTGGGAGCCTTCTGAGTGGGTGTGAGTCCATTGGTCAGATGGTCCTTCTTCCCCAGGGTCACCTCCTCTTGCTCCTCGGCTGCTTCTGGCCTCCCACCCAGTCTGCGGTAATAACATTCCCTAACTAATCTTGTGGGTTTTCCAGAGGCTGCTAATAAATGTCGGATGCACAGCTAACAGTGGGGGTGGGAGCGGGGGGGTTTCTCTGGAGAGAATTGGCAGAAGGTGCCCCCTGTGAGCCAGCCCTGCGATGACTGTCTGCTCCCCCGGGCTGGGACTGGGGGACCAGGGCTGTGGAGGGCTCTGTGTCCTGGGACCGGTCCAGAGATATTTGAGAAGTGAGGGCACACTTCGGAAGGAAGATAAAACAGGCACTGGGAACACTCTTTCCACAGCTTTTCAACCCTCATGTGAGAGAGAAACTGACCCTCCCAAGTCACATGCACAAGGACAGCTCCCTGGAGCTCATCAGCTCATAGGCTGAGACCTGAACAACCTCCCCTGTCCCCACCAACCATCTGTCAGTGACAAAAAGCTTTCTCTCCGAGCTGGCAACTGTAGGCTTCTCCAGCTCGGACCCAGATGCTGGCATCTGCGGGATAGCAGACAAGACCAAACCCAGGGGTGTCAGTGGTATTTTTAAATTCACAGACACATGAATATCACTCTCTTCACTCGTCAGGCAGGAGGCTCCTTCTGTGGTGATCAGGGAGAAGCACGGACCCACTGGCCTCTAATTAAGTAAACAGCCTCCCCTGTCCTCCCCTACTTCAGTGGATAGTAATGGGGCTGCTGAATTGGTTCCAGATGTTGAGTTCAGATGGAATCCGATTTGGGCTGGCTTATGCTTTCAGCCCAGGCTGAAGCGCCATTTGATGGGGAAGATGAAGGGGGTGGGGAAGGAGGTAAGGGACGTTAGGGAGCAAAAGAGAGAGGTAGTTGCTTTTGTGTTTGATGGGAAAATGACACTGTAAGTGGTACCCTGGGGTCTAGTGTGGGGTCCTGGATGGCGTCCTGTACTAAGGCACGTCAAGGTTGGAATCCCCACCACTAAGGTGGCCTGAAAGATTGTCACTGGCCTCTCTAGGTTACAGTGACTGTATCTGTAATATGGAAATAGTAATTTGTTAATTGTCTAACAGAAGGGTCTAGTAAAGATGTGCCCTAGGGATTCCTTTTAATCTCTGCTCCCAGGCTAGGTCATGAAAAACCCTGCCCCGCAGAATTGAATCTCGCTTTCGGGTGGAAGGACACCTAACCTGCCAAAAAATGGAGCTTACCCCTTTTCCTCTCCACAAATTTCTGCGATCATTCTAAATTATCATTGTACAAACTCACAGTGAGGGAATTATGCCTCATATCTAAACTCTTCGCAATAAGAAAGAAAATCTTCTTTCTGGGACCCAGGACTGTGTCTCTCCCAATGCACGGCCCAGAGCAGGAGCCTGAGAGACGCTGCTGACTGATGAACAGCTGTTCTAAATGCAACTTTACAAATTTTCCCTTCCTGGAGATTATTAACATTCCTATTATTGTTGTCATTATTTTCCAGAATGGTTCCTCACCACTAAGAACTCCGAAAAACATAGGGAGGTGGCCCGAAGGGGCACTTACTCCACAGGCCGGGTTGAGGCAGGGCCCTGCCTGCACCATCCCCAGATCCTGGCAGGTTCAAGTGCCTGGGAGTGGGGGGCTGAGAGGATCTGGGTCTCTCTCTCCCTTGGGTCTCGCTTGGCCATCTGGCCCCCGCACCCAATGTGCACCGGGAACAACCCCCACCTCCAGCCCAGACGCCCTACCAGTAGTCCTCCGTGCTTCCTCCTCTGCTGTAGACGGGGCCCTCCAGCTCCCTGGGGGTTGGGAAGATGTTCTCATGCTGGATGATGGTGGTTTTGATCAGCTCGTTCACGTGGGCTTGGCAGGACACCTGGTCGTGGCCCTCAGGCACTGACATCAGTGAGGGCCCGAAGCAGATGGCGAGGTTGTAGGGGTCCATCATGTTCTCTTCACTGAACTGTGATAAACTGGAGGAGAGGGGAAAGGGGCAAGCTGGAAAGCACTCGCATGAACGCCCAGAAAACACAATCATGGGAGGCACTGCCAAGAGCAGGAGCAGAAGTTCCACAAATTGCCACCTGCTTTTCTGGGCATCGGAGCCCTTCTATTAAGTCCGGGGGGGAGAAGACAATGACCACCAGGACAGTCATTCAGGAGCCACCTCCTCGCAGGTCTCACCCCTCCTCTCTCACCAGTTCCTTGTTCAAATCCTACCTGCCGCCCCATCACCAGCCCCGCTCCACACCCTCTCCGCCAAATCTCCCCTGCTTCAAGAACACCCCACTCCACAGAGCTGAGACAGCTCCCCCACACCAACCCACCAAGCTGCCAGAGCAGATGGAGGCCCTCGGGCTGCCCTCAGGACAATATGGAGAGAAGACACAGGCATTCTGCCGTGTACCTTCTTGCAGAGCAAAATAATCAAATTACTAGGGATATTCCATTCCAAGCTCTAGACTTATTAAAAAAAATTGCCAACCGATTAGCTTCTGTATTCCATCAAGCAAGTGAATTTCTTTCTGGAACAGCTAGTGTAATTGTTTTTCATTTTCATAATGTCCTCTATTATTATAATCAAGATTTATTCAGGAAAAGGTCAGCATGCTGCTCAGTTTCTGCTCAGGCTTCCTCTGGATGCAGTCTGACTTTGCTATTGAGTATTTATCCTGGGAGCTCCCCCCTTTTAAAGCAGCAGCTGCTCTGGCCACGCCTCCAACCTTGGCCAAGGACACCAGCCCTTCAGTGAGCCACTGGGCCTCATTAGCCCCCACTGGTCTGTTTGTCCAGGCTGAAGGCTCGGCCAGCTCAGGATGTACACCCCCAGCCCCCAGCCCCAGGTTGGAGAGCTGGGAGCTCAGCTAAGGAGTTCTGCCCCCATCATGGGCATCAGCAGGCGGTCCCCAGCACCTGACTGTGACAGATCTGAGGAGAAACCAAAGCCCTCTGATGCTGAACCAGAGGCCTGAGACTCAGCTGTGTTCATCTGAGTAGGTATTCTTCAGAACTGGACAGAGTTCATTTCTAGTGTATCCCGCACCCAGACTCAAATTACCAAGCTGGTCTCTCTCTAACCCAGTGGTTCTCTCCTCTACTGCAGATTCGCACACGTCCCCTGTCCACCCTGGAGACGCAGTACAATGGATGTGAACAGCTGTCACGGGGAGAAAACTGTACGGTTGAGAATCACTCTTCTTGAGGACCTAGTCAAACGCAGGGAGGCCAGCAATGGGTGAGGTTATGGTTCTCAGTGGCTGGACTGCTTCACAGAAGGTCTTAAAGTTTGAATTTTATAATCCTCCCCTGGCTCCTAGTTAAAAGAGAGATGAGATTGAGAAAAGACTGGGAGAAGTTTCCAAGTCTACTTCTTGGTCAAACAAACACTGGAGACAGGAGAGGTAATTATCCTGGTAACCTCAACAGGGACAAGGAGGAGGAAGGCCCTTTCTTCAGTGCGATCTGACGACATTTGGTAACATGGAACAAAACCAGTCATTTCTGGGAAGCCTGGCCGTCAGACGGAAACGAAGTCTAGCCCTGAGAGTCCCACTCGAAGGCCCGTGAGAGATGAGCAACCTTGTCAAGCCTCCTAAGGGAAGGGCTGTTTGATTCATAGGTGGCTACAATGACCAGGGGCTTGAGGATACATCTTCGTGGACTGGGGTCTCATGGGCCAGTTCCATTTCTTACTCCCATTAAAATATAAACCAAGGTCCTCTCTCTCTTCCAATCTACAATGGGAACATGTAGGTTGAGGGGTTAAAGCCATGGTTCTTAATTATTTGGGGGGTCACAGCCCTCTTCAAGAATTTGAGAAAAACTAGAGATTCTCTCCCCGAAAAATTCATACATGTACACATACAGATGCATGTCATTTCATATACAATATAATGGTGCTAATAATCCATGAAGGCCCTGAAGTCTGTGCCTAGTCTAAGAACTCAAATACTGGATTTTTATTAAAAAAAAAAAAAACCTAAAATGGAAAACACTGGTACCAGGTCCCTCTTTAAAATTTTTTTGGTGTCGACTTGCATAATGCCATCTCTTCTAAGAACTGTACTATAATTCTAGAGCTTCTATCCATAATATTAGTGAATTCTTCCAATGAATTCAAACTCATCTTTTGCGTGTCTTAACAAGGTTCGGTATAGTGATTGGGAACACAGGCTTTGGGGAGCAATGAGAAAATCAGGATTGAGGTGCGAAACTTGTTTTTTATCATGTACTTTTCTGGACTTTCTACCTTTTAATGATGCACATTTGTCTCTTTGATTAAATTGACAAAGAAAAACAAAACATCCCAAGAATTTTAGAGTCAATTAGACCTGGTTTTGAGTCCTGGCCCCATCATGTACCAGTTCCAGGGGAGTATTCTGGTTTCGAAGTCTCTTCCCTATAAAAAAATGTACCTCCTTCATGGGGCTGCTATAAAGCTTGAATGAAGTATTATATGCAACGCACTGAGCACTGTGCCTGGCACACAGGTGGTGCTCAATCCATATTTTCTGTAATTATAATATCCGAATTGCTTCTCTATTAAGGACCCTCGAATCTAGTCAGGGAAAGGGAAGCAGGTCTGTCAACATTTGCCAGCAAGTGATTTATAGAAGTCTAGCCACCTTCTTCTCCTGACAGACATCATCAAGCTGAGGACTCTAGATCCCAAAATCGAAACCTTAGCTCCTCAGGGAGAACACAACGCTTCGGACAGACTGTTTTAAATACATGACATTTCACTTAAAAACCTTCAGCTTCATAGGCCCCAGGGGTTTGATTTGGCAACAACCAACAGACTATGGGTAAGATATTAATACACCAGGTTGATTTTAGGTTTGGAAGGGATGAAGAGAAATTGTATTCTTCACCATGGCCCCAGGCAAATCATGGGGCTGAGAATCCATCATGCCTTTAAAAGCTTTTCCAATGGGAGACACTACAATTTCCCTCTCTAAATCCATGATTTAACAGCCTTCCCCGACTCCCCCAAAAGGCTCTTTAAGAGATAAGAAGTCTAACGTTATTCTGGCTGATTTTTTCTGATGGTTCTTCAAAGGCATCCCATCACTCCTCTTGTCACTCTCTTGCCTATAACAACATGGGTTGGCTTTCTCGTGCTCCCTGCATCTAATAAGGGACTTGCCTCTGTGCCCCCATGTTCTGCCTTCCTTCCCTGGCAGTGAACTCCATCCTCTCTCTCCAGCAAGGATATCTGTCCAGCAATTGCCCTTGGGTCTTTAGTGTTGCCTCTCCAGTGGGTCATGGTCCCCACCAGCATACAAACATGCAGTAATACTGACCCCCTGGAAAAGAATTCCCTCCTAACCCCATATCTGTACCGTATTACTGTCCCATTTCTCTCCTCCTCTTCACAATAAAACTATTTGCGCGTTGTCTATCCCTGATGTTTCTGATTCTCCGATTCATCTCCAGCCCTTCTGTTATGGACTGAATTGGGTCCCCTCTCCCCAAATTCCTATGTTGATGCCCTACCCACCCCCCTCCCATGTGATTGTATTTGGAGAAAGGACCTTTAAGGAGATAATTAAGGTTAAATGAGATCCTACGGGTGAGGGTGAGGCCCGAATCCGATAGGACTACTGTCCTTATAGGAAGAGGAAGAGACCCCAGAGCTCTCCTGCGTGTGCACAAAGGAAAGCCACAGGAGGATGCAGAGGGAAGACGGCCATCTACAAGCCAAAAAGAGACTCCTCACCAGAAACCGACCCTGCCAGCACCTTAATCTTGGACGTCTAGACTCCCGAACCACAAGAAAATGAATTTCTGTTGTTGAAGTCACCTACTCTGTGGTACTTTGCTACGGCAGCCTGAACAGATGCATATACCTTCTCTCTTGCCCCCTCCCACTCTTTACTGTGGTAAAATCTACATACCATAAAACTGACCATTTTCACCATTTTGAAGTGTACAATTCAGCGCTATTTAGCATATTCACAATGTTGTGCAACCATCACCACCGTCTAGTTCCAGGACATTTTCATCACCCGAAAGGAAACCATGTCCATTAGCAGTCACACCCCCCACCCCCGCCATCCTCCCCTCCCCCCAGCTCCCGGCTACATGGCTCCTTCAGGAGTCTGTTCCAGACACTGCAAATAAATGGGCTCCTACACCACGTGGTCTTCTGTGACTGGCTTCTTTCCTCCAGCAGGATGTTTTCCAGGTGCATCCACGCTGTAGCATGCCTCCGCACCTCATTCGTTTTCACGACTGAACACGACCCCTTCCCCCCGTATGGACCTACCACACGTTGTTTAGCCATCAGCGGCTCCCCTTCTCTCCTGAACGGACGCCATCAGGGTCTGGCCCCTTCCACTCCATCAGGACAACACTCCTCAGGGTCACCAGTGCTCTCTCTGTGGCTAACGCAATCCTGAGTCCTTTTCTCGGCTGGCCTGTCACCCCCTTTACCTCTGGTATCACTCCCTCTTCCAAACAGGTCTCTGTGTGGCTTCTGGGATGCCATTCTTTCTAGGTCCTCCTCCTACCTCACAGCCCACGGTTCCCTGCTCAGTGAAGTGTCTGCAGACCACTGTATCTTAAAGAGCAAACTCTCGCCCTGACCCCTGGCACTCCCCGGTGCCCTGCCCTGCTTTATTTTTCTCTAGAGCACTTTTCCTCTGACACGGGATATGCGTCCTCGTTAGTTTGGTCTTCTTCCAACAGAACATAAACTCCAAAGGGACTCCATGGGACACCTGGGCTGTTTGGTGACTTCTTAGATGGCCAGCACCTAGAGCAGGGCCTGGCCCACAGTAGATGCTTAATAAATATGTGTTAAATAAGGGAACAAATAAGCACGTGAGCAGCTGTGGCTCTCCAAGACAACCCAACCACAGGTCTCCTTGTCCATCTGTGTGTAGAAGCCAAAACGCTCCTTGTGAAAGTCAGAAGAACCGCCCAGACACAACCTTTCCAAACGAGGAGGCACCTGGAGATGGGTGAGATTTCGAGGAAGAGTCAGCTTTTCCGGGGACATCGGAGCACCTTAATCGGGAGAAAAGCACCACCGGTTCACTCTCTCATCCAGATGGCGGAGCAGCGTTTGAGGACCTAGAGCAGTGCTTCTCGGACTTTCATGAGCATGTGACTGACCAGGGGACCTTGTTAAAATACAGACTCGGATTCATAGGTCTTCGAAAGGGGAGGGGCTGAGATTCCGTATTTCTAACCATCTCCCAGATGATGGTCTGTGGACCTCACTTGACTAGCAAGAGCTTATTATACTATATTGTTTGACATCTGAAGAAAGCAGGTTTCAAAAGACAAAGAGCAGAGTCAGCTGCAGTGAGCGGGAGCTACCAACACTTTGTTGGGGGACAAAAAGTCGCTGGGTAGCACACAGGCTGTGGTAAGCAGCCTCTAAAATGAACCCCATGGTCCCTGCCTACTGGTTTTCACACCCTGGTGTAATTTTCTCCCTTTGAGTGTGGGCTAGATTTAGTGACTCATTTCTAGTGAATGGAAAACGGCAGAAGGCATGGGATGTCACTTCTGAGATTAGGTTACCAATGACTGAGCTTTCTGTCTTGGGTGTTCTCTCACTCACGTGCTTGGAGGGAGCCAGTTGCCATGTTGTGAATAGCTCTATGGTGAGGCCCACATGGTGAAGAACTGATGAAGGCCTCTGGCCAACAGTTAGCCAGCAAGGAAGGTCCTCAGTCCAACAACCTGCGAGGAACTGAATCCTGCCAACACCACACAGGTGAGCTTCGAAAGCGGATCCTCCCCTAGTGGAACCATTAGAAGACTATGGCCCTGCCCCCAACACCCTCACTGCAACCTCAAGAGAGCTAGAGCCAGAGGCCCCCCGCCAACACTGCACCTACACTGGGGACTCCTGACCCACAGAAACTGTGCCATAAGAATTAATGCTTTTTGTTTTAAGTTGCTAGGTTCTTGGGTAATTTGTTACACAGCAATAGGTAGTTAATGCAGTAGATGCTAGAAAGGGGCTGTTACCAGCTCAAGAGTCAGTACAGAGTTTCCGTTTCCGTCAGCCTAAAATGCACAGCATGTGAACACCCTCTGTGAGTCACGAGGGGTTCTGAACTCGGGCAGTCGTGGTGCCGAGTCAGGGCTCGGCTAATGGAAGGTGCAGACACAGCCGTGTGGAGGAGGCAGGCTGCAGAGCCAGGACCCTCCGTTGCTCTGCACGGCCGGCAGGAAGGCTGAAGGATGGCGTGGGTGCCCCGGCAAGGTCTCCAGCAGAGCTGCTAACCTAGATGCCTAGAGAGCTAGGCTGACCGTGAACTTGTAAGCAAGCCGAAGCTCAGAGATGGCCACCAAGTTTGTTTTCCTTTGAAGCAAAGACCAAACTGACCAGGAAGACAAAGAAATTTGTGCTAAAAGACCCTCGCTCCTTGGTCTAATTTTTGTTTTCTCTTTTGATAGATTCATGGATCTAGACAAATGTTTCTCCACAAGAGGAAAACCCATGAAGCAAGAGTGATGACAAATGGCAACCGAATTCAGCCTCGGTATAGGGAGTGTGGGGGGGCCTGCCTCACCTGGCAGAAGCCCTTACTCCACACAGAACTGCCTCCTTGCAGGATGTGCGTCCATTACTTCCAGATCCAACAGTGTTTTCAAGAGAAGCTAGAAATCTAGCTATTTTTAAGTAAAATCCCCTAACATTTAAATGTTTCAATGTTTTCAAGACATAGCAGACTGAAAAGAAATACATCTCTGAGCCTTATCTGGCCCTCCCATTGCCCATTTATAGCCTTTGCTTTAGGTTGTTGAGGGAGCTGTGTCAGAGGAAGCAACATGAAGACAGAGGGGCCCACAGGGCAAGCACCACATGTCCTTGCTTGTTGCCTCGCTGCCCCGTGGGGACCTAAAGCCCGCCCTCGGCAAGGACACACTGCTTTGACAGGAAGCCATGCCCCATCCAAGCCCAGGGCCCCTCTGGCCCTCAGACCTCTCTTCTAGCTACCCTCACTCCCTGGGTGACCAGCGAAAACATCAGTCAGTACATGGTGACTCCAGACTCGTATCTCTACCCTGGGTTTCTCCCGAGTGTCAGATTCCTATGTCCCACTGCCCACTTAGAATCTCTCCTTGGAGGCCTAACGGGCACCTCACATTAACGTGGCCAAGTTGGTGCCTTGTCTTGATTTTGTCCTCTACACCTTGTCTTCCCCAACTCCATTACGGAGTCACTGGTTCCCTGTCGCTCATGCCAAACATTTCAAATTTCTCTCTTTCCTCATACTCTACATCCTCCCCATCAGGACGTCCTGTCAATGCTATGCTCTAAATGGACCCCAAACCCGACCCCACCGCACCGCCCTCCCTCATGACCCACCCCCCACCACCCTAAGCCCCCAGTGCCCGTGGCTGAGACCTCACAGTCACCTCTGCATGGTGTCCCTGCTTCTCTTCATAGCCCCCGATAACTTCTCCTCAAAGCTGTTGGCAGGCTTCCAAGAATACATATAGATCAGATCTTACCACTCTTCTGCTTCAAAGCTTCCAGTGGCTTCCCAAATCCAAACCCATTATTACCATGACTCTCGGGGCTTGATGGCCGTGAACATCGCTTGTAGCTCCTTCTGTCACTCCATTTAGGTCACTGCGTCTCCTCAGAGAGTCCTTTGCTGACCACCCCTCTCTAGCAGCTCTCCCTCTTTCACCCCTGCCCCCGTTCGGGCCCCCCGCACTCTGGCTCTTAACTTACACTTCCTTAGTCTTCACCTAAGCACTTATTCCCGCCTGACATATCTGTTATCTGTCTGTCTCCCAGCCTGGAATGTGAGTTAAACAGTATCAGGGCTTTTGTCTCGTTTCGCAATGTATTCTCACAGCCTACAACTGTGCCCCGCACACTGTCGCCACTCCACAGATTTCACGGGGCTCGATGAACGGACACGGCTCTACGGATAAAGCTTCCAGGGGCCGAAGCCCGGGCCTGATCCACTGCTCACTGGGAAGTCTACTCACTGATTGAGGAAGGCAAAGAGGTATCTCATGATAATCAGAGTGGTTTTGGGCAGGACCAGGAGAACTTTCCGGATGTGCAGAGCTCTCTCCTGCAGGTTGTCCATTGCTGAAAGAAGAAAGCCATGCGTTACCGTCCATCGCAACTGAGATCCCAAGGAGTAATGGTGTGAGGGCCCTGACTACCAGCAGGGGCTGCACAGATACTGGTGTGCTGTGTGAGGGGCTCCGTCCCCGTGGCTCCTCGGGGCGGGACTGCTGCCGCAGGGCACCTGCTGGGCTGCAGACGCTTCCTGACCCCCGACTGAAGGCATATGCTCCTCGGGCTCAGAAGGGGTTGGGGATGTTCTCCGAGCACCTACTGCTCTCTTATTAAAACAACCACAGACAAGGAACGGTCCCGAAACCTGCTAGGACTGCAGGCTCGACATCCAGCCTTGGAGGATCCATGTGTGGGGAGGGAGACAGGCTGTGTAGCTCCTGTCCTGCTCGCTCTACACATGCATCTCCTCATCCTCTGGACAGGTCTGGCTTATCTTTCCCCCTCTCTTATCTGCAGTGGGGTTGGGCAGAATGTGGCCAGAGGCAAGAGATGGTAGATCCCTGCATAAGTCGTGGTATCTGGGGAGAAGACGCGAGGTTTCCTGTCTCTTGTGCTGTGGACAGACTAATCACAGACCTCCATCATGGCCAGCCTCCCCACTAGTGTGCCATGTGGATATTGTCATTTTCTATGAGTGCCTTTCTGTGAGAAAGAAGTGGAAAGCAGTGGGTTAGGAGCACATCTCAAGGGGAGAACTGGGCAGCCAAGGTATCTTGAACTGTCTTAGTAGCCCCAGCCACTGAAGACATCTACCTAAGCTCAGTCCTAGAACAAGACGTGAAGACAGGAGGGAGGGCCTAAATTTAATAGGCACAGAACTGATTTCCACTAGGCTTCCACAAATAGTGGGTCAACAAATAAAATAAGAGAGCTTACTGAATGCCCTGGAGCAGAGAGGGACAATGTTCAGGGCATACAATGAGTCCAACCGGAGACTTGGGGGCCATGAACACCCTGGTGCATCCAGGAAGAAGACTCTTCTCCCATTTCAAAGGCACTGCCTTCTCCAGCCTCTGGAGCCATCATTCTAGTGGAGTCCACTTCCAGGATGACCTGGTATTAATCTAAATTTCCATGCATTTTTTCCCATGGAAAACAAAAGAGAGGATGTTTCTGGATAATAAGCTAAACTAAATGGGTAAGAATAGCTTTTCAAGTCCCAAATTTGAGAGTAAGAGGCAGGAACCTATAAGGATAAAGTAGAGACTATATCTCTTTCTAGGAAAACATCATATTGCTACATTTAAGTGTTCAGAGGGCTTTTATTCCTAAAAGAACACATACTAACACATCTAGGAGGTAAGCCACACCATGTTTATGTTTTTATTTTTTATTTTTTTTCATTTTTTTTTAAGATTTTATTTATTTGCGAGAGAGAGAATGAGAGACAGAGAGCACGAGAGGGAGGAGGGTCAGAGGGAGAAGCAGGCTCCCTGCCGAGCAGGGAGCCCGATGCGGGACTCGATCCCGGGACTCCAGGATCATGACCTGAGCCGAAGGCAGTCGCTTAACCAACTGAGCCACCCAGGTGCCCACCACACCATGTTTAAAGCAACAAGCAGGGGCACCTGGCTGGCTCAGCTGGTTCAGTATCTGACTCTTGATTTTGGCTCAGATCTTGATCTCAGGGTCATGGGATCAAGCCCCGCAGTGGGCTCCATGCTGGGTGTGGAGCCTGCTTAAGATCCTGTCTCTCCCTCTCCCTCTGCCCCCCCCACTTAAAATCAGTCAATCAATCTTATAAAACAAAGATTCATTCTAACCTTAATTATAAAAATAAGCAACAAGCAGAAAATATTTACCCTTTATAGCATAAAAAGCACAGGCACTAATGTATGAGCTTCCAATAACTGAAAAGGACTGTGTCTTATATATGAATAGAAATATATTTTACTGAAGAAAACAAAGCTCAGCAAAGCAAGGAGTTTAAGGCCAATCAAAAAGAAAAACCCAGGAGTTCTGACTTGTGGTCCTAGACTCTTACTGAAAAGTCATCTTTCTTCCCTCCCCACCAGGGATGAAGGACTGAGGACGAGGAAGAAAAACTTCACTGAAGAAAAGGAAAAAGAAAAACATTATTGAAAAGCTTATGGGAAAAAAAGGCCCCGTGGACATTTCTTATCTGTCACGACAAGGTGCTCTTGCCCAGAAGCCAGTCTGAGGCCAGGATGTACTTACTGACGCAGGCCATCAGGTCATGGAAGATGTCCTTGGGGAAGAGAGGATGTTCCAGCCCCCGGAAGTAAAGCTTCAGGACGCCAGCAATGGAGTCCATGTCATGGTCATTCTGGTCCCCAGCCAGGGGGTCCTCTCCTGAGGATAAGCAGCCCCCCAAAAAAGGAAAGAGAGAGTGAGAAAGGTAAAAACACACGGGATGAAGCAGGAATGGTGGGGAACGGGTGACCTGTCCGAGTCCTCATCAGAGTCCATCAGCTCTCCGCCCAGCATGGCGACCATGAGTAGGGCACAAGGGTCCAATAGGATAAATTCGCTTCTGTCAGACCAGCTCAGGGACATTCCCTATGGGCCGGGACGGGACACTGCAACTGGCCCTCTCACAAGAATCATGAAGCCAGGCTGGGACTGAGCCTCTAGGGGAGGAAAATTGAGGCCAAGGATGCTCTCCCTCCTGACTGGCTCTCACTGTTCCTGGCTCGCAACAAAGGACACCTACTTACAGGAGAACAATCACGCTGGGGCTCCCTATGGAAAATTTCGTATCAGATGTAATTAGATTTAATGATAGGACCAACCTCAAATTGAAACTATATATATCCATTACAGTGACGAAATTGCCAAAGCTTGCCCATTACCTTAATAGCCCACAAGCTAATAAATGGGCTACGATGAACAGGCGCATTAGCCTTGATATTAACTGCCACCAAGGGTTCTGGATGAAGTCATAAACCGCCCAGATATCATAGTTAACTTCTTGGGTTTCGGCAGATCATCCGCAGGAGAGAGGCAGGGTGAATGGGGCTGAGGAGGACTTGGGGAGGACTGTCTACAAGGAAGCAGGTATTGGGCTGAAGAGGTCGCTTGTTAACCTCTGGGTCCTCTTGGGGGGAGTGGGAATGGGTGCAGCCAATATCCCAGGAGGCTGGCATGTATTTGGTCTGATCTTCAAGCCTGTTTCCTTACCTCTCTCAAAGGCGTTTTTGATGTCATTCACTTCCACCTGGGATCCCGACACCCGGAAAATTCCTTCATGCTGTAGTCCTGGAAAGACAGGGAAAAGTGATCAAGGCGAAGAAGAAACAAAGTCACAAGCACAGCTCCAAGCTTAGTTGAATGTCTGTGTCCTCCAGCCAGTGTGCATGTAAGCCCCCCTGTCTCTCTTCTTCAGGTGGAAGGAGAAAGCATGTGGAGGGATGCTGGAGAAGTCACCAGAACGGATAGGAGGCATAAGAAAGCACTGAGTCAGACACTTAAGGGGAAAGACGTCTACACCCAGCTCTATTTCCGATTCCGAGGGAGACTAGGAAGCAGGTTCCTTCCCCTGCCTTTGCCTCTCTGCTCCCATCTGCAAAGTGACGAAGTGACCCCTGGCACCTGGTCACCCAGGGCCAGAGGCGGAAAGCGGGGGTCTGGCAGGCTGGCCATTAGATACCACTGGAGGAGTTTCATAAGGTCTGAGATACAATGATTGCTTTGGCTGTTCGAATACTGTCTGGCTCTTCCAGGGCACAATGTTTTGAATCCTTAGGAAAGAGAGAGGACGGGAAAAGGCAAGTGATCACAGTCCACAGCCAGATACCCTGCCAGCTGCTGGTTCTTGACTGCGGCTTGCCTCCCAAACGTGCATGGACGTTGCGGGACGATAATGGGCGTGAAAACCTTGTCTTCTTGGGTTTTGTTAGAGTACAATCCTAAAAAAATAACGCATGTGCTGTGACTGCCGCTAAGAAATGCTTCCATAGAAATAAATCCACTGGTTCTCAAAACAGCCACTAAGGAGGAGTCACCAGCACGCCCATTTTCCAGCTGAAGGAAGTGATGAGTGATGAGCAGCCTTAGGTTATAGAGGTGACAAGAACCAGAACCAGGAGGCCGGCCCAGGCCTTCTGGTTGCAATCACGCACTCACTCCTCAACACCAGGCTTGTGGGGCCTACCAGAGGCAAAGTACAGAGAGGGCAGGAACCCGCCTGTTAGTCCGAACTCGGACGTGGCTCACAACCCCACACGTGGAGCTGCAGAGGTGGTAAGAGATCCAGGGGGCATGCTGTTAGTGCTGGCCCCGGGGGTCAGACTGAGCTAGCAGCTGTAATCACATCCGGCTCGCCAGCCTTTCTCAGGAGCCCCGTGTCTCCGTCCTGGGCGTCTTGTCCATGTTCCTCCGTAATGGTGTGATTCATCAAAAACTTGGACATATCAGGGAAATCTCAAACAAATTTCTTTGGAAACAAAATAGAACTGCCCACTGTTTTCTGGCTATCCTCTCAGTGAGGGGGTGACTGGGTTCTCTTGGCTAGACCTTTGAAGGGAAATCACGTCGGCCAGGACTACAATCTTGAATCCAATTGAAGCAGTATTAAGAAGCAAGCAGGGGGAATTTAATTACCTGGCTTGTAATAGGACTTAAGTTGTCTGCTCCTCTAAGGGAATCTCCAGAATATTCCTCAGAGAATGGCAGGCAATGTTAAAACCCCATTAGTACCAATGTAATAATACCATATTAGTTACCAATGGGATATAACAGCCAAATTATGTCATTTACACACAGAACGCAAACAGCCAAGTGTTCGGACAGAAACAGTCACGTACCCTGCGACTTGTCAAAAACGCAGTATAGTCTAAGACACACTGAGATCCCCTCAGTCTGGTTCCCATTTCTCTTCGAGAACCTGCACTTTAGAAGGATCATGATGTGTTCTTGCTCAGCAGACAGAATCTGTAGAGTGTCTAATCTAATGACTCTGAAAGTAGGAGCACTGATAAATGGTTGGGTTCCAGAAGTAAAGGGGAAAAGCAGGGGGCTTTTGATTAGAATGCAGGGAAGGCCCCACATGACTAACCTGACACATCGTGATCTTTCTGATTTGCTCTTCGTGCATACTTTTACCATAAAAGTAAAAAAACCACTCGGACTTGGAAGTGGCACAAAACCTTCCATTCTGCACTGGATTCAGCTATTGCCAAGAGGTGCTCTCCTACAGAATTCTTGATATGTTTGCTACAATACTGCCTCACGGTACTTGGCTCCCTTCTGCATAAGATAGGTGGGGTCTTCCCCACCTGATTCAGTCAGTCATTCCCCAAATGCCTCTCCTTTAAGTCCTCCTGGATCACCCTGACCCACCATTTACAGCGGAGCCTCAGCTTTCTCATCTCTACAATGGGAACGATAACATCTATCTCCCAGGGAACATGAAGAGAATAAGGATGGACACACTGCAGCCGTTGGTGGGTCACAGACCCTTTTGGAACTGAGTTATGGAACCTATCTCCACTGAATGCACGTGCACAAAAATTTTTAGCCCTGACTTACAGGGAGTTCAGGAATCCCTTGAGTCCTTATTTGGGGAAAAAGTTCAATTTAGCTGAACAAATGTTTTTTGAAGAACTACTACGTACGAGGGTTGGTTTTTTTTCTTTAAATCAACAATACGTTTATCTATTTGTTCAGTCCTGGAATAAGCATAAAATGGCTTCAGAATTGATAGCCCACATCCTTGTGATAAAAAATTTGTTTACAGCTCTTTTTGTCTTCAGATTTACAGTAGAGTATCAAAATACTGTTTTCAAAAGTTACTTAAATAACTTGCTTCCTCATCTCCTCAGTGTGGTTATGTTACTCATTTGTCCTGCAGTTAGGTTTGTTACTGTTTGTATTCCACTTGGGGTTTTACCTACATCCTTGTTTTATTTATCTGTTTATTTATCCTTTAAACATGGGAAGCACAAATGCAGTTCTAAACGTCACAATTAGACAAAAAGCGATGTTCAGGGAAATGTCACTTCCCTCCCACTCCCACCCGCCCCCATCCTTTCTACCCTGTCTTGCACCCATCTCTTGTGGATGAACAATCAAATACTAGTTTCCGGATTCATCCTTCCTGTATTTCTTCTTGCCAAAGTGAGAAGACACATGTGCATTCTTATACCCTCTTCTTTCTATATAAAAGGTAGCATGCTCTAGACATTCTTTCCCACTTTGCTTTTTTTGCTTGATAACATATTCTGGAAATCTCTCCGTGTAATTTCATGGAGATAGTGCTCATTGTTTTTTTGTAACTGCCTAGTATTCAGATATACCATAGGTGGTCCAACCGCTCTTCTGTGTGAGGGTATTTAGGTTGTTCTTTTTATTTTTTACAAATGATGCTGCAATAAATAACCTCGTGCATATGTATCTTTATGTTGCTGGAGGTGCATCTTCCAGGTAAACTGCTACAAGGACCGCTGGATCAGAAGATAAATGCATACATCGTTCTGTTAGATATCGCCAAATTCCCCTAAGAAAGGCTTGTACCTGTTGGCTATACCACCAGCAACATGTGAGCATACCTGTTTCCCCAGAGCCACACCACAGAAATGTCCCTGCATACACCATGCATGTGCAGGGGCAGAGATGGGGACATTCCAGCCACCATATCCGGAAGCGTCCCCTCCTCGGCTCCCCCACAGCTCCACTCTGGGCCTGGTCACGGTCCTGTCTTCTCTGGGCTGCTGCAGCCGCCTCCTTCCTCCCATGGCCTTGTCTCCATCCAGCAGCTCTTTTTTTTTTTTTTTTTTTAAATTTTATTTATTTATTCATGAGAGAGAGAGAGAGAGGCAGAGGGAGGAGCAGGCTCCCAAGGAGCAGGGAGCCCGATGCGGGACTCGATCCCAGGACCCTGAGATCATGACCCGAGCCGAAGGCAGACGCTCAACCATCTGAGCCACCCAGGCGCCCGCAGCAGCTCTTTTTAAAGAGCTCCCTCTGTTCAGAATTCTCCAGTAACTTCCCACCTCACTCAGAATAAAGTCTAGGGGCGCCTGGGTGGCTCAGATGGTTAAGCCTCTGCCTTCGGCTCAGGTCATGATCCCAGGGTCCTGGGATCGAGCCCCGCATCGGGCTCCCTGCTCCGCAGGAAGCCTGCTTCTCCCCCTCCTTCCTGCTCGAGCTCTCTCTCACTATCTCTGTCTCTCTCAAATAAATAAATAAAATATTAAAAAAAAAAAAAAAAGAATAAAGTCTAAACACCTCCCTTAGGTGAGGAAGCCCTAAGAGTCTGGCCTCTGGCTTGGTCTGCTGCCCCTCTCCTCTCCCCTCTCCGCTCTGGCCACCCAGGCCTCCTGCAAGCCGGCCCCTGCCTATGCCAAGGATCTCTGCATTTGATGTTCCCTCTCTCTGAAACACTCTTCCCAGACAGCACCTGGCTCACTTCCTCACTTTCTTTCAGGACTCCACTCTGATGTCACCCTCCGAGGTGACCTTAGGGCCTTTCCCTGAACAACCCCCCTAGAACAGTGTCCCCCCTCCATTCTCCGGCCCTTTGCCTGGCTTTTCTTCAGGACACTCACCATCATCAGACACACCGTATATTACTGTGTTTATTTATTAACTGACCAGCTGATCATCTACTTATCCGCTCTTCGGTAGAATATAAAGTTCACGAAGGCAGGAACTTTTTCTTGGCACACAATGAGCAATCTATCTCTCTCTATAAATTTGGTGGATGACCAAATAGAATGCATGGCTGAAAGAATAGGAGTCCAGACTCTCTTCTTTCTATTGTCCTTTAGACACAAGTAACTTTCTTCTCCGGAACTCACTTTGGATTTATCTTTGCCAATTACTTGATCATTAATCATTACTATCTTGTGAAATCTCTTACACTGCTATTCTGAATGGCTATTGCTTATTTCTTTTTATTTAGCTTTCCAATTGCTTATTTTCTCCCAACTGCATCATAAAATCAAATAAAGACAGGAAGAGTGTATGATCCCTGTTTTTGTTTTCCTATTTCACAATGCACGGTGCCCAGCATTGATCAGGGGCTTGATAAATATTTGTTGACCGTTGATATACAACGCTGTCACTTCAAGTGAATAGGGACAAGATGAAAAAATGGTGGCTGATTAGAATGAGAGAAGTTGTAAGCATGCTAAAATAATTACTCTTCCAAAAATGAACCCAAGTGATGTTCCAGCCTACTGAGAGGAAGGGAGAGCAAATGTCTACCTCTGCATTAAGTCCAGCAATCACCTCTATACCTCTTTAGCTGCAAGAAGGTCATTCTGTCCCTTTTCCTGTAACTAGATAAGACAGCAACTAAAAACAATTTCTGATGTCCAGTTCCTAGAAATCTTCATGGTGCTCGCTCAGATATCTGTGCTTTCTAAATGTCTTCTACTTAGAAGCTTGAGTCTCTGGCCATTCATCTCCATCCCTAGATTTTGTCCAAGCAGCCTGGGAGCTGGTGAGGCATGGAGTTTATGAGATCCAGCTTCATCCAGGCAGCAGATACTGCGATCCGACTCAGGCTGAGGAGGAGCCAGCCCCCGAAAACTCTCAAATGTTGGCTACAACGTGAAGAACAACGACTACTCGCTGCGCTCCAGCTGATGTTGTATCCAGTGAGACCAAACCAGAACAAAAACTGAATGTTATTAGGAATCAGTGCAACATCACAAAAGGAGTTGCTCTCAAAACAGTCTAATGCAGAAAGCCAGTGTGACATAAGGATTCAGGCTGTGTGGCAGGAGACTCCGACACGTGCAGAGACAGTGAGTAATGGCGAAACTACCGTCACATCATACCAGCTGTACTTACTCACATCACGGCTGTAATTTAAACCTGGCTCTCGGGCTAGAAAAGGGAGTGTGGTAAGTGGCTGAGGCCTTTGGGGTCAAAACATACGATGCCTCTCTCTAGGTGTCTAGCTGTGACCATTCGGAGGTAGCAAACATTACGTGAGCAAATAAGACTTTTATTCCATTTCTGAGAATGTCAGGATGAAAAGTCAACCTCTATTCTTACTCTACAAAGAATTCCTGGAAGGTCTTTCCCACTTTGCACAAATATGGGCAAGGCTGTAATCCTGCTTACCGTGTCTGCTGATAAACCGGATACAGCTTTCTACCACCAGAGGAATTGCCTGGCTGGAATCCTGAAAAGCCAAAGAGAAACATAACATCAGAGTCTTTAAACAGACATAGCCCAGAGTCAGAGAAAATGGGCCAGACCGGGCGGGACTTGTCTCGGCTGGATCAGTGGCCGGTCCTCACAGAAGCATCGGGCCTGTCCTCCAAGCTCCAGAGCACGTACACAACCGCCTACTTGGAATGCCACATGGATGCCTTAAATTCAGCATGTCCTAAATGCAACTGATCATCTTTTATCCCAAATCAGCTTCCCACCCTCGGCCACCCCAAAACCAATCAATCAATCAATCAATCAATACGTTCTGTCAAGTCGGCCTCCTAAATACCTCTCAAATCCATTTACTTCTCTCCATCTCTACTGCTTCCAACCTGGCCCATACATCAGTATCTCAATTCCCATCCTTGTCCTCCAAACCACATTATCCTTCCTTCATACAGTGGCTGGGTGATCTTTTGAAAGGGCACATAGCCCATCGTTCACTTTCTAGGCCAACTTCTTTCAAAGACTTCTCGATAGTGTCTTTACACAGCCCTACGTGTCCAGGGTCCTGCTTTGCCTCCAGCTTCATCTCCTCCTGCTCTCCTCCAGTCTCTCTGTTTCAGCCACATTGGCTTTCTTTCCATTCCTTAGATCAGTTCTTTGTCCATGGCTTTGTATGAGCTGCTCCTGCTTCCAGAATGCTCTCCTCACCCTGGAATCCCACCCTTAGGGTCTCAGTGCAAGTATCACTTTCTTAGGAATGCTTTTCCAGATTCCCCAGATGAGATCAGGGCCCCTGTCTACAGGATCTCAGCACCTTGTGCTTGGCTCTCATAACCATGACTGTGACTTAATTGTGTGGGTATGAATATCTTGTTTGCATCTGCCACCACTATAATAGGTCATGCTCCACAGGGCAGATCCTGTCAACTTTTGGCTCTCCACAGCTGGCCATGATACTCTCACAAGGTAGGTGCTCAATTAATATCAGTTGAGGATAGCAGAATGAACCAAGGGGAGCATCAGAAAGGGGGTTTACTTGGCATAAAAGGTAAAAAGAAAAAACCCAGTTCTTAGAAATAGTGGAAACTAATTGGTACTAAACTAAGAAGCAGGCCTCCCAGATATCAATCTTCGCTCTGCCATTTTGCTATATATCCCGCCATTTACTTAACTTCTTTGGGCCTCAATTTGATGTCTGCAAATCAGGAAGGGGATGGGTGGTGAGGAGAGTAGCATTTCCTCCTGGCACATGAACATTAGTGTTTACCATTTACAGAGGCATTTCTAGAGGTGGTGGGTCATGGATCGGTCCTGGTAACAGCCCAATGGGGTGTGCACTGTTATTCTCATTTGACAAATGAGGGGACGAAGGCTTAGCAAGGTGAAACAGCTGCTAATAGTGACACAGTCGGTAAGTAGCAGGGCCAGGATCAAACCCAGGCAGTCGCCCTCTGAGACTGCACATCTCACTGCCACCCAGCCTATATCCCAGGAGCTCAGCAAACACTGCCAGGTATGCATTCCCAGCCTGCATCCCAGGAGCTCAGCAAACATTAGACGGTATGCACACCAAGCATTACTAAAAACCAGTAGGGCTTTATAATGCAGCTAAACACAAAATAATTCAGCTATGGGGAAGAAAGGCATCAAACAAAGGGCCCTAGCTAGGTTTACTAGCTAGAAAGGGCTGTAGAAGTTCAGGACAGGGGCGCCTGGATGGTTCAGTTGGTGAAGAGTGCGACTCTTGATCCTGGGGTTGTGGGTTTGAGCCCCACATTGGGTACAGAGATTACTTTAAAAATAAAAGCTTTATTTATTTTATTTTTTATTTTATTATTGTTTTTAGAGGGAGAGGGAGAGAGAATCTTAAGCAGGCTTCACGCCCAGCCAGAGTCCAGAGTAGGACACTTAACTGACTGAGCCACCCAGGTGCCCCCCAAAATAAATCTTTAAAAAAAATAAATAAATAAGTTCAGGACAGAGACTGGTTCTCAAGCGGCATGGGTCCTGTGGCTCCTGCCCCTTTCACAGGTTTGCCTATGTCCTCAAGTTTTTAGCTGTGGCCCTGGGGTTTGGCCACAATCAGGGAAGCAGCTGGATCTCATGAAGAAGTCAGGCTGCAAGAAGTGTGGCCTGGCCTCTCGCTCCCAAGCTTACTGGGAATGCGGGATGCCGCCAAAGGAAGGAGTGAGTATGCCAAGGTAGCGCTGGGGTTGGGAAAGGTCTCAGGGACCCAAATGTTCATCGTCGTGACCCCCAAACGCATCTGCTTCCTCCAGCTTTCCAGCTATAGCAGCCAGTGTCTGCCCTCTTGCTGCCATTCCTGACCTCTGCCAGTCAGCCCAGGGCGATCTTAGAGGAAGAATCTTGGTCTCTAATGAAGAAACTGGGTTCCACCATTAAAAATAAATAAAATATAAAAAAATAAATAAACAAATCTCCATTTTTTGGAAGTCTTTTTATGTTTACAAACATTGTTACTGCATTTTTTTTTTTTAAGATTTTATTTATTTGAGATAGAAAGAGAGCACGACCTGAGGAGAGGGGCAGAGGGAGAGGGACAAGCAGACTCCTCACGGAGCAGGGAGCCCGATGTGGGGCTCAATCCCAGGACCCTGGGATCATGACCTGAGCTCAAGGCAGATGCTTAACCGACTGTCCCACCCCAGCGCCCCATTATTACAGTTTTCATTTACAAAGGGTAGTTGCAGTGATAATGAGGTTAGTGATATGAGGGTTTGTAAACGTTTTCTGGCCCCAGATTTGTATTTAAAGACCCAGAGAGAGGTAGGCTGGGAAGCTCACAGGTTACTGGCTTCAACAAATTATGGGACTGCCAAGGGCTGCCTAGACTTGCAGAAAATGGAGTATCAACAACAGTTAAAGGGAAGCATGCAGGGTTGCAGAAAGCAAGACATCAACCTGCACGTTCATGGTTACCAGTGGGGCATCACAAGTAGCCCAGAGGGATAATCCGTGGCAGACAAGAGTGGGCCAGAGACCTGCCCTACCACACAATAGTATCTTCCTACTCTCCACTGCTTCAGTGGAGTCCAAGACAGAGTCTCGAGGGACCAAAAACTGGACGATGTCATGAAGGCCTCAGACCCTCCTACCGCCCACCCCTCTCCTTCTAATATTTCTGAGCTCTGACTGAATTCATTTCCCCAGGATGTGCCTATGCACTCCTAGGGGGCCCCAAAGACCCTCACTTCGCCACTGATTTCACATACAGATGACTGAGTAGTGTCCGTGTGTATTCTTACTCAGTGTCTGTCTCTCTCTTTCTTCCTCTCTCCTTCTCTTCTCCAACGTGAGAATCTGTATCAGTTTAATTCTTTAGTTTGCAATATTTTTGGAGGTATAATCCTAGGGTTGGAAGGGGCCTTTAAGGACAACTGGGCCCAATCTCCATTTGATTAGATTACGGGACCTTTAAACCAAAAGCAGAGGGAGAAAGGTAGTAGGCATAACTTGGAAAAGAGAGTAAAGCAGGGATCCTGTGATTTGCAGGAGAAAACAATCAGGAAGGTGGCCAGATGGTGCCTAAATAAGCTATTGTTTGGCATAATTTTTCATGAGTGAGAGAGTTAGGATTTTTGCTGAGTACTGATCTCTGTTACATTTCTTAGATTTCCGTTTTTACCAAGGGAGAAAATACAAGTCTACACAACTGATTCGATGTGGCTGATGGGAAAGAAAGAGGCGTCAAAGATAACACTTGGGGCTTCGGGACTGTGAACAATAGAGGCCCCCCATTAGGAGAAATAGAGAAGTTAGGGGATGTGCTAAGGAAGTTAGAATGGGGGGGCGGGGAGAGGTGAGGAGACTGATGCTCAGGGGAGGAGGCATTATCTCAACTGTCAAACTGATGTCCAGCCAGTCAGTTAGAAATTCGATCCAAAGACTCAGAACAAGGGACACTTGGGGAAGGAGAGAAAGGTTCATCTAAGGGAATGAAGTGAAAAGGGAAAGACTATGGAGAAAAGTCCAAAGGGCATCAAACCTTGGGAGCGCACCTACCTTGAGAGGAATGGAGAAAGACGACAAACAAAGAAGAGACACAAGTGATGGGAAAGAGAAAATGCTGGGCTTGAGGGTAGCAGGGAAAGCCTGGAAGCAGCAGTTGAGGCAGAAAAGGTTAGGGTGGTTTGAACCTAGGCTTTACTAGGGTCAAAAATGACTGGAACCCACTAGGGACCCTCAAAAACAAAAGCTACCAGATTCTTCGTCTTGTTTGGCTGACTTGCCATAAAAAACCAAACAATTATTTATATCCTTATACAAGACTACTCATCTTCCAAATGACTATTTACCTGCCTGCCTAGTGTAGAAAAACTCTTTTACTGATCCACCATTGGGGCTGAGCTGCTGGAGAGAAACTGGAGCAGCAGAACGAGAAACAAGGTCTTTATTTGATTGAGTTTTGGGTGCATCCGGGAGCTCTTGCGCACATTTAGCACCAGGCACATGTGCTCTGCCTATGACCACAGAGAAGCAGCACGATGCACAACAGGTGGGCGCTGCTCCCCTCTGACAGTGAGCCCAGCCAGGGCCGCCCACTGCCCGCCAACCCCGTGCTCTCCCACACATCTGCGGCCACAGTGCAGGCTCTGAGGCCCTCACACATCGTACTTCTGATCCAACTAGATGCAGGAGGCCCAGTTTCAGCCCAGGAACTGAAATGAACAAATGGTACGTTCAACCCTGTTCTTAGTGTTGAAGGGAAAAAAGCTGGCTCCCTCTTTATAAGATATCCAACTATTAATTTTATTTTTTTGAAGATTTATTTATTTCAGAGAAAGAGAGACAGAGTGCACACCAGCATGTGTGCAAGTGGGGAGGAGGGGCAGAGGGAGAGGGAGAGAGAATCCCAAGCAGACTCCCTGCTGAGCGTGGAGCCGGACGCAGGGCTCAATCCCACAACCCTGAGATCGTGACCTGAGCTGAAACCAAGAGTCGGGCACTCAACTGACTTGAATCACCCAGGCGTGCCCCCCCCGCCACCTTTTAATTTTAAATGCAATAGGTTATCCCTGGGAGGCACTCCATTCTTCTCTAGTTTTTTCTTTTTTTTTTAAGATTTTATTTATTTATTTATTTGAGAGAGAGAGAGAGAGAGTGCAAGCAGGGAAGGGGGAGAAGAGGATAAGGGAGAGGATCTCAAGCAGACTCCATGCTGAGAATGGACCCCAACGTGGTGCTCGATCTCATGACCCTGAGATCATGACCTGAGCCGAAACCAAGAGTCAGATGCTTAGCCAACTGAGCTACCCTGGCACCCCCATTCTTCTCTAGTTTTAGATGAAATTATGGGAGAAGGGGCAGAAGAAAGAAATAGAGGAACCACAGGAAGGAAAGATGCGATGAAATCTTTATAAATTAAAAAAATGTATAATTATCTTATTATATTTATATTTAATTGTATTTAATTACAAAGTTAAAAATGTATAATTATATCACTATAATGAGATCTGAAGCAGAGAAGGGGGGAAAAATAGTGACAGCAAAGCTAGGACAAGTGAGAGCTATGTCATCCGAATATCCCAGCTGGATGGCCCAGCTAGCTGAGGCAGTCACATGGGCTGAAGACCCTGTTGGGGCTGCTGACACAACAGAAACCATGTGCCCTCTACATTCGATTATCTCTCTGTGGCTACAGCCACTGTGAATTACCCAAAATGATCTTTTAAAGCCTGCATCAGTTTCCCTCTGAGTAGACACAAGACATTTTGGGGCTCTCCCCACCTCCTCCCTGCTAACTGCTGCTACATATAGCTCGTATGAGCTTAGCGGACACAAAATCATTTCAGTATTTGCAATAAGGTATAATGAGGAAGTCAAATTTGCTACTGCAAAAAACACTTAAATGAATTTTTTTTTTTACACAAGCACAAGTACTATTTAGATTATCCATTGATGTGCATTACCCAGCCCCTGCCTTCTAAGATCCTGCCCTCAGATGGGTAAGAAGAGCTGGCTGACCAGCGTCAGATTTTAATACAATACTAACGATCATGCAAGCACAGAGCTGAATATCAATTTTGCCAATCATTCTCAGGTCAGATTTATCTCGCATTTTCAGCATGTCTAAGAAATGCATCTAGGATGACCACAACACCAGGAAAAAAAAAATCTGCAAACCTACAGCAGTCTAGTCTAGGTCACTGGCTGCTGCGAGTTACTCACATTTGTAGCTTATGTATAAAATGTGAGGCCCCCTTCATGGTTTCCCAGAGAAGTGACACCACGGGCATGTCTGGCACAATCTGCTAAGTCAAACCAAATCTCCAGCAAGGAAGACGGTGCACGACTAGAGAGGGAGGAGTAAGTCAGAAAGACTCCAGCTGAACCAGCTCAATCAATGAAGTCAATATAATATGAAACGTACTCTGACTGAATGGTATCTCCCGAACGCAGGCAGGAAGTCAGGAAAGTGTCTGTCCTGCCCACAGTAGGGTTCCATCCGTGGGATGTGATCATCACACCCGACCAGACTGGCTCTTGCTGGGCCCTTACCTGCTTCCTCACGGTTGAGCTACGCCTGCAGTTGACCCCGCCAAATCAGAGAGAACCGAACCGGCACCAGGAGAAAAAAGAGAAAATGGGATTAAAAACAATCTGTGTGTTAGTTAATGAAGCAAGATGCATTATTCAGCTCAGTCCCAGAACCAGCTAAGAGACTTGCTAAGTTACTTTCCGAATAAAGCCCAATGAAGCTCTTTCAGAGCACAGAGGTCTCTGTACTTACTATCTGCAACCATTCAAAACTAGAGTAGGAAGGAACTGGTTCAACGGGCAGTAAAATGTACCTGCGTTAGACAATAAGATCATCTCTGTTTGCAGGAGACACAAGGAAACGCTAAAGGAAGCTACAGTTTTCTTTCTCTTAGAGATCCTTGGGGAGCAATTTTCCTAGAGTTTAGAGGACAGAGCAGCCAGACTGGAAGGAACCATGGCAGTCCTTCAGGTGAATGCCTTGCAAGCTCAGACGCCTCTTCTCCAAGGGACTTGGACTTAGACACAATCCCCCAAGCAAGGAGAGCAGCGCTCCCCCGCGTTTGGTGACATGAAGGCCCAGAGCCTGGCTGCCGGGCTCCCTCTGCCCCTTCCACCAGGCCGCTCCTGAGGAACCTCTCTGGAATCCTAGAGCTCCTCAGATCTAGTAGAATGCTCTTTCTTGTCTTATAGGTGAGGAAACTGGAGTTCGAAGGAGGGAAAAGAGCAGCCCAAGGCCACACAGCATAAGGGAATTCAACTTAGCTTTTTTTTTACTCCCATAGAGCTTTCCACAGATATGGGACTTCAGGTGAACTTACAGGAAGACTCTATCACCAAGAAGATATATATGCCACGGAATTCCATTATCCTGGTTCCCTCCAGTCAACAAGACTGGTATATTAACGGGATCTTTACTGTAATCCACAATGATAAAACGATGAAAGCCAAATGAAGCTATTTCTAAATAATGAGCCTATAATTGTAAATGGCTTCATGATTATTGTGTGTGTGTTGGCAGATAGAAGTGGTTGATATAATGGGCTAACCCAGGGTCTCCAAGGAGTCCAGCCCATTAAAGCTCTTTCCCCAGTTAAATCAGCACATTTTTAGGCATCTGAGAACTGTTGGCTGGATGAATGCCTTGCTCTCCGCCAGCTCACGAGTGTTCTCATAGCAGCTACATGACTGGGAGGGAAAATATTTGGCTGGGGTCGGGGAGGGAAGGGGCGGTGGGGAAAGACTGGGAGGGTTGCATACTTGTACATCAGGCAAGGATTTCTACCAATGTTGTTTGGCAAGTCAGTGCAATGTAGTATTTCATTATCCAGCAACAGTCCCTAATGAGGGGCTGTCATCTTTCCATGCAGAAAATCTCAGATCAAATGCTATCTTCTGATCTTCCTTCTCTGGGTCAGACTTCCCCAAAACCACGTGCTAAAGTCTAGCAGCTAAGGGTAGGTTACCAGGATCCTCCAGAGTCGAACACTTCTTTTCCTTGCAAACCCAATGGCTTTGGGGAGTTTCTGAAATTACTTCTGCAAATGATAACTCCCTTCATCCCGTTCTGCTCAGCTCTCTCCCCAAGTCACAGAAGACCCCATTTCCATCTGAGGATAGATGGGTTCGGCTAAGCAAAGGGAAGGAAGCAACCCCTGCCCTAGTCCCTTCCTTTGCAGTCACCCAAGGCCTTCATGCTTCAACTCCTCGGCTCTTTCCCAGCCAGGGACTGCTCTACCCCACGGGCCTCTCTTCATCCCTTCCCAGGGCTGTCCCGGGCCACACCTACCTGGCCAGACTGCAGTCTGTCCGCTGACCTGTTGGAAAGACAAGGCAAAAAGCTCATGTGGAAGCAGAAGGGGTGGGAGAGGAAGGGTTATTCCCAGGGGTTACCTGAAATGCCCTCCCGTCTCCCTAGAAAGCCGCTAGCATCACGGCGCTAGCAAAAAAGAAGAGAAACGCCCAGAGCCTCTTCCTGGGCAGGTGCTGTTTCTAATGCTTGTTCCCAGGGCTACCTATATGTCCCTAAAGCTTAGGTGTGCCGACCCTGCTTCCCAAAGGGAAAACAGGGGTGGCTTTAGGGGAACAATAGCAAGGCGGGTCATGCTTTAGAGAACAAAGTACCAGAAACCTTCCCAGAGGTGAAATCCAGCTTCTCTTCTGTGTATGTAGGTGTGTGTGTGTGGTGAGGGAGGGAGGGAGGGATGAGCTTGTTTGCTCCAGAGTAATGAAAACACACACACACACACACACACACACACACACGGTAAGGGCGGCAGGGGAAGAAGGAAGCAAGAATTGTTTGCAGGGAAGAGGGAGAAGATAAGGACGTTCTAGTTTTAGATTCCTATGAAATTCTCTTAGGTTGGGCTGGGGTGACAAGGGAGAAATGAGATTTAATTGCTATCAAACTGTGGTTCTCAATCCAATAGCAGGCCCTAATATTAAGTTTAATGGGTCACAGCCAGTTTTAAAAAATGGAAAATCTTAAAGTTCCTAAGAATTCTTATGTTTCTAAAAAAATACATATGCATGTGTACATCGGCCATGATGTGATCTATCTGTTTTCTTTGGATCCACAGTTAACCAAGCATGGTCTGTATTAGATAAACCAGGGGCAACGCAAGCAGGTGCTGAGCTGGGGACGAGATCATCCCCCACAGGCCTCATCCAAGCTCCTGGAAAAACAACTCCAAGGACCGGGGGAGGGCAGGGCTTTTTCCTTGCCTTTAAAGGTTGCTAATTGTTGATTACACTTCAGCTCATCCTGAGCAACATCCTCCCCCTCCCCTAACAGCCTCTCATTACTAAAGGCTCAGCTTTCATCTGCAAAAATATTATTCTGAGCCATTATTTTCAACATCTGTCCCATTTCCATTCTGGAATATTCATACACATCAATTATCCCTCTGTGGCAAGAATAAGGGGCTCTTGCATTATGGTGATAAATACATTCAGGAGGCAGGGACATGATGACTTGCACACAGGAAGATCTGCAGCTATTTCTTTCCTTATTGCTAGAACTTGTCATCTTTAGATGAAGGCAATTTGCAGCACTAATGAATGGTCACCAACCTTTGCCCCTCCACAGTAGCAAATCTGGTACATGTTTGTGTGTGTGCAAACCCATTCACACTCACACACACACACACACACACACACAGACAGACATACTCCCAAGGCTCTGCTCCCCATCTCACTTATGGGCTATGCTTATATTATTTTAGAAAAAAGAAAAAATCATGGTTATAACTTGCTTCAAATAGTTCTGGGCTTTCTTTCCTCTGATTCCCTATGAAGCGATCTGATAACCCAAGAGTAAAGATTTTCTATAAGCAAAGCTGGGCTCTCAATGCCCAAACCTGTTCAGCCTGAGTCTCTTGGGTGGTGGGGAGGAAAGAGAACAGAAGTTACCTAACAGGCATTCTTCACATAAAAGAAAATGCCTTTACAATCACAAGATCAAAGATATCATAGATAAAAAGAATTCAGCATCTGGGGGAACCATCCAGCGCAGGAAGAGCATGGGACGGGACGAGCGGGTGGGAGGCTCTGGTATGAAAAGTGTGGCTCTCATTCCTGACGCCAATGAGCCAACAAGTACCGCCATGCTTTTCTACACTCTGCAGTTCGTCTGAAAAGCGCTCAAGAGTTTGTTTTAAAATGTGAGCCTTCTCTGCAGGTTTGCCTTTCACCAGTGTTACCTCCTGGCCCCATCTTGGAGTGAAGAGATGAGCAGGGCAGGGAGGCGGGGCCAGGCATTCAGAGGCATCCCCAACCTGGGAATCCCATTAATCACAGGACGCTGAGAGCTAGGCAGGACCCGGGCAGGGTGCCCAAAACCCCAGGGAAGTTTCTCTTTCAACCTTCGCCTTCTGTTTGACAGCTGAGAAGAGAAAGTCCAGAGTGCCAGTCCAGTTCTCTGCTTTGCTACTTTCCAGGGTCTGGTGAAAATCATCCCTGATTCATGGACGAGACAGGCCATTCAGTACCATGGCCTCAGCATGGCCACGGCAGAGAGCGCTGCCACGGAGCATCAGGACGCTCCGAAACAGAAAGAAAGCGATGCTTTAACCTGATGCTACAGGAGGCAGCAGTCTGTGGGTCAGGCCTGCCTCTGAGAAGCTGCTCCCCTCCTCAGACCCGCTGCTATCTCGGCTCGCTGGCCCTGCCTGCTGGCTGCTACCTCCGTCCCGCCTCAGAGGAGCTGAGAGTTTTAACAAAGTGTCTGGAGAGTAAGGGATCCATCGGCTCCTTTATCCCAGTCATGGCAGAGGAGGGGGACAGGGTGGAGAGCAGCCTCACTCCATTTAAACAAATAGATGATGCACATTAGCGCTTCATTAAGCACTGGTCTTCTCCCATTACTCAAGCAGTCATTTGGGGCGGTGAGCTTCACATCAAACAGGCTAGGAAAAGAAATGCATTCATATAACAAGATCAGGCCCATGGGGCTCAGGATGGAGGCTCAGCCATGTAGGTCAGGGCTTGGCCTTCCCCTCATTGCCAAACCTCCAGCAGAATGCCGACACTCACTTTCTCCCAGGGTTTTCTGGAGAAGGTCGTGCTTGGCTTGTAGCTTGGTGATGAGGTTCCTGCCTTCCAGGTACTCCTTCATTTTCTGTAAGGGAGGAAGAGAAAGAGCAATCAGACTCCTGAAGAAGAAGTAGAAGAAGGAAAAAAATCACAGATGCTCAGCTGTACAATTCCCTTTTTGTAAGAGGGCATTTGGTTTCTGACCCAATTTCTACTAGGTGCCTTTTTTTTTCTTTTTTTCCTTTTTTTTTTTTTTTTAATTTACTCATGAGAGTCAGAGAGAGAGAGAGAGGCAAAGGCAGAGGGAGAAGCAGGCTCCCCGCCTAGCAGGGAGCCTGATGTGGGGCTCGATCCCAGGACCATGACCCGAGCCGAAGGCAGACGCTTAACCATATGAGCCACCCAGGTGCCCCAGGTGCCTTTTTTTTTTCTTTATTTCTACTTGGGCCCTGAGCATCTGGACAGCTGCTGATTTCCGTGGTGGATGAGTAGGCTGCTCTGTGTTCTCCTGGGAGCTAGCTCCACATTGGCTAGCTCTGTCTCTTAGAGCCCCTCATCCATCTCTTTCAGTTCCACTGAAGAAGAACAGGGGGGCAGGGGTGGAGTGGATGGACTGGTGGAGCCCAGATCCTCTTGGTGTGAAGACACACACCTGCCACTTGTCACCTCCACTGACATCCAGCTGCACCCTGGCCCCTCCCAGGGTGTATTCCAACACTTAGCAAGGCCAACGGCAGACTCAGCCCCTGCCTAAGCTGCAACAGAGCATGCACAGCATCTTCATCTGAGCCGTCTCTTAATCAGCTCCTTCCTCTCTTCTGCCGGGAGTCTTGGTGGAGAGCTTTGGATTTCTGAGCTTTCAGAGAGAGGGGCTGCTGTCCCCCACCTGCATATGCAACTGCTCAACATAATGGCAGTTCTCAACACGAGATGAGGTTATGGAAATGTGCTCCCATCTGTTCTACCAGTCAAAATACGATTGCAGTGCTTTGCCTTTTCTGATCTGACCTCTCTCAACCCTTGCCTGCCCAGGGAGAGGCCCGATTTCCCTGGACAATTCATCAAATCTTCAAAACAACCCTACGAACTCTGATTATCACTGTCCCCATTTTACGGATGAGGGCACCAAGATTGGGGGAGATTAAACAGGTTGCTCAAGGTCAAACAGTGAGTGAGCGGTGGAGTCAGTATCCGGACATAGGTCGTTTGACAATTTGGTGCATGCACTCAACCATCATGGTGGCACGCTCCATCCATTAGGGTGCACGGCAGAGAGAGAAGCAGAACAAAACTTCAGGGTATCAACTGTTTATACACTCGGGGCAATTCAAGAGTTTTCAGAGGCCCTTAGCACATACTGTGCACGTGACTTGCACAGTAACTCTGCAGAGCACATTAGGGAAGACATCGTTGGTTGCTTGTTACAGATGAGAAGATGATCTTGGGAGAGGGGGCTGAACTGCAGATCGCTGCCAGCTAGGAAGTGGGAGTGCCAGGCCTTTGGAGCCTTAACCTGGTGTCTTTCTACAATACCCTGCAGCCATTCATGGGGACCACCATTTGCCTTGGTTGTCTCCTGCTGCAATGGTTCATCTGCTGGGTCGGGGGTCATCTGCCCACATCTAAACTCAGAGGCAAATCGGCAGTGTTTCCCTGGGTATGATCTGTGACTCACTGACATAGTGGATGAGGCAAAGTGGATAAAACATTTTAAATTGTAATACTTCTGTCCTTCTTTCGATGTATGAAGCAAAAAGTATAATTATACATCAAGCCTCCAATTTTATGGCTATTACCACTTAGGATGAAGGCCGAAAAAAAAGCGTGAAAAAATGTGAGTTACTTTTAGTCTGTACCTTTCTGCACAGTGTAAACTTTTAACCAAGAGTGTGTATTTCTTCTCTCTCTCTCTCATGTAAAAACGAAGAAAAAATCTGCTTTCTCTGGGATGCACATCCTGGCCTTCCCATGCTCCCCCAGATGCCTCTGCGTGTCCCTCTGCAAATTTCACACAGCCCTGGCACAGACGGTTTGAGTCGTGTGTCTTTCTCTCCAGACTGCCTCTTCCCTAAGGTCAGAGTCATTATTCTTTGCATCCCTGATGCTTAGTACCCTGCCCAGCAGACATGCTTGAGGAATGAGTAAAGAAATGAACAGCCTCACTCTCCTCTGACAGAACCTTCCTCGGTGGTCACAATCCAAGCCCCCCAGTGTACCCCTACTCTCTCCATTAAGTCTAAAGCAAACAAAAACAAACCCTATACCAAATCATTTCTGTTGCTTTAGTCCTGACCTGTTCCCTCTGCTCCTTTGAGCCTCTGCATGAGAACATCTGCATGACAACAGGCTCCCTTGTCACCCTCCCCTTTCCATCTGCTCCAGCTGCCCGCTCACCTGCTGTCAGTCTTCCCTGGGTGATGCCTAATCCCCAACCAATGCCTAATTGTGGGCTGGGAACAGCACTGCAGGGCCCAGAGGTGAAAAACCTGCAGGAAACATCTACTGCTAACATCTGAACCCTCAAAGGCCCCTCTTTGGAAGGTTGTCCCAAAAGACTCTAAAGGTTTCCTAACGAGGAAAAAAAAACCTCACCAAAAAACTCTAACCCTTAAGACCAGACCAGACTCCTCAGAAAACAGCCAAAATTCTCAAAGGAAATGGATGCAAATTCCTTCCTCTCACTCATGTTTCTACTTGTGATTCCGGAAATCACCTTTTCATTCATGTCACAGTTCACAAGTTAACTCTGGCTGTCACTTGGTGAACCATTAAAATAAGTAACAATCTGATAAAGACATATGATGGATCACCTTTTCAGGTTCCATGAAATCCTGAAGGATCAAAAACTATGTCGAGGCTGACCTGCATCCCTAACAGTGGAAACAATGGTTGGAAGCTTCCCATCTAGGGAAGCTGGGAGTGGGAGGGAAAAGCCATCCCAGAGTTCCTGGGCACGTTGTCACCTCCCTCTCCCGCCTGTTAGTCAACCCTGGTATGTATGAGACAGAAGCTGGGAGAAACGACCTGGCCTTTACTGGCAGAAGACTTCAGATGCTGATGGGACACACAGAGAAAGGAGCAGAGGCAGCTGAAGGGAAGGAAGGCTTAAGTGGCTTTCTGATGACTTGTGGAGCCCAGCCGGCCATGAAAAGAACAGTTTATGTGTTATCTCCAAATCCCTACCTTGGTCAATTAAGGGTCACTTTCCTCATTTAAAGCATGTTCTGATACAGGTAATTCATTTCTTTCACTCCTTTCCCTGCACCTTGCTCTCCTCCCAAACATCCAAAAGTCAAGTCACCAACCTTGAGTTGTCATCGGGGGAGAAGAGAAAGGGCAGGATTCTATTTTAGATCACCAAACTAAAAAACCAAGCTCCTAATACACAGTCTGACCAGAGCCATTCCCCTACCTCCACATTTTACACTCAATATTATGAAAACTGAGAATTTCTTCAAAAAGTAGAAGGGAGGGGGCGCGTGGGGGGCTCAGTCATTAAGCATCTGCCTTCGGCTCAGGTCATGATCCCAGGATCCCATGATCCCGGGATCCTGGCTCAGGTCATGATCCCATGATCCCGGGATCCTGGGATCCCCGCATCGGGCTCCCTGCTCAGCGGAAAGCCTGCTTCTCCCTCTCCCACTCCCCCTGCTTGTGTTCCCTCTCTCGCTGTCTTTCTCTGTCAAATAAATAAATAAAAATCCTTAAAAAAAAAAAAAAGTAGGAAGGGAGGCAAAGAGTCTATGGGGTGGTCTTGTTTTGTTTGCCTCTGTGAGCCTTCAATTCCATTTTTATGATCTCATTAATTTATTTCTTAATAATTCCTAACTGGTTATTAACTGTTGGCAATGAATTTTATTTATTGAAAAGTATTAATGTTACATTTTTCTCTCAGGGTCCTTGTCCCTGACAGACATTTCTGTTGCAGCAAAATGAAAGAGTCTTAGTTGAGATATTGTAGTCCTATCGCTTACCTTGGGCAAGTCACTTACCCCCCTCTGAAAAACAGGGATAATAATGTCTTTTTCCCAAGGTTGTTAGCAGATGAAACAGGATAACGAGCATGACCATGATTATAGCATGCAGTCCAGCCAATGAGCAGGTAGTCAAGAATATTCCTTGTACCTGAATCACCCGCTCAGATAACCTAAAAAACCTAAAAACACAACTTCCCTAAACCTCTTTGCTTTATGCTAATATATAAGACAACTGAATCAAAACAGGTTTCTGGCCTTTAAAAAAAAAAAAAAGTAAGGCAACAAGAATGCTTTTCCAATGTAATTTAAAATACCTCTTCCCTTTAATACCATGGCAGTGTAAAACTCATGGACCTTGTTTATGCCTTGGATTTTTTTTTTTAAATATTATTTATTTCTTTGAGAGGCAGAGAGCACGAGCAGGGAAGAGACGGAGAAGCAGACTCCCCACTGAGCAAGGAGCCCGAAGTGGGATTTGATCCCAGGACCCCGGGATCATGACCTGAGCCGAAGGCAGATGCTTAACTGTCTGAGCCACCCAGGCGCCCCTATGCCTTGGATTTAATCTGTATGAACTGAAGGCTACAAAGGGGTGCGGCGGGGGGGAGGAGGGAGCCGTGTCTAGCCAGCCCCATGCACAGAGACAAACGAATGTCATTCTGGGGTGGTTGCTTCCCCACCTCCAGGCACACTGACCTTCCTCTCCTCTTCTCAATTTGTAAAGCAGGAAACAGCTGTCAGACAGAGTATGTGATAGAGCAGACCTGCAACAGGCAGCCATCTCCCTCTTTAACTGACAGGGTAGGGGCTCAGTAGGTACCTACTTAGCACACGTTTCCTGAGTGCCTGTAGGAAAAGACCAAGATAAAAAAAAAGATCTTGGACCACACCAAATCTAGGTCTAGGGCACTGCCCCAATGGCCAAGGTGCCATCTTCTCCCCTATGTTCTTACCAATTCTGCGCCCAAGGATTCAGGCAATTTATTTTATCAGCCATGACCTTTAACTCCTTCTTCACTCCAACCCCCATACAGGGAAATACTTAGGAGAAATGCCAGCCTTATAAGGTTTTGACAATCCTTGGCTAAACAAAGGAGCATGACTTCCCACGAGCTGGGAATTGGTTAAATAAATGATGGTACATCCATTCATACGACGGAATTCTGTGCAGCGATTTAAAAAGGAGGCAGACCTCTTTGGACTAATATGAAAACAATTCACTGAAAAAAGCAAAGTGAAGAATAGCATGAGTGGTCTACTTCTATTTATACTTCTCTTTATTTGATTTCATTATATTTCTAATGTAATTCTATCGCATTAAAGGATAAGTCGGTGGTTGTCTACACATAGAATATCTCTGGAAGAACACAGAAGAAACTGGTTTCAATCCCTGGCAGAGGGGAGAGGAAGTGAGGGTCAGAGAAGGGGGGAAGCATGACTTATTCTGTATGCTCTTTTGAACTCTTTGCATCTTTTAAAAAAAAAAAAATTTTTTTTTTTAACAATCACAGTTAAAAAAAAAAGCAATGGGATAAAAAGTAGACACTGCTGGATCATGTGTTATAAAAGATAAGTGATGCAAACCCCAGGAGATCAGGAAACACTGCCTCACTTAGGGCAAAAGAGAGGAGAAAGCCAATGATCTGAGACCAGGTGACCTGCGTTACAGTTTTATTTATTTACCTATTTAGAGAGCATGTGTGAGCCGGGGCAGGGCAGCCAGTGGTGCAGAGGGAGAGAGAGAATCCTAAGGACGCTCCACACCCTGCGCGGAGCCCATCAAGGGGCCCGATCTCGTCACCCTAAGATCATGAGCTGAGCCAAAATCAAGAGTCACTTTGTATCGATGTCATCTGGGCAGGTCAATCTGATGACAGCCGAGAACGGCTAGACAGCTTTCTAGCAGCCCTCTGGGTTGCTAGGCACACTACCTACAAGTCAAAGCCATTGTAAGGGACCTCTTCCCAACTTTCCAAGAGAAGGGAGCTTCCAGGATGCGCTACTCTGATGTTTTTGAAGGACACAGAAAAAACCAGGGGCGACGTCTGTGGAGACAACAGACCAGGAAAAGCACACCTGCAGTTCTGTGGGCTTCGTATGGTTTGGCAAGCACAGGCAGTCATGCTAATGCGCATGCTCCCCTTTTCTGAAATGTCCGATTCACCACCCCCAAGAAGGCCTCTTATCATGAAATGAATTATTTGATGCATTCCCCGCACCAGTCACGAACATGATGAATTCTCTTATACATCGAATACTACAGAAGCCCAGACAAAAAACGTTCCTGTTGGCTATGGAAATTTGCACACAATTTTGGTAAGTAGCACTCCAGCCATAAAAGATAGGAAGTGGGCTAGGGGTGAAAGGGTGGGCAGGATTTGAGAGGTCACCGGTTTGAATATGGTCATCCCTGCTCTTACTAAAGGTCAACTTGCATACACATGGTCATTGCTTCACTGAAAGCCAGAAAGTAATTCTGACGGTCTCAAATACAGACTTTTATGTCAAAATTTCTTATTTAATAAAAAATGGAAATCTTCTGCAATGTAATGAGATTGGGTCATTAAGTAGTGTTATATCTAAGCAGTGCAGACAGACCAGCCAAACAATCCTATTATTAAAAGCCTCTAGAGTGTTCAACAACCTCCCGAGATAAGAAAGCTTGGGGTGGCGAGACAGCCCTCATGATAGACAAGAAGTCCTCGTTCTGTCTAGCCGGGGCTTCGCATGCCTTTATGCTTTGCAGAGATTACTCTTTCCTCAAGGAATGCCATTCTCTACTTGATTCACTGCCTGGCTCACTCATCCCTCAAGGTCAAGCACAAAAGTCACTTTGTATGTGATGTTTCACCAACTCCACCCATCTTGGCCACCATTCACGTGCGTGTGCATGTATGCACCGAAAATTTTTCATACTTATTTTTTTGATTGCAAAAATCAATCTACTGTAATGTTTAGAAACATACAAAGTGAAAAAGGAAGTTCTCCCTTCGGATGCCTAATCCCATCATTCCCCGCTTCACTCCACACTCCCGGCATTCCCAGCTTTAGCATCGTGCCTGGCACATAGAAGATCCTTGATAAGTTATTGATGAGTAATTCAATAATGATTAATGAATATGTTAATAATGACTGTAGTGACAATAAATTTTCAGCACTTATTGAGCACTAACTACAAACCAGGCAGTGTGCTAAATATTTTACAAAAAAGGATGAATGGGCCAAAATATCATTCCGTTATTTCTCTGTGCAGATTTTAGTATTTCACTCATAAATATACTTAACGTTATGATGAAATGAATTGGAAAAATATTATCACTTGTTAAATGAAAGCAAATTATAAAATAATATGCACAGCCAATATCCCACTTTTTGTAATACATTTTAAATACATATTCACATAGATGTTTGTGTGTGCAGAGAAAAAAAAAACAGGAAGGGAATACATTAACACTCTTATCTCAAGGTAGTGCTATTGTGGATGATTCTTATTTTTTTCCTTTTTGTTTCTAAATTTATATCATATGCATGTTTTGCTTCACATAACAAGAAAAAAGTTATTTTAAAAGAATAATACTGTTAAATCATTCCTTTTCAACAGCCTTCTTCAGGATTAAAAAAAAAATGTGAAAAATTCTTAGCTTAAGTAAAAAAAACGGATTTCTTTTTTTAGGGAAGATAGCAAATCACTAGTGTTCTTAATGGAGAAAGGGCAGTGTTCAAAGAAGAATTAAACAAATTGTTCCAGTTGGAGGAAAAATTCAATTTACTGCATGCAGACTGTGTTTCTTGACTGAAAAACAAGTTAATCCCTCTCATTCAGAATCAGGATGCATATTCACTAGCTATATTTCATCTCACATCTGCAAATTTAATTTCTCCTTTCTTGGTTGTCAGAAGATGAGAAAATAAATTTTAGTCCATCAACGAATCCTACTTGGCAAGCTCAAAATAACTTAATTATTAAAAAGCAGCACCAAAGACCAGTCAGCAACCTTCCCAAGGACTGTTAACACAACTTGAAAAAAAATTGGGTCCGTTTGTCTAACAGAAGAGTGGGAGATACATGGATAAGGAAATACAGTGTTTTGGAATTCTCTGCAAACCACTGACCCTGCACGTTACCTGTCCTTTTGAATTTTAGTCATAATTATGAAAGATAGCTTCCCATCAGCAAAAACTATAAAAAAATGTCATTGCATCACCTAGCAGAGATTATCCACTTTAGAAATAAGATGGGTGTTAGCCAGAATATTTGGATGTAGTTCCCAAGAACTAAGAAATAAAGATCTCCTTTCGTGACCCCCCTATGGCTGAGAAGGAAATGTTCCAACAGAAGCCTACTAGATGCTTAACAAAAATTCTTAAAAAAAAAAAAGTCTTCTGGGGGAAGGAAAAAAAGAAAATTCCTTTTCTTCCTAGCAGTGTACATGGGAGCACCCTTCTCTTGGGGGTCCCTGTTAGACACATACAACTTAGAGATATCTGTGTCTTAATTGAAGTTGAGGAATGGTCTCCGAATATGCCCAGATCCAAATCAAGATATTCAAAGACTGCGCTTCCAACATTTGACAAGGGCTCCAGGTTCCAAGTCTCCCTGTGGGCTGCAGGGGTTCCTCCAGAGCCACTGAGCCCCCCTCACCGTGAAATAGAACTGCTCCGTCTCTTGCTGGTTGGCTCTCCTCTTAGCGATGCTGGGCTTGCTCATGAAGGTTTCTGAGACTGTGGACTTGACGGATTCCATAGAGTTGCTGTACTGGAAGCAGTCGGACACATCAAAATCCTCAACAGTCACAATGTCCTGGATGGTCTGCAGAGTGGCTTCCATCGTCTTCTTTACCTGCCACGACAAGAGCCAATATAACGCGTGAGGGGCAGGCTGCAGAGGGGCAGGTGATGGAGAAGCTGGGAGGAGTGGGAGAGGAGTGGCTGCCAGGGACCGGGGGCTGCTGTCAGAAGAGGCAGCTCTGCTCCCCATCGGACGGTGCTGAGTGACTGACGTGGCCATCACATGGACTCTGTTTTACAGTGCTCCTCTCTCCAGGGAGGACCTCAAAACCACCCCCCTCTTCATGCTAGGTATTTGACCCAGCTCTTTTTTTTTTTTTTTAAAGATTTATTTATTTATTTGAGAGAGCGAGAATGAGAGAGAGTACATGAGAGGGGGGAGGGTCAGAGGGAGAAGCAGACTCCCTGCCGAGCAGGGAGCCCGATGCGGGACTCGATCCCGGGACTCCAGGATCATGACCTGAGCCGAAGGCAGTTGCTTAACCAACTGAACCACCCAGGCGCCCTGACCCAGCTCTTATATTTAGTGTTGACTTTTTAAGTTTAGTATTAGCTCTGGGCTATAAGGGAAGTGCTAATGGAGAGAATAAAACAAATCCAAACCAACCTCATGATGTAAAGAGCTAGTTAAAATGTGAGAGGGGCCTGCCATGCCCCGCGCTCTGTTTCATGACCTTCAGCATATCAGTGGATTTGCTCCTCCATTCGCAAACGAAGGGGCCCCACCCCCAGTCCTTCCTGATCTTCCCGGGAAAAGTAAGACTGACTGAGATGCCAAGGAAGAAATCCCGTGAGCACAAAAGAAAGAAGCTGGATGATTAATCGTGCTGCCCTTTTGAACTAGTTGTTAAAAGCAAGGACACTGGGCCCAGAAGAAAGCCCCCCTTTTCTAAGAGGATGGAGATGTTTTAAGTGTCAAAGTCAAAGGCCTCTGTTTGTCTGAAAATGCTGGAAAAAGCCAGGCATGAGGGGGTGGCTCCAGAGACACAATATTGTTCACACAGCTGCCAAGTGCCATTTTGATTAAATGTGTGTAGAGGGGCAAGAAAAAAAGCATTTGCAAAAGCTCAAAATAGAGCTCAACCTTTGGCAATGCAAGAGCAACTTCCTGGAGTTCAAGGGCAGGATGTAGCAGAGGGGGAAAATCCAAGGCTACGTTTGGCTAGGAAATGTTTGTGGCAGCCCGGACGTTCTCTGCATGCTCCTTCCACCTGCTCCCAGAGGGGCAGCAAGAAAGAGGTTCAACAGGGAAACGCGGAGGGGGCCTCCAAGTCTCCTAAGCAGGAAACTCACCTCCTCGTTCTCGATCTTCAGAGTGGAGAGGCGAGACTGCAGTTGCTGGCATCTCTGCACCAGCTCGCTCTGCACAGGCTGCTGGGCACAGAGCTGGGAAGCCTGCCGAAAGAAAGCAACACCGGGTCAGGAAGAGGACATGGTTCTTCTGGTGGTTCCAGAGTCCCACTACTACTAATAAAAGTCCTCATGTTCAAGCTGTAAGCCTCACAGTTTCCATGTGCAAACAAAAATCCAAAGGCAGCGTGTGTGAACCTCTTCTGGGACCAAACAGCACAAGGAGGGAATGAGAAGTGGGACCTGTTTGGAAAGACCAGATCCCTCCGTGTGGGGCCCATCCCCAGGCTGGCGCCCGGCAGGCTCTGCGGCTCCGCAGAAGCCAGCGTTAGGCCAGAGCAGGGTGCCTCGGGCAGCCCCAGCTCCACCTACACAATGCTTTGGCAGAGAGGATTTCCTGCTAGAAGTCCGAGTGGCCACCTCTCCGGCCCCTCCTTCACCCTACTCCGTGCACCAGAGTGAAAGCAGGAGAGAAGTGGGTCAGGAGGCTAGCTTGCCGCGCCGGCAGCCAGCGTGTTTATAAATCTGGGTCACGCATGAGAAGTCTGACTCAACGAGAGAAAGTATAAAGCCAGGAACAAGTCCACGGGCTGTGCTGGAGGGCTCCAGAGGGCATAGAATCTGGTGGAACTTGGCACTTTCAAAGAGCCATCGTTTTGCCCCAGGTTTGCACCAGATCTGTGTGGGCAAGGAGTCTGCCCTGCCCCTAAGGACTGCCGTCGATAAGCTTTTCCCTCTGGGAAAAGATGCCTGAGCCAGTCTCCCGACAGGGGCATGGCTATGGAATGGGCAGGAGGTGACCCACAGTCCCCAGGCTGGCAGATGAGGAGGGAGGGCCCACGTGGAGGCAGCTCCTGTCACCTTGCCACCATGTGTCCCTCAGCCTCCTGTCTGCAGAGAGACATCTGGACAGAACTGGCCTCCTTCTTCCTCAGCAATGAGTGGGCACATTCACATGCCCACAGACCATTCTCTTGCTTGGAAGACAAAACCTCTCTTCAAATGGAGGGGGCTGGGACTTGACCTTTTCCTCCATTGGCTTTCAAGCTCCCAACCAACTTGACCTCCTCCCCCAGCTGAGGGGCTGGCCTGAGCCAGCTCTCAGATCTGAAGAGAGCTGACTTCACTCTGGCTCTTGGATAAGCAGACACAATGGAGAAAGCTCAGTGGCCAGGATGGGTGAGAGCCAAGAGTGAAACTCTCTGGCTGCCTGATGTCACTGGTCAGGCATCCAGAGCTCCACAAGCCTCTGGGGGCACCAAGGGTAGAGCCAAGCACCTCCTCCTAGTACATCTGAGAGTGCTTGGCATCAACTCATGTGCTGAGCGCCCCAGAACACCAGTGAGTGTGGGGCCTTGGCCAATTTCAGGGCTTCCGGTCAAAATGCCACCCGAGCCTTGGCCCTAGTTCAAGGACTTCCAGGCAGCCCTCTCTTGTTGCCTCCACAGTCTATAGACAGCCCACACTGGTGGGGACAGACTGGCTGCGGGGACCAAGAAAAACTCGCCTTCTCATCTCTTTTCATTTTCTACTCCTAGGAAGGCTGGGCTGGAATGCAGAACCTTTGCATGGGGAGCATGCAAGATCTAGGGCTGACCCTGGCCCCTGCCTGGCTCAGCCACTGATCAGCTGTATCACACAAAGGGAGGGCGGAGGTAGAAGAGTGAACTATTGATTTTAAAGTAACCAAGACCTAGCAGGGAGGACTCACAGAGGGAAAATGACCTCCACGCCTGTGCCTTTAAGAAGCAGCAGGGCTGTTGATGCATGCTTTGGCAGAGGTCCTCTACCGGGGTGCAAGGTCATGCATTTCAGCTGTGCTCCGCAGTATGAAACTGAGGCACTGACGGGGCCACGAGAGGCCCGAGCACCCGGCATTTGGGTTCTCCCTTTATGGAGAGAAGCTGCTTGGCTCCGAAGGCAACTCAGTCAACACCAGAAAACGTATCACTCCACTTAGCTGGTGCCCAAGTTGCACCGATTCTTGGGAAGGAATGTCAGTGGCAGCTGGAGAAGGGGACTGGAAGAAAAGTTGGACCAGAAGCCAGGGCAGGTGAGGAATGGGGCTTCCTTGGGGCCTCGGTGACACCCCCCCCCCCCACTCTGACTGCACACACTGCCATTTCACTTCCCCATCTGTTCAGACGCTGACATTTCCTAAGTCACAGAAATGGAAACAAACTGTACATGGTTTGGTTTTCCCTGAGGAGAAGAAAGAAATCATCTCCACATTTTGTCTTTAGGATAGAAATGTCCCCTTTTCCACTGTGGACTATCGATGACAGCAAATCCTCTAGTTACACTGCCAACACTTGTCATTCTGGGACAGGGTTTTCTAAAAAGCATCTGGAGACTAATCCTACTGGAAACACCATTCCCTTGTTGAGAGGACACGGTTGTTTTTCAGTCACCTCACATCCCTTCCTCCTCCTCCTGACAACTTTAGCCTGACTATCCTCTGGGGGAACTTCCCACCCCACAACTCAGGTCATATATTTTGGATGAGGCTCTCCCCAACTCCGGGATGGAGCATGTAACTTAGGCATAAGCCAATCAGCCAACTACAGACACCCAGCCATGATCACTGGCTCAGGGATAAACTCATCAGCCGAACAGAAAGAAGAAGACACAATGAGAATTTTGTGGGGGCTTCTAGGAGGGCAGCAGGTACTCCCTCCACTGGATTTGGACCTACAAGAAGATCAGGCTGGAAATACAGTCACTTTGCCCTGATGGGATGAGAGCCTACCTAGAATAGAGCCCAAGATACAAGATGTGAAGCAGAGAGAGAGAAACAACAACAAAAATCTGAGTCTTTTAAATTCCCACTCCTAAATCCAACCACGCCTGAAAATCCATCTATTTCTATTATGTAAGCCTATACATCCTCCTTCCGAGTTAGCCCAGAGGTTAAAGGGTAGCTCCTACTGACAGGAATAAGGTTCACTCTAATATGCATGCACAACCACCCCAAGTGGAACCAAAAGATTCAGAGTAATGAAAACCAAAGAGCTGCTTGTTTCTCTCACTTTGTTTAGGCCCTTCTCGTTTCAGTCTTGGAGGGGAAAAGTTCAAAAAAGGGCCCCATGTTCCTGTTCCCCAGCCTGGGCAGACAGCATCAGGCCTCGGGGATGACATCTTAGCTCCTTCTTGTCTGTCTTACCCATTCTTTTTTGCTCAATACCCAAGCAAAGCTACCCCTTTTATTGCGATCTTCTAATCTCAAGAGAATAAGATCCTTTAGATCTCTGCCAAGTGACAAAAGATCACATCATTATTGCCCCACTTAGCCCTCCCTCCCCAACAAAAGCCTTGAGTATCTGGGCCCATTTCAGCTCTTCTTCCAGACTCACCATTTGGAGGCCTCCTCCAAATCTTTCCCTCTTGCCATACTGAACTGTTAGTTTTTATACACCTGCTGTTTTTCACCTCCTCTGATCTTGCTGGACCCTCTGGGTGCCCCTCCCTACACATATTTCCACCTCTCTCTCAACCCACCAGACTGGAAGCTCCCTGAGGGCCCTAACCCCCAGTGTCTATGGTGGAGCCCAGCAGACACTCAGTCTCTATTTGCCGAATGAGTGGAATGCTCCTCACCCTCCTGACGGGAAGCCAGCCCCGGGCCTTGCTCTCCCCAGAATAATGTGGCCTTAGTGTAGTGAATCCAGGCACAAGTGAGCTCGAGCCCCTTAGGGAGTGTGGTGATGGGAAGAAGGCCTCACCATGTCCCCCATGTGGGGCTGGAACTCAAACTTCATGGGTGGGCAGAAGACATTGTTGTACATCTCCATGAGGCGCTGCTTGTCACTGGTGGCATCCAGGTTCTCCACAGCATTCTCGATGGCATCCAGACCCTCGTGCTTTGACTGCTCCAGATTCAACTCAGCGGAGAGGAAGGTGCGTAGCGCCCGGTTCAGGCTAGCGTGGTAGCCTAAGTCACAACACTGCTGTGGGACGGAAAAGCCACATGAGCAAACCACAGACAGTCCCAAGGCTTGGCAGAAAGGGAGGTGGCCGCCGGGGCGGCTCTGACCATATCACCGGGACTGGTCGTGAAGCTAGAAGGCTGACATTCTGACTCCCAAGATTCAGGTGAGATTTCTGGTTTCCACTCCCAATTCAATGGAAGACACACCTCAGAGGACTACAGGCTGACTGGGAGGAAGAGGACTCAACGGGACAGAAGGAAAATTATTTCGCCATGCACTGCACAGGGCTATTTAGGAAACAGGAAGAGGGCTGAGGGTTGAAGGGAATCCCCTTCCACTTTAGGGTTTCTCTGCGGATGCCATGATAACAAAATTCGACAATGAAAATATGGCCTGCCACTCCCTGAGGGTCACTGTGGTCAAGTCACTACATGCGAACCAAGCCAGGCCATTTCAGCATTTAAGGTTCACAACTCACACCAGTGTCGCAAGAGCAGTTCATTTACACCAACACTGAACTCCAGCGGGAGAAGAAGAGAGTGGGGAGCAGACCCTATCATCGGTCGTCACCCCCACCAGCTGCTGACGTTGTAGGACAGGCCTTAGCAGCAGACTCGGATTTCTGCACTAAAGCTCCCGCCCGACAAAAATAGCATTTATAAGACCAAAAATTTCTAAGTGTCAGTCTTACTGGAAAAATGCAGATCATGTAAAGGATTCCGATTTTCTAAAGCAAAATTGAAAAAAAAAAAAAAAGTAGAGAGGCAACAGTATAAAAAAAGCACTGGACAGGAAGTCAAGCAGCCTTGGAAAAGCCAGTCCCCAACCCTGAAGCTGTACCCTCGGCTGTAAAATGAACAGATTTGGCCAAGTCAGTGGGTTTTTTTGTTTTTTTGTTTTTTTAAAGATTTTTATTTATTTATTTGACAGAGAGAATGAGAGAGAGAGCACATGAGAGGGGGGAGGGTCAGAGGGAGAAGCAGACTCCCCGATGAGCAGGGAGCCCGATGTGGGACTCAATCCAGGGACTCCAGTATCATGACCTGAGCCGAAGGCAGTCGCCCAACCAGCTGAGCCACCCAGGCGCCCCAAGTCAGTGGTTTTTAAGCTGCGGATCAGAGCTGTGAGGTTCTATGCCGCTGCTCAGGCTGCCCTTGAGAAGGGGGTAAAAGGGCAGCAACCAGTAGGACTTGGAGCCTCTTATCTCTGGTTCAACCAAACCAGCCCTGCTCTTTTATCTACTTAATAGATTGGGATCCTTTTTTTTTTTTTAAGACTTCATTTATTTATTTTTGAGACAGAATGAGAAAGAGGGGGAAAGAAAGAGAGAGAGAGAGAGAGAGTGCGCGAGTGGGGGGAGGGGCAGAGGGAGAAGCAGACTCCCCACTGAGCAGGGAGCCCAACTCAGGACTGGATCCCAGGACCCCAGGATCATGACCTGAGCCGAAGGCAGACACTTAACAGACTGAGCCACCCAGGCGCCCAATAGATTGGGATTCTATGCAAGGTCTGATTTGAAGAAAGAATTCTGCTCGAGAAAAAGTCTGAAAATACTTGGACTAATTATATTGTCTAAGGCCCTCTTCAGCAGTGGCATTCTGTAACTCTACAACAATATTCCCCATCCCTCCCAAAGGACCCCGGGATCCAAATTCCTTGGCCATCCATTATCCCCTCTATTGCTAAAGCAGCTCTGAGGTCCAGAACCTGAGAAGAAACGTCCGAGAAGAATCCATGGATAGAGTCAGACCATGTGCCTGACTGCAGTTTCATTCCATAGGCAGGCATCAAACGGACGTCCCCCAGCCTTTCCCCTCATCCTGTTCACCCCGGGAGCAGCCACGACTGGGGGAGAAAAAGCACGTGATGTGCCTTCTCCTTCTAGCATCTGACAAGGAGCTCAGCGACAGAGCGCCCGTCGGGCTGGGCTCTGGGTCAGTGCCAACAGCGCAGCAGGTGCCTGGAGGCAGGGGAAGAACAGCAGTTACAGCTTGACTAGAGGCGGAGGATGGAAAGACATTCAATTCAGTTGGGAGGGAAGCGCAAATGGAAGCCAGACAAAAGCAGCTGATTGGGAGACTTAGCGTGCAGGGGCCCTTCCTCCTCTGAAAGACGCTGCTGGTCTAGCCAGGCTGCCCTTGAATTTGGAAACCTTCCTGACTAGCTCTGTGCAGACGCTGATGATGAACTGGATGCCTGTGAGTCTGTGAACACAAGGGCCGAGCAAGTGGGGAGCTTTTTAGTGCAGAAGAGAATTAGGGGGAGGCGGGGCGCCCTTCATCACCTTTACATTTTTGGTGACTCCATTCTCTCTACCTCTACCCTGATTCATACCCTTATCCTACATCAGTGCTGTCTGCTTCACCGTCTTCAAAGATAGCTTTTGTTAGGCCACTCCTACTGAAGAACCTACAGAAGCCTTTAGTCTTTTCTAAAGTGAAGTCCACCTTCCGCAGTTTGGGTATTTAAAAATACCTCTATTTTACTAAGTATGCTTACCGTATGCCTGACGCATGCTAAGTGCTTTATTGAATCCTCATAAGAATCCCAGTGAGGCTGGTATTATCTTCATTTCCCAGACTAGAATGGTGAGGCTCCGGGAAGTTAAGCAAGGTCACCAGCCAGAACAAATTCCAATCTGTCTTGCAGTCTGACCATCAACATCATCTCCCTGTGTTCCCTTCCTCAGACTCTTCTGCTCTAACCAAGGACTTGCTCCTGCTTACGGCAGAGTATGGGAGAACAGCAAGCCTCACATCAGCTGCACGACTGTGAATGAGCAATTTAACCTCTCAGCCTCCAATGGGGACAACACCAGCCTCATCGGTTGTCACGAGGCTGATAACAGGCAATGTATTTATCGACATCTGGCACCGTGCGGACAGTTCCACCTCAATCACCAAGATCCCCAGATCCACGGACTTCTGCCCTTTTCCCGGCATTCTCCCTTCTTGACATATTTCCCACTCCTCTCACTTGTTGGAAATGGACCCCATCTTCAAAATCCAGATCAAATTCCCAGCCTCTGGGAAGCCAGCCACCCCGCAACCCTGGCATCTACTGACCTTGGCCTCTACTCAGGACCACACCACACCAGCCCTCACATGACACAGGACACACTCCGTCACTCTGAGACTTGCCATTTCCTATCACCCCAACCAGAAGACAAGTGTCAAAGCGGACCTGGCCAGTGTCATTGCTTCTTTGTATCCCCCACCATGAAGCCTTGCTCAAAATAGGCATTTTATACACACCAGTGGATGGACTGATTGATGCCCAGAGTACAGATTTTAACCTCTCAGGAATCATCCACTTAGACTGAATACCGATCTAAGTCAAATGGGTAGATGTGGCCACCGAAGCCCCTCGTTTCACTCACTCTGTACAGCCTATGGAAGGCCAGGAGCTTTCTCCGGCTGCCTGCTGCCTCATTTATGTTAACTCTTCCGTAGCCCCTCTGTGCCACCGACCCACAGCGTGCCCTCTGGCTCCTCTGTGCCTCCAGCCAACCAGGGAGACTCGGGCTAGGTTGTCCAAAGCCGTAGCTATGTACAGATCTCTGCGAGCACGACGGCCAGAAACTGAGGCCTTAGCAAAGAGGCAATTGCTGGCAAGGGTTAGGGAGATGAGATTTGACTATTTCATCTCTGTTCCCAGGAGAATCCCAGTGAGGAGAGGCAGTGCATTATGCTTCCTCACAATGGGGACAACGTATGCTTTCGGTGGCTTCTGAGGAGTTCCGTGGCCATGCCGAGCTCCCCTGGCCACTTCTGGGTTATATAAATGTTTGATGAAAACTCTCTCAGGGGAAATCAAATTTTTATAAGAATTTAATGATAGCCCATCCAGATGTGTGATGACTTGACTTGACAGCTCATTAACCCTTTACTAGTTCACAGTCCTCACCCAGAGACTCTAGAGAAGGCCCAGAAAAGAAACATGGGTGTTTCATAACATCCACTTCTAGTTCACACAGAAGAGACAAATAAATGCCCTTTAAAAAATTTCATATGAAGGGGCGCCTGGGTGGCTCAGTGGTTAAGCGTCTGCCTTCGGCTCAGGTCACGATCCCAGGGTCCTGGGATCGAGCCCCGCATCTGGCTCCCTGCTCGGCGGGGAGCCTGCTTCTCCCTCTCCCACTCCCCCTGCTTGTGTTCCCTCTCTAGCTGTCTCTAGCTGTCAAATAAATAAATAAAATCTTATAAAAAAATTTCCTATGAAGAAAGCTGCGCTCCTTCGTGTCCAACTTGGGTGCACACGGTGTCATGGAGTCTCTACCCATGTACGGAGTCCTCACAAGCCCCCAGCTATGCATGCGGACAATGCCCTGTTCTTCATTCATCCATCTGCTCCTGGGTTGGGAAAGCCACAGGAGGACGGGGGAGGAAAGCCACATTCCAATGAGCCTACAGTTCTTAGACTCCGTCAAGTCAGCTCAGAGTGTGTTTTTGGCCTGAAGTCAAGGTTTCCCTGGTGCATGTCAGATGCCTCATGTGGGTTTCTACAGTCCAGGTTTAAATCTTCTTCTATCATAAAAGGAAGTCAAAGGCTACTCCCACCTCAGTGTACAGGCATCGACAAAAATAACTTCCTTTCACTTGTCCTCAGTGCCCTCAGCACACACTGCACTCTCATACCACGAGGAAGGAGGCAGCACGGTGCCCGTAACACAGATAGCGACAGACTGTGCAAGATTCATCCCTCGTCTTAAAGCAAGTTCTGGATCCTGTCAAGATCAGAACGCCAAGGTACCCAGGCTCCCCATTCACTCCTGCCCTAACTGTTGGTGTGTCGCCCAGGTGTCCTTTGGGCCATTTTTATTGCCTTGATCATCCAGGAAACTACTGATACATGCACTAGCTGGGTCAACGCTCAGAAACATCACATCGGGCAAAGGCCGGGTACGAAAACTACGTACTGTAAAATCCCAACTTTGTGAAATCCTACAACAGGCAAAACTAATTTATGGTGAAAGAAATCACAACAGTGGTTGCCTTGGGGTGAGGGACTGACTGGGAAGAGAAAAGAGGAACTTTTGGAGGCAATGGAAATATTCTCTATCTTGACAGAGGTGTAATCGGTTATAAGGGTGTTTGAATTTATCATAACGAAACTGTAACACTTAAGTTCAGGCAGTATATATACCTCTGGGCAGTATTAAAAGGCACAACAAGGAAAAAAAAAATCTTGCCTTAGGAAATCACCTTCCTCCTCCTCCTTCTATTCCTTACTTCCTTCAATGAATATACTATGTGCTCAGCTATGTATTAAGCACTGTGTGTATGTTTAAAAAAAAAAAAGAATACCTTAATATATAAAGTTTTTTTTATATATTTAAGTAATCTCTACACCCAACACGGGGCTCGAACTCACAACCCCGAGATTAAGAGTTGCATGCTCTTCCGACTGAGCCAGCCAGGTGCCTCATTTTCTATATTAAGATAAAAAGAAGACTTGGTTCCTGCCTTCATGGAATGTACAGACACTAAGAGACATTTCTCTGTTCTTAGTGCAGTGACTCAAACTTTTTTTGACTTCCAACTCACAGGAAGAAACTCATCTTGTCACACACACATGCACACACCTAACAGTTTCACAAAATAAAACTTAACCTTACTAAGTATGATGTACGGAGATATTTCATTTTCCTTCCTATTCTATTCTGTTCTAGTTCATTCATTGAAAAAAAATAAGTCAAACCCATAAAAGTGATTTCATGACTTCCCCAATGGATCATGACTTATGGTTTGAAGAACGCTGTCCTAGGATCCCCTGGGCTTCCCTTAGCTTTGCAGTTAGCCAGTTACATAGAAATTATCTCTTTGTAGGTCTATGAAAACTTCTAGGGCAAAAATTATTTTATACGTTTTATACCCTTGATGCTAAGCACACAGCCTCATTCCAAATAAATATTTACTTAGCTGCATAATGTTATCAGCTTTAAAAAGAAAAAGAGTAATAAATCTGTCCTCACCTTAAGAAAAACAAAAACAAAACGAACAACAAGCAAAACAAGAGCAACTTTACTATCTGAGTGGCCTGGAAGGCCACCAACCCGGACTCGCTCACAGTAACCTACACCCACATCCTGGCTGGGCGCTAAGGAGGCCGATAGGCTACTTTGTCACCAGACTTCACACCGCATCCCATGAAGATGGGTTCTACACACCTTTCCTCTTCCCCTTCTTCTTTTTAAGTGAGAATAAGGTGCAAAATCGCTTGCTTCTTGGACTGATTTTAAAACACCTATGCACATCTGATGGAGGGTCTATGGATTGCAAAGGTTATGACTGACACAGCAGTGCCCCTCACCCCTGAGGTGAGCATTTTGGCAAAAGGGGCGGGAAAGTTGCCTTGGGGGCAAAAGCAAATGGGAAAGGACAAACCGGAGGAAGAGGTGTGATGGACTGCAGAGTCTAATTTTTTTTTTTTTTTAAACTAAATGTGAGATACATAGCAGAAAAAGAACTGATTCTCTTCCTTGCTGAGAACAGGTGTCTCTCCCAACAGTGAAGAGTCATTCCCCTCACGAGGAGAAAGGATCCTGTTTAAGGCTCTGACCTCCACTGAAGGACAGTGTTGAGATTGGCATCAACACACAAAGAGAAGAAAGCAGAGCCTGAAACAGGCCTCAGGGCTCCCCTTACCCGGTCAGACCATGACACCCAGGGCATGAAGAGGCTGAAATCGACTGAATCTAAAATCCCTGGAACTAGTTTAGAAAAGTTCCCCAAGCATGTGAAGCCAGATTTCAGTACCAAGATCAAGTCCAATTCCTCTGTCTGCAGAGGTGGGGGAGAGGGTTGCACAGCAGAGTTCCAAAACAGGTCAGTGCCGAGCCCCAGATGACCTGAATCTTAGACCAGACCCCAAATGCTATTGTGAAATGTGGCAGGTTCATTCACTGAGAAACCAAGTCAGGCAAGCGTGCCAGGTCTGGCCAGAAGCTCGTAAAGGCCACTGGCTACCTGTGAACAGCTATAGGCAAATATCAGGCCTCAGAGAAGAGACTACCCCAGGTACACCTGAGTCAGCTGGCTCCCGGCCCCCACTCAAGACCGGAGGGAAGGGTGGACCCATGCAGCTACGGTCAGGGCTGGCTCAGAAATTGGGCCAAGTGGGAGTCTGCAGGTGGGAGAGACTACAAGACTCAACTATAAAGTTTGAAGACAAGCTGCAGAAGAAACAAGGCCAAGGCTAACCCATTAAGGCCAAAGACAAAAAGCATATCCCTTGTGCTTAATCCATGCAAAACACATGTGCCTACTCATCTGCTTCTTTCATCATCTTTGTGTCACAGATCAGAAAGCATGGGCCATATGTCAAGGGCATCTAGCCACCTTACTGACCAGGACCCTCAAATGCAGTGTAATTGAGGGCAGGTAATCTTCTTGAGCCCTAGATTCCTAATCTTCAAATTGGAGATAGTAACTCTGATCGAGAGGGTGATAGGATAGTCAAATGAAGCAATACCAAGAGACGTTTAAGTACTATCTAAATATAAGGTACACATTCTAACTCTTAGCTCTTGCCACTCACTTCTATGTGCAAATAGCTGATTCAAGGGAATATTTCCTGGGAGACAGAAGTGCATGGCAATTATGAGCATGGGCTTAAGTAATCAGACCTCGGGACAAATCTTGCCTCGTCTGTCACTTATTAGCTGACTCTGGGTAAGTCATCTAAACTATGAATTTTAAACTGTAAAAATGGAGATAAGGAGTGTCTTCCTCCCAGGACCGTAGTAAGAACTGAGTAAGATGAAGCATAAAGGGCTTCACCTCCTATCTGGTACATGGCAAGCCCCCAATGGACCATGGCTACTATCTTCATAATTCTTCTCAAAATGCTCCAAGACGCCTGAGCAACAGAACTGGGGAACACCTGACCAGTTCTCCAAAACCAGGAGAAAGGTGCCCTTGAGCCCCCAGCTCTAAGCACTTACATCAATAAGGTCGGACAGGTCGTGGATGTAGTACTTGAAGACAGATGCATTGGTTGCCTCCAGAGCCAGTAAGTACTCATTCCGGGCTTTAATGGCCTTCAACTTATTCTCTGTGTACTTGGCTTGGCGCTGAAAAGGGAACAGAAGTTCAATTCTACTTTTTTTTTTAAAAGGGGAGATTGTGCTCTAAAAGATGAAAGTACAGTACATTCGAGAACCACAATTGTGCTGCTACTCCCTGTGCGCGTCTGCCTTAAATTGGGTTCTAATTCTGTTTAATGAGATTCAAGGGCATAATGTAGATCAATCCAGGAAAGGTTAATGAGGTTCCCTACTTCCGATGCATGTCCCACTTTGGTTCTACCCACAAACACTGTTCTCCATCCTTGTACCGCCACCCGAAAGAAGGTGTCATTACATCTGTCCCTGAATACGGGACATCTGATGCCAAGCCCTAGGTCTGCAGTCCCTCTCCCAGGCTTGGGAAAGGTTTCTGTTGTTTCTGATGAATCTGCTACAGGTGAAAAACTTGGAGCCCACGTTCTTCCAGTACCTAGAATTTCTTCCAGGGCAGACAGCAAAGACTCACTTCTGGCCGTTAGGCACTAAAGGAATGAGTCTCTTTGTTCTGCTCTCCATAGCACCTACTGGAAAACTCCTATCAATCCTGACTTCCACAGTGCTCCTCCCCAGCCCCTCAAGATGCTGAAGCACCCATACCTTCTCCTTCATCTTCTCAATCTTCTTCACTGAGCTCCTCCGGACATGCTTCTCTTCAATGCGGACATTGGACGAGGAGTCAGGGGAGCGTGGGGTCTGCCGGTCTTCCTGCTTTACCGATTTTCCAAATTGCTTCTCCTCCTGCTTCTCTGCCTCCTTTAGCTTGCTCTGAGCACTGATGCTGTCGGCATTGTACATGTGATAGGTCTTCATGACCTGCAAGACACCCCCCCGCCCCCGCCCCCAGAGGTCAAGCCAATAGGGTCAATTCTCTGCTTTACAGACTACCAGATTCAGCTGGACCTGTCCCACGTGAAGCACTATCTTCATGCCCTTAAGGGAAAGCTTCTTAAGTGTTTGGTTCAGCCAACACTGCATATTAAAGACCACCCCAAAGCACAGGAAAGCAGCATTTGAACGGAGCCAATATGACTTATTCTTAAAATGACTTCACGTCTTCCATCATGCATTATTTACTTCTATTTATCAACACTTGTAAGCATGACTCTTTTATACCGGCTGAGTAATTTCTATCACTCAGCCAGAGTACACAAGGTTAGGAACCCTGAGGAGGCCAGCACAGCCTGTGGAGTAGTCGATACATTTTGGACCTTTCAGATACAAAACGGGGAAGAAGAAAGCCTCCAAAAGCTCCTTCTACTGCCCTAGCATTCTAGGGGTCCGTCTGGCCCATTTCACATGGATCGAACACCCTCTCTCCTGGGAACTAACTAGAACAGCAGTGGCAGTAACAACAGTAGCTGTTTCTTGAGCATGTAGTATATGCTTGGCTTTGTGCCAAGTGCTACCCAGGCAATTTCTCATTTCATCCTTACAGCAGCCCTGGGATCTAGAAAACGACCTGATGAAGACTGTTAGCCCACACAACAATTCACGTTAAGAGCCTAAGAAGGAATAAAACCCACATCAGGTGAAACTAGAGTTGCCATGGGAAGGAAGTAGTGTTAAAGGAGAAAAAGACAATTCTCAAATTTCCCACCAAAGCCACTGTCTGAGAGTCCAATCTCTTTTCTTAACGAGGAGGCCGGGCAGCCTAGAACTTGTGTGTGTTTCCTCCCAAACACACTTCCAACCACAAGGTGCCTGCTCTTCCCTCCATTTCCACACAGGGAGCCTCTAGCTTCTGTCTGGGAATTAAAAATGCTGATTACAACTAAGCGAGCTGAAGTTCAAGAGTGCTTACATTTTAATGTCGTGCAATATCTTTGAGAGGGAGAGAGTGTGGGAGTTGGGTGCATGTGTGTGGGGGCAGGGTGCAGACTGAACAACAGAGGGAAGTAAGGGCATAATATTGATAACAATCTCCACCACTTACTTAGTACGTGCTGTGTGTCAGAGGTTTTATGCGGGTCGCCTCAATGAATCCTCACAACTCCTCTATAGAAGACATGTGATTATCTCCACTTTTAAAGATGGGGAAACTGAGGCTCAACGAGATTAAACTATCCTACCCAACATCACATAGCTAGTACATGGCAGAATCAGGATTCAAACCTAGGTTTGTCAGACCACAAAGTCCACATTCTGAGCCACTAAGCACCAGTTCTTCCTCTGAATAGGACCAGAGCTGGGTTAGTTGGGAGGAAAGGTTAGGTTTAGTCAAGACCGGTTTGAAAAGAGGAACTAGTTTTATTAATGGCTTTGTGGTCCTAACCAGGGGGCTAATCTGGAGACATTTTTGACTGTCACAACTTGGAAGCTTGCTTCTGGCATCGAGTGGGTAGAAGCCAGGGAGGCTGCTAACCACCCTGTGCACAAGACAGCCCCCACCACAAAGCTGTCTACCCAAAATGTCCATGGTGCTGAAGTTGAGAAATCCTGGAAGGACCTTATGGGTGTACTCATCCCTTAGGATCAGCGAGAGGTGGTGGAAAGAATAAAGAATATTGGGACATCGACAAAATCAAAGTTCATTAGAGTTTAAACATCTTATTTTGGATACAGAACGCTTTAAATCAGCTTCACCTTATTTTCAACCTGACATCATTTCCCATAAGTATATGATCAACTCTGTACATTCTCTACACTGGAGAAATGATATTTAATAACTGGTAGCATTAAAAACCTTTCTAAGTAATTAGAAAGGGTCCTCCAGATTCCAGGGTGACTCAGAAGTGAGGAAGAGGCATCTGTTTTCCAGGCTGAAGAAGGGTATTTGGGAGACTACTTTTTCTTTCTTTTCACCTGAATATGGATTCAAAAGCTTGAACGAAGAGTTATAAAAATGATGATTATTAAGAAAGTGATTTTCCATTTCATGAAGATGCATAATAGATAAAGAAACACTATGAATGAATATGAGACAAAAAAGGACTCAAAGGAATAATGCAAAGAAGACAACAACGAAGTAATAAAAATTAGTGATTTATATTGCTCCTTTCCACTAAAGAACTCTCTTTAAAAGAGTAAAACACTACCTTGTCTAAGAAACTATGAATTCCTAAGGGTAAGCACCACTTCTTCTTTTGTGTTTTCTTCCCTTCTCCACAGTTGGGAAATGTGTCATGTCCACAGTTGGTAATTCTACAATCAATGTGGTTGCCCAAATGACTTAGTGACAACAAATCTCTCCTCTGTGGAAATACGGAAGAAGTATCGCTAGTATCCTTCAGCTCAAGGAAAAACTGAGGTATCCAGATGCCAAAACTTAAATAAGTGATGCCAAAACAACTGGAAAAATAGGAAAGTCAAGATAGAACTTGCAGATATATATATATATATATATATATAGTGAGGGAAATATAAACTAGGGGAAAAACTCAGGAGTCTAAATTCTCAGTTCTACAAAGAGAATTCACTTTACTTCAAAAAAGGAAATCTTAATTCATGCCATTAGCTCTGCTCTCTCCCCAAGCCACACTAAAATAATAGAAAAGAGTTTTTCTTATTATTATTATTTCTTAGATATAAACTGAAGAAAAACAGAATGAAAGCAGCACATAAAAAGCAGGGAGGCAAGTAGTGAATTATATACTAAACCCTAAACCAAAAGAAGGCAGAGCCAAGAAGCAACCAGACTTACATCACAGAAGCCCTAAAAGGAACTGGTGGCAGTGGGATGAAGGTGGAGCTAAAACAAGAGAAACTACTGAAAGCCTAAGAATTGTTGGACGACCAGATCCCATCCCCGCCCCCTCCACAGTGGAGGACTAGAGGCATAGTCTCTTCTAGAGGACCTATGGATTGGGGACAGTGGGGCTCAGCTGAGGATAGGGGTACCGAACTTAAAATAGGAAGATCAACAGAAAGTTCTATACTGAATGTTGTGATGGCCCTGGCCTCTTCACAACTCAGGCCCCAGACATAGGCAGGAGGTCAGAAGAGCCTTGCCTGCGGAATCTGACTAGCCAAGATAAAAGACCTAGAAGTACTGGTATCAGGGCTTCCCCAAGGAAACACCAGTCAGACCACCCTACAGTCAAGACCACAGTTGGCACAGAACTTCCAACCAGCTTTTCAATGCCTCACTTTAAAATATGAAAAGGCAGCTAAAGATTACCAAACATTTAAGGAAAATATCTGATATGAAAGGCCAAGACCAAAACAAGCAATTTAGACGGAATAGAAAGTGTACAGAAAGAAGAAAACTTCAAAAGCAATCAATAATATCCCTAGAGAGATCAATGAAAAATGCAAAGACATTGAATCATGAAACAAGAACAGAAAACAACGAAAAAGGAACATTTAGAGAACAATAAAAGAGCTCTTGGCAATTAAGATTCCATTCAAATCTCTCTCTAAGGAGCCTGACTTCATGCCCTTCCTCTGGGAAGACATGTAAATGTTATCACCTCATACTTTACTTGCTGTTCTACTTTTCTGTCTCTTCTATTAAAACTAAATGCCTTGAGTTCAGAGACATGTCTTACTTGTCTTTGTAGCCCTGGTGCCTAGGGCCGGAGACAAACAGGCAGGCAAAGCGGGGTGACTACACACTGACGCTGTCTCGAGGGAGCAGGTACTAAATACCAGCCTACAGTAGCTCCATCAGCAGACAGCTGCTGTGCCCAATCAAGGAGCCATATATCCAGGGGGAGCACAGGACCATAAACCCACACCCCAGCATTGCAACACCTCTTCTTTCTTTCTCAATTCTAGGGCTTACTTGACTGTTCCTACTTAGCCAATCCATGTGGCTTCTGGGCCCCCACAGACTCTCCTTCCTGTAGGTACTTGCTGGGCTTTCTCAGATACAAACTCTGAGTGCAACCGAGGCAGAGAATGCCAGAGTTCTTTGGGAAGCAGCGTGCCCCAACTTCAAAGGCATTCCTGGATCACCAGCTGGAAAATGAAAACCACTTACGCCATGGCCTACCAACTAGCCAGCTCATTATGGGGGAAAAACACATGGAGGAGAATGCTCATGAGGGTTGCTCTCTGAATGGCAGCTGGGGGAAGCAGCCCCTGGCACAGAATGCCAAATCAGGAAAATCAAAGGTCCTTCAGGCAGAAAAGAGGAAGGTACAGAGGGGCAGCTGGCCACATATGGTGTGAGTCTGGGCCTCTTGCCCGAAGGCATCTTCATTCGGGAACATGGAGGCTCTGCCCCTTGGATCATCAAGATTCAAAAGTACTTACATTATCAACCCTTGGGTAATCAGTCTCCCAAAAAGAAATATTTTGAGCATTAGGGGAGACACAAGCTAAGGAGAACACTGAACATGGTGGGTTCCTTATATCCTTGGCTTCCTTTATTCCATCCCACAGATAACTTCTATTGTCCACAGGGTCACTGAAGCAAGAGGCCCTTTTGCCTTCCCAGAAAGCAATAAGGTGAAAGCTCCTTATAAAAAGATCTCCCTTGTTCTCTCTTAACTTCTCTGAGAGAGAGGAGGAGAGAGGACATTCAGCAAGTAGCTTCCCAAAGCCAGCATATAATAGTGCCAGGTTCCTGCTTGCTGAAACCACTGTCCAGTGTAGAATGACCAGTTGTCCTGGCTTACCAAAGGACTTTCCTAGGTGTAGCACTCAAAGTCTCATGCGCCCCCAAAACCCTTCAATTCTAGGCAAACTGGGATAGTCAGCCACCCCCATGCCATGGTGCCTTACTGAGACCAGTCCTACACTCATCTCACCCTACAGAAGAAACAAGTCAATTCTATCCTCTGAACTTTCTAATGGCCTATAGAATCTGCAAACTCACTTGACCCTTAACTACTGTTGGATATTTTAGGAAGTGTGACTGGAGATACCAGTACATGAAGTTGTGGGGAGACATGGGTCAAATTAAATTTGCATTTTGGCCTTGGACAAATTAAAAGAGTGTGTATCCAGGGATAAAAGATACAGCAACAGGAATATACTCAGTGGTATTGTAGTAGCATTGTATGGTGACGAATGGTAGGTGGGCTCGTGAGCACAGCATAATGGAGAGACTTGTTGAATCACTATGCTGTGTGCCTGAAACCATCATAACACTGTGTGTCAACGACACAACAATAAAATAGAACAAAAATAAAAATAAAAAGAGGGTCTACCCATTCACCTCCTGGCAGGGGACTCCATGCCCAGCCAATTCTCAGTTTGTATACGCCAGCAGGAAGATTTCATGCTCTGCGTCAGCAGGAAAGCACTGGCCGATGTTGGACTGCCTGAAGACTGCAGTCCAACTCGCCAGTTCAGCCCTCTTCAAACCAGAGCAGCAAGTTCCACAGTTTTCTTCCTCACTCCCGCACAAGCTATACCCTCTCACTTACTGATTTTTTTAAAAATCATAGCATAATAGGAGATCTCGGGCTCTGAGCAAAGCTAACAGATCCCTAGGAGCTGTTCTTTTGTCACTACCTCAAGTCCCACAGCAAAAGTGGCAAACTGGGTTTGAGCTGGTTTGGGGTTTGCTGGTTATCCCTTCTACTCCTCCCCAGAAAGAGCAAATAGCAGAGGCCCGCGATGCTTACGGGGAAAATAAAAGGATTCATATAATGGCTTCATGTGTCATAGTCTATCTTGGTGAATTTTTTGCCAGGAAAAGGGAGTAGTAGCTCTTCTTGGTGCCTAGAAGATGCTCTAAAAATAAAGTGCAGACGTAAAGCATAAAAAGACAACAGGGTTCAGGGAAAACGCATCTAGTCTGTAAATGGTTCACATCAACACGCTTCTATTTTTATAAAAAGCCTTAACTGCACTTGAAAGAAATGAAAGTCTGGGAGTTGAACCAAAGAGTACCATCTATCTACTTGGCTTCAGAGCAGAAGAGTCACAGAGCAGAAAGTCCAAACAAACGAGCATCACTGGAGACCAGTCTGACGACTACTCTACCCTATTTACTTGCTTAATAGTTGCCATGACAAAAGAGCCACACCTAGGCTTTTGGATCAAGAACATGGAATTCTCTGATCCCAAATGCCTGTGATGCATGTCACCACTGCCTGTCTTCCTGTGAAGAAAGAAAGAAAGAGAGAGAGAGAGAGAGGGAAGGAAGGAAGAAAAGAAGGAAAGAAGGAAGGAAGGGAGGGAGGGAGGAAGGAAAGAAATGCAGTGAATAAACAAATAAACACAGGAAATCAATTTCACCACCAGAACAGGATGGGAAACCCTAGAGAATGACACAAAGGCCGGGCACAGCCCCGCTGAAGACGGGGGCCCTGAAAGGCTTTAGCTAACAACTGAAATAGTCTCTGTACGGCAGCAGGAATTTCCTCGATGTGCATATGTGTTTTAATTATAATTAACAAAACCTGGCTGGGTAGAAGACCACCACCACCACCTCCTTCCAGTGCATGAAAAAACATGCATCAGCCATGGGCATCACGTGCCTCAAGCACCAGCCATTTCAAAACAGATTGTATTTTCTTCTCCAAACCTGAAGCCTGCCTCTTCACTGAGGTTCGGCCTTTTAAAAACCCAGGGAGAGGGGCGCCTGGGTGGCTCAGTTGGTTAAGCAACTGCCTTCGGCTCAGGTCATGATCCCGGAGTTCCGAGATCGAGTCCTGCGTCAGACTCCCTGCTCAGCAGGGAGTCTGCTTCTCCCTCTGACCCTCCTCCCTCTCATGCTCTCTGTCTCTCATTCTCTCTCTCGCAAATAAATAAAATCTTAAAAAAAAAAATTTTTAAAAACCCAGGAAGTCGATGCCAAGCTCTCTCTGCCTGAATTGGTCCCTTCGGTCAGGGGCATTTAGGACTTTGTGCTTCCCTCTAGGGTACCCGCTCTTGTCGCAAACCCGTAGATCAATCCAAGAACTGATGTGAAACCTTGAACATTAAGTCCTTCCTGGCAGGCACATATTAATGGTGCAATGCAGATTTGAAAATAAGAGTGTGAAGAAAAGAAATGGGTGGAGTCACCCCCAATGGGGACCATGCACTGTCCTCAACCTCAGCTCAGTTCTGTTGCTGATGTGACTACGGCCACAAGCTGCCAAATGCTGCTTCCCTCTGCTTGTTAAAGGGCCAGGCACCCATCTGATTTACCGAGTAGAGCTCATTCAGGACCTTCATCAAATCATCTTGGAGCTGCTGGCCGACTTCTTTACTCTGCAAGGAAAGAAGAATGGAGGTTAATCGGGAAACAGAAGGGGGGAGGAGGGGGCGACGAAGGCAAGAGTAGCATTGGCTCTATAACTAACAGACTCAATTAAGGCCCATTATTTAATCCAGCAAATCAGATAAGCACTCCGATCAGACCCAATTATGGTCAGATTACTCAAAGAGTTTTAATAAAATGAAATGTGCCCCTTCTATAGCCTAGCTCAGGCAATCGGGTGGAGGGCAAACGGGTGTAGGCTTTGATTTTTCCACTGGTCCCCGAAGAGCAGGCTGGAAAGCCACATCCTACCTAGCAACTGTTGTTAGGCGGAGTAGGCTTTCTTGGACACTTGCACTTGAGCCTTCTTGAGAATTGTGGAGGAAAGTCAGACGTGGATTAGGATGCCATAGAAAGAAGAACATAAACATCCAAGGACTTCAAAGTACCACACCAAATAGGAACCTCCAAGCAGAAAGGAGGTATATAGGTCTTACTTGATTTCTTTCTGCCCCAAACTCCCAGGGCAGTGGTACCCCACTAATGACTGGTTTGGAGATTAGCTAATGTTACCGGCTTCGGATAATACATGTGAAGGGGTCTCCAACCTGTTAATCCTAAGCAGTAGTGGCTCTCGGGTTCTTTACTGCTACCACCCAGGGCTGGCATCTAACTACACAGACGGAATAGTAGAAATAAAGAAGAATGAAGAAGCAGGAAGGAGCAAAGAGTCGCACCTTCTATACTGAGTGTTTTATGCCAAGCCCAAGAGAGCAGGGGATAAAACCGACTGGCATCACTGGGTCATCGAGAGGGGAAGCCCTCGTTTTATCTTCCGCTAGCTCCTTCTAGTTCTTTCCTACCTGTCAGATACCAACAATGCCCGTCTACCAGAAGGTGGAATACTACCCCGGCACAGCTCTGCTCCCAGGGGAAGAAGCAAAGAGGTCTCACATGTCAGAAACATAATCATTTACGATCCTGCTTTATTCAAATGTATGACTTTGAAACTATTTTTTTTCTGATTACAAAAGGAATATACGTTTATTGTAATTAATAAGAAACCAGAAAAAGAAAAACAAACAAACCAAAAAACAAAAAACCCAAGAAAACTGTAGAAAACATCCCAAAAGAAAAAGTAACTTTTAATTCCTACCACTAAGAAATCACCACTCGACACTTTGTCTCGTATGTGATATGATTTTCCCATGTGATTTTCATGAAATTGGGGTTGCATTATACACACTCTAACTTATTCACTTAAACAAATGTTTGTGAACAGTTCCCTCCATATTATTCTTCTAGAACATTATGAAAGATGATATTGCTGGAGCTCCTATTCTTGCACATCCACTTTGTTTACAAATTTTTATGATAAAACATGCTGTATTAAATTACTTGGTGTTTCACCTATGCACACACCTTTCACCATTTTCTCCTAGAAGTCACATTGCTGAGTCAAAGACTATTCATTTACGCCATTAAATTGCCCTTGAGAAAAACTGTACCAATGAAAAATACCACCAGAAGCCTAGAAGCATGTTGAGTCACTTTTTCTCTTGATGATTCAGCATGATACCCTCTGCAGCCCACTGGCTGTAGTGAGCCTGAACTTCTTCTTGTTTTACATGTTCCTCAGGCATTTTCCTTCTCTTAAATGCTTTGCCTTTTTCTCTTAAGGAATTAATTATGGAACACAACATCTGTGTGACCTTTGTTGTGCGGAGACAGGACTTTTTACACCTGGTAGTGTGGAAGTGGGTGGGAGGAGCCCTGAAGGGGCAATCACACAAGTCTCCTATCCCTGGCTCCTCCACCATCAAGAAGATTAACTTTGAACAGCTCGATTCTTCTCTCTGGGCCTCTGTTTTCTTTTCCATAAAATGAAAGGCTAACACATTCCTCAGGCCCCTCCTAACCTCTGGCATTCTATGATTCTTCATGATATTTTGCCTGGCTTCTTGAGTCCATATTAGATGCAACCACCACCCACTTCAGCATACAATTGGTTGGCTTCACTTCCCAAAGTAGCAGATAATGAGTAAGTTCTCCTCGGGACCGAGATGCCCTACAAAATAGATGGCTTCAGGGTATCTTGCCAGTCTTAAATTTACCGTTCCCAAATGTCTCTCATTCAATGCCCTCAACCACTGGAAGAAGCCACAAGAGGAAATGCCTTTCATCTAGAGTCTCACATACCAGCTTCTCCTTCCCATCATGAGGAGAGCTGAGCTCCACTGAAGCAGCAGAGATCTAAGGAGGTGAAGTGAGGCAAAATGACTCACCAGCCAGCCCCAGAGTCAGCAACAAGGCCAGGAAGTGACCACGAGTATCACTTCCAAGTGCCCTGCCCTCCGGCCTCCAGGTCAACTCCCCTGCCAGCCTCCCATCCTCCCTTCCCACCTCCTTGTGTTTAAATGGCGGAGGTTCCGGGAGAAGGCTCCCATTCCTCTACCCTGTTGCTTCCCCAGGACTTAAATAACTTAGCCGCAGGAGGAGGGGGGAGGGGAAGGGAGGAGGAGAAAAAGCATAACCAATAAAAAAGCAATTAAGCCCAGGCAGATGTTTCCTTTCGTGTACCGATTAGCTGGAAAAGGACCGACTCAACTATTATCCCTGTTTATTTGAACAGGCTGCTGAAGCGATTCTGACTTACGGCTCCCTGTGGCTGAGGCCTGGGCTGGGAACACATGTGAGGCTCTCCCAGCTACAGCGCCCCCACGAAGCCCCCAGCAAACAGGAACAAGGCTGCCACCAGGAGAGAGGCAGGAAATGGCCAGGGCCTCCCTCTCCTCTCATAGATGCTAAAAGGCTACCGTTTCTCTATTTCAGAAACCTTAACTGTGCGTCTCTGGGGGCAAGTGCGGCCCAGCAAGCCAGGAAGGGCTTCCGTGCAGGCCGCTCTGCCTTCCAGAGCGGTCAGAGCTGCGAGGCTATAAGGGGGCCCCACCCAAAAACAAAAGGGACATTTAATCCTGGGAACAACAAAACCTGATGAGGCCGAGTCCCTGACAATGAAGTCTGCAGGGCCTTTCCGTTCCCTGTTAAAAAAAAAAAAAAAGCAGCGGGTTTTCTAGGCAGGGAAGAAAAAGCGAATTTACAGAGCAGGCTTTGTGCACGATCACACAGACTGCATCTCTTTTCTTTAAAATTTCTTGGAAGAGAATGAGTCATCTAAACATTGCAGGAAACCAAATAGAAGTCGAGGGAAAAAATTACTTTGGGCAAAGTTTTTCTCTTAAATGTTTGCATAGTACTCTTTGGCTGGAAAAAAAAAAAAAAAAAGATGCCTAAATTTAGAGTAGAGATGTGGCACAGTGAACAATGCCGGGTCTCTGGGACAGGAAGTGCAATGGTGTCTTAGGCAGGGATCTTCTCTTTCGCAGCTCACCACAACCGCGTGGCCACAGTGTGGTGCCCCGGAGTGGGGGGGCCCACGCTGCCGGCCGCCGGGGCGGGGCTGAGCCCCAATCCCAAGGCAGTGAGATCGCTACGGCCCCCGCCAGCCGTGCATTTAGAACAAAATGGGCCGGGAATCCTCCTTTCCCCACGGAGAGCTGCACCGGACGGCAGGAATGGAAGCGCACAGCCTCGTTTCCCGCACCCTGCCAAAGCCTCCTCCCGCTAAGGAAGGCCAGGCACCCAGAGGCCGCGGGGGCTGCGCTGCCGGGTCCGGGCTGGCCCCTCTTCTCTGGATGACTCCCTCTCCTGAGCTCCGACGGCCCGGTCTGTCGGCATTTCCCAAAGAACACAGATGACGCAAGGGTTTTAAAACCAGCCTTTGTCAGGGAGATCACCTTTTAACTTACCCTCGAGTGATTTTGCTCAGCACTGGAGGGGTGGGTGGGCTTCTGTTTACGGGCTCTTTGTACTACGACACCGACACCGTAGTACTGGACACGCACAAAATGACCCCGTCTGTGTGAAAGGGAGAGGAAGGCCTGCCCCTGCCCTGTGGCGAGAGCTACTCTCAGCGCCGTCCCAAGGCTTAGCGGGTCAACAGGTAGAACGGTGGGTCACTCAGTTCCCTGCCCACGAGCCCGTGCTAGCAGTTTTCCAAAAAAGAATCCAATTTTCAAGGGCACGGATCTCCCTCCACCAGTGCCAGCACCTCCCCCCACCCCAAAGAGACTCCTGAGACCAACTGTTAAAAAAGTCCTGTTGAAAACTGAATTTACAGGCGCCAGGGTGGCTCAGTTGGTTGCGCATCCGCCTTGGGCTCCGGGTCGTGGGCCTGGCGTCCTGGGATCGAGTCCCGCGTGGGACTCCCTGCGGGGTGGGGAGTCTGTTCTCTCTCCCTCTGCCTGCCGCTCCCCCTGCTTGTGCTCTCTCTCCCTCTCTCTCTCTCTCTCAAATAAATAAATAAAATTTTAAAAATAATAAAGTAAAATTGAATTTACATGTACAGGTTTCTGAGGAAAGGGACGCGAAGCCTCTATGAAGCTCTGGCAGCAGGAGAAGTGCCACCAGATATAGAGCGACAGCTGCAGGGACACTCATCCGGCACTTCAAAGAGGCCACGTTCTGCGAGCTGGAGCTTTGCCTGCAGCGCTTTCTGGTGGGGAGGACAGGGGGAAAAGGAGTGGGTGTTTGGCAGTAGGGCCGGTGCTAGCGGATGGCAGACACTGTGTCTGGCCCTTCCCCAACCCACCCCAGCCCATCAAAACAATTGGCACCGTGTGAAGTGGCAGGGGTGCGCGGGTGGTGACCCTGCAGGTCAGAGCTCAGACATGACTTCTAGATGTCCCCTCGGCCACATCACTTGTGTATACACAGAAGGACTCTTCCTAGTCAGCATGCACTCATTAGGATACCATGTGATGGCTCTAGGAAGGCTGTGTTCCACTTACAACTTCATACTCTGGGGAGCCCCAAGCTAGGATAAAATACAAATATACTGAACCGCAAAACTTTTATAGAGAGGTAGGCTGGGAGCTGCCATGAGAGGGACGCCTAAAGTGCTTTTACCTTCTAAAGACAGGGGAGAATGGGATTTCAAAATGTACATTTTTTTAAAATTGCCATCCAGTATATTATGGTGTGTCTACAATAAAACTACTTAATACTCGCAGTGCATCTGCTATTTCCTACTCTTTTCTCTTCTCTTCTATTTTTTTTTAATGTTAGTCATAACTCACTAGGTTCACTTTACAACTCATTAATGAGTCATTATGCACAGGTTTAAAAAGACAGGGTACGCTGAAGTTGTGGAATTAATAAAGAAAATAGTGGGTTAGGGACTGGAGCCCACCAACTAAGACAGATGCTAAATGACTTACCTTCTCAAGGTGGGGGATCAGATGTTTGGAAGCAGGTTCAACTCCTAGATCTTGGCAAGGGGGAAATGCTGGATTTCAAGGAGTGAGCAATAAGGAGTCTGCTGGCAAATATTTACAGAACGCCTAGTATGTGTCAAGCACTTGTGGTTTGACTGGGAATATAGCCGTATACAAAATAGTTTAAAATTTACAAATCACTGAGAAAGATGACTTTAATCTGATGTCCGAACCTATCAGAACACAACTCTTCCAGTCTCAAAGGCCTTACTAGAAAAGGAATGTCCTAAGCTAGCTTTCTATTCGAGATCAATTTTTTTTTTTTCTATCTCGGCCAAGAAGATTCCATACTTTAACCTGACCCCAGAGCAAGTTAGATGGTGAACCTAGCATGCCAAAAACAGAAATCCGACTTCAAAAAAATCTAGGTATTCTACAACATATCCTTTTTCTTTGAATTTGCCTTTCTAAGTGAGACTAGATATTTCAGGTTATAATGACGTTGCTTCAGTATAAGCGACTCCCCAAGTAGGCACATGACACTTTTAAAGAATCTCTTGAGCTTGTCAGCACTGTAAAAACTAATCTCACCAGTAGCTCCTTCACTCAGAAGTGAATGGGTGTAGTTAAGCGCTCCTGGTGATAGGAGTCATAACTTAAAAGAAAATGTCTGAAACCGGATGCAGTCTGAGACCCAAATTACCTGTCTCAGAATTCACCTTCTAACACAATTGGTTTCTCAAGTAGATTCTTGTTTAGTTATCTGAATTACTTAGCCTAAACAACAAAACAAACAGATTATAACTTTTTTTTTTAATTTATTATTTGAGAGAGAGAGAGATTGAGAGAACGAGTGAGAGGAGGGGCAGAGGGAGAAGCAGACACCCCGTGGAGCAGGGAGCCCGACATGGGACTTGATCCCAGCAGCCTGACATCACGACCTGAGCCAAAGGCAGACATTTACGGACTGAGCCACCCAGGTGCCCCAGATTATAACTTTTAAAGCCCCTTTCTGTCTCCCACGGTGCCCAGCCCACTGCTTTGTGCACAGGAGCCGTGAAGTAATCAGTTGTTGAATCAACTAGATCAAATTTTAGTTTAGACTTAAACACTGTGCTTTCACCTAACCACAAGAATAAAACAACATAGTTGGCTTCTCTGCATCTAGATTCTTCAAAGTGGAAACTGCATCAGAAGTTGCCCACATAAACTCCCTCAGGTTACAGTTCACAGATGAGCCCCAAATGGTGAAATGACTTTTCCAAGGTCAAACAGCTGAAGAGGCACCCTGCCTAGGACCACCTGCAGTACTGGAGGAGGGTGAAGAGACACGCAGGCTCTGGATGGAGCAGGATTTGAATCCTGCTTCCACTACCTGATCACATGACCTTGGGTAAATTATTCAACTGCTCCATGCCTTAGTTTTCCACATCTGCAAAATAGGGTAATAGTGAGATAATAATCCATGTAAAGTCCTTGAAACAGAATGTGGCACCTAGTACACTCAATAACTGTTAGGTACTATTGTATTAGCATCTGGCCCCTTTAACACCCACTTGAGTGCTCTCTCCACACTGTGCTCCTCCGTCTGCGCCCTCACAACACATTAATGATCATGTTAGGTGGAATGGGAAGGTCCCAGAAGCTGATCGCCGGGCAGGATTGCAGCTAACTCCCTCCGATGGAAGGGCTCTATCAACCCACAGGGAAGCAGAATCTTTGCTTTTCCTTATGCCCCCTGCTGTACAATCTATTCTCCTCCTCAGTTTCAGTAAGAACCAAAGTAATGACTCCATAAGAAATAATGCAGTTTTCCCAAGGGGGGAAAAAAGTAGGTGTTTAGCAGAAAGGAGGAAATTGGGAGTGGAGGGGGGTGGTGTAGAAGGAAAATGAGGATACAATTACTTTCTATCCCTTCAGAAAGATTAAAAAGAAAAAAATCCTTCTCAACTGCACAACTGGGACTGCGTTCAGTTGGGGTCATAAATTAAATGTCCAAAGGTAGGAGCTCCCTACTGCCTGGGTCAAAAAAGTCAAAGACTGTCCGTTACCAAGTTCTGGTTTAATGAAATCCAGGGGCTTTCTCCTCTAGGGCACTTGTTTCTGAAAGCCATTTCCTTGAGGCTTTTCCACAAGTTCCACAATGTATGAATAGCCAGACTTGATAACCACAGTAACGCTAGGGGCCCTGGGAGAAAATCCATTCAATGGCATGACCATGAACTCTGTGGATTCAGCTCCTACCTTCCATGGATGGATGTTCACTCTGCTCTGTTACAAGTAACCAGAACCTCTTGCCATGGAAACACATAATTCAGACAAGACTGAGTCCCACTGGACTGGGGCCGGGCCAGGGATGGGGCCAGGCGCTAGGAAGAAGCCGAAGGCCCTCTCTGCTCTCGCGGGACCTCAGATGGCACAGACTAAAACACAGTCTTGTAACAACCTAAACCTGAATGTTCCTCTCTGGTTGTTTCCATCTCTTAGAAGGACCCAGTCTAATGCTAAGAAAATAAGCTGAAAGCAACATCCTTTAAAAGGAAGGAGGCAACCAAGTCTGAGGCTTCATTTCTTAAATCACCACTGTGATCCTTTTCTTGGCACATTTCCATCTTTAAGTCTTCTGGATAATGATGTTAGCAGGAGTGTAATAATGTCTTCAGGCTCTGATCTCGAGTGCTAAAGCATTTCTTGAGGTCATACTGAAGATCTCCCAGGCAGGACACTAAAGGCATAGAAATGGTGTCTAGGTAACTGTGGTGCCCTGGGTAGACCAGGACACAGGGGACAAAAGACACAAAGGCAAACAGGTAACATGAGAGCACAAATCTCTCAGCAACTGTAAAATGAATGCTGGAGAAAAAACAATCAATTGCTTGGAACTGGGCAAGAACGGGCGGGGTGGGAGGAGAGCCAGAATGATAAGGTGCTTGCAAGCATATGCCCTCCCACAATAAGGAATTCCAGGAGCTGGGGGATGGGAAGAATGCCTGTGTGGCTCCCAGATGGCTGGGGAAAGGCTGGAAGAACACAAGTTAATAGAGCTCATCTGAAAGTTGGCAGCGTGAACACCAAGAGGAGGGCTGCCTGGTAGGAAGTAAAACAGTCAGCAGCACCCATACAGGAAATGCCTGGGGCACCGGGAAAATCGCTGATTAAATACTTTGAGAAAGAGGAACCCAGCAGCAAAGCCAATTCATTGAAGGATCTGTGTAGTTTGAGTACTTTTGGAGTTGCCTTAGAATCCCACTGTCGAGAGAGGAGAAGAGGCTCCTGGAGGTTCAATTGTGGAGAGACCATTTTCTTGACACTCCAGGTGCCAGAGCTGGACCCAAGAGTTGCCTAAAGCCAACCCCAGAAGACAAGTAGAGCTCTTTGTTGGCAGAGGACTAGAATGCACTTCCTTGGGGCTAGAGTGGAGACCTGGGTTAGGACAACTCTCTTCTGATACGGAGGGGAGTATGCAACCTTTTGTCTTTGTCAGCACTTTGTCCACACTGCCACTCCCATCCGACATGGTCCCCATACAGTTAAAAAAAATCTATATCCTTGGAAGAGGGCACCTTCCTTCTTGCCAGTACCTCATTCCCAATGAAAAATCATTTAACTGTGAGAAGGAAAATGTCCAGAGTTTGAAACTGGCAATTTCCAATCTCCAGCTCTGATTTTTCACCTTAGTGCTTCGATTTTTCCTCTTTGATTCAGGCTTTATAAATGCTCCAAGTACACTTGAAAAGAATGTGTATCTGCCTGCAATTAGGCACTGTGCCCATAAATGTCATTTAGGCAGTTTAACTGTTTTTCAACTCTCTGTATCTTTACTGGATTTTTTTTTTGGTCTAATTGTTTAATCATTCATCAAGACAGGAGTATTATTAAATCTCCCATTGGGGTTGATGATTTGTCTGTTCCTTCTTTTAATTCTGTCCGTTTTTGACTTACGTATTTTAATGTTATGTTATTAAGTATATACTACTTCCTGGTAACTAAACTCCAATTATTATAAAATGTCTCCTTTTATCTCTAATAATACTTTTTGAATTAAAATCTACTTGGTCTGATCTTATCAAGCTTTCTTTTCCCATCATTCTGCTTTAAATCTTTCTATATGCTTATATTTAAGGCATGTGTCTTCTCTTATAAGCAACATATACTTTGGTTTTATTTAAAATCTGTTTGACAATCTACCTTTTAATTTTACATGAGTCAATTTATCCTTATAATTACTGATACATTCAAATCCACCAGCCGGCTATATGCCATTTGTTCTATTTGTCTCTATAGCCTCCTTTCCTCTTATTTTTTATCTTCTTTTTCTCTTCCATTTTAAAAAATTCAGTGAAAGTCACTGTTTTAGCATATTTTGTGTGTTTTGTGAAATCCACCACAATTAAGACACAGGACAGTTCCGTCATCGACCAAAAAAATTCTCTCGTGCTGCCTGCCTCCACAGTCAAACTCTTCCACCCCTGACCCCTGGAAGCCACTGCTGCGTTCCATGTCCCAACAGTTTTGCCTTTACCAGAATCGTCCTTATCTTCTTTGGGGCCATTTCTTATTAATTGAGTTTCCTCCTCTCTTAGATTGGTAGAGATGCTATTTCTCTACTGGTAACCCTAACTAAATTACAGTATATATGCTTGACTTGCCAAAGTCTAATATAAATTAATATTCTTACCGCTTTTTGCACAATACTATTAAACCTATTTCCCCATCCCCATCTAGAGATAGACTCTATTGCTGCCATTTTCATTAATTTTATATATGCTTAACAGCTCATATGAAATTATTTTTTTTTTTAACAGTCACTATTCTTTTAGGTGAACACTATTTCTTTTCCCGCGTCTCGAGGCTTCTATCTGGGATCATTTTCTTTCTGCGTAAAGAACAACATTTAGTATTCCTTTTAGTGCAGGGCTGCTGGTGATAAATTCTCATTTTTTCTTGCCTGAAAAAGTCTAGTTCACCTTCATTTTTGAAAGATACTTCTTTCAGCTTTTCATTCCATTGTCTCCTGTCTTCCACTATTTCTGTTGAGAACTCAGCTGTCAACCTTGTTGTTGTTCCTTTGAAGGTAATATATGCCTTTTTTTTTTCTATCTCTAGCTGTCTTAAAGATTTTGATTCTCTCTGTCATGGTTTTCAGCAATTTTACTATAATGTGCCCACATGTCATTTTCTTTGTTTATCCTACATGGGGTTCATAATGCTTCTTCAACCTGCAACTTGAGGTCTTTCTCTAGTTTGGACAATTTGCCACCATTATCTCTTCAAATATTGTTTCTACCCATTCTCTCTGTTCTCCTCTTCTGGAACTTCACGTGTATGTATGTTAGGCCTGTTCACCATATCCCAAAAGTCTTCTATGCTCGTTTTTGTATTTTCCATCCTTTTACCTCTCTAAGCTTCAGTAGATCTATTTTTTCTGACCTACCTTTCAGTCATTAATTCTGTATTCTTTGTCTAATTCTCTATTCTTTGTCTAATCTGTTCAATCCATGCACTGAGTTCTTTATTTTAGTTACTATATATTTTCAGTACTAAAATTTCTGCTTCAGTCTTCCTTTCTTTAAATAGAGATAAAATTCACATACCATAGAATTCACCATTTTAAAGTACACAATTAAAAAATAAATAAAGTGTACAATTCAGTGGTTTTTAGTATATTCAGAAGGTTGTGCAATAATCACCACTAATTCCAGAACATTTCATCACCCCAAAAAGAAACCTCATTAGTATTAAGTCCCAACACCACCACCCTTTCCCCTCAGCTCCTGGTAACCACTAATCTACTTTCTGTCTCTATGGGTTTGCCCATTTTGGATATTTCCTATCAAATGGAATCATACAATATGTGGCTGACTTCTTTCACCTAGCATACTGTTTTCAAGGTCCATCCATGCTGTATCAGTATTTATTTCCTTTTTGTGGCTGAGAAATATTCCATTGAATGGATATGCCACATTTTTTTAATCCATTAATCTGCTGGTGAATATCTGGATTGTTTTCATTTTGGGGTGATTATGAATAATGCCACTATAAACATTCATGTACAAGTTTTTCAGTGAGCCTGTTTTCAATTCTCTTGGGTATATATGTAGGAAAATAGAATTGCTGGGTCATAGGGTAACTCCACGTTATGTTTTTGCATAAGTTTTGCTTACATTTTTGAGGAACTGCCAAATTATTTTTCACAGCATCTGCACTATTTAACAATCCCACTAGCAATGTATGAGGGTTCCAACAACTCTACATCCTTGCCAACACTTGTTCTTTTCTTATTCTTCTTTAATTATAGCCATCCCAGTGGGTATGGTTTGCAGTTCCCTAATGACTAACAATGTTGAGCATCTTCATCTGTTTACTGGCTGGCCATTTGTATACCTTCCTTGCAAGCCTTTCACCTTTTGCAAAATTGGGTTGTTTGTCTTCTTGTTGTTGAGTTCTAAGAGTTCCTCATATATTCTGAATACTAGATCCTTATCAGATACATGATTTGAAAATATTTTCTCTGAGTCTATAGGTTGTCTTTTTAATCTTTTTGGCTGTGTCTTTTGAAGCACGGAAGTTTAAAATTTTGATGAAGTTCAACTCATGTATTTTTTTCTTTTATTGCTTGTGTTTGGTGTCATATTTAAGAAAAGTTACCTAACCACCAAGGTCACAAAAGATTTATGCCTGTTTTCTGCTTCATATTCCTAAGAAATGGTACCTAATCCAAGGTCAAAGATTTATGCCTGTTTTCTTCTAAGAGTTTAAGCTCTTACAGTTACATCTTTGATCCATTTTCAGTTGATTCTAAAAATTTCCAGGTTTTGGTTATTATTTGATTTCATAAATGTATTAAACATAGTTAACTTAAAGTCTGTCTGAAAACCACTGCATGGATCTCCTGTGGGTATATTGTTTTTCTTAGAAGCTACACACAAAATAATGAGTGGCAACTGTTAGGCCCAGGATGATAGTATCTTCCATTAGGGAGGATTTAAATTTGCTTCTAGCCACTACTATCCTAGATCACCTTAATCCAATTAGAGATTAAGACAATTTGAAGCTAGGCTTCAGTCCTGTGAGACTGCTAAAGTCTATTTCTGGTTCACCCTTACTTCTAAGCTGTAGACCTGTGGGGTCCTAAAGCCTGGAGAAGTTTACCAGGGCTCCCCCTCCTTGGCCTTGTATTCCAGTGTTTGTCCTGTTAGCCCTACAAGGCTGTTAAAAGCTCTGCTAGGCTTCTTGGCCCTCAGGGATCTTTTCTAGAACAGTAGATGCCTCCTGGGGAAAAACAGCTCCAAAGGAGCATAAGGTTGGTCTGATTTACCTAAACTGCCATTTCTAGAAGTACAACCCAAAGTCTAAACTTTGAAGACAGGGATTATTTTATGTTTATATGTAGCCCTCACCAGGACCAGTGCAATACTGGATACCTAACAAGTACTGAAATATGTTTTGTATGAAAGAATGAATGGATATTGGCTTACATGAAGGCTTACCACATTTATGTTTTAAAGATTTTTTTTTTTTTTTTTTTGACAGAGAGAGACACAGCGAGAGAGGGAACACAAGCAGGGGGAGTGGGAGAGGGAGAAGCAGGCTTCCCGCAGAGCAGGGAGCCCGATGCGGGACTCGATCCCAGGACCCCGGGACCATGACCTGAGCCGAAGGCAGTCACTTAACCAATTGAGCCACCCAGGCGCCCACACATTTATGTTTTAAAATTATTCATTTCCCAGGACATGGTGACCAAAATATTCTGGTAAAACAAAAGAGAAGTAAACCTGAGGCTTTAAATATGGTTCCTCATTACTTCCTTAGGGGCTTTTCAAAAACCACAGTCCGTCAAAGGGCAGGAGGGGGCTGAATCTACCTCACATGAAGGGAATCTAAAAAAAATTAGCTGTAGTGATTCAGAACCCAGATTCAAATCTCAGGCATTCTCTGATGACCCAGAGTCCACAAAATGGAGGAACTTCACATGAAGTTCTAAAAATGAGCACACGTAATGGGCCATTTGGGGGTCCCGGGAAGGTCTGGCCATCTAGTTCCTGGGACATACGTGATAATGTCACCTTCACCAGCTATCCCAAATTCCTTAACACCACACTGGCCTCTTCTATGTGACCCCAGCATAAAAATAGAAAGAAGTAATCACTGATTTCCAATTCTCTCTCCAGTAAGTGGCCATAAGCTGCTGATTCTTCCTTCATGACACATCTGACATGTGTCTCATTTACATCCCTCTTGGCACCCCTTCCCCTGCCCCCAGATTAGAGGCCCGGTCTTTCTGAACAGCAGCTCTATTACATCATTTTCCTATGAATAAACCTTCCACCTTACCCAAATGCTCTCCAGAATAAAGTTCAAACTCCTCTGTTGGAGGAGGGCTCTTTTCAGCTTTGTTTCGACTACTTTCCTCACAAATACTCTGATTTAGCCAAACTACTGTACTGGCCACCCTCTGAAGAGTTCTCCTCATTCCTGTGCTCTCTTTTGTCCTGAAGCCAGTTCCTTCCACATGGAAAATCCTTCCACCCTGCTCTCCCCGCCCCACCCCCGACAATCGTAAACACCTTCTTTTTCCATCTCGAATTACAAAATCCTTTTCATTCACTAAACACCCAGCTCAAATGTCACCTCTCTGCTTTCTGCATGAAAAGCATTTAGGACCATGCCTGGCACGGGGTAAATCTTCAACACAACTTTTTTTAAAAGGGCGCCTGGGTGGCTCAGTCGGTTAAGCGTCTGCCTTCAGCTCAGGTCATGATCCCAGGGTCCTGAGATCGAGCCCCGCATCGGGTTCCCTGCTCGGCAGGGAGCCTGCTTCTCCCTCTCCCTGCCGCTCCTCCTGCTTGTGCTCACTCTCACTCTCTGTCAAATAAAAACATAAAATCTTAATAAAAAAAAAAAGCGAGTGTGTGGTTGCGGGGGAGGAGCAATATAATTTTCAATCAATGATCATATGGAAATTACGTACCTATTTTTTTAATTAAATTGTGCCCTACACCTTGCACTATATATAAAAACTGGTTTCGGGGCGCATGGGTGGCTCAGTTGGTTAAGCAACTGCCTTCGGCTCAGGTCATGATCCCGGGGTCCTGGGATTGAGCCCCACATCGGGCTCCTGGCTCAGCTGGGAGCCTGCTTCTCCTTCTCCCTCTGCCTCTCTCCGTTCTCATGCTCTCTCTCTCTCTGTATCTCCGTGTCTCAAATGAATAGATAAAAAAAAAAATCTTAAAAAAAAAAGAGAGAGAGGGGCGCCTGGGTGGCTCAGTTGGTTAAGCAACTGCCTTCGGCTCAGGTCATGATCCTGGAGTCCCGGGATCGAGTCCCGCATCGGGCTCCCTGCTCGGCTGGGGGTCTGCTTCCCCCTCTGCCCTCTTCCCTCTCATGCTCTCTGTCTCTCATTCTCTCTCTCTCAAATAAATAAATAAAATCTTTAAAAAAAAAAAAACTGGTTTCATGGGGATGGCTTTAGACCATGATGTGAAAGACAAAACTATGATTTTTAGAAGATAATACAATGGAATAATATCTTCAAGACCTTAGGGTAGAAAAGGCTTTCTTCAACATGGTAGAAAAGCACTGATCATAAAAGAAAATAGGTGCAACCACACTAAAATTAAGAACTTTTACTAACCAATAGGAAATATTAAAAAAAAAATAGATAAGTCACAGTGTAGGAGAATATATGTTTAACACATATAATCAGTAAAATGACTAATATTCAGGATAGGTACTTCACTAAAGAATATATCTAACATGGTCAGGAAAAATAAGAAAAGGCCCTCAAACTCAGTAATCAGAAAAATACAAACTAAAACCAATATGACAATAGCTAACATTACAACGGTTAAAAATAAAACTACAACTAAAATTAAAAATCTGACCAGACTAAATGTTGGCAAGGATGTAGAAAAATGAAACTCTCATACATTGTTAGTGGGGGTGAAAATGACTAATAACATTTTGGAAAACAGTTTAGCATTATATAGTAAAGAAGGAGATATGTTTATTTTTTCACCCAGCAATTCCACTACTAGGCATATACCCTAGAAATCTGGCCATGTGGACACGGGTGTGCATATATAAGAATGTTCACAGTGGCATCGTTTGCATTAATCCCACAGCAAAGCAACCCAAGCCTTATTGATAACAAAATGTACATTGATAAGTAAATTGTGGTGCATTCATAAGTGGGCCCCTACAGCAATGAAAAGCAACAAGGTAAAGCGTGGGTGGAACTCACAAACCGTAGCAAACAAAAGAAGCAAGATGCAAAATTAAACTACGCTGTTTAGGGGTGAATAACTAGAAAATGCAATTTAAGAAAAGCAAGGGAGGGGCGCCTGGGTGGCTCAGTCGGTTCAGCGGCCGACTCTTGATTTCTGCTCAGGTCATGATCTCGGGGTTCCAAGATCAAGCCCTGCGGCAGGCTCCGCATTCAGTGGGGAGTCTGCTTAATGATTCTCCCTCTCCCTCTCTCTTGCCCCAACCCCTGTTCACACTTGCTCTCTCCCTCTCTCTCTAAAATAAATAAATCTTTAAAAAAAAGGGGGGGGGGCAAGTGAATACAGTGAAGGAAACAGTTGTGACTGCAGGGAGTATAGGATAGCAGGGTGCTGATAAGGTGCTCTGTACCTTCCTGTGTGGCTAGTTACTTGTGTGCTTACTTTTTTAAAATTTTTTATTTATTATTTTTTTAAGATTTTATTTATTCATTTATTTGAGAGAGTGAGAGAGAGAGAGAGCACATGAGAGGGGGGAGGGTCAGAGGGAGAAGCAGACTCCCCACCGAGCAGGGAGCCCGATGTGGGACTCGATCCCAGGACTCCAGGATCATGACCTGAGCCGAAGGCAGTTGCTTAACCAACTGAGCCATCCAGGCGCCCCTGTGTGCTTACTTTATAGTTACTCATTTATGATACATATATATTTTACACACTGTTCAAGTTTTAAAAACTGAAAGAAAGAAGAGCTCCGTGATTGATCAGTGCTATCTATCATAAATGCAGGAGGAGGGTTTTTGCTAGTTGCCACTGGTTCACAGGTCCTCCTTGAGCAGCCGAGCTGGACATGAGCTCTTCCTCTAGGGCCTGTACTGTATTCTCTAGCAACTATCATTGTGGAACACTATCTATTATTTATGGGGCACGTATCATGGCTACATTACCTTGATCAGAGTTATTTATGCAAATGTCTTCTCCCCTTTCAACTACAGCATAAGTTTCTGAAGGATCTGGACTGCATCTTGCAACTAGTAATTAATAAAAATAGTAATTGTAGCTCACATTTAGCTAGTGCTTATTGTGCACTTACCATTTACAAGCATACCCTTATTTAATCCTTGTAAAAACTCGAGTTATTAGGGGCACCTGGGTGGCTCAGTTGGTTAAGCGACTGCCTTCAGCTCAGGTCATGATCCTGGAGTCCCGGGATCGAGTCCCGCATCGGGCTCCCTGCTCGGCGGGGAGTCTGCTTCTCCCTCTGACCCTCCTACCTCTCATGCTCTCTGTCTCTCATTCTCTCTCTCTCAAATAAATAAATAAAAATCTTTAAAAAAAAAACAAAAAAACCTCGAGTTATTATTATCTCCATTTTGTGGATGCTCAAGCTTAGAGAGGTTAAGCAATTTTGTCCATAGGAACAGCTATTAAATGCAGAAGTTAGGGGCGCCCAGGTGGTGTAGTTGGTTAAGTGTCAGCCTCTTGGTTTCGGCTCGGGTTGTTATCTCAGGGTTGTGAGATCAAGCCCCACGTCGGGCTCCCAGCTCAGTGCAGACTCTGCTTGAGATTCTCTCTGCCCTTCCCACTCATGTTCTCTCTCTCACATAAATTAAATAAATCTTAAAAAAAAATACAAGAGTTAGAATTTGAACTCACAAACTCCTATTCAATGCTATTTTGTCGTATTTGTATTCTCCTCATCTAGTACAAGGCCTTCCATGCAGTAAGCCCCCAATAATTATTTATTGGGTGAAAATGAGAGAATGAAAGGCCTTAAACTTTCATAGCAAGAAAGAGAGGCATAGGTCAAAAGAAGAGTCTTGACGAATCAGTTTTTAAATCTTCAGGTATATACTGCCGAAAAGGTCGTGATTCCATCTATTAAAAAGAGAATCGTGTAGGTAGAGCTGTATAAATGAGCTGCTAGGATATTCCTGCTAGAGGGAGTGAATCCAAAAAGCTTTTAAATCCACTTTGCTGTATCTGGATGGCTGGCAGTTCAAAGGGCAAATGGCAAACGCACGTCTCCTCAAGTACCCCGGCCACAGGCCAGAGGGAGCTGAGCCAGGGCTCACCCAGCATGCTCTCCCACTGACATGGCAGCCAGGGCGGAAGCCTTCAACGGTCTATCTGTTCTTCCCTTTGGTCTTGGGGCTTCAGGATGAATGGGAAGAGGACGGTGGTAAATGACAAGGGTGAACACTGTCTTGGGGGCACTGCCCTACAGAGTTCAGGCACCCATATTCTCGATGAGCCCCCAGTTAGGGAGTGGAAAGAGGCATGAAACAAAGGGTGCTTTCAGGAGTTCCTTTACTGCCCAGTGGAGAAGTGAGAAGCAGAGGGAAGGGCAAGGAAGGCACTTTTTGATCCAAACCCAAAACAAGGACCACGATCAAAGAATCGCTTGCTGTAAGTTACAGAAAAAAGAAAGCAACAGTGGGCCTTCCTGCGTTCCTGCCTTTCCAGGCTGGGCTGCCCTCTCCACTTGGGGATGGAGAGTGTGGCTGTAGGCTGGCCTCTCCCCCTGAGCATCCCCAGCCCCCAACTCCTGGGGACAATTGAGCTGTGTCTCTGGCATGTGTGGAACTGCAGGTCATGGCCATATTTACCGAGAACATTCATTCTCCACAGGCGCTACAGGGCTTCTCAAAACGCCCTCTGTGTCACTGTGCCTTTCTCTCCACCACATACCCCCCCCCAAACACACACTAATTTAATCAAGATGTCCTAGCTCGTAGATGGGATGGACTCATCAGTTCCGCATTCTTCATGGCATTAGAACTTTGAAGCAAAATATGTAGGGCCGAAGACAGCAGGTTGAGGAGATGGGGTCAGGGTCTCCAAGCCAGAACATGCCAACTTTTTGTGTAAGCCCAACACATAAAGAGTACACTAAGTTTGTGACATAGTCTTATAATTTTTATTTAACTCTAAATATTCTGAAGAGGTTGAGAAATGTTTTCTTAGGCAAGTCCACAGATATTCAGCAGCAAAAGTGGGGAAAAGCAAAGAAAAAAAAGAATTTATTCATTGGGGCTATTTCTAGAATGCAGAACTAGAAGAGAGCTTGCTGTCACAATTAGGTCCGCTCTTTCTCTCCAATCTCCCTTCCACTCACCCTAATTTTGCAAAATCTGAAAACTGTCCTATCTAAGAACCAGATTTTAATTCAGATTTGCTTCTCTAACCACAGCCAACCTCCAGAGAGTCTCAAAATTGTGATAGGGAATTAAAGCAGTAAGAAAAATAAACAAAGAAGCCATCTGGAGCCCTGGGTGTTTGTGTGCCCCCCCCCCCCCCCCGGCTACCTGATTCCCAGTCTCATGTTCTTTCCCTGTGCTGTGGTGTCTCCCAAAGAGAGCCTCACTGCTCATTGCCACTTGCTGAGCTGTTGTGAATGCCCAGCTGAACCTCTGAAGCCTGAGTCTTGTAGACCAGAAGGAGTCAAATCTGTTCAAGGAAGGTAGGAGGCAGGGCATCTCAGACAACCTATCTGAGGAACTGATTAGGATACGTGTTGAAATTCCTCTCGTCAACCACAGATCCATTTTGCCACGACCTCCCGCCTGGGACATCTAACCCATTCCCTCCATTATCTGCTTGCCAGTTTAATCAGTTCACATCACCATGGACAGAAATGCAGTCAAAGGGCTATTGTTTCACGACCCATGAGGGGGTTTGCAGAAACCTAGCAAGCAGGACTCCAGACTATAAGAGGGGTGTATCCTTCATAGCTTTTGGAGCAAAAAGAAACTTGAGCTCAATACAGTCTCTTTCTGCCTGGCTCAAGTAGGCAACTGGCCTGGGGTCAGGACAACCCTGAATGCTTAGGCTAATCCCAGAGTTCTCGTGTAATTCTACAAACCCAAGTAAGCTCCTAGTCAAAAAACTGAAAAGGTTTTCAGCTCCCTTGCAAAGCTGTACTCACAAAGTTCACTTAGCCCCTGGTAAACAAGCATCTCTCCTCTTCTGCTTCTTGAGGTAAGAATTGGCTCTCTGACCTTTCCCCTCCCTCTTTTGGCTAACTTGCCCAAAATTTCTCTTTTCTGGAAAAGCTGATTAAAAAAACAAAATGCTTCCCTGATCCTGTCAAATCCTGAGACTACAGCCTATGGCTCTAGGTTTTGGGTAAGGGCAGAGAGCAGTTAATCAGTGCTTGCTAAAATGAACTAAATCACCAGGGAGCAGCATCACGATGCCTTAATTTCATTCAGGTTGAACCTGAACAAGGTGTGACTCCTGGGCCTGGCTTAACCAAGACAGCTGACTGCATCTTGCAGTCAGGAACGTACAGCGGGAACGCACTCATCTGCGGGGCAGCAGGCCTGATTTCCTACCTAAGAGACCTCTGATCCAGAGAGAGCAGGAGGCTGGCTTTCCTCCAGGGCTGGTGAGAGAATGAGGCAGAACTGCATAGCCCCGAGCTACGCAGTGTCAGGCCAGAGGCAACAAGCTCACATCAGGTCCTTACATCTAACCTGGGGAGGAAACCCATCCCGTGTGTCAGAAATCATCTGCTCTGATTACAGCACCCTTTTTAATCTTCCTGGCCCAGGAGAGGATATGCACTGATAACTTTAATAATGCCACAGCAGGTACAATTAATTTCTATTCCTGCTCTTCATATACTGTTATGTGAAGGGGACTGGAAGGACAATATTAAATTCCACTGGGGCTGCAGCCTGCAGCTCTGAAACCGGCAGACGGCTCAGAACTCTACATGGCCACCCTCGCCCTGTGTTCCAGGAGAGGGACCGACACTAACCCTACGAGTGCTTGAGAGACCTCTGTGGCATTGGGGGCAAGGCTAGTTCTTTTGTGGTTGAGTAACAGTGACTACAGTATTAAATTGAATTAAATTTAAAAGCCCAGGCAGGATTCGATAAGAGTCTAATGGACATAGTAATGAAGCAAGATTTAATCAAAATGATATGGACATATTTTATGTTGTTTCAAAGAGGAATAGCTGTTTTATTGGTCAGTGTGTTCTGCATTTAATACATTCCTAATGCAAAGTTTTTTTATGACGGTATCAAGTTTTCTGAACTAAAAACTTGCTAAAAATCAACCGGAAAAGGATTTCTTGACTTACGTAACATCTCTCTTCCAAAGCAATTTCATAGCCTTTGTCCTCATTATCCTCACACCATTTCCAGGAGGAGAAGTGGGCAAAGAGGACACTTTCTATTCCATTTACAGAGGTCCGGGAAGGCCAAATTCTTGTGTAAGGCTCACAAGAAGGTAACACTAGAGTTGGAAGAGATTTTTGGTTTGAACTCCCTGTCTCAGGCTTATACTATTGTATTCCTTCTCACCATTAGTGGAAAGGATGAGAAAAATGCTTAAAACTTCAGTGGAGGTCCTACCGAGGACACCACAGTCCCCCAGGGTTCCAAAACCCAAACCCAATGACATCTGCTCAGATCCCTTTCTTCCAAACCCCATCAGAGTGCCCATCACAGAGCCAGCTTCTTCTCACCTGGCTTCTATGAGCCATGTTACTCATTTTCCTTTTACCCATTTTAATCTGCTCACCTGTCATCCTTGCTGGGTCCTCAGTACTTTCTCTAGGCCTCAACTGCCCTCTTTATTTTCATGGCTTCAACTATCAGTTTAGTATGTGGTCAGTGTTCAGATCTCCTCTTCGGCCCTAATCCTCACTACACCTTCACTGTGCGGTGTGTGACACTGAACCCAGGAGGGCTGGGGTCACGTCCTGGAGGTTTGGCCCCAGCTCTGCCATTACCAGCCTGGGTGACCTAACGCAAGTCCCTACTTGCTGGCTCTTAGACTCTTCACTAATCACAGGGCAGGACTAAAATCAGTGGCTCTTTCACATACTTTCCCCAATAAATGGCAACCCCAACTTCTGATGGCTCAGGTGAAAATGCTTGCAGTCATCTTTGATGCTCCTTCCTTTTTGTCACATGCACACTCAATTCAGCAGCAACTCCCACTGGCTCAATCTTCAAAACACATCCCAGAATCTGACCACTTCTCCCGGTCTCCACACCCATTACTCTACTCCAATCCGCCATCACCTCCTGCCCGAGTTTACAGAAGCCTCCGTAACTGCTCTTCCTGTTCTGCTCCCACCTTGCTCCTCCTTCAGTCTTAACACAGAAGCCGGAATAATTCTATCAAAACAGGAATCAGACTGTATCATTCTTTTTTGTTCCAAATCCTTGCATACCTCTCTAGTGGCCTCCAAAGCCATTCCTGATGCAGCCTGCCCCTACCCCCCAGCCACATCTATCACTCTTCCCCTTCCCTCCAGTTCACAAAGCCTTGCTGCTTCTCTGCCCAGATAAGCACACTCCCATCTCATGGCCTTAGACATGCTGTTTCCTCAGCCTGAAAGACCTTCCTCAGAGAGTAAAAGCCCTAATTGCCTTTAAGGAGTAGTTCAAAGGCCAATTTATCAGTGAGGCCTTCCCTGACTACCCTCTATAAAATAGCAATACCCCCAGCACTACCATGCTCCTTCCCTGCTTTATTTTATCATCATCTGGCCTATTATCCATTTATTGGTTCATCTGTATATTGTGTGTTTCTCCTACTAGAGCATAGGCAGTCAGACTTTTCTGTTCTGTTATCATCACTGTGGCTGGAACATGGGAGGCACACTGTACGTATCTGTTGAATGACTAAATGAATGTTGATTCCTCTCTAGCATTTACCTCCTCCCACCTCCTATGTCAGGTCACTCACTCCCATCTATAATTTCGTCGCTGTGTCTTTTAGCAAGTCCCATTCTTTTAGTTCCCACCGCCATGATCCAAGAACTGGCTTCCACTATCCCCCTGAATTACTGCAGTAGGCTCTCCCAGATAGTTTCTTCCACCCTAAACCACACTGAACACTGCCACCAATATCATTGCAGATCATGGTCTTCAATATTTCATTGCCCTGCCTACAGTGAACAATGGCTCTCTTTGACCTGTAGCTAGAACGCCTTGAGTTGGCCTTCAAAGCACTCAGGCTCCAAGCCCATCCCACCTACTTCTCCCATGGCTCGCCAACAGGAAGCTTCCGCTACTGTATTACGGGGAGCATCTCTAACAGGGGCAAGGGGTAGGAGAGGAAGTTGGCACTAGATAATATGGAAATATTCAAAAGATATTTCCATAAGATAAGAAATGGATGAATAATTAAGAATCCTGGCAGCATGTAATTAAAAGAACATCAGCCCAACTCTTACCCTTCTCTGAAGCTTACCCGATCACCTCTCATGAATTTGTTCCTTTTCCAAGCTCCTATAGACAACTAATTATCTGTACCACTCATTAAATTGATGTCTTAAGTTATAACCTGCTTTTGGGAATCTCTGGCCTGTCCATCCAGCTGAAATATAAAAAAAAATCTAAGATCTTGAACCGTGTTTTAAGCTTGCTCTGCCATACTTTTATAGTGGCAAGTTGAATACTGAGCAATTACAGACAATCAAATAGTAGTTATTAAATTGAACTGAATGAACTGATAGTGGGACTTGTGCTCTGGGATTTAAATAAAGCAGTGCTCGTCTCTTTTAAGGTCCCTGAAAGAAGAGTCAGGTGGGCTATGTAGTTTTCCTGCCTGAGAACTCAAAGGCCCAGAAAGGCCACTGGCTCAGAGAGCTACGAAAAGAGAAGGCTTTTTTTCTACTCTCCACCCTCAAAATGAACATCAAAAGGAAAACAAGGTCATGGGAAGAGGCAAGGCAGGAAGGGATACGATGCTTATGTGGGCAGAAGGCTTGGATTATCTTGGCTTTGGAGAGGAGATGATTAAAGCTAGAGAATGGGTCTTCCAGTTTGCCCTCTTTTTTTCCTCTCTACCCTCTACAAGAACACACTGCTGAAAGAGATTAGCTTGGAGAGACAAAGACCACCCTAGCAGAGAGATGGCACAGGGCACACTCTCCTATGTGAGCAGAACCAAGCTCCACAGAGCACTTTCTTTTCTTTTTCTTAACTTTCATTGAGCAGCAATTGGCAAATAGAATTGTACACATTTAAAGTGTACACCGTGATGATCTGATATATATATACATCGTGGAATGACTGCCGAGATCAAAGTAATTAACACATCCATCACCCCCCATCGTCAGCTCTTTGACTGTGTGGTGAGCATGCTTAAGATTTACTCTCTTGGGACGCCTGGGTGGCTCAGTCGGTTAAGCGTCTGCCTTCAGCTCAGGTCATGATCCCAGGGTCCTGGGATCGAGTCCCGCATCGGGCTCCCCGCTCTGCGGGGAGCCTGCTTCTCCCTCTGCCTCTGCCTCTCTCTCTATCTCTCATGAATAAATAAATAAAATCTTAAAAAAAAAAAAAAAGATCTACTCTCTTCAACTTTCAAGTGCTTTTTACTGTGTCATTAACTGTATGCTGTACATTAGATCCTCAGAACTTATTCTTACAGGTAAAAATCTATGCCCTTTGACCTACATCACCCCATTTACTCCTCCCCCAGCCCCTTGGCAACCACCATTCTATTTGGTTTCTATGAAATTGGATTTAAAAAAATTTCTACGTATAAGTAATCCCATGCAGTATTTGTCTTTCTCTGTCTGGCTTATTTCACTGAGGATGATGCCCTTCAGACTCATCCATGTTTTCACAAACGGCAGGACTTCCTTCTTCTTTATGACTGAATAATATTCCATTGTATATATATACCACATTTGCTTTACATGTTCATCTGCTGAAGGACATTTAGGTCGTCTCCATATCTTGACTATTGTGAATAATGCTGCAGTGAACATGGGGGTGCACATATCTTTTTGGATACCGATTTCAATACCTCCAGATATATACCCAGGAATGGAAGTGCTGGATCATACAGTAGCTCAGTTTGTAATTTTCTGAGGAACGGCCATACTGTTTTCCATGGTGGTTGCACCAATTTACATTCACACCAACAGTGTATAAAGGTTCCCTTCTGCCCACATCCTCACCAACATTTGTTATCTCTTGTCTTTCTGACAATGGCAGAGCTCTGTCTTCCCAGGTTTTACTGATTCCTCTGACATTCTGTGAAGGCAGGGGTGAGGGTATGAGCAATTTTCTGCAGTATAAAGATAAGGAACCTGAAACCCAGCACAGCAAAAGTCCTCCACCAAGCCAGCCAGGGCCCGGGCTCGGACACAGCTCTGAGGTCTAGATTCCCAGCTGAGCTCAGAGACAATGAAGAAGATATAAGAGGAAGACAAAGGGAAAGAAGGGGAGGAAACCGTCTCTCCTTGCCTCATATCAGAAGTATGGTATTTCCAAACGAGAACACAGGCAACAAGTAATTTCCAAGAAGATACCAATGAGATTCTGGATTGCTCCTGGATATACCGGAACACAGTCCAGTAGAGTCAAAACCACACAGCCAAAGAACCATAAGGAATGTATGAAAAGCCTATACAATAGCCAGAGGATAGAATGCTGCATAGTCACCAAAAACAATGTTTTTAAAGAAGGCACAATGACACAGACAGAATACTCCCTTAAAATGTTAAATGGAAAAAAGTACACAAAACTTAATATACAATATAATCTTAATTTTCTAAAGAAAAAGGACACAGAAAAAATACTGGAATAACTGATTCCCAGTAATCATTATTTTTTTTTAATTTTTAAAAAAGATTTTATGTATTTATTTGAGAGAGAGAGTGAGTATGAGAGCAGGGGAAGGGGCAGAGGGAGAAGCAGGCTCCTCGCTGAGCAGGGAGCCCAATATGGGGCTTGATCCAGGCACTCCGGGATCATGACCTGAGCCAAAGGCAGACGCTTAACTGACTGGGCCACCCAGGTGCCCCCGTTATTTTCTTTTTATTATTTTTTGTTTCCCTGCAATGTCTTGAAAAAACATGTATTAATTACTTTTACAATTGAAAAAAAACAGCTGGGGCACCTGGGTGGCGCAGTCAGTTAAGTGTTGGACTCTTGATTTCATCTCAGGTCATGAGACCGAGCCCTATACCAGGCTCTGTGCGCAGCAGGGAGTCTGCTTGAGATTCTCTCTCTCCCTTTCCCTTTGCCCCTCCCCCCTGCGCTCTCTCTCTAAAAAAATAAAGTCTTGTAAAAAAAAAAAAAAAATCGGGTGCCTGGGTGGCTCAGTCGTTAGGTGGCTGCCTTCGGCTCAGGTCACGATCCCAGAGTCCTGGGATCGAGCCCCGCATCAGGCTCCCTGCTCAGCGGGAAGCCTGCTTCTCCCTCTCGCACTCCCCCTGCTTGTGTTCCAGCTCTCGCTGTCTCTGTCTCTGTCAAATAAATAAATAAAAACTTAAAAAAAAAAAAAAAGAAAAAGAAAACTAAGCTACAGGGTTTTTTGTCTGCTTCAAAATCAAAAGAAACATAAAATAAAAATTGTTATTTTTGTTGTTACTTCACAGTCCTGTCCTTAGGCCTTAACAATAACTTCTTAGCTCAACAAGAAGATGATTCTGAGAGCTCTTGAGACCATGAGGAGGGATGCTCCCAGGTTCCTATGGTCTCTTAAAGACAAGAATTTGTGCAGACAATTAAAACTAACCTGTAACTGGAAGTTTCATATTGAGTATATATTATGAAAAGCTGGATACAGACCCAAATGATTTCTGGAGCACAGGGTAAAAGAAGGGGGGGACCCTAAGAGCTAGGCTTAAAAGCAAAGAAAGGTAGGATCGGATAAAACAACCAAGAGATCAGAATAAAATCCACTACTGTACCTAAAGAAGAAAATGAGAATGGAAAAACTAAAGATGCTATCTCAAGAGAAGGAGAATTTATTTTTCTTCCCATTTTACACAAAAATCATGCTCAGACAAGCAGGGAGAAACTCAAAGGAAAATTCTTAACAGAGATAAATAGGAAAGGAAGCCTTCAAAAGAAGCCAGTCCTGCAAGAAAGGAGGCTGAAATCAAAGATGCTTCTCTCTCTGGACAAGCTGGGCAAGAAGCAGAAGCAGAAAAGCACAATGGGAAGTCTGGCCTGGCAGAAGCATCTAAGTGCACGACTGCAGAATGCATGAGCCCTTAATTCCTTGCAAAAACGCTGGCCCTGCAGCTGACCAACATAATCACTGCCACCTTGCTACCAGTGAGGCGGCAGAGCATGGTGATGGGAAGAGATGATTCAGGGGAAGCAGGCTGCCTACACATGAATCCCAATTCTTTCCCTAACCAGTCCCATAACCTGGAGTCGACTGCTTAGCCCCTCTGCCAATGTGCTTACCTATAACTGGAGATGATGAAACCATCTTGAAGGGTTGTTGTGATGATTAAATAGGTTAATACCTATGAAGTACTTAGCATAGTCCCTGGGCACAGTGAGCACTCATTTAGTATTAGTTATAATTATTATTATTTTTATTATTGCTGTGACTCTTACAATAAAAAAAATGGTACCTAGTCAGCTTCTACGCCATTGGTGGGATTTCTCCTGGGAGTAGGAAGTTTTTATAAACTACTGTCTATTTGCATGGTGCCTGATGAGTTGTATTAATAATCCTCTCCTTTTCTGAGAGGCATCTTGCAGTAAAGCGTAAGAGGTACAGAGATGATATTAAAGTAACTTGGCTGGAATTATCATTGATGTTAAAGCCCTCAGATGAATGACTGAATTAACACCCGACATTTGTACAATGTACGACATTGTACAATGGCATCACATATAACACCATACAATGGCCTTTTTATCATGTAAGGAAAGAAATCTAACTGTAAAATGGAAGGTTCAAACTGTTACCACCCTAATCTGAGGGGTCAATGTTGGCATCACTATCAGCAGGCTAACCAGAGACTATATAACTCCTAACGTGATATAACATGAAGTACCCCAACATTGCCAATTATGCATCCTAGTCAAAAATGTATAACTTGAATAGATCTGGCCAATGGAACCAACCGCCAATTAATAGGAAAGACAAGATACAGCAAGAAGTTAAGCAACAACACAAGGAAGCAACCGGACAAATCTAGAAGGTGGGGCAAGCTGCAGGACAACTGGCCTGGTCTATTCAACAAATCAGTGTCCCTGGAAAAGGAACAGTGCTAAATTAAAGGAGACTTAAGGGACATAAAATGAGTGTGCATTAGATACTGGCTTGGACAAACCAGTTTCAAGGACATTTTTAAGATAATTAGGGAAACATATGGCCTGTTCATTAGAAGAAGTCAGGATAGTAACTACTTTTCAGGGGGACATGAATGGAAGGGGACAAGAGGGGGGCTCCTGGGATACTGGTAACATTCTTTTTTTTAATCTGGGTGCTAATTACATAGTTACTTTCAGCTTATAAAAATTCATTGAGCACTTTACAATATGTGCACTCTTCTAAGTATTTTAAACTTCCGTAAAAAGTCAACGGAAAAAAAAAACCCTTGCAAAATATACAAAAGGATTAGGAAAAATACACATTTAGGGCCTACTACAGTGTATAATAGTGATAGCAGGCATTTTTATATAAGCATGTCATTATTGGTCTTATTATCATCATCCCAAGGAAAGTTTGGGGAGATCTAAGCCCTCTGAAGAGTGGCCAGAGAAGCCCTACACTCCCTGGGGATAAACCTTCCCCATCAATTTCATTTTAAGCTCTTTTTAGCCTGCACCGTGCTGTGTTTATAGTCTTCGCTAAAATACTTATTGACTGTGCGCTTTCCCAGTTTGGAGTCGTATTCAGACACAGGCTGCATTTGGACACTTGTTTCTATCTACCGCACTCTCTTTCTCACCCTCCCCATTTTGCAGTTGTTGCGACGCAGTCTCCTAACCATTCGTTGACTTACAAAGACAGCAGTACCATTACACCTTTGAATGTTCTACCTACAACACCTTGGGCTCTTTCAGAAAAGGCAGATAGACAGTTGAGAACGGAGACACCAAAAAGGCAAACATATAAACGAACTGAAGGAAAAGAGTGCGGGCATCTTTGGGGGCACACACTCCCTCTGAGCTGAATCTTCCCAAGTCCAAAAAAGCCTAGACCACCCAGAGAGAAGCCCCAAGGAAGAGCACACAGATGCTGCTGACCTAAGTGTCACAGAAACCAAAGCTAAAACAGCACCAACGGCACCAGCTGCAAAGCTCCCCTCCGTGTTGGCTTTGGCAGCAAACCTGACGCCCCTTATCAGCAGAGATACCTTTGAAGTAGCTGGCAGCCTTCCATCCCCTACTCAAATAAGTTCAACTTCCCATCCTATTCTTTTCTCCAAAGAGGATCCCTTCATCAGATACGAGAGAATAAAGCTCAATTAATCAGAACAGATTTTTGCTGCCATCAAGACAAACTGGGCAATGGGAATAGTTATCTATAAAGCTGATCACCACGTTGTTCATGATCATGTTATAACATGGAGGAAATCCAATCAATTGCAGACACTGAGTTCCACTGGAAGGAGGTGTAGGGTGGACCGGGGAAGAGAGGGCAGGGTAAATCAGTCAGCTACTCCTTCTCCCCAAGATGTCTCCAGGTTAAACTCTTTCTCAGAAGGGCAGAACACAACCATTGGAAGTCCATTCTTTCTCCATTCATTCAATCTACACTACCCACCAGGGACATTCGATTATACTGGCATTGTGGATCACTTCTCCTTTACTTATCATGACAACACCACGGCAGAACGTACCTCCTTACAATATCCAGTCTTTTCATATATGTGAAGCAACTGGACTCAAAGACTCTAGGAAATCCTGTCCCTATCTACTGGGGATAAACAGGTAGGTAGGTAACATGCACTGCTTTTAGTTTCGAACCCCCTTTATCCTTTTACCGCCAGACCCATTTCGTTGGGTTGAAACCTGAGTGGTCATGACAAGTCTCTTGTAACTGATCAACCAATGGGAAAGGACGTCCGAAGACCCTAGAGAAAAGAATTCATTGTGCCCTATTACATTTCTTCCTCAGCACCCTTCCTGTATCTCCCACTTTCTGCAATGTGACTTACTTATCTGAATCCAGATTTACCCTTTGTCACCCTCCAAGAATAAAGTAGGGAAGCCACAATTGGTTGCCTAGATAAACCAGCCTAGATGTCTCAACATTGTTGCAGGGGCATAGACAGGATCTTATGGATTCAGATGTCCTCTGTGTTTTTGGGTTTCCCCAAGACAGAAACCAGAATGCCTACAAGAATGGTTCTCAACCCTGGCTATATGCAAGAATCACCTAGACTCTATCCCAGAGACTGATTCAATTGCCCTGGGGTGCTATTTTTAAAATTATTTTTTAAATCAACTTTATTGAGACATACTTTACATACAATAAAATGTATGTATACATTTTAAGTGTACAAGTTTTGACAAATGCACACACTCATGTAACCATGACCATAATTAAGATTGTATGACATTTCCATAATCCCTCAGGTTCCCTTGTGTCCCTTTGCAGTCAACCCCTCATCCCACCCTGGCCCCAAGGTAATCACTGATTTGCTTTCTATCACTATAGATTAGAGCTATCTTTTCTAAAATTTCATATAAATGGGGGGCGCCTGGGTGGCTCAGTTGGTTAAGCGACTGCCTTCCACTCAGGTCATGACCCTGGAGTCCCAGGATCGAGTCCCACATTGGGCTCCCTGCTCAGCAGGGGGTCTGCTTCTCCCTCTGACCCTCCTCCCTCTTATGCTCTTTCTCTATCATTCTCTCTCTCAATAAATAAATAAAAATCTTTAAAAAAAATTTCATATAAATGGAATCATACAGAATGTATTCATTGTGTCTGGCTTCTTTTAATCAATATAATGTTTTTGGAGTTCGTCTACATTATTGCATTTATCAGCATTTTGTTCCTTTTTATTGCTGAGTAGTATTCATGTATGGATATATCACAATGTTTTCCCATTCATCTGTTGATGGATATTTGAGTTGTTTCCAGTTTTGACTATTACGAATATAATATGAGTCTCCTAAGGCAGTTATAACAAATTACTACAAAGTTGGTGACTTAAAGCAACATGCATTTATTCTCTTAAATTTTTTTTTTTATTTGCGGGCGCCTGGATGCCTCAGTGGGTTAAGCGTCAGACTCTTGGTTTCAGCTCAGGTCATGATCTCAAGGTCGTTGAGAGGAAGCTCCGTATCAGGCTCCATTCTCAGTGTGGAGTCTGCTTGGGATTCTTTCCCCCTCCCTCCCTCTCCCCCTCTGCTCCTCCCCCTGCTTGCTCTCTCTCTCTAAAATAAAATAAAATCTTTAAAAAAATTTTTAATTTGTATTCAATTTATTTAAACCAACCAAACAAACAAAACAACACTTCACCCATTTCTCCCACCCCCATCCCCCTGCCTCTTGCAACCACCAATTTGTTCTCTGTATCTATAAGCTTTGGGTTTTTTGTTTTTGTTGATTCTACGTATAAGAAAGATCACATGGCATTTGTCTTTCTCTGTCTTATTTCACTTAGCATAATGGCCTCGAGGTCCATCATGTTGTTGCAAATGGCAGGATCTCATTCTTTTTTATGCCTGAATCATAATCCACTATATATACACTATAATTTCTTTTTTTTTTTTTTAAAGATTTTATTTATTTGACAGGGAGAGAGAGAGAGAGAGCACAAGCAGGGGGAGCAGCAGAGGGAGAGGGAGAAGCAGGCTCTCAGCTGAGCAGGGAGCCCGACGTGGGGCTCGATCCCAGGACCCTGGGATCATGACCTGAGCTGAAGGCAGACTCTTAACAGACTGAGCCACCCAGGCGCCCCTATACACTATAATTTCTTTATCCACTCATCCAATGATGGACACTTATGTGACTTCCATATCTTGGCTACTGCAAATAATGCTGCAATAAACATAGGGATGCAACTATCTTTTGGAATTAGTGTTTTTGCTTTCTTTGGATAAACACTCAGAAGTGGAACTGCTGGATCATACAGTAGTTCTATTTTTAATTTCTATTCTCTTATAGTTCTGGAGGTCAGAGTCCAAAATCAATTTCACGGGGACAAAACTAACAGGGCTGCATTCCCACTGGAGGCTCTCGGGCAGAATCCGTTTCCTTGCCTTTTCCAGCTTCTAGAGCTGCATTCCTTGGCTCATGGCCTCTTCCTCCATCCTCAAAGCCAGTGGCCTAGCATCTTCTTTCTGTGACTCTGCTTTCCTCTACTTCCATCACGTAGCCTTCTTCTCTTTTGTCTGCAACTTCCCTCTACTTCCCTCTAATAAGGACACTCATGACTGCATTAGGGCCCACTTAGATAATGAAGCATAATATCCTCATTACAAGATCCACAAATTCACCATGTGTGCAAAGTCTTTGTAAGGATAAGGTAAGTTCATGGGTTCCAGGTATTAGGACATGGACATCTTTGGGGAGACCATTACTCAGCCTACAACGAAAGCTATTATGAATAATCAGATACAAGTCTTTGTGTAGATATATACTTTTATATCTCTGGGGTAAATACCTACCAGTGGAATTGCTGGGTCATATGGTAGGTACATACTTAGCTTTATTAGAAACTGTGAAACTATTTTCCAAAGTGGTTGTACCATTCTACATTCTCACCAGCAACATATGAGAATTCCATCCATCCTAACTAACACTTGTTGTTCTCAGTCTTTTTAATTTTAATCATTCTAGTGAGTATGTAGCACATTCCTTATTGCTTTAATTTGCATTTTCCTAATGATTAATGATATTGAACATCTTTTCATGTGCTTATTGGCCATTTATATATCTTCTTAGTGAAGTGTTTATTAAAATCTTTTGCCTATTTTTAAAAATTTGGGTAGTTTGTCTTCTGATTATTGAGTTATGTATATCACAAATATATTCTCACAGTCTGTGATTTGTCTTTCATTTTCTTAACAATGTCTTTGCAAGAGCAAAGTCCAAGAATTGATGATGTCCAGTTTATCTTTTTTCTTTTATTGTTCATGCTTTTTACATCCCAAGAAATCTGTCTTACAAATCACAAAGATTTTTTTTTTTTTTTTAAACTCCCACAGTGACTCACACACAGGCAAAACTGAGAACTACTGAACTACTGGTCTACCAGGAATCTGACCCAACTTGCTCAATTTAACCTTTCTACCATGGAAACTTAGGGTACCAAACGCAAAACAAAAGTACAGTCAGCTGGAATACTGTAAAAAACAAACAAAAAAGGATGCAACTGAGAGTCTTGGGACTTTCTGAATTGACTGGCTTCCAAGGCTAATGCACAACTAAGGGCTAGAAACAATGAGCTTCCAAGGCTAATGCACAACTAAGGGCTAGAAACAGTGAGCTGAAAAGCAAAGTCCGAGGTACTTTCGGTGTGTTCCAGCTAAGTGAAAGGAAGAAGGGAGAACAGGATTGTCCTCTCCCCTGTGGGAAAAGCACACCCAAGTTTACTTGGTTTAAATGAAAAAGTGGGAAAAATGATTTCTATTCTTGGTGGGATTCTTTAGAACACGTCTCTCACAGAGACGATGTGGAGCTGGAAGTCAAACTTGGTAGTGTTTGGCTCCTGATTTTGAAGGCACCACATTAAACAAATGAAGGTGGCAGCAATAATATTTGCCTAAACCTTGGTTCCAATAGGGGTTAGACAGACTGAGCTTTCATTACACGAAAGGAGATGTCAGGAGCACCAAATGAGCTCCATTTCCCCTGGAGTCCTAGACAAAGTGGGTCTTTTTCTAAGCTGTGAACAGGAGGCTACTTTCTCTAGATGTTATATTTAGCTAAAGGAATCTCCACCGGGCTTCATGCAAAATGTAAAATATGTCCCAGGAGACGTAACCACAAACCAGAGGGCCAGCAAGGAGCATCCCTTAAGGGGGTTCAGTAGTACAGAGGGGCCAATTGTGCAGCCACCCTGACATCCCCAAATTAGCTGAGTTAGCTGTGAGCCAGATTTTTGGCCAGTTCTCACATTTAATGAGTCTTTGTTTCCCTCTTACTAGCGATCCTGCCCCTGGAGAGAAAAACTTGCTGTCCTATTTCACTGTCAGCTTCCAAATGCTTGCCCAGACATCAGGTAGGAGAAACAACCCAATGTTGATGTTTAACACCTCCAAACCTTTTGAAGGCTTGTGTGCAAGAGAAAAGGTTAGGTTAATTCTGTAACTAAGTGAAATATCTGGGTTCAACAAAAAGAGTAGGAAAATACAGAACACCCTCTACTCTGCACACCATACCCCGAGTCCTAACACAGCATGTAGGAGGAAACCTCAAGTTCTAGAGTGAGATGAATGGATTTAAATACTAGCCTCACCTCATTTTTTGATTAATCTCCCTAAGTTTCAGTTTCCTCCTTCATAAAATAGGGCTATTAATAGCAACTACTTCAGGGAATTATTGTAAAGATTAAGCATATAAAGTGTTTAATCCTGTACCTAGCACATAAGGGTTCAAAAGATGTGGGTTTTGTTATCATAACCTTTGCTAGTGAATCATTAAGTTTTACAGAGTTTTTTTAAAAAGAATAAAAAAAGGAGGAAAACCCATGACTTTTGCTGGTGAGAAATAGACCCAAATTCACATAAAACTCAGGTGAATTTTCACAGGTGTCCATAGCCGAACCAGAAATAAAGGTATCTTTCCTAAAGCCTGTGTCTCCAGAGAAATGTGGATTTCCCTGTTGCTGCTGGAACCGAATTTATAGGTTGTTTCTATTTTATACACTTGGATTCCTGTTTGGCATCTCTTGGTTGCTGGCCATTATAGATAAGAGAATCTGAAACACTGCTTCATTCCTCAAAAAATTTGGTCTTTAACTGCCTAAGCTAGCCCCCTCTCCATACCCACACCCACTTTTATTTGTCTGTATCATGAGGGCTTCAGTTTCCTTATCACAATTTAACAAAGGTCACCCAACAACCAGAATGAAGCCCCCAACACAGGATACCCTATATTGGGCATCACAGAATTCATCATAGAATTATACTGTATTAGATTTTGAAGGCAGTGTGAAGATCACATAGGCCAAACACTTTTTTTTTTTTTAACTTTAGGGAACTAAGGCACAGAAAGAAGTAATTGTCTAAGGTTTCGGAGTTGCTAGCAGAGTTGAGCCCAAGAGAAAGGGTTACTTGGAAGAGACCTCTGCTCTGATAGAGCAAGCAAGCCCTGGGAAGCTTCATTTAACTGACAGTGTGGCCGGGTTCATTCCTTAGCTCTCTTATCTGATTACTGTATCTTAACCAGTGGGATTTCTAATTCTTCAAGTGCAACACACTTTAAACAAAAGGGAATAAAAAATTAAGTTACGGAGACAGAATGCTTCTGTGCCCATTACTAGAAAGCAGAGAGGCTCTCACCCAGCCAAAACAGAATTAATTTACTCTTGTGATCAGCCAAGCCAGCCTCTACCTTAGAATGCTCTGCCTACAATGGACCCCAGGGGAGAGAGAAAAGAGATTATTCATGCAGTGGGATAGTAAACATTGGTGATTCAGCAATCCTATGCATATCTCTAATAATAACTATAATTTAACTGATGAAAAGTTATAAAGATCAAGAGAAAGTCCTGCAGATCAAGAGCTGCAACCATATAAAACAATATGAATAAATCTCACAAACATATGTTGAGTGACAGAAACCAGACACAAAAGAGTATATACTGTATGATTCTATTTATATAAAGTATGAAACTAAGTAAAACTAATCTCTGCTGTTAAAAGTCAGGATAGTTGTTATCCTTGGGGGTTGGGACCACCCCTCCCAACCCCCTGAGGACTGGGAGGAAGCATGAGCGGAGTTTCTAGGGTACTGAAATCATGTTTCTTGATCTGGGCACTAGTTACCAGGTGTGTTCAGTTTGTAAAAATGCATGCAGCTATAGGCCCCATTCTTCAATAAATGTGCCCCTTTCTTCAATAAAATGTAATATATAAAAAGTCCTGTGAGGAATGAGAAATTCTTCCCTACACCCCCAGCAAAGCAATGCACAGTTTACGGAGATCAACTCTGAGACCATGGCTAGGAATATCATTCACGGGCAGATTTTCTTTCCGGAGGGTAAAGAGCCCTGAGCCATGCACTTGGGCTCTTGGTGAAATGTGAGTAGTACTTGAGGAACCAGAAGCATCCGTGGCTTTGATAAGCAGCTGCCTTCAGCATATACATCTCTGATCTGGAAGGGTCGTAACACTCCTGAGCATGGCTCTTCTCTAACCTTCTAAAGCTGGGAAAAAAGGTAGCTGAGAGCTTGGCTGAAGTCCAGATAGCTGAATATCCCTCACAGAAGTTTTTTTCCCAGATGAACAGAGAAAATGAAGGAGGAAATGATCAGTCAGCCCCTGTCCTTCTAGAGATAATCTAAGTGGCTGTCAAGGTCACACAGAAGAGCTGAAGTGGCATCTGATTACTGTCAAGGTTCTACCTAAATAGGTTTAATTTTTTTTTCTAATAAAAGCTATATATTTAAGGAGTAAGACATTATGATTTGATACAGATGTATACATAGTGAAAGGATTACTACAGTCAAGCCAATTAACAGACCACCTCACACGGTTACCTCTGTGTGTGTGTGTGTGTGTGTGTGAAAAGAGCATGGGAAACCTACTCTCTAGCGTATTTCCAGTATTCAGTACAGTATTAACTACAGTCGTTCATTTTAGCCACATCCATACACCACCAAGGATTGCAGAACAATTCAGACGAATGACAAGGAAGCTAGAACAGATGCTAGAAACCATGAGGAAATGGTGAAAAGTACCTTTACCCCTAAATGAAGTATGGCCCCAACCACAGCGCAGCCAGGCCACTAAAAATAGTTGGTGAACTCCGGGAGGAGCTCTTTTTCTCTTCTTTTTTTTCATTGTCAGATGCTTTTTACTCTTCATATCCTGTCTCTAAGACACAGGAAAAGCCCCTACACAGATGCGTTATGTAGATGGAATATTCTAAATCAGTTCTTTTTTTCATGCTGGTATAAACAGAAGAAACTGCGTTCTAACTCCAGACCTACTGAAATCTGGAAAACTTCCCATGTTAAGAATTGGCAAACTGGCTACTATTGACCACAGTCCTGTTTACTGAAGTCCTTTCTCTCCCAGCCTCAGATTTTACCCCTGGATTTTGTCAAATGAAAACCAATGAATTTCCTATATATGAAACCAATGAAATAGCCCTATATACCCTCTTTATACCTAGAACTTGTAGGAAGATTATTCGCCTTCTGAAAGGTCTTCTGGGGATACCAGAGCTTGAATGTTAGACATGGTCCATTACGTACAACGGTTGGGTCTTTTGCCACCATTTGTAACCAAAAGTCATGAATCAGTGACTCCACCGAGAGCTCAGGTTGAGAGAGCTTAGAAAAGAGGTTCCTTAGTTTCCAAGAGACTATTTCCACCACTGACAGGTAAGGTCAATTTTACATAAGTTTCTTAAGATTACCACAATTTAGAGTTTTTCCTCGGTCAGATTTTTCAACTTACATCCAAGGAATTGTGACAAACAATTGAGCTTCAGAAAGCATTCAGGGACCCAAAGACCAAGATATGTCATGATAAGAACCAAATTCATGAGTTCACCCTGGCCAAGATGAGCGCTTAGAAAGAAAACTAAACTAAATCATAAACATACATGAACTACAAGAGGAAAACCTGAAATGACACTGAAGGTCCCCAAATCTCAACAGCTTCACAAATCACTCAAGGAAATCAAGCAAACACTGTCGTAACTAAAACATGCAGATTATGAATTATGTTGCCAGTGGTGGGGTTGTACCTTGCAAATGGTTACTCTCCCAGGGCTACTATTAATTCAACTCAGAAAGGAAGAAAAGAATGACAATTCAGTATTTTTTCTCCACAAGATCGTGGTAGGGAATGACCAATGGAAAGCCTTTTAACTAGGCCAATACAATAGTCTTTCTCTTATTCACAAGATGGTATTATTGCTCCACCCAAGTATCCCTGTGCCTAGAAATAGCTATATACCTTTTTAAAGAGTCTTCCTGAGTCCTCACTGACTTGAACAAATCGAGGAATGATATTATTCAGGTAGATGTCACTCAGGGTGGTGTGGTCCCTGCTCTCCCGCTTCACCTGGTTTAAGAGGAGATTCCAGCAGTTGACTGGAGAGAGAACATTCTGATCCTTCCTGCAGAGAAACAGCAAGAAAAAAAAAAAAAAATCAGTGTCAGTGAGTAGCCAGGGCCAACAGCTAAGAACACAATCCATGTCATAAAATCACAGTGATCAAAGCCAAGCCAGAAATAGATACCTTTCCTGAAGCCTGCACCTCTAGTTTTCTCTATCTAAAAACTCAGTGGAGAAAACAAGAATAATGAGAAGAGAAGAAGAGGGATGAGAGAGGAAGAGGGTAAGAGAAGAAAGAGAAGCAGGATTATCTGTTGAGCATCTATTACATTCTAGGAACTTAGTAAATGTTTTATATGCACTATCGCATTAAGTTTCATCATTTCCCTGTAAGGAAAGAACAACGTTATCCCCATTTTACTAATTAGAAAATTGAAACTCAGGGAAGTTGTCACTTGCCCACAGCTAGTAAGAAGTCATAGAGACCGTAAGAAGGAGTCAGGGACTAGAACCACACAGCTCTGTGTCACCTGACTAGGACAGGTCTAGGCTGACTCCAAAGTCCATAGCCTTAGCCACTAAGACATTTGGTTTGTGTCTAGGGTTGGAGACAAAACTTAGAGGTCTAGAGACAAAAATCACGAGAGCACTACAGACCACATCCCCACCCAGTATTCATATTAGGATTCAGTGAAGACAACAACCTTCAAGGCCCTTGCCATGAAAAAAAAAAAAGGCCCTAAAACCTCTTCAGGCCCACAGAAAACATCTAAGGAGATTTTCAGTTCATTGGTTGAGCCATTATGTCATGCCCCATACAACCAAGAGCACAAACCATACCCAAACACATGTATTCCTAAAACTTCTACAGCCTGGGTGGAGCAGTGAAATGCCAAACCTAGGTGCTTATTTCTAATGAAAACACTGTGATCCAAAAGACTAGATTGATTATCTACTCAGTTCGCAGCCCTGGTTTAAGCAACAGAAAAAATTCTACTTCTGCAAGCTGGATTTCTTTAAAAAGAGAAACCGAAAGTAGGGGTTGTTTGTTGTACTATTTATCAAGGGCTTACTGTGCACTTGGCACATAGCTGGGCCCTATACTCACGTTGTTTAACTTGAACCCTACGACAGCCTGAGGAAGGGCGTATTATTAATTAACCACATTCAGCAGATGTGGGAAGTTGACTGAGAAAAGTTAAAGATCTTGTTCAAGGTCACATAGCTAAAAGGTAGCAATGCTAAAATGCAAAACCAAGCCTTATAAGTGTAGAGAAGGGTCTTAATCATTGGGAAGAATCACTACCTGTTCACTTCTCTTCCCCCTCTTCCCTCCCTACAGTCAGACTCTTAATGCAAAGAGAGTGGACAGTGGCTCGGTTCTTGAGTCACACTGCCTGCATTCAGAGCCGGAGGCTGTCGGCGGCTGTGATTTGTAGAGCAGGGAATTCAACTTTAGAAGGGGCTTTTCCAATTCTGTAATAAGGTAACAATTACCAACTAATCACGCCACACCTCCTCTGGCTTCAGAACACCCCAGACTATTATATCAAATATCTGTCTAACCAGCACTAAGAAGCTACTTCAATCCAATGAATGCTAGAGTCCAAACTGAAACTGTTCTCTATCTGCCCCCACCCCCACCTCTGCCCCAGGCATCACACCCCTTTGCAGTCAGAATACCTAATACCTCTGTTTGGACCACTTCGGCAACATTATGTCCTCTTACTGTTCTAGGGAAATCGAAAGATTTTTATGGAAACAAATTTATATATATATATATATATATATATACACACACACACACACACACTAATATATATATACACACACACACACTAGCCGAGAGAGAGAGAGATACACATGTAATTAATCCCTTCCCTTCAAAATGTTTAGCATCTGAAAAACAAACCCAAAAAAGCGAATAGGAAACAATCCTAAATTCAAAGCTGAGTACAGGCATTCAGTGACCTTTGGTGTTTTCACTGCAAGAAAACTTTCTAACGCATTCCAAATCAGTTTCAGTTATCAAATCCTAAATAACCGAATTTACATTTTTGTTGGGTGGCAAAGTATCCATGTCCTCAGTAAGCATGGAATATATCAGGCAATTACACTTGCTTTTTTAAAAGAGTAGATCTCACAAAATCTGAACTTGACAACAGCTCGGTCTGCTTCTTATGGGTGGACATGAGTTGGTTGTCTCTATTAGGTCTTTCCTTAGAGTGCTTCACACACATAAACATGGTACTACAATTTCACAAACGTATAAACGTTCATATCTGAAATGAATAAAGTACAGTATTAGGGGCTTTTAATTGTAAAAGTGCTGATATCACAGTGCAGAATGGGAGAGAAAGAAAGACCTGTAATATAGCAGAACATTAGTGGTATGAACAAAGGGCCAGCTAGCCCACAAATGTACACCGCAGATCACAAGTGGAGGCAGGAGAAGCAAAACCAATTGAATACCATGGAAGAGGATACAGAGCATAAATCCCAAGGGGACCCTCAGAAGAAAGGATGAGTAAACAAAAGTTAATAAAAAGGATGGACGGAAGTGGAAATCTTTTAAAATAAAAAGCCTTATGCCTTAAAACTAATAAATTTGTAAATATATTCAGAATTATATATTTATAATTAAATGAAGAGGTTCTAAAGTGGTAACACTTTTAGCGCATATCCTTCCATCCTTAGAGCAGGTGGTAGGACGGCTATTATTGGTTTCAGTGAGCAGGAGTTTTTAAAGTGTGTTCTGAGAAACTCCAGAATTACAGAGAAACACATTTCAATTTCAAACAACTGTGACACATCCATTCAAATGAGCAACCTCCAGTTAATGTGAAAGGGATCCAGATTCCCTGCGGTTGACACTATCCCAATGTCTCATGGGCTGCTAGGCGAGCTTCGTTCTGTGCGAACTCTGGAATAAAGAACCGCTGCGTGTATCTGAACTTCTGAAAAATGTCCTGTTGGTTAGAACGGATGTTGCTCTGCACAGGTTTCATTTTTTTTTTTTTAAGATTTATTTATTCATTTGAGAGAGCGAGAATGAGAGAGAGTACATGAGAGGGGGGAGGGTCAGAGGGAGAAGCAGGCTCCTCGCCGAGCAGCGAGCCCGATGTGGGACTCGATCCCAGGACTCCAGGATCATGACCTGAGCCGAAGGCAGTTGCTTAACCAACTGAGCCACCCAGGCGCCCCCACAGGTTTCATTTTTAATTCAAGCCTGTGTGCCTCCTTAGGTAAAGCTGTGCAGGTGAGCTCATGATTTAACACACAGTGGCCAAGTTCAATTACGTGCCACAGAAGGTTCAGGGGCCTAGGCTGGGTTCACGGTAGACCACGGTTGGGTAGTGAGAATGCTCAATACCATCCCATCATTATCAATTGTTTTTATATGCTTATTATATATTTTTGTGCTTCCCCAATAACATTTATGAAGGGGGATGGGAATAGGTGCTAGGTAATGTTAGTGATTCAACTTCAAAACAAAAATATCCTTTTTCAAGAGCCTAGGCCAATTTAAAACTATCTCAAAATTATAATCCATCTGTGTGAATCAGGATTTTCTTGATATTGGGCAACCCAAATCAGAACCAGAAATAACCTGGATGCTGAAACTGATATAAAACTGCAACTCTGATTCATAATCCTAATTTCAATATATTTTTTTAAAGATTTTATTTCTTTCTTTGACAGAGAGAGACACAGAGAGAGGGAACACAAGCAGGGGGCGTGGGAGAGGGAGAAGCAGGCTCCCCGCTGAGCAGGGAGCCCGATGTGGGGCTCGATCCCAGGACCCTGGGATCATGACCTTAGCTGAAGGCAAACGCTTAACCAACTGAGCCACCCAGTCACCCCCCCTAATTTCAGTATTTTGGGGTCATGAACACAGCCTCATTGTTCTCACTGAATGACCCTGTAATGAGTACTCTTCATAAACTTGCACTTTAAAAGTGGATTTACACCAATAAAATACCGCTTTGGATCTGCTGTATTTATGGGGATTCTGTGCACAATTTTTATTTTAAAAAAGCCTTTCAAGATAGTATTAAACTCTGCTGTATGCTTCTCGTATGGGTCCCTACTCCCTTTTCCTATTACTGAAGTGTTTCAGGCAATATTTTTAGTTCTTTGAGTTTGTATGCTTTCTTGGACATATTCCTCCTTTCAACTGAGGTGTTTTAATTAATTCATTTATTTATTTTGGGGCAGTGGCGGAGCAGGAGAGGTGAAGGGCATGTAGTAGGAGGGGAATACACATATACCATATCGGCACTTTTCCCCGCCAACACGAACAAAGATGAAACACACTTCAGGCTGGAAAATAAGCAAGTCAACGAGACGTGATTTCATAGGGAGCATATGAAGGTTCTGCTAGAGTGGTTTCCTGCTTTAACAGCTTTGCAGCCTTATTTTATTTGGGGCTGCTGGAGCCAAGGGAACTTCGTTTGGTTAGGAGATTGAAATTTGTCTTTATATCTTTTCCATCTATCATTTGTTTGTACAGTTTCTTTACTTTCCCTGCCCCTGGAGTCAGGTTGTGTAATACTTGGGCATTTAAAGAAAAGGGTCTGCATCCCTTAGGAATGTACTGAACAGCTGCAAACCTCCTCAAACACTAATCCCTAAAAAGCAGACAAAATATCCAGAAGTATTTTTCTTACTTAACATTTTTTTCAGGAGGCAGATCAAGAAAACATAATACTGCACTTGAGAGGGAATGACTCTGGAGTCAAAAAAAGAAAGGAGGCCCAGAAAGTCACAAGCTGGCTATGCCCCCACAGAAGAGATTATCATTATAAATGCATCGAAAGGATAAACCTGCACAGCTGAATCATTAGCTTCAAATCCATTAGGCCAGTTTTTCTCCTTCAACTTTAGACTATTTATGGATGTTCAACAAAACTTGGCAGCAAATGCTCCAAGGGATTTCCCTACAGTATCTCGGGTAAAGAGAGAACTCTAGAAAGGTCCATGTTGGCCTCCCTATTACACTTCCCTTTTTTGCCATATCCCCTCTGTTCTGTTTCAGTTGTCTCCCCTGTAAGATGGACACGCGCCCCGTTGGTGTACGTCTCGCTCCCTAAAGATCTGCAAAACCTCACTGTAAAATCCCAGAAGGCCTCCTGGCCGAAGGTGCCGTTTAACGAAGAACTGCTGTGCTCACAGCTCTGCAGATGGGACACGTGACACAAGCTTGACATTACCGGATGGCTGGAGCTTCTGCACTCTTCTACGGAGGTACGTTTCCTTTTGGGCCAATGGCCCCCACCTGCCCACCTACGGGGCTGTTGTGCGGCTAAAATGAGATGCTGAATGCAAAAGAATTACATCAGCAGTAAAGCACTAAACAAATGTGAAGAAATATTATTATTTTTATTTCCAAACAAACTGGGATCAGCTTTCGTCAATTTCCAACAGGCTCCTCACCAGGCCCTGGGTCAAGGCCAAGAGCGCAGCCTGCTGAAAATGCACAGCCCTTGGCCAAGAATGGTAGGGATAAGACAGCAGCAATCGGCAATTAACCAAGCAGCTGTATGTCTCTGGGAAGACGTGAGGGAGATACCAACGGGAGAGCAGAATTTAATCTTCCACTGTCCTTCCCCTACAGAACAATCACTCCTGCATTCCACACGGGGAACTGTGTGCTGAAGGAGACAGGAAGCAAGCCAAAGGGAACTCGGATCACCAGAGCCCAAGACGCTTCAGCCACTTCCTCTGAGCCCCTCTTTCTCAGAATTCCTATCAAACCTGCCAGTCCGACCACGGGGATGGCAAATATCAATCCATCTAAGAAAAATACGATTCCTCACATTCGAAAATAGACACATATGTGATAAGAGACAAAACCTGAAATGAGTTAAATACATTCGATATGTTACTGAGTGGCCGACTATGAAGAGGATAGAAAAAAGACCAAAAAAAAAAAAAAAAAGGTACCTGTTTAATAAAAGGGATCATTTAGTGACAGTTGGACAGGGAACTAGTGACAAGCAGGGACTCGGCTTTTTAAGCCTAAATTCCCTCCTGGCACCTTGATTAAAATGAAATGAACTGAGGCAGCCAAAGAGATTATTTTATTCAGATGAATGTTATTAGCCTTTCTGGCTTATTTTCTCTATTATGCATTTTGCTGATGCTGACAGAAGCAGACGGGCTGGATGGAGAGGCAAAGCTGCAGCGGATTTATGGTTTGACAGAGCCATGCATAAAATCAGACCCTTGCTGACCCAGATAAGCCAGAGGATGGATGGGATTTGCTGGGGAAGGTGTTTAAAAAAGGAGGGGAGGAAAAAAAAAATCACCAAGGTGGGAAGTGACTTGAAAAAGATTCTGCCTGTAATGGTGGCCGCTGGTTGTGTGACCCAGGAGCTCGGTGGCAGGCTGGAGGCAGGTTTCCAAAGACAGCAGCAAGGTGGGAGGGGGCAGGCACACTTCTAGGGGCTTATCACAGGTCCGCTTCAGCTTTGCCGGCAGTGAGATGAGGGTAGGAGAGCTCTGAGACAGGAAAAGGGCCAAAGGCAAAAATGTATATTCTTTGTATGGAGAAATGAGCTTTCACATTTTCAGGGGCAAGTTCATCCCACAAATTGTCTTCAGGAGCGGAGACAGATGATTAGAAAGGATTCAAGCAGTGGTGCACCCACCTTCCTCAAAATAGCCTAAATTGTCCCCTATAATCAGGTTTGGGGGAAGTGCTGTATGGAAATGGCCTTCTTGTGGCTCTGGATTAGTTCCAGGGAGCCCAGCCACACCCCTGGGATCATGGCATGTCCACGAGCTGAGAGCTGAAGAATCTGCTTTGAAGTTGAGAACTGGACTGGCATCGTGTCTGACATCTTAATAACTATTTCCTGAATGATTATAGGACCAACGTGTCCCCCGCCCTCCCCAGGTTAGGTCAGAGAACTGGGAGGGGTTCTCAAATCTGAGCCATCGTAGACCCTAACCGAAGATGTCTCCATCAATTTATGACAGGCAGGAGACTTTGCTTTCCCTTCAGCCATCCCCACCCCACCCCGTGTTCATGGCAGGGAGAGGGAGGCTGGAGATTCTTTTAATCACTCAAGACAGCTCTGTGGACCCCACTGAGACCAGACCTGGCAGCAGTGGAGGGTGTCTACACAAGATTTAAATCTCTGTCATTCAGATTTCTTGCCTAGATTTCTGACATCTTATTGTCCAGGTCCCTTCTCTAAAGTCTTATTTCATTCAATGAACAAATCGTGACTGAGTACTTCCTAGGTGCCAGGTACTGTTCTGAGCACTAGAGATAAAGGGAGCAACATTCTTGTTTCTGACCTGCTTCTCCCACGTTTGCAGAATCTCCTGGATCTAATACATGGTCTTCTTGCTCCTAGACTGTCCATGAGCCACAACCCACATCTTATCCTGGTCTCAATGCTCGTGTGTACACTGATCTGTTGTGGAACCCTGGTCTGGCTGACAAAGATCTGCCTGCCCAGCAGCCTTCTCTATGGCTTCTGCAGACCTGGGACCTTCCTTTTGTTTATACTTTCTGTGTTGCCACTAGTGTTCTCGGAACTATAGGGAGGTATAAACAAAGAGGGTACTAAACTCTCCCTGTGTAACTCTGGGTACAATCTAAATACTAGAGAACAGGGCGCCTGGGTGGCTCAGTTGGTTAAGCGACTGCCTTCGGCTCAGGTCATGATCCTGGAGTCCCGGGATCGAGTCCCGCATCGGGCTCCCTGCTCGGCAGGGAGTCTGTTTCTCCCTCTGACCCTCCCCCATCTCACGCTCTCTCTCTCTATCTCATTCTCTCTCTCAAATAAATAAATAAAATCTTTAAAAAATAAATAAATAAATAAATAAATAAATACTAGAGAACAAACACTATGCACCTCACCCCAATATAATCCATAGAACCAAAGGCCTAGAAATTCATTTATGTATTACATTTGCATCCTGAAAGCCCCCCCCAAATAGGCTGTGATCATATCAAAAGGTGTGAGCTGACTAATTCACTTAAAACATCATAGCAAGAGAAAAAGACATAACAAAGGTATGATCGATGAGCAAGGAACAAAAAATATATGTTTCTCAGTTTTAGAAGATTTTATAACCATCTACATTATAGTTAACACATATCCCTTATATAAGAATTCCACAGAATAATCTGTGAATAATCTACAATTATATCTTGTTTTTTCTTCTCTAGTTAATTAAGATGTCACCAGAAACCCCGTAAGTAATTACAGCAGATGACAAACACACAGGAAAAAAAAATATACGCAGATGTGTTAACAGATTTTTTGAATGAATGAAATCTTGGGAGATGACTGAGACAGACAGCCTGGCTCACCCCTGCTAGTTCACTCCAGAGAAATACCTGTCTGTGCCAAACTGGAATGACGTCACCCAAAATCCACACACTTATTTTCAAAGTAGTAACCACTACCTTGGGAGCAGGCATCTCCCTGGCACCAGGCATGAGCTGAGAAGCTTAATCTACGGCCAATAACTCCTGCCTGGCAAATGGTGCATAAGCATGCCAAGTACCAACAAGCCACTTGGGAAGAAAGGGTATCCCTAAGTTTCAGACCTCCCCCTCCCGAATACCTGTTAATGGGATAATGAGTTCCCTTACATGGCTCACAACAACAATGAAGAAGGAGGAATAAAGAAATAGCACTTGATTCTTTGAAACTACAGAGCTAAATGGACTGAAGTCTAAATAGTCATCAGATCAGCCTCATGCATTGCTATCAGTTCTCACGTGTTTTTTTTTTTAAGATTTTATTTATTTATTCATGAGAGAGAGAGAGAGAGAGAGAGGCAGAGGGAAAAGCAGGCTCCCTGAGGAGCAGAGAGCCCAATGTGGGGCTCGATCCCAGGACCCGGGGATCACGACCTGAGCCGAAGGCAGATGCTTAACCGACTAAACCACCCAGGCACCCTCTCATGTGTTATTTTGATATTTATCTTGCCTTATTGGAAGGAAGTCTCTTGAGGACAGGGTGTATTTTGGAATAGTCAATGAACATCTATCACCAAGAAATGAGCAGGTACCTAATCAACAGTAACTACTGACAAATGCCACAATCACAGAAATCTTGTAAATGTTGAGCACAGTAAAACAATTCATGTAGTGAATAGTTTAGTATCTTCAGCCTCCATCAATGCTGCCAAACAACTGTGGTAGCATGTATCTGGGTGGTTACTGAGTGACTGAGTTTGTACACCCACCGGCTGTGTGCTCTAAATGACAGCATGTTATTAACCATGCCGACACTTTGCTGGCAAAATTTTAAAGGTTTGGGTGGAGTAAGAGATGCTCTGGTCAATTTCCAGGTTAGCAGGTGATTGAGTTCTACAGGTCTGTAAGGAATCCGGATGAACGATGGTACCCCGTCCCAGTGAGGTGGTACTCTGCAAAGCACCCTGAACCATGCCTCTGACCTAGAGCCTAGTCTTAGCTCTGCCACTTGCTATAGCCAGGTAATCTTGCATCAGCCAGAGAGGCACTCTGGGCCTCAACATTTCTTTAGCCACTTAAAGAAATAAATGGGGACAGCAGAACCACCCCGCCTAACTCACAAGGCTATTGTGAAGATCAAGTCAAACAAGGTGATGCCCATAAAAAAAAGTTCATAAACACTGAAGTGCTCTACATCTACACATCAGTATTGTCATCATTTGTTATTATTGTTATAACTATTATTATCATTTGACAGTCCATGCAATGGGTTCACACCCACAAAACAAAGTGGCTAGAGTCATGTCTGAAAAGACAAACAGGTCTCAAAATTCCCAGGCCTTACTACCCAAGCTTGCAATGAACTTGGCTTTATCAATTTTATACTTCATCGGGGCACTAAAGAGGAATATATTTTGTTGTTACTAACTTATCAGCTGGGTTCTCTGGAAACTTCCCAACTCGGTGACTCTCCTATGCCCAACCTAGAAGAGAATTTAGAAGAAAGACTGTTCAAGTGCAGAGAGAAAAGCCAGAGGGTACAAAAAGTAGCATCATGGAACGTCAGATCTAGAAGAGACTTTTTAGGTGGTCTAGAGTCTAGACCTAACATCATTTTCTAAACGAGGAAACTGAGGCTCAGGTGGTAGAGCAGGGCAAGAACCTAGGTCTCCTGAGTAGCCATCATTTTCTCATTTCACGGTGGTTGTTGCTCCATTTCAACTAAAAAGCCCTTAGCATCTGTAGGGCCCTGGTGCTGAAAGAGTTAATGGACAATGCTCAGCTGCCCGAGCCCCGGAGCACAGAGCTATTCCAAGACAACACATAACCGGAATACCAAGGGTCCGTGAACCCAGAGGGAACAAAACTGCTGGTGCTTAACGGCGCCGGAAAGCATGTTGACACACTGCATGTGGTTACACATGAAAGGCAAGTGACTAGGAAAAGCAGTTTTGAATCCCACCCCATTCTAATTTGGGACTGGCTCTGGGCACCTACTGAAGCCCTGGGCCACACCCCAGCCGCTCTGTAAAATGACCCTGGAGTTCCTTCCCTCTCTGCTCTGTGGCCTCAGTTAACTCCTTCTCTGCTTCCAGCAGAGCCAAAGCACTTCTTAGAACCAGAGGACTATCAAGGGAAATCAAGATCCAAGAGAGAAAAATCCACGGGGAGATTCTCGGTGTGGATTCAGATGATAGCCACTAATATCTGCCATCTCCAAGGGAGTGTGTGGCCTGAAGCCTTGAGCAGCCAGGCCCCTAAGTCTGAGGGTAGCTTAGAAGTGTGAGTCTCCAGGACCCCCACATCACTGTGCATCAGAGTCACCTGCGGTGCTTTTTTAAAATATGGATTCCGGTGCTCCTCTGCCAGAGATTCTGCTTCCCTAGGGGTACAGTGATGCTCAGGAATCTGCATTTTATTTTATTTTTATTTTTTGAATGCTTTATTTATTTAAGTACTCTCTACACCCAATGTGGGGCTTGAACTCACAACCCTAAGATCAAGAGTTGCACCCTCCTCTGAAGGAGCCAGCCAGGTACCCCAGGAATCTGCATTTTAAATACACATCCCAGGTAATATTATGCACACCAAAATTTTAAGAACCAATGCTCTTAAAGCAATGTTTTTCAAACCGGGATACAACCTATTCGTAGGGTTAATAAATCAATTTACCAGGTTACCACCCAGAATTCCGCAAAAAATGAAAGCAAAAACAGTGGGACATAGCAACACAGAACAAAGTAGAAAATATCAGAGTACAACACAGAGAGCAAAGACCTACAGGGATTGTTTTACAAAAATGCTGTTCTCAGTTATTTAAAAATACACCGTGAAATGTCTATACATGTGTGTATTCCAGCTTGTACTACAAAATATTTTTATAAGATCTTTTTTAGGGGTGATTACATATCCCAGATCCTTTTTGAGAAACTAAGAATTCTCTTCCAAGTATTCTCCAAAGAAAGGAGGGAAGGAGGGAGGGAGGGAGGGAGGGAAGTGTTATGTACATACACACCGTAACATATGAGTCATGGGTCCCTGAACTTTGAGAAGCTCAAGCCCTGACGACTTCTCTTGAGGATACTCCTGACAGCAGCTTAGTACTCTGGTCAGAGTGGGCACCTGACAATTATTGGACTGCGCCAACAACTTTCTCCTGAAGCTCTGTAAATGACTACTAGTATCTGCCTAATGCACGTGTAAGATAAGTGGCCCACCATGTTGATTCTCTTTCTCTCAGATTCAGGGTGAATAGAAATGTTGAAGTTCAACAGTGTTCCTCAGAACATTGGGAGAAAGCTGTTAGCAAATGGGAAGAATGAGGAGAGCAGTACTGTGGGCACAACATCAGGGTTTCCCAAGGAACATGCTCCCTGTCTATAGCACTGCAAGGGAAGGCTGTGGGACTGGCGCCTTTCTGCACCCCTACCGATAACGTCAGCAGAGGAACATAAACTTTATTCCCAAGTTAGTGACTTCTTTGACCAGTAAATGCACACATATTTATAAACACAGAGACCCCAGCTTCATCTTCTCTCTATGGCCAAAAGGACAGAAATTCCTCAGCCCTTGATAGGAGATTCAAAAAAGGCACAGACAATGAGAAAAAGAGCAACAACCCAGCTTGATCCTCAACGTGGTCTCCTCCCAGTGGCTAAACCTACCTGCAAAAGAGAGAGGGAAATTGGGGGCAAAGGTTTTAGAAACCAGCCCCTGTCCAATAAGGCACATATAACGTGGAGAGGGGTCAGGAGAGATGGAGAAGTCGGGCAGGGAGGACTATTAAGAAGACAGAGAATCAAACCTCAAAACTATTCTAAAATTTTCTGATGCTTTTCAGTAACTTGTTTTCATGTGGTGGAAACTGGCACAGCATCTAGGATGCTTTGAGTCCATCTGTTTTTGAACTTAAGCTGAAGGCAAGATTCAGAACAGCTGGATTCAGCAGCACTGACCATGTTATATGTGTCTGGAGGAAAGAGAGAAATAGAGTAAGTGTGTGGGAGATGGAGGAAGAGTTACATGGGGCAAAGGAAGGGGAATATGGAACCCATCCCCAGGCAGAGAGGAGACAATGGCCAGGTCAACACTGGTGCAAAAGAACTTTTAGAGAGGCCAGAGCATCTGAGCACAGAAAGCCGAGGAGAAGAAACAGTGAGGGCGTCAGAACAGGGAGCCAGCAAACAGGCCAGCAACAGGGCCAAAAATTCTGTAAGTCTGGCTATCAGTGAGCAGTATCCTGCAGCTTCACCTTCAAAGGACCAGATCCAGATCGTCCAACGTACAACATCAAGCATATTACATGAGTTGCTGGTCATCAGCCTAGAACTGAGATGAGAGGGGGACTCTTGATTCCCTAAATGCAAGAGAGGTGTTCATGGAGAACAGCAGGGAGAACATGAGAGAAAGTGGCGAGGGTCATAACCCATCCAGTGGCTTTCCCACAGTCACAGTGGGCCCAGCAATGAGGGGGACATGGCCTGAAGATGGTCCTCAGTGTCCACCCTGTGTCTGGCCTATGGCCCCAGCACTGACTTCTGATAATGCCCTAAGTACATCTATGGATAAGCAGGTCTCTCACTTCTCCCAAGGCTGCTCAAACTCTACTCAAGAGAAAAGATTTGTTGGTGAGAAATGTCCATCAAGACCTCATTCTGAAGGGGAAAAAATACAATACAAACAGAAATAAATAAACCAAATGGTATTTCAAACCAGTAATATAACCACACTGAAGGTCTGGAGGTTGGACGAGAAGGAACTGACAGCCAACTTTTTGAACCCTGTGTTTTGGTCCTTAAGGCTAGAAACAAACAAACAGACAGACAATACCCTCTAAACCTATATTAAAGTCTAGTTAGTAGTCGTCTTCTTCAGAGGCATGTGTTAGCCGTTCTGAAACCATCTTGTGTATATCCTAGGACTGAGCAATTAAATACATATATGACAGATAATGGGTGCCAGATTTCTCACTGTTCAGAGAACAGGGTTATAGATGTGGAAAAGGGAGAAAACAGAATAAAACATGTGGTGATGGATTGGAACTGAAGATATTGATGTGCCTTGTAGGCTTTACTAGAAATAAGCATATAGATAGACAGATAGAGAAGTATGTGGGTATACGCATGCATGCACACACACCTGTTTACTGCCTCTGTCTGCTGACAGGGACTATAAACAGTGGTAGTGTAGTAACAAAGAGCACACCTAGTATCCGTGGTTTCCAAATACCATTCACCATTAAGAGGATCCAGGGCTCTTGGAAGAAAGGGCTTCTAAAGTGAAGCAAGGAAAGTACAAGATGAGGCTAGAACAACTTTTTGTGCCAGAAAGTTGAATGGTGGGGACACGTCAAAAGGACACAGGAACCAGCTTGAAAGGGCTCCACTAGCCAAGCCTGGAATGAACATCAAAATAAATAAACGTAGAAGGATTATAACCTATTAGGGGCACCTGGGTGGCTCAGTTGGATAAGCGTTTGCCTTTGACTCTGGTCATGATCCTGGAGTCCCTGGATGGAGCCCGGTGTCGGGCTCCCTGCTCAGTGGGGAGTCTGCTTCTGCCTCCCCTCCCCAGCCCCTGCTCCTGCTCTCTCACTCACTCTCTCAAATAAATAAATAAACTCCTTAAAAAAAGGGGGGGGATTATAATCTGTTGAATAAAAGCAGAATCCATGAGTCCAAATTGATATACACAAATAACTAGACAAATACCTGGGGGAGATGGAGAAGTTCTTCCTTACAGCAGAATCCCGACAGATAAATGTAGAAAAAAATGATGGAGACTAGGAAAATTACCATTTGGTAACCATCATCATAATAACTGATTCAAGCGAGAATCATCACCACATGTTACAACTGATAGGTGGAAGTTTTGAAGAACAATATGATATTTACATGGTCTCAAAGCATCTCTCCAAAATCATGCATTAATTACAAAACATAAACTAGAATAACTTTATGGTAGAGAAATCTGGCAGACACCACCCTAAGCAAATGATCAAAGTTAACATCACCAATAGTGGGAAATCATCAGCCAGTGACTCCTGATATAATGCGCTGAGAATATAACATCACTCCAACGGTATTCCCATCCAAAGCACATGACCTAAATGTAATCATAAAGAAATACCGGACATTATCAGAGACACCAAATTAGGAGACATTCTACAAAATAACTGAGCTGAATGCTCCCCACATGAACTACAATGAAAGAACTGGAAACCCATTCCACATCAAAGGAAACTAAAGAGTCAAGGCAACTGAATGAAATGCATAATCCTGGCCTTTCTTTGGCCAAAAAGAAAATTTGGGGAACAAATGATAAATCTAAATGTCTGTGGATTATATAATATTATTCTGTCAATATTTATACCCTGATTTTGATCACTGTACTGGTCATTATGTCATAGAACTACCTTATTTTAAGTGAATACACATTAGAGTATGTGGAGGTAGAGGGGCATCATGTCTGCAAATTATGCTCAAGTGTTTCGGAAAAAAAATATGTATGTGCGTGAGTTGGGTATGGAGAGAAAAAGAAGTAGAAAGCAAATGTAGTAATATGTTAACACTTTCAGACAAACTGGATAAATGACAGAAATTCTCCAACCATTCTTGCAACTTTTCTGTAAGTCTAAAATGATACCAAAAGCAATGTTTAAAGATCCCATTCTGGACAAAAGTGAAAAGAAATCCTTTCTCCCATCTCTCCTTTGGCACTAAATATATGCTACTTTGTGTTATCTTTTTTTCATATAAACCTCCTGTCTTCCACATGACACAATGAGCCTCCAGAGGGCAGAAGCTGGGTTCTATACCGCTCTGTGACCCCGGCACCTGCCGCAACCCGTCAGTCATTACTGATTATGAAGATGAAGCCAAGTGTTTATGACCAAATCACATATAATATGGGTGACTTAAAGGGTCACTCAACAATTCTGGCTCCTCAACCTTGCACTCTTCACCTTCTCAGAACACACACGCACAACCTTAAAATATTTCACATTAAATGAGAACCTCCATGAGAACAGTGGCTTATTCCTCTGTGTGTATTTAATTCCTAGCATAGCCCTTGGTGTAGACTAAGTGCTGAATAAACGTATAAATTGCTGAAATGTACAGGTGAACCTCACTTAACAGGACTGGTGTTCACCAAAACTTTCTATGTTAATGAACAAAAGGGCCAGGAGTGCATTTGTTTTCCAGAAGAAAGAAAAGCACAAGGATGTTCTTAAGCCCCCAAAATAATAAGTGAGCTTATCAAAGATTTTCAAGCCAATATTTCTGACTAGAGTGGCTTGAAAACTGGCCCAGACCTGATAAATTGCTTTTTTCGTTTAATTAAAGGTGGGAACTTTTCTAAAGTCTTCTCTAATTTGGAAACAAGAAAGCCTACTAAAGATGTATTATAGGGGTACCTGGCTGGCTCAGCCAGTGGAGGGTGCAACTTTTGATCTCGGGGTCGTGAGTTCAAGCCCCCCACATAGAGCTTACTTAAGAGAGAAAGAAAGAAAGAAAGAAAGAGAGAGAGAGAGAGTCAGAGAGAGAGAAAGAAAGAAAGAAAGAAAGAAAGAAAGAAAGAAAGAAAGAAAGAAAGAAAAAGAAAGAAAGAAACGATGCATTATGTATCTTTTTTCCATGTGGTTTCCCTGAACTAGGCTGTAAAGTAGGTGTTCTAAGCACTTATCATCTAGCCAGAAACTCAGCATGTGTGTTTCAGGGCTGGGAGTGGCGTGGGGAGAAAAGACGCCTAACTGAACTCTCTACAAGGAACATTATCTTCATTTACTTCCAGTGAATAACGTAACAGAGACCTGGCAAACCCAACACTGAAAATGTACATGAATAAGGTTAGCAGCCAAGACAAAGCCCCTAACAATACCATGTAATCTGTACGTTATAAGAACCCGAACGGCTTCAGGAGGTGCTAATGGAAAAGTCTCTGTGGCATGCCCACCTGAATGTCGGTGTGCGTGTGTATGTGGGACTCTGTGGCTGGGAAGGGCACACGTTTCCACCCACGACCAGATAAAACAGAAGCAAGGAGGTGGCGGACCAATCGAGCCCATGTATAAGAAGAGGGGCTGGGAGGAGTGCAGAAAGTCAATACACCTAGGAAGCTGGATCCTTCTTTACTAGGCCTGCCGGCCTGGCTTCCCTGGTTCTCTGTCAGAGTCCACTAAGGAGCGTGGGCTCTGTCTTGCAAAGGAACTGTCTCGGGCATCATTTCCACCTGTATGCCATAGAATCAAATCCATCCGACTTCCTCCTTTTGCTAAATCCTCGAGATGCTGCCTATAAATTCAAAGAATTTCAAGCACCAACAGAAACCCCCACCCCTACCCCCAGAACACAGTAGTTCTGAACATCTGTTGTTTACAAGGGTGCAGGCTGAGAGCTGCCAGACTTGTTCCACAACCTCTCCTTCAACACAGAGGCTGCTAGGGAGGGATGTCTGAACTTCATGCAAGGATGCCCTGTCTCGACCGCTTAAGTAGAAATCAGCAAACACAGCTCAGCATCCTACCGTTGAAGATAATCCTACTTTGTTCGATTCATTTTCTAATCCTGGTTCTTTAACCAGCTGTACCCAAAATATGTTAAGAAGCAGAGCTGTGCTCATTGATCTTCCCTTAGTCAAAAACCCGAGGGGGCAATGATCCAGTGATTGGTGGCGATGTAAAAGGACAGGAGGTAGCAGAAAGGATGATCCTTTTTCAACTCTGAAAAATTCAAACCCTCCTTTTTTCTCATTCTCCCTAAATCCTTCATTAACACTGAGCTCTTCCCATATGACTCTGTGTCTCTTCCCAGCATGATACTTCAGCACAGCGAAGGAATTAGATATTAAAGTCTTTACTTCAATTAACTTGGGACCAAATCTAATTGAGAACATAACTGCTATCTTTTACCTTTCCCTGCCTAAGCCAAGCACGAGTCCCTCCCGAGTAATCTACCTTCCCTCCTTTCCCGGTGACTATTAGAACCTGCCGTAGCCGGGGTCCTATTTTTAGATTCATGTGCCCATGCGCATATGTGTTCTTATTATTCTCTGTCAGCCTGTCTGATGTTCCCCATTTCAATTATGAAAAGTCCTTACGGCAGAGTCTGTCTTTTCTTCTTATCTTGTAAACCCTCCCACTTAACGCAGTCAGCTCCCAATAAAGAGGACATGCCTTTTGCCTTTAAAAGGGACCGGGATCAAAGTCAATTCATTTAATTGGCTGTGAATTCCTGAAAATTAAAGATCCTTCGAACCAGACACACATTGCTTCCTGTGTCTACCACGGAATTATTATGGGACTTACGAGAGCCAAGAAAACAAATACTGAAAGTTCTCTGCACCCCAGCACTGTTGTTAAGGGACACGATCAGCGGTGTCTGGCTCCAGCAAGCTGAAAGCCTGAGATGTGTCCTGCTAGCATTCCAATGGCAGAGCCTGGGAGACACAGGAAGCCCTCGGGAGTCTCTAGCATCCTCCCAACTGCTCATTAAAGCATGTTTTGCTCCCAACTGCCCTCTATCATTCCCTACCCTGAAAGGATGATACAAAGCCATGTATGCAGAAGTGTAGGCCCTTCTGTTTGGCCTCAGGAGACAACCCAGTAAACCACAATCTGTTATGCTCACGACTGAGGCTTGTACTGCCCTGGTCGGCTGGTACGGAGGGCAGCCACGGCATGAGCTGACCAGGACTGGCACGTTTTCATCCAGCCGCTTGCAGTCGGGACCTCAGCACATACCTTTATGGAAACCCAACGATTTGCCAATTAGACATCAGAGGGGAGATAAATTTCCTCCTCTTGATGATTATGAGCCTGGATATAGAAGGAACATGCCAGGGTTAACTACCTGGTTCAACGTAGCTCATGACACCTTGTGAACATGACAGCTTACAAGACAAAACGTGCAATTGCTTGAGTTTTTATAGGAACTGGACGTACAATTATGTAGAGTCACCTAACTGCATAGTTCCTGCCCAATGCAGCCATATCATAAAAATCAGGAGGGAGGATGAGTTCTGTCATTCCCAAGGACCCACACACAGGGGTCTCTGAGGAAAAGGGAGGCGGACAGGATACTACCTAGGGCCAGGCTTAAGAATGCTTCACTCTGCACAGGGACTACACAGTGAATCTCATCCACCAAGGTTTTACCTGGGATAACTATGTTCAGTCCCATCTCCTGAGGACAAGAGCAGCCACTGCTATTTACATGTGCTAAGTGCTGTCCCAAGGTCTCCACCTTAATTCCCTTACTCAGCAGAACAACCCCATGAGGCAGGCACTGTTATTACCCTGAATTTACAGACAAGGAAACTGAGGCAACCAAGAACCTTCATCTAGAATCATCCAGCTGGTAAGTGGGAAATCCAGGATTGCAAACCCAGGAAATGTGGTTCCAGAACCAGGGATCTTGACCTCCATGTTACCCTCCTTCTGTGGTCATGATAATTACATGAGTTACCATTTTTTTGAGCATCTAGTAAGTTATAGGCACTAGGCTAGTGCTTCACATATATTATATCTAACCCTTAAACAACTCTTCAAGGTGAATATTACTCTCTACATTTCATAGATGAGTGAACTGAAGCTAAAAGGGGTTAAGTGACTTGCTCAAGGTCACAGGGCTATAAGTGGAAGAGACAGGATTCAGACCCAAGTGTGTCTGGATTAAAGCTCTCAACTTTAAAAATAAACAAATAAAAAACAATAAAGCTCTTAGCTTTTACTACTAAGTCATAACGCCTCCCAAAGAGCTTTCAAATGAATTCTTTCTCTGTTCCAAAGACTATCCAGCACCCTGTCTTGCTGACCTCCACCCTGCCCCCCCAAATTGCCTTCTTGTGTCTCTTCTATCCTGCTTTGTCCACGTGTGAGGAGACTTCCCAAGTCTTCCGAAAAGGATCCAACCACCACCTAAGTTCTGTACGGACTAGGCCAGCACGACATTCACCAGGGGACCTTGTGTTGGTTTCTAAATAAAGGCGGCCTGAGCCATGGCAAAGGGAAGCTCAATACCAGATGCTACATCTGGGCAAAATCTTCCCCGAGGGAACAAACAGCTCTCAAATATGTCCTGGTCCCAGGAAGTGAGGGGTTGTCCCTTCTGGCAGCTTCATGCTTCCTCCTCCCTCCCTCCTCAGAGTCAGCCAGTACTCGAGGAGGAACTTTCTGGTCCACCACCCTTTTCTGATTTGCAATCACAGCTATAACAATCTCCATGGCCAACTGACTCTGCTTTTCAACCCAATGCTATTCTGTGAGGCTGATGAACAACTCTGAAGTTAACTCCAGGAAAAATGCATCGACGGGAGGTGACGTAACTGCAGAAATACTGTGCACAAATACTGGGCCCAAGGCCAAGAACATGGACTCTACAAGAATTTCTCTCTAATTAATTGTGTACCTAACCTCCCACTGAAAGGCATATTGCAGGTTGAATGTCTACCAGATTCCTGAGATACCTGGGTCCTGCTCCCTCATCTCCCTTCCCATGGTTGCACAACTCATGATCAGCCAAATAAGCGGGTTTACTTTCCAAGTGTATCTTTTTAATGTCCTGCTAATTTCATGTTAGTGAGAATAGGATATTGTCTTGCTCCTATCCCCAACCTAGCTCAATGCCTTGTCCTCAAAATGTGTACTGAATGAATGCACAAATAAATATATCTTTTAAATCACTTTTCATTCTCTGCAATCTGAGTACCACCAACAATACAAAGGATGTTTCCCCCCTTTTCCTCCTAAACCCTTAATGTTGGAAATCAGACCATCACCTCTCTATGAATATGCCCAAGTATCTACCCACACAACCCAGACTTCAGCCCTGAACACAGCCCAGATCTTTAGCCCTGAACACAGCCATTCATTTTCTGTCAATGTCTGCAAGTTTTAGCTTCAATATCCCTCCACTATCTTAAACTTAACATCCGAAAACCAAATTTCTCACATTGTAGCCCTTCAAAAACAACTCTTCCTAACTTTGGTATTTCTATTAAAGGCACCATTAATCTACCAGTCACCCAAGTCCAAAAGAAACTTCACAACCCTCTTTCTTTTGTGCCTCCAAGCTCACTTGAAACCTGAATCCCATCTGTCAGCAATTCCTGTAGCTTCTTCCTGCACCAGGTGTTTTCCATCTGTCTCTAGACTATACTCCAGGAGTGTAGGGGGGCAGTATCCTTCTTGCCTGGCATGTGTCTGTCACATGGGATACATACTTGTTAAATGGTCCGAAGGATCAATTTCTGTTCTTTTCATTCCTACCATCCCACCCTAATTTAGATCCTTATTATCTACTGTGGCAACGGGTTTCACTGTCTCAAGTTTCCAGTCCTTTAGCAATTCACCACCATTAAGGTTAAGGTTAAGCTTCTGTAAGAAGAGCTCATATCTCAGCTTGGACACGAGCTGTTCAAACCTTCAGTGGTTTCCAGTGTCTATTGCATAGCGCCGAATCTTCATCGAAAGTCAAGACCCTCTACTATATGGTCCTATCTACCGTTGTCCAATTCCTCTGTACACAATTGTTAACCAGTCCACTTGCTGCACCCCGAAAAGCACTTTGTACTTTCCTCCCGCTGTGCCCCTCCCTGCCTACAACATCCTCTCCCTCCCTCTTTCCCTCTCCATCCATCAAAATCCTGTCCATTTTCTTCAATGTCTGGTTCAAATGCCATTTCCTTTCTGGAAGTTCCCTGACCATATCAACTGCACCACATCCCTTCTGTAGCACATACTTGGTCCTTACCACATGTTGCCTCATACTGAAGATGTGTTATTGTATTCGGGGACAAGTTATCCCTGACCGGACTATAAACTCATCTGGGAAAGAACCACTACTTCTACTTCTTTGGATCTCCCCCCTCTAAGAGTCTAGAACAATACCTTAAAAATATTCAACAAATATTTGTTGTTGAGGAAAAGGAAAAGCTGGAAGAAAGAGATGTTGGCTGTGGGTTTTAAAGTAGCATAAGGTCTCTGGGAAGAACACAGCAGGATAGCAGCAATGCAGGAGTATTCCTCTGAAGATTCGACAGGAAAAAAAAAAGAAAAGAAAGAACTGAGCTATTAAAAGTAGGAGATCAAAACCAAGTGAGCTATGACTGAAAGGTAATTTACAGCAAGTCTATATAAGAAGAAAAAAAAACCACAGCCAACGCATTATCAATTAGAGTCCTGCTGGGCAATATTAACACAGATTCCACTTAAAAGAGACAATCAAAGGCTCAGCAACAAATAGGAATACATTTATACTCTTCAAGGAGCCAAAGAAAATGCAAGAACATCTTCCCTAGGAAGACTTCCGACCCTCACATAGTATTTTATCTCTGCTCTTAATCAAACCAGGCGGATAGAATTTCGACATGAGCAGGGTTCACCCACAATTCAAAGGGATGGCGGAAGCCATGTTCCCTATCTTAAACAAAGCAGAATACGGTAGAATCAAATCAACGCTAGGTAGCTGTATCTGCAGCATGTCTCGCTCTTTCTGTGGGGGAAGGGGAAGAGAAGGAGTGTGATGGGACCGCAGGGTCAGACTTTGCAAAGGAGTCAGAGCTGTGAGGGCTTTAATGAGGGTGTTTGCACAGAGCACAGTGCGGGAGAGGACAAAAGGTGAGCAGGAGCAAAGCAGAAGAGGAAGCAAAGCCCAAGAGTGACCAGCTAATGGCTTCCAGGGTAAGAAGTTGTCCAAAGGAAGAAGAAAAAAGCAGCTCAGCAATGTTTGTCCCTAAATGCAGTCACTTAAAACTGTAACCGAATACCCAACCGACCCGAGTGTGAGAGGCTGAAATCGAGCCAGGCTGAGAAACTGGCCTGGAAAAGGGCGGGGTGGGTCCATGTAGACGGACTTCGGCCCTGGCCACCCTACCCCAGGCCGACTTGAAGAGTTTCCACGGCCCTGGGCGCGTCTGTCCAGGGCTGCCTCGGCAGCTGCTCTCCTGGCAGCGCAGGGAGACAAATCCATGGCATGGCTGGGCCAACAGCTGCTACAGCTCCGGGGGAGGTGACGAGTGCCTGCTGAGACGCTCTGGGCAGAGAATGAACTATTCTAGGGATCAGCCCGAGAGTCAGCAAAATCGAGGCTACACTCCACCGGCGGAATGAAAATACAGTACATCTGCCACTCCAGAGACCCAGGAAACCCACAGCCCTTCTTCTGTCCCAGCTTCTCTCACTCGGAGTGCTTCTTGCCCTCACGTTTCTATTTCCGAGGGCACGACTTCGGGTCAAGCCCATGTTAACCTTAGGCTCACTGCCATACCTTCTTAACAGGCCTCTGGCTTCCCCGTCTCTCTCCTCCAATTGATCTGTGGTGTTGCCATAGTTACCTTCCCACAGCACGGCCATAATTAGGTTCCTTGCTCAAAAACTATCAATGGCTCCCCACGCTTACAGAATAAACCCTGTCGCCTGGCACTCCCGGACCACTATGATCAGGCCCCTACCAACTTTTCCAGGCTTATTTCACGATTGCATTTATTATGCCTGTTCTTCAGCAAAACAGATGAGTTACCCACCAGCCTTGTTTTTTCAACTGTTCCTTCTACCTAATATGCTTCCTCCCTCCACCTTTCTATCTTCCTTCTATAACTTCTGCGTTGTCTCAATTGAATTCAGCTCACAGGACTAGCACCTAGCACTTGCACTTGTATTTTCCCATTTCCCAAACACTGAACTTCACCTTTGTGAAGCCCCGCCCAGTCTGCAACCTGAAGAGATGTCTATTCTCTATGCACTGTAGCATTTTGTATGGATGGGTGGACATGGTCTTTCATAGACGATATGGCAAGGCTGCAAATAGTCCCCCCACTATGTTTCCTCTTCTCCTATATGAACAGAAACTGTACCTTCTGGTCTCCCCACACAAGAACCCAGAGGGCTCACTACCATGCTATCACATCAAACCTGAACTCCTCGGCCTGCCTGCCCAAGAGCCATTATTTGGGGTCTACCCCCCTTATCTAACCTTATTTTCCACTGCTTTTGAAATGATCTGTATTCTCATGATATTTTGCTCAGACCTCCACTGAAGGTTTCACGTTACATTGTTCCCATGTCTCTCTTCCCTGTTAGCCAGGATTCCAGAGTGTACCTTAGCTCCCAGAGGAATCAGCACAGCACCCAGTAGGTACTTAAAAGGGGTTTGGTGGGTAAGCAGACTGTCACTGAGGATAAAATCAGACAGGAAGCTATTGAAGCAAACTAGCCATCAAGTGACAGCAAAAGGAGTGGAGAAGTCCCCCTCTTACACGCTCTTAGAGCTCCTTGTACTTCTGTTCCACAACACTTAGCTCAACTCGTCTAATTGTGTGATCTGTTTAACGTCCGTGTCCTCATCCTGTGTAAGTACCCTGCGCCAGAGGCAGCGCTTGATCCTGGCTATAGCCCAAGGCACCATGTCTGGCCTGAAGGAGTTCAAGGAATGTGCCCTGGACATTTGTTGAAGGAATGGAAAAGAAATGTCCTTTTAACGAAGCTGGACCCCTCCCTCGTCCCTGTACCCCCTCAGCAGCCAACACTCCCGCTTCCCTCTTGCCGGCACACGCTGTCCTCTGCTACACAAACCTACCTTCAAAGCCTCGCCTACCTTTAAAGTCCCACTTGCTTCATGAAAACTCTCCTGACTGTTCCAGATCCTTTATCTATCTCTGATGATTTATCTCTGACCTCCCATCACATCTATATTCTACACAAAACCAATGATTTCTTAATGAGATCATTATTGCTTTGCTCTCTAGTTGCTTCTGGTATTAAAAATCTTTTCTCCCCAGCCAGATATGGCCCCCTGTAGAGACACATGATTAACTTCCCTTGTATCATCCAATGCCTGTACAATACAGAGTACACAGATGGCTCTTAATAAATACTCATTGGTTGTTTGGGGGAAGATGAAGCCAGGTACCAGCTTTTGAGAAGGGAAATCAATTCTTCCAAAACACCCTATTCCGTGTATGTGATCTTCATCAGAGCAATTCAGCTGACTTAGAGATGAGCACATCTGTACTTTAATTTATAGTAAATATGTCTTGAAGCTGAAAATATGATAGTACTAAAAATCAAATGCTATTTTAAACTTAGGAGCAGCTTACCAACAGAATAAATCCAACTTTGAGTCATTTTTCTAAGGCAAATGATTTCTCTCCCAAATCTTCATTTATCATATACTAAAATAACATTTTATTCTCTCAGGATTGCTTATTATAAAGAGAATAGGACTTGGGAAAGATAAGGAGCTCTGAGGACAAAACATCTGGAGGAAATTCTCATTCTGGCTCATACTGAGGGTGTCATCTATTCTCCTCAAACTTAGCCTCCATATTCACTGCTCAAAGCTGGTTTGTAAAGGATAATTTGTGTCCCAAATTATTAGAGTGATAAACAAAAATAGAAAATGGGGGAAAACAAGATATACTTGGCATCAGTTCCTACATTCATTCATTCATTTACTCATCCAATAATGTTTAGTGAGCATCTATTATATGCCACATATTAGACTAGGCACTGTGGGAGGCTGTAAAATGAATCAGAAAAGCTTACACTGTCCACTAAGGGAAGAAAATGAAAGGCAGACAGTACTGAATGCCCTAATAAAAGAACAAATAAAATACTGTAAGAATTCAGAAAAGAGAGAACATTCTTTCCTCTGGGAGAATCAAGAAATTTTCTTGGAACATGATGCATCTGAGATGGGTCTCAAAACATAGGTATGTCTTTGACATGCAGAGATGTGAAGAACGGGAACCTAAGTTCAAATAACAGGACGGGCAAAGGCCCATTGGAGTTAATCTTCTATTTGGCTAAGGTACAGTAGAGGGGAAAAAAAAAAAACAACAGGAAATAAGGTTAGAAAATTAGTCAGGGCCAAATGTAAAGGGGCTTGAAGAACAAGCCAAGGCATGTACACCTTTGTGAATAGAGCAGAACTTCTCAAACTTTAAAGTGCATACCAATCACCTGAGTCTCTTGTCAGGGTGGATCTGGGGATGAGACCGGAGATTCTGCATTTCCAACATCCTAAGTGGTGCCAATATTGGGAGACCACACCTTGAGCATCAAGAACATAGACAGTGGGAAGCCATTGCACAGAGAACCCACCCGATCTCCAATGTGTTCCAGGAAGGCTATATCTGGTAAGAGTGGATCGGGCAGACTGGAATGGGGAGAAGCCATTTCTGGACCCCAACACTGGTTGTTCGTTAGAATCATCTGGAAAGCTTTTACACCATACTGTTACCCAGGCCCCACTCCCAGAGATTCTGACTTAATTGCTCTGGAATGGGGCCCAGATTACAGCATTTCAAAAAAGTTCTCCAGAGAATTCTAATGTGAAGCCAGAGTTGAGAACCTCTGCTGTGGATGATACAGTGAGTAATGTGATCATTCAGACAAGGATGATGATCTAAACTAGGGCAATGGCAGTGAGGACAGAGTGAAAGGGCCACTTGCATAAAATGCTACACAAGGAACAGACCGTGTGAGCAGTGAGTCAGACGTATGGTGACAGCATCATTCATTTCTTCCAGTTAAAGACAGTTTGGTCAACTGGTTAAGAACACAGACTCTGGAGGGCGCCTGGGTGGCTCAGTCGTTAAGCGTCTGCCTTCGGCTCAGGTCATGGTCCCAGGGTCCTGGGATCAAGCCCCGCATCGGGCTCCCTGCTCAGTGGGAAGCCTGCTTCTTTCTCCCTCTCCCACTTCCCCTGCTTGCGTTCCCTCTCTCGCTGTGTCTCTCTCTGTCACGTAAATAAATAAAATCTTAAAAAAAGAACAACGACTCTGGAGCCACACTGCCTGGGTTTGATTCCCAGCTCTGCTATTGATTTACTAGAGGTGTGTGTGTGCGTGTGTGTGTGTGTGTGAGAGAGAGAGAGAGAGAGAGAGAGAGAGAGAGAGAGAGATCTTAGGCAATTGCCTTAACTTCTTCAGGATGCAGTTTCCTCATCTGTAAATTGAGGATACAACAATGACCAACATACAAACTTGTGGAGATTAAATGAGTTCTCATATATGTAAAACCCTTAGAACCATGTTTAGCACACCGGAAGTGCTCTGGAAGTGTTTGCTGTTATTATTAGCATGGTCCACCATCTCTTGGGACCCCTCCAGGATCCCGACCTGCATATAGGACCCATCTGGAAAAGGAGAAGTTCTTGAGGGCTCTCAACCCTCAGCCAATTTGAAGTCCCCGGGGCACTTTGCATGAATGCGCACAGATCTAGGTGGCACACCCCGCCTCACCCCCCTCCCCAGCCCCATTCCCAAGATCCCTGCGAGAAACAGCCACAGGGTCCCTACTTGAACTGCTGGTCCTTGGTGCTGCGCGTCTTGGCCAGGAAGCGCTCGGCCAGCTTCTCCAGGTTGCGGGAGTAGTCCATCTCGATCTCTGCCTTCTTCCGGAAGAAGTCCTGCAGGTCCTGCAGCAGCTGCACCCGGAGCTCACACTGCTGGTCCAGGCATTTCATCTGCTCTGTGAGCTGGGCACGGATTTCTGCAAAAGAAACAAAGTCAGACCGTCAGATGGAGGTCCCTAAAAACAAAACGGAACAAAACAAAAACATAAGGGGGCACCTGGGTGGCTCAGTTGGTTAGGCGGCTGCCTTCGGCTCAGGTCATGATCCTGGAGTCCCGGGATCGAGTCCCGCATCAGGCTCCCTGCTCTGCGGGGAGTCTGCTTCTCCCTCTGACCCTCCCCCCTCTCATGTGCTTGCTCTCTCTCATTCTCTCTCTAATAAATAAATAAAATCTTAAAAAAAAAAAATAATAAAAACAAACAAACAAACAAACAAACAAAAAAAAACCAAAAACATACATACCCACATTTACCCCTTCCACTTAGTCAGGAACTTAAAGCCTTTAATTAAAAAAAAAAAAAAAAAAAAAAAAAAGGCTCGAGCTTAAAATGGCCATATGATATGAGGCATCTCCAAAAACTCCACCAACTCTTTTGGGCCTACTAAGAAACTGGAACCAAGAATCTGCTGGATCATTTCCAAACCCGGGGAAGGAGCACTTATGTTATTATGCCTTTCCTTGTGTCTGCTCCAAATTCATTCCCAAATCACAGAGTCATAACGATGCTCTCTGTCTATATTACGTGATGCATGGGGGTGGGGGGTGGTAGGGAGATCTAGACATTTCATCCGAGCTGTGGATAAGTCAGGGGCAAATCCAGGATCAGTGCTATGATGTTGAAAGTTTTGCCGACCACTCTTACGAATCAATGACGCTGGGCAAATGGTGCATTTAGCTTTGCCTTGAAGTAGCTAGGCGTCCATAATCTACCCTTATCTTTATTTTTGCCTCTGTTTTCACCCATATCAGAATGTAGCACAAGTATCTGGTCCTTTATGGGTATCTCGAGGGATCTGTAAGTACAGTTCTCACCCTCTTCGTCCCCATGCCTCCCCCTTGCCAACCATCAATGCCTATCAGGCCTACAGTAACCTCACCTGAACTGAAACTGAGCCCCGGAGGATTGTTTCAAGCAGACAGAAGGCTGAGCAGAAAAGCCGCCTACCTCATCATTCATCAAAGCTCCCTTGTTCTGTGTTTTTTGGGAGTCTGATTACAAGGGTGTTGGGGGAAGATGTGCTGAGGGCAATGTCAGGCATCTAGCTCTTGCCAGAGATTTCTGGGCCTCTTAAAGGCAACAGCCCTTGTCAAGACTATTCCTAGAGGCATCTAGCCCCCTTCCACCTATTGGTAGATAGAAGTAGAAGTCGGCAGTAGTAGCCACTGGATGGGCGGACTGTGGGTGGAGAGCGCATTCACAATGCTCATTGATATTACTTACAACTTGCCCATTAAGGAAGAATCAGGGCATCTTAGGGCAAAAAGGCTCTCCAGTCAGTTCCAGATTTGCAAGAGGATGTGGGTGGGTAATGGGGCTGTCCGCCCCCTCGGAGTCACCTTTAACTCACGTAAGACTTTGCCTCAATAATCTCACTAACCAGGAGAGCAGAAGAGAACACGGTAGAATGCATTATGCCCACCCTCCACCAAAAAAAAAGAGGGGTCTAGGCAAATTCCCATGATCAGAGGTAGGCCACTCCAGGGTTGCCCTGGCCAAGGAATTAGCACTTCCTAGGTAGCCTCTGAAATATGTGAACTAATCTAAGAAGCCCCCAAGCACATACGTACCCACATTTACCTCATTTACCCCTTCCACTTAGTCAGGAACTTAAAGCCAACACAGACCCGCACCCTGACTTTCCCAGGTGCCTCAAGTGGGTAATACAAAGTGCACCCCACTCTCAGGCATCCCCTGAGGGACCCTGAGGGAAAGGGTTACTGAACACCCTTCATGGGGCTTTATATGCATCATCTCATCTCATCTCCACAACTAGTCCATCAGCTATCCCCAATTATACTGATGGCACAGGTAAGAAAAATGAAATAAGACCTGTTAAGTCATTTACCAAAGGGTCATACAACTAGGTGCAAGTGAGGCTGAAGCTAGATGAAGGTTAGTCTAACTTGCCAAAGAGATTGACTGTTGGCCAGGGAAACAAGAGAAACAGAACACAAGTCTGGAGTCTCTGGAAGTATTTCTGGGTAAATTACAGTTTCTATGGCTCCCACCCATGGAACATGCCCTTCTCCACCTTCTAGCTGAGAAGTGATTCTGAATCAAGTTTGGACTAGCCCACTGACTCGACAACTAGCCCATGTTTCAACTAGCTCACCACTGGGCTGGGTCCCTTCCCTGCTTCCTCAATCTACTCTACTCTACAGGGCAGCTTTGGAGGAAGTGTTTTTTCTTGTCCCAGGAGCACACCCTGAGGTCTGCCAGTATGCCCAGAGGGCAGGGAAAGTGAAAAAGCAATGATACCCCTACCTGATCCGGGAGAAGAAGAGTCTCCGCTAACAGATACCACCTGCTACTGTGGTTGATTTGTCCTCCCCTCCACTGAGCATCTCCCCTCCCTGGCAGCCTAGAAGGAGAAGCCTCCCTGGCTTCTATTCTCAGGGCATCCACGCAGACATGCAAGGGAGACTCCAACCACCCCCATCTCTAGGCTTCAGCTCCAAGACAGAATGGCTGTTCTGTCCGGCACAAAATGTGCTTCTTCAGACTTTTGCTGCTGCTCCTGCAAAGACAAACAATGGCCCCCAAGAAGGCAGCTGTGCCAGCCCCGGTCCTCTGTCCATGCACAGAAGGGGCAGGGAACAATAGGCCACTGAGCTCCAGCTCTCGTGGGCCATGTGCCCAGGCTGGAGGCCCTTCTGCACCCTGGCCTACCAGTAAACTACAGGGGCAGAAAGAAGAAAGGGGCAATGTATAAAAACATGAAGGGATTCCTCACAATTCCATCGTATGCACTGCCCGCGGGTGTACACCCAGACACACTCACCCCACCCACGCTGTGCTTCACCGTATCAACTCAAGAAGGCTTTAGAGATCCAGTTTGCAGTTGGATGAGTATCCCTGGGAACTGGAGAGGATGGGGTCCTTGGAGGTTCGGTCCCTAGAACTACACGGGAAGAAGTCAAGCTCTCATTTTCTAGAAGCGGCTGTACCTCAGGGGTGCAAATGAATGCCATGGCCATCCACAAAGCCGAAGTACAAAGGTCACCATGACCTTTGAGTGATACATGCCAAAATGACCTCCCCTGGGCACCTACCAGAGCCCATTAATTCACCAAATCTTTACTGAGCTCCTACTGTATGGCAGAGCCTGAACTAGGTGATGGTGGGGATGAACAAAACAGGGCCATGCCCTGCCCTAATGAAGCCTGGCTTGACAAAAACAGAGACAGGAAAAGAAAGCAAAGGCAGTCTTACTGCTCTTGCTTTGAATACTCTTTATTGTAACATAGCCACGAGAGTGAGTCCCAACCCAAAGACCAACGACTAAAAAATCATCCGTGGCGGACAAAAGAAACCAAATAACAAGCCTAAGAAAAATTCAACATCCTCTGGCTCTTTTTTCTATGACTCTTTTTTTTTTTTTTAATGACATTTCTGTAGCTTCCTTTGCAAAAAGAACCAAATTTTTAGAACTAGTTTCCTGAAAACCAGAACTGACCTTTGGCTGATACTTCATTCAAAGATTCAAGTCAAAATTTAATCCCACTGCTGTGGAATTAGATAGTGGTCATAGTGGCACAGCCTTGTGCACATACTGAAAAACAACCCCACTGAATTCGTGTACTTTTAAAAGGGTGAATTTTGTGCTATGTGAATTACATCTCATTTAAAAAACTTAACACCACCAAAAATCATGTTCTTTTGAGCACCATCCGGCCAGCTAAGGGGAAAACGGCCCAACAAACTGGCACCAAAAAGAGGAAGGAATTCTTGGTTTCCATTTCTCCATTTGTGTGGGCTGAATCTCAGTTCTGCACTGAACATTCTTAAAGCATGTACCAGAAGCTGGCCCTCTGGATGGCAAGCTTGGCCATGACACTGAACTCCACTGGCAGATCATCGTTCCATTATTTCCGAAGGGTGTCAGATCAAAACCAGCAAGGAACACTTGTGTGCATGAGTTCAAATATAGGATCGGCAGACATATCCATCAAAGCTTCCCTCGGGAAGTGCTGACGCCTTGTCCAGGCTTGGCCACAGCTGAGATCCTAACTACACCTGTCCTGGGAGTTATTAGAAGGAGGCTCATTTCCATTTTGGAAAGAGGGTGAAGGGTCACAAGAAGGATGAAATTAGAAGAAAAACTAGCCCTAATAGGATACTGATCAGTATCATAGGATACTGAACAAAAACAGGCCCTGCCACACTTACAATCATGTAGACTCTAAATTATATAACATCTGCCAACACAGGCAACACAGTCTTCTGAAAACTGTCCTCACTTCAGAGAACACCCAGGGAATGCACAAGTCAGCAGAGTATAGGAGGATTTTGTTCATTCTGTTGCTTTCAATCCAGAGATACTAGTCCTTCTTCCCTTCTTTCAAAATTCCTTCTTCAGGAATTTTCTGATTAAGGCTTCCTCCTATGAGTCCCACATTTCTGAGGAGAAAATGAGAGTGGAAGGGCAGGCCTCAGAAAAATGTAATCCTACAGGAGAGTAACACAGGCACACCCTTCCCTTCTCTTTGATGATCTAGCACCTAAGGGATAGGAGCTGCAACTTCCACAGGTTCTGTTCAGAACACAGGGCATGAGATAAGCCCATGTTCCCCATTGGAACTGGGACTGACTGCCAGTCTTTTTCCACAAAATCTGCCTCACCTGCTTTTAGCCCTTTCACAAACACATGATGTCACCTCAGCCACCTCAGGAATATTAATTCCTAGTACCTTTCCAGCAAGTGTTATATAAGAAGACAACTGAAGCTTTCATCAGGCTGGGTACTCCGTATCTCTTACCAAGACCTCTTATCTCAAGGGTAATCAGCCCCTATCAAAACTGTTCCCCAGGAAACAAAATGCTGGGATGCCCTGCCAAGTCCTGCTCTTCACCCTACTGGTTTGCTTTTCTACAAATTCAGTAATGGGTGGGCCCTTAGAAATCCTTGTTGGAAGGATGACAGAACCAAAGCCCAGAGAAGGGAAAGGAATTGCCAGAGATCACATAGCTATTTGGCTGCGGATGTAGAACTGAAACCCAGGTCACTGGGTTCCCAAGCCAATGTCCTTTCTTACTCTTATCAGAAAAATTTATTTGTGCACCTGGCAGGTGCTCTGAGAATCAAAAGACAGCAGTCCTCCCTCAAAATTAGCTCAGTAGTAGGGAAGAAACCAGTGAAAAAACCTATACCAAACAAGGTGAAATAATAGCAGAAATAAACAAGGTATGCACATAGTGATACGAGAGGAGAGGAAAAGGAGACACATATCAGCTTCAATCCATCTGCTACACCCCTTCTTTCAATGACTGACACTATCACTTACATCTGAGTAGTCACTGTTCCAAGAAAAGGTCATCGTCAAGCTACTTCTGGTAAAGTAGAAAACAGCAAATATTCTTCCTTGAAGAGTGACCAATGGCCTTTTTCATCATTACTTTACCCCATTAAATACAACATAGAACTAGACATGAGTCAATCCAAACAGCAAACCAACAATAGCTACTAAGCTTCCAGAACATGTAGATGTGATAGATACTTATCGTTTCTCCTTCTCTGCATCTATATCCTCCCTGACTCTTAGTCCATGTGCTTTTGGTAAAGCTCATTCCACCTCTGCCCTCTCCAAAGATGGTGGATATTACCTGCAGGCCAAGACCTGAAGACAATGAGAATCTGAGACTGCCGCCACCATCTTGCCACCATGACTGGAAAGCCTGTTTGAGGATGGAGCTGACCCGGAGAAAACAGAGCTGAGATGGGAAAAGGAAACTCGAGCCTTTGAATCGAGTCATGGCCAGATGCCAGCCCTCTCCCTGGCCCTTTTGGCCTCATAAGCCAACTCATTCACTTTTTTGCTTAAAATAGTTTGCATTGGATTTTTGGTTCCTTAGAAACAAAGGAGTCCACATGAATCAAGTGAAGTATTCTGAAGTGCTCAGAAGCATGAAGATCCCTACACTCAAGGAACTTACAATCTAATTGTGAATATAGGATCAAAATATACATTTCTCGAAAATTATGTATTAATAGACTACATAAATTATGCTAGATATTATATTACATAAATTATGCTAGATATTTATTTAATAGATATTTGTGCTAGATATCTGTACTACATAAATGTTTATGTTATTGTACATTACATGGTGTGTGTTGCATACTGTACACTTGAATTTTTTTTTTAAAGATTTTATTTATTTATTTGACAGAGAGATACACAGCAAGAGAGGGAACACAAGCAGGGGGAGTGAGAGAGGGAGAAGCAGGCTTCCCGCGGAGCAGGGAGCCCGATGTGGGGCTCGATCCCAGAATCCTGGGATCATGACCTGAGCTGAAGGCAGACGCTTAACGACTGAGCCACCCAGGCGCCCCTGTACACCTGAATTTAAGAATAAATACTACTAGCAAAAGTTTTGAGGACTCTGAAAGTGTAGTGAGGACTAACATGACTAAAGCAAGGCTTCTTGATGAAAACTAAACTCCATGAAAGGAAGAATTTGTCTCTTCAGTTCACCAACATATTCCTGGGACCCAGAACAATATCTGGCAGGCCTTCAAATTTGTGGAGGGAAGAAAGGAGGGGAGAGAAAGAGGGAGAGAAGAAGGGAGGATATAGAAGACTGAACTAGTATTCCTAGGATGGGTAGAATTTCAGTAAATGGAAGGGTGAGGAGACCATAGTCCAGAGGAAGATAAGATGTAAGCCAAGAAATGGGAATGGTCAAACATGGCCTCTCTGTGAGGTAGTGAGGAGGATGCATGAGCTAGAACAAAGGGTACCCTGAGGCCTGGTCAGAGATAAGGGTGCATAGGGAGGAGCAGCTCCAAAAGCTAACAGAGGAGTTTGGATTTCATGCAGCCAGAAATGGAGCTGGTAAAAGTGTGTGTCATGATGAAAACAGAGTTGAAGGAAGATCAGAGGAGGTCTGCTGGAGAGATTCCTAGGCCTTCTAAATTAAAAGATGGAGTGAGCATTAATGAGCAATCCAGGCTGAACGGTACAGAAGTCACCATGAGCAGGAGAATTCCATGAGTGGAAAATCCCTGCCCATACCAATTCTAACCATTAGTAATAATACACGCTTTAGAGCCAGTGGTCCTGAAGCTAGTGATTCTAAACTATCCCTCCCTAGGCAGTGGTGAGCAAAGAGGACAGGTCAGAGAGATCTTTGGGTTTAAAGGTAAGGCAGTTATCTTGGCAGGAAGAAGGCAGGAGTGAAGTTCTGGTCTCCCTGGCTTTCCTTTTGACTATGGTTCTTTCTGTTGTACTTTTAAGTTTGGCCATCTTCATAACTGTCTGCCCTGAGCAGTAGATTATCCCAAAGTTACAAAAGAAAGGACCTCTCCTCCCCTTGCATTAACTTCACACTACCTAAAAACAATGCATACAGCTCTGGAGACCAAGAGAAACCAGGGAAGGAAGAGGAGAAAAAATGGTCCTAGGAGTTTCCAAAGGACACTCAGTCATCCATTAACTTTCAAGCCCCCAAGTGAACACGGAAAGCAACCTCGTAAAGCCTATGGAGAGGAGGGTGTAAAGGGGAATGTCTCAATGAACTTGAATCATCACAATTGCTCTGGCAAGCTGCCTTGGGTCTTTCAAGTGACTCAATAGAAAGTCGAAGACAAAAGGTTCCCAAATGAACAAGCTGCCACATCAAATGCCAAAGGAGTAATGTTAGCTCCTAGGTCTTGCCTTAGATGTTTAAGAAACAAAATTCCTCAAGTCCAAAGTTTAGAATTAACGTGTATTACAAACTAAAGATTTGCAATGAGATGACCAACAGCTCCTCTGGGAAATGTCACCTGATGGCCCTGATTCGTTGCTGGAGGCAAACTGGAAGTCGGTTCCCAAGGACCACAGTAATCAACCAACAAATCCAGCAAATATTTATCTTGCACTGTCTCTGTGCAAAGGTCTGAGTAATGAATCAGTGGACCACACAAGAAAATATAACATACTATCTTACTCTCAAGGAGTTTACAATCCAATTGGGGAAAAAAGGGAGGGGACTAAATGCAAAAGTATTCAACAGTATAAGCCTGTGCGTGCTAAGCACCAAAATAATGTTTGAGATGCTCAGAGAGGAGGAGATCAGTATAAACCAGTGTGGACCTGGGTTAGTCTTGGGGCCTTGAGCTGGGGAGGATTTACGGAGATAGAAAGGTACCAGAGGAAGGAGGGCTGCAGCTACTACAGCAAAGGTGAGGAGGCAGAATTGGGCAGATCTGGCTCAGGAGGCTTTGAGCAGCACTTCTTAGTCAGAAGTGTATGGGGTGGGGGGTGAGGGCAGGGAGGGGAGTAGAAAAGCAAGATGCATATCAGATACAAACACAGTTCAAAAAGGCTCCGTAAACTGGGAATAAAGCAAGGTAAGGGTCTTAAAAAGCAAAAGGACAGCACAAGCAGAATCAAACCCCAAGCAACCTCCTACCAATCAACACCTCAAAAGCACAAATGTCAATTCAAACATGTCCACTACAGTAATGGACAACGGGCAACTGTGTGCTGTTCTGGCTCCAGCACAGTCGGTCGAACTGAAAACAAACCAGATGAATATTAAAATCCAGATCCTAAATTCCTAGAGAGCTGGCTCTGGAAGGTTTATTTCATTCTGTGCAGGATCCAGCTTGGCATGCAGTATCAGCACATTATTCCAGGTGTAGTTCAACAAGCATGGACCACGTACCTACTTGTTGCTGGAAAGAGGAACAAAGATGATTACAAAGGACCCAGACATTCACTTGGCCTTTGAAGTGCCTGTGGAACTTCCTGTTGGAAAAGGCAGTTTTATTTTCCAGTCTGGAGCTCCCAGGAGAGGTCAAGTCTGGAAACAGACATTAGGAGCCAGCAGCAGGTAGACAGAAGTATGAAGTTAACGAGAAAAGTGAACACAGCTGCCCACAGAAAGCATGCAGAATGAATGAGGAGTAAGCCTAGGCCTGGGGACCCCCATTTAGGTGGAAAGCAAAGGAAGAGGAGATGGGGAAAACAGATTGAGAGTGAAAGAGAGATCTACAAGTGTCAGGAACTGCAAAGCACTTAAATAAGAGAGCAGGGCAGAGTTTGTTCACTTCGGCAGTGAGGAGTCCCTCGTTACCAAGGTCCCACTACGCCAGACCCAGTTTATATGTCACCCAAGATGAACACAACTGCTGGAACCGCTCATGCTGCTCCAGCTACCGTGGCTGCACCTTGGCCTTCAAGCCCCACAGCGCCTGGCCCTGCACCCATGCAGCATGCCTCTCACGTCCCGCCCCAGGGTCTCCTTGTTGCCACTGAGGCCTGAGGTTGGGAAGGACTTCCTCAGCCACCAGCCACGCGACCAAGAAGCACAGGAGAGGTGAAATCCATGAAGTCAACCCTCAGCCAATAGATGGGAGTGGGCAAATGGAATCTTCTCTCTCCTTTCCCCAGGGAACTGCTCAGAGGTACAGCAGCTTCACCTAGTTTCTCTGAAGATGTCCCACGAGACAAACCATCAGCCTCTCATGAAGCTGTCGCCAGTTTTACAAGCAGTCCCTTATATTTGCTCTCTCTCCCTGCCATTTCTCACTTCCCTTTTCTGCCCATTCCTGCTTCCCTGGGCTGGCTCTCCCAAATAAAGTGGAAGCCTGTGCCTCTGGCTCTATTTTCTAAGAAACCCAGACTAAGACACTACCATGTACCAGGCACTGTTCTAGATGCTGCGTAGACAGTCTCTGCCTTGATGAAACTTATTCCAGTGGAAGTCTCTGCTTAGCAGATCCTTGAGAATAGCTAACCAATTATTTTTCAAGAACTCAACACATACATGAAGTGATTGGTTGGTTATAAGAACTGATGTAGTTGACTACAGCTTATTTTCTCTCGAAAGGTAAACTGCCTCCACAAAAGTTACAGACAGGCACGTCCTATACATTCAGTAGGGATCACAGAAACCATTTCTTAAGTACTTACTATGAGCCAAACAAGCTCATAGAAAGTCAAGTCACCATTCAAGTGTAAAGGTACATGATCTCATTTAATCCTCAAAACATCCCAGTGGAGTAAGCATGCAGGAGAGCAGAGCGGTTAACTGTGCACTCTGTATTCAGAAAGACCAGAGCTTCAACTCTAGCTCTGCCACAAGCTAGTGGTGTATCCCTGGATAAGATACTTAGTCTCTGTCAGTCTGTTTCACTCTCTATAAAATGGAGCTTGTAAGGGCTTACTGTGTGCCTGGTGCCCGATGATTCTCCCATTAAAAGTCAACGTTGACTCCTCCCACTTTACAGATGAAGGACCACTGAGGTTCAGAGATTAATTGATTGCCTGAGGTCACCTAGATCATTACAGATCACGACAGGATTTGATCCAGATGTGTTTAATTATAAAATCAGTGCTCTTAACCACTCCCCTGCATCTTTGTATTAGGCTGAGCTAGGGACTCATCTGGTTGTCTTTCACCCCAGAATCCTACAGTTCTAGGTTGGCAATGTTGATTGGTTAATAAAAGGGATCCCTGAATTTCTTCAATTTAACAAATAAAAGTCCTCATTCGCGCTATCTTAGCTCTGAGTGTTTAAGTATATGTGCAGAGGGTAGAGTAGGAAAACAACTTTTTTCATTTCTTCTTGAAGGCGATAGCAGGAAAAAGTCCATGCCCCCACCTAGAGACGCTTTCAACTGCAGAGGCAGCAGAGCAAAATCTGCTTGGAAACGAGTCTGGCTGGGCTCAAAACACCAGCTCCACCACTTACTAGCTGTGTGATCCTGGGCAAGTTACTTAACTGCTCTGTGCCAAAAGTCTCCATGTGTAAAGGTTCCACAATAATGATACCCTCTTAGAGATTTAATGAGTTAATATTCGTAAACTAATTAGAACAGTTCCAAGTACACTGTACTATATATATTTCTATTAAACATATCAATCAAATCTGTCTCATGGGCTCTTCAATCCTATAACTTTCTGGACAAGAAAGTATAGAAAGTCATAGGAATCAAATAGAATAAATTAGTGGCTTCCAAACTTTTATAAGCCAACATACACATACATACACACCAGAAGTTTCATGAACTACGTATCCTTAGTACATGCCATAAACTCATATTTTCCATGTCTTATTTTTTTAAACATTTTATTTATTTATTTGATGAGAGACAGGGAACACAAGCAGGGGGAGTGGGAGAGGGAGAAGCAGGCTCCCTGCTGAGCAGGGAGCCCGATGCGGGGCTCTTCCCAGGACCCCAGCACCATGACCTGGCCGAAGGTAGATGCTTAACCAATGAGCTACCCAGGTGCCCCTTCAGTGTCTTTTTAAATGCTAGTTAGGGCCCACTAATTTCATTTTATGACCTACTGATTTCTCGACCTGCAGATTAAAAAGCTCTAGAATAAACCACATGACCACCAAAAACAGAACTAGAACAGCCTTCACACCACTCAGCTCCTTCTTCACGGTTATTATTAAGTCAGAAAAGGCCTAAGTTTCACTTCCTGCTGGAAAAGAAACTGTACATTCTGGGTCCTCCTCCCATTCCCTCCACAGTTCACGTGAACACTAGAAATTCAGAGAACACCAAGGAACCAGTGGGCACTTCCCATCTGTGCAACTTCTTTGACTGCCCAATCCAGTGTGCCACCATCTGCACCAGAGAGAGTTCCCTGGCTTGTCCCCTTGGTTTCGCCTTCCTAATTTTGAGGCCCAGCAACTACAGTCACCCATCGTATCTTTGGAGCAAAAACAAAACAAAACAAAACAACTGCTGATCCAATACAACAAAGCAATGTCATTATATATATAATAAATGGGTTATAAACAGAATAGATGAACTTTATTAGTGGTTAAGTTAAAAAAAGTTCTTATCTCTTAGAGGTAAGTACTGAAATATTCAAGGATGAATAATGTCTGGTATTTGCTTCAAAGTGATGGAGGGGAGTGGGAGGGGTGGGGGGATGTAGACAAAACAAGCCTGGCTGTGAGCTGAGCAGGGTGATGGGTACATGGGAGTCAATAACACTATTCTACCTACTTTTCTGTATGTTTGAAATTTTTCATAATTAAAGGTTTTTTTAAATCTAATTAATGGCATATTTTTAAAAAAAAGGCTTAAGATACTCACAATAAACACAAAAGAAGATAAATAGGACAGAAAAAGTAACCAAATACAGAATACAGATCTATTTCCTTAAAATGAAAGAACTAAATCTGCAGGTAGAAGAAGTATACTGTATACCAGGAAATGTACACAAACAGTCAATATCAACACATATGATGTTTACATTTTTGAACTTCAAGGATAAAGAAAGAATCATTTAAGAATCAATGGAGGAAAAGTAGCACTTCTAACAAAATAGGGGTCAGATTTCTCCATAGCAACGACTGAGGCCTGAAGATGATGAAGCCATGTTCTAAAAAAAATTCTCAGGAAGAATAACTGTGATTTAAGAATAGTACAGCAAGCTGAGTCACTGTCCAAGTGTAAAAAAGTCTCCAACATTTGCAGATTTGAAAGATCTCAGCCTGTGAAGACCCATGAACCCCTCCTGAGAAACAGAAATCCTGCACCCAGTAGATAAATCAAAACAAAACCACAGGAACAGAGATGCCGTGGTAAAAGAACAGGCGGTAGATACAGTGCCAAGAACAAACACAGGAGAGTGTGCAGGTCAGAATGTAAGTGTTAGTAATGCTGCCAACGAAAAAAAAACAAAAAACCAGATAAACTACAAAAATTAGGAGATGGGGAAGAGAGGTACAAGAAAGTATAAGAATATGAATCACCTAATCCTGCCAGGCAAGGGATCAGCCAATCTGTCTCAAAGTGAAGACTGAGCTAAAAATATAGTTTAAAATATTAATAATGACTTCAGCCTCCTCAAGATCTTCCTAATCGTTTTCTTAGCCTTTGGGAGAGCTTATAAGAGCTATGATCTTTTGTGGCAAAGAAACATTTATGAGGCATTCAGCAATTCCTTCACCTTCACTTCAATTTCTTTTTCTTCTGCTAAATTCAAGCAAAATTAAATTCAATTGTTTTTATTTTTAAAGCACATATGGCCTAATGCCATTCTTATAAAATTAGTTCTTGCTTACTAAAATCATATGCTTATGTTTTGTATTATCATTTTCCCCTCTACTGGATCATTCCCATAAGCAAACAAGCAGGCTATATTTCCCCCATCTTACTAAACACACATGTACACACACATTTCCCTTGATCTCCCCCCTCCTTCCAAGCTCTTTCCATCTTGCCTTCTCCTTACAAGAAAACTCAAAAGGGTTGTCCATACTCCCTGCTTCCACTTTCTCTCTTCCCTTTTTTCTCTTTAGCCCACTGTAGCCAGTGTTTGTCCACTCTCGTGATGGCAGGAATGACCGCCACAATGCCAAACACGACCAGTTCTCAGGACGTGGCTTACTCCACGCCACCAAGCTGGACAGAGGGGCTCACTCCCTGGCCCTGAGACACCATCCTCTCCTGATATGCCCCTGGACACACATTCTCATTCTCCTTCGCTGGACCTTCCTCCTCCCTCCCAACCTCTAATTGCTCCCTGGGCTCAGTTCTAGGACCTCGTTTCCATCTCTAATTGCTTCTCAGTAGATCTCTTCCAGTTCTGTGTCTGGTGTTTCCCAAATTTGAATCTCCAGTCTAGACTGCTTCCTGAACTCCTGCCTCCTATAAATGACTTAATATTTCCTCTCGGATGGCTAACAGGTACTTAGAACTAAATATGCCCAAACTCAGCTCTTGATACTCACCCTGTTCCCTATCTCACTAAGAGCACCCCCATTCACCTGCCAGACCAGAAACCTTAAGAGTTAGTACTGACTCTTTTCTCTCTCTCAAACTCCCAATCCAATTCATGAGCAAATCCTTAATTAGCTCTACCTTCAAAATGTGTCCAGCATCCAACCATTTCTTATCCCCTCCACCATTCCCACCATTCCCAACTTCATCTAAATCAGCATCATTTTATTCTGAATTACTGTGGGACCTTCCTAAGGGTCCTGCTGCTATATAGTCTATAGTCTATCCCCTGCTCATCAGCCTCCAACAGCTTCCCATCGGAGAAAAAAGAAGCTGAAGGATTTCTAAAGCCTTACATGGTCTAGTCCCTGACTATCTCACCAGTCTCTCCATTATGTTCACTCTTGCTCACTGGTCTCCAGCCACACTGACCTCTCTGTTCATAGAACATGCCAAGTACAATCCCACCTCAGGGCCTTTGCATATGCTTTCCTTGGTTTGAAGCATGCTTCCCCAACATTCACATGGTTAACTCCCTTACTTCACTCAGTTCTCTGCCCAGATGTCACCTTCTTAGAGTAGCCTTTGTGGTCATTCCACCTTAAAAGAGCTCCTCTATGTCCTTACCCCATTTTATTTTTCTTTATGACATTTATAAATCTACTTAGGTATTTATTTATCATCTCATCCTTCCACTGGAACATAAGCCCCATGACAGTAAGGGCTTTGCTTTAATCCTTGCTGATCCCTGGTGCCTAACACATAGTAAGCACTCACTCAAGGAATACTCATTAAATGAGAGAATGAAGAACTCTTTTGGTATAATGGGAGTTGGAACAATTCACTGCTCACTTCTTTGTACCTCTCAGTTTCGCCTGGATTTTTTATAATGAGCACTTCTCATTTTGTAAGAAAGCAATAGCTATTCCTTTAAAAATTAAAACAGAAAACCAACCAAAAATCAAAGGAGAGATGCATTATCTAATCAGCTCTACCATATTGACAAGTGTTTTGCCCCATTATTTATGATAGCCACAAAAGAGTTCACAATGTAATGCCCATAGGGCATTTTTCATAATTAATGAAACCTTTTTAGGAGGAAACTTTACTGGAACAAAAGTTTTAATTGCCCAAGGCTGACCAAAGAGTGTGAAGACAAGGCTCCCCAGTGAGAATGTACTTTGGCAAGGTTTTCCTAAATATCACTTCCCATTGCAATATTTTTTTCAATATTGCTTCCATAATCCAGATGCCAGAATCTCTTGGCATACTACAAATGAAAACGTGTGATGGCCTTTGGTAATACACAGAAAATAAGACTATCACCTTCCAGTAAGCTCACCCTCTCTGAACGTGCAATAGCCAGGGTTACAGAATTACAGAGATCACGTAGGCTCGTGAGAAGATTACAGAGGGCCCCTGTGAGCCCTAGTGACACACACAACCACCAGGCAACGTCCATGTCCCTGTCCCTTCAACCAACCCATAGCAACACCCACCAGTGTCAGTCAGCAAGTGGCAGGATCCCAGGACCATCCCCAGTCACTGATGAGTGAAGCCCAACGGCAAATACTGAGGCATGAGTGGCCTCAGTATCTTCTGCTCTTTTCATGATTAGGAAGGAAGCAGCAATAGCTTGTCCTCTCTGGAAATGTGGTCTAGTAACCTGGCATCATGGGGCTTACTACAGAGGTCATCCATCCCTGGGTAGAACTCAAAACCTGGTCTCCTGATACTTCCACCTACATTTGCTAAGGCTATTGACCAAGCAGTAGATGGTGAATCCCCAGCCATTGATACACGTCTTCCAAAGCCTTCACACAGCCAAGGGCAGCTGCTTCATTGTCTTTTTTAAAAATCAACAATAAGGGCGCCTGGGTGGCTCAGTCGTTAAGCATCTGCCTTCAGCTCAGGTCATGATCCCAGGGTCCTGGGATTGAGCCCCATATCGGGCTCCCTGCTCAGTGGGAAGCCTGCTTCTCCCTCTCCCACTCTCCCTGCTTGTGTTCCCTCTCTTGCTGTGTCTCTCTCTGTCAAATAAATAAATAAATAAAATCTTTTAATAAATAAATAAATAAATAAACATCAACAACAGAAACGTTTTCCCAATCTTCCTTTTAAAATTGGACAGTTTAGAGCCTCTGCATATCACATGAGTGCACACAATGGTTAGTAGTGATGAGTCAAACAACACTAACTAGGCCAAGGCGGTTTTTTATTGTAGTAAAATATACACAGTATAAATTTTACCATTTTAACCCTTTTTTTAAGTGTCCAGTTCTGTGGCATTAATTATATTCACATTTGCTGTGCAACCATCACCACCATCCATCTCCAGAATGTCTTCCTCTTCCTCAACTGAAACTGTCCCCATTAAATACCAACTCCCTATTTTCCCCTCCCCCCAACACTTAGCAACCTCCATTCAGGCCAAGGTGGTTTTGAGCATGCTACAGTTTTTCATTGTTTTAATTCTTAGTCACATATCATAAAATTTATAGCCACAGTGGACCTTGGGTTAAAAACAAGAAGCCTAAGAACACTAATGATGAAATGCAGTTGTCAGTTAGAAGCATAAATACAACATCAAGTCATCCAGTTCCCATCAAGACCATCTCCACCAGACCACTCACTGTGTTAGCGTTCGTCTGATCCAATCTTACAGATCCAATGCGAAAAATGTAAGACACAGGGATAACCATACCTAAATTGGCTTTTCAGTTGCTGGAAGAAAGGCATTCCATACCTATAATGTGTTACTGCCTTGCAGATACACAGTTGGAACCATCTGCGGTATCTCACCATTTAGAAACAAAACTTAAAAATTATATTTAAGAAGCCATTTTGTTATAGAGTGCGAAATACAAAAATTCTAAACATTAGGTCCAAAAAAAAGTTTTTCTTATTTTTTTAAAAAAAAGTATTCATAGGTCCTTAAATTTCCAACTACATATTCATGCATATTTGGTCCCAAATTAAGCACAATATTTTTTTTTAATTTATTTTTGACAAATCACACTCTTTGTTACATCACTTATTTTAAAAAATTAAATAGTGCACATCACTTGTTCAATGAGGAAAGAAAAAAATTATCTTCTATATAATGGAGGCTATTAAAAATTTAAATCTATATTAAAATAAGCTGTATAATATAATTTTAATAATGTTGATATAAAAGAAAATGTTTTACCTAAATTCACTTCTTTATCATAGTTTATAAAAATGACACCATTGTTTTTTAAACTCCAAGGGGGTTCACGAAATTGTATTACTCTGAAAGGACTTCATAAATTTTAAAATTTAGTGAAATGCCAGTCTAATATAAAAGTCTTTTTAATCAGACTCCAGTAATTTTAACTAGTTTCCTTTCTCTTGACTCTAGGCCTGCCTTCCCAAGGAAGCTAGTCTACCAGAAAAGACAGACTATAAAAAGTAACTGCAATGTGATGAGCCCATTAGCACAGGAAAAGCGGATGCTAATGGGAATGGACAGTCTAGGGCTCAGTGACAGGCTCCCAGAAGACCTGGAGGATTGGAGTGAGCCAGAGGAAGAGGGCAGGAAAAGTGTTCCAGCCCAGAGGGCACAGCATGTTCAAAGGCCCTGAGGCAATAGAAAAGAAGCCACATACCCGCAAAGAATTGAAATAATCTACGAAATTCAAAGTAGCTGGAACATAAAGTTTAAGTGGGAGAATGAAAAAAGACAAGACTGATTAAAGAGAGAGGCAGGGGTCAAGCCTGGAGAGTACTGCAAATAGTCTGAAGAAGAATGGCATTTCTTGCTAAGAGCAATGGGAATCCATTAATATGAACACAGAGTAGAAATGAGATAAGCAAACTACAGTGTTTTTAATGACATAAATGCTCTTCTCCAACAGAGAGCCAAAGCAGAGGGGAAATGTGAGACTTTTTATTTCAGAGAGTTCAAGGTTTCCAAAACTCTTCTTATGATTCCCTCAACCTGAATTTTCCAAATAAAGTAAAACGCAAAGACCTTCCAAGACACAAAAAGTCCAGTGCTTCCAAACATTAACACAAAACAAAACTAAACAACAGCAACAAAAGCAAAAACAACACAAGCTCTGATCTTGCGGGTAGATCAGTGCCATCATTTAGACATGGAGACGCAGCGGCAGGATATCTGCATGAGTCAGAAGATTTGGGTCTCTGGGTTTCACTTTCTTCATCCAAAAACTGTGGTAAGTCTTTATCTTCTGCTCACCCACCTCACACCATTGGAAGGCCATGTCTCAAACGATGTAAGTGGAAAGGATTTTACCAGCTGCTTTTACTCACTCCCAGAAAGAGACAAGAAGAAAATGCTTCATAATATACAGTATGTCTACAGTTATGAGGCTGCCTGATCACTTCACACCTCTGAAAAAAACACTCTGCTGTTCAAATCCATAGACGGGTATATTCAGAATTTGTCAGCAGGAACAAACTTCACGGGGAAGTCAGCTGACAATTAAGAAAAAAAAGGGGGGGGGGTGCCTGGGTGGCCCAGTCGGTTAGTCATCCAACGCTTGGTTTTGGCTCAGGTTGTGATCTCAGGGTTCTAAGATTGAGCCCCACGTCGGGTTCAGAGCTGGGCGCAGAGTCTGCTTGGGATTCTCTCTCTCCTCCTGCACCCCCCTCCCTAAAATAAATCTTTTTAAAAAAATAAATAAAAACAAACACCACTGTACTTCACAAAATAAAAACTAAATAAAAGACTTTAAAAGTCAGCTCTTGATTCAGTCTGGTTCCACGGTCATGGGCCACACGCAGTTGACAGAAGTAAATTAGCCTGGACTGGGGAGACTCGTGTTCTAGACCTTGAACACACTCTGTGACTTCCTATTTCTCATGTAGAATTAGTCATGATGTTACATGTCCCGAAAAGTTACTACTGATTTTAAAGGTCAATGAGAAAGTGCTGCGGGTTCCGTCAGAGGAAGCACTCAAGTTCCTATTTGTTATGTTTGTCAGTATTTTTTAAGGACATTATAGAAAATTGTTTTAATTGTTTTATGTGTCTCCAGACTTTCCAGGCAGGGATTATGTCTAAATGTATTATAGAATAATTTTTTTAAAATATCAAAATACATTTAGAGTAAAAGACACAAAATAACATAGTAGCCTCACTAGATGAACTGGATTCTCTCAGAAATTTCATTTTCCTTTCTAGTACAGTGTCTCCTCCAATTTTCTGATAAGAAACCCCTATTCCAGTTCTTTATTATTAAATGGCACATTTCTCAGAATAAAAGCCTGCAAGCATAGTTCCTCTAGTTCATAAACTCTATCCCAGAGCATTTTATACACACTCTCTATTATGACACTCAGCACAATGTACAGTAATTAGCAATTTACATCTGTCTTTCCTGCCAGGCTAGGAGCGCCACAAGTCCAAGACCATGCCTTATTCATTGTTACATCCCAGCACCTAGCACAGAGCTGGCATAAATACTGAATTGAAATAAATGGAAATGAGTTGTGCTTTCCCTGTCTTCAACAATGAATCTCTGGCAGATTCCAACAAAGCCTTCGAGTTAACTATGTGCAGATCCTGGGTCAACCTGACTCACAATGAAGATTTCTGCCTAACTGCCTCCTTTCTCCACTCTTCCTTCCCCTTCTCTCTCCAACTCCAGAGGGGAGTTCCCACTGGAAATTGCCCAGTTCTTTGTGCAGAGAGAAACAACAAGCTTAGTTCCTGTTGACCTGAAGAGCATAATGTTCTGGCACATTCTACCTTCATAGAGGAGTAACAAACCTAATCTGGGTTGTTTTTCTAACTAAAAGCTGTCATTTGAACTTCTACTTTTATCTCATGGAGATACAACCTTCTGAAGAACCCACTGCTCATCTATCCTCATCTGTCACATACTAAGCAAACACAACTTCTGGATAGCCTAAGACGGTGTTTAACTTTTGCTGACTAGGACCCATAACAAGCAACTCATGTTACATTGTGATTCCAGTATGTGCATGCATGTGCGCTCACACCACACAAAAACACATCCCTAAGAAAAGTCTGATGCAACAATATTTATCTTTTCTACATCCAATTCACTTTGATATTTTCTACCCTTTTTTTATCCTATGCTATTTACGTTTTCAAAAAAGCTGGTGAGTGGTCGATTAAATTGGTTTCACGACCCACTCAGCAAAGGGGTCACGATCTGTAGTCGGAAAAACGCTCTGCAGACAGGGCTCTGGTCAGTGTTTTTTCAAGATCAATTTGGAGACATCAGGCAGTAACACAACAGCTCTTAAAAAGAAAACAAACAGAAAATCAGGTACACAAGATGAAATTCTCATCTAGAATAAACCATCCCGCATCCTCCCGTGGAAAACCACACCACCACTGGCCTTCTTAGCACAAAGAAATACAGGGACTTGGTCAAAAGGCTGGAGCTAAACTGGACCCAGATATGTCCACTATCCATCCAATGCGGCCAAGAGAGAACCCATTCCCCTAAAGAAACGCCTCCCGAGTAAGCCTCTGACTAAGCTTCTGTGGGTGTAGGTGTGTGCGTGCATAAGGAAGAGTGATGCAGCCAGCCCCTCACTTCCCGGAGTTGGGAGTTTCGGGGTGCTTTCGCTTCCACTTCCTCGCTTAATCGCTGTCGGAACAGAGAATGAGAAAGTATCATGTAGGTGGTATAGAAGGAAAAGTGTTTCAGGATGCTCTCTGGGGTAAAAGAGCTAACTGTATGGAAACATCTTGAGAAAGCGACTAAAATCATGCCACATATGCCAGAAATCATAGTTGAGATTCTTGAAACAGAAGAAGGGGAGAGGCTGGATTAAGAGAGAGCCATGCAGTCCTCCCGCTCCATGCGACAGGGAAGGGGAGGGGAGGAATCTCAGCAGTTTGCTGAGTCTCAGAAAAGCACAGGTTCCAGGTCTCCAGCAAGTCTTAATGCAAGTCTTCCTATACCATCCTTCATAATCAACCTCCCCTCCACCCCCAACTCCTAAACAGAGACGTTATGGCATGGAGTTAAAAACATGTAAAAGATGGAAAGCTGTAAGATCTAATGATACCAAGTATGATACGGATACAGATATAAATGTTGATGGAGAGATATAGATATAGATATACACAAGATCTTTACAGAGTAAAAGCCAATGGCCTACATGGCATAACATGATCAAACATGTCCTTCCCCTATATACCCCACCCCCTCCTGTCTGACCTCATCTCCTGCTACCCCTCCACTCCCACACCAGGCCACTCTGCTTCAGCCACAGTGACTTCCTTGCTATTTCTCAAATACAGCAAGCACACTTGAGCCTTAGGGCCCTACCCCAGGTCCTTTGCACTGGCTGTTGCCCCTGCCTGGAAATCTCTCCCCAATATCCACTTACACTCTCTCACCTCCTTCAAATCTCTGCACAAATCTTAGCACAAATATGACCTACTTTATAAGGCCTCCCCCAAAAGCTCCCCACTCGGCATTTTAAAATGCAACCTGACCCCAATACCCAGCAATCCTGAGCCTCCTTATTGTACTTATTACCTTCTAAATACTAAGTAATTTACATATTCATCATGTGTATTGTTTATCTCCCACTTTGCCTGCAGGAATATTAACTCTCAGAGATCTTGGTTTTATTAAACAATGCATGTAAGTAGTGTCTGGTATGATAGATGATCAATAAATATCTGTTGAATGGACAGATGAGTGGTGAATAAATAAATGACTAAACCTATAGCACAGATTACAACTCTCTCATCACCTACTTGGTGATGGCTAAAACAAGAACAGGGCCTCCTAGTCACAGATGGAGATCAATGATTGAAGTACAAATGTTCAGTTACACTCAGCCGTAAAGGTTAAGCCAAAAGTAGAAATTAATACTATCAGATCCTCCTCTGTTCACACATAGTTTCCTGCAGGTGGGAACGGCAGCCACTACAAAGGAAGAGAAAAGAACAAAGAAAGGAAAGATGTTTCCAAAAAACCAGAAACTTTTAACAGCTCACAACTTATCCATGAGCTATTTATGTTTACCTTCACCTACGGAGAAACAAACAGAAGTTTTAGGAAGATCTTTTCGTTCAAGTCTCTGAATGCATATAGCTACATCTAGAATGATTAATGAAGAAAGAGGTTTGTGCCTATCCAACACAGACTTCTTCATAGAGCAGCATGGCTCTGAAACATGAAGAGAAACAACTTCTCACCCGGCCAAGATTTGAAATCAAATTTATCCAATGGCCAGACTGTGAAAACCACCAAGATCTTGGGTGTGCCTATTGGCCCCAAGGATGACATAGGCACGCATTTTGGGGGCTGGCCTAAAAGCCAACAGCTTGGGACTTCCACTCCTGAGACCGTAAGAGGACTGGGCAGCAAATATCCACTGCTTGCAGTACCAGTTCAGAGGCCTGAGCCTGCTTCTCTATGGGAAGACAGCACCCCAAAAATAAAATTAAAAGTTAAAAGAACATTCCCCATTGGTCCTCTCCTCAGTGTCAATGAGGACCTAGGCCCCAGGAAACGGGGAGATTTATTTCTCAATGGCCAGCACAGTCCCCAGACTAAGGAAAACCCCAGGAAGGATTTCAGGCCACAAGGGGGCAATTTTAGAAGAATGAGGCCATAAAACAATTAAAGAGGGAACGGGTTAATCTGTAGCTGGTCATAATCCGTATGTCCAGAGCAGCATCGTTACAAATGGCAATCCCACATCAGTCACTGGCTTTTCAACCCAGGCAATTTTCTCTCCTCCCCCTTTTTTCCCCCCAAAATATATTTTATAATAGAGTGGAGGAGAAAAGAAGTCAGAGGGTTCAATTCCTTACATCCAAGCCCCTCAGGCAACCTGAATTTACTGAAGCTACTCTCCTGGGAGAGGGCATATTGTGACCAAGCTTCCTGCAGTACCTCCTGCCATCTGCAAAATTAAATTAAACGGTCCTTCGCTTTTGAAATCCTGCCATCAGTGTACCAAAGGGAACATCTGTATATACCAGGCAGGGATGATGGCTTTTGCTCTTTACCAACGTACACAAATCATTAGGAGATTAAGTCTCTGAATAGCTAATGTGCATTTTCATGAAGAAGGAGAAGTTAAATGCTCAGTCTAACACCCACATAGAAGGGGCTGAAAGGGGCTGGAATTGTACTTCCTGCTGCCTTGGGGGACTGAAAGCAGGGCAGACAGAAAGCTAAAGGCTTTTTACCTCACTCTCATGGGGTAGGTATGTGGGGAATGGACGTGGGAAGCCAAGAGCCAAGAGCTGAAGAGGAGGAAAAAGGGGCTGGGGTAGGCCTAGAAGGCTCCGGAAGGCCCCGTGGAAGGGGATGAGTACTCCCCACCCATCCCACAGGAGCTCTTGTTGCCTGTGGGAGTTAAACCCAAGAACTTTAGAAGGCCTGCGGTCACCACATGGCAGATGAATGCTCTAAGGCAAATTGGGATTTAAAGCAAAACAAGGTATTCCTGTCACTTCCGCTCCACCAGGGTTTCCACTTTCTGACCCTAAGACCCAGACAAAAGATTCTGATGGTTTGAGCCATTTCCCCTATTTTCCCCTGACTGAACAATTTAATTCGACAAAGTTATTTCCACACCCACCTAGTCTCACTTCCAATATGCCTAAATTTGGAACAGTGGAAGCAAATGGGTGAAAAGGAACCAAGAAAGGAAAATTTGGGAAATGACAATCTTCAGAGCAGCAGTATATAAAAGTACATAAAGGTAACTCAGACTGGGAGCAGACTTTATTCGAATATAAAATTACATACAAATCAGATTTAATTCTAACCACTTCAATCCAATACATCTTTATTGAGCACCTACTACTCGGCCTTGTGGGGAAAACGACAGCGGGCTCCTAGCCAAGCACCAAGAGGGGACTTTTGGGAAAACGTAGTAAAGGCTCTTGCTTAGAGATACATAATAAAGAAGCTACGCCCAACTAAAGGTCACTCTTAACAACTTCTCTGGATTCATCTGCCACCCCCATCCCAGAATGGACAAAGAAGAAAATTAAAGAACGTTAAGGCAGAAGTGGAGAGAGAAATCAGATGGCTGCCAGCGATGCTCAGGAATATATGCTTCTTCGTGAGCCGTCTGGCAGCAAGGGTGGCAGAAAGAATCTTTACATCACATTCTTCTCTGAAAAATTATAATCTGCAAGATTTTTTTTAAACCACCATAGTTATTAATAAGCCTGCTTGCTTCCCTTTCCCCCTGTTCTGAAAGATACAAAATTTTCCGGGAGAGAATAAGGAGTAAAAATACCTCCTGATTTTGGTATAGGAAAAGATGCTAAGGTATCAGAATCGACTGGGTGAAAGAGTGGGAAAAAATAAAGCATTTGGGAGCAAAGGAACTCTGCAAGGCTGCCTGCCCCACGATGACCTACACTCCTAAGCCCAACACCTAATTGTGGGACCACGTAACTGGCATCAAAACAATGTCATCAGCTGGAAAAGCTTGTAAATTTTCACCTCTCAACATAATGACTACCCACAGAAGGGATTTTGAGAAAATGAAAAGTTCTCCCAGAAGCCTGAACTCTGAGGGGCAATCGCTTTTGACCGTTCACACCGCTGTCCTCAAGAGGGGCTCCGGGGCCTGAGGCAGTCTGAAACCGAAGGGACAGCAGACCTCTCTGTCACTTAGTCCTACAGTCAGTATCTGCCGCGAATGAGCCAAGAGCAACAGTCCAGAGCTTTCTAGTAGAAAGGTTCTCACTCTGGATCCCAAGTCTTCTCTGAAAAACTCAACAGCATGAATAATCAGTATTTCACAACGAAGAGGTTCCACCCTAAAAATGCAAGGACACTGAGGAAGAGCCAGGGTGACAGAGTTTTGAATTCTAGTAGAAAACACAAGGGGCGCCTGGGTGGCTCAGTCGTTAAGCGTCTGTCTTCGGCTCGGGTCATGATTCCAGGGTCCTGGGATCGAGTCCCGCATTGGGCTCCCTGCTCCTTGGGAGCCTGCTTCTCCCTCCCCCACTCCCCCTGCTTGTGTTCCCCTCTCGCTGTGTCTTTCTCTGTCAAATGAATAAAATCTTAAAAAAAAAAAAAAAAAAAAAAAAGAAAGAAAACACAAATCCCCAGACATCCTCTTCCCCTGTCCAATAGCAAAAGCTGACCAGGTATTAGGAAGGAAAAGTGCGGCACGGTCTAGTACACCCACTACTTCTGCTCCTTCCTACCTCCCAGAAGCCACTCTCCTTGGAAGGTGACCAGAGCCAAATGTCCTCCAGAGATGCAATGCCCTCTCCCATTCTGCAAGGCTTCAAAACACAGCCAAGGGCCACCTGCGATACTTTAGTACAATTATAACACAGAGTTCCAGGGACCTCCAACTATCTGCGCCAGTCCCCAAATTCTCAAAGATGTAAAATGAGAAGTGAAGGTGTTTGGGCTGCAAAGAGGGAGAGAAAATGATGCTTTCAAAGAAAAGCATATTGACTTCCTTGATAATTATTTTCTTCATTTTGCTTTCCTGTATTTTCCAAACTGTCTATGATAAACATGTTGCTTTTCCAATTAGGAAAAAAAGCAATACATGTGACTTAAAATGTTTTAAAAATCAGCATAAGCACTATGCCCACAATGCTCTGAGGCAGGACTCTGGGGGCGCCCCACCCCTGAGCAGGAGTGAGGGGTGGTGGCGATGAGGGGAGGGAGGGGATGGGAAGCTGGAAGAAAAAGAATGAAAGAAAATCCAGTTTTTTAAAACAGGAGAAAATCGGGAGGGATGGGGAAAGGTGGGAATTTCCTATGATTTAGTGTGCCACTTAGAGAGAAAAAATATCCTAACAGAAGTACCTGATCGATGCACTGCACAAAAAGTGCTCAAAAGAAAGAATTTCTGGGTATGTTCTGAGAAGACATGGTTAAGGTTGTACCCCTGGATGTGTCTGGGCTGTAAGACCCTGATAAACAACAGAAGCCCAAAGGCTTAGGGTTTCTCTGGTGTCTCAAAAGCTTGCCTCCTGTTTCAGGAGGACCAGAACCATTCCTTGTCCACTGTGAAGCAGACAAGGCAGGAGCACCCTTCCTCCTTGTCCAGGGAGATCGCTGCTCACCTTCCATCTTTGTTTTTCTAATGGACTCCATGAAGACCAGAGTCTGACTGGTTCTTCACCATGAGTCTCATGAGAAACGTAATGTTAATTCAGTGTTACATGGGTCTGGGCTTGGAGGAAGCACACACCACAGTGAGGGGCGAGACAGATGCCAATTTCCCAACTGAAACATCTGTCCCTTCCAGCTCAGAAAACTGTTGCCACAGAATAGTGTGGGAGGATTTTGTTGTTGTTGTTACAAGAAAGCTACAAAGCACACCACAGAAAAAAATGAACCAATCCTATTAGGATACAACCAATCCTCCATGCCTTTTAAGAGTAGGGAACCGAAATCCTGCTTCCTAAATTCCTGCCCATTATTATCAAAGCCTGAGCGCTACACCTCTGCCCAGTGAAGGTGTAATTCTGCCTAGTTAGAGCTCCCTAACCAGTCATGGCCCCAGTCAACTCCACCGCTACTGGCTGAAAACCCTGAGTTACAGAAAGGACATTTACTTAGGTTCTCCTCCAGGTAAAGGTCCACAGCTGCCCACGTGGAGGTCCTGGTAGGCCAACGGAACCCAGGAACTGAGAAACCCTGAAGAGAAGTTAGATTCTTAACTCAAACAGCACCACCACCCCACCCCATAGCCTGGGGTGCTCAAAAACCGACAGGGGCCTTGTGGGGTTGCCACAATGATGGGGGAAGTGCTACTGGCATTTAGTCCAAAAGGACAGGGACACAATACAACCCCAAAGGGCAACAGCATCTCTGCTAAGAATCACTATGGACAGAAGTGGTTTTGTCTTGTTTTCCTAAATGGGTATAACATGCACAGGGTGGAAGGAGGGACAGGGACACACACAGGCCATTTTCGAAGAGTAAACAAGGAAAAGTAGGTTTTTCTCCTATCCCAGACCCTGCCTCAAAGTTCTATACCTCTGAGGAAACACTGGTACTATTTCCTTATATATCTTTCCAGAAATATTCTGTGTGTACACAAACATCTGCGTACATGCATCCTCCCCACTCTTTAAAATGTGGCTCTCCACCATGTTTCTTTTCATTCCACAGCGTATCCTGGAGAATGTTTCGTATTAGTACACATCGATCTGCTCCTTCTTTCCACTGGCTGCACAGCATTCCACTGGATAGCTGTACTTTCTCGTGTATACAACCAGTCCCCTTTTGATGGTCCCTGCCATTGTTCCCAATTTTTTGCTACCATAAACAACACTGTTTTGAATGCACACACGAGTATATCCACCGAATAAAGTCTTGGAAGGAAAGCTAGGTCAAAGGGTATACACATTCCAAATTCTTTCAGATGTTGCCCAACCAACGATGAAAAAGACTACTACTGCCCACTGCCCTGTACCCTGAGAACACACTGTATTAGCAGATACTGTTATCTAATATGTGCAAAATGATTCAGTACTATAGTTATAATTAAATTTGTATTTTTCACTGATGAGTGAGATCCAGGCATCTTTTCCTACACTGGTTTGCTTGTATGTTGCAATAAGCCTGTGGTGTTTTGTTTGTTTCTTTGAATCAACAGTTCATGCTCTTTGCTCATAGTTTCTTTTGGATTAGTGACCTTTTTTTTTTTTACTTTTTGTTGACTGTGTGAGTACTTTATCCATAAAAGAAATGAGCACTCTGCCATGTGCTACAAATATATTTCCCACTCCAACTTTTGACTTCATATTTTTTAATCATTTGGAACTTTTAAAAGTTATCGATCTTTACTCATATAGCTTCTAAATTTTCTGTCATGTTTAGATTATATTCTACGGTTTGTTTTTTTTTTAAAGATTTTTATTTATTTATTTGCGAGAGAGAATGAGAGACAGAGAGCACGAGAGGGAGGAGGGTCAGAGGGAGAAGCAGACTCCCTGCCGAGCAGGGAGCCCGATGCGGGACTCGATCCCGGGACTCCAGGATCATGACCTGAGCCGAAGGCAGTCGCCCAACCGACTGAGCCACCCAGGCGCCCCTATTCTATGGTTTTAAAAAAGTATTCTCATATGGGGAGGCTCCAAAGCTCAGGAGTTAGAACACTGGTCTTATAAAAAATATTCTCCCGTGTTTTCTTTTACTGTTTTTATGGTTAAATTACATGTATATTTTAACCCATCTAAAATTTACTTTCATTTAAAGAGGAAGATAAGGATCCAATTTAAAATTTTCTAAATGGCTACCCAGTTGTCTCAAAACTCCATCCTTCCCTCCTATCCCACCGATTTGAAACAACATGCTCTTACTCGATGCTAAATTCCTGCGTGGATTTAGATCGACTTCTGAATTCTCTATCTTATTTTTCTGGACTCTATTTTTAACGTGGAGGTGGTGAAAACAAATCGAGGGAGCAATCCTGCAGTATCATAAGGAAAAGGAAATGGCCTTCAAGGGCCTAGAGACAGTATTCGTATAAATTGGAATTAAAAATCACTCTCTCCAATGACTCTAAATGCAATATTCCGTGGGACTTTACCCACTGCTCTTTTTTTTTGCTTGTAAACAGTTCATATTTTTAAATGGAAGCCTTTTATTAAAATGGAATATACATATAAGAAGAGACACAACTCTTAAGTATCCAGCTTAAAATTTTTTTCAACAAAGTAAAAAAAAAAAATCACGCAACCGGCACCTAGATCAAGAAAGGGTGCTCAGGTGCTCTGGTGCTCTAGAAGCCCCTTTGTGGCCCCTTTCCCATCACCCTCCCCCAAGGGGACCACAATCCTGATTACTCTCACCACAGATTCCTTCTGTCTGCCTGTTTATAAACTTCATATAAATGGAATCATAATACAAAGTTTTAAAACAGGCAGAAGGAATCTATGGTCTTAATAATCATATATAACACTGTATTATATAATTATAATTCACTAGGAAAAAAGAACTTAAATGTTCTCACCCTCTCCCCCCAAAAAGACAAATTATGTGAGGTGATGAATGCGTTAAGTAACTAGATGGAGGAAAACCTTCCACAATGTATACAAATACCAAATCACCATGGTGTACACTTTAAATATCTTACAATTTTATGTCAATTATACCTCAATAAAGAGGAAACACATATAAATAAAATAGAAAACTTTTTAAATGAAATCATATACCATGTACTCTTGTGTCTCTTTTGCTCAAAATTATGATCATAAGATTCATCCATGTTGTTCTATGTACTTCTACTTCATATATGCTTACTGATATAGACGGAGTATTCCACTGTGTGACTATTACCACAATCTCTGTTATCTATTCCACTTCTCGTGTGCATTTTGGTAACTAAGAACATCCTTGTATATGTTTTTCGAAGTCTACTGATAATTTTAGCCTTTTTGAATCCTTTTGTCTTAGGTATGTCTCTTGTGTGCAGTAGAGGTGTATTTTGCTTGAGAACCACCTGAAAATATTTTTCTTTTATTTAGGTGAATTTTGGCTCATTTATACTTGTATATGACTGATAGATTCAGTCTCAACCCTATCATTTTATGTTATTTTTACTGTTTTTATTATGCTATATTCATTCTATAGTCCTCTTTTTTTTTTTTTTTTTTTCCTTTTCTATTTGGGAGCTTATATACTTTGTTCTAGGGGTTATCTTTACCCTAATACTTTTATAATATCCATAGCCCCCCTTTTTTCCTTACTTAGTCTCCTACTATTTGGCTTGTCAGCTTTCTTTCTTTTTTTTTTTTTTTTTAAGATTTTATTTATTTATTTGACAGAGAGAGGCACAGCGAGAGAGGGAACACAAGCAGGGGGAGTGGGAGAGGGAGAAGCAGGCTTCCCGCTGAGCAGGGAGCCCAATGTGGGGCTCGATCCCAGGACCCTGAGATCATGACCTGAGCCGAAGGCAGACGCTTAACGACTGAGCCACCCAGGCACCCTTGGCTTGTCAGCTTTCAATGACTCTTTTGACACCTGTGCATTAATTTTGTGGCAATCTGACTCTATTCTCTCTGTTCTATGTGCCCTCCCCCTCTTCTACTCTCACTTTTATTTCTATTTGTCAGAACATAGACAATTTATATATATTACTCTTCTGCTCTTATCCCTACCTTTGCTTTTGTCTTAAGTCTATCTTAAAATAGTCCATGAACACTTTGAAGATATCAATTCATTTTTGCTTCCTTCCCCCACCCACCCCTGTTGAAAATTTAGCTGTCCATCTTATCGATTCTCCATTGAGGATAATAACAGATCCTTGTTTTCCCTTTGGTTGCTCTTAAGATTTTCTTTTTGTCTTTGTTTCTTAGTTTTACTATGATGGCCTCTGGTGTGGTTTTCTTGATTGATTCTGCATGATTCAAAATACTTCTTGAATCTTTAGTTTGATATATTTTGTAGTTTGGGAAAACAACACAGCATTACATGTTCAAATATTGTTTTTATCCTGGTCTCTCTGTCCTCTCCTTCTGGGCCTCAGATTACTAAGTGTGTTAGATTTTTTCTATGGGAGATTTCTTGTATCTCTAGTATCCTTTTTCATATTTAAAAAAAAAATAATTTTGGTATCTGTTCTTCTTTCTACTATCATTAGCTTTCTAATTCTTTTTATTTTCAACTGCATGAGATCCATCCAATACCTTCTTACTTTCATTTATTATATTTTTTTAGTTTTATAATTGTCATATCAGTTTTTTAGTTTTCAGATCTCTGCCAGAATTACCAATTTTGGTTTTTTCTTACTCTTAAGCCTATTTTGAAAAGCTATTTTTTAGTCCAGGTCTGACAGCTCCATTACCTGGGTCCTTTGTGGATCTGTTTCTATTGCCTGTTTTTTCTCTTGGTTTCAAATCATGTCATCATATCATCTCATATGTCTGGTTATTTTTCATTGTATACTGACCATTTTACACGAAAAGATTATATAATAATATAAGAGGTAGGATGACATTTTTTTTCTCCAAACAGGATTCAAGGAAACTGATCATCCACTCAAAATCCTTGATCTAATCAAGTAATGAGAAGAGATGAACCCAAGCTTCAGTCCTTGGGAAGACTAGCCAATTTCCAGTTATGCTTAATCCTAAAGTTCAGCCCTGCAGAGTTATCAACCCAAAGCTCAGGATATTTACTGTAGCCCACTCTTCTTGGCAGGTTCTGAATATAATTTTTTACCCCTCAGCCCATGAGTGTTTGAAAGTTCTACTAGGTTTCTAGCCTCTCAGCTGCCTCAGCTTCCTCTTCCGGAATCAGCAGATGCCCTTGGGGGAAAAGTTGCCCCAGTGCCACTCTACATTTCCTTGTTCTCTAGAATCTTGGCCTCATCATGTTTTATTACTTTGTTAGCTCTCCAATGACTTCAAACAGATTTTTAAAAACTGTGTCCTATTTGTTGGTTTTCTGTGTGGAATTACCTTGTCCATGATATTCAAAGAAGAACTTCAATGAGAAGCCTGGAGGCAAGAAGTGTAAAGCTGGTAAAGCACCTTGATGGTGTCATCAGGGATTCAGGACACCATCTGTTCTTCTTTAGAGAATTAGCATAGCACTTTATCTCACAAAATGGCAACTGAACTTCCAGGCATCACATCATATTCAAGCAATAAAAAGCATGGAGGGTGAAAGAAATGGACCATGTCAACCAGGTCTGTTTCCTTTCCCATATGTTTTTTTAATACATTAGAGTATTTTTTCTTTGGATTCTTTTGCCCTATTCATAAGAAGTCACGATCTCTATGGTAATAGGAGATTCTGGACAAATCACATAACGTCTCTAGGCCTCGGTTTCTGTCAAATGAGTGACTTGCACTAGTTAACCGCTAAGCTCCTTTCAGCCAGAACATTCTTAGAGTCTATTAACTCACTTGTCTTCTCATTATTTTTAGGAGAAAAGTAGAAAGGAATAGGAGAATTCATGTATTTATTTAAGAAGATACAGAATGTCTAGAGCTTTTATCCCCTGGATAGCAAAAGTCTCAATTTAAGTCAAAACCTAGATTTAAAAGTCTGGAGAGAAATCTTGAAGATTTAAAGTTGGACAGAAGAAAACATGTTCACTTTACAAAAAATAATTCTAATCTTCTGGCATGTCTTGTTATAATGTTTTCCTAAAAAGACTCATTAAATTATGATTCAATTTATAGTAATCCAATTTGCACACACTTTCAAGAATATCTGTAAGCTCTTTTTGTTCCTGTCCAAGGACTATTACTTTATTATTATTTTATTATTCTTATTTTCCTGAAATAGACCAACACTCCTTGGCTTGCATATCACCAAGTATATCAGACACTCCTTCTCTCTTGGTATGTCTCTGACCACCCTTCTACGACTTTAGGAGCAATTTTCTGAGTATTTCTTAAGCCCAAACAAAATCTTTTTTTTTTTTTAAAGATTTTATTTATTTATTTGACAGAGAGAGACAGCAAGAGCAGGAACACAAGCAGGGGGAGTGGGAGAGGGAGAAGCGGGCTTCCTGCCGAGCAGGGACCCCCGATGTGGGACTCGATCCCAGGACCCTGGGATCATGACCTGAGCCGAAGGCAGACGCTTAACGACTGAGCCACCCAGGCGCCCCCAAACAAAATCTTTTGCTATTAATGAGCATTCAAAGGAAACACCTTTAAACTCTCAACTTGAATTTTTATATATTTACTTCTTTAGACGTGGAATGTTTAGAGATTCCATATACTTGGTTAAAAGGAATAAGAAAAGATTCCTTATTTTTCTCTACCCTTCCTCACATTCCTCATAACCAACCATCCCCCCCCAAAGAGGTTATGATTTGCCTGCATGATGCCAAATATTTCAGCTTTATTTTCACCATGGAAAAAGCATTAAAGTCAGCTGAATTATTCATGAGACCCTAGGTAACATGATCGTTGTTTTTGGCCTTCAGCTTCAATACTTTCAGTATTGTAACTCATTTTTGGGTTTCTGAATGGGGCTAACAAGGAACTTTGCTATACACATCATTAAATTATTGGCATGTGGCCTGGCACGAAAATTTACACTACATCAACATAGCCATGTATTTGCAAGACCATATATATCTTCGATGCTGGATAGTTCTTACTTTTATCCATTTTCCTACTTCCCTGAAGTTTCACCCAGATGGAATTTTCAGAGCATGTGCCAACATGAGATGACTAAAATATTCAAGACAGGAAAAAAAAAAATGTCTGGGCTCCAGCTTACAGATTCTTAATCTACCTCCGAGGATGATGATCAAAAGACTGGTTTGACTGATGAAGGGCAAACTTCAGCATGCAGAAGCCTCTGGTTTCCTTTTCAGTGTGGTCACAAGAGCATTTTTCTGAATTTGCACACGGAATTCAGCAGTCCACACTCTCTCTCCTAATGCCCAGTCTTTGAATGAGTCAGTTCTCCTTTTAACTCTCATTTAAACATGCCTCCTCTCCTGACCTTCTCCTACTCTCAATCCTCTGGTTTGCCCCAATGAAAAGAGAGAAAAGTAAAGCAGATAAAACTCCCCCTTCCCCATGACAACTCCAAGCACCACTTTTCTCACTTCTTCCCAGCAAAGCAGAATAGGTATTGCCCAATCTAGTACCAAGAGACCTCTTATGGTCTTACAGTCCCACAAGCAAATCATTGCCAGTGAGCAATGGAATCAGTGTCTCTCAACAACCAGACCTGAGCTCTATCCTTAGGCTTCTTTCAGAAAATGGATAGCCAGTCCAAAGACTTCCACTGGGGACATTTATGGGAAATTTAAGGAAATATTTAATCATTCTACTTGTTTCCAAAATCGTATTAGGTAAGATAAAAGGATTTGTATCTCTTTCTGTTCTACCTCCCCTCAGTTGCAGAGCCAGGTTAATACTACTAAACCAGCACAGTGTCCACCAAGCAAGCAGATGTCAGGACAGGCTGGCTGCTGAAAATGGGCGCTCTCCAGGAGAGACTTAACACAACACATAAAAAAACTCAGATCTCATCTCCAGTAAACCCAGTGGGATGCTAATGAGTTTTCAAAGATAAAAAAGCAAACTGATCTCATTCTCGACTGTCAGTTTATTTTGAAATATACCAGCTACTTAATTTTGTCACAATGCTGCCAAGTAATACAACACATTTCTCTCTTACCTTTAATGCTCTCTTTTTTCCAAGGCAAATGAAACCACTCCGGAAGCACCCAGAGTCTTAAGACATATCAGAAACTATTAAAGAACATTAACAAGGGTTCTGGGGGACTCCCATTTTCTTCTCATGACCTCTTTGCTCTTTGGAACTTTGCTTATTATATGAACTTGTTTATTTTCTTTCAGAGCACTTATCTCAATTTGTAATCATCTTTTTTCATTTGTTTATTTATTTATTTATTGTCTGTCTTCTCTCATAGAATCTTTATGTTCTATAAGGAGAGAGGTTTTGTCTGTCTTACTCACTGTTATACCCCAACCTAATAATGCCCAGCATGCAGTAAATACTCAAAAAATATGTGTTAAATGTCTGCTGAAGTAGTGAGGATGAGCTGGGTTCTGCTGTAGTAAGAAACATCTCCCAAATCTCATTTCTTCATTATTATTATATGTCTCCACTGGGACTTAAGAGGGGAGAACATGCCCATCATTGCTGTTTAAGGATCCAGGTTGACAGAGGCTCTACCTAGTCACAAACCTTCACATTACCAAGGCAGGAAAAGAGAACACTGCACGGTCTCATACTGGCAACGGCTTCTGCCCAGAAGTGCCACGTATGGCCACATTTCGCTGGCCAAAGCAAGTCATGTGGCCACACCCAACTTCAAAGGGTAGGAGAGAAGTGCATATGATGTGCACTGAAGGCCCATGGAGAATCAAAGAGCAAATCTAGAATCATGTTGTTATAAAGGCTTTCATTTGGTCCATTCCTCCGTGTCTGGGCAAGGTTGCAATTAGAAAATGGTAACAGGTAACAGCAGATGTACTAAAGAATCAAACTAACGATGGACATTATATACATCATACCAAAAAGCTTTTCCAAAATCAGTAATCGAGTAGTATTACTAAAAGAGCCTTTATAAAAAGAAAATATGTCTTAATTGCCCAATCAAGAGGCAACACCAGTATTCATTATGTCATTTACCTTAGGAACAAACTAAATGATGAAGGTGCATGCTCTTTGTAATTGAAACCTTCTTAGGAACTGGTAACCAACTGTAGGAAAACGTGCAACAGTTTGATGCCGTGTTTTCAGATGGCAAAAAAAAACCTCATTGAAATCCCATTCATATATTTATTTTCTTCTACCCACTATATGTGAACAAAAGCAATTAATCGGCAGCAGCATTTAGGCTCACTATGACACATCCCCCACTCCCGCGGAAGGCCTGACCCACGTACAGAACTTTCTCTGGAGCATGTCTCTTAGTATTTCCTGCAGATATAAAATGTGATTTCGTTCCTGCTAGACGGCCCTTTTTTCTCATCTCCATCGTCAGTCTCTTACAGTGAGATAACCTCCAGTTACAACTCTCCCTCCAAATGAATTCCCAAGTTGCCATGGTAACTAACACCTTCCTCCAAACTGTCAATATGTTTCCCAATCTTAAAGGCAGCCCTCTTGATCTACTGCCAGAAGTACCAGTCTCCTCTTGCAGGAGCAAGTACCTTCTTTCTCACAAAATCTATAAATGAGCCCCTCTAGAAGACTCTCTGCTAATAATAGTACCAGCTACCAACTATTAGACCCTCCTTGGTATCTCTTAATCTCATTTAATCATTTTTAAAACTCTGCACAATAAATATCATTCTCCTTATTTTACAGATTAAAATAACTGCAAATCAGATGTTATATAACTTGACAAGAGGCAGGACTAGGATTTGAACACAAAGTTCTTTGACCGTACTGTCTGAGGCATCCTCCCTGGGCAAAAGCTCTTTTCCAGCTCAGAGGAGCACGGAGCACCTCACCTGTCTCGTCCTCTCAGCTTATCCCTGCTCCTTTTTCCAAAAGGGCTTTCTACATTTCAAGACAATTTAGTTTGCTTTAATATTAACACAATACCACTCCAAATCCAATAGCATTTCAAGGTGTGTTAATGCTGATTAAACATTAAGAAAGAAAAGACTTCATTTTTCTGCTCTTGTCGCCTGTGTTCCTAGGGCTTTGGTGGGGAAGAATGAGATAATGTGTGTTAAGTGTTTTGTACTCGGAATGAAGGTACAAGATCAATACCCCGCAGATGTTAAGGCACCCACAATGTGACGAGGTGCCAAGGAATGTCCGTACAGGGGGAAGTGCAGCCAAGTCTTCTGGATTTGCTTCCTTTGGCCCCTTTGAGAGCCCCTCCTCCGCCATGTGACCGACATCCTTACTATTCTCCCCCAAACACAAATCGAGGGACATACAAAGCAAGCACTGTACTTACTTCTTAACCCTTCCCCCATGCCCAACACACAGGCAGACTATGCAAGCCTTGTAAATAAGAGCAGAACACTTACCATCCCACAGTTATTTTTCCAGTCTGCCTTTTTTTAACCACTCACCTGGCAGAAACTGTTATTCCCCGGGCCAGCAGCTGTTTGTAAAACTAGTCGGTCTCCCTGTTTTCACACCAAAGATAGTATTTCTCTAGTAGAAAGGGGAGTCCTCTAACTAAGACAATTAGCAAGTCACCTAGAATTTCCACCCACTCCATGGAGGCAGACAAACAAGAGAATTAACACAATTTGTTGTCTGTAATAAACAGGACGCTCTACCCACCACAGAGCCCAGAGGCTGGCACGGAATGACTCATCCCAAGTAGTAATGGCTACAGTGGCCCAGTTCCCTACTTTACACAGCCATGTGCTGCAATGTGAAAGGCACTCCTCCCCGCCCCCACCTTCCCTCGCGTACTTCTGCACAGCAATCCATTAAGAATCTGAAGTGTAATTTATCTTCTTCACTATTATCCTGTTAAATTGCTCTACAGCTGCCATGGTAGTAATTGCAGTGATCAGTGATTCAGACTTCTTGAGCAAAGGGCCCTAAGTAGGTTTCATTATTAAAATTTCCAAAGGTTTTATTATTAAAATAAACCTGAGATGGAGCAGCGTGCCTCCATGGGGCAGCCATACTAATGATTCTTGCGTTATGAAGGGATGTCAGTCCCATCATCAATGCTTCACTCATGAATCCCAGTAATTGGGAATTTATCAACCAATAAAACCAACCAGCATCCTAAGAATGAAGAATAATAATTTCACTCTAAGTAGCATGTGCAGCGCTGTATAACCATTTACAAAGCTGCCTTTGTTCACAGAGGTGTTGCTCATAACAGCAAATCTTGGAAGCAACGCCAAGTGTCCTTTGAAGGGACTGGTTCAATAAACCAGGAGGCAGTCATCCACACAATGGAATACTATGCAGCTCTGATAAAAGAATGACGATGCTCTCTCTGCACCACACGGAACAATCCCCAGAACTTACCGTTAAGGACAAAAAGCAAGTGACAGAACGGGTTATATAATGTGCAGCTTTTCGTATAAAAGAGTAGTGGGAGGGGGCGCCTGGGTGGCTCAGTCGGTTAAGTGTCTGCCTTCAGCTCAGGTCATGATCCCAGGGTCCTGGGATCGAGCCCCACATTTCTCCCTCTCCCTCTCCCCCCCTCATGCTTGCTCACCCTCTCTCTCAAATAAATAAATAAAATCTTAAAAAAAAAAAAAAAGAGTCATGGGAAGAATAAGAACACATATTCTTATTTGCTTGTATTTACATAAAGAAACTCTAGACAGTTATATAAGAAACTACCGAGAGGCATATAATAAGGGGTAGGAGGTCTATGGAGTAGACCAGAACTGAGATGGAAGCAACGCTTCTCAATACGTACATTTCAAAAATAACTTTTTCATGTTTTTTTTTTTTTTTTTAAGATTTATTTATTTATTTGACAGAGAGAGAGAGTACAAGCAGGGGGAGCAAGAGAGGGAGAAGCAGGCTCCCAGCCAAGCAAGGAGCCCAATGCGGGACTCGATCCCAGGATCCCGGGATCATGACCTGAGCTGAAGGCAGTCGCTTAACCGACTGAGCCACCCAGGCGCCCCAATTTTGTCATGTTTTTAATTTATCTTTACAACCTACTTCATTTGGTGGTGGGAGTTAGGGAGGCTTTATTAGCTTCACTTTGGGGACCAAGCGATTCAGGCTTCAGACTTCTTACCTTGGCCTGCTAGAAGTCACTAACCACAGGACAGTAACACTTCAGGTCAGAAATGTGTCAATACTATCACTTGACAGTTTCCCTAGGGAAGGAGAAACTGATCACACATAAGGGCACATAAAACTTGAACATTATATGTAAGACTGGGTTAACTGAGCCTTCTAAAAATGTACAAACAGGGCACCTGGGTGGCTCAGTCGGTTAAGCGACTGCCTTCGGCTCAGGTCATGATCCTGGAGTCCCTGGATCGAGTCCCGCATCGGGCTCCCTGCTCAGCGGCGAGTCTGCTTCTCCCTCTGACCCTCCCGACCCTCCCCCCTCTCATGTGCTCTCTCTGTCAGTCTCTCTCTCTCTCTCAAATAAATAAATAAATAAAATCTTTTTTTAAAAAAAATAAATAAATAAAAATGTGCAAACAGCAGAATTGTGACACTCTGCTGGTGATGCGGGTGGCTTCTCTGCAGAACAGGCAGGAGGCAGCCCTCCTTCTCCCTTTACCATTTTGATTTTATTCTTGGGGTTTCATAATGGACTTTGGTGAAAGTGAAGACTTACATCCATGCCTAGGATGACAACTATCTTAAGGCTACTTTCAACACAAATGCTTTTTTATAAATCATTTACATGGTTCCCCTTCCCCAGACAAAAACAAAGAAGAGAGAAGAACAGGGGCACATCAGAGGTTTTTTTATGAGTTAAGATGATGAGCACTAAGTGAATAACATTAAGGCAACTGCCTAACCCTAGTAACAGAGAGTTCTTGTTCCAACAAAACTCCGAGGACAAGGAAGACTCTCCAACCAATCCATATCCTCAAGTAGATAAATGCACGTGTGAATCGGGCAGAATTAAAAGGCCTGTGTTAGCAAGAAGTCTGGTAAGGAAGAGTCCCCAGAGCTGCCCCAGTTATCCCACTGGGGGAGAAAGAAGACGGCATCCAGAAGAGTGGGTGAAGCAAGCCCTCATGGGAGCCTACCAGCCTCCACAGAAAAAATATTCTATAGTCATGAGACAACCAGACTAACTGACGCAAACTGCCCAGACAGCTAGTTTAGCTTTGCCTCCCGCCTAGATTCAAATCTGTATCAGAAATAAATGCCCTGTGAGATCTATCCCTGCCCTCTTCCTGGGAGAGCCTGCATGAGCTGATCACTTCAAAATTCCTTCCCCCAGCAGTCCAGCCTCATGCCACTGAGCTCCAGACCTGTTTCAACTACCCTTTGACATCACTACCTGGATGTGCTGGGTGTCCCACGTCCAGAGAGCTTTCTCCCTGGCAACATATGCTCTTTCTAGTTCCACCTTCCCTGTCTCGGTTAATGGCATTGCCAGGCATCAAAATACCTAAACCAGAATTCTGACACTCCTTCTGTTTGCCCCCACTTCTATCCACCTAGTCAATGATCAGCTGTACTGACTTTTTGGGTCCTAAATATCTCTCAAAGCCTTGCTTTCTCTTCATTTTCACTGTCACTGCCTTATTCAGTATCTCATCATTCATTCAACAATATTTAATGTTTATAGATCATAGGTAGGTGCTTTTCAACAGAAGAAAAGCAGTATGATTCCAGCTTTCTGGTGTTGAGCATCTGGTTATTTCTTACCTGGACTATTCAGATACACTCTTGTCTCCTACCATTCTCTATATAGCACCCGGATATCTTCTCAAAAATTAAATAGATCATTTAATTCAGAGGTCAGCAAACTCTTTCTATAAAGGGCCGGCAAGTAAATATTTAAGGCTTCTATAGGCCATATGTTCTCTGTCACAACTACTTAACTCTGCTCTTCTAATGTACAAACAGCCACAGGCAACACGTAAACCAATGGGCGTGATGGTGTTCCAATATGCTTTATTTACAAAAACAGGCAGCATGCCAGACTTGACCCAGGGGCCGTAGTTTGCCAACCCCTGATTTAATTAATTGCAGCTTCTCACTCCTTTGGAATTAATCCGAATTCCTTCCCATGGCCCACAGGCCCTCCAACCTCATCTCAATACCACTTGCCCTCTATCCTCCAGCCACCCCGACCTTCTTTGTGGCACTCAAACACTAGGTCAAGTATGTTCCCATCTCAGGATCCCTGCATTTGCTGTTCTCCCCATTAGGACCACTCCTCCCCCATCTCCCCATAGTTGCCTCAGTTTGAATGTCACTTCCTCAGAAGGGCCCTCACTAAAATGACCGCAACAGGTCAGCACCCACCCCAGTGCCCATTCTAACTCCCAAGGCTCTATTTATTTTCTTCAAACTACTTATCACCATCTGAAAATCATTTGTTGCATGTCTATTGTCCATCTACACAACCTCACACCATCTCTAGAATGTCACCTCCCAGAGGGCAGAAACTGTCTGATTTGTTCATCCCTAGGTTCCCAGCACCTAGAACTGTGCCCAGCACTAAGAAGGGGCTCGATAAATACCTGTTGTCTGAACTACTATCAGAGTCACTGGCGTCCTCATTCTAAATCACAAATTGGATCATGTCACTCCCCTGCCTAGGATAATTCCATGGCTCCCCACTGGCTTTAGGATACAAATGCAAATGATATGACCAGGCGAGGATAGCTCTTAACCCACCTTCTGATGCTCTCCCAGCAGACTGTGGGCTCCAGGCAACAAGGACCACGTCTTTTTCATCTTTTCACCTCAGGTGCCCAGCACAGTGTCAGGAAGACTGTAGGTGCTCCATAAACGTTGAGCGAAATTAATCAATCAACAGGGGTACAGCAACTAGCACAAAGCTAAATTAGAATTGATAACTCAATGAATACCAAATTTAGAGCCAACGACGCAAGATTTTGCTTTCCTTTCCTTTCTTTGTAAGCAACCTGGGCAGGGGCTATGCTTGTAATTCTGAATCTGGCTTCAGATTTTGTCCTGGATTCTAACCGGCAGGCAGCCACTCACCACTTTCTAAAAGAATAGTGGGAGGAGGCAGGGAGAGAAGTAAAGTGAATCTCTCTAGGCCCTTTCCTGTGAGCAGCTCTCTGGTGAGGGGTTAGGAAAAAGACACAGCTCAGGCTAAGATGCAACTTAGGGATTCTCCATGAATGCCCAATGTCCACATTCTCTCTGTCATCTATTAGCAAAAAACATCCAACACTAGCTGTTTTGCTGTCTAAAATAACCCAAGGCATTCAGGGAATTCCTACAGAACCGCCTTACCAATAGAATGGAAATTGTTACTTCTAGAAGAATTTCCATTAGCCCTTTGAAATCCTTCAACATTCATTAAGGCCAAGGAGTTTGCACCTAATTCAGTCTGATGGGTGCGAGAATAGAGTCTTTCTAGGGAATACAGACTCCCAAATCGTCTAGCTGGGACGTAAGGAGCAAATTTATTACTCAAAAATCAAAGGGAAATGAAAAGAGGCCAAGCCAGAATGTTATTACTCTCTTTCTCGGGTGGGGGATTGATTTCCAGGGTCATTCTATTCCCTTTGCGTGGCCTCCTTACTTAGCATCTTGGGGGCGGCCAGCTAGGTTCTCTCCTAATGTAATAGAATCTGTTTCAGCAAAGCCTCGGCTAAGCCATCTCCAGACTCCAAAAATGATAGGCTATAAATTACTGGGTCTCTCGTGTGATATAATGAAGTGCAAATTAGTGCAGTCCTGAGTGATGGCTCTACATTCTTCTCCAAGTAAATCTGGCTGGTGGACTGGAGCAAGCACAGAGCAGACCTAGATCTGGGATGACTTCATTTTGATCCTAACTCTTCATTACTCACCTACGGAGAGGTCCAATCATACAACCCAAATAGGGGACGGGGAACAAGGCTCTGGGTTTTTCAACCCGAATGCCTACTTCTCTTCCATATTTATCAGCTCCACGTAAAGAAGCTAAGCAGGCTAAACTAAGATAATTAAATGATTAAACCTCCAGAGAGCCACAAAACTGCATTCAAGACAGTTACACAATCAACCTTGAGGGTGACTAATTGACTTGCCTCTGAAGGAAGTAGCAGCGATTTGTCAGATTTGGGCCCATTCAAAATTCCTGTCAAGGATGTGCCAACATGGGAGCCAAGAACCAACCATTCAAATGAGCCCAGCTGCCAAGTCTGTTCGCAAGGTCATCTTCTCATATTGTTCCATTTAATGAAATGGTAGCCCATTACCTACCCTTAAAGCCCTCGGCCAGGGGTACAGAGCAGGGCATCCTACTGTATGGCAGAAAATCAACAGGATAACCTATAAAACACACTCTGAAGATGCCAAAACCCACGGATTACAAGAGGAAAAAAAAGGTTAGGAAGAAGTCAGCATATATATATATAGGCTATAGAAATCTCAGTCTCGTACGGATACACGTTTATGTAATTTTAAAGGATTACATGGTTGTTATCAGAGATTCTTTGTTTAACATGATGTAGATTTTAAACAGTGTTGAAAGGAAGAATAAAATATTAATTAGAGAAAAAAAAAAAGTCAGCCAGGTACATGCCAATAGCACATTATATCCCTCCACCCCACCCTGCCTAATCCTCGGTAGGTTGATAATAAACTGATGAGACAGACCTGCAGGTTTGGTAGGTTGATAATAAACTGATGAGACAGACCTGCAGGTTCTCAAACTGAAACAGGAACTCCGGAGCTGGTTCTTCAGCAGTTAAATCTTTAAAGACCAGATACGATTTTGATGAGGACAAGGAGACTTTCAGATAAATGGAATGCTAGGAACTGGTAGAACACAGGGCCCAAAGGGGCAGAAGTTAAGCTGAGCCCAGACAGAACCTTTCTCCCGGGTATTAGGCATGGGCTGGGATTATTATTCTAGCCAGGGAAGCTGGCCCCAGTGAGGGCAGCTTGGTGGTGCAAGGCATAGCATACACAGGGCTAGCAAAATTCAGGGGGACTTGAAATAGAAGTGTCAGAACCATGGGTAGAGCACAAGATTCTCAGAGACGAATCTTTACCAGAGGGAGGCAGAACTCCGTAGTGGCTGATGTTTGATCTATTCATTCCCAGCAAGAGTCTCATATTGACTATGAGCAGAGCAGGCTGTAGGCCGGGGTGGGGGTTTACAAAAGGAATTCAGTCCGAGAGCCCAGACTGAGTTCTCTACTAAAAGGAATCAAGGCCCCCAAAGAAATGGCTGATTGCACATCTGCTGCAGAATATAGAGCCTGGAATATTCTGTTGTGCCAGAAAGCAAGAAAGTTATCAAAGTCAAACAGGGTCCTGTCAAAAGAACATGGAAGTCAGCTTGAAGGGATGCCACCGACTTAAGATGAGACACGGTGAGCATCCAGAACAGTTAATAAATAATGACTGCAATGGGTTGAAACACATCAAATACACAATAAATCTGTGAGTTCCTAACGGTATTCAGAAAAAAACAAAAAAAAATTATTAGTCACCATTGGAGGTTATTAGGTTACTAATTCATTATTCTGAAAAACGATTTTAAAAGGTGGGGAAGGCGGGAAATTAATTATTTATCCAGTCTTTCCTGTATAAAAGTAAATGTGCAGGGGGTTGGGAAAAGATAAAACAAATTTGGCAAAATGGGATAACTGCTTGATCTGGGTACTGGGTAAATGGAGGTTCCTTATATTTCTTTTCTGTATATGTAACAACCCCACCACCATCAACCACCACAACCAAGAGCAATAGAGAACATAAATCAAGTGGCTTAAGGTTTAGGCAGGACCTCTTTTAGCCCCGATGGACTGGGCCAACTGGAAGGATATACAGAGATGCCAAGTCACAGAGGCATGCATCATGGTTGGTGCCCAGCACGTGACCTGGAACCCCAGATCCCAGGTTGGTGGGTAACATGGTTTACCAGGTAGTGGATCTGAGGATGCTTTATAGAGCTTATTTTTCAGTCCTACATGGCTTAGGAACTACAAAGTCTTGAAAATGGAGGCCCTGGGTGCCTGGGTGGCTCAGTTGGTTAAGCAACTGCCTTCAGCTCAGGTCATGATCCCAGGGTCCTGGGATTGAGTCCTGCATCGGGCTCCCTGCTCAGAGGGGAGTCTGTTTCTCCCTCTGACCCTCTCCCTTCCCCTGCTTTCTCTCTCTCTAATAAATAAATAAAATCTAAACAAAAAAAAAAAAAAAAAGGAAAAGAAAATGAAGGCCTTATCAAGTTCAACCAAGAGGAACTGGGGAAATTAAAGGCACGAGGGAGGTGGCAATGGCTAGCACAGAAGAATGCCGAGAATAAGGGTAAAAGTCACATTGGATCCTGCAGTCTGGATTACTTCACCAGAAGAAACAAAAATAGACCTCATCACTCCCCGGGCTCACCCTTCTCCGCATCTCAAGAGCCACCCCCAGCACCACCAAGGGCAGCTGAATGAAGACAGAGGCGTTCTCCCCATCGGTTCCCCTGTGAGCATCCAGACAGGAGCCAGCCTCGGCAGCTCAGCTCGGCAGCTCGGAACACCCCACCCTAACCACCGCTCAAGGAACCAGCTGGGAAAGCATTCAGAAAACCCGCATCCTGACACACCACTGCCAAACAACTTAAGTAGCAAAGAACAGCCCATCTAAACAGCAATGCTGGCTGCCAGGAAAGTTTTGTAGGGACAATGAGCAGAGGAAAAGCAGATCCCTTGGGGTCCCCTAAGATCCAGTCTCTTAGCTTCAGCACTTTCAAATGCAGAATCCATTCACCTCTGGGCCCATGAAATTCTACAGGCAGGTTGTCTCCTTCCATCTCCTCAAAGATAAATGAGCAGGCAAGCTGGCCAGAAAACCACTCAGGGCATTACTCTTTAAAGAATCCTTATAGGGTCAAAGAGGAATGGGTCTACAGGCTGTGTGTATTCCCCACAGATGCTGGGGATGATGTCAGAATCCCTTTCCAGATGTATTTAACACTTTGTGGTCACCTGCATTGCTACCACTGACAGTCAGTGCTTTGCTAAGGCCAAACCCAGCTCGCTGGCTCTGGTTACCATTAGCGAGGCTGTTATCTGTACTGTGTACCCTCACGAAGAGTCCTAAAAACAGCTCTTCATCTGCTCTACCAAGACAAGTAATGTCTGCCAAAGAAACGAGGGGAGAAAGAGTTGAGAGAGGAAACACAATTAACCTCCTACCAAGATAGCAAAAAAAAAAAAGGAAAAGACTATATGGGTTCACATTTATATCCAAGGCTGGGTTAATATCTTTTTGCTTTTGTCTAAACGAACAGGCAATTTAAAACTGTTGCACAAAAAAAGGAAGAGAGAAAGAAGCAGGCCCAAATTTCAAAGTAGAACTTTTAGCATAGAAAACAAGAATTGGTAAGAATTCCATTTCCTGCTTACTGACCCCACAGGCTATCTCTGCCTCTGAGGATCAGGGCATTCTGCATCTGCTGACAGAACCCAAGTCAGAATCCAGTGTAATCCCCAACAACCCAAAACTTCAGGGTAAGTTCTCCTGACCTTGAGATTGCTCCTCTAGCTCCTTGGTAAAAAAATGTACAAAACCAAGAGTAGAGCCTCGCTCACCTCCCTAGTTGTGTGAAATCAACTACTCAAGGCTCACCTTGTACACATCTCTGGCTCCCGTGAGTGACTGTGATCGGGACCTAAGCATCACCCAAATCCCAGAGGGCTAAAAGGTAACCTTACAAAATCTGAAGATGTAAAAGGGGAATTCAGTGGTGTTCAGAAGCCAATCTGAAAAGAAAAAAAATCCACAAATAGAGTAACTCCTGATTCCTAATTCTAGGTTTTATTATTTTGCTGGGTGTCTTAGGACACAGCCCTAAACTTTCTGGACTTTATTATTTGGCCCGCCTAACATAAGAAAACTAAGCTAAAATAAATTTTGTGACCAAACCAAAATGAAAACCCTCCAGGTAGTATGGCTATTGTAACTCAGGATACTAAACTTCCTTTGACACCAAAATGGCTGTCTGGAAATCAGCATCCCCAGAGTACGTTTCATATCGAAACTGGAAAAACACTTTAGTAAATGAAGAAAGTCTAGAGCCTTTGTTTGAGCAAAACTAGATGCAGCAAAAACATGGGCTTTTTGCATGATTGCTACTGTCAAAGAAACCGCACAATGCAGAAATTAAATATGACACACACTTCATGTCTGATCAAAGTGCTTCCTAAACTCAAATCGGGGCACCTTATATCACAAAACAGATGGCAAGAAATTAATAAATTTCAGTCTTTTTTCTGCCATCCCAATTACAGCTCTGTCAGCTCACAAACACGTTCCAGCAAATGCGGGAGGAGTTTTTTCTCTCTTTAAGAGTCCTCTCTCACTTCACCCTACTTAACAAAAGACCACAAGCACTTAAAAAGGGGATGGAGGCAGGCCAGCTTCAGGACACATGCTGCATGGGGGAATTGACTGTCCCAAAGAGAGGGCTCTACACCCCTCTGACAAGTCCACAATAGACTAGCTAGACACGAGCGCCCGAAATAAGGAAGTCCATCAAGAAAATGAACAGTTGGCGAGATCAAGGCCTAAAGGGCTTGCAGCTGGTCTGGCCATTCATCAAAAACTCTGAATTTAAATGGAAGACACGTTCTGACTGTGACATGTAATAAAACAACTAGAGCGGAGAAGGATCTTGATGTTGGGTTTCCTTTCCACCCTACACTCTCCTGCCAACGGAAGAGTGAGCCGTGCCTGGGGTGTTCCTGGCACGTCTCGGGGAGTTCCCATTCACGCTGGTCAATCTTTGGAATTTTCCACATATTACAGGGTCACCATCCATCTAACACTAACCCAGAATATCCAGATAAAATCTCAGCTCCTTTTTGTAGTCTGGAGAGAAAACTGTCAAATCTGAAAGCCTGTGAACTCTCCTCAGCCAGGGGAGACTAGATGTAGTGAAGACAATGAACCAGATGTCAAAGGCCTAATTTCAGACTGACCCCTAACCAGCTTTATGACTCTGGGTAACTCCCTTATTTCCTCTAGACTCTTATTCTCACATCAGTAAGAGTGAAGTGGGCCTAATGGTCCCTCATATTCCTTCCAAGCCAGTCAGCGGCGGGGAGTAGTACAAGCCAAGGTCAGATAGGCAGTAGGGCCTGATCACTCAGGGAATGCAAAACCACTGGTGGGTTTGAACAGAGGAGTAAAACATGATCTGAATTCCATTTTTTTTTTTCTTTTCTCTCTCTCTTTTTTTTTTTAAGATTTTATTTATTTGACGAGAGAGGGAACACGAGCAGGGGGAGTGGGAGAGGGAGAGGGAGAAGCAGGCTTCCCGCGGAGCAAGGAGCCCGATGCGGGGCTCGATCCCAGGACGCTGGGATCACGACCCGAGCCGAAGGCAGACACTTAAGGGCTGAGCCACCCAGGCGCCCCTGAATTCCATTTTTAAAAGGCTGCTGTTAGCTGTTGTGTTGAGAACAGCCCAAAGAAGACAAGAGTGAACACAGGAGACCAGACAGGAGGTTGCTGAGAGCATTCAGGTAAGAGATGATGGCAGATAGGCCAGGGTAGCAGCTTTGGGGCGGGGGGGGGGGGGGCGGTTGGAGGGGCGGGTGATGAAGGACAGTCAGAGTCTGAGACATACTCTGAAATAGGGTCAACAGGACAGTGGGGGACAGGATCTTGGAAAACCTTGGAACTCCTGCAGAATCTAACGAAGTCAAATGACACTAAATTCTAACATCCACTGTGAGATCCTAAGATTTAGGGGTTTGCTCACCTCTGTCATCTATTGTCTGATAGGCTACCTCACACATAATGGGTATGCAGAAAATGTTGAATGAATGAATTCGGAATAAAATATATTATAAAGCCAAGAAATCTGCAGTTTCATAGGTCATGAGAAGACAAAAAGCATTTGGAACTAGACATATTTTACAAACAAAGGATCCCCCTCCCTTGGGTGAATCTCTTTTTGTAAAAAGTCCCCCTTTATAATTCACTTCATGGTAGTAAGGAGTGAAGCCGACCAAAAACTTCACACAGTGTAGCTGAGCATCCGAACAACTTGGCCATTTCCCTAAGGGGCCATATGTATTCCCCAAACCTCACACCACCTCAGCAACTCCCATCTAAAATACAGGGAGAAACGGTTCATGAGTAATCTCATGTTTTTATGAATACTGAGTCATGAGGGTAACTAGAAAGGTATAATTATGAATAGTAATATTATTACAACAAGCAAGGCAAACACAAGCCAAATCTGTACTATTCCTACAAGACAAGCAAGTAGGCTACCTTTGACTGTGTTCCCCTTCCTCTGTGAAGCCTGAGTTCAAGAATTCCTACATTCCCCCCTCCCCCACCACCCCCGACACCTATGCTCTGAAAAAGGTGACAATTCCCAGCTCCAGAAGTTTCTCTGTCAAGGCAAGCGTCCTTGAGAGTCCCAAGGTTCTTAACCCACAGAGCCTGACAGTGTGCAAAATTAAGGAGCAGAAAATTCAGCATCAGGGAGAAATAACGACAAAGGTGTTTTATAAGCCACATTCTGGCAGCAGTTTTCTCGATGAAGTCATTGATCATCTTGAAAGGCTAAATTAAAACCCAACATTAATCAGGCAGGAGGTGTGAAAAACATCTTATTTACCAAATTAGAAAAAGAAGGAAGAAAGAGAAGACATGTAAAGTGGTGGAGACCAAATTATATTGTAAGGGAAGCTGAGCCATTTGGGAGACCAAGTCCTGGACGGATTTGTCAGTTGAGTCGGAAATCATTTGATGTGACCTCAGACTAATTATTTAACTTCTGTGCCTCTGTCTCCCATCTGTGCCTGAGTCTCCCACTCACTGTAAAGGAGAGCAAATGATTTCAGCCCCCTCCGGTCTTAATAGGGATATTATGAAGCTGAGATCATGTCTCTGGAAGCTCCAGGGGTTTTCTGCAGAAAGACACTCCACGAACAGCGGACAATGTCTTTAGTAAGATAATTAAGGGGTCAGACTGCTGTTAGGAACAGCCCCACAGTACGGAAACTCCCCAGCACCATGCCTCTGGAGTTGGGTGACCAAACTAGTGCATAAAGTGCCAAACTCGGGGTTAGGGCCAGCGTCTTTGCAGATAACATCAGGAGCCCTATGTGTGAACCCAATCTCACATTTATAATAGCTACATTCGGATGTCTCATACACATTCAGTGATGCTTTTAAATCACCAGTATCTTCCTGACATGGCCACATGGTTGCCTATTAGGAGATGGCGTGCAAGGTATGAAGTAGTAAAGACCCATGATCATGAACCCCTGGGCGAGTTCTGACCCTCAATTACTACCTCTGTATTATGGGGCTCAAGACACCGAGGCTTAAATGAAGGACCATGTGAAATACGGCTGGCATAGCCCTGGGCTCACAGAAAGAGCAAGTAAGTGCTAAAGCAGGGCTCCCTCCTGGACCTCGGCTCAGTAAATACAAGCGCTGTTAATCCTTTAATCACAGATCCAGAGAAACATGAAACAGGAAAGGGTTCACCCGTAAGCATCTTATCTGCCTTTCTTTTCCTATAACCTCTCGGCTGGAGCAGGGTAAACAGGCTGAACTTTAATGAGGGTCATAATGTGGGATGTCCCAGGTAAACCAGGCTCATAAACTCCAATTAGGAGGAGTCTGGCTTTGAAGGGACCGCCCCAGACCTGGCCTACTCAATGACAGAAGCAGACCCCGTCCTCTGTCCCTGCTTCCCAAAAAATCCATGAGCAGGCACGCATGGCTCCAGTGGGATGTCAGGTCATAGGCTTTCTATTCCGGTGATTGTGGTCTAAGAATAGAGCTTCCAAGCGCAGGACTCGCAAGGACTGTGTGCGTCTACTCTCCAAGTTACCATTTGAGGACTATTTAAAGCACAAGGCCAGCAAGCCGCCTCTGAATGGGAGGCCGAGAAGGGGAAACAAGCAGGGTGTGTTTTTAATAGAGTCCTACAACTTAAAAATACATTGCAACGTAGAGAGCCCCAATATGGGTCCCAGGATCTGTCCTCACCAGCTCAGATACCTCCCTTGGCTCCCTGTCAACCACTGAACAAGGAATGTCAAGTTCATTTTACAAATGGAAGAGGGGGAGGCTTGGAGAGACAGATGTGTACACGGCTAAGTCTGTTGCTAATAACAGAAACGGCTAAAGCTGATGTGTGCTCCCACATGCCAGGCCCTTACTAGGCATTTCACTAACCTCACAACCTCCCCCAAGGTAGCCAGTCATTTTGTTCACACTTTACAATAAGAACACTAAGGTTCAGAAGGAGTATGCAATTTACCCAAAGTGATACACCTTATGCAGCCAGGACCTGGTCCCAGCTACAGCTTGTTGTTCCGGGTTTTGTTTGTTTGTGCTCACTCCGTACTGCCTCTCCCGGGGTCTCTCCGCTGACTGCAGAACCCAAGGGACCTATAATCCAAAACCATCCTCTAAACATTAGATCTCATGCCTTATTACTGATGTCATCAATTTGGTGAGCAAAGAGAGTTAAGTAGTCCAAGGCCAACAGCCGTGTCTCGCGACAGCAACCAGATCATACTTCCAATGAGCTAGACAAAATACATTCCACAGCGGAGGAACCTCTACTACCTTCAGCCTCCAATAAAGACTCATCATTTCTTCTGTCCCGACAGTCCTTCACTTCAGATGGCTTCATATACTCTGGATCCACACAGAAAATGATCCAGCACCTTGCCGTCACTAAGTCAAAAGGCAAGTTCTTTGGACTTGCATCCATATGAAGATTTAATTCTGCAAAGCCATTTCCCTGCCCAGCCTCCCTGATACACACTTCATGTCAAACTTCAAATGTCCCAGAACACACCCAAAGTGACAACTCCGGGCCTTCCCGTGTTCAACAGAACTGATCACCCATTTGTCGGCTTGGGGGCAAGATTAATTCTCTCACCCTTTTGCTTCCGCGGCACTTACAGAAAATTATCTTCACTGGAATCTTTGATGTCACTAACATCATTGACAGCAGTCGGGGGAAAAAAGTCTCACGCAAAAATCCAGTAGCAAATACAAGCCAGAAAAAGTAAATGTGACACAGTCCAAACCAAACTGGGCAGGTTCTCCCAGTCCCTGGGAAATGACTTTACCTGAAGTCTGTACAACTCATTAAACTCAGCACTGAGAGGGTTGGGTCTATTGATCTACAGGGGCCCTTGGCAGGAACTTCTGTGCTTTTCCAAGCCAGGTCTCCAAGGCCTGGCTCTGACATGGTTACCAATTCCGTGGAGAAGCTGACAATAACTGTTCTCTCCCGTCCGCCTCTCCATCAGATGAAGACAGCTAACCGGCATTTGTCTTATCTACGGAGACTATTGCAGCCATGACATAGCGTGACCACTGGAAAATACGGGGACCTCACGTACTCAGAGCACATAGTTACCACGAACAGGAACATGCTGTTAACCAGGTTCACAGTTGTCTGCAGTCCGTATTTTCCCAACGTTCATTTCACTCAAATCTTAATCAGATCAGGAGAGAGGTGAAAGGGGAATGTGAGGCTCCTATGCATCACTCTCTAGGAAGAAAAATTCTCGCTTCTAAGAGGAGTTCCCTGGCTATAACGTCTTTTGAGGTGGTTTGGGTGTTCTGAGTAAGAAGAACGAAAGGAAATGAGATTTTTTTTGCCATTTAGAGAGATGAGGAAGTAGAATGGTTTATAGACAGCCCCCATCCCTTTCAGAGAGACTGCTTGGAGGTAATAACCACAATTTCAGGCCCTTCTTAAAGAAATCTCAGCTCATATGGGGCTCTAATTAAAGGCAAGCCCTTCGAGGCGCCTGGCTGGCTCAGTCAGCAGAGCATGCGACTCTTGATCTCCAAGTCGTGAGTTTGAGCATCATGTTGGGCAGAGAACTTATTTAAAAAAAAAACAAATAAATAGAAAAATAAATAAGTAAAGACATGCCCTTCATAAATGCTGACTTGTAGTGCTGTCAATACTAGACAACAAGCATGAAAGATGGGGGCTGGATGTATGTCACCTTACTATACGCAGCCTCAGTAAGTGCATGATAAAGATCATTCTGTGATTGTGACAGTGACAACACAGAGCCTGGCTAATCCCATCACCATCCCACTGCTGTGGGAAAACCCTACCTGGAAACATTCCTCCCTATCAATCACAGGATCAGACAGGGAAGCTGGGAGATAGGTCCAACTTCCAGACACTGATAGATTCAAATCAGTCAGCGGCCAGTGAGCAACTAGAAAGTGGCCAGCACTCTCCACTGTGGCTACAACAGATGTCAGGCATTTCTATTCTGGGTCTTTAACCTTCCAAAAGCAAATCAGGTTCAACCGCAACATGAAAGACTGAACAACAAATCAGAGAATTCTTAAACTGCCGAAGAAGGTTTAGTCCACTCGACCCCCCAATTTCTTAGGAGCTAAAGCACTCAGGATGAGGCAATCTACCATGGAGCTCCAGATCATCCCTGCGGAAGAAGGAGAACGGGTGGGAAGTCCGCTTCCCCAGCCTGATCTACTCTTTCTCTCCAGATCCCCTTGGAAGAGAGAGGCACCCCTCCTCTGTCTCAGCCCCAGACAAAGAGAATGGAAAATGTTCTCCCACGAGAGGAAAGTCTGAGGAGACCAGCAGCTGTCACGAGTTTCCCTGTGACCTGAAGCCTCTCGGCTCTCCCCTGCAGCAGCCAGAATCCACATCCAGAAGCACCCTGTGTCCTGGTCTTGTCTCAGTTAGAGCCCCGGCCAAGAAGAGCACCCCATCCATGCCGCTGTGTACACATACTCATCCTTTTCATTCGCTGTGTCCTCTCATATATGCAGGAAACCCTGTTCTTGTACGTTCCCCAAGGTCGACGAAAATAATTTTTTAAATAGGCACAGAGAAAAAGTTTCATTCCCTGTCCAGTCTGCAAAAAGGCACTGCCTGGAGGAATTCCACTCCTGAGCTGAGCGTCCCAGGAAGAGCTGGTGCACAGGCTTCCTCTCTAAAGCTCCAAACAGAGACTCACACTCAGAAACACGAACCTGGCGGCAACATGTTGAGGATGCCCAGTCCCTGCCCAGAACCTCACCTTGGTGCATGTCCTAAACTTAAGACCAGAAGGCCGTAAAAATGGTCTCTGACGTTACCTGCAAACTGACAATTCCCTAAGATTTAACCAAAAAGGATCCTAAAAAGCAAATCAGACATTCTGCTAAAGAAAGAATGCAAAAGCCATTCTCTCCCAGGTGGCTCCACCCCCAAGACCACTTCTTCTTCGTCTTTAGTAACTATAACAATTTTGCAGGAAGGTTAAAACCTATGGAGCACCTTGTATGACAGGCCTGGCATTGGTAATAGACAACCTTTCACTCATTCAGGCCATATCCATATGCATATGCATATCCATATCCATTCCCAGCCCTAAAAGAGCTCACAGAGGAACAAGCAAGTGAACAGGCAAAGAAAACACACTATGGAAACTGCTACTCTATGGACACGTGCAAAATCAGAATTCTGTATTACAACAATTCCTACACTGAATATGCCTGATTGTTCGTAGGTGGGCATCACGATCAGACAATAAAACACTTGGGGGCAGGAACCATATTCTCTTTGTCTTTGAATCCCCAGCATCCAGCAGAGTCTATGCATATAGTCAGCGCTCAATGGTATTTGTTGAATGACTGAATGACCCTTAGAGGCTAAGTGAGCTCTGTAAAATGAGGGGAGTAAGCAGTGTTTCTGTTAAGAACTTCAAGGTTCTTGTATTCTAGACCAGACTACTAATTATAGCACTAGAAAGAGAACAGCAGACTTCTGATTATAGAACTAGAAAGAAAAGCAGAATAAAGGGAGGGAGGGCACTAGGCTTTATAATCAAAATAAGTCTGAAATTATAGACTAAAGTCAGCCTCTAGCTGGGAGTGTGGCCACATCTTTCTCTCTCTCAATTTAACATCTTTTGATTTCAATTGATTTTCCTTACTTTACAAGTATAAGACCATCAAGACCAAAGGAAATGAAAGGTATTTTGTGAACTAAAGCAAAGAGGACAAACCCAAAACGCTCTCCATTTGTCTTTGGGAAGGAACGTCCCCTGGAGGTCCAGGGGGAGTGTCATATTATTCCATCTGGGGGCTGAGGTGCCTTTTATGAGTTCAGAAAAAGCCAAAAAAAAAAAAAAAACCTCATATGAGCACCAAAATAGGTAATTAAATGTTGAATTAAAGGATCAAGAGCAAAGGAGAGATTAGGCCAGCTGTCAGGTGGTGCCAGTTGAAGGAGGTAAAATACACACACACACAATGTCTGCAAAACCCCTCCCAGACCTAAAAAAGTCACTTGTGTCACCTTTTAAACCTACAGAGCAACCATTTCTAAAAGAAACAGCAGGTAGAAAACTAGCCTCAAAAACATTCTTCTTTCCCAGTTGAATATTTTGAGGTGCTCTGAAGAAATCTTTCCCTCCCGTCACATAATCAAAGCTGTGGAAAAGGGCAGCATAGATCTCTTCCTGATAGGAAATCTTGGATTGACTTCTAAAGGAGACTGGCCCGAGCCCCATGCTGCTCTGGAAGTAGAGGGAGTCTTTATCCTAATGAATTGGTCTCATCAATTTAACTGCACATTTGATCCCAAGACCCTTTGTGGGCCTGATAACCCAGGGAGGCCCTTAAGTGAGGCTGTCCCCAGGGTGGTCCACTCCACCACAGCCACCAGCAGACAGGAAAAAGCCACTGGGGAGATTCTTATTTTATTATGTAAATCACAGGGAGCCACATTAGCTTCCCTCTCCTGCGCAGCATCCTGATTCCTACCCACTGGCCACCAGCAGAGGAGGAACAAGTCTGTCAGCATCAATGAAAATGACGGGGCTGGCTGCTCCCAGTTGACAACGAGGGTCCTCCACAAGCACCTAACTGAATGCTCACAGTGAGGTTTCTCTCTCTCTTTTTCACTCTCAAACCCATTTCAGTCCATTACTTCTGAGGAATGCAAAATGCAACATAAATGGCAAAGGGTGAGGTCAAGTTCAAAAGCCCTGTGGGGAAAGCACAGACTTTAAGTCAGACTTCGGAATCCTGAATCTCACAGTTCCTAGGATCTATGTGACCTTGGGCATGTGACTTAATTTCTCTGAGCCTCCGGTTTGTCCCTGTAAAATGAGGATAATAACATCAATATCCACCTTCCGAGGCTCTTGTAAGGATTATGTTTTGGGGGAGCTGCTAAGGCCAGTGGTTTTGTGAGGGCTGTATGACTCATTCTGACCAAATATGAAACTGAAGAAGAGCAACGTCCAGATACGGCCCGGGCGTGGACAATTTCCGCCCGTGTGCGTGGCTAGGACGCTGGCATTTCAGGCCAAATTGGAGAAGCCATCCACCATGATGGACACAGCACATTCCCACAGACGTGATCCACACCACTGCAAAATTCTCTCCCTACTCTAGAATTCCTGAGTTAGCCAACTTTATCCAGCTCAGGATAAAACCCAAAGACTGCCAAGACCAGTCAATGTCTTTCTTTTCAAAGAACATAAAGGAATCCAAGAAGGATCCAGAGAATTCATTCTAACATGAAATCAGCCTTGCTATTAAATAAAATCACCCTCTTCAATCAAAATCTACACTCTTGTCAAGACATCTGTCAAAAATTGTAACTGCTGCAGACAAGTAGGAAAAACAGCCACACAGCAGCAGAAAATCCCTTTGGCTGAAGAGTACATCCAGAATTCTTTCATTTAACGTCTAGGCCAGGGTGTCTAGATTAATTTAAAGCTAACCACAAAATTAGCTACTGCTTTTCTTTTGAGAAGGGGCATTAGAGAAGGTGACTTCCAAATGCTCTCTTCTTCCAAACCTAAAAAAAAAGGGATGAGTGTGACACGCAGACTTGGCCCTGCAGAGCAATTCTGTTTGCCAGCCCCTGGGTGTCTTTGTTTGTTTGTTGCCCTTGCTGCTGTCCCCACCCTCTGGAACAAGGGGCCCACAGACTCGTGCTTTTTCAGAATCATTTCTGTCTCCGAGTGAATTTGTCAAGACAAGGTTTGTGGTATCTTCTGGATCCCCTACGTGTGGAAAGACAAAAAGACCACAACTCTCTCTCAAGTTCAGCCCAGAGCCAATGTCATGCCAACAGCTCAGAAAATTACTTTTGTCATCACTGCTCCAAAACGGAGCCCCTCCCCCTCTGCCCAGCTCCCAGCCCAGGCCCCGGGGACCCACACTGCTGTCTGGATTGGCACCCGCAAGCAGCTTGTTCGCACACATCCAGACGACGAGAACAAGAGAGTTCAGAAGGGCCCTCCAACAAGTGAGGGACCCAGGAGGAAAGGGACAGGCAGGATCTAATATCCCGCAGTAGCTTGTTTTCACTGCCACTTTGGCTTCACCTCACCACCTACCAGAAGCTATTCAAACACTGCACAACTCGGGTTCCCAGAAAGCCAAAAGCAAGTATCAGTTTCTCCCTCCAGGCAGCCTCTAGATTCAAGGGCTCCTTTCACCCTGCCCAAACGGACCCACGATCCCTAAAATAAAAAGCAGCACTCTGAAAACAAACTACTCGTTACTCAACTGTTCAAAGATGAGGCTTTCTCCCACATCCTCACCAGCCCCCTCCGCCCCCCACTCCTTGACACTCCTTGACCCTCAGGAGGAATAACAACAACGTGCTTCATTGTATCTTCGTTCAGGGTGGGGCAGATTAACTGGGATCATACACACTTAACACAGTGCCTGGCACATTGGTAGAACTCAATAAGGTAGTTATTATTGATATTATTTTTATTATTCCAAAAATGAGGTATACTTATTATTAAGAAACTATCTCCCTAAAAAAAGCAAAACAAAACAAAAAAAGAAAGAGAAAAGAAAACTCTTCCTAAAAGGCATGTCATTCTAACCAAGTATAAACATTGCACAGTCAATTTTCAGTTTCTCAGGCAAACAGAAAAAACTAGTATGACAAGAAAACCCTAAACAACAGCTATTCTAAAGATTCTTATTTGGATTTGGAGTACAATATGTACAGTGATACACCCACAGATCCATTTATCAAGAAAGAGCTGTCTGGTACCCAACATGTATACACACTACACTAAGCATACACTACACACACAGATACGCCTTTTTAACATTTTGCAGCAACCTCCTAGGAGCCAGGCACTGCACGGCCGGCTGCTGGCAGCCTCTTTCCCCGTGTACCTGCTCCCTCCTGCTCCCGTCAGCCAGGCTGGCTGCTTCCCCAGGGTCAGTCGTCTGTTCATAACAGACATTACTTATCACTTTAATTACATATTAAGTTATGACATAAACTTATTAAATAGAGGTACAAAAAAGTGTTTCTATGAAAAACCAGTTGAATGCTTTGGAAAGACTTGATGAAGACAAGTTGCCGAAAACAAACTGTTGATAGATTAATTAGGTGTGGGCAAGGCAATGAAAAAAAAAAACTGGAGTGGTGGAGCTTAAGAAAACTGGAAATAAGGGTGCCTGGGTGGCTCAGTCGTTAAGCGTCTGCCTTCAGCTCAGGTCATGATCCCAGGGTCCTGGGATTGAGCCCAGCATCGGGCTCCCTGCTTGGTGGGAAGCCTGCTTCTCCCTCTCCCACTCCCCCTGCTTGTGTTCCTGCTCTCCCTATCTCTCTCTCTCTCTGTTAAATAAATAAAATCTTTAAAAAAAAAAAAAAAAGAAAGCTGGAAATACTATGCATTATATTTCTCAAACGTATTTAAGAACTCACTTCACTTAAAATAACTAAAACTGGAAGTCACAGGTAATGTGTTAAGGATGTACTTTATGAATGAAAGTCAGAAGAACTCCACTCAGAATACCCACACTCCAAGAAAAAGCCCCCGCCCACATCAAGAGATTTGGAAATGTATGTACATTTATATACTTTTAGGTTAAAATGCTCAGGGATTGTATCAATTTCCTTTCTAAGATTCTCTGATTTAACTGACTTTAGAGATCAACTGACCAAACTACACATCCAATTGCCCCAGATTAAGGTGCTCCCTCTATACCTGCTTGTTTCTCTTAGGTCGATAGCAAAATGAGTTTATGTTCCCTTGGTCCAATCTAACTAGGGAGCAGAAAAGTTGGCCTGGGACTTTATAGAACAGACCTGTTAAATACCTCCCATACAGAAAACGTGTGGGTGGAATACTGAATGTTAGCCTTATTTCCAGAGCCCGAGATGCTAATTCTCGTAAGCATGAGCCACACAGACTACTCGTAGTCTGAAGCATGGGCCGAGAAAGGAGGGATGCCCCCCCCCAAGGCCAGCTCAGCTTTGGCCACAGGTCTGGACACAGCCCATTGGTTGATTCAACGCCTGATGTTCCAACCCGGCCTGAGATGCCAGCTCCTCAAGGAGACAATGTCTCAGCTGATGCTTTATGGAGAAAAGGCACCAGTACCAAGTATCAAGGAGTGTCAAGGAGTGAGATCCCTTCCCAAGAGCCCTTGATCACCAGTCTAGTACGTTTCTGTTTATTTGCATAGAACGCTGGATTTCTATGCCACATGACAATTCCAGGCACTGAAACTGAAGCAACATCATTAGCTTCCCGCCGGAACTTCATGCCATGGAGATGCAATCTGTTAGGGGAGGCTGTGCGGGGCCTCCTGTCAAGTGCAGTCTGTAGCAGCACAGAGCAAGGGAAAAGGAAGGCTTCAGCAGCGTTTCAGCCACCTGACGATATCCTTTTTTTTAAAAGATTTTATTTATTTATATGACAGAGAGACACAGTGAGAGAGGGAACACAAGCAGGGGGAGTGGGAGAGGGAGAAGCAGGCTTCCCGCAGAGCAGGGAGCCTGATGAGGGGCTCGATCCCAGGACCCTGGGATCGTGACCTGAGCCGAAGGCAGACGCTTAACTACTGAGCCACCCAGGTGCCCCTCACCAGACGATATCCTTAAAGAGATATTTAACATATAGAGAAGCCCACTGATGGAAAGGGAAAAATACCACTTTTTTTTTTTTTTTTTTTTTTTTTTGCACTTTAAAGACAAGAGATTGGTAGGAGGAGAGGGAAAAGCACTGGGGGAGCCTTTGTATATTGTAAGCCGTGTTTATTTTTACTCTCTCTGCCAACAGAGGCAAGGTAATTCTATAAGCATCATTTAACTTTCTCCCTAGAAACAAAACAGAGGAAGGCAGTTAATGCCTTGCATTCTCCATCTCCAATTTCCAGCTCCAGTATCACTTGTTTTTCCCCCCGAGAAAATTAAATGGAGTCTCACAGAATGGCCCCCAAATGTGTGCTTTCAAAGGCAGATCCCAAAACTGATGGGAGAGGATGAGGAGCTATTTTCCATTTCAATTTGAAGTCAGAAAATCTGTGTGTCGCCTTGTCTTCATTTGGGGTAAGCCTAGATGACCTCCAGGATTTCTCTCCTTCCAAAGGAATAAAATTAAAAAAAAAAAAAAGAGCTTCAATGACAGCTGTTGAATTTTAAGTCAGGTATCATCAAGAAACTCCTAATTTGAGAGCTGTCAATCAGGGGAACAGGTTCCAAAATAGGTTGTGGAATCTTCTTCCCTAGAGACAGTTAAAAATAGCCCAGGCAGCCATCTGTCCTGCTAGGGTGCAGCCCTTCCAGGAGGCGGGTGACAAAACAAAACGCTGCTTCCCTCCCAGGGAGTCTCCGACGGAGAAGTGACAAGGTAGATAAGGAAAAAGGGAAAGAAGCAGAAGTCCATCTGGGCCCAGGTAAAGCTGGGGAGGAGGCAGCTGAGACTTCCCGTGGCAAAGGGTTGACGAGGGCTGAGAAGAGGAAAATACTGGGGGGAAAAGACAGGAAATAACCACAAGGCTCAGAGTTCTGCGGGGAGAGCGGAGCCAATTTGCTTCTAGCTGTGGCAACTTCATTTGGTCCTGGGGACTGGGAGCTCAGCCACAGATCCTTAGGGAGGGTATTATTCCCCTCCCTAGTTCCCAAAAGAGTGTATACATGAAGCCAAAGTGAAAGATGGGAATCGTCAAATAAATCCAAGATCTTCCCAGGGAACCAGCAGCACCCACCGAACATCTCCACTAAGTTTCCTTTTAAAATACAGTCCTTTTGTTTCTTGGGCTGTCCGTAATCCTACCCATTTCCGGCATTTCTTTCATTGCTATGGAAAGCTCTCTTGGGGCATGAAAAGAAACAAAACCTCCATGGACCTTTAAAAACCTAACTCCAATGGGAAATGCAAGAGACAGCATTGCTATGGCCTGTAACCTCTGCAAAATTGGAACTGTCCCTCTCCCCGCAGACACGAGCAGCCCTTTGACCCCCATCTCTGTGCAACCACCTCAAATGTCCACCCTTGGGGTTTCAACTAGGTCTTTGTTCCTCACATTGTGTCTTCCCACAGCACACTGGAATCAGACACGTGGCACTGTCAACATGGGCCTTTGGGTAACCAGTTTTGCTGGTAGACAAAACACAGGAAGCCCACTGTTTTCTGAGCCCACACAGTGCAAGAGGCCCCTGCAAGGGGAAAGAAGGCAGTGACCAGGGGACTCACTGAGCTGAGGTAGGCAGCACACGGAAGATGGAGGCGAGGGTGGCCACCAGGTGTTGAGAGCCAGACGTAAGAGAGTACAGGGCCAAACCAGTGCCTGGGACTCAATTCTTTAAAAAAGAATTTTCTCTGGCTGGGGTTGCCAGCTAAGGAGAAACCTAAAGCTCAAGCATGCAGCCTGGTGATTTTTCTCCCCCACTTCAGCAAAGCCGGTGAAATCTGCAAAGATAACTAGGAGAAAATCAATACGGCAGGGCCCCAGATTTAAGATGAGCTTTGGCAGGAGAGAAATCCGAGTCTGTTCTGTCCTTGCAGCTGTCCTAGGTCACATGAGATGAGGCTTTTACCCTCACAGAAGGTACCAGACTTCTTGGGAAGAACGAGAAGATAATGGATATGAAAGGGCCCCGTAAATTCACATAGCCCAAAACAAATGAAAGCGATTATTATGAGTGCTAGTAGCACATGGGCTGTCCCCAAACCGAGTGGCCTAAATGGGAGCAATGTCACCAAGAAAAGCAGAGACCGCATTCTGAGTCATCTCCCGTGGCCACTCTAGGGGCTTGGCTAGGGCACCATCTTCTATTCGGCTGGTCTGGGGGCAAAGCCAGCTATGAAAGGGATCAGGCTCATTCTCCTCCCCCTCTTTTTAGAGAGAGAGAGCACGCACGAACAGGGCAGGGGTGCGGGGCACAGGGAGAGGGAGAGAGAGAACCTTAAGTAGGCTCCATGCTCAGTGTGGAGCCCAAATGTGGGGCTCAAACTCACAACCCTGAGATCAGGCTCCTTTCCTTTTTTTGCTGGATGCCACACAACACCTGGCCAGAAACCTTAACCCTCTGGAATGTGCTGGACACTGTGGTCAAAATCCAGGACTTGGGAACAACATGTTGGGAAGTGTCTCTCCTCAGAACCTAACTCAGGTGCAAACGGGTGGCTCTATCCAGGACTCCTCCCCCCCCCCCCCCCCCCCCCAGCTACAAAATCCAGGGCTTGCTCATTTTTCAGAGCTGGGATCTTCAACACCTTCGGGATTTAGTCCTCAGATATGGGGTTCGGACTGGTTAAGGCCTTAGGGAATTGCAATTAAGCAGCAGAGGACTGGTTTCCAAGGAGGAGACCGAGCAGATGATGCAGGAGTAGGGCCTCCTCTAGAGGTCGTCCCCTCCGGTAGCCCAGCACCTCCCGCCTGCCCCTTGTAGACTACAGGGAAGCCAGTACAGACAGGTGAGCGAGCATCCGGTTCGTCAAGCTCTCCTGGCAAGGAGAACCCACACTATCTTTCTATAGCCTGGAGCTGGTAAAAGAAGGGAAGGAAGGAACTAACAATGGAGTAACCAACCCACTAGCTTCCCATTCATTCTCATAACTCAATATGATGAGGCTGGCTGGCTCCGTGCCTGCCAGTATTCTCCCTAAAAGGATAGAGCTGAAACGGCTGTCAAATCAGAGCGTAGAACAGCAAAAGAGCATTGAACTACACATCAAAAGATCTTGGCGTCGGGGGCGGGGCGGGGGGTTGTTAATGCAAAAGAACACGAAGGAACTTTTGGGGTATAGAAATGTTCAATATACTGATTATGACTGTGGTTATACAAGTGTATACACTGGTCAGAACTCACTGGACTGTAAGTTTAAAATAGGTGCATTTTACATTATATAAATTACACCTCAATAAAGTTTTAAAAATTCAAAAATCTGCATTCTAAATTCTAATTCTGTCCTTGTTAACTGTGTGACCTTGGACAAGCCACTTAGTCTACCTAATGCCTCAGTTTTCCCATCTGTTAAACATGGTTAATCATTTTTGCCTTGCTTACTTCACAGGATTTTTAAGGTCAAATGACATCATATATGTGAATTTACGTCACAAAGCACAAGATGCTAAACAAATATAAGGTACTTGTAGTTAATGTTTGTTCTACAACACTTGGGACATCCCTTGCTGTACATTTCCTGCTGATCTTAAGGCATGGAGGGGAAATTCTGATCTATTTAATTGCTAATGGTTCAGAAATCTTTGCCCTGGAAAACCTTGACCTGAGAATTCTTTCTGCGTGCTCCTGGCTCTCTGCTTGCCCACCTCTTCACTGTGTAAATGTGACTTACTGTGGGTGCACAGGCCCTTCTGGCCCCCATAGATAAGTACCCTGACAGAGGAGTACAGCCTCTGAACACAGCTGCTTGACCAGAACGCAGACGCCAGGGCTGATACCATTCTGAAACTGCGGACTCTTCCCTTTCTGGGGAAACTAGTGAGTTAGCATTTTCCGCATTGCCACAGAGAGCTCCTCATAGAAGGACAAAATGGGGAAAAAACACAGAAGCCTGGGCAGTTAGGTACAACTCTATCCAGCTGGAAGGGTTAGCTTAAAGGGACTGAGATGATCTAATCCAACTCCTTCATTTAAAAAAACACTAGGAAATTAATTCTCTGAGAGGACGAGAGTTCAAGGCTAAGCAAAACTGTTAGGTAGGTTCCAATGCAGGTGCTTCAACCCCTCCACAACCGCCCCCCTCCCCCAATATATACTCACTTTCCCTAAGATCCTCTCCTTCCCACAATGGCGTCTAGTAGCCTTAGACCCTTATCCACAGCTCTTATGGGAAACAAAAGTGATCTCACACTACAGTATAAATAAGCAAATAGCACTTTTGAGTAAGATGAGGGAAGAGCCCATTTTTAAATAGGTCAGGCTAACAGTGGAAGAGATGTCTTCAGCCCATCCTCACACAGGGGCCCTGACAACAGCCCCCAGATCAAGCCCACTAGCTGGTTTTCTACCCAGCCTCAGGCAAATAAAGAACTAAAGCTTGAAACTCTTCCAGATAAGTTCAAGTGGGCAAACAAAGAAGTTCAAGTGGGCCTGCAGAGCTCAGGTCTTATCCACAAGCCTGCCTTATCATCCTCTAGAGTCTGTGCTGTGAGCAGTAACTCTGTCCCACGGAAAGGTGCGTTACAGGTCTTGCCTAATGGAAATCAGAGTTCCATACACACCCTGCCATTCTTCCTTGCAGATGCTCCTTTTAAATCCCTATCTTAAGAATACCACTCACTCTGGTTTCACCTGGTGAAGACAGGAAACAAGTCTCTTGGTCTAGTCAAGGCCACCATCATCTCTCACTTGATTCCTGCCAAGAGTCTTGTAACTGGCACCCTTCCTTCCACTTTTTACCCGCTAACATCTATTTTCCCCACAGCAAGCAGTGTGATCTTTAAAAAAAAAAAAAATCAGATGTGTTACTCCCCAGCTTATTGCCCTCCAGTGGCTTCCCACTGCACTGGGAATCAAACGCAGAGTCGGGGCCATGCTCTCTAGGCTCCATGTGGCCTGACCTTGCCTGCCCAGTTCCACCTTCCTCCAGACCCTCTCCAGCCTGCTCTCTGCCTTCGGATCACACAGACCTTCTTTCTGTTCCTCACACATGCACAACTCTGTGCACCTTCAGACCTTAGCACCTGCTGCTCCCTCAGCCCCCAGACCTGCCTTTTTCTCTTTCTTCCCATCCCCCCGGGCAGCTCAGATGTCACCTCCAACAGGCTTTCTCGGACCACACCTGGGTTAAGTAAGCAACGCCCTGCCCCCACCAGCCACTCTGAGCACACCACCTTATTTTTTTTATTTCCTTCACTACACTCAATTTCCTGTATTTCACTGCTCCATGTATCTGTTTACTGTGGATTTATTTCGCCCACTAAGATGACAGCTCCCCAAAAGCAGAGCTGTTCCATCTTGTTGATCACTCTATCTCTAGCACCAGGCCAGAGCCTGGCACACAGTGGACCTGCATCACTACATGCCAGCTACCTGAATGAAAAAAATGAATGAATGAATATTTTTTATACAAACTGAACTGAAGGTCTTTTAAGATCGGGTAAAGCCCTCTGGTAGGCCCCACAGAGACAGTGTCCTGGGTCATGCCTATGCTCAAGAGAAAGGCCAACACTGGCAAACACTTTACCAGCAGGGAAATATATCTATAGGATGGGAGGTGAGATCATGTGCCTCCATCAGGCATTTCCCTAATTAATCATCGACATTCATAGTCTGAGATATCTATAACACCAACTCTGGCATCGATCTGAAGGAAACCTATTCATTTGAGCTGACAAAAACATGTTGTCATTTTCATTTCCATTACAAAGCATGCCAATGTAGCAGAAATATTTTGATTGATTGCACATCTTTCTCACAATCCAAGTGGCAATTGATCAGCTTACCAAGGGACAAATAGCTCAACAACTCAAGTCAGAAGCAGAAAGTCTTTTCTTTCTTTCTTTACTTACAAGACTTAAGTAAGATACTGAAAATACAGAAAATTACTAATACTTAAAATTTTCTTTTAGGAGACACTAAACTGTGACACCTTCACCCTTTTGTTTGGAATAAGGTAAGATGCATACACGTGTGTATATGTATTTATACACAACATATATACCTACGTATGTATGTATCTATAAATTAGACAACAAGGAACTAACAGCACCGCAATACCTATTGTAATGTCTGCGGGACACTAACCCCAAGGCCAGGAAGGCATCTCCAACGCCTTCAATCCCGGCCCCACAGAGGACAAATGAGTTAACAGAACTAAGAGCGCTTTGAGACTCTGAAAGAAACAAGCTATAGAATTCCTGAAAGAAGGTGAGGGGGGGGAAACAACACAAGTACAAATACAGTCTCTAAGGGTGCAGGGAGGGGATGTTGCATAAAGAGAGAGTCAAAGTGCTCATTACTGAAGAGCCCTTCAGGCTGAAGAGAGCCATCCTTGACTATCCCTCCCCTTCCCGTGGCCACCCAGCTCTTCTTTTCAAGGATCCGCAGTGATCAGACTCCCTCTGCAATAGGCTGTTGATTCAGTGGCCTTTCTGACAGCCAAAATGCTGAGAGCTGCTCAGGTGCTCAGGAGCGTCCGCCAAGCAGGCCAGCGCAGGTTTCCACCACACCCACGCTTCAGCTTGGTAGAAAAGGAAAATGGCCAAAAGAGTTTTAATGAGTTGTTAATGATTTAAGTATGCATAGTAATATGCTTGCAAGATAAGACAAAAGGAACTTAACCAAGAATACGTTCAATTATACAACCCTGGCACACATTTAGGAAGCTTTTCTAAAAAAGAACAAGGGCTGGAAGATCCTATGCCTCCATTACCTCCCTGCAGAAGCCCACCCATGCCCTTCCTAAAAAAGCATTCTCTTCTCTTAACTCTCCCGAACAGCGTATTCAACAGCCTTCCTTCATACCTTCATCCTATCGTTCGGCAAACACCGGGCTTCTGCCTGATGTCAACCCTGCCTTTCAACCACTTACAAGGGCAGGACTAAACCTGAGTTGTTTCCTGTGGACAAAAGTACAATGGTCGCCTTTAAGATCACCTACTTGAAGGAAAACTGGTTTTAAGCTGATTAATAAACTCCATGCTTCCAGGTGCTCACACTTGGTAAGTCTTTTTTCTAAAACACCCCAGAAAGATAAGAGGTGGGAAAATGACTCCCTGGGTTAATTGAGAAGGAATGTCATCTTTAGAAAGAAAAAGGGGGGAGGGGGCACCTGGTGCTCAGTCAGTTGAGCATCCAACTCTTAATCTCAGCTCAGGTCTCGATCTCAGGTTCCTCAGTTCAAGCCCCGCATTGGGCTCCACGCTGGGCACAGAGCCCACTTGAAAAAAACAAATAAAATAAAAAATAAATAAAAAGAAAAAAAAAAAGCCCTGATAAGTACTGGCAGACACATGCCATTCTTTTGTACAACACTTTGCAGGCAGATTTGATTTTCTTTACTCGAATTTATCCAATTTTGAACTTTGCGATACCAAAACAGATCTATAGGGGCCTCCAATGTTCCATTCTCAGCTCTAAAATAAATTTCACTTAACATTAGGTCAAGACACTTAGATTGCTGTAAATAAGAATGATTCTGGGTCATGATTAAGATGGCTTTTCAAACAATCAACAACAGTACGTCACAATCACCTGCAAATGCCGGCACTGTGTTAAACACCCAGCGATGGGTACCAAAGAAGTATAAAACAGAATTCCTGTCATCCACACCTAACAATCTAGAGACCGCTCTCAATTAATTTACCAACAGAATATGTTACATAAGATTATTTGTAATTTCAAACACATTTCACCAGTTTCAGTTCTCAGGTGGGTAGAAAACCCACTCAGCCCGTAATGTCATTGAAATAGCGAGTGTGTGCAAATGAAACCTGATCTAGAAAACTGGGATAACACCAGAAATATCTAACGTGTGTGTGGTGCTTTGTTAACTTTGTTACCGAGTTTCTCATGTACGTAAACGTCACCATGACACTGGATAGGTGGTATTTGGGAGAACAATGGTGATGTTGCCAATGGCTGAGGAAACTGAGGTACAGAAAGCCTAGAAACTGCTTCAAAGTCACAAAGGTACAGTGGCAACACGACTCCCAGGCTGTTCTTCCAACTCCAAATCCCATTCTCTATCCACTCGCGCCAAACTGAATGAGAAATAGGTGTGGAGTGTTTTGTTTTGTTTTGCTTTGTTGTTTAAGGTATCTGAGAAAGAGGATACTTCATTTGAGAAAGATGAGGAGGTAAAGGGAAACTTCTGGTGATTCAAAAGGAGGCTTAGGGGCACTTTTAGAAGCTTTAGACCATGACAGCACTAGGGCTTTACTGCTTTCATTTCACTGCGAGCCTCACAGAGGGGCTGTTCCCCCTTTCAGGTTGTCTTTGCCTTTCCAAGTTCACCTGCCATGCTTAAGGCATATTGGAGGAGGGTGTTCCGTGTGGGTTTTAACGCATGAACAGGAATACGCCATCCAGAAGGGTTTGAGAAGAGTTTCTTGAGCTAGGTAAGCGCTGGGAAGGAGGAAGGTGATGAAGACGTTGGACTTGTATATGAGAAAGACCGCCTGATGGAGAATGAGCGGAGTTGCCAGCCTAGGAAGACAGGCAAAGGCAGCTGGGGGCTGAGGGAGGGCACAGTTCTAGAAAAGAGTCGGTGGGGAAGAGTGTTTAGTTAGCCCTCAACACTGCACCGTCAGGCCAAGGCAGATGAAGGAGGGGGAGGCAGCAGGCATGACCCAGCTATGCATAAATATGGTCTCTCCCCCTCGGTGAGGGCCGACAGTTGAGAAGACATCTACAAGGTTATCAGATGACCACACAAATAACCACACATCTGTGACTTCCACAAAAATCCCTCTAACTGAAAAGCGCAGAGTCTCATCCCTTCATCCAATAATCCAGTAAACATTTAGTATGTGCCAAGCACCACACTAGATGCCAGGAAAGCAAAGGTACACAGGGACGGTCCCTGCCTTCAAGGAGCTCACAGTTTAGCAGGCGAGAAAGATGTACAAAACAGTAAGGGCAAAATAGTCGACTGGTATGAATTTCCTTAGTTCGGTACCGACTACAGCCCTAGCACAGTAGGCTTCCAGCATAAACAGAGCCCAGTGGATTCCCCAACACGCTCTACTTGGCAGACTTGCTATTTATCATTTACCCATCCGTATACAGAGGCTCACACTAACACTTAGGCCAAATCTATGTTATTAATCACATATTTGCTGGCTAAGTTACTTTCCTGATGCCTACCCTGCCCAAGTCGCTGTTTTGTTTCCAAGGGGGAAGAATGTGTGTGCATAAATCTCACCCACATTGTGTAAGAGCAACCTGAACTTGGGGTGGTGCTAGCAGGGTTCACCATAGCATGGCATGTCCTTTCAAGAGACATGCCCAGAGAGCAACAGGTGATTCACTTTAACAAACATCCTTGAGTCAATGTTATGCAGGTTAAGTCCCATGAAAACAAACTCCAAGAGACTGTCCACCTTCTTCTGTCGCAGCAAATAAAATCTTAGTTTATATTTGTTTGGGCCGCGTCATTTACAAAGCATTTATGAAATGGTTACCTCATTTAACACAGCAACCCGTAGTTATAAGTATTATATGGTCATCTTTCATCTGAAGAAGCTGAGGCCAGGAGAGGTTAAGGAATTATGCAGGGCCATGCAATTAATGGCAAGGGTCAGAGCTGGGTTTGGCACTCAAGCCTTCAGACCTCCAGTTGGGTGTTTTGTTCTACCAAACTGGGGCTTAAAATTCCCAAGCCAACCGTCGGTAATCTCTGTTACTTAGAAAGAAAAAATAAAAAGGAGGACAATAATTCCTCCAGTCTCCTTGGATCCAACACACTGAATGACAGTAAATCACAGGCCATTCTGTTCAGAATAGAAATAACACCAAAAATTCAAAAGCCTTTGGAGGTGATGATGGAATACATTCAGTTCCCCTGCCAATATCTAAAATATATTTGCCTATAAATAGCTTTAGCTTGATCCCGTCTGGAAACAAATCCCACATCACAATCTCCAATCAAACTCTCTATCCAGGAGCCATCGCACCATCCCAAAGTTATTCAAATTAAGGCGATTAGCCACTCCTGCCTCCACACCTCGAAATGAAACAGCACCAGCATCACCCAGTCATGTTTTGCCGAACTCAGCCTCTCCCACACTCCCAGGGATGCTTTTTAAAATAACTTGTTCATTAGCCAGCTCTCTGTCAACCATGGGAGCTAGGGGGTGGAGGGGGTGGGGTGGGGGCTTGAATCGACTTTTCTGTATTTCTCAGAGCAGGAGAGATGCTCATCAGCAGAGCAGAGAGGCTCAGAACTCAAATTTTTCCTTTCCCTGTTTAGCCAGGGCTCATCCCCTACAGGGTGTGGGGAAAGAAAATGCTATTAATTCTCAAACACAAACAGTGAGTCCCCCTGAAGGGGGGAACATTTCTCAAACTGAAATGTAAAAAAGCTGCAAGCGAGGTCAGGTATTTGGCATGTACACCGAGGTGCCATCTATCTCACAGTTTCTCTGCAACATTCCCAATTTAGAAGAAAGGAAAATGACAGATTTAATGAAGGGGGGGCGTGTGGGGAAGGACTGGCACTGTCACTTACCTGAAGAAATTCCTCCTTGAATGGAACTGTCACCTCAAACTCAGGAGTCTAAAATAACCCTCACTCGCTTGCCAAGCGCAGCATCTTCTCCTGACTTCCCCACAACTATTTCTGCCTTCACCACCAGCCTTCTCCGTGTGCCCGGAGCTAGGAACCTCAGGCCCGCCTGACTCCTCCCTCGCCCCTGGTTCCCACACCCACCTCTGCAGCTCAGCTCCCCGTCTTAGTAGTACCCCTGGACTCTAGTGTGGTCAAGCACGGGCCAAGGGTAAAGAAACAAGCGGACTTTGGAGTCATACAGACCTGGGCTGGAGTCCCCAGTCCCCTCAGATCAGGGGCCTGAGCACAAGTTTCTAGTTCAGTTAATGAAGAATCGCGCTTCCCTCACTGGTGGCTCTATGAATTGGTCACATTTAGCAACATGCTCGCAGCACCCACCGCAGGAGCCCAGCACAGACGAGCGTCCACTGTGTGGGCAGGCGCAAGCCCCTCTCGCCAGCCTGGAGCAAGCGGGGAGTCTCTCTGCAACACAACTGAATCACCCCACGCCTCCATCAGACTGCCCCTATTGTCCTCCACGGCCTCAGCACGGATCCAGACTCAGGCGACCTTCAAGATCATCCCAAACCAGCCAGCCCCATCCTCCTCCTCTGCCTCTCTGCCTCCTCTGCTCCAACCGGAGGCCACTCCCTCACTCAGCAAACATTTACCGGGTGCCGACCACAAGCCAACATGGTGCTGGATGCTGGGAACGTGAAATGAAAGGCTGTCCGCCCTCAGGAACTCAAAAGCGTCTTTCTGGTAGGGAGCGTGTTTCTGGGGAAAGGGGCTGGGGGTGGGTGTGAGGACGGACAAAACCATCCTTGCATTCTGGTGTAGGAAGTGAGGCAGGACTGGTCGGCACAGTGGGGGCTGTGGGAAGGGCACTGAGGGGGGCGCACAGCAACTCTGTTCTTCCCTCCCAGCCTGGAGTCAGCCAAAGCCTACTCCATCAGTGAAGGGCTTATTCACTCTGGCCCACACCTCTCCATCTCTGAATTCCTCAAGTTCTTATCAACATTACTCATTTTCAGTCATCCACTGGCTGATGTCATCTCTTGTGTTGCTGTGGCTTCATTCTCTTTTTTTTATTTCTTTGTGTATATGTTGGCTGTTTTCTCCATGGCTTATATGATTGTAGAGGATACAGACTAGACTCTAGACACCTCTAAATCTCCCATGGAACCTACATAAAAATTATTTGTGGCACAGGTGATGTATTTGGAAATACTGACAATCACAAAATATGTATTCTTTTAACGATGACAAATGCCTGCCCCCCCTACCGCTAGGTCCTGGCTTCTACAGGGGTATCGCGGCTGTCCAACCCACGATGAGAGAGAAGACCCCTGGGCATCTCTGAAAATTTCTCAAAACATAGTTTGCTAAAATTGTAGTTTTAAGCCTTAGGAAATTTTTTCTAAGTGAAAGAAGTTCTCATCCCAGGTGGGACGGTGTTAATACCACTACAGCATGACAGAAGGTTCATCTTGCCCACAAATATGTGCAAACTCGACATCCACACTAATGTGACATTACAGATCAATGGGGAAAGAGATGGGCCCTTTAGATAAGTGAAACTAGAACAAATGGTTAGCCATATGGAATCTAAAATAGTTAGGTCCCTGCCTCACCGTTCACAAAAATAAATTCCTCATTTATTCAAGGCAGATATGTGAGAAACAAAACTTAAAAACTGTTAGAAGAAATACAGGCGAATATCCTTATAATTCCAGGATAGGAAAGGATGTGTGTGTTAAAAAAAGTCCAAACAACAAAAGAAAAAGATAGATAGATGTGAATATCTTACAACAAAACTTCTTATACATCAGAGAATCCAGTAAAAAGTGCAAAGATAAGCCAACTCTGGGAGAGGCATATGTAACCCGTATCAGCAACAAAGGATGGGTAACCAAGATATATAAGATAGATAGATAGATGATAGATAGATAGATAGATACACACACACAGCAATTAGAAAAAGAAAAATAACCTAAAAGAGCCATCTCTAGATTGCAGTTCAAGAACTACTCTAGGGAAGGTTCCAGCTCATCTTCTCCCAGAACATAAAGGACAGAAACACAGTGAGATGGCATCTTATCCCACTTCTATATGTTTATATTTTATTACCATTTATAAATTTGTTATCATATTATTATTTCAATTTATCTACACAACAAGCCTGGGATGTAGGCAGAACATATAGTGTAACATTTTATTGACAAGGAAATCAAGACTCAAGAAGGCAAATGATAAATTCAGGGACACATATCCAGCACTTCCTAGTGAGAAAGAAAACCTAGATTTTCCACCTTCTAATCCATAATCTTTCCATTAAAAAAACACAAAACTGCCTCCACTTTAAAAAAAAATACATGTTCACACAAAAACCTATACATGAATGTTCATGGCGGCTTTATTCATAATAACCCCCAACTGGAAATAACCCAGTCCTTCAATGGGTAAATGGTTAGCAAACCCATGTACATCCCTATCATGGGATTCTATCCAATAATAAAAAGGAAGGAACTAGTAATACACGCAACAACCTAGAGAATTACTCTGAGTGAGAAAAAGTCAATCCTAAAAGGCTACTCTATGATTCCATGTATGATATTCTACAGTCATGAGAACTATAGAATATAGTCATGAGAACAGACTGGCGGCTCCAGGAGTTAAGGACTAAGGATTAAGGGAGGTGGGATGAGGGGATCATGGGGGGAGACAGGACTACAAAAGATCAACATGAGCGATCCCAGGAGTAATGAGGCTGTTCTGTATTTTGACTTTATCAATGTTAATGTCAATGTCCTCGTTGTGACATTGTACTATAGTTTTGAAAGATTTTAACCATTGGGGGAAACTAAGTAAAGGGTTTTGTAATCTATTGTTTCTTCCAACTGCATATGGATGTGTAATTATCTCAAAATAAAATATTTCAAAAAAGACCAAAAATTTTTAAAAGGCCTAAAATCACCCTGCCCTGCTGTCACACCATTCAGAAGCTAAATGAAAGTATGGAAAGGCACTTCACAGACTGCCAAGTGCACGGTCAATACTAGGTACAATCACCATCTTCCACCTCAACCAGCCTCAGCCACATCGCTCACTGTCAGACCATTCTCTCAACACCAGGCTTTCATATCCGTCCACCATGGCCCTTCACTGTACTTGTGCAGTCTGTCCATCCCTTTTAATACACTGAAGCTCCTTGAAAGCCAAAACCTTGTTCCGTATCTCTATATTATATGCTCACAACCTAGCATAAAACCAAGCATAGAGTAGGTGCCAGGTAAATGGGTGCTGGTTGAAACTACTGCATGATTTCCATGTTTAATACAAAGTATCCCAAGACTGGTAGAAGTCATGAGGGGAGGGGACCAGGAAGAACACCCCAGAAGCCTGAGCCAACGCCTGGAGAGTTTCATCAATGACCTCTTCCTTCCTCAAGCCCGAGAACTCAAATGCAGCGAAGGACCAGAAGGACCATACAGAGGGTGTGGCGGCAGCATTAAAAATAGGAGTTCCATTCATCAGGCCTCCTTTTTTATCCTGTTTCAAGCTCTGCAGATGAAGGAACTGACCATTTATAGTTTGGGTCACTGGAACAAGATGGGAAGGTAGGCTGTGGTGTACTCTTCTGGAAAAGATTTTAAAGGTTAGCTGACAGCCCTTTTTCTGAAATGATTAGACTGAAGAATTGCCCGGGGGGCAGAAGAACGTACTAAATCATCTGTCAAAATCTCTCAGGGACCTCACACTCTCTGCCTGGGCAAACGTATTTGGTTCACGGGGTGGGGAGGGGGGCTCCTAAACTCTGAAAACAATGCTAGCTCCTTATTCCTCTTCCGAACAGTTCTTGAGCAAAAAAAGAAAAAGAAAAGAAAAAAACGAAGAAAGAAAAAGAAAGAAAGAAAGAAACACACATAAGCGGGTGCTTTGCTGCTCCCAATGTTATCGGATAATTTTTCAAATTCTTACTCAATTACATATCACGCTCTTATCTGCAATCTCCACAGGCCAGATAGGCCTGCTATCACATCATGTCCACAGAGCCTACAGAACACAAGAATCCCTCCCAAGTAACTCCAACTCTCATAAACATGACATCGTTTTACATTAAGTTGTGTGTGTGTGAGAGAGAGAGAGACGTGTGTGTGTGTACACACAGCTGTGCCCATAAGCCCCTGGTCTTCTAGGAGCAGTCAGGAGGAGATGTGGGGCCATAGCAGGTTAAAAACTTGGGAGGTTTCTGTTTCTACCTAGATAATGATTAACTCCTTTTACGGCTGAATATAGAAGAGCTGGCATTCTGGACTAGCAGTCCTGCTCCCCGGTCAAAAGAGCAAATAAGAGCTCACATGCACACATCTGACTCTTAGAATGAAATAAATGGGGGCGCCTGGGTGGCTCAATTGTTAAGCGACTGCCTTCGGCTCAGGTCATGATCCCAAGGTCCTGGGATCGAGCCCCACGTCGGGCTCCCTGCTCAGTGGGCAGCCTGCTTCTCCCTCTCCCACTCCCCCTGCTTGTGTTCCCTCTCTCACTGTGTCTCTCTCTGTCAAATAAATAAATAAAATCATTATAAAAAAAAAAGAAAAAGAAAGAAAGAAGTGGTACAAATCGGTTTCAGGCTTTGGCAGTGGGAGGGCTACTGAAGTTTTAAGGAATACTAGGTGTTTTTAAATTGTGTCATTACCCACCTTAAAATATCCAGATCAAGAACCTCATTAATCAAAGCAACAGACACCATCTACCCAAAATGCTTCGATGTTTCACTGAAAATTGCTCACAGCAAAGAGTTGAGATAAGTTACATCACCACAAATCACTGAATAAATAAGAGAGATCAAGAGATACAGCACAATTGACTCCAACAACGACTAACACACAAAGCCTATTAATGTCGTTTAAAGATAAAACTTGAAGCCAGGAGTAGGAGAGATGGGCAGGAAGAATCTATGGTAGCCATTCTCTGGTTTCTATCCTTCCCTCGGGACGATAATCAACATGGAAACGCTATGTGGAAAGTCACTTTATAATAACCAGTTTTTGGTCCTGGGTCCTAAAAATGATGAAGCAAAGAACTAGTAATCCATCTTTCTACTTTCCCGCTGAGGTGGGAATACCAAAGGTGGAAGGACTTGTCCAACATTATGCAGCTAGTCCTCCATTATCCTACAACCGTCCCTGCCTCCCTGTGAATGATCTTTTTTAAGTGCCGTAATGATAAAAATATGAGCTGTCATTATTATTAATAGTACTCATTTAAAAACAACAGACTGTTTCTTAGCCTATTCATTAGGTGAAAAGAAAACAAACACAAACGCGAAAACATTTCAACTCCACATTACAGCATACCTCATCACAATCCCCACACAAATCCCTTAGTTGACAAAGGGCGTACCCCATGGAGAGGGGTACAAATGGCAAGATGCCATCCTACATCCTCAGAGAGCCTGGAGTCACTTCCCCCATAGCCCAGATGTCTATGTGAACCCTAGTCCGGTTCCACATCCACATGGCCTCCCCCTAGTTTGTTCCAGCCCAGATGTCAGGGATTTAAAAGCCTCCCATTTCCCTATTGCTTAAATTGTAACTAAAGACAATCACCCCACTTCCTTTTTCTTTCTGCCCTATATGTGTGCATCAGCCAGGCAAGACACAGCAAGCTCTGGGACCGGGGAGAACGAAGTTCAGAGAATATAGCGGGGTTTGTTCTTACAAGTGTGCCTGCTTAAGAGGGGCAAAACTGTCATCTTCAATATCTTAAGTAAGCAAGAGTAAGAATAAGCATGAAAACTGGGAGAGCGTCAGAAATTTTCTGTGTCAAGCCCAAATTTCCTAGATGAGAAAACCAAGGCAGAGGGGAGTCAGTCGGTGTGTCCCAGAAAGACTTTAGAACACGGCATGAACTCCTTTACGCATCATGATCCTAGGAAATGAGAACTATCGACTAGAACAGTGTTAAATCACTTTGGGTTCATTCTCCATCTCCATCACTTAGCAGCTGTGTGCTTTGGAGTAACTTAGGTAGGCTCCCGGTGCCTTACCTGTGAAATGGGGATCATAAAAGCAGCTACCTCGTAGGGCTGTTGGGAGATTCATGAGTTAATATATGTAAAGCACTTAGAGCTTAAACATAAAGAGCGCTCAATAAATGCTAGCAACCATCATCTTCGTCAATTGTTAGCTAGGGCCAAGAATGACTGTCTCCATTTTATAGATGAGGACACTAGGGGCTTTGAGACCTGAGGTGAGTTACCCCCCAAATCACAGTGGTAAATGGTAAAGCCAAACTAAAACCCAAACTTTCTGCCTCCAAATGGCACTCTTTCCCTTGGAACCATTCTCCCTGCACAGAACCCTGTAGTTCAATTTGTGATGACCCAAAGGGAGTATTGCTCCAAAATAGGTACCTCAGTCAAGATGCCTCCCCAAAGAGCAGCTTACTCATCCGACAAGTTCTGGCCCAATACCCTCCACCCCAATCAATCAATCAATCAAAAACGCAAGGGAAGGACAAGTGGAAAAGGGAGATCTCTAAAGGATCCCAACGTTTGGAGAACCTGTTGCCAACTCTTTAGAAACAGGATGTATTTCTTAAAGCTCATGGCATGTCATGTCTTGGCCAGCTCATGATCTTGGATCCCTTTGTTTTCTGTGCCTTGTCTTCCTGTGGAGGCCTGGCTACCCAGACGCCCAGGGCTGGTGAGGTCATCCTCTACAGGGAGAGCACTCAGACCCTGCCCACCAAGCTGTGATTTGAAATGCAGGATCTGGGATCAGAGAGCAAAGACAAGGTCCCAACTTTCATAATGCCTCTCAGGTCACCTGCCCACTGATTAGTGCATCTTTAGAAGAAAAGGTTATTTAAAAAGACTGCCTTCTCCCTAACAGATGGCATCTTAAAATACACACACAGAAATGGAGGAGGAGCACTCCCCAGCTGTTTTTCCTTCCTCGCGAATATAAATTTCAAGTTCAGAACCATTCATGCACAATGTATAAACAAGGTCAAGGCTACTGAATACCAAATGACTTGGAAATCAGGGGAGTTTCTCCCTTTGGACCTTTCCTCCGCATCTTCCATAGATCACACAGCTGCTTCAAAGCAGCCAACGGCTCTCTCCAAACCCATGCTCCAAAAAAGTGTCACAACAGTCCCTTTGCTGGGTCAACTCTGTTTTAAAATAGACCTCAACTTTCTCAGCTTTCGACTTCAAATATCTGTTTAAAATGACAAATCCTGGACAAATGTAGAATTTGTTTTGCTTCAATTACAGAAAACCCTACTTTTGTTTTATACTCTGCAATTTGAGAGTTAATATTTTTCTTGGTTTCCGAGGCAAGAAACATGACGGATGAAATTTGATCAACTCAATCAGAGCTCCAGGACAGAGATTTTAAAGAGGGTAGAGGTGGGAGTAAATAAGGAAAAACACCCCCAACCCCGGGGAGCCTCCACGTGCTATACAGTATGTACCTGCCCCTCCATAATGACAGTCTTCACCATGTTTTGATCCACTCTGAATTTCAAACAACAGTAACATAAGAAGGCTTTTTACTGGAGTAGGGGGAGAAAGGCAGAAGCATGGCAGGGTCACATCCCACCTCAACTCAGAAAACGTTTGGTTCTATTTACAAGCATTTTTTAGTGCTTCTTTGTGCCAGAAGCTGGACACATGGCAGTGAATAAAAGGTCTGTTCCCAAGGTGCTCAGTGAGTTGTAAATAAAAAGATGTAAACAAAGAGATTACAATGTAATAGAATGAATGCAGTAATAGAAGCACCAGGACACTGCTGAGGAAATGCTCAGGGTGTGTTAATTAACCCTGTGCAGAAAGCAAGGGGAGATGTAGAGGAATCCCGCTCGGCATCCTGCACAGGATCACTGTGCAGAGAGAAGGGACAAGCAGGGAAGACTTCCTGGAGGTGGTGGCATCTAGGCTGGCTTTTAAAGGATGACTGAGCTTTCCAGGTTTGAGGAAACGGATCCATTCCAAAGAGAGGACACAGCATGGATAAAGCAAGAAGCATGAAATAATGTAATATGGTAAGGAAACTAACTAGGGGCAATTCAGCTTTGTGATGGTATAAAATTAAGCAGGGTAAGAGCAAAGTGATGGGTATAAATAGTCTTTTATGCTATAATCTTAGCATAATAGTGTTTGTTTTTTTAAAATCACCTTGGTGGGGGGCGCCTGGGTGGCTCAGTCGTTAAGCGTCTGCCTTCGGCTCAGGTCATGATCCAGGGTCCTGGGATGGAGCCCCGCATCAGGCTCCCTGCTCCGCGGGAAGCCTGCTTCTCCCTCTCCCACTCCCCCTGCTTGTGTTCCCTCTCTCACTATGTCTTTCTCTCTGTCAAATAAATAAATAAAATCTTTAAAAAAAATAAAAAATAAAAATAAATAAATAAATAAAATCACCTTGGTGGTATTGTATAAGATATATTGTCAAGATCAAATTAAGAAACTATTTTTTAAAAATCATTTGCAGTAGTTCAGGTCATACACTTCTGCATTCATCATTATATTCGATAATGTTCACCAAGAGCCACCATTTAGGGCTACAATACTGTTCTAGACACGCTCCTACCCGAAGGGTCCCCTATAACAAGAGCTACGTATTTAGCATTTACGATTTGCCAAACACTTGACACACATTCACAATAAACCAGCCAGGTAGGTCTTGCTATCTCTACGTCACAGGAGAGCATGCTTGGAGGAGAAGCTGAGTAACCTGAGCAAGGCCACAGGGCAAGGAGGTGACATTGACAAGGTTCCCACTGAGGGCCCGTCCCAAAGCCTGGGTTCTCTGCGTGGCACTACACAACTTCAAAACATTCCCACCGAAGTCTAGAAGATGAGGGAAGGCTGAAAGACACATATTTAGTACTTAAGGTGGTACAAGGTGAGTGCCATGTGAGTCATCCCAGACAAAAGGGTCCTTTCTAGTCAAGAATGACCAAGGAAGGCACCCAGCAGGGTGAGATTTCAGCAGGTGAAGCTGTGGAGCTGGGCGGGGAGAAAGCGGCACCCCAGGAACAGCACTCGGACTCAGACTCTGGTGACAGCCCAGGTCCTAATTCCTGTCCCATCACTCACCAGCATCAGGGCGAGGCACTGATTTGCCTGCACCTCAATTTATTCATCAGCAAAATGGGACAAGAGCAATATATTCCTTTTAGGGTTAGTGTGAGGATTAGGAACAATCTATGTAAAGTATTCAGCATAAGTACACGGTAAGCCCCAAACAAACAGCAGAATGGCAGTTAATAGTAGATGTGTTTCAGGTATGGCAAATAGTCCAGACAGGCCTCCAGTCCTCTCACAGTAAAATGAAAGACATGGTTGATGATAAAATTGAGACTAAGATTGAGGACCAAGTGAATATTCACCTAGGAAGCTGGTCTCTTCTCAGCAGGGAATCAATCATGAGAGGAAATAAGCCATATTCATGGCATTCTGAGCAGATCTCCCAGGGGAGCCCCCAGCCCCACCCTCTGGCATCTGGCTCACTTGTGACCCTTTCAGAAGAAGTGTGAGGCCCTAGGGACTGGTTCAAGCAAGGTCTTTAGGAAAAACAGATACTGTCACTCGGATCAACACCTAATGTGTCCAAGATTTTTTTTTCTTTTCTCACTCCCTCTATCCTGTGCCTTTCCCCCACAAACACATAGTAATGGCTGAGGCACAATTATTAACCCAACTTCTCTGGGAGACTGTTTGTCTTTATTCACTAAGGCAATGAATAAATAAATAAATAAAATTTCCAGGAACCAATCCGGGTAGCTTGGTAGCTTGGATCACTATTTATTTAAATAGTTTTTAAATTTGGTAAAACCCGGCTTTTACTTATTTAAGTTGATGTCATTTCTATAATGTGGTTATTATATTACTCATTTAATGACATTATAATGAAGACACTCTTGGTGATGATGGTTCTGCTCACTTATCTTGATTGTGATGATTTCATGGGTGTATAACATATGCCAAAACTTACCTAACGTACACCTTAAACATGTGTGGTTTATTACATGTCAATTAAACCTCAATAAAGCTGTTAAAAAATACAGTAAAAATTTAGTAATTCATGTAATTATTAAAAGGCATAAAATTGTTATCCACATACAATGTTCATATTGTGAACATAAATATATATTCATAATATGAACATATGAGCATGTATATTTAAATCTTAACTCTAAAAAGATTTATCAGGACACAAGATTATGTAGAAATGCATACACAGGCCTGTAAAACTTGCCTGTAGCAGCAGTATTTGCAACAGCTAAAAGGTAGACACCACCCAAGTGTCCCTGGAAAGATGAATGGATAAACAAAACGGGGTACACACATACAATAGCCTTGAAAAGGAAGTAAAGTTCTGACAAATGCTACCATGTGGAGGAGCCTTGAAGACATGCTGAGTGAAATAAGCCAATCACAAAAGGACAAATACAACATGATTCTACTTACATGGGGTACCTAGAGCTGTCCGAGATACAGGGTTGGGCAAAGGGGGATTGTTTAATGGGGACAGAGTTCAACTTGACAAGATGCAGAGTTCTGGAGGTGGATGGTAGCGCTCATTTGCACAATGGGCATGTTCTAACTGCCCCTGAACTGTCCACTAAAGCATGGTTCAGATAGTCAATTTTACGTTGTGTGTATTTTCCCACCATGAAAGAGACAGAAGTTCCTACACATTACTGTAAAATCAGTAAACGTGTTATTTTGTAATTCTTAAAAATGTTTTTTAAGTGCTCTCATTGACATTTCAATCAAACAATTTCTGAGGTGACTTTCCCAGATTCCCTAAAAGGCCAGTTCTGTAGCTGACACCAGATTAAAACTGTTCCCTTGCATTTTACTACCAGTAGAGATCTACATATTGACTTCTTTTTCCCCTGCCACATGACCTAATACTTTCCTAACAAAGCCCTCGGAGGCCTGGGGTGGAAGGTAGGCACAATTCCCGTGAAGAAAACGTCTCTTCTGGAAGAAGGGCTCCACAGGTACCATTGGCAGCCCATGTTTATCGGGAGTGAACAATGGGAGCATATGAGTCAGGAGCTGGGCACCTGCTGATTTAAAAGGGTGTGGACCCTACGGATCAGGGCTGGATCCGACTCTGTAAACTTCACAGCAGAGAAATGATTGGGCCTCGTCCTGGCTTTCAACCTGTGCGGGTGCATGACGATGTGGTCATAACCACCAGATGGGCTTCTCCAAAGATATTTCTGTTCCCGTGCCCTAAGAGGATGCCTGAAATTGCAAAAGGGCTCCTCACAAACACGGTCTAGCCGCTGCTGCTTTGCACAGCACACGGCATCCCCAGCTCCTTGCCCACCACCTTCCTCCCGGTCTTCCAACCCTGACATCCAGAGCGCTCCGTTTTTCCCAGAGCTTCCTTTCCTTCCAGGAGTTCAGCTGTCTGCAGAGTCCTATTTTCCCTGAGCAAGGGAAGAGAAGCCTTCAATCATCTGGCAGGAAGATGATAGCATCTGCTTGGGGATTCCAAGGAGATGTTTTACTGCAGCTTTTCACAAACTGATTATATTTAAAGCTCCCTTGGGGAGTGGGGGCTGGGAGGAAAGAAGCTTTGGAGAAGACCTTTGTTGGCATGAGTGAAGAACCGCTCAGACCTCCCAGGGGAACAAGCTTGTTTAAACACCAGCAATCCACATTCCCAAGTGTGTGTGCACACACAATATGTGTGGAGTTTTAAATTTCATCTCCTGCTCGGAAAGGGTCCTAAAGGGTTAAACTGTTCCAGGCAAAGGCCTGAGGCTTTTCTATCAAAATGCTCCAGATGGAAATTACAGAATTTCACTTCTCAGCTCTGTGCTGCATACATACCGCCCTTCTAAGACATTTAAAAAAAAAAAAAAAAGGACAAGACCCGCAATGTTCTCAAGAAAGAAAATTTGACTGCCCAGCACACAGTACCACTCTGTTTCAGAGGATTCCTCCTGGAATATTTGCATTAACTGTCAATCTTAAGCTTTCTGGGGCACTAGAAAAACTCAAGGTATGGCGAGGGTAAAGGAAAGGGGGTCCTGAGTAAGGAGAGGGCGACAGCGAGCCAGGAAACTATGCAGTGATGTGAAGCCACCCAGATTATTACCTCCAGTAACCAGGCCTTGCACTCTACCACCTTGTGCTACTCCAGTCTTGAAAGAAGCTCACAGGAAACCGGCCAAAAGGCCTCAGGTTATGACCATGAACCTGACCAGGGCTGTCAAGACTTTCCAGAGATTCATGTATATGAAAGCGTTTCATTAATTGGAAAGAGCCATGTAAAAGCATTAAGAATATTATTGCTTTCGAGTCAGACATTGAGAGGCATGAACTTTCAAAGGAATCTGAACACCCACAAACCAGAAACAATGATGGTTTTGAAGAAGGCGGCTACAGGGCAGGCGGACTAAGGAGGCACGCCCCACATAAATGCACGCTGGGCGAGGGCTGGGGCTGGGGCCTCAGAAGCCCTTCAGGGCACATGCAAGCAGGTGGCGTCAGGCGAGGCAAAAGCCACAGGTTAGACAAGGTACCACAGAGTCCATTTCGAGTCCACTGGACTCAAACCATCTCTGACCGAAACGGGCAAAACCCACAACTCTGGTCAGAGAATACAAAACAGCTGCCAACAATTAGACACTTTACCTGTTCATTTTACAGAAAGGGAAACTGAGGTCTACAGGGTTTAAGATACCTTTCACCACTACTGGAGGAACAGAAACTAGAACTCAAGTTTCATTCCGAGACTTGTGCCCCATCATGGAACAGCTGGTGCCTTGGGGGTGAATGGGCATTGTGGCCTTATGGTTAGCCCAATGCAGCAGGAAGCCAGGCCCACTAAGTGCGGAGCAGACTGCGCCATGGGTGAGCACACATACCACTCCAAATGATTTTCATATATGCTCTCACTGACTCCTCACAACTGCTCAGGAAATGCACAGTATTTTGCCTATTTTTCAGTTAGGAAACTAAGGCTCGGACAAGTCACGGAATTTGCCCAAGGGGCAAGGTGAGCAAGTGACCAAACTGAGATTTGAAACCTAGGTCCCTTCAACTCAAAAACCTGTGCTCTTCGCCACCAGACCAAAAGGGCAGTTTTCCTTTTTATCTTGGCATCTGTGAGAGAGGACCAGCAGCAGTACCAGTCCCATGTAACACGTAAAAACCTGAAACTCGGAATTCTGACCGACGGCTTCTACCTAGTGGGGGAGCAGAGCCAATCTAGAACCCGGGTCCTTTGTCTCCAATCTCGATGCCCTTCCACGAAGAACCTCGGTTCTACAACATAAGCTCCGTAAGGGAGGGGTCTTTGTCTTGTCCACTGCTCTGTCGCCAGCCCCTAGAAGGCACTAAATAAAGGGCTGACGAATAAGGGAATGGAGTCGAGCTGCCAGGGTTTGGCTGTGTGACCTTGGGAAGGCTTCTCACCCTCTCTAAGCCTGTTTCTTCATGCACTGAATGCGGGGTAAAATAATATCTACCTTCCTGGTTGATGTGAGAATTAAACAAGACAACTCATATAAAGCACTTGGAACAGGCTGGAACGTCATGAGCACCCAAACTGTAACCCATTATTATTATTACTACTGCTATTATTCATTGACAGATTTGGGCTTCTTACCGATTTCTTGTTTCCTACTCTGGTCAGATGATGTTTCACGGTAAGTAGGAACAGAATAAAGCAAAGAATTGGAAGTCGGTAACCTCCTCATTCCAACTACCACCACCTAGCTGTGTGACCTTGGACAAGCCTCTTAATTTCTCTGTACTCTCCTCCACTATAAAATGAGGGACTAAATCATTTAAATCAGTTTTTTATCGGGCACCTTCTCTGAGTAAGACATCATGCTCGGCCACCTATAAAATTCTATGATCCTGAAGAGTGTCAGTGAAAATATCAGAGCAAAGCAAAACAGTCCCCTGCTTGCGGCAAGGTTGAAGAGAAACCCCAAACAGCCAACTGCATTACATCATCTCAATGAGCAATGTTTGTAAATACACAAGTGTTCAATTTTGAGACACTCGTGAGAAATCTTTCACCAATAGGAATCAGCAGACAAGGTTCTATTAACACCTATCAGCCCTGAACCTTCCAAAAAATAAACATGTAAAATCACTTTGCACCTTAGTCAAATGGTGTGCTTCTGGAGAGAAATCTGGGAAAGTCAAAGTTATTAACACTCCCTATGGCAACAGTTAAGAATAGGATATGTAAAAAAATAGAGCGACATATCTGGTTAAAATGGCAAGGGGGATTCCAGGAGCAGAATACAGTGCATCTGGACAGGACACAGAGGCCAGTGGCCTATTGTTTACAAAAACAGGCCCAGATTATGAACAGTGACAAGGGGCCAAGACCTCAATTATAACTCACAACCACACCTCTCCCAATCCCTGTTCAACTGAAGCTATCAATCAATCAACTCCCCCATCTCTGTAATAAACCCACCAACATTTGCAGCCAAGTGGAGAGAAGGTCCCTCAGGGCACCTCCAGCATTGACCAAGCTGATGACATTAAAAAGATCCTACAGGCAAAATGGGGACTTCAAACTGCATTCCAACCTTCCAAGAGATAAGGCAGCTGCCCATTTCAAGCTCTACACTATCCCCACCCCAGGCGATCATTAGAAGGGAGACATGGCCCTTCCCAAGTCCTCTATGATAGGAAAAGGTCTCCTTGCATTGGTGCAGGGAAAGAAGGAGGGGCCCCTCCCTCTGTACTCTGAAACAAAGGAAAACCCAGAGCTCCAACCATGTGGTGTAACATTCAAGGCCACCCACCTCTCCCACTCCCCAGCTGAAGTCTCAATGGGCTAGAGCACATGGCTCTTCCTAGTGGCTGCCCAGGAAGGGACAGTGCCTTGCACAAACACATCCTGGGGCTCTTTAACAGGCGGGAACCCTCCTATGGGAACGACTGGTTAAAAAAAGGTTGTCTGGGAACGGGCTCTGATTCATGCACCAAGTCAGGTAGTCAACTAAATGTGCAGACAGGTCAGCTGGTTTCTCTAGGTCCACATTTTGCTTTACCCTTCACATTTTTGCAGAGGGAAGTGGGCCTTTAAAAGCACGCCTTCTGGAGCAGAGGGTGACAACACAGAAGGGTTAAACAATTATGTCTTCCCATTCTCCAGAATCAGCACCACCCAGCAACCCTAACATCCCAACTCCATTCATGTTTAGGTGAGGGCGGAGACAGGGTGTGAAATGACCTTATTCTTTCTGTTCGCTGATCTCTGATTGAATGCAAGGCAACCAGAGACCTGGCAGGTACAAGGTGCACCCAAGGTGGCTACAGACTTTCTGTGTCCGATGCCATAGCAAATGTCACCTTTTGATACAGTGCATCAGGAAAAACCCCCACCTCTTCCAGGGCTCCCCAAATGGTATACCTTCTCAAGGTTGCCTTTCTCTATCTGGACTCCTCTTCAACCTCAGAAATAAATTCCCAAACACCTGTCAGATTTCAGTTGTCCTTCAAGGAAACCTGACCCAGACACCCAGAGGCAAATTGCCGCCTTTCTCTCTCCAAGAACCTCCCGCCCCTCCCCCCATCCTATCTAGCCGGGGGCGGGGGGCGGGGGGGGAGGACTGCCAAAATCAGGGCCAGCCCTACAGAACAAACCTAAAGCCCACTCTGAAAATTCCTTTCCAGAGCTGGTGGCCCCTGGCACAGCCCATCCTTCGGAGGCTCAAACCCACCTATGAAACCACCTCTGGGTTCAGCCTGCCCCCACCTGCTCCACCCAAAGAAATGAACATCCTGCAAATCAGGGTGGAAATACATGCCTCAATGGTCCACAGAGCATATGCATTATGCTATTTTTCAAAGCCCTTACCTTTGACCTGAGTATCGTACTCTGCTATGATCTCCTTATCCTTTTTGAATTTGGCCGGAGACGTCATGTTTTCCTTCTTTCTTCCAAATTCAAATTGTGAATTGATAGATCCACGGGAAAAATTCAACCACCGAAATCAATACCTCCAAGACTGCTTCTCCCAAGAGCAGAAGGGGCCCCCCGCGGTGGTCTCCAGCGCTCCGGGGAGCGCGGGCTGCGGGCTGGGCAGAAGGCTACGGCGGGCACATGCAGACGGTGGGCGCTGGGGCCGGGCGCGGCGGCGGCTGGTTCCTGTGCTAGAGCCGGAGCCGCAGCCTCAGCATTAGCCGGGAGAACTGCAGCGCCCGGAGGCTGGCCTGGGGTCTGACATCAACGACAGAGGCAGGGAGTGGAAGTCCTTCCGCACAACATGGTGTGGGGGGTGCGGGGGTGTGGACGCGCCCAGCTGTGTCCCCGGGAGGGAGTGGGTGCGTAAAAGGGTGCCGGGGAGGGCTGGGCGTGCTTCGCGGTTTTTTGTTGCACAGGCTCGAAGATGCTGCAAATCAAATCCCAAAAGGGAGCCGCAGCAGCGCAGACTGGATCGGAAGTCGTTTGCTCCGGTTCACTTGCCTGTAAATGCAGGGAAAAGGGGAGGGGGCGATCAGCCCCAGCGCAGATCCTAATCGCGGCGGGGGTGAGGTAGGCGCCGTCGTTCCAAGCCCGGCCTGGGCCCATTCATCTCGGCCAAACACCAACCCGGCCCACAGAGCCCGGCGCGGCGAGGTGCGGAGGAAGGAAGCTCCCTCCGGATTGTGTTTTAAGGCTGGAAGAAAACACTTCGGAGCAGCCGCCTGCGCGGGCTTCGGGTGGGGACTGCGGCGGGAACGCGGGGCTCCGGGCGGGGACTGCGGCACCTCGGCGGCCTCCGAGCCCCGACAGCGCTGGGCAGCCGCCAGCTGAAGGGAGCACTCTCGGCAGTGGCTCCGACGCGGCCCCTGATCCCCGGCCGGGGCAACTCCCTGGACATCAAAAGGGATCAAAGCCAGGGAGGGACAAGCCACCCGGGCACAACTTTTCTTTCCCTCCCGCCCCTCCTCCCAGTTGTTTTGTTTTTGGTTACTAGCTTCTCTTGGCAGCAAAATGTTTCGGGCGGGGGTGGGGGGAGAGACCTGCAGGAAAAAGCCTGCTCGGCACGGGGCACATCCAGGAAAACAATGTGGTCGACAGAAGCAGGAAACGGGTTAGAGGCTAGGGTCGGAGTCGGGAAAACCCGGGGGCGGGGGACGGAAGGCAGCCACCGCCTCCCCCAACCCAGGGACGAGAGCGACTCTTAAATGCCACCCCCGATATTTTTTGTCACCATTGCCCAGAGATCCCTGATACCGCACCCAGACCCAGGCTGGGGGAGGGGGGGGTCGGAAGGGTGGCAGTCCCGACTCCTCGCACCAGGAGGTGCCGGAGGAAATCCCGCCCCGGCCCAGGCCCGGGAGGCGGGAGGGAAGCAGCGGTAGCTCAGAGTCGGGCGTCTTGCTCCCCACCGTGCCGCAGCGGCTACCCTCCCTCCTTGGTCGCCCCTTACCCTTTCCTTGTCAGGAGGCAGCGGGGGGGCGCGTGGGGGGGCTCCCGCCGGTGTCTCCCACTTCCCGCGCCCGGAGGAAGAGGGAGCCCAGGCGGCGTGGTGGTTCAGGCGGGCAGGAAGCGGGGAGGGGGGTGTGAGGTGGGGTCCAGAGGCTGCACGGGAGCCGGGGATAACTGGAGCCTCAGCACACGCTTGGGAGGTGGAGAGAGGGTACGGGGGGGGGGCGGTGAGGAGACTACCGTGGGCCACGATGTTACATGAAGTGTAAGGATGTTAGCAACTTGGGGGACCCGCTACCGGTCTGGGAACCGGGGTGCGTAAAAGGAGCCGTTCCAGGCGGGCCGGGGGCTGGGACAGGGCAAGAGCCCCGGAAGCAGTGCGGAACAACTATCCTTCTGGGTCCTGGGCTGTAACCGGCTGTCTGCCAGGGCTTGGAGACAGGGGAAGAGGATACCGGATGGTTACGGGTGATGCCAGCGACGGCTGCCCAAAAGGGGACCAAGGCTGCCCGTGTGCAGAGGACTTGGGGAGGGGGCTGGGTGCGGGCTTCGCGGCGGCAGAGTCCCAGGGCAGAGTCCCAGGCTGTGCGGTGAAGGGCAGAGAGCGATGCAGTTCTGAGAAGTATTATGGACTGTACTAGAAGATTTGGAGAGGGTCGGGGGGGAGGGGGTCTGAGGGATTCCGGGCGGCACGGGAGGCGATGCCGCCAGCAGCATCCGCACCCTCTCCTTCCCGCCCCTGCCGGGGTTTGTTCAGTCAGGGCTCCAGCCCGGCGGCCGGGAAGAGGAAAGGGGAGAGGGAAGGAGCCTTTACCTGGCTCTGACGCGACGGGTCTCGGGCCCCCGGCTCCGCTTCCCACTCTGAGATCTCCTCCCCTCTTCCCCGCCACCCGCTTCTACGCAGATCGGTCCCCTAGACCCCTGAGGAGCCTCCGCCAACTCCGCAGGACCCCGCCGGGAAGCAGAGCCCACCCCCTTACCAATCACCGCCCGTTTTCTATCGACCGATGGGGCCTGTAGCCAATAGGAATAGCTGATCCCGAAAGGACTGGAATGAGAAGGAGGAGCTGGCGAAACTCGGAGGTGTGACTAGCACCACCGAGGCGTGGTCACAGAGTAAGCTCCTCCCCGGGTTGCCGAGCCCTAAAGTAGAATTAATGGGCGGGGTTAAAGTGGAACCAACAGCCAAACACAAACTCTTGAGGGAAAGCACGACCAATTGGACCAGGGTAGAGAGGAGGGGCGTTGCGGAGAATTTTAGCCAATAGAGAGTAGAGATCTCAGGACTGTAGAAAGTCTTCCAATAAGAAGCGCGAAGGGCGTGCCTTGACTCTTTCACTGGGGCGAGAGTAGGATTTGCCCAAAACTCCCGGGGCCGGCCAATGAGAGCGGAGGCGGAGCCAAGCTCGACCAACCATAAAGCTGAGCTGATCACAGCACCGTTACTGAGGCGGGGCGTAGGGTCTCCAAGCCACTAAGATCTCAGCAGGGGAAGGCTCCGGAGCCTTCCAATGCGGGACGCAGGCGAACTCTAGTTCTCCCAATCGGTGCGCGGCGCCGGCAATTCAAACTGACAGCCGGTTGGAAAGGCAGAGAGAGCGGAAGAGGGAGCAAAAAACGACGCGTTCGGTGACAGAGCCCCCAGCGCCGACTGAGCCCCCAAAGCGATCTCTGCCCCGTCCTACCAACCCCACCGCGCGCTCCGGAGCGGCCGCTCGGAGGGAGACCTAAGGGGACGGCGGGGGGCACGAGGGAGAGCTGAGGGACGGGGGACCGAGAGAAACGGCGCGAGAGCCAGCCAGCACGCTGAGGGCTGGGGGCTGCCAGGAGAGAAGTGAAGGGGGGCTCGCGAGCGAGCAGAGCGGGGGAGGGTCCCGGGAGGACTGAAGAGAACCGGGGTTCGTCCGGGTGGGAAAAGCCAAGGGGATTTCTGGATCCTGGGAAGAGGAGAAAGATTTCCAAAGACGAGGCGTGGGTAGGGACGCCTGGCCGGCGATCCGGGGGAGGAGGGGGAGGAATTGGAGCGCTCGGAGGGAGGGGCTTAGGAGGAGAGCTTTCAAGGAAAGACACTGCTGGAGAAAGTTTAGGGAATTGCTAAAGGGGCGGGGGCTGAAGAGTAGAGGAGCCTTCTAGACGCGAGGCTGGGGGGCCTACTGTAGAGAAGTTCCGCTGGCCCCTTGCAGCTCGCCGCCCCCGCAACTTCAAACCCCACTCCCTTCCCCGAAAATTAAAAGGAAAGCCACATATGCTGCTTCGCCCTGCTCCTCCTCAATAAATATTACTTTCACCCTCCCACGGGAAAACAGAAAAGAACTCATTTCCTTCCCTAAAGTTTAGGGCTTAGAAAAGCTCTAGACCTCGCAATTTGATTTTTAACCTGGGGGAATCGAACTAGGAAAGTCTCCTCTTTCAAAAATCCTACACCGCATCCTTCCCGGGACGCCATGTCTACCAGCACTTGTAGTTTCAAGGACCGGTGCGTGTCCATCCTGTGTTGCAAATTCTGTAAACAAGTGCTCAGCTCTAGGGGAATGAAGGCTGTTTTGCTGGCTGATACTGAAATAGACCTTTTCTCTACAGACATCCCTCCTACCAAGTAAGTCATGCTAGTGGCGGGCAACGGTAGCCTTTAAATGGGAAAAGTGTATGCTTTGGACCTCTGGGAGTCCACAAGGAGGTTATCATTTTGGTGTTCCAGCCACTCCCAACAGTCTGATGATCCCCTTGGATTATAACTAAGTGGGCAGACTGTCTGGACAAAGTCTGTGGTTTAGCCAGAGTGGTCAGTCCTGATGTAATGCTTCTAGTTCAGTTATAGTCATGTGACCACATCCCTGAAGTTGAATCCCTGGCGCTGTGCCCTGCCCAGCCATCTCACTGGATCAAGTCCATGACCTAGACCCTAGACTCTAGGTAAAGTCAGGCAAGATTTTCTGTACTGTTAGAGAAAAGAGGCCACTAAATTTTTCATTTTTATCCATGAAGTTTTAGGCCAAAAAATATTCATAATTTTCTGCCATTGTTTGCGATTGGCAGGCTGAATCAGATCCATTGTCCATGTAAGTTGGTGTTCTTTTCTCAAAAATCTCTCTCCTAATGAGCGAGAAATAGATTTGTATGCGATGAAATGGAGACTTAGCCCTGAAACAATCCTTGTCCACTATTTCAGATACCATGCATTTGTTTGCGTAATTAAATCCTCTTAAATTCTGTTTTCAGACACTACCCACTTTTGTAGGTAGAGTCCTTAAGAATTTGCTACCGATTTGGAAGAATAGCCATTTTATTTGACTCAAATATACCTTTTCTGGCTCTAAAACGTACTTTCTCTTTCCATGGTCAGCATATATATGCCCTTACATAATTTTCAAAATTTGGGTCTTTATCATTAAAGTGAAAGAGATAAAATATGGGTGAACAGCTAGTCTTTGGACACAGAGCCAGAGGAAGCAGGCCAATAATCATAACACTTTAAAATGAACTTTGCAATGATAGAAACTTGAACATTTTAAAAATCCACTCCAAACTGTGAACTGTTCCTTTCTTGAAATCTTTTCTGAAGTGGTTTAAGTGTAGTCATGCCTAATGGCAAAGCCAACAGCTCTCACTTACTGCAAAGATATTTGGGTTACTATTTTGAGTACTGTGTGTGTGTGTGTGTGTGTGTGTGTTGTAAAAAGAAAAAGCACTAGACAATAAATCTAGAACCTACTATTGCACAGGTTCTATGATTTGTTGTCTAGGGCTTTCTCTTTTTAGTAGCACATCCACACAGATAACACACATGCACACAAATTTAAAATATTAACCCATTCACCTTTGCAATAGATGTAGTAAACAATAAGATGAGGGCTCAGATAGGTGAATTGTTAGAGGTTAGACCAGAGTCTACAATAGAACCAGGTTTTTTTCTATTGTCTATTCTTCCTCGAAGGGGTTATGACAGTGATGGATTAACGTGCTAAGATGTGTATGAATTAATGAACACATTAAGATTTTTTAAATGGAAGTTTTGTTGCATTTATGGTAAGCTCACAAGTATTAACTGACTCTTACAAAATATATTATTGTTCTACTTTAGAGTCTCTTTCAGCCTTTTTGGGCCTACAAAATTCACGCTAAATCACAACCAAAAGTACACTTAATGGCAAGGATATGAAAAAACTGGAACCCTTGTGCATTATTGGTAGGAACATAGAATGGTTCTGCTGCTATGGAAAATAACATGGAAGTTCCTAAGAATTGAAAATAGAATTACCATATGATCCAGGAATCCCAGTTCTGGGCATGTGTATATATCTGAGTGTGTATTTGTATTTAGTTATATATATCCAAAAGAATTCAATGCAGGATTTAAAAGATATATTTGCACACACATGTTCTCAGCAGTATAATTCACAATAACCAAGAGATGGAAACAACACAAATGTTAATTGTTCATCAGCAGATGAATGAATAAACAAAATGTGGTATATGCATACAATATAATAATATTATTCAGCCTTAAAAAGGAAGGCTATCCTGCTGAATGCTACAGCATGGATGGACGTTGAGAACATTATACTAAATGAAATCAGCCAGTCACTAAAAGACAAATACTATGTGCTTTCACTTACATGTGCTGTATAAAATAGTCAGATTCATAGAAACAGAAAGTAGATGGTGGTTGCTGAGGGCTGAGGGAAATGGGGAGTTGTTTAATGGGTATAGAGTTTCAGTTTTGCAATATGAAAATGATCTGGAGATTCATTGCACAACAATGTGAATACACAACACTTCAGAACCGTACACTTACAAAATGGTTAAGTTAGTAGATTTTACATTATATGTGCTTTTTACAACATTTTTTTTAAAGTACCTTGACTATTTCTGCACATTTCCCTCTCCAGTGCTGTGGACTTCATTGGAAGATGCTATTTCACTGAAATCTGCAAATGTAAACTGAAGGACATCGCATGTTTAAAATGGTAATTTTTTTTTTTTAAGATTTTATTTATTTATTTGACAGAGAGAGACACAGCGAGAGAGGGAACATAAGCAGGGGGAGTGGGGGAGGGAGAAGCAGGCTTCCCGCAGAGCAGGGAGCCCCATGTGGGACTTGATCCCAGGATCCTGGGATCATGACCTGAGCCGAAGGCAGACGCTTAACGACTGAGCCACCCAGGCGCCCTAAAATGGTAATTTTTGGCAAGATTCTAGATAGCCCTGCATTTGGAAGATGGATGTTAACACCACAGCACGGAGAAAGGTTCAGTGGGCTGAATCGAGCACTGGTTATAACCCATGCAATGAGCCATTGAAAACCCATTTGTTATTTAGAGTAATTTTTTAAAAGGGTCTTGTGGCACATTTGTATATGATTTTACAATTTTTCAAAGTGCATTGACAAATATCTGCTTTCATTTTCAGAAAAAGGCAACATAGTTTAGGAGGAAAAAACACATAGAGTTACGATCATAAAAAATCAGGTTTGAGCCCTGGCCCTACTCTTACTCTCAATCTGATCTCAAGTAAACTCCTTAAACCTCTGAACCCCTGAACCTCTGTTTCCTTGTTTAATTTATATCTTAAGAAAACATAAACTATCTTCCAACTTAAGAAGATAGAAATTTAATTGTCTTTTGTGTTTACTTTATAGAGTGTTATGAATGTTAAAAGGCTTAATAGATTACAAATTATGACACAGATGAAAACTTTACTATTATCTTTTTTTTTTTTTTTTTTTTTTTTGACAGAGAGAGACATAGCGAGAGCAGGAACACAAGCAGGGGGAGTGGGAGAGGGAGAAGCAGGCTTCCCGCAGAGCAGGGAGCCCGATGTGGGACTCGATCCCAGGACCCTGGGATCATGACCTGAGCTGAAGGCAGACGCTTAATGACTGAGCCACCCAGGCGCCCTACTATTATCTTTTGAGAGGTGGGCAGACTTGAGTATTATTAGTCCCATTTTAGAGAGAAGAAAGCTGAGATTTTTTTTTTTTGCACTTAAATGGGGTTTGGGTTATAAATTATAATCCTAATATTCAAATTCTTATGTGCTAATAATGATTTAAATTCATTCTTTCATTCATTCAAACTGTATATTGAAGTTCTACTATGTGCTAGTCATTGATATGGGAGCTAGAAATACAGCAATATGTAAGACAAAGTCACTGGCTTTTAGACATTCTAGTGGGAAGGCAATCAGTAAGATATTTATTTTTTTTAAAGATTTTATTTATTTATTTGACAGAGAGAGACACAGCGAGAGAGGGAACACAAGCAGGGGGAGTGGGAGAGGGAGAAGCAGGCTCCCCGGTGAGCAGGGAGCCTGATGCGGGGCTTGATCCCAGGACCCTGGGATCATGACCAGAGCCGAAGGCAGACGCTTAACGAGCCACCCAGTAAGATATTACCATCAGTAAGATATTTAAATAAATAGGATATTGAATAGGGTGTGGGGGATCGCCAGTTGGCTCAGTCGATGGAGCACAGGACTCTAGGTCTCGGGGTTGTGAGTTCAAGCCCCATGTTGGGTGTGGAGCCTACTTTAAATAAAGTTTGGGATGCCTGGCTGGCTTAGTCAGTAGAGCATGTGACTCTTGATCTCAGGGTTGTGAGTTCAAGCCCTGCATCGGGCGTGGAGACTTATTAAAAAAAAAAAAAAAGAAGCTATTTAATATGATGGAAAGTGCTCCAAAGGAAATAATAATAACAAATGATAGAGAATTATAGAGTTTGGGAGAGCAGGTAAAAGCTCTTTTGAGGTAGCATGCTCAGAGAAGCCTTCTCATCAGAAGGTAACATTGGAATTGAATCCAAAAGGATGAGAAGTACCCCAAGGGAAAATGTTCTAGGCAGATAGAACAGCAAGTGCAGAGCACCCAAGGCAAGAAGAAGCCTAACATGTTTAAGGAATAAGAAGATGATGGCCAGCGTGGCTGAGACATTGTGAACATCAAGAGAGAATTGTACGAGTAGATTAGAGATATAGTCAGAACCGTTGTCCAATAGAAATCTACAAGCTGCATATGTAATTTAAAATCTTCTTTAAAAAATAATAAATGAATAAATAAAATCTTCTAATAACCACATTTTAAAAAGTAAAAAAGAAACAAGTGAAATTAATTTAAGTTGTATATTTTATTTAACCCAGTGTAACCAAAATATTGTTTCAACATGTAACCAACATAAAAAACTATTAACACAATATTTTACATTCTATTTTTTATTCTTAGTCTTTGAAATCTCGTGTGTTTTCTATTTACACACACTTCAGTCTAGCCAAACTTCAAGTGCTCAATAGCCACATTTTGGATAGCACAGATCTAGACCTTGGTATGAAGGGGTTTTTTGTTTTGATTTTTGGCCAATGGGAAGCCCCTGAAGGGATTTTAACGGGGGATCAAAATGATCTGATGTGTCCCTACTAGAATGTTAGTTCCATGAGAACAAGGACTTTGTCTACTGTTGGATTCTCAGCACCTAGAACAGTACCTGGCACATAGTAGATGCTCAATAAACATGAGCTGAATGAGTGAATGAATATGGATGATGATTAAAGCCATAGAATTTACTCTTGCAGTATTGTCTTACAAATAACTGTCAGTCCCGGTCCAAGAACAACTTGCTTTCATTTGTTTGCCTTTCCAAGCAGATTATGATTAGAAGACATATTTTAGGTAGGCTGGTACCTTTTACGGTATTTTTTTATAGGGCCTCACAAAAATGACTGACTCGCACATCTCACAGGGTGGAAACAAGCTATAATAAGAATTTTTACAACCCAAGGTATAAGTAGTTCGTGTTGTCATTTAAAAAAAGAAAAAGCACTAGCTAAAACATTCCCTGTATATTCACTCTATTTAATAGTGACCACATAGGGGAAAAAAAATCTGTGGAAGAATTAGGTACTTATAATCAGACGGATAATCTTGAAGACAGTACAAACTTTTGCAACTTTCTCTAGAAGCTATGGAATTGCTTTATTTCTGAATTCCTTCAAAACACCAAGACTAAAATTAGAGCAGCCAGCTTGTGTTTGGTTTACAAGGGCTCATGCTGTCTTCCTACTCCTCCATCTGTTGAAACAGTTTTTAGGTGCTGGCATTGAACTAGAACATAGAAGAACCTAACCTGCTGCAGTTCTGGGCATAGCAAAAACCTTTTTACCCACAGCACATCAGTTGTGGGTGCTTTACAGAACATATCATGACCCTAGGGCATGGCATTTAGAAGCTAGCTTAAGGAAAATGCACAGAGTAATACTAGCGAAGAAATGGAGAATGTGTTAGTATTGTTTCACTTAACTGAAAGACCATTTTCCCATTTGGCAGTAGCACTGTCAAATTTAACATTACTGGAGTAACTCCTATCCCAAAGGTCCTAGCAATGGAGGTTGTTAGGAGGAAATGAGGTCTTCGTACGGTCTATCTACTTACCTTAGCACATAAAAATGCTTATATGGCCAGTTATTAGGTGGTATCTAATTATATTTACTTTCTGTCTCAGTGGGAACATTGTAGGTTATCATGTGATTGTTCCATGTTGTTCCTGCCTTCTTTCCTGCAACAATGGACACTTCTGGATGTTTCACAGCCAGGCAGTTTATGATATTAACAGACTAGACTCTACCGGTAAGAAACAACTGACTCAGAAATTTCCCTGACATTTATTTATCAATACCTGAGTGAAACTCTCAATAGATTGTTTTAGGATTCCCTCTGAAACTCTCTTACCTGGGTTGAAAGAGTGAAACTTGAGTCCTTTTATCCCAAACATTCAGTTAGGGAAACTACTAGCTAAAATTCATCACCATTTCTGCTGTTGTCATTATGTACAAGAGCCTCAAAGGTGGCTCTTCTCGTCTTTTTAAATTAATATTTTAGTTGCTCTAAATTGTTGCCTTGATACCTATTATAACTCCAGGGAATTCTGGAAGATTTTAGATTTGATGGTCAATTATGCATGTGTGTGTGTGTGTGTGTGCGTGTGTAGGAAAGCAGGGAGGGGAGGCTGGGGCAGTGGGGAGCTGGGAGGGAGGATGGCTAGGTAACCTTTGTACTTGGTGATGTTGCTCCAGGATAAAAACAGACATTTTGACATCTATATTAATAAATTATGATGGAATTTTATTCGAGGGAAGTATTTAATACCAGTATGTTTTACTAACTATTTAACATACAACCAATTCTTTAAAGGACATTTACATGATACATTTTATATTGTCTGGAGCCGCGCAGTTTTGTTGTAAGACACAGGTCTTCTCTGTCTAGTATCTATTTACACAAGAGACCAGGTTGACTTTTAGGGGATTTTTTTAGTGGGAACAATTTAAAGAACTCAACAATCCAGGTTGGCACCAATACTCTCAGGTTTTTAGATGTATGTTTTAATCTTCTTCAGAACTTAAAATATATTCCTTTTCTTAAGGCTGATTTGCCTTCACAGACTAAAGATCATGAATTGTAAGCTAGGTTCTCAGGGTCCTCAAACCTGCCAATTATGCTTAGGTTTTTATAGACTCTGATTATAAAATCACCTGGCGTTCAATTGTAGCTCTCAACCCATCATTTGCAGGTCTTAATTTCAGACTCCAGGATGTTAAGAAGGCCATTTTTGAGGAAGGACTTATCTGAGCTCCCCTGAGATATGGGCTTCTAGCTTGGGCCTCCAGTTTTATATTTGTGTTGATCATGGGACACATTAAAGGAAGTTTCTGCTTTGATACTATTTTTCCTGCTTCACAGAATTCAAAACACAGGGTGGAGATTTTTCCATTTTGATTTACTTTTTAATATTTGTCAATTTTTCAAAGATAAAAGCCCCGCATTCTTCCATTCACACTGAATCTAATCCATGAGAAACAGATGTATCACAGGATTTCCTTCCTCCCTTCTTAACAGAGAAAGGAAGGTGCTCCTTCTGTCAGATCCAATCTCTTAGTTTATTTTTTCTCCTTTGAACCAATTGTGCCGAGCTACTCATGTCTCTGAGTATTCACTCCAAGAATATCAAACTTCTCCTTTGTAACCCTAATATTGTGATTTAAAGTAAGACCTTCCAGAGGCTTGGTATAAAACAGGGTTTCTCATGGTGTTGGGACTGTCCTTGAATCACCTGAATCAGCAGCATCAAAGGAATGCATACACAAGCTTTATGAAATTCTAGAATGTTTAGACTGAAAGGGTCCCATGTCTGTGTTCTAGGCTAGGCTTCACACGTCGACCTGATTTCCCGAAACTTTCCTGAGGATGCTTGAGAAACCTCAGTTCAAATTCCCTGGGATTGGCAAATGCCCTCAAAGGCAAATTGACTTCAGCCTTTATTTACCTTTATGGGTTCTAACTATCCCTTAGGTTTTGGCCTAGTAATTCCTTATTATCCTGTTAGTTCATCAATGCCATATTACCAGAAGCAGAATGCTGTTCATTCTTGGAGGGGAAATATTTTTTATTATAAACAGTGTAAACACACACACAAAAATTACAGAAAATAATAGGAGAGACATCTGTATCCACCCCCCCCAGCATGAAATAGATGCTAACTTCTTGCCTGATTAGATTCTAGTATCTCAACCAAGAGAGTTGATTATTTCCACTGTTTCAACAGTGCAACAGTGCACCTCCTTGTACATGTTTCCTTGAGTTCCTGTGCAAAATGGGCAGTTAGGAAGCAATGAGAGATGCGCCCTATCTGCCATATATGTATATATTTGCTGTATACATATTTAATTCACACAACAGAATACAGAAATAAAAAGAAATGAGCTAAAGCTATACATATGGATATAGGTAAATCTCAAAAAAATTATGTTGGATGAAAAAAGCAAATTAGAAAAGCTACGTATAATGCCACACTACAAAAAATTTAAATACACCCAAAAAATAATATATATTGTCTGCAGTTGCTCACATTTGTAGTAAAGGTAGTCCATCCATGGTGTACTGGTAGTGGTAGCGATTACCAGACTAGATTCAAACCACATCTACAAACCCTGGCTCATTCCACTATCTCAGTGTGTGTGGAGTAAGCATCCAGAGTCTACTGAGTCCTCCTTGTGCCCACAATGACAGCTGCAGAGTGTGAGATTTGCTTTCCTTGTTGGACTCCACTGGCTCTCCTAGAAGTCAACTAATAATGGTGTTTTTCCCAGTTTAGTATTTTCAAGTTATAGGATATAGTACGCGCCCAGAATAAACCATCTCATGACCCTCTATCACGTGTATGGTGTTTTACTATATATACTACACTAGAGTCTTCAGTATGAGATCTGTCCTTTCATTAGGAAGCTTTAGATTGTTGTTTTGTTTATTGTCTTGGCAGCTACAACCTGGTCCTAAAGGTCTACCTTCATAGCCCCCAAACTAAAACCCACCTGCAGTTCATATTATAACTGGCTTCAAAACCTTGCTTTTTTGAATGACACACACACACAAAAAAAGCCACCAGCTACTTCCATGCTTGTTGAGGAGATGAGAAGACTTATTTCAAGCCTTTCCACTGTACCCTCCAAAGAGACACTTAATCTAAAATAATCTCCATCCTTAAAAATCATTAAAATAGATTTGAAAATTATCAGTGTAGAGTGATTATGGCATAATATACCTGGGGGCAGGGTTTAAGGAAATGGACCATTGAGATCCTTTGGAGTTCGAAGATTCTAGAATTCAAGCACTTGCTTGAAAGGGCCTAAAAAATGTTTATGCCCTACATGAATGATATTAGATCATTTTTATCTATGGTACATTCTTTAATATCTTTTCTCTTTATTGTTAACACTATGGTTTCATATAAGAATGTTAACATACAATGTTTCATATAGCATATTCTGAGTTGTAATAGTAATCAGCACTAAGTAATTTTATGGTTTTTCTTTTCAGGTGTAAACTTCCTACTTTGGGGCAACTTGCCAGAGATAGAGGAGAATACAGATGAAGACACATTAGATATCTCAGCAGAGGAGTGTATTCGATGAATGGGAGGGATAATGATATGTATAATATTCAGACTCTTTCCTATGTAAAATACATATTAATGGATTGACTTTAAAAGTATTAGGAAGGATTTACTACTGATTTCTCTTTTTTGGAGGGGGGGAATGGGACATTTGTTGATTTATTTATTTGCTATCTCAGACTCATTACCTGAATTTAATTTGAGCCATTGTAGTTCTTTTCTTCTACTGATTCCTCTTCCTCTCTCCACCCCTCCACCCAGTAAAGGTGCATTCTTAAATTCAGGTTGGAGAAGATTATTTCATGTGTCACTCAACTACCTCACAATCTTGGGGAAGTTTTCTTACAGTGAGATACCAGATACTCTTAATTTTATACTCTTGAATAAAGGGCATTCGTACATATACATGTGTGTATGTCAACCAAGCATATATCCATGCGTATTACCATGCATACATACGACAAGCTCAACTGGAAATTAAAGTTTAAGAGGAATTTTTTTTTAAAAAACCAAGCTGTTAGGTTTCCATAGATACTGGTTATCCTGCCTTATACTGACGAAAACTCCTTAAAATGGAACAAGACTTTGTGAATCAGCAAATAGAATAAGATAAAACTTTAAAATCTATGGAGAAAATCTCTTAATTCCTCAGCACGATGTTAGGTAAATGAATTTGTCACAAGATTATCAATATATACTGTTTAGGAACATTATTTATTTACATTCTTCTAAAGTCATATGGTTATTGTGTTATGAAAGCAGATCAACTAAACCTCCATCTTTAAGTTATTCTCTTCTCTAGGACTTTCTCTGTAAATAGCAAATTTTAAATGTGTAGTCTCAGTTCCAACCCTTAAATAGAAAAAAACTAAAGAAGTGTTTTGCTTAAGCCATTATACATTATAAAGAGAATTTTGTTTTTGTTTTAAGCTGCATTCAGAGCCACCCAGAAATAGGAAACTGGGATGGTGTTGGATTGTGATTTTAGGTACAGCTAAAGTCAGTGTATCGCCTTAGTAATACCTCAGCTGTAGGCATTTTGTCAATAGTGATACCAAAACAGACTGAGTTGCGGTTCTGTAAATAAAGTTTTGTTGTAAAAATGACCAGCCTTCCTTTAATTTTTTATTGTACCCACTTTTCTTACCCAAAAATGGAAAAGTATAACACACAAGAGCTAACACTTATTGAGTGCTCACCATGTACCAGACACTGTTCTAAACTCTACAGATTTGGGGCGCCTGGGTGGCTCAGTCGTTAAGTGTCTGCCTTCGGCTCAGGTCATGATCCCAGGGTCCTGGGATTGAGCCCCGCATCAGGCTCCCTGCTCCGCGGGAAGCCTGCTTCTGCCTCTCCCACTCCCCCTGCTTGTGTTCCCTCTCTCGCTGTGTCTCTCTCTCTCAAATAAATAAATAAAATCTTAATAATTAATTAATTAATTAATTAACTCTACAGATTTAATTCACTTATTCCACACAACAAACCCACAAGGCAGATATTATTATTCCGGTTTCACTGATGACACAGTGAGGCATAGAGAGGTTAAGCAGCTTGTCCAAGGTCACATAACGGCTCAGAGGCGTGGCCAGATTCAAACTCAGACAGACAGACTGACTCTCGAGCTCCCGCTCTTGCTCTTTAGGCTGTACCCCATATGCACCTGCAGACATGAGTCAGCTACAATTTTATTTAGCCAGGTTGTATGCTGGGTAACACCTGCCTCGTTATGTACCCCGAGAGGGGGCCTCAGTGACTGATTTCAAGGTTGAACAAACTCATACTGGATCATAAGAGAGAAGTGACCTGTGGGCATCAGCAGAATCCTTTGCTGTAAATCAACATCCAACTTCAGGAAATGCTATTACTAGTACCTGGAAAATTTTTCCAAAAGTCTATCACACTGACTGATGATCAGCCCTGGGATGCTGTGGGTGAATATGGACCAAATGTGGAACAATTTGGTTTTGGATTTGGATTTTTTTTTTCTTTAACCTCTCTTAAAGACTGTTTGGAACAAGGTGGCATAATGAATAAGATTAAAAAATAAATTGATATTACATTATATATGTCTTCAGTTAGCGTGTTCAGTTAGAGAAGAAAAGCTGAACACTAGTGGAGAGAAAGTGGCAAGTTTAAAACTCGACAGAGTTCATCTGGTTTCCCTTGAGCTCATGCCTTCAAAGGGGGCTCTTCGAAGAGCAAAAGCAAGACAGGGGTGCACTGATTAAAGTAAACCCCAAATGTGATCCCATTCCAGTTGGAGAATATTTCAAATTATTCAGCTACATTTTAGCTAACTGGGTCATGGGAAGGTCAATTCTAAGCTACAAATGAATTAATAATGTTTTATCTGAAGAAATATATTCATGATACTGTTTTTTTGACAGTTTCTTAATAAAAGCAAATTACAGGGCGCCTGGGTGGCTCAGTTGGTTAAGCAACTGCCTTCGGCTCAGGTCATGATCCTGGAGTCCCGGGATCGAGTCCCGCATCGGGCTCCCTGCTCGGCAAGGAGTCTGCTTCTCCCTCTGACCCTCCCCCTCTCATGCTCTCTCTCATTCTCTCTCTCAAATAAATAAATAAAATCTTTAAAAAAAAAAAAAAAAAGCAAATTACATGCACTCTGATAAGACCAAAAGCAGAATCATGTACGTAGAGTTAGCACATACTTCCTAGTCCCAGCATAATTCGTAGACCTAGAAAATCCCTTTATGCTTTGGCCCTCTTCTAATATTTAATTCAATTCAACAAATCTGTCTTATGCTTGTATGGTGTGCCAAGAATTGAACAATGACGGGCTCACACTTGCCTTCATGGAGAACGCAGTGAGTTGGGGAGAGGATAAACCTGATGAATCTACCTAATGCATCGGGATAAGTGATTTAACAAATACACGCTCAGAGTTCAATGACACCACAGCTGAAAGAACAATCATTCTGAGTAGTAGGAGAGAGTGGGAGTTGAGAAAGCTACAGACAAGAAATGATGCTTTCACCAGGATTTGAAGTACAGTTAGGGGTTTGCCAGCTGGGATGAGAGTCCTGGACAGAGAGAATAGTATAAACAAATGCACTGGAGCTTAAAAGTATCTGGCTTTATTTGGCAAATTATAAGTAGTCCCCTATACCTTCCAAGATATGTGATAAGAATTAATTAGGGGGTGCCTGGGTGGCTCAGTCTTGATCTCAGCTCAGGTCTTGATCTCAGGGTAGTGAGTTCAATCCCCATGTTGGGCTTCACGCCGGGTGTGGAGCCTACTTGAAGAAGAAGAAGAAGGAGGAGGAGGAGGAGAAGTAATTGGTAGGTGAAGCTATCAAGGAAGGTTGAGATGATGTCATGAAGAATAGTCTATGCCATTGTTCGGTTTAGACTTACTCCAATAGCAGTGTATAGTGATTAAGGTTTTGAAGCAGGAGAATAAAATGATCAGATTTAGGATGATAGTTGTGAGGGTGAAATGCAATCAAGCTTAGTTCTCTTGGTGTCCTTTCTTGGATGCAATTAACAACTAAACCATGGAAATTATATTTATTGCTTTACCCTAAGAACATACACAGATCATTAAGTTTCCTGAAGTTCTTGACTTTCACAGAACATCTGGTCTACAGTGGGACACTGCCTCTTTTCCCTCTTCATCCTGTCATTCCTGAAGTTCAAGGAAGGGACAGTGAGTCATCAGCTGACCCACTACAGCTTTTTTTTGCTCCTTTATCTTTTTCCTCATGTCAGTTTCTCAACCTCAAACTCAGGCTCTGTTGAGACATCTTGGGTGGGGCCTAATCTTAAAGCCATAATAGTTTAAATAATCCCTGGCTCTGAAAAACAGGTCTTTAAATATTACTAATCTAGGGAGAGTACCCTACAAAAAATTGCTCTTTTGACCTCTGAATCACACATGGCTTATAAAGAATAATCTATATTGTTTTTCTTTTGTGAGGAGGAAGTGACCATAATCTATAAATCATGATGTATGAAAGAACTAATTAGAACATAAGTGGGGAGAGTGGGGAGTGGGGAAAGTGGGAGAGAATATGGCTCAAATATTCCTGCTTCAGTGGTAAATTATTCGATGAAGGCTTTCCCTATTTTAACATTCATGCTTATAAAAGGAAATAGTTTCCTTTTCTGCTTTTTTTTTTTTTTTTTTTTTTTTACTTTCAAAGCAGCCTAAACCATAGTTTCTTTCTTGCCTGGTATTGAGCGTATGCCAAATCTACCCTAAACTGCACAGATGGAAAAAATTAGTCTATGTCTGTGGTACCTCTGGGGTTGAATATTTTTAGTACTTACATCTTAGCTAAAGATTCTTTCTTCCAAGACTCTCATAGAATCATTTTATTGTCATCCAATGGGTAAACTCACTTAGATAAAAATTAATAATATCATGTGTTTGTATATCCCTTTATAATTTATTGTAGCTTTCACATACACCTTAATGTAATCCTCAGAATAATTTTGGGAATTATTCCCATTTTACAAATTAGGAAAGAAAATCTTAGTCTCAACACTCAGAGAGCTAAAAGAATTTAAACCTGAGGGGCACCTGGGTGGCTCAGCCGGTTAAGCCTCTGCCTTTTAGATCAGGTCATGATCCCAGGGTCCTGGGATCAAGCCCAACATGGAGCTCCCTGCTCAGTGTGGAGTCTGCTTCTCCCTCTCCTTCTGTCCCTCCCCCCTACTTGTGCCCTCCCCACCTCAAATAAATAAAAAATCTTTTTAAAAAATTTAAATAAAAATAAAATTTAAAAAACTTAAACTCGAATGTGGGTCTTTTAATCTTAGTTTAGGGTTCTTCCCTCCTTCCCTAGCTTATTCTAAACCCAACGTCCGTTTTTCCCCTCACTAGCTATAAAACTTAAGACAAATTCTTTTTGATTTTCAGCCTCAAAGTCTAGCTATTGTCATTAATTAATCCATCCACCTAATATTTATTGAGTGCCTACTGTGGGAAAAACAGAAGCTGAGGACACAGAACTAAGTAAGACAAAGCTTCTGCTCTCCTGCGATGATAACGTTCCTTTGAGGAGGACGAAGATAGTGAGGCAACATTTATTGAGGGTTTACTACATGCCAGGAACTGTTCTAAGGGCTTGACATGTAACAACCCTAAGAAGTATAACCTATTACTCTACTCATCACATGGTTCAGGAAACTGAGGTACAGAGAGGCTAAGGAACTGGCCCAATGTCACACAGATAGTTACGGACACCACTCTAAGACTTGAAGAGCCAAGAATTAATGAGCTTAATGTTTCCTTTCTGGTCTTCAGGGTAGTTGTCTTCCATCCAAAAAAGTCAAGTTTTCCATTAGCAAGCTTCCTGTATACATCTTTCCCTATTAGACCTTAGTTGGTTCTTTTTTCTTTTAATTAAGATGGTAGCAACTGCATCTCCCTGCTCAGTAAGGGAGACTTGGTGTGCCTGTACATGATAAGAATGCCAGTCTTATACACTCTGGAGAAAGAAAAAAAAAAAACTTAGGCAAAACTCAATTTCCAGCTTTGCTGCCCTTCTATCTGGAAATGAAGTCTTTTTCACTAATTCAGATTTTTATCTTAGAAGCAACAAATGTTCACTAAAGAGTATATACCTGTTCTTTAAACTTTTTGTATGTCTCAAATATTTCATAATAAAAAAGTGAATTAAAGGACCACCCTTTGCAAATGGCTCCAGTTTTAGCCTTCCTTATAAGCTTGTATTTAAAATCTATTTATATGGAATTTCAGAAGCAGCCTCGCCTCTGATGAGCACTACTGAATCTCTTGATTTTGAGGACAGCAAAAACAGGTATTAAATCCATATTCGAGTATTGCCTTAACTTGTATAAGAGTGGGATGACAAATATCAAAAGATTAATTGGATCTGCCAAATATGAGCACCATAGAAGTTTGCCCACCACAATCCACCTCTACACCTCTATTCACACAACCCACTTCCTCTGGAAAAGGGCCCATGGTAAAAGAAGGCATATGGGAATGATTCACTTGGGGAAAGCTGTACCCAGAATATCAAAACAGTTTGCTTTCTGTCTCTGCATCTTTGCCATAATTTTTCTACCCAAAGGAACCACCTGCTATTATGGCTATGACACCTGAAAGCTTTGCTGTATATTGCAGGAGATTGCTCATGCGTGGGTGGATTTTCAGGCTGCTCAGTGGTATTTTAAAAAAATGGTTTTTCGGAAGAAATATCTCAGAGACTGGAACACTGCCTTGTCTTATCGAAATCGCTCTGTAGCCTTGTTCACAAATACCTTAAAACATTGAGCTACAGATGGAATTCAGTAGAAGACACACTGAGCTAATTTCCTTTGCATGATGTTACCCAGAGAAATCAAGCTGTCAGTATCCTGAAGAACAGCCCTCAAAGAGAGATGGCCAAAGCCATGGGAAGCAGGAAAGATGGAAGAGCTTGCCCTTCAAGAACTTCCCATCCTTCCAAATTCATCTTTTTTAATGAAAATGTATTACAAAAGAAAGGGGGGCCTCAGTGTGTCTGATTCAAGATGGTTCTACAGAAACGGTAAAGTGGGCAAGTATTAGACTGAAAAACATCTTGAATTCTATTTTTATTTTATCTTTATTTTCATTTATTTATTTTAGAGAGAGAGACAGAGCATGCGTGCGCATGTGCAAGTTAGGGGAGGGGGCAGAGGGAGAGAATCTTCAAGTGGGGCTTGATCTCACAACCCTAAGATCATGACCTGAGCCAGAATCGAGAGTCAGACACTTAACCAACTGAGCCACCCAGGCACCCCAAAAAGTCTTGAATTCTACATCTTTCTCGATATTCCAGGATGTAGTCATAAAGAGGAATGACAGAGTCAGGGTTTTAGACCTACAGATTATCATTCTCTGGGCTAACTAGAGACAAGTTATGCCTTTCTTTTATCAGACTTTAGTTCAATCGTTTAACAAATATTTAATGAGCATCTCTTAGGTGCAGGTGTTACATGAGGTGCTGTAACAGTGAACAAAATTTTTTTTTTAATCTTTCCTTCTGTGCTTTTCAGCAGTGCACAGGCTAAAAAGCTATAAAGTACATTTTCCAGATCCTCTTACAGCCCAAAGTTCAGGCATGCTTTACCTTTTGCCAGTCAGATGCACTCACGCAAGTCTTGAATTCAGAATTAGCTTAAATAAGGGAAGGGTGACGGCAGCACCTTAACTCTCTGTTCTGCTAACGTGGCCCAACTGTGGCGTGGCTCTGCAGCCGGCAGATCTTGTGGTGATTTCCTGATGTCCGGATCATAGCTGAGGTATTGTGTTTCTGGCGCTAGGAAGCGGTGGATGGCTTCCTGACCCTTAGCTTCTAGATTATGGCAGAAGTAGCAGCTTCTTTGGCAGGCCGGTTCTGCAGTATCATTCTGGGAATTATTCTGGGAGGCCTAGCCTAGAGCCTGCCCTTACAGTGCTCCAGAGGTTTTGCAAGCCCTAACTTTGCTGACATTTCAGTTATCCGTTGCTAATCTCCTCGGGGCTCACATATGTGCTTGTATTTGACTATCAGCTATGGCAGGCTGGAAGGTCCTAGATGGCCTCCCTCACACGTCTGGGATCTTGGCATGGATGCCTAAAAGTCTGAGCCCTGTCTCTCCACGTGGTCTCTCATCATTCATCATCTAGCTGAGCTGCTTTATGTGAAGGCTGCCTTCCAAGAGGGTAAAAATGGAAGCTGCAAGAGCCTCTTTATGGCTAGGTCTGGGGGTCACACAGCATCACTCTTACATCCATTCTGTTGGTCAACCAGAGGGCTGGCCCAGATTCAAGGGAAGGGAAAATCAGACTTCATTTCTTTTGGGGAGTTGTGGCAAAGTCACACTGCGAAAAGGCATGTGGATGCAAAGGACCGTTGTAGCATCAACCTACTACAACTGTATTAAATCCCTTTCTGCGGGTGCCTGGGTGGCTCAGATGGTTAAGTGTCTGCCTTCGGCTCAGGTCATGGTCCCGGAGTCCTGGGATCGAGTCCTGCATCGGGCTCCCCGCTCTGTGGGAAGTCTGCTTCTCCCTCTGCCTCTCTCTCTCTCTCTCTCATGAATAAATAAATAGAATCTTTAAAAAAAAATAAAATAAATCCCTTTCTGCTTCAAATAGAAGCTTCTGTTATTGCCATTGAACTCTGACTGATCTAGAAAGCAAGCAGAGAGACCAAGTCGCCCAGGGGGCAGAGGAAGACCTGGGGCACAATCTGACAGAGCTCACAGGACTCTGATGGATTGGAAGTGAGTAGAAGAGAAAGTGAGGAAGATATCAGGCATGGAGTCAAGAACAACTCCGAGGTTTTGGCATGAGATGTGGTGCTATTTACTGAGATGAGGAACAAGTTCAGAGAGAAAATTAAAGTGTTTGTTTTTGAATGCGCCTATTAGACATCAATCTGGCAGTGAAATATAGAATTCTGGAGCTTGGGGGAAGAGCTGTGGGCTGCAGATAAATTTGAGAGCCATTTGCATATAAAAACATTTAAAGGCATGAGACTTGATGTAATCAAGGGAATGAGTGTAGATAGAGAAGGGTTTGAGCCTTGGAACACAGCACGTTGAGACAGGGAAGAGGAGTAGAATCCATTTCAGTATATATAGGAGTCCCTGGAAGACACTGGTTAGCAATGTGGATTCCAGGGTCCTACTCCCTTCAATTCTGATTTGAGCTATGGAGGCCTGGCAGTCTGCATCACTGACAAACTCTTTAGGTCATTCTGAAATGGGTAATTCAGAAGTACTCTTTGAAAAACACGGAAATAGATTACAATCATCTTAGGAAACCTCTTATGGGTCCTTAAGTTCAAGTATACTTCTTTTCTTTCTCCCCACTTCCTCTCATCAGTCATGCATAGACTTGTTAGATGCTCACGGGGGAAGTTGGACCTTCTCTTTTTTCTAACCGTCTTTTGTAGGGTGGGGGAAAGCAAATCATAAACTCCTGCCTGGGAAAGGAGAGAGGGTAAGGCCTAAACATAGTGTCTACCCTCCAAAATGGGCAGATTCTCCTTTAAATATCCAGTTTGATGCCCAGTAGTAAACTTAACAAAGCAAAGAGCACTTTATGAGAGCAGAGTCAGTATTTCTTTGTCTACAATTATAAGTAGTATATACTCCTCCCATATCGCAGGGAGGGACTAACAGTCCTATTCTTCCCCATGTTTCATGGCAGGTGTAGAGAAGATTGTATGAAAAGCAAATGCTTAGCAGCCTGCTGTAGATTTTCCTCTCCTGTCTATCAAAATTAATGCTGATTAGGCCTCTCTACAGGAGAAATAACCATCCCTGTTTATAGCGTCATTGATATGACTGAATTCTTACTGACAGTGAACCTGTGTTTCTCAAATGCAAAGATATGAATATATTTCCACTTGGACCTCGTCTGGGATTGTGAATCAAATGCTGTGGCTGGTAAAAATTGCATGGACATATTCTCCCTTTTGCAGTTCAGTGGTTACGAGGGGGCCTGAAGCTGTAAGAGCCATGTGCTGTGATAATGATTACATTGATTAAATGCCAATTACTCCTGGACACTTTTCTTTTTTTTTTTTTTTTTTTTTTTTTTATTTTTATTTTATTTTATTTTTTTTTTTAAAGATTTTATTTATTTATTCATGAGAGACAGAGAGAAACAGAGGGAGAAGCAGGCTCCCAAGGAGCGGGAAGCCCGATGCGGGACTCGATCCCAGGACCCTGGGATCATGACCTGAGCCGAAGGCAGACGCTTAACCATCTGAGCCACCCAGGCGCCCTACTCCTGGACACTTTTCAAAGGCTTCTGCTGCAAAGTCGAAACTGGGCTTTCTGTCTGACATTAGATCAGATCTCCGTAATCCTAGGTGATAGCTGTTCTGGGATCTCTAGCATTACATGTGTCATGTGCTTTAATCAACAGCCTGCTTACTATTGTAACAAGTCTCCACACCCACTGTGAAGCTTTACTCAGGCTCGATGCCCCCAGTCCCCACCCTGCTCACATGAACCTGAGCTTCTGACCCATAGATGATTAAGTCACTCTGGTGAATCATCCTCATTGGGGTGGGGGTAGCCTTCCAGCCAGACCTTCACCACCAAGTGCCTGCCTAAAGGGATGATGGATCCTATCAGCCCAGCCAAAGGTCAAGTTACCTGTCTCAGTGTTCCACTGGGTATCAATCTTCTGGCTGGCACCCATCCAGCAATTAATTCATCTACTTAGCACATGCTTCCATTAGCCAATACTTAGGAAGGGCTGATGCTTGCATAGTGTCCCCCAGGAAATTCTTTCCAACAAAGTTTTGGATCCAATCACCATCATAGGCTGATTTTGCCACCATCTTTGAAATGGCCAGCAGGCCATGCCAGAGCACGATGAGCTAAAGGTTGAGCTAAAAGGGTGACTAAGTCACCAACTTGCTGTGTGACCTCAGGCATTTCATTTCAGAACAAGAGGGTCAAGCAATATGTCTTCAGAGGTCCCTTCCAGTTCTAGAATTCTATGGATTAGGTTTGTTTTGTGCAGAGAGCTCCTTAATCATTTATCAGAGGCAATTCTACTAGTTTGCTTGGGCTGCCATAACAAGGTACCACAAACTGTGTAGCTTAAACGATAGAAATTTATTGTCTCATGCTTCTGGAGACTAGAAGTCCAAAAGCAAGAGATTGAGAGGGTTGATTCCATCTGAGGGCCAGGAGGGAAGGATCCGTTCTAGTCCTCTCTCCTTGGCTTGTAGAGGGCCATCTTCGTCTTCACATGGTGTTCTTTCTTTCTGCATGTCTGTCTCCAAATTTCCCCTTTCCATAAGGACACCAGTCATACTGGAATTGGGCCCACTCTCATGGCCTCATTTTTACTTGATTACCTCTCTAAAGACCTTATCTCTAAATGAGGTCACATTCAGGTACTGGAGGTTAGGACTCCAACACACGAATATTTGGGGGGACGCAATGCAACCCATAACAGCAATTAAATATCAACTATATGTGAGAAATAAAGAACAATGATTTGATTGATTTCAAGGCTGGTGTAGGCAGAGTAGGCTAGCAAATAAATATAGATTGTTGAATTTTTTTTGTATATGCTACTGATTCAAGCCTACAGAGTGTACTTATCTTTGTCTCCACGTATGGATTTTGCATAAGAATCAGCTCTGAATCCCTTTGTATCTGAAATCTTTTGCTTTCCCATGCTTTACAATATTCTTTCATCTGTTTTTATAATTGAATGTGAAACTTCTCAAAAAAAAATCTTATGACTATTTAACCAATTATTGTTCAAAGGAGCCCCATGGGGATTAACAAGTAGGTAGGCCATTATTTAATTAAATGACCCTGTGGAGGTTTAATTGAGTTTGGCCATTGGGAGATATAATTATGAGTAGAATATGCTTTTCTATGCTGACTTGAGCCTTCTGATCATATAATGCTGTATGACTTATATAGAAGAGAGAGAAAAGGAATGCATTAGATTCTGCTGACTCACAGCTTAAATGGAAATAAATAAAAGAGCTCACTCAACATGAACAAGGACAGATTGGGGTGGAACAAGGTATTGTCCATAAAGAAACTGACAGAAGGCCAGATTTATCAGCCCAAGTATATCCTTCACATCCCTGGTCCCTTTTCAGATCCTCTCTAGCCTGGAAATCCACTAGGTGGAGCAAAGCACCAAGAATTAGCGGACCAAGAGCCCTCACAAGCAAACATGACCAGCACTGCAGCCATTTTCCTCTACAAAGGCTAGGGGAAAATTGGGTTGCAGAAACAGCTTAAGATCAAATGTTCCCTGCTCATTAAAATGGATAGTAGCCCAAAGAATAAAGAAACTCAGATTTGCTGAGTTGGACATGATTACTAAACACACAGGAGGCACACCCATCTTGGAGTCTTTCCCCATGGCTTGGCTCTCTCTACACATTTCCTTTCTGCTTTCATTGGTGGCAGATGGAATTTGGGGCAGACCTCTCACCCAGGCTCCTGCAGTCAAAAGATCCTATGCTTACATCATATGTCTTCTTTTTCCTGCCTGCTCTAACCGTGCTAAAATTCTGCTATCAACCTGGTTTCTATTTAAACATGGTCTCTTTGATTCCAGGCCCATGGATTCTAACACTTCCTGCTTTGGATTCCAATCTTGTCTTCTTTTCTGCACTTACGGGCTGGTTAGCTGAGCAGAGGCTGGGAACTTGCCTGATTTTTATTTGAGGATGTTCAAGGTGTAAAGGGGAAATATCCTCATTTCCCCTTGAGGTTTTTGTCCCTTCTGCAAAGTATACTCTATGTGCCTTTGCATTCAGACTACAAGTATTAACTGCCCCACGTTGCAGTCCTAATTTGTACCAATGGAAGATATAGTTTTATTTATCTATTACAGTCATCATTCCAGAATGACACAAGTTCAAACACTTGAAGATGGAAATGATGAGGGAGATGAATTCCAAATCCAAAAGTATTGTTTTTCATGACTATGACTCAGTGGCAGAATAATTTATTGAGATATGAATTTCTTGGTCTTCTTCCTCTATTTTTCTCTTCCCCTTTTATCTAAGCAAGTTAGAGAGGCCCTAAGTAATTTCTCACCATGCAGATGTTTTGCAGAATGATCTTGCTGTCTTTAGATAAAACCTGAGCTCATTGAAGAGAGTATTCTTCATGCCTTTGAAGGCTGTGCGGAAAGGAAAGGAGCAAATTTCCTGAGAATATAAAGATGTTTGTAGCTTGGGTGTGAGAGTGGGCAGGACTCCATTCTGTGGCTGGAGAGTGTTGAACTGGGTTGGACATCTTTGTGGTCATCACTGAGGGCTGACAACTGGCAAGGTCTCTGCCAGGCTTTGCTGCCCAATAAGACCCCAAGACCTTGCACAACCCTTGGAGGGGTGGCCCTAGAAATGACTGAGATTATATTTTCTGCCAATAAAGCTGGATGGAGACTGAGAATCAGATGCAAGTTGATTCAAAGAAAATAAAGAAGTGAGCTATTTCTTGCACATCTGAGTTTGTTATCTAAGTTTCATACTGGCTACACTACAAGATTTCATTATGGAGGTCTGAGATTATAAAGGAGCAGTATAGTATAGTGGCTAAGAGTCTGGTCTCTGGAGCCAGACTGCTTGTGTTCACATCTTAGCTCATCCACTGACTAGATGTGAATCCTTAGGCAAGTTATTCAGTCTCTCTGTATCACAATTTTCACCCTCTGTGAAATGCAGATAATAGTACCCACTCGGGGTGTCTGGGTGGCTCAGTCAGTTAAACATCCGACTCTTGGTTTTGGCTCAGGTCATGATCTCAAGGTCCCAAGACTGAGACCTGCATCAGACTCCACACTGGGTGTGGAGCCTGCTTGGTATTCTCTCTCTCCCTCTCCCTCCGCCCCTCCCTGCTCACTCGCTCTTAAAAAAAGAAAAAAATAGTACCCACCTTACAAGTTTGTGGTTGAATCAAATCAAATAACATATGCAAAATGTTAGAAAATCAGTACCTGACATCTAGCAAAACTCAATGAATGTAAGATATTATCCCTATGGAATTTACGTGTCACTATTGTGGCTGTTGAAATTTTAATTACCTTTGATAATGGTACAAAATCCAAGTGTTTACAAAAAGGCATACAATGAAAGATAAGGATGTAAATGGAAAACTGTTTCTAATTTCCTTCCCCAGATGTAACCTGTGCCAGTAATTTCTGTATATTAAACAAATGTAGTTACCAACAAATGTTTCTGTGCCATTTTCCCCCCAGCAGTACATGGTGGAGGGTCATTCTTTAATAATATCCCATTGTATGAATGTGCTCTAGCTTACGCTCTCATTTAACCAATCTTCTTCATGAAGGGATTTTTTCTGTGTTTGCTTATTGGCTTGATTGTTTGTTTTGCTCTCATAAATAATTCTGCAATAAATATCTTCATCCCTACATCTTTGAGCACATCTGGCACAGCTGTGGGATAAATTCCTAAAAGTGGAATCACGGAATCCAAGGCTTTGTGCACTATAAAACTCGGTAGTAGATATTGTCAAAGTGCCCTCCATACAACGATACTCCCACAACCTTTATGTGAAAATGCCAACAGAGGGAGGTTATTCACTTTTTTTTTCTTTTTTTGCCAAGCCACCAGACATCCTCTTATAATTTTGGTTTGCACTTAAGAGTGAGATTGAGCGTATTTTTATATTTTAAAAAATCTCATTTCTATTTCCTTTTTCAGAAAGAGTCTATGGTCGAATGGACTGTTCAGAAGTGAAAATAATGCATGTGCTGGTTTTATGAAGACCCTTGTAGTCTTACCTCCAGAAAAAAAAAAAAATTTCTGCCGTCACAAGCCGCCTGGCGGTTCCCTTACACAAAACAGGCTTTCCCTGCTAGCTGAAAGCCGAGCTTCCCTACAAAACCTTTTGTAACCTGAAATGGGGTAAAGCAAAGAAGCAATTGCCATTAATTTATATGGAAAAAAATTTTGAGCATTTCCAGACCCCAAAAATAACCTGTTTTAGGCTTTTCTGATACCTTGGGACACATCTTGCTAACAGAGGCACAAAATAACTGGAGATAAGGCACAGATGCTCCCAGACACAGTTCAGAGATGTGGCGGCTGGACGCTAAGGTGCTGAGTGTCGTCCCCGGGGCAGGAGCTTGGGGGAGGGGGGTGTAGGGCCCCCCTCGCTGCTCAGGGGTTCACACTACCTCTGTGAGGCACTTTTTTTTATAAAAGCAAAAATCCTCTTCGGATTTCTTTCAGTTAGCCAAAACAGGTACTATCGTAGGTCTTTCATAAAGGCAACGTGGTATGACGGGAACTTAAAACAGGAGATACCTTATACTCTGAATTCTTGGTGGTCGTCCCTCAATTCCACTGCACCAGAGACAACAAGAGAAGACTTTTGTTTCCTTCAGTGTATTTGGTGGCGGAAGCTTCCCAGGGGTCAAAGGATGGAAATGATAAGATGCTTCCTTGGATAGGTTTATACAGGCTGTCACCTGCTCGGAGAATTTGGATCTTCTGAGAGCAAAAAATTCTGAATAAATCTTTTACATCCAAGACACCCCACAGAAAGTGTTCAGAAGCAAGAGAAGCAGAAAAATAAAATTTTACAAAATGTCTGAATCACTATATTTTTAGTGATTTTATTCACTTATTTGAGACAGAGCAAGAGAGAGAGAGCACAAGCAGGGGAAGGGCAGAGGGAGAGGGAGAAACAGGCTCCTCACTGAGCAGGGAGGCCAATCTGGGGCTCGATCCCCAGACCCTGGGATCATGACCTGAGCAGAAGGCAGACACTTAACCAACTGAGCCACCCAGGTGCCCCATGTCTGAATGACTTTAAAATGATCCTCTTGTGCCATTACACTTTTTACAGTTTTTCTGTGCAAGTAACAAGTGAAATGAGAATGGATCAATCAGATGTTAGTCATTTATCAAAAGAACCTCAGGGAAACCATGAGCTCTGTTCTCTCCGCTGTTATCTGGGAAGGAAGAGACTCCAGGAGAACTACTCAGTCAGAGCTCCCAATAAGCCAAGGAAGAGGGAAAAAAATAAATGATCCAAAGGAGCTGTTCTGTCTGACACACACTATTAATTTTCCAGGAAGGAAACATTGCTAACTAGGAAGTCCAATCCAAAGTTAGGGATTTAATTAATCTTCCATTTGAAGACTGCAATGGAAATAATCATTGTCTACTCTAAGGGCACCCTCTCTGTCACCCTGAGTATTGGCATAGCTGCGTGTGTGATTTACCTAAAAGGTGAATTGTTATTCCAACTGTGACATAGACAGAACCAAACATTTCAAGGATCACCCAGTTCATCAAGTTATAGATGCAGGAATCTGACATAAGAGCCATCAGGTGGCTTCTCCAAGGTTACACTGTGGAAAGCAGGTACCATTGCTAAAATGGGAATGCAGGCTCCCCACTGTGGTTCAGTATATGGCTCTTTCTATCAGTAAAACCAGTTATGTACCTATGCAAGGTTCTTATATCAAATATATATTAATATACAAATCTGTATGAGTCCGCTCAGGCTGCTATAACAAAATAACATAGATTGGATAGTTAAATGATGGATATTTATTTCTAATGGCCCTGGAGGCTGCAAGTCCAAGATCAAGGTGCCAGCACATTTGGCTCCTGGTGAGAGCTCTCTTTCTGGTTTGTAGACTGCCACCTTCTTGCTGTGTCCTCATATGATGGAAAGAGCACTCTGGTGTCTCTTCCTTTACTTATAATGGTGCTAATCTTATCATGAGGCCCCTAACCTCATGACCTCATCTAACCGTAATTACCTCCCAGAGGCTTCACCTGTAAATACCATTGCACTGGGGGTTAGAGCTTCAACATATGAATTGCGGAAGAAGACACAATTCAGTCCATAGCAATATATATATAATTTTTGTTGCTGCTTGCCTCTTCCCACCTGGAAGTAAGCTCCCTGAGAGCAAGGACTTAATCTGTTTTATTGGCCTTAGTGTTCTCAGCATCTAACACAGTGTCACATATTGAACCACCACTGCATTCAATAAACATTTGTTGAATGAATGAATTTATTGAGTGCTTACTATGTGCCAAGAACTTTACATTAACATGTAGAATCCTTACAAAAGCCTTCTAAGATAGATACAGTTATTCCCTCAATTGACCTGGTTTCACAGAAGACAGAGCCAAGTTTTGAAATAAAGCAGCCTGGCTTCTAAGCCCAGTTCCTCCCCGCCCCCACCCCAAAGTTAGTAGGATGCCTGAGGAGTTAATAACTTGCATGAATTTAAAGTACAATGCTGGCTAACACGTTGACATCTTATCCTAATACTCCACAATTTCTAGAAATACTTCTGACGATGCCTTAAATTCTCTAACATGAAACCTGTTGTGGTGGGAGGGACAGTGTTTCCATCCCACTGTTGTCGTCCACGTTTCTATTGTAGGCATTTGTCTTGTTCACTCTAGTCTTGTGCTTCAGGCAGCCAGGGAGAGGCGATGCCTCCTCCTCAATGTTATCATTGACCTAATTTTCCATTCTTGGGTCTTGGATAGTGAGTTGAGGTTTATTTTCACTTGAAATATATTAGTGATCAAAGTATACTTCCCCTTTCTCTTCTTTTTTAAGCAGTTCTATTGAGATCATTTACATCCCATAAAGTTTACCCATTTAAAGTGTATAATTTGATCGTATATTTAGGATGATTTATGCAAGCATCACCATAACTTAATTTCAGAATACTTTCATCACCCCCAAAAGAAATCCTGTCCTCATTAGCAGTCATTCCCTAAACACCACCTCCCCAGCCCAAGACAACCACTCATCTATTTTTTCTCTCTAGATTTGCCTATTCTGGACATTTCCTATAAATGGTATCATGCATTATGTGGTCTTCTACGACTGTATTTTTCACTCAGCATCATGTTTTTGAGGTTATCCATGTTGTAACATGTATCGGTACTTCATTTCTTTTTATTCCCACAAAACTTCCTTTGAAAAAAACCCTTCCTTCATGCACAAATTAGTTCTGAATTTAGGCTGACCTCTCCAGTGAGCCCAAACCTGATCAGAGTCTGTTTCCTGGTGAACCAGCTTCGACATGTGACAAGGGCACCATCAGGACAGGAATCCTGTCGAATATCTAGTCGAGGTGAGACAGACCCCGGGGTTCCTCTCCTGGCCACGGTCCATAGACTTCCCAGAATTCCTTGGAGGGACAAGGTGTGGCTCTGTGGATGGCAGGCAGGGAATGACGTCCGGATCTGAAGAGACTAAGGCCGATTGCGGCCGTTCCTCCCTCTATTTTGCTTTTGTTCTTGTGCTGAGTTTAGATTTTTAGATGAAAGGTTTTCACTAAAAGCTGCTGCTCCTCCTTCTGAGAACCATTCGAAGCTCCAGAAGCTTCTGCTACCAAAAAGCTTGATTTTGCTGCCACCTGCTGTCCTTAAGCCAGAAACAACTTTGGCCTCGTTCTGAACATGGTTCAATGTCCTCACGAGGTTTTCCCTGGGCTATGCTTATAGATTTAGCTTTCTTCTTTATGTCCATGTTTTCGTGTTTTCTACCTAAAGGTCTGGTCCCTTGAAAATGCATCATAAGAGGGTTCCTCTAAAGTTTTGTCAGTAAAAAAAGTTCATACAAACTTCTCGTTTTTAATTTTTATTTTTTTAAGATTTTGTTTATTTATTTGAGAGAGAGAGGACGAACGGGGGTGGGGGGAAGGGGCAGAGGGAGAGAGAGAAGAAGATTCCCCACTCGAGCAGGGAGCCCAATGCAGGACTCCATCCCAGGACCCCGAGATTATGACCCGAGCCAAAGGCAGACACTTCACTGACTGAGCCACCCAGGCGCCCCCAAACTTTTTGCTTTTTAAATCAGACCTCAGGCCTGACAGCAGTGACGGTGGCCAGGGATCCTCCCCAAATAACTTGTCCGCAGAACATGAACATATGGGAGAGATTTCTTCTAGACTCCAGAAATAACAGAGGGGATGGAAAGCATGGCCTTAAGGCTCTGCTGTTATGCAGCTGGAGCTGCAAGTACATGGGGACATTGAAGTCCAGAGAGTTTAGGTGACTTGCCCAGGGTCATCCAGCAAATAAGTGCTAAAGGAGCCAACTGCCCCGTATCTTTGTAACCTTTCGAATTTGGCTCCCCAATGGGGTCCTGTTAAGCAAAACATGAAGAAGTAACTTCACGAATTTTTTTTTTTTTTTATGAAGCAGGACCTAAAGAGGAGGCAACATTGACAGATTCTGTGTTGAGATCAACTCCCCAAAGCAGGACGTCTAAAGTCTCAGGAGGCCTCAGGGCAAGTCCGCACTCAGGTTTTTACTGGCTGTTCCGAGAAAGAGGCCTGCCGCACACAGGCCAGTCAGGCTGGGAACCCTGTCTCCCTGGGCCACAGGGGAATGCAGTGCAACCCCCCCAGACTTTCCTCTTGCTCTCATTTGGGCCCAGGTGTTATAAAGACCCCAAAATTGCCTGCCTCGGGCTCGATTCAGAAATCTCATACATCATTCATTCAATCTGCCAGCCAACAAATAATAACTGAGTTCCCATCGTGCATCCCAGGCACTGTCCAAGGCTTGAGAAGGATAAATAGATAAAACCCATTGGTTCTGCCTCTAGAAGCTCCCAGTCCAGTGAGGGAGGCAGGTGGCCAAATGGATATTTATAGCCCAGAGTGGTAAGTGCTGTGAAGAGGGAAGCTTAAGATGATGGGACCCCAGAGGAAGGGCAGGAAATGAAAACTGAGATGTTCTTATGGACATTTTCCCTGAAGAGGCCACATAAACTGTAACTTGAAGGATAAGTACGAATCTATCCCAAGGAGGAGCAGCAGTATGCCTCAGATGAGGTTCGAGAAGCTCACCATGAGCGAGTCAATGACTGCTGCGTTGTGGTCGGACCTGCAGAAGATGAAATTTGAAAGGTAGACAGAGACCAGATCATGCAGGACCTATTCATGCTAATCAGACAATTACTGACTGACCCGCTTAAGACTACATTTCAAGGGGGCAGGGGTTGAAACTTGTCTTAAGTGACACCATTTTGGGCCTGTGTTGTTGTTGTTGTTGTTGTTTTTAATTAATTAATTTATTTTTTTTAGTAATCTTCACATCCAACGTGGGGCTTGAACTCACGACCGCGAGATCTAGAGTCGCATGCTCCACCAACTGAGACAGTTGGTAGAGCCCTAGGGCCTGTGGTTTTTCTTTTTAACAAGTGCCCACCCATTACCAGTGCACAATAGGACAATAATTTAATAAGACAATAATCAGCATAATAGAGCAACAATACATTTCTCTTAAAGAGAGGCAAGACTTACACACGTGAAGCCATCTAGAGCAGAATGCACAATATGATGAAGTGGCAGAATGATGGGTCTGGCTGGTAAGTAGGAATTGAAAGAGAAGGTGAGAATAACACAGACTGGAATAGCCAGGAAGACTTTGGTGAGCCTGGAGCCACACTGTGGTGGGCTCTGAATGGCGGGCTCAGGGCACATTTCTCTGGGCACCATCTACATGACCACAGGCCCCGGCTACTCTGGGTTGGGGACCTTTCAAAGAGAAGTGGTAGGTAAGGTGGGACCCTTGCTGACATGGGTCTTTCACGATCTCCAAGAGGTGTCTATTCAATAGTGAAAGCCTCCGTTCTCACTCCCACTGGGCTGCTAAGGGATTAGGTCCCTGTTTTAATATTTAATCTGTTTCCTCATCTCCATTTTATGGGTTGGTTGAAAGTAAAAGCTGCAGTCACTTTCTTTTAACTAAAAGGTCGCTGGTTACAACCGGAATACCATATGCATTAAGTAAAGATAAGGTCCCAACCGTCTTGTTTCTAAATGAACAAATATGATAAAAGGTTACAGGCTGCTATTTATAAGCACTTTTCAGCAAATAACATGTTGCGGGTGTAAAGAGTCTTCATTCCCAGTAAATGAAAAGCCAGATGGGATAGGCTATTGTAAGGTTCTACCGGAGACTGCTTGCACTTGACCCTGCAGCACAGACTCTAGGGTTCCAATTCCAGGCTGTGGGGAGCGCTCTAGTCCACTGTAGATTTCTTTATCTGGAGAGGGCTCTGGTTTCTGGGTTCGGGTCATTTCATGTTGATTTTTGGGGGAGAGCTGGAAGGCAGCCACTCAACATGGCCCTGGCCATCTATTCGTTGATCAGTTCAAGCATGTAATATGATTTCAACATCAAGCAAGTGAAGATGGGGTGGAAGGGCCGCCAGTCAGCTGGGTCTCAGGCAGCAGGGTGGGTCTGGGATTAGCTCTCGCTACTCGGGCTGTGATTTATGCCACAAGCCGATTCAGTAAGCGATGGGAGGTTGGGATTCAAGTATCACCCAGAGAAGAGGAAAGCAGCGTTTCCTGACCAGTGGCGTGTGACACTGGCCAGGTTTATTACATTGTCCCAGGGGCTTTCCACACTTAAAGTGGGATTGCTGTCAACTTTATTCTTTTTTTAATTCTGTAAAAGTTGACAAGTTTCTCAAATGTAGAATGGGAGAATAAGATTTCAAGCCTTGAATTTCAATGTGTATTTTAATATGCACACCCCAGACCAAACACTATAAAGCATGTCTTTTTTAAAAGATTTCTTTGTTGACTAATTATTCCCTTTAATGCAATTAATTTAAAGTAAATTAAGAAGCATGCATCATTTGTGGAATGAGGAAAAGCAGGACATTGTTACAATAAAGTATTGTAGTACAATGAACAGTATATTGCAATCCTCAATCATGTGCTGATTTAAATATTTGTATTTAAAATCATGTCACTATTACATACTTCGCGTGGTAACATTCATCATTCCTTTTAGCCATCTAGATGCTTTGGGAACTCTATCTTTGCGAACTCTCCCATGTAGTGGGTCTGTGTTTTGAAAATAGAAGCCAAATTTTCCCAGCTTCTCTTAAAGCTAGGGTGCAGGCACGGGTCACAGGCTCCTCCCATTGGTGCTCCTGCGTGTGACTTCAATGTGGAAGACAATGTCATGAAGATGGGGCCATGAGCGGGATCCATTCAGGAGAGAGTACAGGGGTGGCAGAGACATCCAGCCTCCAGACCAAGTAGACACAGGGGTTTGGCAGAGTGTCCCTGCCCACCATTCGGCCTGTCCAGTGGCGGGGACAGAAGCTGCAAGGTAAGTTCTGGCTGCCCACACTCCAAGCTTGATTTCCTAGCTCTCTCTCCTTGAGATTATGCAAACGACCTCATATCCTAATGGCCTTCAAACATTTTAATTTATGTCCTTCCAAAATAAATTTAATGAAGCTGGTTTTCTAAAGTGCTCAGGTCATTACACGCTAGATGCATTTTAGGAACATTTTTTTCTACGTAAGTAAACATTCTGCTTTTAAGAGTGCAGGTTAATCTACCTCATGGAAATAAACAGCAAACAAAAAAGAAGGTTTTGAGCTACTGATAAGCGTGGTGCTTACAAAAGACATACTAACTCTTATTTTAAGTGCATTATTTACAGTTGAATTCACAATATATCTCCATCAGGTTCATCTAAATCCAATTCCTACATAATACAGATGACTGGCCCATCGGAGCAGTGGTTGATAAGGAATAGCAGGAGATTGCAAACAAGTGAAAACTGAATATGGGTCTATGATATCAGTAATCTTTTGGTCAAAATAAATAAAAATGTGTTTTCTACAAGTCTCAATGAGTGTTTAAGGAAATGTAGAGTGCCTCTACTTACTTTCAAGGTCCTTTCCCAACTTGAAGATTTAATGTTGACATGTGGGAAGTGAATGTGGGGCTTCTCATCTTCTCCTCTTGGAAATAATGTAAAGTACTCAACTAAGACGTGGGCAAACGCAGGTGACATTTTGTAGCATACTGGTGTTCTCCAACATACTTTTAATACATGCTGATTTCTTAATTCTAAGATGCATAGGAAGACAGGAGGAAGGAAGAGAGGACGGGAGGGAGGGAGGAAGGGAGGGAGGGAGGAAGGGAGGAAGGGTGGATTGGCTTGCCATGAGTTTGTCACCTGGATGAAAAGGCTCTGCTAAATTCAATAATTTGACCCTCTCTGCTTTGCTCTCACAGAGCTCTCCCATAGTAGTAATGCATTCTTTGAAAATAACCAGATGGAAAAGGCAAGATCATTAAACAAAACTTGCCGTCCTTCCCGCCACTTCATTCTATAACATATCTGAATTCAGGACATCCCCAAATATCTTGTTTCTACACTATGCCCTTATCACCCTCATCACAAATATGGATAAGAGAGAAAAAGTCACATAGCCCTAATGTAGGATGACTGTGTCTTGAATAAAGGAGGCTTCCTAAGTACAGTATGTTGAATTGTTGCTACCACTCTGGAGTTCATTTCACCCCGGTGCAATGCTCCAAATTCAGTTCAGGAAGGGTGCTAGTCACTCATTCAGTCATTCATTCATTTATTCATTCACTCATTCTGTTTCAATAAAATGGAAAATAGCAATTACAAACAGGGAGGCAGAAAAGGTAAGCCAGCGTGGCACCTTGACTTCAGATGCGCTGGAAGGCAGATTAATTTTAAGAAGCAGCACTTTTAGAAGTTAGAAAATTGGAAATTGATTATCTTAAAAGTCCAAGACATGGAACTTGTTCTCCAAAGCTGGAAACTGGTGATCCATGTATGGAATCTCAATCTGCAAGAATTGAACATAGCCCTATAAACATGGAGACTGGCACCCCATGGATAGAATCTGAATCTCCAAGTCTGGAACATGTCCTTACAAATGCGGGCTATGTCACTTTAGGTATGACACGTGGGATTTCAAGAATGGAAATTTGCTTCGCAAGAAAATTAAACCTTGCCCTATTGGCAGGACACTTGGTACTTCATATGCAAAATCTTAATCTAGAAGCTTGGAACCTGGCACTCTTTGTGTGGAAATCAATGTCTCATCATGAAAAATGACCTAAAAAGTATGGAGCCTGGAACTCCAGACATGGAAGTTGGTATATGAGTTATAGAGGGAGGTTCCACATGCATGGAACCTGAACACTGTGTATGAAATCTGAACTTTCTGGCATTGGTTTAGCCTTCCTATGTGTGAATTCTGCCTTTTCATGTATATGATCTGGTCCTCCAAACAAAACCTGACCTTGTAGACATAAAACTTGGCCCTTCCAGTAGGAAATCTGACTTTCTAGCCATGGAAAGTTTCTCCTGATGTGAATTCTTGTTTCTCAGGCATAGGATCTGTCTCTCTAGTTGTGGGATCTGGGCCTCTATGCGTAGAGGCCCGCTAGATATGGAATTAGATCTTCCAGCTTGACATGAGTATGAAATATCTCTCTCCAACCTAGGACCTTGGCCTGAGAGTGAAACTAGAACCTCATAAAATGTCATCTAGTCTACAAATGAGAAAATTCAGGCTTAATGTTAAGCGACTTTCCCAAGTTTTGGCAATTGGTTGTCATTGGATCCGCACCTTGAACCCAAGTCTCCAGATTGTTGTTCTGCTTACCTTGCTCTCTCTGCAGTGGTGTGGAAAGGAAAAGAGAACTAGACAAGAGTCAGAACACCCAACGTCAGCTGACAGCTTTGCCCTATCTGCTTCTGTGTCCTTGGAGATTGATCAAACATACTGAATTTTCCCGCCCTCCATTCCATGCGAAGATGGTCGCTGAGATTGGTTCCAGCCCTGACATTCTGTTCTCTGCCTCTATTTTGTGCTTCTGTCTATTAAGGGCCTTCTCCCCTTGTCTTCAAGCTGTGTGAGGCCCAATTAGTCTGGGGCAAACTGGGCCATCTGAGAAAGGAGCAACCCGAAGATTAGCTTTGATCCTACCCTGACCCCTCCTACCTCCCATGGTTTCCTCCATTATTTCAGCTGTTACCCAAGGAAGATATTTTTTTACTTTAAGTTTCCCATTCAACCCAGAAAATCAAATATCATTTTAGCAGATCTCGACTTTGGAAGTTAGCCTTGCAGCTGCCTGGGGTGCCTTACGATCCCTTCCTATTCAAAGGCCTGCCTTTTTCTCCATTTTATAGCCCTGGTCTTTCCTCTTCTGTTTCAGTAACAGGGCTTGGTTGCCAGGGGACTCAGCTCCGGTTGCTGCTTGGGTCTGTGCAGAGGAGAGTATTAGGGCCGGTAGACTAACCTAGGGCTGGAGGAAGTCTTTGGAACATCTCCTGTCCTTTTCCCCAAAGGCAACCACTTTGAACTCTTGGTCCTTCACATATTTGAAAAATAAATGTCTACTGCTTTGCGTAGGTTTTTCAGTTTTAGAGGTCTATTTTTAAATATTTTAATCCCAATGTGTTAACATACAGTGTTATATTCATTTCAGGTACAACATACAGTGATTCGGCAATTCCATATATTTCTCAGTGCTCAACAAGATAAGTGTATTCTTAGTCCCCATCACCTATTTCACCCATCCCCCCACCCTCCTCCCCTCTGATAAACATCTGTTTGTTCTCTATATTTAACAGCCTGGCTTTTGCGGGGGGGGGGGGGGGGGGTTGGTTTTGGTTTCTCTCTCTTTTTTTCTTTTCCCCTTTGTTCATTTGTTTTGTTTCTTAAATTCCACATATGAGTGTCTTTCTCTGACTGGCTTATTTTGCTTAGCATTAGACTCTCTAGCTCCATCCATGTTGTTGCAAATGGCAAGATTTCATTCTTTTTTATGGCTGAATAATACTTTATTGTATATATATGTCACATCTTCTTTATCCATTCATCTATCAGTGGACACTTGGGCTGCTTCCACAGTTTGGCTATTGTCAGTAATGCTGCAATAAACATAGGGATGCATGTATCCTTTTGAATTAGTGTTTTCTTTGGGTAAATACCCAGTAGTGTGATTACTGGATCATACGGTAATTCTATTTTTAATTTTTTGAGGAACCTCCGTACTTAGACACTATTTATTTCCTGCAGTGGTAGATGAGTCTTTCACACATTTACGCGTTCCCAGATTCTCTCTGCCATCTGCCATTCTGTTAGGTTTTTATGACCCTGAAATATTGTTGACCCCAGGACATGGAGTGTGCTCTGATTACATTTCTTCTCTAGTTTTTCTCCACCCTGAGTTTCTGCATTTTTTTCTTTTTCCTCATTCTATTTCTTTTATCCTCACCTCTCTTTTTTTTTCTACCCAAATCTTCATCATCTCACTTATTCTTTTTTTTTGTTATTTCCATTTTTTATTACTAAATATAATGCTGCTATGAACATTTGTGTATAAATTTTTACCCTAAAAATTTCAGTTTTCTTGGGTATATACCAACCAGTAGAATTGCTGGTCAGGTGGTAATTCTGTGTTAATACTTTGAGAGACCACCATATTGCTTTTATTTTTATTTTTTTTTATTTAATTTTTTAAAAAATTTTGTTATTCTTATATTATCCCCATACATTACATCATTAGTTTTAGATATAGTGTTCCATGATTCATTGTTTGTGCATAACACCCAGTGCTCCATGCAGAATGTGCCCTCCTCAATACCCATCACCAGGCTAACCCATCCTCCCACCACCCTCCCCTCTAGAACCCTCAGTTTGTTTTTCAGAGTCCATCGTCTCTCATGGTTCGTCTACCCCTCCGATTTCCCCCCCTTCATTCTTCCCCTCCTGCTACCTTCTTCTTCTTCTTCTTTTTTTTTTCTTAACATATATTGCATTATTTGTTTCAGAGGTACAGATCTGAGATTCAACAGTCTTGCACAACTCACAGCGCTTACCAGAGCACATGCCCTCCCCAGTGTCTATCACCCAGTCACCCCATCCCTCCCACCCCACCCCCCACTCCAGCAACCCTCAGTTTGTTTCCTGTGATTAAGAATTCCTCATATCAGTGAGGTCATATGATACATGTCTTTCTCTGTTTGACTTATTTCGCTCAACATAATACCCTCCAGTTCCATACACATCGTTGCAAATGACAAGATCTCATTCTTTTGATGGCTGCATAATATTCCTTTGTGTGTGTGTATATATATATATATCACATCTTCTTTATCCATTCATCTGTCGATGGACATCTTGGCTCTTTCCACAGTTTGGCTATTGTGGACATTGCTGCTATAAATATCGGGGTGTATGTACCCTTTTGGATCCCTACTTTTGTATCTTTGGGGTAAATACCCAGTAGTGCAATTGCTGGATCATATGGTAGCTCTATTTTCAACTTTTTGAGGAACCTCCATACTGTTTTCCAGAGTGGCTGCACCAGCTTGCATTCCCACCAACAGTGTAGGAGGGTTCCCCTATCTCCACATCCCTGCCAACATCTGTCATTTCCTGACTTGTTAATTTTAGCCATTCTGACTGGTGTGAGGTGGTATCTCATTGAGGTTTTGATACTTATTCTTTTTTTAAAGATTTATTTATTTATTTTAGAGAGAGAGAGACAGCACACAGGGGGAGGGGCAGAGGGAGAGAATCCTCAAGCAGACTCCCTGCTGAGCATAGAGCCCACCGCGGGGCTTGAGCTCATGGCCCAGAGATCATGACCTGAGCTGAAACCAAGGGTCTGCCGCTTAGCCACTGAGCCACGCAGGCACCCCAATCATCTCACCTATTCTACCTGACACCTTTCTTCCCAGAGATCTAGGCAGAGCCTCCTGTCAAAGCAACACTCCAACATGCTTACAAAACAGGCGTGCAGAGCTTACTGAGAGCCAGGGGATGCTTCAGTGGACTCATGAAGCCCTTAATGCATTTCTTTCAATCCCGTGTGTTGAGTGTCTGCTACGTGACAGGCACTGCTAATACAGAGACGAATAAAATATGGCCCTCGTGCCCAAGTAGTTACTCCATCTCTTTCCCTTGCCCGGCGTAGGGTCTCTCGTTCCCAGCACCTCGCCCAGCACCATCAGTAAATGTTTACTGAGTACCTCATTGAGACCCATCTTCACACATTTTACCCCAGTCCTGTCTTCCTCAGGCCCTGGACAAAGTGTCCCATACTGCGCCCTCTGGCACAAAGTCCTTCCTTACAGAGCTTTCCCCGAGGGAAGCAGTGTGCTGGGGGCCAGCAGCGCGGGCACCTGATCTCAGCTCGTGCTCCGCAAACCTACGGCAGGCCTGCCCTCCTCTGAGCCCGTCCTGCTCTTCTCTCCTTCCCTTGCATGCAGCTTAGGACAAGGTTAAGGTTTTGGCCACGGAAGGCTACCCGAGGCATATTGATTTACTTGTTAGAAGCATTATGTTCAGCTCATATGTATTCTGCAATTATTTTTGAGTGACGAAGCATATATGTACACATCAAGACATAGTCGCCTTCTCTTGCCCTGGGGGCGTGGGCACCTACTGACTCAGGACAGGCTTTTCCACAGATTGGCCATGTCGCTGCCCTCCCACCTCAGGTTTCTGGGTACCTGCCAGAACCATTTCATGCAACCCTCCATCTGGGCAATAGATGACAAGTCCCCACACAACGCCAAGGGCCACTGCAGATGGCCGTGCACCTGGGATCCCCGAGTCCCCGGGCCACGGTGCCTGGCTTTGAACTTCCCTGCTTGGCTGGCAGTCCTGGACCCTCCAGCTCATCTAGCAGGGAACTGTAAAGCTGGCCCCTCATCAGAACGGCCTCCAGCCCCAGTCCACACTGAGAAGAGGCAGAGGTGTGAAACCAATGTACGTAACCTAATACCTGGTGAATCAGCCCATGCGGGGCACAAAGGAGATGCAAGCCCAGCCACCTCGACTCCGTGTGATGGGCATTCACAGTCCCCCGCTCCACATAGCTCCAGCCCCACACGGTGTCCCCCACGCAGCCCTTCCAGAGCCTCAGCTGCCCGCCAGGGAGACCTTCTCGTGACTTCTCAGTGCCTGAATCTCTCACCCTCATGTATCTTTGGTGAAGGACCTGAGTCCAATGCTTCCAACCTCTATTCCACACAACAGTCATCAAAATATTTTAAAGATATATAAAAACACAATAATGTTACTCTCTCTCTCTCTCTCTCTCTCTCTCTCTCTCTCGGTGGCTTGCCATTGCACTTAGATTACGACCCTCGCTTGTCCCCGGGGCCTGGGAGGCCCTGCTCAGAGTGGCTAGCCGGCCCGCCCTGGCACTGTGTCTCCAGAAACGCTCCCGTCCGACAGTAGCGGGAATAGGCCAAGCCCTTTTCCAACCTGGGGCCTCCACACAAGCGGTTTCTGTGCCCTGGGGTGCTTTTCGCCCCACACCTGGCAGAGCCAGTTCCTAATTTTTCAAATTTCACCTGAAACGTCATCTTCGAGACATCCCCCACGACTTCTCTGTCCCAGACAGCTCCCCCTGCATCCCCTCGTTCTCTCTTCCACCTGCTCCCCGCTCTTCTTCTCCAGGGCTCTGGCCACGACTTTTCATTGGGCAGCGTTTTTGCTTGGCTAGTTTGTATTGCGCTTCCTTAAACAGGAAGCCCCTTGAGGGAGGGATGCTGTCTATCGTAGCCATCCAGCCTCTGACGCAGGGCAGCACACACAGTAGCTGCTGAACAAATAGCGTGTTAAATGTCAAATGAATAAATGCCGGGAAACGGATTCAGGTGAGAGCACTGCAGGGGGAGCAGGGCTTTCTCGCCCATTAGGATCACCTGGGGAGGTTTAAAAGTCCCCATGGCAGCTAGTTACATCAGAACACCTGGGGGTAAGAAGGTCTCGGGGTGAGACCCAGCACCAGCAGGTGGAGTCAGAGACTCCTTATATATAATATACATATATAATCCGCAGATGATTCCAATGGGTAGCTAAGAACCCAGTGTGTTAGAGCCGAGGTCTTATACATAGCAGGAGCGGCATCTGGGAACTTGTCAGAAATGCAAGTTCTCGGGCCTGACCCAGACCTACTGAATCAGAAGCTCTGGCGATGAGACCCAAGAACCCGCGTTAGTGGGCCCTCCAGGTAGTTTCAATTCAGGCTGATGTTTGACAGCCACTGAGTTAAGGAGTCGTACAGTCTCCCCTCTTCCCATCCGGTCTTCTCTTGTTGGCATCGACAGTAGGAAAGGGGGATGCTCTTTAGCAGGGCGGCCACCATCCCAGTTTGTGGGGTACTGTTCTGGTTTTAGTCCCACATCCCAGGAAACCCCTCAGTCCCAGCAATAGGGCAAGTGGCCCCCCCACCCCCACCTTCAACTCAGATACCAGATCCATCAGAGAAGTGGGATGCATTGTGACGAGTGCATTAGCAGGCTTTAAAATGTTCATTTGATCCAGCACCCCTGGGATGGCTCCCCTAAGTCCCGGGGGATAGACGTGCGGCCGTCAGATACGCCCGGTCACCACGGCTCCCACTCCAGATGTCGGCAGAAAGCAAACACGGCAGGGCCGTGCCCAGAGCCACCCCGCTGAGCGTTCTACTTGGATAATGTGCCTTTGTTTTCCAAAGGAGGGCACCAAGGCAGTTAAGAAACCATTCCTAGAGACCCACTGGCACCTTCCTAGACACATAAATGCTTTGGAAAAAGTGAAGACAGAACTTCCCATTCAGTTCTCTCACAGGCAACAAAACGACGATGTCACTCGCAGGTTGCAAAGCCCTCCTCTGAGAGCAGCGGAAACACATTTTTTTTTTTCTCTTCAAAATGTATTTACCTTCAAATTTTCCAGTTAGCTGGGTATGCTACAAGAAAGCCTTAAAATTTGGCTTCAGGTTAAAATCACAAACCTGGCTCATCATCTACTCCAGGCTTCCTCTCGAACCAATATTTACAAATGAGTTTAAAATCTAAATGTCCAAGGAAGTGAAAGAGAGGATCTCAAGCTTCCTTTTAACTCCAAGTTAAAAGGAAGTCTCTGACTCCAACTCCTGACCCTCAGCCCCCGGCCATCTCCTCTCCTTCCCTGGGGCCTGTCAGCTACACCAATGTCTATGGCTACCAGACTCTCCCCCTCAGATGCCCACCTTCTCAGGTAAAATTTTTCCCAGGCCCTTACTAGTGGATTCTTTGGAGAAGAATCCTTCTCCTGACAGCCAATATTACCTACTACTACCATCTTCCTTGTTTTGGAAATGCTGAGTGAACACTCTCCCAAGTGTCCTTACTTCGCTCTGCTGGGTAAACCCAACCTCAAAATCTACAGCCTTTGATTAGACCATCTCTTTCTTTTTTTTCCTCTTTCAAAAACCTAGAACTCTTTCTTCTTCTTTTTTTTTTAACCACTTTATTGAGCTACAACTGACATCCAAAAAGCTATACAGATTTTAAATATTCAGCTGAAAGAGTTTGGAAATAAGTATCCACCGAAGAAACCATCAGCACGCTCTATGCCATAAACATATCCATCTTCTCCAAAAGTTCCCTCCCACCCTTTTTATTATTATTATATATATTTTTGTGATAAGAACACTTCACTAAGACCTACCCTCTTGGCCAAAGTTGAGGTATCCAATACAGTCTTGTTAACTATGGTCTCTACACTGTACAGTAGATCTCTAGGACTCCTTCAGCTTGCATAGCTGAAACTCTGTACCCTTGACCACTTACCTCCCAATTCCTTTCCCCTGATAACGCCTTTTCTTTATAGTCTCAGGAAAGAGAGTCGGGAGGACTGTTGTATATTTACCTGGAGTGGTAAGTTTGCAAATTTTTATTTGCACATCTGTCATCCTGTCAGGAAAAAGCCTGCTGGACACATGTATCCCCTACGCACCCTCCATCCGAGAAATAGGAAGGAGCTGTCTCCATGGACAGGGTATGGGATGTCCTTCCTTTTCCCCCAGACACTCAGGTGCTTGTCTCAAGGGAAACTTGGTAAACTAATACTTACAGTTACTATGCTAAATTTTATCTATAGAGGTCTTCACCAAGTAGAATGGACTCAGAAGATAGGAACTAAATCTGCCTGAGTAAGTGAGGGAGGGCATCATGAAGGAGGTGACTTTTGAGCTGTGTTTTAAAGCATGGGCGGGAGTTCTTAGTGTTTTGCAATTCTCCTGTGTTAAGATTTATAGCCTTTCATGTTTACTGAAAATTCTGTACAACCCAACCTTTCAAACTTTATTTAATAAGTTATATGACCAAATTCTAGCTAGTGAGGGAATGACAAAAGGATGTAAGATAGGATCGCCACCTCTACCTCTGGTTTCAATACTGTACTTGGTTGGCACTCAGTAGGTCTTCAGTAGAGGCTGGTTGAGTAGAGGAATGCTTAGTGTGAGGGGAAGATTTGGTGTGGACATCGAAAGCAGGGCCGTGTTTGAACAGGCAGGAGGGGAGAGTGTATACTGTCCTACATGGTTTTGTCTCTCTGGTGGGCAAGTTTGTGTCACCAACTAAATCACAGACATCCTAGGGAGTGGACTTTGGTTTATGCATCTCTTAATCCAAAGGGCTCTAGATAATTTTTTAAAGATTTATTTATTTACTTGAGAGAGAGAGAAAGAAAGAACAAGAGTGGGAGGGGCAGAGGAAGAGGGACAGAGAAACTCAAGCAGACTCTGCACTGAGCACGGAGCCCACCATGGGGCTTGATCTCACGACCCTGAGATCACGACCTGAGCTGAAACCAAGAATTGGACGCTTAACCGACTGCGCCACCCAGGCGCCCTGGGGAACTTGGTATTTAGCAGTAGTTGGATTCAAAGGCAAGCTAGACTGTTATAAGCCTTTAATTGACAAATTACAAAAATATTAGTGGTGGGAAAGGATGACTCCTTTCAAATGTTCCCTAGTTTTCCTCTACCCAAACTATGTTTATTTGTGTGTGATCCCCATATTAGTGAAAAAAACATGTGCTCACTGATCTATGTGTGTAGATACAAAATGGACACTGTTATCCTCTGTATGGAGCATACAATTCTGCAGTTGAGCAGGACAGACAAAACAGACAAATATTATCATTTGAAGTATAACTTCAAGAACTCAAAAGCAAATTTTGGCAGGTTCATCTGGGCTCTTGTTCTGGAGGAGGAGAAAGGCCTCGAGCTATTATCAATAGCTATGATGATTAAGGTTCCCTGAAAAGGTCAGAATTTCCTAGAGTTTCTCACTCCTCTCATTACGTGGGCTTGCGTTGCTCAGGCTCATACAACAAAGCAGCTGCTTCTTGCTCACGTGCTGCACCTGTGATAGAACGGTTCTTGCTTTGCTACCAACAGGGCTGTTCTGTTCCTACTCTGTGTTCATCTTGTTTTGGTGATGCCAAACTGTAATGATGAACGTTCTGGAAGACCATTCCTCTGAGGTCATGTTCTTTAGAGTCAACCTAGACAAAGCACAAGTATGAACTGAGCAGGGGAGCTTTCAAAATTCATTGGCTCAGAATGTGCCAATCTGCCCTAAGAATAAGCAAGAATGAGGTGGGGTTCACAGAGCAGGATTAGGTACCTAGATAGGAACGAGTGAAAATGTTAGATGTGTTGGTACCTAGGGGAGAAACTACCAAGAGGACACAATGTATTCCAGTCTGTTTTGTGGGTCTAGGCTCATGTCCAGTGGGAATAAAATCTCTTCTTCTATAACTGTTTGACTCTGCCAAATCTCCCTACCCCAACCCTGGGTTCCCACTACCCCACCACTGGGGTGTCCAATGTTACCCCTTTGACTTAAGGCAATTATAGCCTAGGCATTCTCTTTGAATGTATGAGAGAAGTAATGCCTCATGGAAATGATTTTCAAATCTTTTTTTTTTTTTGGTCTTAACAGAAAACCCCTTTTGTTCCTAATAATAAAACCTGCTCTGGCTGAAACAGGGGAGGGGGCCTGAGCCTTCCCCTCAGGCTCAACTTTGCTGGGCTGGTCTCTTGAGACATTTGTGCAGAAGCCCGAGGCTGCTGGGAACACTGTTTAAAAAGCTCTGTTACCAACAAACCAACCATACAAACTCATTGGTGGGACAATTGGGGAAACTGGAATATGTACTGGGGATTAGGTGAAACAAAGGACTTACTGCTCGTTGTGTTGGGTGTGATACAGTATTATGGCTATGTGAGAAAGTAAATGGTATTATAGTTATGTGAGAAAAATGTCTTTATTTTTTAAGGATTCCTATTCCATGATGTCTGGGATTTGCATAAAGAAGAAGTAAATATGGGAACATGAAAATAATGTTACAACCAGGTGGTACTATCATAATATTCTTTCTGAAAAACGCAAAAGCAATGCTTTCGGCTGTGATAGGCATGGGCAACACAGAAGGAAGGAATAGGTGACCCACACAGTTCTCCTCTGAGGCCTCAGAAGCTGGTTGCAGAGCAGGGCACCGAGGCCATGGGGGGGGCGGTCTCCTGCATCTCCTCCAGCCAATCACCACCCGGAGTGTTGGCAGGACACCCCGAAACTCTCCTTAGGTAAAGGACGCACAACATTCGTTAACATTAGGTGCTGAGCTGGCCCCAAGCACATCCTCCTTGGCCGTTGGGCCCCTCCTGCCTGTCTCCTCTGAGTAGGCAGGAGCCCCTCTGTGCCCTGCTCTGCCCCGGCACCTGTGGCCTGACAGGAAAATGGAGCAGATCAACATGTGCCTTTTCTCTGTCTCCCGGGTATCCAGGGATCCTGGGAGAGCGGCTCTCGTTACCAGGAAGCTGCCAGAAGCCTGCTGGGACAAGACTGCCCTTTCCCTTCAGAGACCCACCTTCGACTGCCCACCAGCCGGAGCCGGAGCTGTTCGCGGTCCTCCTTGCTCTGCCCTCTGCCATCGTCAGCCTAGGAAGCCGAGCTGTAGAACCCGAGAAGGGACTTCTGAAATCAAGAAGTACAGCCTCCCAAGCAGAGCAGGAATCCCCTCAGACATCACTGATGGGGGCTGGGCGGGGGCGGGGGGTCACCTGGCTTCTGCTGAAATGTTTCCGTTTGAAATCCTTCCCACAAACATTCACAGAATGCTTCTCTGTGTCGGGCACAGCGCAGGACACTCATCAGGGTCAGAGGCCAGAATATCTCCCAGGGACAGTGAGAACTCGGGAGCAAACAACCACGAGACTACCCGCAACCCGGGACACTTAGATGCCCTGGCCTCCGACTGCAGACCTGCAGCTGGAGTGGATGCTGCCCTGGGCAGAGCTGGGGGCTGGCAGGTGACTGTGTTCCTTGGTGAGGATGCTGCTCGTCAATATTCTGCTCCTTAGCTTTGCAAAGTAGGAGCTCAGGTCGTGGGGGATACAGGCCTGTGCTAATCACACCTCCCAAGAAGCAGGCATGCTGGAAGGCCAATTTGCAAATGTGTAATGAATGAGCATGGCTGGCCAGTAACCAGAATATTCACATCTGCCTTCCGAGATACCCATTTCCCGAAATGGAATTTATAACCAGGACGTTGCTTGGTGAACACAGAATCAGCCCAAAGGAGGGGGGTGCCTGAGAAGGAGGATTTACTCAGGCTGTGGAGAGACAGAGGAAGAGCCCCACTCAGACCTCTCCACACCTAGAACACCTCAAGTGGACTCCTTTCACTATACGCTTCTTTCTTTCTTTTCTTTTCTTTTTTTTTTAAGATTTTATTTTATTTATTTGACAGAGAGAGAGAATGAGAGAGAGGGAACACAAGCAGGGGGAGTGGAAGAGGGAGAAGCAGGCTCCTCATGGAGCAGGGAGCCCAATGCAGGGCTCGATCCCAGGACCCTGGGATCATGACCTGAGCCAAAGGCAGACGCTTAACAACTGAGCCACCCAGACACCCCATGATACGCTTCCATTAGCCACATAACAGCATTTCGAAAGATTACAACTGTGTTCATGTCATTCGTGCTTTCCTGACGTTGTCTTGAGATTCTGGGGGAGGGTGGGCAACTTAATTCCCCCTGGGAAGCCCCCCTTCCACTTCTAGCATTGCCATTTTTTAATTTAAAAAATTAATCGCAGTAGAGTTGACATATCGCATATTAGTTTCAGTACGAGTATGAAGGAGCGAAGCAGGCTGGATGAAAGAATGCTTTCAATAGGAACTGCCGTATAAATATGCTTCTGAGCGCTCTTTGCTAAGAAAAAATAGCACAGATGTGAGGATCCATGGCAGCTGGTGCTCAGGGTGGTGAGGGGACAAAGGTGGGTCCTGGGGACTCTGGCAAACTGAAGAGAGTCTGTCCCTTCTCAAAATGACCACAGCTCAGGTCCCTCAGACGGTGGCCACATGGGAAGGGGGTCCTGAAATGGCCAGATCTGATTTTTTCCAAGAGAAGTTGGTAATCTGGATTTTTAGGTGAAATCACCTGATTTTTTAAGGCGGCAACCAGTTCATTTTTGCAAATGTTCCATGAGACAAACAAAACGTGCCAGGGCCAGATTCAGTCAGTCAGTTTGAAACCTCTGCCTTATATGGGTGATTACATGTTTTAGAAAATGCTGGCTTAAAAAAATAAAATAGGGAGCAAAAAACAGGCAGATTTTTGTTGTTTTTTAACTATAGAACTTAACAGAGCTAGGGCACCTGGGTGGCTCAGTCGGTTGAGCGTTTGCCTTCAACTCAGGTCTTGATTCCGGGGATCCTGGGATCGAGCCCTGCGTTGGGCTCCCTGCTCATCAGGGAGTCTGCTTCTCCTTCTGCCCCTCCCCACCTGCTCATGCTCTGTCTCTTTCTCAAATAAATAAATAAAATCTTTTTTTTAAAAAAAGGACTTAACAGGACCTTTTAGATATTGACAAGATAGATAAATACTGATAGATACTGATGGGTATTTGGATCTCCAACTCAGGCTCATTGCATGGTCTAAAATCAGTGTCTAAAGATGGCTGTGTCCATTTTCAGCTGCTCATTTGGCTTCATGTTAGCCTGTGGCTTTTCCTGACCTCTCCCCTGAGCCAAGGGGTGCATTTTTCTGAGGTCTCAGAGCCCGTGCACCCACGCAGACAGCATTGGAACTCACGATCAGAGACCGCCTGTCCCCACTCTGGAGGGATGTTCCCATTTCTTACCCAGCTCAATTTTCTAGATACTAGAACAATTCAGCTCTATCCAGAAGCTGCAATTTCTCTTCCTCGGTCAGTCTGACCTCCCGCAAGGACTGTCCTCATTCTTGCTCTCATCCCATGTTCATCATCCCATGTCAAATCTGCCTCAAAGCTCATCACTCCCAACCCCTCCCAAAGTACCTCCTGACTTCCTTCCACCCACCCTGCCTCCCTCGCTGGTTCTGATAACCTCACAGAAAGACTAAGCCCATACTTAGGGCCCGGCAAAACAGAAACCAAAAAGATAAAAGCGCAGCTCTAATGAATGTATCCAGAAAGAAGCTTTTTAAATGTCAACATCCATGTGAACCTTCAGTGTTGTTTTATTTTGAGTTATACTCAGAGAAGGCAGACCATCCATCCTCTTTTCAGGGCTTGGGGCCTCTGCTAGCATAAATGGAATAGTTTTTTTCGGACTGTTTTTATTTGTTTGTCGTCTACAGCTTTCCAGTGTCCAAAAGGAATTGGTGACCGCCTGCCATAAAAAAAAAAAAAAAAAGCCGCATCTATGACGGAGGCTGACATGTGGCACCTGCCCCTCCTCTGCAGTGCCCCTGTGCTCACCTCCAGCCAGGCATACTGCCAACACCTCCAACCAGACCTCCTGCCTCCAGCATCCCTCGCAAGGCCATCCTGGGCAACTGCTGCCAGAGTCATCTTTCGAAAACACACGGTGATTATACTTCCTTCCTGCTTTGGGGCCATTTCCACCTGCGTGGCAAGCTGCCTAAGACATAAACTACACTTCTTGTTATTTCCGATGTCCTGGTGACTCTCAGACTTCGGTGGGGAACTTATTTCAAATGCAACCGCCTAGTTATCCCCAGAGACTCTCAGAAGGACCAGGCTGAAGTCAGGAAGCCGCCTTGTATTTCCGGGAAGTACCCCCAGCACTTTGTGGTGCCTGGGGGTCTATAGACGACGAACTCAGAAGGGTTATCTTGTAAATCTGGTCAGGACCTGGTAGCAGCCGAACCACCTGATCCTCCGGATCTAGAGAAGATTGCCTGAACGCCGACCCCACACACTGTGTGACGTCCACAGGCCCTCGCTCAGTCCCGGTCACCCTGGCTCCAGTGTCGAGCCTGCTAAATGCTCATTTTGCATCTTGCAGTTTTTCCTTCAGCTCGGCCTCCACGGTGACCAGAATGAAATATGTTCAAACCAGGTGTGAATTTAGGTCTGACTCTGGGAAGGGGACATGGGTGAGAGACAGTGTGGGCGACATCTTATAGAGTGGCATGGCCTCTCAGGATGAGTTCTGTCACCTCACGTTCCCACAGTACCCTGCAGTCTGTCCCATGTGTGGCAGGCAGACGTCCTCTGCGGGGCAACTGCCAAGACCAGCTGCTGACTGGGACTCAGGCTCAGGATCTGCCCCCACGAAACTAATCTGGCCCATGACTTTGAACTTTCTGGCCCCTTGGCTCTGAGTTTTCAGAATCAGAGCTCTTTCTTGGGTTAGGTACTGTTTTTCAGATGGCCTGTTTTAAATATAAGTTCTCTCCCAAGAGGGGTAGTATTTAGCTTTAATAGCTCAGCATGGATCAGGATAGGGAAGAATTGTTCCACCAGAGAATCATGAAAGAGGCACTGCAGGTACCTAGAGCTCAACCAATGCAACCACCCCAGCTTACGTGAGAGGCAATTGAGGCCAGAGTAAAGAGGTGACCTCATCACAGGCTCTCGCCGAACCACTGATGGTAACAAGGGAAGAGTTGTGTTTCCCAGCTTTAGAGCCAATGATCTTTCCTGATCCATCTTTCCAGCAAGTGTTTGTTGAGCACCCACCATGTGCCAAGAACCATGGTAAGAGCTGGGGATACTATTATCGAGGATGAGTAGTAGACCCCTTGGTCATTTCACACTGCCTACCTGTACACATTAGCAATGTGACCGAGCTCCCCCCACCGCCCACCTACCGGTGGGTGCACACAATAGGGAAGTGTTGATGAGTGAGAAGATAAATGGAGAGGAGTGTCTCTAATGTGGGCTACTGTCTACCCATCCACCAACCCAACCTGGGCAGTAAAGCCGTGGGGTGGGGATCCCTGGGCTGCTGGGCATGGTGTTGGTACGCTGGGAATGTGGAGGGAGGGTGGGCAAGAAGGATAGGAAAAAGAAGTGCAGATCTCCAGAAACAGGCTTGTGAGGGTCCTGAGCACAACCCGCCCCTCCTTGCATGTAGGCTGAATCAGGTGGTGGGGCAGGTACATGGGCCTTCCTAAGGATGCATCTTGACACCTTCTCTGGGGCAGGGCAGGGGGGAGCACTGGAGGAGCAAATGGCACTTGGCAGTTGTCCCCCAACATCCCCCCCCTCTCGGGCTCAGCAGCTGTGCCCCTCCCTGCTTCTGTCCCCACCCCAGGGCCACTCTCTCTAGGGCTCCTAGCTTCAAGCACTCAAGCCTACTAAGTCAGCAGGGGACCAGCATTCCCAGAAACTTGGAAGCTATGTTGTGAACTTGATTCTTTGGGAGTCACTGCCATCATTTTATTAAATTCCAAGAAAACTTAATGGAGATCTGATCGCTACAATGAGCTTAAAAGAAAGACTAAAACTTTCTCATGGACTGATGATAACTAAGAGGAGCAGTTTCAATCATCCTGCAAAGGGAGTCAAGGGCAGTGCTATTTGAGCAGAATAGAGTCATCTCCTGTTCTAAGAAGCCATGCCAGAGAGCTAAGCACCCTTTGGAGACTCAATCCCAGCACCAGCGGCACCATCCGGCACTAACTTGGCTTCTCCTCCTTTGGAGCTGAGCTCTTCCTTGGAGCTGGGCATGGGGAGCACTCATGGGCACTGGATGCCCTCATCTGCACCTCTCACAGCCATGTGTTCAGTGGGATCTGGTCTGAGAGGTTCCCAAAGATGCTGCACACAGGTAACTGGAGCCTGGCCTCGTGGGGCTGTTGGAATTCTCAGTGGGATTACAGTCACTCCTTCCTCTACTCTCCAGAAAACCTGTCAAAAGGCAGATTATATACTATGCACATGATTATACTCCTCTTTCTACTTTTGTGAATATTTAAAATTTTCTACAATAAAGTTGGAAAAAAAATGAAGGAACATTAACCGGCAAGGATATTTCATTTACTCATTTGTGCCCATTAAATTGTGAATTCACATGTGACAAAAGTTTATTGAGCTTCTGTTATACACAAAGCACTGAGTTGGCCTTATTAGCTTCAGTGCTGAAACTTTTGCCTCACAGCAGTGGATCAGATCTCTGTGGATGAGCCCTGGGCATTTTACACTTTGTTCAGGAGATTCTCACATACAGACGGAGGGGAGAGCCACTGCCTGAGGGGGTAATGGGGAAAAGAGCAAGGAACACATGGGTGGGTTTGGGTCCTGACTCTCACCTCTGATATCCATGTGATGTTGAGAACCTCACTTGTGTCTTTGGCTTTCAGGTTGGACTTTCTTCTGGAAAATGAGAGAATGGAACTTGATAGTCTCTGAGGTCCTTTCCATCACTCCTCAGCCTCTTGGCCTGAACCAAAATATAAGTCCCTTTCAACTCCAACATTCTGTGACTGTACAAGCTATTTTATGGCAAGAGGAATGAGTAGAGACTTTCTGGGAGTCCCTGAAATCAACACTGATTAGTCTATCCTCCTGTCCTCTACATCCACCCCTTTTACTCATTGGCTCTCCATCAATCTTGGAGTTAAACCAACTTAACAGAAGACAGTGGAAACAACAAGGCCTGCTCCCAGCTGTAAAAGATGCATTAGTCCCAGTAATGGCCCATCTTCCCCAGACCATTTCCTCCATCTAGACTTTTATGGGACTGTGAATCTAGGGTTACCCAGGCAGGCAGAAAGGCCAGTGCCTGATGGATAATGAGTATGACAAAAGGGTACTATATGCTCACCTACCAAAGGGAAGGCCAATAGGTAATGCTTAAAACCCAAAACTGAAGAAGTAGCAGTGTATGTTCGTTATTTAGAAATACAGAGGTTGATAGCAAATAAATCTAATAATGAGTTTTAAAAGGTGGCCTCTGTCAAGAAATACCACAAATCAAGTGAAAAGATCAATGACAAAACAAGAAAAAATATTTGAAATTTAAATATCAGACAAAGGTTCATTACCAAAGTATATAAAGTTTCCAAAAGAGAAAATGAAAAGACCAACAATCACAGAAAAATTCACTAGAGATATCAATAATCATTAGAAAAAGAAGTAAGAATGGCTCTTGACAGGGACACCTGGGTGGCTCAGTCAGTTGAGCATCTAACTCTTGATTTTGGTGCAGGTCATGATCTCAGAGTTGTGAGACTGAGGCCTGCTCCAGGGCTCTGTGCTCAATGGGAAGTCTGCTTCTCTCCGTCTTCCTCTGCCTTTTCCCCCTGCTTGCACATGCGCACGCTCTCTCTCTCTCTCTCCCTTTCTAAAATAAAATAAATAAATCTTAAAAAAGAAAAGAGTAGCTCTTGACATTAAGATGCTTAACCTCACTCATAATAAAAGGCACACAAATTAAAACTATACTGAGATACTATTTTTATCTTATCAGATTGGCACAAATCCAAAATTTAAGAACACACTGTTGGCAAAACTATGGGGAAATGGGTACCCTCATACATTCCTAGTGGAAATGCAATTGGTCCAGTCCCTAGAGAGGAGAATTTGGCAATATATAGTAAAACTACTAATGCAGATACCCTTTAACCCAGCAATCTCATTTCTGGAAGCCTACCACAAAGATATACTGGCAAAGTGTAGAAGGAAATATATACAAGGCAATTTATTGAAGCATTACTTGTAATATCAAGACTGGATACAACCAAAATCCCCACCAAAGGGGACTGGATGAATAAAGTATGGTAAGTCCACAAATTGGAGTGACAAGCAACTGCAAAAGGGAAAGAGAAACAACTATGTTCTCCTATGAAGTTCTGTTCTCTGTACTTTTGTATATAGTTAAAAATTTTTTAATAAAAAAACTTTAAAAATAGAAGAAAGTTACTACCTCTAGGGAGTTAAAAAATAGAACAGTTTTGGGGGGGTTGTTTTTCTTTCATAATTGCTGTAGAATCATTTGGCTTTTTATACTATGTACATGTAAAAATAAGTATATTTAAAAATTAAAAGTGCAGAAGACCACCATAAATACACTACTTAATGGTGAAATTTTAGAAGCAGTCTCATTAAAGTCAGAAATATCAATGACGCCTGCTCTTCAAATTTGTGGTAGAGTCTTAGCCATCACAATAAGGCAAGAAAAAGAAATGGACTGGGAATAAAAGACAAAGAAAGATCATTATTTGCAGACAATATTAAATGCACAGATAATCCAAAATAATTTACTAATAAGAGTGTGTAGCAAAATTGCTGAATATAAGAGCAAGACACAAAAATCAATATTGTTCCCATATGCTGGCCATAACTAACCAGAAAATGTGATAAAACAAAATTCTGTATATAATGGCAACAGAAACTGTTAGGTATAGAGAAAGGACTCTATCAAAAGATGGGACATTTATGAAGAAAATTATAAAACATTATTGAAGGACATAAGAGTAGATCTGATTAAAATCATAAACATGAATTTTCCCCAAATTATTCTCTAAACTCAATGCTTCCAGCCAAAAGCTTAACAGAATTTTTTGCGGAACTAGACAAACTGATATCAATTTCACTATTTTAAAACTGTGAAAAACATTTTGAAAATAAGAAAAAGAGGAAGGCTTGTTTTTACCATATATTAAGGTTTATTATAAAGCCTTACTACCTAAAATAGTGAAATATTAGAGCAGGGATAGAAAATAAACTAATGGCACAGAACAGAGATCCCAGAGATAGGCTCATACGTATTATGAACTTGATATATTTATTATACAGGTGACAGTTGAGAAATGATGTACTACTCAATAAATGAAGAAATTGGTTTGCCATGTAGGGAAAAAAATGAAGTTAGGTTCTTACCTGACACATACACAAAAATGAATTCCAGGTGGATTAAAGATGTAAATATGAAAAACAAATGTTAAACATGTTAGAAAGAAATATAGAGGAGATATCTCTGTTCTCAAGATAGGGAACACAAAACAGAAAAGCAGAAACGATTAAAGAAAGTATTGATAACATTAAAATTTAAATTTTCGGTATCACAAATGACCCCATAAACAAAGTTAAAAGTGGCAGATAGAAGAAAATATCTGCGACATATCAGAACACATAAAAGTTCATATCAGAATGTATAAAGAAATTCTACAAATCAGTAAGAAAAATGACCTAATCAAAAATTATGCAGAGGATATGAACAATCCACAGAAGAGGAAACCCAAACAACAAATAAATATATGGAAAATACCCCCAATAACTAGGGATGAGAGAAAGAATAAAAGCAAAATGAGATTCTGTTTCACACCAATCAGACTGGTGAAAATTAAAAAGTCTGACCATGAGGATGTCAGGAAAGTCATGTGCAGCCAGTGGGAGAATAAATCAATACAATGAATTTAGAGATAAAAGTTAGGATATGGTCCTACCTAATTGAAAATTCATACATTGTATAACCCAAGAATACCAACACCCAGCATATACTTCTGGATGTACACCCCAGAAAATTTTCACACATGAACATGAACACAAGGAGGCATACATAAGAATATTCATTGTAGCATTTAAAAAAATAACAAAAAAAAAAGAGAGAGAGAGAGAGCTGAAACTAAACTCAATGATAAATATAGGGTTCAGGATAAATAAAATGTGTTATATTCACATGTTTGAATACCATGCAGTAATTACACTGAATGAACTAGATCTATCCTTTGTATGATCATAGACAGATCTCAAAGATTACCTAGAATTTAAAAAGTGCGTTATGGTATCATTTATGTAATACACAATGTTTTAAAAATGTGTAAATATACATAATTTTAATGACTATATCAAGGAATAAATGGGAACGAGAAAATGGAGACCAGGTAGACAGTCCTTTATAGAAATTTTGCTGTGAACGGGAAGAGATGGCTATAGCTAGAGGTGGGGTATAGTGTCTGAGGAGGGTTATGACTTCTTTTTAATGGACAACACTAGACTTTGTTTGCCTGTGGATGGGAATGAACCAGTAGAGAGACTTAAAATTATCATTCATAGAGAGCAAAATCCTCGAGAAGGTGGAGCCTGGGCTGAAGTGCGGAAGAGGATGCTACAGTATTTTGGGGGAGAGATGGTGTTTGAACTTGGCAGTGGGATGAAGTGGAGAGGAATGTGTAGGTGTTTAGGAGGTAATCTCTTCAAGAGATGATGTTAATTGCGTGGGTGGATGGATGACACTGTAAAGGGGCATCTGGTTTGATTCAAGGGAGAGACAAGAGGACCTCTGATCAATGATGGACCCTGTGCTTCCTGAGGGTGGAGGACTATGCTGTTGTCACTCCTAAAGAACTTTCGATCTGTTCCAGAGAGAATCCCAATAACCCACCTCGTGTATTTATCTGTCCCTGAGCACCAGTGCCTCTCACATACTGGGCGTTAGTAAGGTCCCCTCTCGGAAAGGCACACCGCTCGGGTTAGTCCAGCGTCTCCTGCATACTGGTTCTGTGATCTTCTAGAGCAAGTCACACCACTTCTCTGGGCCTGTTTTCTATCCCCACAGGGTGGTTAACCGCCTTTGCCATTTGGCCCATGAAACACTGTGGGGAGGTGGCAGGTTAAGACTTCTGGGGACACACATAGTGGAATTCCTCCCGTGGGCCGCTCCCACCCAGAGCCCCAGGGCTTCCAGGTCCAGCCCCTTCCACCCGGGGCCTCTGTCCTATCTCCACCATCGCTCCCTCTCCACACGGGTCCTCGCTTTTTCTTCCTGCCTTATGACTCCAAGTCTCCCACCAGACTCTCACCTTCCTGCCTTATGACTCCAAGTCTCCCACCAGTGGCTGTGGTCAGACTTCGCAGCCAAGGGCTTGAGGGCTCCGTGTAGGGGGGCTCCACGTCGCCCACCTGGCCACCCCGGCAGACTCTGGACCCTTTGCTGGCTAACAGGAAGCCCGGGGCAGGGGACACCCCCAACAGTGCTGCTGGCCTTAGGGGCCCCGCCTCCGGGAGTGACCACACCCTATTCCCTGCGTGTGCACCTGTCTTGGGAGACGGTCCAAGGGCTCCTGGGTGCGAGCATAGATGAAGTCATCTGTCTGCGGGTCCGGGGGTCTGGCAGGCCTGTGAGCGCTTGCCTGCGTCTTCCGCTTCTCTGGGTCTCTGTCGCTGCTCCGCTGCCTCGCCGTCCCTTCTCTCTCCACCGCCCCCCTCCGTCCCTCCCCAGCCTCTCGGTCCTCCTGCGGGCTGAGCGCGGGGGAGCCTCACTCCGCCCTCCTCTGCAGGAGCCAACCGGCGCGCCCAGGGGCCGCTGGGCTCCCGCTGCAAGCCCATAAAACCCGCTCGGCTCCAGCCGCTGCGCTCCCCGCCCGGCTGGTCAGGGCTCCGGGCCGCGCGGGCTTCGCTGGGGCTTCCAGCCCAGCCGGCGTTGCCGATGGCCCCGACCTCGCCTCCAAGCAGGCTTAGGGACATTCGCTTTCTGCTTCCAGAAGAGTTGAGAAAGTGAATTTGGGGTGGATTGGGAAGTGGTGGCAGCTCCCCAGGCTTCCTTCCCTTCCAGAAGCCTCACCCTGCGCAGCCTCAAACATTCTTCTTCTCCTGACACCCTGTCCCCCTCCCTGAGCCCTCTTTCTCTTCGGGCCTAAGCTTCCCTCCCCATTGTGCGATCAGTGTCTTCTCCTTCCTTATCTCTTTCTCTCTCCTCCTCTCTATTTCTCCCTATTTTCACTTTCTCCCTGTCACCCCCCACTTCTCCTTTCTCGCCATCTGAAAACTTCCCACTCCATTCCAGCCAACAAACCTCTCCACTTGCCCCCACACTGTCCGTCCCTCTCTCTCCCTCCTCCCCTTCCCTCCCAGCAAAGTCAGCCATGGATTCTGGGCCTGCCTGGGCTGCCAACCCCACTCCCTGGGGCACCTTGTCTGCCCCCAATGCTACCACACCCTGGCTGGGCCGGGATGAGGAGCTGGCCAAGGTGGAGATCGTTGTCCTGGCCACGGTCCTGGTGCTGGCGACAGGGGGCAATCTGACTGTGCTGCTGACCCTGGGACAACCAAACCGCAAGCGCTCCCGCATGCACCTGTTCGTTCTGCACCTAGCCCTGACCGACCTGGGCGTGGCGCTGTTCCAGGTGCTGCCCCAGCTGCTGTGGGACATCACCTACCGCTTCCAGGGCCCTGACCTCCTCTGCCGGGCCGTCAAGTACCTGCAGGTGCTCAGCATGTTCGCCTCCACCTACATGCTGCTGGCCATGACGCTGGACCGCTACCTGGCTGTTTGTCGCCCCCTGCGCAGCCTCCAGCAGCCCAGCCAGTCCACCTACCCGCTCATCGCTGCTCCCTGGCTGCTGGCTGCCATCCTCAGCCTGCCTCAAGTCTTCATCTTTTCTTTGCGGGAGGTGATCCAGGGCACTGGGGTGCTGGACTGCTGGGCAGACTTCCGCGTCCCTTGGGGGCCTCGGGTCTATATCACCTGGACCACCCTGGCCATCTTTGTCCTGCCCGTGGCCATGCTCACAGCCTGCTATAGCCTCATCTACCACGAGATCTGTAAGAACCTGAAAGTCAAGACACAGGCCGGGAAGGTGGAAGGAAGGGGCTGCAGGACTTGGGACAGGAACTCGCCTCCTGGCCCAGCTGCAGCCACACTGGGGCTGCCTTCCCGAGTCAGCAGCATCAGCACCATCTCCAGGGCCAAGATCCAAACCGTGAAAATGACTTTTGTCATTGTGCTGGCCTACATCGCCTGCTGGGCACCCTTCTTCAGCGTCCAGATGTGGTCTGTGTGGGACAAGAATGCCCCTGATGAAGGCAAGTGTGTGTCTGTAGGGGAGGGGAGTGGAAAAGAGCAGGGAAGGAAGAACAGCAAGCTTAGGACAGGGTTCTAAAGCGTCCCAGGGCCTGGCCGGTAACAGATGAGCGAAGGAATTATGAAAGGTGGTGCCTGTCTCCCCCGCAAAGGGGCAGCTACAACTCCCACCCAGCTTACGGATGCCATGAGTACCTTTTATGTAAAATTTCCATCGTTTAAATTTGAGGCACTTAATTTAAACACTTAAAAATATTATGTGGCCTTAGTGAAATATGACTGTCCCCTGTGGAGACGGATTTATCATCAGCAAGGGCCTCTCTGAGCAAGGAGGGCAGGAACAACGTGTTACCTTACAAGACAATGTGCTCTCTCAGAAAACTGGAAGCCCTTGGAGGCCCTTCTAGCGGCTGAGGCCATTACTTTAAACCTACTTTCCAGTACACCCAGTTCCTCTCCATAGCACGCTGGCTTCCTGGCCTCTTGTCCCTGAGTCTCTGGTTGGAGCCTGTCTCCTTGCCCTTGCTCCCGCTCCGAAGGTCAGCTGAGCTCCTGCCGGGATGCAGTGCCCTCAAGGGCTGAGAGGTGGAGCCTCTGCAGACCGTGGTGGTGCTCGGGCCACATTTCCAGCCCCTGCACCGGGCCTGGCTCCGAGGGGGCCCAATCAAACAGATGTTTCCCAGGCGAAGGCTCTCATGGAACGCCTCAGCCCCTGGCCTAATCTAGGGAGCGGGTAGGGTGAACACCACCCCCTTAGCCAGAGCAACTTCCCACATCTTCCACAGCTCCCTGGTATTGAGAACTGGGGAGCAGGCCAGAATGTGGGAAAAATGAAGGAGACTCTGTTTGTTGCTGGGATGGGTCCCTCCTCCACCTATAGGTACTCCCCCGTGCCCCCACCTCTCTGCCCTCCATGGGTCAGTCCAGGCCCAGATGCCTTCAGCGTCTCACCACTGTGCTTCATGTCTTCGCTCAAACGTTCTGACCCCGCGTCTTCCCTTTGCTTGGGCTATGAGTAGCCGCACCCACGAGCGCATCTATGGGTGAGGTGCACAAGGAACCAGAGAATCTGAAGATTTCACAGTGCTTTACAGAGTAGGCACTTAAGCTTTGCCTTTGAGTTTGTTGGCTGAAACTGCACAAGGGTGCAGGATGGCTATCTTAGAGTCGGTGGACCCGGCTTCCCGTCTGTGCCATAACCCCTAAGATTCCTTAGAGCTTTGACCTTGCTTTCAGTAGTTCCACAGCCTCTGCTGAAGGTACCACAATGTGCAACCTGTGCCAGGCCGGAACATGGGGCATCCTGCAGGAGGTCAGAGTCCGCCCTGGAAGCTGTCCTACGGGCCTATGGAGCTCCATGTAATCTTCAGAAAGAATCTTGTGTCTGGAAGACATTTTATCAGTCTGCACTCTCCTATTTTGACTGCACAAGAGAGAAATTAGTTTTTCCCTGCAGGATGGTGCATTCCCTGGGTATAATCTCTGAGGACACAGAACAAGTATTCATCTGGAAGGGGACGCTTGGGTGCCCTGTTCCCAGTGGCTGCCCCCCCGTGCAGTCGGAGCTGATGCCATGGTATGTGCAAGGCGGTCAGGCTGATTGCCCTCCCAGGCCCCCAGCAATGGCCTGGCACTGTCAGCGCTCACATGCTCAACGCCTGAGTGACAGGATGAGTGGCACTGCCCCGGAGGCATGAAGGAGGACAGAATCCAGAGGACCGGGTGTACCCGTATCTATGACATAAATGAGGATGGGGCTCAAAGGGGCCTGAACTTGGCCTAGACTCATAGTTATTTTCCCTGCATGACAATAGAAGTGTCTCATTCTAGATCTCCATCCGTTAGGGGATTCAAGGTCTAGGTTTTGGAACAAAGACACCATGTCCTCTTTGGGCTGGTCCTGTCCCTGACTATGTTTACACCTCGAAAGTCAGCTTGGAGCAAACCTCAGCTCCTACCCTGACCCTATAGTCACAGACAAAACCCACAGACAAGTCCCAGCTGTGCTCCTTTCTAATTATAGAACCCAAGTGAGTCCTTTCTCCTCTCTGGGAACTCAGTTTCCCCCTCTTCTCAGTGGGGTCTTGGACTCTCTCCCAGGTCCCATCCAGCTCTGTAATTCTAAGGCTTCTTGTGTTTATCCTTCTACAGATTCAACCAACGTGGCTTTCACCATCTCCATGCTCTTGGGCAACCTCAGCAGCTGTTGCAACCCCTGGGTCTACATGGGCTTCAACAGCCACCTGCGGCCGCGGCCCCTGCGCCGCCTGGCCTGCTGCGGGGGACCCCGGCCCCGCAAGCAGCTCTCCAGCGACAGCCCCTCCAGCCGCCGCACCACGCTGCTGACCCGCTCCAGCGGCCTGCCCACCCTCACGCTCAGCCCCAGACTCAGTGGGGGCCCTGGGCCCGAAGGCTCACCGAAGGACTCAGCGCAGGTGGACGGTGAAGCCTCCACTGAGACCATCGCTTTTTAGGGAACACTCACCCGCGGGGCTAGCGGAGGATCTCTGCTCATCTCAGCACCGGGTGTAAAAGGGCCAGGGTTGGAGTTGGGGGGAGCCCACTTTGAGGCAGGGCGAGGGGGCCAGAATGGCCCACTACCCTTGGTGTTACAGGTGCCTCTGGTGTGTGGGCGGACCCTCGTTTGCTCCCAATCTCACACCCTGGGAATCAGAGAGTCAAAGCATCGGCTTCCCTGATCCTGCGCCTTCACAGCGTGCCTGGGAGCCCACCCATGTGGTGGGTATGGTGCCCCATGTCTCAGGCAGGCCTAGGCTGGCTCTGTCTGGGGGTCCGCAGGTGGCAGGGACTCGGGCTGGTCTCCCGCCTTGACTGTTTGTCCCCATCCTACTCTGACTAGCACACGCAGCGCAACCAGGAGCGGGGAGAAGTGAAAACTTGTGAGAAGGAGCCTATTTCTCTATCTAGATCCTAGATTTGTTTGTCTTGTGCAGGGGGCTCCTTTCATGAAGGAAACTGAAGGGGGGCTGGGTGGCGCAGGTCCAGCAGCTTTGCCCGCTGCGCCCGCCTGTCTGCTGAAGCAGGGGCAGGACTTAGTACAGCACCTGCTACTAGTAAAAATTCCACAAATGCTAGTTTTTCTTCTTCCATATCAACCACTTTTATAGGATGGGTGACAGGGCAAAGTAGGCCCTCAGTGGTGTGACCCACTGGGAGGGGGAATGTGAGGGGGGGAGGAAAGAAGGTGAAAATGATCACAATAAGATTAAGACTGGACGAAGCCTCTGAGGCAGCCCACGTTGGTGGCTCTCTTTCCTCCCCCAAGGGATCCACACTGTGCCTTCCTCTGGGACGGCCCAGAGGAGACGTCCTTGTAGAAAGTGTGGCTGGATCATGGCTCTGGATTTCCTTGAGGCTTTTCATAGCTTCCCTACGAGCCATGCATGCTGTGAGGAGGTCAGGAGCCCAGGATTTGAGACTCAGCTCTGCCTTCAGGTGCAAGTATGACCTTGGGCAGGTCCTTTCCCTTCTCTGGGCCTCCGGCTTCTCACCTGTTAGGACAGAGATAATCCATAAGGTCTTTCCCAGCTCTACCCTGTCATGACTTTGCAAGACTGGGCATGGGGTTACAGTAGAGCCTTTTCTAACCAATAGGCTCTAGAAGAATTGTTGGATTTTCATGACAATGACATTTATACCCTTTGACTCAATTCTGGTGACTGTGGGTCCCGCCATGGCCATACTGTCTACTTTTGCCCTCAATTCTGTGATGCTGAAACCGGGAGATGCAGCCGAGCTGGTAGACTCTGGGGCTTTGCCCTGTTCCTCCTCATTATCTCCAGTGGGATTTAGATCACGGGGTGGTTCCCCCCCCCCCCCCACCAGTTCCAGTTCTAATCTAAGAGATTGCCTTGATGGTGGAAAGAGCATCAGCTGAAAAGTCAGGAGAACCGGGTCTTGGTTCTGCCACCACTGATGACCAACATGGGGAGAATGCTGGCTAATCCTTCATCTCTGTTATGAGGGTCAAATAGGTCCATGGATGTGAAAGAGGTTGGTAGACCCAGGAGCTCTCTACTAGTGGAAGGGGCTGCTAATCTAATTAAGAGCCCCCGAGAGCAGCTCCAGGGAATAGGTTCTCTGCCCTCTACTCCTAGGGAACTGCAGGAAATGGCTGTAAGTTTGAGCTTTAAGAGGTCACTCAGCTCTGAGAAGTTCCTTTGGGTTCCTTAAAAGAACCTAAACTGACTGTTGTGAGTGAGCAAAGTGTCCCTAGCCTTCAGTGCTAAAGAACCAGGGAATGGGACACAGACCCTAATGGGACCAAGGCTCAAGGCAGATGTGAGGGCCCATGGTCTGTCTTCACTGCGTCTGTTGCCCATGTCAGTCCCTGACATCCAACCACTTCTTCCTCGTCCATCCATCCTGGTGGAGCTGGGCTTAGGAGCCTCCCATGCCAGCATGAGCTGCTGAAGTTTCTCCTGCTCTGCGTATATAAGCCAAACCGCCCCTCCCCTTCACACCACAGGTCTTGTCCCTCGTGCCCAAGTCAGTACTGGGCGAACCGTTGCTCATCGTGATAACTGGGAGGTAGAAGGGACACCAGCTTTGTACTCCAAAGACCCGGGTTTGAGTCCTGCTTTTGTCCCTCTTCTATCTGATCTTGGGCAAGTCCTCTAATCCCTCTAAGCAATGGTTTCCTCCTTAAATAGGAACAATAATGCCCACCTTGTTGGGGGGGTGTAGTGGGCTGTAAGACCGTAGACCATAGAACACTCTACAGGGAAGATCATGATGGCCCGGCTCCAGATTGCATCTGGTGAGTAACCTCCTATGGGAAGCATGAAGGAAGGTCTCTTGTCTGGGGGGGTTAATCTCACTTCTGACAGCTAACCCCAGGAGAAATGGAACTGGCTGTTTCTTGGCTGGGCACTTTTGTGAAATGTTTATGCCATCCTGTGGACTCTATAGAATACAGTACTTCAGTCCCTTAGACCCCACATGAGAGCAGGGGGGTAGGGGGTGGGCAGGGCCGAGAACGGCAGAAGGTGAATGGTTGACTATGGAGATTTCTCAGAATGGTTTTTTATGTTTGGTATAGGCCAGTAAGTTTCCAGATATCTGTGTCTGTGTTTTGTATGTAAATAGGTCTTTTATTTATCAAGGGGCTCTAGACTAAGCCCAGGCTGCAGCAGCTCGGTCCTGGGTCAGGCATCCAGAGATGGGGTTAAAACTGACCAATAAAACTCCTTAATAAATTTCTGGCCATGTTTGCTTCCTAGGAGCAGGGACAACGGGATATTCGATCTGAAATACGATTTGCTCCCCTTGAGTGGGGTAGTGATGGGGAAGAGAGTTTGAGGGGGTGGGGAGCGACCTTCACCCATTTAAGAGGGAAACAAGAGTGTCCTGGGATTTGCCCTGGAGTCACAAGGTGGCAGTATGGAGCTGAAAGTGAGTCTAAAGCGACCTGACTGACCTCCCAGGGAAGGCTGGGAAAGTCACTCAGCGTCTCAGCTCTAATACCTACTACCTTTCCCTACAGTTCTGGAGTCTTGGCTCCTCCATTTGACCCAGTTCTCCAGAAATAACCTGGACACATGCTTCTTTCTCTCTAAGCTCATGGAGGATGTATTTGTCAAGAAAGGGCAAAGAACAAGGGCAAGGTGAGGGACTGAGTGTAGAAATTTTTGCCTGAAAAGATGAGTGTTTGAGAGAGCGAGTGGGACCTCAAAAACACTGATGAGCTGGAGTTATTATAATGTGTTCAGTTTAGAGGCCGGGGCTTGGAGTAGGAGGCCTTTTGAGAGCCCCTCTGAGCCCAGAAGTGTGTCCTGATCCCGGGAGCAAAAAGCCCACTCATGGTGGGCATAAAACACCTCCTTACCCTAACGGGTCTTGTTGGCCAATAATCGAGCACCACTCACGGAGTTCTGTTGCGGTTCCAGTGGGCACTTGGATGCTGGCTCCTTTAGACCAAGACTCCGTTGGCCACAGGTCACATTTATTCTGGTCCACCATAGAGTCCCAGTTCCTTACTGGCACGTAATCAACCATCTACTTGTCACCAGTAGCAAACCAGTTTCTCTGTATCTTGTAAGATAAATCTGAAGAGATTTTTATCCAGTCCACACTCACGGGGGAATCCAGAGTGGGGCAGCATGGCCATTCCCTGGATGTTCCGATGGCGTACAACGTGGGAGAAAGTGACTTCATTTTGCTGAACACTGAGCTCCTCAAAAGGTGATTATTCATACAGGAGACCATTCATACAGATTTCCACAGCTGACCTTCCAAGTTCATGGAGGTAAAAAGGACGTTGTATTTCTAGCAACATGGTTAGCAATGAATTTGAGGATCACTTCAAATTATTAGCTGGCCTCAGTCATCAGTTGGCCCAAACTCCTTAGGACATGAAATCAGCCCTCCTCTTCCCTTGTCAGGGCATCTGCAGAAGTCAGCTGCACCATCGACAGTCAGCCCAATCTCTGTTAGTCACTGGGCAGAGTCTCACATTCAATTCTATTTAGAGATAGCATCCTCCAAGAATGGATGAACAGTGGGGCCAGGGGCTAATTTTATAACCTCCGGGATATATTTGTTTGCTACAAATATCATACCTTGGAAACCAATCATAGCGGAGTTCATTAGAGACCTTAATCAGATGGTCAGTGGCGTTCAGATCTCTGTGCTTGCCGACCTCAACTCCCCGCTCCAGGGGGCCCAGGCCTGGACTCCTGTGGTTCAGGACGGGTCAGTCCCTGGAGCATTTATGGAGAGCCTGCATCGGGTAGGCCTGCTCCCTTTCCTTCTGCCTCTTCTCCCATCAATCAATTTTTCAGCCTTCTTTCTAAACTGAGATCAGAAATCACCCTTCTCTGGGATGTTTTCACTGATGACATCTGACCTCAATAGTCCATACCCAATCTGCCCAAACATTTATAGGGTCTGCTTTCCTTGTTTTGTGTTAATTCCCTTTTGTCACATGTTTGGTATGTGTTCTTTCCTGCCCCCACAACTGGGTCCTAAGTGCCTTGACCTCACCCACCCAGATGTTCAAGTGTTCTTTTAATGTGTGCTTCTCCGAATCCCAGCCTTTACAGAATCCTGCGGAAAGGAGGCCCTCTACCTGCGCTACTTCAATCGTCCCCTCTCCTGGTGTGGGAACTGTCTCAGCAGCGGCCCTGCCCAGCCTCCCTTGGGTGTATGGCAACTCATCTGAACCTCTTCAGCACACCCTTAAATTCTTTTTTTCCTTTTTCAAAGAGATCAATAAGAAGTGGAGTTTCATTTCTAGATGCAAAGACAGTGTTGCTGGTGTTGACATTGTGGGTGTTTCTTCCTCATTCTGCCCCTCTAATCAATAAAATCTTTTTCCCTATTAAGAAAAGCTTTCTGGGCGCCTGGGTGGCTCAGTTGGTTGAGCGACTGCCTTTGGCTCAGGTCATGATCCTGGAGTCCCAGGATCGAGTCCCGCATCGGGCTCCCTGCTCAGCGGGGAGCCTGCTTCTCCCTCTGACCCTCCCCCCTCTCATGTGCATGCTCTCTCTCATTCTCTCTGTCTCAAATAAATAAATAAAATAAAAGAAAAAGAAAAAAAAAGAAAAGCTTTCTAAGTAGATGTGTTAGTCCGTTCCAGCTGCCATAACAAAATGCCACAAACTGGGTGGCTCATAAACAACCGAACTTCCTTTCGCTCAGTTTCGGAGGCTAGAAGTCCAATACCAGGGTGCCAGCACAGTGGGTGAGGGCTCTCTTCGGGGTTGAAGAGGTCACATGCGTTGTATTCTCACAAAGCAAAAGGGGCTAAGGAGCTCCGTGGGGTCTTTTGGACAAAAGCATTAATCCCACACGTGAGAGCACCACCCTCCCCATCTAATCACACCCAAAGACCTCACCTCTTAATGCCACCACCTTGGGGGTTAGGATTTCAACACAGGAATTTAAGGGGGCACAGACATTCAAATCGTAGCGGGAGAGGAACCACAATGAGAGCCAAGAGGTGGAGGGACACATACAGCAGCAGAACTGCACAGCCTCAGAAACCCAAACCAGAACTGTGGCTTCAGATCATCTTGGGAAAGAGGAGTCTGGGAAGATGAAAGCGGCCCCTGCTCTCGGTACCAGGGCTAGAAGAGTCGTTGGCAGCCAGCAGGTGGAGCCCAGGTAACAAATCCTCTCCGAGACCTGAAGGCTCCTCCTCTGGGGTTTGAATTTGGCGAGGCGTGCTCCTAGGGCGTCCATTGTTTGAGATATTTGTTTAGCTGCCGTGAGCAAATTTCTTTTCATTTCATGTCTTAATTGGGAAAATTAAGGGTGGGTGGGTGAGGTCAAGGCACTTAGGACTGTTGGGAAAAGTATATTGGATATGTTCTCGTTATCAGTTTTAAAATATGTTTTGTTTTTTTTTTAAGATTTTATTTATTTATTTGAGACAGAGAGAATGAGAGACAGAGAGCATGAGAGGGAGGAGGGTCAGAGGGAGAAGCAGACTCCCCGCCGAGCAGGGAGCCCGATGCGGGACTTGATCCCAGGACTCCAGGATCATGACCTGAGCCGAAGGCAGTCGCTTAACCAACTGAGCCACCCAGGCACCCCTAAAACATGTTAAGTTAGTTCTCTGAGGTTTTGTAGGAGGAGGGTAGCTACAAACGATGACTAATTTTATCCTCCTTTCCAACAGTAATAGCCCTTATTTTTGTCAGCTGTTTTATTCCACCGATGAGAACCTCTAGGGCCGTGTCAGATGAAGGGAATGACAGGAAATGACAGGCTTGTGGACACTTTTACTCCGTTCATGATTCAATAAAACTGCGTCTAGGACCTTACCGATAAGTATCATGCCATCAGCTGATTTGAGATAAGCTGTTCTTCATCCAGTTAAGAAAGTGCCCTTTTATTCCTAATGAGCTTAAAACCAACTAACAAACAACAAACCAGAAAAGAATATTGCATTTTATTGGGTTGAATTTGGGGAGATTTTTTCCCCCTGGAATCACAGATTGTGATGCTAGTTGGTATTTACCGGGGCTCTGTCAGCTTTCGTGCCTAAGAAACAGGGAATTCAAAGGTTGAATGATGGTGAGCTTTCTGAGTGACCTACTTACAGTGCTGAGGGAAGAGCAGCATTGCTCAGCAAGAGACAGCCCTGAAAAGGGGCAGCATGCAGGGTTAGGCAAGAGGAAACGAAGATGCGGTGGTCGCCATTTTATTTAAAACTTTTAAGGAAGTTGTCTGTTGCCAAACATTAAAGAGCTCAAAGAGTCATTTCACGGTAAGATTGCCAAACAGAACTCTACTACAGCTGATGAGAAAATTTTTTCACAATTTTCTATGGAGAAAGACTTTCCTGCTTTCTCTACTAATATCTCCACTCATTCATACTGATCCTGGAAGTTCTTCTTGACATCTGAACTGAATCTTTCTTGTTGAGCGAGATACAGGCCTACTTATTCTCCTATGCCTTGTTCAAAAATAAAAAAAAAAAAAAAGTCCTTCCCCTACAAAATAAGTGCAAGAATTTCTAGAGAATCGCATCCCATTAAAAACCTAGAATTCACATGGCCACCTGAGTGTATTCCACCAGCTCGGAGTCGTCAGGGCTCGCAAAAGTCCAGAAATTGGGCTTGTGACTTTTTGGATTGACATTCACATAATCTGTGGTTTCCTTTATGTTCTCATAGTCCAGGGCAGATTTATTTTTTAGTTCTCCGGGGGTGGAAAAGACCACTTGTGTGTAATTCATATCCTGGGTGGCCTTGGGTGGGGGGGAAGGAGAGAAATATGGGTCAAGGTTCCTACCAGGGTTGGAGGAGGGGGGACCCCAGGACGAAACTCTCACTCTAGGAGGCTTGGCTCCCCTTAGGCTGGAAGGGAAAGAAGCTGGCTCTCAGGCACCTGGGTTGGAGAGCAGGGAAGGGGGAAATGGGGAAGACTGCCCACGGCTCGTGCCTCCTGTCTGTAGGGAATTAATGGGTTTAAGGAAAGATGTGGAGACTGAATCCCAGTGAGGTCAGGACTCAAAGCAGACTTTGACCCAGTGACTGGGGTATGGGAAGAAGGAGGTGACCCATTGGCACTTGCCTTTTTACAGCTACTCAGACCCCCTTTTGGGTGGATGACCCACATTGCCGTGAGCCTGCCCCTCTTCCCCCCCATCACCTAAGGATGCTGTAAAGGTTCAAGAAGCCCCGCCTTCCCTGCTCCCATCTCTGTAGCTGGGGTGGCCTGGGTGGTGCTCAGTCTTGTACAGCAAGGACCCCAACTGCATACGAAAGGCTGGGATCACTAGGGGTGTCCGTTACCTGGCAGGCTGGAGACGAGCTGTCTGAGCTGTCCGAGCTATCTGAGGATGTATCGCTGTCGTCTAGGGAGAAATAGAAACTGTTCTTCTATGGAAAGCCAGGGGGTGTTAGGAGGGGATGGACACAACGGAAGGGAGAAGAAGACAAAGACAAGCAGAACCAGCCTCACAAAGCCAAGAGGGGAAGAGAGATACAGAGCCCCCCAAAAAAGAAAGAAGGAATTGAACAAAGAAAGGGTGGGGGAGAAAGGGCCCCCCCAAATAGGCAGGAATGCGCCCAAGAGTTCAGGCACCACTGCTCTGTCCAGCTCCATCTAAAACCAATAGCCAACACCCCAGGGCTGGGCTGTGGTGGGAGGGGCAAGCAGGGACAGGCTGACACAGAGCGGCCCCAGGCAAACAGCTGGGCCTCTGCAGTCCCGGGCACAGGTTTTGTTCTAGACCCATCACTAACTCTAGGCAGGTGACATCCCTTTTTGTGTCTGGTTTTGCTCCCTGTGAAGCAAGAGGGTTGGATGATGATCTCTGAGGTCCCTGCCAACCAGAGTCTCGGATTCTCTGGCCGGGCTCCGGTGAAGCTCTAGGGCCAGGGTCCCCACGAGGCCAGCACCCCTCACTGAATTCACGTGAGTGCTCTCTTCTGGTTCTCACATGCACCGAGCTCTTATCTCAGTGCCGGGGAAGACTGACCACCAGATCCCTCCAACTGAAAAGATAAAATTAGAAGGTTGGAGCGAATGCAAAGCAATCAAGAGATTAGCCATGGGAAACAGTGTGAGTAGACGGAAACGGAGTGAGTAGACTGGGGGAGTTGTCTTGCTGTGGAAGCAGCCATTTCCACTGTGTGAACGGCGGCCTGGTGTGTCTCCCCAGCTCTGAGAGAGAAAACAAGAGGGTAGTGTTCCTGTTGGTTCACTCGCCAGAAGGGGGATGGGGATTTGAATCATCACCAAGACTCGTATTTATTAAAACCCCCAGATCCCATGGCCAGAGGCAGGCAGAGGCCGTTGACATCTCGGCTGCCCCACTAACGGGCCAGGTGGAAGAACAGGAGCCATAGTATTACAAAGACAGGAACAGAGACAGCCCAAGCCCCCTCTGCAGTGGCTCCCACTGGACCAAACCTGGAAAAGAATTTAGACCCACACAAACTGAGCAAGATGGGCCCCATGTGACAGGAAGAGCAGCTTTCTGAAAAAGGCAGGCTGACCAGGCCTTCCCTGAGGTGCGTGCAAGAAATCCTCCAGCCGGGGGTTGGGCAGGTGAGGACAGAGCTGGGCTGCGGCAGGGCGGCTCCCCGGGGGCCCAGACGGAGCAGAAGAAGCTTTAGGACAAGACTGCCCCCCGCCCCCCTGTGCCCCATTACTCACGCTTATGATGGGGCTTAGACGCAGGAATGCTTGGAGTCTCCTCCTTGACAGCAAGTGGCTGATGGTGGGCAGGGCTGGGCCTTGGGGCCTGGAGCCTGGCTCCTTTCAGTATCCGCTCACTCTCCTTGGCTAAAGGGGACAGGGCAAGGGTCAAAAGTGGCAGCTCTCCAGGTCAGGCACATCCTGTCTCTGAGCACTGCCCTCGATAGGGCAAAATATTCAGAGGGACCTCTTCAAGCCTCAGCTCCCCACTCAAAACCCGGCAGCACCCCTCGCCTGGCTTGGAGTACAAGCTGAAATCCCAGCCTCCAAAGGGCCTCCATGGCCTCACTGTTCCTCCTTCTCTCAGTTCCAGCCACTTTGGCCTCTCCGCTCCTGCTGTTCTCTACCGAATACCCTTCTGCCTCAGGGCCTTTGCAAATGCAGCTCACTTCCTCACTTCCAGAGGTTTATACTCAAATGTCAGCATGTCAGTGATGCTGGCCATCATCCAGTTCCTCTCTCCTTGCCTTGCTTCATCTTCTTCCCTGGCGTTCACCATAATCTAACACACGTGTATATTACTTGTTTATCTAGTTTGTTGTCTGTGCCCCCCAAGGAATGTAAGTTAGAGAAGGACAGGGAATTTTGTTTTGTTCCCTGTTGTATTGAATGAATGAATGAATGAATGAATGAATGAATGAATGAATGAATGAATGAATGCTCGAGAAGCCTTTCATTATTTACTTCCTTTACTTCTTTATTTTAGACTTCCTTTATTTTACTTTCCCTAATTATAATGCCATCCCAGAACAGAACTTCTCTATTTTCCATTGTGAATCAGTTCAAGAGTTTAAGCTAATCTCTTAGTATCCCTCCGTTGGAACTCAAAGCCATTTCTTCACATTGAGTCCTTCGGTGGTGATGAAGAAAATTAGTTAGACCCAGGCTAAATGAGCCCACCCTCATGAGCATTGCAAGAGCTAGTCTTAGGTAGAAGGTCTGGACGGTGGAAGGACTCTGGGCTGTCATTCCCAACCAGAAATAAGTTGGGTCAGAGTGGGGATTACCCAGTAAGGGGTGATCTGGCCAGTGATCCTCAAGTAGGTATTCTGGGGTACTCTGGGGCTCGTCTTGCTGTAGGCTCGGGGATGGTCCCTGCAAGTGGCTAGGAGGGAAGAGAATGCCAGGCCATTTACCCATGTGCCTGCTGAGCAGGTAGCTGATGGCAGCAAAGAGACAGGCCTGTAGGATGAGCGACACCACTGCAATCACTAATCCATGCCAGAGCTTCATGCTTCTGTTGGGAAAGGAGAAGGGTCGGAGTTAGAGGTTGCAGAGATTCCAATACAGCTGCACGCCCGTCCCGGCCCCCCAGCCAGAGACAGCCATCCAGTGTTGCTGTGTGTCTCAGGGCTGGTCCCTTTGCCTCTCTGGACGGTCAGACACGGGGAGCCAGGGAGGGTGGTGTGTGTGCTTGGAAGCCAGCAACACCCATCAGCCTGATTGGAACCCCACTCACTCTGTCAGCATGATGAGCTTGCAGGGTGGCGGCGGGGCGTCAGAGAGCCTCAGGCTTTTCCAGGGGCAGAAGGAAGAGAGGTGGGGGGCACCACGCTGGGCACCTGGTCTGCACACAGTGCGACCACCGTCCGGGAGAACTGCAGGAGGCAAGGTGGCTGCTCAGGACTCTGGGGCTCTACACCCCAGTTCCCCTTGGGCAAACTCGGCTGCTCTGGGGTCACTGGCTTTCCTGTCCCCAGACTTCAGTTTCTGAATCTATAAAATAGGCAGTAAGTAGTCGTTAGATATTAGCACCTGACAGCAGCGCTGGGGGGGGGGGGGGGAGGGCACTCACTCGATGCAGGCCTCAGCTCTAGCCCCATCCTACCTCGTTCACGCGGCCCCATGGCTGAGATGTCACGAGCCCTCCTTTAATAACGAGCCTATGAGATTGCGACAGCAGAGGGACACGTCTGAAGTCACACAGCTGGCAAGTGGCTCGGCCTGGGTTTGGGCTCTAAACCCAAGGCTACAGTTTCAACCCCTGGTCTCAGCTCCCGGAGAGTCCACTGCAGGAAGTGCCAAGTGTTCCAGTCGAGCAAATACAGTGGCAGAGAGTCATGAAAGAAATCCAGATCTTAAATACACATACCAGGCGTGGTTTCATGGGGTTTTAGGACCAAGGTGCTGGATGCTGTTATACCCATGAATACGTTGATTTTAAAAATCAGCTTATGCATTTCATCAGCATGTTGCTGAATATGGAGTTTACTACAAGACAAAGGCAGGATATTTTCAAAGTTTTGGGGTTTTTTTTAGATTTTATTTATTTATTTGACAGAGAGAGACACAGTGCGAGAGAGGAACACAAGCAGGGGGAGCGGGAGAGGGAGAAGCAGGCTTCCCGCGGAGCAGGGAGCCTGATGCAGGGCTCGATCCCACGTGGGACTCCATCCCAGGACTCTGAGATCAGGACCCGAGCCGAACGAAGGCAGACGCTTAACGACTGAGCCACCCAGGCGCCCCAATTTCAAAGCTTTTGAAAGGATACTTACTTACTCGGCACTGAGATGGGGACACAACAACCTACTTTCCTGCTGCAGGCCGTAAACCTTTAATAGACTTTTACTGCCGTTGGGGCTTATTTTCCCCATCAGCATTTCCAAGTGCTAAGGACGGTGTGGAAAGTCCTGAAAACTTTTGTTTTTATTGTGGTTTTCACACAGGGGCTTTCTAAGATCAGAACTTGGACCAAGAGTTGAGAGAGAGAGAAGGCAGTGATGGGCAGGAAGATGTGTGGGGTTTGCCACCAAAGCCTCTCCAGGGCTGTGGGCATTGGCCAGTTGGAAGTTTCCAGAGAGAAAACACCACCATCTCTTTTCACACACCTACAAAGCTAGCCTTTAGCAGTGACTTTAGAAGATCAAAAGTTGGAAGCAACACATAGCCAACTTATTCACGTCCTTAACCCACCCCCTTTCCTATATAATAAGTTCTAGCTACTTCTCCCGCTACCTTTTGCTTTTCTAGCTGAATGTGTCGGGTTGCCTCATGAACATCAGGTGCTGGTAAGAAGGGGTTACAGGGGAGCAGGAGGTAGACATAACCCCGACAGGGTGAGAAAGGACTCCAGGAAGTTCCCAACGTCCACAGACAAGCGGGTAGAAAATCCAGTATTCACCCCCCTCTGTCCCCCCACCCCACCACGGGGATCAGCAAACTCCAGAAAGAAAGCTCAGTCAAAAATGACTTGTGCACAAAATAAAATTTGCAGAGCTGGAAATAAAACACAAAAATGATGGAGCTGAAGCAAAACGGGGATTTTTCAGGAAAAAAACAATGATCTTGAAGGACTGGGCAACTTGATTGAAAAAAGGCATAGATAATAGTTTTAATGCCTTGCCCTTGCCTTATTTTGGATAAACCCTCTTAAAATTTCGACAGGTACTGATTTCTCAAGCAATTTCCAGTATTGATTTCCAGGGCAGCTGTAAAATGGCGATTGGCCTTTACCAGGAGAGCTTTATTGAATCACAAAAGACATGAAAATGGGACTAGAAGCGAGGCCAGTGTGTCTGGGAAACCAAGTGTTGTTCCAGTTTTAAAGGCGCTCTAGTGCTTTAGTATTGATTACCTCATCTTCGGTGTCTCATTTGTCCTTAATCACAGAAATTATTCTCCTTCTTTCATCAAAGGGGATGGACAGAAAGCCACTAAGGGCTGTGTTCTGAAACCACACTCAAATTTTAATTTTTTAAGGCTCCTCTCTCTCCTTATTTATTAAAAATTAAACAACCAACAGACATTTGTGGTGGAATTTAAAATGCAAATAAGCAAAACATTTCACAAAACCACCCGCATTTTATTCTGTAGCATTTTCTACATATTTTCATAACTATAGGTACTCTGTATATGTGTGCGTGTAAATGTATGTTTACACTTATACAATCTTTTCTAAACACGGCATCCTACTGATTAGCAGCTTTTCCTCTTTGCTAACTATATCATAAACATGTTTCCAGATCAGAAAAGCCTCCATTAAAAAGCTCCAAACGGGAGGCCCACAGGCCACATAATTCGGCGCCAAGGTGATTTTGTTTGATGAGGTGCTTTCTCAAGACTGGGATTTCAATGCCCTGAGATTCTTCAGTCCCTGACTGACCCCGGAAGCCATTTGAGTTTGCTATCCTTGAGTTTTACAGCATCATTGTGAATTACTGCTATTCCTTTATCAGTGTTTCTGAGCACTTTCTGAGATCTAGCGCCAACAGATCTTTCGGTGTTGTCTAAAACTGTTTTGCACTGTGCTGGACATTCAGCATCCCGGGAGACCACCATCATAACAGGTCAATGTGACAACCAAAATGACCAAAAATGGCCCCACACATTTCCAAATGCCCCACTCCGAGGCAGCAACTCTTGCCCCCAGTTGAGAATCACTGCATTAAATCAGTGTTCCATTGTTTTAAAACCAATGTCTTATTTTGGCTCTTTATACAAAACTATAATGCCTATACTTTCTTCCATCGTTTTAACATATTATGAACATCTTACTAGCCAAATGACACACAGCACCTGGGCCAGGATATAGACTAGACTCCAACAGACATCAGTAAGAATCCAAGTTCTGTCCCCTTCTAAGTGGGAATTATTAAACTTCTCAGGACCTCGGCTTCTGGACCGGAAGGTGGGGAGAATGATGGCACCTGCCTGTTGGCATTCTCGTGCGGGCTCAAGGCCCTGTGCTGCTCCTAAAGACCAGTGTACAACGTTCGGCATGTGGGAAGCACTCAGTGATTACGGATGGGCCCCTACGGCAGTGTGACTTAATGAGTTCTCGCCATGACAAGCATACCCATTCAGTAGAACTGGACTTGGAACCTTGAATTTGGATCTGTTCGTGGGCTGGCCATAAGCCATGCAGTACCCTGTCTGATGCTGGACAGCTCCCAGTCAGCTATGCGACCACGAGAGTCCACAATCTATACACTCACAACCCTTCTGTACCCCTACAAGCATTCTGTTCCTCACTTCCAGTGCAGGGTTCAATAAGCTACGTGAGATACTCAACACTTTGTTATACAATAGGCTCTGTGTCAGATGATCTTTGCCCAACCGTAGGCTAACGTAAGTGTTCTGAGTAAATGCGTTTCTGACTTAGGATATTTTCAGTTTACGATGGGATTATGGGGCCCTAACCCTGTTGTAAATGGAGGAAGATGTGAAATGCTTCACCAAGATGGCGCCTAGAGGAGAGCTATTAAAATCGAGTTGGTCTGTTTTAGGGAACTCAGACATTCATGTTGAGTATAGTTTGTAGATAAGATCCGGGACAGGATGAGGTATGAAAATGATGACAGATGTCATTATTTAAGTGGCTAATGGCCCCTAACCGCAATGAACAGGTTGTTCCTTGGGGTCTAATTGCAGATTGCTGATCAGACAGTGGGCAAAAACATCTGCTCATTTGCACCTCCCCCCACACACATACCAAATAACAAGGAAATGAGCAAATTAGGGTAATTAGGTTCTGAAAAAACTGCCTGGACCATGAGACAGTTTGCCACTGGCTCATTCCGTCATCAAGACTTGGACTATCCTGCCATCTTTTGCGTGCTGAGTTTTGACACCGAAACCAACACTAATGTAGCTCTCTGCCAGGGACCTGCCAACCCTACTCCCGCAGAGTGCTGGGAGCATTTGCTCTGTTCGCTTCAAGCCTGCGTGGAAATCCCAAGACCTCCAGTTAGGCCCGGATCCCATCATATTGCTTCCCCCCCACCTTTTTTTTTTTTTTTTTTTAAGATTTTACTTATTTATTTGACAGAGAGAGAGCACAAGCAGGGGGAGCAGCAGAGGGAGAGGGAGAAGCAGGCTCCCCGCTGATCAGGGAGCCCAACACAGGGCTCGATCCCAGGACCCTAGGATTGTGACCTGAGCCGAAGGCAGATGCTTCACCAACTGAGCCACCCAGGTGTCCCTTGCTTCCCCTTTCTAATGATAGAGGAGTTTTCATGGGGCCTTTGTAGTCCATACAGCCCAACATTGAGGTGAAATAATAAAGACACACCTCGTTCCTGCCTGACATGCTTTCTTTGGAGAGCGTCATCCTATGAAGAGTGGTTTAGAACATGAGCACAATCAAAGATCATTTATATGAAAACCATATGGATTATAATAATCAATAATTGCTATCAATACTGTTAAGGCTTTATCAATTTTTTTTTTGACAGAGAGAGAGAGAATACAAGCAGAGGGAGCAGCAGAGGGAGGAGAAGCAGGCCCCCCATTGAGCAGGGAGCCCAACGCAGGACTCATCCCAGGATCCTGGGATCATGACCTGAGCTGAAGGCAGATGCTTAACTGACTGAGCCACCCAGTCATCCCTTAAAAAGATTTTTTTTTGCAATCTTCATTAATTTATTGTTTTTAAAATTAAAATTTTGAGCGATAACACAGCTGAATGATGTAGAAGGAGAACAAGTCAAGGAGATGAGAGCATGGCTTCTCCTCCCAGCCCTACCACTTCCTCATCGTGGAACTGAGACAAGTAGAAGTCCTTTCTAGGCCCTGGTGAATGAAGGGCTGGACACTTGAAAGTCCTCCTCAGGCTCTTTCAAGCTCCAAGCATTCTGCTTTTTAAAGACTGAAGTAGGCGACACCTCGGTGGCTCAGTCAGTTAAGCATCTGCCTTTGGCTGAGGTCATGATCCCAGGGTCCTGGGATTGAGCTCTGCATCGGGCTCCCTGCTGCTGAGCAGGGAGCCTGCTTCTCCCTTTCCCTCCGCCACTCCCCCTGCTTGTGCTCTCTCTCTGTCAAATAAATTAATAAAATCTTTTAAAAAATAATAAGGACTGAAGTAAGGAAGGGGGAAGAGAAGCAAATTTGGATGGAAATGGGATATTTTAAAAGAAAAAATCTGTTTCCATTTTATAATATCATCCAGTCTCCTCCACGTTACTAGACTTTTCTCCCCTAATTTAAGATGCACTTTAGAATAATCAGGAAAAGGAAGAAACATAAATAAGCCAAACTCATAATGAATATAGCCACAGAAACAGAGGAGATCAAAAATTATGAGGCTACTAAGGTTTTTTTTTTAATGAAATCTCAATAAAATTAATGATTTCCTAGAAAAATATAAATTAGCAAAATTGATTCCATAAGGCACAAGAAGCTTAAAGAGACCAAAATCAAAACAAAGCAACAAGAAAGACGTTTGGGAGGCAGCATGGTATTTAGCCATGAAAAGCAGAGAACTGGAGTCAGCTTGAGTTCACATCCTCGCTCATTCCCTGCATGAGCTTGGTCTAGTTCTTGAACTCCTCAAAGCCTCAGTTTTCCTATCTGTATGATGGGAGCAATAATAACTAGTTCTCAGGTTTGAATAAGACAAATATAAATGATACTTGCTTCTGAGGATGACATAAAATGAGCTACGTGAAGTAATTATTATAGCTTTTAGTTACATAATAATAAGCATGCAATAAATGACAGTTATTATTATTTAGAAATTAAAAGCATTATTGGAATTAATCTACTCAAAATCTGTGTCCGAATAGTTTTAGAAAATGAGTTATTTTAAACTTTTGAGGAACACGTAATTTTTGTGCTATTATTCAGATCCAGGGCACAGAAAAAAGGTGGAAAACTCTGCAGGATCATGTCACTTATGAATACAGAAGTAAATATAAGATAATATCAAGAAGTTACTCCAGGACATCCAGGAAATCAACTATGACAATAATGAAAACTAGTGTTGAGTATTTACCATGCTCTTCTATGTTCTCGCTCTGCAGGAATAGACATTATCCCTGTTTCCTAGACAGGACAGTACGGCTTGGGAAGGTTGAGCAATTTTCCTTGGTCCCCCGTCTGGAAGAGCCAAATTTCAAACCAAGCTCAGCTCTCAATCATTACAGGGAACTGCCTCTTACATAATATGAAGAGAGCATCAATAGATCAAGTTTTTGAAATGATGATCTCAGTAAAATGCCAAAAAACATTCATCTGATGAAATCAGATAAGTTAATAAAATATGAGACTTCTTATTATAATAAAGAATATCTCTTCTATAGCAATAATCAACACCTTAACAAGTGGTAAAATGTTTTAGCAGTTATTTGAGAACAAGGATGTCTGCTGTAACCATTTAAAAAAATTAATCCTGGCAATTCTAACTCTAGGAAGTTGGAAGTCCCTCCAACCTCCGACCTCCAATAATAATAAGGTTATGGAATAGTTATTGAGCATGTTCTGAGATACTTTTATATATATCACTCATCTAATTCTCACAACCACCGAAGAGGTAGGTACTATTTTTTTCTTTTCCTTTTCTTTTTTTTAATTGAAGTATAATTATTATTTCCACTTTATAGAGGGCAAAACTAAGACACGGAGAGGTTCAATAACTTGCTCAAGATGATAAGAAGAGTTGCCAGGGCTTTGTGCCCAGGCAGGTTGGCGCTGGAACCTGGGCTATTAACTGATACATGAAAGCAATAAAGGTATGGTTTGGGGCAAGGGCAAGTCAAATTCACCCTTATTTGCAAAAGACATGATTTTATACCTAGAAATCCCCAAAGAATCAATTGAAAAAGTAGTGAAATTGATGAGTACTCGAGAAAGTCCTGGGGGCATGGTAATATTCTAAAATTATCAGCTATTCTCCCTATTATATCAGCAATAACCAGTTAGGAAATGGAATTGCAGGGAGGGTGAACCAGGGAGCTTAGCAGCCATCACACCAGATGGAGCTAAGAATAATTTGAAGAATAATTTGTAGAAAGTAATAAAAATGTACTGAGATATCTAAAAATTGGGGTGCCTGGCTGGCTTATTCAGTGGAGCAGGTGACTCTTAAGCTCGGAGTTGTGAGTTTGAAACTTAAAAATAAAATCTTTAAAAAATAAGTAAATAAATAAATTTTAAAAAGACATAAACTAATAGACACATGATGTCTCGATTGGGAATCCAAAAGACTAAAAAAATCACTTTGAAATTAATTTGTTGGTTCTGTATATCTCCAATCAAAACTACAATGAGAATTTTTTACAACTCCAAATTAATTCTAAAATATACCTGGGGAAAAAAAGTAACAGTTGAGAAGAGCTGAAACATGTGTGAAAAGGAATTCTGGGGGCGCCTGGGTGGCTCAGTTGGTTAAGCGACTGCCTTCGGCTCAGGTCATGATCCTGGAGTCCCTGGATCGAGTCCCGCATCGGGCTCCCTGCTCAGCGGGGAGTCTGCTTCTCCCTTTGACCCTCCCCCCTCTCATGCTCTCTCTATCTCATTCTCTCTCAAATAAATGAATAAAATCTTTAAAAAAAAAAAGAAAAGGAATTGTGACCAGGCAGGTTCCTGACATACCACTATTTTTTTTTTAAGATTTATTTATTTATTTGAGAGAGAGAGTGAGTACAGGGGGAACAGAAGGAGATGGAGAGAGAAACTCAAGCAGACTCTGTGCTGAGCATGGAGCTCCATCTCACGGCCCTGAGGTCACGACCTGAGCCGAAACCAAGAGTCGGTCGCTCAATCAACTGCATCACCCGGGTGCCCCCTGACATACCACTTTTAAAGGGTGGTGTAGACTTGAAAAAATTCACTGGGATGTATAATAAATAAATCACAAAAGTGTTTCACAAAGCAGTGGGAGGAAAGGAAAACGTCATTTAAGAAATGCTGTGCACAGAATAATGAATTAGCTACCTTTAAGAAAAACAAAAAATAACTCGCATCCAGACATGATATAACAAAATAAAATCCAAAGGGATTAAAGAAGTAAATATTTTCAAGTTGAGGCATTGAAAGTAGAAGGAAATGGATTGGATATTCACATATTCAATAATATTTATTAAATCCCAGATGAGAGAAAACTTTCTCAGCTTATACGCAATGGAAGAAATCACAAAGCAACAGGAAAAATAGATTTGACTCTAAAATATTAAAACTTCATATATTTAAATCAAATAAACAAAATTTAAAGGCAAATAGATAAAAATGTTAGAACAAGCGTGTGCAATACAGAACTTTAAAAGGTTTTAGATTTTTTTTTTACAAAAAAAATTTTTTTTAAGATTTTTATTTATTTGAGAGAGAGAGAGCACAAGCAGGGAGAATGGCAGGCAGAGGAAGAAGCAGGCTCCCGCTAAGCAGGGAGCCCGACATGGGACAATCCCAGAGCCCTGGGATCATGACCTGAGCCAAAAGCAGACACTCAACTGACTGAGCCTCCCAGGGGCCCTTTTACAAAAATTCTTGAGAAAAACCCTTACAGCTCCAGTTGGTAAAAGGCATGGAATGAACAATTTACGAACAATGCGGAATGGGACCAAAGCCATTATTACAAGGTAGTCTTACCCACTACTAATTATAAAAGTGAAAATGGGAAACAATCTAATTGAAAAACAAAGATTAAATAAATCACGGTGAAGGTATAGAATGGAATATTACACCAACATTTAAAATTATATTGAGAAAAAATTAATCTGGGGAAGGAGTCTGTTCCATGAAGAAGTACCATGCAGTTTTATTTAGCTACATACAAAACATATTAAAAAATATAAAAAGTATAAAAATTTGTACAAAAAAGAAAACCTTGGGTCATTAAACTTTTTTGTCTATTATATTAGTTTAGTAATAACCCCCAGTCACCTGATTCGGTTCACCAAATCCAGAATAGTTCATTGACAGTAATTTTGCCTATCAAATATAGATTTATTCACAAATGTAAATTAATGGAAATTAAATAGGGACTTTCACTTAAATGTACTTTGTTCAATAAGGGGGAAAAGCGGAAAATATACCTAAATGTTAACAAAAGTGGGTATTGGGATTGTGGACAATGTTTTATTTAACTCTTTATACTATCTGTCATTGTCAAAGTTTTCTGCAATTAACATATCTTTTTTCTAATCAGGAAAAAAAATATTTTAAGAGTATTGAAACAAGCCTGGAAACTCTGAGTCCCTCAATTAGCATAGTGCTAAATTTATCTACATAAAAAATTTATTTACAATCTAAATTGTATTTTACCATGTTAATAAAACATTGAAATAATCAGCTACATGTGTGAGTTCCAATCAAATATATATTGAGTGGTCTGGGTGCGTGGCCCTGTGTGAAATAGTCTGATGGACAGGACGAAAGCCATCTGAGCATTCAAAAGCTCACATTGTACTTGAAAAATCAAGACATTAATATGTGAAAAATCAAAAAGCAGAAGAGATGTCACAACAAAGCATGATGAAGGAGTAGTATCCATAATATGTACTATCTCGGAGGAAAAATTGATCCCCACTCAACAGAGCACTCAGAGAGGAGTCACTGAGTAGGAACTTTGAAGAACGGGCAATGGATGGATGGAGAAGGAGGGAAAGGGCAGTCCAGCGAAAGGCGTCTGCCAGCCCTGGCTGCAGGGGAAGCCACTGTCTTCAACAAGTTTCCATATAAATTTGGCCACACGTAAATAAGATACGGTGGGAGAAAGCTGGATACACTGCAAGGCAGCCTCACAAGTAAGTGTAGGAAGATGGTGAGGAGCTGGGACTCGGTGGTCAGATGGCTTGGGTTTGGAATTTCAGCTCTGACCTTCCTGGCTATGAGTTGCTCTCTTTCTCTGGGCCTCAGTGTTTTATCTGAAAAACGGGGACAGCACCTGTTTCATTTTTTTTAACTCACACATCGTGGGCTTGTAATGTGCCAGCATCATGCAAAGCATTTTACATATATTATTTATTTTTATTTTTTATTTTTAAATTTTTTTAAAGTAGGCTCTCTGCCCAATGTGGGGCTCGAACTCACGACCCCAAGATCAAGAGTCACATGCTCTACTGATGAGCCAGCCAGGTGTCCCTATTAATTATCTTGTTTAATCATCAGAATAATAAACTTATGAGGTAGTGTCCCCATTCTACATATGAGAAACCCCTTGGAGAGGACAGAATTCAAACCCAGGCTGTTTGGGGCCAGAGTCTTCACCATACTGCACACAATATTTAAGAAGGTTAGTCGAGTGCCTGGCATATATAGGTGCTCAACAGGGAATGATCCTCAGACCCAAACAGAGAATTCAACACAAACTGGCTTAACTATAAAAACGCACCCATTTGCAGAGGGCCCTGTAAGAAAACGGGGCTCACCCATGATTTTCAGATGAGAGGTATAAGCAACCCAAGATACGAAGCCATATAGTCCTGGGAAGTCCTCAGTCCTAAACAGTCCCTGCTCCCATGACTATCGCCGTGTCCATGCACCAGGGGACAGAGAAGGTCAAGATATCCAACAGTGAGAAAGGAGGAGTGGGTTCTGTCAAATACCATGGGGAAGGGGACGACAGAGAGTCAGGACATCACCTTTGTCCTGGGTGTCCGAAAAATCGTCTCTGGATTCCCTTCAGTGCTGGTTACCATGGCAAGGGTCTCACCCCAGATGGCTGGGACACATCTGGAATGTGAAATGAGAACCCACATCAACTTTCCAGCTTGGTGGCTTTGTAAATTCAGCCCCCTTGAACATGTCACTTCTTTCTGAGCCTCAGTTTCTCTGTCTAAAACTGAGCGGGGGGGTGTGCTAAATAGATCTAGTTCTGACGTGTCGTCGTTCTAGAATTCCACGAGTCTAACATGGACATAAATGATGAGAGACTCAAATTAACCAGAAATAGCAACTCTGAATTTCAACCAGATATGCCACATCTCTAGTAATACACTTTTATAGCGACAGGCACCACCAAGTTTTAAGGAAGAAAACAAATTATTCAAAATTTCTAATTCATAATTTTGGGGAAAGCATTTTTTTATCAGCAAATTACTTGAGATAAATGCAACCCAAATGCAACTTAGTTCTAAGCCTAAGTCAGCAAGTTCCCAAAGAATTGCAAGCAACTTCAGCAGTATTCGTGGATTCATTTTTGCTGGTTCCCACAAAGCTCCGGGTGAATCGAAAGGGCCAAATCATCCTGTTTGATAGATTGCCCAACTAAATTTCAGAGACGCTAAGTACCTTCTACAGATTATGCTCAGTTTGTGAGTGCTCTGATGGCTGGGACCATGTTGTCCATACCCTATACTCCTCAATTCCTGGCAAAAGACTTAGAAACGATGTGTAGGAGGAGCAATTTGTCACGTTCCGTACACATTGCAATTCAGTCCATTTACCTAGAAGAAACACTATTTAACCTTGGGGGAGCCACTTAATGTCCCTGAGTCTCAGTCTCTCCTCCGCTCATTGGGAAGTCAAATGTCTCCCTCGCAGAGTTTATCCTGGGGGGTAAGTGAGACTGTGGAAACTTCCAGCACTGTTCCCGCCTCACTTTTGGGTCTCAGGGCCAGGGCTGGCTTCATGCGCCTGCCACCTATGCAGTCTAGTGGGGCGAGGGCCCCTGGACTGGTTTACTGCTCTGCTGTTGCCATCTTTAAATTCTTAATAATTTTTTAACAAGGAACCCCAGATTTTCATTTGCACTGGGTCCCGCCAATTGCACATCCGACCCCACTCAAGGTAGGGTTTTGAGCAGAGTTGCCAAAGCTTAAGCAACAAGGTCAATATACAGAGCAAGAAACAGGTGGGCCCATCACCAAGTCCTCCCTGAGTGCCTCGTTGACACTTGCAAGCACTGAGCCTCCTGAAACTCCCAGACTAAGCACACTCTGCACTAACCACTAACACACTCTTGTACTAACGTTCTCCAGAAGCTTTTCTTTCCCTGTTTGACTTTGGTCAAGTCACTTAACACTTCTGTGCCTCAGTTGCCTCGACTGTAAAGACGTGTTATTCACGGCACTGGCGTCTTCAGGGTTGGTGTGAGGATAAGAGGAATTAATCTATGTAAAGCTCTTCGGACAGTTCCTGGCTCGCGGTATAAACTCTAAGTAAGGGTCACGGATCACTCTTTGCAGTTATTCCATGACCTTCCTCTGTGACGGCATGCATTCTCTAACTCCCATTCACAACGTTTTCAGATTGCCACTCCAGTCCCTTCCCTGCATATACGCCAGTCTTTTGCAACTCAGAACAAATCTTAAAGAAAATACTCCTGCAGGGAGACGTTCTCTGGGATCTGGTTCCCCGCTGACTTAAAAAAAAAGAGTCATTAATTAATAGCTATTATTGATGGAACGCTTCACTGGGCACCAAATCTACTACTTGTCTGTTATCCTCATAGCAACACTGGAAGGTGGGTGGTTGTACACCCATTTTACAAAAGAAGAAACTGAGGCTTACACAGGTTTGGCAGAGTTCTTTGGTTCTCGTTCTGTCTGGATCCAAGTCTACGCGGCTTCTAGCCGGAGCCCTCATGACAGTGTTGTTACCGTAGACACATCTTAGGTCTCGGGAACAAGAGACTAATGTCCCTCAAGGACAAACTGCTCAGTCTTAGGCCGCCTCCAAGCCGAATGCAACTGACTTCCACCCTCTGGAATCCCAGCACACAGACAGAGAATCCCCTCTGAGACTTCTGCACGTCTATGTTCACAGACACACACTCCTCCAACTAATTTAAAAATCCACCTCCCCAGACGATACTTACCCCCGGGACCACAAGCAAAGTCTCACCCGAGCTTGTGTTTCAACCACGTCCTGATGGAAACATCGTCCCCACCAACACCCCCCAGCCCCACCCAGGAGCTTCTCAGTCATTGGAGGTCAGTCACAAATGTTTCACCATTGCCAAGAGGGCGGGAGGCCTACTGCTCGGAAGATAATAATCTAGCTCAGTTGAGGAGAGCAGAGTGAAGCAATAGATAACACCTTCTATCTTTCTCAGCATGGCTCTAACCCGCTCCTCTGCAGACAGTATATGTAGATGGAGGAAGTTAGTAGTCTCTTTATCTCCATGTGAATGCACATTTAAATACCACAAATATGCACATAGCCTGGTAGCATGGAAAGAGCACTGGCGGAGGAGTCTAGAGGCCTCGGTTCAAATCCCACCTCTCGCATTCACTTGCTGCATGAGTTCAGACAAACCACTTTCCCATCAGGTAACTCATGTTCTTCCTCTATAAAATGAAGAAGTAGGTCTCTAGATATTAGCAAAGGTCGCTTCCAGCCTGGCCCATCTTTGAATCTGTGTGTGATGTGCCCTAGATTAAGACATCGTGGATGGGATGTAGGGCAACAGATGAGGATCGTTTTGCAAGGACAATTTCTTTGCCATTAAACATTAAATGACACCAACCTAAGACAGTTGTTGCAGTTTCTATGATCACATCAAGAAGGCAAGGAAGTCCAATTGCAGGCTTTTGGTGGGTCTCAAGCTAAACCCCCAGGATTCAGATTTGGTAGTGAAGACGACATGAGGAGGATAAAATGATCCTGCTATCAAACGAAGAAAGCAGAATTTTATAGGCCTCTGTGATGTCACCTCCCTGTTCAGGACAAGTTAATCAGTGTAGAATCATGGCTTCAGAATCAGATATACTCAGATTTAAACACTGCTACACTACTTGGTAACTGTGTGACTTGAGGAAAGTTGCTTGACCTCTCCGATCCTCAGTTTTTTCATTTGTAAAACCGGGTTAATAATAAATACCTAATTTTTTGAAACAAAAATCTCATAAGTTTGTTTAAAGTTAAAGAATACAAAGAAATAGGCAAAACACTTAACAGAAGTTCCTTTCTGGGGTAAACAACAAATGGCAGTGATCTATCTTTTTATCTCTAAAATAAGTTAGAAAGCCATCCCTTAGGCTGAGTCCTGCTCAGTGTTTTATGGCCCTTTGATGTATCATCAGCTCACTGTGGAAATACCGCTGGGGCTGCCGTCTGCTTTCCTTTGCATAAGTTGTGTTACGAACATAGAGCCCTGTTATCACTCAAGATTTAGGGACCCACAGGGCGCCTGGGTGGCTCAGTTGGTTAGGCAACTGCCTTCGGCTCGGGTCATGATCCTGGAGTCCCGGGATCGAGTCCCGCATCGGGCTCCCTGCTCAGCAGGGAGTCTGCTTCTCCCTCTGACCCTCCTCCCTCTCATGCTATCTCTCATTCTCTCTCTTGCAAAAAAAAAAAAAAAAAAGATTTAGGGACCCACAAAGTGATTTCCTCACTGGGCTCTCCACACCCTCCCGGGTCACCTGCCAATATCAAATACACTCCTCTGTGCTCCTGACTCTGCCGCGAACTCTGAGTAATTAACTTGAGCTGCAGTTAACTTACAGGGATCAAGCTGAGTCTTGACTCTTCGTTTACCCTTTGACATGAACCTGGTACAGCAGCCATAGTGTGTCCTGGGTGGCCAGAACTCTGCCTGTACCTGTAGTAGGATGGTGGCATGAATAAGAGAGGGAATAAAGTCAAGTGCTCTGTTACACATGCATGGGGTGCCCCAGCAGCTCACACACGCACCGCCTAACCGCTCGCAAACACCTGCCGAAGATGAGCTGAGGATTCACCACAAAGGCACTGAGCCTGCTCCTGCCCAGAGGCCCCTAGGAATGCGTTCCTCACATGGTGCCCCGTCCAGGGCTCATCTGCCCAGCCCCACATGATATGGTACTGCTCTCTCTGCTTTGAGCTCGACAGACTCCAGCCCCAAAGGCAGGATCCGAGGGGAGATCAGAACAGTGATAAATGAAGTTATAACATCTGTAACAGCAACAGGAAGCTATTTTTGATAGTTTATCACCTGCTGGAGTGGCTGATGGACGTCGATAACACGCTTTCCCCTACCCTCCCCAGACGGTTCAAGAAAATGGTGTGTCAACAGGAGTAGGGATCTTCTGGCAAAGGGAAAACATCTTGCTCACTATGCAATCACTCTAATACATTTTCCCTACTACTTCCCCTGCATACTTGCTTTTTAAAAGTAATTTTTCCAAATTGTTTTCCACTTTATAACAAAAAAGCTTTTAAAACCCACAGTTCTGGTTATGTCACCCTCTGTTAAAAACTCTCCCTTAGCTTCCCATTGCACTTAGGATGAAATCCAAGATCCTGAACAAGATCTATAAGGCTCCCACTACCTGGCAGCTACCTACCCTCTTAAAGCTGTATCTCGGGTATTTTGCTTGCTTTTCTCTCTCCACCCTCTTCCAGGCTCCCTCCATCCTCAGGGTGTCTGCTCAAGTGGGTCCCTCTATGCCTAAACGGTTTTCATGGTATTTTTTTTAAAGATTTTATTTTTAAGTAATCTCTACACCCAATGTGGGCTTGAACACACAACCCTGAGATCAAGAGCTGCATGATTACTGACTGAGCCAGCCAGGTACCCCTTTACCGCCTTTTTAATGGCTACCTAATATCCCACCTTGCTAGTCTAACCCTAAATTTCAAACCATCCCTTGGGTCATCACTCAGTTGTTTCCAGTTTTTTTACTATTGCAGATAACACCGTCATGGATAACTTTGTATACACAAATTTTTTTCCCCCTTAGTTCAGACTCTTTCCTTAGGCTTAAGCTCTAGAAGTGAATATCTAAGTTCAAGGAAAGTGCACTTATGGTTCTTGCATCATATTGACCTTCTGCTTTCAGAAGATGTATTCCATTAGCAGTGTTTGAGCATGTTCATTTATCTACAATCTGGAGAGCAATGAATTATCATTTTTCAGTAATGATGGAGTGTTACTGTCATGAGGGTTTTAATTTATTTTTTTCAAATCTGTTTATCATTAGTAATAAAATGTTTTATTGAGCGCCGGAAACTGTACCAGTTGCTTCCTATACACTAATTCATTTAATCCTCACAACAAACTTACAAGGAGGATACTGTTTTAAAATAAAGAAACTGAAAATTGGGGAGGTTCTCAAATTCAGGGTTATCGTAAGTAAGTAGCAGAACCAGGATTCACATTCAGATCTTTTATTATTATTTCAAAAAGCCATTTGCCTCATGCAATATTTGTGTGCATCAGTGAGTAGGTCAGCATGCCATGGGCGGGGTGCAGCGCAGAGCCCTCCGTTCACATGACAGCACACAGGGAGCATCCAGCCCTGTGCCTTTCCAGAGTTAGCGGTCTACAGGCAGAAGATTCCTGCTCCCGGCCACTCCCACCGCTCCTGTCCTCTCTTCCAGCTGAAACTTTTTATTGATTGGGGGTCTCGTTCCATAACCTGAAGTTTAATCTCAGGGACAGATGCCCTAAAATGCCCACCTCACAGAGTTGTTCAGGAATCAGTAAGCCTGCATGAAGTACTCTGTGGACGACAAAACACTCTGCAAATGTTAGGCTGTATTATCTGTTTCTTGCCCCTGCTTTTTTTTTTTTTTTAAGATTTTATTTATTTATTTGAGACAGAGAGAATGAGAGACAGAGAGCATGAGAGGGAGGAGGGTCAGAGGGAGAAGCAGACTCCCTGCCGAGCAGGGAGCCCGATGCAGAACTCGATCCCGGGACTCCAGGATCATGACCTGAGCCGAAGGCAGTCGCTTAACCAACTGAGCCACCCAGGCGCCCTCTTGCCCCTGCTTTTTAAAAGATTTATTTATTTATTTATTTCAGAGACAAAGAGCACGTGGGAGCAGGGGAAGGGCAGAGGGAGAGGAAGAGAATCTCACGCAGACTTCCCGCTGGGTGCAGAGCCTGACCTGGGGCTCAATCCCAATGTGTATCATCTTTTAAAAATAACATATGAGGAAATGGAGAGTGACAGCTACTGAGAGCTGGGATGATGCAAATTGTTCTAAAATTGATTGTGGTACTAGTTGTGCATCTCTGTGGATATGCTAAAAACCGCATGAGTGTTAATGAATGAATTGTATGGTATGTGAATTCTACCTCAATAAAGCTGCTATTAAAAAAGAATTATAGAAAAAATTGAGGGCTTTCCTACGATGGCCACCATGTTATTCCCCCCAAAATGGTTCTGCCATTCATTTATTCTGCGGATATTTCTTGATGGTCTATGATGCACCTGGCCCTGTGCCAAACGCTTGGGATACAGAGTGAAGAAGATAGACGTGGTCCTCATCCTCATGTGATTGGGATCATAGATGTCAGATAAGAAATCACACAAAGGGGGAGCCTGGGTGGCTCAGTTGGTTAGATGTCCGACTCTTGATTTCAGCTCAGGTCTCATGACCGATCTCAGAATCTTGAGATCAAGCCCTGAGCCTGCTTAAGATTCTCTCTCACCCTCTCCCTCTGCCCCCTCCTCTTTCTCTCTCTCTCTCAAAAAATAAAAATAAGTACATAAATTTAAAAAAATCACACAAAGGTGTGATGAATGCTGTATTCTGGAAAGTTAAAAGGAGTCAGGGAATAGATAGCAGAGGGGCTCATCACAGTCTTTGGTCAGAGAAGCCCCAGCTTCTGTCTGCAGTTGGAGATGTTGATTTCAGTGGCATCCTGAAGCCTTTGGGAGTAAAGTAAGAGAACAAAGCTCCCAAGAGAGAGCCCAGAGGGGCTCCAATATCAGAGGACAGGGGGACCCTGACCAGGAGACCCCAAGAGCATGGTAAAGACATAGCAGGAATGGGACAGGAGTGCACAGATACCAGGCCTCAAGGAACATCCATCTAACATGTTGGAGCCCCAACCTGTCCCTCCCACTGTCCTTGTGCAATCAAGATTGCCCCAGCTGGTGTGTTTCTAGGGGGCGTCAATGAATTTACTAGATCCAGTTTTCAACATTCCATGCCCAGAAACGTATTTTCAGAGTATATTAGAAGAGTACACTATTTTTGCAAAGTCTGAAATACATCCTTTTCTAAAAACAAGAATCCTTTGAAAATGAAGGGCATTCCTCCGTACTCATCAGTCTCCTTAAGTTTGGAACTTTGTACATTGTTGTACATTTCGTCCATCTGGGCTAGCCTACCTTGCACACAAATTTTCTTCCACTGTTTTGTGTCTATGTTAGCTCCCCACTTAGATGATCAGCTCCTAAGGAAGTGAAAAATTGGGGGTCATGCGATTTATTTATTTGCTGAGTTCCTGTTTATGAGTAGCTGCTGCTAAATTATATTTGAGGCAGGTTTTCAAAACAAAAAAACATGTGTTAATGGATAATGGCCAGTCCCTTCTAATGATGACAACACAGTCCTGCTGATCTAGTTCACTCAACTAATCAATGAGAAACAACTCCTTCAACATAATCAATTGTAATAACTAGTTGGTAATTCTTCACATTTTCTATAGCATCTTATAGTTCACAGAATATTTTCATGTAACATCATCAGACAACACCTGTTAAAGTAGCCATTGTTATTTCCATTTTACAGAGCCAGAAGCAGGAGTTAAAGGGGTGCATTGTCTGTAGAGGATTTTAAAACAATAAAACTAAAGGCAGTCTATTTTTTATTATCACCATGTGCCAGTAATTCTAAATAATGTCAGTGATAAAATAATCCTCCCTGCTGGGCACTGGGAAGCTGGCTTTTTCTATCCTCTAATAGAAACATTAAGAAAGCAAGTGAGCCTCATTTCCAGTCACACAGAGAGATTTCTCTTAGGACTTTGCAAAGTATTTCATGTTCCAAATCCCTTGTTAAAACAGATACATTTTCTTTGAGGGTTTTCAGAGCCTCGCAGGATTATGCTTTTCCAGAAGAAGGAACAGTTGCCACAAAAGCTACTCAACCTACTTAACAGAATTTCCCAAAAATCTTCTAGAAGATCAGCATCCGATTCACTCACTCAGCAAAATGCTCTGAGCAGCTCCTCGGAGAGTGATCCAGGGCAGGAGCCGTGGGTGCGGGTGGAGAGCAAAGAGAGGAAGACAGCTACCCCCGCCAGGCTGCTGAGCTGTGGACAACTTCTTCTGAGGATGAGCTAGAGGAATTTGTCTTAAAGCCAAGACCTGGGTCCTTTTGGAGCGCATAACTCCCTTGCCCTCCAGGCTTTAGCTGGAGATATCCAGAATTCTCCCATCCGAACTGGGAAGGGCAGCTCTTTGCTCCAAAGTCACAAAGGTCGGTTTAGTATTGGAGTCCTAGCTGTTAGCCCAGACCTGACGGGTCTCCCGGAACCTAGAATTCTCAATGTTAAAACTGAGACAGCCCCCAGCAAATCGGGATGGTTGGTCATCCTTCCTTCTAGTTGTTGAGATTTCTTAATTATCATTAAGTGTTCATTTTACTGGTGTTAGAATCACCATGGGTCCCAAGATTGGGTCAGAGAAAGCCGGGGCAATGTCTTTATTTTAGATATCTATAGGAGCCAGCACCAAGGTGGGCTCGCACATGAACTCCAGGAGGACCCTAGAGTAGGATTCCTCAGGAACAGTGTTACTGACATTTTGTGAAAGATAATTCTACTTTGTGGGGGGCGGAGAGTGTCCAGCTCATCATAAGATGTTTAACAGCATCTATTGGTCTCCACCCAATGTCAGTAACACTCATACACCCCCCACCTGACTGTGACAATCAAAAATGTGTCCAGATATTTTCAAATGTCTCCTGGAAGGGGGAGAGAACTTTCTCCCAGCTGAGAGCTACTACCATAGAGAGATGTCTCTTGCTGCTTCACTAAGAATTTGGAGCTCTTGTGCACAAATCAAGGCTGGTGGAGGGGCTGTCCTGGCTTCAGGCTAGGCAGTCACCCCATGTGCCACCATGAAAGTCTAGTGACTACTTTGCACCCTCCCTGGTCACCGGGGTCCCTCTGTGACAGTGCCACCTAGGCAGGTGCCCCCTTATACCAGCTCTTCCCACAGGTGCTACAAGGAATACTTTCCGTCCTTTGGGATGCTCGTCAGGGAATGAAAGGGAGTTTAAAGAATACTACATGGCCGTTCACAGATTACATTACATATTGAAGGCTCTGAGAAGTCTTGCACTAAAGAATCCTGTTTAAACTTTACAATCCAGATTTATGTAGAGGTCAATCTACCCATTAAGATTTAATACCATTGGCTCAATATTCTAGCTGTTGGTTCTTTGGAAACTCTGGGGTCCTCCCCGAGATTTCTGAGAATTTCCAGAGGGTTTGTGTTCTCACTTCCAGCTCTGAGTTCAGCCTCCCCCTGACTTGTCCAACTCATTCATATAGCACCTTTTACCACTTCCTTCTTATTTCTGCTCTATGCTGACCAAGATGTGTATTTCAGTCCCCTTTTCCCTTCCCCAAAATACCTGCACCAGGCATTGGTGTGTTCAGCAGGGTTTCCTGAGGTTTGTAGCGGTAGAAGTATTTTCTGTGACTTTAACCCCCCCTTTCCCTCAAAAATTTCCACATTATCCCCCTAACTCATGATTCTCCCAGCCTCCTCCACGCCCCCCCAAATCATTCTCACTTTATTGTACAAAACATCTTCACTTTCCCCTCCTTACTTGGTCTTAGACCTTCTTTTGCTTTTTCAAAGCTTTGTTAATGGGTGACCGCATACTGTACCATCCAAACTATGACACTTTTGAGTGAAAGGGGATCTCATAATAATGTCGCTGGGACACCAGGTGTACACCAGTTAAGTCCCCAGCACACCAGGGCACGTGATAAGCATACATCTCTGCCAAAACAAAAGGCTGTCTACTCCTGGACTTGCCTTTGATTGACACAGAAAAGATGGCAGAGGGTTGGAAATATTAGTGCTTCCTCTCTACCTCCTCCCCCACTCCTCTTTCCCTATGAACGGAATGGAGCCATAGGGTATGGTGTTCTTACTGACGTGAACCTGGCTACCTTCCCTAGAGGACAAGCAGTGGCTTCCACCCACTTTAATTCCAATAATTGCCCTTTAAGTCACCTTGGGTGATGAAAGGATTAGGGTGGCGTAAAGATCAGGCCTGAGGTGCAGGCGTCCCCTGTGAGTGAGGAGAATGTTGGAGATCAACGGAGAAGAGCAACAGGAGTGCAGAGAGTGGTATGTACAGCCAGAGGCTTAATCCCTCCCAAACCAGGCTGCTCTGAATGAACATTCGGTGGAATATGCTATGGGAAATGCTGCTTTGGATTCCTGATTCCCAAACTCAGGTGACTGGTTGCACAAACCTCATCTCCTCATACCGTTTCCCTTCCACTCCAAACACACTCACCTCCTTGCTATTCTTTGACCGTGTAAGGTATACTTCCACCCCAGGGCCTTTGCATTTGCTATTCCTTCTTCCCAGAATGTCCTTCCCCATTTACCGTCACTTCCTTTAGGTCAAGTAATGGTGAGGCCTCCCCTGATCATCCAATGCAAAATAGCACCCCGCTCCCACCTGGTGTTCCGTACGTTCCATGACTTGCTTTATTTTTCTCCATTGCATACGCCCCCATCTGTGTATGTTGCTCATTTGTTCATTGACTGTGTCCCCCTCCTAGAAGGTAAGCTCTGTGAGGACAAGGTTTTGTCTGTTGGGGTCACAGCTAGATTCCCAGAGTCTAGACCATGGTGATGTTTAATACATGTTTTCAAATGAAGAAAAGGAGGAGAGACCCAATTGTAATTCTAGACATCTCCCAAAGTTCCCACAGAGCTGTCCCTGGTCAGTGGTGACTTGTAGCCCACTTCTGCCAGGCACTCCTTCCACACTCTTTTCCCGGGGGGCCCTCCATGCTTGCGGGCACTCACCAGGCCTTGCTCCCTCAGTAAGAAGCATTTCACATGTCTCTGCTGCCCCTGCCACCTCCTCTCCCCACAACTGCTATACCGCGCAGCGGTTCTGTCGGGCAGACATACAAGGTAGGCAACCATTCACGTCTCCATGGACACGAGCAGGGTGTTAATTCTTGACAAGGTAGAACAAGAGAGACACAATCCAGAAGCTGAGCCCTGAACAGTACGAACCCTCCTCCTCAACCCTAGCCTCAGGAGGTGCAAGAGCTAGAGAAGTCTTCTTAGGTGTCTCAGGAACCTGCTTCTGGGGCTGGGGTGGCCGGGACCAGCATGTCTTTGTCTCTTGTATGCCAGTCCTTCCCATTAGAGCTGCACTTTGTTTCCAATAAATTAGAAGAAATACCCAGGCATTTACAGTCATTAGAATATGTTTTATGCATTTTTCTAAATAGACACATACACACACACACACACACACACACCACCCATCTAAAGCACAAGCCAACTCAGGATCCAGCTGGGGCATAGGTCTGACGCTCCACCTGAAGCATCTCGCTGGCTTCCCATCAGTGGAATACAATGGAGGCATATTCCACTCGGTCTGGTGACGTCTTCCTGGGGTAGTCGAAAGGGGGCACGTTGGCATAGACAGCGAAGTCATTCCCTTTCCAGGGAGCCAGATTGATCACATTGGAATATCTGGCATCAGCATGGTTGGAAAGCTCCTTCAGAGATAGGACCCCAGTTAGAGACAGCTATCTAGGCACTAGAGACTTCCATAGACAATACCAGCTACTGGGTCCCCTGCAGGACTACAGGTGGAATATTGGGTTTTTGCCAATCAAACCTTGGATTTCCCTCTATCTTCAAAAACATTTACTTTAGGTCTGTTTTCTGCCTTATCCCCACTACCTCCTATATGGGGTCTACATAGGAAACAGCATGGAATCATGGCAGAGGTGACCGGAAGCTCCTCTAGGTACAATGACTATTTCCTTACCGAAGTTTTATGGAGAAAACTGGTCTGGTACCTCAGTTGTTTCTTAAATAGTCCTAGAAAAATTAATAAATTCAGAGTCAGCTTGAGAGGGCGTAGTAACTATCTTGACTTGGTTGGTTGCTGGGCTTAGGTTTGAACTTTGATATGCAAAATTCACTGTATTGAACCCACAGGGCTCCTGAGAGGAAGCTAAATGCCCAAAATGAGATGGGAGAGTGAGCATTATTGGTATACTTTATAATTTGGGTTATTACTTAGAGGAGGTTATGTGGTATCAATATTTCTTTTAGTTGATGCCATAAACCATAAGTATATATGCAGATTGCTTGTATATGGCTTTCAGCATCAAGAATTTGTACCATAAATAAATCTGTTGCTCTATGCAGAGTTTCTGGTAGCTCTAGAGAACAGACACCAGAGCTCACCCATTCCTCCCACCCCCCAAGGCTGCCCCCTAGGAGAGACATCCCCATCTCCACCCCTGTTCCAGGGCCAGCTTGTTCAACTCACTCTCATGTCTCCATTTCTTCAGCGTCATGGACAAGAGACCCACCAGGAGCAAGATGAGAGCCACAACACCAACAGAGCCGGAAATGACGGCCGCTGCAGTGCCTAAGCTGGGGGAAGCAGACAAGAGAAACAAGGATGTCCCAGCTGCTTGGTCGGCATTGGTGACCCTCCACAGAATTGCCCTGGGGCCTTCCTACTCTTGTGGGAGCTCTTCCATCACTAGGCTTCCATGTCTCTGGTACGCAACCATTTCCTGCCTCTATTTTGAGCCTCTCTCCTCTGCCCCAACCTCCAGAGCCATGGTCCCACTCATACCAATCCCCACACCCAGGCCAAGCAGACCCTTCCTCCACAATTCCCAATACTGCTCATCCATGGGTCCAGCCCTTTCTTCCTCTACCTGCTGAGTTCATCAGGTTTAGCCTCTGGCTTCAGGGTAGTGAAGTTTTCTGCAGAAAGGAAAAGGAAAGGAAATCTGAGAGTAATTTTCACACACATGCTATTGCCTGAATGTGTGCATCCTGCCAAAATTCATATATGAACTCCTAACCCCCAATGTGATGGTACTAGGAAATGGGGCCTTTGGGAGGGGAGTAGGTCATGAGAGTAGAGCCCTCGTGAATAGGATTAGTGCCCTGATAAAAGAGACCCCCGTAGAGCCCCCTGTTCCCTTCCAACATGTGAGGACACAGGGAGAAATGGTTATTCCTGACCCAGGAAGTAGGCTCTCACCAGACACTGAACGTACTACTCCCTTAATCTTGAATCTACCAGCATCTAGAACTATAAGAAACCAATTTCTGTTGTTTATAAGCCACTCAGTCTATGGTCATTTGTCAGAGCAGTCCAAAAGGACTCACAGCACACATGCAAATGAGCTCTACAGGGTATCAATGCAATATTAGTTACCATTTATTGGGGACTTGATATCTGCCAGGCACATTCATTATCTTATTTAATCTTCATAAATAGACAGTGAGATGGGAATAATTGTTAATAAAGAAACCAGTTCAGAGAGAGATCAGACTTGCTCAAGGTCCTAGAACTAGTAAGTGGCAAATTTCGGACTTGAACCCACATCTCTCTGACTTCAAATTGTGTGTGTATGCATGTTACACTTTGCTGTCTTTGTGTGGCCATTTCACTCTCAAGTTCTCCCCCTTACAAAGGGTTAAGGGATACCAGATATGACAGGATGTTCAGAAAAAAGATAACCAGAATGATGCAGATGAGGGGTACCCAGAGAGGGACATGTGGTGGGGTTGGAAGGGGTCAGGACCCTGGAAAGTAAGATAGTTGGCCTCACCAAGTTTCTCTTCGACAAGCTCCTGCCCACCTTCCGAGTGAGTGGTAGGGAGGAGATTTGGAAACCAGATCTTCCCAGTGGCCATGGCATCAACACCGAAGATGAGGAACCAAGTCATAGGGCTTGATGTGCAGGGGAATGTGCACATAAGCCTGGAGCAGTGAGAGGAGAGCCTGGGGCACCAGAGGGGGTAGCTGGCTGGGATAGGGCACACTTGTTTATAACGAGGAGGACAGAAAGCATGAGGAGTCCCTCCAGGGTTAGGAAGGCAAAGACATACCTGGGAAGGCAGAGAAGGGTCAGTGGGAATGAGGAGAACAAGCGTGAAGGATGGTCATGAAAGAGCCTGAGCTCTAGGGTCCAGTGACTTGGGTCTCAGGGCACTTTCTAACTGTATGATCTTAGGACAGTCACTTAACCTCTCTGAGCCTCATTTTCTTCATCCGTGAAATGGACATAGTAAGAATACCTACTTCACAGAGCTGATAATTAAGTGGTCAGACTATGATTTAACAGTAAGTAATAGCCACTTGACCTTGGGCTGGTTTTCAGCTGGTCTTACCGGAGCAGAGCGGTGGTGTGGGGTCGTCCAGGAAGGCATTGCTGCTGGCTCTGGCATTCTGGAACCTATAGGTGGTCCAATTCATTTCGCCAGGAAGTCCACCCAGGCAGTTCCTGTGCCAGGTCCTGAGGGTCGTAGGGCAGGTGGTCTCCTTTAGCTGGAAGCAGAGTTTCTCAAAGGTATTTAGCAGAAGCTGGCAGACACGGAACCCCAGGGAACTGGCCCCTCTCTTCTCCACCTTTCTCATTCCACCACGGAGCCTGTGGGGTAGGGCGGGTGTTAGCATCCCACCACTGGAGGGGAGGTCCTCAAAGAGCATTGCAAGAGCATTTTTCTCCAAAGAAAAGCATCTTCAGATAGGCCTCCCGCAAGCCCTTGGCTGGAGTGGACTCCCCAGCCTCTCTCTGTCATGTCACCCTCTGATCTACTAGTATATGAATTTACCTCTATCATTTATTTGGGTTTTGACTACTGTCAGTCTCTCATTGCAAGAACACAAGCTCTGCAAGAACACTTACCTGTTTTCATCAGCCCTCCATCCCCGGGGCCTCCAACAGTGCCTACGCACCCAATAGCTCCCATATGTATCTGGTGAACGAACTAACAAAAGCCAAAAACTGCTTTCTAGCACCCCGACCAAGGCCACGCAGCCTCTACCCACTGGAGTCGTGGCGAGCCTCAACCACAGACTTTTGCATCCCTTCGCTGATGGCAGATCTTTATCCTTTGAAAGGGAAGTTAATTTGAAATAGCCCAAAGGCCCTCGGAACCAACCAAACCATGTGACAAAGAGGTGATGGAGTGTGACAAAGTAGGTGGTCAAGTGGGTAATGCCGATTTTAGAAATAGGGGAGCGGTGCCTACTACACACTGAGAGCGGTGTCCTGGAGGCACGTGCAGGAGGACGCCCTTCCTGGGTGCGGGGTAGAGTCAGGGAGACGCACCCCACCAGGCGCCATTGAAACCACTCACCCGCTGTTCAGGGTGTGAGGCGAGGATAGAGGTATGTTCAAGACCAAATAAAAGAGGATCTGTCCCCTTCTGCCCCCCCCCACATCCCCCTAAAAAGATCTGCAGAAGCAGATAGGAAATCCCCTAATGAACCAAGAGCCCAGGCGACGTGGATGAGTCCCTTAGCCTGCCTGGACTCAGTTTCCCTATTTGTGAAACAGGGCAAGGGCGACAAGAATAAGGCACCACTACAAAGATAGCTAGTTCTTGTCATAAATGTCCCCTTCTAGGGTCCCCTCTGCACATGGCCCCTTGCTCTTTGTACATTCCTTCTGATAGTCGTACTACTCAAGGATGACTAAGGACTTTTCTTTGGAGAATAGCCTTTCTAAGTGTTAGGAATTCTTTCATTTTTAATTTTGGAGGGAGGAGGGAACATCGTAATCTTTTTAGTTTGGAGCTTCTAAAAGTTTTTGTCTTATTTATTTATTTAGATTAAAAGTTTTTGTTTAATTAGGGAGCATTCATATCATTCAGAATTTAAAAGGTACAAAAGGATGGTCTTTGAAAAGCTGCTTTCCCACCCTTCACCCCCGTTAGCTTGTTCCCCCCGTCCTGGAGGCAACCAGCATTTCCAGTTTAGAGTACACCTTGTGTATACACAAGCAAACACAGAGACACACACAGACATATAGACATACACATGCAAAATAGTTTTTTTCCCTCCAGGTGATAACATGCTATATACATTGTTCTGCCTCTGCTGTTTCACTTAATATATCTTGGAGTTAACTTATTATCAACACGTATAGAACTTTCTCTTTCTTTCAGCTGCTGAGTGTTCTATTCCATGGATGCCCACTGTTTATTTAACTGGTGTCCTAGTAGTAGACATCGAAATAGTCTTTTGCTCTTCAAACAATGGCGCAATTATTAAACATGCTCAAACATCATTTTGCACACACATAAATATATGCGTAGAATTGGGGAATGGCTATTAAAGTAGATTTGCAATCCAAATTTTAAGGAGTCAGTGTTACTTTTAAAAAAATCCAAAATGTAGTGTTACCCAACTGACTACCCATATTATTAACCAGATTTCACTCTAGATGGCGCTTGGCTCTTCCCCCAAATCAAAATGCTCCTCAAAGAACAGAGATCTGAGACCACTGAGAATATTCAGCAGAACTACCAACGCCTCTCGAGGCTGTCCCCCAAAAGAATCCAAATGCTATCAACATCTGTAGCATCCCCCCAATAAGTGGAGTATTTCCTGGGGCTATTGCCGTGGTGGGGGGATACTCCTCAATGTCACGGATATTTCCAAGTATTTTGAACAAGATTTACTCAGTCATAACCATCGTTTGCTTAAAACCCAGACTATAAGGATGAAAAGAAGATGGCCTTGCCATCAAGAAACCAATGGTATAAAGCGGCGGGCAGTTCTCAAAGTGTGGTCTGGGGACTCCCTGGGGGTTCCAGAGATCTCAGAGGGTCGGTGAGGTCAAAACTACATCCATAACAGTACTAAGACGCTAGTTGCCTTTTTCACTCTCAGTCTTCCTCAAATGTACATAGTACTTGGTACTCAAGTGTACTTTGGAGGTTTCCAAAGGCTACCTGCCATGTGATAGGGCAACAGACTGAATGCAGAAACAGATCTGAGAATCTAGCTCCTGTTTATCTAGCCAGATACTAATAATGAAATTGGCAAAAATGTAAATCAATGCCTCACTTCTCACTACATTTTTAATGTTTTGGAAAATATGGTTATTTTCCATAAAACTGTCATTTATGTTAGTACAAAATGGTTTTAGTATTATTTTTTAATTAAATTAAATAGTTAAAAAAGTTCTTGGTAGGGCACTTGGGTGGCTCAGTCGGTTGAGCGTCCATCTGCCTTCGGCTCAGGTCATGATCCCAGGGTCCTGGGACCAAGCCCCGAGTCGGGCTCCCTGCTCAGTGGGGAGCCTGCTTCTCCCTCTCCCTCTGCCTGCTGCCCCCACTGCTTGTGCTCTCTCTCTCTCTGTCAAATAAATAAAATCTTTAAAAAAAATGTTCTTGGTTTTCATCTCTAAAATGGTAAATATAAATAGATATAACCTGCATAAACAATAGCTCTTTGGGTTCCTTAATAATGTTTAAGAGTGTAAAGGGACCCTGAGACCAAAAAGTTCGAGAACTTCTGGTCTGGGGACTCATGGTGTTCCTTCCCCAGAGAGCAGGAGAGTGGCATTTCTTTTTTTTTTTTTTTTTTAAGATTTTATTTATTTATTTGAGAGAGAGAGCACATGAGAGGGGGGAGGGTCAGAGGGAGAAGCAGACTCCCCGCCGAGCAGGGAGCCCGATGCAGGACTCGATCCCGGGACTCCAGGATCATGACCCGAGCCGAAGGCAGTCGCTCAACCAACTGAGCCACCCAGGCGCCCGGGAGAGGGGCATTTCTGCAAGGGGTACAAACCACAAGCCACAGGAGAAACAGACATGGCCGTTCCCAAATGGCAGTATACGTCAAGGACAGAATCTTTGGAAGAGAAAACTCTGCAGGGCCTCCTTGCTAGCAATGCAGCCGTTGTGTAGACCGCCCTGCCAGAGCAGGGAGAGCCCAGGTGCGGGGGAAACACGGCTCTGAAGTCGGGGAAGCCTGGAGAGGAAGAAGCAGCACATACCAGGCAAAGCTGCTGACTGCCTCCCACTGACACTCCCAGGGTCACCTGCCCTGCCCCGAACCTTCCTCGCTGGCTGTTGGCGCCTGACATTCCAAGGCAGTGTTTCATTCCCTTAGTCAACGGGTGAATTCACTCCAAAACAACCCGAGTGTCATTCGAGCTGACACAAACGTATAACTTTATGGTTATTTAGATAGATTAGAGGTTGCACTTTTATTAATAAAACAATGGCAGGAGTGGGGTGGTTGAGTGGGAGGGAATGGGCGTGGAGTAATATGGGAGACCAAAAAATATTCCATAAATAAACCATGAGAGCCATGCGTGGACTCAAGATAGCAGAGTGCCACCAACAGAAGGACTTAATCAAGCTAATTCCGGGCAGAGTTAGGGAGGAATTGGACACGGCCCTGGCTCAAAGAGTGCGATCCCAGCTCCCCCTCCCACCCCAGGGAAGATAGCCGGTGACTCCAACAGTGGCTGTAACCAAAGGCCGCTGTTAAAATGATGTGCAAACAAATAGCTCTTGGATCAGAGAGGAAGGACAGTACGTTTCCAGCTTGGGTGACAAGGCAAGGCTGGTGTGGGGCTGGGGGAGGTGGCGTTCGTGCTGGTGCTGGACAATGGAAGATAACTGGGCAGTGCTGGGACCACGGACAGGCCAGGGTGCTGCGAGCAAAGCCCGGCCGCTGGAACGTGCCATCACGTTTCCCTCGGTGAATATCTGAAATCATTGAAAACAGAAGGCCCGCCGGACACCTGAGGAGGAAGGGAAGCTGTCGCCTAGGATAGTGGAAGGAAGGAGGGACAGAACCTGGGAGGATGGGGTGCAGGAAAGACCGTTCACAATCTTGACTTCAAGAGCCCTGAGCAGACCAAATCAAATCAGTCATGTCTGATTTGATTTATCTGCCCAGAGGCGAGGCCAGTGCCTGGAATGGAGCAGGCCCCAGTAAGTGCTTGAGGAAGGGATGGGAGGTTGGACACATTCCTTTTCTCCAGGCTGGCCGCTGAGGGACGTGTTGCTGTCATCAAGCGGGGTCAGCGGAACGGACGAGGGCCGGAGGGGAGGAAGATATTTAAGCAAGCTTCCTCCTGGCTTCCTCTGAAGTAAATATTCTCACCATTTCTGAGACCTTAACTGTTTTTTTCTGGTTGTTTTTGCAAAATCTCATTTCTCAGAATAGAAACCCTGTGTGCTCTTGAGGTTTGTGACAAGGCCATTTACTGGTCAGAGGTTGCTTTAAAGACCATCTTTAGGCTTTCAGTTTGCACAGTGGCTTATTCGCAAGCCTCAAACAATTGCCTTAACATTCGCTTCCTAAGAAAATCAGAATGTCAGCCTCTTGGCTGATACTACTTACTGTCATTTGTAGATGGGGTGACTAAGGATTCCTAGGGAGTGGTGAGTGAATTGCCCAAGGTCACAGCAAACAGCGTGACCTTCATCCAAACACAGGTCTTACTATCATGTAGCCTCTCCTGTGTTTCTTACACAGGTAGTTTCTATGCATGTAGGAGCATTCTATTACCTGTAATGGCCACATAAACATCTAGAGTAGCGAAGGGCGGTTGTTCAGGTTGTGTATTGCTCAAGGGCATGGCATCTAAGAGAACTACCCGCATCATACACATCATTATCATTTTGAATTTTTTCACATTTTTATTTAACTGCTGATTCCCACGGTAGGTGGTTTATATATATTTTTTTAAGATTTATTTATTTACTTGAAAGAGAGATAGTACAGGGGAAGAGGCAGAGGGAGAGGGAGAGAGAATGCCAACCAGACTCCACACTGAGCACAGAGCCCTACGCCGCAATCGATCTCATGACCCTGAGATCATGACCTGAGCAGAAACGAAGAATCCGCCGCTCAACCGACTGCACCACCCGGGCGTCCCAGGTGGTTTATATTCTTATTAATTTTCTGGCAGGTAACAACAACAAACAATGTTTTATCTAACTAAATACATTTATTATGATAAGTTTCTGACATGGAAATAAAAAGACTTTTTCTAATGGTGTTGACATTTACTTGCTTCACAAGGTGAAGCAGAATGAGTTGATAAAGAACTCGCTGATTTAAGACATCTACGTTAAATAATGCTTCTGAACAAGGAGCTGCTTTTCCAACTGCTATTTTGATTTTTATCTAAATTAAAAAAAAAATCCTCTATTAGTATTCGTGTATTGGGTAAATTTGAAATTTTGCACTAAAATTCATATGGCTGTCTGAATGGTAGCTCAGGGTTCCGAATGATAATCTATCAGATTTGCATTATGCCATAACTCACGTTTGTAGCAATTAATGCTCATTTACCATTATGTCTCCATAAAATAATTACTTTAATTATTATTTTTAATATTTCATTTCTTTTTAACATTAGTATCTTGATTTTTAATTATTATTTTAATTATCATACATTAGAGGTGTCTATATAATGGACTGTGAATTAAAGCACAGCTATTGTTTATGGGTAGTTAAAGGAAATTTCTTCAAGACAAAAATTAACTGCAGCTAAATTTCACAGCTTGCTACATACTATTTTTTGAAGTTACAAATACCAAAATAAAATACTAGGTTCATATGCTGCTTCTCCTAAGATATTGGAGTGAAAAAAAAGGTATTGAATGATAAACAGAAAATGAAAAGCTACCTAAGGAAAAAATGAAATTATTTGAATTGTTGAATAAATATGGGAAGAAAGAGGTGAAAGTCCAAAAAAATAACAATAAAAGAGCACAATGCCATTGGTTACGTGAATCTGTCACAGAAATGTGAGCAGGATGTGAATTTACCTTTTAGCGCCATTGTCAACCATAACTGATGGATTGCAAGAAAAATTAGGAAAAAATACAAAGAACCCAAACACATAACACAGAGTTTGAATATGAATCTAAAGAAATCGTAGTCTCTTGACATTGATGCCAACTTCTCCAAAATAGAAAATTCTAGAAAAAAGAAAGAGGAGACTCATCTTAACCGTGCATCCTAAGACTAGCCATGTCTTGTGATACTTGCATGCTGCCCTATTACCCAGTCTCCGGCACTGAACCCATATCAGGATATGTCTGGACAAAGACATGCAAATGGCCAGATGCATACATCTATAAAAGAAGTTCTAATTCAGTCATAAGCAAAGCAGTTAAATTAAAACAATTTAAAACTATTTTTTTTAAAGAAGGAAAATGCTCAGTCCTAGTAAATGCTCTGGGGATGGACACTCCAGCAGTAAGTTAGAATCTTTTTGAAGGGAAATTCAGTGGTGTATATCAAAAGGCCCTGCAGATGACCTTACTTCTTTAGCCCAGCAACTTCACTTAGAGGAATTTATCCTGAGGAAAGAGCCAAGGATGTGGATTGTTAAAAAGAAAGTGTCCCTTAGGCCAAGTCACCAAACCGGGACATAAAGCCTACTCTAACTGCAGTTTCAACCTCCCCCAGAAATCTAGTCTTAACAGGTCAGAGTTTTCTGGTCAGGACCAGTAAGGCAATCTGTCACATAGGCTCTCTCCATCCCCCAAAGGAAGATCAACTAATCTACTTATTAATACCCTTTTGTCCTCAAATGAAAGTGACCTCTTCTAAAATCATTTTTTTTCTATTTATGACTTCCTTGTCCTGCCTTTAAAAACCTTTCCCTATCTGTAGCCCTTTGGAACTCCCCTCTACTTGCTAGATGGGCTGTTGCCCAGTTTATGAATCATTGAATAAAGCGAATTAGATCTTCAAATTTACTCGGTTGACTTGTGTGTGTGTGTGTGTGTGTGTGTGTGTGTGAGAGAGAGAGAGAGAGAGAGAGACAGAGAGAAGGAAGGGGGAAGGGAGAGATAGCAGGAAAGAGGGGCAGAAGGAGAAGGAAAGAATCTTATGCAGGCTCCACACCTCTTCCCCATGCAGGACACGATCCCATGACCCTGAGATCATGATCTGAGCCAAAATCAAGAGTCAGATGCTTAACCAATTGAGCTACCCAGGCGCCTCTTGAATTTTGTTTTTTAACAGTATGCCAGCATTTGGGGGTGACACTATGACTGCTAAGTGATTTGCAATAACAGCAGTTGAGAAACATCTTTAATACAGAGAAATGGCGGATTGTAGGACATCCATAAAGTGAAATAACATTTAACCATTAAAGTGATCTATGAAAACAGGTTTATTGACGGGGGAAGATGCTCACACCCTATTGTCAAGTCAATAAACGACAGATAACACAACAGAATGTCAGATATGTTCCATTCAAATAAATACGCCAGACGCATGTGTGTCTGTGTATGTGTGCACTGTGTATCCTTTTTCCCCCGCTTGGCCATATATTATTGCCATCTTTCCACGTCCACATCAGGAAAAGGTAAATACGCAAATGTTAGTAAGAATTATCTCGGGGTGGTGAGACTCCTGGTGAGTTTCATATTCTTTTTTATTACTTCTCTGGGTTTTCCAATTCTTCTGCAATGAGCATTTACCGTGTTCAAAGACAGCGAGAAAGAAGAGAGGAGAAAAAAGAGAATAAGGGTGGGTAGGATGGGGAGAGAGCTGGCCTCCTCCCCTCAGGCTGGAGAACAAGGGGCAGTGGTCCTCAAAAAAAGGAGGGAATCAGGATAAGGAGAGCCAGCCAGTGTGAGGGGCCTGAGTCGGGAACCCTAAGAGGCCAGTTCTGACGCAAGAGAAGCGTTGGAAAGTGAAGATCGTTTTTAACAAGAAGTGTTCAGAGGCGAATGGAATTGCCAAAAGCAGCCTGGGCATAATTGAAGCTGCCTGTGAACCCAGCACCTGGAGGGGGAGAAAAAAACGTTCTCATGACGGTCAAGGTTCTATCTACAACCCCTGGGTTTCCCCTTCTGTTTACAGAGCATCTCCCCTTCTTGCCTTTGACGAAGCCCAGAATGTACCTGCCGCTCTGACCTCTTTCTAGTACCGCCTATTTTTCACGTAGGTCAGTGAAGCAGCTTTGCAATGAACCTGGGTTGTTGGTTGTTTTTGTTTGTTTGTTGCCGTGAATCGATTTTGATATGTGATGAGCAAGGGTTGGACTATCTCCATGTTCCTGAGATCCTATTTTAAAACACATTTCAGTAAATGTCACCTTAATCTGGTGTACCCAGTGCCTGAGCCTCTTTGGAGGCACTTTGTATTGAGCTCATTTTGAAATTCAAAGCCGCCTGCAGATAGATGTTAAATATTTGTTGTAAAGTAAGAAGGCCACTGTGAAAGAGAGAGTAGGAGAGTATGGCTGGCAGCTCGGGAAGAATCTGCTGCCTGGAGTGAGGACTGCCCCTTCTCTGTCTCCTTCCAGGTCCTCCCGCCCCCACCCTCCAGTCTGACCCGCCCCTCCATCACCTGCCAGACAAGCCAGCCAGTTTTCCTCGGTCTTTTTCTATTTGTGCCTCTAGTAGGAAGGACTTGCTGGATTGCCCAGAGGCAGGAGGAGCATCTGACCTTGTCCTTCTGAAGCCTTCCAACCACGCCCAGAAAGCACCAACCACCACCCTCACCAGAAATGTGCTCCTTCCAACCACCCTTCCCCCTTCCCTCTTATCTCCATCCCCACCCAGGGTACCCCAGGGCAGCACTGCCAAGCCGGCTCCGCCAGGATCTCAAAACTTGCATCTAAACAGGGATGTCACTTTGTCCCGCTGAATGAACATGAGTGCACCTCACTCCCTTCTGTGGTTTAGAGGATGCAGGGCGCTTCCAGAAGCTTTAGGAACCAGCGAGAGCCCCGAGAATGGCAAATCAGCAAAGGGCTGGCTCCTCACCTCATCCTGTTCATTCAGCATCTATTGAGTGCCTACTGAGTGCTCCCTACCTTGGAAGGCTCTCGACCCAGTTAAAAAGCACACATAAATTTCCCTCGGCAGTTTCTGAAAGTGCCACACTGTGCCCTGGGATAATGACATGTCCTAATAGCCATGTTAATAGTAAGCCTTGTCATTTTTCTTTAGTTTTTTTTTTTTTTTTTTGAGATGTAGTCTGAGAGTTATGGTCTTTTAGGTGTACAGAAATAATGAGCTTTAGCAAAGCAGAACAGCATCATTGCCTTTTTCTTCCCATCAGAGCTGCTGCTTGCAAGGTTAGCTTGACCTACAGTTTCTTTTCTTACGGATTTTCACAGAAAAAAAAATTTAATTTGAAGGTAACATGTATTTTTTTTTTAAGATTTTATTTATTTGACAGAGAGAGACACAGCAAGAGAGGGAACACAAGCAGGGGGAGTGGGAGAGGGAGAGGCAGGCTTCCCGCAGAGCGGGGAGCCCGATGTGGGGCTCGATCCCAGGACCCTGGGATCATGACCTGAGCTGAAGGCAGACGCTTAACGACTGAGCCACCCAGGCGCCCCAAAGGTAACATGTATCTTGATGATCTCAGTTGTTGACATGTTAAAAGATCTTTTTTAAAAAGATTTTATTTATTTATTTGAAAGAGAGAGAGCACAAGTGGGGAGGAGGGGCAGGGAGAGGGAGAAGCAGACTCCCCACTAAGCAGGGAGCCCAATGAGGGGTTCAATCCCAGGATCCTCGGATCATGACCTGAGCCAAAGGCAGACAATTAACTGACTGAGCCACCCAGGTACACCGACATGTTGAAAGATCTTCAAAAGAGCTTGTTTTCCAGAAGTAACTTAGCAGGGCTTTTGTTCATATGAAATGTTTCCCTCCTTTTATTTGCAGCTACACAGTTTTGAGCAAGGGTTCTTGATTAGTTAGTAGTCACAGAATGTGTTGAATGACAGGAACTTGCTGCTAATAAGCACACTCATGAAAGAAACAGGTTTTCAAAACCCTGAATAGCCAAAGCAATCTTGAGAAAGAAGAATGAAGCTGAAGGTATCACAATGCCAAACTTCAAGATACACTCCTAAGCTGTAGTAATCAAAACAGTATGGGACTGGCACAAAAGTAGACAAAACAGAATGCAGAGTCCAAGAATAAACCAACGTTCACATGGTCAGTTACTCTATGACAAAGGAGGCAAGAATATACAATGGGGAAAGTCTCTTCCTCAACAAGTGGTGTTGGAAAACTGGACAGCAACATGCAAAAAAATGAAACTGGACCACTTTCTTACACCACACGCAAATATAAACTCAAAATGGATTAAAGACCTAAATGGAGACCTGAAACCACAAAACTCCTGGAAGAAAACATAGGCAATAATTTCTTTGACATCAGTTATAGGAACATTTTTCTAGAAAGGTCTCTTTGGACAAAGAAAACAAAAGCAAAAATAAACTATTGGGACTATACCCCAAATTAAAAGCTTTTGCACAGCAAAGACAACCCACTGAATAGGAAGATATTTGCAAATGATATACCTGATAAGGGGCTAATATCTAAAATATATAAAGAACTTATACAACTCAACATCAAGAAAAGAGAGAAAGAAAGAAAAAGAAAGAATCTGGTTAAAAATGGGCAGAGGACTTGAATAGACATTTTTCCAAAGGAAATATACAGATGGCCAACAGACACGTGAAAAGATGCTTAACATCACTCATCATCAGGGAAATGCAAATCAAAACCACAATGAGATACCACCTCACACTTGTCGGAATGGCTAGAATCAAAACTACAAAAACAGAAGTGTTGACAAGGATGTGGCAAGAAAGGAACCCTCGTGCACTGTTGATGGGAAAGCAAACTGGGGCAGCCACTGCAGAAAACAGTATGGAGGTTCCTCAAAAAGTTAAAACTAGAAATATCATATAATTCAGTAATTCCACTACTGGGTAGTTGTCCAAAGAAAATGAAAACAGTATATGAAAAAGATAAATGCACCCCTATGTTTATTGCAGGATTTACAGTAGCAAAGATATGGAGGCAAGCCAAGTGTCCACCACAGATGAAGGGCTAAAGAAGAGGTGGTATATAAATACAATGGAATATTACTCAGCCATAAAAAATGAGATCTTGCCCTTTGCAACAACATGGATGGACCCAGAGGGTATAAAGGTAAGTAAAATAAGTCAGACGGAGAAAGACAAATGCCATATGATTTCACTCATATGTGGAATTTAAGAAACAAAGCAAAGGAACAACAACAACAAAAAGAGATAAACAAAAAAAATAGATTCTTAAATACAGAGAACAAACTGGTGGTTGCCAAAGGGAAGGTGGGTGGGGGGATGGGTGAAATAGGTGAAGGGGATTAAGAGGTACAAACTTGCACGTACAAAATAAGTCACAGAGATGAAAAGTACAACATAGGAACTATAGTCAATAAGATTGTTGTAATATTGTTTGCTGACAGATGGTGACTCCATTTAGCAGGGAGTAATGCACAGAATTGTTGGATCGTTATGTTGTACACCTGAAACTAATATAACTGTATGTCAATTACACTTCCATAAAAAATATTCTATATCAGATGATAATATTCCTCAAACGTGAGAATAAAATAAATGTATTTTCAGTTAAATAAAAGCTGACAGAACTCATCACCTGAAATGTAAGAGAAATGATATAAGATAGAATTCAGTAAAAACGAGCTGACCAAGAATGTTACAGAGTGTGTATGTAAATAGAAACACAACTTTAAAATAATGCCAAATGCTCAATATCATGCAGACCATGCTCTCATATGATTCAATTAATGAAGAAATTAATAACAACAAAAAAGAGACAGGTTTTCAAAACCTTACTAGCTGTTCCGCCTGTCCCTTTTCCCCACCACGCCTTTGAGCCCAGAACCAAATTTCGAAGGGATTTAGATTAAGGGTATATTACCTGATCCATTTCTTTTAACATCAAGGCCTCAAAAACTGACAGCGAATTAATGTATGGTTCTGCCCAGTTAGAGAGATAAAAATCACTCTTCACCCTGAAATCCATTTAGAAGAACTAACTACTGCAGGACACGTAGATTTACCCTCCAGAGACTGGCGACAAGAAATGGCAAACCATCTGGAGAATGAATCTCCATAGGCCTTGTCCGCAGCAGTCCGTGCGCATTGGATAAAGAGGTTTGCGCTGGGCCTGAGCTGGGGAGGGGGAGCTTTGGGAGCTTAACGGCCTATGGTGGACGGATCAGAGCTACAACCAGGAGAACCCCGGGACTTGGCTTGCTCTTTACATTCAGCTTCAGCAAGGGGACAGGCTGTCAGAGTCCTAAAAAGAGCACTCCTCCAGGGCATCCCAGCTTTGATGTCACTCTTCTAAAACGGCTTCTCAGGGAGGATTAATAAGCAGGCTCTGAAGAGCCTTGGCGTTCCTCTCCCATCTGCTAAACAGATGAGGATTTCTAGTCATTAGAGCAATTATACCAGATCGAAATTTCCAAGGCATGCAGCAGTATGTACAAAACGACTCTGGAAAACACTAACGGCATGGCAGTCGTCAAAAGCCCCCTGATCCTTGAAAATGAACTTGAGGTTTCCTGCCCACCCACGCAACATGGACTCCCTTATCTGGAATTTGGTTTCCAGCAATCAACAGAAATCTCGGCATAAGGAAAGAAGAGGTTCTCAGAGTGTAAAAAAAAAAAAAACCAAAAACTTAATTTAGAACAAAATTCCTCAACTCTAGGTGTAACCCATTAGGGATTAAGCAACAAGAGCAGCCTCATTTGGTTTCCCCAGGCAGCAGGTTACAAACGGTAAAGGTCCTCTTTGTTTTCAGAGGTGGAAGCTATGCATCCTGGGCCACTTAGTTACATTGGGGCCATGCCAGGACTAGAATGTTCCCAGGTGTTCTGAGAACAAGCCCTGGGCTTGTTCCTTGCACAGTCTAGAAATCGGTGATAAAAAATAAATCATCCAGGGTCTCCCTAATGACTTCCTTTCATGTGCCGGCATAATAGGACCTACAAGTAAGTGGGGGAACCCCTGTGGACTCTATTTCAAATATAAGAAAATGAAGCCACGTGCTAGGAGTGGGGGGGAAACTTGCCTTCTGGGCCAGGCACATCAAGTTTCGAGTCCTGACCCTGTGCTTCTTTCCAGGCGGGCGATCTTGAGCCAGTTATCAGAGCTCTCTGAGCCTCAGTTTCTTTATCTGAAGAAATAAATAATGTCTACCTCGCAGAGCTGTCATGAAAACAAAGTTAAAGGAGAAAACATTTATGAAGCTGGTGCTTAATAAAAGTTAATCCCCCTCCTACTTGCTACCACCCAAATTCCTTTATCCGAGAACAAAGGGTATGATTGTAGATTACATGGTATGAGCAACACATTTGTTAAGGTGTAATCAGTGATTCAACATGTATTAAATACACAGGAGTTCTTACTCTGGCCAATTAAAGATTCTGAGGCCTTTTTATGCCCAAGGCGAAGGGCATCTCTAGTCTGATCAGAGAGCTGAGGAAAGAGAGAAGGGGTAGAACAAAAGTCGGGGCAATAGAGACCAGACATGTCCAAGAGAAATGTAACACAAGTCACACATGAATTCAAAGTGTTGTAGTAACCACATTTTAAAAAGCAAAAAGAAACAGTGGACATTAATCTTAATAATATATTTTATTTAACCCAATATATTCAAAAAATGATTATTTCAACCTGTACTGATATAAAAAAATTTTTTTAAAGATTTTTTATTTATTTGACAGAGACACAGCGAGAGAGGGAACACAAGCAGGGGGAGTGGGAGAGGGAGAAGCAGGCTTCCCGTGGAGCAGGGAGCCCGATGCGGGGCTGGATCTAAGGGCCCTGGGATCATGACCTGAGCCGAAGGCAGACACTTAACAAACTGAGCCACCCAGGCGCCCCTGATATAAAAATTACTGGGATATTTTTTGTTCTCTTTTCCTATCAAGTCCTCGAGATCAGTATGCATTTCACACCTGCGACACCTCTCAGCTCGGACTAGCCACATTGCAGGTATTCACTGTACTGCAGGGGGCAGATGTCGACAAATCCCCATGGGCCCACCATTGTGCTGGGATTTGGAGGACCAAAATGTCTAGACCAGGGCATGGCTGCTACCCTCAAGGTGCTCATTGTCTACCTTGGGATCTAGGACAGGTGGACACATACATCTGTCTGTCCCAACAATACACATTTGCCTGTAGGCTCCCAAACGGCTCACCGTAAAGCACCAAGCTGGCAGCTCCATCCTTCTCCTATAAGCCTTTCGACATACCCCAACCACAAGGACAAAATTCCTCTCCATTATCTGTGTGCACAGTTGTCAGCTTATGCACCGATGAGGGGATTGCGGGCGCATCACAGCACCCTAGCGACCACTGTAAGGAACGGTGGGCGCCTTGCTCTCATCCCTTTAAGCCACAGAGTGTCGACTCTACAGCGGGCTTGCCTGGATTCCAGACAAGCTGGAAGAAACTGAAAGCGAACTCTTAACGCTCCCCGGAGCCACTTACCGGACTCCTGGAGGTGCAGCATCAGCAGCGGGAAGAGGCTTCCGTCTTGCAGAGGCAACTGCCTTCACCGTGGCTGCTCTCCGCCCTACCCCATCCTCCTGCCCTGGCCCCTCCCTGGAAAGCCTCTTCATTTCCTCCACTGCCTGCCTGGGCCCGGAGGGAGACTCACACCCCTGGAATCAGAAGCCAATGGCTGATGCAGCTTGCAGAGCAATCTTCATGCCGTGCAGGTGTGGGCCCCGGCAAAACCACAAACAGATGTGCTTTAGATTCCCTAACATTTTTTTGGAAACACTATCTCCCCTTCCGCATCTCCACCCCTGCCCACACTCTAAGGTCCTTCTTTATTCCTACTGAGACGGGGCGTCTGGCTGGCTCAGCTGGAAGACTGTGCGACTCCTGATTCTCAGGGTTGTGAGTTTGAGCCCCACATTGGGTGTAGAGTTTACTAAAAATAAATAAACTTAAAAAAAAAAAAAGCTATTCCCGCTGAGAAACTAATTCATACTAAGGAGTTAGTGACTCTATGAGCCATCTTTCCCAGGGATATTTGCATTTTTAAAAGCCCAAATAAATAGCTAAGATTTATTGAGAGCTTGCTGGGGGCTAGGCACTAGGCTGAGAGGAGAATGCCTCGCTCTAGGGGAAAAGTGGACAATGATAGAATTCCAAGCAGGGTGGAACAGAGGTATCGTTTAAAAGCACACTCTGTAGACAACTCCTGTGGAAACGTACCCATGGGGAATGGTCACTGGAGGATTAAAAGGCCTGTGCTGTTTTCTTCTCTAACTTTTAGATTTTAAAGCCATCTTCATTATTTATGGATTGGTGGGGGAGAAGGATTAAGTTGGTTTGTTTTCCTTCACTCCTTCACTTAATAACTATTTGAAAGCCTACTCTAAGCGAGGCACTGCTAGGTGCTGGGGATACAGCAATGATCCAACTAGCAGAGCTTTGCTCTCAGGGAGCTCCCAGCTTAGTGGAGACACAAGCAATAAACACAACATGCAAAGTGGGCAAGGAGCGTGATGGAGAAAAACAGAGTGGGGTGGTGGTTCTTCTGATCTAGGTGGCTGAGGGGTCTCTGGGAGGAGGGAATGTGGCCTCCTGCATCCCCACCGGGCTCCTTCCCAGCTCATTCTCCCCCTCACCCACCTGCGGACTTCAGAGCACATCCTGGGGCTTCTCCTCCTCCCCATCCCCGCACTCTCCCTGGGCGTCCTCGGCCCATTTCATGGCTTTAACAACTTTGTATTTGCTGATGTCTCCTAAACTTATATCTTCAGCCTAAACAAGTCTTATGAGAGCGCAAGACCCACATACTCAAGCATCAATCTGATATCATCACCCCTGGGAAGTCTACCAGCACCTCAGAAGAATTTGCCCAAAACAGACCTTGATTCTCCACCTCTCCCAGCCTGTGTTCGCTCCCCTGATCTTGTACTCAGTAAAGAACACCATTATCCCTCCCCACCAAGAGCTCATACCCAGAGTTTAGGAGTCATTAACTTATTCTTTTTTGCATTTAAAATGTTTTTGAACAGGTAATTGTGGTAGGCAGAATAGTGGCTCCCAAAGATGTCCACGTTCTAATCCCTGGAATTTATGTGAATTACATGGCTAAGCTGGATGAAATCAAGGACCCCAATCATGGGGAGATTGTCCTAGATTACCTGGGGGTGATGGGGCTGAATCTAATCACACGATTGCTTAAAAGATAACTTCCCTCCACCGTGGTCAAAGGGGGAGGAGTCTATGGAGACATGCAATCTTGCTGCCTTTGAAGACGGAGCAAGGGGCCACGACCTAAGGAATATAGGCAGCCTCTAGGAGCCGGAAAGAGCAAGGAAACGGATCTTCCTCTAGAGCCTCCAGAGAGGAACGCAGCTCTGCTGACCTTTATTTTAACACAGTGAGACCCAGGTCAATCCTCCCACCTACAGAGCTATCAGAGAACAAATTTGCTCTGTTTTAAGCCCCTGTGTCTGTGGTCATTTTCTATAGCAGCAATAGAAAACTAATAAAGGAATATAGTCACGTGAAAACTAATGAAGTAATATAGTCAATGACTCAAAATTCAAAAATTACAAAATGGTATACAAGCCTCCTCGCTCTGCCCCACCCACCTAGTCCCCTCCCCAGAAAGTACCCAGTGCTACCAGTTTCTTGGTATATCTTACCAGGGATATTTTATGCATATGGAAGCAAATGGGACTATAAACATTCGCCCCCTTCCGTTTTATAGAAATGGTATAGCATACTGCACATACCGTTACATGCTTTTTAACCCAACTATATAGACTAGGGGTTCTTCTTTGGAGCTTTTTCCTTATTTTGTGATGGTTCCATAGCGTTCCATCGTACAGCTATACCATAACCATTTAGCTAGTCTTCCTGACCCCCTATTTCCAAGCTTTCCCATCACAATCAACGTTTGATGAATAAATAACCTGGACCCAACAGCTGTTCGCACAAGCTTAAGTGTGTCTGTGGGACAAATTCCCAGAGTCGTTCTTGGTCCCTCCTTTCCTTTGTCCCCATCCAATTCAGGATCAGGGCCCATGGGTTCTATCTCCAGAACAAATCTAAGCTCACCACTGCTTTCCCGGTGTTTCATCCCCACTCCATCCCAAGCCACTGTCACCTCCTGCCACCACCCCCCAGCGAACATGCATGTGAGAGTTTGGTGTGGGAGGCGCTCCATTTCCTGTCTTTGCTTCCCACCCCTTGGGCAGAAAAACTTGGAGCCTTGGATTCTTGTCTCTGAAAAAATTCAGTGAGACTCTGTGTCCCAATTTTTGTGTGAGTAAATGAGTGTTGTTTGCCAAGGCTTTGGAAAATGGGGCTCCGTTTGGAGACTCTCCGATCAAAGAAGCTTGTTAAACCAGAAAGGAAGATCAGACAAGTATCCCAGTGTCCTGGAATAGACCTCATCTTAACTGCATCTTTAGTACGTGTTTTCCCTCTGGTGGGTTTCCAAGGCATTTAATGGACTAGGAACAAAACAAGACTTTTTAGAAATGGAGACAAACACACTTTACAAAGATCCCGAGATTAAAGTTCTGCCTTTTTTCCTATTCAGCCACAGCCTAAATCCTACCCTGGGGGCGCTCACAGAAGTTCCAGAATGGAACCAGTTCTGAGGCCAGCAGAGCTGGTACGGGAAGGAAAAGATTCAAGAGCACTGTCAGCTGAGTCCCCTGGTGCTATAAGTCTGCAAACGAAAACTCACAGAGATAATGAAGGAAAGGCATCGGATTTCTGTCACAATTGTGAAGTATACTCTCTCTTCCCCTTATAATAAAATTTTAATCTGGTATTTATTGCACACTCACTGTACATCACCCATTTTCACGGATGCTTTTATTAATCTTCCTAACAAACTCATTGTACAAATAAAGAAACTAAGGGTCGGAGAGCACTTTCATTTCCTAGCCTTTATTTATTTATTTTTTCATTTCCCAGCCTTTAAATGGTCGAGCCCCTGATCACACAGGAAGAACTGAGGACAGGCAGAAGTCTTGATCGCTTTCCTGAACTGTTAAAAGACACAAAAGGGCAGATAGTCTCCACGACGTATTTTGGCAAGCTAATACATACAGTAACATACGTATAGACTACAGACGGCAGTGGGAGTTGTAAACGATCACAGATTCATAGAGAGATTAGTTGGGTTCAAGCCCGGTTCCATTACAACCAGGTGTGTGACCTCGGACAAATTCCTTTACCTCTCTGGTACTACTTACCTCTTGGGGTCTTTGGGAGAATTGCATGAGTGAGGATGTTTAAAGCACTTTGAACGGCAGATGGCATAGAACGGGCATTAGTCCATGTCCGGCACCTGCCCTGGTCTGTATCGCGTAGCCAGGGCCCCAGTATTAAGTGCTAATTGGGTGTCAAGCACTGGGCTGAGTGGCACATAGAAAGCCCGCCTCCTGAGGATGGTCTCATGGAATCCTCACATCATCCTGCAAGGAAACCGTTCTTCCTTTTCTGCAGCAGAGCAATCTAATGATCCCAAACAACCCCAATATCACACCTCCACCTAAGTGGCAGGGATGGATGCCAAATCCTGCCTCGTCTGGCTTTCAAAGCCTGGGCTCAGTAACAAGCAGAGAAACGGATGCTGTTGGCATGCTGTTCTTCCTGCTCACAGGTACAGGACAAGTGCACACGCACACACGTGCAGCATTCAAGTGACGGACCGCCCCAGTGCCTGTGTCCTCTGCAGGGTGAACTGCAATCATTTCTGGTCTGAAAGGCACTTTCCCAGAATAGGGTTGACAGTGGTTTTGGAAATGACTCACACTAACTGAATTCTTGACACGGCAAGATGCTGGAGACATCGGATCTTTCTTTTTTTCCAGTTGCATGAAAACAAGAGGCTTTGCCAAACCAGAGCAGATCAAGCCACTGGGAAAAGCAAGTCTTTGTGTCAGGAGCTCTCTCAGCAACAAGCAAAAAATAACCTTAAACTTCTAGTTTTCAGAAGTCAGCGTCTGGGTCAGGGGTAACTAGCAGAAGGGGGTATGGGGGGCGGTTTGCACCTGTCAGCAGTACAGTAATGATCCTTGCGGAGAGGCTCCTTGAAGGCAAAATAGAAAATATTTGCCAAAAAGAAGCAATGACAAGATTGCTCATCACACAGCTCCTCACCACCACCTGCCACCCTCCACACACCCTTCTCTCTTCTTACAATTAAAAGGCCTCAAATTTTCCATCACGTGGAAAATTAGTTTCTCTCCCCCTTTCCCCTCTCCCCCTCCCTCCCATCCTCTCTCTTGGTCTTTCTCTCCCAGGAAGAAATTCTCGAACGTCAGACCCTCGAGATCACCCAATACAGATCATCAACTTTAAAGTCAGGCAAACCTGGCTTTGAATGCTGATTACAGCACCTTATGCAAGTTGCTTAAACTCTCGGCGCCTCAGTTATCTCATCTGTAAAATGGGCTTTAAAATAATACCTACCGGATAGGTATGATAAAGCTGATGTCCACAGAGCACTGAGAAACCATCCTCTTATTGTTAATTTATCTTCTCAAACTGAAGCTCCAGAAACGAGAAGTTGATTGGACGGTGTCCCACCAAGAGCTTTCAAATGTTCTGGAAACAGGCAAAAAAGCTCTGCATCCAACCAGCCTCCAGTCCACATCCCTGAGGATCCCTCTTTCTTTCCAAAGAGCCTCTCTCAGTGCTGAAGGATAGGATCCTTGCCCATACTATGGCCTGTTCTTGTCAACATGGTACCATTTCACCCCAAATGCTCTTCCCTCTCTTTTCTTAAAGGACACACACATACACACACCAACAGGCATATATCCAAAGGCTTTTTTTTTTTTTTTTTTTACAGTAGCCTCCATGCCCAGCGTGGAGCCCATTGCAGGTTGAACTCCTGACCCTGAGATCAAAACCTGAGCTGAGATTAAGAGTCAGACACTTAACCAACTGAGTCACCCAGGCACCCCCAAGGGCGTTTGTTCCCAAATCATCCGCAGTGGTAACGATGATCATTCTGTAGCAGAAAGATCCCCGGACTGGGAGTGAGGAGGTCAGGGTCCTAACCCTAGCTCTGCACTAAAGGAACCACATGTTCCTGGGGCTGTCACTCTGCCTCTCTGTGCCTCAGTGTCTTCGTCTGCTATGTAAGCAGGCTTGCCGTAATGGCAAGAAGTCTCCCGGTGCACGGTTTTTGTTTTGTTTTGTTTTGTTTTAAAGATTTTATTTATTTATTTGAGAGAGAGAATGAGAGAGAGAGCACATGAGAGGGGGGGAGGGTCCGAGGGAGAAGCAGACTCCCCGCCGAGCAGGGAGCCCGATGCGGGACTCGATCCCGGGACTCCAGGATCATGACCTGAGCCGAAGGCAGTCGCTCAACCAACTGAGCCACCCAGGCGCCCCGGGTGCACGGTTTTTATAGTGAAGATCTTCAGTCAGATGACATATTACTGTTTCTCAAGTACTTCCACATACCATATTGTGTGTTTTTAATCCTCCTTAAAACTCAACAATGTATGTAGGGTACTCGGCAGATAACAAATCTAAGGTACCTAGTGGTCGGGTAATCCTGGGCAAGTCATGACAGAGCAAAATGCCAACACGAATTATCTCAATGTCTAGCCTCTTCTGGCTCACGCTGCCCTCCTGGGGGCAGACCTCCATCCCCAGTGAAAGGTCAAAGAGAACTGACAGGGGGTAAATGTTGAAGAGGCTTTCTTTTAAACACTTTTGGAGCCCAAGGCAGCGCTCCACTTAGCTCCGAACCCCAAGTTAGCCTGTTGCTTGGGCTTCTAAGAGGGAAAGCAGAGCCCACGGCAGCAGCTAAAACACTGCCAGGTCGCTGGCTAGTCAGAGCAAAGCTGACCTGAACCCTGGTTCTCTGCCTACACTCCAGAGCCTCGACTGCCCCGGTTCTGGGTCATGGTCAGGGGAAGGTGCTCCTCCCCACCACCCTCCATCCTCACTCAAGGCGATAAAGCCCACCCTCTGTTTAAGAAGTGAGATGGCCATAGAGATGGGTTCATAGCAATAGCTAATCATGCTGGGATAACCAAGCACTGAGCTCCACCGCCCCCTACTCACCAGAACAGACTGAGGGTCCTGCTGTCTGTGGACACTGTTACGCACTGACTTGTATCCCCCCAAATTCTTACGTTGAGGTCTTAACCTCCAGTACCTCAGAATGTGACTGTATGTAGAGATCAAGTCTCAACAGAGGTTAATTATGTGAAAATGGGGTCTTTTCAGTGGGCCCCAATCCAATATGACTTCTAAGGAGCAGAAATCAAGACACAGACACACACAGAGGGAAGAGGGAAGGTGGCCATCTCCATAAGTCAAGGAAAGAGGCCTCAGGGAAACCCAACCCTGTCCATACCTTCATCTTGGACTTCTAGCCTCCAGAATCCCGAGCAAATACATTTCTGTTAAGCCACCCAATCTGTGTCAAGTTGTTATGGTAGCTTTAGCAAACTAATACGGGAACCTGCTCCAGAACCATGCCCCCCACCACGTGCAGGACCTCCCACTCCCCCTGCCCAGGACTGCTTCTGTATTTTCCAAACCTCCCTCCACCCCAGATTCATCAAGTCCTTGGGATGCAAAAAACTAGCTCCCCAAGCCCAGTATCCCATTTCAGGGGCTTTGAGGAGTGCTAGTCTCTGCCTCAAAGTGGATGGAGGGTGGGTCAACTGCCCTTGGGGCTCCCGAGGGAAAAAGGGGAGAATAGGAAATACAGAGAAAACAACCTGATTGGTGTTTTGAATTAGAATCCTGTCCCACAAGTGATGACTGGTCTTCTACCCACTTCTGGCTGGGAGTCCTCAGCCAAACCACTCGTGGTAACACGTGGGTGGAGAGGGCCCAGGGCCCAGGGGCACAGTGCCCTCTCAAGGAATGACCACAGGGTCTCTAGGGATCAGGGGAGGACACCAAAATTTCTGGGAGAAGTTGAAACTGCATCGCTGTCTTGCTCTTGGAGGATGCACAGACCCCCAAGTCCCACCCCAGATCCACGAAGCCCCCACCCCTGCCCCTGCTGGAGGGAAAGGGGGGCTAAGGGAAGGAAGTGAAATGCCCTGTTAACACACGCTGTGTTTGTTCTGGGCCTGGCTATTGACGCAAGAGGCCTTATCATTGGGTCCTCAGACTAGGCTGGGCAGGGCAGATCTGAGAGTTAGGGAGATTTGCGCCCACTGGCCTGTGGGAAAGCAGAAAGGAGAGGCGGCAAGGAAGGCCACGGCAGAGCGAGGAAGAAGCTGCTGGTTGGGCTCACGATGAAAACACTCATTCTTTTGCTGCTGGTGCTCCTGGACTTGGGGCTGGCTCAACATCGGCTCCACAGGTGAGGCCACGTCCCCAGCACTGCGTCCGGTGGGGGCAGCTGCCTGCCCTCAGGCTTAGCGCTGCCCTGGGAGAGGAAAGCTGATGGGGAAATGAAGAGGAGAAGAAACTGAGGGCTGGGAAAAGTGGCCATCTTGTGTTGGCTTTGACCCCCAGCCCACCACAAGCCATCCCTCTGCCCCACCTCTGATGGAACTGCCTGCCCAAGTCCCAGGGAGCTTCTCACATTATTAAAGAGCAGGAACCTGCAGCTTTGGTTGGGAGCTCAAAGGACCGAGTACTTGCCCAAGGGACTGACCATGGCTGCCTCCAAGAGTCTTTCTGTCCCTTTAAATCAGCCCCTTATGAGGTTCATGCACAACTGCAGATCGTTTTCCTAGACGACCTCAAAGAGCTCATCTCTGAGAGGGAGGGCCACTTCAAGTCAAAGATTCTGAGATTCTTCAGGAGCAGAGACAAGACCGACAGGCCAGGGGCAGAGAGGGCACTAATTCTCGCCAAACTGTGGCCCATTCTGGCAACTCTGCTGCCTTGCAAATCTTCTCCTGTGTAATCTCCCAGTTTACCTCTGGAAAAATGGGGTGGGGAGAGGGGAGGGTCTGAGAGAGGCAGAACTGCATCTCTGTCTCACACGGGGCTTTGTCCTCAGGGTGCCCCTCAGGAGGCATCAGTCCCTCCGGAAGAAGCTGCGGGCACGGGGCCAGCTCTCTGAGTTCTGGAAATCCCAGAATTTGGATATGATCCAGTTCACTGAGTCCTGCACGATGAACCAGGATGCCAACGAGCCCCTCATCAACTACTTGGATGTGAGGCATTCTGGGGCAGGGGCTGGGGAAGGGGGTGAGGGGAGGATGGCTTGGCCTCTGGGCATGGCCAGTGTCAGGTCAGCAACACTGAAGTAAAGGCCAGTGTGGATTTCTCCTCTAGGATAACCCATAAGGACTGATCCCCTGGGTCCCCATGGATTTGACCGAGCAAGCCCCAGTGTGCCCAAATGTGTAGAGCTCTCTGCAAAAGAAATGGCATCCCAAACAGAAGGGCCCTGCTGTGTGTCCTTGGCCAAATGATTTAACCTTCACCAGCTTCCCTTCCCTGATTGTAGAACAAAAGGATTACTGCCTCTTCTGCCTTGCTCACAAAGGGATTATGAGGAATAACGCAAATGAGAGCTAAAGAAGTAGTAGAGGGTGGGAGACTTGATTTGATTTCCTCCCTTGTAGCCCTTTGTCTGCTAGTTCTACCTTCTGTTGCCACTCCCCAGGCTCTGTAAGCTCCAGTCTGTGCTAGCCAGGGTCTGGTCCCAGAGAACTCTCCCTAGGCCCCCCGGTGAGCACCTTCCCCTTTCCTACCACCCTCACTCGGCTCCCTTCCCTCCCTCCCCTATAGATGGAATACTTCGGCACCATCTCCATCGGCTCTCCACCGCAGAACTTCACCGTCATCTTTGACACTGGCTCTTCCAACCTCTGGGTCCCCTCTGTGTACTGCACCAGCCCAGCCTGCAGTAAGTAGGGCCAGGATCCGCAGCAGGGAATGGCAGCTCCAGAAACTGGCCGTGCACGCCACACCAGCTTCCCCTCTCCACCTCTGAGTCTGCCCTGGGACTACCTACGGTAGAAACAGGGCTGGGCCAGGGAGAAAGCTAAAATTTGATTGGTATCCAAGCTAGCAACTTTCATACTGACCAGAATTAATAGGAGGAAACTCAGCCACCGAAAATACAAACTCAGTACAAATCTTTGAATACTGCATGACTCACTCCCTTTGGAACACCCAAAAGAATGGGGAACGTTCCATTCAAATGTCTGTTTCTGGGCAGGTAGGTGGGTTGGGTTCTAGTGCTGACTATTCACCCGCTTCAAGAGGGCTTGGTGGCCTATCCCAGGATATCAGAGGTGGGGCTGGTGGGGCACGATACGGGGGTGGGTCAGTTTGGCCAGAGGTAACTCAGGTGTCTTTGTTAGCATTAGAAAGGAAAGAGCTAAAGAAAGATGTCTGAGTCTATGCTGGATAAGTTCTAGAGACACGATGTCTCAGAAAACCCCTAGATTAGGTGTCTACAGGTTGGGCAAGGAATTGAGAGTCATTGCCTGGAGCGGCATTTGTTTATCCCTGGGATTCTTTTGAATGCCAGGCTCTGACCCCCCCTAGTTGACAGAGACTTCTGCCGGCGCCTGATACATGATGCTTATCTCCGTGTGCCTCATGAGGTCACTGTGAGCCACCATGGTTGCCCAGGGATGACTAGTTGGTCCCCAGTTAAGCCACCACATGTGGCTAGAGAAGAATGTGGTACCTCACTAAGGTGGGCCATGGCCAAGCTTTCTCGAGGCCCCCTCTCAATCTTGGGAGTTGAAGGAAGAGATCCTGCATCTGTGGGGTCTCAGGGCAGGAAGGAAGGCAGCGAGCTGGTGGCCCAGGCAACAGCGGCATTTTTGCTTTTCCAGAGACACACGCCAGGTTCTACCCTTCCCAGTCCAACACATACAGTGTGCTAGGGAGTCATTTCTCCATTCAGTATGGGACTGGGAGCTTGTCTGGAATCATCGGAGCTGACCAAGTCTATGTGAGTACAATTCCCTCATCTCTTCTCTTTGGGCCAGAAACTTGGGATACAGAATATTGTTCAGAGCCTTTAGGGGAACACTTTCAGATCTGCCTCAGGAAGAGGTGGAAACAAGGAGCTGGCTTCCAGGGAAAGGGGGAAGCCTGGCCAGGCAGGAGTAGCACTCCCTGCCTGAACTAACGGCAGTGGGCCAGTCTGCTCAGGGTGCTGGGTTCTAGAATGGCAGCACGGAGGAATACCACAGAGGAAGAGTGCACAGAGCAGAAAGCCTGGGGGGCAGCCTTTCGAGAATGAGTTAAGGCAAAAAAAAAAAAAAGAGTCACAGGTGCTCTCAGCGCAATAAGGCAAGAAAAAAGAAACTAAGGGCATTAAGATTGTAAAGGAAGAAACTATGTTGTATTATTCACATATGACAAGATTCTATATGTAAAAAATCCAAAAATATCTACAGACCATTGGGATTAATAATTATTTAGCAAAGTTGCTGAATACTAGATAAACAAACTCGTTTGTATTTCTGAATATCAGGAAAAACAAATGGAAAATAGATTTTGTAATGACATTACTTATAATAACATCAGAAACATCAAATACCTACAAATAAATTTAACAAAAAATGTGCAATATCTCCACTCCAAAACCTGGAAAACGTATTGAGTGAAATTAAGGAAGATCTACATAAATAGAAATGACTCAGTATTTCATGACTCGGTATTATGGACAAGTCGAAGTTTTTTCAAATCGATCTATAGATCTTAATGTCATCTCAGTCAAAACAACAGAAATTGATGAGCTCATTCTAAAATGTATATGGTTATGTAATACACCAAGACAATCTAGATAAAGAAAAACACTACGAATATCAAGACCTATTATAAAGCTATAGTAATTGAGACAGTGTGGTATTGCCACAAGATAAGCAAATAGACAAATGGAACAAAATGGAAAACTCAGAAACTACTCTGAATTCTGTTGACCATGAAACTGGCAGTGGAGGAAATGAGAGTGTGTTTATTAAATATGGTGCCAGGTCATTTGGATATCCATAAAGTTAAAAAAAAAAAAAAATCTGGACTCCGACCTCACACATTATCAAACTTCCAATACATTGTAGATGTTTTACCTCTAGGCATATGTCCAACAGAAGTATGAGTGCATGTTCATCAAAAGTCATGTCCAAGCAGCACTGTTAGCGATAGTCACCACAGGAAACAATCCAAATACCCATCGATGGTAGAATGGATAATGACGGTTATTCATACCACAGGATATTGATGACATTGAACGAAATTTCAACATAGTACACTACATGATGTTGAGTGACAGAAGCCAGATAGGAAAGAATTCATCCTGTATGATTCTGTTTATGTAAAATTCAAGAAAAGGCAAAAGCAGTAGATGTTGGAAGCCAGCAGATGGGTGTTATTGAGGAAAGGTACAACGATTAGCAGGGTGCATGAAGCAACTTCCGGTTTGGGAGCTTGCTGACCAGGGTGAGTTTGTGAAAACGCACCGAACTGTACGCTTAGGATTTCTGTATTCAACTTCAATTTTTTTTGAAGTCTACATAAAAAAAATTAAGGGTGTGGGAATGTGGTGAAATCACTGTGCTCATTTAATCAAGTTGGGTGGGGGAAGAATTCACTTCAGACCAGAGGGAGAATCTGGGAATCTGAGACTGTACCAAAGCTCTCCCAAGCAGTTTTATTTCGGGCTTTCTCCCATCAGGTGGAAGGACTGGTTGTGGCCGGCCAGCAATTTGGAGAGAGTGTCACGGAGCCGGGCCAGACCTTTGTGAATGCAGAGTTTGATGGAATTCTGGGCCTGGGATACCCCTCCTTGGCTGTGGGAGGGGTGACCCCAGTGTTCGACAACATGATGGCGCAGAACCTGGTGGATATACCCATGTTCTCTGTGTACATGAGCAGGTAGGCCTGGCAAGCCCACCAAGGTGAAGGTCAGTTACAACCACAGGGAGACAACATGGGTGCAGCTCAAAGAGCACTAGACTTAGCAGTCAAACACCTGGCTTGGATCTCTTGCTTGACCTATTACCAGCTGTGTGACCTTGGGCTTACCCTCTCTGGATATTGAGGAAATGGGGTTTGCCTCACTTTGTAAACTATACTGCACTGAACCAATAGGAGGAATCTCTGGGGTTGGATATTCATTTGTGCAGGGAATAAATGTTTATCAAGCTCCTATTGTGTGGCGACCACAGTGCTGGGCATGGGGAGCATAGTAAGACGAGGAAGACAGTCCCTGCCCTCAGGAAGCTTGATTCCTGTGGGAGGAGGCAGGAAAAAATTCCAAAGGAAGCTGACGATAAAATAATGGGATGTTAAGGACATAATAAGATGCAGAATTTACATAAAATAGAATATTATTCAGCCTGAAAAAGGAAGGAGATTCCAACACAGGCTACCAGAGAATGAACCGTGAGGACCTTATTTCAAGTGAAACAAGCCAGTCACAAAAGGACAAATTGTGCATGAGTTCCCTTACACAAAGGTGCCTGGAGTAGTCAGATTCACAGGGACAGAAGGTAGAATGGTGGTTGCCAGGTGTGGGGGGAGGGGAAGGAAGCTGTTGTTTAATGAGTATAGACTTGTGGTTTCACAGGATGAAAAGGTTCTGGAGACTGGCTGCACCACAGCATGAATAGCCTTCACACTACTGAACTGTACATTTAAAAATGGCCAATTTATGCAATTTTTTAAAAAATTGCCTCCTGTAGTTGGAAAAGGTCATGTGGCTCACCGGCCTCTGGCCACTCTTGCCTGGGATCCTGAAAGGGTCATCTCACCTTCATCCCTACATAGGACAGAGATTTCTGACCTTTCTAACTCCTCCCCGGTATATCTGGCCTCAGCTTACCCTGTTTTCACGCAAGCCCATTTCCCTTGTTTTCCACTTCCACGTGGAGAGCCTTGAATTTCCTTTATTAAACTGCATGGCTGTAGTTGGGACCAACTACAGGGCAGAACTGTGAGCAAGATGGCAGGTTGCCCAGACCCCTCTGCTGCCCCCCTGCTCCCTTCCAACCCGGAAAGCCAGAGGGGAAGGTGGGAAAGAGCAAAGGCTTTGCCATCTGGCTGACATGGACTGATGCCCCGAGGCTCAGTTTCTTCAAATGGGCACAAGGTTGATGTAAGAAATAAATAGGATTAAGCAGGTAAAATTCTTCGCCCAGGGCCCTGCACAAAGGCCGTCAACTAATGGCGGTTCTTCCCCCCACCTCCCTAAGTCTGCTTTCCTAAGATACCCACAATACCCGGTTCCTTTCCCCTTTACCACCAGGCCTCGCAGCGCCCTGAGTTTTGTATTTTTCTGATCGTTTTCCTCCTAAAAATGAATTAGTTTCATGTCCTATTTCCCCAGAATCCTGTTAGGTGCCAGATCACACTCTGAAAAATCAACACCAATGAAAATTAATAAAGTTTCAAGTTCTCATAAGTCATGTTGCATTCCCATTAGCTTCCTCACCTTAACACGATGGAGTGAATCATATGGAAACTCCAGGCACCACCAAAACAATAGTGGGAAAGATACTTGGTGGAAAAGGCTTTTTGGGGATGCATAAGTCGCATGGTATGTGCATACCCCAGTGGTCCTAGCCTTGGTTCTTCATGAGTTCTGCATGACCAGAGTAGCTGTCCCCATCTACCTCCTCCCTAGCCCTTTTATCCAAGAAGCAAGAAGACATTCACAAATCATCAAGCAGAGCTATTTCTATACTTCTATCCTTCTGCCCCAAAAAGCCCAGATTAATCAACTTGCAGTAGTTGGGAGCCCTGGTGTCAAAGCCCAGGCTGATATTTCTGCCTATCTGGTTACTTGGTGTACATGACCAGCTTGTTCCTAGGGTATCCCAGTGGCCCTTCCCTGACAATCTGTCTTTTTCTTTCCCTGCAGTGACCCAGAAGGCGGTGCGGGGAGTGAACTCATTTTCGGCGGCTATGACCACTCCCATTTCTCCGGGAATCTGAACTGGGTCCCTGTCACCAAGCAAGGCTACTGGCAGATTGCCCTGGATGCGTGAGTATTCTCCACAAAGTAGCTATGGTACAGACAAGAACTCAAGACGGGCACAAGGCCAGTTGAATTGAAAAAGAATTTCATTGAATTGACCTGAATCAGTGTGCTGGTCCCTGGGAGAGGAGCCTGAGGGCTCGTCGTGTGAAGCCAGAAGTGTGGAGGTGCTGAGCAAAGGTACAGGAAGGGGCCGCGGTTGCCAGGGCAACAGGCACGAGGTACCACATCTCAGCTTCCCTCCTGGTACGCATGCTGCGCCCTCAAGTCAAGAGACAATAAATAAAAATCCTCTGCCAATTACTTGGGGCTCATTTAATGTCAATTCACACATAGGGCCAGGGGTGGGTGACATGGGGGTACAGGAGTGAACTGGACTCAGGTTTCGCCTCCACGAAGCATGTCCAGAAGATGAGACACATACACACCACTATCATTGTAAGGTGGAGGTGGTCAGTGTTCCACAAGACGTGCCAAAGGAGTGGCCTGGCAGACAGGGCAAGACAGCTTCTACCCGAAGAACTCCTCAAGCAAGGGTTTCATGAAGGAGGTGACATGGACTGGGCCTTGACATCCATACGCGCAGACGTGTGGCGGGGCGGGCATGGAGCAATCAGGGACGTGGGACCAGATGCCTGTCACATACTGAGCACTGTGTCAGATAATGCAGGAATTTAAAGAAATGCAATTCAGGTTTCAGTTCCGCCAAGAATAAGCTTCTGCAAGGTGAGGGCATGTGCTAGTCACTGGGGATGTAACGGCGAAAAGCCTCAGTGCTCACTGTCTACTGAGGTTTTTCAAGCCAGAGGGACTTACCCATTTATGGGTCATGATCTCATTTTAGGGGATCATGACGTGCATTTTTAATGAAATGGAATAAAATAGAAAATATCAGAGTACACTTCATATACTAAGGTTGAGCCCTGTTTCGTGACATTTTTATTTCATGTGTGTGTGTGTGTGTGTGTACTGGGTCCAAAAGTAAATGTGTTTTCTGGTATGGATCTCAGTCACAGAAAAACTGAGAAATACTGATGTGTGAGACAGTCAAACTGGAAATCATTTGTATTTGAAAGCCCAGCAGGGGGTGAGAGCTGCTGGGGAGGCTGGGAAACTTCAGGGCTGAGGGGAAGGGGGACAGCGGGGGTGGGGGCGGGGGCAGGGGTTGGCTGATGACATTTTCTTTGTCCTCAGAATCCAGGTGGGAGGCGCGGTGATGTTCTGCTCCGAGGGCTGCCAGGCCATTGTGGACACAGGGACTTCCCTCATCACAGGCCCCTCAGACAAAATCAAGCAGCTGCAGAAGGCCATTGGGGCCGAACCCATGGATGGAGAAGTCAGTGCCGCCTGGGGTAGGGAGGAGGCGGGAGCAGGGGAGCGGGGAGGCCTCTAAATGGGTCCTCTGTGTTGTTTTAGTATGGGGTGGAGTGTGCCAACCTCAACGTCATGCCGGATGTCACCTTCACCATCACTGGCGTCTCCTACACCCTCCAACCAACTGCCTATACCCTGCTGGTAAGAACTGTTTCCTTATTCTTCAAGGCATGGGGCCTTCCCCACGAGCCCACCACTTCCTCTTTTCGGTCGCCTGTACCCAGGCTGCATCTAGCCCAAGCCCCGCTCCCATCTTCTCCTGCACTGAAGGGGCGTTCCCTCTAGAAAGGACAAAGCTGCCTATGGGGGAAAGACCACCAGGCTGGTTCTCTCTCCATTCCCATCCAGCCATGAAGCAGCAGTAAACCTTGGACAAGCCATCTAGTGAAGTTTTCCGACATTGTCATGTAGGACTTTTCAACTGACCAAGTTTAATCCCTCAAACACCCAGTAAGATTGGATATTATTATCCCATTCTGTGGATGAGGATTTTGAGACTTGGAAAGTTAAGAGGCTCAAGATATGAGCTACTTGGGGAGGAGGTACGGAATGAGGTTGTATCTTCTCACGTTCAGATTAACGTTCTCCTCAAACCAGAAAGGGTCTTCTATTGCAGTAGATTCCTAAGTTTGTAGGATGAGGTAGAAAGGGAGTCCCTGGGGGGAAATCTATGATCAATTCACACCACAGTTGGCCCAGATTTTCCATATCACATGCCGTTCTTTGGTGACACTCAACACACTAACTTTACCAGAGAGTCACCCACAGCACCAGGGTGATTGCGTCAGAATGGAGGTGCTGAGGTGTGGAGCACTTTAGGGACTTACCTACCCCTCACACACACCTTGATCTCCATTAACGCTTTCCCCAAGCCACCAAGCATAAACAGACAATGCAAGTGAAAACAAATGTTCTTTTAAAGTTTTTATTTAAATTCCAGTTAGTTAACACAGAGCAATATTAGTTTCAGGTGTGCAATATAGTGATTCGACACTTTCATACAATGCCCGGTGCTCATCACAAGTGCCCTCCTTAATCCCCATCACCTGTTTCACCCATCCGCCCACCCACCTCCCCTCTGGTAACCAGCAGTTTGTTCTCCATAGTTAAGAGTCTGTTTCTTGGTTTGTTTCTCTCTTTTCCCCTTTGCTCATTTGTTTTCTTTCTTAAATTCCACATATGAATGAGATCATATGGTATTTATCTTTCTCTGACTGATTTATTTCGCTTAGCATTATACTCTCTAGCTCCACCCACAACACTGCAAATGGCAAGACTTCATTCTTTTTATGACTAACATTCATATATATATATATCCCACATTTTCTTTATCCATTCATCAGTCTATGGACATGGGCTATTTCCATAATTTGGCTATTGGCTATTGTGGATAATGCTGCTATAAACATCAGGGTGCATGTATCCCTTTGAATTAATATTTTTGTATTCTTTGGATAAATACTTAGAAGTGCAATTGCATAAAATCCTAGAAGGTAACACAGATAGTAGCCTCTTTAACACTGGCCATAGCAACTTCTTTCTAGATATGTCTCCTGAGGCAAGGGAAACAAAAACAAAAATAAACTATTAGGAACTCATCGAATAAAAAGCTTCTGCATGGTGATGGAAACAATCAACAAAACTAAAAGGCAGTCTGCAGAATGGGGGAAAATATTTGCAAATGACATACTCCAGTAAAGGGTTAGTATCCAAAATATATAAAGAACTTACAAAACTCAACACCCAAAAAACAAATAATCCAATTAAAAATGGGCAGAAGGCACAAATAGACATTTTTCCAAAGAAGACATCCAGTTGGCCAACAGACACATGAAAAGATGTTCAACATCACGGATCATCAAGGAAATACAAATCAAAACTATAATGAGATACCACCTCACACATGTCAGAATGGCTAAAATCAACAAGGCAAGAAACAACAGGTATTGGAGAGGATGTGGAGAAAGGGGAACCCTCTTACACTGTTGGTGGGAATGCAATGTGGTGCAGCCACTCTGGAAAATGGTATGGAGGGTCCTCAAATAGGACTACCCTATGGTCCAGCAATTGCACTACTAAGAAAACAAATGTTTCACTTTAAAACACAGCTTCATGTCAAGCCCCCTAAGCTTCCCCAACAAAGGGATTCTGGAGCTGCCACTATGAACACCAAACTGGGGACAAGCTAGACACTTTAACTGTGCCAAGCTCATCAGCCTATATACCCTTTGGCACTCCGGTACCCTCATACTCTCCCACCTGCACCCTATGTGAGTCCCTGCTCACCCCACTTCCTTCCCTATGCCCAGCGTGGTGCCCTTGTCCTTTTCTGCCAGGAGATTTCAATCAGAGCCACCTCAATCTGCCAAGAATGCTGCAACAGAAGTGCATGGTTATCCCCTTCCTCTCAAGAAGATGCTTTAAGCTCTCTGCAAACTTCCCAGACCCTCATCAGCAACCTCAAATCTCAAATGGTTGTTGGAAAGCCCACACCTGCCTGGTAGACCCCAAGTCTTTGCCAAACTAGAAAGTAAGGTTGGGGGACGTTACACTCTCCTCACAGGACAATGGATGCCTACTTGCCTTACACCTAAAAAAGGATTCTTCCCCAGAACATCAAGAAAACAGCAATGTAATTTCTCTCCCTTAAAAAATTAAGTTGAGCTTCACTAGAAACTAAAGAAACCAGAACTTAAGCCAAGATCTTCTAAAGCCAAACCTTTTGCTCTTCCGATCATGGAACAAGGTTTCACTTTTCCCAGTTATAAAATGGGAGGCAGGGAGCATGTACGACAGATGAACAGTTCTCAAAATTGTAGAACTTAGAAGCCCAGGTCCACATATACAAAACGGTGTGAACACAAGTGGAGGTGTATGAAGCGGAAGGAAGAACCAACCAGCCAACATCATGACCGACCAAGGCCGTTCGGTATAGTCTACATCACTACCACACAGGACAGCCTCCAGGCAGCCCTACTTCCCTTTCTCCCTCTATGTCACTTACACCTTCTTTCCCACCCCAGGACTTTGTGGATGGAATGGAGTTCTGCAGCAGCGGCTTTCAAGGGCTTGACATCCAGCCTCCCGCTGGGCCCCTCTGGATCCTGGGTGATGTCTTCATTAGGCAGTTTTACTCAGTCTTCGATCGTGGGAATAACCGTGTTGGGCTGGCCCCGGCAGTCCCCTAAGTCGCGGCCTTGTGTTTGAGCCTGGCTGCATGATACCCCTTAGAAATCCAGCTGTGCCCGTTCGTTCGGTTGGGGCATTCTTCACAATGGTCAAAAAGTCATTTTCAGGAGGATACAGTTGTTCTAGAGCTGCAACTTGAATTGGGTCCAAATAGAGCATGAGAACACACACACACACACCACTTCCACCGCCATCATGACGGAAAAATTAAGTTGTATGCCCATACTTTTTATTGCTTGTTGCTAACATTTTCTTTTGGAAATCTCCAGACATGTACACAAGGAGAGATTATAGCACAATAAATCCCCATGCAACACCCCCCCTCCCACCTTTCATAACTCACCTGCACATGGCCAGGCCTGTTTTATCTGCACCCACGCCCCCTCCGCTACCCAGCCCACCTACCTGCATTATCCCGAAGCAAATTCTTAGCATTGCATCATAAATCATCACATCCAAGATTTATCCATAAATCCTTGTAATATTCTTAAATAGGCAATCAGTGTTCAAATGTTCCCTATTGTCTGGGAAATGTTGGGTCATTTTTACCAGTGACTTGTGTGTATTAGTATGCAAATAAAGTCTTCAAATTGCATTTATTTGAACTGTCTCTATGTCTCTTTCCATGTGTAGAGTTGACCGCATTCTGAATTTTGCAGGTTGAAATCCAGAGGTATCATGCAACTTGGTTCTGAGTCCATCTTTCCTACAAAATGGCAGTTGGCTCTAGGGCCTGGTTTTGTGGCAAGAATATTTCATCCGTAGTGCTGGGTACATCCCATAGTAGCCCATCAGGAGGTAGATCATGCCTGGAGCCTCTTTATTTACAAGGTTAGAACTGACGAGTAGGTTCGGGAGCTGTTAGGCTCATCCATCCATCCATGACCAGTTTCCTTCAGCATTTTACCCAAAGGTTTCTGCAACCACTAATTATCATTGCTTAGATCCATGCTATCATTAGGGCTGCAAAATAGAGATTTTTTTCTAATTCTGTTTTTTCCTCCTGTGTTTGTTAGCCAGAGTTCTTCTATTCAAAAAAACAAACAAACAAAAACAGAAACAAACAAAAAAAAAACGTTCATCAACAATTTGCTTACTATTAGGTATAGTTCATACAGGAAAGGCAAGTTTACTTGGCTTTTTCCCTTTATTTACCAGCTTTCAGAAAAATGAGTGTGATTCAATTTATTGCAGTTTTTTCAATATTCAAAGCACCCCACATTTAGCCAGCAGGTGCCCCTTCAGGTTAGTTTCTGGGAACTTCTGACTTGACCCCAACACAAAAAGATGTTCCAGCCCCATTCCCAAGGAGTCCTGGTTCCTGGCTGTGGGCTCATAATTTTGTTGTAAATGAAAATATTTCAGAATGTCCAAGGAGAGGGAAGGGGGGAAGGGGTTCTGAACGAACCCTTTTCTCCTATGGGGCTCCAGGGCCCATCCTGAGGGAGCTGACATGATGAATCCGGGTCCGAGTTGATCCCCATTCTGGTGGGATCTATTGCCACCAGAAACAACAAGTCTTTTTTTTTTTTAAAGATTTTATTTATTTATTTGAGACAGAGAGAATGAGATACAGAGAGCATGAGAGGGAGGAGGGTCAGAGGGAGAAGCAGACTCCCCGCCGAGCAGGGAGCCCGATGCGGGACTCGATCCCGGGACTCCAGGATCATGACCCGAGCCAAAGGCAGTCGCTTAACCAACTGAGCCACCCAGGCGCCCAACAACAGGTCTTTCTTTTCCTTCCTTTTGTTCTTGCACTTTGCAAAATGCAAGTATCTTCAGGGTTTTTCTTATTATAAAATATGTGAAAGTCCTCCATGATCCTTACCCTCAAAGATAAGCATTATTATTACTTTGAAGTTGTTTAACACACATTGACTTTTCCTTTGTATATACGAACAGTGATAGCCATAGGTAAGGAATTTTTTTTTCCTACAAAAAAAGGAATCATAGGGGTGCCCGGGTGGTTCAGTAGGTTGAGCGTCTGCCTTTAGCTCAGGTTGTGATCCCAGGATCCTGGCATCGAGTCCCGCACTGGGCTCCCTGCTCAGCGGGGAGTCTGCTTCTCCCTCTCCCTCTGCCCCTCTCCCTACTCATGCTCTCGTTTGCACTCTCTCTCTCTCTCAAATGAATAAATAAAAAAATCTCTTCAAAAAAGAAAAGGGATCATACTACATATACTTGTCTCTAAACCGCTCATGTAACAGATTCCACATCAGCACAGTCAGCTCTTTCCTTGTAACATCTGCATGGTGTCCATTTATTCATCAAATCCTCTTTTAATGAACATTAGATTCATTTTGGTTTAATTCAACCCAATCCCATACATATTTATTTTGTGCCAGGCACTAAGGGAGTTACTCTAAGACCGTCAAGATCGGTAGGACAGATCCCAACTGTCACTTTTGGCACAGAGGTCATGGAAAACACATCAGGCTTGCAGTCAGATAACCCGGATTCACATTTGTGCCCTGCCCCAATCAATTTGGTGACCTTGGCTAGTTAGTTCATGTCTCTGAGATGCCCACCTCCCAGAGCTATGGGGAAGAGTCAATGAGTTTACCTGGATGGAAGCACTTAGCTCATAATGTTAGCTCCCCTCCCCCTTTAAGTATAAGGTCAAGGTAGATCCCAGCTTCACACATACACACATGCTTTTCTGGTTTTTCTTGCTTGCTTGCTTGCTTGCTTGCTTTCTTGCTTTCTTTCCTTCTTTCTTTTACTAAATTATTACATCCAGAGTTAATTCAGAACAGCCTGATCCAAATAAACCATCAAAGCAATATAATAGAGCAGTTAACATCACAGGCTCCGGAGTCACACAGGCCTGGGCTTGATTCTTGGTTGGACTTGACCAGTTGTGGGAACTCTGCGCCTGTTTCTTCATCTGTAAAATGGACATGATAACAGTAACTATCTCATAGGTTTATTGTGAGGATCCAATAGCTACAATGCATATGCATAAACACTTAACTGGTTTGTGTGCCCCTGCCCATCACACAGGGACCAGACCCACACTCAGCCTGGACAAATCTCACACAGGGCGGAAGGGCCTAGAGTAAAAAAGCTTTATGATTTCTCCTCTAAAACAAAGCACCCAAAAGCCATGTGGGAACAAACTGGCAGATAGCATCCCTACGGCTTTCCCCTTCAAGGTGATCTCTGCACAGTGGGCTACCCTGATGCATTGCATGTGCATCCAAGTCCCTGTGGGGCCAGGAGCCTGAGTGCTGGAGGCCTGGGTGTTGAGGGTGATGCTTAATCCATGCACGCAGGAAGTGAGAGCAGTTGGGGGGCTGCCCAGAGCCAGTTCTGCTCTAAGCACACTCGTCTCTTGAGGCAGAAGTGACGCTTTCAGTCCGTGTGGACTAAACTATGCTGGCTCTGCACCTACTTAGCCTTATTAGTTGCTGTGAGTTTTCCAAAACTGACCTTTGCTCTTTGTGACCTTCACATCAGTGATGTTAGCCCTGAAACTCAGGTCTTTGTCCCATGTCCCATGTCTCATCCTAGGTCACAAACCTCTCAGTGATGGGCCAAGAGCTGTGGCCAAGCTTCGCTGCACTCTTGGAATTTGTTAAAGGATGTATATTCAATTCCCTGGGGGTGCCATGAGCAAGCACCACAAACTGGGTGGCTTAAAGCTACAGAAATGGACTGTCTCACAGTTCTGGAAGCTAGAAGTCCAAGATCGAGGGGTCAACAGGGACATTATCTCTCTGAAACCCGTAAGGGAGAATCTTGCTTACCTCTTCCAAGTTTCGGGTGATGGCTGGCAGTCCTTCACGTTCCTTGTGTTATAGCAGTGACACTTCAGTCTCTGCCCTGTCGTCCCCTGCGCGTCTGTCTCTGTGTCTCTTCTCTTCTCTGTGTATTGGCTGAGGGCCTCCCTACTCCAGTATGAGCTCATCTCGACTTAACTAATTGCATCTTCCAAGACCCTCTTTCCAAATAAGGTCATTCTGTGGGACTGGGGGTTAAGGCTTCAACATATATGTGGGGGAAACACAATTCAACCAGTAACAGAGGCGTCACTAACCAACCGCTCTTTATTTGATTTTCGGCTAATTAAAGTCCTTTCAGGAGATTTTGGTATTTTGTCTTTCTTCCCTTTCTTCTCTTTGTTTTCCCCCTCACACACACACAAAAATCTGTAAATTAGACAGAGCAAGTTTTGTTACCCTGTTTTCTAAATGAGGAAATTGGAGTGATGAAATAATGAAATGATTTGTCAAAAGTAGAGTGAAAGTAGAATCCACGTCTCCTGGCCCCTCACCCTTGCTTCTAATTTTTTTTTAAGATTTTATTTATTTATTTGCCAGAGAGTGAGCACAGGCAGGGGGAGTGGCAGGCAGAGGGAGAGGCAGACTCCCCACAGAGCAAGGAGCCCGATACGGGACTCGATCCCAGGACCCTGGGATCATAACCTGAGCCGAAGGCAGATGCTTCACCCACTGAGCCACAGGCGTCCTCCCTGCTTCTAATTTACACCCCTTCCCCCAAGCCCAGGTATCTGTCAGTTCAGGATGTCACCAGGGCAAGGATGGCAGGTAGATTTTGGTCAGTCCCCCCAATAATATTTACCTTTTAAAATAAAAACGGATTTGCTGCTGACAAGTCAATGGTTGCTGATCCCAAGAGGCTCTAGACAGCTTCCTTCTGTCTGCTCCTCTATGGAAATAAGACCCTGCTAGGAGGATTCCTGGAAACCTGCTATGTCTGGCCTGGGCATCACCTCCTTTGAGGAGTCATCCCTCTCCCAGTCTATGTGAGCCTGGTGGGCTGGCAGTCCTGTCATCAGCACCCACATTACAGGGGACCACACAGGCTTCAGTCACACCCAGACTCTCTCTCTCTCCTGGGAAGCTGAATGTTGAGTGGGATTCACAGGGAGGACGGGTGTTGGGGGCCTGGCAGGCACACCGAGAGATAGCTCCCGAGTCCCCAGTGCTGAGACCGCCCCGGCAACCCTGCCTCTGTCCTTCCCAAGATCCAGTTGTCCATCTCTTCCTGCTGCTTCTGTTCTCAGCTGAGGAGCTCTGGCCCGTGCAGCCCGCTGTCAGAGGGCGACCAGATGACTGTCCTGCCGTGAGCATCAGAGGTCTCGGGCCTGTGAAGCCTGATCCCTTCTCTAAGTGAAGCTCCAGGTCAGGGCTCAGCCACCTGGCTGGTGAGCTCATCCAGAAGAACTTGTGCCCGTGAGGAGAGTAAGGGGAGAGGAGACATGTGAGACCACAAACCGAGGGTGTGTGAAAGACACGCAAGGCCAGGCCTCAGGACCAGAATGTGCTTCTATTCCTCAGCCTCAACATCTGCCTCTTGCTTTTTCAACACCTGCCAGGTTATGATGTAACACCAACTTCTGTAACAGACAAAGCCCTGAATCGCAGTGTCTCGACACAATAAAAGTTTCTTTCTCACATGAAGCATCCAGGTAAAGAGTCGCACAATTCAGGAACGAGGATCCCTTCTGTCTTGCGGTTCCCACAGCCCCTAGGACCTCAGAGTTATTCTTTGTATCCCATAGACAGGGAGAGTGGCCGATCCTGCAACGCGTATTAACATACCAGATCTGAAGGAGGCTAAGGGACCAGCAGGACATTTCCTCTACATCTATCCAACTTGAGCTCCATGAGGGTGGGAACTCTGTCTGGTTCACCATTCTATCCACTGGCTCACCCGTAACCCATGGCCACACCCTATCTGCTGGGCTGCAAAAAGCCTTGTAGCAATGGCCCGAGGTGTGAGGGGCTTTAATGAACCCTAGTCATCTCTGCCTCCGCAGCCCTTCAGCTGGGATCTTTTTTCCTTCTCTTGCTTCTTAAATGTGCGTTTCCAGTTCCTCCTTAGCCTTCCTCTCTTTCCTCTCTCTCATCCCTTCACCTAGGAGAGAGGCGCCTCCGCATGGGTCTGAGCAATGAAGACAACCCCCACGTCGACCTTTCTGAGCAGACAGTCTGCAAATCTCTGACCTTTTCCAGTGAACTCTTTGATCTTCGTTCTCGCCCTGCGCTGTCTAACCCTGTAACGCCTTCATGTACCCGACATGTATTTATGGAGCCCTATCCTGGTCCAAGTTCCCTAACGGGGAATTCTTTTTTTTTTTAATTCTTGAGTCAGAAGCTTATATTTAACATTTTATTGGGAAGTTCAATGCGAAGGAAGCCGGAGCGGGAAGAGGGAGGTGAGGAAGAGAGAGAAAGGAAATGAAGACAAGAAGGTGACTTTCTAAGCCTACTACGGATTCACAGCAAGCACAGCTGCTGCCCGGTTCCCCCCAGGACATCGCCAGCAAGGCCGTGTGGACGGGGCGCAGCTCAGAGCAGCCCCATGACAAGGTGGCGGGGTGGCAGGTGAGCTCGAACTATCTGCGGGTTCCTGCTCTCTCCTGTCCCCGTTGGTCAGGGTCTTGCCCGCGGGCACCGGGTCCCTGCACTTCCGAGGTGTACTCCCGGCCTCTCCGGGAGGCTGCTCGCAGGCTCCTTGACCCATGGTGGTAGCGCGTGTGGGTTTGAGACCAGGAAAACGGCAGGAGCCATCACCAGAATCGCTCTGGCCTGAAGTGAGATGAGGGGCTGGGGCTGGGTGGGCTGATGGGGGTCAGGGCCAAGCACTGAGCCTGCGCCCGGCACTATGCGGTGGTCTGGGGACAGAGGCATGAGCAAGACAGGGAGAGTTCGCCCCGGAAGACCTTCACGGGTGCCATGGAGATGCCCTGCTGACACCTCAACCTCAGTTTCGACAAAACAGAAGCGCCCGTATCCCCTTCCGATCTCACTGTTTCCCCTCTCAGCTAGGGCAGCGGCGTCCCCTTGGTTACGCAGCTCAGAGAGCAGAGCCCCAGCTCATCCCTCCACCTGCCCCGCACTCCTTCCTACTCCCCCAGCACATCTTCCGTCGTAATTAAGATTTACTGAGAGCTCGGGGCGCCTGGGTGGCTCAGTCTAATATCCGACTCTCGATTTCAGCTCTCGTCATGATCTCAGAGTCGTGGGATCGAGCCCCACATCAGGCTTTGCGCGGGGTGTGGAGCCTGCTTGGGATTCTCTCTCTTCCTCTCCCTCTGTCCCTCCCCCACTCATGTGCTAGCTCGCTCTCTCTCTCTCTCTCAAAAAAAACAAAAAAACAAAATCTATTAAAAAAAAAGATTTACTGAGAGCTAACTGCTAGGAGTGAGCAAAGGAAGGGTGTCTTGGGGCCCACTGAACACTCAGGGCCCAGCTCAGTGGCTGGTGCACAGGAGGGCCCCTGTAACATCTGCCGAATGACCCAACAGTCAGGGATTTTGAATCTTCACAACTGCCACGTTGGTGTTGTCTCAAAACTGCCCCTATAACTTGTTTCCTCATCCCCATATCCCTGGTCATTACCTTTCACCAGGTGTATTTCAAGATCATCCTGATGCTCTGATTCTGGTCTCTCCTCCTTCCAGACGCATTTCTGGAACCCAGCTGGAATCACACCCTTTCCCTTGTTCCCAGCTCCCAGTGGTCTCACGGCACGCGGATGGAATCCAAGCTGACATGAGGGCTCTCTGGGTCTGTGCCTCGGTTTGACCTCCTGTCCTCCTCTCACAACTATTCCACTCCGGATCAAACCAAACCATCCCCATTTTCTCACTCACACGCTTTTGCCCCAAGGAACACGTCTATCCTGTTCACGAGAGGAGTAGTTTACCCAAAATCATCCCTTTTACAACAATTGTTAAAATTCTGGCGAAGAGATGTTCGACACGGTGCCAGGAAAAACCAGATTGAAATCGCTGTCTTGCGGGTGGTCAGCCCTGACTCGGAGCCTCCTTTGTGCCCGCTCTCTCCTGCCAAACAGACAGTCAGCACCTCCTTCCCTCCATCCACAGATCGCTTCTTACATTGAACTTGACTCTCTCCTCTGCTTATCACAATCTGCACATGTTCGTACCCTGTCGTCCTTCAAGCTCCAATTTCAAATCCCTCCTTTCCACAAAGCCTTTTCCTCCTCCAAATCTTCTAAATCCCCACAACCCTGTAGCTGCATTTCTTGTATCATTATTTGTACTGTGTCTTATTTCCACTGATTAAATGCAAGTATCTATCTTGTGTCCCCCAGAGGGCTGGACATACTCGGATGATTGGACGAATGCATGCAAGAGGGAAAGAAGGAAGGAAATTCAGTGAAGGCAGGGTCAGGGCTGCCCCTGCAGGTGAGAGGCTGGTCACCATTTTCCACCGGGGCGTGTGTCAGAGGAAGAGAAAGGGAAGTTGCTGACCCTTGATCCATGTGGACAGAAGAAGTGAGAACTAAAGCCTGAGGGTGGCTTTAAAAGGTGTTAAGGGCAGTTCTGCAAACATCCCCTGAAAGTCTAAGTTTCAGTCCTGTGTTCAGAGACTGTAAGGACTAGGCGAAGGTAGTTCACTTCCCCTCCCCAAAAGCACCCACAGCGGCAGACCCTGTGGCTGGCGACTTCAACGTGTTCTCTGCGAGAGGTTCACATATGTCTCCATGCTCTATAGGGGTTCATCCTCATCCTCATTCTCTCTCTCTCTCTCTCTCACCCACACACAAACACATTCATTGAAAACCTGGTCTCAGGAATTCTACTCCAAAAGTCAATATGGCACTGCATGTTAACTAACTAAAATTTAAATTTAAAAAAAAGGAAAAATTTAAAAAATAAAACCTGGTCGCAGAAAAGTAGAATATAGGGTGGGGAGAGGCAGGTGGATTCTAAAGAGCAACCATTTAAGAACAAATCAGATGTCATACACCAGTGGTTATCCTGAGGGTGGATGGATGCGCCCTTTCCCAAGCAAACAAAGCAGAATATGATGGGTATACATGCTCTGGAATTTTTCCAGCATGGGGCCCCCTGTCTACTAGCTCACTCCAGGGAGATCAGCGTGCCCTCCCTCCAGGCACAAATGCTAACTGGAACAAGCGGGTGAGCTTCAGCTGGAACTTTTGTCCCACCGAAAACTCCTGACCCAGGCCTGTCCCTGGCACTGTGTGTGGCCAGGTGTGGGGTTCGAGGTTACTAGCTTGGCCTTTGGGGAACGCAAGTCCGGCTGACCAGACTGACACAGACAGTAGCAATGAGGCGGGGCCAGAGGCTCAAAGGACACAAGGAAGAATGAGCTGACAGTGAGGATCATGAAACAAAGGGACAGCCCACCAGGCAGGAAAGAAGGAACATGGGGACAGAAGGCTGCATAGAATGTGTTAGAAGGCTTAAGGCGAGCCCTGGGGAGCTGGGAACCCAGTCAATTCGGGCTTGTCTAAACTCACTTTATTCCCCTTTTATCTGCCAACTATCATTACTCAGGGCATGGTTCCAGCAACTCAAAGGAATACCGAACTTAGCCGCATGCTAACAGTACTGAAAATAACCGTAGTCTCTTTTAGTACTTCAGGTGGGGCCACACATCTTCATCTGAGAGCCCAGGGAGAGGTCAGGACTTGCCTCCCTGTCCTAAGACTGGTGTGTGTGTGCGTGCGTGTGTGTGCGAGGTGGCAAGGTGGTATGATGCGGTGGGTGTGGACCAGACTGTCGTCCTGCCAGGCTGGTGGTGGAACCGAGGCTACTGCACATATGAATCTAATACTTCCACAAACAGAAGGTCCCCTTCACTGGGGGGCTTCCAGCAGCCCCAGAAGCAGTTCCTAAACCAGCCAGAGGTTTTGCATGGTGCCCACTAACCTGCATGTTGTCCTGCAGGCTCTGACCCACACGCTCCCACCCTTGAACCTTCCATTCCTTGTTCCTCCCCACCACCCCCCCCGGGGGGACCAGCATTCCGTAAACCCAATTCTCACAGGACCCATCCCACTGAGTGAGCTCTGAAGCTCTGAGCTTCACATTGCACCCCACCCCCTCCACCCACACAGCTGAGCTCACCAGGGCCGGCCTCTTTTGCAACTTTCCCAAGTCTGTGCATGAGAGGGAGAGGAAGGAAACAGAAGTCACTTGGCCTCAACAAGCTGTTCTGATCCAAAGCTTTTTTCCTCTGAACCGGCTGAGAACTTTGCTCTACGAGGAGACCCCCAGACTCAGAGAGAACGCCGCCTGCCCTCGGAGGCCGGATGCTAAGCAGCCACAGCTGTAAGTGCCCTGGAAGTTTTTTTTGGTTCTTCTGTCTGCCCAGCAATCCCCAGAGGTACTGGGGTTTGGGGGTGGTGCGGGGGGAGTAGAGGCAAGGCATGTAAGGATGAGGCTTAGAATCTGGCAGCTGCAGGGCTTAGATCCAACCCCAAGACCCCCCACGCCAGAGAAACATCTAGGGCATGGTAGCGAGCCAGGCAGAAAGGACTTCCCCGCCCAGCCCAGGGAGCTGGGGCCCGGCTCAGGGCTCTGCATTGGTCTCAGCAGGAGGACACAGCTGCTGGCTCAGCTGAGGAGGTCAGCTAACGCCCTGGGTAGGCTTGCCACATGAACAGGGCACCTTCTTGGGTGGAACCTTCTGGCCAAAGGGTCTCATCGGGGAAGGAGGAACTCCTAGAGTAGGAAAGTGACCCTCTTGTTCTAAATCATAAATGTCTCCTGGCACGGCTCTGCAATGCTCAGCAAGCAATGAACAGAGTTGGACAGATCTGGGTTCTAGTCTCAGCTTGCCACTAATTAGTTGTTCTTGGCTCAGGAACCCACTGGACTATGCTGGCATTTTGTAAACTGCCAAGTGCCCTATAATTGCTAGGCATTATGCATTAATAAAAATAATTTCTTTGAGCTTGTCAATCGATGCCCCAACACACAAGATAGAGATAATAACTAGTCTGTAGCCTCAGATCTACATAGTGCTGATGCAGAGTAGGCACATAGTACATGTGCTGGATGGATGGACACATGGACGGACCGATGGATGGATAGATGGGGATGAATGAATGACTATTGGAGATTCAATATTCCCAGCATGGGTCAGGCTCTATGGAGGGATAGAGAAGTGGGAGGCAGTGTCCTGTTCTCTGGGCACTGACATTCTACTTAGGGAGACAAGACTAATACTTCCAAAGAACTTAAAGAACACGAGCAAGCGCTGAACCTCCTGAAACCAGGGCTGTGGGTGCACTTCCTCCAGGGAGCAGGTCTAGACCTGCTGGGATTTAGGAGGGTAAGGCAGACTCGTGAGCCTTCCCTCAAGGCAATAAAGCTTTCACTCCATAGATGGCTTCTTTTCAAAGACAAACTTTATTCCCATGATTGTAAATCCCATTATTTTTAGGGTGGATATATTTACCACTTTCCAAGATGTGGGAGCAGGGAGGGGAGGCACTGAAAGTGGGGTAAGGTAGTAGAAGCAAGGTGGGGAGACTGCCTGCTTCAGAATTCCCATCTGCCCCTGCTCACTGGCCTCCTAGTCGGCAGAAATAACACCTCACCCAACACCAGCAAGGCAGAAAATTGTACCTGGGTCCTGGTTGGGGCCAGTGGGGTAGGGAGAGAAGGGAAGTGAGAAGGTAAGAGCAGAGCAGATCCAAGAGTCCTTGTAGGACTGGCCCCGAGCCCTAGGGCTGTCGTTGCGGGGGGGGGGGGGCATCAACCCAGTCTTTCTTGCTCCCCAGGGACTGAGCTACACCGTAGCTTTGGCGGGTGGGCAGGACCAGGGCTCCAGGCTTAGAAGGACTGCCAGGCAAGAAGGGGAGACGAGTTAGTCACATGCAGTGGACAGTGAGTCGCCTGCACATTTTGCTCTGGGTGGACCGGGGCTGGCTGAAGGCAGGGCACCGCCTTCCAAGCCTGCTTTTCCCTGTTATTTAACAGTGGAAGGTGATGACTCAGCCTGGCCTCCAGGAGGATGCCCAGGTTTGAAGCATCCGAGGCAGCTGAGTGAGTGGGAGGAGGCTCAAAAGGGCAGCTGTTGCCAAAGTCCAGCCAAGAGCAGAGCCCAGAGGACATGGGAAGGGACTCAGCTACGTCTGAAATCTGCACATGCCTCCTTGGTGAGCCCAGCCAGTGTCTTCTGCCAAGATGCCTTCCCTCGCCAATGACATGGTCCTGGTCACCCTCCTGTTGCTGCTAGTTATCCTGGGTGCAAGGACCAGGCTATTTTAAATAGCAAGCTCAGCAAATATCTGCAGTGGCAGAATACTTTAAGGGCACATCCAGGGAAGGGGCCTGGGGGCAGGGGGTGGTGGGGATGGGGAAAGGGAGCTCAGAGTCAAAGCCAAGGTGAGTCACAAGGGTGTGAAGAAGAAAAGACTCAAGAAAAACTCAAGGAGAAGCCTTGAAACCTCAGAAGGCCTGGCATGTGGCAGAGGGATTGAGCATGCTTTATGTGGCCCCAGGAGAAATCCACAGCTAGTGGAAGGAAGGAGCTCTATGGGGGCAGGTCTAGCTCTGTCTTCCATGAATATGGTCAAGATGGCTCAAGCATTGGGTGGGAGTTAAACTAGATCATCTTTGAGGTCCCTCTACAGTGCGCTGGAGCTGGCTCCACACTGGTAGCTTGAAACCAGCCATGGTGGGAGTATCTACACCGCAGAAGGTGGCAGGTGCTACAAATCTGGTCTCTGCCACCACCCCCATCCCGTGCAATTGTTAACCATTTATCTGGGGGAGCCTGTGCTCTAAAAAATGACGCATGCCACCCTGCAGAATAAGCTACAGCCATGAGCCATGTCTGTTTCACCCACGTGGGAACACACTCACCAAGGTCAAGCAGTTCACCCAAGGTCACGAATGTATGGAGAATTCTGACTCCAAAACTCCTGATCAATCCCTGCTACTAGAGGACCTCCCTCTTCTGCCCCAAACACAAAAGTAATTTGTCTTGTCAAGAAGTCACACTCAGGGGCTCCTGGGGGGCTCAGACGGTTAAGCGTCTGCCTTCGGCTCAGGTCATGATCCCGGGGTCCTGGGATGGAGCCCCACATCGGGCTCCTGGCTCAGCAGGGAGCCTGCTTCTCCCTCTCCCTCTGCCTGCTGCTCCCCCTGCTTGTGCTCTCTCTCGCTCTGTCAAATAAAAATTTTTTTTAAAATCTTTATAAAGAAAGAAAGAAAGAAAGAAGTCACACTCAGATGACTTTGGGCTGCCATCCACCCATGTGCTCTTTTTAAAGAAATGTTAAGGTTTTATATTTGATATTGTTTAATTACAGTAACACTGAGCCTTGTGTAACAAATTTTAAGACAAGACATATATAAAATAAAACAATAGCTCCTAGCTTCTCATCTACCTTCCCTCAGCTCCTATTATTCATTTAATGTGTCTCTCTCCATAGCTTTCTGTATATACAGGACAAGCACAAATATAATACTAAATATATGGTCAACACCTGTGAGGTTGTTGTTTTTATACAATTGAGATCATACTATACAAAATGTTCAGGGATGTTCTTTTTTACTTAAATTGTTATCATATTTTTCTACTTCATTACTTCACTCGTTTTAAAACCGCCTACTATTCCAAAGTCTGAATGGATCATAATTTATGTAGAGACTCTCTTATCAATGGGCACTGGGTCACAACAATGTTCTCCGGCAATCATCTTTGTATAAAGGTATGTTTGAGCATAGGTACGTTTCTGCAGGATAGATTTCTAAAATTAGAATCTGGGGTATTACATTTTGATATTGTCAATTTCCCTCCAAAAAAGGCCGTGTTTTTCGTAGTCTATCAACCATATACAATAGCTCTTCCCCTGTACATTTGCTGACACTAAATGTTACCATCAGTCTTTTTAATTTTTGCCACTCTCTGGCAGGTAAAAAAAAATGGTATTTTTAAAATTTGTACGTCTCTAAAAATGAGTAAGTTTGAGTATCCTTTCAGAGCTTACTACTCATCATTCATAAGACTTCTGTTGGTTGCTTATTCATATTCCTTGCCCACTTTTATGTTGTATGTTATCTTTGATTACACGTTGGGAGCTCCCCAGGTAGTGCATACTGATCCTGTTACACACACACACCGTCTACCTCCCCCGCCCTCACCCCCAACTTCCCCTTCATAAGCACACCAGCTTCGTGCCCCACGCCAAGCCCACACCACCCAGCCCTGAGCCTCTCTGACAGGGGCACCAAGTGGCAGGTGTGTGATCCTTGTTCCAGTCTTATGGAAAACAATAGAATGAACAGGTAGGCCTAGATTCAAATCCCAGCTCCCAGGCCCTACCATTTATAGGCTGTGTTTTTAGAGAGAAACTACCTCCCGTCTCTAAACACCTGTATTCTCAGCAGTAAAATAGAGACCAATAGTGTCGGTCCTGCAAGCTCCTTTTGTGTGTTAATAATAGTCATAAAAGGGATGCCTGGGTGGCTCAGTTGTTAGGTGTCTGCCTTCGGGTCAGGCCATGATCCCAGGGTCCTGGGATCGAGCCCCGGGTCGGGCTCCCTGCTCAGTGGGGAGTCTGCTTCTCCCTCCCCCTTTGCCCCTCTCCACTGCTCATGCTCTCTCTCTCTCTCAAATAATTTTTTTTTATTTTTTTAAATAATTTTTAAAATTTTAAATAATTTCAAAATAATTGTTAAAAGTCTTTAGACCCTATGCATAAGCATTTCCCCATATTAATATAATATTCTCAAAAACTCAACATTAATAGTTCATTGTGTGCCATGATTTATTTACCCACTTCCTTGTTGTTGGGTGTTTATAAATAATACTGTGCAGAACATTCTTGAACAAGAATCTTTGCCCGCATTTCAGATTATTTCCTTAGGACCAGTTCCTAGAAATGGAGGGCAGGAACATTTTTAAGGCTGTCAATACTCGCTGCCAAGTAGCTTTCCAGAAACACATACCAGTTCTACCCCCACCAGCTGCATTGGAGAAGAGCCTTTTGATTCTGTGATTGCAGCAACACCTCGGGCTGGGGGAGGGGCACTCTCCCATCCAAAGCCTCTCAGGCAGTCCTGACAATGGACCCCTTGTCCTGCCCCCATCTCCTCTTCCCACACTGCCCTCCATCCCTGGCTCCAGGCTTGACTGTCCTCAAGGCCTCTGTTCAGTCCCGTCCATTCTTCTTGGTGCTCCTGGCTGCCTCCAAGAGCAGGGTTGGTAAAGCTAAAGGGTGAGCGATGTGCCTGTCCTGTGGGACCACCACGCTTCCAGCCTTGGGGAGGCCCCAAGAGGAAGTTGGAGGGGAGCTGGTGTAAAGGTTGCTGATCATCCATCTCTTTTGGAGAACAACCCCACCTGAGTCTGGGCCCAGAGCAGTGATCTGCACATCAAGGGAGGGAAAGCAGAGGCCAGCCTGCAGGGGACTCTGGCTGCAGGGGACTCTGACCAGCATGCAGCTGACTTCCGTTTCCCTACAGGCTCTGAAGCCCCTCCATGAATCCCCGGAAGAAGGTGGACCTGAAGCTCATCATCATCGGAGCCCTGGGGTAAGCCAAGATCAGCTCGGGTGTGGCGGTTGGGAAGCAGCCCCTACCCAAGGGCGGTGAGACCTCCTGAATATTTCCTACCTACCATGGGTCCCTTTCTGATTCAGAGTGGCACCAGGGAGGACATCCCACCCCCAGGAAGAGAGCTCAGTTGGCAAAAGAGCCTGGGAGTCGGGCTGCCTGGTTTCTGCTTTATTTGGATGGGTCCCGGCTTCTAGAGTCCATTCCCTAATCCCTTGCTGCTCACTGTGGTCCTTGGACTGCAAGTGTTAGAAATTCAGAATCTTGGAGAGATGGCAGCAAGAGGGGCATGGCAAGATCTGAGAATGGGGTGTGTGTGTGTGTGTGTGTGTGTGTACGTTGTTCACATGTGTCTGGGGATTTGTGCTCAGTGTAGGAAAGACTTCCCTCCTCCACCAATATGTGCACAAGACATTTTACGAGGACTACCAGACCACACTGGGGGCCAGCATCCTCTCCAAGATTATCATCCTGGACGACACAACTTTGAAGCTACAGGTGAGCAGCTCTGCCTTCCCCTCTTCAGCATGCATCCCTGAAAATCACCCCACATTCCCTAGCTAGCCACTCACACAGCAGTGTGCACCGGGATCTACAAAGCTCTAGCACAGAGATCAACAAACTTCAACTCATGGGCCGAATGTGGTCCACCACCTGTTTTTGTAAATGAAGTTTTATTGGAACACAGCCATGTCCACTGTTCACTTATGGTTATGGCTGCTTTCACACTACAATGGCAGAATTGAGTAGTTGCAACGGACGGTATGGTCTGCAAAGCCTAAAATATTTACAATGTTGCCCTTTAAGAAAAAATTGCTGATCCCTGATCTGGGAGAAAAAAAAAAAAAAAGGACAAATCCAAGGGTTGGGAGACCCTACTCCTAGTCTCAGGTTCACTGGAAATCTTGGTAAGTGGCCTTGAGCAAGTCACTCCCAAGGTCCAAATCTATACAGTGAGAATAATTGTGCCTGTCTTGATGACCCAGGGGAGAAAGGAGAGTTCAGATGATAGGGCAAAGATGCTGTAGTATACATGGGCCACAGGGTTAAGATGCCCGTGGGTGAATGGACCACAAGCGCCTGTGCCGGGGCTGTCCGTTTCCTACCTGGGAAGGGCAACTTTGCCATCACATGACCCAGTTGGGCCCACCTCCAAGCACTCATCGCAGCCCGATGGGGTGGCTGTTCTTCCCCTCCAGATCTGGGACACGGGCGGACAGGAGCGGTTTCGCTCCATGGTGTCCACATTCTACAAAGGCTCCGATGGCTGCATCCTGGCTTTCGATGTCACCGACCTAGAGTCCTTTGAAGCGCTGGATACCTGGCGGGGTGATGTTCTGGCCAAAACTATTCCAGTGGAGCCATCCTACCCCATGGTGGTGCTGGGAAACAAGATCGATCTCGCAGACCGGCAGGTACCGTCCATACTTCCATTCAGTCCCCAAACGTTGCGTGAGCACCTACTACACGCCAGAGCCTATGGTAGAACCCACACATAGAGAGCTGAATCAGACACAGTCCTTGCCTTAAGAATCTTGCAGTCTAGTAGTGGATACAGACACTCTAAAAGATGATCATGATAAATGCAATGATAGAGATACACCTTGGATATTTGGAGACTACAGTGAAAGGGCATCTACTCAAGCCCCGAATATAGAAAGGGCTTCCTAGGGGAGGTGGATTCAGCATGAGCAAAGGCAAGAAATAGCATGATGTGAGTGAAAGCAATTTTGTCTAGAGACAGGGAATGGAAGAATTAAGGCATCAGAGGAAGGCAGGTGGAATTTGAATTAACTTATAGAACAGTATTTCTACCCAGGGCCAGGCGGGGGATTGCAGTTATAAATTCTTGACTCCATTAATTTTCTGGGACTATATTTTATCAGCATGAGTGTATTCCAGATTATCTGGCTAACCACATGACAGCCGGTCTGCCCTGTAGCTATAGTGATCCCGCTCAGCAGGTGTTTACTGCTATAGTGGAATTGATTAGAGCTCTTTCCTTATTGCGTACTAATGAAAAAACAATAGAGGTAGTCTTAATTTGCAAAAGATGCTCTTGTGCCAAATGAAGCTTAAATGACACCAAAAAGAGCCGTTTGAACAAGGTTGTCTTAGTGTTTCAAATAGAGAAAAGAAATGAGGAACTGAGACATCATATTTGAGCTACATTTTCACAACGGTTCAAATAGAGAAAAGGATAGAACTGAGGCATCATTTGGAATGATGGATGGATGAATGGACAGACAGACAGATGGACAAGTTGGATGGATGGATGGATGGATGGATGGGTGGATGGGTGGGTGGATGATGGTGCTTCCAGTGAAGCTACCACCATCATTAAGAAGAGCCTCCTGGGGCACCTGGGTGGCTCAGTTGGTTAAGCGACTGCCTTCGGCTCAGGTCATGATCCTGGAGTCCCGGGATCGAGTCCCGCATCGGGCTCCCTGCTCGGCAGGGAGTCTGCTTCTCCCTCTGACCCTCGCCCCTCTCATGCTCTCTCTCTCTCTCTCATTCTCTCTCTCAAATAAATAAATAAAATCTTAAAAAAAAAAAAAAGAAGAAGAAGAAGAAGAGCCTCCTGTTCAGAAAGAGACGAGTTTAGATGTGCTGAGTTTAAGGAACTTGTAGAACAACTAATTGGAGATGACAGTAGAATATACAAGAATAGAATATACAAGAATAAAACTTCAAAGGAGATGTCTGTGCTGGAAATAGAAATCTAGGCATCATCAATTCTATGGTCACTTCAGGTTTCAAATTCAGTGTCAACTCTCTAATTGCAAACATCCAGTCTCAGATAATAATCAAAGTCCTAAGTTCATTAAAAGGCAAGGTGTCTCCCTTTCTTTTTTCCACTTGGGGCAGTTACAGGTGAGAAACTATGGTCTAGGTGGAGGGAATGGTCCTTTGCATATCATTGCCAACTTTATGTGTCCACACTTCCTCCCCTTCTCTGGATAATTCTGGTTTCAGACCCTGTTAGAAATGAAGCAAGAGGGAGAAGTCAGGAGAGCAGGAAAATCCTTATTTGATGGATACTGTCACAAGATAGTTTGTACTCTCTGGCCCCAGCAGGTATTTCAAGTTGTCTCTTCCATGGATTACCTTTGGGTCCTTAAGAAGCCTCTACTGGAAGCATTTACTGTCCCTCCTATGACAAGCGTCTTGCATTTTGCTCCTCTCTCTCCTCGTCTCCTGATTTTTCCTCCTCCACCCAACTGAGGGCACCACTTCCTGCAGGCAGCCCTCCTGATGAGATTTACAACAGCCCCAGGCCGGCTAGCTCTCTGTGGAGCCCCCATCTCCTTCCAAGGCTTGCCCTCGAATTCTGGCTCCCTTGTAGGGGCAAGGGTGATTGGTTCTCACTCTCTCTCTGTTCTCTCTCTGCCCTGTTGCCTTTTGCCTTAGATCCCTCGAAGGCATGTCAGGCACCTGTCCACTGTATCCACCAAACTACAAGGGTCGTATGTTTAGCTTTTCAAGTGGCCTCCTTAAAGCCTTCTTTTTTTTTTTTTTTTTTTTTTTTGGCTAGAGGTGAGGCTTTACCTATTCTCCCTCTTGCAGAAGGGGAAGGCATATACCCACAACACAGCTATTTCCCAAGAAATCCTTTCTAATCTTCCTTTCAATCCTTTTATATCCATGCTGTAGGTTTTAGAGCCATCTAACAATTTCTTGGTCATGAACCTTTGGAAATGGGCAAGGTCTCGGGGCAGTCTGTCTCCCAACCCACTTTATATCTGACATCCATCAAATTGTAGCGCCTCTGCTGAAACTTCCATTTTAACATCCTGCTTCATGAACCTGTAGGTCATGGGGTGGGAAGCTGAAGGATTCCAAGCCTGAGAGTCTGATTTTTTCTCAGTGAAATCAGAGGCACCAGCTTCTCCTGAGCAGGAGGAGGAAGGGAACCAAGTAGAAGTCTCAGGAATCATGGTGAAGCTTTGCCAGTTACTCTGGAGAGAAGTCAAGGACAAAGATAAGAACTGGTGGGTGACATCAGAGGCTCAGCTGAAGAAGGAGACCAGGAATTAAAGCTGGCGTCTGCAGGTTGGGTGTTTCTCCAGCAGCCACATGTGGGTGGAGGGCCAGGAACGAGGGACCTGGGACTAAGGTGTTTCCAGACAAGAGTAGCTGAAGAGTAGAGGTGTGGGGGCATGGACAAGCCACCAAAGAAAGAGAGCCAAGGGGAGGTTTGAAGGAGCAGGCAGCTGCAGTGTCCAAGGCGGAAGGGCAGAGCAGAAGGAAGGAGGGCGGAAAGAGGTCGAAGGGAAGGAGACTGTGTCACAGAATGGGAGGCCAGATTCAATATTTGACGGAGGTCCTGAGTCAAGACCTGGGAAGAAGAGGCTGAGTGGAGAGAAGATGCATTCTGTTGGAGGGGCAGGAGTTGTGAGGTTACCCTGAGAGGTGGGGGCCACGGGATGAGGATGACAACAAGCAGGATGGAAAGAGCAGGTGATGACTCCGAGGGGTGGAGGGGGGTCCATCCAAGCTTCAGGGGAGGGGCTTTGCTCTGCAGAGAGAGGAAGGAGAGAGACTTGAAAGAAGCCCAGTGAGGCCCCAGGCAAGCCCATCCCCATCTCTGGGGTCTGTGGTGAGTGACACACGGAGATAGCCCCCACTGGTGAGGGTGACGGGGGAACAGAGACTCCCGGAAAAGCCAGGGCTCAGCCAAGCCGGGGAAGTGAGAGAGGACCCTGGAGGAGGGAGAGTGAGGGGAGTTTGTCTTTCTGCAGGCAAGGCCCCCCACCCAAGGGCATGGCAAGATGGGGGTGAGGGTAGGGGAGGTAGAGTAAGGACCAGAGGTGGGGAAGTGCTCAGCAATAATGAAATGAGGGCAGGGAAGTGGAGAGGAGGAACCGTGAGTGAGGAGGGGTGAGGCTGGAAAGCCACTGCCTTCCAGGGTCCCTTGTTTTGTCCCAGCTTAGCAGGGGGTTTGGGGAACAGAGAAGGCCAGCTGAGAGACGTGCTCTGGGCTCTCACTGGCACAGGGGTGAGTGGGTAAGAGCCGAGGGCCACCTGAAGGAGCGCCTTCTTGGGACTCAAAGCCGTGCTCGCCGTGTGCCCCTGGTCAGCTCCAGTGTCCTCACAGGCGACCTGGAGCCCGGACTCGGATTTCATGAGCCGGCCTGGGGACTGAAGGCAGTGCTGCCAGAAAGCAGCACGTGACGAGCCTAATACACCGAGGGGGTTGCTAGCCTCGCTCTCATTTCCTCCACGGGATGGGCTGAGAAAGCATGCAAGTTTTTCCCACTTCATAAAAAGGAAATAAATATTTAAAACTATATTGCCAGATTTAGGATGAGGGGAAAGTTCTGGAAATGTGTGGGGGTGATACCCATCCATCCATACCCAATAGCGGGAACATGCTTAATGCTACTGAACTGTGCGCTTAAATATAGTTAAAATGGTAAATCTTATGTTTATGTATATGTTGTATACGTTACCACAATAAAATACATATATATGTGTGTATTATATATGTATATATCATATATATGTATGTATGATACATACATCTATTTATCACCAGAATGATTTTAAAGAAATTATTGACTTTTTAAAAAAAAATACCTATTCCTCCTATAGAAGGTCATAGTGGAAAAATATCAGTTTGATAGAACAGCTCTGTTAGCACCCATCCTATAAGGAATTTATTCACTGGAATGTGAATTCTTTGCTCTATGCTCAGGTAGGCAATTTCTAACTCATCACTGATCCATAACATGGGAATTGTATTTTCTGAAAATATTCTGTTATTTTTGGTAGTGGTTTAAGATGTACCTGACTCACTGTTAACATTTATACAATTGATCATTTAAAATGCATAGGAGATGGAAAGGCATCATACATAAAATTATGCAAACTGAGCTAGATTTGTCAAACTTTTGGCCTCCGATGAACAAGCAAAATTGTAACAGAAGGAAAGCGTTAATAGTATATATTATCAGCCAAAAGCAAAATTAACCCAGGTAACGCTTTTAAAAATTTCATATTTCCCAAGTCCCCCAAGTAGCACACCCTGAATTTATTGCCACAGTCAGAGCCTAAAGTATAAAGAACTGTCATTTTATAAATAACGAAAAGACAAGATGATTTAAACAATCATGAAACCGCAACAAGAACTGGAAGTGAATAGTGAAAGGGGCTGTCTGGGTGGCTTTCTTCCCAGGCCGGCTTGTGGAGGTTGAGTGGGGAAGGAGAAGGGGTGAATGAAAAGAAAGTTAATTTTTTTTTAAGGGTTTTTTTTTTTTTTTGAGAAAGAGAAAGAGCACAAGTGAGTTAGAGGCAGGGGGAGAAGCGGACTCCCCTCTGAGCAGGGAGCCCGATGCAGGACTCAATCCCAGGACCCTGGGATCATGACCTGAGCTGAAGGCAGAAGCTTAACCAACTGAGCCACCCAGGAGCCCCAAGAAGGTTAATTTACAGCATAATCTCAACTGACATTTTGGAGCGTGTATTTAACCATTCCATATAAACCCAGCAGAGAAAGATCAGGGGCAAGTGAGAGAAAACGCCTGTCACAAGCGGGCACCAGACAGACCCCCGTCACTGTCCAGTGGGAGAGAACAGAGCTGAGCTGCGCTGAGTGGGTCGCTGCTGCAGGCTTGTCCTCCCAGCTCTGTTGCTGGGTTCCGCGGGCACTGATTCTGCTTCTCACGCCACGAAATATAAAAGATCTCCCTACATCCTGGAGAAGGGGAGGCCTTGACGTCTTTTCACTTGACCTCAGTTTTTACTGCAACTCCAGTGCATGCTCATCACCTGGTGGGGGCGGGGGTTGGCCTGGGGGTGGATAGAGAGAAGGAAGGCAGGAAGGCACTGTAAGAAGTAAGTCCCGTCCTCCCACTGGAGGATTTTAAAAGGTAGGAAGCCCTTTGCATTCCTAAGGTGCCATCCAGGTACAACGGTGAGTTCCTAATGCTTATTTATTTGTGGTTACTGGTGAGGACAGTACGAAACACCAGCCACCCTTGCTTGACCCTTCCTCCAAAGAGTTCAGAATGTTCCTGAACTGTGAGCCTTCTTGGTTGCTCACCAGGCCTTGGGCATCCGTGCTCCATGGAAGGAAGCAGTCCTGGCCAGCTCTGGGGCCCTCCCCCTAAAGGCAGGAGGGTCTTAGAGATCAGAGGCCAAGACCAAGGCCTAGGGTTTCCCCCCAGGACCTGGGCATGGGGTGTGGATGTGTCAGCTAGCCCCCCAAAAGACAGGCTGCTTAGCTGAACTCAGGCTGCACCCTCCAGTCTCAGGTGGCGAGCTTCCCAATGCCGGGCCAATGCTGGTGTCACTGGGAGAGAGAGCTGTGAGCCCCTGGTGCTGCCACCACGCCTGAGACCAGGGAAGCAAGGACCAAAGAGACGGGACAGGGATGCTTCCTTTAATCCCAAAGAGACAGTCATTCCTAGAACCTGCAGGAGTGAGGGAGGCAATCTGATTTCCCCCTGGCTGCGCTGTCCTCTGGGAGAGAGGCAGAATGTCCTTTGTCCATGATAAAAACCCTGGCCCCCTTAAGTAAAATGAAATCATGGTTACAAAGTATCAAGCACAGCAATGTTCGATATATGGCCATTTCCTCCTCCCAGAAATAATTGATTAGGCATTAAACTGAATGGCTCCAATTGTCTTTGGAAGTAACTCACGGGACTGCCAGGCACTTTCCAAACCAACATGCTCAAATTCTGATCGGCCGTTTGCAGTCGGGTGGAGATGTACTCATTCTCCCCGCACTGAGTGGCCCATGGTGCCAGGTCAAGAGCTGAAAAGACCCTGAGCCTGAGCTCAAGGAGACAGTGGTCTAGTGGGGGAGGCAGCTGGGCAGAGTCCTCATGCGGTGCCCTGCAGAGGGCAGCCCCGATGCCACTGGGCTGCATTGCCGCTCTGCCTTCTCAGCTGTGTGCCCTGAGGCAAGTTGCTAGACCCCTCTGAGCCTCAATGTTCTTACCTATAAAGTGGAGCTATTAAGACCCATCTCAGGGGCCACCTGAGTGGCTCAGTTGGTTAAGCGACTGCCTTCGGCTCAGGTCATGATCCCGGAGTCCCGGGATCGAGTCCCGCATCAGGCTCCTTGATCGGCAGGGAGTCTGCTTCTTCCTCTGACCCTACCCCCTCTTGTGCTCTCTCTCTCTCTCTCAAATTAAAAAAAAAAAATCTTAAAAAAAAAAAAAGACCCATCTCACAGGGTCACTGGGGGGATTGAATGGATTAATATGACAAGATATCTAACTCAGTATCTGGCCCATAGAAGCAGCTTACCAACTGTTCCTAGGACTCTACCCTGGGGAAGAAGGGTTAGCAAGGACCTGAGTCTCTGCTCAGCAACAGACCTCCTGGGCACAGGCCCTAGTCAACCTGTTCAGGGGATGGAAGTCCTCCACCCTGACTAGCGTGAGTCACGTTCATCTCCTTTTGAAGGGACTGAAGAAGGAGCCAATGGCAGGAAGAAGTGCCTAGTGTGAGCCTTAGGAGGGCAGCCTAGTCAGTGGGCTCTAATTCTCTTCCAAGCCTGTATTCAAATCCTGCTCAACCTCACACACCCTGAGCACAGTCCTCAGGTTCCCCATCTGGACAATGGAGCTAACAATAACCATCTCATAGATTTATGTTAAGAAAGAATGCATGTAGGGACGCCTGGGTGGCTCAGTTGGTTAAGCGTCTGCCTTCAGCTTGGGTCAGAATCCCAGGGTCCTGGGATCGAGCCCCATGTCGGGCTCCCTGCTCAACGGGCAGCCTGCTTCTCCCTCTCCCTCTGCAGCTTCCCCTGCTTGTGCACTCACTCACTCTCTTTCTCTCTCCCTGTCAAATAAATAAATAAAATCTTTTAAAAAATGCATGTAAAATTTCAGAAACATGGAAGAGTCTCGATAAATGGGAGTGGAGGGGAGATGGTGGGGATGTGACGGTGGGCAATATGATGATGGTGGGGATGGCGGCGGTGATGATACAGGGACAGTGATCATGTCTTCCCCTCATTCAGGTGCCCCCGGAGGTAGCCCAAGGCTGGTGTAAAGAGAAGGATATTCCCTACTTTGAAGTCAGTGCCAAGAATGACATCAATGTGGTACAAGCCTTCGAGATGCTGGCCAGTCGGGCTCTGTCCAGGGTGAGTGGCTATGGTGGCAACACGGCCGGGGCTGCCCCCAAGGATGGGGAACTCAGGAGCTTCCAGAGAACACACCGGGTGCAGGCAGGGCTGTGGGCAGGACAGGATTACTCATCGTCCTCATTAGTTCCGGAATGGGCTCAGCAGTACTCTGATTCTGAGCCCCAGAAGGCCACAAGTATAAAGCTCCCTTAGAGGGTAGAGTCGGTGGCCCCTGAGTCTGGCTGATCATCATCTATGGAGTTTCTAAAACATACGGTTCTGCACCTCACCCCTGGGCATTCTAATGCAGTAAGGGTTTGAGAAATGATGATCTAGTTCAATCCTGGCTGGTGGGAGAGAAGCCCTACAGGGCCACGCATCTGTCCAAGTGCAAGATCAAGCCTGTAGGAGTTGCTGACGTCCTCCAATCAGACAGCCGGATAGCTGTGGACCCTGTGTTGAGTGTATCCTCTGTGCGGGGCAGAGTGCAAGGCTCGGGGCCCCTTGCTCTCTGGAGGCAGGCTGACAGGCCCACATGTGGTCACAGTACAGACGTATGCTGGGGAAGCGTTTGGTGGGGGACCTCAGAGGAGGGGCACGCAGCCCAACTGTGCGGGAGGAGAGGGGAGGACGGGAAGATCAGGGAAGGCTGCCTGGAAGCGGTAGCAGGGTTTTCATCCCCTTCCAATATGGAGTCTGGAAACTGAGAAGAGGGTTCATGAGTGATCAGCACAGGGAAGGGATCAGCTTGTCTCATCATTCTGCCACATTTAATCAGGGTGGGCTTCTCAGAAGAGGGGAGAAGCTCATGGCAGCAATGATTTTGAATTGAGGAAAGGAGCACGGGAGATTGGGGCTTTCCCCTCTGTGGAGGTGCCTGCCGTCATTATGGGGGACCGGCTGCCTGGCCACGTGCTGCTCATGGCCCTGGAGAGAATGTTCCTTGGCCCTGCCTGTGGGCGTCCACCAGGGAGAGAGCCGGCAACCACCTCCAAGGGGCCGCCCGCCCGGGGAGAGGCCCCAAGCGTGCCATGCAGACCTCTCAGCACCTTCATTTCAGGGTTTGCCCCCGCCAGGCCGTTTTTATGCTTCCCCCCCCAGCCCCCAGCCCTCGCTGCCTCAGGTTAAAGGGAAGCTGGGGGTGCCCGTCTCTAGCGCATGATCAAGAGGTGTGGTTTTATGACACCGTCTGCAACGTTGGCTCTGAAGCCCCAGATGAGCCTGCTCATGCCATTCCCCTGGAAAGCGGAGGAATGTTGTTTGACCTTGTATGGTGATCTGTGATAAATGGCCCTCCACAAACACGAGACAGTGATTTGCCAGATGATGAGTCACAGGGAAGCTCCCTCAGCCCACAGCCTGAGTGTGGTCAGCATCTGCCCTTTCTGAAGAGGGAGTGCCCTTTATTCTTAAAGTTACATCTTTCCTGCTGTGTCAACTTTCTGGAGCTTTTCTACTGGTTCTGTTTTGGTGGTGGTTGTGATCGTAGTTGTTGTTTTAATATCCCACTTGGTAAAAGAATGACTTAGCAAGCCCAGGTCAGTCCCTCATGTCGGCAGCAGAAATTTACTGATGAGATGTCTGGAAGTCACAAGTATGGTGTCCACAGTCCGGCTGACCTACATTCGAATCCTGCTCTGCTGCTTTCAAGTAGACCCCTGGGCAAGTCGTTATGACTCCTCTGAGCCTCCGTTTCCTCATCTGTAAAATGGAAATAATGCAATCCCAGAAACATTTACCGAGTTCTCAGGCTAGGGCTGGAGCTCCGGACCTCGGTGGCTCTGAGGTCAGGTAGAGGAGTAAGACATTCACAAACAGGCTGTCATAGACGTAAGTGCCCCAGAGGGAGCAAAGTCAAGGCACGGAGATGACTCAGTGGTGGCTGGTGGAGAGGGTGGGTGAGGATGCTACCCAGAGAAGTGGTATGTGACTTGGGTGTTGAAAGACGATACGCAGTTTGCAACTGGACACGGGAGGGGGGAAGGGGGGGTAGGAGAAGGACAGAGAGAAGGGCATGGCCAGAGGCCCAGGCACCAATCTGCAGGGCCCACATGAGGAACCAACTGTGGGTCCGTCTGTAGAAGGAAACGTGGCATGAAGGGAAGCGGGGTATGGGGCAAGCGAGGAAGCCCACGAGGTCAGCAGCACAGATCAGGAAGGCCGGGAGAGCCCCAGCCAGAACTCGGATTTCACGCCGCAGGTGCATACCGTCCAGACGTCGCTGCTGCCCCCGAGGCGTACGGGGGCTCACCCGGCACCTTGAAACCCCAGCGGGCGTGTTCTTTTTTTTTTTTTTTTAAAGATTTTATTTATTTATTTGAGAGAGAGAATGAGACAGAGAGAGAGAGCATGAGATGGAGGATCAGAGGGAGAAGCAGACTCCTTGCCGAGCAGGGAGCCCGATGTGGGACTCGATCCAGGGACTGGATCCTGGGACTCCAGGATCATGACCTGAGCCGAAGGCAGTCGCTTAACCAACTGAGCCACCCAGGCGCCCCGGGCGTGTTCTTTACTCAGAAACTTGAAGGAGAAATATTTTCGCATTAAAACAAAGCAAACAAACTACCAGAGCATAGGATGTAAAATTCACGTGGATGTTTAAGGTGAAACTGGATGTTGCACATCTCTAGTTTAAAGTCAAACACGTTTTCAAAGACATTTTCTACCAAAGCTTTGCCCCTCCTTCCCAGGGAGGTAGTCGGAGTGTTTGAGAGGCAGATGTGAGGGGTGGGCAGGGGAGGGAAGCCCCAGGCTGGGGCTCCAGAGCCCGGGACATCTGACGTTAAGTCCTGGCTCTTCCTCTTACTGTATGTCCTACAGCAAGTCGTGCAGCCTCCCTCAGCCACCACTTGCCTCTTTAAGTACAAATAAGAATAATGGGGCTGTTGCAAGGGCCAAATAAAGCAATTCATTGTACAAGAAGGCATTAAACAAAAGGTAGCTGCTTTAAAACAGGAGCTCTGTATAAGGGTTTCTGGCAGGGGTGTTTCCTGCTTCATGGAGGATGGGCCCCATGGGTGGATGAGAGGGTACTGCAGCAGTCCAGGCATGAGAGAATGGAGATGGCAGGACAGGGTGGACTCAATAGACTTTGGAGGGGAGCCTCAGGGGTTGATGATGGTCGAATAGAGGAGAGAAGGAACCAGGAGCTATTTAGGTCGATGACCAGGTTCCCAGCTTGGCTATCGGAGGCATGATTGAATAGAATGCAGGGACCAAGCTAGGAGAGCAGGAACATCGCAAGAGGAGAGGGTGATGCGGTCCATTGGGGCGCATGACACTTGTAGTCCCTCGAAACATCTGAGTTCTGCAGTGAACTCTGGTTGGAAAGAGTGATTTGTGAGTCCAGCACCAGAATAGGTCCTCAGCTAACAGGTTGAAAGAAAAGATAGTAGGTAGTTACTTTAGTATCCCAATCCGGCCACTTTCAAAGAGGAGGGTACTTAGTTATTCCAAAATATGATTAAGAATGCCCTCATGATCCAAGAAGGGATACCACCTGCTTCAGGGGATCTGGGATGATGAGATTCTGCTCATCAAAATCCAGTTGGCACTCCATCCCTGCTGGGACCGGTCAGACCTGGTCCCTGTGGAGTGATCGGCAGCTTGGAGGCCCAGTTCCTTCGAAGCTAGCGAGACAAAGACGTAGTTGCCACGTCCAGGAGGGAAGCAGGCTGGCTGGCTAGCAGGTAAGCATGTTGAAATGATAGGACCTTTTTGAGGTCCAGGGGCGCCTGGGTGGCTCAGTTGGTTAAGCGACTGCCTTCGGCTCAGGTCATGATCCTGGAGTCCCGGGATCGAGTCCCGCATCGGGCTCCCTGCTCGGCGGGGAGTCTGCTTCTCCCTCTGGCCCTCTTCCCTCTCGTGCTCTCTGTCTCTCATTCTCTCTCTCGCAAATAAATAAATAAAATCTTTAAAAAGAAAAGAAAAAAAAAAAAGGACCTTTTTGAGGTCCTCCAGCTGCAGGATCTAAAGACACCACAGAGGTGACCAGGCTTGAAAGGACAGACTGCAATAGTCAGTCACATCCCTTAGGCATATCAGGTGCGTGCGTGAGGACACTACTATGTGAATTTATAGCTAGATGCACCCATCACCTAGAGACCGGGGCCTGGAGGAAAGAATTACACAGGAGACCTAACTGTGGCCTGCCGGTTACTCGAAAGTTTTGTGGGAAATCTGAGGAGCCAGATGATGCCATGACGGGCCGAAATGATGTCACAAATGGGAAGCACTCTGGTAACACGGACCCGTGGAGGCGTGACTATTATTGGGTGTAAGAAAGCTGGTGTGAAGACCTCAGGCTTTGCCAGTGTAATGAACGAGGAAGTTTCTCACACCTTCCAGAGGCAGCGTTCCATCTGAATCTAGAATAAAATGCGAAGGAGCTCAGAAAGCCCCGCCTCGGGGCACTCCCAATCTCCTTCCCCGGGGGCTGGCGTTGTGGACGATGGCAGGGGTTTCTGGTCATGAGGGGCTCTGGGGTCCCAGCGGGGCCTTGGGTGGACGGGAGGGTGGGGCACACTCGCAGGTGATGAACCAACAGGCCCTGCCTCCTGGGTCCAAAGACCCAGTTAGGAAAGTTCCGGATCCCAGTCAAGGTCTCTGGCTTTCGTGATGAGGGGGGGACCCGGAAAATACCAGACAACAAGAGAATCCTTCCAAAACCTTCCCCTCAGGCAGAGATGGCTCACTCGGTGTAGAGGGGGGCTTAGCCGGGGACGCTCTGCTCTTCCTCGGCCCTCGCTAGGAGGTTCAGAAATGTCAGGATTGTAACTATGTTCGTTCTGCGGTGTGAGGGGGCCCCGCACCCAGCAGAAGGGGCCAGCAGGAGGACTGGACACGCCCGGGCTGCAGAGCCTGGGGCCCGCACGCCAGGCTGGACGGTGCTGGCGAGAAGGAGCCGCTCGGCCCCATTTTCTCTTCTCAGACACATCGGGTGGGACTCTGCTCTCTCAGGGTGAGAGCTAGGGAAGCCCTGGGGTGTCCTGGGTCAAGTGCATAAGCAGTGGGGGTTCCTCCCCAGCAGAGGGGGAGATCAGTCTGGGGTGTGGGGACATCTCCAGAGAGAGAGACCTCTTGCAGAGCCTACACTGCCCTCACCCCCCAGCACTAAGCCTTCCTGTAAAATTACTATTATATAAATTCTAATAACTCTAAATAATCTGTCTAGGGATCCTCAAGGCCCATCACGCAGGCCGACTAAGGCCCGCGAGACCCTACGTGGGAGGGCTGAGAAACAAGGGCTCTCAAGAAACAAACTATTTGGAAAAGGGCTGGATCCCGGCCCAGCACCATGAGCTCTGCACGTCAGCCGAAATGACCACTCAGTCTGGGGGTGACAGTGAGTCATGGGTCTCAGGAGCCAACATCATCAGGGTGCAGCAGGTGAGCCCTGACACCACCTCCTGGGAGCCAGGGCCACGGCATTAAGGCCGTGACATTCACCAGTGGGGACGGGTGCTGCTCGGGGCCACACCAAGGGGGTGAGAGGCACTCACCCGCCGAGTGAGTGCACACCCACCAGCTCGTGCACTCACACACGCAATGCCAGCTGTGGGGGGCATGGACGCCTGAGCCCGGTGAGAGCCTGGCAGAGTAGAGAGACCTTTAAGAAGAGACCCTTTTGCCCACGAATCCATCTCCTGGAGGAAGGGCCCCCTTGCCCCATCCCACCCTCGCCTCTGAGCCAAGCGGGGTGGATCCTGGGAGAGAAGTGGCCAGCTGGGTGTGGAGAGGCTTTCTCTGGACATCGCTGGGACCCAAGGGTTTGGGGAGGTGGGCAGAGAAGCAAATAGGGCCCGGCGGAAACGCTGAGTCTATTTTAGGGAGAGTAGAGGCCATGGGAAGGGCAGAGGGTTGACGGGGCTTCTCCAGGTGCCCGGGCAGTGGTGGGGGGAGGCTGGGAGGTGGACGTGGTGAGAGAAGGTTGGGGTGTGGGGGTGTTTGTGGGGAGAGGTCTCCAGCAGAAAGGAGGAGTGGGCTGTCATCATCTCTGCCTGAGGTCAGATGTCACCTCAGTTGCTCCCTCTGGAGAACGGAGAGTTGTGGGGCCTCGTTGGAGGTCAGGAGACTCATGCCGTCCACCTGCTCTGGGCTCCTGGGAAAAACCTGAGGAGGAGTTGAGGAAAGAAGAGGGTGGGGAACACCAGTGCTCACTCCCCGGGGGCCTCAGCTTCCTAACAACACAATAGGGAGGGAACAAAAAGCCCAACCACCACCAGCCAGTAAGAGACAGAGGCAAGTGAGGCTCTTTGCCCCTCAGGGTGTGAACTCTGGCTTCTCTTTTCCTTCCCCAGTATCGAAGCATCTTAGAGAATTACCTCACAGACTCCATCAAGCTCTCATCAGAAGACCAGTCCAGGAGTAGATGTTGCTGATCATCCAGACTCCCGCCCTGGTGCTCAGCGAAGCCTGCCTGGGGCCTGGGCATCCCGGCCCCCACCAGCCCCCGACCTGCCCAAGCCCAGCCCCAGCAGCCTGGGCTCTGCAGCCAGAGCCCTCCACCCCCTCGAGTCTGTACTGGGTCCAGATCAGAGTGCAGCCCCTGCCTCAGGCTGAGTGTAGTGAGGACATGGCTGGGCCCTCAGGGGCCCCAATGGAACCCAGAATGTCACAGCCAAATCTTGGCCCCGGAGGAGGCACAGTTCCCTCACTGGCTCCAGCCTTCCTGCCACCCACCCTCCCTGAACACACCCCTGCTCCAGAACGCACATCTCTGCAGACGGCCAGGCCACTGTCTCCGGAGTCCTGTTCTACTCTCCTGTGAACGGGCCTTCCTTGCCCCCGCCCCACACACCCGCAAACCACAGCACAGCTTTGCAACAGGGCCCAGCTCAGGCTCCCTTGGTCACCAGGGCCAGAAGGTGAGGGCCTGGACCTCACGTGGGGGCCTGCCTCAACCCTCGGCGGCCACGGTTCAGGCCTGGAACGTCGCTCAGTCCCCTCCAAGGTATGGGACTGAGAGAGCCCAGGAAAAGCCACCAAGGACCGGCTCATTCCTCTCTGCTGAATGCTCAGACGACTCCTATAAATCTCTCTGAGCCTTGGCTTGCTCGTCGGTCAAATGAGGGTGGTATGTGCCCACCTCAGAATACATGATTTTGAGGACCAGAAGCTCTGCTTAAATCTCAGTTGCTGTCTTTGATACGCATTTATTTATTCCTTCAACAAGTGTTGTTGAGTGTCTACTATGTACAATGCACGGAGGTCTAGTGACAAATGAAATCAACAAGGACCCTACTCTCTAGGACCCCACATTCTGATAAGGGAGAGAAGCCGTAGACACAGAATTGAAACAGATATTCTCAAATAGTAGATAAGCGTTTGAACAAAGCAAACAAGGAAATGGGATAGAAAGGGACAGGAACTGGGGTTGGTGCTGTTTCAGACAAAATGGTCCAGGAGGGCTTCCCTGAGGAGGTGTCAGTTGGCCCAAGGACTAGAGAATGAACAGACTACACTAGAGATCTAGACAAAGAGCATTCCAGGGAGAGGAGGCAGCAAGAGCCAAGGCCCTGAGGTGAGGACAAGCTTGCTGTGTTCCAGGAACAGTGAAAGGACATTTACACGAATACTCAAAGCTGCTGTCCCGTGACAAGCAAAGGGGACCCCGCCCCCCCCAGCTGCTCCCTGAGCCTCTGCTGACTGGCCACCAGAGGGCAGCAGTGCTCCTTCCCTTGCAGGCTGAGTGGCCAGCCGTGGAGGCGTCACACTTGAAGGGGGGTGCTTTTCTCTCTGTTCTGATCCTCAAAACTGGTCCTCAGGCTGTGGGCATGTTTAACCCTGTGAGATCTGTGGGGTAGGAGAATCCCAATTTCTTACGCCTAGCAAGAAATGGGCAAAAACTGAAACATGAATGATTCAGGCAAGAAATCCACATCAGTGACAAATACTAGAATGAGGGGCCAGGGAAATTCATAGACTCCCTGTCCCTGCAGACTCTTTGGGCAACAGACAGCATAGACAGGGCCCAGCCTGAAGGGGGTGGACAAGATGACCGCTCAGAGGTTCCCAGGCCACATCAATGCCCGCCATGGAAGTCTCCTGTCTCCACAGAAGTATTCTGCCCTGAGTTCCCAGCAGAGCTGGGATGTTAGCATAGGACTTCTGATGTCATCTGACTCTGAAGATAGCCCCGGAGGTGGGGAATCCTGGGGGGGAGGGGTCAGCAGGAGAGTTGGGGAGCCTCGTCTCCCCACCCAGCTGTGGAGTAAGGACTGGCTCATCCTGGGCAGTGGCATGGGTCTGGGAGCAAAGCACCATCTCTGTGTCCTTCACGGGGGTGGCATTCTGCATGCCACACAGGCTCTGCTGGGAGTCCGTCCGACTGCGGATTGCAGGTATGGTGTGCAGGCCCGCAGTGGACACATGACCCGTTCCTAAATGTGCACCACAAACAATAAAGGTGTCCTTCTTTACTGTTCTCCTTTTTGGTGTTTTGTTATTAAGTTTAAAAAACAAACAAGGGGCGCCTGGGTGGCTCAGTCGGTTAAGCATCTGCCTTCGGCTCAGGTCGTGATCCCGGGGTCCTGGGATCGAGCCCCGCATCAGGCTCCCTGCTCCACCGGGAGTCTGCCTCTCCCTCTCCCTCCGCCTGCCACTCCCCCTGCTTGTGCTCTTTCTCTCTCTCAAATAAAGTTTTAAAAAAATAAAAGTGAAATAAAATAAAAAGCAAACAAACATGTTTCCATAGTTCAAAATTCAAAAGATATTAAAGAGAAGACAACAAAATTTAGGACTGGCTTACATAACAGGCGGGGCTCGGTGTCAAACGACAATGCCCCGCCCCTTGTTCAAAAATGATTAATAATTTCAAGACAGTGACAGCGGATCTTTAAACCAAGCACACCATCCTCGGACAGCAGGTTACCCACACTCGGAGCTGTCCCTGAGGAAGCAGCTCTGTTTTCAGTGCTCTCCGGAGTGATAGAGCCCCTGGCCAGGCCCACCCGGCCTGCAGACACATTACAGCTTGAGGATGAGGGCTCTGTCTTTGCCAGAGCCACGTGGAGAGTCGACCCCAGGCCTAAAGACTGGGCATTTTGAGTTTTCTCCAGAGTCGGGAGCAGGACAGAACTTTCCATGTGACTCGGTACAGACCCACTAGGGGCAGGTGCTGGCAGAGGGAGGCAGCATGTGGGGGGCTGCCCCTCTGGGCTAAGTGAAACCACTGGAGCCCAGAGTGGGGGGTGCGCAGCACTTCCGGGGGGGCCCATCCATCACCATCCCTTCAGAGAAGAAGACCCCAGTTAATAAGACGGCTCCGACCCAGGCCTCCCCTGTCCCACCACAGCCCTGCTCCAAGGGGCAGCTCCAGGCTGCTAATGACTAACAGGGAGGATCCAGGCCAGAGCTCTGGGCGGCACACACCCCTGGGGCTGGGGGGTCGGGGGGAACAAATCTTATCACCAAATAAACTGAGCTGGGCCTGGCTGGGTGCCACGCTGCCCCAGGGGGTTTGGTGGAATGCTGACTTTTTCTGCTCTTTGCTCCCCCTCGACAGAGGCTCCCTCGCGGCCCTGTCACCAGCCACAGGCCACTCCCAGCAGAGTCAGATGTGTGGCCAGCACCGACCCAGCGGTCTTGTCCCCAGGAACACACAGGCCGGTGGCAGCCATGGAACAGCCATGCCGGCGGCGACACCCAAACCTCATAGCCGCGTGTGGCTGGCCCCCCTGTGACGGTAGGCTGAGGATACGAGGACCTGCCTGCTGGGTGCACACCTGGAGGCTCCCTCTAGGACGTGTGCTGGTGGGGGGACATGTGTGCCTATGGATCTGCATGGGGTGTGTGGGGGGGGCGGGGTAGGGACTGAGAGGGCCAGACAGTGGGTTTCCCTCATTGAAGTACAGAAAAATTCTAAAGAAGCTCCTAAGATTGGACAAAAGCAGGAAAATAAGTGCAGGGGTGAGGGGTGAGGGATGGACCAGTTACTGTGGAGAGCCTTCCTTGTGTCAGTGAGGCCCCAGAACAGCCCACCGAGGAGGGCTTAGCCTCAGGCTCCGAGGAGATGGCTGAGGTTCCCTCCGGCCTTGCCTGCACAGCCCACTAAGTCCTGGCAACACCACCTCCTCACTCTCTTGGAAGCCATTCCCTTCCCCCCTCCCCTCTGCTCCACCTGGTCCAGGCGGCTGGCGTATCCTGCCTAGACCACCTTTAGCCCTCTCCGTGGGGCTCCTGCCAGCCCTCTTGTTCCTTTCCAGCCACTCCACACACCAGCCCTCCCCGCGGCGTCCACACAGACAAAATCCCTCCGTGGTCCCCAAGGCCCTCCCCGCCGCCCTCCCCACTGGCCACTGCCTGCTCCCCTCGGCTCTCACCGCCTCCCTCAGCTCCACACGCAAGGACTTGTCTCGGTTCCCCAAGGATGCCCGTCTCTGGCGCTTCCCCTGGCTCTTCCTCCTTAGCTGTTAGTCGTCAGCTAACACATCACTTCCTCTAGCCAGGCTTCTCGGACCCCCAGACCAGGTCAGGGGCTTTCCGCGGGCCCCCAGAGTCCCCCACTCTCTGTGCCAGAGCACCAGCTCCACCCAGGGGGCGGGGGCGTTTCATCAGCTTTATTCACCATCATCCACCCTGCGCCCAGAGCAATGCCTGACAATTACTTGGTACTCAGTAAATATTTCTGGAAGATCGGCTCCTAGAATACTTCATCCTAATTGTTGGTCTGCATGCCCTCAGACTGTGGGCTCCCTAAAGTCTGCTTTGATTCATCATTAACCCCAGGACTCAGCAGAGACATTGGCACATAGTAGATGATACATAAATATTGTGGAACGCGGCAGTATACCACACAGATCTTAAAGAGAATGATGGAACATTCTGTGTCCTGACACGGAGTACAACAGCCAAGAAGCATCGTCACGTGGAAAGGCAATGGTGGAATCATATGTAGAAAATGCTATCTTTTCAGTAAAAAGAGGCGTAAATAAGACTTTACATTCATTTTTGCTTGTACATAAAGAAAACTCTAGAAAGATGCATAAGAAATTAATAAAAGTGACAACCTTTCAGAGGGGGGATGGGGCAAGTGGGAGTCAGATAGATATAGGAGTAAGACTCTCCTTATATAATCTTATACTTTGAATTTTTAACTCTTTGAATGTATTACCTAATCAAACATTTTTTAAAAGGAAAATGAATAAGGGCACCTGGGTGGCTCAGTCGGTTGGGCATCTGCCTTCGGCTCAGGTCATAATCCCGGGGTCCTGGAATGGAGCCCCATGTCTGGCTCCCTGCTCAGCGGGGAGTCTGCTTGTCCCTCTCCCTCTGCCCCTCCCTAGCTTGTGCACTCTCTCACTCTCTCTCGCTCTCTCTCTCTCTCAAATAAATACATAAAATCTTTAAAAAAACAAAAAAAGGAAAATGAAATCCCCCAAGCCCACATGTTCTGGCCAACATGCCAAGTCTCCCATGTGGGACAAGATCAGCTGGGGTTTTTTGGTTCGCCTGGGATGTTGGTCAATAACTGAACAGGTGTTTCCAACCCCAGAGGCTCAGCACTGGAGAGAAACTATCAAGTTTGCACACAGCTCTGTGAATTACCATGTGAATGACTACACATCAGGGTAGGTATTCCCCAAACTTAGTATCAGGACTTACCAGTTAGTCATCAGTCTGGAACCCACTTTCTTAAGCCCAACCCTGACCCCAGAAAAGATCCTCCTCCAAGGATGGGCTCCAAGATAAACTGGTATAGCTACTTTGGGGCTGTATTGAATAAAAGCACCACATACAGCCTCTATGATCCTGCAACTCCAGCCCTGACATATACAACCCTTGCTGGTGGGCACCAGAGGACGTGATCAAGAATTTTCCTAGTAGCATTTTTTGTAATAGAAAAAAGAAAAAGGAAAGGAAAGAAAAACAAAACAAAACTGGAAATGACCCAGACGTTCTTCTACAGAAAATTGGATAAATAAAATGTGATATATTCAAACCATGGAATTTCACAGAGATGGAAATGATTAAACTAAAGCCACATACATCAACTGGGTGAATCTCAAAAGCATATGGAAGGGGCGCGTGGGTGGCTCAGTCATTAAGCGTCTGCCTTCGGCTCAGGTCAGGATCCCAGGGTCCTGGGATCGAGCCCCACATCGGGCTCCCTGCTCAGTGGGGAGCCTGCTTCTCCCTCTCCCACTCCCCCTGCTTGTGTTCCCTCTCTCGCTGTGTCTCTCTCTGTCAAATAAATAAATAAAATCTTTAAAAAAAAAAAGCATATGGAAGATAACAAGCACAGAAGGAGACGTACAGTTACCATTTAAGTAAAGTTCAAAAGCAAGCAAAACTAGACGGTTTATCTTTGCACATATTTATCACAAACACATCTGGTAAAACAACATAGAATAATAAAAAACATACAAACAAGGGGATGATGAGCCCAAAACTTAGAAAGCAGTTACCTTGGGTGGGGGTCAGCGTTGGAGAGAAGCAGGCGAATGCAAGAGGCACCAGACACACAAGGCAACTAGACAATGTGGGAACCGTCCTGTCCCCAGTGGGGCTGTGGGGCCACAGGCAGTCATCTTATTATTACACTTTGCATCTTAGATGTATGTTACACATATTCTTTTTATGACTCGAATATCCAAATTTTAAAACTTCAACCACAGCCTGGGCTTTGGAGTCAAGCTCACTTGAGTTTGAACCCTGTCTTTTCCATCGCTGTGTGACCTTGGGTGTATGACGGGACCACTCAGAGCTTCCATTGTCTCACCTGTACAGTGGGAATCGTGATGCTAAACCTCGAAGGGTTGTAGTTAGGTACAGTCGGTCCCCCACTTACCCACAAGGGATACATTCCTAGACCCCCCCCCCCAGGGATGCCTGAAACCGCAGATATGTATTACACTGTTTTCCTATACATATCTACCTATGATAAAGCTCAATATATATATTTACAAATGAGACACAGCAAGAGATCAACAGCAATAACGAATAACAAAATAAAACAATTATAACAATATAGTATAATAAATAAATACAGTATAATATAATACCCAAAGATACAAATGTAGTGATCCAAAGGGGTGCGTGCACTCCAATGTTTATAGCAGCAATGTCCACAATAGCCAAACTATGGAAAGAGCCAAGATGTCCATCGACAGATGAATGGATAAAGAAGACGTGGTGTGTATATATACAATGGAATATTATGCAGCCATCAAAAACCCACAAACTCTTGCCATTTGCAATGACGTGGTTGGAACTAGAGGGTATTATGCTAAGCGAAATAAGTCAATCAGAGAAAGACAAGTATCATATGATCTCACTGATATGAGGAATTCTTAATCTCAGGAAACAAACTGAGGGTTGCTGGAGTGGTGGGGGGTGGGAAGGATGGGGTGGCTGGGTGATTGGGGAGGGTATGTGCTACAGTGAGCACTGTGAATTGCGTAAGACGATGAATCACAGACCTGTACCTCTGAAACAAATAATACATTATATGTTAAAAAAAGAAGAAGAAGAAGATAGCAGGAAGGGAGAAATGAAGGGGGGGAATCGGAGGGGAAGATGAACCATGAGAGACTATGGACCCTGAGAAACAAACTGAGGGTTTTAGAGGGGTGGGTGGTAGGGGGACGGGTTAGCCCGGTGATGGCTATTAAGAAGGGCACATATTGCATGGAGAACTGGGTGTTATATGCAAACAATGAATCATGGAACACTGCATCAAAAACTAATGATGTAACATATGGTGACTAACATAATAAAATAAAATTAATAAAAAAATAATAATCATGAAAAATAAAGACACCCTAAAGACAGAAGATAGTCCAAAAATTTAAAAATATGAAATAAATAAAAAATAACCATAAAAAGAAATAAATATAGTATAGTATAATAAATAAGGTTATGTGAATGTGGTCTCCTTCTCAGAATCTCTTACTGTACTGTACTCACCCTTCTTGTGATGATGTAAGATGATACAATGTGTACATGATGAGACGAAGAGAGGGGAATGATGTAGGCTCTGACGAAGCATGAGGCTACTACTGACCTTCTGAGATTTGTCAGGAAGGTCATCAGCTACCAGACCGCAGTTGACCGCGGGTAACTGAACCTGCGGATAAGGGGAGACCGCTGTATGTACGGTGACTAACTCGTGGTCAGTACTCAATAGACGGTGGTTTGCATTGGGTCAGGACCAGCTGCAGGGATGTTTGTTTTAAATCTATTTGTGAATAAAGGCATAAGACTCTGGCATCCCCATTGCAGGCTAAGGGTGAATAAATGGGAACTGAATGAATGAATGAGTGAAACAAACAAATGAGCTCCTTCATTCCATCCATTTCTCTACATGTCCTCCCCTGAGTGAGCTCTGGGACCCAAATGGTCTGGTTAGCATTGTGGTCACTTCAAACAAAATTTAAAATACCATTCTCACACCCACTCAGAGTCTCTAGAAGCAGGCAGCTGGCAAGATTAGCTCCAGGAAGATCCTGCCTCCGCTCTCCAAACTGGACCAAAGATCCCTGTGGGAAGAACTCGCTGGGTCCTCCCTGCCCCCATGGCGGCTGGCATAGTTCTGGGTCCACACAGCTGCTCACCAAGACAGCTGCTGTGGGGGAAAAGAGGCCTTTGGTGTGCAGAGAGCATCCCAGACCTTCTTGCAGCCTTGGGCCGTCACTCTTGAATCCATAGGAGTTTCCCTTGACCTTCAAGTCTCAGCAACATTTGTCTTACATACAATGACAGCCCATGATGAGAGGAAATGTAAGTGGATTTCCAAACCCTGAAAATAGGAGAGACTGATATTTGTAGGCCTTCTGGAGTCCCTACCAGTCTCTGATTTGATTTTTCCCCCCTGTTTCAGACGATACATCTAGGGGAGGGAATTACGTGTGAGATCATGGCCAGAGTTGTATATTTGAAGTCACATCATCTTAAGCCTTTGTGTGATCTTGAGTCAGTATCCTTTCTAGTATCATCTTAGTTTTCTCTTCTATAAAATGGGGCAATAATTATTTCTTGCCTACCTCACAACGATGATATGAAGATAAAAGAAAATCATGACTATGTTGGTGATTTGGAAACTCTACAGCTCTATATAATATGATGTAGAGGGGCGCCTGGGTGGTTCAGTCGAGTAAACGTCTGCCTTTGGCTCAGGTCATGATCTTGGGGTCCTGGGATTGAATCCCGCATTGAGCTCCCCGCTCAGCGGGAGTCTGCTTTTCCTTCTTTCTCTCTCCCTGCCAAATAAGTAAATAAAATCTTTTTTAAAAAAATATGATGTAGAGAAAGAATACTGCTATTTGAGTCAAGATACCTTGATTGGTTGGTAGCTTGGTTGCTTGATTTCTTGGTTGGCTGGTTGGTTGTTTTTAAGCTGTCAATTATGAATTAAGGCTTATTATATACCGTCCACTGTTCCAAGCACGTTATGAATATTAACTCATGTAGTCCTTGCCAACAATCCTATGAACTAAGGGGTGAATTATCACCCCCATCAGACAGCTGGGGGAACGGGGCACAGAGACGTTAAGTAACTTGCCAAAGTTGCACACTAATTGGTATGTTGCAAAGCTGAGATCAAGACCTAGGTTGTCAGGCTCCAGAGGCTGGCCCTTAGCCAACTATTCTGCCTCCTGCTTGAGAGTTTTAAAGCCTACCTCTGCCATTTACTACCTCTTCTATCCTCCATTCACTCATGCCACCTATATTTACCGAGCACTCACTCTGTGCCAGGTGCTGCCCCAGGAAATAAAACGGACTGATATGGGGCTTGCATTCCAGTGTGGGAGATAGACCACACACCAAGAATCCCATAAAGTGTCCGGAGGGGCAAGTGCAGTGGAAGAAAAACAAAGCAAGGGTCGTAGTCTATTGGAGTTGCTATAACAAAATACCACCGACTGGGTATAAATAATAAGAATAAACAACAGACATTTATTCCTCACAGCTTTGGAGGCTGGGAGTCCGAGATCAGGGCGCCAGCACGGTCGGGTTCTGGTAAGAACCTTCTTCCGGGGCGCAGACAGCTGACTTCCTGCTCTTTCTTCACGCGGTGGAAGAAGTGTGCTAGCTCCCCGGGGTGTCTTTTATAAGGGCACTGGTGCCATTCAGGAGGGTTCCACTCTCATGACTTACTACCTTCCAAAGGACCCAGCTCCTAACATCATCAGCTTGGGGATTAGAATTCAGCACCTGGGGGCGCCTGGCTGGCTCCGTCAGAAGAGTGTGCCACTTTTGACTTCGGGGTCGTGAGTTCGAGCCCCACGATGGGAATAGAGATTATTTAAAAAAATAAATAAATAAACTTCAGAATTCAACATACAAATTTTGGGGAGACACACACACAGCAGGGCAGGGGGCTAGAGGGCGACCAGGGGCCAATGCTGTCAGCTCTTTGGGCCGCTATTCTCCTGTCAAGTGGGCATACTGAGATCTGCTTTGTCTCAGGAGGTCTACGTGATGTATAAACTGTGAAATGCTATCCCAACGCAGGCTTTGTGGCGTTTGCTGTTCTTTGCCTCTTTGTTCCTGTACTACTTGGTTCATATCTCTGCTTGGTGTGTTCCCCCTTGTTTCATAGTTGGCCATGTAGGTTTCTGTGTCTCTCGGTAAACTGAAATTTTTGAGGGCAGGACCAGATCATGGTACAGAATAAGTAGGAAATAGAGGTATAATTATTCATGCTAATAATTGCTCTGTAATGAGCCCCTGGTACCTAATGCTGAATTTAATCTTCAGTGTAGAAGTTACTATTATCCCTGTTCCCAGAGGAGGAACAGAGGCTCAGAGGGGTAGTAACTTGTCCATGGCCATTCACCAGTGAGTGACTGAACCATGACAGGAACTTGCATCTCTCTGACTCCAAAATCCATGCTCTGTCACCAACCCCAAGCTGTCATTGGGTATTGTTATCCACACTCAGTCATTCATGCAACAAATATTTCATGAGCACGTTCCAGGTGCTTTACATGGAGATGGAGGAGGCCAATGAGGTATGTCCATACAGAATGTCCATACAGAAGACAGAATGAATAATTTAACAAATGAATAAGATTGCCACTGCTGTCCGGGTGGGGAGGCAAAGGAGGATCTGTCTGAGAAGGGGCCTGCAGAGCTGAGCCCTGAGCGATAAGAAGAATCTGGTCTCCAGCAGACCTTGCAGGCAGAACCAACAAAGACAAAGAAGCTGAGGTGGGAATGAGGTGGGCTTCTCCAAGCCATAGGGCGGCCAGTGAGCCTAAAGAGTATTGAGAGTGGCACCTGGGTGCCTCAGTTGGTCAAGCATCCAACTCTTGATTTCAGCTCAGGTCATGATCTCAGGGTCATGAGATCAAGCCCTGCGTCAGGCTCTGCTCTCAGCATAGAGTCTGCTGGGGATCCCCTTCCCTCTCCCTCCCCCTCTGCTCCTCCTCCTCTTCTCCCCCCCCCCCACACCTCTCTCTCTCTCTCTCAAATAAATAAAATCTTAAAAAAAATAAAAATGAATAAAGAGTCATGAGAAAAACAGACAGCAGTAAGGGGTGAGGTAAGAAAAGAAGCTGGACCCACACCATGCAAGTCCTTAGAGAAGGCAAAAAGGAGCATCCAAAATTTCCAGGCAGAAGAGGGATGTGATCTGATTTGTGTTTTAAAAGAGATATTATTATTGTTTAAATAGCACTGGAGGGGCGCCAGGCTCGCTCAGTCAGAAATGGGCGCAGCTCTTGATCTCGGGGGTAGTGAGTTTGAGGCCCATGTTGGGTGTAAATAAATAAACTTTTTAAAAACATAAATAAATAGGGCGCCTGGGTGGCTCAGTTGGTTAGGCGACTGCCTTTGGCTCAGGTCATGATCCTGGAGTCCCGGGATCGAGTCCCGCATCAGGCTCCCTGCTCAGCAGGGAGTCTGCTTCTCCCTCTGACCCTCCTCCCTCTCATTCTCTCTCTCAAATAAATAAATAAAATCTTAAAAAATAATAAAAAAAATAAAAAAAAACATAAATAAATAAATAGCATTCAGGTTTGTTAATAGTAAATATAACAATATATTTATAATGTGTTTAGAAGAGAGAGAGTGAACAAAAGAGGGCAGAAAAGGTGGAGTAGGGTGGGAGTGGAGAAAGTCATTCGGCTAACAAAGGACTTTGCAGGTGTTTTCCTTCAGCTCACGTTCAACTGAATTAAGCCTCATTCATCTTGTATATAATAAAAATAGGCTGCAGATGGAAATAACTAAATCAATGTCCAGGGTTCCACTACAAGAGGGATCAGATTTCTTCTCCCTTCTCTTTCCCCCCCAAGGAAAGAGGTGGCTCATAACCCTGGGGGAGGAGGGGACCCATCTCCTGCTCTCTGGAGGAGGTATCTATTGAGCCCTTTGGAAGATGCTTCTTAAGACAAGACCCTTCTCCCAGGAGCAAGGCTCTTGATTTCTCCATCAGTTCACTCTCTGTTAGAGCATGGCCTGGGAGTCAGGCTTTCTCTGGGTTCTTATCCTATGTTCCTTGGCTGCCCTATGCGAAGTGATGGGAAGTAGACAGACAAACCCGGCCTCATCTCAGCTCCACTCCCATGAATTTATGAGTAGAAACAAGATCACACAGAGCTATGGCCAAGGGAGGGCTTTAAGAGGGCATCCCACACACCTCAGGATCCTTGGGTGTCCTGGGTCCTGGCAGAGCCCTGCCTCTCTTTCTCCAAGTCAGGTGTCTTACTGCCTGGCTTCTCCCTGTCCCCTTCACCGTGCTCCTATCCAGGCCTCTTCTCCCTCCTAGAGAGGAAGCAGATCCGCATCTTAGGAAGCTGACAAGAAGCAAAGGAAAGAAAACTCCAAGAAAGAAACTTTTAAGAAGCAAAAAGATTGTATTTCAAAATTTCTAGAAAACAGAATAATCCCACCCCCGCAAATTACAAAGAATTATGCAAGTTGTAATGCCAATCAGTACACGGTCACATTTCCTCCTCATTATTTCCAGCCCTAGCTTTTTGTACCCCTAAGGTTGTTTAGGGGTGAGGGGATTCTGGCAGAACCCGCTGTCCTAATAACGCAAAGCTTGCAGAGTTGAATTTTCAACCTCTCACTCCCAGGATTGCCGATTTCTTACTTGGGCTATTTTCCTCCACACCCGCCACAGGGCAAAGCCCCTTTCCGAACCCCGGCCCGCCCCCCCAAGATTTCCCTTTGTCCTAGTGACTGGATAGGACATTGATGTACCATACTTAGACCTGGTGGGGCAGGTTTGGAGGAGGGAGGAGCTGAAAACAGATTCATGCTAATAGAGTCTCTTTATGCTAATAATATGCAAATACAGCAGTGTTTTGTTTTGTTTTTTTTCTTTCCTTGGCCCCCTGGAGCCAAGAAATGACTTGTCTATGTGCAGTGGACCGAAAAGAGGCCCAGAGAGAGAGCTAGAGAGAAGGAAAGGGAAGAAAGAGAGACCAAGCGCCCTGATGGACACCCCACCCCCAGACTCAGCTGACACCCCAGGCAAAGGCCAGCCCACAAGGCAGTCCTGGCCGCCTAGAGGGAGCTGCAGATTCGGGGCACGGAGCCGGAGGAGCGGGGAGCTGGGGCCCACAGCGGGATGGGTGGGGGTGGGGGAGTGTCGCCTGTGTCCTGAGCTTTCAGGACAGGTCCTACCCCCCTTCCCTCCCCCCCCACCCTCGGTGGGGAGTGCCTCTGTGCCTCTCACCACCTCCCTCCACCTGTGTGGAGCTCTGCGCCCTCAATGCTATTATCTCCTACAGTTGCTCATAAATGACAACACCCCCCAGCAGCCCGCCCTGCACTTGAACCCCTTCTGGCCGAGCTGGCTTGCCTGAGGATTAGCTCCTCTTTGGAGAGCCCACAATAGCCCTCCACGTCTTTTGTGCCTCTGTTTGCTGCAAATATTAAAGTTCTCTCCTGAAACCCATTACAGGCCCTGGGAACAAAGGCTTTTCGCGGGTCTCTAGGACAGAGCCAGCGCCAGGATGTTCCTGGCTACCGTACCTGCCGCCTCACCTGCCGCTTCTTCTCCAGTTACCGCCGGGAGGGAAATAATCCACATTCACACCAGACAGCTCTATGCCAAGGCAGCGGGCCGGTGGATGCAATGGTGCCCACACCCCACTTGCCCAGCAGGGAGGAAGTGGGGGCTGGGCACCCAGGGGTGGGTGGGGTGGGGAGCACAGGAGGTTGGGAGACGGAAGGATCTGGGGGGAGGGAGCTTCAGGTGGAGCTGAGGACACAGCAGCAGGGACACCAAGGGCTCCCCTGCAATCAGGCCTTCCCAAATGCTGCTACCCATGCCTGGAACATTCCTCCCTTCCACTTACCAGCCTAATTTTCCGAGGCTAGTTTTCCTCATCCCTCTGGTCTCAGCTTAGACTTTGCCTCATCATCTCCTCCAGGAAGCCATCTTTGCTTCTCAAATTTAGGGGTCCCTCCTCAGTACTCGAACCTGGTAATATAACTGCCTGCTCGGAGTCAGCTTCCCTGTCCCTCTCACACCCCAGCCTCTGAGCAACCCGGGGCAGTTCCCCACAGCACCCACATATGGTACGACTCCCAGAGCGCGGCAGATAAATATGGTTGAATAGATGAATGGTTGAGTGAATTCAGAGGTGTGGGCCATGCCTGGGCCTTGAGTCCTCAGAATTCTGACCAAAGTAATGTAGAGTCACGAAGGGACCTAGGGAGGGGAAGTACCAAGACTCTCCCACAGCCTTCTCTGGAGACTCCCGTCTAGTGAATATTACTGGGCTGAGAGTCCGTCTACCAACCACAGGATGTTGGGCAAGTCTCTGATCCCCCCCATCCCCTCACACACACACACCATGAGCTTCAGTCTCCTCTTCTGGCAAAAGGGAAGAATAACATTGGGAAGATGGAGAGAATGCTCTGGAAATGGCCAAGAAGTTAATGCATGAGCCATTACGTACGGAGATGTGAAGGACCCTGGCTCGGGGCAAGGGGGCCACCTCAGGAGAGGAAACAGGGTTCTTCAGGCAGGGCGTGGAGGTTCCAGCAGGCACCCAGCTGCCACCTGTCACAGGAGCTGGGTGGAGACATGGGGGTCCTGCTTCCAGATCTGAAGGCCAAGTCTGCAGCCTCCAGGACCGGGAACCCCAGGAGGCAACCCTCGGGCCTGAAAGCAGTTGGCCCATTTCTTCCTGCCCCTTCACTCTCCTGGTTACCGGAAGCAATAAAGCCTGGGCAGATGGGGGCTGAATCCAACCACTTGGGCCCCAAGTTACTCATTCCTCTCTGCCTCAGCTTCTGCTCCCGTAAAACAGAAGTAATCGCAGTGCTGTCTCCCAGGGCCGCCAAGAAGCTTAAATGAGACGATTAAAAGATTTAGCAGGGCGGGCGCCTGGGTGGCTCAGTCGTTAAGCGTCTGCCTTCAGCTCAGGTCATGATCCTGGGGTCCTGGGATCGAGTCCCACATTGGGCTCCCTGCTCAGCGGGAAGCCTGCTTCTCCCTCTCCCACTCCCCCTGCTTGTGTTCCTGCTCTAGCTGTCTCTCTCTCTGTCAAGTAAATAAATAAAATCTTAAAAAAAAAAAAAAAAAAAAAGATTTAGCGGGGCTGCCGGCACCTAAGAAGTGCTCCAGGAGGACAAGCCACTGTTCCACTCTGTCCCTGTACTCAGCCTCGCCTCGGTTTGGGGAAACACACAGATCATCCCCCCATTCTACAGAAGGAGAACCCAGAGAGGTTCCGGAACTTACCACAGGTTACCGATGACTCAAGAAGGGGAATTGGACGGACCTAGGGTGCCCCAGTTTCTACTCCCATTTCCTTGTGGTTTGGGACTTGAATCATTCTCTCATTACTTCATGCGTCCAAGTCCAGGCCACCCCAGGAGGCAGCGACAGATGGTTCTCCTGTGTCCCTCTTAACCCCTCGGCAGTGCTGGGCTGTAGAAACCCTCAGAAACTAAATAGGGGGGAGGCTGACGGACAGACAGACGGCAAGGCAGAAGTGGTTCCCTGATCACTCTATGCTCCCCAGGGAAACCTGAACAGAGCTGAGGACGCCCGCACCCAACAGGGGTGCCCGAGTGGCCCAGGTATCCAGCAGTGGGGAGCAGTGCCCTGGTGACTCTGGCGGCCATGGGGCGGGGGACCTCCGGGAAGATCCTAGGCCTGGCTGGGGGCACTGGTTCTGAGGCAGGAGTATCCCCAAGGGGACAGTCAGAGGCCAGGGCAGGCTGGGCTGCTTGCCCACAGGCCTTGTCGTCGTAGGGAAGGAGGCCCCTATGGAAATGTGGCCCCATGCTTGAAAGCTGACAGCCAGTCCAGCTCTCTAGATGTTTCCCCACAGGATCATGAAGGCAGTATTGGGAGGGACGGGTATCTCCCCAGGGAGGAGAGTGACGGCGCAGAAGGGCATTTCGGCCTTCCGAGCACCACCTCCCATGCCCACCAGGATCCCCACCCAGCCTCCCTCGTCCTCCCCCCTCCCGCTTTGGGGATCCAAACTGTGCCAGTCTCTCTGGGCGAAAACCACACCTCTGCGAGCCACTGCCACCCGGGTGTCTGCCCTGGGCGGACACAAGGACAAAGGCTTTCCAGGCGGGAGGGACTCTCCACCTGAACTTCAGCTCGGGAGGGCAGGAATCATGCCCTTGCTGATCGTTCTCTTCCTTGTACTGAGCAAGTGGCGGGCACAGAGCAGACATTAAACCATATCTGAGGAGAACAGCTGAATGAACGGTCCTCAAAAAACACCAGGATAGAAGCTCCCACAGCCTTCGTCCTGGATCTGTGTCAGCACCTCACAGTTCCCTTCCTGCGTCTCACCTCGGTCCTTTCTTGTTTAATCTCTGATTGTTAGGTCAAGAGCCTAATAAATAAGCCTCTCCAAGTTCTTGGATGGCGATAAGGCGCCCCCTCAGCCTTTGCTGGAATAAGTAATCCTAAAAATATCTTTCATCACTTCCTTGGCTCTCCTCTTGGCCCATCTCCAAGGCCTTCCTCACATTTCCTCTTTGGACCCGAACCTAAGCATTCCTGGCTGGCTTTGCCCAAGAGAGCTCTCCTGTGAAGAAGCCTGCGGTGGGGGTGGGGTGGAGGTGGTGACCGGGAGGTGAGAGCAATTTTCCACTTCAAGGGCCTCCAGCCAGGGGATTGCCTTCCTGCCTGGGTTTCTGAAACTCTGCTCATTCAACCGGTCTTATATCATTGCCACCAACCCAGACTCCTTCCTGGCATCCTGGGAAATTAGTCCCTCCAGCAGGGTACGGTGTGATGATCTCATGCCATCTCATGCCGGGGCTCTTGGCTCCTGACTTTCAGTTCCTCAGAACTCTTCTAGGGAGCCTGTCAGAATGCAGATGCCCGAGCCCCATCCTCAAAAATTCCGATCCCAAGGTTCTGGGGTAAGACCCAACCAGCTTGACCTTAACCAGCCCGCCAGGTGCTGCTGGTCCAGAACACTGCCCCCAGACCACCTCTCCTAGGAGACCAGAGAGCAGGATGAGAGGTGCACGGCTCCCAAAAGGAAGCAGAGAGTTGGTCTTGCTGCCCATGCCAGGCGGGAGGCAGACGGAGAGGTGGGGCAGGACACCAGCCGGGATCTGGAATCTAGCCACCGGGGGAAAGTGAAACCCTTTCCCACCATGTCCCAACTCAGGGCCTAGGGTAGCAAGAAGCCAGAGAGAGAGAGGCAGACAAGCCCAGGGCAACAAACAGGTGCAGATAGGCTGCCCCGTTGACGGGGACATCTGACTGCTGGACGAGGGGGCAAGGGCAGGGCGATGGGCCACCTCCACCCGGGGGAGAGGTCCCGCAGTGACCTGTAAGGCTGTCCAGTTGTCCCTCTAGTCTCTGCCTTTGTCTTTCAGGAGTCATTCCAACAGACCAGCTCAAGGCTCTTGAGCTTCCCCCAGCCTAAAGACGAGCAGAAAACACTCCCCCATTGCCCCTTCACTCCATCCGGTCCGGGGACCCCTTCACAGTCCTACACTCCGACCCCCAGATTCAGCCAGGCTCTGTGCGAACTTGCTGCCCCCCAGCCACACACATCGGGGAGCCCCAAGGAGTCCCGGGTGGCATGGTGCTCAGGACAGAGGCCTGGCCCAGGATCCTGGCTCTGCCGCCAACAAGCAGTGGGACCTGGGGCAGGGTCCTGGCATTTCCGAGCCCTGGTTTCTTCATCTATAAATAGGGCCCAGAGTGCCCTTGAGGATCAAATCATGAGATAAACCGTCGGGAGGAGCCTAGTGTATAGCACTCACTTTGAATGTTCTCCGTGTTCCTACCGTAGGCCTGCCCAGGGAACCAACGAAAGGAGACGTCTATTCAGCTTCTCTGGTGCCCAAGGAGGTGATTTCCAAATAAAGATGTCCTCGCCAATGCTCCTTCTGGGGGGTGTCTGGCACTCTCTGGAAAGGGAGTGCTTCATCGATCAAACAGATGCGTGTTCTGTTGCCTAGACACTGGCCGCTCAGCCTCAGCTGGCCTGGCCTTGTCCCTGGCCTTCAGACACCCTCCCTCTGTAAACCCAAATCCTAAGCAACTCCGAAGCCTGTAGACTCCAGCCCGCGCTGAGTTCTTCCATCACTCCCCAGACCAGGTTACCTGTCAGCCTTCTCTCCCCGCAGAGACTCCACCCTCCCCAAGAGCAGACTCTGGGATTTGCCTGTTTAATCCCAACCTCAAATGATCAGGTTCCAAAGAATTCAAATGTCATGAAAGACACATCACACAAACCGTCCCCAAGCCCGCCCCTCTCTGGGGACTCGGAAGCTGGCAGAGGATTCTGCAGCATCAGGTGAGGTCACAGTGACCCAGCACAGAAATTCAGGACCGGACTGGGGGGTCGTTCTAGTTGGGGGTCTGCCAGCGTTCACTGCTCCTATTCGGTGGCTTTAGTGAAAGAGAGACCCCCCCCTCCCGGCAGTGCCGGCCACTAGCAGAGACCATTCTGCTCACAGCCAAATGATAGTACGAGGAACTGGGACGTTTTGCAATAGTTTTTACTTTCCAGAGCATGTTCAATGGTAGAGCTGGAAGGAGACTTAGAGACCACATCCCCCTCCCACCTCCACTTTACAGATGGGGAAACAGGAAGTGACCTGCCCAAAGTCACCTTGGGAGGGAGAGGCAGAGCTAGAGTCCAGATTTCCTGGCACCCTGCTCTCACTCTGAACCCCACTGGGAGGGACAGGATAAGGGGCTAGGGAGTTTACCAAGTGCTCAGCAATCATCTTTCATTTAGTCTTCTCTAACCTGTGAGGCAGGTGTTCTTAGGAGCATTTTAATTTTATTCTTGTGGAAGGGGGCTCAGCAGGGTTGGGGCACTTGCCTAAATTCACACAGCCGGCAGATCTGGAGCTCTGCCCCTGGGAAGCCAATTATGACAAGCTCTATTAGAGACCTGAGTTCTTTGTGTGTATCTGGGCTTAAGCGAAAAGGGCCCTTTGCCTCCTGGGTGGGAGTAGGAGAGTGGTGGGTCGTGGTGGGGGATGGGAGGAAACCTTACTTCATAAACTCTTACCCTCACAACACCCTGAGGGGACTGTTCCCAAGATTACACAACTCCTGGAAGCTAGTGGCAGTTCTTGAGACCAAGCAACATGGAGATCTTCCATTCTTGGGTGGTTGCGTCCCTCGGTAGCCCTCCACCTTCATATAAAAGTCCCACGGTGGGGACAGCTGTGTGACCCAGAACTTACTCATTCACTCACTCATTAAACAAACACGTATGGAGTGCCGATCGCATGTCAGGCAGCGTGCTAGACCCTGAAGATACCAAAGTGAATAGGACAGCCCAGCAGAGCCAGAGGGGCTGGGGTCCACCCTGGCCCTCATCTCTTTTTTTTTTTTTTTAAGATTTTATTTATTTATTTGACAGAGAGACACGGCGAGAGAGGGAACACAAGCAGGGGGAGTGGGAGAGGGAGAAGCAGGCTTGTGCCGAGCAGGGAGCCCGATGTGGGGCTTGATCCCAGGACCCTGGGATCATGACCTGAGCCGAAGGCAGACGCCTGACGACTGAGCCACCCAGGCGCCCCTGGCCCTCATCTCTTGACCACTAATCTATACTCTTAATTGGAGAGACAAACACATCAACAAGGAATTGATTGTTCATCGTGCTAGGTGCCTTGATAAGGCTGTGCAGAGGCTCAAGGAGCCCAGCGAGGGGCACCTGGTCCCAGCTGGTGGATGACAGAAGGAAAACGTGGGCTGAGTTCAGAAGAATATAGAGATGTGAGCCCAGCAAAAGAGAAGCAAGGGCATTCCCAGAAGCAAGCGTAGACAGCATAAGCAAAGGTGTGGAGAAACATGTAGCAGAGCATGAATAAACTGCACCTGCTTAGAGAAAGATCTGCAAGGGTGTATGCTCAGCTGCTAAGGCTGGTTATCTCAGGAAAATTAGATTATGGAGGCTTTTGCTTTCTTATTTGCACATTACTACTTTGTGTGAAACTTTTGCAATAAGCAAGAATTACTTTCATAAGCAGAAAAAAATAATACACAAGGATCTTTCTGCGTATGATGGAACTTTAAGAAGCAGGGTGTTTGTGGAGCATGAAATTGGAGGGGGAAATGCAGGGAGCTGTCAAAAGTCCCCAGGGCCTGGGGAAGAAGTGGGTCTGACTCCAGGCCCCAGGCAGTGGCTGGAGTGCTCATTAATTGGGTGAGGCCTTTCCCGGGCTGCCACAGGGCCTATGTCCATCAACCTGTGCTGATGTATTCCAGGGAGTAAGCAGATCTTTGGGGCTCTGGTGCCCCCCAGCTAAATCTCCCACTTTCCGTTAGGCTGGGACCAGGCTGGGGTGAAGCTGAGAGGTGGTTTCACTGGCAACATGAAGAGGTTCCAGGCTCCTAATCAGGGTGTTTCTCTTGGCCCCTGTCTCTGCTCCACCACCTCACTCCCCAGCCTGGACCTGAGCTAGACCAGTGAAGGACAAAATGCCTGAAACTCTTTGAAGGTCGTTTACAAAAAATATATATATTTTTCAACTTTTTGACCTTTCAAAGGAGTTTTCTACAGATATCACTTTCTTTTAACACCCTCAATATTAGTAGGAGCTTCCTCTATTTGTCCTTTGCCAGAGAAGGAGGAAGCAACTTGCAAGCTCTAATTCAGATGAATCAATCAAACATGCACACATTTACAGTGCGGACTGTAGGAAGTGGTTGCAATTTCAGGGGCACCAACAATGTCCCCAGTCCAAAAAGACTTCTCCACTGCTGCTTGAAATTTTATTTTAGGGCTAGGCATGTCTCACCCTCTTCCTACAGATTTTATTTTTCTTTTTTTTTTCCCCTACTATAAATGCCCTAGAAAGGAAAGGCTAGGAGGAGTCAGATCCCCATAACTCAACTCAAGTTTGTTGGTGCATATTTTCCTCTGTGGGGATCACAGACTGAGATGGTGTTGTCAGTTCCACTGCTTGAAGAGCTCAGAGAGGGGCTGGGGTTTCTGGGGACAGGGGGTTGTGGGAAGGCGTCCAGCCCGCTGAGCACTCGGATTTCCCTTCAGGTCCAACAGGATCAACTTAGAGTAATTGTCTAGGTCCCTTGGATTCTCCATACCCATTTCCCATTTCCCACCAATGCCTAAAATGTCTTTGCCGAAGTTTGTGCCTCTCCACCCAAGATGTGCTGCAGGATGGGGCGCGTCAGAGAACTCTGAGCCACAGGAAATCTTGATACAGTCCTCGAGCCTGCTTTGACTCAGAGATTTGGTGGGTTTTGGGGGTGGGGTGCTCTCATATTATGAATAAACCTGAACGAAGTCTATGGTGGGATGGCTCATTCACATGTACTTTTGAGGAAATACACAATTCTTCAATGACACTTTTGAAACTGTTCATCTGGTCTACTCACTTCCCACATTTTTGTTATTTGGGGTTTTCTGGCAGCTGCCTTTGGGTCTTTCAGACACATACCAACCCACCCTTCTTCCCTGTTTCTGCCAGCACAGCATTACTTTTCTATCATCAAAGTTTTAAGCCTTCGGTGCTAGATCTCTGGGTTGATCCTAATAATGACTAAAAACCTAGGATAGCTTTTTCAAGAACACAGCGCCCCCTGAGCACTGCTGAGTTAGCTGGGGATGCGGTCAGGGCTCCCTGTCCTTAGGGAGCCTCCGTGGAAGTCAGAGAGGCGCAGGGCTGGGGAGCCTATCGGGGGCCCCATTGGGAGATAAAAGTGGAAACAAGTCAATACCCAGTGGAGGCGGTGACTCTGTGGAAGGCGTCCAGTTACAGTGTAACCGGCTATCAGTTATGGCGTGTAAATGACTCGTTATCAGATCCTTCTGGGGTGGGGGAGGGTTGGGGGAGGGCATGGGGAGGCGGGGAGGGCATGAAGAAGGCAGAGCCCTCAGTGCGCCCAGCCACGCAGTGGGAAGAAGATATGAAATAGGGGCCAGGGGAGGGCAGTTCGCAGCAGGGAGAAGGGGGTGCTGAGAAACCTCACACACCCCACAGATCTCCGGGGGGCCTCAGCCCTGTTTAGCTGGTCAAGGACAAACAGAATGGGCTTGCTGAGGTGTTAACCATGCCCTTGTAAACACAGCTTCCCTGCATTGAATGAAGATTAGATTTGGGGACATGGTTTTGGGTGGTTTAAAAAAAAAAAGGTCTGACTTTATATAAAGTAGACTCTTTCCCAGAGAATGTGGAGTCATTTTGCTGAGGGAGAGAAACCTTCCCAAGCATACTTACTGTATGATTTCCATTATACGAATGAAGTTATAGAATAGGCAAAATGAATCCGTGGTAGAAAAATATCGGGGCAGTTGTTGGGTGGGGGTGGGGTGAGGTTTATGGGGAAGGGGCATAAGGGAACTTTCTGGAGCCATCACCAAATTCTGTATCTTTTTTTTTTTTTTTTACAGATTTTATTTATTTATTTGAGAGAGCAAGAGAATGAGAGACAGAGAGCATGAGAGGGAGGAGGGTCAGAGGGAGAAGCAGACTCCCTGCCGAGCAGGGAGCCCGATGCGGGACTGGATCCAAGGACTCCAGGATCATGACCTGAGCCGAAGGCAGTCGCTTAACCGACTGAGCCACCCAGGCGCCCCCAAATTCTGTATCTTGATAGGGGTTTGAACTGCACGGGTGTAGGCGTTTGTCAGAATTCATACATGCCACACTTGAGAGCCATGCATCGTCACATGTAAAACTTAAAAGACTTCACTGACAAATATTGAACTCTTGTTAACGCTACGATCCTGGAGTACTGGGCTACATGGGTATTCATGTCTGCACCTTACTTTAAAATGCATCCCCAAAACAAACAGGGTTCTAGAGGGGAGGGGGGTGGGAGGATGGGTTAGCCTGGTGGTGGGTATTTAGGAGGGCACATTCTGCATGGAGCACTGGGTGTTGTGCACAAACAATGAATCATGGAACACTTCATCTAAAACTAATGTTGTAATGTAAGGGGATTAACATAAGAATAAAAAAATTAAAAAAATAAAATAAAATAAAATGCATCCCCAGGGGCGCCTGGGTGGCTCAGTCGGTTAAGTGTCTGCCTTCAGCTCCGGTCATGATCCCAGGGTCCTGCGGGGAGCCTGTTTCTCCCTCTCCCTCTCCCCACTCACTCTCTTACTCTCAAATAAATAAATAAAATCTTTAAATAAATAAATAAAATACATCCAAAAATACGAGGGGTTGATGGATGGATAGAGGGTTGGAGAGCTGGACAGACAGGGGATAAAGCACGTTTCAGGAAACGCTAATGGTGGAATCTAGGTGGTGGGTCTGTGGTGCTCACTGACCTGTATGTTTACAATTTTCATAATAGAACGTGGGTATAAAGAGAACCCAGTCATCGGGGAATCATCCTACTTCCTTAGGACCTTCTTTTTTTTTTTTTTTTTTTTTAAGATTTTATTTATTTATTTGACAGAGAGAGACACAGCGAGAGAGGGAACACAAGCAGGGGGAGTGGGAGAGGGAGAAGCAGGCTTTCTGCTGAGCAGGGAGCCCGACGTGGGGCTCGATCTCAGGACCCTGAGACCATGACCTGAGCCGAAGGCAGACGCTCAACGACTGAGCCACCCAGGCGCCCCACCTTAGGACCTTCTCCACTCCTCTCCCAGGGCCTCGGTTCATTCCACTTGGTGGATTCTGGCTGAGCAGAGTGGCAAGTCCCCCTTCTTAGCGCTCGTCACCAGGTTCCCCTCCTGCGCGGTCACCTGAGTTCATGCACCTGGGCAGACCCCGTGCCCTGACGGCCATTCCAGATGTTGCTAGCCCACTAGACACCGGGAAATGCTGCATCCCACACACTCTTTACCATCTCCCTGTTCTAAGGACCAAACAATCCTGCTTCCTGGATAACTTTTGGGCCAGTGGGCAAGTAGCCCCTTGCTGCTGAATTCCAAGCCCGGAATCCCTCTTTCTCTCCCACCCCCAGGCACAGAAATAAGTAAGGGGTATAGAACCTCTGCATCCCTTACTTTGTTCTTTTATTGCTTTTCTTTCCACCTAGGCTTGAAGAGGTTCACTAATAGGGACTGCACGCCTTATTTATGCAGCTGCCTCTGGGCAAGTCCAGTTTAAGGGTCTCCCCCACTCCCACCCTTATCCCCATGATAAGGGGTAAGGGAGAGGGATAAGCATTTCTTTCACATTTATAAAGACTACCATACTTCTTTCAGAAGATTTCACACTGTTCAGTCTCTGATCTAATGTTCTCACCCCAGAAAGTTCTCCTTTGTGTCTAACTTAAATCCCGCGTGCTGCTTTTCTATAGAAGCCAAAGGGTTGTAGGGCATAGGGTCTATGGCTCTCAGCATGTGGGTGTTCTCATGTCGGGTGCACAGGGCTGTGTTTGTATAATTGGTGGGGCAGCAAAATCAGGGGCACTGAGGTTAAGCCAACCTTTCTTCCCCACTGGCCCTTTATCCTGCACTCCACCCAAGCACCAGGTATGGCTGGGCCGCTCAAGGTGAAAGAGCAAGTCCCCATCCCCCACCCCCAAGTCTCCCCAGGCTGAGGACTTCTCTCAATGACTTCCCAGGGGCAGCCTAGCGTTGGCCTGCCCCAGGTGGGCCCATCTGGGGGCAGCAGCCCCACGATGCCTCTTCCTCCCCAGACCTCAACTTCCCCAGACAAGACTAGGCCCACAGACCAATTTACCTGGCAGTCTTGGAGTAAAGGCAGGAATCGGATGGGGCCAGGGTGCGTGGGAAGAACAACAAACCCTCTGCTTGGTCCAGGAACGACAGGGATGTCCTTCCCATTTGCAGAAGAAGAAATTAAGGCCTGGGCTGGTTAAGTGGCTCAGCGAAGTCTACACAGTATCTCTTTTCAATGTCACTTTCGGTGCCCGACACTTCTTGAGCGTAAGTCAAAACACATGGTTGTTCAGCCTGGCCAGGTAGCGAAGGGAGAGCACAAGGCTAGAAATTAGGAACCTTGAGGTCTGCTGCGAGCCTGGGCATTTCCCAGCAGTGATTGGGAAACTGATCCCCAGTCTCACAAATGTAAGATGGGAATGAGTAGCCCCGCCCACATCACAGGACGTGACAGCAATTAGATAACCCACGGGAAAGCACCCTAGACATTGTAAGTGTTCTGCAAATGCAAGGAGTCATTAAAGCATTATTTTTTCTTAACCTCCATTAGTAGTACAACTTTTCACATCACCTGCTTGCTATTCCCAGGGAGACTCTTAAGGACGGCCTAGAAGTTATCACCCCACAGGGTGCTTTCCTGACCCTAAAAATCCCTACCCCTTCCCCTGTCTTCTCAAGGAGGAGGGCTGAGCCCTCACCCGGGGAGGCTCACCTTCACTGGGGGCACCCATCAAGAAAATTCTGCTGTTAGAGGTACACAGGGCTGGGCGTCCCAGCTGACCCGAAACTGGGATCCAGAGTCTGGGTGTGTCTGATGAGCTGGTGAATCAGAGGCCCTCCAGACCTCTCTTTACAGGAGAGGAAGAATCCCTGTGGTCAAGTCTTTGGAACAGAGAAGGAGAACCCAGGAAGTGGGTCTCTACCGCCCCTCTGCCAGGCCCCATCCTGGGAATCGGTCCAGCCCTCGGAGTGCCGGGTGCAGAAGCAGAAGCAGAAGCTGCGAGGGGCTGCGTTCTCATCACACTCAGGCCCATGTGTGTGTTAAAGACTAAACCCCAACATACTGCAGAGAACCCTAATGCCGTGGATTGCAGAATATAGGACTTTTTCTCTCATACAACAGTCTCAAGGTGAATCGTCCAGCCTGGTGGAGCCCTCAGCTTTCTGAGGTCATTCGCGGGCTCGGGTCCTTTCCACCTGTTGCTTTCCCGTTTGCCAGGCCATTGCCAACATGCACGATGGAAGCTGGGTCACCTGCGTGGCGAGAGTAGAGAAGAGTATGGCCGAGGCATGCCCAACCCTTTAAGGCCAGACCTGGGAGTGGTTCACCTCACTCTACATTCCACCGGTGAGGGCTTGGTCACATGGCCACACCTCATTGTAAGAAGAGCTGGGAAATGGACTGCAGCTTGCCTCCATGTGCCTCATGGTCTTACTGTCCCTGATGATAGGTAGCTAGCAGTCTACCACTGCGCCCCCGGTGCTGGGCCAACACAGTGTGACACAGACTGGGGAGAAGCCACCACCCACATTTCTGTGTGACACACGACGAGGGTGCCCGTTACAGTGTGCACTGAGACGCTGGGCCCTCGAGGATTGGAGCCCCGGGAGGCAGCCACGCAGAATTCTCAAAGAGGGGCCTTCTCTCCATGGCTGGTGGACAATGGACAATAGAAAATAAGAATGAGTTTGGAGCAGAAAAACCTACCCAGAGACCCCCGGAGCCTCCCAAGCCCAGCCATGGGAGACTTGCAGCCAAGGAGGGGGCTCAGGCTCTGAGTCAGAGGGAGAGGGCACATGTGGGCAAATTGTGGGTAAGTCACAATAATAAGAGCTCACCAGCTGCTGGGGTGTGGCTGCACCTGAAGCCCTCTGGAACGCTTGGACCTCCACAGCACATGGCTGAAACCGCAATAAGTGATGGTTCTCCTAATTGCCGTGGGGCAGGACCCGGGATGGGGGCGTTCAGTCAGTGGTAAGCACTGTGTTAGTATGCAGAGTACATTTTGGCCCAAGAAGGACACCACAGAAGCAAAACACCCAAATCCTATGCTGCAGGAAGGGAGCGTTTTGCAAACCACTGGAGCCAAATCCCTAACAGCACATGGTCGAGTGCCTAGCTTCGGTTACAGCCTGAGAGCCCTGCAGAAGTGTGGGTACAATCGGAGCAAACAGGGCAGGCTTCATGGAGGAGGTGTGGCTTGAGCTGAAGGACTTGGACAACTGAGAAGGGAAGGGAGAACATTTCAAGCTGGCTGGGGAGAGGGCAGAAGAGAAAGGACAGTGTTGGGGGGCTGGGGACTCTGGAAAGTGCCGGTGCTTTCCATGCATTTCCTTGTTTAACCTGTCCTGTGTCACTCTGAGGTAGGTGCTGTTATTGTCCACATTTTGTGGATGAGGAACCCGAGAGCTCAGAAAAGTTCAGTAACTTGCCCATAAGCACACAGCTCATTCCCGGGGAGCCAGAGCCAAACCCGCGTCTGCTCTGAGCCTCCTGGCCGGGGCCAGCAGCAGCATCAGAACCTCCCAGGCAAACTTGCCACAGCCCTTGGCCAGGGGCCCTGATGGTCACACCACAGGCCGATGAGCCCCTGCTGCTTCTGAGCTCCCTGCTCAGTGGAGCAGTCTGGGTCCTGCCCACAAGCCTGGTGCCCTGCCCGCCCCCTGAAGATGTCTTCACTGGGAATCACCGCCAACGAATGTACCAGCAGGACGAGACAAGCTGAATGCTCAAGAGGCTCCCAGGGAACAATGCCGCTCTGTGAGTAGCCCAGGCTGGAGCCCAGCCCTGGAGGGCTGACAGGAACTAGCCCCAGCCAACGGAGGCGTCCCCAGGACTCCCCAGAACCTACTCATGCTGTGGCCTGTTCCCTGCACTCTGGAGGGGAGGGGGATAGGAAATGCACTTCTTGAGCCTTGGACCCCAGAGCCACCCAGCCCGCCCCTGTCATCCCCACCTCTGCCTGCCATGCTGGAAAACCCAGAAAAGTGGCCCCAGCTGAAGCCCCAGCGGGCCATCCCCTAACCCCCTCCTGCACCCTCACCCTGGGACCCCGTGCTCAGGGAATTCCAGGCACATTCCACATGCCCCTGACTCCCAGAGGGACAACAGGGCTCAGGCTGGTCGGGCAGAGCAGCCTAAGGGCAGCCCCGGCTCAGTCCCAGCCCGCACCCAGAGTGGACAAGCCCATTCTCTAGGGCTGAAAACCTATCCCTGACCATGCTCCCACCTCTGCCTGAGCCCTTTATGAGTAGCACTGGAAGAACGGTTTGCTGGAAGGAAGGGGAGGGAGGAATCAGGGTGCTAAGTCCCCTGACCTTGGAAGGTGAGGAAACAACAAAAAACCAGCAATAGGAGGTTAATTTGGGGGAGGGGCACTGATAAATTCCTGGACTTGTCCCCCCAAACAGTCCCTGGGAAAAAACTCATGGTAGACACACTCCCCTCCAGCCTCCCTTGAACCAAGGGCAGCTCCACCTGCCAGGCTCTGTTCTTGCAAAGGCTGCCTACACCTACTGAGTCTGACCCTAAAGAGGCTAGTTTATTCCTCAGGCAGGAGGGCTCCAGGCCCTCACCCCAACCCACCAGGTGGCCGGCTGCCTCAGGACCAGGCGAGGATGCGGGTGAGGAAGGAGCATGCCCCGAGTCCCGCTCCCTCTCTTGTTCAGCCCCCACACGGCAGATGCTCGCACTCACATTCCTGCCCTCTCCCTCGGGCCCACCCAGAGGCAAAAGGGGGCTGAGGGGACCGGCGCTCCAAGGCCTGGGAGCAGGAGACGCTGTGACCGTTTTGCTCTACTAAGCAGCTTGGGAGAAGAACCTTCCCGAATCCATGCTGCCAACTGGCTGCCTCCTGAGAGGCTGAGGGCAGGACCTGTGAGTGAAGCCTAACATCCCCGGTTCCCTGGTTCCCTTGGACGAGGGAAGGGGCTCAAGGGGCATCCACCGTGCAGGGGAAGAAGGGTGTCCACTGGCCAGGGTGGGGCTGAAGCCGGGGGTGTCAGAGCTGATGGAGAGAAACAATGGCTGTGCGGTCATCTGGGGGCGGGGCGTGTGCGCCCAAAGGAAAGGACGCTGCCTGACGAAAGAAAGCACTTCATTTTTGCCAGGCGACCCCTTTTTACAGATGAACAAACCGAGCCTCAGAGAGGTCCATACTGGGCCCGAGGTCACATGACTAGCAAACCCAGAGTCTCTATCTCGATGCCTCCGAAGGGCATGAGACACAGTCCCTGACAAGGAACTGTGAGCGAGACTACACCCAGCAAGACCTAAAACACCCCCACTTCTGCCAGCAGTAGGGTTCTGAGAGGAGAGGCCTGTGTGCTGTGGGTAATCTGGGAAGAAGAGTGGGATGCACTGGGCTGGGTAGCGGGTACCTTCCATTCTTACTCTTTCCTGGAGAACGTGAACTAGGAAAGGGGACGTGGGAAGGCCTCATTTTCTTATGACTTTCCCAAGGTCACAAAACAACACTTTCGGACCCAATTCTCTTGCTGCCCAAGCTAGACCCTGGAGATAGGGTGAGGCCCTAGAACGCACACTTAGCAATCTCCTGCTTCTCCAGCTACCTCAGTTCCCCCTGAATTGGGGGTCTCAGGCCTCTACACCCCACCCTTAGAGGCAGCCCCTACACTCAGGTTAATATGTGCCTGGCTTACGGCCCCAAAGCACAATGAGAGCCAGGAGGCCATCAGTCAACATTAATAGCCTGGAACTCACCCCCTCCCCACCTTCAGCCTCAGTCTCGGCATGACCAGGGTGGCAGGAACTGCCTCCAACACCCTTGCCCAACCCGCCGGTTTCTGGTTCTGAGCAGAATCTTTTCCTCTGTCTGGAAGCTGCAGGACTGGCCCACCCAGCAACCACATCCCCGGGCTCTCAAGCCCCAACACGCAGACCTGCTTCCCCCAAAACCCCTCCCTTAACATCTGCTTCTCCCAAACCCCAACCTTAACAAAATCAGCTGGCGCTCAGCGGGCAGGGCAGTCCCTGTGCACGTGCCCACCTCAGAGGAGTGGTATGTCTCTGGGTAACACCTGAGTGACCCTGAGAATGGAGACTGGGAGGGGGATCCCCAAGTAATCCCCTGTTCCCTCCATAGGCAGAGACCCTGGTTTGTGCTTCAGGGCCAGGCTGGGGTCCTGGGGTGAGTACCGACCTCAGCTCAGCACTGCCTCTCTGGGTGACCTTGGGCAGGTCCCTGCCATCTCTGGGGCCTCAAGCCTCTCATCTGTGACACAGAGAGAGATGACTGATGAATCCTCTTCTCCACGCTCTGTGGGTCTGTGACACTCCCCTTCCTCTGACCTCAGATGCTTGGGGGTCTTGGCCAACTCCAATCTGACTCTCTCCAGAGAGCCCATACCTTCCACATTTCAGAGCCCCCAGCTAGGTTCCTTCCAACATACTGTCCCCCAGCTGTCATTAGAGGTACTCTGAGAAGCCCTCTACCTGCTCCCTCCCGACTCTCGACCTCCCAAGGACTGGCTCGCGTGGGTCTTGTGTTCCCAGCACCGAGCGCAGTACAGAGCACATGACAGGAGCTCAGGTTCCCTGAGCTGAAAGACCAGACACAGGCGGACATCACCCTACTCACCCCGCCTCCCATCTCCTAACCAGCCGAAGATGCTCACAGCTGAGGAACTGAGCCCCTGGCTTCCCTGCGGAGAGAGGTGAGAATTAGCTGTTCCTTGGGTTTCTCCCCAGCCCGCCCAGTTCCCAGGCATTCATGAAACCGGCCGCCGTGGGGCCAAGGCAGACCTTGCCACTGCAGGGCAGGGTGGTAAAGATTTTTCTGTCCCCAGCCTTGAGGTGTTTGCTTAAGTCGCTGCCCAAAACATGATCCTGCCCACACCTTTGGCACAGGTCCCACACAGAGCACGCGTGCAAGAGGCCTGCAGGTGCAGATAAGGCCAGGGGCCCAAGGATGGACAGAGGCGGCGGCATTAGCCTCCTTCTTGGGGGTTTAGCCTCAGTGTGCTCATCTGAAAACTTAACTGAACCAGCTCTAAAGTGAGGTGTGTCAGGAGGGTAATTTGTGAATACTTTGGCTTTATCTGCATAGCTCAGTAAATCTCCAAAACCTGTTTGGTATGAGTGAGTGAGTGTGTGCGTGCGTGCGTGTGCATGTGTGTGCGCGCGCGCGTGCGTGCGTGTGTATGTGTGTGTGTGTGTGTGTGTGTTGAGAGGAGTTGAACAATAGGGTTGGAGGGGGATGACCAAGTTCTGGGTCAGAGGGAAACACAGGATGGGCTTATAGCAGAGAACCTTGAATGGGCTCAGAAGTCAGTGGGCTTGGGGACAAGCTGGAAACCCCTTCTAAAAATGTTTCCAGAGGCAGCCCCCACCCTACCTCCTCATGGAAGTAGCCACCCTGGGGTTTAGAGCTCAGGTCTCCAGGCTCCAGCCTGGTCAGGCCCTGTGTGGCCCCCCACCTCCCCCACCAGGGGAAGTCTGCCCTGACCTCTTTTCCCCCTCCCCTCAAGGGCTGAGCCTGGTGCCTCTGCTCTGCTCTCCTACAACACTCTATGTTCTAGATGACAGTGTTCTCCTCGTCTCCCTGTCTTCCCGACCAGAGTGAGGCCTTTTCAGGGAAGAGACTGTGTCTTAGTTATCTCAGTATTCCCAGAACAGGATAAGGGGTTTAAAATGAATGAATGACAAGGAATGAATGAATGAACGAACACGGTTTTCAATCCTGGATGTGGGGGTAAAGTAGCTTGCTAGCAAAGGACATTCTATTCTGCTCCAGGCAGAGGTATAGGGTGGATGCTCACCTGCTTTCACTATGAAAGATACAATTTAACAAACCTCAAGACTGAGCTGCTTTGGGAGCAAAACAGTAGGTGCGTTTTTGCTCCTCTCTCTGTTTCTGAGTCTATTTTTCTCTGTCCTTCTGCTGCTGCCATCTGCCTGTTTCTCCATGTCTTTGTTTTCTCCCCACCAGCCCTAACTCTGTCCCACAGTTTAACTCCACCCAAGAGAGCCCTAACATGCCCTTTTGAGCTATCAGGGCTTCTCCCCATCCTCTCCTCTGCTCATCTGACCTCTGGTCGGGCTTCCTCCTTCCTGGGTCTCCCACCCATGACCAATCCCCAGATTCTGAGACCTCTGTCCAGCTTTCTTGGTGACTTTGTAGAAAACTCTCGGTTCATCTATCCTTCCTGCCCTAATTTTACAAGATCTACCTATCCCGAATTTTGCCAAAACTGCAGGAGAAGGGTTGGAGAAGAAAGCCAGCAAGTTCTCAGCCCCAGAACCTATTCTGGAGGCCCCAGCCATCTTTAGAGATATACCTAAAAGGGAACTGAAAGTGTCTAAAGGTGGGTCTTGTATAAGGTCTCATACCTAGCTTTGCAGGTTCAAACATAAAAGTGATACAGTGCACTAAGCATAAAATTTGAAACTATAATATCCAGGTTTGATTTCTTCTCTTCCTTCCAGATCTTTGTGACCTAATGAAAAGTTATTTCACTTGAGTCAACCTCAGATTCCTCATCTGAAGAATGAGAGCAACATGCCTGCATGACATGATTGTTATGAGAATTAACAGATCACCTGTGTGAAAGCCAAATGTTACAATGGAAAGTCAATCAGACTCAGGGGAGGCTGACTCACATTAACAAAACTCACACCAGACCAACTGATAGACCAGAATGTCCATGGGTCATTTAAAAAAACAACAACATGTGTACCTGCAGGCAGCCCCAGATGCTCCAGTCTGTTGGGTGATGCAGTCTCTGTTCTGAAAGAACCAAATTACAACCAGAAGTTGCCCTGCCGGCATGGTATCCCAGGAAGGGGATTTAGTTGTGTGATCTTGATAGCCACTGTCACCCCGGCTATAGGGAGAACCTGATGCCTCATCTGCTTTCTAGGAATTGCCTGCCCAAAATTTAGAACAGGTCAAGCTCCCCATGCCACTGGACAATGCTGGAGATGCATGGATGAAGCCTTGCCCTCTGGCTCTGCTTTGCTTAAAGGCTCCATCAGACAGTCCTTCCTTTATTCCATAAATCTACTCTGACCTCCTACTAAGTGCAGGCATGGGGCTAGGTGTTAGGGATACCAAAATGAACAAAACAGACACTGCCCCGCCCTTCTTATGAAGTTCCAAGTCTTTGGAGAAACACTGATAATTGAATGCATAATTACCATCCATTGTGATCAGTGTATTGTTACCATGGTGAAGCAAAGGGAACCATAGGAACCCAGCGACTAAGCCAGTGGGGGAGTCTGGCGAAGGGCTTCTCGAGGAAGTGTCCATGCACACATCATCCTTCCTTCAGCAGGTGGTAGGGCATGCACCCTGCCAGGTGGTAGGGTGGCTTTCATTCTAGCTCTCTGCAGTCATGTTCAGGCCCCTGGCTACACCCTGACAACTCTCAGTGACCTCTGGTGTTTCTTTAGTCCCCACAGTCAATGCATCTATAAACTCTCCCTTGGGTTGGGCTCACAGACAATTCATTCTTTCATTCATTCAACAAATATTTATTGAGTCTCTATTATATGAAACTAGCTCATTTTGCCTTCCCAGGGGGATTTTCACCCTGACTTCCAGGGAGGCCTCACTGAAGCATTCTGTACTGGTTTCAGTCCACCTCAGAGCCTCTGTTTTCTTCTGGAGAGATGGCAGGACAGTTCAGGACCAGAGCTGCCCCCAGGTGTCCCAAAGAAAAGATCTCTTGGCCTCAGAGGGGGACTCTCCCTCCCAGGAGATATGTCAAGAAATTCCCCCAAGCCTCCTCCTATCTTCCCTCTCTGAGGCTCTCCCACAGTGCTCAGTGGGCCTGGGATGGGCAAGCAGCTCTCGTCCAGAAGGCGGGTAGCAGCCCGAGCACAGCCATGACGGGCAGACATTAATTCCTGGAAGTGACAGAGGCCTATGATTTAGAGACTCGCCAGCCTCTCAGTCACCTTACATATAATTGTGGTAAATCGCGTTTCTTGAGTCCCTTTACTTGATCGCAAAGCCCGATGCTCCCCCTGCACCCCACCTGGCAAGTTAGGAGGGTGAGGCACACTTTCCCCTGCGGCCCTGGTGGACAGACCAGGAGCAGAGCTGGCGAGTGGCTGAAGGTTGGGGACAGAACTGGGAACCAGGTCTCCACCGCAGCCCGAAACGTCCCGAGAGCCCTCAGGGCCTCCCAGCCATGGCTCGTCCCCTCACTCGGGGGTGCTCAGAGGTCTACTGTCCCCCCGGCAGCCGCCCAGCTCTCCATTCTTCCAAGCAAGCAGCCCCAGGACCCCACCCTTCAGGTGGCCTCAATGGCTTCCATTGTCCAAGAGGCTCTTTGGCTTGACCCCAGCCCTACGAGCAACAGGACAGCAAGCTCAGAGAGGGGTCTGCCTTGTCCCCTCCTTAGCCTCGCCGCCGCCTTGGGGGAGCCTGTGGGCCAGGGGCCCCGCTGAATGTGACCTATTGTCTTCGGGGTGGATTTAGGAAGTGCCAAGCTCCCATCAAACAGCTCTGCTCCTCGGGTAAAACAAAAAAAGGGCTGTTCGTTTAGGAACTTTTCCCCTTATCTCCTTTTCCTATCTCCCCAGGCTTAGCTAGGGGGTAGTATTTAAAACCACTTCCCCTCAGAGCCAATCAGAAGCCGGGGCTCACCCCGTGGCCCTGAGGTAAAGTTATTTATAAACGCCTCCCTGGATTATTTGAGCAGAGCCCTTTTGCACACCTCGGAACACCTTTCGGCTACCTGACCCCCAGTCGCACCTGCAGCCCTGCCCGGCCGGCTCCTCGCACCCACCGGTAAGCCCCACACCCCCCCATGGGGTTGGGGGTCATCCCTTGAAGAGGGTGGGCAGCGGAGACACGGAGACGAGGGGTGACAGGAGCCCACCGGTCATGGGGGTGGGCTGTTTATCAACCTGAGCCCACGTGGGAAAGCCGCGGCGGCCCCTGGGTCCGAGAGCAGCCCGCAGCCCTTCCCCTCTAAGGAGCCCACGGGGTCTTCCCTTCCACGGAAGGACCTCAGCTGCAGGGCAGGAGGCTGAACGGGGCTCGGAGGATGAAAGCTCGAGCGGAGCAGGTCTGCCAGACCCCAAAACAGAGTGAGGGGAAACAGCTGGCTCCTTTGCAAAGGGCTGCTTTCCTTTGCAAAGGAAAGAACAAAAATATTGGCTCTTCCTCGGGGCACCAGCCTTTGAAGTTGCCGGCTGCACCTCTCCCCTCTTTTCAAGTCTTGGAAGCAAAATGCTCTTACTGCTTGGCTCACCAGCCTGCTCTGTGTGGCTGTCTCCCCCTCCTTTTGCCCCCAGATGTTCTCTTTTACTCCTTCACCTCTCCACCAGTTCAGGGCACTTGTATGGGTGGCATGGAATCCCATTTGTTCCCATTAATCCTGAGACGTTGGAGGAGGCGGAAGGAAGGGAAGGAAGGATTAGGAGAGGGTCAACAAAGGCATAGCTCCATCAGTCCGGGGGGAGCAGGACCCAGGGGACCGGGGCTCCCGGGCGAATGCTTCAACACAAGAGGGTTGGGGTCAGGACAGTGGTGTTTGCACCAGCTCCGCCAGCTTCCTAACTGCTCATCCTGAGGCTGTGAGGGCTCCCAAGTCACCCTCAGACAGTGCCCCCATTCCTCAAAGTCAGCCAGTGAGGTCCCCAGCCTAGGGCAAGCAAATCTTTTCTCTTTCTAGCATAAACTCCCCACTTACACTTGGCCCCGTTGGATCTGAGGCACCAGGAGGAAGACCCACTTTCAGAGTGTGCCCCTTGGAGTGGGAGAGTGCCCCCGAGTAGGGCAGACTAAGAAAGGGCTATCCCCCCCGAATGACTTCACTCACACAGACAACCCTCTCCCAGAGCCTCACAGTCCTTCCCACTCCCTCCCCACACCCAGAGCCCCACAGTCCGGGTGTTCAGAACCTGGCAAAACCCTCCTCAGGCAGCATGGAGACCAACATGCACACCTCCACCATCACCATAATGGCCTCTTCCGGGCACTTCCCAGGCCTGGACGACTGTTCTAAATGCTCATCTGCATAAATCCCTGGGGGCAGAGATGGACTCTTTTTTATCTCTTAATGTCCAGAGTCTTCCCAGAGATTGGCACATAATCAGTGGTTAGAGAGTGTGTGTTGAACTGAACCAAACAACCAGAGTCTGACACCAGCGAGCTCCTTGATGGAAGGAGGGACCAGTTCAGTGCTGACTAAGCTCCGGATTCCTTGAACGAGACCCTCAGGGTCCTTCACTGGTCTCCTTGTCCACTTGCCCACTTCCAAGTAAGACTAACCCTACTCTCCTTGCAGACCTCTAGGAGTCTATGTTAAGTGTCTGTTTCAGGGATCCCATGACCTTGGTCAGGTCTCCCTGCTGGAAAGTGCTTTTCAAAGCTGACCTCAATCTCTTTTGCTGGAGCTTGTTTCTTCAGCCCAGCACCCATCCTTGTCCCCAGGAGAGAGAGCAGAGAAGGAGGGGAGGGTGGGCGTAGAGATAAGGAGTGGGATTTGAGGGTGATAGCAGTGAATCTCTCCCCTGCAAGAGCACCAGTCCCTCAAACAGCCAGCGAGCAGGAAGGCAACTCAGAGACTCAATCTCATCTTCCCCTTCAAGTGACTGATGAAGAAATTATGCTGGGGTGAAAAGGGGGTGAGAAATTTGCCCAAGAAACATGGGGGGCAATAGAAATAAAAAGATATTGATAAAAACGCCTTGGAGACCTACAGCCTCTATACCCTCACCTCTCCTGCCAGGGACACAGTCCCCCGCTGAGACGTCAACCCTCCCATCCCATCCCCAGCTCCCACCCCCACCCGCCAGCCACTCAGAGATGGCACTTTCCCTGGGGCTCCCGCCCTGGATGAGGCAGGAAGCAACCAGCAGCCAAAGCAAAGGCAAAACCTCAAAGTGACCTTTCCTTTCCCCAGAACACAGTGACCGCCCAGGTCAGGACAAGCGATAAGAATGCCAGGGTGAGGTGGCCATGCTGGGGCTGCTCCTGTACCTGGCGCAGGTGCCCATCAAAGACCCCCTCCCCCACCGCCACTGCGCGCGTGCACGCGCACATACACACACACACACACACACACACACAGCAGGGCTGAGGAGGAAGTCAGCCTGACCCACAATGACAGGATCACCTCCAGACCTGACCAGAACCCCACAGATGGCTCTTTGCCTCCCTGCTCCCTGCCCTCCTCTAAAGAGATGTTCTGCTTTTCTTCTCACCAGTTCTGGGAAATTTTAGAGGGACAAGGGCATGAAGAGGAGAGGGGTGGACTGGGTGGGGGGGGGAGGCAGTTACGAAAAGAAAGGCCAAGAAAGGCAGAGTGACCTGCCCGAGGTTGCAGAGAAAGGAAGAATATCCTCCAGAGTAATCAAAGCAATACTAATAATAACACAGAATTTGTTGCATGCTCACCAGGCATCATTCCAAGCCTTTCTATGCATTAACTCGGGCAAGCCCATCTCTGCCCACAGTTTTCTACTGATGTAGACAGACCTAGTCAGAAATACGCCTGGGAAGAGATACCAGTGGGCTTTCTTTTGTATGAATTCACTGCAGGGGGGCATTAGGATCCTGATGAGGGGCCCCGGAGAAGCCCAGGAGGAGGTCTACTCAGCCCATACTGCCCCCCCACACACAGACAGAGTCTATTTCCCCTTTGTTCCCCACCAGCTCCTTAGCTCCGCAAAACCCCTGAATCCCCCTTGCCCCACATGTGACCCCATTTCCCTGCCAAGCCTTGGAAATTGTCCACACGCCCACCTCTCCTACCCTCTGCGTGCACTTTCCTTCTGGCCCTCTACTTCCCTTAAGCCCACAGCCCCCCCACCCCCACCCCAGCCAGGTCTCTCCAGCAAATCGGGACCGCCCCTCCTTCCCTCCACAGAGGGGGAGGCGGCAGGGGCACCCTTTTGTTCCTCAATATTGTCACATGGCACCTGCTATTTATCCCTGATCTGGTGGGGGATGGGAAGCGGAGAGGGGCTGACACTGTTTGATGAGAGGCAGGGCTCCTCCATCCACACCTATGGCCGCAGAGAGCACTCGACTTTTTTCAGTGCTGCTGACATCACTCGGCAGGGCTGTGTTTGTTTAACTAGGGATCAAGTCTTCACGGCCCCTATACCTCTCCCTTTCTTGCTCCCTCTTTCACCTTCCCACCCTTAACCTAACATTGTAGGAGCCCTCTCCGGGGGTCCCTGGGAGCCCCTTCACTCTCCAAGAGCCCCAGAGCCGGCGGTGGTGCCACCTGGCGTCTCCCATCCCCCGCTCCCCCTCAGCCGACAGAACTGGCCCCTCCTAAGCCCCACCCCATCTCAACCCTATTCTTGGAATTAGGAAGTGTGACCAGGGCACCTCCTCACCAGGTGCTGGGGCAGATCCAGCGACTGCACATTCGCCACTCTGTCTGTCATGGTCCTGGGAAAGCCAAGGGCCCCTGCAGAGCTCCCGAGAGGAGAGGGAGCACCCAGGAGTCCTGTCTCATCAGCCAGGGCAGAAGGTCCCAGGGCGGTCCGAAAGGGGTACTCTGGATGCCACTGAGGGGACAACCCCCAGAGAGCCAGAGCGGGGTCAGCCCTAGAAGGTCTGGGACCCACCAGGAGCAATTAAGATGGAGCCAAAGGCCCCGTTTGAATCCCCACAGCACCTCCCTCTAAGACTCGGTTTCTTTATCCACAAAACGAGAGGATTAGACCAGCCTCGGAGGTAAGTTCCCTTCTAGACTTAACTTCCTGAGTCGAGCTGGCTGCTGGGTTCACCTTCTTTTGTGTTGTACAAACTCAGGATTGGGAGAACTCCCAGAGCCTTCTCCCCTTCAACACCCTCTTTCTAGAATGAACCGGGCAGAGCATATGGGAACAGGCAGATTTTTGCATACCAGTAAAGCAAGGGAGCTTTTTCTTCTCTGTTCGCCTGTGTAAGCGGGAACTCCCCTAGCATCTGGTCCCCATCTGTAGGAAGCCTGCCACTGGGGCAGAAACAGTCCTGGGTCATCCCCCTCCCTGAAGGATTTCCACCACCGCCACCGCCCCCCTGCCTCCCTCCCTTCCCTGGAAGTGACAGCCGAGAGTGGTCAAAGCCAACATTGGTGTGCAGGCTGGAGAGGCTCAAAGAAAGGGAGGTCAGAGGAGAAAAAGAGATCCCAGGCCAGGATGGTCAAGAAAGGCTTCATGGAAGAGGAGGAGGAGGAGGAGGAAGAAGAAGAAGAAGAGGGGAAGAGGGCAAGGCCAAGGGGAGAGGGAGGGAAGAGGAGGGGAGGAGGAGGAACGTCAGCAGGTCTTAAGGATGGGCAGGTCTAAGGAGGCAAAATGAGTCAGGGCATGGCAGGTAAGGAGAAAAGTGTGGACAGAGCACAGGGGTAAAACAGAGCCGAGCCTGTCTGGGGGTGCTGAACAGCGCCAGGGGACCCAGCCAACGATTCTACCAACTCCACCAAAACAGGGCCAGATGGCGAAAGGACAAACATGCGGAAATAAGGAGTTTGGGCTTGATCCTCCTGGAAATGAGGAGGCTGAGGGTTTCTGATCAGGAGGTATAGGCTGGAGACAGGGAAATCAGTCAGAAGACTAATGCAATAGTCCAGGTGTGAGATAAGAGCTGAGGGGGTGAGGGACAGGAGGGACACTGGAAAGAAATAGCAGTGACATTTGATGAACAGCTGAAGATGGAGGCCAGGGTGGGGAGAGAAAGGGCAGGGACAAATGTGAGGGTGGCCTGGGTGACAGGGAGGCAGATCCCACTGAGGAAATGGGGAAGTGAGGGGGCGCTGGGTTAGCAGGGTTCTGTGAAATCAGATGTTAACCCCCTCCCCCACAAACACACTGCTAGGACTTAGAACCTTTGAAAGCAGCCTGGGAAGGGGTTTCAGGGGCCATCCACCACCTGCCAGGGGCCCGGAAGCAAGATCTCCCATCACCCCCTCTTCCAAGGGGCTCTTCCAAGGGGCTCCCTCTTCGGGTCCAGCTCCCCTTCAACATCTTGGCTATTCCCTTGCAGACAGTCTGTTCAGTGGCCAGGGACAGACCCCAGGTCCTTCTCCCAAGCCAGGCTGGAGCTCTGGTTCCTCTGGACGGTCATGCTCCCCACTCATTGCTCCCAAAGGGCTAGCCAGGGAAGCCACTGGAAAGCTAGACTCTTGCAGCCCCTGGAGAGGGTGGGGAGGAGAAGGAGGAGCAAGGGCACCTGCCTCACTGAAGGGTGAAGGGCTGGAAGGAAGCAGCCTCCCATCTTAATAATAGTAGTCATCACCGTTACCATTTACTAGGGGCCTGGGAAGCCCAGCCACTTCACACACACAGTCTCATTTCATCCTCATGACAACCACCCAGGACTCTTATTATCCCCATTTACAGATGAAGAAACTGAACCTTTTTTTTATTATTCTTATGTTAATCCCCATACATTACATCAGTAGTTTTAGATGAAGTGTTCCATGATTCATTGTTTGTGCATAACATCCAGTGCTCCATGCAGAATGTGCCCTCTTCAATACCCACCACCAGGCTAACCCATCCTCCCACCCCCCTCCCCTCTAGAACCCTCAGTTTGTTTTTCAGAGTCCATCGTCTCTCATGGTTCGTCTACCCCTCCGATTTCCCCCGCTTCATTCTTCCCCTCCCGCTACCTTCTTCTTCTTTTTTTTTTCTTAACATATATTGCATTATTTGTTTCAGAGGTACAGATCTGAGATTCAACAGTCTTGCACAATTCACAGCGCTTACCAGAGCACATACCCTCCCCAGTGTCTATCACCCAGTCACCCCATCCCTCCCACCCCCCATTCCAGCAACCCTCAGTTTGTTTCCTGAGATTAAGAATTCCTCATATCAGTGAGGTCATATGATACATGTCTTTCTCTGTTTGACTTATTTCGCTCAGCATAATACCCTCCAGTTCCATCCACGTCGTTGCAAATGGCAAGATCTCATTCCTTTTGATGGCTGCATAATATTCCATTGTATATATGTACCACATCTTCTTTATCCATTCATCTGTCGATGGACATCTTGGCTCTTTCCACAGGAAGAAACTGAATCTTTGAACCCAGATCATTCTGGCTCTAACACGTGTGCTGGTTTTCCTTGCGTCACTCTGTCTCGCACTTCTCCCACTGAAATGTCTCCCATGCCATTGCTCTTACTCATTTCTGCCCATGTCTTGTCCAAAACACCATTTATGGATTCATTCCACAAACACTTGGTGAGTACGTACGAAGTGCCTGGCGAGGGGCTGGGCATAGGCGCTGTGGGCAGATTCAAATTCCTGCCCCCTCCCAGTTGGATATCACCCTGGGGGGTTGCCAGGCATCCAGCCCTTGCTTATAGGTTCTTTTCTTTTAAGATTTTCTTTATTTATTTGAGAGAGAGAGAGAGAGCATGAGCAGAGGGGATGGGCAGAGAGGGAGGGAGAAGCAGGCTCCCCGCTGAGCAGGAAGCCCAATGTGGGGCTCGATCCCAGGACCCCGGGATCATGACCCGAGCCGAAGGCAGACGCTTAACCGACTGAGCCACCCAGGCGCCCCTGCTTATAGGTTCTGATGGGCCTTGGGGTCCCATGACCAAATGAATGGAATGCACCAGCCCAAACTTCATCAGCTTGGGTACAATCCTACCGATAATAGCAACTCACATTTGCCTAATTTTTTGTACATTTTAAATCTTAAAAAAAAAAAAAAACATTTTTTGTACATTTTAAACATTTTTAAATACATTTTGTACATTTTAAATATTTCTTGCCCATAACTCATCTGATGCTCACAACCCTGTGAGATAGATATGTTACTCCCATTTTACGGACTAGGAATCCGAGACTCAGAGGGATGATGTTGTTTGTTCCCTCACCAGTAAAGCCAGGATCAGAAGCCAGGTTTCTGGACCCTTAGTTAATGTACTTTCCATCTCTCTGCCATGTTCTCTTCCACAAAAGGCATCCACCGGCCTGCTCCCCTCCGATAACCCCTATGCACCCAGGTTCTCCCGTAGGAAGCCAAGGGGCATCCCTAGCCCCCCGAGTGATTTCTCACTTCCAACCCCATCTCAAATCTTTTGTCAAACTGCCATGGCCACCCACACTCCCCACCTCCTTCCTTCAAACCTGCCCCACCTCCTCCCTCTCCCTCCTTCCTCCAAGGTCCTCCCAGGGGTTTCTCCCAGCTGCCAGGAGCAGGGGACAGGAGGAGGGACCAGTCGGTCATTGTAGGAGGAAGGGGGGATGGTTCCCACAGGGAGCTCCTCTGGGCCTCAGGGGCCCTGGCACTCAGCTCTGCCCTGTTCAGCTCCTGGAACATCAGCAAGGTTGCGCAAAAAGCAAGGAGGAGAGAAACACCAGTACACAAGGGTGGGGGAAAGGTTAGACACAGGAAGCCGTGGGAGAGCCAGCTGGTTCAGACCATCCTGACTTCCCCAAACGCACCATTATGCCCCTGGGAAAACCTGTTAGTGAAGTCCTAGGTGTCTCTTTCAAGCAGGGTCTTTCTGAGGTCACCCCAGCCATCCCCCTGCCTCCGGGCAGGCCGTTTTCTCTATTTCTTCCAAGCTGACTTGCTGAATGCTATGAGCCTTTCTGCTGGGGAAACTGAGGTCTGGGGAGGGCGAAGGGGCTTGTTGGGGCACCAGGGGCCAGGGTTGAGGGCGGGGGACAGGACCCACAGGCTGATCTCCAGCTGTGACGTCTCCTGCCCTTGCATTCCCACCTCCTCTTTGCCTGGTGTTCGGCGGGGGTAACAGTGACGTCACACGTGTGGCGTGCCGGCCACACGCTGAGCACCAAGCAAAACAGCCAGGGCAAGTGTGTGTATCATCAGTGCCTGGGAAGGAAGGCCACCAAAAGAAGTGAGTCTGGTGGAAAGACCTGAAAGCGGGAAGGGAGGCACCTGGCTGGGTGGGGGCGGGGAAAACCAGAATAAAACCCTGCTGTGGCCAGAGCTAGAGAGACCTGGCGCTGGTGAGGGATGCCCTTCATCTTCCCCTCCTCTGCCTCTCCCAAAGCTTGTCAATGCCCCAGACATGAGCCAGCCCAGGCCCCGCTACGTGGTAGACAGAGCCGCATACTCTCTCACCCTCTTTGATGATGAGTTTGAGAAGAAGGACCGGACATACCCACTGGGAGAGAAACTCCGCAATGCCTTCAGGTAACATGGCCCAGAGCCCAGACACCTCTTTCCTCTGCTCCCCACAAAAATCTTGTCTGCACTGGGGTATGGCTCCTGTGCTGGTATGGCTCAGACGGGGCTTGGGGAAGCCCTGGGGAGGGGAGGTTCGGAGCCCTGATTTTAAGATCCTACAACCGGGTGGGAGTGTCAGAGCCCTTCCTTTAAAGTCCTGTTCCCTCCTGATCGAGAAAAATCTGAAGCCACCACCACTCTGTGTCCTTTGTCCTCTTTCCCTCCTAGATGTTCCTTCCTTCTCCTGATCCAGAGAATGCCCAAAGGCAGCCCCTAACTTCCTGGGCTTTCCTAAAGGGTACCTACCAGGATACGGTCCTGCCAGACTCCCGGGGCTCTTTCCATTCTCAGATCTCTGGGACTGTGCTGGTGGGTAGCAGAACCTCACCTCCAACGAGGGGGCTTCATGAGATGATCTCTGCTCATCCTGCAGAAACCCGAGGCTATGAGCTTCACCTTCCCCCTTCCTATACTCCTGGCAGACCTTGCTCAGTCCTGGCTGTGGGCTGGCTTACTCTTCCTCACTCCTCTGGGGAAACAGCTGATTCAGTTACCTGGATTGAGGTCACTGGCAATGGCTGAAGTGGCAATGCAGGTGGAACTGGTTTAGGCTGGGGGAATCACCCATTTGAGTCTTCCCTACAAACCCTGGTCCAACCCTGCTTCTCCTGGGAGCCTCCATTTCTGCCAGGCTACAGCCAAAGCCTTGGGGGTTCAGTGTCCCGGCACCATACCCACCGCTGTGCTCCTCGGACAGGTGGGCTCTGCCAGCCTTAGCTCCCAAACTAAGCTGGGAAGTTTGGGTTGTTTCTGTGCTGGAGGGCTGAGGGTATCTGCTGTTGGCCGAAAAGATTATAGGTTAAAACTCTAAAGTGATGGAGGGAACGAACAATTCCCACGAGGCTGGTGTTGAGCCTTAAACAGTGCTGCCGGACACCCAGAAGGTTCTCCAATAAGTATTTGTTCAATGAATGAATGAATGAATGAATGGCTAGAAAACTAATCCCTCTGTCCACTTCCCTCTTGGCCTCTGAAGCCTCTGTGTAGGTGTTTGGCATCTGTTTCCAGTCCTTCTCTCAGGCTTCAGATTGCCTTGCCCGACATACAGCAGGCTTGCCAGTTAGGCCCGGCAGGTATGAGCCCTCAGGGGAGTTGCGTGTCGTCCCCCAGTCAGCTGTCTATTTGTGAGTCCAGTTTTCCCTGCCACAAACAAACCTGAGCAAGTTCCTGCAGGGCTGGTTCTCCCTTAACAAATCTTAAGAGATGCTTTAAGCTATTTGCCACCAGTCCAATACCCTGTCCACCATCCCAAGGATGGGAGAGGCACCCATCTGCCCCCAGAGGATGTTGATGGTGATGCCCTTCCCAGAGTGGTGGTTGGGACAGAAAATCTGTCCAGGCTCTACGCAGGGCGCAAAGCATTATCTGTGTTGATTTCAGTCTTGGGTGCCATCCAGGGGACTCAGGATCAGGGAAACTATTGTTGAACAACAGCCAAGAGCAGGAATTGGTGCCAGGAAGGAAAGGAGGCCTAATCAGAGCAGGCCAGTGAGTCACCAAATGGGCCCCGAGTATCTGAGTTCCCTCAACTGGGAGAAGAAAAGCAAATGCCTCCCACCCCTTCCAGTCATCAATCCACGAGCTGTCACCATTGCGTCCGTAGGCCCTTGTTCCTCCCACTCCTGAGTTTCTATGAAAAGTCCTCCAGGTGTTCAACAAAGAGGGGAAGAATCAACTTTCCCCACCCTGCAACGACAAACGAACAGCTCCCCCATTCTTTCCGCCCCCCGGTGAATTAGCAGTAGGAAGAACGCTAGCCCTGGAGTCAGCAAACACGAAGGACAGGGGGTCTGCCAAGGCATACCCTACAGGGATGAGGGAGCCTTCTTTGGGGGGCAATGCTAACAAAGATGGCGGCAACCCCTACTCTGAGTTTCAATACCAGCCCACGCTTTCACTCATTCATGCATTCATTTACTCAACAAATATTTACTCAGCACCCCAATACAATGTACAAGGTATACTAGATGAACAAGAGAGCCAGACTTTGGGCCATGGTGGGGTTTGCTGTCCAGTGAGAGCGATAGATGAAAAGCAAGTAATTTCAACCCACTGTGTACACCAAGATGCAGGAGCCCAGACCTGGGTGCCCTGGCCTGTGTTCCATCAGACTGGAGACAGACCATCTGAGATAGGGGCTGGACCCCGCAGCTCGGAAGGCTAAGTGGCCACAAATCCATGCCTTTACGCCAAGTCTTGTGGACGTCCCCGATGAGCAGCCAGCTCCAGAAGATGCCCAGCTAAAGCCCAGGGCATGTGGATGGCGCTCTAAAGAAAGCCCCTGCATTTTCTTCTCGGTGTCCCCGGCATATTGCATGGTGTGGGTGCTCACTGAATTCTGAATGAATTCCGAATGAATGAGTGAGTGAATGAATGAATGACCAGGAACGGGATCTTAAAAGCCCTCCCCCACTCGGAGTGTCCAAATCACGCCATGCCGACTGGAAGCCTGCCCTCTTCCCCTCCAGATGCTCCTCGGCCAAGATCAAAGCTGCGGTGTTTGGGCTGCTCCCCGTGCTCTCCTGGCTCCCCAAGTACAAGGTCAAAGACTACATCATCCCCGACCTGCTGGGCGGACTCAGTGGGGGATCCATCCAGGTCCCACAAGGTGAGGGGTCGGTGCCCTAGGTAGGCTTGGCCTGTTGCTCCCCCTCCTCTTCTCCCGGTCCCCCATGGCCTCCATAACCCAGCCATGCCCCTGAGCCTGCAATCTCTTTTTCCTTTGTAGGCATGGCGTTTGCTCTGCTGGCCAACCTTCCTGCTGTCAATGGCCTCTACTCCTCCTTCTTCCCCCTCCTCACCTACTTCTTCCTGGGGGGTATACACCAGATGGTGCCAGGTAAGGCCTCACCCCTCCCAGCAGGCAAGGTGGCCTGGACCCCAAGGACAGGTGGCGTGGCAGAGGGGCTTCGGGTGTTTTCCATCCACATCCTCCTAGAGTAGGTGCCGTTGGTCCCGAAGGGACTGTCACTGTGGGCGTCAGTCTCAGGTCCCCTGTGGCCTTAGAGAAACCACATAGCTGCCGTGAACTCGGTTAGAGCTCCCTGTTCTGTCTCCCTCCCTGGAATGTGTCGGTAGAACAGGATATAATATGTGCCCTAAAGTGCCAAACAGACGTGAGAAACTACCAAGTCACTCTCAGGCTGGTCCCGGCAGGGACACTTGGAGCTCTCTGGTGCTAAGTGACACGGAGAGAAGGCGCCTAGTCACAAGGCCTATTTCTGGGTCAGGCACTGCTTGCGTTTCCAAACTCATTTCTTCATACGCCCAGCGAAATACTAACAGCCGAGGTGAAAGCACCTTGAAAGTATAGGTCCTGGTGACGTGTGAGCGGTTGTTGTTTTGCTGGAGAGGAACGTTGGAGGTGTGGGGACCCGTCCCTCTGGGGGCAGGGAAGCTCTCCTGGGCCCCTTTCTGTTGTCCAGGGATGCGGTCCAAACCTCTGACTCTTGCCGGCTGGGGGGGCACTGCAGGTACCTTTGCGGTTATCAGCATCCTGGTGGGTAACATCTGTCTGCAGCTGGCCCCAGAGTCGAAATTCTGGGTCTTCAACAATGCCACCAACAAGAGCTACGTGGACACGGCGGCCATGGAGGCCGAGAGGCTTCATGTGTCAGCGACGCTGGCCTGCCTGACTGCCATCATCCAGGTGAGGGGACAGCCACGTCCCTGCCGAGGGCCCAGCCTCAGGAGAGCATCTTTCCGTCCTGCCCCTGCCTCCAAACCCCAGTTTTAACACTAAAGCTGATTCAGGGCTCTACCTCCTCCCACTTCCCCATTCCGGGGCCACAAAAGACCTTGAAAAATTGGTGTCTCTCCTCACCCACCTCCAGCAGGTCCGTAAGACCAGCATCTGCACCTGGCAAAATTGTCCTGAGTCCCAGACTGTCTGGAAGGCTCACGCTCTCTCTCCACCACCCTCTCCAATGCCCATCCCTCTGCCAGCACGGTCCTCCTATTTCTCTGACATCCCTTATTTATCCACCTCCGGCCTCCTCTGCGCCAAGTCACAGGCTCACCTGCACCACATCGATTGCACTAATTGCAAAGGCCTCTGCTGGGGTTGGGGGGGAGGGTTATTTTTTGTTTTAAGATTTTATTTATTTAAGAAATAGAGAGAGAGCACGAGCAGGGGAAGGAGCAGAGGGAGAGGGAGAAGCAGACTCCCCACTGAGCAGGGAGCCTGACACGGGGCTCGATCCCAGGACCCTGAGATCAGGACCGGAGCCGAAGGCAGACGCTTCATGACTGAGCCACCCAGGCGCCCCTCTGCTAGGTTTTATGAAGGGAAACACTGCGTGGTGGAACACAAAAGCAGGAAGCAACCTCAGAAGACACCTTTAATTCGTCCATTCATTCATTTAATGTTTCTGGTTGCTTTGCTGAGCCAGGAGCTGGGCCTTAGGAGAAAGATAAGCAGAGAAGAGGCCCGGTTCCCCAGGAGCTCCCAGCCCAGCAGAGGAAGTAGCCATGTCAACAGATAAACTTGTAGACCATGAGATAAGCCGCATAATAGAGCTATGTTCAAATGGCAGAGAGTCAGGGAAGGCCTCGCCTCAGAGAGGAGGTGACATTTGACCTGCATCTTAAAGGATGAGTAGAGGTTGGCCAGGAACCAAATGAATGAGGCACAGAAGGACCTGCAGTGCCCCCCCAGCCGGCAAGAGTCAGAGGCCTGAGAGTATGAACTGATCAGGGAATGACAAGGCAAGAAGTTTGGCGTTGGACAGCAGGAGGCTTTTGGGGGATGGGCCAGAGGGAAACGTAGGCAGAGGCTAGACAATGAAGGCTGAGGTCTGTCCCCTACGCAGCACCTTTGGGTCGGATTAGCAGTTTATAAGGATCATTCAGGCCATAGAGAAGAGAGGTGGGAGGTGGATTAGAAGAATCAAAGCAGGGGGCCTGTCAGGAAACTGCAGAGGCCCAGGCAAGACTCACGAGGGCCTAGACCAGGGTGGTGGCCACAGAGAGGGTCCCCACAGTTGCCCCCATGGGGCAAACTTACGGAACATTTGGCCAGGGGCGTTAAAGGGCTTGGCGGTAGGCTGGATGTGCGGGTGAAGGAGGATGACCCCCAAGTTTTTGGTTAGCCCACTGGGTGGATGGTGGTGTCATCTACTGAGAGAGGAAACACTGGGGGAGGACCCGGCTTATTTTTCAGATAAGAAAACTGAGGCCAGAGAGAGGAAGAGACAAAGAAGCCCACGCCCCAAAGCAGACCCGGGGTCAGCCGGCACAGTAGAGGGCCAGTCACAAAGGGCTCATTTCCCTGGGGCTGCTGCATGGAGCTCCAGCCTGGGCTTGGGTCCGGCAGGTGTGGGCACCACTGACCCTTCTCGGTCGTCCCCCCTCCCCCACCCCTCTCGTCTCAGATGGGCCTGGGCTTCGTGCAGTTCGGCTTTGTGGCCATCTACCTCTCCGAGTCCTTCATTCGGGGCTTCATGACGGCAGCCGGCCTACAGATCCTGATCTCGGTGCTCAAGTACATCTTTGGACTGACCATCCCTTCCTACGCAGGCCCGGGGTCCATTGTTTTTGTGAGTCTAGGAGCATACCCCTGCAGATGGGGAGGGGCTCAAGCAGGCACAGAGCCGGGGTTACTGTTTGAAGAAGTTGTGAGCCCCTCCTTACAAGATGTTCGCAAGCAAGGGCTGGTTGACCCATGGTTCAGAGAGGATTTTCAGGGGGTTCCCACTTTGGGAGGGAGGGCGAAACTCATGACTTTGAGGGCTCACTGAGGTTCTCTATGGTTAATCCCTGCTGAAAAGGAGCTGTGCACTCTCTATCAGTTCCCCAGTGTAGTGCCTCAACCCCTCCTTGCCCGGGAAGTCCTTCCTTATGTCTAATCTCCAACCCTCCTTCTTGAGCTTGAATTCTTTCTAGAGAAAGAGGAAGAGAATCAGCATTCCCATCCTGGCATGAGCTCCCAGCATGCCCTTTGGGAGAGGGAAGTGGGAGATGGGGTGCTGTGGGTGACCAGGGTCTGAATTCGGCTTTGGTGTGCCTCCATTTGAATTGATGACATCCTTCCACGGGGTTAGACACCCAAGGGTGGGGATAGTATGGGAAGAAGAGGTGGGAGCCCATGAGCATGATGCTCTCTCCACCAGACCTTCATTGACATTTGCAAAAACCTCCCCCACACCAACATCGCCTCGCTCATCTTCGCCCTCATCAGTGGCATCTTCCTGGTGCTGGTGAAGGAACTCAATGCTCGTTACATGCACAGGATCCGCTTCCCCATCCCTACGGAGATGATTGTGGTAAGGACCCTGCCCTGGGCTGGGGTGTTGGGGGCCAGGCTGGAGAGGCCATGAGAAATGGGATTCAGCTCCAGCCAAAGCCAAGGGGGCCCCTACCCACTTTTACCTCCCCCTCCACTGGCAGCCAGTAGAATAGGGGGTTGGGTGAATCCATTCCATCCCTCTGTACATGGCTCCCACTCTTCCTGCTTCTTGGGTTGTTCCTCTTTGAGGAGGCAGGGGAATGGGATTTGGGGTCCCCAGAGAAGAGGGAGGCTTGGGAGAGACCCCTGCCAATCCCCATTCTCCATTTTGGGGCTTACAGGTGGTGGTGGCAACAGCTATCTCTGGGGGCTGTAAGATGCCCCAAAAGTATCACATGCAGATCGTGGGAGAGATCCAACATGGGTGAGTCTGGGTGGTCAAGAAGCCTGCCCACCCCCTACCAACACCCCTCCATGAAGGCCTGGGCTCAGAGACCCAGATGAGACGACCTCTATGAAAGAGGATTGTAGACTCTGGGACACCGACCGAATGGGAATGGTTTCTGTTACTTTATTACAGAAGAGAGCCATACAATCAGCCAATGCTAGATGTGTTATGAACAGTGAATCTTAACTACCACACACACACCCCAAAAGTCTCATTTACTGGATGCCGCTAAAGCAAAGCCTCTCTGATCAGCCCTTTGCTGGCTCTTTGCCAGCTCTAATGCGTTGGCTCTTTTCCTCCATGTGGAAAGGAAACTATTAGCATCAAAACAACACGTATGGAGCATCCACTCTGTGCCAGGCACCACGCTGGGCCCTGGGAGGGGAAGGGCGGTGTTTGTGCCACAGGGCAGGAGTGGAGGGTGGAGGGGGAGAGGGCAGGGAGTGGTGGTGGCTGTGGATCTGTGCACAGATGAGCATAGAGTCCAGAACCTGGGCGTGAACACATGGGGCCCCCACCCCTTACTGGCTCTGGGACCTCGGACGAGTGAGGTTCTACGTCTTGGTTTCTGCTTTGTCGATGGGAGTAACGGTGGCTGCCCCACGGCGTCATACTGAGGACGTAGATCTGGCACATAGTGGGGCCTTGCTGGTCCCTGCGGGTTGAGGAAGGACTCGCCCTCCCTCTTCTCACACGTCTGGGCCCTGCCTCCTCTCTGGCTCCCTGGCAGGTTCCCCAGTCCTGTGTTGCCTGTGGTTTCCCAGTGGAAGGACATGATGGGCACTGCCTTCTCACTGGCCATCGTGGGCTACGTCATCAACCTGGCCATGGGCCGGACGCTGGCCAGCAAGCACGGCTATGACGTGGATTCTAACCAGGTAGGTCCAGCCACTGCCAGCAAGGCCCAGCAGGACAGGCCGGGTCCCACAGGTGTACCGTGGGGCTCTCTGGGCTGCAGTGAGGAAGGTGCCTGCCGGTGAGGAGGAGGGGCTCTGACCACGGGAGGCTGACTTGGCTTGGTTGGGAGTGTCTGGCTTTTCTAGCAGCAGGGTCATTCTCAAGTCCGAGGCCCAAGATCCAGCTTGCATGGATGACTACATTTGGTCTATACCCGCCGCCCACCCCCCGTCCACCCCCCCGCCGCCGCCCCAGCCTCCAATCCTGCCCATGTCCCCACAGGAGATGATCGCCCTGGGCTGCAGCAACTTCTTTGGCTCCTTCTTTAAAATCCATGTCATTTGCTGTGCTCTCTCTGTCACTCTGGCTGTGGATGGAGCTGGAGGAAAATCCCAGGTGAGCGTTGCACCAGGGGAGTGGGGCAAAGAGGGGAGAGGGGAAGGAAACAGTTGCCCCAGAGAAGCCAGGGCCCCTGCAAGCCAGGCCAGCTGCTTCTCCAAACTTCCTCTTCCCTCATCGGTCTCTACACCACCAAAGGCATCTGTTGGAAATAAGAGCAAGAATGTCACACCTATGCCCTGTTCCCAACCCTTTCTCGGAACAGGTGGCAAGCCTGTGTGTGTCCCTGGTCGTGATGATCACCATGCTGGTCCTGGGGTCCTATCTGTACCCTCTCCCCAAGGTAAGAGCGCAGTGGGAAAGCGGAGCCCAGCAGGAGACTCCAGTACAGACAATCCCCAAGTGTTGCGTAACCCTCTACAAAGTGCCCACATGGTCACACTTTGTCCTAATCACATCCTGTGAAGTCGAAAACACAGGTTCTACTTTCCTCATTTTACAGGTGAGGGAAACTGAGGCTGAGAAAGTCTAAGTGATCTGTGGTGGTACAGCTCACAAGTGCAGGGCTGGTCGCCAACTCCAGCCTTCTGACCTAAGGGTCAATCCCCCCATCAGCGTTTACAAGTGCTTAGGAGTGTCTGACTAGGAAGGCCCTGGACACCAGGTGGTTTGGAGATGAGGGAAGAGGGGAGGGGAGGGGCGGGGCAGGGAAGAGCCAGGATGGGCCACATGGCCTAGCACCTGCACTCTCCAGTGCTAAGATGGAGTGCGGAGATTTGGGGGCTCTGCCAGCAGAGATGTTCTGAAACTGTAGCTCTGTCCTGCTGGACACCGGGGACGGGGGTGCATAGGACGGGGAAGAAGAAGGGGACACCTCAGGTGAGAAAGAACAACGTTCTGCTTCCCCAGTCTGTGCTAGGAGCACTGATAGCCGTCAACCTCAAGAACTCCCTCAAGCAGCTCGCTGACCCCTACTACCTGTGGAAGAAGAGCAAGCTGGACTGTGTAGGTATTGGGTGGCCTCTGGGTATCCCTCCAGGCCCCTGGCCCCCTCCTCCAACCCTGTGGCCCTATCAGCTCTTTCTGTCGGTGATCCCTCTGCTCTGCTCCTCCCTCATTGCAGAACAAGCTATTAAGATCCCAGGTTTTGGAGTGAGACATCCTATGTCCGCATCCTAACTCAATGGCTCACTGGCTCTATGGCTTGGCCCTAAACCAGCAAGTCCCTAAGCAAGTCCCTTAACTTCTCTGAGCCTTGGCTTTCTCATCTGAGAAATGGGTATCTTATACTCTCTACCCACCCACCAGGGTTGTTTATGAGGAAGACGAGATAATACAAGTAAAGAGCATGTTGTCTGAATTGTGTCCTGGGTTCAGTAAAACTTATCTATGATTATTTTTATGATCTGTAGTTCCAAAAAAAGCAAAAAGAAATAGTTTTTAAAAACAACAATAACAAAAACTCTAGAACCTAAAGCCAGTATACCAGGATCTTGAGTAAATTGCCAGATTTCTAGGGAGTGCTATTTCCTCCTCTCTAATGGGGATGACAGTCATGGCTTCATCACCCACTGGTTATGAGGATTAAATGAGATCACATGGGAAAGCACCCTGCAACCATGCAACGCTCAGCAAACATGACTGATTGTTATGATTAGTCACTGTCCCAGCGCATCTCACGGTGGACAATAGTATTAAGGCTACCAGGTACTGACAGCTCTGACAATGATCCCCATTTAAGCTCCACCATAACTTATGAGAGAGGATTTCCTGACCTCCTTTCAAGATTATGAAACCAAGAGGTGCCTGGCTGGCTCAGTCAGAAGAGCATGCAACTCTTGATCTCCGGGTCGTGAGTTCAAGCCCCATGTTGGGTGTAGAGATTACTTAGATACATTAAACTTAAAAAAAAAAAAAAAAAAAAAAGGATAATGAAACCAAGGCTCAGAGAGGTTATGTAACTTGTCAAAGGCCACAGGGTTAGTAAGTGGTAGAGTCAGGATTGGAACCCAAATCTTAGACGTCAAACTTCTGCGTGGTACTGTCTCCTGGGGTTACCTGCATGGTACCCGAGGAAGATCCTTAAAGCCAGAGAAGTGAGCAGTCCATCTGGGGTCCCCCAGTGAGTGATGAGGATAGGGGAAAATAATGTTCCAATTCCCACCCCAAAGATCTGCTTTTATCCCACCATGACAATAGTCCCTGATATTTACATTGTGCTTTGGGCTCCCATCTGAACCTCACAGTTCTCTATAGGATGTGGGCAAAATTATTTCCTTTAGAGGGATTTGGGAGACTGTAAAGGACAATCAAGGGGGCAACCATCCAAACTGCATCCAATCCTGCCCTCCACCCACACAACCAGACCCCAGGCCATCAGACTGGGAAGACCACTGAGCATGTGTTGGGCATACACAGAGAAGATGGAGAAAGGGAGCTCATGTTTGTTGAGTGACCACTGGGCGCCCATCACTAGGCTAGGACCCTTAGGTGCTTTTGCTCTTTAATCCTTTCATGAAACAGGTATCATTACTCCCCTTTTGTGGATCAGGCAACTTGGCTCACATCACTAGTAAGTGGGAGAATGAAACTTTGGACCCAGGTGTATCTGACCCACATGCTCTCAGCATACGCCATGCTGCCTCCCTGTGTGGGCTGGGGTTGTCTACTAAAAACCAAGCAAGCTTGCTCGCCACACTCAACCTAGGGGAAATGTGCAAGCATACCCAGAGCACCAATACATAAGATAATGCAAAAATGCCATGAAAAGTGGAGGGCGGGTCTGAGGTTGCACAAACAGAGAATGACCTTGGCTATTCCAGGAAGACCTCCCAAAAGAGGCAGCCTTCTCCCCAGGCCTGCTCTGACATCTCTCTCCTCACAGTGCGTCTGGGTGGTGAGCTTCCTCTCCTCCTTCTTCCTGAGCCTGCCATATGGGGTGGCTGTGGGCGTCGCCTTCTCCGCCCTGGTTGTGGTCTTCCAGACTCAGTTGTAAGTAACAGCGTCCCCCGCCTCAAAGGCACAGCAGTGGGGCCCCCGCACCCAGGCTGGGCTGACTGACCGCCATATCCTGAAATCCCCAGAGGAAGCCCTAATGGGCTCAGAGGGCTGGGGGCCCACCAAAGTAGAGAACAGGAGGGTAAGACCCTGAGTCTGTCCAAAGGCATTGCCAGTCCCTGGACCAAATGAGACCCTCCCCTGAGGCCAGAGGACAGATGCCGTGTCCTTCCTATAAAAAGGTTAAGAGGTTCAGGCCAGGGCAGGAAGGATGCTCTAGATGAGGGAAGCCCTGTCTTTTCTTCTTGAGAACTCAAAACCAAGAACCAGGGCCACCTAAGTTTGTCATCTTGCATACCCCACCTCTTCTCTGTGCTGAGCCCCAGGCTGGGAGCTATGTCAAGGGCCCGCCTGTCATCCTTCTAGTCATAGCCCAGCCACAGGCCACCAGGAATGTGTCTCCAGTGCAGAAAGACCAACACAACATGCCGGGGGAGGAGGAAGGGACCCATCCCACCCTGCTTCTGCCCTATCTCCCATCCCAGCATCCTTCCAGGCCCATTGACTATTAGCATGTTCTTATTTTTTTCTTTTCCCTTTTCACCCAGTCGAAATGGCTACACTTTGGCCCAGGTCATGGACACTGACATTTATGTTAATCCCAAGACCTATAGTAGGGTAAGTAATCCAAACTTACGACCTCCCTCTTTTGCTCTCCCCCCCCACACACACACACACAAATAAAGGAGAGTTAAAAAAAAAAAAAAAGCCAATAAAGACATTTCTGCAACCTGAGCTCAGTCTCCCTGTCCTAGGTCCAGGAAATCGAGGGGGTTAAGATTGTCACTTACTGCTCCCCCCTCTACTTTGCCAACTCGGAGATCTTCAGGCAAAAGGTCATTGCCAAGGTAAGGTTCAGAACTCTGGTGACCAGAAGGGCTGAACAGAGCGTAACCAGAAGATGGGAGAAAGGGGGCTGGGAGGCAGGCCACCTCCAAAGAGGGTGGAGGTCCAAACTGCTATTGTTTCTCTCCCTGCAGACAGGTGTGGACCCCCAGAAAGTACTGCTGGCCAAGCAAAAATACCTCAGGAAGCAGGAGAAGGGGAGGCTGATGCCCACACAGCAGAGGAAGTCTCTGTTTATGAAAACCAAGGTGAACTGGCGCTAGGAACAGCCTACCCTCTCAGATCCTGCCCCCTGGGGCCCCACCTCCCAGCACCCTTTGAGGCAAAGACATAAGGTCTCTGGGCAGTCTTCTCCTTAGGTGAGGGAACGCCAGCTCCTGGGGGTAACCATGGAGCTCCCATGGCCCCTCCTCATTTTCTGGCTAAGATAGAATATAGCCCATAGACTTATGAACAACCCCAAATGGTGAGCAGCAGTGAATTTGCTGGGGTGCCCACCCAGCTTTGATGTGGGGGTGGGAGTTCTGGGGAGAAGCAAGCAGGCACGGACACATGTAAAAAGGAGCACAATTGTTTCCCAAAACACTTTCTCCCACAGCAGAGTGGGCCAAGGCTTCCGTGCCTCTCCTGGATGGGTCCTCCAACTTTGGTTGGTGGGAGACTGAGCATGCAGGCCCTGCCTGAGGAAAGGGCGTTGGGAGATGCCTCCCCTGTGGGGTTCTGGGGGCTTGTATTCACCACCTCTATGTTCTTGACGTTATTGACCCCCACCTGCACATTCCTTGCCCCTGCCTCAACTATAGCAAAGTCTGATTCAGTTTGGTGATTCCCTGCAAACCGCACCGCCCCCCCCACCCCCAGACTGTGTCCCTGCAGGAACTCCAGCAGGACTTTGAGAATGCCTCCCCAACTGACCCCAACAACAACCAGACTCCTGCTAATGGCGCCAGTGTCTCCTACATCACCTTCAGCCCTGACAGCTCCCCAGAGGCCCACTGTGAGCCACCAGCCTCCGCTGAGACCCCCAGTGAGCCCAGTGACATGCTGGCCAGCGTCCCACCCTTTGTCACCTTCCACACCATCATCCTCGATATGAGTGGGGTCAGCTTTGTGGACTTGATGGGCATCAAAGCCCTGGGCAAGGTGAGGCCCCAGGTAGAGGGGGTGCCGGCTGCCCTCCACCCCAACACCCTCACCCCTGTTCTCCCACACTCCCTTTCTCTGGAGCCCTCACTTTGACAAGCTGAGAGAGGAAGCTCAAAAGGGAGCTTTCCCCCAGACATGATCAGGATAGGCTGCTCTCTGCCCAGGCCCAGACGAGCCCACGATGATGAGTGGCTGGAAAGGAATACCAGAGGGATATTCGCTGTCCCACCTGCCTTAGCACCCCTCTCTAGCAGAGGCCATCCCAAATTCCTTCTCAGGCCACCAGGAACCCACCCCAGGGTCCTCTGAGTAGAGTCCAGCTTGGCCCTGGTTCACGGTCTGCTGTTCCTTCCCACCCTCACCCAGACACTCCAGCATCAGTCAATTCCAGTCAACTGAGAAGAAAAGAAGACATAATATTAGTGCCCCACATTCTCAGGCCAAATCAGCAGTCCATGGGACAACTTGAATAAAGGTATCCATCCATCTGATACCTTTTCAGCAACGCTTCCGATGGTAGGGAATCAACAAGCCTCAGAGCTGGCTCAGAAAGGCAGTCCAGGAAAACCCAAGGCATACAGAGAGCATGTAGGCTGAGTATCATACACAGGACATCAGCCAGGTGCCCAGAAGGCCGCATCCCCAGCCGTGGGCTCAGCCTGCTTCCCTAGCCTGGACCCGGAGTCCAGGGAGGTCTCCATCCTCCCCTGCAGCTTCTGCCTGAAGCCACAAAGTCGGGAAAGAGGTGGAATCTGGAAATCTAAGCTATTGAGAGCAAAGATCTGACCCCATAAGAAGGGGGCACGGTGTCTTTAAGTGCCCGCCTCATTGGCAAAGCCCCATTTCTGTCCTGTTTTCCAGAAAAGCCGGCAGCCAACACTCCAGGGAGAAGCAGTGTGCTTTGCTGCTATTTTTATCTTTGGCTGCCAGGACTCTTGGGGTTGCTTACTTGTTTGGCTTCCCCTCTGAAGTGCGTTTTGTGAATCACTTTTGAGACCCACTCAGAACATTCCTTTCCTTTTGTCTCCCTATCCCAATACCCTTCCCCCCAACACTTCTAGCTGAGCTCCACCTACGGGAAGATCGGTGTGAAGGTCTTCTTGGTGAACATCCACGGTGAGAGAAGGAGGACATTTAGAGGAGCCCAAGGTTGGGGGTGGGTGGGGGAGGGGAGGAGCACCCAAGTAATTCCCCCCAACTACTACCTGCTCATAAGTGCTTCGAGCACAAGTCAGAAGAGACTGTGGCCAGATTGTGTAAATACCCTAGGGGTCTCAATAACAGAGTGAGGGGGGAGCGGGGGCATGGAGCCTAAAAAGGACAACTGGGATTCTAATTTGCCCCACTACTAATTTGCCTGTATCCTTGGCCAAGTCACTTCATGTCTAGGGATCAATTTCCACTTACGTCAAATTAGGGGGTTGATTGAATGAATTGGGGGATCTTCTCTAAGCTTGCAAGCCCATGAATGAGCATCAAGCACACTCACACACACTGTAGCTATCTGGGGAGCACAGAGGTACACAGTTTTATACACACACAATCTCCAAAGGGTGCATGTCCACAGGGCAGAAGACTTTCACATCATCAGTGCGGATGCTGAGTGCAGGGACGGGGACCCACGGCAAGCACACACAGACATATAACAGGTTGTGAGAGGGCACATGCACCCCACTTCTGCAGAGAACCAGAGCCCTGCTGGGGGCCAGCCAACTTCAGAGTTAGCCTGAGCAGGACCCAAGCTCTGTGGAACCTGCTCAGAGGGAGAATCTGCAATGGCAGTTAGCGTCAGTGGACTCGTCCCTCCCTGGACAGTCCTCAGGAACTCATCTCTAGCATCTGGTAAAAGTAAGGGCTCTGCCACACATTGGAGGCTGCGGGAAAGGTCTAGAGAAACAAGAGGAAGAACGAACCATCCAGGGGTAGAATTGGCAGCAGCCTCCTCGTGCACGTTTTCAGCCTTTCCCTCTCAATCCCCACAAAGTACGGACTCCCTGAATCAAACTGCTTCCTTCTGCCTGGGTTGAAGGTTCAGCATCCTCAAGCTCACGTTGCCCTCTGCTGTCCAGAATTGATATTGCAAGGCCAATGCCTTGGCCTGGCCTTTGGATGCCCCAAAGAGCACCATGCTCTGTCCTCTCTCTCCTTCCTTCCCTTTCCTCTCACCATCCTTCCTCCACCCCCAGCTCCAGACCACATGGCTGTTATCTTGCTGAAAGCTTTTTCCTCCTTCCAGCCCAGGTGTACAACGACATCAGCCATGGCGGTGTCTTTGAAGATGGGTGTCTAGAGCGCAACCATGTCTTTCCCAGCATACATGATGCTGTCCTCTTTGCCCAGGCAAATGCCAGAGAGGTGGCCCCAGGACGTGACTTCCAAGGGGTAAGGTCCGGGCACGTTGGGAATCCAAGGCCCTGGGGCACTGAAATGGCAGGACCAGGGGCATGAGAAAGAACCCAGGGGAAGTTTTGGGTTCCAACACCAAGTCTATCCTTCCACTTTTCTGAAACCGCCATTACAGAGTTCCTTATCTGTAGAACGAGCACCCTAAATTAACATCACCTACCTCACAGCGTTTTTCTTTTGCTTCCGTTTTAAGACTGATAATTATGCCTCTTATGTCGCTTGAAAGCACTTTGTATACTGTAATATCTTTTATTAATATTAATTTCCAGGTCCACAAACACTCAAAGCGTATTAGAGTATGCCCAGTATTCTGACACTGTTTACCTGCCCTCCTCCTCCACTCGTTCTAGAAGAGGCTTTGAGCAAAGGGAGGGGAGTAAGCCTGCCCGTTTTTTGTTTTTTGTTTTTTTTAAGATTTATTTATTTATTTGAGAGAGCGAGAATGAGAGAGAGTACATGAGAGGGGGGAGGGTCAGAGGAAGAAGCAGGCTCCCCGCTGAGCAGGGAGCCCAATGCGGGACTCGATCCTGGGACTCCAGGATCATGACCTGAGCCGAAGGCAGTTGCTCAACCAACTGAGCCACCCAGGCGCCCAAGCCTGCCCGTTTTAATATAGCGGAGCTTAGAGATTTCAGACTGGTGATGGATGAAGAGTCTGGATCCAAGTTTTGTCTCAGTTACTTGACATTTAATTTGCTAGCTCACTAAGTGGTGTGCAAATGAGCTACAAATCACACTGTTTAGGACTCCAGAAAGCTGGGGAGGCAGAAAAACTCCACCCCACTGACTGGGATCCCTGCCTGGGCCTCTCAAGCCACCTCCTCCCCACTGCCACTCCCAGGGTCCCTCTCAGCTCAGCAGCCCCTGCCCTTGACCTCCCAGGACTCTGTGCCCCAGACCTCCTTATATAGAAAACCTCCCCTGCCCTGGGTCATAAGAAAGGCTTTTCTGGCTGGAGCAACCATTTGCTCTTTGCTGTAAGAGACTGATGAAGGTAAAGCCATCTGTTCTAAGTGCTAAAAGACTGCCCAGGAAAACACAAGGCCCCTCCACACTTAGAGCAACTGTGCAGGAACAACAGGCTTTCTGGCCTCACAAGCCTTGTCCACAGAGCAAAAAGAGGGAGATTCTAGAAGAATCCTCACCATTTGTTATTGCACAAATGATGCCCAGTTACTATGGTTATATATCTAAAATAATTTATGTTATAGAATATATTTATATTTACATATTACAAAATATATTCATATATATAAATTAAACACACACTCACACACCCCTTTTTGATGGCATGGTGAGGTAGAAAGCCCGCAAATTGAGTTTGATTATCCTCCTTTTACAGATGAGGAAACAGATTCCCAGAGAAGGGAAATGGACTCCCCACGGTCAGGCAGCCAGCCAATTGTCCTTGTCGGCTAGGCCAACCTCCCCTGCCTCAAAGGTGTCCACAGAGGAGGGTAGCCCCAGATGCACCCCTCTGCTCTGAGAGGGAAGGCCACCCAATGCTACATTTTGTGAGGTAGATGAGGGAAGGCAGGGAAGAAGCAAGAGGGTGACTCATGTGGCAGAAAACATGGTGCCCACCCGGAGGCTGACATTTGCACCAGACTGTGTCATTCACTCATGGAGCTCATCCTGCACCTGTTTTCCCCCCTTCCAGGCTCCAGTGGACCCAGAGGTGTCCTTATACGATTTGGAGGAGGACAGCCCCAGCTACTGGGACTTGGAGCACGTGAGCTGACGGGCGGGGGGCATGGGGGGTATGGGGCCAGGAGCAGGAAGGAGACCCTCCCAAACCCAAGGTGTTCACGGGGCTCTCTCATGGCCAAGCCAGAGCCGTCACCTTGAAGGCCACAACATTTCTCTCTCATCTCTCTTGTAGTAACAGATCCTACTTCTTCTCATTCCCTGAGAGGCATCACATGGGGAAGGGAGAGACACTGGATGAAGTTCTTGAGAACTGACATCTATTCTTAACTGTGCGCCACATCCACACGTGATCTTGGACGGACACATAACACACGGGGCCCCAGTTTCTATCACTGTAAAGTAGGGGAGGTGTGGGTGATAGCTGGCCCTGTCCGCCTCCCAGGCTCCGTGGGGGATTCACGTGTTCCTTCATGAATTCAACAGACATGTGAGGACTGCTTGCCTGGCACAGTTCCAGGGTGGGCATACAGCGGTGAGGCCCCTGCCCTCAGGAAACTTATATTCCGGGAGGGTCAGATGAATTCGAAGAGTACAAATGTTATCGCCCACAGACAGATGCCCTATCCCCACAGGGCCCTGTCATCCTGACAGGGAAACTAGCAACCACCCCACTGCCCTGAGTTACGAGAAACCAGATGACTAGCTGGAGAGGAGTCTGGCTTAGGGCCTGGGAATCACATCTCACTCTGTACCTCTTCGCATTCCTTTTGGGCTCGAGTTCCATGTCCTCCGGACAGGGTCTCTGGGAGGGCTGATGGCATGTGGGAGACACTAGGGAAGAGCCAGGGCTACACAGATTTGGCAGGCTGATTACTGTGCTCCTGTGGAATCTCCAGCACATTCCAAAGACCTTGGCTAGGCCCCCAAATAGCTTATCAGAGCAAGAAAGGACTTTACAGCTTGTCTGATCTCCCCACTCATGTCAGCTAATAAAGACAGTGAAGCTGAAAAGGAGGAGGGACATGTGGAGGTCACAGAGTCTTCCAGAGGTGATTCTAGGGAGATTCCAAGCATCTTCTCTTGTCGCCTCCGTACCAGTTCGCCTCTTAGGCTGAGCCCGCCTCTCCCCTGTTCACGTACACATTCACACTCACACACACTTACTTATGAAGCTCTCTCTGACCAGGGCCTCGTAGGGTCACCTCATGGTTGCAGCCCCCGTGAACTCGACACATCTAACGCTCTCCCTTCCCCTCCCCTGTCCTTCCATGGCCTTACAGGAAATGTTTGGGAGTATGTTTCACACAGAGACCCTGACTGCCCTGTGAGGGCCCAGCCAGCCCCCACGCTGCCTCCAGAGCACGTGCCATCCCGGACTCCCAAGAAGAATGAGCCTGGGGCCATGAGGAGTGGCGGGTAGAGGAGAGCACGTCCACCAGGACGGCAGCTCCTCCCTCCCCTCCCCCTCATCCTCCTGTCTCCTTCCCCTGCCTCCCTCCTGGCATCTCTAGAGCCAGCCTATCTCAGCAGCAAGGAGAACCACTTCTTCAGCCTCCTGCTGATGCTCAGGGCCCTGGACAGAATGAGAAAGCCTACTGCTCACCCCACCGCACCCACCCATGCCCTGCCCAAGGCAGCCGATGGGACCCCCGCCCCCCCCCGGCCCCCCCACCGACTGCTGCCTTTAAGAGTGAGCCAAGAACAGAAGGGAAAATTATGCCCCTGCTGACCTAGTGTGCAAAGGCCCTTGGGCCTGAACAGCTTGGTGTCAGATGGTGTCAAGCTATCACAGGACACGGGGATGAACTTGCTTAGGACTCGATGGCTTGCCCCCTCCAGCTGCCCCAACTCTGTCCCTGGCGGCTGTGCACTCCTGGGACCACGTGTTCCCGACACCCCAGGAATTTAGTCTTGATGACTGTGCCTCCTTCCTCCTCATCTCAAGGCTGCTGGGAGCTCCACGGCTATTCAGCACTTCAGACTCTAGCCTGGGGGGTGGCCAGGGCCCTCGGGGGCCACCAGAGCTACCTCCCCAGGGGCAGCCCACCAACGCAGCAGCCTCTGAAATGTGATCTCTCCCCCCTGCCTTCAGGGGCTGCTCCCTTCCACTTGAGACCCAGAGGGGAATCCAAAAAGGACAGGGTGGGTAGCTACCAGAATCCTCTGGCAACCTAGTAACAGATGCCAGTTATTCTGCATAAAAGCTTTTGGGAATCCTTTCTTGTACTAGAGACTTGGGAGGTGGGGTGTCCTAGGGGTAACCAAGGGCCAGCTAGTGGGACCTGAGCCCTGATGGTCCCCTTGACTTCAGAAATGCACCCCCCACCCCTGCCCTTAGGAAGTTGGCTTTGTGCTTTTTCACTTGGCAAAGAGCCAATGATTTTAACTCTCCCTTATCAGCTTGGGGCCTGGATCCTTTGGCCAGGCAGGGGAGGAAGCCCCCCAAGGGCCAGTGGCATCCCCCAAGTGGGTGCAGAACGTGGCAAAGGGCTGATCCAGATTGGGTCATCCTCCATGGGCTTCCTTAACAAACTCAGGACCTGAAGTCATCTTCTTCTAGGACAGATGAAAAGAGGGGTATGGTCTTCATGGATGTGAGGGGTTAATAGAGGAATCCTACTGTTGACTTGAAAACAAATAGATGGCATGTGCAAGTATTTGGGGAAATTTCCATGAAGTGCACAGAAAACCTTTCGGTCTTCCCCCACTGCTTCTCCCAAAGCTCCTTCAACTCAATGACCCTGCCCAACAGGTTGGGCTGGCCCAGCCTGAAAAAAAAAAGCCCCCATTCCTAGATTCCTAACTTCAGCCTGACCCGCGTACCCTCGTTGTGTGTCTGTATGTTGAGTGAGCCAGTCAGCTAGCAAGTCTTCTTAGAGTTAAAGGAGAGGGTGCTGGCAAAGAACCAACAGATTCTTGGCCTAGAAGCATTGCTTCTCTGTGATTTCATTATGCCATCTGGCTGCCAATGGAACTCAAAACTTGGAAGGCGAAAGACAATGTTATCTGGGATTCACCGTGCCCAGCACCCGAAGTGCCAAATTCCAGGAGGACAAGAACTTTAGCCAATGACAACTCATCCTCCCCTACTCCACCTCCTTCAAAGTCCAACTCAGGCCCAGGAGGTAGGGGAAGGTCACAGAGCCTCAAGACATCCCAAGCAGAGGAGTCCTTTGAACCAAGCGTTCAGACGGTGGAGGTAAAATTGGAAACACATGGGGTAGAAGGAGACATTGAAGAAAACTTCACTGCTGGAAGACTTTGAAAAGAACATAAGCAAAGTCAGACAGACCACTCTCTGGACATGGCTGAGGCAGGAAAGGAGAGCAAGATAGTGAAATAATCCAGAATTTCAATACTTTTGAATGTTCTTCGTGATACTGACCTATGACAATGGGATCCCTGGGGAAGCCCGGGACTCGCAATGTTTGTGTAATTTATTTAATTTAAACAGCATTCTCCTTTTGTTCATTTTGGTAATAAAGTGGTTTTGAAATCTGAACAAATGCATGTGTTTGGGTGGTTTTACAGCAAGGCAAAGCAAGTCACCTCCAGAATAAGCTGGCCTTGCTTTGCACTGTCCTAGAGGGAAACAAGGAGCTAAGAGCCATCCACCAATACAGTGGAAGATTTCAGGATACTTCTCTCACTGTTGATAAATCATACGGATAAAAGAAAATAGTATGGTATGAAAGAGTTAAACAACAAAGTAAACAATCTTGATCCGGTGGACGTGTGTTAAATTGTGCACACAATTAAAATTTGTACTTCCTAAGTACACATAAAATACTTCCAGAAGTTAATCACATTCTAGGCTCTAAATAAATCATTCTCCACCAACTTTAAGGAATAGGCATTCTCCACAGCAATGACCACAATGCATTGAAACTAAAAATCAGTTACAAAAAGATAACTTGCACAAAAAAAATATGACTTCAGAATTTTTGTAAAAAAACACTTCTAAATAACTCAGAGTCAAAAAAGAGATCATACGGAAAATTGAAAACATTTAGACTTAAACAGGAATGCAAATACTATGTATCAAAACTGTGCAGGGGCGCCTGGGTGGCTCAGTCGTTAGGCATCTGCATTCGGCTCAGGTCGTGGTCCTGGGGTCCTGGGATCGAGCCCCGCATCGGGCTCCCTGCTCAGCGGGAAGCCTGCTTCTCCCTCTCCCACTCCCCCCTGCTTGTGTTCTGTCTCTCTCTGTGTCTCTCTCTGTCAAATAAATAAATAAAATCTTAAAAAAAAAAAAAAAAAAAACTGTGCAGGGAGGGGCACCTGGCTGGCTCAGTCAGTTAAGCCCCCTTCAGCTCAGGTCATGATCCCAGAGATCAGAGTCCCACATCCTGCTCCTTACTCAGCAGGGAGCCTGCTTCTCCCTCTGCCTGCCACTCCCCCTGCTTGTGCTCTCTCTCCCTCCCTCTCTCTCTCTGACAAATAAATAAATAAAATCTTAATAAAACAAAACAAAACAAAACAAACCTGCAGGGAGGGACATCTGGCTGGCTCAGTCAGTAGAGCATGCAACTCTTGATCTCCTGGTTGTGGGTTCGAGCCTCACATTGGGTGCAGAGATTACTTAAAAATAAAATCTTCTGGGACGCCTGGGTGGCTCAGTCATTAAGCGTCTGCCTTCAGCTCAGGTCAGGATCTCAGGGTCCTGGGATAGAGCCCCGCACCAGGCTCCCTGCTCAGTGGAGAGCCTGCTTCTCCCTCTCCCTCTGCTTGCCGCTCTGCCTACTTGTGCTCTCTCTCTGTCCAATGAACAAATAAAAAATTTTAAAAAAAAATCTCCAAAAACAGAAAAGAAAAAATTTGAAAATTAATGAACCAGATGTTTGACCATGGTAGTTAGAAAAAGAAAACAAACTCAAAGAAAGCAAAGGAAAAAAAGATAGTAATGATAGCATAGCTAACATTTATTGAACCGTTACTATAAGTTATACACTCTTCCAACTGCTCTACCCATATTAACTCAATTAATCCTCCCAATAACGCTAAGGGGTACAGACTATTATAATCCCCATTTCATGGATGAGGAAACTGAGACTCAGAAAGGGTTTTTTTTTTTTAAGATTTTATTTATTTATTTGAGAGAGAGAGAGATCCAGCACAAGCTCGGGATGGAGGGCTCAGAGACAGAGGGAGAAGCAGGATCCCTGCTCAGCACGGAGCCCGACGACAAGGTGCTCCATCCTAGGACCTGGAGACCAGGACCTGAGCTGAAGGCACACACTTAACTGACTGAGCCACCCAGGCACCGACAGAAAGGTTTTAAATAAGTTTCCCACTCAACACAACTCCATGAACATGAAGGAGATTAAGATTTCAACCCAAGGGGTGCCTGGGTGGCTCAGTCGTTAAGCGTCTCTGCCTTCAGCTCAGGTCATGATCCCAGGGTCCTGGGATTGAGCCCCACATCCAGCCCTGCATCGGGCTCCCTGGTCAGCAGGAAGCCTGCTTCTCCCTCTCCCACTCCCCCTGCTTGTGTTCCCTCTCCCGCTGTCAAATAAATAAATAAAATCTTGAAAAAAAAAAAAAAAAAAGATTTCAACCCAAGCAATCTGGCTCCAGAGTTTAAGCTCTTAACTACTACAAAATTGTAAACTTAAGCGAAATGAATACATTGCTAATAAAATATAATTTACCAAAATAGAATAAAAAAACAGTAGAAAATCTGAAAATCCTATAGCCATTAAATAAAACAGAGAAAACACCAGGCTCAGATTACTTTATTTTTTAGAATTGTTAGAAAAATATATTATGTTTCTGGTCCAGTTTTATATATATATTTCAGAGAATGCCAAAAAAAAAAAAAAAGGAAGGAAAGTCACTCCTTTAATAGTTTAAATTTAGTAGAAATAAGTCTCTCTCTCTCTCTCTCTGTAAAAGTAATCCAAAGGTAGACAGGCCAGAGCTAGGATAGTCATGAGGCTCTCCAAGGACTTGGGCTACTTCCAGCTCAGCTCTCTGCCCTCTCTTAGTGTAGAACTCACCATCATGGTCCAACAGGGTTGCTAGAGCTATAGCCCTCATGTCTGATCGTGGAGGGAGGGATTTAAGAAGAGTGTGTCCATAAAAACACCTCCTTGAGTCACATGCAACACTTTGGCTTACCTTCCATTCTCCAAATGTAGTCACATGGCAAAACCCAGCTGCCAGAGGCTGGGAAATGTGGTCTTGCAGCTGAATATCCATATGCTGAGCTAAAACTCAGGATTCTTGCTACTTAGAAAGAAGGGAAATGGATACTGGGGTCAGCTAGAAATCTCTACCATTTTGTCTAATGAAATTTCTGAGGCTACTATACACTTGATACCGAATCCAAAAAAGGACATTATTAAAAAGAAAAACTACAGGCCAAAATCAATTTCATAAACAGAATTGCAAAAATCCTAAAGGAAAATCCAGCAGTGGGTTTATCTAAGTAATGGTTTTTCCCAGGGTGTTTTACATTTTTAAAATTTATTAATGTGATTCATTACATTAACAGACTAAGAGAGAAATGTGTTCTGCCTGGTATGGAGACATATTTTAAAGCTATAATAACTAAGTTAGTCATATTAGCATAGAAATAAACAAAGAAACCAATGCAAAAAAAATAGCCCAATAACAGGCCCTTTCACGTATGAAAACATAGTAAATGACAGAGCTGGCCCTGCAGATCTCTGAGGAAAGGGCAGACTATTTAAGGAATGGTGTTGGGAAAATTGGTTATCTAATTGGAAAAAAAATAAAATTAGACCCTGATCTTATACCCCTTACAAAAGTCAATTCCAGATGGATTAAGAACTTTACTGTAAAAGTTTAAACATTTTAAAAGATAACATATTGAAATATATTTATGACCTTGAACTAGAGACTTAATAAATAATAAACAAAAAGTATTAATGATTTTTTAAAAGTGATAAATTCACCTACATGAAAATTAAGACTTTAGTTCTGCAAAAGACCATAATGTGAAAATATATGACACAAACGGATAGAAATATTTGCAACATAAGTATAACTGACAAAATATTAGTATTTAATATACAGAAACTCCTAAAAGCCAATAAGACAAACGATTCAAAATAAAAATAGGCAACAGACAGAGATAGTAATTTTACTGAGAAAACAAGCATATCAAATAAGCATATGAGAAGATGCTTAAAGTCCTTACTAAACTGGAAGTACAAATTAATACCACAATGAGATATCATTTTCCAGCCACTAAATGGGCAAAATTAAGACATCTGAAATGCCAAGCACTGGTCAGAATATGCAGAATATGAAGCAATAGGAACTCATATACTAAGCACAGCTTACTGAAGGGAGTATAAACTAGTTCAATCGCTTTGGAAAATAATTTAGCATTATCCTATAAAGCTGAACATTCACGTATACTACAACCCAACATTTCCACTTATAGATATAAACCTCAGAGACTCTCTCTCCCCTGTGGCTTAGGACACATGTACAATAAGTACTTATGTATTTGAGAATGGATGCAGCATCATGTATAGTGAATGTGAATAGACTGCAGTTAGATATAACAGTCTGGACGAATCCCACAAACTCCTGCTAGAGTGAAAAAAGCAAAGACTATGAAAAGCATGCTGTCACTTTTATAAAAGCAAGCAAAGCCAAACTCTCTCTCTTTCTCTCTCTTTCTCATAATCATATATGTGGTAGAATGATTTAAAGCACACTCAGACACGCACCATTTCAGGTAGTGGTTACCTAGAGCAGGGAATGGAAAATAGAGGCACTAGGATACACATACACCTTTAACATTATTGATCTTTGCAGAGGTGGTCATGTTATTTGCTTTACACATTCATTGTATATATTGAGTATCAAATGCTACATGGTAAGAGAATTTAAAGAATATTCAAATTCAGGGAAGTGTTTTTAATATAAGCTAAAGGAATGAAGCAAAATATAGAACTTTGTATATAGTATGCATCTGTTTCATTTTAAAACAGACACATTGGAAACACCTAAACTGAAGAGATTTGGGGCAGCGTCTCTATGTAGTTGAGTGTTATAAGTGTAGAGAGAGCATGGGGGTTGGAAGCATACAGAAAAAAAAAGGTGTTTTTAAACTCATTTGTGATCTACTGAAAAGAGATTATATTAAACCAAATAAATATATTCTTTCTCCCTCTTTCTTTGTCCTCTGAAATAACTGCAGTGGATGTCCTTACTTAGTCATCCAAACCCCACCCCCCTCCGCCCTGTTTGATTTAATTGACCCCCTCCTTTGAGCAGTCTTTCCATTTCAATCAGGGAAACAAAGCTACATCTTCCAAGTGCATTGTATACGTATGGAGACTTTGAGAAAAATCAACAACCCAGTACCAGATGCAAGTCACATAAAAATGTCCCCAAAACACAGGTATGTCCTTTTCCTCCTCCCCATCTTGCTTTAACACTGAGTAACGCTCTCTTTAAACATGTACCACATCTGGACAGATTTCTGCCACCTAACATCTTTCTAATGCATTACCTCAAAACTTTAATTTTGTCTCTATCGGTATGTCTTATTAACACCTGAAAAACATACATTTTATTGGGAAACTGTAGTTTGTTAGGCCTTGAGAGTTTTGTGACAATTTTTTTGCTGTATGTCACCACATCATTGACTCCTTTACAGCATGCTTTGATTACTAGACTTAAGGAAGTCTTGTCTCTTGTATCATATTTACACACAGTAAATTATTTTTTTCCACATGTGCTATATGTCTGAGGTTTTGAAATTTTTAATAAAAAGCATGCCAATATGAATATAAGCAATTGATTTAGTAACACTGGGCTTTTTTTGGTAAGATTTTTTTTTTATTATGTTATGTTAATCACCATATATTACATCATTAGTTTTTGATGTAGTGTTCCACGATTTATTGTTTACGTAAAGCACCCAGTGCTCCATTCAATACATGCCCTCTTTATTTATTTATTTATTTATTTATTTATTTATTTATTTATTTATTTATTTGACAGAGAGAGACACAGCAAGAGAGGGAACACAAGCAGGGGGAGCGGGAGAGGGAGAAACAGGCTTCCCGCCGAGCAGGGAGCCCGATATGGGACTCGATCCCAGGACCCTGGTATCATGACCTGAGCTGAAGGCAGACACTTAAGGACTGAGCCACCCAGGCGCCCCAATATATGCCCTCTTTAATACCCATCACCAGGCTAACCAATTCCCTCACTCCCCTCCCCTCTAAAACCTTCAGTTTGTTTCTCAGAGTCCATAGTCTCTCATGGTTCATCTCCCCCTCCGAGTCCCCCCTTCATTTCTCCCTTCCTACTATCTTTTTTTTTTTTAACACATAATGTATTATATGTTTCAGAGGTACAGGTCTGTGATTCAACAGTCTTACACAATTCACAGCGTTTACTGTAGCACATACACTCCCCAGTGTCTATCACCCAGCCACCCCATCCCTCCCACCCTCCACCACTCCAGCAACCCTTAGTTTGTTTCCTGAGATTAAGAATTCCTCATATAAGTGAGGTCATATGATACATGTCTTCCTCTGATTGACTTATTTCACTTAGCATAATACCCTTTAGTTCCATCCACGTCGTTGCAAATGGCAAGATTTTGTGTGGGTTTTTTGATGGCTACATAATATTCCATTGTGTGTGTGTATGTATGTATGTGTGTATACATATATATATATGTACATATATATATGTATACACACCACATCTTCTTTATCCATTCATCTGTTGATGGACATCTTGGCTCTTTCCATAGTTTGGCTATTGTGGACATTGCTGCTATAAACATAGGGGTGCATGTACCCCTTCAGATCACTACATTTCTATCTTTGAGGTAAATACCCAGTAGTGCAATTGCTGGATCGTATGGTAGCTCTATTTTCAACTTTTTGAGGAAACTCCATACTGTTTTCCAGAGTGGCTGCACCAGCTTGCATTCCCATTTTGGGTAAGATTTTATTTATTCATTCCAGAGAGAGAGAGAGAGCAGGGGAAGGAGCAGAGGGAGACGGACAAGCATACTCCACGCTGAGCGAGGAGCACAACACAGGGCTGATCCCAGGACCCCGAGATCATGACCCGACCCAAAACCAAGAGGTAGATGCTTAATTGACTGAGCCACCCAGGCGCCCCAGTAACATTGGACTTTTCTTAAAGTTCATTTTAAGAGGTTTGAAGTACAGGCGTGTTCACTAGCGAAAGGGGATGAGGGTCCGGATCAAGACCCAAATTCAGTAGGTCAAATGTCAGACAATGAAGAGCAAACAACTGACTTGGCCTATTTCAAGAACTGAGGGGATTTGGAGAGTGAGACCACACACCTCTCATCTCCAGGTTCCATCCCTCTCTGAGCTTGTCCTTCTATCCCTAGTCCTCTGGCCTGTTGTCAGTGTTGTTTACTTATGCTATAAAGAGAGAAATGGGTGTAAGTTTCCTACACTTCACCTAATGAAATTTGCTGGGAGCTTTAGCCACATTACTTGTGGAGTGACTTTTTTTCTTTGTGTTCAGAGTGACTTGATTCTGATTCCTTATGTTGTTTTGTATGGAGCTGCACTTTGTGTTTTAGCAGAACTGTCCTCTATATCCTTTATCATTTTTACTTACTTTTGTTTCCTTTTTAAATTATACATAGGGTTTTGTGTGTCTGTGTGAAATTAAAGCCTTATTAACCTTGTAAAAAAAATAAAAATAAAAAAGACACACCTTATATATGAGTATTTGAGGGCATAAAAAAAGGTTGAATAACACATCAACATATTATGAGTTAATATCTCTGGATATGATTTTTTATTTTTCGTATAAAAGACAAAAGTTTAGGGCGCCTGGGTGGCTCAGTTGGTTAAGCGACTGCCTTCGGCTCAGGTCATGATCCTGGAGTCCGGGATCGAGTCCCGCATCGGGCTCCCTGCTCAGCGGGGAGCCTGCTTCTCCCTCTGACCCTCCCCCCTCTCATGTGCTCTCTCATTCTCTCTCTCTCAAATAAATTAATAAAATCTTTAAAAAAAAAAAAAGACAAAAGTTTAAAACTTTAAAAGGTGAGACATCAAAATATATGTATGACCTTGAAATAAAGATTTATTAGCAAGAAAACAAAAAGGACTAGCCATGTAAGAAGCATGATTTGTTTTCTTTATATTTTATTGTATTCTTCAAATAATTCACAAGGGCCTAAATGTATATTAATTTTAAAATCATAAAACTTTTGAGATTTGGGAGTACCTGGGTGGCTCAGTTGGTTAAGCATCCTGGGATTGAGCCCTGCGTCTGGCTCCACATTCAGCAGGAAGCCTACTTTTCCCTCTACCTCTGTGATCTCTCTCACTCTCTCTCAAATAAATAAATAAAAATCTTTAAAAAATTTTTTTTGAAATTTGGTAGAAATTAAGCCACTTTGTATTAAAAATTCTGCTAATGTTCACACTTTTTAAAAAATATTTACGTATTTATCAGGGAGGGACAGAGAGAGAGGGAGAGGGAGAATCTCAAGCAGATTCCCCGGTGAGCCTAGGGCTCAATCCCACAACTCTGAGATCATGACCCAAGCCAAGATCAAGAGTCAGATAATTAACCAACTGAGCCACCAGGCACCCCCAATGTTACACTTTTACAAAAACTCATTTCAACTCTATTTTTAATGTTCTAGATCTTAAGCTGGGTGGTGAATACAGAAATGTTCATTATATTAATTCTTTACACCTTTCAGTATGTGTGAAATGTTTCATAATACTGTTTTTAGATTGCTATTGAAAAGTAAATATATGATTGCAGTTTTTTGTTTGGGATTATTATTATTATTATTATTATTATTATTATTATTATTATTATTATTATTATTTTAAGTAGGATTCCCGAAAGGGAACAAAGCACTCCTTCTCTGAGTTTTGGCAAACACCAGGAGTGTAAATTTGCAGCTTTGGGAATGAGTAGCTATACAGCCCTACTATTGATTTTTTTCTAGAGAATTCTAAACTTTGTGACTGGTGGTGGATTAAATTGCATCAAGGGATATGAAAGGAATGGGTTTTTTCTGGCTCCAATAAATCTAATTTTATTCTCTGTGCCACAATTTTCTTCTTTTCCAAAATTATCCTTCATAGGACAAATAGCTATTTATAAAATTTCAGTTTATTAAATACATCAAAATTATTAAAACACAATCTTTCTCAAAATCCTTCAGTCTTCATGTACCTGCCTAGAGTTGCAAAAATGCAGTGTTTTTTGTTTGTTTGTTTGTTTTAATTTTATTATGTTATGTTAGTCACCATACATCATTGGTTTTTGATGTGGTGATCCACGATCCACTGTCTTCCTATCACACCCAGTGCTCCATGCAGCAGTGCCCTCCTTAATACCCATCACCGGGCTAACCAATCCCCCTCCCCCCTCCCCTCTAAAACCCTGTTTGTTTCTCAAAGTCCGTAGTCTCTCATGGTTCATCTGCCTCTCCAATTCCCCCCAAAAAATGCAGTGTTTACATTAATCTCTAAACCACTTTCAGCGAATTCCTAAACTGGGGCAAGCCCTCTGAACTGATCATTCAAAGCAACGTGTATAAATGGAGGAATACTGTTTCAATTTCAGATTAAATAAAGCCAGGGACCAGGAAAGCTCCCCCACCATATCCGGGGGGATGGTAATCAAGTTCTAAACTTCAGAAGTGAGAAGCAGATTAAGGTCTGATACGCTTTGCTGATTTTATTTTGCCTCTCCCCGCTTTAATTGGCCTGTCATACAGCAAGGGATTTCTGAGAATCTCAAAGCGGAAGATCAAGCACACAGAAGACCTACCGTCTACCTGGAGCCCTCACCTCTGCTCTACTTCTGCCCGCCGCAGCTGGAGAAACGACCACTCCCGAAATGCCCTGCGGACCTGGGCGGAGCCGTCCCGCCGATTGGGTGGTTCTCAACCCCAGGGCAAGCAGCGATTGGTCAGGCCTGGGGCTAGGGTGGGACTAAGGCAGTTGCGGGAATTGGAGCTGTGACAGGACGACAAACAAGAGCTTGTAAACTCCAGCTGCAGAGCGGAGAGAAGCATGGCTCCGCAGTGTGTCTGCGTGCTGGCTCTGGCGGCTGTGCTGCTGCTAGGTATCTCCACAGTCTCCAGATCGAAGGGCCTGAAGGGCCAGGGGCATCAGCGGGCGCCGCAAATGCCTTCTCAGTTCAGCCCAGGCGAGCGCTTCGCGATGAAGGAAGCGCTGAAAGGTGAGCCTGGTCCCCTTCGCCCAGCTATGCCCAAACATAAGTCCCTGTCCCCTCGGGCCAACCCGTGCCGCCCCACTCCCACCGCAGAGGGTCCATTACTGGAACTGGAGCCCAACCACATTCCCCAGACCAGCCCTAGCCCGAGTGCCAGCACCTCGTGCCCGGGCTCGGGGACGCCACTCTTGCCCCAGACCTGGCTTCTGGGGACTCGGGTGTTCCCTGCCTCTCCCGGAACCTTCTCTAGCTTCCACCATCACCCCTGTTGCCTTGGCCATCACCCAGCCTACCCCCTGCTTTGCCTCAGTATTGCAATAGCTTTTGTTTGTACTTTGAACCTTAGAAAGTTTTCACTTCTGTTAAATCTCTGTGATATCTTAAGACTAAATTATCTTAATCAACAGTGGAGGGAAATTAAATGAGCCTCCCCGGGGACCCCACAGCAAGGAGTGAGCACTGGGTGATAACATCTATCCCTTGTAAGATCCACCCTGTAGGATCCACCCAGCTGCAAAGGACTCCAAAAAGGGGCGTGACATGTTCCAAATTTCCTCTCCTAATTAACAGACCTCTCTCCCCTAGACCTCAAACCAAGGTTAAGAACTCATTTGCCTTCTCAGTCTGCATTTTCCGGGAGAAAAGAGGAAAAGTTCTGTTGAGGGCTAGATCCTCTGGGATAATGAGATCCTCCCCACCACCGGGCTTAGCCCTTTTCCAGTCTTTTCCCTTTCATTAAATAATGGATTAAAAGAAACTGCCTACATAAACATGTGCAGGCAGATGCAGGGACCCAATGCTAGCCCCGGTGATTGAATATAAATTGTACATGTGCCTGAACGATTGGTCTGGAGTCAGTGCAGAGCTTTTCCAAAGCACAGCACAAATAGTGAGTTCTCTGAAAGCCAGCGGGCAGCTGCTCACCCGAGAGTCTTTTCACCCAGAAGAAAGCAAAAGCTTTCTTATTTAAAGAACCCAAAGTAGGGATCTTATAACCACATGGCTATATGGCCTATATCTATTTGTATGGCATATATATATATATATATATATAGCCACATGCCTTGAGGCAAAACATTTCAGTTCAGATTTTGAGTTTATCTCCTATAGATTCATCTTTTTGAACCTTGACTTCCCCATCTATGTGGTGAGCTGTGATGCAGGCTCAATCCTTAGAAAAACTGATGTCAGGGAAGAATGAAGGGGGGGAAATCGGAGGGGAAGACGAACCATGAGAGACGATGGACTCTGAAAAACAAACTGAGGGTTCTAGAGGGGAGGGGGGTGGGGGGGATGGGTTAGCCTGGTGATGGGTATTAAGGAGGGCACGTTCTGCATGCAGCACTGGGTGTTATGCACAAACAATGAATCATGGAACACTACATCAAAAACTAATGATGTAATGTATGGTGATTAACATAACAATAAAAAATTTTAAAAAGATAAACGAAAGAGACCACAAAAAGAAAAAAAACAAAACTGATAACAGAGGTAAGCTTGTCTTGCAGAGGCCCTCCCTTGATAAATGCACTGCCTAGGTGCATTTGTTCTTCCCACTGTGGTTTGGGATATCTAATCAGATATTCTCATAATTTATTGCATTTCCCCTCCCATAGGTGTTTGCATATAGTAATGGATCTCTTTAAAGTGTAAAGCCTTCAGGGCTCAAAGGGATAAACCTAAAAGCAATTCAGGAACTAAGACATCTGGGTAAAGTAGATGAGATTATTTAGGACTGAGGAGTTTGTTTGGAAGCTTCTAAATCCGCCCCTTCCCAGGTATCATGTGCCCAAAAGGCTGACCCTGGCTGAGAGATCAGTGAGACTCTGGATGAGCCAGTCCATAAGGAATAAATCTACTCTCTGCACACAAAGCCTCATTCATGTAGGGACCCAGGATAGTGGGCTTCTCTGGTTCATCGAAGGGATGATGGTTTCATCGGCAGAGTAAGGCTTAGAAGCAATTTATAGCAGCTTCCCACTTAGGGTCAGGGTCCAAAATCTACTCCTGTCCACCTCCTCCCACCCCACCCCCATCTTGGACTTTATTTTCTTTTTTTAACTCTTTTTATTATTATTATAAAAGTTTCAGGTGTACAGCTTTATAATTTGACATCTGTATACAATTGAGAGGTGATCACCACCACAGGTCTAGTTACCCTCCATCACACACGGTTGACCCCCTTCTCTATTAACCACTAGTCTGTCCTCTGTATTTATAAGTTTGTTTTATTTTGTTTATTTGTTTAGCTTCTTTCTTTCTTTCTTTCTTTCTTTCTTTCTTTCTTTCTTTCTTTCTTTCTTTCTTTCTTTCAGATTCCACACAGGAGTAAAATCAAATGCTGTTTGTCTTTCTCTGTCTGACTTTTTGGTTAGCATAATACCCTCTAGGTCCATCTATGCTGTCACAGATGGTGAGGTTTCACTTTTTGTGGCTGAGTAATATTCCATTCTGTATATATATATGTACCATATCTTTTTTTTTTTTCCCAATTAAAAAATGTTTCCTTTATTTCTGGATAGGTAGTACATTCACATAGTTAAAACAAAACCCAAAATAGTGAAAGAGTCTGTGGGGGGGCGGGGCGGGTGTATAGGTCCCACCCTGCCTTGGTGGCCCCATTCCCCACCAACCACCACCATTTTCTCACCCCCACAAATACACAGAGGTAGCTACTTGTATTAGCTTCCTTTGTATCCTTCTGGAGATCTTCTGGGTAAATCCAAGCAACTATGAATATAGCTAATAGACCATTATATTTTTTTTAAAGATTTATTTATTTGTCAGAGAGAGAGAAAGGAGAGAGAGCACAAGCAGAGAGAGCGGCAGGCGGAGGGGGAAGCAGGCTCCCCGCCCAGCAAGGAGCCCAGTGCAGGACTCAATCCTAAGACCCTGGGATCATGACCTGAGCCAAAGGCAGACGCTTAACCACTGAACCACCCAGGCGCCCCACAAATAGACCTTTTTAAAGCCAGCATTAATTCAGCCCTTAACAGCACATTAGGCACAGTTCTGAGCCCTCTACAGTGTTAACTTGGTCCTCACAACAGCCCCAGATGTAGGTCTTAATGCCCAACAGAAAGAAAATAAAACAGGCAGAAAGATTAAGGAGCTTGCTTGAGTGACTGAGCCTGGCAGTTCACAGCAGAGGAAATGCAAATGGCCATATGAAGAGACGCTCAGCTGCCTTGGAGGTCAGGGAACTGAAAATGCAAACACCAACAGCATCTCATTTTTTTATCCACCCACAGGGCAAACTGTGCAAAAGGTGGGTAACTCTCAGCGTGTGGAGGTGTGTTCTGGCACTCACATGCCCTGCTGGTGGGAACATGAATTGCTCCAAACTTTTGGGAAAACAATTTGGCAGAATTTATTGGTGTTCAATGATGTACCATATCTTTATCCATTCATATATTGATGGACACTCCGTTTGTTTTTCTTATACTGGCTATTGTAATAATGCTATCGTGAACATAGGACTTTATTTTAAGAACCATATTAGGCTCAGTCAGTTAAGTGTCTGTCTTCGGCTCAGGTCATGATCCCGGGGTCCTAGGATCGAGCCCCACATTGGGCTCCCTGCGGAGTTGCTTGGAGTCTTCTCCCTCTCCCTCTGCCCCTCCCCCGCTGGCTCTCTCTCTCTCGTCAAATAAATTTTAAAAAAAGAAGAAGAACCATATTAGTCTAAACAAACCTGAAAGACCTGGGCTTAAATCCCAGTTCTGCTGCTTATTTCAGGACAGTCCTGAGCAGCATACTTAACCCCTCTAAACTTGTTTTCCCACCTTCAAATTAGAGAAAATAGCAGTGCCTACCTCATAGGATTGTTCTGCCCTCCACAATAAGATCCTGAATTTGAAAGAACTCTCTGTGCACAGAGGGCTGTGGGAAAACCAATGGTTGTTATCATCTGTAATCTCACATCTCTATACGCCCCTGACAGGTGCCATCCGGATTCCAACAGTATCTTTCAGCCCCGAGAACGTTAATGCAACAGCCCTGGCTGAGTTTGGAGAATACATTCGTACAGGTCAGCCACAAGCTGGCGTTGGGGGGCGGGGGGGCGGGGGGGGTAGAGCATAGCCCTGCAGACACAGTTCTTTTACAAGGAGATGAAGAAGCTTTTGTTACTGACCAGAGGACAGTCAAATTGCTGTGGGCCTATTTTGAGTTTACACACAGTGGGGAGGAATAGAAGCTCCCCAGGAGTCAGAATGGAGGCAGAGTAGAGACTAGATTTATTGGACCTTTGAAAAACTAAAGCACGTAGCTGTTGGGTTGGAGTTTGAACTCTCCCGACCTTTGCCCTAGATATGTAACAGTCAATAAATAAGATAGAATCAAAAGGTAGGATGAGGAAAGGAAATAAAAGGCACAGCATAAGGAATATAGTCAGTGATATTCTAATAGCCATGTATCAGGACAGATGGTAGCTCCGCGTGTGGTGAAGACAGCATCATATATAAACCTGTCAAATCAGTAAGTTGTATACCGAAAACTAAGGGAACATTTGTGTCAACTATACTCAAATTAAAAAAGAAAAAAAAGGTAGGACTAGGAATTCCTTCTTCCCGTGCAAGTTTCCAGAACTATACCCCATGCTCCTCCCAACTACCTCCGTACACACACCTACACACCTATGTACACACTCCACCCACCCAGGTCTTTCCCCAGATTCTTTACTGACCCGTTTCTGAGCTTCGAGGCCATCAGCAACTATGAGCTGCCATATCAGCCCCTCACCCCCACGTGACCCGAAGAAGGGATGGGTCAAGAAGAAGAAGGAGACTTGGGACTCCCTAGTCCTCATATGAAAAGCTCATGGAGAGTAGTGAGGCCCTCTTCCTAAATCAAAGAAAAAACACCCCCTCCAAAGTTGTCAGGGCTGGGAGGAGCTGACCTAGGTACAGCAAGTAGCCCCCTCTCTAACACTATCTGTAACCTGAGTGACCCTGAGAACATCCACACCTGGACGCAGAAGTGTGGCCTTGTGCTAGACAGGGCAATCTTCTCTCCATATGACACACACAGTAGGAATATTATTTTATATTATTTTTCAAGTAAAAAAAGGTCTTTCTCTCTTTCTCTCTTTTTTTTTTTAATATAAGGGTCATGTTTGGTTCCAAGTAATTTGGCTATTGGGGACTACTATATTTAAAATTTAACACACTCCTCATCGGTATAGCCTGGTAGCATATACTAGTGATAACTTATTACAGGTCAGACCAAGCCAGATCTTGATCTATCAGCTGTCACCATGATGGAATCTTGATGTGCCCATTATTACATAGTAGTAGCACATTAAAATATGAGGAAGAGGAATTTTAGAGATTGTCCAGGCAAATCAGGAATCACACTGTCTTTGTTCCAGAAGGCTTCCTGTAGGACGCTGCATGCTTTCAAAAAGGGGTACGGGGGTAAACATTTTCTATTAAATGGTAGGAAAACCAAAGGAAATTGTTAAATCTGGCTTTCTCTCTCCCTGCTTGTCATCCCTTTGTCCCTAGTCTTTCCAACAGTTTTCAAAACCAGCTTTATCCGGCATGAAGTCATAGGAGAGTACAGCCACCTGCTCACTGTCCGAGGCTCAGACCCTAGCTTGCAGCCCTACATGCTAATGGCGCACAGTGACGTGGTGCCCGCCCCTGACGAAGGCTGGGAGGTGCCCCCGTTCTCTGGCTTGGAGCGTGATGGCTTCATCCATGGCCGAGGCACACTGGACAACAAGAACTCTCTGATGGTCTGAAATGCTTTGTTCCATCTGCCCGGGGGCCCTAAAGAGTCACCCAGGATGAGGATCCTCAGCTGACCCCCCGGGAGACGGGAGGTTATGGTAGAAAGAACCTTGGCTCCAGGAGCCCTGGGTTCCAGCCACCACTTGGTCACTGTCCTTTTCTGGGTCTTGATTTCTCAGCTGTGAAACAAGGACTAGAGTAGATGATCTCCAGAGACCCTTTCAGCTCTGCACTGATACATTTATGTTTTTCTCCAGCTGGTAAAGGAGCTAAGCTTCCTCACCTCTCATCCCCCCAGGGCCACTTGAATTTGTTCTCTTTTTTTTTTCTCTCTTTTTTCTTTTTTTTTTTTTTTAAAGATTTTATTTATTTATTTGAGACAGAGAGAATGAGAGACAGAGAGCATGAGAGGGAGGAGGGTCAGAGGGAGAAGCAGACTCCCTGCCGAGCAGGGAGCCCGATGCGGGACTCGATCCTGGGACTCCAGGATCATGACCTGAGCCGAAGGCAGTCGCTTAACCAACTGAGCCACCCAGGTGCCCTGAATTTGTTCTCTTTAAAGAGAGTCTCCAGGGGTGCCTGGGTGACTCAATCATTAAGCATCTGCCTTCGGCTCAGGTCATGATCCCAGGGTCCTGGGATCGAGCCCCGCATCGGGCTCCCTGCTCCGCAGGAAGACTGCTTCTCCCTCTCCCGCTCCCCTGCTTGTGTTCCTGCTCTCGCTGTCTCTCTCTCTGTCAAATAAATAAATAAATTCTTTAAAAAAAAAAAATAAAGAGAGTGTCCGATGCTAGCCCCACCAGCCCTAATGCAGGCAGCTGACTGTCACTGATGCCCTGATTCTCCCTCTTCCCTTCTGCTTCTTCCCCCAGGCAATCCTGCAGGCCCTGGAGCTCCTGCTGAACAGAAACTACATCCCCCGAAGATCTTTCTTTATTGCTCTGGGCCATGATGAAGAGGTAGAGCCTCCTCCCCCTATAAACCATCTCTAGGACCTCTGTTTGGGGGCGCGGGGGGGAGTTTCACTCTAGCCCAATTTGCTCCCCAGCTGCAGGGTCTCCAGAATATGGTGTGGGAGGTTGCCAACTCTTGGGTATCTATGTGCCAGAACTATCTAAGGCCCTGGACCAAAATGCAGATTCCCGGACCCTGTGCCATAGATCTGAATTTGTTTTTAAAAGGTTTTATTTTTTAGAGCAGTTTTAGGTTCACAGCAAAATTGAGAAGGTGTAGAGACTTCCCTTACACCCACACCACACATGCACAACCTTCCCCATTATCAGCATCCCCAGCAGGGGGGTATTTGTTATAACTGATGAACCTACATTGATACATCATAATTACCCAAAGCCCTAGTTTACATTAGGGTTTACTCTTGGCATCCATTCTATGGGCTTGGTCAATTGTATAGTGACAGGGGTCCAACATTATAGTTTCACACAGTAGTTTCACTGCCCTAAAAGTCCTCTGTGCTCCACCTATTCATCCCTCTCTCCCTCCCCCAACCCCTGGAAACCATGGATTCTTTTTTTACTGTCTCCATAGTTTTGCCTTTTCCAGAATATCATATAGTTGGACTCATCCACTATATAGCCTTTTCAGATCGGCTTCTTTCATTTAGTGATAGGCATAGATCTGAATTTTTTAACAAACTCCCTGGTCATATCTGAAGCAGGTAGGTGTTGCATCAATGACACTTTGAGAAATATGGGTGTGATGGAAAGAGAACCAACAGGGAGCAAGGAATCAGTGTTTTATTTCCAGTGATGTCACCTACTTTGACCCTGGGCCAGTCACTTCATTCCATGGGTCCCAGTCTCTTCATCTGTAAAATGAGGGTGGTTTGGCTCTCCAGCTGTGACATTCCAGGGTCCTGTGAAGCAGGATTGTCTAGGCCCCTTGCCCTCCCCCTCCACCCCCACCCCCCCCAGGAAGGAGGCTGAGCAGGGAGGTTCTGGAGCCCCCAGCTATGTTGAATGGGTCTCCGTTCGCTATTGGAGGTCTGGCTAAGAAGGACTGTGGCCATGGGTTTAATGTCTGCAGGTGTCAGGGCAGAATGGGGCTCAGAAGATCTCAGCCCTGCTACAGGCAAGGGATATCAAGCTAGCCTTCATTGTGGACGAGGGTAACTTCATCTTGGATGGTTTCATTCCCCACCTCAAGAAGCCCTTTGCCATGTGAGTAAAGTACCCCACCCCCTACCTTGGAAGGTGTTCTCACCCCATGTCAGATGACCCCAGCGTGGTGTCTGTAAGCCATACTGAGGCAACTCTTTATTTTATTCCCCTGGCCCTGAATGTCAACCAGGTTTGGGCTCCCCTTTCCCTTTCTCCTCTAGTGTCAATTTTTTTTAAGCAGCATGAAGCCAATCTCCTAGACAACCAGACCACTGTGCAGGCAGACCTCTGGGCCCTTGGGACAATTCAAGGTGGGAGGAAGTCAGGAGGGCCCTCTCTGATCCTCTCCTACAGGATTGCAGTCTCAGAGAAGGGTTCGATTAACCTCAGGCTGAAAGTAAACATGACTCCAGGCCACTCCTCAGCTCCCCCAAAGGAGACAAGCATCGGCATCCTCGCAGCCGCCGTCAGCCGGTAAGCAACACGGGCCCCTCTCCCTTGCCAGACTCGGGATGGAAGACCTGGTACTTTCCCACTTTGAGTTTGAAGGGGCTAAGCTTCCTGCCCTGAAGCTGAGCTGAGAAGCCACGATGGAGGCCGCGGGGAAGACAGAGCCACCAGTACCCAGGCAGGGATTAGAGGTCAGAGAAGGATCTACCCTTGTTGCAAGCAAGAGCTGACCCATGAAAGCTAGGTGAGGACATAAGGGCTGCAGGCTGTGGGTGAGCACAGAAGGGTCTGTCACAGCAAAGCTTCCCTCCAGCTGGCTTTTCTTAGCAAAGTGGGAAGAAGTATATTAATTCAGTTAAAGACGTAACTGATTACCAATGCTTAAGGCTTTGTGCCAGGGGTCGGCATACAGCAGTGGAAAGAAACAGACAGTCCCTTTCCTCAAGGAACTCACAGTTAGCCACAGAGACTGATAATTCTGCTACAGTGTGGTAAGTGACATGAGAGTCGGGGTACCTGCTTGGACTTGGTAGACAGGGACAGCTTCTGCTGATGGACTAGAGGTGGTCCCGCTTGTGCGTTGAGGTCTCCAAACAGGTGGATCGGTGGAGGTGATAGAAGTTGAATAGGACACCTCCTGGCCAGACCTGTTGAAAAATTCTGTCTCCCTCCTTCTTCCCTTCAGATCGCTGATCTTTAATGGGGGTTGGGGAAGTCTTGAGAACTCCATTTCTCTTCCAGCCTGGAACAGACACCAATGCCGAACATGTTTGGAAGCGGCCCATTGAAAATGACGTTGCAGGAACTGGCACATGAGGTGGGAAAAGGCATCTCCCGTACTGGTCGTCTATGGCAGAGGAAGAAAGGGTGGCAGAAAAGTAGCTTCCAGAGTAGTAGAGAGGCCCAGTGCTGACCAGTGCTGTGCACATGCTCACCTATTTTCAGCCAGAGGCTGAGCCGAGGCGCAAGGATCTGACTTCTTCCCAGGGGTGTTGGTGCTTCTCTGAGACCCTAAGACCTGACACACCCAGGCACTCTTTGGGAGCTGGTTCCCACTCATCCTCACTCGAGGCTACCACTGAGGGCCCTCAAGGCAGATCTAAAGCAGGGAGAGACCCAGGCCTCGGTTATAGTGACCCTGTTATGCTGACCCCTCTGAAATCCTGCTGATCTCATTCTTTCCCTTTCAGTTCTCCTTCCCTGCCAATATTATCTTGAGCAACCTGTGGCTATTTGGGCCGCTTGTAAGCAGGTAAAGTTTTACCTTTCCTTCTTCTCATCCTCCAACCCAAACCTACCCAGTCCCCTCTCCTTGACTTAACTGGGCCTGACTAATCATCCCTTTGCCACCAGATGCTACATCTAATTCATATAGAGGATGTCCCTCCTAGTCTTAAAGATCTCCAAGATTCAGGAAAGTGGGTGATCTTCCAACCCGTTCTTTCTCCACGTTGGACAGTTCTTCCTAATGTCTGACCTTCATCCTTTTGCTTTAGGTTAATGGAGAGGAATTACATAACCAATGCGCTGGTCAGGACCACCACGGCACTCACCATGTTCAATGCAGGAGTCAAGGTAACATCTCCTGGATCTCCTCTACACCTTTTCCTCACTGTCCACCCACCTCTCCATCCTTTGGCTTTATCTCCCGGCCCCTTCTTCCTTCTCTGAATTCAATTTGAATAATAGGAAGGCCCAGTGCTGAACTGTTCAGTGATACCAGATGGGTAATCCTCAAGAGCAATTGTTCTAACTGAGGTCTACAAACCCTCTGAAACTGCTGGTCAGATTTTGTATATGTGTATTTTAGGAGGTGTCCATGGCCCCTCTCAGTTTTCTTGGGTCTGTACCCCTTCAAAAAAAACAACCCTGATACTGGTATGAAGGGGAGTTATTTGGGAGTTAATTTTTCTGAACAATACTCATTCAACATGTTAAATATTTACCTAGCATTTGGTCAGGTAGACTAAAGGTTCTAACTTTTCTATCATCAAGGATCTTTTGGTTATTCTTCACCATACTTTGGAAGATTGATCCACCTAACAGATTTAATGAATGATTAATGTATTTTCCCCTCGTGCTACCCTGAGTCAAAAGAGAGAAACTCGCCCACCATTTATAAAGTCTATAATAACATTTGTGATATATACAACACCTAAAGGCATATATTAGTCATTTCCCAAAACACATTAAATACTGGGTAATCTGAACAGACATCAATTCTATATGAAGTTCACTTGTAGAAATAAATTTCGAGTGAATTATTACTTTGATAGATTTTTCTTCTCCAAGAACTACTTTTTGGCAAATTGGTCTACTTCCAGTTGGATTGGCCATGAAGGGGCATCTCTGTTTAAAGGAACAAGCCACAGCCACCCTGGGTAGCCTGGACCTAGGCCTTTCTGAAATCTTGAGAGAAGTGAGACTGGTCCAGTGACTACCAGTACCACCAGCACTACTTTAGGGAGCGCCATGCACCTAGCTTACTGGGTGGCCTTGTGGAGCTCTGGTCACTTGGAGCGCAGGTTGAGTACAATGAATGGCACCTCAGTTAACCCCAGCATCACTGACAGGAGTGTCCAGTATGTCCGCCGGGCCCAAGCTGTCTTCACCAGCTGCCTAGAATGTTCCCCGAAATAAGAATACCGTGTCCTTGCATGTGAATGCCGTTTTATCTGTCCAGAATACTGTCACATTTGTCACTCCACTTGATCCTGCTCACAGCCCTCCTGGTACCATCACCCCAATTGCCAGTCGGGAAACAGAGGCACAAACAGGTTATAATTATGCAAAATCCCACAGCTAATTTGTAACAGCCCAGCCCTCCTGCCCCTGCTCTGGTGCTTTTTTGCACCATACCAGCTCAAAGAAAGAGTCAGAGTCAGGGAGTCTGTTCTCTCACGGCCTCTAAGGAAAAAATCCACTCAGAGCCTAACTCTTGTCTCCAGTTAGTCTTGGGTTCTTCCTGGGCGGGCAGAGAATGGAGTCAAATTTTGCAATTAGATGTGGGAAATCACCATCCTCGCCCCCTTCGGGGATCAAGCACAGCGTGATGGGGGCCTGCAGTGGCTCAGGGTGCCCTGTCCTGAGTGAGCACTAATGGCGGCAGGGATGGCCTGGGCGCCCCGGGAAGAGAGCGCACGCGGAAGACCGCCCAGGACGCTGCATGGGGTCAGGAGAGAGAGGTCTGCGTGGTCCCGGAGAAATCAGTCTCGCTCTGAGCAGCTCTCTGTGACCCCGTCCACGACCAAGAAGCATGGAAGTCTGGCCTAGTGTAGAGACACCTCTCTAGCTCTGAACATAACCACCTGTCAAGGGCCGCAGGAAGACAAGGGGCCCACCGAAAATGGAGCCCTGCGCCTTTCAATCAAATCGGCTTCCTCTTTCTCTGCTGGTGGTCGTTGGCCTTACCTGGGGCGGGGAGCACATGTGGCTCAGGCCAGGGTTTGTGGTTCTCTCTCCAGGTGAATGTCATCCCCCCGGTGGCCCAGGCCATAATCAACATCCGGATTCACCCTGTGCAGACTGTCCAGGAGGTGCGTGACTTCCGTTCCCAGCCACGGGTTCACAATCGGGGATGTGTGATGCTCAGGATCTGGGTGTAGTTGCCATCCCAGGGCTGGCCAGCCACCATTTTTCAACCAACATTGGTTGGTTCATTCAACAGCATTTGTTCAACCTTCTTCGGAGGTTTCCAGGAAGCTGGCTAGGATAGGAGACTTCTGGTTCATGGGAACTTTGAGTCTGATAAATGATAATATTAGTAGCAGACACATCCCACAGGCTCGCTTGATGTGTGGCACTGTTCTAAGGTATATGCATGCTCGTTTAATGCCCACGACGGCCCTATGATCATCCTTATTTAACAGGGAAACTGAGGCACAGATCAAAAAAGCAGGTAAGTGACATGCCCAAGATGACACATCTAACAGTCTAGCTCCAGAACCACCACACCCTCAGACCACGATCAAAATGATTCAGGATGAACAAACTGCCGAAGGACCAGTGCAGAGAAGGGGACTGTCACTGCCTTTGAGGATCCAGAAGTGCTTTCTGACCACTAGAAATTTGAGCTGTGATGTAAAGGACAAACAGGACTTTGCTAGAAACCAGGCATTCAGAGTCAGGCTAAAGTAAAGTAAGGCTAAAGAGGAGGACAGACCAGGCGGAAGTGGCAGGCAGTGAAAATGGAGTTGGAGCATGGGGCTCAGGGCCTTGCGTGCCGTGGACAGAGGGAACCGTGAGAGGTCTTCGAACGGGGTGGTGATGTCCTCAGATGTGCTTCTGGGGAGATGGTGCTGGTGGCAATGCAGAGGAGGTGCCAGCGTAGGAAGAGACAGTTGGGAAGCTGTGATAGCCTCTCAGGCAGCAGACCGAGCAGAGGTGATGGGGTGGAGAAGGCACGTGCCAGGGTAGGAGACATGGGTTCAGCAGAATGTCGTGTGTCATGGGTAAGGGGAGACAGAAAGGCGGGGGACAGCTCCAAGGGTTTTAACCTGCATAGTTGGCCAGGTGCTGAAGCCTTTAACCAAGATGAAGAGTTCAGGAAGTAGAGCACGTTCATAGAGAAGTATAATGGTTGAGAAGTTTGAGACGCTTATACATTATAAATAGGCAATTATAAATACCTCGGGTCTGGAGAGAGAATGAACTAGAGATACAGGCTGGAGTGTTATTAACATAAATGAAACCTCTAGAGTCAATAAAATCCCACAGGAAGGATGTATAAAATTAGAAGTAAAGAGGATCGTGGACAGCCTGGCAGTGGCCTGCTACAAACATCAATTTTAAAAATGATTAAAATCAGTGCGTAATTGCAAGCTGTGATGACAGAGAGGGACCAGGTGCTAGTGGAGGACATAACAGGGAACCAGACCTCGTGTAGGGTCAGGCAAGACTTCCCCGGGGAAGTGACATGTGAGCCGAAAGATACATGCTTGAGTAGCCATTGTGCAGAATGTTTGGCATCTGCAGGAAAGGCTAGCTTATTTAAACAGCAGGTTGAGCTAAAAAAGAGTTCAAAAGGCAAATCTAATCCTTCAAAAAATGATCTCAAGAGGCAACCCAACAACTATGGAATGACTAGTACATTCCAGAATTAAGCAGGGTTAAGGGCAGGTGGTGTTCCCTGAGTGTCTGGTGCAGATCCTCAAGGGTCAGCCACACTTAGACTTCTGTGGTCCTTTCTCCCTAAGTTCTTCACCCTGGAGGGTTTTGTTTCTCCTCACACAAGGTGGGAGGCACACCCCTCACTGCAGGGGGGCGGGGGGATGGATTGATGGCCAGCCCAGCGTCACCCAGCATTCGGGGGAAGCTGGGACCAGTGTGAGTCCTGGGCTCTGCTGCTTTTCATCGAGTGCCAACCTTTGTCCTCTCCCTGGAGGATCACGGGGCCAGGAAATCACTGAATTCCCCCCATTGAACTTCTTTCTACCAGTTTTTTTCCAGTCTCATTCCAACTCCATGCCCTTTCCAAGGGCTGTTTTCCACCAGCTGGGGCTTTCATCTCCCCAGCTTCTGGCACTCTTCCCTCCTCTCTGGTCCCCCACCAGAGTGGCCTTCCTTCCCAGTCTACTCATGAAATCCCTGGGCCCATCCCGCCTGCCTGCCCAGTGAGGAATGGAAAGCCTCCAGCATCTGAAAGCCCTCAGCACCCTTTTGTTCTGGTCCCTCCCTTCTCCCTGTGCCCCCTTTCCAAGCATCGGGTCCCATCCTCAGACACTGCTGGTCTGAAGGCCAAGGGTACAGGGCCTTGGGCTTGATCCAGCAGGAGCATGAACAGTTCCCAGAACCCTCTTCCTCCATCTCTAACTGGTGTCTCCCATGTCGTGGGTGTAGAGAAGTCTGCAGCACCTTTGTGTGAGGAACAGTCTTCAGAAATGTCATAGGCTACCCTGTAGAAGGTTTGTCCTGAATGGGCCTCAAAGAGTAAAAATAAGATCACTGGGAGATGTTTCAGGAAGCCCCCACTTGAAGGAGAGTTGGGGAATATGGCACCTTGGATGGTAATGAGCTTCTCAAGGGGTGAATGATGGCCACCTCTCTAGAGTGAGGTACAGAAGATTCCTTCCTTTCTTCATTCATTGCTTCACCAAGTGTTTACTAAGTGGCTACTATGGGCTAGACATTCTTCTAAGCACTTGGGAGAATGGTGAGCCAGACAGCAAAGATTCCCATCCTGATGGCACTGATGTTCTAGTGGGGAAGGGACAGCAATAAGCAAGTGATCAAATACATGACCAAGTTGATTTTTTAAGAGGCAAGTACCATAAAGAAAATCATAGGATGGGGGCGCCTGGGTGGCTCAGTTGTTGAGCGTCTGCCTTCAGCTCAGGTCATGATCCCAGGGTCCTGGGATCCAGCCCCGCATCGGGCTCCCTGCTCAGGGGGGAGCCTGCTTCTCCCTCTCCCACTCCCCCTGCTTGTGTTCCACTCTTGCTGTGTCTCTGTCAAATAAATAAATAAAATCTTTAAAAAAAAAAAAAAAGAAAGAAAATCATAGGATGTTGTGTCACAAAGTGACTGTGGGATGGGGGTTGGAACAGAGAGTCAGTCCTCTGAGGTGACATTTACCCTGGGACCTGACATAGAACAGAGACCTAGAACAGGAGCAGCCTCCAGGCAGCAAGGACACAGGCCCCTAATTTCAACAGAGATGAAATGTCACTGACCCGCCTCGTATATACTGTATCCCATGGAGGATATAAAGTATGTAAAATAAAAAAGGGAGAGGGGTGAGATGCTACAGGAAGCCATATCTCAGTTCCTTCTAAAGAAAACATTCATAACCCAGTTGTTCAAAGGCAGAATGGATGATAACACATGATGGTGAGCCTTCCACCACGGAAGCATTCGAGCACAGGCTGGATGACAGTCTGTCGTGGGTGTTATCCCCCCTCTCCCCCAGAGAGGCCTTGCCCTAAAATGGGATGGAGGCTGGACTTGCTAACTCTAACTCTAAAGTCCTTACCAGTGTTTTTGGTATCCCTTGTCCTTGCCTTCAACAAAATGTATCATTCACTCCAGGGAAAACATATCTACACATAAAGCAGAGGGAAAACATCACATTATGAGAATGCGCTGTAAGGGCTGTAGAAACTCAGAGCAATGAGAGACTGATGTGCGCTAAAGTAACCTTTGAGGTCCCTCTTACCGTTCGTTCACGAGTCCCTCCCCCTCACCTGTATGGGGGGGGCATTATCTCAAGAGTACCCCTTTTCATGACAGTGTCCCCTAGAAGCATGCTAGGAGCTGAGTCTGGAAAGGAATGAGGGTCCTATTTCTGGCTTAGAAACCACCATTGAGCCAAACCAAATTCCCTTGGGTTAGTTGGGGGTGGGGGTGGACAACTCACTTATCAGAGCTTATTTTCACTCCAGCACTTCTGTCCTAAATCCTTTAACACATGAATTAGTGCATAGTCTTGATGTACCTTCAACCAACTGGGAGGTTCCCAGTCATCCCTTATAAGGTGGGTTGGGACTATGCCTGCTGACCCCTGTCCCAAATTACTTGAACATTCCTGCCTCCAGAAACTGAAGAGGGCACACAGATGGGACCCCACCCTCCATGAGAGGCCACAAGAGCTCAGATTTCCCACTAACTCTTAGGTCCTGATGCAAGAGGAGGGGCTACCTTATTTCTAATAGGACCAGGAACATAAAAGGCATGCAATGGATGCTGGATACAAGAAATCTAAAAGATAAAGGGGCGCCTGGGTGGCTCAGTCATTAAGCATCAGCCTTTGGCTCAGGTCATGATCCCAGGGTCCTGGGATCAAGCCCCGCTTCGGTCTCCCTGCTCCATGGGGAAGCCTGCTTCTCCCTCTCCCACTCCCCCTGCTTGTGTTCCCTCTCTCGCTTTGTCTCTCTCTGTCAAAATAAATAAATAAAATCTTAAAAAAAAGAAAAAAGAAATTTAAAAGATATGAACCAATAAAAATAGAGGGAGTTGGCTCATGAAGTAACTTGGTCCAGGATTATACAGTTAGTGTCGCTGGGCTGGGTATCTGAACCTGGTCTTTGACTTCACAAGGATGTGCCTCCAAAGCACATACAGGCTGAGGTGGTGTAGAGCACGGCCCGAAAGGGGACAGTGTTCATTAAGATGGATTCCTTAGTGGTGTGGATTTTGAGCCAGAATTTGAAGGAAGGACATGAAATGGATGGAGAAGACACAGTGAGCAGGAGAGGGGCATGCACACAAAGCCTCAGCTATGGGACACCCCTCTAGGGCAGAGGCAGTTCCAAAGCAACTGCTGATCAGATGGGTCGAGACTGGTGGGGAGGGCTGGGGGGCCCCCCTAAGCCAGCCTCCTGGTCCATTCCCACATGTCTCCATGCGACCTGATCGTCAGGGTCTGGTCTACGTCCTGCCTGGGACCAGGACTTGTGCTGGATTCAGCTCTAGTTGTTTCAGACTGAATTTTCTAGGAGTTTCCTCAGGTTCCTTCCTGAGGAAAGGAGGCAAAGAGAAAACTTGAATACCAGTCCCCCAACTCCTGACTTTTTGTCTGTGTTGAGCTCATCTTCCTGGCTCCACGGCAGTTGGTTACAAACAGGAAGCAGGGATGCCCAGAGAGGAGGAAGAAAAGTGTGTGACCCTTTCCTCAACTGTCTGACACTGCCAGGTTGAAGTGAGGTCATCACATCTGTCACCCTGCCTCAAGATGGTCGTGTTCCCCTTTCTGCTGTGTCTTCTACATTCCACCCGGCCCATGACTCACAGCCTGAGAGGAAGGACACATGATTTCCTGATTTTCCAATTCCCTGCCTGCCTCGTGGCTGTAAGGCAAGCCTCCTGAACATTTAACTTCAGTCTACCGTGCTGTAGATTGCTTACCAGGAAAACCCAACTCTTCCATCTCCTACAGCCAGTCGGCTGAAATTGAGGTCCCAGTGCAAAAAATGAGCTCCCCTGTAAACTCCAAGGCGCTGCCTTGCTGGAGAGGAATCAGGGCTATTTCAATTCCTATGGTACTTGGATAGCAGATAGTAAGAACTCAAACTCCCTCTGTTTGCTCCCTCAAGGTCCTAGACCTCGTCAAGAACATTGTGGCTGACAACCGGGTCCAATTCCACGTGTTGACTGCCTTTGACCCCCTCCCTGTCAGCCCCTCCGATCATCAGGCCTTGGGCTACCAGCTGCTCCGCCAGACCATACAGTCCATCTTCCCGGAAGTCAGCACTGTTGTCCCAGGTAATGACTTCATCAGCTGTGGCTGGAGGTAGGTGGGGGCTAGAACTATTTCCTCTCTAATGTCTCCTGCCCCACCTCCACCCCAGCTGTTCAGCCTGGAAACATCTGGCTGCTTCCCCTCGTGATGAGACTAGAACTGTATTTTCCCCTCAGAGTGGAAGTCAAAAAGCAAACAGGAAAAGAGCAGAAACAATAAATTAGGTCAGTCCTGCCTGGGTCCTAGCTTAACCTAGGCCAGCCTCTCTGGCATGGAGGAAAGGATCAGCCCAGCCCAGACCCCCCCACCACACACACAAACACACACTCCTCTGGAGGAGCCACAGGAGAGGCCAAGTTTCTCCAAGGCTGGTTCTGATCCATCCTAGGATAACAGCTCAGCAACAGAGCTCAGAAATGCCTCCCTGCCTATACCATTGGCATGAACCCCCTTCCTCTCTCCCAGCCCAGACCAGTCCCAGCAGCAGTGCCTCTGTGCCCCTTCCCTAGTCTTCCAGCCTACCTTCCAAACCTATGCTGGGGAGACAGTGGTTCTCCAATTTAAGAGTGGAAGGGGATTACCTAGGGAACTTATTAAAATGCAGATTACCTGGACCCACTCCCAAAGACTCAGGCTAACCAAATCTGGAGAGGACCCCGGAATCTGCCTTTTTAACAAATCCCCGAGGGGATTCTGAGACCAGTTGATGGCTGACCACAGTTTGAGGATCTCTGGTCCATGATGTGAGGAGGAGATGCTCTAATTCTAAGACCAGGTTTTTCAAAATCTAGGTTTAATCATGGATTCCCTCATTTGCTTTTTTTTTTTAAGATTTTGTTTATTTATTTGAGAGAGAGAGTGAGAGCAAGAGCAAGCGGGAGGAGAGAGAGGGACAAGCAGACTCTGTGCTGAGCATGGAGCCTGAGGTGGGGCTTGATCTCAGGACCCTGAGATCATGACCTGAACCAAAAGCAGGAGTCGAGAGTTGGACACTTAACTGGCTGAGCCACCCAGGTGCCCCGGATTCCCTCATTTTCTAAGCGCATACTTCGGACCCACCTCTGTGCTAGGAATGGGCCCTTAAGGAGCATACAGTGATGTTCTGTATCCACAAACTCAGGTGTGAAACGGGCAGCCTTGTTTTTTAATCAACTTAAATCTGGCTGTAACTCCTCAGGAAATTCAACCTCAGGAACTGTTGAGGCCTCCAAGCACCCCCACCACCACCCTCATTTTGAATCAGGCCCTCGAGGTCTTTGGTAGCAACATAGCATGGGAGTCCCTTGGCCAGTGGTCATCGGTCCTTGCAGTTACCTTGGACATCCATGGCCTAGCTAGAAAGTCACTTCAGGTTGGAGATTTCCTCTGATTTCCTGGCCTGTTTGACTCTGGACCTAAGACACCAACTCCCTGAGCATACCAGGCAGCCGTCCCCTCTGAGGTCTGCCACCTCCTCAAACTCCTGCCACAGAGCAAGGGCTGGGTCTCCACTATCCTGACCCTCTTAGTCCCCGATTCTTCTTTCTTGGCCCTCAAAGACTCCCTGAGCTACCCTCTCCCTTCTGGGGCAACCACCATAATCCCATTAACAAGGTTAGGCCTTTACAGAAAAAAGATAGGCAGACATCAACTGGTAGAAATCCCCAAAGCAAGGAGTTTGAAGGGCCTAGTTACCCATTTGAAACCAGGAGTGGAAAATGGAACAAAACACAAATTAACATCTCAGATCATCCCATCATTCTTTAATTGGTGCTTCAGAGGGTCTTTTCTCAGAGAACACTCCCACTGGGGACAAGTCCCAGCCCTAGCTGGAGCGTGGGGTGAGCTGCTACTACCTTCAAGGGAGCAAGACACTGAGACTATCCTGGGACTTTCTTAACCTGAAGTTTGACTCTTGGAAGACAAAGTCATCCTTCAGAGGATGAAAATAACGGGAAATTATGTTCTACTTTAAGAGGACTGCATTTTATAGCAGTAAAGCTCTCTGGAGGGTATTCATTTCTGAGCTAGGGTGATATAAGGAGAGCTAAAGCAATAAAGAACTGATATCTAGATTTCTGGAGTGCTCAGTTTCTGAAATAGCCCAGCTAAGGGTATAAAATGAAGGTATTGGCCCCCCTGGTCATCATGAAGAGAGGACACTTCAGTCTGGACCATTCAAGGGATAACTCACTAATGTCCTGGGGAGGAGATTCCATGCTTCTGGTTGAAATTATGTTTTAGTAAGGTTTTGAGAATGGGTAGCTTGAAGGACAAAAATTGGTAGCTGTAGTCTCCCAAGAGGGCCCAGGTGACATTCTTATTGACCCAGAGGTCCTAACTTTCCAGTCAGCCCACCTCCCACCACTACCTTGGCTTGGTGGCTCCCATAAAGCCCCAATCCTCTTGATTTTCCCTGTCTAGGCATTTGTATTGGCAACACAGACAGCAGACATTATACAAACCTCACCACCAGCATCTACCGGTTCAACCCTCTCTACCTGCATCCTCAGAGCTTCCGTAGGTGAGTGAGTGGAACAGATTTGAACAGCAAGGGTGAAGGAGGAGATACATCTGACCCATCCCCACCCCATTCTCCTGCCAGTCCACAGAATGCGGGAAAGCCAAGGTTTGCACAAACTAAAATGAAGACATTATTGAGCCCAACTGGCCAACTTTCCTCATTGTCTTAGAGTCTTGCCACTCCCCAGAATGTATGGGAATTGGCCACTACTTTTCTGGGATGGAGATAATCAAATGATTGGAAAGAACCTGGTAGAAGTAGGACCCTTGGGTGTGACCCCCCCCCTTTGGAAGAGTACTTACCCTCTGGACTTCATTTTCTCCCCAAAAAGGGAGACTCTAGACTTCTCAATTACTACTCAGTGAAGTCCAGACCTCTATGTGGTCAAAGGTGGACACATGCTTTGAATTCTCAGAAGAAAACACACTATAGGAATCTAAGACATGATCACCAATTTTAACTACTATGTGTGAATTACTACTTTGTGGGTGGGTTCTTCAGCAAACTTTTAGCCCTGGGGTGTGTGTGAGGTGGGGGGTATTGCATTCCATTTATCTTTCTGTTCCTTATCATACCCAGACCTGATTTCCCCACCAAAAGTCAGTAGCCAAGAGAATGAAAACATTTGAATATGAGCATAAGCACATGCTTCATGGGTTTTGTTTGTTAACTGGGGCAGCAGGTTGCTACTCTCTATTTCCTCTATCTTTGTGGTTACGTGTATGGTTCGGTTGTGTGTTGCGTTGTGTGGAGGCAGATCGTGGGCACAAGATCTGATAAGAAGTTCCCAGGTAAAGTACAGGCCCCACAGGGACCCTGGGCAGTCTCTCTCCTTTTGTGCCCCTAGTAATGTGGGGGCCGGGGGGGACTCTGGCCTAAGAGAAAGAGAATTCAGAAGATAATTTCCCCTGAGAGGAGAAATTATCACATAAGATTCCTGAACAGGAAATGACTCTGAACTCCCCAGGATTTTATTATTATTATTATTATTATTATTATTATTATTATTATTATTATTATTATTATTATTATATTCCCCGCACTGTTCTCTGCCATGGGGCTGGACCCTGGAGAGACGACCTCCGTGTCATATGAAACCTCATTTCTTACCCCTGGAGGGTCAAAGGCTTCAGGGGACGTGGGATGGGGGGTGCTCTGTAATACCACTTCCGCTACAGCAGTTGGCTCTCTCCTCTCTTCCCCAAAATCTCTCTCACTCAGCATCCACGGAATCAATGAGAAAATCTCAGTCCCAGCCTACGAGACCCAGGTGAAATTCATCTTTGAGTTTATCCAGAACGCTGACGCAGACCAGAAGCCAGCGCCTCATCAGCACGAACTGTGAGGTCGAGGAGCCAGCTGGATTAGGGGTGCCTGACCCCAGCCATGATTAACCCAACGGGGAAAGCTCATGTTGATGAAACTTTGGGTCAAAACCACTTGGTGATCCATCACCCACCAGCCTTACTCACTCCTGAAGTCACCAAAGATCAAGGCCAAGGGGTAGGGCAGGGCCGGCAGGAACCTGGCTTCTTCCTCCAAGCAACTGCATCCCTCAGCCGACCAGCATTTACTGCCTTCTTGTCCCGATCTCAGAAGTTACCAGGCTTGTTGGTCTTACACTGGTTATTTAACTGCTCCTTTGTAAAGACCTGACTTGACAAATGCAGATTTGGAAAACCTCAACCAGGTTTTACCTTCTAGAGGCGTGTAATTTCGGGCATGCTCGCCAGGCTGCCTTCTCCATCACTGATATATTTCTTTTTGCTGTAATTTCCTTTCTTGTCCTCCCCCTTGCCTTGGATTTTTTAGCTGGCCCTTCATCTCTCCTCTCCTGCCCCTGCATCCCTCCCCCTGCATCCCTCTAATTTATTCTACATCTGGAGCAGAACTTAGTCAAACTGTGATACTACCGTAATTACCACAACAACCGGGTCAAATAAAGTGAGCCATGTAGCATCAAGCAGTCACTGAGAGGTGAAACTGAGGCAGGGGACTTTGCAGGCACCCCAAACCTCCTGGTTCTGGAGGCTGGAGCCTAGAGAAGAAAGCCTCTGCCCTTGGGCTCCTCCCAAGGGCTCCCTGGGCTTTGCTCCCTCCTCCCTCCCCTGTCCTGTCCCTGCCACCCTGCTGCTGCTGTCCCACCCCAGGAGGCACTAATCTGTGGAAACATTTCCCTGGCACATCCTATAGGCTGAGCTCCCAAGAGAAGCGCACTCATGATCCTGCCTTGCAGTGAGGCCCAGGACCAGCAGGGCTCTGGCATCAAGTCCTGGTTCTGACCTCTCAAAACGAAGTGGCGGGTATGGGGTGGGGGAGCAAGGAGGAGCCTGACTTGAGGGGCTCTGCCCCAGGGGGTGGGCAGAGGAGGGGCAAGCTACTCTGCCTTAGGGGACAGCAGAGCCCCTGTCCTCTTTCTCTGGAATCCAACCCTGAGCATATTTGAATCCGCTTAGTAGCTGCCAGGTAGAGGGCATTGGAAGGCAGCCTCTCTTGGCTCAAGGCTGGGAGCTGAGCTTTGTGAGTCACAAGGGAGTTGGGGTCAGAGAGGGAGACCAGAGGAGCTGGGACTTGAAGACTCCCTCTTTTTTGCCTCACCAAAGACCTTTCGTGCCTTCCTGGGGTTTGACAGCAGAAGGCTCTTTTTCCCACCTCACAACCCCCATATCCCCAATTCCTTACCTCCCTCTGTGCCCTTGGCCGTGAGCTCTTCCTTGGAGCTTAGGCTTAATGGAAAGAGTTAGAAACAGTGTGGGGATTATTTGAGCTTTTTCGCTACTCCGCCTAAGATTCACATTCCTTCCCTCACCCTCCCTTTTTTTGGCCAATTCAGGACTTATTCAGCCTTTGTTAGAGAGGGTGAGCTGAAGAACAGACAATCTTTCACCTTCGTACAGAGCTGTACAAAGTGCTTTCGTACACCTTATTTATTTCATCGGAGCTCCACGAAGAAAGTAGTATTACCCCTTCTTACAGAGAAGGAATTGGTCCTCAAAGGGGTTACACACCTAGCTGGGGGCAGATCCAAGCCCATGTCACCTGGCCCCAAATGCACCATTGTTCCATGGTCCTAATTAATAATGGAATCTACTTCCCAACCATTATCTTAATCCTCACAACAGCTCCAAGGTGTTAGTGTTCCTATTTTATAGATGAGGCAACTAAGACCCAGAGATTAAGTAATTTGCCCAAGGTCGTGCAGGTGTTGGGGGCAAAGTCTCTCTGAGTCCAAAGCCTGTGCTAAGAGTACTGAAGAGGAAAGAAACTGAGACTCAAAGAGGTCATCTGCCCAAGATGCCATAGCTCTTAAAGGGCAGCCCCAGAATTCAAATGCCAGTCAAAAATCCCCAAGTCCAAGTTTGCAATTGCACCACACTGCCTGCCCCCAGAACCTCTGATGTGTAGCTCATTCATTTCGATCCAAGGAGATCTCAAGGACAAAGTCTGTTTTACCATTGGCTTTGGTTCTTAGCTCAAGCTCTCGCTGTTCCCCTGGCTGACCTCTCTCTATTCACACCTCTCCCTCTGTCTGCCAACATTCCTTACCACCCCCACCCCAGCTTCTGGGTTCAGCTTTTTTCCCTTCTCTGAGTTTGGGGACAGCAGGGTCTCTAATAATCCTTGGGATAACTGGGAGAAGACTGAGTGGGGACGTTGTCCCCACTGGGTCTCACCACTCTCCTCTAGTGCCAGAAAGGATAGTCTTTCCAGACTCTGGAGTGGGAAAGAAGGCCCTTGAGAGGGAACAGCTCCAAATCCCGGTTTGAAGAATGCAGACCTTCCAGCCCTGTGGCCCTTGAAGGCTTCTGAAAAGAGTGGCTGAGAGTGCTGGCCAGACCAGGACAACATGAGCTCTAAGACTCTGAGCAGAAAGGGACAATGAATCTGGAACTTTCCTCCACCCCTACCTGCATCCATCTACCACTCCCCAAATCCACCTTGAAAAAGCTCCTGCTATAAACCTACATCCCATCAGGGATTTGGCTCAAGCTTCTTACTCACACCTCACTCCCTGAGGTTGGAAGGAAGACAAAATAGTCATAAGCAAAGAGGCTGGGAAAGGAAAGGAATAAAGTGTGGCTGGAGTCCCTTGGTGTTGAACCCGGAGTCCCTTGATGTTGAACCCGGGATGCTAAAAACTTGGCCATTCTGAATCCAATATTCTCCCCCAGAGGAGATAGTAGAAAGACACAAAGTCTGCATTCATTTTTTTTTTGAAAATTTAAATCTAAATAATTCTATAAAAATGAAACTACTTGCAGTTTTACTGTTCAGTGTCCACGTAGCTGTCAATAAAAAGGATAAGTATCATGCTTCATATATGTTACATCCAAACCTACAAATATAAAAATGTAAGAACAATATAAAGTGTTTAATACCAAAAGATATTCCTCAGCCACCATGTGCAATGTTGTAAATACTACACTAGCTCATGACTACGTCCAGAACCAGAAATTGGAACTCAAAGAGGAGTAAGAAAATGGACACTCAGCACTGCTGAGAAAGAACATGTCATGCAGGAATCCGTTGCAGTCATGCTATCAAGAGGAAGGATTTGACAAGTCAATTTTCTTTTCTCTTAGCTAAGCACTTCAACAGCTCAGTTCCTCCCTGCACTCCAAAGCCATGTTGCATCTCAAAAGTTCACAGGGACAGGACCTACCCATCTTCAGGGTGTTTACGTGTCTTTTTTTTCCTGAAGACATAAGGCAAGCTCTGTAGGGAAGTATTTCTCTGGGGCCTGAACTGTGTTAGTCTCAGGAATATGTGTGTGGGGTGACACACATTCAGTGCTCTGCACCAGCACTGAATCCCAAGTGGCAGAAACATCCTTGTTTTTGTTTTTAAATTTATTTGAGAGAGAGAGAGCATGAGTGGGAGGGGCAGAAGGAGAGAGAATCTCAAGCAGACCCCGAGCCAAGCCTGTTGCCAGAAGCAGGGCTCCATCACACCACCCTGAGATCAGGACCTGAGCCAAAACCAAGAGTCACACTCTTGACCGACTGCGCAACCCAGGCACCCCGGGTTTTGTTTTGTTTTTTTTTGTTTTTTAAGACTTTGTTTTTCAGTAATCTCTATACCCAATGTGGGGCTTGAATTCACAACCCCAAGATCAAGAATAGCATGCTCTGTCGACTGAGCCAGCCAGGAGACCCACCCCTGGGTTTTTAATAGATTTCATTATCTTGTTTCCTCAGAAAGTGAAATGTAGACTTACCATATGAGCCAGCAATTCCACTCCTACATATGTACCCGGAAAAACGGAAAAGAAGTACTCAAACAAAAGTTTGTACACAATAGCTCATAGCATCACTATTTCGTAGTATTCAAAAGGTAGAAACAACCCAAATGTCCATTAACAAATGAATGAGATAAATAAAATATGTTATATCCATACTATGAACTTTTTTTCAGCCATAAAAAGGAATGAAATACTAACACACACTACGACATGGAGGAACATTGTAAACATCACGCTGGATGAAAGAAGCTAGACGCAAAAGGTCACCTGTGGCGTGGTTTCCATTTATATGAAATGTCCACAATAGGGAAATCCACAGAGACAGAAAGCAGGCTAGTAGAGCTGGGAGAGAGGGGAGTAAATGTTTAATGGGTAAAAGGTTTCCTTTTGGGGTGATGAAAATGTCCTGGAACTAAATAAAGCTGATGGTTGCACAACACTGTGAGTGTACTAAATGCCAATGGATTGTATGTTTTAAAATGGCTCATTTTTATATGTGAATTTTACCTCAATAAAAAAAAATTTTTTTTTAGGTATTTAGGAGGTGGAGTCAATGGATGGCACTTGGTGATTGATGGGTAGTGGGGAGGTTGGGTAGAGGAAGGCATCAAGAATGACTCCCCGGTGGCTGACATGAGCAAATGGGAGGTGACTTCATTTACTGAAGAAGGAGCAGATATCTAGGAGATGACAAGCTCCATTCTGGATATCATGAGCTGGAAGTGCTGAGACATCCAAATCTAGAGCTCAGAAGAAAAGTCTAAGACAAAGATATTTGGGAGTTATCAACCTAACATCATAAATTGACAGTGTGAGAGTGAATGAGACTCACTATCTGAGGGTCTGATTGAGGAAGAACTCAATTTGAAAGTTTAAGTTAAAATGTCAAAAGACATATCTGATAAGGAACTGCTATCCAAAACCAAGGCCAAAGACCTTAACAGACTGGAGGGGTGGGGGGAGGGGGATGGGGTAACTGGGTGATGGACATTAAGGAGGGCATGTGATGTAATGAGCACTGGGTAATATACAAGGCTGTTGAATCACAGGCCTGTACTTCTGAAAACAATAATACATTATATGTTAATTAATTGAATTTAAATAAAAAATGTTTAAAACAAAAGACCTGGGGTGCCTGGGTGGCTCAGTTGGTTAAGCGTCTGCCTTTGGCTCAGGTCATGATCCTGGGGTCCTGGGATCAAGTCCCACATCGGGCTCCCTGCTCACTGGGGAGTCTGCTTCTCCCTCTCCCTCTGCCTGCCGCTCACCCAGCTTGTGCTCTCTCTGTCAAATAAATAAATAAATCTTTAAAAATAAATAAATAATAAAACAAAGGACCTTAACAGACACCTCACCAAAGAAGATATGTAGATGGCAAATAAGCATATGAAAAGATGCTCCATATTATACATCATCAGGGAAATGCAAATTAAAACAATGAGATATCACCACACACCTATTAGAATGGCCAAAATCCAGAACACTGACATCACCAAATGCTGGTGAGGATATGGAGCAACAGAAACTCTCTTTCATTGTTGGGGGGAATACAGAATAATATGGCAGCTTTGGAAGGCAGTTTGGCAGTTCCTTACAAAACTCTTACCATAGGACCCACCAATCGCACTCCTTGGAATTTACCCAAAAGAGTTGAAAACATTTATCTACACAAAGACCTGTTTCACAATTGCCAAAACTTGGAAGCAAGGAAGATGTCCTTCAGTAGGTGAATGGATAAACTGGGGTCCATCCACACAATGGAAGGGTATTCAGCACTAAAAGAAACGAGCCATCAAGCCATGAAAAGACATGGAGGAAGCTTAAATGTGTATTATTAAGTAAAAGAAGCCAGTCTGAAAAGGCTACACTGTATGTTTCCAACTATAGGACATTCTGGAAAAGGCAAAACTATGGAGACAGGAAAATAATCCGATCAATGGTCGTGGGGAGACAGTGTTAGGAATAGGCAGAGCACAAAGGATTGTTAGGGCAGTGAAAATACTCCGTATGACACTATAATGATAAACATACCATTGTACATTTGTCCAAACCCATAGAATGTACAGCACCAAGAGGGAACCTTAAGGTAAATGATGTACTTTGGGGGATTACAATATGTCAATGTTGATTCATCCTTGGTAGGAAATGTACCACTCTGGTGAGTGATATTGGTAACGGTGAGGCTATGTTTATGGGGGCAAGAGGTATATGGGAAGTCTCTGTGCCTTTCTCTCTCTGTGTTATTGTAAATCTAAAACTACTCTTAAAAAGAAAAAAAATAATCTTTTTTAAAAATTAGAACGTGTCAGCCAACAGCACAGAAATTTTAAAATATAAGGCATTAAAAATCAGTATAAATTTAAAAATATAAAGTATCTATGCTCAAGGACCTTGCAATCTACTTGGGAAAACAAAACCAGCACATCAAACAAAAAGTCCAAGTAAGAGAGGTCTCAAGCTGTGTAACTGATATCATCACAAAGTACCACACTGTCTTTTCCCTCTGCACCCCAACATGCATCCCCCTGCATATTGAAAAACCTGCTGTTCCCCAAAAATGCCACATTCTCTCCGGCCTGCCTGCCATTTCACTGTTTGCTCCAGCTAGAATGCTTTTCTCTATTCCCAATTCTTTAGGGCATCGACTTAGGGGTGGAATTGCTAGGGAGATGGTAATTCTATGCTTCACTTTTTGAGGAAACAACAAAATGTTTCTACAGTGGATGCACCCTTTTACATTCTCATCAGCAAATATACAAGGGTTTCAATTTCTCCACATCCTCGCCAACCTAGGTTTATTTTCTGGGCTTTGCTTTTTTTTTTTTTTTTTTAATGACCAACCTAGGGAGCGTGATGTAGTATTGCATTGTGATTTTGATTTGCATTTCCCTAATGACTAACCTAGATAACTTTTCAATATACCTACCTTTCTCCAATCCATGGACTTGTTTTTGACCTATTGTGTTGTAACAGCCTACTTCATAGCGTAATCATTAGGATTAAGTAAGTTAATAGATAAATCCACATAGGAAGATTCAACTGAAGCATCTCCATGTCTTTGAAGACTTCCAGAGCCTTCCCAGACAAAGCTCAGTGTTTCCTCCTATGACAAAGGTATATATATATATTTTAAAGATTTTATTTATTTATTTGACAGAGAGAGACACAGCGAGAGAGGGAACACAAGCAGGGGGAGAGAGAGAAGCAGGCCTCCCGCTTGGCAGGGAGCCCGATGTGGGGCTCAATCCCAGGACCCTGAGACCATGACCTGACCCAAAGGCTGTCGCTTAACCAACTGAGCCACCCAGGCACCCCGACAAAGGTATATTTTTGTTAACACTTCCCAGGAGGTTCTAATATGCAGTCGTGGTTAAAAACCACCAGGCTGGGGCACCATTCCCCAAACTGGACAGATCACGGGAGTCATCTGGGGCACCAATTAAAAGGGTGGATTTCCTGGCCTGGCACCAGATTCTGGAAACAGTATTTCCAGAAGAGAGGCCTGGAAATCCATTTTAAAAGAAGTGCCCACAGGTGATTCCTATGACCAGGCCAGTTTAGGAAACACTGGGCTATTGGATAAATAAAGAACAGTAAACACGGAGGGCAGTTTAAAACGATAACCTGGTTGGCAAATTAGGATCCTCTTGCATCCTGGCTCTGGAAAGATAAAGATTACCCATATCTGGCTGATAACCTACTGTAGGGTTGCTGCCCTGAGACTAGCTCCCCACCGGCATCCACGAGGCTGAAAATTGTTCATCTTTAACCCTTCCCAATGAGGAGTGCCCTCAGAGTCTGCAAAGGCTAGACTTCAGTGTGCGTCCCAGAGAGAGTCTGACCTGCCCCTTCCATGTGCCTAATCCTTGATGGTGCCTCTTCCTCTTTGGTGGAATCATAATATTCTTACTATGTGCAGGAAATGTTCCAAATGCTGTATTATCACTAATCCTCACAGCATCTCTGAAAAAGAGAGTAGTGTCTCCATTTTATAGGTATGGCTCGGAGACATAAAGGAGCTTAGCCAAGGTCACACGCCTAATATGTGGCTGAGCATGGATTCAAACCCATGTGGTTACAAAACTGGGGCACGTGCCACTCTGCACACTTCCTCTCAAAGATTACTACTGTATCCCCAGTTATAGTTCACCAGACGGTGTTGCTTGCCCCTAGGGCTTTCCAGCGATATCCAGTGATTTCAGAACTGCAGCTTCGAAATAGTTGGAACCTTCCCGCCCAAAGAAATCCAGAGAGAGTATCCAGGGCACTTTGGGAAAGGGCAGCTCAGTTATAGGGAAGCAAAGGCAGTGGTGAGAACAACCAACCCTGAGCACAGATGGCCACACTTCCCTATCCCACCCCCATCACTACATCCTCCTAGAACTGAATGAAGCCGGAAGGGGATATCACCTCAGCTCTGGGCAGCAGGAAAGAAGTTGACCTCTGGGAGGGAGATAGCAGGGGAGGGGTTATGGCAAGGGGAAAAATGGGAGGGGGCACCCCTTCCCCAGCAGAAACAAAAGACAGAAAAGTTTCCAGCCATGTCAGGCTAGTCTTATGACTATAACATGCTGGTTGGGGGATCCAGGATGTACAGGGCTCTGGAATTTCATGATGTTTCAGGATGAGTATCCAGGTAGTCCATGGAGAAGCCATTAGTGGACTTCAGTTGTCCCTGAAGGAAGGCCGTGGGCCATGGAGGACCTCAGGATTGAAGCTAAATGAACCCCTATTAGGAAAAGTACCAAGCAAGACTGCAGCAGGCTGCCCCACAGAGATGCTTCCTTCACAGGCTCCTCCACAGGCCCCTGTCGGTGAGCAACACCTCCCCCTTCCCCCAAATCCTTCACCCCTACCGAAAAATCTCATATTCTAAGTGAAAATGCTGTGGTTGCTATACAAACACCACTTCATGACACACCATCTAGCTCCTCTCCCACCAGTCTTCTACCCCAAAGTCCTCCTATATAGAAAATTCTGAAGCCAACACTAGCCTCACTGTCTTCTAGGGACCAGGGAGAGGGATGCTGGGAGTGTGTTAGAGTGTTGCAAGGGAGAAATCCCTCTCCTATAGAGACTTCTGAGCTGACCTGGTGTCTGCTGTGCCCGAAGGAAGAAAAGAGAGGACACTGGGGAGAAAGACAGTGACAGAGAAGTGCTATAGAACGCCACAGGCCTGGGGAAAGACTTCCTGGAGAAGGGACTGGCAGTGACATAATCATCTTCCATCTTCAGGATGGACATTACAGACCATGAGGAAGTCAAGCCCAGATCTGAAAAAAGAGCTCCCCTCGGGGAGGTGGGAACAAGACCTGGCAACCAAAGTCTCGAGGCAGCACCTTCAGAGAGGGAAAAGTGTGTCTAAGTGTAGGAGAGCTCTCTAGGCTAACAAGCTTTAGGAGTGGGCCTGTCTTGAGGCAGTAGGAGGCCCATGTGAACTTCGGAGGTTCTTGTCTGCTGTGATGCTCACCGTCTCCTTGAGGGTCTCTGAGCGTCCACCCCCAGCTGAGTCCCTCCTTCTAAAGCATCTGGCTGGCTCGCTACCTGCTGCTAGTTCCTGTCTTTTCATCTGTGACCTCCGCTTCCTACATCCGTGCTTCTCTCTTCACAGATTGTAGCTATTTCTGCTCTTTTAGTAGGGAAGGGCTGGGTGTCTTCCCCTTCCCAAGGTCACAGCTGGCTGGGCTGGAAGGAAATCTACTCCCTCCAGCCCCTCTCGATGCCTGACCCTAGGGATCAGCACAACACAGGGCAAACTACCTGGATGAGTCTTATCTATCTCATCCATTACTCATTCAATGTATTTTCTGAGTCCTACTAAGGGCCAGGAACCGAGAATACACGAGTGATCAAAATGGACCCAGAGCTCACAGTTTTGTCCCAGTGGTCCTGGGGCTTCAGAAGACCCCAAAACCAAAGTCTTCTGTATTTATATACTCATAGAAATACTTGCAATACCTAAAACCAACAAAGGACTCATATTTGAAATATTTAAAGAACTCCTACAAAGCAGTAAGGCAGAAAGCCAAATACAAAATGGACCCCCCAAAATGGACAAAATACTTGAACAGATATCCAAATGACAAAGGATATGAAAAGGTGCTTAATTAACCCCATTGGCTATCAGGGAAATGTAAACTTAAACCGCAATGAGATGCCACTCTATACCCACCTGAATGGCTACAATTTTTAAATTTAGATTGACTAAACAAAGTGTTGCTGAAAATGTGAAGTAACTGGAACTCTAAGACATGCTGGCAGGTGTGTAATTAACATGAGCAGTTGAAAAAATTATTTAGGAGCATTTACTAACACTAAACACAGAATTACTCTATAACCTAGTAATTCTGTTCCTAGGTATATATCCAACAGAAATATGAACAGAAATGTACCCAAAGGACACGAACAAAATTGTTATAGCAGCGTTATTCATAATAACTCCAAACTGGGAACAACTCCAATGTCCATCAACAGAATAACAGGGGCACCTCGGTGGCTCAGTCGGTTAAGCATCTGACTATTGATCTCAGCTCAGGTCTTGAACTCAGGGTCGTTGAGTTCAAGCCCGGCGCTGGGCTCCACAAGCATGGAGCCTACTTAAAAAGCAAACAAACAAAAAAAAACACAAAATAACAGATAAACAAATTATAGTACGTTCATTTAATGCCATACAGTAAAGCAATGCAAATGAATGAGCCACGGCTACCACAATGTGATTTGCATGAATTTCACAAACATAATATTGAGAGAATCCAGACACAAAATGATACCTACACAGGGCACCTGGGTGGCTCAGTTGGTTAAGCAACTGCCTTCGGCTCAGGTCATGATCCTGGAGTCCCGGGATTGAGTCCCGCATCGGGCTCCCTGCTCAGCAGGGAGTCTGCTTCTCCCTCTGACCCTCCCCCGTCTCATGTGCTCACTCTCATTCTCTCTCTCGGAAATAAATAAAATCTTAAAAAAAAAAAATGATACCTACACAAATGGTTTCATTTATATAAAGTTCAAAACCAGGCAAAACTATTCTATGGTGTTAGAGGTTACCTTTGGTAAGGAGGGTGGGTTAGTGGCTGGGAAGGAAAATGAGGAGGGCTTCTGGGATTCCAGTAACGATTTAATTCTTGATTTGGGTCACAGTTATATGGGTATGTTGACTGTATCATAATTTGTTGACTTGTACACTTAGGCTTTGTGCATTTTCACATATGTCTGGTATACTTTGATTAAAAACAACAACAAAACCCACAGGAGAAGAGAACTGTTTTCAGGTGGATAAAAAATGGAAAGTGGAGAGGGAATAGGGGGAGCTCAAGATTTTGCATAGGCAGCTGAGCTGTGGCACCGATTTAAAGCAGCAGAGAAGACTGTTGAACCAAACAGGATAGGAATTGTCTCCAGCCCCTGATTGAAAAGTCCCCAGATACATCAGCCTTAATTTCCCACCTAACCCTACACCCCCTATTCAAAAACGGATCCTTTTGGATAGAGCCCACTGTTTCCTAGTCTAGCAGCTACTGCTGTCTCCAGGCAAAGAGACCCAGGGTTTGAAGCCAAAATTGGGATTCTTTTTTTTTTTAAAGATTTTATTTTTTTTATTTGAGAGAAAGAGAGCAGGAGCAAGGGGAGGGGCAGAGGGACAGGGAGAAGAAAACTCCCCACTGAGCAGGGAGCCTGCGAGGGGCTCTATCCCAGGACCCTGGGATCATGACCCGAGCTGAAGGCAGACTTTTAACCTACTGGGCCACCCAGGCGCCCCCAAAATTGGAGTTCTAATACACTGACATTTCCTCTAGAGATCCTGTGACACTGCAGACCCTTGATGCAAATGTCCTAGCAGCTAAACTGAAATAATCCTAAGTACTAGAGTGGGGGGGGGGGGGGGGGTTGCTCATGTTTGTCACCCCGTCCAAAGGAATTACCTGCTTAGGTTGCTGTGTGTGTGTGTTCGTGTGTGTCCGAGAGAGGAAAGGGCAGCCAACAGTACTGTGTTCTCCTCTCTCCAGGCCCATCTCTGCTCCAAAACCCATCCAGGCGTCTGGAGTCACCTAGAATGCCCCCTGAGCCACTTTTCCCGTGGAAAAGGGCAGGAAGGAACCACTGGTCACAGGTTCCACTGACAAGAGGGGAAAACCTGGGGGGTGGCAGTTCCCTTCTGGGGTAGGTCACACCCCCTGCACAAAAACATCCCAAAGAGAGCTGGTACTGAGCTTGCGTTGGAGAGGTGGAGATACCCCAGGGAGGAAGTGGCGAAAGGCGAGATGGGAACACCCCTCTTTGATCCCACAAGGTGCGTCAGGGAAAGTTGGATTTCGTTTAGCCCGGGATGGAGACTTCTCTCCCCTATGCTGCCACCAAGATCAGTGGGTCAGAGGAAGCCAGGCTCCCTCCCACCCCCCGCCCCTCCCTCAGGTGGTGCCCGTGGGACCCCAGGCGCGAGTCTGACCTCTTTTCCCTCCCGCCCGCCCATCCCCACCCCTTCCAAAACTGGGACGTTATTAAGGCCGGTTCCGTCAGGGCTGAGCCATTTGCTTAGAGGAACGCGGGATCCGGAGGCAGCGCGAGGTGCCGAGCCAACCAGAGAGGGGCTGTGTCCAAGAACGAGGTGGGGACGGTTCTCTCCGGGTGCCGAGCGCGGGAAGGAGCACGGGGATGGCTGCTTGAGCCCGCGGGGGCAGAGGTGGGGGGCTCCGCACCGACGCTTCCCGGTCTTCCCGAAGGCCACAGGCTGGAGGAAACACTCAAGATGCGCGAGGAAACGCGCACAGGCGCACACGCCTTGGAAGGGCGAGGCGGGCTCCCGGCGCGGCGGGGCGGCCCCGGAGGAGGTGGCCCTGCGCCGCGAGCGCCGGGCAGCGGGAACCTCGGGTCGCCGGCCGCCGGGCGAGGGAACCCGCGAGCTCGCAGCACCGGCCGCCGGCCCGCAGCTCCCGTCACTCCTCGCACTGCGTTTCGCCGGCGCCCCGCCTCCCGGGCGCAAAGCGAAGGAAAGGGGCCGGGCCGAGGCTGAGCCCGCCCCCCGCCCGGCCCCCGATTGGCCGCTGCCGTTGTCCATCCCGAACCTGTTTTTGATGGAGGGGGGGGTGCCACCCAGTCTGCCCCAGATCACGTTTGCCACTAGCAGCCAACCAGTCGGGCCCAAGTCCGCGGGCAAGAAGCGATTGGGGGCGAGTGAGTTCAGCCCCGCGTTCCCCCCGTCCGGGTCCCCCCCGCCCGGGCCCGAGGCGGTATATCCTGCCCTCCCCGGTCACCTACCCCTCGTGGAAGCGGAGCGGCGGCCTCGCTGTAACGCAGAGGCGAAATGTAGCGAGCCGGGTGTCGCGGCTGGACGCTCGCCTTGGCCGGGGGTGCGGGGGAGGGGGGCACGCCGGGGGCCGAGGAGGACTGCCGAGGAGGAGTGATGAGAAGAGGGGGAACCCTGCACCCCCCGAAACCACGGGTCCCTGCTGCCACTCGCCAGGCGCCCCCCTTCCTCCCAAGCGAGAGGCAGGTCAGTCCTGGTGGGTCTGGGGCGGTGGGTGGCGGAGGGCGGGAGCCCTGGCGCGCAGCGCATTTGCTGAGTCTGAATGCGGGAGAGGCGGGGGAGGCCACCCAGTTTCTTCTCCCCCTCCCTGGGTTTGCAGATACTAAAACGGGTCTTTTTTGTTCCCTCCTCAAGGTATCCTGGTTCACTTTTGCTTCTTTCATCCGAGGGCCTTAGGCCCGTCCGAAGTCTCTTTAGTGGAAGGAGTGGGGTGAGGGACTGGCTTCTCTTCCTGGGAGCCCCCCTTCAGTTTAGGTAGCCTGCCAGGAAGACAGGAGGAGGAGGGAGGGTCAAGTTCTAGCACACACTGCTGGCATAGGGACAGTGGACTCTCTCCTGCCCTGAGGGCAATTTCTGGATCTCTAGTGAGGGTCTTTGAGAGAACCACAGGACTGTGTTTAAGGAGATTGGAAAAGGGAATCTGGATGTGTGACTTGAGCCCATAGAAAGAGAAAACAGTTCCCATGGGTCAGTTACTGGAGTTTGAATCACCTTTTCCCAAACTGGAGTTGACTAATTGTGTGTGTCTGGAATACTTAAGTCCTTGGTCATCTTACCTAGGGAAATTCTCCTTAAATTTATTTTTCCTTGTAAGAACTGTTTTGGTGAAATGGGATAGAGTGGGGTCAGGGCCTGGGGATTCCTTAAACAAGAAAAGCGGGGCTGTTGCTGCTAGAAGCTTGCATTTGGGAGCAAGTGCATTTTGGCTTATGCTGCTTTGTATTTTGTTTTGCTTTGCTTTACTTTTTTTTTTTTTTTTAGTTGCTGCTTTTGTTTTTTGTTTTTGCTTTTTAGAATTCCACTATATCCAACTCTCAGTAACCCTGGGGAACAGGGTGAACCTAGGGAGCTGCAATGTTCGCATAATAACCAATAGTTTTACCCTCTTCCCCTTCAAACTGAGATAACTCTCTTGTCCTATCTGAAAAACCCACAGGGCCAGGAGCAGGGGGAAAGAAGTAGAGACAGAAGCCTGGATCCCAGTCAGCATCTGAGCTTTTTGTAACACTGCTCACTCTCAAGGGCAGGAGTGGGTAGGCCTCTGGCTCTTGGCCTTGGTCTGGCAGCCTTGCCCCATGGCCCAGGGAGTCCTTCTAGTTTTGTTTTGTTTTGTTTTGTTTCCCCTCTTCGGGGCTAGGGCGTTTGTGGGTCTGGAGACTTGCATTTAATGATCAGATTCTCCCTGTTTATTTGTCTTGCCAAGCTGTCTTGTGACTATAAACAATCACTTTCTGCAGCGGAGGTCTGTGCTTTGTGGCAGGGAGCTTGTGACTGAATTTGTAACTGACCCCACTGGGAGACCACACTTAAATAACCCTGGGTTTTTAATGAGCGTTCAAGAAGGGATCTCCCCCAGGACATCCCTGTCCACCCCTGGTCACTGAGAAGACGATGTCAAGGTCTCCTGCGCCACACAGCCCCAATCCCCAGGCTGGCCCCAGCTCACGGCTGTTGACTACCGCAGTGATCCCTGTGGGGCGGTGGGCTGCCGGGTGGGAGGACGGCAGGGGTCGCGCCTGCTGGGCCTCCGGAGGTCACAGGGCAGGAATGGGTAGTGAAAAGAAGGAGGAAACGAGCAAACCCTTTATGCCTGCCTTGTGGGAAAGTTGTCCCGGTATGAGCTGTCTTTGGCCATGTCATAACATTCTCCTTTTTGTCTTCTTCCTTCCCACATCAGGTGTTCCACACAGATTCTCGTGACTTGAAGGACCAGGGATTTGGGGCGGGACAAGGTCTTCCCAGGAAGGAAGGAAATCTCTGGAGGAAAGGGGAAGGACAGCAGACAGTGCGCCGGGAGGAGCGGAGCCGGAGGAGCTGTGGGAAGCTGAAGGAGCCCAGCCAGGGGCGCGGGCCCAAGCGGCAGCCCTAGGCCGAGGCTGCCTTCTGCAGGATTTGAACTCAAGCTACTTTTCATGAAAGAAGGGCCACCTCAGAGGGCGCCCCGGACTCGGCTGGGCTCTTCTACTCTGGATGCCCCCTGCTCTGAGGACCCTGCTGCTCAGAACCAAAGAAGATTAAGAGGCCAGATACACTTCCCCCCGGCCCCGCGCTGGCCGGCCGGAGTCAGGCCTCTGCTCGCCTAGTGGCTGGCTGCGGAGTTTGGTGGGGAGTCTCTAGCTTCCCTCCAGCTCGCGGCTTCAGTGCTTGATGGGGCTGCCTGTCGGGGGACCAGCGTTTGCTGCGCCTGGTAGGGCCGGAGAGCCGGGGGAAGAGGTCCCGCGGTGCCCAAGCCTGGGTTCACCCCAAGACTAAGTGCTTTCCCGACTTAGAGAGGGAGAGAGAGAAAGCAAGAAGAAAAAAAGAGAGGGAGAGAGAAAGGAAAGTTCCCCTTCCCCTCCTCCCTTCCCGTCATGTCCTCTAAGCCAGAGCCGAAGGACGCCCACCAGCTCAACGGGACTGGCCCTACTCCCTCGCCCTGCTCTTCAGATGGCCCCGGGCGAGAGCCCTTGGCCGGGACCTCAGAGTTCCTGGGGCCTGATGGGGCCGGGGTGGAGGTGGTGGTGATTGAGTCCCGGGCCAATGCCAAGGGGGTCCGGGAGGAGGACGCCCTGCTGGAGAACGGGAGTCAGAGCAATGAAAGTGATGACGTCAGCACGGACCAGGGGCCCGCACCGCCCTCCCCGCTCAAGGAGACCTCCTTTTCCATCGGGCTGCAAGTGCTGTTCCCCTTCCTCCTGGCAGGCTTTGGGACTGTGGCTGCTGGCATGGTGCTGGACATCGTGCAGGTAGGACCTGGGGAGGGCCGCTCTTGACCATGAGCCCGGGGCTACCTTTTCCTCCCGCGAAACCAACTCTTGGAGCTTTCTCTCCACCTCCCTGTGAGAAGCAGCTGCCGCTTCCTAGAACCGTTTCCCTTTGGATCACGTCCTCGACTTCTTCTGGGTCTAGTTACTTTCCATGGAAGCCTCGAGGAAGCCCAGTAGCCCTGAGGAGGTGGTCAGGGCAGCATTGCTTAACAGAAGCAGAATCTGTTCCAGAGCTCAGGCATGGAGGAGGAGAGATGGAACGAGGTATTTGCCTGCCATCCCTCCTGGGCGTTCCTCTTGAGTCCAGCTCTGTAGGGGAGACACTTAGATGGGACTCCTCTTTATGCTTTCTTTTCCCTTCACTTGGAGTTTGAAGGATACCCACAATAGAAAGCTCAGTTTCAGGTCTCCCCTCCATCCCCCTGCTGGGCAGGAATTTGTTTGGCTGCCAAGAGGGTCTCAAATTAAGTGGGAAGGTTCTTAAAGGCATTCTCTGTTGCTTATCTGCCTGGAACCTTGGCACGATCTCCTTGGGGAACGGAGGTGGGTACATGCTATCTGATGCATGATTTGGGCAGGAAGTGGGGTGGGGCGTTGGCATGGCAAGACCTGGAAGTGCAAACTATGGGGTGTAAATGGGGACAGAATGTAACCAGGCCTGGGCAGAACTCTCTCTCCTCTTTGCTTCTTACCTGTATTTCATGAACTTGCCCTGGGCAAAGGGGGCTGCTTGTGGAGCTACTGGGTAGCGTTAAGGTTGGGAATTGTCAGGACCTGGAAGCTGAGAGCCAGGGATGTGCTATGTAACGTACTGCACGTTAGGACTCACCCAGAACCTTCAGGTCCAAGAGGTCCCAGTCTTGTTTCCTGGGAAAAGGTTTTGAAGTGCAGGAAGACAAGCCCAGTGGAGTTACCCCGGAGGCGCTAGGTTTATCAAAGTTAATCGTTAGCAAGTATCAAATTCCTGCTGAGTGCTGAGCTCTGTCCTAGGTACTTGGAGAAATACAAAGACCAGAGGAGATCTGGCCTTGGCCCTGGGGACCTCCCAGTCTGTCCCTAACCATGAAATCTCCCAGGAGGACATGGAACTCAGCATCCCCTCCCCGGTGCCAGGCCAGCCCTACAAAGGATACAAGCAGTGATGCAGAGAGGCCTGCTGGTGGGTGGAGGTTACTAGGCCAGTGTCCCAGGGAACTGAGGGTGGTCGGTTCTAGGTGGTTCCATCAACAGTGTCCACCTGGACCACTTTGACTTGAGCCCTTAGGAGAAGCTTGTTGCTAATGAGGATGGTGTTTATGTTATGCCAAAGCGCCTCGTACTGCCTTCCCTCTCCCCTACCCTACTGTCTTCAGGGTTGTTCCTCATGGAGGTTGGGAAGCCAGCCTGGAGCTGGGAAGGAGGCTTTGGACTCCTCCCCCTAGTGGCTGCTTCACCTCCTAGGGCCGTGAGGGGGCCTAGTGGCAGGAGGAGAAATAAGACTCTTCCATCTCTTCGCTGTGGCCTTGATTCTCATTCTTAAGAGTTTTTGGGTTCTGGTTTGGTACTTACAAAGAGGTATAGAGCCACGTTCCAGTTGTTTTATTTTCTGGATACTAATAACAGTAATAGGGAGCACTTGTTGGGCCCTTCTGGAGGTGGGCCCATGAGGTGGAAACCATAATCCTCTCCATTTTGTCTATAGGGAACCTTCGGCTTAGAGGGATTAGGTAACTTGTCCCTGGTCATCTTGACTCAGAGTCCGTGCCATTAACCTCTATGGCCTACACCATGTCCATGGTTCACCAGTTGGTTAAAGACTTAGGCAGGAGTCTGCTCTCTGTGACTTCCCTTGAAGAACAGGGTGGATCAGAATCTGGAACAATTGGAGTTATATTCTAAAGTGGACAAGAACAAAGGTCCTTAGCAGTCCCCCACCCCCACCCCTTTCCCACATACTCAGAGAATTCCAGAGCTGGAAGAGGCTTCTGACATCTTGCCCCACCCCCACCCTGTACCCATGAGCCTGAGACATTGGTAGGGACCTTTGGAGCCTGCCCAACATGCCCACAGAGGACCAGCAATTGCCCTGAGTGTGGCACTTAGGCTCACCCCAGAGCTAGGGTCCATTGGATGTGGATGACAATGGTTGGTTTGTCCTTGTCCCCCTCCCCCAACCTTCCTGCCACAGCTGGGTTGAAGCAGGCCCTGCAGATGGCTACAGAGATATCAGGGTAGGAGGAGGGTGCAGAAAGACCAGGACATGGGACTACAGGGAGATTCTGATTCCACATCCAGGGAAGCAAAGGCCGGGGGGCCGGGGGAGGGGTGGCTGACAATCTCAGATTCAGGAAGAGCAGGATGATTTCTAGGGCTTCACACTTGCATCCTCCCTTCATAAGCTGAGCTGGCCTTCAGTGGGACAGAATCTGGGAGTGCCTAAAAGACTGGGGCCATCTGGAGGAGATGGCTATAGAGTGGCCCCAGCATCTCAGAGCAAATGAACAGAAGTTCGAGTTGGTGCGGATGTCTCCTTGGTCCAGGGCCCCCCCCCCAACCCATCTTTCCATACTACTGCAGAGGACTCAGTCTCTTTCTGGAAGGTCATTTCTGTTGCCTCTTATCTGCCCTCTCGCCCAGTCAACGTGCACAGCCAGCCTCGGCAGTGAGATAAGGGGCTGGTGTACTGGCCAAAAGTAGAAAAAGGATAAAGGGACAGCCATCTACTCCAAAGTCCCACCATGGCTGCAAGTTCCCATGATATTTAGGAAGGAAAGCAGGATTGGGCCCCATGTTGGGACTGGAGGGGGTTGAATATGGTTGGATACGAATCTACCACAGGTGCTCTGGGCCCCCGCCCCCCAAGTCTGGTCCTAGGCCGTTGCATCCTGGCTGGGAGTGCCCGCCTGCCCCCGAAGTCACTCGCCTTTGCTGTCAGCCTTTTGAGGGATAGGGGAGATAGGAGGTGGTGGACCAACCTTTCCTGGAATTGCCAACTGTGTTAAGACAGGTATTATTTTAACTCACTACTCACTTGCTGAGGATCCCAAGGAAAGGAGACAACCCCCTCGCCCAAATACCTCCTCCTCCAGCTTCTCCTCCCTGCTGTGTATATGGAAGAGTCTACCAAGATGAAAGTGGAGGGGAGGGGAAAGAGGCATCCTCCCTGGCTGGCCTGCTCCCAGGGCTGCCAGCCCTCCTGGGCGGGACTCTCAGATCCCGTCCTCCTTGACCACTTCCTTTCTCACACTTTGTACAGCCCTGAATACCCAGGCGCTGCCCTGAGGCCCTCCTCCTTGGACACCTGGGATGCCTGCAGAGGGGGAAAGCCTCAGACAGGTGATTGGACTCAGTCCTCACCCCGAAAGCTCAACTCCAGCCCAGCCTCTGGGGTCCTCCCACAGCCTGGGGCTCAGAGCTTACCTCTAGGGATTTTCATCTTCTTAATGTCTTGATTCCAACTTTTCCTGGCTGTGACTTTCCTCCCTGCTTCTACCGTCTGGGGGCGGGGAGGGGTGGGGGAGGAGAGCTCAGGGCAGAATACTCGAAAGCAGGCAGGAGTCAGTATATGAGGCTGGAGGAGGTAAGGGATGGAAGAGGCAAGAGGGAAGGACGGGGGAGAGGTACCGGCTAGGCCGCTGAGGTACGAGATTTAGGGTGATCGCTTTGAATCAGGATGATTTTGGGGGGTGTGGGGGGAACAGTCTCATTTCTCACCTCCCGGGATAACAGAGCCCAATGAGCCCCCAACCGCAGCCCGTGTCAAGGACGGAGAAAGACAGGGGAGAGGAGCTGCATTTCTAAAAAGCAGTGCTGTCTGTGGACGCCCTCCCCCTGCCAAGTGGGGCAGTGCTTCCCTTTTTTATCCCCAGCAGAGCAGGAAGGCGTGGGTGCAGGCTTGGCTGACAGGTCTGACTTCCGGGGCAGGCAGGCACTCCCAGCCAGGATGAATAGGATGGGCCTGAATTAGGCCAAAGGAAGAAAGAGACACCGCCTGAGCTGCCTCTTTGAGAAGGTTCTGTGGGTGAAGAAAGTATGTGTGTAGGAATTGGCTACTCTGACCCACGTGCCGGCTCAGGGCGTTGCTGGGATTGCTGGTCAGGTGGTGTGAGATCCCAGGCTGAATTCTGTGTGGGCTGGGAAGACTTCTGCACAGGGGCTGGTACTGTGGTGGCTTGCTCCCCTTGCCTGTCTGTCTCTCAGCTCATCACCTCTGAAACCCTATACCTTCTTGGTCCTGCTAACGTGCGTGCTGGGAGGCAGAGGGCCCTGGGAGTGCTGAGAGGGGCTTAGCTGCGCTTCCTACATTCTTTTTCTTAAATAATCACAAAGACAAACAATGTTCCTTACAAACAATTTAGACAGTATTCCATGCATACACTTAACGTATCTCTTTCCAGGCTCCTTGACTCCGGGAGCCCATATACATTACCCACGCCGAGCCAAGGGAGGGGCAGATGGTCTGCAGTGAGGAGGGGATATGAGGCTGTGCTCTGAGAGAAGCTTTGAAAGCCCCCAGTCAGCCACCCTCATGAGGGGAGGGGAGTTGAGGGGAAGTCTTCCCCTCCTTGGAGCTGGTTTAGGGGAGAAAGGATGAGGCACAGCCCCGTGTGGCCGGGCCTGCAGGGAACTGGAGCCCCAGTGGTAGGCACCAGCCTTGTCCGAGAGTAACAGTGCCCGAGTTCCTCCAGGCTGGATGGGGCTCGCTGGGGCTGCCTTCTCTCAGGGCACCTCGGGAGTGACAAGGGGTTCGCATCCTTCCAGCGTTTGCGAGGGCCTGCCTCTTCCTGCGGGTACCTCCAAGCTCGGCAACTTGCTGGGAAAGAGGGAGCAGGGCAGGGGGGACTCTTTGCCATCCTTAGTCTTAGAGAGGGGCTCCCCTAAAGAGAGTCCTAAGCCCTCTGCCTGTGAGGGGCCAGACCAGGAGCTCAGGTAAGCGTGTGCTCTAGGCCTAAGGAGAGGCGCCCTTCCCCCAGAGTCCTGGATGGAGTTCTCCCCACCACACACGCACACAAACAAAATGCATTTCTCTTTTTCTGACAGGAAAAGAGAAATCCTTACCTTATAGGCCCTCCTGGTGTCCAGCCTCCCCAGGTCTCTGGCCCTAGCCCTGGCCCCCTCTGATACTCCTTGCTCATCTTGTATTATTATTATTATTATTATTATGTTAAAAAAACACATAACAAAATGTATCACCTTACCCATTTTTAAATGTACAGTTTGGTAGTTGTTATATTACATTGTTGTGCAACACCTCTAAAACTTTTCATCTTGCAAAACTGAAACTCTAAGCACTAAATCCCCTTCCAGCCCCTGGCAACCGACCATTCTACTTTTTATTTCTATGAATTTGACGACTTTAGATACTTTATATAAGTGGAATCATACAGTATTTGTCTTCTCGTGACTGGCTTCTTTCACTTTAGTATAATGTCCTTAAGGTTTATCCATGTCGTAGCACAGGTCAGAACGTCCTTCCTTTTGAAGGATGAATACCATTCCATTGGACGTATACACCTTCCGTGTGTCCATTCATCCATCGGTGGACACCTCGGTTGCTTATACCTCTCGGCCACTGTGAGTAATGCTGCTAGGAACGTGGGTGAGCAAATATCTCTTCAAGACTCTGCTTTTGCTTCTTTGGGATATATACCCAGCAGTGAGATTGCTGGCTCATATGGTAGTTCTATTTTTAGTTTTGGGGGGACCCTCCCTACTGTTTTCCATAGGCAATGGAGCGTTCTATGGCCCCACCAATAGTGTACAAGGGTTCGGGTGTCTCCACGCCCTTGCCGACACTTGTTGCTTTCTGGGGTATCTTCGTAGTAGCCATCTTGATGGGCATAAGGTGATAAATCTCATTGTGGGTTTGATTTGCAGCCATCCTCCTTCTTAACTATGGAGTGTCAATGCTGAAACTGCCTTTAGAGACCCTCCGACGTGGCCCCTGAATTGTACATTTTACAGTCGGGAGCTTGAGGCCCCCGTAGTGTGTCTGAGGTCCCCAGGCTCATCCGGGGACCAGCTGGGGAGGACGCTGGGGAGGTAGCATGAGGCCCATCCCTGTGGTCTCTGTAGGAGACCCAAGGCTCTCAGTCCAGTGTCCTCACACCTACAGCGCTCTGCCTCCTGACCATGACCCCCTCGTCAACCTCCATATGCCCACCTGGCCACCTGCCCCCTCCTCCCTCTCCAAACCATTCCTAAAACAAATAAAGAACAAATAAAGGAACCCATGTGGCAGAGAGACGCAAACCCAGGCTTCTTTGCCAGTCTTCGATTTCACTTGCAATTAAAGTAGCTTTCAAATAGCCAATCCTGGCTCCTTGGTTTTTCCCACTTAGCACGAACAAGCATAGTGCCCTCTGAAATTCATTTTCCTCATTCACAAAATGGGGATAAAGATAGCCCCCACCTGAGTGGACTGTTGATTGGTCGAAATGAGAAACTGTACAATGTAGAGTGCTTACATGCAGCCTAGCACGCAGTCGGCACCGAAGAGCTCTTGGCTGAAGGAGCTGGTGGGAGAGCCAAGCCCGATAGGCCCGGGACTAGAACCCATGTCTCCTGACCCCTAGTCCATTGCTCTTCCTGCAGGGGATATATCCTGCAGTGAGTATATATCCCCCTCACCTCTCCTGAGAGCCTGGGGGAGGTATGTGGGGTGAGGGACTGCAGAGGAGACATGAAAAGCCTCTTGCAAACCAGCACGCAGAGGTTTGGGGGCCCTGGTGTTAATTCAGAGCCTATTGAGGAGGAGAGTTGCTGTGGCTGAGGCCCAAAGCCCTTGGACACAGAAACCAAACAAACTCTAATCTCCTCAGTCCCAGCCCCATGGAGCCCAGCTCTCAACAGCTGAGACAACACCACCCAAGGTTGAGGCCACGGAGAAACTGGACTGAAGGCAAAGAGGTTGGGGATTGCTATTTGAGGGGGGATCACAGAGGAGTTCTGGCGTGTAAGCCAGCCTGGGGTGACAGCCGTGTGGGCCCTCACCTCTTGTCCCTCACCTCCAGAAAGCAGGCAGGGGGAGTGAAGCCAGGCTGGGGTCTCCTGCCTGGATGAGCCCCTCCATGTCTCCCCATTTCTGGGTGGCAGGAAGGGGGGGCTGTGTTGTTGGAGCACCATGGTCTTAGTTTGGGTCCAGGGTTCTTGGAGAAAAGGCGGCTGGCGTGCTCACGCCCTGCTGATTCCACTTCCTCCTCAAGCCTCTGATCCCAGACTCTCTGTTCAACCTGATGCCAGCCGTTTGGGGCACTGAAATTCCTGGGTTCTGTTTTCACCTTGTAGCACTGGGAAGTCTTCCAGAAGGTGACAGAAGTCTTCATCCTGGTGCCTGCGCTGCTGGGGCTTAAGGGGAACCTGGAAATGACCCTGGCATCGAGGCTGTCCACTGCAGTGAGTGTCCTGGCGGGGAAGCATGGGACACACAGAAGACTTGGGGCAACACAGAACCAGACTGAGAGATCACTGCAGGCCTTTCCCAAGCGCCCAGGCCTGGAGTGTGGGGCTGGGGTGGGAAGGTGTAGGGAGATTCCAGCCTGGGTGTCCTGCTCCTGGGCAGGGGCTCCCTGCCCAGAGTGGTTCCCAGGCTCGGTTCCTGGATGTCCCAGCCGTCCCTGGACTCTTGCCTCACCCCCTGCTCCGCAACCCACCTCGTGACTGTTTATGCAGCTTTGACAGGCAAGCATCATGCTGGTCCCTCCACCTGCACAGACGGGGGCCTCCTCTGATCTCCAGCCCTACTCTGCAGCTGGGCAGGAGCAGAGCCAGGCCTTCCCAGCCCCCTGTCCACCCCCTTCCCTTTCCCTCATGGCAGCTTACTCTTCATTAAGGAAATAGACAGCAAGGGGGCTGCTTATCACTCTCCCTGCCCACAGCCCCGTAGATCGGCCATGATGGCCCAGAGACTGAACCGGATACAGGGCCATGGGGTGGGAGGTGGGAAGCAATAAAACTCGGGAGGCCAGGGGAGCCGGGTGGCAGGGATGGCCCCTGTGGCTACAAGTCTAGAGAAGGCCACAGAGAGAGTGGCAGCCTGTCCAGCCTGCTCACCCTGCCTGACTTCCGGCCTACTCCCGTGCCACCTCATTCTTCCCAAACCCTTTGGCAGCCTCAGTCCCACACCAGCAGCTGACCTTTCCTGCCCTAGAATGGGAAGCTGGCTTCAGAGCCAGCGATCGGGTCCCTCTGACCCATGTGGAAATGGGCTTCCCAGATGAGCAGCCTACGGGACGGAATCTGCCTCTGCTCAGCAGTTGTCCTGAGAAGAGGAGAAGAGAGGGGGATGGCTTGGGAGCCCCCTTTCCGCCCCCGCCCAGCTGCAGGAGCTCAGGCTCTTTATTAGCTCCTTCCTTCTTCCGGCCCCCTTGATGCGGCTTCACTTTCCCTGGGGGTTATGTCCCCGTCCCAGCGTCTTAGACCCCATTCACTGCCTCCTGATCCAGGCAGGGTCCTAACAGATGGGGCCGCAGGCCTTTCCCAGCCTGGAGCTCCAGCGCCCCCCTCCCCTCCCTCTCCCAGGCCAACATTGGGCACATGGACACACCCAAGGAGCTCTGGCGGATGATCACTGGGAACATGGCCCTCATCCAGGTAAGAAAGCAGAGACCAGAGAGGGTGGGCTAAGCTTCCCCCTTAGTCAGGAATCTGAAAGACTGAGTTCAGCCCCAGCCAGCTTGTGAGCGAGGCGCCAGCATCCTGCCGAGCTGGCCTGTCCCGAAGCAGCCCTAGGAGGTGACCAAGTTTCCCAGGCAAGCGGCCAAGACGGGGAGGGCCCCAGCAGGTCCCACGTCAGTTCTCGGCTTGCAGGGGTCCACTGGGCTCAAGTTCCCACGGATCGGACTCGGGAGGGCTGGCCTGTCCTCGGCCACTGTTGTCCCATCTCCGTGTGAGGCGACATGGGTTCCAGACTGGGAGTCTTCCCCTCGAGTCCCAGGCCTTGTCTCCTGACTGAAGGCTCAGGCTCTGCTGATTCTCACCCCAGTCCCCAGAGGGGATGACTGGCTCCTTCGGCCAGTAACATGTCCTGGGCTCCTGCGGGGTACGCTGCCCAGGACCAGTGTCTGGTGTGAAACTAAATAAATAAAGACACCATTCCAGCCTGGGGGGACTGCACAGTCCAGCCCAGCCTGCCTCCTGGGGCTGCAGAGAGCCGGGAAGAGGGCCGGCCCAGCGCTCGGGCCACCCCCGCTAGGAACCCTGCTGCCCCCGGGCTCTCTTGAGTTAAGCACCCCCGCCTCAGGTGCAGGCCACGGTCGTGGGCTTCCTGGCGTCCATCGCAGCCGTCGTCTTTGGCTGGATCCCTGACGGCCACTTCAGTATCCCACACGCCTTCCTGCTCTGTGCTGGCAGCGTGGCCACGGCCTTCATTGCCTCCCTGGTGTTGGGTAAGGAAGGGAGGGCCAGGTGGGGGAGGGGAGGGCCGGCCTGGCACCTGCAGTCTCTCCTTTTGTTTGTTGATACATCCCTTTTATCTCTCCTCACCCCGCCCGGCCCCTCCCTTTCCTCCCCAGGTATGATCATGATTGGAGTCATCATTGGCTCTCGAAAGATTGGAATCAACCCAGACAACGTGGCCACGCCCATTGCCGCCAGCCTGGGTGACCTCATCACCTTGGCACTGCTCTCAGGCATCAGCTGGGGACTCTACCTGGAGCGGGGTGAGGCTGAGGCCACTGAGGGTGTGACCAGGGTGGACCCCCGGGTGGGATTTGGGAGAGACAGCAGTGGGTTTGCAAAGGTGTAAGGATTTCCCCTATGTTCTTAACCGTGTGGTTGGAGCGCAGTTTTGTACTAACTCCCCCTCTGCCCCCGAGCTTGGCTCAAAGTCACGCAAGGCAGCAGGGGCACAGGGGAAAGTATCTGAGAAATATATTCCTGCCTGGTCCTGTGGACTCCTACTTGCCTGGGAGGAGTAAAGGTGAAAGGCTAAAGGAGAGGAACTGAAGCCTGGAATCTGCTTGCAGCATGGGGGGTGGGGAGACAGGGATTTCTGGGGCTCTAAGCAAGGAACGTTAGAAGCTGGTCTCTGCCCCTGATCAGCCCCAGGCCTGGGAAACTCTCAGCGTGGTTTCCTCATCCACACAAAGGACAAGGCTGCCCGCCCCCCCTCTCCTGGGCTTGCCAGGAAGACTGATGATCCAGGAACCTGGTGTGGGGTTCCTGCTGATCTGCCAGCATGGTGGCCAGGGCCAAACCGGGGGAGGCCTGAGCCGGGCACCGCAGTGCTCACCTCCCTGTCGTCTCTGCCTCCCTCAGATGACTGGCAATACATCTACCCCCTGGTGTGCGCCTTCTTCGTGGCCCTGCTGCCCGTCTGGGTGGTGCTGGCCCGTCGGAGCCCAGCCACAAGGGAGGTGTTGTACTCGGGCTGGGAGCCTGTCATCATTGCCATGGCCATCAGTAGGTAGGCTTGGGCCCTTGGGACACACCCTCACCCGCTTCTCACCCCGCCACAGCCTCCCTATTGAGCCCTGGAGATGGGAAATGTGGTACAGAGCCTAGAAACGCCTTCCAGGGTGCCTGGGTGGCTCAGTTGGTTAAGCAACTGCCTTCGGCTCAGGTCATGATCCTGGAGTCCCGGGATCGAGTCCCGCATCGGGCTCCCTGTTCGGCGGGGAGTCTGCTTCTCCCTCTGACCCTCCTCCCTCTCATGCTCTCTGTCTCTCATTCTCTCTCTCAAATAAATAAATAAAATCTTTAAAAAAAAAAAAAAAAGAACCGCCTTCCAGAGTGTATCCGCTCCATGTCCTTCTGTCACATGTGACAGAACCATCTGACGTGGGTTTCCTTGAAAAGCAGAATGCACCGGGTTAGGGCACGAAAACGGCACAGCTGGATTCAGGGGCATCAGGGCTGCGATGTTCTGTATCTCTCGGCTCTGCTTTTCCGGGTAATGGCCTGTGGCTCCAGGTTCATACTAACTCCGGGGGGAAGAAGTTCACAGTTCCACAGAGTCCCGCCAGAGAATTTCACTGGCTCTCATCCATTCACATGGCTATCCCTGACTCACTGTGGCCTCAGGGAAGTGGTGCTCTGATTGGATAGGGCTGGGGCCTAGCCATCCTTGGAGCGATGTCACCTGACTGAGTTTGAGAGAGGTAGTTCCTGGCGAAGAGCCCAGTGCTGTTACCACAAGGGGAAATAAATACTGAGTGGGCAGAACAGCGGTCCTCGTGGGCTGCTCGCCCTGAGCTCCTCTAGCCAACGGGGAGGGGTGGGGGCAGGCACAGGAGGCAGGGGCCTAACCCCATGCCACCAGCTTGCTCTGGGGAGCGCTGTGCCAAGTCTCAATATTATAAGCAGCAACTGGTTCTGGCAAAGGAAGCAAGGACTAGGGGACAAGGGACCCCTAGGAGCCCCTTGCTCCCCAAGGCCAGATGGGCCTGTCATCCCCGGACTGGAATACAACCTGTCGGTGATCTTTGTGTCACTTTGTCTTTGTCTGTGTAGTGTGGGAGGCCTCATCTTGGACAAGACTGTCTCCGACCCCAACTTCGCAGGGATGGCTGTCTTCACACCTGTGATTAATGGTGAGGTCTTGGCATCAGCTGCCGGGGGAAAGGAGAGGGGCAGGAGAAAAGGACGTGGGGCCTTTGTATCAGTCAGGACTCCGGCAGCAAGAGCATCCGGCTCAGACAGTTCAGGACTTTATCAAAGGGGCTGCTCACAGAGCGGGGAGCCGGGGAGGGACCCAGAGATTAGCAACAACCGGAAGCCCTCGTCCTCCAGGGTCAAGAGGAGAAAATAACGTTAGAGGAGCCTAGAGAGAACACTCCTCTGCCCCCGACAGGGGTAAGCCACTGCCAAGAAGAGAGGGATAAGGAAAAAAAATACCTGAGCTCTCTCTCCTTCCACCCTCTCTGAGTGTGTCCTGCTGGCTCCTGTTGAAACCCGATGAGGAGCAGCAGAGCATGGGTGATGCGGTCTGTAGGTCAGGCTCTCAGAGCTCAAGGCAAGGCTGCGAAGAGCAGGGAAGAGGTCGAGGTCGGGGGTGGGAGGGTAAACAACAACAAGCACGGTTCCTAGGAGAGGCACCGGAGTCCAGAGCTCAAACCCGACACTTGAACTTGGCTCCTAGAACGAGCACAGGAGCTTGGGTCTGCTCAGAGCTGTGGAGAGAGGCTGGGCAGGGCAAGGCCTTGTCGCCCTGGTTGTGTGGGACGGCAGGGGCACAGGCTGCCTACGTGTGCAGATCGGCCTGTGCCCCTTCCTGCACTCTCAGCCCCCCTAGGGGCACGTGGGATGGCCACATCTCCATAGACCGGAGGGTAGAAGCAACCTGGAAGACTTCCTGGGGGGGGCGGGTTGTCTTTGTCTTCCTTCTTGGAGTCTCACTCTTCTCCTGGGGACTGGTGAATGTGTCACGCCCTCCCTACGCCTCACTCTGCCCCGTCTCAGCACTTCTGTCGCTCTACAGGTGTTGGGGGCAATCTGGTGGCAGTGCAGGCCAGCCGCATTTCTACCCTCCTGCACATGAATGGGATGCCAGGGGAGAACTCTGAGCAAGCCCCTCGCCGCTGCCCCAGTCCTTGTACCACCTTCTTCAGTCCTGGTAATGACAGAGTCCCAGCCTCCTGGTCCGTTCCAGCCCCGGAGGGAGGGGGCCAACAATGAGGGACCTCCCCTTAGAAACAGCTGGGCCCTGGCTGGGCCACACCAGCTCTCTGGAGAGCAGATCCCAGGCAGGAAGATTGTCCTTTCCGCGGACGCCATGGGGGCTGGGGACCTTGGGGTGGAGCGGTAGAGACCATCAGCCACCTGCTGTCCTGGGGTGGAGCGGGGCACCTCTGGCCTGAAAGGCCTTCTGGGGCCAGGGCTCCTCCTCCTCACTCCCCCCCCACCCCCCGTTCTCTCCCCTGGTCCCAGATGTGAATTCTCGCTCGGCCCGAGTCCTCTTCCTCCTTGTGGTTCCAGGACACCTGGTGTTCCTCTACACCATCAGCTGTATGCAGGGCGGGCACACCACGCTCACGTTCATCTTCATCCTCTTCTACATGACAGCCGCACTGCTCCAGGTACGGGCAGGCAGGAGTGCGGGGAGGGCCTGCCGCACCCTCTGCCGCCTCTCATTCTGGGACCGGGTGGCCAAGAAACACGGGACAGGGGCTCTGGAGAACAGGCCATGGTTCCGGCAGAGTCACCAACATGCTCTGTGACTCTGGCCCAGTTGCTTTACTTCTCTGAGCCTCCGGGATACATTTGCCATTTGAGAGGAATGGCCCCAACGTGGTGGTTTGTAGGCAGGTGGTGGTTGTAGGGTGCTGGGCAGGTGGGCCTGGGGGGCACCCCCACTGGCCTGGCCACAGAGCTCCTCTCGGGTGTTTTGCATGCTGGGGCTTCCTTCGAAAATGTCATTTGAATGAAGGGTTTCACAACTTAAAAAAGTGTCAGAACCACCACACTAGGTCATCTGGAGGATCCTGTCCAGCCTTGCCGTTCCGTGATACAATCCACTCTCTCCCTTGTAGTGTTAGCCCATTTTTTTTTTATCTTCTAATTTTAAAAGAATTATACATTCACAAGAAGTTGCATAATTTATTTATTTTTTTTTTTTTTAAGATTTTATTTATTTATTTGAGACAGAGAGAATGAGAGAGAGAGAGAGCACATGAGAGGGGGGAGGGTCAGAGGGAGAAGCAGGCTCCCCGCCGAGCAGGGAGCCCGATGCGGGACTCAATCCCGGGACTGCAGGATCATGACCTGAGCCGAAGGCAGTCGCTTAACCAACTGAGCCACCCAGGCGCCCAGAAGTTGCATAATTTATGTACAGAGGCCCCATGTACTCTTCAGCCGGTTTCCCCCACCAGTAACATCTCACTAACTCAGTACAATCACAAAACCAACCAGTCAGCGTCGGAACAATCCACAGGGCTTACTCCAGTTACACCAGTTTTACACACACCCATGTGCGTGTGCGTGTGCGTGTGTGTATGTAATTCTGTGCGGTTCTGTCCCGTGTCGATCCGTCCATCCAGCACCACAGTCAAGACACACAACTGTCCCCTCCTCCCACGTCCCCTAGGAGCCACACTCGCCCTGTCAGACATTGTCAGTTTCCATAGACTTGACCTTTGAGTGGTAATAACAGTCCATCGTTCAAAACTTCTTAAAGGTTCACAGTGAAAGCGCTTCTTCCCCGCCCTCTTTCTGCCACCCAGCCTCTTCCTCCCGGCCGTCCATGCAGTCCATGTCTTGTATATCCTTCAAGCCTCGTCTATATTTATTCAAGCAAACATATAATTTTTCTTGTTTTCCTTTTTTTTACACACATGTAGGATACTCTACACACTGTCCACGCCCTGTGTTTTCACAGCACAGTTTATCTTAGAGATCATTCCACATCTGTACATAAAGAGAAGAGCACCCTGACTTGTTATGGTTGCGTTCTTCTACCCTGTAGATGTACCTGATTTCATTTAACCAGTCCCCTCTGGGTGACCACTCGTCGTCCTCCAGCCTCTCACCCCAAACCTTAAAAAGGCTTTGTGTTGGGACGTCTGGGCGAGGGCTGGGCCGAGAACCAGCCACATGCTCTTGCCCTGCTGCGCACTCCCCTGCACAGAGGAGTTAAGCGCCCTCGGTGGGGAAAGCGGAGGCGGGGATGCTGAGGGCCTGCGGCTGGGGCTTAGCCCTGGGCTCCCCCTCTCACGTCTGCGGTCTTCTCTAGGCCTGCGGCAGGCCAGGGCAGGGCACTGAGTGCCCTGGAGAGGTTCTTCCCGATCGCTTTGCTCCCTCCGGCTCAGCCATGTGTCCCTGGGACGAGGCTGCAGTGAGGGGAGAGCTGCTGCCATGCTCTTCCTGGAGCATGGCCCAAAGTCCTCTGGGCCACACTCTTTATGTGGGACTCTTCTGCAGCTGCTGGAAAGGGCGCAAAGCGATGGGGGGCTGGCCCTCACGCAGGGCCGGGGGCAGGCCATGGGAGGAGCACCAGGCAGCTGTGTGCAAGGCAGGGGCAGCATGAAGGGTGCTGGAACCAGAGTCTCTGGCGGCCTCGGGGAGAAGACAGGAGAACCACCAAGCTGGCCTAAAATTAGGTATCAGTTCTGGCTTCAGGATCCCCCAAGGTCTCCATTTCCTGCATCTGAGCCTCTTCGGGCAGAATTTACATACCACAGTTTTTGCAAAGTACAGTCAAGAGTAAAACCTCCCTCCCAAATGACTGTGTTGAAGATTTACCGGTAGAAAGCATTTCATTCTCACACAGATGCGGTCATTTAGGGAGCCCAGATGTCAGGACTGGTGCTGAGCGTAGAGAAGATGCAGGCCTGCCCACTCTCCCCTGGTATTCCAGATCAGGTGCTTTGCCAACTTCAAAGTGTATGGGAGTCTTGCTAAAGTGCAGATTCAGATTTGGGAGATCAAGAGCAGGACTTGAAATTCTGCGTTTCCTTTTTTTTTTTTAACAATTTCATTCATTTATTTGAGAGACACAGAGAGAGAGAGGGTGAGCATGAGCTGGGGAGGAGCAGAGGAAGAGGAAGAAGCAGACTCCCCACCCAGCAGGGAGCCCAGCACGGGGCTCGATCTCGGGACTCCAGGATCATGACCTGAGCTGAAGGCAGAGGTCCAACCGACCGAGCCACCCAGGCGCCCCGAGATTCTGCATTTCTAACGCACTTCCAGCTGTTGTTGATGCCCCTGGTCCTGCACCCACTAGCAAAGGGCTAATCGAGATCATTCTTGATCTGTAGACATGGAAGGGAAGGAAGGGCACAGATAAAGCAGCAGATAATCCAAAATGTCTTTTGCATTGATATGCACTCTCTGCTTTCTATTCGGCTGACTTACTCGTAATTCTATTTTGCTAGGGCTCATGTTAAACTAGACTTGCATTGTTTGAGCCCACAACAGCAGAATGGAAAGGGTCAGGAGGAAGCTAGCTTGGGATAATCGACTGTTACTCAGACAACTGTGCCGGCAGCAGCCTCAAACACTGTCCTTATTCCGCTCTGCTCCGAGGAGAAATCCCTGTGTGAAAAGCAAGCTCCAGGCCCCAGCCCCCTGCCAGGCTCCTGGAGAGGCCCACATGGCAGGCACTGGAGTGACCCAAGAATAGGATGACCCAGAATTAGAGGCAAGAGGGCTGAATTGCTGCAATAAGTAGGACTTAGATTAGGTAGTCCCTCGCTTGGTCAATTTGGGAGCAGAATGTAATGCTGTTGGGGGAGGTCCTAGGGAGTAGCAGCATCATGCTCCGCAAAGGGCTCATGGGACGCTGATGGTCCGCTCCAGGCGGTGACTGTGCAGTAGAGGAACATAAAGGGGTGGCTGGGGTGGCAAGATGAACCACCGCAGCGTATTCCCCAGGGATACAATGAATGTGCTCTATCCTGTGGCCTCTGGCTCCCCCTGGTGAGAGGGGAAGGCTATAGGCCGGGCCCTTCTGTCTCCCCAGGTGCTGATTCTCCTGTACATCGCAGACTGGATGGTGCACTGGATGTGGGGCCGGGGCCTGGACCCGGACAACTTCTCCATCCCGTACTTGACCGCTCTGGGGGACCTGCTTGGCACGGGGCTCCTAGCACTCAGCTTCCATGTCCTCTGGCTCATTGGGGACCGAGACACAGATGTCGGGGACTAGCCTGGTCACTCAACCTTTCCCCCTACCCCCTGCACTTTCTGTTCGAATTTTTTCTTTCGTTCTCCTTCCCCCACCCCACTCCACACTCCCACCTCTTTCTAGGACTTCACTTTCATACTGAATTCTCATTATTTTCAATGGGAATTTTTATACATTGAGCCAAGTTTGTATAGCAAGAATTCCGACAGGACAGATGAACTGAGATAAGCAGTACAAGTAGATTTTTTGAGACAATCACCAAGTGCAATTTCATGGTGGGTGCCTCCAGGTGGGTTGGGGCAGGGGTTTCCATCTAGGATCTAGGGACGTTTGGTTTAGCTTTAGCAAACTCAGTCATGGCCCTAATGAGAAACCCTTTGTGAGTGGGCTCTGGTTTTTTTGGGTTTGTTTTTGTTTTCTCTTTTTTTTTTTCTTTTTGATTGAACAGAGAGATGAGTATCATTTCCCTCCCCCATCCCCCTAAAACACACACACTTTTTTCTAAAAATGGACCAACTTCAAAGCACTAGTAAGAAGATAGCTGCTTCTGTTCCCCTGTAACCCTAGCCCTATCCTCGGCCCTCTGTCCCAAAAAACAGTGAGGTGGACTAACCATTCAAATTGTATACACATCCCTTACCCAATTGCCTGATAAACACCACCAACCCCTCCCTTTGATCTTTTTCCCATTGATCGTCACATCTGGAAAGAAATGAGCAGGAGCCTGGTCTCTGTTGACCCATGTCCACCAATAGGTTTAACAAGATTTACATCCTCCTTGGGCCCAGAGGACCGATTGTTTATCTCTGTTCAATCTTCGTGTCTCATTGCCTCTCAACACCACCTTTCCCAGAGCTTGCCAGGTTGGGTTCCGAGATTAGGGACAGGGAGCGAGTACGTGGAGGATGGTTGGGAGGCAGAGGGCAACCAGGGGTGTTTCACTGCCACCAAGGACATTTTATGTGGTCACTTTAGTCTCCGTCACTTCCTGAGATCACTCCCGCTGCCGCGCTGTGGACGGCAGGTTTCCTCTGTCTTGGCTTCTGCCCTCATTCACCCATTCAACAAATAGACCGCCTCCCCGAGAGGGGCTCTTGCGCAGGCATGGTCTGAAGCTTCCCCTGAGCAGTTGTGACGGTGCCTACCGCGTGGTAGGTACCATGCCAGTGGCCAGGGAAACAGCTCTCCGCTCAGCTCATTCCCCAGATACAAAGGCCTTGCGCCCCTTCCGACCTGACGGAGAAAGTTGCCTGGCTAGAAGTGTCTGCGTCATCAGGCCAGGTTCTGCCTCGCAATCTCAGCTCTGTGCGGTGCCGACCCCAGCGAGAGCCCCCAGCCCCGTCGCTCCAGCAGCAGTTCATTTCCCTGAACTACACTTCCTCACCTTTTCTTCCCTCCATCTCTCCCCACCAGCCACCCGAAAGAGGATCCAGACCTAGTAGGCTGGATGTCTCCGGCTGCCGTGCTCTTCTCTGCCCAGTGCAAGGTCCGGGGAACACTGGAGCCTCTGCATCCGTCCCGCGCCCCGCCCCCCGCCCCCGTTGCTCTGACCAGATCAGAAATCTGTCCACACTCACATGTGTGCCAATCTGAGCATTCGGATGCAGGTTTTTTCCTAGCCTCTCCACTCACGGCCTCCCCATCGACCTTCCTCTCTGTAGTGGAAAGGGCCCACCTCCAGGGGCAGGCTAGGCAGTGACCCTCGCTCCTCCCAGCCCCACGCCTCATCCTGAGACCTTGGCTGGGACCTCCAGACACTCCACCCACGCCACCTTCTGGAGTCTTCGAATTGGCAGGAATGGTAGAGGCTATGTAGTTGGGGCCGGGGCTGGCAGAGTTCATTAACACCAACCCAGGCTTGTTTCTGCTCTTCCCTCAGGCCCTCTTTCAGCTTGCCCTCCACCTCCCAACACATCTGCACACACACACTCTTCTTGTACAGGCACCGAAACCAGCGCCCCTGCCCCTGAGGCTGTGCCCCCCTGTGTTCTCCTGGAGACCTGGAGCCTCCTCCGTTGCTGAAAAAACAGGAAGGTGGGCGTGCCCCAAGCCCCGAGCGAGCATGTGAGCAGAGGGAGGACCACGGGGTGAGAGGGAAAGAAAATGAAGTGGACTTTCACGGAAGATTCATTTCTTTTCCCCTCTCCCCGATTGCACAGACTGCATGTACTTTTGGCCTGGCTGCAAGGAGCAACATTGGTTTACTCTTGTATCCTTAAAAAGTTACAGAACTGTGTCTTAAGAGAATTATTTATAGTTACTATAACTGAATTGACAAATGTCAACGTAACTGATAAATTATATTTGGTAAAATAAAGAGGACGTTTATTTAGGTGGTTGCTGGTTCCTGTGTGTCTCACCCAAAAGCAGCCTCGGTGGTTCTGCATCCCTCTGGAGTCCCACCTCCTCCTCACTCAGAAGTGGAAAGGGGCCAGAGCAAGACCAGAAAGGAAACAGCTCTTAAATAGAGATGTGTGATAAAAAACAACAACAACAACACACATCAGTCATTTGTTGAGCAACAATGAGTGGTGCCCTGGGACATGGACCAGAAGCCAGTGTGGTGTCCTTGCCTTCCGCACATTGAGCCCGCCTCGGTCGGGGTACTGTGCTGAGAGGCGCAAGCATCTGTGGGGTAAGATTCCTTCCCTGCAGAGGCTTGCCATCTGGTTGGGTTAAAACTATAACAGCTCTGATCTGTCGAGTACTTATGGGGACATGTCTTCACTGTGCTCAGCCCTGTAAGCCCTTAGAAATTTACAATGACTTACAAAAGGTTTGGAGTCAGACGGGCCCCGGGGTTCAGATCCCAGATCTTCTGCTTGCCTTCGTGTGATGTTAGGGAATCCTGTACCCTCTCTGAGCCTGGCTTTCCTTACCTGCACTAATACCTCTTTCCTAACAATTGCTAGGAGACTTCAGCGAGGGAATGCACATAAAGCACCAAGGTCTGTGCCTAGCACCCACTAAACCCCAAGATACTAGTCCATATTTAAAGGGTGGGGGATTGGTCAATGACAAGGCAATGTCGATATGATGACCATAGGGGTACACGGAGGGTGGCTAGGGGAGCAGGCAGATGGAAAAGACACCTAACCCAGTCTTGATGGTCAGGGAAGTCTGGGAAGAAGCCAAGGGGAATAGGAGTTAGCAGAGAGTGGAAAGAGAAAGGCATCTTGCAGAGGAAACAATATGCTAAGCAGGGAAAGGAGCCTGGAGCTTTGGGGAACCACAGGGAGTCCCATGTGGCTGGAGTTTGGAGGGCAGTGGGTGACAACAGGGCCTCATGAGACACACACAGACACACGTTTGTGACAAAGCCATGTTCCTGAGATGTCAGATACAGAAGAGCAGGGCCCCAGTGCCGCGCCCCCAGGTCTGTCTGACTCCAAAGCCCCTGCCAGGAACCCCTGCCCATGCAGGACAGGATGTGTGACGGCCTCGACCAGCATACGCTAAAAGCTGAACATTACTCATCTCAGTCAGCAGCTTTTTTTTTTTTTTCAGCTTTATGGAGGTATAATTGACAAACCTGTAAAATATTTAAAATAGAACTTGATGATTTGATATATGCATATGTTGTGAAAGGATCCCCTCCCCCCATTAAATTAATGAACACATCCATCACTTTACATATTTACCCTCTTTGGTGTTTTGTTTTTTTTTTTTTGGTGAGAACATTTAAGAAATCAGGGTTTTATAACAGGCCTGGGCTCTTGGACTAACTGTTCAAAGAAGCAATATGTTAGTAAGATTTATTAAGGGCTAACAGAAAGAGGATAATTGCTTAATTATTATTTATATAATGTTTTCATACACAGTATATTATACTATACCATATACTTTTAAATAATAATGGCCTCATTTGCAACTTCAATATTCTTTCTAATAACTCTGCAAAATTGATGTTATCACCCTTTTACGAGAGAGAAACTGAGTCTCAGAGGAGCTAAATGTCTTGCTCAAGGTCATATATTCACACCTAGGTTTCTCTCAGCCCAGTGCCTCCCCACCATGCCTGGAGCCAGATGAGCTAGCTGGCCAAGGTGCCTTACATAGAGAACACAAAGGCATTGCTGAAATGATCAGAACTATGGTGCCTGTTATCTCAGTTTTGCCCATGAGACACCTTACATTACCGCACAATGTTAATTGTCTACTGAAACAGATAATATTTTCCAGTGGACATTTAAAAACATGCCTCCCAGGCGCCAGTCTATCCCTGATGGTATCTTTGCAACATAATTATAGGCAACAACACCAACCCCAAGATCCGCCAGAGCCAGCAACAGTCTCCTAAAATCCGCTCTCCTTCAGCTAAAATCCAGAAACCGACTAATGGACGGTATCGTGCTGCTTAGCGCACTATACCGCATTTTATTACATTATCTAGAAAGAAAATCTTTTCATGTGGCTCCCAAGAAAACGACTGGCTTCGGGAAATTAAAAACAAGCAAACAAACAAATTGAAAGAAAACAGAAATTGCAGAAAAGTGAGAACACTTTGGCCAGCCAGAAAAGATTGTTTTAACCATACTCTGAAAGACTTTATGGCAATATTCATGTTTAGTTAAGTGTGGGGGGACTAATACTGCCGAGCTGTTGGTGACTTTTTTTAAACAGTTAAAATAATTCCAAATAAGTTTAAATGTCATGTCATACTCAGTGCATGGCAAAAAAAAATCCCTTATTCTGAACATTACAGAAATTATCTTCTCTTAACTCCTATCAAAGGAATGTTGAACAAGTAGATAGAGACCATGGCTTTAAGGATGCTCCAGACTGCGGTCGGCCCGGAACAACCACATGTTTTTCTGTCCTTGATTCTGCCATGGACTGTCACATGCGTGTTTCAAGTACATTACCCAAGTTGTTGACTACCTCACAAATTATTCAGAAATGAATTGTTTGGTTTTTAGGAGTTAGAAGCCTGTGGAAAGAAGTGAAATCAGTCAGTCAGACAAAGACAAATATGTAATTTCACTCACACGTGGAATTTAAGAAACAAAACAGATGAACATAGGGGAAGCGAAGGGAAAATAAGATAAAAACAGAGAGGGAGGCAAACCATAAGAGACTCTTAACTGTGGGAACAAACTGAAGGTTGCTGGACGGGAGTCGGTGGGGGTGGCTGGGGGATGGGCATCAAGGGGGGCACTTGATGTAAAGGGCACTGGGTGTTGGATGTAAGTGATGAATCACTAAATTCTACTCCTGAAACAATAACTACACGATATGTTAACTAACTTGAATTTAAATTTGAAAAAAAAATATGTAAAATAAAAAAGAAATCTGTAGAAAGAAAAACTAAAGCTTCAAAAGAATAAATGCCTTGTCAAATATGAAATATTTACTAAGATCTCCTGATTGCCAGGCCAAAATCCGAACTGTCCTTCTGTCTAGGTTCAGGAAGGTTGGGGTGGAGGAATGTCCCCGAGGCCTGAGGTACTCTTGGGGGAACCACTCCCAAGCTTGGGGCGCAGCAGCTACTGATCCTTCTCCCCGCTAACTCCCATGCTGTGGAGGACAGAACAAGGCATCATGTGCCCACCTGTGCTTCTATATTCCGTATGTCTTTTTTTTTTTTTTAAGATTTTATTTATGGGGCGCCTGGGTGGCTCAGTTGGTTAAGCGACTGCCTTCGGCTCGGGTCATGATCCTGGAGTCCTGGGATCGAGTCCCACATCGGGCTCCCTGCTCGGCAGGGAGTCTGCTTCTCCCTCTGACCCTCTTCCCTCTCGTGCTCTCTGTCTCTCATTCTCTCTCTCTCAAATAAATAAATAAATAATCCTTTAAAAAAAAAAAAGATTTTATTTATTTATTTGAGAGAGAGAGCACGAGCAGGGGGAGAGGGAGGAAACAGACTCCCCACTAAGCAAGGAGCCCGATGTGGGACTCGATCCCAGAACCCTGAGATCGTGATCTGAGCTGAAGGCAGACGCTTAATGACTGAGCCACCCAGGTGCCCCTACATTCGTATGTCTTGCTCTGCTTAGAATCTGGGTTATCTCCTTCCTGTATCAGGGTCAAAGATGGCAGTCAGAATCCTCTGTGATGCCCTAGGGCATCATTGGAATTCTCCTGCTCCCACCGGGCACGATCACCAGGCGGCTTCTCCAAGCAAGGCAGATTCTTATTCTTTGACCTCAATAAGTAAAAATCCCCATGTCCACTTTCAGAATAAAGGCAACTTAGAAAACTCTTCCGGGAAGTCTCCCTAGTCTCCTCATGGAGCTTAATTGTTAAAATAATAATAATTAGAGTGTCTGGGTGGCTCAGTCGTTAAGCTTCTGCCTTCGGCTCAGGTCATGATCCCGGGGTCCAGTCGGGATGGAGCCCCCTGTCTGGCTCCCCGCTCAGCGGGAAGTCAGCTTCTCCCTCTGCCCCTCCCCCTGCTCATGCACACACGCACGCGCTTTCTCTCTCTCGCTCTCTCTCTCTTAAAAATAAATAAATATTTAAAATAATAATAACAATTAAGCACAAGCTTTAGAGGTAGACAGACAGATTTGAATCCCACCTCTTTCAGCTGGTGGTCATAATTAGCCTCTTGTGATCCCCCAATTGTCCCATTTATAGAATAGGACAATAATGCCTTCTTTGTGGGGCCATTGGGCAACAGAAGATTCAATAAGCAGAAGCTTCTATTATTATCATATCATGTTGATTTAATTGGTGGTAGAGCAAAATGAGAAGAGAAATACTCAGAATACAGAGTTTGGGATGATAGGAAGGACCTAGTGAAGAAGTTAACAGACCCAGATCTGTCCTGGATATTACTCATCAGTGACATGGGTGCAGCTGAAGTGGGAGAAAGCTGTGCAGTGAAGAGGACCCCCTGTCTTCACAGAAACGTCTCCACTGGGTGAACACACCCTGCCCTGAGCCCGGCTTCCTCCTCAGAGGCTCAGAAACTCACTCCCATCCAGAAATCATGTCAGGGAAGCTGACTTGGACACACAAACTCATTCAGGCCTGTGCCTAAGACCAAATGGGCCCAACAGACATGTCAGCCTACCCAGCACATTAGCTCCCTGGGGCAAGCTACGTGGGAAGGCTGGTGGTCAGAAGGCACCCAGGGAGTTTAGAATCCTAACAGAGAAGTTAGTTTTATAACTTGAAGATATAATGGTACCAGGTCTTGTTTCAGTTCCTTGGGTCTCCACAATAGGGATACCTGACAGCCAGCCAGATGCTCCCTGAAGATTCTGGTGTCTACCAGACCGAGCCCGGAAGAGGTGCGGCCAGTATACTCTCAGAGTCTCCTCTCTCTGCCTCGGAGGTTGACCAACCTCCCTGCAGATCAACGCGTTCCTTCTTTAGATCTGTGTATACCTCCATTCAGTCTCCTGCCTGAGGACTTCTCATTCATGTTCGAGTTAGAGTTTAACTCCGAGAGAGCTAGGGACACAATGGTATTTCCAAGTGTTGGTGGAGGGGCAAGGGATTATCGGTGGGCAACTAAGAATGGCCTAGAGGGACAATAATCCCTGCCTTCCTCCCCTCTTGCAGAGCTAAGAGGACATAGAAAATTAGAACAGAATCATCTGTGTTGGAAGGGAACACCTTCATTTTACAGAAGCAACTTCCCCCAGAGCCACATGGACAGTTGGGACCACACCCTCATTCCTTTAAACCAAAATTTCCCCTCTAGCTTCTGTCCTTTTTCTCTCTTCTTTCCCTGGTCCTTATTTGGGGTGGAAGGGAGGGGATCCTCAAGGAGGCAAATGTGACAACAAAAGTGTAAAAACTAGAGTTTGATGTTTTCCCTTGATACTCCCAGGTGCAAAGTTAACCCCAGACTCAGGGCACAAGCCCATGGAGGAGTGAGCAGCCTACCAGTCTCTCTCTAGAGGGTTCCCTAGGGGACTCTGGTGTGAAGCCTTCCGCCTGAATGCTTAGCTGGGTCACAGGCATCTCACCAAGCTGCTTCCTGTGCCCAAAGCAATCACCAAAAAGTTATGATTATTCATTTATTTTTAAGATGTATTTCTTTATTTGACAGCGAGAGCGACAGCGACAGCGAGAGCAAGAGAGAGAGAGCGAGAGAGAGAGTGCGCATGCAGGGGGAGGGGCAGAGAAAGAATCCTCAAGCAGACAACCCGCTGAGAACAGAGCCCTACAAGGGGCTCAATCCCAGGACCCCCCGCTCCCCCCAGATCAGGACCTGAGCTGAAATCAAGAGCCTGCCAGCCACTTAACTGACTGAGCCACCCAGGTGCCCCCAAAGTTATGATTATTTAAAGGAGCATGGAATTTGGGGCTGACAGACAGCCAAAGCCCCACGGCCTCACCCTTCCCTGGGCCTGTCCCTCTCCTCCCCTCTCTCTATGCGGCTGGGCCACTTGCTATGTCACTTCAGTCTGCATTTCATGTCACAAAGCATTCCTCCTCTCTATCCTGGCACAGTGGTGGAGGCTCTGGAGACCACATAAACCCTTTGCTCTTCTTTTTTTTTTTTTTTTTTAGATTTTATTTATTTGTTTGTCAGAGAGAGAGAGAGAGCACAAGCAGGGGGAGCAGCAGAGGGAGAGGGAGAAGCAAGCTCCCCAAAGAGCAAGGACCCAGATGCAGGGCTCGATCCCAGGACCCTGGGATCATGACCTGAGCCGAAGGCAGACGCTTAACTGACTGAGACACCCAGGCGCCCCAACCCTTTGCTCTTCTATTTGAAGTCAAGCTCCCTAGTGCTGGTGCTGGGTCACTCCTTCCCTAAGTACTTACTGATTCATACCGTAGGCATCACCAGCAAGCATCTGCTTGCTTCCATAGTGATGGAATATATCCTCTGTGTAGGGCTCTGGCCAAAAAATGTTCTTCCAGAATCTAACCTTGAAGAAACAGACAATCCAGACTATGTGAGACTGTCTGCAAGACAATGGCCTGGATTCTTTAAAAAGAAAATCAATGTTATGAAAAACTCAGCAAGGATCTGTCTCTCTCTTTCTCTCTCTCTGTGTCAAATAAATAAATAAATACATAAATACAAAAATAAATAAACAAAATCTTTGCTCCTCACATTTCTGATTTGGGAAACTTCAGGAAGTTCCTCTCACAGAAAACAGGGCCCAAAACCAAAATTTTCTATTTGAAGTCCTTGTTTACTAGGCAACATGCTGGTTGCTTCTAAGTTCGATATTTATAAATTGGTCATGTAGGTGCCTACAAGTCAAGCAGATTGTAAATGCTACAGGTTTTGAGGGCTGCAGTAATAAAGGAAATGTTCATGGATGAGTTGACACTTAAGTCAGGTCTTAACAGCATTTCTCAAAGTGGAATCTGGTCTAGGAATCACGTTAGTACTACACAAAAAGATTCCCCTGGATCAGAATGTCCATATTTAACAAGTGCCCCAGGTGATTCTTGCGCACACAGAAGTTTGAGAACTTGAAGTGAGGAAAGAGAGGTATGTGAAGAGAAGCCTGAGGGTATTCTGATAGGTAAGGTACCCTGAGGAAAGGTGCAAAGTCAGAAATGAAATTGGGTTTTTTAAGAGCGGAAGGAACCTGACCTTTTTGAAGGGGGAAATTCACATTTGAGATCAGGTGAGATAGAGTTGGTTAGGGAGGGTGGGGCCGGTGCATAGAGGGTTTTGGATATCAGCTCAGGGAGTTTGCCGAGTGTTTGGATACTTGCTAGACAGTTGCAGGAACAATCATCCTGGTCAGTGTGTAGGATGAATTGAAGATAAAAGAAACTCGAATCAGGGAGACCAATAAACAGGTTATTGAAGATGATCCAGGTGTGAGATAATGAAAGCCTAAACCAGGAAAGGGACACTGAATATGAAGCAGAAAGTGTGGGTGAGAAATGTTTTTGAAAGAAGAATCAGAAGATGTGGTGACTGGCTTTTTTAAAAAGAGGGGGCTGTAGGGGCGTCTGGGTGGCTCAGTCGGTTGGGCGGCTGCCTTCGGCTCGTGTCGTGATCCCAGAGTCCTGGGATCAAGCCCCACGTCGGGCTCCCTGCTCGGCGGGAAGCCTGCTTCTCCCTCTCCTACTCCCCCAGCTTGTGTTCCCTCTCTCACTGTGTCTCTCTCTGTCAAATAAATAAATAAAATCTTTAAAAAAAAAAAAAAAGAGGGGGCTGTAAAATGATGTGTGTAAAAGGAAGTGTTCATAATGCTCGAGGCTTGCAATAGCAAAAAACAAAAATAAATCTAATAATGTGATTAAAAAATGGGCTAAGGATTTGAACAGACATTTCTCCAAAGAAGACATGCAGGCGGCCAACAGGTAGATAAAAGAATGTTCAATGTCACTCATCATCAGGGAAATACAAATCAAAACCACAATGTGATACCATTTCACACCTGTCAAGATGGCTATTATAGGGCGCCTGGGTGGCTCAGTTGGTTAAGCGACTGCCTTCGGCTCAGGTCATGATCCTGGAGTCCCGGGATCGAGTCCCACATCGGGCTCCCTGCTCAGCGGGGGGTCTGCTTCTCCCTCTGACCCTCTTCCCTCTCGTGCTCTCTGTCTCTCATTCTCTCTCTCTCAAATAAATAAATAAAATCTTTAAAAAAAAAAAAAGATGGCTATTATAAAAAAAAAAAAGGCAACTCTCAACAAGGATGTGGAGAAATTGGAACCCTTGCACACTGTTGGTGGGAATGCAAAATGGTGCAGCCACTCTGGAAAATGGTATGGAAGCTCCTCAAAAAATTAAAAATAGAACTATCATATGATCCAGCAATCCCACTTCTGGGTAATTATGCAAAAGAATTGAAATCAGGATCTCGAAGAGATATTAGCACTACCATGTTCATTACAACTCGATTCACAAATAACCAAGACATAGAAGCAAACTAAATGTCCATTGACAGACGAATAGATGAAGAAAAGGGGTATATGCCTACAGAGGAATATTATTCAGCCTTCTATAAAAATGGAAATTCTTCAGTAAGCAACCATATGAATGAACCTTAAGGACATTATGCTAAGTGAAATGACCAAATCACAGAAAGACAACTACTGCATGATTCCACTTATATGATATCTGAAGTAGACAAATTTAGAGGTGCCTGGGCGTCCAACTTGGTTTTGGCTCAGGTCATGATCTCAGGTGATGGGATGGAACCCCCAGTCAATCTCAGCCCGGAGAGGGGCACCTGGGTGGCTCAGTTGGTTAAGCGACTGCCTTCGGCTCAGGTCATGATCCTGGAGTCCTGGAATCGAGTCCCGCATTGGGCTCCCTGCTCAGCAGGGAGTCTGCTTCTCCTTCTGACCCTCCCGCTTCTCATGCTCTCTCTCTATCTCATTCTCTCTCTCAAATAAATAAATAAAATCTTTAAAAAAAAAAAAATCTCAGCCCGGAGAGCTCAGCAGGGAGTCTGCTTGAGATTCTCTCTCTACCTCTGCCCAACCCCCACCCCCACCCCCACCCCCGTGTGCATGCACACGAGTGCAAGCTCTCTCTCTCTAAATACATTTTATAAAAAAATAATAAAAATATGGGGCACCTGGGTGGCTCAGTTGTTTAAGTGTCCGCCTTCGGCTCAGGTCATGATCTAAGGGTCCTGGGATCAAGTGCTATATCCGGCGCATAGGGCTCTGTGCTCAGTGGGGAGTCTCCTTCTGCCTCTCACTTTCCCTCTGTGCTCTCTCTCTCTCTCTCTCAAATAAATAAATAAAATCTTTTTAAAAAATAAAATAGACAAATTTATAGAATCAAAGAGTGGAATAGTGGTTGGCAAAAGATGGGGGAGCGAGGAATTGGGAGTTACTAATCAATGGGCCCAAGCAAGATGAGTACATTCTAGAAATCTGCTGTACGACACAGTACCTCTATTGCACACTTAAACATTTGTATTTTTTGAATTGCATTAGGCATTTAAAAATTTGTTAAGAGAGTAGGTCTTACGTTAAATCTTCCTGCCACAGTAAAATAAATTTAAGTCATTTGCAAAACTGTAGTTTAATGATTATTTATGAGCAACACCCGCATCTGGGAAGATGGTAGCCAGCCCGACCTCCCATACCTGGGTAACAAACATTTTGGGCTAAATACCTTGAGACCCATGCTGACTGTCTTTCCTCGGAGGGTCTAAGTTATAGCCTCTGTATCATAAAGAGACCTGGGCAGAGCTGTGTTTCCCATGGGCTTGCTGTTTTCTCTTCTCTTCCTGACAACAGCCCAGAAAACAGAGCTATTTTGCTTGCCATGAAACTCATGTCCCCTTAACTCTTTAACTAAGGTCAGAAAAGTTATAGGCTGGGGTGCCTGAGTGGCTCAGTTGGTTAAGCGACTGCCTTCGGCTCAGGTCATGATCCTGGAGTCCTGGGATCAAGTCCCGCATCGGGCTCCCTGCTTGGCAGGGAGTCTGCTTCTCCCTCTGACCCTCCCCCCTCTCATGCTCTCTCTCTGTCTCTCTCTCTCAAATAAATAAATAAATAAAAACCTTTAAAAAAAAAAAAAGAAAAGAAAAGTTATAGGCTGAAAATTTTAAGTCATTTGCAAAGCGGTACTTTAATGATTATTTATGAGCAACCCCAGCAACAGATGGAGGAGGACTCCCAGTGTACTCCAGTTGATAGACTGCAAATAGTGGAAGTGAGAATGAGGAACTGTCTCTCGTTTTCTACCTGTACTACTGTGGCCAGTTACCAAATGATAATAACTGACATGTAATGGCAGGAGTTTTTCTAAGGGTCAGTCTCTTGATCGAGTGTCCCTGAACCTGACTGATAATGGGTCATATGGTAAATAAAAAGGCTAGCGCTCATATTCATAAGATCCTGGGTTTGTCTATCTAATTGAAGAAATAGCAAATGGAGTTTGCTAGGAGCATGAAGGATGAGGCTTGAGCTTCTATTAGTAGAATAATTTATGGAATCTATGGAATAATTTTTAATCTTAGTTCCATAAAACCTTTAAAGATAATGAGAAATCTATCTGGGGAAGGATTTAGGCAGGTGAAATCATGTGGAACAAAGAGCCTCCAAAGGATCTTTCTATTCCAGAATTACTTTAAAATAAGATTCGAGCCGTAGAAGGAGTTTGAAAGCCTTGGAACTCTGCGCAGATTTTTTAAAGGAGTTCACAAACTACATTTCCCAGGAGGCCTCGCGGGCAAGTTTCTGCACTCCACTAGGTCTCTTCGCCGCGAGGTAAGCTGGGAAATGTAGTGCCCCAAGCCGCCCCGCACGTGACGCGTGCGGAGGGACGGGGATAGGCGGTCCGGTATCCCGGGAATCCACGTGTGAGCCGCCCTTTCCCCCGAATTTGGTTTGTGCCGGGCGGGGAGGACCCCATCATCTGACCCCGACTGTGAAATGAGCTGGCCCCGGGTTCAGTCGCCCGCCGGCACCGCTCCGGGGAAGTCCCGGTGGGCGAGGCCCCGCGGCGTCCCGTCCCGTTTCTCGGCAGCGGGGCGGGGCGGGGCGGGGCGGGGCGGGGGAGAAGGTGCGAACACGCCGGGGGCTCGGAGCTCGCGCCCTGTGCCCCACCCAGGCTGCGGCCGCGCGGGGAGGAAGCGCGTAAAGGTTGAGTGCAAAGTTTCCCTTTCTGCTTTCTCGTCAGAGCAGCCCCAACCTTGGCGGTGGGCTGCAATGCCGAACTTCAGTTTGTAGGGGCTCCGGAGCCGAAGGGGTTAAAGCAAGCGCCTCCCTTCCCCCAACCCCGCCGCCTCCTTCACCAGTCCGGCCGGCCAGCCATGGGCGGCCGCGATCACCTGTTCAAAGTGCTGGTGGTGGGGGACGCCGCGGTGGGCAAGACGTCGCTCGTGCAGCGATACTCCCAGGACAGCTTCAGCAAACACTACAAGTCCACGGTGGGAGGTGAGACGTCGCCGCGAGGGCGGGGTGGACCCCCGCGGCTGGGGAGCCGGGGGTTCCGTGGCCTTGTTCCTCGGGTCAGGAAGTAGGCGTCTGGGATCTTGGAGGGAGGACTTGCCGGGTGTTGGATCTGCACGTTTCTTTTGGGTTTTCCCCAGTTAGGTTCACCCAGTCCGAGCTGACCGCCTGGAAGGAGATTGGGCGAAGGTGTGAAGAGGAGGAATGGGGAAGGGAGGTTGAGGAAATACGCAATTGTTGCATTTCTCGGGGGAATTGGGAACTCAGGTCTCCTGCAGCCTTCCTAGCGGTCACCCGCAAATCTCTGCGATCAGCCGAGGCCGCTGGGACCCCTCGAGGAGGCCTGGTTAGGTGCCAGCTGGGGCTCTTGGCCTGCCTCTCACAGGTAGCTGATGAAGGAATAGAAAGGTGCTGTCTGCCTTAAGGATCCTACCTTTGTTTTGGGGATGCCTGAGTGGGAGAGCCCCTGAACCACACAATCTGATGCTCACCGAGGCTGATGAGCGGTGTGCATTTTTGTCCATGGATTGCTTAAATAAAGACAGCTAGAAATTATTCAAGGAATCTGACCTATCTTCCCACCCACCTTTCTCTCAAGCTGGGGAGGGGAAAAAGGAAGGGAACACCAAGAAGTTCATTCATTTCTTTCTAGGGATGGCCTTGGGCTCAACCTTTTTCTTTTTCCCCAGAAGTAGAAATGTCTTTTTGTTAAGGTCTTTAGTTGGGAAGAGCTGGTGAAGGGGGAGAGTTAACAAACATTAAGAGAACTTTTTTTAAGGAAAAAAAAAACCTGCGCTAGGGGCGCCTGGGTGGCTCAGTCATTAAGTGTCTGCCTTCGGCTCCGGTCATGATCCCAGGGTCCTGGGATCGAGCCCCACATCGGGCTCCCTGCTCCGCAGGAAGCCTGCTTCTCCCTCTCTCACTCCCCCTGCTTGTGTTCCCTCTCTTGCTGTGTCTCTCTCTGTCAGATAAATAAATAAAATCTTTAAAAAAACAAACAAAAACCTGCACTAATGTAAATTTTGAAGATGGGTGCTGGTGATCCTTGTGGAATTTTAAAAAAATTAACAAGCATTAACATTGCAATGAAAACATCCTCTTGAGAACATCCAGCAACATTTAGGGTTTGAAGTTTGAAAGACTATTTCTCCACCATTCTGCCCTCCACTCCTAAATAATATGAGAGCTCTTATTTCATGGGTTTGGTTAAAAGTGTTTCACTAATGAGTTTTTAGCAATTGCCCTAGTTTTCCTTTAGTAAAGAATAATGGCTCTGGCTAATTTTTTTTTTTTTTCAGTGTTTATTCTAAATTTCCCCTAGCTTTCATTTCTGTCACCGATGTGGAAAATGTACTTCCAAATCTGGGAAGTTACTCTGTTTCTCCTTCTCAAAAGGTTTCCCCCCTGGCATACTCTTTCACTTAGCTCCTGGAGTCTCAGCTTCTACAGATTCGAACACAGCTCTCAAGCACCCTCCATACCGTGTCTTCTTCCTTGGAATCCTCTGGGACCTCTTCCCTTGACCCTATCTATTACCACCCAAAGTAATCCCTACAGCCTTGTGGAGGGTGTAGAATTCCCCCCAGTGTTTTTCTCATAATACAATTGGATTAGAAACGAACAGTGAAATTGAATGTGGAAGATGCAGAATCCACCACACTTACCTCATTTCCCCCTTTTGCCCTATCATCCCTTCCCCCTAGAAAACCCCCTGGAACCTTCCAGAAACTTTAACTTGAGATTAGGAGTTGTTTTTATAATTGCTCCCACCCACCTATCCCCAGCCTTAGGGACTAATAGTATCAAATACATTAGTTTGTCCAGAGAGTAAAAGCTGAAGACCCCTTCAGAGAGTGGTAATGAATTATCTGTGCCAGAGGCACCTGGAGGCATGGCTGCCCCAGTCAGAAGACCATGTGAATCTTGATCTTGGGGTCGTGAGTTCAAGCCCCACGTTGGGGGTAGAGTTCACTTAAAAAATAACAATAATAATAATAATGATAAAATTAGAAATGTTTTAAAAAAGAAAGAATTGTCTGTTCCACACTTAAACCGTGCGTGTGGGCTCATCTCAACCCACTGAGAGTTTAAAAATAAATAGATACATAGGATTGGAGTTGTGTGTCTCTAGGGTTATAACTGCATATTTGATCTGAGCTTATTCATGGATTTTTTAAAGGTAAATTTTATTCAATTGTACATGTATTTTCAGTGGATTTTGCTCTGAAGGTTCTCCAGTGGTCTGACTCAGAGATGGTGCGGCTCCAGCTGTGGGATATTGCAGGTAGGCTGGGAAGATGGGATAAGAACCAGGGAAAAAATTTTGGTTTAATCAGCAAGCTCTCAGAAAAAGTGGGGTAGCAAAACCAGAAGTTTTTTGGGTTTTTTTTAAAGATTTTATTTATTTATTTATTTGAGCGCGAGAGCAAGAGTGGGGAGAGGGGCGGAGGGGCAGAGAGAAGCAGGCTCCCCACTGAGGAAGGAGCCCAATGCAGGGCTCCATCCCAGGACCCTGGGATCATGACCTGAGCCGAAAGCAGACACTTAACCGACTGAGCCACCCAGGCGCACCAAAACCAGAAGGCTTTTTCCTGGAGCTGGAATGATGGAGTTGTTCAGAGGACACATAAGCTGAGTGGATGTAGAGAGTTTGTAGATATTTTCTGTAGATGTTTTGCCCTGGATAAATGTAGAGCCCTTTGTCCCTGGGTGGAATGGCTGGCAGGGTGATAGATTGTCCAGACCGTGGGTGGGTGCTCTCACAGCAGAGGGAGGGTGCTTTTTCCAGCGTTTCAGGTGACCTTGGGTAGAAAGAAGATTCCCCAGAAAATAGAAACAATAATAGTAACAGGTGACTTTTACTATGTGCCAAGCACTTTCCTAAGCATTTGAGATTCAATGACTCGCTAAGCTTCATCACAACCTTGTGAGAAAAGCTACTGCTTCCATCCCCGCTCTACAGATGAGGAATCTGAAGCACTGAAAGCTTCCGTTGCCCAAAGTCCTACAGATAGTACATGACAGAGCAGGGATTTGGACTTGGGTGGTTTGGGTGCAGAATCTGGACTCAGCCACAGTGCATACCGCCCTCCCCCACGAGGAAGGTGGAAAGGGCAAGGTGTCGGAGGGGGATATGATACTGGTTCTCAGTATCACTTTCTCAAGGGCTCCCTGCTTTCTTCCCAGGGCAGGAGCGCTTCACCTCCATGACTCGACTGTACTATCGGGATGCATCAGCCTGCGTTATTATGTTTGATGTTACCAACGCCACGACCTTCAGCAATAGCCAGAGGTGGAAGCAGGACTTGGACAGCAAGCTCACCCTGCCTAATGGAGAGCCTGTGCCCTGCCTGCTCTTGGCCAACAAAGTATGTGGTCAAGTCTAGGAAAACGGGCCCTAGCCTCTCTCTGTGGTCAGAGAGTAAGCATGTCTAAAACGCTCTCTGATTCCGGGCATCCATTTCTCCCTTCTCAAATTGGCAAACCTCATCTCTACCTTCTTTCAAGGGATGCTGGGGCTCTCTTTGGGAAGAATGTTGGCCAGATTTTAGATGCCGGTGTTCTTAGCCACTGGTGGAAAGGTTTTACATCCAGAAGTATCTGAGCAGTGTTCCTATTCTCCAGAAGTTTATGGTGTTACCTTTTATGTACTCTCTTTGCCAGTGTGACCTGTCCCCTTGGGCAGTGAGCCGAGACCAGGTTGACCGGTTCAGTAAAGAGAATGGTTTCATGGGTTGGACAGAAACATCAGTCAAGGAGAACAAAAATATTAATGAGGCCATGAGGTGAGTAGCTCATGTTGTTCTGGGGTTAGGCACACAGATTCACCCACCTGCTGCCGCCACGCCCCTGGGACCTTCTTTTCCTGTTTCTGAGCAAACAAGAGCAGGCTGAGCCACTGGAATGCCAGCTTCTGAAGGTCAGGGATGCCACCCTTTCTCCTGAGATAATGGGGGGACGAAGGGGCATTTAAATTTCATGGCTTGACTGAATGCCATCTGGTGATAAGACAGACAGTGTCTACCATGTCTCCCTTTCTTCCCTCCAGTTTATCAGTCTTTTGTTTGTTTGTTTTTTAGAGTCCTCATTGAAAAGATGATGAGCAATTCCAGAGAAGATATGTCTTTATCCACCCAAGGGGACTATATCAATCTACAGACCAAGCCCTCCTCCAGCTGGGCCTGCTGCTAATAGTGTCTGGCTTGTTTTCCCTCCTATGTTTAGGAGGTCTTTTCATCTCTTCCCTTCGGATGCCCACCCAGCAATCTTATTAATCTTATTAAGTACGTTTGGACTGTCTCTTGCCAGTTATCCGGGAAGGAGGACCATCGCCACTAAGGAGAGACCTGGGACTCGTGTGCCTTTCTGCATCTCACAGGTTCCTACTTGCTGCCGGCTCCCATGGCTCAGTACCTTCTGTATAAGAAAAATCACCTTATCCCTCATTTTGTGACCCAGGATTTTGTGGGGAGCATTGGAAATCAGCACCTGTATTGTAAGGATCCTAATTGCCACCTGTTTTCGCGTTTCTTTTTCCATCTGACGGATGTGGATATCTCAGTCTGATCTGACTTCAGATTTCGAGGAAAATGAGAGCAAAGGGCATTTCCCAAATTCATCATAGGTTATTGCTTTCAGATTCTTTGTGTCTTGGACTTTGAATTTAAACCTCTGATTCTGAGATGGGCAAGGAGTGGGGCTGGATATCCATGGGTTCTGGGTCACAGGAGGTAACCCAAAAGTCACTATTTTTGAAGCTTCTAAAGTCATAACTGGCTTTCTCTTGTCTTGGCTTCAGGAATAGTCAAGCTTTTAAACTACCTGTTGTGTGTGATGAGAGCGTTTCTTTCCCCAAAGAAACAATTGTCCCATTAGGGTTTTCTAGTATCTCCCTACCGGTGGGGTGGGAGCGGGGTTCACAAGGTTTCTGGGTTGATGTCTTGATGCCTAATGCTGCGGGGTGACATCACTTGGCTGTGGTGCCCTGAAATAGGTCTGTTCCTTACCGCCCTGGGAGTCTGAATGGAAGAGGGAGAGGTTAACAGAACAAAATCCTGTGGGGCCGCTTGCTTCTGAGCACTTTGGGTGCCTAGCACTTACCAGCCATAGGAAACAAATTTTATGTACAGACCTTTGCCTGAGTGGGGAGAGTAGATAGAAAATCATTAAGTAATTTAAGTGCTAAATCGGGTAGGGTTTTTAGTATCACATCACTTCTCGACAGCTTCATTTGTTGAATTCTCACAGGATGGTGATTTATAACCTACCCAAAGTTATGAATATTCTTCGTGAACTCAGAGACCTAGAGTTCTTTGAAAGACACTTATTTTAAATGTGTGTCCTAAGTAAGTGGTTCCCGAATCAACTTATCAGAACCACCTGGGAAGTTTATTAAAAAAATTTTTTTTAAGATTTTATTTATTTATTTGACAGAGAGAGACAAAGCGAGAGAAGGAACATAAGCAGGGGGAGCGGGAGAGGGAGAAGCAGGCTTCCTGCGGAGCAGGGAGCCCGATGTGGGGCTCAATCCCAGGACTCTGGGACCATGACCTGAGCCGAAGGCAGACACTTAATGACTGAGCCACCCAGGCGCCCCTATTAAAATTTTTTAAAATAAAATGTGTACGTTTTAAGATTTCTGGGTCCCAAACTCAAGCCTCCTGAATCAAAATTTCCAGGGGTATGGTGTGGGAATGTATAGTTGTTGTTTTTCAAAGCCACCCAGGTCATTTGACCAGCCTGGTTTGGAAAACATTGCTGGAGAATTTGGTAAAGATGCAGAGACCCAGGCATTCCCTGAGTAAATGATCCTGGGTTTCCCTATGCTCTATTTGCTCTCCAGGTGATTCTGCTATACCCCAGACTTTGGAAACTGCTCTCCTAAGCAAATGATCAGAGGCCAAATATCAGACAGAGAACAGGAGCCAGGCCTTCAGTGGTGGTTGGTTTGTCTGTTTTTAATGCCAGTGACTAACTTTTGCACAGTGTTTTAAGACCTTGAAGTTCTCTTTTGTATTACCCTTTTCAAATAGGTTTTTACTACAATGATTCTGAAGATAAGTGGAATAGCAAATTCCCTTTATGTGAAAAGAAAACTGATTTTTATTTACTGGCTTAAACCTTTGCAAAGTCACAAATAAAGGCAAAATAAGTCTTGTATTCATGGGAGTTATTGGCTTTTAATGTGAGTTTATTAAAATGCTATTTTATACTGATAATTTAAGAGTATTAGGGAAATGGAGACTTTATTATTTATCTAATTTTTTTTAAGATTTTATTTCTTTATTTGACAGCTCAAGCAGGGGGAGCGGCAGGCAGAGGGAGAGGGAGAAGCAGGCTCCCCGCTGAGCAGGGAGGCCAATGTACAGCTCCATCCCAGGACCCTGGGATCATGACCTGAGCCAAAGGCAGACGCTTAACTGACTGAGCCACCCAGGCGCCCGTTTTTTAAATACCTTCTTTAAAAATGAAGGCAAATGTTATTCTATCTATTAATTTACTAGTATCAACTGCCTAATACTAATTCAGTACTTGATACAACATTCCAAATACTGCTTGGAAATGTGACCTTTGTGAAAAATTGAGTATGTTTTCTTTTCCTGTGTGTTGACTCAGGATTTACCTGCCTTTTCAAGCATTGCTGGAGGCAGGCCCTTCTGGATTTTCTCTCGTAAGTGGTGAGCATTATAGGGTTGAAACTAATTAAAGAAGAAATTGAAAATATAACTAATTGCTCTTTATGTCCCTATCCATAAAGAAAAGGGAAAACAATTGAAGATTTAAAAAAAGAGGGAAATATTTACATGATTAGAAATACAATTATACAAAAAATAATTATATCCTGTCATTTGGATGCTACGTCTTGGTACAATTGTTTGGAACATGAATATTGTTGTAGCCCTTCCCTAGAGAAGGTTCCATATTTGAGACAAGATGCCCCTCCAGCCACTCAGCTGGTCTTTGGACAAAAAGAAAACATAAGCATTTCCTGCAGAGTGTTTTTAAGAGACCCAAGGAAGGCCTGAGAACAGAGCTGTGGGATTGTGACTGCCCTGGCTTTGGACTTTTAAAAAAAATTTTTTTTAAGATTTATTTGAGAGAGAGAGCATGAGAGGGGGTGGGGAGAACCCTCAAGCAGACTCCCCGCCAGGTGCGGAGACTGATGCGGGGCTTGATCCCAGGACCCCGAGATCATGACCTGAGCTGAAATCAAGAGTCAGACGCTCAACCGACTGAGTCACCCAGGCGCCCCTACCCTGGCTTTGGACTTTGAACAGAATAGCTGAGTGACCAAACAAGTGGAGAAAAAGAGACCACAGGTCAAGGAAGGCCCCTCCGCAGTAAGTGATGATTTGCACTTTTGTTACTACTAATGAGCCAGAATTACTCCCAAGATGATTTCCTGAATTCATTTGCCTTAGCTATTCTAAGGTATGTTTGGGTTCCTCATTATGTCCTATCGTCTCCAGGGGTGCCTTGGTGGCTCAGTCCATGAAGCGTCTGCCTTCAGCTCAGGTCATGATTCCAGGGTCCTGGGATCAAACCCCACATTGGGCTCCCTTCTATGCAGGGAGTCTGCCTCTCCCCACCTTCATGCTTTCCCTCTGCTAGTGCTCTCTCGCGCTCTCTCTCAAATAAATAACTAAAATCTAAAAAAAAAAATTTCTCTGTCCTATCATCTCCAGATTTAACTCTTCCTTAAGTGGTCAGTCTTCTGTCCTCAGGACACTGTCCCATCTAACATGAGGCTTTTCCTGTCTCTGTCCATTTGTAAGCAGTAGTCTGCTTTTGACATGATCTAAGGCTATGGTTAGAAGGTATAAATATCTCCATGGTATTCTATCAGATCCATTGACAGTTGCCCAAGGAAACAAACCTCAGTGCCCTTTAACCTCTCCAAGAAGCTTCAGCTATGTAAGTGACTCATTTATGAAAGCCAAGTAATCCCCAAGGGTGCAAGTTGGAATAGGTAGAAAGCCCCTAGAAAGTGATGTGTGTTGAAAAGTACTATGTGTATTTTTGCTTCAGGCATAAATACCTGAGACTCGAGAATATATCTACATATGGCCTTCATTGGTAGAAAAACTGCCTTCTCTCTGGCTTTCAAGCATAATTTGAATCCTCTTGAATTTAATCTGCAGAGTTTCAGTATATAACAGTATTGCTCTGTATTAGGATTCACCAGGAAAACACAACTAAGGAGATATGTACATATGTAAAGGGATTTATTATAAGGAATTGTTTTGTGCGGTTATGGAGACTGGCAAGTCCAACATGCAGACTTGATGTTCCAGTTCGAGTCTCAGGGCTGGTAGGCTGGAGGAGCTGATAGTCCAGCTTGAAGGCCATCACCTGGGATAATTCTCTCTCACTCAGGAGAGGGTCAACTCTTTAGGCCCTCAACTGATTGGATGAGGCCCGTCCACATTTACGGAGGGTAATCTGCTTTACTCAGTCTACTGAGATGAGTTAATCTCATCCAAAAACACCCTCACGGAAACACCCAAAATGATGTTTGACCAGGTATTTGGGCACTCCATTGCCTAGTCAAATTGACTATCACCTACACTTCGAAGTACTTCGTTGTGTGATGGTAGTGTTTTGCTTTGTTTAAAGATTTATTATTTGAGAGAAAGCGTGCAGGGTGGGGGAGGGGTGGAGAGAGAAAATCTTAAGCAGACTCCTTGCTGAGTGAGGAGCCCCACACGGGACTCAATCTCACGACCCTGAGATCATAACCTGAGCTGAAATCAAGAGTCGGACACTCAACTGACTGAGCCACCCAAGCGCCCCATGATGGTAGTGTTATGATACCTTTTCTTCATACTCAAATTTGATTCATACTCAAAGTCTGTGTGATTAGGAATTAACTACACAGTAATGAGAATAAAGAGGAGAGAAGCAGTAGGAAGAGCAAGGAGATAAGGTAAGCATTTTATGATTGATCATGATGTGAAGAGGGCAGCCCAGTAGCACTGACTGCTAATATCTAATTTGATGTAAACTTCCCTCAGATTTGTGAGTTGTGTATGCTTCTTACGCTATCTTTGAAATAAGGCAAACAGTTCTTCACGTTTATGTTTGAGGGAACGATGTCTCAAAATTTGACTTAAAGGCAGCTGGTTGAATTTGTAATAAAGTCAAGACATAACTGCAAGTCTTCGAATTTCCCATCTCCATTCTGTCATTTAGGTTTCTGGGAAACATTTGACCTGAAAAACCTATTTTAGTAAGTAAGCCCAGGGGCGCTTGGCTGGCTCAGTCAGCGTGCAACTCTTGAGCTCAGGGTTGTGGGTTTGAGCCCCATGTTGGGTGTAGAGATGACTTTAAAATTTTTTAAAAATCTTTAAAGAAGGAAAATCAGTCCAAACATTTAGAGAAACAGAACTGACCCTTTTGGGGTTTGGAACTTCTGGTTTGTGTTAGCTTTTGAGACCATGTTCATGTATGGAATGGAGGCATGCATGTTTCCATATTAAGTTTGGGGCCCCAGTAAGTGCAGTTTGAGTAGAATGCAGTGCACTATATCCTAAGATATTTAATCAACAAGTTCCACTTTTTAAGATATGTCACCCAAATGCAGTGACTATCATTTAATTTTGAATATCAGCTATCTTATTTGCAAGTACAGGGATTTTAACCTCCTTTCCATTTTCAACTGTTGCTGCCAGTAGCTAACATCTGAGTACTGCTATAAGCTAAGTATTCCCCTTAAGCCCTTCACATGGATTATTTTTATTTTCACAACGACCCTATGATAGGTATATACATGGAAACGGAGGCACAAACAATTCAGGCTTTGCCTAGGGTTAGACAGCTAGCAAGTGGCAAACTGATTTTTAGCCTCAAGCAGTATGACTCCAGAAAATGACCCTTCACTATGGAATACACTGCATCTCATTTTTTATGTGTGTGGTTTTTTTGTTGGTTTTTTTTTTTTTTTAAGATTTTATTTATTTATTTGAGAGAGAGAGAATGAGAGAGAGCACATGAGAAGGGGGAGGGTCAGAGGGAGAAGCAGACTCCCTGCCGAGCAGGGAGCCTGATGCAGGACTCGATCCCGGGACTCCAGGATCATGACCTGAGCCGAAGGCAGTCGCTTAACCAACTGAGCCACCCAGGCACCCTATGTGTGTGTTTGGTGGTGGCATCCTTGAATTTTTTCCATATAACAAATGCTCAGTATGACAGAAACAAAGAGTAATTTATTAAGTGTGTATACAGATTTTTTAATACTTTGATCATGAAAAATTCTAAGTCTCGGGGCGCCTGGGTGGCTCAGTTGGTTAAGCGACTGCCTTCAGCTCAGGTCATGATCCCAGAGTCCCAGGATGGAGTCCCACGTCGGGCTCCCTGCTCAGCAGGGAGTCTGCTTCTCCCTCTGACCCTCCCCCCTCTCATGCTCTCTGTCTCTCATTCTCTCTCTCGCAAATAAATAAAATCTTAAAAAAAAAAAAAAAATTCTAAGTCTCATGAAGGAAAATGAAGAAGAAAAATCCAATCCACCCATAGTCCCACAACCCAAACAAAACCCCTATTTGCAGAAATCCACCTAACCGTAGCTCTTAACACTCTTTAAAGTAGAGAGGAAGAAAGAAGTCTGGAGCAGAAGAAATATACACAAGAAAATGAAATTAAACGTTTAAATTGACTGTGGCCCAATCTTTTTCTGGCTGTGATCTGAGGGCAGAGGAGCATCCTCCTCAAACCATGAACCTGCCTCCAAGGCTACTCAGCCTCTGGGGTTGTAGAAAGACGAACCAGACACAGAGCCCTTCTGTCCCATCCTTTCAATCTTATGAGTATGGTGGAGCAAGAATCAGCAGTTTGGAGGTAGAAGTTAAAAAAGAAAAAAGCCTAGGAGACGTTTTCTTTAACTTCCTGGCAGGGTCTTCAAAGATAGGTAGCTTTCTGTGGTCCTGTGGTCCATAGAAGTAGTGTCTGTCTTTAGATCTAGTTGGATGACTTTCATAAGGTCACAGAACTAGAAGTGCCCAGGACAGAGTAAGTGCTCAAAATTTGTTATAAATCTCCCAGCCACTATAGCATAGCCTTGAAGGAAATGGGTCTTTGTTAGGGACAGGGAAGAGTCCTCAGTCCATCGCCCCAGCACTGCCACTTCTTAGCGTCTTAAGCCCTAACGGGAGAAGGAAAAGACTGCTTCCCAAAATAGAACTACAATCCTAGGGAAATTAAACACTGAGTTTAAAAGGCCCATTAAATCTCAATTTCCAGGGAAAAGGAATGACTGTCTTTTCTGTCTCCTTACCTTTTTTTTGTTTTCATAGTTTTATGATGTATATTGTCCGTTCAGTGTTGTCTGACGCTGCTTTTAAAGTCTAGCCTATTGTATGATGTCTTCAGTTTTCCAACAAACCGGTTGTGGCTGAGACATGTGCCTACAGCAGAGCATTTGGGGATGGACAAGAGGGAACTGACCTTGAAGACTGCATTCCAGGTTCTGGTAGCCAGGGAGACAGTGTTGGAGCTCCTGAGGGCATAATTCAGTACTTGTCCACTAAAAAGTAAACTAGAAATTCAAATAAATCTTCAGTTACTTTCTTCTTAAGAGAGTTTGTTGAAATATTTAGTGAATGAACAAGCAAATGGAGGGAAGATGTTAGCTGAAGCTGCGGTGAGGAGAGAGTCGGGTATGACCCTCACCTTGGAAGAGGAAGAGCCTTAATTCAGTGGCCGTCTATCAGTTGGCCTTGAACTAAACTAGGAGGGCAAGGCCTGGAAGACCTGTCCTGAACTTTCCACCTGCCTGGACATGTTGGCTATGGCCACTTCCTTTTATTACCTAAGGAATGAGTAACAAGAATATCTCTGCCTCATCTCACAATACTAAGTAAAGGTATTTTCTAAAATAACAGCAATCTGCCCTAATAAAACAACCTTCAACAAAGTCACTCATGATCATTACACCACCCCAGTCTCTGCATTGGGATTTTTAACAATCATATGCTTGACAATATACTTAGTCAAAATATATTCAGGCACTGATTAAGGATGCTTACTACCAAAAAACCCAGAAATGTTGGCAAGAATGTGGAGCCCTTGTGCCGGGTTGGTGGGGATGAAAACGGTGCAGTTGCTGTGGAAAATAGTATGGAGATTCCTCAAAAAATTAAAAACAATATGACCATATGGTTAGCAATTCCACTTCTGGGTATATACCCCAAAGAACTGAAAGCAGGGGCTCGAAGAGATATTTGTACACCCATGTTCACAGCAAAATTATTCACAATAGTGAAAAGCTGGAAGCAACTCAAGTGTCCACTGACAGTTGAATTGGTAAACAAAAATGTGGCTTATACATACATTGAAATATTATTTAGCCTTTTTTTTTTTTAAGATTTTATTTTTTATTTGACAGAGAGAGACACAGCAAAAGAGGGAACACAAGCAGGAGTGGGAGAGGGAGAAGCAGGCTCTCTGCCGAGCAGGGGTCCCAATGCAGGGCTCGATCTCAGGACCCTGGGACCATGACCTGAGCTGAAGGCAGATGCTTAACGCCTGAACTACCCAGGCGCAACTATTCAGCCTTTAAAAAGTAAAAAATTTTGATACATGCTAAAACATGAATGAACCTGGGAGACATTAGGCTAAGTGAAATCTGTCAGCACAAAAGGATAAATACTATATGATTCTACTTATATGAGGTTTCTAGAGTAGTCAAATTCATAAGAAAAGAAAGTAAAATGATGGGTGCCAAAGTCTGGGGAGAGAGGGAATGGGGAATTAGTGTTTAATGGTACAGAGTCTCAGGAAGATGAAAATGTTCTGGAGACAGATGGTGGTGAGAGTTGTACAACAATGTAAATGTACTTAATGCCACTGAACTATATACACTTAAAAATAGTTAAAATGGTGAATTTAATGTTTGCACTTTTTTACTACCCACACACACAAATTCAGGGAAGAATGGGTAGAGTGACATGGCTAAAGGGAGAAGATAACTTGTTTAATGCTTCACTGGTGGACTGTGACTTTCTCTTCCCTTAGAGAAGCCAGATTTTATAAGGGCAGATTTTCAGGAGGCAGACAGTGCTAGGTTTGTTTGTTTATAGAGTGTATCTTCAGTTGGTTATTAACAGGCTGCCTTGGCAGGCATTGAAATTTATTTTACAATAGTGGAGTAAACCTTAGTCATTCCCATAGGATCCTCAGCTCTACCTCTGAGAATTTTAGGCGTCCAACAAACGTTCATGAATTTAAATGAAATGATCTAAGCGACCTTAGGTTGTCTTGAGTCTTGAGCCAATCCCACCCACTCCTACCCAAGGATCAGGTCATTTTTCAAAATTGAATTTAACAAATACGTAGATATTGCTTACTGTGCACTGGTGACCGTCCTAGGGGCTTTTCATATTTCAACTAATTTAATTCTAATAGCCCTATGAGGTAAGTATTTTTGTTCCCCATTTTACACTTGAGAAAACTGAGGCACAGTGAGGTAAAGTTCTACAACTACTAAGTTGTGGACCTGAGGTTCAAACCAAAACACGCTGTAGCCCCAGAGCACATGCTTCTAATCATTAAGCTCCTGAAGTAATGTCGGAGACTGGGACTCTAATGACCCTGAAGTGGATCTCAAGGTCCAGAATGGAGCATGGAAATTGGGAGTGAAGTTATTCCTTGATTATGATCCTGCCTCCCTGCTCCAACAGCGGTTGGAGTCCCTGAGGGCTAATGCTGAAGTCAGGGGAAAGAGCTTGCGCGTTTAGGGTCAAAAAATTTTTGAACCTATGGAATTTCCCTCCAATTCTGAAGCAGCCCCTTGGTGACGAATCAGCTGCCTATCCCACGGGTTTTGCTATTAGTGCAGTCTCTAGATGATCAAGGCAGGCGAAATGAAACATCATTAAACTACCACTAAATGACACTGAACCCTATGTAAATCTTTTTTTCTAGTCGTTCCAAGATGCAACCCAAAACGAATCTGCAATTCCGGAGTGGAAACCAGGGGGCGGGCCAAGCAGCGACCATTTTTGTTTTGCGGCCGTGCGCTCTCAGAGCATCTTGACTAACAGGACCCCACGGAGGAGGTGGGGCCTATCAGTGCGCGGGGCGGAGCCTGGAAGACGTGATGATTCAAACGGGCTAATAAGCTCGGCGCATCTGGCAAAACCCGCCAATGACCGGGCGTGATGGGGCGGAGCCCACGAGCCCTAGTGCGCTTGGTTGCACCGCGGCTTTGGCGCATTTTCGGCTGGTTTGATTCATCCATTTTGAAGAGACGGGGGAGCGGGGGGCTCGTCTGATTAAGGGGCCCTGAACCAAGAAGCAGCGGAGTTTGAGAAGCCAGCAGTTCGGGGTTCGGCGGCAGCGGCCCCATCGGCCGAAGTTGGGGGGGGTGGGGCGCCGAGCGCGCGGGGTGGGGGGGGTCCTGGTCTTTGGCTTCTCGACTCGGTCCTGTTTCGACAGCGAACATGTCTCGGCCTGTCAGGTCAGTGCGGAGTCCGAGGCCTGGAGCGGGATGGAGGGGGTTGGGGGTGAGTGGTGAAGGACTGGGGGACAGAAGCCTGCAGTCGGCCCTCTCCGGTGCCACGCGCGGCCTCCTCCCTTTCGGGGCCCGCGCGCGCCCTTGAGCGTGGGGGGCCTTGCTGGCGCGCGGGGCTACGCGGGGGTGGCGGCCGCGCGCCCATGCGCGCGCTCCTCCCCGCCCCGCGCCGCTGCAGGGCTCCGGGCTGCTCTGCTGCCTCCCCCACCCGCCGCACTGGAGCGGGCGGGGTGTTCCCTGAACCGACAGCGGCCGGAGGGGGAGGGGTGTGAAGTCAGTGCCCCCACCCAGGCCCCACCTCCTCGGGGCCAACCCCTTGGAGCCTGCGGGGAGACGGGCCGAGTCGGGCTCGGGCTCGGCTCCCCACCCCACCTTAAGTGAGGAGGGGCTGAGACGCCCGGGTGGCTCCTTGCCCCCTCTGCTTGCGTGGGGGTGGGGGAACTCAGCCCTCTTTCTCTAGCGGACGGGGGTGTTCCATGCAAAGGGGGAGGGGCAGCACTGCCGCCCGGCCCCGCCTCTGTCCTCCAGGGTCGCTGCAGGGCCCCGCCTCCCGGATTGGGCCGGGCGTGGGCGGGACCCGTTCTTTTCCCCTCCGGCAAAAGTGAGAGCTCGGGACTGGGCCCTGGAAAATAATGACTGCTGCCTCTCCCCCGACTCGGAGTTCGGAGCGGGTTAACCGCCCCCTCCCCCCACGTCGAGCTCGCTGTTTCCCTCCGACTAGAAATGTCCTTCCTCGGGGAAACGTCCCTACTCAGGAAGGTGCGGGTTAACAGCACGACCCAAATCCCGTGTGGTTCTCGTTCCCGCTGCCTGTCTCTACGCTCACTCGGCGTACGTGTCTCGGATGTTTTTGTAACTCTCTCTTTCCCCCCCAAATAACCTAATAATAAAGGGACTAGATTCAGGTAACCAGTAGACTTGATTCTGAGAATTTCAACAAGTTTGCTGTTCCCAGCGGACGGTGGAATCGCCCTTCGCCGTCCTCCTGGCTGTTGTATGGAATGTGCCATTTATGGAGGGGTGTGGCTTAATCCAATGTGTTGAGGCCTTTAGGAGGAGAGCTGTTGCCAATAACTGTTACTTTCAATGTAGTGTCCGTGACGCTTTCGATGTAAGGGATCGGCTGCTTCGCATGGTGTTTTCTAGATATATAGGTAAAGGTTTAGATTCAAAATGTTTTAACAGTTGTTGCTTCCCCTTCTTCATTCCAAGTTTTGTGAGAAACGGAAGTATTTTGACCTAGAGCTCTAAAGAGAGGTTTGGAACCCGGGAAAGGGTTTTGTTCCACACCGTTCTGTCTCCTGACTAGAGCATCCGTCTCCAACCGGTGGTGCTATGGGACTGCATACTTCCACGCTCGGGGTGGGCATGAGGAGAGGGCTAACTAACTCCCTGACTGCTTTTCTGCCTTCTAATTTCTACCCGCATCTCTGATAACTCCCCATCGCCACCGGGAAGAGTTTTGCCCACTTTCTGGCAAGGAGTCTGGATAGATTTTTCAGATTATAGTATGCATACTTTTTTTTTTTTTTTGGCATGAAAATTGTTGAATGTATCCCATCAATTTATGTAGAATATTTTCTTTAGGATCAGGTTAAATAGACAATATCGTAATAAAGATTTGATTCATCTGGATTGGATCTCCTGTCTCTGGAAGTAAATTACTGTGTGGTGAAATTGGACTATTTTTTTCTACCTTTCCACTTCGGTTCACTAGGTTTTGATGACTTTTTATGTTATTGTTGTGACTTTATTATACTCATCTGCCTGAATTTGTGTTCCCAGATTTAGATATTGGGAGCACGAACAGAATTTTTTCATTCGAAAACGTTGATTTTTTTTTTTTAAATATCACCAGGTGGGGATATATTGAGCATGGGTCTGTCCGTTTTTTGGAGACTTCACAACTTTTTTCTTGTTCATTATGTTGTTAAAAGTAATTTTAACTATTTGCCCCTAATTGAAGAATGAAATTAATATATTGGCTTTTGGGGTCACTTTCATATTATTAATTTTAAAGCAACTTGGTTTCTGATTATATATTTTAGTGATTAAAGTCTCTTTGTAACTTTTTAAAAAGTTTTTAATATACTCATGAGCAATAATAAAGCAGAAATAATTAAACTTGAGTTTGGTGGTTTGTTAAATTTTGCAATAAAGTCCTGTCTTAGGGAAGTGCTTTTGTTCCAAGGTGTAAATGAAGAATCTATATACCTGAGGGCATTTAACAAAAAATTAATGATAGACATTGACCAGATATCAGAATGATCAACCTGTTTAAAAAACCCCCAAAAAAGCACAAGTTGGAAAATAAGTGAGCACATCTTCTTTTAGGGCATATTTCTGCCCTTTAGGGCCTATATATAATTTTGGAGGTTTTTCTGGTGTTCATATTTACTGTAAGTATTATTCATTTTAATACTAACCAGAGCATTTAAAGAAGAGTTAGAAATGTACTAATGGCTACTTGACACCAATTTCCATGTGCGGGGAATGATGAACTGATAAGCTGGAGCAGGTTTTTCCATAGATGTGTGCAACACATCTAAGTAGTTTTATTCATACAGTATTGCTGTCTCTACCTTTTACAACATCTGACTCATTGTATATAAATGAGAGCTCAAATATTTTAGGCCTTGGGTTCAATTTTATAGCATAAAATTATAATCTTGGCGCTAGAAAGAAATTTAGGCAAATTCATTTTACAAGTGACTTAATGGGGATCTGGACAAGTGAAGTGTCTTGCATCACACACTGGATGTAGAGGTTGGGCCTAGAACCTAGATTTCTTAATTCTCAGGCCTGCTTACCTTCACCCTTTCTGAATAGTAATCACTTTACCTTCGGCCTGATAAGTATTGATGTTGTAGTATACGGCACTTTTTTTCAAAGTGCTTTCATGATTCTTGTGAGGAAGGAAAGAAAATGCTGTTACTTGTAAAATATGAGGAAGAAAAATCAGAGATTTACTGACTTGTCCAGACTTGAAACCAGGTTTCTTGAAATTCAGCTTAGTGTATTCTTCAAAGACCCTCTTCCCTTATTGAAAATGACCAAGTCATTCAGATCAATGTTTGCTCCTTTCTTCAGAACATAACTTGATATCTAGTTGTTTTTTGTTTAGTACTTGAGATTGCAGGGAACCTTTAACCTTGAAAGTTTAGATGTGAAAGCATAGGTTCATACTGGTTGATAAAAAGTTACTTTAAATAAATGTTTTAAATAGCAGTTTTGTTCAACTCAATTTAAAATAATTTTCAGAGATACTTTTTAACTAAAAGTATGTTTTTGAAAAACTAAAAACTTCAGAGATGAAGTCCAGTTCCTTCAGTTTGCCAGTGATGACTTTGAAGCCAAAGGAATTAAAGTGTAAAAATAGTTGCAAAACTATTTAAACTGCATGAGTTTTAGCTATTCTGCTTGCTACTAGATTTGCATTGACTATATTTGATTCCACATATAATGTAGTAACAGGTCTGCAATCCCTGTATAGTTTGAAACCATTGGGGCCATGTGTGTTTTGGAAGTTCAGTTATTTTCAAAAATTTTTCAAGTAATGATGCCTATACTGTGCATTAATGGGCTATCACCATTGAGTTCTGCAGTAGTACTTCTGTAATCAAACACCTTAATATCTCTGTAATAAAACTGAATTTTCACACTAAAAAAATGCAACTAAAAGCCCTCTCATTGTTCAGGTAAACCTGAAACATTTGGTTTTCAGAACTTTTTGAATTTCTAAATTGTGGATTAGAGATTGTGGACTTTTAACAGAAGTACTTTTTCAACCTTCAATTTTAGAAAAAATAAAATCACATCAAAACTCAAAAGAACAATCACTGAGCAACTTTTTTTGTGCCAAATTTTCTTCCAGAAACTTTACACATATTTCACATTCTTCAAACAACTCTTCAAGCAAGGTATATGTTACTCCCGTCGCATATGTAAGGTAGCTGAGGCTTGGCTAAATTAACTGGCCCAGTTGACCTGTGAAGAGGTAAAGCGGGAATTCAAATCCAAGTGTGACCAAGCCACAACCAATGTGATCTTCCCCGTGAGACACATTGCCACAGGGTGTTACTCTTTTTCATGGTAGTAGCGCATTTTGCCATCTTTGGAAGGGATTACAGTTCATAATAGGACTTTGATGGGGAGGACCAACTTTAAAATGGGGGAGGAGGGTGAAAATTTTTTTTGGAAGGAATAGGAGAATATGTGAAGGGGTTAAAGGAAGATAACTTGAATGGAGAGGGAAAAGCAGTGAAATAGTATAACACCTGGGGGGAGAAATGTGAACGTTAGATAAGTGGCATTGCTTTCAGTATGTATAGATTTTGTAATACAAGGGCATTTACTCCCTGACTAAATTAAGTGAATAGATTTCAAAACCACCTAAAGGACACTACAAGAAAATTAATGGACTCATTTTACATACAAGTATAGATGCAGAAACGCCAGAGTATTAGCTAACTGAATCCAATGTGTATTAAAAATAAATGTGATCAAGTAGGATTTGTCCCAGGAACAAAACTTAAAATCTGTTACTGATACATCATATTAAAAGACAAAAAGAGGGGACACCTGGCTGGCTCAATCAGTAGAGCATGTGACTCTTGCTCTTGGGGTCATGCGTTCCCGCCCCACATTGGGTGTAGAGCTCACTTTAAAAAAATAAAGGACAAAGGAAAAACATGGCATTTGGAAAGGTTCAACACCCATAGTAAAACTGAGTATGATAAAATTAGGAAAATTAAGATTAAAAATTGGAGTTGATTTAACTTGACAAAAGTTACAAACTAAGGTAAGTGGTTGAATTTTTAGCGTTTTAAATAAAACTAATGGTTGGGGGGAGGTAACATGGTGCAGAGAAAGAAATCCAGGGATCAGGCAATGTAGGCTCTGGTTTCTACTTAGGGATGGAGATGTTGCACTCCATTAGAAGAATAGTAGCTTGCCTTTACAAAGCATTTTATAGTTTTCCTAGGTTTCTTTCAACTCTAGAAATAAAATTAAGGAAAAAGTAATTTTGAATAAAGAAAGGGCAATTGGTTTTATTGTGCATATGGCCTGTTTTTCCCAGAAGTACAAAACAAGGTCACCACCGTAGTGTGTAATTCTAGGACACCATCTCCTAGTCCTGTGAATGGTGCTCCTCTGGAGTTAGTAAGAATTAGAGCTTGCACAGCCAGATGGGTTGCTTTGCAAACTTCAACTACTTGAACTTAATAATAATGAAGCTATTGAGTATGCCATGAAATGCTACTTTTGTTTGCATTTTTAAATTCTCAGCTGCAAAGATAGGAATAAATATGATCTCATTACTCCAGATTATGAAGAAGAAGCTTTTTGGATTGTTGAGATGAGAGCTAGCACTTAACAGACCGCCATGTTGTGCACAATAGAAACCATTGGAGTCAGCACAGGATCACTTTGGTCAAACTGGGGCATCCCCTTGTTTTTTGTTTTTGTTTTTTAAAAAACCTATTTCTATCTAGATTCTGAGAAGTAGAACTGATGGTTAGAGACTTGCATTGCCATATTTTTAGATAACTACTATCTAAATAGCCATAATTACAGGTCTTTGAAATACTTTAGTCAGAGAGACCACAGGTTGCCAAAGAATGTTTCTACTGGGTGTTGCATATTTTCAGGTGCTGCTTCGTGCATGTCTATTTTTTTTAATTGTGCCCCTCTCCAGTTACTTGCTAAGCAAGGTGATCTTCAAGGAGATTTCATCTGTCAAGCTAAAATGACCCAGAAGATGAACTACTTGAGAAAGTAAACATTAGCTCCACTTAGAAATAAAAAATCCACTCTGCCATTCATTGGGCTGGAATAGCAAACATGGCTGGCTGTCTTCCACAGATAAGCTGCAGCTGTAAGACTTAGATCAATCCTCTTTCAAGTGACTACTGCTTTCCTACTAAGAAATTATTCTCTAAAAGCAGAGACTATCAGAAACTTTGCTGTTTGAAATTAGTAAGAATGAAACCCCACACTTCTGTCAGAGCTAGGTCCTTTTGACTTGGGAGAACTCCTTTTACAACTTAAGAGCTTCAGATGAGGAGCTGCTGGACCCAATTCCACATCCAGCTTAACTTCTCTGCCAAGAAGTAGGACCCAGTTGTGGTCAGACCTGATGTTAACCCCATTAAACACATTGTCCCTGTGCTTTGAGCCTATCAAGATACTGCTTTATTTAAATTTCCCCTAAAATCTACCTTTCCCCAAACGCTTTTGTTTTCCTCTGTATGGTGAGGTACTCCACACTTGATGTGCCATTGCCTTCATTGTAATGAGTCACTAAACCTGACAGCCTGCAGATTTGTGGCAGGTGGTTGAGTTAAGACTACTGAAAGAGTCCACTGAGGTTCCCGAGACACTCTGCTGCAGACAGGACTCTACAGGGTAGTGTGCGCTTCTGAGGCCCCTTCAGTCTGACCTGCTTGAGGTTTCTCTGTCCCTAAATGTATAGGTTTTACACTCAACTTACATGTTGGGAAAAATCTAGCCCGTTTTATTTAATATTTTTTACTCACTGAAATTTGTGTTCGTGACCTTTAGACAAAATATTTTCCTATATGGAGAGATATGGTGGAACTGAATATTTTTTAGGAATAAGTGTCCTATTATTTATTCATCTGGACTGAAACATTAGCAAGTTGATACAAGATTTAGTAGGGGATTATGACAGTGAGCTAATAAACACCTGCCTGGCTCATCATTCAAAACTCCTTCACTACCTCCCCTTTTCTGCAGAAATTAGAAACTCCATCCAAGAAACCTAGGACTGCTTTCCTAGAATGTTCATTTTATTATACTTAACTGTTTTCTTGCATCTTGTGATGCTTTGAATTTTACATTTAGTTGTAACAGAATGATACAAGATACAGTCAAAGGAATAAATCTTAGCCAACTTGAAGCTTAAGATGAATGAAATGCTTGTAAGAAGTTAGTCTTGAGTTCAGGTATCCTGACTTCTGTGAACTATTCTTAATGTCCTGAGAAAATTTGGCATATGAATAATCTTTGAGGAATAGAAGAATGGAGAGAGACAAAGGGAGTAGTGTAGTGATACAGGAACTTTATGTAGTTAGGCAGATTTGTGAAGGATCAGGAAGGGAAGGTTTGAGAGGTTACAGGCAACAACAGTGCCCTGTGGGGTATTGGTTCAGATGGGCTTGAGTTGGAAAATTGGCTTTATTACTTAATAACTTGCAGTGGTAGGAAAGTTACTGAGCCTATTTGAGCATTAGATTCTTCAGATAAAATTGAATTCACATTAATTAGCTCCTCTTGTGAGATTGTGAGGATTAAATGAGAATTTAGGTGAAGTATCTGGTGCATCGTAGTAACTGCTGTTGTAGTAATTTTAAATTCAGCGTGGGCTCACAAAAAGCCAGTCTCAGGTCAGTAGTCTTCCTAATGCTGGCTTTCAGGGATATCACAAGCATTGGATTCAAATTTTGTTTTTAAAATATTAAAGATCAAAGTTAAGCAGGTTTCTTTAATGCAGGACTTTCAAAGCTTTCACTTGTTTAAGGAGGTGATAATACCCAAATTGATCTGGCCAGGAAATCTTTAGAAAACCTATCTTGAAAACAGAAGTTGGGAAAATCTGTAATGAGAAAATTCTTTAAATTTGAAATTATAGGACAACTTTATGCTCTTACAATGCTGCTTTTACTTTTTACTCGCTGTGTCTTATTTTGTGGTTCCTGGGAATATTTCGTTCAGACAAAAAACGTTTATTTTTTAGAAGCTTAACTATCATTGGTTTAAATGAACCCTTTTTTTTTTTTTAATTAGAGTAAAAGAATACTGTAAAAATACTGGGTTTCTCTCTTTTTATACATTTTTTAAAAAGATTTTATTTATTGGGGCCCCTGGGTGGCTCAGTCAGTTAAGCGTCTTCCTTTGGCTCAGGTCATGATCCCAGGGTCCTGGGATCCAGCCCCACATTGGGCTCCCTGCTCCATGGGAAGCCTGCTTCTCCCTCTCCCACTCTCCCTGCTTGGTTTCCTGCTCTCGCTGTCTGTAAAATAAAGAAAATCTTAAAAAAAAAAAAAAAAAGATTTTATTTATTTGTCAGAGAGCGAGAGAGCACAAGCAGGGGGAGGGGCAGGCAGAGGTAGAAGCAGGCTCCCCGCTGAGCAGGGAGCCCCATATGGGAGTTGATCCCAGGACCCTGGGATCATGACCTGAGCTGAAGGCAGACGCTTAACCTACTGAGCCACCCAGCATCCCTATCTCTTTTTTTTTTTTTTTTTAGAGAGAGTGAGTGAGTGGGGCGGGGCTGGGGGGGTGCACAGAGAGAATCTTAAGCAGGCTTCACCCCCAGCCCAGAGCCCAACTTGAGACTCAGTCTCATGACTCTAAAATCATGACCTGTGCGGCAGTCAAGAGTCGGACCCTTAACTGACTGAGCCACCCACGAGCCCCCTGGGTTTCTCTTTCAACAAGGATTTTGACAGAGCTTCACATGAGGTCCTTGTGGGAAAAATGAAGAAATGTAGGCAGAATGCTAGTTCACTGTGATGGACTTGGACCTCAATAGCCATACCCAGAGAAGGCAGATGAATAGATTTAGGTCAGCCTAAAAGAACATTTCCACTGATGCCTTAAAGGACTTTGTTCTTGGCCAGTGTTGATTAAGTTTGCAGGTAATAGGAAGTTGAGAAGTTAAATAATATGTTGAAATGAAGTACAAAAAGGTCTTGCATCTTGGGAAAAGGAGGCTTTGGTTATTGGAATTGCAACATCCAGTACGTTCTGTGATATAACAGCCCAAAAGGCAATTGAGATCTTGGATTACATTAGTACAAACCCAGAGTAGAACAGGAGGAGGAAATTTGTAATCCTGATCTCCCTCTGTCCTCCGCATACACCTTTGTAAACCTTATTGTGTTGTTACGATTAGATTGGGGCACTACTTGATAAACTTTACTAAATCCCAGGTGGTATGCAGGGTAGTGACTAGGTCATGAGGATGCTTGAAATAAGTCACGAGGAAGGGTTGAAGGAACCCTAGTATTTAGCCCTGAAGAAAAAAGTGGAAACTGTCTTATAAAGTGTAAGGGCTACTCTGTGGAGGAGGGGTTAGATTTAAACCATGGTAATCCAGGAGGTAGACATGACAGAATCGGTGAGTGGACTTTAGAGGCAGATTTAGTGCCAGATTTCACCTTCTGGGTCATGAGAGGTTCTTAGGATTCCCTTCTAGGGACATTTGTTGCTAGGATAACAAGTTTGGGATAAGATTGGATTAGATTGTCAAAGGTCTAGTAGTTCTAGGACATATAATACACCTGGTGTCGTCATCATCACCATACTTCCTGCCCCACCACTAGCCACCAAACTTGGGTCAATTTTATTAGTGCTTAAACTTGAAAAATCAAGTTTTTTAAAAAGATAGGAAATTAGGGGTCCCTTACTGGCTCAGTTGGTAGAGCATGCACTCCCTTGATCTTGGGGTCAAGATCACACATTGGGGGTAGAGGTACTTTAAAGCACCTGGGTGGCTTAGTCGGTTGATTTCAACTCAGGTCATGAACTCTGGTTTGTGGGATCCAGCCCCGAGACGTGCTCTTTGGGCCCTGTGCTGGGCATGGAGCCTGCTTAAGATTCTCTCTCTCCCTCTCCTCCTGCTCCTCCCCACACAAGCGCGCTCTAAGTAAGTAAATAAATAAATAAAACCTTTATTTTATTTTTTAAAAGATTTTATTTGTCAGAGAGAGCACAAGCAGGGGGAGCGGCAGGCAGAGGGAGAAGCAGGCTCCCTGCTTAGCAAGGAGCCCAATGTGGGACTCGACCCTAGGACCCTGGGATCATGACCTGAGCCAGGGGGCGGCGCCTGAGTGGGTCAGTCAGTTAAGCTTCTGACTCTTGATCGCAGCTCAGGTCTTGATCTTAGAGTCATGAGTTCAAGCCCTATGTTGGGTTCCACGCCCAGCATGGAGCCTGCTTAATAATTAAAAAAAAAAAAAGGAAATTAAAATAGGAAGAGAAGTTATTCTTTTGGTGCCATGAATCAGTAACAAATTGTTTTTTGTAAAGGTAAAAATAACAATGACTTTAGAAATCTCTTTTTGCAATCCACTTTATTCTAAAGCAGTGGGTCTCGAACTTGTTTGATGAGGTCCCTACACACAAGAACACAAACACCTGAAACAAGTGTCAGGAACTTACTGTTATTTAGGTACAATTTTCTCTGATATTTTTGATTTGCTTTGTTGTTTTAATGCAGGTTATACACCAATAAATTCATTTCAGGATCCAGTCGTGGGTTGTGACCTATCAGTTGAAAAACATTGTTCTATAGGATCTCATTCATCTGACCAAATGTGATGTTTACCACCCAGGTGATTAGTCAAAAGAGCAATGTTCGTTATTTTAGGTTTCTCAAAATTCAAATTTCAAATGTGCTTTAAGTGCCTAATGAGGAACTTGTTAAATTCTAGAAAGCTAGCAAGGTGGATTTTTTTTTTTTATGCTTCTTCCCTGCATTGACCAGAACTTCTTCAGGGTAAAAATGGAAGTATAGTCTGTTGATGGAGCTTAATAATGTAATAGATTGTCTAAAAGGCTCTCCAGTTTGCCTTGAGAAAATGGTTTTGTGCTCTTGAAGTAGTATAAAGCTTAGGGTGTCAATAATTTAATTATATTCAGAAGTTCTGCTTCCTCCCCCGAGTTTGCTTGTTATTGATCTCCATATTTTGATGTGCAGACTTGTTATAAAGTAGAGCTGGATTATGTGGTTTTAGTTTTCTCATCTGTAAAGTTAAGAGGGTTAGGGGCACCTGGCTGGCTCAGTTGGTAGAGCATGCAACTCTTGATCTCAGGGTCATGAGTTCAAGCCCTGTGTTGAGCCAAGAGCTTACTTTTAAGAAAAGAGGCGGGGCGGGGGTGGGGGGGTGGGGGTGGTGCCTGGGTGACTGGGTTGGTTGGTTGATTTCTGCTCAGGTCATGATCTCAGGGTTGTGAGATGGAGCCTGCTTAAGATTCTCCCAATCCCGATCCCCCCACCCCCCGCCCCTGTCTCCATCTCTAAAAAAAAAAAAAGAGAGAGAAGATTAGATAAGGTCATTTCAAAGGTGTGATAATTTTCATCTCAAACACTGATCCTTGACTCTTCAGAATGTTGGTTGGAGGTGCCTCATGTTTGAGGAGTATCACTGTTTTGGTCTTAGACAGTCACTGCTGTAAGAGCATTTTGGGTGTGTAGACTTCTCAGTATTTAGTAGAAAGAAGTTGATTAAGAGAGTGGAAGAAAAAAGTCCCTATTGCTTCTGAGTTGCTTGAATTATCCCCATTTGGTGCCCAAACCAGATCTTTTCATGTTCTTTGTCTAGCTTCCCGCTTTACCGTTTGTTTTTGCACTTTAACCTGATGCAAAAGTGGGGACTTCTCATCTCAGAGCCCTCTGGTGATCATTCAGAAATTGGTTCATTGTGACCAAGGTACATTTAGAATCTAGACAGATCATGTACGTTTTTAAAGTAAGAAAAAACTTAATTGAAGTTTTTGTGTTCCTATCCAGTTGACCCCTTGAACACTGAGTTTGAATTACATGGGTCCACTTTTATGCAGATTTGTTCAGTAAATACAACACAGTACTATAAATCTATTTTCTCATCCTTAGGATTTTCTTAATATTTTCTTTTCTCTAGTTTACTTTATTGTAAGAGTGCATATGACATACAAAATGTGTTAATCGACTATGTTATTGGTAAGGCTTCCGGTCAACAGTAGGCTATTACGTGGTTAAGTTTGGAGGTAGGAGTCAAAAGTTATACACGGATTTTCCCTAAGACATAACATACTTTAAAACAGCAAGTTAATCGTCATGTTCAGATAATTGAAAGTGTTACTTGTGTATATTCATAACTGCAGTGATATTCTGGGTGGAACAAATTAGTACTTACAGGTAATAATAGCTGCTCTTTATTGGTTAGCTGTGTAGCTGGCCCTCACAACAATCTTGAGAGATAGGTGTTGTTATTCCTATTTTACAGGTGAGGAAACTGAAGTTCAGTGAGGGGAGGTAACTTGCTCAAGGACATACAACTAGTAAGTGGCAGAGCCAGGATTTAACCCAGTTCAAAAATCTGTATTTTTAACCTTCTATGCTATAGTGAAATTTTGTGTTGTCCTCCCCGTTCTAGTTATTGTCCTAGTTGTCGATGCTCATTTTACACTGAAGACTCAGGCATTTAAGTGATGGTATTTTGAGGAAGTAAGAATGTTTCTTTGTTTTCAACTCGAAGTAGAACTTCTCATGCCCTTAGACTTATATATTACTCAAAAATGTGTTTCTATCCCAGTATATCTTCTGTTTTTAGTTTACATGGGAGTAAGTTCAGTAAGCGTGATTTCCACCCTAAATAAGGTAAATCTGTAAGGAATGGAATAGTATTTCTACTATTGTTTTGAAGTATCTTTAGAAGGCAGGAATTGAACCAAATTATTATTATAAATCATTATAATGAGTTATTATGAATGACCCTTGTTAACGCAGATCCTTTATTTAAATTATTTTTTCTTTTTCCTCTAACTTAATTTATGGATGGATGCATTCTTTTTTTTTTTTTTTTTGGCCTAGTTATCCTTAAGACAGATTTGCTTCTATATTTACATTTTGCTTTACTTGGATTTTATAGTTTCTGTGATAAATGACATTTATTATGTACATAAGAGAATTCTGATAATTTTGACCATTTTGACATAACTGAAGGTAAAATATTTTGTGTTTCAAATGAGGGAGTGGCCTCAATTTAATTTTGAAAAATTTAAATTTGATTACTCCTATAATATCAGTATAGTCTACATGGCATTTTTTTTTTTTTTGGTAGTTCTGCTTGTTAAAAACTAGGATAGAAGAAAATGTACTAAATAGTTGCCTTTTTAATTTCTTAGATTTAAAATAACTAGTTATTTCATACGGTGGAAACTAAATTTTCTTTTGTCATTAAGGGCAGTGGGAAATAAATGTCTGATAGGCTGAAGGCTCCCACATACATCCTCTCATGATACGCTTTCCCACTCTGACTCTTTGCAGATGCCAAGTCCATTTGCTCATCAAATGCATTTCTTGATTTTGGTGTTCTGAATGAAGGAGAGACAGCCCCTGTCCTCAAGAAGTTCACATTTAGTAGGGAAGACAAATTGAGCAGATTATATAGTATCAGTAGAGGATTAAAGGTGTTGAGAGTAGGCAAGGTTGTATCTGATAGGAGTGGGAGTTGAGGCGAGCAGCAATGTAGGCCAAGGAGAAGCATGACCAACTGGTATGAAACAACCTGATTGGAGGAATTACAAATTTCCGGGTTGCTTGATTAAGTGGCAAAAGATAAGGCCTTCAAAGACTTTAAGGAGATTGGATATTATCCTCTCAAGTATCTTATAAAATTAGGTTTCTAACAGAGCCCTTAAATTTGGCCCTAAGAGCAAAAAATTAGAAACATCTGAGTGTCTACTTTTTACCTTGCTCTGTGGTTAAAAAGGAAGGAAAGAAGGCAGGCAGGCAGGCGGGCTGAAAAAAAAGAAAGAAAAATGGGGGAAATGTGGATATAAGAGCATTGTTACCTTCAAGAAGCTTAGATTAGGGAAGAAAACAAATGGTACAGCGATATGAGTTAAGATGTGTCATACACAGAATGATAGCTGACCATTTGCAATTGAGGAAAACTTTTTCCTTGAACTTTAATAATAATTTTATTTAAATTTATGGCATAGGGGTTCCTGGCTGGCTCAGTTGGAAAAGTGTGCGACTCTTGATCCCGGGGTTATGAGTTCAAACCCCATGTTGGGTGTAGAGATTACTTAAATAAACTTGTAGGCATAACTTTTTACATCTGTCTGGCAATTTAGGCCATCAGTTCCAGCAGAGAAGGATCTGAGGCCCAAAGAAATTATGTGGTTTGCCTGAAGTTCTAGAACCAGAACCCAAGATTCCTATTAACAAAGATTCTATACTTTTTACTGTGTAATTCCATTCTGGAGTATTCCTTGTGACAGACTAAGGAAGTAACTATCTTAGCTAGCTATTACAAAGTTGTTTATGTTGAACCCACACTTAATCTGATCAGGAAGCTGATAGGCCTGTATGTTTATTGCTCCTTTATTTTTAAAGCCTTAAAGTAGCTAACATGTTTTCTCTTTTACAAGTTAAAAACTACAGTTTATTTAGTTGCTCTACATATGATAAACCCTTCGCCATTCTGGTTACCCTTCTTTATATAGTCTCATAGAATATATCTATTGATAGATGGTACCCAAAAATTGTACCATTATTTTAGTTGCAATCCCACCAGCATGGATAAACTAGAATTATTATGCCTGCAATTTCAGAACCTGTACATTAACTATTAGAGATGAAGATTTCAAACTCCCTCTTCTGGATACTTTTCTTATCCTGGTTACATGTCCCATTTTTCTTGATCCTAAATAATGCAGAGCATAGTCCTAATACTGTTTTTCATAGTATGTATCATTAAAAATCACTATTTTGTTAAAACATAGTAGGCATTTAATTATCAGCCCCCCAACTAGTCTTTTTTTATAGAAAATATTTTATTCTTTTTAAATTGTGGTAAAAAGGGGTGCCTGGGTGGCTCAGTCGTTAAGCGTCTGCCTTCGGGTCAGGTCATGATCCCAGGGTCCTGGGTTCGAGCCCCACATAGGGCTCCCTGCTCAGCGGGAAGCCAGCTTCTCCCTCTCCCACTCCCCTGCTTGTGTTCCCTCTCTCGCTGTGTCTCTCTCTGTCAAATAAATAAAATCTTTAAAAATAAATAAATAAATAAATAAATAAATTGTGGTAAAAATCACATGAAATTTACCATCTTAACCATTTTTAAGTGTACAGGTCTGTAGTATTGAATACATTCACACTGTTATGCACCCAATCTCTACAACTTTCTCTTGCAAAAGTGAAACTATACATGTCATTAGCTATCTCCTTCCCCCTAGCCCCTGGTATCCACCATTCTTTTTTTTTTTTTTTTAAATTTTATTCATCTTTATTTTTTTATTTTTGAGAGAGAGAACACGAGCGGGGAGAGGGGCAGAGGGAGAAGCAGACTCCTCACCGAGCAGGGAGCCTAATATAGGACTGGATCCCAGGACCCTGAGATCATGACCTGAGCCGAAGGCAGACGCTTAACAGACTGAGCCATCCAGGCACCCCTCATCATTCTCCTTCCTTTCCTTCCTTCCTTTCTTTTTTTTCTTTTTTATTTTTTTTTAACTTTTTTTTTTAAGATTTTATTTATTTGATTATTTGACAGAGAGAGACAGGGCACAAGCAGGGGGAGCGGCAGGCAGAGGGAGATTTTTTTAAGATTTTATTTATCTATTTGAGAGAGAGCAGCAGTGTGCACAGAGGGAGTGGGGGGACCTCAAGCTGACTCAGCTGCAGGGCTCGCTCTCCAGACCCTGAGATCATAATCTGAGCTGAAAGCAAGAGTTGAACACTGAACTGAATGAGCCACCCAGATTTTATTTTATTTTATTTTATTTTATTTTATTTTATTTTATTTTATTTTATTTTATTTTATTTTAAGTAATCTCTACACCTAACGGGGGCTCAAACTCAAAACCCCAAGATCAAGAGTTACACGGTCTACCAACTGAGCCAGCCAGGTGCCCCCACCATTCTTTCTGTCTCTGACTTTGACTGCTCTAAGATATCTCATATAAGTGGAATTAATAGTCATGTTTTTAAAATTAACTTTCCTAATAAAATGGTATCGTTTATTTATAAAATCAGCTACTTTTAACAAAACATATCTAGAGCATATTTTATAGTTTTGCATCTTGACTTACTGAGGCAGTACAATGAAAAGATAATTCATTGCTGGTAGACCAAAGAAAAACAGAAGGCAAAATCCTTTAAGAGCCTATCTTCTCCAAAGCCAAGGTATGGCTATACCTTCCTCCACATCTAAGCCCCATGTTTTCAGAATTCACTCCTACACCTTTCATTTTCACATCTTACATAGAAATTGTATGTATGCTTGGATTCTGAGCATGTTGTCTTTGGATATAAATGATGTCTTAATCTATAAAATCAGGAATATTCCTCTGCTCAGGCTTAAGTGTAGTTGGTGGCGTGTTTCTTTTAGTGATTTCAGTTCACTTATTCAGTATCTAAATGGTACAGTACCTGGAAGGCTCTTTTGAAAGCAAGGCTATTTGGATACTAACATGGAAGCTTTTATATATCTCTAAAGGAGGAATTTTAAACTTTTAGAGTATGAAGTACGAAAATGGAAATTAAGATTGGTTCAAGTTGTTAAAGATGCCTTACCTAATAGGAAGTACTTAAAATCATTGAGTCAAGTAGATACATAAATTTGTGAGACTTTCATATTTTTCTTAATTACAGACCATTTAATAAAAAGCATCTTCTGGGGCGCCTGGGTGGCTCAGGCATTAAGCATCTGCCTTTGTCTCAGGTCATGATCCCAGGGTCCTGGGATTGAGCCCCGCAGGGCTCAGCAGGGAGTCTTTGGCATCTGCCTTTGGCTCAGGTCATGATCCCAGGGTCCTGGGATTGAGCCCCGCAGGGCTCAGCAGGGAGTCTGCTTCTCCCTCTCCCACTCCCCCGCTTGTGTTCCCACTCTCGCTGTGTCTCTCTCTGTCAAATAAATAAATAAAATCTTAAAAAAAAAAAAAGCATCTTCTGAATGGATCAGTTATTTTTTCTTCAATGTAAGGCTTAATCTACTATCACCATAATTTGTATATTATAATGTAACTATTATATTTAAAAATCACTCTGTCTTGAAAAAACTCAGTAATAATTTTATCAGGTATACACGTGTATGTGTGTATAGCAGTAAGAATGAAAATGTAAAACATTTAGTTTTTGTTGATGCATATGTGATATTTCTGTGTCATTAATGAATTCATATGGTAGTTTGGCTCATTTTGCTGTTTAAGTGTGTTTTGGGAGGTGGGAGGTTTTGAGGGAGAGAATAGTATTTGAGCTCTCATTGAGATGAGCAGTAGGAGAATTGTAGTTTGAAATACTTTTGGTTTAAGTTAGACTTTTCTGTAACAACGTGAAGGTTTTTTGGCTGAGGTGGGGGCTTACTGAAAAATTTCACAGAGCTAGTTCTAATTTTGTTTATGAGATAGGAGCATGTGTTTTAATATCATAGAAAAGTCCTACATTTTTATGATCTTAATTAGAGTCTCTTCTTTCTACAGAAATAGAAAGGTCGTTGATTATTCCCAGTTTCAGGAATCTGATGATGCTGGTAAGTTTCATGATTTCAGTAAATTGTAAATTATATCAAGATCTGTGTCACCCAAAGCAAAAGTTGAACTTGCATGGATTTTAACTTTTTTTAGTAAGTCATTAATAATAAATACTTAATTTTTTTCTTACCGGTTTTGGATTCCATAGTTTAAATGTGCAGTAATTCTGATGCAGTATTTATTAGTTGATAATGTCCCCAGCTATAATCACAGTAAAACGTACCTTATATTAGTTTAAGTTTTTTGCATAATAAAGTAACTTAGAGTATTGTGTGGAACATCTTGGATTGTGAACTAATTTATCATGGAATGAATAGTATGTCTTTTTTTAAAAATATTTTATTTATTTGTCAGCACAAGCAGGGGGAGCGGCAGGCAGAGAGGGAGAAGCAGGCAGAGGGAGAAGCAAGCTCCCTGCTGAATAGGGAGCCCGATGTGGGACTCAATCCCACGACCCTAGGATCATGACCTGAGCCAAAGGCAGATGCTTAACAACTGAGCCACCCAGGCGTCCCTGAATAATATGTATTAAATCTTAGCCATAAAAGGTTTCTTTAGAATATGCCCTTATTCTCATTATTTTCCAGATGCATTTACTATTCTTCCTTTTTTTTAAAAATCTAATTTTACTTATAAAAGTAATATGTGCAATTTGGGAAAACTTAGAAAATGCAGAAATGTAAAGAAGAGTAATAACATACAATCAACCTCCCAAAAGAAATACTAACATTTATTAAGTGCTGCTAAATATTTGCATTTATTCATTTAATCCTTAGTAGAGCATTCCTATTAAAATGGGGAATACTGTTATTGTTTACCGATAAGGATATTGAGGCAGAGATATTATTCAAGGTCCCTTGGCTAGCAAATGGCCATTTTAACCTTTTTGTTTAAAAAGCCTGTGTCTTTTGTCCCTTTTAAAAACGTAGTTGAAGTCTTGCTATAGAATTTTGGGTTCTGTCCCCCTCCTATCCCACTCCTACTTATGAGTATATTTCTCCTGTTGTAAAAAGTTATTTGAGGGCCGCCTGGGTGGCTCAGTCGGTTAAGCGTCTGCCTTCGGCTCAGGTCATGATCCCAGGGTCCTGGGATCAAGCCCCACATCGGGCTCCTTGCTTGGTGGGGAGCCTGCTTCTCCCTGTCCCTCTGCCTGCCTGCCACTCACCCCTGTTTGTGCTCTCTCTGTGTCAAATAAATAAACAAAATCTCAAAAAAAAAAAAAAAAGTTATTTGAGAAACTCCTATTAATGGTTGTGTGATATTCCATAATGGAATTTATTTATTTTATTTTATTATTATTTTTTTTAATATTTTATTTATTTGAGAGAGAGAATGAGATAGAGAGAGCATGAGACGGGGGAGGGCCAGAGGGAGAAGCAGACTCCCCGCCGAGCAGGGAGCCTGATGCGGGACTCGATCCCGGGACTCCAGGATCATGACCTGAGCCGAAGGCAGTCGCTTAACCAACTGAGCCACCCAGGCGCCCCATAATGGAATTTATAATGTGTCCAACCATTTAATAAATTGCTGAAGCTCCAGACTATTTCCAGATCTCTCCACTATTATATATAATGGTGTAGTAAACAGTTTTAAAAATAATCAATTTCAGGGGCACCTGAGTGGCTCAGTCGGTTGAGCATCCGACACTTGATTTTGGCTCAGGTCATGATCTTGGGGTCGTGGGATTGAGCCCCATGTCGGGCTCTGCGCTGGGCATGGAGCCTGCTTGAAGATTCTCTCCCTCTTCCTCTGCCCCTCCTCCTGCTCACATGCATGCACTCGCTCTCTAAAATAAGTAAGTCTTAAAAAAAAAAAATCAATTTTTAAGATTGGGTAATTTTCTTTAGTTCTATAGGACTTTAGAAGTTAGAGATATTTTCTTCAAGTGTCAGAGTATGCTGCATTTAATACTTTAGCTTAAAAGCAATTTACTTGGGCGCCTGGGTGGCTCAGTCGTTAAGCGTCTGCCTTCGGGTCAGGTCATGATCCCAGGGTACTGAGATCAAGTCCCACATTGGGCTCCCTGCTCAGCGGGAAGCCTGCTTCTCCCTCTCCCACTCCCCCTGCTTGTGTTCCTGATCTTGCTGTGTCTCTCTCTGTCAAAAAAATAAATAAAATCTTTTTTAAAAAAATAAATAAATAAAAGCAATTTACTTGATAACAGTAATTGTGTTAGGATTGTAGAATTGTGGGTTCTCTACATTCTAAAATGCTTGTATTGCTTTACTACTATAATAGTTTTCATGTAAATAGGAAGGTGTTGAAACATGGCAGTATCTTTAAGAAATTAAATGGTAGGATATGAAATGGTAAGAGATATTTGGCTATGGACATATTAAAGTAAACACATGAGGACTAAAAGGGCCTGGGCTAGATAACTATTTTTTTTTTTTAAGATTTTTTTTATTTATTTGACAGAGACACAGTGAGAGAGGGAACACAAGCAGGGGGTTTGGGAGAGGGAGAAGCAGGCTTCCCGCCAAGCAAGGAGCCTGATGCGGGGCTCGATCCTAGGATCCTGGGATCATGACCTGAGCCGAAGGCAGGTGCTTAACAACTGAGCCACCTAGGCTCCCTGGAAACAATTTATTTTTTAAAAATGAAAGAAAATTATTTGGGAAATACTGCCCCCTCACCATTTAAATAGCTTGAGAGATATTTATCTCCAAAAATAAGCAGTGATAATTTCTACATGTAAAAGTCGTAATATAGTTCATTGAATTTGAAAAATGCTCTGTTTAGATGAAGATTATGGAAGAGATTCAGGCCCTCCAGCTAAGAAAATTCGGTCATCTCCTCGAGAAGCTAAAAATAAGAGGCGATCTGGAAAGAACTCACAGGAGGATAGGTAAGAGGCATTATTAATCTGTTCCTGCTTACACTGCCCCACTGGAGGTGAGGGTGGTCTCTGATCTCTAAATTGGTGGAATCTCTGTTTACTTTGGGAAAGTGCTTATTGTCCACTTCATGTTGTTTTGCATATTTCTTACCATCTCAGGCAGTGCTTCTTAAGTCTAGAGGTTACCCTCTTAAGATCGCGAGGCTTGCTTGGACTCAAGCTAGAATCCAAGGTGATCTCCAAGAATACCTTTGTCACTACCTCAAACCTCTGAACATAAGCAGAGAGATTGTTTAAGTATGTAATTTGTTACCTAACGTTAGTATTGACATTTTCATTGTAGTGATAGCAGAATGAGTGATCTCTCCCATTCAGTCACCCAGCACTGGCAGAATCATAACTAAAGCTTATAGAATCTTAAGTTGTATAGCCTGCTGAGTTTTACTGTCTATCATCCATTCTCCTTTGTTCAGATACCTTAATCATTCATGGGGGTTTTTGTTCCCCTTTCCTTTAGTTTTATAAACAAGTTCACAGGAGTTGTGATTTTAACTATAATTGCTTCATGAGACTAGCACTGTAATTTTTGCCTCTGCTATCACAGATCTACACACTCTCATACTCAGTGTTGCGTAACTTTAAGACCTTCTTAATGATGGTAAAGGTGATGATGATGATCGCTACCGTTTATGATTCTTTGCCAGTCTCTACTATGTGCTAATTTATATTTATTATCATTTAATTCTCATAACACCTTTATTAGGGTAATACTAGCTTAGAGAAGGGTTCAGTGACTTGTCCAAGTTATCCAGCAAATGGACCAACAGGTTTTGGAACCATGTCTGTTGAACTCCAAAGTCCACGTTTTAACCATTAGGTGATACTACTTCCAAATAATACTGTTAAGTAGGAGAGTTCAAAGAAATGAAATTTTTTCTTATCAGTTCTTCCAAGATACTTACCTTCAAATACTAAAATCTTATAAAGCCCCACACAGAAGTCTTTCCATTCTGAATTCACAGGATGCTAAATCTGTAGAAACAACAATATTTACCTCCAATATTTTCTTTCCTGGAGAATTTCAGAAACATGGTTTTGAGGACAAATAAGACAAAATTTTGCTGTGGGGAGACAGGTCTTCCATGGTGTTGTACTGTATATCTCTAATCCAGTTTTATATAGCAGCCCAACTTTGATTCATTATATTCATTTTTTATTTTATATTTCTCTTAGGAATGAATTTCTCTGTCCCCTGCTACCTATTACAATGTCTCATCAATATAATTAATATGTAGCCTAAACTTTTCCTTGTTCTAATCATTTGGTTTTATTTTTCTTTCCTAAGTGTCAGGAGCAGTTGAAATACAGTTTTTATTGCCGTTTGTATTAACTGCCTTGTATAGTTTATTTCCTCAGACCATTGTTGTTTTGAGTTTTCTGTTGGTCTCTACTTAAAAGTTCAGCTTTTACTTGACTTTACTGTAATGGGACTCAAGGAGTAATGGTCTCTATAAACCCAGTAATAAAAGAACTAGAAAAAGTAATAGTTCTTTGTCATTGTGACTTGTGAATTAAGTGCTTATTTTGCATAAAAACATTTAGAATAGTCACAGGTTTCAGAACTACAGTGAGTCTTGGATCAGATTGCTTAGTAAGGAAATGTATTTGGTTTTTCTCTTTGTTTGGGAATCTTGGGTTCAGTAGTTTGTCATTTGAATGTGGTCTAGATTATAGAAATACCAAAAGAGATTTACAAGACCTGCTGTTTGAAAAAGCTATGAAGGCAGTTTTTATGTATGAGTGGGGTTTTTTTGTTGTTTATTGGAATTTCTCATTGAATCATAAAATTTTAGAACTGAAGAGAGTAACAAGTGATTTGCTTGAGATCATACAACTAATTAATGACAGACAGGACACTAGAACCCAGATTCCTGAGCTAAGATTTGTAAGGACATAAAGTGTGCATCTTTGTGACTTAAAAAAACTGTTTTTTTCCATTGAACTTAGAAGCACCTTCTTATTATTTTACTTCGCAGTGATCTTGAGCGAACTTTTATTTTCTCCATGATACAAGGCAGGTCTATGTGTTTATGTTTCTGATGTATTAGAAATATTAAAGGCAGGGCGCCTGGGTGGCTCCGTTGTTAAGCATCTGCCTTCGGCTCAGGTCATGATCCCAGGGTCCTGGGATCGAGCCCCACATCAGGCTCCCAGCTGTGCAGGAAGCCTGCTTCTCCCTCTGCCCCTGCTTGTGTTCCCTCTCTGGCTGTGTGTGTGTGTGTCTCTCTCTGTCAAATAAATAAATAAAATATTTAAAAAAAAAAAAAAAGAAGGAAAAAATATTAGAGGCAAAAAATACGAGGAGATAGTTGTTGACTTATTTTCATTTTGCTTTAGATAAATTTTTAGAGATATTGTAATCTATATAACTGCACTCCAGTTTCCTTTAATAATTGTGTTCTAGGTGGTTTTTGCATCTATATTTGGTGCTGTCCATTTATTTGCCTACTTTCGCACCATTCACACATTATGTAATTTACTTTAGTATTTTTATACTCTGCCTTTGACAACGGAGAATTGTTTTTTTATTAATGTTCTTCTGAGGGGCGCCTGAGTGGCTCAGTCAGTTAAGCGTCTGTCTTTGGTTCAGGTCATGATCTCGGGGTCCTGGGATCGAGCCCCACGTCGGGCTCCCTGCTCAGCGGGGAGTCTGCATCTCCCTCTCCCTCTGCCTGCCGCTCCCCCTGCTTGTGTTCTCTCTTTCTCTCTCTGTCAAATAAATGAATAAGATCTTTTAAAAAAAAATTAAATGTTCTTGTGAACCAGGCCTTATCCACAGGTGAGAAATTTTCAGCCCGTGTTGAGGTACCTTCTTTTTTTCCTTTGGGTCTTTGGAAGCAGTATTTTCCAAAAGTCGATACAATTGTGCTTATTCATTAGCATCCCCGTAAAGTTAGGGAAATAATGGAAGCAGTTTCACGCCTCAGCATCTGTTTGAGTATTTCATCTACAGAAGAGGTGTTCTTCAGTGTTCTTCCCTGTCAGAGACACCGGGGATCTGTGTTCACTTAGATTTTGATCTAAGACTTTTAAAACTTTCTCCTCCTTCCCTTTCTAGTGAGGACTCCGAAGAAAAAGATGTGAAAACCAAGAAGGATGATTCTCACTCAGCAGGTAATGAACAGTTTTTAATGTACTAGGTGATTGATTTATATCTTTATTCATTGGACATTTTCATATAAGTGGTTTTATAATAATGCCAGGCACTGTTGTAAATACTGGCATTACAGAGAGGTCTCCATCTTTGAAGAGCTCCTTGCTGGTGGCTTACTACAGTCTCCTGTGAGGGTTTTTGTTAACAGGCTTACCTGCTCTGTCCCACCCCAGGATTTCTGATTCAGTAGGTTTCAGTGGGACATTGGGGCTTTGTTTTTTAAAAATATTTACAGATTATTCTCCTGCATAATTAACATTGAAAACCATTTACATGAACAAATAACAGACATCAAACTAAATTGATTTAAAAGAGCATATATAGGGGCGCCTGGGTGGCTCAGTCGTTAGGCGTCTGCCTTGGGCTCAGGTCATGATCCCAGGGTCCTGGGATCGAGCCCCGCATCGGGCTCCCTGCTCGGCGGGGGGCCTGCTTCTCCCTCTCCCACTCCCCCTGCTTGTGTTCCCTCTCTCACTGTGTCTCTCTTGGTCAAATAAATAAAATATTAAAAATAAAAAGAGCATATATAATACTAAGTGACATAAAGCTCTAAAAGGGGGGGGCGGTGATGAACTCTGGGGTGAAGAGCAAGCAAAGGATAGTCTCACCCTTACCTGTTTCACTGGCAAGTAGTCCTTTGAAACAGTAGCCACAGAGAAAGCTTTCTTGGTAAGAATTTTAACTCAAAAGAATTAATAGAGACTCCATGGCAAAATGTTAAATCCTGATTACTTGTTGGTATTTATATTTCTGAATTTAACTCTTCTCAGTGTTGAGGGTTTATTCCGTGTTGCTCCCAGCCACTTTAGTTTTGACCTACACTCCCCTGCTTTTGCCTTTCTGGATCTCCCTTTAAATGAGATTGCTGTTAGCTAATATGTGGAGGGTAGACAAAGTTCCACTGAATTCACTCCACTGAGCTGTTTGCTTTCATTCCTTTTCTAGCCTGTTATCTGACTGCCTAAGTTGAAATGAAATAGGTTTTGTAACTTAGAATAATATCATTGGAAGACAGTCTTCCCCTCTTCTATTTAAAAATATTTTTCTAGGGGCACCTGGGTGGCTCAGTTCCGTAAGCTTTCAACTTAGGTCATGATCTCAGGGTCTTGAGATCAGGAACCCCGAGTCTGTGTGGAGCCTGCTTTAGATTGCCTCTCTGCCCTTCCTCGCCTCCCCCCCAACCCTCCACCCACCCCACCCCATCCCCGCTTGTGTTCTCTCTCTCTTAAAAAAAAATTCTAACTTTAGTTTCTAAAAACTGTGAACATAGATTGAAATGTAATTGATAATTTTAGGGCGATGCAGTGATACAAGTTTAAAATACATTACAGGAAGCATGTATTCGCACCTAAATTCAGCTTTATGACTACTTAAAACTACATGCCCAAGCTATTTTCTATGCAGTAATGAGGACATCATCTTTTTCAAGTTCATTCTTTGAATTTTAGCTCCTCTTTTGTATATTTTGTAGGAATTTTTAAGGATAGGATGTACCCCGTTTGAATGAAATAAAGCTGCAGGTTCTATCTCATACTGGCTTTTCAGCCGTCAGATAAATGCACACAGCTCTTTGATGGCTGCATTGTAACTTTGATCTTACAGAGGACAGCGAAGATGAAAAAGAAGATCATAAAAATGTGCGCCAGCAGCGGCAGGCAGCCTCTAAGGCAGCTTCTAAACAGAGAGAGATGCTCATGGAAGATGTGGGCAGTGAAGAAGAGCAAGAGGAGGAGGAGGAGGCACCGTTCCAGGAGAGTACGTGAAGCTGACTTGTTACTGGGGCCGCAGTTGTAGTTTGTGACCCTGATTACTTCTGCATTGTTGTGGCTGCTAAACGTTACAGCCAGTCCCTTAAATTAGATACTTGCTGTTAGAAGAGATGGCTGTTGTTTGATACTGGTTATTTTAGATTCTCTCGATTATGGTGTCCATCATTTGAACTCAAATACTAAACAAACAGTTGTTAAAGAAACAGTTACATGGTGGGTGTTGTGATTAGGATTTGTATTTTGGCCTGGGAGCCAAGGTGTAGACCTCCTCCCCCAACAAAAAAAAAGTGTTAGTAGCAGGTTTTAGATGTTTCACACGTTACTCAGATTAATAAACTATATGTATTTTTGCTTTGTGTTTAGCTTTCTCGTTTCATTTATTCATAGTTGGACCAAACACACTAAATTGGTTCTGTTTCATTTCCCTGGTCTCCCCAGTACTATAGGGGAATGATGGAACTACCAAAAGTTACCGATGGAAAAAAAAAAGTTATGCGATGGCTCCAGTTTTTATTCAGATTAAGTTTTCTCTCTTCCTGTTTTCAACCGACTGTTTAAACAAGTCAGTGGTGCAGCCCTCGTGTGTGTGTGTGTGTGTGTGTGCTCACGTGTGCTAAACCCACCCTACACGTGGGGCTGGTGATGACTCCAGCCAGATTGGCGGCACAGCTGCCACCAGAATCCAAGAGTGTTTGACTCCCAGATCCCATCCTCCCCTCATGCTTAGCGCTGTCTCCCTTCATTCCCTTGGAAGGATGTATACGTTAAGTTGGACGTTGAAATTCTTCTTTCCTCTCAGAAGATTCCGGCAGCGATGAAGACTTCCTAATGGAAGACGATGATGATAGTGACTATGGCAGTTCAAAAAAGAAAAACAAAAAGATGGTTAAGAAGTCCAAACCTGAGAGAAAAGAAAAGAAAATGCCCAAGCCCAGGCTAAAGGCCACAGGTGAGTTGTCTACAAGTAAAATTAAATGGCTGCTTTGAAAAATTTCAAGAACCAATAAACTTTCTCTACAGAAATTCTTCATTAGGGCTCGGCATTGGCCACATACCTCACGAGAATAAGAGAATTCTGCGAGGATCCGGTCTTCCATACCGGGAAGCATCACTCATTTATTAGTAAGGACTGTGGCCCCTGCAGGAGTCTGGCAGCACAGCCCGGTCCCTCGGCTGCCGCCTCCTCCAGCAGGTTTGCAGCGACCCGTTGGCCGGCGCCGCAGAGAAACATGACAGCAATGGAGCTGTGCCTGCGCTCTTTCCTGCCCGTATCACAACCCCAGCAGCTAGGAAAGACATGAAATTGTGAAAATGCACACCTGTAACCATAGATTTCATTCCTGCGGTCTGATGCTTACACCATCCTTTGTGCTCGCAGAATAAAACCACACTTGGCAACATGGATTCATTTTCTTGACGCCGTGTGGTTGCTGCCAGATAGTCTCCTAGTCACAGCCCGTTTGTCGTGAAATCAGAAAGCTAGATTTGCTTTGGTTTTTTTCTGACAGCTGGAACTGGTGATTTGTACATTTTTTTTTACTCATCACTTCTTACTGCTAGGAATCATGGAATTGTCAAAAGTTCCTTGATGAGGGCACCCAGCTGGCTCAGTGGTAGAGCATGCGACTCTTGATCTCGGTCATGAGTTCAAGCCCCATGTTGGGCGTAGAGTTTAGTTAAAAAAATAAATGACACATCCTTAGAAAAAAAAAAATTTTTTTTTAAAGATTTTATTTATTTATTTGACAGAGACACAGCGAGAGAGGGAACACAAGCAGGGGGAGTGGGAGAGGGAGAAGCAGGCTTCCCGCTGAGCAGGGAGCCCGATGCGGGGGCTCGATCCTAGGACCCTGGGACCGTGACCTGAGCCGAAGGCAGACACTTAACGACTGAGCCACCCAGGTGCCCCAGAAAAAAATTTTTTTTTTTTTAAAGATTTTATTATTTGACAGAGACAGTGAGAGAGGAAACACAAGCAGGGGGAGTGGGAGAGAGAGAAGCAGGCTTCCTGCTGAGCAGGGAGCCCGACGCGGGGCTCGATCCCAGGACCCCGGGATCATGACCTGAGCCGAAGGCAGACGCTTAACGACCGAGCCACCCAGGCGCCCCCCAGAAAAAAATTTTTTAAAAATTCGGTGACTTCTGTTTCTACTCACGTTGTATCCATTCTTTTTGACCTGCTTTTTAAACATAACTTTTATCATAAACAACTTGTGTTCACAAACCACTAAGGATAGTATGCAGTTTCTGTAGTATCCTGTTTCTTTATTATAAACATTACTGCTAACGCAGCACCATAGTGTTGGCAAGAGTGATTGGGAACCAGTGCCCATCTTGATTTTTAGCCAGTTGGGGTGTAGTCTTTTTTTTTTTTTTTTTTAAGATTTTATTTATTTATTTATTTGAGAGAAAGAGAGAGAGAGAAACAGCATGAGAGGGGAGAGGGTCTGAGGGAGAAGCAGGCTCCCTGCTGAGCCGGGAGCCCGATGTGGGACTCGATCCCAGGACTCCGGGATCATGACCTGAAACGAAGGCAGTCGCTTAACCAACTGAGCCACCCAGGCGCCCTGGGGTGTAGTCTTTATAGATGTAATAAAGTTTTGTTTTATAGCCGATTTTTATTTAAAGATCTTTTCTTCTCTTCCCTTCCCTACATTGGTATTTTTCTTCTTCCAGTGACGCCAAGCCCTGTGAAAGGCAAAGGGAAGGTGGGTCGCCCCACAGCTTCAAAGGCATCAAAGGAAAAGACTCCTTCTCCCAAAGAAGAAGACGAGGAACCAGAAAGCCCTCCAGAAAAGAAGCCCTCTGCAAGTCCTCCACCTGAGAAATCAGGGGACGAAGGGTCTGAAGATGAAGCCCAGTCTGGGGAGGATTAAAAAGTGATGATGGTTTGGGGAGAGATTTTATTAAAAAAAGAAAAAAAAAAGAAAAAAGAAAAAGGGGGAAAAAAAGAAAACCTACTTAAGATAGAACATGGTTTTGGTTATGGCTTGACTCATGGGCTTTCGATGCTTTTTTTCCTTTTCTTGAAAATAACATTCGCTCTCTTTTTTTTTTTAAGAAAACCATTGTAAGTTTAATTTACCTTTTTGTCTATTGGTCCTCTCTTTGCCATCACCCCTCTTTCCCACCCCTTCCCAATGAAAGCCATGTCAAAGTAATCACTGGATTGACTGCTTCACCTTTTTATTTTTAATGGAAGGAATACCACAGTTGTAAAGCAATAAGATTTGAGATGAACACTATGGAAATTTTGCTTTTTGCTAAATGATAGCAAGTTGAACCGTAATCAAACGTAGAAGGGTGTTAGTTAAAAATGATTGCTTCTTTCTCTACCTGGACTTAAAAAAATCAGTTGTCATCTAATACAAGTTTATATGTGTATATACATAAGTATAGATGTCTAAAAAAATCATGATGTTAAACTTCCACTGATGGGGCAGGTAGGACATAAAGATGAATTCTGGATTGTTACTACAAGTATTCATGTTTTTTACCTTGGGGGCAAGGCAGGGAATGCTGTTACCTGACCTTGTTTGAGGGTGTGGTTTTTTTTTTTTGTTTCTTTGTTTCTTTGTTGTTGTTGTTTTTTAATTTCATCACTTGTTATCTCAAAGAGACCCGGAGCCAGTGATCCTTTTATCCTGCTACAGTCTTTTCAGGAACTTTAAAAGAACAACAAAAAAAAAAGGCAAGGGCCGCCAAAACTTAAATCACTCTTGATTTCCTATTTCATTCTCTAATGGTTCATGTTTTTAAATATATATGTATCTATTCTGTTTCTTGGATAAAATTTTACCAAGGATCAAAAAAGAAAAAAAGAACCTTAGAATTTAAATGGCAAGATCTATACACCAGAGTGGATTTCTTCTTAACTGACAATGTTTAGGTTTTAAGCAAATAAAGTACCAATTAATGTGAAACTCAATCACAAAGACTTGAGATTTTTCCTTTATGAAAATAGAAAATTGAAATTCTTTTATGCCAAAAATGTGCATTCAGATCCCATGAACCATGCTCTGTTTTTATTTGGGGATAGAACATTTGTCTTTTCACATACCTATCTTCCCATTTCTTTTAGACACATGAAGTGCATCTCTCGGCTTCCTGCTCCTGCCCAGGATACCACTGCATACCCCATCCCCAGAGCCTGCAAGTTGTGCTCTAAGACATGATTTCTCCTGGCTCTCTTCTTCACTTCACATTCTGTGCTTGACTGGGAGTATGGTAAATGCTGCTCCCACACCGTTTAGTTTGCTTTTGTCTTTCTCCCGGTGCCCCTGCTTACTGCTCACGTTGCTTAAAGCCGAAGTTTCAGGGGCTCAGGGCTAGGGAGACCATGTGGTTAGGAGCCCGTATGCCACCGAGAACAGACTTTCCATGCCTTATGAAAGTAGTCAGGAGATCGTTCTGTAGGTTTGATCCTCCACATCCTGATACCATGAGCTCATGGGAGCAAGGGTTAGGGGTCTTAGTGTGCTAATAAGTTGAAAAAAAAAATAGTGAAATTTAACCTCTGCCTTTATGTAGGGGTGCTGCTTCAGTATCTTACGCAGTTTTCTTTCTGTCTTTTAAGTTAGCGCATGTTTTTCTCTCAGACAACATGGCTTTCTTGCAGATGTTCCTAGGACAAAAGGTTATTTAAGGAATGTTTTTACTCTGATTTTTAAGACACTTTAAAGACTATCCTTACTCTGTGAATTTTTAAAATAACACCCAATGGCAGAGTCATTTCACTGTTGTGCGTGGCGCGTGTTAGAGAATGAATTTGGAGATTTTAGTACTTGGCCAAAAATGCAAAACTTGAACGTAAGTTGCAGTTGGGTTATTACCTTTCATGATGGTTAACTTTAGAATGGTGAACTTTGTAAGAGGGTGATAAAGATTATTCTGTTCGCTTTAGTGGGTTGGTTCGGGTATCCAATTTTAACAAGAAGGTTCGTGTTCATCTAGTAAAAGACTTCTCAGTGTTTCCACCATGCACTTCTGTTTTTAGGGGTTTATAAGTCCTACATTCCTAGTAACATTTGGACTTTTCTTAGATTATGTTTCGTGAAGATGGGGGGGTCTTTTAAAACTTTAGCCTCAGTATTTTATGTAACACGGTCTCTTTAATATATTAATCTGCACTAACATCTCTGTGATATACGCTCATTCTTTAGAGGTAATCCTGTCTTCTAGGTGACTTGTGTGCATTTGGTTGCGATCCCTCTTTTAAAAATTAATTCATGAGATTGAAAAATGTCTTATATATTTCTAATGGACTAGACAAAAGGATTTGTGTCCCCAAATGAGACAGGCTCTGAAAGACCTTTGTTTTCTCCACTTTTTAATGATGATTTAAGACACTCTAGACTTCCCCTCAAATCATGCATGCATATAGCAGGACAACTGTGGTGTCTCAACTGGAAATAGGTGCTCCATAGTCAGGCTCTGTAGCGACGTCAGGACCAGGCTACAAGCTAGAAGCTGACAGTGGCCTTTGGCACCACCCTTGACTCGATCCCATTTTTCCCCCTAGCGTGCCTGTGGCGAAGGGGCAAGAGCGTCGTTCACGGTCTTGTTTGCAGTGCTCAGGAAGTGAGACATTCACTCGGAAGGTGCTTGTTTGTGGTACCTGATTTCTCTTAGCTCTGTTAGGTTTACCTCTGGAACATGGATCTAGGCAGCTAATGCTGACTGACACTACATTCTGGTTCTTACGATGCTGTATTTCCAGACTTCCCTCCCCAACGTCCACAGCTAGAAATGGGTAGCTTGCATCTTCTTAAATCTGTAACTTCCTGCTGCTTTTAGCCCTCCCCACCTCAGATGGAGTCCCAGGAGCGGCCCACAGGGTACACGTTAATTTCAGTGACAGGAGGTTTGTCCTGCTTTCTGAAGCATCTCTCCCTTTCATAGCCCCACTCCCTGTGGAGTCCATGAAGGGAAATTAAGGGGTGTGCCCTCCTTTAGGGAGGTAACAGTGTTTCCTCTGGAAGAAGAACAGTTGATTTCCCAGGAAGGAGCTTGCATACTGGTTTTTTTCCCCCCACAGTAACTGGTTTGCCTCCATTTCAATCCTCAGTTCATACTTACCCTTGGCACTTGTTGAAAGAGCATTTTCTTTTAGGTAATGAATCAAGAGTGGACTTTGAGGTTATAATCCAGTAAAGGTTGACACTCGTGGATATGGTCAGCTAGACTGAACTAGATGCTTTTTTTTTTTCTTTAAACGTTTCTTCTTTTATCCATGAACATACAAGTAACAAGTGGATTTTAGAGAACTGGTTGGGAGAAAGAGGTGCTTTTCTTTAAACCAGTTTAGGGGATGCTTTGAGAGTAGTAGGAAGGCAAGGGCAGAATTTACCAGGAGCAACAGGGAAAGCTTTATAAAAGATCATGTGGCCATTGTTGCTGTTCCGAAGAGTGGGGGTTTGGATTTGACGAGTTCTTTCTGTTCCTGCGTCACCCGTAGCTGCACTGTGAAGAAACTATCACCTTAGGAGTTTGGAAAGGACAAAACCTGGGCTCTGCTCTTTAATGGCATTCAGACAGATACTTAAGCAGAACAAGTAATAAACATTTCCTGCCGTGGGATAGGGAAAATAAAACAAGCTGTTTGCTCTTGGGGTCAGAAAATTGTCTTTTCTCTGTGCATAGAGCTGGGTTTATTGGAAAAGGGACTTAGTTTGAATATTGGGACATCAAGCTATCTATAGCCAAGTTTCCATCTGCAACCCATTTTCCCTTCATCTTGGGATAAACTTGATACAAAATGACTCTTTGAATTCCAAATCCCTAAATTACACTTTTTTTCGAAGCCTAATTCACAAAATTCACAGTGGTGCTGACTGTGTATTAACCACTATTGGGAAAAGTCCCGTAAACCTGCCTGTTGCCATGCCAATGGAGGGACTGAGCTGGTGACATCTGTCTGAGCATGCTTTGTCTGGCTGGTGGAATGCCACCATTGTGCATACACTTTGTACATCAGGGGTGAAGGGAGGGTTTTCTAGATTTATGGGGGGAGGGTAAAATTGGGATTTTTTTTTTTTTGGTTGTTCCTTTTTCAATGGGGTGTAGGGGTATAGTACTCAGCTTATGCCCTAAATACCATGTATAAAACCCCCCGAAGTATTGTGTGGGTGTGTGTGTGAGTGTGTGTTTGTATATGTCTGGCAAGTAAACTTTTGTCTTCGGGAAATTAGTGACTTCTTCTTTTCCTCCAGAAGTATTTGTTACAAGATTTGTAAATAAGAGCTCTAAGTAGAGTTTGTTTACCATGAACATGTTGCAACAAACCTTATACACCTAATTCCTGCAAGATTTAAGGAAAGACTTGAAGACTTGCCAGGTTAAGCAGCAGCCAAGTTCTCAGTAATTGTTTGCCTTGATTCATCTTTCAGACTTCGTTTTTGCCAGCTCTAAAACTCCCAGTCTTCCTTGATTTTAGTTCTTAATCTATGTTCTGAGCAGGAAGGATTATAGAGAGGAACCTGTTTAAATGTATTTAATTAGTCCATGGGCTGAGACGGGGGGCATCCCTTTCTTACTACTACAGTGTTGCTAGATACATGATCAGACACCAGGCGGTTGAGCATCCTTGCCATACCACCACGGTGCTGACTTCTGCAGCGTGGTACTAAGGAAGTTAAAGTTTGAATGTAACCACTTTATTTAAAAGATTTCTTTTTTAATTTAAATGAAATGAGGTTGAAGTGAACATGATTTTGTTGACCATGTTCGTGAATTATAGATGCAACATGCGTTGGTAGACTTGTGTGATGGTCTTTTGTGATACTTAATTTTTACATATCCCAGTCTCTGTATGTATCTGCATAGACAAAGAAAAAACAAACTCCTGCTTTCTTTTATTGAAGGGTCTCCAGGACTGCGTGTCTGCTCCTGAGCTCTGTTTTGAGTATGTGTATCCTTTGCTTGTATTTTGTATTAAAAAAAAGTAAGAAAAAGAACCCTTTATTGTTGAGCATGTTGGCATTGTCCCCTTTATTTTTTTCTCTTTTTGGGACATATGAAGCAAGTTATTCTTTTTCTGTATCTTTTTTTCTTTTGTAAACTTTTTTTTTGTTTTGTTTAAAAATGGCTTTATAAAAGGGCTTTTATAACCCAGATGTGTGCTCTGTGTACTTCTTATAACATTCTCAAGCAAACACACTGACATATAGTTGATCACCTTTGACCTGTCAGCTCCCAATCCAGCCTGACTTGGGGGGAAACTGCTTCCTGAATGAATTCTTTAGAAACTAACAGTGACTATCACTGTTGTTGGTGACAAGAAAGGCATGTCTTGTCTCAAAAGTCAAAAGGAGTAATTAATACTTAAAGAGTGTGGAATGAAGAGGTGGTAGATTCCCTAACTTCTGATTATCAGGGGAGCACTGGCCTGGGTGCATGAGGATTCCTAGTTAGCATTTTCCTCATGTTCACATCCAAGGTTATGAAGTTGTAGAGGGCAAAATTGTTTCAACAATAATATATGGAGGAAGATAATATTTATACTCAAAAAACAGATATTTGCATTCAATTTCAGATACCCATATGAAGTACACTAACCTGCAATTTAGAGCTAAATATTACTTAGATACATGGTATAAGATCCTTCGTTAGAATTGGGCTGATACTGTAGCTATTCTTTTCAACCTTTCCCCTTGTTCACATTCTTGCCTTATCATCTAAATATTGTAATTAACATACCAATTCAGCTTGGCTTTGAAATTAAATGCTTTTGCGTGCTGTTACCGCTCAGTGACTAGATAACTTTATTTCGTGCTTAAGAGTTGTTTGGCCCAGGTCAAAGTTGACTTTGGAAGAGCCAGCCACTTTTCCTCAATAATCTCTAGGTGTTTCGGGGCGCCTGGGTGGCTCAGTCGGTTAAGTGCTCAACTCTTGATAGCTGTTCAGGTCATGATCTCGGGGTCATGAGATCGAGCCCCGGGGAGGGCTCCTTGCTGGGCATGGAGCCTGCTTTTTAAGATTCTCTTTCTCCCTCTCCCTCTGCCCCTCTGCCCTTTCCCCCTTCCCCCTCCGTCCCTCACGTGCTCCCACTCTATCTCAAAAAAAAAAAAAAAAATCTCTAGGCATTTTATGATTAACATACCAAATTTCTGTTTCAGTACAATGCTGGAGAAATGTAGTCTGGTATAAGGAATTTCAAAAACCATCAGGAGGACAAGCATCAGAGGCATAAACAGACCTGGCACTCCTTCCACTCTTGTCCATGAGCATTACCACCCTGTCATTTAACACTGTAGATATACAGCACTTCGCAATATGTGAAGAGTTTCTGTCTACATAATACCTCATTGAGTTTTCCCAACAACTGAGATTGGCCAGATGTTTGTTGTCCCTCCAATGTCATGGCGCATAAACTGGTTCAGGTAGGATGTGGTTTGTCGCAGCTGGTATTAGGATACAACAAGGCTTTGAAATCAGGTCGTTAGCTCTGTGTGCTTTGAGTTGTCGCAGCTGTGGTTTCTAAAACCAGCCCCCACTATCTTGTATAAATGGACCCCTTGAGCCTCCTTCCTGATAACCTTTGGACCATTTGGCTGTTCTTTAGCATCTCAGTAACACCGATTAATGTGAGTCAGTCCAATAACTAACATAAAAGATTTAAAAGGAAAAATTTCTTTTCGATAAGATATGAAAACTTATTGTTAATTTACCTGAGAGTCCTTGTGGCCCCTAGATATGAAGCTTCAAGTTATTTAAAAGCTTTTATTTTCTGATTATGTCTTAAGATAGTGACTATTGAGGAAAGTATTCGTCATCCTGACTATATACACGGGCCTTATCCTCTGCCACTAGAGGGCAGTGTCTGTCCTCCATATACTTAAAGGAATTGCAGCTCCCCCAGCTCATTTTTATTTATTTTTATTTTTCTTATTGTTATTATTATTATTATTTAGTAAGCTCTAGGCCCAACGTGGGTCTTGAACTCACGCCCCCCGGGATCAAGACTCACATGCTCTCCTGACTGAACCAGTCAGGCATCCTCCCAACTCACTTTTAGAGACTGTCCCCTCGTGCTCTCCTCTGTATCAGGACACCCTCCCGCCTACTTGCATTAGAACAGTTCTGTGATCTGTCTGCCCACTTCACACCCTAGTGTATGAGGCAGTCGTCTGTTCTGAATTCTAAGTGGGAAATGGGATCTCTTGATTTATGCACATCGGTCTGCTTATGTTCTCTTTTCACAACTCCCGAGACGTACATGGATAATATCCCAAAATGAAAGGGTATGTTGAGATTTCAAAATGCAACTGTGAACTCTCGGCTCTATTTTGAAACAGGTGTTGTCTTTTGAAATTGCCCTCCAGCTCAAAAGCCTTGTCTCTTGCACAAGCAGTACGAACACATGTTCGCATACAACGAATACTGAAACTTGTTTTCAAGGTACCGTGGTAACTTTTGTTCCTTTATCTTGATGGCATGCTTCTCATTCCCTCCATTATCTTAATAGAATGGACAGGTACCCATTTTGACATGTTTTGGCTAGGAGAAATCAGCATTACTCATGGGTGTGCCCCTGTTTCAGTACGAGAGTCCTGGACAAATATTGTGTAACAGATACCGTACTAATTCTGGGGTCAGGGAGTGAGAGGGTGCACCCAGAGTTTCCATCCTAGTGAAGCAAGTGATTACTTAAAAATACGATAACAAAATGTTGGAAATACTAGTTTGCCTTGATTTAGCTCTAAGGTAGCACCTAGAAATGATTTGTCTAAAATTTTGGCTTTAAGGAATGGGTTGTGGAAGATTGTGTATGTATTACTACTATTGGTAATGTATTAGCTATTAGTAGATAATAATATATGTAGTGAACACACTCGCAAGCCCTTTTAGTAGAATGTGTAAGACCACTTCCTTGGCCGATGTGAACTGTAACTCATTGAACAGGTGTACTCTTTCCAACTCGGGTAGAAGCAGGAATATGTAGTCTACATGTGGTCAGTGATCTCCCAACTGCAAGAGATGAGGGTGGATGTTTAGGTAAGGCTCTGAAGACGGTAGAAAGTAATTAGAGCAAGAACAGTGATGGCCTAAACTTCTAGGATAAGATTACCGATTTGGTAACTCCAGCTGATTGGTTAGGTGGCAAGAAGTGATTCTCGTCCACATTGAACTGAGTATGTGTAGTGATAGAATCAATTAAAAGTGTGCAGAGACAGTGACAATAGAAATCCATGCATCCTCACTTCGGTTCTCTTGTAGTTCACTCGTTCAGCCCTAGTGGAGTAAAATACTAAGCCTTTTTAAAATGTGGTCTTGGACGCCTGGGTGGCTCAGTCGGTTAAGCGACTGCCTTCGGCTCAGGTCATGATCCTGGAGTCCCGGGATCGAGTCCCGCATCGGGCTCCTTGCTCAGCGAGGAGTCTGCTTCTCCCTCTGACCCTCCCCACCTCATGCTTTCTCTCTCTCTCAAATAAATAAATAAAATCTTTGAAAAAAATAAATAAATAAAAAATAAAATGTGGTCTTACTTCTAAAGTTTTTAACAATAATGACATAACACAGCTCTTTTGTAAGACTGTCTTTTTGAGTTGAGGACTCAGGTGACATTCTTTTTTGTTTGTTTAAGTTTCATTTATTATATAGCACATACTAGTGTTTTAGGTTCAGTTTTGTTTGTTTGTTTTTAAGATTTTATTTATTCATTTGACAGAGAGAGACACAGCAAGAGAGGGAACATAAGCAGGAGGAGTGGGAGAGGGAGAAGCAGGCTCCTCATTGAGCAGAGAGCCCGATGCGGGGCTCGATCCCAGGACCCCGGGATCATGACCTGAGCCAAAGGCAGACGCTTAACGACTGAGCCACCCAGGCGCCCCTCAGTTGACATTCTCTGGAGATCTCAGAACCTAACCTGGGGCTTCAGTAACCTAACTTCGTATCTAATGCATGCCATGGCTCAGTTACAAGCTCCAAGCCCCGCCTGTTTACTCTTTTTCTCCTGCCCCTGACCTCATTTACCGCTATCTCTCTTTTCCTTCTCTTGTTTTTGTGAATGAATGGTTTCTATGGGTATACTGTTTCTGGGGCAAAAATATTGTTTATACACGAACCAGGTATGCCTAGAAGTGGTTGGGGAACCTGCTACCTTATGGACGGAGAGCCACATTGCTGGCTCAAGTACAAGACCAACAGCATTTCCTGGCAAACCTGGAACAGTGCAGAGCTGAGCTTCCAAAGCTTCATTGTAGGGAAGCGCTGGTGTGAATGCAGGTATGCAGGGTAAAGAGATCAGTTGTTGTCCTAGGCCTCTCACAATGGGCCAGTCTTGGGCCATCAGCGAAGCAGGCGGTTCCTCCATTCCTCCTCTCATCTTGCTTTCCCTCATTCTCTCCCCACACCCTCAAGTGAAGCAACAAGACCAAATATTTGGTTCAAGGGCCGCTCACTCTTCTCTAGGCATCACACCACTGAGCAGTCTAGAGAAGCAGATGCCCCTCTCTGGGAGACTCAAGTGTAAGTGCAGACAGTAATCATGCCAGACAGTGGAGGGGCACCTGGCTGGCTCAGTCAGTAGAGCAGGTGACTTGATCTCGGGGTCGTGAGTTCAAGCCTCACACTGGGCAGAGAGAGTACTTTAGAAAAAAAAATTAAGATATAAATAATGCCAGACAGTAGAAATGGGAGTTGCCAGAACACTTGTTGCTTCTAGAGATCCCCTCTGAATTAGCCGCAATATATATATGTAAGATATATATATATTTAAGATTATTTATTTATGGGGCACCTGAGTGGCTCAGTCGTTAAGCATCTGCCTTCGGCTCAGGTCATGGTCCCAGGGTCCTGGGATCGAGCCCCGCATCGGGCTCCCTGCTCAGCAGGGAGCCTGCTTTTCCCTCTCCTACTCCCCCTGCTTGTGTTCCCTCTTTCTGTCTCTCTCTGTCGAATAAATTTAAAAAATCTTTTTAAAAAAAAGATTATTTATTTATTTATTTATTTATTTGACAGAGAGAGAGAGAGCACAAGTAGGCAGAGCGGCAGGCAGAGGGAGAGGGAGAAGCAGGCTCTCGCTGAGTAGGGAGCCTGATGTGGGGCTCGATCCCACGACCCCCCGGGATCATGACCCAAGCCGAAGGCAGATGCTTAACCGACTGAGCTGCCCGGGTGCCCCTAGCCGGCAATATTTATTGACAATGAAAATTATGGTGACTATATCCCAAACCAAAAATTGGGACCTGTGGTACAGTGAAGACTTTTGTCCTACTCCCCGATAGGAAACCCAGTCAAAGATACAGTTTGGATCTCAGTGGCATTTCTGGGTTATTTTTATGGTTTAAGGAACGGAAGCATGAAATATTTAAAATTGGATTCTTCCAGAAACTGGACGCGTTCGGCAGCAGAGTTGAGAAGAACATGTCATGCCCACTCTAGCATGAGCAGTCCTTTGTTGTACTGAAACCCCCTGTCATCTTTCCTCCACTTGTGACCTGCTTCAAGAAGCTTTGTGGCTGATGGTGGCTGAAGCGGAAGATCAGTTCATGGGGTTATCTCAGGCAAGTCACCTACGCACCTGCCCCCCGCGTCTCCCCCCACCTCATGCCCGATTGTCCTTGTTATAAAAGGGGGATAATGAGGGCCCGATTCTCCCGTGCACCTAAGTTAGCCTGGGAAAGCGCTCGCCGTACTAGCGACCAACCAGCCTCAAACAAAAGCAGCAATGTACCTCTAGGCAAGGTATGTGGTGGTGAAAACCTTCCTGCAGAACTGAAATCCTTTTAGCTTTGTCTCTGAAGTACAAATGAGTTATTTATTAGCAAGAACACTCTTGCACAAGGGTAAACTTTAACCAACCCACAATACAGGGCAGCTTTTGAAGGGAGGGAAGAGTGACGGCGTCTCCCGAGTCACCTGCACTCCTAAAAGTGTGTTTTTAGTAATATAAGTACACAGAGCTGATTGCAGTTGAATGTTTCTTCAGCCTCTCAGAGGAAAAAAATTTTCATCCAGCGGTTACAAACTGTATGGGGACGTCTATTTCAATGGGGGCACACTCATTTGGATGAGAAAACTGATTCGAAATAGTGGTCGGTTGCATATTTTGGGGATATGAAATCAGCATTGTTTTGTGTCTTCCGTCTTCATACCAGAGACGAAGCCACCCAGCTATCCCCTGGCGTCATTATCAGGGACAGAATCCAGGGGCCTCAACTGAACAGTTTTAGTGATACAGTGTGGCCTCTCCTATGTTCTCACGATCCTGGAGCCTCACTCTTCTGCTTTTTTGGACGGCCCCTATCAGGAGAGCCTTTTATAGACGAAGCGCATCTTGGCAACTGAACCTCAGGGATAAGCTACAGCGACGAGATGGATGCCTCCCTCCTCCCCCGCAAATTCTCTTCAGCCTTGAGGAAGAAAGACCCAATTTCAACAGAGAGTGAGGAGGTCTTTAAAAAAAGTTTGGTTTATGTAAGTTCAGTAATGGTCAGACTATAAATTCTGACATTCTGGTCAGGAGCCTGTCATCTTGTAACAATCTCTTCCATCAGATTTTAAAGAACATCCCTTCTGCTTCTTGTATAGATAAGTCCCAGAAGTCGAAAGTTCCTCTTGTCATGTTATCTTGTTCAAGCAGCTAGAACTGGTCATTTTGGCTTTAGTAAAATTTTCACTTTTCTCAACCCAATTACCATCACTGAGTTCTGTGAAAGTACATGACACATGCTTCCTCCTCATTAGGCAGTTTGGACAAGTGTCAGCACTTAAGGTCGTGAGAACTGGATTTTTGTTCCCTCTTATATGAGTGTGGTATTAAGAAAACTTAGCTGTAAACTAGGAAAGTTGACAGCCTTCTTGTCTGGAAGACAAGGAAGTCACAGCCTTCTTGTGGAGTCAGAACATGAGCTTGGTCACAGAGAGGGACACAAGGCAAGGTTCTCCACAGGAAGGCATCCAATGGTGAAGGACTAGCATGACGAACACGGAACCCTGCCTCTTGAGGCCTTTTGCTCTACTCACTTGATAGTATGTCAATCAGACTTTCGAAAGAGATTTCTTCGCCTGAGTTTTTTTTTCTGTTTTCCACATAAAATTCTTTTTTTTTTTTTTTTAAGATTTTATTTATTTATTTGACAGAGAGAGAGAGAGAAAGCACACAAGCAGGGGGAGCAGCAGAGGGAGGGAGAGAAGCAGGCTCCCTGCTGAGCAGGGAGCCCAATGCAGGGCTCAATCCCAGGACCCTGAGATCACAACTTGAGCTGAAGGTAGACACTTAACCGAATGAGCCACCCAGGTACCCCTCAACATAAAATTCTTAATTGATAATACACATCTTTATTTTCTAATCAATGTGATAGAAGAGAGTAATAATTAATAACTCCATGTAACTGTTATATGCATTGGAAAGCAAGCTATTAAGGGTTCTGCAATTTGATCTGCTTTGCTGCCCATAGGAAAGTGCTTTCATCCAGTGGTCTCGAAATGTGATCTTGGGACCAAGAGTTTCAGCATCAGCTGAGAACTTGTTCAAAGTGCAGAATCTCTGATACCATCCCAGACCTACTGAATCAGAGACCGTGGGGGTGGGGCCCAACAGAATGGGTTTCACAAGCCATTGTGATTCTGGAGCATGCTGACATTTGAGAACCACTGGTGGTTTAAATCATGCCAAAGGATCAGTGGGACCAAGTCTTTGCCCTTTTCTCCTGATTGGAAAAGGCAACTTGGTCTAGGTGATGATATTGAGACAGAGCAGTTAACTGCATCCTTTTGGGGTTTGGCCCAAGAGCACCAATGAAATTCTATAGCTGAAACCTTATTTGCCTTTCCTGGAAATAATTGTCTTCATCCTTGGATGCTTCATCTCTCTGTAAGAGTCCCCGGAGACAAAACTGATCCTTTTCCCTTCGATGGATGCCACTGTCACAGACCTTCTCTGGCACCTCTGCTTTTTATCCTGTGACTTAAGGATGCTGCCTGCTATTGGACTCCAGGCCTTGGTTTTGAGGGTTTTTTTCATTCTCTTCCTGGAAAGACAGCTGGACCCTGAAAACGTCTTCGACAAACCACAGATGTTCATGTTCAAGAACGGAGCAAAGAGAACATACATGGTAACATCTTTTAATAATGTACATCTCACCCTGGGAAACTCATTTTGGCTGTCAACTTCTACTTCTTCTGACACTGTGTTAATAATAACAGTAACTCCTGTTTCTGAGTGCGAGGAACCGTCTTGAACATTTACCAGGACTTCTCTCCTTGAATCCTCGTGACAGTCCCTTCAGATATAGGTAATACCACTCTCCCCAATTTACAGAGGAAGAAACGGAGGTCTTGACATCCTCGAACCATGTACCCCGGATCCCATAGCCCAACAACCACGACACTCTGCAACCTTTTTACTAACTAAGGTCAATGCTGATCGATTGTATTTTGGTTCCTTTCATTGGCCTCCCAGAATATCCGGCCTCTAGTAGAAGTGTCAGGGAGCAATGGATTGACGGAAAACAGTGAAAAGAGAGATACAATGGAAAACAAACAAAAGCTCTTGACAGAAATTCAGGGACCCAGGCTTGAGTTCTGGTTCTCCACAAAGCAACCAGCTGGGCCCTTGCTTGACAAGACACTTGGCCTCCCTGGTCTGTTTCTCAGACTGTTAACTATGTCAGTAAGTTCTGCTTCTCAGAGTGGGAGTGAGGATCCTAAGTGAAACTGCCTAGTAGGAGGCCGCCCTGTAGTATTTCCACCCCAGGGGATGACAAGTTGGTAACACATCAGTAGCATAAGCAAGGAGCCCCAGCCGGGGAACTATAGGGCCTTCATCCTTGTTGCCAAAGCAAGTTACATTCCTCTGTGTTTTCTCTTGAGGGTGGGATGATGGTGCAATCTGTGTGAACACGGGGATGGGAGGAAGGGTTGGGAACCACCCAGCCTCCTTGCCTCAGCATCCCTGGCGCCCTATCCTCTGAGTCTCCTCAATGCCTTGCTTCAGGCCCTAGCTGTTTGTTTATTCTTGTCCTACAAAGTAGCTGGCAAACAACAGGCTTCTTATGTACATCTTGGTATTTGTGGATGGAGCCAGACAGGGTCTGTGTTGGAATGCTCGAACATTCGGGAAGGGCACGGGCCAGGCCTGCCTCAGAACGGCATTCTCCCGGCTAGTCAGATCTCCGTGGTTAGGCGGTGGTGGGTGGTGTGTGGTGCACACCACAGGTAACCAGTCCGCCTCGTGAAACGGTTCACGTGGGAGCTCCACCTAGGAGATAGGGCTGCACTAACGCGGGCTGAGGAGGGGGTGGGTTGGGAGTAGTGTGAGCCCCCACTTAGCCCTGCCTCTCTCATGCTGCAGTAGGTCCCCATGAAGGAAGGGGCGCTGGGTGCTGGGGAAGCCTGGGACTGCCATCCACACCTAGGTGGACATCCACACCTACGGTCCCGGGATGGCTAGCGTGAGTGGAGAGTGAAGGTGAAAGGTGGAGCAGGGAGGCCAGTCCCACACAGGACCACCCTCCTCTGGGGAGTGTGCCTCTGCCTGCCTCCCTCCACCCGGCACCCCCCACCCTTGGCAAAGGCAGTCAGTACATTCTAGGGCACCCAGAGTGTGGCCGGGGTGAGGGTCCAAGAGAGAAACGGGCAGAGGACCCAGTGTGTGTGTGTTTTGGAGGATGGGAGGCTGGAAGGGGGGCTTCTCATCTCTCTGCTGCCCCCCTCTCGTCAGAGTAGCCAACAGAGGCTCGGATGCTGGATCTCCAGGTTCCCATTTCCCTCAGGCTAATTACATGCCTCTTTGTGAAAGGAAATAGTTTCTGTTGAGCTGGGAAACCCCAGGCCCAGGTCAGTACCCCTCGACTCGTGGGTATCATGGGAGGGGCAAGAAGGAAGCAGATGTCCCTCAACCGTGCCTTCCACCACGCCCCCCCCCAGGAGTGCCGGCGGGCTGCACGGAGGACTGCTTCCTCCTGCCCCCAGAGGCCTGGGTTCCAACCTGCCACTGGGCTCGGCTGTGACATGGATGCTCTCAGGAAAGCCGAGCCAAGGATGAGATTAGGTGGTGGCTGTCGGAGAGTCCCCGAGGAAGAGGGGTTGTTTATCCCCAGCCCCTCAGCTGCTGCTCAGGAGTGAGAGGGAGTGTGGCTGGCCCACCCCTGCTGTGTCCAGCTGCTGGGTACCGGCCAGCTGCTTCCAGCTTGGCTGGGGGGGGACACAGCGGGGTGGCCAGGGAGGTTGGCGGAGGTCCCAGGCTGGGCGGCAGGCTCATTCCCTCCATACCGCCCCCGGGAGGCAGGCGGTGGTGGAAGCCAGTGCCACGTGGGACCATAGGTGAGGTGGCCGAGGAGGGAGCAGCGAGGGGGGGCAGGAAACAGCTGCGCTGCTTCCCTAGAAGGGTTACTCATGAAGTCTGTTCCAGGATGTGAGGGTTCTGGGCACCTTTCCTCTTTCCAGTGCGGGAGCGAGAGAGAGGGCAGGGCCGCGGGAACGGAGGGCGGTCTCGGGCCCTACAGGGGGGAGTCTGGGGGCACCGAGCCACAGAGAATTCTCTGGCCTCTTCTCTGTGGCCTTCCTCCGACACCCCTGATTTGGGGGGGCGGGCGACCCCCAAGGCTCTAGGTGATTTCCCCCTCCCAATTCTCCCTTAACAAAATGCAAAGTCCAGGAGCTTGGGATTGGGGAAATCAGGAAGAGGCTTGAAGATTAACCAGAATGGATGGCCCTTCACTGACCACACAGCGATTTCTTCCCCAAGAAAAATGAGAAAAATCAGACCACCCATTTATTATGTCTCAACAACGCTCAGCCCTGAGCCGGAGCGGGACTGAGGCAGAGAAAAGGAACAGGGGACACGCGGAGACTGTGAGGCCCTTGAGGGCAGGAAATCTCTCGAATCTTTTTTTAAAATTGAGATCACTGTAAATTCCCATGCAGTTAAAAGAAATAATATAGAGAGATTACTTATACACTTTGCTAAATGGTAACTTCTGGCAAAACTTAGTGTAATATCACAAGCGGGATATTGACACTGATATATTCCACCAATCCCATGCAGATGGCCCCTTTGACTCACCTGCAGCATGCGTGTGTGTTTGCGTGCGTGTTTACTTTCCTACAGTCTTGTCACCTATGTACACCTGAGCTGTCGCAATCCAGATTCTGAACAACTACCACCCTACAGAGAACAGGATCCCTCATGTTGTCCTTCTGTAACCCGGCTCGCCACTGCCCATCCCAGATCCTTGGCAACCACATGCTGTGCTCCGTTTCTCAAGTTTTATTGCAAACATGTTATATGAAAGGAGTCATATGGCATGTGAGTTGTGGGGTCGGCTTACCTCTCAGCACAATTCCCTGAAGATCCACTCAAATTGTTATGTGTATCAACAGTTCATTCCTTTTTATTGCCGAGTCATAATCTGGCGTGTTAGTACCAGAGTTTGCTTAACTGTTCACCTGTTGAAGGACATCTGTGTTGCTTCCAGTTTACAATGTCTATTACAAATGAGTCTGCTGTGGACATTGGCGTCCAGGTTTGATGTGAACATCAAGTGATTTTCTATCCAGTGACAGCATCCTGTGAGCACACAGTGGATGCTCAGTCCCTGTTCCTTGGTAATGACAGAGGACAAACAGCACTTCTATCCAGGTACAGGGGAAGGAGAACACAAGAATTACCATGCATGATGGCGTGACTTCCAACAACCAACCAAAAATCAAGGCACCTCTGAAGAAAGGATGGATCAGAAGATGCACAGTCATCATTAGCATGAAGCAGCTGGTACGACAGGAGAGAAACCAAAGGTAGGGCTCAGTCTACAGGTGGAAGAGAATGAGAACAGCTGACAAAAAGCACAGAAAAGTGTGCCCCAATAAACGAGGAAGTCACAGAGATGCCCAGGCGGCTCTAAGAGCGAAGATAAGCAAGCAGGGCTTTGGAAGCAGACCTGATTCAAATCCTGCTGGCACCACATTTTAGCTGTGTGTTCTGGGCAAGGTCCTTAACCTTTCTGTAAAAGAAACATAAATATTTTTCTCATAAGAGTCATAAGGAATGAATAAAACAGTATATACAAAGTTCTTGACTCCAAGTGACCCCTGAATAAATGTTAGTTTCCTTCTTCTCTCCCGTCCCAAAGGGGAAGGAGGGGCAATAGACGTCGGAGCCGGGCTGATCAGGAAAAGACTTCAGAAATCTGGTTTAAAGGAAGCCCATAGAGGTACAAGAGTAGGAGGGAGAGTTTGAGAAGGGCTGGGGCGGGGGGGGGGGATGTGCTGGGAGTGGGCAGCTGACTGGATTGGACGCAGGCTGCCTCTCTCTGCTTCTGTGGTTCTGTGGCGGGCGCATTGCCTCAGCGCAGAGCGGGATCCGGCCAACGGGGTTCCGCTCAAGGGGTCTTCAGTTTCACTACCACTCGGCTGGTGCTGTTTTTCCCACTTATAAGGTGTGCTCTCCTTGCTATGTTAGAGGCCTGAGGTGGACAGTGGTCGTCCCACTTTGGAATAGCAATGAGATTGTGCTGGGCAGGATCCCTTCCCTGCCAAGTGCAAGGGAACCATCCACCAACCCACCCCTCCCTTCAAATTCCAGACCCCAAGCTGCCAAAGTCCTCGATGCCTCCAAAGCCTCCCAGAAGCCGCTTGCCCCTGCACGGCCCTCCTCCCAGTTGAGACTTTGATCTGACGAAGATGCTTAACCTTTTGATCCCATCATGGGACTGTCCCCAGCCCTTGGTCACTGGAAAGGGAGAAACAGAACCTCCCTTACTTGTTCCCATTCTCGTTTCTTTTGAACAAGGGTTAGCTCCCTTTGGGTCTCTCCTCTGGAAGAGAAGGAAATGGCAGAGTCTTTTTTTTTTTTTTTTTTTTAAAGATTTTATTTATTTATTTGAGACAGAGAGAATGAGAGAGACAGAGAGCACATGAGAGGGGGAAGGGTCAGAGGGAGAAGCAGGCTCCCTGCCGAGCAGGGAGCCCGATGCGGGACTCGATTCTGGGACTCCAGGATCATGACCTGAGCCGAAGGCAGTTGCTTAACCAACTGAGCCACCCAGGCGCCCGGAAATGGCAGAGTCTTGACACCCTATTCCTTGTTCTTATCTCCTCCTCCTGCCTCTGGTGCCTCCCAGGTGCAGGCTGGGAAGAGTCCCCAGACTTTGAAGCCAGGCTCTGGGGTGGCAGGGGACAATAGGACACTCTTTTCCCAAATGCCTCCTTCTCTCTGCCAGTTCTCTCTCCCATCTCCCTTTGGGTCTCAGAGGGCTGGCCTCCTCAAGTGAGGGGGTGGTGGTAGAGGAGAGAGGAGAGGGAAGGTGGAGACAGAGTTCTCCCTGGGTGTAACCCCTAACCCGTTTAGGCCCTCCGCATGCTGCTCCAGTCCTCACAGCAGACATCCTGTTTTGTTTCAAACTTCTTTTTTCACTGAATTTATTGATACTTCTCCTTGGCAACTCCATACCACCAGAGTGACCTTTAAAAACATAAATTAGATATGTCCCTCCTCTGCTTGACTCCTTGTAGTGCCTTCCTGCTGTGCAAGAATGAAATTCCTATCATCTCCTTTCTGCTCACTTTTCCCGTCCCATCTCTGCCTCCTTCTCTTGCTCTGGCTCTCTTTCAATTCCTGGCACTTGCCTGCCTTACAGGCAGGTCCTGCCTCAGGGCCTTTGCACTTGCTGTTCCATTTTTCTAGGGCTTTCCTGTTAGATCTTCCAGGGGTGAGCTCCTCCTTAATTTTCAGGATCTAGCCAAATGTCACCCCCTTGAAGGGTCCTTTCTTTCTTGACCTCCCTCCCCCACCCCTCCCCACAGGCCCTCTAACTCATCATTTTGTTTTCCTTCCTTCACAGCCATCAGACATTATTTAGCCATTAAATCTGTGTGGTTTCCCTGCTAGAATGTATACTCTAAGACCTTGCCTGTCCTCTTCACCCGTGTGTCCCCAGCATCTAGAAGGGTCTTAGCCAGTATTTTGTTGGAGGACAGATGAATCCCCCTGAGGTTGCCCTGGGGCTGGAAAAGGCCCATGGACATGGGCAGAACGCTGGTTTCCAAGGCTCGATGATCCGGTGGCGGTGCCGTCCAGCTTTGCCATATATTAACTGCGCAACCGCAGACAAGTCACTCGGCCTCTCTGCATTTCATGTTCCTCAGACGTAAAACACAAGAGCTACCATTTAGCTGCCATGAGGACGAGAGAAGCATGTGAAAGCACAAAACAGGTATGGAATAAGCACCGGTTTAAAAATAAATCCACATGGTTATCCAAAGGCAGTAAAATAGCCCCTAGGTGCTGGGGCACACTAATCTCTTCTCCGCTCCTTTAATCAACATTATCGTCCTTTTTATTTAAGGAGGGTGACTCACAAGGCGATGGCAATGGAGGGACAAACAGAAAACCACCACCCTTGGGCCAAATCCAGGCCATCTCTGGGTTTTGTGTGGCCCACGAGGGAGGAAGGGTTTTTACATGTTTATGTGGTTGGGAAAAAACATAAATAACAAGACTAGTCCGTGACACATGAAAATTGTATGAAATTCAAATTCCAGGGTCCAGAAATAAAATGATATTAGACCACAGCCACGCCCACTCCTGTGCCGGCCGGCCCTTTATAGAAGAAATGTGTGGACCCTCGGCTGATGGTCAAAAGCGAAAGGGCTTGTCTTAGAGGCTGCTTGGCAGCCCGAGGACAGCACGGCCCCGGGGGACCGCCCGTCTATCAGAGCTCTGGAAGGCCTGCTTCACCGAACCCGGCCAGAGAAACGGAGGGGGGCTGCACACCGGCTAAGCCTTTTGGGGAAGAGGCCCCCGAAGCAGCGCCCCATGAGAGCCCCTTGCCTTGTTGCAGCAGCTAACCTCCCCCTTCCCCTTAGTTTTTCCCTAGAAGTGGGGGAGGCGGGGTGGGTCAAGTGGCTTAACCTCAGGCACAACAACTGTCAAAGACAAAGGCGGGAAGCCCTCGGCACCCTTTCTCCTCAGAAGCCGGTCCACGTCCACACCGCAGGCCCCGCCGTGTAGGAGGCAGTCGGTGAGAGCCCTGGTAGGTTCTTAGAAAAAAACCAGGAGAGCTAGCTGCTTCTAGGAAGTGGCAAGTCTGCTCCTAATGACAGGCCTCTCTCTCTGGGGAGCTTATAATCACCTTGGGAGGCTCCCCCTCCGTGTGGCAGAGACGGTGGCCTTGGGTGGGGGGGGAGGTGTGTGCAAGTTATCCAGCCTGTGGAGGGAAGGGAGAAGAAGAATCAAAATGCAAATGCAAAGGCTCAGTCCTTGAACAAGCTTCCGTCCTGGGGATGGACAGGCCGAGGGCTGGCGAGGGGCCAAAGCAGAAGCCTGCTGTCCCATGGCCTCATCCTTCTGCCCGGCCCCCCTCCACCTCTCTGGGATGTCTGGAGGGCAGGGCAGAGCCACCCCGCCACTGCCCTGTGCCCTCTTTTTGTTTTTTTAAAGATTTTATTTATTTATTTGACAGAGAGACCTGAGTCGAAGGCAGACGCTTAACGACTGAGCCACCCAGGCGCCCAGCCCTGTGCCCTGTAAGGAAGAAAAGGCCCATCCTACCAAAGACTTCTCAGGGAGCAGAGATAGAGCCAGAGCATGGTCCTGCCTCCCCCGGCCCAGGTCCCAGCACCCTCCACCCCCTTAGGTGGCCTTCCTTAGAAGCAGACATGGTCAGAGGGCTAGGGGTCGGGGCCAGGCTCCAACACTGAGCTGTGTAGCCCCAGCGAGTCACCTGCTACCTCTCCAAGTTTACAGTACCCTCTTCTAATAATACCTGTCTCCCAAGGTCATTGTGAGGACCAATGACATGCTGAGCATGAAAGCCATAAAGCCAGGGAGGGAACGTTCAAGGGAATGAGCTATGATCTTTGTGCCCACCCCGTGTGATAGACAGAGTGAGCCTACAGGCCCAAAGTGGCTGAGTGACTTTGAAATAACCAAGGCACAGCATGGCCCAAGCCCAAGCAGAGGAGGAGGCCGGCTGGAGGCTAAGACACTCTATACCATCCAGGAGATGCAAGTGAGGGGAGGGAGGCGTGTCTCAGAGCTGGGAGGCCCCAGGGATGGGGATGCTAGCAACTGCTCACATCCAGGCCGCCCCCCGCGTGTGGTCTGATCTCAGCATCTCTGATGGGGCCCAGGCTTCCGGCGCCAGCCCAGGCAGTTAGCTGGAGATAACAGCCCGCTTCCGGCCCCGGCTAGAACAACAGCGCCTCTGGGCCCTGGCTCTCCTCTGCTCCTCACCTGCTCTGGGCTGAGAGGGTGGAGGAGAGGATTTCAGGTGGCACCTGAAGGTGTTGGTGAAGTTCCAGAAACCCCCATGTGACCCCCAGGGCGCTCAACACAAAGGCGGTGGGCTGGGTTCTAGTCCAGTTCTGCCACCCTGTAGCCTTCGTAAGTCACCTCTCCAGTGCTGTGTCCTCTTCCTATAAAGGCAGAACTGATACCTTTCCTGTCTGTTGCTCAGAAAGGTCAGGAGCAAATGGGAGGTGTCTGTGCAAGGGTTTTGAAAACAGTGCCATTCACGTGCAAGGGACCGGGGAATGGGGACAAGGATACAGACTGGCAGGGTGAGGGGGACAGAACCTGGCAATGGCTCTGAGAAGGGGGTGGGAGGCAGGGGATGGGGGAAAAGGGACCAGGGCAGTGATTATTTACGGCTCTGTGTCAGGCCCTAAGCGAAGCACCCCGTACTTCTCATACAGCCCTGTGGGATGGGGACTACAATCCCCATTTTGCTCAGGGCAAGCTAGGCTCAGCAAAGTTAAATCGCTTGCCCAAGTTTACCGCGAGTAAGGGCACAGTCGGCCAGCAAGTCCAAGTCCCTAACTCCAGAGTCCATGATCTTTGCCCCCACCAAGTCTCTAGAGAGCCTATTCTGGGGATGGGCATAAGATTAAAAACAGGGGTAGGAGGACAGAGTGACCTGAAGCAGAGGAGGGGAGAGACAGGAAATATTCCTCGGAGCCGGGCACAGAGCTCGGTCCATCAAAGATGCCAGGGCTACGGCCAGTCTGTACAGAGCTTTTATGCAACGTAGGGAAAGGGCGAGGCAGCCATGAACCTTGCCTCCTTGTGCCCGGGGAGTAAAGAACATGTACAACTGTACATGGCAGCCCTGGGAGGGCCTCCAAAATTAATTAGAGGAAAGAAAGACCAGGGGCGCCTGGCTGCTCAGTCAGTAGCGCATGTGACTCTTGATTTTGGAGCCTTGAGTTGAAGCGCCCCACGTTGGGTGTGGAGCCTCCTTAGAAAGAAAAGGAAAGAAGGAAAGAAGGAAGGAAGGAAGGAAGGAAGGAAGGAAGGAAGGAAGGAAGGAAGGAAGGAAGGAAGGAAGGAAGGAAGGAAGGAGAAAGAAAGAAAAAGAAAGAAAGAAGAAAGGAAGGAAAGAAAGAAAGAAAGAAAGAAGAAAAAGAAAGAAAGAAAGAAAAAGAAAGAAAGAAAGAGAAAGAAAGAAAGAAGAAAGAAAGGAAAGAAAGAAGAAAGAAAGAAAGAAAGAAAGAAAGAGAAAGAAAGAAGAAAGAAAGGAAAGAAAGAAAGAAGAAAAAGAAAGAAAGAAAGAAAGAAAAGGGGGAGGGAGGAAGGAGGGAGGGAGGGAAGGAAAGGAAAACCAAACAAAAGCTAGGATATAGATTTTGTGGCTTAGCTCTCCCTTTCCTGGCCTTGGAGCGGAGCCCAGCAGAAGGGCCCTTCCTACCAATTCCTTCTGCTTCTCTGGGGCTCCAGAGTCTGGGGACTGGTGGCCCTGCCCAGACCTAGACTCAGTCCTGTGCCTCTCTTCCCCGTAGGCCTGCGGATGGATTGTGCAAAAGTGGTACCATACCCTGAGGCAAGAGGTTAGTTCACAATCTAATTACTAATTACTCACTTGCTTATTATACTGAGCATTGCATCAGGACCGTGAGAAGGGCTTTATAACCGCTTAAATTAGTACCAGCTCCCCTCACCCCGCAGACACGCACGCAGATCCAGGTACAGTAGTAAATCCTGCCAAAAGTCACTCCAACCCAGCCTATTCCCCACAACTGCTGGCACATTCAGGTCATCCCTCGCAGAACAAGAGAAGCTGCCCTGCCCACAGGACACCCCCCTATCAGATCCCCAAGATGGGGCCTGCCACGGGTCACCTCACCCATCCCTTATCCCTTCGCTGTATTGCTCTGGATTCAGCTTGAGGGGACACTGAGGGAAGGGAGGTTAGTAATTTCACACCTTACCTCGGCTGCCTGGGAAGTCCCTCCTCTGGTCTGACTCCCACCCGTCTTGCTGCAGTTCTAGTGTTTTCCTCCTCGTGTGGCCCTCCTTGCCTCTGTGTTGGAACACTTACTGGTGGGTATGGCTGAGCCCTCCTCCTTGTAGTCCTGCCTTGCTGTCCAGAGAGTCAGCTCCACAGGGAGGATGGAACAAGACCTTCCTTGGGGCCTCTTCCCTGGCACCCTCCTGCCCCTTGCTCGACGCCTCTATTTTCCACACTCTGAAGACCGTGGAGTCACAGCCGGCACCCAAATCCCCTTTGAGCTCCTTGGCTTCCTGGTCTGGGCTCTGTCTGGGCCTGCAGCCGCTCTTGCCCTCAAACAGCATGGAGGCGCGGAGCCGAAAGAGGGGGAGCGGATCCTGGGTTCTGCCGCCGCCGCCACCGGGCAGGGAAGGAACTCGGGGCTCTGAGCACACCCTGATGACGGGCCTCGGGCTCTCACTTGCTTCTGCTCTGCCACCTTGGGCGAGTTACTTGACCTCAGTTTCCCCGTCTATAAAAGGAGGTAGGCACCTGCCCACCATAGAGGGACCTGTGAGAATCAAACCCCATGTCTGCGAACGTGCTTTGTAAGCCGTTAAGTATAGCAGGAAACAAGTAATTATTCCCTGTCACCAGCATACTGGCCTCAGAACCCCAGCTCACGACTTGCCGGCTCTTCCCGGCTTCCCGGGATTTATCCCACTGAGCTCTGCGATCATTTCTGACCTCTGGAGTTGCTGTGTAGCCTGGAGGTTCTTGCGCTTGCTGATGTGTTGCTGCATCATATTTTTGTAGCACTTTCTATTCCCCCCCCGAAGACTGCCCCGCACGAGGGCAGAGAGCGCGCCGAGCCCGTTCTTTCCCACCCCGCGCGGCGTCACGGGTGGGATTCCGCAGGTAAGACTGGATGATTCTCCCCTATTTAGGCAACAACCTCCATTCTTACCGACAAGCTTTCTGCATCAAAATTGAGACTCCCAGGGTAAGTGACTTGCTTGCAGGCGTCAAATTACTACACCCCAGCACAGAGCCCGATTTGTAATTGTTATTTAATACATGTTTGTTGAATGAGAAATGAATGACGGGATGCCTGGTGAGGAGCCTTGGAGAGCCCACGCTTTTTCCACTGGAGACACAGCCTCTCAGAGACCAGCTGGTGGGAGAGCTCAGGGCGGGCAGGATGCCCGGAGCCGGGGAGCCGGGGAGCCGGGTCGCCTCTGGCTGTCCCTCCCCATTCTCCAACCCCACCTGGTAGTTGGCCCCTCAGGCGTCTGAGCTCCTGGAGTTGAATCCCTGGCATTCACAGCAACATAATCACCTCGTTGCTCCAGGCATTTTAGAACCCAGCCCAGTTAACAAGTGTCTTTCCCAGTTAGGCCCTTACAGGGAAGTTGTCTGGTTTACTCCTGAAATCCATTCCGGGAAGGAGACAGCGTTATCTTTCTCACCTCTGCCTCACTGCCCCGAAGGGGTCCCTTCCAGCCTCTAACCCCAGTCCCGACCAGCCTGTTGGTTTCTCAAACTGAGCCCTCTCCGCTCCAGTTCTAAGGCTTCTGGACTTGAACATTCTGCTGATGCCCCTAAAATATGGGGGAGGCTAAAGGACTCAGGTCTGGTCTTTGAGAGGAGAATGGGATGGGTTTCACTGGCTCACAGAGCTGGGAAGGGCCACTGTGCTCACCCAGGCTCACCCCTTACCTGGTACCTAAAAACCCTACAATGGCCCCACCATCTTTAACCTGCTTACAGCTGCGTGGGACCCCGCTCCCTTAATGAACTCATCTGTGATCTGGCTCCCGTGACTCTCTCCTCTGCTCTAGGTTGGCCCTCTGAAGCCATTCCTTTTTGACACTGACTTGGCTGCCAAAGTCAACACCTTTGCAAGGCACCTTGGGCAGGCACCACATTTCCCCACCTCTGCTCTCTGCTCCGCTGGATCTCTCTGCTTTGGAGGCAGTTTTGGTCTCTCCCTTGGCTCCCCAAGGGGCCCAGGTGGGCGTGTGGGGCAGAGAACTCAGAAGGAAGTTTAAATCCAGAGGAAAGTTCTCTTCGTAAAAGGGTTTCTGGTTTTCAAGGTCAGAGGGTAATTTCCTGAAGGAAGTACCCTTGAAGGTGTTTGTTGTTTTAAAACCTTCCCTGCTTGGGGCGCCACTCCAATTGGGCTGTCCCCTGCGGTGTAATGGGGGGCTGCATTGGCCAGCAATTCCAAGGCTCCGGCTTCTAGCAATGACAGTCCAAGGGGAGCATGAGTGACCTCAGGAACCGGAAGCTGTTGTCATCCCCAAGCTTGAGGTTTGAGAGGGAAGATGTGGTTGTCCAGTTCTTCTTTCAGTGGGTTCAATTTCTTCCTCTTCTGTGCCCACGACGTTTTTGTTCATGGTGGAAATATGGTCCAGGTGTGTGGGTATAATCCCTCCAGTTCTTTCTTCATTTTTCCTCAGGCTCTGCTCCACTTCATTTTCGCTCAAACCTCTCCGGTAAGGAGGCCCTGGGGCTGGTGTTCCCTCTCTCGCTGTCTCTCTCTCTCTAATAAATAAATAAAATCTTTTTAAAAAAAATGGTGTTTGAGGCGCCTGGGTGGCTCAGTTGGTTAAGCGACTGCCTTCGGCTCAGGTCATGATCCTGGAGTCCCGGGATCCAGTCCCGCATCGGGCTCCTTGCTCAGTGAGGAGTCTGCTTCTCCCTCTGACCCTCTCCCCCTCATGCTCTCTCTCTCTCTCAAATTAAAAAAAAAAAAAAAAAAAAATCTTTAAAAAGGAAACACGGAGATACAGAAGTTTCCCTAGTGTGCACCCCCAGATCAAAATCGCCTTCCCAATTATAGAAAACCAGTGTTCACCTTTTGGTTACTTATCTATGTTTTTTTTAGAAGTTTTTTTATTTATTTGACAGAGACACAGCAAGAGAGGGAACACAGCAGGGGAAGAGGGAGAGGGAGAAGCAGGCTTCCCGCTGAGCAGGGAGCCCGATGCGGGGCTCGATCCCAGGACCCCGGGATCGTGATCTGAGCCGAAGGCAGATGCTTAACGACTGAGCCACCCAGGCACCCCTTATTTATGTTTTTTAAGTAAGCTCTGTGCCCATTGTGGGGCTTGAACTCATGACCCAGAGATCAAGAGTCACATGCTATACCAACTGAGCCAGCCAGGCATCCCTGGTTATTATTTTTTTTAATAATTTCTTCTGCATAGACATATACTTAAGGTTTTTGTTTGTTTGTTTGTTTGTTTGTTTTAAAGTAGGCTCCAGCCCAACATGGGGCTTGAACTCACGACCCTGAGATCAAGAGTCCTCATGCTCTACCACCCCAATATATACTTAATTTTTAAAAACTTTTACTTTGGAATAATTTTATACTTACAAAAGAGTTGCAAAGATAATACAGAGTTCCCGTATAATCTTCAACTAGTTTCCTCTGACGTTAATGTAACCACAGTACAATTATCTAAACTGAGAAATTAATACGGGTGGAGTACTATTTACTAAACTGCAGATTTTATTCAGATTCTGCCAGTTTTTCCACTAATGTCCTTTTTCTATCCCAAGATCCAATCCAAGATGCCATATTGCCATATATACCTAATTTAAAAAAAAAAATGTATATCCCGCTGTGCATGCTGTTTTGTAGTCAGCTATTTTCATTGGTAATATATCATCAGTGTTTCCCTGTCAATTAAAATTCTTCTACAGGGGGATGCCTGGCTGGCTCAGTCAGTAGAGTATGTGACTCTTAGTCTCGGGATTATGAGTTCGAGCCCCACACCAGGTGTGGAGATTCCCTAAAAATAAAATCTTTTGGGGAGTCTGGGTGATTCAGTCAGTTAAGCAACTGCCTTTGGCTCAGGTCACGATGTTAGGGTCCTGGGATCAAGCACCCCCCTCCCCATTTGGTTCCCTGCTCAGTGGGGAGCCTGCTTCTCCCTCTGCTCCTTGCTCCACTTGTGCTCTTTCTCAAATAAATAAATAAAATCTTAAAAAAAAATAGAAATAGGGGCATCTAGATGGCTCAGTTGGTTAAGCGTCTACCTTCGCCCCAGGTCATGATCCCAGGGTCCTGGAATGGAGCCCTGCATTGGGCTCCCTGCTCACTGGGGAGCCTGCTTCTCCCTCTCCCCCTGCTTGCCACCCCCCCTGCTTGTGTGCTTGCGTGTGCGTGCGCTTTCTCTGTCAAATAAATACATAAAATCTTTATTTTTTTTAAGATTTTATTTATTTGAGAGAGAGAATGAGAGACAGAGAGCATGAGAGGGAGGAGGGTCAGAGGGAGAAGCAGACTCCCCACTGAGCAGGGAGCCTGATGCGGGACTGGATCCTGGGACTCCAGGATCATGACCTGAGCAGAAGGCAGTCACTTAACCAACTGAGCCACCCAGGCGCCCCTAGATAAAATCTTTAAATAAAATAAAATAAAATAAAATAAAATAAAATAAAATAAAATAAAATAAAATAAAATAAAATAAAATAAAATCCGTCTATGTTATCACCTTTCTTAATGGTGGCATAATGTTCCACTATAGGGATTTGCCATAAATTGCTTAGCCAATGGCTTATTATTCTGCCATTTAAACTGTTTCTAGTTTTTCACCGTTATGAAGAATGATGAGATGAACACCTTGTACATACTTCTGACAACTGTATCACCGATTATTTTGCCACAAGAGAAATCCCATAGATGGAATTACTGTGTCCAGGGGACACATCTCTCCGCCTTCCTAGTCCACAGCCAGGATTTGGCCCTGCTGGTGGCCTTTACGCTTAACAGACTGCTCACCCCTCATCCCTAGGCAAGCAGGGGAAGAAGCAAAGAGGCCTTTAAGGGGCCACAGTCATTGGGGGGTGGAGATGGCAGGACGAGATGGAACATCAAGGGGAGCCAGATCCTTCGTGCCTTCTCAGCCTTCTTCTAGGCTAACCAGCCCCAGTTGTGTATCTTATCTCTGTAGAAAGGATGATGCTTGTTCTGAGCCCAGGGATAATGGGAAGGGGCTGTGGGTGGGGGCTGGAGCAGAAGCTGCTAATGCCTTTTTGCCAGCATCTTCGGTTTCTCCAATATCCAGCCAGACTATTAGCCGTTCCCCAAGGATGGCCTTGCTCCTCACGTCATCCCCCATTTCCTATAAATGGGAAGTGGCTAGGGAATAGGCTGTGTGTGTGTGTGTGTGTGTGTGTGTGTGTGTGTGTGTGGTGGGGGCAGGGAGGAAGGAAAGGGACATGGCGGTTTTCCTACAGTAGACTTAAAGGGGAACTGAGGCCTAGAGAAGGGGCCACTTATGCAAAAGGACCCAGCAATGTGAGAAGTAGTAGGGTTGTCAGGACTTTCTCTAAGACTTTGAAGTCACTGGTGAGCCCCTGCCTTGTTTCTGGAGCGCAGAGACAATGGGTAGGTGTGGAGTCGTCACTGGACTACGGGAATGCCTCAGTCTCTTTATCCGAAAATGGTACCGGAGTCTTGAGCTGTCATAAGGAAGGAGTGAGCTAAGACACGGACAGCATGTAGAAAGTGCCTGGCACCATCAGTAATAGTTAATTATTATTATCGTGACATGAGGCTACACCAGCAGAAAGAGGAGGAGGGCGCATCTTCATAGCAGAGGGCCCAACCGTGCCCTGTGCCGGCTGGGCAGGCCCTGGAGAGGGCTTCTACCTGGCTTGGTAAAGAAGGGTCACCTGCACTTACTTACTAAGGTGGCCACTGCTGGATAGGGTCCAGGATCTCATACCACACTGTCTGGTCACTGCCCTGAGCCCTCCTCCCGCTTTCCCAGGTCACAAGGCATAAGGCATGTCGGCTCCTGGCTTAAAGTCAAGGGGGCAGAGAGGGGTTGCTACTCCGCTGAGGCAGGACGGACAAGTCCCTCCTGCTCCCAGAGTTCTTTCCCCAAGCCTGGAAAATACCATCGTCCACTCTCTCCTATTCTGTAATTTTCCAGCTGACCTGAGATTCCCTCTGACTCCTGCCCTCTTTTCTGGGGCAGGGGGGACACCAGCTCAGGGACCCAGGACTCTACCCTAGTCTCCCTGCTGGCCGCAACGTGGATATGCCAAAGGCTTGGGAAAGCCACTGTGGTGCTAAGAGGGTCACCTGTTGGAGGAGTGAGTGCTGAGACAGTTTCCAAGTGAAACTTGTTTAGTGACTCAGAAAGTTCTTGACTTTGCTCTGCTCCCTTCTGCACCTTACCTCCCCCCCAACCCACGGCCACCCCACAGGGGCTCCATGCTCCTCTCCCCCTTCTCTGCTTCCCTCTCTTCTTGGCCTCCCAGTTCCCGTGCCCTTAGAGATGCCCTGGCCAACTCCTTACCGAGGCCCAGGATATGGAAGGGGCTTGCTTCCCATCACACCTGGTTGGTGACAGGGCCAGCACTGGGTCCCAGGGACCCAGTGCCCAGTCCAGGGCTACAGCCAACGAGGTCCTCCCCTTCAAAGGCATCTTCTTGTGATGCTGTGGCAGTCAAGAACCCACATAGTGGGATTTCTCTACACCCCAATAAAACCCCATGAAGGAAAAAAGACACAGCTGGGCCTCCCCCACCCCAAGGCCAGCCTGGGCCTCCAGTTCTCCGATCTCTCACCTGCATTGTTCCACTCCTGTCAAAGGCATTCTGGAAGCACGGTATCTGTTGGGACCTTGCTCAACAGCTGACAAAGGGAACATTTTACTGGCAGCGCATCACTCCCTCTTCCCCATACACATCCTTCAGGGGACAACAAATTGAAATTCGGCTTTTAGCTTCAGACAGAGGGACTGAGTTCGCTCTAAGGAAGCTCCTTCTGTTTCAGAGGGTAGCAGACGGTAGGAAGAGTGACTGGGGGAGAACGTGCTCTCTCCTTGCAAGGGCTGGTCCTGGCTGGGGGCGGTGCAGCTCAGCCCCGCGCCAGGCGGGCGGCCAGGACAGCACGTGCGGGTGATGGTCGCAGACTGGCTCCGGGGACGGGAGGTGCCCCGCGGAGCAGCTTTTACCTAAATGTTTTGGCGGCGAGCGGCGAGCGGCGAGGGGGCGGTGCACGGCCCTAGGTAATGACAGGGCAGTCGGGGAGCCACGCGGGGGCTGCCCGTCTCGGTGGCGGCTACAAAGACCGCTCCGAGACCGCCCGCTCTTTCCCCCCGGGGACCAGCCCCACCCCTCCCCAGCCCTCGCGCACCCCCCACCCCCGCCCCGCCTCGCCCCGCCCCGCCCCCTCCCGCAGCCCCAGCGCGCATGCTCTCTCCCCCCGCCGAGCAACCTGGAGATTTAAAAGCGGCCGGCTGGCGCGCATTGGGAGGAGGCGGGGTGGGGGGCGGGGGACGGGCTCGCACGCGCCGGCCCCGGGTGACAGCCGCACGCCTCGGCCAGGTAGGCGCGCGCCCCCTCTTCTCCCGGGGGAGGGGACCCCCGGCGCGGGGGAGCGAGCGGCGCCGCGCGGCCGAGCTCTGCGGGGTGGCGTGTTCTGCGCCCCGCGGGACTCTCGGGGGAGGTGGCGGGCCCCGGGCGCGCCCCCCTGTCCTGCCGCTCGGTCCCCGCGGAGCGGGGCTTTCTTCCGCGGAGGGCGGGCTGGGCTGGAGCGCCGGGTGCCCCCGCTGTCCCGCGCCGGGCGGCGGGTGGCCGGGGAGCGGGCCCTCCCGGGAGCCCGGACCGGGCAGACGGCGGGCGGACCGGCCGCTCGCTCCCGTTGCAGCTTCAGCGTCAGAGTTTTCTTTGGAAAGTTGCATTTATTTTCTTCCCTTGTCTCGGCTTCACCGGAAAGGGACGGGATGAGTCACCGCGGCGCGCACAGTCCGGGGCTGGGGAGCCGGGATGCCGCGGGGTCCCCGGGCTCGGGCCAGCTTGCTTGGGCTGGAGTGCGGGGTTACGGAGGGCGGGAGAGGTGACCGAGCGCTCGCGGACGTTAGTCTTGGGGCCGGGCTCTGGGCAGAGAGTTGAGGCTGGAGTGTGAAGGTGTGTGGGTTCCTCTGCCCCCTGCCCCGCCGCCTCGGTCATCCTTCGGGGCGCGGGGGGAGAAAAGGAGAGGCCCTTTTCTCCGCGCCTCCCGGGGCCCTCAGGTAGGGAAGGTGACAATGCAGAGATCAGCAAACAGGTGTGATGAGATGGTACCTGGGCATCCGCTATGGCTTCTCGGGGCTCTGGGCTTAGGCAGCCGCATGGCCTGCTGGAGAAGCTCCCGGGGACCTGCGGCGTTTCTCCGGAGTGAGAGCCAGTCCTTCCCATAGTCTCCTGTTCCCCTCAAGCGCAGGAACGCCCCTGTGACTTGCTTTTGCCCTTGACCTCTGAATCAGCTTCCATCTTCCTCACAGACACTCTTGACTTGCTCAGCTTTTCCTCCTCCCCCCCGGGCTACTCCTGCCACCCTGCTTCCTCCTTTCTCCAGGGGCCAGAGTTGGGGCTAGGGAGGGGTTTGGCACCGGGGGTACCTGGTGAGGACTTGCCCTTCAGCTGTTACACAGACCTGATCCCAGTGGAGCGGACACTAAGAATAGCCCAGCTGCTGTTTTGCTGCCCTGCAGCCTGCAGCCGGGCATAGCCCGTGCCCCGGGGCCCAGAGCCACCCTTATTGCGCTCCTGGAAGCCTTGCTCAGGGGTGGGGGTGAGGCCCTGGGGGGCCTCTGGCTGCCTTTCCTGATGCACCTAGCAGATCTCCTTTCAGAACGAGACAGCCTTGGTGTGGGGCTTACCTGCCCAAGGCTTGGGGAGCGGACTGGCACAATGGGGTAGGGAGGGGAGAGCCCATGAGGGACAGGCTGGAAGGGAAGCCTGGGGAAATGCACAGAGCAGCTTCTCCTAGGGAGGGAGTGCTCCGGTATTTGAGGTCACAGGCCCTTCTGTTGGATGGGTCCCATCCCCTCATTCCTCCCTTATCTCCTCCCCCCAGGCCTGTCATAGAGCCAGGACTCTGTTTTTCTAAAAGTGCTCAGAAAAATGGAGCTTGAGTCAGCAGGATGAGTCTGAAGAGAAAAATACAGCTGTGGCTGAATGTACAGCTGTGGACATACAAGCCCCAGTTGGAGTATGTGTGTGGGGTGTGTGAGGGGAAGTTTCCCTGGGTACTCATGCAGGCTGTGGTGAACTCCCCTGTCCCTCCTGGCTCTCGGGTTATCCCGGAGGGGGCGGGGGAGGAGGAACCGCTCAGTGATTCTTGGTGGCCCACCCAGGTCCTTCCAGGCCGCCAGGTGGTGGCGGGATGGTGTGGTGTCCCCCCTCTCAGCCTGGGCAGGGCTCTGGAGGAACAAGGCAGAAGGGTGGGGATGGTCTGAGGACTCGGAAGGTGAGATTAAGTACTATCATTTGGACCATTAGAGCCCGACAACACAGCATTATGGGTAAGGACCTAGATGGGCAGAAAGACAGGCTTTCTATCCTGGCTGTTCTACTCGCTGTGGAATGTTGGGCAAGTTACTGAACGTCTTCAAAGCCTCCGTATCCCTGGCTGCACAATGGAGCTGATAATAATAATGATAATACGTTACAGCTCTTTTTTAAATTAATTAATCAATTTATTTAGGTAAGCTCTACACCCAATTTGGGGCTCAAACTCAGGACCCCGAGATCAAGAGTTGCATGCTCTTCCGGGGCCAGGTGCCCCGTACCTTTTTTTGTTTCTTAAATATAAATAGCTGATTGTATGTGTAATATGTAAAATATGAAAAGTGTAGAGCTTTATTAAATCATGCATACAGAGCACTGGACTTTGTGCCTTAGGTATTAAGTGGTCAATAAACGTTAGCTAGTACTTACTGTGTCTATCACCCAGGACCGAATGGACAGCAGCCCCTAGCCTGGGACTCTCTGCTTGGGTTCTGCTCTTGTATCTTTGGGAGCAAGGTCTCCCGGACCTTGGGGAGTCTGCATGACTAGTGAATAGACTGGCCTCCAGCACCCAGGTGCCCGAATTTCAACCCCATTTCCTCTTGCACAAGTTACCTCACTTCTCTGTGCTTCACCTTCCTCCACTATAAGATGAGGATAATAGTACCCACCTCACCGTATTGTGAGGATTAAAGGAGCAGATGCAGGTGAAGCTCAAGCACAGCAGGGGTGTGTAAAAAGAGCCTGATCAATGTCAGCGGCTGTTATTTGGTGACAATGGAGGCGGTCTTTGTGGTTTATGCTTAGAAACCAGAGTTTCTGAGTCGGGGAATTAGACCATATATAACTATATGTAAACTGTGAATGACCTACTTGCTGTTGAACCTGTGGTCTAGTGCAAAGAACACACCAGGACTGGACATCCTGGTCTCTCCTCCCTCAATACTGTGTGTGACTTGTTTTTTTTTTTTTTTAGAGATTTTATTTATTTATTTGAGAGAGAGAGAATGAGAGAGAGCGAGTACATGAGAGGGGGGAGGGTCAGAGGGAGAAGCAGACTCCCTGCCGAGCAGGGAGCCTGATGCGGGACTCGATCCCAGGACTCCAGGATCATGACCTGAGCCGAAGGCAGTCGCTTAACCAACTAAGCCACCCAGGCGCCCTTGTTTTTTAATCAGTCCGGAAACCCATGCCCTGCCTGTCTCCTCAAGGTGGAAGAGAATACCAGGAGGTAATAGAGGTGAATATGTATCTTGAAAGATTAAGAGGCTTCTATGCAGAAGGGTTATTTGCTGTGATTTTTAGGGAAACTATATGAGGAGGAGGGGGCATACTGAAGTCGGGGTTCTGCTCTGTCTGCCCCCCCACCCCCACCCCTCCGCCCCAGCCCTTGGGCTGCATTGCTTTCTGATAGCCAGAAGAAAAACCCAGCCTGGCTTTCTTTGAATAGTCAGAGGCCCTGTTTGCTGGACAGCAAGGACAGAGGCTGGACCAGTTGGTACCAGGCCCAGCGTCTCGAATGCTGATGGCACTTGACCCCCAGCATCAGAGCTGCCGTGTGGAGCTTTGTCTAGTGTATTAAGTGTCCCTGCTGGGGGGGCGAGGGCTGACCGAGCCATCACGGGATGGTCCTGATATCTGGCCAGAACTTCCTGTTTAATCCCTTTTCCTACTATGAGGTCTGTGTTTCCTCCTCCATGGGAAGAAGTCCAGTTTTGCCACTGACCCTGAATGACTTGTAGGGCTTCTCGCCTCTTATATCGGAGACGGGCCTGCCTCACCTGTTGGCCGTGGTGTTTGAGTCTGTAAAATGGAGAGGATGGTATTTTCACCTTGCAAGGTTACAGTGAGGATTACATGAGATAGGCATGTTTTGCAAAGTGCCTGCACAGGCCAGGTGCTCAGTGCATGGTTGTTCCCTTCTTTGTTAATTCTGGAGACCACTCTCTCTGGGAAGCCGGGATGAGCCAGCAAGAAAGGGGTTGGAGACCAGCCTCTGGTCCCCTGGACCCTCAGTCACCAATTTCAGGCCAGACCCAATGCCCAGCCGGATAGTTGCCCTCAGGAGCAGCCAGCCAGAGACAAGTCCCTCCTTCCCGAATGCTCTTTGTTATGTCTCACCCCAACCTCTAATCTCGAGTATCCTTTGAGCTGGCACAAATAGTTTCCGAGCTGGAACCACACAGCCCATCCCTAGGGATGTGACAATCTAGTTTCCCACTCCTGGCGCTGGAAAGAGCTGAGCACCCAGTTACCTCGAGTGTGGCCCTGCCTGGATCCCTGGCAGGCTGGTCACGTTGCATCAGACCGGAATCCTGATTCAGCCTCACCTGGAAAGTCTTCTGTTGAGCACTCGCCCTTCTAGGTCCTGGACGGGGACTGTGGTCCTTGCCTTCCGGGAGCTGAGGGCTAGTGGGGCAGGGGGGTAGGGAAAGAGGCCAGAAGGACCACTGGCAGTATGCAACCCTGAGGGCTGCCTGTTGAGCGCAGCAAGATTTGGAGGAAAGAGGGGATCCTTTTTTTTTTTTTTTAAGATTGTATCTATTTATTTGACAGAGAGCACAAGGAGGGGGAGCGGCAGGCAGAAGGAGAGGGAGAAGCAGGCTCCCCAATGAGCAAGGAGCTGGATGCAAGGCTTGAGACCTGAGCCAAAGACAGACGCTTAACCGACTGAGCCACCCGGGCATCCCTGAAAGGGGGGATCCTTGACGGCTTGGGTTCTAGGGAGCCCTAGAGGAGATACGGGACTTGAGCTGGACAGGGGTCAGGGGAATGAGGAGGCATCCGGAGGAAGTAACTGGAGCATGGCAATACTTGGGAAGGAAAATCAGGTCCAGCACTGATAAATTCCCCCATCTTGGGGCCAGATCTGAGATCGAAACTCATTGGCATGATTTGGGGTCTGGTGTTCTTTCCACCATGCCTCACCGGGGAGGGGCCAGAAGGAGAGGGAGGTGTGTGTAGAAGTGCCAGGCTCCAGTGGCTGTGCTTTGTGGATATTTGCCCTTTTCTGCATAGTTCCAACCTGCTCAAGGTTCCGCAACATGGCTTCTTCCTCCAGGAAGCCCTGGGAGAGCTGGTCATGCCCTACACCTTAGGCCCGCAACTCTAGGGACTTAGGTCTTAGCACTGCCAAAGGGGGCTGCAGGCATTATCTCCACATCCCCAGCACCTTCACGGTGGGCTTGCCCGCAATCGGATCTCAGCGAGTGTTGGATGGGTGGGTGGGTGAGTGAGTGAGCGAGTTAGTTTTAGAGCTCTTTGACATTCCTTTGGGGGAGCTTAGGTTGCGTGCACTGAGGCATACTTCCTCCAAGGGTGGGCAAACTAGGACTCTTTAATAAAAGAGTCCTTTTTTGAAACCCCTTGCACCCTGCTCACTACTGAGTGACTGGGGTTTTGAGAACACATTTCCATAGGGCTGGCTCTGGCTCAGAGCCCTCTGATGATAAATAGGATTGGTCACAGACCGTAGGATATCAGGGCTGAAAGGGCCCGAGAGACCGTTGAATTCGAGACCTTAGAGGTGGGACATCGCAGAGCTAGGACCAGCATCCTGCTCCTACTCTCAGCCCGAGGTTCTGCTCGTCGGTAGGTCTGTCCAGACCCTCCATCCCCTGCCTCTTTTCTGTGTGCTTGCACCTCCTAAGGGAGGCGAGTCTGCAGGAAGGGGGCAAGGGTTGGCTGTGCAGGATGGGGAGAGCTGCCCGGCCTGGCTGACTGGCAAAGTTCAAATTCACTAGGAGGGAGGCTGTTCAGGTTTCACTTCACAGGGGCAGTAGGAACTGAGAAGGCAGCAGGGGGAGAGAACTTTCCAGCAGCCTGGAGGCTGTGCCAGTGTCCCCATTCTCCTGCCCACCCTGGACCGAGGGATTTCTTGGTACCCCTACCCCACTTTGTAGGGAACCATTTATTGTGGCCCAAGTAGAGAAAGAATTTACCAATTTCTGCCCGGAAATTGGAGTCCAGCTCTGGGAGGGAGTAGGGAAGAGGGCAGCTCTGCCCTCAGATGTCTCGGTTACTTGGCTCGGTTTCAGGGGGCCACTAACCCCTGGCACTCTGTTGTACTTCAGCAGTGTGTTGGCAGGTGGAGGATGGGGTAAGTGCACCTGGGGAGCCCTTCTCCACCTGGTTCCCCGGGGCCTCTCTATCATAGAAGGCTATGAAACTCCCCTCCCCAGTGCCATGTGGCCTTGGCAGTGAGCACTTAGTAGGCACCTGTCCAGGGAGAGCACCGTACCTGAGGCTGGGGGAGGGAGTGGGGTGGGGGGGCAGGTGGGTGTGAGATCACTTAGCTGTACGGTTGTAAAGAACCTTAGACGGTATGTAGGCTAGTTCTCATCTTACATGTGTGAGTCCATGGTAGGGGTGTGTGTGCGCGTGTGCGTGTGTAAAACGGCTTGTCCAGGCTCTACAGCAGCAAAAGCCACTGGAACTGGACTGGACTGTCCTGGTTCCCAGTTCAGAGCACTTGGCAGCATTTTTGAATGGTTGGAATTGGAGAGGGAGGTATGTCAGGTATCCAGCTCACGCCAGACACCTTCTGGACAGTTAGCGGGTGTCAGCCACTATGATTCCTGTCCCTGGGGGTGGGACCCGCCATTGTCTCAGAACCGTGGGAGGTAGATTCCACCCTCCACTGGGTGCCTCAGCCCCTGGGCAGGTCCCCGCAGTGACCTCTCCTCACCTGTTGGGGCCAGCACCTGGGGAAGCATTTACATTCCTGGCATTCCTCTTGCCTCCGGGGGCGGGGCGCCAAAGGGGCGAGAGTGCTGGTGTGGGCGGCTCGAGGGTGTGGGGAATGCTACCCGAGAAGAAAGGCCGCTAGCCGCCCCCCTCTGATCCCTGCTGCTGCTGTTTGGGATGGAGAGAGCCCTCCGCCAGGTTTCTGGGCTGGGGAGGGGCCGCCAGGAACTTGCGCAAGCTGTCTCCAGGGGGTGGATCGTATTCATTTCCGTGTCCTCGCCTGGCAAATGGGTGTACTCGTGGTACCCGCCTCATGCGGGGTCGGGAGGGCCCCTGCCCAGGTCACCTGAGTGGGGGAGTTGGCACACGCAGACCCGGATCGGGCTGCCACCACCAGGGGCTCGCTGCTGAACCCGCCAGGGTGAAGAGGCTGGCGGCCCCTGGGGTAGAAGAGAGCTCCAGGGTGAAGAGGGCACTTGGTTCGGAGGGCACTTGGTCAAGGTGACCCAGTGTGACCTTGGGTCGCCACTGTTCTCAGAAAGGAAGTCTGGGAGGTCACCGCCCGGAGTCAGATGTGTGTCACTATGGGATTGCCAGGTGACCCCTTGGGAAGGTGCTTCACCTCCACTTAGGCTGGCCAGGACCGACGGGCCAAGGTGAGGGTCAGACCAGCCCCAGAACTCCAGTCACTGGATTGCAGAGGGGTGGGGAGAAGAGAGTGGGCTCCCGGGGACTGCCCGCCCCGCCCTTTCCCCTCCCCTCCCCCCAACCTCTTCACATTTGTTTCCTTTCAGAAGCTGGGCTGGAGCTCTCAGACAGGGCAACAAAAGCAACTTTCCTCCAAGCCACTGCCACCTGTTGGGTTTTCACACATTGGGGGTGAGTGGGGGGAGGGAGCCATTGCCCCTTTCCCAGTGTCTGCGGTGTGCCCCCTCTGCCCCCCAGGGCCTGGGATTCTCTGTGCTGCCCGAAGTGACAGGGCTCAGGAGCCGGAGGGGGTGGGGGGCCTGCGGCAGCTGGAAGGGGAATTGAGTGGGAAGAGGCCGGTGCTGGCGGCCGGGAGAGAGTTTGATGGATTACTCTGCAGGCCCAGAGGTTTCTCCCTAATCCCCCTTTGTGTCCAGGCCTGCAGCCCCCTCACTCTCTCTGACAAGCTGCTAAGCAGAAGGCTTCCAGTCCGAGTGAAGAAAAGGCAGCGCAGCAGGGCGAACTCCAAATCCCTGGCCTCTGGGCCCTGGGGGAGGCAGCAGCTAGGGAGCGAGTCTGGGGTGGGGGCGGGGGTGGGGTCCTCCTCCCCTCTGTCCAGCCCTTCTTCTTTCTGACAGTTCCCTCGAGGTGGAGAGGCTGCATTCTGAGCAGAGTGTTCAGGTGTCTGGGGGAGCCCTGCAAAGCGTGGGCCTGGGGTATTTCTGCAGATCACTGCCTTTTTTACAGCGTGGCGTTGTGGGGGGAGAGCAGACCCTCACTTCTTTGGAAGTTTGAGCCCGAGAATCAAAGACTGAATGTGGGTAGGAAGGCACAAACGGGGCGCAGTCTCCTCCTGTGCGCGTCCCCCCACCCCCCCAGGTGCCCAGGTCCCCGACCCCCCCTCCGACCGGGGGCTGTAATGGGAGTGACTGCCTCACAAGGATGCTCCTTTTCAGGTCTCCTGGCTGGCCAGCACTGCCTCTTTCTGGGGCGCCCCAGGGCCCCACGAGGGCAGAGCTCATTTCGGGAGTGCAGTGTGCTAGGTTTCACCGCGTAAGGCCAAGGACATTGGTCCTCTGGGACTGAGGCAAGGGGTTGGGTCACAGGGATGCGGGGCTGGTGAGCCCCCAGCCCTCTTGCCTGCCCCCAACCTAGAGGGCCTGGGGAGAGCTCAACGTGGCATGAGATCCTAGGATCCAGGCCGGTGTGGAGGAATGGGGGTCCCCCCCCCCTTTCTGCAGCCTCGTAGCCTCCACCTGGGGGTTTCTCCTCACCCGCCCTCCCGGCAGCCTCCCGTGAGGTGTGTGTTGGGGAGATTGGCCAAGAGTGACCCCACCCCCTTTCTGCAGCTGAGTCATTATTCCTGGAGGGAACCCCCCCACCCCGTTTCCTTCTCTGCGGGAGGGGCCGCCTGGGGGCTGTGAAGGGTAGAGGAGCGTGTGAGAAAGCCGGGCCGGCTTTGTGAGTGTGGAGGGAGGACGCAGGGTCGCTGAGCTGCTGGGGTCAGGGTGGGGGCCGCGGCGTTTGATGTGCCTGGGCGGGGTGGGGGGACGCCGGCCTGCATAAAGAGCCCATAGAATTGCTGCCTGACACTGGCCCGCGGCGGGGCTGCCCCCAGCCCGGCTCCTCCGGCCTCTGTCTGTCAGCAGAGGGAATCCGCTCCCCCCAGCTCCACCTCGGGCGTGAGGGTGGCAGTCGCCCCTTTGAAAGCCCTCAAAGGCCTCTTTATGCGTCCCTCTGACCCTCCCTTCCCGTAGGGAGCTACCAGAAGTGGGCTCTCGCCTTTCCTCCCACCTCCTTCACTCGGTCTTTTGAATTTTGGAGAATGTTCAGGCCAAGTTTGTTCTCGCTGCTCAGTTTCATTGCCCCGTGCTCGCCTGTGGCCTAACCCAACGTGGGGCATCCCGGCCCGAGGGCCTGTGCTGTCCCCTCACCACCTTTGAAACTTCAGGAGTTGCCCCCTCTGGGGGTCTGGCCAGGGTTTCCCGAGTGGGGGTGGGGATGGGAGCCCCTTCGGTCTTTCCCATCTCTTCCACCGCCCACCCCCACCCCCACGCTGCTTTCAGCCATGCATTCTATGGGTAGACGTTTCCCAGGCCCCTTGCGCGAGGGTGGGCGCTGGAGGGTTGGGAGGGTTGCCCACAGGGCTCCTGCTCTCTGGGGCTGGGCTCGCTGACTGGGCCCAGTGTGCTTGGGTTCTGCTCCCCAGGGATGAGGAAAGATGGCCTGGGGCAGAGCTCCATGGAGGTTCCTGGAGGACTTGGGTTTCTTCCAGCCTTCTTGCTGTCCTGTCATTGGAGGACAGATACTTGGAACTTGAGAGGGACTTGTCCTCCCCAAGGCTGCTGTCCTTGCTGGAGGTCAGGCTATACTTCCCGCTTTCGGTACCTCCACTTCCCTACCAGGTGAGCCCCTGGAGGCCGGCTCTTCAGGTTGATCTTCTGTTTGCCAGACAGGCCAAGTGCTCTGGGAGCAGTGGGACAGGAGGATTTGAGTCAGAAGCCCCTCTGACAGCGGAGGGTACTGAGGTGACTTGAGCTCTGTTGGCTGCATCCCTGAGGAAGACAAGGGAGTGCCCCCAAATGGGTGCCGGCAGTCATCCGTCACTTAGAGGCTTTGGTGGGCAGCGTGCCCCCAGGCTGCAGGAGGGAGTGGTGGCCACGAAGGGGTGTGGGGTGTGGGAACCGCTTGCTCCCCCGCCCCTCTGGGCCTGGGCACCGGGCAGGGCGTGGGCTTCTGTGATCGCGCCCCGAGGTGCCGGCAGGTGGCCGGTTAGCACTGTGGGTGTCCTTTGTGGTGCCTTCCCCCTTGAGGACCCCAGAGTGGGGATGTCGTGGGTGAGACTGGGGCTCTGGGGAAGGCCCGGGAGTGCGGGACTTCCTTGGGCAGTTCTGGGCTGGGAAGAATCCACTCTAGGGGTGGCAAGAGGGCCCTGGACCTTGGGGCACAGTAGAAGTCAAAAGAGGGAGGACGGGTCAGCAACCTAAGAAGAGAGGGGCACCGAGCTGGGCTTGGAGCCTGCCCACCTCCTTCCCAACTCCTTTCAGTGAATTCTTCACCTGGCCCAGCCCCCAGTTACCTGGTGCAGCAGCCGGGGAGGGGGCAGGGGGACGGCGGGAGAGAGAGGCAGCTAATGGGCTATCTGGACTGAAGGAGGATGAAGGGAAATTCCTCTCTGCACCCCCTTTCGTCTTCTTGTCTTTCTCATGGGCTCAGGAGGGTGTCCTGCCTCTTCCTGGGAGCAGGGGGCTGGGCTAGGGAAGTGAAGGAGGCAGGGGGGTGATGAGTGTTCTGCGGCAGAGCTCCGATTCACTTGAAACTACAGGGTGCAACAGGAGTTTGGGACTGTGGGCAGGTTGTGGGTGAGTCTGGGTCTGACAGTGTTTGCTCAGGGAGGATCTGGTTGCTTTACCCTCAGCAGGTGAGTGTCTAGGGCCTTGCCAGACTGAGGGTGGGGAGTAGAATGGGCTGGAAGCCTTTTGACCCAGAACCCCTCCCTCCAGGCTGGAGAGGACCCCTCTCTTGGTCTGTGTGCAGGCTCCTGCCTTCCTTGTGGGGGATGCTGTGGCAGGGGAGGGGCTTGGCTCAGAGACTGCTGTGTGGCCCCCTCCCAGCCCCTTTAGGGGCCCCGTGGCTCAGTATTTTACACTCCTACCCATGCCACCCCCATAGGAGTCCATGCCCTTTCCCAAAGTGGATGGTCTGGGTCTGAGCAGAACTTGGGGGAGGAGGCTGCTGGTTGCCCAGCCTTCCTTTCTGGTCTGCCAGCTGCAAAGGCTTGGAAAGTGGTTATGGGACAAACACATCTTACCCTGGATTGGTGGCCCTCTGATTTCTCTGTGCCATATTTCAGAGAGCACCTACCACATGCTTCGTAGCACACAAGGCCCTGGGAGGCTGAGTGTTACTTGAAAAGAAGTTGAAGTGGCGGATGATGAGATGCTGAGATTGGAGGGGAGTGAAGGAGGGCTGAGGGTGCCCCAGGTGCCGGGTGGGGGAGGGGCCAGGGATGGGGGCCCTCTGGACTGTGGACCATGCCCTTGAGCAGTGCCCTTCCACGCATTTATGGGTGTGAAGGCAGTCCAGATTCCAGCCAGGAGTAGCATGAAGCTCTGTCGTCACGTCTTTGGGATGAATGACAAGTTAGGGGACTCTTGCCTTTTCTCACGAAGGCCCACCTTCTATACTCCTCTTCGTGGCTGACTTGATTTTCCCTCTTTTGTGGTCACCCCTAAACAGAGCAAACTGTGTTGGGTCCTGTTGTCAGGAAGCAAGACCTGGATGCCGATTGCCTGGGGGTGGGGGGCGCAGGGTGGGGGCTCCCCCAGTCGGATCTCTATGCACAGGAGGCAGGCCTAGCAGGGAGGGCCGCGGGGACTTCTCTGCTGAGAATGGAGCCATTTGGGGAGCAGAGAAAGGCTGCCGGGAAAGTGGTGGGGCCTCCTGCCAGCCCCGGGTCACCGGGGTCATTATGGTTGCCACCAGCTGGTGCCGTTTTGTGCCCCCTGTGAGGCAGGGACCTGGGAACAGGCCCCACCATCCCGTGACACTTGGGCAATACACGTGGGAATGTTTCTTCCCCACGAACGTTGAGCGCGGAGAGAAACTCCAGGGAGAGGTTTGCAGGCCGAGGTTCCTCCAGGCGAGCCCTCTTTAAGTGGTTTCAGTGACAGGTTAAAACCCAACCCAACAAACCACAGCCTCCCCGCCCTTCCCCCCTTGTCCTTGTCCTTGGGGGCTCGGGTTCTGGTGGCTTGGGTTCTGGTGCAACGTGGCTTGTGGCCAGGCAGCGCCGCATAGGAAGTGCTATTCCTAACAAAGGGGAATTGAACAGCCCAGCTTTGGGACGAGGAGAGAGGAAGCAAACACACCAGGCCTGGCAGAGGGTCTCCAGGGGCACCTTGATAACAGGGCCTGGGGAACTGGGAATTCAGGTGGTTTGATTTTTTTTTTTTTTTTTTTTCTTTTTCTTTTTTCCCTACCAGCAGGCAAGGGCAATGGCAAAGATATTCCAAAACAGAGAAAAACGGACATCTGTTTGGCTCTGGAGTGTGCTGAGGTTTAGAAATCATATTTACCTTATTAGTTATGTCAGCCTTAGGCTAATATTAACATGCATTTCCTGATTGGCAGTAAGGGGTGGCACGGTCGTCAGCCTGGGAGTGAACAGGATTCAGAGAACTCAGCGCGAATCCTGGAGGCCTGGTTGCCAGGATTTCACAGGCTGGGTTTGACTGTGCCTGTCCTCCCAGGATCCCAGGGATGAGCTATGTCCCCACCGAGGCAGCCCGCGACCACCGGCGTTTAGCGCGGGCTGAGCAGCCCGACCTGCACGGGAGGCTGGCAGACATGGGCTCCCAGCCGAGGCCGGGGCGGTTGGTGGCGGCGAGGAGGAGAGGCCCGGGCGTCCGGAGCGGGGCTGAGCATCGGCAGCTGTGGAGCGAGTGAGGCCCGCCATGGCGCAGAGGCTGTGGGCCGGCCGCCTGCTGCGGCATCGGAAAGCCCAGCTGCTGCTGGTCAACCTGCTGACCTTCGGCCTGGAGGTGTGCCTGGCCGCCGGCATCACGTACGTGCCGCCCTTGCTGCTGGAAGTGGGGGTCGAGGAGAAGTTCATGACCATGGTGCTGGGTGAGTCGCCACATCCTCCTTCCCTCCTGCTCCAGAGCCACGACGCCCAGGAGGCAGGGCCACAGTGCCTCTGCCCAAAGCGGGAGAGGTGGCTGCCGCCCTTCCTGAGCCCGTGGAGCCAGCGGGTGGGCACTGCTGGGCGGAGGGGGCGCGGTGGGCTGGGGCGGGGCGGGGGCGCCGCCCAACAGGAAAAGAGCACAGGGACAGTCCGTGGTCACCTCCATACCCCAGACCCCTGCACAATGCCGGGCGCATGGGAGACACTGCTCTTCACCTTTGTCCGGCCCGTTCTAATTCCTGTTACTCGTTTAATCCTTGCAACAGCCTTTGGGGTCCCCCGTCTCACAGAAGAGGTCCTGGAGGCCAGTGAGCGGTTGGGTGACTTAGCCAGGCTGGAGGGCTAGCTACGGATTACTAGGATCGGGGTCTCCCAGCCAGGGCTCTTTTTTACCCCTAGGGCCCAGAGTGGGCCCCTGACTGCAGATGTGTTCTGCAAAAGCCACAGAAGGCAAGTGGTCACCCTGGGGTGGCTCCCAGGATCACAGGCTCTGGGGTCGGACTGCCTGCTGAAACTCTGCCTCTTGCCCTCCACCCCCACCTGGGTGCCTGTGCTCAAGGCTCACTTACCAGTTGTTCGGTGCATCAGTTTGCCCATCTTAAGCTGGGGCGTTAGTGATCCTAGCTGCGAGGACTAAACTAGAGTCTGTGATGTACTCTGCACTGTTTCCAGCACGGAGGGGGGGTCCTGCATGGGATAGGATCGTGGTCATTTCCGTCCTTGTCCAGGAGCTTGGTCCCCCTTCCCCACGGCCCCTCCGGCTCATACGACGTGTCCTTCCTACAGGCATCGGTCCAGTGCTGGGCCTCGTCTCGGTCCCACTCCTAGGCTCGGCCAGTGACCACTGGCGTGGGCGCTATGGTCGCCGGAGGCCCTTCATCTGGGCCCTGTCCCTGGGCGTCCTGCTGAGCCTCTTCCTCATCCCGAGGGCCGGCTGGCTGGCGGGGCTGCTGTGCCCGGACGCCAGGCCCCTGGAGCTGGCCCTGCTGATCCTGGGGGTGGGGCTGCTGGACTTCTGCGGCCAGGTTTGCTTCACCCCGCTGGAGGCCCTGCTCTCTGACCTCTTCCGGGACCCAGACCACTGTCGCCAGGCCTTCTCCGTCTATGCCTTCATGATCAGCCTCGGGGGCTGCCTGGGCTACCTCCTGCCTGCAATCGACTGGGACGCCAGTGCCCTGGCCCCCTACCTGGGCACCCAAGAAGAGTGCCTCTTTGGCCTGCTCACCCTCATCTTCCTCACCTGTGTGGCGGCCACACTGTTCGTGGCCGAGGAGGCAGCGCTGGGTCCGGCCGAGGTGGCGGAAGGGCTGGTGGTCCCCTCAGGGCCACACTGCTGGCCGTGCCACACCCGCCTGGCTTTCCGGAACCTGGGCGCCCTCTTTCCCCGGCTGCACCAGCTCTGTTGCCGTGTGCCTCGCACCCTGCGCAGACTCTTCGTGGCCGAGCTGTGCAGCTGGATGGCGTTCATGACCTTCACGCTGTTCTACACGGACTTTGTAGGCGAGGGGCTGTACCAGGGTGTGCCCCGGGCCAAGCCGGGCACCGAGGCCCGGAGACACTATGATGAAGGTAAGGCCTCAGCAGCGGGGGGGGGGGCGCTGTGAGAGACTCCCCCTCCCCCCACCCAGGGACAGCCTGCCGTGTGTGCCGGCCTGTAGCTGTGCGTCTGGGTTCCCGATTTCCCTGTCAGGACAATGGGCCCCGTCTCCACAGAGCCTTGGGCCACGGAGAGTTTGCTCAGAGTCATTGCCCCCATTTGCCAGAAGAAAAGGCTAAGCTTAGTTGAGGAACAGGGGGGTAGGGCAGTCAGGGCCGGGTCTCGGTCTGCCTGGCCCCAACTTCAGTGTGCCTTCTGCACCCGCTGTTGACTCGCCACATTCCCGGGCCAGACCTTCAGCTCAGGCCGTCCCGAGCTCTGTCCCGGGGCCCACGGCAGAGCTGTCTTGGTGTTCCCTCACACCCTCTTAGAGAGCCGAGCACTAGGCCGGGCCCCCCAAAAAAACCCATAGAACGTCTTCTTGTGCCCTTAGCCAGAGGCTTTGGCCACGTCGTCTAAGGGCAGTGGAAGAGCCTCGGCTCGGGCTGCTGCAGCCGGACGGGGATGATGCGGGCGAGCAGCTCTGGTCCACACAGCGAGGCTTGGACGGCAGGTGCCCCCGGTCCTGAGCCCTCTCCGGGTGTATCGGGCCTCTTCCTGCTCCGGGGCTGACTTCCTCTTCTACCCCACCCCGCAGGGGTCCGGATGGGCAGCCTGGGGCTGTTCCTGCAGTGCGCCATCTCCCTGCTCTTCTCTCTGGTCATGGACCGGCTGGTGCAGCGATTCGGCACCCGGGCCGTCTATCTGGCCAGCGTGGTGGCCTTCCCTGTTGCTGCCGGCACCATGTGCCTGTCGCGCAGCGTGGCCGTGGTGACCGCGTCGGCCGCCCTCACCGGCTTCACCTTCTCGGCCCTGCAGATCCTGCCCTACACGCTAGCCTCCCTCTACCACCGCGAGAAGCAGGTACTCACACTGGCCGCTGGGTGGAGCGGGGGTGGAGGGGAGACGGAGGAGCCCCGAACGGATCGGTTGTCGGGCCAGAGACGTGCAGGAGAAGTCATTCTTTGATGCGAGAGGAAGCCCATGTAGCCCAGGGCCAGAGACGTGGGCTGCGGAAGGAGGATGTAGATTAGATTCTGGGAATGACTTCCTGGTGTCAGGACTATAAAGCACTCGAGTGGATGATTGCAGGAAATGCTAAAATCCTTCTTTGGGAATCCTGAAGAATCAGGCTAGCGGAAGCCCTCAGTCTGGGCTGGGTAGTTCTAGGCAGAGGCGGGGCGTGGGGAGGGGATGGGGGGGGTGGGGCTGGGTCCGATGACCTCTGGGGCACCTGGCTCCAGCAGCCGGTGAGTGGGGGTGGTCTGGTGTTGGCGGCAGCTCTCTTTATTCAGGGAGGGGCATTGTGACCGACCCCTGTGCTGCTTTGTTCTCCAAGATGGGGAAGGCTCCTCACTACCCCTTCTCTTTCTGGTTTATCTTCTTTTTCTGCCTAATTCTCTCTTTTCTTTTCCTGCCTCACACCTTTGCCTCCGTCCCCTTCCCCCGCCCCCACGGCGGATCTCTGAGCCTGACGCGCCTGACACCGCTCGCCTGGCCACTGTAAGTTGGGGGCCTCCTTCCTGCTTGGCCCCACACCAGCCAGCCCCTCCGGGGGCCCCGTTCTGTGGGCAGCCTCCTGACCAAAGCTGTGTAGTCGCCCTTGTGCCCTTCACTGGCCTCAGTGAGCTCAGCCCTGGGTCCAGATCTCTGCCCGGAGGGTAAGAGGTTGGGGTGTCCTGAGGGAGGAGAAGCAGGCCTGCCCTCGGAGAGCTTGCAAACAATAGGGAGGATGTGATTGCCCCTTGGAGGGCATGAGTGATGTAGCAGAGAAATAGCTAGCTAGGAGGTGGGTAATTGAATAGGTAGCTGCAGGGGTGGGGGGTGTGGAGGGAGGGGCCAGGGTTTTGGTTGGGGTAGCCTGGTCCCCGAGGCCCCTGTCGGCACACTGATAACCTTCATCAGCCTCCATTCTGGTGCCGCCCCAGCTGTGGGCTTGGGGGCTGGTGTCCAGAGGCCAGGCGTGGGCATACCCATTCGCTTCGGGGAGCATGGCCGGACAGGTCCTCCCCTCGGACTGCCGAGCGAGTCTAGCCCTAGGGGCCTCTTGAGGGGGTGGCAGGCAGGGAGGACAGAGCCTGGGAGGCCCACTGGTGGCACACTTGGCCCCGTACACGGTGTGTACTTGCCTTGCCTCCTTCTGGCTGCACCAAGAGCTGTAGGCTTCCCTTCTGAGCTCCGCCACGGGTCCCAGTTCTAGCGCAGCCAACTCGAGAGCCCTTCCACGTGGGGCACTAGTAGGCACAGGGATGGGGGGATGAATTCTGGCCCTATCCTGAAACAGGGGCTTCTGGGCAGGGGCAGGCTACCCTGATCTAAGGCATATAGTGAGTAGGAAGCAAGAAGGGCTTCAACATTAGCACAGCTAGGCTAAAGGAGTCTGGAAGATTCTTCTCGCTCCTCTCTTCCTCCAGGCTGAGTCCTGTGGGCCTTCCCTGCCCTCATTCTGGGGCCATGGACCTCACAGTAGGGGCCTGGGACCTCAGTAAGAGCAGAGCCTCTCTGCGAGGTTGAGGCGGCTCTCCCAGGGCGAAGTGGTGGTGGTGGGGGGCAGGAAGTAGGAGGGTTAAGAGAGCCTGTGTGGGGGTTTGGGCCATCAGGGGCCCCACCTTTGGATTTTGTTCCTCTGTTCTTACACATCTCTCTTCTCACCTGTCTTCATTCTGTCTTCTTCCTTTACCTTGCGGTTCTGTTCTCTTCCTGACCTGCAGTCGGAGTTTGTCTGCCACTTACTGCTTCCAGGAGAGGCTAGAGGAGACCCAGACTTCTGAATTCAGATCTGTCCCCTCCCCATCCCCTGCCCCTGTGGGGCGTCCTAACTAGACCCAGACCAAGGAGGGTCTGCTTGGTTTTCTGACCTGCTGCACAGTTGTCATGCAGGCCCGTTGCCTGGTTTCTTCCAGCCCCCGGCGTGAATGCCAGGGGCTGTTCTCAGAGCTGGGGGGTCCTATGCTTGGATTCCTACCTATCCTTGTCCCCCTCTCCCAGGTTTTCCTGCCCAAATACCGAGGAGATGCCGGGAGTAGTGCCGGCGTGGACAGCCTGACGCCCAGCTTTCCACCGGGCCCCAAGACCGGATCCCCCTTCCCCAACGGACACATGGGGGCTGGAGGTAGCAGCCTCCTCCCTTCTCCTCCTGTGCTGTGTGGGGCCCCCGCCTGCGACAGCTCCATGCGTGTGGTGGTGGGCGAGCCGCCTGAGGCCAGGGTCATTCCGGGCCGGGGCATCTGCCTGGACCTCGCCATCCTGGACAGTGCCTTCCTGCTGTCCCAGGTGGCCCCGTCCCTGTTTATGGGCTCCATTGTTCAGCTCAGCCAGTCTGTCACTGCCTACATGGTGTCGGCCGCGGGCCTTGGTTTGGTGGCCATTTATTTTGCTACACAGGTGGTATTTGATAAGAGCGACTTGGCCAAATACTCGGTGTAGAGTCCTTCTGGCCCACCGAGGGAGGGTCGCAGGCCCTCCCCCACCCCCTCTCCGGGTCAGGGGCCTCCTAGCCTTCCAGTTTCTGTTGCTGCCAAAGTGGTGTGGCTCTCTGCTGCCACCCCGTGGTGGTGAGGTGCAGAGCTGCGCAGGTCGGGGCCTGGGGCTTCTCTCTCTCTCTCCAGTCTTCAGGGCTGGCTGACTGTTGGTCCGGACAGGCTTCAGTCTGGACTTCTACAGGGAGGCCAGAAGGGTAGGGCATTTCATTAGCTCCATGCACTGGAATGCAGGACTCTGCAGGGGGATTACCCAGGCAGGGTTAACAGCTAGTGTCCTGGTCAAGACTTAGCCAGAGAAGGGGTTTGGAGAGCAAGTAACCTCAACCATCTGGTGTCTCATCTCCAAGCCCCCTTATCCTATAGATTCCCTCCATGTTGCTCTTGCATGGAAGTTTCTAGTGTGAAACTCCGCAGGATTTGAGAATATGAAAGTTATTTGTGGGTAAGAGTCCGGTGGGGAGAGAGGAAGCCCCCTGGCCGCATAGCAGCATAGCACCGCCTTTCTCCCATCCCCCCACAACTACGTTTTATCAGGACATGGCTTGTTGGCCACTGTGTTGCCATCATAGGGACACAGGCCTTTAAATATTTAACTTATTTATTTAACTAAGTAGAGGGGTATCAATTCCCAGCTCTGCCATCTCGGTGTCTAAGAGGTGAGATCCCCGGTGGGCCCCGGGAGATGGCTGGTTTATTGGGCTGAGCAGTGCCAGAATCATCTTCCCTTGGGTGATTGGTCTGGTCCCAAAACTGCCTAACCGAGGAGCTTGGAAGCTCTGCTTACCCAGCTGATACCCCAAATCCTGTTACTCAAGGCGGGGGGAGCTGGGGGTAAGTGGAGGGTGGGGCTCCAGGTCTCAGCAGCCTCCCTAGCCTCCCCTCCTCTCTTCGCCCAGCCTGCCCCCCACCCCCACTCCCCTCTGCTCTCTCTAGGGGCTGGGCTGATGAAGGAGCTGCCCACCCCCCACCTTTCCTACCTGGCTCCACAGCCCTCTCCCTGGGGCTGTTGCAGGACCAGAAAGAAGCACGGAATGTGGCTCCTTGAGCTTTTATCCGTCTCCACCCCCAGGGCATACCTGTGCTTGGGGAATCTCGCACAGAAACTCAGGAGTACCCCCTGCCTGGGCTAAGGAAGTCTTATCTCTGGGGGGTTTAAGTGCCGTTTGCAATAATGTTATGTCTTATTTATTTAGTGGAGTAAATATTTTATACTGTATGTGAGCAATCAGAATATAATGTTTATGGTGATGAAATTAAAGGCTTCTTATATGTTTCATTGGCTTGTGTTTATCTTTCCTGATGGGGAAGGCTCAGATCTCTCTCAAATTACCCTCAGCTTCCTTCTCAATAGGGACCCTGTTTGGGCAGTTTCAGTTCCCAGTGTCACCAGCAGATGGAGCCATAGACCAGTACTCGTCCAATGTTTGGCGATTGGGCTTGGATGTGCTACCCCTTGGATTAGAGAGTTTGTTTGGGAATTTGGGGGTAGGGGGGCAGGAAAAACACGGAGTGCAGGAGAGTGGGGACATTTTCCTTCTCAAAGGGCTCACAATGTGGCCAAAAAGCTGGAACAAGCACCCTCGATCAACTACAGCAATAGGAAGTAGGAAGGAACCTGGCACGTGTAGGCTAGGATTTCAACATCACTGAGCCTTGGTTCCTGTCTCCTTCACCCTTCCTGCCAGGCTTAGGTCAGATTCAGAGTGTTCCCTGCCGTGCCACCTCTCTCACCCTTCCAAACTTGGCTGGCCTTCCCATTCCGGATTCTTGTGGTCCATACAGTTAACACCATGTGCAGGACTAGCTTTTTATTTGGGGCACCTGCCTGGCTCAGTGGTTAGAGCATGTGACTCCTGATCTTGGGGTCGGGAGTTTGCGCTCCACACTGGGTGCAGAGATTACTTAAATAAATAAAAAAAAACTTTTTTTTTAAAGGACTAGCTTTATTTTTAAAATGTTCTATATTTTGGGTGCCTGGGTGGCTCAGTTGGTTAAGCGACTGCCTTCAGCTCAGGTCATGATCCTGGAGTCCCAGGATCAAGTCCCGCATCAGGCTCCCTGCTCGGCAGGGAGTCTGCTTCTCCCTCTGACCCTCCCCCCTCTCATGTACTCTCTCATTCTCTCTCTCTCAAATAAATAAATAAAATCTTAAAAAAAAAAAGTTCTATATTTTATTCTAAATAAATACAATCTTTAAAAAGGTGGGGGGTGCCTGGGTGGCTCAGTCAGTTGGGCGTCTGACTTCGGCTCAGGTCATGATCTCAGGGTCCTGGAGCTCAGCGGGGGGTCTGCTTGTCCCTCTCTTCCGACCCCCCCCCCCCCCAGTTTGTGCTCTCTCAAATAAATAAATAAAATCTTTAAAATGTTCTATATTTAACTTTTTATTATGGAAAATTTCAAACATAGATGAATAATGAGCCTGGTACAATGAACCCAATTTTAACAATTACTAACATTCTGCCATTTTATCTACTCTCCCTCCCCACTGTTAAATTGTTAAAGCATATGGCAGACACAATTTCATTTCACCTGTAAATACTTCAGCGTGTGTTTTAAGAAGTAGGACTTTTTAGCAACTTAATCACAGTACCATGAACATATCCAACAAACAGCAATTCCTTATTATCACTGATTACCCAATCCATATATAATTTTCTCCAATTGCTCAAAAAATGGCATTTCACAGTTGGTTTGTTCAAATCAAGATCCAACCAAGATAAATTGTGTCTAGCGGCCATGTCTCTGGTTTCTTTTCAACTGTAACAATTTCCCTCTTTTTATTTATTTACTTATTTATTTTTTGCCATGCATTTGTGAAGAAAGAGTCATGTTTTCCTCCAGAATTGCCCATATTCTATATCGGGTTACTGTATCCTCAGTGTTATTGAAGATGTTCCTCTTTCTCTCCTTTTTTTCCCTTTGAGCTGGTGACAAGATCCAGAGGCTTGATTAGATTCAGATTTGATTGTCCCATCATAAGGACACAGGCCTTTAAATATTTAACTCATTTAAATTTTTTTTTTTTTAAGATTTTTTATTTATTTGCGAGAGAGAGAATGAGAGACAGAGAGCATGAGAGGGAGGAGGGTCAGAGGGAGAAGCAGACTCCCCGCCGAGCAGGGAGCCTGATGCGGGACTCGATCCCGGGACTCCAGGATCATGACCTGAGCCGAAGGCAGCCGCCCAACCAACTGAGCCACCCAGGCGCCCTATTTAACTCATTTAACAATAGCTCTCTATACTCCTACATAATTTTGAAGCAGATTTCATTCTATTCATTCATACTTCATTCTTGAGTACTTCAGAATGGTTTTGTTTTTTTTTTTAAGATTTTATTTATTTATTTTAGAGAGAGAGAGTGAGAAAGAGCATAAGAGGGGAGACGGTCAGAGGGTGAAGCAGACTCCCCATTGAGCAGGGAGCCCGATGCGGGACTCGATCCCGGGACTCCAGGATCATGACCTGAGCCGAAGGCAGTCGCTTAACCAGCTGAGCCACCCAGGCGCCCTCAGAAGGTTTTTCTACAAGATAAGGACTTTCAAACAAAAAATACATAGCCACATTACTATGATCAGACCAAAAAATAATTTCTTAGTGTAATCAAACATCTAGTGTTCACATTTCCCTGTCCCATAATTTTGTATAGTTTTTGCTCAAATTGGAACCTAAATAAGTTCCAGATGTTCCAGTTGGTTGATGTGTCTCCTAGATCTCTCGTAATCCGCAGGTACCTCCGCAGTTTTCATTTTTTTTCCTTGTCATTTCTTAAAGAAACTGGGTTGTTTTCCTATAGATCATCTACATTTTGCAGATTACATTCCCAGAGTGACATGTCACATGTTACTGCCCCTGTATTTTCTGTAAATTGGTAATTAAAGTCAGAGACCAGATCAGATTTGATTTGTTTGTTTTTGTAAGAATACCTAATAGATGTGTGTACTTCCTTAGAGGGGAGCACGTAATGTCTGCTTGTCTTTCTTTTTTGATGTTAGTAGTCACTGATATCTTTACTTATACCCATTATCTCATAGGCAGTGGAAAATTATATTTCTTCAAAAAGTGCTTGACTCTTTCCTTGTATTTACCAGTTTTCAAAATAATGAATGGATTCCCTAACTTCCCTGATGATGCCGGAGAGGTCTGTTCCCTTAGTGTCATTATGTGTTAATGGATTTAGACATATTTGATGTGCTTTGGTCCTTTGCAGATGTTGTTCATGCCTGTATCACTCCTACTGTCGGCCAGTGGGAGCCTCTTCAAGTTGATTTCTTTTTTTTTTTAAAGATTTTTTTAAATTTATTTATTTGACAGAGAGAGAGAGAGAGTGAGAGAGAGAGAGCACAAGCAGGGTGAGCAGCAGGCAGAGGGAGAGGGAGAAGCAGGCTCTCCGCTGAGCAGGGAGCCGGATGCGGGGCTCGATCCCAGGACCCTGGGACCATGACCTGAGCCGAAGGCAGACGCTTAACAACTGAGCCACCCAGGCGCCCCCAAGTTGATTTCTGAGTCCTTTTGACACCATCTTATTTGGTCCTTGAGAGCTTCTTTGCTTTCGGGCATGACTAGATGTCCAGGCTTATCTTGTGTATTTCCTGCTACAGACTCGGAAGGAGCTATTTCTTCTAAGGGTCTCTGATTGCTTTTTGTGGGGTAAGGTTTTTAGAGATAAGATCTGCGACAGGGGTGCCCATTACTGGGTATGTCACTGGATTTAGGCCTTTCCAGTGGATAAAGCTGGGAAATTTTTTTAAAACGTAAACACATTGTGAGTTTATACTGATACTTCCAATTCAATTTCAAGACTGTAAACACAAACACACACACACACACACACAGAGTTTACTTCTCTAATTTCTCTCACACTGGAACAGGCCTGGCCCAGAGGCTTTTAGTGTCTGCTTGTGTGTGTGGGATGTGGGAAAAAGCAAGTAAGAACCACCAGTCAACCATCAATGTCAGCCTGTCTGCCGCCAGAACATTGAACCTGGCCCACTGGGCCGGTAGCCCTCCCCCTCGCTGGTCCAAACCGTTTCCGAGTACGCCAGAGGAGACAGGGAACGCTCGGGGAACAGGAAGCCGGGGCTCACCCAGGCTTTTCTAACACAGGCTTTTGATGTCTGGGACCAGCTACGCTAGCTCACGGGCACTGGGGCCTTGTGTTGGTAGTTCCTCAGGTTTTCAGCTACATTCCTCATGGAAACACCAATTTGCTAAGGACAGGGGAGGAGAGAAGCAGGAAGAAAGGGGACTCTGGAGAGGAGGAGGAGGCCGCCAGTAGCCTCAAAGACCTCACAACGAAGGAACATGCTAGGGAGTCCTGTCCACGTGGGGTCTCAGACAAGCGCAGTCTAGCTTGTGCCCTTAAAGACCATTGAGGGGTGCCTGGGTGGCTCGGTCGGTCCCAGGATCCAGGGATCGAGCCCCGCGGCGGGCTCCCTACTCAGTGGGGAGCCTGCTTCCCCCATCTCCCTCTGCCTGCCGCTCCCCCTGCTTAGGCTCTCCCTGTCAAATAAGTAAATAAATAATCTTTTAAGAAAAAAAAGAAGACCCCTGAATTTAGGTGAGAAGAACAAGCATCTGTGAATCAAATGTACCAATATGTATGAGGCAGGGTATGAGTGGAAAATGCAGAGCAGAAACCGGAGAGTCTAGAGGAGGGAAAAATAAGATCTCTTCTGTGGTCGAGAGAGGAAGGGTCGGACTACTCCACAGCCTGTTCTGGCCCCATCAGGCTGGACCCTGCCCATCTCCCAGAGAGAGATGGAGCCCGGGTCCTAGCTTGTGGTTTGAGCCTGGGAATCGGAGAAAGGGGGACGGGGGTGGGGTTGGGTCAGGGGTGCCCCATCCTTTGTACCTCCGCGGGTCTTCTTTCCAGCCTGGGGTGCCTGTGGTTGCTGGGCCAGGTATAGTGGGATGGGGAAGCAGGGGGAGTGGAGTGGGGAACAGCCGGTGGGCAGCTGGGGTCTCGGCTTACTTGTGCGTTTGGGGAAAAAACCCTCGGTTTCCAGGGTCCAATTTGATTTCAGCAACCTGGCCGTCTCGTCGGCACTGGCTGGAGGACCGTTTGAGGCAGGGACTTTCTGACACCCAGCACTGTCACTGGATGTCTGCCCACATTAGGAGGCATGCCCTGGTGACAGGGTCGCCTGACCCCGGTCTGCCCCTTACCGGCATTTGACCTCTCCATCATTCTGTGCCCGGTGCCCCCACTGCCCCAGAAACTTTTGAGCACTTTATGGTCCCCAGGTAATGTTCTCTCCTCCTTTTCACCAAATAGTATTTGTCCACCTTCCCATATGCCGGAGCCTATGTTAGCCCTGGGGTTGTGCTGCCGAAAGACAGGGTGGCAGCTCAGATGGGGAGGCGAGGAGGCGCACTGGGCCCTGCCCCGCCGGCTGCCAGGAGCCCAAGGTCCCGGGGGAGGCGGTAGGCTCCGGGGGCAGCAGGCCGGACCCACAGACCACCCCACAGGCTGGCCTCATCCTAGTGACTTTATTCCAGTGACATGGGGACAGCGTGGGGGGGGCAGACACTCTTACCCCTCTTTGACCAGTGACAGGACTGAGGCCAACTGGGAGGATGTGACGCGCCCAAGGGCACACGGATTCAGGGCTATGTTTGCTCTAACACTGATTACAAAAGGTGCAGGTGCGGAGTCTACAAGAAGCCTCTGCGTTATCCCCGAAGCTTTTCTGTAAATCTGATGGTATTCCAAAATAAAAAGGTTATTATTATTTTTTTTAAGGTGAAGGATTTTTGATCCGTCTTTCCCCACCTTCTGATATGCACCAACTAATCAACCATTCCTGTTTACAGACAGACCGGGAGGCAGAAGGCACCACGGTGCGTACAACGAAGGGGGGGTTCTGAAGATGTATGAAGTGTGGTCCTTGCTCTCGAGTGCTCAGATTTCCCCATGGGAAAACATGACAGGTTTGGTGAAAGTTACTTCTAACAGTGCAGGCAGTCTGACAAGTACCAACCATACGTAGGAGTGTAAAGGAGAGGAGGAGAAAGCACCACCAGGACAAAGATTATTTCCTTCTACGAAACAAGTTCAACGTGGTTTTCACCTAATGAACACTAGAAATACATGAGCATTTCAATCAATCGTACATACATTTTCTTGGTCTTCACGCATTAGTCATAAAGAAAACCACTGAGTCTCGGGGCGCCTGGGTGGCTCAGTCGTTAAGCGTCTGCCTTCGGCTCGGGTCATGATCCCGGGGTCCTGGGATCGAGCCCCGCATCGGGCTCCCTGCTCAGCGGGAAGCCTGCTTCTCCCTCTCCCACTCCCCCTGCTTGTGTTCCTGCTCTCACTGTGTCTCTCTCTGTCAAATAAATAAAATCTTTTAAAAAAAAAAAAACAAAACCACTGAGTCTCATTGATTCTGCATCCTAAATGTGCCTCACGCTGATTGCCTCCTTGTTAACCTCACTTTCACTGTCCGGGGGCCTGTCTGTGGGACTGATCTAGTAACCACACCCTCTCCCTTTCTCCGCCCGCTTGCTGCCCTGCGGGCCTGCTCACAGCCTGAGTCCTCCCCGGCGCGCTGAACTCACTGCCCCACCCTTGAGGGGTGGCAGCCCCAGGTGACTCACCCGCACGTGGCAGGGAAGCTCCTTCACAGGGCTGGGGGCTCTGTCTACCTCTTTATGCCCTTCACAGCCACCCCAGCCTCAAACCTCAAACCGGCTCCGTCATTTACTTCCACAATTAATTTTATGTGTCAGTTTGATGAGGCCATGGGATGCCCAGACGCTTGGTCAAACATTATTCTGGTTGTGTTTGTGAGGGTGTTTTGGGATGAGATTAGCATTTAAATTTGAAGACTGAGTACAGCAAATGTGGGTGGGTCCTGTCCAATCAGTTGAAGGCCTGGACAGAACATAAAAACTGACCTTCCTCTGAGCAAGATAGAATTCCTTCTTCCTGGGCGCCTGGGTGGCTCAGATGGTTAAGCGTCTGCCTTCGGCTCGGGTCGTGATCCCAGGGTCCTGGGATCTAGTCCCACATCGGGCTCCCGGCTCAGCAGGGAGCCTGCTTCTCCCTCTGACCCTCGCCCCTCTCATGCTGTTTCTCTCTTGCTCGCTCTCTAAAAAATAAATAAAATCTTAAAAAAAAAAAAAAGAATTCCTTCTTCCTGAATGCCTTCAAGTTGGGACATCAGCGTTTTCCTGCCTTTGGACCCAAACTGAAACATCGGCTTTCCCTAGGCCTTGAGCCTGCTGGCCTTCAGACTGGAGCTACACCTCGGTGCTCCTTGTTCTCAGGCCCTCAGACTTGGACTGGAACTACCTGCTGGCTCCCTCAGGTCTCCAGCTCACCAACTCCACCTGCGCATCTTGGGACTTGTCAGTCTCTACAGTTGTGGGAGCCAATTCCTTGTAACAAGCCTTTCTCTCTAGGTGCTTTCTATTGGTTGTGTGTCTCTGGAGAAACATGACTAATACAAGGAGCTTTTACTAACACCCGACAAATCAACATCTCAGAGATTCCAGAGCCGGAAATCAAACACCCCCCCACTCAGTTTATAGGTGACAACACAGAAGCCCCAGAAGGAAGGTTCTTCCCGCTGCACGTTTTACCAACCACGTTTGCTTCTTAGCCGATGCTTGGAATCCCCTTAACTGGAGACCATAATTAGAAATAAGACATAAGAGGCAAATGTCCTCTTTGGACCCAAAGAGGGAAAATAAGGGACTGACATGAATTCGTAAGAGAATATAAGTGACTTGAAATGTTTTCTGAAGAGCGGTTGTTGAAGGAGGAGGGCAGGGGTATAGAATGAAAAGACAGAGCTGAGACTGCACACATCTGGGGGCACGGATGCATGGAGCTGGCTCCATCCTTAATTTCAGTGAGCTCACAGAAAACTTCTGAAAATACGGTTTTCTAGCAGGAGCGCTTGCATCTTTTTTTTTTTTTTTAAGATTTTATTTATTTTGACAGAGAGAGAGAGAGGGACAGCGAGAGAGGGAACACAAGCAGGGGGAGCAGGAGAGGGAGAAGCAGGCTCCGCGCCGAGCAGAGAGCCCGATGTGGGGCTCGATCCCAGGACCCTGGGATCATGACCTGAGCCGAAGGCAGACGCTTAACGACTGAGCCACCCAGGCGCCCCTAGAAACCATTATTTTTTGAAGTTTGATACTGAAGGGAAGGATAGGCTGATGATGGTTGAGGGGGAAAGTTTTCTTAGGATGGGTGAGACCAAATATGTTGACTGGCAGGATGGAGAGATGAGAGTCTAAGGACCCGAGGGAGGCAAGAGGGGATGGAGCGGGAGGAGGTGAGGGGCGGCTCAAGCTTTGGGCACCCCGCACCTCCAACCTCCCATCCTCGCCTCTGAGCTGTGCTGGGTGCCCCCCTTGGCCTCCCTGATCTAGTCGCTCCATGAGCACTTACTGAGCAGCTCCTGGTGAAGGAACGGCCCTGGACGTTGGGCTGTGAGGGTGACTGAGACCTAGGCTGTCCTCTCAAGGACTCAGTCTGAACGGTGGAACAGACAGAGAAGGTGAGCATGGTGAGCCCCACAAGTAGGGTGGTGCTGGGCTGGTGATATCTGAGCTGAGACATAAAGTCAAGTCGGCCCCAAAGTCAGCGGTGGCAGATGGCATGGGGGAGGGGAACAGGAGGAGCATCCCAAACAGAATGTTTCCCTACAAATCCCCTCCTGCTTCTTCCAAGGCCTGGCCCGCTCCTGTGGTGCTGGGCTGAGAGTGGGAGGACCCTCTCCCCTTCCTCCTTCCCCCTTCCCCCCAGCACAGTCCTCGCCTCTATTTAACTAACACTCCCTCCCTCCCCCCATATCAGAGTGGGTTTTAGCCCCTGTCTTTTAGAAAACTTCTACAGAGAAGAGACTGGTCTTAGTCATCTCCGCATCTCCTTAAGTATCCAGTGTAGTGCTCAGCACGTGGTTAATGCTTAAACATTACATATATATTTTAAAAAGCATTGCTTAATTCTTTTTTTTTTTTTGAAATAAACTCTACCCCCAGGGCGCCTGGGTGGCTCAGTCATTAAGCGTCTGCCTTCGGCTCAGGTCACGATCCCAGGGTCCTAGGATCTAGCCCTGTATCGGGCTCCCTGCTCCGCGGGAAGCCTGCTTCTCCCTCTCCCACTCCCCCTGCTTGTGTTCCCTCTCTCACTGTGTCTCTCTCTGTCAAATAAATAAAATCTTAAAAAAAGAAAGAAAGAAAGAAAGAAAGAAAGAAAGAAACTCTACCCCCAATGAGATCAAGAGTCACATGCTCTACCGACTGAGCCAGCCAGGCGCTCCCCAAAATATATTTTTTGCTCTGAAATTTTCTCAGGCCTGAGGACCACTATCACTGGTAGTAAATTCTCAAGGGGGCCACTGATGGGGTTAAGGCATAGAGGTAAAAAGGGAAAGGAAAAGTAGAGAAAAATAAGGCTGAAGGGGAGGGCTGGGGGTGGGTAGGGAGAAAACAAGAAAACAAAGATCAAGTCTACACACAGTGGGGAGGGAGACAGTTCCAAGCAAAGTCTAACCAGAGTTCTCTTTGCCGTGAAACCTTGCCATTGGATTCTCGTCCAGCCTGGGAGAACCCCCTCTTCTCCCTCCACTTCAGGGCGCTCCCACTGGGAGCTGATTTCGGGACATACTCAATCAGTTACAGGCATCGCCGGGGCATTTTTGGAGTAGCGGGGAGAAGCTGAAAGAAAGAAGTGGGGGGAAAAGCCCTGTCGACCCAACCATTTCCCCATCTTACGGGGTGAGCCTAGACAGAATTTAAATGTCCTTCCCTTGAGAGTCTGAAGGAGGGAAGCTGGTGGCTGTGTCACACTTCTGAACTGGGTATGAAACTCACCAGCTCCGCGTGCTTTCGCGTGGCCAAACTAATTTTGTTTCGCAGCTGGATAAATAAAGGCAGAAAAAAGCTGGCTTTACACATTTTTGAATTAGCACCAAGTCTTCCAAACTCCGCCTCTTTCAGGAAATGTTCCTGAATGCAGTGGGAGGTGGTAATTTCCCTCCTCTCCCTCCTCACCACAACATTGCAAGGCTCAGAGAGCTGCACGTACCCCTACATTTGTCAGCCTGACTCTTCCTTCCCCAACATCTCTGGATCCTTAGCTGAATTTTTTGTCTATGTCAATAGGATCCTAAGAGATAATGGGAGAGAACTGTAAAATTGATGGAAGTCCTGGAGAGGAGTGATGGTCTCTGAGGGTGTCAGTGTCGGTCCATGACTGAAAAGTCCTAAAAAAATAAAAATAAAAAATAAAAGAACAAAGCCTTTTGGTGTGGTTCCTGAGTTCATTTTAAGTGAAAAAAAAATTCCAGCCAGTTATCATAAAATTTACAAGAGAGGAAACAAAACTTCTGGCTTAAAATTCAGAGAAATACATATCCTATAATGTAGGATATGTCAAGCCCCCCAGAATCCACCCAGAATCTTACATGTTATCCACAAGGTAGATTTTCAATCAAGTTACATCTTTTCCAAAGGGCACTTAGGAAAGAAGTGATCAGTTCTGTCCTCTTTCTCCAATACATATTCCGCAGCAATTTTCACAACCCAGAAAAAGTATGTGTATCAAAGACCAATAAAATTGTTTTAAGTTAAAAAATATTAGTGGAGGGCGCCTGGATGGTTCAGTCAGTTAAGATCTGACTCTTGATTTCGGCTCAGGTCATGATCTCAGAGTTGCAAGATTGAGAACCACGTTGGGTTCTGTGCTAAGGTGTGGAGTCTGCTTGAAGATTCTCTCTCTCCCTCTCCCGCTACCCCTCTCCCTCCATCTCTAAATAAATAAATTAATTTTAAAAAAATCTTTAAAAAATATATTAGTGGAGGAGGAAAGAAGTAGACTCAGTGTAGATTCCAGTGAAGAAAAGCATATGAAGCTATTTCTGAGGTGTGTTTGGGACAGGTCATGAAATGTGTTAGATCCATAGTATGCCCCAGGCAGGTAACTGCAATAAAGTCATGTCTTGTCATGTCCTCTCTGGGAAATACAGGGTGTTTTGTGAAGATTACAGCTAGGGCTGAAAGATGTTTCCATGAACTTTCCTCATAGTCTAGAGGCCACAAACACCTTGTTCAAAGGCTTTTTCATGGGTTTTCTCTGGACCTGGAATACCCTCTGATTATAGGTATTATTGTTGGGGATGAAACTTCTTTGCCCAGAATAATAGTCTTGGTGTAAAGATATTTCTAACCATCACGCCACTGGTTGTCTTTGGTGAATTTTAGGGTCTTGATAGGTACTGGGGTTAGCAAATACTGTCAGATTCAGTATCCAGCTAGCCTGTGTTTTATTTTCAAAGGTAACTGCTCCTTTAACATTTCAAGCCCCACAAATGTAATAACTACAGAGTCCTTCAACAAGAATTCAAAGTCTACTTTGATCAACTGTTTTTTTCTTTGCCTCTATCCACCACAGACAAGTGAAAGGTATGAATAGCTTTTATTTTTAAAGATACTGAAAGTGAGGCCCAAAAGGGGTAAGTCATAAGGGTTTTCTCAGGAGGATCAAGCTTGGAGTTGAGGGAGATTGAAAGGCGAGAACTCAGAAATCCCCAAGTTTTATTCCCTCATGTCATACATGCTGCAGTTTGCTTCACATCTATTCCTATCTGGGACCGCCGATGCTTCCTCTGACTTAAAGCTATCTCTTCTTTACTTCTAGTGCTGCAAGACATTGCCTGGAAGACAGGACGGGCAATCAGATGGTTCTATGCTTGCTCAGTCAGAGTCCATGAAATATTTCTTTAGGAAAAAGGGATATTAACTTGGGGTAATGAAGAGGCAGCGAAATAGAAGAGAGGGAAGGGGAAGTTCCTTCGAGAAATCATCATAACCAGGTGTTATTGGGAAAGGAAATGTCATTAAATTAGGGGAATAGGGGTGGCAGGGCTGGGGTAACTAAAATGGTTGAAAAACACAATGGAGGGCAGTCCAGGCAGAAAAACAGACATGAAACCACTTAAATAAAATCTGTAAATTTTATTTGAGATAACCCTGAGTAGCCAAGGCTAGGACTGGAAATCTATCTGGAAATCTATCCAGTGGGAAAGTGACCAAACAAGATAACAAAAAAGCAACATAACCACCACGGAGTTTGCAAAAACAACCATCTGTTGTGTAAGGAACCGTGGAGAGAGATTCTGTACTTACAGAATCTTGCGTGGGAAAACCAGGCACATTAATAAACTTTTTCCCCCAGTTCACCAATCTGAAATCTGACTTTTCTTCTAGTTTCTCTGCTGTCAACATGTACTGTTAAAAAAAAAAAAAGTCCATTTAAAAACAGACAGACAAGGGGCACCGGAGTGGCTTAGTTGTTGGGCATCTGCCTTCAGCTCGGGTCGTGGTCCTGGGGTCAAAGCCCCGCATCTCGGGCTCCCTGCTTGGCGTGGGGGCCTGCTTCTCCCTCTCCCACTCCCACTGCTTGTGTTCCCTCTCTCGTTGTGTCTCTCTCTGTCAAATAAATAAATAAAATCTTAAAAAAAAAAAAAGACAGACAGACTTGCTATGACTAATTTAAGAACTCCCAAAGTAGGCTCTTTTCCAAAAATACATTGCAATTGACAAGACTGTCAACTCCATCTGAAGGAATTGTGATACCACTTGCAGACCCTGAGGCTGAATCAGAGGTTCTCTGCTAGTTTGGGCAGAGCAGGTTAGTCTGTTGAAGAGTTCCACAACGCTGAACTGTTCTTGGTCTAAGGCTTAAAATGAAATGTTTCTATAAACAAATGTTTCCAAGAGTGTATCTTAAACAGCCTACCTTAATAATTCTTATTTTTTTCCTCCCCTTTCTAAAATGGAAACTGTTGCGAGGAAACATTTTATATCAGAGGCCAAAAGTGCTAGTGTTTTTCAGTTATTGCACGTTTCCTCTTAATGAAAATATGTTTACATCCTCTTGTAAAATTATTTTTAAAAAGGTAACATCTTTCGGTAGTGTTGTTTTTACAGGAATACCTCTGTGTTATAATTACTGTCTTAGGGTGGAGGAGGTTGGAAATAAAGTGAAGAGCTAATTCTCTTCCAAAAGCCTACCAGGGTTAATAGGATCACACTTTACTCGGTGAGTTCAATTAATTTTACCTTGAATTCCGCTGTGCGGGTGAGGTGGAGGCAAAAATAAATGACATCACCATTTACTGGGTGTCTACTGTGTGCCAGGAAATGCACTAAGCACATTAGTCTTTATCTCATTCGATCTTTCCAGCAATGCTGCACATTATCATCTTCATTCTACACAAGGAACAGAGGTTCAGAGAGGTTAAGCAACTCCGCAGGTCTTAGAGGTAGTAATGGCCACCTAAAGGTAACACACACTGGCCTTCTGGTTTCTTGTTAAATAGAATATGCCATCTATTTCTTTGGGGTTTTGTTCAGCACTCCAGCTTACTGACTGCGCGTCTCTTCTGCTGCTAACTTAGTCAAGTAGTCTTTAGTACCAAGTGTGATTGGTTCCTTAAGAATTCTCATTAGGGCGCCTGGGTGGCTCAGTCGGTTAAGCGACTGCCTTGGCTCAGGTCATGATCCTGGAGTCCCGGGATCGAGTCCCGCATCGGGCTCCCTGCTCGGCGGGGAGTCCGCTTCTCCCTCTGACCCTCCTCCCGCTCATGCTCTCTGTCTCTCATTCTCTCTCTCTCAAATAAATAAATAAAATCTTTAGGGCGCCTGGGTGGCTCAGTCGGTTAAGCGACTGCCTTCGGCTCAGGTCATGATCCTGGAGTCCCGGGATCGAGTCCCGCATCGGGCTCCCTGCTCGGCGGGGATTCTGCTTCTCCCTCTGACCCTCCCCCCTCTCATGTGCTCTCTCTCATTCTCTCTCTCAAATAAATAAATAAAATCTTTAATAAAAAAAAGAATTCTCATTAATGAGAACCTATGTGCTAGAAACTCTACTCGGTGACTTGCGCACCTGATCTGCTTTAATCATCACAATTCTAAGAGACTGGGTTCTCTCCGTTTCAGATGATGAACGTTTTGGGAAGTAAAGAAAGTGACTAGGGTCTCCAAGATAGTGAGGGGTAAAGCCACGACTGGATTCCAGGTCCGACTCCATTTGTCAGTCGCCGGGCCAGTGAGCCACAGCGCTGATTTAATATCCATCGGGGGTGTTCGTTGTGTCCTGGGAGCCGGTACTTCGGTGAGCAAGCTGCGGCAGCACCAACTCCTCCGTCCACTCAGCCGGGAACAATGCAGGACAAGTGGCCTAGCAGAGAGAAGCCCTCACGCTTCAGCTCAGCAACAAGAGAGGTGGTCCCCTGGACCGCCGCCCAGCGAGCGCCACCCCCTCTCCCGGACGCGGGAGATGCGGAGAGGTCCCCAGCCGTCCGAGACCCCCGCACACAGATGGCAGCTTTGGTTCTGCGGACTCGGTCGGACGCTTCAGCAAAAGCCGTTGGCAGCCACTCAGTGGTCCGGCGGAGAGCGGCGAGTGCGGAACTCCAAGGGGCACCCGCCCTGAGCGCAAGCCTGCCCCCCGAGACCCCCCGAAAGCTGGGCTTGGGCGGCCGCCGCTCACCGCCCGACACCCACAGCGGCTCCGCCAATTCCCGCCCCCGGAAGTGACGCGTGGCGGCAACGGCGTCTGGGAGGGGCCCCGACGTAGCCGGGGGGTTTGAGAGTGGCGGCGGCCGCGGAGCGACTGGCAGGCCGGGCCCCGGCGAGGAACGCCCCGAGCGCGCGCCCGGCGGCTAGCGGCCCCACGACCCGCGCCGCGGCCGCCGCCGCCGCCGCGTGCGGGGGCGGGGAGGGCGGGGCGCGAGAAGCCGCGGCGGGCGCGGCGGCGGCGGGCGATGCGGGCGGCTGCGGGCACCCGGCGGGCTCGGCTCGGCCGCCGCCGCCTTCTTCGGCTCCGCCGCGGGGGTCGCAGCGGCTGCCGCGCCGTCCTCGAGCTCCCAGCGTGAGGAGGCGGCGGGCAGAGAGAAGCATCACGCTCCAGGCGGAGACCCAGAGGGAACCCCGCGGGCGGCCTCGGTGAGCGGCGCGCCCCGTCCACCCCGCGCCTCGTTCGGGCTCTCGCGGCCGCCGCCCCCCGCCGCGGGGAGCGGGGGGAGCAGGGGCCGGGGAAGGGGGAGGAGGCGGCACAACAGGAAGTGAGCGTGGCGGCGGGGGCGGGCGCGCGCTCCCCTGGGACCCGCCCCCGGCCCGCCCTGCCCTGGCCGCGGCCCCCGCCCCGCGGCGCGCAGGTGGACGGCGGAGCGCTCGGTCCCCCGCTTCGCCCCTCAGGTCCCTGGGGCACAGGGTGGCAGTGGCTCTTTGGCTTGGAGGCGGGGGGCGAATTCTGACTCTTTGTGGTGACAGGAAGTTGGGAAATGAAAGTACAGTAATTCAGAGCTTACCGAGGCCGCGTGAGGTTGCGGCTCTTCCCCGGACTTTGATCTGCTCTGGGGCACACGGTCACCGAAGTTTCTTCCTCTCCCCGAGCTCGCTGTTCATCCGGTGTCAATTTTCATTTCTTTTTCTACTTCTGTCCCGCGAGCCCTTTCCCCCCCTTGACTTTGCGTTTAATGTACAGCTGCCGCGAGGCTGGTCGCCTCTTGGTTCCTGGGAGGATCAATTGGAAACATCTTTTGGGGGCGGAATATTAATTAACTGGCCTTGGCAGGAAATAAGGGGTATTGTTGGCTGACGGAAGTAGTCAAAAAATACACAGTTGGCTTTCTCCCAGGCTGTGGAAGTTTAGGGCATTTGAAGTTGAGGGCATTCACATGAAGACTCCGGAGTCTCTTCCTCATCACAACAGTGGATCAGGTCCTCCCTTCCCTTTTGCCGGCTCCCAGCCACCACCCCACTGCGCGGAAAACTTGGTGCTTTAATATTTAGGACTGTTAGTGGTGTTTCCATTAAAATGTTGTATGATTCCGCCCACCTTCCCCCACCTCCCCGTCAGGAACTCCCTTCTCTTTGATTTTACTTAAACGTTAAAACTGCGAATGTGAAATCCATTACATTCTTAGGGAAATGCTTTCAAGTTTTACTGCAATGTAATTATACTTTTAATATATGTATATATTTTTTAAGATTTTATTTATTTATTTGACAGAGAGAGACAGGGAGAGAGGGAATACAAGCAGGGGGAGTGGGAGAGGGAGAAGCAGGCTTCCCGCGGAGCAGGGAGCCTGATGCAGAGCTTGATCTCGGGACCCTGGGATCATGACCTGACCCGAAGGCAGGCACTTAACGACTGAGCCACCCAAGCGCCCCAACTTTTCATATGTTCTTAATATAGGGTACTGTACTGTGTTAAGAGATTCCTGGTTACTTTTTGTAAAGAATGGTGATTTTAGTTCAAAACTAGTCTTGATACATAATTGTTTTTGTTTTTTTTTAAAGATTTTATTTATTTATTTGAGAGAGAGAATGAGGCAGAGAGAGAGCATGAGAGGGGGGAGGGTCAGAGGAAGAAGCAGACTGCCCGCTGAGTAGGGAGCCCAAGGCGGGACTCAATCCTGGTGATCCAGGATCATGACCTGAGGCGAAGGCAGCCGCCCAACCCAACTGAGCCACCCAGGGGCCCCTCCTTTTGTTTTATTTAAGCAGCACGCTGAATTTGGAGACCGTTAGTATTTGGGTCTTAGCTGCAGTTTCTGAAAAATAGTTGGGCTATGGGTCACCACAGCAACTGGACTGTGTGTATTATAAACATGTTTAGGGTGGAAAAAGTTTCATTTACTAGAGAGTTCCTTTCCCTAATAGGTTATTTCAACATGCTTTCTTTCAGTTTACCTCTTGGATTGACCTATTTTTGAGGTGTTAAGGTAGAATCAGTTACGTTTTCAACATTTAACTCCTCAGTCACGTTCTTTCATTTGCAACAGTTAAGTATTTCTCTCCCTCATTATACTTCTGAAAAGCTAATTTTAGAAAACTTGAGTTTTTCCATGAAGGAAAGTAAAGGTTTTTATTGATAAGTAGCTAGAATAAAAGTATTTGTATTTTTCAACTTGTCATTTCACCTTTTTAATAACTGTCTTCTGGAAGTTTTTTTCTTTAGAGCTCTTTTATGGCTGAGGAAATAATTGAATTTCGTGTTGATAGCCACTTTTAGGAACTGAAATGAAGAGGTTCAACTTGACTGTATACCCAGAGGTTCACCAGCTTTTCAATTAGAGTATGACCTGATTCCAGAATTGAATGAATAAAATACTCCTTTATTTTATTTATTTATTTATTTTAAAGATTTTATTTATTTATTTGACAGAGAGAGACACAGCGAGAGAGGGAACACAAGCAGGGGGAGTGGGAGAGGGAGAAGCAGGCCTCCCGTGGAGCAGGGAGCTCGATGTGGGGCAGGGAGCTTGATGTGGGGCTCGATCCCAGGACCCTGGGATCATGACCTGAGCTGAAGGCAGACGCTTAACGACTGAGCCACCCAGGCGCCCCTAAAATACTCCTTTAAAGTACCCACTGAAGATGTCCATTTTATATCCATGTTAGTTTTTTGCAAAAGAACATTCTTTTCCAGGGCTTCATTCCAAAACCACGATGCCCTTTGATTCTAAACAACCTTCTATCCCAGAGGCACTGAGAAGTACTAAAAAAGCATCAGCATTTTCCCCAACAGTTGGGTTCTGCCCTGAAGTAGCAGCGGCTCACCAGCATTTGACTCAGTCCGTGCGCTCCCCTAATAACCAGGAGGGAAGGTAGAAGTTAAAAGGTGAAACCTGAACCCCTATGGGTGCACACCCACACTTTGGGGACCCTCCCCTTTGCCCAGGATGGCACTGTGTGTTCACTGTGGAGATGGTGATGCTTATTTCTGTCTTTGCATCCATACCTTAGCCATTATAAACCCGTGGGGCTCAAGCATTATCTACATGATAGGTAGTAAGACTCTAGGATTTAGTTTGGGAATTTTCCCAAAAACAAATGGAATTACAGGCACCAAATTCGTAGTCATTTTGAGATTTCAGTTCTCTGTCCTTCATCTTCTCCCCTCCCTCTCTCTGTCCCCTACCTCCCGTTTCCCCTCTTTCCCCTCCCCCTGGTATTCTCCCTCTCCCTCTCCCTCTCTCTCTCTCACACACACAGACACTCACACCCCGACCCCTATAAGCATTTTTTTTTTTTTCAAGTAGGCTCCATGCCCAGCATGGAGCCCAGTGTGGGGCTTGAACTCAGGACTCTGAGATCAAGACCTGAGCTGAGATCAAGAGTGTAGACACTTAACTGATAAGCCACCAGGAGCCCCCCTAGGCATTCTTGATATGAAGATGATGTCTGGAAGTATGGAGACAGTTCTTCAGTTAAGCTAAAATTTACTAGGGAGTAGTTTTAACAGGTGTAGACTAAAAAAAAAAAAAAAAAAATCATTTAGATGGGAAACATGTAATTAAAAGTAGCCATGAACAGACATCATTAGAAGAAAGGGTCTCTGGTAAATTGAGAAAAATGGTATTCCTCCCCCCCCCCACCCCATACTTGATGGATCATAATATAAAATCACTTTTTTTTATTTAAAAGATTTTATTTATTTATTTGACAGAGAAAGAGACAGCGAGAGAGGGAACACAAGCAGGGGGAGTGGGAGAGGGAGAAGCAGGCCTCCCACTGAGCAGGGAGCCCGACGTGGGGCTCGATCCCAGGACCCTGGGATCATGACCTGAGCCGAAGGCAGATGCTTAACGACTGAGCCACCCAGGCGCCCCTAAAATCATTCTTTTTTAAGTAAGCCCTGTGCTCAACCTGGGGCTTGAACTCAGAATCCCAAGATCAAAAGTCACATGCTCTACTGACTGAGCCAGCCAGGTAACCCCTAAAACTACTCTTTTAACTCAGCTTAGGTGAGGCTGTGGGAAAGGTTAGTGGGTAGGGTTACTTAGCATCAAAGTCGCACTTCATATTTGTTAGGCCATTATCACTTAGTATCTTATTGTAATACTTGTTATAACCTACTGGTGATGTGAATGCAGTTATCCACCTAGGGAATGGTTCTGATGAACAGAGTTTGTGACTGTGATGAGAGAAACTTGGATTCATGGGCTCAGCTTCTCCATTAACTGTGATTGGGGACATCTCCTGCTTCCTGTTCTTTTTTATTTTCCCATCTCTACTTTTGGATGACAGTATCTGTAACCAGCTTCGAAGCAACGACTAAGGATTATTGGAGGACATTTTGAGTGTCTTGGAAAAGTTCTAGAAACCCAGCTATCTTCTGCTGCAGTTTCTCATCTGCCTTTTTTGGGAGCAGACATAGTTGACCCTTAAAGGATCCCATTCTTTGTGAGTTACACGTTGTTAGAATTAGGCTTCTAAGGCCTACGGTTTTGTAATATTTGTAGTGTTAGTTTGTTTTTAGCGTCTTTATTGAGATAAAATTCATCTACTTAAGTTGTACAATATGGTGGTTTTAGTATATTCAAAGATTTGTGTAACTACCACCACAATCCTAAGTTTAGAATATTTACATCACCCCATTAGCAGTAACTCCCCATTCGTCTGTCCACCCAGCCCCTAGCAACCACTGATCCACTTTCTGTGTTGAATGCATTTGTCTATTCTGGACATTTCATATAAATGGAAATACAATATGTGGTCTTTTGTGGCTGGCATCTTTCACTTAACGTAACATTTTCAAGGTTTGTCCATGTTGTAGCATGTACTAGTACTTTAGTCCTTTTTCTGGCTAAATAATACTCCACCGTGTAGTTATACCACATTTTGCCTGTCCATTCATCAGTTGATGGACATTTGGTTGTTTCTACTTTTTGGGTATTGTTATGGAATAATGTTGCTGTAAACACTCCTGTACACGTGTCTGCGTGGACATGTATTTTCAGTTCTTTTGGGTATGTACCTAGGAGTGGAATTGCTGGGTCATATGGTAACTCTGTTTAGCATTTTGAGGAACTATCACACTGGTTTCCAAAGTGGCTATACCATTTTCCATTCCTACCAGCAATGCATGAGGGATTCACTTTCTTTACATCCTAGCCAACACTTCTTACGGTCTTTTTGATTACAGCCATCCTAATAGGTGTGAAGTGGTATCTCATGTGGTTTTGATTTTCAGTTCCCTAATAACTAATGTTGAGTACCTTTTCATGAGCTTATTGTCAGTTTGTCTATCTTCTTTGAAGATATGTCTTTGCAAATCTTTTGCCTAGTTTCTGGTTTTTTTTTAATTATAAGAATTCTTTTTTTTTTTTTTTTTTTAAGATTTTTAAGTAATCTCTACACCCATTGTGGGGCTTGAACTCACAACCCTGAGATCAAGAGTTGCATGCTCCACTGACTGAGCCAGCCAGGCGCCCCTAATTATGAGAATTTTGGGGGCACCTGCGTAGCTCAATCGGTTGAGTGTCCGACTCTTGATATCAGCTCAGGTCATTTTCTCAGGGTCCTGGGATTGAGCCCTGTATGGGGCTCCACATTCAGTGGGGAGTCTGCTTGAGGATTTTTCTTTTTTCTTTTTTTTTTAAGATTTTATTTATTTATTTGACAGAGACACTGCAAGAGAGGGAACACAAGCAGAGGGAGTGGGAGAGGGAGAAGCAGACTTCCTGCTGAGCAGGAACCCGGATTTGGGGCTAGATCCCAGGACTCTGGGATCATGACCTGAGCTGAAGGCAGACGCTTAATGACTGAGCCACCCAGGCACCCCGAGGATTTTTCTTCCTCTCCCCCGGCTTGTGTGCCTTCTCTCTTTCTCAAATAAATAAATAAATCTATTTTTTTAAAAAAGATTTTGTTTATTTGAGAGAGAGCACAAGGGGGTAGGGGGGAGCAGCAGAGTCAGAGGGAGAAGCAGGCTCCCCACCAATCAGGGAGTCCAACTTGGGGCTTGATCCCAGGATCCTGAGATCACGACCTGAGCCGAAGGTAGACACCCAACCAATTGAGCCACCCAGGCACCCTAAATAAATAAATCTTTTTTAAAAATTCCTTTAGGAACAAAGAATTCTCTGGCCCAAAATGTCAGTAGAGCCAAAATTGAGAAACTCTGGCCTGAACAGGGAGATCCTAAAACCTGAGATATTGAATGATTTTTCATTTCATGTCTTGATAATCAGATAAAGGCCACTAATCAAATAAAGGAGGATCTATAGGGGCGCCTGGCTGGCTCAGTCAGTAGAGCATGCGACTCTTGATCTCAGTGTCATAAGTTCAAGCCCCACGTTGGGCATGGAGCCTTCTTTAAAAAAAAAAAAAAAAAGGAGTAACCCTGTGGGCAGAGTGGTGACAGAACTTGTAAATTAAATCAGGGAGCATTTTCTGAATTTTCAGTGCTGCCAATTTAAATGTAAATTAATTTATGAGAACAGAAACGATTTGGAGGAGAAATGCCAATGGAGCAAAAGTAGATTTATGCCCTACATCTTCGGGCCACCGTGAGACACACACATACTCCTGGCAAATAAACCAAGTTGCTTGATTTAAATGGTGGTCTCAGAGGATAGGACAAGGAGGTTTTCAGATAAAACTCAGGAACAGCGGTGCTCTGGTGACCTACAGTCCTCAGACTGCTCCTATGACTTACGGAACTCGCTTTCTCTCCCAGCAAGGCTTTTCTTAAGCAATGTGGCTTGCTCAAGAGCAGATTGCCTGGGTTTAAATGTCAGCTCCATCATTTAGTTGCTTGGCCTCAGACAAGTGACTTAACTCTTTTCTGAATACGTTTTTTCAAATGTAAAATGAGGCTGCAACAGTATCTGTTTTGTAGGATTGTTGTGGGAGTGAAATGAAGTAATACATTTGGAGCATGGTGCCTGGCATATGGTGTCCTGTACGTGTTGGCTGTTAATATTATTATATGTCTTATCTGTACGCCTCTTTCAGCTCATTGCTATGGACAGTGCTATCACCCTGTGGCAGTTCCTCCTCCAGCTCCTACAGGAGCCTCAGAACAAGCACATGATCAGCTGGACCTCTAATGATGGGGAGTTCAAGCTCTTGCAGGCAGAAGAGGTGGCTCGTCTCTGGGGGATTCGTAAGAACAAGCCTAATATGAATTACGACAAACTCAGCCGAGCCCTCAGATACTATTATGTAAAGGTAATACACATCCACCTCAAAACAAGAGTTGTTTCTTCTGTTGAGGTTATAAGGTACTAATGTCCTTTTTTATTTGAGGTATAATTGACATAAAACATTATATTAGTTTTAGGTGTACAACATAATGAATTGATATTTGTGTACATTGCAAAATGACCACTGTCCTGGTTTATTTTCATCCAATTTATTTCATAACTTCAGCAGTTTGGAATTAGGATGAAACATGTAAATGTCCCAGCTCTATTTCTGCAGTCCCACTGCTCACGCATATGTTGTTCCTAATTGCAGTTGTCTGTAAAGAAAAAGTGAGTATAGGGTTGGAATAAGGAAAAGAAAATTTGAGATTCTTGAGGACAAAATAAAACATATATATCATAATTTAAAAGTTGTCACATATATGCTTTTATTTTTAGCTTTATTTTTTAATTTAACCCAGAGAACACAAGTTAATACTTTAAAGAATAGCTGTTAATACACAGATTTGATTTCTTAGTTAAAATTTATTTTTTGCTTAATTTCATATTATTTTGGATACATTCTTGGGCTCTGAGGTGAAATGAATGGCTCAAATGGATAGAATTAGAATGAGAGGCTGAGATCTTAATTTCTTTCACTTTTAAGTGGTTGGTCTTACCAGTTCCCCCCAAGGTGGGTGTGAGGTAAGAAAGAACTGGAACTTCGGAAAGAAGTAGAAGGCCCAGCAGAAGTAATGTTCTCTTCCTTTGTGCTTACTCAGGATGCGAATGGCTGGTACCTTTGGAATTGTTTGAGACCACAGTTCAGTGATCTTTGACTTAATACAAATAATTTGGTTGAGGGTGTTAGGCAATTGAAAACCTCTCTTTTACGTAACATGTCATTTCAGTTGTTCATAAGACATTTAAATATGCTCAGCTCATGTTCCATAGCGCTAGGACCTGGGTTTGGTATGGCTAGATAAATGAAGGTGATTTTGAGGCTCTCAAGTAAACTACTTGCCAAATAGAGACCCTTATGAAGTCAGCTTCTTCCTGAGCTGTGAGAGGTACATTTGCAAGAAAATATAAGCATGCTTATTTTATTTATCTACAGAATATCATTAAAAAAGTGAATGGTCAGAAGTTTGTGTACAAGTTTGTGTCTTACCCAGAGATTCTGAAAATGGACCCACTGACCGTGGGCAGGACTGAGGGAGACTGTGACGCTGTGAGCTGCAGTGAAGTCGGCGGCAGCTGCAGGGACCCTGAGAGTGGGGGCAGGGAGAAGCCCCCGCAGCCCGGGGCCCGGGCCTCCAGCCGCAACGACTACATACACTCCGGCTTGTATTCTTCCTTTACTCTCAACTCTTTGAACTCCTCCAGTAAGAAGCTCTTCAAACCTATAAAGATTGAGAGTCCAGCTGAGAAGCTGGCAGAGAAGAAGCCGCCTCAGGAGCCAACACCGTCTGTCATCAAATTCGTAACAACACCTTCCAAAAAGCTGCCAGTTGAACCTGTTGCCGCCGCCCTGTCAGGCGGCCCAAGCATTTCTCCATCTCCGGAAGAAGCGCTCCAGGTGTTGGAGACTTTGGCTTCCCCCAGACTGCCTTCCCTGGAAGCCCCGGCCTCTGCAGCCGGCGGCACCCCCGCCTTTGCCACGCCCCCCATCTCCGCCTCCCCTTCTGTGCAGGAGCCCCCCAGGACCCCTTCACCGCCGCTGAGTCCCAACCCCGACATTGACACCGACATCGAGTCCGTGGCCTCGCAGCCCATGGAACTTCCCGAGAACTTGTCACTGGAACCTAAAGACCAGGATTCAGCTTTGCTGGGAAAGGACAAAACAAGTAATTCCTCAAGATCCAAGAAACCCAAAGGCTTAGAGCTGGCGCCCATCCTTGTGATCACGGGCAGTGACCCGAGCCCCCTGGGAATATTGAGCCCGTCCCTCCCCACAGCTTCTCTTACACCAGCACTTTTCTCACAGGTAACCGCCTCTTGCTTTCTGGAGCCACCGATGTTTGCACTGACCCCCCCTTTTAAAACAAATCCAGAATCGACCACCGCCCGTTCTCATGCTGCTACTTAAGTCTGTCTTAAAAAGGTGGGCTGTGACCCCATGAAAGTAACCCAGTTCCGCACCTAATCGGAACTACTGCAGGCGAGGTTTGGAGGAGCGTTCTAAAAGAACTCATTGTCTCTGCAAGCCAAGAAATATTTGTCAACTTCCTCCTCAAACTCTTCTCGCTTGCTCTCTTTTTTGGGGGGGGGGGTCGTCTTATAAAACTCATTGGTATCTTATACAAAAATACCGATAACGTCAAAAGCTAGAAAACAAATCCTGAGAACCTTAAGAAAACCAACTGGTGTGATGTTGAGAAACAAGTTTGTACAGTTAACATTAGCTATTTCTTAACTTGCTCATCTCCTATAACATTTATTTATTTATTTAAGAGAGGGGGTGGAGAGGGAGAGAGAGAAAATCTTTTTTTGTTTTTAAGATTTTATTTCTTTGACAGAGAGAGACACAGCGAGAGAGGGAACACAAGCAGGGGGAGTGGGAGAGGGGGAAGCAGGCTTCCCGCAGAGCAGGGAGCCTGATGCGGGGCTCGATCCCAGGATCCTGGGATCATGACCTGAGCCGAAATCAAGAGTCCAACTCTTAACTGAGCTACCTAGGCACCTCCCCTGTAACATTTAAATAGGTGAATCCAGACCTCCCATTACTAAGGAGAACTGTGTTTGTGACTTTAGTTACCCGTTATTTCTCTGCACTTGACCAGATTGGTTTCTCTATTTGGGAAAGACCCTACAAAACACAGGTTAGAAAATATTTTGCCCTTTATCTTTCTTAGGTTGTAAAAATAATTTCTGAGCTTTTCCTCATGGTAAAATTTCAGACATACTTAGTGGAGAAGAGGACAATATTTGGGTTCAGGGTTGGGGCACCTGGGTGGCTCAGTCGGTTAAGTGTCTGCCTTCCGCTCAGGTCATGTTCCCGGGGTCCTGGGATCGAGCCCTGCGTCAGGCTCCCTGCTCGGCGGGAAGCCAGCTTCTCTCTCTCCCTCAGCGCCCCTTCGCAACCCCCCCTTGTGTGTATGCTCTGTCTCTCTCAGATAAATAAATTAAAATATTTGGGTTCACGGCTATTGGTGTATTATTATAAGGTTGAAACATAATCCTGGTGAGTCACTTAGTGACCATCTTTGTTCTGCATGTTGCAGACGCCCATCTTACTGACGCCGAGCCCCTTGCTCTCCAGCATCCACTTCTGGAGTACTCTCAGCCCTGTTGCTCCTCTGAGTCCAGCCAGACTGCAAGGTGCTAACACACTCTTCCAGGTGAGTCACCTCCAAGCCTGTCTCTTGCAGTTGGGGCCTGGCACATGAAGAAAGAGAAAGGCCGTGTCTTCACTCTTCAGTCTCCTCATTATAAAACTTCTGTTTAATAAATACGCTCTACGAGGGTTGATTGGCCAGCCGGCAAACGACTCCGACAGATACAGCCACGCTTCCTTTTCATTCTTTATTGTTACATACATTTCAGTTAGACCCGTTAGTGTTCAGTACTGTAGTAGATTTTGAACCCACCCAGTTTCTTTGTCATTTTAAATGCTAGAAATCCTCTTTTTTTTTTTTCTTGGAAAAGAAAATACACACGTGTGAAAATTTGCGGGAGAGTCTGCACATAGGTCTCCTCTTTTACCGAGGATTTTTAAAAAAGAAAACTTTTGAGAATGGTCTATCAAATACTCCCATTTCTCACTCACTTAGAATTGATACTTATCAATATTTTAAATATATGTTTAAAAAAATGGGTATTGTAGTATCCCTTAACTGAGATCATAGGAAAGTCTCACAGCGTTTTTTTTTTTTTTAAGATTTTATTTATTTATTTGAGAGAGAGAGAATGAGAGAGAGAGAGAGCACATGAGAGGGGGGAGGGTCAGAGGGAGAAGCAGGCTCCCCGCTGAGCAGGGAGCCCGATGCGGGACTCGATCCCGGGACTCCAGGATCATGACCTGAGCCGAAGGCAGTTGCTTAACCAACTGAGCCACCCAGGCGCCCGGTCTCACAGCTTTTAACCATTATTTTTCCCCAAGCATCTAGACTTTATAAGTTACAGAGTTTATTTTGGTTGATTCATTCACTTATTTAGGGGTAACTCACTGGGAGATTTCTTATATTTTACAATTTAGTTTTTCATTTGTTCTTTTGGAAATGAAATGGAAAAGAAAATGAAAAAATGAAAAAAAAATTTTTTTTTTTAAGATTTATTTATTTATTTGACAGAGAGAGACACAGCGAGAGAGGGAACACAAGCAGGGGGAGTTGGGAGAGGGAGAAGCAGGCCTCCCGTGGAGCAGGGAGCCCGATGCGGGGCTCGATCCCAGGACCCTGGGACCATGACCTGAGCCAAAGGCAGACACTTAATGACTGAGTCACCCAGGCGCCCTGACAAATCTTTCTACTTCTGCATTTTTTTTTGCAAAAAGTTCTAAGTTACCGAATGGAAAGAGTGTTGAGAATGTTTCATATTTTATTTTTACATTTTTCTTTGCCTCTCACAGATAATTGAGTTGTAGAGAGATCTGAGACCTTAAAGGCACAGTGCTCGTGCAATTTCAGCGTGGACTCTCCCTATAGAACTGGTCTTCGAATACATGATGGGGAGCTCTGTTCTAGGATGAGCACCCTGTAACTATTTGCACCAGTTATAGAGTTCATAGATGGGCATCTCTTTCTGGACCTCTTTTTGACTGTGATTTGCTTTGTAATTGGATTATATTCTATAGTGTATGAACTTTCTAAAACCTTCGTGTGAAGTTAAACATAAACCTGTATACCTTAGGCTATGAGGGAAGGTAGGCCAGAGAGTGTTAATATTTAACATGTAGGACAAGCAGTTTTTTTCTTTAAAGTTTTTCCTGTGACATCATATTCTTCCACGATAAATGGTTCCCACCTTCGTCCCGTGAGTCACTGCAGGCAGCTCTCACATTCTGCCTCAGGGACTGTAGTGGGGACAGAAAGTGAAAGTTGGGGTTGAGTAATAGGATGATAATGTGTTTTATTTTCTTTCTCAGTTTCCTTCTGTACTGAACAGTCATGGACCGTTCACTGTGTCTGGCCTGGATGGACCACCCACCACCCCTGGCCCATTTTCCCCAGATCTACAGAAAATATAACCTATGCACTTGTGGAATGAGAGAACCAAGGAATAAAGAAACAGAGTCGTTCAACATGATTACATTTGAAGTGAGCAGTTAATAGTTCTACAATGCTAATAATAGACTATTGTGATTTTTGCCATTCCCCATTGAAATGCCTTTTTAAGATTCCCTTTGAATATGACTCAAGTTGGACTGTATATGAAAATGCCTTAATTGGAGTCCAAACTCCACCTCCCTCTTCCTTCCTTCACTCCTTCCTTCCTTCCTTCCTTCCTTCCTTTCTAAATATTTTGAGCTTTGTGTTAAAGAAATTTTTGGTGGGGTTTAGCAGCTAGCTATGCTTTGCAAGAGCAGTTAAGAACAAAGTTACTCCTGCCTTATTGGGACCCTTTGGCCAGGAAAACAGTGATGCTTTGAGTGTATTATTTGGAGAAATGTGAACTGCAGTTGGCCGTATCTTCAGGACTAAGTGTGTTCTGTGGAATAACTAAAAGTGAGCTGTGTACAAGCAGTGAAGGAAAAGGAATCCTTCCTGTTCACACAAAGTAAGATTGGAGCAGTATTATCAGAGAGATTCTATTTGGCTGTAAAGGGGAACGTAGGTAGGCAACTCCACAGAAAGACATCTTCCTTACCTTTATCACATGGGTTTCTTAGCCATAAGTGTGATCTTGTTTGAACCTGTGAACAGAGCATGGAGCCTAGTCTGTTTCAACATAGGAAGATATTTTAAACTTGGGGTTTAAGATAGTGTTTGCAGCAACCAGTGAGAATAGGGGACCCCATCTCCAGCACGGAAGTGCCGTCAACTCTCTGGGTGGTATGATTATACCCCCGTGGTACACAGCCTGGTAAGTGATGGTTTTTAGGATGAAGCTGGGTTTTGGAATCTTGAGGCATCTCTGAATGAAACGTTCAACTGAATGACTTGAAACAACATGTGGGGCTGTCCCAGTTAGAAGAGACTTTTTCTTTCCTGTTCATTTTACCCTATTTTCCACTGCATATTTACCTTCTTTTAAATTTAAGGTTGTTAGGGGTTGTGATAGTTTTAAAGATGTTATTAGGAAGATGAAAAGCAAAGCGAAGCCTCCAAATCTCAGGTGAGGTAAAGATGTGCTTATTTCTTTGACAGAAAAATTTTTTTAAATTAGAGAGCCGCAGAATTTGTTTGGAAATGCTCACACACAGGGATTGGATTGTTCACATCAGTAGTGAGAAATGTAGGCCTTCATCTCTACGTTAGCACATTTATAAAACGTTACCATATGGTAATCAGTGCCAGGTGCAGACTGAGCTGTGGAGCCTCCAGACTGATACCAACATCACAGTGGACTCTTCTGAAGAACTTGGCTTTGAAAGTCTAGGATTAGATTATATGCCACCACCACAACACTGCCCATTAACCTCATCTTTTAACTCTAGAAACAGTTCTATAATTGAGTCCCATAAACTAAAGGGAAAGAGGGAGTAAGCATTGGAGGGCTCAGAATGACACTGAGACAAACCAGCGTCTTCCAGATGTAGAATACTCACTTTAAATGTTTCTGTACAGTGTAGAGAAGCTGTAGTGTGAGACGTCCATGCTAGGTTAGTAGGAGTGGAGGGACAGTATTCAGGGAGCTGTCTTTATATTTGTAGTGTTGAAGACCTGTTCGTGATTCATTTGTGGTCACCAGCTGAAAGATCTGTTCTTGGGGTGTTCTGGAGTGATGGGGAACAGACGGTGGGACTTGTCTCCCACACTGAGTCATTTACTTGGCATGCTTGTTTGAAATCAGACCTCTCAGGAGCACTTTGGAATAGTTATTAGGTTAATGAATATTTTGTACTTTAAATGTAAGTATTGATGGCTTGATTTAACTAGATATTTTAAATTTTGAAAGCACAAAAGTATTTTATCTCTTTGAAGTAAGGGAGAAAAGCCATTGGTTGTTTTCATAGACAATATCTTTGAAGATTACCTATCTCAGCACAGGGGTGCCTGGGAACCAAGGGCACCATTAAAACTCAGTCACAGCACCTTCCTAGGAACCAGTTTTCGTGAGTCCTCTGTCTGTAACCCTACCCCGGAAGCCTCCAAGAGGTGTGGGCCTCAGGAGATTGATGATCTGCTTTCTCTTTGAGATCAACTGATGTGGAGAAGTGTGTGTGTGTGTGTGTATTTCCTTTTTTAAATGAAAGTTTACAACCTTAGCTCAAGTGTATGAGGCAGACCGTTCTGTTTGTAAACTACCTCCTTCCTGGAAAAGTCTCAGCTTCATGTTTTTTGAACATCCAGAGTTCTTAGCATCAAAAGGTGACCTACCACTTAAGCTCGGTATTCACCGGGGAGCCTCTGTTTGGTGTCTGTAGCTGGTATCCATCACGAGTCATTTTGCCGGGATGATGGCTGGTGGGCCAAAGTCGCCCAAGTTAAGGGAAGGGAGCGGGTTGGATGAGTTTTTGAGGTATCTGTCATTATCTTAGCTTTTCATCTGCCCTGGCCCATATCTACTCATCTGTATGCTGGGGAATGTTTAAAACAACCAGGCTCTCAGAAGGGGAAAAAAAGCCCTTAAATCGTAGCGTTTGCTGATTCCCGTGATGCAAGCGACTCCCCCTGGGGCTCGTTTGAGGCCACTGCCTTCGAGTTGAGGGTGGGTGGGCACAGCGCTGCTCTCGTGGCCGGCCGTCGCCACGCCACTCCAGGCCTGGGTGGGCTTCCACATAATTTCCAAAGTCATTCTCTTCTTGTTCCTACGCTGGTTTGTTAAGATACAAAATTAAAATCACATGTCTAACTTCAGTAATTTTTTTTTTAATGGTTTGTCAATGCTTTTGTGATGTAATATTCCTCATGGTGTATTTTGTGTGTTCTAACAAAGGTGAAGACTTCCATTGATTTTTAAAAATACATACTTAAGGGAATAATCCAGAAATCCTCAAAAAGTCAGTGTAAGCTTCTTAGAACTAAAACATAGGTTTAATTTTTCCACATTTTGATGGCTAAAATAGGAGTATAAATTTTTTCTTCAGATTTTGACAGGAAAAAGTAAGCCCATGAGCCCATATATATATATACACACGCGCGTACATATATATGGTGAAAGGGTACTGGATTTTTTTAACTGGAAGAATTCCTTGACCTTTTACATACTGTATTAGAGATCCAAAAAGGCAGGTCTGTTGAATCTCTTTACCTGGCACAATTTCTAGTTTTCTCCATACTGTGCGTCACTCAGGCTTGGAGGGGAAAGGAAGTCAGAGGCTTGGGATGCTGCGGCCGTCAGAGCAGCCTCTGGGTAGTAACACGGCAGGCCCGTTCTAGCAGGCGTTGTGTGAGGTCTGGCCCAGTAACCTTGTCTTATCCTGATCTCAGAATATTTGTTAGGATGGTGAAGTTCTAAAGGCAGTTTTGTAGGTTTCTAGGGAACGTAAGCCCCTGGACGCACCCCCTGACACTTCAGGAAAGCGGCCTCCAGCCTTTCCGAGCACACACCTTGCTCAGTAAAAGTTTTTGAACACCAGTTTCCTCTTGCAAGATCATACATGTGTAGTTGTCAACCGCTGTGTGAAAGTCACATGTACATTATAAGACAACACAAAAATCGGAATTAAGGATGGTGTAAAAAGGAAATCTTGACTGGAAGTTCCACTATTTTCTTCTTGCCCCCAGGAGATTGTCTTGTGCACCTTCTGGCAGCACGTGCTCTCTGCCTTAAAGACCACTGACTCAGGATATTGTTTACAGTCTGATCTTGAAAACGAGAGGTGGATGCTTTTGTTGTGATCCATGCAAAAATCCTTTACATGTTTGACCTGATTATCATGTCAAATCTCTAGAAGTTCAGTTTTGTTTTTTTTTTTTAAAGATTTTATTTATTTATTAGAGAGAGACAGAGTGAGAGGCAACACAAGCAGGGGGAGTGGGAGAGGGAGAAGCAGGCTTCCCGCTGAGCAGGGAGCCCGATGCGGGGCTCGATCCCAGGACCCCGGGATCATGACCTGAGCCGAAGGCAGACGCCCAACGACTGAGCCACCCAGGCGCCCCTCTAGAAGTTCAGTTTGGAAATCTTCAGGAAAGGTTGTCTTCAACTTCCTGAAGTGTTATATTAATTCTTTTTCATACATGACCCATTACCGAGTGTTTTCTAGAGCTTCACGCATAGTATTTTTGACAGCCTGTTGTGTCTTTTCTCTCCAAATTAGGTGTGACTCTGTAATTGACTTTTATTTTACTAGTCTGCTTACAAACTTCTTTTGGCCTTATTAGTGTTATGTTTTACCAACAAATTCTGAATTATTTTAAGTTGCTTTATGCAAAACTATATAACATCCTCCATTTTCTTGCTGCATTCATGAGTTTTGATTTTTTATTTGTTGGAACATTTCAGCATCTGAAGAAATACTTTCCTTGATGGGCCAGTGCTAGTTATCACTTCCCTAACTTGTATATATTTTAGTTATCCATGCCAGAAATGTAGAATTGTGCTCAGGCGCCGCTCTTAGGCGTATAGACGAGTCTGGAGAGGAGTGTGTGTGTCTTTGTGCAGAAACCTGGGGCTCCGAGTGAATCACCAAACCAATGGGGAAGTTAAAAAGACTACTCACCGTGTTATCTGAGGGAGGGACAGAACATGTTAGTTTTAAATGGAGCTGAGGAGTTAATTGTTCCCCCCATAGGGAAGTGGAGGTCAACATTAATTTTCTTTCTTTAGCAGGTACCCTGACCGGAGAAGGGTTCTATGGAAAACATTTTTATGAATTATCTTCTTGGTTTTGGGTCAACAAATAAATGTTATTTTTAATGCAGGAATTACACAAAACAAGGTGCCCTGTTGTTCCTCTTAGGTCATCAGAATTCTGCTTACTGGAGTTTGAAGTTTTAATCTTAGAATCTAGAATTCTTGTGGGTGGTAGTGTATGAAGCAAGAAAAGAAGGCGGTTTGATTTCATTTCTCGTACTTGGTGGAACCTGTTAGCACAAAAGTCATGTTTTGACCTGTAAACAGAGCAGTCTGAAAGGTGAGTTGTTGATGTGGTTTAAATGTTCCATTTGAAGGTGCCAGTTTCTTCAGGCTTTTCCGAAAAAAAAAAAAAAAAAAAAATTGCGGTAGATTGACAGCCTGCCAGAAAATGGCAGCTGCCGGGATGCTGCCATTCATCGTGAGAGCGGGAGGCCCAGAGTGGCTTGTGTGAGAGGGGAGGCGCGTTGGCTTTCCGGCTTGCTGCAGAAAACCAAGATGTTCAAGCTGTTGTTAAGGTCGTTTTAAATGAACCCCCTAACAAAACTCAGGAGGGATACAGTCAAACACAGTAAGGCTCTTGAACTCTAGTTTTTTTAGTTATAATACACATCAGAAAGTTTTGTGAGATTTAAAATTTTATTTTTAAAGATGTAATTGGAAGACTAGAGCATTTCCTTCCAAGTCATTCTGGTGTATCGGCTGAGTACCTGTGTACGTGTGGATATGCTGATGTGCTGAGTGTGTGCGTGCGCGTGCGTGGAAATAAATCTTTCAGAGGGAACATAGAGTTTTCATCCTCTAGGATGGCTCCTAGGCTATTTTATGCGAAAATTTAAAAGAAGATTGGCCGCACTTTGCAGTTGCTACTTTTAAAAAACAAATGCCTTGCACATATATTTTTAAATCCCTAGAATTCATCGACCTTTAATTGCTTGCCACCATTTTAGAGCTAGAAGGCTGCCATGTGCTGAACAAAGCCGCGTTGACCCGCTCTCCTGCGCATGCATCGCTGCCCTTTCCTAACATTTCTACACTTCTGCTTTTGTGTAGAATCCTCATTTTGGTGGGGTCTAAATTTCTCAGAGAGGGTGTTTATACGAAGTAGTATTTCTAAAGTACAGATTTGACCGTGAATTGATGAAATGGTGGGGGAGTTCTGGCACCGTAGCCTAGTTTATCCTTCTAAACTGTACCGAAGAGCATTAGCAGAAACCTCAGAGTACCTTGGGCTGAATGTTCTTCTCAGCTTTGCCTTGTTTCCCATCTCATAAGGGCCCATTCTGACTCTTGTCCCTCCAAGGATTATGAGCTGTGCTAGGACAAGCCTGGGACCTTCAGGACAAGGGTGGGCGCGCCCTGTGGCCAAGCCAGAGTTCTAGCCAGTAGAATCATTCGAGTATGCCTAGAATAGAGTTCAGAGGTGGGAATGCCATGTACTGGTATTAAATCACTTGGCACTTTTGGGGGCGCCATTATTAGCACTGTTTTGTTATTAATAACTGGAAGCACTTAATGATTATTTTGTTTAATTTCGACCTAAGGATATTGAGGGTCAGAGAAGTAATGTTTATTTCTCGTTTATGTTTTCTGGAATTAAGACTCTTTGGAGAAGAGACAAATGGATTACCTAATGAGCCATTCTTTCAGGCTCTGTAAGGTATGCTTTTTTGGCTAGGATATTTTAAAATCATTTACAAGCTTTTAGTATTGTGCTTTGTAGAAATGTATGACTTTTTAACTGATTTGCAATTGATGGAATACACTCAGCTTTGTAAACTATCCACTTTTCTGTTTCTTTCCTGTTTACTCGTTGTTGCTTATTGTCTATTAGACAAGGGACACGGTCCCTTCTAAGACATTTCATATTTTCTGTTTTTGAGGGCAGTATTACCAAGGCCTTTATATGTACATTACATTCAGTGCTTATGTGAGAAGTAGCAATGTCTTACGACCTTCCCTGTTCACGATTAGTGAAACTAACTAATATGCATATATGTAAAGATAGAAATTAATGCAATTAAGTTTTTTGATCACTCGCGGCCTATTTATTCAGTCCGGCCATTTGATTTTCCTAATCACAGTCATATCGGTTTCTGCACTTTTGCCTTCATGTAGTTTCACTGACCTCTGTGGGTAGGGAAGATTAAATATGAAACACTCAGTCCAGTCATTCTGCTACTGGTAGCTTTGGTTTGAGGTGAATACAATTTTTGACTAAAATTAGTTTCTTAGAATTATACCCTTCATTGGCCAGATAATTAAATTGGCTTAAAAAAAAATGTATATTTTTGCATATTGACAGTAATTTTTTATGAGCCTTACTGGATCTTCAGGTGTGGCTATCACATGAAAGTTGAATGTTATTAAATAGTAAACATTTGATTTTCATCCGCCCTGTGTCTGATGCAGAAGAAAAGCATTTGTCTGTTGTGGCATTAACACTGGAGAGAAGTATTCTTTTTTACGTCCCCGTCTTAGTTCGGGATATGCGGTAATAAGAACTTGTCAGGGTGCTTCCCTCCAGCCTAGATCAATTTTCCCCCTTGTTTGTTGAAATCGATCTCTCACAATATCTAGTTTCCACCACTTCTGTGTAATGCTGGCGCGCACTTACCCGAAGGAATGAATGACGGGTAATGCGTCACTATAACTTGGCTTAAAGTCAGTGTAATTTACATTAGGGAGACCTTCAAAGTATTAAAATTGCTTTTTTCTTCTTTTTCCTAACACTGCAATTGACATGATGGTAACCACTACCATTTATTAAAATCATACTGATTGTTGGTGCAGCGGGAGAGAAGCTGCCATGGCTTCTAGCTGAGCAGTCTGGCCTAGCCTGTTGGGAGGCAAAGGGGTGGTGTTTTAAGGTCGATTAGGATTGACTGTAGCCAGAGTTTCAAACTCTGTTTGAATGTGGCAAAGAACCTTCACACAGAGCGCAGGTAGGTGAGGACGACGATGCGCTAGCACTTTGGGGGCTTTATGATATGCTGCTTTTAAAAGAGAGAAGTGTAGCTGATCCTCAGTGCATCTCCAGACATAGCAAGGGGTTGCTCTGATAACCAATCCGGTGACCGTTTTTTCTGTCACTTCAAGTTGTATGCAAAACTTTTGTTAAATTCTGTAATGGTCTTTTTAGAAAGAGGGTATGTTAAAAACAACTATTTTTATGCAGGAACTGACAGAGGAATTTGCTTTGTATAATGGCAAGCTAGCTTTAAGAAAGCACTATAGCAAATTTACTGAAGTCCAAAACTATGTGGACATGTTAATAGATCTATGTGCAACTAGATATGGACAACAATTGTATTTTTTTAAATAAATATTTTTAACAAAATGACTTTCTGAGTTGATTATTCCTCTCACATCCATTGAGCTGGTCTGTGTGGATTCTGTGTTCATCCATGCTAAATAGATAAGTGTAAGTTAAAAGTTCAGTTTCCCAGTGGTTATCATTAAAACCCGCCCTTCAACTATTTGATGCGTATCTACATTAAAATATTTAAAGCCTGAGTTGGGATATAGGTGGTGGAAAGGGGAGACTGTAAAATGATCACTAATGTAAAAAGGAATTAAGAGAACTGCACGGGCTAGAAAAATTATTCACCATTTAAAATCTTTTTTTTTTTACTTGTGAATTTCCCTTTTTTTTTTTTTTTTAAAAAGATGTTATTTATTTGAGAGAGAGAGGAGAGAGTGCCCACAAGCAGGGGAGTGGAAGACAGAGGGAGAGGGAGAAGCAGGCTTCCCGCCGAGCAGGGAGCCCGATGTGGAGCTCAGTCCCAGGATTCTGGGATCATGACCTGAGCCAAAGGCAGACGCTCAAGCGACTCAGCCACCCTGGCGCCCCATGAATTTCACTTTTTAATTTTTTTTTTTTAAAGATTTTATTTATTTGACCAGAGAGAGAGACACAGCGAGAGGGAGGGAACACAAGCAGGGGGAGTGGGAGAGGGAGAAGCAGGCTTCCTGCGGAGCAGGGAGCTCGATACGGGGATCGATCCCAGGATGCTGGAAACATGACCTGAGCCGAAGGTAGACGCTTAACGACTGAGCCACCCAGGCGCCCCTCACTTTTTAATTTTAAAAAAATTAATCAGACTCATTCTAGCCCTTGCGAGAAGCATGTTTTGCTTATTTCTGCTCTAGACATTGTCTCCTCGTGTAGTCTTTAGCATAAGAAACCGGAGACTTGAGTTTATGAAGTAAATGAAATGAGGCCCTTTCAGAACTGAGTTGATACCATATCCATGGGGGAAAGCGGGAGGCACACTTTACATCACAGAGGTCTGCCTCCTATCTCCAGGTGTGGATGACAAGATGGAGTCACAGAGGATTCTTTGGGGGGAAGCAGTGAAGGTGGGGGTAGGCTGTGTTCAGGCGGTTGGGTAGGAACCACTTCTGATGAGTGCTGGATCCTCCTAAGCCACTGTGGTCAAAATATTCCCTAAAACAGGAGTCCCATGAGGTCGAATAAGTTCGGGAAATGGGGGCACCACCTCTTGGAGATGCAAAATACATATTAGGATATGAAAAGCTCTAAGAAATCCTTCAGTAAAAAAGCTTGTTTGATCCACCATTTTCTAAGCTTTCTGTGGACACATCCTCCTGAGAAGCATAAGGTCCATTTTGCAATCACTTTGAGTTTTTTTAGATGCCCCTAATGACAAAATACTAGCCTAACATTGGGTAATTTCCCAGGGCTTGTGTTAGAAGGTAGGAGAGACTCTAACGGCTGGAAGCTTTCATACCGATCGTCACTGGAAAGCACAGCACTTACTGTGATATGCCCTGTAACTGGAGTCCATGAAGGTGACTTCCTTTGGGATAACCTTCTGAGGACGGCGTGTCATGAAAACTGAAACCGGAAAGATCATTTCTACCGGATGGAAAGCCCTGGTGTCAAGGCGGTTGCTGGAGCATCACTTTGATGTTAGGATTCCCACGCACTTTGAATACATCGTCGTCATCATTGCCAGAAACCCTGCTCTCATCGAGGCCACCGTCCACGTTGCCCAGTCCAGCAGTTGATGCTCAGCCCTCATGGGAACCCCTGGTGGCATTTGTTATTTCCTCCTCCTCCTTGAGATACTCTTCACGATGCCTTCTAGGAAACCACAGTCCCTCCTGAACTTCTCTTTTCCTGGCTTCTCTCACTTGCTCTGCTGGATCAGATTCTTTCTTCAAACCTCTAGGTGTTGAAGAACCCCAGGGCTCAACCTTCCAGCCTCTCAACGTTCTCTCTCTCGGAGGTCTTCTTCAGTCCCAGGACTTCAAGCGCTGTATGTATGTGACCACGAAATTTGTATCTTTGGGCTTGACTTTGAAGCTCTCAGCTTTGAAACTTACCAGCCTTCTTGATATCCAAGATAGCATCAAAAAATGAGCATGTCCAAAACAGAACTCTTGCGTGCCGCCCCCTTCATCTTCCAGTGGCCAATGGCCTTGTCATAGGGCCAGTAACTCAAGTCACATGCACTAGGGTCATCCTAGATTCTCGTCTTCCTCACACCCACGCCCCATCCATCAGCAAATCCTGACTTTCGAAATATGACTTGAACCCAATCACATTCACTACTTCTGGTGCTGCCAACATCGTCCAAGCCATCATCCTGTCTTACATAGTCAAGGCAGTCATGCCCTTGCTGGTGTCCCGGTCTCACTCCTATCCCACCGTTTCTCCTCCACACAACAACCAGAGCATTACTCTTTTTTTTTTAAGATTTTTTATTTGGGAGAGAATGAGCAAGAGCACAGGAGAGGGGTTAGGGTCAGAGGGAGAAGCAGGCTCCCTGCCGAGCAGGGAGCCCGATGCGGGACTCGATCCCGGGACTCCAGGATCATGACCTGAGCCGAAGGCAGTCGTTTAACCGACTGAGCCACCCAGGCGCCCCAGAGCATTACTCTTAAGAGTGTAAATGAGGGGCGCCTGGGTGGCTCAGTCGGTTAAGCGACTGCCTTCGGCTCAGGTCATGATCTCAGGGTCCTGGGATCGAGCCCCACGGGGAGCCCACTTCTCCCTCTGCCTGCCGCTCTTTAAAAAAAAAAAACTTTAAATAAATAAAGTGTAAATGAGACCATGTGCCCTGCCTGCTCGCAACTCCCAAGGAGCTCACATAACCACAGGATCCGGACTCCTGCGGCGGCTTGTAGGATCCGGCCCCCGGCTGCCACTCCCACCTATTTCCTGCCTCTGTCGCCACCTTGCCCACTGCACTTAAGCCTGGCTGGCCTGTCTACTGCTCCTCAGGGACGACATGCCCATGCTGGCCGACACCCCTGTGCTCGCCCTGTCCCCCGCCCCACAGGCTTGTTCCCCGGTACTCGGAGTCCCTGCTTCTGCAGTGTCTAGGTTCCGGCACAAAGGGCACCTCCTTAGGAAGGCCTTCCAGAGCATCTCTGGTCAGTCTGTCTTCCCACTCCCTCCCCCCCTGCTTTATCTTCCTCTGTGGCACTCCGTTATCCTTCATCCGGCGGCCTGTTCTTGCTGCCCATCTGTCTTCCACCTCAGTGTAATCCGGGAGGCAGGGGCTTCTAGCTCACGCTCTGCTCTATTTCTGCACCTAATCAGTGCCTTGAACACAGCAGGTACTCCCATCATTCCTTTTAAAACGAATAAAGGAATCCTCTGAAAGACCTCTAGGTCATTCTGTTTTCCTTTAGTGAATCTGGGGTATGTATGGATTAGATTCCCGCCTCCAAGTAGCAGAGGGGCATCTGGGAACAGGATGATCCTGCCGCACTCTGAAATGTAAAAACTCTTAAAAGAGGGAGGATCAGGTAAAAAGCCCTACTTGCTCTGTAACTGATTTTGAAGTGTGGTATAAAAACCCGTCTGCCTGCCCTTATTCTGATTACGTTTAAGAGGGAACAGTGGTTCTCAGTCTTGAGAGTTTTGTTCTAAAATATCAGCTATGTGAACCTGGAGCTTGAGAGAGACCGCTTTTTTTTTTTTTTTTAAGATTTTATTTATTTATTTGACAGAGAGAGAGATAGCGAGAGCAGGAACATAAGCAGGGGGAGTGGGAGGGAGAAGCAGGGGGAGTGGGAGGGAGAAGCAGGCTTCCCGCCGAGCAGAGAGCCCGATGCAGGGCTCGATCCCAGGACCCTGGGATCATGACCTGAGCCGAAGGCAAATGCTTAACAACTAAGCCACCCAGGCGCCCCAAGAGAGACCAATCTTTGGTCATTTGTTTCTGAGCTTCATATAAAAGAATCCGTTGTCCATAATGGATAACACGCTTATTAAATTTAAAATATTTTATTTCAGGAAAGATACACTTAGATTCGTTTCAATCTTGTTTTCTATATTCTTAAATTAATCACGACACCTTAGGTAAAGCCAATGATTCTTCTTTCTAAATTTGTATAAAAAGGAAGGTTTTTTGTTTTTGTTTTTTTAAAACCACAAGAAAAATACAACTGCTTTCTTTTTTGTCCAGGTCAGTCACTCCCTCCAGCAGTGAGATTGCACATTTAAGTCTGACAGCCATCAAATACTTGTGAGTATTTACAGATCCAGTTAAAACGACACCCCTAAGACCGTCAGCTTTCAAAAAGAATTTGGATCTGTTTGACTTACAATAAATAGGTACCAAACATATGAACAATTTCGAAGCTGCTAATGAGGAGGTTTTAAAAATAAAAATTGCTAACATTGATTACGCTGTTTCTCTGTCAGGCATATAATCGTTACTTCAAACAAAGTCACTTCATTCTTTCAGAAGTCCTTTGAGGTAGGGTACGTGCTTTTAGAAATGTCACTTAGATTAAAAAAAAAAAAAAAAAAAGAAGCCAGGCCGGAAGAGCATCCGTGATCTCTCTGCCCAGGGCCACACACGGCTAGAGGGGGAGGCCAGCGCTCCCACCAAGCTCGCGCCCGCCGGGGTCCCATCAGCACACAGGGTGCCGGCAGACGGGACCAACGCTCAGATGTGGGAGACCCCTGTCCGTGTGGGGCACACCGCTTATACCCGTTGCTGAGAATGTGGATCCACTCTCCCTGTTCATCATACCTGTACGTTCGTACCTACACAGAGAATCTGCAGGTAAACGAATGTACAGTCACGGTGATAGCCGTTTCACTACTTATGGACGCCTCAGTGCTGTTAACGCTTTCCAAGCGGCCGGCTGGGGATTCCGTCTGTGTTACTAGAGGATTCGCTCTGGGCCGGCAGTATGCCGCACCGTTTGGATCGCTCGGCAGTCCCAGCTTTTTGTTAAAGGAAACAACTTGACATGGTATAAAGAGCTCTTTTTCCTCTATAAAAGATGGAAAGTTTAAATTAGATATTTTGGAGAAATTCTTAGTGCTGTTTCTACACCTTTTGTAACCGCAGTCAATGTCAGTCAAGAAAAACGGAATCTTCATCCCATTCTCCCAGAAACTTCTGGCCAGTTAGCATTGGTTATCAGCAGTGGTATGCAGGTGGATGTTTAACAATGGGCTCTGGGGGCGGGGGCAGGGGGAGAACAAAAGCCAGGAGGATAGCCTTTGCCGGTTTCTGTGGGGTGAATGCTCCCAGGTGGCTGATCTCCAGCCACCAAACACATTATCGGGGAAAGTGCTGTTGGAAAGAGATGCTCAGGAGCGCACCTTTCCACTCTACAGATACAATACACATAAAAAACCTCAAGGAAGTGATGAGTTTTGAGTGGTTATGACCTTTGTTTTTAATGTAATTAATTGTAAGTTTCTATAATTCCATTTTGAATGATGGCTGTGTTTAACAACCAGCTCTCGAAATGAAATTTTAACCATCGGCTTTTATAAGCGAGTCTGAGCTAGCCTAGCACACCAGTGAATTAGTGTCCCAAAGGTAGCAAGATGCAACCTTTCCTTTTCATGTTTTAGACGTTAAATGAACTACCGCTGGCAACAACTGGAATTTGAGGGACTTTGGACTCTCAAAAAGTAAAAAGCACATACATCCTTTGAGCATGCCAGGGAATAACTTGGGGTTTGTTTTTGGCCAATTTAAAATATATCTACATCTAGCCATGATCATTGAACTTTACAATTTCAACTTATTCTTCCAAACTCCAACTAAACGTGATCTTCAAACCCAGGTAGGGTGTGGTCCATGCAAGAGGTGGCCAATGGAGTGAAGCGTACGGCTGTCTTCTTCCTTCCCTTCTGGGTGTCCTGGACAGCTCTAACCAAAGATCCAAACCAGGGAAGAGGAAGGGAACTTGAATATCCATCCAGTAAACTTCTAATGATTTGCCCCGGGAGGATCCAGGTTCCCAGAAGTCAATTTAATCTCATCTACCCAACCAAGGATTAGCGGAGAAGATCCGAGCCAAGGCGTGGAGAGATGGGCCTCCACTGCCTCCCCTGATTGTCTCGAACACTTGGGTCTGTGCTGGAGCCCAAGAGCCTGGCGGTCTTCGCCGGCCCCCTTCACCCAGCTTTACCTCTGGTAGCACTCTGAGCTTTCCATTCCTAGGGCTTTGTCCTGGGTAGGAACTACGAAAGAAAAAACAGGTAGCGTGTTTTAGCAGCTCTGACCTGCAGCAATTATTCCTTCTGAGAGTTTACCAGGCTTTTGTTTCTCTGCCATTTTATGGCCCCGCAGGGAGCCAAGTCGAAAGTCAGACTTACTAGTTCTGGCAAACTAGTTGCCAGTTTGTTCTGACTAGTGTCTAGGGCTTGGGGAATAGAGGTTTCTTTTTGTCTCCCAGGAATAGGGAACTCAGTAGGTGTTACTCATTGCATATTCAGCAAACATTTCTCAAACCTAAATGAAGGCTCCGTGCTGAGTGCTACACTAGGTACCTACCACTTCGGGGAGCAAGGATATAGTCAGTGCAGACTGGGGTGGGGTAGGGGGCATTGTTCTTCTGGGCCTTTAAACTGAGTGGCCGCCTGAGAAAGAGAGGACTGCAGGTACCCGTTCCTTCCATTTTTTTGGTGATTTTTTTTTTTTTTTCTTTTATGGAAAGGATGAGGGCTCCGCCTGCACACCTTCTCTTAAGAACTGGCTCCATGCACAGCTGATCCGCTTGCTAGGACTTTGAGATCTCTGGGCAGAAAGGGAGGCAGGGAGGCTCAGGGGTATGAAAATAGCTTTGGGACTCCCCCTGCCTGGGGTCTCCAGGAATGAGACTATTCTTAGGAGGCATCTCTGCCCTGAAGGAGCTTTCCTTTGCCACTTGGCCTGAAGGACCTCTTTTTGAAAAAGAAATCTGGACTAGAGTCAAAATCCTAAACTGCAAAGAGATGGCCAATTAGGCTTCTGGGCGGCGTTCCAGCCAAGGAGGCAGACTCTGCCTTTCAGGGCCCCACACGGGCTGGAAAGAGATTCTTGGCCCGTGGTCCCATGGCATGGTGGGACGCAGGAAGCCAAGTTCACAATCCATGCCCCTCTCCTAATGGAGAAACCATGAGTCAGCCTATCCCATTCCCTCCTGCCCTAAGAGTCCAGCACAGACAATCGCATGGCAAAGCAGGAAGAGGGGAAAAGGAAGCCGTAGAAAAATAAACATTTCCTTGCATTATACTTGGAACAGAATAGCATTTGTGGTGTGCTAAGATCTATAGTATCTCCCCCCGCCCCCAGCTCTGTTTTCCTCCTCTTGTGTAGACACAGATTCTTTTCTTACCTGATGAGAGTCCAGGGTGCATCCTGTGGAAAAACAGGAGCAAGATATAGAAGGTGAAAGCCAAGCAACCAAAGATCACGCCACAGACCAGGAAACTATAGCTGCCCTGAGCCTGGAATATCTGCCAAAGGGGAAAACAGACACAGGCCATCAAAACCTCACATGAAGGTGTGTGTTGCAGGAAGCAGGTTTCTCTGACCCCTGGCAGGTTTCTCGGTCGGGTTGTGGCCCATCACACCGATAGGCAGGACCCTGGGTAGGAGAGACGTCGTGGCCTCGCTTCCAGGTTATGTTTCTGGAGGAGGCAGAACTCCTCCTCTGAGACAGGGGGCTGGACCCCATGACCCCAGCAGTCCCTGCTAGCTCTTGTCTGGAACCTTCTGAAAATCTCCATATCTTCCTCAAAACACTGAGCATACTGTTTCTATACCCACAAGGCGTAACCAGAACTTTGCAAAGGATTTTATATATATTATTTTATCATGGAAAATGAAAGTATAGGCCAAGGTGGCTTATGGAACCCCCATGGACCCATCACCTGACTTTAACAATTAGCACCAACTTCCTCTGTACCCCTCCCGCCCCCCCACTCCTTCCCTGCACTAGATCACACAGAAGCAAACCCCAGATATCACGTCATTTCGATGCAGCCCTTCCCCCTCAGGGCAGGGCACCAGAAGAGGGAAGGAGGGTTGTGATTAGGGGCATGCCGGAGATTGAGAGACCTAGGTTTGAATGTCCTGTCACTTATTAGAAGTAGGACTGACTGAGGGCAAGTTGCTAATTTATCTGACTTTCAATATCCCCCTTTGTAAAAAGGGGATTGACAATATATGCCTTAGAGTCAATAAAAAGCAGATGTATTTTTTTTTCCTGGTGAACAGATGAGACATGGGTCTCTCTGAAGAGAAGTGGGACGGCTGGCCCTTGATTGGGGCAGGACTTGGGCAGGACGGCTGGGCCCCGTGGAGGGTGGCCAAAGGCTAGGAGAGGCGGGGTGGGGATGGGAGGTTGAGAAGGGGTGGGAAATGAACTCCGGACTCCGCTCAATCCCATCCCAGGCTCTGGGAGCTAACGGACATTCCCACGGGGCCCTGCTGGCCCTGTTCCCAGACAGGCCTTGTGTTTGTATTGGACTGCACCATACATCCCTTCACATCTCCAAGTCCCCACATTCAGAAGCTCAGCTTTCAAAGCTGACTCAGAAGCAGAAACAGGTAACAGACCAAGGGGGCCCTGCTCCTGGGCGGGATCCTCAGGGAAGGGAGAGTGTGGGTTCAGAAGGTGGCTGGCTGCATCTTCCCGCCTGCTCGGAGGGGTGCTCCCCAAGTGCTGGCCCCTTCCCCTAGAGTTTCCCCACATACCGAACCAACCAGCATCTGGAGGACCATCTCGCCAATTCCTGCCCCCGTCACCAGCACCGTGGTCGCACAGCCTAACCCAAAGAGAAGGATTTGGGTTAGTAGATGCAAGTTAAGGAGACAGAAGTCAGCTGGTATCACCCCAGTTATTTCTGGGAAGACTCTGGAAAAGGCTATGACGGCCTAAGAGGGCTACTTCGAATTCCTTAGATTTCTCAGGCTCTAGTCCTTAACTTTGCTTTGGGAATGTTTAGGTTCTGCTGTCACTATGTTTGCACTGTTCTAGAACCTTCAAGTACTCAGGCTTGTCTTCAGAGTGGATTCCAAGTTGCTCAGGCTGGCATTAGGAAGGATCCTTCCCAATCTGACTGCCACCTGCCTTTCCAGAAAGCTTTCCTGACCTGCTCCAGGACTGACCCGGTGCTTCACTGCCCCGCTGCCCCTCTGCTCACTCCGGCATCGCGGCACAGACCTTCCCAGTCAGCCTCGGGTCCCGGGCCCGGCGGTGTCAGCTACTGGCCGTGTGACCTTAGGCCCCTTCTCCCCCTTCTCTAGGCCTCGGTTTCCTTCTGTAAAATGGACACGAACACCTTCTCCACAGGGTTACCCCGTGGGAAGTCCAATGCAGTACAGGGAAGTGCTTAGCCTCATGCAGGTGCACAGGGAACCCTCGAAACCCCACCAGCTGTCTGCCTCACCCCTTCAACGCTGCCTTCAGGATAAAGTCCCCAGGCTTTCCTGGGGTTTGCAGGGCCCTTTATAACCCTTCCCTGCAGAGAGCTCAGACGCCTCTCACCCCTGCTCACAATCTACCCTCCATGCCCTCCAGCCGGGAGAAAGCACCCCGCTTCCTGCCCCTGCACACTTCTGCTCAAGCCAGGTTCTGACGCCTGCGTTCACTGCCTCCTGAGCGTGCCTCCCCTCTCCTCTGCATCTGCCAAGCTCTTGTTCATCTTCTAAGTTCCTTTAGACCTCCTCCAGTAATCGCCCCCAGGCTCTAAACCTGCATTAAGTTGCTCTTTGCCAGTTTCCGTTGGCCCCTCCGCCTTTCTCCAGGTCCCCCACTTCTGTCTGCAGGGCAGCCTTCTCTGCGGGGCTACACGCCCACCAGACAGGACTGGGCCTTGAATTTTAGCTCAGTGGCCAACATATGGTAGGTGCTTAGTGTTTTTTGAATAAAGCAGAGATCAGGGGCACCTGGGTGGCTCAGTAGCTAAGCGTCTGCCTTCGGCTCGGGTCATGATCCCAGGGTCCTGGGATCGAGCCCTGCATCAGGCTCGCTGCTCCGCGGGAAGCCTGCTTCTCCCTCTCCCACTCCCCCTGCTTGTGTTCCCTCTCTTGCTGTGTCTCTCTCTGTCAAATATATAAATAAAATCTTTTTTTTTTTTTTTTTTAAAGCAGAGATCATCATTGCTGACTACGGGCTTCAAGATCTTCTTTTGGACTGGCTTACATTTCTCTCTCTCTCTGCCTTTGCTGTTAACATTGTTCACAGCCCCCGCCCCACCCTTCCCTGGAATGCCTTTCCTTTTTCCTTCTGCCTTTCCAAAACTTGGGCCAGCTCCTATCCCATCAACTCCGTGAAGCTACGTGTGGATTCAACATTGGTCACCCCCTTCTCTGAATTCTAGTAGCACCCATGTCTATTCCACTCATTCATTCAAAAACCCTCCAGTACTTTCTGTGCATCAGGTACTGAGCTGAACACCGAGAGTATTCTGATGACTAGAGTTAACATACAGATTGAGCACCTGTGAGGCTAAAGTCAAGTGTTCTACATTTCCTCCAATGCACAAACAATCCTACAGGTAGGTATGCGCGTCCCCATTTTGTAGATGAGAAAACCGAGGCTCAGAAAGGGGAAGAAAAGGGAATCGTGCAAGGTCACAAAGCCCGAAAGTGTGCAGGCAGGACTGACTTTCTGGTGCCCGCAATGGAGCACGTCGTTGAGGAGAGGACACAGATAACATAGGTACAGAAGCCTTGAGGCAGGTACAAAGGGGAGGGGTACAATTTTCCAGGGGCTTCAGAGAAGCTTCCAGAAGGGGTGGAGAGGGAGGGGTGGAGTAGAGTGGGCACTCCAGGCAGAGAATAGCGGGTCATTCACCATGGCTAGCAGGCCCTGAGTGGCAGTGGGGTGAGAGGAGGTGCGAGAAAGGAAAAGAGTCCCACAGGAAGGCTGTGACCGGCTCTGTGTTTCACGCGGACCCCTCTGCAGCAGTGTGGGGGACGGCCTCCCAAGTGGCCCCACCCTGGCTGCACTTCAGAGCCCCCAGCGCCCCGGTCCCGGTCCCGTTCCATCGGACGGACGTGTGGAAACAAAGCCCAGGCCTTGGGGTTTGTTAAAAGCGCTCCAGGCGATTGTAATGTGGGAGCAGCACTGAGAACCACAGAGGGAGGCGAATGCAGAAGGGACAAGCCAAGACCTGCCAAAGCAGGGATGGAGGTGATCAGAAACTGGGAAAAGCTGGGCACCTTGAAGTATTCCAAGCAGGCACATGATGGGAAAGGCCTGAACTAAGGCAGGGATGCCGAGAGAGAGGAGGATAGATTTGAGCGATCATTTGCAGGCAGAATCAACCAATACCAATTGTTATTATTATTATTATTTTTAAAGATTTTATTTATTTATTTGATAGAGAGAGAGACACAGCGAGAGAGGGAACACAAGCAGGAGGAGCAGGAGAGGGAGAAGCAGGCTTCCCGCCAAGCAGGGAACCCGATGCGGGGCTCGATCCCGGACCCTGGCATCATGACCTGAGCCGAAGGCAGACTTTCAACAACTGAGCCACCCAGGCGCCCCACCAATTGTTACTATTATTATTGTTATTACACTCTAACATTTGGCTTAGTTCATTCATTAATTTTTTTTTTAAAGTAGGCTCTACGCCCAAGGCGGGGCTTGAACTCACCACCTGGAGGTCAGGAGTCGCATGCTGTATGGACGGAGCCAGCCAGGAGCTCCTATACTCTAATCCTGGTTGACCACTTAGAACTCTGGGATCTTCCGTGTGACATGGGACGGCAACGTTATTTCACTGCTTCACTTACTCACTTGGGGTTTGGAGATCATCCTTAGATTTCAAGGATCCAGGCCTCCCGCCCCTTGTTACTGTGGGGAGCTGAGTTGGTTTTAGCTCTAATGGCTCAGCCACCCCCGCGCCTCCTACACCTATTTCCCCAACTCCTCCCCTAAAGAAATCACTCCTCTTCAACACTGGTTTTCTGACACCCTAGGGCACTCTAGTGACTTCTAAGGGTAATGTCAAATGTTCAAAACGTAATTATTTTTAATTAACTCATTTTAAAAAAGGATCTTTGCTATAGAAAGGGAGGGAGATTAGTGGAGAGAATTTGAGGTTTCTGACATCAAAGAACCCCATCGTCAGGACCCCAAGTCAAGTGTGGAGCCGCTGTTCTATTCCTCTAGGCTTCCAAAAACATCCACAGGCGCAGCAAAGCAAGGAGGTACTATTACTGATAAGGTATCAACCCCTTTCCTAGGCCATCCTTTTCCTGTGCCACTCGGCTGGTCTTTGGACTTGGAATTTCCAGCACACCGTGTTACACCAAATGCCAGCGCTGGGTCAGGGGACGTTACCACGGGGGGGGGTGGGGGGGTGAAGAAAACAGGAAAGAGAAGCTTACTGCTTCTCAGGGGCCTGAAATCACGTGACACAGGTGGAAAGCTGAATGGGGAAAGCCACGTGGGTCAGAAGAGGCCCACCTGTGAAGCGGTTCCCGGCAGGGTCAGGAGGGGAGCGTGCATTTCTGGGGAGGGGGCAGGGCAGTGATGGAGCTGGAATATACCACAGGAAGACCCGGGGCAGGGGCGGGGGGACCCTCGTGACCCTGCGCCCCTGCACACCCACCTTTGTACTGCAGAATGTCCTCCGTGTAGGCTAGCATGCTGGGGAAGGTGCTGCTGAGGAACAGGCCCAGGCTGGCTGTCCCCACGAACAGGAAGGCGACGTTGTAGGAGAAAACGAGAAGCACCAGGAACGTCATCACCACGCCGACCTTTAACAGCAGAGATGGAGGCTATTAGCAATTGGGAAAAGCTGGGCCTCAGGCTCCTGACTTGGAAAGGTCCACGCTGACCCCGAAGCGGCGCTGTTGTGACCAGGACGCCTCCCTGTGGACTATGTGGGGACTGCACCTTCCCCAGCCTCATCTCCGCGGAGGAAGCCCCGGAACGGACGACTGCGGACGGGGGTGGGCAGGGGCCGCCCAGCCAGCCAGGCAGATGGCCTTCCGTCCACACTTAAGGAGCAAGAAGCGCTTGGCCAGGCAGTGCTGCCTGTCCCCAAGGTCTTGTCTGTGAGCGCGGGAATCCCAGCCAAGCCATCAGCTCTCTGCCCTCCACTCCTCATGAAGATGAGCTGCTTTTCTTGCCCTAAAAGCCATGAGTTGGCAGAGGAAGTCCAGGGTAGCAGGAGAGGCCTCCAGGGCTGGGCGGGGGTGTGTGTGTGTGTGTGTGTGTGTGTGTGGCGGTGGGGGGCGGGGTCCCCACCCTCTGGGGATGCAGGCAGACCTCCCAGGGAGAGGGTCCGTGGCTGGGGCAGTCTGGCACCCCCCAGCTTCAGTTCAGACTCCAACCTGTGAGCAGATGCCAACCTGTGGTTAGAGGCCCCAGGATGGGCTCAGGGGCCAGAGATCTTTCTAGTTCGGAAAGGGTCTCTGTCACATGGGCATATTTTTGTTAAATCACGCTTTTCCTAAATTCCTTAAAAATGTTTTTATGTCAGCATTGAATAATTTTTATGCAAAACGCCTCTGGGAAGAAACTCAGGCAGCTGGGGTCTGGAGGCAGAAGACCCAGGTGTAAGTACCAAGTCTGGGGCTTTGAAGTCCTTGATATCTTTGATTCGAGCCCCCGAGTCTGCAAAATGGGTTACCAAAGCTACCAAAATGGAGAAATGATAGCAACGCAGGGGCTCTTAAACTGTGACTCTTTAGACAACGATCAGTCTTAGTGTTTGTGTGTTTTGAGCTTTCCTTAATGTCTCCAGACATAAGGATCTTCCACAGAAAACCAGGGCTTTCAGGTAAAAATCTCCTGGGTGAGTACCTCTGTTTCTAAAAAAAAAAAAAAAAAAAAAAAAAGAGGTAAACTTCTAGAGCAGAGAGCTAGAAGGTGTGAAAGAAACCACATCCAGGGGTGCCTGGGTGGCTCAGTCGTTAAGCGTCTGCCTTCAGCTCAGGTCATGAACCCCCAGGGTCCTGGGATCGAGCCCCACGTCAGGCTCCTCCCTTTCCCACTCCCCCTGCTGTGTTCCCTCTCTCGCTGTGTCTCTCTCTGTCAAATAAATAAATAAAATCTTTAAAAAAAAAAAAAAAAGAAAAGAAACCACATCCAGCCCCACCCACACCCTGGCCAATTGACAGATGAATGGAGCCCGAGTGGAGGGAGGAGGGAAGGGACGGTCACCCTCCCCGGTCACCCTCCCCAGTCACCCTCCCCAGCAGATCCCAGGGACCTGCTCTAGCTGGAGGAACGAAGCCAGGGATTGCAACCCGTGAGCCCCCTACCCTTCACCTTTCTTTACCAGCCCCTCAATCTCTGCTGGGAGATCTCTCCGTCTCAGACTGAGACTCAGAGGCCTTGTCAGCAAAGAGTTGCTGCCCTAGGGAGGGGGCCACGGCAAATGGCGGCTGAAGGGGACAAACGCTCTTCCCAATAGAGAAACAAAGCGAAAGACTTCTCTCATGCAGTAAAAATGTGAAAGCAGTAGACACATTTAAGATTCCAAATATAATGTATTTCTTTGGCACAGAAAATAATAGCCCCATAGCCTCACTGCTCTTTCTTCCTCCTCTGCTTTATCTTTAAATGTCGGCGTGGCCCCAGCCCCTCCTGGCTCTTTGTCTGCATTCCCTGTTGGTCCAGCGTCATGCTTTCAAATATCTCTATGCCCAGACTCTTAAATCCATCCCTTCAGCCACGACCTGTGTCCAGAGCTCCAGAGTTGCACGTAATACTGCCCCTTTGGTAGGTGAGAGGCTAACCGACACGGTGGTCCAGAGAGAACTTGGCCTTTCCTCCCCCAGAATGACTACCCCCCCCCCCCCCCCCCCCGTCAGTGAATGGCATCCCCACCCACCCAGCAGACAGGTCCTGTAACTAAGGTAGTCCTGATTCCTTATTCCCTCCCCTCCTACATTCAAGCCAAGGGCAAGTCCTATCCACTCCATCCACAAAATGTTGTAGACTCTTGTACTTCTCCAAACCCATCCTGAGCACCCTCATCTACCTCTCCTGCCTGGACTGCAAGAGGGGCTCCTCATCATCTTCCTGCTTGACTCTTGCCCCTCCTAGATCGACTCTCCCCCCAGGACAGGGGAGTGTGCTTTTGAAATACAAAGCAGAGGGGCGCCTGGGTGGCTCAGTCGTTAAGCGTCTGCCTTCGGCTCATGTCATGATCCCAGGGTCCCGGGATTGAGCCCCGCATCGCATCGGGCTCCCTGCTCTGCGGGAAGCCTGCTTCTCCCTCCCCCACTCCCCCTGCTTGTGTTCCCTCTCTTGCTGTGTTTCTCTCTGTCAAATAAATAAATAAATAAAATCTTAAAAAAAAAAAAAAAAAGAAAAGAAATACAAAGCAGATCATGTCCATTCTCTGCTTAACACCTTCTGAAGGCCTGCCTTTCTCCCGCTTTGAATACAACCCCAAACCTGGCTTACAAGACCTTGCCGGATCTAGCCCTCATATCTGCTGCCCCAACCTGTCTTCTTTGCTCCCTGTCGCTGACCCTGCCCACTGTGCTCCCACCCAGTTAACTCCCCCCGAGCGAGGGCCTTTCAACCAGCAGTGCCCTCTGCCCGGACCACCTCCACCCCTCATGGCACTGGAATCTTCTTGAGAGTCAGCTCCCAACTGATATGCCTGGGGCGGGACCAGGGCTTTGAAGATACTGCTCTGCTCCCCTCCTGCCGCCTGGCCACCCCATTTTCAAACCAGACATTTGCAGGCAAGCCATGAAGAGTCACCCTGAAAATCTCCAGACTTGGGGGAGTTTGAAAAACACCTTGCTTCTTTTAGCCTGGGTGACAGAAGACTGAGCATGCCCAGGGCCAACTGCAACTCCACCAAGCAGCCCTCCTCCCACTCAGCCTGCTTCCCACCTGCCCCCCAACCTCATCCTGACCCTCCCCTGCCCATCTTCTTCCCTAGCTGGCTGTAAGCTCCGAGGCAGAGACTCCCCCTGCGGCTCCCCACAGGCCCTGCACGAACTGCATATTCATTCACCAGGAAGTGGTTGTGGAGACCCAGGAGAACAGAGAGCAGGGTGACTGTTAATTTAAACATGAGAGGACGGCTCGGAAGAAGTCACAGTGACTACGAGACAGTCACCTGGCAGGTGCAGCACCAGGGAACTCACTCAGGGCTGTTGAACGGTAATCCTGGTGGGGTGCCCCCCAAAGGCAGCTGAAAAGCCCTGAAAACGATCCAGATGCCAAGGCTCCTCTCCGCACACCGAGTCAGAATCTCTGGGGGAGGGGCCTGGGAATCTGTATTTTCCAAAAGCTTCGCTAATATATTTGGGAGTGTCTAGGATAGTGTTTTCCCAGACTTGCTTGATGACACGAACCCCCTGGGGTGTTGGTTAAATATACAGATTGCTAGATTCCCTGCCCTGGACATTCTGGTTCATGAAGTCTGGGCTGGGCCCGGGAATCTGAGTTTCTTTTTAAAAAGAAGCAGTCCAGGTACATTTTTTATCATCAGTGCCTAAATCATGTGGGGGCTTCAGCTGCTCTTCTCCCCCCAGACACAGAGTCCCACCCCACCGTCCTCTAAGCAGCTGACCTTAGGTCCCTCGGAGGCTGGCCACCAGCAGTGCACGTGCCCTGACTCTTCTCCACCCCAGGACTTGAGGAGTCTTGCTCCTTCCCTGGGGCACCACCTTGGCCTCCTCTTCATAGCTTCACACTCCATTCTCCACTGCTCTCCATCCCCATTCCCATCCCGGGGCCTTCCTCTCTGACAATGGGATCTGCCCGGACCCCTCCTCCCAGACTTCTTCCCTTTCTCCTCTGCCTATACACAGGCTCCTGTCAGACAGAACTCTTTCCAGCTCAGAAATATTTGCAATAGTCATACCTCCACTTCTCATCTGCCTCTCCCTCTTGAGTTTGACTTCTACCCATACTATCTCCCATCTATGGTGAACCGAAATTTCTTAGAGGTCATTGACCAGCATAAGGCCAAGTATAAAGTCCTTTCTTGGAGCTCATGGTCTCTGATCTCTGTAGCCCCAGCATTATTTCCTGACCCCCTTTCCGCTGGAAACTCAACCCAAGGAAGTACTTTTTGACAGTGGACTGGGCTACCAGGAGAGGGAGTGAGTTCCCCATCACTGCAGGTATTTAAGCAGACTGTGGACTCCCTGGAGGAGACATTAGAGAGGTGATTGAAGCCCTGGAGGGAGGATGGGCTAGATGACCTTACAGGAATCTGTAATCTAGACCCTTTGTCTTAGATGGTGACATTGACACACATGAGGTTGAAGATCTGACCCTGCTGCTTGGGCCTTCCAGGCAGGCTGGTTCCCTGAGTGCCATCCTACATTCTAGTCTGGCTACTAAGAGTCATCTGGGAGAGTTTCCAAATGCAGATTCTGAGGCTCCAGCCCCAAGATGGTGATTCTGAAGGCCAGGGGATCCCTGGCCTCCGCTGGCCGTGGGGCTCTGACCAGCTGGGCGTCAAGGTGACACAGGAGGACCAAGGCCAGCACCTGCTTCACTTGTACTCTTGGCAGGTTGTGCACTGGGATCTGTTCCTCTCACAGCAGTAACCACCTCCTACAGCCCCTTTCTTTTATGGGTACAAAATCAGAGGCCCAGAGAGGAAAAGGACGGGCTCCACCTTCTAGATTTCCATCCCTTCCTCACCAGCATCTCTCGCTTCTGCTCTCCTCCCTCTACTACATTCCCACCCTGGTGGCAGAGTCCAGTCCTGAGCAAATGTCCTGGGGCAGTGGTAGGGTCAGGAGTGAATAGTCCTCCTGCGTTTCCAAGAAGAGAAAGGAGACCACTTACCACATTGATGAAAACCATGGTGGCTGGCTTCACTTTGGAGGAGATGGGAATGGAGATGAGCCGACCCAGGGTGATGAAGCCCCAGAAGAGGCTGGGGAGGTAACCAGCCACCTTGTGCCCCACAGAGAGCGGTTTCTCCACTGCATAGCTGTACACAAAGGCTGAATACTCCCCCTGTGGAGAGACAGGCCCTGCTGAGCACACCTGCAGGGCAGCTGGACCCTCAGAAAAGGAAACCCAGGTTGGGGGCAGGGGAGCTGAGGGCCGAGGACGGACTGGTCCTGCTCCGAGAGGCTCCATAAAAGGGGGGCTTGGAGCCAGGATCACACGACACACGCAGGCCCGAGCTGAGGATAGGACCTATGGTGCCACAGATTATAGACTGCGCCTGCCCAGAGGTGCAGGCCTAGGGATGCGGTGGTGGGGTCGGGGGAGAAGGGGTGTCTCTGGGTCTCCACAGGGGCCCCGAGAGGTCTGGGCATACGGGCACTGCTCCCCATCCCTCAGCCAGAGCAGACTTCTACCACATGTCTTATTTATGAGGATTCCACAGAAGGTTTATTGTTTTTGTTTTTGTTTTTTTTTAAAGATTTTTATTTATTTATTTGACAGAGAGAGACACAGCGAGAGAGGGAACACAAGCAGGGGGAGTGGGAGAGGGAGAAGCAGGCCTCCCACAGAGCAGGGAGCCTGATGCGGGGCTCGATCCCAGGACCCTGGAATCATGACCTGAGCTGAAGGCAGAGGCTTAACGACTGAGCCACCCAGGCGCCCCAGAAGGTTTATTGTTGAAGGAAGGGTACTACAGCTGGAAAAAAGGGGTGTAAGAGTGTCTCATTTGACGGATGAGGGAGCAGCGAGAAGTGAGCTGCCCGAGGTCACACCGAGAGTTGGAAGTCAACCAGTGCCAGCACGAGTATTTTCCACTGGCTCATCTGTTTCTTAGGGCCTTCTCTTTGGAGAGTCCCTGATATGGCCATCAATTAATCAATCAGCCATTCAAAAGGATCCTGATCTAATCCTAAGAGACTTCTGGGAAAAGACACTAACTAGCGTAACAGAGCTCACTAGTAGAATACAGAGCTGGGCCGAGGTCCTGCCTGTAGTTTGTTTACAACATGGCTTGAGAAGCCTGGGTTTGGAATGTGTTCCAAGAAGCGGAGTGCCCTCGGGTTTACATGGCAGGACCTCTACCTGGAGGAATAGGGCCCTGCCCCTTCACTTATTTTTTTTTAAAGACTTATTTATTTGAGACAGAGTGTGTGTGTAAGCGGTGGGAAGGGGGAGGGCCAGAGGGAGAGGAAGAAGCAGGCTCCCCACTGAGCAGGGAGGCCAACGAAGGGCTGGAACCCAGGACCCCAGGATCGTGACCTGAGCTGAAAGCAGACGCTTCACTGACTGAGCCACCCAGGCGCCCCTGGGCTCTGCCCCTTAAAAAAAAAATGTGCGTAGCCCACCCTTGGTAACAAACCAGAGAAGCCGCGAGCCACAGAGTTAAGGAAAAGAAAGACAAGGGGGCTGGGACAGAAGACCCTAGTACCAAGGGGCTGTGAACAACACTGCCGTCTCCCCCAGGACTTTTTTTTTTTTTTTAAATGAGAGAGAGCAGGAGAGGGGGGAGGGTCAGAGGGAGAAGCAGACTCCCTGCTGAGCAGGGAGCCCAATGTGGGACTCAATCCTGGGACTCCAGGATCATAACCTGAGCCGAAGGCAGTCGCTTAACCAACTGAGCCACCCAGGCACCCTCCCCCAGGACTTTTATTTAGCGTAAATGTTTGAATCGACTGTACTAAAGGTGAGGTCTCTAGGAAACCTGATGCCTCACTCTTTCTCTTGCTACCCCCAGCTGGAGTCTCAGGGGAGGAGGGCAGGCTCACCGTCATCCCGTCGGTCATGAACAGGACCAGGGCTGCTGTGATGTGGATGGCGAAGAATGAATAAGGGGCCCCTTTGAAGTTCTTCCTCTGGCAGCAGCTGAACAGGTCCTCATGGTCTGGAGGAGACACAAGGGCAGGGGTGAGTCTCAGCTCCTGCTCCCTCCCCTCTGCAGGCCCAGGGGAAGCGGCTGGCCCGTAGAGAGCCTGGCAGAATGGGGGCCACGTCCGCCTCCCACCTTCTCCTAGCTTCCAACCACCTGTTAGGGACAGCCCCCGTCCATCTCAGTCCCGGTGGAAGCAAGACTGAGAGATCCGGTAACTTGGCCCAGGTCACAGGCTGGCTTAGGCAGAACGGAGGCTGGAGCCAGAAACCTGCCTTCCCCACGCTTTCGGCCGGCTCGCTCCAGCCCCTGCCCTGCGAGACCATCAGTGCCCACGGCTTGTTTCCAGCCACCATTGCCTGGAATCTACGATCACCCTCCAGGGGAAGGGGTCACCAGGGAAGCCTCGGTGTGGGGCCGTGGGCAGGAAAGTTCACTAGGGCCCCCACCTGGGTGTGGCTGAAACTTTGGGGGCAGGGAGGAGGCATCTTCCTTCTCAGGAGGTTGTGTCTCCAGGGCGAGCTCATCTGCAGACAGCAGCAGGGGTCTCCTCTGAGGACAGCAGGCCAGCAGCCGCTCTTTGGACAGCAGAAACAGCACGGCCATGGGCACTGGGAGCTGCGGGGCGGGCAGAGGGTCAGGAGAGCCCTGTGGCCATCAGGCTGGCCCCTTCCCGTGCCCGGCCCACTGCAGACACCTCCACACGGTCGAACGGCGTGTGTCCGCCCAGTCCCGATGGAAGGCAGCTCTTTTCCAAGGATGTCCACCTAAGGGCTGTCCCTGGCTAATGCCACCAGGTGTATTGACCCAGGCTGACTGGTTGAATTGCGGCCCAACCTTAACCACATCCGTTTTCCTAAAGACAGCGCCTTGTCACATGCAAAACTTGGACTCACGCCAGGCCTCTGGAACAGGAGAGGTGCCCGAGATAAACTCGTTTCTAAGATCCTTATCCTGAACGGTGCCCCCACACTCCTTCATGCTGCTAGATCACGTGACACTTTACGACAGTTTGCTTTTGTTGATTATCCCCATTTTCCAGATGGGGCGACTGAGGCTCAAAGTTACCGCTTAGTCATAACCTGTTACAACAGGAGGAGACCGTTGTAAGGTAGAGGGCCTGGCTGAATGGGTCTGTAAGCTACAGACCCAGAGAGCGTTGGTGCCTGGGCACAGGGCTGACGTGGGGCAGAGCTGGACTGGAGCCCGGGCGCCCTGACTCTGTCCGGGGCCGACGCCCCCTCGGGGCTTGTCTGGGTGCTGTTATACCCGGGGAGGTGCAGAGCCTGTCCTCAGGCCTCGTGGCCAAACTGGAAAGCCGAGACATGCGCTGCTTTTGACCGCAAGATGTGTGCGCCGAGCCACACGCACGCACCAGCCCTGCCCTGCTAGTTACACTAAGCCGCTTGGGTTTGAGTCCCCAGAGCAATGACAAATGTCTCCTGCCTTTGCGGTTGCCTAGAGAAGCCTCTGCCGCCTCCCTCAGGTGCCTGGCCTGCATCTAACCACCCTCGCTGCCAGGAAGCTCTTCATCAAGCCCGACCTCTGCCCTTCCTGCCACAACTTCATCCCGGTTCCTTTCGCTCAGGAAAGAGAGGAAACCCGGGGAGCTGCGGAGGCTCCCCACACGCCCCCGGGCCCCACCGGCCTGACGGGCGAGGCCGCTGTGGACGTGGGAGGCAGCAGGGCCCGTGCGGTGCTGAGGGGGGTCTCCCCGTCCCTGGGGGCAGGCTGGCACACCGGGGCATTTTCCCGGGGGTCCCCCACCCCGAAATACCGGCCTGTGCTAACACCTCCCTGCGGGCACCTCCCTCCCCACTCGAAGATGCATCCAGGTCAGACACGCCTGGGCAGCACTGCACAGCAGGCCCGAGTGGGAGGAGACGACCCCCGCGGCCCTCAGGAGTCTGGGTCTGACGGGGGAGACCAGCCCTCCCTCCAGTCCGATGGGGGAAACAGGAAACCCTCACGCGGAGGCCTGCCTCGGCAGAGTGCCTGAGTGAAGGCCAAGGCGAAACAGCTGGAAAGAGCCTGGTCACTGCAAGCGGGGCTTTCCAGGGAGGCGGGTGGTGGGAAGGACTTCTTGGAGGATGGGCTGCTGTGGCCCGGTTAGAACACACCCTGCCTTTATAAGACGCCCAGTCGGAGGAGGCAAGCTCCACCTTCGAAGTCAGAGAGCGCTGGGTGGGGTGTGTGTGTGTGTGTGTGTGTACCCACAAGCATGCACAGCCCCATTCTCTTCTGTGGTGGACTGTTTATCTTCAGAAACAAACCAGTATAAAAAGTCCGGACATCCTGCAGCAAACAAAGTGCCTCCAGTCTGCACCTCGTGGGGCAAGAGAAAACAGACCTCCGCTTAAACTGGACCTTCCGGCTTCCCGGTCCCGGCGTCTCAGCTTCGACATTGTGCGGACAGTGCTCCTGCCCCTCGCAGGTCCCCCCTTGGCAGCCACAGGCCCAAAGCTGTATTGTTTCCAAAGCAATGATCGGCAGGGGCAGCAAATGGAAAGAGCACGAGAGGGGCGTGGGGTGTTGAGAGCCCCGAGGGAAGATTCTGGTACACCGAAAGTTAGAGGAGAAGAAAGGAAAAATGAGCACTGCCTCTGGGGCAGCAGGAAGGGGGTCTGTGCGGGGAGTCAGGGTTCCAGCCTGGCCAGTGTCTTCCTAGACACTTCTCAGGCCCTTGAGCCAGGGACGGTAAACCAGCCCCCACCCCCGCTCTGCTGCTCCGTGGGACCCCTCTCAGTGCGATATACGCCGCCTTGCTTTGAAGCCCAACGGCAGCTGGGTGCCTGAACCCAGCCTGCCCGCCTCTGGAGGGGTGACGAGTCTGCCCGGAGCCGACTGAGGCCCTAAGTCATGACAAACCATCTGGTGCCTCCACCCCACAGCCAGGCAAATGGTCCCTGGGAATACTCGGTCCACACCCCCAGCCCCCAGGCTGTGCTGGTGTTCCTGACAGGGCTTCCCAAGCTGGAGAGAGGGCAGGGATGTCTCCCCACCTGTGCCTCTGGCCCCAGCCTGGGCTCCTGGAGGGACGAGGGGGCACCTGTCTTGGGTTGCAGAGCACCAGAGGTTTCCAGCCAGAGACAGAGTCAGACTGACAGGGGAGGATGAGAGCTGGGGTGCAGAGCGGCCTCAGTAACTGACCCGGTCACAGTGAGTGGTCTCTCCACTCTACTCCACGGCAGTCTTGGTGTGGGCAGGATCCCTCTGAGGTGATCTTGTCCATGCCCTGGCCTCCACGGGAGCCCACCTCACAGCAGGGCACAGGGGAATCCCACCGGCGATTAAGGGCCCCAGGGAAGAATGTCTACTTCATCTGGCTTTGGAGGAAAAGAGCTAGTTTCCTGGGGAGCCTCAGATAGCTTGAAAGTGGACCCCGATTCCATTGTGCTAAACCTGCTCACGGCTTTATCTCCCTTGAGATCACCATCATGGATTGTCACAACCGAGGACCTTCGAGTCGATCTCCTGTGACCCCCTTCGCCTTCAGTTTTCCCATTCCCTTGCCATCCCGAGGGCGCCCTTCAGGCCAGCACATTGCTCCGAATCAGAAGACTCCACACTGGGAGCTGGTATGGACTGGCAGGTGTGACTGTCCACTTGTCCCCACCCAGCCTGCCCTCGTGGCACTCACATTGATCAGGGCCATGATCCAGAAGGCATACGACACGCGGGTCCCTGTTCCCTCCTGTGGAGGCAGCCTGGAGAGCGACTGGTTGGACCACCGCCATGCCTGAGCGTGGTGCTGGCCCAGGACCCTGGACGCATGGAAGAGGTGACTGCCGGAGGTGCTGTTGGCCGTGCCATTGGCAGGCAAGCAGCCGGCCTCAGACAGGAAGGGGTCGGCAATCAGGGGGCTCAGCAGAGCGCCGAAGCCCACAAAGAAATGGAGAACCTGGGGAGCGCAGAGAAGCGGTATGGGTGTGTGTGGGGGGGGATGGCTCAGGCTTCCTACCCCATCCCCCACTTCGTGTCCCGTCTGGGGACCCCCTGCGTGGCCCTAGAGTGGGGAGCAATAGGGAAGCAGGAGAGGTGAGGAGAGAAGTTCCTCTCAACCACCTTCTTGGCCTGAGATAACTTGGGGCTTGATAAAGGGAAGGGCTGGACAGGAAGAGGGGCAAGGAGACGAGAAAACAGCAAGCCCTCCCATCCTGCCATCACGGGCACTCTCAGTTTACAAAGACACCTAGCCCCGGGGAGGGGGCTGGGAGAGGAGGCCAGGGTCTAGGCAGCCCCTGTGGCCTCCCACCCCCCAGCCCCATGCCCGCGCGTGGGCTCACCTGGAGGAAGATGGCCGAGTCCTTCTGGTAGATCCTCACCAGCTGCATGTTGGCCACGGTGTCGATGCAGCCCATGGCTAGGCCCGCCAGCGCCATGACAGAGGCCAGCACCTTCACGTCTCGACATAAGGGGATGACAGCAAACACCAGGGAGATGGCCAGGGAAGACGTGAAGAGGGCCCATAGTGACTGGGCCAGGCTGCAGTAGCAGAGGGCTGAGCTCAGTGGAGGGGCCTGTGGCCTTCAAGTACAGAGCCCTCTCCTTGTCCTCCCGGCGCTGGGCAGCCTCGGGGAAGCCTCTGGTAGAAGCGGGGAGGGGCTGCGCAAGGAGCTCTGTCATTAGCTAGGGGCTTGCCGGCGAGAGGTCTCTCGTGCCCCCGGTCTTCTCAGGTAGCGATCCCTACCTCACGGCGGGGCTGTAAGAACTCCGGAGACCGTATGAGGTGACACGCGATATGCACTAAACAGAGAGCACTGCTACTGTTCAGCCTATAAGCAATTTTAAATTGTTTACTTAGAGGGGCGCCTGGCTGGCTCAGTCGGTAGAGTCATGCGACTCTTGATCTTGGGGTTGTGAGTTCGAGCCCCACGCTGGGTGGAAAGGTGACTTAAAAAGAAAATCTTTAAAATAATGCATAAATAGTTTACTTATAAACTATTGTATACAAAGATATTTCTGTCCATCTCATGGATGTGCGAGGGGCATCTGCTTTGAGCATCTCCAGGATTCTGTGTCATCTGCGCAGAACTGTGGAGATGGGACCCGGGCTGGAACCCGAACCCCTCCCCTCACCAACTGGGCTGCAATGCACTCTCCCCACGCAGGAATGGCAAAACGGCCAGACACTTCGCAGGTGCCAACTAAGCCACCTGAAGCAAAGCCCACAGCCAACCCGCCCCCCACCCCCCACCGCCCGCCCCGGCCCTTGGGCAGAGATCTTGGCTCTGCAAGTTTCTGGAAGGGAGGCCCTGTGGTTGTCCCCAATGAGGGGTGTCTGGGAGGTGAGCTTCCTGCAGAGGAGCTCAAAACAGGCAGGCTGAGGGCCTGTTCCCCGTGAGTGAGTGAGTGAGTGAGTGAATGGAACGTCTAGGGCTCTGTCAAGGTCTTCCCAAGCCTGCCGTTCCAGGCTCTGCAGACTCTGGTCTCCTGCTCCCTCCTGGCCGCCCCCCTCTCCGGCCTGGCGGGGTCTGTGGCCCAGCACCAGCCCTTTCACACACACACACACACACACACACACACACACACACACACACTCTCTCTCTCTCTCTCTCTCTCTCCCTCTCTCTCTCTCTCTCTCTCTCCCTCTCTCTCTCTCCCTCTCTCTCTCTCTCTCTCTCTCCTCCATGGAAAAGCAGCATGGCCTAGGGATTATCAAGACGAAGACCTGGGTTTGTTTGAGTCCAGAATGTCAGCTACTTTCTTAGGCTCTCTCAGCCTTAGTTTACTTGTGGGTCCAATAGGCACAGTTGCAAAGCCTTCCGCCTTGAGCCCTACCTAATAAACAGGCTCTGAGAAAGGATGCCTTGTGTTTCCTGGAACCACTCCGAAAGGCTAATGTGGGTGAGGGACACTGGGTAGCAAGAAGGTTCTGGGGATGCCTGGCTGGCTCAGTCGGCAGAACATACGACTCTTGATCTCAGAGTTGTGAGCTGAAGCATCACACTGGGCATGGAGCCTACTCAAAAAAAAAGGTTCTGGAAGAGAGAGGTTATACAGGAAATTTATCCGATCATGAAAAGTTGTTCTGGCAGCTAGACCTGGTGAGGTGGCAAGGACGTGTGGCAAGAAGACCTGAGTTACCAGCACATTAAGGAAAAGAGGGAGGCCCCCAGGAGAGCTCGCAGTTACGTCTTGCCCCAGAAGGTCTTGCTTCCGACCCCCGTGGCTCTCTGCTTCTCCTTTTGGCCCATCTTTGATTAAATCCTTTATCAGAAGGCCTCTGCTGATAGTAATAGTTCGTTATTTTCTCTTTTCTTGCTTCCAGGCTGATCTGCTGGGGAGATCACTGATCATGACCCCTGCCTGTTCCCAACTCTGTGTGAGCAGGGAGGGGGGACTCCCTCCACCGTTGCCACTAGGAGGAGGACAGGGAGGGTGGTGTCACAGGGAGACCTGTTCAGGTCTCTCCCGGCCCCCGTTCCCCCTGGCACCCTCGCTCTGTGGGTCCACAGAACTGACAGCCTGGGTGGCCCACTGGGCTTCATTCATTTCTGCCTCCTGCAACCTGGCCTCAAGTCTCCCTTTGCTCCCTGGCATCTGGCACAGAGGGGATGCCCACATCTCCACGGGTGATGAAAATGGCAAGCTTCTCATGACCGCTTGCTCTCTCTTTCCCTTTCCTTTGCCTGCACAAGATGGACTAGGCAGCCTAGGGATAGCAAGAGGGTCCTCTCTCACCCCCTCAACTATTCTCCTCATTGAGCTGGCGCATGGAATGGGGTGACCTTTCCACCACCTCGCTCACCACTCTGCGGTAAAGCATGGATGTCCCAAGTCAAGTGCTCAGACTCTCTTGAAGAGTTAACACATTATCATTGTTGCCCTGAAAAACCTGCAGGGCCATCCTGGTGGCTCAGTTGGTTAAGTGTCTGCCTTCAGCTCAGGCCCTGATCTCAGGGTCCTGGGATCGAGAGCCCTCTTCAGGCTCAGTGAAGAGTCTGTTGTTCCCCGCTCTCCCTCTGCCCCCCCCCCGACCCTCCCCCCACCACACTCTTGCTCTCAAACAACAACAACAACAAAACAGCCCTGTAGCAAAGTCCTGAGGGAAAGGGACCTGGGAACGGCAAGTGAGAACACGTGAAGGAAAGCTGTGAGAAAGGAAAATGACAACTAACATTTGTTTACAGGCCCAAGGCGGTAGGCTTTGCAACTGTGCCTATTGGACCCACAAGTAAACTAAGGCTGAGAGAGCCTAAGAAAGTAGCTGACATTCTGGACTCAAACAAACCCAGGTCTTCGTCTTGATAATCCCTAGGCCATGCTGCTTTTCCATGGAGAGAGAGAGAGAGAGAGGGAGAGAGAGTGTGTGTGTGTGTGTGTGTGTGTGAAAGGGCTGGTGCTGGGCCACAGACCCTGCCAGGCCGGAGAGGGGGGCGGCCAGGAGGGAGCAGGAGACCAGAGTCTGCAGAGCCTGGAACGGCAGGCTTGGGAAGCAGCGGTGAACAGCTGTGGTGGCTGGAACATGAGCCCCCAGGGGTCCCTCTGCGGGTGTTCCAGCAGCTCCAAACCCTTCCTATGATAACTGCTGGCTCCGAAGCCAGCTTCCCAAGGCGTCTGCGGCAGCCTGTTCACTGCGGGCCCCGTGCCTGGCCCCCGTGCTGGGCCCTGTGCTTGGTCCGGAGCTGCTGTTCCCTCCGGGGGTGCTGGCCATTGCCGCTCAAATGAGAAAAGCGCTTGAGGAAGGCTTGCCTCGTCACCCCACACGGGACGGCAGGGAGACTTAGGGGGCTGATGCGGGAGTCGTGGGGGGTGACACAGAGTCAGAGGCAGAGACAGAGGCCAGAGATAAAGCCTTAGTTTGGGCCGGGATGCCAGTGGAGAAGCAGGAGGCTGGGGAAGGGATGGAGAAGGGGCACGGTTGCGGTGGGCTGCCCTGTCTCGGCCTCTCCTCTCCCCCCATTTGCACCTTCTCACCTGGTCATTCTGGAGAAGACACTCGATGCCCACAGGGAAGATTTTTGTTCCCAGGCTCAGGGACAGGCAGGAAGGGATGAGAAAACAGAAAGCGGAGCCTGGAGGGAAACGGGCCGGGAAGGCCCCATCCTGCACCTCCTGCCAACCCCTGGGGCATGATTTGAACCTGCTGCCTACCAGCTGGGGCTGGGGAGGGCGAAGCCCATCTTGGGCCTGCAGCTCCTGGGCACCGGGGGATGGAGACGTGTTGTGTTTCCATCCCAGCAACTGCTTGCCCTCCCGTTGCTTCAGCAGGGCTGCACTGGGCATTCCAAAACTCAGCCTGAACACATTTCTTTAGAATGGCATACTGCTGCCAAGAGAAAAGAAGTCCCAGATACATCCCAGAGCCAGACTGAAATATACTAATTGGCTTGGTCACTTAATGGTTTGGTCAACGGCCCCTTCCAGGAATGTGGGTAATTGAAAATTAGGGAATAATCATGTCAAAACAGCTTTGGCAGCACAAATGTAGTAGGATGTATAATCGGACAGGTCCTAGAGCATAAAAATGTCAAATCACTATGTTGTACACTTGAAACTGATACAGTACGTATGTCAACTATACTTCAGCTGAAAATTAAAAATTAAAAAAAAAAAAGACAAGACTGGTCCTAGACCTAATTCTGCCACTTCCCAGCGGGTGGCTCGGGGCAAGGCATTTACACACAGCCCCTCTGAGCCTTTAGGGGTGAATACCTAGCTCCTTTATGAAATGGGGATAGTAAGCTCTACCTCCTGAGGCTGCCAAGTGCAGTCGGTGTGATATTACAGTCTTTTGCTCACTCCCTGGGATCTTCCCCTGGCCACCAGCAGCCCCCCTCCCCGATGCTCACCTCCCCCCTGCCAGCCACCAGGCCCCGGGAAGTATGCTCCGCAGCCCCCGGATTCCCCAGCCAGGTCCTGCCTCTGTTCCTACTGCAGAGCCTGCTGGTCTGGGGTGACCGTGGGAGGGTGGTCCAGGAACTGCTACAGTGGCAGCGAGGACCCACCCATCATTTCATAGATCAGGAGCCGAGCCCAGACAGGGGAAGAGAGTCAGGATCCAGTTTTTGACTCCGAGTCCAGGCGAAGGCCAGCATTGTGTCATTGATCTTCCTTCCCGTGGTCCTGGGCTCAGAGGTTAATTCAAGCCAATGAGAGAGGGAGGCCCCACTCCCCGCAAGGCCTGGGGAGGTGCAGGAACAGGTGCAGGAACAGCTCAGACAGTTTAAGGAACCCTTCCTGGGGGAAGCCTGAGAAATGTCCAAGTTACTCATTGATGGCCCCATGTGGAAGGTGAAATGGGGGAGGGAGAGCCTCGTGGTGCCTGTCCCACCAGTCTGCTGTGTGACCTTGAGCGTGCTGCTGACCCTGTCGGCCCATGTACTCTGCTTTACCCAGAGGGTACACGTGATCACCTTGACTTGGCCTTGCCGGGGTGCTGGCTCTGGCCCTCCTGGTTCCATGATAAGAGGAGGGGCTGCTTGGCTCCACACCAGGGAAAGGGCTAAAGCAGTAAGATGTCAGCCAGTCCATCCTGCCCTCCACTCCCTGGGGTGGGGAAAAATGCTGCTGAGGACCAGCCCCTTGCCACCTCGATGTGAGGGACCCCAGGGTAGGCACTGACATGCTCACAGTCTTGCCTCAGGTCATCCCCACCCTGATAATCTTCTTCCTGGAGGGGCCAGGGAAGAGAAGTGCCCAGAACCCAGGAAGAGTCAGAGGCACCCCTAGCCCCTCCCCACCCCAAAAGGAGTCAGGGCACCCCCTGGGAGCTTGGGCAGGCTGCAGACTACAGCTCAGGCTGCCCAACGGGGATGGGACGACTCAGACTGAGGGGGCCAGGGGAAGGCCCCTCTCTAACCGGTCACTCCCACAGTGACACCCCAGCTTGCTCAGGGCCCTGTGTTAAGGCTGGGGAGACTCAGAGGGAGCAGCAAGAAAGCCTGTCTTTGGGGAGATCCCAACCTAAGGCAGGACTCAGGCCCTGTTAGACTCAGATTGGGGCTGCACCCTGTATGTGACCACACTCCTGGCCCGCTGGGGTGCTAGCCTTGCAGGGAGCACGTCCCCTGCCTCCCATGCTGGATATTTGCAGCTCCACCTGCCTAGAACCCCTCTCCTCCAGTTACTCGCATGCATGGTTCCCTCCTGTCACTCAGGTGGCAGCTCAAATGTCCCCTCCTCAGAGCAGCCTTCCCTGACCCACCTGGTGAAAGTAACCTCTCAACTCTGTTACTCTCCATCCCCACCCTGCTTCATGTCCTTCATTTCACTGACATCTATTCAAAGTGTGTGATTCAATGGTTTTTCATATGTTCAGAGCTGTGAACCCATCACTACAATTTGAGTTTAGGGCACTGCCCTCACCCAGAGAGAAACCCTGTACCCACCGGCAGTCACTCGCCATTCCTTCTCCATATGCTAGGAACCTACTACTCTACTCTCTATATCTATAGATTTTCCCCTTCTGGGCTTTCACAGAAATGGAACCATATAGCATGAGGTCTTTTGTGGCTGGCTCCTTCCCCTTTGCATGATGTTTTCAAGGTTCCCCCATGCTGTAGCGTGCATAAGAACCTCATTGCTTTTTCTGGCTGAATACTATTGCACTGTATAGATGTACTACATTTTATTTGTCCATCCATCCATTGATGAACATCTGGTCGGCTTCCACTTTTTGGCTATTATGAATAATGCTGCTATAAACATTCCTGTACAAGGTTTTGTGTTGACATGTTTTCGGTTCTTTGAGGCATATACCTAGGAGTGGCTTTGCTGGGTCCTATGGTAACTCCCAGGCTGAGGCGAGTTTTTAAAGCAAGAATCCCGTCTGGGGCCAGACCCCCAGTAGGCTTTCAGCCCAGGTTTGCTGTACACTGAAACACAGACAAGCTGCTTCAGGGAGAGGCAGAGTCTTTCTAGAGGGGAGACCAACCAGGGCTCAGCTCAGAGGACGAAACTGTCTTTTGTATTGTTTTCCCGGTACTTCAGGGGGCCAGCATCTTGGGGAAGCAGGTTTGACAGCAGCCTGGGAAGCCTTGCATGGAAGGAAGACTGGGTTGCATGCAATAGGCAGGAGAGAATCAGAGCCAGGTCTTGGGCAGGGCAGGACTTGCAGGAATGAGGAAAATTAGAGGTAGAGAAGGAGACAGTGAGTAGCGTAGAGGGGAAGAACTCAAGCCTTCAATTAAGAGGGTGCATGCAGGGGAGAGGCCAAGGTGAGGCTGGGAGAAGGCTGAGGAAGGTCTGAAAGCCATTTATCTACCCCGATGTCCTTGAGATAAAGGGGTCTCCCGAACTGCCCAAGGTGGTTAGACAGGTCCCCAAGAAACTGGGGGAAAAAAAACACCTAACCTTTTATCTAAATACCCGTTTCTCTTTCCTATCTGGCAAAGCACATACCAATACACCCTGCCAACCAGGTGACTTTGTGTTCTTCTCTTCTCTGAATGGCTCCCTGCTCCTGATAAGCAAGATTTTTACTTATTTATTTGACAGACAGAGAGAGAGAAAGTACAAGCAGGGGGAACGGCAGGCAGAGGGAAAGGGAGAAGCAGACTCCCCACTGAGCAAGGAGCCCGATGTGGGGCTCGATCCCAGGACCCCGGGATCAAAACCTGAGCTGAAGGCAGATGCTTAGCCGACTGAGCCACCCAGGCACCCCAAGCAAGATATTTCTAAGGGAATCCTAGTCCAGATTCTTCTGACCCTAATTGCACTCCTCTCCCCCTTGGCCTGCACATAGTGGTTTCCTTCAAGATCTCTGTCTGTGCTGGAAGCTAGGGGTGGGGGGTGGGGGTGGTAGGGGGGACTGATCCTACCCTGAGCAGAGAGCTTCTGTCCTGTTCTGTCCCACTCTAACATCCAAGGCTGTCCACGCACAGACCCTTCAATGCATGTCCCTATGGAGGAGTCCAGAAACCCTCTTCAGCCCTGGTCCTCAGCCTGGGCCAAGCAGTAGGCAGGACGTGACTTGGGCTGCCCATGCCTCTCCCTCGAGTCTGTCCACAGCAGCAGGCTCTTGACATTTGTTAAAGCAACGCTGCCACCGCCCCCTCCCCCAAGTACCAGGCTGGTGCACCAGCACTAGCAGGTAATCACTTAAGCTGAAAAGCAGGTGGGGGTGGGGGTGGGGGTATTAGCATTTGAACTTGTAGCGAGGCGCCAAGGAGTCAAGCTTTAGTGGCTGCTTTCGGGGCTACTGGGGTTGCTGTTTGTTTTGAGAAATGGAGCTGTCCGGTCCTAGCTGGGTAGTGACTCCTGTTGACACACAGGCCACCCCTGCTGACACATCCTCCATTCCCCCTGAAGTCCACCTTGCTCTTAGCCAAAGGAAAGGGTTCTTTCTGACATTTTGTTTTGAGGGCAGGAGGCCTGAAGATCCGAATTTAAATGTGAACGTGAACTGATAGGACTTATGCCCTCCATCGCACCCTACCCCCACCCTCAGATCCCAGCAGGAAGTTCCAGAGGCCCTGGGTTTCCTTCCCAGGAGTGTCAGCTCAGGAATCCCTAGCTCATATGCCCGTTCCTGGTAAGGACAGGGTGTAACTTGCACCCTACACAGTTCAAGCTGACTACTCATAAAGCAAGAGCCATTTCCCACGTAGCTGGTTCTAGAGACAAATGCCTGGGTTCAAATCCTGACTTAATAGCTGTGTGGTGTGACCTGGGGCAAGTGTCTTAACCTCTCTGTGCCTCAGCTTCCTTATGCACAAAATAGAGATAAAATAGTACTAATCGGCGGTGAAGACAAATGAGTCAATACAAGGGAGGTACTAAGAACAGTGCCGGGCATTGAGCAAGAGCTCAGTGAAGTTAGTTGTTACTGTTACCAATATCATTTTTCTTTCCTGTGAGCCCGTTTCCTGCCCCACCACCCTTTCCACTGCCTGCTCAGAGCTCCTGGTTAGGTAAGGAGCTGTGAGGGAGGTTGCAGAGCAAGTGAGGAAGACAGGGCCCAGTTGGGTGTGGATCTCTGTTGTTTTCACAAAACCTGGCACGCCAACCTGCCATCCAGAATTATCCTCATCCCGCCTTCCTGTTCTTTGCACTACACACGTTCCTAAAAAATTCCAGGTAAGGGAGCTTTTGTAAGTCAAAATACTTTTAAAAAGAAAGAAAGAAAACAGAAAAATACCATGCTAGATTTCTAATTAAACCTCGAGGCAGAATCAGGAAGGATCTTGAGCTTTTTCTTAAGATTTTCTGAATCTCCCATGCATCCATCCTATATAAAACCCACAGAAAAACCAGTGTACACCAGACTTGCTTCTTAGGAGGAAGATTCTTCCATTTACAAGAGAATTTGATAATGGGGCTAATCACTCCCTAATTGGTAATGTTTCGTCAGCTGGGTGGCTTAAAGTGGGGTCTATCTATATGATACCTGTGTTCTCTCCATCAGCTCCAGAAGCAAGGTGGATAGGAAAACCCACCCTCATGGATACGTGGAGGAGTGAGCCAAAGGGGGAGAGCAATTGGCCCAGAATGCACCCCCCCCAACACACACACCCAGATGGTTCTCTGGGATAGCCTAACTATGGTTTTGTTCCCCGGCTGTCTGCTTGCTTGAGTCCATGCTGTCCAGAAAACCACCCAGCCAGGAGCTGGAGCTAGGGAAATCTCCAGCAGCCTCCAGCTTGCAAGTCATCTATCCCCTGCTTTGGGTCTGTTTTCCCAGCTGCACTAGGACAGCGAATCCTGCTGCCTTTCCAGAGGGCTCTGCGGGGGCGGCCCTGTCCAATTTAAGCCCAGAGATTGAGGCTCTGCAATGGTATACAAAGGGGCATCTCTGGGGCCATGGCAGGCAGAGACCAAGGAGGAGTAACGGCGAATGGGAGAAGTGGAGGGGGCCCCTGGCACCAGAGATGGAGGGTCACCTTACCAGGGTGTGCATGAGACATCCCACGCCTCCCCCACACGGCCCTAATGGTCAGGTCCTGAGTGTCTCAGAGGCAGAAGGGCTTCGCCTCCAGGGGCCAATGCAGGAACCCTGACTCTGTCTGAAGCAGGACCACACAGGACCCAGCAGCCCCGTGGCCACCCGGGGAGGGGGCGGGGGAAGGAATAGCGTGTGTCAGCTGAACTGGAGCTGACGGTCTGAGTGGAGCCCGCCCCAGGGCGCTCTGTCAAGCCGCAGCCAGCTCTGGCACCTAGCACGGCCCGTGAGGTGACACTCCCACTCTCCTTCCACCTCACTTCCAATTCCGCCCCCGGCAGCTGGGGCTACTGACCGACCTGGGGCCGCGGAGCAGGAGGGAGACTCTCCCACCGCCGCCAACTCCATCACCCCTGGCCCCGGGGCGCGCGGGCGGGGCAGAGGGTAAGAGCCGGGTTTAGCCCCTCACCCGGGCGAGCGAAGGCAAATAAATAATCCCGAAGTCACCTTCAGTCTCTGGAGAGACTTTTCCGGGGAGAGCTGGGGTGGGGGAGGGAGGCAGCCCTTCAGCCAAGGCGGGGCGCGGCGGGCGGCGCCGGGAGGGGTGGTCGCCGCCTGCCTGGAGGCTGGGGCGCCGGGCAGCCTCAGCCCCGCCGGGGCAGGGACGCGGCGGCGGGAAGGGGAGGGAAGGGAAGGAAGGGGAAAGAAGGGAAAGGAAGGGAAGGGAAGGGAAAGGAAGGGAAGGGAAGGGAAAGGAAGGGAAGGGAAGGGAAGGGCCGGCGCGGCCGTGCCGAGGAGCGGCGGGGGTGGGGGCTGCGGGGCTGCGGGGCTCCGGGCGGGCCGGGCACTCACGTCCTCTTGAAGACGCCCCCGAGGGCGCTGCCCAGCAGGAGGCAGAGCTGCTGCGAGAAGAAGACCCAGGAGATCTGGGGCAGGGAGCTGTGCGTCTGGCAGCGCAGGTCCAGCAGCGTGGGCCCCAGGAAGGCGATGCACAGGCCGAAGCTGAAGAAGACGCTCCAGTAGGTGAGCGTGGGCTGCAGGTTGCGGCGGAGCAGCCCGGACACGCGGCCGTCGCAGCCCATGGCCCCGGCTGGCGGGCTGGCGGGCTGGCGGCGGCTGGCTCCGCGCGCGGGTGCCCGAGTGCCGCGCCGCGCGCGGGAGGGCCGGCCGGGCCCGGGGAGGCCGGCGGCCGGGAGGGAGGGGCGGGGCGGGGCGGCCCGGCGAGGGGCCCCGCCCTCGGGCCCGGGCAGCGGCGGGGGCGCGGCGGCGGCGCGGCGGCGGCGGGCGGGCACGGCGTCGGGGCCCGCGCCCTCCTGGGGCGGGCAGGGCGCCGGCCTCCCCCCGCTTCCCGAGCCCACGCTCACCCTCCCCGGCTGCAGGAGACCGACCGGCTGCCGCGCTCGGCTCCCACCCCCTCTCCAGCTGCCCGTCCCACCGGCGTCCTAGCACGGCCCCCCGGGGGCGGCGGGGCCTGAGCCCCCTTGCAGAGCTGGGCGAACTGAGCCCGAGACGCCCTGGATGCTCGCACAGGCTGGAGGGCGGATCTTCCAGCGCTTCGCGTAGCTCGGGGCGCTCCGGTTTCCCCCCAGATCCAAGCTGGCCTAGGGCTTTAGGTGGAGGAATCCCCGAGCACAGCCCCCTGCACTTAGGGGCTTCACAGATGGACTTCGAGGGTCTGACAGCGCCCCCTTCTTCCCCCGGAATAGAAGACGAAATCACCTACATACATTTTTTTTTCCTTGGGAGAGTATTCATGGCTTTCGTTAGAACCTCAAGAGGGTAAGCACTTTAGACAGAGAACCTTAGAAACCTCCCATCTTCACGCTAAGCTCCGCCTGAGAGCTGGTCTTCACCTGCCGCATCTCATCTGAGCGCTGGACAGGTGTAGGAAGGAGGAAGATGTAGACTCCATCTCTCTCCTTCTTCCTGGTGGGGAGGGGGGAGGGGGAGGCGGGATGGAAAGGGCAGCGATCTGGAGGAATCCCAGAAGGAATGCCGAAATAGTTCTCTAGGGGGGTAAAAAAGAGTTCTGAGGAAAATTCCTTTTTTTTTTCCCCCTGGAAAAACCCGGGTGGGGTTGCGGGGTGAGAGGTTTAGTCTCCAGACTGGTAGTTCTTGGAGGAGCCTGCGGTTGGCACAGCCTGTCCCTCCGCCCAGGTGACCATGGACCTGGTGAGTCCTGTGTGACCCAGCCTCTGAGGGAGCCAGGGCTCCTGCATTGGTCCCTGGAGGCTGAGCAGTAAGTTCCAGCGTGTCACCTCTGCTCAGGTGTTCTAGCAGGGGCAGAAGCCATGACATCATGGCCACTGGCCCTCTAGGGGACCAGAGCTGAAGGGGCTGAGGAGGTAGGAGGGTGGGTGCTCTCATGACAACTCGGCATGAGGACAGGTAACCAACTTCTCTTGCAGGTACTGGATGCATCTGCTCCATTCCCCCTAGACTCTGGGCACCTGGGAGTGGAGTCCCATGGGGTCTCTCTGGCTCAGTGGGTTGGGGGGTAATAACAATTACTTATTCAATGGTGCTAATGGTGAGTCTGCAGAGTACTTGTGATTCAGTAACAAGTTATATTCTGGAAAACAAAAACAAAAACAAATCATAACGACAAGCGTTTGATTGGATCCTCTCTGCCAATCTTACAGACTTCTAGAACCATAGAAGCTGAAAGTTGGAAAGAACAATCTCCAACTCGAGTACCCTATTCCTGCCCCATAATTGCTGATAAATGCTTGTCAGTCCTGTTCTTGACTGATACCTCTTACTGTTGGGGACCTTACCTATCATTTCCTGTGGGTTTGCTTCCAATGTGAGTCAGCTCCAGTTGTAAGGAAGGGTTTCGAGCTCAACTGAAATGCCCCTCCCTGTGGCTCCCCACAGCCACCCGCAGGACAAGGCTGATTGCTCTGGGCATGTTAGTCCTTCAAGCACATGACCTTGCCCCAGCACTTGGCTTCTTCAGCCCAAACGCCTGAAATTCTTTCATGATTTCCTTAGATGGTACTCCCTAGATAGATCACCCTACTGGTTCAGCTCCTCCAGCCACAGTGGCAGGGACCCTCGTACAGTGAGGCATCCCACAGTGTCTGGGGTGCTAGAAGCATTCTGTAGCTTGATCTGGGTGCTGGTTACACAGCTATGAGCATATGTAGAAATTCATTTACGTACAAACATATGTACGCTTAGGATTTGTGTCTTATAAGCAAGTCATGGTTTGATAAATGAGTGGAAAGTAAAAATAAGTAGACAAAAACAAAGTGAGACCCTCTACTGTGAACACAATACCCAGCCTCCTTAGAGTCAAAGCCTTCCTTCCTTTCTTGCCTGCTCTCTGGCGTGCAGGGCCCTTGTGCTGGGTCGAGCAGGCAGGGAAATAAGTGCAGCAATGAGGTTCTTTCTGTCATGGGGATGCTTTCAGAGCCTGTAGCGGGGAGCATCTCGTTTTGCCTGGGAAGGCTTCTTTACTGGACTGGGTGTGGAAGGATGAGTATGGGAAAATGTTTCGTTTATTCTCTCTTATTCTTCTTTGTCTCCTCTATTTTCCAGTATCATCACCTTCAGGAAACTTTTCTGGAAAAATCCTATCCGACCCCCAAATACCAGCAAACCCCTGATCCACTCCTTACCCCCTACAATCCTCAGTGTCAGCTGTTATATCCAGGGACGGCCAGCTTCCTCTTCCTGCCACCCTGCCTCCCCTGCAGTCTGGTTAAATGGTGAGTTCTTAAGGGCTGGGACTATATTTACCATATTATATTATATTTACCAACTCTCCCCACCCCCATCCAGGTGCCTCACAGAATATCTTGCAGATAGCGAGTCCTGGATAAATAGCTGGGCAATGAATTATTTGCACATTGCCTTTATAATTATTTTTGTTTTTTCTTTTATATATCTTATCTCCCAATGATAACAAGTTCCCCGAGGAAATAGAGGCTGTCCTCTATTTCTTCTGTGTCGAGTATCCAAATGTCTAGCCCTCGCTGGGCACCCTGTGGTCATTCTTCAGTTTTAATGACAAAACCTTGGATGGTCCTTTAGCCACTCTCAGATTTCCTTCTGTGTACATTGGTAGGAAATTATCCCTGTCCCTCACTAGCTCTGGAAAGCAGTGGGGAGACCCGCAAATAAGGAAAGACGGACTAGATTGGCAGGGAAGATCTATGGGAGTGAAGAAGGGTCCTCAGGCTCTTGCTGACTGAAATCTGTTTATTTGCCTCAAGGGTCGCCTCCTCTGGGAAGCTTCCCCTGACCTTGTTAGGGTCCCTCCTTGGGGCCCCATCCGAAATCATTGCTAATCATCTGTGTACTGCCTCTCCTCCAAGGAAGGGCCATGGGCTTGGTTCTTCACTGAGTGCCAGGACTGGCTCCTTGCTGAGGGCGGTTTGCACCCTACTGACTCCTGCTTACACCTGGAAGTGAGAGAAATCCATAAATGGCCCATCTTGGACCATCGATGGGTGGCCTACATCCTGGAAATACTTGAGGAGCAACCAAACCAGATCTAACAGCGAGTGAAGTAAGAGCCAAGTAACCTTGCCACCATCCTTTTACATATGCATCCGAGCTGCCCAAACTCCTTAGTGCACAGAATCATGGGTACACTTTCTCTCCATTCCTATTTTTTTTTTAAAGATTTTATTTATTTATTTGAGAGAGAGAGAATGAGAGAGAGCACATGAGAGGGAGGAGGGTCAGAGGGAGAAGCAGACTCCCCGCCGAGCAGGGAGCCTGATGCGGGACTCGATCCAGGGACTCCAGGATCATGACCTGAGCCGAAGGCAGTCGCTTAACCAACTGAGCCACCCAGGCGCCCCTCTTCATTCCTATTTCTGTTAGAATTGAAAACCTTCGATATTAAAACATGGACAAAAAAAAATTTGGATGATCACAGCCTAGAGGGGGTCACCTGGACTTGGGCCTGATTTCATGTTTGGCAGAATCCTCTCAGTGACCGTGGGCCTGCTTTGGGTCCCCAGGACCCTCTGGTCTCTGCTTCTCAGACTTTGAGGAAGCCAGGCAGGAACAGTAGAAGAAGTCTCCAGTTCAAGGTCATGAAGCACATCTGCAGTTCCTCTGGCCATTCTGGGGAATGAGGCCGCCGCTCCCCTACCTCTGGGTTTTATCTTCACAGCCCCCACGTCATCGCCTTCCTAGCCAGAGTGTGCAGAGTGGACTGGCAGGCTCGGTCTGAGGTCAGCATGGGGTGAGTGGCAGACAGCTTGGTGCCAAGGACTGTACCCACATGACCCGGCCACCCTACCCCACATGAATGCCAACGGCAGAGATGGGTATGTGTACAAAAAGTCTCCTTTGCCAACTATCTGGATGAACCGAGTTATCAGCCTGCGTGGGTGGGGGGTGGTTACTGCAGGTGCCAAGAGGGACGGGAGAGACAGGAGCAGGTGAGATGGCCCAGAAGCATCTTAAGAGTGAGGCCAGTGGCCACATGCATCCTGGAGAGAATACTGCATAATACCTGGCACTTAGCTGGTGCTGAATACGTGTTAGAGCTTAATAGTGCTAGTTGAAGCTAGTCTAACTGTGAGGGTTGGAAGGACCCTCTGAAATTATCCTTTCCCTCAGAAACCGAATCCCATTTACAGCACTGCCCAGGGAGCCACTCGGCCTCACCTTCAGCATGCCCGGGCTTGGAGTCAAGCTGTGAGATGCGTGCAAAACTGAGCCTTGGTTTCCTCCTCTGTAAAATGGGGAGAATCGGGGCATCTGGCTGGCCCAGTCGCTAGAGCATGAGACTCTTGATCTCGGGGTTGTGAATTCAAGCCCCACGTGGGGAATAGAGCTTACTTAAAATAAAAATAAAATGGGGAGAATAGTACCTCCCTTACTGTGAGAAAATGTAGACAGGGTGTAATACAGAAGCTGGTACACCAGGTTCTCAATAAAATTCTCCTCCTCCTCCTCCTTCTTCACAACAACAGCACAAATTGCTTTCCTGGTTTATACACTGGTACGGTGGCTAGCAAAGTATGTCCCTGGACCAGCAACATCAGGATGTCCTGGGAACTTGTTAGAAATGAAGATTCTCGGGGCGCCTCCGACTCTTGAGTTTGACTCAGGTCATGATCTAGGCTCAGGTCATGATCTCAGAGTCATGAAATCGAGCCCTGCCTCAGGCTCTGTGCTGATTTTCTCTCTCTCTCTCTCTCTCTCTTTCCCTCTCCCTCTGCCCCTCCCCCCACCCCTCACTCCTGCCCGCACTCTCTCTAAAAAGAAAGAAAGAAAGATTCTCTAGGGGTGCCTGGCTGGCTCAGTCAGTAGAGCACGTGACTCTTGATCTTGGGGTTGTAAGTTAGAGCCCTATGTTGGGTGCGAAATTACTTAAAAATAAAATTAAAAAAAAAAAAGAAAGAAAGAAACGCAGATTCTCAGTTCTGCCCCAGACCTGCTGGATCAGAAATTCTGGGGGTGCGGCTCAATAATCTTTGGTAAGCCCTCCAGGGTACTGAGCTGCAGCTACAGTTTGCAAATGACTGCTTTAGAGCCACAAAGGAAAAGTCTAATTCCCATTCTACAGAGAGCCATTCACTATTTGAAGACATTTTTCATGTTCTTCCTTGACAAGTTTCATTGTCCCCAGCAACATCCTCTCCACTTCCTTCAGCCATCCTTCATTGGCCATGTATTCCAGACCCCTTGCCATGCTTTTCTCCATTCATGTCATGCTCTGACTGTTAATGACCTTCATAAAAATGGTCCCGAGTGGTCTAAGCAGCACCGAATGCAATGGGTTCGCTGCCTCCTCTTTTCTAGAAATTTTGACAGCTTTTTATTGAGTGCCCACTCTGTGCTAAGCACATGACCTACAATAACTTTTTGTTTATATTTTTTGAAGTAAGTTCTATGCCCAACATGGGGCTCGAACTCACGACCCTGAGATCAAGAGTCACATGCTCTACCAACTAAGTCAGCCAGGCACCCCTTGTTTACTTTTTTTTTTTTAATTGGGGTTAAACTTACATAGATTAAAATGCACAAGTCTTAAGTGAACAACTTGAATTTGTATATGTGTACATACCCAGGTGACCACCACCCAGATCAAGATACAGAATATTTCCAGCACCCACCCCGGAAATGGTAGTGTGGTTGTTTAATATTATGTCTGTGAGAACATAAGTTCATAATTCTTCATTGCTATGCAGTATGCCACCGTATACATACACATAATTTATTTGCATGCAATTTTATTGCATACAAATTTATACACACACAATTTATTTAGCCCATCTGCTATTGATGGACATTCAGGTTGTTTCCAGTTTGGAGCTATTATAAATAAAGCTGGTTTGGACATTCATGTACTTGTCTTTTGGGGGACATAAGCATTCATTCTATTGAGGATATGCCCAAAAGTGAAGTTGCGAGGCCATAGGATTGGTTTAGCTTTAGGAGATGTTGCCAAACAGTTATCCAAAGGGATTGTATCAGCATACCCTCCTCCAGAGTTCCAGTTGCTCCGCATCCTTGTCACCAGTCATGTTCATTTTAACCCTCATGTTGGGAGGACACTAGTTTCTTAGGGGTTTTCATCTGCGTTTCTCTAATAACAGATACTGTTCAGTATTTTTTTAATGTACTTATTGGCCACTTGTTCAACTTCTTTTGTGAAACGCCCCTTCAAGTTTTCTATCTACTTTTTTTTTAAAGATTTATGTATTTATTTTAGAGAAAGAGTGAGAGAGCGCTCAGGTGGGGAGGGTCAAAGTGAGGGGGAGAGAGAGAATTTTTTTTAAATTTTTTATTGTTATGTTAGTCACCATACATTACATCATTAGTTTTTGATATAGTGTTCCATGATTCATTGTTTGTGGATAACACCCAGTGCTCCATGCAGAACGTGCCCTCTTTAATACCCATCACCAGGCTAACCCATCCTCCCACCCCCCCTCTAGAGGAGAGAGAGAATCTTAGGCAGGCTCCATGCCCAGCGCAGAGCCCCACGTGGGGCTCGATCCCATGGTCCTGAGATCATGATGTGAGCTGAAATCGAGAGTCGGTCACTTAACCAACTGAGCCACCCAGGCGCCCCAAGTCTTCTGCCTACTTTTAACATTGGGTTGTCTGTCCTTAGAAAAATTATGTAGGAGTTTTTGTTATATTCTAGATATGAGTCTTTTCTCAGTTACACATATTATAAATATCTTCTACTTGTCTGTGCCTACATTATCTTTAATCTTCACGATGATCCTATGACGTAGGCATTATTATCCTTTTTTTATGGATGAGGAAACTGCGGCTCAAGAAGGCAGAGTAACTTGCCCAAAGTCACACAGTTAGAAAGTATCGAAGCTGAATTTTGAGCCCACTCCAAAGTCTGGATCCTCCCCATGACACCATCTGCCTCTCACATTCAACTCCTACTTACACACCCAAGGCTGGTGACATTTTCCCCCAGGAACTGCTATTTTTTTTAAAGATTTTATTTATTTATTTGTCAGAGAGAGAGCACAAGCAGAGAGAGCAGGAGAGAGACAAACAGGCTCTCCGCTGAGCAGGGAGCCCGATGTGGGGCTCAATCCCAGGACCCTAGGATCATGACCTGAGCCAAAGGCAGACACTTAACCGACTGAGCCACCCAGGTGTCCCTCCCCCCCCCACCCCCCGCCCCCTGGAACTGCCATTGAACTAAGTCTTCCTGTCTTGTCTAGGCACAGTTGATTTATTGAAATCCTATGCAGTATAGGACTTGGTATATGTGGAATAACGGGAAGAATGTGGAATCAGGAGCAAGACAGACCAGCACTAGGTTTTGGCCCCGCACTTGACGGTCAATTCAGGGCTGAACATTGTCAGCCCAATTCTCTTCAAATGCAAAATATCACATCCTTACAGCGTTGTGGTGGGCAGAAATGAGAGCACACTGGAGCCTCTGGTAGAACACCGAGTTCGGTGCCGCCTACACTTCCTTAGTTGCCTTCCCCTACCCTGAGCCTCATGTAATTTCCGTTTGGGTTTCTCTTCCCTGCCAGCACACTTTGGATCCCAGTTCACCCATGCCGCCGAAGGGCTATTCCTCCAGCTGTCCCAGATTAATGGCCCCTCACATTCCTAATGGATGGTGGATGGTTACTAATCGTCATCCAACTCATTGAGAAAAATATTGAACACAATGCACCGTTCTCCACCCTCCTAATTAACCTTTCATTTGGAGCTCAGGTGAGCTATTCATCCTGCGGGAGCTCCCCCACCCCCCATTGCTACCTGAGGTGCCTGCCTGTGTTCCCTCCCTCTCCACTTACCACACTTCCTTGTGATCACCAGCTGGAGTGTCCTTAATGCGGATCGGCTGTCAGCGCCCTGAGGTTAGAGAGTGGGTCACACATTAATCCTTCTGTCTCAGGCACTCGGCACAGCACCTGCCTAGTTCACAGCAGACATTCAGGAAATATTAGTACATGAATTTAATGTTTCATTGCTAGAAGCTTGAACTAACGAATAAACTCTGAGGCAAGAAATAATATTCATGAAGGATTTCGTGAGGGATGTACAATTCACCTATTAGTAATTCTCAGACCAGGCTATATGTTAGAATCACCTGGAAGCTAAAGAAAGTCAGACTCTCTGATTGATGGAGTCCTGTATTGGTGTTTTGCAAAAGCTCCCCAGGGTTTTCTAATGTACAGCCAAGGTTGGAAACCACTGCTCCAGAGAATCTACGTTTTACTCCCGGAGAACTGCTCACATACCCTGGCATACCATTTAGGCCCGGCATTAAAGTGCCCTTATTGAATTCTGCTGGGGCTTTATGCCTAGTTTGAGTGACCTTACGATATGTCACTGCAGTTATGGTGGGGATGTTGTTGCCAATGGACCCCTATAGGAAGAGGCACAGGAGAGATTCCTGTTGGGCATCGGTACCAAGAAAAGCTATGATTCTCCTGAACATCCAGTTCTTTTTTATCTTGTGGATGCTGGGAATCATTTAATTAGCACTCTTTCCAAGCTGATAGAAACTGCTGGAAAGCTCATGGCCAAAGTCATGGTCCACCTTTATCACCTGTACAGAATTATATAGTATATGTATCGCATGCTGACTTGGTTCCTCTTTATTTTCTGTCCTTTTTTTTTTTTTTAAGATTTTATTTATTTATTTGGCAGAGAAAGACACAGCGAGAGAGGGAACACAAGCAGGGGGAGTGGGAGAGAGAGAAGCAGACTCCCCGCCGAGCAGGGAGCCCGATGCGGGACTCGATCCCGGGACTCCAGGATCATGACCTGAGCCGAAGGCAGTCGCTTAACCAACTGAGCCACCCAGGCGCCCTATTTTCTGTCCTTTTACTCTCCTTTACTCATCCCTCCCTTTTTTAGTTGAGATATTATCCCAATACCATAAAATTCACTCTTTTAAAGTGTATGATTCAGAGGCGCCTGGCTGGCTCAGTTATAAGAGCATGTGACTCTTGATCTTGGGGTTGTGAGTTCGAGCCCCACATTGGATGTAGAAGATTAGTTAAATAAATTAATTTTAAAAAAACAGAGTGTTGGGACACCTGGGTGGCTCAGTCGTTAAGCGTCTGCCTTCGGCTCGGGTCATGATCCCAGGGTCCTGGGATCGAGCCCTGCATCGGGCTCCCTGCTCAGCGGGAGGCCTGCTTCTCCCTCTCCCACTCCCTCTGCTTGTGTTCCCTCTCTTGCTGTGTCTGTCTCTGTCAAATAAATAAATAAAATCTTTTAAAAAAAAAACAGAGTGTATGAGTCTGCAGTTTTTAGTATATTCACAAGATTGTGTGATCATCACCACCACCTAATTCCAGAACATTTTCATCACCCCTATAAGAAACTCTATCCCCATTAGTAGTCACGTCCCCTTCCCCCTTTTCTCAGCCTTTGGCAACCACTGTCTACCTTCTTTCCTTATAGATTTCCTTATTCTGGACAATTCATAGACATGGAATCATATCATATGTGGCCTTTTAGGTCTGGCTTCCTTCATTTAGCATGTTTCCAAGGTTCCTCCATGTTGTGACACACCTCAGTACTTCACCCCTTTTTATAGGTGAACAAGAAATTTCATCCTATGGATGTACCACATTTTGCTTTTCCGTTTATCTGTCGATGGACATTTGGGTTTCCACTTTTTGGCTATCATGAATAATGCTGAATTCATGCATAAGTTTTCATGTGAACGTGCTTCAGTTCTCTCAGGCATATACCTACAGTGGATTGGCTGGGTCACATAGCAACTCTATGGTTAACTTTTTGAGAATCTTTTCTCACAGAAAATTATTTTTTATCTTGTTGTACTGTACGCCTCTCTGTAAGCCTCTACAAGTCCTTCTTTCTGGAACAAGGCGGAGTATAAATAAATAAATAAATCCCAAAACACTCCCAAGCCATCTGTTTAATAATCTGTGCTAGAATTTTGCCAGGATTCTATATTGAGCCATTTGGTCCGTTGTTTCCAGAAATACCTTCTGTGTCTTTGTGAAAATCAGAACATTCTCTCATCTCCAATGTCCTCATCGTTTATCCTGGTTGCTTTTCAGTCCTACCTGCAAGGTATTTCATGACTCGGGTGTCTAATTCCTTTGAATCTGGCCTCCAGCTCTCACGTGAAGGTGCATGAGCTCCCACCGCCTGCCTTCTTGTCTACCTTGTGATACAATTAAATGTTTATATCCAAGTACTTCCTGCACTCGGCTAGAACTAAGGTTGAACAGAGGAGCCCATGGTGAACAGCCCCACCTCATTCCTTCTCTCCCCTAGTCTCCCTCCTCAGAGGCAACCACTTCTACCTCTGTTATTCTGGGAGTGACTTCCATGTCTCTAAATAATATGCTTATGCTGCTGTTTCTGGATTTCTCCATTTTAGACATCCTCTATTGATTTAACTGGGGAGGATGGGGATTTCGTTCACATACATCATCCATACAGCGCTCTTCCCACTCTCCTCCCAACATGGTTAAGAGAGCTGTTTTTATTCAGTTCCTCTCAATAAAATGAAAATAAATCTGTTGATTATGTTTGCTGTTTCAGGTAACATATTTATATCTTTATTTCTCATCCTGTCAGCTCTTGCTAGTTTGGACGCACTATTTTGTAGGCTAAGCCTACCCTCACTCCTACATTTCCCTTGGGCTCTCCTTTCCAACTTCTGTCTTCTGAACATTTCCTTGAAATGCTCAAGGTTGCTAACATTATGTTCTAGCTTTCTAACCATAATTAGGTCTTCATGCTTTGCCTATAGGTTGGTTCTAAAAGTTCAAGTTCAATAAATCATTTACATTTGTGACAATGTAAAAATTGTTTGTGGCTGAACCAGCGATGTCTTATAATTACCTTTCCTTTTATTTGTTTTAGTTTATCCTAGAGTTTGATTGACTCTCTTCTTCTCTTGACTTGACATTATCATTTCAAGTTTGTCTTCCAACTTTTCAGCCTATTGAGTATTTGGTTTATGAGGTACCCCTTTTCCCTAAGGACCCCCCACACAGGGAACTCTCTCTTACGCTCTAATTTGGACAAGTTGCTTTTTTGGTTTGTTTATTTATTGATTTAGTAATCTTTATGCCCAACATGGGGCTTGAACTCACAACCCTGAGATCAAGAGTTGCATACTTTTCTGATGAGCCAGGCAGGTGCCCTTGAGTGAGGTGCTTTTCTGTCACATAGCTGTCCGCCTGGGACTTCTTCCTTTCACAGATGCCCTGGCCTGGTCCCACTGTTTTCCCCTTCCTTCCTCCTTCTCTCCCTCCCTCCCTCTCTTTTTCTTCTTTGTTTACACTATCATTTTCCCCACACCCCATCTTCAAGTAATTTCTTAAGAGGGGGCTTATGGTACCTGGATTTTCTGAGTCCCTCATTTCTGAAAGTGTCATGGCTCCGCCCTCACACTTGAATCGTAATTTGGGTGGATATAGACGTCGCATTAAAAATTGCTTTTTTCGGGGCGCCTGGGCTGCTCAGTAGGTTAAGCGTCTGCCTTCGGCTCAGGTCATGATTCCAGAGTCCTGGGATGAAGCCCATCCGTGTGGGCCCCCTGCTCAGCAGGAAGCCTGCTTCTCTCTCTCCCTCTGCCTGCCCTTCCCCCTGCTCATGCTCTCTCGCTCTCTCAAATAAATAGTCTTTTTAAAAAAATAAAATAAAAATTGCTTTTTTCACACAATGTCAAAGGCATTGTTCTAGCCTTAGCTAATGGGAATCCTGAGGCCAGTCTGATTCTTTTTTTTTTTCCTAAGATTTTATTTTATTTTATTCTTTTTTACATTTTTAAATTAACATATTATGTATTATTTGTTTCAGGGGCACAGGTCTATGATTCATCAGTCTTACACACTTCACAGCGCTCACCATAGCACATACCCTCTCCAGTGTCCATCACCCAGCCACCCCATCCCTCCCAACCCCCTCCACTCCACTCCACTCCTCAGTTTGTTTCCTGAGATTGAGTCTTTTATGGTTTGTTTTAAGATTTTATTTTTAAGTAATCCGTACACCCAACATGGGGCTCGAACTCAGAACCCCAAGATCAAGAGTCGCATGCTCCACCTACTCAGCCAGCCAGGTGCCCCTGATTCTTATATTTTTAGAGGTAAATTTTTCCCCTCTAGGGATATCTTAGAATCTTGTGTTTACCATTGCTATGTTAAAAGTTCACCATGACAGTGCTTATGTGTGGGTCTCTCATTCACTTGTGATTCTTGGTGTCCCCTTTGCATTTGAAAATTCTGCTCTTTGGCTTTGGGGAATTATTTTGTTTTCTTATTTGAGAATTTCTTCCATTACATTTTCTTTGTACTTTTTTTTCTGGATAGACTTTTATCATAATGATTCTCTAATTCTCTACCTTCCAACACCTTTTACTGAAATATTTATTTCTATAATCCTCTCTTTAATTTCTGGTTGCTCACACTATTTTCTTTCTTTCTTTCTTTCTTTTTTTTTAGAGAGAGAGAGAGTGTGGCGGGGAGGGGAGGAAGTGGAAGGGGCAGAAGGAGAGGGAGAGAGGGAATCTCAAGCAGACTCCACACCCAGCACAGAGCTGGATGCGGGGCTTGATCTCATGACCCTGAGATCGTGACCTGAGCCAAAATCAAGAGTCAGACACTTAACCAGCTGCACCATCCAGGCACCCCACTCACACTATTTTCTGGTTGTTTCTTTCATAGGATCCTGTCCTTGTCTGGGGATGCAACACCCCCTTAAATCACCCTGAAAATACCCGTTATGGAAAGTTTTCTTGTATCTTCTGTGTCTGAAGTTACTTCTCTTTCTTGTGGAGCATTGTCCCTGCCCCTATGTACTTACCTTTGTTTCCTTTTCACACCAGAAGCTTTTGTCAAATGTCTGACGGTCTTTGACTTTCCATATTTAAGAGTGAGGCTGGACTGGTCAGTTGGCAGATTTCATTTCCTTTGGGAAGGGAGCCTGGGTCACAAGGGGTGGGGGACTCCAAGTAACGGAGGTGGCAGCCGCTTCTTTGGGATCGTTGAACCTTCTGATTGGGGATGGATCCCTGGCTGCCCCATGTGTTGCTTAGGGATCTGCTGTCCCTACGCTATTGGCCAATCCTTCTCTTGTCAGCCACAGCACCACCTCCGGCCTCCTCTACGCGGTCCAACCCTGTGGTCTCTCTGAGGCCTGAGCCCCGCTGTGGTTCTGCTGGGATGATGTGGGGGGCCTTCCCAGCCGCCTCCCACTCTGTCCTCCCTCTTCATCGGGGACCACTCTTCTCCATTTCCACCGCTATCTACTCGCCGAAAATGTTCATCAGTGCTGGCCTCCCTCCTGTTCTCTTCCTCATTAGGAGAGTGTACTTTTCAGGCACCTGGGTGGCTCAGTGGGTTGAGCGACGGTCTTCGGCTCAGGTCATGATTCTGGAGTCCCTGGATCAAGTCCTGCATCAGGCTCCCTGCTCGGCAGGGAGTCTGCTCCTCCCTCTGACCCTCGCCCCTCTCATGTGCTCTCTCTCATTCTCTCTCTCTCAAATAAATAAATAAAATCTTTAAAAAAAAAAAAAGGAGAGTGTACTTTTCTTCATTGCTTTATTGTCAGTTTAGCGGGGGTCACAGGAGGGATGACAAACGTGTGGCCAGTAGTCTGTCTTGAAATGGATATCTTCAATTCCCTCTTTCTTTTGGTTTTGTTTTTATTTATTTTTTTTTTTAAAGTAATCTCTATGCCCAATATGGGGCTCGAACCAACGACCCTGAGATCAAGAGTCACATGCTCCACTGACTGAGCCAGCCAGGTGCCCCTTCAATTCCTTCTTAATGTGTCTGTGTTTATGTTTGTCAGAACACAGGAGAATGAACCAAATTCCGTTTCATGCTCATAAATATCTCGACAGTTTGGGAACTGGAGGTTCCTGAAATCTGAGGGGCTCTTTCCTTCTGTTTGGCTGTTTTTATCCTACTTGTCCCTTCAAGACAGATGGGGCTTCCCCACCCACCCTGTCACCCCGTCACCCCATCGCCCCATCACAGACCTCCACACACTCACTTCCGAATGCCCACTCATGTCTCTGTCCAGAACGTGTTGGAGCTGCAGCTCCAGCTCCATCCACCCTCTTTGTTGGGCGGTTCTGACCCATGGTTTAGTCCCGGGTGGGTTTCTCCTGCTCAATGGCAGAGCCTCCTGGACCACCCTTCCTGTCCCCCTGCCCACAGCAGGTCCAGCCTTCTTGCCCTCCAAGTTCACACCTGCTTTCATCCCTCATTTACATCCAAAGAGGGACATTTAAAAAAAAAAGATTTTATTTATTTATTTGACAGAGAAAAACACAGTGAGAGAGGGAACACAAGCAGGGGGAGTGGGAGAGGGAGAAGCAGGCTTCCCGCCGAGCAGGGAGCCTGATGTGGGGCTCGATCCCAGGACCCTGGGATCATGACCTGAGCCAAAGGCAGATGCCCAATGACTGAGCCACCCAGGTGCCCCCAAAGGGGGACATTTTAAAGCAATTGGTGTCCCCTCTGCAGAGGGCTATTTGGCATCAGCCATCAACACTTATGACTGTACCTGACCCCTGACCTGCGATCCCTTCATCATCATGGTCATCATCATTGCACTTCTAGGAGGTTATCCCGGGATAGAGGTGTTCTTATGCAAAATGACGCGTGTCCAAAGTTATTTATTGCAGCACTGTTCATGTAGGCAGAAGATTGCGGGCCACCCGAATGACTAAGAAGAGGCAGAAATTAGATACATCCATCCATATCATGGAATATTATATAGTCATAAAAAATGAGAAAACTCTTTATATATTGATAGGAAATAGTATCAAAATATATTTAGTAAAAGCTGGGGGATGCAGAGTGAGCGCCTAACACTTGTGTAACATTTGTGTAACGGGGGAGAAGGTAAGATGTGCTTATCCTGTCTGCGCATAAAGTCCCTGGAAGTTTACAACATTCACTGACTCCAAGGAGGGGAGCCAGCTGCGGGGGGGATGGGGTGAAAGGGACATTTTCACTATATGTGCTCTTGGACCTTTTGAATTATGGAGCACGTGGATGTGTTGTCTATTAAAAATAAATAAAATTTAAAACTCCCCCTTTGTATAATCTCAATTTAGTTTTTTTAAAAGCGCACATAGGGGGGCGCCTGGGTGGCTCAGTTGGTTAAGCGACTGCCTTCGGCTCAGGTCGTGATCCTGGAGTCCCAGGATCGAGTCCCGCATCGGGCTCCCTGCTCGGCAGGGAGTCTGCTTCTCCCTCTGACCCTCCTCCCTCTCATGCTCTCTGTCTCTCATTCTCTCTCTCGCAAATAAATAAAATCTTAAAAAAAAAAAAATTAAAAAAAAAGAAACCAAAAAAATTAAAAGTAAAAAGCACACATATTATACTAAATTATTATAAAATGGGGTGCCTGGGTCGCTCAGTCGGTTAGGCATCTGCCTTCGGCTCAGGTCATGATCCCAGGGTCCTGGGATCGAGCCCCACATCAGGCTCCCTGCTCAGTGGGGAGTCTGCTTCTACCCCTGCTTGTGCTCTCTGTCAAATAATAAATAAATAATCTTTAAAAAATAAATTATTATAAAACAACTTGTATGTTAATCTATATTCTCTGAATTCAGAAGATGTTCTAATATAACATAATCTTTTAATATGAACTATGCATTTTGCTATAATTAATATGCCTGTATGTTACATATTATATTTATCATACATATCTTCTTTTTAAAGTTCTCTTTATAAAAAAGAATCTGCAGGGAAAACATCAAAATGTTAACAGTGGTTATTTCTGGGTAGTTGGCATCTGAGTGATTTTAATTTTCTTCTTTCTCCTTTTGCTATTTCTCCCCCAGTTTTTTATGATAAAGATGTACAGCTTCCAATAATCAGGACAAAGTCATGTATGTTCCTCCACCGCACTGTTTGCAGGATAAAGCTCAGTCCCTTTCTATAGGCCTGTCAAGGCCCCTGCCTGCATTTTCATCCTCCTCTATTGCTCCCCACCCCCCCAGGATCTGTGACTCATGAGCAAGTCCCCTTGGCTGTTCTCCCCTGTCCTTCAGTAACGTGACCCAGCCTATCCAGCTCAAATGTCCCCCCTCCCAGATAGAATGGGGGGCGCCCTCCTCTGTGCCCCGTAACCCACTGTCTCCCTCTGCACTGCATTCGTCACGTGTGTGGCCTTTGTCTTACGAGTCACTGTGCTTCAGTTATAGCCCAGCCCCTGACTCACCCGAGGGCCAGGAAGTTCAGGGCGTCACAGCTACTCCCTCGTGGCTCCTTCCGCCTTCTGCACCATGGAGGTGCTAAGAGAGGTACTGTTGGCTGCAGTCCCCCCTTCACTTTGGTGTCTCCTTTCTGTGTATCAGAGTTTCTGGGGTGTGAACTCGGTGTTCTGCCCGATCTGGCTGCAGTCCGAGCTCCCCTCCTCGTGAGCCGCATTCTCAGATAGGGCCGCAGCTTCCACGCCAACGGTGGGTCCTGGACCAAGCCGCGGTGGTCCCATGTGAGGAGAGAGGGCTCTCCCAGGATGACGGGTCTGCAGGAGGCGGGGGAGGCCCTTTTCTCATGTCCTTGGAGAAAGTGCGGCTGGGAGAGGAGGTGACATTTGGGGCAGAGACTTGCCCACTCCAGGAACCTTCCAGTCTTCCTGCCCGCCCCTTCCTGGACGGACACTGGCCAGAGGGGAGGAGATGGGAGCAGGAGGAGTGACCGGAGCAGGGCCCCACTGCCCATCTCCTTGCCTGGAGGACTTGAGTCTTCTTGCCATTTTGCAGATTCATGCAGAAGAAACCTGCTGCCGGAGAATCCCGCTCGTTCCCAGTTTCCCAGAATGCACAGACCCAGTGATTCACCAACAGTCCCCCGCGCCCCGCATCTCTCACACCAAGCTCCGCCCCCAGTTCACAGGGGAGCTGAACTTAAAGGAAATGGCAGAGGGTGGAGGTCAAGTTCCTTTCCTCTCCATTTATGCCCTGGCTTAAGGGATACTCTTACAGACTCGCCCCTCATCCAGCCACTGTCGCTCTCATCCTTATTCCCAAGGAGATTGCCCGAGAGGATGAGTCCCAGCCTGAGAGCCTGGACACTGGCATCCTTTGCAGCCCAACTCTCTGACAACAGCACCAGGGCTAAGGCTGGATGTGGCAGGCACGCGGCCCTGGGCAGACGTGGGCAGTTACCTATGAAGCCCAGTGTTCAAAATCCTTCCATTAATAAGCACTACTGGCTAATGTTTACCTAGACCTTAGTATGTGCCCGATGTGTTCTGAGTGCTTTCCCTGTGTTAAGGAAATGGGTACATTGACGACATCTCTGTTTTGCACACAAGGAAACTGAGACATGGCGAGGCAAAGCAGGTGGCCCAGGTCGCTTGGCTAGTGGATGGTCTAGCCAGGATTTGAACTCTCCAGCTCCAGAGCCTGTGGCCCTAACCACAAGGCTAAACTGCCAGGGGAGAGGCCCTCCTCCAGGCTGACTGTGCTTCTTATTTGCAGCTTCTTGTGAAGTGCACATATTCCCGGGGAAGGCCTGGGTATGCCTAGTTCACCTCCTGGCTATGAATTGGCTTAGCAGATCCTTCCCCAGGAAGGAGCTGGCTACGGGCCTGAGGATGGCCCCTGGGTTCCTTGCGGGGTAGGTGGGGAATGGAGCCTCTAAAGAGGGTGTGAGGGTCAAGGAAGAGAGGAGAGGGTCCTTGGAGTTGCCTGAGGGTGGTGGGGAGGAGAGGGGGAACAGTGAGGCCCCCCAGCTCAGCGGGGACAACAGCAGGGAAACAAGATGAGGAACAGTAAGGGTAGAATGGGGAAGGGCTCAAGCTGACCCTCAGAGCCCATGCTTTTGGTATGACCTCCTGAAGTGGAGTGAAGGGGCTTGAGAATGGACGGACCGGGGAGTGGACAGACGGACAGGGGGGTGGAGTGGTGGCAATGGCCCTCCAGGCCTGACAGGGGCTTCAGAGTCCTGTGGGCCACAGCCTGAGCCCTGACCCTCCCAGGATGCCCCAGGCCACTCCCTCAGAGTCCAGAGTCACAGTTCTGAATTCCAAACTCCCACACCCAACCCAGCTCTTGGCTCCCCAATGGAATGAAGTGGGTCTGTGCCTGCTGGATCCTGGATGCTGCCAGGAGCCTTCTGTTGGCATCGCCTAAGAACCTAGAGTAAGCTTCTTCCACCACACACCTGCTGCTGCCCATTCAGTGCCCACAGCATGCTCCCTGGGTCGTCACAGCAACGTGGGGAGGTGGTCTAGATGAACCTCATCTGGCCTGTGAGGACTTGAGCTCAGGGAGGTTATGCCTCGCCCAGGATTCAAACCCAGATCTGCACACACCGAGTGTGCCACTCCTTCCGCTCACCCACAGCTGCACCCGGGGCTTCCAGCCCGTGCTGTGGCTGCGGGGCCTTCCTGGGGTCCCCGTGCCTCAGGAGTTCCTTGCCTTCCAGACACTCTAAGCACAACTTCCCAAACCTCTATTTGCTTCAGAATTGCCTGGGGAGTGTGTTTTAGATGCAGATCCCTAGAGTTTACCCCCCAGAGCTTCTGACTATGGAGATCTGCGTTGGGGCTCAGGACTCTGAATTCTTAGCAAAGCCCAAATAATTCTTTTTTTTTTTTTTAAGATTTTATTTATTTATTTGTCAGAGAGAGAGAGAGAGAGAAAGCTCACAAGCAGGGGGAGCAGCGGACAGAGAGAGAAGCAGGCTTCCTGCTGAGCAGCGAGCCGGTTGTGGGGCTCCATTCCAGGACCATGGCATCCCAGGATCATGACCTGAGCGGAAGGCAGCAGCTTAATGGACTGAGCCACCCAGGTGTCCCAAAACCCCAAATAATTCTAAAGCAGGAAGTTCCTGCTTGCACCCAGCTCTGAGAAACCTGTACCCCTTGCCATCCAGGATCTCCGAGGGGTCTGTGCCAAGCTTTTACCCATGGCAGGGGTCCACAAACACTGTGGGGATGAACGAAGACCCCTTTATCCCTGAGTCTGTCACGCGGGTTCCTCTTGTGGGTAATGGGAGACTTTTCTAGGCTGCAGATTGGTTGTCTTCTTAGGTTCCAGGCTGCCTCTCCCGGGTTTCACTGCTCAGGCAAGAGACGTGTGAGGTGAGAGGGCACCCCTTGAGGTCTTGGCAGGGGCCTGGGGCTGCACCCACGTTTCCAGACCAGGTTGGGGCTCCCTTTGGCTAAAGTCATAGAATGGAGCCCAGACCCCAAGGCAATGTTTCTCAACCTGTGGCCCAACCACTTCAGAATCACTTGTGTTATTTGGCAAAAATGCAGATTCCTGCCACCCAACCCTGCTTTATTGAATGAGAATGGGGGATGGTGGGATGGGGGTAGTGTGGGGACAGGGTCCAGAACTCTGCATTCTTAGCTAGCACCCCAGCCAATTCTTTTTTTTTTTCCTTAAGATTTTATTTATTCATTTGAGACACAGAGATACAGAGAGAGAGAGAGAGCGTGAGCCGGGAGAGAGGCAGAGGGAGAGGGAGGAGCAGGCTCCTCGCTGAGCCAGGAGCCCGATGCGGGGCTCGATCCCAGAACCCTGGGATCATGACCGGAGCCGAAGGCAGACGCTTAACCATCTGAGCCACCCAGGCGCCCCTCCCCAGCCAATTCTTAGTCATGTGAATGAGAAATCCTGCTATAGAACATGGACTTCGCAGTATCACAGACATGGGTTCAAATCTCAGCTCTGCCAAGAAATAGCTCTGTGTGTGTTGGGGGGGGGGTTGGAACTAATTCCTTAACCTTTGCGAGACTCCATTTCCTCATCTATAAGAAGTGGGTTACTATGCCTGCCATTGGTCTCTTTTTTTAAAAAAGATTTTATGTATTTATTTGATAGAGCGAGGGAGCACAAGCAGGGAGAGTGGCCGGCAGAGGGAGAGGGAGAAGCAGACTCCCCGCCGAGCCGGGAGCCCGATGCGGGGCTCGATCCCGGGACCCTGGGACCATGACCTGAGCCGAAGGCAGACGCCTAACGGCTGAGCCACCCAGGCGCCCCTGACCATTGGTCTTGCTGTGAGGATTGGCTCAAACCGTGAGGGGACCTGGATACACAGCTGCGGGCCGCAGGTCCCCTCTGTAGCACACCCAGCTCCGCGGTAGAGAGAGGGACGCATTCACAAATGCCTTCCCTGGGAGTGGACACCCAGCATCACTCATCCAAACCCTGAGCTGCTTTAATAATTTCTGACCTTGCATTTCCTGTGGGGCGACCTCAGTGAGGCTTTTCAAAGTTGTCTAGATGGGTTCCCATCCTCAGGTGTGGGAACTCCAAGTTGGAGCCAGGTGATGTAAACAAAATAACCATTCAGTTTGGCTCCGCCTCTGTGCAAGCCTCCGTGTCCACCTCTACCCCACCCCCCCGCCCCGTTTCCCCTCCACTTGACATTCCCAAAACCCTCGCTCTGTGGGACAAAGCCCTCTTGGCAAACGGCAGGTGGGCCAGGAGCAGGGAGTCGTCTAGTCTTCCTTGCCTCGGCTCCCCCAGTCTGGCTGATCCAAAGAAATGCCAAGGCTTTTGAGAAGCTTCAGTCATTCCTAATGGGTCAGTTCCCTCCGGAAATATTCCCCAGCTCTGCTGAAAGCCTGCCAGGCGACTTGGTGACGTCCAGCTCTCGGCCCACACAATGGGCACGGGCCGAACAATGTGGAGTAGGGAAAACATCCCGCCTGTCCTTAGGCTCACATCCTCCTGGGACCCCACCCACGCCCACCCCAGGGCTCCCAGAGCTAGTGGGAGGGCCGGGGGAGGAGAAGGAGGGGTGCAGAGAGGGGGCCCAGAGCAGCTGTCGACGAGGGAAGGTGAGGAGTGGCTGCATTCTGAACCAGCTGGGCGAGTCAGATTAGAGGTCAAATCTGCTTATTCTGGCTCTCTTGCCAATGTTAGGAGCCAAGGGCTCAACAGCTCCAAGCTGGAATGAATTAAAATCCTGGCTGGCAAACAAAGCAGTTCAGAGGGCAGTGAGGCAGGTGGGCGTACCTGGTGAGAGGCCTTGCTCTGTCATTTAACTAACCATGTTAGTTAGTTTAACACCATGCAAGGTGTTAAACCTCTAGGGCCTCAGTTTCCACATCCACGGAATGGGGTCATCGTGCCTGCCCTGTCTACCTCACAGGATGTTGTCAGAGCAAAATGGGCTTCTGGGCATGAAAGTGCCACCATCGTTGCCAAGGGATTACTTGGTCACCAACTGGTGTCATGCCCTTAACAAAGCAGCTGGAGTGGGGTGGCACACCTGGGGGAGATCACACTGAAGACCACCCGGGGAGTTGAGGATCTGAACCCTGGAAAGAGACCTGACAGACGCTGGGAACCGAGTACTGAATACAGGCTGTGAGGGACGGTTGGGTGGCTCAGTCGTTAAGCATCTGCCTTCGGCTCAGGTCATGATCCCAGGGTCCTGGGATGGAGCCCCGCATCGGGCTCCCTGCTCTGAGGAGAGCCTGCTTCTCCCTCTTCCTCTGCCCCTCCCCTCTCGTGCATGCTTTCTTTCTCTCAAATGAATAAAATCTTAAAAAAAAAAAAAAAAGATTACAGGCTGTTAGACTTTCTAGATAGTTGGGCTTGGGGGTAGGACTGTTTGGAGGTGGGGGGTGTTGGAGGGCTTACCTAGAGGTCACATTTCCATACTAAGCTCCGTTTTTACTCAGGTTGTGTGTATTTGGGCGACCTTTTGGGCGACGGAGCTTATGAGGGGCTGAAACCCCCTAAGTCCTGGCATCAGCATGGGTATAGCCCAACCTGGCGCCTTCCAGAACTGAGCACATGGAAAGTGTTCAAGGAGTTGATTAAGGAAGGCTTCCTGGAAGAGGAGAGTTTGAGGCAAGCTTGAAAGGAGGGGAGAGGGAAATGACTCTTACAAAACACTAAAGTGAAAATCTGGAGCAGGGAGGATGCTCCAGGGCATTTGGGGCTTCCCTTCATGATAGGGACTGGGGCACTGAGTCCCAGCAAGGGGAAGGCACCTGCCCAAGGCCCAGTGAGTCTGACTGAGCTGGAGCTACTGAGGAGGTGGAAGAAGTCCAGACAGAGGGAACAGGGACAGATGCACTCTGGGGGTGCAAAGGCTTGAGGGAGGAAGCACCTCAGGGCAAGGTGGGTCCTTGGCCCTGCAGCAATGAGAGTGCAGAGCATGCCGTGGATGGTCAGATACAAGCCAGAGAAGGAGGGTCAGAGCTAGGGTACAAAGGGATACAAAGGGCTTGGGAACCTTGCCCTTGGGAGGGTCAGAGCTGGGGTACAAAGGGCTTGGGAACCTTGCCCTTGGGAGGGTCAGAGCTGGGGTACAAAGGGCTTGGGAACCTTGAGGGGGAGATGACAGTAGGACAGTCGATGGCTTGTTGGAGGCCCTCTGCACCCAGGGCCACGTTCCTCTGAGCATCCTGGGGGCGGGGGCGGAGGGAGTAGGTTCTGGAAACACCTAGAAACAAGACTGGCTTTACCTTGTGACTGTAAATGGGCACTTAAGCCTAAAGAAGTCTGAGCTCAAGGCAGGGGTAGCATGGGGTGGGGGGGCTCCCTGCTGCCAGAAAGGGAAGGAGGAACTGGGGAAGAGGGGATTCCAGCAGTTTCCTGATATATCAGGTGTTTCCTTTTTTTGTTAATTCATTTTTATTCACCACCACAAGCTGAACTGAGGGGTGCAGGTGCAGCTCTATGAGGCTTGCAAAACTCACAGGTACTGCAGAGGCTGAGGAAGGGGAGGGCAGGGAGGCTGACAGGGGCAAGGCCTCTGGGCTTATCACAGGGGCATATATGAGGTGCGGATAACCAAGCCCACTTCGAAGCCATTATTGTAATTTATGCAATCGCCTTATCTTTCCCTGACCAGATGGGAGTTCCTTGAGGAGAGAGCACTTTATTATTTCCAAATCTTTAGTGTTTCACAGACTTGCTTGGGCCAAGGAGATTTTTAATAACTGTCTGTTAAAAGTATTTTTTAGGGGCGCCTGGGTGGCTCAGTCGTTAAGCGTCTGCCTTCAGCTCAGGTCATGATACCCAGGGTCCTGGGATCGAGCCCCGCATCGGGCTCCCTGCTCCGCAAGGAAGCCTGCTTCTCCCTCTCCCACTCCTCCTGCTTGTGTTCCCTCTCTCGCTGTCTCTCTCTCTGTCAAATAAATAAATAAAATCTTAAAAAAAGAAAAAGTATTTTTTAAATTTAGGTAGTTTGTTAAGCTTACAGCACTTTGCGTAACACAGAGATGTGTTAGGATAAGGGACATGGGAGTTCTCAAACTCTGATGGCAGTTTGGGAGGACGGGTGTTCCCCACGGACAGAAGGGGTTTTATTCATTCCTGTGCGCCCCACACAACCCTTCCTCCCTCTAGTGAGAAACCTCTGACCTCTGGTCACAGCAGTCTCAGTGAAAACAGAGGGACGAGGATGCCTGTCGCCATTCTGGGAGACAGATAGCAAGGCTAATGCTTATGCAACACTTATGTGGAGCTTTCTATGTGGCCACTACATTCTGAGTGCTTTCCATGTGTTAACTCATTCATCTCCACATCAATCCTACGATCAGCCTATTTTACAGATGGGGAAACTGAGGCCCGCAGCAGCCACGTGATGTGGTCCCACAACCAGAAGTGATGGAGCAGGATCCAAGTGGAGGCAGCCAGGCTGTTGACCTCCACACCGCCCTGCTCCACTGCTCGTCCACCCCAGCCTTCCCCATTGCCTCGTAGGGTGGAGCTGGGCAGTCAACTCCATTACCAAGTTGAACTCTTGGCCAGAGGTGCACAATCACAGGTAGCTGAGGATAACCTCTCAAGGCAGGTGCCCACGGCAGGAAACGGTACTGGCCCCGAACCCCTGGGCCCGTCCCCTCTTTCCAAGGCAATGCTCCCACTCATCAGCTCCAGCTCCTGGAATCCCAGGTTTGTTCATTACCCACACCCCAGAGTCACTCCCTGGTCTTGAAAGGCCAAGGTAGTCTTGAGGTAGAGTGAGTGACGTCACTGGGAGGGTGGCCCAGCCTCCTGGAATCCAGGGGGGAAGGGGGTTTGTGGGCCACGGTAGGATGGATGCACTGCACACACACAGCCCCCTCTCTGATAGGAGGGATTCCAAGCACCGTGGGCCACGTTTTCCTCAGCTACTCTGAGCAATGCTTCTCACCTGTGGGCCATCCCTTGCTGCCCCGCCCGGCAAAGTGGAGCCCCATAGAATCCAGTCAGACCAGGTACAGATCCGGCTGACCCCAAGATGGCACCTTCCTCTGTAAGCTTCTCAGACTTAGCAGAGAGACAGGGCATGTGCCTGGGACTCCCAGTGGGTGCCGCCCCGGCGTCTGCCCCAGTGTTTCTAGAGACAGAGCACTCACTACTTCCCGAGGCAGCTGACCCGTTTTGAGTGACACCTTGACGCAATGCTTTTATTGTAGACTCTCTTCCATGATGACTTCCCCAGCTACATTTAAATCTCCATGGAGACAAAACGCTGGTTGAGGTCATCTTCTAAAAGTCTTGCAAAATCTTTTAGGTACAATGTGCTTAATACATTCTTACTAATGACTGAGATCTTATCAAGGGTCAAGAAAGCAAGAAAAGAAAAAGTGCCCAGTTTTAATGCCAGGACTGGGATCCCCGGGGGAAGGAGGGAGCTGGAATTCCTCCTCTCGGAGAAGGGGCTGTGTGTGTGCAGTGCATCCATCCTACCGTTTAACGAGCACTCGGTGCCCAACCCCTTGCATGAATCCCCGCAATCCTGAGAAAAAGGGTGTTGCTGCTCTCTCTGTTTTACAGAGAAGGCAACTGAGACACAGAGAGGTTAAGGAACATGCCCAAGGTGACCCAGCTTGCAAGCAGCAGAGGTGGGATTTGAATCCAGGTCCATGTGTTTTAGAGCCCGAGGAGGAGGCGAGACTCCTCCTCGAGAACCCAGGGCCCAGCGGACTCCTCCTCCAGGGAAAAGGTGGATGGCATAAAAAGGTTTTGTCGTCTCTGAAATGTAAAAGAAAAAAGAAAAGACCTCGGTAAATTTTAAAAGGACTAAAAGACAACTCCCCTTCCCCCAAGTAACTGAGATCTCATGAGAGGAAGCCAAGACCACATCCTAACTGACTCTGAGACTCTGAGCTCCCCCAAGTAGGCTCTAAGTCAGGGTCAAGTTTGTATCCCGGGTACTGGAAACAGCCTGGCACAGAGGCAGGAGCCCTCAGATGAATAAGGAATGAGGGAGGGAGGAGTCAGGAAGATGAGGCTGGAAGCTCCAAGCAGGGAGGAGCGCCGACTGCAGCCGGAGGGCAGAGCCACGCATGTGCCACGCTCCGGCTGAACCCTGCCTGCCCACGCAGCCGCGGCCACGGCGCCCCATGCCTGTGTTGGCCTCACCAGAAAACCCATGAGGGCGACAGACAGGATGACACTTGGCACCCAGAGGACTTCTCAGGGGTTGGAGGCTCAGGGAGGCTGCAGAATCTTGTTCCTGAGGGAGGAGGCCAGGGCTGATGGCCGCTCCCCAGGTATAAGTCCCCCCCCCCCCCCCCGCCGCCACCACCACCAGGAAGAGGAAGGGGGGCAGGGGCAGGAAGAGGGGGTGGTAGAGGGAAAAGGGCAGAGAGAGGTCCGAAGAAGGGAGGGAGGGAGAGGAGAAAGGGCTGATGGGGAGGTGTCCGAGGAGGGCGGGACCCTCCCTGGAGCCCAGCTCCGAGCACCAGAAAGCACCAGAAAGCACCAGAAAGCACGCCAGAGCACAGGAGCAGGACTCGCTGGGGTCCTAAGCTGCCCTTTCAGCTGGTGGATGGTGGGAGGTCCACGGGGTCCGGAGGAGGAGCTGGGGGATGCAGGGGGTGCATGGTGGAGTCGGGGGGACAGTGACTGTCGGCTAACCCTCTGGTGCCGCTGGTCACCCCTGCTTGTAGGTGGCCGGAGGGCCAGGGTGCTGCTCCCAGTGCCCAGGATCCCAGAAGTATATCCTCCGTGCGGACGAGTGAGGGGAAGCCTCCGTGCTAGCCGCCCACATCTACCTGGGAGGCAGGTGGTGTAGCACAGAGCGTGGTGCTGCGCCGGTGGGCACACCTGGGTTCAAATTCTGACCAGCCCGCTTACTCTCAGCGTGGCCAGGCTCACCCCAAAGCCTCAGCCGCTTCACCTGGGAAATGTGATGGCAGCCCCCACCTCACAGCACCCGTGGGAAAGAGGCTCCTCCCTCCTCCTTTTGCTCTGGGCTCCCTCCTTGGGCCTGTAGGGTGGGGGTGTCCTTCCCCTCCCCCTCTCACAGCACCCTCCTCAAGGGGCCTCCCTGAGCCTCGGAAAACAGAGATCCGTGACTTCCCATTTCACAATGAAACCCAGAGCTTCACTCCTCATGCCCCACAAGATGCCACATGAGTGGTTCACAACCCTGGCTACACATTAGGGTCATCTGGGGACCTTTTTCAAAACTGCGGGTGCCTGGCCCCACCACCACCAGATCTGAGCGTATGGATCTGAGCTGGAGCGGGGCATCCTTGCTTCCTCCGTGTTCCCCGGCGACCTCACCAGCCCGCTGGGCCTCGGTGCCCCAGCCTGCCTCCTCCTTGCTCACACACACACACACACACACACACGCCCTTCAGGGCCTTTGCTGGAATGCTCTGTCCTTGGGGGTCCACATGGCTCCCCCTCACAAGTCACTGCTCCCCCCTGATCTTATCAGAGAGCCTCCACCCCAGGCCATCACATCTCCCCTGACCCTGCTTGATTTTGCTTTATCACACTGCTGACCCCTTGATGTGCCTTGTGGTTATTTGGGTGACCGTCTCTCTAAGCTCTATGACAGCAGGGACATTGCTGGTTTATTCACTGCCCCATCCTCAGGGCCCAACACAGTGCCTGGCACACAATGGGTGCTTGACCAAAATCTGGGTAAAGAAAGGCCCTCTCTGCCTGTAGGCCTGAGCTCCTGGAAGGTGAAGGCGGACACATGCATCTGGGTGTCCTGGCGCCCAGCACAGGACCAACCAGTCTGTCCAATGCATGGTGCTGATGATTTGCTCTGGAGACCGAAGGTGGTGGAATGCTGTGGAGCGTCGCGACGGGAAGGAGGGGTCTGAGCAGATGGAGGTGGAAAGATGGGCCGCAGGGGCTGAGTTGCTTCAAGGAAGAAAAGAAGGAGGTCTGGCCTACCACTTGGCCGGCCCAGGCGGCCCGGTAGGGCGAAGGCAGTGGTGGCCTGTGGGACGTCAGCCCTGACCACCGGACCATACAGTAGGGGCAGGACAACGGGAACCCACAGGAAGGCAAGGGTGGGGCAGGGGAGAGCCAGCCCCAGGCCCCCCCCCCCCCCCCCCCGCAGCCATCACTGATTAGGATCTTTTGTCAGGCAGCTGCGGGCTCTTGCAAACCACAAATGCCTCCCCCCCCCCCCCCCCCCCCCGCGGCCAAGGCCAAGTGGGTGTGGTGAAGGGAAAGGCCAGCGGGGACCAAGGCTGCTGGACAGGTAGGGTCAGGAGGTATCATTTGGGGCCTGGCATTCTCACAGTGCTCTTGGGAAAGCAAACCTGGACATGGAACTGGAAAGCAGAGCAGGATGTGGAGAGCTTTGGGAGAGACAAAGGAGGCTGTGTGCCCCCAAGATAAGAGGCGGTCTGGGCAACAGAAGGTGGATTCAAAGTTTGTAGAAATTGCTGCTGGATTGGATTAGTGACATGTGCACCCTCCTTCTGTGCCCTGGCCTTGGCCATCCCCCATGTCAACCCTCTCTTAAACCGCCTCTCCTGCCCTCCCAAGAGGTCAGGGAGCCGTTGGGTTGGGGGAATGAGAGGGGCAGCCCCAGCAGCCGGCTCCTAGACCCCTCCCCGGGGCTCCCTCTGTGCTCTCCTGGCTGGCCCCACCTCTCAGGCCCCGTCCCTGGGCAAAGGCCGCCTCAGCTCCTCCCCACAAGGCCCAGAGCTGACTTCCGGCTCTGGAGGCAGAAACATCCGGAATATGGCAGGAAGGGTGCAGGGCACCCCTCCCATGCCCAGGGTGGGTTCAGAGATGCACACGAACCAAACTCTCTGTCCGCTTTATATATATACATATACAAGCAGGCCCCACCCACACTCATGAGGCCTGGAGAAGGGCCTTCCATCCTCCCTCTTTGGCAACGATCCGTCAAAATCAGCTTTTCTGTACAACATGAATTAAATATATTATCTGTCTTTGCGCTCAGTCACGGGACATTCACAGTACAGTGTGGGGAGGAGGGGAGGGACTCGTGGGGAGGCCAAGACCCTCCAGGACTGCTCCTCAGGCTGAGGGGTTGGGCTGGGCAGGGGGCTTGCGTAGAGAAGCCGGGCCTGGCCTCCCCTTGGCCTTGCCATTGGAGATTCAGCCAAGTGTCGAGACCTTGGGGATACAACAGGCGTGCTCGGAAGGGGTGGTGAGGGGGAGCCTTCTTCGGGGCTGCAGGCCCTCTGACTCCCAGCCCCCTAGGGCGGGGATCAAAGCCTGTGTGTCCTATCCCACCTTCCTCCACCTTAGACTGAGGCATTTACACCCTGCCCTCTGGGAGCCCGGGGGCATGGGGAGGCTGGTGCCAGGATAGGGTGGAGCATGGACCGGGTCCTAGGGGCCGGGAAGGAGGGAATAGGGGAGGCTCTGAGAGCCCCAAGGAGCTGAGGCTGGCCTGGCACCAGCATCAAGGTGACCCTGCCCATCTGGGTGTCGTCCCCCGGACCTCGGCCCAGGGCTGGCTTATCAGGACCCAGGCATGATAAGCAGGAGCCACTTTCGGGGAAGGGTGGACAGGTAGGAGCTTGGGTTAGAGCTCCAAGGGCAGTGAGTGCTCTACCACCTGCCAATTTAAGGCAATCCTGTTCAGAATGGCGAGATGGGCAGGAGCCAGCTGAGGTGGCAGAGTGCAGCTGGTGGGACCAGCCACCTCTGGACTCAGCTGGGCATCCAGCAGCAGATGGGGCCTCTGGCCAGGAGAAGGAAATGGGGACAGGGTGAGGATGTGGAGAAGTAGGGCTGGGCTCCTCTTCTCTGCTGCTCTAGGGACACCTGCCCTGCGGGTGGGGGGTGGGCTTTGGCACACACATGGGCATCCAGGATTCCAGGCTCCTAGACAAGGTGGCCCGAGCTTCCTGCTCTCAGAGGGGAAGCAAGTGAGTGACGTGTGGGCAGGCAGCCCCTGGCGGGGAGGTATGGGGGTACCCACGTTCGGGGCACAGTGCTCAGCCTGGCGCCTGGATTCTCCCGTCTGTGTGGGTCCCACGCTGGTGCCCAAGCACCTCAGGGTGAGAAAGGGTCTGCGGACCCCCAATCCCCACCTCATCTCCCCCCAGGAAAGGAGCTCAAGCCCAGCTCCAGGGCTGATGACAGAGGGGTTGGTGTCGAGGTGAAGGCCACAGGGGAGGCTTGTGGGAAGCAGGAAGAGGAAACAGCCGTGGCCAGCAGGGCTGCCAAGAGGTCTTCTGGGCCAGCCATTAGCCCTTGTTCCTCAGTCCTCCCAGGGCCACACAGGCCCCATCCTGCCCGCCGTTGTGCCCTTGTGCTCGCTGTGACCTCTCGTCCCTGGGGGTCCGGGGGCCGCAGCAGGGTGGGCGTGGCTCAGAAGATGCTTTGCCGCCGGCTCTTCCCTCGGCCTGGAGAACAGAGGGGAAGGGATGGGGCTGCAGAGAGGAAGCTGGACAGCAGGGTGTCCCGGGGACCAGGAGCAAAGGGCATCTTCCAGGGCTATTCTGCTCCCGGAAGCCAGTCGGTCCTGGGTTCAAATCCCAACTCGGTTACTTACCAGCTGTGTGAGATTGTGACCTAGCTCCCCTGTGCCTCAGATCCATTGATTACGAAATGGGGAGCCTGGATAGTACCTATTTCAGGGCACCTGGCTGGCTCCGTCAGGAGAGCCTGTGATGCTTGATCTTGGGGTCATGAGTCTGAGCCCCACACTGGGTGTAGAGGTTACTTAAAATACACACACACACACACACACACAAAAGGTACCAACTTCAAGGGGTGTTTTAGGATTATACGAAATAACACACTTGTCACATCTGAGGCCTTCAGCTGTTCTAGAGACAAGGTATGGTTCCCCCGGAATGGAGGCGGGAGAATTCAGGGTTTGCAAACAGAATGTAGCCCAGAGAGCGTGCCCCTTCCTCAGGGCTCTGTCAGATGCAGCGTTGTGTCTGGGCTGGGGGCTGACAAGGGACACACTGGAGGGAGGAAGCCTGGGCAGGAGATAGGGAATCCAGTTCCTTCCCTGCTCCCCATGGCCCCCCCACCCCCACCCCCGCCCCCAAAGGAGGCCAATGTCGGGGAGGGGGGCATGCTTATTCCTCACTCTGTTCTTCAAGAGGGAGGAGCAGCCTGCCCTGGTCTCCCCTAATTAGGGGAGGGGATGGGGGAGGCACGAGCCCCTACCTGGCTGCTGGAAGGCCAGGCCCCGGTAGCCCGGGTCCTTCTGGAGCTGGATCTCCTTCAGGGAGAAGATGGACGCCGCTGCGGGGAGAGAGGAGAAAGGTAGGGAGAGAGCCGAGCCCACAGGGGCCCCCACGCCCACAGAGCGCCCGCTGGCTGGGGAACCCCTATCATTCAGGGCTGGCCCAGGAGCCCCTAGCTGGGCCTTGCAGGCGGCTTCCCAGATCCCCCAGTTTTGCCCCTGAGTCACGGACGGGACGGCGAGGAGGGGAGGCCCAGGCTGCTGGGCCTCTTTGTCCCAGCTCCTCCCCCCACAGCGGCCGGCCCCTGTCTTCGGTTCCGGGGTGACCCCGGCCCCTCCCCCGGCCTCCCCGGACACTCACTATCTTCAAGCTGGTGCACGCGCTCGCCCAGAGACCGGAAGTAGGCGTGGCTCAGGGCTGCCTCTGCGGCCATACGACTCTTGGATTCGTACTGAAAGGCACAGGGTGGGCTATGGGGCCGTGGCTGGGGGCCTCTGGGGACCCCTGTGCGCGGTGCGCCCCCTACACTGAGTTAGACGGCCAGAATGAGAGGGGCCCGAGTCTAACCCAGGAGCCTGCAGGGGCCGCTGCCAGCCCCCACCTCCAAGCCAGCCCGAGGCCGACGGCGGGCTCGGCTCCCAGGTCTCCAGCCACCGAGAGCAAGCCCAAACTGGGACTTCCAGAGAGTGACCTCCTCTTGGGATGGAAACACAGAGGCTGAAGCCACCACGCTCATAACATTAACAACAGTAACATGTCACACCAGCGACTCCCCTGTGCGCTTCCTTCAAGACAGGCACCATACTAAGTGTGTTCCATAATCTCCCTTTGTCCTCGTGACCAGCTTATAAAATGCGAATTATTAATTCCTCTTTGCCGTGGAGGAAACGGAAGCCCAGGAAGGTTCTATAACTTGGCCAAGGCTACACAGCTAGTACGTGGGCTTGAGCTGGGGTTTGAGCTCAGAGTGCGCCCACTCCCACCGCAGATGGAAACCCGCGCTCCTCCTGGGCCTGGGGCTGGGGCGCCGGGGACGAATATGGGGGCGAGCGTGAGCTGTGAGCGCAGAGGTGGGGGGCGGGCCCAGGTGGGGTCTCGGGGCTTCAGCGCTGTTCGCTCTCCGGCTGCCTGTCCCTGGGCCCGGCTGGGGGCACACTCACCAGGAGGAGGCTGGTCAGGAGGTGGATGCCGTCCGTGTCCAACCTGCAGGACGGAGGAGCTGACACAGGCCCGGCCTGGGTGGGGGGGCCGGGGGCCGGGGGCGTGCGCGGCCACCTCCAGGAGGGACGGCGGGGACCGCGAGCAGGAGAGGAGGTGTGGGGCGGCAGGGCTACCTGGGAGCGTGGCTGATGAGCGGCTGGGGCTGGTACGGCGGGAAATTGTAGGCTCTGAACTCCGACAGGGCGGTCACGCCGGGCCACGTCTCTTCCGTAGGGGTCCCTGGGGAGATGAGAGGGCGCGGGAAGGGCAGAGTGAGGGGCCAGGGCCACGGGGCGACTGGGAAGGATGCAGTGAAGGGGGCGGGGGCAGAGAATGGCGGAGGCCACAGGGGTCGCCGCCCCGTTGAGAGCGAGTGGGAGCCCCTCTTCCCAGTCCCTTTATGCGCCTGGGCTGGACGGGGTTCTGGCGCCCCCTGGAGGCGAGCGGGAGGGGGCGGCCGGAGACTGACCCAGGAGTCGGAAGATGAGGTGCAGCTCCTCCTTGACCGTGGAGCCCGGGAAGAGGGGCCTCCCCGTGGCCATCTCGTAGTGGATGCAGCCCACGCCCCTGTGGGGAGCAATGCGCAGGGGCGGCGTCAGGCTGGGCCTCCTCGCACCCGCCCTTCCTAGGGCTGCTCCACCAGGGCACCTGTGATGCCCTGCCCCTGATGGCTACAAGAGTCCTGGCCCTGGGGTGGGCGGCCCAGGACAGGGGAGGCTAGCACAGCCCAGTCCGCCACGGGGGCCTCTCTCTGGGGCTCCTCTGGGCTCTAGGGCACTTTTGCCTCTGCCCTCACTCCGTAGAGTTTGGGTCTGCGCCCATGTGCCCGTTCCGCAAGCAGTGCTGTCTCAAACTCTGTCCCCACGGGAAGAGGGGAGTCCATAAATCCATTCTCTTGGGGACCCCCTAGCACAGAACACAGTGGTCATTCATCAGAAACCTGGGTTTCTGCTTAAAAATTGGACTGATTTTTTTCGTTCTACACCAAATCATATGCATGGTAATTTTAACACAAAAGTAATAAATCCTTTCCAAAGTTTTCAGTAGAAATGATGCTTGGGGAAGATTCATCACATTCACTGTGGCAGCCCTCCTGTCCCCTCTGGTAACCTCCTCGGGATCCCTGGGGGGAATATTTCAGAAGCAGAGCCTTGGAGGGTCTACTTAGAGCCAGGGGGACTCTAACGTAGTCCAGACTTCATTCTTTCCCATCCGGTTACTGCAGGAGGATGTCACCTGGCTTCTAGTTAGGCAGGAGGTTAGGCAGTTCTTTGCGGAGGGTCTTGAGGCAGCAAAAGGGAAGGTGGAGGTGTGGAAACCCCCCTCACCCTGGTCCCACGGCGCTCACTCACCACATGTCAATGGGGGTGGAGTACTCTGTGGACCCCAACAGCACATCAGGAGGTCTGTACCACAGGGTCACCACCTCATTGGAGTAGGTCTTCGTGGGCACTGACTTGGCCCGGGCCAGGCCTGGGGACAGACACATCACTGAGCCTCCCAACTCCCTCTCCCACAGCACCCACCTCCTGGGGAGACCGTGCCAGACCCGTCCCCTGGCCCCGGTGGCTCCGGCCCTCACCAAAGTCAGCCAGCTTCAGCTCCCCCCTCTCACTAATGAGCAGGTTCTGTGGTTTCAGGTCCCGGTGCAGGATTTTGCGGCGGTGGCAGTAGGCAAGGCCCCGGAGCAGCTGAAACATGAAAATCTGAGGGAGGAGGGGACAAGAAAGGTGAGCAGGGGAGGGGGAGAGTGTGTCCCACCCGGGAGACCCTATGTTTCTGCCCCATGGCTGGGAGGGGCGGTGAGGTCGCTGGGGAGCTACCCGTTCTCCACCCATGCTGCGCCCCATCCTGGGCTCCATCCATCCCAGGGAATCCCATCCACAGGGGAGGGCACCAGGTGTGCGGAAGAGGAAGCAGGGTGCTGGAGGCCAGAGCGTTCTCCGGTCCGGGAGCTGAGGGGGGCCATGCAGGGCCAGGAAGCCCACCAGGGTGGGGAGCTATGCACTTGGTTCTTTCACAGTGACCAGAAGGGGTCGTTCATCCCTTCAAGCTTCTTCAGAAGCCTCCTTTCATCCATGTACCCATTTGACAGATGGGCAAACTGATGCTCAGAGTTGGAGAGGGGATTTTATATCATCAGCTAGATGGTGGCAGAGGGTGTGTGCCTGCATTGGTGGGGTAGGGCGCATAGCACAGTTCCTGGTATTCCCTGAATGGCAGTGACCTTGCACGCCCTCATGCCTTTGAAGGTCTGAGCAACCTCAGCAGCTGGGATCCTGGTGGTGAGTGTGGGTTCCCATGCTGGGCTGGAGAACAGATGGGGGCCGAGATGGGGGCCCTGAGGGTAGGCGGCCCTTACGGACGCCCTCACCTTGACATTGTGCATGCTCATGAGATTTCCACAGTGGTCCAGATACTGCTTCAGGTCACTATCCTGGAACACAGAGCCTGGCTCAGCCCCGACCTGTCTTGACCCATGGCTGGAAGCCCCGCCCCAGGCAGGGCCCAAGGTCTGAGCTGCCTTTAAACTCCCTGGGCCCACTCCTGCATGGAATCATCTGAGAACCTGATTCTAGAACAAGGCCTGGGCTGCCCCCCACCCTGCCCCCACCCCCACCACAGAGGGGAGAAGCTGCTAGCCCCAGCCCAACTCACCAGGTACTCAAACACCAGGGTGAGAGACCGCTCCGTATGGATGAGGTCATGCAGGGTCACAATATTGGCGTGCTTTAGGTTCTTCAGGAGAGACACTGTAGGGGGCGACAGGCCCACCTGGGTCCCTGGGGCCCCACACACCCCTCGTACCCTCTCTTCCTGGGATCAGCCCTAGGAGCCCCCACTCCAGCAATGATCCTCTGCCCCTAGGCTCCCTCTGGGGCTCAGGTCAATGAAGCCCTCCTCCCGGGAGCCCCAGGGGCTCAGGACCCTAGGGTGCTGTACCCTCTCGGATGGCAGTGCAAGGCGCCCCCTCCTCATGCTCCAGCCGGATCTCCTTCAGGGCCACGAGGTTCTCCGTCAGCTTGCTGCGCCCTTTGAAGACTGTGGCATAGGTGCCCTGGGGACAAGAACCGCGGCAGCACCAGCCACACTCAGGGCCCATGGCCCTCTGTCCAGCACCCTCCTCTCTGTGCTTCTGCTTGCGCTGTGCCCTTCCCCCTTCTTCTCCTTTCACTGAGATTCTGTATATGCTCCAAGACCCATCTCTCTCTGACTCTGTCCCTCACTCCTCCCTGTGCACAATGGACTGTCCTCCCCCTGAGCCCCCAGCAGGTGAGGCGCGCTTCTATTGTAACACAGTTTTGTTCTTCCTTATGTTGATGTTTACAGGTAGGCCCCCTCTTTGGGTTCCTGGAGGGAGACGGCCGTGTCTCTCTCCTGTCTGTAAACCTTTGGCTGCCCCAGGGCCCTGACACAAAGCTTGGCACAGTGGTAACAGAAATAGCTAACCGCCCACAGCGCTTACTCTCTAAGCCTGTACGCGAGCTTCTTAGAGTAACCTAGTCCATCCCCATGACAGCCCTGGGGGCACAGCCATTACACCTCCATTTGACAGAGCAAGAAACTACGGCACAGAGAGGTCCCATCATTTGCCCAAGGCCACACAGCTAGTAAATGGTAGAGACGGGATTTGAATCCAGAGAAACACTTGCGGGAAAAGCAGACAGACAGACAAACTGGATTATGCCCAGGGGCGCCTGGGTGGCTCAGTCGGTTAAGCGTCTGCCTTCGGCTCAGGTCATGATCCCAGGGTCCTGGGATTGAGCCCCGCATCGGGCTCCCTGCTCGGTGGGAAGCCTGCTTCTCCCTCTCCCACTCCCCCCTGCTTGTGTTCCCTCTCTCGCTGTGTCTCTCTCTGTCAAATAAATAAATAAAATCTTAAAACAAACAAACAAACAAAAAACTGGATTATGCCCAGAGCCCACCGGGCCCCACTCCATCCTCATGCCCTCCTCCAGGACCTGGGCCTCCCTCAACACCTGCAAAAGGCTGGGCCAGATTGGACGGCCAAGACAGTATGCCTCTGGGGCAGGGGCGATGGGAAGGCAGGACAGGGTGGGCAGGGGAGACCCTGTCCCTGCTCCTCACTGTCCCACCCAGCCTCTTACCTCCCCCAGTTTGTCCAGTTTCACGTATGTTTCCAGTTTCCCAAAGCCGATATCTGACTGAGAGGGAAAGACATAGGCTCCTGTGAGCCTGAAGGCCCCACAGCCCCACATACGTGACACCCCCCCAGCCAGCCTCCAGGAGGGAAGGGAATGAGACCCCCATCAGGGAGAGGGAACAAGAGAGCCTAGCAGGGATGAGGGCAGCCACAAGTCCTGCCTCTTGGCCTCTCCCCTCTATCCCCAGGATAAAGGAAGGAACCCTAGGAGGTGTGAGTTTCTTCCTCTGCGGGCAGTGGAGGGGGCAGAGCCAGGGCTGGGGCACCTGGGATTGCCACACACCTTCAACACCTGTCTGTCTCCGCCTTGCTCAGACTACTAGCTCCTCGCGGGCAGAAACTGTGTCTTGTTCTCAACTGTACCTCAACTGTCCAGTTCAGAACCAGCCTCCTGGCAGTCTCTCTCATCAGCATACTTCCTCTAGTTCAGTGGTACCCGACCCTTAACAATATAAATCCCTGGGCCCCACCACCAGAGTCTGATTCTGTAGGTATCTGGAGTGGGGGCCAGAGTCCACGTTTTGCAAAATGCTCCCAAGGAAATATGATAAGCAGCCACGACTGGAAAGCACATGCCAGCTGGTCTATGGGGGCTCAGCTCCAGCCCTGGTGGGACTCACCTAGGGGAGTGGACGTTGACCAAGGACTACAAGCTTGCGAATTGGCTGAAGCCAGCAGGTGGCGCCAGAGGCCCACAGACTGCTGCAGGCGTCCGCCCGACAGGCAAACCCGAACTGATGTGTCCAGGCTGGGGGAGGAGGGTCTCCCCTGGTGACCTCTGACCCTCTTGGAACTCACCAGGGATGCTCGGCGGGACATGCGGCTGAGCGGCTTGGGCAGGTCTGGACTCTCCAGGTGTAGCTTCTGCAGGAATTCCTGGGGCAGGCGGATGTCCATGGGCAGAGACAGCCTCTTACTGATGTCCTGCAGTGGCCGGGATGAGACGGGGACACCCGCGTTTGGTCCAGGTTACCTCGTGCTGTGGGACCCTCACTTTTCACCCAGGGCCTGACTTTCCCTGTAGAGCAACCCCAGCAGGGCCAAACCACAGGCTGTGACCCCAGGCTCACAGCAGCTTCAAAGATGTGCTCAGAGACATATGTGAACACGCAGGGGTTGCTGTGTGACCTCAGGAGGTCCCTTTCCCTCTCTGGGCTGCCGTATAACCATCTATAGAATGAGATTCCAATGGATGGAAGCCTATTTTTCTGATACGTGGGCCCATGCAGACGAGTCACAAGAACAGTAGTCAAATTGTCTGGCTTCGTTATGTGCCAGGACTGTTCTAGGCACTTGGTATATATTAACTTGTTTAATCTTCACGATGACCATTTTAACACAAGGAGACTGGTATACAGAGGTTGAGACACTTGCTCAAGGTCACAGAGCTGATCAACAGCAGAGCTGGGATTTGAACCCATGGAGTCTGGCTCCCCGGCTGCCACCCTCCTTGGGCACACACTGTCGGGCGGGCCCTGCCGCGCCCACAGGGGAGAGCCCAGAGCCCCTCACCTCCATGGAGAAGCGCCGCAGGTTCTGCCGCCGGTACTGCAAGCCGGGGGACGGCTGCCCAGGGTCGTCCCCGCTGTCTGTCGGGGAGAAGGGGCTGGACTCTGGCTGGGGGTCTCTGCCGAGAGGCCCAAGCTGCAGGTCTGAGGGGGAGAGGCGTCAGCTGCCCACCCTGTCCCTCTGCCCCGGGGGGAGGGGCAGGAGTGTGCCGCCCCACCTCTGTCCTCCCCCAGCAGTGTGGGCCAAGTCAGGGAGGGCCAGGAGGGGCTGTGGGGGGCACCAGGGCGGGGGGGGGCAGCCGGACCCCTCACCCTCATCGCGCCTGTTGTGGAGCTGGCTGAACTGCTCTGTGAACTCGGCCAAGGACTCCTCGATGGTCTCGGTGCGTGGCACGGACAGGGAGAGGCGGCGCTTAAAGTTCTTCATCTTGTTCATGGTCAGCGGGGACCAGGCAGTGGGGCCTGAGACGGGAGAGGGGAGCAGCGCGGGTGAGAACCAGGCACCAGGCCCGGCTGACAGCAGATGCGAATTCTGGGTCTTGTCTCCGTCTGCCCATCGAGCTCTGGGGCCCCGCATTCGGGCGCCAGGGTTGCATCTTCTTCACCAAGGTTCCAGTACCTAGCCCTCTTCCTCCCTGTGAATCCCGCTCCCCCGGCCCCCCAGAACCCCCCCGTCCCGGCCTGGCTACTATGTACTAATCAGTATAGCGAAGTGCTGCTCCTAAGAGCAGTATGGCGTACCGGCAGGGGCCTGGGGGCCTCACCAGGCCCGACGGTAACCTTTGGGCTCCTGGAGGGCTAGAGAATTCTCAAGAGGCCTGGAGTGGCAGGGAGGGGACCAGAACTCGAGCCAATAGTTCTTCACCGGCTTGTGTGTAAGAGCTTGAGTATGTCAACAGCCAGTAAGCCTCACTGACGGACGCCCAGAAGCTGAACATCAGCTCAGCCTGCGGCCCCGTGACAGAGTCTGGTCCAAACCCCACTTCATCCTCATACTGACACCTGGAGGTCCCCCTCTGGCTTGTCCTAGGTCCCTGGGACCCAGAAAAGGAGAAGGTCAAGGGAGGCGATGTGTGTCTCTGAGCTGTGCCTCTCCAGCTGAAATGTAGGAGGTTAGGAGCAGCTGAAGGTCTCAGGGGACACACAGAAGCTTGCCGGAAAAAGAGAGCCCCAGGGACAGGAGGCTGAGCCCCTCTCACGCCAGAGCCCTGAGGGGGCAGGGTGTTCATGCCGCAGAGAACATAGTGGGGGAGAAGGGTGGGCTGCTCTGTTCACCTCAAGGCCCCTTCCCGAGCCAGAAAGGGTTCCCTCCCTGGGGCTCCCCAGCCCTTGTGCCCTCTGAGGGGGTACCCTGCTGGCCACGCAGTTAGACTGCTTCTTTCTGCAGACCCTTCCTTCTGTATCTTGCCCTGAACCACCCCCCCACCCGCCACTCCCCTCCATGATTTCATAAGTTCCCAGGTGTGGCTGCCCCTCATCCTGCTCTGCCCACACCTCCCTGGTGGAGCAGGGACCAGGAGGCCTCCCAAGTGCCCCACCGATGCCTGCCAAGAAGGCATCCAGGGCCGGTCCTGTGATGGGACGGGGCCACCCTGCACCCTCTCCCAGCTTTTACCCAAGCACCCAGCACTGCCCATTCCCAATCACTAGCCAGTTCCCTGTTGCCAAAGACCCCTCCTGAATCCCCCTGGTTTAAGGGATTCTGGGTCATAACATGTTTGCTTTGCTTCCTGGTCATCCTTCTGTCCTCAGCCAGCCTGGAGAGGGTCCCTTCCCTGGGCCAGCAGGCTCCTGAGCCCAGAGCTGGGGGGGGGGGGGAGCAGTGAAGGGGATGGGATGGGGGTGGGGGGGCGGCCAGGGCCTCTTTTCTCCGGCTGGCGCCAGCTGAGCCCATCTCTGTCCGCTGGGCCCTAGAGTCTCACTTGGTTCATTCAGCTCGACAGGTGAGGACCGAGTAGCTACTATGTGCTGGGGTCACGGTGGGGAGTGAAGTGTGGTCCCTATTCTCCAGGAACTCAGCGGCTGCTGATGCCTCCTCTGAGGAGAAGGTATCAGAAGCTGTTCTTCCAGCTTCCTTGGCAAAGCCGGCACCTCGGACTTTCCGGATTCCCCGTCCCTAAGCTCATTCCTGCCCTCCAACCTCCGCCGCTCCTCCCTGGCCCCCAGTTCTCTGGGGCCACCGTCTATAGGACGCATGGGTGGACATGAAGCTCCCAGCGGGCAGCCACCCCGCTTTACCCTGGAGTGTGCAGCCAGCCAGGGGCCAGAGCCTGTCCCATAACGGAAGCTTCGTGACAGTGGCATCATATGGTTTCCAGGGACAGGAGGACCTAGATGTGTCCTACCTGTCGCCTCACATTTCCCAGCAGGATAGGAGACTGGAGATGTCCCCATTGGACAGGTCAGTTGTTTACAAAGTTGGCTGAACATCAGTAGCACCAGGGAGTATTTTTAAAAATTTCAGATTCCTGGGTCTCACTCTCAGAGTCTGGAACTGAGAATGGTGACTGGGAAAATGAATTTTTTTAAAAAAGCATCCCCAGGGGTACCTGGATGGCTCAGTTGGTTAAGCGTCTGCCTTCGGCTCAGGTCATGATCCCAGGGTCCTGGGATCGAGTCCTGCGTCAGGCTTCCCGCTAAGCAAGGAGCCTGCTTCTCCCTCTGCCTGCCGCTCCCCCTGCTTATGCCCCCCACCCTCTCTGACAAATAAATAAAATCTTAAAAAAAAAAAAAAAAAAAGCATCCCCAGTGATCTGGACATGGAGCCACGGTGAGAAGCATCTGAGGTCTAGGTAAGGGATGGTAATCCACCCAGGATTCCAGATTGCCCTACTGTGCTGAGACAGGGAATCCTCTGAGCTGGGGAGGTGCAGGAAGGCAGAAGACAGAAGGCAGGCCGAGCGGAGCAGCAGAACCGCCCCCATACGCCCCCCAACTACCATACAGGGGAAGAAATGTCTGCCCTGCTGCAGACTGATGCCCCAGGCTAGGTCATGGTTAGCCTAGGGCTGTAGCGGGGAGCCAGGCACTTGGCTCCTTCAGGTCTGAGCTCTGCCAAGAGGGACTAGTCACGCCCCCTTCTAAAAACAGGGCTCCCCCATAAAGCCGTTCAGCAGTCTGGGATTTATGGGATGGCATGTTGGGTTTGTGTTCAGGAATCCACCAGTAGCTGCCATAAATCTTACGCCCTTGCTCTTGCCTGTGGGGGAAGGGGGCTTGTTAGAAGCCTTCTAGGAGGGAGGCCCCCGATTTCTGCAAAACAAAAGAGAACCAGCCCTGAGTGGCACCTGCTCGTGCTGTCCCCTCAGTTCAGTTAGGAGCAAGGAGCCACCAGCTTGGGTCTGGGGTGGGATGGAGGGTGGGCTGGGGAGCTAGAAGGAAGGTGAAGCTGAGGGTGGCTTCTCAAGCAGGAACACAGGGCCAGGCGATGCCGAGGGATGGGGACCGGCTGTCCTCCACCCACTTGAGAGAGACCCAGAGGAAGTGGTTGTCACTGAGCAGGAGGGACGGAGGTCAGATGTAAGGATGGACTTACTGGTGGCGACAGCGAGGCAGGCGGCAGGGGTGGTGACCGCAGCAGAGTGTGGACGCCTCGCTCTGCTGGGGACAATCGGGGCATTGAACCCGGCAGGGTCTTGGGTGTGACAGGGCAGACTGAGTAGTGAATGCTCCTTGTTGTTCCCTCGCTCAAGACATAAGATGCCTCTGTCACTTTTCCCTTGAGAGAATCAGCTCTTCAGATTTGGGGGGCCAAGGGGGAAGGGGGACAGGAAAAAGGCCTGTCACCTTGTTGCTGTCTGCCCCTCACCCCCATCCGGGGACAGAAGGGCTCAGTGTGACCCAGCCCGAGGCCAGCCCAAGGCCGTGCACAGTGTGGCCTTTGTCCCCGGGGCCAGGGAGCCATCTGGGGCTGTCCTCGTGCAACTGGTGCCAGGGCAAGAGGGAGCTGGGCACCCAGGGATGCTGGGCTGGGGGCTGTTGGAGAAGAGTCCCCCTCAGGAACTGTGGGCGCAGACCCCCCACAAGCAGACCCCTCAACCAGGCCTCCCGCCCCTCCTGCCTGCCTGCCAGGTGAGCCTAAAGTTCTCAGCCTACCTCCTGTCATTTCCTCCCAGGCACACACCAACCAGCCCAGAACTTCCTGCTGGTGCCCAAACAGCAAGTGGTACAGGAGGAGGGAGGAGCCAGGCCGGGAGGAAGCGGACACTTGCCCAGAGGCTGCCATGTGCCCAGTGAGAAAGGGCTGAACTTCGGGAACGGTAGCAGGAGAAGCACTTACAGATCCACCGTTCCATCCCCTTGCTGGCCCGTTGAGGACACCGAGGCTCCAGGATGAGACCCGACTTGCTCGAAATCATGCAGCAATTTCCTGCTTCTTACTAAGTGCACAAACCCTGTGACCACATTGCTCCCTGCTTCTCCTAAAGGGAGCCCCTCCCTGGGACCCAGGCTGTAAGAGCTGTTTCCTGTTTGAGGTCTCCTCCACCCCCACCCCGAATTAAAAGCCAAATTCACATTCTGGTGGCACTTCAGTTATATAATCTCTCTTAGCTTTGGCTCTAGTCTTTTGCTTGCCAAGTATTTATTAACAGCTACACATGCCAGGCACTGTTGTAGACCCTGAGAATCCACTTATGAAAGAAACAGACATAATTTCTGCCCTCATGGCACTTATATTTTAATGGTGGGGAGCAGCACAAACAAGAAAATAAATACATAAAATGCACAGGATGTTAGCTGGTGACAGGTGCAACAGAGCAAAAGAAAGTAGCAGAGAAGGATGGGGGCTGAGGGGGATGGGGTGTTGCAATTTTAAACAGGGTAGTCAGGAAGGTCTCTGTGGGAAAGTGACATCTCAGGAAGAATTCCAAGAAGGTGTAAGCAAAGGAGCTAGTCATGCGGAATCTAGGGGAAGCAGATCAGTGCAGGAATAGGCGATGCAAAGGTCCTGAGGCAGAAGTGAGTTTGGTATGCTCTAGGAACAGCAGTGTGGCTGCAGAGGAGGCCACAGGGGAACACAGAGCAGAGTGTCAGCCCCAACAGGGAACAGGAGGGTTTCAGCAGCTGAGTGATGTGATCCCATTTAGATTTCAACAGGCTCCCTCTGGCTACTGTGTTGAGAACAGACTGTGTGGGCAAGGAAGGAAGCAGGGAGCCTCATCAGGAGGCTACTGTAGAGATCCAGGTGACATATGGTGGTGGTGGCCGAGACCAGTGTGGGAGCAGCGGGAGTGGTTGGCTTCTGGATAGATTTTGCGGGTGGAGCCCAAGGGATTTGCAGAGGGGGTGTCAGAGAGGAGTCAAGCAAGACTCTGAAGGGCTCTGGCTGGAGCAACTGGGAGGATGGAGTGGCCACCGCTGGACACGAGGATTGCTGGAGCGGAGGTTCGGGAGAGAAGACCAGAAACTGGGTTTGGGGCAAGTGTTTCCTGTCCAGCGGACGCCTGAGTGCGGACGCCGGGTGAGCTAACACGACGCGGCACCAGCAAAAGGAGGCCGCCAGGGGATGTTAGCTCTTCCCTCCTCTTCCCCCAAGCTCCTGTTCAGATGCAAAGATGTGCCGGAAAAGAGCCCCAGATAAAGCTCACGAGACACGAGACACGTCCCTCACAGACTCCTGACAGCCTACGAAGTGCTCTGAGACCCCCGACGGAAAAGGGGCAGGAAGCAGGGCCGTGGGCATCTACCTGCAGGCCTGAGGCACCTGACTGAGCGGGAAAGACCAGGCGGGCAGGGTCCCCCCGACTTAGATGACACAGCTCTCCAGGGCCACGCAGGGCAGAGGACCCCGGCCTCCTGGCTGACCGCTCTCAGCCCCGGTCCTCGGAGGGGAGAAAGCTCCCCACGGCAGACCGGCCGGGCCCCCAGGCCCAGTGTCCAGGGAGGGCAGACACAGCCTGCTGCCCCCAGGACAGCCCCTGCCAGGCCCCAGACCTGCCACCTGCCCCGGGCCTGGGCCACCTGCCGGGCCCTGACTGGGAGACTACGGGGGCAGAGAAGGAGGTTGGCAGAGCATCCAGGGAAGCTGGGGAGCAGTGTCCACCCCACGGAAGTGAGGGTGGTGTGGAGGGCGGAGGGCGGCTTCCTCCCTGAACCTCCAGGGAGTCAGGCTAGGAGATTCCTCTCAGCAAACCCCTCTGAGAAGCCCTTTCCCTCCTCCCTGAATGAAGCCCCAGTTCACAGCCGGCACCCAAGGTCCTTCGATCCAGCCCCCTGCCTCCAATGACTTTGGTCTCCCCGCTCCCCACAACCCAAGCTCAGCTCCAGCAGCTGTACCCTGGCCCGCAGTTCAGGCCAGTCCAGGCCTGGGGTCTGGCGAGGCTTTCCCGACCCCCCAGGGCCACCGGGCGGCCCTCGGATGGGCACCGTCCGAGAAAGTGCATCCTTTCCCAGGGCCCCGGCGGGGACTTTTCAAGCGCCCCTCTCACCAGGGGCACTCTGCCTGGTGCTGGTGACGGACAGCCGACAGGCACACAGGGAGCACCTACTAGGCTCCAGGAACAAGTCAGGGGCTTCTCCAAGTCCCTCTTCTGCTTTCGTCCTGTTTTCTTTTCTTTTAGATCTCAGTCTCTGAGGGCCCAGGGGCAGGGCTTGCAGGCTCCAACTCGCAACTGCCCACTCTCTGAAGCCCAGAGGTTCTGAGCCTCGGTCTCGAAGGCTGATCACTGGCCAGGACACCCTCGGCCGCCCTCTCCCTGCCCCCCACCTCGGTCACTCTGCCACTTTGGGCGGGTTTCAAAAGAACAAGCAGCCACGGCTGACCAAGTTTGCGGACGTCATGAGCTGGGACTTCAGAGACACTCCCTCCTCCCAGCGAGATCTGTGCCTCAGGGACCCCTGTAGATAGCATCTCTTCCTCCATCCTCCAGCTGAGCCGGCCCTGCACAGCGTGGGGCTTCGGTTTCCCTGGCTTGCGACAAACCTCAGGGGCAGTCGGTCAGCAGTGGCCCAGAGCCCTCATCGCTGACCTCGCTCTGGCCGAGCTCTGGCCTGGAGGAGAGGCTGGGAGCCTGGGGCCTTCCAGGTGGCCAGAATCGAGGAGCACAGAGAGGCCTGCAGCTGGCCTGCCAGTGAGGAGATGCTTCCCACAGCCTCTGTTGGGAATGCAGGAAGCGGGCGGTGAAGGCCCTCCAGGAGCATGCAGGGCTAACCTGCAGGAAGCGTGGTCAGGAGGTGAAATGTCTGGGGCTCAGAGCCGCCCCTGCTCTTTGGGCAGATGTACCATTTATCCCTGCAGGGTCCTACCTGATGGAAGTGTCCTACAGTGAGGGCCACATGCTGGCCAGGCCGGCTCTCCAAAATTCTCTGCTGCTTGGAGTATGGAAGAAATCCCAGCTTTGCCACTTAACAGCATCATGACCTGGGAAAACGCCCCATGCCTCGGTTTCACTGTCTGCTAAATGGGGAGAATATCTAATCCCCGATCCAACTGCTAAGAGGCTACTGGATTTAACTTTCTTGGTTGCTTTCTGATGATGTCACTCCCCTCTTCAAAATCCTTCAACATAACACTGCCCTCAGACAGAAGTCCAAACTCCAGAGCCCAGCAGACTAGGCCTCTTGTGTTTTGATCTGTCTCCTTCTTGAGTCTCGGCTCTCACCGCTCCCTGGAGGGTCCAGTTTTATGGGGTGCATTTGGTGTTCCCAGAGTAAACCGCAGTCATGCCCCACAGCTTTGCACGTGCCGTTCATTCGGCCCAGGATGCCCTTCCTCATTGTTCCCTTGGTAAGAAGACTTCCAAACTCAAGTGTCACTTCCTCTGAGAGCCACACATGACCCCACCTCCTCCCTTTAGGTAAATTGGGATGCTTCCTCCTTGTCGCTTCCAGACCAGCCTGAGTACACTTGTCACTAGACTGTGATGTCCTGCAGGACGACAGCAGGGTCTCAGTGAGCTGTTCGCCCAGCACCTCATGCAGCGTCGGGAGCCTACGGGGTGCTCGGGCAGTGTTCGGGGAATGAACGGGGCCACCAGGCCACTGCGCCCCAAAGGCTTGTTTACAACTCTTTCCTCTACATACATCTGAGGCCCACTGAGGACAAAGACCGTTAGTCCCCGTGAGCCTCCGGCTGCTCTATATGTGTGCAGTATAGGCTGGTTCTCTTCCTCCTTTCAGTCCGGCCAAGGCTGTTTCTAGGTTTATCTCATGAGGCCAGCTCCATACTGAGAAGGTGGGCCTTGAGTACACCCGGGGTGGGCCCGGCCCTCTTTCTGGGCACCCAGAGCAAGGCCCGCGGTCCAGTGAACCAGCCCTAGACTCCAGACATCCTTGGTGCTTCTGACTCTCAGTGGGAACTCGGACATCGGCGGGACTGGTGGGCCAGGGACTAGGGAAAGCCAGTCGAGTGCTCCCATCTTCAAGGCTGCAGAAAGGCATAACCTCTTCCAAGAGGCCTTCTGCGATGACCGTCACTTCTCCCCTGGCCTGAAAGCCCACTGGCCTGAAAGCCCACTGGCCCCAGCCTATGGCATCCTGGACATCCCTGAGCAGGGTGTCTGGCTCCCTGGACTGCACCTGTTCATTTGTCTGCTTCCCTGGTTTGCCTGTGAGCATGTTAAGAGCAAGGACTGGGTCTGACTCATCATTACACCCCCAGGGCCTGGCACTGAGCGAACCCTCAAATGATCAGCTGTGAGTTCTGAATTCTAGGGGCTATTTGGAGACAAGAGAGAAGCCAGGAGACAGTCAGTTGCCCACTGGACTCGAAGCCTCAGCTGTAACCTAACCCGCCTTCTCTGGCCGGCTCTTGGCTCAGATGGCAGTCGCGGGGTGGGGAGAAAGGGAACCACTGAGGCACAGGGGTAAGCTGCCTGCCAGAGAGTGACTCCCTCAGCGAGGGCTGTGGAGGTCTCTGCTTGAGCAGATGACCCACAGTGAGGGATAGACTGGGGATGGGGAAAGTCTTAATGCTAGGTTCCCACCAAACACCACTGAGTTGGGGCCCACGGGGCTTGTCGGGAAGGGGTTTGACAGGGCCCTGGGGCCTTCCTCATGTGTTCCCATCCCTCTGGGGCAGATTCCCAGGCTCTCACAGGTCAGGTGCACTACCCTGGTCACACCTTGGCCTTGACCCCTACAGATGACCCTTCCTGACCCCCTGACTGCCCACTTCTAGCCCCATATCAGCCCTGCTGATACTGTTGCCCTCCTTGGCTTCCTAAGGCTCAAGGAACAGAGGCCCATACGTCATCTTCTGCTTCTTCTTTCTGACCCTTTTTGAGACCCAGCTAAGTCTGGTCTGCAGTCTTTGGAGAGGCTCTGGATTTGCAAGTGCTAAGATGGAAAAAGGCGCCCTTTGGCCAGCTCTGGTCCTGGCTGTGCAGAACATTCCAGACCAGAGGCTACAGCAAGGAGCAGTAAAGGCAAGACCCATCCCCACATCACCCTGCCTCCAGACAAGGCCCGCCTCCCCTCCCAGGCTGAGGAGACCCTTTCCCTGCTCCTTTTAGCAGGCTCCATTAAAGACCCCTGAGGAAGGTCCCTCAGCCACCTTGCCCAGCATTTTCAAAATCCCAAAGTCTGAAACCTTTTCTGAGGTCTTCCTTCAGTCCCAAAGGAAACAGCTCACACCTTTCTCCTCTCCATTTGCTTAAGTGCAGAAGCTGGTGCCCACCATCTTCCACACAAGGAAATGGAGGAGAAATAAGGAGGATCAAGTTTGCCCACCCTCTAGCTCTCCCTCATCCATGCAAGAGGCCCAGCTTTCTTGGTGGTCTGTCACAGGATCTTTGTTAACATCAAGTACTGGCATCCCTGGGGACCTCTCAGTCTCGGGAGCAGGGAGGGCAGGAGGGAAGGCTTTCCCAGCATCTCTAGACTGTATTCCTATTTATACTCCACTCCACTCCCAGCAGCCCCCTGCCTGGCCCCTCCAGTCTGGCCCACATTCCAACAGGACCCCCGTCAATATTTTCCAACCTTTAGGGCAAGCAGGCCTCCTCACGCTCAGCATGGCTTCCCTCCCACCAGGCTGGGTCCAGGTACCCACCTTGGCCCGGACCACCTCCTGCTCCTCCTGCCTCCAAGGCCCCCTATGAGAAACTTCTGAACACCTCACCGTTGTTCAGCTGTTCTCTAAATGCCCCCCTTCAGTGTCACTTGCTGCCCTGAGCTCAGTCAGGCTCCTCGGGGGAGGTACTGGTTTCTCCTAGTCACTCACTCATTCCACAGGTACCTGCTGGGGGGAGGGGGGGGCACTGTCCTAGGCTCCACGCCCTGTCTCCCTTCCCTTGGCCTCCAGGCTCTCCTCCTGCTTCCCTCTCCCTCCCCCATCTGCCAGACTCACTTCCTCTACCTGTCGCTCAAATCTGGCACTCCCGAGTTCCCTCTCCGGCCCTCTGTTCTTCCCCTCTGAGCGCTCTTCCTGGTGACCTCATGCACTCCCGTGGTGGGGACCGCCAGCCACGTGCTGATGACTCCCATACCCAGAGCTCTGGCCCCAGCAAGCCCCAGAGTGGCAATGAGCAGGTCCGACTGACTACCTGCTCTGCTGTCTACATGTCCCCGGTCGGCGGGGGGGGAGGTTGACAAACTAGAACAAACCTCACCGGGCCGGAGGGAGCAAATAGTTGGAGAGGTGTTTTTAAGTGAGAAGGGCAGATGTGTGCAACTCGCAAAGCTCCACGTGGCTAGATATTCACGTGCCACAGACGCACCCTTATAAACAGGGACACTCTACCTATGATCCAGAAAGATACGAGATCAATTGCTAACAGAAGTTGTCTGGGTGGTGGAACTGGGAGTGACTCTAATACCTTCTTTTTGCTTACTTGCATCCTCCGATACTTCCATAATGGCCACTCACTGCTTATGTTAAAAGAAGTAACACTTCTTTTTAAATGAAAAGAAAGTATTTTTAGATTGAGATTCCAAAACTCTTTAGTGCAAGCCTGGGGAGAACTATAATTATCTCGAACAGAGACTGGCAAACTTGTTCTGTAAAAGGCCAGATAGTCAATATTTTCGGCTTTGGGGGTCATATGGTCTCTGCCGCAATCACACGATTCCCCCCCCACCCCTTGTAGAAAGTGCCCGAAGACAAGATGGACACAAGTGAGTGGGGCTGTCTTCCAATTAACTTTTACTCATGGACACAAAAATCTGAATTTTATACCGTTTTCAATGTCACAGAATATTATCTTCTTCTGTACTGACCATTCTTGGCTCGCGTGCCGTACTGGAACGGGCGGGAGGTGGTTGAGCCCTCACTCGCGGAGGCTTGCCCCTGAGCGTCCAGTGTCTGTACGGCATTTGAATCCAGCACCCACTCCTTTGGGAGGTTCTTTTTCTCCTCTTATCTGACAGTGGGGAGGCCTTCCAGGGCTTCCTCAGTCATCCGAGCTGTGGCAGGGACTGGCTTCGCAGGCCTCGGCTGGGGGAAGCCCTTGTCTGTGCTCCAGAGTTTAAAGAACGGAGGGCAGGGTCCCTCCCGGAATCTCAAAGCACAGTTCACCTTAGCAGCAGGATTGTTAAAAGTTGGAACCACAAACCCGTCATCTTGGATGGAGCTTTAGAAATCCCTTGGTCTGTGCCCTCATTTTTCAGGCGAAGAAGGCAAGACTCAGAAAGGGGAATGACCTGCCCAAGGCCACTCAGGTTGAAGGGGCAGAGCTGGGACCAGAACTGAGGGCCTGTGACTGCGACTTCAATGCTCTCTTTGCTCCTTTGGGGACTGCAAGGAGCTGCCCAGAGATAGCACCCCCGCCACGGGGTGATGTCACCAGGGCAATCGGCAGCCCACTCAAGGACCACCTTACCTCGAGAAGAAGCAACGTGAGCTGTGGCTCAGCCCAGAGCATGGCACCGGGCCCAGCCACAGTGGGGGGTACCGCCAGCTGGGCTCCGGGCCAGTAACAGGGAGGGGCTCTGGGACCCCTCGTCTGGCCTCATCCCATGTCCTGCTTGCAGAGGTGGTCTGGAGACCCAGCATTGCTGACTTTATGAGTGGTACCCTCGGGCACAGGACCTACCTCCTACCTGCTTCCAGGCACTGAATCCTTTGCTGGATGCCAGGGCCGGAGGAGAGAAGCAGCCCTGGTTCCTGAAGGGACCCCCCCCACCCTCTGCCCCACAAAGGAAAGGAAGGGTAGGCTTCTTTAGGGAAGCAAGGGTGTAAAGACAGAAATCATTCTGGAATTTTGTCAGAACTTATCACAATAACAATAAAATGCAGAAGGTCCTTGGCATGAGGGAGAGTAGAAACGTTTTAAGAATAGTTCCCTTACCCCTTTTGAGGCCTAAGCCGTGGTTTCTACAGGGACCAAGCAGAAGCCAGGCTACTGAGAACTGCCGCGTGCAGCCCAGTGACTCGGGGGGCTACTGCCCGTCGCTAATGACACGAGGTGAGGCAAGAAGCTGGGAGCGCGGTGGCCACTGCCTTAATTGACATCCCCACGGCATGTGTGACACTCCCACTCTCCCCATTGTCTCACTGACGAAGCTGAGGCTTGGGTGGGCAAGGTCCTGCGCCAGAGGCCCCTCACTCAGCCGCAGGGGCAGGACTGGAGCCAAACCCCAAGTTGGTAAACCGCCCCCCATGCTGGACAGAAGGCGGGCGCTCGCATGTAAAGAATGAATGAATGCACCAGGCGGACATTATAGAGTCGCCTCGTCTGTCCCCACCCCGCCAATTCCAGGGAAGACTTGATTTAATGTCAGTGGGTGGGGTGGGAGCACAGGGTGAGACCCTGGTCCACCGTTCCAAGAAAGAGGGTCTCACCACCGTCCCTCTAAAAGTTCTGGCCAATGTCTCCTTTTTTTTTTTTTTTTTTTTAAGATTTTATTTATTTATTTGACAGAGAGAGATAGTGAGAGCAGGAACACAAGCAGGGGGAGTGGGAGAGGGAGAAGCAGGCTTCCCGCGGAGCAGGGAGCCCGATGCGGGGCTCGATCCCAGGACCCTGGGATCATGACCTGAGCCGAAGGCAGACGCTTAACGACTGAGCCACCCAGGTGCCCCGTGGCCAATGTCTCCTTACCCAAGGTGCCCTGTCTCACCAGGGACACTCATGCCTGCAAGGAGCTTTAAGACCCTTTCTGGTTGCAAGCCAAACCCCATACTTGCCTCCCCATCCCTCCTCCCCTGCAGATGAAACTGTGAAGATTTCAGAAGCAGATGGGCTCTCCTTCAGACAGCAGTCCTGGCTGAGATGCGCCTACAGCTTTCCCTCTTCTTGAGCCACCAACACCACTGGCCAGCTCCCGCCGGGCCCGGCCGCCAGCTCTATGGTGATCCTGGGCCCCAGGCCCTCGGCCCGAACTGCCATTAGCCCTGGCCTTAGAGTTGGGTTCTAGGGGTATGTATGCAGCTGTGGGGACCAGGACAAGGCAAGCCTAACGCTGGGGAGCTCCCACCCCTTGGAGATGGCAAAGCGCCCACTCAGCAGCTGAAGCCAGTGGGGCAAAGGCAAAGGGTCCAGGGTCGGGGAGAGGAGAGGTGAGGGCAGGACACGGGGCTACAAAAGAGAAATGTGACTTGTTCCCAACGAACGAGGTGAAGCTAATCAGTGAGTTTGGACCCAGGCCAGCCACTCCCTCACAGACAACAGGGCAGAAGAGGGACTGCAATTAGTTAAGTAGTAAGCAAGGGTCTTCTTACCCCGGGCAAGGAGGCCTGGCCGGAGGCCCCTTGGAGCCAGAGGCTGCAGGTTTTCCAGCTTCCAGTGCCCACCTCGCTCATGCTAGAAACTAGAGGGCAGAGTCCCCACAGCACAGATTCCTGGTCCCCTCCTGGCAGGTTTCCATCCACCCCTTCCTCCCTGAGCTGGAAGAGCAGGAAAGATGCTCAGGGCCCAGCCTGCTGGGGTTAGGAAAGCCGGCCTTTTTCTCTACCCCAGAGCCAGGTATGGTGTCATAACTGGGAAAGTTCCTTCCCAAATAACCATGCACGATTCAGCTAATCATTGGGCATCTGCTACATGCCAGGCACTATGTGTTATTTCATTTAGTTCCTCTAACAACCCGCCCTACGATGACTCCCATTTCACAGATCAGGGAACTGAGGCTCGGAGAAGCTCAGGAGTCTGCTGGGGAGAGGAGGGTCAGCTAGTAAGTTCTGGACCTGGATTCAACAAGACCCTGGTTCGCCTTCCCTTTAGGTCTCAAACTCAGGGAAGGAAAGGAATCGGGAGGGATGGATAGAGATGCTGGATGAAAATCCCAAACAGGGTGACCCCAGAAAGAAGAGGCATGGTTGGGGTAGAAGCTGGGAAGACCAAGCCAGACTCTGCCCTATAGCATGGGGCATGTTGGCAGATGACAGAGTCTGGGTCTACAGAGAAAACAAGTGCAGCCCAAAAGGCAGCATCATGTCCCCTGGGACCCAGGGGGTGGCTTCCCAGGCAGGCGGCTGGATCCCATGAGATCTCAGACCAAGAACCTACTTGTTCCTCGGATCTGGTGTCTCCTCTCCTGCGACCCACGGAAAAGCCTGGCTCTGCCTGGCACAGAACAAGCCGGAGCCTCCTTACCCAGAGCACCACACCTATCCTTCCTTCTCCTGAGGACTGATGTCGAACCAGAGAACTCCAGAGCGGGCCAGGATCTCCCCTGATGGGGCAGGGACTGTGAGCAGGGAGCTCAGGGTCGGATGGAAGTGGGCTGGATCCCACTTACATGAGACTTGGGGAAAGCTGGTCTCTCAGAGCCTCTGTTTCCTTGCCTATAAAATGGGACGGCAATGCCTACTTTATGAAGCTGTGGGACACACTGCTGGGCACCCAGCAGATATTCTATAACTGGTAACCACCCAGGCATTCAGAATTCAGATGTAACTTACTGAGTCCACTCTGGCTCTGGAAACCCCCATACATATGGGAAGAATGACGGCTCCCTTCTCCTGGAGGGGCATGGGTGGCCAGTGGGGAGAGTCCTAGGAACCCAACGGGACGGTGAGTTTGCAGGGGTTGGGGGAGGTCAGCCTCACAGGCTCATCAGCTGCACAGGAGGTGGCTGGGGCAGAGTAATCTGAGCCAGTAGCTTTGCTCTGGCAAGGTGCCCCTCTCTCCAGACCACCTTCAAGATGCAGACCCAAACCCAGAAGCCACTATTGCCTGGGACCAAGCCTGCCTCCACTCAGCCCTAAGCCATGTGTCCCAGCCCCCTCCCAAGGCTAGACTAAAGGTAGGGGATCTCTGCGGGCAGGGGAGCCTGTCAGCCAGTCCTCCCAGCATCCTCGAGGATTCTGGTCCCCCAGCCCAGTGTGCCCATGTGCTGTGTGCCCATGCCCAGTGGAAAATGCCACCTGCATCTCACAGGGTCCTGGGCGGGGGGTGGGGCAAGCTGAACATGCTGCATCTCTCCCAGGGTCCTGGCCAGGGTGGGCAAGCTGGCGCTGGCAGTGAGTCACAGTGCCCAGGCTGCCACTGAGGAACTGCAGAGGGATGGGCTGGGGGTGGGGATGAGATTCTGGGGCGCTGACCTTCACCCCTCACACAGCCCTAACTTTCCTACCCCTGCTGTCAGGAAAGGGTTCAGAGAGCATTAAAGAGGCCACTGGTGCCTAGGAGGGTGCTGACCCCACAGCACAGAAAACCGGTCACTGTCTCAACAGCCCGACGCCCACAGGGTCTGCAGACAACTCCGGCCGCCAACAGGGAGAGAAGAGAGGCCTCCAGCCCGGACCGATTTCAGATTTCAGATTCCTGATTCTGTCCCCCCCCCCCCCCCCCATACAGCAGAATCCTCAAGCCACACAGCGCAACAGGCCACCCGCCGTCCTTCCCCACCGCTCTATTAACCCCTGGCCTCCCGCTGCTGCGGGGTGGGGGCCGCGGCCCCTGCGGTCTCCTGGGGGGGTCAGAGGAGAGGCCGCAATCCCAGAGGCCCCAGTCCGCCTCCACCGCCCCCACGCTGGAACCTGCAGGGCTTCGCGTGTCCTTCCACCTTCACCCCAGGGCTCTGGTCTCCCACCTTCCAGCCTGTCCCTCTGGAAAGTTCACCGGAGCCCAGAAAGCCCTTCAAGGCGCGATCTGGCCGCACACTCGCGCGGGTTCTCCCGTCACCGGAGACTCCCGACCCTTGCCCTTCCCAGAAGGAAGGGCGACTGGAAAGCGCCTGGTCTGAACCTGGGTGGAAAACTCTGCTTCCTCGGGTTCAGACCGGAGCCCGGGGGCCGGAGGGAGTCCCGGCGGAGACTCCCCGGGGTGGGGGGGATCTGCGAAGGCAAACCGGCGCACCTGGAGCTGGGGAGGGGCCTGCTCGGGGCCTCACCCACCCCAGCACCCGAGCCCGCACGCCTCGTGATCTCCGAGCTCCCCGCGGCGCTCCGGCATTTCCCTCCAACCTCCCGCCCCAGGGCAAAAGCAGACCGGCGCCTTTAAGAGCCGCTCCGCTTACCTTTGCTCGGTTTACCCGGCGCCGCGGTGCCCCCTCCTCCGACCGCCCCCTTCCTCCCCCGGCGCGCCGCCCGCCCAGCCCTCCGGACACTGCGCGTCGCCCGCGGGACTCACCGCGCGTGGCCTGGGGGCCGCGGCGCGCCGGCTCCCGCCCGCGACAGCCGGGGTGCCGCGGGCCTGGGCGCCGTGCCCTGCGCCCTGCTGGGGTCCCTGCCCGGGCTCGGGGCTGCTTCCCCTGCTCCGGAAAGGTGAGCGGCTCCCCAGAGAAGCTGCAACCTGAGCTGGAGGAGGAGGAGGAGGAGGAGGAGGAGGAGGAGGAGGAGGAGGAGGAGGAGGAGGAGGAGGAGGAGGGAGAAGGGGAGGGGAAGGGAGAAGGGGAGGGGAAGGGAGGGTGGAGGAAGGTGGGGAGGAGGAGGGAGGGGGAGGAGGAGGAGGAGGAAGGGAAAAACCCGGCCCCCGCCAGAGTTTTTCACGTGTACAAGTTGACTCCTCCCCAGTCCCTCCCGCCCTGCCCACAGCCGCTGCCAATCCCCAGGGCTTCCTCTGCCCAGGTGCCCACCCCTTTCTCCCACTCTGGGAACCAGGGTCCAAGTGCCTCTTCCGGTTTTGTTCCTAGGCCTGGCCTCTGCCAGCCCTCTGGGGCTGGCCCAGAGAGCCTTAACTAGGCGATGAGCCCCTCTGGATCCGAGCACCCCAGGACTGGGGCCAGACCACCAGGGTTGATTTGCTGACAGTGCCTTTCTCTAAAGGTAGCTTTCCCACCTTCTGAGTCTGATCCTGGATCCCAGCACCGGGCACCCCAGGAGCTAATGCCCACAGGCCCGTCCTGTTGGCCATATTTGCCTTTAGTGCTCTTGCAACAGTAGCCCTAGGGTTCTCCCTCTGCCCTGTCTGGTGGGACTTGTCACTTACCTTTTGGGACCAAGCTCCCACCTGGTTGACCCCACCTCTCTGGGGCTTCAATGAAGCTTCACCACTAGCCATCACCCCCACTTCCTACCCTGAAGGGTAATTCAGTTTGTCCTTTTGGAATTAAATCCCACAGGCCAACTGAGAATCATCCAAGAAACCTTACAGAATAGCTAGCGCTGGTCCAGCTTTCATTTTACAGAAGGGGAAACTGAGGCCCAGGAAGGCGATCGGACTAGCCCAACGTCCCACAAAGAGTTAGTGGCAAACCACGATTAGGACCCAGGCTAATGGCCACGCCGTCTAACTTAAGAGATCCGAGAAGACTGGGAAGCAGTGAAGGGCACTGTGGCCCCACCTGGGCCCCGCCCAGCCCTGCTTCCTCCTGAAGGCTGTGAGGAGAGGGGGTGGTATCTCAGATCGTATGGGCACTAAACCAAAGAGGTCTGTGTCCTCTGCCTTGCCGGTGGGCATGACCTCTGCAGTCTGGGGGTCCTCATGGTGTGTGGGAGAGTGTGTCTTGAGAAGGGTGGTCCACAGTGTGGATGTGTTTCCTTTCTGGAAGCCATGGGCCTGAGGTCCATCTCTCAGGACCACCATCTGCCCTCCACCACCAGCCCGCATCCAGCCTACAACATAGGATCACTTCAGACTCCAGGAGGGCTGGAGATGCAGAAAGAAGGAAGACCCCAGGTGCTTGCAGGTGAGTAACTTGTGGGTAGGTCAGCAGGGGCACCCTACAAAGGGCCTCCCAACTCTGCTACCTCTGTTTTCTCTGCCAGGGCATGCAGATTTCCTGGGCACATGCCCTCTAGAAAAAGAAATCTGCCTAGTGCTGAAGAAGTGCAAAGAGTGGGTGGATCCAAAGCCTCCAGACTTTGGGGATAGTAGGCTGCCGGGCTCCATAATTCACGTGTATGATAATAACACAGGAGGCAGAGAGGCCGGGCAGAGGCAGGAAGGGACAGGGAGGGTAGGGGAGAGGGTTATGGCTAAGAAACTGTGGGTACTAGAGGATTCGAGAGAACGGGGCCAAAGGGTAGAGTTTCAAGGAACCAGGGGAATGGATGAGGTCAAGAGGTTTCAACAAAAGTTTTCTGAGCATGTCTTATATGCCCAACAACAGCCAGGATGCTGGGCACAAAGGATAGACCGAGCACAGTCCCTCGGGAGCTCATGGTCTAATGGGACAGGGAACAAGAGTTGGGATGTTGTAGGACCCAGCTTAGACCTGGGGCTGCCTTCTGCTGCTTGTACTGAGGGTCTCGGGATGAGAGGACAGTGGAGGGCAGGAAGGGGTTTCTGTCTTCCCAGGAAGCGTAGGTAACACCTGTGCAGAATTCAGGGATGAGAGGCCAGAGCTTAGAGAGGCTGGGACCAGAGGTGACACACAGAGGGAGGCAGGGGTTGGGTTCTGAAGACCCTTCTAACATTTGCTCTATCTGGAAACTACAGGGCAGTGTGGAACATTTCAGGGGAAAGAGAAATCACCAGGTCTGTGGTGTAGGATGATCCCCCAGCCAAGAGGAGGACTGAGGGTGGGGCACATCTGGAGACGGGAACCCCAGTTTGCAGGTTGCTCCCAGCGAAGGATGATGCAGGCTTAGGCTGGAGCAGTGGCAGCAGGGAAAGGGGAGGGGACTGACTCGAGAGAGAGTTTGGAGCCAGGATCACGGAACCTTGTGTCTGTTTGAATCTGGAAGATAAGGGAGCAACCTCTGGAGTGATAGACCAAGGTGGAAGCTTCTTAGGGACGCTTTGATTCATAGAACCTCCTTTTATTTGTTGTGTGACCTTGGGCAAATGACTTAACCTTTCAGAGCCCAGTTTTGCAATCTGTAAATACAAAGATACTAAAATTCATCTTGTGTGGTTGTTGTATATATTAAAGATAATGTATGCGAAAGCATAGGCTTAACTCATAATAGGAATTCAATAAATAGTAGATGTAATTACCGTTGTTTGTCCTTGCCACAAGCATTTGTTGAGGATCTGATACGTGCCACCAATTGTCCTTGATCTTTGGGACTTAAGTCTCAGTCCCTATTCTCATGTAGCTCCCCATCCAGTAGGGAAGAGATATGCAGAGGAACAGTCATAAAGCAAAGCAATAGGGACTGGGGCAGGGGAGGAAACTGTGCCCAAAGACTCAGGGACAATTCACAGAGGAGAGGTGACAGCTTAAGCAATGTAGGGCCAGCTGTCTCCTCAGAGATTGTCATATCATGCCCCCCAACCCCCCACTCCCTGACACGGGATTGAGTTTCACAATCTGAAATGTTCAGTTTTGAAGGCATTTGTCATGTTCCTTGGGGTTGGGAGAAGGGGATGGACTGCAGATGGGTGTCTATATGGAACCCAGGGAATGGTTTGCAGAACCTCGGCAGCCCCAGGGAAGGGCATGAGCAGATGGGCAGTTAGAAGAAGGGAACGAGGGAAGAGCGAACATGGCCATGTGGGCAGAGCTTGCTAGCTGGATGGGGAGCCTACGTGTGTGTGCTCTTTGGGCCATCCTAATTTTTCTGCTCCCTGTCTGTGCCCTTCTAAAAATTCCCTGCAAAACCATTTGGTGTCCCTCGCTGTGCTTCCCATGCCGATTTTCTTTCCACATATCTCTCAAGGAGCCCAGCTTAGTAGAAGCAGCCCTACCTGGTCCTCCACTAAGGAAGGACTCCTGCCCTCCTGCCCCACCGAGCAAGACCTTGGGCTTTACAGCCACATAGTCTGTGACCTCTCTGATTTTCCAGTCTGAAACGTGGAGATAGCAATAGTCCCTTTCTCTTGGGGCTGTTGTGAGGTTCCAATGTGATGTAAACTTGGCGCCCAATCAATGCTTGTTTCTCTTCTCTGCTCTATAACAGCCTCCTTGCAGAGGGTCCGACAAGAGACTCTCAGCTAGGGATGTCCCCTGGCACACCGGCTTCCAGGGCCCCTCCCCTATAGGCCCTGCAGACCCCTTCCCCTCTGCTAGCTTAAATAGTCACCAGGGCAGTGCTGGCAGGATGACAACGGGGGCCCAGCCGCAGCCCAGACCACTCCCCCGCTCCAATCCTTGCTGCCAATGACATGCCACTGCCCTGCAGATAGGACAGGCGTCCGCGGGTGCCCAAGGGCTGAGTGGGGAAGCTGGAAACAGCTCTCCCTCACAGACTGTGTGGGCAGTGCATTCAAATAGCTTCTGAAAAACCAAAGTTCAAGCCCGCCCCACTTTCCCCGAGGCGGCACAGCATCCAGACAGGGAGAGTTCAGCCAACAGAGAATCTCCTTTCTGCACGTTGCTGCAGGCTCTCCTCCCTTCTGGCCCTGTCCACACACAGGCAGCACAGTCTTCAAAAGCACTGCGGGGACGCTTGGGACTCCCAGAGATCTGACTCTGCCCCTAAGGTGCAAGAGTCCATTTCATTGATCTGGGCCTCCGTTTTCCTCCTCTGAAAAATGGGAATGATGTGAGAGGCATCTCCGGAGGGTTCAATGAGAGGGTGAATGTGAAGGTACTTTGTAAACTCTAAAAAGATCTGCATGCATATGAGATCATTAGTGTTTGGCCAAAGAGACCTTCTTAGGGTTCTTAGGAGACAAGTGAAGACCAGAGAAATGAGAAACGAAGTAAGAACACAGGGATGCTCTCCCCAAGAACCTCAGGAGCGAGATTGGCGGCAGGGACCTTAGCCCATGGACCAAACCCCAGTGGCCTAGCTCCTTCCAAGCATGCTAATCAGTCAGGACAGCGGGACGTGGCTGGACCCAGCCAATTCTTCCTCCTCCTTTGAATAAATCCAGGCCATTGTTTCCCAGTGACTTCTGGAGAGTGGGGACAATTAGGAGACAAATGTCATTTACCTGGTTCCAGTGTGATTCCACGACAGAGCCCAAAAGTTGCCACTTTGTCACTGCGCCGAGCATCACGTCCTCCCCTCGCTGCTTGTGCTAAACGTACAGGTATACATGTCCTTGTGCATGTGTGAGTACACACACACACACACGCGTGCGCACGCTGTGTACAACCACTCCAGACTTCAGATGGAGCAAAATCTACATCCCCAGAGGGTTCCAGGAGAGGGTGGGCACATAAACAGAGTAAGCCAATCACAGCCTTGCTGACCCTAGCAACCATCAAACCAGTTAGAGCCCCACCCCTGAGTCCAGCAGCGCCTCCCAAACACACCACAGACACACACAGGCACAACCTGCATTGCCATGGTGACGAAACCATCCCACAAGGCAGGGAAAATGGGAAAGTGGCCCTTAGCAACATGACCGGACCAGCCACTGGGGTGAGCATGCCGGCAACAACTGGCTAGCATTAAGTCGCTCTGGGGAGAGGGTCCCCATGCAGGGAGGGGAAGAAAAGAGAGTTGGTTCATCTGGGCTTCCTAAGTCCATTTGTTAGCCCTGGGCCTCACTTTGCTCACCTTAGATGGGGTCGAAGACATGCTCAGCATGTGTATTACAGAATGGGCTTGTATTATAATAAAGAAATTCCTTTCAATTGCTAAATAAGGATAGGAACTATAGGTTATCTTTTCAGAAAAGCTTAAGAATTTTGAAACTTCTGGGTAAAAGAAAGCTGGCTGATCCCCAGAAAGACCCTAAAATCCAGCTCATGAGCTCATTGTAGAGGTGGACCTCAATTCAGTTTGAAAACATTTCCTTGGTATCTACCACATGCCAGGTGCCGATGTGGCTTCAGCTGTGGCCAGGTGGACTGTGAGGGGCCTGCAGAACATGTTGGTGGAAACGTCTGGAAATGTTGGGGAGGTCTGTTGGATAGGTCTGGAACAGGTGCTTATAGGGGTGGCAGATTGCCTTGAGGAGATTTTGCTCAGGGCCAGGGAAGAGGGCTGAAGCTCAGACTGTGCGGGCCTCCCTGGCAAACTGGCTTCTGGCTTCCATACCTCATCATCCTCCCTTTGGTCAGCTACCAGAGAGATCTTAATCCAAAATGAAAATTTGACAAAGGGCTCCTCTGCCCAGCTCCTCCTTCTCATGACTCCCCAACAGTGGGCCTTGGGTCCCCTCCTTCAGAATCTGAAGAAAGCTGAGGGATTCCCTTCCTAGAATCAAAAATACACGTGCCTGGCATTTTCCATTCATTTTTGGGAGCTATGGGCCTCTTGAAGCTCATTCATGGACTTGCTCCAAGAGGCATGGCATAGGAAGCCCCATGTGGCTCGCTTCTGCCTCCCTCATCAGCTCACTTTGTAGCCCCCCGCCGCCCCCATCATTGGTACGTGCCGGGCCACATGAACTCTGTGCACTCGCCTTGCACGCACCTCCGCACTTCACTGCTTCATGCCTTTGAGCATGTCCTTCCCACCAACTGGAGAGAATTCTTCCTTTCACCTGTTACCTTGTAAACTCCTGTTCGTTCTTCAAAACCCTGTTCAGGAGTCAATACCTCATAGTCTTTGATGCTGGCCGGACAGGCTTGATCACTCCTTAGTGTGAAGAACTCCTCTCACTGCGTGTCTCCCAGTACATGGGGGATCCATGTCTTTCTTCTTTACTGGGCTTTCCCAAGACTAGACGCCACATCTTTAGTCTTTATATCCCTAGTACCTAGCATATAATAGGTCTGGAGAACCCAAATGGCAGGACAGAATTGGCAAGAGGAAACGGCTGACAAAGGAGAAGAATGTGCACACCTGGAGTTAGGACAGGAGCCAGGAGGAGAGAGGGTATCAAGGAGGAACGAGGTATCAGGAGGAGCCTGGAGGTCAAGGTGGTTAAGGACTGAGAGGCATCATTGAATTTGGCAACGAGGAATCCATTGGTGGGGTAACCAATTATCCCAGTTTGCCTGGGAGTCTCCCAGTGCTGGAACTGGAAGCCCCAGGCAAACGGAGGTGGTGGGTCAGCCTGGATCACTGACCCTAATGAGGGCAGTTCTGGAAGCGGGATTGGGGCAGAAGCCCACATGCGGCAGGCTGGGGGGCGACTGGGAGAACTGGTGACTGCTGAGCCCGTGGGCTGGGCCGGGGCAGGGGTGGGGGGCCGCGGGAGCCTGTGGATGGCACCAGCCTCCCAGCCCATCTGTCCCGATCCCACTGCCCCGCAGAGAAAGCAAACAAGGCTGGCGACAGGAGCATGGTGTACACCTTGACGACATCTTCCCGAAGGGCCCCCACCACTGCCACCCAACTGACCCTCCCCACCACCCCAGTGCCCACAGCACCAGCGGCCTTCTGTCCCGTGTCTGTAATAATTTGTCCGGTAAGCGCAATGGATCCAGCTACTGGTGGACTCTTCTCCTGAGCTGTTATTTAAAATCTTTAGTTTGTGTTTCTTGTTCAACTAATTAGATTCTGAACTTCTTAAAGGCAGGGGTCATGCCCTCCCTCCCTGCGTCCCTTGCTTCCTTCTTTCCTTCCTTCAGTAAACACTAAGTAAGCACTGTTTATCCGGTGGTCAAGGTGACAGGCACAGTTCCTACCCTCAGGTATCTCCATGTGGGTTCAGGCCTCCTACACGTGGAGAACTTCATACCCCTGAGCAGCTGGGTGGGGGGGAGTCCACGCAGGGCTTCAGGGGGCTGTGAACACCCATAACATCGTATGCAATAGAGACATTTGAACAGATCCCGGTGCCATTGAATGGTATGTCCGGGTTGGTATAACACGTTAGGAGAGACCAGAACTCCGTCTCTCCCAGTTAGACAGATTAAAGAGAGAGAAAAAGAAGAAGGACATTGCTCTTGATTGCATGGGAAAGCAGTAGCCCCCACAGCAATGATCACAGAGCCTGCCTCTGTCAGCTGGCGGGGCACCGTCTCATTAGCCAGGGTGCCGAGTCGCCGCCGCACGGCCTGCTGGGAGCTGCCTCCTTGCCAAGTGCCTGCTCCATAATTAAACACAAAATCCCTGGCTCTTCAAGGGGCGGCCTGCCCCTCCTGTGGGGGGGAGGGGGGGCGGGGGGGGGGGGGCTGGGGAAGGGTGAGGCCTTGATCTGACCCTGCTGGTGGAAGGGGAACGGAGGGCTGTGAGTTGTGAGTGGGGGTCCCCAGGACCCTCCCCTGAGCTGGGGAAGCAATTTGTGAAGTTCTCAGGGAAAGGAAGTGAAAGAGCTTGGAATGAGAGGAGGGACTGGGTCTTCTCCCCACCCGGACCCCCAGGACCCACGGAGGGCAAATGCGCCACACTGGCTTCTACAGAGACTTCTGAGCTGGGCACGAGGAAGTGAGGTCCTAGAAAGAGAGGTGTTGGAAAGTCTTCGCTCCAGGTTTGTCTGAGAACATCTAAGCACCCACACACCCTCCACATACACACACAGAGACATGCACACCATATAGCCCCCCACATACACACACCCACCACACCCACCACACACACATACACACACACACACACTCCATTGGTTTGTAACCAGAAGGGGGCTGACAGGGATGGATTCTGGGAGAAGAGGTTGGACAAGATGGCCCCCAGGGACTTTTGTAGCCAAAACCGGAGGAGGGAGTGGGCTGGTTGGCAGGTGCCCAGACCACCTCTGGAAATACAACAAGACGTGTGTAGGAGAAACCATTTGACAAGCCCTTTTAGGGTACAGGTGAGCTCTCCTCATGGTCAAGTCTGCTCTAGTGACAAGATGGTGGGGTTGGCAGACCGCAGTGTTTTTGCTCTGCTCAGTGGGGAGCGCACACTGACTGGGAAAGCCAGAGGTCTTCTGTGCCCACCCCCACCAAGCGCTTGTCCTCTCTGCTAAATCCACTTTGAATAAATACTGAAAAGGTATCCTGGGCACCCGTAAGTCTCTAGCCAAACATGATCTCCAGCTGAAGGGCAGAGACGGCGCACCCTACCAAGTGTGGCTGTCGGGGGGAGGGGTGCAGTGTGAGGATGGAGCTAAGGGAGAAAGGAGGTGGGAGAGAAGGCAGCTGGCTGGAGTCTGGGGATGGGGTGCCTACACCCCTCCAGAGTTAGCCGGTCCCCTCTGGAGTGGTTTGGGCCTCAAGGACTCGAGGCTCCAAGCTCCAAGCTCTAAGCTCCGGCTCCAGCAGCTGGATCCTGATGGAGGACAGAGCCACAGAGCAAATTATTCTACACAGGCCAGAAGGCAAGTTCACGGCGAGCAGAGACTGGGAGACGCAGAGGCCAGAGCCTCTGAAACCAGGGCACGGATAGAAGACGTGTGTGCTGTTTGGCATGCATTTGCAAGGCCTTAATTGTTAAAACAGAGCAGCTGGGTGGATAGCCAGTGCCCAGCTGCAGCCCAGAGAACTAACTCTGCCCACAGTCAGAAAAGTGCCCAGAAACCGCTCTGGCCCCTGCCCCCCCTCCCCGGTGGTTATCCTGACTCTGATTGACCCCAGGTCAACACTGCCACCCCCAGTCTGGGGAAAGGGGGAGAGGCCAGGACAGCCTTACAGTGGGGACTCACACGCTGGCCTCTGAGGCTAGCATGGCCCTGAGAAAGGCCTGGGTAGGATGTGCCTGTGGCCCGCTGGGATCAGCAGAGAGCCCTGGGCCACCACACCGCACCGTGTGAACCCAGCCCTAGAGTCACAGCTCATTTCCTGGGGGCTCCTCCCAGACCCACTTCCCCTTTTCCTGCTGCCTGGGGATGGGTGGGGGCCCCAGAGCCGCCAGGTGTGGCCCAAGGGATGAGAGTGGGGCCTGGCAGACGGGAGGGATCAGGAGGGATCAGGAACCAGAAGGAATCTGGACGGGCCCAGGGTTGGGGGTACAACTGGAGGAGTGAGGAAGGATTTACTCACAACCCTCTGTCTCTGGGCTGGGCCTGTGACCGGAGTGGTGTGATTAGCAGGGCCTCCCAGGAACACGCCCTGTGTGAGTGGTTGTGAGTGATGGAGCAGATACGGGGCCTGCTCTGGACAGACACACCTGAATGATCAGCTGGCGTTGGGGGGGCCCTCTACCTGAATGAACAGGTATGTCCCATCAGAATACATCTGACTACGTCAGGTACTACCAGGTGAAAATACACCTGAGCGGCCAGGCAGAGGTGATAAGTCAAGCCGAGTGAACAGGTATGACCAGGTACAATATCTGGAACCACCAGGCTGCCCCAAATCAGACCGGAGTGCCAAATGACCTGGCAAGAAAGACCCATTCCAGGGCACCGGCTGCTCCAGGTGACAGCCCCGCTTGCAGCCTGGTATCTAGCAGTGCCTGGCAGAGGCGGGGGTGGGGGGGAAGGAAAGGAATTGTGAACAGTCTGGAACCCCCAGGCCTACTGTCCGCCCCGGGGAGCTGGCCCACCGTCCCTCTGGGGTGTTAATACTGCCCAGCACTTCTTTCCCAGGATCCCAGCCATTTGTGAACCCACGACTTCGCTCTTAGTTAAACGGCTGGTGACTGAAGCTGATCCAATATTTACTCCTGGAGAGAGGGCAAAGGGGCAGGCGTTACCCCAGGCAGCCTGAGGCTGCAGTTGGCTGGGTTCTGGGGGAGGGGAGGGGAGAGGAAGGGAGAAGTTGCTCTGTGTTCCCAGGGACTAGAGTGTTTCTCAGACCTTAGGTATCTCCTAACCCAACCACCTACCTCCTCTTGCTGCCACGGGCTGGGAGGGACTCGAAGGAGACTTTGTCCCGAAGTCAAGGAGATGAGGGGCCTAAGCCAGGAGTTGCCAGAACTCCAAGCCCCTCCCTGAGAACAAGAAGGCACCCAGGTCCTGCCCTGGTACCCAGTTGGAGGCTTCCAGGGCAGGAGGCCTTCCTGCAGGAAGGGGACAGCTCACTTCCCCTGGAAGGGGATGGGGACAAGGAAAGGAGGTGCCCTGGACTGAGACCCCACTGAGGAAGGAAAGCAGGCAGGCACGCACAAGCATCAGGACCAGCAGCCACCACCCCCAAGAGGAGTCGGACCCGCCAGGACTCTGTAGGAATCCCGAAACTTGGTCATTTACCTACATTTACGTTCTGATTGTCCCTGGCATGATTAGCAATAAACCAATGCACCCTGCCACCAGGTTATTTAGGGGAAAAGTCGTTGAGGGGATCTCCCTGGCCAGCCAGGCCCAGAGGAGAAGCCCTAGGGATAGAGGGAATTGGAGCTGTTTCCTGGAAGGAGAGGGAACAGGTGGAGAGTGGGGCTTTCAGAAGAGAGAGGAAACGGAGGGAGTGTGTGTGTGGGGGGAAACCGTCAATGTGTTTATTTTCCTGGGGGTCTATTATGTGTCAGTTAATTCTCATGATAACATGAACTAGATATTGTTATCCCATTTGACAGATGAGACTGAGGCTGTAAGCGGCTAAGTGACTTTCCTAGTCACATACTGCAAGGCAGAGCTGACTACAAATCCAGGTCTGAGTTGGGGCCCGTGTACCGTCAGCAATGCCCTGATGCTCCTGCTTGGCTCCGGGCCCCCTGCAGACTCCAGCAGCCCGGCGTGGGGCAGGCCACACTGGGGCAGGGAGTCTCTGCCCCCACCTCAGGGCGCCCACACTCGAACTCCGTGATCCCAGCAGCCCCTTGATGCTGCGGGTCAGGGGCAGCACCACTCAAGAAAAGACACAGGCTCTGACCTCGGAAGAATCTGGATGAAGTTACCACTCACTAGCATGTGTGAGCTTAGGCAAGTGGCTTAACTTCTCTAAATTGTCTCATCCATAAAGAGAACCTAATCGTGCTTACTCCATAGGGTCGTTGGAGGATCAAATGAGAGAATGTATATAAAATGTCTAGCACACAGTAGGTACTTAATACATGATAGTTCTTGGCATGGTTGGCTTCACAGACACGCATTCATGCAGTGCCCAGGGGGTCCCACACACAGAAGGCCCCACACCTGGTTTAATGCTTTATTGTTGCCTTCTTCTTCTTCTTTTAAAAGATTTTATTTGACAAGAGCAAAAGAGCACAAGCAGGGAGAGCAGAAGGCAGAGGGAGAGGGAGAAGCAGGTTCCCCACTGATCAGAGAGCCAGACATAAGGCTTGATCCCAGGACCCCAAGATCATGACCTGAGCTGAAGGCAGACGCTTAACCGACTGAGCCACTCAGGCTCCCCATGTTGTTGCCTTGAAATTCTTCATGCTTTTTGAACAAGGGACCCTGCATTTTCGTTTTGCTTTGGTAAATTATCTAGCCAATCCTGCTTATCGGTTTGGGTTCAGTTCCCTGAATCCAGAAGGGACTGACTTTGCCCCAAATTGGAGTAAGCTACTGCAGCATCATTTCATGATTTTCCATGCCTGCAAAGTTTCTTGGCCTCTCCTCTCCCCATCTTGCTGTGGCTCACAAGAAATCAGAGAGCCAGACAGAACCACTCTCTCCTTCCACTTCTAGCACCTCCGTGGTGGAGGGAGAAGGTCACACTCTTGCTTGTTCTGACAAGAGGGCCTTTTGGGGGAGAACCTAGAGCCCTGGCTTCTGGCGAGCAAGGGTGCTCTCCCTGATGCCACCAGCCCCATGAGGTATCAAATACCCCACCAGCTTGGGAGCCTCCACCTCCCCCAACTCACTTCCTCCGTGGGGCTTGGCAAGGTCGTGGCCCCCTCGGCACCCACCGGGGGGAGGGCTGCAGGCAGGGGCAGAGACAGAGCTCTGAGCGATAAGGTCAGGAAATAATGGCCAGGGTAGGCACTCCAGACACTGACGTCCCAGGACTGGAACCAGAGGCGGAGCCCGAGCCGGACCCAGCCCTCCCTCCCTCGGATGCCAACTGCTCTGAGGCATCTGACCTCCACAGCGTCTGCCCCTTAGCTGTTTTTAGACTCCTGCTCCCAGGGGCCCAGTGTTTGCTAAATTGGCAGTCAGGGCCCACCTACTGACCCCTGAGAAGCATTGCTGCGGGGGAGATGGAAACTGATTGGCTGGGAGGCTGTCTCCCCTTATTTGCTCTCAAAAAAAGACTTATCCCATCTCTAGACCTAGGAGCCTTTTGCAAGGACGCCAGGTCGGGGAGGATGAGGGAGAAGACAGTGGAAGAAAAGTCTGGGATAGAGCTGCAGGACTGGGGGAGAGGAAGCATAAGCCCACCCAAAGACCATGAGATACCAGAGCCAGGAGGGACCTTTGAGAAACAGATCAGAGAGGGAAGGTAAGTCACCCAAAGTCACAGCGCCAGGATTGGAACCGGGGTCACTGATGCCCAGCCCAGGGGTCTTTGTACCTCATCATTTGACTTCAGGATCAGAGACAAAGTGGGGTAGCAGGGGAAGTGAGGGGTGGAGACATTGTCTTCCCCCCACCCCATCCTTCTCCGCGCGCACACACACACACCCCACGGTTCTAGTCTAGCTCTAATTCCTCCTGGAGACTGGTGGGGACCCAAGTCAGGTAAAAAGAGATCAGGGTCTGGAGGGATGTGCCCTCTGACCCTCCTATGTGCATGGCCTCTGAAATCTGAGGCTCCTGAGCTGGTAGGCCATGCTATGCTTCTGCTGGGACCCTTCTCCCAGGGGCTGATCTGACATGGCTGCTACCTTTCTGAGTCCCCAGGCTGAGACTGTGGGGCATCTTCATGGGAAGTAAGGGACCTGGGGGGTTCCCATTCGGTGTGGGATCTTAAAGTTAATGACATTAATTGCTCATTTTTAAGCATTTTCTATGTGCCAAGCACAATCCTAAGAGCTTTTAACATTATCAATTCATCCAATACTTACATAGCCCTATGGATATAGATACTATCATTGTTCCTACTTTATAGTTGAAGCTGAAACAGAGAAGTTAAGTAACTTGCCCAAGATCACACAGCTAGTAAACACCAGAGCTGGGATTTGAACCTGGGCAGCTTGGGAGTGGGTAACCCGTGCTCCCCCAGCCCTCTCCAAATGAGTGCTGCCCTTTGGGTTCCTAGGTCCGTGTTGCCGGCAATATAAAACCTGCTTGATCCCATCCAGTGAGTTTTTAGTTAGAAAAAGCTACCTATACTTTCTACCTAACATATACATGTACCTTCTGATTCAGCTCCCCTCCCCTCCCAAACCTGGGTGCCAGGCACTTGCCCAACAAGTAGGCAAATCTAAAGTTCGGGGGGCCTACCTCTCTCTCCTCAGCCCCTTTCCTGCCCCTCAGAAGGCTCCTTAATGGCCTATGCTGCCACCTCCTGGCCACAAAGTGTTAAGACTGGCCTTCTGGGTGTTTCTCAGGATTCTTCTCTTTTCCTCTACTTTCCCTCCAGGGATGTCATCCTCTCCCAGGGCTATGTGACCATCTATATGCTGCTGACTCTCAGATATATATATATAATTATTCCAGGTTTTGTTTTCCGATCTTTATTGAGATGTAGTTGACATATAACATTGTGTAAACTCATGGCGTACACATGACGATGTGATATCCGTATATATTGCAAAATGATGACCACAATAAGGTCAGCTAACACATCCATGGCCTCGCATAGTTAGGTTTTGAATGGGGAGAGTGAGAACATTTAAGATCTATTCGCAGCCCAAGTCTTCATCTCTTCTGAGAACCACGTCTGTGTGTCCCCATGCAAATGGCTCTAACACCCCAGCAGCCCGTGATTCCCTCAAGTTCAGAGCCGAGACCAGATGCCCGCTGTGCTGGCTCCTAACTCGGCTCTCAGGTCTCAGCACCGCACTGCTTCTCCAATGACAAAACATGAGACACGGACACAGGGAGAGCCCCGGAGAAGGACAAGGTAAGGATCACATGCCAGCTGGTGCCAGAGTCAGGATTTAGACCCCAGTCAGAGGGCAGCAATAGCGGGGCGCTTTCTGGAGCATACCACATCGCTGCTGGGGGTTTGGAGAAGGGAAATGCCTTCTAAAACGCACAGGTAAGGGAGTATCATGTAAGCTGGAGGGCTGGCCAACCCTCAGAGCTTTTACATCTTTAAATGGTTGAACACATTCAAAAGAAGGATATTTCATGACACCCCAAATTAAATGAAATTCAAATCTCAATGTCTGGAGATAAAGTTTTATTGAAACGCAGTCGTGCTCATTCACTCATGCATTCTCTATGACTGCTTCCTGCTACAGTGGAGGCTTAAATTCTAGCACAGACCCAATGGCCACAAAGCTTCAAATAGTTACTATTTGGCCCTTTGTAGAAAAGTTTGGGGATCCCGACCTTAGAGAAAAAGGGCCTTGAGCCCCAGGATCTGCCCCCATGTTGGAGGGGAAGCAGCCTGGCCGCTGGGTGGGGGCTGGGGTGGGGGTGGCAGATGGGGTCCGGGGTAAAGGATGGGGGCGTGTTCAGGCTGCAGACCGCAGGGGAGGGGTGGATAGGACCAAGGAGCTGAAGGAGGAGGTGGGCTCTTGGGAGGCCTTTGCCAGAACGAGCTGCCCTGATTCTCCCATGACAAAACTCCCCGATGATGAACCTGCATCTTGCCAGCTCCTAGTTAGCTCCCTAGGGGAATCCTAAAGGGACCTGGACCCCTCCACACAGTCTCCGGTCTGGAAATCCCGGCTCCACCATTATGAACTGCGGGGCTTACGCAATTCCATAACCTCTAAACCCTAGGATTTTGTAAGACGGGGATGATAACAAAGACCTTGGAGGAACTGTGGAGGATTCTTTAAGGTGACAAATCTCACAGCACAGCTCCCCGATCACGGTCGCATCCTGCAGTCCCTAGACCTTGCTGCTGTTAGGGTAGGTGGTTACCAAAGTGGGTGCACCTCCCAATGGCGCCCACTAGAGGGCGGGAGGGCCCTGCTGGCTGCCAGGCAGGTGTCAGATGGAGTCGGTCTGCAGCGTCCCTCCGTGGGGAGAGGTGCTGCCCCCGCTGTTTACAAGCCTGGCCTTTGATCAGCTCCTGCTCTCCCCACAGCCTGCTGAGGGCCAGACTGGCGCAGAGCTTCCTAATGGGGGCAAGTCAGGCTTCCTTCTTGCTCTTTCTCGGGCAGGCTGGGCTGAGACCAGACTGCTGGGTAAACACTCCTTCTCCCACCTCATGTCATCCTCTAGTGCCCCTGGATGCAGGCAGAGCAGATGGGATAATGTCATCCCAGTGAGGGAACTGAAGCTCAGAGAATGGAGTGACTTGCCCAAGCTCTTCCAGCTTGTTAGCGGGGTGGCTGGGATTGTAGCTCATAGTATGTCTTCCGATGCCAGGTGGGGCTCTCTCCTGGTCGGCGGGCTGTCCTTAATGGCCACACTCTCCCAGAGGCTCCACCTGCTGCAGCTTCTCTCCTTGTCCTGCTCCTGCTGGTCAAACCCCAGGCCACTCTTCCGTGGGGCTCGGGAACGTTTCAGGCGCTTCCACACACGTGAGCTCATTTCAGCTGAGACCAGGCTCTCCCCGGGGGTTTGAGGTAGCACCTATTCTGTGCGGGGGCTATGGATGCAGTTGGGAAGATGAGGACAGGCTGACACATACGCATGCAGACAGGAGGCTCAGCAGCAGACTGCGACAGAGAGGTTGCTGGGCTCAAGTGGTCAGGGAAGGCTGTCGGGAGGATGGCCTTCGGGAAGCTGCAGGAAGGAGAGTGAAGAGGCAGAAAGGCTCATGGTCTTTCAGGGTCTGCAGTGAACCAGATGGGGCCTAGAGCAGACTGCAGAGTGGAGGGCAAAATGGGAGCCCGTGAAGTTAGAGGAGGCTGCTTGGCGAAGAGCCTTGAATGCCAGGCTAAGGGGGGTGGATTTGGTCGTGTGGGCAATGGGGAGAACAGAGAAGGTTCTGGAGAAGCAATGGTGTTTCAGGAAGACTGAGACGAAAGTGATGAGGAGAGGGTGCACATTGGGAAGGAAGCAGAGGAGGGTGTTTCTATGGTGCAGGCTTAAGGTGACTATGGACACAGTGGAGAAGGCACGGGGTCCAGACGAACTGCCAGGGTGTGTCAAGCCTAAGAGGATATGGGAGGGAGAAGGAGAAGGACCAGCCCAAATTAGGACTAACCGGACAGTCAGGCGGTGTATATGAGTGAAGGGTCAATGGGAGGGAAAAGATGATTAATTCTTTTTATATGAGGATGAATTTGAGGACATCACGTAGAAATGCTCTGTGAATACCTCAGGATTCAGTAGCCCCCCTTGTCTGCAGTTTCAGTTACCCATGGTCCGGGAGCAGACGACCCTCCTCCTGAGTATCGTCAGCAGGTCAGTAGCTGCTCACGTGAAGTCCCAAAGCCTGTGTCATTCCCGCGCTTTGGCTCATCACGTAGGCAGTTTATCATCTTACACCATCCTAGGAAGGGTGAGTACAGTACAGGAAGAGATCTTGAGAGACCCCATTCGCATAACTTTTATTACCGTCTACTGTTACAATTGTCCTATTTTGTTCTTATTGTTGTTGATCTCCTACCGTGCCTAATTTATAAGTTAAACTTGATCACAGGTATGTACATACGGGAAAAAACACAGCATACTTAGGGGTCGGTACTCTCTGTGGTTTCAGGCATCCAGTGAGGGTCCGGGGATATATCCCCCATGGATACTGGAAGAGAGGGCTCGAGACATAGGTAGGAGGGAATCAGCCACATGGACCTGATCTCTGGAGCTGAGAGGGAGTATGGATGCCAGATGGGCAGTGTGGGGGGAGGCTGAGGCCCGGCAGGGAGAGGGGCGAGAAGGGGAGGGCCCCGAGGCAGGGTGTGTGTATGGGTCTCCCCAACAGTCAGCCCCCTTCCTCATTCCAGCAGCTCCGGAGTGGAGCACAGAGAGCCCCTCTAGCAACCACGAGTGGTCCAGGGGAATATTTGTCCTAAGTCAGGCCAATCAGAGAAGGACAGCACTTTGATGGACAGTGGAACAAAGAAGCTCTTTCCATCAGTACATGAACAAAGAGCCATGTCAGACCAAGAGAACTTGACCCTCATCTGGGACCCCCAGGGGAGCCAGCCTTAGGCTGAGGAAGACAGCGGGAGATGGAAAGAAACTTGGCCCTTTGTGACGTTCTGGAGTTGTCCCATCGATCCTTGCCTGAACCATTGGTGAATGAATAAATGTCCGCTGTGGTATAAGCCAGTAAGATTGAGTTTTCTGTTTCCTGCAAATGCAAGGTCCCTAATTCACACAGAAGAAGGAGGAGAACCTAAAGAATGCCACTTTTTGGTAATCAAGGGAGAAGATTTCAAAATGGAGGGAGAGGGGGCGCCTGGGTGGCTCAGTCGTTAAGTGTCTGCCTTCGGCTCGGGGCATGATCCCATGGTCCTGGGATCAAGCCCCGCATCAGGCTCCCTGCTCGGCGGGAAGCCTGCTTCTCCCTCCTCCACGCCCCCTGCTTGTGTCCCCTCTCTTGCTCTCTCTCTCTCTGTCAAATAAATAAATAAAAATATTTTTTAAAAAATGGAGGGAGAATGAATAGTATCAAATGCTGAGGGTGTCAGGTCAGAGATGTTTTTCCATCCAAAAATTGTGTGACAGAAGAGGAAACAGTGGGCCAGAGAGATTCCTGTAGTCAAACTCACACCCAGGACTCAGGACTCACACTCAAGTTCATTACCTCAAGGGGCAAAGGTGGGGGGGGGGGAGCTGAGTCTCGGAGAGCTATTCCTGGGGTTATTCCTCATCCACGGTTTTGATATAGCCCCCACCCCATCCCCACTCGACTCCTTTCCGGAAAGTTCTGAAGGCTTAATGGCCATCTCCCTGCCCTCTTGCCAAACCTCCACTCAGCTAACTTGTACCTCAGGCAAGAAAACATCTCATGCTTTCAAAACTCTTTAGACAAAGAGAGACCACATTGCTCCTTACTCAACCGCCCCAGCACTGGGCAGTTCTTCCTACTGTCTGATTCCTTTCAGTTGAGAGTGACCTGGCCGCCCTCCCACTGACAGGCGCCTGCTGCTGGGCGTGTAGGGCATCCGGAGGTGACACACTGGGCGAGGGGAGAAGGGACAGACGGAGGAGGAGAAGGAGGAGTGGCTGCACCCCAGGCGGGCTCCCTGCCCCAAACTCGGCCCCTGGGCTGGGCTGGGCTGGGCTGCGCCGTGGCAGGGCCGGGCTCTTCCTGAGCGGCTTACCGTTGTGGTCTAAGTGACTGAAGCTGCAGAGAATGCTATTGTAGCAAGCGGCTCACCGAAATGCACCCAACCCTGGCATGTCCCAACACACAGACGGGGAACTAAGCAGAATAAGCTCCCAGCTCTAGGCCGCTCTATTGTCCGGCTTGTTGCTAAAACACCCTGCCGAGTTTTCTGCCAAGTGCCCTGCCTCCCTCTGGAACAGCACTGTGTGGCCCTCTGGGCTCCCCCTCTCCTAATGGTGGGAGAGGGTCCCGACGACGGGGAGGTGAGGGCAGAGGTGTAGGGCCCAGAGCTCAGGTCGTGCAGCCACAGCGGTACAGAAGAGACTCGTGCAAGCGACTGTGCAGCCCAAGGTCGCATGGCGAGTGTGCAGATGGGTAGGAGAGCCTCTAGGTCTCCAGATCCCCAGCGAGAGGTGCCCGCCGTGCACCTCGGGTCCCCTCCAAGCACGGCCTGCTAGACTCTGCTCTTCCCCATCTCCCAGCACAGACCAGGGGGCTACCCTCTAGGAGCCCTGTGGCCACTCCCCCGGGCACCCTGGCGCGGGGTCTTCCTCAGTTTGGCGCTGGTTCAGTTATCGGGGGTGGGGTCCCGTAAAGGGAGATACCGTTCGCAGCTGCCAGGGGAAACCAGAGTGGAAAAGTCCCATCCCACCGTCAGAGGGCAGGCAGGAAGTGGGGGAAGGTCCGCGGTGTCCCCATCCGCAGGAGGCAGGGAGGGGCCCTGGGAACTGCAGGGCCCTGGAAGGGGCTTTCCAACAAGCTGGTGGCTCTGGGGCGCTCTGGAAGACTGAACAGGGGACGGCGGTTGGCTGGGGGAGAGGGCAGGGGGGTGGGAGGAAGTAGGGCCTGGCAGACAGCAGTGGGACTGTGGGACATCGCCACCTGGGTGTCCTAAAGGCTCTTCAGGGGTAACATGTCCCTGCCTGAGCTCTGGCGCTCCCCACCTTTCTCCTGGGTTCTATTTCCTGCCTGGAGGAGCACCAGCCCCCAGCACCCAGCCAGAAATCAGGAGATCCTCCTCCCCACCTCCTCTTTCTGACTCTTCACTTCCTGCCAGGCACCACATCGTGCCAAGTTTACCTTCTCAGCCTATCTCAAACCCAGCGCTCCTCTCCCACCAACCCGTTTCCCTCTCCTCACCTCCTACTGGCTCTCTCTGTCTCACCCCAAACCCATCCTCCACGTGGCCTCCAGGCTCATCCCCCAAAGGGCCGTGCTGAGCAGCCCTCTGTCCCATTTAAATCTGCAGGGTCTCCCCATCCCCTGTGGGATCATCTTGGGCCCCTTAGCATGACCACAAGGCGCCTAGGGTTTGACTCGGGCTGGCCAAGGCTGGGCAGTGTGATCAGAGGCACGGATGCTGGAGCCTGACTTCCTGGGTTCATATCCTGCCGGCTGTGTGACCAAGGGCAAGTTACTGAACCTCTCTGTGCCACCGTCTCCTCATCTACGAAATCAGAATTTTAAGAATACCTGCTTCATAGACTTGTGAGAACTAAATGAGTTTTTCTGACAACTGGGATTGTTGCCATCTCCTCCTCCAGCTCCCTCTCCTGCCCCTTCCTGCCTCACTCATTTGCTTCAGCCGCTTAGCTTTTCTTGTAATTCCCCGCGCCGCCCACCACTCCCCGCCACACACACCCTGCAAATTGTGTTATTTCTCATCTCTATGTCTGTGCCCCTCCAAGAGGTGACTTCCTCTTACCCTCCTCAGTACCCCCACCCCAGTGCTTGTTGCCCATTGGCTTGTGACTGCCTGTCCGTGTCTCCTGCTAGACTGGGAGTCCCTTGAGGTCAGGCCTGGGTCCCTGGTGCCTAGAACTGTGCATGGTACACCGTGTGCCCTTGATAAATACGTGTTGAGTGAATGAATGAATGAAATGATTTCCCTGAGAGTATGGGACATGGGTCTTCACTGCAGTGAAGGGGCTCATAGGAAGATTTTGCTGGTGTCACCATGGCCTCAGGGATCCGTGTTAATATTTGTGTCCCTCCACCAGGCTCATGTCCGGTTCACTGCAATGGACATCAAGAACACAATGACGAGCCAATCCAAGGGCAGGGACTGCAACCTTTTGGGGTCTATGGATGCACTGCTGGAGGAACCAACAGAGGGAGGAGGCAAAGAGGAAGGAAAATGGGACCTGGGGTGGCAAGAAGTCTGCTGTCCCCTGATTCTTGTGACACTGGGGATCTGCCTCTGGTGTGACCTAAAGAATTTCCCCGGCTGGAGTCAGACCAACACTATGGTCCGGCAATTCTGCCATGCCTCCACTCCGAACCCCATAAGATGGGGAGAATAATACCTACTCTACCTTCCTAGAGTGATTATAAGGCTCAGATTCATTCACTCAGCCATCATCCACCCACCCACCCATCCATTCAATAACTTCACTGTGTATCTTCCATACGAAGCAAGGGTGCTGGGAGCAGGGGCTATGACCCTGCTCCCAGGGAACTTGGAGAATTACAAGATAGACAGGCAATGAAACAGTGAAGTTCAAGTGTGGTGAATTATGACCAAGAAAGTGTAGAGTATAATGGCAGTGAAGGAAATCCTTGCTGGGGTCCCAGGACTGCCCTCTGCTCATGCAGTGGTACTGGCTGCCAAAGACATGGTGTCTTGTGGTCTCTCATGGTCACAGAGTCCATGACCCTGCCCCCTCCCTGCCCTCCTACACCAAGGACCATGTTGCTGCCCTTCAGTTCAGGAACAGTCTTTGACCATTAAGGGCTTAATATTGGGAGGCTCAGAGTCCCCTTTATTTATTTATTTAAGTGATCTCTACACCCAACGTGGGGCTTGAACTCAGGACCCTGAGGTCAAGAGTTGCATGCTTTTCCTCTGACTGAGCCAGCCAGGTGCCCCCCACCCTTGTGTTTAAAGCCAAGTTTAAGGTCGTTCACAGTATCCAGTAGTCCCTCCCTACTCCTCCAGGCAGCTAAGCTGGCCTGCCCCTGCGTGTCTCTCTCCTGTACTCATCTGGAAGCAATCTAACATTCTCTAAAAGTTACACTCTAGGGGCGCCTGGGTGGCTCAGTCGGTTAAGCGCCCGACTCTTGATTTCAGTTCAGGTCATGACCTCAGGGTCGGGGGATCGAGTCCCGCATCGGGCTCCGTGCTGGGCGTGGAGCCTGCTTAAGATTCTCTCTCTCCTTCTCTCTCTGCCCCTCCCCTCTCTAAAACCTAAATAAATACATAAATGAAAGTTCCACTCTGGAGGTGGATGGCGTGGGTGTGAATCCCTCCTCACTCCCTGTACTAGCGGATGACCTTGGACAGGTTACCTAACCTCTCTGAGCCTCAGCTTCTGTACTTGTAATAGCCATGCTATGGCGTTATTGTGAGATTTCCTGACTTAATATAGGCATGCTTGAAACAGTAATTGCGCAAACAGTGCTTGCATGCAGTAAGCGCTCATACAATGTTTTAGGAGCACCGTCCTTGCTCTTACCACGACATGTTCTGTGTTGCCTGTCTGCTCCTCCCGAGGTCCTTGAGGGCAGGGACCCTCCGACTTCCTCCCTCATCCTGGTCTCCTCGGGACCTGGCACAGTGCCTGGCTCAGAGCAGACAGGCCAAGAGTGCCGACTGACTAAATGGTCAGTAGGAGCACTGGGATGGGCTGGGGCGGAGAGCCTCTCTGTTGGGGGAGGGGTCCGAAGGAAGATGCCGGGGTCACTGGAGGCAACGTCAGGGCACGCCTGGTCCGGGTGCCATGCTTCTTCTTTCCCTGCTCTCAGCTCCCCAGGGCGCTGTGGCCATCTGCTGGGGCGGGAAGGGCAGGTGCCCAGGGAGGTAGAGTCCAGAGCCAGCCTAGAGGATTTAGTCTTCAGCCACTAAGCTCCTGGACCAGGGACAGCTAGAGGGAGAGTCCACATGGCCCTGCCGAATGTGATGGGGCAGCTGGTCAGGCACCCCTGGAACCGCCGGGGCGGGAAGAAGGAGGGGGTAGTCCCGGTGGCTGCCAAGGTGGCGAGAGGAGGAGGCTGTCCCGTGCTGCACAGGACTTGGAATGTCAGTGTCAGCAGACTCCCGGCCCCGTGCCCTTGCCACACTGGGGGGGCCTGCCCAGCACCTCCCAGGGCTCACACTCTGGTCACCCGTGGGCTTCCCACCCATCATGCAGCCTCGCAGGAGACACGGCGTGGCGCCTCGCATGTTAGGCCCCGAAGCTTGGCAGAGCCCTGGGTGGCCGGGGCAGGGGACTCTGAGGTCTCACTCCGTCAAGGGGGATGCTGAGTCACCGATAATCGGAAGCACATTCTTACGGGGATTGTCCTCTAAGTTGATCAAGAACTGGTCTTACTGTTAATGGACAAGGAAAGGTCTGAAATATTGGATTACGGGTGTGGAGGGCTCCCCCTGCTCTCTCAGTCTGCTCAGAGTTGGGCTCCTCTTTCCCCTCTCAGCCCTCCACCCCTGTGCAGGGGTCCCGCCCAGCAATGAGCCGCTGAGAATGTTGGCCAAGCCCTTGCAGGTAGGAACATCCTGCTAAAGTGACAGTGTCTGCTTCATGGGCCCAGAGGACACCCGCGGGGAGGAGGGGGAGGCACCCACTGGCTCTCAGCTCGCAGGAGGTGGTCCCTGCTGCTCAGAGCCTTCCCTCCCCAACAACCAGTGATTCCCTTGTTAGATTCCTGCCGGCTCCCACACTGACCCTTGCATCACCACACACACGCACACACACACACACACACGCACGCACACACACCCCTTTCCATCTTCACCATTTCATGGACACACATACCCACACCACTCTGTTCCCTTCTCGGGCTGAGATAATGCCAAACAGACGTGCCTGTGAGATTTGTGATGCGTTCCCAGGGGCACACGAGGGGTGGCTGCGGACGAGCTCGGGGGAAGAGCTGTAGCTCTGTTTGAAGTTGTGTGATTGGCATCAAGCCTTCGCCTGCAGCTCTTTCCCATTCGTTCAGTTATTCACGTGTATTTCTACTGATCGAACACCTTCTATGTGCCAGGCACAATCCCAGGTTCTGAGGACGTTACTTTGGGTTCCTTCAGAAGGGGGCCTTGAGGAAAGAAAGGGCTTTAAAAAAACTAAAAAGCTTTTTTTTTTTTTTAAAGATTTTATTTATTTATTTGAGAGAGAGAGAGAATGAGAGACAGAGAGCATGAGAGGGAGGAGGGTCAGAGAGAGAAGCAGACTCCCTGCCGAGCAGGGAGCCCGATGCGGGACTCGATGCGGGACTCGATGCGGGACTCAATCCTGGGACTCCAGGATCATGACCTGAGCCGAAGGCAGTCGCTTAACCACCTGAGCCACCCAGGCGCCCCAAAACTAAAAAGCTTTATCGAGATATCATTCATTTACTATACAATTCACTCATTTGCAGTGTGTACTTTGGCGATTCTTAGTATATTTACGGAGTTGTGCAACCATCGGCACGCTCAATTTTAGAACATTTTCATCACCCCCTAAAGGAACCCCGCACCCCTTAGCAGTCTTTTCCTGCTGTGCTCTCTCCCTGCCCCCCGCCCCCCTGGCAGCCGCGAATGTGCTTTGTCTAGAGAAACGCTTCTTCTGGACATCCACTATAAATGGAATCATACACCATGTGGCCTTTCGTGACTGGCTTCTTTCCCTGAGCACAGTGTTTGCAGATCCACCCACGCTGCAGCACATGCCAGTATTTCCTTCGTGTTTCTGGCTGAATAGTATTCCACTGTATGGATCTGCCACACTTTGCTTCTCCATTCATCAATTAGTGGTCACTGAGGTTGTTTCATGTTCTATTATAGATTATGCTGCTACGAACCTGTGTGGACATATGGTTTCAATTCTTTTGGGGTCTATACCTAGGAATGGGATTACTGTGTCATATGGTGACTCCATGTTTGACATTTTGAGAAACTGCCAAACTGTTTTCTAAAGCAGCTGGGCCATTTTACATCCCCACTAGCAAGGCATGAGTGTTCCAACTCTAGATAAGATTTTAACTGTAGGATTCTATTTGGGAAGTGATCCCAGGAAACACCAGTAGGAGCATAGGGGAGGGAGAAAGAGAAGGGAAGGCAGCCAATAAGGGATTATTATCAAGCAAATTACCACTGAGAATAATTGAAGCTTAAGGCCACTGCCGAACTCTGGGAGTCCGTGAAGAACTTGTACTTCGAGCCATCCGACCAGAGGAGAAGGGGGCAGGGGGATGTATAAACCAGTTCCCAGAGTCTTCTGTGTGTGTCTGCATCTGTGTGTTAATTTCCTGTTAGTTCCCTTTTGCTTGATGCAGATGCAAGCTAAGCAGGCACAGAAGGAGAAAGCCATCATGCAAAGAAATGCAGATGCTCGCAGCTGGAGTCAAATCTGCTGTGCACTGACTGTGGTAGGGCAAAGGAGGTGAGCTGGGGCACCAGCAGCACCTGCTACCCTGGGAGAACCAAAGTTCCTGCCTGCATGGAGCTTACAGTCTAATGAGAGAGAGATAAACGAAGATCCGTAGTATGTAGCCAGGTTGCATCTGGGTAAGGAGGTGGAGGGGGATGAGGGAGGCTGTGTTAGCTCAGGAGGTCAGGGCAGGCATCTCTTGGAGGAGATGACATTTCAGCTGAGACCCAGATGAAGTGAGAGACAGGCCGTCTGAAGGCCAGTTGAATGGGGAATGGAGAATAGCACTGGAATCAGGGCTGTGGAAACAGCAAGTGCTAAGACCCGGAGTGGCAACAACCTTGGTAGTAAGCTGGAGGAACTTCGAGAAGTCCAGGGTAGCTTTGGAAGAGTGAATGAGGCAGAGAGAAGGAAAGAACAGAGATAAAGCCAGAAGTTGCTAACACGCTGTTGCTGGGCATCCAGACCCAGTCCCCAGACATCCATTCATTCTACTTATTGGTTCGGGCACCGGTCTGGGCGCTGGGTGTGCCCCAGTGAACGCGTGTGATGGAGCCCTGCCCTCACAGAGCATCCATTCTAATAGGGGATGAGTAAACAGTATAAGTATGTACTATAGGCTATTAATATGTAACTCATATTAGAAAATGATCAATGCTTTAGACTAGAGAAAAATGAAGTAGACACAGGGAGTCCAAGAGTGTGAGGAGGTGCTTAGAAATTCCAAGTAGAGGGGTGAGGATGGCTTCTAGAAGGGGCTGACAACACTCAGCACCTCTCAGCGTGGCTGGCTCCCAAAGCCCCCTCCACACCCCCAGGACATGTATCCAGGGACCCCTGCAGCCCGGGAGGGAGGGCATGACTGGATCTCCAGAGGAGAGAAAGAAGAGCAGGGACCCCAGAGTGGAGGGCTGGGGTTGTGTGCATCGGCTGGTCCAGACCCATAACCTGGGAAGAGGAGGAAGAACCAGGGTGGGGGTGGGGGGGGATGAGTCTGCCAAGCCACAGGGGAATATTGATGAGTTTTCTGGCAAGAAGTGACGGAGCTGATAGGGATGGTGTAATGAAGACGGATGATCCCAGGCCAGCTCTGCTCATCTTCCTGCTGGAGGAGGGAAAGTCATGACGGGGTGTGTGGTATGGGGGGGGGCTTGTCAAATGCCTGGGTGCCCTCTGCTCTGGTACCCCCATCCTCTCTCTTTCTCCCCTGCCTCCCTCTCCCTGCTGCTATTGTAGGATCACAGAGGAAAAGGAGTGGAAATCCCCCCCGCCATTGTATCTGTCTTTCTTCCTAATTGTGGTAAAATACGCATAACATAAAATTTACCATTAGTGGCATTTAGTATATTCACAAGATTGTGCACCATTGCCACTTTTTAGTTCCAGAAATTTCATCACTCCAGAAGGAAGCTCCATACTCATTAACAGTTGTCCCCCCCTTGTCCCCCCAGCCCCTAGCAACCATTAATCTGCTTTCCGTGTCTATAGATTTTCCTATTCTGAACATTTCATATAAATGGAATCATACAATATGTGGTTTTTTATGTCTGACTTCTTTCACTCAACAATGGTTTCCAGGTTCATCCGTGTTATAGCACGTATTTGTACCTCGTTCCATTTTCTGGCTGAATAATATTCCACTGTGTGGTTATACCACATCTTGTTTATCCATCCATCCATTGATGGACACTTGGGTGGTTTAGGCACTGGATTTTGAGACAGAAGTCCTAGCGTTATGTCCCACACCACCTCCACCTCTGTGGCCTTCGGGAGCCATGCAATGTCTTTGAACTTTGACTATTTCACCTGCACAATGAAACCATAATGTTTTAAGTCTCTAGTGCCCTTTGAGAGCATCAGAGAAATTGGAAACTGCCTCTCCCCTCTCTCTTCCTGTACTCTCTTCCCATTTGCTATTGAATTTGGGATAAACATTCAATAAAAAGATTCATATGCCAAAGCCAGGTGGACTGATGTGTCGTGTTGTGTTCTCTGTCATTTATACCATTTCGCTGATCTTAATATGCGTTATTTTTCAAATTTTAGTATCTTTTAAAGCGTACCACTGGTGGTTGCATAGTAATTGGCAAAGCTCTTCATTTTCTTGGTGGTTTGTAAAATAATTGTGCTTTTATTGTCTGATCCGAGGTTTTTGTAACATGTTAGGCTTAGTTCAGTGACTATCACTATGAACCATAGGAGAAATAAAAACTGATTCCCTAATAAAACATTTTTCATGGTGGGATGGTGTGAGCTAACCCGTGTCCTGGTATGTGAACTCCCAGCTAAATGAGTCGGCTGAGATGGAAACACTGATTGACTTGAACTGACACAATGTCAACATCATCGTAAAGCCATGCGGGTGCACCTTGCTGGCACACACAGTTCTAAAATGCATGGCCCCAGGGGCGCCTGGGTGGCTCAGTCAGTTAAGCATCTGCCTTCAGTTCAGGTCATGATCCCAGGGTCCTGGGATCGAGCCCCGCGTGGGGCTCCCTGCTCAGTGGGGGGCCTGCTTCTCCCTCTCCCTCTGCCTGCAGCTCTCCCTGCTTGTGCTCTCTCTCTCTCTCTGTCAAATAAATAAAATAAAATAAGATAAATAAAATAAATAAAATTAAATAAAATTAAAAAGTGCACGGCCCCAGCGCTAGGGGGCAGAACTGCTGAGAAAGGAGAGGCTGTGCGAGTGAGCGGCAAGGTTATTACTACTCTCTCATTCTCCCCAAGAACCACCTCCCTGCCCTGCCCACTCCAACCCTCTCCAGCACAGGAGAAGCCACATACAAATACTGAATATGTTTGCCTTCATTAAAACAGGCCAGAGAGTGTAATTATGTCCCGCGGAGCAGAGGGCTCCATCTGGAGGGAGGAGGTGGGGGTGGACGAAAGCCAGATAACCTGGCAGGATTCATGAGTGTGGCTAATTGAGCACCTCCACGATGGAGCCTATCTTGGCTGCCTGGGGAGGAAAACTGTCCTCCTGACTGTCCTCACCCTGCCTGGACCTCGCCTCCCTCCCGGAGCTTCCTCCGACTCAGCCAGCCCTTTGCTAGACTCTCACAGCACATGGCATCTGTCAGGACCTGAGCACTAATTTCTCCCGTGGTATCTTCTTTCTCCTGCTGGACTGTGAACTCTTTGAGGGTGGGGCATTTTGTGAATTCTTCTTTTTTTTTTTTTTAGGATTTTATTAGTGTTTTTTTAAGTCATCTCTACACCCAACGTGGGGCTCAAACTCACAACCGGAAGATCAAGAGTCACATGCCGCACTGACTGAGCCAGCCAGGCGCCCCGAGGGTGGGGCATTTTGTAAGCTTCCTATGGTTTTCCCACAGGTCCAGGTATGCAGTAGGAATACAGACAGGAATCCCCAATCAGAGCACCGTTTCTCAAAATGTCCACCCAGACCGCCTGCATGCACCAGCAGCTGCTGGAGCTGGTTATAAATGACATTTCCAGCTATCCACCCAGGAGACTGTATTTCAGGTGGACTCGGGTATAACAAGCTCCCCAGGTAATTCTATGCTCGGTATTTTTAAACTTATTTATTTATTTATTTGAGAGAGAGCACGCGCGAGTGAGAGAGCCAGTGCAAGTCGGGGGGAAGGCAGAGGGAAAGGGAGAGAGAATCTCAAGCAGACTCCTTGCTGAGCATAGAGCCCGATGTGGGGCTCAACCTCCCGACCCTGAGATCATGACCTGAGCTGAAATCATGAGGCGGATGCTTAACTGACTGAACCACCCAGGTGCCCCCTTGCTCAGTATTTTTAGAAAACCACCGATGTGATGCTAAGGATTAAGCATCCAGTCTCTGCCCTCCTTGTTGAAAGCCTACTGTGTGTCTTGATCTTGCCCATGTAGGAGACTGATGCTCAGTCCAGGGTCAGGGAAATAGCCAAAGAAGAGACTAGCATCACTGTCCCTGCTCCCACCAAGAGAGGGAGGGACATTGTGGGTGAGGGGGCGAGATGGGGCAGTGAACCGGGGATGGGGAGAGACAGGACAGAGGGACTGAGTAGGCGAGCAGGAGGTACACTTGGACGTGGCAGTCGCGGGACCCCTGCTGGTCCCGTGTCCTCCACTGCCCTGTCCACCCAACCACCTGCCAGGCGAGCAGGGAGCGCAGCCGTCTAGACATCTCTCTGTTTTGATCATCAAGAGGGCCTGCCAGGCCACCCAGAATGGGCTGTTGAGGTTTCACAGGACTAATGTCAGAGGAACAAGACCCAGGGCCTTCGGATGCACTGGCCGAGTCCACAAAGCTAGTGGCTCTGGACAGATTGATGACGGCGGAGAGCCCTGTCCTTGGCCCTCCAGTGTGCCTCCCACGGCCGCCCTTGTCTGAGGGGAACAAGCTCAGTGTGGAACAGCAGCTTCCCTGGGTCCCCCAATTCTGCTTTCCTGCCCTGACATCTCCCATATCTGCTTAATCAGGCTTGACCTTAGTTACAAAGTGGAACGAAGAATTTCAGCAATGTGTAATCCAGCTCCTTTGTTGTACAGACGAGAAAAGGCACAGTCCCTCCTGCCATTCCTCTGTTGCTTCATTTTGTTCCGAAGTGGTCGTATTTTCAGCAATCAGATCGGCTGCGTTTCCCCCAGGGCAATCAGTGAGCTCCCAGCCCCAGCTTGCCAGATTTATGGCTCTCCGCCATCCTGCGGGGTCCTGCGGGGTCTGGGAGGCTCAGGAGTTATGGGCGACCAGAGACAAGGCGTCCAGTGCACTCGGCCCAGCTTGTCAGTCACCTCCTGGGGCTGGTTGCATGGGGAAAAAAATACCAGAGCCAATATGCTGACCACATTTTTACACTCCTCATTCAAATCCAAAAATTTCCCCATGAGATTTGCTGGAAACTATTTGGAGAGAAAAGGCAGAGATGACTTTCTAACTGGGCAGGAAAAGGCAGAGATGACTTTCTAACCACACGGGGAGGGTGCAGCGTGTCCAAGCACTTTGGGGTTCCTTCTCAGAAGGCATTGTGCTGGTGCGCGGTGGCGGCAGGAGGTGGATGGGTGGGGCTCTCATTGCCCTGAAATCTCCAGGAATGCCTCCAAACCAAGGCTAATAGTTATGCAACCAGCTTCAAGGCAATTCTCCCACCCTCCTCCTCCCACCCAAACCACCACCTTTTGCCTCTCTAATGCAGAAGTCCTGGGGTCAGCCCTCTGCCCAAGGGAAATAAGTAGCAGCCTACGTAGGATATTTGAGGCAGTTTTGTAATAGTGGGGAGAGATGTTGTGTAGCTAGCTTTGTTTCCAAGTAAGGAAAAAATACGTCATTTCGGGCGCCTGGGTGGCTCAGTCAGTTGAGCGACTGCCTTCGGCTCAGGTCATGATCCTGGAGTCCCGGGATCCAGTCCCGCATCGGGCTCCCTGCTCAGCAGGGAGTCTGCTTCTCCCTCTGACCCTCCTCCCTCTCATGCTCTCTGTCTCTCATTCTCTCTCTCGCAAATAAATAAATAAAATCTTTAAAAAAAATACGTCATTTCTTCAGATAAAGGACGTTCTAATACTAAAGGAGAGAGAAAGAAAGGGAGGGAGGGAGAGGGAGTGAGAAAGAGGACAGAATGCCAGATCGAAGGACAATCCTTTAAATTGACTTAATTTGGCCTTTATTAAAAAGTCACTAGATTGTCTTTATGTTTGCTTTTCACTGCAGTGCAAGGAGCCCTGGGCCTAGAGTCAGAGATCTGGGATTTAATTTGGGGTCTGCCACTTGGCAGGGTGTGACTTTGTGTGAATTAACTAACAGACTCAAACATCGATAGACTTGCCTTCAGTTTCTCCATTGTAAACCAGGAATGAAACACTTATCTGGGGCGGTGGGGGTGGGGGTGGGGGACAGGGAAGGGAAGGGAATGAAACATTTATTAAGCATCGATGAAAAGGCAGGCAATGTGACAGAGGATGTTTGTTTAATTCTCAGGACAACCTAATGAGGCTGGTGTTATCATGACCACTTTTCCAGAGGAGGAAACTGAGACTCAGAGGTTAAGTCATTTGCCACATCTCCCTGCATGCAAAGGCCACACTCTTTCCAGAAGGGCAGACAGGAAGAAGAAAAAGGAAGGAATAAAAGGTGGGCTGAGGAGTTTCTGGTCTGGACCTCAGTTTTCTCTGTGAAATAGAAAACAAGATCATCTACGGAGATGAGGAGGCAGGGAAATGTCAAGAGTGGTGTAGGGTCAGAAAAGCTTCTGTGGCTAAGAAAGTGGGGGCTTATCCATCCTCAGAGGCAGTGTTGCTACGAGGTTGGTCAGGAGCTGGTTATCCCTGTGACGTGCTGTGCAGGGGGTCAGTCCCTGTCCGATTCACGGAGAAGGAACAGATTTTGTTTGTCGCTCATCGTCGAATCCCCAGGCCCTAGTACAGTGCCCGGCACATAGTAATAAGCTCATTTATTTAGTAAACATAATGGAGCACCTACGATGTACTGGTTCTGTTGTAGGTGTTGGGGATTTGGTAGTGGCAAAGGCAGGTCAGGGGCGCCTGGCTGGCTCAGTCAGTACAGCTCGCGACTGCCGATCTCCGGGTCATGAATTCAAGCCCCACGCTGGGAGCAGAGCTTACATAAAAAAGTTAAATAAATAAAAATGAAATTAAAAGAAAGAGAGACAGATTAAACCCTTGTCCTTATGGCATTTGCAGTCTGATAGGAGTCCGACAATAAACACAGGAACTAACAAATAGTAATAAAGTTATGAATTTAAAAAATAGAATAATAGGATAGACAGTGCCTGTCACAGGGGCGGCATTTTCTCAGGAGGTGACATTTGAGATATGACTGGAATGAGAGAAGACGTTGTTCTTGCCAAGATGGGGGAAGGGTGTTCCGGACAAAAGGAACAGCAAATGCAAAGCCCTGAGGCAGGAACAAGCTTGGAATGTTCCAGGGAGACAGAAAGAAGGGTGGTGCAGTTGGAGAGGAGGCGAGAGTGGGAGAGAGTGGTAGGAAATGAGAGAAGAGGGGTCAGATCCTATAAAACCTCATAAGCCAAGTTAAGAAGCTTGGATTTTATGCTAATTCCAGTAAGAAGTCTTTGGAAGGTTTTAAGCAGTGGGGGGGATGTGATCTGATTTATGTTCTAAAACAATCGCTCTGGCTTTTCGATGGAAAGTAGACTGTGGTGGGAGGGGGGTAGCGAGTGGAACAGGAGGCTGGTGCAGCCGTCCAGGAGGGAGGGGAGTTTACTAGACTCACATAGGAGCAGGGGAGACAGGAGAAGGACTTGGATTTGGGCAGTGGGTCTTGCTGGTAGGTTAGAAATAGGGGGTGAGGAAAAGAGAGGAAGCAAGGATGTTCATTCTCCAGGCTTTTGGACTGAGCTGATGGTGCTGTTAACTGATGGGGGAAGGTAGAGGAGGAACAGTCTGGGGGCAAGGGGTAGAGAAATCAAGAATTCCATTGTGGACATGTTAAGTTTGAGATACCTAGTTGACATCTATTATGGGTTGACTTATGTGCCCCCCCAAAAGATAACATTGAAATCTTAATCCCAGTACCTATGAAAGTGATCTTATTTGGAAATAGGATCTTTACAGATGTAATCAAGTTAAGATGAAGTCATTAGGGTGACCCTAATAATATGACTAGTGTCCTTAAAAGAAGAGGAAAGGGGTGCCTGGCTTCCTCAGTCAGTGAAGCACGTGACTCTTGATCTCAGGGTTGTGAGTTTGAGCCCCACGTTGGGTGTAGAGATTACTTAAAAAAAATGAAATCTTAAAAAAAATGAAAGAAAAGAAGAGGAAAACTTGGAACTCACACACAGAGCACACGGTGTGAAGACATAGAGGGAGGATGGCCGGGTGAGGATGGGAGGCAGAGATTGGAGTGGTGCTGCCACAAGCCAAGGAACGTCTGGGAGTCCCAGAAGCTGGAAGAGGCAAGCAAAAAGGATCCTCTCCTAGAACCCTCAAAGGAGTGTGGCCCTGCTGGCACCTTGATTTGGGATTTCTGGCCTCCACAACTGTGAGACCATAAATTCCTATTATTTTAAGCCACCCAGTTTGTGGTCCTTTGTTACAGCCGTCCTAGGGGACAAATACAGCATCCAAGTGGAGAGGTCAAGTTTGGATATGAAGGCCTAGAGCTCAGGGGAGAGGTTGGTCTTTAAAGCCGCAGGACTGGATGAGATTACCCAGAGAGAGAGAATTTTGAGAGAAGAGAGCCCTTGTATTTCAAGGGAAGAGTGTTTCAAGGAGGAAAGAGTAGTTGACTGTGTCAGAGACGGGTGATAAGTAAGTCAGACTGACTTTGGCCCTTGGATTTGGTAAGAGAGAAGCTGTTAAAAAAAAAAGAGGGATGTTGCTGATGATCTTGGCAGGAGATGTCAGCAGGTAGTGGAGAGAGAAGTCAAAGTGGAGTGAGTTGAGGAGAGACTGTAGGTAAGGAAGTATAGAGTAATGACAGAGAACTGTTTTGAGGCTCACTATGTAACAGCAAAGAAATGAAGCCTTACCTGGAAAAAGATGTGGGGGTCAAGGGAAGGTTTTTTAAAGGTGAGCAATATTAAGTCATATTTTTTATGTTAGTGGGTATGATCTAAGGAGAGACCAATGACTCAGGAAAAAGGGGATAATTGCAAGGAGGAAAGTCATGGAAGAAGTAAGAACAGATGCGGTCCAGTGCACAAATGGGGGGAGACTGACCCCAGAGAAGAACAGAGATTCTTTATCTGCAGGGAGGGCAGAGACTATGAGTAGAGATCATGCAGATGGGTTGCTGGGAGGATGAAATAGCTCTCATTCCTTTGCATTTCTTTGTATTTATTTTATCAGTGCAGCAGGAGGGAGGGGTGGTGCTGGAGGGTTGAAAAGAGAAGGAGAGAGGAGGCATGAAATAGTCCTTTGAGAGGCAGGGGAGGTGAATACACCATGGGAGTGTAGAAGGTTTGCAAGGTAGAGCTCAGTGCTCTCGTGAGATTCAAAGTCGCAAGTTTAGAGTGAGACCAGTCGACAAGCACTGTTGTGTGATTTTCCTCCGTAATGTTCACTTGCTTGGATACAGGTGAAGGGTACATGGCTAGCTGGGTTTAACCAGAATTAGGGTTTTGCCAGAAAAGTACAACAGAAGCAAGAAGGAGAGGCAACGTAGATGAGGGTGTTTGTAAGATAGAGATCACGGCAGTAATGTGACCATGAAGCTGGGTAAGGGATCAAAGTGTCACATGCAGGGCATGGGGACAATAAAAACTTGTTCAGGGTATCAGGTCTCTATGGGATCAAAGAATAGTTGGAATGGAGGTCTCAGTGAAAGTTAATGGGAACAAGAGGAGGCATTAGGGGCTGGGATGCCTAAAAGTGGGATTATTGGAGGTAAACATATTGGTGAGGGCTAGACTTAGGGTATGACCACGGAAGAGGGTAGAGAAGACAGCAAAAAGGTAGCATATGGGGGGATCTAACCCCATTCATACCAAACACGCTGATGTTTTTGCAGGAGAAGGAGGAGAAGTAGTTGGGAACACCTCTCTAGAACCTGAGCTATGTGGGGCACCAGAGAAAAGAACAACCTTCCCTGTTTTCTTTATTCTTCGCCCTTGCCTGTAGGCAAGGCCGTTGGGAGGCAGTATCTTCAGGGGACAGCCAGGCGTCAGTAGAGCAAGACAGTGAAGGGAATGCTCAGGGAAGGGTTCAAGGTTGGAGGGCCATCGGCCAGTGGCAGACTGAGTTCCAGAGGCTCCAGTGGCAAGGTTTGGGAATTGGAGACAGGCGGGAGATGGGATGCAGTCAGCAGCTACACAGAGTGGCTAGGGGATTTCAGTCTATGGGATTACGGGCGATGGGGGAGGCTAGGATTTGTGATAGGAGACACGATGGGGCATGTCCTGACATTGTCAGTAAAGGAGTGGGTGGTCAGGTAATGCTACATACCATCTGGGGTATTTAGCGTGGCACATAAGATGACTCAACTGAAGAAAAGGATGCATGACATTAATCCATGTATCCCTGAGGGGTCAAGTGCTGTGCCAGGCACAGGGCATATTCACTGATTAAAACTGCAAATAGTTGGGACGCCCAGGCGGCTCCCTGTGTTGAGCGTCTGACTCGATTTTGCCTCAGGTCATGATCTCAGGGTCCTGGGATCAAGCCCCGTGTTGGGCTCCACGCTCAGTGATGAGTCAGCTTGAGATTCTCTCTCTCCCTCTGCCCCTCCCCTCTGTTTGCCCTCTCACCCTCTCTCTCTCTCAAATTAATAAATAAATCTTAAAAAAAAAACAAACCCTGCATATAGTTGATGCCCTGGTGACTGGAATAGGGCAGGCCATAACCTAGTGCGCTATGTACAATAGGTACCCAGAATCCTGGGGGTGTTGAAAATCTCTAAGTACCTTTGATGGCTTAATATCTAAATAGCTTGCACCTTGTCCCTTCTGATGAAAATCATTCCTGTGTTTAAGACTGAACAGGGACTGGACTGTGGTTGTGTTCTGCCTTAATTAGGAAGAGGTGGACAGGAGGCAAAGGTGGGGACCAGGAAAGTGACCTGTTTAAATCCTCCGTGCCCTACCTCAGATGCTCAGTGCAGGCCCTTCTCTGGAAACTCATAGCAGAAAAAGGAAGAGCCACGTCCTTCCTTTAGGTGGAAAGATGGCCATTCCAGCCCTGGGCCTTTGACCTTACTTCCTTTTCTCCCTGACCTGCTGCTCCTCCAGAAGAAATGATTTCCACTTACTTTGACTCCTATTTTTCTAGCGTTTCTGATTCTGTTTGCCCTCCCATTGTTTCATTGAGGCTAGGGCCACTTTTTCTTTCCCTCTCCAGAATCTCCCATGACATGCTTCCTTCCTGTCCCAATCCCTCCCCCAATACTACTAGATGTGGGAGTCCAAAACTTTTCTAAAGAGGCCTCTAAAGTTCCCACTGATGTTACGCCCCAGTGTCTAAGTTGACCTGGCCTGGTCTCTATGCAGCTGAGAAAGTGTCTCTTTGTGTTGGCTGATGAATGGCTGCCCTGTCCTGCCCCAGGACCTCAATACCTGGAGGGTAACAGGAGAAAGCCCACTCCTCTCCTTAGGCTCTGCACCTGCTGCTCTCAGCTTTCCTTGGGGGCCATGGGGTACCTGGGCAGGTAGCTTGCTGGCTAAGCCGTGGAAGATCAATACTAATGGGGCAGGTCCAGGATCCCTTCCTGCCCTCGCCTCTCTGGACAGCATGGTGCCTGCTGAGGGGCTGCCCATACCCCTCAGCTTTTCCTTCTGCATTACCCCTGCTCCATCCTCTTCCATCTCCTGTTACTTCCTGGGAGTTGAGTCTCATAACAGAACAATGAGCCTGCTGGGATGCTGTTTCCCTCCATGATTAAAGGTTTGAACTGTAGAATTTCTGGGCTGGAAAATATCTCACCTGGTTAGACAGCTTCGCCTTCGCCTGTATACAGGGCAGCGTGCAACTCCTCAGGCCAGAGTCACAGGCGCATCCTGGGGTTTCAAATGGCAAAACTCAGTTCAGTTCAACAAATGTGTATAGAGCGTTGTTTTTATTGTTGTTGTTATGTTGCTGTGCATGTTATCTCATTAAAATATTTTATTACTCACTTTGATTACTCAGATACTACATGCACATGGTACATCACAACTACTAGAAGGTAAATCATGGAAAGTGAGTTTCTCTATATACTTCTGTGCCACATCCACTTGGATCCTCTTTCCAGAAGTAATTGCTGTTACCAATGTCTTGGGTATTTTTCCAGAGATATTCCACACATACATAATTTCACTTAATCTTCATAGCAGCCTTCTGGGGGCGAGTATTGTGATTCCTGTTTGGAAGACAGGGACCATGGCTCAGAAAGGCTAAGTAAAGTGCATGCACAGTGTGTTAGTAACAGTGGCGATTCCAATCGAGGCATGTGTAAGTCCAAAACGGATACAGTTTCTGCTATAAGTCGCTCCCAATCTGCTGTGTCAGCATCCCCCCCGCCCCCCCAGCAGTCACTCACTCAGCAGGGTTGGCTCCAGAGCCTGGGTGTGCAGGGCCCTGTCCTAGGTGCTGAAGGCTCTTGTAGAGGCAGGGGATCACTGAGCCCCTACCCTCATGGGGCTCACCAAAGAGCTGGGGAGACTGGCAAATCCTGAAGTCTGGTAGAGAGAAGACAGGGAGTCATACATGCTGCTTGGCCACAGCATTTTTAAGTGGCACTAGGCAGGCCACTCCCTTTTTTTGACTCTCAGTTTCCTCATCTGTCTGATGGAGATCACTCACAGGGCTGTTGTGAGAATCTAGGGATTACAAATGCAGAACTGCTTGGAAAGCATCCAATCCCAGCACATGAGAAGGAGTCTAGGCCAGTACTGTGGACAGCCTCCCCATGTGAGGGCCAAGGGTCACTGAATCACTGAATGACAGAGGAAACGGTGGTCCAAGCCTCTGGGAAGTGATACATTGAAGTAAGGTTGCCCTTCTATGTTCTTTGTTTTAGGGTTGTCTTTAGAAGGCACGGAGTTGGTCTGGTTGCAAAAGACAGGGACTAGAAGTAAAATGGGGGTAGGGTATGGGGTTGACCTAGAATAAGATGGAGCCTCTTCTAGAACATTCGGCTGCAGGACATGGGCAAGTCTGCCCTGGGTTATACCTGTAAATGCTACTCTGGGCAGCTCTCCTAGTTCTTCCCAGGCTCATCTCCCTCTCTGCAAGGTGGCCAACGCTTGCCTTCTAATGAGCCAGTTACCAGCAGCTCAAGGGCCTTTCTACGATCTGGCTGCAACATCTGTCACCCCATCGATCGCCAGGGTTGATTCGGCTGATCTGGCTGGCTAGGCGGGTGTCCCCTTCCTCCCTCACCACTCCATGTGCATCCCTCCTGAAGCTGCTCGCTCGGTCGAAGAGGACCACCTTCCCCGATAGAGGAGGACCATTCTTCTGTCAAAGGTATACGAGTAGCTGCGCTCCCCTGCTAGAACCTCCAAACAAGCTCTCAAGGGCCTTTCTAAAAATTTCCTTCTGCCCGGAACTCTTCCCTTGTCCCTCCCCATCCCATCTTCACCTAGCTATCTCTTTTTCATCTTTTAAGGCTGGACTTAGATCTCATTTCCTCAGAGAAGCCTTTCTGGATTCTCCAGAGTAGATTATGAGCCCCTGCTATTCTCTCCGCCCCCAAGCCTCTGATTAGCTCATGTCACACCAGTCGGTGCCCATCTTGTCCACCAGACTGTCTGCTCCAGGGGGGTGGGCACGAAGCCCACCTGCTCAGCACAGAGCCTGGCACTTAAGGCATGCTAAATTATTTGTTGAATGAATGGCTGAAGTTAGTCACTCCTGCCTCTGGGTTCAACCTTGCCTGTATATTGATAAAGCACCTCTTGTACAGTTGTTATTTTATTTTTACATGACTGTGTCATCTGAATCTTTTCCCTTTGTATTCCTGGTGCCTAGCCCTTGTCACGGCACAGGGGTGGTCCTGTGTATGGCTGGATGAACGAATGAATGAATGAATGAATTCTTGGCAGGGAGCTGCTTTGAACTAGAGAGCTTTTCCTTTGCAGGGAGTTCATGAACTATATTCCCGGGTGGGCCACGGAAAGGCTCAGGAAGTGGGGAACAAGATTGGGCTGGAGCTGGTGGGACTGGAGAGAGGAGAAAGCAAACAGCCGGAGTGCCATCTCCTCTTTGTCATTGCTGCCATGTGGAGGGCAGGAGATGACCCCAAAGGAGGGGACTTGATTCCGGGAGGGATCCTCTCTGAGAGCTCTCAAAACCCTCTGTGACTGAGGTGGGCTTGGCTCAGGCAGACCGACCCCAGCTGCCCCCCGTCATTCTCCTTGGAGAAGGGGTGAACAGAGGCGGGGGGAGGGTGGGACTCTGAGATTTCCATCCTCTGGGCTTCTCTTTCTCAGTCTCTTCGTCCCCAAGGCACCAGCCAGGATCGGGAGGGGAGAGGGGTCAGGCCGAGCCGGGCAGCGGGGGAGGGGCGGTGCGGCAGCCGGCTGGTGTCCTCTGGTGTCTGGAGCCAAGGCCCCGAGCTCTCGGCCCCCGCGAAGCGAGGCGAGCCGGAGCTGTGCGGTGAATGCAAAGAGCCGGGCGAGCTCCCAGCCCGGCGCCGCCGACGGCGTCCTCAGCCACAGCCCAATGAGAAGAGAGCAGATAATTTATTCTCTAATCCCGGTTCGGGTGCCCGGCGCTGGCGAGTGGCGGGGACTTGGGGGGGTGGGTCTCTCGTCCCCTCGCCCCCTCCCGCCGCCGCCCCCTCCCCGCCCCTGCGGGCTCCCGGCGCGCACACACACATTTCCTGACAATTAGCGAGCACACCTTGGCCGCGCGGCCTCCGGCGGCGCCGCAGCTTTTGTCTCCCGCCCCGCGGGGCTGCGAGGCGCGGGCGCCCGGGCGCGAAGTTGCCGCCCCGACGCGCTGCCCGGGAATGCCGGCCGCCGCTGCCGTCGGGCGGGCGCGGAGGGCGGGGTGGGTCGGGCACGCCGGCCCGGGGCCGGGGGGCGGCAAAAGAGAGGAGAAGAGAGAGAAAAGTAAGGCAGCGCTGGCCCCTCTTCCTTTGTTATAACCCTGAGTGTGTGCGGCCGTGAGCGCGCGCGGGAGTGCCTGTGTGTGCACATACGTGTGCATGCCTGCGTGTGCGCGCGCGTGTGCAAACGCGTGCCTGTGTGTGCGGGTCGGGACCGGCCGGGGGCGGCGGGACCCGAGGACGTGAGGCGGCGGGCTCTGTCGCGCTCCTCCCGGGACTCGGGCGTGCGGGCAGGTAGCCGTCCCGCCCCCGCCCGCTTCTCAGAGGACTGAGCGCGGAGTTTGTTCACCGACGGGCCCGGTGCGGCGGGGGGGTTGCGGCGCGGCGGCCTGGGCCGGGCCTGCGGGCGTGGGGGAAGGGGAGTCGCCCGCCCAAGGTCTGCCCCGACCGCAGGGGGCGCTCGAGGGGGGCTCCGGGGCCCGCAGCGCGGCGCGGACGCGGCTACGCGGCCCGCTTCCACCCGGGTAGGAGCTCGCTAGGGGCCACTGCGAGCCCCGGGAGGGCGCAAGGCTGTGGAGGTGGCTCGCGGGGCTCTGGAAGGAGCGGGGGGCGGCGAGACGAAGTCTGTCTAAATGCCAGTTCCCTGAAGTTCAGCTCATCGGTTGTCATTTCATACCTTAATGCATATTTATGCTGCGCCGAAATAGGCTTCATAATTAACTCCCGGAGTCATCCGCAGAGGTTAAAGGGACCCCGAAGATTTGTGCATTGATTGGGTACCACGGCGGTGTGTGTGTGTGCGCGCGCGTGTGTGCGTGCGCCCCGTGCGAACCCATTGAGAAGAATAATTATTTTTTCCACTGGAAGCTACAGCAGAGAATCAGACAAGGAGGCAAGAGAGAGAGAGGTTGGAGAGGGAGAGAGAGAGAAAGAGACAAAGGAAGTGAGTGCGAGAGGAGACGGCTTAGCATCCGAACTGTGAGTACTGAGCGAAACCAAATAGGCAGAAAGTGCTGCGAGTCGGGGACCCCTCGGCCGGGTTGGGGCCGGGAGCAGCTGAGGAGGACTCGCCTCTTCGCCGGGGGGTTTTGGCTGGACGCAGAGCGGTCCTTGAGGCAGGCGCGGACTCCGGGCTGCGGGTTCAGGCACTCACCTGAAAGCCAGCGCCGACCGGCCGCGGGTTGGGCTGCGTCAACCGCAGCCCGGGGTCCGCCACAGGGAAGCCCCCCACCCCGCCCCCATTGCCTTTGTTCCTTTTAAAGGTTTTTTTTGCATCTGGTAGGATTCGGGGGGGAGTAGGAGAGGGAGCTAGAGAGAAACCCGCTTTGGGTGCCCCCCCCCTTTCCCTTACCCCCTGGTGGGGGGCGGGTTGGGGAAGGGGCTATAAATGAGGCAGGGATCAGGACTTTGTGACACCTGTGCATTTGTTAGCACTAAGAAGGGAAAAGCAGAGGTGTCCGGGGACAGGGGTCTTCAGGAAACCCCAGCTTGGGAGACCGAGAGAAGCCATTTCTAGGAGCAAAACCACCAACTCTTGGCCCGGGGTCCTCCGCCCACCTCCCTCCTCGGCCCTAGGGCCCTCGCGCCCCGAAGAGGGGCTGGCGCTGGAGGCCCGCCAGGGAGCTGGAGCCCTGGCCTGGGTGGGGGCGGGGGGGGGGGGGAAGGCCGCTCTGGAGAGGGAAGCTGCTCCCTTTCCTGAGAAAGGGTCCATGACAGGGTGCCCCTAGGGAACGGGGCTGGCTACCAGCCCCTGGCTCTACCAGACCTGTCAGGAGAGGGCGCCTGGGTGCCCAAGGGAGAGCCCGCCCTTCCTGACCGACATTCCACAGCCTCCCTTTGAAAGCATAGTATCCTGCCCTCCTCCCCTCAACCCTCGTTAACAAATTCCTCTTCAGGTCTGATTTTACTCTCTCCTGGTGATTTTTCAATGTACCTCATCTGCCAGTCAACAACTTGGCCCGCCTTCAAGCCTTAAGAAGGGCTAACTTTAGAGGGAAATTCAGCTCTTTTGAGGCTGGGATGGGAGCCCTGGGATCACAGAGCTCTGAATTGGTTGTCCTCTAAGAGGCCCCCTTGGGGGTAGTTTTGGACGCCTTAAAACCCTGCTTGCATCCTCCAGGAGGTCAAAGCTGAGGCTTGGGACTGGGAACAGCTTCTATCTGTCACTCAATTCCAGCTCCCCATCACCCCACTGATGCCCATCCCAATCAGGAGAAAGAGGAAGATCTCTCTTACACACCATGCACGTGTGCACACGCACAGAGGAAGAAGTGTGTATCCAGCTGGGGCCCCTCCTAAAGGCATTAAGAGGAAGGAGGAACCCTCAAATAGGGAGAAGCAAGTTCAGTGTAACCCCCAGGAAGTGGTGTGAAGACTCTAGGTGGTGGGGAAGACAGGGATCAGGATGGTAGGCCAGCTCTGATTGCAATCATATGCATATGGGCCTGTCTTCCCACTGGACTGCCTGGCTGTGCCTTATTGAGTGCTGTCTCCCGGTGCCTAGCACAGTACCTGTCCCATTGTATGTGCTCAGTGCACCTTTGCTAAGTGAGTGGCTGCCCCCGCGGACCCTCTCCCTACCCTTGATTTCTGCCTGCCTCCTCCTCTGAGAGGTACTCCTATAGGGCTTGGGAGAGCCCAGCTGTGTGATTCTTTAGACTGGGCTGCCATTGCCTGCCCTGTGTGGGTTTGGGGGGGCAGGAGGGGAGGAAAGGAGTGGAGGAAGAATCAGGCCTGGGCAGAACATCAGAATATTTTGGTATTCATGAATTGCTCAGGTTGAAACGCATTGAGTTTGCCAATGATCGGTTACTGTATTTTTCTTTAACAGCGTAACTGCTCTGAGGGGCTGAACTGTGGCCCGGGTCCTGTGATGGGGGAGGCTGGATTCTGGTGATATAAGCACTTCCCTGGGTTCTTCTCCCTCCCACAGCCCAGTCCTGGAGCTTAGTAGAAATGCAGGGGCAGGAAGTATCAAGGCTGGAGAGACAACCCCCCTCACTCTCATCTCCCCAGCTTCTGTCTTTGCACTTCCCTTCTCCTTGGTCTCTCTCTGCCTCGATTACCTGAGACATCCCCAGGTCTCCCTTCTCTTCCCTTCCCTAAGAGCCCCGGGACCCTCCCAGGCTGGGAGCTCCCTGTTGGTCTGTGAGGGCTCAGAGCTGAGCCCTCCTGAGACAACAAGAGAAAGCCCTTGGAAAAAAGAGAATTCATGCCTGACCTCTCTGTGCTTTCTTGCTCAGTGGAGCCAGTGACTGAGAGGGAACCTGAGCTGGTCAAGCTCTGGAGTAGAGATGGAGCCAGGAGCAGTGGGAGTTCGAGCCATGGGGAAGGCTACCGAAGGGTCCAGAAATAGGGCGCTCATCCTGTTTCAGCTACAAGCACACCGCTAGTCTGGTTCAGGTCTGGAGGACCACGTATGGGAGACTGGCAGATCCATCTGGAACTAGTCTTCTCCTGGGTCAGTTCTGGGCCAGGGACTGCACCCGCTGATCCATCCTAATTGCAACTCCAAATCTAGACATCTGTTTGGGGCAGAAGCAGCAGAACCAAATCCCTGAGGCTCCTCTGAAGTTTCAGACGTGCCTCCCTTCTCATGGAGTGGAGCCAGATGCGTTCCTCATCCTCACCCACAACCTGCTGCAGCACAGGGACGCTCCTCCCAGAGAATGGAGGCATGAGGGAGCTCCAGACACACCAAACCTGGAACATGGGAGAACCTAGATCTTTTGCCCTTGTTCCAGGTTCATCAGCCATTCGTTCATTCATTCAGCAAATGCATACCTCTATCATTCAGCCAACATCCTTAGAATAATATGATATACTTCCAGCTTAATCTCCTCCAGGTTAGTGTGGGGTGGTGAGAGCCTCCTCCTATTCAGAATCTTCTAGCAGCCTGGTTTCCTTCCTTCCCCCCGGCCCCCCGTGGGCAAAGACGCAGGGTTGCTGGGCTCCAGGCTGCCCCAAAAGGTACATAAGTATGAAAAGCTCTGACAGGAGAAGTCAACTCTAACAGAGACTCATTAAATCCAACGACCTTGGATTTGATCTATCTAGCCTCCTTCCAGGTGCAAGGATCCCTTCTACACTAGTAGACCATTTATTGGGCGCCTACTGTGTGCCTGGCCGTGGGTCTGAGACGTGGTTGTGCACCCTGTGTTTGACTTCCTCTGGAGTCAGGGAGTGCACTGGCTCTTTCTGGAGCAGCTCTAGGTCTTCTTCAGTCCTTTCTGGAGCTGAGCCTAGTCTGTGCCCCTCGCCCCCTCCATCTTTGGGTTCCTCTCCCCCTCCATCTGTGGCTTTCTCTCCGATGGAGGGCAGGGCGAATGGCTCGCTAGCCTCATCCTCATTCCTCTTCTTGCAAAGGAGGGCTCCCCCATTTGGCTTACCCTCAGCTTGAGCCATCTCCAACCATCTCCAACCCCGGTGACCAGACTGAGGCTGAGGTTCAGGGTGACTGTGTGCCCTTGGAGGGACTGGTGGGACCAGAGGCTCCTAAAAAAGGGAGTTGCTGCCGCCTGTTCCCCAGGGGAAGAGGCTTCAGTGTCCAGGCTAGCCCTCCATTCTCCAGTCGGTGTGGGCACAGAGGGACTACCACTGGAGAGGGAGGGCATACAGCAGGGGCCGTGGAGTATCTGCCCTCCTCCTCCTGGCAGGCAGACCCTGAGGGGAATGGCAGGAGGTCAGGGTTTGGGTAACCCTAGGAGCAACACTGCCCACCCACCTCTGTAAGCCTCCGTTTTCTCATCTACTAAATGGGAATAAGAATAATAGGGTTTGAGTTCCTGAATGGTTGTTTTTTTTTTTTTTAAGATTTTATTTTATTTATTTGAGAGAGAGAGAGAGAGAGACAGCGAGAGAGGGAATACAAGCGGGGGTGGGGGGTGGGAGAGGGAGAAGCAGGCTCCCCGCGGGGCAGGGAGCCCGATGCGGGGCTCGATCCCAGGACCCTGGGACCATGACCTGAGCCAAAGGCAGACGCTTAATGACTGAGCTACCCAGGGACCCCCGAGTTCCTGAATGGTTATAAACAGGGGCCCAGCACAGGCATGACACACAGCTTTCACTCAAATATTAGTCCCCGTCCCTTTCTCCCCTTCACTTTCTCCTCTATAATTTCTTCTTAACGTGTCCATCTGCTGTCACCTCCTTGCCCCTTTCAAGCTTTCTTCCAGCGTTTTCTGTTCTGTCTGGGCCAGTTCCTGCCCCTCCCTCTGTTTTGTCCCCCACCTCCGTTCACTGCCTCCTGGTTGCCCCGCCCCTCCCCCACCTCCTTTCCCTGGTCGGTGGCAGGGCCCAGGCTGTGCTGACAACGAGACAGGGCGGGAAGGTGGCTGTCTTGGCTTCTCATTAGAGGCCCGAGAATGTGTGGAGTCATGACGGACAATGAGAGCCAGCAGCAGGAAGAATGGGGCCTCTGTCGGAGCAAGAGAACTTTCCCCAACCCTCAGCTCAGCTGAAGGGGAGTACCTGAGGGCCAGGAAGGGGTGGGGGCCACAGGTGGTAGGCATGGGGGAGGGGAGGGGTGGGGGCCACAGGCGGTAGGCATAGGGGAGGGGAGGGGAGGAGGCCACAGGCTGCAGGCATGGGGGAGCTGGCAGAGCCCCCTGGAGCCGGCCACCATGGGGACGAATTCTTCGCATCTGTTGGCATTTCTGGGGAGAGCTCAGAGCTCAAAGGTGACTGTCTCTCTCCCTAAGGACAGGGCCAGGGAGGCCATAGAGAGAATGTGCCAGGGGGCTGCCTGGGCCCCAACTCTCAGCCCCAGCAATGCTGCAGACAGTTTGGGGGTGACCGCAGAGGAGACAGGAATAGTGGGGATGGCCCCAGCTTGAGGAGGGTGAGTCCTTAGGGTCCTCACCAAGTGGTGACCTTGCATTAGAAAGCAGAGTCTCGGGATTGGAGGAAGCAGAGGAGGCCAGGGTAGCTGGTCTGCTTCCCCTTTCTCCACATCCCAACGAGGTCTGGATGGGCCATTGCCTGAGACCTGACAGATGTTCTTCTCGCCCCCCCAACCCTCCTCCCCCGTTTCTGGCCCCAGAAACACCTTGAAGAGACACGGCCCTTTCGGGAGCTTACTTGGGGCTTGTCGGGTGGGCTGGGGCAGGCAGGGCTGAGGCTTTCATGTGCCCGGGGACAGGAATCTGTGGGATCGACCAGGTGAGAGTGGATGGAGGGGCCAGATGTAGCTGGTGTGTGGATCTTCAAACTAGAAGGGCAAGTGCAGGAGCAGCGGAGGTGGAGGGACACAGGGTGGGGGCATGAAGGAGGGGAGGAACGGGTGCGCAGAGATGGGGAGGGGCAGCCAGGCAGGAGAGGGGGCCTCCAGGGAGCCGCCTCAGGTCTCCTGCCAAAAATTGAACCATAAAAAAGCTGGAGGGGAGCAGCAGGGGAAGGAAGGAGAGAAAGGAGATGGGGAGAAGGGGGAGGAACAGCCCCTCCACACCAATAGCCCGGCAGGGGGACGTGAGTAATACACGGCTGGTTCAGAGGGAGTGAGATCAAAAGCGAATAGATACAAGAGGTTTGTGCTTCACCGACCAGACAGCCAGAGGCTCAATGAGACCTTTGTTACCCAGGCCCAAGTCAGGGTTGAAGGAATACCTGACCTCCCCCGCCTGCCCAGCCCACCGCCACCCCCACTCCACTGGCCACCGGCCTGGGGGAGGGGCGGGCCAGGCCTTCTCAATGAGTCAAGTTGAGTTGGGCACCGCTCAGACCAGGCTAGTGGGTGGGAAGAGGGAGGAGGCCTGCCCTCGCTGGGCGTGGAGCTTCTGGGGGTAGGTGGGAGAGTGAGTAGCTGCCTGGAAGGCAGGAAGTGGCTCTGCGGGAATTCTGAGGGAGACTTCCAGGGCAAGGGGGCCCACCAGGTGAGCTGTCCCTGGGACCCCAGCCCCTGGCTCCAGTGTCCCTTGGGAGGGGACTGAGGGCATTCTGCTTGGAGCCCATGGGTTTTGGGATATGGGGACCCATGGGAGAAAGAGGCAAGGGAGAACCAGAGGTTTCTGGGTTTGGGGCAAATGCTAGAAGTTCAGGTGGGAAGTTGGAGGATGTCCAGCAGTTTGGCCTGCAGGTTGGAAAAGACACGCGTGTGTGTGTGTGTGTGTGTGTGTGTGTGTTGCATGTTGTGTGCATGCCCTGTGGTTGCTGGAGTGGGAAGCCCAGGTAAAGGAGGTCAATCCAGCCAGGGTCCTAAAGAAAACCAGTGCCCCCTGAGGTGAGGGTTGTAGCTGAGCCCTGATAGACACGGCCTGATCTGGGCCTACGGCCTCTTACTTTCCTGTCGGGATCTGAAGCCCCTGAGGCTTCCCTAAACCTGAGGTTCCCCGAACTCCTGTCTTCCGAGGCTGATGCTTGCCCACAAATGACCCATCACTGCAGAGGGGAGGAGGAGACAGTGCTTGTGTTTAGAACACATCTTTTCCAGGGTTCTGAGACCTTGGTTCCCCTCCACTCAGCAATTCCCCAAGTCCCTGGGTCCCCAATGCCTGTGCCAACCACCATATCCTGCCAAAGAGAGAGAGAGGGCAGCAAGCATCCCCTCTCACAGCATCACCCAGGGATGGGTCTGAAGCTAGCTGCCCTCAGCTGCCGAGGATTTCAAGCTCAGGCCCTTTCCTGCCTCCACCTGGGGCTGAAAACAAGGTCCTGCTTTCCTCTAAACCACATGAGAACGGGTATAGTTGGTGGATACCCTGACTAGTCTAGGATGTGTGGGCCAGGCCCCAACCTTGGGGGTACTCAAGAAGCTTGTTCACTCTTCTAAAGAACAGAACCTCTGGTTCTCCCTTAGCTTCCATTCCCAGCGCCACCACCGCCCCCCCGAATCCCATACTCAGGCCCTCATCTCAGCCTTCCTTTACCCAGACCCTCCTTTGCCCTCTCTGCTTCCCGTGGCTGGACTAGGAAGGGTTAAGTTTTGTAAGGAGAGCCTCTAATATGGAGCTGGCCCTGGGCCTTGGCAGCAGTACCATTGAAAAATCCGGCCTTACTCTCTAGAGGAGGGGGTAGTTAAGGACCCTGAGCAGGGGGCTGGAGGCTAATTAAGGGAATTAGAGGAGGTCCTTTATGGCCAGGAAGCCACCCCTCCTCATACCCTGGAGTGAGGCCCATTGTGTGGGGACTTTGTGGGACCAGAACTGGAAACTCATTACTGGGAAGGCTTTAATGCTGGAGCCAGGGCAGGTGGTGGGGGATGGTGAGAGAATGTAACCTGGGGGCCCAGTACCTCGGGGGGGGGGGGGGGGGGCTGGTGGTGGTGGTGTGGCAGGGTGGGTGGGAAGGGTTGGTGGGAAGGGGACTCCCCAGGTACCCCCAGCTCCCCGCATCCTTTTGAGATTCCCACCGCTGGACCCCCTCAGCTCTGCTGTGGCCTATGGCTTTTCATTCCTATGTGATTGCTGTTTCTAATTCATGTAGGGCTAAAAGCCATGGGCTACAGTGAGGGGCGTGCTCCTTCTCCTGACATCTGCACCTCCCTCCCCACAGGACCAGGCTGGGAGCCAGCTGCAAAGGGGGTACCAGGAGGGGTTTCCACTTGGGGATGGGGCATGCAGGGGATCTGGTAACGGAGGGTCTGGGGCCAGGCTGTGTGACCTTGGCCAAGTCACTTCCCCTCTCTGGGCCTGGTCCCTCACTCTGAAATGAAGAGGCTGGACTGGTGATTCCAGAGGGAGATTCCCTCTGAGGATGGAGACACATTCAGGGGGTGCCAAGGTCTGTAAGTCGGTTCCTTCCCCCCGTCCCTTGCCAAGTTACTGAGGACTGGCTCATGCTCAGAGGTTTGGGGGCCTGAGTCAGGGGCATGGGGCCACACAGCACTAGGGCCTTCCCTCAGTGCCCCCCAGGACAGTCCGTGCTTCTGGACCTCACTTCTCTGTGGTCAGCTTGAAAGCCATAGCCTTCTCTGTGTAAGAGAGACCTTGGGACTTCTCAGTGGCTGAAATGGGAGAGCTCAGGCCGGCCACTTAGGGAGAGGAGGTTCCACAGAGGGAAACTAGGAAGGCAGCCTCTCGCCATGGGCTGCAGGGTGGGGTCGGCGGTTCCTAGCTCCTGGTCAGCTACCTGGCCTAGCACTGGCCTCCCTCTCCCCGGGTCTGTGAAAGGTACCCGTTCTCCCTATTCCCCGCTGCCTGCCACTCATCTTGCCTGACTCCCCATGCCCGTTCCCACTCTCCCCTTCCTGCCCTACCCCTCAAGTCCATGCAAATCTGCCTAACTACATCCCAGGCAGTCTGGCTGGAGCAGCAGAGGAAGCACCCTCCCCTCCCCTCCCCTTCCAGCCCCTAGTCTGTCTAAGACAGACCACGGCAGAATCAGAGAGTATTATATTTGGTATTGAGAATCAGAGGCAAGTTACTTATAATGTCTCAGAGCCCTTAATCTCCCTGACCAACATTTATCTAGTGTCTGCTAGGTACCAGGCAAGATTCTATCCATCTTACCCGGACTCACTTAATCCTGGAAACAACCCTAAGAAAAAGGTACTATTACTATCCCTTTTTACTTTGGGAAATCTGAGGCACAAGGGAGCTAAGAAACTGGCCCAAGTTCAGATGGCTAGTAAGAGGCGGAGCTGGGATTTGAATCTGGGCTCTTAAACCGCATCATGCTGGATGCAGGGAAAGCCAACAAGCCAGCCCTTGGGGAAGCACTCTGGAAGCTGGAAATTGCTGGATGCACGTCCACGAACCGCACCCATGGCCCCACTCTAACCACCTTTTGTCCATCCTAGGTTTTCCTTTTCCAGCAAGAGCACAGGGGGAAGAAAAAAATCAAAACAATCGAAGAAGCAAAGAGAAAGCCCAAGCCAGCTGCATTTTTGCTGGGGCTACTCCAAGCCACTTCCCCCCTTGCCCCAGCTTGGGTGGTGCAAGGAACGGGGATGAGAATTGCCAGGCTTGGTCACTCTCCATTTGGGTTCTCTTGCCCAGAGATAAGAGGTGGCTAGAACATTCCCCCACCTCCCTCCCTGTCCAGCCGCCCCCAGCTCAGAATGAGCCTCTCTTGTATTCCTTCCTCTGCTCAGAGGACATCCAGATTTACTCCCCTGCACTCCCCGATCTAATTGGCAAGTCAGGCTGGAGCAGCACCCCCTTCCTGCCTCCGCGGCTGGGTCCCTAGCAGGAATCCCAATGCACAATTTGCCGGGAAGTCCCCCGCAACCCCGGGCTGGGCCTGGACGAAGGGAACAGACGACCAGGCCAGCTTTTGCCTCTCTAAAGCTCCAGCAAGGCAAGGCTCTGAGCAGGGGTTTGCTGGGTAAATGTTGGTTGAATGAATTGTGAGCCCGGAGAACAGGGACACAGAGCGAGGTGGCTTCGCTGGGCCTGGGCCTAGGGCACCTCTGGGGTTACAAGGTTGCAGTTTCTCTCTGTTCTTTGTCTCTTGGCCACTGCCAGTGTTCCAGTCCTGGAGGAGATATGTAATTATATATTTCACATAATTGTTCAACTGAAGTGAATAGGCAAGCTGGCCTCATGCCCTTTCTCCCTGGAGGATTCACGGATCAGAGGGCTGCGTCTATCCTGGTCCCTGCCTGCAGACAGCTGAAACCTAAAAACGGTCCTGAACCTCAGTCTTTGTCACAGTCCTCAGAGATACCCAGCGTACAACCTCCCTTGAGAGAGCCGGCCCATGTTGAACAACACAGAGATTCAAGTGAATCTCTCTGGTTGTGTGTATCCCATTATTTAGCGCAAGTGGAGTTTGCTGAAACTCTGCTCCTTGCAAATGCAAAGACTATTCAAAAAAAAAAAAAAAAATCTCTGCCCCATTGTTAGAAGGGGATGGCACTAAGGTTTGACCTCTGGGAGCCCTTCTGGCCCCGACAGTCAGGACCACTGTGTTCCCAGCTCTTGCTGCATGTCAGGCTGACGATGCTAGGTTATGCTTAGGATGACCATTAAGGTGGGCCGGCCTCTGCCAAGCGGTGGGCCTCCTGGAAGGCCCTGGAGGTCAGGGCTTCAAGATACTTCAAGACTGTTCCTGGTCTGACCCTTCCAGTTCCTGGGGCCCCTGAGTCCCTCAGAACCACTGCTAAATGCCTGTTTGTCCTTGTAGTCTTGAGAGGTAGGAGGAGCCTCCCCTCTTTCTCTGTAGGTGGGCAAGCAAGAAATGAGTGGGGGCTGGCCTGGAAGCATCAGAGGCCGAGAGGACCTTGGCTCCAGAGTCCAAGGAGCTCAGTAAGCCAGAGGCTGGAAGTCAGTCTCCAGCAGTCCAAGAAGGAGTTAATCTCCAAGGAGAATGAGGGCTACTCCCAGACTGGAGTCCTGTGCCCAGCCCTGCGGCTGCCAACTCTGGGAAGAAGTCCTGGGATCTGTAGTTTGTGTCACCACCCACCCTGGCCTGCCTGTTTATCAACACAGTCCTGGGGACTACAGTTCCCAGAAACCTGCAGAGGCCAGGCTTTGGGGAAGGGGTGGGGTGTGAGGCTCGGTGGCAGCAGGAGGGAGAGGGAGGAGGTGGGGAGAGAAAACCCAATTCACCCCCTTCCTTTTTAATTCTTTCTCCTGGTGTGTCTGCTCCACCGCCCGAGCTAATCCCCCAAATCCGGTCAACCAAGCCGCAGCTGCTTCCCTTCGCAGTGATGAATGGCTCGGGGAGGGAAGGTGAATTCATATTTTAATTACTGAGGCGCGGGGCTAAGGGGAGCTGGGGAGGGGGCTGAGGGCTCAGCATTGTTCTGGAGGAGTGAGGCGCTCCTCCTCACTGGGTCACTTCTCTTTTGCCCTTTACCTGGGGTGGGGGTGGGGCAGAGTGAGGCTAGGGGGGGCGCCTCGTTGGAAGCTACTCTGCTTCAGCTTTGGGAGGTGAGGGGATGGGGGTGGGAAGGAAAATACCCCCTTTTTTGTTTGTCAGAGGATTCCAGGCAAGTCCCAACACTTGTAAATATCTCCCCCCCCTTCCAGCCCCCCACTGCCATCCACTTTGATGGAGAACACCGCCAAAATTGGAGGCACCCAGGAGTTCCTGGTCTGCCAGTGTGGAGCCCTGGCTGTCCGCTCTCTTAGTTTCTAGCCCGCTCTGAGACCCAATTCCTCTTGATCCCTCCATGTGTTCAAGCGGTCTCTGACCCACTGCCCCATTTTGGCTGGAGGTGCCAGGGCTGGGGGGCCCTGGGAGGGTATCTGGTATAGAGAGGAGAAGCGGGGTTGAGGGCCAGGGGAAGGGGTCAACAGAGAGGCCGGGAACCCCCTGGTGTTTGGGCGATGATGAGCCGTGGGTTGGCAGCTCTTCTGCTTGGGCTCCCACAAAGCTGGCCAAGGGGAGGATCTTTCTCACCCCCGTACCCCAGATCATCTCTGCCCTGAGCTGGGGAAAGGCCAGAGGAGGACGGGGAAGAAATCTGGGCCACCAGCTTGCAGTCAGATGCAGCTAACTGTGAGCCAGCAGGGCTCTGTCCAGTGTCCACCTTCCTTTCCTTCCTGTTCTGAGTTTATGGGGCCCATCTTTCTATCCCTTAGCCCCTCCTGGGCTGGAGGCATGAAAGCTGAGGTCCGAGGGGAAGCTGCAGGGTGGGAGGGGAAGTTTCCATCATGAACACAGATAAGTGGGAGCTGCCTCCAGCCACTGGTCCACTTGTTTCGTGCAAACTCTGGACGCCGTCATTTCAAACTCCTTTCTCCTCAAGTAGACCTAGCAAGAGGAGGTTCACCAGGACCTGACTTCAGGGAGCCCTCCAGTTGGTGCTGGAACACTCTGCAAAGCATGAAGGGATGAAGGCAGAGGGGGCAACGCAGAGATGCAGACACACAGCTCTGGCAGACGGATGCTGAAGGATGCGTGGGACCCAGGGCAGGAGGGACACTGAAATGGGAAGGGCTTCTCTGCTCCACAGCTCTCCACTTCAGGGGCCGTTCCAGGGACCTGCATCATGCCCAGGGCCCACACTGCTTCCAGATCTTGGTAGGGAAGGGGCGGGGGGGCAACAAAAACACTTTATATCAGCGACCTGAGCACAATAAGCAGACTCTCATTACACACTCTGCCCGAGGAGCAAGGACCCAGAATCTCTGTGAGACAGTCCGCTCCTAGGACAGCTCTCAGGAGCCAGGTTGTAGCTTCTAGCCTAGCTCTTGATCCGTTTATTAATTAATTTATTTATTTTAAAGATTGTATTTATTTATTTGTCAGAGAGGGAAAGCACAAGCAAGGGGAGTGGCAGGCAGAGGGAGAAGCAGGCCCCTCACTGAGCAGGGAGCCCAATGTGGGACTCGATCCCAGGACCCTGGGATCATGACCTGAACCAAAGGCAGACGCTTAACCGACTGAGCCACCCAGGCATCCCTAACTCTTGAGCAGTTTGATTCAACCCTCCTGAAACTCTGATGTGTAGGTCCTGGTGCCTCCAACCTCTGCCCCCAAACTTTCCACAGTGAGCAAAACCCAGATTTTCTCATCTTTCCCAAAGGGCCTCAGGGAGGAACAGTCACAGGGGGTAAGTTTTGCTGTTTTTGTAGAACAAGCAGACATTGGAGGGGAAGTAGGGTGGAGAGGGAAGAGGATCTATGCACCTGGGGGACCAGAGACCCCAAGCTGCACCTAGACCCAGGCTTGGGGTGGGAGGGTCATGGTCAGAGCTCCTTGCCTGGCTTGTTTTAATTATAACTTCCTTCCCCAGATCAGCTTTGTTGTGCCTACCGATTTCTCCCCACGTCTTTCTCCTGTAATCTTGGAAATGCTTTGTTGATAGTACCCTTGATAGACATCCCCCTAGCCAGGAAAGTGTAGGTGTTACAATTACTAATTACAAGGAAATCTACCTGTTCTCCCTCCCTCCTTCCTGAGCAGATGAGGATCCCCAGTGCCCTGCCAGCCCCTTAGGTTTGGAGGCCATTAAACCTTGATTCACATCTTGGTACACTGAAATGAGGAAATGAAAGCCCAGGGAGGGACAGCCACTTGCCAGGGTGACACAGCATGCCAGCGTCAGAGCCAAGAATAGAACCCAGGCCATTGAAGCCCCAGTTTAGATCCCTATCTCTCTAGGTTTGTCACAGGAGGGATCTAGAAATATAGTAGTTGTGTCTCGGCTCTGTCTATATATATCCTGGAGATTGCTCTCTGCTCTCTATATATACTCCAGGAGAGTGGGTGTGTGGAGGATGCTGGAAAGTGGGTGATTAAATAACCAGTCTACCTACCCATGCTGACTCAAGCTGGGCCTCCTGCCCACCCAGCTGGCCGCTGGAAATGCAACACACCTATTAATTAGTCACTAGCTACATTAGCAGGACCCTTGGAGGGGATGGGAGGGGAGGATCCTGACCGGACCTGGCTCCACTGTAGACCCTGTGTTTGATGAGGGCCTGCCTGCTGGGCCCTCTGCTCTGCCTGGAGAAACATGACGTTTGTCCAAAGGAGCAAGGTTGGCCAGACCTGTGGAACTGTCCAGAGAGCCAGCACCTGGGGCTGGCCAGGTTCCTCAAACACAGTGGAACACTTGCAGGTGTGGTTAGCGTTTGGGGCCTTGGGGCCTGGGCCATCTGATGCAATCTCTCGGCCCGAGAGTCTGGGCCACGGTTAGGCCTCATGCTTCCTTATTCCAGACTTCAGCATCACCATGCACCTCCCTCCTTCCTCTCAGCATTTGGGCTGCATCCCCCGTCTTCTTTCTAGAGGGAGAAGTGATTCAAAGCAGGCCTCTGATGTGGGCCTGACCTCCATGCAAGGTGCTCCCTTTGGGCCCAGCTGCTCTGCTGGAGCAGGCTTGATTATATGTGTGCCCCCTCCAGGGCAGGCCAGGGCGGAGAAGTGAGCCGGAGGGACCTGCAGACTGAGTGCCGATCCCCTGAAACCCCCTCCCACCCTCAGCCAGAGCGCCCCAGCTACCACAGGCGGCCCTGCCTTCAGGGCTGAGTGCTGTGTGAGCCAGGGGGGGGATAACATGCCCAGCTGGGGCAAATCCAGCCTCAGCTTCTATCTCAGACTGACTTTTGTGCCAGGGAAGAAACTCTGTCTTTACCTTTACCTCCCAACCTCTTTGCCCAGCATAGGTGCTCAATAAAATAGCCTGTTGGTTGAAAGAACTCTGCTGTCTGTTCTCTGCATGAGGAGGACCGGGGTTTATGTTGCTCTGAGCAAAGTCCATTCTGTTTTCTGTAGATTTCCTTAAGGGTATCAGATAAACTGGGCCTGCTAGGGAAGGGCCCCCTCCCTCCACTCCCCGCCCATGACTCAGTTCCAGGTGTCAAGGTCAAGGCTGTGTTGGACGCAGGCCCATAAAGTCCCGCCTTGGGATCACTGGACTGTGTGACCTAAAGGGGCGAGTGGAAACCCCCACCCCTAACCCACGTCAGGTGGCACAGAGCTTACTTTGAGCCGCTTGCTTCCTGTCGCCCAAGCACAGGTGTGCGGCAGTGAGGTGAGGCAGAGGGGGCAGGAGGGGGACAGAGGTAGCAGGGGCTGTGGCTTTCTCTTCCCTGCCCTGGACTCACCCAGGCTCCAACTGGAGGAATGACATCAGCTCCCCAGAGATCAGGACACTCGGCTTTCACAGAGGCTGTTGTCCGGTGCCGCCACCCCCCCTTCCCCGGGCCTGTGAGAGGTTTGGCAGGGCTTTGCCACTCAGGGAGTGCCAGTGACTGGCCAGCCCCGGAGGGCTCTGGGAACGTTAACCCCAGCTTGCTTCTCTCTCCTGCCTTCCTCCTGCCCCTCTTCCTCCCCTGCCTCTCCCTGCAGATCTTCTCTGGTGAGGATCCCCCCAGCCTGGCCTAGGGCATGCCCCAGTTCACTTTCGCCTGCTTCTGTGGCCTCCACGGCTTCTGCAAGATGAAGAGGAAGAAGGAGGAAGTTCACAGAGAGCGGGAAACGGCAGTGTGAGCAGGACCCGGGTCCCGTCTCCGGCCTCCTCCGGCAGGTGCCAGACCTGAGGGCACCCACTTCTGGCAGGACCTGCCCGGCCCTCCAGAGACCGAGAAGCCCTGGGGCGGCCCCAGGAGTGAAAGTGCTTTCGGCTGAGGGCTCCAGGCACCCCCCCAGGGCAACTCCTCCACGGGGGGCAGCGGGGGGGCCATGCTCCGCCTTGGGCTAGGAGCACTGCTCCCGGATGCAAAACTGGCTGTTCTGCCCGAGGACCTCCCAGCAGCCCGGACCCTGGGCGAGGCCTCGGGCAGCCGGGGCAGGGCGCAGGTGTAAGACGAGCCCCCTCCAAACCCAGGATGGAGTCGCTCCTGGGATCCCAGTACCTGAGGCAGGAGCCTCTACAGAGCAGCGTCCCCGAGTCAGGACTGCTTCCCTATCCCCTCCTAGCATTCTCCTGGGCCAGGTGCAGCCAGGCCCAAGGTGGGCAGCCTGCTCGTGAGTCGGACGGCAGAGTCGGGACAGTGAGTCGCAGGCCATGTCCTGGTGGCAGGAAGCCGGCTGCGTGGCCCCTGCGCACCAGAAAGCAGCTTTCCCTCCAGCTGTGGCCTCGCGGACCCTCTCACTCCCACCATGCCTCCTCCCAGCAGCTCAGATGTGGGAGCCTGTTCCCCAGGCCTTGACTCCCCTTCTCAGGAATTGTCTTCCAGGGCCGGACTGTGGGACCCCTTTCCTGGACTAGACCGTGTCTCCCCTTTATTCTCCCGTCCCCCTGCCTCACCCACCTGCCTCTTCTTTCTCTTCTCAGAAGCCATAGAAAGGGAAAGGCTTGCATGTTGTGCCTTTAGGGGAATCTGGGCAGAGGGCGCCCTCAAGGACTTGCCTTGACTTTTCCCCTAATCTCTCTGCCCCCCTCAATCTTCCAGGGTCAGTCTCTTCCCCTCCCCCAGCCTATTTCCGGCCAGTAGGAAGCAAACAAAAACCTATCTCCTTCCTTCCTCCCTCCTCCCATTTGCTATAACTTACTTTCTGTCACTGTGCCTGAACCTCTTAGGTGCTAAAGGGCCATGCGGACAGCAAGGCCGGCAGCAGAGACACTTCGGGCCGATTCTGTAGCTTTAGCAAACCTGCCCTCTACTTCGCTACAGAACAGGTCAGCCCAGGAACAAAGTCAGATCCCCTGTAGCATCCAGGGACAGAATAACCTTTCTGACAGTTAACAGGTGGCCTGGGTAGAGGACATCAGGGCCCTAAGACAGAAGGAGGGGCTGTGTGCCCTTTTCCTTGGAATGCGCCTCTCTGGGCAGTCCGGGAGGGCAGAAGACCTCCTTTGCTCATTCACCGAGAACCTGGGAGAAGCAAAGGCACTTTCTATCCTGGCAACCTTCGCCTGTCCAGCTCATGCCCCATGCTCAGGGAGATTTCCTGAGCTTTTGGCAGATTTGGTGGGATCCGGGTCATCTTTGTGAAGCCGGAGCACAGCTTATGATTTCTTTCCTCACACCCCTTCCCTGGCCCTGACCACCCAGCCCCAACCTTATACAATCTGTTAGTTCCTTTTATATCCAAAGAATTATAAACAGAAGTCCTTCCCTTAAGGAAACAGCAATAAAGGCCAGTGGGGTCACAAGGGACAGAAGAAAAACTCCCCAGTTCTTTGGCCTCTTGGACAGTAGAGGCCTTGGATGAGGCACAGAGATGGGCAGAAAGGCTTTCAAGGGTACCTTGATCCCGCCACAGAAGAGCCCGCCTGGAGGGCATGTGTGTCCCTAGCGGTCACCTGCGAGGCTGCAGCCCCAGAGAAGTCACTCTTGTGGTGGAGGATGAAATTGTATCCCCGGAGCCATAGAGGTGTTGGGTGTTAGGTCCTGACCACAGAGGCTCACCCAGAGAAAAGGTCAGGAGGAGTGGTGAAGGAGAGTTTTGCCCCTGCGCACCTCTCTGGCCTTGGCAGGAATTTCAGCTGCAGGGGTTTGGCAGTGAGCCCGTTCAGAGAGCTTCTTGCCCCGGGGAGAACTCCTTTGGCTCCAAAGGGATACTGGATATCTGGAGCCCCTGCTATGGGAACATGGGAGAGGTCCCAAGGTCAAGGCATCTCTGAGTGGAGACCCAGTTATGCCTGCAGACAGCGGCCCTTGACCCCAAGCCAGTGGCCCCTTCTTCATCAGGGTGAAAGCTGGGGCCCATGCTGAAATGTGGGAGTAGGAGGACAGCAACAACTTTGAGCCAGACACACCCCACATTCTGCCGTCCCTCGGCTTCCGTCTCAGGGAAATGGCAACTTTGCTCTTCTCAGCGTCTCGAGAACCAGTCTGGAGGCCTGTGCCCTGCTCTCTGCCCCTGGGTGAGCCCAGGCAAGAGGTTTAATCCAAAAAGGCAGAAGCAGCCCCAGTGTCCCCAGACCATGCCCCCCAGGCCTCTGACTTGTAGTCCAGGCTTCTCTTCCTTCTGTTGCTTTTGGGGGGGCAAGGTCTGGCCACCTTGTTTCCTGCCCTTCGTGAGGCTCCTTCACAGCGGACAGGTGGGACAATGTTGCCCTCCCTGTTTCTAATTCTCTCCACTCCATGGTTCTCTCCCAGACTTCACCTCAAGGAGGGGGCCAGGAGCTCCTGGATGGAGGCAGGGGGCAAGAGAGGAGTTGATTCTGGGAGGGGGCGGGCCTCTCATTCTGGCTGTGTGGCACTGAGTCCTTGTAGGAGGGTGGGAGGCCTTGGCCTACCTGGGCCTCAGTTCTCCCCTCTTGTGCTGTGGGCCACCGAATGGGGGGTAAAGAAATATGAGGGGTGCTTGAGGTTCTTGTGCCTCTAATGTTGTCTGGGGGTCTGGCCCTCAGGGGTTCTTGTCTCAGGGCATTTTAATTAGAATGTCATTTCCTTCTCCATTCCCAGGGAAGGGCCTTCTGGATGTCACACAGGAGTCCATAGAAATATATAGGAAGATTGTTATTTTTGAAAAAAATAAAAAAAGCAATCATTTACCTGAAATATGCATGAGGTAGCACAGCGGGACGCAAAGGGCATTGAGCTGGGAACCGGATCTCCTGGGTTCTAGCCCTGCTTAGACACTGATGACAGTGTGACTTGAGGCTCGCTATCCTGTCTAACTTCTGGGACTCAGTCTCTTTCCACTAATGTCCTCGAAAGAGCCCCCTCCAGAGGCCAGGGCCCTGTGGCCCTGGGACGTTGAGCCTCAGTGGGGCTCGGGGCTGCCGTGGAAGTGCAGAGCTTGCAGGTGCTCCGTGCATGCCACACGTGTGTAGGCAGGGCGACAGCAGCGATACGGGAGATCCGAGAACTGCTGGGGGCGGTGAGAGGGAAGCCGAGGCTCCCAGAGCTTCCGCTGGAATCCTGCCCCAGCGCTCCTTGTAGTCCTGCCTCTCCTGCCTCCAACAGCCAGGCCTGTCGATGCCACCCCAAGTGCCCCCTCGCGCACATTCCTCCCCCCCACACACACCAGCCCTTGCAGGTGAGATGGGATCTCAGCGGCAGCTGCCTGACCCACCCCACCTCGTTGCCTTGCCTTCTGGAAGGGGAAGGATCCTCAGGCTGCCATCTGCCCTGTCTCCTGAATGAATGTGCAGTTGGCCCAGTGGTCTGGGATGTGCGTGTGGGGGGGTGGGCTGACGGCTGGATGGAGAGCGGCAGCCCCCAGGTTCCCAGCGCCCGCCGTGGCTGCCTCCTGACCTCAGCAACTTGCCTCCTCTCTCCCAGACTCTGTAAAAGGTGGTGACAAGACCCATTTCCTCCCTCCCTCACAGGAAGGCATGGGTCTCAAGGGCACTTTGTATCAGAGGCACCTAGATGTGGCTTGTGCTTTTGGAGACAAGTACTTGGTTTACAACTATGAAGATGAGCTTCCACCGGAGAAGGAAATCTCACCGCTGCACTGGCGGGCTCCTCGTAGGCTGGTCCAGAAAGCCTGGTGTTCACCCTGAAGGTAGCTGCTGTGCGCCCCAGGTGATGGGGCTGACAACAGCATCAGAACCAAGAGCCAGAATCTGTTCCCAAAGAATGAATGCTCCATCCCTCTGGCACAAAAACAAGAGCATGAGCAGCTGTCATCACCTTCACCCTGTTCCCAATGCAAACAGCACCCTCAGCCTCTGTGGCTAAACAATCTAGGATCGGGATGGCTGGCTGGTCCGAGTGAATCCTCTATCCCCCACTATCCGCCACACCACACCCCCCAGTCAGCGCCTACTGGGTCGGGCTGTTGTGGCCAGTCCAGCCTGGGCTCCCTTCTGTACAGTCCTGTGGGATCAGAGCCACAGATCACGAAGAGGAAACAGAAACCCTGGCTATCCACAGGGGAGCCAGGAGGTCAGGACCATCCAGCAGGAAGGTGAGGTTGGGGAGCTACCCAGGGCACCCCTAGAGGAACTTGTGATACTGAGGAAGGATATCCAAAAGCCAGAAACCCCCAAAACTGGGCAGCCCCGGCTCTCACACAGCAACTCCAGGCTCTGAAGTTCAAGAGTTTCTTCGTGGGTACTGGTCTGTCTCCCTGCCCTTCTTGGGCAGCCTTCCCCCCTCCCTCAGCTCATTCCTCTGTTCCATCCAAGAGGCAAAGGCGGGAGGAAGGCTGCAGGGGGAGATGGCAGGACCCAGCCAGATCCTCAGGACGCTCCCCAGCCTTCGTTGCCATGGCAACACTGCTATTTTTATCCCGTTGTTCATGATGCTCAAAGCTCTGACTTTCTCTGTTCCAGAGAGGCCAGGCAGGCTTCTGCCCTCATCCTTCAATGCAGCACCTTCTCCCAGAGGCCTGAGAAGGAAAAAGAGTAATGGAAGAAAGGGGGAACCCACTGGGTCTTGCCTCAACTAGAGGAACTGCTTGGCGGTGGGTCGCCTCTGCACTGTGAGCCTTGGGTTTTCTAGCTGGCTTAGGCACTCCGCTTCATATTTTCAAGGAGATCAAAACTCCCCATGGTCTCCCTGAGAGGCCACTCCAGAGAAAAAAAGAAGAGCTGCCACTCTAGATGAGTTTTCTCCACAGGGCTATGACACTGCTGGTGATTGGGGGGTGGGTAGCTGCTGCTCTTGGGAAAGCCAGACCTCATCCTGAAGAATGTCCTATTGGTATGAGCCAGCCCCCGGCCCCTTGAAAGGGGGTGGAGAGCAAAGTTTGATTAAATAGCAATCGGATACACTTAACATCCCTGGGAAATCTAAACCAGTATTTCCCTTTCCTCTGCCCCTCCACCAAAGAACCAGAGCAATTGGGCTTCGTGTCTTCGTCTAGGCTTTATGCCCAAAGCAAGTTAGCATACATCCTCCAGGCTGAGTTCCTCTCCTTCCTACCCCCGCCCACCCCCATACAGCCATGTTTCTCTCCAGGGGCTTGAGGTCTTAAATTTTGACAATGCCCTTGAAGTCAGGGTTTAATGAAAGGATTTCTTAGAGCTGATCATACTCTGTCCCTTTTCCTTGGCCCAGCCTCTGGTCCTCTCCCTATGTCCCCACCTCCACCCCAGTTGTACCCTGAGAGTCAATGATGCTAATGTTCCCCACCTATATGCTCTCATGGTCAGTGAGATTTGAACCCAGCAGCTGGGGTGGTTGGGTTGGGGGGAGCATTTCAGGCACATCCTCAAGACCATGACCCTGCAGATAGGTCCAGGTCTTAACCCAGCAAAGTGGCAATCATACTGTGCTGGCCTCCTACAGTGAGGTTCTACCTCAGCTGAACCGACTCGGGGATGGCTAAGTTTTCTAGGGTGGCTGGGAAGCATTTACTAAGCCTCTAATTGGTTTCATCTTGGCTCAAGTTGCATGGCTTCCTGAATCTATGCACCTGGAGTAAGCACTTTTCTGGTTGCCTCTGAAAAGCATGCCGGCAAATGCTGCTCTGTTAATTGCTGTAATAAACAGACTTTATTATATCCCTTTGCAGTCAATGAATTATGTTGTCAGGGTAGATGGGGCATCCGTGTTTATTTCGCACTGGGATACGCTCCAGCAGCAGAAGCTAAATATTTATTTCTACCAACTCTGCTGGGGAGAGAAAGGGGAATGGACACCAGGAGGAAGTCAGGAGTGTGGACATAAAGTGAGGTGATAGGGCTTAGAAGGAAGCTCTGGGAGACACACTGAGCCCCTAGAGCTGTGAGCTTCACTTGTGCTACCCATAATACACTGAGCGAAGGCAGGCCTCCTACCTCCTGGAGCCCCAGAGAAATAGTGGGATCAAGCTGGCTGGAGGAGGTGGGCTGGAAGCAGGGAAGTTTGTTTAGGATTATAATACGATCGCATAGACTGAAAAGTGCTTTTATTTTTTACAGAAAGAATAAAGACCTTTAAGTCAGGCTTCTCAGGACTACTGACAGAACAAATGGGAATTTTCAGATTTACAAGGAGAGCAAGATGCTACAAGACAGCATAATATTAAGAATAAGAATTATTATATGGTAAAAAAAAGAATTATTATATGGTATGTGAATTACATATCAATAAAAGTTTTTTTTGAAAGAATTCTTTGGGATGCCTGCCGGCTCAATCAGTAGAACATGACTCGATCTCGGGGTTGTGAGTTTGAGCCTCACATTGCGTGTAGAGATTACTTAAACATAAAATCTTTTTAAAAAAAACATTTTTTTTTTGGACAGCGAGAGAGACAGTGAGAGGGAACACAAGCAGGGCAAGTGGGAGAGGGAGAAGCAGGCTTCTCGAGGAGCAGGGAGCCCAGTGCAGGGATCAATCCCAGGACCCTGGGACCATGACCTGAGCCAAAGGCAGATGCTTAAAGACTGAGCCACCCGGGCGCCCCTTAAATCTAAAATCTTAAAAAAAAAAAAAAAAAAAAAAAGAATTATTATACCATGACTCCACTTTGATCGGTGGGACAGAAATTCCAAATTATCACTGAAACAGGGGTACCTGAGCAGAGCTCGGGGGGCTAGAGCCATGAGTTCTAACCCTAAAGCCAGCGATCTGTAGGCATGGAGTGGTTTGGGGCAGGATGACGCTAATCTATCGTTTAGAACAGTGGAGTTACTGCTCCTGAAAGGGAGGTGGCCACCCCTTCTCTTGCTTCAGCTGCCATGCGGCCTAGCACAGAGGCACTCAGTAAGTGTTTGTTTTGTCTTAAAGATCTATTTATCCATTTATTTAGAGAGAGAGAGAGAGCATGAGCAGGGCTAGGGGCAGAGGCAGAGGCAGAGAGAATCCCAAGCAGACTCCCCGCTGATCAGGGAGCCCCACACGGGCCAATCCCTCGACCCTAAGATCATGACCTGAGCCGAAATCAAGAGTCGGACGCTTAACCGGCTGAACCATGCAGGTGCCCCTCAATTAAGTGCTTTTAAATAGTCTGGGGCAGGTAAGAGCCTCACACTTTCAGTCTTCAGGAGTCAGCAGGGACTCGTGCCTCTTGTCCTTCTGCTGCGGGCACAGGTCCTTACCTCCTTGTGTGGGGAAAGTGTGCACTGTATTGCTGTCAATTCAAGCCTTTCGATCAAGATCGAGTTCTGACTCTGTGCAAAGTCCTGTGGGAGAAGCTGCCGGAGAAACAGGGAAATCAGACATTGCTCTGCCCCTTGCGGACCTCACAATTTAATAAAAAGCAACATGCCAAGGCTTGAAGGATGCAAGATGCCTTAGGGAGCATATAGAGCGAAGTGCTTTAAAGCCACAGGGGTCTGAGAGAGCAGAACTGTTTGGAAAGTGGGGAGAGATCAGGGAAGGCTTCACAGAGGAGGTGAATTTCAGCTGAGCCTTGAAGGATGAAGAGGAAAGAACATTCAAAGCACAGATCCTTGGGACCCTCTCTCCTTGCCAATCTACAGACACCTGCCCGTGGTCATATGCACAGCCAGAGCCAGCCTTGCAATGACCTTGCCAGCAGGTGCTGTCCATAGCCCCTTCCTTTGCAGGTGGGCCCTGTTGTTCCCCAGTTCCTCTCCTCTCCCAAAGAGTCTGATACCCGAAGTTTCATTAGTGCTTCCTCTCTTTAGCTTTAGGCTTTGATCCCCTCGGATTTGTAATCCAGGAGGAAGGCAAACACTGGTCAGTTGTCAGGCATTTGCCCTACTGCATCAGTTACTACATCAGATGCCCTCCTGAGGCAGGTTTCATTAGGATGGGGGGTGGGGCGTGCTGGCATCAACGGGTATCTAGCTGGGGATGACGTGGCGGGGAAAAGGGGACAAAGAAAAGTGTAGCTGGGAGGTCTGACAAGGAACTATCTCTACCTCATAGCTCTGCCCAGCCACGCTATGCACGGCTGTGCTCCTTCATTCTCCAGACCTCCTCCCTCCTCTTCCCTTCCCCTTCTTTTTCTCTCCAACTACCTTTTCCTCTACCCTCCCTCCAGAGAGACAGTCAGAAAACCTCAAAGACATCTTATGATGTCCCATCAATTCCCAGCATACTGCATGGGTCCAGAAGATTGAGGACAGAGGCATGGGCTGGCAGTCCCAAAGCTCCTGTGTTTTTGTCCTGGCTCTGCTCCAGCTAAGATGCTTGTTGATGGTCAGATAGACACCTGTCTTTGTCTGGACCTGGGCTTTCCTATTTGTAGAATGAGCGGATCTCTGCCTTCATCTCCCTTCCTCTGAATTGGCTATGGGGGAAAGAGCACAAGACTTGTGTTCTGATCTCAGTTCTCTTCACTAGCTGTGGCAGTCTGGAGAACTCACTCAACCTCCCCAAACCTCTGTTTTGCAATAATGCCCACCCCACCCCCAAGTTTTTGCGAGCATCAAATAAGATAGCGTGTGCTGAAATGCTTACTTAGCTAGCTCAGGGAGTAAATACGAGTTAACCGAAAGGGTCATTTGAAAGAAAAGTTGTAGATGGCAAAAGATTTTGGGTATCTCACATCTTCCACTGCCTCTAGCACAGTGTTGGGGGCACAGGACAGAAAGTCAGTAAACAGGTCAAACTGAACTGAAGACGCATATGGAGAGTTATTAAGTGAGCTCACAGGTATCCTAGATGACTTCTTTCTCCGGTAACAGACAAGAAATGGTGCATAGATATGCTGGCCCCTAAATGCAGTGCCGTGTGGCGTGGAGAAAGCGAGCTGGGGGATCTTCTAACTTCTGATTCTCCCCTCCCCTCCCCCCTCCGCCCCGCCCCCCCCCCCGCCCCCACCACGAGCCGAGCGTTCTCGGACCAGTCACTTCCCCCAGCTGCATGTTGGGGCGCGTCCTGCAGGCGGCGCCCTCCCATTATCTCAGCCTCGGCTGGGGCAGGGAGCGAGGGGGAGAGAAGTGTGGAGGAAAAACAGCCCCACGCGTCGCTCACATATTTACATCTGAACTGTCAAAATAGTTATTTTTAAGTCGAGTTCCGTCTGCTGCGGGCTGGGAAGCGGGCGGGGCGGGGGCGGGGGCGCCCCGCGGCGGCGCGAGGGGACGGGCGGCGGGGCCGAGCGCGCGTGCGCACGGCGGCGGCGGCGGCGGCGGCGGCGGCGGGGGCGCGTGGCTGCCGGCCCCGGGTGGGGGGGGCGTGGCTGCCGGCCCCGGGTGGGGAGGGGGTGTTCTGGCCGCGGCGCGCGCGAGCGGGGAGCCTGCGCCCCCGGCGGCCGCCCCTTCGCTGGCGGCTACGCTGTCCCCGGCTCGAGGGGGAACGCGCGGCCCATCCCAGCCAAGATGGAGCTCTGTGCACTTCTGTCCGCTGGAAAGGAGCGGCCACGACTGTGGTTCTCCCTGATCGCCCTCAGTCTGCAAGTTCTTCTCCTTAGCCCATCTCCGTAGCTCTTAGCTACACCGTGGGCCCATTCCAGATCCAGGTCCGATTTTGAGGGCCAGCCCCCCACCCACACACAGCCATCCCCACCATCAGCCCTTCCCGGGAGGGAAGGAGTTGAAGGATTTTTCAGGAGCTGGTCAGCGTTGGGGGGTGCCTGAAGATAAGGACCCTCGGGTGTGCAGGCAGTGGTGAGAATGACTTAGCCCTAGATGCCCGGAGTGGCAAGCATTAATTTTTCTCGGCAAAGTGAGGGGCCTGTGGGTTTGACACTCGTGACGCTTCTTGCTGGCTCTCTTGCTTGCTCTCTCAGGGGCAGTGGGATTTGAGACAGACGCTGGCTGGCCCTGCTGCCATCAATATGTGTCCCAGCCCTGTCCAGTGTCTGCTCTGTAATGAGTAGTGTTTGGGAATGTCACCTCTGTTAATGGGGAAGCGGCACCTGTGCACAGCCGGAACCACCTCTCTGTCTTCATTAGGCAGTCCGCAGCCTGGCTGCCGGGGGCCCTCGCTGGGTGACAGATGATGGGGATGAGGAGTGAGAGTAGCAACCTCCTGCTGTCCAGGATTCATTCCCAGACAATGACTCTGAATGCCCGTCCCTGCCCTCCGCTCCCCCCAATAGACAGCTGGGGGAAAAAATGCCCTTCTAGGGCAAAATGCAAGGACTGATGAAAATCAGGTGAAGGAGACTTGGAGGTGTCATTTCCAGAAACAGACACCTGCCTAGCCTCCATGGTCTCCTGTCTAGACTGCATTTTGGGGCATCCTCCTCCCTACCCCAGCTCTCTTCACAGGCCATCTTTTATGTCCCTTCTAATTTGTGCACCATGCAAAAGTCACAGGACTGAAATTCTAATGCTAGGCTTCCCTCTAGCGGGACCTGCATATTGCCTCCCAGCCAAATCCTGCTCCTTTTGAATCTCAGCCATCATAACCACCCGAGACAGGGGACATTGAAGCCCCAACATGGCATGAGACACAGACATGGCTTCAGAGGACCCCTGCTATGATGATAAAAACATCACCATGGAGACCATATTCCTCTGATTCAGATTAATGTTCCCACCCTCCCCCAGAGGCTGTGGCATCTCCTTTATCTCCTCCACTGCCCAAGCGAATTAAGCTGGACCCAGAAGCATCCTTCCATACTCTCTATGTGACTGGAAGTGGAGGTGGGTTAGTACCAACTTTGGAGGGTTAGGGGTAACAGTGGTGATATTTGGAATTTCCTGAGGCAACTGTCTGATCCAGAAGCTGCATAGATAGGTAGGAGTAGCTTCACTTTGCCAGGCCCTCATTTTGAAAAGCTGTGAGGGGGCTCCCTGGGGGTCTGAGCTCCTCCCAGTACCCCTCTTCTCTGTCTCAGTAAAGGGCACCCTTGTCCACCTAGATATTTGAGCCAGAAATCATCCTTTCATTCAAGCTGGAGAGTCATTCTTGACACCCCCCACTCTCCACCCTACATTCGATTCATCACCAAATCCTGTTGGCTCTCCCTCCTAAACCTCCCCCAAATATACTTACCTGTAGTGGCGCCTGGGTGGCTCAGTCATTGAGCGTCTGCCTTCGGCTCAGGTCATGATCCCAGGGTCCTGGGATCGAGCCCCGCATCGGGCTCCCTGCTCTGCGGGAGGCCTGCTTCTCCCTCTCCCACTCCCCCCTGCTTGTGTTCCCTCTCTCGCTGTGTCTCTCTCTGTCAAATAAATGAATAAAATCTTTAAAATATATATACATATACATATATATATACATATACATATATATATATATATATATATATATATATATATATATACACTTACCTGTACCTCCACCACTACCACCTGGGTCCGGGCCATCACCTCTTCTTGCCTTGCCTCTCTGGTCTTATCTCTCCCATGCTCTTGCTGATGTTGTTGTAGCCACCTGGCTTTCTTGTTCCGGGCACACGAGCATGACCCTCCCTGACCACTGAATCTGAATTAGCCCCCTGCCCCCCAAGTCCTTCTCTGTCACATCAGACTCATTGTCACACTCTGAAATGTTCACTTCATTTGCTTATTTGTCTGTTTTCCCCTCCTAGGACATGAGCTCTAGGAGGGCAGGAACCCCATTACTTTATTTACCCTTAAATTCACAGCACTAAGAACAGTGTCAGGCACGTGGTAGAACTCAGGAATTATTCGTTGAATGAATGAATGGTTGGTTGGTTGGTTGGTTTGCTGCAACCTAATGATACCCCTGTGTCCAGTTGTGTCCTCTTCTCTCAGAAGCATCTAGAGGCATCCTTCTCAGACTCAAATGCCTTCATGTAACTCCCTTGTTCAAAGCTCTTTGCTGACACGAAAAATGTTCACAACTGTTGAAGCAGAGTGAAGGGTATGTGTGAGTTTCATTAAACTTTCACTTTACTTGCTTATAATTTCCTTCTGCTTGAAACTTTTTTTTTATTCATTTGACAGGAAGAGAGTGAGCACAAGCAGGGGGAGTGGCAGGTAGAAGAAGAAGCAGGGTCCCCACTGAGCAGGGAGCCCAATGTGGTGCTCAATCCCAGGACCCTGAGATATGACCTGAGCTGAAGGCAGATGCCCAACCAACTGAGCCACCCAGGTGCCCCTGCTTGAAACTGTTTAAAATTAATTGGGTTAAAAAAATTATGGAAGGGCGCCTGGCGGGCTCAGTCAGTGGACCATGCGACTCCTGATCTCGGGATTGTGAGTTTGGGTGTAGAGATTACTTAAACATTAAAAATAAAATCTTAGGGGTGCCTGGGTGGCTCAGATGGTTAAGCATCTACCTTCGGCTCAGGTCATGATCCCAGGGTCCTGGGATCGAGCCCCGTGCATCGGGCTCCTGACTCAGCGGGGGGCCTGCTTCTCCCCCTCCCTCTGCCTCTCTCCCTGCTCATGTTCTCTCTCTCTCTCTGTATCTCTGTGTCTCGAATGAATAAATAAAAAAAACTTAAAAATATTTAAAAAATTATGGAAATACAAAATGGCTCCCACTGTCCTCAGGATAGAGCTGAGAGCTCCTTGTGTTTCCCAGCACCCCTCCCTCCCATGCCCCACCACTGCCCGTTCAGCCTCGCCCCTTAGCTGTCACCCCATTGCTCTACACACTCAGAGGTTCCCCAAGAAACATCCACACTTCTTAGTACCAGGAACAGATAGAATTCTCTGGAACAGTTTTATTTTTATTTTATGAGTATGGAATGGACTAGAGTTTTGTGTGCCTGCTGGAAAGCTGGGTCAAATTGGAACTCCTCCGGCAAGTACAGTAACTGTGTATATGGGCCATTAGGGTTTCCTTCTCTCTTAGCCTCGTTCTTGGCTCCGTTTTATGTTCCTACTTGTTCTTTCTTCTTTTGCTTCCACCTTGATTATCTTTCTGTGGCTGTCCTAAACTCTTTCAGAAGTCTCCTTTAAGCCATGAGAATTGATCTCTCCTGGGTTTTCAGGACAGGACTGGATCTCCCACCATGCCCTGTCCACCTGGTTTGTCTAGTCTTTTCTCAAATGTGGCGGCTCCTTAGTGAGTGTTCTGAGTGCTCCTCTTGCCGAATGAACACTCTCCCCTGACTGAGCTGGAAGCCCATCCCCTCCCCCCCCCCCGCCCCCGCCCCCGCCCCGGTGCAGGCCCTCTCTTAAAGTTTCCTTGGAAGAAAAGCAGATCCCTGACTGTTCTTTATAGAAGGACAAGCTGCTTTCAGTTTCCCTGGCTTCAGGAGGAAAGGTGGGGTTGAGGTTGAGAGATGCCCCTGTCATACCTGTGTCCCCTCCCCATGGACAGCCCTGGGATATGTCCCTAATGCATGGCATAATAATGAGGTTTTACTTACAACTCACACTTTTGAGCGCTTATCCACGGGCACTTATTGGAAATAGTGTTTTAGAGGCGCCTGGGTGGCTCAGTCATTAAGTGTCTGCCTTCGGCTCAGGTCATGATCCCAGGGTCCCGAGATCGAGCCCCACTTCAGCCCTGCTCGGCGGAGGGCCTGCTTCTCCCTCTCCCGCTCCCCCTGCTTGTGTTCTCTCTCTCTCGCTGTGTCTCTCTCTGTCAAATAAATTAATAAAATCTTTTAAAAAAGTGTTTTAAGCACTTGAGATGCATTAATTCGGTCCTCAGTAATTCCATGAAGAATGTACTATTATTATTATATTTCCACTGTAGAGATGTGAAAGCCAGGGCCCAGGGACACAGAGCTTATAGTAAGTGGCAGGTCCAGGATACAAATGGAGGCAATCTGACCTGAGAGCTTGTGCTCCTGACCACTCTGCATTTGCCTCCCAAGGTCCTCTGGTGGCTTCTGAGCTCGTGGTTGGGACTCTAGCAGGCCAAAGCCTCATTGCGTTCCCTCCACTACCATTCATGACCATTTCATGGGGAGACTAGGGCCAAGAACCCACGGCATCTCCCTGCTGGTGTCCCTTCCCCCAGGTGTCCCCAAATGCATCTTGCCCTGCACTCTCAGGCTAGTCTTCCTGATAGCCTTGCTCTCATCACTGAACACCCTCTGTCAGTGGCCTCAAGGGGCGACCCATCATTGTCATCAGAGGGCCCCAGAATGGGAGGAACCTGGAGGCACAATGGTCCTGGGGCCCTACACCTTAATAGGAAATCCTAGGGCTCTCTGGTTCAACCGCATCCATCCGCTTCTCTAAGCAAATCCTACTCCATTCCTTTGTTCATAATGTGTCCCTGCCTAGAATGCCCATCCTCCTGCTTCCTGCCTATCCAGATCTTGCCAAAGCGTTAGCTCACACTCTGAATTCCACCTCCTCCAGGAAGCTTTCCCTGAACACTTGCGACTCCCAACCTGTGCTGATTTTTTTTCTCTGCTTCTGAACTTCTGTGGCACTCATGGGTACCACTGTGTTGGTATTCGATTATGAACTTTGATTTACCTTTACCCGTGTGTGTTTTTGATTTCTCCATTTAGAACATAATCCCTTTGAGGACAAAAACCACATTTTAGATATCTATCATCCATGGATTATCCAAAATTTCTTGCAGGTTTATGCAGAATAAATCTCCATATGCAGGACTTATAGGACACCAGGAAGGAGGCCCTCAGGATCATAATTTGTCAGTATCTAAGGTTTGGTTTGTCTTCATAACACGACTAGAAGTCATTTTGGTTTTAAGAAGCAGTGCAGAAAACGGTCTAGATTAGTAGCTTCCTAACTTTGTGTAGTAGTGACATTCTCCCTTTAAAGGCAGGCTTCAGGGGCGCCTGGGTGGCTCTGTCAGTTAAGCATCCTATTCTTGATTTCGGCTCAGGTCATGATCCCAGGGTCATGAGATGGAGCCCCAAGTCGAGGCTCCGCTCTGGGCATGGAGCCTGCTTAAAGATTCTCTCTCTCCCTCCCCCTCTGCCACTTGCCCCCACCCCCACTCATGCTCTCTCTCAATAAATAAATAAATAAATAAATAAATAAATAAATAAATAAAACAGAGGCAGTCTTCATAGGAGCTCAATATGGAAAGCAGACAGGGGTGAGGTTTCTCTGGTTGCCCTTGAGTGGGGCTGCTCTGTGCCTCTACCCCTCCATGGTAGCTCAGAGGAAATCTTGGGGCCGAAGTATTATAGCTTAAAAATCATGAGGGAGCATCACATCTTACTTCACATAAGAGGAATTTACAAATTTGAGTTACTGAAAGAAAAAACTGTATGTACTCATTTTATTAAAAGCATATTTTAGGGGCACCTGGGCGGCTCAGTTGGTTGAGCGCCTGCCTTTGGCTCAGGTCATTATCTCAGGGTCCTGGGATCAAGTCCCCCTTGGGGCTCCCTGCTCGGCAGGGAGTCTGCTTCTCCTTCTGTCCTTCCCCCCTCTCATGCTCTCTCTCTCAAATAAATAAATAAAATCTTTTTAAAAAAGCATATTTGCTGGTATGCTTAAAAAACAACAATTAAGTGACTTTCTCCCCTTTGTTTCATACAAATTTGTTTTTGTTTTTTTCTCCATAAACCTTGTTCACGCCTTATTCTCTTGAGAAGGTGCTGCTGGAGAGCCCTGACTGCATTTGATTTGAACGATCTGTTTACTCCTCCATTGTCCCCATTAAACAGGCAGCTCCTTGACAGCAGAGACTCGCTGTGTTTGTCTTATCTTCAGGCTTAGCCAGGTGCTCAGTGCATAGTAGGTGCTCAGTGCCTGGACTCCCAAGGGATTTGAGTCTCTAGTTATAGGTGCCTCTCAGTGAGCTAGACCCAGCTCATGGCCCCCACGGATGATTCACCCTGAATTTTATTTTATTATTATTATTTTTTAAGATTTTATTTATTTATTTGAGAGACAGAGAATGAGAGACAGAGAGCACGAGAGGGAAGAGGGAGAAGCAGACCCCCGCTGAGCAGGGAGCCCGATGTGGGACTCGATCCCGGGACTCCAGGATCATGACCTGAGCCGAAGGCAGTCGCTTAACCAACTGAGCCACCCAGGCACCCTCACCCTGGATTTTAAATATGAAGTGGTTTTCTCCTGCTGCTCAGCCTGAGTCTGAGCAGCTACCCTGCCCTCCCCTTCCCCTGCTCCTCCCCTCCCCTGCCCAGCTGTTACAGGCTCAGAGAGTATTAGTTAATTTTAATATTAACCTAAGAAAGATTAATTAGGAAGGCAAATTTGCTCTAAAAGATGTAATTAATTCCAAAGCCAAATAGAAGAGAGTTTTGGATTATGTGCATTGCTGCTGCCTTCAAGTAGTGTGGATAATCAAGGGCTGACGAGACGAGAACAGGATCATTTCGGTGTCAGTGACGTGTAGACCACACTCCATATGGTTCCTTCTGTAACTGCGCTCATGGCTGAGACAAAAGATTTAGAGGGAGCTCATGCCCGCGCCACTGAAGTCAGGAGGAAACATCCAATCAGACATCCTGTCCTGGCTCTTCCAGCTCCTAAATCATTCACGAATCATGTATCTTCCTCTCCAGTCTTCCCTCCCGTTGGCCTGGTCCAAGTCTGAATCAACTCCTTTCTGGACTGTTGTAACAACTCCCCCAAGTAGCCTCCAGACTCTGCACCACCAACTCAGTCTCTGCTCAGAACCAAACCTAAATTGTATCAAATGCATGAACACAGAACCCCCCCAGCCAGTGTCAAACAGAAATTTAATCTTGTGGCGTCCCACTTCCAAACTTCCAAATGTGCCCAAAGGTGAAGGGTTAACCCTTCCACATGGCCCACAGGCTCCTTCACAAATTAGCCCCAACTTGTCCCCCAGCTCATTTCCCTCATTTCTCTTCTATCACTATGCTCCTAGAATGGCTGTCCTCAATCCCCTTGTTATAGGGCAAACTACTGCTCATTCTGGAAGTCTCAGCCTGAATGAATCTTTCAACACTTAGGGGCTTCCGAATCTGGGCTCTGGTAGCCCTCTGTTAACAGCTTACCTGATTTCCCCATCATTATTTGTTCTCTTTTTCTTAAAGGAGACAGTGAACACCTTAGAAGGAGGACTGTATCTTTGTATTCTCCTCTACCACTCTCTAATTTAGGCCAAGCCTGATGTCTGTCCCATAGGAGATGATCAATAAATATTCGTTGAAAGGGATGGAGTCAGTTAATGACTCCAGTGATGACGCCAACTGAATTTGCCCATTTGAAACCCAAACTTCCTCTTTTCCCCCTAGTCAATAGTAAATGAAGTTTGAAATATCTGGGAAGATGCCTCAGTTCTCCACTTCCTTTTGCCCGCCTCGCTGAGGCTCAGAGGCAGGTGCCTTCAGGAGGAAAGTCTAGGATAATGGCAAGTGATGCAGACTTCAGCCTGACAGCTGCTGATCTTTGCTTTAGTTGATTTCCCCCTTTGCAAACGGTTATTGGCAATTGAAACTGCAAATCTACTATCTGCTCCCCTATGTAAATTGCATTTACATTTAAATTGTGCATTCTTCCAAAGGATGGGGTTGGTAAATAACAGCAGATTAAACTTGAGGAGAGGAAATTGTGCCCCACGTCAAACCTGAGACCAAAGTGACATCTGGCTTTTACTATTTCCGTTATTTCAGTTTAATAACAGCATGTGGCATTAAGGGAAAAGAAATTGGATCTACATTTTAATGAAAAGAGGAAGCTCTCAGGGTTTAGATACCTTATCATGTTGAATACCTTCTCGATTGGCAGTTAAAACTTGCTTCCCTCAAGAAATGGAATAAAATATCTTTGCAGCCATGGAGAGAATCATAAACAAAAAACAAGCAAATGCCCAGGATTTCACAGATAAAACTGAGGAAAGGGGGTGCTGCAAACATCAAAACCAAGTATTTCTGGATCCTGCAGAGTATAGGAATTCTTAAACAGAATAATGCTGAGAACAGAATCATGGATAGGCCAGTGGGCTCTTCGGGAGAATAATTTCAGACAGAATGGTTTGCACATAATAGAAGGCTCAACCCAATCAGATCATCTGATTGAATCCTTTGTCAACCTAGCTTCCTTTAAACCGCAGAGGTCTAAGAAATTATTCTAGAAATGCCTGTTTCATCCTAATAGTCTGTTTAAATGCAAGCAGTTCCACCTGCTGGCTGCTTTTTTGTTGAAAGCAATTCTGGGAAATGTAAACAAAATGCTTATGCATCCTAATAACCCAAGCCTATCATTTATTTGCTTTGATTGAAACAAATGTGTCAATTTTCCAAGTCTTTGTTTGGTGAATCCAATGTTTGGATGTTGGCAAACGTTTGCATTACATGTTTGTTTGGAAACTGATGCTCTATTCAGAAACTCTGGAGCTATAGCCCTCGAAACTACAGCCTGGAATCAGTCAATGAGTCTCCCTGACGATACACACAAAGATGCTTAATCTTTTCCCAGAATCCTGATAATGTTGAAATGGTCAAGTCCCATGGGCAAGTGTAAATGGGATGGGGCCTCCTGAGGAAGAAACTAGATGTGGAGACTTTGAGGATATGGCTCACGAATAATTAGAATAATGGGAAACATTTATATCGTGCTTACTAGGTGCCAAGCATTTTATGTGTATTATAAACTCATTGCGACCCAGTAACAGTCCTGTAAGGTAGGTACCATTGTCATCCCCATTACAGATGAGCAAAAGGAGACACAGCGAGGTTAGTAACTTACCTTCCCGATGTCACCCAGCTGGGAAGAGACAGAGCTGCAATTTGACTCCAGGCAGGCTGGCTCACTGTCCCCTTAACCCTTTCAAGTGACTCCCTCCTATCCCTGGCACTTAATTAAGGCAGTGTGTTCTCCCATATTTACATTTCGTCTTGCATAATTGTTTCTAAAGTCTCAGCAGTCTTTTTTAAAAGACTCAAGCTAATAGTCTGAAGAATGTTCTTATTCTTCAATGAGCAATTCCTTGACAAGTTAATATAGCTGTCTTCTCCTTTCTTACTCTGCCTAGAGCCCGTGGCCAAATTACCCATCTACTACTATGGATCTTTTGAGGATGGCCGAGATGCTTGAATTTGTTTAATTTTTCCTTTATCTTCCCAGTTTCCTGGCACTGTTTGGTTGGGTAGCAGCACTTTCCCCCCACTTCCTGTGCATAATGATAACTTCTCTGCATCTCTTGACCTTTTATCATGGCAGGCTGCCTATAAAGTCAACCAGTGTCTCCTTCTGTCTGAACGTAGGTTAAATTAATCATCTGGCTTTCACATCAGTCTGTTGCTATGGGGTTTACTGATGTCACACTGTCAGTATTGTGATTACCATAATATCTAACAGGCAAAAAGGGACTGGTTGCTACTAGAAACCCTTGGGTGAAACTCCCCCAGCTTTAGTACCCAACCCAACTGCATAGCCTTTAGACAACCATGTAAAGGGGTAAGTGGATTAATCATCCAGTTGGATTCCATTTGAATACTTTTCTTCCATATGTGTGTTCCCTCTAGGCAGTTGTCTAGTGTCACTTGAAATTGATGAGGGTTCTTTTGGAGGTTATTTTGGAGAGGGCGTTGAAACAACAGACAGCTGTTCTCAGGAAGAAATGTCGCAGGATGGGCCTAAGCTAGCTTCTAAGGGTAATAACAGTAATGTATTGTCCTCTTCCTTTCTATATTAGGTCGTTTCCTAGGGGCCAAACATGTTAATTCAGCTTCCCCAACACGTAGAGAAGAAGGAAACTTCCATTTACTAAGCCTCTACTCTGTGCCAGAATGTGACTCTGGTCCAAGTGTAGCTTTAAGGAGGAGAACTGTAAAGCGAGGCGTTCTCCAACAACCCTGTTATACATGACAACTCACAGCTTCTTCCAGCTTGTATACAATGTTCTTCCTAATTGGACATTGATTGATCACCAATAAAGGCAAAGTCATGACTTAAAATTGGTCCAGATCCTCTGATGCTGAGTGATCTTCTTGCAGTTGTTTTCACTGCAATATTAAAAAGCCTGGAAATAGCAGTGAGGTACAATAAATAAACTTCTACATTACAAATCTCTGTTGAAAGGTGTAACAAATGTGTCTTTTTCAGGATTTTGTTAAGTAGGTGGAGGGGTCCTTTTAGGGGGATAAAGAGATCAAGGGCATAAATGTGATTGAACTTGAGGCTGGTGTAGGACAGGAAAGCCAATCAAGACTTGTGTAAGCCTATATAAGTCAATTTATGTGCCAGAGAATGAATAGCTGACTTTTTTTTTTTTCAAATGCCAATTCAGCAATTACAAAGTCTGCTGGCGGTTAATTAAAAACTACCATCTCGTTATGTTCCAAGTTAAATTACAAGTGTGAAAACTACTAGTGTTTGCAATAACTGAACACTCTGGACTCTCATCAAAAGGAGGGCAGGGATAAATAACTTTTATTTAACTCACTAGAAAATCTCTCTCAGCTCTTTCATATTTAATTAACTTCTTATTTTTTCAGTGCCTGAGTCTTACTCAGAGTTCCTAAGCAGTCATAGAAATATTTGTTCACGTGTTCATTTGGTGCAGAAGACTTTTCTCACATGAGTTAAGTAGAAAAGTTAGAAATAATTCAACCCCAGAGACATTGGGGAAAGTGACACCCACCCAAAGCCTTGCATTGAGGCAACCTAAACCCAAGAGAGATTTATTGCAGAGAATGCTGATTTGGGGGGTTATTGCCCGTGTACCTTCAAAACTGGAGAGATTGGGTTGTAAAGCACTTCTGTGGACTTTCGGGAAATTTTTAGTTCTTATTTGTAAGGCTGCTTTAAAGAACTTAATGTTTTCCTCTTTCATAGATTCCACTGTCTGAAAGAGACCAAACTCCTATTACGCCATGGTGGATGTGAAGTGTCTGAGTGACTATGAATTACAGCATGAACTTAGTAAGCTTGGATTTTCACCTGGACCAATACTACGTACGTATGAGGCAAATATTAGAGACTCGTCATTTATTACTTATAAACTACCTCCCAAGATTTAAAATTATTTACAGTGGAAGGAACATATGCAATAAAAAACATTAAAATGGAAATAGAAAAAATTTCTTAAAGCACAGAAAACCATAAAGGGGGAAGAAGTGATAAATACACCCAGATGTTACACACAGGTTACTAAGTATGGGGCCTGAGAGAAAGGATTGGTTTTTTCCAACAAGGAAAACCCATTTACTCTTGGTTGTATCACCCTGTTGGTTTTTTTCGTTTCTAGGATGTGCACTATGTTAACTGTTTATGTACTTATTGTTCATATTCCCCATAGATGGGAAGTACAACTTTGTCAGTCTTACTTTTGGATATATCCAATGCCTGCCTCCCTGGCTAATCCATGGAGGCCTCAACTTCATTGTTTGTGGAAGGATAGGAGCGCGTTGAATAGCTGTGGGGTGGACCTGATTGTAAAGGCCGTAATTAACCAACAGTGTAAGGTACACGAATAAGGATCCCGTGGTGAAATACCGAGCGTGCAGTGAGATCGCCTACACAAACGGGATAACTTAATCTGTTCTCCACATTCTTCTTCAGCTTCCACCAGAAAAGTGTATGAAAAAAAGTTGGTGCAACTGTTGGTCTCACCTCCCTGTACATCACCTGTGATGAATGGACCTGAGGAGCTGGACGGAGCTCAGGATGATGACGACAGTGAAGGTACCATTAGAAGCTGTACTGCTAGATAGCAACTGTGTGCTTATTCTTACCTTGTCTGGGATGATCTGTGTAGCTTGAAATGCTATGCAGGGTGACCTATGAAATGTCCAGATGGCCTGTTTGCACGCAGAGCCTGGAGAATAGGCCCCCGGGCTACAAGAGGAATCCGTTATTCCATGTCCATGTTCATGCCAGTGACCCCACTGGATGGAAAGTGGTGGTGGGGGGGGGGGGGGGACCTGGTCAATTTTCATGTCCTCTTATTAACCAGAGCCAAATCTGTGTTTGATTTCTAAAACCGGGAGTTCCTGCAGGTAGTTTCCACATCTCCTTTGAGGTCCCAACCTCTGTTTTGCCTCAATCAATAAATGGGACAATTATTTTCTTCAGATTAAATGATTTCAAATCCGTTCAGAAAGATGAACCAAACGGTACCTTCCGGAACTCTTATGCCTACCGCCCTCCTGACTTCATGGGAGCTGACCACAGCTGGTCTCTTGCGGGCCCCAGGGTAGGTGCAGAGCTGTGGGGATCCGGGGGCTTCTGTTCCAGTGGCCCCTGCCCCCACGGGCACCATTCTCCTGTAGGAGGTGGGCTTGAAGATTCCTATAATCCATTCCAAGGCTGTTTCATTCAATAAATATTTATTAGGAGTCCTCCATGAGCCACAGAAAAATAACAGGAACTACCATGCCTTGAAGGCCTCCAGTGCATGTCTGCCCTTAAGTGCAATATCTCGTTTAACCCTCACAAACTTTTTTTTTTTAAAGATTTTATTTATTTATTTGAGAGACAGAGAATGAGAGAGAACACATGAGAGGGCATAGGGTCAGAGGGCAAAGCAGACTCCCTGCTGAGCAGGGAGCCCGATGCAGGACTCGATCCAGGGACTCCAGGATCATGACCTGAGCCGAAGGCAGTCGCTTAACCAACTGAGCCACCCAGGCGCCCTAACCCTCACAAACTTTTAGCTGAAGTTCTGAGAAGCTGAGTGGCCCAACATCGAACACCTAGGAAGCGCCCCCAGAATGTGCCATGAAGAGCAAGGTCCGTCGTCTCTGTCACCATTACATGTCCAGCTCCTGGAACAGTACCAGACATGGAGCAGGAATGCAGGATGTGTTTGTTGAAAGAGGGTGACAGAACTGAGATTTGAACCTAGGTCTGGTTCTCATAACTGTGCTCTTTCCACCATATGCCTTACACTGTTCTCACAATTTCTATTGTGAGGATGAACACATTACCTTTTTGACCATGTTTGACCTACCAAAAAATGGCAATTTCATACAGCTCAAGTGAATAGTTTAACAAGTAAGATAAGTGTCTGGGGCCTTCTGAAAAATCCCCTGGTGATGCCTGGTATCGAGGTGGTGCAGTTCTGAGAGCTTTCCCTAAGTCCCGTGTGGCCGGCCTCATTTGAAAGAGCAGCAGGACTGGGATATGGACCCCACCGGCCCCTGAGCATACCCCAGACCCTTTCTGGATGGGGGATATGTTCAGAGTCCTGCCCCAGACCTGGGACTGCGTGTGTTTCCTGCCCTAGACAGGAGCTGAAGGGACTAGAGTAGCCCTCTAATGAAATGAAGGGCCAGGTTGGAAGATTCCAGAGAGGAAGCCTTGTGTCCTTACTGCTCACAGCTGCCCAGGACTGCGGGTCAAAGCTGCACAGCCAAGCTGTGGTGGTCCTAGGCCAAGCTCTCTTGCTTCCCAGCGTGCAGCCCTCCGCAGAGGGGCATGTATGCCCAGGCCGCGAGAATGGGTCCTTCAGTTTGTAAGCTTTGCCTTTGCCTTACAGACTGTATCCACCTGACGCCAGCCAACTTCAGGCAGTCAGGTCAGAGGAGAAAGCTCTGGGTCAGTCCCTCCCTTGTCATGCAATGCTACGGTGTCAGTGGACGGTGCTTAGGTCAAGTAGGCAATGACTGCTGTCTCCGGGTCAGGTCTGAATCAGAAGTTTGAGTCTGCTCATTGGAGGAGCCTCAGAGACCCCGGTGTCATCAGAATGAAGGGGTTGCCACGGGACTGATAAGGTCCTGGGGAGATTCAGCCTTGGGCGCTTCACAGAAACACCTCGTCCTGGGGTGGGGACACGGTGGGGAGCGTGTGACAGGGGCCCAGTGCAGACCTAAGGTGAAGCGGTAGGTTATCCAGACAATGGGTAGGTTTGATTTTTTTCTCATTTTCACTCATTGTTTTGGCACCGAGTGGACATAGCTTTAATGGTCGAACCTCTTTTCCAGCTTCCCAAATATTCTGGAGTTGGAGGGCTCCTTTAAAATCCCCTCCAACAGCTCTTCTGAGTGTGTAACAGCCCCTGATTGCTCCGAGTTTATCAAAATGCTTCTCCACCAGCTGAAGCCAAGGGTTGACGAACAACCACCTTTCCTGCTCCCAGCAGTTTCCCGATGTTAAAGCCTTTTAGCACAGGTCTGGCCTTCCCTCCTCTAGGGGCTTCTTCGGACACAGGAGAAAATCCTCCCGCCCGATCTAGACATTCAAGGATGCGTGAGGCTTGCAGCTGGTTCAAAGGGGCACTGACTAGACTGAAACCAGCCGCCCAGAGGAGCGGCCAGCTTGAGCTCAGCAATGTATACAGTGTATAGAATGTATACAGACATGACGGCCTTCCTGTTATGACGGCCTTCCTGTTAGGAGCCCTCCCGTGTCCCCCGGGGACAGGCTCAGCGCTTTGCACAACGGCCACTGCAGAAATGCCCTTTGCCCTCAGAAGGGCAAAGTGAATTTTCTTCCCCTCATGAAATTCTCCTGCCCTACAATTGGGAGAATTCACCCCGATGACTGGTGTTTATTTCCCTTTCTAGCTCGTATGTTCTCATGGCCTATTTTCCTTTTGTTTTCCATGATCCAGAGCTTAATGCCACTATCATTTTGAAAGGAAATATCATTCTCTCATCAGAAAAAAACAAGGGACCCAAAAAAGTATGTACAATTCTAATGCATGAATACTTTTACCCATAATATATTAAATATAGGAAATAGCACTCCCAAAGGTATTAAGAAAGGAAATAGCAAGTGACTCCATTCTGGTCTAGTGGTAAAATCCTAGTTTACAGCAGCTCGTTGTAATGCAGGTTTCTGTTTTGTGAAACTATTTCCATGTTCTGGCTCAAGACCCAGAGTCACCGTCCTCCTGCCCCTCCCTGAGATTGCGGCTACCCTGCTTTGCCCTCCGGCTGCCATTCCCCTCCCCTTTCCTGGGGCTCCAGGGTCCACATTGGCAGGGAGCCCTGAGCACGGTTCCAGACTCACCATGAGCGTGAGCGGAGAAGCAATGTGAGTTCCTGCTTCCTTGTCTTTCCCAGACATTGAGCTCTGGCTTCCACCCTCACTGCCGTGTTGAAGCTCATGGCCAAGTGTGTGAGGGTCAGAGGTTTTACAGTGAGGCCTCGCTGGCTTAGAGTCCCTGTCCTTCCCTGGGCTTTGTTCTGGGGCTTTGGGAAAGTCACTTAACAGATGTCAACTCCTTGTGCAGCTTCATGGCAATACCTACCTCACAGGGTGGGTGCGAAGGGAAAGCTCTAGAAGGAGGCATGTAATTAGTTCACATCATGAACTCTAAGACGCCAACCCCAAGGACTTTTTCCCAGTCTTCTGACCACTGTCCCTCCGTATTTAGAGACGCCTCTCTCTTTCCATTTTGACAACACTGTGCTGGCTCGGTTCCTGATTCTGCCCCTCGGACAGTTTCCATTCTTTTTTTTTAAAGATTTTATTTATTTTTTAGAGAGCGAGCGAGAGAGAAACAGCATGAGAGGGGAGAGGGTCAGAGGGAGAAGCAGGCTCCCCGCTGAGCCGGGAGCCCGATGCGGGACTCGATCCCAGGACCCCGGGATCATGACCTGAGCCGAAGGCAGACGCTTAACCATCTGAGCCACCCAGGCGCCCCGACAGTTTCCATTCTGACCCTGTCTTCTGGCCCCTCAATGAGATCTGTCTCTAGCCCCCCTCTCCTCCTGCTCTACATCATTTCCATTGGCCGCCTCCTTCCCTTTACCTCATGTCATCTTTCCACACAGAAGCCTCCACACGGGCTCCTTCCCCCTAGGCAGAGGCCTCCACATCCAGCCCCCTCCCAGAGAGCTCTTTACTTTTCCTTGTCTTTTCTTCCTTCCTCCCCTCCTTCCTGCATTCATGCAGCAAATGTTACTTATAATCATGAACATTTCATAGATTGCAGAAGTGTATTTATCTTTCTCTCTGTGGTGAGCTCTACCTCCCAGCTCCTCCCACTGAGGACATCCAGGACCAAGCTCATTTTTGCTCACCCCAAACCTGCATTTGTGGCCTCTGTTCACCTTGATGGTTTCACCACCTTCCCGCTGTCCAGGCTCAAGGCCTCAGAGTTATCTTGGAATACCCATTGCCCCTCACATATAAACAGTTGCCAGTGGATTTGAATTATGATTTTTAAAAATCCATCCCTCCTTTCTGCTATCCTAACTTGCACCCATATTATTATTATTATTATTATTTAAGTAGGCTCCCCGTTGGGCATGGAGCCCAATGCAGGCTTGAACTCAGGACCCTGAGATCAAGACCTGAGCGGAGATCCAGTCTGACACTTAACCGACTGAGCCACCCAGACGCCCCCATATTACTTTTTATTTTTATCGGAACAATTGTAATATCCTCCTAACTGACCTCCGCCTCTAACCTTTCCTGATTCCAGTTCAGATGTACAAGCAGAGCTTGAGCCATGACACTCACTTCGCCTGGAAACAAGGCGCAAACTTACCACGCACCACGAAGAGACTCCAGTATCTCCCTCATCACCCTATAGACTCTTCCCTGGTTTCCCACCTCTCTCACTTCCTTCCCATGTGCCTTTGCCTCAGCCGTTCCTTATGTCTGGCATGCTTTTCATCCTCCGCACCCCCATCCCCTGCCCATTTTCTTCTGGTTCAAATCCTGTGATTGTTTAAGGACCCGACTCCAAAGCCATGCCTGTGCATCCCCTTAAAATTGCCCTCCCTCCCCTGCAGTAGCTGTTACAGGCTCTCACACAGAGTAGGAGCCCAGAGCTCACCTCATCCCATCTGCCAAACCGCTCTAGCAACAAACAGGTTAGTTTGCCAATATGGTCTAGTGTTTATTTATTTATTTTTATTTTTTTAAAAGATTTTATTTATTTGACAGAGAGAGACACAACGAGAGAGGGAACACAAGCAGGGGAAGTGGGAGAGGGAGAAGCAGGCTCCTGCTGAGCGGAGAGCCCAATGCGGGACTCGATCCCAGGACCCCGGGACCATGACCTGAGCTGAAGGCAGACGCCTAATGGCTGAGCCACGCAGGCGCCCCAATATGTTCTAGTATTTAAACTCCTCGCTGAGTTTCAGCAAGTGAAAAGGAAACCCCGAGTACACATTCCTATAGTGGATGTAGCTTTGGCTTCCCATTTGAACAGAATTCAAATCTGATGAAGTAATTCTGATAGCTTATCAAACTTTCTAAAAGGATGTTTTAAATCTTCCAAATGGCTCATCAGAGGAATCCTTTCCATTCAAAAAACCTCCTGTGGGCAGAGCACCCCTTTGTCTAGATCCTGCACAGACACGGAGGGGGGAACAAAGCAACCTGAGTATTTGCAGTGCAGGCGGGCGGGACCAGCACCCTTCAGGTCTTTGCTTTCCATAAACCTGAAATAAAACCACATCAATATTTTGAATTGGCAATAGAATTCAACCGAAAGTTTGTGAGGGCCCGAAATGTTTGGATCTGAAGGATTTATATAAGCCGTTCTGATTCTCAGAAGGGCCTCAAGACATCTGTTCAACATTAAATTCTGAAGGAAATGTAAATAAGCATTTAAATTTCCATGTAAAAGGTGGTAAAAAGTGTGTTTATGGAGTCACTTGTCTAACACCATAGACTTTAATTACTTAAGAGCAGTGTTGTGTACCTAACTGCCCTCAGAGTAGCTGGAGAGGCAGAATTTGCATTTTTTTGAAACACCAAGGAACACCTATTCCCCTCTCATCCTAGCAGGGTTTCCAGTGGAATACAAACTACTTTGAGATTTTCATTAAGTCCATTTCCAGACACTTTGTAATCCTGCATGTGTGTGTGTTTTATCAGATCACGAATGCAGCCCACTGCTTTGGAGATTAAGATCACTCAGGAAGTCAGGCCAATATATATTTTTTAATTGGGGATTTTTTCATCAGATGGACTCGGGGCACAGCGGGTGCCTCCTGTGATGGAGAAGGCAGGAAAGCCAATGTGTGTAATGCAGGCTCTAAGTCCCTTCTACCAAAGAGGGGGAGATGGGATTTGGGGTGTTGGGGAAGCAGAATGATCTGCAATGTCAGGCTGCATAAAGTGGCCTCTGAGTAAGGTGACCATGTCATTTACACCCCCGGCAGGATGCTTTTGAGAATGAAAGGGGACACTTCTAGAAGAAACGCTGGAATAACAGGAATCAAACAGGACTGTCCTGGCAAACCAGGGCATCTGGGCACCCTGGGCTTAAGAGTGGTTCCAGGGGTGGAGATGTTTGCACGTGCACTCCCGTCTCTGGATGGCTGCTTGTCCAATCCCCAGAGGGCTGCTGGGCCTGGGAGCTGGGTGCTCCGGAGCGCCCCTGGCCCCTTCGGTGTCTCCTTGTTCACTCCCAGACACGCATGTTCGTTCCTGCCAGAATCCTGGTTCTCCTGTTCTCCCTGTTCTCCCAGCCCGGAAAACTCTTCTCATCTTGCCACCTATGTGACACATTCCTCCAGGAGCTTCTAAAAATGTGTTCTGTGGGTCTGGGTCTAGCAATCTGCCCTTTCAATCCGCCCCAACTCCCACCCTCTGCCTAAGAGCTTTGGCTTCAGGTTGTAAAACTCCGAGCGTGAAAACCGATGTCTTTGAATCCTCTGCATTGAATCCAGTGCCAGCCATATGGGGAGAGGAAGGAGGGAGTTACTCAGTCTTTGTTGGCTGAACCCAAGGGAACCTTTGTTATATATTGATGTTGATGATCTCCCTTTCTCTGACTTCCTATTCTGTACTATCTCTTTTGTCTCTTAGACATACCTTAACGTATTCTCCTGAGGGACAATGCTTAGGGCACAGTGAATTGATGACCACCCAGGGAATGGTTGCAACAGACCTTCCACCCCTGGGTCTCAGCCTGTGAGTTCACAACTATTTATACTGGGCATTGTGCTAGACCTTTTTGAGGAAGAAAATAGATGCAAAAGGAGCCATGGTTCCTGCCCTGGAGAAACTTTAAAATGAGCTCTGGAAACAAAGAATATGTGTATCAAAAATCTGGACTCCAGAGCCAGACTGCCTGGGTTCAAATCCCAGCTCTGAAACTGACTTGGACAAGACACCTGACCTCCCAGTCTTAATTTCCTCATCTATAAATCAGGACAATAATGGTCTCAACTTCATAGAGCGTTGCGAGGATTAAGTTAACATATGTAAAACAGAGTAGCGATGCTACATCATAAGAGCCATATAAGTACAATAATAACTACTATTATCATCAGTATTATCATGAAAAAAGCACGATATTTAATTATCTACACAACAAAGCAAACTGCTTAATGGAAAATAGTATGATGGCAACTGAATCTCAGTATTGAACTCCTAAGTGCTGCAGAGAAGGATTTATCAGAGTGCCCACAGGTATATTTATCTATTATATAATTATATAACAGGTATATTTATCTTTTTTTACAAGATTTTATTTATTTATTTGAGAAAGCGAGAGAGAGAGCACAAGCAGGAGGTGAGGCAGGGAGAGAAGAAGAAGCAGGCAGGCTTCCGGCTGAGCAGGGGGCCCGATGCAGGGCTCCATTCCAGGACCTTGAGATCATGTCCTGAGCTGAAGGCAGATGCTTAACCATCTGAGCCACCCAGGCACCCAATATACAGATATAATTAAAGATTGTTCTCTGTGAGTGCTGTGTGTTGAATGAGGCAGACCAACCTTTAAAAAAAAAAGTCCTATGTGCCCTCCTTGTATCTAAGGACTCCTTCTTCTTAATCTTATGCTAAATCCTTCCCCTGCCTTTAGAAACATTGAAAAAATAATTTATTTTGAAATAACTTCAAACTTAGGGACAGTGGCAAGATTAGCATAAGGAACTCCTAGATTGCTTCCACCCAGGTTATCCAGTAGTTGGCTTTTACTGCATTTGCTCTGTGTGCATATGTGCCCTGCCATTGTGTCTTTGAACCGTTTGAGGGCCAGCTGTAGATGGGAAGTCTCTCAGCTCCCCTGCACGTCTTCTGCCTACCACCAAAGGACACTTTCCTCCATAACCACCATGTGACACTCCAAAGAAGGACATTCACATTGATTCAGTGCTACCATCTAATATTTAGACCCCATACAAACTTCACCAATTGTCCCCAAAATGTCTTTCTGCTTTCTGGTCCACGACCAATCCAGGAATGCACTTTGCCTCTCGGTCTGGAGGAACGGTACCTCAATCTTTCCCTGTCATTCACACCCTTGACTATTTTAAAAAGTAAGGCCTTTCATTTCTGTTGGGTGATTTTTTCTGTCTGATTTTTCCTTTTGACTATTCATAGAGGCCTTGCATTCTGGGCAGAAATTCCTCAGACGGGGTGCTATGCTCTTCTCAGAGTGTCACAACAGGGAACAATGTCATCCTGTCCCACTGCTGGTGATGGTAACCTAAACCACCTGGGAAAGTTGGCATCTGTCAGATGTCTCCATAAAGCCATCATTTTCCCCTTTGTAACTGAACTGTCTTTTGTGGGGAATTATTCTGAAATGATACCAACATAGTGTTCCTCATCAAACCTCATCTGTTAGCCCCAGTACCCATGGAGGACTGCCTGATTCCACCTCCATTATGATGATGGCCCATTAAGATTTTTTATTCCTAGGGGCGCCTTGCTGGCTCAGTTGGTAGAGCGTGTGACTCTTGATCTCGGGGTTGCGAGTTCAAGCCCCACGCTGGGCAGAGAGATTACTTGAAAAAATTAAAAATAAGGACAAAAAGATTTTCTATTTCTATTCTTCCTTCTATATTTATTAGTTGACATTCTACCGTAAGGAAGAGCTCCCCGTATTCATTAATCCATATATATTAGCATGGACTTGTTGATTCCTTTTGATTCAGTAGGTTGTATTCATTGATATCATTTTAATGCTTAAATTGTTTCAGATTTGGCCAGTGGGAGCCCCTTCAAAACAGATACTGTGTCCTTTTAATATGTCTTCATTATTCCTTGAGGATTTTCTTAATTTCCAGCACAAGATGTTTCAGCCCCTTCTTGTGCTTTTCCTGCTCTGGGAGCCTTGGTTCCTTTTATTGGAGGGTGGTATTTGGAAACCAAAATCTAGGCCTTTAGGGAGCTCACTGCTACTGGGGAGTTGTTGCTTCCAGGCCCTCTCAGTGCATAGAGATAAAAAATAAATGTCTGCAAATGTACACATACACCTAAACGTCTGTAACTATTTTTATCTCTCTACATATAAAGTTAAAAGCCACGAGTCCACGTTGACCTCCAGTTCCAATCCACCATTTCAGTGTCCCTTCTAACCTTTCCCCTTCCTACGACTGTGAGAAAACTGGCTTCCATTATCCTCAATATATTTTTGCTCAATTTAAAAATTTTACTCAGTGTAACCAATCTCCCATCGTAACAGCCACCACCCCTTCTGCATAACCCCCATCACCCCCTTCCTCCACCACTGGACTTGCCAACCCCTCCACGTGACCGTCCCCTCACCGTCTCTCTTCCTTGGCACACTAATGCCTTCATGCTGTCCTCTCCCCTACTGTTCCCATTCTTCAGCCACGAGGCACCCCAGTGCCCCCCTCCATATACACAGCCCCCTGCACTCCATCTCTTTGGCCTCTGGACATGCTGACCCTCCGCGTCCATGTTCCCTCTTCCCACACTGACTCCCAGGGGAGGAAAAGGAAGGGAAGGAAAGCTTCATTTCTCTTTTTTGCTTCCAATTTTGAGGTCTGTTTCCATATCTTTGTGCCAAAACTTTAATAGGATTTTTACTCTCCTATTATTGCTGATAAGTTACCTTGTAGGCCTATAATTAGCATGTGCATTGACTACCCCAAATGCTGCCATCAGGAGGCCCAATGTGCCAAGGGAGTAAGTATTTTTTTTTTTAAGATTTTATTATTTATTTATTTGAGAGAGAGCACATGAGAGGGGTTAGGGTCAGAGGGAGAAGCAGACTCCCTGCCGAGCAGGGAGCCCGATGCGGGACTCCATCCCGGGACTCCAGGATCATGACCTGAGCCGAAGGCAGTCGCTTAACGAACTGAGCCACCCAGGCGCCCGGGAATAAGTATTAAAGGACTATTTAAGTGTGCAGTTTGAGTTGAGTTGCATGAAAAGGTTTTAGGAGACCGACGTTAAACATCACTATAACAGTTTCTTAATCAATTGAAAAACATCCTTATTCCCAGTAGTAGTTGTATATTCCAATTGGGTCAAAGTGAAGAGTAAATTACATATTCTATAACTACTTAATAAGCCCTCTGTTCTTACCTGTAACATGTGCTAATGGGAGCTAAATGCTGTCTTTACAAGGAATGTAATTCAACATTCTCCCTGTAAAAATACTAACCTCCTGGTAGATATGCTTAAATATGCTTAACGATCAATATGACTTTATCTTATTGATTATATGCTGATTCTTTCTATGTAATAGAACCCAGTTTTTGAAATACAGGAACAGCAGGAAGAGATAGTGAAACCAAACTCTGATTACAGTGATAACATGTTAATAAAGGTAAAGTTATTTTCATAAAACTGAATTATGAGTAGTGGTGTTCTCTTTCTACCGGAAAATATGAATTTATTTAGAAAATTCAGCTTCTCCTTTTCACCTCTGATTATAACCCTGACTTTAGCTAATTTATCCGTTGCATTATGGGTCTATGGCTGTATGTATCAGTTTAGGGAGAGGAGTTTCCCCGTTGTACCTCCCATACGAGAACCCCAGATTACTTTAATCTCTTGGGACTTGTTAAGGTTTTGCAAGAACCAGGCCCTGTTCATCACTATTCATGAGTTTAGGAGTGATTTATTGTAATTATTGATCATGGAATTTCCTATTTGAAAGTCTTCTTGAAGGAGGCTGTGTGGTGAGGAATGATGAGGAAAATGGCCGAGAGGGATTATGACTCACCCAAGACCACACAGAGAGGTAGCAGAAAAATCGGAAATGGACTTCCAGCCTCCTAATTTCCATCCTATTGCCATTTCCATTAGATCAGGCTGCCATAAGGGAAGGAAGGACAACCAGGCACCTGAGTAGTGAAACAGCTCCCCCCAGTGTCTCTTTCCGTGATACCGCAGAAGGACTTCTGGACATCTGTTCACCCATGGAAGCAAAAGGCTTCTTTTCTGATGATTGCTTTGTAATGAGAATCCATATGAGGCACTCTTTGGTGGCCCTTCCATTCACATGTAGAAGCCCTGGTACAGAAATCAGCACAGTTTAAATGGGCTGACAGATATGCAGATGGATAGCTGGAATTTGCCCAAGGGAATAGAAAAAAATTCAAACCTGAAAATATTTTTTGATGGTTTATGATAATAGATCTTATGCATCTAAAAAAGGTATAAAGAATTCTATAATGAGCAGTTAGATTCCCATCCCAGAGATTAAAAAAATAAATCAATTCTGTTGAAGACCAATGTAGCCCTCCCTGATCATATTCCTCTTCCCTGCTTTCCCCCAAGGTAACCACTATCCTGAATTTACTACTTTTCATTCTTTATTTTTTAATTTTTTTAATTTTTTATTTTTTTAAGATTTTATTTATTTATTTGAGAGAGAGAGACTGAGAGAGAGAGCACATGAGAGGGGGGAGGGTCAGAGGGAGAAGCAGACTCCCTGCCAAGCAGGGAGCCCGATGCGGGACTCGATCCCGGGACTCCAGGATCATGACCTGAGCCGAAGGCAGTCGCTTAACCAACTGAGCCACCCAGGCGCCCACTACTTTTCATTCTTTTCCTTTCTTTATAGTATCCACAACTTTAGTTTCTCCTGATTTTAGATTTTATTTAAATGACATCATCATGGGGCGCCTGGGTGGCTCAGTTGATCAGACATCCCACTCCTGATTTAGGCTCAGGTCATGATCTCAGGGTCATGAGATCGAGCCCCGCGTCAGGCTCCACACTGGGCGTGGAACCTGCTTGGGATTCTCTCTCTCTCTCCCTCTGCCCCGCGCCACCGCCCCTCACTTTCTCTAGCTCTCTCAGTAAATAAATAAATAAATAAATAAATAACATCATCATGTAAGTATTCTTCTATAACTTCCCATTATCATTCAGCATTATGCCATGGGCTTCTTCCAATATCTGTAGTCCTGGTTCATTCATTTGCACTGCTGTATAGTTATTGTAAAAATATATTGATCCAGGGGCGCCTTGGTGGCTCACTTGGTTAAGCGACTGCCTTCAGCTCAGGTCATGATCCCAGAGTCCTGGGATCAAGTCCCACATCAGGCTCCCCCTGCTCTGTGGGGAGCGTGCTTCTCCCTCTGCCTCTGCCTGCCACTCCCCCTGCTTGTGCTCTCTCTCTCTCTCTGTCAAATAAATAAATAAAATCTTTAAAAATATATATATATATTGATCCATTCCTTATTTATTGGACATTTGGATTGTTTCCAAGTTTTTCTATTATAAGCAATGCTGCTACAAACATTGTGATGTGTGAACCATTGTATACATGGGCAAGAATTTTTTTCTGATTGAATGAATACACCTAGGAGTGGAATTGTTAGATAGCCAAGGACACAGACCTCTTCAACTTTAGAGATCATGTTAAATCACCCTACAAAGTGACTGCACCATCTTACATTCCTACTAGCAATATATGGAGAGCTCTGTCATTCTCAATCTTCTTCAAAATTTAGTATCGCCACACTTAATGTTTATCAAAGTAATGGGTATAAGATTGTATTTCATTACAATAATAATTTGCTTATTATTGCTTATAAGGTTGAGCATCTTCTTACATGTTTTTGGTCATTTGTGTTTTCTCATCTATGAAGTGCCAGTTCATGTCTTTTGCTCATTTTTCTATTAGGTTATCTTTTTCTTGTTAATTTACAGGATCTCTTTATATATTTTGGATACTAATCCTTTGTCAGTCATAAGTGTAGCACATATCTTCTAGTAGTCTGGGCTTATCTATTTTTTGTTTACAGGAGTTTTGGGTTCACTGCAAATTTGAGAGGAAGGTGCAGAGATTTCTTATCTACTCCCTGCCCCCACACATGCATAGCCTCCTCCATTACCATCCCCCACCTGGGCCTTGTCTTTCACTCTTTCCTCAGTGCCTTTAAAAAAAAGTAATGAAAAAAATAATTTCAAGCTTACAGAAAGTTTCTAACAAATAATTCTTCTGTGGCCTTCACCCAGATTTACCAATTTTTAACATTTTGCCATATTTGTTTTATAATTTTATCTATTCTTTTCTTGGACTAAATTGTAAACATCATGATCATTTTACTCCCTCCCCAAAACTTCAGTATGTATTTCCTTAGACTGAAGACATAAGGATATTCACACTACAGTGACAAAAATCAGAAATTCTTCTTTTTTTAAAAGATTTTATTTATTTATTCAAAAGAGAGAGCATGAGCGAAAGAGCACAAGCAGGGGGAGTGGCAGAGGGAGCAGCAGAGAGAGAGAGAGAGAGAGAGAAGCAGACTCCCTACTGAGCAGGGAGCCCAGGACTCTGGGATCATGACCTGAGCCGAAGGCAGATGCTTAACCGACTAAGCCACCAGGCACCCCAGAAATTTTTCGACTAGGATTAAATTCACATAAAATTTACTATTTTATTTTATTTTTTAAGATGTTATTTATTTGACAGAGAGAGACACAGCGAGAGAGGGAACACAAGCAGGAGGAGTGGGAGAGGGAGAAGCAGGCTCCCGCTGAGTGGAGAGCCCAATGCGGGGCTTGATCCCAGGACCCCAGGATCATGACCTGAGCCGAAGGCAGACGCTTAACGACTGAGCCACCTGGGCACCCCTAAAATTTACTAAAGTGCACAAATCACTGGCATTTGGGGCATTCATAATGCTGTGACACCATCACCTCTATCTAGTTTCAAAACATTTTCATTACCTCAAAATAAAACTCAGTACTCATTAAGCAGATCCTCCCCAACCCCTTCTTGGCAACTACTAATCTGCTTTCTGTTTCAATGGATTTACTTCTTCTAGCTATTTCATATAAGCGGAATATTCAGTATGTGCTATTTTGTGACTGGCTCCTTTCACCCAGCTGATGGTTTGTAAGGTTCATCCACATTATAGCATGTATTTGCATCAGGGCTTGAGTGAATAGTGTTCCATTATATGAATAGACCACAGTTTGTTTATTCATTCATCTGTTGATGGACATTTAGCTTGTTTATACCTCTTGCATATTGGGAAAAGTGATACTGTAAAAATTCAAGGACAAGTATTTGAATACCTGTTTACAATTCTTTCAGATATACACCTAGGAGTGGAATTATTGGGTCATGTGGTATTTCTGTATTCAACATTTTTAGTAATAGCCAAACCATTTTCCACAATAGCTGCAGCATGTTACATTCACACTAATGTCTGAGGGATCCAGTATCACCATATCCTTGACAACACTTGTCCTTCTATGCCAACTTGTTTTTAGTAGCCATCCTGGAAGATGTGAAATGGTATCTCAGTGTGTTTTGATTTGCATTTTGATGACTAATGACTAATGATGTTGAGCATTCTTTTCATGTGCTATTGGCCATTCATGTATCTTCTTTGGCGAAATGTCTAGTCCAGCCCTTTGTCCATTTTTTAACTAGGTTGCTTGTCTTTTTATTGTTGAGTTGTAAGAGTTCTATATATTCTGAAAGCCAGAGTGTTACCAGATGAAAGATATGCAAATATTTTTTCTCATTCTGTGGGTTGCCTTTTTACTTTCTTGGTGATGTCTCTTGATGCACAAAGGTCTTCAGAAGTTTGATTATGATTTGTATTTGGCATAGATTTCTTTGCATCTGTCCTGTTTGGAATTCAGTCAGCTTCCTGAATCTGTACATTTATGTCTTTGGCCAAATTTGGGACATTTTCAGCCATTATTTTTTCAAATATCTTTTTCAGCCTGACCTCATTCTCTTCTCCTTTAGGGACTCTGATGACAGAAATGTTAGATCTTCTATTGTAATCCCCCAAGACTCTGTTTATCTGTTTTTTGTGCTTTTTTTTTTTTTCTCTTGTTTTCTCTCTGGGTTTTGTTGTGGGTGATTTGTACAGTTCTATCTTCATGTAGATTGATTCTTTCCTCTGTGTTCCCCATTCCTCTGTCAAGCCCATTTAGTGAGTTTTTAATTTTGGTGATTGCATTTTTTTCCACTTCTAAATTTACACGGGGCTCTTCTGTATATATTCTACTTCTCTGCAAGGAGTTGATTTTTTTTTTCATTTGTTACAAACCTTTCATATTGCTCCTGGAAGCATTTTATGATGGCTGCTTTAAAATCCTGGTCAGATAATTCCAACATTTGTGTCATCTCCATTTGTTGATGTTTATGAGACTCTGGATTTCAGTTAAATCTTTTGTTTTAGCAGGCCTCCTCAGACTCCACACTGGTGGGGATAGAGGGGTGTCAGCTCTTTGCTGTCAGGTAGGGATAGAAGTCCGGGTCCCCCACTGGGCCTCCACAGCCACCCTGGTGTTCATGTGGGGTGCCTTGTTGCTAGGCTGCTGGGGGGGCTCCCACGTGGCCTCCATTGACTCCACCCCTGTGGGAAGAGGGAGGGTTTGACACCTGGGGCTGGTGGTCCAGGCTTCCCCCTTGCACCTTGGGTGGTGGGGACGGGGGTAGGCTCTGTGGCTGGGGTAGGACAGTGACTGTCAAAAAGTCTTCTGTCTTACTTGGCTGCCCCTTTCTCCTTTCCTGTCCTTTGGTTTTTCTGGGGACTTTTTCCATTTGCACCCATTACCGTTTTCAGGTTGCCAGTTTCTCCAGCACTGCCTCTGGGGGTATGGGAGGTAAGAGGAAGACCCAGGGCACTCACCACGCGTCAGTCCTTGGGTGCCAAGGTCCCTAGTCCCTCTGCTTCTCTCCACCTTTCGGTGTCTTCTTACCTTTGCTTTATATATAATGTCCAAGTTTTGGAGCGATACTCAGCAGAAGAAACTGAGAGAAGCATATCTATCCCATCTTGTTCCCAATCTCATTTTTGAAGTCTGTTCTTTTTCTTCTGCTCTGCATTGTTAGCTTTTGTCCTATATCAGATTTCCGTACCTACATGGGTGTTTCAAAATGTACCCAGAATTTGTTTTTATCAGGTATGGTGACAGACACGAGACACTACCACTGAGAGAATTCATGGCAGGCAGGGCCACGTGGGGAAGTATCAGGATCAAGTGGGGGGGTGGCAGTGAGGGGAAGATATGGGCACCGACTTTATTGTGGTTTTTGCAGGAGGAAATTGGTCAGGCAAGGTATGCATTTTAGGATTGGCTAGTTTGAGCAATTTCAGTGGACTCCGGGCTACAAGACTGGTTCCTAGTTGGCCAGGAATGGGGCCAAATTAGAGCAGGGGAAAATATTGGCTTGGGATATGAGAGACAAAGGCGGTAGCTGGGGATATGGGTTTGGGGTTGGTTGACTTGCCTATGAAAGGCTTGCTCATGTGCATTCTCTCTAGGATTAGCAAGACTCGAGATGTCAAAGCATCATAAACCACGGAAAACAAAAGCTGTGATTAATTCAACGGGGTCTCTATTCTGATCAGCTTGTCCAGCATGTGCCGACAGCAGAATGTTTTAATGACCTTAGCAAGCCCACATCCTCCTTGTTGTTTTATTTTTTTTTTAAGATTTTATTTATTTATTTGAGAGAGAGAGAATGAGAGACAGAGAGCACGAGAGGGAAGAGGGCAGAGGGAGAAGCAGACCCCCTGCCGAGCAGGGAGCCCGATGCAGGACTCGATCCCGGGACTCCAGGACCATGACCTGAGCCGAAGGCAGTCGCTTAACCAACTGAGCCACCCAGGCACCCCTCCTTGTTGTTTTAAAATAGTGTCTCTATTTTACTTATCCTTTTGTCCTTCCATATAAATTTTAGAATGAGCGTATTAAGTTCCATGGAAAATTCATATTGAAATTTTGATTGAAATGTTATTGACTTTATGAGTTAATTTGGAAAGAGCTAAAGCTTTACTCTGTTGAGTCTTCCTGCTCATGTTCTTTACATTAATTTAAATTTTCTTTAACGTCCTTCAGTAAGATTTTATAATTTTCTCAGTGTAGGTCATGCTCATCTTTTGTTAGCTTTAGTAGGTAGCTGTGCTAGGTTTTTAAATTTTGTTGCTATTGGGGATAGTATCTTTTAAAAATTATGTTTAAATGGTTTGTTGTTAGTATATAGAAACAAAATTGACTTTTGCATACTGATCTTATAACAATGACCCTCTGCAATTATAATAATTTTTCTGTAGATTTTTTTAGTCCAGTTTGTATACCTTTCATTTTTTTGGTCTTGTTTTGTTTTACTGGACTGACTAAGACCCCCTTTATTGTAGTATTAAGTAAGAGTGATAATAAGAATTCTTTCCTTAGTCCCATCCCTCACACCAGCGGCTCACTCCACATTTTACCATGCCTTTCACCCGAGACCCCTTCCAGCACCCTACGTTGGATAATGATGTTACCTTCCTGGGAAAACTCCGGGCTTCCAAGAAACTGCCATATAAGAACCCAGTTCACCTTGCTCAGCAACAGCAACCCTGGAGTCGGCTCAGCTCAACTCCCACAATCACCTCCATGAGGCAGGATGTTTATTTTTTTGATCCTGAGATACCAAAGGATGACCTGGATTTCCGCTTAGCAGCCTTGTACAACCACCACTCAGGGACATTCAAGAACAAAAGTGAGATACTCAGGAGACCACCCAGGATACCCATGGAATCATCAAGACCCAATTCCCTGGAGAACTTTTACCCCCTCCTCCGCCACCTTCCATCACTTCCCGAGCTAACATCAGACACTGGATCAACCCTAAGAAGGAGTCTATCCACAGTATCCAGGGATCCATAGTGTCCCCTCACACTGCAGCCACCAATGGAGGCTACTCCCGAAAGAATGATGGTGGCTTCTCTACCTAATGTTGACAGGTCCCTGGACTAAATTAATCATAATGGAACATCCTGCTGCCCACCTCCATTAAATAGAATTGTGCTGGATGAAAAAAAAAAAAAAAGAATTCTTTCCTTGGGGGCGCCTGGGTGGCTCAGTTAAGTGTCTGCCTTCGGCTCAGGTCATGATCCTGGAGTTCCAGGATCGAGCCCCACGGCTGGCTCCCTGCTCCCTGCCCTGGGGAGTCTGCTTCTCCCTTGCCCCCTGCTCCTACTCTCTCCGTCTCTCTCACTCTCTCAAATAAAGAAAGAAAGAAAGAAAGAAAGAAAGAAAGAAAGAAAGAAAGAAAGAAAGAAAGAAAGAAAGAAAGAAAGAAAGAAAGAAAGAATTCTTTCCTTGGTTCTGATTCTAAAGGAAATGCATTTAGCATTTTGCCTTTGAGTATGGTTTTTGGTGTAGGTATTGGAAGACACTTTTTGTCAAGTTAAAGAAGTTCCCGTTCTATTCCTGGTTTGCTAGAAGATTCCCTTAAAAAAAAAGAAACAAGAATGGTGATGATCATAAGGTTTTCAATCTTTCTTTTGTTAATGTGGTACAGATTACTTTAGAAGGCATTTAATAAATTCAAAATCATGACTTAGGTTAACAGAGCACAATGTTGAAAATGAGAGCTTTATTAAATCAAGGCTGAGGTAAAAACAATGAAGAGTCTGAAATTACTGTAGGATCTTTTATTAACGGAATCATTTTTAGTCAATAAAGGGATTTGAGGTTAATTCAATTTTAAAGAGCTCTAAATCAAAAGGTTTTTTCCTGCCTGGGAGCAGGTTCACAATTACCAGTTTGCTAAGCCATTGGTAAAAATGTCTGCTTCTATAATATAAGCTGTTTTTGAAAAACTGCGTCCACGAAGCAGAGTGACTGGAAAGTGTAACGCATTGCAGTTAGGAGAGGATTTCGTCCACACCGCCAAGAACAGCACTGCCTCCTGACTCTTCAGAGGCCAGCAGTAAGAAGTCCTGGGAGAGGGGCACCTGGGGGGCTCAGTCGGTTGAGCAGCTGCCTTTGGCTCAGGTCGTGGTCCCGGGGTCCCGGGATGGAGTCCTGCATCGGGCTCCCTGTTCAGCGGGGAGTCTTCTTGTCCCTCTCCCTGTGTCTGCTTCTCTCTCTGCTTGTGCTCTCTCTGTCTCTAACAATGAATAAATAAAATTTAAAAAAAGAAGAAGAGAAGTCCTGGGAGAGTAAGAGAAAGGAACGGGGAGGAAACTGGCACAGCCCACGACACGCCTCTCTGATTGCCTGTAACTGCAGGGGTCAGGCTATGACAACTCTGGCTAGGTTTGGGTCTACCTTGTCAAATATACATCTCGTGGAAATGCAAACACACTCGTATTTCCTCATGCCCCAAAATGAATGGCTTTAGTCAAAGGAAATTGATCGTTGTCAAAAACCAAATACGTTTTTTGATGAGTAAGGATTGAATGGGAAAACAAAATGATTCTTGTTCGTCTGGTTCTGGATATTAGCCCAGAGTTTTGTACTTCCCTATAATACAGGAGAACATAATATCTCATACACGCTCCACTTTCGGATGCCACAGATATACTAAGTGGCCCAGAATTAGCACAAAATTAGCCTACCTAGAAAAATCTTCTTGAAAAACAAAACAAAACAATTCATCGAAAATATTTAAGAAGAGATCAGATGGTTACAAGTGTCACTGACACGGGAAATGAATTAATGATTTGATCATTTATCAATTAGTGAAAACAGTTTTTAGAAACATGTTTTTGCTCCATTTTTTATGATGAGTTTCCCCGGTAGAAATATTATAAAACAAGAACAACAGGGCACTGGAGACAGAATACGGGGGTTTCAGTCATGGTTGTGCCTTTTCCTAATTGTGTAACCCGGGCAAAAAGTTTCACTCCCATAAACCTCTCTTTTCTCATCTATAAAATGGTCACTACAGAGTTGTGAGAAAGATTACGTGGCTCGGGGCATGTTGAATGCCCAAGACAACAGATGCTCAGAACACAGTATTTCTAATTCTCTTCTAGTAAAGCCTCATTATCCACCCTCTGCAGGACAGCAGGGTGGTCGTCAGCAGGGGCTCTGAGACTACACCACCTGAGTTGACTCCTGGCTCCACCATCTCACCAGCTGTGTGACCAAGGGCACTTGACTTAAACTCTCCACGCCTCAGTTTTGTCATCTGTGAAATGGGCACCATAAAAGCACTTTCCTCATAGGGTGGTATTGAGAATTAAGTGGGTTTATTTATGTAAGATGCTTAGAGTGGTGCTTGGCACACAGGAAATAACTAAGTGTCAGCTAGGATTATATTAAGACACTCATTGTTTATTGCATTGCCATATCTCAGAATTATTATTATATTTGTAACTACAGCTGTGATCAATGATATGTGGATGGGTGTCATTTTCTGACTTGAATGCCAGGGGCGGTAGTGAAGAGGGTGGGGAAGCAGAGGCGGCCCCACATCCCCTTCATGGTCAGCTGTGAATGCTTTGGAAATAGCCAGCTTTTTTTTTTTTTTGCAGATTCTAGCTCTGGGCATAGGGAGAAAGGAGCATTACACTCCCCCATGGGTGCGATTTCACCCTCACTAAGCCATTGCTTTAATGAACACCAATATTTTTTCGTTCCATTGTAAATGGTGTTCATAGTGAAACCGTATTTTAACAACATTAAAAGAATTTTTTTAAATGAAAAATGAATGAACTCTAAACATGCCACCTGACACAAAAACTGTTTCATTGTTTCTCTTTCCCTCTAGTTGTTGTTTATGTGCATGTGCTGGATGAGTTTAGCCAGTTGCCATCACTGTGTGTGTACTCTGTTTACTGTGATCAATAATCCTTTCCCCTGACTTTATAATTATTATTATTATTGATGGCTGCACAGTCAGGTTGATAGGCCGTAATTGCTCCGTTTTTGAAAATCACAATGTCCACCTTTTACATGCTGTAGGAGAACTCGACATGTGAATGATAGTAAAGGACAGCAATGATAAAAGGAAAGGCAATCAAAGACCTAACCCTGCTGTGGCAGGGGAGAAGAGAAGGGAGGGAGTATTGGATGGCCTAAGAGCTGTGAAATCCTGTAATTTGATTTTGCAAAAAGACTTCCATACCCAGTGTTTTATTTAACAGACCTATTTTTACATGTAAGAGAATTAAAAAGAAGTTGCATGTGATGGGTACGTGGAGGTTCATTATACTGTTGTCTACTTCTGTGTCTGCTTGAAGCTTTCTGTAATTAAAAAGGTTGGGAAAAAAAGGATGTGCCTATAAACGATTTTCCTACACCCTTGGAAATAGTTTGACGTGTCTCTCGGTGAGCAAACACTAGCCCACGTGGCTCCTTGGTGAGAATTTTCAAAGTCCCTTTTCCTCAAGGGTCCCCCTCTTCCAGGAAATCATAGAGGTATGTACGTGTGCTCTGTCTGCAGTGAGCTGCTTCCTTGGGTGCGGCACCCTGTGCTAGGCACGGGTTCCCACCATCGGCAGAGGCCTGGCTTGGGTACCACTAAACCACTGTTAAGAACAACTTCTTTAAGAAGCTGAGGTAGGGAGTGGAGGCGAGGGTGGAGGCCGTAGCTGCTTGGGCATCCGTGGCCAGTACCGGGAAAGGGGTGACCAGCCGTAAATGATGGTACACCGGGCCCTGCCCTCCCCAGCCCACCTTGGGCTGAGACCATCGGTCCTGCAGACACAACACGCCTGGCCTGGACATTGCAGACATTTGAGGATGAGGAGGCCTGCATCATAACCATGAGTGGACAGTCAAGGAAAACCAGGCCCGTGAGGAAAAACAGCAATGCGCAATGAATAATAATTACCAGAATCATAATCATTATTGCTAACGTTCATTGAAGGCTGACTATGTGCCAGAAGGTGTTTTCATGATTTTGTGTATGTTATTTTTTTTCTTTTTCTTTTTTTTTCTTTTTAGACTTTATTTATTTATTTCAGAGAGAGAGAGAGAGAGAGCACGCAAACATGAGCAGGGGGACGGGTAGAGGGAGAAGCAAGCTTCCCACTGAGCAAGGAGCTCAATGCGGGGCTCGATCCCAGGACCCCGGGATCATGACCTGAGCTGAAGTCCTGACTTCTATCCCTCTTACAGGACAACAGTTTCATTTTCTGAAATTACTTTCCAGTTTTGGTCCATGGCCAACTTGCTTTTTTATTTTATTTTTTTTTATTTATTTAATTTTTAAAAAGATTTATTTATTTTTTGAGAGAGGGAGCATGCATATGGGAGCGTGCAAGTCGGGGGGTGGTTGCTGAGGCAGAGGGAGAGAGGATCTCAAGCAAATTCCCCACTGAGCACGGAGCCCCACGCAGAGCTCAATCTCATGACCCTGAGACCATGACCTGAGCCAAAACCAAGAGTCGGTCGCTTAACTGACTGAGCCACCCAGGCACCCCCCCAACTTGTTTTTTTGTTATTCTTTATATACAAATGACACCTGCTCATAGAGAAAGCTCCAAGCAATAAAGTACAAAAGCAAAATAAAGAGTTGATATTTAAGACCAGAATGCTACTTGCATCATGTGACCCTATTTACCAGTGTGTCTATTGTTAATGTGTGAGTCACTAAAGTAAAATATTACTCCATGGCACTTGAATGTTTTTGCTAATTATTGAGTAAAGGCAAATAAAGTTCATGTTACAAGGTGGCTAAATACCTGACATACCAAAAACATTTATCAGTACTCAGATTATATGGCTTTTTCTAGAATAAAAAAATAAAGTCCTTTGTACAAGACATTGGAAACAATAAATTCTTCTTGATATTTTCTTTCTGTTCATTAGAGACCCGAGACTACCATCACTAAACCAAAAGCCCTAGATATCTACTGCCTGGCTTATAAGACTTCTGAGGGAATAAGGTAATGCTTTGCTTAGTGTATGAGAGGATATTGTTGTCTTATATAACTCCTGGGGAAAAATTTGTTATTCAGATTTCTGTGAAAGGTTTGAGGCTGAAAAGAATCTGTTGAGAAAGAAGAAAGGTTCATAGTATCTCATCATTTTTTAAAAAGTTTTCATTTATTTGTCAGAGAGGGGGGGAGAGAGAGAGAGAACATAAGCAGGGGGAGCGGCAGGCAGAGGGAGAAGCAGGCTCCCCGCTGAGCAAGGACCCCCCCCCATGCAGGGCTCGATCCCAGGACCCCGAGATCATGACCTGAGCTGAAGGCAGACACTTAACCGACTGAGCCACCCAGGCATCCCATATCTCATCATTTCAAAGCTGAAAGGACTTTGTATACTGTCTAGTTCACCACTTATATTTGGAGATAAAGAAACAGGTCAGAGAGGCAGAGGAGGATGCCAAAAGTCACAGTGAACTGAGACCAGAAGTCACGTGTCTTGATTTGTAGTCTTTGGAGACGTTTATTCCTATTTGTGTCTTGGAAAATAGGGAGAAAGGGGGGAGAAAAGGAGCAGGTAGCTGAAATAAGAGCTTAGGACAGGCCATATTATTTGTTGTTCAGAAAGTAAAGTCTTCTGGAAAGTTCCAGAACTTCTGAATAAAGTGAGGCAGATTTCCAGGATTAGACAAGTGGGTACATAAAACTCTAAGAGATTTCAGAACGTACCATCTTGTCCTTTTAAACCAACATTAGCAGATTTCAAAAGCGCTTCCCATCCCACCCCTGAGGGGTAGTCCTTATTCACACCTGTGAAGAGAGACAGGAGAGAGCATGGGAACTGGCGTCCCCCATCTACCTGTACCCATTTCCAGTGGGGATTGGAGGATCTGCGGGTCCCTGCGGCAGGCCTTGGGCCAGCATTGAAAGATGTTATGCAAGCAGGTGGTAATACTAATGCTTTGGGGGATTTTAGGGATCTCACATCCCTGTGATACCTTGTTGATCTCACTTGTTGAAATCAGCATAGGTTTTAAACAAGTAGAGGGCTGCTCACTAAATTTTAGCCCCACCACGGTTGCTCCCGTGGGGCTCAAGGGCCACATACTTTAAGGGGGTGCTCAAGTCATAGCTGTCCACAACCCTAAGAGCCACTAATGTTTTCACAGGTTACCTTCAAGAGCATCAGACACCCGATTCAAAGGATGGAGTAGCACCCGAGAGACAGACTACTGGCCCGTGAACAGGAGTTTTGAGTGCGGGAACCTAGAAATTCTTCCAGTGGGCTTGAAGCTTGCTATGTTTGGCATCTTTATCATTGTGATCTTTGTCTACGTAACAGTGGAAAGGAAGCCGTTCTTTGGCTAAGTGCTTTAGGAAGTAATGAGAGAGCCCCTGAGTGCTACTCTAAGCCCTCCAGGTGCAGGAAAGAACAGAAAGACTGTTCCGAAGGGGGATGCCCAGCCCCATAGCCACGTCGCTATCCACTATGCTGCTCTCACAAATCCGTACCCAGCTCATAATTTCAAAGCCGATGGGGCCTTACGTGCTGTCTAGTTCACCACTCAAGTTTCAAGATAAGGAAATAGGCCAGGGAGGTAGAGGGCAATGAACAAAAGTCACAATGACCTGAAACCAGCATCCACGGTGGCAGGAACGAGGGAGAGAACGAGGCACTCTTGTCGAAGAGCTTGAGGATAGGGAATTCCCTGAGTCATGCTGGCCATCATTAAAAACGCTGCCACATTTGAGTATACTTCTGAAAAGAAAACCATGCCTGGTGTTTTTTCTTTTGAACTACGGTACTAAGCCCATAGGTCCCACTTGATTCACTCTTCCAATGGTATAGTAACTATGCGAAAGGCCACAACACAACAGGTAAATAACAAAAAAGGCATGTGTCTGGTTCGGCAAACACAGAGCCATATCCAGCATCACCAGTCGTGAAAGGAAAGCAATTTAGAACAAGACAGCATTTTTGCCAGTGAAACTAGCAAGGTTTGAAGAAATTAATGCCCGATGAGGGAATGTTGGCATTGTGGCCTCCGGGAGCAGGCAGAGCTGGGGAGGCGCCTGGCTCCCCTACTTATTGGTTCTGTGACCTTGGGTGAGTTCCTTGTTCTCTGTGCTTCAGTTTCAACTTCTAAAAGTAGGGATAGAATAGACCTCTTAGGGGATGAAGAATTTGAAGAAATAATCCATACAAAGTACTTAGTGTGGTCCACTCCTGATGGGTAGTAAGCCTTCAAGAAATGCTCAAGCAGGGGCGCCTGGGTGGCTCAGTCGTTGGGCGTCTGCCTTCGGCTCGGGTCATGATCCCAGGGTCCTGGGATCGAGCCCCACGTCGGGCTCCCTGCTCGGCCGAAAGCCTGCTTCTCCCTCTCCCACTCCCCTGCTTGTGTTCCCTCTCTTGCTGTGTCTCTCTCTGTCAAATAAATAAATAAAATCTTTAAAAAAAAAAGAAAAAAAAAAAAAAGAAATGCTCAAGCAATGTTACACTTCGGCACAATATTTCTCCTTCCTGGAGGGACTAATTCTAGATACGGAGAAGTCTTCCCGTCCCTCTCTTTTTAAAGTTTTTACTTAAATTCCAGTTAGTTAACATACAGTGTAATATTAGTTTCAGGTGTACAATATAGTGATTCAACACTTCCATACAAGACCCTCTGCTCATCACAACAAGTGCATTCCTTAATCCTCATCACCTGCTCAACCCATCCCCCCACCCACCTCCCCTCTGGTAACCAGCAGTTTGTTCTCTATAGTTAAGAAGGAGAAGTCTTTTTTTTTTTAAGTAAACTCTACATGCAACATGGGGCCCGAACTCACGACCCCGAACTCACGAGTCACTCGCTCTATTGACTGAGCCAGCCAGGTGCCCCAAGAGGAGTCTTAAGTATCAATTAGTTGACTGTAGCAATTTTTATGATAACCAAAATGTAGAACCATCCCAAATATCCAACAATAGGGGAAAAGTTTGATAAATGGACGTATAGCCTCTTGATAGATTATACAACAATTAAAAATACTAGCAATGAATTTATCATAACAGAAAATGCTTATTTATAAAAATTTAATAACAGTTTTATTGAGAGATAATTTACAAGTCATCCAATTCACCTAAAGTGTACAATTTTATGATCTTTAGTATATTCATAGAGTTGTACAGTCATCACCACTATCAACTTTAGAATAGTTTCATCACCCCTAATATGCTGCTTTTTTTTTTTTAAGAAAACTTTACACCCATCGTGGGGCTCAAACTCATGACCCCAAGATCGAGAGTTGCACATCTACTGACTGAGCCGGCCAGCTTCCCCACCCCTAATTTACTTTAATGTTTTTTTTATTTTTTATTTTTTTAACTTACTTTTTTTTTAATGGTACACAAAAGACACGGATTTGTTATTACTGTGTTATCCCAACTGTACACACAACACCAGAAGAAAATACACAAAAATGTTATCAGTACTTCAATGATGGGATTCTCTAATTTTCTTTTCCTATTCCTACTTTTCCACATTTTTAAAGATTTCGTAAGCAGGGTGTATTAATTTGCTAATGAGAGAGAATAAATTTTAATATTTAAAAATGGTAATACTGTATTACAGTTCAACTGTAAGGAACATAACACTCTGGTAAGGGGACTTAGATAAGAATTTATTTTTAATCTCATAAGAAATTTGGAGCTTAAGACATACAACATTGGTAAAAATAACCAAACATATGATTCTGATTCAACTAAATCAACTGTAGAAAAAATTATGATCAAAAAAATCTGAAACTGACTAGCTATTCAGTGACATTAAGAGAGGTTGGGGACCACCTGGCTGGCTCAGACTCTCAGGATCGTGAGTTCGAGCCCCCAACTGGGTGTAGAGATTACTTAAAAAGAGAGAGACAGATGTTAGATCTTATTGAGCAGCAGCAGCTATTCTGTGACCATGAGGTAAAAAGCATATGAGAAAGGCTGAGAGAATCACAAAGACATTGGCCTGCTATCTTTTTTTTTTTTAAAAGATTTTATTTATTTGACAGAGAGAGACACAGCTAGAGAGGGAACACAAGCAGGGGGAGTGGGAGAGGGAGAGGGAGAAGCAGGCTTCCCGCAGAGCAGGGAGCCCGATGCGGGGCTCAATCCCAGGACCCTGGGATCATGACCTGAGCCGAAGGCAGACGCTTAAGGACTGAGCCACCCAGGCGCCCCTGGCCTGCTATCTTTGAACTGCTGAAATTAGTTCTGCAGCTTAGGCCAGTGCATTAGCATTTAAGGCAGAACACAAGGGCTAACCACATCCATATCCGTAAGAACAGTAAGGGAAGGGGGCGCCTTGGTTGAGCGTCTGCCTTCAGCTCGGGTCACAATCCCAGAGTCCTGGGATCAAGCCCCACATCGGGCTCCCTGGCTCATTAGAGAGCCTGCTTCTCCCTCTCCCTCTGCTGCTCCCCCTGCTTGTGCTTTCTCTCCCTCCCTCCCCCCCTTTCTCTCTGTCAAAATAAATAAATAAAATCTTTAAAAAAAAGAACAGTAAGGGAGGCTGGGAGAGTGAGCATTTGAGCTTTAGCAGCCTCTGTATGAGGCAGACAGGGCAGAAGAGGATTGGGTATAAGAATAGGAGGAAGCAACCTACAGTGATGGTCACATGTTCTTAAAAAAGGACACTTCTGTTCTTAATATAATTAAGCATTAAAAAACCCAAATGTCTCCTAGAAAGGCTGCTTCAGTGCTTTCCACTTTTGCCAATAAATTTTTGTAAATTAGAATCCTGGAATCAGTTAAAGAGACTGCACAAAGCACCTGGTTATTGCCTTACCACTCAGGGCGTGAGTCCCCGACCAGCGGCGTTAGCATCTCAGGACCTACCCTCACCTACTAAGCTGGAACCTGCATTTTCACAGGATCCCAGGATTCCCACACATATTAAGGTTTAAAAAGTACTGCTGTGGTCCATCACCATCAGCTGCTTATGTAGGAAGGGTCCTAGCTCAAGCCTCAGCCAGGCTGACCCTAAGAGTTAGGCCAGAGGACCAGGGGGGTAGGTCCATCCGGAATCTATGCACTCTGGGGACTGGTTCCGTCTTTGGGAAAAAATTTGTCTAAAAGGAAGAGACTCGGGCATACAGAACGGGAGAGAAGACATCCATCGGGAGAGCAGCCGTGGGGCACCTCCATGGGCCGCCCAGGGAGAAAAGGAGTGGCCACGGTTGCCCAGGGCAAATAGGGTGGGGAATGAAAGGAAATCGTTAAAACCCCCCAAAATGCACTTGCCCTGTTTTCTGAATATTGATGATGTGACCAAGTATTTCTTGACCCTCTCTTCAAGACTCACCTTCCCCTGGTCATGTGGGGAAAGTGCGTATGGGGAGTGGGACTGACTGTCCTCCCAAGACAGCATCCTCCATAGGAAACTGGCCGCCACCAAGCTGACCTCAGCAGAGGGCTGGAGCAGAAGGCCGCTTCCACCACTGCCCGGTGCCCAAATTCTTCACAGCACTACAACTTGAGCTATATAACAGGCTTTTCTGAAATTTCAGACATAACGAGGAAGCTAAAATGTGGGCAGGAGAGACCTGAGCCTACATGGGTGCTCTTCCCAACAGGGTCATCTACCTGCCCCCCACCCCACCTCCAGCTCCACATGGATCCAGCAGAAGCCACGACACTGAGATTTTCTTACCTTGGGCCACATCAAATTCCCAGGCAGGGCTCCCTCTCCCCCTAGTCTCAGTAGTAGAAAGGGAATCTGTATAGAGATTTATTCTCCTCTTGTCAAGAGCAAACTCCCAGCCATCAGGATGTTGTATTTTTCCAGTCCTAACTACTCGTCTGCCTTCCCCTACAAATCCTGGAGCTGCTTGGGCTGGGGACTGTATCTTAATCATCTCTGGATCTCTTCTCCAAGTGCCGGCTTCACTCTATGCAGAACGAGCCCACTTCCTTTTTAAGCCTTTTCCAACCCAAATAGACATGTGAAACCACAAAACCAATACCCCAGATTTGGCCTCCTTTTCATCCCTGTGAGAAGTTCCTAAAATGAGCAAGCCGCTGCTGCCGAAAGGCATTCCTGATCAACCTCATTATGCAGTGTTTACCCCTGTAACAGGCTGTCATTCCCAGAGCAGCAGAGCGCTCATTCCTGTAAATGTCACTACTTACCTCCAGGGAAGACCTGCCGCCCAGACAGGGGGCTCTATCTCCCCTGATTGCCAAACAGTTCAGCGCTGGAGTGCTGGCTGGCAAAGCCGAATTCAGCTAATTGCATGTCACAGAGGGGCGCTGGGTTTCATGGGCTTGTGTTCTGCACAGAGGGCGAGGAGGCCCATCCTATCACATGTGTGCTGTTAAAATCTCTACCCAGCCAACATCCAGGCTGGCAGATGGAAGAAATTCTTAAAAGTTCTATTTCTGATTTGCAACATTCAAAGAAACACTGTGCTACCACCTCTTAAAAATAATTGGTTAGGTACCAAGTTATTTTCATTGCCATAGTCATAAATAAAGAAGTGCTAGACCACATTATTCATATCTATAGTAGCTGATGATAATTCTTCATGCAAGGAAAAAAGATTATTGACATTAGGGAGGTTGCCTTTTCTTGCCTTTTTTTCCCCCCCTCTTTCCTTCTCTCCCCAAGCCCCACCCCCACCCCAGCCAAGAAAAGTCTTGTTGATTAGAGTAATGTGAAGGGGCTGATGTTTGGAGTAAAATTAAACTTCACTCTTTCCTGAAGCAAGAAATTATCTCAAGATTAAAATGAGAAAGTGCCTAACCACCTTAACATGTGCTCTGGGAGGAAGACTCCCCGTAGAAACCTGTGTGGCAGAAAATGAGACAGAAGCCAGTTAGTTTGTGTGAAGCCCCCTCATTTTTAACAAGCTTGCTCAAGAAGGAATGAACCTGTTAAGAGGGTACGGAATGTCAGTGCCGCCGTCAGCCAGGGCTCCCATGCCCACCTGGGTAGGCAGCCTGCCCCTGCATCCTTCTGGTGCGTTCTGGCAAAGCAGGTGAGTGCAGAGGAGGGGGGCAGATTGGCCAGGTGCCACGGAGGTGCAGCAGGGAGCCGGGAGGACATATGCATGCTCATCAGCATGGTTACCACGAGCTCCCTCTCAGCCTTAGAAGACCACATTCGCTGTTAAATAATTGCTCCTGCGAATGTTCTCTTGTGTGTTGGGGTGGGGGTGGAGGGATGTAACCTCTTGAATCAATCTCCAGAGAGCCAGAAGAAGGTTATTCTAGAAACACTCAGACATGAATGAGGGTGGCTCTCCTCATTTCCTGGCAATAAGAATGGTGTGACAGCTACAATTTCCTAGAGAGCCATTGTTAAAATCCTCTTTGGAGTTCAAGGATTCACTAAAAGTATGTGGAGGGGACAGGATGAGTTTGCCTTTTTTTTTTTTTTTTTGGTTGCAACTATGTTTTGGCCTTTAGGAGGGGAATAGGTTATTAACGTCCATCACCGTCCTCATTAGAGGGCACCTCCTTCCCGTTTCACGAGACCGATGTTGGGCAACCCTTCCAAGGGGCCAACCAGGAGGAGGGCAGGTTCACAACCCATATGAACAAGGATCACTCTGCTGCTGTGAAGAACACATCTTTCCTACTTGCCCTACTGGGGAGTCGAAATCTGGTCTAAGAAGAACAACGTGGGGTGCCTGGGTGGCTCAGTGGGTTAAGCATCTGCCTTCAGCCCACATAGGGCTCCCTGCTTAGCAGGGAGCCTGCTTCTCCCTCTCCTTCTGCTGCTCCCCCTGCTTGTGCGCTCTCTCTTTCTTTCTCTCTCGCTCTCAAATAAATAAAATCTTGAAGAAGTAGTAGAAGAAGGAGGAGGAGGAGGAGGAGAAGAAGAGAAGGAAGAAGAAGAGTGACGTGGAGGAAAAGTGCTCTGAGCAGGGACTGAGAGGATCCAGTTTCCAAACCCATCTGGGCCCCGCGCTGCTTGTAGGAATGTAGGGCTTTTCTGGGGCCTCAGTTTCATCCGTAAACTGAGCCCCAGAATTCTGAGTCAGAAACTAGGCCATGAAGAGTCTTGAAGACATTGTGCTAAGTGAAGTGAGCCTGTCACAAAAGGACACGTGCCGTAGGACTTCCCTTCTATGAGGTGCCTAGAAGAGCCCAATTCCTAGAGACAGAAAGTAGAATGCTGGTTGCCAAGGGGGCGTGGAGAGTTGAACAGGCACAGAGTTTCCGTTTTGGAGGATGAAAGGCATTCTGGAGTTGGACGGGGGTGATGGTTGCACAGTAGTGTGAGTGTGCTTCGTCACAGAACTGTATGCTGAAAAATGGTTAAAATGGTAAATTTTGTGTATATTTTACTGCAATTAAAAAAAAAAAGAAAAAAGAAACCAAGCAATTATCCACAGCATTGGCCCACAGTATCAGGGGTCTCAAACTCACACACCCACAAGGGCCACGCAAGGTGCGCAAAGGGAAGTGTGAGCCCCGTGACTTGCAGGGTGTACATTATGCCAGAGGGGGCAGTGGCTCCCCAGCCCAACCAAGATGTGCCATGCGGAGTGATGTGGGTAGATTTTTCTAGAAAAGCAAAAATTCTGGGTATTTAGGTGAAATCTCTGAATTCTTCAAATTGGCAACTCATTCAAAATTTGTAAAAAAACAAAACAAAACTGTGGGCCAAACAAAATACATCTACAGTTTATATTCTACTTCCAGACCTCCAGTGTTCTCCCTCTATGGAAATGCAACTTTGGGGCACCTGCTGTCCTTTTCTTCTTTCTTTGCCAGCATCCCACCCCAGACAAACTGTATCTGGATAAGCCCTTGACTTTCCACATTGTGCCCATGGGAACCCAACCAGAATGTGCCAGAACAGGAAGGGCCCACTCAGGTACTGTAACTGGTGGATACGCAGGCATCAACCTCGGGGTGGTTCTAGCAGAGCCCATCTGAGATCTGAGGTACCCACCTGCATTTTCTAGCCCCAAAGTCACTTTCACCCCCCAAATTCCACTAACGCTTACCATTATTTTGTTTGGTATTAATGGAGATCTAGTGAAATAGCCCTTAACAGCCCCATCTCACTTGATGCCTTCCATCTCTTGATTTTTGTTTCGAAAGCAATCCACTTCCCCACCATATCTGGTGTCTGTTCCTGTAACCGTATTCAGAGGTCAGACAATATCCTGCATCCCTCTTGATTTTTGACAAGTGTGGAAAGTGAAAGTACATCCCAGTATGTGAGACCCCAGGGTCAAGGGATTTTCCTTTATCAGAGTAGTAGCGGCCATGCGGATTCCAGAGGTCTCCTGTATTTCACTTATAACCACAGTACTGCAACTTGCCAAGGGAACATAGACAGCTTTCTGCATTTGCTAGCAGCTTTATTTAAAGGTGGGACGTTGCTTGCAAAAGTAGGCCATTTGGAGAGGTGTAGAGAACACATCACTAATCATCTGCCAGTCTACTTCTTGCTTATACCAAATCTGGTAGCAAAAAGGAGAAAATTGGGCATTTCCTTAGGCTAGGCTTTCGACAATTAATTCTCAGTGACAGCACATAAGTCTCCTGCTTGTGAGAAGCCATCAAAATATTCTTTTTGATGTGATATGCTCTCCCAAAGTGGGGAAGCAGTATTGCTTAGATGAATAGATCTGCATTCTCAGCAAACCCGGCTGCCAATGGAAGTTTGGGGCCCCGTATTCAAAGAGTCTTTCTGCCTGTCCTCTCTTGAGCTCCAGTGTGGCCCTAAGCCCAGTGATACCTCACTTAGCTGGCAATTTTTTCCAGATAACTAGAGTTTGCCTCTTTGAAAGCAGTGGCAATTTTCCTCCTGCGAATCATTCTGCTGATACTTACAGAGAGCCTATTATGTGCCAAGCCCTGTGCCAGGAACTGAGATATAATGACACGGAAGCTCACGATCAGGTGGGGAAAGCAAAGACACAGACAGAGGATTACACCTTGTCCAAGTATGTCAGTGGATGCTGTTTTGGTGCTCTGCCCAGATTTCCTCCCTGGCCTACTGTGTGCGTTGGCTGCTAAAAGCTCATGGAGGACCCCTCTTTCCGAGAGTTGTCCTCAGCTGCTTAGGGCTGCTTCTCTTGCTCAGTTTATACCCACCCTGGGCAGCCCACAGCCAAAGACGAACTGATACGGAAAAATGAAAGGGCAGCCCCTTGGCAGCAAGGTGGGGAGAGAACACTCTGCCATTTTATTTAGGATCCAGAGGACCCTGCCTGCCCACCCATCTACCGTGAATCAGGCCAGGGCTACAGTTTGCCTGGCACCAAAGCTCTACGTGGCTCTTTCCCTTTATCCCGCTTCAGAGCCTTACAGGTCTTTCTGAAGAACACTTCTTTTTTATTTTTGGGGGGGGAGGGGCAGAGGGAGAGGTAGAGAGAGAATCTTTTTTTTTTAAAGATTTTATTTATTTGACAGAGAGAGACACTGCGAGAGAGGGAACACAAACAGAGAGAGTGGGAGAGGGAGAAGCAGGCTTCCCGCAGAGCAGGGAGCCCGATGCGGGGCTCGATCCCAGGACTCCGGGATCATGACCTGAGCTGAAGGCAGACGCTTAACGACTGAGCCACCCAGGCTCCCCGAGAGAGAGAATCTTTTTTTTTAAAGATTTTATTTATTTATTTATTTGAGAGAGAGAGAGAAAGCGAGTGGTGGGGAGAGGAGCAAAGGGAGAGGGACAGGCAGACTCGGCACTGAGCCTGGAACCCAACACGGGGCTCAATCCCACAGCCCTGAGATCACGACCTGAGCTGAAGCCAAGAGTCGGCCGCTCAACCAACTGAGCCACCCAGGCACCCCCTGAGGCACACTTCTTAACAAGTCACACACCCCAAGTGTCTATCTCAGGCTCTGTGCCTGGGGAACCCCGGCTGTGACAGTGTTATGGGGATAATATTTGGTGGAAATCTTCCTGAAATGTTATACCCTTCTTTGCCCTCTTAAGCGAAGAATCTTAATAAATATAATTCTGCATATTTGGAATGACTTTCCCTTCTGTTTCCTCCTCAGTCAAACAAGGGCCTCCCTGCCAACTCTCATGTGCTTTTGACTTCATAACCATGAGCATCACTTTGGGGATGGGTGGAAAGAGAGATAGACGTGGGCTCTAATTCTGACCCGGCACCTGCCAGCCGGGGGGCCGGGAAGCAGCACGGCTGGGCTCCAGTCCCCCCTCTGCCGAGTGGGGAACTGGGAGTCATGCCGGGTTGCTGTGAGGGTTCACTGAAACCGTCTATACCAGAGCCCACATGGTGCGGCATCTAGCAATAAGTCGTAGCTGTTATTATTAGTTATATTTTACTGCCATATTAAAAGAGGGGTGCCCACAGAGACCTATAAGACAGCTTGCCCTACACTAAAAGCCCCAGACTGCTGTGCTTTCTGAGCTGTTGGTTCTGTTTGTTTTTTTCCCTCTGCTTTCAGACCTCCCACTATTTCCAGCAGTTCTTCCCTGCATTTGCATCTTCTGGCTGTGCTCTTCTGGAGGTTGGAATGTTGTGGAAGGTCATCGAGAAGACGTGACTGCCAGCTGATGCATGAGCTGGACCCGGGTACTCAGAGGCTCCTCACCCTCTCCCCTGTCCTCAGAGTGTGGGTTCCCCTTGCCTTTTCCGCTCCCAGAGGCTCCTCCAAGGATGTAGCCCTGAGATGGTGAAGCGGTGTCGAGAACACCTGGACAGGATGCTTGCCTGAACCCAGTTAAGGCTTCTCTCTCTATAAATTTCAGATGTAGGGGGCGGCTGCGGGGATCCATTCATCTTGCTGTTGCCTAAGACAAGCCTCCTGTGTAAGTTCCCTTTGCTTGTTAAAATTGTCACCTACCAACTTGGAGTGACCTGCCTCTTCCTTGGTCTCTCCCTGCCCTCTGAGTATGGGGTGGGAGTGGGGAGGTGGGGTGGGGAAGGCTGGGAAGGTGGGGGGCTGCAGTTTCAGATTTCACCAGAGTAGCTCCCGGGGAGGTTACAAACCAACATGGAGAAACCCTCTCACTGGACTTATAATTGATGGGGATTTTACTATTATTATTATTATTATTAAATCTCTTAGCCTAGTCGGACTCATCACCTGGTAAGGGGCAGATGTGTAGCTTTCAGCTAGATTGTGAATGCAGAGCACCAGGGCTGTGTCTGGATCCCCGATAAGTCTCCAGTGCCTAGCCGGTGCTGACAGAGTAAGGATCCAGTAAATGTTAGTGGGAACACAATTCTAATAAGGACTAGAAAGAAAATGTAGGTCAAGAGGCTCAAAACGAGGGCCTGAAACTCTGTCGCAGAAGTCAAGCCCATGTTTTTGTCCTGGGTAGCTGAGGTTTCTGGGTAAATGATTTTGAGATTAAACTAGGTGTTCATATGCATGTGGATCCTAAAAGGGAAAAGGGGAGGGTGAATCTTATCTTTCAATTAATGTTAATATGAGGGCTAAAATTCAGAATGTTCACACTCTGCTTTTCTTTTTCACAATCCCTGAGATGGGCAGAGCGTCTTCACAGTGTGGGGTTTGCAAACAATAGAGAAACCCCAGGGAAAATCACATGGGCTTCTGACTCCTCCAGTTCCTGATCGCCTCCCCGTCATTCTCCTTGGATGTCTTTCTCCTGTGTTTCCCAAAATGACATCGATCCTCCCAGCCTGTTTGGGGGCCAAGCCATCCCTTGCTCTTGAAGCGTCGGAGAGAAGCCAGAGGAGAGAGGTAGGCTGCTTAATCAGCTGTCTTTCCTGTCCAGGTCACCTGGTAGGTGTGGGAGGAGAGCTGGTTTTCCTCGCATCGAATTCCACAAACTGCTGCCGGGGTGCATTTTGTTCACGCAACTACGGAACTGGCTAAGCAACCGCCTGACCCTGGGGATTGCTGGCTGAGAGCCTGGGGTTTGGTCTTCTTATCTAACAGGAGCCTACAGTGCAAGAGTCTTGGCTGGGCTGTCTTTAGGCCTGGTAAGGAAGTATTTTTCTTCTCTATCTTAAAGGCCCAGCAGCTTCTGGGCAAATCTGATCGGGCCATGCGAGTGGAGATGGGGCATCTCCTCGGAGTCCTTCACGATGCAGGTTTGGACTGAAGGCTCAGAATCCGTACCACACAGATACCCCTGATCCAGTGGTCCTCAACCCGGCTGCCCATTAGAATCACTTGGGGACTTTACTTTTTTTTTAAACTTGAGAGAGAGAGTGGGGGTTGGGGAGGAGCAGAGGGAGAGGGACAAGCAGACTCTGTGCCCAGTGAAGAGCCCGAGGCGGGGCTCAATCCTGGGACCCCCAGATCATGACCTGAGCTGAAACCAAGCGTGGGACGCTCAACCGACTGAGCCACTCAGGTGCCCCACTTGGGGACCTTTTAAGTGCTCTCTGACCCCGGGCTGTACCCCAGACCAATTACATCAGATTCTCTGGTGGAGGGACACAGGAACAGGTGCAGCCAAGGTTGGAAATGAGTTGCCTTAGGTGAAGGCCACTGTGGGGAAGGTTAAAACCTTTCAAACGATCTAGCTCAGAGAAGAGGAGGCGGTGTGGCTTTAAGATTGGTCTTCACTGGAGAACCAGACCAAGTATGAGAGAGGCCCCAGTGATCTGTGGTAGAAGGGGAAGAAGCTTCTGTACGGTATCAGACTCATGGGGGTCAGGTTCTGGTGCGACCACCTCCTACCTCTGTGATCTTGGGAAACTCACTCCGGGCTTCCGTTTTCTCATCTATAACACGGGAGTTAAAATAATCCCCCCCTGCGTGGGTTTTGTGAGGTAGATAATATATTAAAAATCTTTGTACATAGCAGGTATTCAAAAAGCAGCGTTTCTTCTTAATATAATGTTTCTTTGCCCCAGTTGAGATCCCTTTGGTTGGTTGTCTTATCTACACTTGTAAGCCTTTCCCCATTTAAGTCGGACAAGAGGATTAGAAGAAATGTAAACTGTTAAAGTTGTTCGTCCAAATGATTTCTTTTTTGCTCTAGGCTTTTTTACATTATTTTCCAATCTTCTCATATGTTCATAAGCAATTATGTTTGCACAGCATACCTTGCACGTGTAAATGCAAATGCTTAATTTTCACGGTTCACGTTTAAATGATGGAAAAATAAACACATGTGGAGGTTGAAGAAACTGTGGTAGAACTTTTCCTTGCTGTTCTGGCCCTGGTTATACCCTCTTTTAGTCAATCACATACCTACCAAGATGTCTTCATTGAATTCGTCTCAAAGGGTGTGACGTTGACATAAATGCCCCCTGCTGAGTTTGCTGTGAAACTTTTAACCAAAGTTAAACCATGGCTGTCTTTTGTTTGTTTGTTTGAGGATTGAGTTTCAACAGTTGAGAAGTATATTCCCTCGTTTCGAAATGCTATATGGAATGACACGGTTGTAACTTCCTTAAACGTACACACAGGCCCATGAAGTTTCCAGAGCATACTTTTGTATAAGTTAAGGTGCTAGAAGTAAGCGTGGTCTGTGGTCACACAAAAAGTTGGTACTCACCCAAACTTAGTGGCCTAGGTAACATTAATTAAAAGCTTACTGTATGCTTGGAGCGGTGCTAAGTGTTTTTACACGCATTATTTCATTTACTTCTCTCAGCAGTGCTGTGAAATAGGTATTATAATAATCCTGAGTTTGCAGATGAAGAAAAATTAAGACACAGAAAGTTGATTTATTCAAAATCAAATGGAGAACTGGGATACAAACCCATATCTACATGATGCTGACAGCTTTGCTCTTAAAAAAACAAACAGAAAAAGGGGTTACTGGGTGGCCCAGTCGATTAAGTGACTGACTCTTGATTTCGGCTCAGGTCATGATCTCAGGGTCATGGGATCGAGCCCCCCAACAGGCATTGAGCTCAGTGGGGAGTCTGCCTAAGATTCTCCCTCTCCCTCTCTCTCTGCAACCCACCCCTCTCCACCCACATGGGTGCACATGTGTGCTTTCTCTCTCTGAAATAAATAAATCTTAAAATTAATAAACAACAAAAAACAAAGCAAAAGCTTTAGAGATATAATTAATATACCATACAATTTAACTATTTAAAGTGTATGATTCGGTGGCTTTTACCAAACAGCTGTGCAACCATCACCACAATCCATTTTAGAACATTTTCATCACACCCTCCCCCCAAAGAAACCCTGTCAACTGATGAATAGGTAAAAAGATGTGTCGGGCGCCTGGGTGGCTCAGTTGGTTAAGCGACTGCCTTCGGCTCAGGTCATGATCCTGGGGTCCCGGGATCGAGCCCCACGTCTGGCTCCCTGCTCGGCAGGGAGTCTGCTTCTCCCTCTGACCTTCCCCTCTCATGCTTTCTCTATCTCATTCTCTCTCTCAAATAAATAAAATCTTAAAAAAAAAAAAAAAGGATGTGTCATGTCCATACGATGGAATATTATTAGGCAAAAAGAAAGAAAGAAAAAAGAAATGAAGTACTGATACAGAAGATTTTTTTCTTTTTGCTTCTGTTTCTGGTGTCCTAGCTAAGAAACCATTGCCTAACTAGAGTTAACAGAACTGTGTTATATAACTGAAAGTTGTTGGGGCGCCTGGGTGGCTCAGTCATTAAGCGTCTGCTTTCGGCTCAGGTCATGATCCCGGGGTCCTGGGATCGAGTCCCACGTTGGGATCCCTGCTCAGCGGGAGGCCTGCTTCTCCCTCTCCCTCTCCCCCTGCTTGTGTTCCCTCTCTAGCTGTCTCTCTCTCTCTGTCAAATAAATAAAATCTTAAAAAAAAAAAAAGCCTACACTTAAAAAAAAAAGTTGCTAAGAGAATATATCTTAAATGTTATCACCACCAAAAAAAAGGGTAATTATGTGAGGTGATGGAGCTGTTAACTAACCTTACTGTGGTAATCATTTTGCAATATATACATGTATCAATCATATCATCACTTACACATCTGAAACTTACATATATGTCAATTATATCTCAATAAAACTGAAAAAAAAAAGGCCTAATCCAAGGTCATGAAGATTTATGTCTCTGTTTTCTTCCAAGAGTTTTATGGTTGCAGCTCTTATATTTAGGTCTTTGGAGCTTTTACTCTTAGCCACTATGTTTTACTCCTTGAATAGACACAAATATATCCATAGCCCATAGAGGAGGGGGGAGTATGAGATACTATGTAATTGGAATTTAGAGTGACTGCTAGATTTTAATGATCTATGTTTCTCCCGCTCCAACTATCCTTATAATTAAGAATTAGGGGCTCTTGGGTGGCTCAGTTGGTTAAGCATCTGACTCTTGATCTCAGCTCAGGTCTTGATCTCAGGGTCATGAGTTCAAGCCTGTGTTGGGCTCCATGCTGGGCGTGAAGGCTACTTAAAAAATAAAAATAAATTTTAAAATGTTTAAAAAGAATTAAACCACTTGGTCATGTCCTGAATATATTGTAAAATCTTGATTTACAAAAGCAACATACAATCCCATCTCCATGGCTCTAATTCAGGTCCTCATCTCTTCGCCAGTATGCTATTTGCACAGTCTTCAAAGCAGGCCAAGTTCCTCATTCACAGAACTCATCACCCTATACTGAAATCAGTTGCCTGTCAATCTATTAGGTTAGAAGACAAAGACTATGCCGTTCCTTTTCATCAGCATGCCTTTGATGCCTAGTAGGTGCTCCATAAACCACTATAGAAAGGAAGACTGCATGGCGTCCTTCTCTCTCAGCTCTTCACCTGGACCAAACCCATTTTACAGTCTGAAGCCAGACTGAGATTCCAAACACTGCTCTGATCATTTCACTCCCTTGCTCAAAAACCTTCAAGGATTCTCTATTGCCTCTGGAGCAGCCCAGCGCCGTAGCCTGGCACTCAAGCACGAGCTGGCTCTGGCTCCCAGCCTCCCCTCACCTGGCATTTCAGCACTCCCAAGGCTTCTTAGGAGTCCGTCAGGCTGAGGGCGAAGCCCTGTCTCTGCATTCGTTAATGCTTGACCAGAGTCACACGCTGCTTAAACCCTATAAGCCTCAGTTTCCTCACCTGTAAAATGGGTGCTGCCTTTGTAGAGGTCATTGCAGTGGGTTACAAATAACACATTTAGGCACCTGGAATATTGCAGGGACTTGACGTGAGAGCGGTCATTTGCTCCTGTCATACGATTACCAGATTCAGTAAATAAAAATACAGGATGCCCTTAGTTAAATCAGAACTTCTGGTTAATGACAAATAATTTTTTAGTATAAGTATATCCCAAATAGTCAAATTTAACCAGGTGTCCTGTATTTATCTGACAACCTATAGTCAGTCTGCAAACATGGATCTACTTTGTCTCTGCTTGAATGCCCTCGGCTCTGACATGCCTTTGAAGACCTGGTTCAGAGACTACCTCTCTTAACAGGCGTTCTCTGGCGGTACCTGAGGTGGCTCAGTCGCTTAAGCGTCTGCCTTTGGCTCGGGTAATGATCCCGGGGTCCTGGGATCAAGCCCCGCATTGGGCTCCCTGCTCAGCGGGGAGTCTGCTGCTCCCTCTCCCTTTGCCCCTCTCCCCACTCACACTCTCTCTCTGAAATAAATAAAATCTTAAAAACAAACAAACAAACAAGGTGTTCTCTGCTACTCTCAAATAATTATGATTTCTTCTTCCTCTCTACCTCCAAAAAAGCAGGCTGATTATATGTCACTCAACACACGCCCCCTTCCACTCAGGAGATGTATGTCCTGTGTTTTATCCCCTCTAGAGTCTGAAAGCTTCCCAAGCACACAGACCGTCCCTGCTATGCCACCTCATGCTTTGTGCTCAGGAGGTGCCCAGTTGATATGTGTTAAGTGAAAAAAAAAAAAAGAGATTTGATTGTCCTAAATCAAAGCTACTTTTTATTTTCATTTTCAGAGTGGATCTCCCCCTGTTAAATCCTGCAGTCAGTGGCACATGGGGGTCCCTGACATATGTGGCTTTTAAGAGACTTAATCTGAAATCTTCTATTGTAGGAGAAAGGGGAGAAATGTTCATCTTTTCCTTCTCTGGACAAAGGAACACGAGTTTATAAAAAGGAAAAAAAAAAAAGACTCAGCATTGACAACACGTTACAAAATAAGATAATTATTATAACATTAAATGAAAACAGCTCCCTGTGAACGAAGTTCTCTCGTGTGTGCAAGCAGACAGGTGTATGTCTGCATCCGTTTGAGGAGGTTTGGACTGAAGAGGGAAAAAGGAAATCTCCCGGGCACTATTTGCCAAGGGATTTGCTCCCCTCCTTTGTTTGGCGTGTAAACCCCGGAGTGGCTGAAAGCTACACATTTTGTCTCTGGGTTTGGGCAGAAGGGAGGAATCTTTTCCAAAATAGCCCATAGGATGGCTGGGCTCCCTGAGGCAGGATTTGGGGGAGGACAAAGGCATCATGTGGGCATTTTATGAAGGGTGCCTGATTGGGGGCTCTGTCATTTGGAAGGCATCTGTTCCTGCCATTTGTACATCTTACAGTAATCCCCTCCTGACTGCCTGCCTTGCCTCGCTCCCCCCCACCCCGCCCACTTCGACTGGCCCTCCCCGCGGTGCCCTCTGATGTCAGGCCTCCTCTCTTACTGCGCTAATTCAATGCCTTCTAATTGGATGCTCTGCCTGGCTAATGGCTTCTACCCAACTGCAGGGCTGACATTTACTTACTTGATTTCCACCCCTCCCTGTGCTCTCTGGCCTTCTTTGTGAGCAGAGCTTAAATTAGGCAGGATTTCAGATCCAGCACCTTTTTATATTTCAGCTTAGGCCTCTTTTTTTTTTTTTTCTGGCGGGGGGGCGGGTTGCGGCCGGGGGTGGTGGCTGAGTAGAGAAGAGCCTTGGAAATAGACCCTGGGCTGATCAATTCTGACACCTGCAGATAAAGCCAGCTTTGTGACTTATATGTATCCCAGAACCCCAGCTGACTCCAGGCTGCTTTCCTTTGTTTGCTTTTTAACCTGGACCCCAGCCTGCTAATTTCAGCTGGAACACGCTTTTTTTTTTTTTTTTAAGATTTTTATTTATTTATATGACAGAGAGACACAGAGAGGGAACACAAGCAGGGGGAATGGGAGAGGGAGAAGCAGGCTTCCCGCCGAGCAGGGAGCCCGATGCGGGGCTCGATCCCAGGACCCTGGGACCATGACCTGAGCTGAAGGCAGACGCCCAACGACTGAGCCACCCAGGCGCCCCTGGAACACGCTTTCTTTATTTCATCACCTAATATCAGATCACTGCCAAAAGAGTCGTTTTCATCATTGGAAAGGTTCTGCGCTGCACATCAGACCTCCTCCTCCCCAGGATTTCACGTTCAGAACTGTCATTTAGGGCAGCCATCATCTTAATGGCTACCTTTGCTGTCATGGTCTCGCCTCCTCCCCTTCTCTTCCCTGCCCCTGGGTGTGAGCATCACTGGAGAGATGAGAATTTTCCCCAACGGATTTCACGTTTGAAACATCTTCATCCATCACCATCTTCACACCTGTCTCGCACTCAGTCTTGTAACCCCGAACAAAACAGAGAAGAAAGAAGAGCCAACACCACCAAATATTTGCTTAGAATGGACCATCACCAATTGAAGTTCAAATTATTCTCAGATTATGGATTATGTAATTTATTTATCTATAGGCATCGCCCCACAGGACAAATAGGGATCAACAAGCTTCCCTTTGGTTTGGGGCCGTTGGGCAACTTGTGTCCAATCTCCAGCATCACCAGGCAGATCTCATTTAGGCAAGCTGTTTGCTTGTGGTCTATAATCTGTCTCCAGGGATCAGTTTCACTTGATTCTTAATTATATTCTACTTTCCACCCCCTCTAGTCGCTTTACACACACACACACACACACACACACACACACACACCCCTTCTCTTTAATTGGGTTGTAGCAATCTCTCAGGCATTTCTAATGTGGCGCATAGTTTGTTCTTCGGCTGTTCTGATGGACAGCTGTTTCCCCAGGCCAACACTTCATTAGATGTGACAGCCTGCAGCCAATGGTCACCATGTCACCCTGTTCATGGGCCAAAGTGCAGCTCCGAGGGGAGTCTGGGAGACAAAGGGATAGTTCTGGCAGCGAGGCCATGGTGAAGAAATGGCTCCCGGAACAGATGTTGAAAGCAAACTGGAGTGCCGTTCGCTCCCTTAGACCAGGTCATGAAATGAGGAGCCGCATTACTAAAGGCAACTCAGTCACCCAGGTATTGCCTCTGCAGCTGAGAGATTGATGTTCAAGCCCCAGGAAACCTCCAGAATATCTCAAGTCTCCATAGGTGGCCCATTACCGACAACATCAATAGGGCTGATGTACGAGCACCTCCTCCCTCTGCAACCCCCCCCCCCGAACTTCTCACGCTCCCTTTCCGTCCTCTCTTTATGGGGAGAAGGCCAGGGCATAAGGAGGGAGTGACTCTTCCCTACGTTGAAATGCTCATGCTGATGTATCTGGTCACATAAACTCACATGAACATCGGGGTGTCATTTACATACAATAAAATCCATCATTGGATGGTTTTTTGACAAATGTACAGACCCTTGTAGCCATCCCATCAAGACTGAGCTCATAATGAATCCTCACACTGAATGCCCATGAGACAGATCGGTGTTACCGGCTCAGTCTTAGAGCTGAGGAAACAGGACCCAAAGCCTGATGACAGTAGCAATGATAAATGGCAAACACGCTGGACCAGGCGCTGTTCCAAGGCCATTACACGCATCCCCACCTTGAATCTTCTCCACAACCCCACCTCTCTCATTTTACAGGAGAAGAACTTGCCCAAGTTCTCACAGCTAAATAGCTGGAGTGGATGTCTCGTGTTCAGTTTATATTTCTTTAAAGATTTTATTTCTTTCTTTATTTAAGAGAGAGCACAAGCGGGGGTGGGGGCAGAGGGAGAGGCAGACTCCCCGCTGAGTGTGGAGCCTGACATGGGGCTCCCCGCAGGACTCGATCCCAGGACCCTGAGATCATCACCTAAGCCGAAGGCAGATGCTTAACCGACTGACCCACCCAGGTGCCCCTTCAGTTTACATTCTGACGCCAACAGGACCTCCTCGGAGAACACAAAAACGTTCCCCTCATTAAGATTTTCTTTTACCCCAGAGAGATAATGACCCCAAACAGAACTCGAAGTCCTAGAAAGGAGAAGCACCCGGACCACATCTCTGTGAGCCCGCACCTGCTCTCTTTCCACACCAGACACTGCTCTAACTTCATGGACAGAGGCAGCCGGGCTTAAAAGGCAGCCGTGTTTTGTTATCCCTTGAAAAACTGGGCTTTTCATCTAAGAAACTTCTGTGAGCCACCTCTCCAAGCAAAGTGATCCAAACTGTCCTGAAAGGTTCAGCTCTACGTGGTAGAGCCCGTCTAGCTTGACCAGCAGCACTGAGCGTTTGAGGCAGGTGCTCACCCTCTCTAAACGCTGCTGCCCCATCTGAGAATGGAAAGGCAAAGGTATGGGGTGGCTCTTTGGGACTCTAGCACAAAAAGTTCACCCCACCCCTCCCCCTTTGGCCCACAGCACCCCCCCACCCCGGAGGGAGGAAACCTGCAATCAGCGGATTAAGGGCTGGGGGTGGGCTTTTGCCCCTTGCATAAACACCCTTCCCTTTCCCTCTTCCTTCCATTCTCTTCCATCTGGCAGAGGAGTCCGGCTCCCTAAATCTTTTTGTTGGTTAGTTTCCATGGCAGTCATTGTCTGTGTGTGCGAGCGAGTCCGCCCCTCACCCTCTCCCCTTCCAGAGCGGGCCCTCGCAGCGGGGGAGGCGGGCAAAGACGCCAGGGCTCTGGCCGGTGGGCTCAGGCCTCCTGGAGCTCAGGGACCCCCGAGCTTCCGTGCATTCAGGGTGGGGCGCTCTGCAGCCCGCCTGGCTTTATCCTGGTTCAGCGGCCAGAGGCAGCAGCCGTGGACTTGTCGGTTGTGGAGGAAGCCCCTCAGGACCCTGGGGCTCCATCCGGCTCCTGGGAGGAGCCTCCAAGCCAAGCCCTGCCCGACCCTCTGCAGCCCCCTCCCCTGCTTTGTCTTTGGCAGATGATCACCTGATATCCTTTATTCCCAGGTCAGGTAAGTTCTATTTCAATCTGTCTATGCAGAGTGTGGTGGGGGCATTCCCAGCGGCTGCTGCCGGGGAGCCAGGCAGTGGTGGAAGCGGGCGGAGGCTGCTCCGCCCAGACAGGCCAGCCGGTGGAGAGGTGAGGGTCTCAAAGTGCCTTTCTTGCTCAGCTGGGCCTCTCTGGCTTTGAAGTCAAGGGTTCCTTCCCAGCTGGTTTTAACCCAGATAATTACACTCAGAGATCAGCGTTTAGGGCACAGGCTGACTGACGTACACCCAACATCCAGGGCTTCTGGCTTCTGGTCTGACTTCAGTTCAATGTATTCGGTATCAAGCACTACAAATTGTTGTGCCTGGCTCCAGAGGAGCTGCATGAATGACCCGCAACGGGGTTCCTGCTTTTAAATGCTTACCATCTGGTGAAAAAGATAGAACACCTGCACAGACGGGTATGTGGACTCCCGGGCTCAGGTAAGGGGGACTCCATACCCTAGTCTGGCTATGTGACCTTGGCCAAGTCACGTAGACCTTCAAGTCTCAGTATCCTCATCTGTAAAATGTGGATAATAATAGTGCCTACCTTATAGGCTAAATTACACATGCACACAATCATAAAATTTAGGTCAGTTCATGACATGAAATGGTCACCATATGCTTGCTAACTATTATTACTATTTTTTAAATCATAGAAAATGTGTAAAGAATTCGGCGTAGCCCTCTGAATACCGGTGGGGATGGTTATTATCATGCAAGGCAGTCATTAAGTGCTAACACGGTGGCACTTATAGAAAGTTCTATGGAAACACGGGAGAGCTTACTCTCACCTGCAGGGATAGCGTGAAGCTCCCGGAGAAGGTGGCATTGAGACTGAGCACTGAAGAATGAATAGGATTTTGGCATGCAGCGAGGAGTATAGCCAGCAGAGAGCACTAAGCTGAGGTGTGGAGAAAGGAAAAGAGAGGCCTCTTGGCCGCCAGCTCAGAGAGCAGTTTGGCTGGGACCCAGGCACTGAGCCTGGACAGAGGCTGGGTTGCACTTTGGGCTCCCCAGCAACTTGAGGACCAGGGCCAAGTTTGAGGTGTGACACTGTGAATATTGGAGTAACCTAGCTAGCATTGGGAGGAAGGGGAGCGTGACACCTAAAAGAGACCCAAGCTGGGAGCCTGAGACCAGGGGGCAGGTCCTGGCTGAGCTCCCAGTTGAACCGGGTGCTCTGAGGCTAACCTCTTCACCTGCTCTGGGTTTGTTACTCACCTATGAAATGGGAATATTGAAACTTGATATACCTGACAATTTTACTATCATTATTAACCATGGCATAGGAGTATGCCATTGTAAATCAGTATGTAAAATGCAAAATACTACTCTTCAAGATAAAGGAGAATTAAGTGTATCATCAGCTCAGCTCTGGGGGAAATGCAAAGGACTAAATCATTTAACAAGGAGGCTTATGAAAATCATCTAGTACATAATAATAATAATAGTAGTTGACTCATAATAGTAGTTGAATGATCTCTCTCATAATTGATTGATTGGTTGACTCATTCATTCATTCATTCCATGTTCCTTGAGTACCTACTGCAGGCTTGGTGATGGGAAAGAGGGATGAATGAGACAGGCGTGGGTCCTGCTCTGAAATGCTTACAAACAGCTCACAGAACTGGCAACCTGAGGATGTCCCTGTGCCCCATGAGCAGCTTCCATTCCCGTGGCCGCCTTCCGGCTTCTTACTGCTGTTAGACATTTATTTTTAGTTGATTTTAGGCTCCCAAGACACACCACCTCATGGGTCTTCAGAACACCTCCTCTCTGCCCTCTACTGGCAGGGAGTTGTAAGGGCTTTGCAGTAAACAGTTCAATATGCATTACTCATAAATACCAAGCATTCCCTCTGCCTTCCATCACCCCTGAGATGAACTGAAGTGCCTTAATATTTAAGAAGGAATGAATTTGTAATTAGCACCTTAACGTTATATCTGAGCCATTCCAGAGGTTTTCTATTTAAATGCAAATTGAACTTTCCCCGAAGGAAAGCTAGTAAGTGATGAAAATAGATAGTAGGAGAGGAAGAAGCAGGCAGGAGGAGGGAGGGGGAGCAGATGTGGAGTTGTTACTGTTGCCATGTTGTTGCTGCCTGTGGTCTACACTCCCCTCACCCAAAGACCAGGCTCAGGGAGCCAGAGGAGGGGCGTGGGTACCTAACCTGAGTCTCAATTTCCCCTATCTGTTCAGGGGAAGGGCAGGGGGCGGGGGGGTGGGGGGTGGAATCTCCAAACCAGCAGCCATTTGGGTGGGCCCTTATTGGGCTGCTGGACGTCATCTCAGCATCACGGTGGCCTAGAGAGGCTATGGGCTTTGGCGTCAGCCAGACCGGAGTTTGAATCCAGGATCCTCTTCTGAGCAGCTATGAGAGCTCGGGCAATTTCCTAATCTCTTGGTGCCTCCGTGCTTCCATAATGTAGCAACTATTAGTGCTTGTGCCTCTCAAGATTGCTGTAAAGATTATGGGACAAGCAGAAAAAAACGTGCCTCGTATACAGTAGGTGCGTAACAAATGTTAAGTTCCTTCCATTGTCTCAAGATATTGCTGTACCAATTTAACCTGTCAAGGTAAGTAAGAAAAAAAAAAAAAGGTGGTATCCCTCTTTCCCTTAAAATAACCCAGATGAAGGGTTGGGAAACAGAAACGTTTTCTGTAAAGGGCCGGATAGTAAATATTTTGCACTTTGCGGGCCATATGCTCTCTCTGTTGCAGTGACTCCACTCCGTTGTCGTAGTGGGAAAGCAGCCCACAGGCAACACGTAAGTGAATGAGCGTGGCTGTGTTCCCAATATAACTTTATTTAAAGACACTGAAATGTGAATTTCATACAATTTTTCACCCATCACAAAATATTTTTCTTTAGATTTTTCTTCCCCCAAACATTTAAAAATGTAAAAACCGTTCTGAGATCACGAGCCATAGGCAGCAGGCTGGGTTTGGCCGGCAAGTAATTGCTTGCTCACCCCTCCCCTAAGATATGACAAGAGAGCTTCACCTGGGATTTGGGTGGAGTCTGTACCAAGGAACCCCTCGGAGTGTAACTCCTGAGGCTAAGACCACAGGGGAGCGATGTCATCCAAGGAAGCAAATAGCTCTTTCTGGGCCGGGACCAGCAAGGACAAAAGGACACAGAGGATTCCTGATGGTGGCCCCTGCTGGGGTGCCGGCCATTAGGTCAGGGCATGAGTACAGCTGTCCTTCCACTTCTTCCTAGTGATGTCCAGGGAAGAACTAATGGCCCCTGGGTGCTGAGCAGGCAGACACATTCTCCTGGTGACAAGCCCTCGTCCAGCACCCGGGAGGAGGGGGAATGTGAGCCTGAAAGAGATCGAGGCTAGGAGCCTGAGGCCAGGGTTCCAGAAGGATGCTCAAGGGCTCAGACCCTGCTGCTCTCTCCTCAACCGGGAGCTCAGTGCGGGTTCCCTGGGCTCCTCAGCCCGCCCTGGGAGTGCCTGCTGATGAGGACGGGCAGGCCTTCCGATTCACCCCAGGCTTGGCCTGTTTCTCCCCTTTTCTGGGCGCTCTGACATCTGTTCTTAAACACACACCCAGAGCGCACATGCAGCTAGCCTGTCATGCCTCCCCGCCTCGTCTCCATCTCAAGCACAGAGGGAACACAGGTCACCGCACCAGATGGCAACCTCAACTGCTGCGGCAGATTGCCGGCCCCCCGGGGGAGGGGGGTTAACGCGGGGCACTGGATGATGCCTGTTCTCCGGGCCCCACCCCTCCTCTGTACTGTGCCTCTGCCCGGTCCCTTCCCCAGAACGTCTGGGGAGGAGGGCATGTGTGCGTGCACATGCATACGTGTGTAGTACGCGTGTGTGCGTGTGTGTGCGGTGAAGTGCCAGAGAAGAAGGGGAAGGGGTGAGGAGAGACGGTGCCAGAGTGAAAGCCCTGACCACGGTGGACCAGCCCCTCTTCCCAGCTGCAGGGTGAGCAGGACCTGCCTCTCTGGCACAGAGGGGGGTGGGCTCTTGAGGTGGGGGTGCTTGAGGCATGGCGGCACCCAGAAGGAGGCTGCTCTGCTTTAGAGGCTGCCCCAGGGCCTGGCTAGAAGGGAGAGGCCGGGGAGGGGTGGAGACCTCTGAGGGGACTGTGCTCCCATCCTGGCTCTCTAGTGTCATCTCACAACGGTCCACCCCATGGACCCCCAGCAGCCCCTTCCCTTCCCCGTGAAGGGGGACATCCGACTCAGACAAAATGTTGTGCGAGCAGGGGGGCAATGGCCAAATAGAAGCCCAGGAATGTTACTTATCAGGTGAGCAGTACCCATCTGGAAATGGGGGGAACCTCTAGGGAGTGGCCCCTTTCTCTCCTGGGAGATGAGACAACAGCCTCACAGCGTGAGCTCCTGTCCTCCAGATGAGACAGTCTTGCCAGGATGAGGGACCCCAGCAGGAGGTAAGCAGGAGAGCCTTTTGTTTGGCCTTCTGTTAGCAGAAGGCTTTACCTCAGGCCTGCAGAGATCTACGGGACGGGGGTGAGTCCCCACCCCGCTCACTCAGAGCCTGTCAGAAGGAGAGCCAACCCCCCTCACCTCCCCCCTCCCCCAGCACACACACATGCGCCATCCAAGACAGGCAGGCTGGCCCATCTGCCAATCCATTTTCCTTGCCGATTTCCTAGCTGGAGCAGCGGGGCTGGTGTGTAAATCATTCAGAGCCCTCTCCCAGCTCTTCCAGGATGTGGAGCTCTTTTTAATTAAGAAGAATGGAGGACGCTGCTGGCTCTGGAAATGGCGATAGTAGCTTACTAATGGGCATTTAAAGAGCCGTGCTGGAGTGGTAGTCTGTTGTTGCCTTCCCCAGCCCGCAGCCTCTGCTCCTCCACCCAGGCCCCCACGAAGAAGGCTCTGCTATCCTCTCCAGGAGAAGGGTTAATGTATAAGCCCCTGCCACCCCACACCCCCCCACTCCCCTCCCCCTCCAGGGCCCCAGCACCCAGCCGGTCCGCCTGCTGATCTGGGACAAACAGGCTCAATTTTGCATTTAGGGGAAGGGGCAGAATCCGATGACTTGAGCCCTTCAGGCCTCCGCCTCCTATCCTGGCAGCCTGGCTCCCCAGCAATGTCAGGACCCAATAGAAAGCGCAGTTAGGCTACCAGGTGGGTGCCCAAGGCCCACAAGGAGCCAGCCCTCACTGCAGCTGTTGGAAATGAGGGTGGTGGCAGCAAAAGGGCCAGGCACAGGCCCTCAATGCATCCCTTCTGGTGACTGGGCCTTGGGTAGCTGGCAGTGCCTATGAGAGCCGATGGAGCCAGACCCCTGTGTTTGCGCCACCGGGGAGAATGTGAGGATGTCCATTCTGGAACCCACTGCTTGGTCACCTTGGTTAAATGACTCTTTCTCTCGGGCTTCCCAACCTGTATACCCCTAGGAGTAAAGAACATTCCAGCTGGGAGAGACCTCCAGCTCGTGGGTTCTTCCTCTTTTTCCCTTCCCGTTTTACAGACGCCAGAATGGACACAACTGGTCCAGGGGCGCCCAGCCCAGTTATGACAACACGTGGCTGGAACAGAGGTCTTCTGACTCTCGGCCCCGTGCCTTGCCTATTTCCAGTATCTCCCGGGGGAGGTGACGCCACGGCCTCTCAGCTCACCTCATGCTGGTGTTCACATTTTCTGATGCTCTTGGGCAGGAAGTTCTTCCTTGTTTATAACCCAGATCCTCAGGCTTTATTCTAAGCCCCGTTTCCTCATACAGTCTCCTCAGTAAGCACAGGGAAGGGGCCACGGTCTCTCTGAGAAGGTCTGGCTCGCTGCAGTCCCTCTCATCTCTGTGCACTAAAGAGCACACCAGGGGCCAGCTTCCCGACTCTTCCTTCCAAATCGTGCAGCTCCTGAATCTGAAAACCAAAATGACCTCTTCCCTGCACCCCACCATCCCATACCTGAGACTCACTTCCCAGCAGAGGTACCCCTTAACTGATAGCCACGAAGTCCCTCTAGGTCTCAGGCTGGTGCTCTGCCCTGGAGGAGGAGGGGGCAGGGCAGGTGGATGAAGGCATGTGGCTAATTCAACTGTCTAGTCACGACTGTGGGGTCAGGAGGGGGTCGGTCCGCAGGACCCCAGACTGCCAACCCCAAGGGTTATGCTTCTGACTGCTGACACCTGCATCACACCATCTCCCTTCGAGTCCTCTGGATCCCTAAATCCTTCTGGGTTCTGTCGGGACGGGGTGGGAGGAGGCCCCGATGAGGCTTTTCCATGCGGGGGAGGAAATTACCCCTCCCTGGATCTGCTCGTAGCCTCAGTCCTGACTGGATGAGCCATCCTCGCTTCTACCCCCTGCATATCGCCACGCGTCTGCTGAGGAAGGAGAGGTGATTCTCTACAGGAAGGGCACCAGCTGTTCTCCAGATCGGGATGCCATTTAGGCAGTGGAGGAGATTTCAGTGTGCTAAGAGGGAAGAAACCCTGCCCAAGACACAGGCCCAGACATGGTTGGGCATAGGAGAGCGTGAACCCTGGTAAGGGGTCTACTTTGTGAAACGGGCACCTGCTGTTTGGGTTCACTGGCCTGTATGCACAGAAAGTCAGGGTGCAGGAGCTTGTCATCACACAGGGAGGAACGGACTACCTCCTACAGGCCCAGGATCTATGCCTGGCATCTCGTTCCTCCCATACCTCTAGAAAGTAGATATTCTTTTTTCTTTTAAAGATTTTATTTATTTGACAGAGAGAGACACAGCGAGAGAGGGAACACAAGCAGGGGGAGTGGGAGAGGGAGAAGCAGGCTTCCTGCCGAGCAGGGAGCCCGATGCAGGGCTCGATCCCAGGACCCTGAGATCATGACCTGAGCTGAAGGCAGATGCTTAATGACTGAGCCACCCAGGCACCCCTAGAAAGTAGATTTTCTTATTCCCCATTTCCCAGATGAGGAACTGAGATTCAGGGATATAAGTGACTTATTCATGGTCATACTGCTGGGGGTGGCAGAGCCAGGATTCAGACCCAGTCTGTCTGATTCCAGAGTCCATCCACTTTTCCCCTACCCCCTGCTCTGTGAGGCACCGCAAAAAAATGAACCACAGAAAGGTGATCCCGGCCTCAGGGAGCTCCTAGTGCGTCCCTCCAGCCCGCATGGAATCCCACAGAAGGTGTCCAAGTGGTGCCCACTGAAGGGAGGTCAACTGTATTTCCAAGGAAGGAGAAGGAGCTGCTCCAGCTTCTAATAACCAAACAATTTCTCCTTCCCCATCCCCCCAAAACATGCCCTACACTCCGAATTGCACCAGCCCCTTGAGGCCCTTCATGGTTCCTCCATCCATGGGCTGCCATGCTGGGACTCTGCAAGTGAACAGGGAAGAAACTGTCCTCCCACCCCGCCCTTGGCTTCCCCATGACCTACCCCAAGGTGGTGGTGCCAGGCCCTTGCTGAATACCTAATGAATTCAAACACTACGGTGCATTTTATTATATTTGAAATAGACCTTGGGGCGCCTGGGTGGCTCAGTGGGTTAAATGTCTGACTCTTGATTTTGGCTCAGATCATGATCTCAGGGTTGTGGATCAGGCCCCACGTCGGGCTCTGCGCTCAGTGTGGAGTCTGCTGGTCCCTCTCCTTCTGTTCCCGCCCCCTTCGGTTCTATCTTGCTCTCTCTCTCAAATAAGTAAATAAATCTTAAAAAAAATAATAATAATAAAATAAAATAGACCTTAAAAAACCCAAGGTGCGACTTCAGAAAAAAAAATACCGAGTGACTTTTTCTAGAGCTGAGCACCCCCTTAACAAGGCTAATGCAGCAATATCACAGTGAGAAAGACTCCACAGTACCAAAGAAAGGCTTTACTGTTAGACGCTTTCATCAACTTTCTTTCCCCCACCTCCCCACCGTCCCTGTGCCACCTTGTAACCAAAGCAGAAAGTCAAACACTTTTTAAGAGAGAAGAGAAACCCAGGCCCCATGCAATGCAAGGTCTCAGAGCGAGAAGGGTTTAGGTTTGACAGGAGGAAGAAGGTCCTGACAGGGAGAGTGGCCTCACTCTAGAGCAGGGTGGTGAGGCATCAAAGGGGTCCCCCGACTCCCTGCCTCTGCTTGGCACGCCTTCTGGCCCCAGTTTGGTGCACTCTGCCCAGGCATGGAAACCGCCTGTGACTCAGGGAATCTTAAGTGGCGGTTGCTAGGTTACAAGTTTCCTCAATGTGCACTTCAGTGTAAGGATTAAAGGATGTCACCTGGCTGAGAGGAAGAGCCGTGGGGGAAGGAGAGAAGCGAGTACTTCAGAACAAGCAATTAGACCATGGCCTGAAAGGCATCCGGTTCTTAGTACTTTTCCAAGGGTCTGAGTCCCTAGATCTCGTGGTCCTCACAGAGGGTAGTGCTTGCAAAAGAGAAGCGTTAGACTAGAATGGGGCCTCTTCTGGAGCTGGATTCCAGTCCTTTCCCAGCGATGCTGCCCAGCACACAGTCTGGCAATGGGGAGAGAGCAGTCGCTGGAACCCTCTTGGGGGCCTGGGCTCCTTCCTTCACTGCAACTGGACAAAAAGCCGGAAGCCAGGTGTGAGTGGAAAAGCTTGGTGTCCTTAATAATACACAATCTTTCGTTTGTGATTTAACTGTTAAAGTGGGAGAGTGTTGGATTTGGAATTCACAAACCAGACCCACCCTCGAGTGGCCATAAGTCCATTACTTTATCTCAGGAAGTCTCAGATTCCCCATCTGTGAAAGTACGGACTGATACCTGCCCGGGCCACCTTTCCCAGGGTTGTTTCAAAGATTGTGAGAAAATGGATGCGTGAGGGCTTAGGTTAGTGGATGAGTTTTGCAAACACAAAGTAGAATGGAACTCTGCTGCCCTGGCTGGGGTGGGTGGGGGCACAAGGAGCCTCGCCTCACTGCTCTGGGAAAAGGCTCAGTAGGCAAGGGGTGCCTGGGGGGCACAGTGGGTTAAGCATCTGACTCTTGATTTTGGCTCAGGTCATGATCTTGGCTCAGATCATGGTCTCAGCTTAGGTCATGATCTCAGAGTTGTGAGATGGAGCCCCAACTCGGGCTCCACGCGCAGTGGGGAGTCAGCTGGAGTTTCTCTTTCCCTCCCCCTGCTCCCACTCTCTCCCCACCCCTCTCTAAAATAAATAAATAAATTTTGTTTTGTTTTGTTTTTTAAAGGCTCAGTGGGCAAAAGAGACTGAAGACCCACCCCAACAAGCCCCTTTGAGGAAGGCCTATGGCTTTCAGTCTTCCTGATCACCCTGTGCTGGTTTTGTGAAGACAGCTCAAGTTGAGGGTTGAGTCTATTCCCTAGTCCCCCGGGGAGATTGTGATCCCTAGGACAGAAGAGAAATGTTTGGTGTTTCCTGTAAAACGTCATTAATTCAGACCACACTCTCTTGGAATTTATGAGTTCTTACTGAAGAGAGAAAACAGAACACAACCTTCCTCTGAAGGTTCTAGAGGTGCTTACTTTGTAAGTACAGAGAATTCAAACTGAAAGAAACAGTGGAATTTCTAAGCCAAGAACTCAAGATATTAAGATGGGCCTATTGTGAGTCGTGACTTCTGTTTCTCACAGGAAGTCATTTCTGAGCAAGGGGCAAAATGTCTGTGTTTGTTCTCAGTCTCCCTTTTTCCGCATGTTGGTGACAATAGTTGGTAGTAATGGTCTTAATAGCGATTTACCAGGCCCTTGCTCTGTGTCGGAAACGGAACTGAGCCTTTTACAAACAGTGTCTCATTTAATCTTCACAAAAATCTACAAGGATCCATCCATACCATGGAATACTATGGATACTTCTATCAGAAATAAAAAGGAATGAACTATTGACACACATACGACAACCTGGCTGAATCTCCACGGAATTATGCCAGGAGGGGTGTGGGTAGTCAGTCCCAAAAGGTTACACACTATACCATTCTATTTATATAACATTCTTGAAATGACAAAATTATAGAAATGAAGAACAGATTAATAGTCACCAGGGGCTGGAGAGAAAGGGGTGGGAGGGAAGTAGGTGTGGGTATAAAAGGCAACAGGAAGAATCCTAGTGGTGGAAATGTTCTATACCTTTACCGATCACTTTCCATAGCCTGGTTGTGATATTATTGTACTCTAAGTTTTGCAAGATGTTACCATCGAGGGAAACTGGGTAAAGGGTGTTATTTCCTACTATCGCATGTCCATCTCCAACTTATCTCCAAATAAAAAGATAAATTAAAATAATATAAGGAAATTGGGTCTCAGAGTAGTTAAATAATTTCAGAGCCAGAATTCAAACCCAGGTCTATCAGACTCCCAAGCCTGAGTGTTTCAAGACTTGACTGTTTTCAAGGGAACCAAGAAGAAGGGGGACTCCACAGGCCTTGCAGTCCTTCAGGCCAGGTGGCCCACTGGTGTCATGGGCACCTTTGTTAAAAGGGGACTGCTGTCCTGAAAAGGCCATGAGAATGTGGCTTGAGAAAACTATCTGGCAAGCCCCGTGGGTTGGTGCTGGGGGCCAACATTGAATAACCAGGTTTCCGCATCTCAAGGTGTGTGAAGAAGGGACGGAAGGGGGGTGGGTGCCCCCATGTGTTCGTCTATCTACATTGGTGTCTCTGGTTACGTGTCCACATGTCTGTGCGTCTGTCAGTTACTCCGTCTGCTTCCGGGTGGCAGAGAGTAGGGCGATGTGTAAGTCATGCAGAGGTATGCGGCTCCGCACACACGCTATGTTTGGGTGCACCTGCGTCGGCTCTGCGCGTGTCACACCCACGGAACTTGTTTCTATTAGGTTAAGCCATTTGATCACACCTCCCCCAAAGCAAAGCTATTGAGCCAGCCTGTCACGAACTGGGTCTGTGCACTGTAGATAAACTGGGTAATTGGACTCCCCGCCTCCTCATCCAAAACAAACACTCACAAACCGCCCACCCCCACGCTGCAGGGAGTCTGGTCCCTGTCATCTGGGTTCCTGGCTCCAGCGCCCCGCCTCCTCTGACCCTGCAGACAAGGCGAGCGGCCCCCGCGGGGCCCTGGCCCTTCCCCGCGGGCGGGCGCTGCCAGCGCTTATGTAAAGAGGTCGGGCCCGGCCTGCTCCGCCGCGGGGCGCACGCGGCCTCCGGCTCAGGTGTGGCGGCTGCGGGTGGGGAGGTGCGCGGAGCAGCCGGGCCGGCCTCCTCCCCGCCGGCGGCTCCGCTTCCCCTTCGCGCTGCTCGTCCCTTCTCCTCGCCTGCCTGTGTGACGGCGGCGTGCGGGCTGGGGAAGGACCGCGCGCCCTCTCCCCGGCTCCCCGCCGTCCCGGCTGATGCGCGGTCTGCGCCCGGCCACCGCGCTCCTCGGGCCCGGCTGTGTAAGTGGCGCGGGGGCGGGGGCGCGAGGGCGCGGGCAGGGGGGCGGGGGAGGGAGGCGGCGGCGCCCGGAGGTGTTAAGTCCTCGCTCCGCCGGGCGGCCCCCGCCCCGCGCGCGCCCCGCGGGCGTCCGAGCCGCCAGCGCGGAGGGGCGGGGGGACACGGCGCTGCGGGGCGCGATGCCGCCGCGGGGTGGCGCCCTCGGCCGCCGCGCCTCCCCTTTAAAGTTGGCGAGGACCTGGGAGCCGGGAGCCCCGCCGGCCGGCCGCTCGAGGAGGCGAGGGCGCGGGGCCCCGACCGCCCTTGATTCGCCCCATCCCTCCCGCAGGGCCAGGCGCGGACGCCGCCGGACCGCGCAGTCTGGAGGGACCGTGAAGCGCTGGCCGGCGTCGGGGCCCTTGCCCGGGGTCGGGCGGGAGCCGGCGGACGCGAGCCAGATGGAGGCGGCGAGAGGGGGCGCCGAGTAGCGGGCGGCTCCCCGGGCTCGCACCTCCCGCGGCGCCCCGGCGCTCCGCGGGCACCGGGGCGCGGCGGGCGGGGCCGCCGGGGCTGCCATGGAGGTGCCTAACGTCAAGGACTTCCAGTGGAAGCGCCTGGCGCCGCTGCCCAGCCGCCGGGTCTACTGCTCCCTGCTGGAGAGCGGGGGGCAGGTCTATGCCATCGGGGGATGTGACGACAGCGGCATCCCCATGGACTGCTTTGAGGTCTACTCCCCCGAGGCCGACCAGTGGACCGCCCTGCCCCCCCTGCCCACAGCCCGGGCCGGGGTGGCCGCCATCGCCCTGGGGAAGCGGATCATGGTGATCGGGGGTGTGGGCGCCAGTCAGCTGCCCCTGAAGGTCGTGGAGATGTACAACATCGATGAGGGCAAGTGGAAGAGGAGGAGCGTGCTGCGCGAGGCCGCCATGGGCATTTCTGTCACTGCCAAAGGCGAGTGGGGCCAGGGCTGAGGGAGGGCAGAGAGAAGGGAGTGGGGGTCACGGGGAGAGGGATGGAAGCCAACACTGAATGGGGGGCCCACTCTCACAGGCCTGATCCCATTTGATCCCTGCAATAGACACTGAAACTGAAGACCCACTGGCCTTCTTTTACAGATGGGAAAACAGGCGCAGCAGGTGAAGTGTCTAGTAATTGCATATGATACCAGAACTCCACTCCCCCAGGCTCCTCCCAGCAAGCAGGGCAGGCCTGGCCAGAGGGGAGAGCTGAAGGTTTAGCGCCATGTCTCTGCAGACCCCTTCATTCAGCAGAATGACGAAGCCTCCCACCCACAGCACCTCATCCCCTGACATCTGCCTTTTAGGTACCACCACCTCTAGACACATATTTGGGGCCTTGGGGACGTTCCCTGCCTCCTTGTACCATCCCCAGGCCCCACTGGTGGGGCTTTGAGGCCTGACTCCAGGGCCTTTCCCGCCACCCTCAACCTCCCCCTCTGCCTCCTAATCTCAGAGATGCTAAGGAATGGAGACTAGAAATTTCCTGAGGGTGGAGCTCCTGCAGCACCTTACCCGGGTTTATAGGTCTCGGGGCGAGCATGTGCTGACCACACGGTTATTTGATCTTCATTTCACTTTGTCAAAGCCCCTTATTTCTTTCTCACTGGGCCTGGTACAGCCCAGAGCACAGAGGGGGTTCCAAAAGCTCTTTTGCTGAAACACAAAGGGTTTTATGGGAAATGGTCCAACAGGAATTAGAAGACCCCAAGTGCAGCTCAGACAGCCTTGGTGGGATACAACCCTCCCTCCATCTCTGGCAAAACCATCCCATTTACCTGTTGCATCTACTGTAGATCAGGAACCAGTATTTCTTGAGCACCTGCTGTATCCCTGCAGTTCTAGGTCCCAGGGAGGAAGGAGAGAGGCAGAAGACCTGGCCTCTACTTTCAGAAGGCCGGGTCTGACCAATGAAGGTGACCAGTGAGAAACTCTAACCCAGAATCCCTCAGGGCAGTGGCCAGTGGGGCCTCCACGAACTCTGAGTAGGAAGGACAGGAGACCTGGAGGCCTATGGGGGGAAAAAAGAGAGGGAAAGGGTATTCCTTGGTCTCCAGGCCTCAATAAATGTTGCCGGGAGATTAAGAACTAACATTTATTGAGTCCTTACTATAGATGCTTTATATATTTTAGCCCCTCTGATCTTCACAACCTGTGTGATGAGGTAAGTGCTATGATTGTCCTCATTTTAGAGGGACGCCATGTGGGGCCCAAAGAGGTTAAATACCTTGCCCAAGGTCACACAGCTAGTGAGTGATGATGGAGTCTGTGCTCTTCACTGGGGCACTGAAGGAATGGGTTCAGCAGTTAGTCTGATAAGCTTTCATAGGCTTGTGTGTCAGGCACTGGAGCAGATGCTGGGGCCACAGACAAACAAATTCTCTAACCATCTAGCAGAAGAAACAGACAAGGATTATTTTGGTAACAAATGGCGAATAGGGTGAAGCCAATGCCATGGGAGGCACTGAGCTGGTGCTCTGAGCCCAGCTTTGCAGGTGGGGGACACCCAGGCGACCGTGAAGGGATGAGTAGGAGCTGGCCCAGGAGTCGTGGTGTGGCGTGGACCGAGGGTTCTCAGCTGGAGGTGTATTTCGGGTGACACAGGGATGGGAGAGGCAGAGTTCGGGTAAGGGAAATCCTCCCAATATTAGCAGGCCCAATCTCCTGACCTGAGGCTATGGTTGGGATTTTTTTTTCCTTTTTCAGTAAGACGAGAGGTAGTACTCAATAGAAGGAAATAGTACTCATCTCTATAATTTCCTTGAATAAAAGCCTCTTAGAGCCAGAAGCGGTGAAGACTGGCTACTGGGAGATGGAATCCCAGGCAGGGGTGGGTCCCTGGGAAGGAGAGTGGCTTGTGGAGTGGGGGAGTGAGGGGAGCTATGTCTCCGGTAGGCTGCAGGAGGTACTGGGGCAAGGCCCCGGGAAACACGGATGCCTTGCTCATCCTCTCCGCTGCAGTGTCTCAAGGAGGTGCCTTCAAAGGCTACCTGCAGCCAAGAGCAGCAGGAAATGAGAGGATTCGCTTCTCCTCTCACAGTGCCCAGCTTACGGCCCTGGCAGGGTTCTTTAAAGGGGCTAGTCTTTTGTCCTCCAAAGCCTCATCCTCATTCACCCCTAACCCTATCCCATCTAGTGCAGGATGCCTCTGGAGCCCACAAGCCTCCCAGTGTGTGAGGAGGGTGGCATTCACCCCCATGGGGCTGGCACACAGAGAAAACCAGCAGCAGGCCAGTGTCCCACAAGGCCAACGACAGCAGGGCTGACCTCATTTCCAAAGGCTCCTGCTGGGTCTGGAGAGTTCCGACCTGGGAGTGCCTAAGCAACAGTCCACTATTGGAGGGCATCGGAGGAATACCCCCTCCATTTGGCATCCCCTCTAGCTGCCTACGCAGGAGGAACGTGGAGAGGACAAGACCTGCCAGGGGTTGTCCAGGCCTCCGCCCCAGTCTACCCCGTGCGAGGCTCAGCCAAGGGCTGGACACCAGGGAAGACTAAGGCATGCAGGCCTGACATGGCTTCAGGAAGACCCAGGCTCAGCCCGGCAGGGACTTGTCGTGGTTCCATTAACCTCACTCTAGCACAGCGGTGGTTGGGAACCTGGCTTGGCCTTGGTGCCGGTGTTCGAGGGGTTAATGGAGCCCGGCCTGGTAGGTGATTACTGATGGGCCTGTCTCATGGTTTTCATGAGCTGAGCCAGGGGGTGTGTGTGGCCTTTCTCCTTAGATTGCCGAGTGTACGCGGCAGGCGGGATGGGCCTAGACCTCCGTCCGCACAACCACCTCCAGCACTATGACATGCTCAAGGACATGTGGGTTTCACTAGCACCCATGCCCACCCCGAGATATGCTGCCACCTCCTTCCTCCAAGGCTCCAAGATCTATGTGCTGGGTAAGGACGAGTTATCGGTCCCACATCTATCTCTCCTTCCCTCCCCGGGGCCCGTTCCCACGGGAAGCCGTGTCTGAGTGCTGAGCATCTCCTCAGTACTAGGGGGTAACCATGATGCCCCAACCCCTCAGGGAGCCCCCTGTATGGTTGGGTAATAGTCAGAAGGGGAAATGCAGCCCCTTGCCCTCAGGTACTTACATGGCCCCCCTCCCCCACCCCTCCAACCCCATCCTGGCCCCTAGGGGGACGACAGTCCAAGTATGCAGTCAATGCCTTTGAGGTCTTTGACATCGAGACTCGCTCCTGGACCAAGTTCCCCAACATTCCCTGCAAGCGGGCCTTCTCCAGCTTTGTGACCCTGGATGACCGCCTCTACAGCCTGGGGGGTCTGAGGCAGGGTCGGCTCTACCGGCAGCCCAAGTTCCTCCGGACCATGGACGTGTTCGACATGGAACAGGGTGAGCAGGGCACCAGCCTCTAGCTGCCCACCACCCCTCTGGCTGACTCCCCCCTACTTTGCCCCCGATCCCGTCCACCCTCCCAGGGCTGCTGACCCAGTGGCATGAGCCTTTCAGAGGTCTAGATAGCCCTCACCATTCCGGGCTACTGTTGGGCTCACTTTCTTCCATGTGGACAGGGCTCCTCTCGGCTGGCTGGTTATTTGTCTCCAAGCCTTTCTTGTCTATTTTCTTGTCTTACAACATCCTGGCAGGGCCAGGGGAGGGAGGGCTTTTCCTGCTTTTTACCGATGCAGACACAGAAGGATCCTGGTCAGGATTACGGTTCCTTGGACTATAGCGAGCCTGGGAGTGGGGAGAGGCCACAGAGCTGTCATTTCAAACAGCAGGAGGTGTAGTTTATGCCCTGAGCACGAAGGGTGGATGGAGTGGACTTCTGTCTCAGGTGTGAGCTCTGGGGACTCAGTGTGTATTTGGTGGGGGAGGTCAGCATCTAATTCTCTCTAAATTTATCCTGCCACGATCCGTGGCCTGTAGGGGGCTGGCTGAAGATGGAACGCTCGTTCTTCCTCAAGAAGCGGCGGGCAGACTTTGTGGCCGGCTCTCTGAGTGGACGGGTCATAGTGGCTGGAGGACTCGGTAAGGATGGTGCTTCCAGGCTGTTACTGCGGGTCGAGTGCTTGGTGGACACTTGGCGCTCTGCATGAGCAGGAGAAGGTCCTGGCTGCTTGCATACTGCCTGCCTACCCCTTTATCCCAAATAATTTAAAACACTCCCTCCCACGTATCCACAAACGGGCCCCCGTGTGCTCCCCCTCTTACACAGGGGAAACTGAGGCCAAGAGAGCATGCAGGACATGCTGCTAACCGTGGAACACAGGCTTGCTGAGCACAGCTCCCTGGGGCCCTATCCAGGAACACTGGAGACAAAAGTGTAGCAGGGATTAGCCTGGTCCTCTTTCTCTGGCCAGCTCTACTCCCTGGATACCCAGCTCCATCTTGGAATAGGAAAGCAATCTGATTAGACAGATTTTTGTAATGGATTCAGGATTTGCTGGGTTACTCCTCGCAGAGAGTAGTGGTATTTTGAAGGCAGGACCCCAGCTTCAACAGGGCAGAGATACATGGGGAGCAGGGCTTCTAGGCACCCAGAGTTCACTCAGTGTGGACAGACTCCCACTTCACCCGAGTATGAAAGGAGCTCAATGTGAGCCAGACCTTGGGGACAGCTTTTTAGTAAAAGGCAAAAGAGAGGCAGCAGCAATATCTAGAAACTTCTGGTAAAAGCAGAGGGTGGAGGAGATGAAAAGAGGGAGAGAAGGCAAGCAGGGCAAAGTGGCTGTTTGACAAGAGCCGAGGCCTAGGGTAGGGAGGGAGCCGTTCTGCAGCGCAGGGACTGAGGTCCCTTGGCTTCTGCTTGGGGGTTCCAGAGGGAGCCAGGGAGGTGGCGGCCCTGTGGGGCATGGATCAGTGGCTGGGCTCCTTTGTAAGGTCCGGTTCCCTTGGCACTTTCAGGGAACCAACCCACGGTCCTGGAGACGGCAGAGGCGTTCCACCCCGGGAAGAACAAGTGGGAGGTCCTCCCCACCATGCCCACGCCCCGCTGTGCCTGCTCCAGCATAGTTGTCAAGAACTGCCTCCTGGCTGTGGGGGGCGTCAACCAGGGTCTGAGCGCCGCGGTGGAAGCGCTGTGTGTCTCTGACTCCTAGGTGTCCCTGGGCCCAGCACCTTTGCCCCGGGCCAGATCACTCCACTCTTGGGCAGTTTGGGTGACTTCCCAGGATGCTAGGTCCTGTCAGCAGCTAGTGGGCTCAGGCCCTGGGGCTCTGAGGGACCTCCCTCCACCTCCAAACTGTACCAATCCCAGGAGACGGTAAGAAGACGCGTTGACTCCGCCAGCCTCCAGCTGGAGCCCAGCAGAGCTCTGAGGAGACTCCTCCCTTAGTGCTCAGGCAGAGGAAGGCCCAGGAGTACCTGCTACCTCCCCTTCCAGTGAGCTCTGCCCACCACCACCACCACCACCACCCCCACCCCCGGCGTCCGGGGCAGGAGGTGGGTAGAGCAGAAGACAACGGCTACCATTATGAGGATGGGGAGGATTGGGATGGAAAATGGCGAAGGGCTGCAAGGAGTCCCAAACCCCTCTTCTCTCCCGTGGTCCGCATCCTTCCCCCATTTGGCGGTCAACCTCGGGCCTGCCCTAGCCCTCATCTGCTCGGCGAGAAGTGACCTTGGAACAGGGGCCGCTGGGTTGGAAGGGAAGCCAGGTTCGGCTTCCCCGCTCCTCTCCTCACTCACTTAGTCCTTCTGCCACCCCTCCCTGGCCCTTTCGTCCCCGGCGACCCCGGAGTGTTTCTGTGCAAAACCTCACATACACCGGGGCATCAAAGTCCACGAAGGCTGGATTCGTGGCACTCGGGTTAACAGGAGCAGCACAACGATTAAAATCTATATTCCTATCCTCTCGGGCAGCTGGTGCAGGGGCAGGGTGGACGGGTGTCTTGGTGGGTAGAGGGGACCCCAGGAAACAGTCCCTCTGACAGCCTCAGACTAAACAGGACCCCAGGCGACCAGCTGTCCTTGGCTGTTCCCACTGAGAAGGCTCCATCTCCAAACCACCCCCACCGAGTCCCCTCGCTCCCAGCACAGCTGCATCTCTGCCTTCTCTTCAGCGTGGAGACTCCGCTTCCGGGGTAGGAAAGGTTGCGCTCATTAGCTGACATCTCCACGTCTGGCCTCAGTTCACTCAGCTCAAGTTCACTCCTGTCTTACCCCAAGTTGAAAGGGGATTGCTCATGGACTTAAAGACTTGAAGCTCGTAGAGCACCTCTCCCTCCTCCTCCTCCTCCTCCTCCTCCTCCTCCTCCTCCTCCAGAGTGAGAGAAGCAGGCTCCCCGCCCTGAGCAGGGAGCCCGATGTGGGGCTCCATCCCAGGACCCTGGGATCATGACCTGAGCCGAAGGCAGATGCTTAACCGACAGAGCGACCCAAGCGCCCCTAGAGCACCTCTTTCTAATTCCCAGTTATTTTTAAAAGCTCTATCAGCACCGGGGATACAAAGAAAAACCTGCCTTGGGAGGGGTTGCAGGGTAGTCAGATGACACTTACTACCTGATGATGTAATTCGTTCTCGAGAAGCAGGAATAGAGAAGAAACGCCTGTCCGTGTCTCAGGGCTCAGGGGGAGCCTCCTGGAGGATCCCCTGGGCCTTGAGGACAAGGGGAACCTGGGTCTTCTGGGGCTGGAGGAAGGGTGCTGCCCCCTGCTGGCCCAGCCTGGCCTTCCCACCCAGGCTAGAGGTGGCCTGTGGCTACGGGTGCCCCCTGGTGAGCAGACTGCAGGGGACGCTTTCCTATTGCTTCTGGACTCCCGGATTTTAGGTCTGTTAGTTGCTGAAGTAACTGTTAGAAGAAGGTGCTGGAAGAGCTACAGATCCTCTGAGGGATGGATCAGCATGTTTGGGAAGTCACTGCCAAGTCCAGCCCTGGTCTGGCCCCCCCACCTTTCCTCTTCCATTTCTGCACTGTCCCCTTCCACCCTCCCTGAGAAAGGTGTTTACAAGCAGGGGTCCCTCCACCCTTTCCAAGAGAGGCCAAAGCTCTGTGTGTGTGTGGGGGGGGTGTTGGAGGAGGGGGCTTTCCAAGCACACAAAATGGTAGCAGATCCGTGGATGGGACTGAAGCATTTTTAAATGGTCAGAACTTCAGGGGTACAGTCAGCCTGAAAAAGGGCCTCCCCATTATGAGACTGGGGGACTGGCCACCAGAACCCATGGGGGCCACCAAGAGCTGGAGCTGGGGTCTGCTGAGGACTTACCTCTTGGAGGTCCATTCTGGGAAAGACTTTGGGGGCACCTCGCTGAGCTAGGGAAATGGAATGTCAGTGGTAAGCCACATGGTCTGTACCTCATGGTGCCATGGAGGCCATTCAGGATCTGGGGTGAGATGGCCTGGCTCCAGGCCCTGCCCCCCTCTCCCCCCCGCCCCCAAAGGCTTTCATGTCACAATCCCTCCCCTCCTCTTTCTCATCTTCATCTCCCAATCTGTAGAACAAGAGCAAGGATCATGCCATCTGACAAGGTGCCAAAGCCCTCACTTCAATCCTTAGATCAACTCTATGAGGTAAGGGGTGTCCCCATTTTGCAGATGAGAAAGCTAAGGCTCGAAGAGATTACATAACTTGTCCAAGGTCCCAAGCTAGTAAGTGACTAAGCCAAGTCTGACTGCAGACTTTCTGACCACAGCACTGCATTGCTTCGAAGGACCTAGCACACCGAGGAGGAAAGGACATCAGCTGTGACGTACCAGAGTACGGGGTTCGAAATATCACCCAGAAAGATCGGTGCCATAGCAGCTGGAGGGCCTCTTGCATCCTTTATCCCTGTGAGCTTGGGCAAGCCTGGGATCAGTCTGCTTTACAGATGGGGAAATAGAGACTTCCACAAGTTGTCATGAGCTCTGGAAATGGGGGAGTCCAGTCTTTCTCACGGGCCCTCACGTACTCAGCACCTGGTTCATGCCTGGCACCCAGCCAGCGCCCGCTAAATGTGTCCTGAGCGAGTTTAAGGGATGGTTCCTTGAGGGGAAGAACTGAGAAAAATGCCTAGAGCCCCAGTCCCAGTTCCTCATTAGCCAGATTGGACTCTCCAGAGTCCTGAGACAATTTCTTTTCTTCATGCAAAACACCCTCCAAAGAGGAAATATTTGGCAGATGATTCAGAGGGTCAGTGGAGTAAGGGGCTGGAGGCCGGGAAGTATCGGAAGACTGGACACCTGAGGTGACACCTCGAGTTGTAAGTTTTCTAGGCAGTTCAGAGAGAAGTCTGTCTCCCCCCCCCCAGCCGCCCTCCACACTCCACATTGCTGGAGTGAGGACCTCCAGGCTTGCCGCTGGTGGCCTGGCCCACCTGGGCCCTAGCTGGGCCTTCCAGACTCCTCCTCTGGGGTCGACCTTGCAGGGGGAGGAGTGTGGCTGCTCCCTCAAGGCGAGGGCCTCCTAAGGCCCTACTCACTGTCTCCAGAAGGTGGCCCACCCTGCCCTCCTTATCTGGAGGACGAGAAGGGGATTTGGGGACACTCTCCCTCCCACTCACCGGAAAGGGAGGCCTGGTCCTAACCTCAGGTTAGCAGCTCACATCCTTAAAAGCAAACATTTGTACGGGAATAGTAATGTACAAATCCCTTTCCCAGGCTCCCCTATCTAGATCCAGTGTCCCCATCTATGGGAGAAGGGGACTTGACTGGAGCTACCCTTCCAGATGGGTCTCTGTTAACCTCAGACCTCCACATCCAACACCTGTGGGAAGCAGGCTCAGCCCTGGTGACAAACGACCACCCCACCTTCATTCTTCTCACCCACATCCCCCTCAGGCTGCTCCCTCCCCGATTCCCATGGCCACCACTTGGGTTCACACCCTCATCCTCCTGCCACATGATGACCTCCCACTACGCTACCCCCTGCAGCCCTCTCCTCCAGCCCCCCCCTCTTCGCATCACTGTTAGGCCCCTGCGCTGGGGAAATCTTTCTCATCTCCGAATCCAACTGTCCTTGCAGAGCTTAGCATCCCCAGCAGCTCGCCCTACCCTTCAGGTGATTCCCAGCCTCAGTCTGGGCCTCTGAGGCCCTTGGCACAGGTCCCGCCTCCCTGCCTCCCCGTCTCCCCGCCTCCCCTCCTTGCCTCTGCCCAGGGTTCCTGCCCCTTGTGTACCTGGTGAATGCAGCCGCCGCCCCCACACATCACCCCCAGACACAAAACTTTGTAGGTTCTCCTCGGGACCATGACAGCGCCATTCGTCCTTGGAGGCTCAGAGCATCGCAGAGGGCTGGGCACGCAGTGTCTAAATACGTAACAAATAACTGATGGAATAAATGTGTAGCAAACAACTGAGTTGAATGAAGCCAGAAATCAAGGAGCCGAGAGACAGCAGTAACATTGAGAGTAACCTTTACAATGCCCCCTCTTCCTTGGCTTCCGTCTACAGCCTGTGGCTGGCACAAAGCATCAGATTCAGGAAATCAGCAGTATTTCAAATCCCCTCGCTTAGGGATCGGGTCCCCTCTCCCTTTGCAGCAGGCTCTGACGGGAGGAATAGGTCAGGATCGGGCTTTTCATAAGCTGTGGGGGACAGCCAGCCTATTAATCCAGGCTTGTGATAACAACCCCCAGCACCAGATTATGCTGGTGTCATTCGGGGCCAAGAGAAATGCTGGCTCCTGCCTTCCCTTACCAAGGGTCAGGAGCTGGTGACCGGCTCAAGAATGTGCTTTGTTTGGGGTTTACATTCCAGGAGCAGCTTGGGAGGCCAAGGGCTCAGGTTGCCAGTGGGAGCCAGACACGGGGCAGGGAGGTGGCACCGGGCAGACCTTCCCCCCTCCTCCCTCCTGGGCACACCTCCTATGCCCCGCCCTGCCTGGTCCTCTCCGGACCACCCTCACAAGTGCAGGGGGGCGGCTGTGGACGCAGGGCGAGGAGGAAGAACACACTCAGCCCCTTCAAGGGAGCAGCATTTAAGTGGAGTATGGAGTACTAAGCTCTGAGCCACCACCATAAATGCCCCGCTGCTGGGGAGCCTTTAACAGTTTACAAAGAGCTTCTGTGTTCAGGGTCTCTTTTGACCAATCACAAACTGAGATGTAGGGAAACTGAATCACCTGCCCCAGGTCATGTGGCCAACCCGGGAGAGAGCCAGGTGTAGAACTCCATCCTCTGACTGCCTTTCTGGGGCTCATGTACCCCTTGCCTCATGGACATCGACAGCCTCTGTACCCCAGGATCCAACCTAACTAAGGCCCTGACTTCACAGGCTTAGTGAAGGATCAATAAAATAGTGGGGGAGCAGCAGAGGCAGAGGGAGAAGCAGAGCCCCCCAATGTGGGGCTCGATCCCACGACCCTGGGATCATGACCTAAGCCAAAGGCAGCCGCTTAACTGACTGAGCCACCCAGGCGCCCCTTATTTTTATTTCTTATGTCCCATTTCAGCCCATCACCCTCTCCGATGGCTAAGGCAATAGCACAGCAGAATTAGTCAGTGGAAAGTACCTGGTGACTGGGTGCCCAGATGAATCCCATGAAAACTTTCACCCCAGTCCTAAGCATAGGTGCCCCCGCTCCCGCCTGCAAACCCCACAGCCATGGGAGTTACACAGGCTCAGAGACTGAGAAAAGGACACAGGAATGAGGGGCAGCAAAAGAGAAAGATCTTTTCGTTTTGCCATCAACAACAGGGTAAGAGGACCCTTTCCAAAACCCCACCTAGAAGCCCCGCACTAAATCTACACAAACAGCCACCCACTCCACCTCCCAACCCTCAAGAATATCCTTGTTCTGCTAGCAAACCAGCGCTGAGAGTCATTCACGGCCCCTTCCTCTTCTCTCCCCAAGTCAGGCTCCTCTCTCCCTTCCCCAGCACAGAGCTCTAACCTTGGGCAGTCTCAATGCTTATCTTAACAGTCCTGTGTCCCAGATCAGATCCGCTGTAGCTCAGGGAGTCTGATAAGCCCCTTGGTGTCACAGCGCACGCCCACGCATGTGGGTCTCTGCCAGAATTGGGGGGAGGGGATTGAGAGTACCAGAGCTCAGCAAAACCCCAAGCAGACATAGGAAATCATCAATCTGACCACTTCACTTCTTGTTTCATCCCACAGAAAGCCCACAAGGCAGTCATGAGGCACATTTCAGGTCGAGTAAACTATGACATCGAGAGGCATAGTTTATTTGAGACTCTGGGCAAATCAAGTATCCCCTCTAAGCTGAAGTATGAGGGCTAAGAGACCTGTTTCTGAAGCCAGATGGCCTGGGCTCCCGTCTGGCTCCACTACTTGCCAGGTTTATGACACTACAGTTCTTGAATTTCTCTGTGTCTCAGTTTCCTCATCTGTGCAATGGGGATAATCATATGCCGGCACCCACGTCCTAGAGTTGTGTCGAGGATGGAATTCATGAACCTGAGCCTGGGTTGTAGATTCCTGAGCCAAAACAGCATTCCACTCTGGGGCTGGGAAAGGGAATGGAGCCCCTGAATGTCTTGTAGTGATGGAATCACCTGCCAGGTGGGCAAAAGAATGGGAGTGACAGAGATTTCCAATTTGTCCTTTCTTAGATGTGGCAAAGGAGTCCCAGAAGAGTTGAAATGAAACTCAGAGTTGGTTTATCCAAATCTCTTTTTAAAGACGAGGGAACTTTCCCAGGAGAGAAAGTCCTTGGCCATGACCCAAGTGGGTATGTTGGTGGTTAAAAGAGGAGCTGGAACCCAGGACCTCTGACTCTTCATCTGCCTGAGCTCTCCCTGCCGCCCCAGGCAGGAGACAGGCAAGCTTTCTGTTTTGGGGAGAAGAGGTAGGGTCATGTCCCTCCCAGGCCTAACCTGTGAATAAGATTCAATTTCCCATTGTAATCGAGAGCGTTTCCGTGTTTGCTGCACACGATTCCCCCAAATTCCTGGTAAGGCTTACAGAATTTAGATTGTAAGCATCTCATTAGTTCCAGCTTGTATTTCCGGAGCCCATTTGGGTGCCACAAAGCAATACAATCCTTAGGAGCTCGAGCTGTGATGTTGGACCCATGGGGTTAGCCTCTTAGCTCTGTTACTCCCAGTCAGGGCTGGGTGGTCTTGGACAGGACACTGTATCTAAGACAGTTAGAACCAGGGCTGGCTCAATAAATGTTAGATATTATTATACTTATTGTTGTCATTGCTCAGTACATATTTGTTGAATGAATGAATGAATGAATGAATGAATGAATGAATGAATGAACGAACGAATGGAGTGATTGGCTCATTGAAGGAATAATTACCTAAGCAAAGCTTGTGGTCACAGCTTTGGGCATCCCATATAACTTGCTAGGCTTGAGTTGGTCAGTAGAGAGCAGCATTGAGTCAGGCATCCTAACTTGCCAGCCACTTCCAGAATTTAAAACCCTCTCTTTGGACTCCCACCTCCTAAACTTGGAGGGCCACTTCTAACTCATAGGTTCCTATCCAGACAATTCCACCAGCTCCTGAGAGGGGAAGGGCAGCACCTTCAAGGCTATATTGTCCACCACCTGGGGGTGGACTGAGAGCTGTAACCCATCCTCAGGGCTCCGGGGAAAGGGAATATAATTGTTGGGGTCTCAGGCTGGAAGGGCCCTCCAGCCTGCAGCAGCCCTTTTCCCAAAGAAAAGAAAGATGGGGCTCAGGCATCAATACTGAGGTAAATCCCGAGGTAGGAGATGCTCTAGGGCCTGGGAGTCTCCCTAAAGTTGATCAGATCCAGAGAGGGCTTGGCTGGCCCTTCTCTACTCTCCTACCTGCCCCCCAACCCCTCACACACACACTCAGCATCGCCTCCCCTCACCCACCTCCACCCCATCCCTGAAGGCCTTTCCTCATACTTCTCCCTCTAAGGTCCTCCGTCAAACCCCTGAGCCAGAGCAGGACCCGTCCTTTCAGCCTCACATGGCACCTTGTACTTCTCTTGAGGCCCTTCCTACTTTCTGCCTTGGGTTATATGATAAATTGTGTATTTATCTTATTTCCCTTGCTAAACTGTATCCTTCCTGAGAGCAGAGAGCTAATTCTTGGTCACCCCTCAAGGCTCATCTTAGATGTATTTCTTTTTCAGAAGAAATGCTTTACCCCTCACCCCCCAACATATGGCTTTGGTGTCTCTCACCTGCCCTCCCACCAACACCCTGCATTCCATGCCCCACGACAGTCCTTCCTCTGAGCCACATTAACATCTGTTTTTACTAGTCTAGACCCACACAGACACGCATGCACACAGGTTGTGAAGTGTGTAGGGACTGGGGCAGATGCTTGTTTCTCACTGCTTGCCTGATGTGGCCCAAAGAATGGTTATCCCCAGAGCCCTTCCCACAGCGATCAGTGATGGGACATGGGGGTGGGGGTGCCAGGCTTCCCCTTCCCAGGAGGGGATGGTGGGGCAGGCAGGATTAACATGGCCTAGCTCAGCCCAGCTTTCCAGCCACATCCGAGCACATGACCCAGGAATGTCCTGAAATCTGCAGCAGCCGAGGCCCCAGATATAATCAGATTCCCTGTCAGGGAATTCTCACTCTGTTGCGACAGACCAGGTCTCCCTGTAAGGAATTTGAGAGTTGAGTTTCAGCAGTGAACCACATTTCCGAGTCACAAGCTGTTCCAGCTCTGAGTCTGTGCCTCCGCCTGTCTCTGTGGACAGACAGCAGCTTGGTCCACTCATCACTACTGTCTCGTAGTCCCTTGGGGGCCACCAGGGCGCACCTGGCTGGAACAGCACAGATTTCTTTTCTCTGGGCTCTTTGATCATGCATGGCTTGCCCCCTAAATGAGGATTCACATTCCAGTCAAAGGAAGCTGAAGTGGGGTAGGGAAGGCCCAGGAGGCGCAGGAGATCAACCCCCCAAGGCAGCCAGGGCCCGTTCAGGTGGTGATGGAGGGAAATCAATCATCTGGAGATGCTTTCACTTTAATCTTTGAATTCCATTGCACATGCGTTCCTTTGGTTCATAAGCATCTACCAAGCACCTTCTTTCGTGCCTAACATTGCACTAGCGGTATTGAGGATATCTGGAAGAATTGATAGGAGTCTAGGGGCGCCTGGGTGGCTCAGTCAGTTAAGCAGCTGCCTTCGGCTCGGGTCATGGTCCCGCGGTCCTGGGATCGAGTCCCGCATCGGGCTCCCTGCTCAGCAGGGAGCCTGCTTCTCCCTCTCCCTCTGCCTGCCTCTCTGCCTGCTTGTGCTCTCTATCTCTCTGGCAAATAAATAAATAAAATCTTAAAAAAAAAAAAAAGAATTGATAGGAGTCTAGATTAAGCTTAAAATGGAATCTTAGGCTCATCCATATAATTCTTTCATCTTATTTATGAAGAGGTGTTGATTCATCTGGCTAATTGTCTCCCATCCTTCAGGTCTCAGCTTAAGAGGCCCTGTCTGCTGGAAGCTTCCCCTGACCAACCTTCTCCTATTAAGGCTAAGGGCTCCCTCCTGTTATACACCCCAACGGCATTCTGTTCTCCCATCTTGAGCACATCTTCCTCTGTCCAGGATTTGCTTGTTTATTTCTCACTAGACTGAGACTTCTCTAAGGGCAGAGACCATGTCCATCTTGTCACCATCATGTATATCCAGAGGCCCAGCACCTAGCAGGCACCAGTATGTATAGAATGAGTAAGTGATTGGTAAAAGGCCACAGAACTGGTTGGTGTCAGCAGGACTAGAGCTCAGGGCCCTGTGCTTGCTCTAATACTACCCATACTTCCTCTTAAGAATCCTAATCTATCTGGATGGCCCTAGCTAGCTGGGCCCCCAGGATGGATGCAGATCTCAGGGGAGAAAGGAAACAGCAGGTCAGGGGGACTGTTACCTGGGCCTCATTCTATTTTGGCAGATGACTCAGAGCAAGAAGGGAGGCTGGTAGAGGGAAGAATACCAAATTGGCTACCTCCTGCGGATTTGGGGAAGGGAGGTTGGTTTTTTACCTAAGTGGATCCTCTCCTGCTACAAAGGAAGCATTCTCCATCCCTAACTCACACTAGAAAGGATCAAAGAATCAGTAGAAGTAGGAAAGTGGGCAGACACTAAATACGAAATCCAGTCACTGGGGATGTAGTCCTTCTTGATCTTCAGCATGCCCTGAATACACAGCTGGAGACACAAGCCTCCTGGGGGGGCGGGGGGTCTGAATCCCAGCTCTGCCAGTTTCTCTATATGGCTATGTGGCTTTTGGCAAAATAAGACCCACTTCAAAAAATTGGGTTAGCAAGAAGACTCAAGGGGAAATGGCTCTTTCTCCCTATTACACTTAGAGGAAGGAGAACCTATGGATATTCTCATTTCATTCTAAATGACACTCAGAATGGGGATTCTAGATGACACTCAGAATGGGGATTCTAGACCCAGTGCTCTAGGCCTTAAATACCAAGCCAAATCTCATGACTTAAAACCAGTCCTCCTGGCTCCAAAATCAGAGAGGAAAACTTTTGAGTGGGCCGCTATATACAGATTTAGGGAACAGAAGTTAAATAATAAGAGTGTAAAGCATTTTTTAAAAAAATATTTTATTTATTTGACAGAGACACAGTGAGAAAGGGAACACAAGCAGGGGGAGTGGGAGAGGGAGAAGCAGGCTCCCCGCTGAGCAGGGAGCCCAATGCGGGGCTCGATCCCAGGACCCTGGGATCATGACCTGAGCCGAAGGCAGATGCTTAACTTAACGACTGAGTCACCCAGGCACCCCCAGTGTAAAGCATTTTTAAATGAATGAATATTTCCCTTTGCCTTGCTCCACCTCCTTCCAACACTTCATAAATTCCTCTACCTCTTGAGGGAGCCACTCAACCCTACAAGGCTTCTTTGATGAAGAGGTAAAAACTTTCCAGAACCACATTTCTGGGATCCAGTGAAGGTTTAACTAACTGAAGACAGGTGAACTCAGAACCCCTGGAACAGCTCTCCACTAGCCCTCCCACTTCACTCGGGTCTGCCTCCATCCCACTCCATTCCCCTTTTCCCCCTTATGGTCTGAAAGAAGCGGTCAAGTGACTTCACAGATTTTGGCTTGAGAGATGCAAATTAGTCAGGATGGAGAAAATACTTCGGTGACCTCTAGTACTGTCCGATTGCCCCTCGATAACAGAGAAAACAGTCCAGTAGAATGACAACAGGTGGCTCTAACCAGGACAGAGTGCCGCTCAGAGGCAAGAGCAGTTCCAGACCCCGGTAGCACCGACCAGCCAAGCAGCCTCCTCTGATGTCTCCTATTCCCCGAGCCTGTCCCTCTGGGGCCCAGGTGGGCGGGGCTCCTTTGACACCTTTCCCAGACTCGGCTGGCGTGGGGGGTGGGGGAATCGGGGCCGGAGGCCCGGGCGAGCCAATGCGGGCGGCCCTGCCGGCGAGCAGACCAATGGGCGCGTGGGGGCGTGGCCAGGGCCTCGGGCTCCGAGCGTTTATAACAACTTGGAACGCGGCGACTTGCCGCGCGCTGTTGTGCGGCTGCGGGTTCCCCGCGCGGGTGCGGGTCGTGTACCCCCGGCTCTAGCTCTGCTCTCCCCGCGCAGCCGGCTCCCCCTCCGCCCTCGCCCGCCTCCTGCCCGCCATGGAGCCTTTGGCTTTCCCCCGGCGCCCCGGCCCAGCTCCCTCGGCCGCCCCCGCCCTGACCGCCGAGCTTGCCCGGCCGCTGACCGACGGGCTCATCAAGTCGCCCAAGCCCCAGATGAAGAAGCAGGCGGTGAAGCGGCACCACCACAAGCACAACCTGCGCCACCGCTACGAGTTCCTCGAGACCCTGGGCAAGGGCACCTACGGGAAGGTGAAGAAGGCGCGGGAGAGCTCGGGGCGCTTGGTGAGTGCGATTCCCTCTCGCCGCGCTGCTCGGGGCGGGGCGGGCGCGGGGCTTGGCCGCGGACGGTGAGGGATGCAGGCCGCGCCGGGGGCTAGTGCCGTCCTCGGTGGAGTGGCCCGCATTCAGTCTTCGCGCGCGCGCGCGCGTGCGGGGGGGGGGGGGCCGGGGGGGCGGGCATTGGACCTGAGAACCCCAACACTAGCCAGCATGCGATGACTGCCCAGTTAGTGAGGCGGACGGCTGGTGCAGGGTGCATAAAAGATGCATAGTGTCCTGTCTTGAGAAGACTCCCTACAGAAGATGAGACTTAGGTTGAATTTTGCTTGGAGCGTACTATCCGAAAGAGTGGAATGGGAAGAGGAAGTAGAAGGTGCCTGATCTTAGTATGAGTTTAGTAAATGAGCGTGTGCTTGGATGAATGTGTGAGGTCCAGTTCCTCAACTCAGTTCTTATTATCTGGCAGCCCAGCCTACATGGGGATCTGCACTGGGGTGGGATGGGGTGGAGATGGGCTTGACACTTAGGTCGTTTCTGGCTCTAAAATTGACTCCAAGTTTCATTAGGATGGGTTTTTTATTCTGGGAAATGTGAAACCAGGCTCTGGTGCAAAGTCTACTGTGTCCCAGGATACCTTTGGGTTTTCAGCCTTTTCAGAAAGATGTCCAGTTAATGTGGGGTCAGAGGACATAGGTAGTAGTAGTAGTGATAGTAGTAGTAATCTGTGAGAACTCGAGCAATTTATTTTATCATTATACTCGGTTTCACCTTCTACAAAACTGAAAAAAAAAAAAAAAACCAAAAACCACAGCCTCCCTCCCAAGCTGCTATGAAGATTGAATGAGCTACAAATGTGAATTTAATTGATCCTGATACACAGAAGCTGCAGTAAGAACCCATATTTATATCTGGAAAGGCAAATCCTGAAAGGGTAGCGAGTTTGCCAAAAGTTAGTTAACAAATATGTGTTTAACGTGCATAGGAATCACCTGGGGTGCTTCTTTTGAAATACTTATTCTCTGGTTCCACATCCAGAGGATTTTATTCCAAAGTCTAGGATGGGGCCAGATAACCTGCATTTTTTTTTTAAAGATTTTATTTATTTATTTGACAGAGAGATAGCGAGAGTAGGAACACAAGCATGGGGAGTGGGAGAGGGAGAAGCAGACTTCCTGCCGAGCAGGGAGCTCCATGCGGAGCTCGATCCCAGGACCCCAGGATCATGACCTGAGCTGAAGGCAGACACTTAACGACTGAGCCACCCAGGTGCCCCCTGCATTTTTTTTTTTAAAGATTTTATTTATTTATTTGAAAGAGAGAGAGTGAGAGAGCACAAGCAGGGGGAGCAGCAGAGGGAGAGGGAGAAGCAGGCTCCCCACTGAGCAGGGAGCCAGATGCCATGTGGGGCTCCATCCCAGGACCCTGGGATCATGATCTTAGCCAAAGGCAGACACTTAACCAACTGAGCCACCCAGGAGCACCCCCCCACCACCACCACCTACATTTTAACAAGCTTTTTAGGGCAGGTGGTCTAGGGACTGTTTTGCAAAATTCCGTTGGGTGCTGGTTATGAGACGTGCATGTGTATTTGTGTGTCCATGGTTTACCCTATGGGCTGTGGGACCGGTGGCCTTCCCAGATTGTTTGCTTTCGCAGTCAGTAACTGGTTTGAAATTCAAGAAGTCATTTCATTGGTGAAGGAGAGTGGGTGCTGGAGAAAGGGAGTGGATTATGGCCTCATCAATAGGGCCGAGTATGTTTTTCCTCCTAAGGCCTGGCACTGTCCCCAGTTGCCTGCTGCCAGGTTACAGCTATTGGGCAATCGTGTACTTCCTGGCTTTCCTTTCTTTCTCTTTCTCTAAAGTGTGAGGGCCCAGTGAGGCTCCAGGCTTGAGACCACTGGGCTCAGGCTTTGTCAGGGGCTTAGCTGCAAAATAGCATGTGCCTCTTGCTGGAGGACAGACTGGGTTGGGGGACTGGGGTGGCCCAGGAACTGGGAAATTGAGATTGAAGTTGAGATCCCATCAGACTCTTGACCTGGAGCACTGTGTGTGTGTGTGTGTGTGTGTGTGTGTGTGAGAGAGAGAGAGAGAGAGAGAGAGAGAGAGAGATCTCATTGATTCTGGAATGAGATAAACCAGCTTTCAGTTTTCAAACCTCAGTGGCTGTAGGCAGGGATTCCAGCTCTTATTACATCAGAACAGAGAGAATTCAGAAGGTACTCCCTGGCCTCCTGCCTCTCACTGTGTGCAGGGAGCTAAGGTCAGTAGGCATGGGGCCACCCTGATCCACAGACCACCCTGTATTTCTGCAGGGAACTTGCTCAGGGTCTCCGTCCTGCTTGGAGAGTAGCTGCCTGGGGGCTAATGGTTTCTCAGTTCTGGAGAGGACTCCTCTTCCTCACCCCACCCCCACTCCGGCCTCTTCACTGTCCTCCTTTAAGAGAGGCTGACCTGGTGCCTCAGGATCTCCTGTGAGGGAGAGGGACATGAAAATGGCCCATGACATCCCTCAAAATGAACTGAGGTTGTTGGTGGGGGCTAGATTCAGAGGAAAGCCTGCTGGCTGGCTCCCATCCCAATATTCTCTCTACCTGTCTAGCATTTTTCCCTTTCCCAGCCTACCTAGATGAGATTATCAGGGGCCAGATGGGACTGCCCAAAGGGAGGGGCAAGTGGGCAGGACTAATGGCTACTCCAGGAGGGCATCAAAGGAAAAACAAATATTTGCTCTGGATCTTCTCATCTCTGAGTACATTCCTGGTATCCAAATGACATTTCCTCCTGTGACTCTCCCAGCTCCCCTGACTGCCCCTCCCCCCAAAAGAAAAACACCTGCTGGGGTCCCTGGAATGGTAGAATCCACCAAAGTCTTTGGGATGATCTGCATGGCTGTCTTCTCTCCAAGGGGTGCCATGAGGAACATTAGGGGACTCCAAGTGGCTAGTGATCTGGGACAGGGATGCTTCTGTGTCTTATATATGTTGGACTGCTGCATGGGATGTCAAAACGTTTGAAAATGACCCAGATGGTCTGACCCCTGCATTGACAGATGGGGAAACTGAGGCCCAGAGAGAGGATGGGACTTGTCCTGTGGCTGGTTAGTGGCATGTCTGCAACGCAGGCTCCTGACTTGACCACCCCAGGCCATGGATGACCAATACTGAGTCTTGGACGGGGAGTTGGCCTTGAGCTGAGCCCGGGCTTGCCTCTGTGTGCTTTGTCATTCCAACAGTGAGCACAAGCCGCCTTTCCCAGAACTCCAGGCAGTGCTGAGGGTGGGAAGAGTCCCTGGGAATGAACTCCCACCCCTACATGTGCTGACTATGTTGAGGGATCCTGGATGAGTGAACTACACGACATTCCTGGGTTTGACCTCGTCAAGGAGGCTGTGTAGCTCAGAGTCAGACCGTAGGTGTTCCAGTTCAGACTCTCTTGCTTACCAGCCCTGTGACCTCTGTGTATCTCCGTTTCCTCCTCTGTCAGTGAAGGAATCGGACCGCAGAGTGGGCGTTGTAATACTTCCTACCTCGTGGGGTTCTCAGAGGATGACGTAAGATCATATCTGTAAAGTGCTCAGCATAGGAGCTCACACACACAGCGTTTATCCCAGCAAGGCTAGTTTTGACTCTCTCCTGGGGTACCCATCCTGGGTCTGTGCTGCCCTGAGCAAGAGAATGGGTTGTGCTGTGCTTCTCTAAGCCAAACCGCTTTGGTCTTTGCTTTGTTCAAAGTCCTAGTCTCTCCTTCGGCCCCTGCTCCAGAGAAGGGCTCCGCCTGGCTGGCCACCAAAGTCCTCTTCTGCGTGACGCTGCCCTCCCAGCCCTGACTACACCTGCCTGCTCAGCAGCAGGGAGGGAGGCTCCGGCTGTAGGCGACTCTTGTCCTTGGGCTGTGGCCAAACCACACAAGAGGGCCGGGCAGGGAAGCGCCTTGCCCAGCAACCTGGCAGAGTGGGCAGAGGGTGGCAAGGAGGGGGCGGGCACAACATGGGACTTAGGGGAGGTGGCTCAGGCTCCCCTCATTCCCGGAGCCCATTCCTGCTCCCTGCCTGAATCTCTGGCAGGCTTGGTGGGATGGTGAGCCACCCCCAGACCCATTCCCACTCTGCCCAGGCTAGCCCAGGCCAGCCTAACCTCTCCTCCGTTATCTAAATGGGTCATCTTCCAGCTCCTTGCCCTGCCTTCCAGACGGCAGGTGCTCCGTGAAAGGCCAGAGAGGAGTCAAGGATCTTGGCTCCAACTCCTGGTGTTAGCTATGACCGGAGATGCCCAGCTTGCACCCTGTCTCCTGGGACCTGAAACCAGCACCTCTAGATCTTCTTTTTCTAAGACCTGATCTGAGTTCCTGCAGAGGAGGAAGCATCTAACCAATTGAGCCCCCAACACCCATCTCCCCGGTGTGTTTGTGGATCTCTAAGAGGGATGGGGTGCCTGGTGGTACTGCACGGCCTGGCCCAAGGCAGGGGGTGAGCCCTTCCCTTCTCCAAGGGTGGGAGGCAGGGAGCCCGAGGCAGGGCAAGGCACCTGCAAGGAACTTTCGTCTTCTGAGATGGCAGCTTCTGCAGGCAACACCGTTCCATCCTGATTGTGCATTGGTGTGTCAGGAAAACTTGGCAGTCAGTGGACCTTTCTGGACTTTAGCGTTTGCCATTTGCAAAAGGGGATGGGGGATTAGTCCTGCTGTCTTTGCAAAATGGGCCAGCATCCATAGGACTTTTGCCCCAGCAGGTTAACACGGACATAGCACAGGGTCTCCGAACAAGCCCATTCCAACAATCCTTGGCCAGCACCTTCCTGGCGGAGTAGCCAGTGACCCACTTCTGAAGATGCTCAGCAGAAAATGCTAGAGTTTGAAAGGGAGCTTAGAGGTCCTGATGTACACATTCATGAATGGTTCCTTTCTTTCTGGCCTTTGCCCAAACCTTTCTCTCTGCCTATAATGCCCTATATGCCCCTTCCCAGCCTACCCCCTTTGGCTTAAAGATCTAAGATGAAGTTTTCTCCCAGAGGTGGTTTTCCCTGCTCCCCCAGGCAAAGAAAGCTCTCATCAGCACTCCTGGAGTCCCTGGGCGGGCAGGGACCACAACTGTCCTATTCATTACAGTAGATTTAGTTGCCAGTTCTCCCACGGGACTGAGGGCCTTGGTGCAGGGACTATCCATTTTTTGTCTAAGTCTCCAACACCTAGCATAGCACCAGGCACATAGTAGGTGTTCAGCAGATGTTTGAAGAATAAATACCCTTCCATTTTTCAGATGAGGACATTAAAACTAGCCACACCAGTTAACCACATCATTTCAGTGGCTTGTCTTGAGTTGCATGGTTCCATAGGGACCAATAAGAATCAGATACCTGGGCTCTTGACCCCCCCCCCCACTCCACTGACCTGGCATTCACACTTATATTATCACATAATTGTTGCACCTGGATGTCCCGCCCCACTGAGTAGGGTGGCCATATAACATATCACCTTAACGCGGGTACTTTTACTTTGGAGAGTAAAAGGGGTTCTATTTTTTTTTTAAATTAGGGTGAGCTTTTTTTTTTTAAAGATTTTATTTATTTTAGAGATAGAGAGTGAGAGAGCACAAGAGTCGGGGGAGGGACAGAGGGAGAGGGAGAGAGAATCTCAGGCAGACTCCCTGTGAGCACAGAGCTGGAGACGGGGCTCCATCTCACAACCTGGTGATCATGACCTGAGTCGGAATCAAGAATTGGACTCTAAATGAACTGAGCCACCCTGGCGCCCCTAAAAGGGCTCTATTAATAATTATACCAGGATGAACCAGGATTGTCTCTAGGCATGTGGCCTTCCTACCTCTGGGAGATCCACTCAGCAATTGTTCTTGGCTCTGGTTAGTATATTTTAATTCTTTGAGAATGGATGCTCAACTAACTTACATATGAGAACAAAGGTCTCTCAAATTCATCCTGTAACTGAAGTTGGTTCCACCCATACATGGGAAGAAGGGCAGAAAATCTTATCTGGGTGTTCATCCTGTCAGTCAGGGGATCAGCCCAGTGACTTAGCCAATAACTACTTATTTGTGATTTGTGTTCACCAGTAAACCGTTGTTGAATGCTTTCTGTATGCTGAGCACATTCTAGGCCTGAGCTGTTTCTATATCTCCTTTACTATGACAGACTAGCCAGCAGATGGTACGGGGCCTGTCCTATGGGGCAGGAATAGGTTGGGAACAGTGGCCCAGGCCCCCCAGGGCAGTGACACATCGTTCTTCTTGTATGTCACCTGCTTGGAGACTAGTGGAGGCCTGATGACATTACTTGTTTCCTTCATAGGAAGTGCCAGCCAGCTGTGGCCTCCTAGGACCTAATGTGGATAACTTGAGGTGGGGAGGCTGTCCGGGTGGAGGAGGCGCCTTGACCTAGCCCCCTGAGGCCAGAACATGAGCTAGCAGGAAGATGGAGCCGTTCACTGAGGATTAACAATCTTCACGTGGAATCATAGGCTTCATAGTTGAAAGAAATGGATCTCAGGGTTCAACATTTATACTCTCTACAGACCCAGGGACTCCTAGCCCTGCTCGGATCCTCTTTTTTGGAACCTCATTTCTTTTAGGACTCGTCTTTGTGAGACCTCTCCCCCTAAGCCTGTGATGATTCATCTCCTTGCTGTATAGGCTTGTGTGTATACAGTTGTAACATGCCTAGTTTTTGCATATATGTGCATCTTAAGCCCTAACTATTTCTGTTTCATTATCTAGATATGTGATTTATATATGGCCTTTTTTTTTTTTTTTACTACGTATTAACACAATGTTTATGGCCCTTTATCTGAAGAGCTCATAGGACTTTATCTATTGTCTGATTTTTAAAACAAAGAATTTTAGAAAAGAACGAGTCCATAAAATCCCCCCCTCAGGGAGAGAAAGGGGTGTGGAGAGAGGGGTGCGCAGGATTGATGCTGCAAGTTGAATCCTCCTCGTTGCAGGAGGATTCAAGCCCCTTCCTCCCCATCCCCATCCCCCTGTCCGATTCTACGCCCGGGATTTTTCCGCTTAGCTCATCAGGGTGGTTTGGAGCGCAAGGGCAGGGGGCGGGGGCAGTCGGTGAAGAAAGCCCCTGAGGGGCGCCCCGTCCCGCGCCGTCCCCTGCAGCTGCACCGTGGGCCTCTCCCGCGTCTTGGGGAGGAGGCTCCATGGTGACAGGTCCCTCCCGCTGCCATTGTCCTCCCTGACCTGCTCCGGGAGAGCACAAGAGCTGGGCCTCCCCTCTTTCAAGGATGCAGCTCCAGGGGAGGAGCGGGGCGGAGGGCACGCCATCCCTGGGCCGTTGCCGGGGCGACCGGGCTGGCCATTGTGCGCGGCTCCCCTTACGGGATTAAGGCTGTTCCGCATTCTTGTCCGATGGGGAGCGCAGGCCTGCTCGGCGCGGTCCCCGGTCCCCGCCAGCCGGAAGCCATTGTCCGCCTCCAGAGCCTTGTGAAAGGGGGGATTAGAGGCCCCTCCCCTGGAGCTGTGGTTTCCTTTCTCCCCCGTCTCCTTCTGAACCTTGAGGGGAGGCAAACCCTCCTGGGGCTTTGAATGCGAAGCAGTTTCCCTCAGTCTGGGCCTTCAGATTTTGTCACAAGGCGGCCGCCTCCCCTGAAGAGGACGTCTTGAGTTTACCATTCGTGTCCTTGGACGGGACTCGTCAGGAACTGACCGGCCCTGTGGCACCCCACCTGGCCCCCCGCCCAGCACCTCGGGGCCCCCCCCACCCCGCATTTGTAGGGCTGGTCCCCGGCCTCAGAGCGGGAAAGCACCTTTCGCGGCCTCCCTCGGCCTGTTGTTGCACAGAAAAGGCAACGGAGGCTCTGAGAGGGGGTGGGACTTGCTCCTAGGGACAGTGACCCCAGGCCCCCTGACTGTCCCCCAGGCCGCGTTTTCCGCAGGCGGGGAAGGCTTCTTGTCACTCTCCTCTTTCTGCCCCCGTGGCTGCTCAGTGGGACAGGGCAGAGAAAGCAGGGGCTCCTCGGGCTCTAAGAGTTCTGCTTCCTGGCCTGGCATCTTGGCACTTCTTTCATTTCCTGTTGCCTCACCCCACCCTTCCTGAACCCACCGCACTTGCCAGCCCCCGGGCTAGATCCTTATATGGTATTTGCACCTTTGCCGAGAAGACAGCAAAGCCCAGGGGACGCTCACTGTCTGGTTGGTTGTTTGTTGCTAGGAGAGGGACATTCCTTACCGAGACTGAGGGGACTGGTGTGGGGGTTTTTTTCATATATTTTTTTGTGGTTAAAAATATATATAACATATAATTTACCATTTTAAGCATTTTAAAGGTACAATTCAGTGACCTATTAGGTACATTCACAATGTTATGCAAACATCCGCACTACCCATTTCCAGGATCTTTTCATCACCCCACACAGAAGCTCTGTACCCATGAAACAATAGCACCCCCCACCTCCATCCATCCCCACCACCACCCTGGGAATCGCTGTTCTACTTTCTGCACCATGCTTTTGCCTATTCTGGTTACCTCCTATACGGAAAATCCGACAGGGGCACCTGGGTGGCTCAGGTCATGATCCCAGGGGGCTCCCTGGTCAGCGGGGAGTCTGCTTCTCCCTCTGCCCTTCCCGCTCGCTCGTTGTGCTCCCCTCCTTCTCTCTCTCTCTCTCTCTCTCTTTCTAATAAATAAATAAATAAAATCTTTAGGAAAAAAGAATCGTCCGAGGGGTGGGAGGATGGGTTAGCCTGGTGATGGGTATTGAGGAGGGCACATTCTGCATGGAGCACTGGGTGTTATGCACAAACAATGAATCATGGAACACTACATCTAAAACTAATGATGTAATGTATGGGGATTAACATAAGAATAAAAAATTAAAAAAAAAAAAAGAATCGTCCATCTGTACTTGTGTGTCTGGCTTCTTTCACTTAGCATAATGTTTTCAAAGTTCATTCCTGTTTGTGCCGGTTAGTCACTGCCCGACCTTGAGCAGGTCTTTTAACCTCCCCGGGTCCCAGTTTTCTCCCCTACCAGTGAGGGCGATGGAACTTTCTGGGCCTACCTCTCAGGACGGCTGGAAGGGGCCCATGTGTTAGTAACAATGTGACAGATGCTCGTTCAGCGCCTCCTGTGTGCCCAGCACCATGTGTGGTGTCAGGGATCCAGGGCTGAGCAAAACCAGGCCAACCCTTGTCCTCGTGGTGTCGTATATGGTACGTTTGCTTTGTAAGTCATAAAGCATTGGCCGTATAAATGCAGGTTGTACCTTCCTTGTTCATCTGTGGACTCTGAATAAGGTCACCGGCCCGTGCTCCTTCCTGCCGTGTGGACTGCGCCTAACCCAGGTGCTCCAGAGAAGGTGCTCTCCAGCCTCTCTGTCACCTACCCTGGGGCGGGGTGGAATGGTTTCTCTGGGTGCACGACACCGAGGACGTCGTAACAGCTGCAGGCGGCCAGGGTCAGAGCTCCCAGGGTATCCTTAGGGCAGCCTTTACCTGCCAGACCTTTCTCCTCAGTCTCCTGCATTCTCTGTTCCCAGGTGGCCATCAAGTCCATCCGGAAAGACAAAATCAAAGACGAGAAAGACCTGATGCACATTCGGCGAGAGATTGAGATCATGTCGTCACTCAACCACCCCCACATCATTGCCATCCATGAAGGTACAGAGGCAGGGCATTCGAAGCTGTGTGTGTGTGTGTGTTTGCGCACGCGCGCGCACGCAGTCAGAACAGAGAACACAAAGAAGTGAAAAAGACACAGGCTTTAGAGTTGGACAAAAGGTGGATTTGAAACCCAGCTGTAGGACTTCGGGCAACTAATTTAATTAGGCTCTGGGTAGGGCCTCAGTTCCTCGTTTGTAAAACGGGACAATCCCACCTACATCACAGGGGAGCTGCAAAGATCAAATTAAATGTCACTGAGTATTCACTCATGGGAGGAACTCAACGGACTGTAGGCTTTCTTGTTGTCATTGTTAGGTTTTCCATAATGGAACACTACCTCCCCAACCCAGTGAGATCCTTAGCATTCTGGGGGAGGCTGGAACACACATAGACCTGTACCTGTCTCAGGTGCGTGGAGGTTATTCTTCACCCGTCCCAAGAGCCAGGCCTCCTACAGTCTGACCTGGACTCTGAATCATTCCTGCCATGGGGCTGGCTCCCACCTTTCCTCATCTTTCTTAGCCTCCTCTTGCTCTGACATCAGTGTTGGCTTTCCACCCCATCTGCTCTGTTCCCTGTGACCCAGACAACCAAGTGAGCAAGAGAGGGTGACAAGGGAAAGAGGGGGAGCATGCTCCCACACATGCCTGTCTGCTTCCAGCCTTTACATAATATCAGTTAGATGGAAAACCAGGGGTAGCAGTAGCAGCAAGAGGGAGGGAAGGAGGCCTGTGGCTTTGACCTCCATCTGAATATTCCTGGTGGGAAGTCAGGGAGAAGTCTTTCCTTGGTTCTGTCCATAGGAAGACTAAGGGCGTGTCCACTTAGCCACACGGAGCCCAGGCAAGTGGCTGAGAAGGCTAATTATGGCTCTCTGTATTTCCCCCAGGGAAGAGTGGGTAGATGACAGAGTATTGGTTAAGCCAGCTTGAGCTTGGTGATTGGGCAGAGAGAGAGAGAAAGTGTGAATTCTCCCCTACACCCATACCTCCAGCTACATCTGGGAACTGAGTCTTGAAGCTTAGGATGTGGATTCTCCTGCCCCTCAGATTCCACGATTGTAGGGAGGGGTGTCCCCAGCCTGCCATAGTCTTCACGAGATACGGACTCGGGGGAAGCTCCAGTTTTAGGAACATAGCAGCTCTCCAGAATGTACCCTGGCTAGCTCTTGACCTCCAGTTTCACGGCACAAAGGTTGCATGCACCCCTACAGACATCTGGAGGACCACGGGAGTAGGGTCTCACCTGGGTACCTCCCAGGAGACGGGGCCACCATGTGTCAGGACCACTTGCCCGTGTGGGAGAGGAAAAGAGCACAGTTCTCCCAGCCATGTATCCAATCGCCTGGCACCCGGGATTCCTCGGGCAGAAGCCTCCTCTCTCTGCTCCTTCCCCCAGGCTAGACAGCAGTAGTTCTGGGGCTGGCTTAGCAAGCCAGACTCCTAGGACTCGTTTGACACAGAGATGTAACGTCACAGACATACATGCTCTGACCACACCTAGCCAGTTTGATGAACCAGTCCTTCCCTTCACTTCTAGGCAGCTCGAGCTAGGACAAAGCCTGAGTGGCACATGAGCTGGGATGGGCTCATTGCCAGGAAGTCAAAGATGCTGAGGGTACAAGATCTCTAGCTCAGTCTTCCATGGTACTGTAGAGTTTACAAACCACATTCATGTACCTTTGTCCCTCTTCGGATCCTTGAGGCAAACATTATCATGGGCATTCTTTTTCAGGTTTACGCACGAGGATGCTGATCATAAATATAACAGTAGGCACCATTTATCGTGTGCTTGCTTATATGTCAGACCCCATGCCGGCTTGCTCAGCCAGCCCCAGAGCTATCCCTGACTTCTCTCTATGTCTTCCCCAGCCCTGTGAGGTTACCATTATATCCCACTCTTCAGATGGGGAAATTGAGGCACACTGGTTGGATAATTTGCCAAGGTCGCCCGGCTAGTCAGTGATGGGGCCAGGATGCAAACCCCAAACCTGAATTCTTACTGATGTATCTGGATGAGATTTGCCCACCATCCCAAGGTACAAAGTACCAGATTCTGAGCCAGAGGACTTGACTTAGTCTCATCCCTTGATGTCCTTGCTTTCCTGGGAATCTGCAGGCTGGTTTTAAGAATCCTCAAAAGCCTGGGGTGCCTGGGGGGCTCAGTAGGTTAAAGGTCGGACTCTTGATTTTGGTTCAGGTCATGATCTCAGGGCCATGGGATCGAGTCCCGTGTCAGGCTCTGCGCTCAGCACGGAGTCTGCTTGTCCCTCTCCCTCTGCTCCTCCCCTTGCTCTTTCTCTTTCTTAGATAGATAGATAGATAGATAGATAGATAGATAGATAGATAGATAGATAAATGGAAAGAATCCTCAAAAGCCCGAACTTGCAAAGAGAGGGAGGATAAGCCAGTTCCCTTGGCCTCACCTCGTGGCTCCTTCAGCAGCCCTGTTCCTGCCCTTACTCGCCCCCGTCCCATCCCGTGAGCAGATATCCCTGCAGGAAGGTCCTGTCTAGTTTGGGGGCGGGGGGGGAACGTGTGACCCCCCGGGGGGGGCAGCGCACTCTGGAAGGGCCTGACAGTCCCACCTTGCTCTGCCCCAGTGTTTGAGAACGGCAGCAAGATTGTGATCGTCATGGAGTACGCCAGCCGGGGCGACCTGTACGACTACGTCAGCGAGCGGCAGCGGCTCAGCGAGCACGAGGCCCGCCATTTCTTCCGACAGATCGTCTCGGCCGTGCATTACTGTCACCAGGTGAGCCCCCCGCTGCGCGCCCCCCATCCCGAGGGGCGGTCCCTGGGGCTCTGGGACTGGCTTGCCCCGGACAGATCCACAACCTGCCCAGGGTCCCACAGGGAGACTGAGGCAGAGGCAAACTTCTGTCTGGACTCTGGGGCCTGGGGATGTTGGCGTCTCTCGCTGTGGCCCCAAGGGGTGGAAGGGTCTGTGATCCATCATACTCCGTTCCGATGAGATGGGTGTCCCCAGCCTACGCATACTCCCCCACCGTGGCCCCCTTTGTGTTGACCTCACTTTCCAGACGAGGCCTTCATGTCCTCCTGTCCTCCTTGGGGACCTCCCCCTGACCCTCTTTCCTCCCTCCCTCTTTCAGAATGGGGTTGTCCACCGGGATCTCAAGTTGGAGAACATCCTCTTAGATGCCAATGGAAATATTAAGGTGAGCCCACTTCTTTGCTTCCCACAGCTCCCTACCCCATCCCAGCCTTTCTGCCCTGTTTCCTCGTCAAGTGTCTATCTCTAAGCACTTAAGGGATTCTAGAAGCTCAGATTTAGATGTTGGTACCAGTAGGGACCTCAGCCATCATCCTTTCCAGTACCTCGTTTTATGGATGAAGACCTGAGGCTTCAAGATAAGGGGTGACTGACCCGAGGTCCCATGGCAAGGGAGTGGTTGCGTCGGGGCTAGAACCAAGGTCTGCCGATTCCCCAGCCAGGGCTCTTGACGTAACCGGCTGATAGGAGCCTAGATCTAGGGTCAGCTTTTGCATGCAATCTTGGGCCTGGCAGGGAGAGAGGGCCATGGCCTCAGTTCTCCCCACCTGCCTGCACGCATACACACACATATTAATCTGCTGCCGTTCGGTAGCCCTTTTGGCACTTTCCTCCATAGACCAAGCACCCCGGCACCAGCTTTCTGCCTCCTGCAGCTGCTGAATTCCCGCGCCTCAATAGTTAAGCTGAGGTCTGAGAGGTGCTGATGGCATAAACTCAGATCTCAGGGCTGGAAGGGGGAAATGGCAAGGGCTGGCCCCTGCAGGTGCCTGGGAGGTCTCCAACCCTGCACTAGAATACTCCTCAGAATCTTCCTGAACCCAACACACAGTCCCTTCCCTGCAGTGGCCCTTGAACCCATGCCCTGAAGTACCCTGGCACTGAGTTTATTCCCCTTATCCAGCCAATTCCCGGAGCAGGTGGGGCTTTCTTTGATGCTAAGCAGGGGGAGGGGAGGCAGAGCCAGGAAACTCACATAACCAGACAGGCACGAACTTTCCCATCCGAACCAATCATCTGCCTCTTTATGGGCTTCAAATGGTAACTGCTTGATAAGAGGCCAATAAAACCATAAATGAAGGGGCTAGAGTTTCATAAAGAGCCCCTCCCCACCCTGGGCACCCATGATGCTCTGCTGGGTGTGAAGAGGTGGGGAGCAGCAGGGCATTGGCCTCTGCTTCTATCTGAGGATAGCTGGGGGAAAGGGTCTCTCTGGGGAAGGAGAAGATGGGCCTGGGGCCTCTCAAGCCCTCGGTATCAGATGGCTCAGGGAATCCTGCAAGAAGATTCTCTCTTCTGGGCTCTAACCACAGCCCTGATCTTTGTTCTGACTTCACCCTTGCTTCTTACTGTACTGGTGTGACCCCAGGTTCCTGCCACTACATTCCTGCCCAGCTATGGGCAGAGAGGAGCCCTTTGCTAGGAAGGGCCGGCCAACCCTTGCACGGTAATCACTAATGGGGCTGGCTGGCCTCGGAGAGCCATGGCGTTGGCATGAGCAGTCAATTCTCTCCCTACAACGGGTAGACCCTTCCTTCAGTCACTAAGTGTCGGTTGAGTCCCATCCTTGGGTCACACCTGTGCTAAGAGCTGCAGGAGAGGTGGGGGCAGAAGGAGGTGAGCACGGGGAACATGCTGACACGGTAATAGGAGGAGGGAGACTGATGAGCAGGACTACCGCCAGCCACTGGAAACGGTGGGGCTTTGTGGGAAAAGGAGGTCTCAGGGGAGGTGGGCTTGCCGGGTCAGGAGGATGTTTATAGGCAGGAGAGTGCATCCCTGGAGTGGGGGTCCAGCATCAGCAAAGGGGCCAGGGGAACAGGGAGGACCCCGGAGCCTCCACACACTGAGGCATTCTTCACTGACACAACATCCACAAGGTGCTCTCTTGCAGGGCCTGAGCTGTGTTGTCCGTGCCGTGGGGGGCAGGGGTCCCGGCACCCTTTCCTCCTGCGAAGGCCTGGATTTCCCTGGGATCTGGAGAAGGGTGGGCCGAGAGCTGCAGAACAATCCAGGCCTTGGCATGACCCCCGCCTGTGTTTGACCCACTCCTGCAGATCGCGGACTTTGGGCTCTCCAACCTCTACCACCAGGGCAAGTTCCTGCAGACGTTCTGCGGGAGCCCCCTGTACGCCTCCCCCGAGATCGTCAACGGGAAGCCCTACACGGGCCCGGAGGTGAGTGTCTGCTCTCCACCCGCAGCCTGCCTCCACCACTGACGGTGCCTCTAGATTGTCTGAGAGAGGTGGGCTGGCTTTCCAGTTCTTCCCCTCTTCAGAGCACAAAACTCCACCCCCACCCTTCACACAAAAGTCGGGACTTGTCAGGTCCTAGCAGGAGCAGCAAAACTGGGCCGAGAACTTAAGTCTGCTGACCCCCCAGTCTGGTTTTGTGCCCCCTCACCTTCCTAGTTGCTGTTCTCTTTCCTGGCCCCCGGCTAGGCTCCCTGAGAGCTGGGCTCTCTCACCACCACCCCATCCTGCCCAGAAGGGATGACCTCACCACTGCTCTCGCTGGTGGCCGCCCCTCCTACCTGCAGGGGATGGACAACACCTGTCCTCCTGAACCTCAGTCCCTCTACAGCGTCACCCTCTTTGCTTCTGGGTCCCAGAGGGAGGTGGTCCTCAGATGCCCCGACCCCCTGAGTTCTCCAGCATGTACCCCTTTCTTCTCTGGTGTTGCTGGATGACCTCCAGCCTGTAGCATTCAGGCATCCTCGCTGACCCTCTCTCTCTTTCTCTCTCGCTCCCTAGGTGGACAGCTGGTCCTTGGGTGTCCTTCTATACATCCTGGTGCATGGCACCATGCCCTTTGACGGGCAGGACCATAAGACGCTGGTGAGACAGATCAGCAACGGGTCCTACCGGGAGCCACCTAAACCCTCCGGTGAGTGAGAGGTGCAGGTGTCCTCCAGGCCCGTGTGTCCTCCCCTTGTTCCTGAGGTGGGCACCAGCCAGGAGCAGGGAAGTGAAGAGGCCCACCCCCCACCTGCTGTCCTCTCTCTGCCTCCAGGGTCTGTGACTCCCAGAGGGAAAGTGCATCCCTTCTCTCTGGTATGGGCATGCTGCTTCATACTTGGGAAGTGCTTCTGATGGTTTAACTTGGATCCTCTTTGCTGCAGTCACCTCATTCCCGACTGCTCTAGGGCTCGTCCTTAGAAGTCTCTTTGTCCTTTCACATCTGGTGGAGAGGGCAGGAAGAAAGGTGTCCGAACCTTGGTTTACTCTTGAGCACAGCCCTTCCCCTTAGGGTTGCATTTCCAGGAAGAAACACCGAAGTAGAGCAAGGCTAAAGAAGGGGCCCTGGTCCTGAGGGGCCGAGGCAAGGAAGAAGAAATGGGCAGTCAATCCCAGAAAGCTGGAGGCTATGGGGAGCTGGCCGGGCTGTGGCATCTGCGTGCCCAGGTGGGACTAGACGCATCTGACACAGGGGTGCACAGTCTTAGCACAGATCGGGGTGAACCGGTGAGAGGGGCTGCAGGGTGCCCATTCCTGTGGCTGCCAGTCTGAAGCCCCCGTCTTCTGTCTTCCAGATGCCTGTGGCCTGATCCGGTGGCTATTAATGGTGAACCCCACCCGCCGAGCCACCCTGGAGGATGTGGCCAGTCACTGGTGGGTCAACTGGGGCTACGCCACCCGTGTGGGGGAGCAGGAAGCTCTGCACGACGGAGGGCGCCCTGGCAGCGACTCTGGCCGGGCCTCCATGGCAGACTGGCTCCGGCGGTCCTCCCGCCCTCTCCTGGAGAACGGGGCCAAGGTCTGCAGCTTCTTCAAGCAGCACGCGTCCGGCAGCGGCAGCATCGCCCCAGGCCTGGAGCGCCAGCATTCACTGAAGAAGTCCCGCAAGGAGAACGACATGGCCCAGTCTCTCCAGGGGGACCCGGTAGACGACCCCTCCGTTCGCCCTGCCAGGGGCAACCTCAAGCTGCCCAAGGGCATTCTCAAGAAGAAGGCACTGCCGTCGTTGGAAGCGGCGAGGGAAGACCCTGAGCCCAGCCCAGGCCCCGCAGACCCAGGACAGGCTGGCCCCCTGCTCCCCAAGAAGGGCATCCTCAAGAAGTCGCGGCAGCGGGAATCTGGCTACTACTCCTCCCCTGAACCCAGTGAGTCTGGGGAGCTCCTGGATGCAGGGGACGTGTTTGTGGGTGGGGGCTCTGAGGAGCAGAAGCCCCCCCAAACCTCAGGGCTGCCCCTCCATCGCAAAGGCATCCTCAAACACAATGGCAAGTTCTCCTGCACGGCCCTGGAGCTCCCAACCCCCACCACCTTCGGCTCCTTGGACGAACTGGCCTCCCCTCACCCTCTGGCCCGGGCCAGCCGCCCCTCAGGGGCTATGAGTGAGGACAGCATCCTGTCCTCTGAGTCATTCGACCAGCTGGACTTACCTGAACGGCTCCCCGAGCCCCTGCTGCGGGGCTGTGTGTCTGTGGACAACCTCATGGGGCTTGAGGAGCCCCCCGCAGAGGGCCCTGGAAGCAGGGGCCTGAGGCGCTGGTGGCAGGACCCCTTGGGGGATAGCTGCTTTTCCCTGACGGACTGCCAGGAGGTGACAGAGGCCTACCGACAGGCACTGGGGGTCTGCTCCAAGCTCAGCTGAGGGTGGGAAGGGGAGGGTGGGCACTGCCCTGCCCTGGGCAGGTTCTAAAATGCAGCTGGCTGCACCCCGAGGGGAGACTGCCACATCCCCCACTCCCAAGACTAGCCCCCTGGCCAGGAGTTGAGCCCTAGGGAGGGCTGGATGGGAAGTGGGCAAGTAAAGCACGTCAAGGGAGGGTTCAGGTCTTCAGCCCTGGGGAACAGAGAAGACAGTAGAGGGGAAAAGCTAGCAGAGAGCAAGGAGGGGAAGGCCTGGGGCCAGTCCAGGTGGCCCCCTTCCTGTTCACACCATAGGGCTACAGGCGTCCGGAAAGAGCACTCAGAGCCTGTCTCCTTTCTTGCACTAAGTTTTGTGCATGGTGACTTCCTGCCAAGGTGGGGATGGAAACTCTCCCTATACAGGTCCCATCCACACCTGCCGCTAAAACTGGAATGTGGCACCCCCTCATGTGCCCGGGGTGTCCTGGGAATGGTCTCCTAGAGGGTACCCGTCCTGATTTATCTCTGCAGTAAGAGAACACAACCTCTATCTCCTCAAAGGTTCTCTCCCCTTTCCCACCCTCCAAACACGGCCCAAGCCTCCGGGAGTCGGAGTCACTGCTAAGAATCTAGAAGACTTGAAAGGGCTCAGGCTGCTGCTATTAGATTTCATCTCATGGGGCCCAGATTCCCCTGGACCCCACCTTGGACCTCGAAGACTCTAAACTTCTCTGACCTCCAAGCTGCTCCTGCTACTGAGAATGGATGTGTTTATTACTCTGGGCTTTCGGGACCCTGGAATGCCCTTATTTATTTTTATGTGTTCAGCTCTGTCTTTTAAAAAAGCTGTTTTCAATAATGTGAATTCTGTGTTCTGGGAAAATCCACTGTGACGTCTAAGTTTTGTGAACAGGGAGATCTTTCTGCAATGATTCCCTACTGATCATGGAGGTGGGCGGGTAATCAATCCACATGTCCCGCTGCACTGTCAGGAGGGCCTCTGGCTCCCTGGCTCCATGCCCTGACTCTGTCTACCTGATGGTCCTTCTTCCTTCCTCTGTGACCGGAAAGGACCACTCCATTAAAAACCAGAACCATGATCGGAAAATAGCCTCTGTTGTTTTGTTGGGGCAGGTGGGGTGCAGGGGTTTGAGCCTCCTCTTAACCCACACTCCCCCTGGGCTGTCACAGGTGGGATCTGGAGCACCTGCTTCATAAAAAAAACAAACCGCAACCACCAAAAAGCCCAGCTCGTAGCTCCCAAAGGCTCCCGTGAGTCAGCCCTCCCGGCTCTGGCCCGTTAAGCAGGTGGGGAGCCCTGGACGGACGTGCCCAGTTTGGCACTAAAGGAGGAGTTGGGTTTGGTGGATTATACAGCCCCGCCCCCACCCTCCCGCATCTCCCACCCCTCCCCCAGCGTTCTCCGTCCCCCGCAGCTTGAAGACACCCCCCTCCGCCTTTATTCGCTCCCTCCAAAGAAATCCCCTTTCCTCCAGTGCTGGGCAGCTGCTACCCCTCTGGCCCCTTGCCGCCCGCCTCCTCCAGGAAGTAAAGAATGCTTGGAATGCCCCCCTCGTCGGCCAGCCCTCTCAGCCCCCTGCGGAGCATTCCCCAAAGCCAGCTCCATTGAGAAACTCCCAGGCTCCGAGGGCCAGGATGAAAGCGAGGATGGGGACAAAGTGCAGGCCGGCAGCCGGCTGGCTCCGGCTTCGAGCGGGCTCCCTCCCCCACGCCCTCCCCGCGGCTGGCAGCCACTGGCCCGGGGACATCCCCAGGCCGGGCCAGCTCCGCAGCCCACCTGTCCTCCTGCTGGCCACCAGTGCCTGCCAGGGCAGAGCATCTGGACCTTTGCTCCTCCTCCCTGCATCTGGGGGGCAGGCACGGTCGCGGGGTGGGGGGAAGAAGTGAGGAGGCCACTAACGGGGCAGAGATGTGAGCGCAAACGAGAAGTTGCGTAGGCTACACCTGGGGTATTGCAGTCGGGTATCTTGGAGGTCTGGAGAAAGAGGGAGGGTCTTTACCCTCAAGAAGCAGAGTTCCGCCGTGGAGCTGGCCGTGCTCACTTATTCATTCAACTCTGGAGTCAAGCCCTATTTGTGTGCTAAGCTCAGTGGAAGACAGCGAATTGCTGCGTACCCAGTGCCGCACTTAAGATCTTAGCCTCAAGGGGCACCTGGGTGGCTCAGTCGATTGAGCGTGGGACTCTCGATCTCAGCTCAGGTCTTCATCTCACCGTCATGAGTTAGAGCCCAGCATCTTTAAAAAAAAAAAAAAAGATCTTGGGGCACCTGGGTGGCTCAGTTGTTAAGCATCTGCCTTCGGCTCAGGTCATGATCCTGGAGTCCTGGGATCGAGTCTGCTTCTCCCTCTCCCACTCCCCCTGCTTGTGCTCCCTGTCTCTCACTGTGTCTCTCTGTCAAATAAATTAAATCTTAAAAAAAAAAAGTTTCTTAAAAAAAGATCTTGTCCTCAAGGTGGTTGCAGACTGGCCGGCAAGCTGGCATGCATAAAAATACATAAAATTCAAAAGAGAGATTGTAGTCAATTCAGGTAATGTTGAAAGGGAGTTTGGATAACCGAAAAGCATTGCATCTTAAGAAATAATAATGGGGCGACCATTTATTAGGTACTTTTAATTTTATTTTATATTTTTAAGATTTTATTTATTTATTTGAGAGAGAGACGGAGAGAGAGCACAAGCCGGGGGTGGGGGGGGGGCAGAGGGAGAAGCAGACTCCCCGAGGAGCAGGGAGCCCGATCCCAGGACCCTGAGATCATGACCTGAGCCGGAGGCAGACACTTAACCAACTGAGCCACCCCGGCGCCCCTTATGAAGTACTTCTACATCAAGCACTTTATATGTGTTATTTAATGCTCATGAGAGTGTCATTAATTTGGTACAATTTTTATCATTCTCATGTTACAGAAGAAGAAATTGAGATGCAAAAACATTAAGTAACTTACCTGGCTAGCAGGTGGAAAAACCAGAACCCAAATCCAGGTCTATGGGATGCCAAATATTAGCAGGGGTGGGGGGAAAGAACTACAAATAGTTACAAATACTTACTGAGCATCTATTGTGCACCAGGCTTTTTTCCAGGCGCAAGGAATTTGGCAATTTCCTCAGCCTGAAATGCCTTCCCCTGGTCTCCACAAGCCCCAAAAGGGAACTGAGAAAAAAAGAGGGTGGGTGGGAGTGGGGAGGGGGGAGAAGCTGAAGTTGGGGGGACAGGATGGGAGAGAGGGGGGAGGCCACAGTGGAGGGAAACTGGCAATGTGGGGGAGGGAGAGGCCACAGCCCGGGCAGCCCTGTCCTATCAGCATATCTGGGAAGGGGGTGGGGTGCGTGGAATTTCTGGGAAGGAGAGAGAACAGAGGTGTTTGGTCCTGAGGTCTTTGTCCTCCTTGGGGTCTGTTTGCTTAGTGTCTTCGAAGTCAGGGGTGGGAGCGCTAGGCAGGAGAGGGGCTGGGCATGGTGGAAGCCTGCTGGGGAAGAATCTAGGTGGGAAGAGAAGGTCTGTTACCCCTGCTCCAAAGAGACCCAGACTCTGGGCTGCGGATTCCACGCAGCGGGGCCCTTCTCCTCACCTGCTAGGGAGCTTCATACCAAAAACATTCCAGAAAGCAGGCTCAGAGAGATGACGCTGGGCCCCCCAGGGCAGAAGGCTGGAGCCTTAGGAATATTTCGTGCCACATCAGCGCTTCCGGAATGTGAATAACCCAGACAACGGACTTGGGGGGGGCAGGGTGGGTGAGGGAGCGAAGTGGGGGGGCAGCTGGGAAACAGGAAGGACCTTCTGAAACCAAGACAAGAAACATCTCCGTCAGAATCCTGTCCCATTCTTGGTCCTTCCCTAGGGCAAGTCCATCCGGACTGTCCCTGAGTAGAAATCCCCTTGCTGGGGAGTACCGGGACTCCTCTGTGTGGAGCGGGGGAAACCCCCCTGGCATGGTAGCCTGTCCCCACCGTCAGGACGACCCCTTGGTTTCTCCTTCAGCCCATCCATTGGGGGCTACCTTGAACCCTCCTGGGTTGGGGGGGAAGCTCATGCGAAGGGAAAATGGCAACCAGGGTGGGCCCAAGACAAAAGATTAGCTGGAGAGCCTGGACATGTTTAGGCAGAAGAGGGCATTTTTAGGCATTATGGGAAACCACATAATAGATGACAGGGATGGTCTTCTGAAAACGTGAATACACTTGTAAGCTCGTGGCTCAGAAAGCAGGACTGAGACCAACGGGTAGGGGCTTCTGAGGCGCAGGATTCAGATAAGGCAATCACCTGCAGAATGTGTTCCTTCATTCCTTCCAGAAGTATTTGCCTCCAGAGTGCCGGCAGCATGCTCTAGGGGATATGTCTGTGAACAAAATTGACAAAAATCTCTACTCTCATGGGGCTGCCATTCTAGTGGAGGTAGATAGACAAAGCAGTAGGTACAATAAAGAAGTAAATTATACTGTATGTTCCCAAGTCCTAAATACTAGGAGAATAGGGTTGGAGTGCAGGGTTGGAGGGAAGAGGGAATCAAATTCTAAATGATCAGAGAAAGCCTCACTGACGAGGTGGCATTTGTACAAAGACCTGGAGGGAGTAACCCTGTGAATATTTGGGGGAACAGTGTTCCCGGGGTAGGGAATAGCCAGTACAAACTGTGAGGCTGGAGCAGAATGAGTAAGGAGAGCGTGGTGGAGATAGGTAAGAGAGGTAAGGAGGAGTGAGGGTGGAGATCACACAGGGCCTTGTGAGCCATTATTCAAACTATGGCTTTTATTCTGAGTGAAATGGGGAGCCAGTGGGAGTTCTGAGCAAAGGGAGGGAATGGCATGATCAGACTTTTTTTTTTAATTTTTTTTTTAAAGTTCCTCTAGCTGTGTGTTGAATATAGCTGGGGGATGGGGTGAGAGACAAAGATTTTTGTCCTGAAGGACTGAAAGGAGGACTTCCGTTAGCTGAGACAAAAAAGGTTACAAGTGGAGGGCTGTGGGGGAAGCGAGGGAGCCCTTGGACCTCAATGCAGATAAGAGGTACAAAGAGTCTAGAATTTGGGAAAGAGCTGTGAGTTGGGTGAGTGATAGGGATTTAGCAGTTATTGCTTGAAGAACTTTCTGCTTTGTGTGCAGACTAGACAATCTGCGGAGTCCCTGAGTTATGAAGATCCTAGGGTTTTATTGAATCGGAGGGCAGGTGTTTCCATAGCCGATCACTCGCCGGAGAGCTTCAAAGTGGGGCAGGTGGCTGGTGCTGAGCCAGGCAGGCAGTTTTGCCTGGTTAGGGTCAGCTTTCTTCTCTTGAAGAGGACCCAAGGCTTTCTCTTAGGGATGGGGAGAAGGTGGGAGAAATGGTCCTTCCTATAGTTGAACCTTCCTGAGACTCGGTTTCCCCATCTGCACAACGAGAGGGCTGTACTAAACACTTCTCAAGGCCGTCCAGCGCTGAAACTTTGGCCCTGCACGTCTTCAAAGGCTTTCACAAAAATGTTAGGAATGTCGCCCTTGGGCCAGGGCCCTGCCTCTGACATTGGCAAAGGGGATGAAAGTCGCCTTGTGCCACCAAGGCTGGGAGAAAGAGCCAGCTCCTCTCTTCCTGTGTTTCGGAACTTCCTGCTTCAGATCATGGGGGAGCTTGAGCACTGCCCACGGAGGGCCAGGGAATCTGCATTTTAACAAGGACCCATACATAAGCTACCACTTACTCATACTCACCTGGAGTAAGTTCTCAACCTTCGGTGTGATTGGAGACACTTGCCAGGCTTGTTAAGACGCAGACTCCCTGGCCCTCCGTGGGCAGTGCTCAAGCTGCCGCCTTTAGAGGGATCTCACACCGCTGGGCATGCGGCTCTCTCTGGAAACAAACCTCTCTCTGTCATTCTGCCTCCTTCTGGCTCTAAAATTCTTCCCTCACTGGAAGCCCCCATCGTTTTAAGTCATCTCTTCCCGGGTCTCTGCAGCCTCCAGTCCTCTCCCCGAGCTCATCTCACTTTCTCGATGAGCTAATCCCACCTTCTCGATGTCACGGTGTCACTGTTTCCCCTCTCCGGGGGCATTTAGGTCAAGCTGGGGGAAATGAGTCATCCTTGGGTGGGGGAGGGGCTTCAAGTCCATAAATGGGCAAAAGCTCTGATTTCAGCCTTCCGTCTCCAGGAAAGGGCCGGTCCCTCCCCTCTGCCATCCTCCTCCCCCAGAGGAATTCCCCAAAGACAAGGAAGGCATGGGGTGGGGAGGCTGGCTTTGACCAGTGGAATTCTAGAAACAGCAGAGCTTTTTAGGGAGATAGGTTCCAGGCTGACTCAGCTTCCCTGATAAACAGACACTGCCGGCCAGGATTTTCCCAGCCCAGGAGGCCAAAGCCCCGTTTCCGGGTGGAAGTGTTCAGCTCTGCCTTTGGAGTTGAGGGCCCAGCCAGTACCACCTCCCTAGGGCACTGGGAAGGCCGGGGGGAGGGCTCTGCACTTCGAGGCCTCTAGACTCAGTTACTGTAGCAGGACTGGCCACCTCCCCACCTGGAAGCTGGAGGGGAAGGGTGCCATGACCTTTCACAGCTCCCCAGCCCAGACTCTGAATCACCCTCCTTGCTTGGCCTTCGGTGTCTCTCAGGCTTCCTGATCCCCGGCCGTGGTCACTGCTGTGCCCAAGTAGGTGGGTGCTTGCTTGGCGGCAGCTTCACCCTTGAAGCAGGTCCGCCGCTGGCATGGATCTTGCCTCTGTTAAGGGACACTGCTGGTTCTGCCTCCCACCCCAGTGCCCAGGCCCCTGTGACTGGAAAAGCCACGGGAGAGGCCAGGTGGTGCCTGAGGAGAGCTGGGTGGCCCGCCAACAAGCCTCACCTGGTGGCCAAGTTTGAGTCCTCACCATCCAGGGTCTGGGCCGGCCCTGCTGCAGAAACCTTGCTTACGACAGGCTCAGGAGGCTCAGGGGCAGACTCACAAAGCCCTAGATACAATCAGAATGCCAATTCATTGACTTATAATGAAAAATGTAACTGCTGTGGGGCACCTGGGTGGCTCAGATGGTTAAGCGTCTGCCTTCGGCTCAGGTCATGATGCCAGGGTCCTGGGATCGAGCCCTGCATCGGGCTCCTGGCTCAGCAGGGAGCCTGCTTCTTCCTCTCCCTCTCCCTCTGCCTCTGCCCTTGCTCATGCTGGCTCTCTCTGTGTATCTCTGTGTCTCGAATGAATAAATAAAATCTTAAAAAAAAAAGTAACTGCTGTCAAACCAACCAGATATTTGGGTTTGCTGATGAGCACGTTCACTGTGGGGGGGCCGTTTCACGTAAGGGGAAGCCAAAGTTCAGCAGGAAGGTAACTCCGAGAGCACGGAAGGAGGGCCAGGAATGCTAACGGAATGGCCTTCACGGACTGGCAGGCTGGCCTCTGCCAGGACACCCTTCCCCAGCGCAACTCTGGAGAGAACCCCACACACATCTTTGGTGCCAAAGAGACCATCTCACGGGCTTAGCGCATCCTTTCTTGAGGCAGAGCACATTGCAACTCTTCGGAGAGTCCCTCTCCTAGTTCACACCCCACCAATCATATTGCTGCAGGGCTTAAATGAAACAACTCATCCACTCGCCCTGTAAGCAATACCTCATCAACGAAAACCGAAGGAGTGAGAGTAGGTGCTCAGTAAATGTTTAATAAAGGGTCTCCACCTGCTTTGTGGGCCCCAGCCCCTTATAAAGGGGGATCTGATAGTTAAATCAGTGAAAACCCATCCCCTCATAAACCCATCAACACGTATTGAGAACTTACTATTGTTCTAGGTGCTGTGGAAAATACAGAAGCAATAAAGGGACGGTCCCCTCCCTCAAGGAATTACTATATAATAGAATTGAAGCTATAAACGAACACCTACGGGAAGATCATGAGCAGCACAAGTGGGTGTGCCAAGGGTGTGTGTCTGGCACAGAAAATGTGTAAGATCCTCAAGTCCCACTGGACTTGGTTGTGATGGGACCACTCGTGTGGACGAGGGATAGACGGCTGGCTGTTGGGGTCCTCACTCTTTGGTCACTGGATTCGTCAGTAAAGGGATAAGCCCTGCTGACTGGGGGCTCCAGGTGCCCAGGTCCTGAGGCAGGCTCTCACTTGAGACCACCAGCTGCAATGTGAGAAAGCCACAGCCCATGTTAGACTCACTCCCACCCCATCTAACTGTCACGGGAAACAGGGAGGGTCAGAAGGAGCCAGACACACACCGGGTAGGGACGGGGGATAGAGTTGGTTACCTCCCTCCCTCCCTTGCCGGCCCTGGTTGGGGGTAGGGTGGGGCAGCAAGCGGCAGGCTCATCCATTCTTTTCTCCCTGCCTGGAGGGGTTTACCTTCTTTATTTTTTATTTATTTACTTTAAAGAGCTATTTATTTATTTTAGAGAGAGAGCAAGCAGGGGGAGGGGCAGAGGGAGAGGGGGAGAGAGAATCTGGAGCAGACTTGCTGCCAAGCGCAGAGCCTGATGCCAGGCTCCATCTCACAACGCTGAGATCACAACCTGAGCGGAAATCAAGAGTCGGACACTCAACCAACCGACTGGGCCACCCAGGTGCCCCTGCTTTACCTTCTTTAGATGCCTCTCAGAGCCTCAAGATGAGGCAGAGTTGCAATTCTCTCTCTGTCTCAGCTGAGTCAACTTGGTCCACTTGTGTCCCATACCCTTGGATCAGCATCTCTCTCAGCTGAGTCAACTTGGTCCACTTGTGTCCCATGCCCAGGCCCCTTGGGTCAGCATCTCATTAGACCCGCTTTTCCACCCCTACTGGGGCAATGGGTAAGATCCAGCCTCAGCTTCCTCCCACCCCCACTACTTAGCTCAGAAAGAAGAACCAGCTTGGAATCACATTAAATGATGTGTTCAGTGTCATCCCATCCCCACCCCAAATTAATTTCAGGGGCAAGGGAGCTGGTACTGATCATCACCGAAGTCTCTGGTGTTGCTCTAGAGCCCCAGTTCCCAAAGAGAGGTCCAGGGGACCCCAGGGGTGTTCCCCAAATCCTTCCAGAGGACACATAAGGTAAAAACTGACTTTCTAATAATATGACAATATCATTTACCTCTTCACTCTCATTCTCTAAGTGTACAGTGGAATTTTCCAGGGGCTTCATGATATGTGATGTTACAACAGACTGAATGCTGAAAGAGATGTGAGGTTCCAATTCTGCCCAACAATGTGAATGGACTTAACTCTGTGAGGTGTACACTTAAAAATGATTAAGATGGTGAATTTTTTGCTATATATTTTTTTACCACGATTCTTTTTAATTTTCAAGAACAGAATCTAGCTTTCTTTCATTAAGCCAGACATTAAAAACATTTGCACAAATGTACAACAATGCCTCTCTTCTCACTATTTTTGCTTATTTGTTCTTGAAAATAGAGTTTATTTTTGGAGAAATGTTTTGTTCATGTAAACACATAATGAGTTATTACTATTACTTTTTAACTGTTCTTTGAAAATAAATATTTTTTAAAATTTGTTTTAATTTCTAATCTGGTAAACATCAACTCACCCACATGATGGCTCTTTGAGTGTCCTCAATAATTTTCAAAAGTGTAAAGTGATCCTGAGACCAAGACATCTGAAAGCCAATGCCCTAGTGAGAAGGAATAGAGCAAGTGGGGTTGCCAGAGGAACTATAGGGTGCCCACGTGAATTTGAATTTCAGATAAATGAGTAAAGTATTAGTGTAAGATTTTTTTTAAACATTTTATCTATTTCTTTGTAAGACCGGGGAGAGCACAGCACGGGGAGCAGCAGAGAGAGGGAGAAGCAGACTCCCCGCGGAGCAGGGAGCCTGATACGGGGCTCGGTCCCAAGATCCGGGGATCCTGACCTGAGCCGAAGGCAGACGCTTAACCATCTGAGCCACCCAGGCGCCCCAATTGTTTTTATTTTTTTCAAAGATTTATTTATTTTAGAGAGAGAGAGTGCGCACGCATGAGCAGGGAGAGGGGCAGCGGGAGAGGGAGAGACTCTCAAGCGGACTCCGCTCCGTGCGTGGAGCCCAACATGGGGCTCCATCTCACGACCCTGAGATTGTGACCTGTACTGAAACCAAGAGTCACACACTTAACTGACTGAGCCACCCAGGCGCCACATGTATTAGTGTAATATTGCCTGGAATGTGCTGAACTAAAAAATTATTTGTTGTTTATCTGAAATTCAAATTTATTTCTTTTTATTGTTTTTTTATGTAGGCTCCACGAGCAGCACGGAGCCCAACATGGGGCTTGACCTCAGCTGAGATCAAGAGTCGGAAGCCCAACCAACTGAGCCACCCACAGGCGCCCCTGAAATTCAAATTTAGATGGGCGCTCTGTATTTTTATTTGCGAAATTAGGCAACGCTGATGGCAGGAAAGATTTCGGTTAGACTGAGAAGAATTTGGGTCAGACAATGGGATTCTGACCCGAGAACGGGAGGAGAATTCCCTCTCCTGGACAGCTTTTCGGAAAGCGACTATGCCATGGGGCTGTGCGTGGGGCTAAGGGTCACAGCCTGGGGGGACAAAGGATCTTCTGTGAGCTGGGCCCCAAGACTCACCCACCCTCCCAGAAACCTAGGCGAGGCTGAAGGGCCAGTGTTGTAGAAAGTGAAACACCTCTTAGGTTGCTGTTATTTAAAGAGGGAAGTGACAGTGGGGGGGTGACGAGTGGGTGGGGGCAGGGTAGGATGTCAAAAACATGAGGCAGTGAGGTCATTCACCTCTCCTCTCCCGGTGAGCTCTGCTAAAAATAGTTGTGGTTGAGGTCGAGTCAAGGGCAGCTGGGAGGCTCGGGGGTTGACTCTGGGTGGAGCTGTGCGGAGGTTCAGCTGGGGTGGTTGGGGCTTCTGGCCAGGCAGCAGGAAAACCTAAGAAGTTTGGGTCTAGAAATAAACAGAGACCAAGAACTGGCTTCAGGAGCAGCCCAGAGAAAGGCTCTGCCCTCCAGCTAAGAGAATGGAGGGAGGATGGGCCAGTGATGGGTCCCTCTTCCCATCAGCCTTGGGGAGCTCTAAGAAGCCCTTTCCATGAAGAGGCAGTTGTGCCTCCGAGATAAGACTTGCAGGGAGGTGACAATGCTTTTAAATTTTCTCTACTCCGTCCTCGACATTGTCCCCAGCCCTGAGGATCCCGGATGGATGGAAATGTGGTCCCTGCCCTTCAGAGCCTGCAAGTCCAGTGGAGGAGCCAGCAGCATAAATCCCATAGGATCCCATGAATTCACTGGGACAAGAGTTCATAATGGAAGACCCAAGCGAAGCTGAGCCCCTCCCTCGGCAACCCCCCAGTCCTGGCCCAGGCTGCAAACCTGCAGAGAAACGGGGCGAGCTCCAGACCCCTCCTCTGCTCAGCTTTGCCACCTGCAGCAAAGAGAAAGAACCTGGTTTGGGAAAGAACTGAAAAAGGACAGGTTTTCTCTCCGAAGCCTTCTCCTTCACCTATCACAGCTTAGGAAAAGGAGTTAGATGCTTTTTCAGAGGGGTTGTAAACACCATTTTGGCTTTCAGTTAAGAGGGAAGTGGGCAGTGGGAGGGGGCTGGCCTACTTTGACCCTGGAGGTCTGGGACCCAGCTTGAAGTCACAGAACACTTGGACGCAGAAGACGGTTCCTCCTTCCCAGAATCTGGAGCTTATGGGACCAACTGGACTGAGCCCCTCCTGCCAGCAGCCAAGGGGGGGATACCGAGTCCAGAGCTCCAGCCTGCTAGGGGCACAGTCCTTAGAGGGGTCAGAGAGTGACCAGGCAGCGCCTGACAGGGTTCTGAACACGGCCGGGTGGAGGGAGCAAGGCCCTCTGCCAAGGCGCACTAGGGGAAAGCTTCTTGAAGGGAGTGAGCTGGGCCTTGCCGGCTGAGTAGTTTTCTGGGTCAAGTAAAGGGGTTTTAGGAAGCAAGAACGTCTTGGCAATTTAACCCTGACCTCAAATAGTCAAGTGTGGTGTCTGTGTGTAAACCTCATCCACTTAGCTACACTCTCTCCTGAGCCCTGCCTCCTTTCCCACCACATTTTATTCTCACTGGTGTGCGCTCCTACCAGGGGAGGGGTCTGCACTCACCTGGAGGGAGAGGAGGGGGCCAGGGCCTCTTTCTCTGTCCCTTGGGTTCCTGGGGTTCAGGGTTCGGGTTCCAGGCCTGGTTTCTGCCCCTGTCCCTCCCCTCCTACAAGTCGCAGCCTGGCCGCCTGGCCCTTGTCTGCCTTTGCCAGGACGGAGGCCTCTAGAATCACAGCTCACCGCGGGGGCCTCGGCAGAGCAGCGTCAGGAGCCCCCTGGCTACGGGCAGGGCCGGGCTCCCTAGAAGCCAAGGGCAGCTGAGGAGGACAAACCGAGAACTGAGCGTATTTGGCAACTTCTGAGGAAAGAATTCAAGAATAGATGGGGATTGGGAGTGGACATCACATTCCTGAAGTGCTGTCTAGTGGATTCTACAGGGAGAGAGATCGTAATTCAGCAAAAAGAAATACTTTCTAATACTGAGCTCTGTCCTGCATGATGGACTGGGACTCATCACTGCCCCACCTGCTTGTCCTGCCGGAAGGGAATAAATTGCAGGGTCTAAGCTCTATGCCGGAAGAAGATGGAGAAAGAACAACAACCACACAGGGACTCGGGGACAGTGGGTGATGCCCTGGGGAGGTGGGTGGGGCAGGGTAGCAGGGCAGGAGCGAGCAGGCCCCTGTGGCCTCTGCTGGCTTTCACAGGGGAGTCTGCTGTGACCGCCTGGGGTTGCTGAGCTCCATGGACCCGGATGCGGGGTGCTGCGCAGGGCGGGCAGCAGGCTGGGCAAGGACAGAGGAAACTGGCAACCGAGGAAGGCTGGTCTCCAGCCCCCATGGAGGACAACTTGGGGTGGCATGGGCTGGGCCCAAGGTGTGGGGATGGGAAGATGGCTTATTGGTGAGTCACCCGCGGCCATTGTCTGCTCCTGCCCCCTCTGGGGGAGGGTGGCTGGGGGAGACAAAGCAGCTGGCCCGCCGGGCCTGTGAGGACCGGTTCCCCACTCCCACCCTCCCGGCTCCAGGGGCCATCGGAGCTTGGCCCACCACACAGGAAGGCAGGGCTGCTGAGCGGGCTTTGGGTGGGTGTGGCTGGCGGAGGCTGCCCGACTCGGCTCACCCCTTGCTGAGGGCTTGTGGTGGTCTCGCAGCGGGCCTGTGGGAGAAGCCGCCCGGCCTGGCCTAGCAGAGGAAGCTGGAAGGTGTGCCCCGTGTCTAGGGATCACACCTGAGCCCGAGAGGCGCAGCCTCCCAGCCACACCCTGCCTAAACGCCTTCCAAACCTGCTCTCACCTAGCAGGCCTGTCGAGCACCCCACCCTCCCTTGGGGCCCCAGGGGAGTCTGGGGAGAGCCAGGGTAACTCGGGGTTGGTGTCCACGGCGGCCACCCCTGCCCCTCTCCAGTGCCTGGTCGGGTCCCAGGGGCAGGGATGGCCTCCTACCCGCCCATCCCGCCCAAGTCTGGGTCCCTGATGTCTCCTGGGGTCAGAGGTCACAGAAGTGCAGGTGACAGGGTTGTTATCTGTATGGGGAAACTGAGGTCTGCAGAGGCAGAGACATGTCGCCGTGGGAAGGTGGCGGAGGGAGGACCCTGTGGGAGGGACTGTTGCCCTCCCAGGCCCCGGCAGGCCTCCAACTTGGGAAAGGTCGGAGGCTGAGGGCTACCTTGCAGCCCTGCTGTTGCCTCCTATCCGAAGGTTCTGGAGCTTAGGGGCTGGGTCAATACCGGGGCTGCCCTCCGGGTGGGGGGACGGCAGCAGGGGCTTTGGAGCCAGACGGACATGGGTCAGAAGCCAGGTTCCTGCCCCCTCCTGCCAACAGGAGCTTGAGAGGCGCCCAGACCTCACTGAGCCTCAGTCTTCTCGGCTGTAAGATGACGATACCATCCACCTCACGCCGCAAAATGTTTTACATCTATCCTCTCCCTCAACTCTGCAAGCAACACGGAGGGAGCCACGGTCCTGTCCGCCCCGCAGGTGAGAGCAATGAGAACGCAGGGGGAGGAGCCCAGCCGCGCGCCAGGCAGGGTCCTGGGATCCCCGCAGGCAGGAGACCCGTGCCTGATCCAGGGCCATGCCCTTGACCCTGGTACACTCTGCTGTCTCCAAGGATGGCTGGGAGAAATGACGTGGGGCCGGGAGCTAGAGGGACAGAGTGCGGGGAGCAGGGAGCCGAGCCCCGTTTCTGTGAGGGGACGAAGGAGGACGAGGGGCATCTCAGGCAGAGGGTGCCAAGAGGGTCCAAAGCAGAGGCAGCCGAGGGGGCTGCTCGGAGGGCAGGGACCCACCCCGAGGACCCTCAGCTGTGCCTGTGGCTTTGGGCTCGTGGAAGGGGAAGGACTGGAAGTCGAAGCAACTGACAGCAAGAGACAGCGAGCTGGGGCTGGGGTGGCGAAGGCGGCCCCTTGGTGTCCATGAGCCGGTGGGGCTGAGGAAGGTAGGCCAAGCTGCTGACGGTGCTTTCCTCTGGAGCAGGCGTCTTGAGGGATAATTTTACTCTCTACACCCTTCTGTTGTTTGCAGTTTTTCAATGACTGTGCGTGATTTGAATTTCCTTTTAAAGGAAGAATAAGACTGGGAGGCCATAGGTCAAATGCTAATAGGGGCACCACTGGTGGTTTGAATTTCCTTGTTAAATTTTCTTTTCTTTTCTTTTCTTTTTTTTTTTAAAGATTTTATTTATTTATTTGACAGAGAAAGACACAGCGAGAGAGGGAACACAAACGAGGAGTGGGAGAGGGAGAAGCAGACTCCCCGCCGAGCAGGGAGCCCGATGCGGGACTCGATCCCGGGACTCCAGGATCATGACCTGAGCTGAAGACAGTCGCTTAAGCAACTGAGCCACCCAGGCGCCCTAAATTTTCTTTTTTTTGTTTAAGATTTTATTTATTTGAGAGAGAGCGCGCATGCGCACAAGTGGGGGGAGGGGCAGAGGACAAGGGAGAGAGACAGGCAGGCTCCCCACTGAGTGGGCAGCCCAAAGCGGGGCTCGATCCCACCACCCTGAGATCATGACCTGAGCTGAAGCAGATGCTTAACTGACTGAGCCACCCAGGCGCCCCTCCTTGTTAAATTTTCTTCGACAAACATGTATTAATGATACTCAGAAAAATATTTTTAAATGAGATTACATCTGTAACATGTCTAGAGCTGCACTGTCCCCGTACAAACTTCCACCATGATGGAAATGTTCTCTGCCTGTGCTGTCCAGTACGGCAGATGCTGGCCACACATGGTTACTGGGCACTTGCAATGTGGCTGGTGCAGCTGAGGAGGTGAACTTCTCATTTTGTTTGATATTGACTCATTTAAATTTAATTTTAAAGAGCCCTGGCTTGTGAGAGTCCAATAAGACTGAACGATAATGCTGGGTCTTAGGAGTCAGCTTCCTGCCCCGCCACCATCTGAGCCCCGCTGACAAGAGCTTTCTCCCCTACCCTCTCCCTCCTCCCTGGCTTCAGAGTTTCCTCTATGAAGCGAGGAGTCAGGGCCCCATCCACCTCCCCCGTACCATCTGACCTTCCATCTTTGATGGTCGTGCCTCCTCAAACCCCTCCCTGTGTGTGTGTCATGGTGGGGACATCTCCCACAGGCGAGAGCCTAGGCTCAGCACCCCTGACTGTGGTGATCTTGGGCAGTCACCTCCCGTTTCTGGGTCTCAGTTCCCTCATCTGTATAATGGGAGTATTGGCCAGAGATTCCATCAAGGCCCCACGGCCCTGCAGCTAACTGCTGAGGTCACAGGGTGGGATCACGGGCATGGCCAGCTATACCGGGCACTGTTGGCAAGAGGGACTTAAGGCAATGAAGTGGACTTGCTGAGGCTCTGGGTTGGGTGAAAAACATGTGACAAAGGATGTGTCATCGAGCAAAGAGAACTTGGCCAATCCAGCTCCCCTCTGGCAGTTACCTGCTCTTCCTTAGATCATAATTCCATATTAGCAGTTACCAAGCTGTATTGTCATCTGTCTATATTTATCTTTCTTTAAGGGTAGATTTCGAGGTGCTCAAAGAGGAAAAGTTTGTGCAGCTCACCTCAGCATTGTCCGTTACATAAAGCAGATATTCATACGGGTTTGATGAACAGAGAAAAGAATGGCTCCTTGGGACCCCCCAGCCTTTCCCCTCTGGGACTGAGCATTACACTCTGGGGCTTAAAGGACCCCGCCTTGGGAAAACACAGAAAGCCAGTGGAGTTTGTACAAGTTTTGTCTTCCATTTCTGACTCTTTGAAAGTTGTTTTGGGTTTTTTTTAATCAACTTCCCCCACCCCCCACCCTAATCTTATCTTTCTCTGGCAGAGTAAAGAAAGTGTTTAATGGGATAAACTAATTCATACTAAGAGGCTCATGGTTTTACCCCTCCTCAGGTCACCTGCCTTGCACATGAAGAAGCAACACGTAACCTAACCATGGGTGTCAGGCTTCAGTTATGAGCAGGGGTGCCGTCTGCAAGCCCAGCTCTGTCTCCGGTCTGCCATTCACCAGCTGTGCCCATGAGGAAGTTCCCCCATCTTGCTGAGACTCAGTTTGCTCATCTGTAGGGCTTGCCACACTCCAGGGCTGAGGTGAAGATCAAATGAATCAGTGCACGCAAAATTTCTCAGCTGAAAAGGTCCCAGACAGAAAAAGGGATCGAAATTGCCATGACTTCGGGCCGGGCTGGGCTTTCCCACACCCTCAAATCATACGTGAATAGACCATGGCTGTGTATGGAAGCTACCACCTCCTTTTTAATCTTACAGCTGTCAAGCAGAGAGGAGAACCCTGGTATCGCTTTCATCTGTAGCCCCACCCCTGGGGGAGGGCGAGAGGGAGGCCAGGATGCCCCAAGGAGCCCACCAGGCTCCTCTCACTCCCCTGAGACCCCTGGGCTCCCCCTCACCGCCCCCCAGCCTGAACATCCAGCAGTGAGGACCCCTGTGGTGGTTAGAACGTGGGCCTTGAGGGCGCCTGGCTGGCTGAGTCGATAGAGCATGCCACTCTTGATCTCGTGGTTGTGAGTTCAAGCCCCACATTGGGCGTGGAGCCGACTTTAAAAAAAAAGAAAAAGAAAAAAAAGAACCTGGGTCCCGGACCTCTCGTTGCTCCGTCTGACTGCTCTGTCAGCACATGGTGCTGCTCACAGACCTCAGCCAAGCCAAGCCTCCCCTCCACACTGTAGGGGGCCTGACCCTGAATTAGGTTCATGCAGGGACACCTCTTTGGATCTTCCCAGAGACTCATTAGCGACATCAACCTCTCCATCCTAAGTTCTCCATTTGTGTAGCCTTGGGGACACTGAGGCCCCAGAGAGGTTCCATGACCTGCTTGGTATCACACAGCATAGCTGAGTGTTAGCCCCCAAGCCCCAGAAGTTCTGGGGTGGGCGTTTCCTTTCCTCTCTGAAAGCTGTCCTCATTCCTGCTCCTTCCCAGTGCAGTGGACTAAGAAAGCCCCTCCCCAGCAATCCACCCTCCGGGGTGTTGGCTGGGCAGCCCTGATGCCTGAACCACATATTCCTTCCCCATGGAATGATGCCTTCTACCTGGCTTGCAAAGCCGGGACCTGACCCAAGGCCCCTGCTGTAGGACACTCACCCTTCTTGCCTCCTTTTTTTTTTTTTTTAAAGATTTTATTTATTTTATTTGAGAGAGAGAGAATGAGAGACAGAGAGCATGAGAGGGAGGAGGTCAGAGGGAGAAGCAGACTCCCTGCCGAGCAGGGAGCCCGATGCGGGACTCGATCCCGGGACTCCAGGATCATGACCCGATCCGAAGGCAGTCGCTTAACCAACTGAGCCACCCAGGCGCCCCCCTTCTTGCCTCTTACCCATCCTGCAATGCTCTGAGAAACCTCTAAAGCTCTCCATCAGACCGATCATTTACCTCTGCCTTCCCTTGTTTCGGAGAGGGGTGTGTGTGTGTGTGTGTGTGTGTGTGTGTGTGTGTGTGTCCGTCCACTAGGCTGTGAGCTCCATGAGGGCAGGGACCATGTCTTACTTTACTTACTGCTCTGAATCGTGTTTCTGAAATTTAACTGAACCTAAGGTGGGGTGGTTTGGAGGCCACACACCTGGACCCTCGCCACTGAACTCTGATGAGAGTTCCAAGGCTAGCAGAGGAGGAAGAGGAAGGAGAGGAAGGAAGGAGTCCCCCTTTCAGCCCCTTTCTCCTAAGCAACCATGTTGCGTCTCTCAGGTCTTCCCATCCGCGGCCCCGCCTGGCTGAGAAGATGAGGAAGAAGGTCCCCCCAGAGACACGTAACAGGTCTGTGTTGGTGACTTGTCTCTCACGTGAGTTCATTTAATGCCCAGTTTCGTGGGAAACCCTCTTCTCCTCACCTCCACAGAGCTGGGGACCCGAGAGGGTGGGAACGAGCCAACTCAGCCTTCCTGCAGGAGACCAGAGAGCAGAGCCCCCAGACCAGCCAGAGAGACCCAGATCTTTCTGAAGCATTTACCTCAGGCTCGTCTCCCGTGAGCTGAAATTGCTGTAAACACAACCAAAGGGGTGCGCCTGGGCGGCTCAGTTGGTTAAGCATCTGCCTTCAGCTCAGGTCATGATCCCGGGGTCCTGGAATCCAGCCCCGCATCGGGCTCCCTGCTCAGCGGGGAGCCTGCTTCTCCCTCTCCTTCTGCCTGCCGCTCTGCCAGCTTGTGTTCCCTCTCTCTCTCTCTCTGTCAAATAAATAAATAAAATCTAAAAAAAAAAGGACAACCAAAGGAAGGCAACCAAAGAGCCTTTAGCTGGAAGGTACATGGGCAGCAGAGCCCAGGCACCTGATCAGACTTCAGGGAATCTCCTCTGGGTGCTTTTGGAAGCAGAGCCAGCTTGGTGGGTAGCTGCCTGGAGGCTGGTGCACAGTGGAGGGGACCTGTCCAGCACCACCGCAGGGGCCAGGCTACCTCATCTGGACAGCTGGCCTTGGGAGAGGGGAATCAAAGGCCAGGGATGGGCTGCCGGGGAGGGAGAGTCGCTCCTGGGAGGGGCTGAGTGTGGGAGGCAGGGCCGCCATCTCCAGCCTAGACTGCCCTTCTGGCTGACTCAGGTCCTGCCTGCAGGTCTGGATGTGCTGGGGCAAGTCCCAGCCTCCCTGCCATCCCTGCGAGCCGCGCCAGCATACTGGGTGGGGGCCCAGGTGCCTCCTTCCATTTTCATTCGGAGCTTGGCTACAACCCGTCCGGCTGAGGGGTCACTGCTGGCCACTTTTTCAAGTCCTGCCCAGCGCTGCCCACAAGGAGGTCAGAGCCCTGTCTGGGGGCCCCAGATGGCCCAGCAGCAGCCTTACAAGTATCTCCCCTAGGGCAGATCTGGGGGTGGCCTGGGGCAGGCACCCACATAGGACGTCTCCTCTGAGTCTCACAGAAGTCCTGCCACTCGGGTAGCACAAGCATCATCACATTTCAGATGAGGAAACTGAGGCCCATGACCTCACAGACAGGGAGTGGCTGAGTCTCCACTCAAACCTGGGCCTCTGGATGCTGATTCCGGAGCCCCCCTCGGGCTGGAGGAGGGAGGGCCCCGCGTACTCGTATACTCAGGACCAGGTGGCCGCAGCAGCTGGCCTGGGCCAAGCGGACCTCATCCCGTCCTCCCTCAAGCTGGGGCCTGACCCCTTGGGACTGGGCCAGGTTTGTCCATAAGACTTAGGTGAAAGGCCTCTGGAATAAGAAGGCCCTCGGCTCCCGGGAAAGGGGAGCTGTGAGGGCCTCTCTTGGGCTGTCGGGGATCAGAGGCCGCCTCCCCGAGTCACCCTCAGCCTTGAAGTTTTCTGCAGGGTCTACCTTTCACTTCCTGGGCAACTCTTCCGCCCTTGAACGTCCCCTGGGGTCAGGAACGAAGAGGAATTACAGCTGCCTTGAGTTAGTCTCTGACCATATTCTAGGTGCTGGCTACAGCCTCAAGGTGCAGAATGTCGTCTCTCTTGTACCCCAGACCCGCGAGCCCACACTCCTAGCGGTGGGTGAGGAGACGGCTCTGAGGGCAGCTAGAGCCTTGTCCGGGATGAGTGACGGTGCTGAGATTTGAGCCCAGGGTGGGCAGGCCCCAAAGCCCATGCTCTAATACTGGGATCTGAACTTCACTTCACGGCCCCCGCTCTGATGGGGGAATGAAGCCTGCCATGAGGATCCTTCCAGGTGCCCCAGCTCCTGCTCCCTCTTCTCCCACCCCTGGGGCCCCAGGTCTCTCCTTCTGTCCCCTCCCTCCCCACCCTAGAATCAGCCCAAGAAAACTGTAGTAACCTGGAGCAGCGAGGGGTGAGTCACCTGCCTCCGCCTGTTGGCTGGCAGAGGGCTCGGTATCTGCCAGGGCCCCTGCCGCCGCTGGATCTTTCCGCCAGGCCGCCGGCAAAGCCAGCTCTGCAAGGGCACGGCCAACAGCGCGGCTCCTGCCGGCCACCTGTGTGCCCAGCGCTGCCCGAGTGCGAACACCAGCGCCAGGCCGAGAAGCGCTCTCAACTGCCCCCAGCAGGGGTTGCACACGGCCTGGCTGAGCCCCCCAGGCCCCCACGGGTGGCTTTAGGGCTCAGAGGACAGAGCCCCTGGGAAGGAGCCTGGCCCTGTCGGTCCTGCAGTCTGAAGGAGGATGGTCCCCTGCAGAGCAGGCCACCCTGGGAACCCGCAGTGGGAGAAGGAGGCAGGTGTGGAGTGGGGACAATTCACCCCCTTTTTACAGAGGGAAGGAGAGGCTCAGACACAAGCAAGGAAGTGTCGGTGACCATCGGAGGAACAAAACCCCACTCCCAGTCAGGGCAGAGCAGGGCTTTACTAGATGCCTCCCCTGTCAACTGAGGCCTCAGTGGCTCCCTCCTTTCTGCAGATGACTCTGTGGCTGGGGCTGATCTGTCCCCTTTTCTTGGACTTGTCACTTTGCAGCTTCAGTCATTAGCTGAGAATGACCCCTGCCCTCCTTCCTTCCCTCCTCCCTTTTAGTGCAGACTGGGGTTGGCAGGGACATTTAAGAGCCAATGCGGGGTGTTGGGGGGGATGGGGGGGAAGCACCTGACCTTGGGGAGGAATGTGGGAAATGTCTGCAGCCTGGAGCAGCTACCCCCCACCTGGAGCCCAAGAATGCGGCCCCCAAGGGAGGTGTGTGTGTGTGGTTGGAAGAGAAGGGGGTGCAGGGCCCAGGAGTGCCGAAGTGTGGGGGTGGCCCCATAAGGTCCCCTGCTGAGGCTCCTAGATGGTTACAGAGGGTGAGGATGAACTAATTCTGCCCTCCAGGGGGCGCCAGCACGCCACTCTCTCAGACCCACTTAGGGAGTGGCCCCTGACACCTAGGCCCCCTCAAGCCCAGGGCCAGAGATGCAGCTGCAACTTGTGATTTCTCAGGCCCACAGCAGCACAGAACGTCGGAGCCCTTTGAAACCAGCAGCTACCACATCCATCCCCCATTACAGATGTGGGAACTGAGGCCCGAGAGGGGATAGGAAATCGGCCAAAGGTTCGCTAATTATGGGCCAGGACTCTGGGCTGGGTGCCTTCCCCACACCCCCTCCTGCACCCGGCTCCCTCCTCTCACTAGGAAGATTCGGGTGGCACCCCCACCCCCTCCACACACACACAAGGTCCTACAGGGTTCCTGCGGGGAATCCAGTGCCTTCTGTGAGCGCCCTGGACTGCCAGGGCCAGGAGCTGCACCCACAGGGCGGAGACTGGGGGCCCGGCCTCCGTGCTCAAAGCCTCACCGCAGCTCCTGGTGAGCAGGTGATCTGTGCTCTGGCTGGACGGTGGGATAAGGTCCCGGTAACTCTGGCAGATGCCCCTCGTCGGGACTGCACCCGGAGACCAGGGTGAGTAAGGACTCTGCTGCCCTCTCGCGGCCACACGTGGGGCCTGCCTGATGCTGTCCGCGCCTCGGGCATCTCTCTCCCAATCCCCTCCCCCTGGAAAGGGCTCCTGGCGGCCGGATGGGCTGGCATCGGCTCGCTTCCCTACCCTACCGCCGAGGCCACAGCTTTGGCTGCACAAAGCAGGACGGGAAGGGTGCGTGATGGTTTGTTCAGTGGCGGATCCTGGAAGAAGGTGGCCTCGGGCTAACAGGGGAGGCCCAGTCTGTTACCCAGAATGCCTGGGTGTGGGGAGGGACCCGGTGGTTTCCACGGCGATGGCCCCATCAACCAACACTAGACAGGATGCTTTGAAAACTTAGAGGATATTTATTTTTCAGGAAGGTCCACCACAGCTGACGGGCACTATTGTCCACCGCTCCAGGGGATTTCTCTTTCACTTTGCGAGAAATGCCCTCTCTTCTTGGAAGTGCCCGTGGGAAGGCTGGGATGTGAAGAGAAACCATACACAACACTCCAGAGCCTTAAAAAAATAAAGCAACAAACAACCTCCTCCACACAAATACACACATACAAAATAAATAGATGTATAAAAGAGAGGCTACGCTCCTCCCATCCTGGCCGAGGGGCTACTTTGGGAGAGTGGGGCTGGGTGGCTCTGTCCCCTTTCCCCCAGCCAGGATTATCCAGAGGCGAAATGGTATGGAAATGCCAGACAGCCGAGAACAAGCCGAGAACAAGCCCTGGCTTCCGGGAGAGGACCGGGCAGGCCGTCTCCCCGGAGCTCAGTGGGGGTAAGGTAACAAAGGAACAAATAAATAAATAAATAAATAGAACCCACCGTGCTCCCCGAGGCCTAAGGGCTTAGACTGAGGCTCGAGGCCCCCGGGGCCTGTTTCCCTGAAAGGAGCAGATCCAGGGACAGGCAGAAAGAATCACAGGGAAAACACAAGTCCAAAGCCACACCCCACCTGGCCTCCAGAGCCTGCATCCTTCATACCCTGGGAAAGGCCTGGCCCAGAAGTGAGCCTCAAACCAGCTCTGGAAGGAGGGGTGGACGGCGCCTACTCTCCGGCCCAGCAGGTGCCCAGAGGGTGGAGGGCCCTCCCCTCTCTCCCTGGCATTCTCTGAGGCCAGCAGAACCCCTTCCCCACCCCCGCCCTTGCCCTCTGACCTCTACCCTGGCCATCTCTATAGGAGCGAACTGTCGAGCCTCCAGGTTGGGCTCTTCCCTGGAAGGGAGAAGGGCTGGGGCCTGGCCCTCTCCTGCTCCTATTCTTATTGGCCTTCCTGACTTGCCGCATCCTGAGTCAGCTGGGAGAAGTCCTGGTGTGACTAAATAATCCGGAACAGTCCATCCTGGTGTCCTCCTCTGCTCCCTTTGGCCACAGATGTCCCCACCGTCTCCGGTCGGGGCTGCCGTCGAAGCTCCCTTCGGAACATCGGGGGGAAGGCGTCAGACAGAAGCGAGAACAGAAAAGGGGGCAGGAGCCGCTAGAACGGACAGTTTGGGCAAGAGGCCAAACCAGACACACGAAGAAGTTCCAGGGACTCAGGAACGCCCAGGTCCCTCCTGGAGAAGCGCAGGCACCCTGGGGCCCGGGAGAGCCTGGGGCAGGGGCGGGCTGGCTGCTCAGCTGGGCGGCAGCACGTGCTCCAGGAGGTAGCTGAGGGAGTCCCAGTGCTTCCAGAGGAGGAAGAGGACGAGGACCAGGAGGGCGGTGCTGGTGATGCGCAGGCGCGTCTTCATGAGGGGCGTGATGAAGTTGGCGATGGTGGACACGAACACCAGGAGCACGGCCATGAGCGCCAGGATCACGTTGATGAGCTTGCCCAGCAGAGCCCGCGCGTTGGCGTTCTCCACGCCCTCCAGCTGTACCACCTGCTGCTGTTGCTGCTGCAGCTCCAGCTTGGTGACCCGGGTCAGGCAGGACTCCACGGCCTCCTGCAGGGGGCGCACGCGGGGGCTCAGGGAAGGCGGCCCTCGCCGCCCGCGGGCTGCACCCTGCTGCCCCTCCGAGAAGGTGAGCGCGCCCGGCGGGGGGAGAGGCTGATCAGCTGCAGCAGGCGGCAGGCCTTTGATTACAACTATTTGGGGACGATGGCAGGAAACAGGAGTGGGGTGTGTGCGTGTGTGTGTGCGGGTGCGTGTGCGTGGAGACACAACTGGCCCAATCCCCGGGAGCTGCCTCTCCAGGCAGTCTGGAGCCTGGAAATCCCAACTACTCATTGGCGAGGCTGCTATCAATGAGCTGGGGGCACGGGAGGCCCTGGCCCATCGGCTCGCACAAATCCGGCCTCGGGCCTCCCTCGGCCCTGTCTCCGCCCCGCCCCGCCCCGCGCTGCCCTCCGCGTGCCCATCTGCCCCGCCACTGGAACAGCCTGTGCCCATCATCCCTCGCTTGGTGGGGCCCTCCCCCTCCGGCAGCTCCCAGCTCTCTCTGCACGTCCAGGGCCCCCCCCCCCCCCCCGCCTCAGCCCCGAGGGTCAGGCTCGGGTCGCACCTGGATGTCCCGGGCCCTCTCGTAGGACTGGTAGGCCACCTTCTCCTCCATGCTAGCCAGCTCCTGTTTCAGGTTGGTCATCTCATTCTGGTGAAGCTCCGTCAGGTCATTGAGCTGCTCCTCCAGCCTCTCGTACCTGGCCGCGAGGGACAAGGGGTAAGAGCAGTCCTGGCCCCCTCACCTCCCTTCTCTCCCCACGATCCATTTCATTCCGCCACCCACCCAGCATGTTCAGCCCTGTTCCAATTTTAACAGCAAGGACAATGGAAGTTACTACAGACACAGCCCTGCTTCCATGCAGATACCGGGCCAGGACTTCACGCACATTATCTCGTAGGCTCCCTGCCACCCTCAACCCCACAAGACAAGTACCAATGTCATCCCATTTTACAGATAAGACTGAGACACAGAGAGGTGAAGGAACCTGCCGAAGATCACAGCGTTCATGAATGGAGGAGTCAGGGACTAATGGACTTCAACCGGAGCCCGTGAGCCCTGGACTAAGATGCTGTCCTGGGCACCAGGGACACGGTGGGACAGACACACGATCCCTGCTCTGTAGGCACGCAATCTCCAAACACACACAGCGTGGGCTAGTTTTCAGGCAGGGTTTCCCCTCGATTTCCCAAACCTTCTTCGTGTGTGTGTGTGTATGTGTGTGTATATATATATATAGAAAATAAAAGTGCTAATTAAGGAAAAGATGGCCAAGAATCCCAGGGAGCGAGTGCCAAGTGCCACGCAAGAGGCACCGAGCACAATGGCGGAGTGGGCAGAGGGGAAGGAGGGACCAGAGACTCCAGCGTCAGCCAAAGGTTTAAACTGAGCATGCCAGATGTTTACATATTTGACTTTACAGGTTTGGACTCATTTAACTTTCATGAACCCTCAGAGTAAGGATTCATGTTATTCCCGCTGCACAGACAAGGAGACCAGGTGTGGAGAGCATAAGTATTTTGCTCAAGGTAAATAGTAGAGTAGAGCTGGGCGGGGGGTGGGGGGGTGCAGGGGGACAGGGAGGACGCCTGGGTGGCTCAGTCGGTTAAGCGTCTGCCTTTGGCTCAGGTCATGATCCCAGGGTCCTGGGATCGAGCCCTGCGTCAGGCTCCCTGCTCAGTGGGGAGCCTGCTTCTCCCTCTCCCTCTGCCTGCCACTCCCCCTGCTTGTGCTCTCTCTCTCTCAATGAATAAAATCTTTAAAAAAAAAAAAAAAGAGAAGAATAGATCTGGGGTTTAAACGCAGATAACCTGGCTCCAGAGTCAGTGCTCTTAATCTTTCCAGATGAGAGGCCACATAGCTGGTCCCTGCCTCAGTTTCCCCTCCTGTACACGGACCCCATAACCATCAAGGAGGGGACGTTCAGTGCTCCTGAGACCGGCAGCGCCTTCTCCCCACACACAGGTCCCATAACCCTATCTTCCAGAAGCTCTGACCAGATTGGAGGAAGCCTTCCCAGGGCGTTCCCAGGGCCTCTTCTGGCTCCTTCCAGTAGCCTGGGACCTTTCTACGTGCACCTCCGTCTGCCTCCGCCAACTGGAGTCTGCAGACTGGTGCCCATCACCGAAGGCCAGGGCCCCGCGGGCGGGGGCGGCGCCTACCTGTAGCGCTCCTCCTGCAGACACTGGGTCATGTAGGTATAGTCCCTCTGCAGCTGAGCCTTCAGGTCCTCCATCGAGTCCTCCAGGTGGGACTGTCCGTCCTTGATGTCCCGCAGCTCCTCCAGCAGAGCGTCCAGGTTGCCGGGGGCCCCATACAGCGCGTTCAACTTGGGGCTCCCCAGCGCCCCTGCTGGCCCGGCCCCGGAGTTGCTGCCTGCCCCGGCCGAACTGGCACTGGCGCTCGAACACTCGTCGTCGCTGCCGTACTTGGGGCTGGACACCAGGGTGGCACTGCCACTCAGCGCCCGGGCCGCCTCCTCGGGGGGCCCATCCTCCAGAGGGTCCTTCAGGTGGGCGATGTTGTCGGCGCTGCCAAACTTGTTGCGGATGAGGCTGGCAAACTCGCGGGGCTTGGACACCACGGCGGTGTGGGTGGCCTGCGAGAGGCCCGAGAGGCTGCCCTTGACGCCCTCCACCACGCCACCCCCGAAGCCACTGATGCCTGCGCGCACGTTGGCGCCCACGTCCTTTAGCCCCTGCTGCATGTCCCGCAGCACGTCCTTGGGCTGCCGCGAGGGCCCGTTCTGCTCAATCTCCTTCAGGCGCCGGCGATAGTGCTCCAGCTTCTTGTGCAGCTGGGCGATGGTCTGTGCCGACTTCTGGTTCTTCTTCTCGAACACCTGCTTGATGCGCGAAGCCTGCTGCTTGTCCGCGTTGTTGGCCAGCTTCAGGTACTCGGCCACGTTGTCGTCCCGCGCCTCCTGCTCGATCTTGATCTGCTCGGTGATCTTCAGGATCTTCTGGTGCAGGTGGTCAATGGCAGCCTTGGTCCGCTGGGGGTCCGGGGCCCCGTCTGGCACGTCCATGCTGATGGGGCCATCGGTGTCACCGTGGCCGGGGCCGCCGAGGAGGCTCAGGGCCGCCGGGTCTCCCTTGTCGACCTGGGGAGAAGGCAAGCAGGGCGAGCATGGGTAAATCACGAAACCATGGCAGGGGACACAGCGGGAATCTCTCGTGTGTCCCTGGACACCCCCGGACTTGGTTGCTCTACCTGGAGGACAGATGCAGGATGAACAGGAAGCTTCAGGGCAAGAGTCCAAAATAACAACATAGTATTCCTTTTACAGCTACCATTTTTTTAAAAAAAGATTTTATTTCTAGGTAATCTCTGCACCCAACGTGGGGCTTGAACCCACAGCTCTCATATCAAGAGTGGCATGCATGCTCCACGGATCAAGCCGACCAGGTGCCCCTATAGCGGCCATATTTGAAGGGCTCTCGCGTCTGTGATCTACCTAATCCTCACAACATCCCCAAAGTGCAGTCTAGGCAGGTCTACCCCTCCTTTGGCCCAGAGAGTTCAAGCAAGTTGCTCAGGGACACACAGTTATGAAAAGATGGAACCTCTGGCCCAGAACTCTTGTTGCTCCATCACACGGACCAAGCCGGTCTGAGGCTTCAATGGAGAATCATGGGACTGACTTGTCAGGGATGAGACAAGTTGTCCCTCTGGACCCAAACTCCCCAAAAGGCTCCTGCCTGGAGCAGGCCTCTCCCCGAGAGCTATACTCTGGCCCCACGCAGGCGCAGGAAGCCTCCCCGCCCTCCCCACCCCGGCTTCCCTGATGCAGTTCAGCAGGTCACCGGCCTCTGCTGACACCCCTCCCAGCCCCTCCATCACCTTCCAGCTGTCTGGAGTCGTCAGCAACCTCTTCCGCTTCATGATGGTGGGAGCACCTGGCCCTGCCCAGTCTCCCAGATGCGGGAGAAGAGCACAGCCCCACCCGCCCTGTGGGCCAGGGCCTGGAGACTCAGGTCCCAGAAGCAACCCCCGGGGCCAAGGGCAGCAGGGGCTGGTCTGGGGGCCTGAGGGCAGCAGGGCCCAGCTCAGAGCGGGTGAATGTGCAGGAAGGAGAAGACAGCCCCCTTCCACACCAGCAGGCAGGCTTCCCAAGTGCATTAGGATGGCATAGAGGAGGAGAGAGGCTGAGAAAAGATGGGGGCGGTAGGGAGAAAGGAAAGAGAGGTCACAGGAGATAGGAAAGATGGGAAGCCCAGGGTCAGATGAACACGGGCGGGCCTGGAGTCCTGCTCTCCCAGGGCCGGCTCCCCCTCGGCTGCTGGAGGATCTCTCTGTCCGCAGCTGGGTCCCCAGTGTCTTATCACCATGCAAGAACGGAAGTGGCAGGAAATGGCTCAACCCCATGTATTTTTACACACAGCAACCCCCAGGATGGTCGGGTCGGATCATTCGCTCTTCGTGTGTGTGGGGCAGGATGAGGTATGTGTGGGGGAAGGGGTTAAATACGAAGAGAGTGGCCCGGTCACACACACCGGAACCGGAAGCAGCCTGTGCCAATTACAGGCAGAAGTCACTGCACTCGGCTTCTGCTGAGGTGCAAAGTTATTGGAAAACACTACTGAAAACAAAAGCCCTGCCAAAAATCAGGGGTGGGTGGCTCCTCTGTGGGCTTCCTCTGGGGCCTTTTCAGGTCACAGCATCACTGGGGATGCTGGGGACCACGCCGATCCCTTTTCCAATTTCTCCTCTTACATTTGCTTTGGGTCTCCCTTGGTGTCTCCTGGCCCTCCCTCCAGGTGCTCAGACCTCCAGAACCCTGGCTTCTCGGATTTTCTGACCTTGTATACCAGAGGAGGCAATTCCACAGTCTCCTTTAAATGATCTGTCCCAAGGTCTAACTGTCACGCCAGTCCGACTTAAAACCCCATCCTTCAGTTAAACCCCTTCCGCCTGTGCTATTCCTTCAGTGAAGACAAACAGCCTGCCTCTCCATTGTCCTGACCCTCAGTATCCCCACCTGAGAAATGGGATAATCCTGCCTATTCTCAGGTCTTTGTGAGGATTACACAAGATGATGTCTAGCAAGCACTAGCCCAGTGCGGCACATACAGAAGGCACTCATAAATGCTGTCTGAATCTAGGCAGCATAATTTGGGGTGGGGCAGGGTGGGGGAATGAAGTTTAATTAAGAGATTATACAAATCAATTCACTCAATATCGATACTACAGCATAAATATTGCAATACAAAAAATTAAATTCTCTAGGAATACATGACTTTTTTTTTTTCTTAAGAGGGGAGAGCACATGTAAGCCAGTGGAGGGGGCGGGAGGGAGGGGCAGAGAGAGAATCTGAAGCAGGCTCCATGCTCAGCACAGAGCCCAACACAGAGCTTGATCCCACGACCCTGCGATCATGACCCGAGCCAAAATCAAGAGTCACACACTCAACCGACTGAGCCACCCAGGCGCCCCTAGGAAGACATGACTTTTAGGATTAAAAGTCCTCTGCTAAGGCCACTGTGCTTCCAAAGAGGCTCAATTCTCTTTCCCCCTCTTTGTGGGAGAAAAAAACATCCAAAAAGTGAATTTTGGGTCTGGCTGAAGCCCAGCTTGATGCTGAGCGCTAGGCGGTTTGCTGTCTCTATGAGGAGCAGGGCATCTGTTGCAGGGACTGGGAGGGGTGCAGGAGGAGCTAACGAGACAGGGATGCCGTGAAGAGTAGAAGGGCTTTAGGACTCCGAGGGTGTATAAAATAGCGACTCTCCCCCTACCTTGGCCTTACTCCGGCAGCTTGGTGTGTCTCCTCCCGTGATTTAGAGTCTGTCTAGCTTACAAATGGAAAAGCAGAAGGGAAGCTGGCTGTGAAATCCCCATGAATGAGAGGAGAACAGACATTCCTGGGGAAATGAGCTGGGGCCTGATGATGGGCTGGAGTGGGCTGGGGCTGGGGTCCCGGCCCCCTTGCCTGCCCCTCTCCCCTGCCCTCGGGCCCAGACTCGAGCCTGGGGGTCCCACAGCAGGACACAAGCTCCTTCCTGCCCCTCCACCGGCATCTACCACACCTGGATCCCGCTGGGCGCCTCCAGTCACAGAACACCTCCCCTCTGCCCTCCTCCCCCTTGGAGGAAGATGCATGTTGGAGTTGGAGGAAGGTGGAGAGTTCACCATGCTCCCCCACCCCAGCACACACTCCCCCCGCCCCCATGGCAGCAGGGCCCTTTCAGGACTGAACCAAGACAGAGTGGTTAAGGAACAGAAAGCCAAGGAGGTGGCAGACGGCAGGCAGGCAGAGGTACAAAGAGGGAGAATACTTTAACAAAGGAAGGCAAATTCAGGCATAAGATGACAAAACGATGACGGACGGAAAAAGCAGAAGAGGAGAAAGAGATCTGAAAAAAAAAAAAGCGCAAACACAAAAAACAAAAAGCACAAAGAAAAGCGATGAGACTGCAGGATTACTGACAATAGCCAAGGAGGGAAGCAGCCCCAGTGTCCACCGAATGACGAATGGATAAAGACGAGGCGGTACGTGGGTTCAGTGGACTCTCCCTCAGCCATAAGGAAGAGTGAAACCTTGCCGTTCGCAAGGACATGGACGGAGCTAGAGAGTATAATGCTAAGCGAAATAAGTCAGTCAGAGGAAGACAAATACTGTATGATTTCACTCACATGTGGAATCTAAAAAAACAAAATAAATAAACAAAACCAGAAACAGACGCCTAAACACAGAGAACACACTGGTGCTCACCAGAGGGGCGGTGGGGGAGGGGTGGGTGAAACAGGTGAGGGGGACAAGAATTTAGATTTAGAACCCTGGCTCTGTCCCTCACACGCCGTGTGCCCTTGGAAGTGTCATTAACTCTTCTGGGCCTGCATTTTCTCATCTGGAAAGGGGAGGCGATTCTACCTCCCTCAAAGGGCTGTAGGGAGGATGAAATCAGACACTGAGTACAATCTCAGGGCATCCAGCAGGTGCTCAAAAACAAAAATAAATCGGTACTTCATACTCACTCGCGTGGCTGCAATGTTTAAGGGGAAAATAACAAGTGTTGGCGAGGATGCGGAGAAACTAGAGCCCTCGCACCTGCTGGTGGGAATGGAAAGAGGTGCAGCCGCTGCGGGAAGCAGTTTGGGGGGTCCCTCAGTAAGTTAAACATTGGTCTGCCATATGATCCCCCAATTCCACTCCTGGGTCTACACCCAGGGGAATTAAAAATGAGTGTTCGGGGCGCCTGGGTGGTGCAGTCAGTTAAGAGTCCAACTCTTGGTTTCAGCTCGGGTTGTGATCTCAGGGTCATGAGATCGAGCCCAGCGTCAGGCTCCAAGCTCAGTGGGGAGTCTGCTTGAGACACTCTCTCCCTCTGCCTCCGTCCCTACCCCCTGCTCACTCTCTCTCTCTAAAATAAATAAATCTTGGGACGACTGGGTGGCTCAGTTGGTTAAGCATCTGCCTTCAGCTCAGGTCATGATCCCGGGGTCCTGGGTTAAGCCCACATCAGACTCCCTGCTCAGCGGGGAGTCTGCTTCTCCCTCTGTCCTCTGTCCCTCCCCGCTGCTCATTATCTCTGTCTCAAAAAAATAAATAAAATCTTGGGGCGCCTGGGTGGCTCAGTCATTGGGCGTCTGCCTTTGGCTCAGGTCATGATCCCAGGGTGCTGGGATCCAGTCCCACATCAGGCTCCCTGCTCCGCAGGAAGCCTGCTCTCCCTCTCCCACTCCCCCTGCTTGTGTCCCCTCTCTCGCTGTGTCTCTCTCTGTCAAACAAATAAATAAAATCTGTAAAATAGATACATAAAATCTTAAAAAATAATAAATCTTAAAAAATTAAAATTAAAATAGTTTAAAAAATAAAAATGGGTGTTTGAACAAGTGCTTATACAAAGATGCTCACAGCAGCACTTCTCACAATAGCCAAAGGGTGGACACAACTCAGATGTCCATTAGCCAGTGAATGGCCAACAAAACTGGTACATCCACACAGTGGAATACTATTTGGCCATAAAAGCAATGAAGTAGCACTGATACATACTACAATTTGGATGACTTTGAGAACATCCCACTAAGCAAGAGAAGCCAGACACAAAGGTCACATACTGAAGGATTCCATTTATGTGAAATGTCCAGAATGGTTAAATCCATAGAGACAGAGGCAGGTTAGTGGTGGCCCCAGGGGATGGGAGCAGGGGAGGAATGGGGAGTGGCTGCTTCACGGGTCTGGGTTTCCTTTGGGGTGATGACCATCTTCTGGAACTAGACAGAGGTGGTGATTACAAAACCGGGATGTGGAAGGTAAGGGGTCCTCCAACCTGCTGGCTCTGGCCACAGCTCCAATTAATGTCCTATCACAGGGTGGGCCTATGGGAGGGTACCTGGGTCCTTCATCTTACTGTCTCATTTTCAACAGGGCAGAAGCTCTTTCTAACTCACTCCCAACCCCCTGTCCTAGGGCTGGGTCCAGATCGCTCAAGCCCTGGTCACTGGGGGGTGAAAAACCCCTGAGTCCCCCAGCTGGGGTATGGCAGTGAGAGGGCTACAAGGGCATCACCTCTCCTCTCTCCAAACTGTCACAGAGCCTCACGCGGCCCAGGCCACCCAGCCCTCCATCCATGCCCCGCGGCCAGCACCACACCTGGAGTTGTGGCCCAGCACCATGGCCTCCCCACCCCTCTCTCCTGAGGCACCTGACCCCAAGATGAATCCGTGTGCACAGGCCAGGCAAGTTCTTACAAAGGGAGAATGGTGGAGGGAGGGTCATGCTTCCTTCCACGATGCCATTCCATCCCCAGGAGGCCACGTCATGCCCCCCGCTCACAACAGTACCTACCGGCCAGGGCTGAAGTCATAGACCTTGTTCTAAACAGTGACTGAGATCCACGAAGTCCTGGTGAATGTTCTGGAAGAGCCAGAGATGGGACGTTGTCTGAAGTGTCCAGGGTGCAACTTTCTCTCTCCCTCTCCCTGCTTCCTGCACCTGGAAGCACCCCCTCCACTTGGCCTCGCGGAGCCGTGGACTCTCCCTGCCCCCTTCTGGCAACTCTGAATGAAGCCGGATTAGGCACGCTGCCAGATCATAGGAGCTCCCGGGCCCGGGCTCCTGTGGGCCTCCTGGGGCTCCCAGCTCCTCCCAGGCCTGAGCTCACGTCCTCTGTTAACCTGGGCCCAGACATGGGGCAGCGGCTCGCCCTCCTACACACCAACCAGCCCGGCCGCCCGGATCCCTGAGGCCAGGAGCACACAGTACACGCTCCAGGGCCGGAAAGCGTCCCGGCTTTCGTGAAGCTCTGTGCAGGGAGGGCAAGGGACCAGCTATTGTGAGATGGGGACCATGGTTCTCTTTCTCCAGCAATGGACTAAATACATGACGCATTCTTCAAGGTGAGCCATACAGACAAGCACCACTTGCAAGGAGGGCGTGCTCCACACCTGCGCTCCCCGGTTCCCACGAGATCGCAGAGGGCTCCCAGCCTGACTACCAGCCCCAGGGGACAAGAGCCCCTTCCCAGATTTACAAAGTACTACTGTTAGGGACCCGAGGGCAGGCTGACCCAGAAGATGAGGACTTCCTGTCCTAGCTCTCTGCTCGGGGATCAGAAAGCCAACACTAAGGTCACTCCTAGGTGAAAAAAAAAAAAAAAAAAAAGAAGAGTAGGGAGGGGAGGAGAAGAGCCCTAGAGCTTCTATGCTTCCCTTTAGGAGAGTAGGCAGCCCCTGCCATCCTGGGACAGGTGGCCTTCAGGCTCCCTCCCAGGGTGGGAACAAGAGGGTCTGTGGGTCTGGCCAAGCAGGCTGAGATCTATGCAGGATGCTGCTCCTGAGCAGGCCTGGGCTTCCAGGGGCTAAGAGACCAGAAGGCAAGTGTGACGGGGGCCGTGGGGCCCACGTGACTCAGCAGAGATGCTTCCACCTGCTGACTTCTGGCCCCAGGACGCTGATCTGAGCACCCCTCTTGGGAGGGAGAACACTCAGATTCACTCTTTCTACCAGTCCCCAGGGGAAAAGGGAGGCAAGACCAGGACCTGTACAGAAAAAGAACGCTGATGGCCAGCTAACATCCTTCTGCCTAAAAAGGCAGTTTGACCTGCTGGGGAAGCAGAGAGGACGGGGACCTGACATCTTCCACACCAACCTGATATTCCAGCCAGAGCTGGAAACATGATCCCAACCCCTGGTCCTGGAGTCAGGGGCTGCCCCCATCCTCCCAAATCGGCAGGCATAGCCCGTGGGGCCGCGGGCTCTTTCTCTGCCTGGCAGGGGTGGGAGGGCAATTTGCAGTTCCCCAGTGCCAGCTCTGGACACACCACCCCAGCTGAGCCAGGCACCCCCGCATGGGAAAGGTGCAGGGGAAGGGGGATGGGGACGATCCCCACCCACCCGGCGGTCCCACTGGTGCCTGGGAGCCTAAGCGGCTTTTCTCCAGAGGGCAGGGAGGCAAATGCTGAGGCACTTAATGGGGTATATGTGGGGGGCCGTATGTACACCTAGGTCTGTTCCCCGGGGTATGGTGGGGTGAAGAACTTCTGCAGCGAGGCCCCAGCCACCACAAGGGGGATTCACGGGGTAGGAGCCCGAGGGCCCTGGCTCTTCCTGTGGTGCCCCTTCCCTCCTGCCATGGGATGGCCTCAGCGGCTTTACAGGGAACTGCATGCTGCAACAAGGGATTTGAGGGTACGGAGCGCAGACGAGGAAATGCACTCACTCATCCTTTCAGACAGCACATGCGATCTCATGGCAGCTGGGCACTGGGGTGGAGGCTTCCCTCAGCCTCTGCCTGCAGCCGGCAGGTGCCCCCTCCCACCTGGCCCTCAGGGCCACCCTCTTCTCTCTCTCCTCTAGCTTCCTGTCCTTTCTGACAGGCCCACCCACTGGTTCTGGTCAAATCCATACCCTCCCCTCAGTTACCTCATCCCCTGCCCTGCTGACAACAATGTCCTTCTCCACACAAATGCCCTGCACACTCCCCTGCCTCCTCACACTGGTTCCTGGGTTGGCCCGGAGCTGCCCTCCTGCCCTGGGGCCTCCTCCATTTGCCATCCTGCAAATTCTCCAAAAGCTCCAGGCACCAAGCACTTTGCTCCTTCTGGACCCCCCACTGTCCACCTGGGGTCAGTGCTCATGGGACCTTCACGCCCCTCCCTCCCTGGCAATGTTTCTCTGTAGGCAGAAGTGATCGCAACCAGGCACATACCTCCCACTTAATTTCACATCAGCTCCTCGGGCTCCAAGAGGAGTGACACATGGCCACTGGTTTCTAGAGGCATCTGTGCTAGGGTTCAGCCATGCTCCCACACAAGACCTCCTGACCCGACCCCAGGGGCCCTCCCGACACTCCTCAGCCTAAGCCTGGAGGCCTGGTGTTCACCCCCTCCTCCCTTCTCCTATCCACAAAGAGTTCTCTCTAAGGGAGAGAGGGGGCCACACCTTGAGAGACCAGAGGGTGAGCACAAGGCGCCTGGCTTTCTCCCAACCCTGCCCAGTGAACTTCCCTCCTCCCACCCCCCAGGGGCCTCACCTGTGTGAGTACCGCTTCCCGAAGCCGTGCTGGGGACGGGGTGCCAGGACCTCTGAGGCTCCAGCTTTCCCCGGGCTGGGTCAGGCCCCCGGGGTCACAGTCCCTGGGCAGCACAGGGCTTGCCAAGGGAAGCCGGGGTCTGCGAGCAGGTGTTCCCAAGCTCCCAGGCTCTGCAGCCGCCATCTCCAGCCTGAGGCCCAGCCTGGGGATTAGGGGCGGATTGCTCTGGGAGATTTCCCCTCCCCTGGGCTCACAGGCTGCTCCTTCCCAACTGGGAGGAGACAGGCAGGATCACTGAGCGGGTAGACCCAGCTCTGATGAGGTGCCCCCCCTGCTCTGCCCATCCCCAAGTCCAGCTGTTGCCACAGTGAGGTCAGTGTGCATGAGAACCCCCAGGTGTGACAGGCAGCAACTCCAGCCCCGGTGGGGGCGGGGCAGCACATGCGGACACATGTACCTGCACCACTCACCCACCTAGATGGGTACTCTGCTCATCCCCTCCCATCGTGCATGCCTCCCACCATCAGAAGCCCTTCTCACAGAGGCACGGTCCCATGGACTCCCCCTTTTCACCATCTAATGGAAGTAGGGTTCCTAGTCAGGCTTCCAGGATGGAGGTCTCGAAAGCCAGAAAGGCTGGAGCCTGGAGGGGACTTCTTGTCAGATCCCAACACAGCGAGCTCAGCCTGGAGCCCCTTACCTCTCTCCCTGCTGCTCTGCTCACTGGCTTATGGCACCATCACTCCCAAGGTACCCTCCCTATCCAAGAAGTCCCTGGGGGAGTCAGAACTCAGCCAGCCTCATCTGCGGGACTCCTCTGCTCTCAGATTTTCTTCCACAAATCCACTCTTCTCGGACACCACTGCAACTACTTCTCTGGCTTCTGCTCCCCATTCCCTGCTCTCCTCCCCACCCCATCCCCACCCCTCCACCCCCAGCATGGCCCAGGCAAAAACACCCAAGATCAAACACAGATGGCAAACTCACAGCAGGCCCTACCTCCTTGGACTTCATCTTGACACTCCCAGCAGGAAATCCTGAGAGTGGCCAGCAGAGGGGGCCAGAGGGCCACAGTTGAGGAGAGCACGCTGTGAGCAGGCGGACCGGACGGCCTGCAGGGTTCAGGGCCCAGCTGGGCCTCTCAGGGAGGCTTCGGAAGCAGACTCGCCAAAGGCACGGATCCTGCACCTACTTGAGCCAGGCAAGGGACTCACGGCTTAAATACGGAGGGTCCACACGTGGTAGGTGGTTCCAAGAAGGTGCAAAGAGATAAGGAAGGCCCAGGGCTATCTCTGGGGCCCAATGCCAGGGCAACCAGCCAAAAACACCAAAAGCAGGAGTCCCCACTCCCTGGGCTCGTGAAACTTACAAACATTAATGGTGGCCGATGACTTGGAGTTTGTGACGACAGGAACCTAGCAAAAGCCCATCACTTAGGTCCCAATTTCTGAGGCCAGCTTCAGCCAGGAGCGGTCAGGAAACACTTCCATCAGCTCCTGACATCTGCAAACGATCTTCCTCCTGTGGTACTCGATTTCTACTTTATGCGTTGGCATTGTGCACCACTCCTCTTGCATAATGGTTATGTGTAAATACGCCTTAGGTCTTACTTCCCCGAGGAAGGCACGAATCACATCTTAAATATATCCGCGCCCCTCACGGAGCCCGGCATAGGACTGACCCTCCCTCCATATGCAGAATGACCGAATGACCGGACTCATCAAGCAGCAACAAACATAGTGCATCTACTACAGCTCTGTCCTGCGTGGCCACACACACAGCTGGGTCTTCTCAAGCGAAGACATCTCTCTCCTTCCAAGATGAATGACAGTCCTATAACGTAATATCTAAGGCAAAGCGTAGCGGGACCAAAATTTTTTAAAGCATATTTTTGCACTCATTCTTAATGCAGTCTAGATAATAACATTTGGCTACTTCAAAATTATCGTCACAAGACTTTACCTTTTCCTAAATCCATTACTAAGTAGCTCTTACTGACTTTTTCCCAGTATTTCTCACTGCAAAAGTGTTTTTTTTTTTTAAGATTTTATTTTTTTTTTTTTTTAAGATTTTATTTATTTATTTGACAGAGAGAGACATAGTGAGAGCAGGAACACAAGCAGGGGGAGTGGGAGGGGGAGAAGCAGGCTTCCCTCAGAGCAGGGAGCCCGACGTGGGGCTCGATCCCAGGACCCTGGGATCATGACCTGAGCCGAAGGCAGACGCCTAACGACTGAGCCACCCAGGCGCCCCTAAGATTTTATTTTTAATCATCTCCACACCCAACGTGGGGCTCAAACTCACAGCCCTGAGATCAAGAGTCACACGCTCCACCGACCAAGCCAGCCAGATGCCCCTGCAAAAGTGTTCTGTTTAAGAAATTTTGGTTGGAAAACATCCACAACCAATCAAAAAAGCCATAATTTTAAAGGCCTTATTTATTTTTATTTTTTAAAAGATTTTTATTTATTTATTTGATAGAGAGAGACACAGTGAGAGAGGGAACACAAGCAGGGGGAGTGGGAGAGGGAGAAGCAGGAGAGGGAGAAGCAGGCTTCCCGCAGAGCAGGGAGCCCAACGCGGGGCTCGATCCCAGGACCCTGGGATCATGACCTGAGCCGAAGGCAGACGCTTAACGACTGAGCCACCCAGGCGCCCCTAAAGGCCTTATTTTTGTATATCATGTGTCAAGTCAAATTCAGCATAACAACTAGAAATGTTTCAAGAAATGTTTGTTGAATAAATGGAACAATTAAAAAAACAAAAAAACCCCACCCATCTCTCCCCTGCCTCCCTCCTTTCTAGGCTCCACCAAGCTAAGATCTATAAATTTCCCTACAAGCAGAGCATAAGGCTGTGCCAGAAGGCCAGAGCTGGGAGGGGGTTGGGGAAGCTAAGCTCTGGGGCTCTCTCATGAGGTCTCATTCCCTGGGCTGCCCAGGATCGTGAAGGCTCAGAAGCACCAGAAAGAGGTTCCTGCAAAACACATTGCACCACCAAGATGACCCGGAGGGGAGTCACCATACACAGGCATCCGGTGTCTCCCTCATGGGAGGGTTCAGCTCCTCGGCTCCGGGGACAACCCACCCATCCGCACAAAAACTGAACAAAAAGGGGGGTGGAGCACAGGGGTGAACCAATAGTCTGCTAAGAGAAAAGGAACAAACAGGAATCAGGGGGAGGTCTGCCAGGCAAGCCAGAGGGAGAGAGATCCCTTTTCCTCTAGAGTCTGTTCTTGTCTTTACATGTATGAAATGTCCCCAGACCTATCAAGGACACAGAACTCCCTGCCCTGGGGGTGGGGAGCAGGAAGCCTGAGGCGTCGTGAGGTGGTAGGAGAGGTGATGCGAGCCCTGGATTTGGGTCTGAGTTCCATACTTGCTCTGGGATCTCGGTCAAGTCCACACAGGCCCTGAGGCTCAGTGTCCCCAAGTGCAATGAGAGGCATGTGTGAAGAGCAGGGGGGCCTGGGAAGCCCTGGCTGAAGGAGACTGCATCACAGGAAGACTCGCCAAGGCTGGGCTCCGTGAGGGATGGCCAAGCCTTTCGGTGGCACAGCACTGGGCGTGGAGCCCGAGACCTGCCCTAAATCCTCCCCCTGCCGCTCGCTAGCTTCTTCACCAGTCCAGGAGAAGGCGGCAGGACCCACACAGCAGCAGCCTGGGAGAAGAGGCCTTCAGGAATGAGACCGGGGGCATCAGGAGGCGGGAGGAGAGGGTGAATGAGCCCAGCGCTGGAGGCTCTCTGTAGCTAAGCCTCAGTTTTCCTGGCAGCAAAATGGTACATATGATCATGAACTCCCCGGGCTGCAGTGAAGATCAAACGGGAACATGCCTGACACGTAGGTTTTACTGAACGAGATGACCAGCGCTGAGGCTCCCTCGCCCCGTGGGCATGTCCTGACACACACGCACACTCACCACAGTCGCTCCACACGGTACCTGGGAGACGGGGCCTGGGACAGAAAGAGCCAGAAAAGCAGCTGCCATCTGAAGCCAAGTGGAGAGGGGCAAGCAGATGCGGAAGGGCTGCAGTGGGGCACTCAAGCACTGGGCTTGGAAAGGACCGCGAGCCCCAGAGCAACCTCCTTCTGCAAAGAGAAGGTGCTGCTGGGTGAATGCCACCGCATGTACTTGCTGGTAAAGTCCTGGCCGGCCTGATAGCCCTCTGGCTGGCCGAGACGCAGCCCCACGTCGGCCAAGGCAGGGCAGTCCCTGTTCCTCCCGCGCACGGGCCCGGGCAGCTGGGCTGGGGCAGGTGTCTCTGGCGGCACACCCTCCACTTTCCCAGCTAGCCTGAGTCCGGGGTGACAGATGGGTTGGCGCCGTCCTGGGAGGGGCCACTGGACGGGAGCCCGGCTCCTGCACGGGACCAGCAGGGTCCTAGCCTCTCCACTGCTGTGCTCCCCTCAGTTTAGACTCTCCTCAGAATTCTCAAACCAGGCCCCTTCTTTCTCTAACACTCTATCACATTTTTCTGGTCTCTTCTTCTGCCCTTGTTATGGTTCTTCAGCCCCCTCCCCTTTTATCTTCCTACTTAATCTTCTTTCTCTTAGAGGAAAAAAAAAAAAGCACAAACCACATATTCTGAAGAATGGGAAACCTGAGAAGCCATCGGCTTTAGGAGCTAAAGACAGCTAAATTTAGGAGCTCAGAATAGAAGGTGAGGCCTTTAAACTCTCAGGCTCCAGGTGCACTGTGAAAATCTCCCCGTTAGGATCCCTCCGTGGGAGGGGGCTGCTTCTCTACCACCCACCTCTTAGAAATGTGGCTCGGCGAGGGGTCAGCATGCCGAGTCCCTCCCCTAACACTCACTTGTCGACCCTACCAGAAGGTGCATTTTCTTAGAAACTCACGTTACGGTAAAGAGCCCTGCTTTTCCCCTGGGGAAAGGCGGGAGGGGAGGAAGGTTCACAGTCTTCAGGATGAAGTACCGCAACCAAGGTGGGCATGTTTTCTAGGAGCGGGTGGAGAGGCTTGGCCCCCAGGCAGCAAAGGCCAGAGCAGAGAAGGCTGGGGGGCGACGAGCATGCACACACCAGGCCCCCTTTCGGCTGCTTCCAGGGAGGGAGAAGGCCACCTCTGCCACCTGCTGCACCTTTGTCCGGCCGATGCTGAGGACCCTCCTGCAGGAAGCTCTCCATAGGCACAGTCGTGAAGCAGGTGCTGGGCAGTGGCGAGAACCACTGACCCTGGTCACTTGTAGGAAAATCAAAATTGGTGTCAGGTGGGTAGAAAAAGCCACTCCATCTCCTGGGCGGTGGGGACACTGGGGACAGGTCCAGGAGAAAGTGACCCAGAGAAGACATAGCATCTCCTTTTTGGACAGTTTTTAGGAAAGCAGAGCACTCCTCCCCCACTCTGTTTGCCAAGAAGAATTCAGAATGATTCCTTTCTAAAAGCACAGGACTGAAATGCAGAACTCTTGGGGCATCCTGCTGACTCCAGGGGCTGACTCCAGGGCTCCTCACTTCCCATGAGCTGCCCTGATTAAATGAGAAATGGATGTGACAGCCCTCTGCAAGGTGTGACATGTTGCTCTGCTGTGTGCTGAAGCCAGCCGGGCTCAGAGGGATGTGAGTGGTGAGTCCTAGGCGCCTGCCACCGTGCCCCTGTGCCCCTGAGAAGTTGGGACCCAGGCACGGGGCCCAGATCATATGTGGGCCTGAAGCTGCCTGCTCCGGCAGTGAAGAAACCTTATATAATGAAGTTAAGATTACAGAGCACTTCTCTTTCCAGCCACCCGAAGGAGGTCATGGTATCACTTCGGATCTGACTGAGCTATTGCTGAGCATGCTCAATTATTCACTAGCCCTGGGTACTGGCCCAGCTCTGGGGTCCCAGGAGTGGGCTATCTGGAGAGATGGAAAAGGATGCTGTGAGAACTCCCCAAATCCAGACTGGGGTGAAGGTCCAAGAGGACAAAAGAAGCAGAAGCATGAGAGTCAGCCTCTGGAGAATGTGGGGGGTGGGGGGCAAGAACAGTCAGACATCCCAGCGCCTGGCAGAGAGAGAGAGAGAGAGAGGGGAAGGTTGGACAAGGCTACTGTTTCCAGAAACGTCACTCATTGCCTCCAGCCCCCACACTGTAGGGCAGAGGAGCCCTTGGTTCCTGAAGCCTAGCAGGAAGGCAGTCGGGTGTGTGTATTCACCCCTGCTTCTGTTTCAGAGCCCTCTGCCCTGCGGGGTATAAACAGAGAAAGCCCAGACTGCCCATGAGAAGAAAGAAGAGGCAGAAGAGGGGATCAGGTTAACGATACTATATTTCCATTGCCTCATCTGGCACCAGAGGGGACCAGGGTCATGTTTCCCATCTCAGGGATGTGGTGGATCCAGGGAGGAATGTGTACGGTGCTGGGGAGACCTGTTGCCAGCTCCCATGACCCATGCCCACATCACCAGTGCTGGCTCCTCACCGTCTGGAAATGGATGACAGAGAGCTCCCATTGTGCTGACTGTTACTGGCTCTGGCGTGGGGCTCACACCCTAGAGCACGCCTTCCACTGGGGTGCACCTGAGGGGGCTGAGGATCCCAAGGGAAGAGGCTGGGGACCCGTGTCTGGGCTGGAGACCACTCAGTCCCCAGGGGCTGCAGAGAGCCACAAGGTCTCCCACAAGTTTTTCACCTGAGCTAAGTAAGACACAAGAGGGTTGAAAATGCAAGACAATGGGTCTTATTAGGTAACTTGGACATGATCTAACTTCACCACCCACCCCCGGAATTCTGTACGTCCAGAAGCCAGGGCTAATCTGGAGAACAGTGGGAACTTTCCATCTAGAAAGAAAGTCATGGGTGTCACTGGGGAAAAGATGAACAAAGGCTAATTCTAGAAGCCAGGTGCCTCCTGGGACAACTAACTGAGCCCACGATCGTATTCGAAAAGAGAAGGCTGCAGCTCGTGATCTCTGGGGTCAGAGCTTTAGGTAAGGGGCAGAGTCCTCACCTTTTAGCCCCTCTCCTGCTTGGACAGGACCCCTACAAGGCAAGGGGCTTCACCCGAACATGAGGAACTCAGACTAAAAGCAGAACCCCTTGATTTGCCAGGTACCATAGGATAGACTGCTGTGCGAGGCCCGAAGGACCCTGGCAAACAGAGTCTTTGAATCACTGAGACAGGAAACAAAGGTTCATGGCAAATCACAGAGCCATCCCGCCTTGACCTGGCGAGGAGCTGAAAGCATGGGCACAGCCTCAGGAGTCTCTCCAGAGGCCACTGGGCTGGCTGCCTCTGGTTCTCCCTCCACCTGAGGAGTCTTTCCATGCAGAGAAGAAGAGAGGGAAGAGGGCACGGGATGGGTGGCAGTGGGGAACAGAGAAGGTGGCTGTCCCTCCAGCAATTGGGTGTGAGCTCTGGCTGGCACAGACCCGAATGTGTACAGGAAAGACTGAGTGGGCAGAGTGCCACATGGCTCTGAAGGTGGATGTATTTGTAAGGACAGGCCAGTTGACCCTAGAGCAGGGGCCCTTTGGCCTCCCATGTTATCTGGCCTACAAGCTCCGACATATGAGGAGAACCCACAGAAGAACGGTCTGGCCTCCCCCAGCTGCTGAGGGGCCATGGTTTGAAAACCTCTCTCAGCAGAGCAGCCCCACCCGCCTCTGCCCCAGCAGTCTCTCAGACGTAAATAAACCAGGACTCCTTTGCACCTGCCAACATCAGTCTTCTTGGCAAGTACCTAGGGCTAAGGGTGGCCCCTCACTTGCCATCCCTAGGTGTAAACAGGGGTGCTTATTTATGCCAGGGCAGAGAAGAACTCTTGTTGTTGAATAAGTCTGGTGGAAGAGTCTGCTCTGTGTCCAGAGTCTGCTCTGGTTTGGGTGATGAGCTGAACATCACTGGTTTCCCCACCTGGAGCCTGGAGATAAGACCTCCCCAAGGCCACAGAAAGTATCCAGTCATGACATGATTCCTCCAGCCTCTGCACCTCACTGTGTGCACCTGGCCCTCTCCCACCCTGCCTGTCCTGGTTCAGCAGGGGCAGCAGGCCGGCCTGTCAGCAAAAGTCCTGCCACACGGAGCACCTCCACACTGGTCTCCTAAGGGCTATCCAGACACCCTCTGTGAGCTCCAGGCTCCCACCGCATACCCCTCCTTGTCCTCAGAGCGCACCCACCATACCACACAGAAGGGGAAGGTCAGGCGCCAGCCTGGCAGAGCTGGTCATAAACCCAGCGTTCCTGCACGATCCCTCTCCCGAGACCCTCCAGCTGGGTGTCCCTTGCAGAAGCCCAGAAGAGGTGTGGGACGTGGGGCAACAGCTGGGGCAAAGTTTTGACTAAAGCCAAGAGGGAAGCAATGACCAAGCCAGATGTGGAAGAAATGAGGAAAGGGGGATATAAGCCTCTGACCCCGGCAGGGGCTAATCCGCTCCCTGAAAGGCTGGGAGCAGGAAATGAAGGTGGGACAGGAAAAGTTACTAGGTTTCTCTGAGAGTACACATTTTCTAGGAACTGCTGCTCAGCAAAAAGAGACAAAGAGACAGGGAGGGAGGGAAGGAGAGAGAGAATGAACTCATCTGCCAGGGAACCAGGCAGCCCAACTCCATGGCCCCTGCACCCAGTGGTTCCTGCTGCAGCCCCGGGGCCCAGGATTCCCAGAGGTTAAGGCCACGCTACACACAGATGGAGAACCCAGATGTCACCAGTATTCTCGATGCACCTGCCAGTGTCCCAGTGCCCCAACAAATGGTGACAATTTTTTTTCCGCTTTCTAGCTATCGGGCAGAGGGAGAAGCTACATTGCTCAGTGCTCTGCAAATGGTAGAAAGCAAGATGGGGGGCAGAGATGGGCATCTGTTTTTGCTTTTAAGGGGAAATCATTTAAGGCACAATGTCAAAAACAGCTCATGGATCTGGAGGGAACAGTGACAGTCCAATGATGTCACCAAGGCTGAGCTGCTTCCCAGGACTGTGAGCCCCTGTTCTGTCCTCCTGCTGCACCCCTGCTGTCCTTGGGGCGCCAGGCCCCCTGTTCTCTTTGGGTGGGGGCTAGGCGAGCCTCTCCATGACAGTTGAGGAGCTAGAGCTCCTTCCAGGCTGTTCCAGTAACTCAACCCCCGCCAGGGCCGCTCTGGTCCGAAAGCCAGCTGGTGAGTTCCAAACAATGGCAAGGGGTGTGGGTAGTGGGGGAGGCTTATGAATTAAAAATAGATGCTCGTAATCACCAGGGAGCTTGCAGAGAGCATGTGGGGAGCTGTGTTTACTAGAGAGAAGAATACCTTCTATTCATGCCCAGAGACCGGGGAGGAACCACCAGAGCATCTCACATTGATCAATGGTCTCTGGATCTGGGGGAGTCAGCTGACACGGCAGGTTTTTCTGGAGGCTAGAAGACCCCTTTCCTCCTCAGGAGCCCCCCAGGGCCTCGCCTATCCCTGGTGGGACAGTTACAGGGCAGGAAAGCTGTGTAACTGAGCAGGGGGGATGGCAACCAAGCCGCAGTGTCACCCTCTTGAGCCTAGGCAGACCCGTGCCCTGTGGACACTGCATAAAAGGGTCTCTAGCGCTTGTAGTGACTTCACGTCTGTTTGGCCCGGTGAACACCCTAGAATGTGGGATCTGCTCTCCTCTCTGCCAGGAAGCGGCCGGGTGTCCTCAGGAAGCAGTGTCCTGATTCCTCTAGGCCTTGTCTCTTCAGCTGCAAAACGGAGATAGGGCCCACTCTGGCAGCTTCATGGGGATGTTATTAACCAGGCAATAATACGGCAGAGTTTGGGAAAGCTGAAAGTTCTAAATACAGATAGAAGACAATCACAGGAACTACCCTTTCCCCTGTGACCACCCTGAACCCAGGGAACCGTCCTTCCCAGCAGGTCGCCCAAGAGTGTGCAGCCCCGGTCTTCCCCCAGCAGCAAGAGGAGAACCCCAGCCGTGTCGGAGGCAGTGTGAAGATCAAGCACCAGCCACAGGCAAAAGCCTGGGGAGAAGCTCCCCAGCGGATGCGCCTGCCCCCAAGCCCCAAGCCCCCTGCACGCCCAGTCAGCAAACATCAACAAGCCTTCACCAGCTTCGAACCACCGCCCACCGCCCACCCACTCCGTCTGCTCAGGCAGCCGGAGAATACAAGGTTCACATTCCCCCTCCTCAGAAAGCAGCTGTGGTCCCAGGGACCCTCGCTTGACAGGATCGTTCTAATTTGATTTTTAAAGCGTTTTCACTGACTCAGCACGGAGAGGTGGGCCGGGCTACGGTTGCACGCAGAGTGCTTGCTCACTACAAGCTGATAACTCGGTTCATTCTGCTGGGCCCCTCCAGGTCCCCGCTCCACAAGGCCTTTCAGCTGACAGAGGCAAATGTCACTCTTGGAACACACCCTCCACAGCTGAAACGACGCTTGCAAATGGTCCAGTGCCATCGTTTTAAATCTGTCTCTACACTGACAATTCCCAAATGTATGCCTCCAGCCTGGATCTCTCCCCAAGACTCCACACTCACGTATCTGACTGCTTCTTTGGCATTTCCATGTGGATGCTGAATAGTCATCTCAAACATAACCCGTCCAAAACCTCGCTCTGATTTCTGCCCCCCATGGCCCCTGCCAGATATCTGTTCCATTTGCCTGTTTCCCCAACTCAATTATAATGGCAATTTCTTCTTTCCAGCTGCCAGGCCAAAAACCTGTGTGCTATCTTTGCCTGCTTCCTTCCTGTCATGCTCCACATCCATCAGAGGTGGGGGTACCTCGATCTCGGAAGCAAATCCAGGATCCAACCCCTCCTCCCCACCTCTACCACTCCCACCCTGCTGCAAGCCACCACCACCTCATGCCCGGGGGATTTCAATAGCTTCCTAGCTAGACTCCAGGTTCGAACCCTGGCTCACAGCCTGTTCTCCACACAACAGCCACAGCAATCTTCTTCTTTTCTTTTCTTTTTTTTTTTTTTTTAAAGATTATATGTATTTATTTGACAGAGAGAGAGCGCACACACAGGGGGAGCGGCAGAGGGAGAGGGAGAAGCAGACTCCCCGCTGAGCAGGGAGCCCGATGCGGGGCCCGATCCCAGCACCCTGGGATCATGACCTGAGCTGAAGGCAGACACTTAACCAACTGAGCCACCCAGGCGCCCCTACAGCAATCTTCTTAAAAGGTGTCCCATATCTGTACAAAAACCTTCTAATGACTTCCCATCTCACTTGGGGAAAAAGTCAGAAGTCCTTTTCCTTGCTGGCAAGGCCCTCTGTGATCCACAACTCTCCCCCTGAATCTTTAAAAAAACAACAAAACCCAAGGTGCCTCAATCCAGTATCTGCCATCCTTTCTCCCAGATGAGCAACACATGCTGTCCCCAATGCCACCATCTCCTCGATCCACTGAAACAGGTTTCTTGCTGGTTACCAATGACCCCCCACTGCTTGCGACTGCCTGTGTACATTTCCGAACTCCGAGGTGACATGTCACTCCTGTTACATTTCGCTCTGTTGAACTCCTTCCTCCTTTTGCTTCGGCATCACCTCTCTCCAGGACGGCTCCTACATGTCTGGCTGCTCTGTCCCTTATATGTCGGATCTGTCCTTGGCCTCCCGCTCACTCGATGCATGCCATGAGTGCCAGCTCAGTGCTGACTCCCAAAGTGCTAGCCCAAGCCCAGACCTCGCCCTCAGGAACCCGACTACCAGTTGGTGCTCTTTAACTGGATGGCTCCCGAAGGTCCCTGCTCCCACTCCCATGTGTCCTTAACGAGAGGATGCCCCATGCCTCAAGCTGGTGAGCTAGAACCCTGGAATCATCCACTACTCTTTCCGTTCCTTCGTCTTCCTCTCCACTTTCTCACTGGTCTATTGATTCCAACTTCCAAATGCCTTCCGAATTTGTCTCCTTTCCATCCTCCCTGCAGTCAAGTTTCCTTGACTCCACTCCTGCCTCCACTCCACTCCAGTCCTACACGGAGACCCAGAGGGACCGCCTCCCCCCAGCTGGCTGCCCAACACCCATGGATAGTTTCACACTGCCCTTGTGATCCGGGCTCTGCCTCCCTGTCAGCCCCCCGCAGAGCTGGATGCTGCGACCACAGTGAAGCCCAAAGCCCCCTGCACCAGCTAGCTGGTTTCTGTGCATGCTACACTCTCCCCTCCCCTCCCCCCCCCATTCTTCCCTGGCTAAATTATACTCCTTCAAGGTTCAACTCAATGGCTTCCTCCAGAAGGTCTTTGCCAACTCCCCTCCCTTCCCCTGCCCCCCAAACCCCCCATAGCCTCTATCACAACCTTATCACCCTATTCCGCCCATCCACCCACCTTCCTCCCCTCTGCTCAGTAAGCTGCATGAACACAGCACCTTCATCTTGTTCACTGTTACAGCCCATAACAAGTGTTCAGTAAGTACTTGTCATGTGAACAAAGGAATGAAGACAGAAATTCAGGAAGTGCCAAACTAGATGTTCTCCTTACCAAACAACCCTTCACGGATTCCTCTCCTATCTTCTTTGGTTGGTAATAATAACAACAACGATACCGTGCCAGGCTCCATGCCAAGTATTTATACAAATATGAACCCATTCGATCCTAAAACAACTCTACTGTTATTATCCTCATCTTCAGTTGGTGAAACTGAGGTACACAGAGGTTAAGTGACTGGTGCACCAGCACGTGGCGGGGCCAGGGTTGGTGCTAGTCTGGGCTCTTAACCAACTGCACAAAGGGCTTCTGGATAGCATGTTTAAGGTAAACAAGCTGGAATTCACATCAGCCAGAGCAAACTGTAATTTTGAAAAGCCCTGAAACAAACAGAAATGACCCATTTGGGGATCATCTCTTGCTTTGGGTCAGTCCTACCTCTGACTCCTGGAACAGGGCAGAGAGGTCTGAGGGCAGCAGTGACTCAGTACCCGCCAGGCAGGGCCCCCAGCTCAGCCCCCCTCCACCCCCCCCCGGGGGGGGGGGTCCGGAGGCCCCTCCGCCGCCCCCTTGCTTTGTTTCCTCTCCACGGAGAGGAATCCGTGAAGGGTTGTCTGGTAAGGAGAACATCTAGTTTGTTCTGTCTCAGTACCCGCCAGGCAGGGCCCCCAGCTCAGCCCCCCTCGACCCCCCCCCCGGGGGTAGGGTCCGGAGGCCCCTCCGCCGCCGCCGCCGCCGGCTCTGGCCTCTGAGGACCTCCCCGCCCCACCGAGGCCCCCTCGCGCCCGCCTCACCTTGTCGCCGCCGCCCTCGGCCTCCTCGGCCAGGAGGTACACGTTGGCCCCGTCGGCCAGCAGCAGGGCCGTGTCGGTGGTGGAGGAGGAGCGGGGGCGGCACTGGTGCTGGTGCAGGATGGCGGCCAGGCTGCTGTCCTGGGGGGCCTTGCGCAGCAGGTGGGGGCTGCCGCGCTGGGGCTCCAGGGAGCTGCTCTTGGTGCGCCGGCTGCCGCCCCCCCCCGCCGCCGCCACCGGCGCCCCCGCCGCCGTGCAGGCTGGCGCCCCGCTTGATCGACGGCCGGGAGCGGATCTGCTGCAGCACGCGGTTGAAGGCGGTGGGCCGCACGGGCAGGTCGTGCAGGGACATGGCGTACGAGACGCGGTGCATCTCCGGGGAGCGCTCCTTCTCGTCCGGGGAGTCATGGTCGGACATGCCCTGCTGCTGCGGGGAATCCTGAGACGGCTGATGCTCCCTCTCCCGTGACCGGCGCCGGCTATGGAACAGGTGCTTCAGGCCGTGGCCAAACATGGAGCCCTCTGAGAGCTGCTGGATTTTCTTAAGGGAGAGAGATGAAGCTAGTGAGTTGAATGCTCTGGAATGCCCAGTTGGTGAGGACAGAGCTGGGGTGGGGGTGGGGGAGGGGGGGTCTGTTCTTTTTTTTTTTTTTTTTTAAGGTTTTATTTATTTATTTGACACAGAGGGAGACACACCGAAAGAGGGAACACAAGCAGGGGGAGTGGGAGAGGGAGATGCAGGCTTCCCACTGAGCGGGGAGCCCGATGCAGGCTCAATCCCAGGACCCTGGGACCACGACCCCAGCCGAAGGCAGACACCTAACGACTGAGCCACCCAGGTTGCCCCTATGCTGGGGGGGTGTCTGTTCTTGGGAGACGAGTGGAACCACTACAACTGTCTGAATCTGGAAGATCCCTGCAAATGGCCTGTCATGCCAAGGAAGGTGGTAAATTCTGACCCACTCCTCTTTTAGTCCCAAAGAGATGTATCCCCCACGACCCCCCATAGGACATTCCCAACCAATACATGGTTCAGGGTTACTGGGCATGATATCCTGTGGCTAGCCTGGGGCTCGGTGGCACACACCAGTAGCACCTGGCTCCCAGCATTGTATCCCTTTGGATGGATTCCCCACCCCCACCCTACCCTCTGGTCCCTCCCTCCTTCTAAGTTAGGTTCTCCTTCAAGCTGCACTGGCTCTTTCAGACCACCAGGCAGCCATTTCCAGAGATGCCTTATTTGCAACATTCTCTGAGAAAATCGGGGGCATACTGTTGCAGTACACTGCTAAGTGCCTACTGCATATCTATTCCCCTTTCTTACCAACCAAACTGCCTGGCCTTCATGCACCTTGCTGAAAATCCTTCCTTCATCACACTCCCTTGCAGCTAGGAGTAGCCACATGACAGCTTTAGCCAATGAAAAGCAAGGTGAGAGTTTCTAGCAACACTTGCTTTCCTGATAAAGATCCTCGCCCTTCCTACTTCTTTCTGTCTGGAATGTAGACGTAATGTCTGGACCTGCAGCAGCCATCTTGCAAACACAAGATGACTGGCATGATGATGAAGGGCTGCACGCACACACGAGAGCCACAAGACACAGGCTTGGGAATGTGATGGCCCCATGGTGCCACCAACACAGTTGTGAATGCCTATCTTGGGATTCTGGCTGCATGAAATAAATAAACCTATTTTTGTCTACAGAACTCCAGTACGACTTTGTTACTTGTAGCCAATCTGATTCCTTTTTTAAAAAAAAAATTCAATTATTTTCAAGCAATCTCTACACCCAACGTGGGGCTCGAACTCACAACCCTGAGATCAAGAGCCACAGGCTCTGCAGACTAAGTCTCATTTCTGATATAGTTAGCAATAAAATAACCTTTACTGGAACTTCCAGGTTGGTGAACACATCCACATGCCGGGAGGGTGGTGCACCCTCGTTCCATCAGAATAGAAGCTCCTGCCCTCGGGACCCTTCCACACTTCGTCCCAGGTACCTCTCCATCTGGCTAGTTATCTGTATCCTTTATAATACCTTTTATAATAAACTGGTAAACATAAAAAATAAATAATAAACTTTACTTCTGTGGGCATGCCTTGTAGCACAGTCAGTAATGTGACCACTTCTTTAGAATGTGGTTTCTAGATTGAAACAAACCACTTAGGCCACGGAGCCCAGCGCTGCCCTGGCCCCAGCCTTCCCCCGCAGCTCTGCTGCTCCCACAGGCAGGACGGCTCAGGCCAGGGCGAGACAGCGTGCGGTCTAATTCCAGACAGCATCTTTCAGGGGGCTGACTGATTTGGCCAGGCCGAGGCCCAGACAGAGAGCTTCGGAGCCAAAGTGGGGACTGGGATGTGCAGGAGCAGGTGAGAATCCACACTCTGTAACTCCTAAGAGGGAAACTCAGAACCCGGCCGTTTGGGGCTCAGGGAGCCACAGCAGGTCTTTGTGAGGAACAACCCATAATCTCATGAGACAAACTCATTTTTGAAAAACAGTTCAAGAGGCACCTGGGTGGCTCAGCTGACTGAGCATCTGCCTCCGGCTTGGGTCATGATCCCGGGGTCCTGGGATCAAGCCCCACGTCGGGCTCTCTGATCGGCTGGGAGCCTGCTTCTCCCTCTCCCTCTGCCACGCCCCACTACTCGTGCTCTCTCTGCTCTCTTTCAAATAAGTAAATAAAATCTTAAAAAAAAAAAAAAGTTAAAAGAGTTACATGGACTGAATTTTCTTTTTTTTTTCTAGAAACAAGCTCACAGAGCAGAAAACCTTAGACCGGGCACCTGGGTGGCTCCGTGGGTTAAGCGTCTGCCTTTGGCTCAGGTCATGATCTCGGAGTCCTGGGATCGAGTCCCGCATCGGGCTCCCTGCTCAGCAGGAAGCCTGCTTCTCCCTCTCTCCTTCCCGCCCCCCACCCCCACTCATGATCTTTTTCTTTCTCTCTCTCTCAAATAAGTAAACAAAATCTTTAAAAAAAAAAGAAAAAGAAAAAGAAAAAGAAAACCTAGACCGTGCAGAAAGCAAGAAAAAACCCCGCGTTTAGATCTGAAGGAGCTGACCCAGCTCCTTCTGCATCTTTACCCCTCGGGTTGTTTGTGGGGCAGCCGTGCCGACATCTGGGTGTCAGTAACTATACCACCGTGGATTTGTGTAGAAGTTTAGGATTTCCATTTTTGGCCTCATTTGAGTCTCCCCACCACCATCCTCAAAGTAGGCAGGGCCCTTCCTTCACCCATTTTACAGACCAGATATGTCACCTCAGTGCAACTCACCATGGACTCACGGTTTACGGTTTTCAAGGTGTTTTTCCTTCTCACGTTATCTTACCTGATTTTCCCAGACACTGATAAAAGCAACAGTAGAGACACTTCTACATTTCGATGAGGAGATGAAGGCTACCACCATTCCTCCTCAAGAATTTAGTTCCGGAGTAGCCCTGGCGCCATCAGGTTGCGCCACACCAGGCTCCCCCATGGGAGGAACCATCCCCGCAGGGCCAGCCTGAGGCAGGGCCAGGAGGCCCACCTGCATCTGCCCCGGGCAGAGCCAACCTGTGCAGGGCAGACGAACTGGGGAGCGCACTCTGCCATCAACCTGGAAATGACCAGATCCTGTGGCCTCCAGACCAGGGACGGCCAGGACACACGCCTTCCTCCTCAGGCCCAAGCTGATGCCAGTCCTCCCCCCAGGCATCACAGATGCGGCCAGCTGGCTCTGGCATTGGCCCAGCTGCTCCTGCCAAACCATCACATTCCATATTACACATCGTCCTTCTAGTATTCCATTCCAGGTCTCTTTGTCCTCTCCCGACCACTTCTGACTGACCTAGCTTCTCCACCTCCGAGGCCCATCTTCTAGAGCTGCTCGGTTCCCCTCAAAAGACTTCACCAGAGTTCCCCAGAGCTTGGAGCTATTTCTTCCCCGCCCCCCACCCCCCCGCCGGGCCCCGGGAAACGGGCAGAGGTGCGGTGGCCAGCAGCCACCGTCTGTCCTGTTGCCTCGAATCCTAAAATCCTTGGTCAGTTTATTTTAAAACCATACAGCATTTTCCAAAGCGCTTTCCAATTTACACGGTCATTCTAACTTGATGCTAGAGCCTCATCTCAGGAGGGAGAGCGGGATTAGTATCAGCGTCTCCATTTTGCAGATAAAAAAACTGAGGTGCAGTCCAGTGCAGTGGCTCATCCCAGTTACACAGACAAGCCTCCGACCTCCGGTCTAATTTACCTTCACTGGCTCACACACTGGTTCCAAGACTAAAGCAGACGCAGTATTTACAGACATCCCAGAACAGTCTCACGGGCAGGTTTAAAACAAACCCAAAACACCTGGGCCAGGGGGAGATGGGCCCTGCCAACTGTTGTGGGTGATTTGCCCATGCTACATTGTAGGATGCGGGTGAGGGCTTTAACCACTGTGGGCCTTCAGTTCACACTTTCCCCATCTGTTCTGCAGGCGAAGGAAAGCCACGGATGGCGGCTGGATGACCACAGGACCTTTGCCCCAGCAGCACTGGGGAGCCTGCTGAAGTCTGCAGTAGGCAGGAAGGGAAAGAACAAAAAAGAAGTAAAAAAATAATGGGATGGGGGTGTTGCTCCAAGTGAAGGGGTTCCCCTCACAAAGTGCAAGGCCAGAAAGCTGGGGGACACAGGAGCTGTGGTGCTTCTGCAGGTAGGTGTCAGTTGAGGAGTTTTGACATAACATGGTAAGTAATGTTCAAAAAAAAAACAAACACCACCACCAACTCAGCCCGTACACATAACCAGCCACAAGTTTTGGAAATGAGGAAAACCATGGTGACTAGCTTCAGGGGACTTGGCCACCAACGCAGCAGAAAGCACCGCCTGCTCTGACTAACAGGTTCCAGCTACTAAATGTCACTTGCTTTTCCACACTGACTTTTGCTTTTCCCCAGCTGCCAGAAACCATTTTGGTGGCCAAACGAAGCCATGTATTAGAAGAGAGCTGAGATGTTTCAGAGTTAGGGGTGAGACATAAACAGAGCTCTCCCGATGTATCAGAATGTGGGAAAACTGTCCCGGAGCTGGGCGCCTGGGTGGCTCAGTTGGTTAAGCGACTGCCTTCGGCTCAGGTCATGATCCTGGAGTCCCGGGATCGAGTCCCCGCATCGGGCTCCCTGCTCGGCGGGGAGTCTGCTTCTCCCTCTGACCCTCCTCCCTCTCATGCTGTCTCTTATTCGCTCTGTCTCAAATAAATAAATAAAATCTTAAAAAAAAAAAAAAAAAAACTGTCCCGGAGCTGCCCAGGAGCCAGGACTTAGCCAGAAAGGACGGCTTCCTGGGGCAGGTGCCGAAGCCCGGGGAGGGGAAGGCCAGGGCATTTGCTGTCCCCTCCCCCGGGCAGAGAGGACCCCCTGTCCTTGGGGTGCCATCATCCTCTCAGGAAGAAAGGGTGAATTGGATGATTTCTGAAAGATCCTTCCTGAGAAGGCTGTGGTCTCTAAACAGGCAGGCTTCATCCGTTTTCCTCCCTGGGTGTGGGTCCCCCAAAGGGGAACTGTACTCCAAAATCTGCCAACGCAGCTGCATGAGGCCAGAAGTGAAATGCTTTGGGGTACAGCGTCTTTGGCACCATCTGGTTAAAAATAGCCAAAAGCGGCTTCTGATTCCTACAGGTCCCTGTGTTCTTAACTCCCGGAAAAGCTGCGAGGCTCTTAACAAGTCACGCTAACCTATAGCTAATTACCCCAACCTGACAGCTCACCACACGTCCCTTCCTCCCACCTGGGTTCGGAACTCCCTCTGCCCCACCACAGCGTCGGCTGTGAGGGTTCAGTGGGGTGACTGGGTCACCATGAGCCTTAGCAAGCCTAGGTCGCCAACGTTCCTCTATTTATAGGGTCTCTATGGAAACAGGGCCAGCATTAGAGAGCTAATCGCTGTCAAAACCCACAGAGTCCTGCTCTCGGGATACAAAGTGGATTGCGGAAGTCTCCAGTTGTCCTTAAGAAGCTTTGGGTGGGGAGCCTGGGGCTGGAGTGGGAGAGGAACCCTGACCCCAGGTCTGGCACCCACGAGGATGATGATGGAGAGGGGTGAGGAGCTGCCGGTGCTCAGGCCTGTCTGGGGTTTGTTAGAAACACAGTGATGAAAGATTTTTCCAATCATTTTTTTCTTCCCCTGTATCAGAGCGGACACTTAAAAAAACAGATCTCAACCCAGGGGCAAAAAGGACTTCCCCATTCTCAATTTTATTTTAATTCCTCCTTCCTTTATCACTTAGAGAATTCTGCCTGGTGCCAGTGCAAGTCTGGGAGGGTGGCCACATCCCCTGGGTCTCTAGGCAGAACTGACTCAACATATACCAGCACAGAAGATTTAAAAAATTACCTGTGTACCTCCTTTGGTCCTCCCCACCCTTCCCTGCCTGCCCCCTCCGTGAAGCCATCCCCGACCAGGTCTCACGGCCCTGCTCTGAGCTCCAGAGATCTCATTATCTGCACCACTCACCTTGCAACGGATCATGTGCCTTGTGACATGTTTGCTAGTGCTCTCTCAAACTGTTATCCAACTTTTCACCGGCTTATGGACAGAATCCTCAATGAGAATATGAGTGAACGGAGAGCAGGAACTACATCATCTATATCTTCGTGTCCCTAATATTACCCAGCGATTGCTGCCTAATTATTTATTTTCTGACCAGAAACTATCCAAGCCTACAAAACCCTCTTAAAAAGGATTTAATCGGGGCGCCTGGGTGGCTCAGTCGTTAAGCATCTGCCTTCGGCTCAGGTCATGATCCCAGGGTCCTGGGATCGAGCCCCGCATCGGGCTCCCTGCTCAGTGGGAAGCCTGCTTCTCCCTCTCCCACTCCCCCTGCTTGTGTTCCCTCTCTCGCTGTGTCTCTGTCTGTCAAATAAATAAATAAAATCTTTAAAAAAAAAAAAAAGGATTTAATCCTGGGGCGCCTGGGTGGCTCAGTCGTTAAGCATCTGCCTTCAGCTCAGGTCATGATCCCAGGGTCCTGGCATCGAGCCCCGCATCCGGCTCCCTGCTCCGCGGGAAGCCTGCTTCTCCCTCTCCCACTCCCCCTGCTTGTGTTCCCTCTCTCGCTGTGTCTCTCTCTGTCAAATAAATAAATAAAATCTTAAAAAAAAAAAAAAAAGGATTTAATCCTTAGACAACGACCTTTTCCAAAGATATAAAGTGCTCAGTCAGGCAGCTTTCTCTTGTGTCTAACCCACATCCCTCCTGCTACAGTTCAAAGCCTTATCTGAGTCTATGTCATCCCAGTAAGCGCCAAGATGGAGCTGGCTTGGAAGGAGATGAACAGTGACCCAGCAGCCTGAGTGCGTTTACCGACTTCACACACAGCTTGGGTCAGGGCTCATGGGCTCACAAGCCAGCTTTGTTTTCCAGGGTGAACATGACTCAGTTAACTGGGCTGGAATAAGGAAGCCTTTAGCCACTTGATTTGTAAAGTCAAATACTGCTTTTCTCACACAACCACAAAACATACCTGCCATCCTTCAACCGCTTTGTTCTAACTTTTAACATGGAGAGAGGTTTAAGTGTTTGGCTGATAAAGGTGGACACTGTCCAGTCTTGGCCTCCTCCTAAGAACGCACCCTCCTGGTCTGTGAGGATTTCAAAGGGAGAGGCCATTTCTTAGAGGAGAGATGAAAACAGAGAGGTATTTTGAGTTGGCTTCCAAAACTACCACTAAGACGCCACCCGAGCTTTTTTTTCCCCAGCTCCTGACACTCACACTTTTTTTTTATTAACTTATACCCAAAATTCAGGTCTTATCTGATGTTTCAATTCCTTTTTGAGGGAGAGGGAGACAGTGCTGTTCATGGGATTGGCTGCTAGGGATGGTTAGATACACAAAAAGAAGCACATTCTGTAAATACTGAGCCTACAAGACAGTTCCCACTAGAACCATGAGGGCAGCTGCGAATTCATCTAGAACCCGAGATGTGGCAGGGGAACCGACAGCTGCCTTTGCCACGTGCTTTCCCATTGGTCACCAATTCCTCTGGAGCCCACGAACAGGGCCGCTCCGAAAATTACCAAAGGCAAGGGGGTGGGAGTGGAGCAGCCTTGGGCCTCAGGATCCCCTGCCCTCCACACATTAGGCGCAGGTGGGGTAAATACCAGGCAACCTCGACATTCCCGCTGTCCCTCAGCTATCCCTGACTATTTACAGGGCTGGGACAACAACCGTGTTCTAGTCAAGAAGGACCCTGGACCCACAAAGCGCCCGGCACTTGCTATCCCACTGCCCCCATTTAGAAGGCCCCTCTCTTATTTGGCCATTAACATCCTATTCTCTCTAATATCTTGCTCTAGGGGCACCTGGGTGGCTCAGTCTTAATTTCAGCTCAGGTCATGATCTCAGGGTTGTGGGATCGAGCCCCACATCAAGCTCCCTGCTCAGCACAGAGTCTGCTTGTCCCTCTCCCTCTGCTCCTCCATCCACGCATGCTCTCTCTCTCTCTCAAATAAATAAATAAATAAAATCTTTTAAAAAATATCTTGCTCTCAGCCCATCTCTTCTGATCAACTCCATCGAATGTTGCTCAAAGCACCCTTAAACCTATGTGTCCTCTGATGGATGATTTTCTTGCAAGTATTTTGTCCTGTTTGAGCGGGAGCTTACCTGGAAGGCCAACGTACCACCTGTTGCCAAAGAACGAATTTCCCCTTCCCCTGATCCGAGGTCTACAGCAATCCTACTTCCCTGAGGAAATCTATTCTAGCCTCTCGTCAAGCCTGAACATATCACCTCTAAAGCAGAACTAGGAGAAGGCCACAGAGGGTCCACTCTACCACCAGAACCCTCCACTAGAGTCCCAGAGCACACACACTCCTTCATCCCACCCACATTCCCATGAAGTAGCTTGTCTTCTCCTCCACTGAAGAAGTGGAGACACTGAAACCCATCAATTTGATCAAGAGCCATGGTCTTAAACACACACACAGACACACACACACACAAACACAAAACAAATAAGGGGTGCCTGCCTGCCTCAGTCGGTAAAGCACGGGACTCTTAATTTTCGGGTGGTGAGTTCAAGCCCCACGTTGGGTGTAGAGCCTACTTAAAAAAAAAAAGTCAAACAGAAAAACAAGCAGGGCTTTTGGGAATGTCAATGTTCTCTTTCTTGACTTGGGTGGTAGGTAGATGGGGTGTCTGTTTTGCTGTTGTAAACTATACATGTTTTCAGACACTTTTCCATACATGTCCTATTTCACAGCTTAGAACAGTGCCTTTCCCACTAAAGTTGTTCAGTATCTGTTGACTCCTGACCCCTTCCCCAGGGACTCTCTACAGGAGTGCTGAAGGAACATGGGCCATTTGCGAGGGGCTCACGTGCCCGTGCTCGCCAGAAAAGGTGGTCTCCCAGTCTCCATCTGGGACTTCCCCCAGCTATTTGGCTTCTCCTTGCCTTTTCTCATCTTCACTGTGATCAGGCAGGAAGGCCAGGGCATGGTGTGAATGAGAGAACATAAGCTGGAACCCACGTGAGTCTTGAATCAAAAGCAGTTCGAACCAGGACTGTAGTAATGGACCTCAGGGCACCCCCTTTTCTCTTCTGGGAAATATATGAATAGTGCCCAGAAATCCCTGGAGAAATTGTTCACAGAGGCTTTTCTGAGGGGAAAAGAACATCAGGGGAAGGCCTCTGGCCAGCACACCCAGAGTCTTCCTTTCAGGAAGGGCTCGATTCTTCTGGCTGCAGAAGGGGTGGGAGAGGTGCTGAGGCTGGTGATTTCCTCCTTGCCTTGAGGCTTCTAGAACTCAGGGACAGAACCAGCTGACTCTTATGCTTAGCCACTCATCCCAGGCCTCAGCAACAGCTACCACATGCTGTATTGTTAACAGGAATGTGTGCTCCGTGTCCCTCTCTCTAGTTTCCCCTGAGCTCCTCCCTACTCCCATTCTCACTGGAGCTGGGTTTTCTTGCTAGAGTATTCCAGTGTACTTTGGGTCTGCCAACTCTCTCCATTACCAGCTATCCTGGCCTGTCCTCCCAACTAGCAGGGAATGTGGTAGCAGCACATGATGAGGACAAATGAATCAAGACATGAACCGAGGTGGTTAAATAGGACTTCCAAGCCACAGGGGGATGGGCAATGGGACTCTGGACTGTGGGTTCCTGTTGCAGGAGGTATCACATCAAGTGTGTGGAGCAGGGAAGAAGGCCCCCAAGTATCCGCATGAGCCTCCTGTGAGACAATGTCCCTTTTCAGGTGATTTCTCAGTAACAATTATACAATTGCTCCTTTAAGATTGCTGTGTAACTATTTTTCCTTCTTTTCACTGGCCCTCCCACCCCATAATCCCGGATCCCAGACCCAGAAATTTACAGTGCAGAGTAATACACTCCACAACACTGAAGGACCGTGAAGAGAGGCCAAAGGAGCCTCTGAAACCTGTGGCAACCACTAGTTGGGGCATTCTAAAATCCCCCTGCCCCAATTGCCACTGGAGGTAGTTCAGACAAAGCTTCTAATTTTTTTGCCCCTTTCTCAAGAAGATTTCCTCCAATGCACTTAATCTACCACAATGCCTGGAGTTGTCACAAGAAAACAGAAGCGGGACGAAGGGACCCAAAGTCCCTATCTCCCAAGTTTAAAATGAAAACAAAACCAGAGCTGCTGATCTTCCTAGGCCAAACACAGGTGTCGCGGGTGGGGGGGTGGGGGGTGGGTGGGTTACAAAAAAAATGAAACTTGCCCCTTTACGGTACCACCAGCAAATCTAAAACAAGCCTGCTTCTACCCAGTGCTAGAGCCAGGCATGGAATTTTTTTCCAGCATTGGAAAACCATGCCACTATTGGTAAACAACTTTTCCAGCTCTGTAAACCAAGTTTGGACACACTTCAATATTCCTATTCCTTTTTCCCAGAAAAAGGCTCAGAAAAGTTGAGTGATTTGCCTGCAATCACCCAGCAAATCAAATTCCAAAGGCCCCCAAGTTCCTATCTGGTTTCCAAAGTCCCCACCTTGTAAACATGTTTTGACAAAGCAGACAGAGAGAAACAGGAAAAGGCCCTGCTTGTCTCCCCATGCTCCCACTGAGCAGAGAGCAGCTATGTTTTTTCCTCCTTGTTGCCAGCCTGGGTCCACATGGCTGTGCTCTACCGCAGGGATATGTGTTGCGGGGGGGCGGGGGGAGTGGTGAGGCTCCTGTTCTCACATCGAATCTCAATTCTGCTTCAGGGAAGTTCAGCAGTTAATATCAGGTGCGGAGCTGCTGCTGAGTCTGCCCTAACCACAGTGAGGGTGTCGCCAAAAAAAAAAAGGTGAAGAAGAGAGAGAGATGATATAGGAGGGTGGAGATGAACGAGCTTCTTAAGGCAGCATTATCTACAGAGACAAAGACACCACAGCCCCCACACCAGCAACAGCCCACCTTCGCTCGTGTAGGCAACGGAGGGGAATGAATAGAGCTGGCAGTCTCCACTGCTGCCCTGAGCTGGAGAGTGGGGGAGTTCCCAAGGCAGCTTCTCATCAACTCAGGGCAAGGGTCCCATCTGGCCATGCAATCGGGGTTTGCTGGCCAGACTCATCTTGGATGGGCCCGGAATGAGGCTCAAGTGTGCAGCAGAAGGCTCCCCTCCTTCCCACATCCACATTAAGGGCACCCATGGCCGTTCATCATCTCACTGAAAATAGGAACCGCACCTCTTGACCACACAGGGTGGGCTCAGAGGTGACAGCTGGGCCAGGCACCAAGGACTCCTTGGGCCTGACTAAAAGCACAAGCCTCCGGCGCAGGGCCTCTCCAGTGGAGCTCAGCTTTAGACATAAGGCTTGCCCCCAACCTCTGAAAAGGGCAGCCGCAGCCCCAGAGGTCACACTCACGTAAATAACCACAGTTTTTCTGAAGTACACACAAGGAGCCAGCTGTGTCCCTACCTACCCCTCCCCAAGGCACACAGACAGGTAACACACACAGGTAAGAGCACACTCACCTGCGCTCTGACTTCCTGACTCTGAGCTGCTCAGGCCAAACGAGGAATGTCATTGGCTTATTCTGGTAAGCTCCTTAGTGGTTGCTGCCATAGGATACAGGCTTTATTTAACACAATGGAGTCCTTTGGCTCCCCTAGCCCAGACCTTGCACCCTCTCTGGAGAATATCTCCCTGGAGGCATCAATCTCCAAGGCATCTAAGTTCCTTCCTCGGGCTGACATCTTGCTCAGCCCCGTGGTGAGCCGGCTTGCAAATCCTGAGCCTGCAGTCCCCGGGGCAGCTCCAGCAAAGGTGCATTACGTTTTAATTAATATAGAGACCTATTCAACATAGCTCGATAATTGTCTCGGCAACCGCAGGCCGGAAAATAAAGGACTCCCAGCTGCATGTGACCGGCTCTTTCGGATTCTGGTTCTAACTGCCGGCTCAGCATGTGTGCCCCAAACCAGCCCAAGCACCGCTTGGCCACCTGTCAGTTCTCCACCCTGGGGGTTGGTTCAGCAGGCAGGCAGGGATCTCCAAGCACTAGCTTAACCTCTGGCTCCACCTAACGGCAAGAACTCCACACTCCCCTTTCACAGATGGACAAACTGAGCTTCACCCAGGAAGATCCCACAAGGAGGAAATTAAGTCAGCAAAGGAAATGAATGGTCCTCTGCTTGGCCTCCCACTCGGCAATTTTCTTCCCCTGCCATCTTACAGGAGGGAAAGTGATGTCAACTTTTTAGTTAGCATCTTGGATTTCTCCAGCCCTTTGTCTGCGAACAGCACTTCACACACATTATTCAAACAATCTCCTGTGGGTGAGTCACTAGAACGGTCTGCTGAATAATGAGGAACACAGAGGCCTGAAATGGAGCTGAAAGACGGAGGCACAAACGGTACCTGACGTCCAGCCCAGGGTTCTGGCCGAACATCCTCTCTGACCTTTGCCTGGCTTCCCCATCACTTTCATCCCGTGAAAGCACTTTTCTGCGTGGGGCGAGGAAAGCTAAGTCGCCGGCTGGGCTTGCCAGGGGATGGTCTGCGCTCACCTTTAAATCAGGAGGCTTGCTTCGGGGCCCCGGGTTGGGCGCCGCGGCAGCGCCCGCATCTGAAGTTGGCGCGCCTGCCGAGTTAGCACCCGTGGCCTCCCCAGGCCGGAGGTCCGCGCCCGCCAGGTGGCCAGCGGCATCTTCCAGCCCAGCTCCATCCTCCTCGCCCTGCTGTTGCTGCAGCTCGTCCGATTTGCACCTCTTCATGGTGTATGTGGGTCGGCAAGGGGAATCTGTCCTTCCAGCGCGCCGTCTCGGGGGAGACCGCACCCCCTCTTACACTCAGAAAACGAGGCCCGGGGTCTAAATTAGTAAGGAGGAGGGGGGAGTCGGAGGGTCACAATTTCTTGAATTAAAAAATAAATCTTTTTAAAGGAGGGTGAGGGAGGGGCGAGGACACGGAGCGTCGGTTACAGCCTGGAATAGTTCATTCCGACCTGGGGAGCGGAGGCAGGTCACAGTCGAGGCTGGGCGGCAGGAGTCCTTGGGCAGTCACTGGAGCGGGAGGAGGAAGACAGCCCCCGGCCCCCCAAACTTTCTGCTCCAGGGCGCGGGCAGGGCGGAGGGGAGCTGGGCGGCACGGCGCATCCCTCCCGGCGGGCCGGGCTGCTGGGCGAGGCAGGGCACCGGGCAGCCGGCCGGGCAGGTCTTCGGCGGCCGCCCTCGGCGCGGGCTGCGGCCCGCCCCCCCGGCCCTGCCGCCGGCCCCCGCCCCGCATGGGCCGGCCGCGGAGCCCGCAGCGCGCCCGGCCCCCTCCCCGGCCGCGCGCCCGGCTCCCCGCCCGCCGCGCCGCTTGCTGCAAAGCCGCGACCGCGGCCCGAGCCAGCGGCGAGCGCGCAACCTACCCCGCCCGCTGCCTCCGCCCGCGAGGGGGAAGGCGAGGCAAGCAGCGAGTGACAACGGCAACGGGCCAATGGGAAGCCCGGAGGGCTGAGGGGGCGTCGCGCGGCCACGTTTTTAGGGTTGGTTGCACCGCGCGGTCCCCCAGGAGAGGTCTGGAGGGCTCTGCTGCTGCGTTTTGGCATTGCAGAGAGCCGGCTGCGGAGTAGAGGCGGGGCGGCGCGCCACCCCCGACGCGGTCTTGGCAGGGGTGGGCGGGACCCTCCCCAGAAAAGGCTCTCTCGGGATTTCCCCCACCCACTCGTTTTATTTGGCAGGGAGGGGGCGAGATAGAGATGTTTATCATCAGTGCATTTTGCTCTAACTTTGCACATTCCGTGTGTAGAGCCCTTCAGCGAGGGAGATACTGATCCCCTCCAGGATGCATGGTCTGAAACACAAACCTATGCCTACATGCAGAGCTGCAAATGCAGAGGGAGGGGGTGATCTTCTGTCCCTTCACCCCTTCTCCCACTTTAAGTAGCTATCTCGTATGCGATTTAGCTTTATGCTCAGAAATTAGAAAGTATTAAATTATTTAACATAATAATGCAAACTATAAAAAGGCTTTTAAATAAGGAGTGTTAATGGCAGGAGGTTGGTACATATGGAAGAGAAGAAAAAGGAATGCAACCTTTTTTTCCCCTGAATCTCAGCCAAACTGTGCTAGTAATCTGGAGGCAGAAGAGAGTAAATATTGGGGCTACCAAGATATGGAGCAGAGTAATAACAACTCCATCTGAGTGTCTACCGTATGCTTACTATGGATACGATGCTTTTTGCCCACCCAGCAGCCTAGACCAATGGTCTCAAAGGATGGTCCTGAAACCAGCAGCATCAGTATCACCTGGAAACTTGACAGAAATGCAAATTCTTAGACACCAGCGAGACCTACAGAATCAGAAATAGAGAGCCCAGACGTCTGGGGTTTTTAATTTATTTTTTTTTTAAGATTTATTTATTTATTTATTTAAGAGAGAAAGAGAGAGCAGGGAGGAGGGGCAGAGGGAGAGAGAAAATCCTAAGCAGACTCCCCACTGAGCGTGGAGTCCTACACAGGGCTCAATCCCAGTTCCCTGAGATCACGACCTGAGCTCAAATCAAGAGTCAGATGCTTAACCGACTGAGCCACCCCGGAACCCCCAGAAGTCTGTTTTCACAAGCCCTCCAGGTAATTCTGATGCAAGCTAACATCTGAGACCCATTCATTGGCTTAGACTATAGTGAAGGGGCCACTCAGTCTGTGAGTCACAGTGACGATCCCTAAAGTGTTTTATAGTTTACCAATCGCTTTTATACCTGTCATGTCATGCTAGTCTTGCCTCAGTCCTACCAGGCTATGAGTTTCCTGACTCTGTCATTTTCCCATTCCAACCACTCATTTTAATGTGTATCCTAGAAGAGCCTAAGTTGTTAAGAATTTACTTCAGTCAGGCAGCTACTTTCTAAACTAGGCAGCTCCATTTTTAGAAGGTAGGAATTTAGGATGGGCTGGGAACACAGAACCACCCCCTACATCCACTACATGGTATCGGGCACAACGCGGAAACACAAAGCTTCCCTAGCACTCTGCTGTGATCATTTTCAATGATGAGGGAAAGACAGAACGCCAGTGAAGTCCGTGGCAGGACTAAGCAGAACCAGTGGGAGCAGATTCCCATGTGCTGAATGTCAGGCAGAATAGTCTGCTACCCCCTACCTGACTCCTGACTCGCTCTAAAGAAGTGTAGGGACCCCTACAGATCCTGGGCAAGTCCTAGGCTGGGAGGTAAGTGGTAGCCTTGGGCAAATGGTGAGCACGAATTCATGACCTGACTGGAAGCTGGAAGAAAAGTGGAGGGAGTCACTGTGAGGTTTTAAGAAAGCAGAGACCAGGGGCGCTTAGGTGGCTCAGTCATTAAGCGTCTGCCTTCGGCTCAGGTGGTGATCCCGGGGTCTGGGATGGAGCCCTGCATTGGGCTCCCTGCTCCGCGGGAAGCCTGCTTCTCCCTCTCCCACTCCCCCTGCTTGTGCTCCCTCTCTCACTGTCACTCTGTCAAATAAATAAACAAAATCTTTAAAAAAGAAAAAAAAGAAAGCAGAGACCATTATCATTTGAATTATGCCCCATTTCTATAGTAGGTTGAAGTTGGCCTTAACTTTGACTATTGTATTATCATACACAATAGCATGATGGCCCAATTTCCTATTTGTGGCCATATTTAGTAAGGTGTCGTGCGGGTCAACAAAAAAGTCTGTGGTGCGTTTCATCAAATCAGTTAATGCTGTCTATTCCATTTTGGAGATGCAGTATTGCATAGTGGACGTTAAGAGCTCTAGACTCTGTGGCCAGACTGCTTGGGGACAGATCCTGGCTCTGTTCTCCCCTCACCATGTGATTGGGGCCAAGTTTCCAGCCTCTTTATGCCCCAGTTTCCTAATTTGGGAGTGAGGATCATGACAGAACCTATCTTATAGGGTGTTGGGTAGGGAATGTAAAGCATTTAGGCATTGCCTGGCACAGACTGAGGGCCCTAGCTATTATCAGAGATGTCATCCAGTTTCAGAAGTGTTACACATCCCACTTCAAGTGTTCTAACCTTGTTTCTCACCCATTCCAACTTTCTCTGAGGTCATATTATAGAATGAATACACTACTGCCAAAGGAGTTTGGGTGGGAATTCTATAAAGAGAACTGTGTGATTGCAACTGCCAGTTTGAAGCTGACGGCAAATTTTCATTAGCCATAGTAAATTCTTGAGTACCTAAGATAACTAGAACTTGAAAGGACTTTGATTGAAATTCTGTTGAAAGGATCGATCATTCTATTTTTCTAGGCTTCTTTGGAAGAACACAGGTATATAGTATGTTTTTTTTTAAAGATTTTATTTATTTATATGACAGGGAGAGAGAGACAGCGAGAGAGGGAACACAAGCACGGGGGAGTGGGAGAGGGAAAAGCAGGCTTCCCGCGGAGCAGGGAGCCTGATGCGGGGCTCGATCCCAGGACCCTGAGATCATGACCTGAGCCGAAGGCAGATGCTTAACGACCTGAGCCACCCAGGCGCTCCAGGCACATAGTATGTTTTGATGCTCAAGATAAGACAAAAATTTGCAGATTCTCAATGCAAGAGATTATATTTGGTATGTAAGAGTAGCATTTTCCATTCTGCTTTGACACCACTAGTTAATTATAAATAAATAACATGGTGTTGAGGGAAGCACACAGGTCTTGGTGTTAGACCATCCATGTAAGAATTCCAGTTCTGTTACTCCCTGTGTGTTTTTGGTTAACCAGCTAACTTCTCTCACCCTTGGTTTTCTTATCAATAAATAGGCACTAATAATATCTATCCTCACACTGTTATCCTAAGGATAAAACTAGATAATGCATGTGAAGACATTTGACACATAGATGTGCTCAGTAAACCTAAATGAAACAAAAATAATTAGCAAACTTATCTAAGCCCCCAGTCTGCCATGAAAAAAGCATAATTATTTCCCTAAGCTTAATGCTTTTTGTGAAAGGAAATCCCGGTTAGGCTAATGAAAGGGGGCACTCCTGGTAGGATCAAATATGCCAAACCAGTACATGTATAAACAAGAAGGATAAAGATCAGGGTTATGGAATCCCGTTCCCTTGTCAACAGCCAGTTCAATTAGCTTGATAAACGGAAGAGGCTTTAATTATAGAGGATAAAGTGCCAAGATCAACAGGTAAACAGAGAGTAGAGTTTGTTTTTTCTTTTTTCAAACGGCTTCTCTTTATGCCATTAGCAAGGAGTTTGCAGATTATCCAAGAAAATTCTGTTTCCTACACCGTAGGAATTCTTTAAAAAACATTTTCAACATCAAATGGGTAATAGTGGTCAGCTCTTGTGAGATTTAACATATTAAGAAGAATACCTTGCTTAGAAGGTAAAAATACTCTCTACTGAGACCAGATATGATTTCCATCACTGTATTTTGATACCAACATCATTATAAATATCCCTTTGTTAATGTAATTTTCCTCCCTTTCTTTTAGAGATTTCCATTTCCATTCAATGCTCCTCTTAAAAGAAATTGGGTTCTGTGGGATTAGGAGAAGTAAACTATGCAAATAATCGTCAGAGAGATTGGCCGGATTGTCAATGACATCACCATCCCACCACCTAAATACAGGCTTTTTATTGGCTGTTCTAAGAGGCAGACAGGACCGGGAAGGCTCTGTCGGCATCACTGGTGAGTTGGAGAAAGCTCTGAGTCTATACTAAAATTTATTGTTTTTTACTTAAAATGTACTCAGAATCATTATCCACATATTATTACATCTTCCACATTATTCCACATGGAAATATGTCTAAATAAATATTTTTAGTGACTACTTATCTATTCTATCAAGTGAATATATCATGGTTTATTTACCCACCACCATCTACCTTATTCTTAGATACTTAGGTGTTTCAATTTTTTGCCTTCAGAAATAAATCTGGAATTACTGTTTTTATTCAAAATTGTCCGTGTTATTTCCTCCATAGCATAGAATCTCTGATACTTAACTGGCAATGTTTTAAAAGAGTAACACCGAACAGATTGCCATTCCTGTGTCGCTTCCTCTCACATCCCTGAGACCTGCATGGGAGATCCCAGCGTCCGGCTCATTCCTGGGACTGCTAAATCTCCTCTCTGTAATAGAAAAAGCTGGAAGTGCCTGCATTTCATTGCAGGTAGGATGCATATTCTTCATTCTGGGTGCTTGTTGCTCCTTAGTATGGGAGAAAGGTCACAATAATCATGGCTATGAACAGAGGAGGTTTGTGAAGTGTAAACTTAAACCCTGATTGTACTGCTCTGGGTGAAAGCCTGGGACTGGTAAAATGGCTGCTTTGTGTCCTTTTCCATCTCTATAGGGAATCCATAGAAAACCTCTGGACAATCTGTTACTTAAAGCTGAAAAGGCTAGACCTTAAAAAAATAAAATAAAATGAAAGAGAGGAAAAAAAGGAGAAAATATCAGCTTTGCTCAGAGAGGATCAGTGGTTTTATTATTTTATATCTGAAGACAGATGTCTATGGCAGTTGCATCTATTATTCTAATGTGGTACTTTTAGATATGATAATAAGAATAAGCAGTTATACCATTGAAAGAGAACTCAGGTGTTGTGCACTTTGCTAGGAACCTTGTGAGCACTGTCTTACTTAATCCCCACAGCAGCTCTGCAAGGTAAATTATTCCCACTGTACAAATGAGAAAACAGGCTCAGAGGGATTCTAGCACTTTCTTTCATAGGCCTGAGATCTGTACCCTGCTCTGTCTGGTTCTAAACGTGAAAAAGCCCAGTAGCTCATCCTTCACAGCTGTAATTCTGAGCCATTCCTGTGGTAAAAAATTTATCAATGAGAACTAGTCTACAGTTAAATATATCTGCATTCATTCAAACATATTTTTTTTTTAAAGATTTTATTTATTCATCCAACAGAGACACAGTGAGAGAGGGAACACAAGCTGGGGGAGTGGGAGAGGGAGAAGCAGGTTCCCGCCAAGCAGGGAGCCCGATGCGGGGCTCGATCCCAGGACCCTGGAATCATGACCTGAGCTGAAGGCAGGCGCCTAACAACTGAGCCACCCAGGCACCCCCATTCAAACATATTTATGAACCACATATCATGTACAAAGGCTTTACAAGATGCCTGTGAAGACAGAGAACCAGAAAAGACATGGGTCGCTGCCTTTGGACTTAAAGTCCAGGTGGGGAAATAAAAGGCACAAACAAAATGTAAAACAACAAAAGACTGAAATCGTGATGTGTGTCAACATTCCAAGGGGGAAATAGTTAAGGCCCCCAGTGCAGAGGGGAGAGAGGTTTCCTACAAGGGACTGAAATGACTCTGAGAAAGAAGTGTTTACACACATTCACCCATATCATGAGTGTTAAAAGAATAATATGTTGTTTTAGGATGATTCAGAATCCTTTAAGTAGGTAAGAACTATATAAGTCATCTTTAAAAAAAAAAGATTTTATTTATTTGAGAGAGAGAGAGAGAGCACACAAGCAGGGGGGAGGGGCAGAGGGAGAAGAAGAAGCAGACTCCCCGCCGAGCAGGGAGCCTGATGCGGGGCTCAATCCCAGGACCCTGAGATCAGGACCTGAGCTGAAGGCAGACGCTTAACCGACTGAGCCACCCAGGCGCCCCAAGTCATCTTGAAAATAGAATCATTCAATATTCGGATCTCTTTAATTTTACATCTGTATATTATAGAGTTTTTATGGTGTATTCATGATGGGAAAAACATTTTTTTCTTTTTATTCTCTGAGACCATAGGACAGTGTTTCTCAAAAAGTATGGTTCATGGATTACCGGCAACATAAATCACCTTGGAGTTTAGTTATATATTCAGATCTCCAGACCCTATACCAAAAGGATAGAAACAGAATTTCCTGGGGAGAGGGGGAGCCTGAAAACCTGCACCTGAAACAAGGATCCTAGGTGATTCTTACACACAATGAAGTTTAAGAACCCCTGATATAGGGGAAGACTTAGTTGATCACGTTTATTATTTTTTTAATTCAATAAACATGTAGATTTATTTTATTTTATTTTATTTTTTATTTTTATTTTTTTGACAGAGAGACAGCAAGAGAAGGAACACAAGCGGGGGAGTGGGAGAGGGAGAAGCAGGCTTCCCGCAGAGCAGGGAGCCCAACACGGGGCTTGATCCCAGGACCCTGGGACCATGACCTGAGCCAAAGGCAGACGCTTAATGACTGAGCCACCTAGGCGTCCCCATGTAGATTTATTTTAAATCAGAAAAATACGGAATGCTTCACAAATTTGCATCTCATCCTTGTGCAGGGGCCATGCTGATCTTGTCTGTATCATTCCAATTTTGGTATATGTGCTGCCAAAGTGAGCAGAGTTGATCACATTTATCAATAGATTTGTGAATTAATAATACCTCCAGGGGCGCCTGGGTGACTCAGTCGGTTGAGCGTCTGGCTCTCAGTCTCAGCTAAAGTCTTGATTTCAGGGCCATGAGTTCAAGCCCTGCTTTGGGCTCCACGCTGGGTGTGGAACCTACTTACAAAAAAATATAACAGTGCTAAAAAAATAATAGTATCTCCTATTTATTGAGCACTTACTTTTTGCCTGTCACAAGCTCCCATCTGGGCTATAAAACAAACTTTGTAGGTAAGTTCATAACCTCCTTTTCACAGATGGGAAACTGAAGCTCAAAGCGGATTAAAACTTACCTGAGGTCACCTGACTAGGAAGAGCTAGCCCAACCAGTTCTGTTTGCCTTCAGTGTCTTCTCCCACAATGCCCACTGCACTTATGCTATGGCTACGTGCTTATTAATAATAACAACAGCTATCATCTGAGTGCCTTTTATGTGCCGTATTTCAGCCTAAACCTTTCAATAAGTTCAAATGGTACTTTGCCATGTAAGGTAACTGAGAGGCAGAGATATTAATGTATCTCTCAAAATTACCTTCCACTCATTGAAACAGTGCTTTCTTATTCTGGTAGGACTTTTCCTCACTTTTACTTCCTCTAGACTGTTTCTAAAACCTTTTTCAGCTCTATCGGGACTTCCTTTCCTTGGTGTCATATATCCTGACCCTTTTGCACCTAGTTTGGAATGGCAAACCAAGAGTGGAATGTAGGCTTTCTCACAGCTACTACACTTTTTCCCAACACAGGAACGGAGAGCTGTAGTCTGAATTAAGAGGGAAGTGTCAGTTGCTGGAAAACCTGCTGATCTTGTGACTGCAAAAAGAAAAAGACAATTTAATTAAGGAAGTCTTTCCTGGGAAAGAGGGATCACACTATCCCATGTGAGATCTTATTCTGGATTATGTCATAAATCATTTTCAGGGAGTCTCATATGGCCCCGGGGCATCCCCAAGCAGCTGGAGGGACAAAGGGCTGTTTTCATTGCTGAGTCCACCCAGGCTTGCCTTATGCCTCTCACAGGGTATGGTGAAGGAAGATAATATTCTCTTTCAAGATGCAATGACTTTGTACAATTCAGTCACATAAATAGCCAAAAATATATACATGTCTATACCCTTTTACCCAGTAATACCCTCCTAGGAAATAATTCAAAAGAAGAAAACAAAGCAACAACACAACAAAAAGTATATAAAGCAGCATTGTTTACAGCAGTGGAAAACCTGAAATGACCTACATGCCCAAGAATAGGAAGTGGGTGAGTAACAATGGTGTAAGAATGCAATGGAATGTTAGCTACTGTTGAAGAGATCCGTGTGATAAGTATACAGAAACACAAAAAGCCTTCTTTAAGTAACATAAAATGAAAGCATTAGAATGGGAAATTGTCTTGAGCTAGATAGAATAAGGAGTCAGGCAAACGTATGTTATTAGCTAGCTATATGGACAAATCACTTAACCTGAGTCTTGATTTCCACATTTATAAAACAAAGATAAAATATCCATCTTTCCAGGGTCGTTGTAAGAACTAAAGTTGATATAAACCATGGATAAAGATGGGAAGGGAGTACTAAGCAATAATTATAAGTTTTATGCTGGGATATAGAACCACTGAAAACTTTATTTGGAAAGTACTTATTTTTTTAATTTTTAATTTTAATTTTTATTATTTTAATATTTTATTTTTTTAAAAGATTTTATTTATTTATTTGAGAGAGAGCGAGCACGAGCAGAGGGAGCAGCAGAGGGAGATAGAGAAGCAGGCTCTCCACTGAGCAGGGAGCCCATGGAGGGCTCGATCCTAGGACCCTGGGATCATGACCTGTGCTGAAGGTAGGAGCTTAACTGACTGAGCCACCCCGGCACCCAAGAAAGTACTTATTTTTATGATGTTTTAAATGTTATACTATTTTCCTCCTTTCTTCCTCCACGCCCTTAAAAAATTGCATACTCCCTATGTAGGAAGTATGTGCACATGTCATCAGGAAACTTGCCTAAATGGATCACTAAGCCCTATTGGGAGAAGGGTCCTAAATCCGTGCATCTGGAATCAGTTCTAAGAAAATGATAGGAACCTCAAACACTGACATATAGAAAGGTGGTTCAGCGAGGTTCCAGGGCCTGTTTTCTAAGCACTTAGAAGTTTATGTGATGCTTGTTAGATAGAGGTCTCTCTCTCTACAATTTGGGGGTGGGGAAGGTCATCTCATGACCAGGATGCCTTCCATCCACCTTTGCTTCAGAGTGATACCCCCTGCCTCCATTAAACCACTTCCATGCAGAGCTAGATTCATGAGCAAAGAAGGAGCAGGACAGTATGAAAGAAATATTTTTTCTTTTGGCTAATATATATTGAGCACCCTTTTTGTATCAGACATTGTGTTTGGCACATATAGATACAGACTATGCCAGGTAGAATATGTTTAGAATACAGGCTTCAGAATCTTCTAGAAAACCTCTACCAAGTTAACATTGACATAGAAAAGGGTATTATTATTTTTTAATTTTTTAATTTATTTGTTTTTTAAGATTTTATTTATTTATTTGACAGAGAGACACAGCGAGAGAGGGAACACAAGCAGGGGGAGTGGGAGAGGGAGAAGCAGGCCTCCTGCAGAGCAGGGAGCCCAACACGAGGCTTGATCCCAGGGATCATGACCTGAGCCGAAGGCAGATGCTTAACGACTGAGCCCTAGAAAAGGGTATTATTGTTAGATTTTCATCTACCCATCTTCATCCAAGATCAGCAGAAAAATACAAGAATATAACTTGTTGCAAGGTTTTATTCTGGGCAAGTAAGGAAATTAATTTAAAATGGGTTCCACTGAAGTGTGGATGAAAACCATTTAGACTTGAAAAAGCAGTAGCAATCTTCTCTTACTAATGAGAAATGAATTACGGCAACAGTATGTCCAGGGCTTCTTCTGGAAAGCTTTGGGTCAGTTACTTTAGTTCCTCTAAAAAATTTCTGGAAACTTTGTTCTACTTGGCAGTAAAACAAAGATGATCTCTAGGGTTATACCAAATTCTTTTTAATTGATCGTTTTTCCTCCCCATGCTCTGCCTTCCAATAGCCAGGGACACCACTGATGAAATCCTCAGCATTGGAATGATATTTGATGTATAATTAAATAGAATACATAGAATTCAGTTTTATAGACCTTTAATCTTCAAGTTAATAAATCTTCGTGGAGAGAATCTCACAAACAAAACCAAAATATTTTTGGAAATACCATCCTCCTTGGAAAAATAAATAATCTTGAATGTAATTACTATGCATAGGAAAGAAAACATTTATCAAGAACTTTTGTATGCCAGGCAAGGTACTAAATGCTTTACACGTTATTTCATTTAATCCTCATGACCCTGTGAAGTCGGTATTATTAGCCCCACTATGTGGATGAGGTAACTGAGGCTCCAAGCAGTTAAGCCATTTGCTTAAGATCACAAAGTAACATATTAGCACATCTAGGGCTGGAACTCGGGTCAGATTCTGACTCTCATGCTTTTGCTTAAATTTTTACAGGAGTTCATTTCCAAAACACTTTCATTTACTATGGCTTATTCCATCCTCCCACCAACACAGTGATGTTGAATACAATCTTGGGATCCTCTCTTTTACCAGAAGTCACAGAGCCGGGGGCAGAACCAAGACTTAGAGCAATCATAACTTCAGTGACCTTCTACCGAGTGTCTTCTATATGGTAGGCTCTGTAATAAGTATTTTTTATACTTTTTCCCCCATGTTAATCTTCACAATAACCTTTTGAGGTGGGCACTATTATTATCCCCTTTGATGGATGAGAAAACTGAGACTCAGAAGGGCCAACCTCTTGCCCAAGTTTCTATAGTAGCATGTCAGGACTAGAATTCAGGTTTGTAATAATGACAACATAATTGATATAAGCAGTTGCCATTTATTGAGCTGTTGTCGTGTGTTAGATATTGCTTTAAATTTTTTTTCTCAACATACTTTGAGATTTACAATTGGCATCGCTCTTTTTTTTTAGACTTTATTTCTTTTTGAAGATTTTATTTATTTATTTGATAGAGAGAGACAGATAGTGACAGAGATAGTGAGAGCACAAGCAGGGGTAGAGGCAAAGGGAAAGGGAGAAGCAGGCTCCCCATGGAGCAGGGAACCCGACGTGGGGCTTGATCCCAGGACCTTGAGATCATGACCTGAGCCGAAGGCAGACACTCAACCAACCGAGCCACCCAGGTGCCCTAAAGACTGTATTTTTAAGTAATCTCTACACCCAGTGTGGGACTTGAACTTAAAATCCTGAGAGCAAGAGTTGCATGCTCTACCGACTGAGTCAGCCAGGCACCCCTGGCATTGCTCTTTAGATGCTCACAATTTTTCAGATAAGGAACTAAGATTTATAGAAAATAAGTTAATGTCTCCAAGGCATACAAATGGGAAAGGGTAGAGCCAGGATTTGAATGCAGGTCTCTGGGGCACCTGGCTGGCCAGTCGGTAGAGAGTGCAACCCTTGATCTCAGGGTTGTGAGTTCGAGCCCCACACTGGGCGTAGAGATTACTTAAAAATAAAATCTTAAAAAAAAAAAAAAAAAAGAACGCTGGTCTCTTTGACTCCAAGACCTATGTCCTTAACCCTAAAGCTTTGCTCACTCCTATTCTGTATCTGCATACCCTTGCTACTCAGTGTGGTCCCTAGACCAGCAGCATTGGCACTTGTTATAAATGTAGAACCCCAAGCCATGCCCCACACCTAGTGTATTTTGACAATATCCCTGCATGATTCTTGTGTCCATTAAACTTTGAGAAGCACTGCTCTGCAGCACCTCCAGCAATATATGAAATAGAGAAGAGAAGCCAGATTGTCAAGAACAGAGATTCTCGAGCATATTCCCTTGGAAATCAGTTTTGAGCTGGAGGAAGGTATGTCCTGCTGCTAAACTTGATAACGGTGACCTTTTTCCCAATTCATAGATCAAATTAAGTCAGTGAATTATATTTTCTTGTCTTTTCTTCCATCATTTTCTTTCTCTTCTTTAGAGCGGACTATCACTTGCCTGTTAGTAACTTCAGAAGATGACAATAATTGAACAATAGTAAAGAAATACCTATGGAAAACTCAAAATGTTGTTTGTTGTATGTTTTTCCCTTTAATTTGTAAATTTTTAAATTCTTGGATTTTGGGGGGGCACCTGGGTGGCTCAGTCATTAAGTGTCTGACTTAGGCTCAGGTCATGATCCCAGGGTCCTGGGATCGAGCCCCGCATCAGGCTCCCTGCTCCGCGGGAAGCCTGCTTCTCCCTCTCCCACTCCCCCTGCTTGTGTTCCCTCTCTCGCTGTGTCTCTCTCTGTCAGATGAATAAATGAAATCTTAAAAATAAATAAATAAATAAATAAATAAATAAATAAATAAATAAATAAATAAATAAATTCTTGGTATTTTTTTAAAATGATTTTATTTTTAAGTAATCTCTACACCCAATGTGGGGCTCGAACTCACAAGCCCAAGATCAAGAGTTGCATGCTCTACCAAGTAAGCCAGCCAGGCACCCCCTAAATTCTTGGATTTGTGATTGTGATTTTATGTTGCATAATAGAGAACAGTTATTCTTTCTCTTCGTAAACTTGTTCCTAATTCACACTGCAGAAATGAATGTTACTGTCTCTTGGTATTCCACAAAAAAACACCTGATTTCCACCTACGTGAACATGAGGATCAAGACTCCAGAATCTTGGGGCACCCGGCTGGCTCAGTTGGTAGAGCTGATCTCTTGATCTCAGGGTCATGATTTCAAGCCCGGCATTGGGCATGGAGCCTACTTAAGAAAAATTAAAAATAGGGGTGCCTGGGTGGCTCAGATGGTTAAGCGTCTGCCTTTGGCTCAGGTCATGACCCCAGGGTCCTGGGATGGAGCCCCACACTGGACTCCCTGCTCAGCAGGGAGTTTGCTTCTCCCTCTCCCTCTGCCTCTCCCCCTGCTTGTGTGTTCTTTCTGTCTCCCTCTGTCTCAAGTGAATAAATAAAATCTTTAAAAAAAAAAAAGAAAAAGAAAAAATACTAAAAATATAAAAATAAACCTAAAAAAAGACTTTGGAATTTCTCTAGAAATCAAATCAAATCTAACCAAGAGGAACTTGTCATAGTTCCAAGAGGAACTTGTTCTTACTGGATAGTAAAAATATGAGTAGTTTTTATGTTCTCCTTTGTGCTTTCCTGAATATTTAAAAATATCTACAGTGAACATTCATTCATTTGACAAATATCTAAGGAACACCTACTAAGTCACAGGCACTGTTCTAGGTGCAGGAGAGAGAGCAGTGAACAAGCCAGAAAAAAAATCTGTGTTCTGGATGGGTGGTTGCCAGAGGCAGGGCAGGGGGATGGGGCAAAATAGGTAAAGGGAGTCAAAAGGCACAAATTTCCAGGTAGGGAATAAATCAGTCACAGGGATGTCACCTACAGCATGGGGACTGGTGTTAATCATACTTTATCGCATATTTGAAAGTTGCTAATAGAGTAAGTCTTGAAAGTTCTCATCACAAGAAAAAAATTCTTTATGTATGGTAATGGATGTTAACTAGACTTATGGTGAATATATATTCATATATTGAATCATTATGTTGTATACCTGAAACTAATATAAACTTCAATGTTAGTTATATCTCAGTTAAAAAAAAAAATCTCTGTTCTGATGTCAGTATCTTTGGGCTTTTCCTCTTGGCCTGGTCAGAGTCCTTGAAAAAGACACGTCACATTTCCTCTCTGGAAGGTCAACGCCTGGTAGCCGAAGATCTGGAAATTGAGTGGAGGAACAGGGCTAGGAATCTTAGCATCCAATATCCATAAATCCACTTATCTCCCTGTTTATACAGAGACTCCTCTTCGACCTGCTCTGGAGAATAAATACTTCAGTTTTCTTTTAGAGGAAGAGTGCAGCCATTGAAGAAGGGGGAGGTAACCTGGAGATCTTAAACAGCTTTCGAAATTCTTATTTTAATCCCTGCCCAGGGTACAACCTGTAGGTGGCTCCTAGACATCGCTGGTGGGCAACTGGGGGGGGGGTGGCAGGTGGGGTTAATGCCACCAAGTTTGGAGACTTGAGGGATTCGGCAGGTATAAATCAGGTTGGGCCTCGGCTTTATCCACTTTGGATTTAGGGTTCAGGTTTCTCCAGGTTAACTTAGTTAACGCTTGTCCATTTGCTTTCCAGCTTCTACTTTTTTTGTTTTTGTTTCTCCTACTGGCTCCTCTCATTATTGTGGGTTCATGCTTTAAAAATCCCATTACTGTCATTTTCATGGTGTTGTAGGAGGAAACAAAAGTAGATCTGTGTGTTCATCCTTATTAACTGCTTAACTCTCATCACTCTTGAGGAACATTTTCCTATCCTAACTTGAGTTCTCTCTTGATACCATTCAAATCTTTATTCTCCTCCATTTGTCCTTAGATATTTGAATAAAATATGTGTTTTTACGTGTAGCTCACTGTGATTTAGGAAGAGTTCACTGACAGTCGCATATTTAAACTTTTAAGTAGCAGGAAACAAACGATCGTTTTCCTCAGCAAAGCAAAAATAGAGATGAGACATATACATACTCAAATTTTTAAATTATGTATGTACAAGGTTAGCATTATTTGTAATAGCAAAAGACTGCTGGGGCACCTGTGTGGCTCAGTCGTTAAGCATCTGCCTTCAGCTCAGGTCATGATCTCAGGGTCCTGGGATCAAGCCCGCATTGGGCTCCCTGCTCTGCGGGAAGCCTGCTTCTCCCTCTCCCACTCCCCCTGCTTGTGTTCTTGCTCTCACTGTCTCTCTCTGTCAAATAAATAAATAAAATCTTAAAAAAAAAAAAAAAAGACTGCAAAAAACCTACAAGCCCATCAGTAGAGCACTTTTTTTTTTTTTAACATTTTATTTATTTATTTGAGAGAGAGAGCACAAGCAGGGGGAGGGGCACAGGAAGAGGGAGAAGCAGTCTCCCTGCTGGGAGCCTGATGTGGGGCTCAATCCCAGGGTCCTGGGCAGAAGGCAGATGCTTAACCAACTGAGCCACCCAGGCACCCTAGTCAGTAGAGGACTTGTTAAATAAAACATACCAATCCACGTGGTAGCATATTATACAGTTAAAAAGAATGAAGCAGATCTTTATGTTCTGGTATGGAAGAGTCTGTAAAGGCATAATAGAGTAAGTATAGTATGCTATCATCTGGATTTAAAGATACATACCTGGGGCGCCTGGGTGGCTCAGATGGTTGGGCGTCTGCCTTCGGCTCAGGTCATGGTCCCGGGGTCCTGGGATCGAGTCCCGCGTCGGGCTCCTGGCTCGGCGGGGAGCCTGCTTCTCTCTCTGACCCTCTCCCCTCTCATGCTGTTTCTCTCTCACTCGCTCTCTAAAAAATGGATGGAATCTTTAAAAAAAAAAATAAATAAAGATACATACCTGTATCTGCAACAGGGTCACCTCCTGGGAGGAGAACTAGGTGACTGGGAGACAGGAAGTAGAAGAAAGACTTAGTTTTCCCTTGTATAACCTTTGTAGCATGTGCATTTTATACTACAGTCTTATATTACTTATTTTAAAAATAAAGTACTAGTGAATAGTTTTTTAAAGAATGAGCAGGGGCACATGGGTGGCTCAGTCAGTTGAGTATCTGACTCTTGGTCTCAATCTCAGGGTCCTGAGTTCAGACCCTATGTAAAAAAAATATAAATAAATAAAAGAATGAGCTCCATGACCTTTACTTGACATAATGCTCTCCCTGGTGACTTCCATCTTTCCAACTGTTACTTCTTCAAGATGGATATTGATTCCCAAATTCTTTTCTGGACAACTCCAACCCCAGTACTCTCTTATCTGATCTCCTTTGTTAGAAATGATTGTGTGCAGTAAACCTGTCACACACTAATTTGCTATGCTGCTGCTACTTCTTTTATTTTTATTTTTTAAAGATTTATTTTAGAGAGAGTGAGCGCACGAGCAGGAGGGGCAGAGAGATAGGGAGAGAGAGAATCTCAAGCCGACTCCGTGGAGTGCAGAGCGCGACATGGGGCTCGATCCCATGACCCTGAGATCATGACCTGAGCCAGAGTTGGATGCTCAACCAACTATACCACGCAGGCACCCCTGCTGCTGCTTCTTTTAAAGAGTATCAACCATCTTGTATTAAACTGTCCATTTTGTATTTTCATTGTGTTTTAGTAAGCCTTTTAGGGGTTGCATGGGGGTCTTGCAAAATGAGGAGTGGCCAGTGGAGAATATGTAGGCAAGTAAAAGGGAGGAAGTACATGAGAAAGAGTTAGAGGCTCCCTCCTAGCCTATAGTCTTTCACATGCACTTACCAAGCAGAGATTCATGTGAACCAGTGACCCCTTTTTATAAAATCCGAAAAGCCCCTGGAAATGTGAAGGCTTCACATTTTACATTGAATTAGCCCAATTATCATGACATCACTTTGCTAAAAGCACTTGCACTCAAGGGATGAGAGGTGGGGAGACAGAAGCAAACATTTTGAAGCGAGACTCAAAAAATTTTAGAGCCAAAAGGGCTTGAAGATCAACTAGTCCAAACCCTTACTTCATAGGTCCAAGACAAGACATTGGAGGAATTCAGGCTCAAACCCAAGTCTCTTCTTAAAACCAGTTGAACTACACCATCCAGCCTGTTGGAGCAGAGGTCTCGCCTGGATGAAAGATGGAGAGCAAGAAAGACAGGAGAGCACTGTGTCTGAAGAAGAGAAAAGAAAGCAGCAGGCGAAAAAGGGGGTGGTTGTTAAGTTTTGTCTCCTCCGCAATTGTGTCCAGGGCTCCGTGGCCGTCTTTGTCAATAAAAGTCTATATTAGCAGAAGCCAAGTTAAGATAATCAGAACTAGTTTGAAACGCTGCAAACCTCAACTTCCCCTTACCCAGCCCAGTCTCTTGACTTCCAGAAACCAACGAACTTCACCTTAAAGCTCTTTAACGACCTTTTCACATCCCCCTTTTCCACACCTGGAGAAGGAAGTCAGAAGAAGAGGACGCAATACAAACAGGAGCGGTTTCCCTATTTCTAGGGAATTTTCAGCAGATTTCCCAGTATCTACTGTACCGGGAAAGTGAGAACCATTTAGGGTAGGGTAGCCGTGGAGATATTGCTGGCCTCAGTCTTGTTTCCTTCCTTCTCTTTGCTATTGAAATCTTTTGCTTTGATTTCAGTAAGACACCCCACTTTTGCTGACGCCGGATTCTGCAGCCTCCTCTCTCTCGTCTCCATGCAGGGGGCGGGAACACGTTTTGAAACGAGCAGAGCGGGTGAGCACAAGAACCGGCGAGGTTCAATGGGGAATCAGTCCCATCCACCGTCTCCAGGTTTCGGAGCCCGCCTGGCCCGGACTACAAGTCCCAGGAGACGCCGCAGAGGGACGGCGCGTTCCAGTGATCCTTCCCTCACTCTCCCGGAGAGTGGAGACAAAGGTTCCGTTGGCAGCGCACTGCGGGTTGGTTTATTTTCAACGGCGGTGACGGAGGTTGGAAGCCCGGCCGACTGCAGGCGGGGGCGTCAGGAGGCGGAATCCTCCTCCCCGAAGCACTGGGGTGGGGAGGGGGGCGGGGAGGAGGGAAGCGGGGCCACGGCCCGGGGACCGAGCCGCCCGGACAGAGCAGGCTGAGGAGATGGAGGGCGACGGGGTGCCGTGGGGGAGCGAGCCCGTCTCGGGTCCCGGCCCGGGCGGCGGCGGAATGATCCGCGAGCTGTGCCGGGGCTTCGGCCGCTACCGCCGCTACCTGGGCCGGCTGCGGCAGAACCTGCGCGAAACCCAGAAGTTCTTCCGCGACATCAAGTGCTCCCACAGCCACAGTTGTCCCTCCTCCCCCACGGGCGGCGGCGGGGCCGAGCGCGGCCCTGCCGGCGACGTCGCCGAGCCCGGGCTGCAGGCGGGTAAGGAGGGCAGCGGCGGCGGAGACGCGGCTGGAGGGGCCAGCTGGAGGGCGGACCGCACCCCTGTCCCTGCAAAACAAGCCGGGAAGGGGCGGAAAGTGGGAGAAGGGCGGCGTGGCGGGGCCGCGGGGGCTGGGCGGGTCGGACCGGCGAGGCCGTGGGCGGGCATCCCTCGGGGCGGGGGCGGGCGAGGGGCGCCCAGGGCCGCCCGAACTCCGGGAGCGGGCTCCGGGGCCCCGGGCCAGCGGGCCGTGCGCAGGGGCCGGGGTCCCCCGAGGAGCGGGGAGGGTGGCTATGAGTGGGGAGTGGGCCGCTGTAGTCGGAGACCCGCTTAGGGATGGAGGAGTGGACAGGCAGAGGAAGAGCAGCAGGCAGGGGGCCTCTGGAGCCCGAGGAGGCCGGGGAACTGGAGTGCATTGTGTGTGTTGTGCGCGCGTGTGTGATTTTGTGCAATGTTTTTGCACCAGTCGCGAGGCAACTCTGTGAAGAAGCAGGAATGTATTCTAAATGGGGCTGGGGTCGCTGAAGCAAATATCTGTCTGATAGGTGCCAGGGAGTTGCCTGGAAGGTTGCTCGTGCTTATGGTGAGGAAGTTAGAGAGGAAGGGATCGGGTTTTTTGGTGGTGGGGGTGGTGGGGTGGGGGTGGTGCTGGTGCTGGTGCTGGTGCTGAGACTTCTTGCCCTGATTCTCCCTGGGATGTGCTAGAGTCCCTAAAGCACTTAAAATCGTGCAGGGGCTTTAATCTTTCCTAATTTCTCGCTTCATTTTCAAATGCTCTTGGTGGGGAACCGGAGGGTTTGTTAAGTACTGCGTCTAATTAGGAAATAGATTGGAAGGGAGAAGGGACTGGCGTCCCATGTGGACAAGTACCCGGGGGCCAACATAGCAAATAAGTCAGTGGGTTTAATTTAGTGATTCTCAAACTTAAGTTTAACTAAAAATCTATCTCATGCTCTACCCCACATATAGAGTAGGTCTCATGGGTGGATCCTGAGAATCTAAACATGAAATGCCCCAGGGGATTCTGTTGGAAGTGGTCTACAAACAGAGTTTGGGAAGCACAAATTAGTTGCTCATAGCACATTTGAATAGGAGGCTCAGGACAGAATGAATTGTTGAACTCTTCAGAGTTTGTGTGTTGGGTCCTGCATTTCCAGAGTTGCATGTTTGATATCCTAAATTTGTCTGAGACTCCAGAAATGGTGACCAAAGTAAGATAGTAAGATTCTGATAAGATCTTAAATGATACTATTCCATTTAGTTGGCCTGGGTGTAATAAACATGGGAGGAAAGGCATGATAGCTTTTTTGGAGTTGTGGTTTTGACTTGTGCCCAGAGATTTGCTGTTCTGAAAATGGACCTACCTACAGAGGCTGTCGGAGAACTGGCAAGAAGGACTAATGTTTTCAGAGATGATCCTCAGAATGTGTACTTTCACCCTCTCCCCCCAGCAGTGCTTTCTAGCAGCTTCCCTGCTCACAAGTTTTTCTTATAGCTTACCTCAAAGAGTTCTCTATTGCTGTTACTTTATAACAACTATTTATTTTAGAATCACTACTGAAAAAAAAAATCACAGAGATGGAGCTTTTCAAGGCACTTTGACATGCTCTTGTTTTTATTCTTTAAAAGCCAAGTTAAGAAAGACAAATGTACCCTTTGTATTTTGCCTCATTGGCTTTTCTAGTTGACTGCATCATGAACTAATCTTTGCGTATTGTATTTAACTAATTCTCTTCACCCTCTGGAGTTTGTCCATCTGAAATAAAAACCAGGGTAGGGTGCAGATGACTGGACTGCGAACAATTTGATTTTGTTCCATAAAATGCTTCCATTCCTTTCAGTATGGAGAGTTTTGTCCTTAGAGGTGAAAATGAGTTGATATCAGGGAAGATTAGTGAGGTGGCACTTACTATTTATATTTTGGGAATGCCATTTTTCCAGCTGTTTAGGTAACTGTGTTAGAAAGTAGAAACCACTCCTTAAAAGACAACTAGCTCTTGTTTTCTCCTTTTACAGGCTATCTGTGCAAGGTCAAGTTCACTCAGAGACTGTCTCAACTTTCTTTTGTGAATGTTGGTTTCTGAATAGGAACTCGGAATATTAAGAGAAGGAACACTCGGGCACCTGGGTGGCTCAGTTGGTTAAGCGACTGCCTTCGGCTCAGGTCATGATCCTGGAGTCCCTGGATCGAGTCCCGCATCGGGCTCCCTGCTCAGCAGGGAGTCTGCTTCTCCCTCTGACCCTCCCCCCCTCGTGTGCTCTCTCTCATTCTCTCTCTCTCAAATAAATAAATAAATAAAATCTTAAAAAAAAAAAAAAAGAGAAGGAACACTCAAAAAAATTTTTTTATTCCCTTTATCTACTTCATCCAACCCCTACCCACCTCCCCTCTGGCAACCACAAGTTCTGTTTTGTTTGTCCCTTTTTTTTTCTTTGCCCATTTCTTTTGTTTCTTCAGTTCCACATATGAATGAAAGGAACAGTCAATTCCTAACCTAACAAACCTCTAGAAGTTTTGTGTTTTTTTTTTTTTTAAGATTTTATTTATTCATTCGAGAGAGAGAGAGAGAGAGAGAGCTCGCACAAGTGGGGGGAGCGTTTGAGGGACAAGCAGACTTCCCACTGAGCAAGGAGCCTGCCATGGGACGCCATGGGACGCCATGGGACTCGATCCCAGACTGGGATCATGACCTGAGCCGAAGGCAGACGCTTAACTGACTGAGCCACCCAGGCGCCCCCTCTAGAAGGTTTTAATCATTTCAGAGTGGAAGTGTGCTTCTAGGTTGGATGTAGTATAGTATTTGAGCAACTGAAGATCATCGATTAACCCCAGATTTTTATTATATCACTTTTAACCACAAAGGAGATAGTAAGGACCCCAGAATAGTGCTTTCTTCTTAATTTTGACAGTTTTGTATTCATTGGAGTCAGTTTAGAGAGTATATAACATACATGATGTTTTAGGAGCTAAAAAAGTACCTGTGCCTGGCCCGTACAAAGTAAACTGAGTTACAAGTGAAATTTCTTTAATTCCATTCCTCCTCTGCTGCCCAAATCATTGACCTTCTTTTCACCAAACTCCAGGGGATGAGTTTATTTTCCAGCTTCAGAAGTAATGAGAAAAAGACTTTGAAAACTTCTTTGAAAAAAGTCAGAATGGAGTGTTACAAAGTAGCAGAGGGAAAAGTATTTTTCTTGTTTTGTGATCCAACAGAGTTCTTAGCTGTTGTAACATATCCTGAACGTTTGAAGACATTAGAATGAGTTGGAATGCTCTCCTCAGTGCTCTCCTCTGTGCTGCCTTCCTTCAATCCTGTTTCCACTCCTTACTATCTGGATAACCTTGGGCACATCACAACTGTGCTGAGCCAGTTTCCTCATCTGGAACCGGGGATTCCAACAGTAGTGCTTGCCCTTAGGGTTGTTGGGAGTTAATATATGGTAATGTGTATGTTTAGAATAGTGCCTGTTACCGTGCTGTGTAGGTATTATAGGTAGGTCATATTATTCCATAGTTATTCAGTAAACATTTGAGTATCTGGTATAGGGGACAAAGAGTCAAATAAAGACCTTGGCCTTTGCCTTAGGCTAGTGGGAATCAGTCTTTCCCTTCTGTACTTTTCTCCTAAGAAAGAAAAAAGAATTATAATTATCATCATTGCAGTGCACCTATTATTTGTTTCTGTTGGAGGAGGGATGAAAAGGACTAGGAAGACCTGAAGTCAGTCCTCTAGAAAGGGACAGTCTGACTTCAACCATATACGTAGGCAGCACCTAAAGCAGAAAAATGGCAGAGAGCTAAGGTATGGCTAGATTATAGGCATTTTATGGGAGTTACAATTCTTAGGTTTTTATAGCTTTTTGCCTTTGGTTGGCAAACAGCTTAGTTTCTCCAACATTCTTTGCCTTCTTTTTTTCACACCTAGTATAAACTGGTTGCCAGAATTTAAAAGAAGAGGAAAAGCACTAGTGCACTTATTTGAAATAGACATTTTTCTTGGACTCCTTAGACGGAAATCGGTATAGGTAATTAAGTGGCAGAGTGACATCTGGGGAAGAGACAGAAAATTGGGGAGAAAGGAGGTTGTTTACAGCCTGGTTTCATGGGGCTGCCTTCTTACCCAGCTGCGCGGTGGGAAGTCGGGTTGTGGGGTGAAACAGCCAGAGACTGGGACAGGTGTGCTTTCTAGAGAGTAGTTTGCCCTGATCTGTTTTGGCTCTTCGGTATAACCTCTGCAGGGATGGTGCTGTAATTGTGGTTCTTACCTATGACTTTTATTACCCCAGGCATATCGAAAACTTTTGCCTTCTCTCTCAATTTTCTTCCTGTATGGAAGCAGTGATGGTGGTTGAAAAGCAAGCACAAGCATTGGAATCAGACCTGGGTTTCCTGTTGTAGTTCAGCCTCTCCTTCACTGTGTGACTTGGGCAAGTTGCTCAACCTCGTTGAGTCTTGGCTTCTTCCTATGTGAAATGGTAGTGGTATGAAATGCTGTATATCGTATGATTCCATCTGTGTGAAATGCCCAGAATAGACGAATTCATAAAGATAGTAGGTATGTTAGTGATTGCCAGCGAATGAGGAGAGAGGAAAATGCGGAGTGACTGCTAATGGATGTGGGATTTCTTTTGGGAGAGTGAAAATGTTCCGGAACTAGATTGTGGTGATGGGTGCACAGCTTTGTGAATATGCTAAAAAAGACTGAATTATACACTTTAAAAGGGTGAATTGTATCTAAATACATACATACATAAGATGGGAATGGTAATGTCTGTCTCCCAAAGTTGTTGTGACATTTAGAGATGATCTACTTTAAAGCACTTAGCGCAGGCGTATAGTTAGTGCTAAATAGATGTGGCTGTTTGAGTGTGTGTACGTATGTAGTTTGGTGAGCACTAGATTAGGAGGTTGGAGCATGGTGGGTTGGGGGAAGAATAAGAGGAGCAGAAAGATGGAATGTGGGACAGAACAGTTTTGAGCTGGAGCCAGATTCAGCCCCATGTCTCTAAACTCCCCAGTCCAATTCTGTTTCTGTGATTCCTTCCTTGTTTTCTGACCTGGCCATGAGAATATCAAATGCACCCTGGCAATGGAGAGATTTTGTTACAGATGAGTCATAGCCCAGCTATGGAGCCATAATTGACTCCAGCGGGAGACTTTATCTGATTGAATGGAGTATATGACACTACCTACTCTAGCCTCATATTCGTTTCTAGTCCCCGACATTTAGGGCACCCGGCCCCTCTTTGCTGATTTTGCTACCTCCCATACCCTGGGAGGAGCCTGGGAGGAAGCCCCCACCTTCCCATCCCCAAACACAATGGCTCTTTGCACCTTTACTTTTACAGACTCTCCCTTCCTGGGATAATCTGTTTCCCATGGCACAGGGCAGCCCACTATGAAAAGGCTTGGATAATTTTGCCTGCCTTTAAAAGAAAAGACGTAATTACCTTTAAGATTTGCCGTGTGTGTAGTTTAGTCTGAAATGTCATCACTGGTTTCAATACGTTTAGTTCTTCAGCCTTGGAAGTGGTTTTTAAGGAAAGCACGATTTAAACAAAAATCCATTCTGGTTTGTAAATTTTGTTTTGCTCTGTCTGCTTTCCCAGCACCTCCTTTTATTTCTCTATGCTTCTCTTCTCCATCTCACTTCCTGCATTAAATGTACTTCTCAAAAACAGTCTTTTGAAAATAAAACCTCAAGAAATACGTTGTTGAAGTAAAGGGAAATATGAATTTCACCTTGTACCTTTTGCTCAATTCCTGTAGGTTCTGGACATACAGAACATGCTTTTGTATATATGTTGTTTTGTTTGTATGATTGCTATGGATGTATTTGTTTTATCCCGCTTACTAGACTGTGAACCCTTAAGGGTAAAGGCTGTGTTTTATTCATCTTTGTATCCCCTGCAATGCCAGCCATAGTGCTTTATACATAGTAGGCAAATAAAATACCCGTTAGGGGCGCCTGGGTGGCTCATTCGTTAAGCGTCTGCCTTCGGCTGAGGTCATGATCCCAGGGTCCTGGGATCGAGCCCCACATCGGGCTCCCACTCCCCCTGCTTGTGTTCCCTCTCTCGCTGTGTCTCTGTCAAATAAATAAAATCTTTAAAAAATATATAAATACCTGTTAAATTATTTCCATGGCTGGTAGATACTGGAATGATGTTTTTTTCCACTTCAGAAGGACATTTCCTCCCCCATAAAAGATAGGGATTTTTGTAAATTTGCCCACATTTTACTAGCTGGACCCCTAAAAAAGAACAATGATGCATTTGAGAGATGACTGATTAGGCTGGGTTGCATTCTGTGCTGATACCCAATGATTTTCATGCCCCAAAGAATGAGTTGCATGCAATCCCAGTATGGCGGAGCATCACCGTGGTAAAGGAAATAAATCCTTAATATTCATTCACTCAACAAATCTTTATTAATGCCTGATTCAGTAGTGGGCACAGGATACACAATGGTGAACCACTGTCCCACTAGCTGATATTATTACAAGTTGATGTTATGGAAAGAAGGATTAGTGTTTCGTCATGTTCCCTCTAGAGGATTGTCTACAAATTGGTTATCTCCTTAACCCTTACCTGTCTTTGAGGGCATGGGAAAAGTCATATGGGAAGTTGTAAGATTAAATGACATTAAATGACATTGACAGAAAGAGGAGTTGAGATGCTTTACTAACTTTCTGACAGAGTTCAGGAAAATTAGGCCCAGTCTGTCTTTGATGGAGTGATTGTGTTTGTCTTGTTTGTATGGCTCAAAAGCAGAATGCATTCACAAAAATTGTTGTTAGAGTGGCTTTCATCTTCCTATCTTCTCTCAGAGCTTACTCAGAGGGAAGCCAGCATGAAGAATATGAGGTGTGTGGGTGCATGTGGTTTTCTCCCTAACAGTATTAAGACCTAAGGTGGGTTTGCTCCTTACTTCTTGTAGGAAAATAGTTCACCTCTAGGGATGAAGGGTTCTGCTTCTTACACAGTGCAGGGAGTCTGGTGGTGGTATTCATAGCGAGGGTATAGAGAGTGAGTCCACGTGGAAGATGCAGTCTTTATTTCTTGACTCTCAAAGGTTGGTCTGGAGTCCCCTGTAGGATTTCCAGTCTAAGTCTAGGCCACCCCATGCTTGAAGATGGATTCAATTCTTTGCCAAATGAGGATCCTGGAATCTGACACCTTAACGAAGAACAGATGTAGCTGTGGTGGAGATAGGTGCCCCTTGCTCAGAGCTGTCAGCCAGCCTCTCTGAGAAAGTCCCCTTAGATAAGATACTCTTCCAAAGTCCAAACCAAAACTCTCTGAAGCAAAGTTGGCCAGAGCATGGGGACTCCTTGTGTCGCCTGCGGCCCCTGGTTGAAGTGCCCATCACATGCAGTGCTTTCTGTCTTCTTTAGCAGGCAGTGTGAATGGTTTGGACTACTCCCCAGCCTTGGGCCATGCGGCTGTGGGAGCTTTTTGACCACAGCTCTCTTTGGAGTTGGGCTTTGTAATGTGCTTCCGTTCCCTGGGGTGGTGTTCTCTGGGCAGGAAGATGGGAAGTAGGACTTGAGGATTGTTTTGCTTTTCACTTGTCTAATGAATAATGCCTCAAAACTATCCCGAAGAATGATGATAGGTTATGTACTCATAAAAGCCTTTGATTAAAAAAAAAGAACACACACAAAACTCACACTTAAAAAAAAAATGCTTTTATCCCTTGTCTTTATTCAGATGTTAAAAAAAAAAGTCCAACTTTAGCTTCATCAGATTAAGAACTTTAGTGCCTGATTTATGCTGGACATATTTTATAGCTTAGTGGTTTTTACCCTTTCCAGTTGGTGTAATGGGGAGAAAATTACATTTCCCAGGATTTTTTTTTTTTAATCAAGCCAGACTTTCCAGAGCAAAGACTAAGGCCCTGTCATAAATGCAGCTAGATTCAAGACTAATTTGAATAAAAGCTCACTATTTAATTAGAGGGACAGTGTCTCAGCCCATATGGAGTGTATTTTTTAAGAATATTGTGTACAACATACTATATATAGCCTTAACTTTTTAAAGATTTATTTATTTATTTGAGAGAGAAAGAGAATCCTAAGCAGACTCCCTGTTGAGTGCAGAGCCGGAATGGGGCTCAATCCCCCTCTGAGATCATGATCTGAGCAGAAACCGAGTCGAAGGTTTAACTGATTGAGCCACCCAGACGCCCCCCCATTTTTAAAAAGATTTATTTATTTATTTTAGAGAGAGAGAGCGCAAGAAAGAGCCGGGGGGAGGGACAGAGGGAGAGGGAGAGAATCTCCCTGCTGAGCGTGAAGCCCTATGGGGGGGCTCGATCCCACACTGCTGAGATCATGACCTGAGCCGAAACCAAGAGCCAGACACTTACCCACTGAATCACCCAGGTGCCCCTAGCCTTAACTTTTAATATTATGGAGATATGTAGGTGCAAGGGGCAATGTAGGGGGAAAATAGCCAGTAGGAGAAAAGGCGTTCTTACTCTTCTGGCGGACAAGACCCCACTGGGGGAGCCTGTTTCAGTTTTTCCTGAGTGAGTGAGTGGCCTGCTCTGCAACCTCTTATTCCATGGAGAGAAATGGAGGAGTTCTGCTGCCCCAACTTGGAAACGTACTTTGTAACCGTGGGATACAAGTAGTTACATGGTATGAAGAGGTGGAGAGGTGTTCCCTACTGCTAAGTAATCAGAAGGGACTTCTGCAAGCGATGCAAAGTCATGCAGCTTCTGGTGGCTTCTCGTTCAATGCACTGGGTGGTTACAGGTAATTTTTAGCAGCTCCTGTCCCGGAGCATGTTTGTGTGTGCCGTTTAGCCTTGAGGATTTGGATTCTAAGCCTGCTCCTGAACTGTCTACTTAGATGAGTGCCTTGAACTCTGCAGACTCTGAGCCGCCCACGGTACACTACTATCACAGGAAGGTGGAGGAGAGAGGAGGTGATATGCTGGGCAAAAGGAGGGACAGTGAGGAAACAGTTCCTATTTCAGTTCTGTTGTGACTGTATTCGATGTGTTTTTTACCTGTTGGGTTTTTTGTCAAGTAAAATTCTCTCTCCATCTCTTTTCCTGTGAGATCCAGAACTGGATACACTTTGCTGGGTATCCTTCTGGCTCATTAAAAAAAAAAAAAAAAAAAATTACTTTGAAATAATTTCAAATTTACATAAATGTTGCCAGAACAGTATAAAGAACTTCTCTACCCACCTCCCGCAGATTCCCCAGTTGTTAACATTTTATTGCTTTTGCACTTGCTGGTGTTCGTGGGCGTGCTCTAAATCTCTCTCTCTCTGCCTCTATTATATCGACTGTTTCTCTGAACCTTTTGAAAGCAGACTGTTGATAGGTGGTCATCTCTCCTCTAAACACTCCAGTGAGCCATCGTCCCCAGCAAGGACGTGCTTCTACATACCAGTGCGCAACTCCCCAAGTCAGGGCATGAACAGTGACACGGTGCCACCGTCCAGTGCATGGACCCCCCTCACATTTTGCCAACTGTCCCAAGAATGGCTCTTTTTCTTTCTGATCCACGATCCTGCCCAGCAACACGTGTTGCGTTAGCTGTCATGTGTCTGCGGACTCCCTGAATGTGTAACAGGTCCTCGGCCTCTCCTTGGCATTTAGATCTTGGACAGGTTTAAAGGGTAGGCTTTATATTCCATAGGATGACCCTCAACCTGGATCTGCCTGTTGTTTTCTCACGACTAGACTCGGTCCTGAGCTTTTAGCAAGACGAGGCACGGAAATGATGGAATGTGCATCACATCAGGGGTACTTGATGCCAATCACCCCCATCCCTGGAGATGTTAAGCTTTATCACTGGTTGTGTTGCCGTCGTCTAGGTCTCTCCACTTTAAAGTCACCATTTTTTCCCTTTGCAGTTGATTAGTCTTTAGTGGGAGGTGTTCTAAGATTTTGCTGAGAATCCTGTTCCTGAAAACACCTCCCTCCGCTAGACCTCAGCACCCATTCACAACTCCCACCTGGCTCAGTGGGATTTTCGTATCTATCATCCTTCTGTATTTCTTAGTTGGTATTCCATGGTAAGGAAGAGTTTTCCTTTTCCTTTTTTTGCTTAGCAGTTTATTCAGTTTTTTCAATGGATTATAATCCCTTATTATTATTTAAGAACATTTTTATGCCTCATTGTCCCTGATTTGGTCAGTGACACCCCCCCCCCTTGAGCTGGTTCCTCTGTCCTTTTGACCCATTCCCATCATGGAGTCATTCTTAATGGTTATTCAGTGTAAGAGGCTCCCAAGGGACAGAAGCTAAGCCATCTCTGGAGCTCGGGATTGGGTTCCTCGGGGAGCCGCTTCCATCTCTGCATCCCATAAGCTACAGCTGCCCACTGCCTTTCTGTTCCCTCCGCAGCGCCACCAGCCTCAGCAGCAGTTTTGCCTGGAAGGGAGCTTGTCAGCAGGCTGCTGAGTTTGGGCTCTGCATTTCAGGGCTCCCATGGTGTAGAAGCTTCCAGGGCCGGCCATCTCCCTCTTCCAGGTGCCAGTACAGTCGTCTTCTTAAAAAAATCATAGAGACCTTAACATGACCTCCAGGTAGGATAAGTTACTGACGTTTCTGCCAGCTCGACTTTTCAGCTTTTGACAAGAGCTTTGGCTACTTGAGAGCATTTCAATCTCTAATCTCCAAAACCATTCCGTTCCACCACAGTGTACTTGTCCTACTTGGTCCTAAGGATTCTGAAAACCAGACTACCTGGGCATATGTTTTCCTTAAATTCTCCCGGGCTCCTAATGTCTCCCCTGTAATTCAGAAGCCTTTAAATTGAGCTGATGGTCAGAGCTTGTTTGAGAATGATAAATAAATGTTTCATGGAAGAATTCTTTCTCTCAGCTCCTGGGATTTTGTACCTCAGTAGAAAAATTTTCTACGGTAGTAGAAAAACCGTATGACATTCATTTCTCAACTTAGGAGTTTGTCTTTTTCTCTACTCTTGGCACATGTAGTTCATAAGAAAAATGTCTCACTGCTTATTTGTGGAAATGCATATTTGTGTCACTGATTACTTGAGCGAATTATTAAATCCTCCCATAAAATCCTGTGCATGTCACTCACTTTCAGAGAGGACTACAAGTTCACTGTTAAAAGCGAGGTAAACAAACTGGACCCAGTAGTGGGAAGTCCTCGGGTGCCAGGAACAGGCTTGCAGTAGTAACTATCAGGACCTGAATTGACTATGAAGCCCCACCAACTGTGTGAGTTTTAATAGTATGAGAACGCCACGGTAGAGTCCTGTTCACCTCCGTTCACCTACTCCATATCGTGCCTTCCCTACCTTGGCCATGCCCTGGACTTCACTCACCTCTCCAGTGTGTATTAGTGATGGAAATGGAAAACAGGCAAGGAGTGTGCATTGACATAGATCCATTGCCATTACTCCAGAAACAATTTAAATAAAGTATCCTAATGGGTCACTAGAGACATAAAAGGTCATTAGCATTTCTTCCCTCCAATTCTTCCTTTTTGTAATAGTCTTTTTTTTTTTTTAAAGATTTTGTTTATTTATTTGAGAGAGAGCACATGAGAGGGGGGAGGGTCGGGAGGGTCAGAGGGAGAAGCAGACTCCCTGCCGAGCAGGGAGCTCGATGCGGGACTCGATCCAGGGACTCCAGGATCATGACCTGAGCCGAAGGCAGTCGCTTAACCAACTGAGCCACCCAGGCGCCCTTTTTTGTAATAGTCTTAACCTCAAATGCAAAGGATAATACAAGCTGATAAGAGGAGCATGAAAAATTTCTCTGAAAATTTATTTTTGTTTTTTTTTTAAAGATTTATTTATTATTTTAGAGTGTGCATGTGAGGGTGGGGGGAGGGGCAGGGGAGAGGGAGAATCTCAGGCAGACCCTGTGCTGAGCATGGAGCCCAACATGGGGCTTGATCCCACAATCCTGAGATCATGATCTGAGCCAAAATCAAGAGTTGGATGCTCAACTGATTGAGCCACCCAGGCCCCCCCACCCCCCGAAACCTTTTCTTTTAGAAAGGGACTCTAGAGATCTTGGGCAGAATAACAACTCTCTTTAAAAATGTGCACCAGCTAGTGGTACTAATGTGTTTTTTTCCCCCAGGCTTTATTTATTCCTCATGATTTTGAGAGAGTTTTTGACAGAGTTTTCATAGAGACTCTGTCAGTCTGCTTTAAATTGGGTTCCTGGGGTATGGAGCCCACCTGAGGATTCTTTCCCCCTCCCTCTGCTTGAGCTCTCTCAAATAAATAAATAAATCTTAAAAAAAAATAATAAATTGGGGTCCTGCAATCACCAAATTGTTTTTGGCTCCAAATTGGGAAAAATGTGGTAGTGGGTGCAGGGGAGGAAAAATTTCTCTTCTGTCCTTCTGGAGTCTCCAGCCGGGCCTAAGAATTAAACTGATGTAAGCGGGTACACAAGAGAAAAGCATACACATTTTATTACGTTTTACATGTACATGGAGTCGCCACGAGAGATGAAGACCCACAGAAGCAGAGCTGAACATTTATATACTGAATTGGACAAAGAGAAGTAAGTTATGAAAATGTGACAAGATAGAGGGGCTAGGGCAGTTCCTGATGGAAAAGCGACTAGGAAGATAAGGGTTAGTGTAACAAGGCTTATTTGTACTGATTTTTCTTGGCCTCGACTCCAGGTCTCTGGTGGTAAGAATGTTGCTTTACTTCTGGTATAGGGAGTTCATCATTCAGATGGGGGTTTTATCTCCTGCTTTCAGGAAGAAAAAGGGGAGGAGGTCAGAATGCCCTTCTTATGGTGCTGTGTGTCAAGTCCCTTGAGCTCAAAATACCCTTTCGGATGACACATTCTGCGGCTCTTCACTGGCCCTATTTACCACCAGGTATTGAGCTGGCCTCCTGAGACCTAGGTCTAGCTCCTGCACTGTCCTGTGTTCCATCTCTTATCTGCTTCGATAAATGGAGAAACATGGGCTCTGTTTTGTTTTGTTTCTCAGGCTGCTGGTTCCTCATCTGTAAATGGGGATAATAATAGTCCTTGTCTGATAGAATTGTGAGCATTAAATGAGATGAGGCAAATAAAGAGATGTACTTAGAAAGAGCTTAGTAAATGTAACTGTGGGGAGGAAAATAACTTTTTCCTTTGCCCTTCTAGGTTCTTGGCCAAGACACTCCTGTGATAAAAAGACACATTAACGGGAGAAAAACAAACAAGTTTAATAATGTGTATACCTCCTATATGCGTGTTTTTCCTCCAGGAAGAACTCTCCAAAAGGGTCCATGCCACCACCTTAAACATCATCTCCAGCTAGAGACAAAGTTGTTGGGGATGGGGAGTCAGTTATGGGAGGTTACCAGGAGGAGCACTGTGAACAAAGGTAAATGTTATGCATTAAGATAAGGGTTTCTAGAGATTTAGACTCATCTTTCCCTTCCTGGTACAGAGAGGGAGACACCCTTGCAAATGGAGATTTCCCTTGTACCTCTGTAAGTGTCAGTGTTTCTTATAAAAGGGTAACTTGTGCTCAGTTTGTAGAGCTTCACCTGTGTCTGCTGTTATTTAAAAATAACTAGCTTAAAATAGCATGCCAAAGAGGCTTATTTTGGGGTGGTATATTTTGCTCCTCTTTGTGATGGAAAACAAATAAACAAAATGGGTTGCTACTGTAGATGCTTTTCTCCTCCCCCTTCTAGTTGGAAACCTTTGTTTAGAACTAAGTAACCCTAATCAAGATGATCTGTATTTAAGAAGCATCCAGAAAAATAAATAAATAAGAGCCTTGGCTTGCACTTAAGACAATTTGAGTTGCATTTTCCTGCAGCTAGTGTTGGCAGGGTTATTGTGCTCCAGCTGAGAAGCCCTGCTGGTCCCTTCTGGCAGCCCCAGATGCAGATGCTGTTATATTAATTACAAAAGAAAACCTGATTAACTCGGAAGGCCTTAAATTGTCAGCGAGGCAGCTGCTCACGCTCTGAAGCAGGTCTTCTTTCTCCCTCCTACTGTCAGGCCACAGTTTGGAATCTCTTCTTTAGAGAGCTGCTGAGACTGCACTCTCTAGGTCCTTGGAGCCCCTGGCTAGTTCAGTCAGCTTTTTGATCTGCTGTTATAGTAGGCCAGGGAGAGCTTGCATGATTAAATTCACAGATAATTTAACATAAAAACAACCAGCCCAACCACTCATCCGCCTCAACTGTTCGTCTTGCACCAGTTAAAACCTGATGGCGTCCTGGAATTTTAGAACTGGAAAGATGTTAACGATGATGTCATGCACTTCCCTGAGTTCACAGATGAGAAATCCAAGGCTGAGGAAACTCAAGTGAATTGCCAAAGTCACAGAGCTAGTGAGCAGTGGAGCCTGGGATTCACAATCTGCCCTCCTCCCTCTGCTTTTCCTCTTGCTTGCTGCACTCTTCCCTCCCTGGACCCTTTGCACTGGAGAGGTGGGGAGGGAACGGATCTAGTGTTGACTTTGTTTCTGTCCCGTCCGTGCCCTTGTTCAAATCTGGCAGGCCCACGTCGGAGATCAGTGGAAAAGCTCAAGATTAGTGGCAGAAGTGAAGGACTTGAATAGTGACATATTGAAAAACAGATGGCGACACTCATATTGAAGATTTTATGCAGTCCACTAGTTGCCCGGAGAATCCCGGCAGGACAGTGCGTGGAAACAAAACACAGCCCCCTCTCCCATTGCACTGGTCTATGGTGGTTTGTGCCTAGCTGGTTTATTTGTAGTGGCTGTTTTTGTCACTACAGAGATGGAGGGGAGGGTGATCGTTTGGGTCAGATGATTAATGGGGTGTGTCTGTTGTGGTTTTGGCAGAGGCGGCATGTTTTACTGGCTCTCCTATAGTTGACACTTTGTCTCAGAGGTTTTGTGATCTCGCCCCCTGGTCCTGAAAAATGATGAGTTGGTTTTAGTTCTCTGTTACCCACTTTCCACGCTCATTTAGGTTTCTTTTTTTATCATGTGTCAACTTTTGTGGTAGGAGTTATGGAGGCCGTCAGCATGGGCTTACACCTGGAGCCTATCTGAGCATCTGAGCAGCACGGGGAAAAGAGGAAGGGATGGAAAGTATGGCTGAGAGTGATTCCAACTGGTGAATCTATCCTTCTCACAGCTCAGGCTGACACCATTGTAGTTCATTTCTGCGCGGTGAAGGGGGAGGTCCTCTTCTGTTGTCCACATCCACCCTCTGCGTTGAGATGAAGGTTTTTAGGAATGACGGTTGCCCCTGGACTTTCCTGAGTACTGGTGGAGCGACTTACAGCTTTCGGTAGATAATTCTCCACAGTAAATGGATTCTTACACAGAGCAAACAAGCGCATAACTTGAGTCCTTGCTAATTGTCAGTCACTGGGTTAGGTGTTGAGGATACAGAGAGAAATCTGATGGTCCTTCTTGCTTTCGATCATTATAAACAGATAACCAGAATAGACTGTGGTAAGTGTTGTTGAGTTGGGAACGAGATACAAAGGGACTCGGGACTAGCCCGATGCTACTTGCTCAGTGCACATACAAGCAATTGGCTACGTCCCCTTCCTTTTATTTATTTTAAAGATTTTATTTTGAAGTAATCTCTACACTCAATGTGGGGTTTGAACTCACAACCCCAAGATCAAGAGCTGCCTGCTGTACCGACTGAGCCAGCCAGGCACCCCTGTCCCCTTGCTTTTAGATCGTGGGTCAAAGATTGGACCAGTGGTCTGGTGTGTTACGCTTGGGCTTGGTAAACCTTGCACACAGTTAGGCACTCTGTTACCACTCCTTGCTTTTTCAGAGGAACCCATCTCTTTCCCAGGAGAGTCGATTTCCTTGTCTTGGTGTCCTGATGTACACACGCAGGCCAGGTGTTGGGCTTACAGACAAACACGGAAGGAAGGGCTTAATGATATGCACGGAGGGGTTTGGGCGAAAGCAAAACCTTCTTGAAACCTTTTGGTGGTGCCGTTTGTGGAAGGGAAGGGGGTTTGAGGATTTGTAACAGGATAGATAGAAGCTGAAGCAGAAGAGCCTCTTTTTTTTTTTTTTTTTAAGATTTTATTTATTTATTTGAGACAGAGAGAATGAGAGACAGAGAGCATGAGAGGGAGGAGGGCCAGAGGGAGAAGCAGACTCCCTGCCGAGCAGGGAGCCCGATGCGGGACTGGATCCCGGGACTCCAGGATCATGACCTGAGCCGAAGGCAGCCACTTAACCAACTGAGCCACCCAGGCGCCCGCAGAAGAGCCTCTTAAATCAGACCTCCCTTACACGGACGAAATAAACAGCTTACGAATGGCTTAACAGCTCACACACGGTGAAGTAACTAAATCTAAAGTGAATACTTTTCAGGGGCGCCTGGGTGGCTCAGTTGTTAAGCGTCTGCCTTTGGCTCAGGTCATGATCAGGGTTCTGGGATGGAGCCCCGCATCGGGCTCCCTGCTCGGCGGGAAGCCTGCTTCTCCCTCTCCCACTCCCCCTGCTTGTGTTCCCTCTCTCTCTGTGTCTCTGTCTGTCAAATAAATAAATAAAATCTTTAAAAAAAAATAAAGTGAATACTTTTCAGCTGGTGCCACACAAAATTTCAATAAAGATGTATTTGGCCCAGAGATCAGCCTTCTTCTAGCCTAAAAACCCGGGTCTGTGCCTTTCTGAACAAACTCAGGGGTTGCCTGAATCATAGACAGGAGCAGGCAGGTCGGGAATGATTGCGTTCAGAATCTGAGAGGTTCAGGTCAATGAATTTCTGGTTCCTTTTCCCAGGCAGAGGTTTCTCCCCCTTTAAGAAGCTTTTTGTTCTCTCTTGAATGATACTTGATGTATTTGTGGAAGCTTGCCATTTACATGAGCATGGTTGTCCTGAGTGGATGTTTCTGAGATAGATCACATTCCTCCTAGATTTACCCGGATTTTCTCCTAACAGGCAGTTCTTCCCTTTGTCTTACTCAATGCCTTGTCCTCCGTAAACTGAAGGAATGTGACTTGATCAGGAGTTACTGATCTTCACCGAGCACCCGAAGTTATATGAGAATGGACGGGGCAGCTGGGATGCTGTCACCAGCTATCAGAGGGACGAACTGGAAAAGATTCTAGAACTAAGGCAAACTTGAATAACATTTTATTTTGATGTATGCATATGTAAAGATTAGCTCTCCCTCACACACACAGAAAAGATTAGTTCACACATTTAGTTATAAAATATGTCACAAATGAGGAAAGTAACAAGCTAAAACTGCAGATGGTAGAGTCATTTAAAAGGGCCTTCTATGTGCAAGTATTAGGTCTTCTGTCATGAAGGTTTTCATTTTGACATCTTCGGGTACAGTTTCTCCTTGGATTCATGTCCTAGTTTGTGTAGTCTTCTCTGGCTCTGCCAATTTAAGGATCTCGAGATTGTGGTGGAGTCCTGGTGCACTCCTTGGGCTGGCCCTGCACTGCATGCAAAAGGAGTGCGGAAGGATCAGGTCCCTGCCACCTTTCTAGGTAGAGACACCTGCTCTGGGGACAAGCCAGGAAGGGGACTCCTGTTCGATCTTTGAAGAGCCTTTTCCGGCTGAGATGTTTTCCTGGTGTCTCGTCCAACCAAGAGCTTCCTAGAAATTGCTTCCCTAGGGCCCTGCCATCCTGACTGGGTCTCTGGGAAAGTCTCTGTCTACCCCTCCTCACTGTCTCTCTATACTCCTTTCTCCTCCACCCTCCCCTTCCCCAACCAGGCCAGCTGAGCTGCATTGCCTTCCCACCTAAGGAAGAGAAGTACCTGCAGCAGGTTGTGGACTGCCTTCCCTGCATCTTGATCCTTGGCCAGGATTGTAATGTCAAGTGCCAGCTGCTGAACCTGCTGTTGGGGGTGCAGGTGCTTCCCACCGCCAGGCTGGGCAATGAGGAGAACTGTAAGCTTCGGCGCCTCCGCTTCACCTATGGGACTCAGACTCGGCTCAGCCTGGCGCTCCCCGGCCAGTACGAACTAGTGCACACGCTGGTTGCTCACCAGGGCAACTGGGAGACCATCCCTGAGGAGGACCTGGAGGTCCAAGAGGACGGTGAGGACGCTGCCCCTGTTTTAGCCGAACTGGAGGTGACGATGCACCACGCTCTCTTACAGGTACCAGTCTCATATTTATACAACAATTGCATACATATATACCAGCTTTTCCTGTATTTGAGCTTTCTCACAGAGCGATTTGGCAACATATAGTCTTGGCTCTGAGCATCAGCTGATAGAGCACATAACCTAGGAAGTTGAAAAACACACAAGGCCCTAGCAGCGCCTATCCCGGAGTCTGCTACCACGTGGCAGGACCCAGAGCAATTCGCTTATCTCCTTGCCCCCTCATCTCCCTTTCTACAATAGAAGGAATGTGCTGCTTGCATCTCGACAGGCTTTTACAGAGTAATTATGATCAGGGCCAGAAATCCTTTTTCATTTCTCAACAGGAAGGCATGGCTAGAATTGTCTCCAGCCATCCCTTTCTAAAAGGAATGATAAGATGATGGATCATTAATGCCCTTACTCGAGTTGAGATTGAGTAAAGAATTTTGTGAGTTTTTCCTTAGACCTAGCCATTATTTACTAAGTGGGACAGATCATGTCTCCTACTTTCTAAAGAACTGGAGAACCGGAGGACAGGTCTGGCTCAGTGTAAAGAGATATGGGGATCCCGTCATCCTGAAGGATATCTTCTTGGCTTCTCTCTTGAAGTAAACTCCTAAGGGAGAGCACAGCTCTTGCGGTGACTTCCAAGAGATCATACCGAATATCTGGTATTCATTTCTCCACTTAGGAAGGACTCAACTCTGGTGCTAGGCTTCCTGTCCTGCTCTATAAGCTGGGACTGGGCTATGTGATTAGACCCAGTGGGGATCAGCAAAGAATGTGACTGTGTCAGGGGTCAAGAGTGGGTAAGATGAAAAGAATGCAGACCTGCTCAGAACAGAGAGTCCCATCACCTTGATTAGCTGTGCTAGGAAGGAAGGGCTAGTTTAGCAGGACTAGGAAGTTTTGTTTCTTCTTATAACCTCTGCACCTACCCCTGTTCTAAAAGGCCTGATCTCCCAGTCAATGAGTGAGTCCTTTGGTTGTGGCCATGGCCTCTGACACTCTAGAAGTAGAAACGGTCATCTCATTTCCTTCCAGAGACTAGATTTATCTTGATAAATGCTAGAGGGGCTATGTACACAAGCCAGCATTTTCTCCGAGCAGAGTTTCATCGGTGGCTTTCCTCTGTTTTTAGACTAAGAGCTCACACTCCTTAGGTCCAGGATGCTGAGAGGGTTCTTGCATAACTCTGACAGCAGCTCTGACAGTAACCCTTGTTTATTAACTGAGGCTGCTTGGTTGACCCGTGAACTTCTTCACAGTTCATAAGTATTTGAGCCACACACAATCTTTCTGTGATATACTGGCCCGATCTGGTTCCTTCAGGTGCCAGGGGTTCAGTGGCTTTCAGACTTTTCTAGAATTTCATTCACTGGGGTTATCTGGCTGGCTTAATTGGTAGAGCATGCTACTCTTGATTATGGGGTTGTGACTTTGAGCCCCACATTGGGTGTAGAGATTACTTAAAAATATTTATATATATGGGGGCACCTGGGTGGCTCAGTCATTAAGTGTCTGCCTTCGGCTCAGGTCCTGGGATTGAGCCCCACATCGGGCTCCCTGCTCACCGGGGAGTCTGCTTCTCCCTCTCCCACTCCCCCTGCTTGTGTTCCCTCTCTTGCTGTCTCTCACTCTCTCTGTCAAATAAATAAATAAAATCTTAAAAAAAAAAAGAACGTCCTGCCCTTTCTTTTTTTTTTTTTAAATATTTTATTTATTTATTTGACACAGAGAGAGAGCACAAGCAGGCAGAGGGAGAGGGAGAAGCAGGCTTCCCGCGGAGCTGGAAGCCCGACGTGGGGCTTGATCCCAGGACCCCAGGACCATGACCTGAGCCGAAAGCAGCCGCTTAACCGACTGAGCCACCCAGGCGCCCCATCCTGCCCTTTCTTTTAAATAAAACATGTGTATATACATATACATATATATATATATATACATATACACATATATATAAAGAATTTCACTGTAAGGAATAACATTTTGTATCAGGACCTAGTACATATATACACATATACATTTTTTTTAAAGATTTTATTTATTTATTTGAGAGAGAGAGAGAGAAAACACAAGCAGAGGGGAGGGGTACAGGGAGAAGCAGACTCCCCGCTGAGCAGAGAGCCTGACGCAGGACTCAATCCCAGGATCCTGGGATCATGACCTGAGCCAAAGACAGATGCCCAACCGACTGAGCCACCCAAGCGTCCCTACACACATAGAAATAACATTTCATGAAACAGTACTTTTACTTTTTGTAAAACACACTATTGTCTTCTCTTTTCTATTTGATTGCATTTTTTAAAACTGATGGTAGCAACCCACTAAATTGATGCTGTGAGCTGCTACACTCTGACCTGCAGCTTAAAAAACACTGTTAAATAGCTGGTCTGACTGCTATTGGTCGGGTGGTGATTCTTCCTGTTCTTGCCTTTTAAAAACAATCTTGGACTGTGAACAGAGCCATGTGCAGGAGAGGCTCGTGACTGGATTGATTTCTCTGGGTCCCTTTCATTTTATTGGCTTTAATTTTTAATGCTCATTTACTTCTGTTGCATGAATTGAGGCAGTTCGAGCAAGTGCCAGGCAGGAAAGTGAGAGCCGTCCCCCGGGTGCACCCTCACTGGGGAGAGCTCGTCTGGCTGCTCCCGACGTGGGCTGAGCACTCCACTGAGGTAACAGGTGAGGGGGCTACTTGGTTGGGAAGTTGAGGTACCAAATCAGCTTTCCCTCTGCACAGCTGAAATACGTACTTTCTTTCTTGAGGAATACTCTCTTGTCCTGAGGAATTCTCTAGCCTCTTGCGTTCTGTTTCATGTGGTTTGTGAGGCTTCCTTAGCCAGTGTTTCTCCGGATCTGCTTTATTCTCCAGTGGTTTTGATGTAGAAATAACAACGGACCCCAGCGGTTCTAGGTTTGGAACCCCTTGATGCCATTCCTCAGAGGTCCTTAGGAGCCCTTGTGGAGCTCAGGCCCTGCTCAGCCACCACAGTCAGGCTCCTGTCCTCATTGCGTTTGTGGCCTTGGTTTCGGGAGCTCACTGCTGGGGGTGCTTCCCAGCTACCTTGAAGATTTGTGTGCTGGTGAAAAAGATCTTTTTGTTTAGCTCCAGTTATATTTAGGACCAGTGAGTTAGTTCCAAACAGCCCTTCCATTTGATTTGCAAAGGGGCTGGTAAAGAAAGGAAAACTTGGCTCAAGGAAACCAAGACTGAATTAGGGGAAATGAGTTGTTCATTTTCAGCTGTCAGATTCTCAAAGCAGTTTCCCCTACCCTCTTATACAATGGTCATTCTTCTAATACAGTGCTTTAAAGTCCTCATAAATTAGCCAGTTTCAGTGTGTTCCAGAATAGGCTGACCCACATGGACCCACAGTGCTTGGTATTCCCAGCTTTTTAGCTCTGGGTCCCCTGAAATTCTCAGTTCATAATTCAACAGCAGAGGAACAACATCAAGTTGTTAGTTTCCGTAACCTCTGTTATTGTTAAAACAGTCATTTTCCCATTGGCAACACATTTCACCATGTCTGTCTCCACGCACATGCCTCCCCTTCTCTATCCTCCCCCTTTGTGTGGCACGCATACCACCACCTCCTCTCACTAGTCCCATGGAACACAGCCGTCTGCTTTGGAGTTGCCTCAGTCTGGGGTGTGTGTGTGTGTGTGTGTGTGTGTGTGTATTTTTCCTGTGAACACCTATGAGAAAAGGAGTAGCAAGGAGCCAAGAGGATTAAACTCTCGCAGTCCGAGGTGGGACTCCTGCAGCCTGGCTGGTGTCTCACTCATGGTGGCGCTGACAGAGCTTTCGGTTCTTCTGCCAGCCTGTTTATCTCCACCCTTTGGACAAACGTACGTGTCACCTGACGGCCAGACTGCCGCATGCGGACAGTCATTGGCTCAGGATGGTGTCTGATGGGGTATCTTTCGGGGAACTGAGGTAGACTATAATGTTTCTAGGAAAGATTTGATGACTTGCAAATAAACTTTATTTTTAACTCTAACCAGTTGGAGTAGTCGGTCTCAGGCAATAGCTAGCGATGGAAATAATCTATTTTTAATGTCATACAGACCTAGGTGTTTTTAATTTCTCAGCAGTTAATACTCTCACAACCCAAAATCATTAAAGGATTTTACTTAAAAATAACAAAAGTTTATGCAAAATTTTAGCCCCCAAATTTACTAAATACTGTTTGTTGCTAGAAAACTAGCTTCTCTCAATTTTTGTCTAGTTTTTGGCATAAATGCCAAAATGATGGTGTTTTATAAAACTAAATCTGTTGTGTGTTGTTCAGCTTTCCTTAGATACCATATCTTATCTTGAATGTCTCTAGATTGAAAGATAACAGTTGATTCGTAACAAAACGGAAAGAAGGCTGGGTGAAGGTCCTGGGGCAAAAAGATAACCGTTGGGGGAGATAGTATATGGAATTGGGTCAAAAATGGCCATTCTAAGGAAAAAGACCCAAAGTTGGGATAACATGTATAAGATGGAGAATGGCACTCTGGAGATAAAATTACAGTAAAGAAACCACGATTTTATGGGGCAAAGAGAAAGGGGAACTCAAGTGTTATGTTAAAAAAGGGTATCAGAAGTCCAGGCAAATGCGAAAATATAAATTCTTTCTAGGCAGCGAGCCTGTACCCTTCATATTTAACATCTCTCTTGCCTCTCCCCTAACACACTAACAGGTGTAGTGGAACGTAAGCATCCTGCATATCTGCATGTGTTGCTCTTGGCCAAGAAACCTGCAAATACCTACTGCAGGTTAATTTACCTATTGAGGATGTGGGTGGTTTAGAGGCAAGTTTTTTTTTTTAATCCCTATGCTCACTAAAATAAAAGTAAAAAGAACAGCTTGAATCTGAGGCTGTTTTCTCAGTTCACCACCAGGGATTCATTTGTGGCCTTCCAAGGATAGCTCTTGGGGAGAAAATCTGGCAAAGATTATAGTCTTAATCTTCCTCTTTTGTCTCTTTTCTAGAGTCCCATCTACCTCTTTTTTTTTTTTTTTTAAGATTTTATTTATTTGTCAGAGAGAGAGGGAGAGAGAGCACAAGCAGGAGAAGAGGGAAAAGCAAGCTTCCCACCGAGCAGGGAGCCCGATGTGGGGCTCGATCCCAGGACCCTGGAATCATGACCAAGCCGAAGACAGACACTCAACTGACTGAGCCACCCAGCCCCCTTTCTTACACCCAGAGGCTTCCCTGTTTTCACTGTGTCAAAGATCTGTGTGTGTTTCACCTGGAGTCGAGGATGGTGGGGATAGGCAATTCAGAGACTCAGGGGTTGAAAGTACTGTCACCAGGCAGAAACTCTGTTATTGGGGCTTTTAAAAATGTTCTCTTTTTGACTTCTTTCATGGTATCTCAACCAGTCCTGCAAGTTTGTTCATGGCAGAGCCTTTCCTTCATAGGATATACTTTTTAACCTGGAACACTAGAATTGTCAGGATCCCTAAAGTTATCTTGTCCATGCTTTATTCATCTTTCAGAACTTGCCCAACATCAGCCCAGACAGTTCCTGACACACCGTGGATGTTCAGTAACTGTTAAAGTGTGCTCTTTGTAGTCAGGCGGACCTGGATTTACATCCTGGCTTTGTCAGTTCACTGACCATGTGACTGGGCTGGTTCCCTCTTGTGCAAGATGGGGGTAGCGATCCATATCTTCTAGGACTGGTGTGAGGCCTCAATGAGAGGGTGTGTGTGAGGACTTAGCACAGTGTCTGGCACAGAGTGAGCCAGTTCCCTCCTCCCTTTGAATGTATTAATCAGCGTCCTTGAGAATTTCCCCCTCTCTCAGTCACCAATCCCTTCCCTGACAACCATGGTGGAACGCCTTCCTTTTGTCAAACGTGTAAGTCCTTCTAGTTCCAACTTACTTATCGTCATTATTCTGCTCCAGTTAGACACAAAGTTCTTCATCATTCATTTTCGAGGTTCTTTTGTAATGGAAGAAGAGAAAGATGTTATTAAAAGCTAAATAAGACAAAAGTTAAAGTTATAAAGTTAAAAGGTAAAGTTTTCCCTTCTGCCTTCTCTCTTCTCCATTCTACTACTTCGTCTCTCTGCTTTGATGAACGTAGTAAGTGGACAAGAGAATAAAGCTTCAGATTCCTGCTTTTGTCTGGATCTCTGGGTACTGGATGTTGGAATAGCTGCAAGGTAGATTGCATAGAGGCTATTCAGTATGTATTCAGCCAGATATTTTCTACAATGTAAGAAGAACAGAGGTATTTTCCTTAATATGTAATTAACGTTTAAGAGTGATCCTTCTGGGAATCATGTAAAAATGAAGAAGAATCAACCTGTGTAAAAACAAACAGGAAAAACCTCTGGACAGCCCCATGAGAATGGCATGGGAGGAGAATGGACGGTAAAGGTAGGTAGATATGGGGACAGGGATTGAGGTCGAGACCGGATTTGTTGCTGAGCTTGGGCAGAGCTATGTTATGTAGTTGTGTACTTCTTTTTGGTGTGATGTGAACCTGAGGCTTCAGAACTGTAGAGAAAGTGAAGACCTTTGTGACCTACCTGAGAGCATGGCTGTCTTCTGCTTGAACCACCAGTTAATATACTCATTCTTGGCCAGAACTGAGTTTCAGGGATGGGCCATGAGCTATAAGAGCCAGTGTTCTTAGGAAATGGTCAGGCATCTTCAGTGATTGAGCCATTTCTTGGCATTTAACACAATATCATTTTACACCAAAGTCAAAACCCAAGAGGTCAGTTCTGGTGTTTGCAGAGTAACACTCTCCTTTCTGTTCATTCTCTTGATCTTGCCGAGAAAATTGATGGTTAGCACACCAACTTCTGTCGATTCTGTAGATTTGTGCAGAATGCATTCTACAAGAGAAACCTCTTTAGGGATTCACTGTGACTCCCAGTGGGAATTTTGGGGGTACTCTCATTATTCCCTGAGATTCTTTTTCCCTGATTGAGTTAGGAGCAAAATACTTACTCACTGCTTTATTCTTGGAGTAGAGGCAAACAGAAATCAGAGCTAAATGTATGGGATATGGGTTGAAAGATAGGAAATTTTACATATGATTATTGAAAATGGTTTTGAGCAGGTAGTAAAGGCCTCATTTATTCATCCGTTCATTCCACATGTATTTGTTGGATGCTCACAAAGTGCCAAGCGCCATTCTAGGTCCTAGGAAGGCAGATAGCCTTCCACGAGATCGTCCGAGGTCAGACTTCCCTCTCAGGGGACCAGAATAGGGCCCACAGTGGGTCTGGCTCCTCCTCTCTATATTACTGATGACTTTTTTCACTCCCTGTCTCTGGGAGACAGTGCTGGCTTCCCTTTTTGTTTATAACTGTCAGAGATGAGTCATCCCTTCACTGTAAGTGTCACAGAATCACACAGCACATTCCAGCCTGGTTTGTACCACTGCCGGGATGTCAGGCAGGCAGCTCTTTCTGCCTGTCTCCTGCACGCATGGTCTTCGGCGCGGGGAGACCACCTGCACACGCTAACTAACTGGGGAATGGAGGAGAGAGAGCGTTGTACTTGTTGTCTATCCATTTTCGTTTAGTACAAGATATATTTAGGAGTGGACAACTTCTTTCTATTTGCCAGTATATCAGGTGGTATCTACCATTAGAAAACCCTAAAGCCTTTAAAAAATGAATCTGCACCTACGAGCAAATGAAGTCAGCAGTCTCCTAGGAAGGATATTCGTTCTGCAAGTGGACCCCGCAGCTTTTGGTTTTCTTGCACACACAAAATGGTTCTTTGAGGAAACCCTGTGAATTTATTTTAGAATTTTAAGAAAATCCATCATAAATAAGCAAACAAAATTATTCCTGACGATTTTCAAAGAACTCTTACTTTGGTTTGCATATTTAGGCTTTTTTCTCATGATATTCCTGTAATAAGTTTGGTTGGTTTATATCTTTCAAAATGTATATATTTAAGAGAGGTTTGCAACTTTAAAATAAATATTTTTAAAAACATGTTCACCTGTAATTCTCTATCTTACTATAACTTTTCATTTCTTGGGATTCTCTCCTAGTCTTTATTAAATTATTATATGTATTATAATGTTGGTATTTAGGCATTTGTGTGTTCTACTCTAAGCCATAAAAGTTCTTACCTACTTTCTGAATATGCCTCACGAAGTGATTCATACTCCAGCAGTGTGACTCAGGGTAGTGAAGGGGGTTTGTCTTGAACAGTGGGGTGAGTGTTGACTAGTCTACCGATCAGAAAACATTTCATGCAATTCATGGCACAGATGAAATAGCAGATCTCTTCTTGGCCTAGGCTTGGATGGAAAGAAGCTGGATTTTCAGTGTTTGCTCAAATTAGAAATGGTGAGATGCTAAAAGCACTTTTAGCTTTAGAGAGTTCAGAGTGGCCAAATAACAGTTATGTGATCTACCTGAGAATTAAACTTACTAATTCTTTATTAGGGAAGATGAGATCTTTGTAAAGCTTTTCTGGGGATGGGAGATCTCTCTCTCTCTCTCTCTCTCTCTCTCTCACACACACACACACACACACACACAGTACAAGAAACAATAGGCTGGCATTTCCCAGCCCTTTCTTATCTAGGCAAGGAGATCAAAAAGGAAAAGGTCCCAGGTTTTTATTTAAAATTTTTTTTCATCAAAAATAACTGCTACTCAATAGGGTAAGGAATGAAAACAATGTGAGCCTGAAAGAAAACAAACAATTGCATATTTTTTACATTTCAAATAAAGTACATTTGTAACATCTGATAAATGTTAAGGACACAAACTTGAACAGGTTTGTGTTGAATTCTTTTACAACTCTGTAAAATGTGCTAGAATTCTCTGCAGGATTGATTTTGAGTTTGCGGGTCCCTGAAGACATCCCCTTGGTGTGCTTATGATGGTGATACAGGTATGAGTCTCCTTGTCCACCCTTAGGTCTGGGATGCCAGGCAGAGTAGACAATTTCAAAGATAGACAAGAGCAGCCTGTGCCGTGGATGGAAACATCTGTTCTCTAAGTGCCTCAGGATCCTCAGGAAAGAAGTAGAACACAAAGCAAAAACTATTGGCTAGAAAAGGACCTGTAGAGGTTTGTTTCTAAACCAAAGATCATTCTTGAAACTCACTTTAAGATCTTGGGTGTATGGGGGCGCCTGGGTGGCTCAGTCGTTAAGCGTCTGCCTTCGGCTCAGGTCATGATCCCAGGATTCTGGGATTGAGCCCCGCATCGGGCTCCCTACTCCATGGGAAGCCTGCTTCTCCCTCTCCCACTCCCCCTGCTTGTGTTCCGTCTCTCACTGTGTGTCTCTCTGTCAAATAAATAAAATCTTAAAAAAAAAAATATCTTGGGTGTATGAGTTATGATTGGGTTCAATCATATGTAACAGATGATCAGAAAAATGCGCTTGCTTAAACAAGATAGAAGTTAATTTTTTTTCCCTCAAATGAAAGAAGTCTGAAGCCAGACTGGTGTGCCCGCTCTGCCGTCACCAGGGACCCAGGCCCCCTATTTCTTTTTGCTTCATCATCCTCAGTGCTGGCTTCTACCCTCAGGTTTGCCTTAGGGCTGTAGGATGACCTTCTTGTTCAAAAGGCAAAAAGGATGAGGCCAAAGAGCATACTTCCTAGTAGAATCGAACCCCCTCTAAAGAACCTTTCTGAAAGCCCAATGCACTTATCGGGCAGCCTTGTCTGTAAAGGCCATTGCCTTCCCAGTAATGCAGAGGCTAAATATCGGATAGACAAACCTTAGTCTCTGTCATACCACATGATCATGAGAATAAAGGTATTACCAGGATTTTGGTGGCTAAGACTTTGGGATACCTGCAAACTTTTAGAATAGGACAGTAGTGTTTGGCAAACCTGGCTTTTAGTTTGCTGCTTGATTGATTCAACAATAGTGAGGGCTATGTGTTAGGCACTGGAGTTTCCATAGTTCACAAGGTAGACATGGTCCCTGCCCTCAATGGGTTGACAGGCTATTGGGGAAACATGGATTTTATTTATTTATTTATTTATTTAAGGATTTTATTTATTTATTTGTGGTGGGGGGCAGCACAAGCAGGGGAAGAAGCAGAGAGAGGAGCAGGCTCCCTGCTGAGCAAGGAGCCTGATGCAGGACTCAATCCTAGGACCCTGGGATCATGACCTGAGCCAAAGGCAGAATCTCAACCAACTGAGCCACCCAGGTACCCCGAAAAATGGGTTTGAAATAAATAAATTTTAAATGTGTTGAACATTAAGGAAAGGAGAAATAGAGAGTGCTTGGGATTATGTACTAGGAAGGACTCACTAAGAGCATGACAGGAATACACAGGGAGATTGGAAGGCTGCTTGGGAGTTAGCTGCCTTAGAAAGGTGGGGCTGGGAAGATGAGCAAAGAAGAGAGTGGGAGGAATGTACCAGGCAGCCTCAATCCCAATCTGATCATGTCCACATCAATTCTTTCTCCTTCCATTATTTGTCTTACTCCATCGGAGGGCATCAGTGGGTTTCCAAACAGCGAAGGAAGGCAGGAACTAAAGTCTTTTTATCTGCCAGCCTTTCTGCAGACTGTTTTCTCTTTCTAGATGAGTGCCTGCCTCTTAGGCTGTGGCAGGGAGTGTTGGGAACTCAGGGAAGGAGGTGGGTAAGTCATTGGGGCATACCGAAGTCCCACTGCCCCATCACAGATCTGGATTTTGGTCTCATTGTGGGACTTTGGGGAGGCAAGGATTGGTTCTGGCCCCAAAGTGCTGATATGACCCCCCTTCCCCTTCCAGGACGTGGACATTGTGGTAGCACCATGCCAAGGCCTCCGGCCTGCAGTGGATGTTCTGGGTGACTTGGTGAACGATTTCTTGCCTGTGATAACCTATGCACTCCACAAAGACGAACTATCTGAGAGGGACGAGCAAGAGCTTCAGGAAATCCGGAAGTATTTCTCCTTTCCCGTATTCTTTTTCAAAGTGCCGCAGCTGGGCTCGGAGATCATTGCCTCGTGTACCAGAAGAATAGAGAGTGAAAGATCAGCCCTCCATCATCAGCTGATGGACCTGGGCTACCTGAGCAGCAGTCACTGCAACTGTGGGGCCCCTGGCCAAGACACTAAAGCTCAGAGCATGTTGGTGGAGCAAAGTGAGAAACTGAGGCACTTGAGCACATTTTCCCAGCAGGTGCTACAGACTCGCCTGGTGGACGCAGCCAAGGCCCTGAACCGGGTGCACTGTCTCTGCCTCGACATCTTTATTAACCAGGCCTTTGACATGCAGCGGGACCTACAGATCACTCCCAAACGTCTGGAATATACTCGAAAAAAGGAAAATGAGTTGTTCGAATCACTGATGAATATTGCTAACCGAAAGCAGGAGGAAATGAAGGACATGATTGTTGAGACACTTAACACCATGAAGGAGGAACTTCTGGATGATGCTGCCAACATGGAATTTAAAGGTAGGTCTAGAGAGCTTGGTGTGGGCTGCTGGGACCACAGGATTCTTTAACCCTTTCCTAGCTGGAAACTGAGTCCCATGAATTCCGAAGGCCAAAGGCAGCTCAGGAACATCTCGTCTACCCAACTGTCATGAGTAGGAGCCCACCTTAAATCACTTAGCCAGAGTGGCCTCTCTTCTCAGAGGCTTTCCTGGAAGATTCCACTGTCATTCCTTCCCGGGACTGGTAGTCCAGCTTCTGGTAAGTTCATCCTAATAGCACTCTTAAATTTCCAGTTTATATCTATATCCCCTTGACCTTGACGGAGCTGGAAAAGAGCTGCCTGAAGAGCATTACTAAGTCATGCTTTAACCTTGGCTTTAACCTTCAGCATGGCCCGTGCTTCTTTTTTGGTTCTTTTTTTGTGTGCTTTGGTCTCATTTTCTTTCCAGGCTGCTCCTGAAACCCAGCTCAGGAGTATTTCCCAAAGTTGTGTTTACAACTTTTCTGGAAGTCCATTCTTCATGAGTGGCTATTAACAAAATTGGGCCAAAGTGATTTGTCAGGTCTTTTGGGGTTGAGGTCTTGATGTGGCTGACTTTGTATACTGACTACTCTGTAAACCTCCCTGCAGGAACATTAGCCCTACCACCCATTAAGAACAGTGATGTGGTTTGCAAGTTACCTTGAGGTTCTCAATCATGGCTGTACATCCAAATCTCCTGGGGGGCTTTTTGAAAATAGATGTTTGAAATCACCCCAGAGCACTCCAGACCGATTAATCAGAATTTCTGATATGGGACCTCGCATCAGTTTTTCCTCAGTCCCTCCCTGGATTCTGTGTATTGCCATCTTCCTGATGAGAGAACTGAGGCTTAGGCAGGTTAAGTAATTTGCTCAAGGTCACAGCTACTGAAGAGTAAAGGTAAGAGTTTGAAACTAGCAGTCTGATTCCTGAGCCCATACTCTGAATTTCCATGTTTACTTACTCTGAATCTCTTCCCGGTTACTGCCGCCGCCATCTTCCTAGTAACCGGCTTTGGAACCTCAGCATGGTCTCCAGCTCTTTGCTCTCCCTTGTCCCCACATCCAGTCAGCGGCCAAGTTCTGATGTGTCTTTTTCCATATATCATATCTACTTTTGCTTTTCTGTTCCCTCTTCCTCAGTCCACCTGAGCTACTCCTCTCCCTGTAGCTCCTAGCTACCTATTGTTCTCCCAGACATCTTTCTCTCCTTTCTCCAGTTCATCTGCATTGGCTCTGTGTTCCAAGTTTAGACTCGTTAGCCTAGTGGTAAGGACCTTCCAAAGCCTAGCCCTGACCAACTTTCCCGGTCCTGTTCCCCACTAGGCACCTTCTGCTAATTTCAGTTTCTCTTGCTCTCAGCTGCTTGCTGTCCTCCATCTCTTCTTTTACTTTTTCTTTACTCCCGCCCTGCCCTAAACCCCAAAAGTCTTTTATTTGTGAATTTCCAAATCCTACCTACCCTTCAAGGCCTCTTCTAAATAACATCTTTCATGAAGGTGTCTTTAATTTTCTTAGCTAATAGTGATCACATCCATCTGAACTCCCACTGCATTTCATGCGTACCTGAAATTTCTGGCGTATTTCATTTTCTTTTATTACAGTTGTTTATTTTCTTCTGAGTGTTTTCTAAAATCCGAGAGAGGAAGGAGAACAGGGTCTTGTTTATCATCATATCTCCTACAGCAGTTCACACAGAGATGTGTACACTACCTCGTGGGAGTTTGAATGAGTATGTGAATTTTGGTACATGGCTGTGTCACACTTACACAGAGGAAACGGACTCCACTTTAGCAAGCACAGGAAGCCTTATTTCTTATAGGCCTTATTGCAGTGGAGATCCTAAGAAGGCTTCTGACTAACTTAGGATGCTGGGGCATCAGCGTCAGCATCATAGTGCACAGGATAAAGGGGGCAGGGCAGGGAGGTTGGGCAGTCTGTGAAATATTTGATTGTTTATTATGTGCCAGGGATACCGTGTCTGGTACCTGGGATGCAGTGGTTAGTTCAACAGACGCAGGGGGAACTGGGAACAAGTAGATCAGACATCTGGCTCTATTAACTACATGGTGGATTTGTGAAGCCATTTTCCAAGTTAGCTGTGTATTAGATAGGACTAACCGTGTTCTCAGTTCTTTCTGGGGATCCTTGAGGCAATGGTAAGTAGATTTAGAAGAGAGCTACCACATAGCCTAAGGAGCTGGATTTCTGGTATTGGTTTTTGTTTTAAAATAAAGGTAACGCGGGGCACCTGGGTGGCTCAGGCGGTTAAGCGTCTGACTTGGGCTCATGTCGTGATCTCAGGGTCCTGGGATCAGGCCCCATGGCAGACTCTGGTCCCTCTCCCTCTGCCCCTCCCCCCTGCTCATGCGCACATGTGCGCTCTCGCTCTCTCAAATAAAATTAAAAAAAAATAATAAAATAGAGGTAATGCATTACATACATACTTCAGAAAATACATTTTTTTATTTTTATTTTTTTTAATTTTATTTATTTTTTTTTTAAGATTTTTTTAATTTATTTTTTAGAGAGCGAGCGAGAGAGAAACAGCATGAGAGGGGCGAGGGTCAGAGGGAGAAGCAGGCTCCCCGCTGAGCCGGGAGCCCAATGTGGGACTCGATCCCAGGACCCTGGGATCATGACCTGAGCCGAAGGCAGACGCTTAACCATCTGAGCCACCCAGGCGCCCGAAAATACATTTTTTTAAAGATAATACCTACATGCATAGTACTTCACTCAGAGATATAAAGATACTGTCCTCCAGCCACCTAGTTTTCCTCCATATGTTCTTCTGCCCCTTGCTTTTTCACTGAACTCATATCTTTTTTTTTTTTTTTTTAAAGATTTTATTTATTTATTTGACAGAGAGAGACACAGCGAGAGAGCGAACACAAGCAGGGGGAGGGGGAGAGGGAGAAGCAGGCTCCCCGCAGAGCAGGGAGCCCGATGTGGGACTCGATCCTGGGACTCCAGGATCATGACCTGAGCCGAAGGCAGTCACTTAACCCACTGAGCCACCCAGGCGCCCCTCACTGAACTCATATCTTAGCGATCTTCCCATAAACGTACACGTGGATTTGTCTTCTTCTAATAGATGTACCTGATTTTATTCAACTTTACCCCTACTGACGGACATTTAGGCTCATTCTTTCTTTTTTCTTTTTTGCTGTTACAAACTCTACTGCATTATCATTTACATGCATATCTTTGGGCCTTGTAAAGGTATATTTCTAGAAAAACAATTCCTAGAAGCAGAATAGTTAGGTCAAAGGGTATGTAGATAGTTTTGTTTGTTGGTTGGTTAGTTTAAAATTTTGATTGGTTAAAAAAATTTTTTGGTAGCTATTATGAGATTTCCTCTAAAGAGGTGGCACCAATTTAAATTCGCACAGTAGACATCAGAGTGCCTTTTTAGGAGTGGAGTTTTTGCAGGTAATTTGTCTTCTCTTAAGTTCTGTCCTCTGACTTGCAGAACGGATTTCTAATTCTGGGAGGTAGTAGCAGGTTGGCCACAACATTTCAGGTTTACTTTTTATTTAGTAATTGATTAGCATCAAATCCCCAACTCTTGGATTTTTCCAGGAGTTCTGCAGTGTGAAATATTACGAAGATCCAAGGCAGTCCACGAGCTTGGGTTTTAGATGCTAGCTGTCGTCCTTCCTAACTGTACCATCCCCTTCCCAGTGCCCCCTCTGTCCTCTCCTTGAGGTTGTCTCCTGACCTATAAAATATGACCAGTAATACCCACCTGACAAAGTTATCGTGAGGATTAAATTCGATTACATATATAAAATATTTATTATGGTGCCTCTCAAATAGTCTGCACTCAATAAATATTCCTCCTGTCCTATAAAAGTGACATAAAAGCTGACAAAATCAATAGGCTCATTCTAGACACAGTTGCTCCTTCTCAGGATTCTTAGATGCCCTAGTTAGTAGAGGACCGCATGGCCCTGGATCACACCGAGGGTCATAGTTCGCCAGCCAGCCGTGTGTTTTATAGCCGTCATCATGGCAGCTCTGTGGCTTTGATGGGGAGACGCCTTTATTCTGAGTGCCTGCCCCTTCCCCTCACAGCCAACTGGCTTCTCTCTCTGCCTCCACAGATGTCATTGTCCCCGAGAATGGAGAGGCAGTGGGCACCAGAGAAATCAAATGCTGCATCCGGCAGATCCAGGAGCTCATCATCTCTCGGCTCAATCAGGCAGTGGCTAACAAGCTGATCAGCTCAGTGGATTACCTGCGCGAGAGCTTCGTCGGGACCCTGGAACGCTGTCTGCAGAGCCTGGAGAAGTCCCAGGATGTCTCTGTTCACATCACCAGTAATTATCTCAAACAGGTACTTGAAGACCGGTTAGACGCCACATCACAGATAACACAGGAAACAGAGCCCACCCGCAAGCCTGACCTCAAGCTAGCCAAGAATTTCCCTTTCACCTTTTTGCCCATCTGATTGGAATTTTATTTCGTTTTCCTGTCACATGACCCCTGCCCATCAGAGGTGCTTGTGAACTGCAAAATCGCAGTTAAGGCAACATGCAAGGCAGTGAAGATGGAAGTAAAGGGGCCCAAAGAGTCACAAAATAGATGATCAACTCATGTAGACCCTGCACGTTTATGGAAGGATATATTTGGGAACCTTGAAACAGGACTCTGTGCTTTAAGTAAATATTATTTATCACATTTTTTAATCGGCCACTCTGCTCAGGGCATCTTGATTTTCTTTTGTGTGTTCTCTTTCAGATCTTAAATGCCGCCTATCATGTTGAAGTTACGTTTCACTCAGGGTCCTCGGTTACAAGGATGCTATGGGAGCAAATCAAACAGGTGGAGCTTCCGTAGAGAAACATTTTCCGCCCCTCGTTGGCTCAGATGAACCTTAGGCACTAATAGTGACTGATGTCTAGGATATTCTGTTGGTGTAGGGTGGCCATTTGTCCTGGTTTGTCTGCCTGGGAGAGTTCTGATTTGTACCGATTCTGAAATAATTAGGAACAGTGCCCCTTTAATGCTTAAAATAGTGCGTTTAAATGAAATTTTATGCAGCCATAAAACTCTCCTTCACTAGATTCTTCATATTCCTTTTTCCCAGCTTGAATGTTTTGTCAGACCCAGGCTTTGTTGCCAGAGGCCATTTGTGTGGTTTCTTTTCCTGAATTTGACGTGGCTCTTTTTCCATACCGAGTTCAGAAAGAGAATTCTCAGGCACCCTCGCACTAACTGTACATAGTGAGGGCTTGTGAGCACGTAGACTAGGCCTAGTGTTCCTTGATGCTTTCCCTTGGTCTGAGCCCTGATTCTGAGGTCGATGGAATTGGAGAGGAGTCTTGGCCATCACGTGGCTCCATTCTTCATAACCTGCTCCTAACGAGTGCCTAGGCCCGAGGGGAAGGGTGTTGGTTCTTTCTGGTGGCTCCTGTCTCCCACCCTTGAGTGTTCTCACTGACCTCATCCTGCAGATCATCCAGCGCATCACGTGGGTGAGCCCACCTGCCATCACGCTGGAATGGAAGAGGAAGGTGGCCCAGGAAGCCATCGAGAGCCTCAGTGCCTCCAAGTTGGCCAAGAGCATCTGTAGCCAGTTCCGGACCCGGCTCAACAGTTCTCACGAAGCTTTTGCAGCCTCATTACGGCAGGTGGGTGTGTGGGAAGAGAGAGAAGAACCTACCCGCTGGGGAATATTTTGCCCACTGCTCTTCATATAATTTTTATAAAATTATCAGTATATTTTCTTCCTAGCTATTAAACGATAATATTATGTTATGGGAAGTTTCATCAGTACATTTTTCATGTGGAGATTTTTCTAACTCCAGGGAACATGGAGGGAACTCAGTTAATTTCTCCCCATTTCACTGAGTGAGGAATGAAAATCAAGGGGTAGGAATTTTGGGCTCCTGGGTGGCTCAGTCGTTAAGCGTCTGCCTTCAGCTCAGGTCATGATCCCAGGGTTCTGGGATTGAGCCCCGCATCGGGCTCCCTACTCCTCAGGAAGCCTGCTTCTCCCTCTCCCACTCCCCCTGCTAGTGTTCCCTCTCTCGCTGTGTCTCTGTCAAAGAAATAAATAAAATCTTTAAAAAAAGGGGGGGGTAGGAATTTTATTTAAGTTATTCAGTATTTTAGGAATGAGTCAGAAAAAGGATGACTTTGTAACTCTCATACTGGTTCACAGTTATGTGACATCTGCTTGTCCCCTTGGGGTGGATGTGCGTGTATGTGTGTGTGTACATGCGTGTAGAGTGTGGGGTACGGGGATGTGGGTATGCATCCAGGAGGAACAGTTGTTACTCACCAAGAGCTCACTGTGTACCAGTCACGTTACGGATGTCTTGTGTAACTCTCACAGTTACCCTTAGGAGGTAGCTGTTATTACCCCATATAATAGGTGAGGAAGCCAAGCTGGGAACTTGATAAGTCACATGACTTTTTTCTGTTTCCCTCCCAGCTAGAAGCTGGCCACTCAGGCCGGTTGGAGAAAACAGAAGATCTGTGGTTGAAGGTTCGGAAAGATCATGCCCCACGCCTGGCTCGCCTTTCTTTGGAAAGCCGTTCTTTACAGGACGTCTTGCTGCATCGTGAGTCCTTGTTTTTCCCAAGTAAATGGGAAGAAGGTTCTGGATACCTGACATTCTCATGTTCTACCTTGGAAAATCCCAGTGTCTAAAGCTGCTTCCTTGCAAAGCTGCCTCAGCACCCCCTGATGTGTTTCTGAATTCCTAAAGTCTGTTTGGTCCTGCTATTTATACAATTCAGACAACATGACTGAAGTTTATTTAAATTGGACCAGTTAGGTTACTTTCTACTAGTTTCCAGTAGCATCAGAATTTCTTCCCCAAGCATAATTACGACTTCCTACTCCTAGGTCCATGTCTAAGAATCTTTTTTTTTTTTAAAGATTTTATTTATTTATTTGAGAGAGAGAGCGAGCAAGAGAGCACGAGCAGGGGACAGGGGCAGAGTGAGAAGCAGACTCCCAGCTGAGCAGGGAGCCCAACGTGGGGCATGATCGCAGGACCCCAAGATCATGACCTGAGCCAAAGGAAGATGCTTAACTGAGCCACCCAGGCACCCTAAGAATCTTTTTTTTTTAACAAGATATTTTATATATTTTTTCATCTGCAGTCTTCAAGATTTTATTTTTAAGTAATCTGTATACCCAATATGGGGCTCGAACCCATAACCCCGAGATCAAGAGTCACGCGCTCCACTGACCAAGCCAGCCAGGTGCCCCACATGTTCTAAGAGTCTTAGGGAGGTTGCCCAGCAAGTTCTCATTCCTCCTGCCTTATCTCTGTGTCCATACTTGATAGGTAAACCTAAACTGGGACAGGAGCTAGGCCGGGGCCAATATGGTGTGGTGTACCTGTGTGACAATTGGGGAGGACACTTCCCTTGTGCCCTCAAGTCGGTCGTCCCTCCAGATGAGAAGCACTGGAATGACCTGGCTTTGGAGTTCCACTACATGAGGTAGGTTCTCCTGTCATTCATCTCTATGGGAGAAGATCCAGAGAAGAAGCCAGAAGCCTGGCTTTTGTACCAAGGTCATGTACCAAGAGCTACAGCACGCCATGTCTTTCCCTTCCTGTGTCCCCAGATGTTGTAGCCAGTGTTTCCGTGTTGGGCCCAGAAATGTGCTCTCTTGCAGGCCTTCATGGTCTCTTCCCTCTCCCTACCATCCCGATTTCTCAGACTCTGCCTTCCGTTTGACTTCCTCGTCCTTAAGGCCTGTCAGTCTTTAGATTCCGTAATTCCAGCTCCTTGTTAGAGAGGCCACTCTCTTGGCCCTCCCTCTGCACTGAGGGCCATGACGTGTGGCCCCGGACAAGAGTGGTCTCAGGGGACTCCTGCCTATGTGGCAGCACGCTGTCGCGATTGGAGCCGGAGCGTTGCAGCCCCGGCCTCTCTCGTTCGCACCAGGTCTCTGCCGAAGCACGCGCGCTTGGTGGATCTGCATGGCTCGGTCATCGACTACAGCTACGGCGGCGGCTCCAGCATCGCTGTGCTGCTCATCATGGAGCGGCTGCACCGGGACCTCTACACTGGGCTGAAGGTGAGGCAGGAAGAGGGGGCTGGGGCGCAGCCGGCAGCCACCCCCGCGGGGTCCTCTGGCCTGTCTGCCGTTCTTGTTTAGCCAGACCTTCTGGCTTTCACAAGACATTTTTGGGCAGTAATCAAGCTTTATTACCCTTATTTCCAGAAAACCTTAAACATTTCTCAGCATCGATTTTTTGGCCCAGTTTATATCCAGAATACTGCCGGTTCACCACTTTTACCTCTTGTGGTGGTGGTAAAAATCTAGACAACTCAGAAGAGCAGAAAAGCATCCTGTCACTTTGCTATTTTTCCTCTTTTTTTGCTCTTGATGGATACAGCGAGTGTTTGTTGTTTAGTCAACAAATATTTACTAGTGACTACTTTGTACAAGACCCTGTGTTAAGCACTATAAGGGGATATCAAAAAGTGAAATTGCCAGGGGCACATGACTGACTCAGTTGGTAGAGCATGTGACTCTTGATCTTGGGGTCCTGAGTTCAAGCCCCATGTTGGGCATAGAGCTTACTTAAAAAAATAAAAAGGTGTAATTGCCAGAAGCTTTTAAGAGACTTGCTGTCGGTGAATATTTCATTAAGATCTGGTGTTTGAGTGTGATAAATCCACCTTGATGGGTAAAATTTGGGCAGGTAGAAAGAAGAGGCCGTACCAGCAGGAAGGAATAGCATAATGCCCAGAGCATTTGAAGGACACTAGTCACGTTGGAGCGGCTGTCTGGGAATAGAGGGGCATGATGTGCAAAAAAATCCTGAGAAGAAATTACAGAACACCAAAATTAAGAATTTCCATAGACTTCAAATTCCGTTGTACACCATGAAATGCTGTTGAAATTTTTTTTTTTTTTTTTTAGATTTTTTATTTATTTATTTGACAGAGAGATAGTGAGAGCAGGAACACAAGTAGGGGGAGTGGGAGAGGGAGAAGCAGGCCTCCCGCCGAGCAGAGAGCCCGACGTGGGGCTTGATCCCGGGACCCTGGGATCACAACCTGAGCCAAAGGCAAATGCTTAACAACTGAACCACCCAGGCGCCCCGCTGTTGAAAGATGTTGAGTGAAGGTGAAGTACCCTCAGTTGGATGTCGAGTTTCCCTCACCCAAAGCAACCACAAGGGACGTGGAGACATTCCTTTGTCTGGTCCCTACACGGGGGCTGGGTGGGACAGGGGGAAGCTAATCACAGAGTATCTGGGTAGGTCCCTTCTCACAGATTACATGGAAGCTTCTGGATAGAGGACAGGAATCCTTAGAAATGATTGCAAGAGCCATGAGAAATCAGTAGGATGGAGGAAATGACTCTCCCGCTGGCTCTCCCTCTTCATTTCAGAGGAGTTAGGCTCAGCACTGTCTGATGCTTTCCCACAAGTGGGCTGAGCTTCTGGATGAGTGACGTAATGTTCTCTGGAATTCAAGAGGCCCTAAGCTGGAGGCATGGTAAAAGTAAGATGAGTGACTTTGATATTTGAATCCATAAAGCCAAACCTGGGCTAACCAGGCCTACAAAGCAGTGGAAGGCATTCTGCCTGAGAGACCTAGAAATCCTTTTTTTTTTTAATACTTTTATTTTTTAATTTTTTTTTTTTTAAGATTTTATTTATTTATTTGAGAGAGAAAGAGAATGAAAGACAGAGAGCATGAGAGGGAGGAGGGTCAGAGGGAGAAGCAGACTCCCCGCTGAGCAGGGAGCCCGATGCGGGACTCGATCCCAGGACTCCAGGATCATGACCTGAGCCGACGGCAGTCGCTTAACCAACTGAGCCACCCAGGCGCCCCTTATTTTTTAATTTTTAAAAAATAATCTCTACGCCCAACATGGGACTCGAACTCACAACCCCGAGCTCAAGAATCACATGCTCTACTGACTGAGCCGGGCAGGCGCCCCGAGACCTAGCACTACTTTGAGCCTCGAGGGCAGTTCCAGAGTCTGTTCGGGGCTTGGAAATGAGCTCACGCCTCCGGGTGTTGGCCTGCGCCCCCTCTAGTGCCATGTGGGGTCATCCAGCCGCTGCATGCAGCCTCCAGGCAGTGTTCTCAGGCCTCACAGCTTGTCCTTCCTTGCTTTCCCTCAGCTTCCTTCTAACTGCTTTCCTCTTCCTTTCTTCCCGCCTGCTTCTCTGCCCTTGTCCTCTGTGTGCCCCAGCACTGGCTGCCTTGCGGCACCCCACAGAAGGAGCTCTTAGTGGGTTTAAGCACGCTGGACTGAGGAGTTGTCTTGTTAGTGATGAGTGAGCCCTTTTGTCTCCCCAAGGCCGGGCTGATGCTGGAGACCCGTCTGCAGATAGCACTAGATGTGGTGGAAGGGATCCGCTTCCTGCACAGCCAGGGACTCGTGCACCGTGATATCAAGCTAAAAAATGTCCTGGTAAGTAGAGCTGTTTCCACGAGATAACGCCCTGTCTCTGTGGCTTAAGTGGCTGTCGGAGGGTCCTCCTACATGTGAGTGGGATCGCGGGGCGCACCTGCCAGGAACGCACTGGAGTTGACAGTAGATGGGTTGATGGCATCTTGGATGTAAGGTGTGGGGAGTGTCAGGCCGCCTCCTAGACCAAGCTTCTGTTGCTTAAAGTTTTTTCTCCCGACACTGTTGGGGACATGTAAACATACAGAACAGTGGTCCGATGGAGACCCACATATCGTTCATCTGATTCGTGGTCTCTTTCTCCGGGGTTCATCTCTCTCTGCTCCTCAGTCTCTCTCTCTCTCTCTCTCTCTCTCTCCCACACACACACACACACACACTTTTTTACTCAACTGTAGGAAAGTAAGTTACAGATAGCACAGTACTCCTAAATACTTGAGCTCATATCTCCTATAAAGGACATTTTTTTGTGTAATAAAAATGCTATTATCACACCAAAGAAATTTAACGTCAATACAATACTGTTAGTTAATAAACAGTTTATATTAACATTTCCCAGTTACCCAGACACAGTCTGTTTGTTTGCTTGTTTGATCCAGGGTCACTCCAGGGATCAGACGGTGTACTTTGTTGTCATGTTTTCCTGTCCTCCTTTAATCTAGAATAGTCCTTCTGCCCTTTTTTGCTTTTGTGACGTTTTTGAGGATTCCAGGTCTGGTTGTTGTTTAGAGTTTGGTCAGAGGTTCTGGATAAGGGCTGAGATGGGTAAATGCACCGTCAAAGGGAAGGTGATCATGAACCCACCACTCCTGGTATCTCAGTTCTGAAGAATCCTCTGACCTACTCTTGGAGCTGTATTGGAGATCATCAAGGTGTCTCTGGCAACACGTACATGATATATATAAAGATGACAGCCGTGTGGGGGAAGGGAGAGATTGCCCTAAAATCATAGGCTGAAACCTGAGAGGTTTATCAATAGTCAAATGAGGCACAGATTTATTCTCTTGGGCCTTTAGGAAAGGAAACTGCAGGGAATTCAAGCAACTCTCCTCAGCTGACCAGAGGACCTCAGCCTTCTTCCTTCGTGACTTTCTGCCCTGGGGTCTGGAGGTCCGAGGAGGATCATCAGGAACTGAAATACTTTCCTTGGTGTCTTTCGCTTTATTCATTCTTCCAAGACTTACTAAGTTTCTGCGATGTGCAAGGCACTATGCTAAGGGCGAGGAATACAAAGGCGAAGAAGATAGCCCCTGCCATCCAGGTTGCTGACAGTCTGGGGAGAAGACAGGAGTGGGAACAAATCTGGAGACAGGGAGGCTTAATTAAGTGCTACTTGAAGGTAGACGCCTGCTTCTGAGCTTGACTGTGCATCTGAGAGCTGTGTGCAGGATCCGACGCAGGCTCACTCTTGCCCTGCTTTGTTGGCAGCTGGACAAGCAGAACCGTGCCAAGATCACTGACTTAGGATTCTGCAAGCCAGAGGCCATGATGTCAGGCAGCATTGTGGGGACGCCAATCCATATGGCCCCTGAACTTTTCACAGGTAAGCCGTGGGGCAGGGAGTGGGCTTCAGCAGGGCTCCGTACTTTAACCCTGAGGGCTACCCCTTGGGCTAAGTAGTATCCACAAGTACTCCTGGCAGATCTGGTGCAGGCAAGGGAGAAGCAGAGGAGGGAGACCTCTAAGGCAGGGCAGGGGAGAAGGAAAAATGCACACGGGAGACACCAGGTCTTCTTGTGCAGGTTTCTCCGGCTGTTCGTGCCATAATTGCCATAATCAGCCAATTGGTTGATCAGTAAATACTGATTGAATGGTTTCTATATGTCAGGAGTTGGCCCTGATCATTAAGGAACTTGCAGATGACAGAGATGCACTGAGAGAGGTAGGATAATTAGGAAGCAGTATAGGACACCGTGTGACAAGGCACTAAAATGGGTGCCACCTAACATGACGGTGTTCAGACAGGTGATGAAGGTTGAAGTGTTTGACAGGTTTGTGGTAGAAGTGAGATGTTGGGTGGAACTTGAGTCAGGTCTGGAAAAATTGGTCTGTGGGAAGGGAACCCGTAGGAAGTGTGTTCTTTGAGCTGGGCAGCATGAGTATGCTTTTTCATATATTTTGTTCCATTTAATCCTCACGGCCCTTCTGTGGTGATGGTGATGCATTTTTATGCCCACGTCACAGATAAAGTCGAGTCCAGATTGGTGAACTTCAGAAAGCCACCCCAAAACACTAGAGATGATGGAGCTGGGATTGGAATCTAGGTTTTTCTGGCTCTAGAATCTAACCATGTGTCACGAAGGGGAGAACATTCTGGAAGCTGGGGAAAGGGAAATAGGAAAATTGCAGCATCGGCACGATAGGAAGGAAATCCAGGTGGGGAGTAACAGCATACAAGGCTGGAGATGAAATGCTCTGAGCTTGAACTCTGCGCGGAGGAGCGAAGGCTCGGTGTGGGGGTCCTGAGGAACTTGAGCTTGTGCGTTCGTGGAAGGTTAGCTTAGCAGCGGGAGGTGGAGGGGTTCGAGTGGGCAGAGCAGTGGGGCTCGCGTCCGGGAGCAGGCTGCTGGTGGTGCGCCGGGTGCCAGGCAGCTCCGGGGGGGAGCGGGCGAGATCGTGTGATCAACGGAACACCCGCGACCAGCAGCAGAGAGGGGCCGGGTGAGGACCCGAGGGCTCGAGCCTCACCGACCGGGCATGGTTGCGGCGTTGCCGAGGCGGACACGAAGGTCACGGCGGGCCCCTCGGCGGCGCGGGGAGGAGCTGGGATCGGCGCCCTGCGCGGCCTCCGCTCGTTAGCCTCGTGCACAGCGCTGCCCCCTGCCCTCCGCGGAGTCGGGCACGGAAGGATTGGGGCTGGCTGGAGCCACAGCGCAGCCGAGCGCGCACGCAGCGTGTCTCTTCCTCTGGATTTACTTCTTTGTGTGTGTGTGTGTGTGCTTTTTTTTTTTTTTTTTAAAGATTTTATTTATTTATTTGACACACACAGAGAGAGAGAGAGAGAGAGAGGGAACACAAGCAGGGGGAGTAGGAGAGGGAGAAGCAGACTTCCCGCCAAGCAGGGAGCCCGATGCGGGGCTCGATCCCAGGAGCCCAGGATCATGACCTGAGCCGAAGGCAGACGCTTAACGACTGAGCCACCCAGTGCCCCCCTCTGGATTTACTTCTTAAAGAAGTTCTATTGCCACTGCTTTCGTTTTCTTTTGGCGACTTCGTATTTCATTTCCCTGGATTGTTTCTCTGCAGTCCTATTGCTGACAGAAGAATCTTTTCCAAAATACGTTCTTCGTGTCACCTGCTACCCTAAAACATAAGGGACTTCCTGCTGTCCATCGAATCGAGACTTTTCTGTCTGACGTTTTAAAGATCTTTACGTTCTGGTTCCAATCTACCCACCCACCTGTTTCCCAGCCCTATTTCCCTAATCCGACCTTTCAGGATGAGTCTTTTTGGCTGTTCCATCAAAATCATTCCAATTTTAGTCTATGTGCTGCCAAAGCGAGCAGTGTTCCATCAAAATCAAAGGCCTGTCCTCCTCCTTTGTCAGGCTCCAGCCTCGGCTCTCCTGGTATCTAGTGCTGCCCTCCCTGTGCTGTGGTTTGGGGTGTAATAAGATGGGCGTTGTCAACGGTCCTGCCAACCGGGGTTCTTAGGGGAGGCAATGGATGTTAAAAGCTTTAGGAAAAAAGGTGTGGAGACCTCTGCAGACCCCGTGAGTGGGGATGCAGCTGCTCTCTGTCCCTGGCTCACTGTCTCGCCCCTTCTCGCTCCAGGGAAGTATGATAATTCCGTCGATGTCTACGCCTTTGGCATTCTCTTCTGGTATATCTGCTCGGGCTCTGTCAAGCTCCCTGAAGCATTTGAGAGGTGTGCCAGCAAAGACCATCTCTGGAACAACGTGCGGAGAGGTAAGAGCCACAAGCCCTACCTTATCCTGACTCCCCCCCCCCCACCCCCCCCACCCCCACCACAACTGAGAGCAGCGGGACCACATACCGTCACGGAATCCAGGAAAGACACTGAAGTCAGGCCTTCGCTTTCAGGCAGTACTGTACTGAACTGTTTTTTTTTTTTCCTAAGATTTTAGTTAGTTATTTGTCAGAGAGAGAGGTGGGGAGAGAGAGGGAACACAAGCAGGGGGAGGGGCAGAGGGAGAAGCAGGCTTCCCGCGGAGCAGGGAGCCCGATGCGGGGCTCGATCCCAGGACCCCGGGACCATGACCTGAGCCAAAGGCTGACGCTTCACCGACCGAGCCACCCAGGCGTCCCTGTACTGAACTGTTTCAAGAAGGCTTTTTTCTTGAACCTTTCCAATTCAACTTCCTATGCCAGTACGTTCCAGTTTGTTGTCACCATTACTACTAGGTTCTGACCTCAGTGTTTGCAGTTGAAGCCAGAACTCCGGAGCCCCACCTGGGCGATCGGTCTGCGAGCTGGTCGGGCCTCATCGTGGCACGGGCCCTCTCACTGACCCTGGCCTTGTCTCCATGTGCCTTTCTCCAGGGGCCCGGCCAGAGCGTCTTCCTGTGTTTGACGAGGAGTGCTGGCAGTTGATGGAGGCCTGCTGGGACGGGGACCCCTCTCAGAGACCTCTCTTGGGCATCGTCCAGCCCATGCTCCAGGGCATCATGGACCGGCTATGCAAGTCAAATTCTGAGCAGCCGAACAGAGGACTCGATGATTCTACTTGAAAGCAAAGACCTTTCTCCTTTACTCTCTATTTCTTCCCCTCACCTTTTGGCCATGGGAAGAATTTGACATTTATTCAGAGAGCTCCCGAGGGAACTGATGCTTGCTGGGCAACTTGAGACCTTCCCAGGCAGTGATTGCCTCCTGGATAGTGAAGAGTTGGCTGGCTGTGGGTCATGTTCAGCAGCTCACTGATGCCCCAAGCCATCCCATTAGCAAAAGATTGTCTAGGACACGTAAACGCCGAAGAATGCAATGTTCCAGCCTCAGAACTGAAAAGGAGGCAAATGTACCAATTGTCTGTTCACTGTATGTTGCTAAGACAGGCGGGACACTGCAGTGGCGATAGTATTAAAAACTATAATTTTCGTAATTTTGGCTCTAGCTAGGAATAGTTTGGTTCTATCGCATCGTCAGGACCCTTAGGAAATTTGAACTTAGTTCCGGGATTGTGAGAACGTAGGAGCAAAACAGCGACTTGCTGCTCCCTGCACCCAGATCTCAGGTTGCAGCGGCCAGAGGCCCCAGTGAGGGGGCTGGAAACAGAGCTGTCTGTTCCTTCTGGTGCCAGTGTGTTTACATTTATAGGACTGACTTCTGGGGGTGGGTGTCACGGTTCCATCACCAAGAGGCCACAAAAAGAAAAAAAAATGTGTACACACATGTATATATATATACATATGTGATTGGATTTTGAGTTACTGCTAACCCTAGGATAGAATCTCTTCTTCTTCCCTTTGGTCTTGATTCCCCCCCCCGCCGTTTTTGGTCTCAAGATGGGGAAACTCCAGTTAACATGGTATCTGGGGATGAGTATCTGAGTAAAACTGACCGGTATGGAGTAACTGGTGAGACCGGAGACATGGGCAGTGATCTGGAGGCCGTGGGCTTCCCTGCAAACCTACTAGGAGGATACCAGGTTGTTTCTAAAACTTAGAAGGATCAAAAATTCCCATTTTTGTGTTTGAATCTAACCCACTGATGTTTTTAAATTCCATCAATGAGCTTTTTAACCGAGATTTCTTTTGCAACTCGTCCCTTCATTTTACTTTATTTTGAATATAACTTAAGAAGGAAAGCACCAGATGAAAGAGAATGCTTTTTGTAGCTCTGTGTGTTCCTTTCACATCTGTGTGTGTGCGTCTGGGACGGTCCCTCCCCTTCGGCTGGAAGGCGTGCTGGTGGGCTTTTGGAGCGTGTGTCAGGAAGTGTGCCTGGAGGGGGACAATTTACATGTTGATGCATCTCAGATCTTGACTTAAAGCCTCACTCAACCGAGATGGTCCATTTGATTTAGAACACCAGGTGGGTGAAGGAATAGACAGTGGAGGTGAGTAGCCTCCAGCCATCTGCCTAATTTCCAAGCACTGTGGTCTCTCCCCTGTGCCTGGCCCCCAAGTCTGTGAAGCAGGTCCCTGAGTAGGTGTGTAAGGAAATGGGCAGATTTGCTGCTAGAATTTTGTAGGGTTGTTTCTGAGAGAATGACCATCTTTTAAACATTGAGTATAAATGGCATCTACAAGAAATTTTTCATATAACTCTTAAAGTTCAGTTTTCACTCTTTGACTCTGCTGGGCTCTGATGATGATACACTTGAGCGTAGTAAGCCTCCAAGCACTTGGAGCCCTTTAGAAACTCTGTACAGTGCTAAGAACCTTTTTACTTGCAAACAGTTAAGTGACCGACCCAGTGTCTTTGGGTTCTATATAAGCTCCAGCCTTGTTCTGGTGGAATGTTCAGTAGATCTCTTAGAATTGTTAACAGCCATTTGTAGCTTTACTTCTTCAAGTCACTCTATTCTTGTCTGCATTAACTTGTTTGTCCTCCTGGGGACTATGATGGGGCTTCCAGGAAGCCAGGTTTTCAAGTTTAAAGAGGAGAGGTGAATAGTGTCTACCTGCTGAAAAATCAGTCTGTTTTGTACGAAATTTCAGGAAAGGTCTTCTATAGTTCCCTTTCCCAGAGACTCTTCCTTTACTCCAGCTCAAATCAGGAGTCTGTGCTTACGTTGTGGAAGCCACATTTCTAACATTCTTCCAAAGTCTTAGTTCCTACCCCCATTCATGCAGGGGCTGGTGGGTGGGGGGTAGGTTTTCCTCTACCCAGTGTCCCTTTTCAGTTTGTCCCCTCCCTGCAGCTTAATCTGCTCTCAGGCACCAGTTTCCTAGCAGACTCCCACATTTTTTGCCTGAGTGAGAAGGGAGGATGGGAGGGACTAATGCTAAGTAAGACAGTAGTTGTTGTTAACAATTCATTACAAAAAAGTATTTTGAGAAAAGGTGCAAGATATTCCTGAAGATCTCCAGGCCAGCCAAAGTCCTTGTAGAGATATTTGGAGGTGTTTTTTGAACACTCAGCGGGCTGAGTGTGGGAATACATATATATAACACATACATACTTTGCTTTTGTTTTATAACATTGTCAGCTAATTTGGGATTCTTTGTTCCTTGGCACCCATTATTACTAAAGTGATGGAATGCCATGAAATGTACTGTACTGTATATTACTTGGGAAGACACTAGGTATTCAAAGAAGTCTGGGGGCACTTGGGCTGTAGCGGGCTCAACAAGACCAAAGTCCTAAAGATTTTACCTCCTAGCTTTGGTTGTATGTGCTCCCAAGTGGTGAGGTGAGATTGTGGCTGGGGGAAGAGGAAGGATGGGACGGGTTACCCTTACTGTGTTCTGTCCTTCTAATCAACTTCATTAGGGCAACTTACCCCAGCCTGAAAATGATCACCTGGCCATTTTTAACACGCTTGAAGTCCAGTCACTTGCGTTACTTCAGAACTGAGTGAGGGACCTTCTTGCAGAGCAATCAAGACATGGCGGAGCGTGGGGCCCCGGAGCGGCTGACCCTGTGCCTAGGGAGCTGGCAGGGAGGTCAGTCTGGCATGAGTTGGGGAATGCTTGTCTGGCTGAGGTTTCCACGGGCGGGCCCTAGTTCCTTGACCCTCTGTAGAGAGTGGCTCATTGATTGAGCAAGCCTTCCACTTCTCTAGGAAGGAGGGCTGTGCGGGTTCTTCCCAGACCAAAGAGAATCACTTGTGACTCCATCAATTTCAAGGGGACAGAGCCTATGTAGCAGCTTCTCCTAATTTTTAACACTAAAATTCAAGGAAACCGTGAAGGAAAGGACATATTACTGCCACAGATGGAAACGGGGGGACTGGTAGAACTCTCCCCCAGTATGTGTCAGCTCTCTGGTGCATCTTGGTGCATCTTTGCTGAGCTGCCAAAGATGGCTTGAAAGTTGTTTCCAGACGGGAGAAGGGGTTTGGGGCAGCAGGGCTCCAAAGTAGTAACTGCACTGAATGACACTTTAATTTTTTTGGCTTATTATTTAGCACTGAGAAGCCAAGAGGGATCGGTGATTATAGTAGCACTAAGGGGGCAGAGGTCCCCTGTGGCCTCGCTTTGGAGAGGAGGCAGGCTCGCTGTTCATCTGGCTAATCAGGGAGTCTCCGAAGCCCAGACTGCTTTGCAGCAGGATAAAGGGCCCTTGAAGAGTCCTTCGCCAAAAGAGTAGTTGCTTTCTTTGAGTTTTCAAAGTTTGACTTCTGGATTTGCTGGATCAAATAACCCACTTTTTCTTTAAAAGAAAAAAGTGGGTTTATCCTTCTAAATATGGGGGGGGACGGTTAGGGCTAGCGCTGTATTTAAGTGGGTGAGGAGGGAGCAACCTTCAGAAACTTGCATCGCAAACTCCTTTGGAGGTTGCAAGGAACACTGCTGTTCTTAAAAGGGTTTTATTTTTAACTTCATCTGCTTTGTTAACATCCAGTCCTGTCGAGATGCACGTGGAGACCATGGGAATACCTGGCCACCTGACTCAGAGGGTTGAGAAGGAAACCGGTCTGGACAGCATGTTGTCTTTTATCCTTATGTAATATTTTGTTTATTTTAAAGGACTAATGTCTATTACAGTGTTAATAAAAGTGTAACATACTAAGTGTGTAGAATAAAAGTGCAATAACAAGAGGAAGTTACCTTGGCACAAACCTCAGTCGTTCACTCTCCCTTCCTGTGCTCTTTCCATAATACGGCAAACGAGACTGTGTTGTTTTTAAGAGTCATACCTATGGGTTAAATCTTCATCTAGTGTCGTTTGGGGTGGTTGGGTTTGGTTTTATAGAGTGTTCTGTATCCTTGTGGGGTTGCAGATACCACACGTGCTATAGAATAAAGATCACATTAACGTTTGAAGCTTACCTCCCTTTGGCTTTGTTTCCCTTCCCTCCTGGGGTCAGAAGGATGCTGGAGCACCGTACTCCCCCAGACTGCTCCGGATCTCTGGGTGCTTGACATTACCACTACCAGAGGCTGGGGCAGGAGGATGGGAGGGGCAAGTAGGGTGAGAGCAGTTTATTTTTCAGAGCCTTTCCTGGATTCACACCCTTTCCCCCAGCTTCTCTTCAGCATGGACTTGCCGCATTGGGAGCTTGTGCACAAGCCGGACTACTCTCTGTTCCGCTATGAGAGAATCTGACGATGGAAGCTACATACTGGCCCAACTGCATTTTCTATCTGGGCTCACCCCACTGTTGGGATCCGCTTGCTCGGCATTGCCTGGCGGGCACCAGCATCGGCCCCTCGCAGCCGAGGGCCACCACCGGCCGTCACCGCCACCGTGGAAGGTCAGCAGGCAGCCTGCCGAGCTCTCGCACAGGGGGTGTGAGGGGTGGTTTTTTTGAGTTACAGGATCCTGCCAGCGTGGTGGCCTCGCTTTTTGCTACAACAGCAGGTGCTCCGACTGCAGCACCCGTTCGGCCAGGAGGGGGCAGCACACCCCAGACAGTTGCTGTGTTTGTGCCGGAGTCTTCCAGGAAAAGCCGCAGTGGAACCTGGGCGGTTCCCAGCCCGCCCCGCCACCATAGACGGTTCTGTACAGAAGCCTCTCCCCCCGGAGACACCTCCCACCGGCTCCAGCCACCCTTCACAGCGAAATGCATGCGTCCTGGAGGCACGTTCTCTCTTCTCCTCGTGTCAAGTTCAGCGGGACAGTTCGCTTCACTTCCTCTCTTACCAGGACGACTTTGGAGAACGTAGCTGGTGGTAACACCTTTAGCCTGGGCCTGCTTTCCCAAGAACACCTCCCTCAGCAGGCAACCGCGCAGGGTAACCAGGGTGACCTTCCCGGTCCTGTGTTTGGGTGGGGCTCAGAGGGCAGAGGCCACCGAGTGTCTGAACATTATTAATTCAGCTTCAAAACGTCTGCCTTTAGCAGGATCCCACGGAGGCCCCCAAGTACTCACTGACTAGCGTCCTTGCAAGTGCGGTTATCATGGGGGGCTGCGCGCTGGTCAAGCCTTGTAGGGCCTTCCTCGGGATGACCTGCTCCTCAGTCTATTCTAACGGTAGCATTTCAAGTCAGTGGGAAAACGGACTATTTTATAAAATTGGCTCTCCACCTGAGGAAAAGATCATGCAACAGAAAAGGTGAAAATCTAAATGTAAAAACAAAACAAAGCAACAACTATAAAGGAAGGAGTTTTTCTATCTGCTAGGCGCTATTCTAAATGCTTTCCATATATTCACTCATTAATCCCCACCACCACAACCCCATGTTACCGATGAGAAAATGAAGGCACAGAGAGATTAGCCAGAGCTAGGATCTGAACCTAAGAAGTGCAGCTAGCTCCAGAATTTCCACTTCTACAACTAACCATTACGACATGCTGCCTCTGGGGGAAAATGCGTGTCAGTGTGTTCATGGAGAGTTTGGGGACAGGGAGAACTTTCTTGAGTGTGGTCAGGAACCCAAAAGCCATAAAGAAAAAAATTATAGAAATTACAAAGAATGTAGGGGTGCCTAGGTGGCGCAGTCAGTTGAGTGTCCGACTTGGTTTCAGCTCGGGTCATGATCTCAAGGTTGTGAGATTGAGCCCCGTTTTGGGCTCTGCACTCAACAAGGAGTTTGCTTAAGACTTTCTCTTCCTCTGCCTCTGCCCCTCCCCCCTGCTTCCCCCCTCTCTCTCTAAAATAAATAAATCTTGGGGCACCTGGGTGGCTCAGTTGGTTAAGCAGCTGCCTTCAGCTCAGGTCATGATCCCAGGGTCCTGGGATCGAGCCCCGCATCGGGCTCCCTGCTCAGCGGAGAGCCTGCTTCTCCCTCTCCCTCTGCCTGCCACTCTGCCTACTTGTGCTCTCTCTCTGTCAAATAAATAAATAAATAATATCTTTAAAAAAAATTAAAATAAATAAATCTTAAAAATTATAAAGAATGTATATGCAGCCAAAGACACCAAAACCAAGATTTAAGACAAATCACTAATTTGGAGAGAATAATTGCAATATATAACTGATAAAAGGTTCACTTTTTTTAAAAAAGATTTTATTTATTTATTTGACAGAGACACAGCGAGAGCAGGAACACAAGCAGGGGCCGTGGGAGAGGCAGAAGCAGACTCCCCGCCGAGCAGGGAGGCCAATGCAGGGCTCGATCCCAGGACCCTGGGTTCATGACCTGAGCCGAAGGCAGACGCTTAACGACTGAGCCACCCAGGCGCCCCAAATGTTCACATTTCTAATACATGAGGAAATCAAGCAATAAGAAAAAAATCTACAAGCAAATTGGCTAATACATTTTTGAAAAAGATGTGCATCCTCATCAATAGGGAAATGCATATGAGAAACAAAGATTTCCATCTATCGAATTACTAAATATATTAAACTATTCATAACTGGGGGGTGAGCAGGGGGTGAGCACTTCCCTATGTTGTTGGGAAGTGGGTGTAACTGCAGGACAATTTAGCAGTGTCTTTTATGAAAATTTTAAATGCGTATATCCTTTGCTCCTGAAATGATTTCTATGCAGTCCTTACCTACAGAGGTATTTTCACAGTTATACAAAATTATGTAAGTATAAGGATATTTACTGCATCATTATTTGTAATACTAGAAAGTTGGAGGCAATGTTCATGTCTGGCAACAGATAAGGATTAAATTGTGCTCACCCAATGGAATACTATGCAGCCATTAAAAGGAATGACACAGATCGCTATGTACTGACAAGAATGTTTATACTAGATCACTGAGGGAAAGAATAAATAAGAATATATTTCATATGATCCCGTTTTGGGGTAATAATCTCCCATAACCCCAAATTCTCTAGAGATCTAGTCTCTCTCTCTGTATATGGCTAGAGAAAGGTTTGTAAGGATACATAACAAACAAATAACAGTGGTTTTCCTGGGGAGAGAACTCCAACTTCAATGTATTGCATTTCTGTTATTCTTTTGTTCATCTGCTGTGAACATCTATTTTTCTTGCAATTTAAGAAAATAATTGGAATGGCTAATTCAAGAGAAAAGAAATAGGTATTGGAAAGATATTACAGGCCCACAGACCAGTGGGTAGGAACCTCGGTAGATCTGCAGGCAGCTGCCAAGGGCTTCACTGTGGCTGTGAAGAGTCCCCTTCACTCCCTCATGAGGCAACAGTCAGGGAGAATTTTCTCACTTGGCCCAGCACAAGTCCCAGGCCCATCTCGTAGCTGTATTGGCTCACAGCTGGAAGGCTCTGCCCCCTCCAGATTCTGTGGCGGGAGGCAGGCATCTAGACCTGTCTGCCCGTCAAAACCGCATTCAGTGGAGGAGATGTAATTCCTGAAAGGAAATCAAAGAACTGTTAGAAAAGGGACCTATGTTCAGGGCAGGCTCAGATGACGTATGTCCACTATAGTTCACCTCTTGAGCTGCTCAGCATCCACCCCCTCCCTTCTGGCACTACTGGGAGGCAAGGCGGTGAAAGTAGATGTACAGAGTGGAGCCCAAGCATGGAGGGCTCATGGCTGGGGCTCTGGGAAGGACAAAGAGAAGACCCCTTGGCTTCTCTTTCCTTTCTTCTCCCTTCCTTGTTGTCTCAGCAGGGCGTCCCAAGGAGATCAATCCTAAAAATGCTCAAGCATCTAAGAATATGCTAAGTGACAGCCTTTCTCTATGTAGAATCCAGGAGTTGAAAAGGTAGAAGGATGGGCCAACGCCAGGCTCAATGTGAAGCCTCAGGCTCCGAGATCCAAGCTGGGAATGTGCAGAAACAATGCTTAGTCGGAGACCTCTTAGTAAGCAGGATTTGCTCACAATTTCTAAAAACTATTACTTTCTATTTGATACCTGCTAAAAATATATACATAACATCCTTGCAAGCTATGAACCATGATAATTTTAAAACCATGTGAACTTACCACAGTATTGAAGCCCCTGTGTGCTCTTCCAGACGCCAGCCCTGTGTCTCTCTCCTGCTCCATGGTTACTGTTGTGCTTGTCATTCTCTTGCTCAAAAAACAAAAAGCTTTTCCAAATATACATGCATTTTGAACAATATATAATTTTGGTTTGCATGTTCTTGAGCTTTAAAAATGGTATTACCGGGGCACCTGGGTGGCTCAGTCGGTTAAGCGTCTGCCTTCGGCTCAGGTCATGGTGGGATCGATCCTGCATCGGGCTCCTTGCTCAGTGCGGAGCCTGCTTCTCCCTCTCCCTCTGCCCCCTGCCTCCACTCATGCTCTCTCTCAAATAAAATCTTTTTAAAAAATGGTGTTACTTGTACTTCATCTTCTATAGTTTTTTTCTCTTCAATCATTATGTCTGACTTTTATCCAAGCTAATTGGCTGTCACTGCAGTTTGTTCTCACCGCGAGAGATCATTCTAATATGTGAATGTACTGCGACGGGGCCCCTTTCTCAGAGAACCCACTTTTGGTTTGCTTGCTTCTCTAACTGCACCTCTGTTTCCTAGCCCACTAATTCCTTCTGTCTTACTTATCATCTTGGTTCTCCCTTTAAGGGCGAGTTCCATAGTCCACTGTTTTCCCCCATCTTTTTTAAAGTTTTTATTTGTATTTATTTATTTGAGAAAGAGGGAAATCACGAGTGGAGGGAGGGGCAGAGGGAGAGGGAGAAGCAGACTCCCCACTCAGTGGGGAGCCCTACGAGGAAGAGGGACTCGATCCCAGGACCCTGGGATCATGACCTGAGCTGAAGGCAGACGCTCAACCGAGCTACCTAGGGCCCCTGCCCCATCTTCTTAAGTTGGATATTTAGCTCATGAATTTTTTTTTTTTTTTTAAGATTTTATTTATTTGAGGGCGCCTGGGTGGCTCAGTTGGTTAAGCGACTGCCTTCGGCTCAGGTCATGATCCTGGAGTCTCTGGATCGAGTCCCGCATGGGGCTCCCTGCTCGGCAGGGAGCCTGCTTCTCCCTCTGACCCTCCCCCCTCTCATGTGCTTGCTCTCTCTCATTCTCTCTCTCAAATAAATAAATAAATAAATCTTTAAAAAAAAAGATTTTATTTATTTGAGACAGAGAATGAGAGAGAGAGAGCACATGAGAGGGGGGAGGGTCAGAGGCAGAAGCAGACTCCCTGCCGAGCAGGCAGCCCGATGCGGGACTCGATCCCTGGACTCCAGGATCATGACCTGAGCCGAAGGCAGTCGCTTAACCAACTGAGCCACCCAGGCGCCCTAGCTCATGAATTTTCAATTTTCTTCCTTCCTCACACAAATGCTGATGTTTCAAATTTCCCTTGAATTATAACTGTTGCTGCAACCCCTACGTTTTACTATGAAACATGTTTGTTATGGTTCAGTTTCAGGGTTTTCTGTTTGCTGTTACTATTTCTTCTCTGCTCTGAGTTTTACGTGGGTATGTTTTTAAATTTCCAACTGTGAGGAAGAATTTCTTTGTGTTTTTGTTAATGACTTATAACAACGACATTGTGGGCAGAGAACGGTCTGTATGATGCCAGTTTTTAGAAATTTGTTGGAACTTGCTCTGCGGGCTAGGTCGTGGTAAATTTTTGTAAGTGTTTTATGTGTTCCTGAAAGTACTGGGTATATTCATTACTTTTTTATGATTTATTGATGCGAGTCCAGTGTCCTCTTTGAGACTGGAAATGGAAGGACAGCAAATGCTCTTCTGTTTTGCCGCATGTCTGGCACACAGCAGGGCCCCGCTGAGTGCTCTCTTTGCCCCTCCACACCCACTGTTTCCCCTCTCCGGTCAGCTCCCGGGCCTCTGTGCCCTGATCTTTTGCTCTGCGCTTCCAGTGGGCTTCCGTTGCTCTCGTGGGAGTTTGGAGGGTGGCGGGAGAAAGGCTGCAGAATTTTTCACCCTAGCTCACCTTCAGCAACGGCTGCCTTCCCCCTGAAGTTCAGAGCTCCTGTCTGATGGCGCTCCTGTCTGAACTACAGCTCTTTTTTTTTTTTAAGATTTTCTTTTTTTCAAGGACTCTCTCCCTGCAGCGTGGGGCTCGCACTCAGACCGGGAGATCAGGTGCGGCGCGCTCCGGTGACTGAGCCGGCCCCGCGCCCCAAGCCCTGAGCCCGCGCCCCGCACCCTCCACGCGCCGCCCCTCCCTTTACCCATCGCGCTCCCGGCTTCCAGGGCTAGGAGTCTTGGCCGCCTTGCCGGCCACCCATCGCCCTGCTTCCGCCCTTTCGACGGCCCTTCCCTCACCTTTCCTCAGTTCCCCGTTTCGAGTGTGCCCTCTCTTTCCTGTGGTTGACACCGTAGCATGATGAATGCGTGTTGAACAAATTATGTGGAAACATCGTGCACGGAGTCACACAGAGCTCAAGAGGGCACTTGGTGTCTGGGGAGCTGAGAGTTTGGTGAGGCCGAGGGGTAGCGGGCAAGGCGGCCCTGGAGAGAAAGAAGACCGGAAAGAGTGGCAGGGGCCCGAGGGCGAAGGACCCTGCAGGCCACGTGTCACGTTCCCAGAGCTCGGGTTCCTGAGCCACAGACTCCGAGGCAGAGACCCGTGCGCAAGAAGTAGCGGGGAGCCCTCAGGCCTCCTTGGATCAGCAGTGAGAGGAGTGAAGGAAGCATGAGGGAGCCCAGGGGCGTCTGAAGCGTAGGAAGTGGCCAAGCAGGCCTCCGCCGGCCGCCGAGAGCTGTAGGCCGCAGACAACACTTCCCACCTGTCCCACCTTGAGGCTGCAGGGAGGAAATCCAAGGTCTCGGCTTGTTTTACCCAAGAGAGGGCACAGCCCATGTCTCTGGCCCCAGGGCTGGAACCAGAGGCAGATCTTAGAGCCTGCATTCTTCCGCCCCAGACTTGCACTTTCTCCCCCTCCATCTTCTAGCGCCCTCACCAACTCGGGGCATACTTCATCCTGTGGCCTCGGGAAGACCTAGTAAATAGAATGAGAAGCTGCGATAAATATTCCTGCTGTTACCTTTTTCTCTCCTGAGACACCTGAGCCCTGGGCAGCAGCTCAGGAGGCTTTCAGAGACAGAAGTGGAGTTGGGAAGACCACTTAAAGCATCCCATTTAGGGGTGTCTGGGTGGCTCAGTCGGTTAAGCATCCAACTCTTGGTTTCGGCTCAGGTCATGATCTCGTGGACTATGGGACTGAGCCCGCATCAGGCTCTGCTCAGCATGGAGTCTGCTTGAAAGATTCTCTCCCTCTGCCCCCCTCTCTGCTCGCTCACACCCTCTCTCTCTCTCTCTCTTTCCAATAAATAAATAAATCTTTAAAAAAAAAAATAAAGCATCCCATCTAAGCTCTTCTGTGACAGCAAAGAACATGGAGATGCAGAGAAGTAAGGATGTCGCACAGCTAGTTGGCGGGTAGGACAACACTAACACCCATGTCTCCTGATCCCCAGGCTGGTTCTCCTTTCATAATTATGGCTCCCACTGGCCCTCTGAGTTGAAGAGCAGGCTGGCCGACGGGTTTCTTTATTTCCCTTCCAGCTGTGGGGTCTGGCAGTCTCAGGTACGGCATCCCCATACAATTTCAGGCACGAAGGAGGAGTCTGTGGCCTGAGATACAAGAAGAGCTTTGGAAGAAGAGCTTGCTGAACCAGAAACTGAGGTGAGGGATGAAGGCCAGGGCAGGTGAACAGACAGGCAGCCTGAGGATGCTGCCAGGTGCTCACAAGTTGTGGAGTTGAGGTGCGGGGGTCACCAGCTGGGCTGGGGTTTGTTTGACAGGTAACTTCTCCATCCCCTGACCCGAGGAGGAGGACCTTTGGCTGGACAATACCACAGGCTGGATCCAGAAGAGCCACGACAGCAGGAAAAGAAGGGTCTGGCAGAGCAGAGAATGAGGGCTCTGGGCAGCTTGAGAAGGTTTCCATTTGTCTTTGGTGGGTCTGTTGAGCTGGGGGAGGTAAGAGATTAAATTTTAGAAGGTAAGTCCTGGCCCAAGGAGGTAGAAGATTTAAAGATTTTATTTATTTATTTGACAGAGAAAGAGAGCACAAGCAAGGGGAGTGGCAGGCAGAGGGAGAAGCAGGCTCCCCACTGAGCAGGGAGCCCGACGCGGGGCTCAATCCCAGGACCCTGGGATCATGACCTGAGCTGAAGGCAGACGTTTACCCGTTTAACCGTTTAGCCAACTGAGCCACCCAGGCACCCCACCACTGAGCTCTTGAGGCTGGTGTTTCTGGAATAAATTAGCATTTGAATTGGTGAACTGAGTGAAGTGAACAACCCTCCCCAGTATGGGTGAGTATCATCTAATCCACTGAGGGCAGAGGAAGGATAAATTTACTTTCTCTGTTTGGGCTGGGACATCCATTTCTCCTGACCTTGGACTGGAACTCCTGGTTCTCAGGCCTTTAGCTTTGAACCAGGACTTACACTATCAGTCCCACCTGGTTCTCAGGCCTTTGGACCCAGACTGAATTACACCACCAGTTTTCCTGGTTCTCCAGCTTGCAGAAGGCATCATATGGGACTTCTTAGCCTTCATAATCACATGAGCCAATTCCTAGAATAAATCTCTCATATATATTCCATACACACACACACACACACACACATAGTCCATTTCTCTGGAGAACCCTGACTAATATACCAGTACTTAGAGGGAAATTCATAGCACTGAATGCATGTATTATTTTATTTATTTATTGAGAGAGAGAGGGAGAGAGGGAAGAAGGGAAGAAGGGAAGAAGGGAGGAAGGAAGAGACAGAATCTTAAGCAGGCTCCAAGCCCAGTGCGGAGCCCGATGTGGGGCTTGATCCCATGACCCTGAGATCATGATCTGAGACAAAGTCAAGAGTCAGATGCTTCCCAAATGCCCCTGAATGCATATATTAGAAAAGAAAAAAGCTCTAAAACCAATCATCTAAGCTTCCACCTTAAGAAAAACTAGAAAAAGAAGAGCAGATCTGTCACTGCGCACTGAAGTAAAGTTCTGACACCAGTCCGAACGGCTCTGCAGGGTGGCCTCCGCAAGGGAGAGTTGCAGCAGCTGAACCCCACACATAGCTTTTGTTTTATTTTTTATCAGAAAAGCAAGGACAGATGCCTCCAAGCGTGGGAAAGGAGTACAAAGGGATGGCAAATGAAGCAGGCTTGCATTTTCCCCTCTGCGTAGGCATGCAGGGAGTCATTCATGGGATAAGGGAGGAGTGGGATGTTGAGTGGGAGTCATTCATGGGATGAGGAGTGGCTGGCAATCGCCAGGTGCAGAAAGGGGAGACTGAGGGTTACATTCTTTCATAGCTCCTAACTTATGCCCTGCCCATGGGGATCATGGGATCCTGCTCCTACGGGGACATTGCGTTCAACAGCCTGAGAACAGGAACACTGCTGATGTTTCAGCTGCTTCCACAATCACTCCTTAGGATTTATAATATATTTTCTAAGAAAAACTCCACAAGATCAAATCCAAAGTAAGCAGAAGAAAAGAAATAATAAAAATTCATATTACATCATAAGTCACTCACATTGAAAACAGGAGATCAACAAAACCAAAAACTGGTTCTTTGAAAATATCACTAAAGTTGATAAGCCTTCAGCTAAGCTAATTAAGAAGAGAGAAGGGGCAGAGGCAGAGGGAGAAGCAGGCTCCCCACTGAGCAGGGAGCCGAATGCAGTTCGCAGTTCCCTTCCAGGACCCTGGGATCATGACCTCAGCCAAAAGCAGAAGCTCAACCAACTAAGCCACCCAGGTGCTCCTAATATCATTCTTAATAATGAGAAACTAGAAGCTTTTCTATTAAGATCAGGAACAAGGCAAGGATGTCCTCTATCACCACTCCTTTCAACATTGTACTGGAAGTCCTAACCAGTGCAGTAAGGGAAGAATAGGAAATAAAAAGCATACTCACTGGGAAGGAAGAAATAAAGCTGTCTTTGTCTGCAGATGACCTGATTGTCTATGTATAGAATCTGAAAGAATTGCCAAAAGCTTCCTGGAACTAGTGAGTGATTATAGCAAGGTTGCAGGAAACAAGGTGAATATCAAAAGTCAATTGCCTTCCTATATATTAGCAAGAAATAAGTAGAATTTGAAATTTAAAAAACACAATACAATTTACATTAGCACCCCCAAAATGAAGTACTTTGGTATAAATCTAACAGAAATGTCTAAGATCTATGTGAGGAACACTACAAAACTCCGATGAAAGAAATCAAAGAACTAAATAAATGGAGAGATATTCCATACTGATGGATAAGAAGACTCATTATTGTCATGATCAGTTCTTCCCAACTTGCTTTATAGTTTCAATGCAATCCCAATCAAAATCCCAGTAAGTTATTTTGTGGGTAGCAAGAAATTGACTCTAATGTTAATATATGGAGAGGCAAAAGACCCAGAATAGCCAACACAATGTTGAAGGAAAAGAACAAAGTCAGAGGATTGACATTATGTGACTTACTATAAAGCTACACTAATTAAGACAGTGTGGTATTGGTGAAAGAATAAATAGACCCACCTAAATACAGTCCACTGATCTTTGACAAAGGAGCAAAGTTAGTACAGTGGAGGAAGATTATCTTTTCAACAAATGGTACTGCAGTAACTGGACATCCACCTGTAAAAAAACCTGAATCTAGGGGCACCTGGCTGGCTCAGTCAGTAGAGCATGCAACTCCTGACCTTGGGGTTTTGAGTTCAAGCCCCACGTTGGGCATAGAACTTACTTGAGTGAAAATGAATCTAGACACAGAACTTATACCTTTCACAAAAGTTAACCTAAAATGGATCACAAAACTAAATGTGGGGTGCCTGGGTGGCTCAGTCAGTTAAGCAGCTGACTCCTGATTTGGGCTCAGGTCATGATCTCAGGGTTGTGGGATCCAGCACCACGTTGGGCTCCGCGCTCAGGACAGAGTCTGCCTGTCCCTCTCCCTGCCCCTTCCCCCACTCTCTCTAATTAATAAATAAAGAAACTAAATATAAAATGCAAAACTACAAAGTTTTTAGAAGTTAAAATAGGAAAAATGCAGATGACCTTGCACAGAGTAATAACTTTTAGATACAACTCTAGGCAGGATCTATGAAAGAAAGAATTGATAAACTGGACTTCATCAAAATTAGAATGGTCTGTTCTGTGAAAGACACTGTTAAAAGAATGAAAACATAAGTCACAGACTGGGAGGAAATGTTTGCAAAAGACATATCTGGTAAAGGACAGTTATCCAAAATATACAAAGAACTCCTAACACTCAAGAAATAGAAAATGACCTGATTAAAAAATGGGCAGAAGATCTAAACAGACACCTCACCAAAGAAGATACAAAGATGGCAGATAAGCATATGAAAATATGCCCCACATCATATGTCACCAGCAAAATGCAAATTAAAACAAGAGATACCACTATACACCTATTGGAATGGTCAAAATCCAGAAAACTGACAACACCTTATGTTGATGAGGATGTAGCAACAGGAACTTTTCATTGTTGCTGGGAATGCAAACTGGTACAGTCACGTTGGAAGAGAGTTTGATGGTTTCTTAGAAAACTAAACATATTCTTACCACACAAACAAGTGATCATACTTCTTGGTATTTATCTAAAGGAAGTGAAAAGTGTGTCCACACAAAAACCTGCACATGGATGTTTTTGGCAGCTTTATTCCTAATTGACAAACTTAGAAGCAACCAAGATATCCTTCAGTAGATGAATGGATAAATAAACATTGTCTGGTACATCCAGACAATGGAATATTATTTGATGCTAAAAAGAAATAAGCTGTCAAGCCATGGAAAGACATCGAGGAAACTTAAATGCACATTGCTGGGGCACCTGGGTGGCTCAGTCATTAAGCGTCTGCCTTTGGCTCAGGTCATGATCCTAGGGTCCTGGGATCGAGCCCCGCATCGGGCTCCCTGCTCTGCGGGAAGCCTGCATCTCCCTCTCCCACTCCCCCTGTTTGTGTTCCTGCTCTTGCTACCTCTCTCTCTGTCAAATAAATAAATAAAATCTTAAAAGAATTATTAACAAAATGCATATCGCTAAGTAAAAGAAGTCAATCTGAAGAGGCTACATATTGTATGAGTCCAACTATACCATGGTCTCGAAAAGGCAAAAAAACCTATGGAGATCATGTAAGGATCACTGGAGGCCAGCAGTTGCGGGTAGGGCAGGATAAGTTGGCAGAGCCCAGAAGGATTTTTAGGGCAGTAAAATTACACTGTATGACACTATAATGGTGGATATATGTCATATATTTGTCAAAACCCATAAAATCTACAATAGCAAGTGTGAACCCTAATGTAAACTAAGGACTTTGGGTGATAATGATGTGTCATTTGTTGTATGTTCATCAAAGGTAACAGGAGTACTACTCTGGTGGGAGATGTTGATAATGGGAGGTTTATGCATGTGTGGGGGCAGGTGATGTATGGGAAATCTCTGTACCTTCTGCTCAATACTGCCGTCAACCTAAAACTGCTCTAAAAAATAAAGTGTATTAAAAAATAAAGACATTCATTTTTTACTTAAAAAAACTAAAGTAGGAATAAAAAAAAGAATTACTAACTTTTCAACTCATTTTATGATGCTAATGTGATATCAATAGCAAAACCTGATAAAGATCCTAAGAAAACTATATAGACCAATCTCAAGACCCTGAGATCATGACCTGAGCCAAAATCAAGAGTCGAATGCTTAAATGACTGAGCCACCCAGGTACCCCCGTATTTCTTTATATATTCTGGACGTGAACCCTTTTGAGGTTCTTTGGATGAATAAGCCTCTACAAGAGAACCTCCCAGTTTCTGGGAGCACTACATCAGAAGTTTCCACACCCCCTAGCAGATGAACACTCTCAGTATTTGGATTCTGGCCTGGGATGAGGTAGACCTCAGATTCTGTTTATAGGTCACTGAGGTTGGGAGACATTGGAGAATAAACTCTTCTTCCTTCCCTCTATACAGATTTATTGCCAAACAGAACAGTTCTCTTTCCTTGAAGTGCCCATAGCTTGAAGTCTGACTTGTATAACAAGTTATGTAAGTTTTCTGTAAAAAAGAAAAAAGGTAAGGGGTGCCCGGGTGGCTCAGTTGGTTAAGTGTTTGACTCTTGATTTTGGCTCAGATCAAGATCTCTCAGGGTTGTGAGATCAAGCCCCGTATCAAGCCCTGTGTTGGGGCTTCAGACTCAGTGGGGAGTCTACTTAGGATTCTCCCTCTCTCTCTCTGCCCCCCTCCCCCACTCATGCTCTATCTCTAAAATAAATAAATAAATAAAATCTTTTAAAAAAAGAAAAAAGGTAAAAATAGGAGGTATAGAAGGAAAAATATGTAAATGAGGGGAAAAAGCTACACTGAAAACCTCATCAGGTGTTTTATCTAATTTTTTTTTAAAGGGCTTGAATTTGAACTTCATCAAGTATATTAGCATCCAGTCCAGTAAAGATGATTGAAATGACTACATTGGATTGGAGACTCAGAGAATTGAGAAGAAACCAATGTGTTGTCTTTATATAATATTTTTTTTTGTTGCTTTTTCCTTTATGCAATATTTTCCTTTGTTTTTGACAAGGAGCAACTGTGGGTTTTCTTTATTTAAAGCAACTTTGAATGGTTGCTTTGGTTTTAGAAATGGTTTTGTAAATCTTTTCAGTTTGAAATGATACTCCCTTCCCTATTCCCTTCCAACAGAAATGGGGTTTGAGCATTCTGCCTTGTTGGGGATTGGAATGAGTTAGGACTTTTGTACTCAACAGAACATGTTTTGGAATAGCACAAGCAAAAAAGGTTATCTTTTATAAAGTTCCAAGGATATTTAACAGAATGAGAGGATGTTAATGCAGTATGTTCTTGGGAACAAATTGGGTGCAGAAAGTATTATCTTTGATTTGCTTCTGAACCTCTGCTTTATTGTGCAATCTGAAGCCAACTACCATGGTTTCCATTTGTTGGACGCCAGTAGCCCTCTCATTCATATCTGTTCTCTTCAACAGATGGGCCAGACTATGGGGGCCACTTAGTCCACATTCCAAATTCTTGGGAAGGAATCTAATTGGGTTCATCTTGGGTCAGGGGCTTATCCCAGAGCAATCAACTGTGGCCTGGGGGGACAGGGTGCACCATGTGAATGAGGCTTCTCTTTCTGCTAAATTATGGTTGACAAGTGGAGGCAGACTGAACTAGCTACCTAATTTGTGGGGCCCTGTGCAAAATGAAAATACAGGGCTCCCTTGTTCAAAGATTATTAAGGATTTCAAGATTGCAATAGCAGAACACTAAACCAAGGGTGGGACCCTTCCAAGTGTAGGGCCCTGGACGCCTGCACAGGTCTCGTGCCAAGAGGCTGCTCCATGCTCTGGACCTGGAGGAAGAGACTCCAAAATGAATTTCTAGACCCCATATGTCAAGACTTGGAACGAGGGATTCTTGTTTTTGGAATTCATAACTTAGACTAAGGGTTATGTTTTCCACCTCCCCCCCGCCCCCCGCCACTTCTTTATCTCCTTCCCAGATCCAGTAACTTTATGTGGGATGGCTTGAGTGTGAATAAGTTGGATTTTTAAGTCTTCTGTCTCTTCCTTTCTATTATGAGGCAATGATCTGGACGGTTGTACAAAGTGTGCATTTGACTTGGGTCAGTCATCCTCATAAGAGTTGATGAAGGAGTTAATGTCCTTTTTTTAAAAAAAAACAAACCCTTTTTTTACCAAAAAAGCCCCCCATCTTTTTACCTTGAACTATTTTAGACTTACAGAAAAGGTGCAAATATAGTCTTGAGAGTTTTCATACATCCCTCCCGCATCTTCCCCTAATGTTAACATCTTACATAACTATAGTACAATTGTCAGAACCAAAAAAATTAACTTTGGTACAATACTACTAACTAAAGACCTTTCTTGAATTTTACCAGCTTTTTTGCTCATGACTTTTTCTTGTTCTAGGCTCCTGACCAGATCCCACATGGCATGTAGTTATTTCTCCTTAGTCTCATGCAGTCTGTAAAAGCTCCTTTGACTTTGTCTTTCATGACTTTGATTTTTTTGAAGAGACCGATCAGTTATTTTGTCAAATGTCCCGCAATTTGGGTTTGTCTGACGTTTTCTTATGATTAAGCTGAATGTTATGGGTAACATTGTGTCCTCAGTGCATTGTATCAGGTTCATGATTTTCTTTGTCTTGTTACTGGTGATGTTGACCTTTATCACTGGACCAAGGGATCAGGTGGCTTCTGCTAGATTTTGCACTGTAGAACTACTATCTTTCCCTTTGTAGTTAATAGATATCTTGCAGGAGATATTCTGAGACTATGCAAATTCTGCTTCTCTTCAAACTTCTGCCCACTCATTTTTGCACTCTTCAATAGCCCTTTGTGCAACAATTACTAATGTTTAGCTAATGCAAGTGTTTTCTGCAGTTCTTTTTTTTTGTCTCTAGGCTTGTGATATCCAACCGAGGGCTCCTGTTAGTTCTTCCCATCCTTTTTAGTGTGGCTATGTTTTTAACTTACAGTAGGTTCACTTAGTATTTTTTATTCCATTTGGGCTCTCTCCACGTCCCAGTTGGTTTTAGTTATTTCTTTATTTTGGGGGTATGGGTAACACTACCATTGTTCTAAGAGTCAGAGCTACACAAATATATACTCTGAGTATCACTACCTCCTCACTCCTGCTACCCCATTCTCATTTACCCCCCTTTGCATCTTTTTCCCACCTATCCCCTACAGGAAACCAATCTCCTTAGTTTCTGGTTTATCTTTCCTGTACTGTGTTTCTTTTGCACAAACAGACAAATGCAGCATATCTTCTTATATACCCTTCTTTCTTAGGGCGGCATTTGTGCTTTGCATTTTTCACTTAGAAATATGTCTTGGCAACCACTTTCCATCAATTCACAGTTCTTCCTCATTTTTTCTAACAGCTGCTGAGTATGCCATTGTGTATCGTACCATAAATGTACACTTAGATTGTTTCCAAAATATTGCAATTACAAATAATACTGCAACGAATAACCTTCTGTGTGTGCCTTTTCCCCATTGTTCGAGAGTATCTTCAAGGGAATGTCATAGATACATATATACATATATCTATTTCTTTCCTTCCAGTCCTTCTGGCCAGAACTGAGAGCTATGTTGATGTTACTGTCTCTTTCATGCTTTGTTTCTTAGCTCCCATGGTCTTTGAAGTCTGTAATCGCTGATAGTAAGCACAGATGGTGGTCATGAGTACATGAGTACATTTTCTCAGAAAGTCTTCATTCCCTGACTAGGCCAATAATTTGGGTGGCACCCCCAGTCTTGTATTATGGAAACAGTTCTCAACCTTGTCTGAACATGAGAATCACTAAGAATCTTTTAAATATATCAGTGCCTAGGAATGCTCTAGGTGCAGAATCTCTGGGTGTGGGACTCAGGCATTTGTATTATTCTAAGGTGCCCCAGAAATTGCAATGTGCAGCTCAGGTTGAGAACTACTGGGTTAAATCCTTGAAATGTGACAAAAATCTCCTGGCCCTTACCATATTTCCTGTGATTTGAACTAGCTGCCAGAGTGTATCCTGGCTGACTTGGGAGGTGTTCCACTCAGAGAATTCCTGATTTTTACCTGGAGAAGGTAAGTATCAGTTGGCTTAATTTAGGGAGATCTGTAAAAGTCTTTAGTGACTTTTAGTCAACCTAGCCAAGAAATAAGTTTTTTCGGGTGCCTGGATGGCTCAGTCGTTAAGCATTTGCCTTCAGCTCAGGTTGTGATCCTGGGGTCCTGGGATAGAGCCCTGCATCGGGCTCCCTGCTCTGTGGGAGGCCTGCTTCTCCCTCTCCCACTCCCCCTGCTTGTGTTCCCTCTCTCGCTGTGTCTCTCTCTGTCAAATAAATACAATCTTAAAAAACAAAAATAGGGGGCGCCTGTGTGGCTCAGTCTTTAAGCGTCTGCCTTCGGCTCAGGTCATGATCCCAGGGTTCTGGGATTGAGCCCCGCATTGGGTTCCTTGCTCGGCGGGGAGGCTGCTTCTCCCTCTCCCATTCCCCCTACTTGTGTTCCCTCTCTAGCTGTCTCTCTCTCTGTCAAATAAATAAAATCTTTAAAAAAAAACAAAAAACAAAAACAAAAACAAAAAACAAAAATAGGGCGCCTGGGTGGCTCAGACGGTTAAGCGTCTGCCTTCGGCTCAGGTCATGATCCCGGGGTCCTGGGATCGAGCCCCGCAGCGGGCTCCCTGCTCCTTGGGAGCCTGCTTCTCCCTCTGCCTCTCTCTCTCTCTCATGAATAAATAAATAAAATCTTTAAAAAAAAATAAGTTTTTTTCTCATATAGAGTCTGAATGACAGTGACAAGTTGCTTCAGGCCAAGAAGGAAGAATGTTAAATTTCCTTTCTCCCCTTCAACACACAAATCAGGGTACCTTCCTTTGTAGTTGGCAGTATTAATAAGCTCCAACTAACACTTGTAAAGCAGAGCCCACTAGTTATACTGTTTTTCATCAAATCAAAAATACCATGACTTATAAGATACATAGTTATCTTATGTAACACTAAATAAGAAAAAGCCCGGGGCGCCTGGGTGGCTCAGCCGTTAAGCGTCTGCCTTCGGCTCAGGTCATGGTCCCAGGGTCCTGGGAATCAGCCCCACATCGGGCTCCCTGCTCCGCGGGAAGCCTGCTTCTCCCTCTCCCACTCCCATTGCTTGTGTTCCCTCTCTCACTGCCTCTCTCTGTCAAATAAATAAATAAAATCTTTAAAAAAAAAATAAGAAAAAGCCCATTGCTAAATAATTACGAGATACAATTGAATAGATTTTTAAATGTGGGGACATGTGCATATCAGAATTGATGACGTATAGTAGATCTTTAGCCTAAACCTCTTCTTTGAACTCCAAGTCAGGATAGTCATTTGAATTTCTCACAGGCTCTTTAAACCTAACATGTCCCATGGGGCACCTGGGTGGCTCAGTCGGTTAAGCGTCTGCCTTTGACTCAGGTCATGATCTCAGGGTCCTGGGATGGAGCCCCGCATCATAGTGATCCCTGCTCAGGGGGGAGCCTTCTTCTCCCTCTCCCTCTGCCCCTCCCCCTGCTTGCGCACACACACTCTCTCTCAAATAAATAAAATCTTAAAAAAAAAAAAAGAGCATATCTCTTTAAAAAAAAATCCAAAAGCCTAACATGTCCCAGTCTGGACTCTCCATCTACCTTGCCAAAGCTGTTCATTTTCCTGCATTCTCTGCCCCGACGAACGGAGTCTCCCATCAAACTAGAAACATGGAAGTTGAGCCAGTCTCCTGAAGTTCTTTGCTTTCCATATACAAAAGATCTTCCCCATTCCATCAGTTCTGTCCCCTACCCCTCTCTTGAAAGCACTGCCTTCCTCTTTCCCTCTGTCGTGGCTTTGGGTCAGGTCTTCCTCATCTCTCCACGGGATTACTGCAGTGATCTCCTACCTGCTCTCTTCTCCTCAAATCAATCCTACTTCACACTGTCCTTGTTTTCCTTCTTAAACATCGATCCGATCACATTATTCCTCGTTTAAATATCCTACAAGACAAATACTGCATCCGAAAAACAGGCAAAGTTCATGAACAGGCCACCTCACAGAAGAGAAAAATACACATTGATACATGTGAAAAGTTGCTCATGCTCATCACGAAATAAATGTAACAAAGACATTTCCCCCTATCCAACTGGCAGAGTTTGAGAGAACTGATAGCAACGAATGATTACAAGAGCGTGCAGAAGTACTCCTAGTTACGGCTGTTGGTAGTCCGGTATTTTGGGACGTCGTTTTCGCCACGTTTTGGGTTTGTGAGCAAACGCAAACTGCTTCCTGTCTCTGAGCCTCAATTACTGAATTTGGTCAAATGGGGCTGATATCTACCTTAAGGGCCTCAAGAAGTGAAATAATTCTGGGTAAAGTGATTTGTAAATAATAATAGCTAACATTTTACAGGGCGCTTGCTGTTCTAAGGGCTTCGTATGCGTTAGCTCATCTAACCTTCACAATAATCCTGCCTGCGGGTCCTCTCAGTATCACCCACATTTTTCCATAAAATAAAACATTGCCCAAGGGGCGGGGTCACCAAGGAGTGGAGCTGGGATTACGGACATTAAATCTACACAGGGGCATGTAGCTCGAGTCCTGTTTTTCCAGAAAGCCTACGCCATTATTTTCCTTCTTAGGATAGCCCTCTGAACCCATAGTCGAAACTTGCTTATGTAGCTTTTGCTCTTCGTTAGAAGCCACCAACTGGCCTTCTCTGATTGCTTTGTGTATCTCATCACAGTCCCGTCTGATAGAGCTCCGGGACCTCAGCCCACCTCTCATTCCAGTTCGTTTTCGGCGTCCTGCTCAATGCTGGGTACACTGTAAACCCTTAGATAGAGGCCTAACAAATGCTATCGTACATTTCCGTGGGACCAAAGGCATAGCCTTACAAATATGAAGTAATTTTCACGAGACTGAAACATACACAGCAAGAAGCCTACACACTGATGAGTACGCGCCTTGAGGACTAATAGCTCCGCTCCACCCCGGAGCACTGCGGGCGGACCCTTCCCGCTTTGCTACATCCCTCGGACTTTGCCCGGAACCTTTCCTGCGGCATCGGAAGCAGCCTGCCCGGACATCGCCCCTGAACACACAACACCGCCAGGCCTAGTAGTCTAGCTATATGCCTGAAATTTCTAGCTCACTTAGATGACTCGGGAGAAAACGGCTTCAAATTCTTGCACTTTTTAAAGTACTAAGTGACGATAACATTTTTGTCCCTTAGTCAATAGCGTCCTGAAATGATTCCGAGGAGTTTGTTCTTTTTTTTTTTTTTTTTTTGATTAGGCATTTATATGGACAGCCCATTCGAAACGAACAAGGAAGGCGGGGGAAGAAAGCGGAAGCCGCGGGGTCTTCTAAACCAGAAAGTCTCCGGAGCTTGCGCTAAGCTATTTGCGGCGCCCCCCACTTACACGCAGGTCTCAGAAACAGGCGGGGGGAAAAGGCGTCGTACCTGGAGCTGAGACCAGGCGGCCGGAGTCCTCAGGGATGAACCTCGAGTTGCTGGGTGAGGAGGGCTATGGTTGCGTCTTAGAAAACCCTTTGGTCCTGGAAAGGAGGGAACCCGGGCGGGAGAGACTCAGGCTGCAACCTTAGGGACAGAGTTCTGCTGTGGATCATTGGGCGCTCCTGTTATGGAACAGCAACGGGAGGAGGAAGCCCACCTTCTGCCTAAGCAGAATGCATTGCCTTTCCCGAGGCTACTTTCATATCAGTGGTGGAGCGGCAAGCAGTTTGTGATTTCGGTTTGATTACAAGGATCGAAGGTGCTGAAGTAGCCCAGAGCAGGCAGGACCAGAGTTTTTGGAGAAGAAGGAATCTGAGGATGTGAGGCTTGAGGTGAAGCTTGGAAGACTTGTCAGGGGTTTGGGTGCCTGGAAAAGGTAGACTGTTTTGTAGAAATACAGGATGCCTAAGGAGGGGAACTTGGAGATCTTCTAGTTGAAGTCTCTCATTGGACAGATGAAAAAAGTCTTAGTGTGGGTAGTGAGGTAGTGACTGGAAGGCACTGAGTAAATGGCATAGTTGGCACTGGAATCCAGTTATCTTGACTTTCTGTTTAACCCCTCAGCTCCCGGGGACGGTGTGTAAAACACTGAGAACTACAGAAGCAGTTGCTTTTTGTCAACCTCTTTGTGAGTCATTTCCTCCCTATCCCTTATCCAAGTTGTTTAAAAACTTAGGCCCTTCTAGGTTTTCATTAGGTGTTTAGCGTGATAGCCTAGGGATGTCTGAGGTTTTCCAGATTTCCTAAATGACTTGCTGTAAAGTTAAAAGAAAAAACACAAACAAAACTCAGAAGTTCTACTGGATGTTAAAAGGGCTACAGAGATTTTAAAGAAATTGTCCTTACCTTTAAGGAGCTTTTTGTAAAGCAAGGAGATTGAGGTGATTATCTAAATAGCCATAATATATTGCAGAACATAGGCCTTTAAGGGTCATTACCAAGCGCTAAGAACATTTAGAAGAGGGAGTGAATGTCTTTGAGGCAGGGGAAGAAGGGTATCCAGGAACAAAAAATCTATGGAGGAGTTGGGAGTTTTGAGTGGACATTTAAGATTAGTAAAATAGTGAAAGACTGAAGCATGAAGATATAAGGAGAAGTGCGTGTTAGGAATGTTTGAGCTAAGACATCAGCGTGAAAACACCTAAAGAATGTTCCTGCTTGGCCAGGTTGTGGGTACTGTGAATAAAGGGAAGGCCAAGAGATGCTGTCTGTTCTGTGGAGGCTCTTGAATGCCCAGCTGAAAAGTTTGTGCTTTTTAAGGGAGGTAGGGCAGATCCATTGAAGGGTTTTGACCTGGTAAGTAACTTAATCAGAGCTATGATTTTTATTTTTTATTTATTTTTTTAAAGATTTATCTGACAGTGGAACGCCTGGGTGACTTGGTCGTTAAGCGTCTGCCGTCGGCTCAGGTCATGATCCCAGGGTCCTGGGATCGAGCCCCGCATCGGGCTCCCTGCTCAGCAGGAAGCCTGCTTCTCCCTCTCCCACTCCCCCTGCTTGTGTTCCCTCTCTCGCTGTCTCTGTCAAATAAATAAATAAAATCTTTAAAAAAAAAAAAGATTTATCTGACAGCAACATGTCGTTGAGTCTTGGTTGGTGTCAAACCAGTTTGGAGGTCTAGAGTAAATGAGTGATAAAGAAGGCCTGAGCTAGGAAATGGAACGAAGAGACACTGAGGAGGTAGAGTTCACAAAATTTGGGAATTGACTGCATTTGGTGGTAGTGCCGGTGGTGAGGAACTATGAAGTGAAAATCATGGGAGCCAATGGTGGTATTACTGATAAACTTTTAAGGAAATTGGGAAAAGAGAGCATTGGGCATGTTGAGTGTGGATCTGGGGTTCAGGAGGTAGGTTTAGATTTATGAGAGAGATGTGTACTTTTACTGCAGGTGGGCTTGTTGAAACCTTGTGAGTGGATGACAAGACCAGGGGAAAAGGTGGGAGGGGCAGAAAGAGAAAACTGCAGAGGGCAGAATCTTGGACAATTACCTATATTTTGGAGTTAGGAGGAGGAATAAATGACATTAAATTAAGAGCTATATAGTACTTATTATGAGCTAGGCAAATTTTTGCATGCTTCTATATATTTATCCATGTAGAGGTGGAAGAGGATACTCGTTGGTGTGCTCTCAGAAGCCAGGTGAAGAGCACTTGAGGCTGAGAGCTGAGAAAGGACTGCTTGGTATAGTCCTTAGGCACTTGACACCCCTCAGCAACTTGAGTGGAAGCCAGATTACAGTCATTTTAGGAAGGTGTGGGAGGCGGAGTGGAGACCAGAGGTTGACCCTTATTTTTAAAAACGTCAGGATGGAGGAAAGGTGATAGATAGGCTAGTACATTGAAAGAAATAGTCATGGGAGAGGTTTTTCTTGAATGATACAGAAGATTGGGGAGGGTGAAATTTAGGAATATTTAGCATTGGAAGTTTAGACAATTTATTTATTTTTAAAGATTTTATTTATTTGAGAAAGCGCATGTTGGGGGCCGGGCAGGAGCAGAGGGAGAGGGACAAGCAGACTGATTCCATGCTGACTGTGGGGCCTGATGTGGGGCTTGATCCCTTCACCCTGGGATCATGACCTGAACCGAAATCAAGATTCGACACTTAACTGACTGAGCCACCCAGGCACCCAAGGAAGGTTAGACAATTTAAAAGAAGGCTGGGCCCATAAATCTACATTTCTATGGAAATGACTGAGGTTTAAAGGAGAAAGTTAATGATTGCAGATAAAAAGCTCAAAGGAGCAGAAGTGAGTGATTGTGGGAGCATGCATATGAAAGAATATCTGGATAAAGGAAAGGAATGATAACGCTCCTAATGTGAACTCAAGATACTAATTTTATTTCTGCAATCACTTTTGAGCCCTTGCTATGTATCCGACAGTATGCACTGGAGATACAAAGTTAAATAAGAGTTTTTCAGAACTATTTTTACTACAACTCACAGTAAGAAATCTCTTTTTCTTTTTCTTGAGGGAGAGGGCAGGGAGGGGCAGAGGGAGAGAGAGATCTTAAGCAGGCTCCATGCCCAGTGCAGAGCCCGATGCCGGGGCTCAATCTCACAACCCTGAGATCGTGACCTGAGCCGAAATCAAGAGTCAGATACTCAACTGATTGAGCCACCCAAGATGCCCAAGAACTCTGTTTTCTATCACAACCCGTCATATATTCAAATATATATAACTGAGTTTCTCAAAATTATACTTAATCCCTGTTATGCCCAGTGTCCTCTGATGTCTTCTGTTCTAATCTATTAAAAACCTTGTTGGGGCTCACGAAATTGATTTATCCACTTATGGTGGGTTGGGTCCTACTGCTTGAAAACCACTGAAATAAATACAGCCTTGGCCCTGAATAAATATGTAGAACTAGGGGGAGTGAAACATAAATACTGTGTCTAATATGGAACCGTAATAAGTGAATGCATTATGGGAGTTCAGCTGAAAGCAATTAATTCTGCATTGTTGAGGTTGGCAGTAGAATTTGGGGATGATAAGCGTCATTTAACCCAGACAGTACAGATAGGGTAGGGTTTTTCCAGAGGAAGTAGTTAGAGAAGGTAATGAGCGCAGAGAAGAGTTGAGGCAAATGTTCTGAGGCATGACTGCATGTGGTATGTTCAAGAAATGGTCAGTAATCTACAGCTGGTGCTTAGGGTGGGTTATGCGAGGTTCTGTACTAGGTGCTGATGGGAAGTTAGCTAAACATGCAGTGGAAAATACTGGTTGGGGCCAGAATGAAATCACTTTTTAAAAATTGTACTTAAAAGTTTAGTATATTGTGGGGTGAGGAAGATTTTTAAGCAGCTAAGTGACAGGTGAGATTTGGGTCTTTGGAAGTTGGCTGTGGCAGCTCTGTGATGGAGGCGAGACTGGAGTCAAGGACATGTAGTAATTATGGTAGTGAGGGCATCGGATGAGGGCGGGGTGGGATCCGTTATCTAGACACCTGCAAGTTGCATTTCTCTAAAAGAAACGCCACCGACTGTGTCCTCACTTGTTAGATTGAGGAAACAATGGAGACTGCTACTCCGCACCTAACCGTTACAACAGGGAGGAATTGGCTGGAATCGAAAATAATAGGGCCATTGGGAGAAAAGGTCCGTGCAGTTTTAGAGCTCATGATAGGTCTTTAAGGAGGTGGATGTTCCGCAGTGTAGAGAATAGACCTTATTCCGTGTCAGGAGACCGGGGGGAAGAAGGCTGGAAAGGCCTGCAAGCTGAAGGGCAGTTGGAGGAGGGATGTTCACAGGACAGAAAGGAGGAGGCCCCTGGGGAAGCTGGTGTGGCTGTGCTGGAAGCAGTGTGAACTCAGGTTCCGCAAGGGCAGCTGCAAAGAAAGGGCGCATAGCTGAAGTGAAGGTCTGAGCACAGGTTTTGAAGAACAGTGTCAGGAAAATTAGTGTGGTCCAAGGCCAAGATTGTAAAAGTGATTGTAAAACTAGGAAGGGTTTGTAACATTCTGTGGAGAGTGAAGAGTAAAAAAAGTTTCCTGCTTGGTTGGGCTGGTTGGTGTAATACCAAAATTATTCATTCAGCGCTCAGCAAAGACCTTTCGTGTGCCGCCTGTGGGCTTTATTGGCAGAGGGGAAGTGGGAAGCTTCTAATTTTTCTTTTGTCTTTTCTGGGAAAAAACATGGTTTTTTGGAACAAATAAAGTGAACACTGGTTGTTGCCAAGAAAAACCCTCAATAGGTGGAGATTTTAGGTAGGTCACTTAGCTCACTTCTCTTGGTTGAATTACATTCCTTGGCCGTGACGGAGTAACTGGTGGTGATCTTTGAGATTTGTGGAGAGAAAGGGAGATGTACTGAAGGAAAGCATATGGACACATTTTGACTTTCAATAAAGGGTGGGTGTGTTGTGTTTTACAGATGATAGACTAATAACCTTGAGGTCAGATTCGGGCAAGATTCTAGAGGCTTTTTAGTGTAGATAAGAGTATGATTTCTGGGTCAGGTTCCAATTTTGCCGGTTTTTAACTGTGTGAACTTGGGAAGTGACTTAACCTTGAAGCCTAACTTTATCTGTGAAATGGAATGTAATAGTGTCACTGAACCAATGGGAGTTTGCTCCTTGGTGAGTTACAGATATAGCAGATGGAGTTGGTGCACAAAATAAACTTTATTTGAAGCAAGTAAGGAGATCATGGGGAATAACTTCCAAAACCATGACTCTGAGCAAGCGTGAATGGGTTCCTTCTATTTAGGGTTAGGATGAATATTTAGTTGGGAAGCCTCGTCCTTGCACGTAGAGGTGAACAGAAGGCCACATAAGCCCCTTAAGGAAACCTGCTATACATATATTGTTATGTAAATGAGGCTTGTGCTCCTCGTCTGGCGGAGATTTTAGTATTATAATGAGGTAAAGGTAGTTGGAGGTCACTCCGTGGTCCTGCACAGGCACCAGGCAAGGGTTATACTCAAACTGGTCTGGGTGGTCTGGTCCCTGCTGCTTGAGGGGTGGTTTCAGTTTCCATTTGCGTGAGTGAAGAGATCAGTGGGAAAGAAGAGCTTAAGGAAAAATGTGGGACAGAGGTTGGTGAGTACAAGCAGGTGGGCAGTAAAGGTCAGGTCTTGGGGTCTAGCTGGTGACAGCAGTAGTCACTTACTAGTGAATGGAGAGGACTGAATGGGAATATATGGAAGACCTTACTACAGAGTCGGACACATCAGCATTCAATAAGGGGTAGCTGCTAATGATAAATACAGGTTTTAGCACTTGAGAGAAATGATGAGCCACTGTGAGTTTAAGTCTGGAAATCTCATTGTGGTTCTTTAATTTCTTGCTTTTCAAATGAACAAATATAGCACATATTTATCACAACAGTGGAAACAGTTCAAACACGCATGCAGAAAAAACTCTTTCTCCCCTTCCCCAAATTGTAACTGTCTAGAGTTTATCCTTTTATAGCTTACTCCTTGCTCACACAAACATTTAAACAAATTTATTAGGGCTTTGTTTTTGCCTTTTTACAGAAATAGAACCTTTTTATACACATTATTTGAAACTTGCTTTATTCACTTAACACTGTAGGATGCTATTCCTACACATTAGGAGATAATAGATCTAAAAATAGATTTTAATGCATTCATGTAGGTACACACACAGGATACATAATTTTAACGGTAAAATTTCCATGCTTTTAAAAAAAAAGTGGTCTTTTTCTCCCTTGCTGCCTCCTTTTTGTTGGTAATCCCATGTATTTACTACCATATTTTTGTCTGTGCTTATATATACTTGTGTGTGTGTGTGCATGCGCACGTGCACATGATAATAAAAAATGAGATTATATAATATACACTTTGTGTTTTGCCTTTTTTTCTACTTAGTAACACCAATGCAAATTTCTCTAAGAATTAGCATAATTTATTAGTATTTTTATATTTGAATACAATGTAATTTATTCATCCATTCCACTATTAATGGACATTTACTTTGTTTCCAGTTTGGGTAGGTTTTCTTTGTTTTTTGGCCACCAAGAACAATACTTGAAATATTTGTACTTCTGTCCCACTGTTGTGTTTACATCTATGGAGATTAGATTTCCAACTGTAGGATGGCTGAAGTAAGGACTATATATGTTTTGCTTTTATTTTTTTATTTTTTAAAAAATATTTTTTTTATTTATTCATGAGAGTCAGAGAGAGAGAGAGAGGCAGAGGCAGAGGAAGAAGCAGGCTCCCCGCCTAGCAGGAAGCCCGATGCGGGACTCGATCCCAGGACCCTGGGATGACCTGAGCCGAAGGCAGATGCTTAACCGTCTGAGCCACCCAGGTGCCCCTATGTTTTGCTTTTAATAGATGCTGTCAGATCCATTTTCCAAAAGGCTATAACAATTCCCATTTTTACAGATAATGTGTAAAAATGTCCCTTTGCCCTCCCCTCCACCTCCAGGTGTTCTCTCCCTAAATTTTCCTGTTTTTTTTTTTTTTTTAAAGATCTTATTTATTTAAGAGAGAGCAGGAGCACAAGAAGGGGGAGAGGCAGAGGGAGAGAGAAAGGGAGAAGCAGACCCTCTGCTGAGCAGGGAGCCTAATGCGGGGCTCAAATCCCAGGCCCCTGGGATCATGACCTGAGCTGAAGGCAGATGCTTAACCGACTGAGCCACCAACGTGTCCCTAAATTTACCTGTTTGTTGGATGAAAGTGGCATCTCATTTTTATTTCTCCAACTACAACTGAGTTTGATTACATTTTCCTGTTTAGAGGCCATCTGATTTTGTTCTTCTGTGACTTGTTTATTCATGTTCTTTTTGTCTTTTGGGTTGTTTTTTCTTACTGATGTATAAACTTGCTTTGTAATACAGGTATCAACTCCTATCAGTCATCTGCCTTGAAAATTTGTTTCTAAATCTTGACTGTTTATGGGAGCTTTTTTTTTTTTAAAGATTTTATTTATTTATTTGACAGAGACAGAGATAGTGAGAGCAGGAACACAAGCAGCGGGAGTGGGAGAGGGAGAGCAGGCTTCCCGCCGAGGAGGGAGCCCGGTGTGGGACTCGATCCCAGGACCCTGGGATCATGACCTGAGCCGAAGGCAGACGCTTAACAACTGAACCACCCAGGCGCCCCTATGGGAGCTTTTGCCATGCAAAATGTTCAATTTTTATTTAATTAAACCTATTTCTCTTTTCTTTTGGTGTTCCTCACTTGGTTAAGGTCTTCCCTACCCTAGATTATACATGTATGTAGTCCCCTAGATTTTCTTCTAAGATTTTTGTTCTTTTAAACTTTAATTTACCAGGGCACCTGGGTGGCTCAGTCGTTAAGCGCCTGCCTTTCGGCTCGGGTCATGATCCGAGGGTCCTAGGATCGAGACCCTAATTGAGCTCTCTGCTCGGTGGGAAGCCTGTTTCTCCCTCTCCCATTCCCCCTGCTTGTGTTCCCTGTCTCGCTGTGTCTCTGTCAAATAAATAAAATCTTAAAAAATAAGAAAAATAAAAACATTAATTTACCTGAAATTTATATGTAATATGAGAGGAATTATAACTTTTTCCTCCTTCCAGATGGTCACTTGTCATTCCCTATATGTTAAATAAATCCTCCACTAAATTGAAATGCCACCTTTATTATATATCAGCAGCCTTACAGTACATTTAGAATTTTTTTCACATTTGTCTTTATTCCATCTGGAATTATGTAAAATTTATTAATTTTTAGGGAAAACCATTAAGTTTTCCCATCCCAGAATGTAGATTGTCTTTTCATTTATTTAGATTTTATGACCTTACCTAAGATTTTATAGTTTTCTTCATACATGTCTGTCTTCTTTATTACCTTATTACTATTCCTTAAATATTTTATATGTTTGTAGCCATTCTGAATGGAATTTTTCCTTGTATTTCCATTTTTGGATAGTAATTGCTAATGTAAAGAAAAGCTATTAATGTTTGAATATTTTTCTTGTAGTAAGCCACCTTACCCTATTTTCTTATTTTTTAAAAAAGTTTATTTTTAAGTAATCTCTGCACCCAACGTGGAGCTGGAACTCATGACCCTGAGATCAAGAGTTGCTCGCTCTTCTGACTCAGCTAGCCAGGAGCCCCTTCCCTATTTTATTATTAATTTAAATAGTTTTCTTATTAGAGTCTCTTGTGTTTTCTGGGTATTCAATGATGGCAAAAGAGAAATAGTTTTAGCTCCTTATATTCAGTGGTTAAGCCAGTTATTTCATTTTCTTATTCCATTGACTGGAACCATCAGGATGGTATTAACTAATGATATATCCCTTCCTAGTTGCTGATATTAATTGAAATGGTTTTAATATTTCACCTTTTGGAATGATAATTGTGTTTTTGATAGATTTTATCATTTATTGTAGTCCTCTCTTTCATTAGAAGTGATTATGGAGTTTTAGCAAATGTGTTTTCAGTATCTACTGATAGGGTCGTGTGGCCGTTACACAAACATTCTTGACTAAGGATGTACATTAGAATGCATTGTTCCGGGCGCCTGGGTGGCTCAGTTGGTTAAGCGACTGCCTTCAGCTCAGGTCTTGATCCTGGAGTCCCAGGATCGAGTCCCACATCAGGCTCCCTGCTCGGCGGGGAGTCTGCTTCTCCCTCTGACCCTCCTCCCTCTCCTGCTCTCTCTCTCATTCTCTCTCTCTCAAATAAATAAATAAAATCTTTAAAAAAAAAAAAAAAAAAGAAACATATGGAAGCTTTTTACCTTGGTGGTGGGTTGCAGGGAGGAAACGATCATTTGTTGATTACACATTTCTGTATTACATGTATTACTTCAGTAACTTGAGAATATTTCTTTCAAAAACCTCTCGATCTGGGGCACCTGGGTGGCTCAGTCAGTTGGGCTGGGCGTCTGCCTTCTGACCTGGTCGTGATCTCCCGGGCTCCCTGCTTGGTGGGGGGCCTGCTTCTCCCTCTGCCCCTCCCCCCCAAACTCACTCTCTTGCGCTCTGTCTGAAATGAATAAATAAAATCTTTAAAAATAAAAAAATAAAACCTCTCTATCTGGTTTCAGCATTTCAGTTCATTCTTTCATAATTGAATGCAGTCAGCCACTTAAATCTGGTTCACATTAGATACATCAGGATAATTTGGGGACATTTGCCTTTAGTTTCATCTTTCTTTTAGTGTTTTTTGTTGTAGGGCCGGTGTTTTTTTTTTGATTGGTTTTATTTTTATTTATTTATTTTTAAAGATCTTACTTGACAGAGAGAGAGCACAAGCAGGGGGAGTGGCAGGCAGAGGGAGAAGCAGGCTCCCTGCTGAGCAAAGGAGCCTGATGCAGAACTCTATTCCAGGACCCTGGGATCATGAACTGAGCCGAAGGCAGTTGCTTAACCAACTGAGCCACCAAGGCGCCCCTTGATTGGTTTTAATATTTTCACTCTAGTTTTTCTTTTCTTTCTTCTTCTTTTTTTTAGTAATCCCTACACCCAACATGGGGCTCAAACTCATGACCCCAAGATCAGGAGTCGCATGCTCTTCCAACTGAGCCAGCCAGATGCCCCCACTCTTTAGTTTTCAGTTAATTTTTATAAATTTTTTTTTTTTTTTTTAAGCAGTAGACTTCTTTTTTAAAATGAAATCTGATTTGGGTGCCTTATGTGTGAAACAACTTTCATGGATCTGTAGTTCTCAATATAGTTTAAAAACCACTGTAGTACAATACTTAGGTAATGTTGTAAGTACATCCTGACAAAGACAGTGTTACTGCTGACAGGACACTTCTGAGAAGCAGGGGGTAGCATCATGCCGTTATTTGCAGCTCGAGATGTTTGTGTCTCGTGTGAACACTGCATTTCATACAGGAAAAGCATTCAGGGGTGTTGGCCCCCAAATGTCATTTGCTTAAGAAATTAATATAGAGAATTGCATCTTTAATCAACTACCAGACTATGTGACAATATAATGTCATTATTAGGAAGGAAATGGCACTGCTGGTTGGCTGGTGTTCATGAAGGTTTTAGAGAGTTCATCCGACTTAAGATAGTTTGACAGATTGGATATTTAAAAGTTTGTAATTCAAAATAACCAGCATAACCCCATTACCTGTTTACATAAATAACATTTTTTTTTTGTGAAAAATAACTTTTCTAAAACAAAAATAGTGAGAAGAACATTGTTTCACGGTTTTACAAATTGTCCTTAATGCTTGCCTCAGTAGAAGTTGGCAGAATTCTTGCATCTACTTTTGCATGCACTCTGTTAAAATATCACTGGTGCTGTGGCCCCAGGAGAGCTCATCTGTAAACTTAGGAGACAGGAGAGTAAAGAGGCAGATGCCATCTTGGTATGATAATGAAAATAGGTGTGACCCCCTGGAGTCCCTGAGCCAGGCATCCACACTTTGCAAACCATTGCATCCACCATTCGAGAGCTGGAGGATTCCTGCTGTGTTGCAAATGCTCCATGAACTCTTTCTTTGCTTTGTTGCAGAGTCCTTTGGGCAGAATTATCCAGAGGTAAGAGTATAGTCTTTTTTTTTTTTTTTTTTTTAAGAGTATAGTCTTATTGTGAATTTAGGAGTATGGTAACTTGCTAGCTTTTGTGTTTGAGCGGAAAATGTTATTTGATTCCCCCGCCCTGCCCATTTTCTTTGACTACAGAAGCTTTAAGTGCTATAATAAAGAACTCAGTGTTTAATTTTGAGGAGAGAGGAAATAGATAGGCAGTACTGGTGGGAAATCTCACCATCACCTTTTAATCTTAAGCAATTCATTTCCCAGTAAATTAAAAAAAGAAGGATTTTTTTTCCTTCTTTTCCTTATCCTTCAATACTTTGAAGGATTTTTCACAAACAGTACCATCACCTATACGTAGATTTTTTTTTTCTGTGTGCTTTTCTAGTTTCAATCAGTGTTTTTGCATAGTAATAATATGTATGCTCTAAGTGTGCTTTACTTTTATAAATGCAAAAATATTTTGTAATATTTGAAATGTATTTCAAGTGTAGCCATTATGGTGATTTTAAATAGCTTGATACGAATATAAAATAATGTATTTGACTTCCCTAATGTTGCACATACAGGTTGTTCTAGGGGTTTTGTTTTAAATTATTTTTCTTGGAGTAAATCCCAAGAACTATGATTATTGGGTCAGTAGGATGACTCTTTTCAATGAATCTTGTTATATTTTGCCTAATTGCCGTGCACAGTGGGTACAAAGTCATACTGGTAATGTATGGGATGTATCACATCTGTTTACAAATATTTCCTTGTTTTGGCTAGTTTAATAGGTATAAGAACACACATAGAGTTTCTTTTGGTATACATCGTCATTTAAATTAAAAGAGAAGTGTCATAGGTGATAGAGAATCTTTAAGAAATAATTGGGTACCTGGTGGCATTGTCTATTTTCTTGTATTCATTTTAATTTTTAGGAAGCCGATGGAACTTTGGATTGTATCAGCATGGCCCTGACTTGCACCTTTAACAGGTGGGGCACACTGCTTGCAGTTGGCTGTAATGATGGCCGAATTGTCATCTGGGATTTCTTGACAAGAGGCATTGCTAAAATAATTAGTGCGCACATCCATCCAGTTTGTTCTTTATGGTAAGGAATTTTAATATTAATGTGTTGAATATGAGTTGAATTAGGGGGATGAATGGTGACTGTGAAATTGCCAGTCTCATTGAACTAGATATTTTAATACTTAGCATTTTAAATGTTCAGTCATTAGTAGTACAATTTCTCATAGCATCTGTAGACCTTGAAAAAAAATGCTGTCCTTGGAATACCTTTGTGGGGGAGAAATTGAGTGTACTTGTGGATCTGTATCAGGCTCTGTCTGAGAATATTTCAGTACTGAAATGAGATATTTACAAAAGTTTGCAGCTGTAGTAGTATTTGTGATATTGACCTTTCATTTAGAATGGAAAGTCTTGATGAGGAGGGAAACTTGGAAGTCCTCTACTTCAGCTTTGTCCAGGTTCTTGAATTCCATCAGTTTTAGTGATCGTAGGCATGTCTTTTCCTTCACTAAATTATAGTTAAGGCTTTCTGTCAAATAGATTGAGCTAAAATCTAGTGTAATATAAATTCCCATTGATTTCTTTCTTACTCTCTGGGACCTACTGTGTTTGCTTTGGAAAGTTTTATTTTAGGGCAGCTCTTCTAAATGAACTTGGGGCCAAAAAAAGCACCTAATCAGATCTAGATTTTTTTTTTTTAAGATTTTATTTTATTTTATTTTTTTAGAGAGAGAGCAAGCAAGTGCGCACAAGCGAGCTGGGGGAAGGAAGAACAGAGGGGGAGGGAGAGGAACAAGCAGACTCCACACTGAGCATGAGTCCCATGTGCGGCTCAATCTCACAACCCTGAGATCAGGACCTGAGCCAAAATCAAGAGTAAGACGTCCAACTGACTGAACCACCCAGGTGCCCCGTAATCAGATCTAGATTTATGAAGCTTATTTCCTTTTGTGTAAATGGAAATGGCAGCTATATTGTAAAGCACTGGATTGGAAGGAGGCCTGAATCCCAGTCTAGGTTTGGCTGCTAATGAACTAGCTTTGGCCAAAACTTGTCTGTAATATGCAAAATGAGAGTACCAGCCACTCCCACCTGTTAAAAATAATGCGTTTGTTTTTATTGTAAAATAATGCATAATCATTTAGAACCTTATGTAAAATATAGCAAAGCAAAAAGAAGTACTAGTATCTCCCATAGTCCCACCACCCAAGTATTCCTACTGTAAAGATTTTAGTATGTTTCTGTATATAGTTTTTAAAGAGCAGAATTTGGGGGTGCCTGGGTGGCTCAGTTGTTAAGCATCTGCCTTCAGCTCAGGTCATGATCCCGGGGTCTTGGGATTGAGCCCCTCATCGGGCTCTCTGCTCAGCGGGAAGCCTGCTTCTCCCTCTCCCACTCCCCCTGCTTGTGTTCCTTCTCTTGCTGTGTCTCTCTCTGTCAAATAAATAAATAAAATCTTTAAAAAAAAAAAAAAGGCAGAATTTGTAATCATGCTATGTTCTGTTTTATATTTTGCTTTTTTTCTCCCTAACACCGGACAGTTTCCTACTTGCATACCTCTAAAAACCTTTTTTATGGCTATATGTCTTCTCATGGATAAATTATAATTTATTTAACAGTTTTTTGCTAGTGTCTCTGCTACATGTTTAGTAAACGTCTTTGTGCATAAACCTGTTCACTTATACATTCATTCAGCAACGTTGAGCATGAATTGTGTAGCAGGTGCAGGTACTGAAGCTTTATGGTTCCTATACAAGAACTGTGTTTGAGATTTAGTGGAGGTGAAGGTGCAAAGGAAGAGATGATCCATGTACTGGAGGAGAACAGTGGTCAGGAAAGGCTTCCTAGGCAAGATAATTTCTAACCTCAAACTTGTGAGATATAGGTGTTTGCCAGTTGTATTTCAAGCAAAGGACGCTGCCCAGGCAAAGGTCCATCAGCTTCAAACAAGCACAATAAGATGGAGAACTGCAGGTAGTTCAAGATAGCTGGATTGTGGTGTGGGAGATGTGATAATGGCAAGAGCCAGTAAACTGAGATCCTTATGGAGGATGCTGTGTTACCATAGTATGAATTTGAACTTCATCTTGTAGGTAACTGAAGCCATTAAGACATTGTAGGAAAGAAAGTGATATGATGAGCTTTTTATTTTTTAAAAAATCTCTAGGACAGCATGTGTTAAAGAGATTGAAGAAGAGAGAATGAAGATAAGGGAAGTGCTGAGATCTTGGCTAGAGATGATGAGCACAGTGGCAGCAGGACTGGGGCTGAGCGGTGGGGAGAGGGGAGAGGGCAGAAGTAAGAGTCCTGGTCATTAGTCAGATGAGGAGTCTGAGTGAAGTGCAGAAGTTAGGATGGTCCTTAGACTTCTGGTTTGCATGAAGATACGAATGTAAAATTGAGGGGGGAAATGTAAGTTTGAGATCATGGCTGTGTGTCTCCTGTTATTTTATTGCAAATATTTGTCTTATGAGTATCTTCCCTGCGAGATGGTAAGTGCTGTGATTTATGAACCTTGTTTGCTGTTTTACTGCTATAATCCCAGTTTCTGGTTTTTGTGTTTGTTTTTTTCCCTGAGCTTCTAATTTTGTGCCTGCTTATGGAATTTGGAATTGTCAGATATATTAATATTATGTTTTTTAGTGGGAGAGCCCCTTTTACTTTTCACTTGTTAATAATTTCGTTTTCAAAATTAGAGTCCCTTCTATTTTAACAGAAATACAAGCTTATTGTGGGGAAAAGAGAAAGGATATTATAGTACAAGAGGGCTTAAAGAAAAAAATGGAATGATAGCTAACATTCTGTTCTGTATTCAGATTGCGCTGTAAGGCTTACAAGAACAGCAACGAAAGCTGTCCCTTGTTTCGCCCCACTCCATTATGGTCTGGTCCCCTGTCTGCTTTCATTTTTTTGTCTGTTTCTTCTGATATTTATCTCCATATTTCTAAATAACATGTGTATGTTACTTTTTCTTGGTTTGTTAATTTCAGAAATTATCCATGGACATACTGTTACACTGTATGCAAGTTTTAGCTCACCCTCTTACCCTCTATCATTCACTGAAATGGGGTGGGTCACTGGCTTTTTTTTGTGAATCCTAACAGAAGGGCATCTTCAGGCCTCTTTTTTTTTAGGTTCACATTCTCTAGAAGGATCTTCTACTTGCCTTTCTGAGGGGTAAGCATGACTGCAAGTGTTCTAGAGCTGGTGGGAGAGAGGCACAAGAGTCCTTTCGTATGCAGACTTGAACTTGATCCCTTTATATTCACTTCCTTATTTTACCCCTGCCTTCCTCTGCCCCTTGAGCCCCAAGTCTGGGAATACATTCATCTTGTCTCTGATACAAATAATTGTTAATGTTTTTTGAGCACTTGCTATGTGCCAGGCATTGGGATAGGAATTTTATATATACTGATCTTAATTCTGCCAACAGTCCTCTGCTGGTTAGGTAATATTATTGAGCCCATGTTATAGGGGAAGAAATTGAAGCTCAGAAGGATATATAACTTCCCAAGATCACACAGCTAAAAGGAGTAATGTCCAGGCTTCAGCATAAGTCTGACTCTTGAGCCTATGTTCTTAACCACGGAGGTATACAGCCAACCAAGTTCCTCAGTAGCAACTCCTCTTTATTGTAAAATTTGGGTAAATACTGGTTTTGGGTTTCTCTGTCCCTTCTGTTTCTTTTTTTTTATGTTTTAAATTTTATTTATTTTTGTCCCTTCTGTTTTTCATTTTTTCCCCTGCCTTCCTGTGGGTTTCTTGAACATTTTTTAGAATTCCACTTCATCTGCAGTAGTCCCCCATACCTGTGGTTTCCCTTTTTGTGGTTTCAGTTACCTGTGGTCAACCACAGTTAGGAGCAGATGATTCTGACATGTCAGAAGGGCGGTAGTGGCCTCAGGCTGCATCACGATGCCTGTGTCCCTCCCTCCCTGTGCTTCCCATCCTCACTTAGGCACTTGGTCATTTCACACCATCACAAGAGTGCGTATAGTAAGAGAATTTGAGAGAGACCTCATTCAGACAACTTTGATTACAGCATATTGTTAATTGTTCTGTTTTGTTATTGGTCGTTGTTAATCTTTTACTGTGCCTAACTTATAAATGAAACTTTCTCATAGGTATGTTATGTACGGGAAAACAGTCTACATGGCATTCGATACTATTGGTGGTTCCAGGCATCCACTGGGGGGGTCTTAGAATCCCCCATGGATAAGAGAGAACTGTATAGTGTTTTTGAGGGTATTTGTATAACTTTTTGGTGGTTACTAGGTATTACATTGTGTACACCTAACTTACTACAGTCCACTGGTGTTGACATTTTACCAGTTCAAGTGAAGTGTAGAAACCGTACTTCCATTTACCCTTCTTTGTATATAATTGTCTTAAATATTTCTTCTATATACATTGAGACCCACATAAGACAGTGTTACAATTTTTGGTTCAAATGTCAAAACTAGAGGGAAAAAAATTGATCTTATTTACCTATATTTTTATTCTTTTTTTTCATTGTTCTTTTTCCCTCATGTTCTAAGATTCCTTCTTTTATCATTTCCTTTCCATTTAGAGAACTTTTTTTTTTTTTTAAGATTTTATTTATTTATTTGAGAGAGAGAATGAGATAGAGCATGAGAGTGGGGAGGGTCAGGGGGAGAAGCAGACTCCCTGCTGAGCAGGGAGCCCGACATGGGACTCGATCCCAGGACTCCAGGATCATGACCTGAGCCGAAGGCAGTCGCTTAACCAACTGAGCCACCCAGGCGCCCTAGAGAACTTCTTTGAATCATCCTTTTAGGGTAGATCTTCTGGCCAAATAACTTGATTTACCTTTTTGTTCCCTGAAGGATATTTTTGCTGATAATAGAATTTGGGTTGGCAGCTCTTTTTCTCTCAGCACTTGAGTGTGCCACTTCCTTCCATGCTTTCTGGTGAGAAATCTGCTGTCACATGAATTTTTTGTGTGTTTGCCTGTTTGTATTGTTTGTTTCCATAGGTAAGATGTCTTTCCTCTCTTGCTGCTTTAAGGATTTTTTTTTTCTTTGTCTTTAGGTTTCAGAGGTTTGTCTCTGTATCTTGGAAGTGGATTTCTTTGAGCTCACCCTGTTTGACGTTTGCTCAGCTTCTTGAATCTGTAGGTTTCATATCTTTTGCCACGTTTGGGAAAATTTCAGCCATTATTCCTTCAATACTTTGAAGCCCCATTCTTTCTTCTCTTCTAGGACTCTGATGATGTGGATCTTAGATCTTTTATTATAGTCCCACAAGTCCCTGAGGTTCTGTTCATTTTTTTTAGTCTGTTTTTTCTCTTATTCCGATTGGATAACTATTATTCTGTTTTCCAGTTCACTGATTCTTTCCTCTTTTTTCTCCATTGGCTCCTGAACCCATCTGTTGGGTTTCTTATTTTAGTTGTGTGTTTCATTTCTAAAATTCAGGTCTTCTCTACATCTTTTATTTCTTTGCTGAGACTTTTTTTTTTTTCCTCATTTATTTCAAGCATGTTCATAATTGCTTATTGAAACATATTTATGATGACTGCATTAAAATCCTTGTCAGATAATTCTAACATCTATGTTATCTCACCGTTAGTATCTGTTGATTGTCTTTTCTCATTCGAGATTTTTGTGTCCTTGGATTGATAGTCATTTTCAGTTGAAACTTGGGCTTTTTGGGTATCCTAAGACTGTAGGGCTTATTTAAATCTTATGTTTTAACTGGCCTCCTTTGAGAGGAGAGAAGAGAGGGCAGTATCTTGTTAATTGCCAGATGGGTTAGAAGTCCAAGCTTCTTACTTGGCATCATTATGCTAGGTGCGGTGGGAAGTTCAGGCTCCCCACTGGCCTCCTGGTCTGATACCATGCTGGTGGGGAAGGATAGGAGTACCTTGTTCCTGTTCTCCATGTGGCCTCCACTAACACTCAGTGGGAGTCCTTATTACAGGCTGATGGCTATGGAAATCTGGCTGCCCCCTGAGCTTTCTCTGACACCAGTGCGGTGAGTGGAGAAGGGTACCTTGCTGTAACTAGGCAAGGGTGGAGGTCTAGATTCTATTTAGATTTTGTTGACTGGGATGGAGGTGGGGCTGCAGTTTTTTTCACGGTGGTTGCTGGAAGAGTCATTATTGCCTAAAAGTTTTCTGTCTCTCTGTGCTGTGCTGTCCAGTCCTGGTCCTTTGGCTAGTGAAAGCAGGCTCTTCTTGAGCTTTATTTGTGTGAGTGAGCCTGTTGGTGTTACTGGGCTGTTGGCTTCTCCATCACTCAGTCTGGGATATATAAGGCAAAAAAGAAAATCCAGGGAACTTTCTATTGTGTCATTCCTCATATCCTGTAGTCTCTAGCCAATCAGTCTTTGCTCTGCCCTTCAGAGTCTTTTTTTTTAAATAAAGATTTTATTTATTTATTTGAGAGAGGTTGAGAGAGCACAAGCAGGAACAGCAGCAGAGGCAGAGGGAGAGGGAGAAGCAGACTCCCCACTGAGCATGGAGCCCGACGCGGGTCTCAGTCCCAGGACCCCGGGATCGTGACCTGAGCCGAATGCAGACGCTTAACCAACTGAGCCACCCAGGCGCCCGCCGGTGTCTTTGTGTTTTATGTGTAATGTCCAGGGTGTTTAGCTATACTTAGCAGGAGGAATTAATTCCTTTCTTAGTTATTTTAAATAACAGATACTTATTTTTACTGTTTTGTTTACACTGTGATGGTGCTATTTCTGGGACAACCTCAGAAAGCTCAGATACTCCCTCACCTCCCACTCCCTAAATACTTGTTACATCAACATTTAAGGGCAAGCCGATGATAGACTCTTTTAAACGTTTGAGTCTTATTTCCTGGAGCCACTTGTTACTGTTATCTTGAACTACTACGAGCTTTTGTTACTACATACAAAAATGTCATGAAATATTCTTATTCATTGTTTAGTTGGGAAAGTTTGTGGATTTGAGTATATATATATATAAAAAAAGGAATACTGTTGACTCCTGCAGCTAGGGCAGATGTGTGACTCAGACATTTTTATCTTTAAGAGCGGTACAATGTACTTAGAATTTGTGCTAAATTACTTTAACTTAGAATATATGCTAAATTACCCACCTTTTTTTTTTTCCAGCTGGAGTCGAGATGGTCATAAGCTCGTGAGTGCTTCCACTGATAACATAGTGTCACAGTGGGATGTTCTTTCAGGCGACTGCGACCAGAGGTTTCGGTTCCCTTCACCCATCCTAAAAGTCCAGTACCATCCACGAGATCAGTATGTTTAATCTGTGCTGTTCTTTCCTGGGGCAGGGTCTCATTCTCTGTGGACTAGCTCCAGGCTCATGACAATTGCAGTTTAAGGTTGTGGGAGGCAAAAGCACACATCTCTTCAAATCTTCTACATAAAATAATGTTTCTGTCTAGGTTGTCTCTACTGAATAGATTTTAAGGAGAGTGTTATTGTATCATATAATTAAAAACTGGGCAGTATTCAGACTTTGGAAGTGGGCAGAGGTAGGAAGAAGAATAACAACTGGTCCTTGACCTGGAGCTTTCCACACCAACACCTCCCCACCCCGCCGGTTATTTGAATTTCTTTAGAGGGAAGTAGTTCGAATATTAAAACTACATTTAAAAAAAAATGAAACTACATTTAAGAAAAAGTTACCCACCATTCCATTACCCAGACATAACTGTCTTCATTTCTCTTGGTTCTTTATTAGTCAAGTTCTTTAAGTGTAATGCTTGTTATCTAGTGCTTTATAGCCCACAAAGCAAGTTATATGCATATGAGATGTGTATTAAATTCCATATTTTTACATAGTTTTAGTTAGCATTTTGCCTTTTTATTGCATACCTACTTCTTCTACTAGTTCGCTACTTCTTCGTATTTATTTTTAATGACTACATTTTATTTTGTCAAACTAGGATCCCATAGCTTATATTCAGTCGTTTCCCTATTGTTAGACATTTAGACTTCAAGCTTTTTCACTATTTTAAATTTGCTTGAGCTGGGAGAGTTGATGGAGGTAGTGACAGGAATCAGGGAAGAGGGCAGGAGAATCAGCCTTCTGATACCAAAGCAACAGCCAATGTACTGTTCATATTTTTAAACAGGAACAAGGTTCTCGTGTGTCCCATGAAATCTGCTCCTGTCATGTTGACCCTTTCAGATTCCAAGCATGTTGTTCTGCCGGTAGACGATGACTCCGATTTGAACGTGGTTGCATCTTTTGATAGGCGAGGGGAATATATCTATACAGGAAATGCAAAAGGCAAGGTAAGCCTGGAAGCTAGAGAAATAAGCATCAGTCATCCTGTGCATTGGCTTATTTCATGTTTACTTGTTCTGCTTCCTTTGAAATATCTTTTATCCCTGGACTAAGCATGTCTCGTGCCTGTGGCAAATGTGGCCTATTTTTGTCATGCCTTCATGATAATTCTTTTTTTTTTTAGAGATTTTATTTATTTATTTGACAGAGAGACACAGCGACAGAGGGAACACAAGCAGGGGGAGTGGGGGAGGGAGAAGCAGACTCCCCCATGGAGCAGGGAGCCCGATGTGGGGCTCGATCCCAGGACCCTGGGATCATGACCCAAGCCGACGGCAGATGCCTAACGACTGAGCCACCCAGGCGCCCTGCCTTCATGATAGTTTCTGTTCTTTTGATTTAGAGTGATCAGAGACTACTCAGCCTAGAAAGCGTAGAAGGGCCTTTTGCTAATAATGAAGGGCCGTTACTTATTTATAAAATTTATTTATTTATTTATTTAAAGATTTTATTTATTTATTTGACAGAGAGAGACACAGTGAGAGAGGGAACACAAGTAGGGGGAGTGGGAGAGGGAGAAGCAGGCTTCCCACGGAGCAGGGAGCCGGATGTGGGGCTTGATCCCAGGACCCCGGGATCATGACCTGAGCCTAAGGCAGATGCTTAACACCTGAGCCACCCAGGCGCCCCTCATTTATAAAATTTAAAAGTCATAGTATAAAATGGAATACATTTGATAAAAATGTCTTAATACCTAGTTCTGTAAATATTATATCATTTAAGCCCACTTAACCTGCAGTTTTGTGGAGTAAGAAGTTAGCTGGGCTTTTAAGGTCCTGTTTTACTTTGTTTTGTTTTGTTTTGTTTTTTAAGATTTATTTATTTTAGAGAGAGAGAGTGCGTGCATGCATGTGTGCGAGTGGAGGGGAGGAGCAGAGGGAGTTGGGGGGGAGAGAAGCAGATTCCCTGCCACTTGATCTCGTGACCCTGAGATCACAAACTGAGCCGAAACCAAGAGTCTGATGCTCAACTGACTGAGCCAGCGCCCCTTTAATAAAGGTTAGAGTTTGTAGTTCCATTAGGCAACTTGATTTTTTTTTTTTTTTTTGGTGATTGGGGTGTATAGGCTAGTATAATTTCATGGCTACCTTAGAAAGTGGCCATTTTTGGAAATGGTGGTAAAATACACGTAACATAAAATATAACATAACATTTACCATCTTAACCATTCTTAAGTGTACAGTTTTGTGCTATTAAGTACATTCACATTATTGTGTACCCATCACCACCATGTATCTCCAAAGCTTTTTTCGTCTTATAAAACTGAAACTCTGTACTTGTTAAGCAGGGACCTCCTAGTCCTTGTTCCCTCCCCGGCCCCTGGCAACCATCACTCTACTTTCTATATCTGTGAATTTGGCTACCCTAGGTACCTCATGTAAGTGGACTCATATGGCATTTGTCTTCTTGTGACTGGCTGATTTCACTCGGCCTGATGTCCTGAAGATTCCTTCATGCCCAGCATGCATGTGCCCGAATTTCCCTCCTTTTCCTGGCTGAGTACTGTCCCACTGGAGTACATTCCCCCTTGTGTTTATCCCTTCATCTGTTGACGTATCCTTGGGTTGCTTCCACCTTTTGACTATTGTGAATAACACTAAACATTGTATTTTGAGAATAGATTAAGACATGGTTCTTTATTTGAAGAATTAAAAGGCAGTATCAGTTAATCAGGTTGAATACATGAGACGTTATATATTTTTTAAAGATTTTTATCTATCTATCTATCTGAGAGAAAGAGAGCGAGCACAAGCGGGTGGAGGGGCAGAGGGAGAGGGAGAAGCGGGCTCCCCGTGGAGCAGGGAGCCGGCTCGGAGCAGGGAGCCCGATGCGGGACTCAATCCCGGAACTCTGGGATCATGACCTAAGCCGAAGGCAGGTACTCAACAGACTGAGCCACCCAGGCGCCCCGAGATGTTTATATTTTTACCCAGTCTTTGCCCAGTTTTAGAAATGGAAGCCAGTTCTAATTACTGTAAGTTATCAGAATACTTAATGGTTTTGTTTTTTTTTCCTTTGAACTTTAGATTTTGGTCCTAAAAACAGATTCTCAGGATCTTGTTGCTTCCTTCAGAGTAACAACTGGAACAAGCAATACCACAGCTATTAAGTCCATAGAGTTTGCCCGGAAGGGGAGGTGAGACCTTGTCTTTTTAGGGACAGTTTTAAAAGTGAGTAGAATGCAAAAATACATTGAGATTCACAGTTTTTGTGTATATTAAATCTTTAAGAAAATTTACTTAAAAAATAACTAGAAACTGTCAGTATCTGGTTCTTACGTTCATAAAATTTATTGCATTGAACCAGTAGTCACATCCTCTTTTTCTGGAGATGATAAGGCAGAAAAGATATCGGGGTGGTATATGCTTAGAACTAAAATGCCTGCCACATAGTACGCTCTGGGTAAAGATCACCTGTTTTTATAATCCAAAGTCATGTCACAGAATTCACATAGTAATTGGACATACACTCTATTTACATAAAACTATTTACCCTTTTACTTTCAGATGTTTTTCTGATAAGTGTGGTTACCCAACTAGAAGTAGATATGTCAACAGAAACGAGAAGAATTAGATTGTTGGTGTCAGGATGAGAGGTGACAGTCCTTCTGTCTTGTATAGGAGCATGCATGTGTACTTAGAGGACATTCATGTTCAAAATTCGTTAGAATTCAGGAAAGCTTAGTGAAATCTGTAGGAAGGTAGTGAAATAACTTACATTTTAGACAGATTTCCAATGTCATTACAGTAAAAGAACACTTTAAAATGACATAGTTTACTAACTCATTAGGAAGAATATGTTATGTATAAGATAGGCCAGAGAAATGAAGTATGCATTGTATGTCTAACTATAAGTTTGTGAATTCAGCAAGCTGGTTTCACTTTAGAGGTCATGGATTTCAATCAAATACTAAAGATTAAAAATAAATACTGAAGATCAGTTTGTGCATATAGGGTTCAGGGATACACAAAGTATACAACATATCTTCACTTCAAATTCTATTTTGCTTTGAAAGGTGACAAGTAAGTACATAAGTGTTCTAGCTTATGTGGAGTAGTTGTTCTGTGGTACTGTTCTAAGTAACAGATATTAATAGAAAATGTTAACAGAAACATTTCTGACCTCTTGTGTTGATATTTTTATCCTTTCTCTAGTTGCTTTTTAATTAACACAGCAGATCGGATAATCCGAGTTTATGATGGCAGAGAAATCTTAACTTGTGGAAGAGATGGAGAGCCTGAACCCATGCAGAAGTTACAGGACTTGGTAAATAGGTGTGTATCACCACCTAGAAGAATATGGGGCAATACATGACCTGAGCTCAGCTTCTGGTTCTCCTTGGGTACTTTCTTTGTCCTTCAGGACCCCGTGGAAGAAATGTTGTTTCTCTGGGGATGGAGAATACATAGTGGCTGGTTCAGCCCGGCAGCATGCCTTGTACATCTGGGAGAAAAGCATTGGCAACCTGGTGAAGATTCTCCATGGGACGAGAGGAGAACTCCTCTTGGATGTAGCTGTGAGTAGAATGAGAGGTTGCTCTGGTTACTGATGTGAAACAGATAATCTTGGATCCATTCTTAGAGCTGATTTTTCTTTCCTTCCTTAAATTTAGTGGCACCCTGTTCGACCCATCATAGCATCCATTTCAAGTGGAGTGGTATCTATCTGGGCACAAAATCAAGTAGTAAGTATTTTTTCTGGTTTAATTGCTTTGAAGCTAGATATCCTTTCTTTATATCAAAGAACCTTACAGGTAGTAAGCAAAAAATGACCTATTTAATTTCTTTTGCATGTGATTCTTGTAACCTAATTAAAATTGATTCAGTTTTGCTTTATTTTGTTGGGAAGGTCTTGGTCCAAAGCTGATTTACTACCTCTGTCTTCAGGGAGAAAGTCTGGTGTACTTTCTGTTAACATTTTTCTGTTACCTGAGAGAGAGTTTTCTTTTGCTTTTCTTATTTTCAGCTCAGTTAGTTTCTGTTTTACATCTTGGTTTTATTTTGAACAACTTTAATCATGTTTGTAATCCGTGTACTCCTAAGAAAATGCAGTGTTTTATCTGATAATTATATCTTTAAAAGATTAAAGATGGCAGTTCTCATGAGAGAACTGTAGTTAATAACGTGGAGCGTTTAAGATCCAAATACCTTAAGACAGTAAAACCTATAGGTACCTTATTTTTGTTATCTGCCAGATTTGTTCTCAGAGTTCTAAGTCTTGTATGTGCTCCGATCTTTCATTTCTATCAGTAATGTCGAGTTTACAGACCATTGCTTTCTCATACGGTTAAGTAGTGTATTTTGTTTGCGGCATAGGAAAATTGGAGTGCATTTGCCCCAGACTTCAAGGAGTTGGATGAAAATGTAGAATATGAGGAAAGGGAATCAGAGTTTGATATTGAAGATGAAGATAAGAGTGAGCCTGAGCAGACAGGTAATATTTCTTGACTGCAGTCTCTTTTTCTTTACGCTTACACAGTTTTGACGGTGTTCTGAGAGTCTCTGTGTGGAACGCACCAACTGAGGGCCTCTGTGAGCATTTTTACTAGGGTTTAACAGCTCTCTTATTATATCACTGTGTTTCCTGATGAATTGTTGATGATCACCTGATCACCTGCACATGCTGGGTGCTCAGTCTGTATTAGGTATTGTCACCCCCATGGCAGGAAGATAAAGGTAAACAGCATGAGCTTTGGAGTCCAACTGCCTGGGGCAAATGCTTATTACTCTTTATTTTTTTAATTTTTAATTTTTTTTTAAGATTTTATTTATTTATTTGACAGAGAGAGACACAGCGAGAGAGGGAACACAAGCAGGGGGAGTGGGAGAGGGAGAAGCAGGCTTCCCGCCGAGCAGAGAGCCCGATGTGGGGCTCGATCCCAGGACTCTGGAATCGTGACCTGAGCCGAAGGCAGACGCTTAACGACTGAGCCACCCAGGCGCCCCTTATTACTCTTTAAACCTGAATTTTCTCATCTGTAAAATAGTGGTAATAATAGAACCTGCCTTTTAGGGTTGTGGGGAGTAATTCGTGTAAGGGACCCAGTGTAGCACCTAGGCCAAGGTAAGCATTCAGATGTTATTTTCGATTAGGATTGTGATAGTGCTCATTGTTTGTTTGCTTTTTAAGTAAATTCTTTGCCTAACATGGGGCTTGAACTCACAGCCCCAAGATCAAGAGTTGCCTACTCTACCGACTGACCCAGTCAGGCGCCCCTCATTGTTATTCTTATCTCGTTTTCTGAACTAGATAGGAAGCTCCTTTAGAATAAAGATTTGACTTTTTAATCCGCATGGTTGTCTAACACAGGGTTTTATATCTAATGGGGGTTCGTGTGTATGAATGCTTATTAGTATTCCCGGTTGTAAGTTAATTACTCACTAAGGAATTAATGTCACAGGTCATCGCCTGCTGGACCACTTGATGGTGCCAGGAATCAGGGAATTGGGACTGAGGTTGGTTTTTCCAGGTTGGAAGTGCTGATCCTCACTTGTGTGATATTAGATCACATATATGCCCCCGTGTTTTAGGAGGATCACCAGGGAGGCGGCCTGTTCTGTATTGTATTGATGTTGCTGGATTATGTTGTGTGAAGCCTTTCCAAACTCAGATAACTTGTTCCTCCTTCTCATATTCGTAGCACACTTACTGAATTGAATGGAAATTATCCGGTGCCTGGGTGGCTCCGTTGATTGAGCGACTGCCTTCAGCTCAGGTCCTGATCCCGTAGTCCTGGGATCGAGTCCCGCATCGGGCTCCCTGCTCAGCGGGTAGTCTGCTTCTCCCTAGGACCCTCCCCCGTCTCATGCTCTCTCTCTCTCTCGCTCTCAAATAAATTAAAAAAATTTTTTTTGAATGGAAATTATCTGTTGATACCTGTCTCCCTGGTTAGGCTGTGAAGTTTTTACTGAAGAACTGTGTGCGGCTTTCTTGGTCATCACTGTATCCCCAGTGCCCAGCATAGGGTGGAGATTCAACACCTACTTGTTGAATTATTGAGTAAAACGAACTGTTTGGCTGTCCTCCTTTGTTTCTGCTGAATTTTAGTTTATGGAAATCATTAGGCTGCAAGTAAAAAGCCGTGTTTTTCCTTCTTCTTACACCTGTGCCGTTTCTCTCCTGCAGGGGCTGATGCTGCCGAGGATGAGGAAGTGGATGTCACCAGCGTGGACCCAATTGCTGCCTTCTGTAGCAGGTGAGCCACCTCTGCAGGCGAGGCCGCAGGGCGCTCCTCCCCCTCCTCCTCAGGCTCTGGTGTACGCTCACCTCCCCCGGCTGTCCTGCGTGTGTTAGTTCAAAGTAATAAGTCCTTTGGTGTACAAGAAATCCCTTCCCTTTTCCCCTGATAGAAAATCTTAAGGAAAACTGAGATAATTCATTTATACCGTTTGTTTTTACTACTGATTTTGTTACTCATATTGTCTGATTTTCTCTTAATCATCTTGGCTTTCTTAAAGTTCTAGATCCATACCTGTTGCTTATGGTTAATGTAGGTGATTCTGCCCTAGAGGAAGGGTTCATGGTTTAAGCAACTGTCTCCTCTTTTTTCCAATCCCTTGCCTGATCCTGTTCCAAATAGTGATGAAGAGCTGGAAGATTCAAAGGCTCTATTATATTTACCCATTGCCCCTGAGGTAGAAGATCCGGAAGAAAATCCTTATGGCCCCCCACCGGATGCTGTCCAAACCTCCCTGATGGATGAAGGGGCTAGTTCAGAGAAGAAGAGGCAGTCTTCAGCGGATGGGTCCCAGCCACCGAAGAAGAAACCCAAAACAACCAATATAGAACTTCAAGGAGTACCTAATGATGGTAAGGGCTGCGTCTTCTCCCTTTTGCCTGATAGACATCACTTCTTACTCTCCGACACAGTCTGGTAACTTCCCATTTGAGTGATTTTACCTCGGAGGAAATTTCCCATGAGTCTTTTTTTTTTTTTTTTTTTTAATAACTCCTTATGACTTTGTAACGATTTCATCTGCTTTCACTTCCCTTCTAAAGTGGAGAAATTGTGCCTTCTAGTACTTGCCTAAATGACAACGTGCCGTCTTCTGACCTCTGGCTCAGAGTTTGTTTCATTATACCATTCTTCTTTTTTTCCTGTAGAGTGGTTTTATTAGGTGGTAAAGTACTGGTCAGACCTGGATAGTCTTTTCATTCTTCCTCCCTGCTTTTACAGTCTGACTGGGCAGCCTTTATTCTCACCTCTTGGGATAGGTCGGGGGGTGTATGTGTGTGTGTTTACTGTTGGCCATCCCCCTCTTTTAGCTGACCGCAGTCCGTTCATGATGCAGCTCTGTGTCTCCCTGATGCTGCTGATGGTGCGCCTGCTTGCTTCAGGCACTGTTGTTTTGTTTCTGTGTCACTGCTGAGTTTTACATCAACTCCGCAAGTTGTTTTACTCTCTCTGCTTTACAGAGGAGAAAATTTAGGCTTGGAGAGGTCAGGCGGCTTGCCCAAGGTCTCGGGGAGTGGAGGAGTCAGGACTGTCGCCCCGGGTGGCCTGGATCCAAAGCCCCACTCCCTTTCTCTCCTCCCCTGCCAGTGTGCTTGTGTGCGTTCCTGGTACGGCTCAGTGTGCTCCATTGTCACTGTGTCTCAGCTGCCTTTTTGGTTTGGAGCTGTTGTCTGAGCCGTGGAGGCCTTGCATGCCCGTGGCCAAGCAGCGATTTCTCCTGCAATAGCCACTCTTATATAGTTTTATAATTAGTAAATGCACACTTCTCTCCTGGTATTAAGGGGTCTGGGACATGAGGGCAGCACTCTTTGCTCCCGGGTAGTCACGGTGTGTGGCCTGTGCCTGGTTGGGGCGCTGGGATGGGCGGCGTGTGGATCCCTTCCCGTGCCTCTCTGTCCTTTTACAGAAGTCCATCCACTACTGGGTGTGAAGGGGGATGGCAAATCCAAGAAGAAGCAAGCAGGCCGGCCTAAAGGATCAAAAGGTAAAGAGAAAGATTCTCCATTTAAACCGAAACTCTACAAAGGGGACAGAGGTTTACCTCTGGAAGGATCAGCGAAGGGTAAAGTGCAGGCGGAGCTCAGCCAGCCATTGGCAGGTAAGGACACACTGGGAGCGCTGTCTGGCTTGCTTCGCGGCCTTGCTTTGTACAGCCCCTGACTCCGTTTAACTGCAGCACCCTTTCCTTCCTTCCCTCCTTTTCCCGCTGGTGGATTTTCGCAGTGTTAGGCTGCCACCAAGGGTAGGCTAAACCAGATTTGGCTTAATTCAGTGGCTCTTAACCTTGGGTCCATCAGTAGATCTCAGGGGATCTATATTCCCTTGATATTATATACAAAATACTATGTGAATATTTTTGTGGGGAAGATATGCCCATAGCTTTCATCAGATTCCTGTAGGAATCCATGGCCCCCCAAAAGGGTAAGAACCCCTGGTTTAATTCATTTCTTTGCCTGTATTTGCTTCTAGATTTTTTTGTTTTGTTTTGCCTCAAATGAAAGAGCCAGACAGATTACCAGAAATAGAAGTTTGCTTTATACAACCCTGACTGTAGTGTTTTGTCTTTCTTTAAACTATTCAAATCCCAGAGATGGTGGTTCTCTCTCTCCGTAGTCTAGAAGCAATAACAAAAAACTTGTCAGTAATACCAGCATGTTAAAGAAGAAGGTGAAATGTTTTTCCATATAGGAGATTATTACCAAAAAGACAGCAATTACAGTATCCGTGTAGCTTCTTAACACCTACACCTTTGAAACTTCCTGAGTTTTGTCACTTTTATATGATGGAGGGAGTTTATTGGGGGACGGAGAACAATTTGAATTTCCTATCAAGTACTTGTGAATGTAGGGTAGATGGTCTCTTGTTTGGAAAACAGTAATCAAGTGGAGTCCATTTGTATTCAAACATTTTGGGCTTTTGGAAAATGTTCTGTATATGAGCACTACTTTAGTGAATACAGTGGTCTGAATATCCTGCGGCTAGCTCAGTAGACTCAGACATAGGACTGGGAAAATACCAGTGGTTGTATTCAGGTTTTTTCCCTCTTGCTTTAAAATTTTCAACTTCAGGGTGTGACCCCCAGTGTGCTGATGGGACACATGACTAGACGGTGAAACTGAGTTCCTTGTTTGAGGTACACCTGCAGTTAATCGTGTGAACGGGAATTCTCTTCAGTTGGGAAGCTAAAGCCTACTCAGTTACTCATTTAGAGTAATTCCACCTCACATGCGCTGGATTTAGATTTTAGGTGTTCACAGCCAACACATGACACTTGAGCCACCAACATGTTTTCCTCAACAGCAGTATTTATGGTGTTCCACTGAATACCAGTTTGCACCTCCACGTTCAGTACACTTAAGGCTCTCTATATATTTTAGAATAGCTGAGAAGAGTTACATGGCCATTGCCAATGAAGATTGCAGGTCAGTAATTGATTGATGTAAAAAAAAAAAAAGATCCCTCTATAACCTATTTTTTGTACAAGCTGGTGCCACTACAGAAAAACACGGTTTAAATTTCAGTAGATTCCTCTGGCTTAAAAAGCTGAAATGCTTCAGGGTGATTTAAAATATGGCCAGAGGGATGCCTAGGTGGCTCAGTCAGTTAAGTGTCCCACTCTTGATCTCAGCTTAGGTCTTGATCTCAGGTTCGTGAGCTCAAGCCCTACATTGGGCTCCACCCTGGGCATGAGGCCTACTTAAAATAAAATGTGGCCAGACATACTGAATTAATTGAAATACTGTAGGACATAGTCTCCTAGCTTCTTCAGAACCTGCCAGTAATTAATCATTTGCTTTTTAACAGTATGTGTATGGCATATAAACCATTTAAAAGTTTTTGAAAATTCACATTTTCCTCTCTTTAATACAGTGATTTCAACTTTTAATTATAATTGATGTGGTCACTAGCAGTAAGTAAGTATCTCTGGCCTTCCCCACTTGGGTTTCTGTCAGAGACACCATGAGCCGCTGTTAGATTTTAAGCTCAAGAGTATAAGAGCAGTGGTGTTTCCCAGCGATACTTCAAAAATGTCTAAACAAGAGTCCAAATCAAATGTCGGAAAGTTTACTCAGCCATTTTTATTTCCTGAAATTCTCAAAATATTGAATAGCTCGCAGTGAAATTTTGAACTGTGTGTGAAATAGATACTTCAGCATTAGAAGTCGTGTTTGAAAGCTCCTAGCAAGAGTGCATACCAGGATCTAGGACCTATTAGAAGTGTATTCCTGCTCACTTTGCTGACAAGATTAAATGAGGTTCTGACCTCAGTAAAGGCTAGAACCTGTATCCTGAGCAGGTGCTGTAAACTGGACTTTCACTTTGTGCATTATTTTTATTGGGTGCTTGAGTTGATCAGCCTTAGAGAGAGGCAGCTGTTTTAGTATATGTGCTGCCGAAGCGAGCACGAGAGGCAGCTGTTTTAACAGCTTCACCCTCCAAAGGGACTGGAGGAGACTTCCGCATACAGGCCAGGGCGGTGGTACCTTTTCTGACGACACACACACAGAGCAACTGCGTAGATGATGCAAACATCCCACCAGCTTCTCGTGACTGTGTGCAGTGCATCCTTCCCCATGTAAACTACACTTCCTTCCTCCCATTTTCTCCTTGCTCCTCTGGCCCTGTTCCTTGACCTTTGCCTGAATGGACATCTCCAAAACTGCAGTGGCCGGGTTAAACCAGAGTGCTGAGGAGCAGGATCTTTAAAAAAACCTCAAAGCGGGGGCACTGTGGTTTGCTTCCACGACTTTCTCAGAAGGGCTGCACCCTGTGTGGCTTGGAGCTTTGTGGAGGCTGCACATCACAGGCGGTGAAACTGGGTGTCTTATAACTCCATCAGACGTCTGAGTTTCGAGACAACCTATCATACCTTTTGTGTGGGATTCTTGGGGCAGAGGCCGGGGTTGGCCTGCAGGGTCCAGAGCGGGCAAAGGTTGGCTGCCACATGCTGATTTTCATTTGGTTCTCCCTGCAAAGGCCACTGAGGTGAAAAAAACCTCTTCGGCAGTTGAGTTCTGTATCCTTCCACACCTCAGATTTTCCATGAAAAGCGATATGCGGTCATTGTAGATTTTCCGGGAGATAATAAGAAGCGAAACTTGATCCAGAATGCCTGAGGTTGAAGCATCTTCAAGAGTCAGTTCCGTCTGGAGGTTGTATTTGCAGATTCAAGGCTTTGTGGATCTCGCCTCTGCCCCAGTGCCCTACTTTTCCATCAGAGCTAAATTGTTGTTGTTGTTCTTTTTAAAGATTTTATTTATTTGACAGAGAGAGACACAGCGAGAGAGGGAACACAAGCAGGGGGAGGGAGAAGCAGGCTTCCCGCAGAGCAGGGAGCCTGATGTGGGGCTTGATCCCAGGACCCCGGAATCACGACCTGAGCTGAAGGCAGCCGCTTAATGACTGAGCCACCCAGGCGCCCCTAGAGCTAAATTGTTTGAAGGAATTATAGGTGCAGGCTGTGTTGTTGCTCAGCCTAGATAAATGGCAACTGTTTGTTAAAATCTGCAGTTGACCAGTTATGGAAGGAGCTATTGCATGAGCCTTCACCGGCCCTGACAAAGCTGCTACGGTCTTTTGGACGTTGCTGTAGGAGATTATGCAGGAAGGTTGGAAGACACCTAGACTGCTATAGAAATAATCTGGCCATCTGGAATCTGGGGCTACAGAAAATTCTTCCCTATCAAACAGCTCATTGGTCTTAGCTAGCATCAGTGGACCCACACCCATGAAGACACACCTTCTCTGATGAATGAGGACCCATCAGGGGAAGCTTACTTAGTGAGGATAGCCCTGAGCTTGGGACTTCTCGAAAAGGCCCGATCAACATCAGCACCATCTATGTGATTCCCCTAAATTTCCTTATTAGATTCTCTCCAGAGTACAGTCCTCAGAACAGAAACTTGACATTGAGCAGAACCAGCAGGGTCCTTGTTGTCCTGTGAGGGCTCAAGGATTGCCCAGGAATTAGGGCTTCTTGGCAGTAAATGTCATCAGTAGCAAGTGTGACAGAGTTGTGGCCCATCACATACATGGTCTAAAGGGCTCTTGGAAAGGTGGCATGAAGTGGTTGGTATATACCTGGGTCTCCTGGGGGTGGCAAAGGCCAAAGTGAGCAGAGGTGCTACTTCTGGGGGCGCGTGGACGCCATGCGGATTTCCCTGCGTGTGGCTGTGCCACCGCCCTCCTGGTGCCGGCCACCACCCCAGGCCTCTGAGCCACCTCCTCGATCCGATTGTTTTGAGTGCTTGGTAGGGAGTGGGGGTTTTTTCCCCACCTCTTCTCTCTTTTTTTTTTAAATGATCAGTCTTTCAAAGACTAATTCATGAACTCCTACTAAAATCAGATAGCTAGTAGATACTCTTTTTCATTCTTTGTGATCTTACTAGCGGACTAAGGTAATATTTGAGAGTTCATATCCAGCGTTTTCTTAGGCCGCCTTAGCTTTGGCTGCCGTCGGGAGGACCAGTAACAGCTCATCATGAGCCCAGTTTTTCTTAATTTTATGTTACTGGCGATTTCCTTTATGTTGCAGCAAAATACTGTGGATCCTCAGGGCAGAATTTTAAATAGCCTGGAGCTCTTCTCTTGTGTTGCTGTTGCTCTTTATTTTATCTACTCATAGTAGTATTGCTGGCTGTGGTTTTGGTTTGTTACCTGATGCCTTGACAAGCCTTTACTTATTTACTTATTTTGGTCTGTCCATGTGAATGAGAACTATACTGAAACATTAACTGACCTCAGATAATCAGTATAATGATTATTATTATACTCATTAGTCGTCTTGAGTGCTCATTATTAATACTATTGATTTGTGATCAAACCAGTTTTTCCTGTCGTGATTTAGGCTTAAAACGTTAGTGGTGTGTTCATTTTTAAATGGCTAAGAGAAGATTGGTCAGGGTACCTGTGGGAACACTCAGTCAGATTGGCCTTAACGCGGTAAAGGCATGGTGTTGCACCCTGTGGAGTGGATTCCCCCACCGCAAGGATCAATGGGGCACCTGTGTGGCTCAGTCGTTAAGCATCTGCCTTCAGCTCAGGTCATGATCTCAGGGTCCTGGGATTGAGCCCCGCATTGGGCTCCCTGCTCAGCAGGAAGCCTGCTTCGCCCTCTCCCACTCCCCCTGCTTGTGTTCCCTCTCTCGCTGTCTATCTCTCTGTCAAATAAATAAATAAAATCTAAAAAAAAATAAATAAAAATTAAAAAAAAAATCAAGAAGTTATGTTTTGAAAAGCAAGTGCTAAAGAAACTTTTTCTCTTACTGAAATGTATAAAGTTTAAATTTGATTTTTAACAATGTAGCATCCAGAAGAGTTTATATCTCCTAATTTCTCATCTGTCCTCAGACAAATGGGAATATATTTTTATTGCCTGTTTTCATCTGTGCTTGAACTTTTACTTTAAAAATCAGGTTAAAAGCAAAGTTTAGAAGTGGATACTTTTCTTTCATAACTGGGACAATTATTTTTTAACCATTTTATACCTTCAAGTGGCATATTTCCCGCACCCCCCACCCCAATTCTGATGACATCTGGGAGGATTTTCTTCACCTTGTTCTCTTCTTACACTTCCTAGTTAATATTTCACAGCAGCCCATTTAAGGATGTCCCTCAGAGGTTGAACAGCTTCTATGGAATAATCAGGGAAGTGTTCATTTGATTTTACTATTGAGGATTTTATTTACTGATCAGTTGTTGGCACATAGAAATGCCGGCAGTAGGTTTCATTAACATTTCACCATATTGGGATTCTAAGGTGAGGAGAATGTCAGTTAAGGCCCAGGGGTGCTTGGAAAAGGGTCTCTTGCTCATTGTTAATTATTTAGTGAGTCATTAATATATGAAAGATGAAGAGAAGTAGCACCCTAGAATTTCCTTTCCTCTACTTACTGCACTCCTTGGATTATAAAGCATTTATCAACATGTTGGAGAATGGTTAGCAGCTTAGAAAATGTGTAGAACTCTGATCATTTTGCCTTTTTTTCCCCTTTGGGGCAGTACTAAGGGAAGTAGTAGGATGGGAGTTTGGGATTTGGATTATTTGTTGCTTCAGTAAAGAGTAAATGGGAGTTGCATTGGTTTTAACTTAAAGGGGGAATTCTTAGCGCATGTGGGCATGTCAGGCATCATCCAGCATCGGTCAGTGTTTCTGGTCATGCACGCTGCTGGTCCAGGTTGATGCTAAAAGACGTCTTTTTTGTGTCTCATCTCTTTAGCAGGGGGAGCAATCTCAGAACTGTTATGAAGACGCTTGAAGTTCTTCGTTCTTCCCCACTTTGGCATCATGTGGCCTCTGGACACTGTGGTCAGTCATTTGAGATTGACTTTAATTTAAAACAAAGGCCTCTCCCTCCAACCCAGGAGGTGGAAGGAGTGCATCGTATATTTGAATGACGAAGTGAATTATGGAAGAAGAGTACACGGCCCTTCCCTTTCAAGCATAAGTCCAAATAGGCTCTCAGGAATGAGGATTTGTGAAGACATCAAACAGGAGTTTTGACTCATTCAGACTTCAGTGCTTAGTTATGTGGCTGGAGAAAAGAGACCAGTTTTGCTCATCTAACTATTGTGCCCAGGATCATTTTGACCTGACATTTCCTATCCTATTTGCCTTCCATCCTCCGTGCATGTCCTCGAGTGACTTACTCTCATCTGAAGTTTTGCTGCCGGTATCCTAGAAAAACTTCTGTTGCATATTCTGTCTTCCATTTTTAAACTTAACTCTCTCACCAGATACCTCCTATATTTCCCTATTTTGTACAGAGGATGGGCAGAAAAGAAAGTGCTCGAAAGCTTTCAAGTTTTCAGAAAGGGAAGAAAGATAAGAAAGGCCCCCTCTTTTTGGCATACCCAATTTTGCTCCAGAAGCTGGGCTGTAAGAGGGTCAGCGTTTTTCTTTGTTTTCCTTCCATTGCATGTTTTCCTCCAGTAGTGGTTCATTCTCATTAATCATGGTTTTTGAAGATAGCGAGTTTCATCTATCTGCAGCAAAGAATCATCAGTAGTTCATATTGCTTCACCTGTGCTGGTGTCCAGAGAGGGAAACAAACCAAGGGGTCTCTCCACGAGCTTCTTTTTTATTGGGGTGGGGGAATCTATGCAAGGACTAAAGTCAAACCGTCCACAATCAAAGCAGCAACAACACAGTTCAAATCAAAGATCAAGGAAAAAAAATTTTTTTTATCGCGTGTGGATCTCTGTCCCTTCCCTTTTGTTGTGACATTTTCTCCTTCTTGTATCCCCGCTCCTCCGTACGACATGTTTTCAGTCTCTTCCTTTCTGTGAAAGGTTGCTTAGTTTTTAAAAAAATTTTTTTACTTCCTGCTTCTTGCTTTTGCTGTTCTTTATATACAAAGTAGCAGATAGGATGGACGTGTACCTGAGGTGTTTGAAATTCTCTGAGAATTCTCTGAACCCAGAGTCCCAGGTGTGGAGAGGACTCTCTGCAGAGAGCTTTTAGCTGACCTGGGCTGTCATCGGTGCGGCATCCTCCGGGGAGAGTCCCGCCAACAGCTGGGTGCTCCTGTGGGCAGCCCCACACGAGTGGGTTACCTTTGGGATTTTAGGATAGCAATCAAAGTAGACTTACATCAGGAAGAGCCTCTTTCTCCTGCTCCATCTTTTAGAACCAAAATATTCCGTAGTTGAAGTAAGAGCTCCCCCTGAGTCAGTTGCGAAATGCCTGTATTTTTAGCCGCCACGGCTTTTTTCGGCTTTTTTCCTTAAATGCTCATTTTGTGAATTTCATTTCTTATTTCACATCCTACCAGTGGTTGAGATTGGCAGGTGGCTCACTGGACGGGTTTTTTGTTTTGCACACATTATTTCCATTCCATTTCTCTGTGGACGTGCACCGTGATCTCGATCTTGCACAAACTGTGATACAGAAGGTCTCTGCCCTACTTACAGGGGCAGAGTAGCTCGGTGTCCTCTGCCTGTGTGTTGGGATGTTTCTGCCATGTCCGGACACCTCCTCGACTGGCTCCTGAGAAGATCGGCTTCAGCCCTGCCAGATGGTGTCTGGCAGCACTTCCTAATAATTATTTATGCTTTGGGAATTTTTTTCAGCTCCTGAAACCTTCTATCCAGTTTGATTTTTTTCTCAATATGTACAATATATGCGTATTCTCTTTTGTCATTCCTCCCCCCCATCCGCCCCATCCCGCCATTTCGTTTTTTTAATGTTCCATAGTTTTGTACAAGACGAGACTTAGCCTTGGGTTACTTCTTGCTGAAGCTTTAATGCTTTGTAAATAAAATCGGATGTTTATTAAAGAACAGGTGTGGGTGTTGGTTTGTGGACGCTGCTGCTGAAACTCACTAGCCCCTTTAATTTGTAGGACAGGTAATGCAGTTTACTGTACTGATGTTAGATCTTTCTGTGCAAAGATGCAGACCTGGGAGGAGTAGGGGGTGCTCGGAGAGTCCAGAGTTCTGGACAAGATTATAAATGAATGAATCAAGCAAAGAGTTGGTGTTATACCACAAAGATCATCTAGGAATGATCCCTCTCCAGATTCTTTAACGCCATAAGAGTGTGTAAGTACTCGGCAGAGGCCACGGTGCTGGGGGATATTCTGGATATTACAAAAACACATTTGAGGGCATTCCTCCCTTCCAAGGATCTTTCTTAAAATGTAAGTACTGTTAAATTCCTCTTTATTTGACTTTTTTTCCCCCCTTAGATTAAATTGCTTTCAAACTCAAAGTCTATTTAAGTCTTTGGTTTTAATCATTGTCAAATCTGAGTGTCTACTGCTCATTTTTTGTTTGTTTTTTGTTTTTTGTTCTGGGACTAAGAATCTGTCTTTGACGTCATAGCTGTTTCATAGCAACCTTGACCCAAGTGAATGATGAGCTCTTCTGTTCTGTGGAGGTAAGGGAGTAGGCCGAGAGGTGGGCAGGATTATGTATCCCCCCCCAAAAAAATACCTTCAGTGCCCTTGGGAGGGAAGAGTGTCTAGAATGGGGAGAGGGGCTGTATTGGGTATCGCCCCTCTTGCGGATAAACATTTGGATTCTAAAAGGGCAGCTCGGTCCTTGTCTTCATGAATTTTTCATTTCTATTTAAAATTCCTTACCTGTGAACAGTGTTTCACACTTTACAAAGTGTTTTCATGCACAGTTTATCATTTATTGCCCAAAGTGACCCTCCTGAAGTAGGCCAGGTGGTCTTAATTTACAAAGGAGGAAATAGAAATTCAGGAAGGATTGATCACTTGTCTTCCAGTCCATAGTTCTTAATTCTTTTTTACAGAAGGGTCTAGGAGCCTTTGAAGTCAATAATAACTTAATGCAAGGTAATCCTCTTTTATTTATTTATTTTTTTAGACCTGGTATTTGATTTCTTGGCCAGATTTAACTGGGGTTTCGAAGCCCTTTAATTTGGATCCTACAGTTCGGAGAGGGGAGGCAGGGGTGAGGAAGAATAGCTTTGCTATGCATTTGAAGTAATTTGGACATTGACTTCAGAAGCTGAAATCTCTTCCATCTTTGTCTTCCCGAGAGGGTGGATTTAAGTTCATTACAAGGGCGTGGACAGAATGAGGACTGGTGAGGTAGTCACCGACAAGCAAGAGCTAGTAAAGCAGCAACGTGGTGACTTTTTCCCTGCCTGTGGCCTCATCTGTTCATAAGGACTGGATTTGTGTTGATCAAGTTGCAGCGTTTCATTGACAACGGGTGCATCCTGTGTTTTGACGCTGAAGGAGAGCTTGTGTCAAGGGAATGAAGTGACGCCATAGAGGATTCACCTGGGACACTTCGGGTGCCGGCTGACGGAGGTGAGACATGAGGACCTCGGCCGCTGGTTTCCTCCTCGGGAGCCTGGTGTTGGCCTTTAGTCTGCCTTTGGTGGTGACTTTACCAAAAACACTGGCCATCCCAAAGAAACTGCAGCAAGCCGTGGGGAAGGTTATTGTCAATGCCACCAGCTGCACGGTCACCTGTGGCCTTGGCTATAAGGAGGAGACCGTCTGCGAGGTGGGCCCTGATGGCGTGAGAAGGAAGTGTATGTCTCAGCGCTTAGAATGTCTGACCAACTGGATCTGTGGGATGCTCCATTTCACCGTTCTCATAGGGAAGGAATTCGAGCTGAGCTGCCTGAGTTCAGACATCCTGGAGGTGGGGAGGGAAGCTTTCCGGTTCACCTGGCGACTTGCTCGCGGTATCATCTCAACTGATGATGAAATCTTCAAACCCTTCCGGGCCAGCTCGCACTTCGTGAGGTTTGAGTCTATTCAGGAGTATGACTCTGGGACATACCGGTGTGATGTGCAGCTGTTAAGAAACTTGAGGTTTGTCAAGAGGCTCTATTTTGGGCTGCGGGTCCTTCCTCCTAACTTGGTGAACCTGAATTTCCATCAGTCCCTTACTGAGCATCAGAAGTTAGTCGATAAGGGCCTGGAAGTGAATCTGGACAATGGTTCTAAGCCTCACGGCCCATGGAAAAAGAAGGTGGCTGTAGCTTTGGGAATAGGGATTACCAGTGGAGTGGCTGGTGGTGTGTTGGTGATCATTGCCCTGGGCAGTGGGCTGAGGCTGATCTATAGCAGTACCGGCCTTGAGTCCTTCAGAGCCTCCCTCCAGAAAGGCTGGCCGCCCAGGAACCTGCTGGGCCCGTTCAGGAAGCCAGGCTAGCTTTTTAAAGGAGTATCTGGTGGTCTGATTGTGGCCTGGCTAGGAGGGAGGGCTTCCACCGCCAAAGGAGTGAGAGGGGCACATGGAGAGGGGCAACATCATGGTAGCACGATGGGCAGTACTCCAGATGGATCTCTTCCTGATCTTCCTGCCACTAGGCCCCCAGAAAGCCTAACCGTAGGCACCGCCACTGCTCCTGGGAAGAGTTCTAGCTTCCGGGTTTGCATTCACTATCTCTTACAACTTGATACCTCTCCACCTCTGTCCCTTCTGAGCAGTATAATCACATAGAAGGACGTGTTAATAGCTTTTCTAGTGGAAACCTTTTTTTCCTCTTCAATAAAAATCATTCATAGTAGCTGCGTGGAGACTAAACCTTCTCTACTCTTTAGTTAAAAATCTCTTGCATCTGTTTAAATTGTCCCATGATCTGTCTAGCTTTCCTTTTCCTCCGATTTCTTAGAAGAGACATTGCACACACTGCTTTGTAGGAGGGCATATGCCCTCTTGTGGCGGAGCCAGGGCTGTTAGTAATGACATCTGACCTGGGTATGTTAACAGTCACTAAATGTTAATAAGTTGTCTGCCTCTTCTGTACTCCCTGGGCGAACCCTCTGTGTGTGGTGTTAAATTGATTCCTGGTGGAACACTGGATTCTTCACGTCTGGTAGGTTTCCCCTGAACAGTTCCTCGACTAGCTCCCTGCTCCTATCCTCCTTGCTCTTCCAATGCCCTGAAGCATGTGTTCCTGGAGAATCAAGTGTATTAGTTTCTTCAAGCAGCCAAGGCTGCCCAAGGAAGGACTAAGACCTTCCTACCTCCATAGGAAATCAGTCCTAAGACCCTCAGGGGCCATTCAGACTGTGTGAGATGATAATTGGCTTATGGGATTGTCAGGGAAAAGGCTCTTGGCCACCAGCTGAGCTAATTCTGAGAATTTGGAGCATTTCTTCCCCTTACTTTTTCTCTAGCTGCAGACGTGGGGTAGATGTGAAGACTTGGACTCTAGTGGTCCTTTCTCTGTGTGTCTGAATCACCCGGATGAGCTTTTAAAGAATGAGGTTCCTGAGCCCCAACCCCGAGGATCCTAATAACTCAGTTTAAATTATGGCTAATGGCTCTCTATTATTCTACTGTTAAAAATAATTTCAGGGGCGCCTGGCTGGCTCAGTTGGAGTGTGCGACTCCTGATCTCGGGGTTGAGTTCGACCCCCTATGTTGGGCGTAGAACTTAATTAAAAAAGCAGTTAAGATAATTTCAACCCATAGAAAAGTGGAAAGAAAAATTTGATGACAACCCATAGATCCTCTACTTAGATTCACCAGTTGTGAATGTTTTTCTACGTTTATCTTTCTCTAAATAGATGCTGATTTTACTGAACCACTTGTGAGTTAGTCACAGACTTTGTGACCCTTTACTCCAAAATCACGTACGCATCTGCTAATAAAGACGTTCTCCTGTAGGACGACAGTATCTTCATCCCACCTCAGAAAATTAACAATTCCCTAATCTTACATATGGTTGATACTTCATCTTCTTGGCTTCTAAAATCTTAAGAGCCTTTTAATTGTTGATCCAGGATCAAGTGAAGCTTCACATGATACATTTGGTTGTTTCTCTTAAGTCTTATTTTACAACAGACCTGCATTTTTGTTGTTGTTCATGACACTGATTTTATCCAAGAGTCAAGCCGGTTGTCTTGGATAGTGACGCACCATCCAGGTTTGTCATGATTGTCCCCCGATTAGATTCCTGAGGAACAGATCTTCCACAGTTTTGACCATAGCCGCCCGCAAACGGTGTATGCTCCTTGTATCACCTCAGGCACACGGTGTCAGGGTGACTCACGGCTAACAAGTGTGGTGATTTGGTTAAGGTGCTGACTGCCAGGTCTCTTCAAAGGTGTATATATTTTCCTCTTGTAATTAGTAATTTGTTGGGGGGGGATACTTTGTGGTATTCCTAATAACCATTAATGCCTTAGAATCCATTTGTGATCCTTGCCTATTGCCTGCCGGGAACTGTAGAATGGCAATGCTAACATGCCCTTCCTTGACTATATTCATTAGCCTGCATTTTTCTGTAAAGAACAGCTGCTCTTTTTATTTTTGAGGATGCTCCATGGATTCTCTTTTTCAGTGAATTATATATAATCCATGACTGTTGTCCTATTTTTGATGTTTAAGTTGTCCCCAATTTTGGCTGGTAGGAATCTCTTCAAGCCAGCTCTTTCCGTCCTTTTGTTGTGGTCCCATTTGACCTGGAGCATGTCCTTGCTTTCTAGAACAACAAGATGCCTTAGATCCACATTTGGACTTTGTTCTCCAAACCCAAACCTGCCGTTTCTCCAAGGGATTCTGGTTCCCTTTTAGTGTGGGGAGTAGTATTCAGGAGGCAAGGTCTGGGTGCTAGGTGTGCTCACGGCCACTGGGGAGTCATGCCCTTCGGCCCTTTCAGTGTCCCTGATACACATAGATCACGAGTTCAGAGCGTCTCTGTTTTTCAGAGTGGGAGGGCGCGACGAGAGCCATGCTGTGCCTGGAAGGACAGGAGGGAGGGGATCACCTAGGGCCTCAGTTTAGGGCCGGGCGGTTTGCTTAAGCACTCGGGAGAGCGCTTGCAGGTCTTGAGGATAAAGCAGTGTCTTTGATCTAATGAACTCAGTACGGCATGGCTGAGGAGGGGGGTGGCTGACGGGGGCAGATCCCCATTTTACAGCCACAGAGCCAAACCCGAGGCAGGGGGTGAGGAGCTCGGCCGGCGCCTGTCGCAAGCCAGCAGGACGCGTGTGGTGGGAGCCTGTGGAGCTCTGGGCTCACAGCCCTCTGTGCTTGGGGCTCTGAAATTTTGGCTCTGAGACCATAAAGGGATTCAACAGGAGGAGGAAAACAAACACCCCAAACCCTCCGATGTGTCCGTAAAGACAGGAACTCCGTCCAGTTCATTGAATTCTGTGCGTGTGATCTGCCTCTGGAGGGAGGGTGAACCACATGCTGACTAAAATTTGGGTTCCCGACTGGCCGGTGCTCCCAGCAGCCCCTCTGGGTGCAAGGTGGAAGGGATTAGCCCACCATCCTGCTGCCCTGGGGCCGGCCCCTCTTGGGGGCTCCCCGTCGGCCCTGGGCATGTAGCTCAGCCCCGAGGGGCAGGGGCTCTGCTCACCCTCGTCTCCCTCTTCCCGGACAGGGGCCCCAGGGCGCAGTCGGCACGGAGCCCTGCCTGTTCTGCGCCGAAAGACTCGAGCACTCACAGGGCTGTGCACACGTGTCAACCGTGCGCGTGTGTCTCAGATGTAAGGGAGGCCTGAGGAGTGTGTGTTGAGTGCAGGAGAGAATGTGGCCACTGTCAAATGTGAGTAGGGATTCACAGCCTCCTGGCACCTTCTTGCTAGGTGGGGGTCACTGTGTCCCTGCGGGGGGGAAGGCTTCCCTTTGGTACCGTTGAGTCACTGCTGTCAAACGTCTGAAAAGCCAGGGAAGCCTGAAGCACCGTTTGCGCCCCTGTGCTGGGTAGAGCCCGCGCGGGTTCTGCTTGGGCCTGCCTTACAGTTCCTTGGCCTCATTCTCCCCTGTCCCAGGCCTGCGCGACGCAGGAGGGGACTGTGTGCTGTGACTTCCTTCGAGCTGACCGTGTGAAGGGGGGTGGGCGCTGGCGACCGGCCTGGGCCAGAGAACAGGACGGACCGTGCGCTCTAGCCTGATGATAAACACCCACAGCAGGTGCCCACTGCCCCAGCACGTTGAGAAATCATCTTTATTTAAGAACTGCCTGCTACCAGAGTCAATAAATAACTACCATCAGAAGTACAAGAGAGACGAACAATAGGCCAGTGGAAGTGGTTCCATTCCAACAAGAACGGGGTCGAGTCAGGGGGGTCTGATGGAGCCCTAGCCCTCGCCCAGCCGTGAGCCTGTGAGCCTGCAGGCCCTGGGTGGGGCTGGGTAAGTTGGAGTCTGGGGGCCAAGGCAGGGTGCACCCCATCGAAGGGCGCTAGGCTCCCTGGGGCTCTAGGCAAAGTTATCTGGCCTATTTTTTCCCCCCTCTCCAGTTTCCCTTTATTCTCCTGCCTTCTCAAAGCCTATGACCATATATACAGCTACCAGGCCCCTCTTCCCATGCAGCTTTTAGAAGTCCCTTACAGATGCCCATCTAATCCCTCACACCCCTCCAGGAGCCTCTCGGGCAACCTTGTTCATCCCAGGACAAAGCCCCGCTTAGGTCTGACCTGGGGAAATGGCACCACACCTGGGCCTCGGAACCAGGTGTGAGGCTACCCCTAGCCCGCCAGCACTACCCTCTGGTTGGCGGTCACATTCTGAGCCAGGAAGAGAAAAGAGAGTCCTCTAGGTGGGGAGGAGATGAAAGGGAGTGAAACATCCTTAACCAGCTTGGGTTCTTGCCCTGAGGAGCCTCCATGGCCCCTGGGGCTGCCAAGAGGCACTGTCTGCCGCCAAGGAGTGCCCGAGGTGAGCCTCCCCACTTCGTGACAGTGACTGTGGTCACTACACCCATGGGAAGGGGCCACGGCGGGAAGGAGTGCCAAGACTCTTCCTGTGCTGACCGCAGAATCGCGGTCCTGCAAGGACACTCAACAGCATCTCCTCACCCTCCAGACGTCACCGGGCTTAGACCCCGGACCGACAGCTGTCAGAATTCCCCAGCGGCCCCTAGAAGAGGAAGCAGCCTCTTCATCCCTCATCCCAGGCTCTCCCTGCAGAAGCTCTTCCTGATGCTGGACCTCAGATTCTGTTACTTTATCAAAAGAAAAAGAGCCCCTCCTCATGGCTTTTCCGTTCCCCGGCCCATCTCTGTCATTTGACGACCTGAATGCAAGTGGATAGCCTGACCTTGCTGGCCCCCAAGACCCGAGCTGGAGAGAGCTCCTGTCTGCCTGAGGGCAAGGTATACATCGAGACTGTTAGAGCAACAAGGACCAAGTAGCCAAGACCAGGGGGCAGAGGGCCCTGTAGGCTGAGCCCAAATGTAGGCAGAACGGAGAGACTGTTCCCCGCAGCCCTGAGGCCGTGTCTGCAGGCTGTCTCTGTCCCTAGTCCTCAAGGCACTTACTGGCCACTAAGCTGTGGGTAAAGGACTTCTTTATGGCTGTCCCCCTTGTCGCCTCCTCTGGGGCTTGGTGTGTGGGAGAGGAGAGATCCAGAATCGAGTACTGACCACAGCAGGGGCGAGACTCAGCCTCTGTGAGCAGAGAAGGTGGAAATCAGAGGCCCCCGGGCAGGAAGGGGCTCTTCTGTGTAAGCCACCTCAGCTGGGGGCTATTCTATTTTATGCGCTTGCATGTCCTGCAGTCACCCACTGTCTTACTGAACCCGAATCCGTCCTCTGCCTGACATCTGAGGCTGCAGGTGCATGAGTTTCCAGACAGCTCTGCATCCCCCGGACAAGTTCTGGTGAGGTTTTCCTGGGCTGAGTTTTCCTAGTTAAAAGCCCTTGCTAGGTTTTCTAGATGGTCTGCTCTCCTCCCCTTTGCCAAGGGGCCTCATTAGAACTAAGGTTCTTAGTCACGAGTGCCTTTTGCCTGAAGCAAGCTCAGGGACCTCAGCCTCCCGCTCCCTGTTGGGCCCCGTGCACAGCGGCTCATCCTTCCCGCCCCAGCATCTACACACCCGTCCTCCTGCTTCCCCTGCCACAGCCCGAGGCAGTGAGGAAAGACTCAGCTAAGCCTTAGAAGAAGGGTTTTTTTTTTTGTTTTTTACCCTCAGCATCCCCTTTCTGATAGAGCTGGGGACAGGCGGGATCCCAGCCACGGGGGACCAGGAAGGGTGCTAGACCATTTGGGGTCTCTGTTCAGCGTGTGGTCACTTAGCTGAGCCCCCAGCACCTCGCCTAGGGGGAGGGGAGGACGGATAGGAGCAGGCGAGGAGGGTTTGGTCAGTGGCTCCAGGGAGGCGGTCCCGGGCCGGGGCGGAGTGGTGGCGGCAGCGGTGGCCCGGAGGAGTGGTGTGAGCTGACATTTTAACAAAATTGTAGCGGGTAAACATCAACAGAAACCTGCCCAGGAAAACAGAGCAGGACTTAAAAGTTAAAAACCCATAACAAAATAGAGCTCTAACTGTAAACTACAGAAGCCAGGCTTTGGGGTCCTCCACAGGCCTGTCCCTTACGAGATGCCGGTCTCGCTGCTCCCGTAAGTGAAGGGCCACCTGTCAGAGCATGGGCTTTGGGGTTTCCTGGTTGTGTCACCACTGCTGCCTGGGTTTGGGGAATCCCTGTCCTTGCTTTGGCCCCTTGGAACCAGGGTAAGGGCAGCAGGGGGCTACAAGCCAGCACTGCATGTCGAGGGCCCAGCAGAAGTTCGGCTTGGGAGGCGAAGGACCAACGTCTCCTGGCATTGGCCCGTGCCTCGGGCGGGGACCCGGCCATGCCGGTCACCCCACGATGACCCACCTGAACCTCCTGAAGCAGAATTGTCATAGCCCACCACCTTTCTTAAGACCTTCTTAACCAGGCCACAGCCATTCGGCGCTGCCCCCTTCCTCTGGACAGACAGCCCGGAATAGGAAGGTAGGACAGGCTGTGTGACCTTGGGAAGTCCCTCACTCTTCCGTTTCCTCACCTGTAAAGTGAGGGGCTAGGGCAGGTCGAGCTCGAAAGCCTCCTCCAGCTCTGTTGTCCCGTGACTGGGAATGTACCCAGAGCGCATGATTTATTAATGCCTTTTTCTCCGGGGGAAATGCAAAAGAGCAGTCGGTGGTGGCCTGGGCGACAGGTCTGGTCAGGTGGCCCAGGGCATTCCTGGGAGCAGGCAGGGCCGCAGGTATCCTTGGCCCTTCTGGGAAGACTCCCGACTGCAGAATGCACAGAACTGAGGCCGCCTCCCTGTCCCCAGGCTGTGCGAGTCAGTGCTGGAGAGCGGCGGGCCCGGGCCCGCAGGCCCAGCGGGAGGCAGGGGGTGGGTGCATGAGCCCGGTCTCCCATCTCCTGCCTACACCCTGGAGGAGCCGTGCTGGATGGGTTTTGGTGGGGTGGGGGGACCTCCCCAAGATAAGCCCTTTAGTCACTCGGCCACCGGTGGTGGCTTCTGTCACTCTGGGGGTGACAGGATCAGGTTGGCAGTGTTGGCTAAGACAGCAGCGTCACCTGCCTTGGGACTATGCCTCAGGCCAAGTCTGGTGCCCCTTTCTACCCAGTGTCCCAGCCTCTCAATCCCTTTGAGCTCCCACCCTCAGCAGTCTGCAGTATCATCCCCCAAAGCTGCAGGGACTCAGGCTCCTGGCCTCAGACTCTGGCGCACTGGTTTTCAGCCACCTGCGTAGGTGGCAGGGGCCTCTAGGGGGCATCGAGGACAATGTCAGTGTCCAGCTGTGGGGCCCCTGGGGAAAGTAGGGGAGTTTTTGGTCCTGGGTCTGGCTCTATCCTTAGACTGAGGGACGTTGATGTTTATGCTTTGTCCTACTGCAGCCCATTGGTGTCCAGTGTTCCCACTGGGCCAGGCACTCTGCTCCCAGGGGGGCGGAGTGCGTCTGCGGGACCAGAGCACCATCTTCCCCGATGTGCCGATACGTGTTTCAAACCCCCTTCTTCCCATGGGCCTGTTCCTTCCGTCCAGGCGCCCCAGAGGGCCCAGGCATAGGGCTCAGTATCATCATGGAAGTTACTGCCTGGTGTCTTTTGATTTAAAGAAAAAGAAATCCTTGTACGGGTTCTATCCTGCGGCAGAATATGAAATATCCTACCTCCTACAAAAAAGGGCACTGTTTAAAATAGGTACTGAAAGCCAGCCATTCTCAGGCCCTGTGTTGGGCCACCTTGGCATCAGGAAGGGGCCAGGGCCAGCTGGCTGTGTCCATCAGAGGCGGGGGTCCAGCTGTGGCAGAGAGGGAGGGGTGCCAAGATCAGAGCTCCAGGTAGCCTGCGAGGACCAGAATCGCCATCAATGAGGAGAGAATGGTGCCAGGATGTGGGGCCGGGCTGATTGCAGAGTTCTCCACCATCATGCTTGTGCCTGAAACCAGCAGGTGGAAAAGTGGGGCTGTGTCCGCTGGGCTTGGGGCCAGCCTGCCCCCGACCCACCCCAGGACAGGATCCAAACCTTGGCTAAGGAGACTCGGGGAGGGCGGCTTCAGGGCTGGGAGGTGTTCTCAGCCCTGCTCCTACAGCATTTTGTAAGACCTTTGCCTCTGCAGTCTCGAGACCGGCCCTGTACCCCGTGAAGGGAGCTCACTCCTCCCTGGCCCTCGGGGATGTGTGGGGGTGGGGGACGGGTGGTGGGGAGGGCCGTGCCAGGACTCGGTTACACTCGGTTCCTGCCTCCCTTCCTCTTTCCCCTGGGGGTCTGGCTGAGTTGGGGTTGTTTTGGGTGGGAACGGTTCCTTCATCAAGCATCCGGACGGACCCTGATGCTCCTGGGGGATAAGGTGGGGAAGAGACAGCACCTCCATTCCTCACAATGTGGACTTCTGCTGGGGTCCCATCCCCTCCAGGCCCTGTGGTCCGAATCTGCACCAGGGCATGGCTGATGTCTTCCGGAACGGCAATGTCCATCCAGTTCCTGCTGGTGAGGTGGAGCGTGGGAGTCGGGTGTAAGTCATTCTGGTACAGCATCTGTGGGGAGGAGGTTAGCCAAGGTAGAGTTTACTTACAGCCTCTGATTCTTCTCTTCTCCAGCTCTGGGCACTGGGAGGTGCCCATTCGGTGCTGGTCCTCACCTTTCCTGTTGCCCGTTGACCCGGACCAGGCTCTTGAACAAGCTCCTCACTGGTGGGAGGAAAGCTTGCAAGCAGCTGAACCAGCTTTGCAGACTCCTTAGGCTGGAAGGACCCTCAGACTTCACCTAGTCCATCGCCGCCCCCTTGAGCCCTGTCTTCCCACCATCCTCCCTTCAGCCCCTTTTCTTCTGTCTCTGTTGCAAGCTACCTATATTTTGTGTCTCCGACAATCCCAAACTCTGCTTACGTCTGACTCGGAGCCCTCTTGCTCCACACTGCAGCTCCCTCTGTCCCCTGGAAATTCAGAGGCGCTGTGCCCGACCACTCAGTGCCTGGTGGAGCCCTTCCTTACCTTATAGCCTGTGACTGCAGACTCATTTCGGAGAGGAACCACAGGATCCCACTTGATACTAAGACTGGAGCTTGAGAAAGTCCAGGAGATGTTGCCAGGAGGGCGCTGTGGGGCTGCCGGAGGAGGGAGACAATTGAGAAATGTTCCCAATGTTTCCTCCCCAGCCGCCCCCTTGCCTTAGCTGGTCTTTTTCTAGGTGTCTGCCCACAGCCGTTAAACCCAGAACATTCTATCACAGCTGCCTAAGAAACAAACCTCATGAAAACCCGAAGGCTGGAGAAGGGAGAGGTGCTTCAGAGGCCATGAATTCTCCCTATTTTCATTAGTCTTTTTTTTTTTTTCTTTAAAGATTTTATTTATTTATTTAGAGGAAGAATTCGAGCATGAGTGGGGGGAGGAGCAGAGGGAAGGGGAGAAGCAGGCTCCCTGATGAGCAGGGAGCCCAATTCGGGGCTTGATCCCAGCACCCCGGGATCATAGCCTGAGCCGAAGGCAGACACCCCACTGAGCTACCAAGGCACCCCTATTTTCATTAGTCTTGCTGTCTTGTATCTGTCCAGCCCAGGGCTAGTGGGCTAGAACATTAGTCTTATCAAAGGGGAGAGAGTGGTCCTAGAGGCCCTCCCACCCCCAGGGGACAGACTCACGGGGCTTCATGGTGGTGGCATCAGCAGAAGGGCTGGCGGGCCCAGTGCCTGCCCGGTTGTAGGCCCGCACGGTCACGTGGTACTTGGTGTTGGGGTGCAGGCCAGTGACTCGGGCACTGGTGTCCAGCCCGGCTGTCCTCACTCGGTCAGCGGCTGCTTCTTTGTCGCCGGCCTTCCAGTAGCGGAGCTGAAGGGGGCAGGGGGACCCCTACGGTCAGCAGCCAAGCCCACACCTCAGGGCGAGCCTGACCCTGGCCACCGACATCCTGTTCCTCTCCTGCTCCCTCTGGTCCTCCTGACCCAGTCTCGGGTCTCAGAACCCGGACACTAGGTCATGAGCTCCAAGACAGCAGGGACACGTGCGCGTCGCTGCCGGCTTGCTGGCGCCCCGCAGAGAGCCCAGGCAGGGCTGGCTCTAGGCAAGCACTTCCCTTCAAGCCTGTCCACAGCTCAGTCTTCGGCTCTGGGCTCTGGGCGTCAGCCACAGGGGCTTGGCTAGGGCTGCCTCCCCAGGGCCGCCCAGACTGTGGCAATTCCCCACGTCAGTGAACGAGTGATCCCAGGAGGAGCGACCAGTGAGCTGTGAGGTGCCCCAGCCCCCCTTCCTCTCCCAGGTCCCAGGTCAGTGCTCACCTCATACCCCAGGAGGATGCCATTCATGTCCTGCTGCACAGGTTCCCAGGTCACGTTCATCTCTGAAGATGAGACCCCCTTGGCCCAGACCTTGGTAGGGGCCACCCTGGGCTCTGGGGACCGATACAGAATGCGTTTGGATTCCCCGGGGCCTCCCTGTGTCCTACAGAGACGCTGCCAACCGGGACCGCCCTTGCTTAGGATTTTCTAGAGCGCAGGGCCCTGGATGAAGGCCACGAGGGGGTTCCCGCAGCATCCCCCAGGCCCGCTTCTCTTCCCAGAGAGCCCCCCTCGTCCTTCCCCCCGCCTGAGCGGGAGACAGGGTAGCCAGGGCTGCGAATGAGGCCAGTGGCCCGCCCGACCGCCTGGGGTGAGCAGCACCCTCCGCACGCACACCCCACGGCCCGGAGGCGGGGGCGGGGGCGGGGGCGGGCCCGGGGGTGGGGGCGCACCTTCCTCGGCGGAGTACACCAGCGCCGTGAGGCTCTCGGGCCCTTCCCCGCGGCGGTTGTAGCTGCGGATCTTGACCTCGAAGGGCGTGTAGGGCCGGACGCTGTCGTTGCTGTAGACGAAGTGCTGGGTGTGGGCGCCGGGCACCCGGGCGGTTTGCCAGCGGTCGCTGCCCTGCCTGCGGAAGGACAGCAGGTAGCCGAAGCCGTCTCCGTTCTGGTACTCCCGCGACATGGGCTGGGGGGCAAGAGCGTGGCGTGGGCGAGGGGCCGCCGGGCGTTCGCCTGCCCGGCCTCCGGCCCCACGCAGCCTCGGCCAAGCGGCGCAGCCCCGGGGCTTGGGGCGGGTGGGGGAGTCCTGCAGTGAGTGCGAGGGGAGGGGAGAGGATGCTGCCCGCCCCCACTCGGGGCCGCACGCACGGCGGCTCTGTCTGGGTCCTCTCTACACGCAGCGCAAATCTGGAGATGCGTGGGGGCGGGTGGGGGGCAGGACGTGTCCCTCCAGAGAGCTTGGAGGCACGGTTCTGCCTCTGTCCCTGCAGCTTACCGTCCAGTTGACGATGAGCTCTCCGGGGGCTCCACCCCCTCCGCTGAGTCCCGAGGGTGCCACCGAGGGGGCTGTCAGGGCAAAGGGACACAGATGTGGCTTGTGAATGGACCGTGATGGGGCACAAGCCTCGCGTCCATGCCTGTGCAGTAGACTAGGATGGGGACACCCCTTCACACTGGCCCTAGTTTTGTCCTCCAACAGGCCCTCTGGACGTGGGCTCTGGAGTCAAGGGAGACCTGACATCAAGTCCCACCTCTGCCACTTACTAGCTGTGTGTCCCTGGGCAAGTTACTTAACCTCTCTGAGCCTGAGTGCTCTCTCCATAAGATGAGGATAATAATGTTTCTCTCAAAGGGCTCTAAGAAGAATAAAATCCAACACAATGGTGCCTAGCTCATGTACTAGTCCATGCTCTGAAATAGTTGATGCTCCATAAATGACCTTTGTCTTCTTCTCTCCTGTCAGTTTGAACTAAATAAAAGAGACCAACTCCAGTTTGTTCTAAAATGAGGGGAATAAATCATCTGGAACTGCAGTTAATGCAAAAAATATTTCTTTTGGGTTGCAGGGGGGTTTATTATTATTTTTCTCTTCATGGCAGATTTAATTTCCTAATTGTCTCTAGTATTCAACAAAGCTGATATTAAAACAAGACTATTTAATTAGATCACGAGTCTTGGCAGGGGGTAACTTGGCTGAGCGACAAAATAGTTCCACAGAGAATCCAGCAAGGGGAAACTTACCACTTGATTCTGATGTCAGTAGTTCAGGGCCTTGTAATGTGCAAGGGGTGCTTAACCACATTGCCCATGTGATCCTGTGAGGTGGGCGTTCTTATCACCCTTGTCAAGTGGAAAGACCAAGGCCCAGAGCAGTTGAGTGACTTGCCTAAGGTCACACAGCTAATAAATGGCACAGTTCAAATTTGAACTCAACTCTTCTGATTTCAAAATCCATCATCTTTCTTCTGCACCCTAGCTGTCTTTTGCTCACCAACTCCTGGGATACCAGAATGAAGGAGACCACTGCCCTCCCTTCATTTGTCTCTCTAAGAAGTTCAACCAAAGAAGGGGCTTTTTCTGGAATTCCTTACTCTGGAGAGGTACCGGTTAAAAATGTTGACTGATTGGAGAGTTGGCCTGGGGCATATGGGAAACCATGTTTAAGGGACACAGGGAGGCAGACCCTTACTACACATGGGAGGGGGGAAGCCTGGGTGGCCGGGGAAAGGGAGACGGGGTCCTGATTCCATGTTGCCCATCTCAGGACCCCAAGGCTCTCATTCTGGACCTTCAGCTGTGAAAGTCTCAGAGGGTGGGCAGGTGCCTCTCCTGGCTTCTCTCTCCTTCCTTCCCCACTCAAGATGTGACACCTACCTGCCTTTCAGGGAGGCTTGTGGGAAGATTGTCCCATTCCACCTGCTCTGAAGGATTTAGAGACACGGACTGCTTCCCTACACACACACACACCCCTTCCTCATTAACTGATTTCAGCAGCTCATGTACTACCAGGGAGGACATCTGCCCATCACCCCATGGTCCTGGGTTCAAGTCCAGGCTCTGCCGATGTGACTCTTCTCTTCTCCAGACTTTGATTTTTCCTTTTATTTTGAGATCATCGTAGATTCACATGCAGTTGTAAGGTTGGCCCATTTTTTAAAAGGAGGAGTTTGGACCGGATGGTTCTTCCAGCCCCGACAGGCCCAGGCCATGGCCCAGGGCAGAATGCACCGTGCAGTGCAATGGCCTTGCCCTGACTGTGTCCCTTTCTCATCTGTTTTATTACAGTCCGAAGCCTGGTGAGCAGGGTGGGAACTCCCGTAATTGCTGCTCCCCTGGGGTTCCCTCTCAGGAGGGCTAGGGGCTGTGCTCTGACGCTATTTCTCTTTGGGACCCCCAGGACTCTGACCTGCTTCCTTGGTCCGGATTTTGCTAGAGGGCCCACTGGGCTCCCCGGTGCCCAGGATGTTGCTGGCTAAGACCCGGAACTCATAGTCCATCCAGGGCGTGAGGCCCAGCACCTGGGCGGTCTCGGCGTTGCCCTCGATGTTGGCGGGATCTGCAAGGGACCCGGAGTCAGGGTGCTGGCACTTGTTAGTCTAGATGGAAGGGGCAGGGACGGGGCCTGACTCACCTCATATCCGGGCCCTCATGGTGGTGCCTGCCATACGCTCAGTGCTCAGCACCTCTTTTAGAAAGGATGGGAAAACTAGTAGACTTCCCTGCCAGGGAGCCTCTGTTGATGCTGTGTGCATCAGCGTGAGCCACAGAGATGGTCTGTCAATGTTCTAAGGGCACAGACTGAGTGCTCCCTTCTCCAGCTCTCTTCCCACTCTCTTGCCATCCATGGGACCGCCTCCCCCAAGGGCCGGGGAGCTCCCTGCTGGCAGAGGGGCTAAGCTTGTCCCTCTCGGAAGTTCCCGGCTCAGCCAGGCCTTATCTGCACTGACCTAGGTGGACCCTCACACTTACTGGTGCGAACCTGCTTCCACTTCCCTGCAGGTGGAGTGCGGGCTTGCAGGGTGTACTTGGCAATGGGGCTGTGGTTGTCGAAACCTCGGCTCCAGCTGAGCTGGACGGTGGTGTCGCCAATGTTCCTCACCACCACGCCTCCTGGGGGACCTGGTGGACCTGCACCAGGGAGGGGGTCAGAGCACAGTGAGTCAGAACTGGGCCGATTCAAATTTGAGCCAATCTCCTCCCGGCTGGCTTGGGCTGGTGCAGTACCCAGAGGGGGCAGCAGAGGGCGCAGTAAACACGTATGGGGTGGGAGGGCCAGGAAGGGGGGCGGCCGCAGATGGGGGTCTGGGAGGTTGGAGAAATGTGTCCCAGGCTGGAGGGGCTCACGGAGGCCCTCACGTAGAGATGTGTATAGATTTCCCAGCGCCAGGCTTTGAAAAGTGCTGGCCTCAGCCGAGTTCTTCTGTCTAGGGAAGTGGATCTTTAAAATTATGACTCTGGAGGAGGAATATTCTATTCATCTGGGACCTTCACAAAACCACAGGATAAGTTCGGCTCTGGGGACTTAGAAGCCCTTCTCTGTCAGAAGTCCTTCCCCACAGCTTTCTGGGAGAGGAGGGGAGTTAGGGAGGAAAGGTCAGAGTAGCCCAGCTGGCCCCTGAGGGCGTTGGGGCAGGGGCGGGGTGGGAAACCCCATCACCTCGGACCAGGACTGTGGCCTCCTTGGACGCACTGTCCACCACCGTTTGGGCCATGCACGTGTACTTCCCGCCGTGACGCAGCTGGGCATTCAGGATGGTCAGATCCCCAACTGTCTCCTTCTGCACATGGGGGACAGAGAGTGGGGGGGCAGGTCAGAGGAGGGGGCCCTGGCTAGTGCAGTGAGCCATGAGACATGAGGTAGGGCTTGGAGTCCCCTGCTCCGTTATGTCCATGGACCCCTCAGCATCTCGGGGTTTCTGTCTGTTCAGTGGGAGGAATCAGCTACTCCTCTCTTAGTACCACAGGACTAAACAACAGTTTGTTACAGAGACAGTCAAACGTGGTCCAAGTTGATGATGTCATTTGCGTTGGGGTCAGGAAACAAGAGCAGTAGTGGAGGCTTTGCTGGGTGCCTGGCATTCCAGGTTTGTCCCTAACCCTCTCCTAAAAGTATGGCCTTCAGGTGGGATCCAGGGAACTGCCCGCCTAAGGTAGGGGGTTCTTCTGAATCCAAGGATGAGCTTGCCACACATGCATTCCTGAGGGAATGGGGAAAGGCTCTGGGGTAGTCACAGTTAAGGACATCTTGGGTCCCCTGTCTGTCAGAAGGAGGGAGGAGCCGTGAATTTTCTGGCTTCAGGCCTTACCGCGCTGGCCCTCCGGTAGTGACCGCCAGGCTTATCGAGGTCGATGGGGAAGTCATCCAGGGTCCAGATGAAGGTGAGGTCCATGGTGGGGTCATGGGAGGCGTGGCATTGCAGGGTCAGGCTATCTCCCAAGTTGATGTCCGCACTCGAGGGAGCTAGAGTGATCTTGGTTGCATCTGCCAAGCAAAACAATGTCCCCGGGTGGACGGGGGAGGAAAGAGGCCAGGCAGAGGCAGCAGGGCAGGGTGAGAGCGTTTGACCCTAAGCCCCAGGAAAGAGAAGAGGCAGCATGGCCGACAGGATCTTGACCGCCCAGGAGCCTCACGAATGTGTGAGAGGGAGGCAGGAGGAGATTCTGGATGGTGGCAAGGGGGTGGTCCCAAATGAAGTCCAATCCTGGGATAGCCTCAAAACTAAACGAGGAGGACGGTGGGAGCATAAGAGCAGGGTGGTGAGGGGGGACGGGCGCCCTGTGGCAGCTGAGCCACCTGCCCTCCGCCAAGCCACAGCCCTCACCTCGCACGGATAGGATGCCCGTGCTATTGGCTTTCCCCATGAAGTTCTCAGCGAAGCAGGTGTATTTGCCCTCATCTGACCGGCTGATGTTTCTTATGATCAAGGTGCCGTCCGGAGTTACAGTCACTCTGCAGCAAGGAGAAAGCAGATCTGGCCAACCTAGGGTCACACTGCCGTCGTCACGGGAAGGGGACTCGCCTTCAGGGTGAATGAGGAGGAGCAGGAATTGGGCCGGGTGGAGTAGAGGTTGTACCTGCTGCTGTTGACCAAAATCTCAGTGCCTTTGCTCCAGAGTACCACGGCCTTCGGAGCCGCCCGGGGCTGACAGGGGATAGCAACCTCTCCCCCGCGGGCCGCAGGGATCAGACGCTTTACAGGGTTCAGCCTGAAGTCGGGGGCCAGGGCTAGAAGGAAAGGGGAGTGCCCTGCAGTCACCCAGGGAATCCTAACACTGCCCATTGCCTTGATGAAGACGTCCCCTGGCTCCACGCTACACTCTTTACGTACTTTACGTACCCTCCGAGGCCAATCCATAAGTGACTTGCAGTAGCTGCACTGCCCAAATACACCCAGAATCCAGCCCCTTCTGGTCACCACCCCCCCAACTGCCACCACGCTGGCCCAAGCCACCAAATCTCCTGCAGAACTACTGAAAAGCCCCCTAGTCGGTCTTCCTGTTTTTGCACTTTCTTTCTACAATCTCTTCCTCCATTCAGCAGCCTGGCATATCTTTTAAGAGACTTAAACACACACTCAGGATGAAGTCCAGCTCCTCACAAGGGCTCACAAATACGACCCCACCTCTCCACTCACCTCTCACACCACTCTCCTTCATTTATTATGCTCCAATCACCTGGGCCATTTTCTGTCCTTTGAGGATGCCAACGTTTTCTCCTGCCTCGGGACCTTTGCACTTGCCATACATTTTGCTTAAAAATCCCTCAGATCTTTGCATGGCTGGCTCCTTGTTAACACTCAGGTCACACTCCAAATATGACCTCCTCCAAGAGGTGTGGCCACCCTGTCTAACTGGCCCACCTTCCTCCTACCACTCTGCTGGATTTTCTTTATACTGTAATTTTCTTATGGCTGTCCAAAATTATTTAATTACATGATTTTGTGATTGTCCCTCTCTCTCCACTGGATTGTAAGATACTTGAAGGCAGAGACCTTATCTTTCATGTTCACTCCCTAGAAGGTGTTGAATAAATATTGGTTGAAGGAACGAAAAAAAGAATGAGTCTTAGTTAAGCTCACTACAACTTGATGAGGTAGGTATCACTATACCCATTTTACAGATGAGGAAACCAAGGCCCTGTGAGCTCAAATCATATAACTAAGAAAACTAGCACCAGCGGACATTTATTGGGCACCTGTTCCGTGACAGACAGGTCCTCTCTGCTTTACCTCTATCTCATCTCCTCTTCCAAAGAGCAGCACAAGGGCGGGACTGTTATTGCCCACCTTTTATACATCAAGAACCTGAGACACAAAAGATTAAGTTGCCAAAGGTCACATAGCGGAAGGGGCTGGTTTAAACACAAATCTAATTGATTTGGTTGCCAATGATTTTTGCCCCCTTGTTCACAGCAGCCAACAACCTACTTTAACCGTGCCAGACACGGTACAAGCCAGAGACCCCGTCTTCGGGAAGCTCCCAATCTAGTGTCTCATCTCCTTTCTTCGATCCCTCTGTTCTGCTCAGAAGCCGTTGGAAAACTGCGGGAAGCTGCCGGCGTATGTTCGTGTGTTTAGAAACGCCGCAGCTCAGAACGCTGGAAGCCCCGACCTGCACGTCCTTGCTGACGGCCCCTGCCCACTTGGGCCCATACCTTGCACAGCCAGCTCAGCACTGGCATAGATGGTGCCATGCTTGTTCTCCGCCACACACTGGTACATGCCCGAGTCCTCCAGGCTCAGCTTGGAGAAGCGCAGGTCCCCAGCCAGCACCTCGACACGGGACTGTGCCCAAGAGAGCAGGGGTGGGGCATGAGGGGCATGAGGACTGCTGGCGTGCTGGAGGACGGGGCGGGGGGTAGGGGGGCAATGGGGGCAGTGGAGGCTCTAGGCGGCCACTCCCCCGTCGAGGGGGCTCATTTGCCCATCCCAGGACCTCCTGGAACCCCAGGACTCGGGTTCCCCAGGCCCCTGCATATCAGCACACTGAAGCCAGAGGGACAAGGTGACCTACTCAGGACCACACAGTGATTTTGTGACTCAGCTGTGCCTGGATCCAGGTCTCTGGACCCTCCAGTCAGGACTCTATCCTGGTGACCAGCCTGTGGCCGTGTGAATCTGGGATGGAAAGAAGCACCTAGAACCCCGCCCAGTGGTGCCTTAATTGTCCCAGAGAGGCTGCAGTGGTGGTGCAGAGTCAGGGAGGAGAGTCTGGAAGGTGAGGGAACCAGGTGAGCAGCGGACAGCTGGTGTGTGGGAAGCCCCAAGTCTCCTACCTGGGAGGCCAGAGGCTCCCCGTTCCGCAGCCAGCGCACCGTGGGCCGGGGCTTGCCGGCCGCCGCACAGCCCCAACGCAGGTTGGAACCGATGTCGGCCTCCATGTCTGAGATCACCTTCAGCCACTCGGGCTGAGCTGCCGGAGGAAGGGGGAGAAAGGCCGGGGGTGAGTTGGGAGGAGCCTCCAGCTCAGAGTGGGCGGGGATTGCAGTTCCTGTGACAGACAGCAGAGGGCGCCCTCAGCGTTCCGGGACGGGGTGGGGGGGGCGGAGCAGGTTGAAGGAAGGTGGCACTTGGTGTCTGTGCTGGAGGCTCTTTTAGCAACTTCAAGCATTCTAAAGTCTTCCATGTGCTCTCTGCAACCCCGAGTGGAGCTCTGAGCTTGTTTCCCCACCCAGTGCAATCCTGGGGCAGGAAGGCTTAAGCAAGGGGGTCTCCCCTCCCCGACTTTTGGATCTGCTTCCTCAGGGGGAAGAGTGAAGGCGGGGGAGGGTGTCCCAGCTGTGTACCCTGCACGATGATGCGGCCCTGGACGGTGTCGCGGCCCTTGGAGTTCTCCGCCTCACACTCATAGGTGCCCTCGTCCTCGAAGCTGACGCTGGGGATCTGAAGGGTGGGCTCGGCGGTGGCCCACTGGGGGGACAAGGAGCCGTCCACTTTGCGCCACTTGATCTGGGGGACGGGGCTGGCAGGGGAGACAAAGCCAGAGCGGGTGGGCTGCGCTAGGCAGACTCCGTGTCCCCGCAGCTCTTGCTCGCAGATTCTCATGCCCTCCTGAGGTGCTGGGCGGGTGGGGATGGGGAGGAGGGGGGGAGGGAGAGGGGCAAGGGGGAAGGGCGGGGCCTCTCCCCCAGGTAGGCTCAGAGCACAGGTAGGGGAGAGGCTAGAAGTAGGGTTCCTCTCTCCTCTTGTCTCCCCTGCAGTAATTGTGACACCAGTGAACTTCCTTGTGGTTTGTACCCTGAAGCTGGCTTGCCCTCCCTTCCCCGACCCTGCACTGGCCACCGAGTCTGGGACTGCCTTCCTCAGCAATGGCCTGTGACCTGCGGTTCTATGGGTCCCCTTCCCCCTCTCCCCAGCAGGCTTTGCCTTTACTTTTCAAAAGGCCTCTACTTATTAGTGATTCGTTTACTAAAATGGACTAAGGTATCAGTGAGTCTGAAAGGATTAATACATTAACCTTCCATGTGCTTTCTTTTTCTTTTTTTTTTTTAAGTGGGTTCCACTCCCAGCTTGGAGCCCGACATGGGGCTCAAACCCAGGACCCTGAGATCAAGACCTGGGCTGAGATAAGAGTCAGATGCTTAACGGACTGAGCCACCCAGGCGCCCCCCACATGCTTTAAATATGAATTTTCTGGAAGCCCAGTAACTTTTCACAGAGCAGGGACATCCTAGGTATCCACAGGAGACCTGAGGGAAGAGGAGACCAATGTGCAAATCACATTGTTCTACAAACATTTGTTGAGCACCTGCTATTTGCTTAGCCCCGTTCCAATGAATCCTTTCTCTGGAAGAACAGGATTTCTATTGCAATTTTTAAAAGAGAACTATTAGCATGCATAGAACACTTACTAAATGCCGGACACTGTTCTGGGCACGTCATGCGTATTACCCCACTGAACTCACTTCTTGCCTCTCCCCTGCCTGTGATGCAGGTACTATTTATGATGATTACCATGTACAAGTAAAGGACGCAGAGGCACAGAGAGGTTAAGTAGTTTATCCATGGCCTCGCAGCCAGCCAGTGACAGAACTGGGATTTGAACCAGGCTGGCCAGGTTGGGATTCGTGCATGGCGCTACGTGCCTCCAGCCTGGGGTGCTGCATCAGCCCCCTGAGCCTGTCCCGCCTTGCTGGGAGCACCCAGAATGTGTCAGGCCCCTTCACTCAGAGTGACAGTGCTCAGTGAGGGGTGGTCCCTACCCACTGTGGGTCCACCGCGCTGCCAGACCCTGCCTGCCCTCTCCCTGGGGTCACCCGGGTCCCGGAGGGGCTCTGATAGGCTGTGCCCTGGCCTGCCCCCTCCCTCCTCCACCACTTACTTCCCGAAGGCGAAGCACTCCAGGGTGACCTGCTGCCCTACCAGCGCATAGGTCTCTGCTGGGAACCGAGCCTTGATGCTGGGTGCGAAGAGCCTGGTGTCTGGGAAGAGAGGGATTTTGCAGATCGGACACAAGGGATGCAGGCCAGGTGCTCCTGGGCTTAGAATCTCAGCACAGCTCAGAGCCGACTCTTTCTTGACCCCTGTTCCTCCTTGGGGGCCTGGGCAAGGGTCTGGGGCCCTGCGGCCAGAGGACCCAGGGTTCAGGCCCCAAGCCCCGGGCTCTGTGAGCCGCTCTTCACAACCTCCAAGGGGAACTCTCTTTTCCTATTATCCGCCGACCCTTCCAGCTCCCTCCTCCGCACCATGCCCACCGACCCTGACCTTCAGCAGCCAGGTTGAGCTGAGCGAACTTGCTGAAGACGCTCTTGGTGGAGAAGTCCATGTGGCTGGTGGCCAGGCAGGAGTAGTTGCCCAGGTCTGAAGCGTTGGTCCGGGCAATGTACAGGTTCCCCGTGGTCTGGGACACGAAGTGACGCCCGTCCGTCGGGATGAAGTTGGGGAACTCGTTGAGGAGCCAGCGATAGGACAGGCCTATAGGACATGGGGAGTTTGAGGAAACCACGGGGCGCTGGGCTGAGGGGGCAGCCGTGGGTGGGCCCCTCAGCATGCAGACCCTAGGGATCTCTAGACGTAGTCCTGAGGCCCCGGGCTCTGAGCTGACCCTGAGGGTCGCCCTAGAAGAAAGATGTGACGGGGTGCCTGGGTGGCTCAGTCGTTAAGCATCTGCCTTCAGCTCAGGTCATGATCCCGGGGTCCTGGGATCGAGCCCCGCATCAGGCTCTCTGCTCAATGGGGAGTCTGCTTCTCCCTCTCCCTCTCCCTCTGCTGTTCCCCCTGCTTGTTCTCTCTCTCTTTCTCAAATAAATAAAATCTAAAAAAAAAAAAAAGAAAAAGAAAAAAGAAAGATGTGACGGGGTGCCTGCCCTCGGGGTGCTCCCAGTCTGAAGGCGGAAGCAGGGCACAGAGTTAGAAAATGACAGACCCATGAAGGAAACACAAAATCATTTTGAGCTGGGGAGCCAGGGGTCCATGCTTCCAAGGGCCACTCATTACCTTTTACTCCGTCCCTGAGTGACTGGAGGTCCCTCCTGTGCCCTGTGTCTAAACATGGGCCAGGGTCCCTACTCACCTGGGTAGTGGGCAGGCGGGTTACAGGGCAGCATCACCCCCCAGCCTTCGTGGGTTTTCACCGGGTCTCGCTCCTCCTTCGAGAACTCCTGCAGAACTGGAGATAAAGACCAGGCACTCGGGCACCGTCCTCCAAGCCTTCACGGGACGTAGTCACCTGCCCTTCCTGGGCGCTCTTCCCAGTCCCCTACTGCCCTCCCCTGACGTGCAGCACCCCATGGGTCTTACAGCCAAAGCGGAGAACAGCCTCCCTGCTGACGACGGCGCCCACTGGGTTGGAGGCCAGGCACTGGTAGACGCCGGCGTCCTGGGCCTTGGTGGGGTTCATGATGACCAGGTTGCCCCCCACCAGCTGGTGGCGGGAACCTGGCTCCAGCTTCATCTCGGTGCCGTTCAGCTTCCACCTGCAGCAGGGGGTGGAGGGGGAGACCCTCCTGAGTCCTACTTGGCTGGACCCAGCCTGGGGGCAGGGCTGGAGTGAGGAAAAGCTGCACGGCTGCCTGGGGCCTCCAGCACCCGCCATGGGGGGAGGGGTCTCACCTATAGGTGGCTGGAGGGCTGGCCCGTGCCCGGCATGCCAGCGTCACCTTCTCCTCCGTGGACTCCTCTGGGAATAGCAGACCGAGGGGCTGATCTTCAAAGACTGGCCCAAAGGTGGCCGGGGTTCCCCGGGCTGAACTCTGAGCTGTAGATGGGGGACACCACCAGAGGCCTCAGGGCCTAGGGCCCGATAGGGCAGTGCTGTCCAATAGAACATTCTGTGAGGATGGCAAGATGCCATTTTCTGCACTGTCCAATACTGTAGCCATGAGCCCCAGCTATCAAGCCCTCGAGATGTGGCCAGTGCAGCCGAGGAACCAAATTTTAAGCTTTATTTAATTTAAATTAATTAATTAAAACTTGAATGTCAGCAGGCCGGGCAGGCCCCAGCTGGCCAAGTTAGTTGAGTCAATCACCCCTCCTACGCTCAGGTATTGAGCACCTGCTGTATGCCTGGCCCCGGGCTAGACTATGTTGCAAAAATGAATAAGACACAGTCCCTCTTCCTCAAGAGGCCTGCAGTCCAAGGAGGGAGACAGAGAAGGACAGGACAAGGTGGTGAGAGCTATAAAAGCAGCTGATGGGGGCGCCTGGGTGGCTCAGTCGGTTGAGTGACTGCCTTCGGCTCAGTCATGATCCCAGGGTCCTGGGATCGAGCCCCGCATCGGGCTCCCTGCTCAGCAGGCAGCCTGCTTCTCCCTCTCCCTCTACCGCTCTCTCTCTCAAGTAAATAAATAAAATCTTAGAAAAAAAAAAAAAAGCAGCTGATGTTCTAGATGCAGGGGCCCTCAGGGCGGAAGCTGCTGATCTGCAGGGTGTGAGAGGCCTGCGAAGTCACTGGTTAAAGAGGCGGAGAGAAGATGTGTGTCCCTGGGGCCTGATGCTCCTTCTGGGCCGACAGCAAGTGGCTCCGGCTCTCGACCTCTTACTAGCCGTTACAGAGCCCTTCTGAGCCTCAGCAGCTTCACCTATGAAATGGAAAGAATATGAACTCGCCCCCCCTGGGTCTAGAGGACTGTTCAGTCTGGCACAGGGCGTGTGCTCTGGAAATGTCTGCGGGACCCAAGCATGGGGCAGGGTGGAGGGTAGGGGAAGAAGGAAGGCTTTATGCGGCGGCGGGGGGGTGGTGGTATGTGCAGGTTGCTTTGGAGGCATCTTTATACAGTTCCAGTGTGACAATTCAAGAAAGAGAGGCCCGGGAGACAAAATTACTCGTTTGTGGTCACAAGGCAAGTCTGTGGCACACGCAGGTCTAGACTCCTGTCTCCCGAGTTTGCTGAGCACATGGGTATCCCTGGTACAAATGGAGTTTTCATGCCTGGCCTCCTGCCAGGGCTGATGCCTCTTTCTCCAGGCCCCATTGTTCAACCTCACCAGGGCGGGGGGACACTGAGGCACAGAGGGCAGTGTTTCACACCTGCCTTCCCACAGGGCTGGGGGGCAGGCTCCATTTGCTGACTCGCGGGGTCCGTCATGCTTTGCCTTTGTGGTGCTGGGCAGGAACCAGGCCACCCCTAATTGGCTCCTACCCCTCAGTGCAGCTGGTTTCAGGCCCTCCTTGGTGGGTTGTGGGGGGGGTGGGCTCCCCATTAACCAATTAGCGCCTCCTCTCCCCCCGCATCCAGCTGCTGGCCCCGCTCCAGGGGTGGGGGGGTGCACTCCATGCCACAGCTGAGGCCCAGCCCTGGACCCCAGGGAATGAGGGCGGCTGTTAGCAGCTCTCAGAGTGAGGAAGGAGGCAGGGCTCCCTGAAATGGCATCCCCCATCGCCCTCCCGCCCACCCATCACTCTCCCTCCCTGCCGCCCCAGGCCTCAGAGGCTACAACAGCGGTGCCAGCGGCCGAGAGCGCAGCTTAATCCCAAATTAATGACGGTGGTGGAGGGGACAGACCCCTGCCCCAGCTGGGACTGCCAGGATGGGCGGGCAAGGGGGGCGGCGGGGGCAGCTGGAAGCCACCCTGGATGATAGCTGCTTCCAGTAACTGTGGGGATGGGGGGTGGCCGAGGGGGCCTGGGGCACACTGAGGCTTTAAGACTGGCTTTCTTCCTGAGCAAGTTTTGTCCTCGGCACCCTCGGCCCAATACCCGCCCCACACCTCTCTCGCCTACACATACTTCCTGACATGCGTGCACACACACACACACACACGTACTCACCTCTCTGAGCTATCCCGTCAGATACACAGTCACGCACACATCTGTTCCACGCACATCCGGCTACAAATGTCCACGTGCGCTTATTTATACACACGCACATATTCCTACTGATGAAAACAGGTGCTATTTATTTAGTGCTTGCTCTTTATCGGATGCCACACTTCGTATTTCTTCTCTTACCCTCTTTACAAGACAGGAACTGACATTTCCTTACTTCCCTAACGTGGAAACTGAGAATTAGGCAAGTTCAGTAACTTGCCCCAAATCGCACAGCGAGGAGGAGCAGATCCAGGGATTGGGATCCTGGCCAGCCGCACCCGTAGCTGGCGTCCTCAGCCACAGTGGTCATGATTCTTCCCCTCAGTCCCCATCAGAGGCCTGTCCTCCCCCCCCGCCCAACACAGAGGTGCCATGTGGGCGCTTCCTCTGGAGGGCAGCGGGGGCGGAGAGCCATCACTCTTGCTGGAAGGTTTTCCATGCACATCCGTCATCCCCCCAAATGTAGCACCCGGTCCACGCCAACAACTCGCTGGCATTGGCACCGTCTTAAACATCCACAAACACACTCTCATTCACCCCACACCTTCCTCTGAGGCTGCACTCGCGCCCACCACACACACACACACACACACACACACACACACACACCCCCTTCCTTGTTGCCCGTGTTCCACATCCTCTCTGATTCTGATTCCCTGTTCTGGCAACGCTGCTCCCCCAAACATGGGCATCTGGAAGTCTCAGAGGAAGAGGCTAGAGAGACGTGAACATACAGGGGCCTCCTCACTGCCTTTCCTGGCCTGGATGCCAGGGACCCAAGGCTGCTTCTCCAGGGCAGGTTAGTGAGGGGAGCCCCCAGGGGAGACACCTTTCTGGGAGGGGTGAGAGCCAGTGATGGGATGTTCCACTTGGGTCTCTGGGGCTCGGGGATGTGGCAGACCGGGTCCCCTCTCCCTGGGCCTTCCTGCATCCCTGGGTCTAACACCCCAGCAGCTACCCACACCCCCTGCCTCAGGTAATATGGTCCCGGCCTGAGCTGTCCCCGACAGGGGGATAGTGCTGAGGACCCCCGGCGCCTCTCCTCTGCTCTCTCGGGGGTGGCTGTCTGCTGCCCTGTGCAGCCTGAGCTCCCCACCCCAGCGGCTCCTCTGGCCCTGGGTAGGGGTGGGAGGTGCTGGGAGGCTCCCTCCGGCCTTTGGGTCAGCCCCATTTCCCTGCAGCCTCACTGATTTGGGGGCAGGCCTGGGAGGCAGTTAGGAGGTAATGAGAACATCTGGAAATGTGCCAGTGGAGTCCTCCCGGGTGAGACAGAACCTAAAACGGGCTGGCCGCAGTCTTGCAGGGGCGTGGGGCGGGGAGGAGGAGTGGAAGCAGCTAGAACTCTGGAAGGGGTGGAGGACGGGGATGCTTCCTCCCATGGAGGTCTTTACGGAGAAAAGAGGCGTCTATTGATCTGGGCTGGGGGTCAGGGCGGAGAGGCCAGGCAGTCCCAACAGGCCCCCCAGGGCAGGAGCAGGTAGCGGGGGACCTCCCTCCAGCTCTTGGACTGGCTGGGTCTCCGGCGCCTCCTTCCCTGCATGCTCCCCAGGGGCCGGCCAGCCTGGGTCTGGGCCCCAACTGCCCTCTTCTGCCGGCCTCCCTCCAATGCTCTCCCTACCTCACGGCTCCCCTGGCAAGAGAACTCTTGCCTGGGTCCCTCTGGCCTTCAGCCTCGGCCGCCCCGTGCTCTGTCTCATGTCTTCTCACGTCCTGCACTTGGTCTGTCTGTCAGGCCGCAGCGTGGCCCTGGGGAGCCCTCCTAGAGTTTTGTGGTATCGATCCCTGTCTCCTCATGTCAGAGAACGCTAGAGTGGGAGGATCTGATAGAACTTTCTGTGATGATGGAAATGTTCTATAATCTGTGCTATCCAATATGGTTATTAGCCCTTAAAATGTGGCTTGTACAACTGAAAGACTAATTGTAAAATTTAATTTAATCTCGGTTTTAATAGTTCCATGTGGCTACTGGCTACCCTATTAGACACCACGGCTCCTTAGGGGTTGCAGCTGGAGGACAAGATCATGGAGATCTGATCGTGCCATAATCTTGCTGTGTGGCCCAAGGCAAGTCTCAGCCTCTCTGGATCGTGCTTCTTTCATCTATATTATGGTGGAGACTCATTCCTTCTAACCTCGAAGGGAAGGTAAGATCCACAAATGGGAAAATTTTAGCAAGGAAATGGCCTCAAAAATCTAAGTGCCACAGCAATGCACGGTCAATGATTTCTGAAGTCATCACTAAAATAATAGCAATGATAGAGCAATAGAATCATCCTGCTGGGCTTTGGAGCCCAGATGAACCCTCATACCTGGAAAGGAGACAAGGACCACAGCGACCAGCAGCAGCAGGTGTGACTTCCTCCTGGTGGGTGTCCCCATGGTGGGTGTCCTGGGCGGCAATGGGGGGCAGAGGAGAGGAGGCTCAGCCCAGCGCGGGGAGAGTCCAGCTGGAGGCTGAGAAGGACCTGAGGAGGCAGAGGATGGGGAGGACTCTGAGCCGAGGAGAGCCCCTCCCGGCTCCTTCCTGGCTCCTTCCTGGCTCCCCCGTAAGTAGGCAGTGCTTCTCCCCCCTGCCTGGGGAGAGGCCGGAATTGCTCCGCACTCACCCTCCCCAAGCCCCCAGGGGAAGGGGCTTGGCTGTTACAGAGGAGCTCTTCCCAGGCTGAGTGCCTACAAGGGGCCCCCTGGGAGTCTGGCTCTGCCCTGTATATGCCGCCCCCCTCCCCTGCAGCCAGCAGGGGTTTGCTCAGGAAGTAAAAGCAGTAACTAATTGGGAGGCAAGAACCCACCTGCCCCTCAGTGGTAATAGCTCTTGATGTAGGGTCCAGAAGAGAACAGGGCCCTGCCTGGGTGGTGGGGAGCATCTTCCTCCTCCAGGGTTTGGGCCCCCATTTCCCCTGCCCCTCCCCCACAGCTGCCAGGGTTTGGGGGTGATAAGCCCCTCTGGGAGCTGCATTAAGTCTCTCAGGGTTGGGGTGCCTTGGTGGCTCAGTCGTTAAGCATCTGCCTTTGGCTCAGGTCATGATCTCAGGGTCCTGGGATCGAGCCCAGCATCGAGCCCCGCATTGAGCCCCGCATTGAGCCCTGCATCGAGCCCCGCATAGGGCTTGCTGCTCAGCAGGAAGCCTGCTTCTCCCTCTCCCACTCCCCCTGTTTGTATTCCCTCTCTTGCTGTCTCTCTCTGTCAAATAAATAAAATCTTAAAAAAAAAATGTCAGGGTCTTCCTTGTTTTTCTAGCAGTGAGGAGGAGTTTCACTGGTTTATTCACACCCTCTCACCTGGGCCCCAGGTGAGGCACTTATGTTCTGTGCACCATGGAGCCCTAGCCTTGGCCCCATCAGCAGCGCTCCCCAGCTAGGAGGGCTGATGGGCCCCCACAGGCCTTCTAGGATCCAAGAGTTAATGTGGCTCCCAGAGGAGCCTTCCTCTTATACAGAGACTTGGTTAAATCCTAGAGCTCTGGAGAACCTGTTCCCTGGGCGGGGGCACCCAGAACAAGTCAGAGCTCCCCTCCATCAGGAAGCAAGATGGGGCCTCATCCTGAGAGGGGCGGGCAGGCCCAGCCTTTCCATCTGCTCCGCATCTCCAGGCTGGCGTTCTGAGTTCTGGGGCTAGTGTGGAATCTCAGGGGTCTGCTTTTCGGTTTTAGAGGGAGCCTGGGTCACTGGGCTCCCAGGGCTCCCTGTCAGAGCTGCCATGGGAAGCAGATAACCCAGATGCAGATTCTGTTTCTCTTCCTTGCGCCTTTCCAGAAGCCTGAAAAGGGGGAGGGGGCTGAGACTGGGGGAGAGCCTGGCGGCCAGATCCACACCATCTCTGGGTCTGAGCGTCTTCATCTGTAAGATGGGTCCTCTAAGGTCCCTGACAGCTCTGAAACTGCAGTGCCCCCAGAGAATGCAGTGTGGCTGAGGGCCTGGGATGCTGTCCCCTAAGGGGGGGACAGTGGGGGGAGGGGAAGGCAGGCTGCAGATGACTTCAGAGTCTGCCACCAGGGCCAGTGCAGGGTCTAAAGACCAAGGCAAGCCCAGGATCTCCCAGTCTCACTTCATGCTCTAGTCCTTTGGAAAGAAAGGGCTCCCAAACCCCTTTAAACCTCAACATCTGGCCGCCTGCAGCCTTTCTCAGCCTCCTTTACGGCCACGGCTGGGGGAGGGAGGGGGAGTCAGGGAGGCTGTGGGCTGAGAAGCTGGGTGTTGGTGGGGGTGGCGGTGGGGCAGTGGTGTTTAAACATCTGGCACTCCCTCTTCTGCCCCACGGCCAGCCTCGTATCCACTTCCCTTTGTCAGGAAGGCGCCCAGGTGCCGCCTCCCCAGGCACCCCCTCTCTGCCCTCGCCACTTTCAGTTCCAGACTGGAGCGCAGAAATTCTGCACTGGCCAGGAAGCCCCTCAGAGGCCCCCACAGGCACACAGTTAGACTGCAGCTCTGCTCGAGACTAGACCCTTGGCGCCCACCCGTGGAGGTGCGGCTGCCTCCATTCAGAGCCTGTCGCTCCCCAAGGGCAGAGACGGGCTCCTTCATCTTGGTATGGCCGGTGCCCAGCAAAGGGCCCCGCGAACAGTAGGTGTGACTTGTGGGTCACATTTAACTGATGGCGAGCAGCTGTGACCAGCTGTGACCAGCTCCATAACCCAACTCTTACATTCATTACCTACCCTCTCCGAGCCTCAGTTTCCCCACCTGCAAAATGGGGACACAGCAGTGGACACAGCTGTCACACATTCCCACGCTCCACAGAGCTGCTTCGGGGGCGCCAGGCTTCATGCTCCCCAAGGGCTGCCCGAGGGCCAACTCCCCAGGCCACACACCCTCACACACACACCCTCTCTCATATACTCAGAGACTCATGGACACGCTCACTCTGTCTCGGACACACCCTCTCACATGCACACACGCACACACTCTCTCTCTCACACTCAGGTCTCTAAGGTCAGCAGGGTGTTTTGTCATGGAAGAATCTAGAAATATGGCCCTGGATGCTATGCTCCTGATAGGGAGCCACGAGGGCACTGCGAACCATCACAGGCTTTGGAATCCACAGATAAGAGTCAGTGATATGCCTTCCTTTCCTCACAGCTTTGTGAGCCTGGACACGTTATTCCTCCTGGGGGAAGCTCGGTTTGCTCATCTACCACGTGGACGTCCTAACACTTAGGTTCCAGAGCTGTTCTGAATGGGAAAGGAGGTGATGGAGCGCCCTGCAGAAGTCCGGGGCTGTTTGGACTTGCCTTGGGGTCACGGTTCGGATGGGGGAGTGGAGAGAGGATCGGGCTCCAGATCCCTTCCCCATTTCAGTCAGAGCAGGTCCACTTGTACCCGCTTCACCTCCTGGAAGTTCCCTTTAAACAAAGGGTTCCTTGGTTCCAAAAAGTTTGAAAACGCCCCTCTGTGCTGGTGCGGTGTGTCCTGGGGTCTGGCACAGAGAAGGTGCTCCATCATCGTTTGCTTCCTGCCCTTTGTCTGCCTGCCATTCCTGGGAGCTCAGGGAGGGGGCAGGGTGCGTGCGCGGGGAGGAGCCTGGGCTGGGCTCCGGGGCTCATCCTGAGTGTGCCCGAGCAAAGCACAAACAGATGACCGAGGGAGCTGGGGCTGGGGCTGGGGCTGGGGCTGGAGGCTCCGGGGCAGGAGTCTGGTGCTGCCCCCGAGCAGTGCTGGCGAGTGTGTGTGTGTGTGCGGGTGTGTGCACATGCAAGTGTGTGATGTTTTTTCGCATCTGTGTGCTGTGTCTCGATGTCCCTGCGTATATGTGTGGTTTGGTCTCTGTGTCTATGCGTGGGTCTGTGTCTGTTTATGTGTATGTCTGGTGTGTGAGTGTGTGTCCCCAGCACAGGGCATGACAACCCAGTTCCTGCCTTGTTTCTCTGTGACCTGCCAGGAGGACCACTTACCCTGGAGTACTTCTCACCGCAGTGGTCAGAATTACCTGTTAGCTCTTACCACAGGCGTACATCATGAGTAACACAATCCCACTGCTCATTCTACACTTCAGTTTAATCCAGACTTTTATCAGTCACCTTGGGCTGACGGGCCCTGGGCACCCCCTGGGGACTGAGACCTGCCTCAGAAGGGACATGGCCTGGGGAGGAGCTGGGATAGAGGAGCTCCTGGGGCTGCCTTTGGGGAGCACTAGAGACCAGTCAGGCCAATCAGATGTACATTGACTCCACTGTGTGCCAAGGACTTGTTTGAATACACACACACACGGAACCTGGGTCAAAGTTTGAGCTTCTTGCCTCCCTGAAGGTGACGCAGCCGGCGTCCAGGTTTGCCCCACATCCCTTTCCCTTCCAGCGTGTATTACCACGTGCCGGGCGTGGTGCTAAGCCCTGGGGAGAGAGTGATGAACACACAGCCTTTGCAGAGCTTCCTGACCCACTAAGTGGCCCAGTCATTTCCCTATACCATCTGCCCTATGACACATTCTAGAATGCCCAGGGGGGAGGAGGCCTTTTTGTCGGGAGCAAGGCAGGAGTGGAGCTATGCCAGGCCCAGAGCCGGCCCTCTGAGCCCGGAGCCAGCCAAGCCTGGCCCAGGCCAGCTGCCCCGGTGCAGGGGTGCAGGGGTGCAGGCTGGCGCAGGCTGGCACAGGCGGGCGCAGGGACGCAGGCTGGCACTGCCAGGGGCCGGTCCTGTGCGGCGGCAGCACGGGAGGGAATGGGCTACTTTGGGGTTCGGGGGCACCAGGGGAAGTGGGCTGAATTGCTGGGTGCAGGAAACAAAGGGCCTGGGGGACAGCTGCAGGATGGAAAGCTGTGAGCCAGACTCCAGCACGCGACAGGGTTTTCTGGGCTGAGGACCCCTGCACAGAACCAGCTAGAAAATGACAGATACACTCTGCCTGAATGCGACCACCTGGGACACCCAGCTCCTGGCCCTGACTCTGTCTCTCCTTCCCCTGGATGATGGAGATTTGAGTATTGAGGGAAAATGACAGATACACTCTGCCTGAATGCGACCACCTGGGACACCCAGCTCCTGGCCCTGACTCTGTCTCTCCTTCCCCTGGATGATGGAGATTTGAGTATTGAGGGAAAATGACAGATACACTCTGCCTGAATGCGACCACCTGGGACACCCAGCTCCTGGCCCTGACTCTGTCTCTCCTTCCCCTGGATGATGGAGATTTGAGTATTGAGGGAAAATGACAGATACACTCTGCCTGAATGCGACCACCTGGGACACCCAGCTCCTGGCCCTGACTCTGTCTCTCCTTCCCCTGGATGATGGAGATTTGAGTATTGAGGGAAAATGACAGATACACTCTGCCTGAATGCGACCACCTGGGACACCCAGCTCCTGGCCCTGACTCTGTCTCTCCTTCCCCTGGATGATGGAGATTTGAGTATTGAGGGAAAATGACAGATACACTCTGCCTGAATGCGACCACCTGGGACACCCAGCTCCTGGCCCTGACTCTGTCTCTCCTTCCCCTGGATGATGGAGATTTGAGTATTGAGGGAAAATGACAGATACACTCTGCCTGAATGCGACCACCTGGGATACCCAGCTCCTGGCCCTGACTCTGTCTCTCCTTCCCCTGGATGATGGAGATTTGAGTATTGAGGGAAAATGACAGATACACTCTGCCTGAATGCGACCACCTGGGACACCCAGCTCCTGGCCCTGACTCTGTCTCTCCTTCCCCTGGATGATGGAGATTTGAGTATTGAGGGAAAATGACAGATACACTCTGCCTGAATGCGACCACCTGGGACACCCAGCTCCTGGCCCTGACTCTGTCTCTCCTTCCCCTGGATGATGGAGATTTGAGTATTGAGGGAAAATGACAGATACACTCTGCCTGAATGCGACCACCTGGGATACCCAGCTCCTGGCCCTGACTCTGTCTCTCCTTCCCCTGGATGATGGAGATTTGAGTATTGAGGGAAAATGACAGATACACTCTGCCTGAATGCGACCACCTGGGACACCCAGCTCCTGGCCCTGACTCTGTCTCTCCTTCCCCTGGATGATGGAGATTTGAGTACTGAGGGGTTTGGCGACTTTCAAATGGGTGCTGGTAGGATGAGGGGAGGTTTGGAGCCCCGTGGAGGGCAGAGACTAAGTGACTTATTATAAGCCAAGAAGTACCGCGGGAGCCCGTCGGCGACCCACCATCCTCCATCCTGCGGCAGCACGCGGTTAACAGAGTGGGCTCTGGGCCAACCGGCCTGGCCCTTACTAGCATACAACTAACTGGCATAACCCAACTCTTACATTCATTACCTGGCCCTTACTAGTTAGCATACAACTAACTGGCATAACCCAACTCTTACATTCATTACCTACCCTCTCCGAGCCTCAGTTTCCCCACCTGCAAAATGGGGATGAGAAGGGGCCCTGGGGAGGTCAGCAGCAGGCCTGGCCATAGCGAGTGCTCAGAAGATCAGATCTTACTGCTAAGAACCCTCCCGGGACCTCCAGCATGGGCCCCGGCACACCGAGGGACACACACAGACGCCGCCCAAGGCAGACTCACTGCCACACGGTCGTGACATTCGGGCGGCGCTCACAAACGTGTGGGACGCTGACAGATTCCCACGGTCTCCCTGGGCAGGCGCCTTCCTCCGCTCTGCCCCACACGTGCAACAGGCCCGGGCAGGTACTATGTGCTTGTGCCCACCCGAGACGAGGGCACAAGCACATAGAATCACACCCAGAGCGCGTGTGTTCAGGAGGGCCCCTGGTGAGGACATGCACATGGGCACTCCCGGCAGGTCCTGCTCCTTGACCACCCCCACCTCCCGCCTGCAGGGTCCAGGATGGGAGGGGCACTCTGCCTAGGGAGGGAACAGCCACCCGGGATAGGATCACCGTCCTCCAGGAACGTCTGAACCACTCCACACCTCTCTGGAAGGACAGGGGTGTGCGGTGGCCTGGTGGGGCCACAGGCCAGGAAGGGACGGAGCTGCTGGGGGAGGAGGGTAGTGTTGGAAAGGTCTCGGTGGGAAAGGCTGGTGCCCTGAACTGGAGGAGGTCCTTAGGACAGATTTGGGTGGGATGGGGACCTCCTCAGTCCCCAGTGGGGGACAGGGACTGGGTGGGGACAGGGGAGCTGTGCAGCTGGGTCTCTCCCCAGCCCCCTCTATGTGCTCCCTCCCTTCCCACTCCCCAGTTTTCTCCGCAGGTTCTTTGTACTAGCAGCTGGTTCCGAGCCCCTAGCCACGGCACTGCTGTGCCCTCTGGGGGGAGCTGTGACCCCAGGCTCCCGCATTTGTCTGAGCTTTCAGCACCAGGGGAGTCTGGCCCTTCCTCTGCAGCCTGGAGTCTCTGACTCTCCTGCCCTGGCTCTCTCCCCTGGAGAGACCCCTCAGAGTGGGGAGTGGAAGAAGGGAGAGCTTTGCATCCTCCTGGGAGGAGCTCGTAGTAAGGGGCAAGCCATGCCCAGACCCAGATTTTCCCTACTCCCCTGCTAGTGTGGAGTGGGACAGATTGAGCAAGGGTTTTGGAAGGACCATCCCTTTTTGAGAGGCCAGGAGTAGGACGATTGTTTCAACTTGGTTCTAAAGAACCATATTAGGAAGAAATCAGCGGACCAATTTCCCTATGTCCCATGATCTCTGCAGAGGGGAGACTCCCCCCAATTCCTGGACAGTTCCCTGCAGGCTGGTTCAGAGCCAAGCCTGGTGGAGGTGCATTTGGACCTGCTCCTCCCCTCAGATTGGTTCCTGCTCCGGGGCCCAGATTAACTGTGTCTCTTGGGCGGTACTGCAGGAAGGCTGCCTTCCAGCCAAACGCAGGATGGGGGGCCTCTTGGTCTAGGAGGCCGGCACACTGAGAGGATGTGGGCTAGGACTTGAGGAGATCCAGCAGGTTCATCTGGATGGTTGCGGGGTGGGGGTGGGCTCATTAGATGAGAAGGGTGCTGAGGTGCGCCTGGGCCTGCACGTGTCCTGGGGCAGGGGGCGCTCAGTTTTGGGTGACAGCGTCACATCTTTGCATCATCTTTGGGTAAACATGGAAACATGGGCTCATTTTGCACCAAGAGAAGTCATTAAGCCAAAGAAAGGACTTCTCTACTCCAAGATGGTTACCATCAGGGCACAGAGTCCACGGAAACTCCCATGAACTTTCCAGGTTCGCAAACCCCCCTGTGAGGCGAGTGGGAGAGGCTGGTCTAGATTAGGGTGGTTCAGAAGAATGCGAGATGGCCGGCCTGCGTAAGGGGCTGAAAAGGATGTCTATCTTCTTATGAGTCACCCCATTACCTTTTGAAAGAACATAACCCGACGCTGGAAGGAATTTAGAGGGCCGTCCACCCCACATCTGCCTCCAGTCAGGGCTGTCTAGCTGTGGACCAGACCCCAGTCGTCAAACCCTCTGAATAGTCCCTGGAGAGGAGATTGCCCCTCCTCCTCATGGCTCATCTTCCTGGCTAGGAGGTGTCTATAGCAGTCTGACTTCAATCCCTCCTGTTCCACTGGCATATTCTTTGCTCTGGTTCTTCTTTCCCTGTGTATCACCCACCTCTTCCTCAGCCCCCTGGTTCTGCCCTAGGAATCTTCCCTAGATCACAAATACCACCCACGGTCAGGTTTAGAGATCATCTTTGAGATATGCTTTCTCACAAACATTTGGCTTGAGGATGTGGGGGCGGGGGTAGGACACACACATCCTCCCACCCACCCCAAATGTATTGCTTCCCTCATGGCCTCAGGGTCCGAGAGGGTGCCCTGGGGAGACCCCATTCTGTGTACTCGCTCCTGAGGACTAAATTCAGTCAGTCAGAGACCATATGTACAACCATCCCATTGAACACAGAAGCCTAACCTACATGTGTCTCTATTTGAACAACTGCCGGCAGAGAAGGTGCTGGAAGAAAGTTGCATAAGGAGTGAAATCTGGCAGGGCAATGGTGTGGAGGGAGGTTGAGACCTGAGGCTGGAGGGGTACACTCGGCCAGGGAAGGCAGTGTGAGCGAAGAGCTTGGCCAGGTGGGGAGTAGAAGATGAACGAGTTGTAAGAATTGAAAGAGCAGGGGACCCAGCTCCAGGCACCTGTCCGCCTGGGTGCCTCTTGCTTCCCTTCCGCTGGGGAGCACCAGAAGGACGGGTGAACCTTACGTGACTTTGATGCCCCCTTCCCATCTGTCTCCCACCTCCCTTCTGCTGGCTGAGGACTCCCGATAGATCCCATGGGAAATTAGGAATAACTCTGACCTTGTGGCAAAAGCCTTGCTTGAGTAGTTTTGCAGCCTGGCTAGAAAGGGGTTAACTGGTGAGGCACCCTGGGGAGGGGCTCTGGGGGTGGGGAGCAGAGGTCCCTCCTCCCAAGGCCAGGAGTCAGGGTACCATTGCCCTGCTCCACCCTCAAGAGCCAGGGTCCCATCAGCCTCTCCCACAGGTGGCCCACCCTTTGCTGCCCTTGATCTCCAGTGGCTCATCTGGTTCCTCCGAGGGTGAATGGGAGGCTAAGTGGACAGAGCATCTCTCTGGCCAGAGGGTCAGGGGAGGAGCCCCAGGCTGCAGCCCAGAAGGAGATCTTGGGAGCCCCCTGAGGGACTGGGTTATTCGGGCTGTTCTTCTTCTGCCCCCCTCTGAACAGAGGGAAAAGGATGCTACCCGGGCTGGGAAGGGGGCTGGGGGTTCTGGGGGAGTCAGGCTGAAAGGAAGGGCAATGGGGTCTGACCAGTCACAGGCTGATTGTTGGAGAAGGGGGAACGTTAAGGGCAAGTACTTTGGGGGCCAGAGAACCTGCCCTTCTCACGGGCCACCCTCTCCTGGTCTGCCTGGATTCCCAAACCTCCAGACAACCTTGACTGACAGCTTTTCCTCCCGGGACACAGGCTCAGCCCCCAGTGTTTTGTGGCTGAAGGGTCCCGACTTTGTCTCCATGTAGCACCTGGACTGTCCCCTTCCACAGGCGCTGTGTCATCTCACCCCCTTTCTTGTTTCCCATACCTGGGAATCCCTCCTGGGGAAGGCAACAGGATTCAGCTCTGGACACCAGCTGAGGCTGCTTCCCCCACCTTTCTGGTGGGTCATGTAAGCCCCATGGTACTCTCTCTTTCTGGACCCTCCAAGATGAACCCTCCCCCCTGCTCCCTGGGCCCCTTTCCTCTAGGGAAAGGCAAACTTGATGCCAATCCTTCCCTCCCACCAGTGAGGAGGAGGGGAGGGATCTGGGGAGAAGGCAAGGTTGGGTGGGGAAGAAAAGGAATTTCAGCCCTGGCTTCCCAGCTTCTCACCCTTGGGGATGTGACTTGCCTCAGTTTCTCCTCCCTAAGTCCCCACTCCTGGACAAGCTTTTGCCCAAACTTGAGTTCCACTCCCCCCTCTCTCTTCCACAGCTTCTAACTGAAGCAAGACTTTGCAAAAGGGTCACCCCACAGAGGTAGACCCAAGGCCATCTCAGGTCTGGATGGTCAGGCTCAATTCCACCCAGGGACTCCTGGGGGAGGTGGCGGCGGGGCGGGGGGGTGGGGTGGGGGGGGTGTGTGCAGGCCAGAGTCTGGGGCTTGGCCTCATGGACCGTCTGGTCCTGGCCCTGGGTGCCGGGCAGGCCCTGGGGCCCCTGCCCTCTCTGTAGGCAAGTGTCTGTAACGGCTGGAATTCCTGGACACCTGGACACCACTGGGGTCCAGCTTCCCGGCCAGGCTCGGCCTGCCAGGCCCCTGAGGATGCCACCCACGTAGACAGGGTGGAGGGGACCTCCGGTCCGGTGGCAGGCACCCCAGGGGCTGGGCGAGAAGTCAGACTGGCCGCCCCCGCTGCGGGGCCGGGGCTCCTGCTCCGCCCCTGCCCCCTCCCAAGTTGCAAGGAAACTGAGCGGGAGCCCCTGAGCCGGGGCCGCGCCGGGAAGCCCCCCTCCCCTCCCCCCCGGAGTTGGGGAGACAAAAGCTGTTGGCACCTACCTGGGGAGAAAGAAGGGTGTTGGCTGGGGCAGGTGGACGCTGCCCGAGGCGGTGAGCCGGAGCCAGCCCGGCCGCTGGCCCCCGGGGCCGCCCTCCTCTCCTCGCCTGCTCCCCTCGGCCGCGGGCCGCGCTCCTGGGGCGGCGGGGGCGGCGGCGGCGGCGGCGGCGGCGGGCGAGGGCGCCTGGTGTGCGCGCCCGCCCAGACCCACTGCAGCATCTCTGCATCAAGATGTGCTCCTCCCTCTTCCAGGCTCCGCTCACTGGCTGGCTCCGGTCCTCAGCCAACGCTCGGGGGCCCCGGAGATGGCTTCCTCTGCCCCCCTCCCGCCCCCTTCCCGTCCCCACCCTTCTGGCTTTACCTCATTTGCTGTCATTTAAGGACCAGGGAGCAAGCCAGGGCGCCCGCGTCTTCCATAATGCATGGGCGCTGTCGGGCCTGCCGGCCCCCGCCCCCCATCGCTGCCCAGCCGGGAGCCGAAGGGGCGCGCGAGCAGAAAGTGGCTTTTGCTCCTCAAGCCCTGGACACCCACGGAGGCAAACTCCTCGCCTCCCCCTGAAGTCCCCTTACTACAGGCAGGCGTCCAGATCAGAAATCTCCAGCTTGCTGTGCGGGGCAAGTGGGATGGAGGGGCCCTCCTTTGCCCGCCCCAGAGGTTCATCTTTATTGTTCCCCTAGCTTATGAAAGTAACAGGGCTCTGTCAAAATATCCACACACTAGAGAAAATTTAAAAATAGATAGTGAAAGTCCCTTAACAAATCTGACTTATGTGCCCCCGGTTTATTATTTTCATGTATGTAAGTATGTGGGTTACTAGTATTATTTTATGAAAATGGGATCGCACACTACAGCATGATTGGCAAAATATTTTTAAACTGTCTAATAGATCTTGGACAGCTTTCCACATCAGTACTTATGGATCCAAGCCCACTTTTAATCAACCAGCAGTGTGAAGGTCATGAAGAGGTCACTAGATCGAGGGTCTGAACGTCTGAAGGGTAGTCTGGGCGCTGCTACGGACTGGCTGTGTGTGCTCGGCTACGTGTCCTGCCCTCTCTGAGCCTCACTGGTAATGTGAAGGGGTTAAAGACGGTGAGCGGCTTCCTGCCAGCGGTGAGCGGCTAGGTGCTCATCCAGGTCAGTGGCACACCTCTTCTGCTCTGTTCCTATCACGTGGGGGGCTGCGCCCCCGGGCAGGCTGGGGCCTGGAGGTGGAGGTACAGCCATTCGCAGCGGCAGTCAGCCCTGTCAGGCTGTCACTGTCGTCTCACTCCCCCCTCTGCTCCACCTGCTGTCCAGCTCACATTGGCAAGACTAGGGAGAGGTCCAGATGCTGAAATAGCTGGCTGGGCCAGGCCAGCCTCGGAGTTTGAGATGGCCAGACCTGTCAAGCCTGGAACGCAGCTCCGTGGCTTCCGGAGTTGGGGGGGCGGGGAGGGCGCCGGGGCTCAGGGCAGACCTGGGTTGAGTGAGAAGTCCTGGAAAAGGAGAGGACGTGGAAGGGGGGAGGTTCTGCTGCCCAGACTCCGAGTCCAGAATGCCTGCCCAGGTCCCATCTGCTCTCCCCTCCCGCCCTTCTGCTCCGCTCCGAGGGGCTCTCCCAGCTCAGGGTCTTCTTTGTTCCTGACGGAGAGACATCTGATTGTGCTGATGACGCTTCTCAGGGAACTTGTGCTGTTCATCCCTTCCAGGATGTCCTTCCCTTTCCTGCCTCTGCCCACCCTGTCCTTGTCTGTCTGTCTGTCTCCCTAGGGCTGGCATGTCAGCCCTGAGCATCTGAGGTGAGCCTTGCCCTCTGATGCCATGCAGGTCAACTCGGGCTCTGAAGGGAGGGCCTCAAGTTCTCTCCAAGCAGAAACCGGCTGCCAAGAGAAGAGATGGTGCATCTGTGGCTGCGGGGCTGATGGGCCAGGGGACGGGCTGACTCAGGGGCCGAGGGTCTGGAAATGCTTGCAAGGATTGCTTTCGATTGAGACAGCTGTCTTTGTGACTCTATTTTAGGACAGCTGCTGCCCTTGCTGTGAGGGCTGGGTGCTTGGAAAGGACACAGTTCCCTCCGGATCGGATCAGCCCGGTGACTTGAGTCTCAGCTTCTCTGATTCCTCTGCCACCTGCCTGCCCCGACCCAAGGGGGCTTTGCAGCGAGAGCGCTCACTGAGTCTTACAAGCAAGAGTACTTACGAAGCTGAGATCTAGATGGGGGGAGACAATTCCCAGAGTTTCACCTTCTTGCCTGTTTCATCAGCTGAGCCTGGTCCTGATGGATTTGGGGGCTTCCTGGGGATTCTCACTGCCAGCTTCTAAGGTGCTCCTGCTCCTGAGGAGAGAATGGGGTAGACGTTTGGGGGTCCAGGCTGAGTTTTGCCTGTGGGGTCAATTTGTCTGGTAATAACAAAAGTATTTCATACTGGAAATAATAATATACATAATTAATATACATAATAATATAATAATAATATACATAATATACATAATAATAATATACATAATATACAATAATATACATAATAATAATAATATACATTATTAACAATAATTCAAGTGTCTCCAATGGGCCAGGAGCTGTGCTGAGTGCTTCATCTGACTTATCCCCCCGAAGGGTAAGTGTCATTATCATTGTTCTCATTTCACGCACGATGCCCGCAGAGGTTAAGGAACTTGCTCAAAGGAAACAGTGAACAGTCGGAGAAGCAGAGGTTGCTGGTCTGCTCCCAGCATCCCATCCGTGCTTTAATCACTATGCCGTGTCCTCCAGTCACCAGTGACTGCCCTTCTGGTGGGGGCAGGGGTCAAAGTTGGGGACAGGACAATTTCCTCTCTTTTAGCATCTGCCAGATCCCGGAATCCTCACTGGTTGACTTAGGGGGCACCTCTCCCCTCTGTGGCTAATCAATATGTCTCTGTGTAGCCCAGAGTAGGGCACCGTATCCCCGAGTCGAGTTCCCACAGGCCCCCAGACGGCGCAGAGCAGGGCCAGTCGAGGATGATCAGGTGGCTCATCAAATGAGTCACTAATTTGCCTGTAAACATGTGGTGGCCCCTGGAGGGGGTGCCCCCAGAAGGCATCTTGAGGGCCACCCAACCCTTCCTAGACCATCTGCTCCTTCGCTTTACAGCTCCACCAGATCAATAGTGGAGTCCAGTGCATCTCTAAATGGTCGAGGAAGGCCGGGCTCAGAGCCCAGCCCCAGAGGACAAATGAGGAGGAAGCGGGGACTGATCGTCTTCAGGTCTCTTTCTTCATCAGTCCAAACCTCACTAGGTTGACTTGGCCTCTCCAGCCACCGGCATCTTTACCTCTGGTTTCAGACTTTGGATCCTTTCCTAGAGCTCCCGGGAGACCACGTGTTTATGGAGCAGCATCTCTGCCTATAGGAGTGGCGGTTCAAGAGCCAGAGGCTGTGGTCTGTCTTCAACGTGCCTGTAACTTTCCGGGAAGCAGTCGGTTAGTGGTAGCAGACTTGACCGTACCCAGCTTTGGGGGAGGGGGACAAGGCAGTTCGGACAAAGCTCTGCAACCAGACCAGCTTGACGAGCAGTCCTGCGACTTTGAGCCCTGTGATCACGGCAAGCCGCTTCCCACCTCGAGCCCCAGGTTCCTCACCTGGAAAAAGGGATCAAGACTCAAATTTCCCTGAATTGACGTGAGCATTGAATCACGCATGAAGTATCTAGCATAGTGCCAAGCCCATAGTAGGTGCTCAATAAATGCCAGTACTTCCCTTTGGGCCTCTTGGGGACTCAGCTTCCCCACCTGAATCACAAGGGTGTACACCTATGAGGCTGAGTCCTTCTCTGCCGCAGTGGTTGGGGTGGCTCTGGATTTGCAGTCAAGACAACTGGACTGTGTCTCAGCTCTGTCACTCTTAGCCGGTGACACTGGGCAGATCGCTGAAGGATTCTTAATTGCTCTGAGAATCCACTTCTTCATCAGTAAAATGGGAATAATCCTATTCCTACTTAGGATAGTTGTGAAGACATGTGGATTAAACACAATGATTTTTAAATTTTTAAAAAGATTTTATTTATTTTGAGAGAGAGAGAGAGCACGAGCAGGGGAGAGGGGCAGAAGGAGAGGGAGAAGCAGGCTTCCCACTGAGCAGGGAGCCCGATGTGGGGCTCGATCCCAGGACCCCAGGATCATGACCTGAGCCGAAGGCAGTCGCTTAACGACTGAGCCACCCAGGCGCCCCCACAATGATTTTTTTGAAAGATTTATTTATTTATTGGCGGGGGGGAGGAGGGGGAGGAAAATCCTCAGACTTACTCCTAGCTGAGCTCAGAGCCTGATGCAGGGCTCAATCCCAGGACCCCAAGATCATGACCAGAGCCGAAATCAAGAGTTGGCGGCTTAACTGACTGAGTCACCCAGGTGCCCCTAAACACAATGACTTTTTAAAAGTGCTTTTTGTGTTGCCAAGAACCATGCAAAATACTGATCATTGTTCCCTCAACTGTGTGGTATCTAAAGGTAGGGCTTATCTCCTGAATGTCTCCATTCGCCCCCCCACCCTCCTGCTGAGCACAGTGCCTGGTGCAGGCTCAGTAAATACTTGTAGGCTGGGAGTGCAGAATAACTGCCAGAAATTCAGATGTGGGGGAGAGAGGGTGCTGGGAGGGGTGAAGGGTTCGGTAGATGGGGGTGTGTGCCTCTGGGATGGGGCCTGGGTAGACAGAGGAAGTGAGGAGTGCATTCCTGGCAGGGGGGTGTTGGGGATTGGAAAGAACGTGATTTGCATGAGGCCCGGAGGAGCCCAGTGGAACTGAGCAGGTGGAGCTGGAAGGGAAAGCTCACTAGTCTATCTACGCTTGCCTTCCTAATTTTGCTTGAGGGCCAGAAGGGGGTCTGTGGCCTGGAGGGGCCTAATTACTCTTTTAGCCATTTCGACCCAGGGCTCTTGGAGCTTCTTTTTCAGGCTTATAATAGACAATGCTAATGTCCTTATTAATATTTAATAGTAATGATGCTAATAATGCCCTGCATTTATGTGGTCTCTCCAAAGAGCTCAAGGAACCCTGAGTTCTTTTTTTTAATGGAACAATATGGCCAATGTGGGGGGCGGGGTGGGGGCAGGGGCAGTGGAGAGAGACTGAGTCATGGGGAGGGTGAAGCACAGAGAGGTCAGATGACTGAGCCAAGGTCACAGAGCGGGGGAGGTGGAGCCAGGACTAGGATTGGGTGCTTGGGATCCCTGCCTGGAGCTCTGCCCTCAAGTCCACTGGGGCATCGGGGTCTGAGAAGGACATACCAGGGTGGGGCATCTTTTGGTCCTGGCAAGACCAAACTGTCCCTGGTTGGGGGCAGCTGTGACTTTGGACATGGGCTGGGCTGCAGAGAAGTGGCCACTGAGTATGGTTTATGACGCCTGCCTAGGGTGGCTAATGGGCAGCCATGGAACATGGGAGCTGGGGCAGGTGAGGACACTGGGGGCCCTCGACCAGGCTCTACAGGCCTCCCAGAGTCTCAGACCAGACCCCAGTTTTCCAGGATCCCTGGATATCTGATGCCTAACCTCTTAAAAGCAGCTTCAGTCAACCCATGTCAGCGCACAGACCCTCCCTCTAATTGCTCAGCCTACTTGTGCTGACTTTGCTATCTTTATGTTCCCCACCATAATTTGTTAGGGCCAAAAACATAACCCAAATCTATAGTTATGCAAAAGATGGTACATAGAATTTTGCGGCTGTGGTGTGCTGGTGTATTCCCCAGGGAGCTGTGTTTACGTAAGACCAGTGACTTGTGCCCCCTGGAAGGAGACCGTGCACAGCAGAGTGGAAGCCAATGGGCTTTGGAGTCAGACAAATATTGGTTTCAGTTCCACCTACTCTACTGATTTGTTGTGTGACCTTAGGCTTCTCTAAGCCTCAGTTTTCTCATCTGTAAAATGGAGGCGAGACTGTCTGCCTTAAAGGCTTGTGTGGATCAGATGAAGTGACATGTACATGTGTTGGACAGCAGGAGAGGGGGCGGTGGAAGGTTCTGGCACCCTCATAGGAAGTGTCCAGTGTGGGCGATGCCAACGATGGTGTCCTGATCGGGCTGTTCCTGATATGTGACCTCAGTGAGTCTCTGATGGCTAGTCTCCCTCGGTTTCTGCCCATTTCTGAGTCGTCTTCTTTAGCCATTGATTCTGTGATCCACATGATAGCTGAAGTTCTTTTCTGCTTATGATGGCCAAAGTCTGCAACCGTTGCCTGCAACCAAGAACCTGGATTGATTCAGAACTTAAAGCTCCTACTACAGTGCCTGGAACAAAAGAAGCATTCCACTGTGATAGCCAGAAATTATTAGAAAATTATATCCATTCATCCATCCATCCATCCATGCATCCATCCATCCATCCGTCTTCCCATCCATCCATCCACCCATCCATCATCCATCCATCCACTTAACAAGCAAATATTGAGTACCTTTGTATTAAGCACTATACCAAATGCTGGGGATACGGAGGACAACAAGATATGATGCATCCTCTTGAGAGGCTCACGGTATAATGGTGGGATGATATGTACAAATAATCAAAACACAATCCAGTAAGAGCTGTCACCCAAGTTTGCACAAAATATCATGGAAGGGTAGCTGCCTTGGCCTAGTGAGGATCAGAAACAGAGAAAATATTTAACTTGAGTCCTGAAGGAAGTCTCTGAACTCACCAGGTAGAGGCGGCATGGGCTGGGAGGAGGTAGGGGCGGGTGGGGCTCCAGGAAGCCCTAAGAGCTTGTGCAAAGGCAGCTGCAGAATGTGGAGAGCTTAGAGAGCGAGGAGTCATCACGTCTGCACTTGAAGTTTCAAGGAAGGAAGGAGGCTGGAGGGGTAGGCCAGTCCAGTCCATGAAGAGCCTCATGAGCCCTAAGGGGCTTTATCCAAGAGCAGTTGGGAGCTACTGGAGGGGTCTGAGCAAGCAAGAGGCAGGCTGAGACATGTACTTTGGAAGTCCACTTTGGGGTGGTGGGGAGGGTAGAATGCACAGAGCAGATGCAGACCTGGAGGCAGGGAGGCCAGCTAGTCAGGCATGGGCAGAGGAGAGGTGATGAGCACGTAGAAGGATCCTTGGGGCTTCAACCTGCACTGGCCAGCCGGAAGTCTTCACTTGAATGCCTGTGGGCCTCTCACATCCCAACCCCCTACCTCACTCCCCTTGATGGTCAGTTTCACGTGTCAACTTGGCTAGGCTATAGTAATTTAATCAAACACTGATCTAGGGATTGCTGTGAAGGTATTTTGTAGCTCTGGTTAACATCTACGATCAGTTGACTTTAAAGAGATTACCCTCAGAGCACCTGGGTGGCTCAGTTGGTTAAGCGTCTGCCTTCGCTCAGGTCATGATCTCAGGGTCCTGGGATGGAGCCCCATGTCAGGCTCCCTGCTCAGCGGGGAGTCTGCTTCTCCCTCTCCCTCTGCCCCTCCCCCCACTTGCACTCTCTCTCCCTCTCTCAAATAAATAAATAAAATCTTTTTTTTTAAAAAAGAAAATATTATTTAAAAAAATAAAGAGATTACCCTCCATAATTGGGGTGGGCCTCATCCAATCAGTTGAAGGGTCCTAAAAGCGCAACTGAGGTTTTCCTGAGGAAGAAGAAATTCTGCCCTCCAACTACAGCTTCAGCACTTGCCTGAGTTTCCAGCCTTCCTGCTCGTCTATGGAAGACAGAGCCAGCCCCCACAATTGGATAAGTCAATTCCTTGAAATGAATCACATCTATGCGTCTGTCTATGTATACACACTCATATATAGGACACCCGTGGTACTAGACACACACATACACATATCCTACCTGTTCTGTTTCTCCGGAGAACCCTGGCTGATACACCTCCCCCGTCTACCTGCTGCTCCTCTTGGGTTCCCTGCCCCCATGAATGGCACCCTCCAGACCTTCCCATCCTCCCCTCCACCCCCGTGTCCTGCCGACCACTCAGCCCTGCAGCTCATGCCCCTCAGAGCCTCTCCTATGCGTGCCCCACAGTCTTGGCTCCGACCCTCACGGGCTTCATCTGAATTCTGACCACCTCGCCAACCTTCATTTCTAGTCTTAGCCTCCTATCCCCCCTCCAGACTGCAGCCAGAGTGAGCTCTCTAAAATGCAAATCAGAGCCTGTCACTCTCCTGCTAAAAATTCCTCAGCTTCTCCTGCCTCCAGGTTGGTGACGGGCTCCGTCCTATGACACAGGAGATCATCGGGTCTGCCCCCTCTTTAGCTCTGCCCTTGTCGCTAGCCTTGCCTCACCCAGCTCACTCCTGCCATGCTGACCTACCTGCCCTTTCTGGAAGGCGCTAGACTCTCTCATTTCACCCTCTTCATGCTGTTCCTGGTTTGGAACAGTCATCTTTCTCCCTTGGGTATACCCGCCAAGTCCTCCGTGCTCTCAAAAACTGGCCCAGTGGTCACCAACTCCCTCTTAGGCCCTCGGCGGCGCTGTCCCTTTGTGGGTGCACCTCTCCCGGATCTGTCCCGGGTGGCTGTTTCCACCCTGGATCTCCTAGCTTTGCGCTTTCGGCAGAGCGTCCGGTGTGCACTATATGCTTGTTAGATGAACTGGTGAGTGGGGCATCCATTCCTCTGCGGTTCAGGATGGGGGTGGAGGAGCCCATGTTGGGGCGCAGCTGACTCCTTCTCTCCCAATCCCGGGTGTCCCAGAGGCAGGGCAAGCACCAGCCCGTTTAGTGCAAGCTCCTTTGAATGGAGGCAGCACAGCCCTGGGGGCGCACGGCGGGCAAGGGGAGCGTGAGCTAGTTTGAACCCCCAGGCGCCACCTCGGCCAGATGTCACGTGCAGGGCACAGTCCTACGTGCTGGCCCAGCCTGAGGGCCTGTGGGAGAAGCCGCGCCCAGGGTCGGAGAGCCTGCCTGATGGGCCGGTCGGTGGGTGCAGACCTTCCCGGGAGAAGACTGAGGTCTGGGGCCGCCTCCGGGGGTGTGCAGTCTGTGTGGTCGCACGGGCTCTGTGCTCAGAATGTCCCTGTCGGTTCATGCTCTTCGGCTGCTGTCTTGGAATTATTAATAATTTTTGAAGAAGAGGGCGCCTGGGTGGCTCAGTTGGTTAAGCGACTGCCTTCAGCTCAGGTCGTGATCTCAGGGTCCTGGGATCGAGCCCCGCATCGGGCTCTCTGCTCAGCAGGGAGTCTGCTTCTCCCTCTCCCTCTCCCACTCCCCCTGCTTGTGTTCCCTCTCTCGCTGTGTCTCTCTCTGTCAAATAAATAAATAAAATCTTTAAAAAAAAAAAAAAAGAATGTCGGGGTGCCTGGGTGGCTCAGTCGTTAGGCGTCTGCCTTCGGCTCAGGTCATGATCCCAGGGTCCTGGCATCGAGCCCTGCATCGGGCTCTCTGCTCAGCAGGAAGCCTGCTTCTCCCTCTCCCACTCCCCCTGCTTGTGTTCCCTCTCTCGCCGTGTCTCTCTCTGTCAAATAAATAAATAAAAATCTTTAAAAAAAAATAATTTTTGAAGAAGAGCCTTGCATTCTCATTTTGCATCAGGCACTGTGAATTATGTAGTCGGTCCTGCTGAGCTTAGTGGGGCTGCCCCACTGAAAACGGTACCTGGAGTTACTGGGCCAAAGGGACTGGGGGAGACTGGCTCCCTCCCCCTCCTCGGAGGACCAGGACCCCATTCACACGGTCAGCCTCTGCGCCTGCCTTTGTTCATTTTGTAGGGGCAGGTCAGCAGGAACCTCAGTGTTTTGATTCCTCTGAGATCCTTAAAGCCAGGACCCCGGTCCATGTGCTGAGAATGAATGCATTTGACGTCTTTAAGTGGTTGAAAAAACTAAAGAGGAGACTATTTCACTCGAAAATAATATGAAATTCAAATTTCAACGTTCGTAAATAAAGATGCATTGGAACACAGCCATGCTTGTTCACTTATGTGTGGCCTGGCCGCCTTCATGCCACAGCGGGGGCCCTGTGGCTTCCAAAGCTGAAAATATTTACTATCTGGACCTTTACAGAGGAGGCTTGCCAAACCCTAGCGAAGCCATCCCTCAGCTGCCTGGAGCCTGGTGGAGGCGTCAGTCACTGACGCTCAGGTTTTGGGTTTCCTTCTTGCCTTAGCTCAGTGGTTCTCAACCAGGGGACCTCTGGCAGTGTCTGGGGACATTTTTGGTTCTCACGAAGGGTGCGAGTGGGGCGGAACATGTGCTAGCAAAACATCCAGGGGGAGGTCAGGGATGCCGCTAAACATCCTATAATGCACAGGGCAGCCCCCACCCCTAGGGATTACCCAGCCCCAAATGTCAGCAGTAACAAGGCTGGGGATCTCTACGTGGAAGCTCAGGATGTGGGCATGGCAGATTCCTGCTAGGCCTTCTGGGCTAAGGAACCAGCCAGAACGTCCACTGCCCTGTAGATGAGCAGCCCAAAGACTGCGTGTACAGGGTGTGTGTGGGGGGGTGGGGGGGGCGGTGACAATGAGAAGGACCAAGCAAGGGGCTTCCCTTTCCTTGGCCCCCTGAAGCTCCTATACCTGTTAGGGCCCTCAAAGGGAGGACTAGCTTCCTTCCCTGAAGTCCCCCGAGGCACGGGACTATGCTCATCTACTTAGGCAGGTGAGTTTGGTCCTGGAAGGGGAGATGGTTACTGAGGCTGCGGGGGGCCAGGGACACAGAGAGGACCTGGAGGTGTTCCCAGGGGACCAGGTGAGCAGGGTGCTCAAGCTGATGGAAGGAGCGTGAGTCTCAGGGAAGGGGCTGGCACGGCTCCCACCTGACCTTCTGGAGAGTGACAGGAACAGATGCAGTGACTGTCAAATGAGAGGCTCCCGGCACTTGGGGAAATTGCAGAATTAACAAAAGGAGGGCTGCTTTCAGGGAACGCAAGCAGGGGCATGGTGTGTACAGCTGGGCTGGCCTCTGGGGACTTGCTTTGCTCGAAGGGCAGGGAGCAGGGGTCGTCCTGCCTGGCCTCTGGGCTGCTTGTGGGCTGGGAAAGGCGGGGCAGAGGCAGAGTTGTCAGGCCTGGGGGCAGGAAAGGGTCAGGTTAGAGCCAAGGCCGGGGCCAGGCTGCATGTAGCCTGGAGTCTGGCAAGTGGCAGGGCTGTCTGGAGGTCATCTCATCTATCCTCCTGCCTCTAGGGCCAGCCCCAGCAGATGGCATCTTGCCAGCTGAGGATCCAAGCAGAGGGGCCCTCAGCAGGAATGAGAATTCACCAGCTGTTACTTGCGAAGCCTCCCGAAGAAGCAGCCAGCTCTCTCGGAAACTCCATGGACAAAGAGGCATGTGTCTGAGGGTCTGCAGGGAGCCCACGGCTTCTCCTGGTGGGGGGTAGGCCGTGGGAGTGGCCCGAGCTGGTGTGGCCTTAGCCCCGAGGCTTACCTGGCCTGCCCCAAGAGGCAGGATGCTGCCATGCGCACTGTGTGGCCTGCAGGAACTAAGGAAGGTTCCGGGTAGGGCCAGTTAGAGGCAGGAGGCTTGGACTCCATGCTCCTAAAACCTATTAAGATCAGTAAAAGAGAAGGACAATAAGCCATTTCCCAAGCGGGGATGGTTTTAATTGTAACGTGGAGCTAATTTAGACCCAAAGAAAACTCTTTCTAAGGCTGAGTTATGGGGTGCCAGATAGACAGGGAAGCTGTGGAATCCTTCCGAGGTGTCAGGGACTTGCCTGCTTGGTCTGGTGGCCGGGGCTTGGTTAAGGTTCCCCCAGCCAGATGGTCCTGGGTGCCTGGGTGCAGCCTTGTCCTTGCTTGGCAGACCCTCTTCTTCCTTGTTCCTGGAGCTGCAGCAGCTGAAGTATAGATGGGAGACCGGGGGGCAGGGAAGCCGGGGGCTCCTGACGCTCCAGAGGCCCCTGGGCATTGGTTCCGAGAGCCCCCCACAGGAAAAGCCTGCCCTGTCCTTCCGGGAAGTGACTGGAAGCAGGAGTCGGAGGGGGGCTGGAGGGTGGAGGACAGCAGACAGATGCAAGGGGTCACTCATTTGCTGGAGTGCCATCCTTCACCCTGTCAAAGATCTGGGGTGGGGGCAGCCCGCCGACAGATGCGCTGCGGAGGGGGGGAGATGCTGCTGGCCTCCTCCCCACTGGCCGGCCATCCCTGGCTTCTTCCACCTTCCTTGCTGGTTTCCCCGGAGCCTGCCACATTGTTAGCTGGCACCCCAGGGGACAGACTTCAGATGGAGGGAAGCGGGTGTGTGTTTTGTTTTGTGGGGTGGGGAGAATCTCTGAACCAAGAACCTATTTGGCTAATGAAGTCGTAATTACTCCCAGCTCACTAATAGGATGAAAGCGGGGGCGGGGAGCTCCGTTAAAAGCCACTGATGGACCCACGATGGGTGCCTGACAGCCCTGAAGCGGGGCTGGGGGATTGGAAATGGATGTCAGGGCTGGGGGGAAGGAGGAAAGGGGACGCAGAGGCTCCCGCCTGGTCTAGGGCCTGCCTGTGTGTCTGGGAACTAAGGTTGCACCTCCATGGTCCTCAGTTTAGGATAGGATGAGATTCTGGAGAATGACCATATTGCCTCTTCTGGCCCCCAACTTCCCCAGGGCAGCACAGCTCCCAGCTGTCCTGCTTTGGGGGGTGTGTCGGCGGGTGGGGGCAGTGGGAGGCTAGAGGGCCAGGGAGAGTCTAGAGCGGCTGAAGCTCTCTAACTATTTCTGTTAGCTTTGGAACAAGTGTATTTGTAAGTTTGTGTATTTCTGCCCCCCTGGGAAAATCTCTGAGCCCTTTCAGATGCAGTCTGGTTGGCCATAGTCTGAAATGGGCACCTGCTCTCCCCGAGGAGCTTAGCTACTGTGGAAGGGAGGGGCGGTGCATTCGCTGGGTCCCTGGGTGGCTGAGGGGCTGGGTTGGGGGAGCCAGTTTGGGATTTAGCATTTGATGTGGGGAATCTATGGAATGAAGGGATGGGCCAGGCCTCACACCAGCCCTACCGGTCTGCAGGTCTGAGGCGGGTGCACGTAACTGAGGAGGGACTGGGCCTTCTCCAGGGGGCCTGCTGACTGACCACTGAACATATGCCTTCCCCCCAACCCTTTGAGTCCAGAGCGTGTTCTCTCCCCAGCAGCGAGCCTGCAGCCTTGACTACCCCGGCTGGATCAGGGCTCAGCACCGCGGAAAACGTGGGAAGGAGGCCCAGGTGGCTCTACGGAGGGACTTTCTGTTTTGTGTTTTGTTTTTCAGGGAGGTGGCTGCTGGGCCTGGGGGTGGAGAAGAACGGCAGATTTTAGCCCTTCTGGACCTCCAAGAGGACTGAGCGGATGATGGTCTTTGCCAAACTCCCCTTCCCTGGAGAGAAGTGCTGTTGGTGTTGAGAAGGAAGGAGCCGTGTGGCCTGGAAGAGGTGCTTTCTCCTACCCTAAGCTTGGGAGTTGGGCTCTGGAATCCTGGGGAGGCAGGGGTGGGGGTAATTCCTCCCTGACCCACTCAGGTTGGGATCAGGGCTGTGCATGCTCAGGAAGGGGGCGCTGGCTGAGTCCCTGTCTTTCTCTCTTAGGACAAACCTGGACCTTCTGGATGTCTGGCCTCATCTTCTTCCAACCCAGGGACTGCCTGGTGGGTAGAGGGTCATGCTGTGTCTTAACCACCAGGCTGGAGCAAGAAGGAACGGGAGGGAGGGAGGTGGAAGATGGACAGTCCTTTCCGATAAATGAGAGTGGGTTCCTAGGCTTTAAAGAGAGACAAGAGCACTTAGGGGACTTTGGGAAAGTTAATTAATGGGGCTGTAGAATAAACCTCTAGCTCTCAATACCCATCACTGGCCCTTGCATCCAGCCACTCGGAACCTTGTAAACGTGCTTTCAGGAAGACAAATACTGTCTGCCCCCTGTGCCCCCTTGTCAATACCACACAGACTGAGCCACACTAGCTGGGCAGTAAATACGGTAACGCAGCCGGCCTGAATACAAATGAGGCCTGCTCACTCTGTGGGGGCCCCCTGCATGGGAGGGGCAGGGCTGGGTGCCACAAAGATGCCAGAGGGCATGAGTACTGGTCCTGCCCTCCAGAGCTGATAGACTGGCCGGGCATAGAAGACACAAGTCCCTGCAGTGGCAGCGAACTGATGCTGAAGGCCAAGGTGTGTGAGGGTTGGCAGGGCGGGAGTTGGGGGGGGGCGGGGAGTGCGTGGGGAAGGTCAAGAGCAGCTCCTTGGAGAGAAACAGCCCTGGGGGCTAAGCTGGTCACAAAAGGTGGGATTTGAGCCTGCCTGGAAGGATGGGGAGGACTTTTGAAGGAAGCAGTAGAGGCTAGGGAGAACATTCTAGTATGCAGAAGAAGGGGAAAGCCTAAGGGGATTCATTCATGTACATTTAACGCATTATTATATAATACCTACCATGCATCAGGCACTTTTCTTAGAACTTTCCACATTTTAACTGATTTCATCCTTACACCAACCTACGAGAGAGCTACAGTTATAATCCTTGTTTTATGGATGAAGAAACAAAGGCAAAGAGAGGGTACGTAACTTGCCGGAGGTCACACAGCTGGTGCCGGGCTTACCTTCAGAGTCCTGGCTCTTCTTTTCCTGGTACTCAAGGCAGACTTGGAGCAGGATGAGTCCCTGTGGCTTCACTGACCCCCACTGCAGGACCACTGAGCGGCCCAGCACCCACACCCCTCTCCCCTGGGCTCTCCTGGGCTGGGGTCGGGAGCCTGTGGGTGCTCCCCCCAGCAGAGCTGAGTAGTAAGGGGCAAATCATGGCTGGGCCACGTTGACAAGCTGCCAGGGCTGCGGGGGCACGATGTCTTTGCAGCACCAAGTGCCAGGCCTGTTAGTTACGGAGATGCCCGTTCATACCCGAGTGTCATGGCGCACGGGGAGGTTTTAGAGTCAGACAGGCCTGGCAGCGAGTTCCAGCTTTGTCATTTCCCCGGGCGTGGCAGTCAGCCCTTTGCCACCGCAGCTTCCTCCTGCAGGACCCGACCTGACACTAGCCGCCTCAGAGGGCTGGTGTGGGGGTCACAGGAGAGAATTTGCATAAAGTGCACATCACTCTCCCCGCACAGACCACAGACGGCGGGCGTCAACGTCATTAGTGGCTCTTCTCTGAAGTCACTTAATGTAAATGTATTGTGACCCAGATACCATCTGGTGCCCTCGTGCCTCTGACATGGATGAAAATGGATCAGTCCCCCTGCCAGTTCCATGCTCCGTGAAAGTCGAAGGCTCTCCCACAATGTTTGCTAATGCCTACGGGTTTGTGTTCTGACCCCTACATTCTCCTGCGGTCTCTGCTTCACCCTGCATCAGTTTGGATGTAGAATTCACCAACTTGGCTGGTTTTTCTAAAAGATCCGCTCACGTGAAGCAAATTCATCCATTGGGTAGACACGACTGACACTTCGGGGGGCACGGGGAGGGGACGCATCCCAGAGTACCCAGTCTTGTCACTGTCCCTCTCATCTCGAGGTCCTCACACATTAGCCTGCATCAGAATCACCTGCAGGGCTTGTTAAACAGATTCCAGAGTTTCTGCGGCAGTTGATCGGGGCAGGGCCCAAGAATGTACATGTCTGTAAGTTCCCAGGAGATCCAGATGCTGCCGGTCGAGGGACCATACTAACAGAAGTACGAATCTTCCTGCTGCCTGTCTCTGCTCCTCATCTGCCCCCAACTCTCGCCCTGGGACTCCAAAAGCTCCCCACTCTAATAACGCAGGGCTCTCCCACTGCCTATCTGCAAACTGTCTACCCAGATCAGTCCCGGATCCTCCGCTGAATTCAGCCTCGTTAGAGGGCAATTGTGATGTTAAATACTCACTAAGTAATTTCATCTGTTTGCTTCGGAGTGACTGTTCCCCCGTCTACACGAAGCCGTGCTCCTCTGCCTTGGGGCCCGGGGCTAATCAGCAGCAAGTTCAGGGGCGGGGGTGGGGGTGGGGGTGGGAGTGGAGCTTGGGGGCGGGCTGTTGGGCCGCAGCTGTGGTTCCAAATTGCTCTGAGGCCCACCGCCTGGTCCTCGCTCCAGCAGGCGCCAACATCAGACAAATGGGCTCTGATGCATTAAGTGCGGAGGGGAGGCTGGAAAGGCCCTCCCCTAGCTTCCTCCACCTAATATGGTTTTGAGCAGTGGTGGCTGCCTTGATGAGAGGGGCTATAATGAATTCCCAGATCCCATCCCTTTGGGGGCAGCTGGGCAAGATGGGTAGAGCCTTCACTCTTAATGAAGATTGGAAGATGACTTGTCGCCTCCCACTGGGTCGGTTAATCCCGCTCCATGCTGGAGATTAGCATTTCTAATGGGCTGGGAGGCACAGCCTTCAGGAGACAGGGATGAGGGATGACAGATACTCTGGGAATCCCTCGGGCCCTGAAGAGAGGCAGCCGCTTTGTTTGGCCTCAGCTGAATTGAGGTTGGCTTTCTTCAAATAAGATGCTTGCTTCATCTCTCCATTTCTATCCCCTTGAGTTGCGGGGGCGGGGGGGGGTTCCTGCTCCAAAAGTGGGCCGGTGGACTGCCCACGGCCCCCCGAAAGTCATGCAAATCCAGTATCCAAAGAGGATGACACAAGTTTTGAATTCACCTAGCCACTTCTTTCAAAGGAAAGACGGTTCACCCATTCATTCATATTCATTCATATTCATTCGCTTTGTCGTTGCTGTGTGCCCGCCACTGGCCTGTGGACACACAGATGAAGAAAATCTCTCATACTCAGGATGTTCACGATTTCGTGAAACAAATAGGCAATACGTGCATGAGGACTCTCTGGGAAAGACAAAACACAGATGTTCTGGGCGCAGAGCAAGGGGGTCTGAACCAGACTGTGCAGCCCGCCCGCGCACACACACATACTTGCATGGGCTACATCAGGTAGTGGGGAAGACTTCACCTGAGCTGATTGTTAAAGATCAGCACTTTGTGACCCAGCACGAGGCCACTGCCTGCCTTCAAGGAGCCCGGGGGAGATGATCTGTAAGGAGAAAGGAGATTGGAGGGGTTTGAAATGGGAGAGAGGAAAAAGCCTGGAATCAGGTGCTGCAGGGGCTGGTTGTGAGCATCAACTCCAGTGATTATGAATTATCTAGAAGAAGGGGCGTATGGAAGGCCAGGAGGAGGGTGTACCAAGCAGACCCACCTTTGGGCCATCATTCATTTGCTGAACCCACATTTATTGAGCCCTTTGTCCTGGGTACTATAACATTGATTTTTTTGAAAGTAAACTCTAGTCCCAATGTGGGGCTCAAACTCACGACCCAAAGATCAAGAATTGCATGCTCTACAGACTGAGCCAGGTAGGTGCTCCTATAACATTGCTTTTGCTTACTTGGCTGTTTCTCATGACAGTCTGAACTTCCTGAGGACTGGAACTCTATCCTACTTACCTTATAGCATTCTTTGGCACGGAGTAGGTTATTAATAGGTACTTTTGAGTGGAATTGAATTGCCAACGCTGAGAAGTGTGAGAAATAATTGCATGTCAGGGGGAGCAGGAAACAGAATAGAATGGGAATTTAGGATACATGTGGAGGAGTGGTTAAAAACAAGGCTGCCGAAGGAGGGGTCAGATCACGAAAGGTCTAACATGCCAAGCCAAGGCGTTACGATTTTATCCTATTGTAGCGGACTGAAGGTATTGTAGCAAACTTGAAGGTCTTAAGTAAAGAAGGGACAGGATCACATTTGTATTTTAGCAGATCCTTTTGGCTGCAGTTTCGAGCAGGGAGTAGGTGCCAGGAGAGGCAAGGACTCTGTCAATTCAGGATGAGGTCTTGGGTCACTGGTGGGAGGGTGCACATGGACATGAAGGGCAGATTTCAGAGACAGCTTGTGAACATGAGAGTGATGAGAAAAAGATCTTTCACGTATTCTAAGGAGTGATCAGGGAGGTTCAGGGGTGTTACATGGCATACCCAATGAGATACCCCAAAATTCAGGAGGAGCCAGACCCGGAAATAAGGCCTCAGGTCCCGATCTGTTCTGAGGACTTTTGAAGGAAGAGGAAACCCAGGTGGGTTGGATAGTTACCTGATGGTCCTTTATCCAGGAGAATGGGGCCTGCATTTTCAGGGGAATCCTTTGCCCTTATTTCCCATTCCTGCCTGTAAACCATCAGTTATCTTTCTCCCCGAGCAGAGCCATCTCCCAGCCCTGCCCATTCCCTAACCCCCACACCACCCTGAGGATAGGGAGGGGAGTTACAACATCTGGGGGTCCCTTGCCATTCATCCTGCCTGGGTGACGGCCGATGGGGCACTCAGTGAGAATTAGCCCAACTCAGGCTGAAGAATCAAGAAAGGACGCATAACTGTGGATCAGTACCCCTCCACCAACACAGCCCTCTCTGCCTCGTTCCTTCCCCTATTTGCTTGTTGGTTGAGATTCCTTTGAGTCTACTGAGAGAGGTTTTTGGTTTGTTGTAGGCAGTATTATTCATTCCTTCAACAATATTAAATGTGCTGGTATTCTCCCACCTAAGGGCAGGGGCACAGAAGAAGGTGGGGGGATGGAGAGCTTCATCGCACACTTCTCCCCTTCTCCCAGCATCCCCATCGCAGCACTCCTTAAATGGTTCACAAGCACACATACCGTTGCGTTGAATCAGGCCATCTCCACGGCTGCACACATATCAGTCACTGTACGGTCAGAACACAAATTGTGCCAACGAGGCTTTCAGGATAAGACCAACTTCATGATGGGCCTTGCAGAATCCCCAAAGTATGCGCTGTCTGGTGCCCCGGAGAAATCCTTTTTGATTCTCTCTGTTTTCAATCCCAACACCCCTCTCCCTCTTCCCGTTAACTAAAGAAAATGAACAAATCACTTGGCCAGAGTCCATTTTGAACAACTTTTATTATACGTTTAGTGTTCTCTATACAAAAGAAATCAGTTTTTTTTTTTTTTTACAGTGATTCCCCAAAAAAAAAAATTCTGAATAATTTGGCCTTTTCATTGCTCATGCAGTCAGTTTATAAGTCCATGTATTAGATGGTCCTCCGCGGCCCGGAAGTCTTCCCTGCTGAAGGTCGTGCGTGACACCCTCAGATCCGCATCTGTCGCTGACAACGTTGGTTAATGCAAAATAACTTGCAAAGAGGAAAGAACATGATGTGAGACGGGTTAAAACAAGGTCTGCCATGGAGAGTTAAATCTTTAACCAATGGAAAAAAGATCAGACCACTCTGTAGGTGTGTGGGTGTGCGGGAAGGCATGGAGACGTCGGGGAAAAAATACCCTCCCCGGAAGAAACAAGGCGGCACGGTGTGTGTGGGGGGGAAAGGGGTGCTGGCGGGGGGGAGGCAGGGCGGGAGGTCCTCTTGGGCCAGGGTGGGCTGGAGGTGGGACCGGGACAGAAGGCGGCCACGTCACAGGTGACTGATGCTCAGCCCAGGAGGAGGGTGAAGGTGGCAAAGAGCTGGGAGCTGGGCAGAGGGACAACACTGACTGAGGATGTCCAATTGGGGGGATCAAAAACAAACAAACAAACAAAAAAACGGGCAGGGTCATCCGATTGGCATCGTTTTTGAAAAAGTAACAGAGTAGGGCACAAAATTCTGGATTTCTTCTCCCAGATTTTTGTGTTTATTGCTTCACTGAACTCTTCATGTGTGCTGAACTCCAGCCCAGTGAGCCCCGGGGTGGCCGAGCCTCCACGGCCGAGGGCCCAAGGGACGCAGACTGCTGGGGGTCCCAAGTATCACGAAACAAGAGACGCCACTCCAGAGTACAGTCGAGACTTCACAGTGACAAACACCAGTCAGCTCATCACTCTCTCCTGGCCCGGGTCTGCCCTGCGAGGCTGGCTTCCCCGTGGGCTGCCGCAGACGGCCTGGTCTTGGCCTCAAAAAAATCCTTTGTGTCTTTCATTTTGGGAGGCGTACGGAGGATGGGGGAGAAGTGATAAGAGGTACAGACAGATGTGAAGTTACACCTCTATTTCCAAGGAGGCCCCTGGGGGCCGGTGGAGAACCCTAGACAAGGACTCGGAGGCCGGGGTTCAAGCCCTCCCCTCACCCTGATTTACCAGCCGCGGGACCTCAGGGAAGTCCCTTCCCCTCCGTGGATTTTAGTGTCCTCGTCTGCACGAAGAGTCCTGTCCATGAGATCAGCTCTGTGATTCCTCCGCGTGCTGCAGTCTGAGGCTATCCAAAGCGACGCACCCTGGGACTGAGCTCGTTTCCAGCCTTAGCATCACAGGACTTCTGTTTAATACTATGTTGATAGAGGTGCGCTGGGTGGGCGTGTGGCGCAAGACACTGCTCGGTGGGGTCTCGTGGCTTCCCTGGGTGGTTGTCCTGTCCCTCTGATCCTTCTCTGAACCTGTCTCGGGAAGGCTGTTCTCAACAGGGGGGAGAAGGCAGGGCGCTGCCCGGGCTTGGGCTGGGCCGGCTGGCAACAGCAGTAAGGTTGGTTCGAACTCCCAAGGGCTGGCCCCTGCCTGGTTTAGGGGACGGGACTGCCCGGAGTTGGCTCTGCCTGGGCCACTGTCTCCTCCTGGCATTTCAAGTTTGTTTCATTGTCTCCTCCGATTTTTTTTTTTTTTTTTTAAATCAGGGACCTCCTACATGCTACTCCTAAGCCACCATGCGAAGCTCAACCAGGATCCGCCGGGTGATTTCTTCCTAGCAGACGTGTGTGTGTTTGGCAGGGGCTGTAGGAGTGGTGACCAAGGTGTCACGAATGGGGAGCACGCCCTGTGCCAGCATCCGAGGAACCTGCTGCCCACCCCCTGAGAGCCGGGGGAGCCTCCCCGCCTCAGTGTTAGCGAAGCAGCTTTGCTAAGACTGAGGCTAAGCGTTTTAAATCCCCACAGTCCCATGGGCTCTCTGTGACTCTCTGTGGCTTGGCTCGGATCCTGCAAAGGGCCCCATGACCCTTAAAGAACCTCTGCCCTGGGCTGTTCCCAGGGAAGCTTCCCTCTCCTTCGGATCAGACTTTCTCTCTCAGCTCTGTTGGCGGGAATCCCTCAAATGGGGTCCAACCTGGGCAGCCTCTTCCCCCTTGTCCTGAGCTGCACACTGCACCCCAGGCGGCCCTTCACATCTCGTCTCAAGGGGTCGGGGTGTGAACTCACCCTAAGATGTCATAATCAGTACTGTTGCCCCTGAAAGTGCTGCCCTACTGTGTGGGTCGGCCCGTGCGTGGGTGCTGGGTGTGGGCGGGGGAGGCAGCCCCTTAGCTGGAAAGCCCACGTGTGTCCTCAGCCCTTCCCGAAGGCCGTGTTCGGGAAAGCTGTGGACGCAGTATCTGGCCAAGGTTGCAGATATCCCTTGCAGGGTGAGCAGTGTTGGCACGCGCTGCCTCTTGGACAGGTGGACACGTCTCCAGACCTTGGGACTTGCCAGAAAGGGGTGGACCAGATGCCTCCCACCTCCCAGGGCAAAGGCAATGGACAAGGGAAAGAGCTAGTCTGGTTTTCCCTTCAACCGAACCTCAACCATCTCTTCAATAGCAAGGTAAGGAAAGATGGGTCCCCTCCACCAAAAGCCAGGCAAGGTGGGTGGCAGCTGTCCCCTGGCCCTGCAGCGCTCTACTCCTTACACGCTGGCCTTCCTGCTCCTTCAGGTGGGCCCCTGCCCCTCTGTGGGGAGAGGTATTCAAAGGATGGATGACATAGGGGAGACGGGGGCACCAACATACAGACAAGTTAAGGAACTTGCCCCAAGGGGCAGAGCAAAGAGGCTCAGGAAGCAGTACTTGTCCTCGACCCCACCCTGCAGGCTCTGACCGCTCCGTCTCGCTCAGCCTTGTGGACCATGTGCTCTCCCCGAAGCGTCTCCCTTTGAGCCTGGAGCCATCGGTGGCTTAAGCACTCAGCGTGCTCCCAACCAATGCCCTCTGTGTCCTGAGCCTCAGCCCCAGGCCTGTGAGCCCTGGGAGGGCAGGGGCCACGCATGACTATGGCTCCGAGCCCGGCTCACTCTAGAAGCTCAGGAGTGTCTCCTGAGCCCACAGCCTGACGGCCGAGCACAGCAGCTGGGCCCGCAGCACAGGCAAAGGGCTTCTGGGGTCGCTGCAAGATGCCCCCCACCAACAGCCAGGCAGGCGGAAGCGGCAGTGGTGTCCCGTCTCCTGGCTCCACGGTTGGTAGGTTTTCGGGGGGCTGCTTGGGCGCCCCAGCTGGCCGGGTGGTGTGGGCCAATACTGCTTTCCGGCTACGCGGGCTCGGCTCTGGCACGGGCCCATGGAAAACGGACATCCTCTTCCTGGAAGGGCTGCTCCCGAACCCTGCCAGCCACACACCTCTCTAAGCATCTCTGCTTGCGCAGGACTGCTTCTCCAGGCTCAGGCTGGCGCCCACCTGCCAGGGGTGGGCGGTGTGGTGGCGCGGGCAGCGCCTCTCCTCGTGGCTGCCGAGGGCAGCTGTGGCTCAGAGCCGGCCGGGCTGAGGGACCCGCTCTCCTCCAGACCCCGTGCAGGCAGAAGCCCTTCTGCGGTCCTTGGCTGCGCGGCAGGCGGGCTGGCGCCATGACAGCGCACGGTCCCCTCACCCTACGAGCCTGTCTGCGGTACACTGAGCCCACTAGTGTGAGGGGTGTCCCATGGAGTGAGGGGCCCGAGACTGCTCTGCTCCGATCCAGAGTGTTTTCTGGAAAGGCTGGTCCTTCAATTCAGTGCACAGGCACACTTCCCTGACAGTCCCTTGAGGGACACTGGGCTTGGGTGCAGGAATGCCCCGCTGTATGCAGGCAGGCGTCAGAGGAAAGCCAGGGGAGGGGACCCCTGAGCTCACTCCTAGCCCCCCATTATTCACCCTGTCTCCTTTCACCATGAGAGAGCTGCCCCTCAGGCTTCTGGGCCGCAAGGCTGGCCACGGCTGGGGCCAAAGGCCCGTTACTTGCTCTCAGGTTCAAACAACATAATTGGCTCAGCTCTGGGCTATGGTTTCTTACCTGCAGACAGAGTACATGTGTCTACGGGCTTGACCTTCAAATGACTGATTACTAAGTGATGCAAGCATTGCTAATACCTTTGTGGTTTAAAACGTGTGGCAAATGATGCTTTAATTGAGCCTCTGAAGGACACAGCCCCATTCCTGCCCAGGCCGCCCTGCAAGCAGCTGGAGGCTCGAATCAGAGGCTGTGCCAGAGGCAGGCCATCACTAGGGGTCAGCTTCACCCTCCCGAAATGGACTCTAGCTGCAGCGACAGCCACCGGCTTGCTTTCAGGCTCAAGATCTCTCTCTGAGGCTAGGTACCTTTGGTTTCAGAAACGGATTAGGTGGGGAGGATGAAGGCCGCGCCTTCGGTCTCAGAGAACTGGAGTCGGCCAGGGTCTCCGGCGGGGGCAACGGGATGCAGGGCACGCGTCGAGTGGTTGCTCTCGTTCTGCGGTGACATTTGCAGGGGCCGCCCCACTCTCGAGACAGACATGGCTGGAGGCTTCGAGGCTTGTGGGCAGGGGCTGGGAACCTGGGAGCTGCAGGGCCAGATCAGAGCTGCATAAGGCATCCGGAGGGCGCGGGGTCCCCAAGCCAGGCTCTCCGGCGCGGTCAGCGTGGTGTTCCCACGGGCTCTCCTGATATGTAAATACCCCAAGGAGAGGACACGCTGGTTCGGTCTCGGGGCCGGGGGGTGGGGGGTGGGGTGGCACGGTGTAAAACACCACTTTCAACGTCTTACAGAATTGACCGAGGAGATGCTCTCTGCTAGAGACAAGAGGGGGAGCAGCAAGTTACACCCCCAAACACACCAGCAAAGCTTCTGCATTGCCTGGTTCCATCTCCGTGAGGGCAGCGGCGGAGATCCCTGACCAGGTAGGGGGCACCCTCTCCCCTGCAGGCAGGGGGCATGGTCCTCTCTCCCACATCCTGGGTTTCATTGATGGGGAGGAAGGAAGTCCAAACCCAGCCCTTTCCTTCTCTCCTGAGGTGAGCACAGCTCCCCAGGGACCAGATGCCCGGTTTCCTTCTGCTTGAGGTACTCGGCCACGGGTGTCGAAGCTCTTCCCATCCGTGGCCACTCCTGTTCCTCAGACTCCTTCAGAGCTGGCGCAGTTCTTGTCTGGGACACTCTGGAGGAAGGGGCAGGGTGAGAGCAAGGAGCAAGAGGTAAGCCCACCTCCCGACTGAACCAGAGCGAGGCAAGCAGGCCTGCCCATTCTCTCCCTGCCAAAAATACTGTCATTTTCCAGAAAAGAGCCAAGCCCCGCTCAGCAACTGACAAGGCCAAGGCGCATGGGTTGGGGGCCCGGGGAGGCATCTGGCGAGAAAGGCATCCTTCGGAAATACATTGGCCAGGTGGCGGTGTGAATACGACAGCTTTTCTCGATGTTCTTTTACAGGTCAATCCTTTTGCCTATCTGGGGGAGAATCCACCTATTCTTTCTTTGTCCAGGGACATTTCTTCGAAAGGAAAAGAAAATGGAGATGCTAGGTCTGGATGGGGAAGATGCACAAAGCAAAAATAAAGACAACATGAAGGGCCATAACCAACAGCAACTGGTGTGCGCGCTGAGGTCAAGGGCGGGCAGTGGGGGTGGAAGGCTCAAGGTGGCCATGAGGCTGAGCAAAGGGCTGGGTTCCCTCCAGCTGAGCTTAGCCTGGACTCTAGCTCTTCCACATGGTGGCACCCCAGGGGTGCAGGGGGGGTCATCGGGAGGGGGTTGGGGTTGGCTGGGCGGTCACTGGTCCTCACAGCTTGGCAGACCCCCTTGTTGTACCCTTCCTTGTCCCTGAAGGTGGTGGTGGCTGTGTGGTAGGTCTGCAGTGCCTTCATCTGCCCCTCTCCCCTCCTCCCACTTGCAAAGTAGTGGCTGTGCCCTGGGTTGGGGGGGGAGGGCTCCATTAGGCCAGAGAATAGATGGCGTTGACAGGCGACGTGGCCTCTGAGCTTTCATTGCCCTCTGTCTCCTCCTTGTCCTTTTTGACTGTGTACTGGCCGATGAAGGACCCGTCCTCGTTGAACTGCCCCTCGCCACCCTCGCCATAGTCCACCAGGCTATCGTCACTCTCCTGCTGCTTGATGGTGCCATCCAGGGACGTCTGGCTGCCTTGCAGGGGCTTGTTGTCCTCGTCACTGGCCAGAGAGAGACAGAGAATCAGGGTCTGGCCCAGTCCAGTGGTGCTTAAACCCAGGCGGGATAGCACCAGGCTGCTGGTCTCTTGCCAGGCATATGTGCTCTGCAGCTCAGAGAGGGGAGGACCTCAGAGGTCACCAGTCAGTGCCCCCAGCCCCCAGGCCTCCCCTGTCCGGCTGGGTTACAGAAGGGAACCCGAGGCCCGGAGAGGACCGTCTTCTCCCAGGTGAGGTGGCAAGGTGGTGCAGAGCTGGGCCTGGAGGCCACTCTTCCGGACTCCTGGGCTGGGGTCCCTGTCATGAGGCAGAGACAGCCACCCCACAGTGAGGAGAGCCAGCTGCTGTAAGACGAGGCAGGATGGGGTGGGCCAAGGAGCTGGGGGGCTAGAGCTGCATGCGTCACTGTGTGGTTCTGGGGTCTTGGGAAAGCCTTTCTTCTCCCTGGGCCTTAGTCTCTCCATCAAGAGGGGTTGAACTTGCTTTGACTCTTTGTGATCTGGGTGGCCCTGTCTCGAAAGGCTCTGCCCTTGACTAAAAGCAATGGGTCTGGGCCACGGGGAAACAAACCTCTCCCCTGCCTCTCCCCTCCTCACGTGGGTGTGGGTTTTGTCCGCTCTCTGGTTTACCGATGAGCAGATGCTGTTGCTGGGGCCTCGAGTGAAAGAGGGTGGGATGAGCGGAGGGGCACACACAGGAGTGCGAGGCCAGCACCAGGGGACAAAGCTCAGCAAGGCTCTGGCGACCCTGCCCAGCCTCCTCGGAGGCCCCCAGGTCCTGCCCTTAGGCTCTGAGGGGGGGCCAGGTGCTGCTGGCCCCATTTCAGAGGGGAGACGGCCCCCAGGCAGGAGGCAGCCGGGAGGCAGTGGGAGTCTGGGTCCCAGCCGGCGTGGCCACCGCGGTGCCAGGCGTGGCAGACACATAATGTCCCCTCCCTGGCCCCCAGGCCACACTTAGTCCTTCCTGGGTGTGTGTGTGGGGGGGGGATGTGGAAACAGCCGGCTGAGTTGACATTAGAGGGGGCAACGCATGGTGGCTTCCAACACTGGTGCTGGACAGAGACAGCTAGCAGGGGAGGACCCGGAGCCCGAGCCCGAGGGGGCGTCAGTCCATGCAAAGCTATGAGCCCTCCCTCTTGCGCCCCATTACCTCGGCCTGTTCTCTGAAGGCAGGGCTACGGGGAGGCGGCGGGTCTGCAGGGCTGCACTGAGTCTATATGGAGAGTGGGGCTCACGTTTGGAAAACTAGCAGCTTCTTGCTGGTCCTGGTCCTACTCACGGGTCTTTTTTACACACACTCCCTCCCAGGAGCATGAGGATTGTGTCTGTGTGATTCTAGGGGATTCCAGGTACCTAAGCCAAATGCAGCCACTGGACAGGAATGGCCCAGCTTGGGCAGAGGGAGCGTCTCGAGTGTGTCAGGTTCTTACAGAGAAAGAGGATCTAGATCTGGAAAGAACAGACCTCTTCTAAGGGAAGCTTGAAAGGAACCAGAAGGAGTAGGGGGTCCCTGGTCTAGTCACCTGTCAGCCCATCTCCCGAGAGACCCTGGAGACACAGGTGGGCAGATGAGGGAGAGAGAAGCAGAGAGACCCACCAGAGAGGTGCTTCGCTGCTGAGCCAAAACCGAGGCGGGTGTGTGTGCGCGTGTGCGTGTGCATCCGCGGTTTGTGGGCCCGTGCATGCTCCTGTGTACTTATATCCAGCCTCAATGTGGGTGGGACAGGGGAGTGGGTGGGGAGAAGGCAGATATTTTTGCCCAACAGCTTCCGTGCCTGGGGGAGGAGAGGTGCCTGAGGGAGCAGCTTCTCAGAGCACAGGGGGCCGGGTTGCACTGAGGGCCTGGGGAAGGGAAAGCCCCATGTTCTTTGGAACCGGTGGCCAGGAAGGAAATAGGGCTCAGCCCCTGGGGAAGACGGGCCCTGCCAGGGGTGCTGAGGACAGTCAGGGGAGGGGCCTCTCCTGCTTGCCGTTTTAGGAGGCCTTTGGAGATGTCGGGACTGGGCGGACAGATTTGGTACATAAGTCTCCAGATAGGCTCCTGGCTGGGCAGTGGCTCTGGGCAGCGTCTGCCTGCCAGGCTGCTGCTGATGGAGTGGTGGAGGCTGAGGGTAGGATAAGGAGAGGTCAGGGGAAGACGGGGTGATCTCGCCCCAGAGAGTAAACAGGGTGGGGGTGGGGAAGTAGGGTTCTGATCAGAGCATCTCCTCCCGCCCGCCTTAGTCTGGGAATGAGGCCTCCGTGACCCACCCCGAATGATTCCTTAACTCAGGATACACTTGCCATCAAAATGGAGATTACAACTGTGTAATCTGTCTCTCTCACACCAGCCACAAAGGCCCGTCCAGATCTGAGAGGGATGGATCGTGATGTTGCCCCGCTGGGAGTCAGGCCCTGGTTTCTCCAGCTCTGCCACCAGCTCGCTGGGCAGCAAGTATGGGTGGGGTTCCTGGGCAGGTCACTTCCCTGTCTGGGCCTCAGTGCTCTGATTTGGGACAGGCCCCGACCAGATGCTTCTCCAAGACTTGCTCTGGGCTAGGGCCCAGAGATATCATTCAAGTTCATGAGGAAAAGATCTAGAACCCCCCACCCCTGCCCCTCATCCCTCACTAAGTTGAGGTTTCAAGACAATACAGCTTCCCCAGGTCCCTGTCTTCAGGGTTAGGGTGGGGGGTGGGCAGAGAGGAAGCCGACAGCTCATTTCATGGCCATGGTGTTACCAGCATCTGCTTTCAGAGGAAAGAGATGGAAACACACATCGAAGGAGCTCAGTAAATTGGATCTGTGCGGTTGAATGAATGGAACAGTGTCCCTCAAATCCATGTGAGTGTGCAGGGCCGAGTCCTCCCTGCGGGGAGGCGGCCTCGTCCAGCCCACTCAGCACAAGCAGAGGCTGTTGGAGAGGCAGAGGTGACAGCAGGATGGATGGGGGGGTGGGGACCAGGAGCCAAACAGATCACCCACCTGTAGTCAAAGGAGCCGTCCTCTTCCTTGGGGTCTTCGGGGCCCAGGGGAACATCCTTCTTTTCTCGCACTTGGCCGATAAGAGAAGCAAAGACACAGACACAGCGATTATGTCCCTGCTCCACAGGACCCCGACTATAGAGTTAGTGACACTCTCCGTTTCAACGAGGCACCATCGATGCCTCCCTCGTTCTTGCTTCCTGCATTTAACCAGCTGTCAAGTTGACGCCTCCACCTCCTCCTCTACCCCGGCGTTTCCACACATCTCCCTTGACAACTGAAACCTCCTCCCACCAGGCCCCCCGCCACCTCTCCACGGGGTTGCCCCCAAACACCGAATGGATGTGATCCTTTCTTTGGCACCTTTCCTATTCTGCTCTGCAGGGTAATTATTTGTGCACGGTTGTAAAAGCCCCTAGCAGAGTGCCCTGGGCGGAGGGGGCAGTCTGTACGCACTTTCGGGCTGGAAAATGCTCTCGTGTCTGTGACCTCACTAGTGTGTGGGACTCCCTTCTCCCACACCTGCTCTGTGGTTTGCACACACCCATCCCAGGCCTGTCTCCTGGGCTGTGATCTTCCCACTGTGCCAACTGCAGTGTCTTGAGGGAGAGATCATCCCTCCTTCTCATGTCCTTCACACCCAGCACAGAGCCCGGCACACAGGGACACTTACGCGAGTGACTATGTATCCTTCCTGAGGTATAGGGCAGGATAATCTCCCCCATTTTAGGAGAGGGAAACTGAGCCCTTCAGAGGTGAAGAACATATCCCAGAATTCATTAGTGATTGACTAAAGTTTAGCGTAAAGTCTAGAGCCCAGGCCTCATGGTTTGCTCATCTTTCCAGCGGACTAGGGCCTTACCTTGCAGCTGGAGGGAAGGAGGTAAGCTGTGAGAAGAACTTTCTGGAAAAGGACACTGTCTAAATGGGCAAAGGAAGCCTCCAAGCTTATCTGATGAGTTGGGGGGTGAGCTCAGTAAGGTTGTTCTCCCTGACTCTGGCTTTCTCTTTTACAGGAGAAAAACAATCCCAACACAGCACAACAAAGTGAAAGAAAACATCATTCGCCAATAAAGAATTATAATTTCCTGCCCTCCCTCACAGACATCTCCCTCACTTAAAGCAGAGGCAGAACTCTTTAGAATCCTAGGGTCTGAGGGTATGCGGTGGGGGGGAGGTGGGGAGAGGAAATAAAAGAGAATCTTCTCTCTGAGTTGAGTCTTAGGGGGACCCTGGAGGAGGTCTTGTTTAGAGGCAGAGAGAGGAGGCATTTGGGGAGCACGGCCTGTGCTTGGCAATGGGGTTTTGGGGGGCAGGGAGCAATTTCATTCTGCAGCCCAGCAGGATTTTCTCTCACTGGGTCATCCATTATCCTGTCCCCTGGCATTCTACTCACCCCATCCCAGACAGATGGCTTTGTTGCCCCTGTTTGAAAAAACAATCAATATTTCCAGAAGCAAGAATGCCAGAGGTCCTTGTCCTTGACCTTGGTCTGTCTGGGCTGGTGGATCTTGAGGCCCCCAGAAGAGCAACGGCTCTTTGGGATGCTAGGGAAGTCCAAAGCTCTTTCCCGATGGGGTCTGTACCAATGCAAGCCACCCCTCAACCTCTGCCTGCTCTTCAAGCAGGAGCTCCTGACCCTCTGCTGGGGGATCTGTCATTACAGCCCAGTCACTGAGAGCCTCTCTCATGGGCATGCTTCTTCCATTCAGACCCTCCCCTCTCTGTTCTCTCTCATGGTTAGAGAAAATGCCTTTCTTCCTTCCTCCTTCCTTAGGACACAGGATCCTAATGAGATTTAGGCTGAAAAAAGCCAATTTACTGAGCAGACGGCTGGTGAGTCAAGGGGAGGGAAAGTCATTCTTAATAGGAGCCAGGGTTCCTTCTATCCCCTCTTTGGAGCTGCCTGGACCGTTTCATCCACCCACCTCGGTCAAACTTAATTAACTCAAGTGCTTTCTGGCAGCTCTAAGATGCACGGACCAGGCGAGAGGACTCTATGTCCAAGCTTGGCAAGGGTTAGGCTCACTGGGAGAACTGAGCCCCCTGGATCTGGTCAGGGTCCTGGTGGCTCCCAGGAAAGCTTGCCGGCCCCATTCCCCCAAGCCCATTCCTCCCGTACATCCTACCTGGGTACTTGCCACCTCGACTCCTCTTGATGAAACAGACGATGAGCAGGATCAGCACCAGGAGGGCGATGGCACACATGAGCCCAATGAACCAGCCCTGGGTGGCGATGTCTGCCTGGTTGTTGGTGTAAGCTGGGGGGGGGGTTGGGGAGAGTCAGAAGCAAACACACAAGTGATTTCCCATGGGCGGAGGTGAGGAGGGAGACGTGGGGGGAAGAATGGCTATTTCATGTCGATGTTCCTCCTTGAGCCTTATGCTACTACCTAGCAGCCCTCTGGCCCGAACCACCCCGCTACAGGGACAAAGAGAAAATAATTAAAGAGCCAAGTTCCAGAGGTCAGAAAAGAGGCACAGGAAAGGGATATAGGGAGCAGAATAAGCAGCAGAAGGCTGAACAGGTCCTTTAGGAAGGGGAAGTTTCCTAAGGATGGGGCATGGCATTCTTGCAAACCAGACGGCTGGTCACAGCCTGGTGGGGATGGAGGGAAGGCCAGGGATTGGCCCTGGGGGTACAGTTCCCCATCAGTGAGCCTGGGGTGAGGAAATGGGACTCTGCTACCCATCAGGGAATGGGGGCCGTGGTTACATTGCAAAAACCTGTTCTCAGAACACCTTCACAGGCCTGCACAGGCTCTGAAAAGCAACCTTTCCCACCAATATGGCCCCGAAACCAACCAGGTCTCCTGGCCGTGGGTCCTGGGCAGGGTGTTGTTCCAGAATGCCCTGTGCTTTCTCACATTTCCCCAACTGGATTGTGTGCTCCCCTACGGCAGAGACAGTCCCTGCACAGGTACCCCCAGATGGGCTGGGGCCAGGTCTTCAGCGCACCCCATGCCACTTCAGACCACTTTCACGCGTGGAGACCCCACACCCCTGTGACTGTGAGTCCCTCCCTAGCCCCGCAGGGAGCGCATGAAGACATGTCTCACCCTGAGCAGACCCCTTCACAATTCAAGGGGCATGTGAGTGGGCCTAGAGGACAAGAGCTCAGCTGCCATCTGACGGTGTCCTGGATGTCCCAATGGTTGGCATTAGGGTTTGGGAAGGGGTGTGGAGTGGGCAGGACCCCCTCACTCTTCTTTCTATGGACTAGAGAACACAAGCACCCACTCTTGAAACCCAGTCTGCCATGGGAACCAAGACTTGGGAGGAGAGGCAGGATCCAAGCCACCCTGAGCAGACCCAAAGTAACCCGGCGCCCTCCGAGTGTGCCAAGGGGCATCTCAGAGTGCCAGTCGACAGCAGGGTCCCAGAGAGCCCACATAGCCCAAGCCAAGCACGGGGCCTCCTCCCGGGGTTGAGGGGAGCACAAGGAACAGAGGGGTGACCTGGAGCCCTCGTGCCCCAGGGTCTTTATCTCATGCCCTTTTGTGGGGCAGGTGTCTGGGTGCAATCTTACCCTTTGCTCTTCTTGGACAGAGAAACTGTCTTTATAGCCTTCTCTGTACCTAGGCAAGGGTGCGGCACCAGGAAGGGTCTGGACAAATGGGGAAGACTGATGAGCAAAGGCTTTCGTGCTCTCTGCCCTGGTTGTGCTCACCCGATCTGTGAATGTTGTGGGAGGAATCCCATCCCCCCCACTCCTGCTCCTGCAGGCCGTTCCCTGGACAGTGTCCCAGAGATCCTCCCAGAACCCCACATACGAGCAAATTACTTCCTCGCTCCAACCCTCCAACGCTGCCCACTGCTACTGGGGAAACACCTACCTTCCTATCCTGTCCTGGCAGGCCCCACCCGAGCTGGTCCCGGACACTTCTCTAGGCCTGTCTCCCTCCCTCTCTCCTCCAGCCACACTGGCCGCCCACGGCCCTACCTCAGGCCTTTACATGTGCAGCTCTTCCTTCAGATGGCTGCCTCAGTCAACATCCCGCCCCCCTCCCCAGACCTTCTCAGCTAAAGCCAAAGCCCTCTCCCCCAACCAGCCACCCTCTGAGGGCTCTCATTCCCCTTTCTCCTAGCACTCATTCTCGGCCGGAAGCTGGAAGGCTTTATCATCCCCATTTTACAGATGAGATAACTGAGGCACAGAGAGTTTATGTGATTTGCTCAAGGTCACAGAGCTGGTAAGCTATGTGCACCTCAACTGGACCTCTGCTGCTGCCTTGCAATCCCTCCGCTCCCCTCTACCTGACCCCCAAACTGTTGCTCCCTCTCATGCTGCTCCACGCCATCCTTTCCCCATGCCGGTAACATCAGTGTGACCGCTGAAACCTCACAGCCTCCACAGCTGTCCCTGCCTCCAGAGCAGTGGTAGCAGCTCGCTGCTCCTAGGGGGGCTCAGTCCTAGAAGGATCTCACACCCTCCAGAGTCTTCCTCTTTGCTTTCTCCTCCCTCCTGCTATTAAACACATTGAAGCTTCCTGGATCTTAAAATAAAAACCCTGGAGGAACCCACCAGACTTTTCAGCTCTAGCTCAGGCACTGTCCTTTTCTAGGTAAACTCCTTCATCTTCCATGGTCTCCGGGTCCCATTAGCTCCTTCCTCCAATCCCGTCAGGCCAACCTCAAGCCTCTCTCTACTCAGCAACTACCACCATGGAGTGGGTCTTTCCCAAACATGCCTCTACCTCCTTGGCTCCTACCTTCCCCTGTCCTCCAGGCCTGACTTTCCAACCGGCAATCCCTTTACTCATCTCGCATTGTCCCTCCAGCCACGTCCGCAGCTGTAAGCCCAGTGTTCCCAGCCAACATCCTAACATCTCCTTGGATGGTCCATCTGCTTGAAATTCAACCCATGTCTTCCTGCCCCTCGATGCTCTCCACTCCCGCCAGTGGCTTCCCCATTCCTGCCATCCCTAAGGCTTATCCTTTCTCCTTCCAGTGTCCTTCATATTTGCCCCATTGCTCCAGGCTAGAGGGGTCCCCTCCTCACCCCGGGTCTATCAGGTCCCAAGGATACAATGGCACATCATGTCAATATGCTCTCAGGACACCTCCCATCATGCCTGGCCTTCCAGGTGCTCTGCGCGTCCCCTCCCTGCAGCTCCCCTCTCCCCCGTGGCCAAGAGAGCCTGGCCTGCCACCCTTCTTGCTCTCCACCTCCACACTCCACTCCTCCTTCCTGAATCTCCCACTCCTCCAGCTCACACCAATCTCAGAAGTCCGATTTTACCCGTTTACTCCGTGAAATGTAACATTCAATCGCTCTGTTTCCTGGGTCTGGATTTTTAATACTATTAAAGGCTTGAGAACAGGGGAGTCTTTGGGCCCCCTAGTGCTTAGTACGATGCTGGTCACATAGCAAGCAGGCAGTGACTACTTATTAAAGATCAGTTTAATCCTAATTCAATATGGTTAATTTGGGATACTTGCTGGAGTCACAGGGAGATTGGCTTGACCATGCGCCACAACTTGAGTTTGGATGGTGGTTCCCACCTTCTGCAGAACAGTTTGTTTTCTCCACTACCATCTTCCTGATGCTTGTTCTGATATGTCCTGACAAGCCATCTCCCCGAGACTCCCTTTCTCTTGGGACAGGAAGTCACAACCCCAGGGAGAGTGGCCATATGGGCAATCCGGAAAATGAATGTAGCTCTCCATTCCTGACAGCACCTGAAGCTCAGATGTTACCTTCAGTCCTTACCAAAAAGGCTCAAAGAATGTTCTGGACCCAGAAGGCTGTTCAAATCCAAGTGGGTTTTGTAACTACGTGTGGTGCTGGTTGTTAACTAAACTTCTCATGGCCATGGCTTTGCGATATATACATATATCAAATCATTATGTTGTACACCTGAAACTAATACAATGTTGTATGTCAATGATATGTCAATAAAAACCAAAACCTAAACCCAAACCAGGTGGGATCTGGGGTGAGGTGAGCCCAACCATACTCCAACAAAATGACTTAGTTTCTCAAGAACCAAAAGCAATTTGGGACAAGATGATCTCACTCACAACGTGACCCGACAGAGTGGACTCTGAGAGGCGGAAGGCCTTGCAGTGAGGCTTAAGCGCATTACATTTGTCTGCCAACATCATTCTTAATCGATCTGCTCAACATGTTTCAAGATTCCTGATGGAGACAGTAATGACAACATTCAAAGACTGGGGGGCATTTACACTCGCCACCTTCCACTGGAATGGGGAGCAGAACAGCACCCGCTCCTCCGGCCCACAAGGCCTGGCAAACTCAGGTCCAAATGCCTCTTACTCCCGACCAGAGGCCATATTTTGTGTGCCTCCCACACACCACAGCCTGCAACACTGCTCAGAAATGGGCCATTCATGTGCAAGGCAGGCAGTTCTCATGACTCAAAGGCCAGTTACTCAAAGTCCGCAGGAGAATTACATTTCAGAAATAAGGGTAGATGAACACGCAGAACAGGGGTGGACTTCCTTCAGATGCATTTGGGCTTAGCTGCTCTTAGAGGCACCATCTGACGCCTCTGCATCACCACCGTGCCCCATGGTGGGATTCTTCCAAAACCGACAGAGGCTGACTACGGGGAGGTCCCCTAATGTCCCTCCTCCCGCTTTCCTGAGGTCTGAGGCAGTTTGCAGTCTGTCCTGTTGGTCCACCGTCAGCACCTCCCTGCTGCTGCCTGGCCCCATCCCGCCCACCCCAGGACAGAAGAGCTGGCGAGCCTCTGGAGTCCAGAGTTATGTGTTTGTGGCCCCTTTGGGTCTCTTTGCCTTCAAAAGCTTCAAAGAGGTGATTAACTTTCCATGTGGGATCTTCCCGCTGAGGGTCAGGGAGCTGGTTAGCGTTCCTAGCGGTTTTCTTCCATATCCCCCCTGAACCACTGCCGCATGTTTGAGTCTGTGGACTAAAGTGATGGCCTGTGGTCACCTAAATGACCTCTGGGTTGGACCCAGAGATGCTCATAAACTCTTGCTGTGATGAGGCTCTGGGACCTAGGGGATCTTGTGAACTTGGCTCGGGAGTCTACCCACAGGATACACAGCGTGCATTTTCAAAGAATCCAGAAACACACAAATTTCAGAAAGTGAAAATATTTCCTTTCCCTCTGTGGTTTGCACATAGTAATTTCTAGCCAGCCAGCGACGTCAATGAGCAATATGTACTCAGGGCTAGGGTTGCAAACCTGCTCACCCCAGCTTGCACGGAGAGGAATCTGGGAAAACTCACTCACTCTGAAAGCAATCTATCAGGAAGAGTATCTCCAGAACAACCACAGGAAAAGAGAAAAGGACACTGAGTCAATGTTCAGACGTGTATTATCAGTCGTCTTATTTTTCTTTTCTTTTTTTTTCCCCCTGTACCTCATGTTTTATATGGGGAAGCAGATTGGGATGTCCCCGAGGGCAGGGCCTGGTCCTTTCCTCTCTGGCTCTTTCTCCGCACCCCTCACTCACAGCCCCAGGACTTAGCGCTGGGAGAAGTCAAATTCTGGAAGCAGGCTGCCCTGGCTTTTGTAGCATTCCCTAGGAGGGGGCTCTAGCCTGGGATCTTATCTGTGCTTCCTGCCTCTGTGCTGGACTCAGGTTGATAATGAAGCAAACTCAAATGCACGCACCGATAAGCAACAGCTTGGGATCCTGACTGGGTCAGAGTCCAGCCACCTGCTCTGCTCGATCAACTGTCCAGTTCCTTGCCTGGCTCCCACGCTGGCCAGGCCACTTGCTCAGATGTCTTGCCTGAGTTGGCTGGGCTGGCCTCAAGCAGGCAGCTGGCCTCTCAGACTCCCTGCGTCTCGACAGCCTGGGCATGGGCAGTAGAAGTGGAGGCACGGGGCGAGGACAGGACGTCCAGACAGGAGGGACCAGGCCAGAAGGGGTGGAGTGAGACATTTATACGGATGGGTAGTGACTCTTAAGGTGCAGCCTACCAGGATGAGCCTGGCCAGGCACAGGAAGAGCGATGAATATTTCAGTCAACATTCAGAATGCCATATAAATCATCGTGTGGTTTTTTTCTCTGTGCGTGTGTCTACTAACCCGCATCTGATCAGGACATCCTGGGGGCAGGGACTGGTCCTTTTCTCTCTCTGGCTCTTTCCCCAACACTCGCCCTTGGCCCCAGGGCTTAGCATGGCCACCTGCCTGGCCGACTGTGAAGACACACACGAACACATGAGCAGGTGCCTTCAAGTCTCCAAGCTGCCTGCCCAACCTGACCTTCTCCCGTTTCCGGAGCCCCTGCTGGCCTATTCCTTTGGCACGCTGAGGCTGCTTCTCTACCGACAGCTGAAGTCCCTTTCGAGCCAGAACGCTGCTCCTACTGGAGAGCTTCCTCCTCTCCCCAACTCGATGAAGATCAACTACTTTGAAACCATGGCAAACTTGGGATAAAAATTAAGCCAAGGGGTGCCTGGGTGGCTCAGTTGGTTGGGCGACTGCCTTCGGCTCGGGTCATGACCCTGGCGTCCTGGGATCGAGTCCCTCATCGGGCTTCCTGCTCGGCGGGGAGTCTGCTTCTCCCTCTGACCCTCCCCCCTCTCATGTGCTCTCTCTCATTCTCTCTCTCTCAAATAAATAAATAAAAAATCTTAAGACTACCAACATTTAAAAAAAAAAAATTAAGCCAAAAGAAAGCCCCCAACAACTCATGTCACACACTTTGGAATTTTTTTAACAGATGACAGTGACAAGGCAGGGATATACATGCCGATGCTGGGAAGATTTCTAGGTCGAGACCCTTGGATGGCCCTATCTCTTAATGCCACGTGAGGAAGCAAGGTCCTGTGCACACGGGGCAGGCTGCCCTGCGCTCCTCCAGCCCCCAGACCCACACACAGGGCCCAAGTTTGCACCTGTGCCAAGCCCTTTTGTTTTAAGCACAGCGAGGAGGAGGGCCAGGCGCCTCCTCCGTCCTCAGCCTACAATCCTATTGCCTTCGAACTCCCCACGCACGCCTCGGGGTCGGAAGGGCGCTTCCTCGCCACGGTGCATGCACTCTGGCTCCTCTTGGCTTCCTGGGGGCTGTGGACTGACGTATAATAAGAGCCGAGACACGCCATGCAAGGTGGGGAATGGGTGGGATGAGTCTCCTTTCACAGGAGGAGAGACAAGCAGGAAGCTGAGAATGGAATGAAAGGCCCCATGCTTGCAGGGGGTGGCCAGGCCGGACCCCCTCTCACCTGTACTGGTCATAAAGGTGATGATGGTACTGCTGATGCCCTCGTTGTCCCGGGAATAAACGCGCAACGTGTATGTCATCCCGGGATAGAGGTCTGTCAGCTGTACAGACTGGGCCTGGGCCTTAACAGGGACAGTTTTTCTCGTATGGTTGCCTGGGGAACAGAAACCTCAGTCAGCCTAGGGCCAGGCACGAGGAGCTGGAGAGGCAGTGCTTAGGTTCCTGGTCACCGGTCAAGGGCAGATGCATGGGGGCAGGGCCAGGCCGCCGCGCAGACCAGGAGGTCACTGGACAGCTCCACCAGCCCCTCCATGCGGTGCCGGCTCTCCCACACAGCAGCCTTCCCGCCAAGGGCGCTCCTCTCTCTCCCCAAGCTTTCTTTCCTCACTACAGTCTTAAACACTAAACACTATGACCTACTTCCTGGGTGGGAGCTTTCCCGGTGAGGGTCTGAGAGCCACTCAGCATCCCTCCTGGTGAATGGAGGTGAGGCAGGACTCCACTTCTTGGCTCTCACTCCTGGTTTCACCTGTCTTTTCTCGCTGTGTGGAGGATTCACACATCAGGAGAGGCCAGAACCCTGGCATCTGGGGTACGGGGTACAGGTGGCTGCAGGAAGCTGCAATAGCAAGGACCAAAATCGGGGTGCCGATTCTATGGATGTGAACCCCTCCAGCCACAGAGGACTGACAGTCGGCTTTGCTCTTTCCTTACAGATCTTCGGGGAGCTCACCCAGGCGGATCTCCTGGCTGGGTGAGCTGGTTTCATTCATTGCTAAGGATAACACCATAGTGGGTCTGAATCTTCAGGGGCAGGGCCCTTCCCTCAAAGAAGGCAGATATCTTGACCACACTCTACAGTCTGATAAATATGTACCCTTGATCCTAAGATCCAATAGTGAACAGCTCAGCTCTAGCCACCCGCTCTCTGCGACAAAGTGGCCCCGGTCAGTGCCTTGGATGGGAGGCCACTGGTATTCCTCTGTGAGCAAAGCGCAGCTATACTCAAAAAGTCTGAACTGGCCTAGCCTGCCTAGTGGAGACACCAGAAACATGGATTGTGAGTTAAGGAAATCCAGGCAGAAGTGAGGTTTGGCTCATGGCTGGGGGGCGGGGAGTGGTGGTGCTTTCAGAACCCTCATCCTGGGCAGGAAGCAGACGCAGGGCCCCATAACCCAGGTCCTCCCCAGCACATGCAACCCTAGACCTCCACTAATAGCTTCAGAAGCCCTCTTCCTTCTCTCTCAGCTGCTCTTCCCACCCCACTGCCGCCGGAGCGCGTATCGATTTCATTAAGTCATAATTAAGCCGGGCTAACAGGCCCCTCGGAGCCTGGGGGAGTTCGCAGGATCTCTCTAATGGCATCTACACTACCCGCCGCAGCTGCTGCCACCGCCCCCCCCCACCGCTCAGCAATGCTTACTGTCGGTGTACTCAACCACAAAGTCAGTTCCGGGCCCGAAATTGTGCTTCCAGGTGATGTTGGCCCATTTACTGTTGGGGAGCACCGTGACGTTCCATATGGACTGCCTGTCGGGGGCTGGTGGGCAGGTTAGAAGAGGGGTTAGTGGTGAGGAGGGAGGCAGCTCTAGAGACACACACACGTGCACACACACATATATATACACGTGCGCAGCTCAGAAAGGGAGGACTCAGAAGAGGCTGTGCACAGGGCCCGACAGAGCTCCAGGCTGCAGCCTCGGTGGCCAGGCCAGAGGTCGCCACCCAGGTACGAGCGGATGCAGTCAGGAGGACCTGTGAGTGCGGGAGAGCTGGAGACGGTCTGTGTGTCCACACAGGTAGGGGCAGGAACGAAAGAGTGGGTTTCGACCTATGCCACCGGGGGCTCGAACCTGGGCTCTTTCCCTTTTTAGATCCCTTGTCATGGATCGGAATGGGGCGGCGGAAGGAACCCGGAGAAAGCCCCGTTGGCCAGCATACAGACCGAGGGCGAGAGATGTGCCAGCCTCGTTCCCTTCAACCACAGACGTTCTACAGGAAGGAGAGAGGGATCTTCCAAAGGCCCTCGAGAGTCGTGATGTGTAGAAAGGGCGGGACCAAACGTTGGAGAGCTTTACGGGGCTCCTGACACTGGAGGAGAACAGTAACCCAGACGGGTGTCTCTGGAGTCCCTGTGGTCCTTCTTGGTCAGCAAGATCTTGGATTATGTGGAACATGGCCTTGGACTCTCTGAGGGGACTTGGGGTCTACAGCCCCAGGGTCCCAAGTAGAGAGGAGAGGTATGAACCCCTCATCTCCCTCTCCTGGGCTAGGTGGGACCCAAAGAAGGTAACTCCTTCTTGACCCCCTACCCTCGAAGGTTCAGACACCAGAAGAATCCAGTTCTTTTGGCTTCTCAGCACTAAATTGTCTTTGAGGCTTGATCTCCATGTAATACGGAAGACATTAATTATCTAGTGCCTACGAGCTGGGAGCTACTTTATCAAAGCCACGGCACTGTCTGAAACCATAGCCTGTGGACAGGAGAGTGGCACTAATCTTCAAACGTAATCATTTTTCACGAGTCCCAGCAGTCTGATTACCCCATTTCCCAGCAAAGATTTAATAGTGGAGTACTAGCATGAAGCCTTATATTTCAAAGACTTTACAAGTGTGGCTCCTGTATATTTTATTAGCATTCAAGGGGGCACTGTCACCAACTCACTTGTCAAAAATAAATGAATAGAGTACGTTGGTGATGCATTTATTCATTATCTATTTGACATGTGACTGAGTCTGCAGGGCTGGGAGGTGATAAAAGATCTCCTGGTCTTCACTTCAAAGAAGTGCCTTCTCTACTACAACCTTGTCAGTTGCCGGTTGCCCCAGGTGAATATGATTCATGTTAGGTGAGGGGCCAAGAAAGAGACTCCACTGATGGCGCCATGGGGCATTCTCTGTGGGAAGGGCAGAACACAGGCTTCTTTACTTATCTGCCTGGGGTCTCCATTGTACTGGTGGCTTTTAGCCACCCCAAATCCCAGCTCCTTGGAATCTCATGGTTCTTGCGAGTGGGAATGAACTAGGAGAACTCATGATTTGGGAACTTGAGCTTCTTCCTCCTCAGCTCTGGGGCCTGGAAATAGCCAGAGAATTTGGGTTTAAACAGTTTGGCCACCAATACAATACTGCCCCAAATCTGACGGTCTCAAAGGTAGTGGAGATTGGGGCACTGCTAGAAAAGGTGAAGTGATGGGGAAGCAAAAGACTTAGAGGTGAGAGCTGGGGGAAGGCAGTGCCATGTACAGAGACCTAGATATCGACCGCTAAAGAAAATGTTCAAAGAGAAAGACCAGGAAGGAGGGCTATCAATTGCTATAAAGAACAGAAAGTGTGAGAGGAAGTATGGATTGTTCTGCCGAGTCCTGGAATGGGAGAATTAGGGGTTATCCCTTGAAATCTGAAAGAAACAAGTTAAGGACAAATAAAAAGTCCCATTTCACCCTGAAAAAAGTAAACTTAGGAAATGTGGTCCTAAGGCATAAGACATGATAAAGATGAACGATCATTTAAAAAATCATGGATGACAGAGCCACTCTGCTGCATTAAGGGAAGTGAGGACGTTTGAGGGGTGTCCCCAGGCTCCAAGGATAAGTTCAGGGGCACGGGCAGGTCCTCCATGGTATCTTGGGCAGTTAGAAGTTGCACGTGAGAGTCCATGGGGTTAGTCCTATGTGGCAGCAAAGCCGACCTCTCCAGAGGGCAAGTAACTCTGCTGGGGAGCAAGATCCAGTCCCTTCTTCATCCTTTGTGCATCTCCTCTGTGACCTCACAGCATTCATGGGGACACAGAGCCCTGTTATAAGGTAAAGATGCCTCCCTGTGGCCCCAAAGAACACCCATCACCAAACTACTGGTGGCAGCTTCTAATAGCCTGCCAGGCTTCCTCCTCAGCCAACGTCTTCCTAAAGCCCATATTGTTTAAATTCTAGATATTGTATCTTTAAAGCAAATCGGTGTTTTCAAGGCTTGAAGAACATGGTGTCAGTTATGTGTCCCCTTAGGGCTCATGTATCTCCATGTAACTGAATTCAAGATGATACTCACATGTGCATCAAGCCTCCATCCTCACTGAGGTGCTGAGAAGTGAGGCCCCGGAAGGTAAAGGGACTTGCCCAGGACACAGTGGGGGCCTACCACCCTACAGCTGCCGGCGGAGGGTTCTGGGTGCTTCCTGCCTGCCCTGTCAGCTGCATCATGCTGACTCTACAGCTGGCCTGTGGGCTCTGCAAGCTAGAGGCCCTCCCCTGGATGGTAATGAAAGAGTGTTTGATGCTTGGTTCTTAGAAGTATGGCTGGATTCCTGAGGGGTTGTCCTCATGCTGGAAGAACCGAGCTTCCCGGCCTGGCTGCAGAATGGAGGAACAGCACATTTTGTGGGCTTAGCAGGCCAGCCTAGAATCATTTCTTACCAGGGGCCCCGAGAAAGGCTGTGATTCTCCCTCCATGTGTGCATCTGGGGGTGTGGGGAATGCAAATGGGAAGAGGGACAGAGCACCCTCCAGCATTATGGGTCTCCCTAGCAATGCTCTTTCCTGGAAGCTCTTCTTTAAAAAAAAGGGGGAGGGCTGTAAATGTGCTTTGTTGGGAGAGGGGTGAGGGAAGAGCAGGGCTCTGGGAACAGAGCTGCCCGGCGGGGCCGACCACTCCCCTCTCCTCTATGTTGCAGGGCTGGAAGTGACATGGCCAGGGCGGGAAGCCCTCTCAGGCCAACTATCCAGGGTCAGGCCCCTGCCCTTGCCCACGCTCTCTCCCTTCCGGAGTGCTCAGCCCCGAGCCGCTGCTCCGCATGGAGGTGGAGGCAGCCCTCCCATCCGGGACCCAGGGGTCCTGCCTGAGGAGGGTGGGCCTCTGTCATCAAGGATCTGAGGCTAGAGCACGGCTGTGGAGCCATTGAGGGCCACCCAAGGTGGAGAGCGCCTAGGGGGTGCTCTGTGCCCCCAGGCTCCCAGACTGAGAATCCCTGTGCGCTCTCCAGGTAGAAACAACGGGAGGTGTCGGCCAACGGCACCCCAGACCCGCCCTCGTACGCGGGGGGCCTCCGGCGGAGGGACGGGGCGCAGGGACAGTGGGCAGTACCGGATTCGGGCATCTTAGTCCCGGAGGTGGTGGTGGGAGGCCTCTCCGTGGTGGTGGCGGCAGTGGTTGTAGTCGTGGCGACGGTAGTGGTGGCCACGGTGGTAGGTGAGACACTTGGGATGGTGGGGACTGTTGTGGCTTCGGTGGTGGCAGCGGGGGCGCCTGTGGCACCCACTGTGGTCGGGGGCGACGTGGGAGGAGCTGGGAGGGAAATGTAAAACAGCCGCGTCCGGTCGGTCCGGGCGTCCCCCAGCCTGGACTCGCGGCCCCACGTGCAAGGCAGGCAGCCCCGGGGAGGCGATGGGGCTCAGGGACCAGAAGCCTCCCCCAGCGTGACGGACCGGGTCGGACGGGTCACAGTGAGAGAACACAGCCATGGGCCAGGAAGAGAATGAAGCCCTGTGTGTGTTTCATTTTCTTCTCATGGTCTGTGTGGCTCGAAGCACCCAGCATGCACCCCGCCCAGAGTGAGGATGAGGATGGGGAAGGACCCACCCCGAATCGCTCAGGCCCCAGGGACGGCATGGGGTCCCCGACCAGCACCACCCAGACACAGGCCAGTTAGCAGCGCCTGGGTCTGGCCCTGGAGCTCCCGCCTTGGAGGGGGGCAGGTGGTGGCTGTGTCCTGCAGGAGCACTGGAGAGACTCCCATTCCCAGCCATTCCCTCCAAAAGTACCCTTTCTCACAGCTGTTTGAGTTCTAGCACCCCCAAACCCAACGACAGAGCGAGAAGAGTCCCCACTCTGTGGGTCAGCCTCCCAGAGGGGTCTGTGTCTCCTGTCTCACTGTCTGCCCGTCCCCAGGCTCTCATCTCTTGTCCATGGCCCTGCCTCTCCTCCCTTCTTCCCTGCCCGGTGATGCTCCTTCCTGCAATTACCCCACTCCACCCTAACTCCTCTCTTCCGAGGACATCTGGGCTCCAGGAGCCCCAAGTCCTTTCCCTTCACGTTAAGACGTTGGATGGGCACTCATGCAGTCACAGCGTACTCTGTGCTCGGTAGCTGGAGAAATCCCAGGACGCAAGTGACACACATTTGTGGGCCTTTTTGTTGCATAAGTCTTCAGGGAGATTCGTTAAAATCTGTGCCCTCTCTCACATTCTCGTCTCCCACCCAAAGCTACCCGGGGTGTCAGTCAGCCCTGCGGGGCTAAGTCTATCCATGTGACACTGTCCCCACAGGCCCGATTTCCTTCTACAAAAGGGTCGTGGAAGCTAACCGAGGGTGGCCCTACTACTCTCTAGTTCCATTATTACCAAAAGCCGAGAGGATGAGAAAGATGGGGGCAAATCTGAGAGAGGCAGAGCCCCTCTTCCCTTGCCATCTCCTGTCATCTGATCATGGTCCACTTTATGGGGCAGAAGGCAGGGACGTTAAGACATAAGAAGATACTTGTAAACCCCTGAGGAATAGCCACATCCCAGCCCCATCTCAAAGCTCCAGAAGTTTAGGAAGATAAGATCCCCACCGCCCAGAAGGGGGCCAGGGCAGGGAGGGAGCCAGAGAGCTTTCTCAGGGGGGGAATGAAGAGATCCGAGGCCTTTTCAGTAAGAGCCTGACCAACAAAGTCCCTTTCATTCCCCTGGGTCTCCAATATTACAAGTCCCCACAGAGAAGGAGGGAGTGTTCTGGGATCCCAGCCACTTCCCTAGTTGCAAGATCAGAGGCGGTACTAGACCCTGAGGGTGCTGACCACAGAAGTCACACTGGGTAGCCAGCTATGTCCCACGCATTCCAAACATTCCTACGCAGGGTCAAAGCAGACCGCGCTCTAGTCCCTATGCCCCAGTCAATGCAGACATCAGGAAGGTGTGGGGTGGGGACAACTCTCCCTGTCAAAGTCACTGTTCAAGGATGTATTAGTCCAAGGTGGCCCCAGGCCTGGAAAGCCCAGTGCTACAAAAGCTCCACACGAGGGAATCCACCTATCCCATTCACCAAGACAGACAGACAAACACACAGAAAAGCCAGAGAGACCCACAGGGCAAAGGTCAGCTCTCTCCCAGGCCTGGCCCCTTGCAGCTCCCTTGGCCACGGACACACATGGGCTTTTCCCATGCTGCTCTGTGCTGCAGGAAGGACTCTGGAGAGGCTACCTGTGGGCAGGACCTGCTCTGACTTGGCTCCTTAACAATGGTGTATTTTCTAATCATTTCTGGCAAGTCCAATGTTCACAGGGCCCTCCTTTTCTAAGACTATTTAAAAGGCATCATCAAAAAGCTTTGGGGGGGGGGGGAGACTCTTTTTGAGTTAAAACCATCCCGCTCTGTGTAGTGCACACCTGGGCAGTGGTGTTACATTTCGTGGGCCCCCAGAATCAGTGGCATTTCCCCCCAAAGCTATACACGCTCTCACATGCCCCTTGGTTCTCGTAAAGCAGAGACGCACACACTGCACTCCCACAGGCCCACAGCTAGGCTCACACACACTTCCCTGCGCATTCCAGCAAGCAGCCCTGGGAACAGAGATGCTAAGAGAGGCTAGGTCAGGGTGACTTACTGTACTTACAGTAAGAGGGGAACAGGAGGCAAGGAGTGGCTTCCCAAGTGTCCTCCCATTGGAGTCACTGTGGAGCTGGCAGCCTCAGCTGGCTGAGGTCACAGATGGAAAACCAATGCTCTCTCTGACCCACTCATTAGCTGTGTCTGTTGTCCCATGGCTGGACAGGGCAAGAGAGACAGGGAGGGCAGAGGCGAGACGGAAAAGCTCTGAGTCAGGGGAGTGAGTTGTTGGAGGCTCACGTAGGCGAGAGGGGAAGGCAGGTTTCCATGGGGAAACTGTCCGGTGCTCAGGTCAAAGGGGACCCAGAGGATTTCATCCCCTGGGGCGGGGTTTGGGTAGAGGACAGAAGGGGACAAAGGGCTTAGAGACAGAGAGGCCCACAGGCTGGACAGGCACGTCGCTGAGCTCGGATGTCATCTCCAATTGAAGCAGGAATTATGGGCTGGAGAACCACCCTGGTCAATGATCGATGGAGAGCACCAGCCTGGCAACTGAGAGGAAGCCGGGGGTGCGGGGGTGCGGGGGTGGGGGTGGGGCAGGGTGGGCCTAGAGCTGGAAGCACCTACCCAAGAGCCATGTCAGCCTAATGGGTTACCTCATGCACAATGAAAGGCACCCCAGCCGTGGCTGAGGGTTTGCCACCAGAGTTTCGGGGAACACCACAGAAGAGATGGAGAAAATTGAGGAGAGAGGACTTGTCTTATTCATCTTCCTGACCCCAGAACTTGCCACGGAGCTGCCCAGCAAACATGTGCCGATCTGAGTCACAGAGGAGGCCAGCAGTTTCCAGACATTCCAAGGTGGAAGGTTCAGTCCAAAAATGGCCACATGGCGCATGGACTACCCTGGCCAAACCACAGATGGCCAGGCCAGATGGGCAGCCATCCTGAGAGGCTACAGACACGGGTGTGCGAGAGGGATTATTTTCAGCGGGTTAAATGTGAACAGAGTAGTGTGGGGAAAAAACACCCAGGCTCGGGGAAGAGGAGAGGGAAGGGAGCAGTGGGCTGGACAACAGACCCACATCAGAAATGTCGGACCTGGGCTCCATTGCTTGGCACCTGCAGATTGTGCAGAAGGTTCTAGAGCATTTACAGCTGAGAAGAGCCGAAGCCACGAGCACATCTCATTTACAAAGACGTACACCGTACCTCTACCACCATGTCACAGGGAAGCTGGCGCCAAGGAAGCACATTTGATGGAGGGTCAGAGACCGTGCACGCATGGTCATGCCATGATGGGCCTGGATCTTTTCTAAATGGGCGGCAGAAGGTGGGGGGTTTGGAATGATCACCTCCCCCTCGCAGGTGCCACTCATGAGAGGGGCAGCCCAGGCAGGCTCAGATGCTCGCTGAGCAAGGCAGACTCCCTGCTACCCGACCCACCTGCCTTGGGTCCCAGGGTGCCAGAAAGGGGGAGGCAGGCTGGGAGCTGCTTGACCAATGAACTTCCGGAGGATTCTCTTGGTGTCCTGTATCTCTACCTTCTATGTTTACTAAGCCTGCTTAGGCTACCCTGAGCACCTGCTAGAATAGTTCCAGAAGAAACCCTCGTGCCAAGTTGCATCGGAAAGCCAGGGCAGCCCCCAGAGTACAAGGATGGCTTTCTCCACGGTTCCCAGGCCCAGGACATCTCTCTACCTCATATGCCAGCGGAGGTATTCGGGCCCTGTGGGGAGGCACTGGGACCCACCAGCCTGGGTGATGATGTGGAGGGGGGATGGAGAGCTGGAGGGGTGGGGACAGGGAAGGATGATGACTGTGCACCACCCACAGATCTGGCAACACAAACACAAATTGAAGGAAGCAGGGTGTGCAACAGAAATAGAATCAACCTAAAATGGGGGTAGGAGGAAACCAGATCAGGCAGTTATCTTCATAAGCCAATCCCCCGGTTCCTCACCTGCTTCTCAGTCCTCCCTGCTGCCTAGAGCTTCAGGAGGCTCTAGTGATCCCCTGCCCCCTAGCCTTTGCTCTGCCAGGGTGCGCCTTGCCCTCAGCGTCAGAGGAGGACAGGGGAAGGAGCCCTGGGGTTCCCTGCATAGCACCTCCAGCTTGAGGATAGGCCTCCTGCGGTGACACACCCTTTGGTGTCCTCAAACCCACAACATGAGGGCTTGAGAGGACTGTGATCAGCAGGCCATTTCCTAAGCCGGGACCTGTCCACCCACTCCTCACTTCTGCTATGCATTTACCTCCCAGACCCCGAGAGTGGAGGCTGTTCATGCTGAAGACTCTGAGGAGCTGCGTTTCTAAGGGGCGAGGGAACAATCAGCCCATGGTGCCCACTAAGACTCCAGGTCCTGGAGCACCTGGCCCTATCCAAGGACAAGATCACTCACGGTCACTGACCAGAACCCATGGTAGATGGCAGAGCTGGTGCTGGGCCCCCATGCAGCATGCATGGTCAACATGCACAGTGTTGCACAGTGTGCTCACCCATAGGTCACCCTTTCAGGGGATGGCAGCCTGACCAGAAGACAGGAGCAGCTGCCTCCACTCACGGTACAGGATTCCTTCAAGGGACATGGCCGGCCACCCAAGGGCTGCAGACCCTCATCTCTCCGAGATGTCAAAACTAGGCAAGGGCCCAGGTCAGTCCGGGGAAGGAATCACTCAGCTTCCAAGAAAGCTGCAGGTGCAGAGGCTAGGTCTGGAGCCCATGTGTGTGGGGGGGCCCCTCCTAAGCCATCCGAGGGGGGCCAAGAGTATGTGAAGGGAAGAGGGGGAGGGTTTGAGCTCCTCTGGTCCCGTCCTCCGCATACATCCCTCTTGACAGTCTGGCTTCCCAACCCCTGAAAGGGTAAGTCTGGAGCATGCTTTCATCCCAAGCTTCTCCCTCCTTCTCCACCCTGGCTGGGCTGGGCTCCACCTGCATTGTCCCATGCCATGCCCATTACCTCTGCTGCTGGTACGGTACCTGCAGTTGGAGTAGCTTCAGAACACAGCGCCCAAGATGGCCAGAGAGAGGGAGAAAGGATGAGAGAGGGAAGACAAAACAGAACACAGGTGAAACCACAGGACAAGCAAGCAGAGAAGCGTCTGGCTCAAACCTGACCCAGACAGGGTGGCCAGGTGCTGGCTACTGCCCCGAGGATGCTGACTGGTGTCCAGGGTTCGTGGTCAACTCCATGGGGGATCTGGTATGTTCCTACAGAAAATTTTCCACCCGGATCTCGGAGACCTTTCTAATACACTCTGATTCTACCTCCACTCAAAGACTATCATCTAAGGGGTGGCCATAGGGACGGTCTACCTAGAGTGCTTTTGTTTCCAGGTCTTTCCCCAAGAGTGTGCCCTTCCATAGCCAGGCTGATCTTTATGAGCAGGTTGGGTGACCTTTCAGGATGCCAAGAATTGAGGGCATAAGGTGTAGGTGGCATAGGAGGACATCAAGCCCAGTCAAAAGAATGGTTCCTGTATCTTTGGGGGAAGATGGTGAGTAGTGTTGGGGTGGATGGAGGAGGGGCAAGTGTATTTCGTGAATCCTCTCCCACACCATCTCGGCCTTGGAAGGCCCGGGAGCTGTCACAGATGGCAAGCCTGAGGCCCCTGCCTGGAGGGTCTGCTGCCCAGTTTTTTCCCACCAGCTGTACTCTATGAAATAAGAAACCCAGCTGTGGATTGGGAGCCCTAAAAAGAATTCCTGAATTTACTGCAAACCCCTAAATGGAGAAGAAAGTCTCCCTTTGTCCTCTTGTCCCCTAGGGCCCCAGAACGTACCCTGTGGTGGTCACCAGGGCTGGACAATGGGGTATTTGTTGATCTGATGTTCTGTATTGGGCTGGGGATGGGGAGGGACAAGAGGCTCTCTTTATGCCTCTCCTTATAGAATTAAGGAATCGGAAAGTGCACTATCCCCTGTCTGGCCAGGCTTTTGGTAAGAGGCATATTATCAGCCACTTACCCAAAGTTCCCCAGCCCTAATAAACTGCCCGAATGCCCAGGGGGGTTGATGAGCACACAAGGAGGGGAGCTTATTGTGTGGCTCACGTCTGGTTTACAAGACCAGAGAAGGAAGGACCGTTAGCCTTTCTCTAGTTTTTGCCTGTCCCCACTCCCGCCTGCCTCAGCACTGGCCTGCCGGCCCTCGGGGGCTGGGGGAGGCAGGGCTGGGGAGGGGATGCAGTGCAGCTCCGAAGCTGAGCTGGGAGCCCCGGCAGCAGGCCTGGCAGCCCCAGTGAAGGAAGCCCTGAAGCTCTCCTGGGGTGGGGAGGAGGTGCTCGGGAGGTCCAATCTGGGCCAGGGTCTGGCCATCGGACCTCAGCCTTCTGGGACAAGCACCGCACTGAGTAACCTGTTATCTGCTTCTAGAATCCCAGTTCACACTGCCTCTTCCCTTGCAGAACGGACCCCTCCTCTGCCCAGCCTCTGCCCAGCCACTGCACCTGCCTCAGCTAAACCTAACATTGCTCATGTTGAACAGCAAGGAGATACTCTTGTGGAGGTCTCCCCTTCTAGACCTTATCCCTCGTTTTGGGCGCAGCGTCCAGCACCTCATGTTGCAGGTGCTCAGGAAATGGCTGTTGAATACACCACTGCTCCTCCGAAGAGGCAGGGGGCCCCCTCCTTCGGTAGGGGGCCTGCCAATATCTAGACTTCTAAACCTGATATCCTGGAGCTTCTGGGTGCCAGCACGGGTACGAGTGGGCCTGGAGTCCCCCCTAGTGGACTTCTCAGGCAGGTGCACTCCGGTGGGGACGCTCTGTGGCTGGGAAGATGCCAGGAGCCAAGAGCTGAGCGCATTTGCTCTTGGGGAAGCTGGCTTGGTCAGTGGCTGTTTCCCAACACCCCCCTCCCCACGGCCTGACACCCCACCAGCTCAGGCTGCAATCAGGGACGACACCTCCGGCTCTGCACATGATCCTGGCAGGTAGCCTCAATCAAGGCTGCTTCCCTCCCTCCTTGGCTCCATGTGTCCTCGGGAGAAGGGGGATCCCAGAGCCCTCCTCAGGCACCCTTAGTAACCCTGCTGCCCCTCTCGATGGGCGAACGCTGCTGCAATTCTCTGAAGTTCATTAGCACGTTTACCTCGCACATGCCTTCCCTCATGTCATCTCTACTATGGACTTAGGCTCTCTTTCCTATCCCCACCACGCGCCCCAGGAGGACAGATGATAGATGTTAGGTAGCTGGGCAAGTCAAGGCAAAGTGGCGATCAGGTCTGACTGCAATCGTCTAAGAAGATCTGAGTTTTCCGGATACATCGTCAGCACCTACCTCTCAGCATAGGAGATGGGTTCTCTTGTATCCTACTGGGGGGCTGGAGGACCTGCAGCCTTATTTTCTCTCCATCCCAGAAGGCCGTCCGGCCAGAAGGCCAGGTCAGGGTGTTTCTCTAGGCATTGGAATTAGCTGGGACCTTCCACCCCCAAGGCGCTGTGATGCACCTACCTTCGTTCGGGGGTGCCGGTGACTCCTCTGTGACTGCTTCCCCAGAGCCCACCTGCGTCCTGGCACTGAGGGTAAAGCGGTAGCGCGACACGGGGTCTGCTCTTTGCACCGTGAACTTGGTCTGATTGGGAGAGAAGTTTTCCACTATCTGCTTTCCTAATTTGGTTCCATTAACTGGGGAGAGATAGGTAAGTGAAATTGAACTTCAGCAACACTGACCATGGTGGGTTATATAATCTGCAGCTGGAAGGAGAAAGCCTTCCAGTGGAGCCTGCCCCAGGACCTTAGTGACCCGGGGGATTGGAGACTGGGGTTCAAGGGCAAAGACCTGGGCAAGAACTTTCCAGCTCTTCAATGACACACCAGTGTTAAGGTTTTTTCACTGATCTCATTATCTCCAGCTCACTGCAAAGTTATGTGGCTGATTCTGAAAGATTTAGTTTATAATCCCCAGGCCTTTCCAACAAGGACAAAAGTTTTGAGGTCCTTTCTTCCTTTCAAACAGAACTAGGGCAAAACCACTAGAGCTTTTGATCATTAATGCCTCCTTCATAAAAGGCCTGTTCAGTATACCTCAAAGGGGGACAGTCAGGTCCAGAGATCATTCAGAACAGCATATAAGGACACAGTTGGCTATTAGAATCGTCAAAAACACAACACCTGGCCCTTTGAGCTTCCCAACGAGGTACAACATCGCCTACTTTAGAGGCTTTTCAAATGTAATGACATTCATGTCGCAGGGTGACACTAAGCTCTTTCGGTGAGGTCTTCCCTACCCAGGCTCCTGACCATGTCATTCTAGATACAGCCGCCTTACCATAAATGACACCTTATTTAGCGTCCCTGAGTGTTGTGTGGATTCCCTTGCATGTAGTCTACCCCATTGGATGAGGTGCAGAACTGTCTTTCCTAGACTCACTTGTACGTGTTGGAGACTCTAAGATCCTCGAGGGGCCGGGGTTGAATCCCTCATTAGATCAGAAGTTCCCTGTCTCATGAACCAACTAGAAGCTCCCTGCAGAAGGAGCTATATCAGGTGAGCAGGGGGGCTGGGTCTCACCTGCCTCCCCTAATCCTCTGGGGAACTTTCTCTGTGGCACCTCCATCATTCTGCACCCATAGGCTTTCTACCTCGATTCCTTAGTGAAATGGTGAGAATGGGGTTTCTGAATCCCGGATTAAGAGAAAGAAGGGAAGAACGTACAGGCCACGTATTTGAGAGTATATCCAATCAGGATCCCATTGGGGTGTTCTGGATGATCCCATTCCAGGTTGATTGTCTCCAGGTTGGGCTGCCGGACTCGGAAACGCCTGGGGGCACTGGGTACTTGGGGAAGGAGGAGAGGGCAGGGGAAAAGAAGGGGAGGGCAGAGGCAGGATGAGGAAACACAAAAAAACAAAGCACAAGTATGAAGGCACTGACCTCGGGGCAAGCCCCATGCTGGACAGCTGCTAAGCCAGAACCCAGGAGAACCACAGGAGGGCCGGAGCCCTTTGCCCCATCCAGGATGCTGTTTCCCCCACCCTGTTTAGGACAAGCATGGCTCAGACTCCGTTTAAATGGGGAAGAAGTCAGTCAGGTTTTCCTTTAGCAACTACCGTGGATTCAGCACACGGTAGGCTCTGCCCCTGCAAAGATGCCTTCGAGCCAGCAGGGAACCAAACAGAGCTGTGGGCACAGAGGATGTGGTTCCCAGTCCTCAGGCGAGGAGTCTCAGCCTGGGCCCAGCAGCAGGCCCAGGCTTCCGAGCTGAGAATGCGGGGTTCAGGGGTGAGGAGAAAGAAGCCCAAGATGGGGCTCATGGACAGGGCACCAGGAGCGGGGGTGATGGGGAGAGGCTGGAGGTGAAAAGCAAAATGAGGGGGCGGGACAGATAGGAATAAAGAAAACAAGAGGGAAGAACAAAGAAGGAGGAAGAGAAGAAAAAGGGGGGGCGGAAAAGAGGTTAAGAAGGGAGGGAGGAAAAACAGAAGAGGGCAAAGCAAACGCAAACGCAGAGCTGATAAAGGAGGATGAGCTGATAAAGGAGGATGTGAACTTCACAAGTGTCTGCCTCCCAGGCCCAGGGGGACCTGGAACAAGCAGCAGGCAGAGCGCCCCCTGCAGGGCCACCGCGCACACGGGCCAGCTGTCCCGACAGAAGCTTCTGGATCACAGTGCAGAGAGAATTCTGAATGAAGGTCCTGGGTGCTGGGGAACAAGCCAGGTGCTTCTGGTGGTCAGGGTGACCGTGCTTCGGCCTCCAGAGGTGGGGGTGGCCCGGGCTCCCGCAGTGCCCTTGGCAGGGGGTGGGGGGAGAGGATGTCAGTCTGCTAGTCCATCTGGAATTTTGTCAGCAGGTGGCCCAGGTCTTCTCTTGAGACACAACGTCCAGTCAGGGCAGGCCACCCCGGTGATGGAGCACTCTGGGAATGGCAGGAGCTGCTCGGCTCGCAGGACTTCAGCGCCTTGGGGTCACGCAGAGGTCACCTTGTGCTGTCGGGCCCAGGCCCGCTGGGGCTGCTCTGGACCCACCTGGCTGTGCTGCCCTTGTCCTGCCCCACCCCGAAGAGCTGCAGGTCAGACCTACCTCCTTCCGGGGTGGTGAACTCCTTGGTTTCACCGCGAGGCCCATCGCCTCTCCCATTGACCACAACCATCTCCAGCTTGTAGTTACTGTAGGGGAAGAGGCGGGACACCACGCCCCGGGGGCGGTCACCAGGGAAGCTGGCTTGCTGCCTCTTCTGAGACACCCACAGGTTCTTCAGCAAGCTGCTCTCCCTCCAGTAGTAAGCCTTCGGGACAGAGGCGGGCCGGTGAGGGGACGGGCAGGCGGGGCTGGGTTAGTTGTTAGTGCCGGTGGTGGTGACTGGTCTTCGCTTTGCTTGCCACAGCCTCCAAGTCCCGAATGCCCTCAGCAGCCCCGCCTAGGGCTGGGGGAGCAGCCCGAGAGGCCCCGTTCATTAGCCCCTAGCGAGGACCAACTGACGTCAAACAGGAAACAGGGGCTTGGGGTTTGATCATTTTCTGAGCCACATGAGCTCTCTGGGAAATAGGCAAGTTGGCCAAAGTTACTGATGGAGTGGACACTTATTTCCAAGGTGGGAACAAGGGTCCAGGCATGGAAAGCTCTCTTCTGGGCTCAAAGGCCACATCGCCTTGAGTTGGATTAGTATGGTTTAGATCGGCAGTAGGCAGGAGTTGAAAAGGAACAGGTTACCCTCAGAAGTCTGAATAGGGGAGTTGATTTAATCCTTTGAAGTCAAATGATTTCTTTTAAAATTGTTTGAAGACCTTTAGAATGGGCCAGACACATGTCCAGGTCAGTGGACACCAGGCTGCCTGGTGGCAAGAGCTTGGATGGGATGGCCTTCAGAAGGTGGTGGTGTTAGGGGTAGAGTTGAGAGAGTTTGCGACACAAGGAATGGTTAGCAGTATGTAAGAAGGCCCAGGTCAGGCTGCCACACCAGCATCACCTGGGCCTCCAAAGGCAAAGGAAGACGGAAGTCAATACTTAAGAAGGGGACCCCTTAAGAAGCAGACCCAGTGGGAGCTTTAGCCAGAAAAATCTCCGGGCAAGTAGGTTAAGGGTGCAAGTGCTGGGGAAGAGCTCATTCAAGTGTATACATCTTCTTGCCTTCCCTCTCCTACCTACCGAATTCATGCCCCCAAAGAGACCGATCCCTTCCATTCTGCCCACAATTGTCCATCAGCCAACTCTCAATGACCTCTAAGTCACAGAACCTGCAGTATCCCATGCTTACAGCAGCCGTCACCTCCCAGACAAGTTTTAAATGAAGCTACGTGTAAGGGAGAGCCTAGCGTGGCCTGGTTTTCTCTCCCCCTTGCCCGCCTCAGCTCCCCCTTGCCGAGAGGAGAGATACGTGAGCAGAAACTGCCCACAGGCAGGGAGACCAGGAGAAGCCAAGGGCCTTGATAATCCATACGCCAGGTAATCCGGAGTTGGCTGTGACAACAGGGAAGATGTTTACACCTTTTGGTGGCTCTGCCTGTTAGTGAAGGTTTCATGAAACCAGACTGGGTGAGGCAAGCAGTCCAGTGGGGGCCATTAAGAGAGGGGAGGGGTGTAGCTCAGTGGTTCCTCAACACTGCTCCTAAGATCCCTGTGTGTCTACTCACACATGAATTATGAGCATAACGTGCCATATGGAGCATCAACCCACCGCCCTCCGTGTGATTCTACTGCTGAGTAGAATCTCTCAGCATATCTGTTGCAGAACACACCTGCATATATACAAATAATTTTTTTTCTGGGTGTATTTTTGGACAGCTAGTACTAGACATCATCTTCTTGAATCTACTCTGGATCCAACAACTATTCCTAGGACCCCTTCCAAGTAGCCTATGGCCCGCATCTGCTACCCCCTTGCCCTGGTTAGCAAGCTGGGTGGTTAGGCGAGGCTGAGAGCTGGTTTCCTCACTCGGTACTCTCTGAGTTGGCCCTGCACCGTGTCGGGGTAGACGCGGTTCCACTGAAGGCTGATGGCTGTGCTGTTCAGGACTCGGATTTTAACGTCAGTGGGTGCAGCCCTGGGATCTGCAATGTGTTGGGACAGAGAGCTAGTTAAGCAAGCAGGGCTGGCCCCTGGACTCTAGGGTCTCTTCAGACTTGTTCTCTGCTGGCTGGTGCCTCTACCCCACTCTGGACACGGGGTACTCCATGAGGGCAGGGGCTAGGACTGTTCCAGGAGATTGCCCTTGGGGGGATGGGGGAAGGCCAGGACAAAAAGGAGGCCATCTGGGTGGAAGGGATCTGCCTACATGTTTAGAGGGCAATTATTTGCTATCCTCCCAGCTGGGTGGAAGGGATCTGCCTACATGTTTAGAGGGCAGTTATTTGCTATCCTCCCAGCTGGGTGGAAGGGATCTGCCTACATGTTTAGAGGGCAATTATTTGCTATCCTCCCAGCTGGGTAGCCTCTGTTTGCCCCTCCATTCCATGTGCTACCCTTCTCCACCTGCTCTGTGTCCCAGCAGGCTGCCCTCTCTGGACTGTGTGGGCTGGCCCCCTGTTCACAGGTCAACAGATGGGTTTGCTCAATAGGTAAGGTCAACAGGAGGAGAAGGAGGGTGGGTACCTAGTCCCTGGCCGCCTCTCTGTGGGGCTGCAGGTCGACAGCATTGTACTTTGCTACCCAAGGTTCTACCCCTTGGTTGTGGGGACTCCCCTGTCTGATGCCCCTTCAAGGCTCAGAATGTTATGCTGGGGTCCTGCTGTTGTTAGCCCTCTGGGTGATTTCTGATACCTTGCTGTTTTCCCTTGAACCCTGTCCTCACATTAGAGATAGTCCCCTTTGAGTGACACTCGTTTCCCACCAGGACCCTGCCGGAAACATCAGCCACAGGCTGAAGATGCTCTAACCTTGTTCAGGAGGGGATTCTGATCCTTGACTCCCTGAAGAGGGAGACCCACTCCCTCCCCCAGAATGAATTCTCGCCTCCATTTTCTCCACTCTGCTGCAGAAGAATTCTTCCCCACCCCTCGCATCCAGCAGAGCACAGGCCCAGGGGGGGACGGCAGGTGCCACGGAAACTGTGGGCGGGTCCACGGAGTCCACGACTAGACACTGCTCATTCCATACTCACCAGCCGGTAGTTCCTGCCAGTCTCCTGTCTGGAAGTGTTTGCCATCACAAGACAAGGAGCAGGATGGACAGAGAGTCTGCTGATACTATCCACTTATTCCCGAGTAGGTCCAATCCATAATCACCTCCAGGAAAGTGGTGCATGGGGCCCACCCCTCACTTCTTCCTGTCTGTCATGCACAACACGGGCCCTACTCTTGACCCCAGCATTGGCCTTTGCAACTCCCTAAGACTCTCCTCCTCCCTGCCTTCTGATCACCCCATCCGCCTAAATGATCTTTTCTTGGGTCACCCTGACAGGGAGGAGCTCCACTGACCCTCCTGCTTTGCTCAGTAGCCTACTGATTGATGTGCTGGGAAGAGGGAGGCTGCCACCATCTTAAAAGCCAGGCAGATACTTCCACATACGTGCCCAGAATCTTGTTGATTTACCAAGGCTAGCCTCCAAAGAACTTCTCTTTGCATGCTCAGTTCCAAGTGTTAAGAGCAACACTGGGATGCCAGCAGGTAGCTGGTCTGGATCATTCCAGTCTGGGGCTCTTCTCTATTTCTCCAGGTCTCCCCTGGGGGGCCAAGGAGGAGTCTGGCCTGTGGCCCTGCTTCCTGGGGAGGAGTCTAATTATGGCTCTTTGGGAGGGAGAGTCCTGAAGTCTTGGCACTAGCAAGTCTTGGCATTAAGGTAGATTAGAAGGCCTGGCCTCTGTTTTCAAGCCTGACATTTGCTATTGGGTAATATTGGCAAGGGTGTTCCTTTGCAGGGTCTCACTTTTCACACCCGTAAAATGGGAATATTGGACCAGGCGATGATTGTTCAGTAATTCTAACTAGTGTTCGGGTGATGACAGTTTGGCTCCTGACATTATCAGGGGCCTGTTTGCCCGAGGTCACCATAGGGGATTTCTCTTTCCTGGGGACCGGCTGTCCTCCCGGGATGTTCTTGGCAGTCCCATGACCCACCCTGAGGTTCCTGGTCTGTGAGGCTGGCTTTGTGCCGCCTGGCTGTGAGGATCCTTGCTCGGGGATGGGGGAGGGTACTCACAATCTTCCCCGGAGTAACCGATGACAGTGTCTGGCTCAGGGCCCTTCCCAAAGTCATTTTCGGCCTGGACTCGGATCTCATAGGGCACGTAGACGGGGGTCTGCCCCACCACGTAGCGGGAGCCCCATACTGTGACGTTGTTCCACGTCTCTCGAGTTTCTCTCCGTCGCCACTTGACGATGTATCGCAGGTTGGGGCCAAAGGCGGAGGTGGCGTTCATGGGCTGAGCAGGGAGAGATTGAGGGCAGGGGTGGAGCCCAGATCCACCCACAGCCTGCACTCTTCTTCTGTGCCAGGCACCCTGCCCCGATCTGCCCAGCACTGGCCCCCTTGCGGCATTGGGAGAGCATGCCACCCTCACACTGAGTCCCCCGAAGCCCAGAGTCTTATGAATTCAGCAGCCTGTAGATTTTCTGTGACAAAGGCTTCACCTGAGACCTAGTCACTCTGACTCCCAGAGCCACCCACATTTGTAAGTGCACAGGGAGCCAAAGATTTATTTTCAACAGGACTCTCCTGTGACTGATCGGTAAGCAGAACAAAACAAGAAAATCATAGAATATTCTTTAACATTGGAGAGGGATGAGTTTTGGTTTAGCCACAGCATGCTTACTGCTAATGAACTCAAAATTCCAGAACTGGCTTAGGTTCTACCGAATCCATGCGTGACTGTCCTGTCCTGCCCAGCAGCTAAGGGTGGGTGCAACTCTGTTCTTCATTTCCTAAGGGCCTAGTCCAGGAAGCTGTCCTCTACAGAGCTGTAGACTAGGAGCGGGTCCTTGCAAGGTCCTGAAGATGAGCCCCAGTGTCTTGGATCTGGGCTCAGCCCAGCTGCCCAGGCTGCTGTGAGATTGGGCCCTCAGAAAGATGGGGACAGCCATGATCCCACACGTTGTAGCTCACTGCTTCTGTTACTCATGGTGACAGCACAGAAATGTTAATATTTCCATGGCTGAATGTGCATCTCTCAGACTTGGAATTGGTTTAGAAAAAAAGTCATTTTGAGACCACATATCCCAATTCTGGTTTGGAAAACATAGTCAGTGAGCCAAGATGAAGATGGAATTTTTTTCGGTCCTGGCCCGGAGAGAAGCTTTTACATCCTCTCGTTCATTCTTGGACTAAAAGAAAGCCTGCACTCAAAGCAGCTCGAGTGCTGGTCTCCTCTCCACCCCCAACCATCTCCAGTGGGAGGACCCCAGAACACACCAACACTAGGCACCGATGTTTAGGCTAAATCTTTTTTAGACCCCTCCTTCACCTAGAGAAGTCCATTTTCGTTTGCTGGTACTCTCTGATTTTGCCAGACTAGCTGTCTATGTTCCTCGGTCACCTCTGCTCCCATCTCCTGTCTGAAATCTTGCTCTTAGACAATGCTCCTGTTTTGTCCCTGGATGTCCAGTGCAGAGAGTGGCCTTGGGGCCTCAGGGGTGTAAAGAGCAAAAGGACTCCCAGGCGCTCAAGGCCAAGAGAGCAGGCCCATCGAAAGGTGGGCTGGGAGGGACCCTTACCGTCCACGTAATCTCCATGTTGTTCTTTCTGGTGCCTTCTCCCTTCACGTCGGCGGGATTGGACTCGGGGGCTGGAACCCAAGGGGATGCAAAGTTCAAGCCCGATGTGTGTTATGGGCACAGTGAGCAACTTCTCTCCCTTCTAGCTGACCAGCCCCTTCTGTGGCTGTCTTTCCTCAGCATTTCTCTACACACTATCCCATAGGCAACCGAACTCATTCTGTGGTTTTCTCATGAGGAGGATGTGCCTTCCTAGCTAAGACCGAACCTCTCCCCCCTCCACCAAGCAGGGCTAATTTCTTTTGAATTTTAATCCCTCACTAGACAGCATTTATCATAAGGCATCCATACTTTGGGTGGTCCCGACAGCCAACTCAATGTGGATTAATTATCCCCTTCATGGATTATCCACTAAATAAGTTTAACACCAGACCGGTTTATCCCCAGCATTCAACATTTTGGGGGAGCAGCTCCACTCTCAATGGGCTGGTATATTTTCGGAAATCTAAACATTACCCAAGCGTGATAGGAAAAGAAATCTGCCATAACAGCAGATTATATATTTCTACTACAAATCTTTGCCATAGCACTTCCCTTTAGAGCAGATGACCAAGAATTATTAAGGCTATTAGTAATAATAACCACAGTTAGCGTTGGCTGGGTGCTTACAATACGCCAAGCACCACGGGAGGTACCCAAACAGCATTTTCACACCCAAGCCTCCCGACGGCTCCGTGATGGAGGCGGTGTTGCTATCCTTCCCTGTCTCACAGCGGAGGAAGCCCAGCCTTGGAGCGGTTAAGTGACCCGCCCACGCTCGCGTGGCCAGGAACTGGGGGAACTCAGTGGGGCCTCGGGGCACCTGGGTTCAGCACGCTGGCCGTCAGCCCTCGGGTACTCACGCGCCCCGCTGGTCCGGTAGCGCTCAGAGGGGAGGCTGGGGTGGCTGCTGCCCACCTCGTTGATGGCAATGACCCGGAACTGGTAGTTGACATATGGGGACAGCCGGAGGACGGCAGAGTTGACACTGCCCGGGAACTTGGAATGGTCATGCCAGACCCCGGGCTGGAACTGGTCCTCTTCAAACTGGACGACGTAGTCTGAGTGGGCAAGGAAGACAGCGCTGTTTGGGAGCTGAGGTAGCGGAGTTCTGCGACGTACTCCCGTGTGGTTGCTGCTAGTCTTTACACTTTCCCTTGGGTGGACAAAGGCACAGGGAGAATTCCTCCCCGGATACGGAGAGGGGAACCAAGGCCTGCATGTGCTCCGTGAATAGCCTGGGGCACGCATCAGGTAAGGTGGAAGCCGGAGCAGAAACCGGGGCAAGGCCTCTGGCTGCTACCACAAACCAGGCTGCCATCCATCCCTCTTTTCTGGACTGGAGTGCAGGGCCCCTGGCTGACCTGTGATGGGGCTGTTGTTATCATCCCCTGGGATCCAGGTCAGCCTCACACTCCTCTCGGCCAGGTCCGTGAGCTCCAGGTCCCGGGGTCGGTCTGGCCGTCCTGGGAGCAGAGGAAGAAGACACCACGCGGGACTCCCCAGTTAGAGCCAGCCTGTCCCTGTGCGGGCCCCAGCCTTGGACACTGCCCTATGACAGGTCCCTGACGGGCTGAGGTCGGCACCCGCAGGAACCAGCCCTGGCCTGCCTAGAAGGGTCAGCACAGGGACCAACCCATTCCCTCAGGGGGCCTAGGAAGAACAAAGAGGAGACTTCTAATTCCACCACCCCAAAAAAGCATGAAAGGATGTAGGTAGGGCACAGAGAGAACCAGGACCAACCCATCCCATTTCTGTGGCTGTTCTTAGGGGGTGAGCATTTGGAAAATGCTACCCTTTTCATGAGACCCATGCTTGCCACCTATAGGGAAGCTGGTGAGGAAGCGTGGGATTTGGTCTCATCTTCTCGGGATGATTACCTTCTACTCTATATGCCAAGGCTCTGAGGGGGCAGGAGCCCAGGGGTGTGCTTGGAGCTGAGCAAGGCAGACCGGTTAGGAGCATGGGAGGGACAGAGGCAGAGGACCAGGCCAAGGAGGACATAGGGACTTAGAGTTTCAGCGATGGACAGCAGGATAGAGGAGCCCCAGCAAGTGTCCAAACAGGGCTGGGGCAGCACCTTCGGGGGCTCCAGTCTCACTGGACTTCCTCAGTGGGTGTAAGGGCCATCCTGGCCTGGGGATAAGGCCACCTCACCTCTGCCTAGTGGGGTACACGGGATGTCTCCCCATCCCGGCTGCTTGAACCAGGTATTTCGGTACTCTGGCTGGTTACTGGGAGGATCTGGAAGGTGGGTCACGTGAGCCCACACTTGTGTATGTGTGCATGCGTGTGAAGGCAGACTGTGAAGGGGTATGCAGCAGCAGACTCGGGGAGCATGCAAACAAGATGGGCCTGCAGGTAATCTGAAGTGAGTGGGCTTTCCCGACTGGACCCTCCATATTTCTGAGGCCAAAGCTGGGGAGAGAGAACAGGCCCCCACAAGGAAGTGGTGAGTGTGGCCAGAAGTAAGGGATGGGATGGATCGGCAGCCGAGGACTTCCGAGCCCAGCCTATGAAAGGCGCAGGAAGCCCGAGTGGGACTGTGGCAGGGCTGCGAGGTGAGGGGTGTGACCCTTGAAAGGAATCGGATTTGGCAGCGAGTGGCCTCCACACGGTACATCCTGTCCTGCAGCACCTTCCTCCTCGGACCCCACCCTCCCAGCCACCTAGAGAGGGCTTTGGCAGGGGTCCTGTGATTAGTATGAATTACCTTTGGGCAGGGCAGCCAAACGGTTAGTTGGAGTGGCCTGATCAGCTGCAAAGGTAAGACGGGTTATCCGGGTTAGCAAGTTATCCAGGGTTACAGGTGTTCTAAAAGGATGGGAGTAGGTGGCCGAGGGTTGAACAGCTGCCCTGAGCAGAGGTGTACTGGGCACAGCTTCACCTTTGCTTCCATGGAGACCCCCCCCCCGTGCTTCCTCCACGGCTGGCGGGGTGGAGGGGGGGACTTGTCTCCTTCCCATCCCAATGCCACTGTGTGCCTGGGACCACCATCCCCAGCGACCATGCACTGCCGCCACCAGAGAGACGGAGTGTACCAACGGTAATGGCAGTAGGATGCCCAGAGAGAGGACAGAGGTGATGAGGGCACAGCAGGGGATGTGCGTCCCTGGATGGGCAAGACTATCTTCCCCTGGCGTTGGGATGGCTCAGTATTTACAGTCTGGCTTAGACACGGGCAGGACATGATGGAATTAGTTTGCTAAGTGCAGAGCGCCCTATAAAATCCCATCAGGAAACAGGAGCAGGGTGGCAGGGGGAGGGAGGCTAGCCGAGGGTGCTGGCGGGACAAACTCAAAATGCAGTCTTGCTTCAACAATGGGTTCTTTTAACTGGTACAGAGGTCAAAACGATCACAAGAAGAACCCCCGTCCACCTTCCCTCTCTCGTTCACCCATCCGTTGAGGATTTGGGCGAGTTAATGGTTCCACTCAGAGGTGAGGTGCCTGGCCCACCTTGCTGGGAAAGGAGCGGCTTCCTAACCCTTAGATAGAAGCGGGGAGATCACCATGGCTGCCCAGCTCACTGGCCGCAGGCGATGGCCCGGGACCTGCCCAGGGCCCACGGCTCCTCTGGCCTTGGGAAGGGGTGGGGTGGGGGGAGTTCAGAGCACGTGTGAGCAGCGGCAGTTACCTAACACAGTAAGGGAGGCCTTGGCCAGGTCCTGGTCCAGCTCAGTGCTGGCAACGCAGGTGTAACTGCCCTGGTCCCGCTCGGCCACACCGAAGATGGTCAGGGAGTCGTCTTCCTTCTTCATCCTGCAAGGGCACCAGGGAAGGGCTGGGAGGAAGGCGAGCGGGCCGACAGTGGGGGGGGCGGGGGGGGTGCTCTGGGCACTGCCTGCTTTCTCCCTGGAGTGGGGATGGCGAGTGAGAGGGCAGCCACAGCCCCTGACAGGGGCCACGAGGCTCCCTCCCAGTGGTTCGAGAGAGGCACGGTCTTCACTGTTACCTGGAGCACTGTGGTGCTTGATGGAGGGGAAAAGGCAAGTGGGTGAAGCAGAAGCGGCTCCGACTCTGTTCGCTGTCCTCAAACTCCCTAGTGTCTATCCTCTGTGCCTTTCTTATGCTGCGCTCCCCTCCCAAATCAGGGCACAGTGCGGTCCACCGCCCGAAAGGCAGGCTGGTGTCCCTCCTCTTCCCCTACTTCCAGCTTCCCCTTTAGCCCAGGCCAGTCTGTGCCACCCAGGCTCAGGCCAGGTGTCCTGGGCTCCTTTGAACTGTCTCTTGTGGAGGGGGGTGGGCACCATAGAGCAGGGTGGGCTGCGAAAGCTGTGGGCACCCACTGAGTGCACGGATGCCTGTGTCTGCCTGCAGGGTGCACCCCTGGAAAAGCCAGATGAGCGTGCAAACAGCTGCTCCCTGTGCCGCCCTCAGGGCCCTGCACCACCAGCCCCTGAGACGTGAGGGGCTACGACAAAGAGCCCTGTGGAGGGAAAGGCTCGGACCAGCCCTCCCCATCACTGACTGCACATTAGAGACACCTGTCGGAACTTTTAGACACTACAGGTGCCTCCCCTCGCCCCACATCACTTAAATCTGGACAAGGGAGGCCGGTGCGGTCTAGTAGAAGCGTCCCAGGTGCCTCTCGGCTGAGATGTCCCACTGACACCCTGGTGGCCGGCAGCTCGGGTCGGCCCTGCCCTCTGCTGGAGAACAGGGGCACTGCAAGCGGGGCTGAGGCCGGAGCGCCAAGGGGACCCGGCAGCCGGAAGAGGGAGGGAGGACGAGTGCTCAGGGAGGAAAGGGGTGAGGGGAGAGGGGGAGAGAAGTGAGGGAAGAGAGAAAGGAGTGGGAAAAAGAGGAGAGGGAGCGAGGAGAGAAGGAGAGAGGCAGGGAGCACGCAGGGTGGGGGAGCTGCTGGTGCTGCCGCCACCTCCGCAGCAGCTCCTGGGGGACACGCGTGATGCAGGCTCCCTGTCCCCGGGTTCCCTCAGTGTGTCACCGAGGACAAGCGGGAAGCAAACGGGCCCAGACTCGCGCCTGGAAGAGAGAAGGAAGGAGCAGAAACCTGTTTCCAATGTAGAGAGGCTCGTCGTCCTTCAGCCAGGAGACTGCGAGCTTCAGGGAGGGGTCGTGCTTCACCCGACACTCCAGCTGCACCGTGGTGCCCCGCTTGACCACCTGGTCCTCAGGCATCCGGTAGATCCTGGTGGGGTCTGTGGAGAAGCCGAGGGAGCTCATCATTGGCATGGCCTCTGCCCACCACCCCACGTGGCCACACGGCGTGATGCACGTTAGACGGACCACGGAAGGTGGCAGAAAGAACACTCAGTTATATGAATGGTGGCGGGGCGGGTGTGGGTGATTCTAAGGAGGAAACAATCCCCAAGTCCTTTCTCTCTGGCTTGGGAATCTATGATGCCCTTCCTGGGCTGGTAGTGGGGTGTGGGTGGGGTCTCAGACTTCCCTTTCCAATCCCACGTGGACCGGGCTCCCAGCACCCAGGCCAGCCGGAAGCCCTGTGAGGACACGGAGGCCCACGGGGAGGGCCCCATTAGCGGTGCGTTTTCAAAGGGAATGGCACGCAGGAATCACTTTGAGGAGATGGCTTCCTCGGCTGTCCCACCCCGCACTCTCCCTACCAAACTCTCCTTTACCTTTGACCTCCAGGCGGACCTGGTTTTCAGCTTTGCCCAGGATGTTGGTGGCGACACAGGTGTAGATGCCTTGGTCCTCTTTGCGGATCATCTTGATTTCCAGACTGCCGTTCTCATAGACGTGGTAGTTACCACCATCCAGGTTACTTCCCTGCCCGTTCTTAAACCTCACAACAGAGCAGCAGAACACACAGCACACTGAGACAGGACCGGCCCCCTCGAGCAGGGGTCTGCCTCCCGCTGCTGGGTGGCCCTGGCAAGTCTCTGGCCCTCTCTGGGCTTCGGTTTTCGTCTCTGCACAATAAGGGGGCTGACCTCGATGATCAGGCAACTTTCTCCCAGTTTCGACCCTATAAGGTTACCTGGTCTTGCTGAATACCTATTTTGGGCCGGAGGGGAATGAGGACTCCCGGGGGTGGGGCTGGTCTCCTGGAACTTACCATCGGAGTGTGGGGATGGGGGACCCAAAGAACGGGCAGTCAAGCCGTGTCCGGTTGTACAGGATCACCCTAATGAGCTGGTTCCGGGGTGACAGCATCCGGGGCGGCACGTCTGCAATTCCCGGAGAACAGACCTTGGCTGGGGGGCCTACCTCCTCCAGTCCCCCCCGACCCAGGTCTTCCACGTGCCCTGGCAGCACGGTAGCTTTCCAAGCGCCCCGTCCCTTCCCCCATCAACCTCCCTCCTTTAAGAAGCCTCCCAGGGTTAGGGGAGGGAAGAGGAAGCTCACCCGTCTGCCTTCAACCTACCCTGCGTGCAATCCAGCTTTTGCAAAAGGTCTCCCCAGATTACCTAGCAGGTTCTGAAGCTGCCCCTCCACAGCCCCAAGGCATCTCTGAGCGGCCCCCGCCCTCTCCCTGATCTAGGAGTGACCCTAGTACTCAGAACCACTTCCTACCCTAGGGCCACCGAGAACACAGGCAGAGTTGGCCTGGATATGCGGAGGGGGTGAGACAGGCCCCTCCCCCTCATCTGGAGACGTGACCCTAGCATGGAACTAACCGTCTGCACACCCAGCTCCATGGATCTGACGTTCCCTCCCCTCCCCGGCAAATTCATCTTCAGGCTCCATGCTTTCTCCGTCCCACGCTCTCCTACCCCTCCCAGCCTGGCTGACCTCCCCACGACAGGAGCAAGCCCCAGGGAGGCTCACCCAGCACGCTGACGAAGGCGTTGGCCAGCAGGTAGCCGTGCTCGTTGGAGGTGTTGCACTGGTACACAGCCCTGCTGCTGATCTGGGTGTCCCGGAAGATGATGGTGTCCCCAGCCACCTCGCGGTTTGGGTTGGGTGGTGCCGCTACAGACGGGAAAGACGCCCCTCGTGAGAAATGGGCAGGGCGGGGTGGAGGGCACTTGGGGCTCTGGCCAGGGCTCCCTAAGACAACTGGAGTGCTGTGGAAGCAGCCGCTCCGGGTGGCTCCCAGGAGACCCGGCTTCTGGCTCTACCGCTGCCCAGCTGTGTGGCTCCAGGCCCATCCTCAAACCTACTGGGGTTTGTTTCTCAGTCTGTCCAATGGGACTGTGAGTCCCTGCTGGACCTATGTAACAGCCAGGCAGGTGTGGTTGAGAGCATAAGCTGTGGAAACAGAAAGGGGTTTGCATTCCAACCACATCACCTGCCAGGGTCATTCAGCTCCTCTAAACTCCAGCATCCTTGTGTGCAGAATGGGGATGACATATCACCTTGCAGGGTGCTTATGAAGATAACCTGAGATTTTAATGCATGTCTAAAGTCATCAGCAGAGGCCCGGCACACACTGATTACTATTGTTGTTATTACTTTAATCCACTGTGTCTATACTTAAAGGTTTTGAAAAGGACAAAGGAATATACAACTGGATGAGACCCACCACCTTCCCATCCTCGGAGCAGAGCATTCTTCAAACATTCACAGAGTTAGACCCATAAGCCAATGCCTGTTGAAACTGAATGAGTCCTTACATTTGCCAAAGCTACCTGATTGTCCCAAGAGATGTGTCCTAAACTGAGAGACGATATTTCCTCCCACAGCTCTCCCAGCATGGATGGCTTGGGATGCAGAGAGCAGAGGCTGGGGAGTGGCTGTGGGGTCTCAGTCCTGTTCACACGTCAATCTGGGACTGGGACAAATCAATAAACCTGGGCCTCATTTCCCACATCTGTCAAGTGGGGGAGAATTACTCCCATCCTTCTCCCACTCCGAGGAGCTTTATTAAAAGAATGACGAGCGGTATAAATAAAGTTTTCTGGAAATGTAAAGAATCGCCACTTTTTTCATCTTTCACTGGAAGGTGACTTTCCTCTGTAAGGTTTCTGGACTGAGCCAGGTGACTTGGTTTGGATGGTCTGTGAACACATCCAGGATCGCTCAGACCAATAGCAGCAGTGGGCAGAGGACCACCTTGGGTCTGGTCCCCGAGGCGCCACTCCACAGATAGCAAGTCTGAGCCCGGAACTGGGGAATCAGCAGGAGGTAAATGAAGATGAGGGCAGCATCCTTATCACCCGTCCCCAAGTCCCCACTCAGCAAAAAGGCACGAAGAAGTCCGCGCCAGCAACTTCAATGCCTCCTTCCCCGGCAATTCTCATGGAGCCAACTTTCTTCTCAGCCACTTCCCTAAAGTGACAGGTGATCTTTCCAGGGCCAAGGCTCAGCTGCAAGTCCTAAGCACCATTTATTCAGTGGCGCTGTGGAGTCTGGGCCTTTGTCGGCCTTGTTGCCAAAGTGCTGTTAGGACAGGGAGAACAGCAGAGGGCAGGCAACGTCCGTATCTCTGCTTGTGCCCAGGGCAAGGACACGGACTGGGAGGGAGACCGTGTAGGTGTATGGTATTCTCACAGACACCCACAAGGACATTTTATAAAGTAAATGCAACTGGAGAGACTATGATGGGAAAACCTGACTGAGAGCCCTGGCCAGAGGGGCCCTGGAGTCACCTACTCCAGCCAGCAGGCAGGACTCAATTTCCCCACATCTGGGCACACCCAGTAACTGCATCAGTGCATCTCTGCTCTCATAGGGAAGTTCTTCCTTCTATCCAGCCTGGCTCTCATTTTGCCCTCAGCAGAGAGTGGGGCCTGGGTTACTGAGCTCTGTTCTACCTTCCACGCCCCACCCCCACTCAGAGGCCGGCTCTTCACAGACCTTGAACTGGGCTGCATGGTTGTTTAGGGCAGAAAGCAAGATTCAAGAAAAACCCAAGGGAGTTTTATGCTCCCTAAATATGAGGACATAAGCATAGATTTCCTGTTCTCACACACAAATGAGGCAGGTTTCCTGCCTCTTGAGATGTCCAAAGAGCTGGGCTGTTCCAGAAGCAGTGGCCAAGGGGCTATTCTTTAACCTCATTCTGGTACAACTGGGGCTGGCCCATAGGGATAGGGATCTGGAGCCTCTGACAGGAGACGCAGCAGAGTCAGGTGGGACAATGGCTTGTTACTTACATTGCAGAGGTTCCCCATTTACCATCCACTGGACAGTGGGCTTGGGGTTCCCATTGGCTCGACACACCAGTCTCCCGTCCTCGCCAGGAGCCAGGATAAGGTTCTTGGGTTCGTCCAGCCAGTAGGGAGCAGCTGGAAGACAAGCAGAGTGCAGGCAGCCGAGTTAGATGGCTCGGGGCGGGCGGAGACAGCAGACCGGCTCCCGCTAGGAAGACAAGAGCCCCTGAGTGCCAGCTCCAGGCCCTCACCAGCTGCCCGGGACTCATCCTCGCGGGATGACTCCGTCCAGCCTCCCTTTGGCTGGCCTGGCACCACGGGGGCTGCCCGCTCTATTTTGAGTTCACAGAACAAGAGTTCTAAACTGGGGCTGCTCGTTAGACTCCTCTGAAGAGCTTTTAACAAACATGGGCACTGCGGCCCGTCTTAGGCCTACTAAGTCAGAATCCTCAGGGGAGGCTGGGGCAGTGGATGCTTTTAGAGCCCCACAGGTGTCCACGATGGGCACCCAAAGGCAACAGCTGATGCATTGGTAAAGAGCACCCGGGGCTGGCCCCTCTGTATTCCGTTGCTATTGCTGTGACATCAGACCATTTAGAAAAAGGCCTCATAGTCATTCTTAGGCACTGGGTTTGGTTAGAGCAGAGCTGGCTATCCCTTCCAATTGTGAATATGTGTATATGTGGATTTTTTTTTTTTTCCTGAGAAGTTCCTATGGATCAGATTCTCAAAGATCTTGATACCCCCAAAAAGGTTAAGAACCCCTGGTTTGAGTGTAGTGCCGAAACCAAAGTCATAAGGTCAATGGAGCATGCTCTTCGAAAGTTCTTGCACTCTTGGTATCAGACCTCATTGTCCCCATCATCTGGTCAGCCCCAGGCTGAGAAGGGACAGGTGTACCCCACCACCCACGGCCAGGACTCATAACGGCACGTGCTCTATTGCCTGCAACAGCTCACAGGGGCCATCTGCGCTGCAGAGGGAGGGAAGTGATTTAAAAAAAAAATAATTTGTGCCATGATAACTCCCCATTTTTAAGAAAGAACCATGCACAAATACACAGACAGCACAGGGCTAAGACGACACACCGTGAACGGGAATGCAAAATGGAAGAAAGAAAAGGTGCTGCGTGAAATCCGAATGGCCCATGGGGGTACATTCACCTGCAGAGGGAGCCCCAGGCACCACAGAGAGGTGGGGGATGGTCAGGGTGGATCTCCTTCCCCTCATACCCATGGTGCGTGCGTGCGCGCACACACACACTCACACACACACTCACACACACACTCACATCCAGAGGGTGACACTATCCCTGGCAGGTCATCTTGGCCACTAACGCGTGTGTTATCGGCTCTCCCCTACTCCCCCTGCCCCTCCCCCACCCACAGAGGGAAAGGTGGTCGTGGCGTGTAGGGCTGGCAAAATCATCATAATGAGAAATACACACAACGTACCCTTTACTCTCACCGAGATCGTGTGCCGGATGCTGCCCATCTTGTTGGAGGCCAGGCAGAAATACTCCCCAGAGTCTTCCTCGGAGACGTTGGTGATACGGAGAGCCTTGTTAAAGTTCTCAAACTTGGCCTTGTCAGATGGGAGGTCCCCACCCTTCTTGTACCATGCGATGTCTGGTGTTGGGCTGGGACAGAGACCGAGCAGGAAACAGGGATTAGCACCAACTGCGGCCCTGCTCTTCTTCTACAGAGCCCTGGACACCCGGGCGTCCTTGAAGTGTAGGTGCAACCAGAAGGACCCACGTCCTCTGAGAGAGGCCCTCTCCTGTACACAGGGGATGCTTGGCCATAGAGCCCCGAGGGGCTGTTGTAAAGTCACACGGGGTGTGAACACATGTGCGGGATGCCTACCTGTCTCCCTTCCTGGTCTGTTACCCATAAAAGAGACAGCCAGAGTGGGATGGGAATGATGATGCTTTGCAAAGGCCTTGCTAGGGGCTGTCTGTGCCTCTTTTTGCCTCCCCACACTGTGGCAAGAAGAGAGCCTGCGCAAATTCCCAGCCCCATCCTCCCGGGGAGGGACCAGAGTGGGGGTGCAAGCTGTACGTACACCCCGGAGGCGATGCACTCCAGCAAGAGATCCATGCCACGCAGCACCATCTGACTGCTCGCCGTGCCCTGGGGATACATGAAGCTGGGTGTTCTTTCTGCAACTCCTCGCGCTGAAATAGGATAGAAGACGCTCTCATGAGCCTCCTGCCCAGAGCTGACCCAGCTAGGCCCAAGCAGTCAGGCCAGGAAGAAGTGTCATCACGCCCCCTATTTACCCCCTTACCCTCAGAGGCACCAAGTCCCAGACCCTCCCAGCTGAAACCGCCCCCCCCCACCAGGGCCAGGGCATCATTAAGAGAGGTGTGTTAGGAAGCGCGGGGCTCCCCGGCCCCATTGGCACATGTGTGTGAGCAGCTCTAAGATCTGAAAGGATCTGCCAAGAGGAGCCCAGCTTCCTCCCCAGTTCAGTAAACCCCACCTTCCTGGGAAAGACGGAGGGGGTTGTCTGAGCAGTGAGCGGTTTACTCCCTGAGCATCTTGTGTTGGGACCCCAGAGACCAATGTGGTGGCCCCCCGGGAGGCCGTCTCAGCAGCAGTGGATGAATGAGAAGGCATGTACTGGGGCCACAGGACAGACAACCTGCTCTTTGGGACCCTGGAGACAAGGAGCTGGGATGAAGCCACAGAGACCCAGATGAACAGTCAGAAATGCAGGCAACATTATTAATGGTTTAGCAAAGACATGGAGAGAATGAATGAGCAGAAATGACAGGAAATCACTCTGGGGCCAAGAGCATTCTGCTTCTTCACTAATGACTCGGGAAGGGGGCTGGGAGGAGGGTGTTAATTGGATGTGAGAGACTGGGGGAGGGGGAGTGGAAAGTGGCAGCCGGGATGGGGGAGGTGATCTACAATTCAACTAGGCTGGAGCAGCCATGTCCACAAACAGTGCCATGCACACAGGGTTTGAAGGCCAGGTGGCTCACAGAGGTCGACACGGCCAGGGTGGCTGTTTGGCTGTGGACGGGGTCATGCAAGTCTGGGCACACCCCCAGCACGGCGGACCCCACCTTACCTGCACCTCACCTCTCCTGGGAAGCTCTTTGCACAGTTCTATGGACATGGGTAAGACGGAAGGGAGAAGAGCAGGGGTTTTCCAACCAGGAACCCCAAAGCAAAGGGAAGCTGGAGGAGACACTCCTGCCCAAAGGTGTAGAGTTATAAACAAGAAGAGTGAAAGCTAGAAGCTGAGTCTACCCAGGGGTGCAGTGGGTCTTAGGCTCAGTTGGAGAAGCGAGAGGAGGAAGGCAGGCAGAGCTGCCAGGAGCTGGGAGCCGTCAGATGCCTGGAGTGGGGCAAAGGCATCTTCCTGGCTGGGGGCCATTAACGGGTCCTGGCAGTGAAGACAGGGTGGCAGGGGAACTCTTGTCTCTGTGACACTGGTGTCTCCTAAAAGAGCTTGTTGGACAGGCTGGTGCCTGGCTGGATCAGCAGGGCTCCTGTCTCAGAGGCACTCGTCTTCTCTCCATAAGCCATCGGGGAGTGCGTTTCATAGAGCTGGGGTCTACTTTATGCTTTTGTCAGGGGAAGAAATGATGAGACGTACGCGGAGTTAGTGAGGCGGCCGCACAACGCGTGGCACATACAGCAAGCGTTCCCTAAGTGTTGTGGGATGAATGAATTCAAGGGGAGAAGGGAACAAAAAAGAAGGCGACAGTGTACCCCATGTGTTCTTTCTCTTTCTGTAGATGTCCTCATGTGTCCCACCAGCACACACATATACAACAGTGGCTACTGACCGGGTTAATCCATTATGTGGTTAATCGGTTACCATCTATGACCCTTGTAGCAGCCAGCTCTCAGTACCAAGGAAGCCTGATACCAAAGCAGCAGCTTCCTCCCACCCGTTATCATGGAATCACCGGAACAGTCCAGATAACACAAGGTCAAGGGAACTATGAGGAGAAGGATATTTCAGGGCAGGAGGCCCTGGTGTTAGGCTGGTGACTCTGAATGAGTGCTGGGAATGCTGGGACTACGTGGAAGAGGTCCCAGCTCAGTTGGCATACTCCTTCCACAAAGTGACGAAATCTGCAGAAACCAACCTGCGACCCCGTGGACATTTAATTCACACCATAGCAGGGAGCACCTCGAGCACACTTGACTAGCAAAGCACCAAGTATGGGAAGGAGGAGAAAAGAGCTGAGTCTCGCTGTGGGGGCCTTGACATGCTGTCGCTGGGACTAGAAAAAGGTTACAGCCATACTTCACTTGTAGGATGTGGGCTAGCAACCATAGAATTATCCCAAAGGAAGAGAAGCTACTGGGAAACAAGCCTAAGTTCAAAAACATAGGGAAGAACATCCTAAAAGTCAGAGGTAATAATCAGGGCCACCATTTGGTGGGCATTCAGGAAGGGCCAAGCCTCTGCTAATAGCCCTCTCTAGATATCATAGTCATGCTTAATCCTCACAACAAACCTGGGGGGTACCACCTCCATTTTCAGCAGAGGGAACTGAGGCTCAAGGAAATGCATGGACTTGGCAAGGTCACAAGCCAGTTATGTTTTGGATTCTGGACCATTTGGCACCAAAGTGTGTACTCTGATAGTTATACTATCTCGTCTCTTTAAAGATGGCTACCCCATCTGTCCCTCCTTCTGACAGTCAGCTTTGGGAGCATCAAACCAAAGAAAACCCAAATCCAAGGGTAAAAGAGGTGAAGGAAAAAGACATAGTATCTTGTTGAGCTGCTCTGGTGAACCTCTTCCCCTAGGCTAAATCTCATCCCTCCCTGGTTTCTAAGGCCCAAGCTGGAGAGAGAAGCTGGGCTGGGAATTAAGAGGTTCCAAAGGCATTTCAACTGGATTCTTAAGGCCATGGAAAGCTTGAAGAGGAGTCAGGGTGACATGTGGTTTCATTAAGGGATGAGAAGCTGAATCCAAAGGGGAGGTTATGAAGAACTGTGGTCAGCTGCAGCAGGAGGGATTTACATGAAAATTGATGAAGAACAATCCAGCTGGTGGCTTTGGGGGCCACTGTCCCCAAGGGAAGGTGGCTAATTTCTTTCCCTGGAGTAGGAGACCCAGGAAGAATCTCCAAGACAAAGGTGATTACTCTCTAGGACTCTGCATGGTAGAGGATGATAGTCTCCTAGGGTCATACGATCTCACCCACCCTCTTAGAGATGGGGATTCAGCCTGTCCAGCCTCATGATGCTGCTCTTATTCTCCCTGATCTTCAGGGCTGGGGTTGGACCTAATATCAGATCAAACTCAGAACCCAGACACCAAAGCTCACGTCAGCGGACTCAGGAAGAGCTTCCCACGTGGGCCCCTCTGACCTCTAGCCCAAGGACTGTCTGTCCTTTCCTGCTCTCCCTGGCTCATGGGTGGGATCATGGGTTTCCAGGGGAATCTGGGCAGCAGGGAGACATCAAGATATGACACTGCCTCAGCCACCTTGGCTTTAAAGGGCCAATGAAAAAATGTCTTACTCAACTCCTATGAGAGGAAAGGTCAAGATTGCTGAAAACCTGAGTTACTCCCCTCTGTTAAGCACTGTGGGTTAGCGGAAGAGAGTCCAATGCATCAGATGTATCTGAGAACCTTTTCCAAAAACAGCTTTTAGGGGCAGCTGGATCCCACATTTGCTGCTTTCCATTCTCAGAATTAAGAACTGGGCTTGGATCTGTGGCATCTCATTCACCTCTCTGGCTCCAGGAATGGCTGACGAAACAATCCCAGAAGATAAGAAAAACTCTCTGTCTAGTAACATTTGATACCCTCCACTGTCAGGAAATCTCTCCCGTAAGTCTAACCCCAACCCCTCATGCAATAGTTGGAGCTTTTTTCTGATCCAGGTCTCAGCAGAGCTGAGGATCTGAATAGCTTTCATTTCTCTAATCTGCCCTAAAGTCCCTCTCTCCATAGTAATTTCTTCCCACAATGGTGCTCGCTGAACCCCTTGGCTTCTCTTCAAGTTCTCTGTGTCCATCTTAACTTCAGTCAACACTAAACCATTCCCTTCAATACCAATACTGTTGTAACACGTACTAATCATTGATGTGTCTGACACCATGCTAGCGACCTGGTTATTCTTCATGACAACCCTACGGGGCAGGTCATATATCCATTTTACAGATGAGGAGATTAAGGTTTTCACACACTAAATGACTTGCCCAAGGTCACTCAGAAGCCTGCATTTAATTCGAGGCTGTCCACCTCAGAGTGCCCACTCTTCTCTTCCTTGTTTCCTTGCCGGGTGAATTCTACGTGGCAAGCTACAATCTCAGACCAGCTGCCCCCTGCCACTCAGCAGGTCCGGGGACATCTGGCATAGGTTCAAAGGATACTAAACCACTGGAGAAATCACTAGAACAAAGTGTAGTTATGGGGTGGCCCTATCGCTACAAGAGACATGCCATATTTCAAAGCCAAGCAGACAGATGCACTGGGCATTTTTCACTGCCTTGTGTCTCAATGTCCAGCCCCGTACTCAGAAAGGACCTTATCTTCCTTCCTTCTCACTTTCTGTTTCTTTCTAGAAGCATTCAACCTAGCTGCCCTTTGTTCAGCATGTGTCTCACTTTGACTTTATATCCCTTCCAGCTGGCTTCATGCTTGGGTCAGCCACATTCATTCTACCCTGGATCGAGGAGAAGGGGTTCTTGTGAGTTCTTGTGAGTTCTTGCGAGCTTTGCTGGATTTTATAGCCCTGGATGGTTCTTAGAATGCCCACGCATTCACTTGTAATCACATCTACCACTGGCCACAAAATTTAAGTGGCTGGAATCACTCAAATTTATCCCATTGAGAAAATAATTCTACATGCTTGTTCCCCTGAATGGTTTATCTAACACAAAGGAGGCGCTTGGACCAGATGGTCTCTAAGGGACCTTCTGGCTCTGATATACTCTAGCTTCAAGAATACTTCCATAATAGATTACCTGAAATCCAATTTAGAGAAAGGCACATTCCACACCAATGCTCTGGGGCTCTTGACACAATGGTGGTTGGCCCCATTATTTTGAAAACAAACAACGTCCCTGAATCCAACAAAGATCCCCTGCCTCCTTGGGCAGTACATCTCTTTGGCAGAATCTCAGTGTGGCTCTAGGGGCTTGATGCCAAGTTAGAGCCTTTGCCTCTCTCTGGGGCTCTCCCTCCCTCTTCCCCTCCCCCACCCCAGACACCGATCATTGTTTATATTAGCACATCACAATGCAGACACTTCCTATCTATTGGAGGCCACAATGCTGGCCCTGGGGACCTGCAGCCTCAGCTTCCGAGGCATAACTGATGATGGGGGCCAGCTGCCTCGCCAAAGCCAGCAAATGACTGTTCCCTCTGGCTGCTCAAGGAAAACAAGACATTCTTGAGCCGTGGTGGGGGGGCAGGGACTCAGGTGTGGAAATAGCCAATTACTCTACTCATCAGCTGAGCAACCAGTTGTGCGATGAGTTAGAAATATGCCTCATGGAAACTGTTCCAAGTGTGTGGACAGCTGCGCACTGGATTTGTACACGCCACCGGAGGAGAGAAGCAGCCCAGGCAACAGAGACCAGGCATGGCCCACCTGCATTTATACTTACCTTCAAAGAGAACTCAGAGCTGGACTCTTACTCATTTTTCCCAGAGCGATTTTAAAGAGACATGGGGCTGGTGAAATGGTACCCCCAGTAACTAAGGTTAGATTACAAGGTAGGCAGGTCACATCCAGACATGTACAGGTTAACTAATTACATCACAAAGCTCTCTGCATCCTTTAAACCGCTAACAGGAACCAGACTCCCTGCTTCTTCCTCACTGTGTGGACTCCCCTCTCCTCAGATATTCTCCATCCATCCACCACAGATTCCTACGTTTCTACAGGACCCTCCAAGAAGCTCTTTTGGAGTCCTACCCTGGTCTGACCAACCTGTCCAGATTTCAGCAACTGGCGGCTTGCCTGTTCCCAGAAACCAGAGCACCACGTGAGCTACCTCAAACTCCCACACTGGCCACACCGTCCTCCCGGAGAGCAGTGTCCGGAAGGGGGCCCCTTGGCACCCTGGTCTGGCCGACTGTCAGCCCTGCCACCCAGCATGAGTTAATGAGACACGGTATCAGTCAAGTTAGGCAAACTGGGGTTAGGACAGGCAAGGTTACTCCCAAGGTTACCGCGGCGACTCACCACTATACATGTCAGGGTGGTTTCTTAAGGACGAGTCATTATAGGGGTTGTCTGCAATAAACAAAAGAGGGTGAGCAAACAGGAGGCCACGGACAGCTCATGGAGGCATAAACAGGGAGAGAACAACAGAAATGCAAAGCCGCAGAAAACAACCGGGGATTTTGCAAAGGAAAGACACAGCATATTTGGAAAGGAAATGTGTTTGGTGAAGAACAAGCAACATAAAACAGCCCAAAAAAGGGAAGAAAAGGTTAAATCCTGCAAAAGAAGGCAATAATAAAAGAAATTTCTTTTTAATGAAAGAAATTAGGTTTGACCTTTAATGGCTTGATCCTACTGTATTTCAAACAAATGAAATAAGGATTAGTGGCATCCCGTAGCCGTCTTTTGAACAACTTCCCATCAAAATCCTCAGTTCCCAGGACTCTGGATCAGGCCAGCTCCCGGGGCAGCTAAAGAGAAAGGAGTGTGAGTGAGCCCTGAGGAAAAGAGCAAAGCCCTCCCTGGGCAGAAGCTAAGGTGCAAAGGTGGGAGGTCAGTGAGAGAAGACAGTCCAAGAGATATAGTTCATCAGCTGAGAGGGACAGAGGGGCCCTTGGCAAGCGCCCCCGCACCCCCACCTGACCAGTGGGCACCACCCTGGTCTCTGAGATGTCTCTGGTGGAAAGAGCGTATAGATTAAGCTGGAGATTCCGAGCTCCTAGACTGGCTTGGGCTGAAGTCATTCCTTAAGTAGCAGACGGGTGCCTTTGGTTCCAATGTCAGGTAATTAAGACCGCTGGGCATTTAATCCTCAGTGAAAGACGTTTTGGAATAGGGCACTTAAACCTGCCAAGGCTAGGCTTTTCATTCTTCTACCGCCATCCCCGTCCAGCTACTGGGTTCAAGTTTTGATGGTACCCACAGCGGGTGGGGGGCGGTACAGCTGAATGGAAGCCAAGCAGACAGCCTTGAGAAGCCGACCTGGTCCAAGCAAGCGCCTGAGGGAGGCGAGGTGCTGTGCCAGAATATTTGCATATTTGAAGACAGATCAACTCCTGTTAAAACGGATTGCAGAGGCTGTGCGCACTCTTTGCTGGGACCCCTATTGCTTCCCAAATGTGCTTAAAGCCTGGTAGGCAGATTTGCATTATTCAGAACTATCCCTTAAGATGGGGTATGTTGTAAGACCGAGCCTGTTTGGGAAGTCAGCTTGGGTTTGTCTGGTGCTAGGGGTGGGAACCAACCTGCAGTAGAATGGAGAGGCAGGGTGGCAGAAGGGATGAGGGGCTGAGGCCGCACTCAGGAGGGGACATCCCTCTCTGTGGGGAGGACAGGGGCACACAGCTTAAAGGGCCCTGGCTTCATGCTCCTAAGCTCCCATGCCACCAGGTGAAATAGAACTGCTCTCTTTCCAGAGAAGTGACCCAAGTTTGGAACTGATCTTACAGTTTGTGGATTCTGCAGCACATCTGAGCAATTCAGGGAGACTTTCTGACTCCTAAGAGTGCCACTTAGATAGCAGACATTAGGAGGAAGCAGGGTTAGTGCTCCATGGTCTGCCTCAGGAGAGACTCCTTCTCCCTCACCATGGTCACCAAAGGGACCTGTTCTGGCATGGGCAAAGTGGGACAGGCACATCACCTCTCTGTGAGGCTGACTCCACTGTTTGTCTTTGACTGCATCCCAAAACAAATTTTAAAAATGGTTTCAGATCGCCCAGCGTTTTGTATTAGATATCTTTCCCCCCGGCCCTTCCTTAAATGTAGGTAACGCACAATCAGCCATGATGAGATTGGTGTCTTCTCCTAAGGGGCAAACTGTGACGGAAACGCGCGGTGAGGAGAGACTTGGAAGCTGTCCCAGCTTGGCTGTTTTTCCTCCCACCCCCAGACCTGGTTCTGAAGGTACAAGAAAGAGCCTGTGTCCTCTCCAGGCAGGAAAGCAAAGAGAGCACAAGTGTGCTATTTTAAGCAACTGTACCCAATTCTGGGCTGGCTCAGATGCCCAGAACTTGCTCCTGGCCAAAGCTGCCCCTGGGAGAACTCCAGGAAGCAGACAGGGCTCTGTTCCCATCACCTGGGGGGGTTCTTGGCATTTGGTGGAAAGAGTTTTCAGTGGAGTAGGGGACCCAGAAATGAAGCAGAAACAAACAGCCCTTACCTCCTCTGGTAGACAAAAGGATGTTTCTGGAAAGCCCGACTTCTAAATGTTGCTGAACATCTCTAACTGCCTAATTCCACAGAGAAAGGCTCTTTAGCACCTCCACCTTCCTGCCTCTACCCTGTGTGACCTTGAGGGCCTCTGCCCAGGACCGCAGAAGGCCACCTGACTCAGTCCCCAAACAGGAGTCTGACTTTAAGCATCACACTGGGCAGGCAGAGGAAGCCAGGTGATGGCACTGAGGACCATCCAGGGATTGGCTCAGTGAGCATCCTGCTCGATGCTCCCGCCGCCTTCACTGCCCCATGCTGTCACCCTGTCCTGGCTCCGGAGGCCACTCTGAGGTCCTGGGCAGACCACACTGTCCTCTGCAGCTCAGCCAGCTGGCCGGGGATCCCTCCTGACGTGTACTGAGACACTTCAGACAACCCAACTTTCTTCTCCAAGGGTCCCCTCTGGGCCTGGGTCTGGAATAGGAAGGCTAGTGAGGGGGCAGCAAAGTAGACTGAGGCTGGGTCTACTGCCAGGAGCATGCGGGGGCTTATCCCGGGTTTTCCAGCCATCCTGTTGGTCAGCAAACTGTGGGCAGCCCGACTCCAACTCAGAACAGTGCGTGGGGAGCTGCAGGAGCGGGGGTGCTGGAGGAGGGTAGATGGGGTTCCGAGAGAGAGAGAAGATGAGAGGCGGAAAGAGGCAAGGAAGAAGGTGGGAGGGAAATAGAGAGGAAGGGAGTGAGAAAGCAAAGAGAAGACAATGAAAAGGAGAGGAAGAACTCCCACACAGGAGAAGGAGAACAAGAAGGAAGCTGCTTCTTGTGGGTCCACCTCAATGCCGGGTGGAGATGGAGTGTGGGGCTGGGGTTCTCGGCACCACCTGCTTCCATCACTGGCAGGGGCAGCTGAGGAAAGAAGACCAGGCCCCTAGCTGTCCTGAGTGAGGAGCAAGCTCCCTTGGCCTTTCCCCGACGCCCCCCAAGAGGCGCATGGGCTCGGGGAAGCCGGGGTTCAGGCCCTCTTCTCCAACCCGGGGCAGCTGTCAGTATCCACATAAGGCCCTTTGCTTGGCTTCCCCCACAACCATCACTGTCCCCAGTGTGGAAAACAGCATCCACAGCTGAGTCACACAGACCAAGGTCTTTTGGGGGTGGGGGGCTCCTCTATAGAAGGCCTATTACAAATCCATGGTGCAGACGAACACAGCCCCTTGGAAATCAATGTCCTAGGCAGGCTGAGGACGTGCAGCCAGAGCTCCAGGCCGGTGGGGCCCCAGCAAGGAGCATGTCTGGGAACTGACTACTCGCTTCTCTCCTCTGCGAGGCCACCCACGCTATCCTGGGTCAGGCAATGCTGACCCATTTGGTACCAGCCAAACAGAATACGGAAATAAAAATGAAAACAAATAAAACAAGAACATAGATCTCCAGCTTGCAAATGTAGTCATCCCATGTGGTCCGGCATCAAACACAGTTTGTGTTGGGGTCCCTGCTAAAGCGGATATTCTGTCCTGTGGCTTTGTTTCTAGAAGTACAGACTACCAGGCAGGGACTAGATGACCACTCAAAGCAGTGCTGCTGTGTGTCCCGAGCACCCGGAGAGCAGAGGGAGGACACGGAGGCCAGGGCCGTGGAGGCAGGCTCGGGCTGGGCTGGGGATGGCTGCCCTGTGGGCCAGGTGATTCGGACTGCCCCAGAAGCTTGAGAGGCATTGACTCAGAGTAGGACCGAGTTTAGCAAGGCTTCAGAATCAAGCGATGTGGTTTCAGAGCCGCTGAACGAGCTCAGGCCTCATAAGCTGGAAGGATTTCTGGGTCAGCCTCGGGGACAAGGCTGCCCCAGACCCAGGTACCCGGGGCTCCTCGGGCTCCGTGGGCTTCCGCCCCTGGCTCCCAGCCCCGGGCCGGGACCTGCACTTACTGGTGAGGACCTTGAGGGTGAAGGCATTCTTCTGCTGGATGGTGTGCGTAAAGTGGAAGCGTGCGTTGCAGCTGTAGTCTGTCTGCATGTCCTGCAGCATCACGTTAGAGAAATACAGGTCGCCGTTATGGCCCTGAGAGACGCGCTTGTCTTGAGTGATGGGCTCCATGGCTGTAAGGAAGCAGAGGTACAGATGGAGATTAGCGGTCACAGTAACAGGAGTGACGGTCGTGCTTGGTCTGGCGACTGAGCACCAGCAGAGAGCCAGGTGGGGCCAGGAGTAGAACATGATTTCCTCTCATCCTCTCAACTCTGAAGGAGGGCTTATTCCCATTTTACAGATAAGAAAGCAGTGGACTTAACTTGTCCTGGGTTGCAAAAGCAGTGAGAGAACAGGAGGATTTAGATTCGGACCCGCCTGCCCACCACGCCCATGGCTCCGGGACCAGACTTTTCTAGCTCCCGTTCGCATCACACAAGCTCCGACTGGCCCTGAACCGGAGGGAGGGAACACAATCCTTCAGATGCTCCCCAAGTCAGGAGTCAAATTCACTTGTTTTCTTTTTTAAGCCCTCACTCCCACCAGGAAAGGGAAAAGCACTGCCAATTATAATTGTAAGATACATACTAATCAATGATGCACACCATCAATTTTAGGACGCTTTCTACTTTTAGAGATGTTAAAAGATGAAAATGGTGTTTTTTAGAATTAATGACATCATGGGAGTGGCAGTGGGTACGGACTACATTTGAAGCATCAGATGTCAACTCAAATGACCACGTCTGCAGGTTATTCGACTTGTAAAAGCATATTTGTCAGGCTGACTGTTCCTTGCTAACTCCTTCCCATCCCCCACAACGGTTTATTAAATCACCATTCCATAAAGTGCAAAGTTAATGATGCCATCTTTCTAATGAGGGGCTGGGCAGTTCTTCAAATGACTTATTATCAAAGATTTCCTGCAGGCCTACTGTGTGCCAGGCACTGTGCCCGGGATTGGTGAAAGGGAAATGAGTAAGACAGTTCCTGCCCTCAAGGAGCCTTTGGCCTAGAAGAGGCGGTAGATAGAGAAATCGCTGCTATGCAGTGTGGTTAGTGGGAAGGGGATGAGCTGAGAGGAGGAGCACCGAGTCCCTGCCAGGGGGCCCTGAGCTCTACCTTGGAGGCTTCATGACACCAGGCAGAAGAGACAGGGGCCCTAGGAGGTTTCCAAGCAGCAGGAACAGTGGGTGCTAAAAGTTAAGAACACACAGCCGGGGCAGGGGTAGGAGAAAGGCCAGGGAGGCAGAGGGAACTAGATCAGGAAGGGAAAGGAGTGTGGACTTTGTCCGAGGTGATGGAGGAGCCAGTAAACGGCGGGGAGCATATGAATGAAACGATCAGATGTATGTTTTTAGAAAGACCGGGGAGACCAGTTATGGATGATTACTGCCACCTAGGGAAAAGCTGATGGTGGCCTACACTGGGGAGATGCCAGTGATGATGGAAAGAGGAGGGACATGAGATCTGCTCAGGACACAGCATGGACATAAGCTGGTGACAGGTGTGATGCAGGGACGAGAGAGTCTGAAGAGTTAGCAAATCAACCAACATTCCAGCCTATGGCCAGGCAGCCCTTCCCACGCACTTGCACTGAGATGACAAAGAGAGAGACAATGGGTGAGCACAAAGCCGCACTCTCTCTGCAAAACAGCTCACAACCCTGCCTCTTTTGGAAACAGGCTGGTAAAAACTCAGGGATGGACGGATGACTGATGCTAAGCAGCAGGCAGATCTATAGACTGACCGATGGATGGATAGACCAGAGGTGGGGGTGGGGGCGGGGGGGGGCAGGTATGGAGGAGAGGGAGGGGAAGCCAGGAATACACAGACAGCTAGCAATGCTCTAGGCCCCTTTATAACACGCCCCCACTTACTTTAATTGAAAACAGGAAGAAACTGAGGTCCAGAGTGGTTAAATTAATCTCCAAATGCCCAAAATGAAACAGGACAAGCTCTCAGTGATGATACTCTGTCCCCCTGCTACAAACATCCTGTCTCCCTGTCGCTCCTTCATCAAAGGTTTCATTCCTGTGCTCCTCTGTCCTAGAAAGGCAGCACTTAGTAAATCCAGACGGACCAAAGATTGAAAGGAGGCTTGGTGTCAACCCGCCTTCCTCCTCTTTTCTTTTCTCTTGCTCTTCTTCTTCATCATCACAAATATTACTCAGTACTTATTGCGCGTCTGGTTCTGTTATAAGCACTTTGGATGTATTAACTCGTTGATCCTTACAATGATCCTATTAGATAAGTACAATTATTAGCCCTATTTTTTTCCAGAAAAGCAAACTGAGGCCCAGAGATGTTAAACAACTTGCTCAGGATCACACAGCTAAGAGCAGCTGGGCTAGGAAATGAGCCTGAGCCACCTCTCGATGTGTTCTCAGCCATGTGGCCCCCTTACACCTGCTTCTCACAAGTCAACGTCTTCCGACCTTGGGCAAGGCCCTCCTATTTAGAACACCGGCCCCACTCCCTAAGATGAAAGCAGAAATCGAACACCGGGCCCCCAAGACTTACAGCTGCTCATCCAGAAGATGACTGGGGATGGAAGTCCGGGCGGGGGGTTGCACTGGAGCATCAAGGGAGCGCCTTCTTGAACCACGACAGGGTCTAGGTTTTCCTTGGGCCACAGGGGAGACTCTGGGGAGAATCAGACGGAAGATCATGAAGTGAGGGTGATGGAGGGCAAGGAGCAAGGAGCTCGGCTACAGGCAGGCATACAAGGAGGAAAGGCAGAAGGGCAAACAAGAGAACAAGGGAGCGGGCGGAGAAGGCCCGTGAGTCTAGGCCAGGTGCAGCAAGAGAGGAGAGGCCTTCTGTCTAAAGAGATACACCTCTCCAAAGGCTCCTCTCCTTCCTCTCCTCCCGTGCCCAGAGTGTCAGTGCAGTTGTTCAAGACTCTGGCTTGGAAGCCTCCTTTCCAAGGAATCTTTTTGAGCAGGGTGAGGTGTACTCCTGCTCAGGGGCAGGAAAGCAAGAAAGATATGCAGGGCATCAAGGCATCCATTGGCCAAGGACAGGGGTGGCCCTTCTGGAATGATCCTCCAGGCCTCCCTGCCCCATGCACCCAGGAGCAAGGCATGCCAGTCCCACCGTGTGCCACTCACTGGACACCTGCAGACGGATCCTATTGGATAGGGCTGTGCCAAATTTGTTGCGGGCGAAGCACTGGTATTCCCCCTCATATTCCTCGGGCCGCCCCCCGCTGCGGAAGTCGATCACCAGGGTCCCAGATCGCCTCCTCATTGACACTCGGGGGTCCTTGGCGATGTTGAAGAACCTGCTGTTTCGAGTCCAGTGGAAGCTGTGGGCAGTGGGGGGGATGGAGGGGAGAAGCAGGGGCAATAAGGAGGAACACGCTGGGCTCTGGGTTCCAGGCAAGAACCTCAGGGCCCTGGTCCCTGGCCCAGTCCCAAAGCCACACCTCCATACCACCCTGGTTAAGTGGCAGAACTGGCTGGGAAGCTGGATAAAATGCAGAGTCCCAGGTCACAGCCACAGGTGAAATGTGAAACTCTGGGGGCAGGCTCCTGACATTAGAGCTCTTACCCAGCAAAGGCTGGGAGTCATGGCTGTGAGAGGTACCCAAAGAGCCACTGGGGGTTTATGTTCTTTGCAGGAGCAGGCAGGGACTTTGAGTTTTTTAAAAATCCAGCGTTAGCTGCAGCTTCCCCCGCAGGGCATCTCAACCTCCGACTACGAATGCAAACCCAAATTCATATTTCACCCGAGCCAAGCACATTAGGGAGTTAGCTCTGGTCCTCCTGTCTCCTTGTGTGAGAGCTGACTCTAAAGCCAAAGGGCAATGGCTCAGGTTATCTGCTCAGTGGGTGCAGAGTATAAAGCAGTGGCCTCACATTATAGCCCAGGAGGGGCAGCTTTGAAAGAGCCAGCAGCCTTCAAAAGGTCCCAGAGGTGAAGAGACTAGATCTCCCTTTGCTTCCGGGGGGGGGGGGGGGGGAGATACATCTGCAGCGGCCCAGGACATAACCTTAAAAGAAGCCGGAGGACTAGTGGCTGCTCAGTGTCATGGAATCATTGTCCCTGCAAAGGAACCACGGTGGAAAGGACCAAACTTCAGAAGGCCATCTATGTGCTGCCTGACCCTTCCAGGTGACCCTGCTTCTTCCAGCCTGGATGAGAGAGGCCCTGCTTGTTCTCAGGCTCATGCAAACTGGGTGGGGGGTGGGTAGAAGGAGGCTACCACACACCCGAGGTTCCGCCCTGCCTCGTTTCTCCTGACAGATGCCCAGCACGGGGTCCTGTCATGTCTGGTCTGAACGGTCCAGCCTGTGGATGCTGCTTTGAAGGTGGGGGACAAATAGCAGAACAATCTCTAGATCTCCAGTGTCTTTTGTTTGGTAGAAACAAACTGGCCTGGGGTGGGGGGCGGAGGGGGGCCGTCAGAGGTCTGGGTTTAAACCCAGGCTCTGCCCCCTTTCAAGCTGAGTGACCTTCGCAAAAGTACATAATATCTCTGTGCTTCCATTTCACTTCCTCTTCACGAGGACATGGGTCCGTCTATGAAGGGCAGCGAGGTGCTCTCACGAGCCAGTGAGGAGCAACACTGAACTCAGCCTGCACACTGCAGGCCTTCAGCTCTTGTCTGCTGACGCCTCATTCGATGCTGATGTGCTCACAAGCTGAGATGTGCTCAGAATGGAAGACTCAAGTTAGCCAGCAGGAGGAACTTCCTATAAGCTAGGCATGGGGTGGGGGGATGTTGGGGACATAAGGCATTGGAAAGAATGCGCGACACCAACAGTCAGAAAACTTAATCTCTAGTCCTGGCTTCGTGGTGTGACCTTAAGCCACTTAAGATTTCTGGATCCCAGTCTCCTCATCTGCTAAACGTCTTAGTTCTCTGAATTGTACTTTCCACCAGGTAGGTATCCAAGAGATGTCTGCTGGATAATTTTAATTTTCCAGCTGCTTCAACTATGCTCAGAGCCAGGGCCAGGACATGGTTTCAATACCTCTTCAATACCCGCACTCTTTGCAGGGGTGGGGGGGGGCTTGGATTTACCTGCCAGTGCACTCACCTGGGGGCAGGGTTCCCCTTTGCTTCACACTCAATCAAGATGTTATCACGGGGATCCACGATGTGGTCCTTCACTGACTGCTTGGTGATGGTTGGGGGCTGGGATACTGCAACAGCACAAACGGGGGGTGGTCAGGGCTTCGGGGCCCTGGCTTGGGGAATGGCTGAAATGAAGAGCTTCAGGAGCCACGTGTCAAGCAGGCAAGCAGGGGGTGGGCAGTGCCCCATGCCAGGGACCCAGCTCCTTAAACCAGGCCGCAGGAAAGGGGGTTATGTTAAGGACTGAGCGTAAGAAGAATCCCTTTAAGATCTCATGGAATCCCTATGAGAAACTTCTGTTTTACCCATTCTTATATCCCAATGCTTAGTAAATGCTTAGTGCACAAGAGTTCTTGAGATACATTTATTGAATGGATCAAGGAACACAAAGCAGCTAGCTTTCCAGAACCCAGTGGCCAGGATGGTTCTGAGCCCTGGAGAGTCAAAGGATGGCCAAACTGCGGTGAGGCTGGAGCTGAGAGGCTTACGTCCCCAGGGACTTGTCTGCATGCCGAAGAGCCAGCTCCTCTCACTCTTGGCCCCCATCTCTGATGTTCATGGTGCTCCTGTGCCGGCCACCAGAGCATGGGGAGCCGCGGCCCTTCTTACCCACCTGCTCTTCTGCCGTTCCCAGCAACAGGATGCTCGGGGTGAGCCGCTTCCCTTCCCGTGTGGCAAGGGGCCGCACTACAGGGGCTCCGGAGTCAAGAAGCCCCAGCAGGCAGGGTGGAGAGGCGGTTAATCCCCCCCTCCCCGTATCTCCTCACTTGACCTTCTCCCGCCCCTCCTTGCTGCCCTCCTACCACCCAGAGGCACGAGTGCAGAGAGGTGCCCGGGGGACTTACGCTCATTCTGAATGCTTGCTGTTAGTTCCCGTGGGTTAGCATTGCGAGGGGAGAAAAGAAGACATTGGTTATAGGTTATTGCATATGACTACTCGCCCGGGTTGCTGACGCCCCAGCCTGCGGGGAGAACGCTGAGGCTGGCCTGGGCAGGGTGCGGTGCCTGGGCTCTCTGGTCCCGGCGGCAGAGCTCAGTGGGACAGCCACACAGAGGGGGGACAGACCCAGCGAGTGCTTTGTGGAGGAGGTGACACCTCCACAGGGAGCTCAAACCACGCAGCTGAGCAGAAAGACCAGCCTCTGACCAAATGATGTCACCAAGGGAAGTCCAAATATCAAAAGTGACAAGGCTGCTTGAAAGAGACTGGGCTCTGAAGATGCTGCCCATCCTTCTAGATGCTATTGAAGAAAGTGGGCTCCCTGGCCAGAGGTGTGGGGCTGAGAAGCCTGGGTGGCAGCAGATCTGAACCAGGGCTTCAGAGCAAAGCCCCAAGGGCCCCAAGCATGGTCCACAGGCTTTACTCCTCCCACCGCACCTTCCTCTCTGTCACACATGCAAGCACCTTCTTGCCTACCCTTTGGAAAATTCTAGGGACCGATGAATCACTGTGGCTCTGCTCATGGCAGAAGTACATTGCCCTACTGAATCCTTCTTCCAAACAACTGCAGGGATGAAGTGAAGCCCACCACTCCTTTCTGCACTTTTTACGGAAGAGATCAAGAGACAGGTAGCACAAATCTCCCCCATCCCTCACCTGAGACGTGCACGGGCCTATGTACAGGTATGAGCCTATTTGAGGTCAGGCTTCTCAAACTCTGACAAGTATTATGAATCACCTGAGGGGTAGGTCTAGTTAGAATGCAGGTTCTTACTGAGCAGATCCTGTATTTCTTTTTTTTTTTTTTTTAAAGATTTTATTTATTTATTTGACAGAGAGAGACACAGCGAGAGAGGGAATACAAGCAGGGGGAATGGGAGAGGGAGAAGCAGGCTTCCCGCGGAGCAGGGAGCCCGATGCAGGGCTCGATCCCAGGACTCTGGGATCATGACCTGAGCCGAAGGCAGACGCCTAACGACTGAGCCACCCAGGCGCCCCATGATCCTGCATTTCTGACAAGCAGCCAGGTGGTGCTTATGCTGGCGGTCTGGGTACCACGCTTCACACAGCAAGACTTTCGATGGTAATGAACTTTCTGGGAAGGGCGGCCTTGGTTTAAAATTTGCAGAAAAGAGAACAAGTGTTTCTGTAACTTTGTAAGAGGCCTTTTCTTTATGGCTCTAGCATGAAGTCATATGCCAAGCTTCTTCCACGTTGGTGCTGATGTCAGGGACGTGTTGGTGTCGCAGGCTGACTTTTTCAGGGGAAAGCAGAGGCTGTGGGTGAGCCCAGGTGACCCCGAAGCTTCATGACTCAGCCACCACGAGATGGCTGAGGAGATGGAAGAGGAGCTCAGGGGCCCAGAGAGGGGGCAGCGTGGAGAAGGCAGAGTTAAGGCAGGACCAAGAGGTGCCGGAAGGATCCCAATAGAGAAGACAGACATCAGGGAGGAGAGGCTGAGTGTGGCAGGAAGGGGTCCCCTGCTATGCACACTGTCAGTAAGTCAAAGTCTTGATAAGACACACTAAAAGGTCCAGAATAATTCTATCAAGTGGGCCAAGGTTGTGTGGCCTGCTGGGGCACCGAAAAGTAATTTTATCTGCTTTACCATTTACCTGGGTGCGGCCCTGGCAGGAAACAAAAAGAAATGAAAAGTCCTTGGGAAAAGCAGAAATCTGTGGTTTCTGAACACATGCTCCCTGGAGATCCCCACAGTGGCATCTTCACCCATATAAGATTTTCCTGCCAGGGGCCCAAGAAAGGTTAATTCTGGAAAGCCAGTGTAGTTGGGCCTGGAGGGCAGGTGGGGAGAAGGGGCCATTTTCAGGAGAAGCAGGGCTGACACTGACCTACTCCTTTGGACCACCAACCCAGGCCTGCGGTTTCTTCATCTCAAGACAGAGTTGATGCTTCTCAGGTCCCCACGCACAGTGGAGGGCTCTGACCTTGCCCTGGCCGAGGCTCTATTTTGCCCACATGGCCTTCAAGCCTCTCTTATAAAATCAAGGGCTGGCTCAATGGAAAGAGTCCTAGACATTATCCAGGGAATCTCAGATTCTTGGAAGGGAAGTCACTCAGTTAAAGTCACATAGGAAATTTGCTGCAGAACTGGAATGAGAACCAGCTCTCCTGTAGTCTGGTCCAGAGCTCTTTTTACAAATCTATCCTTGGCCAGAGAGGTGGGTTGGCCAGGTGGGGCCCCAGCACGCTCTTCTCCTTGACATTCAGGACAAAGGTGAGTAAGGGGAGAGGCCATGGGGGAGTGGAGACTCTCAGAGCTGGCCGGATGCTGTCCCCAGCCCCACGATGAAATCAGGCCAGGGGCCTCTTGAGAGTCTACTTCCCTAAAGAGGTCCTGACATCTGCAACCACCATTGTGTCACCAAGGAATTTATTACAGAGACACAACCAACCCAGAAGACAAGCCAGCACAGGGAGATGACAGTGAGGACCACCTGCTTGGGGATAAGGGCAACCTACCTTGTCCTGTGACACCCCGCAAGCCCCATGTCATGCCACCTGCCCTTCTCCCCATCTACAAAACTTACTGCTGATATCAAGTGAAAAATGAGTCTGCTCTTGCGGCTTCCGAGGGGGAGGGAAAAATCTTCCAATGAGCTCTGCAGCGGGTAAGGCAGAGGCCTGCCCCGTCTGTAAGGTTTCTGTATGCCTGCATGTCTTCTCTTTCCCTGGCTGATATCCACAGCCCCTGGCACCTGTCCCTGGAGGACGGAGTGTGTGTGAATGTGTGTGTGTGTGTGTGTGTGTGTTGAGGTCATCTTGCAGCACTACTTGGGATGACAGTGAGGACGAAATGTGTCTTCTCTGTACATTGCCCTACAGAAATCCTTCTTCCAAACAACTGCAGGGATGAAGCGGAGCCCACCTAGGAGAAAAATGTTCCTAGGAGAAAAATGCCGAGTCCCTCGATGGGGGGAGGGGGGCGGGGGGGCGAGCTGCCAGCAGACTCACTTTTTGGCAGACCCGCTCTTGTTGATGAGGCGACCCTTTGCTTTCTTCAAAGGTCATGTTGTTCTCCTTGGGGCGGGCGGGAGGGTGGGTGTGTGTGACTCTGTTGGCCGAGGAGTAGGGGCTGGAGGCTGGTATTTCAATGAGGGATTGTGTTGCAGCCTGGGGCTGTTCCAGGAAGGCCGCGGGGCCCAAACTCCCCAGAGCAGAAGCAATGCCCCAGTCCTCAAGGCACAGATACTGCCCCCTGAAGGGGCAGGCGAGCAGAAGGGTGCCCCTGACAGGGCAGTCTCCAGCCTCCAGCCTCAGCCCCCTCAGCCGCTCCCGGGTAACACACACAGAAAGCTTTGAGTGCCTGATTTTCACTTGCCCCACACCTGGGCGATCGCGAATAATGCTGCAGGGAACACGGGATATAGTTATCTCTCTTGCCTTTTGTGACAACATGGGTAGGCCTTGAGGACCTCATGCTAAGTGAAATTAAGTCAGAGAAAGCTCTGGTATGTTCTCACTATATGTAGAATCTAAAAAAGTCAAACTCGGGGGCGCCTGGGTGGCTCAGTCGGTTAAGCGACTGCCTTCGGCTCAGGTCATGATCCTGGAGTCCCGGGATCGAGTCCCGCATCGGGCTCCCCGCTCGGTGGGGAACCTGCTTCTCCCTCTGACCCTCCCCCCTCTCATGAGCTCTCTCTCTCTCTCATTCTGTCTCAAATAAATAAATAAAATCTTTAAACAAATATATTAAAAAAAAATAAAAAAGTCAAACTCGAAGAAACAGAGTGGAATGCTGGTTGTCAGGGGCTGGGGCGTGGGGGGAGGCGGGGAGATGCTGGTGAAGGGGTACAAACGTCCAGCTATAAGATGGACATGTTCTGGGGGCTGAATGCACAGATGGCAACCATAATTAACATACTGTACCATACACTTGAGAGTTGTTTCGAGAGTAGATCTTCCAAGCTATCGCCGCACGCACACAAGGTAATTATGGGAAGGGATGGACGGGTAAACGAACCCATGTGGCAATCATTTCATAATATATACGTGTAGCAAATCACCCAGTTGTCCGCCTTACACTTACATAGGTTGTATATCAATAAATATCTCAGTAACTCTGAGGGGGAAAGGAAAAAGAATGTGTGATCTTTCCCCAGCCCATCCTCCTGGGCCTCAGCCCAGGGTAAGAGGGAAGGATGGGCTCAGGTAACTTGGGGGGAGGGTGCCTGTCATGCTTGGCCCAGCAGGAGGGGAAAAGCTGGCTGAAGAGGACCTGGGTCCCCTCTGAAGGGCTGGCCTTCTCTTGTCTTGCGTTCAGCTGTAGCAGACTCGTTCTGGAGAGGTCGCCATGGCCACTGTGCCTGCAGCCACCTCAGATGCACTTCCTCCGGGAAGCCCGCATGGGTTTCCTGCTGTGACAGAGCCGGGGCACCAGACACAGTGTCATAAAGGGATCCCCTTCCTCATTCAGAGAGGGGCTGTGGTCATGCGCTGGCCCTACCACTTAGGTGCTGGAGAGTGTACCTCCACTTTCTAACCTGTCAGCAAAGGATCCACTGGGAGAATCACAGGAGATGCTCCTAAAGCACTTAGCTCTCGGCCGGGCGCACAGCAGCTGCTACCCTGATGAGTTCCAAGAACTAAAAGAAGGCGGGATTACCGGAGGTCGGGGTGAGGTGTGTCGAGTGCCAACCTGGTGGCAGGTCAAGAGACCCGGGATCTATTCATGAATCCAATTAGCAATAATCGCGCCTCGGATAAACCTCATTGGCTACGATACTGCCACTGCACAGAGCCGTCTATTCATGAATCCAGCACCCGTTTGCTGTGTCGGGTCTCCGTGTCCTTGACGACAATTCCAGAAGCGGGGACTCTCCGGGGCCCTCCCTCCTCATGGAAACTGAGGAGATGGGGAGATGGTGCTGGGGAGGTCAGGGCACCTGCAGCTCTCTGTCCCACACGCGGTACTTTGGAGACACCCACTGCTGGGTCACCTGCCCACGGCTCCAATAGCGCTTTAGAAATCCAGGTTCCTAACATAGAGGTCAAAGCCATCTATTTATAAGTTCATCTTGGAGGAACCCCTCACCCACTGGCCCCAGGGACCAAAGTGGCAGGTGAATGAGTGAGGAGAAGCAGCAGAAGAGAAATGAGCCTTCACCACTTCCTTGATAACCCAATTTCCTCGGCACACCCTCTCCTCTCCAGGGACATGGCCTTATCGTGCTCCTTATTAGATTGTCTGCCTGGGATTGTTAATGAGACACTCTTCTTTGAGTTAGCAGTGCAGATGGTCTCTATGGGAACAGTTCCTTTCACGACACCCCTCCCCCCGAATACACACACACACACATACACATGCGTACACACACACACACAGGGCTATTGGGAGGGCAGCAGGGGCCTTGCGCATCTTGCTTCTGGGTCCAACTTATAGTTTCTGCTAGTCTTCTCTTACCCAGAAGTGCCTACTCCTCTGGGCAGCTATTATTGGTAGGGTTGGGCGGGAGGGGGCTGAAGTATGTGCAACTCTTCTCCAAGCTGGGCTAACTCCAGGCCCCAGGCCCTGGCTTAGGAGAGCTCAGTGGGCACTCCTTGGAGGCTGTATCACTCTCCCAACCCTCCCCAGACATCTGTCACCTGGATAGAGCCCAAGTCAGGGTTGGCATCATGCGGGTCCCATCTATTTCTGGAAGCAGGAACAGGCGACAGAGGTGGTATGCCCACATCAGAGCACTGGAATGCCAAGACATTCTGATGGAAGGGCCAGAATTGTGGCAAAGGTGGTACACATCTAAATGCGGGGCAAAGGAACGGGGCTGCCAGTCCATGGGCCCCTTCTGAACATAACAACAGAATGGCTGCTAGAGATGGGGCTATTAGATCAGCATCCAAAGCCCCTTGCCTGATGATTCTGATGGCCAAATAACACCCCCACCGTGGGACATAGAATGACACAGGTTTTACTTCCCAGCTTTGCCATGGGAGAGCTGAAAACAAACACAAGAAATCAGCTCCTGGTTTTCCCACAGCGGCATTATAATGGAGCTCTATTTTAATGTTTCATTTAGCCCCGGTCTTTTGCAGAATAATTCCCTTCCCCAACCATCCCCAGGCCATCCATCCTGATTCAGTCCAGCCAAGACAGCCCAAGGATCCAGCTCAGATATTAGAAAGGCATGTAACTATCCACTACACTGGGTCCTTGGAAGCTCCACGTCGATGGGCAAGTCAAGACCGCAGAGGGCCGTGGGAGGGGAGTAGAGGGAAGAACTCCTGAGTGACACACAGACTTGTAAACCCTGCCACCTCTGGTCCCGCTCAGCAGGCTCCAGACAGCGCAAGCCTCAGCTCAGCCACAGTCCTCAGAGATCGTGCTACACGATTCGTCTCACGGTCCCAAACACAAGCCTGCCGGCCTCCATCCAGAATCCACCGCTACCCTGCTCTCCAGCCTCTTTGAAAAGCTGATCTTAACTCCCCCCTGACCATCCCTCCCCTTCAACTCCTCTGCCCCAAATCAGGAGAATTAAAGAAGAGGATGGAGCAGGACTCACGATCCATAGGAATCTCGATGGCCCCAGTGAGGTTGAGGAGGCAGAGCAGGATGGCTGTGTGGACCCAGGGCGGCGGCTGCTGCCTGGCCATCCTCAGCACGGGGTCCCGCTCCCTGCTCCCCGGCCTGCAGGGTCTTGCTGCCTCCAGCCGCTCTACCTGGGCCTCCCGGACAGAGCTCAGCTGTGGAAAGAAATACAATGCCAAGTGAGTTTTTCTTGAACTTGCGGTTTGTTCTAGCAACCCTACAGGGCCTGAAGAACTCAAGGGTTTGGTCACAGACTGATGTTCTTAAATAAGGTTTCTTAACCTTGTGCTATTGACATTTGGGACCCACAACTCTTTGTGTGGGCAACGATCTTGGGTATTGCAGGATGCTTAGCAGCATCCCTGGCCTCTACCCACGAGATGCCAGTGGAGCCCATTCCTGCCCCCAATCAAAAATGTCTTTAGACATTGCCAACTGTCCCCTGGAGGACAAAACCACTCCCAGTTGAGAACCACTGTTCTAGAAGGAAGGGCAACTCTGCATGGAAGAGTCATGAAAAAACACTGTCCCACTGGTCCAGCACCTAGAGGATGCCATGCACTGGGCCAGTAAGCAACACACCCATCTCAGAGCTTCTCCGAACCCTATGTATTGTGTGGGGTTAGGTGAAAGCTGGCTGCTTAAAGGACTTTTTTTAAAAAATGGATTTCTGCAGATATTTTGTGCAGCAAAGATACAGTGGTCCTGGATGTTGTCCCTTTAGAGATAACGGGCAATGCTGAGACTATGACCCAGAAGAAGGGGAGTCCAGCAGGTTGGCAGAATGAGAGATATTATGACAGCCCAATGTTCACATTCTCAAGCACAACAAATCATTCCAGGCCCTCTAAGGGGAAAGATTAAAAATGACTGTCCAAAGGGCCTAGAATGAGTCTTTAAGAGATAAACCCTTTTCCCCACCTCCTGAGAGAGAATGGCCTATGGGAGGTGGGTGGAGGATGAGTGAAACAGATTAAGGGATTAAGAGTACACTTATCCTTATGAGCACTGAGTAATGTCTGGAATTGCTGAATCACTATATTGTACACCTGAAACTAATACAACCCTGTATGTTAACTATGCTTGAAAAAAGAAGAGTGGCCTAGGGTAGGCACTGAGGTATAGTGCTTTAAGATTGTCACGGGTCTGAAACGTGGAGTCTTCAAACTGGGTGCAGTGTGCTGTTCTGCCCTGAGGCCGAGTCAAAGAGGGTGGCAGGAGGAGGTTCCCCCAGAATTCTTCTCTTCTCTGTACCCCACCACATCTCCCATCTATCCTGCCTGAGGCTGTTGGCAAAAGGAGCAGGGCTCCAGGGCTGGCTCCTGGGAGACAAGGTTACCCTTCTGAAGACCTGGAGGATGAGGCACCTCCCCTGGGCTGGGATATGGGGCCAGCTAAAGGATTCGGATTCCGACTGCAGCAGTTTCTTTCCTGGAAGCTGGGCCCAACAGCAGCCCCCCAGACTCATGTGTATTTCTGGACTCCATCCACTTGCTTCCCTTCCCACAGCTTCCACCCTGGTTCTGGTCACCACTGTTTCATGACAGTGACCACAACAGCTTCCTGAGGGCTCTCCCCACTTGTACTCTTACCCCTCTGACTCATTCGCCACCATCACCAGAGTTTCCTTCTCTAAAGTGCAGATGAAAGTGTGCCACTCCCCAATCAAACTCACTAGCTCACAGTTGCCAGAGAGCTAAATCCTTCGACGTGGCTCAGGTGTCCTCCCGAGCACAGCCCCCCTCTGCAATCTTGCCTCCCACCACCCTCTCCCTGTGTTCCAGCCAACACTGGTCACCTGCCAGGTCCCCTCATGCGTCCTGCTCTGTGACTTCTGTGCAGATTAGCTTCTGTCTAGAACATGCTTTGAATCTGCCCTCTCATGAGGATCTGCCAAGTATGACTTGTGCGTCCCTCGTCTGTACTCCTGAACACCGTTTACGACCCCCTCCCCATTATATAGCACTTGTCACTTTTGTTTTAAAGATTTATTTATTTTGGAGAGAGAGAGAGCTCATGAGTGGGCTGGAGGTGCAGAGAGAATCTCAAGCAGACTCCCTGCTGAGCGTGGAACCTGACGGGGGCTCGAACTCATGACACTGAGATCATGACCTGAGCTGAAATCAAGAGTTGGATGTTGGGCGCCTGGGTGGCTCAGTTGGTTAAGCGACTGCCTTCGGCTCAGGTCACGATCCTGGAGTCCCGGGATCGAGTCCCGCATCGGGCTCCCTGCTCGGCAGGGAGTCTGCTTCTCCCTCTGACCCTCCTCCCTCTCATGCTCTCTGTCTCTCATTCTCTCTGTCTCAAATAAATAAATAAATAAATCTTAAAAAAAAAAAGTTGGATGCTTAACTGACTGAGTCACCCAGGCACCCCAGCATTTGTCACTTTGTATTCATTGTATTCATTCCAAAAGCCACTCATCTGTATGCCCTATTAAAAAAGGAAGGCACCATAGGGAAGGTGCCTCATCTTGTTTATTCCTAAAATCTAACGTGGTGCTGAAAACACAGCAGGCACTCAAAAGTATCAGATGGATGGATGAAAAATGAGCAAATAAATGGCTGGCCGAATGAAATAAACCACTTGGATCACATGTTTTTTTTAAAACCTCATGCTTCCCCCAGAAAGCCAGCAGGCAGCTCAGGAGAACACATGCTTTGGACCTGGATGGCATACTGTGGAGGCTATCAATTAGTGGAGGAAAAACTCCCTCCCTACCGAGGCACTGCACTCGGGCCAGGGAATCAGTCAGCTGGAAGAGGCTCAGGAGAGTAGAAATCCCCTAAGGAGGAAAATCTCCTGGCTGGACAGTATCACAGGAGGTCCTTGGTTCTTCCTCCCAACCTTCTAAGATGGTCTTTACATGGACTAAAGAAGAGTCTGCTAACTCCTCTCCTTGGATCCGACATCTCCAAAGACCAGACTCAGGTGATTCAGCTGACACCTTAGTGATGAGCAAACTAGCAGGGGAGGAGGCTCAGCATTCCTTCAGAGAGGACAGTGGGGATGGGACGGCTCCAGCCTTGGCGTCATGACTGCCACGTTTTGCTCAGGAGCTGCCAAGCTGTAGGAAGTGATGGGCAAGAGGATATCTTGTTCTGGGAATCTTGATGGAAATAAGAAGCCAGAAGCTATTCATTAACTAGAAACACATAGGCAGGGGGAAAAAAAGCCCAATTACTTGGGGTGCTTTTAACTCACAATTTAAAAACACAGTAGAGAATGCATATAGAGATAATCATGGATAGCTGTTTGGCAATTCTCTCTCTTCTCTCTGGAACCCAATTTTTCCAATAAAATCTTAAAAGACGAAGAGAACTGAAAGATCATTTAGCTTTATGCAGTCCCCTTACTTTTCAAATGAGGAAACAAGAGCCCAGAAAGGGGAAATGATTTGCTCAATTTGCTGGTTAGCGGCAAGGCCAGGAAAAGAACCCAGATCTCCTGACTCCTCACCTACTTCCCCTGTCTCTCCATATGCAGGAAAGTTCCAGAGTGGAGTTGCTATTTAAAAAAGAAATGTATAGCTTCCTTAAAAAATTAAACATAGACTTATCAGATGACCCCATATTTCTACTTCTAGATATATGTCCCAAAGAATTAAAAACCAGGACTCAAACAAGTACATGTGCACACATGTTCATTGCAGCATCATTCGCAACAGCAAGAAGGTGGAAACAGCCCAAATGTCCATCAAGAGAGGAATAAATAAGCAATACGGCAGTATGTACTACGTTCCGTGAAATATTATTTGGCCATGGAAGATAATGAAGTACTACATATGCTGTGATGTGGATGAAACCCGAAAGGGTTATGCTCAATGAGAGAAGCAAGACACAAAAGGTCCCATATAGAATGATCCCATTTATATTCAAGATGCAAAAGGTAAATCCATACAGCCAGGACACAGAGGGGTGCTCACCAGAGGCAGAGGGGAAGGGAGAATGGGGAGCGACGGCTTAATGGGTATGGGGTTTTCTTTTGTGGTGAGGATAATGTTGCGGTGAGAAAGGGATTGCACTGGAGTAATAAGCAGTAGTCGATTGAGGTGATGGTTGTACACACTGTGAATGCGCTGGATGCCAGTGAATTGTTCACTATACATTGGTTAACTTGATGATATGTCAATTTTACCTCAATAACAAAGAAATGTAAGCACTGGTGTCTATAAAGGGCTCATACAGATAAAACAGCAGAGGATGAGGGAGGAGGGTTATTCCACATGGGGATAGAGGCACCCTCAGCTCCCTGAGCCCGGTCCACTCAGCCTGGAAGATAGGTACACGGCTTGCAATCCTTCCAGTACATTTTGAAGGACCTTCCACCCACATCTAAGGAAGGGGAGTGTCAACTGCTATCTGGGCATGGGGCTTCTAGTGCTGTGCTCAGAGAACCCAATGTGGAGTGAGGAGGGAGATGCCCCGCCTGAAGCTACCCCCACATCACCGAGGCTTACAGTTCCCCGATCCTGATAACCAGGTAGCAGAGGCCAAGGGCAGGGATGTCTAACCGAAAACAGTTAAATGCATGCTTCTAACCAAATCTTACTTCTTACACTATCTTGCTGTATGGCCCAGTCACATAATATCTCAGGTTCCTCTCCTGCTAGGAGTAGAGAAGTACATCATCCAGATGCGGGTGCGGGGGTGGATGGAGTGGTCAGGACCCTTCAAGGGGAATGCCATCTAACTACAGAGCATCCTGGGGAGGAATAAGGAAAATCCCATATCCTGTGAGAGGGCAGATGGGGGCTGCAGAAGAGGGACCATGATGACTGTCTTGGAATGGTGGGAGAGGGTGTGGAATTTTTTTGTTTAGCTCCACGAGGGCAAAACTAGAACCGAATGGGAGAAAGTTCAGAGAGGCAGCTGCTTCTCTGAGATGCAAGGAAGAATAACCTAATAAATATAGCCATCCTACAATACCGTCCATGATAATAAAGACTCTACCCGCACACACTACCAATACGATGTGTTTGAAAGATCCTTTTAAAAAAAAATGTTTTTTAAGATTTTATTTATTTGACAGAGAGAGACACAGCGAGAGAGGGAACACAAGCAGGGGGAGTCGGAGAGGGAGAAGCAGGCTTCCCGTGGAGCAGGGAGCCCAATGCGGGGCTCGATCCCAGGACCCTGGGATCATGACCTGAGCCGAAGGCAGACGCTTAACGACTGAGCCACCCAGGTGCCCCTGAAAGATCCTTTTATATCAGCTTGAACAGGTAAGAGGTGGATTGCAAGGATATAAAATACATTAAAGGGAGGGCGATTGCAGGGGGAGAGAGTGAGGAAAAGAACAAAAATTAAAAAACTGAAAGAGAAATCTTGTGTGGACTAACGGTGTACTATGAACTGGGGAAGAGGATGAACTCAAGTCTTGTATACCTGAAGTTCTCCCCCTCCACCCCGCAACCCCTGTGTGAAAAGAGAAGAAAAAAAAGAGAGAGAACAGAGTTATCCAAACATGAAATGTTCTGCCGTGTGAAGTACTGAGCTCACTGTTTCAAAAAGAATCCAAATACCATTAGGTCAGGTGCTGTGATGACAACGTACCCACACAGGAAGGAAATTGGATGCTTATCAGAATCTCCTGGGCGCTACTTAAACACACAGATCCCTGGACCCTCAAACTCCTAAGCAGCAGCCAAACCAGGCCTGCAGATTCAAAAAAACTTTTTTTGAATTCGAATGTCCTTAGAACCTCTATTATCTTACACAGAGATGCTTCATTCGCTTACGCAACCTCCCTGAACTGAAGCTTTCAAGTTTCCTGAACTTTAAATTTGCAAGCCTTGTGGGAGATTCGGACTCAAAATGTCTAAGACGGGGACCAGGATGGGTACGTGAGTTGGGTGATGGTCAGCCATCAGTGGGGACTGCTGGGCATGACAGCCTCCCTCAGTGAAGTTCGAGAGCATGGACTGTCTGGGTTTAAAGCTGTCCCCCACATACAAGGTGGGGATCAGGGGCAAGTCCTGAACCTTCGGAGCTTTGTGTTTCTCATCTGAAAAGTGCACACAGTCATATTCCAGAGGGCTTCTGGGATGACTTCACACACAATTCCCACATAGAGCACATGGCAAAGCATGGGGCACAGAGTAAACCTTGGTAAATGTTAGCTGCCGTCACTGAGCAGGCTTCGAACTCACAGGGATGAAGGAAGAATCCTGGTTACATACATGAGGTTACTGGTAACAGCAGCAAGGAGTAATAATTAGCCACCCTGCGTCAGTCTGCTTTCCTATTTTTCCTTCTCTCTGCACCCCGGTTTGCTTTCTTTCCCCAGACTGGGGGGCCCCTGGTGTTGGTACCACAAGCTGTCCCTGGCAGACGGAGGAGAGGCGCACGGCTCCAGCAAGCTGTCATCATGGGGAGCCCCCCACATTCCCGCAGCCCTGCTCTGGGCAGGCTGCGCCAGTGGTCACAACACATCTGTGATGATGGGAGGAAAGACGGATAGTGCTGGAACACGGCTCAGCGGGCAGCCCCATGTCTCCACGAGCAGAGCCCACCTGGCACTTGTGGGCGGCAGGCAGTGGGCCATTCATTCATTTCACAGACCTGGCAGCAGGGACCGCTTTAGAGAATATACAAGTTCAAGACACAGGGTTTCTCTGCTCTCATGGAGCCTTCTTTCCAGTGAGGAAGACAGGAAATAAATGCTGAACAAAAACAAATTGGGTAGCAATAAGCACAATGAAGAAAACACAATCCGACCCGCAAAGGGGTGTTGAGAGCAGCCTCATGTGTAATCGCCGCACGTGGGAGCGACTGAGATGTCCTCTGTCCTTCAGTGGGTGAATGGATACACGTACTGGGGTCCATCCACACAATGGAATACTATTCAGCACTAGGAAGAAATGAGCTATCAAGCCGTGGGAAGACACGGAGGAAACTTAAATGCCTATCACTAAGTGAAAGAAGCCAGTCTGAAGAGGCTACGTACTGTATGATCCCAGCTGAGTGACCTTCTGCAAAAGGCAAAACTATGGAGACAGTAAAAAGATTAGAGGTTGCCAGAGGTTGGGTGGGAGGGCGGGATGAACAGGTGGAGCACAGAGGATTTTTAGGGCAGTGAAACTCTGTATGAGACTCTAATGGTGGGCCCATGTCTTCACACTTTTGTCTAAACCCACAGAATGGACAACCCCGGGAGTGAGCCCTCATGTCAACCATGGACTGTGGGTGATGATGATGCGTCAGTGTAGGTTCATCAGCTGTAACAAATGCACCCCTCTTGTGGGGATGGTGATGGTGGGGGAGCTGTGGGGGGGGGGGCTGGGGGGTAAATGGGAAATCTCTGTACCTTCCACTTAATTTTGCCATGAATCTATAAGTGCTCTCTAAAAAATAAATTCTATTAATAAAAAAAGAAAAGAAACCACACTAGGGTGATGAGGGAAAGGCAAGTGAATGGTCAAGGCCTCTGTGAGAAAGTGACATTTGACCAAGATCTAAATGGCAAGGAGTAGCCAACTTTGTAAAGATGGGTCAGAAAAACATCCCAAGCCAGGGGAACCGCTTGTGCAAAGACCCTGTGGCAGGAAGCAGAGGGGTAGGTGCAAGGAACTGAAAGAAACCAGCATGGCCGGAGCCTGGGGGGCACACGGGGAAGAATGGAATAAGTCACGCGAGGGCATACTTACAGAGGGCTCTGAATGCCAAAGCAGGGAATTTATTTTTTTTTATAAAGATTTTATTTATTTATTTGACACAGAGACACAGCGAGAGAGGGAACACAAGCAGGGGGAGAGGGAGAGGGAGAAGCAGGCTTCCCGCCGAGCAGGGAGCCCGATGCGGGGCTCAATCCCAGGACCCTGGATCATGACCTGAGCTGAAGGCAGACACTTAATGACTGACCCACCCAGGCGCCCCCAAAGCAGGGAATTTAAATTCTATTCTAAGTACGTCAGGAGGTTATTGCAGGGTTCTACATGGTGGGGTATCTGATGATATTTGTTCACAAAGACCACCCTGGCTGCTCTGTGGAGGGTGGCAGGTTGATGGGCAATGGTGGAGGCAGGAAGACCCTTTAGAAGGCTCTGCAGCCTCTGGGGACCTTCTCTAAGGGGGGAGGGCATTTGGGGAGGAGGAGCAGGTGGGGCTCAGCCGCCGCCTTACACTTGACTCTCACCAGGGCTGCCTCAGAGTCCCTGTTTTCACACTGGGTTTTGCCTGAGGTTTTATTTGAAGAAAGGATTCTATTAGTAAAACAAAGAACTGAAAATCCCGGTACAACTGTCTAACTCTCCAAATGCAGAAGCCCTGCACCACAGCAATAATGCATGGGCACGAGAGCGAGGCATGCCGGCCAGGAAGAACACACCAGGCTGGGGTGGCAGCCGGACTTGGAAACCCATCCGTCCGGCTTCCCAGCATTAGCATTTTGCCCTGAGGCCTGGGGGGCTTCTTGGGACTGCTTCACGATCCCCGGTGTACCCCAAGTGGGTGGGAGTGGGGGGGTGTCTCCATGTGTCATATGAGGATAATGGAACACTGCAGAAGGCAGAGGGAAGATGTGGGAAGACATGATTCTTCATGCCACTGTTTGTGTCGCTGATGGAGCGTTTGCTGAAGCAAGCCCTAACTGTGGGTTTTTACATTGCATATATGCTCACATTAAAACTTCCCTTTAATTTTTAAGCCGTTTGGAAGCGAGATTTCTATCACTAGCAACTGACTGTGCTGTCGATCAGAAATGCCCCTGGAAATGTTGGTTGGATGCCTAAGCTTCCCATGGCCTCCACTTTCTGTGTAAGAAATGTCCCTCCCTCCTCCTGTCTGCCTCTGCTGGACCCAGCCCCATCCTTCTGCAGAGACCTGCCCTCGACCACCAGCTATCCGCTTAGCATGCTCCTCAATTTCCAAACTCTTCTCAACTGGCTCCAGGCCTCAGCAGAGAAACGCCTTCAAGTTTCTCTCATAACAAAACCAAAAGAATCTTCTCTGGATCCCACAGCTCCTCTATATATACCTGAACTTTTTCCACCTCCGTCTTGTCTCATGCAAATTCCTTTGTTTAAAGAGTGGGCTATGGCTTCTGCCTTTACTTACTGAGTTCTCTTTCACTCCTCCAACCAAACTCTGGAACTCTCTCTCCAGACCTCCTGTTGGCCCCCCAATGGCTGACTCCAGAGTTCCCAGTCTTTATCTTGCTAGACCTCTTGGAGGCATCAGCAATTGTCAACCACTCCATCCATCCCTCCTCACCTTCTTCCTCCTTGGCCTCTGAAACAGCACTCCAGAGCTCCTCTTCTTTCTGGCCCTGCCAACCTCCATGGCAGCACTGATCACACTGCTAGATCCTCCCCTTCTGCCTGATGTTCTCTGTCTCCGCTGGGGTCCTGTCCCTCTATCTCTATTCTCTTTGTTGGTGGTACCCACCTGAGTCACCCAAGCGAGACACCTGGGAATCACCCTGAAATCCCAGCTCTTCTCATACCTCACACCAAGCACGGAGAACCTTGGACCATGCCCTCCTAGTGTCTCTCACCCCCACTCCCTTCCCCACACTCCCACTCTCTTACCTTTAATACATGCCATGTCTCATGGACTGCAGCAATAACCTCCCAACTGGTCTCTGTCCAATCCATTTTCCACGTCGCTATTACAGTGATTTTTCTAAACCCCCGTCTAATCCTGTCAGTGCTGGTGAAAACCCTTCCATATCACCCCAATCGGTCTATACAATCAGATCCAAACTCCTGAGTGCAGCAAGGCTCTGGGATTTCAGGCTCCTGCAGGGCTCTCGGACCCTACCCAAATGCTGAACGCTCCCTAAGTGGCATGCCATTTTCTAAGCATCCTTTCTGAGTGCCATCCTCTGTGCCCGAAAGGCCTTCTCTCCTTGTCACGTGATTAATTCCTACTCAGTCTGCAACATCCTGCTGCTCACGCATCTTCTGCTTTGTGACTAATTCGTTGTGCCTCCCACGCCCACCCCACTGCCCACCCCCAGCAGAGCTGAGAGTGTCCATCTCTATCCTACCTTACACCTGCCTCTCTGGGGCACTTAGCACGCTGGTAAAACTATATGTTTAAACTGAGGATTGGAGACCTTTTCTATAAAGGTCTAGATCGTAAGTGTTTGAGGCTTTGTGAGAGCTTTGTGAGACATACAGCCTCTTTCATAACTACTGAACTTTATTACTGTAGTGAAAGAGCCACCATGGACAATAAGTGAGTGAATAGGCATAGCTATGTCCCACTAAAACTTTATTTACAAAAACAGGCAGTGGGCTGGAATTGGCCTGAGGGCTGCAGTTTGCTTGCCACTGGCTTACCCTTTAAAGCTCTTTTCTTTGTGGCTTTTTTTTTTTTTTTTAAGAAAAAGAGAGAGTACATGTGCATGCACAGCAAGGGGTGGGAGGGACAGAGGGACAGGGAGAGAGAATCTTAAGCAGGCTCCATGCTCAGCACAGAGCCTAACCCGGGGCTCGACCTCACAACCCTGAGATCATGCTTGAGCTGAAATGAAGAGTTGGATGTTTAACCGACTGAGCCGCCCAGGGACCTCTGGAATTCTTGAGGCTTAGACCATGTCCTGATCATTCTTGTGTCCCAGTGCCTGGCATGGTGCCTGGTAGGGAATATTTATGGGATGGAAGATCCAAGTAAAGGCCTCAATCCTGTCACTTATTTTTTTGTAAATTACTTGTTTCCCAAGCCTTTTTAAAAATTTCAAAAATGGAAATAAATATTCCTGCTTCTGATGGTTGTTGTTGGAGAATCAGATGGATAAAGCATAAGAAAGTGAACCACAACACCAATTAAGCTGCTTTTACTATTCTTACTGTGTTCCTTCCTGACGACCTCAAATGACTCTGCTCCACAGAAGACTTTTCTTCTCTTTTCTTTCCTTTTCTTTTCTTTTTAAAGATTTATTTATTTATTTATTTAGAGAGAACACCAGCGGGAGGGGCAGAGGGAGAGAGATTCTCAAGCAGACTCTGCTCTGAGCACTGAGCCCGATGCAGGGCTTGATCTCATAACCCTGAGATCTTGACCTCAGCTGAAACCAAGAGTTGGACGCCTAACTTACTGTGCCATCCAGGCGCCCCAAGACTTTTCTTTGAACATTGGGTAAACCTAAGTCCAAGAGAGGGCCTGTGACCTGCCCATCATTCTGCCCATCAGATGGCTGGTCTGGGCTTAGCTGCAGGCCACTCTCTGCTCTACAGCATCCTCCTGTTCTGGCAGGAAACCCCCAGGGTGAGGTTCCTCAGGCCACATCTCCTCTCCTTGTCACTCCACTTATCTTATCCCAGATTCCAGATACCACAGGTTTCTCTGTGTGCAACAGGCTGATGGCTTAACAGTATCCAATGACCCCTGAGATGTGAGGATATTTTCTGAGTTAGAATCACCAGAAGCTGATGATTGATTGGTAGCGGGCAGTGAGAAGAAGGACGGCATCAAGGTTTCTAGGTTGGAAAACTGGATTAGGATGATGCTAATGATTGGTATCAAAACTATAGAAAGGGGAATGAATCCGTTAGTGGTTGGGGAGCAGGGAGAGCATGAGCTTGGAACTGAATATGTTCAGTTTGATGCCTCAGAGCCATGAACGAAGCAGTTCTGTAGGTACTTGGAGGCTGTGCTCCTGAATGAATAATGCCTAGGATATACCAACAAATTAGAACCACGAGGCCACGTGCCAGCAATTAGTTCTCAGAATAAATAATGAAAATGACTAGAATAGTACTATAAAAACCAACTAAGGAATACATTCACACATCACTGCCACAGGATATTGTGAGGGAACAGAGAGATAATAAAAGCCCAACAGAGCCCACATAAAACTCCACCATTCTGCATTAGATTAAAAAAAAAAAAAGCAGTACGGCATATTACTATAACCATCCGGAAGCAACCTGTTCGGAAATCAGAGAGGGCAGCTGAAAGACAAGAGACGATAAAGGCACCTCAAAATAAGAAGTGGGGCAGGGCCAGGTGTGTGGGAGCTGAAGAGCTCAGAGGTGTCCCGCCCTGGGCTGGAGGGCTCACGCAGACAGGCAGGTGCCCCTCTTAGCTGGAACTCGGAACTCAGAGCTAAGGTATTTCTCAGCTAATTTGTTCCCAATACAAACCAGTAATAGTTGCAAATGATTTATGCATAAATATAAATCAGTGGCTCAGGGGGAGGGGGGCGCCTAGGTGGTTCAGTCAGTTAAGCATCCGACTCTTGATTTCAGCTCAGGTCATGATCTCAGGGTAATCAGATTGAGCCCAGCTTCAGGCTCTGCGCTCAGCAGGGAGTCTGCTTGAGATTCTTTCTTTCTCCCCCCCCAGCCCCCATTTCCCTTTGCTCTTTCTCTAAAATAAATAAATAAATCTTAAAAAAAAATTCAGTGGCTCGGGTTCCCACTATAATAACCACATTCTCACTCACTTCCTGTTTTCTTTTTTGAAGAAGAGACAAAGAGCCAGTGTATGTCCTGCCTGTGGTCATCTCTATCATATCTGTCTGGGCAGAGAAAGTGGTCACAGAGCTGGCCTGCACTCTGTGGCCAACACTCAAGCCCCTGTGATCTGGCTCCTGCCCCATGCAGCCTCTCCTCCAGCAGGACCCGGTCCAGCGCTAGGCCCCGCGCCACTCCCCAAACAGGCCAAGTGCCTTCTGTACCTTCGGCCACCTTTGCTCCTGCTTTGCCTAGGCCAGAAATGCTATTCCCTTACTTCTCTCCAGTGCAGATCCCCTTCTTCACCAAGGCCCTGAACGGTGACCCCCGCTCCCCACCCCAACACTGACCCTGCTTTCCCACCAATAGTAGCCTGCATTTCCCTTGTATTCCCCAGGATGCCACCAACTCTGTTCCAGAGTCATTTCTTCCTGCCCATGGGATTCCCATGTCTGTCTCCTGCATCAAACTCTGAACTTCTTGAGCTCAGAGTCCATGTCTTGCCTCCCTCTGTAGTGAGAGAGTATAAAAAAATACGTGTGGGATGAGTGAACAGCCATCTGATCAGATATTTCCTATTACTGGGAGATATTTATCCCATCAGCAAATCAGTATATTATAAATCCTTGGTTAATATCACATATGACAAAGCCATTGTTACAGTATAAGCCTGAGTCATGAAAACAACAGCAATAACCGAATAGGAGCATCTACCCAGCATCCTCTCAGCAGACACTCTCATCTCCTTTTTTCTGAAATCCTCCCCCCAACCCCCTTCTCAGAGCTTTCTGTCTGATTTGTCAGGGCTACCCTGTTTTCTCTATCCCACAGACTGGTCCAGAATCCAGGGACTCAGCGGCGCCAAGCACTAGTCCCAGAACTGTCATTCCCAGCCTGCTACTCCCTCATCCCCAGGGCTTCCTTGTAGCTGTCCTGTGTCCTGAAGTACACCTGCAGCTTGGTGTAGCTGTCCTGGGTCCTGAAGTCCACCTGCAGCACAGGGACTGCCCTGGGCGCTACAGCGGACCTTCCTCCCCATTCCCCCTCCTGTTCTTTGATCCCCACCGCCACCTCCCTTCCATCTCTCTCATGCCAAGGAATAAACGATGCAACAGATGGTGACCCGAGCCTGCTCCGCTCCCTCTGCTCACGGGCATCTGAAGGCCAGGGGGTGGGTTTCCTAGGAAACTGGAAATGCCCCCTACTGACAATCATCAGCCTGTCCCAGAGACAGAACGCCAAGCAAGGAGGAGAAAGACAGAAGGATCTCTGGAGTAAGACAAGCGTAGAAAGGGGAGCAGCAGGGAGGAGTCCTTGGCTTCCTCTTCTGGGAACACTTGCCAAAAGATTACATCTCCCCACATCCCCCTCCTCACCCCCAGGGAATGACCGCATGTCTCAGCATCTTTAAGAAAGTGTCTGCCCAGACAATGCCCCCACCTCCCACTTTAAAGTGCTATCTGCAACTACACCAAACCCTCTGGGGCACCAGGGCTTGACAGCCTAAGAAATCACTCACCAGCCTGCTTCTAGACACTGGCCTCTCCCCAGTCCCAGGAGGAGAGAGACCCAGCTTCCTCGCCTTCGTGGAGTTGAAACAGTTGCCTTGTAGGATTTTTCCAATAGCCAAGGAAACCCAGTATATGGGTTTCGACTCCCCCCTTCCCCCACCTTCCTTCTCAGGGTTGGAGGGGGGTGGTCTCCATCTGCTCAGTGGCTGTTACAGCCTTGGCTCCCTTTCATTGTCACAGGGAGAGAACTGGGAGGAGTAAGGGGCTGTGTTTAACCGTTGTTAGTGATCCATTTGGTGGCAGTGGCAGGCACAGGCACCTAGCAGACCCAGCCCCTCCTCTTCTTGCCTCAGCTAAGTTTACAGAGGCCACAGGGCTCAGCAGGAGTGGGGGATGGGGGAACAACTGTATCAGGTGGCCCTTGATTCCCACCTGGGGAGGGAGCTAAGGGGGACACCTGGGTTTAAGATTAAGGATTTGGCAGAAAACAGCTGCTTCCTGCTCAACACCTAGAACTAATCTTGGGTTGAAACCTGAACCACTTGGCTATTTATTAAGCTGGGTCGAGGGAGGGAGAGAATGGAAGAGAAGGGGGAAGAGGCTCTTCCCTCAAGGGGACCGCCACGAATATCTAGTGAATATCTACTTTTCGCACCAGGCTCTACAGGGGCACAAAGTACTTACAGGGCACCCTGGTATTCATAAGCCACCAGGCAGGCTGGGGCCCCACAAGAAGGCTGCACCCACCAAGAGAGTGTAGCCACTTCCAGGGGGGCGGGGCAGTGCCCTCATCTGACTGTCACAGCATAAGTGGTTGGGTCACCAAGCCAATGGAGCTTGGACACGGAGGCCTGCAGTGATTCTCTTTCCTAACTGCACCGTGAGGGTCTACCACACAGCTTTTAGCCATCTCCTTGTCAAAGACCTTTTTAGGTTGTTCTTCCTTATTTTTTCTCCATTACAATAATGCCACAATGAACATCCTTGTACATATAGCCTGATACGTGGAAGAAGTGCGGTTGCTGTATCATCTCCTCTCTCCATCATCTCATCTGGGCCAGCTGGAGCCTGGCCCATCTTAGCCTGGCCTGGCAGGGAAGCCCAAAGTATACAGGTGATCTGGTCCATAGCCTGGTCCTGCTGGCAGCTCCCAATGGGCCAGCACTTTGCTGGCCATGCGGGGAAGGACAATGCCGGTGCTCCAATCCAGCCAGCTTTCTGAAGTTCTTTGGGGCTGCACGTTTCCTCCCCCTATTATTATGGCTTATTCGTTTATCCTCTAGGAGGCAGGGCTTGGAACCAGACGTGGAATGGGATAGGCTCTCCAACGTTGTCAGTGTAGCTGAGGACTAGCTGGGCTAACATGCTGTGCAGGGGCTGGCTTAAATAAGGTTTGTGGCCATCTGTGAATTTCCATGTGTCAGGCTTCACTCACTGGCCCTGCTTGTGGTTAACTGAGCTCTGGCCAGTCTCCTTCTGTATAAAGATTAGCAGGTAAAGCAGATTGTAAAGGAAACAGAAGCTAACATATATGGACAGCCCCCACCTTGGAGCCATTAGCATAAACCAAACTGACGCCAGGAAAGGTGGCCTGGGAGGCTGGGTAGGGAATAACCCCCTTGGGGAGGAATTCTGGCACCTCCAGGAAGGAGAAAGGAGTTCCACCTCTTTCCAATTCAGCAACCTAGCTTCTCACTGTCTGGCTTCCTGTCTTCTACCCTCAGGGACAAAGTTTCACAGCAATTAGGCGCGCATCTTTCTTCACAGCTGGAGAGAGAGGGTTGTGAGGCCCCCACCCCCTTGCTGAGGGGGTGGGGAAGACATCCACAGTAGCAGCAGCTGTCTCCCTGGGGCGTGTCATTAAGGGAAAGTGGCTGAGCGTAAGGCTGGAGGGGAAGTGATCATAATCCTATGTGACAGGTCTCCAAGGGTGGGGTCCAAGGTTTGGGTAGGGTAAGGAGGAGGGACCCAGGAGAAAGAAAAGATGGACATGGAAGGTAGAAGGCCAGAAAGAGAGGCTTGCATTTAGTATGAAAAGACATAGGGTCCTTCAGAAGGTGACACAGAGTGATCCCATGACCCAGCAATGCCACTCCTGGGTAGGTACAAAGAGAACGGAAGACATATGTCCACAGGAAAATCTGCACAGGAATGTTCACGGCAGTGTAACTGAAAATCGCCAGGAAGTGGAATGATTCAAATGTCCATCACCTGATGGATGGATAAATAAAATGTGGTACATCCATATAATGCAATACTGCTCAGCCATAAAAAGGGGTGAGGTGCAGAGGCATACTACAACATGGACGCACCTTGAAAACATTGTGCGAAGTGAAAGAAGCCAGTTGTAAAAGATCACATATTGCATAGTCCCATTAATATAAAATGTCCAGAGTAGGTATATCTATAGAGGTAGAAAGTAGATCAGTATTGTCTAGGGCTAGAGGAAGAGCACAGTGGTGGAAGGGGAGGGACCCCTAATGGGTATGGGGCTTTTGGTGGTTGGAGGGCAAAGGCAATGAAAATGTTCTAAAATTAACTGTGGTGATGGTATGGGAATTATATCTCAATACAGCTGTTATTTAAAATATCAATAAGAAAAAAGAATTACATAAGGAATGGGAAGGCTTTGTTAGAGAACTGTGATATTTCAGAATGGAAAGTGAATGATAAAATTTACAAACAGTTTCAAATGTTGAAAGGGATTTAATGAACTAAGTTTCTTTTTTCTTAAGATTTATTTATTTATTATAGATAGAAAGAAAGAGAGAGAGTGCACGCTTTCCCACAAGGAGGGGCAGAGGGAGAGAATCCTCAAGCAGAGGACCCTGAGATCATGACCTGACCTGAGCCGAAACCAAGAGCTCAACTGACTGAACCATCCAGGCACCCCACTGAACTAAGTCAGTTTCTTTCTTTCTTTTCTTTTTTAAAAAGATTTATTTATTTATTTTTGAACTAAGTTTCTTAATGGGATCCAACAAATTCTTGTTAAAATGAAGATAATTGTAAAATCTGTCAGTTGAAAAGTTTAAGGAAGAATTTGGTTTGGGGACTTGGAACTTTCATATATTGGATATTGATTTAAAACAAACGACAGAGGGCTACGAGTTTGTATATGCCACCTTTGGCAAGTCACAGTTCTGTCCCTCAATCCATAGTAAATTACAAATGCTGTACAGAGGGCATGCTACAGAGAGAACAGGTAGGAAACTCAACCCCTCTCAGAAGCTTTCCTAAAGGAAGACCACTGTGCATCTAAGCCCCAGTCATCTTTCTTTTAAATGCAGCTTCCTGCACCAGGCACTGACCGGTGGGCTCCCAGGTTCCCTGAGTGGGGTGCCCCATTTGGAGTCCAGTCCACTGTCCATCCGAGGACCTACCATCTGGATCCATCTGCTCACAACATCACTCATGTTAAGCTGCTTACTCTGTCCTCTGTTTGTGGGATTCTAAGCCTGGTTTCACAAACCAGGGTTCTGAAGCCATTTGAAAAGCATAAGCTTTTGAAAAGACTGAGCTCAAACAGGAAAAAAAAGAGGGACAAGGTTAGAGGAGAAGCTTGTTTAGGATGCAGGAGAGAGGACCTTCAGCCCCTTAATCAGACTGTGAGATTCCGGAGGGCGGGGGCAGTGGCTTCTACTTCTTTCCTGTGTCCTTCACAGGATCAAGAGCCTGTTTGTTCAAAGCCAAACAGGGCTGGGTTTAATCAGTAGAGGCGAACGACGAACTCCCTAGGACATCATGCAGCCCAGGGGACACACACCAGACATAGATTCAGAGATGTGGCTTCGAGAGGAAGTGACACAGAACGCCCCTGGCGTGTGCCAAGGTCATGGGCTTACAGCCACACACCCGGGCTTCAACACCCCCTCGGCCATCCACCTGCTGTGTGGTGTTCAACACTGTGTTTACTCTCTCCTAGAGCCTCAGTTTTCTTGTCTTTAAGAGTGGGATGAAGACACTTACTAAAAGGTTGTTGCAATGATTATGAACTAAATGGGTTGTTTTGAGTCGATTCATTTTACATCAATTAGTGAGCTGAAGTTTATGTACAGCATCTAACCCAAGGCCTGGCACAAAGCTGCATTCAAAAACCACTGGTCCTACATGAAAAAGTGCTCAACATCGCTCGGCATCAGGGAAATCCAAATCCAAATCTCAATGAGATACCACCTCACACCAGTCAGAATGGCTAAAATTAACAAGTCAGGAAACGACAGATGTTGGCGGGGATGCGGAGAAAGGGGAACCCTCCTACACTGTTGGTGGGAATGCAAGCTGGTGCAGCCACTCTGGAAAACAGTATGGAGGTTCCTCAAAAAGTTGAAAATAGAGCTACCCTATGACCCAGCAATTGCACTACTGGGTATTTACCCCAAAGATACAAATGTAGGGATCCGAAGGGGTACATGCACCCCGAAGTTTTATAGCAGCAATGTCCACAATAGGCAAACTGTGGAAAGAGCCAAGATGTCCATTGACAGATGAATGGATAAAGAAGAGGTGGTATATATATACAATGGAATATTATGCAGCCATCAAAAGGAATGAGATCTTGCCATTTGCAATGACGTGGATGGAACTGGAGGATGTTATGCTGAGCGAAATAAGTCAATCAGAGAAAGACATGTATCATATGACCTCACTGATATGAGGAATTCTTAATCTCAGGAAACAAACTGAGGATTGCTGGAGTGGGGGGGTGGGAGGGATGGGGTGGCTGGGTGATAGACATTGAGGAGGGTATGTGCTATGGTGAGCGCTGTGAATTGTGCAAGACTGTTGAATCACAGATCTGTACCTCTGAAACAAATAATGCAATATATGTTAAGAAAAAAAGAAGAAGAAGAAGAAGAAGAAGGTAGCAGGAGGGGAAGAATGAAGGGGGGAAATCAGAGGGGAAGATGAACCATGAGACACGATGGACTCTGAAAAACAAACTGAGGGTTTTAGAGGGGAGGGGGGTGGGAGGATGGGTTAGCCTGGTGATGGGTATTAAAGAGGGCATGCACTGCATGGAGCACTGGGTGTTATGCACAAACAATGAATCATGGAACACTACATCAAAAACTAATGATGTAATGTATGGTGATTAACATAACAATAAAAAATTTTTAAAAAAACCCACTGGTCCTTTCTCCTATTCCCCAAGTTACAGCTGGTGTATTGCACTGTTACATGGTTTTGGATGAGCTGGGCTTTCGAATCTACAAGTCTACTTTGTAGATCTACAAAATGCACGATGCCTGTGCAAATAACAAAACGTTGGCTCTGTGGCCAAGGAGTTACTATTCACTCTTAAAACCAACATATGGTTATCTGCATAGGCATTGTCTACTTCAGACCAGAGAGAAAGGGATGCTCCTGTAAGATCCCAGACCAGCCAAAGCAGCTCTGGGCTCTCCTCTTTCCTGCTTCTGCCAGGGTCTCCTTAACCCAAGCACTTCACACCGCCGGGGACCCCTACCCTTTATTCATTTCAGCTCCTTCCACCGGCGCCCCATGACCTGTGATGTCAACTGCGCCTGGCCGGAGTCAGCCCCAGAGAGGGAGAGCCGCGTCAGTTCTTTGGAGGTAACTTCCATCCTGCTCTCCTTACTGGTGTAGCCACTGATATTCCAAGGATAGCACATCCCCAGTTGCATTTTTAAAAATTCCCGTCGGACTGATAAAGGGGCACTGGGAGGAAAGGACTAAGACAGCAGGAGGGAGTGGCTTCTGCCACCCCCCTCCGGCCCCCTCCATTTACACCCTAGACAGACATCAGTCTGGATCCAACTGCCATCCCGCAGGCTTCTGCAGGCTGGGGGTGTGAAAATACAGGAGCCTGGAGGAGGGGAGGTGGCACAGACAGGAAAGGTGGCTGCCTGCATTAGAAGATGCGCCATGTGTCTGGGAGTCTGGTGCAAAGCGCTGGCAGCCACAGTGCTTACACCAGAGACCGGCTCCAGCGGTGCAGAGGAAAGCTCTGCGTCCTATGCCCTGAGAAGTGCATCCATCCGCAAGTAGAACCGCCTCTCTCTTGGCTAGAGATGCGGTTCTCTTGTTAGAAACAGAAACTCAGGGGTGACTTGCTGTCTCACACTCACCAGCCCCGCTTCTGCTAAAAAGGTGGGTTTCTCGGGGTGGCAGCAAAGGCCGAGGGGTGGAGAAGAGATTGCATCACTTCGGGAGAAACGAGGTAGACAGCTGTTAGGGGTGTCTCCGTCACTGACTTTGCTCCTGCAGCTACCACGTCCCCACACCTATAGCCTGCAGATCTCAGCACCCCAGGAGAAGGTGGCTAAGCATGGGTGCTGCCTCAGGGCCCGGGAATCAGTCTTGGGGCAGGGGGTGGAGATGCAAAACAGCTCCTAATGAAGCTCCCGGCCCCTCTCCAGCAACCCACAGCTGTGCGTCCTGAGCTCGCGCTGTCCAAGGTGGCCTGTTAGAATGCTTCTGGACAGAGGAGGCCCAGCTTCTCCACAACAGGCAGAAGGGCTTAGGAGTGTGAGTGCAATTAACCGAATGGATCCATCTGGGAAGCGGAAGGCCTGAGGAACTGGGAGGTTTCTCTGCCTTGCATCAGAGGGCAGGTGTCTGCTCCAAGTGCCTCGTGAGGACCCGGAGCCGCAGCCCTGGGGTGGGGGAGAGGAGGAGGGGAGAGATTAGGCTGAGCGGGGGGAAGGTGCCTCACGGGGGAGGGAGGAGTGTGCTGAGAGCAGATGCCTGGGGCAGGTCCAGATGGCAGTGGCCTCACAACAAAAGGGGAAGAGCCAGAGGGAAGGAGGACAAACAGAGGACTGGCCCCTTGAGGCTTCTGAAATCAAATTCCCACCTAGAACCTGGCTGGAGGCGGGCCGAGAGAAGGCTACCCAGAGTTTCCAGAAAGACTTGGGAGCGGCCACCCCAAACCCAACTGTTCAGGGCTGGACTGCTGGGCTTCAGATTCAAGGCCTGGCACTTTCTTAGATATGCAGCTTTGGGCACAGGCCTTCATCTTTCTGTATTTCTGTCACCGGCAGCATGTGAGCAATAACGGGCCCTATCTCATAGGTGTGTTGTGAGGATTACATGGGAGAGCGACTTCAAGAACAGAGCACAGCGCCTGGTGCATATGGGGAGCACTCAGAATGTGGATTATTATAAGGATGATGATTATCACACCCTAAAGAAACCTGGATCAGCTCCCCTTCTCTCAGAACTCATTGTTCCCTCAATAGCCATATGGGCCTGCTCATATGTACTCTCCGCACTCTTTTTTTTCTTTTTGAAGGCTTCTCTGTGTGTCTGAAAGTCCTCTGACCCATTGACCTCTCATGATGTGCCGGTGCCTGAGATTGGGGGAGGCCGTGTGGTGTCACGGCAAGAAAAACAGCCTGTAATTCAGGGCATCTCACTTCTAGGACGGGCTCCGCTGCTAATGAATTTTGTGGATTTCTTGAGTCTCAGTATATTCCTCAGTCAAATGGAATGAAGACCCTAGCCTTGCTCGTACCACAGAATGGTCATGAAAGTCAAATGACATAATTAAATGGATGCACTATAAAAATGAAGCTCTGAACCCATATTAGGGATTGCTGGTTAGGTTGGCAGTGTTCAGAGGTGCAAAGCAGCACAAGTTTGCTCATGGGAGTGACTGCTCGTGGGATCTGCCAGCCAGATGTGTCGTCGGCCTGTGATGCTGCTATCACCTAAGAAGGGGGGGGTCCTCAGGCGGGGGTCTGGGGAGGCAACCTACAGCGCTGGTGTCCAGGGAGGGCAGTGAGGGGCTCCAGCAGGTACAGGGACAGACAGGAGGGAGGGTACCTGAAAAAGCACCAAGAGAGGGGGCATCGTAACGCAACGCTGACTACCTCCCGATTCTGTCCCAGACCCGGGGGTCTGTTCCCATGCTGTTTTCCATATCTTTACATGCCCATGAAAATAGCCTGGTATACCACTTTTACGATCAGGGTCCTCCAAAAACAGTAAGACAAAAGAATGGTGCCTCCCACCCCCAAGGTCGTGCTGTATGTTCAAGTTCAATATTTAGTAACAATGATTCAGTGAAAAGCCCTGTGGTCAGATGGATTTCCCAAGCAGTCCTGAAACCTGACAGTGTTTTAAGAGCTTGCCCACACAGAAACTATCTTGATAAGACAAGTATATCTGAGTTCTGTTGGTAGGCTAGATAATAATAACTTTCCTTTACTGAACACCTGCTGTGTCAGGCACTATGCAGGGCTCTTTTTACGTTTCATCTTTAGTCTTTACAAGACGTCCATTATTATTCCCATTGTATAAACCTGGAAACTCAGGCCTAGCGCAGTCAGAAACACCCCTAAAGTCACCAAGCAAGTAGAGCTGGATTTTGTCCAGATCCGAAATCCATGTCAAAATCCATGTCATCAGCATGCTCTGCTCCCACCCTTCAACGCCCTCCCTGCATCCCGCCCCCAGCAACGCCACCCCCCGCCCCCCACCGGGCCCAGCCCCATCTCCAACTCCTGGGAGAACAGAAGACATCTGGAAAGGGGGCTGGAGAGAGAAAGACAAAATGCCATGAAGCAGAGGGTGCCCAAAGTCAGGAATAAGGAAACCTTTCTCTGTGCAGGCCTCCAGGCTGCTAGCTTGTAATCTGTCACCAGTGACTCCTCCTCCATTAAAACTGCAGCCTTCACTTCCCGAGTTTCCTCCCCTGCCACCCCAGCCTGGGACTAAAACAGGAGCCGCAGGCTGCAGGAAATTCTAGCTGAGAATGGAACAATGCAGACCGTGCACACAGGGGTCTGCTTTAGTGATGTGGGCCTCGGGTTGCTGGCTGAGCCATGGACAGCTGTCCATCTGCTGGGGTCCAATGCCCCGCCCAGAGGAGGGGTTCTCCGGACTGCCCCCCATATGCCGAGGCTGTCACTCAGGAGGCTCCCAGGTTGTGGAGGCCAAGCTACGTGGGGCAGGGCGGGGAGTACGGGTCACAAAGCTGTTTCCCAATTTTTCAATTCAGGTGGACAGTTGGGACAATGACAAGACTAATGCCACTGACTGCATCTGCTGGAGAAAAGGAGCGAAAGCTTCCCCAGTGCAAGCCTCCTTGCAAAGGAGAGCCTGGAGGTCTGGCACTGTGGCCAGCTCCAGGGAGAAGGAAGGAGATGTCCTTTCATGGGACTCGGGAAGCCAAAGAACCTTGGCTCATCAAAGAGAAGGGGAGAGGCAAGAATCTCCCCCCACCCCCACCTCTGAGCCACGTGCACCAGGCCAAGCCCCACTCACCCCACTCACCGCCTCTGCCTCATTCAGCCTCCTTCTTGCGGTACCAGAGGCTCTCTTCCAGCCTGCAGCAGGAAGGAAAACTCCAGGGTCCCAAATTGCACATAAGTCAATCAACCTGTCACAAAGCAAAAGCACAAAGAGCCCCAGGGTCACTCTAGGAAAGAAAGAGAAAAGGTTTGTGGTTTGCAGTCTGTTCATTCACTGGGAAATTACATCATTGTCCACACCCATTTGGAAAGTTTTGCTTAGCATAACGACATCTTTGTTTAAAGAAATTCACGGCACTGTGCAAGAAACAAGAGCAATTCTGCAAGGTGCCTAAACATGTCAGACTTTGGTGGTCTCTTTCATCCATAAGATCATTATTAGTGCCCTGACATCATAATCTAATTGCTTGATTCCCTGTTCACCTAAAGAAGTTAAGCCGTATCTTGGAGAATTTCTCCTATACCCATGGGGGAATTTACCCATAATTATCTCATTAATTGTCTTAACTTAGGAGAACTATTATTAGGTTTTTCTTCCCCACCTACAGATAATCAAACTGAGTTCACCATAAATAAATCTATAACATTGAAAGGAGATCTAATTTTAGGGTCAGGGGATATGGATTTGAAGTTCTAATTTGTTATGTTATTTAGGGTGGATCACTTCCCTGCATATGTCTCACAGTTTCTTCATCTGTAAAATGGGGAGAAGTTTCTACTAGTTAGAACTTACAGGTTCAAGCCCAGTGCTAGTCCTTCTGGGCAACCATTTAACCTTTCTCGGTGCAGATAACATATCTCACTTAATCATTTGCTTTAACATTAAAATGTGTCTGCAGGAAATGGTAAAATCCACCTTTGTAAAGGGGAATGTGGCAATGTCTATCAAAATACGCATGCACTCACTCTTTGATTGGCAATCCCAGTTCTAGGAATCTGAAATATATCCTACGTGCCTATGTTGTGATCTCTACTATTAAGTGGAAAAAACATGATAGGGAAAAGTGTGTTTAATATGCTATCATTTATTTAAGAAAGGGAGAGAAATGCGAAGATAAATGTGTATCTGCTTATTTTTTTTCCAAAAAGACGATAAAAAGATAAAGCATAAAATAAAATTTAAGGGGCGCCTGGGTGGCGCAGTTAGTTAAGCATCAGACTCTTGGTTTTGGCTCAGGTCGTGATCTCAGGGTCATGAGATCAAGCCCCACTTGGGCTCCTCACTCAACGAGGAGTCTCTTGAGACTCTCTTTCCCTCTCCCTCTGTCCATTCACCTCGTGCAAGCACTCTCTCTCTCAAATAAATAAATAAATCTTAAAAAAAAATTGTAAATTTTAAAGACCTACAGAGGGGGAGGTATGAGGTGGATGGGACAGGGATAAAAGCTGGGTTTTATTTATTTTTAAAGATTTTATTTATTTATTTGACAGAGAGAGAGACAGTGAGAGAGGGAACACAAGCAGGGGGAGTGGGAGAGGGAGAAGCAGACTCCCTGCTGAGCAGGGAACCCAATGCTGGGACTTGATCCCAGGACCCTGGGATCATGACCTGAGCCGAAGGCAGACACTAAAAGACTGAGCCACCCAGGTGCCCCAAAAGCTGGGTTTTAAATAGACCTTGTTGTGTGAATTTGCTTTGGAACATGTAAATATCTGACATAATTATAAAAGCACAATTAGTATTTTTAAAAGAAATGCCTAAAATTAAAATAAAATGCAACAAATGAGTTCATGTGTCCGGTTGGTTTGCACTACACATAGAGAAATTAAAACACAGTAATTTGACTGAATATCCTTGGAAGAATATACCTAAGCATAAAAGGAACTGCCCCACTCCCTGTGCCCCTCCAGCCCTAAACTGTTTTCAATAATCATATTATTGATGGTACTGTTATATTCTTCTTATTGTTATTCTGAGAATTTTATAGTGTATTGTGGGATAAGTCAAAGGAATAATACTACTAATGTTGCTGAGAAAAAAGAGTTTCTTCTTGAATGGTGATACAGATGTAAGATTGATGAGATCAGGTAAAAAGTCTATAGCCCTGATTGTTTACAGCAGTAACAGAATGAACTTCCTATGTTTTATCTTCCACACGTGCATGCATGCATGCATGAACACATGTGCACACACAAGCATACTCCCTAGCTCTGTTCACTGTAAGACCTAGAAACAAGGATCATCCCAGGAGGATTGAGCACCCCTGGCAATCAGTTTATGAACTCTAAATACTATCCCCCCCCCACCCCAAAGTAATCAGGCTTCCTCAGGGAAATGTCTGAAGCAGCAATTGTACAAGATAAGCCTAGAACATCTCATCAAACCAAAAGAGCAAATGCTGTGTCAAAGACTACAAGAGTCATGCCAAAAGGACTCAAAAGCCAACCAGAATAAGGTTTCCTTGGTCAAACTGGACATCAACAAGGATCATAACTGCAACAGATTGAAACATAACAAATATGTTACAAATCCATAAGAATATCTTTTACAACTCCAAATAACCCATTTTGAGGCTGTTAGGGAAATACTTCATTATTTTGAAAATGGGTCAATAAAGCAAAAGAAGAAAAGGTGGGTAGGGGTATAGTGAGGCAGGATTGGCCTTGTACTGATGATTGTTGCAGACAATGATGGGCATGTCTGGTTCGTTATGTAATTCTCTCCTTTGCAAAACATTTTCAAAATACAAATACATTTTAAGTGATAGAACAGACTGAGAAACAAGAAATCATTAGAATGCTAATTCTTTCAAATCATAGTTATTTAATCGTAACAGCAATCCAGTCTGATGATGAAGGATGCAGATATCATCATCCCCATTTCACACTGGAGGAAACAGGTGGAATAAACCCATTGAGTCAGTATTCAAACCCACATGTTCTTATCCCAAAGGCTCACTGTTCCACAGCTGCTTATTTAATATCTCCATCTGCATATCTGGGTTAATAAAATTTTTCTTGCCTATATGAGGACATCAGGGGGCTACAATGAGATAATGTGCGAGAAAGCACTTGAAAAACAAATCCTCGTACAAATATTTTACTGTCATTTGAAAACTGGGGGTCAGATCTGCCCTATGAGGTTGCTGTGAGCATCAAATGAGAGCTGTGATTTGAAGAGAGATGGATAGATATAAAGACAGACAGACAGAAAACCTTAAAGATGAGGAGGTTATAACTACCCCCAATGTTTTTATCATCATCACTCACAGGACTTCAGGGTTAAGCGAGAAGGGAAACTTAGAATCCATGGTAAAGACTCTCTACCTGACCCTGGGGTAAGAAGATTCCAGGAAGGACACCTGATGCTCTGGGGAGGAACCATGATCAAGAAAGACACCCAATATCCCACAGGCTGCAAGAAGAGTGGCTCTCGGTCACAGATGGGTGAGGACCACTCCCAGGTTGCTGGGCATCCTATGTACTGCCTCCAGCTTCTAGAAGGCCAGACACCTGCTGGGTTCCTCTGAACGAGGCCTGGGTTACAGGGGGCACAGTGGGCAGTGGAACATGCTCCCCAGCAATAAGGGGCAGGCAAAGCTTGTCCAACTGGTGACCAGAAGGAATGTCTGGGGCTGCTCACTGGCTCCCAAACTGCTATCTCTTGGTCTTCTTATCTCAGCGTCTGCATGGGAAGTGTTTACAGATTTCTTCTTAGCAAATGTTTATTCTCAGATTGTCCTGCCCTTGGCCACAGCATAAAAGTGGGTCTGGGGAATCTCCAACACTTTCTTGCCTTAGAATTCTATGATTCTATAAGTGTATATTTCTGAAGACATACAAAATCAAAATTCTCCTGAGTCCTGGCTCATGCCCCTCCTCCCTTTGGATATTTCATCTATGCACAGGGAACAAAGACTTATTTTGTCTCTGTCTTTATTTCTTTCTGGAGGTTCTTACTTAAGCTAAGCATTTAAAAAATTATTTTACTTTTTTTGAATAGGTAATCCCTTCACATGATATGAAATTCAAAAGATGCCAAAGAGTATATAAAATACATTAAAAAGTTTATATGAGTATATATATAAGTAAATTCCCCTCCCAACCCCATCCCCCAGCTTCCCAGTTCCACTTAGCCCCTCTCCCTGGCCTGCCACTCTTATCAGTCTCTTGTGTATCCTTACAGAGGCTGGCTATTTATACAGAGATATACTTTTTTTTTTTTAATTACAACATACGATACATATTTTTTACCTACCTTACTTTTCTTGGTTAACAAACATATTAGATATCTTTCTATATTAGCTCAGGTAAAACTGCTTTTAGGAACTTCATAGCATTTCATTGTATGAACATATCATATTTATGTGCTCAATCCTCTACTCTTAGACATTTAAGATGTTTGTAATCATCAGATGTGGAAAATTGCTCCAATACATATCCTTGGATATATGTGATTTCTCACACTTACAAGAAAGATTATTTTTAAGATAAATTCTTGGATACAGAATTACTGGGTCAAAGGGAATGTGGCCAAATTGCTCTCCATGAAGGCTGTGGCAGTTTATACTCCCACAAACAATATTTAGTTTCTGATTCCCACTTCTCCAATATGCTGTATTATTAGGGGGGTTTTGTTTGTCTGTTTGTTTTTGTTTTTGTTTTGTTTTTTTGGTCTTTGTGGTTCACTTATTATGAATGAATTTGAGTATTTTCTTTTTCTTTAATTGTTCCTATTCTTTGCTCATTTCTCTACTGGGTAGTTGGTTTATTCTTATCAGTTTGAAGGAACTCTTTAGTTAATAGGAAAATTACCTCTTTATCTATAAGAGGAGCTTAAAATTGTCCATGTCATTATTTTTATCCTGAATTTATCTGTGCACTAAATACATACTTTAGAAAAGAAGAAAAATCTCAAATCAATAATATGAGGTCCCACTTCAAGAAAGTAGAGAGGACCAAATAAACTCAAAGCAAGCAGAAGAAAGGAAACAAGAAATAGCAGAAATCAATGAACTAGAAAGCAAAACCAATATAGGAAATCAATGAAATGAGCTGGTTCTTTTTTCTTTTTTTCCCCCCTAACATGAGCTAGTTCTTTGTAAAGATCAATACAATCAACAAACCTCTAGCAAAACTGAAAAAGAAAAAATTGCTAGTATCAGGAATGAAAAAGGGGATGTCATTAAAGACCTTCCAGACATCAAAAAGATAGTAAGAAAACACTACAAACAACTCTACAAACATACATTTAAAAACTTACTCAAAATGGACCAATTCCTCAAAAATGCAAACAACCACAACTCCTAATATGTAACAGATAATTCAAATGGCTTTATAATTATTAAAGAAATTTAATTCATAATTTAAAACTCCCAAAAGAGACATTTCCAGGCCTAGACTGTTTCACTGAAGAATTCTAACAAACTTTTAAAGAAGAATCAACACCAATTTTAGAAAATCTCTTCCATACTATAGAAGAGAACACTTCCCAATTCATTTTATGAAGCTATGTGACTCTGATACCAAAATCAGAAAAGACAGAAAAAAAAAAAAGAAAAAGAAAACTAAAGATCAATAATACCTCTCATGACTATAGATAAAAAACCTTTTAAAAATTAGCAAATAGAATTCAGCAATATATAATATAAAAAGAATTGTACACTATGACCAAGTAGGTTCATTCCAGGGAGGCAAGGCTGGCTTACTATTTTAAAATCATCAAAGAAATCCACCATATTAACAAGCTAAGGAAGAAAAATCACATGATCCTATCAATCAAGGCAGAAAAAGCTTGACAAAATTCAACACCCATTCACGATTAAAAAAAAAAAAAACTCTCAGAAAAAAATTTGAGAGAAACTTCCTCAACTTGATTTTTAAAAATCTACAAAACATCCACAGCTAACATTATACTTAATGGTGAAAGACTGAATGCTTTCCCCCTAAAATTGGAGACAAGGCAAGGATGTGCACTTTCACCGATCTTACTCAAGATAGTGCCTGAAGTTCTAGCTGGTGGAATGAAGCAAGAAAAGGAAATCAAGACCATACAGGACAGAAAAGAAGAAACAACACTGTTTCTATTTGCAGATAACATGGTGGTCTATGTGGAAAATCTCAAGGAATCTATAAAATAAAAAACAAAAAACCCATTTGGAACTAATAAATGGAATCATCAAGATTTCAGGATATAAGGTAAGCATTTGAAAACCAACTGTGTTTCTATATACAAGCAATGAACACATGGAAAAATAAAAAATACAATACCATTTACAACCCCTCAAAAAATGAAATACTTAGGTATAAAATGAACAAAATGTACAGGATTTATATGCAGAAAACTATGCAATGCCTATGAAAGAAATCAAAGATCTAATGGACAGAGAGACACATCATGTTCATGGATTGGAAGACTCAACACAGTAAAGTTGTGAATTCTCCCCAAACTGATACACTGGCTTAATGCAATCTCTATCAAAATCCCAGCAGGATTTTAGTAGATACAGACAGATTATTCTAAAATTTATATGGAAACATAAAGGAACTAGAATAGCTAACAAGATCTTGAAAAAGAAGAAAAACATGGGAGGGAGCACTCTACCCCACTGAAAGACTCATTATTTAGCTCCAGTAATAAAAAATGTGTGGTACTGGTAAAGGAACAGCCACATAGATCAATGTAACAGAATAGAGAATCCAGAAGTAGACCCACATAAATAGGTTCAACTGATTTTTGTCAAAGATGCAAAGGCAATGGAGGAATGGAGGAAAAGAGTCTTTTCAACAAATGGTGCTGGAGCAACTGGACATCCATGGGCAATCAATCAATCAATCAATCAATCTCAACCTAAGTCCTTATACCAAAATGGACTCAAAATGGATGACAGACTTAAATGTAAAATGTAAACTTATAAAACTTGTAGAATTATAATAAGAGAAAATCTTTGAGATCTAGGGGTAGGCAAACAGTTCTTAAGTTTGATGCCAAAAGCACCATCCATAAAAGAAAAAAACTGATAAACTGGATTTCATCAAAATTAAAAACTTTGCTCTGCAAAAAGGACGAAGAGTGGGAGAAATCACACATATGACAAAGAACTAGTTCTGGAATATATAAAGAATTTCCAAAACTCAGCAGCAAAGATGCAAACAATTCAATTGGAACACAGCCAAAAGACATTTCACTGAAGTAGATATTCAGATGGCAAATAAGCACTTGAAAAGCTCAACATCACTAGCCATTAGCGGAATGCAAATTAAAAATGCAATGAAAAGGAAAGAAACAAGACAACAATGAGCTATCACTACACACCTATCAGAATGGTTAAAATAAAAAATAGTGACAACATCAAACACTGGTAGATGTAGAAAAACTAAATCACTCATACATTGCTGGTGGAAATGTAAAATGGTACAGCCAGGTTACAACACAATGTGGCAGTTTCTTAAGAAATTAAACATGTAACTATAATATGACCCAGAAAGTACCCTTCTGCACATTTATCCCAGAGAAACAAGGACTTATATCCACATAAAAACCTGTACAGGAATGTATATAGCAGTTTTATTCATAGTAGCCCCCAAATGGAAACAATCCAAGTATCCTTCAATGAGTGAATGGTTACACTGTGGTATAGTATAGTGGAATACTACAGCAGCAATAAAAAGGGAAGAATTATTGATACGTGTGGTAACTTTGATACATGTGGTAACTTAGATACATCTCCAGAGATTTATGCTGAATGAAAGAAGCCAATCCCCTAAAGTTAATATACTGCGATTCCATTTACATAACATTCTGGAAATGACGAAATTATAGAAATGGAGAACAGATTAGTGCTTGCCACAGATGAAGGAAGTTGGGTTGTGGTGGGAGGAGATGGGTGTGGCTTTAAAATGTCAACAAGAGGAGTGGTGCCTGGGTGGCTCAGTAGGTTAAGCATCTGACTCTTAGTTACGGCTCTGATCACAGTCTTGTGGTTGTAGGATCCAGCCCCGTGTCGGGCTCTGTTCTCAGTGTGGAGTCTGCTTCAGATTCTCTCTCCCTCTCCCTTCTGCTCACTCTCTCCCTCAAACAATAATAAATAAATAAAATCTTTGAAAAAAAAATGTCAACAAGAGGGATCCTGACTGTGAGGGAAATAGTTTCCATCTTGACAGTCTATTGTCAGTATCCTGGCTGTTAGATTGTGCTATAGTTTGTTTGTTTGTTTGTTTAGAGGGGCAGAGGGAGAGAGAGAATCTTAAGCAGGTTCCACGCCTAGTGTGGAGCCCACTGGGGGGCTTGATCTCATGACCTGAGCTGAAATCAAGAGTCAGATGCTTAACCAACTGAGCCATCCAGGCGCCCCAGGTTGTGCTATACTTTTGCAAGCTACTATTGGGGGAAGCTGGGCAAAGTACATAAGGGATCTATCTGTATTATTTGCTACAACTGCCAGTGAATCTATAATTGTTTCAAAATAAAAAGTTTAATTAAAAATAGTTTTCAGTTGATTCTCTTTGCAGTCTATGTAAATATAACATCTCTTCCTTTCCAATTTTTATACCTCATTTCTTTCTCTCAGCAGAGCAAATTTAAAATGCAAAAACAAATGCAAAACAAATTAGGAAGAAAAATCTGCTACTACATAAAGTAATACAAACTAGACGGAAATAATTTTTTTAACATATTTTCATTATGGGCTAGCATGGTTTACAGAATTTTGACAGTATTTCTAAAAACAAAAACACTTTCTCAGATGTATTTAAAAGCTATTTCTCCTCAAAATAAATTGCCCAGTGCTGAGCATCATGAGTGTTCAATAATGACATTTCCAAGAAAAGAGATTCGTTAACTTTCCTTGATAACTTGCTTCACTGAGTGGATCTCACATTCCAAAGGTGCAAAAAATCCAGCTAAAATCGGACACTGTTATTTCAGTACAGTTGGACCTGTGTTGTGATGCCAAAAGAGATTCCTAACTGTAAGGAAGATGGGCATTTGCTCTGGAAAGTTCAAGATTGATGTGAGTACTCTCACTCACAGATCCAACAAAATTAAACCAGTCCAAACAGAACAGTAAACAATGTGGAGAAGAATCAGTATCTTCAAAAATTACCCCAGGTGATTGCTGGTGATAGTGGGGAATCCAGCACCAAGCATGCCTCTACAGCTATGCCTGCCCCAGTCTGTAGGGAGAATGACCAGGATGGGCTAGGGAGCCCTGCACGGCCATTTGAAAGACACTGCTAAGAGTATAAAGGACAAGCAACAACCTGGGGGAGAATGTTTGAAAAACACAAGTCTGATAAAAGGCCAGTCACAGAATATATCAAGAATTTTCAACTGATAATAAGAAAACAAATAACCCAGTCTATGGCCATACCAGCCTGAATGCGCCTGATCTCATCTGATCTAGGAAACTAAGCAGGGTTGGGCCTGGTTAGTACTTGGATGGGAGAAAACAAATACCCCCCCCCCAAAAAAAAAACAAGCAAAGGATGTAAACATACATTTTCCCAAAGAAGATATGTTTGGCAAATAAGCACACAAAGAGATACTCATCATCTTCAGTCAAAAGGGAAATGCAAACTAAAACTACAATGTGATATGATTATATATACCTGCTAGAAGAGCTCAAAAAAGCTCACGATACCAAGTCCTGGTGAGCATGTGAAGCAAACAGAACTTGCATACATTGCTGATAGGAATAAAAAATGGCACATCACTTTGGAAAACAGTTTGGCAGTTGTTTAGAAAGTTAAACATCCAGTTAATATATGACCTAGTAATCCTACTCTTAGGTATTTATCCAAGAGGAATGAAAGTATATGTCCACACAAAAACCTACATGTGGATATTTATAGTAAGTTTATTCATAATTGCCAAAAACTAGACACAAGCCAAATGTCTGTTAACAGGTGAGTGGGCAAATAAACTGTGGCACATAATACAATGGAATAGTACTTATCAGTAAAAAGAAATGATCTACTGATACATGTAGCAAGTTAGAGGCATCTTGAAGGTATCGTGTTAAGTAAAAGAAGCCAGTCCCAAAGGGTACATACTGTATGGTTTAATTTATATGACATTCTAGAAAATGCAAACTCTAGAGACCTAATAAGGGCTAGGGTCAGTGGGGGAGAGGATTAATAAAAAAGTGGTACATGAGAACTTCTTAGAATGATGGAGAGGTTCTGTATCTTGATTAGGGTGGTGGTAACATAACTATATGTACTTGTAAAATTCATAGGGCTCGACACCTAACACAGGTGAATTTTATTCTATGTAAGTTATACCTTAATAAATCTGGCTTGGAAAAAAGAAATCTTATGGTACATAAGAACACCAGTTAAGACCTAAGAGAAGATACTGGGTATGCACACACCTGGCAAAAGATTACCATCAAGAATATATACAAGGAGCTTCTATAAGCAAATAAGAGGATAACAAACGAACAGAAATAAAGGCAGGAGACAAACTGTAATATATGTGGCTAATAAACATAATGGTGATCTGGGAAATGCAAATCAAGACCATAATAGGATACCAGTTTATACTCACTCAATGAGCAAAAATTACTAAGTCTAACCATATCAAGTGTTGAAAGAGGTGGAAGATTTCTTATACATTGCTAAGGGTACAAGCACTCTGGAAAAAGTTTTACATTGCCTCCTAAAATTGAACAATCACAAACTATGATTTAGTAAATCTACTCTTAGATATATACCCATAAGACACTCTCGTACCTGCACAAAAATGTTCCTCACATCCCTATTCACCATAGCAGAAACCTAGAAAGAGCCCAAAAGCTCATCAATGGAGAAATGGATAATTAAACTGTGGTAGAGTCAAACAATGAAATATTACACAGCAGGTGAAATAAGTGTGTTAGAGGGCTATGCAATAAGAGAAACTAGGATTCAAGATAATGATTACTACATCTCAACAACAAAACCAACAACCTGACTCAAAAATGGGCAAATGGCTTGAGTAGATGTTTCTCCAGAGATATACAAATGGCCAACAAGCACGTGAAAAGATGTTCAACATCACTAATCACTAGGGAAATGTAAATCAAAACTACAATGAGTTATTACCTCACATGCATTAGGATAGCTATTACTAAGAAAACCAGAAAATAACAATTCGGTAAGGATGTGGAAAATTGGAGCCCTCCTACATTGCTGGTAGGAATGTAAAATGGGGCAGCCTCTACAGAAAACAGTATGGCAGTTCCTCAAAAAATTAAAAATAGAATTACCATATGATTCAGCAATCCCATGTCTGGGTTCCCAAAAGAACTGGATGCAGAGTCTTCAAAGAGGTATTTGTATGTCCGTGTTCATCCCAGCATTATTCACAATAGCCAAAAGGTGGAAGTAACCCAAGTGTTCATGGATGGATAAACAAAGTGTGGCACACACACACACAATGGAATATTACTCAGCCACAGAAAGGAAGGAAATTCTAACATGTGCTACAACATGGATGAACTTTGAAGACATTATGCGAAGTGAAATAAGCCAGTCAGTCACCAAAGGACAACTACTGTATGCTCCCACTTATATGAGGTGCCTCGTGTAGTCAGGTTCATAGATGTGGAAAGGCGAAGGGTGGTGGTTAGGGACTGGGGGTGGGGTGGGGAATGGAGTGTAGTTGTTTAATGGGTACCGAGTTTCAGTGTTGCAAGATGAACGGAGTTCTGGAGATCAGTTTCACAACAATGTGAATGTACTTAACCCTACTGAGCTGTACACTTGAAAATGGTTAAGATGGTGTTATGTCATGTATATTTATCACAATTAAAAATTAAAAAAAAAATTTTTTTTTTAAAGATTTTATTTATTTATTTGAGAGAGAGAGAACACATGAGAGGGGATAGGGTCAGAGGACGAAGCAGACTCCCCGCCGAGCAGGGAGCCCGATGCGGGACTCGATCCCGGGACTCCAGGATCATGACCTGAGCCGAAGGCAGTCGCTCAACCAACTGAGCCACCCAGGCGCCCCCCCAAAATTTTTAAATTAATGATTACTTCTGGTAGTAGGGAGCTAGAGAGGATGGCTTGGTGGTGGTGGTAGCGAAATTCTAAGATTAGATATTTTCTAATTATCAACGTTCTATCATTGGTTGTGGGTGTGGGTTTGAAGGTACTTACTATATAAATAAATAAGTAAATGGATGGATGGATAAATGGAAAAGTGAAAAAAATCGGAAAGGAGAGAAGTTACGGAGATGGAAGAGAGGGAGAGAACAGGAATAAAAGAGAAAGAAAAATAGCAAGGGCATGCAAGACTGATGATAAGAGTGAGTCATGAACCAAAGATCACGGCTAACACAAGGCTGTGCACCTGAGGTCCAAAAATAAAAGAAAGTTTGTTCCAGTGGGTCAAAAGAATCCTAAATTATCTACAATGAAAGGGATCTCAGAAATTTCTAATTGAAGTCCATCATTTGATGGGATGAGAAAAGTGACTCAGAGATACATGAGAAATGTGAATGAAGCTCAAAGATGTTCTGTAATCTCTCTAAGGTCACACAAATATCTACATCCTAATCCTTTTGCAGTTAGGCTTGCCAAAAAAGGCAGCAGCAACGAAGGAAAGTTAAGAACATTCACTCCTAGAGCAACCATCTCTTTTAGTCCTTACAACATTCCTCTAAGGAAGGCATTATTACCCTGGCTTTACACATTAGAAACCTGAAGCCCGGTGATATTAAACATCTCATCTAGGGGTTCCCAGCTGGCGAGTGGCAGAGCCAAACTCCAACCCACGTTGGTGGCCCCAAAGCCTATGCTATCTATTTGATGCCATGCCAAAATCGACTTCATAGCAATACAACAAAATGTCGCTCAGTACTTTGTGAATGGCCCTGTGGAAGACACAGAGACGAGCAAACTACATAAGGGATTTCTTGAAAAAGTCTTCTTTGTGATTATCTCAGAAAATTGTTGTTATTCCCAAGGGAAAACAAAAAGAGTGGCTATACTTGGTTTATATATTCAGTATGTCTTGGTTTTAAAATATACCATGAATCAGAGACAAATGTGTACTGATCATATGACCTGGCCAGAGAAATATTTGCTTTATGAAACATCTCTTCTTAAGGAAGATAAGGCAGGTAAGCCATAGCAACTGGGTGCCCAGTCCTATGACTCGGACCTACAAAGAAATGATCCAGTGAAAGAGAACTCCTGCTTCAGATGGAAGTCTTGGGAAGCTATTAGACAGGAGGAGCCCATGGAGCACCCTACAAAGGATGAGTCATAATCAGGGATGTGGGAAACATCTGCACTTTCAGATGATGCTTTGCTTCCCAGCTGGCCCTCAAGGACACCCTCCACAGGACAAGCTAACACATGAACACGGGTTTGATGCAGAAGTCATTGTCACCAGAGGAATTAATGTCACACCTGCCCAGCCACGTGCACCCAGAGAAGAAACACTCAAACCAAGATCCCCTGCACTTAGGGCCAAAGGGGAGGAGCATGGGACACAAGGCAATTGGAACCACTTCTTTTTTTTAAAATTTAAATTCAATTAATTAACATATAGTGTACTATTAGTTTCAGAGGTAGAGTTTAGTGATTCATCCGTTGCATATAACATCCAGTGCTCATTACATCACGTGCCCGCCTTAATGCTCATCACCCAGTTACCCCAACCCCCTACCCACCTCCCCTCTAGCAACCCTCAGTTTGTTCCTTATACTTAAGAGTCTCTTATGGTTTATCTCCCTCTCTGATTTCATCTTATTTTTCCCCTCCCGTCCCCTATGATCCTCTGTTTTGTTTCTTAAATCCCACATGAGTGAAATCACACCATAACTGTCTTTCTCTGATTGACTTATTTCGTGTAGCATAATACCCTCTAGTTCCATCCACGATGTTGCAAATGGCAAGATTTCATTATTTTGATGGCTGAGATAAAGAAGATACAGTATATATATACTACATCTTCTTTATCCATTCATCTGTCGATGGACATCTGGGCTCTTTCCATAGTTTGGCTATTGTGGACATTGCTGCTAAAAACATTGGGGTGCAGGTGCCCCTTTAGATCACTACATTTATATCTTTGGGGTAAACACTCAATAGTGCAATTGCTGGGTCATAGAGTAGCTCTATTTTTAACTTTCTGAGGAACCTCCATACTGTTTTCCAGAGTGGCTGCACCAGCTTGCATTCAATTGGAACCCCTTCTATTTCCACTTTATTTTTTCTCATAGATGCAACCAGGTAAAATCTTTTTTTAAAAAGACCATGGTAAAATAGACATTACACAACATTTACCATTTTAATCATTTTAAGTGTACAGTCTGGGGTGTTAAGTACATTCCTATTGTTCTGCAACCACCACCACCAGTACCAAACTGGAACTCCATATCCATTCAGCAATCTCCATTTCCCCCCCTCCTTAGCACTTCCAAATACTTGTGATAAAGTATTAAATTTAGTCAACACCTGTGGGTGGACTGGGGAATCAGCTAGTCAAATCAGCTGTGATGTCACGGAAACAAAGACACCCCCCTGGTCCTTCAAGACATGATGGGCAAATGATATTTTCAATTCCTTGTGCATAGCTGGCCAAACCCACAACTCTAGTTAAATCCAGCTCTCTGCCTACTCTGTGCCTGCACATGTGTAGTGAACATGGCTGAGAAAATACACACCTCCATGTTGCCTGACCTCACTTTGGATTCAAGTTCCCTAATCTCCAGTGGGCCATTAATGGCATCTGAAAATCAAATGCATCTCCCCCTCATCTGCCCTCTCAGATGGTAATTCATATCTTCCCTTTTCTTCTTAAACCCCTCACCTCTCCTTCCCCGTTCTTTTTTCTTTTAATTTTTATTATGAAGTGTAATGAAGCTCCATGCGCACACCAGCCAACCTCAACAATGACTGACCCCAGGCCAACCACACACCATCTACACACCCCGCCCCACGTCTCCACCGGATTATTTTGAAGCAAACCCCTGTCACTGCATAATATCATGTATAATACTTCAGCATCTATCTCTAAAAGATGACCCTTACACAAAACACAACCTCAATAACATCACAACTCCAAAATTAACAATAATTTTTTACTATCAAATATCCATTCAGTACCCAGATTTCCAATGGTCTCACAAATGTTTTGGTTTGTTTTTGTTTTTGTTTTTTGCTGTTTGTTTGAATCAGAATCCAAATAGTCCCAAGGTCCTAACAAATAACATTAGTTCCTATGTGTATTATGTCTCTTTTAATCTGTCAGTTCCATCTCTCTTTTTTTCCCCCTTACACTTTATTTTTTAAAGAAAAAATGCTTCCCCATTATTCCTTGTTCACTGGATCTTTCCCACCAGTTTACAAACATGCTGTGATTTCTCCTAACCTAAAGAGCCTTCCCTTAACCCCACTTTCCTCTCTGGCAACTGCCCTGTTTCTCTTCCCTTTATGAGAAAATGCCTTATAAGCCCTGCTCACATTTAGGTCCTCCAATTTCTCTTCTCCAAACTTCTTTTAAACCCATTCCAATCAAGATCCCCCTCCCTCTCCAACTCAACCCAAACTGGTCTCATCAAGGTCACCTTAACAGTGTAAGCCCAATGGCAAATAAATTCCTAGTTCTCATTTTTCTTGATGTAACACAAGTGATCACTGCATCTTCCTGGAAATGCTTCCTTCCCTTGGCACCTGGAACAGCACAATCTCTACAATCCCCTCCTTACCGCTTCTTTATCAGTCTCCTGTGCTGGTTCCTCCTCTTCTTCCCAACTTCTGTTAGAGGTCTATGTCCTAGGATCTCCTCTCTACTTATGCTCTCTTCCTGGGTGACCTCATGTAGTCTTGTAGCATTAAATACCATCTACATGCTGAAAATTCTCAATTTTACATCTCTAGCCCAGAACTCTTCCAATGAACTTCAGACCCACATATTTAACTGCCTACTTGGCATTTCTCACTGTATCTTCTTCCACCTTTCCCACCAACACACCATTTGAGTTAATGATAACTCTTCTTCTAAGGTGTTCATGACAAACCCTTAGAGTCATCTGTGACTCTTCCTCTCTCTCACCTCACACCTGAGCCATCAGCAAATCCTACTGCCTCTTCCTTTGAAAGGAATCTGTTCTGTCCTCATTTCCTCTCCTATTATTCCCCTGGTCCACACCACTGTTCTTGCCTGCTATCTTATTTTTCTCCTTTGGGTCTTCCTTCCATTGTCTCTTTCTCAGTAAGGAACCGCCTCGTCAACACTATCTGAAATTGCAGACCATGTTGCCCCAAAACTGCTTATGCCCCTTACACCTGCTCTATTTTATAACTCTTCGCACTTACTACTTCCTAATGTACAACTTATTTTATTTTCCTTATTTATTGCCCGTCTTTCCCCCTTAAAATGTGAGCCCCTTCAAATGCAGGCATTTTATCTATTTCCTGCTACATCTCTGACTTCTAGAACAGTGCCCAGCCCACAGACGGGGCTCAAAAAATATTTGTTCAATAAATGAATACATTTTTACATGCAGCTATAATAAAAAGTGTTTTCTCCATGTAGGCTTCCTGGATTCCTTTGAACCTCCCCAGCACTTTGAGTATGAAATACAATGGTTAATATTACACATTACTGCCATGTTCTTAGTCTTATTTCTCCTATTAAACTCTGAGTTTCTCTGAGCTTGTGACCTGGTTTCCCATTTATCCTTTCTCCCCCTCAGCCCTGGCACAGTATTGATCACGAGTTAGCTGTTCCTACTGCTCAGGCTCTCAGGCTTGAGTGAACTCAATATTTATTTTGGCTACATTAATCTCTTATATTTTAATGAACTTTTTGTTTTCATATATGATCTCCACCCCCCCCCAATATTATCAACACCACAATCATGTGAGGAGAAAAGGGAAACCTATTCATTTCCCCTTCACTGGTTATTAAATGCTTTAAAATTCTCAGAGCACTTCAACATATTCACTGCAATTGATCATCATAACCACCCAGCATCATCATTCCCATCCTACGGGCAAGAAAACTCAAATTATTTTTAAAGATCCTTTATCTGAGGACAAAGAGAATCACCTCATCCAAGGTCATGCAGCTTGGAGTAGGAGAGCTAAGACTTGAACCTGGGTCTCATGATTCCAGATCATGTGGTCTTACATGTCCACCATGCTTCCTTAGTTTTTTTTTTTTATAAAGATTTTATTTATTCATTTGAGAGAGAGAGAATGAGAGAAAGAGAACACCTGAGAGGGGATAGGGTCAGAGGACGAAGCAGACTCCCTGCCGAGCAGGAAGCCCGATGCGGGACTCGATCCAGGGACTCCAGGATCATGACCTGAGCCGAAGGCAGTCGCCCAACCAACTGAGCCACCCAGGCGCCCGCTTCCTTAGTTTAATACTGGTGGGAAAAGAGTGGTCCTGGTGGCAGAGTAAAGGAATAGAGGAGAACTTGCTCAAGATGACATATAAATCATTTGTGGGTCAAAAGCAAGAACCTCCTGGTTAATCCACTGTCCTGTTCAGCAAACCTCAAACTCTTCTTCTTTCTTCCCTGCTATCAGCAGTCACGGTCTCCAGAGGAGGTGTTAGGGAGGAAGAGCAGGGAGACAGAAGGATCCCCTTTTTGCCAAGGCCAGAAAAATATACCATCTGCTAGACAGTGCTCTAGAGCATCAGCTGGAAGGCACAGCTATTCTTTAGAGATGGGAAATGGCAAATGTGTCACCCACTCCTGGTGCCATGGGCCTTGGCTGTGCAGGGGAGTGTGAACTGTGATCAAAGTTTGTGTTCAGATGAGGGGAAAGGGGAGAGATGGCCTGAGTATTGCCCAGCTACCTGTCTCAGCCTCAGGAGTACCTCCATCTCTTCTGCCAGGATTATAAGTAACAACCTAAAATAAACTGTGGGCAGAGATAACCCATTTAATTAAGAGGAGCATGATCTGGGACATTACTGTCTTCATTGGCTTCTACTTTTTCCATGTGATGCGTACTTACGGCTTTTGCAGCTGGCCAGGAAAAACTGTCATATTTCAAAGTCCTGATGGCAACGTGGAGCCAGGAATGCTGTGACTTTTTTTTTTTTATAGCTTTGATAACTTTGATAATTGTTCTGCTTTCTGTGTCTCCCATCAGTCTGAAGGCTCCCCGGGGCAGGTCTGTTTCTTCCCTTCAGTCTAGACTTCATGAAGACAGGAGCTGTGCCTCCCCCATCACACTTGCAAGCTCTCCAAAGTCAGGGACTGTGCCTCTCCTATTAGACCGGAAGCTCCCCAAGGTTAAAAGTCATACCTCCCAACAGCTCTGGAATCCCCTGAGCTCCAGGGCTCCTATCTCCTCTTTTCACCTCCCCTACACCAAGGACAGGAGTCTGCTTTCACTCGTCCCCTGAAGTGGTTGGGTTGGCCAATGTGACCTCTTAGAAATCAGTGAACCACTTGAAACCTGGTGGGTCTCCTGAGAAGAGGTCCTCTGAGCTGGTGCCAATGCCAAATCTCACATATCTGGACTGTGGAGCACTGATATCCCCACCGTGAGCAGACAGAATGGAGGGAGGCTAGGTGTTGCTCAGCCTAGCAGCACAAGGGAAGGAAACAACCCTAGTTTAATCATATTATGCTTTACCCTCACAATTCACCACTTCATGCTTCCTCTCACACTTTATGATAAGAAAAATAAAAAGGTTCTTTTTGAGAGAGTCATCCATTTCTTCAGATAATCAGAGTTATCTATATGATGTATAGTGTCTCCTTTTATACTCTATCTCCTAACAAACTTTTATACTGTACCTTCCCGCCCCTAAGGGGGTAAAATCTGTGCTCAAATGAATTTATAGCTCTTTTGACTTCACGAATTTTATTATGTTATTCCAAGTGTAATCATCTTGTTTTACTGAAGCCACTTTATTATAAGATCATTCAAACCCTATTACAGAGATGCATTAAAAATTATATCATATTTTGTCTTCTTAATTACCTGAGAAGACAAAATCATGAAGGGGTTTGGAAAAGGGGCTTTGGAATTAGAGACCCAGATATAAATTCCAGCCCATATTAGTTTACCAAAGAGTTCCTAGCTCTGTGGCCTTGGGCCAGTTATTTAACCTGTCTGAGCTCTGGTTTGTTTCCTCATCTATAAAGTGGAGACAGTATTTCTCTTCAATCCATTCACACTGGATCTAAGTTCTCCTGCTGGTTTACAAGGCTCTCCCCCAGCTGGCCCATGTCTAGCCCTCAGTTCTGCTATCATAGTGCATGTCACAGCCCCAGCATGCACATGCTGCTCCCTCTGCCTGAAGCTTCCTCCACCTCACCTTCCACCTGTTATCTTCTTTCCTGCTAGGCCCTCGTCATTTCTTAGCTTAAAAGTCACTTCTGCAGAGAACCTTCTTTGACCTGCCATCCTGGAGCAAGCTAAATCCCAGTCTGCTGGCAGTGCCTTCTCTGCAGCACATACAAATGAATCACCCAACGATCTTGTTAAAATGCAGCACATCTGGGGTTGCATTCTACTAACAAGCTCCAGTGATCTGATGCAGCTGGGAAGAGCACCCTTAAGAGTGGCAAGGCACCCATACACACTTGTAATTACTTGCTTAAGGTTAGTTGTCTTTCCTGCTAGCCTAAGTTCCCTCCCCAACCCCTAGCATCGGGCCTGGGAAAAAAACCACTCAAGAAATGTTTAACAATTACACTTAGTGATATCTATAATGTTTCTAGCCTAGTTTCTGGTCAGAGTAAAAGAAATTCAATAAGTAGTGTCAGCCTTTTATAATAATATTGTATACTGACTACAGTATGTCTTTTTCTTTTCCACACCCAAGTAGTTCCTAGAATGGTCCTGGACTGTGTCAAACTAAGGCCTGCAAAGTGTCGAATGGATGCCTAAAGGGAAAATGGAGAGACCCTGGCCCACGGCCCTTGACGAGTGTCCAACATACGTAGAACAGCACAATTAATACATCACCAGCCTTTCATAAAAACCCAAACCCTCCCTCCTACCAATTCCTACATTATGGTTAGGGGCACAGAGGTTAAACACAAACAACAGAGACCAAAGAGTTACTGAGAAATCCTCAGAGCAAACAAATAAGTGACAGCCCAGGAAGGAGGGTATTGTTTTAAAAATTATTTCCTTAGTCCTCAAAGAACTAGAACAAAGCAGGATTGTGCTGGCTGCCTCCTCTGCAAGAATTCGCATTCTGGGCCTGACTAAATGCCAGTCTAAATGCTACTCAGAATGCAATTATTAAAGCCATGGAGCACCAGCCACGGTGGGGGGAGGGAGGCGCTGCGCTGCTCCCCCTCCCACCAATTTTGTAGCAACCTCAGGCAATGGGCCTCAGTTCTCTGCATTCAGCTTTTCTGATTACCCCACTCTGGCTCCCCCGCCTCCATTTTGTTCCTTCTGGCCCACTCCTTGCTGTCTCCTTCAGGCCAGAGAGTGGGCAGAGCTGTGTGCTGTTCAGAAGCTTCTACACAACACAGTCTCAGGGAAACCAGTGGATCAGGCCATTTCCAGGCAACTTATCCCATTTGCAGAACCAATTCCCTTCATTCTCAAACTCCTACAGATCAGGGAGGAAAGTAGAAACCCAGAGAAGGCTCTTCCAGGTGTTGAACCTCCAAGTAGGTGATTATGGGGTTAGAGGGGTCACTTACATAAAGGAGGTAGGAAACATCAACACTCAGATTCAAATGTGGGGTCTTAAGTATTTAAAAAATGAGTAAGTCTATGAATGCCAGTTTGAAAATATAGCTATGAAGAAAATGTTGTAAGGAAATTGGATTAAAATCAAAACAATAAATTATTTACTGAGAAAGATGCTGGGGGGGTAGTAAATAGAAATAAATACGATATGATACTGCCCTTTATGCCATTACCATCTTATTAGGGGGATAAAATATACAGGAAGCAGTGGGTAACGATGTGCCATTTAAGCAAATGCCTCAAGGCTACAATATCAGAGGTAAAACCAGGAAGTAAACATCTAAGAGCCAAATGAATAGGGCAAGTGTTTTCAGTTCATGGTCAGTGCATTTTGGGAGACCACATCTTAAAGCCCACTACTGTCAGCTGACATTCTGCTTCAGCCACGCCATCCACATTCATTGTCACCAGCAAAAATCAGAATGAATGAATAAAGGCAGCGAGAGTGGATGTGCTATCAGGCAGCACCAAAAGAGCAGAGCTGAGTGACACAGGGGTCGCCGTGTCCGGGCCCCTGATGTACAACAGCAAAAGCTCACGGAGAATGCAAACGATCCGGGAGGCTTCTGGGGAGGGGGAGGGGCTCGCAGGAGGTGAGATGGGGCTGTCGGACAAGGTGTTAGTCAGTCTAGGTCTTGGAAGCTTGAGGAAGGGGTAGAGATTGATTAAGTCAGAAGGGAAAGGCATAGGTCATTTGATAATGGGTTGTGTCTTGTGCAACAGTTCAAGGCTGGTCTCGAGGGGAGGAAGGATGCCAATCTGAATGGAGAGGAAAGTTCACATAGAAGAGTAGTGGGAGGGGAGCTGGAAAGAATGTGGAAAGCTCAGAATGCTGGGCTAGAAGTTTCTCGTTTTGTTTTTTAATTATGCAAGTCACACAGAATACTTTGCTGCAGTAAAAGTCTCAAGTAATACAGACGACGTTAAGGAACCCCTCACCCAAGTCCCCTCTACAAAGGCAACACTGTTGTTGGCTAGGTATCTATCTTTTTATCAGATTTCAGACTTCATGTAACAGGTAATGGGGACTCATTGGAACTTTCTGAGCCATAGACTGTCCAAATTGGGAACAGTCAGCAGAGGTCAGCAGGTGACTTCGGAGGAACAGAGTGGTACAAGGCCCAAGGTGGAAGAGAGTGAAGAGGGTAGGAAGAAAAAGAGAGTGAGCACACCAGCTGGAAGGTGACATGGAGGCTGACAGATGGAAACTGAGACTGAGGGAGATGGATCAGAGATAGATAGGAGAATAGGCAGGAAAATATTTTAAAGGGAGGAGACCAGAAGTATAGAGGACAAGGTCCACTGAAACACAACAAAGATGATGGGAATCCAGGATTTTGAAAGTCAGGGGTAGCACCAACCAAGATGGTGAGGGAACTGGCCACATTATCAGTTTAGAACTGAGCAGAACCTAGAGGGTTGGTTCAGGATCCCAAGCGAGGAAAGTCCACCAAGGAGTAACAGAGCTCAACAAGAGGTGGTAGGCAGAAGGATCTACTGAGATTTTAAAATCTGACCTGTTATCTGCCTCAATGGTGGAATAACTATTCTTGATACATTGACTAAGTACTCGATAAATGTTGAATGTTTTCAAACCTAAGTCACAAGGACCAAAAATATGGATAAGGAAGACACCACTGATTTCTTTCCACAGCCATTCCCTCCTTCTTCCCTAGTTTATGGGGCATCAGTTTTTTTTTGTTTGTTTGTTTGTTTGTTTGTTTGTTTGTTTTTTCTGGTAGTACCATGCCCAAGGAAGGTGGATCTTCCTCCAGCTCCAAAGGATGAGCCATGATCTGGTTAAGCCAAGCATGGTAATACCATTCCCCTTAGCTAGTAGTTGGCTTAGGGATGGACATATGGCCAACCTGGCTGATGAGGCATAACAGGAAGTCAGCTGGGGAAACTTCTAATGAAGATTTTTATCTCCGTCAAAGATACAGCAGAGGCCTGACATTTTATTCCTACCAAGAACTTGACTATTTTAGGACATGATGCTTGGAATTATGGAGCCATCTCAAAACCATGAGGTGATAAATGTAGGAACTGAGAGTTGACAAAGTAAAGATACGAAATTTGAAAGATTAAAAAAAACACAACACAGGTCCTTTACAACCCAAGTCCTGCCTCAGAACTGAAACCACCTATCTTCCGACTGTTTATTGTGAGAGGTCATTCCATGTCCTTTTACCTAAGCCTCTGTTACCTTGGGCATTCTGCTCACTATCACCTGAAGGTAGGCAAATGGTAATGGTGAGATAATCCGTAGCTTTTCCTTAGACTCCAAATGTTTAATTGGGCAACAAAGTTCTTGTTGTGTCTGGACTTGGTGAACAAGAGAAAGGAAAGGGGAGAATCTGGACAGAGCAGGGCGAAAGCCTAAAACTCCTAGAGCAGCCCAGGAAGTAGTAAACTCAATTCAGCTCAAATCAGTGCAGTGCACTATAATGCAACTTAATTCAATTTAACAAACATTAATTGTGTGTCTTCTAAAGCCCTTTGGGAGATAAAAAGATGAACAACACATGGCTCACTACATTCCAGGAATCTCTTTCTCCTTTTCTTTAGCAATTACAGATGGAAGTCCCAGGCCCTACGGCTGGATCACCTCTTGGACTTCTTCAAAGATTCTGTTTCTTTTCCCTGCACTGGAAACATGCCTATTTCCCAGGGTCTCACTCCCGGTCATGTTGTCTTCTGAGTCTCCACAACCCCCCTGAAGAAGCTTATCTCCACCAATGGTTTCAACCACCTGCTGCTACTCAATATCGATTTCTGATGTCCTTCCTTCTCTTCCACAATTAAATCTGCATCTCTAGCTATTTACTGATCTTCTCCCCAAGGGTCTCCCATACGCCACCTTAAAAACAACATAATTAAACCAGACCTATGATCTCTATCAAACCTCCACCTCTTCCTTATAGTCGCATTATCAGTGAAGGAGATCATCATCCAGCAGGTTCACCCAGCTAGACTCAAGAACCAGACTCCTCTCTCCAAGCCTCCCACACCCAATTCCTATCAATTTTAGCTTCTAAGTATCTAATTACTTGGTCCCTTCCTATTCATGCTTCCTGCTGTGCTTTAGTTCAAGTCTCAACCAGATCACCAGAAAACGTGGTAATTGTTTCCCTGCTGTCTAACGATATTTGTGTTGGAGCATCTGCAAGGTGTGCAGCACAGCTTTGCTTTGCTGTAGCCATGGAAGCTACAGGCTCCCTTAGGACCTCGGAGCATTTGGGCCAAAAGGCGAGGCAGATGTGCTTTAGCCCAGCTAGCTCAGTGATGGTCAGTAATAATCATAGGTTCTATTTTTCATTCTTGGTTCCAGGCTGATTTGGGAGCCCTGCTCCTAGTCTGGTTCCACCCGTTTGGTTAGGTGAGTGAACAACAGCTGATTACAGCAGAATGTCAAACGGCAGTACTCTGAGCTCCTACATCTGCTTCTGGCGCTTGGGATTGAGTATAAAATGTCAGGCTGCCTGTGGCATGAAGGCAAGGCATGTGATCGGGGTAGGGAAGGGTTTTAGGGTGTCTGGAAAGAGGAGAGCACCTCAGCTGGAGAAGCAGATGGTCTAAGGAGAAGTCTGGGATTCAACCAAGTGTCACTGAAGGGTGTGAGTAGCGTAGACAGGCCTGGATAGCAGGAATCCTGGGTTCTAGTCCTTACTAAGTCATTTCCCTCCCTGGGCTTTCTTCCCCTTCTTCACAAAACAGAAGTGCTGCAAAACAAGGCTCTGCATCCTAGCCCGGGCTCCCCAAGTGTAAGGGATGCTGGATCCTTCCACCAGAAGTGAAATGTATGGGCAAGAGATGAAAGGCAGGAACATACATCTGTTTTATCAGTTACATGTGTAAACCGTGAAATGTATGTTCTAGATCCACGTGTCATGCAACTACACATTTCCTTCACATGGCACAACATAGTCCAACAGAAATATAACAGCACAAGCCACATGCATAATTTTTAATTTTCTAATAGGTGTATTAAAACACTACAAAACAGTCTAATAGAAACAGGTAATATTAACTTTCATATACTTTATTTAACCCAATCTCCAAAAGATTATTTCAACATGTAATGAATATATAAAAATTACTAAATGAGATGGTTTGCAGTAGACATAGTTACGAAGTCTTCAAAATCCACTGTGTGTGTGGTTTGCATTTACAGCATATCTCAGCTCAGGGCAGCCACATTCCAGGTGCTCAGTCAATGGCCTTATGCAGCAAGCTGCTACCACCTTGCTACCATCTAGCACAGCCCTGGACCAATCAGCTGAGATCATCCAGCCTCTTTTGGGCCATCAGGGGACTGCAGCCACATGAGTCCAGGCATGACCATCAGAAGAACTCCAGGCATGACCATCAGAAGAACGTCCCAACCAAGCCCCGCTGAAATTGCTGACCCCCAGAATTGTGAATAAGTGATAGGTTGTTGTTTTAAGTCTGGCGGTGGCCTGTTAGGGATGGACATATGGCCAACTAAAGTCTGGGGGTAGCCTGTTAGGCAGCAGTAGGTCACGGAGACAGAGCTGAGTCTTAAGAATTCAGGGAAGGAAGGGGTTAACTATTCAAGAGGGTCAAGAGGGATGAATGTAGCCTCACAAAAGCAACCTTCCCAGGTGTAGTAGGTGTCAGAGAATCCACTTTATTCGAAATGTTTCTATTTTTACCAACCCTGAGCTACCTTTGTATGCTCATATAGTGCTTACTGTGGGGCTCATTGATGAACTCGAATTTAAAACAATCCAGCAGACAGGCCTACACCAGCACAAGGCACACGCTGGTGCTTAGTACTAACAAGGGAGTACACAGAATCTTTTGCTCTGGGCTGGGTTAGGTGCAGGGCTCCAGGGAGGCCAGGACTGGAAGGAGAATGGTCTCCCCGCGGACTGGGTTAGTCTGACCAGAGCTTTGGCCGCAGCAGACTCAGTGGCAGGTGCTGCTGCTTATCTGGGCATCTTTCCTCTTCATCTTTATCTCCATCTCTCTTGGGAAAACCAATAATGCTTCTTGGGCTACCTCTGCCCCATCCCCCAATCCCTCTGCTCCACTCTACGCCCCACACTTTTACCAATACCAAAAGAAAATTTCTCTTGCCTCCTGTCCATTGTGGTGTGCAGGTATGTGGTCAAGTGCCTCTCAAGCCACATCTGTCCCCAGAGCCTTTGGCCTTTTCTTATAGTCCCGGACAGTCCTGGAGTGACCGCCTCTGTGAGAGCTACCCACTTCACATGGGCACCACCAGCAGTGCCTTGATGAATTCCTACTTCCTGTACCTCTTGCTTCCATCCCTAGGGCTTCTTACTGACACTGGGGAGTGAGACAATGCAAGGCCACTCGGGAGCCCGGCCACATGCCACCCAGAGAGGCAGGGGAATGGATGCCCAGTGGGACGAGCTCTTCACCATTGCGAGAGGGTAGCCCTTCCTCTCCTGATTGACTGTCCCAAGGAACAATCCGTTTTTATAATCCTGAAAGCCTGAGACACTGGGTGGGCTTGATACCAAGAGGCGACCAGATCAATAACGTATCCTCACGTCCTTGCCCTCTTTCCCTGTATCTCTCACTTTTCCTTCGCTTCTGTTCTCTGAGATCATGCTCCCTCATGAAGTTGTAGCACAAAAGCCTTGCCTTTCTAGGGCCTCCAGGCCAAGATGCCAAGTTATCAAGAATCCTGTCTGGGAGGAGATTTTTACATTCTACCCTCAAATATGACTCAAGACACCTTATGTCTAGCTCCTATGATGGAGACCCAAATTTCTTTGGCTCTCAGTTGAGGTAATACCTTCTCTGTCCATCCCACTATGCTTGCCCAAGAAGGCCTAGCCCACTCCCATGGCACCAGACCACTGGGCGAGCACCAGGGGATGCATGCACTGTCACCCCCCCATAACCCCCTCTTAGAAAAGGCCCCCCACTTTCCAAAGATACAGACACCATGTTTCTTAAATACTTTTCCTTAAGATACTTAAAATACTTGACTTCTCCCCCACTCCTGGTATTACTTCATGTCTTGTTTAGGAGCAAGAGTTGAGTTTCACATGCTCTTTATTTACCTAGAACACAACGGGGTTGTTGGCCCAAGGCCTTCCCTGTATTGCTGCCTACATTTTCCTGTAGAACAGTCTGGTTTCCTCAAGCATCCTGGAGGCTCTGAGATAGCACACGCCAGGTCTCACACAGCTCTGGCCACGGGGTTGCTCCCAGCACAAGTACCTGAATGCTCAGCAAACACTACCTTAAAGAATGGATGGAGGAAGGGATGGATGTTACCAAGGAGGTGCCTCATGGCCTCTATGTCGGGGGATTTATTTATTTATTTATTTAAAGATTTTATTTATTTATTTGACAGAGAGAGATATAGCGAGAGCAGGAACACAAGCAGGGGGAGTGGAAGAGGGAGAAGCAGGCTTCCTGCCGAGCAGGGAGCCCAATGTGGGACTCGATCCCAGGACCCTGGGATCATGACCTGAGCTGAAGGCAGATGCTTAACGACTGAGCCACCCAGGTGCCCTATCTCGGGGGATTTAAAGCACTGAATAACTCTTCCTGAAGGTCTAACACCTGGCAAGTCAGCCGCATCTGCCTGGGTGCTGTGCCTCACCCTAAGCAGATGTATGCAGACAGCTCTCAGGGACAGGGGAGGCCCATAAAGACTTTGCTGGTCTCATCTGAAGACTCTGTTGCAGCCTTGAGCAAATAAACATCCTCTCATTTTTATACACAGAGCAGCAGGAAAGGGTAATCAGCTCCCGGAGGGGAACTGCCCTTTTCAAGCAGCAGCAAGATGCTGAGCTAAGGTGGGGTCTGGTTACAATTAGCAGCAAGCATCGATGTTAATGGATTCTACAAATTTGTCTTCTGAAGACCTGATGACGGGCTCCCAGCAGCCAGGCAGATATCTCCAATTGCCACCCGGTACATTTACTTTCCCTGATTGTTCCTGGGATCTGGGAACTCTTAGCAGCCTTCCTTCCAACCGGAGGGAAGGAAACAAGGATACAACACATTTAGGGCTGGCAGTCTGGACCACCTCCCTCCGAGAAAATGGCCTGAAGGAAGAGAAAGGCAAAGTATCCAGATCTGACAAGCCATTTACCAATGTGTAGAGACACGTCAGTAAAAGTGAACTGTTAACCATAAAACTCTACACAGAAAGGCTGTATCATCTGCTGATACAAAATCAATAAAAAGGATGTTTTTCTTAGCCAACAAGGATTCCGTGAATTAACTACCACATCTACTTCACTTTACCCTCTGTTAATTTGGATAATGGGGCACTAGAACTAGACCGAAAGAGTAATTTCTGATGACATCAATAATGGGCATCTTGTTGCTTTAAAAAAAATTTTAAGTGACCTAGCCACTATGTTAAGTGACCGTGGAAAGGGTGGAAAAGTGCTACTGACCCACTTGTAGGAATTCCACACTTGCCTGCTATTGCATCATGGATAGAAGGATTCTGCAAATCAACCAGGAAGAGAATGCTGTGTAGTCTCAATTTTCCTTAAACTTAAAATACAATCATTTTGGTTTTGAAGTTTCACAATATCCTCAAGTCAGCTGAAGAGACATTTGGGTTTTTGCAGACTTGGGCTGGAACCAAGTTGACAAGTCTAGAGCCTATTCTTCCTTCTTCTTTCGCCCCCAGTGCTCTCTCTGCTGATTTCAGGAGGCGCTGCTCTAGATGCCCCCCAAATGAGGGTGGAAGACTCATCCTCCAACCCTCAAGCTGGCACCTATTCAGAAGCAGAAGGCACTAGACTTCCCAACTGCCCTCTTTATTCCCAGGGCAGCACCAGCGTCCCTGCAGGTGGTGTAGCCCCAGAGACTGCTGGGTGGTGGCAAAAGCCAAGCCAAGTGGTTGGCTATTTCTTGCAAAATGCCCAGCCCCCAAACCCTGCCTGATAGCATTCTAGGCTCTTTGTCATACTCATTCATTAATTCTGTAAGTATTTCTTACTCTCCACTCTGTGTGAGGTCTTCCCACCCCACCCCTTGATATGCCGCCTTCCTGGGAGGACAGTCATATTCCACCCAGAGAATGGAAGGTGCAGTGCGATGGAGTTGGCCCCATTCAGTCCAGACTTCATTCTGCAATGCAGTGGGAGCCTTCTGGGGCTGGTGAAATTTGGTGGATGGGAACACAAACACATAAATGTCCCAAGACAAATATGAATGGAGATTGGTGACAGTGAAGTCAGAGCAGAGTCAAGGAGTAGAAGAGAGAAAGCTTGAAGACTATCTACAGCCTCTGGGAGTAAACTGGGAATAACAGGGTCGCTCTATCACGAGGCCTCGGGGCAGCCGACTCACCTCCCAACATGGGCACCAGAGGAGTAAGAGCCAGGGACTATTCAGACTCTGTTATCCACAAATTTGTTCATGGCAGATCCTTAAGCTCCTGGAATCAAAAGCAAAGCAGGTTCCTCAAAAAATTAAACACAGAGGGCACCTAGGTGGCTCAGTCAGTTAAGCATCTGACTCTTGATTTCAGCTCAGGCCATGATCTCAGGGTCATGAGATCCAGCCCCACACTCAGCAGAGTGTCTGCTTGAGATTCTCTCTCCCTCTCCCTTTGTCTCTCCCCCTCCACCACCCAATGCTCATGAGCTCTCTCTCTCTCTCTAATAAATAAATAATTCTTTAAAAAAAAAAAGGAAGAAAATGAAACACATAATTGCCATATGACCCAGCAATTCCACTTCTGGGCATATACCCAAAAGAACTGAAGGCAGAGACTCAGAAAAATATTTGCACACCCATGTTCACAGCAGTATTATTCACAAAAACCAAAAAGTGGAGGCCACCCAAGTGTTCATCAACAGATGAATGGACAAACAAAATGTAGTATATACAGACAACAGGATATTACTCAGTTTTAAAATGGAAGGAAATTCTGATATATGGTACAACACAGATGAACCATGAAGACCTGATTGTGCTCAGTGAAATAAGCCAGTCACAAAAGGACAAGTACTGTCTGATTCCACTTAGCTGAGGTACCTGGAATCATTCACTTCAGAGACAGGAAGTAGGATGGTGGTTACCGGGGGCTGGGGGAGGGGGCTACAGGGAGGTACTGTTTAACGGGGACAGATGTTCAGGTGGGGAAGATGAGCGAGTTCTGGAGATGGACAGTGGTAACGGTCACACAACGTGAATGTGCTTCATGCTACAGAATTAACTGCACACGGAAAAATGGTGAAGAAAGTAAATTTTAGCTTGCAGATATGTTATCACAATAAAAAAAAGGCAAATTAAACACAAGCTATTCCTGCAGTGAGATGAAAATCATGACTTGGTCATACTACAGGGGCTAAAAGGCCAGACTACTATTTTTTTTTTTATTCATTTGAGAGAGAGAGTGAGAGACCACAAGCAGGGGGAACAGCAGAGGGAGAGGCAGAGTGAGAAGCAGGCTCCCCGCTGAACAGGGAACCCCATGCGGGACTCAATCCCAGGACCCTGGGATCACAACCCAAGCTGAAGGCAACCGCCCAATGCACTGAGCCACCCAGGCATCCCCAGGCCAGATTGTTTAAAATTAAGAAGGTTTTGCAAGGCATGTGGGTGGCTCAGTCGTTAAGCGTCTACCTTCGGCTCAGGTCATGATCCCGGGGTCCTGGGATCGAGCCTTGTGTCCGGCTCCCTGCTCCATGGGAGGCCTGCTTCTCCCTCTTCCACTCCCCCTGCTTGTGTTCCTTCTCTTGCTGTGTCTCTCTCTGTCAAATAAATAAATAAAATCTTAAAAAAAAAAAAAAAAGGTTTTGCAAAATTCTAAAAACTGGTGTCCTGTTAACTAGTCTCAAATCAAGAAACAGGAGTTTGAGAAGCACCAGACGGGGCATATAGGATGTTTGGATTCCACTGTCAGCTTTGCAAGGGAGGCACGTCTCCCTGTACCTCAGTTTACCGATCTGTACAACAAAGGGAGTTGGATTTGATCACCAAAACCCCTTTCAGTTAGGCCAGGAGTTTGCAAAATATGGTCACGGGGCAGCAGTATCACCTGGGAGTCTATTAAAAATGCAAATTACAAAGACCCCCTAGACTTACCAGATCAGAAAATGTGTGTGAGCCCAGAAGTCTGGGTTTGAGTGAGCTGAGATAGGTCTGAGAACCATGAGACAGGACGTTTTAGTTTTTATAACTGATAATGATCAGGGCAAGCCACATTGTTAAGAAAATAAAAATCACAGACACCCTAACATAAAACAAATGCATTAGGAAATGAACAGGAACAAAGAGGATAATTGCCTTTTTAAAACATGCAGTATAAATATATAAAGTAGAAATTCATTTTTAAAAATCAGAATTAATGTATCCAAATGAGTGTTGTCCTTAAAATTACAAGAGTCTACCACCTGTGTTCTCAGGATGCAGTGCTTGCTCAAAATGTTCTTAAAATTTTACTTGGAACTGACTTCTGAGTCAGTTTAAAGCAGAACAAAATCAGCCTCATTTGTTTGGAACTAGAAGTGTCTTCATTCAGTTTGATCATATCCTTATTGTCATGACACATGTGTATACTACATGACTTACTGTCCCGATTCGGAAATCAACTTCCCTCTAAGAGGAAGAAGACTGTCCATCACTGAGGATATTGAACGAATGTGCCCAAGCTCAAAGGCAAATTCCAAAGCAGAGCTCAAACGTGTTTTGGATCATGGCAGAATTGTATGTTTGACATCCCGGAGTGCCCATCTGGGAAAGGGGCAACACTCGTGTCATCCAAGCTCAGACCTGAGAGCTGGAGGTCAAGCAAGAGACCACCAGGTCAGAACTCACCCTTCAGAGGGAGCGGAGCTGGTATGGCCTTTCACAGGTGAAGCAACTCAGGCCAGAGGGGCCCAAGGAGTTGTCTAAGGCTGTCCAACAAACAGGTGGAACCAGAAATGAGCTTTCCTAAAGAATCCTGAATAGGCGAACTGCCTTTCAGCCCGGGAGTGGGGGCTGGACAAGAATGGAAGGCCCAACCCACCAGCTGTGATGTCAGATCAGAAGAGGAGGCGCCAGGCCAGCGGCTTTCTTCATCAAACAAAAGACTCTTTTGAATTTACTGAATATTTTGGCACCGGCCCTGGTCAGTTCTTTCTCCTTCGGTGGGTTGAAAAATATTTCTAGCATCCCATAGAGTCCAGCAAGAGCAAAGAAGGTGGAAGATTCTTCCTCCACTGGGCCATGCAGATGCTCTGATCTTTGAGAAGGAGGCTCCTTAGTGGTCTCTGCCCCCAGGAGGGCAAGGTGAATGTGAAGATGGAAGGTTTTATTCCCTGGGCTACTGGCCACCTGGCCAAGGACTTCCTCCTTGAACGTCACTGTGTTATTCTCAATTGTTCACTTAGGGAGAGAAGGGTAGGGGGAGATACTAAAACTGGAATATTATTTTGAAAATACACCAAGCTTTTCCCTAATCCCACACTAATGCCTCAAAAGGCCTTCCCTTATGGATTTCTCCCTAACACCCTTATTTAGTCGAAATCTCCCCATTTTAGATTGATGTGTATGTTTTGCAGGGTACTCTCTTTTATGTCATTCTCTCTATTCAGACCCATCCATGCCCAATGGCTGGTGCAGAAATCCCCTTGATCTTCTGTAACACACACCACAGTGCTGGGCACAACGTAGGCACTGGGCCGTCATGTGGTGATGATGACGATGCTGAGTTACGTTATCATGTTTACCTACTAGGGACTGGGCACTCGGATGAGTGCTCTACTGATATATATTATCTCAGGGAGTCCTCATCACAGTGCTGTGTGCGAGGTGCTGCCTTTTTTTTTTTAAAGACTTTATTTATTTGAGAGAGAGAGTGCACAAGCAGGGGCAGCGGCAGGCAGAGGGAGAAGCAGGCTCCCTGCTGAGCAGAGAGCCCAATCTGGGGCTCCATCCCAGGACCCCAGAATCATGACCTGAGCCAAAGGCAGACACTTAATGGGCTGAGCCACCCAGGCACCCCATGTGTTCGAGGCACTTTTAACTCTACTTTTTTAGATGAGGAAACTGAAGCTTAGAAAGGTTAAGTAGCCTGATCAAGATCAGGGCAAAGGGCTTGGGTGCAAATCTCAGTCTCCAAATCTCAGGCTCCAAAACCAGAGCCCTTAACACTCAGACATTTCTCACTCCCTCCTCAAGATCCCAAACTGAACAGGCCTTCAGTTTATCTTCTAGGTCAGGCATTCTCTCTGCCCCATTCCCCTTCTGCTGGCCTCCACGTGATCCCATCCTCTAAGCCAGGAAGGGGGCAGGAGGAAGGGACCTCAAAACCCAGATGGTGATTTCAGGAACCACCCCCATGATGAGGGACCCTGGAAGCACTAGGGCAGGTGGAAGGGAAGCCGGCCAACAGAGAAGGGTGGAGCCCTGCCAGGCACAGGCCCCTCCCTTTCATTTTAGGGCTATTCATTATGTACACTTCACCCCCAGGGCTGAAAGTCTCCTGAGCACAGTCCTGGAGCGTGTGTGTTTCGCCACCCCCGGCAGGGTGAGGAAGCCACATCACAGTCGTGTGTTCAAGGAAAACAACCATCACTCCAGCAGAGAGCGGGATACTTTTAACCTCCCTGAGCAGACCTTAATACTTTGGAGTGAAGTATAGGAAGCAAGGTGCAGGGCGCTGGGGCCCCCATCTCACTGCCCACCTGGGCCCCTGTCCCAAACAGTAGGTGTCAGAAAGAGTGTTGAGCTGGTCTGGGTCCCAGCTCTGCAGTAACTCTGGGCACCTCGTCCCTATAACAAGGAAGTCACTGCCTGGTTTGTAAAGGGCCTCCCAGCGGCGGCTCGCATCTGGTTCGGTGACCAGGCTGAAGAGGCCACCTTGCCAGTCACCTGGTGCTGGCACCAGCCAGACTGCAGACAGTGGAGAGCTGATTCAGGAGATAGGGCCTGATCCTGGCCCACTCCCCAGGAACTTGACCCTGCTCCCCGTTAACCATAGGCAGGCTCTGACAGTCTTCCAAGGAAAAGGCTGACCTCTGGCCTGGTTGATTCCCAGTTAAACAAAGGACTGCAAGCTGGTGAGCCGGGGACCGTCCTCCGTGGGCTGGGTCATCTTCCACCTGCCAGCTGACTCCTGCACAGGGGGAGGGGACGGCACTCCCTGGAGGGGCCGTCACGCCAACAAGACTGCAGTGAGCCGTAAGTGATGGGGACGGGGCCAGAAAGCAGAGTTTATGGGTCACTGCTTCAGTGTAGTCCCAGCCCTGCATGGCTGTCACTCAAATCCAGGCTCCCGGGGCAGGAAGTGCTCTCAACTTAACTGCTTCACCTTGCTCTATCCAAGTTCAGACTCCACTTCAGCCAAGTAGATATGCTAGAACCCCATGGCTCATGGGGGGCTTGCCTCCTATGGCCCCTTACCATCACCAGCCAGACCCCGAAAGCAAGTCACCCAATGCCTTTCTGTCTTGTATAAAGACCTGCTCCTTTCTTTCAACTTGCTGCTCAAGATCTGCTTTCCAGAAAGTTCTCCGGAGGCCACCTCCAATGCACCCTACCTCATAAGCCTTATGTACATGATTTCCAGCAACTACACATGGGTCCTCCAAACTTGACTAATATGCAGACACCTTCCAAAAGTAACACAAATCCCCACACTGCCATGATCATATCTAAGAACCTCCCAGGGTCCGTAGACCCCCATGTGAGAGATATTGTCTTAGGAAACCAAAATCTAATTTTAAGAAGAATGTCTTTCTATCACAAATTAGAATTGCAAGTAAGAAGTTTTATCTTTACAATTGGTGGACTACTAGAAAAGCATTTGTTGACACTCCCGGAGAACGCAAAGCTAACCATATGCTACACAGTTTGTCACTCATTCATCCAGTATTTATTGAGTACCTCCCAGATTCCAGGTGATACTCTTCACAGTGGGACACAGTGGTCAACAAGGCACTGTGCCAGCACTGGAGGAGCTGACCATCCAGCAGGGGAGGCAGACAATCCAGCAGTAAACTAGTCAATAGTACAGATGCTGTGAAGAAAAGTCAAGCAGGCAGAGGGGCTAAGGGAGGGGTCTGGGAAGCCGGGAAATGCTGCTTGCCACAGGGTGGTCAGGAAATTGTACCAAAGCAGAGATCTGAATAAATATGGTGAAACAGTGAGGGAACTGGGAGGTGATGGAGAAAACAGCCCCCGGCCAAGGGAACGGCAAGGCAGGGCCCAAGTGCCCCAGCCGCTGGGGTCTCAGGAAGAGCCCAGGGCCCGGTGTGGCAGAAGTAGAGGGAGGCTGGGGGAAGAGCAGCGATACTGAGTCCAGAGGGCCCATGTACTGTACCTGGTACACCCCAGACGTGTCTGACTTTATGGGAAGTGTGAAGTGATGGGCTTTTTCTACCCTGTCTCTGTCCGTGACCCTGGGTCCTTGGTGTACCTCTGGTGGTCCCCATCGGACTGGGAGCTCAAGGATGGCATGGGCTGTGTCTCTCCCCTCATACCAGGCATGTCCGGATGGCATAAACTATGTTCCCCCTACCTTTTCATACCTTTCTTGCAGCCTCCAGGACAGAGCCCCACTCATAGCATAAAGCTTCACCAGGTAATGCCTCCAATCCAGGAATGCTCTCCTGGGTCTGGGGAGCTATTAGCATTAGCCCTGCCAGCCTCCAAAATAAGGAGACAAGAGGAGAGAACTGCCCATGCAGCACCGATGGACAGGCCCCCCATGTGTCACCTAAAGCCCAGCGACTCTGCACAGGTGGTGTGGCCTTAGGTACCCAGGGCCCCCAGGGTGGGCCCTGAGGAGGCACCGCTCAGACCAGGCAGGTCCCCCGTCCTCACCGTGTGGCTCCGCGGCGAGGAAAGCACAGACATCGCAACAAACAGCCTCACACCTTCAACGCCCCGCTGCCCCAGGGGAGCCCCAGTTGCCCATATCCATAGCAACCGTCATCTGTGAGTTGCAGTCCCAGGAGGGCAGGCAGGCTGCCACATTCTGGCTTGTTCTGAAAGGCCACATGCATTTGTCTCGCCAGTTTGGGACACCCTCCGTTCCTGAAAGAGGTGTCCTCATGCACTTTCATGTTTCCTCTCTCTGTCAGCAAGGTCCAGATGGAGATGATGCACTGATTGGAAGACAGCATTTTCTCTGGGGTTCTATAGGAAGCTGATCGTGCACTCAGTCTTGCTTTTAAATTACCTGGGACTCCAGGATGGGGACAACGAGGGAGGAAGACCAAAATGACATAGTTGGAAGGAACCTGGATGTTCCTTCTTCCTGCTTCCAGTCTAGATGGCACCTCGCACCTCGTCTCATGGTAGAAAAACCTCTTTATTTTTTTAAATAAATTAAAAATTAAAAGAAAAAATCAGAATGCTAATAATAAACGCTTTCCTTTTCTCTCTTCTTAAAGGAGAGCCTGGCCTTTGGGACTCTCATTTCAATGTTTCACATCCCTTATGGGTGGGTAGGCAGAGTCTTCTAAGTTTACCTTAACCCTGCAGGTCATGGCTGACCCACAGCCAGGGAGGAGGGGCTGCCTGGGGAGAGTGGAAAGAGGTTCATAGATTGTCTTTTAAAATAAATCATTTACTGCCCCCTGCTAGACACATTAGCCGAGCCGATTGTAGAAAATCTGTTCAAACTCACAAGGCAGGCTTCCATGCAGAAACTGGGTACCAGAGCCCCCCTCACCCCAGGAGGACAGGGATGACGCTATCAGCTGTTCCCCCACCCGCCACAAGAACCCCAAACCACCTGATCACTGGGCAGTCAGCCCAGATCAGAAACTGCTCCTTCCTTATCCTTAAAACGACCTCTGTCAGTCCTATCAGTTTGAAAGACACCAAATCTTCTTTTAAATAAAATCCAAACAGACAAACTGTCCATCCCTTCCTGCAGCCCCAGGAAAGAACTCTTTCTCAAGTTCCAGTCTTTTTTTTTTTTTTTAGATTTTTTATTTTATTTATTTGACAGAGAGAGAGAGACAGCTAGAGAGGGAACACAAGCAGGGGGAGTGGGAGAGGGAGAAGCAGGCTCCTGGCCAAGCAGGGAGCCCGATGCGGGGCTCGATCCCAGGACCCCGGGATCATGACCCGAGCCGAAGGCAGACGCTTAACGACTGAGCCACCCAGGCGCCCCTCAAGTTCCAGTCTTGACTCCTCCCCTCCTCCTGAAGAATGGCGCTGTTTTTAAATAAAAATCAATACCATGGTCCTCGATAAAGTCCAGAGAAAAAAATACGCCATTTGGCTGCCCTCAATCCTCTGGGAACACACATCTGGCGGGGTTTTTACAGAAGCACATTCCTGCAGCCTGAGAGAAGGTCCGGGTCCCCTCAGCCCTCCCCAACCTACATGTATTCTGCACACACAGCACAGGATGAAGCCCCAGCTTCCTTGTCTGCCCCATGGACATAATTCTTACAGACTGTTTGGGGCCGGGGTATTAATGAGACAATGCACACACAAGTGTGAGTTGCTCTTAGTTATTATTTTTGTGGACCACAAACTTCTTGAGAGCAGATATCAATGTGTCAGAGTTGGATGGGCCACATTTAGCTCAGTGCCCGGCGCACTGAGGTATTGGTAAAAAACTAAAAGTGAAAAAAAAAAGTGGAAATGTTTGTTAAATCAATCTAGCTGAAGAGGCTAGAGGCTTATTTCCCACCAGTCCCTGTTCCACCTCAACACTGCTTTGGCTTAGCGTTGTTCCCCTAAGGGGACCGTTATCCTCACATAACCTTCCCTTTCGCCACTCAGAAGAATTCCAATAAAATCAAACAGTAGGAGGAAAATGCTCTAAGAAAGGGAAGCCTCTCTGCATACCACCCTGCCAGGTCCTGCCAGGCCTCTCAAAAGATTTGCCCTCCTCCCCTGCCTCCTGGATGGTGTTCAGTAACCAGCTGAATAATGAACCATCAGAGGGGATTCCAACCAGTGGCGATTAACACTCCTCTAGCTGGGAAGAGATTTCGGTCCGCGATTCCCAGATCTGCTGATTTCCCTTCTCTCTTCCAGAAAACACCAACTGCTGCCATTCCACTTGGGAGGACCTCACGGATCAAAAAGAAGAACCTGACTGATAAAACAAGACAGACCAAGTGTCCATAATTATTGAAGCTGGGGAATGGGTATGTGGGGATTCATGATACTATTTTCTGCTTTTGTGTATTTGGAAAAACAAAACAAAACCTTAATTAATAATTCCATATTTTACCGAAACTAGGGCAAGGAAGCCCAAATGATTATTCTTTTCTAAGCAAAAGGGGAACTCCAGGCTTGGATTTCCATTGTAAAAGACAAGGTCCCAGAAATTTCTCTGGCTCATTTGCATTTGAAAGACCAGGGAGGTTTTTAAGTCGTGTATGGAGTGTTGGCCTCTGTGAGCTTGGGCAAGTGACTTAACTTCTCTGAGCCTCTCCTTGGTTTCCTTCCCTTAACACTCAGGTTGGGTCCCTATCTCACAGGAGAGCCCTTTAAAAGGATGTGAAGCTAGCTGTACTTTTACAGTACCTTGAATGGTACCTGATAGCACATAATAGATACTTGATAAAATTTAGTTTCTTTTCTTTCCTTGAAGAACCAAAGGTGTTCTGTTGTATTCTGGTATTAAGAAACTTAATGGACTCAAATTCCGAAAGTCAGCTGGTGGCCAAGAGTAGTTAAACACACTGAAAAGAAAGCTTCTAGGGAAAGGAACTCAAAACTCCTAAGTCCCCCGTACTCATCTGAATTCAAAGACTGAAGTATTTGAAGCATACCATTTGCCACAGGCACGAATTTAAGAAGAGACAGGGTGCCAGGCTAGGGGAGCAGGAATGCACACCACTCTGGGCGCTAGGTCGCAGTAAATTTAAGCAGGAGGAGCTGCTAGGAGGTGCCGCTGAGCATTTAAATACCATAATGGCTCAAACAGATATTTGTATACAAATGTTCATAATAGCAGCATAATTCACAACAGCCAAAAGGCAGAAACAACTCAGATGCCCATTGGCAGATGAGGCAGATGAATGGATAAACAAAAATGCGGTATACCTATGCAATGAAATGTTAATTCAGCTTTAAAAAGGAATGGAATTCTGATACTTGCTACAACATGGATGAATCTGGAAAACATTATGCTAAGTGCTATAAGTCAGACACACAAATACTGCATGATTCTGCCTATATGAAATACCTAGAGTAGTGGAATTCATAGAGACAAAGTACAATGGTGGTTGCCAGGTGCCAGGGGGAGTGGGGAATGGGGAGTTAATGTTTAATGGGTATGGAATTTCAGTTTGGGAAGATGAAAAGTTCTGGAGATGGATGGTGGTAATGGTTGCACCATAATGTAAATCTGTTTAATACCACTTAGCAGTATAATTAAAAATGGTTAAAATGGTCAATTTTATGTTGTGCATTGCAGGAGCCAAGGGCAGGCCACCCCAAGATGGGCCACATTGACATGCAGATTACAAAAAGATTATTAAGCTGAAAATAATCAAGACCCAAAAGACTCAGGAAGAAACTTTCACCTCTGCCTCCTACACATACACAACTGCCTAAAATAATTTAGATAGAGGACTGGCTCCAGGAAGGGAGATATCACCACAGATAACTACATTATGATATAAACTAGGCAGGGTAGACAGGGAGGAACCTAGCAAAGCCTGACTGATCAAAGTCCTCTATGTCCCATTGTTCCTGAGGGGTCCAGCAAATATTTGTTTACCAAATGTTGAGGCTTTTTCATTTTTCTGTGAATTGCATTCCTTTCCTTTGAAGTTCCAGACGCTACCCCTTCTCCTTAGTTCAGGATGACATATACCTCATCTTGCCTGACTGTCTTTGGATTTTCATGTCTGTGTAGATTCCCTGGATGTATGCAATTAAACTTGATTTTCTCCTGTTACTCTCTTTCATGTCGACCTATTCTCAATCTAGCTAGAAGGATCTTGAAGGACATAGAAAAATTTCTTCCTCCCCAACAATGTATTTTACCACAATGAAATAATAATGAAGATGATGATAAAACAGAAGAAAAAAATATCATAATGACAGCATCTTGGCTTTAGTTTGTATCCCTTTTTCTCAAGAAATGAAAGCACCCTTAAAATATCCTTCAAATATGCCCACTTGTAGAGATGGGTCAACAGGATCCCCAAAAGGCTATGCAAATTGCAGCAAATTCTTAGCACTGTATCCTTCTCTACCAGGTTGGCACCTAGGATCACTGCCACCATGTAAGAATCAAGTGTCGTGAGCTGCCCTTCCTTCCTGCCCAAGGAGAGCAGAAGCTGCAGACCTGAGCCCAAGGAGAAGTGTGTGGCATGGTCAGCTCCAGTCCATAAGACAGCCAATAAGCCAAGCTCCCTGCTTCTTGTCCTCCAACACATCCTTGCTAAGCAGGACACACACCCCACAGGCTGGACCTGAAGTCTGCTTCCTCCCCTTCCCTGCCCCTCAATTCATTCAAAAGAACCCCTGAATTCTAGGAGAGCAGCTTTCACACCCACCTTGATGCAAAGAATGGCAGCAACAGTGGTAACAAAGCCAGCGGCAGGAGAGAGGCCAGCTCATTTGCCTGTCCACCTCCACATTACCCAGGGTCTACCTCCTGGAACCCCACAGCCATTTCTCACGGTTGAGAGTCATCCCCCACATCTTGAGCTCTGCAGGCATAGGCCAGAATTCCCCAAACCTCCTCTCCCTACCATTTCCCTAGACTCAGTGCCAAAGCAAAGGGAAGGGAGGGATCTTTCTCCTGTCACAGACTCAAGGTGTATCACGTCCACACACCAGGTAAGAGTAGGCTGAAGGGTTCAAGAAGGACGGAGAGGGTGCAGAGACGGGAGATCCCCTGGCAGGGGCCATGCCCATGCGGGAGTCTCAAATAACTTATTCTCCCCTGAGGCTTATCAAACCCTAGCAGTGACACAAAGACCATACTGCACACACATGGATATCTAGAATGGGCAAATCAATCTACAGTGACCAAAAACTCCTCTGGTGGTTGCCTGGGGCCAGGAGCTGGGGGGAGGCTGCCTGCAGATGGGATGAGGGCATTTTCAGGGGTGATGAAATAGTCTATAACTTGATTGGAGTGGTGGTTACATGGGTATATACATATGTCAAATCTCATCTGACAATACTCTTAAAATGAGTACATTTTATTGAATGTAAATTATACTCCAATACAGTTGATTTTAAGAGTGAAAAAAATAAAAACACTAAGAGCTCAGGTAAGAGACTCACACGCTTTAGTAGTAATTTAGAAGGCAGATCTTAAAGGCTTAGGAAGGAAGACAATACATTCCAAATGACTGTGTATTTATCAGGCGATTCTCCATGGAGTCTAAAGGGCCTGCAGAGCCCTCTCCCTCCACCTCTCCCCTCACCTTCTCCCCCCAACCCCAGAATTTCAGAGTCAGGCAAACAAAGACTCCATCAGACCTCTCCTCAAGCCGCTGGAAGTTGAGTTCCAAATGCTCCTCAGAAGTAGTTAATCACATCCTGTCTTGGTTGGGGATTTGTGGAGGGGGGAACAGGGCGGCTGGTACCTACCATTGGCTCTTGGTGTGTGCTTAGGCCCATTACCATGTCACTTACAACGTCCTCCCCTACAAAGAGTTCCCAGCAGGGGAGCCGAGGGGCGCCAGGAGAGAGAAAGCCCTGAGAACAGCCGGGAGATTGGGAGGAGTTATTCCTACAGATTGTACAGGTTTCTGGCTCTCAGGCCTCTGGTCCATCTGCAAACATTTTGCAGACTGTTCCCTAAAAAACAGACTGTTTTTAGGGAGGAGAAGCACTTTAGTTATTTTTTAAAAGATTTATTTATTTATTTATTTGACAGAGAGAGAGACAGAGAGCTCAAGCAGAGGGAGTGGCAGGCAGAGGGAGAGGGAGAAGCAGACTCTCCGCTGAGCAGGGAGCCCAGCGATGCAGGGCTCGATCCCAGGACCTGATCTGAAGGCAGATGCTTAACTGACTGAGCCACCCAGGCACCCCTTTAAATTAAGTAGCTTTTTTTTAAAAAAATATTTTTATTTATTTATTTTAGGGAGAGAGAGAGAGTACGTGCACAAGTTGGGGGGGAGCAGAGGGAGAGAGAAACTTAAGCAGACTCCACACTGAGTGTGGAGCCTGATGCGGGGCTTGGTCCCAGGACAGGACCCTGGGATCATGACCTGAGCCAAAATCAAGAGCCGTCCGCTTAACTGACTGAGCCACTCAGGTGCCCCCGGGAAGAGAAGCACTTTAACTTTCTAATATTGTATTATTTGGGCACCTCCAGCTTCCTCATTCTGTTTTTTATTCCCCTTCTTTCAGCAAAATATAGTGTATTCTCCGGCATGTGTGGTCTGTGGGAAGCTGACGGCTTCGGCAGTGTGACTGCACTGCTGACAGGTTCAAGGTGGGGGTCTCCCCTCTTCCCTTCAGAGATCCACAGTCAGGCAATGGGGGGTTAGGGGGAAGGGACATGAATAGGACACTTGGGTTTGTTCAGAGTCAAAAATCCAGCTCCAGATGTGTCTGCATTAATATCCCCTGTCCAACCTACCTTCTTCTAGAGGATATGTGATTCTAGGAAAAACAGACCCACACTCAAATCCTGACTCTCCCACTCAATCACTGTGTGACCTTAGGCAAGTCACTCAACCTCTCTGTTTCCCCTTCTACAGACAGAATGGGGATTGTGCATCTGACTCATCAGGTTATCGAAGGGACTGAGTGAGGAGATATATCAAAAGGATAGGGCAGTGACTGGGGGCAGCCAGAAAGCATTATGTCACCCTCCTCCACTCAACCCCCTCATTCTGACCCTGCTTAGTCTGGGGCAAAGTGGGAAGTTACCTCTCCTTTTCAAAAATGATCATGGCCGTGGGGCGGACTCTATCACGGGTCCCAGCTTTAAGCTTCCTATACCAGAAGGAAAGCATGCAGCATTCACACGGAAATGAAAACGTGGGTCCTTCAGTATTTCTAAATGTCAACAGATGTTTGCTTTGGGCATGCAAAGTGTCCTCGGATCCCGGAGAAGTCTAAATTGGACGATGTTCAGCCCAGGGACAAGGCAGAGGTGGGAGAAGGAGAAGGCTGCTGGCCGAGAGAGGGAGGGACCTGGGGCAGAGACACACAGGCCAGAAAGCCAGAAAGATGGAGAGAAGGAGGTGGACGCAGGACGCTGGGCTGGAGGTGCAGCAGCTGGAACTGGAGAGCCTGTTACCGGGCAGAAGGGGGGCAGAAGAAAGCCCTGACTCAATCCCAGGCCCCTGAGCAGCAGGTAATGGCTGAGCTGTGAGGAAGACCCGCCAAGTCAGACACGTAGACTAAACCAGAAGTGGACTCTTACTTCTACAGAGCCCAAAATAAATGGGGCTGAATGCAGCCCAGGAAGCAGAAGTCCTGGACCTTGAGCATCTGGCCTCACACCGGCTCCTGCAGCTAAAGGGAGTGGCAGCAGGACGCAGCTGCGTTATTTACCCTGAGCCAAGGGCAGGAGCAGAGGACCGAGCTACCAGCACTTGATGAGGCCACCTGCCCGACGTAGGCCCCGGGCCCCAGTGTAAGACCGAGCGGGGCGGCGTGGGAGAGAGACCAAAGTGGCTGCAAAGCCCCGGACCGAGGGGTCTTCTTCCTCCCTCCTGTGCTAAATGACGTCATGGATTCATTCATTTATCTTCACAAAGTCCAAGAGACAGGTGCTACTGATGTCACTCTTGACAGCTGAGGACACTGGGAGGTCAAGCAGCTCAGGGTGGAACTTGGACAGGAAGCCAGGGAGCCTGATGCTGGAAGCCATGTGTCTGACCTCTACCCCACACTACCTCCAGGCGCTGGTGCACCATTCCTCCCTGCAGCAGATCAAGCGGGGAGACATCATCCACTCTTCTCTGCGGCTGCCCCCGTGGTACAGATCCGGGTGACACAGGGCAAGAAATGGGGTGAGTAGCCCTGTAGCTGCCTGGCTAAAGGAGCCCACGTCCTACCCAGGTGGATCGCCAGTCCCACCTCCGCTTGGAAAGCCCCCAGCAGTGGTCTCTAAGCACACGGGAACTACAGACACTTGCACCCTCTGGAAGGGGACCGGTTCCAGGAACAGAGCTCGAGCAAAGCCAGAGATTTTTCTGGGTAAAGAGGCACATCTGACGGGAAGGCCAAAATGAAAAGCCTATTAACCCACAAGCTGCTCCAGAGCTCCCAGGGGTGGCTTCCCTCTCTTGGCTTCCTCTCCCTACTGGAGAATTCTCAGCACCATCCCCCACCTCCCAGCCTCTTTTCCAGATCCCAAATCCCAGCTGGCGTGCCCAGAGGCTGCTGGTTGGTTATGCCCTGGGCCACTAATGCATGGTCCAGCATCTCTCACAGCAGATCCCTCCAGTGGTCATCAATCCAGAGTCCAGCCTGCAGGAAGGCCCCCTCCTGAGGCACTAGATGCTTCTCAAAGATCTCCAAGAAAGATTCCACGTGGCCCTTCTCACTGTCAGGAAGTCCTCCTTTGCATCTGACCTCAATCCTTCCCGTGGCCTCCAAAACAAAGCACCTGTTGCCTTCTATGGGGAGGCAGCCCAGCACAAGGGCTCAAGAGTTAACAGGGTCTTGGGCTGGGGAGGGCGACTGGCTTGGTCATGGACAGTGTGACACTGGGCAACATGCTTAACTTCCCTGGGTCTTGGTTTTCTCGATTCTAAAAGGACAGTAGCATGGGTTACAAGAGACAACAGACGTCAAGAGCTCGGAGGGCAGCCTACCCCAGGAAAAGCTCTCAGTGAGCAGTCGCCTGTGACAGTTGCGATGGCTCTCCCATCCCTGGGGAGAGGCCACCTTGCCCACCCCTCCTGGTACACACCAGGCTTGTCTTCTTGAGAGGGGCGTGCCCACAGCATGACTCAGCCTGCCTGCCTCTCTGAGGAAGACCCTTGTCTCTGCTCCTGGACCTTCCAGGAACCTCCCAAAGCAACTGACAGCCACATAGTAGTCATTAGGAACCCCTGAAAATCTTGGTGGAAGATGCTGGATCATTCCTCCAGGCCAGGTGCCCAGGCAGGGCTGATCACACACACACACACACACACACACCCGCCCCCGGTCCCACTCCTGACCTCCAGCTGTTTTGCTAGCTCCGGTGCCCTGTGTTAGTAGAAGAGCATCCAGCCTGCACACACATCACAGGAACAGTGCTCCTAGGAGCAGGCAGATGCTTCTAAAAATAGTCGCCACCTCTTCAGACCGTGGGAGGGGAAGGGAAGCGAGTGCCCACAGTGCCTGCAGGAGTGGAGAGCCCAAGGAGGAGCTACAGTTCTCTAATCCGAACAAAAAGTTCAAGTCACTGGGTCCAAGCACTGCCGCAGGGAGCCATGAGGAGTGCCGGAGAGACAGTCCCTGCCACCGGCCCCCTTCTCCCTCCCAGCTTATAGCCAAACCAGCCCACAGTCCCTCAGAGCTGGCTTGAGATGGAAACGTGTCCCAAATCAGGGGAACTCCAGGCCAGAGCCACTTGCAAAGGCCAAAGGGAGCACCATTAGCTCCTGACAGAGCCAGGTGACCCAGGCCTGCCTGGGCCCTGGCTTCCCTCTTGTTTTGGTTCAACTCTAAGTGAAAGGGAATCAAGACTCCCTGAATCAAAACTAGCTCTGCATCCCTAGAAGAGTGGAGAGCAAAATGGCCTGTTCTCACTTCTTCCCAACCAGCAGCTTCTGCATCCCTGGACTGAGATCCAGAGATGCCAAGACTAAGTCAGATAGGCTCTGCTGGAAGGAGAGGGCTATTTGGGGATGGTGGGGACCAGAGCCAAGGGCTGAGGGAGAGAAAGGGAGGGGCTCGGGAGGGCTAACCCAGAGGGACAAGTCCCAGAGTTAATACGGGCTTTGCAATCAGATGCGCAGCCTGAGTCCCCTCTGACAAATGCTCCTCAGCCTCTCACTTCCCCAGACACCCTTCCGACCAGAGCTCCCCTGCGCAGCCTTGCCAGGGTGTGGGCGCCTCATCCCTTGCCACTCTTCCTCCAAAATTGAAGTTAATCCCTCCTTATTGCTTCTCTCCTTTCTGGCCTGCTTGCTTCATGTTCCACATCCTAACACCAACCCAGCCTGCTCCCTGGCTAGAAAGCTTCTTGCAGATCTTGCCCACAAACACAACTCCAGCACCTTCAGGAAACAAGGCACCATCCCAGCACAGGCCACTTCGGAGTCTGGGAGGGCCAAAGCAGAAGGACTCACCTGGAAGGAGGAATGGGGTGGGGACAGGAGGCCGGGAGTAGGGTAGAGGTGACCACCCCACCTCTCTCCTGAACGTGTCGTGCTCCAGTTCATCCAGTGTCTTCTCACTCTCCCTCCATGGGGACAGGTGGGGATGGAGAGCTAGGCATCTCTCAGGACCCAGGCCATTCCAATGGGCAGACAGAGGCCTGAGCAAAAACCCCAGCTAGACCTTCCCCCTGGATGCTGGCCTCAGAGCAAACACAGCAGCCCTGCCCCGGGGCGAATCAAAATAATTCCTGGCTTCCCTGCTCCTTGCCACCTCCCACTTGCCACCTCCCCAGCCCTCGGTGGCATAAACAGGGCTTTCTTATCTCAAGCCCACCGCGTCCTCTGAAAGTGCTGTGAATGGAATCCCACACAATACACTTGTTTATTAATAACCACTCAGCCTCCCGCCCCCCACCCTGGCTTGCTCATTCGCTCACCGCCGGGTCCCCCTCATGCATAATGGAGGAGTTATGTGGCCCATGACACAAGCCAGGCTGTGCTGCTCAGGCTCCGAAGGAATAGATGGACAGAAGTACCAGGCTGGGCCAGGCTCCCCAAGGCAGGGGTGGAAGGAGGAGCAGACCCCTTGGTTAAGACTAGAAGATGTAATGTTCTGTGGGTGGTATTGACCCCCCCATATACACACCCTACTCGAACCCAAGCCGGGATGGCAGTGGGTTGTGTAAAATTTATTCAACACCCACCCCGCCCATCCAAAGCCCAATGAAGGACGAGGGCTCTCACAATGTCAACTTCAGCCCGCTGGTCCACTTCTGCTCTAGGGCCTCAGGACAAACCACTCTCTCTTCTGCTCAACAGCCCATCGCACATTTGACTATCGACATGAGTGTACCCTCGCCTTCAGCATCCAGGTCTTCTCCAGACTACGTATCTCCAGTCCCTTCGGCTACCCCCCACGCAACTCCTTCCATTCCCTGCACCATCCTGTTCCCCCTACATGGTCAAGCTTCTGAGGGTCAGGCTCTCTCTTAAAGTGTAAGGCCCAGTCCTCCTATTTTGCTGGTAAGAGTGGACCTTGCTGACGTTCTTCTGGAGGGAAATCTGAAAATGCATCTAAAATTCTTATGCCCTGGGGTGCCTCAGTGGCTCAGTCCATTAAGTCCACATCTGACTCTTGATTTTGGTTCAGGTCACGATCTCAGGGTCGTGGGATTAAGCCCTGCATTGGGCTCCATGCTCAACTTGGAGTTGGCTTGAGATTCTCTCTCTCCCTCTACCCCTCCCCCTGCTTGTGCTTTCTCCCTCTCTCTCAAAATAAATATATTTAAATCTTTTTAAAAAATGTTTATGCCTTGTTTCATAAATTCTACTTCTGAGAGTAGATCTTAGGTGAATAATTGAGGATAATGAGAATATGTAAGTCACACAAATGTTCATCAGAATATTGTTTGTAATGGTAAAAATTTAGAAACAATCTGAAGAGCCATCACTAGGGGAAATGATGAACTATGGTATGTCCATGGTTTGACAGGAAGTAGTGTGTAAAAATAAGGGTTCTGGAGCCAGATGACCTGGGTTCAAAATCTGGCTCTGCCATTTACTGGCTGTGTTACCTTGGGCAAGTTATTTAGCCTCTCTGTGCCTCATTCTCTTTATTTGTATAATTGGGGTAATGACAGTATCTATCTCAAGTTACAAAATTCAATGAATGATAATGCCTGATGTATATGATAAATACCAAAAAAAAAAAGGGTTGGATTCTTATTACTATCATAAGCCATGAAATATTATATAGTTATTAAAGCAATGAAATAACATAGAACAATATTTTAATGATATGAAAGATTATTCAGTGCAAAGAGCAGATTGCACAAACAGAGTAAGAATGGCTCTCTCTGGGTGATGAAATGATGGATGATCTGCATTTTCTCCTTTGTGCTTATATCTATTTTCTAAATTTTCTGCAAAGAACATAAACTACTTTCGTGAATAAGAAAAGGTACGTGTGACAGTATGGTGCAATCCCCAGTGCAGAACACAGGCCAGGCCTGGTTCCAGATGCTGCCCTTCCTCTGGGGGAGCTCCGTGTGCACGGTCTCTCTGACCTTCACATCACAGCCTCTTACTGAGCTTCAAGTCCACAACGCAGCCCCCTGGCCCTGGCTCCCCCCTGCCCCACACCTTGCCCCTAGCCTGGCCTTCTCCCAGGGGCTACTGTTGAGCCTTTTCTCTTGTCTATAATGAACATGGGTTAATGGACTTTGTAAGGATGTGGGAAGGAGAGTTGAGAAAGCCCCAACCAGACTGGAAGGTGTCAGCCCTACGGTTCAGAGTCAGAGTAGGAGGGCACACCCCAGGTGGGGGCAGAGGGAGTCCATTTTCCATATCAGCAGGATAAGAGAGGGGTTAAGGGAGAGACCAGATTTATTACTCTAAGAGGAGTAAAAGGAGGTTAGATTCTGAGCAAATCAGGCAAGCATTCAGATGGGGGGGCCGACCCAGAGGGCAGGGCTGCCCCACTGCTTTGGAGTTCTCCTGGCTTCTGGAGGCTTCTTTGGAGGCAGCCACACTGGTCAATCCCTCAGAGCCAGCTGTGTCATAGCCCCCTTCTCAAGTGAGGACGACTGTCCCAGCGCAGGACAGCGAGTGGGGAAGGGTTGGCAGCCAGGGGGAGGGACGCAGTAGGGAGCAGGGAGAGCTGCTGGGGCTGGTCGGCCTGAACGTGGGTCACATCTGCAGAGGACGGCCCACACCAGCATGGGATGGCTGTGGTTGTGAAGACAGCTGGCTGCCTGCAGGAGAGCTCCATCTCGTCCCAGGTCCTAGGCAGCACTCCCCAGCCCCTGCAGGCTCACCCCCTGCCACCCACTGCCCTCCCCTGGGAGGACTGGTGTGCCAAGCTCCGCCCACCCACTCTGCCATACCAAAGAGATCCGCAATACGGTGATCTGGGGGACGGTTGACCTTGCCAGAGAGTGGCCAAGGGACTGCCGACAGGAATCAAGGGGACAGCGTGGGGCTGGGTGAGCCTGAGGCCCTCAAGCTGCAGTTGTTAACTGGCTGTTGACCGACCTGGCTAAGGGTCTAGTTTCCTCTCTGTGTGATTAATCCTCACTTCCTGTGATGGAAAGTGACTTCCATTACAACAGGAAACTCGCGGTATTTTGTCCGAAGGATTTAAGCAGAACCGTGGGTGGTCCGTGTCAGAGGAGCTGTAGAAATCCCAGCACTGAGTGGGAGGGCGCGTCTGAGGGCCCCTCCAGTGCTGAGAGCCCAGATCACACATTCATGGGGGGCCTGGGAGGGGAACGTGAGGAACCCCCCCAGCAGCATGGCCTGAGTCTGCACCCACTTGAGTCTGCATGTGCCTCTGCGGTGGTGTGACTGCCTCGTGGGTGTGCCTACACGTGAGCATGTGTTTGTGAGCATGCGTGGAGGATATACCTGTGCATCCCTGGGAAGAGGTGCAGTTCCCAAGTGTATGGCTCCGTGAGTGTGAGCACTCTGCTTGGCTGTGTGCGTGTGTGTGAAAGTGTGATAGTGTTTCAGGGTATGCATATGTCTCCCTGCCTGGCTTGGTGAGCATACGGGTATGTCTGTCCCATAGTTTCTGTCTCGTATGCACGACTCATATCATTAGTGTGGTCCGATGTGTGTGGGTACCTGTCTTAGTGAATCTACAGATGTTCCAGTCCATGTACGTGGCACTGACTGCATGCCTCCTTCCGTTTACAGGATGGTATCATCCCATATGTGCCTGTAAGTGTGAACTCGTGTGTGTGTGTGTGTGTGTGTTCAGTAAGTTCTCATATACGGGTATGTGTTTTGATGTGTGGGTCTCTTGGTCTCGGTGCATGTGTTTGTCCTGGTTCCTACATGTATGTACGTCTACCTTGATGTGTGTACTACGTCTGTGCTTCTCCTTATGTGTGGGTCTGTGTGTGCAGAAGCAGAAGCCAGAGAGGGTTGGGCATTCGCATCTGCGAATTACCCTGTGTTACCAGAAAGCTCTCCAGTCAGGAACAATACTAAATGACTTGTCCACCTGCAAACCCTGCAGGGGCTCCCTGTTCCTACAGAATAAAATCCACCTCCCCCCTGCAGACATCTAGGAAACTCCTTGTCAGCATCCAGTAATCTGACCTACACTTGCTTTTCTCCAAATGCCTGGAACAGCCTACCTCCTCTTCTGCTTTTTATGTTTCTTTTCCTAGAGTTCCCTTATTCCACTTCTGCTCAACAGAATCCTACTCATCCTCTAAGGCCCGGGGCCAATGCCACCTCCTCCAGGAAGGCAATGCCGCCCTTTGGCTGGACATGAACATCCTGCCTCTAGCTCCCAAAGCACATTATGTATATCCTCACTAAGCACAGACCTCATCCTCCTTTCATTGCAGTGATGTGTGCAAGTATTTTCTCCCCTACAGGATGATGAATAACACATAGTTAGTGACTTCGTCCTGACTTTTGCAGGTCCCAAGGTGCCTGGTTCCATGCCTGGTACACAGAGTCCTGCAGTAAATGTTTACTGAACTACATGACTTGAGTTTGGCTAACCAGCAAGCTGAACATGGAAAGAGCACTCACTGCCCTGGGCAAGCACAAGACATAGGTCTGAGAGTCTCCAGCCCTAGTGTGCTATAGGGCTAGGAAAAGCCACTTACTCTCCTTGGACTCAGGCTCTGTGTCTGAAGGAGCCTCTTCTAGGAGCAAATGCCCAAGGTCAAATGGGACAGCTCTGCTAGCTTCCTCGTTCTTGTGAAGCAGTTCCCTAAGAACTGATCTCTCTCAGAGGCTAGGCACAGCTCCAAAAGCCTCATCCACCATGACGTTCATATGGCTGACTGCTGCAGCCAGGACAGAATCCAATGACCAATTTTCCTTTAGCACCTTAAAAGGCACACTCCAAATCCCAAGGTTCTCTCGCATAAGCTGAGCTTTTGTGCTGTAAAGATGCAACTCACTGGCCAGATCTCCAGCCTCTGGAGCTGAGCAAGACCCTGGCTGCTGCTGGTGGGGCATGGAGCAGGTAGCACTTTCCAAGACTTGGTGCCAAGAGAAAGATCACCTGAACAAAGATGTAGATGCTTACACTGCCCTTGAAAAATACAGCAATGTTTCACTCATAATTTGGGGGCAAACTACCAGAAAGTTTAAAACTTTACAAAAGAATTGAGATGACCAAATGTTGGTAAAAGACGTGGCACAACTGGAACTCTCATAGATTGTTGGTAGAAGAATAAACTGGCACAATCACTTTGTGAAACAGACAGTGTGTACTAAAGCTGAACATACTGATATTGTATGTCACAGCAGTATCTCTGGGTAGTCACCCAGTAGAAACCAGCACTTATAGATCCATAAAAAGATATGTTCAAAAATGATTATATTCAAATACATAAAGAATCACAAGAAGCCCTAAATAGCCAGAACAATCCTGAAGAACAACAACAAAGCAAGTCAGAGACTTGCATCTCCTGATTTCAAAACTTACTCTAAAACCATAAAACTATAGTAGTCAAATCAGTATAGTATTAGCATACGGACAGACATATAGACCAGGGGAATAGAATTGAGAGTCCTATACATCTACGACCAATTGATTTTGGACAAGAGTGCTCAATGGGGAAAGAATGGTTTCCCCTCAATGGGGAAAGAATGGTTTCTTTAACAAATGGTGCTGGGACAGCTGGATTTACACATGCAAAAGAACTGAATTTGGACCCCTACCTCACACCATATAAAAAAAATTAACTCAAAATGGATCAATCAACAACCTAACTATAAGAGCCAAAAGCTAAAACTCTTAGAAGAAAACAAGAGGTAAACCCTTATGACCTTGGGTTTGATAACAGATCCTTACATGTGACACCAAAAGCATAAGCAACAAGAGAAAAAAATAGATAAATTGGACTTCATCAAAATTTAAAACTGTGCATCAAAGGACATTATCAAGACAATGGAAAGACAACCTGAAGAATGGAAGAAAATATTTGCAAATCATACATCTGGTAAGTGTTTAATATCCAGAATATGCAAAGAATTCCTAAAACTCAACAACAAAAAGACAAACAACCCAAATTTAAAAATGGGCAAAGGACTTGAGTAGACATTTCTCCAAAGAAGATATACAAATGGCCAACATGCAAATTTGGCAGTTCCTCAAGAAGTTAAACATAAAATTATCATACCAGCAATTCCACTCCTAAGTATACACCCAAAAGAATGGAAAACAGGGATGCAAACACATGTTTATAGACCAGTGTTCATCACTGCATTATTCACAATAGCCAAAGGGTGAAAACAACCCAAGTGTCCGTGGATGGATGAGTGGCTAAATAAAATGTGGTATATCCATACAATAGAATGTTATCCAGCCATAAAAAGCAATGGCATTCTGATACACACTCCAATATTGATGAATCTTGAAAACATTATGCTAAGTGAAATAAGCCAGACATAAAGGGACAAATCCTGTATGATTCCACTTATAGGAGGTACGCAGTGTAGTCAAATTCATAGAGACAGAAAGTAAATTAAAGGTTACTAGGGGCTGGGGAGCAGGGAATGTGGAGTTGCGCTTAATGGCCACAGAGTTTCTATTTGGGGTGATGAAAAAGTTTGGAAATAGATTGTAGTGACAGTTGGATAACATTGTGAATATACTAAATACCATTGAATTATACATTTTAAATTGTTCAAATGGCAGATTATATATATATATAATATAAACATAAAATACATATATAAAAATATATGTAACATACATAAATATAAAAAATATATATTTACTGTAATTTGTTAAAAAGTCCCTGCAACATCCTTCTCTGCTTTGCTGTCAAATTCATCAATATCTCGCCCCAAGTAAATGACTGTGGGAATAAATGAGACAAAGATGTGAAACAGGTTTCAGAAGCGCTATTTCCCCAGAGGGGGATATTCTTCAAACCTTGGAATGAGTTACTGAGGTTACAGAGTGAGAGAGGATCTATTCTTGACTCTGAAATTCCACTGACCTTGTCATCCTCTTCCCGGGCCTGGGTGTAAAGTGGGGACAGTGTCAGCAGCCTCCAACCTAACTCTGAAATCTTCTAAGAGCCAGCCTAGCTGCTCTGACCCCCCACCTCCCCTCCGGGCCTCTCTAGCTGTCTTTAGTCTCACCCCCTTCACTGCTGACTTCAGCTTTTTGAACGAGGAGGAAAAACACCACTACACAGTAGGTCAAATAGACCCAGGACATTGGCCTAGGGGCTTTGCCCAAAGCTTCTTTGCCAGACTTCCAAAGCTGGCTACAATATTTAACCTTCAAAGGGAAGCCCTGGTCATGCAGGCTACAGCAAGAGATAGGCTATTTAAAAAAATTTAAAACTCAACTCACCAACGTAGCAGTTCACCCAGACTTCTCACCAGCCTCCCTTCTCCTCATCATCCCCGAAGATGGAGAATGCCCCCCTCCCAGCCTGTAATAACCTGTCTTCTAACCCTTATGAAGATGGGTATGCTGTTCTAAGCCTTTGGGCTCCCCCACTGACCTCTCTCCTCCCCAGCAGCTGGGCAACACTATTTTTTGTTAACCATCCAACTGCATGCTTGGGCTATAATTTGAACTTCATCTTCTTTTTTTTTTTTTTTTCTTAAAGATTTTATTTATTTATTTGAGAGAGTGAGAATGAGAGAGAGAGAGAGAGAGAGCACATGAGGGGGAGAAGGGTCAGAGGGAGAAGCAGACTCCCTGCTGAGCAGGGAGCCCGATGTGGGACTAGATCCTGGGACTCCAGGATCATGACCTGAGCTGAAGGCAGTCCCTTAACTGACTGAGCCACCCAGGCGCCCCTGAACTTCATCTTCTTAAAATTCCTAAAATGCATATCTTTCTTTGATTTCCTGGAGGTGTACATAACTCAATAACCATTCACATCATCTTTTTATTGTATGCCCATAAAGCCTTCTGACTGATCATTTAAATGAACACACCAGAATTTATACATTTAAATGAGCACCGTCTCTTTCAAAGCTGTCCCCTCGGGAGGCTATAGCCATATTGCAACAATGCGCCCGCCCATGCTTAGAACATTTCTGTAGCTTCTCTTTTGGAAGTGCTTTCAAAGCCTATAGCATATTCTTTTGATGGGCCCCCATGGTGGCAAATTTCTATCCTATGAGGGTAGATTTTTTTTTTTTTTCTTAAGTTCAAAGATTGGGCCAAGAATGAAAAAGACAGTGGGTGATGCAGTTGGGAATACTGTTTCATGTCAAAAGTAAAGAATGATTATCAAGGAAAGATCTCTGAAGACAATTCCCGGGGAGGATAAAACAAGGTTCTGAGCACTGATACCATTGCAGGAACAAATGTGCAGCCCCCAAGCGGCTTTTGGGGACAGCCTATGTGTGGGTGCACAATATCTGGTAACATCATTAGACACAATCAGAAATTTGTTGTGTCCACTCATGTCACTGCGTCTTGACCAGGGGCTAGGAACCAGAAACTTTCCCAAAGTGGCTGCCGAATGTCATAGCCTGGAGTGGGCATAGGGAGCAAGCTGCCCCCCTCTCAAAAGAAGATGGTGTCTGAAAAAAAACGGGGACATCTGGGTGGTGCAATTGGTCAAGTGTCTGACTCTTGGTTTCAGCTCAGGTCATGATCTCAGAGTCGTGTGACTGAGCCCCACGTTTGGCTCCACACTCAGCTTGGAGTCTGCTTAAGACTCTCTCCTTTAGGGCAACTGGGTGGCTCAGTAGGTTAAGCATCTGCCTTTGGCTCAGATCATGATCTCAGGGTCCTGGAATCAAGCCCCTCATCGGGCTCTGCTCAATGAGGAGTCTGCTTCTCACTCTCCCTCTCTGTGCTCTCTTTCTCTCTCAAATAAATAAATCTTAAAAAAAAAAAAAAAAAAAGACTCTCTCCCTCTCCCTCTGCCCCTCCCCTCCCAAATAAAAAATATTTTTAAAAAAGAAGAAGACAGGGTCTGGCATGTGCAAAGAAGTGGGCGAAGTCTGGCAGTTCCTCCATAAGTTAAACATTGAACTATCATGTGACCCAGAAATTCCACTCCTAGGTATATACCTAAAAGAACTGAACACAGGTGCTCAAACAAAAACTTGTAAACAAATGTTCATAACAGCACTATTCACAAGAAACAACCCAAATATCCATCCACAGATGATGGAACAACGAAAAGCTCACACATTATATGATTCCATTTATATGAAATATCCAGAACAGGCAAATTGGTAGAGATACAACAGAAGAGATTCATGGTTGCTAGGGGCTAGGGGGAAGGGAAAATGGGGAGTGACTACTTAATGGGTACAGGATTTCTTTTTGGGGTGAGGAAAGTGCTCTGGAACCAGACAGTGATGATGGTGCATGACATTGTGAATGGACTAAATGCCACTGAATTGTACACTTTAAAATGATTAAAAAGGTAAATTTTATGTTATGTGTACTTTATCACAAAAAAGAAGGAGAAAGCAGCAAGCAGAGTTTCCGTGCTCATTCCTGGCAGGAAAGTGGTATGCGGAGGGCAGGGGTGCGGGCCCTGGTTGTGAGCATTCTCAGGCAGCAGGGTTGAGGTCTTCACGGGGAGAAGAGCAGAGAGGGTGGTGCAGGGACACTGGCCCACAAACCAGTGACAATCAGCCATGTACCTTGGCCCTTCACCTCAGCAGTACTCTCAAACCCATAATAAACCCCTTCTCAACAAGAACTCAAGAGAGCCATGTGTGGAAAAAGATCTCCTATGGGGAGAGGCAGGGACAGTTCCCAAGATTAAGCCAGGGAAGGACATTTCTAATACAGCTGGTTTTCCTGTCAACTCTAATCTCTGCCTACAGCATCATGACCATCTGATTAGGACATCACTGCCATCTCTTCTGGGCCATCAGGGCTGTAAGCCTCTGGGCTGGGGAGGGGGCAGGGAAGGAGAGTCCTTTCCCTGGAGATAACGCTCTTCCTTCCACCAGCAGCTGCTTGTCATGAGGGCAACCCAGGTCACACTCCTCTGCAGGGCACCGCCCCTCCGTCCCCAATTCCCCAAGAGGGCTCCCAGATGCTCCCGAGGCGTATCTCCATCTCTGGCTCCAGGCTTTGTTGGGGAAACTCACACCCCAGCCAGGCAGCTGAGGCTGGTCTCCAACCACCCAGCCTCCTTGGCAGCCTCTAGCTTAGGGGCATATTTTCCTAATCTTTGTGCATGAGGATTTACAAATTCAGAGAACAGAGAAGACTCTTAGCAGCAATTACAAGACTAATAACATTAAGTCTTAAATGGTTATTACAGGCCCAGATCCCTTATGAGTCATGACAGCCAGTGAATCAGGGGAGCAGTGAATTGTAATGCATATGAAAAATAACTTTAAAAATTCAAAGGTCTCAATCACTGAGGCTCTGTGCAGCTGTTGGATCTGAGGGCCGGTCTCTGGGAAAGACTGGGAGAGAGAGCCCAGAGGCAGCCTGCGTGGTATAAGGACCTGCTCCTGACTCACAGGCCTCCTCCAGACCTCTCTTTCATTCATTCCACAACAAAGCACAAATATTTACTGAGCACCTACTATGTGGCACCTTGGAGCTTACAGGATGGTGGGGAGGACAGGCTTGCCGGTTGGCTGCGTGCTCCTGGCATCTTCCTGCCCACCGAGGCCAGGAGGACAGAATGAAGGGTCAGCTGCTGTAGCCAACGATGGCAGAGCCAAGAACGACTCACCGGGGAGCTAAGGCTGGGGAAGGCCCTGCCCAGCTGCCCTGCTGGGGCGGATCTCTGCGGGGATGGGGGCACCTAGCGCAGTGACAGGGTTAGAAGACAATGCGTTCAACATGCTGGCAGAGGTGCAGCGAGTGTCAGACAGGCTGGCAGAAGACACAGTGCTTTGAGTGCCTGCAGCAAGAGGCCTGATGGTCTCTGGTGGCCAGGAAGCCAGGGGGTGACCCCTGGAGGGAGTCAGGCTTTGGCCTCGGTCACCCCCCTGCCCAGGGCCACATGGGGCTGGGGAAGGAGCCCCTGCAGCTGGCGAGAGCCCAGAGTCCCCACCCCGAGAGCAGGCACGCTGCAGGCCACAAAAAAGTTCCTGAGACACACACAAGAAAACCCAAGGGGGAGGGAGAGCGGAGCCGGGAGGAGAGGCAGCTCTGAGAGACGACTGTCAGGCCCGACCACCAGCAGCCCACCCGTTGCCACGACAACGCCCTCCTGCAGGGCATCCAGGAATAAATTATTGATCGTGGACACTGCTTCCCCGCCTCCCCGAAGCCCCCAGTGCCCTCTTGGCCACCACCATTTCTCTCCCCTCCTCCACCTGTTCTGTATTTGCCTGGAAGCTAGTCCCTCTGAAACCAAACAGGAGTCCAAAAGAATCACAAGTTCCCCACCACCCCCACAGCCCCCAATCTCCTCCCAGCCTCTCTGCCTCCCTCACCATTATGCATCCTTGCTGCTCTGCCCCCCTGCTCTGGGCGGAACTGGGCCCCCCTCCCCCAACTCATCTGCTGAAGTCCTAACTCCCAGTACCTCAGACTGTGACTGAGTTGGGAGATGGGGTACGTTAAAGAGATCATTAAAATTAAGGTAAGTGACGTCGTTAGGGTTGGCCCGAATCCAGTATCACTGGTGTCCTTATGTGGAGAGAAGATTTGGACAGAGACATGTACAGAGGGAAGACCGTGTGAGGACACGGGGATAAGACAACCATCTACAAGCCAAGGAGAGAAGCTTCAGAAGAAGCCAACCCTGCTGATCCTTTGACCTTGGGATTTCCAGCCTCCAGAACTGTGAGGAAGTAAATTTCTGTTTGTTTAAGCCACCCAGTCTGTGGTCCTTTGTTATGGCAGCCCAAGCCGACTAATCAATACCCCACCCAAGCAGGACCCTCTTAAAGTCAGCTGTTGTTTTGGGGTGCCCAAACAGACCCAACACATCATCTCAGCAGCAGGGCCAGAGAACTGTGAGGTCACTGGTGTTCACACAATGGGCTTCAGGCGCCTGGGGCTGGTGGGCAGGGCACGTGAGAGGCAGGCCAGCTCAGCCAGAAAGCAGCCAGCAGGCCTGGAGCTGGGGAGTCAGGGGCAGGCGGTGCAGGAAACTGCAGTCCTGGGTTCCTCTGCTCGGGATGACCAGAGCACACTCGTCCCACTCCTCAGGGTCCAATCCCTACCCTAAGAGAACCCACAGCTGAATGAAGGCAGGACCTGCATGAGACATGGGATGGGAAGAGCTAGAAGCAGCCAAGGCCCCTGGCCCAAAGTGGGTGGATGTCAGGGCCTATTCTGAGAAAGACGGAGCACCCACGATCCGGAGTCCAGTACATAAAACTGTGAGGGGAGATCTGTAAGTCATGTGATAAGCACCGGGGGAAGATGTGGAGAAACGGGAACCCTCATGCATGGCTGCTGGGGACGTAACATGGTGCGGCTGCAGGGAACACGGTTGGGCAGTTCCTCACAAGTTAAATTCAGAATGACCCTAGGGCCCTGCAATTCCACTCTGAGGTAGGCACCCAAAAGATTGAAAACAGGTACTCACAGAAGCACACACACACATTTTCATAGCAGAACTATTCACAAGAGACAAAAGATAGAAAGAACCCGAAAGTCTATCAGCAGATGAAGAGAGAAACAGCTTGTGGTCTAGCCCCACAATGGAATAGTATTCAGCCATAAAAAGGAACGTAGTCTTGACACCTGCTACAACACAGATTAGTGAAAACTAAGTGAAAGGCACCAGACACAAAAGGCCCCACAGTGTATGATTTCCTTCATATGAGATGTCCAGAACAGATAAATCCATACACATGGCAGATGAGTGGTTGCCAGGGGGTAGGGGAAGGGGACATGGGTAGCAATGGTCCAATGGATATGGGGTGTTCTGAGGGTGAACAAGTTTTGTAACTAGACAGAGGTGGTGGTCCTGCAACACTGTGAATCTACCAAACGTCACTGAACTCTTCACTTTAAAATTGTGAATCTTATGTCATGCAAATTGTACCTGGATTGTTTTTTAAGTTAAGCACTAGGTGTATGGGAGGTCATTCTAGTCTCTCTACCTCTGTGTATGTTTGACTGTTATTTACACACACACACACACACACACACACACCTCTGCCTCTCTCCTTGGCACTTTTGTGGCCATCCCCATCAGGACTGCCCTCCTTCCCGTCTACCCCCTCCCTGATGTCCTTGACACCCAGCTTCCCCTGCGAAGCTCTGTCTACAACAGCTCACCGTGGCTCTCCCACCTTGACTCCCCACACTATCAGAGAACAATGACTACACTTCCCCCGCCGTGTCCTTGTGAAGGCTAACAAGACAAACATTCACGAAAGGCCCAACAGAAATGGTCTTTAACAAATGTTCTCCTTCTCCTTCTCCCTCCCTAAAATTTGTTCATGGCCAGTCCCAGTTACACGGTTTCCATTTTAGCTACCTCACTGGATGGTCCCACAGTATCTGCTGCGTGGCCAGTCATTTCAACAAGCAGAGGTTCCAGGTCTCACTGGGGTGGGAGTGGGGCCCCAGGCAGCAAAGGCTGGAGGGTGAGGTTGAGGCCGTGCTCAAGAGCAAGGCCGGGCTGGCACTGTGTCTCTCCTCTAAGCACTCTTCAGAGCAGCCCTGGCCTCTTCCCTTCCAGTTCTTGAGGGTAACTGGGTCTGATTTTCAGCCTGGAATTCAACCCTCCACAATGAGGTATCACTCCATCTCCCCCTATTCAACAGAGACCCTAGCCCTGAGGTGAGAGGTCTTCTCCCCTTTCCTCCTCCCTATGCCTCCTTAATCCTAAAGACCTCTCTCCTTTTTCTCCATGTGTTAAAATATCAATCTTTTGAAGATTTTATTTATTTATCTGAGAGAGAGAGCGATAGTGATAGAGAGAACATGAGCAGGGTGGAGGGCAGAGGGAGAGGGAGAAGCAGATTCCCTGCTGAGCAGGGAGCCCGATGCGGGACCTGATCCCAGGACTCCAGGTTCACCACCTGAGCCAAAGGCAGATGCTTAACTGACTGAGCTACCCAGGCGCCCCTCAGGATATTGATCTTTTATGGCCCACCTCAAAGCCTGCCTTTTCCACAAAGCCTTCCCCAAGGACTCTAGTCAATAATGGCCTTTCTCCATCCTTATCCCATCGCTGTCTGTCCATCGGTTCCCGTTATACTCAGGCATGTCTGAGCGTGGAATGGCGTGCTTGAGTCTTTTTCACACGTGTAAATCTTACTCCCATTGAGATTATCAGCTTGAGGAAGGAACTCAGTTCCATACACATGCTTTACCTGCCGAATGCTAATGCTGAGCTAGAGCAGTGGGAAAGGCCCATTGCTGGAGTCAGGCAGGCTGAGCACATCCTGGCTCGATCCCTCACTCACTGACTGAGCCTGAGTCCCAGCGGTTTTCATGCAGGCTCCCGGCCAGAATTCTCCCAGTGCTGTAAGAAGGCTCCAGTGAGGCCTTGCAGGTAAAAGAGCCCTGCCCAGTGTGAAGCAGGAGACAACGTGACACACGACTGTTAAAGCATGTGCTCCATGACTGTTCGATGAGCTGGGTAAATGTGCTGTGCAACCACCCTCCAGGACTGCGGCTTCTCTGAAGGCGGTGGGTCTGGAAGAGTAGCTGGCAGCCCAGGGAGGTCCAGAGAGGCTTCGGTGGAAAACTGCTTCTCACCAAGGGCTCATCAGGGGCCTGAATGGCTCCTGCTCAGATGGGGTTGGGAGGGGACCCTGGAGGACTAAAGATTAGGGCTTCTGGCTAAACACACCATCTCCTGATCATCCCCTGCCAGGAGAGAGGAGCAGAAATGCCCCAGATCAGGCAGATCTGTGTGAAACTGGGACTGTGATTCCTTGGGTCACCAAGATGAATGTATCCCTAGAGGAGGGCTGACTGGCCTGGAAGAACACCGAAGGATGGTATAGTAGTGAAAGCAGACACTTGTCCTAAGGAGGAGCAACCAGAGGGTTAATCCCGGAGTGGCACACACCCACCTGTCCAAGGATCCCCCCGCCACAAATAGCAACATCTGCTGGGAATCCATATGCCATCCCACACTGCAGGTAATTAGGTCAGCTTAGAGGATTTCCCAGGTCAGGAGGGTGGGAGGCGGCAACCCAACCAGCTCTAGTGTCTCAGTCAAGCTCCCACCAGCAGAGCTGGTCTCTTCCCCCGCAAGACAGGCAGCCACCTACTGAGTGTCGGCCAAAAACTGAAGGAGCCTGGTGTGGGGGGAAAAGGAAAAAAGTAAGGCTACCCACGTGCAAGCCCCCACTCCTGGGCCCCCTGGACAAGCCCCCTGCCCAAGGAACAGGATGAACAAGAGAGAGAACTCTTAAGGATTTTGGCTCTTGCTGTGTCTATGAGGAGGTCAGACAGAAAGGCTGGAGGGTGGGAGTAGGGAATGGTCAGCCTAATGGCCGTCAGTGAACAATCTAGCTGCAAGATTATGCTCATGGTCAAGTCTAGGTTTGAGAGACACTCAGGAAGCTTGCCTGGAGCCTCTTGGAAGAAAAAGCAGAAAAGGAGCCAATCAACTCTCCTGTAGCCTGTCTCTCTAGCTCTTCTCCCATGGCTTGGGAGTGTGGGGGAGCTCCCCACCGCCAGCAGAGATCCAGGAGTGTGCCTAGCAGATGCTAATGGTGGGAGGAGGAGGCAGAAAGGGCGTGCCCTGAGAAGCCCAGCTGAGAAATTCGCTCACACCCTCCCCATGGAGGATTCCCTTCCCCCTTCTCACTCTCCAAGTGGGCAAGCCAAGAGCATCAGAGACTTCTCTCAACTTGTCAGTGAAATGTGGAGCTGGCACGGGTTTGACACAATACCAGGAGGTATGGGGTGTGTGGACAGCAGTGTTTGGGACCCATATGTACACAGCAAACGTCTCCCCTAGACAGGCACAGAAGACAATGGAGTGGCTTAGGGTTGTACACCCTATGCTTCAGTTGGCTTCATCTTAATGCACCCCAAAATAACAAGGGAAGCCAGTTACTGAGCTCTGCTAGAGAGAGATGCAGAAAGGTCTCTGCTGGGGCCCCAGGAAGCCAGTCAAGTCTAAATGGAGTAAATGGGACGGACGGACACACACACGGACACACACACAAACACACACACAGGAAATGACCAAAGTTGAAAAGGATTAACATAAAAATATAAGCTAATGTGATTATGGGGAACTGAAAGCAATCAATTATCCGCAGTAAATGTTCAGGCCCAGGACAGCTTACTTCTGAGCCTGAGCGCATTCTAGGCTATCCACTTCTGATGTGGACTCCAAGTATATAAAAGCATTTGCTTTCAGCCTCAGCAAAAGACAAATGAGGAAGGTTAATCTGCATAAAAATAAATGACATCCAAAACCAAATGTAGGTTGTAGATTATCTGGGGTTGGGGCTTTCTGTAGCATTGCTTTCCATCTGTTAAGGTGGTCATAAAAGCAGTGAGCCAGGCTTCGAGGAAATGGCACAGAGACAGTGTCCACGGATAGTGCAGAGGGGGCTTTGGCTGAATTGAGGTCTCAGGTGTGTCTCCAGCCCAAGTCCAAGGGCCTTTCCTCCAGACGAGGCCATCAGCACCTCTTTCAAAGTTGCTGCCCCCTCCCCACAAACATGTAAGTAAAATTAGGCTGCCATACCAGCTAGCTCACCAGGCAAGCCTGGTGAGAGTCCCCATGGGGTCACAGCAGTGTTCCCGGAAGCCCTAGGACCAGGCCGCAAATTCATTCATCCATGGGCTGACCTTTAGCAAAGATAACTTTTAGCTGGTGGGAGAAGAGAGGAGGGGGTCCTGACCATGTGGCCGCACTGGTTTCTGAGTCCCACTGGCAGGTCCCAGCCAGGAGGCCAACAGAGCAGGCCATCACCCCAGCCACTGGGGCAACAGCCTCTGCTTAAACACGCCCTAAGACACAGGGCTCCAACCTTGGGGGCTTCTTACTCCCCTTTCTATTTGGGGGCAGCTCTAATAGCTCAGGTGATGTCTAATGTCCCTTCCTACTCTACGATCTGGTGATTCTAACAGACAGTTCTTGGGTAAACTGGACAGAGTGCTGCTCTCTGATTGTAGTTCTGATATCTGGACTTTCGAAGAACATGTCTCATCCCATTTCCAACAACATTCTGTGGGGAACGGGGCACCCTGCGTCCCCTACCCTCAGCCAGACTATTATACTCTCCTGCTCTTCATCATGGTTTCCAGACCCCACACCATTCTAGAATCCCAGTGTGTCACAGCCAGAAGGACTCTGAGAGATCGTTCTTGTTATGCTTTCCATCCTTTATCTTGTGATCACCCTAAGGCAATGTTAACATAATTTGGTTACTTTTGCATGTTTTTAAGTTTAAAAATATGCCATTTTAGGTCAGCTTGTTATAATTTTTATCAAGTGTAGTTTAAATACAATCTTTAACAATGGCTATCACGTGCATAAATTCAACTTTCCCCCTCATTTGGCAAGTGGCACACATTGTCCAATTTAGTTCAGATTAACTAGAGAAGGAGCAACGTGATTTGTTAACACATTTGTAGATGTCATATATCACGTCAGCCCTGGGGATCCAATTCCATTAAAATAACTTAATCAAATGTTAATGTATAAAAATAGTCAAAAGCTGCTCTCACACCCTGAAGTTGGAAATTCTTATCCTTGGCGCTTTGGAAGTTTTAAATTTTCTTTCTAAAAGAAAGAAGCTTTCAGAGGGATTTATGTGCACTTCTCTATTATAGGTGTGGATGGTGTTTATTCCCAGTGAATGAAAATCCACTTTAAGTATAACGATCACTTTTTTGAATACTAGAAACATCTTGATGTCCTATATAAAAATTCTGGTCCAATGAATACAATCTGGTAACCATCATGTTCAGGCAAATTGGCAGAATTATTATTACTATCATTGTGCTCCTCGTTAACTCTATGAAGTTCCATATGTCTCCCATCTCCGTTCATGGCTCATTATGGATAAACTAAACAATAGATGGCTAAGAAGAAAAGCAACTAAAACCAAGAGGCCAAAATCAGCTGTGGGGTCACTGGGCAGTGCTTGGCACATAATATACCACCTGATCTCCCGGAACTCCTCATACCTCACATACTAGGACAGCTCCAGTCTGTTTCATGTTAAGGAGGAGAAAATGGAATAAAGGTATTAATCAATTGAGCTGAAGTCAGATGCCATTTAGTCCTTGGAGAATCCCCAGAGCTTCAGAATCACAGGCTGGGAAAGGAGTCTTGTTTAACCATCACCTCACTTGGGGCTGCACTGAATTTTCTTTTCTGTTTTAGATTTTATTTATTTATTTGTCAGAGAGAGAGGTGGGGAGAGAGAGGGACCACAAGCAGGGGGAGCAGCAGGCAGAGGGAGAAGCAGGCTCCCCGCCCAGCAAAGAGCCCGATGTGGCACTCGATCCCAGGGCAGGGGGATCATGACCTGAGCTGAAGGCAGACGCTTAACCGACTGAACCACCCAGGTGCCCCCTGCACTGAATATTCTTACGAAGAAATCGAGGCCTAGAGAGAAGACTGAGCTGAGGTCACCTGGTACATCAGAGCGGAGCAAGGGTTGGTATCCAGGGGCCTGACTGAGTACTCTCCTCTTACTGTGCACCCAGAGCCCGTTCGAGGGTAAGGCAGTGTCAAGGGATCAGAAAAGATGAAGTGGGAAGTAGGGCCCCAGCACTTGGACTCTGTCCTGTTTGCCTGGTTACCCCACCCAGTGCCAGGCCCAGCTCTTGCCCCACGGGAGATACATGATAAACATTTATTGTGTATCCCCGCTGAGCAATCGATCCCAGGGCCCTGGGATCATGACCTGATAGGTGACCAGGACATCGGCAATATATTTGAAACACTGGGCTGGGAATCCTGAGAGCTGGGTTTGATCCCAGCTCTGCAACCAAAGAGTACTAAGACCATTACTGTTTTCCCTCAGGCCCTGTCTTAGTCTGTTCGGGCTGCTGTAACAAAATGCCAGACCACGTGGCTTGTCAACTAGAGAACTTTACTTCTCATGGTTCTGGAGGCTGGAAGTCCAAGCTCAGGGGGCCAGCATGATCAGGTTCTGTAACGACCCTCTTCTGGGCTACAGACTGCTGACTCCTCACTGTGTCCTGACTTGGTGGAAGGGGTGACCTGGCTCTCTAGGGGCTCCTTTATAATTGCAATTATCTCATGTACAAGGGCTCTGCCCTCATGACCTACTCACCTCCCAAAGGCCCCACCTTCGAATACCATCACCTTGGGCATATACATTTTGGGGGGATATAAACATTCAGACCATAGCAATACCCTGCCTGCAAAAATGAAAGAGTTGATTCCGTGGCCCTGCAAGTGTGGTCCCTAAAGCAGCAAGAACAGCATCACCTGGAAACTTGTCAGAAATGCATCTTCTTGGGGCCACCCTAGACCTCCTGACTCAGAAACCATGGGAGTGAGGCCCGCCCTTTGTTCTGAGCCTGCATTCCCAGCCCTCCAGGGAACTCTGGTGCAGGTTAACGTCTGAGCATCACAGACTAGCCTGCCTTTCAGGTCCCCTGCAGCTCTGACAGTTTCCGGCCCAGCCTGCACAAGAAGGAGATGATGGTGATCTTCATGATGATGGCCACAGCCAACACCTGCTGACCCTTGGCAGCACCAAACACTCCTCTAAGCACTTCACATCAAATCATTCCATGCCCAGCAGATCTCAGTAGGGAGGCTCAGACAAATATGGTTGAGGCTGACGAGCCCAGGGATAAGGCCACATCTTCTCACCCAGTGGCTGCCGCCCTCTGAGCCTTGTTCAGAGGCCCAGAATGGGAGTCTAAGAAATAGGCTGGAAGCAGACACCAATTCAGATATGTGCAAACACACAGCCTGTTCCCAGGCCAACTGGTCTCCCTGAGGACATACCTGCCCCCAGGCACTCCAGGACTCTCATCCCAACATGTCAAACCCAACTTTTGTATTTTGAACAATGCAGGCTGTTCAATAAATCATGGCCTGCGTGATGTTATCACTGATTATTTGGCTTATTAGCAGTGAGGGCAGGGGTGATCATGTTTCTGAGTTGTAGGTAAAGGATCAGAAGCTGGGCTATAGCCTGGCAGCAGTGAAACGTCCTGGGAAAGGGCGAAGGACCCTCCGTGACCCCCCGTCCTTATCCCCTCTGTCCCCTACAGCCAGCGTTAACAATGACACTCAAATCAGAACAAGACCAACTGAAAACACAGACATAAAATCTTAATGGTTGTCATTTCCAAGTGATTAGGCTTTCTGGTTTGTGGGTTGGTTTTTTTTTCTCCCCAAATTTTACAACTTTTACCTTTATAACCAGAAAACTAATGTTTAAGAAATAAAAAGTATGGATTTGTGTACTTTACTATATGTTTTACTTTAATAAAAATTATTGAAAAGGTAATGACAAAGGGGATTGCCTCCAACTCACTGAGTCCCTGCCAACCTAAGATAGGGTTAGTTCCTGGACAGAGTGGGTGACAGGGAGAGGGTGAATTCTCCAGGATGAATTTTTCCCTCTGAGTCTCTCAGTGTGTCCCTCTGGGAAATGGGAAAATTATCAGTTTCCAGAGGATTCATGGGCAGACAAAGAGCAGAGGTGAGTCCCCAAACTGCCCTTCACCCTATCTTTGAATTCATGTTTTTATCAGCATCCTAATTGTGACTCATGTAGTTGAATTCCTCTGCCCCTGGAGATCCTGTGAGCTTTTGCCTCAGAAAGGGACAGACAGACAAACCTGAGAACTGCCCCCGCTCCTTGCTCCCCATGCCTACTGTTCATAGGGAAAGAAGCAAAATATAAGGCAGCCCACCTTCAAGTGGAGATGGAGGTGCATCCAACATGGGGCCGGGAAGAGTCACTCCGAACCTAATGGGTTTGCAGAATTTTCTAGAAAGAATGGGTCACAGTGGGTGGGCAGTGGCAGAGGGAGTCAAGTCCTCTACACCCCCAGACTTCCCAAGAGCACCAGTGGGTGAAGAGACATAAAAGACCAGAGGCTGGTGGATTTTCAGGGAAAGGGTCAGTTGGAACACCCCCAACTCACAAGCCTACGCAGCCCAAAGCAAGTCGGCAGCCCCATGATAATAAGAGAATTCCGCCTGTCCCTCTTTCCTCCCTCCTGTCTCACACTGGCATCTTGGGTAAGAGGATGGAGGGGTGTGGGGCAGCAAAGGTATTCTACAAATAGACAGGCGGTGAGAAAATGCTGGCTACCAATTAGGAGGCTGGGTTCTACTCCTGGCTTTGCCACTGGGTTGCTGCACAGCTTTGACTGAGGTCCTTCCTCAGGCTTCACTTCCTCCTGTGCAAAATTGGGGGACCTGACATTACAGTCCCAAAGTCTCCCTAAGCTCAGACATGAGATACTAAGGGCTTCCTCATAACCAAGAAATCTATCAGCTGCTCAGACCTGTTCGTCTCTTACTCCAGCAGGAGGGAATAGGGTCTCTACCTAGAGTTATAGTGGACTTTATGGCTGGGAAGGGTCCTTTCAGCACTCATGGTAGCGCAGAGGTTAAGAGCTCCATCAGATGAAACCTGATTGGAGTCAGATGGATCTGATCTGAAGCCCCAACTGCACAGTTTAGTAGCTGAGAGACCTTAGGAAAAAGCCACTCAAGTACCTGGGCTTCACTTTCCTGTAAAATAAGGCTACTGAAAACACATCATAAATGAAGTGTGGAGTGAGACAATATCTATTAAAAGCCCTTATAGCATTGCCTAGCACATAGTAAGATCTGAATATCTGGTGGCTGCCATTATTCTAACCTCGCTCTCCTTATTAAGACTATTGCTGCTATCACAATAACCAGGAATGGGAGAGGTTACGGGCCACTCATGCCTAGAACACAGTACACCTCCTGTCCTCCCACTGCTGATGAGGCTGATAAGCATGGTCAATTTACACATAATCTGCAAGAAGAAAACGACAGGGCTCCTACTTGTCTCAACCCAGAACCAAGCCCCACTGGAGGAAGAGGTCTCTTACTATTCAGGAAGCTTTATACCTTCCTCTCCCCGCTCTTCTCTTACACACACACACACACACACACACACACACACACACACACGGCCAGCAGTCTTCCATCAGTACCATGGAGAATTCTAGGATAGACTGGGGCAAAGGTTGAGCAGGTGCCAGCTACCCAGCTGTGCCTGAATATAGGGCTCAGAGCAGCCTACACAAAACAAACAGAAAATGAACAAGCAAGCTAGCCAGCAGCCACACAACCAGGGATGATGCAAGAAGACAATGGGCTCTTCCCAGGCCTGGCCACCAAGTCCCGTGGCTGTTGAGACTAGGACTTGAAACCCAGCCAGAGCTGGGGGGTGGGGGGGTGGCGGAGGGGGGATGTGCAGTGATGGTCACATGGTATTCTGGACCAGAGCTGCTTGAACTGGAAGAGGTCTTGTGTTGGGTGGATTGCTCTCCATCCCCCGCCTAGAGATCCAGGGCTGCCTTATGCTAGACACCAGCTGAGACCTGAATCACAGGAGAAGCCCAGGAGAGAGCTAGACTAGGAATCCTTAGGCCACGAGTCAGGAGGTGAATATCCAGCCTTGGCTCTGCCCTGATTTGTGCCACTTCCTCAACTGGCCACCCACCTCTCTGTGCTTTGATTTCCTCACCTGGAAATGATATATTGCCTAAAAGTGATAAATTAACTTGGTGTGGCCAGGGGTATGATAAGGATACAGTTCAGTAAAAAAAAAAAAAAAAAAAAAAGAGGAAGCAAGACAAGGGGACCAAAATGGTCTATTATGAGAAATGGACTCTCATTCCCTGTCCTGAGATGTGCTGATTGACCCTCTGTTGGCTTCCTCACTATCTCTGAGCCTCAGAAAAACCACCCTTCCTCCCTATGGGTGTGGCCAGCATGAAATGAGGAAATTCGGTCTTGAGGATAACCAGACTGTCTCTTTTTCCTAATCTCTGCCCCCTCCCGTTTGGAGACCCTCCCTAATGAGCTTGCTGGAGCACAGAAAGAGCCAAGAGCTCCATCTTCCAAGGGTCTACCGTAAATCTCCTCCTTGAAGTCTTCCAGGTCTCCATAGATTGTATGTACGTACTCTCTCTGCTAAACTGCAAGAGCTCTGTGGTCGGAACGAGCCCTTTGCATCTATCCTTTATGACTTGTGTAGTTAGTTATCTTCATCACACACACAGGTGCCTGGTGCGCTTTGTCAACCAGAGTACCAGGTACAACTAGGGTCCCAGAAGAGATTGCCGCTTCTTCCCACTGCAATTCTCACCATACCTAGTGCACAGCTGGGCACCTTGCTGAGGTTCGAAAATATTTTCTATCGCTCACCAAAGTCGTGAGGTAATAAGGCAGAGCATGAAGCTACTATAAGGAAGGGAGGTGCGAAGTATCAAGAGCTCACTTTCATGGGCCACTTCTTACTTGGCAAAGGGGTTCATTTGCATTTTCTAATTTCATTCTAATAACTCCATGCAGGGCAAGCACCACTTAATTCCCCAGTTTACAGATGAAAAGTAGAGGAGATTTAAGTCATTTGCAAAAGGTCACACAATTAGTGAATGGAGAGCCAGATGTGAACCCAAGCCCTTGCTCTTGGGCTATTTTCCCCTTCCAAGACCAGATGCATGCCCTTGGGCTTTCCACAATGGGAACTGGGAAAAACAAACCTGGGGAAGGAGGAAGGTGGGGAAGGCTGACAAGTGATCTGGAGCAAACACACTCCGAGCCAGCAGAATAGCTTTAGCCACCTTTGAGTAGCCCTTGGCCTGTTTTGGTCTGTCCCTCACACGCCAGCATCTGGGTAGGCCTCGGATGATTTCACCAGCCCATTAAGAAACAAAGCATTCTTGCTCTCAGAAGCCCCAGCTGCAACTTTTTGGGGTGCCATCTAAAATCTCTCTATTTCTCAAGGTGTAAGAACACAAACAATCTGGGGGATATGCTCGGAGAGGGTTTTCCCAATCAGACTCAGAATGGGGCCAGCGCCTGACCCAGACCTGAGCCCCACTCTCACACCAGCCTTCCAGAACCTTCGAGCCGGGCCCAGCCCCACACCATTCATAGTCTTTTGCAACATTTCCTTTAGCCTCGGCTCGCCCCCTTAACCTGCCCATCTCACCGAGGCCCCCAGCTGCCAGTGCCGCATCAGCTGCCCCGCTGCTGAGGGCAACCAGATGGAGAAGGAAAAGGGTCAGAGGCCTGGGCGCCCACCAGCCAAATCCATTCTAGCCCCAGAAGCCCAGTAGGCTTCATACCGATTGCTAAGATACTCAGGACAGGTGGTGCTGGAATAGCCACACATCCATGGGAGTGAAAAGATGAAGCAGTAAGGCCCCAGACCTCTGCAGCTGGATGGGGTATTTCATGGTGTTGCAGCAAGGCGTCACGGTGACCAGTCTTCCAGGCGACAGGGGATTCATTTTTAGCCTGGGCCTAACTGGGAGTCTTTATTCCTACTAGAGAGGCAGCATGCTGACCATGCAGAACCACAGACAGGAAGCAGAGTTCTCAGACACAGAAAACCCTAGGGACACTCAAAGAGAAAAGAGAGAGAAAAAAAAGCCAAAATGGCTTAAAAATATACACGGGGATTTAGCAGAGAAAATACTGAAGCAACACAATGGATAAACCCTCTGTACTTAAAAGTAAACTCTGAACAATTCATAAAGCTGAAGAAAGTTCTGGATGTTGTAATCTTGGCCCTGATACAGGAAAGTAATATCCCAGCACAGAATTTCACAGAATACATAAGAGAAAGATCAGCCAAATTAGAACACAGCAAGAGGATGGATGTGGACCAGATATGAATAGAGACTTAGTCACATCTCAGTGAGGAGCATTAGATAGTTATATCCAAAGCCCACCATGGGATATGTTTGTAGTGCCTGTGAAGTCACTTGAGTTTCCTCTCTAGTTCTCTCAGTGTGGATTCAGTTAGTCTCAGCCGATACCCGACAAGGCCTCCAGGGGCGCCTGGGTGGCTCAGTGGGTTAAGCATCTGCATTCGGCTCAGGACATGATCCCAGGGTCCTGGGATCGAGTCCCGCGTCGGGCTCCCTGCTCAGCAGAGAGTCTGCTTCTCCCTCTCCTCCCCACTGTTGCTCTCTCTCACTATCTCTGTCATTCTCTCTGTCTCTCCCTCTCAAATAAATAAAATCTTAAAAAAAAAAAAATAAAGCTACTCCAGGTATACACAGATAAGTACCTGGACCAGGTGGATCCCTCTGTAACTGGTCAAACCGTGCAAATCAGCCCTCTCCCCTCTCTTCCGAACAACTTAGCCAGACTGACTTCAGCCAGGATGTGTCCTCGTCATCACAGCAGCATTGCTGCAGCCAGAGAGGTGGACAGGAGGACAGCAGACACTGGGACCTCCTCTCTGTGCTGAAGCTGTTGGAGGAGATGGGCCCCTCCCCCACCTCGCCCGAGGAGGGGAGCACTAGCACCAGGCGATGAAAATAACCCATTGACGTTACACCTGTGGATGAGGAGAGGCTCATGGTATTGCTCCCTTTCATGTTTCCGTTTTCTTCTAGGACCAGAATGAAAGGGAAACCTAGATAGGCAAGAAACAGATGAGGGCTGGGTCAGTGGCTCTGTCAAGCAGGGAGGGGACCGTGGGGGCAGATGGTGATTCTTCTATAGGGGAAGGTGTCACAGCCTTTGCCTCGGGGCCTGAGGAAGACTCTGAGCAGCGGCCTTATAGTGCAGCGTTGGCCAAGACTCAGAGGGCTCCGGTGCCATGGACTCTAACGCTCCCTAATGGAAGGCTGGCATTGCTGTGATAGCCAGGATCTTATGTCACTCTCCAAAACAAGTGACCCCCCAGACAAGGAAGCTTCTCAAACCAAAGGACCATCAATCAGCCCGTGCTGGAACCCAGCGCTGCCTGCTGGGTAAGGAGCCAGGATGAGGAGACTCTGGAATCAGATCCGATGCCAGCTCTGCCACTTACAGAGCTGTCCTACTTTGGGCAAGTGGGTTCCCATTCTGAGCCCCCATTTTCTCGGTGTAATCAGGATCATAACAGCCGGTCCAAGGGTTGTGATGAATCAGTGAGATGACAAGAAGCCAAGCCACTAGCACATGTGGATGTCTACACAGAGTAGACGACCGGTCAGTGTGGTACCTCCCTGAGCCCCCTCGCTGTTCCTATAGACAGAGGCACACGTGGCGGGACCTGGGAGGGTCTGCTTGAACAAGAGCTTGCAACGATACCTACGGCTTCATCCCACCACTTAAAAAAATAAATTCTTACACAGTCTCTTGTCTGCATAACACTAGCATTTACAGAGCCCCTTTTCCGACATTATTTTCTATTTAAATAGCCCTGTTAGGTAGGCGTTATTATTCTCATTTTTATAACTAAGACAATTAAAGCTAAGGAATGTTAAGTAACTTGCCCTACTCCCTTTAGACCCTCTAACCCTTCTGGCCTTCAGCTCCTTGATCCAAGTGCCCATTCTGCCACCCCACACTGGAGTCAGCATCCCTTCAGTATAGACTTGCTGAAAGTTTACTAGGTGCCAGGCATGGTTCTAGGCACTGGATGCCCACTCTGACTTGTCCCAAGAGTAGAACTGGCCTGCTCTAAGCCAGCCACGTTCTTTGATCCCTCGTGGCTGATGGTACATGCATGGGAGCAGTGGCCAGAGTGCTAGATGGTGATACATCACGCTGTTACCAGCTGAGCTGACTGAGGATGACTATAGGGCATGACTGGTAATCTGATATAAGACGTTCTGTGCCCCGGAGGCACTTACAGTCTCTTGGGGTAAGGAGGGCATAGGCAGGTGAAAAGCCTATCGGGGGAAGAGAAAAACCATCCAGGGCTATATATCAGAATCATTGAGGAGGCTTTTAAAACATTCTGGTGCCTTGACCCAACTCTCAGAGATTATGTTATTGGGTTGTAGAGTGGGTCCCAGCATCCACATATTTTAAAATCTCCCCAGGTGAGACTGGCATGTTTCCAGGCTGACAACCCATACACAGGGCCCCGCCAGTCAACATGTGGTTTGCTGGCCAGCAGTACCAGCATCCCCCGGGGGCTGGTAAGGAATGCAGAAACCCAGGCCCAACACAGACCTAATCATTCTGTCTGTGCACTTCAGCAAGATCCCAGGTGACTGGTGTGCCCACAGAAGATGGGGAAGGATAGGCTCCTCCCTGTGAGTCAACCAGAGAAGTCCCCGACCCCTGCCCCAGCTGGGAGATACGGCCCACCTACTCCCCACCAGGCAGTGCATACTCCATGAGGGTAAAGCAGGGGGGCTCAGGTGACTGCAGGGAGCCATGCCACCAAGCTCTGCTTTTCCTGTCTCCCCCAGAGCTGCACCTGGGCCTGCATCATGGGGCTCCATGTACAAGAGCTGCTGGGGTCCCCACAAACCCCTTCTGTGCCTACAAGGAAGTTCGAGAGCTAGACCCTGTCACCATTTCAGTGACCAGAAGAAAAGAGAGTTTCTTCCCCTTCCGCACAGTCCTCTCCCCCTTCCCGAGTGCTCTTTAAGGAAGAGGCAAGCTCAGGACAGCACCGCCTCAGCCCAGCCCCAGTGAGACATCGAGCTGGCTGACCAACCATAAAGGCAGCACTGTCCTTGCAGGCATGGAAGTGGCTGGTACCAGCTACGCCTCATGAAGAAGGGAATCCTCGAGAGAAGGCCAGATAGAGACACACACAAAATCTGGCCCCTGCCAGCATCCTGCAACCCACCCCCAGCTCTGTATCCCTGCTACCATTTCTGTCTTTGTTTCTATCAGTCGTGTGTGTGTGTGTGTGTGTGTGTGTTGTTTTCACATGTACTTGCCTTTGCTCTCTCATTAGACTGAGAGCAGCCATCCTTGCTCCTCCTTTGTCACTGCCCACAGTACCAAGTACAGAGACTTATGCCCAGCAGGGGCTCAATAAATATTATTTGTATTCATGTGCACACATTTTCTAGGAGTCAAACCCATAGCTCCAGGCTAACAAAGAGCTACTCACTAGCAGGGGTTTATTAAGGATTACTATCAGCACATTGAGATTCTATGGGAGAAAACAAGAAAACTGTAAGGCACGTCTTCAAAAAGCGTGCACTCTGGTTTAGGAAATCAGGTTTATATGTGCCAAGCCTAAGAGCAGAGCCCCATGGAAGTCCAGCATATTTATGATAAGATTAGGCACACTTACGTACACTGCATATGCCGACACAACGGAAATGTTCTACTCCGGTCTTTTGACAGGTTATTATTACTTACTTACTGATCGGCATTTTTTTAAAGATTTTATTTATTTATTTATTTGACAGAGAGAGAGAGAGAGAGCACAAGGAAGGGGAGCTGCAGAGGGAGAGGGAGAAGCAGACTCCCCACTGAGCAGGGAGCCAGACATGGGGCTCGATCCCAGGACCCTGGGATCATGACCTGAGCTGAAGGCAGATGCTTAACCGACTGAGCCACCCAGGTGCCCCCCGATCGACATTTTTGAGTATTTTTTTCCTCTGGTACCTCTACTACTTACTTATACCCCTCATCCTGGGCCATGTCCACTATATCAGATAAACAGGATGTAAAGATGCCTAGAGTTAGAAGGAGAGATGGATCAAGACCAGAAACTTCTCTCTGCCAGATTCCCACAAACATCCAACACAATAGCACATCACCTGTCTGCCACCTCACCCCATAGCCAAGTTTCCTGGGCCATACACACTACGTTGCTTGCCCATTCAAGGCTCCAAAAAGTCTCGGATCAAGTCCCTGGGACCCCAGCCAGAATCCAAGGAGCATGCTCTCTGTCCTTAAAAGGAAAGCCACAGGGGCACCTGGATGGCTCAGTTGGTTAAGCGTCTGCCTTTCGCTCGGTTCATGATCCCAGGGTCCTAGGACCGAGCCCCACATCGGGCTCCCTGCTCGGGGAGGGGGCTGCTTCTCCCTCTCCCTCTCCCTGCTGCTTTGCCTACTTGTGCGCTTGCTCTCTCTCTCTCAATAAATAAATAAGTAAATAAATAAATAAAATCTTAAAAAAAAAAAAAAGGAAAAGGGAAACCACAATACATCATGCATGGTTGTTTTCACCGTGACAATAAGAAAGTCACGGCAAAACTCATAGCCAAAAGCAGTCTTCCAGTCAGATTTAGCATGGGGCTTTCCCAGCAATGTGTCAAACTCACCCCCATTCAAAAGTCCACTTTGCTCTATGTCAAAGACGTCTAGGTATGACAGACCAATAAACAAGGGTAAGTGGCAAACGTGGAGGGTTCTGACTATAGAGCTGTGCAGTCCAATACAGTGGCCACTAGCCATGGCTATTTAAATTCAATTCAATTCAATTACAAATTCAATTCTCACATTAGCCACATTTCAAGTGCTCAAGAGCCACACGTGCCTAGTGCTACCATGTTGGACGGTGCAGATACAGAACATTTCTATCATCACAGAAAGCTCTATTGGAAAGCACTAATATTGAGCATTTAAATGTTCCATTTGAACTAATGAGTTGGGTATTCTGGGAACTTCTGTTGTTCTCTCCATATTTGCTAGAGAAGTTTTTTTTCTGTTTTTTTTAAGATTTCACTTATTTATTTATTTATTTTAGAGAGAGAAAGAGCGTGAGCAGGGAGAGGAGCATAGGGGGAGGGTGAGCGCAAACCCAATGTATAGCTGGATCTCACGACCCTGAGATCAGGACCTGAGCAGAAACCAAGAGTCAGATGCTTAAAGGACTGAGCCACCCAGGTGCCCCCTGGAGAGGTTTTAGATACTCTGAAATGTTGAGTAGAGGGAGTGCATTTTCACAATAAAAGAAGAAATGGGCTGAGATTCTCATGTAAATACAAAGACTCTAAGGCGAAATTTACTAGGCTACAAATTGGGTCATTTTAGCATGCATATGTGCACACACGTGGTCTCTCCTTAAAAGGGCCATTTACTAGTTCCCTCAATCCATAATTTTGCTTTTGTTACAAGGACCGCAAAGTCAGATGCTGTAAACTAGGCTGATGCCAGAAAGCCCACGTACTACTTAGTCCTGGCCAGAATTGTTTTCTAGATCCATTTGGGTTGCTCTAAACATTCTCTGGCTTTACATTCTAACCTGGCATCATTGGAGAGAAAAATCTTTCAGAGGCAGGTCAGCACCCCGGACAGCAACAAGCTCCCGGCCAGCACCCAAGAGAAAGTTCCAGCATTACCCTTTGCCCAAACACCTCTTCAGAAGGAACTATCTCTCAAACACTGAGCAAGCTCAGTCAAGAAGCTTCAAATGCTCCTCACCAATCACTCAGTCAGGGTCAAGATTCTCTGCACTCTGGCCCCAGCCAGTCCCTCCAGTCCACTGCTCTAGCCTGGCCAGTGCAATGCCTGACCACAGCTTCCCTCCTGTAAACCTTTGATTTTGCTCCCTTACCCCACCAGAAAGGCCCATTTCTTCCACCAATTCAAAACCTACCCATCCCTAGAGCCCCAAACCAGCCCCTGCTTCACTTCAAAACCTTCCCAAAGGACTTTAGTCTACATTAATTTCCTCTCTTCTCTGATATCTCAAAGCATTATTGGTGTAGATAATGCTTTAGGGAACTTAATTACTTATCCTCTTGCACAATTACTAGGTTTATCTGTAGTTTTTAAAGTTCCCAGTGGTCCAGTATGTGGAAGAGCTACCTTTTCTAGCAACTAGCCATGCAGCCACAAGCAAAATATGTAGCCCTTTGAGTCGTTTCTTGATCTGTAAAATAATGATCTTGGATTAGACCATCTCTAACATTCTATGAGACTAAAGATGCTCTCAAAACAAGAAGCCACCTAGAAGTGTGCCATGCAAATAGTAGAGTCTTTGAAGACAGACGGCAGGTGCAACAAATATATATATTTTATAATATATTTTTTAAAAAACCCACAAGGCATAACCCAGGGCTTGGGTCATTCAGAGAACTGGTTTAGTTCCCAACATGAGTCCCAAAGCCTTCAGTTCCACTCAGTGTGTGATGATGATCAGAAAGAGATCTAGTTTCTGTCCTGTCCTTGCCTACGTCAGCATCGGAAAATTGCCTTTGGCATCAAAGGCATTTTCTTTCATAAAGAACATGTCACCACCAATGTGTGGAAAAATACCACACAATGGGTATTATAACAGTGTCTCTCATATAAACACAACAACTGACCAACAGGCCAACCAACAGCTGACAGCAGTGTTAACTTCACCACTAATTATGCATAAGCTCAGACAGACTCTGGCAAATAACAAAAGGCATCATCATCTTTGGTGATGCCCCAAAATAAAACGTTGTCTAGTCTCACAGGTAGAAGTTCCAAGGGGGACAGAGAACCGACTTAAAATTTCAGCTCAATACTATACTTCCTGTCAAAATCCTAGTTATAAAACCTCCTCATGTTTAAAATCCTATTCTCAAAGCATTCAGCTTATGGACCTACACACGATAAGATACAGGGATGACTCTTCCTCCCTTGCACCTGGAGAAAGTAAGGCTCACAAATGTTTTGTTGTGTTGCAAATAAAGATCAAACTAGAATCAGAATCTAGTCGGAATAATTTCACTAATCATAGGCAACATGCATGCACAACCACGGACACGCATCACATACGCACACTCTGAGGACTCTGAGTAATATAAAGAGACGAGTTATGAAACTCACTGACCCTGGAACTGGAAGATTCCACTGAATACTTGCAAAAGATGCTACTGCCAAGGCAAATTGGCCAGCATCAGTAAAGAAGGAGGAACTCTTACCGGGAAGAGTCCTTGGAATTGCTCTGCCAGCCATTCACTCGCATCCCAGAAAATCACAAGATCAGAGAACAAAACTTAGCATCTGGTCAATCCACCCCCACCCCCTTGGCCTAAACTAGATCCAGGACAGTGAGCTCAGCACAAAAACCATCCTTCTTTAGGCCCTTCCCCAAGCTGGCCATGCTAAGTTTCCAGAAAAGGAAGGCAGGGAGACTCCAGCACAACCAGGGTAGGAGAGTAAAGACTCCTGCACTCAGGGTCCTCTACAATTACATCTCAATAAATCGCCCCAGACACATACCTCACTGCTGAATTACACGCACCTAATACCCAAGCCATACCATTTATTCATCCTGACTCAAAGGTCCCCTGCACATTCCTGCTCTTACTCCAGGAGTTCTGATTATTAAGTCTTCAAGTTTTGGTATCTCAAGACCTCAAGTACTTCCTCTCACAAGAGGCTTTTCCAGATCACCTATGCCCAACATAATGTCCTGCCAATTTTCTAGCATTTACTGTCTGAAATTAGCAAATGTTTCTTATATCTGAACACATATCTTCTTTCCTTTTTAGGGAGGAGACGGGGTCTCACGAGCCTCCAGAAGAGGATGCAGTACCACTTATGCACATAGCAGGTGCTCAACAAATACTTGGTGATGATGATGACAATGATAGGACCTTCTCCAGAGATTCATTTGCCACTGAAGGGCAAAACTAGGTATGAAGCTCTGAACATGGGGCTGGGTGGGGCCGGCGGAAACAGCCCAAATGGGAGCCCACATGGCAGACAGCAGCTCACACAGTCTTCCTCCAACTCGGGGTGAGGGGACTTTCCTCATTCTAAGACTGAGTGAGAAATCCTCTCTTCCTACCCCTGAGCCGCTGATCCCAGGCTGTTTATCTCGTTAACTCTGTTTATTGTGATCCTGGTAAGAGGTTCTGAAGCCCTCCAAGCCCCTCTCTAATTAAATTCATTAGAACAGATTGGGGCTTTCTTTCTGCATCTCAGAAAAATTAACAACACGATTAGCATCATAATGACGGGGAGAGGGGCTGCCAGGGAGGCCTTTGAGGAGGGGCTGGCCCAGCCTGGGAGGGGATGAGTGAGGAGGAGCAGGTGAAGGAGGAGAAGGCAGATGCTCAGGCAGCTGCTTCCCAGAGAAGGGAGCTGTAGGACCGAGGAGGGGATGATAACAGCCCAAGGGAATGAGCCCACCGCACCCCAGGCACTCTAACTTTATCAAGGCATGACATTTGGGAGAAGAAGGGCAGGACAAGAAATCAGTCAATGACATAAATTCCAGAGACGTGAGCTTCTGGGACAAGAGACTTCGAGCAATCTTCTAGTTTTACAGAGAGAGAAACACATTTAAGGTCTGTTAATGATGGGGCCAGACATAAAACTGAAGCCCCTCATGCTTTTCATGGTGATGTCCTTTTCCTGTAAGACTTTACTGCAAGGATCAGGAGAGAGCAGGCTAGATGAGTCAGGTCACTTCTTTCCAAGAGAACCTGAACCCATCAGGTTTTTATTTATATACCTGGTGGGTTCCCTCATCTAGGATACTCTCCTCTTCTACCAATTCTACCAATACTTCAGGGCTCAGCTCCATTCTCACCTCCTCTGCGAAGAGCAGCTAGCATTTGATGAGTATTTTTTTTTTAAGATTTATTTATTTAGGACGCCTGGGTGGCTCAGTTGGTTAAGCGACTGCCTTCGGCTCAGGTCATGATCCTGGAGTCCCGGGATCGAGTCCCATATCGGGCTCCTTGCTCAGCAGGGGGTCTGCTTCTCCCTCTGACCCTCCCCCCTCTCATGTGCTCTCTCTCTCTCTCATTCTCTCTCTCAAATAAATAAATAAAATCTTAAAAAAAAAGATTTATTTATTTATTTGACAGAGAGAGACACAGCGAGAGAGGAAACACAAGCAGGGGGAGCGGGAGAGGGAGAAGCAGGCTTCCCACTGAGCAAGGAGCCCAATGGAGGGCTCGATCCCAGGACCCTGGGATCATGACCCGAGCCCAAGGCAGACACTTAACGACTGAGCCACCCATGTGCCCCTTGATGAGTATTTATTACCAGCCAGGTACTCTGCTGGGGCCTTCGCTGCCTTATCACATTTAATCCTTATAACAGCTCTGCAAGGTTCATGTTAATATCCCCACGTTACAGGTGGGGAAGCTGCAACTCCTCAGCTAGTAAATGGAAGAACCAAGGTTTGAATGTAAGTCTGACCTCAAAGGCTGAGTAGTCTCTACTATGTGGATCACCTCCCTGACTCCACTAGCCATACTCAGGGATCACTCCTTCCTTTGAAGTTCTACTCTCCAGGGTCTGAAGACTTAATTACATACTGTCTTACATGATTCCTAAGAGTTGTCATATGTTTCCATTTATTTCCCCCATTTGAAAGCAGGAACCATGTTTCTGTATCCTTCAGAAGGACATAGTAGGTACTCAAATATGCATGCTAACTGAGCCTTTCCAACAGATTTTCCTAGAGAGCCTTGGGCCACTGGATAAAACATCCCAGGTTTTTATTTTTCCTCTCCTATAATATATAGGAGAGGTGCATGGGCTTCGATGGCAAACAAAAACAGGTTTAAATGCTAGCTCTACAACTTACCTGTTGCTCAATCTTAAATAACCACCTTTCTGGGTCTGCTTCCTTATCTATAAAACCAGAATCCTGGGTGGCTCAGTCGTTAATCGTGTGCCTTGGGCTCAGGTCATGATCCCAGAGTCCTGGGATCGAGCCCCGCATTGGGCTCCCTGCTCAGTGGGAAGCCTGCTTCTCCCTCTCCCGCTCCCCCTGCTTGTGTTCCTTCTCTTGCTGTGTCTCTGTCAAATAAATAAAATCAAAAAAATATATATATATAAAACCAGAATCCTAACAATACTTCTTCTTATAGGGTTAACCCTTATGAAGATTAAACGAAATGATGCATATAAAGCACATAGTAGAGTGCCTAGCACATAGCAAACAATCTATAATGATGACTATTATAGCATGATACTTTTCTTTTTCTTGGCCTGCCTCAAGATCTAAGGAAAGGAGAGTGGCTCAATAGTTCTCAAGTTGGCTGGCACAATCTGACCAGTGCTCCAGGTCAGCAAAGCTTTGGAAGTGCCTACTCATGCACCCAGCATAGCCATTAGCTCCCAGAGCTCTCCCCTACAGTCCCAAGGACCAAGCCATATGCATCCAACCTCTGTCCTTGCAGCTAGGCATGGGCTCTAGCTGGGTATTTTGAGTAAATGCTCAAAAATTTGACATCAAGCTGCTCTGACCAAAACAGGGTCTATCTAAACAGTGGAATACAATCACTCCAGGTCCTACTGTCTACCATGACCCCTCAGCCATGCTCCTACAATGCCAGGAACTCACCTAACCTCTGTTATAGCATTTCTGGTACTGAATTTTAATTTGTTTTCGTTTCTGTCTCTCCACCTCACTCATACACTCAACCCCTAGCACAATTCCCGGGATATATTCAAAGACTCAGGACACACTAATGAAATGAACTAAATTTAGTGTGTGGGGAAGAAGGGTGCTCCTCAGACAGATACGACTGAGTGTCTCCATCCTTACATTCTTTCCCAGTTCAAATATGGATGTTCATGGTGACCTGTGCTCAAGAGTATAACTTCAAAACCACCCCCCTCCCCAATCGGGACTTCTCTGATGACTCCCACCTGACTCTGACCTCCCCAGGACTCCAAGACCCTTCCCCACATACCAGAGCTCCTGATTTTCCTACTTATCTTGTTTCTGAGCATGTACCTGTGCATGTCACTTGCTGCTTCCCCATCAGATAGTGAGCTCCCGGAGGGCAGACTGGGATTCTTTTCCTCTGACTCCCTCTAACATTCTAAGCATACCCAGACCACAATTTGCCCCTAAAATACAAGGGCTTAGGAGATGGAAATGGGAGAGTTGAGTAGCCTTGATCTTGTCCGAGAGTTCCCTCTGGGTCCCTCCTCCCATCAGGCTAGGGCAGCACCCAGTCACTGGGTTCAACTGTCCAAGGGACATTTCTCTTCCCCCTAAAGCCAGGGAACTGGTAATATCTTATATATGTCACCTCCTCTTCCATCCTTTTCCTTAGTCAACTTCAGGGCCAGACCTGACCTACTCTTCTGGAAAGAATCACCCAGTCGTCTTCATGGTTCTGGAGGAGAGGGGCGGATACCACGGGAATGAAGGATCTGCCTCTCAACATCCTTGTCCAGATGTTCTCACTCAAGCTTATCTGTGGCATTTGTCTGTTTACTTGTCTCTCTTTTCCACGACAGTGGGAGCTCTAAGAGACCAGACGCTGCCTCACTTTTCATCCCTACAATCCCCACACGGAGCAGAACAGCACACTGTGGGGTTCATTTGTATTTGCTAAATAAATAAGTATGTAGCCGGCCTTAAGTTCTTCTCACTTCTCTTCACCCCCACCCCCCACCCCCCGCCCCCAGTCCTCCAGGCCAAACAGACTGAGGACTGAACTTCTCTGCTTCCCCCTCTTCTGGCCTTCTGGTGTCCTAAGGATTTCTTTTTTCTAAAGACTAAGTGATGATCCTCACAACCCAGCTCTCGGATGGTCTTGGAGGACAGTGGTACCAAGGGAAGGGAACAAGATGCAACAACAGAGTGATGGGAGCCTTGGAATTCTGTCCCTCCGTCACTGCAGGAAAGGGACCTCCCTCTGCACCTCCTCCTCAGACATCCAAGCCAGAACTCCCCCCACCCCAGAGAGCAGCCTCCTCCTCCCAGTGCCCCTGAACACAGCAGCCCCGGAGGCCAATCTGCTTCAGCCCACGGGGAGCTCTCTTCACCTCGCTCCAGCTCTCCGGGGAGCCGGCCGACATTAAGGGTGTTGGGGTAGGTAGGGGGGTGGGAGCTGAATGGGGGTGGGTGCAGATATCCCACTGGGGATGGATTCTGGGCAGGTGATGTGTGCCTTGGTTTATCTTTCTGTGTGCCTTGGTTTATCTCTGCGAAGCCTCTGTGATGCCAAACAAGGGATGTGGGGTGAGATTCATTGCGCAGAACCAGCAAAATATGTACATTGTTATCAGAATCCCCCACATAACCTCAGCCCCAATCAAGCATTTCAACGTCAGGACCTTAATCCAATCAGCTCTCCCGGACAGCTCCAGGTGTTGCCTCCTCCCCGGGCCAGGAAACGCCTGGGGCAGCTTCCCGCCCCGCCCCCTATGAGGGGAAGGGGCGCAGAAAGGTGACAAAGGGTAGGACAGCCATCCCCCTAGACGCACGCCCCCCCCCCCCCCCCCGCCACCAGGCAGTGCCTAAGTCCCCTTCAGGGTTGTCGCACGTGAGCTGGAGTCCAAACACTTGGATTTCTAAAGTGACGGACTCCTAGAGAGATGGGACAGAACCCATCAGCAATATGCTCTTAACCCCTAATTTAAGCCCTGGGGATTTAGCCGAAGTTCCCAAGACAGGAATTGGGCTGTCATTCCCTGTCCGAGGTAGCAAACTCAATTGTGGGGTTAAATGTGAATGAGTCTTTTTCCTCATTTGTGCTATTCTCATTCTTTATCTACACACACACACACACACACACTTTCAGCTGAATCCAAAGGGGAAGATATTAACCCCTCAGAAGTGCGACTCAAGAAAAAGAAAAAAAGGAAAAAAGGAAAACCCATCAGTTTTCTCAACACACACACACACACAAAGAAGTGCCAACTTGGTCAAGACAAAAGGTTAGAATGACACCACCACCCCCACCCCCCCACCCCCCCCGCATTTCCTTCAATTCCTCCTGCAGTGCAATTCCACCAGATCTAACCATCCCCAAACCAGAGGGGAGGACAGGTCTCTGCCTTCCCTCTTCTCCCGGCTCCCCACTCCCACAGCTGGTATGGCCCCTATCCTCGGGAGCTTCCACTCACCACACACATTCTCCCTGGGCTTCTCCTACTCATGTCTCAAGTTCAGTGGGTTCTGAACCTGCCAGTCTCTGGCCCCATACAAACAATTCAACTCCTGCCCAGCCATGTCTCAAAGGTCTGCAGTCTGCCCCCTTGCTGGAGCTTTGATTGGGCCCCAGCAGGGCTCATCACAGTTCCAAGGGTAGATAAGATACATCAGGCCCTCATCCCAGGCAGACAGACAGGCTGGAAAGGGGCACTGTCATCCATTCCTCCAGACTGAGGGAGGAGGCATCTCTGTCCAACACACACACACACACACACACACACACAGCCCACTGCCAAATGCCAAGGAAGGACTCAGGAGCAGAACCTGGCTCAGGGCAGAGGAGGGGTTGCCATGGGGACCAGAGTCTAGGTGATTCAGCACTCTGCCCTCTCTCAGCCCAGCCCATGGGCCGCACTCATGACAGCGCCTGATGCCAAAGTGCTGACTTGGAGGCTGAGGAAGAATTCTCTCTAAAATCCAAAATTCTCCAACCCTCCAGTGGGGCTCCGCATCCAGGCCTTTGCATCCCAGGGCTCAGAACAGGACCAGGAAGAGGCTCTCAGCCATTCCCTTGGACCCTGCCTCTTGCCCAACCTAGTTTCCCTATGCTTAGCACTCCCTCCCCCAGTCCATCTAGGAAACAAACCTGAACAGCTAGGGGAAGAGGGTGGCCGAGGAGGAACATAAGAGGCCTACTAGCCCGCAGCATCCTCCACCCCCAAACCGTGAACTGGATCAAACATGCAGAAAGGGGTTATAAGTGGATCCCGCAACTGCGGGTACATAGGGCCTTCAGAGCCCCAGGCCTCCCCAAGCAGGGAAGGAAGGCCCCGTGTCAGGTGATGGGGGCTCAGGACAAGCCGTGTGGCTACACAGAGCACCAGGAAGGGCGAATGGGAAAGGTGATGGGTGGCAGGCCAGCTAACAGCCCAGGAGAGGAAGATAGGGTTCTTGAGAGGGACTACGGTGCAGAAGGAAACCAAGAGGCGGCTGGGAAGGGGCTAGGACAGGGTGTGCAGGGGCACCTGGGGAGGACAGAAACTGAGGGAGCAGATGGAGAGACAGGCACACGGAGTGATGGGGATACGAGATCGGGATGAGGACAGGGGAGGCCAAGGAGAGGGGCTGACGGGAGGGGTAGGAAAGATGGGGTCATACAAAGCGGGGTGTGGAGGTAAACAGGTATAAGGGCAGGGCTGTGGATGAGGCAGGGACAGAAGGCAAGGGGAAGAGGTCGAGGATGCAGGAAGGGGGAGGGGAGGCCGCCAATGAGACATTAAGGGTGTTGGGGTAGGTAGGGGGGTGGGAGCTGAATGGGGGTGGGTGCAGATATCCCACTGGGGATGGATTCTGGGCAGGTGATGGTGTGGAGACGAGAAGGGACGGGGATGGATTCTGGGCAGGTGATGGTGTGAAGACGAGAAGGGACGGGGATATGGTCCGAGGGGGGTGGGGACAGGTCGGGGGACGGAGACGGGCAGAGGAGGGCGGGAACAAGGGGGTGTCGCTAGATGCGTCTCCACGACCCCCGTTCTACCGCACCCCCCACCCTTCCGGTATCCGCGCTCGCCTACCTCGGAGGGCGCGGGCTCCGGCCCTGGGCGCAGTCGGTGCTGTCCGCCGCCGGCGCCGCCACTTCTCCCACGTCCCCTGCAGCGCCTCTCGCCGCCAGCCGCCGCATTAGGGCAGAGACGAGCCCGTGCGCGTCCCCGGGCGGCCGGCGCGCCCCGCCACCCTGCGTGCGCGCCCCCGCGCCCCTCCCTTCGCGCGCCGAGCGGGGACCCGGACGGAGGAGGGCGGGGGAAGATGCTCCGGGCGCCGTTCCGCCCGGCGCGTCGGGGAGCGGCTCGCGAGGCCTGCGCCGCGGGCGGGGGACGCAAGCTCCTGCTTTCTCTCCTCACCCAGCCACGGGCATTGAAAAGGAGCGTCCGTGAAGCCCCCGCGGTATCCGGTTTTGTCCTGTAAATGCCCCTCCACCATCAGACTGACTTCTTGGAGGCAGAAATGTGTCGGAGAGCTTGTGTTCCCAGGGAGGCTTGCTCGCTTGGGGTAGGCTCTCCAGGGACGTTAGTTGACAAGAATTGTTGGATCCCGGATTGGGGATGTAAGAAAGTTGTGATTCCTGCTGGGGCTTAGCGTGGTCTTTTAAAAACGGGAGATTTTGTTCTGCCCTATGGGGGCCCAGGCCCCGTCCCAAACTTGAGATAGGGTGGAAGAAATCCAGTGACTGGGAGGCCAGAGATCTCAGTGTTATTCCTGGCGCTGTGACTGTCTCTCACAAGGACATGACACTTCCTCAGTGTCCTCCTCCACTGAACAGTGAAAAGTTGAGGACAGAATCCTCCAGGTAACTGACAAAATGTTCCGCTCTTCCCGTTGGCTGCTTTGAGACCTGCAATCAGAGCTATTGGATAAGGACTGTGTCATGGGAAACAGAGGAAGGTCCATACGGCAGGGCCTGAGAGCATAGCTGCCGGTGGGCGTCCGGGACCCTGGGCAAAAGTTTCTGCAGGACCCTCGTCTATATGAACAATCTGATCTCACTCAAAATCTTTTCTCAGCATCATTCTGGCAGCCTGACCTCACACAGTCCTCTGACCACAGGCCCTGGGATGGCCCTGTAGCAGCCAGTCTTGGGGCTTCTGGGGGTGTCTGGCCAATGCCGTTGGGGAGAGGCAGGAGGGAATGTACAGCGTTGGAAAATTCTCTGAAGGGGAGAATCTGGAAACTGGGGAGCCCCATCCAGATGACACTGTCCCCAGGCACTGGAGGGACACTTAGAGAACTTAGAGAAAAGTGCTTCAGAGCACCAGGGCCCCTCAGGCCTGAACCCAGGGCAGGACACCCCTCCCTTCCTTACCAGAAGTGTCCACGTGGCTAGCTCAACAGGAGAAAGAAAATAATTTCTCTTTTCTTTTCTTTCTTTTTTTTTTTTTTTAAGATTTTATTTATTTGACAGAGAGAGACATAGCGAGACCAGGAACACAAGCAGGGGGGGTGGGAGAGGGAGAAGCAGGCTTCCCGCTGAGCAGGGAGCCCAATGTGGGGCTCGATCCCAGGACCCTGGGCTCATGACCTGAGCCGAAGGCAGACGCTTAACGACTGAGCCACCCAGGCGCCCTAATTTTTCTTTTCTAACCACTTACTGCCCCTTAGCCGCTGGGTTTCTTATATATATCAGTCACTTGCCTTTTACAGCACTAGGACGTAGGTATTTTATAGGCTGTATTGCGCAATGACCGTAGCATCAACTCGGAGGCAGCCTGCTGGGGTTCAAATCCCACCTCCCCCACGTCAGATCTGGGTCAACTTGGGCAATTTACTTATATTCCTTTTATTTCTTTTAAAGAAATAATATTCAAGCTATACAAGCATATAGCTGAATCAGAGTCAATCATTCTATGGGATTTCTTATGAAATACATTTCCCTCCTGCTCTGCCCTCTCCAGAAGCCATCACTTTCAACTCTTCTGAGCTGTTTCTTTGGCTCTTTTTTTTTTTTAAAGATTTTATTTATTTATTTGAGAGAGAGAATGAGATAGAGAGAGCATGAGAGTGGGGAGGGTCAGGGGGAGAAGCAGACTCCCTGCTGAGCAGGGAGCCCGATGTGGGACTCGATCCTGGGACTCCAGGATCATGACCTGAGCCGAAGGCAGTTGCTTAACCAACTGGGCCACCCAGGTGCCCTCTTTGGCTCTTTTCCTCCCTATCTCTAAACAACATGCTAAATTGCTACTTCTTGCTTCTGGTTTAGGCATTATCTCTTGATGAATAGTGAAAACCCTATAAAAGACACTCTTTCAGCCCTGCCTTCATCTCTCACATAGCCTTCCTGTCCCCCTCCCGACCTCCCAATTTAGTCACATCTTGATATTGGTTATATCAAAAGAAATATTTATTATGACAACTTAAATACTATTCACAACTGACTTTTTCATTTCCTGCAAACTGTGTTTTTTTCTGGACTTAGTAATTATCATGTTTTGTTTCCTTGTTTTATGTACGGTAATTATAATTCAACTCTAAATTTTCCATCAATTGTCTCTATCCATATGTTCAAAACTGCCAGAGAGTCTATCAGTTTTATATCCTTGAAGATTCTCTCTGGAGCATTTTGACAGGTTCCAATCTCTATTGGTTTCTCTATGTGAAGGACACTGCTATTGACCTCGTCAGGCTCAGTTTCTTCATCTGGAAAATGGGGTAATTATATTACCTCATAGAGTTGTTGTGAGGATAAGCAAAATAATTCATGTAGCACAATGTTTGTCATATAATAAACACTTAACAAATATTGCCTTATTAATTATTCAACAGGAGAAACCCAAAGCTCAAGTAACCTGCCCAACTAATGGTTCAAAACCCAGACGTGTCTGAAGGCTCCTACTTAAAACTACTTCACTATTTTAGGGCAGGCCCTAAAAATCTTAGATATACAATGTTAGAATCTTCCAGTATGGGCAAGTTGAAGAAACACAGGATTTTCCAGGAAAGTCCTGGCTGACCAGCAGGGTGAACATGGGCAGATCACCTAATCCCTCTATGACTTACTTTTCTCATCTGTAAAGTGAGGATAAAGTGAGGACCAAGGAGATAAGAAACTTTGTAAACCAAGTGCTCTGCACAAATGTTAGCTACTAATTCTCTTCCTTTCCTTAATTTTTTTTTTTATTTATTTATTTGAGACAGAGAGAATGAGAGAGAGAGAGCACATGAGAGGGGGGAGGGTCAGAGGCAGAAGCAGGCTCCCTGCCGAGCAGGGAGCCCGATGCGGGACTCGATCCAGGGACTCCAGGATCATGACCTGAGCCGAAGGCAGTCGCTTAACCAACTGAGCCACCCAGGCGCCCCTTAATTTTTTTTTAATAGCTGAGATAACCGAGTCCTAAAGAGAAGATGACACAGAGAGGAATCATGCAGTGATTTGCTGGTTCAAACTGAACTGGAGCTCCTACCTCATGGCCTTAGCATAAAGAAGTAAAGTACAGGCCTAATGGGAGTGTAAGGCCCCCAGATGCCCAGATGGGGAGGAGGCAGGGGTTTCCTTGGCCTCAGTGTCCCCAGCCACTGGCCCATCCTGATCAGGGGACACCATCTGCTGGTGATGGACACCGGGGATGAAGGCAGGCCTTCAGGTACAGGCTGTTCTGCTAGTATGTCAGGAACAGAACTTCTCGGTGCCAAGGGCAGACAGTAGTTGCTTTTTTCTTTCCAGACATTCATCTGGCCTTCCTGCTTCCTTTTCTTCCCTGAGTTTGTATTTTGAGTTCTGGCTGAAACCCCAGTGGGCATGGACTCTGTTGACCCTAGACCTGAAACCCTACTCACTGTGTCCTGTCTCCTGGTAAATGGCAAGTCACCAATGACTTTCATATCCCCTAGCATGTCATTGCTCCCAATCAATGGCAAAAGCCCTGCCTAACCCCAGGCTCAAGTGAAGAGAAAGCCCCATGCACTGAGTCTCAGATGCAGTAGGACACTGGGCATGCATAGGGATGGTGGAAGCAGAGGGACAGGGCTAGGCCTCGGCAGTGTCTGTTATGCCCTCCAAGCCACTCTCCTGCACATGGCCCTCAGAAGGTATGGGGAAACTGGCTGTTCCATGCATTTGGGGTAGAGGCTTAACTTCATACAGGCTTTAGGGAGAACAGTTTGGCAGTTCCATCAAGACTTTGAATAGACCCTTAACCCCATCAGTGCCACCTCGAAGAATCCAGGCTGTAGAAACACTAGCACAAGTCACAAAGATGCGTATGCATAGGGGTGTTCTCTGTAGCCCATCCAGAGGGCAATGATCTGATATGTTGTGTTAATTTGTGCAATGAAGAGGTATGGAGCCACTTAAAAAAAAATGCACACACATCTTTTTAAAAAGAAGAACAGCTTAATAACAACATGTAGGGTATTACCCTTTTCTGGGGGAAAGTAAGTTGGTATAAGGGGTGGGAAGAGGAGAGAGGGAGTGATGCCCTGGGCCAGTTTAGATGAGAACTGAGCACTTGGAGGATATCAGGAGGGACCTAATTTTCATTAAAGCCTCTCACATACCAGGCCCTTTACATCTGTCATATCACTTAGTCGTCACAAAAACCCAGGAAGTTTGGTGGTCATTGCCTCCAGTGTGCTGATGAGGAAAGAGAGACCCAGTGAGGCTAGGAAGATCTCAACATCACACAGATGAGATGTGGTCAAGGATTAACCTGGCCCGAAGAGAGGTCTAGCCTTGCCCTTGGCTTCTGGGAGGTCATCTCTGAACCCATGGGATGTCCTGCCTGATAAAAGTGTCTTTACCTGGGGGCCTGAGGCCACGCTAGGTAGTCTATGCATACACCGTGATTTATGGTGGGTGCTTCGGGCACGTATCAGCTCAACCTCCAGAGAGGCTAGAAACAAAGGTTAGCTACACGGGTGGTTAGCCATGTCTACATGACTGAACCTCAGTAAAGACTCTGGACACTAAGGCTTGGGTGAACTTCCCTGGTTGGCAACACGTACCTGGAACGTAGTGCTATCTCCAGGTCTCCATGGGGAGAGGACAGCTAGAAGCTCTGCATGTGGAGCTCTCCTGAACTCTGCCTCATGTGCCTCTTCTCTGGGCTGACTTTAATCTGTATCCTTTCACTGTAATAAAACATAACTGGGTGTTCTAGCTTCCGGTGAGTTCTGGATGTTCTACTAGCACCTTATAGAACCCGACGGTGGTCTTGGGAATGCCCAAGCTTGCAAGTGATGTCAGAAGTGAGGGTGGTCTTGGGGGCTGCTGCTAACTTTAAAGATGGTAAAGGGTGGAATTGGGATTTGCACAAAGATCTCAGAGACTCCAGAGTGTGCCCCCTTCCCAGTTCACCACACTCTCTTACACTGACCCACTGGGGACGAGTGCTGTAGGGAAGAAGTTCTGGCACCATGAGGAAGAACAAGAGCAGAGTGATGGCCACACTCAGCGACAGCAAGGTGGGCGGATGAAAACATAGGAAAGCAAGGTGAGGAGCATGCTCAAAGGGACAATAGAAGGAGTTCCCGGAATAGAAAGTTCCCGTAATCTATGTCCCTCACAATGCAGGAGGGCAGGAAGGCAGGTGCAGAGAAAGCTGATGGGAGAAGCATCCAGGGAGCCCCGGTTTCTTATAGATCCTCCAAGAAGATACAAGCCATGATAGACAAGCCTCTCCTCTTGTCTCTCCCTCAGCATCTCCTCCCTGCTCCCTATAGGCCAAGAGGGAAGAGCACAGTTCAATTTATATATAGAATTGAGGGAAGGAGGGAAGGAACCAGGAGACTGCCCTTGATCCTTCTCCCATTTGGCCACCCCACAGTGCTGGTGGTCCTCAACAGCCATACGGATGGAGACCCCATGCTTCCCCCAACCCTTTTATTGCCCCCACATCTGGCACATGCTTAGGTACCTAGCCTTTTCTGCTCCCCACCCCGTTCTAGGCTAGAGAGCATCTTTCCACCTGCTTCCCCACTTCCTGCTTTGGAATGTAAAAATAAAAAATAAAATCTCCTTTGGATTAGCCTCCTGCCCAGTACTGCTGAGGGCAGAACTGAGCTTCTGATCACCAAGCTGTTGGCTCCCAGATGCAGGGCCCTCCCCCAGTACATGGAATTAGTCTTCTACCCTAGGCAGGTGACATTCCATTCCCAGTAGACTGGGCAGTAAACAAGGAGGCAGGTGGAGAGGAGGAGAGGTCCCGGAAGAGCAGGCAGCCAGCCCCGAGTCTAGGGGCGTGTCCTAGCCCAGTCCCTGTTCCGAGTGAGGCAGAGTGGAGTCACACAGGGCACATTTCCCCTTTAAGACTATCTGCAATGATCATTTGGGGCAAATTGCATCTGCATCAGTGTATTAGAGAAGGATTTTTTGGAGCTGTTCTCTACTGCAGTGGAAGGCCTCCACCTGTTTACCAGCAATAGTAGGGAAAGCGGACATTTCTCTCTCTCTGACTTCCCACCAGCCAGCTGGCAAGAAGACAAGCTCAGCTTCAGACTCTTTCTCTCTCTAAATGTATGAAACCTTGGTTTTCCAGGGGCCTTTAAGGACTGATCTTCCAGGCAGGTTGCTTTCTGCTCCTGTCCCCAAACAGGAGAATGAACACAGTCCCTCCCCAGCTAGGAAATCCTGGCATTTAGAAAACCCTTGTCAAAGGAGCTTTTTCTTAAAACTAAAAAAAAAAAAATAATATTTAAAAATGGGGCACCTGGCTGGCTCAGTTGGAAGAGCATGCAACTCTTGATCTCAGGGTCGTGAGTTCGAACCTCACATGGGGTGTAGAGATTCCTTAATTAAATAAAACTTTAAAAAAAATTAAAGGAGCTTTCTCTTTTGCAGTTGTCTTGCAAACCTACTTGTATGAGTAGCCTTCAGAGTGATCATCACTGCTAACCACAAGGGCATCCGTGTCATCACGATCAAATGGGTAAGATACATTAAACAACTTCTTTTCCTAAACCTTCTCACTCATTTTAACTTTGTGGTGTACTACTATTTTAAGACCCAGCTTAAACACAATTCCTGTGGGAAAAACTCTCTCCTTCTGCCAGACCCAGCCTCTCATCTGGGCAGCAGTGCACACGATAAATGCTCCTTCCCTGCACTCATCGCACCGTGTTTCCTTATATGTGTGTCTTCCCTGTTAGACTGGAAGTTTCCTGAGAGCAGGGAATCCTGTAAAGCAGAGCTGTGGTGAACATAGATCGTAGTGTGGAATGATGACAGCCACTAGCTACATGTGACTATTTAAATTTAAATTAAGATAAAAAAAAATTGTTCAGAGTGGGTCATTCGAAGTACCTCCCTACATGCAGTGCTGTGCTCCTTGCTGGTCAAAGAATTACACAGACATTTGTAATCTAAGACAGGCATGAGACCATCTAGAAGTACACTATAAAGAATGCCCCCTTGAATAAATATGGGCTAAATGAAGTAAGCGGATTGCCATTAGGTATTGTCAAATATATAAAAATTGAACAGACCAAAGGAAAAAAATATAAAGAAGTCTGGTTGTCCTTACAGCCTGAAAACTAATGTGTTTCCCTACTTATATTTGAAATGGACATTACTTTGCTGGAATTATTTCTTAGAGAAATAAACATAGCAGCCAGAAATAATCATGCCAGGTATCAAAACATAGCCAAAGAAAATATTTGTCCTCATGTAGCAACGACAGAAGATCTCTAACATGGAGCCACTGATTTTCTGGGTAAGGTAAGATTTACAATGGTCTTCCCTATTGTTTTCCATAAACCATTGCAATGTCCCATCCATTGCAACATTTCAACCTCCAAACTATCTTTCGGATGCTGCCTCTGTACACAGCAAATGTATAAATATCCGGTGACCGTGTGTCTCAGTTTTCTATCAGGAAAATGTGGTTTCTGTGTCTCTCCATCCTGTCCATCTCCTATGGGCTATGATGTTACTCTGCCAAGGGGACTATACATCCAAATGGTCAAGAGTGCTTCCTTCTGCACCGGACCCAAATCAGCGGGCTGGGGAAAAGCAGAGAACACATCACCTGTGGTTTGCAGCAAACCAGGGGTCTTGTGTTCCAGATCCCGGGCTCCTCTGTTTCTTCCCCATCCCCTACCCCGCCCCTCACCCCCGGCACGATTCCTGCTGGCTGCCAGCACTGGGAGCCAGGAGGTAGCAGCTGAGAGCCTGGCCTGTGAGCCAGGCCACCCCCAATTAGTTTATCTTATTAATGCCAATTTATTAGCACAGAACCCCCGGGAGGTGAGCAGGAGGATGTTTTAAATAAGCATCCGCATTTCCTGTCTGTAAGCTTTACACCTGAGCTCAGTGCTCAGCCAGGCCCAAGATGGGTGGCCTCCTGCCTCCCACCTCCTCCGGGTGGGTGGCCCCAGGGGGGTGGATCTGACTGGGCAGATGGGACAGCGTGTGCTTCTCAACACAAGACTTGTCACAATTTCATAAACATTTGTGCAGGCTTCCCGTTAAGGGTCTTCTAAGGGTTCATTTACGACAAAGAATTTGTCTATCAAATAACAATGGCTTTGTAAATACAATAACCTTAATAATGAAATCTTACTCCCTCTCAGGGCTCCAAATGGATTAACTTCTTCAAGTTCTTACGTGTTAGGATCCGGGGAAAATGCTATCTTCCCACTAGGGAGTTCCTGGCTCGGAAAGAGTCCTATCATTCACTCCGTCTTTGAGGCTGGGGCTTAAATAAGGGGGGACCACACGCTTTTAGACACAAGAGTGCATTTTAAAGGAATTGGTAAATGGCCATAATTTAACATTATTCCAAGCACCTGAGAAGTTTTCATGGGCCATGAGCTCTTTTTGCTTCATAGGGACCAAGTACCATGACCAGGTAGATCCTACCTGCAAAGGCGTGTGTTTGGTAGAGGAGAACACCCCCACCCCCCCCACCCCCCCTGCCCCACAGTTTCCTCCCTCACTAACACCAAGCTTTAAAAATTCCAAGAACAAACAGGGCGCCTGGCTGCTCAGTTAGTGGAGTATGTGACTCTTGATCTCAGGGTTGTAGGTTTGAGCCCCATGTTGGGTGTAGAAATTACTTAAAAATAAAATCTAAAAAAAAAAAAAAAAAATCCATGGGGCACCTAAGTGTCTGACTGTTGATTTTGGCTCAGGTCATAATCTCAGGCTCTTGGGATGGAGCCCTGGTCAGGCTCCACGCTAGGCGGGGAGTCTGCTGGAGATTCTCTGTCTCCCTCTCCCTCTGCCCGTCCCCCTGCTTGTGTGCATGCTCTATCTCTCTCTAAATAAATAAATAAATAAAATCTTAAAAAAAAAATACAAGAACAAACACCACCCCTCTCCTTAGCCAGAGAGAACCTTCTCTTAAACAGGCATTTGACCACTGTGTGCATATTTTTGTGTGTTGGGGGGAATGAATTGGTCTGCAGCAGTGATGTATCGGTAAATGTTTAATATTGGTTCACTGAGAAAAAAAGAGAAGCCCTGATTAGTAGCGTTTTCCAGTTTCTGTGGTGTAAATTCTCCCACCACGGTCGATTTCAAGGTAGCAGCATGAGGAGGTCATTGAGCACGGAGTTGGGAAAAGCTGTGCCGAAGCTCCCCGTGATAGAGTATCTCCACGCTATCAATACCATAGATGTAAATAACCTCAAGATCATAGACCCCCAGCTTAGAATTTCTATGTCCTGGCTCCCACAGCACCCTCAGTGAGGTCAGTGTGTTATGCCTGTGTTATAGAAGAGGCAGCCAGATGTGGTAGATATTGGCACTAACTGTGCATACCCACCTCAGTGGCTGGCACTCCCACCCCCGCCGCCGTGAGTGGGACAGGAATGACGATGGCTGATGCCTGTGTCCTCTGGAGGCCAGCTCTGGCTGAAGGGAGCACCTCTCCCTGAGATGTCTGCAGGTTACAGTGGCCGATAGTGCCTGCAGTGTCCAAGGCCTGGCCCCTTGCTCGGGGCCTACTGTCATGTGACTACTGTCATGTGAGTCACATCCAGAGCATCGGTGGATGAGGCCAAGTCTTCACCTGAGACACAGCCTGGTTTGGCAGCCTCCTCTTCAGCATGCTTCCCACATTCCCCTTCTCTGAAGGCCCTCCCTCCCTCCCTCCGCCATATGCATCTGCATTCCTGTCTCAGGCTCTGCTTCTAGGGAACTTGACCAAAGACATGAAGCCTCAGAGGGACAGCCCTGATGTCCCACAGTGACCAAGGCAAAATGAACCCAAGACTTCTGATTCCCAAGAAAGTATTCTTGTTGTCATCCCACAGCTGCTGCTTCTACTTTAAGCCTCTTCAGTGACTATAAAACGAAGCTAAAGCCCAAACACTCAAGTGTGGCATTCAAGGCCCTAGCGCTCTGCCCCCAACCTTCCCTCCCAGCCTTGCTTCCTAAGATTCTCCCTACTTACACCCGTGACTTCAGCCAGAGCAGACTGCCTTCTGTTCCTCAAACCTGCCCTGGGTTTCTTGTCTCTGTGCTTTTGATTCTGTTGTTTCTTCTTCACGACACGTAAATTTAAATGTACTGAGTGCCTAGTGCATTCAGGCCCTGTACTCTGGAATAGCAGTCTTCAAAATGGGGCATATCTATCCTTGTAGGTAGCAGAAGACTTTTCAAGAAGTATGTGCACAAGAGTAGTTTTAAGGGAACTGGTCTCTAGGTCCTCAAATTCCACATTTGCACTTTCTTAAAATTGTCTGAGAAGGGGCCTACATTCAAAATAGTCCTCTTCTCACCTTACAAAAGAAAAGAAAATCTCCATTTTACTATGGTGCATTGCCCTAGGGTATAGGAATAATGTTTCAAAAATATCAGTTTTGGGGAAGGCTCCTTTCATGATTAGTCAAGGCATGATTACCCTTAGGATGTTCAGGAGCAGTAAGAAACCGTGATGGAAACCCGTAGTTAGGCAAGGTTGGTCTGGGCTTTGGTGCCAGGCAAAAGGGTTTTAGCCTTGGTGTGGGAGGAAATGGGGCCAGTTGGCAAGAAATACGTAGATACTGGGATTTTTGCTCTGGGGTCAACTTTTCTCTAGCTCCATGCTTTATAACATGGGGTCATCAGTATTGTATGAAGGGTTCTAGAACATGGTATATCTCCAGGGATCATAGTTCTTTTGCTCCCATCTGATGGGGACAGAGATGGGATGGGGGAAGTTTAGTAATCTAGCTATTAAGTAATTCTATACATTTTCATGTTAAAGTAATAATAGCTAACACAGGTCATGCTTACTAGGTACCTGTCCCCAGCCTAAGAACTTGTTATCTGTTTTTTTTTAAGGAAGCTCCACTCCCAGTGTGGAGCCCAACGTAGGGCTTGAACTCACCACCCTGAGACCAAGACCTGAGCTGAGATCAAGAATTGGATGCTTAATGGACTGAGCTACCAGGCACCCCAGAAATCTGATACGTATTAAACACATTGAATCACTACACCAAGGCTATGAGGGAACGAAGGTTGAAAATGGAGATAAAGTGCCTTGTCCAAGGTCTCCCAGCTGGCAAATTGGAAAGCCAGATCCAAACCCATGTGCTATGGTTCCAGAGCCTGTGCCTTTAAATAAAACTAGATGCCTTCAAGCAAATGCAGATTTGTTTTAAAGTAGAAAGCAAAAGTTGATGACTATTTCAGCTAAAATTTTAGGTTTTCAGCTTTTTATGAACTGCTTCTTTTCTTAAAGGTGGGCTGGTGTGGGGATATGGTCGCTCTACTATGACCTTAGGGTAGTAGGTACAAAATCTTTTTCATCCTTCTGGTCTCTCTTCTGCTGGGTGGGGAACAAGATGAGGGAACAAATGCAGGAGGGATTGAGGATGTCTTGTGAAGGAATAAAGACAGACCCTGATCCTGGGAGTGCCATTTGCATACTGATGAAGTTAATTTCCCTCTGTTTTCCAGCTCATTAGAGATGTTGGGGGCAGAGGGGATCAGGCTGGGGCACCTGCTAGAGTCACTGCATGGGCTATCTCACCACCTGGTCTGTGGTCTTTCTGGGAAAACCCTCCATCAATGAGAATGCTGTGTCTGTTTCACGCAGGGGTCAGCTGGGGCAACCACAGAAGGGGACAAGGGGGCAGGAAAGCCCCTAGAACGATGGGGGAAGGGCAGGGATCACAGTGAAAGTGGAACCTTATGGTCAAGGCTGACTTGCCTTGTTGAACAGGAGAGAAGAGTGTTATGTTTAATGTGGAGGGGAAAGAACAATTCTCTATGTTACAGCCAATTAAAAATATGCTTATAAAGAATTAGGGGCAGGAATTCATAAAAGCATGAACGAATATGTTCCTTTGTTCTACATTCTATTTTTTTCTTAAGACTAATTTTTTAGAGAAGTTTTAAATCCAAAACGGAGCGGAAGGTACAGAGATTTCGCATATCCCCTCAGCCTCACACATGCACAACCTCCCCCACCATCCCCATCCCCACCAAAGGGGTGCATTTGTTATAGCTGATGAACTACACAGCATTATCACCCAAAGTCTATAGTTTATGTTTCAGTTCCACTCCTGGTGTTGTACACTGTATAGATTTGAACAAATGTATAATGACATGTATCGATCATTATGGTATCATACAAAGTGTTTCCACTGTCCTAAAAATCCTCTGTGGTCCACCAATTTATCCCACCCCTCCCCACCCCACCACCTGGCAACCATGGATCTTTTTACCATCTCCATAGTTGCCTTTTCCAGAATGTCCCAAAGTTGGAAACATACAGTATGTAGCCTTTTCAGATTGGCCTCTTTCACTTAGTAACATGCATTTAAGTTTCCTTCGTGTCTTTTCATGGCTTGATAGCTCATTTCTTTTTAGTGCTGAATAGCATTTCATTGTGTGTTTGCAGATCACCCTGCAGTGTGTAAAGCACTCACAGACACTATAAGTTATGAGTAGTTGCTCCCCCAAAAGCTAGGGAAGTGAAGCCTGGAGAAGGGAAGTGAGTTGTTGGAGATCTCACTGTGACCACACAGCTTCCCCACGGGGTGGGGATCAAGGCAAGTTGGGTATATAGGATCTTATGAAGTCATTGCTAATAAACTGTTACATCCAAAACACATTTCTTGTCCCCAGATTGGACTTGTGGTAGGGAAGTGGCCCAGAAGCCAGAACGGAAGGGTGACGAATGGAAGAAGAGTCCTCTGACTGGTGCCGGTGGAAAGCTCAGGGAGCTGTCCTGGCTTCCATGGGCCCCGACCTTGGGGATGAAATGAGACTGGCAGCGACAACACACTGATCTGCAGAGGACACCCAGCTGGTCACTGAAGACTCGGGATGGGAGACACGTGGAAGAGTGAGAATGGTACAGAAGGCCTTGGCTTTCAAGTTTGATTGAGAGTCTGATTTAGGGAGGAAGCCAGGACTGCAGTTTTGGAGATCCTCAAGACCACCTGCAAGTTCAGTGATTTACTAGAAGGACTCACAGAACTCAGAAAAACTGTTGTACTCATGGTTACAGTTTATCACAGTGGAAGGAAACAGATTAAAATCTGCGGAGGAGATAGCTGCATAGGGCAGGACCCAGGAGAGACCAGGAGCAAACTTCCAGCCGTCCTCTCCCCCTAGACACATGGGGACAGCACTTACTTCTCCCAGCAACGTTATGTGGCAACACGTAGAGAGTACTTCCAGCCAGGGAAGCTCACCCAAGGCCTGGGTGTCCTGTAGGTAGGTCTGACCTTGGTGTTCAGCCCTTCCGGAGGTCAAGTTGATGCTGTTTGGCCCAAGGCCTCCAGCATATATCACATTATTAGCATAGACTATCTGGTATGACCCACAGCACCCCGGTAAACAAAGACACTCTTGTCAGGTAGAATATTCCAAGGCCTGAGAGGTTACTTCCCAGGAGCTGGGCAAGGACCAAGTCTTTCCTTGGGCAAGGTTAATACTTTACTGCACAGGGACCAACCCAAGTCACTGTGGTTTCTAGGCCTGGAGGGATTCCTTATACCTCTTCCCTGTGGACTTTCAGACCTCGGTGCTATGCTCTGCCTGCAGAAGGAACATTTTTAGATTCTGGTCCATACCCAATTTCAGAGGCCAAACCAGACCTTAGCAGGGAGAGACTTAGGTTGCCATAGATCCTTATCTGCAGCTCAGCAACCAGGCAGCCTTGCTGCTGAGACCCAGTCCCTACCTTCATCCCAGCCGGGTACCTGGTCATCTGTGCTATCTCCATCCACTGAGCTCTTGTCCTGACAGCTTCTCAGACTGACTGTTTGCTCCTTCCTGTGCCTTTCTCTGGGACTGGGGCCCAACTCTGAACCCCCTGTCTAGGGTTTGGACCTTGCTGCCCACCTCTTGGCCTGGACTCTACATGTCCTCACCCTGGATTTGCCATTGCTGGGTTGCCCCCACCTGCTTGGGGAATTGCTCGCTCCTGCCAGGCCCTGAGTGACTCAGGCGCTGACTCCTGGACAGAGGCTCAGGGTCACTACCCAGCAACCATAACAGGGACTGTCCTGGCTCCGTGGATCAAAGCAGTCTGGTTGTCCCCTTCGGCCACCATTTTCATAACTGGTCATACCATATCCCAGATTATGTTGTGATGCTCTGGAAGGTTCCCCAGGCAAGCTGGGTCCAGTGCTCCGCAACAGGAGAAGTTCAAAGAGCCTAACTGACCCACATAAAAATACTGGTGCTCTTACGTTTGTATCTTAGTGGTGTATTTGTATCTTAGCAGTCATTCAGAGGCTCTTTTTGGGGAGTTTTGGCTTCATCATGGCCATGAACTTCCAACCTCCGGAATTCCTCCTGGACCAAAAGAACTTAAAGAAACACAGGTGGGCAATCTCTTATCAGAAGCCCCAGGGAGAGTAAAAACCCTTAGGCCAGATGTATTTTAGAATTCAGAATTGTTTCGATTTTAGAAAGATAATTTGGTGCAGATACTGTATATTATGTAACAACCGCAGTGACGTCTGGGGCAGCACGCTGTAAATCAAACACGTTAATATTTCTGCAGTGAAGTGTATGAATAGTCACACTAAGCAAGATGAATAAGGCTGTAATTCATTGCCTTATGACAGTTCAGGTCAGGTTTTCCTACCAAATGACTTCAGGTTAAATTAGGTGTTGCTACCATATAAATTATGAAAAAAAATCATTTCATAAAACTTTCTGAGTAGGTTAAATATTTTCCATGTATTCTTTGTATAGCACCTTGAGAACAGGAGTGGTGTCTTATCTTTTTATCCCTAATGCCTACCCCAATTCCTGGCACACGCTTGACACCTAATAAATGCTAAATGAATAGATGAAATGTCCTTTCATTTCCCAGATTATTTCCTCATGGGTAACACAAGGGCAAGCAAAGCCCTTCCTGGAATGAGTCATGACAAATGGTTGGTCATCCTGGACAAATCTGTGCAGGATTCTCAACTTTCCCCTCAAACTTCCATGAAGTCTCAATGATTCACAAAAAGTTTATTCCTCTCCCTGTGTGAAAAGTAAGCAAGAGCCAAGAGCAGGAAACTGAGAGAAACTTCTACGGAGGGTCGCTTGGGAAAGCGGCAGTGTGTAGGAAAGAACACTGGGTGGAAGCTGTAAGACCTGGGCTCTGGGCACAGGCTTCTCATTCCCGGGGTCTGACTGTTGCTACATCTGGGCCTCTTTCCCCATCTGCTAGAAACTTGCCAGTCATCATAATCACCCAGGGAGCTTTAAAAAATACAGGTTCTGATTCTGTAGGTCTGGGGGTGGAGGGCAGAAATCTTACTTTTAAAAAATATTTTCAGGGCACCTGGGTGGCTCAGTTGGTTAAGCGACTGCCTTCGGCTCAGGTCATGATCCTGGAGTCCCGGGATCGAGTCCCGCATCGGGCTCCCTGCTCAGCGGGGAGTCTGCTTCTCCCTCTGACCCTCCCCCCTCTCATGCTCTCTCTATCTCATTCTCTCTCTCAAATAAATAAAATCTTTAAAAAATATATTTTCAGAATTTTAAAGGTAGTGATAAGTAATGGAGGAATATAGCTATATTTGTGATAGAACAAATACCTAGAAATATAGGTGTTAGGCTTTACATTTTTTTAAAAATTTTATTTATTTATGTATGAGAAAGAGAGAGAGAGAGAGCTGGAGCAGGGGAAAGGGGCAGAGGTAGAAGCAGACTCCCCACCGATCAGGGAGCCCGCCACGGGACTCAATCCCAGGACCCTGGGATCATGACCCGAGCCGAAGGCAAATGCCTAATGACTGACCCACCCAGGCGCCCTGCTTCACACATTTATTTATATGAGAAAGAGAGAGAGAATGAGTGGTGGGAGGGGAAGAGGGAGAGGGACAAGCAGACTCACCAGTGTGCATGGTGCCTGACATGGGTCGATCCCAGGACCCTGAGACCATGACCTGAGCCAAAGTCAGATGCTTAACTGGCTGAGCCACCCAGGTACCCCTGCTTCATACATTTTAATGTTGGATTTTACTCCACTGGCAATAAGGGAGAAGGTCAGAATGAACTGGATTTTAATAACAGTATTAATAATAATACCATTGATTTTTAACAATTCATAGGGTTCTTGCATGTGCAACTACTCATTTATTTATTAATGGTTTTTAAATTTTTTTTTAAGATTTCATTTTTAAGTAATCTCTATACCCAACGTGGGGCTTGAACTCACGACCCTGAGATCAAGAGTCACATGCTCCACTGACTGAGCCAGTCAGGCCCCCCTATTGTTTTTTAAGTTTTAAAATTGAGATATAATTGACATATAATATTATATTAGTTTCAGGTGTATAACATAATTATTATATATAATCACACATATTATATATAATATAATCATTATATATATTGCAAAATGATCACCAGAATAATCCTTGTTAACATTCATCACCAAAACATAATTACAAAATATTTTTCTTGTAATGAGAGCTTTTATGCTCTACTCTTTTAACAACTTTCAAATATTTAAGAAAGTATCATTAACTATACTCTCCATGCTGTACATTACATTGCTGGGACTTATTTATTTTATAACTGGAAGCTTGTACCTTTTGACCCCCTTTCCCCTCTCTCCCACCCTCCCATGCCCAGCCTCTGGCAACCACAAATTTGTTTTCTCTATCTGCAGGTTGGGTGTTTTTTGTTTCCTTTTTTTGTGTGTTTTTAGATTCCACACGTGAGATCATATAGTATTTATCTTTCTTAGTTCACTTAGCATGACACCCTCAAGGTCTATCCATGTTGTTGCAAATGGTGGGATTTCCTTCCTTTTTATGGCTGAATAATATTCTATTATATACATACACTCCATGTTCCTTATCCATTCATCCACTGATGGACACTTAGGTTGTTTCCATGTCTTGGCTATTGTATGTAATGCTACAGTGAACATGGGGGGGGGCAGATACCTTTTTTTAAAAATTTTATTTTATTATGTTATCTTAATCACCATACAGTACACCATTAGTTTTTGATGTAGTGTTCCATGATTCATTGTTTGCATATAACACCCAGTGCTCCATTCAATACGTGCCCTCTTTAATACCCATCACCAGGCTAACTGCAGATATTTTTTCAAGTCAATTTTCATTTCCTTCAGGTAAATACCCAAAAGTGGAATTACTGAATCATATGGTAATTCTATTTTTAATTTTTTTGAGGAACCTCCATACTGTTTTCCCCAGTGGCTGAACCAGTTTGCATTCCCACCAACAGTGAATGAGGGTTCCTTTTTCTCCACATTCTCGCCAACACTTGTTATTTTTTGTCTTGTTGGTAAAAACTATGTTAACACGTGTGAGGTAATATCTCATAGTGGTTTTAATTTGCATTTCCCTGACAATGAGTGATGTTGAGCACCATTTCATGTACCTGTTGGCCATCTGTATGTCTTTTGGAAAACTGTCTGAAGATCCTCTGCCCATCTTTAAATCAAATCATTTGTTTTTTTGCTATTGAGTTGTATGAGTTCTTTATATATTTTGGATATTAATCCCTTACCAGATATGTGCTTTGCAAATATTTTTTGTACATTATCTTTTCATTTTGTTGATGTACAGAAGCTTTTTAGTTTGATATAGAAATCCGTACTTTAAAAAAGCTCCTTATACAACAATAATACCCTAATAAGAAGAGAGGAGGGATGAAATAGAGCTATACAGGGGTAACATTTCTATGTATCACTGGAATTAACCTAGTATAAATATGAAGCTGATTCTGATGAGTTAAGATGTATATGGTAAGGCCTAGCACAACCATTACAATAGTAGCTTAAAAAAACAGTGAAAAAAATCATTAAAAGATTAAAACATTACATTGGAAAGATTCACTTAATGCAAAAGAAAGCAGTAAAGGAGGAACAGAGGAACAAAAAAGACATGAGACATACAGAAAATGAAAGGTAAAACTGCAAATGTAAATCCAACAAGATCAATGAAACATTAAACATGAGTAGATCAGACAATCCAAATAAAGATAAGAGATTGTCAGAATGGATTGAAAACACACCCAATCCAATTATAGGAGACCCAGTTCATATTTTTTGAAAGATACAAACCGTATCTTTCCATCCTGAAGGTGGAAGGATGGAAACAGACACATCACGCAAACAGCAACTATGAGGAAGCTAGAACAGCCAGAGTGATAGCAGACAAAATAGATCTTAAAATAAAAAATGGTGGGGCACCTGGGTGGCTCAGTCAGTTAAGCATCTGCCTTCAGCTCAGGTCATGATCCCAGAGCCCCGGGGAGCTCGATCCCCCCTCATCAGACTCCCTGCTCAGCGGGGAGTCTGCTTCTCCCTCTCCCACTCCCCCTGCTCATGTTTTTTTTCTCTCTCTCTCTCTCAAATAAATAAATAAATAAAAATAAAATAAATAATGTTCCAGATATAAAGTAGGACACTTCCTAATGACAAAAGGGTCCATCCATCAGGAAGATATGACAATTATAAACATAGGTGCACCTAATGACAGAACACCAAATACACGAAGCAAAATCTGATGGAAACAAAGAAACAGACAATTCAACAGTAACAGTCGGAGACCTCCACACCCCGCTTTCAAAAATAGATAGAGCAACTAGACAGAACATCAACTAGGATACAGAAAACGTTAACAACACTATGAACCAGCCAGACCCAACATCATCTATGGAACACTCTAGCCAACAACGGAATATACTTTGTTCCTGAGTGCACACAGAGCATTCTCCGGGATAGACCATATGCTAGGCCATAAAACAAGTCTCAGTTGCACTCTTGGGCATTTATGTCAGAGAAATGGTAGCATGCTCACACAACAACCTGTATGTGAACGTGTACGGCAACTTTATTTGTAATAACAAAAGCCCCCAAACAGCCCAGATATCCTTTCAACAGGTGAATGATTAAACAAACTGTATTTTTGTCATAGTTATTAAAAGTATTGTTTTTATTCTTGAAAAATCATTTGAAAATCTCACCACCCAGAAACAACTCCTGCTGCCATGCTAGGGACATCCCACCAACGTCCCACATGCATGCACATCCCGAGAGCAAATAGGTATGTGAACACCTCCAGCATTGCTGTGCCCGCAACCCCCAGCAATGATTCTCAAAAGGAAGCTGTTGTTCCCAGGGGCACACATCAGTTTACTGGGGCCAGGGTTGGGGAAGGCTGTGTGGTTTGAAAAGCTCCCCAGGTGATGCTGAATGACTACCCTCTTTAGGAAGGCACCCCACCTTCACCCCACTACAAAGAGACTCCCTGGACGCTTAATGCGAATGGCTCATTGCACACATACTACTTTGTACACTCCCTTTTACATTCTACATCGCTATGACTAATGGTTGCACAGTATACATTTTTTTTGTTGTAGCAGAATTTAAAAACGAATTCCATGTTGACATTATTTAATATTTTCAATTAAAGATATATAATTTGGTAGCAAACATCTTTGTATATATAATTAGTACCTTGCATTGAACTCCTACTGGTAGAATTTCTGGCTTGAACACTAAAAAAAATTGAAACAGAATGACAAAATACTTTTCAGGAAGATTGCCCAGATTTATATTTCTATCAGGGCTCTTTCAACAGATATTGCATTGGCCATTATATGGTCATAAGTGTATCCCCTACACCCTTGAACCTCTAAAAGTAAGTAAATTCCAAAGGTCTTTGGTAGAATACTGCTTTTAAGCCTCTGACCTCAAGTGACGATGCTGATAGAATTCATTTACCTCCTAGGTTAAAGCACCTGTCAGGAGCCTTTTTCCTTTCCACCAGCGAGGCTGTTTGCTTCCGTCTGCTGCCACCTTGTGCTGGAACAGGGGAAGTTCATCCGGGAGGACGTGACAGACAGCAGCTGACAACCCCTGACTTCAGGCACCAGAAGGAGCCTGCGGTCAGATCCAGACTGGATCAGGGCCACAGAGAGTGAGGTCTCTGGGCTTCAGTGCAAAGGAAGCCCTGGGACAGAGCCCAGAGGACGCCTTCCCTCGTGAGATGGCCGCAGAGCTCAGAGAGCTGAATTCGAGATCTGGATCTGCCCCTGATTTGCTATTAAGCACACTTGTACTTTCTTTGCCCTCTGTTTCTTCTCTGAAATGAGGGGTTGGCCTCAGCCAGTGTTTTTGCAAACTGCAGGTGATAACCCATTAATGAGCTGTGAATTCTGCTTATTAAGTTGCGGCAAGCTTTCTTTGTTTTTGTTTTTAATGGAAAAGGCAGGATAGGAAATCATGGCCATGTCAGCAGTTGTTTTGTTGTAAAACGCGTCTTGCTGAGGGTCTTGATCAATATGATGTGAGTACCACTGCCTTGGGGCATCCTAGGGTTCTCCCAAGCGGGAGCTTTCAGTTCTACTTGGGACTACTGGCGGCGAGACGGCTGGTGAGACTATTGGTCCCACCACTGGAGGAAGCGTTGGTGCTGTGCTGACATGGTCTTTTCTCTTTCCCTCCTCTTCTCATCTGCTCTGAGGTCACCGGAAGCCCAACTCTCATGCAGATGACTGGTGAGAGTTTCTCATGGGGCCCCAAAGCAAAACCAGCAACAAACCACACCACTTAAGTCCGAATTCTCTTAGAGCAGCTCTTCTCAAGGATGCCCAGTAGGGGGCCGACAATGTAGGTGCCTAGGCCACTGACCGGGCAGAGGCACCGGGTGGAGCTACCGCGCCACGTAAAGACCCGTTTGCTCGGCTTATCTTTTTTTTTTTTTTTTTAAAGATTTTATTTATTTATTTGAGACAGAGAGAATGAGAGAGACAAAGAGCACATGAGAGGGGGGAGGGTCAGAGGGAGAAGCAGACTCCCCGCCGAGCAGGGAGCCCGATGCGGGACTCGATCCCGGGACTCCAGGATCATGACCTGAGCCGAAGGCAGTCGCTTAACCAACTGAGCCACCCAGGCGCCCCTCGGCTTATCAATACCTCGAGGGAACTGCAGAGGGCAGTGAGAACCTAGGAATCCAGGATGGAGCGGGAGCAGCAGGGCTGGAGAGCCTGGGGTGCTCTGAACCGGTCCCACTCGGGTTCCAGAAGGCTGGAGTGGGAGGGGGAGATTGCTTAACTTGCGGGGGAGCCTCTGATCCTGCCACGTCGCTGGTGGGTCCTGCGGTGAGGAAGCTCCCAGGCAGCTGCAGAGGGCAGAAGCTGCCACTAGGAGGCAGAAGAACATTGATGTTGGAAACGTGGGGTCTGGCTTCAAGGTTGGGGACAAGAGGTAGCGAGACTCAAAGGGGGGCGGAAGCAAAGGACTTGCAGAGGAGAATCACCTTGCTTGCTCTCTCCCAGAGGCCTCAGGGAAGGGGGAGACTCCGATTTGCAAGATAAACGCCCACCAGGGGTGTGTTTGTGCTGGCACCTACAAGCTCACGAGAGCGGATGCTTACGTTTTCAAAACGTTTACAAGCCAGTTGTTAAACATAGCCATCTCTAAAAACTTAGAGTGAAATAAGTCGTATTCCAGATAAAAGTAATAAACACTAAAAAACGCATCACTTTCTGTTACACTGCAATCTGTTGTGTATACTCTTCAGGTTACTTGCGTTCATCCTGCGTGCTAACGCCTAACAAAGTTGGGCTACTGTGCTCTGTGACCTCACACTGGAGCCTGAAACGCCGCGGTGGGAGCTTGACAGCGAACCTTCCCGATCCGGGAGGTGTCTCCTCTCCGAGAGCCCGTTCTAAGCATTCACCAGCACACCACCGGGGCCCACTGTCCCCTCTTATCTTCAGTTCTTGGGTCCCTCCCCCACCCCATCCAGCCCCTCCCACCACCGGCTGTCGGAGGGCGAGTCCTCTTCAGAGGTAGGGAGATGCAAGACGTGGCTTTGACCTTTCACACTGGGAAGACTTAAGGACCTCACCGGAACAAGCAGACGTGGGAGAACGTACAGCAGACACTGGAGTTTAGAAGGAGGAAGCTGGGGCAGAGCAGCAGACTTCCCGGTGCCCTCCCAGCCCCCACCCATGCCCTGTGGGGAGCAGGTGAGGAAGAGAAGCGCGCTCAGCCTGAACAAAGGACACAGGAAAGAAAACCGTCTAGCAGTAATGTGAAGGGTTGGCATGTGAGTGACTGTTCCGACTCGATCCATCTAGATCCAGGAAATAAAACGAGGGCCAAGAAGTACAGATTTGACTTAATATGAAGAATAATGTCAATTGGAGCCATTGGAAGATGTAATGAGATGGCTCAATCACCTTCTTCCTCCCTAGGGAACCGGCTGCGTATGAGAGAATTTAAGAACTCTCAGGAAGTTGGCTAAACCTTGCTACTCAATATGAGGTCCATAGACCAGCATCATGGTATCTCCTGGGGCCATGTTAGAAATGCAGGCTCTCAGGCCTCACCCAGACCTACTGAATCTTAACAAGATCCCCACACGATTCCTAAGCACGTGATCGTTTCAGAAGCATTAAACATTTTAGATGTCTTTGAGGGGGATTACTCATTAATTATTGTTTAAATGGCACATTATATAGAAATAATCTCATGATCTATAATTCAGGAAACTAGTTAATAAACTGTAATAAATCCGTATGATAGAATAACTATTCACACAGTAGAAAGAATGAGATGACTTTCGTATGCTGGTAAGGTTGAGATCTAAATTGTCACATGAGCAAAACGAACATAATGTTGTTAGCACAGTGATAGGGAGATGCCCTGGGTGTTATGAGGACGCAGAGGAGGGGGGTTACTCTGGTCATGGGGGTGGGTGAAATGAGGGACATTTTCCTGGTGGAGAAGGTTCTAGGGCCCAGCCTTACTGATACATGAGAGTCTGGAGTGCCCAGCCCAGCTTCTATAGCTAGTTGAGTTTTTATCCTTGATACTCTTCATCACCCTTTCTCCCTTTCTTGCTCAGCAGAGGAACTGTCCAAAGTAGGGGAAAGGAAACCAGTTTTGTCAAAGGGTCACATGGAGGGAAGTGAGATACTGTGTAGAGTCTAAGACACTGCTGGGAGAAGCAGTGCCTTAGAATGCATGTTTGGAAGGGGATGGAAGTGGGGCTCTGGGGTGATGAAATCTTGCCTTATCAAGGGTGCTACTGGGATTTATCCTACTCCCTTTCAGGAAACACTCTCCTCTCCAGTGTAGGCTCTGCCCCTGTGGATGCTCCCAGGCAAGGGCCCAGGGGGCCGGTGCATTCTTTGCCCCTCTCTCACACTCCTTTGCCCACCACACCTCACAACGCCCTTCAGAGTCCAGAGCATGATGTACCTTCAGTCCCAGGATGCTCAGAAGTACCGTCACACTGAGGGCATTAGCTGGTCACCCCTAGGAGGAACCCACACGTATGTGAGCTCTTGGCTACCCCATTGAAAGTCTTTGAAGTATTTGCATTTCCTGACATGTGAGCTCTGTGCTGGGGATGCTGGGGAGTGACTTTAGCAGGGATTTTTTTGGAGATTAGAGGCAGTCATCTAGGCCTTCTTCCCTGGACTCAGCTCTAGAGGAAATCTGGAAGCCAGTGGGGGTGGGGAATAAGAACCCTCTGTTCTGCCCTCTCAAAGGCTCAACCTCAGGGCAGCGAGGTGAGGAGTGCTTTAGACCCCTCTGATTAGGGACCCATTCATCTTGAGGCCTGGTCTAGCAGAGCCAGGGAGGGGCTTCTTACGTAAATGCCTTCAAAGACTGACTGATTCTCAATGCCCAGAGCCCAAGGTGGCCGCTGACCTTCCTTTCAAATTTAGATCCTGGGACTGCTGCAGTGAAGGGCAAGCTTCCAGAACACTCAGAGAAGCCAAGAGGCTCTTCTCTGCTGCCTGAATCCTCCACTCCCTGTCCAGGACCCCTCCCCAGATAAAAGTCTTCTCGTGCAAAAACCTCCTGTCTGAAGTGTTGGAAATCCTATAAGCCGACTGCATTAGCTACATGTCATAAATATTTATGCTCCTGCTGACATGTGTCAGAGTGTATGTGTGTACACAGGGTAGGGCCTGCTGACACACAGAGAAGGCAGATTTCAGGTCAGTGAAAGGAAGAATGTTCTAACCCTGAGTGCTGTCTGGGGCTCCAACATGTGTTGAACTTGGGCGTCTGGACTGGACGACACAGAGACAGGGTGACCACCATTAGGGATACTGCAAGGGGAGTTCTTCCTAGGGCAGGAAGGGAAATCTACAACCCCCTCAGCCCACTCCAGGCCCAGCTTCTGTGGTCCTGTAGAATATAGATGGTCGCTGTAGTTTAGTGAATTACACAGGGAGGCCCAGGATTTGAGCCCCGGGGGCCTAGCTTTCACAGAGGCCATCTGGTTCGGCCCTCCACAATGCCCAGAGGGCCGTCCCAACCATTTCCCACTTCATGGAGGAGGAGAATGAGGCCCAGAATGGTGACGTGACCCATCTATCTGTAAGCAACTCCAATTCAAGTTCTTGGCTCCAAGACCATGGCTCTTCTCTCTATGATGCAACCACCTGCCCTTTCAGCACAGACTTGGGTCATGTCACCATCCTGTCTGCAGGGTGCATGCCACTCATCCTGGCCACTGGGGGCAGGGGGTGCTTTGAAGATGGGCTGGGGGTACTGGGGGCCGTGTGCACAGCACAGACAACTGGCAGGAGGCTCACCTGATCTGACACCGGGATTGGGAACACTAGGGGTGGGAGGGTAGCACGGCTGGACTCTGTGTTCACCTGTAGCAGTCAGTAGGTGCCCTGCGGGCAGTGCCCAAACAGGGCCCGGAGGCCAAGAGCAATCCTCTGCTGTCTCCCCAGAGTAGGATAGCCCAGGGGAGCATGAAGGGGTGACTGACTTGGGGATACTTTAGAGCCCCCACCCCCAAGAATTCAGCGGGGTGCCAGACCTGCTGGCATGACCTCCTGAGAGCCCGCAGTCTGCACCTCTTCTTAGCTCTGCCTTCACCGCCCGCCCGCTGGTAGCATGAGACTGGCCGTGGTGGGCACATGCACTCTGAGGATTTCGTGTCGCAGTGAATCAGGACAGCCCACCCCCAGCTGGTCGTTAACCACCGGCCAGCACACCACTGCATACAAAAACAAAGTCCAACAAAGCTTTCAGAGAAATTCCCAATGATCAACCTTAAGGACCTTCTTTGAAGAAATTTGGACCTCCTGGCACACAGTTACTAATTCTCATAGCGCCCTGCACTTTTTGTCCAAAATTCATATATATGCATTAAAATGAAGTTTGTACTTAAAGTAAAATACATATTTTAATTACATACCTATAAATGTTTCCATGATTTTTTTTTAATCGAAAATTCACCTCCTCATGAGTCTGCAGGCTCCATGAAGGCAGACAGTGTGTCTGCTCTGCTCCCTGCCATAACCCCAGGACCCCGCTCTGGGTGTTCAAGAAATACTTGTTGAATGAATGAATGAGCGCCCGACTCCTGCCCTGCCACTGCCACAAAGGGGTCGATAATTCAGTCTGTATTGGGGGAAGAGTGTAGGAAGTGGATGGGAGAGAAAAGGGAAGGAAGAAGGGAGGGAGGAAGGAATTCTTCATCCCAGTCAAAAAAGGAAGTTTGATGGAGAGAAAGAGGCATTTTCTCACCTTTGCCCTCTTGCAGACTCAAAGAGGAAAGAGATGCTTTGTCCCCGATTTGATGGGTTAACAAAATTCACCTCCTAAATAGCTGCAGCCCAGGCTGGGACAAGGCTGGTGGGAGATTCCTTAGACCCTGGTCCCTGGAGTCTTTCCCTGTCCCCACTGGAAAGTGTCATGGAAACATGCCCCGTAGGACCTGAGCTGCCCAGCATCAGATGGGGTATGCCCTAGCCAGGAAGCTATGGGCCCAGGGATGGCAGCTCAGGGGTCTTGCTCTCCTGGGGCCGGGGGGAGGAGGGTGCCCTCTTGAAGTAACAGGCTGGAGGGCCCCAACAGACTAGATGCTGCCAAGTGGCAGCTCCCACATAGCCCAGCCTTTTCCCTTGAAGCCAAGAAGGCACCCTGGAGACCAAATCCGGCAGGGGGTGGGGGGAGGGGTCTGGGCAGGGGAGGGGGGGAGCGGGTGGTCCCTGATGGCAGGAAGCATGTGCTGTAATGGGAAGTTCTCCGGGTTTAGAGCCCAGAGTCCCGGGTTCAAATCCTTGTTCTTCCATGTGCCAGCCGTGTGACCCGGGCATGGTCACTTCTCCTCTCTAAACTCGGGGTCTTTGTCAGAAAAGGGCTGTATGGTTACCCCTCCCCCAGGAGCTGAGGTCGGCGGAGAGGCTCTCCGTGAAGGCACCTGACACAAGGCCCCGCGCTCCATCTGGACTCAGCACATGTTTGTTTGCTCACGCCGGGCACGGGCGCTGCCCACTGCCTGTGCCCCCCGCCCATCCTTCAACCTCTGCCGGCGTCGGAAAGCGAGGTCGCTGCGGTCTGGCCCCGAAGGTCTGTCAGAGCAGGAGAGACGCCCTAACTCCGGGCTGGCAGATGCAACACTGCCTTGAAGCAGGGCATGCTCTTTTGCCTCTGGCGGGCCTTCCAGCGGGTAGCATCCAGAAAGCTCTGTGCGTGTTTGCCTAGGAAGCTGGAGCCAACAGGGCCACACTGGGTATGTCGGCCCTGGCACGGACACAGCCCCGAGAGAAAGGGTGGTTGGCAGGGGAGGTGTGAGGGAGTCCGGGGGCCTTGGAGGACCCGGAGGAGCTCACCTCACCTCCACACCCCCAGAAGGTAAGCGGGACAGCCAAGAGCAGGGCCTGGAGTCCCAGCCCTCTCTGGCCCTCACCAGGGCTCCCTCTGGAAGGCCTGGCATGTATACAGCGGTCACGGGAGGCCTGCTTCTGCTGCCCCCAACCCAGGATCTGGGCAGCAGCCAGGCCAGGAAATTTTAATCCCAAATATGGAAAACCTACAGGTTGGTTATCTGGTCCAACCCCTCCCCTGACCAGTGAGGGAAGTGAACGCCAGAGGGGTGAGCTGCCCAAGTGTGTAAGCCGCCTGGTGACAGAGCTGCTGCGGTCAGGGAGACGGCCCACGGCCTCTTGCCCTGGGCGCGCGGGGTCAGGAAGCTGCCCATCCCTCAGAGCAGCCCTCACTCAGGCCCCACTGGCTGCAGCCGCGAGGGGAGCCAGACACGCTGACCCACCAGGAGCGGGCCTCCTGCAGGTGCTCCTCTGTGCCACCGGAAGGGGCGGGACGGTGGGTGGCGGGGTATCTACCTGGGTAGCCCATAGTAGGTGTTCAATGAACACTCAATAAACAAATGGGGGAGGGCTATGATGGCTAAGCTCCCCGAAGGACACAGGAGACACACTCAAACTAGGAGAATTTGAGGAAGGCCGATTAAAGGGGCTATTCGCAAAGGTATGGCAGGCTATGGGGAGACCACAAGACATGGTGGGCATACCCCAGCACGAGCACAGCGGGGCTCTGACACCCCCTAGCCTAGAAGGGGCAAAGGGGGACAACCTACAGGTTGTTAGCAGAACCTGTAAGGAGAGACTGGTGGGGGGATGCTGTCCGGGGAGGCGCTGTGACTTTGGTTGAGGAAGGCAGCCTGCCTGAGGCAAGCCCACAGAGAGGGGCTGGGACCAATGCCCCTTCCTTGTGCTTCTCCTGCCCTTGGACCCTCTGCTGGGGCTCCCCTTGGCCAAGCAACGCTGGAAGCTTTGTGCGGCAGAGATCTCAGAAAAGAAGGGCAGAGGGGCAAGTGGAAGGACTCCAGTGCTGAATGAAGGGCCAACCCAAACCTGACCCCTCCTGGGGACCCTGGCCAAGTCTTTTGCTTTCCCAAGGTGCTCTTCCTTCTCCTGTGACCCCAGTGGGAGACCCACCGTCTTCTGGTGACTGAGGAGATGAGCCCTCTCAGCTGGTCCGTCTTCCCAGTCGGGTTCAGGAACGCTGGCCTCCTGTTTTTACTCTTGGTACCTAGAACTAGCCTACCCTTAAGTCAGGCTTTCACAAGTTAAGCCCTGTTGACATTTGGGACTGGATCATTCTTGTGGGGCTGCTTTGTAGGATGCTCAGCAGCTTCTATGGCCTCAACCCACCCGATGCCAGCAGCAGGGTCAGAGGCCCCCCAGCCCCCAGCCTCCAGTTGTGACCACCAAAAATGCCACCAGATATTGCCAGATGCCCCTGGGGAGGTAAAATAAGCCCCGGTTGAGAACCAGTGCCTTAAATGGCCTCGTCCTAGGGCAGACACCTGGGCCCAACCCTGCCTTTTATACTGAAAACTAAAACACTGTTTCCTTCCTCCGTGGGTACTTATCAGAGCACCCAGTGTTAAATCCAGCCAGTTACACAATTAGCAAAGCACAAACACAGCCGCTTGCAAGAAGCAGCCGGCAGTAATTTTTGGAAAAGAGATACACAAGAATATATACATATACAATGGGAAGCTGTTTAAATACAGATAGGATGTATTTATTTATCCCCACCTTGTTTCAAAATGGATTTAAGGCAGCTTGAAGTAAATTAAAACAAGTGAAGGGAAATGAGGCAAAGGGAACATAGGAGTGTGCATTTTAGTTGGAGGTTCATAACCAAATGTAGAAAATGAAGGATTATGTGCTTGCTAAAGATGGGCCATAAATTTAGCTCCATGCTTTTGGTATCCAACTCAAAAAGGGAAGCACGGTTATAGGATCGGTGGGGAGCTTTTCATCACCCAGACCCTCAGAGCTCAGTCACCCTGATGTCTGGTTTCTCACAGTGACCTGTCTCTGGGCCCCAGCACCTGCCCCAGGCAGCATGTGGTTGGGATTAGCAGCCTCATTGTGGCAGGTGATCCAGCAGGTTGGGGTTCTGCCGTGAACCTCCCTTGGGGGGCTGGCCTAGATGTTCCAGCCATGCCCAGAATTGTTTCAGGAGCTGGAGGGATGAGTAGAGAGTGCTATCTTTCTGGTGGTTTCCAGGAATGGAGTAGAGCACTGTGCTTGGGCTTTTTCTCTTTCCTCCTAGGTTTTATGATGTCCCTTTAGCATACAATTGTCTCACTTTGGGACTGAGGACATGATACCCATTTCACAGATAAAAATAATAACTAATGTTTATCAAGCATTTAATATGGACCCCCCCCCATTAAGTCCTTTATGCACATTATCTCACTTGATCTCCAAAATAACCCAACAAGGCAGGCACAGATGAGAAAACAGATTTATAGATAGGAAACTGAGGCTCATCAAATGTGAAGCAACTAGCCCAATATCCCATAGCTCGTAAAGAATGGAGCAGGGACTGAAATCAGTCTTGCCTGCCTTTAGGGGGAAAGGCGGACGTCAGAGAAGAAAAGGAGTCATACCCTGAGCTGGGAGGTCATGAGGAAAATCCTAATACAGAGTCCCAGGCACTTCAGGGAATCCCGGCCTCTGTGCTCAGGGGGAAGGAAGAGCTTGTTTTATAAGATGAGGACTGACCTTGTCTTTATTTAAAAATGAGATACTTTGTTCCTGATGGAGTTTTGCCTTAATTTTGATTTTTTAAAATATTGCATTAAAATACTATTCATCTTGGGGCACCTGGGTGGCTCAGTCGTTAAGCGTTTGCCTTCAGCTCAGGTCATGATCCCAGGGTCCTGGGATCGAGCCCTACATCGGGCTCCCCGCTCCTCCGGAAGCCTGCTTCTCCCTCTCCCACTCCCCCTGCTTGTGTTCCCTCTCTTGTTGTGTCTCTCTCTGTCAATAAATAAAATCTTAAAAAAAAAAATACTATTCATCTTGATTACTGAGTTGTTGGTGCCCCCTGAAATTCTGCAGGCCAGAGGTGAGTGCCTTGCTCACCTCCTCCTAGTCCCAGCTTCCAGAGGGCCTGACCCTGACTCTCTATTCTGGGCTTTCCACCTGGCCCACTGCTCAGCCCCAGTTTCCTTGCCACGTGAGAGGGACTAGCCTCTCCCCTGCCTGACAATCAGGGCTGATGTAAGAACCAAGGGATGAGGAGGCTGGGAAAGTAAATCCCACGGAGCTGTTTTTGCCAATGATTATACCAAATGCTCCCAGACTTCTCAGTCCCCACCCTACCACACCAGCCTGGATGATCATCCTGTTTTACAGGGCGGGGTGGGGGTGGGGGACTGAGATTTAAAGTCAGAGTGTCTCACCTGGGGCCACACAGCCCGGGGAAGGTTCTTGGTCCAAGTCTTTCCCCATCACCCCACTCTGCCTCCCAGTCCTGGTCTCCTCGGGTCCTGCTGGGGAGCATGGGCCAGGGGACTCCTGTCCCTGATGATCCCTCTCTCCAGGAGTCTGAAAGATGCCTCTCTGTGTTGCCTCAGCAGGCTGTGAAAGCCAATCCAATCCAATCTGTAGGAAAACCAAATGGACTCTATGGAGAAAACATAAGATGTTGTCTGAATTAATAAGATAACAGTTTAATATGCTTCTCTTCCCCTACCCCCAGCCTCCGTCTTAAACAAGCTAGCAAGTGTTCACAGTTTGCCTTTAAGTAATTTAGAGAAGGCATTTGAAATTCCCATCTGCCCTACTCCCTAACCAGCGATGTTTCTTGTCACTGGCTAACAGCATTTAAAATATTTACAGCCCTTCCTTTGCCCTGGGGGTGTATCAGAATAAATCATTGTTACCACCAATAAATCAAAAATTAATCTCCAGAAAGCTCGATACCTGTCCTATCCCTCAAATAATAAGTAGCAGAATCTATCCGAGCGACTTGGCATCAACGGAACCCGTGTTTCCCCAGCATCTCTGGGGAGGACGTGAATTACAGGCAAAGGGAGCAAGGGCTCCACACTGCCCCCTGGTGGAGCTGCTGCAGGATCCACGCCCGCAGAGCCCTCCCGACAGTGAGTCTGGGCTCTGCAGCTCTTATTTCATTCTCAATTCTCCCAGACACCACAGTCCCCTTTCATCCTGGGAAGGTACCTCCTCCTTTGCCATTTTTCCTTCATTATTTTCATTTCCTCCATTTGGATGTCTCTCCTCTCATCATCTCAGTCCCTCACTTCTCCCTCTCACTTTTTAAAAGTTTATTTATTTGAGAGAGAGAGAATTTGCAGGGAGTGTGGGTATGGGGGGGGCGGGGAGGGTGAGGGGGAGAGGGAGAGAGAGAGAGAATCTCAGGCAGACTCCCACTGAGCTGGAGCCCCACGGAGATCTACTGGGGACTTGATCCCTCCACCCTGAGATCATGACCTGAGCCAAAAGCAAGAATCCTATGCTTAATTGACTGAGTCACCGAGGCACAACTCTCTCTTCTCTCTTCTCCAACTCTTTGCTTAAACTCGATTGATCCTTTTCTCTTTCCTTCCCTCTCCCTTCCTTTGAGAGTTCCCTCCCTCCTCTTCCTTCCACTTCCCTCTCTTGCTTTGGAATTCAGGGCAGAAGAGTTAGAAATCTGGCATGTATAATATGTGCCAACTACTGTGCTAGGGAATTTGCACGTCTCAGTTAATCCCCAAACAGCCCCACCATGCTCTCCCCATTTTACAGATGTGGAAACTGAGGCTCAGAGAAGTTAAATAACTGAGAAGCTACTTGCATAAGCTGTTGAGTGGTAGACTCCACAGCCCACTCTCTTAACCACTAAGGTACTGCAGACAGTCTCAGAAGACTGGTCAAGGAGTTTGAAAGTTATGTTGAGCGCCATTTAGGTCCACCGAGACTTTTTAATCAAGAAAGTGACATTGTAAAAATTTTAAATCTCTGTGGGATTTTTGGTAAGATTTATTTATTTATTTTAGAGAGAGAGTGAGTGAGTGAGCATGAGCAGGAGGGACAGAGGGAGAGGGGGAATCTCAAGCAGACTCCATTCTGAGCTGGGACTTGATCTCATGGCCCTAAGATCATGACCTGAGCCGAAAGAATCAGACGTTCAACTGACTGCAAAACCCGGGCGCCCCTAAATCTCTGTTTTAGAAATACTTGTCTGTGAGAAAATAGGCAGAAAATGCTCTCCTCAGTTAATCCTGGATAAGGGAGCAGATAATAGAGATGTTTATGGTTATTATGTATTCTCAATGTCCTTTTCTGTATATAAGAAGTATTTCATGGGGCTCCTGGGTGGCTCAATGGACTAAGCGTCTGCCTTCGGCTCAGGTCATGATCCCAGGGTCCTGGGATCGAGCCCCACTTTGGGCTCCCTGCTCAGCGGAGAGTCTGCTTCTCCCTCTCCCTCTGCGCTCTCTCTCATTCTCTCTCTCTCAAATAAATAAAATCCTTTTTTAAAAAAAGAAGTATTTCATAAATTTATTTATTTATTTTTAAAGTTTTATTTATTTAAGTAATCTGTGCGCCCAATGTAGGGCTCAAACCCACGACCCTGAGATCAAGAGTCACCTACTCTTCTGACTGAGCCAGCCAGGAGCCCCTCATAATTTTTTTAAATTAGAAAAAAATACATTCTTGGGGCTGTGTGGAAAACGAAAGGTCCTGAGTTTCTGGATGTGAATTAAGGAATGATAGAGTAATATGGGAGAAATCAGGTAGCTTGAACAGAGGCCATAACAGCAGTGACGAAGGGAATGAGACACATTGAAAAGATATTAAAGAAGTAACCTGGGCATGAGCAATGAGGCTAACACGCAGGTTTCTTTGGCTGGATAGTAGTGAGTTGGGTCCCTGGAAGGAAGTAGGAAGTGGTGGTGCTTGACAGGGAGAGTTGAGGCCGTTGTCCATCTGGGTTTGGAGCTACGCTGGAGGGTAGCCTTGGGGCGACATTGGAAAGGATGAGCCCACTTCAGAAGGGAGTGTGACATGAGCACAGGACCAAGGGTGGACCCTTAAGGAACCAAAAAGATGGGCAGAGAAAAGTACCTGGGGCCAGAGGGGCCAGGGACATAAAAAGAGCCAAAGGAATTTATGTTCTCATGGAAGCCAAAGGAGGGATGAGTTTCAGGAACGGATTTGGAGGAACAGAAAATGTGTGTGTCATCTACACACCATTGGTGCCCCCTTTGTGAACATCTGACTCTCCTTTCCCCATCTTCTGGTGCTAGAATGTCTCTCTGTCAGCTTCATGTAGAGCCTCAGCTTCCCGAAATTACATGAAGGAAGATACAAAACGAAGCTACACGGCCCCCTCCCCCAGCAGCACCAGCCGTGTAGGGGCTGGACCAAGGCTCTGGGCAGGGGGTAAGAATGCAGGGGAGGGAGGCATGGACTGGGCTCTCCTCTGTTGTGTCCTACTCTTCCCCTTTACATGACCAGATCCTCAATAAGTGTGGCAACAAATTTTTTTTTTTTTTTACTTTTCCTCTGCTTTTATCCACCCTTAACTTCTACTACCTGAATAGACTTTCTACATGCCTCCTGCTAATGAGGTTCTTCCTCAACTTGCTATTATCTCTGTAACTACTTGAATTTAGAGAATTTATATTTGTCATGACTATAAAATAACATACTCATTGTAGCCAATTTGGAAAAGGCAGGAAATTACAGAGGAAATGAAATCCACCCATAATTCCACCACCCAAAGACAACCGCCGTTATTAACAACTTGGTATACTTCATTCCATTTTCCCCCTACATGTAGGTATATTTTAGAAAGTTTTCATAAATGCACCATAATCAGAATGTATTACGTAGGATAGGTCATACTGCAACGGTAAAGATTATTCAAAACTTGCCATGGCGTAACACATTACAAGTTTATTTGTTGCTCATGAAACAATCTAGGCTGATTATTCAGGATGGCAGGGCAGCTCTGCTCCACAAAGTCATTCAAAGACCGGAGCTCCTTCCTTCCATTTTGTGGGTCCACTATCTCCGTAGGGCCTCACTACGTCTCTATCCAGTTCTCAAAGAGGGAAAGAACACATGAAGGAGGCACACCCACTCTTCAAAAGCCTTGGCTCAAAGGGGATGCACCCTTCTGCTCATTGGTGATAACTTAGTCATGTGTCCCCACCTGACACCAAGGGAGGCTGGGAAATGTAGTCCAGCCATACCCATGTCTACCACCCCCATTTCTGTTAGAGACAATGGATTTTGGTGGACAGTTAGGGACTTAGGCAATGTATCCTGTGATATTTACATCCTGTGATATTTCCCTAACACACCTTCCCCCACCCCCACAATCTGACCTGTTTGCTATAAATGCCTTGCTCTCCCACACCTCATGTAGATTACACATGCGTTCATGCCCCTTTGCAGGTGCTGTCCCAGAGCCTGGAGCTCCTTTACCTGCCCTCATCCCCCTAAGCTGCTTTGGGTGTTATTCCTCTGTACTCACACATCACACTGCAGTGATAGATGACTCAGTGATCTCCCCAGCTAGACCATGAGCTTCTTGAGTGCATCCTCTGACACGCCCCCCGACCCCCTCCTACCCACCCCCAGCCCTGGAAATCAGTAGTTCTTGTTGTTGAGTTCTATCACACAATAGTACTCAGTATGTATTTGCTAGGAGAAAAAGTGTTGGTGCTGATCAAGAAAGACAAGCCTCAGGAGCCCACCTGATGGAACCCGTGGGGAGAGAGTGGTGGGTACTTCTAGTACAGGGCTGGGCTCGGGAAGTAGCATCACTCAGAGTGGAGACCAGGCAAAGGGCAGTCTCACCAAGCACTCTCCACAGGTAACTCCTCATCAATCATTTTTAAGGTAACGTGCTGATGTGATGATTATTTAGACAGCAACACAAAGACAACAGAGGAACCCAAGAAGCAAGACTCTGAAACCCCAAGAGAGAGTAGTCAAAGGGCTTCCCAGTAACACAAAGACAATAGAGGAACCCAAGAAGCAAGACTCTGAAACCCCAAGAGAGAGTAGTCAAAGGGCTTCCCAGTCCCCACCTCCATCCAGGCCTGGCTCTCCAGCCCTGCCCTTGCAAACCAGGGGTGGTAAAATGTGTATGCTCTTGCTTCCCTAGATGTTAGCACCTGACTGTGCCTGTGGGTCCATGACTTTGCCAGGGATTTCCCAGTGCAGTGGTGGGAGGGTGCCCAAGAGGCCAGGGGGTTGGAAGATGTAGATAGAGTAAATGAAGCCTGTTGTTTTGAAGTACTTGGCTGTGAAAAGAGGGAGAAGGATACATAGTAGCTTGAAAAGGATATGAGTTTAATAAAGAGCTTATGGAGGTGGTAGGGGGAGGTGGTGGTTGCCTTGTTTTTGTTTAGTTCGTTTTGTAGTTATTAGACTTAAGCATGTTTACTTTTTTTTTTAAAGATTTTATTTATTTATTTGAGAGAGAGAGAGTGAGAGAGAGCATGAGAGGGGAGAGGGTCAGAGGGAGAAGCAGACTCTCCACTGAGCGGGGAGCCCGATGTGGGACTCGATCCAGGGACTCCAGGATCACGACCTGAGCTGAAGGCAGTTGCTTAACCAACTGAGCCACCCAGGCGCCCACGTGTTTACTTTTTTAAAGATTTTATTTATTTACTTGAGAGAGAGAAAGAAAGAGTGGGGGGAGGGGCAGAGGGAGAGAGAGAAGCAGACTCCCTGCTGAGCAAGGAGCCCCACATGGGGCTCCATCCCAGGACCCTGGGATCATGACTGGAGCTGAAGGCAGATGCTTAACCAACTGAGCCACCCAGGCAGCCCTTTAAGCATGTTTATATGTTGAAGGGAAGGAGCCAGCAGAGGTTAAAATTATAGGAGAGATAAATTGGACTCCATCAAAATGTAAAGTTTGTGCTCTTTGAAAGACACTGTTAAGAAAATGAAAAGACAAATATATATGTATAATATTTTTATATAAAGATATACATATATATTTAGGAGTTAGAGTATTATACTCAATAGTAAGAGAACCAAAAAAATGGGCAAAAGATTTGAATGGACCCTTCACAAAAGAAAATACAGATAGCCAACGAGCACATGAAAAGATGCTCAACATCTTTAGTCATCAGAGGAGTGAAAATTAAAAACACAACAAGGCACCACTACACACCCACTAAAATGGCAAAAATTAAAAAGACTGACAATACCAAGTGTTCATAAGGATACGAAGCTGGTAGACCTCTCACATAATCCTGGCAGGAGGTAAAATTGTACAGCCACTTTGGGAAACAAGTTGGCGGTTTCTTATAAAGTAAACATACACTTATCATACAATTCAAAATTCCACTTCCAGGTGTTTACCCAAGAGATGTGAAAACATGTCCACACAAAGCTTGTATACATATGTTTATAGCAATTTTATTCATAATAGCCCTAAACTGAAAACACCCCAAATGTTCATTAACGGGCACATGAATAAATAATTGCAGTGTATCTATCTACACCGTGGAAATACTGCTCAGCAATACGACGGGTGAGCTACTGATTTGCACAAAACCGTGATGAATCCCTGAAGCATTATCCTGAGCAAAAAAAGTCAGACTAAGAGTGTATACTGTATGATTCCATTTCTATGAAGTTCTATCACAGCCCAAATTAATCCACAGTGACAGAAAGCAGATCTGCCATGACTCAGCAGTGGTTGATGGGGAGGGAGGCAGATTTGAGGGGGAATGGACTGCAGGAGGCAGCTTTTGGGGGCAACAGAACTGTTCTATACCTTGAAAGTAGTACGAATGCTTACACAGTGTATTCATTTGTCAAAACTCATCCATTTGTTAAAACGGTTGTGTTTTACTGTATGTAAATTATAAGTGAGTAAAGCTGATTAAACAATTTTTTTTAAAAATATGGATGAGAGGGACTCACTGGAGACCAAGTCCTAAGTGTAAAATGGGATCAATACAATAGAGGGAAGGGCTGATCTTGAACAAAACAAGATAGACTTTCTCCTCTGAGCTATACCTGGAAGAAAGTGACATGCAGGAGAACAGAGAGACTGGAGGGAGTCTGTAGTTGCGGGGAGTAAGAAGTCTCTTAGCGCCACAGCGGAACATAACCTTGTAACTTCAGGAGCCCTGAAGCTCTATCTCCCACGAGGAAGACTATGATGGCCGGTATTATTTACTTGAGAGAGTGAGCAGGGGGGAGGGCAGAGAGAGTCTCAAGCAGACTTCCTGCTGAGTGCAGAGCTCGATTCCACAACCCTGAGATCTTGACCTGAGCTGAAATCAAGAGTTGGACACCTAACTGACTGAGCCACCCAGGTGCCCTAGGTATTTTTTATAGTTGTAAAGGTTGGCCAGGTGGGTTTCACTGCCTAGTGAACCCAGGAGGTCAGGCTGTGAGCCTGGGTTTACACCTAGGCCCATGTTACATTTGCATAAGGGCATTTCACACTTGCAGGGGCAACAGCAGGTCCTATAAACCATCCAGGAGTGTTCGAGATCTCAGGAAGCCTCTGACCAAACATTATCATGTAGCCGGAATGGCAGACTCCTCTTGTTGTTTTTCGCCTTGGGTTTTAGGGGAAGAGAGACAGCCCTGCGAAGTCTTACACATGTTATTTGGAAGTATTGTGACAGCCAAGAAATTGGGCTGGTGTCGAAAGAAACCACAGTGGCTGTTTCCTTTTTATTATTTTTTAAAAAGCAATTTTGATCTTTCAAGCCCTGTGAGGAAAAAAGTTTACTAAATATACCTCTGTGGGTGTGTGTGTTGACTCAAGCATTTATCTTGTCTTTGATCCCAGAGGATACATTCCACCACCCCAGGCCTCCTCGCCCTCTGCCTTCACACAAGCCTCTTCCATCTGGGGCCCCACTCCCCAGGCTCCTAAAATCTGCAGGGTAAGGGGCAAAGGTTGGAGCACTTTCTGGAGAAGGTAGGGCCAGCTCCCGCCTTGCCACATTTGTCGTATGATAACCAAAAGCAGAAACCTCTTGGATTTATGGCTTATGTAACAAAAAGTCTGGGGATGGGCCAGCTGTGGCTGTGGTTGGATTCAGGGCTCCACCTGTCACAGGGGCATGATTTGGGTCGTCTCTGTTTGCCTTCCTGTCGGCACTTACAGAGATCACGATCCTTCGCGTTCCTGAGACCAGCCTTCAAAGCTTTCCGTGCTTTGGTCCCAACCTTTCTCACCACTTCTCTAATTGAACCCTCTCCTCCAGCCTGACTAATCTCATGTAGCACAATCTAGAAACTCCAGTTCAACTTGTCCAGGTTAAAGCTGCAGCCCCCACCGCTTACTATCTATACAATCTTGAGCAAGCCTGCTTCCTCACCTATAAAATGGAGATAATAGTATACATCTTACTGACACTAGGTTAAAAGCATGAAAGGAGATTGTTAGGTAAAGGCAACACCTGGAGGGCTGGCCCTCCTCTCTCAAATCCATTGTCAGCCCTTCTTTACCCTGCTTGAGACACAGGATACTCATACCTTTTTTAAACTGCATCATCTGGGCTCCTTTGTCCTCCAGCTTCCAATTGCATTTGACAGTGGGGTTGGAGTGTTTCTCTCCTGCCCCTTCCCTGCGCATCTCTCACATCTCTGGCAGGGGCTGTGACCCTCCCTGGACTGCAATTCCCTCCACGTGTCCCCTCCCCCATGACTCCACCTCCCCCTTTTTCTTTTGGTGACATTATGTGTTTCCATTGCCTTTTCAGCCCCGGATAGGGATGGCTTTCCACCATTGCTAAGTCCTGAGTTCCTTAGCACCCCTCATCTGGTCCCTTAACCCTGCTCATATGTCCTTCATATGTCTTCATTAAGGTATCTTCATTTACACCACCTGGTGTAGATGCTGCTCCTGCTCAGACCCTGACAAATACAATGGTTGGTAATCGGAATGGCTCCAGGAAACAACCTTCAAAATGAGATTCTGGGACCAGGTTTCTCCCTTATTTAATGAAGGCATGAATGATGTTATTGCTGGGGGAAATGGGGCACTGATCATCTGTGGTATGAAGAACCTTTGAGATGATTCAAATCATCCCTGATAGTGATGTAGGATGAAGACCCAGTGGAAGACAAGGTTTTAAGTGATCAAGTGACCACTGCACTTGATTGCTATGGCAACCGTGGTAATTACAAGAACTGCTGACAACATCTGACTGCGCTGGAGTGTGTGAGTGTGTGTGTGTGAGAGAGAGAGAAATAGAGAGGAGCTTTGAGCTTTGAACATACAACTCAAGACATGAGTTTAGAACCAGAAATTTTCTATGGAGGCCTTAAAAGAATCCCTTATTGCATGCAGCCTCGGAGACGACATAGCTGTGCATTAGGCCTAAAGTCTAATTGTGTGAGTTGAAGGTTTGCAAGGCATATTACATGTACGACCTTATCAAGTTTCTATGCTAATGTTGGGGTACTGGTTGCGAAGGAGTTGGATGCTAAGGTTGGGGTGAGGACATTTGGAGTGATGCAAATGAAACTGAGATCGGTAGACCCCTAGGTCCCCTGAATCTCCCTTGCTAGAAAAAGCAGTCCCTTGCATAACGACCTCCCTACAGTGTCACACAGAGCGGTTGTCTTGCAAGAGAGGTACCTACTGTCCTCTAGACTTAGCCCCACCTTATCTCATTGCCTGAAGGCTCATATGGGAGTTACATCTCACCATAGCCCAAAGAAAAATTTGAAAGATCTTCTCCAGGAGGAGACATTTATACTGCAAAGGAATTGCAACATCTTTTCATTTGTAGTGTCAGGAATCTCAGGAACATGTATATGCAAATAGACTCCAAGAGTATTAGGCCAAGGAAGATGAAATATAGTTGGATTGGATCAAATTAGTCAATATGGGTGAATTCACCTGGGACTCAAAATGTAACATGGTATCATTTGCTTGGATGAGTAATTAAATCCTGGGTTTAATAGTGTCTTATATTGGCAGAGGATCATAGGGGAAGGTAGGGAAGAATGAAACAAGACGAAACCAGAGAGGGAGACAAACCATAAGAGACTCTTAATCTCAGGAAACAAACTGAGGGTTGCTGGAGTGGAGAGGGGTGGGAGGGATGGGGTGGCTGGGTGATGGACATTGGGGAGGGTATGTGCTATGGTGAGCACTGTGAATTGTGTAAGACTGATGACTCACAGACCTGTACTCCTGAAATAAATAATACATTACATGTCAATTAAAAAAAAGAGTGTCTTATATCTAATGAGGCTGAGAATACCAGAACTTCCTAGCATTGTTGAAGGAATCCAAAGCTTAGGGTGACCAGAAATTGAAATATATCTACCATGTGTAACCTACTTAATCCCTCTTCTAAAGGCCCAGAGGATACACCCCTCACAAAAGCATTTAAAAGTTCATTAGTAAGAACACCTGCCTCCTTGAGAAGCTCTGTGTGGCTCTTTATAGGTCAGAGATGTCGGTGGATGACGCTGTCATTAAATTGATATCTCTAATATTAACTGTAAAAATTGGAATCCCCAGTGACAGACTGTCAGAGACAAGGTGGGCTCACTTACTCTAATAAGCCACAGGATAGAACGATAATCAAATTGCTCCACATGGGTTTATGGTGGTGGCTAATTGATCATAGGGTTGAAAGGAAAAAAATAGAGTAACTTACTATGATATTGCTTAATCCATATAAGCCATGATCCGATATAAATATGTGAGCCGCATTTGTAATTTTAAATTTTCTAGTAGCCACATATTTAAAAAGTAAAAAGAAACCATGATAATAATTTTAAATATTTGATTTAACTCCTATCTAAAGTGTTAGCACTTTAACATGTAATCAATATAAGCATTACTGATGTGCTATTTTACATTTTTTGGTACTGTCTTTGAAACCTAGGTGTATTTTTCATGTAAGCATAGCTCAGTCAGGACTGGCCACATATCAAGTGCTCAATAACCACATGTGACTAGTAGCTACCACATTAGAAAGCATAGATCTATATAATTAAGAAAATTATTGTTGTGGCAGGTAGACACCTGATTCAAGCAGCCATAGTGGTAGTTTTTACTTTCCCACCCAGTTTGCTGAGATAAGGTAGTGCTCAAACTCAGAACCCTTTGACCGAGGAAGAGGCCGGGTCCCCTTAAGGAAGAAGCCTGAAATGTATGAGTGTATTCTGTGCATTTCTTCAAGGCTTCCTGAGAGGTACCTGAGGGGCCATTTGCTGGGTTCACTGAGCACAAGAGAAAGGAAACACACAGACCTTGGATACTAGCTCTGAACTGATGCTAATTTCTGAAGACCCTAAAACCACCATGGTCCACCAGCCAGAGTGGGGACTTATGAAGATCTGATGATGAATGAAATCTTAGCTTGAGCTGTCTTACAATGACTCCAGGAGACCCATGTAATAGACATAGATGGCAACTGGAAGAATCCCCACATAGGCTTCCTGATCCATGGAATGAGAACTAGTAGGCGAGCAAAGCCAGGAGGAAGCCTCTGGAAAGCCAACAGCACCCATTCTCCTGCCTACCAGAAGGCTAAACCAAAAGCAATACCACATTCCTGGGGGTACTGCAGTGATTAGAGTCACCATCCAAGCTGTGAAAGATGGAGAGATGATGGGGGGCGCCTGGGTGGCTCAGTTGGTTAAGCGACTGCCTTCGGCTCAGGTCATGATCCTGGAGTCCCTGGATCGAGTCCCGCATCGGGCTCCCTGCTCAGCAGGGAGTCTGCTTCTCCCTCTGACCCTCCCCCCTCTCATGTGCTTGCTCTCTCTCATTCTCTCTCTCAAATAAATAAATAAAATCTTTAAAAAAAAAAAGATGGAGAGATGATGGTTTCCATCATATCCTTGTTTAATACCTATTTGGTCAGGGAAAATGCCATCTGGGTTGTGGAGAATGACTATGGCTCATGCTAGACTTGGTTAGGCACTTGGTGCTGACTGCAGCTGTTATTCTGGATGTAGTATCTTTACTAGGGCAATGACACTTGGTGTATCGCTAGTGACTGGGCAGATTATTTATTTCTCTATCTTAATTAGCAAGAACAATCAGCAGCAGCCTGCTTTCACCTGGCTGGCAAGTTAGTATACACTCATGGTCTTCAGGATTATGTCAACTCTCCTGCTTTCATATAATCCAAAGGAGCTGTGATACCTCACAGTATTTCCTGCTGGTCCATTATATTGATGACATTATGTCAGTTGAACCTGGTGAGCTGGATGCAGCAAGAAACTTGAAGCCTCTGTAAGATATAGGCATGACAGAGGACAGGAAGAAAAAAAGACCCACAAAATTTAGAAACCTGACACGCTGATGGAATGCCTATGGATCCAGTGGTCTAAAATATCTTGGAAAAGCTAAAGTTAAATCTCTCCACTTGGCACTCTGCACCACAAAGAAAAAGGCCCAATGCGTGGTGAGTCTCTCTGAAGTTTAAAAGCAAACATTCAGGTGTTCTACTCTGACCCTTTGGCTCAGCAACTCATAAGGCTGCCATTTCAGGGTGAGTCCCAGAGCAACAGAGGACTGTGTACCAAGCCCAGGCAGAAGAACAAATGACTCTGCCACTTAACTTCAATGACACCTGAAGTACCTGAATGTTTAACCAAAGGATACCAAGCAGTGATGTGACCTGAGCTGTTCATTATGAATTGAGTGTTACCCACCAAATCATAAAGTTAGGAGTGCGCAGCATGATTCCATTATTTTATGGAGGTGGTGGAGACTTGCGTAGGCACAAGTGAATTGAGACTCCCATGGCATCTACTCGTGCTGTTTTATCATCTCTTCCTCACCCTGCATCAGTGGTCTCATGGGAACTTCCCCTGTTAACAAAAGAAGGAAAAACTGTAGGCCTGGTTTATAGATAAGTCTGTTTGCATTCTGGCAGTAGCCGGAAGTGGATGTCTGATGCATTACGGGGATGGCGCTGAAAGACAGTGATAAAGAAAATTCTCCCAGAAACTTGGACAAAATGTCTGATTCGCTTGGAAGGAAAATGGGCTGAAGTACAAATCTATACAGTCTCATGGACAGTGGCTGACACTTTGGTTTGATTGGTCAGGGCCTTGGAAAGACTAAGAGTGAAAATATGACAGAGAGAGCTGAGGAAGAAAGATGTGGATGCAACTTTTGGATTGAATGAAGACTGTGAAGATATTTATGACCCAAGGGAATGATCACCAGAGACCACTCACTGCAGAGAAAGCTTCCAAAAGTAAGGTAGACAAGATGACCCACCTTGTGGCTGTAGTCAACTTCTTTCCCCAGCCACCCTGCTGCTCACTCCACAGGCCCATTTACAGAGTGCCCATAGTGGCAGAACTGTTCACAGGAGGGATTTCCCCCCACTCCAGTTACTCTGAAGACTACCACTGTGAGCACCTACATTGCCATCAGCAGACGGCAACACTGAGCCCTGGAAAGGGTTCTAATCCTTTGGGAACCAGCCAGTCACCTAATTTTATTGAATTCCTTCCACCCTGGAGAGGGCAATGCTTTGACTTCATGGGGATAGATACATATTCTATACAAATTTACCTTCTTTGCCTGAAACTCTTCTGCCAATGCTATCATTAGGGGACCCACAGAATCCCTTATTCATGCTCTTAGTATCTTATACAACATTGCCTCTGACAAAGGGACTCACATTAATACAAAAATTGTTCAGTGACAGGCTCATGCCTATGGAATGCAGTGATCCTACCATGTACCTCATCAGTTGGAGGCAGCTGGTCTAATAAAAGAATGGAATGGCCAAGAGAGGCCCACTTATGATTCTAGCTGAGGGACAACACCCTGAGAGATTGAGGTGTTACCTGATAAGATACCACATATGCTTTAAGCCTGTGACCAAATGATGGTGCCTTTTCTCTCAAAGCCAAAATATGAAGGTCCAAAAAAATCAAATGAAAGAGGCAGAAATGATATTTCTCATAATTACATCTAAAAATACATTTATACAATTTTTTCTAGATGTGCACATTCTCTTGGTCTTGGCAGGTTCTGAGGCCTTAGTTCCCAACGGAGGAACCCTTGCACGAGGGAAGATACACAGCCATGATTCCATGCAGTTGGAAGCTAACACACACACCCCCCCCACCCCGGCCATTTGGGGTTTCTCTTGTCACTGAACCAACAGGCAGAGGAGGTTCCATAACTAGCTCAGGTGATTGGTTTCAGTTACCAAGAAGAAATTGGGCTGTTGCTATACCCCAAGATTACTGGGGTTTTTTCAGGGCTTCATGGGATGATGGCTCTAGAATGCTGCCCACCAGGACCTTGCCAGTGGCAGAGGGGAATCCCCAGCTCACTACAAGGAGCACAGTCTGGAGGACCTTGGCTCGGTTCCATTCTTCATCCTTCTCCAGCCCTAGTGAGTGAGAAGACAGGGTTTGTGGAGTTCAATCCAACTCAACAAACATTTATTGGAGAGCTTTTGGAGGTAACAATGCAGCATAACTGACTAAGCAGAGCGTTCATGAACATTCATGAAACGAATTGTTCTGTAAATTGAGCTTTCTAAGTAACTAAGTTTTATTCTGAAAACTCTTGTTCAATATCTTTCTGAAAGGTCCGCTTTACTTTCTCCCCACCGTAATGGTTGATGCTTTCTTTGATGAACAGGGATTTTAAAGGCCCTCAAGGTGATTTTTTCCAGAAGACCAAGTCTCAAGGTGATAATGTAGGTAAAGAAAGGGAAGGTGATGGGGCTGAAGAACTGCACAGGACAGAAGTTACTTTATCAAAAGGTAAATTCTTAATATCGGCTTGATTTGCCATCATTTGCCTTCTGGAAGAGAGTTCTGTAGGATACCTGGTTAGTAGAAAGCTTCTGGGAGCTGAGGATTTATTGTCGTAATGATCATGGCTGTTAACCTGTGATGCTCGTGTTTATATGGCGTGCTACATTTTCATGCCTCTTTCATATTTATGCTCACATTTGAGTCTTACATTGGCCCTTGGAGATGCCAAGGGCATGTTTTGTCATTCTCACCAAACAGCTGGAACACCTGAGGCCCAGAAAGAGTAGTGGCAGGCTAGGATACAAATCCCTTGAACTATTCCTTTCTATTTATTTGATTTCTGTTCCAGGGTATTTTCTTAGGGTAGATGATGGGAAGAAGACGACATTCTCATGGATGTTGAGAAAAAAAAAAAGAATAAGAAAACTCAATGTGGGGGTCATGTTGTAATGAAAAAGCTCAGTGGAGGGGGAAGAGTAGACAGACAGTTGAGGGCTATCCCCCCAAAATCCCATGAGTGGAACTGACGATGGCATGGCCCCAGCACGTGGTCAGAGCCCAGGCGTTCTCCTCCGAAGGTGGCAATCTCCTGCCATTGCCCTGACGTTCTCCGCCAGATCTCTGGCATCTGCCATGGAGACAAAATCAGGAGATGCCTCCACCTTAGGAGAAGGGTTCTACCCAAGGGGATGCACCTTTTGTTCCCCACTTCTTCCCCAAGGGGAGGGGTACTGCCCTTCTACGCTGACAAAATGGCTCTTCATGGGAGGGCAACTAGGGATACAGAGCAAGGAGCAGGCAGTCAGGACCTGGGTTTGAAGTCCTGGCCATAGAGCCATGGGCAAATCAAGTGAGCTCTGTCCCGCAGGCTGATTTCCCAGGCATGCACGCGGGAGGGGAGAATTATCCAGGCCCCTCTGGAATTCCAAGACTATTCTGAAAGTAAATGAGATCGTATGGAAAGAAAGACGTTCTGTACTTTTTAGAACCAGGAGCACTAATGACATCGAAGTGACTCTCAGTGACGCCAGGACACAGGCTGTCTGCAAATTTCTGAGGCTGCCTCCTCCTGTCCCTAGGGTTCTGCCCCTGTCTGCACCTTGTTGTGTGCTACCTTATGCGTGTCTGCCTCGGGTCTAACCGGTCCTGACGATGGGGTGCATGTTAGTGTCGGACTGTGACCTGAACGAACACAAGGCGTCACTTCTTCCTCCACACATCAGTTTTTACAACTATAAAATGGAGAGGGGGTGGTAGAGGTAGGCTAGTCCATCTATTAGATAATTTCTAAAGCCCTTTCCAGTCTAACAGTCAATGGATTGAGAACTGTCTCCCTAAAGAGAAACTTGCCTGTTGTGGGCTGGGAACCTGCGGGCCTCAGCACGGGACCTCAGGCTTCTGTGCATCGCACTGGTGCGGGGTCCCTGCAAACACGAGGTCATGTCACGCGCTTGTGCATGTGCTCCTGCAGGGTTTCCTATACTGGGAGAACCTGGTGGCTTCCTCTCTCTGAGTCCAGTGAAACCAAGATGCAGAATCGTTGATCACCTCTGAGGATAGTGAAGGCAGAACATCACAACCCAGGCGGCCCAGGGCCAGATGCTGAGCTAACGTGGCTGGAGACATGACATCTGAGCAGGGTAGAAATGCTGGTCAGAGTCCATCAGCACACGGACTCTGGTCCTGGTCACGGCCCATGGTCAAAACAGGCTCAAAGAACAAGTGCAGCTGGTCGCCCCTGTGGGAAGTCTTGGGGTGCCCTCCTTACAAACACACACTTCATGGCACTCCTCCTAATGACAGGGCCCTCCCGTCAGGGCCTGTCAGGCCTAAGGGGTTTTGCTGTTAGGTTGATTTCCTCTGAGGAGGAAGCGGGGAGGTAAAGGAGGTGTACATTTCTGAGGATGAAACCACCAAAGAGCCCTGCACGCCGCCCCCTCTTGGCACTGAAGTTTCAACAGAAAGCCTGGGCAGGGTGAAGACCTTGGCAGGCACAGGGGGGATCAGCGGTGAGCCCCTCTGACTCCCGGGAAGAACTAGGCCAGCGTTTCTCAAAGTGTGAGCCAAGAGACTTTCCTATCAGAATAACCTGGCTTGCTCATTTAGAAGGGCATATTCCTGGACTCTATACCACTGAATCTGAATCTTTGGGGGAACGGGCATCATTTTTTTCAGCAAGCTACTCAGAATAATTCCTATGCCTGGTAGTGTTGAAAACCACATGCATTCTTTGAAGGCAATGACCCCGCTCAATGCCTGGTAAATAGTAGGCGCTCAGCAAAAATGTGTTGAAAGACTGAATGCATAAATGAATGGGTGTGTGTGGGAGAAGGCTCATTCTCAGTGAGCTAGGAAGTGCCAGAGGTGACTGGAACAAGAGCCAGGGTTTCCTGGGCCTGGAAATGGGTTCTAAGGCTTCCAAAGGGGTCACATTCTCCTATAGCGATACAGAGCACTTTGTAGTTTACAAAGCTTTCGTCACTCTTCCCTTTTGAATCCTGATGAAAAAGCCCTAAGCTAGATATCACGCTTGTTAACTAATTTTACACATGAAAAAAGAATTGAGATTCACAGACTTATTCATCATTTGCCCAATATCATGCAGCTCATAAGGAACAGAGACACGGCAGGTCCTTTGACAAAGAGCTCCAGGCCAGGCCTTCATACAGTGTCTTGGCTACTACCTTGCTTACCAAGTACATGATGACATTGGACTTGAGCAATACCGTCATGGGCTGCAGGTGAACACGCATGGTTAGGGCAGACTGGTGAAGGTGAGGGCAGGGCAGGAAGGGGGAGAGGGTGCGGCAGACATTCACTGAGCGCCTACTGTATGCCAAAGCCATCCACTTTTATGTATTGTCTCATGTAATGCTTACAACCACCCTGCAAAGAGTTTGTTGCCCCATTTTATAGCTGAGGCAAATGAAGCTGAGTAAGGAACTTGCCCGTGACATTGGCCAGCAAAGCCAAGTTTTGAACTCAAGTCTGACCAAATTCAAAAGCCCATTTACTAAACCTATTCTTTCTCACCTTTTTAAAAAATTTTATTTATTTTATTTGACAGAGAGAGAGAGCACAAGCAGGGGGAGCAGCAGGCAGAGGGAGAGGGAGAAGCAGGCTCCCCATTGAGCAGAAAGCCAGACATGGGGCTCAGTCTCAGGACCCCGGGATCATGACCTGAGCCGAAGGCAGACGCTTAACCGGCTGAGCCACCCAGGCGCCCCTCTTTGTCACCTTTTTTTCTCCCTTCCTGCCTACCACTGGATCCAGGATTTTTAAATTTGTTTTTCTTTTCTTTTTTTCCCCTTTGGTTAGATAGTCATGCATTCAATTTTTTTCCTTTTAGAAGTTACACTTAATTTTTAATATATTTTTATTTTGAATTATATACCTTTAACATTTTAACATAAGTACTTAACAAAGTCTAACATGATTTACCTCTACCTTTCTCCTGAGCTGTACAAGATCTTTACAATGCTGTCCATCTGATTTCTCCAACCATTTTCCAAGCTACTTCTATCTATCAGGTTGAGGTACATGAAACTGTCAATATTTAACTATTAACCTATAAAAATGGTAATTCATGCAAATAATGTTTTCAGTAAAACTAGGTTTTTGTTACGGCTTATATTTAAACTCCCCCAAATTAGACATTTAAAATATTTGTCACATAGATTTACCAACATATAAACCGATTTCCTCACTATTAGTTTTTTTATTTTGTTTTTCTAAACACAGAATTTATCTATTTAATCACAAAACACCACACAGAGGCAGTGGGAATCTGCCCAGTAAATATCATACCAGACAGAACTGAACAAATCTGTGCAAGAGCCACACATCGTGTCTTCTCACTTTTCTTTTTATAACTGCCCTGATTTGAGGCCTTTCCACCCAAGCTAAACAATCTCTGAGACATATGGTCAGAAAATTATATAAGAACATCCTCTGTGTAAGACTGATGAATCACAGACCTGTACCCCTGAAACAAATAATACATTATATGTTAATTAAAAAATTATTAGGTAGCATGGAAGGACACTTACTAAAAAGTATTGGTGACTATATGATTTCATTTACATGAAATTCTAGAACAGACAAAACTAAGGTGGCATGAAAAACTTAGAACAGTGCTTTTATCCGGGGAGCGGGATAGGGGTTGATGGAGAAGGGGCCTGAGGGGATGCAGGTTAATGGGAATGTCTAATTTAATTGGGACTTGGGATATGTAGGTGCATGCATTTGTCAGAGCTTGTGGAATTAAGAATTGTATAATCCACAAAGAAAAAAAAATGGTACAATCCACTTTATAGAAGTTATATCTGAGAAGAAATATATAAACAAATATTAAAGTTAATAATATGCATGCTAGAGTGTTTAGAGGTGAAGTGTACTGATATCCATAACTTCCTTTGAAATGCACCAAAAATAAAATGAATTAGTAAATGATAGGCAAATACAGCAAAAGGTTCATTGTAAATACAGGTGATGAGTACATCAATGTTAAATGTATAATTCTTTCAACTTGTCCATATATTTGAAATTTTCTGTAATAAAATATTAGGGAAAAGAAAAAAGAACATTTCTGCCTCTTTCACACAATTTGTACAGGATTTGATGCACACAGTTTGTCTGGATTTGACCTTGGGTAAGACATCTTTACCTCTCAGAATCTATTTTCACTTAAGTAAAATTAAGGTTTGGATCTGAATATAAGGGTCTCAGCCCAGGGTTTCCATCAGAGTCACACAAGTTGTTTCAGTATTACTGTTAGTTGTTGAGACCCACTTCTTTATGTTCAGTTTCATTAAAAGTTGTTTTTTTTTCAATGTAGGTCTATGAGTCGTAAACTCAGCCTTTGAAGGTCTAAAAGCATTTTGATTTCACATTCCTTCTTGTGTGACAGTAGAAAGGGGTATAGAAGTCTAGGTTGACATGTTCCTTATCCTAAGCATCTTATCTTTCTCTCTCTCCCCCTTTTCATGACTCTTGTTAAGTGTATGTCCCACCTCCTCACTATATCCTATTGACCTCTTAGGCTGGTTTTCATCTCTTTATCTCTCTGAACTGCATTCTAGGTAACCACCTCAGATCCAGCTTTTTAAAAATTCACTAATTCTTCTTATAAGCATCCCACAGGTTTCAGTTTCTGGCTGGTTTTCATGTAAATTTCTCACATGGTACAGTCACACTGTACCGTGTGACTACTGGGAACTTAGAACCCAAACCTGTCAAATTGGTTTAGGATGCCAATTTCTTAAGAATAACTCTTTGTACACCCATGGCCAGAGTGGACATCAAGCTTTTTCCTCATCAATTTCCAAGACGGTTGGGAAGTTTCCTTATCTCATTTCATGGATAGATCAACTCTTCATAATCCCCAGCTTTATGACAGCTCAACTCTACTACATGGGTCCTGCAGCCTAGACTTCTCTCCCCAGACAGATACCAGAATTCCAGGCCCAAGCTAATTTTATAATTCCATGAGCCATTATGGTTCGGTGGCTGTTAACCACCCTGACTTTGAGTCTCCTCTTTGTTAACCCAGCATTAGGGATTTCTCTCCCTTAACTTTGAGCTTGGGTCTGTTTTAAATTTTTCTTTCAAGTTTTGTATTTTTAATTTTTATATAAAAATTACAATACACAGCTCCTTCTTCAGTGCAGGAAGAGTCTCATTTAATTCATGTTCTTTTTTGTTTGATGGCTCTACAGAAAGAAGAAAGGCCTAATTCCCTTAGAAGTCAGATGATAAAATGAAGTCTTCTCTCATTGGAAGGAAGGAACCCTAGTGAGCAAGTTAGAAGGAGCCAAGAGAAGATACTGTCAAGAGTACCTCTTTTAAAAAGAAGTTCAGAGCTACTTGAGGGGAGTTGAAAATGGAGCCAATCTCCGAGGCGTGGAGCTCTGAACAGAGAGGCAGAGGTGCTGGTGATCTAAGCAGAAACTCTGTGCAAGCCATATCAGGCCTGTGAAGAGGCCCGAGGCTGCCTCGAGGTGGGAAAAAAGACGAACAAGCAGATGTTCAGAGAAAGGGAATTTATAACAGTTTTGTTAATGACAAAGCATTCAATTTGTTCTGTGGAGGTTTTATTTCTTTTAACCCTTCTCTAACTGGAGTGTTTCATAGCTTCTAAGAACAGTTGCTATGCCACTGGCTCATTAAATACATGTTTTAAAATGGAAAACAAGAGAATGTATCCAGTGATATATTCTTTTCTCTGTCAGCCCTGCCTACAGTGGTGCGACCACCAATCCGATGCTCACCTTCATCAAGCGACACTGATCACATGGAGGCCAGTCTCTAGGACTCTGTGGGAATCAAAGAGCATCCACCTGCCTTTAAAGATGCTCAGGTCCCTTGAATGGGGGGAATACTGCAGATATCACAATGGAGACCTAAGTCAGTAGAAGTGGGGTCCATGTAGCATAAACAAGGGGAAAGGAGGCAGGTTTCTGGCTACTTAGTGCTAAGAGGGGAGTGAGCTACTTCAGCAGATGCTGCATGAGTTCAGGAGAGGGATGAACCCCAACCCCTCCCTCCCATCCTGCCCACCTGCCCAGCCATGAGCACTGGCCGTCAGTGAGGTCTCTAAGGGAGCTAATGACCATGAATTCTATTCTTACCCTGTTTGTATGACTCCAATCACCACAGCATAAGCAGTCTGATTATGGAAGCTAAATAAGTACCAGGGACTCAAATATCGCCAAGGACAAGGGGTTTGAGAGAAGACGAGCATGGGGAGAGAAAGGGTCCTCACCCACTGGTTTAAAGCAGGCTGGAAAGGAGAAGATGCTTTTAGCAAGGAGGGAAAGGAGACTGGCAGAAGCTTTTGAACCCTGCTCTGCAAGGGGTGGGGGTTGAGACTCTGTCAAAGCAGTGGGGAGGGCCCACTTCTCTTTATGCCGGGGCACCATGGATTGAGCGCTAGCTTGGCGCCTGGACACCAGGGATGCCGAAGTCCAGAGGATTCCGGAGCTCTGTCCTGGTCCTGATAATGATGATGCTGAGAGCACACACTTCCACAGTGCTTACTATTTGCCTAGCACCCTTCCAAACACTTTATATATAGCTCACTTAATCCTCATGACAGCCTTGTAAGTTAGGTAAACTGAGGCACTTCCCCACGGTCACACAGTCAGTGGTGGAGCTGGGATTCAAACCTTGGCAGACAGACTCAGGTGCCCATGTCCTTCCACAGGCGGCTCAGCTGCACTTATATATGGAGAAACATATCAGGATGTAATGACAGTAATATCAACACTAACAGTAGTAACAGCTCCTGAGCACTTGCCGTATGCCAGGCACTGCACCAAGCATTTCAGATACATGATCATGTTTTACCCTCAGGACAACTCCATGAGGAAAGTGGCAAGATTCCTCCAGTTTTGAAATGAGACAAGAGACATTCTTAATGGTTCAGTAACCCGGAACAGGTCACCCCGTTCATGAGTGGCAGCGCTGGGCACCAGCTTCTGTCTCGAATACATGAGCCCATCAGGAGGAAAGGGTGAAGTGAGAGACCTATTTAAGGGCCAGGAGAAAAGCTTAGTTGATCTGGTGAAAAGAGGCTTATCTCCATATATAAACACATGCACACGACCACAGAAGGCTATACTACCCCTTCCCAAGTGACTTCTGGAAGAAGATAGAAGGCACTGAAGATGGCTCTTTTTCCCAGCGTGATTTTCTTTGGCAAGAACCAATTTAGGGATATGCTGTAGAGAACACTTCTGCAAACAAAGCCAAATCCCATCCACAACTGTTTTTGCAAATAAAACTTTATTGTAACACAGCCATACCCATTCATTTACATGGTGTCTCTGGCTGCTTTCATACCTGATGGTAGAATGAGTAGTTACAGTGGAGACCATGTGGCCCATACACGAACAATATCTGCCATCTGAGCCTTTTGAGAAAACGTTTGCTGTTCTCTGCCACAGAGGTCAAAACTAAAGGGGTCTGCTAGTGGATTGGATGTGGAAGGGGCAGGAGAAGGAGGAATCCAGTGTGATTTTGAGGTCTGGGGCACTCAGCAACTCATCACTCTTTTATTGAGCCCTACTCATGTGTCAAGCAGTAGTTTGCTTCTACACACCAAGGATCCAAACATGCAAAGTAGAACCTTCTGGGTGAAGCACATACAAATGCCAACAACAGATGGAAATAAAACTGAGATGAGCCTAGAAAGGTGGTCTTGGAACAGCTCCGTGAATGATGGAGGCAGTCATGGTTTCATTTTTATCTATCTTCTCAGACGCCTAAGCCAACGTGATGGGCTCTTCCTCCCTCCCCTCCAGAAGGTTGTAAACAATGAACATGACCTGATAAATCAGGACAGGGGTAGAAGATTCACTCATTCATTCATCATCAATTTTGAGAGCTCACGATGTGCCAGGCACTGTGCTAGGTGCTTAGAACCATACAGGTCCCTGCCTTCATGGAGCTTTCTCGATGGTACCCAGAGGGCAGGAGAAGGGGAAGATAGGAGAGATGAGGGAGTGCACATCAGATGGTTTCTGTTCTCCCAGTAAAGAGGTGAAGGAGCCGGGATGGGAGGCTTAAGGAGAGAAGAACTTGCGCCAGATGGCATCTCCCGTAGTGGGAAAGTTTTCCTCGGAAAAGAAACGAAGTGGAGTCACCAGGCAGCACTGTGCCAGTTTGAAGGATGAGGTCATGAATGTAAAGTAAAAGCAGGCTCAGCGGTAAGGTTCTCTTCCAGCAACATGGCGCTGCCCAGGGGCTGCACAAAGATGGACGTGTGTGGTGAGGGACCCAACAGGAGACAGCCTCAGGGCTGGGAGAGCCGCTGGGAAATGATGCCACTCAGGAAGTGTAAGCATTTGTTAACTGGACTCAGGTCATGGGTCATGATATTGGAAGTATTGATTAAGTCTGGGTCTGCTGAATAAAGAACCCTGCTTCCTTGTGGAACTCTGAAGACCTATCTCTCACTGACAGGCACTAATGATTCTAATGCAGCTAGGACACTTTAGTTCAAAGAGATGATTAGTGTTGTCAATTAGGCCTGGATGAATTGATTTTCTAATTAGCCTTTGGGGTGTGCTGTGGCCTCTTTCCTAGCTAGGTTCTGGAAGCACCGGCTGCCGCCCGCGCTGGGTGAGATACTCTTTCCAGTGGGGACGCAGCCAAGTGATTTCCTACGTGAAATGCTACTTTACCGTAAAAATTATAAATGGACATTTGCTAATTTTTTGATGTAGAACCGTGACCTTTTGTGTAAGTAGAGACTCACCCTTTTGTTCCTCCTAGTCTTTCTTCCATGAGTCACATCCGTAAGTCATCAGCAAGGATTACTATCCTACCCAAGGACCTGAGAACAGTTGTGTAACAACCTGAATGCAGGGCCCTTGGAATTTTTATAATTCCTCTCCCCAGCCTCACCCTTGCTGATCTTCTACAGACAAGTCAACACATCCCGAAAGCTTTTCCTTCCTTCCTTCCTTCCTTCCTTCCTTCCTTCCTTCCTTCCTTCCTTCCTTCCTTCCTTCCTTCCTTCCTTCCTTCCTCCCTCCCTCCCTTCCTTCCTCTTTCTCTCTCCTTCCCTCCCTTCCTCCCTTCCTTCCTTCTTTCCTTCCTCTCCTTTTCTTTCATTCTCTCCTTTTCTTTCTTTTCCTTCCAACCTGCCTTTATGGGCTCTCTCCAAAGTATTGAAGTTAATTTTCATTGAAACAACTCTTTTTTTGGCTCATATTTTATAAGTTTACGTATTTTTTAAAAGATTTTATTTATTGGGATGCCTGGGTGGCTCAGTTGGTTAAGCGTCTGCCTTCCGCTTAGGTCATGATTCCAGGGTCCTGGGATCAGGCTCCCTGCTCAGCAGGGAGCCTGCTTCTCCTTCTGCCTGCCCCTCCCCCTGCTTGTGCGCACGCACGCGCTCTCTCTCTCTCTCTCTCTGACAAAGAAAGAAAGAAAATCTTTAAAAAAAGATTGTATTTATTTATTTGTCAGAGAGAAGTCACAAGTTGGGGGGAAGGGAAGAGTGAGAGGCAGACTCCCCGCTAAGCCGGGAGCCCCATGCGGGGCTCGATCCCAGGACCCTGGGATCGTGACCTGAGCTGAAGGCAGACACTTAACTGACTGAGCCACCAGGAACCCAGTTTACATAATATTTAATGAAAAGTATGTATTTACAAAAGAGTACAATTGGCTGAACAGACTTTGGACCAAACAGAGCTGGCTCTAGGTAAGCAGGCAACATGAGGGGTGGGAGAGGGTGAGGGGGCTGGCAAGAGGCCACCTCGATGGGCAGAAGCAATGTGTCTTTTCTGAGAGACCGCAGGGTCGGTTGAGAGGTGGTGGGCTAAGGGGGCTTCCGCTAAAGCCCCCTCCACAGCAGGGGAGCCTGCAGTCTCCCCAACAGAGGCTAAACTGATGGCTGACCCTGCTGGGGTCTGGGCAGCACAATGCTGTCCACATGGATGCCTCGATATCACACAGTCCTTTCTCTAGGCTCAGAACTGCCCCTTCTCTTGATCCTCTTTCAGGCTATAGCTTGGCCTCGGGTGAGGGAGGGGGATTCGTTACGTCTCCAGTGTCTAGAAGTGGATCAGATTGTCTTTCTTCCGTGTTGAGAGCTGACAGTGCTCATGTGTAGAAACACAGCCTCTCCGAACTGACCAGCTTTGTCCAGGTGCTCCCTTTAGAGGCTGCCATGAGCGTGAAGCTGCCCCGGCGCCTCTGAGGCTGAGCTGGCTTCCCAGGTGTGGAGTCTGGGGCTCTGTGCCCACCATGGGAGGCCACGGGGCTCAGGGAGAAGGCTTCCTGCCACCCTGGCCTCCACTGCTCCGTGGGAGGACGTGGGGGTAGAGAGCCTGGGCAGTGGCGCTTGAGTGGATAAGAGACGATCAGCCCCCATCACTGTTGACCTTGACTGCAGCTGCTGCCAGGACTGGAGACCGAGCTGATGGTACTCTGCGTGACCCCGGTACCCTGGCGTTAATAAAGGGGGTTGGTGACATGGGAGCTCTGGATAAACAGAGGGGGTGGATTCCTGGCTCCCATTTCCAGGATTCTGGCAATGCAAACCTGCCGGGAGAGTGAGGGAAGTGGGCTTCGAACACTGCTTCCCTGCAAAGGGACCTCAGACCTCTGGCTTCTGCAGTTCTGAGAACCCCATCCTTGCTGGAGGCCATTAAGAGATGTCCAGGGACCGTGGAGATAGCAGAACAGATGTAATTCTAGGAGCCAGAACATTTGGGATGTGGGAGGACGTTAGGATTAAGCAGCTTAGCTTTGGAGTCAGTCAGGTGGGGTTAGAATCACAGTGGCTGAGTGACCTTGGGCTACTTCTTCTACAGCATAATGTTTTGGACCTGTGCCTCAGTTTCTTCATCAGTGAAATGGGGGAATCTGTACCTACCATAGTAGGTATGAGGAGGATGAAGTGACATACAAACGCTTAGTGCACTGCTTGCTTTTTGGGAAGTTTCCCATAAATGCCCGCTTCCTAGAACGCCGGGAGGAGATGCTACAGTATGGAGAGGTAGGATATACAGGTCAGACCTTTCTAGAATCCTCCCTGCCACTGCCTGTGCCTCACTAGAGGACAACCTCTTCTGACCTCAGTTTCCCTTTCTATACCACAGGAAGGTGCTTTCTAGTGAGGAGGCTACAAATCTTGACAGCAAGAGTGACTCGTAGTTTGGGGCCTCCTGGGCATTGGTACTGCCTAAATAGAAGCATTCCTGGGACAACGTCAGAGCACCTGGCCTTCGGGGATTTTTGTATTAGATCATAGGATCCTCCATTGATGACCTAACCCAACATAATTTTGCACTGTTACCGTCAAATTCCTGGGGGCTTGAGGATGAGGCTCACACTCTCCCTCCAATTCCACATCTGGCTTCCTCCATCCCAGGATCTGCAAGACCTAAGCCCTATGTTGTGGTTGTATGATATTTTTGCTAATTCTTTGACACCCTTCCTTCCCCTCTCCTTGACTGTGTAAGTCGATTCTAAAGAATAGAATGTGGTAGAAAGATGCAGATCCTGAGGCTGGGTCGTCCAAAAGTAGCTTCTGCCTGGCTCTTTCCCCTGGCTCTCTCATTCTGAGGGAAGCCAGCTGCCCCCATGAGGACAGTCAGGCAGCTCCAGAAGAGGTCCACAAGGAGAGGAACTGAGCCTTCTTGCCAAAGGCCAGGACAATCTTGCTAGTCATATGGGGGCGGGGGTTGGAAGTGGCCCCTCCAGTTCCAGTCAAGTCTTCAGATGACCGCGGCCCCAGCCAATGTCTTGACAGCAACCTCAACTGCCTGGTCTAGTCGCTCCCAGATTCCTGACTCACAGAAACGGAGTTTATTATTTTTGTTTTTATTATGTGTGGTTTTTATATTGCGTTAAGATTAAGGGGCGCCTGGGTGGCTCAGTCATTAAGCGTCTGCCTTCAGCTCGGGTCAGGATCCCAGGGTCCTGGGATCGAGCCCCGCATCGGGCTCCCTGCTGAGTGGGGAGCCTGATTCTCCCTCTGCCCACTCCCTCTGCTTGTGTTCCCTCTCTTGCTGTGTCTCTCTGTCAAATAAATAAATAAAATCTTAAAAAAAAAAAAAAAGACTTAAAACTACTATGCTTTAGGGTGAATAGACATGCAGCAAGTGATAGCAAACACACCCCATTTCCCTGGAGTTAAATGTATGTGGGCAGCCTGCTTTCGCCGCCCGGCCGGTCTGTCGGCCGTCCCAGGTGAAGGCAGCAGGGGCTGGAAGGTCAGGAGCAGTACTCGGAGGACAGAGAAGTTTGGCTTCTGGAGCAAAGCTGGCCCAACCTTTTGACCACATATTCACAAAGGAGTGGGGTGGCCCTGGGACCCGGAGCATAAATGGAGCAGCACTTCTAGAGCAAGTCTGGTTTCCAGAAGGGTCTCTGATTAGGTGACTGCTCTGCCCCCAACCACAGTTAACACTGGGACACCCATGTCCATGTCCCTCTCTCTCCATCTGAGAAACAGCCCTGGCCCACTCCAGCCCCAGCCATGGCAAACTCATTGATGCAGACAGAGTAGAGGTTTGCTCAGTGAAGGTGACCAGTCAGCTGGGTACTCAAGATCCTCACCAGACACATGGATTCCTCTTTTTCCTCTTCCTTTCCCCAGATGGTGGTGTTCTCCAGGGTTCTATCTGCAATGGGTGTGCAGGTAAGCACATTCCTGAAAAGCAGCTCTGTTCATTTTTCAAGGTAATATATTGCATGACCATTGCAGACTGAGGGCAGTTGGTTAGAAGAAAAAGCAGTGTGAACACGGCACCGCAAGATGAGATATGGAGAGACACTGGTCAAACGGCCCTACCTTTCACACCCTCGGCCTTCACCATCGCCATCCCCAGGCAAACACCACCAAGGTCAGAACCTGAATACACCTCTTTTCTCACCACTCATCTCACCCTACCTGTGATACTAAGGGAACTCAAACTCCCATTCTCCAACGCTCCACCTGTGTTCTGATGACTCCCAGAAGATATTCCCAGTTCCCCACTGAGGTGCAGATCCCATGCATCCAACCAGCAACTAATATGTCAGTCAGGGCTGTCCACAGTTTGGTCTGAGCCTCATTCCGACAACCCAACCCCAACCACTATGTTGGAGTGTGCCTATTGGAACTATCTGTGATTCCCTGTGGCAGAGTCTGCAAGTGATGAGAGAAACAAAGGCAGAAGGAAATGTAGATAAAATTAAATATCCTTATAACCTGCAGCCCATTGACAAATACTTGAGATAGGCAGATGAGAGCATTCCTCCAGGGTCCTGAGTCTTCTTTAGCATATGAAAATCCTTTTGGAACTTCCCTTACCTTTACTTCTCCCAACCCCAAGGTATATAATCACTTGCTCCTTGCCCCCGGCAGCAGCTCTTTCTGCCCATGGGTCCTGCCCCGAGCTTTCATAAAAGCGCCATTCTGCACCAAAGACGTCTCAAGAATTCTTTCTTGGCCATCAGCTATGGACCCCACCAAGCTCACCAACACCCCTTCAAAAAAAATAAATAAATAAATCACAAGTTGCTAATTAAAAGTGTTCTGAACCCAATTCCAGTATGTGTGGGGCGGGTGGGGGGTAGTTTTCCCAATCAGCAAGCGCTGCTCCAACACCAGCGGGTTGTCAGATTCAAGTCAGTTTCGACACTATCTGTTTGATCCCACAGGTTCAGGGTTCAGTCCTACAAGACTGCCCCCCACCCATCAGATGCCAATCAGAAGTCCAGGTTGTCACCTATAGATTGGAGGTTCCAATAACCCCTAGCTTGGGGTCATTTAATTTGCTAGGGTGGCTCACAGAACTCACACACACACAAAACCAAAAAACCACATTTAACTGACTAGGTTGTCAGTTTATTATAAAAGGTTTTAACTCAGTAACAGCCAGGTGGAAGACATGCATATTGCAAGCTATGTAAGAAGGTGTAGAGCTTCAGTGCCCTCCCTGAGTACCCCACTCTCCCCACACCTCCACGGTGCACCAACACACCTCTCCGAACTCAGTCCTTTGAGTTTTTATGGAGGCTTTCTTACATGGGCAAGATTGATAAAAGGGTTGGCCATTAGCGATTGAACTCAGTGTTCACCCCTTCTTCCCTTCCTGGAAGCCGGGGTCAGGACTGAAAATTCCAGCCTTCTAATCAACTTCTAATCACATGGTTGGTTCTCTCCCCTCACCCCCCTCACCCCTCCAATCAACCCTCAATCTTTGTTACCTCAGGGCACTCTGGAAATCACCTCATTAACATAACAAAGACACCTTTATCATTCTTATCATAGGAAATTCCAAGGATTTTTAGGAGCTCTGAAAAGGGCACCCAATATATACTTTTTATCACAAATCACAATATCATGCCAATCAAAATTCATATCCCTTATTTTTTCTTTCTAATAGAACCCAGCTAAAAGATCATGGTTCCAAACCTCCCTGGCCACTATATGAGGCCAAGTGACCAAGTTCAGGCCAGTGACATATAAGCACAAGTGATGTGTTGGGAATTCTGGAAAGCTACTTAAAGGAAGCTGACCCAGCTGGAGGGAGAGGCCTTTGTCCTCTTCCCCTTTCTTATTTCAGCTGCCTAGAACTGGGATGTGATGGCTGGAGCACCAGCAGCCATTCTGGACCATGAGGTGACCTTGAGACTGAAAGCCAAGCTCTAAGGATGATAGAATAGAAAAATAGAATATTTAAATAAATATGGCCCCATTATGCACCTGGTTCTATTCAAAACACATTTCCAACTGAAATCATTTAATCCTCACAGCAATTCAGTGAGATGGGTCCCTTTATCACCCTCATTTTACAGCTGAGAAAACAGAGGAAAGAGGTAACCTCCTCATGGTCTCTTGGCCTAAGAAAGAATTAAAACCCAGACAGTGTGACTCCAGAGTCCATGCTCTAAGCATCTGCCTTGCACTGCCTGGGTTCCTGATGACTGCGGAGCTGCCATATCAGTCAGCCCTGGGCTGCCTGGCTCTGCACTGCTTTTATGTGAGAGAGAAATAAACCTCAAGCTTGCTTAAGCCCCTGCTATTTTGAGTTTTCTATTGTCAGCTGCCAAGCCGAGGCCTACCTGATACATTCTCCAAATTGATTTTCATGCCTCCAGGCACTTGTTCAAACTGTTCCTTCTGCCTGAAAAGCCCTTTTCCTTGTACACTCCTCTGTTAGCACACCTCTTATGCAGAACAACATCAGCTGCTTGTTTACCCATCTGTCTCCCAAGCTAGAGGGTCACCTTCCACAGGTGAGAACACTGCCTTAGAATAGTCTTTACCCACAAAACTTAACCTGGTCTGGCACATAATAAGTGTTCAATAAATGTTTCCTGAATTTAGTCAAATTGGGGAGCCAACACCAGCCCTGTACAAAAGGAGGATAAAATAGCATGACATCAGATATGTCAGGGTTCCTTACTCTTCTCTCCTCCCCTATGACCAAGACTGCACCAAATCTTCTTCCTTGCTTATTGACCCTTCAACAAAGTTTGCTTTTTATTCCGCAGTGAAATGACACTGACTTTAATGAGCACACTCTATATGATATGCACTTTATAGATTATTTGAGTCTCTACAACCCTGAGAGGTTACAGATGATGAAGGTTTGTTCAGAGAGGTCAGGTGATGCTCCCAAGATCACACAGCTGGTGAGAGGCCGATTTAGTTGAAACCAGGACTATCCTCCGTCACACACTCGTGTTCTTATCAATGACAGCCCATTGTTTAAAAACTGTCACATGACAGCAAGAGGACTAACCGGGGAATTCCACAGGCCTAGTTTCTAATCAAGCCTCTGATCTCTGGCCTCAGTTTCTTCAGCTGTACATTGTGGGTGATCTCTGAGGACCCTGCTGGCTCTCACGGTGGATGATTCTATGACTTAAACCCTCATCAGGTTTAGGTGAGCAAGAATCTTTTTCATGTAGGAAAGTAAAGAGAGCAAACAGGTACACAAAGGGAGCAACTGGAAGGCTCTGCTTTAATGGCAAACTCGGTGTTAATTCTGCTAGACACCGACACTGCCTGGCCCGCCCGGATCCCAGGGGTCATCAAGCCCATCCCCCTCCTCATATCCTATCTGACACAGTCGCCATTCTGAGCCAGTGAAGTCACAGCAGAAAGGACATTTGATGGGAGAAGCTTGAGTCTATGAACAGATCGCTTCCATCAGAGTCACTGAGGGTGGTGGGGTGGGGGTGTCCACACTGGAAGTTGTGGGCTCCCATGGACCTGTGCCTATTGACATTCACCAGGAGAGCCCCTACAGCATCAGGGATTCTGGGGAGGCTGTCACCTTGGGAGTCTGGCAGAGGGAGAGTGAGTGTGAACAAATACAATGTGTGCTCTTGGAGGAACCAGAGTACCGGAAAATTCCCCAAGGGGCTTCCAAGAGCCACAGAATGCTAAATGCACAAGGGCTGGAAGGCTGGTGGGCCACCGCTCTCTTGCAGTCCCACAGCACTCTGCAAGACATCCCTTGGCCTCCTCACCCCACTTGGGGGCCCACCCCAGCCCGTGGCCCTTCTGCTCACAGTCCTGAGTTCCAATCCAGCTTTGACACCACCTGTCATGTGAATTTGACGTTTTAATTTGTTTCTTCCAATTGCTATTTATTATACAAACAGAATTACCTAAAATGATTCTACTCAAGTAGAGTAGCTAGTCTAACTGGCCACACATTCCGGGTACTCACCAACAGTGACATTTATGTGGCACTTCACAGCTTGTAAATCACTCTCACAGACAGTACCTCACCTGGGCCTCCCTTCAGCCCTAAGGTGTGAGAATTACGTTGAGATATACGAAATTGCTGATATTCAATTGTTTCTGAACTACAAAAATGGCACTTTCCTGTGGTTTGGCTTATATGCGTGCTGTAATCTTTATTTTGCTGATGAGCAAACTGAGACTTTTACTCACTGTGTGACTTATCCAAGGTTTCTTAGTAAACAGCAGAATGGGGTCTTCTATCTCTGATTCTGATTCCAGACATTGTTTATTCATCCCACGAGTGGTTTTTTTTTAAGATTGTATGTATTTGAGGAAGAGAGCGAGAGAGCATGCAAGCATGTGCGGGGGAGGGGCAGGCAGAGAGGGAGAGAATCTCAAGCAGACTCCCCACCGAGCCCGGAGCCGGCTGTGGGGCTTGATCTCAGGACCCTGAGATCAAACCTGAGTTGAAACCAAGAGTCTGATACTTAACCAACTGTTCCACCCAGGAGCAGTTGGTTATTTGACTCTCTACAACCCTGATAGGTGGGAGAGCCCCTCATCCCACGAGTGTTTATTGCAAGCTGCTATATGTCAGACTCTTGCTGGGTGCAGAGGGGAGAGCGTCCTCACCCTGCCTGCCTGGGCATATGTACATGGTACCAGGGATCACAGGGCCAAGAGCATCTAATAGCAGCAATTAATGAGTACCTACTGAGCACTCACTCTGCTGGACCCAATTCTGCTTTTATATTTCTGCTTCTGTGTTATTTACTTATATATTTATATTTTTTAATTGATAAACATAAACGTCTTATTATTACTAATACATATTGATTAATATGTAAGCCTTGCCTACTTTACAGGTAAGGAAATGGAAGCATAGAAAGGCTAAGTGACGTGCCCAAAGTGAAGTGACAGAGCTAGGATCGCGGCCCAAGCAGCGTGGCTCCAGAGTCGGTTCTAGGAGCTGGCCTGAATCTGCCTGGGGACACCTGGGCAGGGGGTGGCCTCTGAGCTGGGACCTGCAGGATGAATAGAGCAGAGTCCTTCCAGACAAAGGGAAAAACATGGAGGCTGAGGTACAGAAACCTGAGGCATTCTTTGGGAAATCAGCCTGTATCACCGAGTGTTAAGGAAGGAATGGTAAGAGATAAGGCTGGACAAACAGGCTATGTGAAGAGTTTATATTTTATTTGTAAGCAATAGGGAGCGGTTAAAATTCTATCAGGGTAAAGACACGATCAGATCGGCTTGCTGCAAGGTCACTTGGAAGACAAGGTGGGGGCATATTGGAGGTGGGAGGGTTTTGTTATTTTGGGGTAGGCGTCCACTCACAGACCGGTTCTCAAAACCTCTTTGTCACTAATTCTTCTATCTGGTTCCTTTCCAAATCCCTGGCCATCGGGCCAGACCCTTCACTGCTACTCATGAATCACTTTAGAAGCTCACTTTAGGCCATCTCTTCTCTTGAGAGGAGTGGTCAAAAGACACTGTGGAACGTTCTGTCGCTGGGAGGATCTGCCTACTCGACTGTCCTTCAAGGCTTGTTCTGAGGGCAGCCCTGATGCCACAGCCGTCCCTTCCCGTGTGAGGCCAGCATATCGTACAGACCCTCTTGTACATCAGCCTCCAGTTTCCTCCTCCTGCAGACAACAGGTCATAGGGAAGTCTCCGTGAGGTCACAAGTGTGTGCTGAGAGCAGGGTGACATCAGAACAGAAGCAAGTGTGTTGGGAGTGTGAGCCACGTGCAACTGGCTTGTGTCTCCAGGCCCTGCTTGACCCAGGCTCAACAATGCTGCTTCCACCTGATGGCGTAGTGGTGCTGGGTGCACCCTTCTTGGCTGATTGATCAGATCATACCCAGTTCATGATGGGCAACGTGGGCTGCATGGTCATCTGGAATCCCATGCTCTGGTGTTCAGTCTATGAGTCTAGTAGAAAGTCAAGAGTTGTTTCTCACATGAATAATTACTGAGCAAAGAGATGAGATCATTGTTCCAAAACGTCAGAGGCCCTTACTGTGATTCTCCCATTGGTGCTCTCAGGTGGCTCCGTGCGGAATCCTGATCTACCACACATGATGATCATTGCTCCATCTGCAGGGTCATGTGAGGCACGGGACACAGACACTTACATTGCTACCTAGACCCTTCTCTTGCTCTTGGCCCCTCTCAAAGCTGGAAGCTGTTGATGTCTGCATTAATCTCTGCAAAACTCCTTCATGGCAGTGGGAGGACTCCAGAGACTCCCATTTGGTTCTTCCAGTGGCAATAACCCTTTCTCCACAGATCAGGAGCCAGGCTAGGGATTCTGCCAGTTGCTAAGGTTATCTATTGTAATTGTTTAGTCAGAAACTGAGAAAATAACCATGGGATAGGCTAAAGACCTATTGGGTCTACTGTGAGATTGACTCAGGTAAAAATCCATTTATCAGCTAGCCCCCAAAAGCCTCACATTGACCGAGGGATAAAGTAGTGTTCTCGGTCTCCAAGAATTAATGTTATACCAGAGCCAGTTTCCAATAATCCTTGAAAGGTCTGGGCAATCCAGGTACCTTGATCAACACATGGTTACTCTGTAAGTAGCCACAGATCCTTTAGAGAAGGCTAGAAGATTCACAATGCGTTCTTGTGGTATTACTGCAGGATCATCCCTGAAGAGTACTTGACCTTGTCTTTGTTCACAAGACTCCATGACTGTGAACTGGTTTAGGAAAGAGAAAGAGGGGAGGGGTCATCATTCTCCATTATAGCTCAAATCAGGCCTCTCCTAGAGTTTTTGGCAGTTATACCACTAGGCAAAGAGGAACACGAAGGAACAGGGAAAACATCTCCCTTCTTCCGTGGGTACAGTTGCAGTCTTCATTCCTTCCTATTTGTTGCTGCTTCTCCAGCAGGTCATCAAGCCCCTTGTAGGGCAGGCATTGAATGCTGGGCTCTGTGCCGTATGTGAGCTGTGTGTGGGGCTGGGGGAGATGGGACCCTGTGGGGACCTGCAATGTACATTTCCCTGACCAGGAGATTGACTCTGGTTTACCTTATTTCCCCACCACCCATCAGCTCTTGCCAAATGTACTCAACACTGGGCCTCCAGCTGCTGGGATGACTTTGGTGGGCCTGCAGTCCTTGGGTGGAGTCACTGACAACTCACAATCAGGTCCCTTCAGCTATGCCCAACCAACTATTCAGAAACTCATGGGTCTTTACCATGCGAAATGGAAGAGTATAGGCTAGCTACCCTCTGCCCTCTCCCTCAATACACATACCTCATGCCTGCCGCCCCTTTGCCCAGGCCTCCTTCCCCTTGTTCAGGTCAGCTGAACAGACATCCAACCAGGATATAAATGGCAGTCTTCTCTACTTCTTTCTTTACAAGTGATTCTCTTGAGCACCCCCTCTCCTTACTTTGCCCATAAGGGTATGAGGGAGAGAATAGGTTCTTATCATGAACATTGCACTGCCCCCCTCTGCAAAAGGCTAGCAGATCTCTCTCAGGGATCACCACACACTGTGGGAGCAGGTAGGGTGTTGGTGGTGATGGTACCCCTCAGTATGTCCTGCATAGAGGTGGGCTGATGACTGGGGATTTAGAACGTTATACTTAGCATTTTCCATTTTAACCTTTGGCCTTACCCATAATTCCAGGGCAACAAGACATGTCCCATTAGACTTCTTGGTAAATATATACTTCTTGAGACAGTGGGGGAAAGAAACATCTTCTAAGTCCTCTCAGAGTAAGTGACTGTGTCTCACATAAATCCATTTCCACATTTCTACCCCCCCAAATTCTATGCATTCCTTCCAATGTCCCAAGAATTTCTGCCTCCTTAACTCCATTTGGTGAGAACCAGTATGGAGTCTCTGCCTCCATCAACCAAACACAGAATTAGAACTTAGAAGTAGTGACTTAGGCTAGGACATTCAATCGAGAACCTTCAAATTCAGATAATCTCAGACTGTGTTCCTTTTTCCTTCGTCTTACTGTCTCATAATTCATCCACATGAATGCCCCAGACTTTTGGTGATTCAAATTAATAAAAACATGCCATACTTTTGGTGCATACACTTTCTCCTGCAGAGTCTGACTATGAAATTAACTACTACTGGGGCCACCCAGCATGCTGAGGTCTGCCCTTGATCATTTTTGCAGTCTGGAGGTAACAAGGAGAGTGACTCCTCCCCTTGCAAAGTAACCACATGAAGTGGGTCCACATAGGGTTACCAAACAAGGCAGGAACAGCTGCATTAGACAGAGGGGGAGGAGCTACTCTTCTGGTAAGAAAGACTCAGGGGGGTGAGAGGTTCAGGGTACATTGAGTTCCCCAAATCTTGCTGGCTATCCTCATTCCCGCTGTTGGGGCCCCACTTTTTTCTGGTCTATGCCCTATCTTTCACATCAGAAATGTACAGAAGCTGTGAATTTTTTTTTAAGATTTTATTTATTTATTTGTCAGAGAGAGAGAGCACGTGTAGGAGCACAAGCAGGGGGCCAGCTGCAGGCAGAGGGAGAAGTAGGCTCCCTGCAGAGCAAGGAGCCCGATGCAGGACTCGATCCCATGACCTGAGCCGAAGGCAGATGCTTAACCGACTGAGCCACCCAGGCACCCCGAGAAGCTGTGATTTTTAACTGCATTTATTATTTGACCACCTCTAGGATAAAGTGCTATGATTGGTCTTGCAACTGAGCTGGGAGAAAGACTTTCAGTAGGTCATTGAAAGTCCCTAGGTTTCTGTCCATGCCTTGGGCTGAAACGTGTGAATTTGAGTTTTCCTTCTCTCCTTAAGCTTCCCAGTGCTGGCAGAAGCAACCTTACAGCCACCTGCTTCCACCTCCCCCACCCCCACCCCCACTTCTGGTCCTTTAATTCCTTGCTTCTTCCCACTGTCCCCTGTCTGTTACTTTGGGCTCTCCTGAAACTGGCTCAAGGCTCAGACTTGGGTGCAGGTAGTTTATCTGGAATTTCCATCAGGAAGCAGGGAGAGTGAGATGGGAAAGGGAGAAAAGTCAACTAAGGGGGCCTGCTGGAGTTGCTAAGTGTAGTGGGCTCTCTTCATAGGGGCTTCTGAAGCACATGGTTGAAGGCGCCTCCACATTGTCCTCAGAAGGAAAGGAAGGAATGGGACTGCTTATCCACCAGTTCCCATCCCCCTTTGGGATTTGCCTTCGGGGAGGGGCATTGCCCCCACACTGGGGGCTAGCTGTACTGATGGCTGAGAGCTCTTCCGTGGCTTTACAGAAAACCTTGAGGAAGAGAACAGAGAGAAACTGGCACACACTAGAGTGTGGCCATCCCACAGCTGCACCCAAGTCAGGAGGGCAGGACGTGTCACAGGCACCAAGAGCATCTGCCAGGGAACCTCCATCTCCTTACCTGCCGTGAGTGCTTCATTCCAGGGACCATGGCTGATAACTTAAGGAGCTGCTTTGGCACTTGAGCCACAGGTCACTAGAGTTCCTGGCTGGACTTCCACTGCCCTCAGCTCCAACCAGGCAGATAACAAATCCTGACTCCCCCTTGTTTCTCTGAAGGTCTGTGTTCTGCTACCGCTTAAGACACCAATTTCTGTATTTGTTAGGGTTCCTGATTATAAATATCAGGACTGACTTAGACTGATATAATTTGAAAAGGGGGTTTATTGAAAAAAACACTAGATGATTCATTTAAAAAATTGCTGAGAAAAAAAAAAGGAGAATCATGCAGGGCTCCTGGGTGCCTTAGTCGTTAAGCGTCTGCCTTCGGCTCAGGTCATGAACCCAGAGTCCTGGGATCGAGCCCCGCATCGGGCTCCCTGCTCTGTGGGAAGCCTGCTTCTCCCTCTCCCACTTCCCCTGCTTGTGTTCCCTCTCTCGCTGTGTCTCTCTCTCTCTGTCAAATAAAGAAATAAAATCTTAAAAAAAAAAAAAAAAAAAGAATCATGCTCCAAACTAGCAGGAAGGAAGACAACCAGACCTCAGCCAAGCCAGCCCTCCATTCAGAATTTACTAAGGGTCTCCCAGGTACTTGCCTGGGGATGCTGCACTGAGAGCCTAGGTGAACACATTAAGGAAGAGTTGAACAACCCAGCCACTGTGTAAGAGGACAGTTCTATTGGTCTGGAGTCCTCAGGGAAGGAGGCATGCCAGCTGGATAGGTAAGGCATGAGAAACCATCAAGGTCATGGTCACCAGAGGACATTCTGCACTCACCATAGTTGTGGGTAATGGGAAGAGCTCCTCTTGCTTCTTGGACCTCAAGACATAAGTCCTTCCTTCTTGTGTTCATATACCTCTGTTCTAGAGAAGGTTATTGGAATTAATAAGCTCAGTCATTCAGACTGTAAATCTACTTTGCTATGGGGAAAGAAAATCTTTAAAATGTATACACATTAAATCAAGTGGAGTAATTTATATGTACCCAGCCTGATCATTGAATCAGCTTGGCAACCACATAAGTCTGATTTGTGCAGGTTTAACTTTTAATGGCTCCATACTCCCTGTAGGCCTCCCTTCCCACTCTTTAGTGGAGACTGCAAGAGACTCTAGACCCTAGACTCTTGCACTTGAGTCCCATCTGCGTGCTCAACCCTGCCTCAACCTTGGAGACTCATTCTGACCTCAGTCATGACGAGTTTAAAGAGCCCTACCTAGTTCAGGACCTCAAGGATACATCACCCAGTCCTGCTCTAACCTAGCTCTTGGGCCTTATCTGGGCCCCAATATCTACCTAGAAACTTTGGCAAGGACCCAGGGCTTCCAAAGCCAAGACCCAGACTTCCTCCCAACCATCTTCCCAGGATTTTTTCATTCCATCATTCCTTCCAAAAATCTTGGCAGGAGCCCAGCCTACTCAGTTCCCCCCTGATGCTGACTACCTACTCATTTAGCTCTCTCATGGTTCCTGCTCGTAACACCTCACCACCCCTTACCATAGTCCAACACTGCTGGGGTTCTCTCTTTTTCCTTTTGAAGGCTTCCCTAAAACCACCATCCACACCATCACTTATGCTCATCCTCATACGGTCAGAGTGCAGTGCCTGGCTAGATTTCCCCTACTGCCTACAGTAGGACCTTCCCACCCTCCCCCAGTGAGTAGGACTGGTTTTTCTATTCTTTTTTTTTTTTTTAAGATTTATTTATTAGAGAGAGAGAGTGGGAGGAGGGGCTGAGGGAGAGATTCCCAAGCAGACTCCCTGCTAAGCACGGAGCTTGACTTGGGGCTAGATCCCACCACCCATGAGATCATGACCTGAGATGAAATCATGAATCAGACTCTCAACTGATGAGTCACCCAGGCGCCCCTGGTTTTTCTATTCTGACCACTCCTGGGCTGCCCCTTTCTACTGTTTCCTGAGTTCTAGGCTACCATTTATAACACATTTTATTTCTTTCCTTGAGCATGCCTGCTTATAATTTGTGCCAGCCCTAGATAATGGTTCTTTTGTGCTAGTCTCCAGGAATGAACAATCCATTGATTTCAGGTAAAAGCTGTTCTCTCTACAAGAGAATGGCTTCAATCAAGTTGTTTATTCCTATGAGAAAACAACCTTTCTCTTATCTGTATGTTATTACATTTTGTTCATTCACTTAACTCATATTTATTGAGCAGTACGATATATATATACCAGGCTCTCTGTTAAGTGCTAAGAATAGAGAGGCAATTAAGGCATGGTTCTTCCCCTCAAAGGGCTTATAGTCTAGAGGAATAAAAAGTCCTGTATAACAAAAAAAAGTACAGGGCGCCTGGGTGGCTCAGTTGGTTAAGCGACTGCCTTCGGCTCAGGTCATGATCCTGGAGTCCGGGGATCGAGTCCCGCATCGGGCTCCCTGCTCGGCAGGGAGTCTGCTTCTCCCTCTGACCCTCCCCCCTCTCATGTGCTTGCTCTCTCATTCTCTCTCTCTCAAATAAATAAATAAAATCTTTAAAAAAAAAAGTACAAAGCAACATAGCAAGTGCTATTTTATTTGAAGCATAAGCAAGATCTGATTTTTTTTTTAATTATTTTTATTATTGTAGGGGATATTTGACTAGGATCATGCATGCAGACAAGAGGGGAACTGCGTTCTAGGAAGCCTTGAAAATGCCTATCAAGCTGCTGGACAGAAACCAGAGGACAGGGGTGGTGAAGCAGCTAAAGGATAAGGACAGGCATGGTGGGAAGGAAGCTGAGAAGGTTCCAGAAGTGAATGAAAGTGAGAATATTAACTAAGTAAAAATAATCAATCCAGGGTGTGTATGTCAATCATCATTGGTCAGCAAATGAACTCTGACAGAGAATCACTCTTTACCTTAGAAATTCATTTTGTATTATTGGAAACTAAACCCAAGGGGGGGGGAGCCCAAGCAGTTAAGAAAAAATAAGCCAGTTAATTTCCCTATGTCTTAAAAGGGTGTATGGGATGACGTAGGTTGCTGGGTCAGGCCAAGATGATACGTACCATCTTCTGTGATATGGACCAGAAGAATTAACAAAGAATAATGAGTAAACGATGGGATTCAATAAAAACAAAAATATAAAAACCCACCCACTTACTCCTTTTTTTTAGAATCAAGAATTTTTTTTAATGAGATGAAATTCATATAACATAAAATTAATCATTTTAGAGTCAACAATTCGGTGGCATTTAGTACACTCACAATGTTGTGCAACCACCACCTCTGTCTACTTCCAAACCATTTTCATGACTCCCAAAGGAGACCCTGAGCACGTAAGCAGTCACTCTCTACTCTGTCCCTCTGCTCCTTGATAGCCACTAATCTGCTTTCTATCTCTATGGACTTTCCTATTGGGACATTTCATATAAATGGAATCATGTAGTATGTGACCTTTTATGTCTGGTTTCTTTTACTTAGCATAAGGTTTTAAAGTTCACCCACTCTGTAACATATATAAGTACTTCATTCTTTTTATGGCTAATACCCCATTGTATGTATACAGCACAATTTGTTTATCCATTCATTCTATCAATGGATGTTAAAATCTTACACATGGGGGGATTGGGGCAGATACTCTTGGTTGATGATCAAATCCAATCCTTTGTCTTCCTAGACACACAGCTAGACTACAGTTCCCAGTCTCTCTTGGAGGCTGGTGAGGTCATGTGTCTGTGTTCCTGCCAGGGGAACATGACCAGAAGCAATGTGTGGCAATTCCAGGTCTGGTCCATTAAAACCACCCACATGCAATCCTCCATGCTCTTTGCTCTTCTTCAGGCTTGATGCAGATAAGATGGCAGCCTTAGAAACCACATATCAAAGATGGAGGAACAACCAGATGGAAGGACCCTAAGTCTAGAATTACCACCTGGAGGAGAATTGCCACCAATCAAGAACACTTGTTCTAGACTTGAAGTGAGTGAAAAACAAACTTTTATTCTGTTAAGTCACAGGAGTTTATGAGTACTCCATTATGGCTGTTAGCATTACCTTATCCTTACCCTAAAAGGCAAACGAGAAGACCACAACTTGTTCAGACAGACCTGATGCTTGGGCCTAGTGTGTGGAACCAGAGATTAAGAAGAGCCCAGAAGACCAAGGCAGCTTGAGACTGGAGTAGATTTGGACCCACCATTTGTCTGGGTCGTACCCAGAGAGAGGTCCAGGAACTGGCCTCTGAAAAGCTTACACAGGACAGCAGCAGGACCAGCCTGAACCATGAATGGCCGTGGCGTCCTTAGAGTAAAGAGAGAAATGAGGCCTCTGTACCTTGAAAATTGTTTCAATCAGAAAAAAATGTGAATTTTTTTTAAAAAGTGCTTCTGTGACTGGACGAAATAGATTTGATCTTCCTTAGATTTAGAAGTCTGTTGATGCTCATCTGTTTTTATGCTTTGTTGCTTTCCTTGGTAATTTCCCATCTGTCTTCTCTTAGTTTCTTAAAAAAGTTCCATTGGGAAATTCCAAATCAGATTGTCTGATAGGGGAACACAGACAATCAGGGCAAACTCAGGCCAGCTTAATGAGGAGAAAGAGCACTCTAGAGGCCAGGTGAGATAGTGCAGGACTTAATGTTTCTTAATCTGAGTATCAGGGTTACTTGAATAGGTAATTCTTTCATGTGCAAGACTATTCCAAAAACTTCAGAATTCTCAGCATTCCTGGCCCTGCCCATTAAATGGCAGTAGAGTTCCAGTTATTGTGACAATCAAAACTCTCCCAGACACTTCCAAGCATCCCTCGGCAGGGCAGTACCCTAATCCCCAGGTTGAGAATCATTGAATGAAAGGTTGAAAAACCAGGAAAAGGAGACTTACAGATCTAGGCGAGACTTACAAGGGCCCCTGAAAATGTCCCTGCCTTCTTCATAGCAGGATTCTTCTCTAGAACCTTTGTAAAGACTCCCTCCCTCTTAAGTCTTTTTATTGACTATCTTTTCCCGGGACCTCTCTATCCCCCTTGTTCATTCGCTCAGCCCCTTACAAGTTCCTTCCACTCTCCAGTGTGGATCAAAATTTTCTGATTTTCATCATCTCAAAGATGCTTCCCCCCCTTCCCCCCACTTCCAACCTCAGACCTCAGACCTTCCTGATATCCTGCTGGCTTGTTGTTAGGGCCACCACATAATCGAGCGTGTGTGTAAAGCCCAACCTTATTGGCTCTGTTCACCAGGAGCATCCAAGACCCTCCAGGTTAGGAGAACAGCATCTAGAAAAGCTGACGTCAGGAGGAAGCCTGGAGTGATAGAGAGAGAGTGACAGTTTGGCAGTAGGTTTTGGAGTGTACTAGGAAAGAAGATGGTCGAGACAGGCTGGAGGCAAATGGTAATAGTCTCACTCAGTCCTCACCTGGATGATGTGCAGGAGGAGAATGCCCAACCCTTTCTGATACAGTCCTGAGGTGTGGACCTTTGAGGATGGGGACACCATAGGAGATCTGAATCCCTGAGGAACTGAGTGGAGGAACTGAGCTCAGTTCCTCCACTCAGAAGACAATGCCAGATGAAAGAGATGAGGCTATCTTCTTGTCTTTGATTCTGGAATCACCTAGTTAGAATCAGATGCCTGTCATGACAGTAAATATGAGGAGTTACTCTTTGGGAAGGGGCCCTTGAGAACTGGCAAAGGATGGGGCATGATAATTGAACTCAAGGCTGTTGGGTCATAGGCTAGGGTGCCCTCCCTCCCCCAACACACAAAAATCCCTCACCCAATAAGGTTCTCTCTCACAGTACAGACCAATAAATCATACTGACTGCATTTATTGATGAATTCAATCAGGCAATTTGTTTGACTATCTCCCAATTACCATTTTCTCTTAATTGTAGTATGCATCTATTTCCGTTTCCCCTACACACATTTGAACATTTCTGAAATAGAGATGTGTCTTAAAATAGATGTGCATGGGCGCCTGGGTGGCTCAGTTGGTTAAGCGACTGCCTTCGGCTCAGGTCATGATCCTGGAGTCCCGGGATCGAGTCCCGCATCGGGCTCCCTGCTCGGCAGAGAGTCTGTTTCTCCCTCTGACCTTCCCCCCTCTCATGTGCTTGCTCTCTCTCATTCTCTCTCTCAAATAAATAAATAAAATCTTTAAAAAAAAATAGATGTGCATGTTTATTGTAAAGTTTCTTTCTTTTCTGAAGCAGCTATTAAATCAATGCTGCATCTTATAATCAATGGCATATTAGAATCAAGGAAATAGGGTAATTACCAGAATTGATCTCCCATTTTGATATAGCATAGACAAGATTATTCACTGGGTATCTGGAAACACCTGCGCTTACTCTTACATGCAAAACTGTTTGTGGACAGCCTCAGCAGGATCTACACACACACACACATACACACACACCTATGGTGCTGGCTGGCTATAGGTTTGGATGCCATCATATCCTTAGGGAGCCCAGAGAAATGCACAATATGTGCTAAATCCCACCCTCCCTTGGAAATGTCATGAAAAAATTGCTTTTGGCTTACTGTGTGGCTGACTGTGCTGCTGATTGGTCTCAGTGAGGGGCAAAGACTCTGTTCCTGGCAGGAGACAAGGCCTGGCCAATGAGATTCAGGCAGGCGGATTTGATGGTTGCTGCCAACACAGAAGTATCCTGAAAGCTGAGGTGCTCCCCATCTGGCACACCAGCCCTGGTCCCCTTGGGGGCTCAGCCACTCTACAGGAGCCCCCACTGTTTAACTGTCTGCTCTCACTCCCTAACATGGCTTAGTTATCTTCCCTCTTCCTAGAAGAAAAGAGGGATTTGGGTGATGGGGTGATCAAGGCTTGTCTTGAGGAGAGCAAGATGATGGATCACCATTAAACTCCGTCAGCTAGGCCAAGGCAGTGGAGAATGTGAGCAGATGGTCTGACAAGGCAGCAGGCTGCTACTGGAGATTTCAAGAACTTTCCATCAGGCAGAGTTAAGAGCTGTGATGAAGCCCATGCTAAAAGAGTTGGGAAGTAACTCATGCTCCAAACTTCTAAGTCTCTAAGCCCCAAATGGGCTTCAGAGTAGGTTCCCTGCCCCAGAGCTGCCCTCCTTGGAAGAAGTGGTACCCAGTGGACGAGGACCCCCTCTTCTCAATCTGAAGCCTTTGGGATTCTCAAAGAACCTAAGATCAGGCTATATTGAGATAAAGAAAGTCCCTCCTGGCACCATTCCACAATGGCCTCTCTGCCCAGGACACTACTCCAACCTAAATTTTGTGGCCATGGAAATTTCTTAGACAGAGAATTTTGCCTCTACCTGGCTCCCTTTGAGGGGTGGCTTTGTGCTAAGGGGTGGAGTGGTGTGGGATGGGATAGGGATAAGCTTTGACCATGATCCAGACCTGCTTGTTTGGGTCTTTCTGTCCCACCAGGAGAGAGGAAAACTGATCAAGTGGACCAAGTTCTGCAGTTGCTGGCAGAGAAACAGTGACAGCCCCCAGAAGGATCGTCCCCACCCTCACTGCACAATGTCTGCAGAAAAACCCCAAGGAGATTGATCAGCCAGCATCTCTGCTTTGTAATTTCACTTAATGCTATTAAGGGGGCAGTTTGGGCCATTTGCTAGAGAGGGCTGGCAAGGTTCCAGAATCCTTGGCTAATGAATCTCAAGTATTAATCCAATCAGTCTTCTACTGTCTGCTACTTCCAACTGGGTCCCTCCCTCTTCCCCCAGTCTTCCTTTCCCTGGAGGAAGCTCCCTGATGCCCGAGGCTCATGGCATGTTCCTGTTAACAAGGACTGGGTTGGCCTTGCTCACCAGGCTAGTTTTAGCAGAAATTGAAAGAGCAGCATGGGCAGTCACTCATACAGGATGAGTGGGGCAATTTCCTCAGGAGAATCATAGAGCTCTAAGAGGTCATGGAATTCTCCCCTTTTTTTTCTCTATATCAGTGATTAACAATCTACAGGGGCACACACACAATCACCTCGGTATCTGCATTTCTAACAGACATGTTTAACATTCTTATGGACCATACTTTCAGAGACCCTGTTTCTTAGCATCTCTGATGGATGGTTTCTGCTCTCTGATTGGACAGCTCTGCAAGTCTAATCCTTATCTCAAGCGACCACTCTTCTCGTATTTGGACCTAGGCCACGTAGGCTTGTGTGGCACAGGACAAGAGTAGCAGTTATAGAGTGACACAAATGTGAGATTATATTCCAGTTCTGCTATTTACCTCCTGTGGGATTTGTGATCCTGTGGATGGTTGGGGCCCCCCCTGCTGGCTCTTACAGATTTAGGGTAGGAGGGGAAGCTACATGGTAATTTTAATCTGTATCCTGCTCTGAATTTTGTGATTTTAGACACACATAAATAAGTCTGTTTCCTCACTTATGAAATGGAAAATATAATGTATTGGGAACTTCTGCTTCTGGAATGATGGAATAGACATACTTTCCCCTGTTCTTCCTGCTAAATACATCTAAAAATGCTGGACATTACATATAACACAAACCTAAGAAAACTCCGAAAGGTGGAGAGCTAAAGGCTAGGGATCAGCTAGGGACCTCAGGACCTGTGGAATGACAAGGTAGTGAGGTCCCTGGGTTTTCTTTTTGCCTCATTCATTCATCCCAGACTCAGAAGAAGCCAGCAGCCCGGAAAAACCAATAGGCACATTAAAAAAAAAAAAAAAAAAGCCTTAGCAAAAGCCTAGTTAAGTCAAAGGACCAAAGAAGGGGAAGTCTAGCAAGACAGAAAATTTTAAGACAATAACTATTCCAGTCCAGCTAATCCCCCCAGAGAAAACCATGGTCCCATTCCCACTCATGCTAGCAAAGATTAAATGGGAAGCTGAGCCTTCCACCCTCACAAAACTATAATGAGGTTTCTATATATAATGAGGTTCAGGACGTTGTCAGAGAAGGCCAAATAGGGAGACGGGACTTTCATCCCTAATGGCTGGTAACAAGATACCACCCCCATAGTGTTAGTGGAGATCACATGGGAAGCCTGGACTTCATCTCCACCCAATTGTAATTACGCTCCCTTTCCCTTCTACACTGGAATGGTGTTGGAGACCTAGTGGAAAGTCAGGACTTTCACCATCAATGAGTGGTAACAGAATCTCACCACTGTGCCAGAGGAGACTGATATAATGTGGGGTCCAGGAGCAAATGGTCAAGAAAGAATTCTTCGGATGTTTCTGGCACAAAAAGGTGGTTTTATTAAAGCATGGGGACAGGACCTATGGGCAGAAAGAGCTGCACTGGGATTGTGAGGAGCAATTGATTATATACTTCTAAGTTGGTGGGGGTTAGGGATAGGGTAAGTCTCTAAGGCATTTGGAAGCAAGGCTTCCAGGACCTTGAGGGGCTGGTTGCTGTTAAGATAAGGCTATTTATTACTGTCTAGTAAAACATTAGTCATGAGACCCTTCAGATATATATCAGTGGGCCATATGTTTGAAGGATGATTGCTAACATATATCTTGGTAGGGGTAGAGATACAAGAAGTTTCCAAAGGGAATTTTATATATTAAAGAAGACTTGCAGGATCCTGGAGGTCTGGCTAATGTCAAGCTAAGGTTGCTTTTTGCCTCTAGCAAAGCATTAACAATAAAGCAGATGTAAGTTCCTTGAGGAAGGTCACTGCCTGTCTCAAGTACTTGTCAATGGGCTGCAAGTTGTACAGAAATTAACTTTATCTACATTTCTTTTGTCTTTGTAGCAATGAGAAAGCTTCCTCCCTTAGCTGTCAACAGCGGCTGAGTGGGGAACCAGACTTCTACCTTCACCTGGCAATAACAAGGTGGTTACCCCATGCCCACCCCATTCCCCTACCAGAGCTTGGAGAAAGCCAGATAAAATTGAAGGTTTAAATAAGATGTGGAGTCTCATAACATAATAAAAAAGTATCCAGGTTTCAATAAATCATTTGTCACATCAAGAACAGGAAGATCTCAAACTAAATGAAAAAAAAAAAAAAGACAATCAATAGATGCCAAAACCAAGATGACAAAGATGTTACAATTATCTGACAAAAATTTTAAAGCACCCATGATAAAATGCTTCAACGAGTAATTATGGACACAGTTGAAACAAGTGAGGTGAAGTCTCAGCAAAGAAATAGAAGGTATAAAGGAGAACCAAGTGGAAATTTTATAACTTAACAATACAATACTCAAAATAAAAAGCTCAGTGGATGGGTTCAGCAACAGAATGAAGGAAACGGAAAAAAGAATCAGCATACTTGAAGATACAACAATAGAAATTACCAAATTTAAATAACTGAGGGAAAATAGACTGTAAACAAATTAACAGAGTCTCAAGAATCTGTGGGACTGTTACAAAAGCTCTAGTATCCATGTCATCAGTGTCCCAGAAGAAGAAGAAAAAGAGGGTGGGGCTGAAAAAGTACTGGAAGAATTAATGGCTGAAAACTCCCCAAATTTGACAAAAGATATAAACCTACAGATTCAAGAATCAGAGTAAACCACAAACAATGCTATATATCCGTAGCAAAACACATCATAATTAAGCTTCTGAAAACTAAAGACAAAAAATCTAGATACAGTTCAGAGAAAAATGGCACTACCTATAGGAGAAAAATAATTTGAATGACAGTGGATTCCTCATCAGAAGCTATATAGGCCAGAGTAAAGTGACATAATATTTTTCAAGAAGTGAAAGAAAAGAACCGCCAACCTTAGGATCATAGAGACAGTGAAAATATTCTCCAAGAATGGAGGGAAGTTGAGATATTCTCAGATGAAGAAAAACTAGAGAATTTGTCCCTAGTGGATCTATCCTAAAAGAATGGCTAAAGGGCATTTTTGAAACAGAAAGGAAATTATAAAAGAAGGAATCTTGGAATATCAGGAAGGAAAAAGAACAATAGAAAGAGTAAAAATATGAGTAAATATAATAAGCTTTCCTTCTTGAGTTTTCTAAATTATATTTGACAGTTGAAGGGAAAATTATAACATAGTCTGATGTGGTTCTAAATATTTGTAGAGGAAATATATAAGAAAACTATATTGCAAATAGGGAGGGTAAAGGGACATAAAAGATAGTAAGGTTTCTCTACAATACTCTGATAAAATGATGATACCAATAGACTGTGATAAGTTATTGTATATACTGTAATGCCTATAGCAATCACTGAAAATACTATGCAAAGGGATACTCTCAAGAACACCATTACTAAATCAAAATGGCATTCTGAAAAGTGTTTGAGTAGTACACAGAAAGTCAGGAAAAAGAATACAAAGAAATAAAAACAGAGAGATCAAACAGAAAATGGAAATAAAATGTCAGGTTTAAGCCCTACCATATCAATAATTACATTTAATGTAAATGGTCTAAATATACCAATTAAAAGGCAGAGATTGGCAGAGTGGATTAAAAAACATGACCAGAGGTGCCTGGCTGGCTCAGTTGGTAGAGCATGCAACTCTTGATCTTGGGGCTGTGAGTTCAAGCCCCACATGGAGTGTAGAGATTACTTAAGGAAATAAAAAAAAAAAAATTACAAAAAAACCCATGACCAACTATATGCTATCTACAAGAAATTCATTGCAAATTTAACAGTATAGTCAGGTTGAAGGTAAAAGGATGGGAAAAGATATATCATGGAAACATTAATCATAAGAAAGCAGATGTGGCTGTATTAATAACAGATAAAATTGAGGGACTTTACGTAATGACAAAAAAGTTCAGTTCATCAAGAAGACACAGCGATTCTAAATGTGCACACACCAAACGACAGAGCTGCAAAATATGTAAAGCAAAACCTGATAGAACTGAGAAATAGACAAAATAATTATAGTTGAAGATGTTAACATTTCTCTCTCAACAATTGATAGAACAATTACACAAAAATCAGCAAGGATATAGGGCCTGAAGATTTCTTTTGAAAGAATGTTTTAATTATGAATTCAGCTTCTTTAACACAGAGCTATTCAAATGATCTATTTCATATTGGGTGAATGATGGTAGTTTGTGTTTTCCAGAAAGTGGTCTGTTCCCTTCTTATCCTTTTGATGTCTGCAGGGTTTTCAGGGTTATCTTCTGCTTCATTCCTGATGTTGATAATTTGTGTCCTCTCTTTTCTTGTCAGTCTTGCTAGAGGTTTGTCAGTTTTACCGTTCTTTTCAAAGAACCAGCTCATTGATTTTCTCTACTGTTTTACTATTTTCAATTTTATTAATTTATACTGTTATCTTTATTATTTCCTTTCTCCTGCTTGTTTTGGGTTTATTTCACTTCTCTTTTTCTCAGTTTTTGAGGTGAGAACTTCGATTATTTTACTGGGAGTCCAGAGGCTGTGTGAACTGACATGGGGGATACTGACTGCACCTCAGTGAGGAGACTCCCAAAGGATGTGGAATCATCTTCTTTAAAAAGGAAGTAATAGTTTCCTTTAAAACATGACAGATTGATTATACACACTTACCTGAGCTTCTTTCCAATACCTGACTAAAGTTAGAGCAAAATAGTTTAAAGTCATAAACTCTCAAGTTCAAAGAGGATAAGAGTTAAAAATAAAAAAGACATGTTTAAAAATTTTTTAGAACTTGAAAATTTGATGTGCAAATGATAACTGACTTAGCAGACCAGAAAAACTGAACCTTAGGAAAGCCATTAAGAGGAAGCCAATTAGCACCCCAGAGCCTTGTAAAGGTTTTAGTATTGGAGGCACCTGAAATCTCTGAAGTGGGAGCTGTGGGGTGGGGCTGAAATGGGTGGATTGGTTGAAGGTCATTATAAGAAGTATTTAGATTCCCCAGATCCAACTATGTACTTACCTCAATCCCACCCTAGCAAATGATGGAGGTTTATTCTCCTACGAGACTGAACAAGAGGGGCTCTATACTAGGAATACCAACATAGATGAGCCAAGGGTGAGTAAAGGGGAATTTAATCAAAGTTTATATCCCAAAATATGAGTCCCCTGCCTGCCTAGTCCTCCTCTTCCCCACTTGGCTCCTAGAACATTGGCAGACAATCCCACACCCAGGCAGGAGATTAAAGAATTGTTTGTGGTGGAAAAGAGAAAAAAAGAGAAATTTATATTTGACCTTCTCCTCCTTTCTCACAAAAAGACAGGTTCCCTGTCTAGTCACCAGTGAAACACACTAGTAAACAAGCCTAGCTGAGTTTCTAATCAGATTTTAAGTCTCTCACTCTTAAATTCAAATGGCTAGTAAAGGATTCACAAACAGGAGGAAAACATCTAGACAAGTCAACCTTTTCTCAAAGAAAAAACACGGAGGAAAAAAGATAAGGAAGCACACAATGAAAAAAGCAAAAGAACGCTTAAAACATTTTTTAAAATAGAGATGTAAGAGAATATATTACATTCGTGAAGCAAAAACAGGATTCTATAAAAGAGAACATTCAGAGAATAAGAAAAAGTTCTTGGAATTAAATATATATAAAAAAGAGGCAGAAATTTATATATATATATATATATATATATATATATATATATATATATGAGTCAAAATTTTCAATATTCAAAAAAAGGTTGAAAAATTTAGTTAAGGAAATCTCCTATGAGTCAGAATAAAAAGATTGATTAAGGGGAGGGGAGGGGACAATAGAGAAACATTTAAAAGACTCGAAGATCAATTCATGAATAACAGGAGTTCAGGAAGGAGAGAACATCAAAATGGGAAAGAAATTAGCAAAGAAATAATACTAAAAATTTTTTCCAGAACTAAAGGAATATATATTTCCATATTGATAGTTTTCATATTGACAGTTTTCTTAGTATAATAAAGAAAAAAGACCTATACCAGAATACATCCTTGAGAAACTTCTATAAATCAGAGATAAATAGAATATAAATGCTTTCAGAGAGAAAGCAACCCACAAAAAAAGATGACATAAAAGGTTGAGGAAAGAGACTGAAAGAGGATAGAGCAATACCTTTGAAATTTTAAAACAGGGGTTGGCTAACTATGGCCTGTGGGCCAAATCCAGGTTACAGCCTGTTTTTCTATGATCCCTGCACTAAGAATGGCTTTTGAAATTTTAAAGAGTTATAGAAACAAAAACATAAAATAAAAGCAAAGAAGAATATGTGCCAGAGACTATGTGTGGCCCCTAAAACCCAAAATATTTATTATCTGCTCTTTTACATGTTTGCTAGCTAGCTCCTGTTCTAGAGAAAAACTCTTTTCAACCAACTGAACTATTAAACAAGCATATGAGGACATAAAGCACACTTCCCAACTCATTCCATGAAACCAGTATTACCCTGATATCAAAACCAAAGACATCACAAGAAAAGAAAAAAGACCAATATCTGCTATGAATATAAATGCAAAAATGCTCAACAAATACTAGAAACCAAATACAGCAATATATATGAAGGATTATATACTGTGAGCAAATAAAATTTATTCCAGGAATGCAAGGTTGATTTAACCTACTAAATCAATCAATGTAATACAACATATTAATAGAATAAAGGATAAAAAGCACATGATCATGTCAAAGAAATGACAAAAAAAAAAAGGCATTTGATAAATTCAACACTCTTTCATGATAAAAACACTCAACAACCTAGGAATAGAAGGGGATTTCCTCAATCTGATAAAAAGCACTTATGAAAAACCCACAGCTGACATCATACTCAATGGAGAAAGACTGAATGCTTTCCCCCCAAGATCAAAAATAAAACAAGGAAGTTTGCTCTCATCACTTTTATTCAATATTATACTGAAAGGTCTAGCCAGGTCAATTAGTCAACAGAAGGGATTGAAGTGATACATGTTAGAAAGGAAGAAATAAAACTATGCTGGCAGATGACATCATCTGGTATATAGAAAATTCTAAGGAATCCACTAAAAACTAGTAGTATTAATAAGTGTGTTTATTAAGGTGAGTTTATTAATAAGTGAGTTTATTAAGTGAGTTTATTAATATGTTTAAAAAAACAAATCTCTATATACTAACAATGAACAGACATTATGAAAACAATCCCATTTATAATCACAGCAAAAATAAGAAAATGCTTAGGAATAAATATAACTAAAGAAATGCAAGACTTGAACACCAAAAACTACAAAACATTTTTAAAAGAAATTAAAGATCTAAATAAATAGAAAGGAATCCCATGTTCATATTTTGGAAGATTTAACACTGTCAAGATGGCAATAATCCCCAAATTGATCTACAGATTCAATGCAATTACTATCAAAATTCCAGATTCCTCTTGCAGAAATTGACAAGCTGATTCTAAACTTCATGTGGAAATGCAAAAGATCCAGAGTAGCCAAAACAATATTGAAAAAGAGCAAAGTTGAAGGACTTATACTTCCCAACTCTAAACCTACTACAAAGCTACATTAATCAAGACAATGTATCACTGGTGAAATGATTGACATATAAATCAATGGAATAGAATTGAAAGTCCAGAAAACAAACCCTCTTATTTATGGTCAATTGATTTTCAACAACGGTGCCAAGACAATTCAATGAGGGAAAAGACAGGGTTTTGTCTATTTTTTCAACAAATAGTCAGAGAAAACTAGATATATGCAAAAGAATGAAGTTAGACTTTTACCTCACACCATATACAAAATTAACTCAAAATGGATTATAGACTCAAATATAAGAGCTAAAACTATAAATCTCCTAAAAGAAAAAATGGAGTAAACTTTTGTGATCTTTGAGTATGTAATGGATTCTTAGATACAACACTAAAACTAAGTGACAAAAGGAAAACTAGATTAGACTTTATCAAATTTTAAAACCTTTGTGTACCAAAGGATACTAGCAAGAAAGTGAAAAGGTAATTGATAGAATGGTAAATATTTGCAAATCATATGTATTTAGGATATGTAAAAAATTCTTAAAAATCAAAAATAAAACTCAAATAAGTCAATTAAAAAATTGGCAAATGAAGGGCACATGGGTGACTCAGTCAGTTGAGCATCTGACTCTTGATTTCAGCTCAGGGTTGTGATTATAAGATTGAGCCTCACATCTGGCTCCATGCTGGATGTGGAGCCTGCTTGGGATTCTCTCTCTCCCTCTCCCTCTGCCCCTCCCCACCCCACTCTCTCTCTAAAAAATAAATAAAATAAAAATCGGCAAATGATTAAAATAGACATTTCTCCAAAAAAAATAAATAAATAAGGTGTCAATCAATACATGAAAAAATGCTCAGCATCATTAGTCATGAGGAAAAAGTATACTCAACCACAATGTGATACTACTTCACACTCACTAGGATGGCTAAAATAAAAAAGATAGACAATAACAAGTGTTGGTGAGGATGTAGAGAAATTGGAACCCTCATCTATTGCTGGAAGGAATGTAAAATGGTGCAGTCACTTTGGAAAATAGTTTGGCAATGGTTCAAAATGTTATCATATGACCTAACGATTCTACTCCTGGGTATTTAGCCAAGAGAAATAAAATATATGTCCACACAAAAATTTGTACATGAATGTTCACAGCAGCATTATTCAAAACAGCCAAAAGTGGAAATAACCTAAATATCCATCAACTGAAGAATGGAGAAAGAAAATGTGGTATATTCATACACCAGAATGTTATTCAGCAGTTTAAAAAAATGAGGTACTGATACATGGCAAAACATGAATTAACCTTGAAAAGGTTATGCTAAGTTGAAGAAGTTTGTCATAAAAGACTATATATTATATGATTCCACTTATGTGCCGTGTCCAAAATGGGCAAAACCATAAGGACAGAAGGTAAATTAGTAGCTGCCTAGGATTGGGTTAGGGATTTGGGGAAAGAGAGGTGAGCAGAAATAGTGAATGTCTGCTAATGTGTGCAGGGTTTCTTTTTTGGGATGTTGAAAATGTTTCAGCATTAAATTGTGATGTTTGTACAGTTCTGTGAAAATACTAAAAAACTATTGAACTGTACACTTAAGTGGGTGAATTTTATGGTTTATGAACTATATCTCAATAAAGCTGTAAAAAACATATAAAGACATTTACAGATATGCAAGGCTTCAAAAAATTAACCTTCCACTTATCTTTTCACAAGAAGCTACCTGCAGGTGTATTCTGCCAAAAAGAGTGGATAAACTAAGAAAGAGGAAAACATGGAATCCAAAAAAACAAGAAATTTAACGTAAGAGAGAGGCAAAAGGAATTCTCAGATTATGATGAAGGAAAGCTCACTATGACAATTGTGCAACAAGCTGAGAGACCTACCAGTTAGATGTGACAGAGAGACAAAGGGCACCAGGAAGGGAATTTTTGAGGGCGAGAAAATAAGAAACAGACTTCCTAATATGTTTGTACATATTAAGACAATTTTTATTGTTTTAGCAGGAATTTGAAATGAATTTGTGATAGATACATGCAACTAAGCAAGCAATGAGGCAACCGTTAACTCCAGGTAAAACATAAAATTGTCCAAAAGATAAAATTGTTTTATTATATCCCCTAGATCATAAGTGAATTGCAGGGTGCCTGGGTGGCTCTGTTGGTTAGGTGACTGCCTTCGGCTCAGGTCATGATCCTGGAGTCCCAGGACCGAGGCCTGCATCAGGCTCCCTGCTCAGCAGGGAGTCTGCTTCTCCCTCTGACCCTTCCCCATCTTGTGCTGTCTCTCTCTCTCTCTCTCACTCTCTCTCAAATAAATAAAATCTTAAAAAAAAAAGAAGTGAATTGCATTTCCATGACCATAACATAGTAAACACTGAACATTGGTTTCACCTACAAGGTGACAATACTATAATGGCAGGATGGAAAGAAAGGATTGAATAAATATATTGGGCGATAGGAGTGTGGGAAAGATTGGTGTAAGAGAACACCGTTCTCATCTTCCATATAGGAACCAAAATCTAAAACTGAAAAACCAAAATACAGCAGTATAATCCTGCTATTTAGAAATGGAGGGGTCGGGGGCAGAGAGACAGAAGAAACAGAGAAGAGAGTTGAAAGCAATTTGTTCTAGGAAGCAAGAAGTCAAAAAAGTAGGGCAAAAGACCACAATTTTTCAATGTAGACTTAGTGATACCATTTAACTGTATAAAACCTATACCCAGGCATTAGTTGATTTTTTAAAAAAAGATAGTTTTTAAAATAAGGTAGGTAGTGGTACTGTACCTTCCTCAAAGCAACAAGACTTTCCTAGAAGAGTTCCTGAGCTGCACTCCAACCTGCTCTTCCTTTACTTCAGCCCTCATCAGCTTCCCTCCTCAGTAATTGACCACCTGCTCCTGTTTGCTTCAGTATGATTTGCTTTGACTTTTCCACCTGGTCTCTTGCAGACATCCAGGTCCATTCCCTATCTCTGTTGACTCTCCCTTCTGCTTTAGAATCTTGGATATGAGTATGGGCCAGCTTGACTCTGTCAGCCTCAGCCAATTAGTCTGCTCCAGTCTGGTTCTTTTGGCCTTTCAGTACTTGGCATAGCTGTTGGTCCCTGTGCTCTCCCTGAACCTAGAGAAGGCAGCACTAAGCACAGTTGGGTAGGAGTGGTCTGGCAAGATGGGCAGGAGTGGTCTGGCACAGTGTGCTCTCCTGAAATCTGGATGCTGCATCTGCTAAGAAAGCCATAGACCACACAAGTTTATCAGCCACTAGATCATTCTTCTCCCTCATTCTGAGTCCTCTCTCTCAAGCTGTGATGCTCTCAAGGGTTCTCTCTCAAGCTGTGATGCTAAGTGCCCCCATTTGTGGACTTACATAATTCATTTTTTTTTTTAAGATTTTATTTATTTGACAGAGAGAGACACAGCGAGAGAGGGAACACAAGCAGGGGGAGTGGGAGAGGGAGAAGCAGGTTTCCTGCGGAGCAGGGAGCCCGATGTGGGGCTTGATCCCAGGACCCTGGGATCATGACCTGAGCTGAAGGCAGACGCTTAACGACTGAGCCACCCAGGTGCCCCCATAATTCATTTTTTAACCTGCATGCAGCCTTTTTGCTTGTATAACACTTTACCCTGTTCTGTTTCTTTAATCTTGTCGTTTTAACTCATCTATGGAGCCAGGGACAAAGATAAACACTACAGATGACAAACAATGCAGACTCAAAGCAGAGGTTCTCAGGCTCATGGCTGGAAAGACAGACACAGTCTTCCCAGACACTTGCCATCCTATGAAGAGACATGCTTGGGCCATATCGCCTTACATCTTAATAATAAAGATGGGAAAGTAAAATAAAAAATAAAAATGAAATCGTTTTATTGTATCCCCTAGATCAGCAGTGAATTACATTTCCATGACTATAATATCATGAACACTGAACACTAAAAGAGGAGATAGATCCTGAGCTTTGAAATTTGGGTTACAACCTTGTTGGCATGAGAAATATCCTGTTCCCCAATGCAAGTCATGTGAGGACTTCACATGCCTTCATCCGTTCCAACCTGAGTTCCTGGAGCCCTCCTCCAGAGCCTGCATTTTGCTGGGCTGCCCCAGGGAGAGCCTCCACTGTCATTCAGCAGACAATCTAGTTTGTCTCTCCTCATCTAGTCTTTCGATGTCTGAATTTGTCAATTTCTATATTATTTTTTTCCTTTAAGCTTTGTGTCCTTTAGTCTTTATCCATGCCACTGATTACAACATTGGAAAAGTCAAGGTCAATGAAAAAGCCTGTTGCATACCTCTGTGATAATAAGAATCAGCACTCCTTCTGACTGTTATGCCAACAAGGCCTCCTTCTAATATATTATCATCCAACTTATTCCTCTAGTTTGTTCACAGAGATAGTCACGGGAGCCTTTATCCAGTTCCTGCCAAAACCAAGAAACCTCACATTCATCCAGTCCTATCTGTGTCTAGGACATGGCAGGAAAGGGCTGGCCTCAGAGGCAGAGGTAAGCAAGGGGTTCAGGAAGCCACACCAGGCTATATGGAGATGGAACTTTCAATTTCCCCAAGAGATGCTCCGAAGAAGGGAAGAAAACAGAGCTGTGAGGACAGCCCAGATCATGAGCCTATTGGTATAGTGTGTTTGTTAATGTGCTTATCAAATCTTTCCCTCTAAGATTAGAGAGAACCCCGCAGACATCCAGAAAGCCTTGGCACCTGCAAATGGAGACAACTGAAAGTGGAGAGGGGGCAGAGAACTGGGAGGAGGTTTCCTCACACATTCTGTCAGCTCTCCTCATGTGGTACCTGGTCTCCTCCATGTAGGAAGGTCAGCTCATGAATTGTGTAATTTGTTAGTTACTCTTTCAGGAATACCAATTATGTTCAAGCCATAGGAAGAGGACAATGCTTAACCCATATGACTGAATTCCTTATTCCAGATATTGGGAGCACTTCAAACCAGACCACAAGGTGACACATCATTCAACTCCTAGTTCAACACAGGTACCACTCCTGTGTGAGTCCCCCACATACATTGCTGTTGTACTTATCACAATGTGTTTGCAGATATTTGTTTACATGTGTCTCACATCTACTAGATTGTCAGCAGCTATTCATCTTTGCATTCCCAGGGCCCAGCATGCACCTGGCATACTCTACCCATTTGCACAACGAAGGCTGGCCCTGGGGGTCCTGGATAGGGCTAGGTGGCATCATTCCAACCTCCCCTCCCTTCTTCTCCACTCAACCCAAGTCAGTAAGCTCGGTGATTGGCATATAGTAGGTGCCCAATAAATATTTGTTGAACAAATAAAGGTAAAATACCTGCCTGCCTCTGAGGAAGATCTTAGGACACCCTTTTAGAGGAACTTTGCACTGTTCATCCCTGCCCTCAACCAATCAAAGCCAGTGAAAGAGCCCTGTGGCATACCACTATTGACTTCCCCCAGGATGACAACAATCAACGTGGGTCAGAAAGATTCCCATCAATTTAGGGAATTCAGAGCTGCTTTGCAAAGCTCCTCAGGAGTCTCTTGTGTGGAAGGCAACATGTCCTTTTCACACTTGCTAACAGTTCTGACATTTGACACATACCGATGGGTCACCTACTAGGCACCAGGCCCTGGAGGTAGAGCAGTGAACACATAGTTAAATATCCTGCCTCATGAAGCTTATGTCCTTTCTTAGGGAGGCAGGCCATTCAAAGACATAATATGCTGGATGGCGGTGGGGGTGAGGGACAGAGTGTTGGGGCCAGAGCGCCATGTTGAGCACAGTGATCATTGAGAAAGGTCTCCATGGGAGGCACCATTTGACCTGAGGCTGACTCAGTCATTCACTCATGTGGAAGTCAAAAGGAGCTGCCCACGCCTCCTGCCCCCCTCTGCTGCATGCTGCTTCTCCCACAGGCCAGACCCTCCCACCTCAGGGCCTTTGCTCTAGTCGTTTCCATGGCCTGTGAATGCCCCTCCTTCACTTCTTCAAGTTTTTGCTTCAATGTTGCCTTCCCAGGGAGGCCTGCCCTGAGCTCCCTGTTGAAATTGCTGCACTCTCCGCTCCCCATCCTCTTTGCTCTGCTCTGTTTCTCCTTTGCTCTGCTCTGTTTTCCCTGCAGTGCTTAGCCCCCGCTTTGCTCTGCTCTGTTTTCCCTGCAGCGCTCAGCCCCTCTAGCAGACATAATTTACTTGTTTGTTATGTTGGTTGCTTATTGCCCTCCTACCCTCCCTGGAGTGGAAGCTGCTCTGATGCAGGAGCTCCTATGGCTTTGGTTCACTGATGTACCCCAAGCCCCTGGAACCCCGGCTGGTACCAGGCAAGGGTGCAGTAAGTCCTTCAAACATCCCCCCGTTCATTCAACGCTGGAATGCCCACCCTGTGCCGGGTGCTGCACGTTATGGGCAACAAGACCCTTCATAATGGGGTGCGGTACGGGAAACACACCCTACGTCCTGGGGGCTGTGTCTGTTTAAGCCTGCTGGGGGCAAAGTGCGTCCTGGGGGCTGTGTCTGTTCAAGCCTGCTGGGGGCAAAGTGCGTGCCTTCTCTCTAGGCTCCACTTCCCTGCCGCCCCCTCCGGCCCGCTTCTCCCCCAGGGCACATGGCGTGGGACCTTGCTCAGATCAGGAACCTGACTCGGGACCTGGAGAGGTGGGCCTGGCCGGAGACCTGGGGCAGAGTCAGAGGAGGGCTGGGAGCCCAGGGCCAGGGGCCGGCAGAGGGACTGGGCCTGCCAGGGTGGGCAGGAGTTGAGGCAGAAAGGCACAGAAGCCCCTGCAGAGGCCCAGGGAGGGGAAGTCCCGTCTCTATGGAGTCTCTCCAGATTCTGTAATGAGCCTTGCAACCTATCCCACTGTCAACTCTACAAGGCTCCTGGTGCTCTCAGCAGCGCGTCTCGGAGAATTAACTGCCTAAATGCTTAATGACAGACATGGGTTGCAGAGAGCCTGTGTGTGCGTGTGTGAGCATGTGTGTGTGTGATGGTGGGAAGCAGCAGTGCCTTCTCTCCCTAGCATCCCTACAGTATCGCACGTTTCCGCTTTCCAAGCCTCCACCTCCCAGCACCTCGCCACCCCTCTCTGCACCACCACCATTCCTGAGTCTCCGCCCAGGGGACTGGCCTCTCGGATCTCCCAAGTGGAGCTTTTCAGATGCCCTTTCCTCCAGCTTAGCACAGATGCCTGCCATGCCTGGTGGCTTGCTTGCTGGGGCCACTCCTGGCCAACACGGTCACTTTCTCCAAGGGTCCCAGTCACTCCACTGCCAGCAAGTGTTCCCTGGGGCTGGTGCGAGTTAAGTCCAGAGCAGTGCATTTCTTCCTTGCTTCCTCCACTTCTGAGCTATGATATTATCCGTTGAGCAAATCAATAATTCATTAGATTATCCACATTTAGTCTAAATTAGATCTCATTGCCTCAGGCTGGACTTTGAAGTCTTGCTTTACCTGACTCCACTACCCCACCCGCTGTCCGGTAGAGTCCAGCCAGCTCATCCCCGTGCTGGACGCCTTCTCCCCCCACCATGTATTCCCCACGCCACTGCCCCCTGCCCCCGAAGTCTTAGCCCAGTCTGATCCCCTGTCCAGAAGCCCACCCTTCTCTCTTCATTGCAATCCAGCCTGCTCTTCATGGTCCCGTCTTACACCTAGTCTTTGTCATGAGCTTCCCTGGGCTTCTGCAGTAGACAGAACTATTTTACAACTAGAAGCACACAACTTTGCATGTAATTGCACTCTGTTTGTTTCATGTTTGCAAACTGTCTTCCCCCATTGTTGTTAAGCAACACAAGGGCAGGACACCACAATAGACCTCTTTACACCCCCTGCGAATGCCAAGCAAGCACATCAATGAGTGCTTATTGAATTGTATAAACCTGTTTCCACCCTTCTTTCCAGCTTTTCCCTCCAGTCCTCAGGGATTAGACAACCTAGGGTATAGGATCAGACTTTGGATTTTGGAAGATCGTGCTGGTAGCAAGCCCACTGAGGAGATGAGAAATGGGGCCAGAGCAGAGGCAGTCCAGGGGCTATTGCAGCAGCCAGGAGGAGGGGTGGGCAGCTGACAGAGATGGACAAAAGAGGGTGAATATAAGAGACAGTCAGCAGGTCATAGGATGACCCGCGTGTCTAGCACCACACTGTCTCCAAAGCAATTTGCATCTACTACGTCCTTTGAGATTTGTCTCCCTCAACAGCCATGACAGATACTGAGTAGATAAAATGGCAGTGTAGGGGATGGCACGGAGGTTGGGAAGGGCGGTGTCCATCACCCAAGTGTGCACAGCCGGCTAGGACAGGCTTGGGACTCACGTCCGGTCCTCAGCCCTCACAACCAGCCCCCGGGGCCGGGACTCACCCGGGAGCTGCCACGGGAGGGCAGGTGTTAAGCTAAGGAACCCTGACTCGGCTACCTGCCTGAGGCTATTTACACAGCTCCAATTGATTCGTTGTAACCTGTAATTATTTTTGCGGAATTTTTTTCACGCTCCATTTGTTTTTTTTACTCTTCAGCAGACACACTACAGGAAAAGGCAGGCTGGGAGGTAAGTGGGAGCAGGGGAACCTGCTTGTGATTCTGGGATGGAAGGGTTTTCAGGCTTGCTCCGCTTCCCCTCCTCTTGGCTCTTTCCCCAGGCTCTCTCCCTCCCCACAAGTGGGAGGTGGAAACCCTTGAGCCACGTCTCCCTCCTCAATGGCTCTCAGGTCTGTCTCTGATGAGAAACCTGCCAGAAGAGAAAGAACCAGTCCAGAGCCCCTGACCCGCTCTCTGCCGTGTAGCCAGCTCCCATTGGCACATCTCGCAAGACACTGACTTCTGGGGTGGGGGTGGGGGAAAGGAGGGAACACTGCAAGGATGGATTGTTAATTTTTTTAATTAAATGTGACTGAGGTGCCACCTACCTAGCTGGCAGGATGCCACTCTATGCTGGGAGTAACCCCTTCTCCTCTCTGAGGCTCTCTGAGTGTTTGGGATAGTTAGTCAATTCAGAAAGCTTGGAGAAAGGCTTCTGCCCTTTGTGAGAACCTGTAGGGTCCCTTCAGGGAGCTGGAGGCTGCTCATAGAGTCCAGTCCTTCCATACCGACTTGGCCATAGGCCCTGAGACCCCGTAAGACACCCACTCTTGTCCTGGGTAGCTGTGTGGGTGTGGAGGGCTAGTCCCCACCACAAGGAAAACCTGCCCCTTCCCTCAATCCTCATTCTCTCCAGGGCTCAAACCACCCCCAGTTCCCGCCAAAGCAGCAGCCTCCCCATGGACCCAACTCTTCCTCAGCAAAGGCTTTGGAAAGGTTGGTTTTTTTTTTCTTTCTTTCTTTCTTTCTTTCTTTCTTTCTTTCTTTCTTTCTTTCTTTCTTTCTTTCTTTCTTTCTTTCTTTCTTTCTTTCTTTCTTTCTTTCTTTCTTTCTTTCTTTCTTTCTTTCTTTCTTTCTTTTCTTTCTTTCAAGATTTTATTTATTTATTTGACAGAGAGAGATACAGCGAGAGAGGGAATACAAGCAGGGGGAGTGGGAGAGGGAGAAACAAGCTTCCTGCCGAGCAGGGAGCCCGATGCGGGGCTTGATCCCAAGACCCGGGGATCGTGATGAAGACAGACTCAACGACTGAGCCACCCAGGCGCCCCCTTTCATTTATTTATTTATTTATTTATTTATTTATTTATTTATTTATTTATTTATTTATTTATTTAATTAGAGTGGAAACACAAAGAAGCTGTGTTAACGCCTCCCAGGAGTGAGAAGAGCCTAAACCTCGGTGCTCAGTGCTTGGATGGCCTTCCCAGAGTGGGCTGGGGTGAAGTTGGAAATAGCTCTAGGCTTCTGTGACATTGTTATAGTCAGGACAACAGACAATTAATTTCTCAGTTTGGTTATCCTACCACACTGTCATCATGAGGTAATTCACCCGCACAATTTGAGATCCTCACTACAAGTATCAAGACAGTAATTATTAACCACATTTGATATGTGAGGAGGCTCAAAGAAATTAAAAACAAAAATTTGTCGGGGCGCCTGGGTGACTCATCCAGTTAACACCCAACTCTTGATTTCGGCTCAGGTCATGATCTCAGGGTTGTGAGATCAAGCCCCACGTAGGGCTGCTTGAGATTCTCTCTCCCTCTGCCCCTCTGCTCATGCATGCTCTCTGTCTTTCTCTCTCTCTCTGCAACAAAATGAATAAAAATAAAAATCTTTAAAAAAAAATTGTCTAGGGGCGCCTGGGTGGCTCAGTTGGTTAAGCGACTGCCTTCGGCTCAGGTCATGATCCTGGAGTCCCGGGATCGAGTCCCGCATCGGGCTCCCTGCTCGGCGAGGAGCCTGCTTCTCCCTCTAACCCTCCCCCCTCTCATGTACTCTCTCTCTCTCTCATTCTCGCTCTCTCAAATAAATAAATAAATCTTTAAAAAAAAATTGTCTAAAGACACACAGCTATGAATGATGGAGCAGGGACTTAAACCCAGGCCTGACCAGAAGCTGCGTCCACTGTGTCAGCCACCACCCGGTGGAGCTGAGTTCTCTCCACCAAAGGAATTTGCATTATCAAAGCTGAGGAAAGACCAAAGGAAGAAGGCCCACGTGAAGTCTTTAGGGGTCAGGATCATGGGGAGCTATTTTCTGGAGGCAGCTTCCATTCTCAATGTATTCCATTCTCAAATGCATTCCAGGTCAAAAAATAAATAAATAAGAGGCATGAACAAATACTGGGCTCTAGTGAATGACAAGGGTTTAGAGGTTAATCATACTGCTGTCCACAACTTATGCTGAAATGTGTGGAAAACTGGAGAATGGACTGATGGATGGATAGATGGACAGATATGTGATAAAAAATATAGCAAAATGTTAGTGATGGAAATCCAGCTGGTGAACATAGGGTGTTCGCCATGCAATTCTTTAAACTCTTCTGGATGTTTCAATTTTTCATAATAATGGAGGGAAAATAAACCACACAGGTGAGTCACACCCACTTCCCATTGCACACCACAATGGTTCAAGGGAGCTCAGACATTAGTCACTGCATTCTTCCTAGGGAAGAGTCCTGGACTAGCACTTGGGAATACAGGATAATAAACAGAGAGGCAGTCCCCGCTATGTGAAAATTTAGGATACCTGGGAAAAAATAGGACAGAGTCATAAAATCAAGTCGTAAAGACAGGGGGCTCTTTATTTTCTGCCCTAACAGAAGGGGAGCAGGGTTACAAATTGCTTGTAACTACACATTGTCAAAACACCCCTCCTGTTTGACTTGGCCACACAGGAAGGCCCTCTATAGTTAAAGAGCAAAAAATGGCAGGAGGGGAAGGGGGACCCACCAGCCCCCGGGGAATACAGAGGATCCCACAGTGGAGAATTTACCTTTGAGCCCCTTGAGGTGTATTCAGGAGCAAGAGGGCCTCCTTTCAGTGACAGATTGATTTAGTGGAAGGTTCAGTGGACTAGGAACCAAGCCAGTCCTAATTCCACCCACTTATATCAGCCTGAACAAGTCATTGTTCTTGTCTTCTGTTAAGATCGCTAAACTATTGAGGTACCTGGGTGGCTCATTTGGTTAAGTGTTGGACTCTTGATTTTGGCTCAGGTCATGATCTCAGGGTTGTGGATCAAGCCCCACATTGGGCTCCACTCTGGGCATGGAGCCTGCTTAAGATTCTCTCTCTCTCCCTCTGCCCCTCCCCCCCAATCACATGCACAGGCACATATGCTCTCTTTCTCTCTAGAAAAAAAAGTCCCGGGGCGCCTGGGTGGCTCAGTCGTTAAGCGTCTGCCTTCGGCTCAGGTCATGAATCCCAGGGTCCTGGGATAGAGCCCCGCATCAGGCTCCTCGCTCCGCAGGAAGCCTGCTTCTCCCTCTCACACTCTCCTTGCTTGTGTTCCCTCTCTCGCTGTCTCTCTCTCTGTCAAATAAATAAATAAAAATCTTTAAAAAAAAAAAAAGGTCCCTAAACTATTGCCTACAGTCAAATTCTGTCTGTGGCTTGTTTTTACGTTGTGCAAGTTGAGAATGATTTTTACATTTGGAAACAGTTTTAAAAAATCACAAGAAGAATAATATTTTGTGACACATGAAAATTATATGAAATTCAAATTTCATTGTCCCTGAGTCAAGTTTATTGGAGCATAGCTGCTTTTGGTTTCTTACGCATTGTCTACAACTGCTTTCAACCTGCAACCACAGAGTTGGGTAGTTGCCATAGAGACCACATGGCCTACAAAGCCCTAGCTCTTTCCTCTCTAGCTCTTTACAAAAAAAGTGTGCTGACCAGGTGTGAAATGGCCCATCCACTAACTTTACTGCTCCATCGACCTCACTTCACAGAGCTGCTATGAGCATTTAGGCTTAGTAAACTGTAAGGTTCCATAAGATGGAAGGTGTTACTACTGCCTGATCTTATTTCTCTCAATACCATCTCTGCAATGGAGGGAGACTCTGGGTGGAATGTCTTCTATGATAGAGGGCAAAACTGAGGTTTAAAAAGGGACACAAGGGGTGCCTGGGTGGCTCAGTCAGTTAAGCGTCTGACTCTTGACCTTGGTTCAGGTCTTGATCTCAGGGTTGTGAGTTCAAGCCCTGCATTGGGCGCCACACCCAGCATGGAGCCTACTTTAAAAAATTAAAATAAAAAAAATAATAAATAAACAAAAAGGGAGACAAAACAGGCATGCAGAAATCAGTGCCCCTACTTTATCCACAAGGCTCCCACAGCAGGGGCCTCAACTATGTACTTCGGCAAATTCCAGCATGTACAGTCCTGTCTGAGAAGGACTGAATGGGGAGGACCATGCATTTTTCAGGAATTCTGTGAGACAGTTGTTAAAACACAGCCATTATTTTTTTTTCAATTTTGTATTTAAATTCAATTTAGTTAACATACAGTGTATTATTAGTTCCAGGGGTAGAATTTAGTGATTCATCAGTTGCGTATAACACCCAGTACTCATTACATCAAGTGCCCTTAATGCCCATCACTCAGTTACCCCATCCTCCCATCCACCTCCCCTCTAGCAACCCTTAGTTTGTTCCCTAGAGTTAAGAGTTTCTTACGGTTTGCTTCCCTCTCTGTTCTTATCTAAACACAGTTATCATTAAAAAGGAAATTACAAAGGGGTGCCTGGGTGGCTCAGTCGTCTGCCTTAGGCTCAGGTCATGATCCCAGGGTCCTGGGATCAAGTGCTGAGTTGGGCTCCCTGCTCAGCAGGGAGCCTGCTTCTCCCTCTCCCTCTACCTGCCGCTCTGCCTACTTGTGCTCTCTCTCTCTCTGTCAAACAAATAAATTTAAAAAAATTTTTTTAAGGTAATCTTTACTATATTTTCCTGGAAGTATGTTGGGTACTATGAAATGAATTCAATAAACGCAGTTCCTGCAGTGTGTAGTCTGGCTTACACTTCAAGACTGAAAGATGGGGCTGGTGCCTGGGTGGCTCAGTTGGTTAAGCGTCTGCCTCTTGGTTTCGGCTCAGGTCATGATCTCAGGGTCATGAGATCAAGCCCTGCATCAGGCTCCACTCTCAGAGGGGAGTCTGCTTGGGATTCTCTCTCTCCCTCTGGCCTTCACTCTGCTCATACATACACTCTCTCTCTCAAATAAATAAATAAATCTTTAAAAAAAAAAAAAAGACTGGGATATGGACACAGAAAGGGGATATGGGCTTAGGCAATGGTATATGAAGAGAATTTGCCTTCTCTGACTGGTGACCGTAAGTGTAAGCTTGCTGTAGGGAAGGCATGGGCTTGAGAAACAGACCTACCTGAGTTGAAATCCTATCTTGGCTGTTCATTAGCTCTGTGATCTTGGGCGAGCTACTCAGCCTCTCAAAACCTCAGATTCCCTGACTGTAATAACATTTAACAAGGATGTTATGAGGATCAAATGAGACGTTTATAAAGGACTTAGTGTAGTACCTGGAGCATATCAGATGTTCAAATAGTGGCGACTAGTATTATTACTTAGTGCGTTACAGAGAGCACAAGATGCCCCCAGTGGGTAAAGCCAGGAACACGTGAGCTGGGGAAGAAATGATTTGCTCTCTGCTGTCGGTCGCAGTAACTGCAAAAATGCCTCATCTTTGCCTTTCTCCTCGTAATACACAGAGAGCCTGAGAGACAAAGCGCTGTGGGTCCTATTTCACAGGCTAACAGTCGTAGTTTTTCAGTTAAGATTTGTAGTTCCAGGCACGTTCTAGATTAGGGGGCTATTGGGTTGCACAAGCAAAGATTCGTGGAAAATGCAATCACCCCAGACTCTGACTCTGATTTCTCTAGGCTGGCATCTCTTCCAGGTCTCACTCCTGCTTCTAGGAAAGTCCCGGAATACCTGAAATGTCCCCGATTCTGAGGAGGAAAAAGGAGGGATGAAGAGGCTGCCAATGTGCTGACTCACCACGTGGCTCGCCGCAGCACCGGGGAGGAGTGGGGGTCCCCTACGGGGGCCTCTTCCCTTGATGGCCCTTCCAGAGTTGGCCTGCACCCATCCCGGGCTCAGGGAGGCTCATTCCCTCAGGACAATTGCTGCCAGGTTGCTGCTCTGGGCTCTGTGCCAACAGACTCTGGCATTCAACCCAGTCGAAGCCGAGAGCCGAGAACTACAGACAGGACAGGTGGTGCATGTCAATGGCAGCAGGGAGGTGGAGAATGTTCCCTGCTCTGCCGGTCCGCGTGTGCACTGGCCCGGCGTAGCGAGAGCCTGCGGGAGAGAGAGGGAGAGTACCTAGGTGTACCCACGTGGGGCGTGAGCAGGCATCGGAGTGCCCGGGTCTGGGCAGGAGCTCTCCTGCACGGGGGAAATGGAAGAGGCACGTATGTTTGTGTGCATGCGAATGTGTTTGTGGCATTGGCTGGGAGTGCGTGCTGTGTGTTGTGAGAAGGGTGGGTGGGTGTGAATGTGTGTGTGAGCTGTACAATCCAAGCCGTAAATAGATGGCAGAGAGGCTGATGCCATAAGCCACAGACAACAACTTCGCAGATGAGCGCTTTCAGCAGGAACCTGTGGGTGTGGTCTGCACTTGCCATTGGCATTTGGTCCGGTCTAATGGTCTGTGTGCCTCCAAGTGTGTCCGAGTACCCGGGGGAGTGTCGTACACGTTGTACACGAGGTGCTATGTGTGAGTGCTGGCCTGGTATGTGTGCATCTGTGCAAGTCTGGCTGTGCCTCTGGCCAGGGCTGGGGACAGTCATGGGATTCCTATTTTCCTATAGGCCTAGGATTCTCTCTCTCCTGGCCTGTTACCATTTATCCAGCTTGAGTGAAACCCTAAAGGTCTAAATATATCAAACAAGGCTTTGACCCCCAACTGCATCCACTCGCTGCTCACACCCAAGCCACCCAGGGACACCTCCCTGATGGGTCCCACTGCCCAGAGGAGCCACTGACCCAAGGGCTGGGCAATCCAGAAGGCAGTCTTTCTTAGCCTCCTCTCAACTGTCGCTCAATGAGCAGGCCTGTGGCTGCAACCGAACAGCTTTGCAGATCGTTGTCGCAAATGTCCCAGTCTCCCACCCAGAGCCTAGAGGGGCTGGTTGGAAGGCCCAGGTAATTTCCTCACTACCTTGTCATCTCTTGAAAGCTGCTGGCTCTAACAGGCCCCCTCTGCTCTGGGGCTGACGTTCCTTCTTTGCTCATTTCTCTCCGCTTTTGTCTAATGAGGTACAGGAGGCTGCTGAAACTGACAATAGAACTACCTGGGATGCTAGATTCTGTCAATCTCCATTAGGAGTCCAGGGAGGGAGCAGTCAAAACACAGGGACACCTTGGTGCTGTTATTGCAACGGGACTCACTGCGAGGGCAGACAAAACAAGCTTTCCCCATAGACGCTCAGCCTGGGCCAGTGAGTCAACCTGGCTTCCAGCCCAGGCTGCAGCGTCTACCTCACCCGTCCATGCCGGGCTGGGGAGCCAGAATGTGGGAGAGAAATACATGTCCCTGCTGGGGGCGCTTGGACGTCAACAAGGTTCTCACCCTTCCCCAAAAGGGCTGCCTGAGGTTGGCTCAACAACCCTCCCCACAGTGATGACTTGTGCAAAGTCCAAAGCCTTTCCGTAATTTCCTGGGTGACGTTCTATAACTTCCAGTTGTATGAACTGCCCTAACAAATGAATGGAACCTCTGATTCATAGCCAGTCAGTCAGAGGCACAGGTAACAATCTGTACGTGTGATTGGCACCTGCAGGGAGAGAGGGTAGGGCTGTCTTGTCAGACTTAGCCCTTAATCTGTGGGATCTGATGCTATCTCCAGGTGGACAGTGTCATTATTGAGTTAATTACTTGGTGGTGTTGGAAAAAAAAAACAAACAAACATTGGAACTGGTGTCGGAATTGGACAGTTTCAACCCATCGGGAAAGTCAGTTTTTTCCTCAACGGACTAAAAAAGACTACTCAAAGGTTAGTCTTTTCAACAATGGAGCTAGAACAATGGGACAAACATATCCAAAAAAAATGAATTGCAACCTATACTTCATGCCTCATAAAAAATTTAACTCAAAATTAGTTAAAATGGATCATATGGGTCATTTTACATATGGGTGGTGCATAAAACATAAAACTGTAAAACTTCTAGAAGAAAGCGTAGGAGAAAATCTTTGTGACCTTGACTAAGTAAGGAGTTTTTCAATATAACGCCAAAAGCATGATTCCTTAAAGAAAAAATGAAAAATTAGATACTCTCAAAATTCAAAACTTTTGTTCTGCAAATGACACCATTAAGAGAATAGAAATACAAGCCACAGATGGGGAGAAAATATTTGCGCATCACATTTTTGAAGAAGGACTTGTATCCACACTATATAAAAAACCCTCAAAACTCAATAATAAGGAAGCAAACCTCCACTAAGAAAAGGGACAAAAAATTAGAACAGGCAGTTCTCGAGAGAAGATACAGAGGTGGCAAAGAGCATGTGGGAAAAGGTTCAAAACCACTAGTCATTAGGGACTGTTACCTTAAAACCACAATGAGATACCACTACGAACCTCTTAGAATGGCTAAAAATTTTTAAAAACTCTGACAAAACCCAGTGCAGGGAAGCTTGTAGAACAACAGAAGCTCTCCCACCCTGCCAGAGAGACTACTGATGGAACGGCCACTTTGGGAAACAGTGTGGCAGCTCCATAAAGTTAAACGTGCATCTACTATATGGCCCTATAGTCCCACTTTTCTTTGCTTAAGAGAAACAACTCATGCTCACACAAAAACCTGTTCATGAGTGTTTACAGAAGCTTTATTCAAAACCTTCAAGAGCTGGAGCAACCCACATGTTCTTTAACCAGCAAATGGATAAACCCAGTGTGGTACCTCCACAGAGCAGAATACTCCTCAACAGTAGACAGGAACAAACTATGGATTGACACACAATGTGGATGAGTCTTAAATGCATCTTACAAAGTGAAGGAAGTCAGATCTAGATGGCTATCATTGCACGATTCCACTTGCAAGATCTTCTGGAAGAGGCACAACTGTAAGGACAACACGACTCATAGTTGCCAGGGTTAGAGATGGGGAGAGAGGCCAACTGCAAAGGAGCAGGACAAGGGAATTTGGGGAGTAATGGAATTGTTCTGTATCATGTCTGTGGTGATGGATACATGACTTTGCATTTGTCAAGACCTGTTACCTTGTATACACCAAGAGTGAATTTCACCATATGCAAATTTTAAAAAATAACCAGAATGTCAGGGGAACCCACCATGGAATAGAAACTAAGAGGTAAACCAAACTACATTATACAGGAATCATATTACCCACACTGAAGAGGATGGGAAAGAAAAGAACGAAGAAACTTTGGAGAACAGTTTTGACTGGACACTCTAAAGACAAAAAGAACTGTCCTCAGGTTCTGTACTTTAGCTAATAAATTCACTTCTCACAGGGGTATGGTTAGCAGTCCTGAAACAATGTTGTGTGTGTGCATACTAGGGTTTAACAAACAACTAAATACAGTCGATTCTCCTTATTCACAGTAGTTATGGTCTATAAATCTCTGCAAACACTGAATTAGCAAATACTGAACCATCGCTCCTAAGGGAAATACAGGGTGAGGTTCCTGTGAGCTCCTGTCACAACGTTTTCATCGATCAATCCAGAACCTTGTTTTATGTGTTTCTGCGTAAAGACACCTAATTTAATACATATTGTTGATTCATTAACACTGAACTCACAGCCAATAGCCCTATAACTCATGCCTGAATGAGGCTTATCTAAACACATATTTTCTCCATAAGACACATCACAGCCTTCTTGAGGTTAGAAACACCAGACAGTACTTTAGCACTATGCTTGGGGGCCATTTTAAACAGTGAAATCACCACCAAAAAGCACAAAGGTGTAGAAAATGTGGCACTAAATAGACCATGAAACGAGCACTTATTTACAGTCTGAGAGCTGAGACAAGAACGCAGAGGGCTCCTCCTTTGACCTCATTCGGGAACATGGGTCTTGGGCAATTCAAACTTTTCACCGTTCTTCACATTTCTGTGAATGACCACCCAAGCGCCCCGAGTGTTGATTTTAGTATTATAAGCAAATTTTAATGAATACATGAATTTGCAAATACAGAATCCACAGGTAACAAGGATCAACTCTATTGTAGATAACAAGAGTCAGATGAGGGGAAGGAGGTATCTATTAGCCCAACTGTTCCCTGAGGTCAGTTCTATTCCCTGAGTGCCCTAGACTCTCTGGAGGTGGCTGGAAGGGCCCTTAGAGCCCAAGCATTGACCCCTCCTTTTACAGGGGAGCAAACTGAGGCCTGGGGAGGGGAAGGGACTCGTCCAGGTCACAATTAGCTCTTTCCTGTCTCTCTTTCCCGCAGTGACAACTGGGCTGCGTCCGCTCACATCTCCCGGACCAGAAGCCTTGAGAGTTTTTCAGGAGTGGGGGTGGAGGGGATAGGATGCTTGAAACCTAGGCCTCAGTTTACCCAGTTTACCTCTCCTATTCCACCAATCTGCCAGAAAGACCCTCTACACCGCTCTGCCTCGGGGCTCATTCTCAGACCTTTCCTCACCATGGACAAGCACTGCCGTAGCATCTCCTACATGGTTCTCATGACTCTTAAGGGCGGTCTATCTGCAGATTTGTAGCTCCAGGCCAGACCTCTTCTGAACTCCAGCCTCCAATTTCCAGCTTTCTCATCGACTTCTCCACCTAGAGACGTAATAGACATCTCAAACCTAACATCTCCAAACAGAACTTTTATCTTTATATTGATTTTTATCTGCATTCTTTCCCATCTGAGTTAAGAGTAGCTCCAATTGCTCAGGCTCAAACCTTGGCCACAGTCCCTGAATCCTTCGTCTTATATTCCACATCCAATCCAGCAACCAATTCTGTTGGCTCCAAGACATGTCCTACCATGTCCGTTGCTACCACCTAGACCCTCTGACAACCGCGTCTGCCTGTCTGCCCCCGAGCTGGGTTTCCTGCTTCTAACCTTGCGCCGGCCAGTCTGCCAAACAGCAGGGGAATTGTCTTTATGAAAAATCGTACCATGTCACTGCTCTTCTCCAGCCCTCCAGTGGCCTCTCTCTCACTTGGAGTAAAATCCAACACCCACAGATGATGCTCAAGGCCTCCGCGAGCTCTGATCTCTCCTCCCACCCTCCCCTTGCTCCCCCCAGCTCCTGCCACAGGACTCCTCGCCATTCCTGACCACACAGAAATGTTCCCCCAGACCCTGTGCTTCGATCCTTCCGTTTGGGAAATTTTCCCAGATTACAGGTTTTTGAGTCTTGAACACCTCCCCCACCCTGGATCTGGGCAGACAGAAGATCTGGGTGGGAAATCTTTACCTGCGGGCAGGGGGAGGCCTGGAGCCCGTTAGTCCCTGGTCTGGAGTCCCTCCTGTGCCGCCACCTGCTTGCTAGCCATCCTCCTCTGTTCATTCTTTTTCCACTTTCAAGGTTGCATTTCCATCTCCTCTCCCCACTTCTGGAAAGTGTCCCTAAACACCGGAGAATCTAATTACCACTCCTTCTAAGAGAGCTCTCGGTCTCTGTTATGCAAATGTGGCTGTAATTGTGTCAGGCAGGTTTTGTTGCCGTTTTATCTTTCCTCCGCCCGAGACCCCACCCCCACCCCCCCACCCCCGCCCCGCCACTTCAAACTGAAGTTTGCAGTTCCCATTTTTTCTTTTTTTCTGTGAAGGCCCCTGAGCTCCCTGGCTCCCCAAACCATGGAAATCACCTTGATTACCCACTCCAAATCCCACGAGCCATAAGAGGCCCGCCTCGGGGCAAACAGAAGGAAAAATAAACAGCATTTAGTGGAATTTATTTTATTTCTTTGGAGATGCAAATCAGAAGGTTCCAGATGAGCTCTGGGAGTGTCAGTGTGGAGCGGGAGGGAGTTGGCTCTGGGAATGGGAGCAGAGACTGCAGGAGAACAGGGCCCTATGCAGCCGGAGGGCCTGCGCCCGATGTGATGCAGGGTACGGGTAGAGGGGGGGAAGTGGGAAGCAGTGACAAATCCCAAACCCCAAACCGTTGCATTTGTTATCTTGTCTCTGAGCAGGGGCTGTTGGGAAACCCCTGTCCCTGTTGCGCAGCCTTAGCCATGTATGCTTCCCGGGTCCCCGGGAGGGGGCAAGCGCACTGCCCCGGGGATGGTCCCAGCCTGCTTCCTCAGACGCCATCTCCTGTGGCATCTTCCCCCAAGTGGGCAGAGCAGGGGGCAGGGAGATCTGTTTTGAGCTTCCATTTTTTTCATTCATTCACTCATTCAACAAACAGATTGAATGCCTGCTGTGTGCCAGGCAGTATTCTAGGTACAGCGAGTACAGCAGTGAGCAAATTAGCCACGAGCTTCTGATCTAATGAGGACATGACAGCACACAGACGGATCAGATACAGGTGGCGAGGAGTATCGAGAAGAAAACCCAGGATGAAGGGGATAGAGAGTGGTGCGGACGAAGCAGTTTGGAGAAGGTAGGAGGGAAGAAGGGACATTTGAGCAGAGGTCTGCAAAAAGGGACCTGGCCGCCCAGGCCTGGCTCCACCAGCCACCCAGCCCTTCTGCTTGTCCGGACCCAGGGCTGAAAGTGTTTATACTGCAGTCTCAGGATCTACCCTAAACCTTGTGCACAACAGACCTCTCCGAGGTCCCGCAACGCACCCGTGAAGTGGGATCTGGAGGGCTAGCTGGTGATCACATGAGACGCCATGCATGAGCGCATGCAAGTTAAATGTGTGGGCAGTATGCTCATTTGAAAGACGTCTTCCCAGTGTGGCCCTTCCAGCCACTAGGTTGCTACCAGTAGGACACAGGCTTGACCCCCTGCACGAAGAGGTAGCCTTGATGTAGTTGAGAAGGAGGCTTGCCCCCGAGAGGGAAGGAGCTTGGCAGCCGCAGCTGACCCGAATAGCTGAGAGGCAGTGCGAGCAAAGATGGAGGAGGTAGAAGGCCTAGGGGTGTTAGGGACCATGGTCTTAGATCCAGCTCTCACCCTTTCCCTCCCAGTTCCCACTTTCTCCCTTAAAGAAAGCGTGCATCATGGGGGTCACCTTGAAAGCACATTTGTGTATATATAAAACTCATTTGCAAATGTGGATCCCTTATCGGTAGTAACAGGTAATTTGTGTTATATACCTCTGACTGCCTGGGTTCTGAGCTCCTTGGTGACAGGGGCCAGATTTTTATTATGTTTATTATCACTTCTAATTCCTGGCATTTGGCACACAGTGGGCGATCAGGAACTGCTTAATGAATGACTAGCCATTTTTGACTGTCCCTTCTTCCCCTCTGCTGTGGCATTGGGCCAAAGGCAGGAGACTCTCTGAAACCAGAAATCTTAACTTAGGTCTACAACCAGCATGACTCAGCAAAGGATTAAGGGATTTGGGCGACGTAATCCTCCATACGTGACTCCTGGGCAATGTTAGGATGTTGGAACCAATGCCTCGGGTTTCCAAGAAGAGAGCGCATGGCACAGGGCTTCTCTAAAAGGGAACAAATTCAGTTCGTCCTCACAATGCATCTGGACCTCAACATTAGAAACTAATTGCTATGATTACAGAAGAATGCGTCAACAATTGCTCTCCTTTCAAAGGGTTATATGTGTGTGTGTTCTCTTTTAAGTTGTGGTCATGGAAGTAGTTCTGCAAGTCAAGTATTAGCTGAGGCTAAGAGTTTGTGTTCAGCTGGTTGCCGTGGTAACCCATCAGCTTCCTTTGCTTCGCTCTGTCCCCCTCCTCAGTTACAGAGAAGCTTCCTTTCTAACCGGGAGGGCCAAGATGAGTGAGAGAGAAGGGGCCATTGTCCACGCCAGCCTGACCTGCTCCCAGACACCCCAGCTGAAGAGGTGTTGCTGTAAACCCCGAGTGCCTGTCTGCCTGCCCGCCGGGCTCAGGCTGGTACATGGACTGCCGGGCTCCCTGCTCCAAGGTCACCCGCCCCCTTTCCTGTTCAGCCCCCCGCGCCACCCTGACAGCCAGGCTGGTGCTGTAGGCACAGCTGTGCCCAGGGACTTAATTACATACTTGGGATTCTGTTCTCTCCAAGACCAGGTATTAGTTTTTAAAACAGGGGTGGCAAGGGATTGGAAGGAAGACAGGAGCTCCGGAGAGGCAAAGACATCTAGGAAGAATGACAGACAGACAGAGCTGGAAAAAGAGCACAATAACCTTTTGACCTTTCGCTATTTTGAGCAAACAACCGTCCCCAGAGGTCACAGGTGGAGTAACAGAAGACGAGGTCAGGCTCAGAGCCAATGTAGCCTTAGCCCAAACATTTGCCGGTGTGCAGGTTACCACTTAACGGCACCACTTGAGTTTTATATATACACAAATGTTCTTTCAAGGTGACCCCCACCGCCCCTCCCCCCTGCCCTAGATATACAAAGGGCCTCACCCTTTTCTCTTATTATTTTCCAATATAGTTACCTTAGAGCAAGGGGACAGATCCAAAGAATCAGACTTGAGGTTCTGTTTAGACTAGATGACTGTGTTCCAGACACCGCTCTCATGCTAGCACAGGTATTAATTAACTCATTTCATCCCTACAGAAAGCCTTTGATGTAGATGCGATTAAAAGCCCCCATTTCACAGAAAGGGAAATAGAGGCACAAAGTGGGTAAGGAAATTGTCCAAGGTCACACGGCAAGCAAGTAGCAGAGCCAAGATTCAGGCTCCAGGGTCTATGTCCGCAACCCCTACGCTAACATGGCTCAAGAGAACTGAGAGAACATCTTCTCCAACCATCTCACTTTACCCGGCGTAAGGAAGTGACTCGCCCAAGGTCATCCAGCTTGTGAGCAGCAGGTGCCGGGGCACGTGCCCAGATAACGAAGCCCGAGCTGATCCCTCCTCTCTGAAAAAGGTCAACAGGGACAAAGATCTTCACTCCTCCAAGCCCAGTTGCCCCGCCGCCAAGGTTCGTAGTCCTTGCTGCCTTTGAGGTGCCCCTCCCCAGATGCCCCCGCCAGGCCTGCCTAAGGCTCACCTCCTGGGTGCAGGGGAGGCTCTGCCCAGCCGTCCTGCAAAGAGTGACAGCTCCGCCTACCACCCTGTCATCTCTGCCTAGCTCATCCCTGTCAGCCGCCTCCCAGCTCCCAGTTGTCTGTCAGCAGCTGCTCAGGGATATAAATAACCAGCCGTTGGCAGAGGCACCCTGGCAAAGAAGGGCGGGGGCGGGGGGAGGGGGAGGAGACAGAGTGGAGTGGTGACGGGCAGGGAAGAAACTCAGGGGTATCCTTCAGGCTCGGGGCTCGGGGCTCGGGGCTCAGATACTCTGAGCTGCTGCTCAGGGGTGTTAGTTGAGGCCCAAAAGAGGAAGGGGAATTTGGGTTTAGCAGGAAGCCACAGAGCAGAGGACTGGGGCAGGCCGGCTCCGTCGTGCGCCCAAGGCTGTTGGGTGCCTGGTGATACTGAGTGACCCCATTCTTCTCTCCATCACCCGATTCTTGAGGCCGTACACAGGGGGCTCCTCTCCCCGCCCACTACTGATGGGGTATAAAGAGGCTAATACTATAAAGAGAAGGGAGGTCCCCCGAGGCCTGACCAAAACACAGACTATGGCAGAAATAAGGAGTAAGAAGAGGTTTTGGCAAAACTGGGAGGACAAGAGAGTGATTTAAGACTCAGCAAACATTTATCAGGCCCCGACCACCTGTTGGGCACTTTCCCCCCATATCACCCCGTCTCTCTGATCCCAGGGGTGGGCGTTATCTCAAGGTTGAGATGAGGACTCAGAGGAGAGATAAAGAGAAGCAAGCATAGGCAGGCCTGGAAGCAGCTTTCCAGAGCATCAGGTTCAGTCTCCACATTCTGCTGAGGAGACTCAAAGAAGGGGGTGACAAGCCCAGAGACACACAGCGGGGAGTGACAGGGCAGGCTGGAAGCGGCTGACAGCTCCCAGCGGCCAGGCAGCCCCTGCCCCCACGCCCCAGCTGCCTGGCGGACTGCGGAGCAGAGTCAGGGGAGCGGCCCTGCTTAGCTGACGCTGGGGGAAGGGGCTCCCTCGTGGAAACACCTCTGGGAGCTATTCTATGGCTGCCTTTCTAATACCTCTTGGTCTCTATAGAGCAATGGTTCTCGCACTTCCCCAGACGCCAGAACCACCTGGAGAGGTGTTAAAATAGAGTGCTGAGCCCCTCCCTGGCCTTTCTGAATCAGTGGGTGTTTTGTTTATATTTTTTATTTTCTGTATATAATGCTTTGACATCTTTAAAACCTTTCTGGAGGCCCCCGGGTGGCTCAGTTGGTTAAGCGTCCAACTCTTGATTTCAGCTCAAGTCATGATCTCAGGGCCGTGGGATGGAGCCCAGTGTCCAGCCTATACACTCAGCACAGAGTCTGCTTGTCTTTCTCCCTCTGCTCCTTCCCCTGCTCACTAGGAGACACACATTTTCTCTCTTCTTCTCTCTCTCGCTCTCAAATAAATAAATAAAATCTTTAAAAACAAACAAAAAACCTTTCTAGTCGGGGAGAGAGACTGCCCCTTCTAGGACTAACCAAGTCTTAGAGATGGCAAAGAGTTCAGGGGAGCATGCCTTTGATATGGAAACTCACCCCGAGCCACATGTCCTCTGCCTGGCCCCATACACTCTGGGAGGCAATACTCCTCTGCCTTAACCATCCCAGGGCCAGATACCTGCGACCGCCCCTACCACTTAGAGCCCACCGAAATTATTCGAACTAGCCAATCATAACCTCTTTGCTCTGCTCTGCTTTGCCTTTCCCTCAGAAACCCCAGCCACGGCTGTGGGCCAGGCTCCCTCCTTTGCTTCAGGTCCTCCGCCTCCTGACAACGCTGGCGTGGCCCCACATGGCCCTGCGCGGTGTGTTTCTGTTTCCGGAATCTGTGAGTATCATAAACTTTGTTTTCCTGAGCTTCTCCTGCATCTCTTCTTGTGGCTGCCTCTCACCGACCATCACATAGAAGGACACAGTATAGTAGGTGTGGGGTGAGGCCCAAGAATTTGAATTTCTAACAAGTTCCCAGGTGATGCTTACGCTGCCGGTCCAGGAACCCCACTCTGAGAACTATTGGTAAAGGTGTCTCCAAAGTAGCCAGAGAGGAATAGACACATTTGCATAGGGCCCAAGGAGCCTCTGGAAAGGAGAAGGGCCAAGACGTCGATCTCTTATTTACTCAGATGCACTAAGTCCTGACGGACCGAGACGGTGACCTTGAACATCACTGGCGGGAATGGACACCAAGGAGAATTTAGACAAGGCTCTGCATTGTGGTGCCTGGACTGCAGCATCAGCACTGTATGGGGGCTTGTTAGAAATGCACCTTTTTAGGCTCCCCCCATCGCAAACCTGCTCAGCCAGAATCTCTGGAGGTGTGGCCCCGAATCTGTGCTCCAGCAAGTTCTACACAGGAGATTGTAGTACACAATACGATCCGGGACACACTGATCTAGACTATCTGGCCTTCCTACTGGAGTCTAGAATATCTTGGTGGCAGACTGGCTGGTTCTATGGCTGGAAACTCTCCCCGACCCAGCTACTTAGCTGGCCATCTTTGGGGACAGTGGCTGAACCTGTGAGTAGACACTCATTTGTGGTATGTCAGGGGCCCAAGCCTGGAACACTCCTGTGTGGGGCTGTGCAGGAATCTGATCAGCAACAGAAAGCCCAGGGGACCGTGTGAGCCCAATGTGGACCATTGTTTCATTAGCAGGGACAGAAGCATGGGCTGCTCAAGCCCTCCAATGACCTGCTCACAGGTCCCTTCCCACTGCCCAAGGACTTTCCTGACAAGTACAAGGGGCAAGAGATGGGGAGGAAGACAGGAACATCGAGAAAGACATCCTGGGCTTCTCGCTAAATCCTGCCGATGGATGCTTAAAGGATTAATGTAAGTATCAAAAACATCCGCCACCTGATTTGTTACCCTGAGCTGATAAAGCACATCACCCTGGTTATCTTTTGATAATTTCATATTTTATTTATGCTTCTGATAGAGTTGGTTGCTGAGACATATGTCGATGAGTTCTGACGCATGGTACCCTGAGGGCAAGGGCTAAGGAAGGTCATCCCTGGCAGCACAGCGTGGAGCCCAGCATGTCTACCATGCCCTGTCCTGAAGGCCTGCACAGGCCAGCAGCTGAAGAGGCTTCCCTGAAGGTCTGCTGCCTGGGAGGGTCGAGGAGAGGGAGATAGGGATGACGCCCCTGAGCACCAGGGCAAGTCCAGCCTCGTCCTCTCTGCCACGCCTTGCATCCACCTGCAGCCCCCGAGCCCGAAGGCTGGTTCCCACCTCGTGGCTCTGCCAAAGCTGTTATCTCAGTCTGCAATGTCTTCTCCACCAGCCCCGATGCCAAACACCCATGCCAGCCCTGCCCTCACACAGTAGGGCCATTTCTCGCAATGCCCCCTGCTGGATGCCCTATGTGCATCTGTCAGAACCCACACAAGTTCTGCCAAATCCCCAAAGGCAGAGGTCGCCCTGCCTTGCTCTCTCTTTAGACTCAGCATCTTGTTTGGTGAACAAACCTGGCCCAGGGCCCTTCCCCCTCTGCTCCCAGTTACAACATGGGGACACTACCCCCATCAGTGGTTGGGACCAGTTCTTAGGAACCCACAGTCTTAGGACTGAGGAGAAATATGCACATCCTTACTCTTTCCAGAGGGAGAGACAGGGGAGGGAGATTTAAGTCCCATGGAAATTAGGAATAATGGTAGGGGGAAGGGAAATTGAGAAAGACGGAGAGACAGAGACAGAGAGAGGTTTTTAGCCTGTGAAAGGAGCAGAGTATGGGGTGGAGAGAGAACAGGGGCAGCCCTCACTCCCTCACTGTTGTCATGGCAACACAGACAAATCCAACTGTGCCCATAAACACAGTTGTGTTTTTGTCTTTTTCTAAGCCAAAGCCCCAGGACAGAAAGGAAGGGGGACAACAGAGCCCAGGGTATGGGGATCACCCCCAAAGAGCTTGCACCTAGCATGGTTGGGCCCCGCACAGAGGCCCAGGGACCCCCCCAACAGGGGCAGGAATGGGGGGCTCCTTTCAGAGGTCACCTCTCCCCTTGGAGCAGACAGAGGAAAGCCCCGAATGCCAAGGGCCTTCATCTAATAGAAAGGGACCTGATGATTATGCACAGGGTTTACCCACTAGGACCGGTGGGGCTGTAGGGGGAAAGGGAAAGGTTTCCTGTCAGGTGGGCCAGAAAGTGGCACAGCTCTGCCCACACATATCCCACAAAGCCACAGGGGCTCATCCCCAGGACCAGGTCCCTGCCGCATTCTCCCTGGGATGGGGTGCTGGGCTCCAGATGAATCCCAGGAAGGCAGATCCCTCCAGTTGGCTGGGGGAGGGGTGGCCTGGGAGGAGTTTCCGCCGACCACCAGGGAAGCTGTGTTACCCACCCACCCCCACCCTTGGCTCCCTCCCTTTTTAGTCCCTGGCTCCCCTATCCTCTGCTCAACTTCCTTTGCAGCTCTTCCCTTCTTTCCTCCCCGCCCTGCCTCTCTGCCCACCCACCCTGCTTTTCTCTCCTTTTCCTCTTCTCTTCTCTCCTTCAGGCTGCCTCTTGTTCCCCAGGTCCTCTCCCCACTCGACCCCCCCCCACCTGCTTTCTCTATTTAAATCGATACCAGAGCCAGAGGAGTAGGTGGAAAAATACCACGCTGGGGACAGCAGGGAGGAAGGCTTTAACGGTAGGCTTTTTGCTTCCTGCCACAGTAGAACCAGAGCAGAGATCCCAAGAGGCATTACCATGGGGATGCAGGTCACCCACGCACCCTGGCACTCACAGCCTGCACCCCAGCCCAACACTGTCCCTCCCTGATAGCAGGAGACAAGGAAGGAGAGAGGGGCCCCACACTGCCACACCACACTGCAGCTCACTGTGATTCTAGACTCATGGGGAAACTGGAACTTAAGTGTGGTTCATCTTGGGCCCAGCCCCATAGAAATCCTAGGCATTCTGCATTTGCTGAAGCTACCCAAAAGCCCCTGCATACAGAGTCATATACTGATGTGCCAAGGAAGCGGGGAGGTGGGGGGAAAGGGGGGCTGGGTCCCTGCTCTGGGGAGCCCCCAGAGTTGCTGGAACAGCTATGCCAGGCCTGTGTGCTGGATGGCCCAAGACCTGGGCCTGGGAGGGGGGACATGGGTTGGCCTGAATGTCTGGTGTGGACACATCGGTTGGGAAGACTTTCTCCAGACTGAAACTAAAGTTCAATAATAAAGAAGGTCCTCTGATTCCCATTCTGCTAAACTAGAAATGCTTTTTAGCTGTAAACCCACCCAATGAGATAGGAGGTGTTACTAAGGCCCATAAACACATTTCCTGAGGCTCACAGACCCTTATCTTCGGTGGGGGGTGAGGGTGGGGGGGTGGCAACTACCCACCGAGGAGCCTTCCCCACCTGGAAATAGCTACACTAGGTGCAGGCTAGCCAAAGAATGTCCCAGGATGTCACCCTGGGCCCCCCAAGGGAACTGTTGGCCCCAGAGATCCCCAAATGGATCCAGATTTATATCCAGAGTCACCCAAGCGTCTCCTGGACCCTAGAGTTTGGGCTGTGGGTGGTGAGGAGCGGGGCTGTCACCCCAAGAGCCTTTACTCCTGGTCCAGGGCCCCATGCTGTGGGGAAACATGGATTCTGGGCCCCCCAAGTGCCTGGGGTTGGGGTGTCAATGATCAATCAGCAGCACGTAGAGCTGCACGTGTGTGTGTGTGTGTGTGTGTGTGTGTGTGTGTGTGTGAAATGACTGAAACACACACCTCGCAGAGAGAGAAGAGACAGGACCCAGCCAGCAAGCACAGGTGGTAAGCACACAGACTCAGTAGGGCCTGTGGAGTGCTCCGCTTCTCCCGGTATTCACCAGTTTATACCTGCTGATCTAGCGGTTGTTGTGACATTCTAGAACACTTGACTTTTCAGAGCTTTCTCATCTAATATCTCCCTTGATCCTCAGAGCAATTTCACAAGGATCACTTTCCTAACTGCCAGGATAAAAAGCTCTGAACTCAGAGAGGTTAAGTGACTTGCCTAAGATCACACAGCTTATTAGATTTAATGTTTGATGTTTCCAGTGGGCCAGAAATGCCTTCTTTTTCAAAAAGAGACAGCACATTGCTTTGTGGCTCATTGGCCTAATATACATCAGGTCTAACACTGGTCTAATACAGCCCAGGAACTTGCCCCTGTAAGACCTTCTGGGCTTGGGCCAGGGTGGAATGTGTGGGCAGCCGCCCCACAAGATGAGGCAATAAGTAAAAGACCAAAATTCTTGGAAAAAAGGCAGACCCCACAAGACTCGTGACCTGCACCTCAATATCAATTTATCTGCATACATACACATCACCTGGGTGCCCCGGATGTCCTCTCCCTGCCTCTTGGCATCCTTGTGGCCAGGCCTGCTCCCAGAGCAGAATCCCCGATCTAAAAGGGGGAGCAGCCCTCCTTCCTGCTCTCCAAGCTCTGCTCATGTGGGCAGGATACACACACCCAATGACTTGACACAGGCAAAGAAAACAAACAAATGCAGAGGCCACAGCCAGCCAGCCACGGGAGCTTTGCACAGCCACGCCAGGGGGTGGATGAAGGAGCAGAGAAACATCACTGGGGGGTGCCGGGACCAAACAGCTGGGTTCTGGGTTTGGGTACTCACTCTCGGGCTACGATCTGGTCGGTATGTAAGTCCAGAGTCCCCTCCACATACCCACATCCGGTGGGGGGAGGGGTTGGGTGGAGGGGTTGCTTAGACACCACAGGCCCTGACCCAGGTCCTGAGGCTCCCTTTGGGTCTGGAGCAGGAAGGTGAAGTGGCAAGAGGCCAGATGTTGTGCCCGGCGAGGGGTAGACAGGAGGTGCTTCTGTCATCGAGGGCTGGGCCAGCCACCTCCTCGGGCCAGAGAAGGCGACCAGAAAGCCAGGCGTGGCCCGGCCCAGCCACAGAGCTGCACCAGCACCCCTCCTCCGTCCTGTGGGTCCTCCCTGACAATAACCGGCCTTCTGAACAGGCTGGGAGGGAGAAGCCACCGCACAAAGGAGGAGACCTAGAGGACACGCGCATCAGGTCACACTTGACTTACCGCCAGGCCTCCTTGCCTTCTTGCAGCTCCCTCTGGCCTCATTTGAGATCTTCTGGAGGTTGATTTAAATCGAGCTTTAAAGGGCGCCTGGGTGGCTCAGTTGGTTAAGCAACTGCCTTCGGCTCAGGTCATGATCCTGGAGTCCCTGGATCGAGTCCCGCATCAGGCTCCCTGCTAGGCAGGGAGTCTGCTTTGCCCTCTGACCCTATCCCCTCTCATGTGTTCTCTCTCATTCTCTCTCTCTCAAATAAATAAATAAAATCTTTAAAAAAAAAAATCGAAGCTTTAAAAAACAAAGAAATCCCTACCTCGTAGCCCCCTGGCTTATGCTCCCTAGCCTCCAGTTTCCTGCTTGTAATTTGGACGGCACCGAAAGATATAAACATCTCTGTCTGAAGAGCCCCCTGAGGAGCCGACAGCAGCGGATCCCCGGGTGGGCGGTGACCAGAGGCGCCACCCTGCCCGCCCTGCCAGCCCCACGGTCTGGGGGCGCCCTCGGCCGTGGATGGGGTGCTGGCCGGCTAGCAGAGCGCCCAGGGAGACGCGGAGGAGGGCCCTTCGGCTCCCTGCACCACGGCTGTGTCTGCAGTTTACAGCCGGGCACCTAATTTATAAGCTGTTTTTACTGCTATTGTCAAACAGCCACAAACCAAAGAAATAAAGTAGCCAAAAGAACAATGTCTCCCCTCTGCCTGGGCCCTCCCAGCCTGTCTGCTGTGTCAGGGCCTCTGTCTCAGGGGCTGGGGAGCCAACGTCCTCGGTGACAGACCCTCCACAGTGACTCCCTCTGGGCCTGGTTAGGGTGGGAGGCACATTGGAGGAGGTTGGTGGGGAGACCAACCATATTGGAACCCCTCAGTGGAGAGCTCCCCAGCCCCCTCCGGAGGGAACCGAGGACCTGCCCCCACCCGCTGCCTCCTGGCTGAGCGTACCTGGGACCCGCTCTCCAGCCCTGTGTGTGGCTCCCTCCCCAGCTTCCCCACGGTGCTGAGCGGACCAGGGCCAAGGAGGATGTTTGGCAGGAAGAAGGTGGTGATAATGTCATCACCCCAGGGCTCCATGCCACCCTCCCTCACCCCCCAGGGACAGCCCAGCCATCACTCTGCCAGCTCACAGCCCTCAGGGTCCATAACGGTTGGCCTCCAGACTAGCCCTTGAGTGGACTGTGCTATTCCCTCGTGGGAAATAGTGTCTTCTATAAAATGAGAGAGCTTTAGGGCCCCCTTCTTGTCATTCCTGGGCAGGGCCCATGGCAGGCAGGTGATGGATATGTATGTGCGGGATGAAACAGCATGATTCGGGGAGGGAAAGGGGGCAAAAGCCCATGAAGGAGGTGGCTGAGTGGTAGGTAGATGTAAGGGACCCCAGGGGAGCAGCTGGTAACCACTCTGGACCCTCCCACTGGACTCCGGGGAAGGGGGCAAGGGCAGCTGGCTATTTCTGACAGCCACGCCTCTCCGGTGGGCCTCAGACACATCAAGTGTTCGGTTAGATGTCGAGAGCCTCAAATGGCCTCTTCTGCGGTGAGAAACGTCAAGGCAAGGCCTCTCATTAATCACACACAGGAGTGCAGACAAGAGAGATTGCTTCTCCCAGGGCATCCGGGAGCGTGTCACAGAGCTGAGTCCTGAAGGCTGAGTTTCCCGGCTGGAGAAGAGACAGCTGTGGAGAGCAGGATAGGTCACGGTAACTCAACTGCTGAATCCTGTTTGCTCTGGTTCAGCGCAGATAACCAGCGGCAGCTATAGCTCTGAGTCGAGACCACCCTCTCTCCACAGCCACCCAACCCACAAGCTCACCTAGACCCACCTGGGATTGTGGTAGAACTGCCAACCTAAGCAACACCCCGTCCATGTTCTTTAACCCAGACAGAGACAGACCACAGAAGCCCTGCTCTTTGTCTCTCCTGCCCAGGCCAGGCCGCCCTCCACTGGTGCAAACGCATCACACCCCCTCACTCTCAACCAGCACCCCTTCCCACTCACCCCCCCACTCAGCTAGTCTGTCATTCCACAAGCATGTGGGCCTCCTCAATGTAGGGAGGATGGGAGATGCTGGGGAGGGAGCCTGGACTGAGTTCTTGACTCTGCCCTCGAGGAGCTCACAGTCGAGTAGGAAATTCTAGCTTGAGAGTCAGGAGTGATGGCAAAGTCCACCCAGCTCAACCACCTCACGGTAAGGAAGCTGGGAAAGGTCACAGAGCAAGCCAGTGGCAGAGCAGGGCTAGACTTTCATGCTTTTTCTGAATTATGTTGTAATATGTACAGATTTGGCATCGGACCAGGGCTCGAGTTCTGGTTCTGCCATTTCTTAGCTGTGTGACCTTTGAAAAGTTACCTAATATGTCTGAATCTTAGTTTATTTGTGTTTCAAACAAGGGGACCAATGCGTTGCTTACAGGGTTCTCATAAAGGTCAGAGTAAGATGATGTAAAGCACAGGCCCACAGAATGAACTCAGTAGATGGTAGTGTGTGTGTGTGTGGCGGGGGGAGGGTGAGTCCAGAAGAAGGAAGAGCAGTAAGGGCGGCTTAACGTGACTGTTGCAAGGACCCCACTTGCACTTCCTCCCATTCACCCTCTGAGTAAGCACTTTGGCTTTTGAGGACAGGTGAAGAAAATGAGTCACTTGCCCCAGGTTGCCTGGAGAACGGGGGTGGGAGAAGCACCAGTGGGCGCCCACCCCCCAGTCCTGCCTGTGCTCTCCTGGCCCCGCTGCCTCATACGCAGCCCTCTGACTCTCAGCCATACACATTTCTTGAGCCCCTGAGGCTTACAAATTTACACGGAGGCTACAGAGAGAAGAAGGTAAAATCCTTGCCATCTAGGAACGTAGAGTTTGGGCAGAGAGGACATAAATATAACAAGGTAACAGACAGTCAAATCAACACCAAATAATCCCATGTGAGTTCCAACCCAGGAGGGGTCACAGCGGGTTGGAATAATCAGGGAAGACTTCACAGAGGAGCCAAGGAAGTCCAACTGGACCTTGAAGGATGGGAACGTTCAAGAAAAATGGAAAGGTAGGGATAGACGTTCCAGAAGGTAGAAATGGAATGCCCAAAGCCCCAGAGGTAGGACTAGTCTCAGTGTGGAGAGGGCACATTGAGTCCCACCTTTTTGTATCATCTTTGCATTCACTCATTCATCTTTTCATTCATCCATTCATCCAACACATCTTTCTTGAGCACCTGCTATTTACCCAGCATTGTGCTAAACCCTGGGGATAGAGAGATGGGCAAGGTGTGGACACTGCTCTCACACTCAGTCTGGCTGGCAAGACCGACTAGACAAGGTGAAAATATTAAGGTAGACAAGTCTAGGGTGCTAGAGGAGCCAGAGGAGGGGCCCTTTATCCATTCTTGTGGGGCCAGGCAAGGTTTTCTATAGGAAGTAGTGTCTAAGCTGAAACATGAGGGACACAAATATGGAATTTTTAAAAAACATTCATATTCACTATCATCATGATCAGCATTGTCAAAATAACTTACATTTATTGAACCCTCACTAAGTACCAGGGATTAGATTGGGTACTTTACGTACATTCTCTTCTAACACTTAAGACATTCCTATGAAAGAGGTGCTATTCATTACCCCTATTTAGAGATGAAAAAATGGAGTCTAAGAGTATCTACAAGGCTCACCTGCGTCACATAGCCAGAAAGTGGCAGAGTCCAGATTCACATCAGGTCGTATGGGTCTTAACCTTTGTGTCCTCAATCATTCACCATCCTGGAAGTCAGGAAGAAGTATGCTTAAACCCCCTGCTATGTGCATGGGTACATGTGTGCATGGTTTGGGGCAGTGGGAGGGTGCTTGTTTAACCAACTGATGACTGCTGTCCAGTCTGCCCACAGTACTCCCCAGCATCACTCCACCTGCCCACACCGTCCAATGCTCAGCCTTCCTGACGTGGAAGGGGCTGATCCTTCAGAGGATAAACCTGGTACTCCAAAAAGCCAGAACAACAAAAAGCAAAGGAGCCCCCAGAAGAGCCAGAAGCTTCTCCTCCTCCTGATCTTTCCCCACCCCATCCGCCTCTTTTGAAGATCTGGTCCCAGGGGAAATAGTGGGCGGGGGCCCAGAGCAAGGCTGGCTCTAAGTTACTGCCAGGGCAGCTCCAATGAAGTCCTACATCTCTTGTCACCCAAATTCCCCCAGTTAACAAACCAGGGCTGCCAACCAGAAATAAATGAACAGAACTCCTTCTCCAAGAGAGGCTGACCACGGGGGGCTGCAGATCAGCTCTGCCATTAATCACTGCAGGGTCTCAGGGTCTTCACCCACAAAATGAGGGGCTCTGTCCAGGCAAGCCTAGTCTGTTTCTAAGGAGATAGGAAAGGGGGTGAGATTCACTCCCAGCTGATTGTCTACCATCCTGGGAGCCCCAGAAGATCAGGATGCAAAAGGTGGGGATTGGCCTAGACGAGCCACAGGGAGATGAAGAGTAACCGGAGCAGAATAAGGCCCTGTCTTTCCCCTCCAGAAGTTTAGGAGGGGTAAGAGAGCAGAGCTCTTGCGATTGTTCACTTGGGGAAGGAGTGAGAGAGGTTAAATGAATCAAGTCTTAGAATGGTTCTTTCAGCCCCCCCTCCCCTGGATACCCCCAAGGGCAGGCAGCACTAGGTACCCCACGACAACCGCAGGGTGGGGCCTCAGATCACCAGGAGCTCACCATGGGCTCAGAGACTTGGCCCTAAAATAAAGCAGGAGCACAACCAAGTCCTACGGTAATTGAATTCAGAACCTCCCTTAAACTTGAAGGTGAAGCTGATTAGGCTTAGGATAATCAAATAAACAAAATAAGTTTGTAGTCTTACTTCACAGGGTAGATGATCCACTTAGAATACAATACCCCAAGAGGAGGCATAGGCTGGAAACAAACAGAGCTCCCAGATGAGATTATAATGATTCTGGGAAAATGGATTCATTGTAGGTTAGAAGAACTGAAGTATTTTAGCTATATTCCTAATACTGGAGAATCTAGCCCTTCCAAACCTATTCTGAGCATCACGCCCTTACAAAAGCTGAAGGTTCTTTTTTTGTAAAACAAAAACCAAAACCAGGAGATGGGTATTGGGACAAGCCACGGACCTTATGCAGATTACGCAAGTTTCACGTGCACTTGTATGTGCTCACATGCGTGTGGCTCTATGCAATTCGATCACACACGTAGAATTCGTGTAACTACCACTATAATCGAGAAACAGAACAAAGATCCCTCGTGCTATCCCTTTATAGTAACGCCATACCCCGCTTCTCATTTTTAACCACCCCTCCTCCCCAAACTCTGGCAACCACTAATCTGTTCTCCATCTGTATAATTTTGTCACTTTGAGAATGTCATATAAATGGAATCATGAAATATGTGACCTTTTGAAATTGGCTTTTTTCACTCAACATAATGCCCTGGAGATCCAACCAGATTGTTGCATGTATCAATAGTTCATTCCTTTTCTTGTTGCTGGCTCGTATTCCGTGGCATGGATGTACCACAGTTTTTCTAACCATTCATCCACTGAAGGACATTCGGGCTGTTTCCAATTTGGGGCTATTACGCATAAAACTACTACGAGCATTTACATACAAGATTTTATGTGGACACAAGTCTTCATTTTGCCGGGACACATGCCTAGGAAGGGGAGTGCAGGATCACATAGTAAGTATATGCTTAGTGTTTAAGAAACAGCAGTTGGGGGGTGGGGGATGAATGGACAGATAGACATGTCTGGGAACAGCAGGCTGGGAAAGGAATGTACACTTATTGCCCTATAAAGATTGAGGCTGCAGGAGACATGGCCAGGAAATGACCAAAGGCAACTGGAAGGAAGAGCTGTCTGAGCTCCAAAGCTATTCAAAGCAATCTAGGGAGAAGTCAGAAACAAATTGTGAACAGCAGAATGATACTAGCCTCCCATAAACCCCTAGCCATGCTAGAAAGATGGGCTGACCAGAATGATTTTCAAGCCATGATCATGTGCTGGTAAGTCAGGGCGCTATACACAAAAAAACACAACCAGAGAGGCTTCATTATTTACCAAGGAGCTGTGTGGTCCAGCCCCAGCCTCCCCTGACCAAAGGGGCTGCCAGGGGAGGGCCCCAGACCCTTCACTCTCTCCCTCCACAGACATGAGCTGAGGCCCTTCTCTGAGCAAAGCACTGTGTTGGGCTTCTGTCTACACCAAAAGAAGCTGGTATCTGGACAAGCGGCAACCATTTAGAGATAACACCTAAGTTCTGCAGAATAAGAGGATGTTGAGGGCTGTCCCAGGGCACCTTAAGAATATAAGCATCTCTTTGGGATGCCTGGGTGGCTCAGTCTGTTGGGTGTCTGACTCTTGATTTCAGCTCAGGTCATGATCTCAGGGTCATGGGACGGAGCCCCACACTGGGCTCCGCGCTATGTGTGGAGCCTGCTTAAGATTCCCTCTCTCCCTCTCCTTCTGCTCACCACCCCCCAACTCATGCTCTCTCTCTTTCTCTAAAAAATTTTTTTAAAAAACTTAAAAATTAAATAAAGCATTTTTCTCTTAAAAAAAAAGAAAAGAATATAAGCATCTCCACCAGCTGGAGCTTCTTAAGAAAGGTGGACTCCAGGACATGGGGACGGGGGACCTTAGGAACAATGGCTAACACTCACTGAACACCTTGTCAGGCACCAGGACTGTGCCAAGCACTTGATAATAATTTAATACTGTAAGAGTTATGCAACAGGTACTTCCTGAATTTCCTACTATGTGCCAGAATGACCGAAGAAGATGCAGATTTCACGGGATGGGGAGAATGACAAGAGACAAAAGTGTCCTAGAATAGTCCCAGCCTGGCATAGTTAATGCTCTTCTGATTTCCTGTGCTGGATATCTAAGCAATGATTCAGTGACTCTCCAATGGGGAGGGGTGGGGAAGTTTAACCTCCAGTTTAGAACTTAAATAGAGATTGAAGAGCACATTCGAAATGATACTATAATTCTGCATTTGAAAAATAAACATTCTTTTACTTTTATAGTAAAAACTAGAGTAAGTCAGGCTTGATAAAATGGTCTTAGCTAGTGCAGGTCCATAGAAAAGGATCATTCCTGAAGAGGGCAAAATTCTGGGGCAAGACGCAGCAGAATCTCTGAAGGCATGTGTGCTATTTTTATGCTCATCACAGGAAGAGTTTGAGTGAAGAAAAAACCACCACACAATGTTGTTCTAGGGGGTATCATATTCATGCTGCCCTACCCACATGATAGACCCTCTCTTGCAACCAAAGTCCGATAACATGAGCTTCAGAGCACCAGTCGGGGGTCTTAGGTGCCTCCTGCACCATCTTTCTTTGATTGACAGTCCCTTTCCTCCAAGAAGCCCTTTGTAGATGTCAGGTTGTTCCCCTTTTCTCAAGTTGTCCAAGGAAGAAAGCATCTCTCATTTTGGAAACTGGGGCCAGCTCTGCCTGAAAAATCCACTGTATTGGTCAATTTGCCCAAGAGTCTGTCTGGGTGGTAAAGATCCTTCGCATCAAGCACTCCCTTTGGGAAATCTGGCTGTTGGAAGCAGGGAGACTAGATAGTGGGAGGTGATAGGGTCTCCAACCTGAAGCTCCCCCTGAACAGCATCTGGCAGCCCCTAGAATGTTCTAAACCTCAGTCAATGGGAAAAGAGCAAGATCAGCTTCTTCTCTTTGTCCTTAAGAAAGAAAGAAAAAAAAAGATACATTCCAGATAATTTCACCGTGATGAAGAACCGCTGAAGTAGCAAAGGAAATAAATTAACACCATCTCAGCTAAAATCACACACAATTAAAACCTGGATCTGAATGTACTTTCCTGTGCAGAGAGAGCATCTTGAAAATGACATGCATTAGTCATCCACTCCAGCCACCCAAGTCAGTGTATGGGGAAGCCATCCCTGAGATTGCAGGGGGGCAGGGAAGGAGAGGGGCTGAGTGCCTGACCCCGGTCCTCAGCTTTCTGTCGTCCCATGCGGAGGCTGAAAATTCTGCTTCTCTGTGACCCAGGCATCCAGGGCGAGACCCACCCAACAGTGGCAGGGGCCTGGGGTCCGTGAAGGGAAATTGGACCATGAACTATTTGTGCAGAAATGCACAAGAGTGGCCCAAGCTCCTGGATTCTCTGATAAGGGTCCTGGTCTGTAAGGAGCACAGCATCTGGAGGGCCATCTCCCCATGTCCTGCCTTCAGGCAGATTGGTCCCCCTCAGCTCAGGGAGACATGGCACGAATTTATGTCTTAGCTCACTTCTTCCCCCTGCTTTTCTTTTTCCTCTCCTTATAATTTTTCTTCTTCCAGAAAAGAAAAGAAAAACCCCAGCAAAGGAGATGAGTTTAGAGTGTCTGAAGAAAAAGAGCACAAAAAAGACTTTATGAACCAAAAGGCCCCAGGGTCCCTGCATAGAGAAGTTGGTACCCAGTGACAGGCTGTTCATCATCTCCCCTGGGGGTAAAACGGGCAGAAACGTGATTTGTGGCAGAAGGAGCAATAGGGATAAAACCTAAAGATGAGATTTCCAAAGGTGAACAGTTTAGTCCCTTTGACAAGTGGCTCTCGGGGATTGTGGGATCTCTTTTCCACAAGAGGCAGGGGAGTGATGGAAGGAGAAGAAAGGAAAACACAAACAAATGAACAAACAAATCCAGTGGACTTCCACCAGAAAACCTGGGGCCCCCTCCTAGCTGGGAGCCCAGGCTCCGTGAGCCTCATAAGGACCAGAATGCTCCTGGCACAGAATCAGGGGCTCGGTGTCAATTTTACTCAAGCTGCTCATCATGCAGGACAGCTGCTCAGGGCAGGAAAATGGACCAGGCTGACCTCTGCCTGAAGAACCATCAATCCTCAGCCTTCTCTCCCTTGGTCCATTGTAAGGCCTGATGGTCAGGACTTAGGGCCCAGGGTGCTTGCTTTAGACTGCAACTAGGCTGGGACTGGGCTGGGACTAAGGTGAGGCAGGGAAGCACCTAGAGCCAAAATGTATAAAGGCATTCTCTCTCAGGGTCCTGCAAGTGCAGGGTGAGCTCCTGAGAGCGACTACTTCCATAAAGGCACTAGCTTGCCTCTTTCTTGCTTTAGCCTTGCTGTTCAGCCCTCTGCCTTCGCTGTTCGATGTGTTTCTAGAACTGAAGAATATAACAGCCCTCGATGAAGCTACAATCCCAGGGGGGTCATCTGGACTCATTAGTTTTTACCGATTGACTTTTCCCTAAACCCATGGAGGTGAGATGGAAAGGACAAAGTCAGACTGAGCCAAAATCACCCAGTCGATAGTGCTGTTTGATACAGAGAACAACTCAGTCACTTATCCCTGCCCTAAAAACTCCTGAATGGGAACCCCCCACCCAGAGGATAGGGGCCCGGAGGGGCAGGGGGTTATATGGGAGGATTCTGTCCTGTGCACAGAGAGCTTATGGGAAGTCTGCCAGGAGCAAGGTCTTCTGCTGGGCGCTCTGGGGAAATTGTAATGAATGATACAGTTCGTTGGGGGGAGTTTATAAGTTAAGTAGGAAGGCGGGATACCCAGATAAGGTAACTTCTTGGACAAAGTGCAAATGATTGCAAATAAACATAGAGTGGCATACACTGAGACTATTCCTGCAGAAGGGAAACAGAGTAGAGTGATCAGAATCAGGAGTGAATGGGTGAAGAATGGGGGGATGAGGGAATCCTGGAAAGAGTGGAATTTTCTCCAGGGTTTATTAATAGTGGTCTTTAAAGTGTGGTCCTCAGAACCATTTGAGGAAGCTAGTCAAAAATGCAGTTCAGAAGCCCCAGTTTAGTGCTACTAGGTGGGATCCAGAAAACTACATTTTAATCAGTTCCCCAGCTAGTTCTTTTGCACACCCAGCTTCAGAAGCATGAGTTTAGGAAGCAAAAATAGACCCAGGTGGTGGCTACTAGGATAGACCTTAGGAATGATTTTTTGGAGAGCCCTGTGGGCTCTAAGAGCTATGTTGGAATTAATCCAAATATTGGAAGTAAGATCATAAAGACTTCCTTCTCTGAAAGAAAATAAGAAGGAAAATAGAGGGGTCAGAGACAGTACAAAGAGAAAAGGACAGGATCCGGATACATGGAGTCCCAGTTTCTTTGCCCTGTGAACCACTTCTGAAATGCAATGTTCAGAAATGAATAGAGTCTGATTGGAAAAGAAGACAAGCAACAAAAGTAATGCCAAGTAAAAAGGCTGGATTTGAGTAAATACTTTATTCTTAACATGTGAGATACCCCATGTGTATCTTATTTGCAGGCTTTGGGAATAAATAACCAAAGTTTGATAAAGGCCCATGGTAAGGTATGTCCCAGCCAGCCAATCATCCCCGCTGTGCCTTGGGCCAAGGTTTCAACAGACCTCACCAAAACGCCATCTCAAATGGAACACACCATGGAAACCACGATGTTCACGTTTCACAAGTTTGCTGGGGATAAAGGCTACTTAACAAAGGAGGACCTGAGAATACTCATGGAAAAGGGGTTCCCTGGATTTTTGGAAAATCAAAAGGACCCTCTGGGGGTCGTGGACAAAATAATGAAGGACCTAGACCAGTGTCGAGATGGCAAAGTGGGCTTCTAGAGCTTCTTCTCGCTAATCGCTGGGCTCACCATCGCATGCAATGACTGTTTTGTAATACACATGAAGCAGAAGGGAAAGAAATAGGCAACATTGAGCAACACCCCTGCCCGCCTCAATAAACAAATTCCTTTTTTAGTTCCTCAAGAAAAAAAAAAAGACCCATGGTAAGAAACACACTGAACACCGTGACTCAGTACACACATATGTTTACATGACACTGAACGAAAGTACTAATGAAGTATGTTGTTTCCTATTCTATTTCATTTTTAAAAGCAAGTTCTTATTGTAACCTGCTCCTGGGTCTCCACCCGCAATTTGAAAAATATTGGAGAAGATGCGAGGTGGGAAATGAACACTTAGGGACAAAGTCTTTTTGACAGACTGTGGGTTACAATGAGGTGGGTCAAAAATCAAACGGATATGTCCTGCGCATCCCTCATGCTAATCTCTCAGGAAACCTAACCATTTTGCACGCCTGCCTTCAAGTGTCTTCTCAAAAATGTATTCCTCCAGGAAGATCATTCCAGATCAGCCTCATCCAATGTCAAGCACCCCAAGCCCTCTTAAATGTCCCCCATTCCTGTTGTGTGTGTAGGCAGCGCTCGACTTACAGACGTGCACATCGGAATCAGCCAGGTGTATTCACAAATGATGCTGCCGAGTTGGTTTCTTTTCAGATGCGCCATGGGGTACGAAACCTTGTCCCCCAGCTTTGGACCTCTGAGAGTCTCCCCCTTGCCTAAACAGATTTCATATGGAGGGAAGGGGGAGTCTCTCTGATCCTCTCCACCACTCCCTCTTGCACCCCCCAAAATGGCAGTTCTCCTGGGAATCTTTTGAATACATTAAATTAAACAGAATGGGATTTGGTCACCATATTGCCCGATTTAGCTGTTTTGTATACTCAGATTCAATTTAACAGAGCACAAGTGTATCATTTACAGTTGATTAAATGTGGTGTTTATGGTATGTATACTTATTCCTATAAAAAGTTGGGCACCAGGACCTTGGTGAGGAATGTAATTTCCATTATCACATTGTTCCTGGGCAAAAACAGATTCAACCTCCGTCATTTTTACCTGCAGTGCCTTTTCCAGGAATCTGAGGACTCCACACAGCTCCACACAGCTCTGCCATCTGCAATGTCCTCCTGCCCTTCTGGTTCTCTGTGTTCCAAGGGTATCTGTGAATCCTGGGAGCTCCCTGAAGGCAGGGGCCAGGGAAGAGCCAGGTTTCATGGGGGTCTCTCAAGAAAAAGAACCCATACAAAATTCAATCCAATGGTGATATTTCTTCAGAACTAGAGAGATCACAGCAATGTACACAAGGTTTAGAAACTCAGATCCCTTTCTTCTAATGTCTCTTCTTTCAGCTGACCAGAAAAGCTTACATAAAAATGCTTCCTATTTGCAAAATGGCCTCCCCTCCCCACCGAGAACACCCTACAACTTTCCAGCTTTCTCCCCTCATCCCACAAGTGAGCAACCCTAAAGTTTAAGCTTCACCAACTTTCCCACGAACCCACTTCCGGTAGTGCGTTCACCTTTCACTGTTTCCCAGTAGTCAGAACAGAGCTCTGTACTCACTGAGCCCAAGCAGGGAGCAGTCAGAGAGCGATGGGCACCTTGGGTCAGCGTGTCTCAAAACAGGGTTCATCTACTGACCTGAATCAGAATCACCTGGAGAGTGTGCCAAAATGCAGATTCCGAGAACTGCAGAATCTGGCTCTCAGGAAGACCAGCGGGGCCGGAATTTGTACACGTGCTCTAGGTGAAGCTTGAGCCTAGGGACCGCCGCTCTGAGCCTCACTCTGTACCTACCTAGAGCGCTGGTGGGGCAACAGTCCCCGGGGACTCCAAAGGCCCCATCCAGGGCCTCCGGAGGTGGGGGCTGGGCAAAGGCTGTCTTCAGCAGTGGAAGGCCCACAGAAGGAGGCGCCACCACACCCCCAGCCTTCCTTCCCTGATTCGGCTCATCTGCCAGGTTCCAGGAAGAGCCCCCCTCTCCTCACTGCCCCACCACACAAACAGCATGCCTACATGCCTACTAGCTTGGTGTCTGACCCCTGCTTTAAGTGCACTGAGGGGGATCACTCGTAGGGGCGTGTACTCAGCATCTCTCTCCACAGACACTCTGGGTGTCACAGCGTCCCCGCCTTCCTGGCAGGGAGTTAGGCATGGCTAAGCCTAGAGATTAAACTTACAGTGCAAAAGGTCAGTAACAGGGCCATTAAGTCCTCTGGTAATTACCTAAGAGCTTCCAAAAGACTGAACTGAGTCCCCATCTTTTCCCAGCAAAGTACCTGGCTCGGAGTGGCTGCCATGAGAGCCAGGTTGAGAGAGAGAGAGAGAGAGAGAGAGAGAGAGACTCCCATTTATTTATTGAGGTGTGCTATGTGCCAGACACGATGCTCGCTGCCAGACGTGCACAACCCATTACATCCTGCAACAGTCCTGTGAGTATGAATGAATACCCTTGTTACTACCCTCATCTTGAAGAAGTGTTGCTAGGTGGCAGTTAGGGCTTAGACTCGGCCATCAGACAGCCCTGGGTTTAGATCTCAGCTCTATTATTACAAGTTATGTAAATGTGAAACGTTTCTCCCCCTACCTCCAGAGTCCTAGGGTTGGTGGACTTGTCAATGAGCTGATGCATAAATGTGCTTAGCATCATGCCTTCCATGTTGGTACTCACCACGTATTAACTGCTACCCCTTGAATTAATATTTTTACATAGGAAAGAATTAGAGGTCAGAGAAGTTAAGCACTTTTCCTGAAGCCACACAAAGTTGATAAATAGTGATAAATAGTTTCAAACCTCTGGCTCGAAAACCTACGCTCTTTGCTCCGTCCCATTGGGTTATGTGAAATTTAGAGTCAGCTCAAGAGAACATTGCCTCCTTCTCTCCCCACAGGAAATGATTCCCTTATCCCTTACCCACTGTGTGTCTCGCAGGATCTGTGACTTAGGACCCAGCCACTTGGCAAACTTTACGTGCTTTTGCCCCATCTATTCTTCAGCAATTGGTTATTGAGCATCTGCTGTAAGGTACTAGTCTTGACCTGATGCTGTGCAGAACGGTCTCAGTCCGCCCGAGGCTCACCGTCTGGTCAGGAGCTGAGACACGCATGGCAGCATGCACAGATATTGCGGGGGGCGGGCACTGGATTGAACGCTCAGGTCATTGAGAGATAAAGGACTGGTAACCTCTCCTCCTTCTCAGGATCAGTCTGTGAATACACTGACCTTAGGAGGACGAGGCGGCTCCACTGAATTGACGCAGGACCCAAACACTCATACTCAAAAGCCTGGAGGCAAGTTTTGACCTCTTTCATTCAATTAGTCGGTGTTAGAGCTCTGCCGGGTCTTCCTGACAAAGGCCCACGGCATTTACTGTCCGTGCTCGCTCCCCATCACTCCTACCACAGCCTCCTCTCTGGTCTCCCACCTTCCTGCCTCTTTTACCCCAAATCTCTTGTGCTCTGGGCCATAGCTGAACTGCTCAGCCTGGCAATTCAGGCTCACCAGCTGCCCTCACTCTGCATGCATATCTCCAATATAGTGTTATAGCAGGGGCACCGTGTGTTTCTAGAAGAGGGTTCAAATTCTGCCTGTAGATCTTAAACTCTCTGAGCCTCCATGCTCCTGTCTGTGAAATGGGGTGAGAACCAACTCAGAAGGGAAAATAAGAGAAATACGTGAAAAGGCCTGGCATCTACTAGTAGCTCTATACATTTCCTCCTGCCCCCTAGCCTCCACACAAGCCATTCTACTCTGCTTGTCTCCACTTTCCTGCCTTTGCTGGTCCCTGTTTTCTCTGTCACTTCAAATCCTATCCTACCATCTGGACTCAGCTTGAATCTCAACTCCTCCATAAAACCTTCCATGAATAAACCCTAGCCAATAATGGCTTTTTCATTCTGTATTTCTATGGCACTTCCATTCCCTCGAAATGTTAAAATTTGTTTCATATACCTCCAACTCATCCTCCTAAGCTCCTTGAGACCATTATGCCCCGCGGCAGGGGTGGAGGGTGGGAGGGTGGGGTGGGGGTTTAGGAGGTACAATGGGAACTTAATACCTGCTTATTGGCTAGACGAAAGTGAGAACCCCCTCTGTGCACACAGAACACACAGAATTTCAAGCTGACTTTATAAAAGCCTCCAGGCATGGCGTTACCATTGACTGTGCCCTTGGAAAAGACAGAACCAGAAAGCTCCGTCAGTGTTCTGTCCCGAGCTCAGCTCGCAGGAGGTGTTGAGCTCAAGCCCCGAAAGAAGGAAGACAGACTGGATGGATGCCACTCCCGGCAGGACTCCCAGTACCTTGGGCTCCCCCTCGCCCACTCCCCGGTGGTTGGTATTTCAGGCTCTGCTCAAAACCCATCCGCGGGGTGTGGCCTATCATGGAGCTGAGCTTGTGTGCATTCTGAGTGATCCAGGATGAAGGCCCCCCACCCCCAAGGCAAGGGCCTCAAGCAGTTGCTTCCCGCAGAAGACTCACTCTACGAAGCCCCAGTCAGTAATAGTGACCCAGCTTTTCTAAGGCACCGGGCAACAGCCCGGCACCGCCGCCGCCCCCCCCCCCCCCGCCCCCAAGCACGGATCAGCTCCTGCTCTCCTTTCCCAATGTTCATAGCACAGCCAGCAGAACGGGCATCCCCCAAATCCAAGCCCCTGAGCGGACTTGCCAGTTCCTGCCTAACGCCTATGTAGGTTGCCATCCTTCACTTAGGGTCATGATGGGACCTTCCAGAATGCCAAAGCTGCCAGCTCAGGGGGCAATGCTGGAAGGGCATGAGAACTGGTGGGGGGTGGGGTGGGTATTCCACTTCATTCTTGAGGATGAGAGGTGCCTGTGCCCGGGAACAAGTTCCAACCCATTCATTGTATTCCTCAGTCCGCTGTTAACTTGGGAGGGTGGCAAAAATGTGCTCTTCCGAGCACGCTATGCCTGCGAGACGCACCTGTCCTCTAAAAGCTGCTGAATTTCCCCCTCTGTCCTCCTGGCCTTTGCAAGAGGCTGAGGCAGTATCAGAAGGGCCATCCCCTTTCCCCTCAGATCTGGGCTCCGTGCCCCCTTCTTTCAGCCAAGCCCGGCGTGCAAAGGCACAGGACCACCCCCAGCCCCAGCGACTCCAGCCTTAGCATCCGCCGCACCCAACTCCTCCCTCCGGGGTGCGTGTGCGCGTTAGGGAGAGGGGGGCCTCCGGCCACTCAGGAGTTAAACTGGCAGCGGGACCGGGGGGGGAGGGGGGGCGGTGGCGTGGCATGCAGGCGGGGAGGAGGCGACCGGAGCGGGGCGCGGAGGTTGGGAGAGCGGCGGCGAAGCGGGCGGGCAGGTTGGGCGCGAAGCCGGGAGGAGGGGCGCGCGGAGGGGCGCGGGGCGCGCGAGGGCCTGCTCGGTGCACCTGCGGCCGCGCCGCGCGGAGGGAGCGCCCGGCTGTCGCCCGCCAGCCTCCGGCCACGACGCGCAGGGCGGCGCGGAGCCCGGGGCGCGGACGGCGCGGGCGGGGGCGGCGAGGACGGCGATTCTGCGGCCGCGCTCGCCCGGCCGGGGCCCAGGACCGCTGCCCGGACAACTCGGCGGCGGGGAAGGCGCCCGCGACCCTGCCCGGCCTGCGCGGGCGGCGGCGGCGCGAAGGGAGGGTGCGCCCCGGCCTCCCCCAGCCCAGCCCCGGGCCGAAGCCGGAGCCGAGCGGCGGACGGCGGCCCCGGGAGCCCGGACGGCGCCCGCGGGTGAGTGTGCGGCCCCGGGCTGAGCCCCGGGAGGCGTGGGGGGCCGTCGGCGTGGCGGCGGGAGCGGCTGGGCTCGGGGTCCCCGCCGCCGGGTTTCCCCCCTCCCCCCCTCCCCCCCTCCCCCCCGCCGGGCCGGCCGGGGGCTGGGGGAGGGGCGGGCCGCGGGCGGCCGCGGGGACGCCGGCCCCGGGAGCCGTGGACTCCGGGGGGGAGGCGGCCGCCGGGGCTGACGGAGGCAGGGCGGGAGAAGGTAAAGAAGGCGGCCGACCGCGCGGGCAGCACCGGAGGCGGCAGGGGAGGGGGCGGCTGGGCCTTAATCCCCCCGGGGAGGCCCGAGCCACCCCAAACTGTTGCTGGGTAGAGCGGCGCCCGGAGATGTCGGGGAGCCGAGAGGTGGCCGAGGGGATAGGGAAGGCGGGACAGGGGCGGACTGGCGGGGTGGAAGCTCTCCGGGGCCGCGGGGACCTCCCCTTGCTTGGAGCTCAGGTGTCCGTGCGGAGGGACAAGGTGGCCTTGGTGTCTGTCCGAAGTATCTGGAACCAGGAACCAGGCTTCTCCTGGGCCGGTAGGGGTCTGTCCGCAGCCTGAGATGGGACATTTGGGGTGGGGGATGGGCCGGCCTTGGGCCCAGCCTGGGGGCTCTGGGAGTGGCAAGCGGCTTCGGAAGGACAGGTCTGGGCCCACCGCGGCACCCTGGAGACAGGAGGGGTTGGCCAGCCACAGGTGGTCCGTCTGTCCTGCAGGCGAAGGGCGGCGCAGGCTCTGGCTGCCCAGCCAGCGAGGAACCGGCGGGTGTGAGGGCGAACTGACCTCCATTTAGGATTGAGCTGAGACGCTAAAGAGGTGCAGGAGACCTGGGCACTGGGGGGTGGGCCCTAGGGGTGTTGCTGTGCGCGCGCGCGCGCACACACACACACACACACCCCGTCCCTGTTCTTCCTCCCCCGCGGAAAGAACAGGAAGGAAAATGTCAGCTGGGCTTTGTGCTCTGTTCCTCAGCCTGCCGCAGCTCCCATCTGTTGGAGCCAACGCAGCTTCTAATTGGGCGACGGCAGGGTCGGGAAGCGGTGGGCTGGGCACAGCATTCAGTTGCCAGAGATGGACGGGTCAGTGCGCAGTTTGAAGACCCCAGGTGGTGGGGTGGTAGAGAAAACAGCCTCCCGGGGTCAGGGTAGTAGAGACAGCCCCCCCCCCCCCCCCAGCTTGGTCACCATCATTGAGATTTGTGTCTTTCCACGTACCCAGGCCAACAGCAGACTCCCTCCTCCCCACCAGCCTGGGATGGGCTCTGGCCTCGTGTCTTCTTCCTGAGTGAGAAGGCCAGGATTGATTCCCACTGGCCACTGCTTAAAGGTCCCACCAACAAAGATCACTGGGCATGGGATGGGCAAGGGCTGTGATTAGGGCATTGAGACAACCTCCCCTTGCCTGTTGTTTTCAGAAAAAAAGTCAGATGTAGGTGGCCTGACCCACTTTCCTGGCTGGCCAGGTGCCCTTGTGTGGAGAGGGAGGAAAGAGAAGGGCACAGCTAGGGGTCTGAGCCTTCCAGGCCCTTCTCCCTCCCCCTGCGCTGGTTCACCCTGAGTGTCCTCCTTCCTGCCTAGGGGGTCCCTCTGGACCTGGATGGGGCCTCATTCTCTGGCAGGGATGGAATTAAGGGCACAGTACTTCAGGGATTGAGACCTGCCCGGGGCCTGGTGGACACCTGGTATCCAGGAGCACCCCCAGATGCACACTGTCCCCCTGGCACAGCCTGACTAACCCCAAGGAGGCAGCAGAGGCAGTGGGAACTCACGGGTCTACTGAGATGAATTCCCCGGCAAGCTGAGACAGCAGCTTTCCTCTGTAACTGTCCACGATTGCTCCCCGCTTCCGTTCTTTTCTCCCTGTGCCTCCCTCCTTCTTCCTCTTTCTCTCCACCCCTCACTCTCTTTCTTCCACAGGCATCTCCTTGTTTCCCTTTCCCTCACACTGCTCTCCAAGACCTCTCCCTCCCTCCCTTCCTGATCTCTGTCTCCATCTTTGCCCCCCTTCTCTCCTGAAAACTGCAGCATAAATCACAAGCCAGGCATGTGCACTCGGTTCCCGAACATCCTGAAGGTGGGGACACACACACTGTTGGCTTTGCTGTATCCCCTTTGCAGAGGAGGAGCCTGGGCTGGTGGGCCTGGCAGCGACATTTCCCTGGCATGCCCCCTGTCCCCTGCCATTTACCCCTCCTAGCCCACCCCTATCCATCTTTTTATTTGAAAGAAAGTCCATTGCTTTAAAAATTAAAAAAAATCATTCCCAATTTATTGAGCACCTACTATGTGCCTGGTACTATTTTAAGAGCTGAGGATATAGCAATTAAACAAACCTCCATGTCTCAGGGCAGAACTGAACTTGTATTTGGACTTCCCAGCTGATTAGTTCTGTGCCCACCAGGCTCTTTCAAAGACCCACTGCTTGGGGGCGGGGGAGGGTAGTGTGAACAATCCTAGTGAATTGTCGTCATCATCGACACAGCGAGTGACCTCTAGCAGGACAGGCTTAGCTTCTTACAGCATACCACTTACCACAGAGCTTACAGACCCAGGGTCATCCTGTCCTTAAGACATTTCTGATCTGAAAGGCTGGACTGTTCATATCTCTCCACTTATCTGAGAGGTGGAGCAGACAGCCAGTGTTTTAGAGAACGGAGAAAGAAACAAATGTGTTATTTAGCACCTACTAAGGACCAGTCTGTCAGGAGCTTTACAAAAAATATCCTATTCGATGCTCCTGACAATCTAAGGTCCAGATTATCATCCCCTTCCTCATAGCTAGGATACTGAGGACCACAGAGCATAAACTACTTGTCCCAGGTCACGTAGGTCTCTGTTTTGAAATCACTAATTGTCTGCAGTTCCTTTCTCGCACAGCCGTCCCAAGTTACACTGTAACCGCCTTTTTCAGAAGCGTGCCTCTTCTCCTCAGAGTATTAGAATATATAAGGATCTGCTGCATTCAGATTCATGGCATGAGTAAGTTTTCTCAAGTGCTCGGGGAGGGCTTCTTGGAGGAGTTGGGACCCTGAGAGGGGAGGCGGGAAGGGCAGCGGATCTTCCTCATCCCACACAGATTGGTGACAAGCCGTAGGCAGGCAACCACCCCCCACCAACACCCCCACTCTGCATCCAGGTAGAATTGATGGGAAATTGCTGTTTTCATTCAGGGTCAGGCTGTAGGAGCTTGGTCCATGGCCAGTAAATATCATTGGTGTTCTCAGCCTCCTTGGGCAAGCCTGGACGCTATAAAAGCTCCAAGGCCAAGAGGGGGGGTAGGAGGGAGGCTTTGAAGTACGCAAGAGCTACCGGGAAGGGCAATGGGCAGGGGCTGGATGGGGCAGGAAAGGGGGAGAGTGATCAAGGAACAAAAGGGGAGGAGCACAAAGGCAGAAGATAACCTGGGAAACAACAAAAACAGAAGGCAAGGGACAAGACAGAAGCAGACAGGGCAGACAAGGGGTGCGGTGGGATCGCTAAGAGAGCGAGTAAGAAGGGCGCTTTTGTCTTCTACTTCCCTGAGAAGCTTGGTTTCTCAGTCCTGCTGCTCAGAGGCTGGAATAGTCACCAAGTTAGCCTTAAACAGGCACTGGCTTCTGCAGTCAGCCCATCTCTTCTAAGCACGTACGTGTGCACAGCCCCGTGCTAGGTGCTCGGGACAGAGACTCATCAGATGTTGCCCCTGCCTTCCAGGAGTTCACGGTAAGAGTGTAGAGTCTGGAGCCACACCGCGAGGGTTCAAATCCAGGCTCCACCTGCGTGGAGCTCCACTTCTAGCTGAGTGACATTGGATATGTCACCTAACCTCTCTGCGCCTCGGTTTCCTTGTATCTAAACGGGATAATCGTAGTACCTACTTCAGAGAGTCGTTATGATGATTAAATGAGTGAATACATGTAGCGAGCTCGGAACAGTGGCTGGCCTAGTAAATGCTGTGTGACTACCATTATCATGAAGTGGAGGGTCAGTCTTACAACAGTGAAGCAAGTACCATAATACAGGGTACAGGGATGTGCTGATAGAGAGGTGACTGGCTCCGTCTGCAGGTTAGGAAATGGTTCTCAAAGGACGTGACATTTGGGGCAAGGCTTGAAAAGGAGTCAGCCGGGCACAGATGGTGGGTCTGGGGACCGTGGTGCCGAGGGGGGTCTGGGGCCCCAGAGTCGTGGATGCTGCGCTGTATGTGTGTCGCCGTCTGTGGATCTCAGGAACACCTGGGACATGTCCCACCTTGGCCTCTTTGTCTCCAGCGCTCAGAGCTGAGCTTCCAGTGGGGCTGGCAGGTTGCCCAGAACATCCCCACACTTTTCAGCCTAACACTGTTGGCCTTTGGGCAAGGGATCTGGTGTATCCCTGCTGGGACTGGTCTCGTGACCATGGCCTCTCAGATGTTCACATGGGCTGAGGGAGCTGCCTTTTAGGAGGTGAGCAGAACCAGGTTTGGTTTAGAACTCAGTTTCTCTTTGTACATTTCTTCCCCCCACTCCTTCCCTGCTGATCAGCATTTGATGGACTTGAAGTGGGTCCCGCGTTGAAGAGGAGGCAGGGGGTTCCTGGGGCAACAGCTGTGTCTCAGCCTCCACCTCTCACACTGAAATGGCACTCACGATAGCCGCGGGCATTTACTGAGCACTTACTATGTGCCAGGCGCTATGCCAAGTGCTTTACATACGTTAGCACATTAAATCCTCCAAAACACTCCTATTGGGTAGGTACTTTTATTATCTCGAATTTAAACACAAGGAAACCAAGACTCACGTTCAGTAACTTGCTCAAGGAGTGCAGCTAGAAAAAAAAAAAACAGGAGTTAATATTCTCTCTGACCCGAAGTCTCCTGCACCACTCCCAGAATCCAGTGCCCCTTGGACCTCCTGGAACATTCTCTGGGACCATCCTACCCATTCCCCAAAGTTCTGAAAAGTTCCCAAGTCTTGTCCAAGCTGGGAACTGCCTGTCCCCTTTGGGGGACCTTCAGAGAGGGTTTCCCCTCTTCTTGCCCCTGTAGGTCACAGTTCTTCGAGAGCCAACATTGCTTCCTTCTGTTTCAGCTCGGTGCCTCTGGGGCCGCAGGGAGCCAGGGGCCTTGGAGAAGGGGGACCTAAGAGCCAGTCCCCACAGCCACAGTAGTGGGAACCAATATGAAGGTGACTGCTAGGAGACATGAGGATGGGGCACAGAGCCCAGATTAGGCAGATTAGGTGGGGATGGTTTGGAATTAGTGCCGTCAGTGGGAAGGCTTGTGTGTCTTGGGAGGAACAAGTACAATCCTTCACATTTACAAGCATGTCACAAGGTGGATTATCCAGGAAAAAAACATATGCAAGAAGGGGCAGCAGAGTTAGACAGCCAGCATGGGTCCCCAGGAAAAGTGGGTCTGTCTTACCTGACCCTGTCTTTTTAGAGACAAAGGAGGAGGAGAGAAGAAAGGCAGAAAAGGTTATGTTCCTCTATAAAGTGTTCTCAAAATGAACATTCAAAGGCAGGGGATGAAGTGTCTGTCTTTGGCCTGGGAGGGCAAAGGTGCGACATCCAGGGGAGGGAGCGAGCACAGAGGGGCAGCTGCTGGGCAAGCTAGAAATTAAAAAGCTGTGTATGGGGGGGGGACTTGACACTTGCCCTTGCCTGAAAGTGCCCCCCTTCTACTTTTGGACAGACCTCCCAGTGGGATGAAGGTAGCTGGGGCTCACACAGCTCCAGGCCTCTGAACTTAGGAAGGTGCTTCCCCCAAGTTGGTCCAGGAGTGGAATCCTGGAATCCCATTTCTAGAAGGGACTTCCAGAATGTTCCTGTCCATGACCCATCTCTGAGCCATCTCAGACACAGCGTGGGCCTGGGATCTCTTCATTCAGCAAGTATTTATTAAGCATCTGTGCCAGGCACTGGGGGCACAGAAAACAGTGAGCACCCAGAGATCTCCGCTCTTGAGGAGCTTAGACTTTATGGTCTGGGGAATACAGTGAAATGAATAGTACGTTTGAGAATGGCAAGTGCTGGAAAAAAAATAAAGCAAGGCGGGGGCAGTGGGACAGTCTGTGGTAGGAAGAGGAGAGTTTGTGATTCTGCACAGGATGGCCTGGGGAGACCTTGCTGAGAAGATGACTCGTGAGTAAAGATGAAGTGGTGGAGAGATGGGAAGGTGCACCAGGCAGAGGGAGCAGCAGGTGCAGGGGCTCAGAGGTGGGGCTGTGTCTGGTGGGTTTGAGGGATATTAGGAGGCCAGAGCTTGGAGAGCCCTGGAGTTGGAGTGAAGAGTTTTCCTCAGAGCCGGATGGGGAGGCATTGCAGGGATTAGGGCAAGGGTGACAGGACCCAACCCTTTAAAATTTGAGGTTTCCTCTGTCCATTTCAGTATTTCCCTGGGTGGCTAGTCAGGACCTTCTCCAGCCATCGAAGCCAATGGGGTCCATCAGTCCTTACCCACTCAGTCCCCTTTCCACGGGGACTGTCTCCCAGGCAGGGTGGGCTCTGGGATGGAGGAGAATGTAAAGAAGCATAAGACACGATCTTCACTGGTAAGGAAACCCACCAGTCAGTTGGGGAGGCAAAACTTATACTCACAAGCAATGACGAGGGAATAATACCAGACAGTTACTTAAAACCAAGTGCTAAACTGTGTGATTTAGACTATAAATGTTATCAGAACTGCGAGCTGTGTGTGGGAGTATATAGGAACGCTTCCTTGAGGAAGTGCGTCTGACTTGGGCCTGGGAAAGGGGGTGCAGTGTGGCTCTGCAGAGGGGAGGGCTCTCCCGTGGGCAACTTCCAGCTTGGGGAGTGGGAGGGGGAGAAGGGTGACCGAGACAGGGGCATGCATGGGAGGAAGGCCCAAGGGCAGGCCCTCAGTCGCTGGTACAGTCCTTACCCCAGCATCCTGGGACGGGAGAGCAGCCCTTCAGAGAACGAAAACCATGTTCCTGTGCTCTTGCCCTCTCCTCTGGAGAGCCAGCCATCTCTGTCCTGTGAAGCCCTCTTGCTTTGAGAAGGCCCTGTTTCCAGCTCTCCAGTTGTTTTCCTATATCTGCACTCTCCTGGTCTGCTGCCGTCCACCAGCCTCCCCCCTCCCGCTCCCATCCTGCCCCATCCCCCCCAGCTGGTTCTCTCTAATTCCCGTGAGCTCCCTTTTTCCACCCTGTCTGCAGCCAGCTTCTTGTCACCCTTCCCCTCACCGCCTGAGCTCCTGTTGGGTAGGTTACTCCTAGGCCATTCCAGTTAGTTTCACTTAGAGTGAACTGGAAATAAAATTGTGCTGAAAGGAGCAAACATTCCCCTATGGGGGGGGGGGGGCGCGGTGTGAGTCTGTCCTCACCCTGGAGAGAGGCTGCCTGGGGCTTGGCGGTTTGGGCTCACTCCAGTTACTTGGAGAGAGATCGCTCTGGAATGGAGTGGGACCCCTTGATAGTGCCCTGGCCCACTGGGGCCACAGGCGGACCCTCCCTGCCCCGGCCGCGGGACCAAGCCGTCTGCTCAACAGCCTTCTCCCCCTCCTCTGGGCCGTGGGCAGCCTGAGAAAGGAGAGCCCAGCAGCTCTACCCCAGAGGCTCCTGGCACAATCTTTGGAAGACACAGGCCTAAGCCCAAAGCTGTCCTTATGGCTCACAGAGGGACCAGAATCAGAGCTGGGTTAGAGCCCCTTGCCTAACCACAGGCCCTTGGGCATTTGACCTAACCTCTCTGAGCCTCCGTTTCCTCATCTGTACATCTGGGTTAATAGTGCCCACTTCATGGGGTGGTTAATACCAAGAGCTAAAATCGGTGAGTGCTCGGGATGTGCCGAAAGCTTTACCTCATTTATCTCATTTAATCCACAGAACACTGTGAAGTAGATATGATTTCCCCCCATTTTTCAGTTGAGGAAACCACGCTGGGAAGCATTAAGTAACTTGCCAGAGGCCACACAGCCAGCAAGTGGCAGAGCTGGGATTCAGCCCCAAACCTTTCTGACGCCAGAACCCTGGTTCTCAGGCACCACATTAAAGGAGCTAATCTGTGTAAAGTGCCTGCTACAAAGTAGAAGCTCAATAAATGTGAGTTCCTTTTCTCCTCCATGTCCCCAGGGCCGCTCCTCCAAAGAACAGCTTTCCCCACCACATCACATTTCTTTTCCAGCATCCCCTGAGACATTTGACAGAGGGAGCGATGAGAATGAGCTGTTGGCTTATACCAAGGGTAAAAATAAGGCTGAGAGAGGGCGAGGAATTTGCATAAAATCTTAAAACACCAGGGCTGTGATTAATACCCGGGGCACCTTTCTTGTAAGAGTTTTGTTTCGCTGTACTGGGCCCTGGGAGGTCAGCAGGGGGTGTCTTGCAGAGGTAAGAACAGAGGCCATGCTGAATGGGAGGAGGAACAGAGCCCACCGTGCCCCCCAGGGGCAAGTCAGGGCCTGCCCCACCTGCAATGCTAGAGTTGATCATTACAGGCCTCAAAAGGTGCTAGCGGGAAGATTCTAAGACCTGTGCTTCCTGAACTTGGGTACTGGTTTCCCGAGTTTGTTATAAATAATCTGGGGACTGCTCTGGATAAATCCAGGAAGAGGACAGACAGTATTAGAGGTCAGAGTATGGGAAGGAAGGATGCGCTCTCCACTTTATGACTATGAAATCAGTATCCCTTCTGCACCAGGTGCAGTGCCGAGCGATGTGGGTGAGTAATGGGCAACAAAGAACAAGGTCATGGCCTCAGGGAACTTTCAGTCTGGTGGGAGAGATTGTACTCTGCATACACAGTTCCATCTGACCTTCCCTGGAAATAAAAATAAGAACAGATGACGGCAGAGGAGTCTGAATATAGGGGTGCTTACGGAATGCTGAGGAGAGAGCCAAGACAGGTGGGTTCCCCAAAACATCCCTCCTGCTCTCCTCCCTGGGTCCCCCTTTCCTGGTGGACATAGAGACCCATCTCTCTGCACACCCCATCGGGACAGCCCAAGCCTGCCAACATTCATACTCCAGGGGCAGTCCGCAGAGTTCCTCCGGATTTCTTCGCAAGGATCCCCCAGGGAGGAAAGAAGGCGTCCAGGTCATAGTACCTTAAGACCGGTGGCAACCGAGAGTCCTCTGGTCATGTGGCTTTCAAACATTTCTAGAAATGGATCCGTTTTTGTTTTTGTTTTCAAAACAAAGTATACAGCTGACCCTCGAACAGCACAGATTTGAACTGTGCAGGTCTGCTTACACGTGGATGTTTTTCAAAAATATATCGGAAAAACTGTTTTGTAAATAAATATGAATTTCTTTGTCATATCGTTCTCATTTTTGATGTCCAGCGTTAGTAACATGTTTAACACCTCCGGTGCTTTGTGTCCTGTAAGACAGTATCGAAATAGGTACTGACAGATGATTCATCTTATAAACAAATGACATAAACTTATGGTATCAATAAATACAGCCCAGCGCTGTAAATATATTCTCTCTTCCTTTTGAATTTTATTTTATTTATTTATTTTTTTTAAGTAGACTCCACACCCAGCATGGAGCCCAACACAGGGCTTGAACTCACGACTGTGAGATCAAGACCTGAGCTGAGATCAAGAGTTGGACCCTTAACTGACTGAGCCGCCCAAGCTTAGTTTTTTGACATTCTTAACAACATCTTTTCTCTAGTTTACTTGATTGTAATACAGTGTATAATACATATAACGTGCAAAATATGTGTTGGTCAGCAGTTTATGTTAGCAGAAGGGCTTCTGGAAGGTCAGTAACAGGCAGATTCCTGGCCTCCCAAAGACGTTCGCCTACGAATCCCCAGAACCTGTGAATATGTTACGTTATACGGCAAGAGGGTATTAAGGTTGCAGGTGGAATTAAGGTTGCTAATCAGCTGCCCTTCAAACAAAGAGATTATCCTGAATTATTATCTAGGTAGGGCCAATGTAATCAATCGCAAGCGTCCTTTAAATGTGGAAAAGGGAGGCAGAAGTCGTTGATAGAGCAATGAGAGGTGAGAAAAGACTTGCCAAAAGACTTCCATCTTGAGAAGATGGAAGGGGCCATGAGCCAAGGAATGTGGGCAGCTCTAGAAGCTGGAAAAGGCAAGGAAGCAGATTCTCCCCTCCGAGCCCCCAGGAGGAGCACAGACCTGCCTGACGCTCTGGCTTTAGCCCAGTGAGACCCATTTGGGACTTCTGGCCATCTGAACTGTAAGTCAACAAATGGGTTGTTTTAAGCTGCTAATTCTGTGGCACGTGGCAGCAACAGGAGGTTAATATAAGGCTGCTGCCAGTGGAGGAAAGCTGGGGGACCGGAAGCCCATGGCCTCGGCCTCCTCCTGGCCCATAATCGCAGACGAACCCCTCCAAACAGAAGCTCTGGGGAGCTCGGTTGGAGATACACTGTGTGTGCGTGAAGCACGATCCAGTTGTTTTCCGGATAATGAAACTGAGGCCGCAGAGAGAAGGGCCTGTGTCAGAGGCCACGCTGGGCTAGCAGACGGGCGGGGGCTGCTCCTGTCTTGTCAGAAATCTCGGGGGCTTACACGTATTCGCTCGTCCACTCATCCGTTTTCAACAAGTGTTACGTGTGTGTTCTTGCAATAAGCACGGGGCAGAAGCAAAAGTGAGTTTCCAGGGGAAGATGGGAGAGCGTTGCCTGAGTGCTGGTCCTGCCCGCAGCCCCTCCCTGACTCAGTTTCCTCCAAACCCGGACAGTCAGCACAGGCTGCTTAGGGCCCCAGGGCCAACCCCCAGCTGGGCCTTATCACAGCCACCTGCTCAGGGTGCAGGCACAGCTCCATGAAGGGCGGGGCTCGGCCCCCTGGCCCCCTCGCACCTGCCCTCCCGCAGCACCTGACTGCAGGGCCGCAGGGGCGCAGGGCGGGCCTAGGGAGGGGGGCCAAGGCCCGGAATCAGCACCCTGAGAGCAGAGCGCCTTCTCTCCCCTCTGCCAGGCATGTGGGCCCTCCCAGCTCTCCCCACAGCACACCTGAGCCACGGGGCGGCCCCAGGGCTTCCGGCTCCTGGTATTGGTCTCCATGGCAACCCCGCATTTGTCGTTCTGGTTTCTAATGACTTATTGGCATGTGTGGTAATTTGCAGAGCTTGGCAGGCAGAGCTGGGGGAGCTAGTGAGGAGGTGGGGGGCGCAGCGAGAGGGCCACGGTGGGGAGGGGGTTGGGGCTTGGGATGGAGAGAGGCATGCTCTTCATCCTGCCCCACCCTTTCTAGTCCCTGCTGATGAATCTCTGGAGTAAGGGAGCTGCTTGGTCCAGGGCCTCCTCTCTCAGGAGCATCAGCTTTCTCCCGGCCCCGAGAGGGAGACAGATGGACAGACAGATGTAGAGTACAGCTGCTCACCTGTCAGGCAGAGGCGGGCAAGCGTGGGGGGGGGCGGCCAACAGCCGTGTTCATCCCGGCAGGTCAGAGCGCTTGTGTTTCCTGACGTTCTCCCGCCCGCTCCCTGGGCTCACTAGTCGCTCTGCCTCATGGGGAGGGAAGCAGGGAAGGTCTGTCGCCAGGACAAGTCCTTGCCGCTCCCTGGCCTCCGCAGGCTCAGAGAACCAAGCCCGGCAGCACTGAATGAAATGCCAGACTGCATAGGTAGTGGGTGAAGCAGCCAAACAATCAAAGGGGGCGAGGTGAGCGAGCGCCTGACCCTCTGCACTTTTCTTCAGCAAAACTTACCCAACCTCAAAAGCAGCTCCCCAGGTTAAGGCAGTAGGGAGTCTCTGACTGGGTTGCTAGAGCCTTCCTGTGCACTTCTCTGCCTCCACTTTGCGTCCGACTTTCTCCATTCTGTTCTGTTTGTGCACCATAAGAGGTGGCCCCATGTGCCACAAAGATCACCGTCTTTAAAGTTGGATACCTCTGGGTTAGGATCCTGTGGCCACTGCTTACCGGCTCTATGACCTTGGACGTGTTTCTCTACCTGTCTTTGAGCCTTGGTGTGCTGATCTGTAAAATGGGGTTAATGTACCCATCTCACGTGTTGTGGAAAGGAAACCAGCTCATACTCGTAAAATGCTTGCACCTAGTAAGCACCAATAAATACTAAAGAATATTAAAAGTGATCTTTTATCTACACAAATACATAGGAGCAATGTGGTCAATAATTTTAAAAATTCCAGTGGGCTTGGTAGGGTTTTCTTTTTTAAGTATTTGAAAGTAGTCTTCATTTATTCAGTAAATATTTATTGAGTATCTACTGTGTACAAAATACTGGGTCAAGTGCTGGGTCTTTCCTGATATTTTGTGATTAGGGTGGAATTAGGCTGCATGTACATTCTCTAAGCATATCACATCCGATGGGAGACGGAGGGAGAGGGAGGCCAAGGAGGGCCAGTAGTCTCGGGAGGGTGGTCCAAGGTCAAACACAGAAGTGGATCATCCGTGGATTCCTGAGAAGTGGCTAGCCCCAAGAGAAACGTGTGCATTGTGAAGGCTCTGTCTGGGTCCTGTGCAGACAGACCTGCTGCCTGACTCCTCAGAAACAGTGAGTCTGTTTTTGGAACTGGAAAGTGGGTGAAGGAGCCAGTGGGTGGCTGTTCCTCCACTTTCATAAGCCACTGCTGAGGCTTGAGGGGGCCGCCAGGGACCACCCAGCCACCAGACAGAAGAGGGGCAGACGCACCTACCGCCACCTGGGCACCTGAGCAGATCACACTCCCTCGGCTGGTGCTGGGTGGGAGGCGAGAGGAGCAGGGGGGAGCTGGGAGACTTGGCTTCCATCTCTGCCAGCAGATGGACTTCTGCCTGCAGCAGGAGTCTGTCTGTTCTTCCATCAGCCTCCCCACAGCCCCCTCCAAGACCGAGCAGCAGAGATGCGCACAACGGAACATCAGACATGGCGGGGGCCCTGAGGAGTGTCTGGCCCACGCTTCCGCACCTTCTCATTCACATTAGAGCACATATACACAGTGATGATGGCTCGGGGACTCCGACCCAAGGGCTGGGGTGGGGGTGGGGATCAATACCTCAGCACGCCTGAACCCATTCGTGGCTCCCTGACATCATTTGGGAAGGTCTAGCTTAGCCAGTCCCCACCAACCTATTTTTATTGATGAGAAATCTGAGACTCCAGGAGGGGAAAAGATTTGCCCAAGGTCACACAGCATGTTGGTGTCGTCAGGACTACCTGTGAATCTCCTAACTTCTGACCCTGTGCTGTATCTATTACCTCTTCTTATGACTCCTCCCATTTTCTTTCCTGAACTTTCACTCTGGAGAATGTACTTCAGAGTGAAAGAGAATATAATTTCTCTAAGAGACTATTATTCCCAAATCTCATAAATTCAGGCTACACCCCTCCCCCCATCATCACCAGCCACTCTCCTCATGCAGTGAAGCCTTCTGCATCTGCCCATAGGCACCCTCTCCTTTCCCAGTCCATCCATTGTCCTGGTTGAGACCAGCGACTCCATGGGCTGCTCTTACTACCCTAGACCATCAGCCCTTCCCGCCTCAGCCAGTCACCTGAAAATCTGCCATCACCTGAAGATCACCTGGTGGAGCACCCCGCTTTCTGGTCACCCCCTGTTGGTCACCAAGCTTGCTTGTCCAGTGACTCCCGAACAACCATTCTGTGGCCTCATGGGGATCTTCCATCCACTGGCCCCCTCAGCCCCTCTCCTCTCTTGCCGCTTATCGCCTTCCTCTGCCTTCCCTTCTCCAAGTCCAGATACGTTCCATGTCCCATCATTTTAAGAACCGCCCCCTCCAGTGTCCCAGACTCTCTGGACCCCCTGTCTTGTTATTGCCCCTGTCTGGCAAAGCCCCAGTTCTGGATGAATCACTATCTGCTGCCTTCCACCTGCATCCAGATAACTCAACCTGCTTAGAAAAAGGCACAAAAGAAGGCAGATAGGCACCTCCAGAAATTCACCATCACTAACCCACCTTATTCTTCAGGAGTGCCTGGTGTTCCTACCACATTCCCCTAGCTGTCTCGTGACTCTCCACAATGCCTGTTTCCTACCTTCTTCCCCAGACCTCAACCTATGCCCTCACGCTCTGTGGAGGACCTCACCTCCCACTTGCCAGAGAAATACAAGTCATTGGGCAGGACCCCTCAACTCATCGCACCAACTCCCCCACCCAACACACACCTGCCTCTGCACCAGTCCTCGCCCCGCCCCCCTTCCTGTTCCAGCAGAGGAGGCCAGGTTCCTGGTCCCAGTCCTCTTCTCCCTCAACCTCTGGTCTTGGTCCCGCTATCTGGTCTCCTCGGGAACATCCTTCCCACCGTGCTCAAGCTTCTCCCATCTTCAACAACAAAAGCAAAAGCCTTCCTCAAGCCCAGCTCCACTCCCTGCTCGCACCTTGGGTCCTTTCTCCTTCTGAGCCAGGTCTCTTGGAAGGGTTGACTACCCTAGCGCTCCTCACATCCGCACCTCCGGCTTCTTCCTCTGCCCCACTTCGGCCTGGCTTCCTCCCCCATTGCTCTTCCGAAACAGCTCTCCGTATCACTACACCAGGGAGCATATTTTAGTTCTCAGAAGCATTTTTCACTCCTTTTCTGACACTTTCGTTTCCCTTGGCTTCTCTGGTCCCATATTCCTGGCTTCCCTGCTCACTCCCAAGTCATCTTGCTGACTCATCCTTCCCTTCTCCAACTCTAAACGTTGGCGTTCCGTCTGGTCTGGTTCAAGGCATTCTCTTCCGACTAGACACTTGTCCCTAGGCCATCTGATGAAAGGCTTCTGTGATCAGCCCCATGCAAGTGACACCCAGAAGTACGGCTCTAGCCTGCATCTTTTCATCTCAGTTTGTATCCTTACATCCACCCGCCTAGTTGACTCAGTTGGATGTCTCCAAAAACCTCAGACTTAGCATATCTAAAGACAGAGTTATGATTCTCCTCCTAAACCCCTCAGTGCCTTCTCCGCCTCCTGCTGGGTCCCCCTCCAGCCTAACCTGTGTTTGTGAATGGCCCCTCCTCCAGCCAGTTGTGTACCCTGGGAGTCAGTGTCCACGCTTTCCCCTCACCCCTCTGCGTCCAGTCCCTCACCAGTGCCTGTCTGATCCCCGGACAGCATGGAGACCGGCCACTCCTCCCTGTCTCCACTTTAGCCCAGCCTGCACCACTGGGGTCACCTTGTCACTGGCGTGCGAGCATCTCCGCTTGCACTTCAAGTCCTGTCTCCAAATAGCCACCAGAATGACCTTCTAGAGACACGAGTCTCTAGATCTGGTCACCATCTCTCATATTCTCAAAACACTTTAGTGGTTCTCAGTACCCTCCCTTGCTCTGCACTCTGCACACTGGCTTCTTCAGTTCTTTGACTGCTAGGCTCTTTTTGCCCTCATGGCCTTTACTCATGCTGTTCCCTGGCCCTTAGTCCCTCTTTCCACCCATACTGGTCCTCCCTAGACTCTTGTGATCTTTCAGATCTCCACCCAAATAGCCCTTCTTTGACAAGCTTCCTTAGGCTACCTCCAGAATCTTTTCAGGCCCCGTAGACACTCTCACAATGTCCTGGATGCTTCCTTCCCATAACGTGCATCATGATATCTAATTAGATAATTGGGTGTTTATTAGATAAATGTCTGTCTTTGCCAGTAGACTGTGACTCCATGAGAGGAAAGGCCCTAGCTGTTGAGTTCACCATCGTGGCACTGGTGCCTGGCACCTATTAGGTGTTCAAAAAATATTTGGGGAGTGACTTCATTAGTGAAAGACCTTTAGATACAAAAAGGATCTCATGGGAAAAGCCGGAGGGAAAAGCTACCCTCTGAGTGTGGCATTGGTAGACCAGATAGCCGCTGCCTGGCCCCTGCTCCTCTCTCTTTTCCTTTCCTTTCTCTGTCCTTCCCTCACTAAAGACTCTGCCCAGATTCAAAGGGGACTTACTCTGATTTTCCAACCAGAGGTGCAGGTTGAAAGAACCAATTTCAGGAGCAATAACAATAATCATTCATATCTGAACAGTTCCTTACAACCTGCAAAGCTCTTTCACATACATTATGGGGTTTGATTTATCTGTGTCCCTGGAGCCACACCCCAGCTTCTGGTGCCTTAGGAACCCTTGTTTCACGGTGGGGGAACCTACAGCTCGGGACGGTTTGGTGGCTTTCCCACAGTCGGGGTCAGTCATTTGGAGTCCATCACTTGAACCTGGTGTTTGTGACCCCACTTCCGTGGGGCACCGCTCCATACACAGGCTTGTAGAAAAGAGTGGCTGGATTATCCACAGTAGTGGAAGGAGGAGTGGTCCCAAAAAAGTCCACAAAAGACAAAAATCCATGTGGGGTGGGGAGGAGAGGGTGGGTCTGGAAGGTGACGTGCAGTTCGGTTTGCAGCAGGCTTATGTCCTATGTAATTAAGGCCGGTCCAAGTTGGCTTTGCAGAGCCTGTGCTGGGCCTCTCACTTTCTCAGATACTTATAACCCCTCATTCAAGGCTGGGACAGAGTCACTGATCCAGCCCTCTCTGGGGTCCCAGCGGCAGGAGCGCCCTGGGAATCCACAGAGTCAAGAGCAAGGGTGGCTGAGGCCGATGGAGGACAGTGACTCCTCACACCCTGCCTCCTGAAGGACAAAGTCTGAGCTCTTGAGACATACACGGCCTCCCTGGCTTGACTTATGCCTACCTTGCCAGCCTATTTCCCTGCCACTCTTTGCCCCCAAAGGACCAAGTAAAACCAACTGCCCCTGGTTTCTCCACCATCCCGTGCTGCTCATACCTCTCAATTTGGCTCGGACCATTCCTTCTGTCTGGGTGCCCTTCGTATTCTCCTCACCTGGCTGACTCTTGGCCATGCTTCAATACTTGGCACTAATGATATCTTTTCCAGGAAACCTTCCCCCAGACCCACAGAACTCCTCCCAGGTACTGGGCACACTCAACATATCCTATTAAAAAATCTCTCTTTGCTGTGTCTTCCTCTTCTGGCTGGATAGGAAGTTCCTCAAGGACACAGACTGTGACTTTCAGCACTCCGGTGCCTGGCGTGTTGTAGTCACAACAACAATAGATAACGAAGGCTTATGATGTGCTAGACGCCATGTGACGTGCTTGATATTAACTCGTTGGGCCTCAAAAAAGCCTTATGTTCTAGGTACTATATCCTATTTTTTAAAAAACTTTTTATTTTAAAATATGCATAGGTTCACTGGAACTGCAAAGAAATGTCCAAGGAAGTGCTGAGTACCTTTCATCCAGCCCTTCTGGTATTAACACCGCACCGTACATAACTACAGTGCAATATCAAAACCAGGACACTGACATTGATGTAGATCATAGAGCTCATCCGGATTTCCCCGGTCATACATGCATTCGTGTGTGTGTGTGTGTGTGTGTGTGTGTAGCTTTGTGTACCCACCACCACAATCAAGGTTACTTACCTAGACCATCACCAGGCTCCCTGTGCCAACATTTAGAGCAACACACCCTCATCCCTAACCCCCGGCAGCCCCTCATCCACCCTCCGTGTCTACAATTGCGTTAATTCACAAATGTTACATAAATGGAATCACACAGTCTATAATCTTTTATTATTGGCTTTTTTTTTTTTCCCATCAGCATAATTTCCTGGAGGTTCATCCAGGTTGTTGCCTGTATCAGTAGTTTGCTCCTCTCTGTTGCTGAGCAGTATCCTGCGATAGGGAGGTCCTGCAGTGTAACTACTCATGCCCCGCAGCACGTTGGCGTTACCCCATTTCAAGGGAGGAAACCGACTTGCCCCAGGTCGCACAGCTAGTAAGTGGCACTTAATATACATTTAGTAACAGGCACCCAGTAGTTGTTTATTGTACCAAGCTCAACTCATTGAGGACACTTCCTGCTCTTCTCTGGTGGTTTGCACCGAGGAGGTGCTCCATAGAGGGTTGCCAGTGAGCATGGGGAGGAGATGGCGTCTTACATTTGCACAGGTATCAGCCACGTCTAACGTGTCCCTGTGCCTAGGCATTCGAGAGAGAGGGTGTAGGACCCTCCCAAGGTCTTACAGAAGCGCCCTGCCAGTGTTTCTTGGAATATCAGAAAAGGAAAACTGGGGAAGTAAACATGATCATATACAGGGCTGGCACTTAATTGCCTAAAATGCCCAAAGCTGTTGGTTCCAAATTAATATATGCCATACTTGCATGGTATTTTGCATCTGGTTTGCAGGTTGTTCATTTTAGCACAACGCCGAGAAACCCTCTGGGCTCATGCTTCTTGTCGCCACTGGCCTCTCAGCCGTCTCCGGGTCAGGCGTACTGCTCCTGGGGCAGGCTGAGCTGGGGCAGCCCGCAGACACAGCGGGTTGGGTCCTGAGCGTGCCCACCTGAAGCTGGAAAGCCCGCCAGGCTGCTTTCACCTATGGAAGAGGAGCTGCGTTATTGCCACTCGGCAGGGGCCTCCGGAGGCTTAATTAAGGAGGATTTGTGGAGCTGTTGGAAGTCCTCAAGCTCAGGTGTGGAGAGCCAAATGCGATTAAGTGATTGGAAAGGAACCACAAGTCGGACTAGTCTCGCTCTGGGCACAGCGCCCAGGAGATGGGCTTGCTTAAGCACCCCAGCCGTCCCTCCCCCCTTTGGGAGAGGTGAGGTCACAGGGAGCCCGCCCCAGCCTCCAGCGACACGTTGTACATAAGTGGAGCGTCCGGGCTGGGACTCTCACAGAGGGTGTTGGGGAAACATGTCGCAGGGCCTCCAAGGGAACCCTCGGTTTTATTCCAATCAGGGCCTCACCAAGGGCCATGCGTTAGAGGGACACATAAAGAAGGGTAGGTCCTGCCCTCAAGGAACTGCTAATGGGTTGACCTACCCTCAAAGCAGTTAAGAAATCATTAAACACCAAACTAAATGGTACCGGCCCTAAAGCCAGTGGTACTTGGTGGAAAGGACAGACCAGGTTAATTGGAGAAGGTGTCCTGGAGGACGTGAGACACAGGCCCGAGTGCAGAATTAGCCGGGGAACAGGCTTCTCAGCCGTGCCACCCCCGTGACTCAGATTCAGGGAGGAACTGCAAATACGGAGCTAGGGGGACGTTCACAAAGAGGCATAACACCAGACTTCAGAGTAATTTTGACCTCTCGGCAGGCCATCTGGGATTGTGTCCTCAGACCCATGGGAATGCATGACCATTCACTGTTGTCAGAGGCACTTCGGAGGAAGAGCCAAAGAAGAGTGGACCCATGGTTGGGGGTAGTTGGGGCGGTAGAGGGTCTGCTGGGTAAAGGGCAAGTGGAGAAGTGGGGCCAAGGTGCGTGTGATTCAGGACCCGTGTTGTTTTTTTTTTTTTTTAAGATTTTATTTATTTATTTGACAGAGAGAGACACAGCGAAAGAGGGAACACAGGCAGGGGGAGTGGGAGAGGGAGAAGCAGGCTTCCCGCCGAGCGGGGAGCCCGATGCGGGGCTCGATCCCAGGACCCTGGGATCATGACCTGAGCCGAAGGCAGACGCTCAACGACTGAGCCACCCAGGCGCCCCAGGACCCGTGTTCTAAGGACGCAGGCGGACGTTCGCTACTGCAGGGAGCTAAAGGGGGCGACGTTACCCCTGACATGCCAGGGGGACAGGAGGCTACATGAGGCCATAAGGAGAGGTGCCACGGAAGAGTGGGGAGAGACTGGTCCTAGAGGCGCCCCAGAAGGAAGGGATTTAGCCACGTGGGGTGATTCTCGCCAGAGCTCCAGAGCCCGCCGCTGAGAAATGCTGCTGGATGGAGCATAGCTGGGAGATTGAGAAGCAGCTCGCGGGAGTATCTGCAAGAGGCTCTGTGTTTAGAGGGAGTAACAGACAGAAGGGGCATTTTGATGGTGGTTTTCAAAGGTGGGGAGCCAGTAAGAGAAGGAGTAGGTTTCCCGAGGACGGGAGAAGGGAAGTGTTTCCAGGGAGGAAACCTCTCTCCCAAGTCAGAGGGAAGCAAGAGGGAGTGGGCAGCGAGGAGGTGGGCAAAGGAGGTCACGCCTGCCCGGCGCACCGGCCCCATGAGGCCGGCCGGGTGATGTTTGCAGAGGGCAGGGTGCGGATGGAGCACGGTGAGCAGCAGATGTAGAAGAGGGCTCTGCAGAGTGCCAGGGCAGCAGCGGGAGAGGGAGGAATGAACAGATTGCAGCAGAGTGCGGGTGAAGCGAGAATCCTGAATCTATAGTAGGGCTGGGCTGTCGGCTTCCGTACATACTCCTGCAGTGCTTGGGGAGGAGAGGACCAGAGGCGAGTGGGGAGAATTGCTAGGTTCCTCACTGAGGCAGGGCAGCTGTGGCCTGTTTCCCACGCTGCCCAGACTTCTGCAGAGAGACCCAGCCTGGCCTCCTGCTGTGCACAACCCAGCAACACGGTCTGTTTGCCTGGCCTTGCCCTTGCCGTCTGGGGAGCTCTCCACTTCTCAGAGCTCGAAGCCATTTCTTCTTGGCCTGACTTATCAATGGGCCCGGTTCTAAAAGAGTCCCATTTGCCCTCCACGGCTCTCTCTGCGCTGTTCTCATTTTTCTCCCCTCCTCGATCTTGCAGCCGCAGCTTAATAGGCTGCAAGAGGGTCAGACTGGGAAGATGAATGCCAGCCTGTGGGGGACTGCATCCTGCGTCTCCATGAGGGAGGTGATGGAAGGCGGGAAACAGAGAATGGATAATCCAAGGAGACAAATAGGCACAAGGAGCAGCTTGCAGGATAATCCAAACAGTGTTGCCACGCGTGCTTGGTGTGTGCTGTGATGAGCTCCAGGCCACCGATTTGCTGGTCTAACTAGGTCTGACTTCGAGAACGCTGGCTTCATTTCCCAGGGCAGAGTAGGCCATGAGAAGAAACTAGGATGGGCAAAGAATGTTTGCTGGACAGAAGCCACCAAGCGAATACTCCTCTAGGGCACACATGAGCAGAATGGAGGGTCCGTGACGGCCACCACTGTAAGACTTGACACCCTGGAGCAGTCCAGATGCTGGCAGGTCACCCCAGGACACAGCGCCCTAAGCAGCGTGTTCCTCGCATGTTGTGTGTCGACCCCTTCGTGGCCACGTTAACGGGGGAGAGTGCCTGGAGAAATCCCTTAGGGGTGGGGTCAGGGCAGCAAACCAGTGTGACATCCCGGTCCCTACCTGTACCTTGCTCAGATGCCCCAGGTCCACGGGCTCCTGCCTCTGGGTGCTCTTTGCCGGAGGACTGTGAAGACTCCTAGGGGCTACTGCCCTGCCCTCCCCCCTCCCCCCAACATCGGCTGATGCTTCCTTTGCACTTTTGGCATCAGCTAGTTCATGGTCCAAATGAAGGAGGAAGGGGAGGGCCTCTGAGGCAAAGCACGTGAGATCGAAGGGATACCCCAAAAGGCTTCTGGAAATGAACTGGTTGAGCAACAGGGGTTCTGGTTTCCACTCTGGCCTCGGCGTCCGGTATAATCTTGAGCAGCTCACCGAAGCTTCCAGGGTCTCCATGTCCCTGCTAAGGCCAGCTTTCCGTCTCGGTCCCTGGATGGGGGAGGTTAAGAAAACCAGTTTCCAGTCATCATGAAACCAAGCTGTGCCCTAGGCAGTGGCATCCCCAGATCCTCCCAGATGACTTCTGACAGGGCTGGGCTGTGTTTCTCAGGGTCCGGACGAGGGACGGTGGCAAATATGGAGCCATCTGACCTGTGTTGAAGGCCTTGTTCCCACTATTTATCAGTTGTTTGACCTTGAGCAGGTTAACCTTTCCCTGAAGGTCAATTTTCCATCCATAAGACTCATACCCGTCTAACATAAGATGTTTGTGAAAATCTAGTAAGATCATGTGTGAGAAAGCATTTTTGCAAATTCTTACATGTGCTGTCACTCTTAGAGGTTGAAAGGGAGGGATAGCAGGGGACAGGGAAAGATCGAGGGGCTCGAGTCCTACAGACCAGAGTTCACAGTGCAGCTGTTTGGGAATCTGTGGCTTGGATGAGTTGATGAATGTGTCTTCATCTTGGTTTCATCTTCTGTAAGGTGGACATAAGTAAGCCAGGTCAGGGAATTATTGTGAGGGTCAAGTGACATGGCGTTTGTAAAGGATCAGGTACATGGTAAATGCTCCCCAAACATGGCTCCCTCCCTGTACCTCAGCCCTCCCAGCCTGTCTGCACCCTCCCCAGGGTCTTCTCTTTAGCCACGTGCCTTCAGGCTTGGGTTCCTTCCTCCTGTCCAGCAGCAGGTGCTTGCTGAGGAATGCACGATGGACCATACCCAGTGCCCAGTCCCTGTAGTCAGTGGGCCATTCCAATGTCCTTGACCTCTGCTTCCCCAGCCACTGCAGCTCCGATGGTGCCCAGGGGGCAGGAGTGCTCGAGAGGGCTCCTTGCTCAGAATAATGCTTTTCCCTGATGAGGGGGCGCACTCCCTGATCTAATCCTTTTTTTAAAGATTTTATTTCTTTGAGAGAGAGTGAGCAAGAGAGAGAGAGAGAGAGAGAACGAGCAAGGGGAGAGGGAGAAGCAGACTCCCCACTGAGCAGGGAGCCGGATGCGGGGCTCGATCCCAGGACCCTGGAATCATGACCTGAGCCGAAGGCAGACGCTTCACCGACTGAGCCACCAGGCGCCCCTGTCCTGATGCTTCTTAGCCCGGAGAGCTGCCCCACCTTTCCATGACCTGCTTCCTCTATGCGGCAGTGTGGCCAACCCTTCCTTACCCTCCCTGCCAAGGGCATCTGGGAGTCCTTAACCACCAGCCACCCCTCATGGCTCCCAGCAGGATGGCACTTAGGCCATTTGGGCAGATGCCCAAGCCCCTGTGTTGTCTCATCTGTAGACCACCTGTCTCAAAAATCACCCTTGGGGATGATGGAGATGTTAACAATGCACATTCCCAGGCAGCACTCCAGACCAAATAATAGATTCCAGGGCATCTAGCACTCTGCATTTTAAATAAGTACCCGTGTGATTCTTATGCACAGTAAAATTTGAAAACTACTGGTGTCTTTTTTTTTCCCTCATTTTTATTGAGGTGGGACTCATACAGCGAAGCCCACAGATCCTTAAGTGTGCAGCTTGATGCATTCGTACATGGGGTTTGTAATAACCCCCCATGTGACCCCAGCCCAGAGGAGGATGCAGAACGCCCCCAGGGGCTCCCTCACGCACCCTTACACTCAGTTAACAGCTGCAGAGGTGGCCACTATTCACAGTTCCAGTGTCATAGGTTATCTTTGCTGTTTCTGAATTTCATATGACTGGAGTACTTGGCTTCTTTCACTCAGTGTTATTTCATATTACCTACTCCTTTCTTTTCTTTTTTCTTTTTTTTTAAGATTTTATTTATTTATTTGAGAGAGAGAGAATGAGAGACAGATAGCAAGAGAGGGAAGAGGGTCAGAGGGAGAAGCAGACCCCCGCTGAGCAGGGAGCCCGATGCGGGACTCGATCCCGGGACTCCAGGATCATGACCTGAGCCGAAGGCAGTCGCTTAACCAACTGAGCCACCCAGGCGCCCCATACTACCTACTCCTAAAAGCCCAAACAACTTCTCCTCCATTCCCTGCACTTACCCTTCCCCCGATAGGTAGGTAGGTAGGTAGGTAGGCCAGCAGATAGATAGGAACAAATGAAAAAAGAAAGAAACCCGCTCTTCCCAGGTCCTCACCTTAAACCCCCTCTTGTTGCAGCTTCCCCCTTCCCCTCCTCCAGCCTTGTGGAGATCACGTTTGGTCACCGGCCCTCAAGCATTAGTGCTCCCGGAGGCTGAGCACCCATCGCCCTGTGGCCATGGAAGACCAGGGCCCGTTCCCCTGCCAGGCTCTCTGTTGGCTGCTGGGGCACCTCATTTGTTGTGTGCGGACTGCCAGAGAGTCCAAGCACATTCCAGATGAAATTGACCAATTTAAGGTACAAATGAAAAGACAAATGAGATGGAAATTGCACAGAACAAGCCTACTCCTCATCAGGAGGTATCAGTCCTGACATGCTGAGTGGAGCCCCCTCTTCGGGCCTTTCCTGCAGCCGAGGTCAGACAGGCTTCCCGGCCGTGGGAACCCCATCCCCTTGGCACCCGGCCAGGCAGAGCAGCAACCCAAGAGGCTTTGGGGGGCAGCTGGTGGGGGGAGTGGGGGGCAGGTGGGGGGGCAGAGGACACAAAGCAGAAACAGAACAATACAGAAAGAGGGTTCTGTCATCCCAAAAAGAAGGGAAATAAATATTTGGGGCATCTACTATGTGCCAGGCCCTGAGCTGGGTGTTCAGACTACAAAGACTGACAAAGCTCACCCCTAAGGGGCTCCCAGCCCAGGGGAAGGAGAGAGAGAGAAAAGAAGGCGTGAGGAGGACAGAGAAGGCAGGAGAGATGGAGGGGAGTGGGCGCACACAGCTGGAAAGGAGGAGCAGAGCATGCCCCCCACCCCCCGGGCAAGCCAAGGCCATTTCAGGACCAGGGATATTCTGGAGCAGTAGGTACAAAGCAGGGAGGAAGGAACTGGAAGGAGGAGCAGCTGGGCCTGCCTCTCACCCCTGCACCAGGGAGGGACAACCATGAGGGCAGCCTGGAGAGAGAGACCTCACAAACAGCTCATTGGTTCTTGGTAAAGTGGCAAGGAGTGAGCTCACTGATCTAGTGAAGGGGACGAACCAATAAGCAAAATATTTGGATGGGGATGTATTCCGTATTGTGTAAAGAGGAGTCAAAAACCCAGAAATGCTCAATCCCTGGGCCTCATGCATTTTCTGAGTCCAGGGAGTTGCAGAGAGGCAGGGCATGCAAATTTGTTTTCATAGGGATCCAAGCTAAATACAATTTTTGTAATAATAATAATAATAATAATAATAATAATAATAATAGCAAACACTTATAAAGCACTTATCATGATCCAGGCTGTTCTAATCCCTTAACTTGTATTAATTCATTTGCATCATAAATATGTGGGGGGAGGAGGAATAAGAATACATTTCAAAGCCAAACACAGTGACTTTTGAACTATCTATCTCCTCCCCACCCCACGAAGTCAGCACAGATGAAAGCCGACCACTGAAAGAGCTTTAAGCCCACTCTCCCTCGCTTGGGTGACCATGAAGCAGAAGTCCTGGGGGGGCTAGATCTGGAAGCAGCTCCAGGAGCACTCGAATGATTCCAGATCTTGGGCCAGAGGGTCACCCTCTCCCTCCCTGTCCTCATCCTCATCCCCTGAGCTGAGGTGCTCCAAGTGAGGCCCCACGCTAGGTGCTCAGGGAGAGAGGGACCAGGAGACGTCCTGAAGGCGATGGCTGGTCATGACGGTGAGCATGGCCCTCTCTCTAAGGACTGCCCTCTGCCCATTACCAGAGCCAGAATCCACATGCATCACACCATTGTGGATATCACTAAGCCCCACTGTCACCAGGGAACTAGTTCCCATAGCAACAGAGGTACACTAGACCCTTGACATCTTGAGGGATCCATCACAGCCCTTCATGGATCCATAGAGCAGACACTGCCATGTAATTTTCCCCATAAAATGCAGCCAAGTAGGACTGAGCGCTGCAGTGAGGATGGTTAGCGAGCTCAAAGTCATCGAACTCAGCTCGCTGGGACATTTCTCGGGATCAGGCTCCCAGCCCGTGCAGCTCAGCACTGCACACTCTTTCATGTCAGGTAGGGTTTGCCTGTTACAGGAGAAGTCACTTTATGAGAAACCTGACCATGCCAACCGTCTGCTGCTTTTCAAATGACAAAGCAAAGAGGGACTTTGATTAAACGCGGTAGACAGAACACGTCCATATTTCCGTCTGCTACCACACCCACATAAGAGCAAAGGAGTAAAAAAGATGCAAGCCTGCAAGGGCAAGGGAGAGGAGAACACAGCCAATCAGCAACGCCTATACCATTTTGGGAGTTGGAAACTAACTGACTTGGGTTGACAGAGAAACACTTGGAGACCCCAATGGAGGAACCAGTGAGAAATGGGCAGATTCTTGCCCTCGAACCACGAAAGGCTCAGAAATTGGTGACATCTGAAAACAGGGTATAGAGTAGGGCCCAAAACAGGAGAGTGCTCCCCCAGAGTGATTCCTCACCCCATTTCACCACAGAACTATCCCTGCTTTAACCTAACAGCCTCCTGGGAAGAACATCAGGGACACTGACCCCAACAAGTGCTGGCTTGGGAACATGGGGACAAGCATGGGTGGAGATGAGACAATATATTGAAAACTGAGCATTTGCTCAAGTTTGCAAGACAATGGGGGAGCCCCTTGCCCATTTCCTCCTGCTGGCTTAGGGAATGCTGGCGGCCAGACAAATGGCCACATCTGGGGGCTCCCCCGAACATCCCCCCACTTGGTGAAACCAGCAGTTAACAGGCTCTGTCCATGCACGCAGAGTTCCGGGCACCTTCGAAATGCCTCACTCATGAATATGAACTGGCGGCTAAGGATTACTAGATTTTTGAGGAAAGCATCAAATATTTTAAAAAAAAAAGCATAAAGCCAAAGTAAACAGAAAACAACTTGAAGAAGCAAGTCCTATGCAAGGAGCCAAAGAAAACATAAACACCACCACCACCACCACCACCACCACCCTGGACATCCTCAGGGAGAGGAGAGGATTTGATGCCCACAGAACATCCCAGGGGCCTTTTTAAAAATTTGAGAAATAATTTACAAACCATAAAATTCACTCTTTTAAAATATACGGTTTAGTGGTTTTCCCTCTCTTTACAAGGCTGTGCACCCATCACCACTACCAAATTCCAGAACATTTTCATCATCCCCAAAAGAAACCTCATACCCATAAACAGTCACTCCCCATTCTTTCCTCCCCCCAGCCCGTGGCAACCCCTAATCTACCCTCTATCTCTGGACATTTGCCTATTCCAGACATTTCATAAGTGGAAGCATACAACACGTGGCCTTTGTGACTAGCTTCTTTCACTCGGCACCGTGTTTTCAAGTGGCATTTGTGGTATGGCAAGGATCAGCACTTCATTCCCTTTATGGCTGAATGACACTGCATTGTAGGACTATTTCACGTGTTATTCATCCATTTATCACTTGATGGACATTTGGGTGATTTTTGTTTTTTAAGGAAAATGCAGAGAACAAGAAGGAGCTCTTATAAATTGAACATATACATTCTGCTTCCTTAAATGAAAATGATTATTTCCAAATTGCAAGGATCCACTAGGTGCCCAGGACAATTAGTGAAAACAGACCCTCACGAGGACACATTTTGAAATTTCAGAACATCGGGGATAAAGATTCTACAACTATCTAGGAAGAAAGAGACAGGCCTTAGGGTAGCAGCAGACTTCTCCCCAGTACCCTGGAAGTAAGTAGATAGTGGGAAAATGCCTTCCAACCTGCGAGGGGAAGTTATTTTTAGTCTAAAGTTATATTTCTAGTCAACCTGTCAATTAATTATGGAGAACAATTAAAGACATTTTCAAACATGCAGATTTTCAAGAAACTTACTTCTTTTTCAAAAGTAACTAAAGGGTGTACTGCACAAAAATAAGAAAGATGACCTGAAACCCAGGGAGAGAGACAAACAATACTTACCACCATAGGAAAAAGCATGAAAGGATATGCACCAATATAGCAGTGTTTAGCATGAGGAGGTGGAAAAGTAGGTTGTTGCGGGGGAGCCTGGGTGGCTCAATAGGCTGAGCGTCCCCACTCTTGATTTCGGCTCAGGTTGTGATCTCAGGGTCGTGATATCCAGTCCTGCATCAGGCTCCGCACTGAGCAGGGAGTCTGCTTGATATTCTCTCCCTCTCCCTCTGCCCCATCCCATCCCCTCCACCCACCCCCGTACTCTGTCTCTGTCTCTCAAAAAAAAAAAAATATATATGGTTTACTTCTCCACATGTTTTTCCATATTTCCTAATTTTTCAATAATAGTGCTGTATGGTACCCAAATTACTGTCTATTTGTTGGCAGATGAGGATACAGAGAGCCCGAGCCGGAAGCGGTGCCGGGGAAAGACGTGCTGCCCTGAGGGCCAGCTCTCATTACCGCTACCCTGCCCTGTTGGCGCCCCTCCCAGCTCCCGGGCCGAGTCAGATCTGAGTGTCTATCAGCTCTGCTGGGCTGAGAGCGGCCCCAGGACAGAGCTGGGTCTTGTTCATCTCATTTATCCCCGGCGTGTGGCAGAGAGCAGGTACAGAATCTGTGCTTCAGTGAATGGAGAGAGGGAGGGAAGAAGGAGGAAAAAAAAAAAAATAGGAAAGAGAAAACCGCCACCAAAAGTAGACCATAAACTGAATGACACCCCCAGGGTCGGGATGCCGTAAATTTTTTATAGACCCCCTGGCTGGGACGTCAGGGTGGCTAGTGATCAAGGAAAGTGACCAGCCTTGGGCTTCCCTCAGGGATCCCCAACCTGGGGCCAGAGGAGCCAACTCCTGCAGTCGATCATCCCCCCAACATAGAACCTGAGAGTTGAGAGGGACTAGTTTTCACGTGGCCGAGTCCTTTCACCTTGCGTATCAGAGCCAGAAGCCCAGAGTTCCAGTGTGTGACCTTGTACAAGTCACTTCCCTGCTCTGGGCCTCAGTTTCTTCCCTTGTAAAACAAGGTGGATGTGCAGGTGCCCTCCAGCTCTGACCTTCCCAGGCTCTACGACATCCCAGGAAATGGAGGACCACCTCACCCGGCTTAGGTGGGGAAGCCGCTCAAGGCACAGACCCCCGGATGAGGGTAGAAGGTGGGCGGAAGGCTCCGCCTCCCAGCCAGCTCTTTCCAGCAGCTTCTGAAATGGATACAGGAGCAGGACAGCCTGAGGCCGTTTCCCCCCAGGAGGCAGACACCGGCCTGGAACGGCGAGTGTGTACCCATGTGCCTGTGTTACAGTCACCTGCTTGGGAACGAGTTCAACCTGCAGCTTTCTGGGCTCAGGGACCAGAGGGGTGGGATGGGTATTTGCATGTTCACAAGCGCTCCAGGTGATCCTGGGGCATGTTGATTTGAGAAATGTCGGATTAAGGGGGCTGGGATTTGGGAGAGGACGTTCAGTGCTCATAATCGAAATAACTACCATTTATCCAGTACCTGCTCCATGTGGGACACTTTTTGACATCTCTAATCTTTACAACCACCACCCTGTAAAGTAGGTATTATTACTGTAATTGTACAGAAGAGAAAACTGAGACCCAGAGCAATTAACTTGCCAGACATCACGCAGCTAACCAAAGAGCCAAAAATTTTAACTCCGGTCCTTCTTTGTTCCTCAACACAACCCTAGCTCCTTGCTTCACGCCTAACCAGCTGCTTCTTGCCTGCCTCCAGTGTTTGGAGGTGCCCCGCTGAACTGGGGGAGGAGGTGGGGTTCACGCAAAGGCGGGGCGGCCGAGCTGAGGAGGAGTGGAGTGTCCAGGAGGCCCACTGCCCATCTCTGCTTTTCTCTGTCCCTCTACCTCTCGGGCATTCCTCGGGCTCCTAGGTGCTGTTTTGACAGGGCGTGAGGCATCCACAACCCCTGGCTTCCTTCCTTCTCAGCCTCCTATTGTCTCCCTAATTAAAGACGCGCAGATTCCTTCCCCCTGCTGTGTGGGGCTGGCAGTGCACGCGCAGCCCGCTGGGGAAGGCGGCACCTGGTACCCTAACTCCGGGAGACACCTGTGCGCCGGCAGAGGCCGGCCACCGAAGGTGGGCGGAGCAGGGGAGCCCCGCATTGGGGACGAGGGGGGTGTCAGGAGTTCTCACCCGCCCGACCTTAGCCAGAACTGCCCAGTCCCCCTTCTGAAGAGTTTTCTGAGTGAGATTCCCCATCAGCCCTGTCACCTGCTCCTGTATTCCACTCTGTGGCGGCTCCCCTGAGAGGCACCCCCCTCAGCCTCTGCTGGTTGTTCTCTCTGCCTCACCGTGACCAACCCTTTGGCTTGCCCAGGACGGAGGGGGTTTGGGGCGTTTTCAGGATTTAGGTGCTAACACCAGGAAATGGGGATGAATGAGTCAGCTGACCCTGCCTCCTCATTCAGGTCTCTATCCACACATCCCCTCTTCAAAGAGGGCTTCCCTGGCCCCTCAGAGGAAAATGGCACTCTACCCTAACTCCGTGTTTACTTCCTGAACTCGTTTTCTATTGTTGCCATATATTTACCATAAATTTAGCAGCTTAGGGGTGCCTGGATGGCTCAGCCGTTAAGCGTCTGCCTTTGGCTCAGTTCATGATCCCGGGATCCTGCATCAGGCTCCCTGTTCAGTGGGAAGCCTGCTTCTCCCTCTCCCACTCCCCCTGCTTGTGTTCCCTCTCTTGCTGTGTCTCTCTCCGTCGAATTAAAAAAAAAAAAAAATTAGCAGCTTCGAAACAGCACTGACGTGGTGCCTCACAGTGGTGTAGGTCAGAAGTCCGTCCGGATTCGCTCGGCTCGTTTCTCTGCTCCAGGTTTCAGAAGGCCAAAATCCAGTGTCCACTCTGGAGAGAATCTGCTTCCGAGTTGACTCAGGTGGCTGGTGGAAGCGTGTTCCCGGAGGTTATAAGACTGAGGTCCCTGTTTCCTTGCTGGCTGTCAACTCCTAGAGGCCTCTCTTTGGTCCCTGTGTGTCTCAGAACAAGCAATAGGACATGAAATGCTTGAATGCTCGGAACCCCTCTTCTGCTTCCCCCTGGAGAAAGGTCTCTACTTTTCAGGGCTCGTGTGATTGGATTTCTTCCATCCAGATAATTCAGGACACTCTCCCTAATCTGGAGGTCCTTGACCTTAATTGCATCTGCACTATTCCTTTTTCTGGGTTAAGGCTAACAAATCCGACAGGTTCCAGGGATGAGGGCGTGGACATCTTTGGAGGGCCATGCTGCTTCCCGTGTTCCTTCGGAGCCCTTGGCACTATCTGATGTCATATTTACTTACATGTTGAGTCACCATTCATTGTCCATCCTTCTTCACTATCATAAGCTCCATGAGAGAAGGGATTGTGTCTCTGTTGTTCACTGCTGTGTCCCTAACTCTCCTTAAACAGTACCTGGCACACGGGAGGCCATTGGTGTTTGTTGAATGAAACGTTGCAAGGGCTGTTGAATGCTCAGTAGAAATGAGAACTTCTGGGAAATGGAAGGAGACTTCCCAGAGCCCACCGCTCAGCTGGTCAGATTGCACACCTTAGGTAGGGAGACACCCGAAGGCTAGAGCGCCCCCTCCTGGTAGCTGGAAGCCCTGAGCTCTAGGGCTTCTGAGCCCCTGAACCTTCTGACCAACTGCTTCCCCAGCCCCGCCTTTCTGACATGTTCTCCCCTCCTCCCACCCGGGACCCGCAGACCCTCAGTCTCTCCCTGCCTGAGGATCCCAGAGGGCAAAAACCCGAGGCTGGGTGGCTACCCTGGGGATGGTGACGAGGTGGAGGACCAGTCCAGGAGGCGGCAGAGATTGCCATGCCTCAGCTGGGTTCAAAGCCAATCCACCTGGGATTTCAGACAATTAATTTCCCCAATCTACAAAACGATCAGCTTCAGAGGGAAAACAATTAGCCCACTGCAAATTGTAATTGTCATCTCACTCCTGATTTTAATTTGGACTAATGAGGGCTAAGTGATTCTGGCTTCCTCCCCTCTGCCCACCCCCCACACTGTCCTGTGGCCCTGGGTCCTCACCTGCGAGGAGGAGGAGGGGTACTTACCCTTAGCTTCCCGCCTTGCACCAGTGGCTGAGGGACATTCTGGGGCTGGCACGGGGCTGGGGCTGGGCTGAGCACGAGAAAGCAGGTCCTGGCAGGAGGAGGGGAAGAAGAGAGCGCCTCCGGCCCACAGGGGAGCTGCCTGTTTACAAGGCTTCTAGGCAATCAAAGTTTTATTGAACAGAATTGACTACTGGCTCGCTCCTCTGTCACAGCCAGTTAACTCTGGCTGCGCAGTCTCCAGGGACCCGCTTCCAGGAGCGTCCGGCTGCCTCCCTTGGGCCAGGGCGCCTCTGCCTGGCCTTGCTCTTCCCCACCCTGCCCACAGCTCTGGTGCAGCGAGGCTGTGATTCTCTGCAGCCGGAGAGGGCTCGCAGGCCCGCCATCCACTAGTCCTGGGGGTCGGGTGGGTGGTCTAATGCCGACTCCCACTGAGCAGACGCAGGCCTCGAGAGGGAAGGGACTTGCTCTAGGTCAAACAGAGGTCTGCCATGCTTTGTTATTATTGCTGAATTCCGTCCTCCCTCCCCAGACTCTTCTTTCCTCTCACGTCCCGGGCTTGACACCCAGCACAGTGCCTGGCATGCTGCAGATGCAGGAAAGAAGGAAGAATGCAAAGTCCCGAGTCCTAGTCCGTGTCCTCCTACTACACCTGTCCCCGCACTTTGCCTCCACTCTGGTTAGGCTGATTCGATTCAGTCATTCACACATCATTCATTCTTTGCTCCCTGCGGTAGCAGCGTGCTGGGGGCCATACCAGGTGCTGGGATCCAGAGGCCAGTAAGACCCAGCCTGCCCTCAAGGACCTCACAGTCTAGCGGTTCAGCCCTGGGCCCCCAAACCCTCAGCAGATCGCTCTTCAGGGAGAACTGACCCCAGGTCCTGAGCAGCAGCTGGTCAGGGAATCAACCCTAGCTCCTGGCTTCGGCCCCTGGCTGGGGGGCAACCCTCAGCTTGCCCACATCTTCAAGGAGCTGCTGCTTATAAGTTTGGAATCGGGAATCCTGAGCTCTTGTATTGGCTTTCTCGATTTTGCTCTGTGACCTCACACATGCCCCTTCCCTGGGCTCCCCCATCCCGAAGCCAGGGCCCTGGGCTCTGCAGCTTTCCCCTCTGGATCCTGTGACTCTGGCAGAAGCTTCTTCCCAGCCTCACCTGCTAGCGGAGGTCCAGTCCAGGCCTGCAGCCACCACCAAGTAGCCTGAAATCCCTGTTCCTCATCTGCTAAGTGGGGAAGGTGGTGACAAAAGTGTGTTGCGTGGTGACAACCCCACGCAAGTGAAAGTGTTTCTACAAAGTCGAGAACAAGCCCCAGTGCCCACATGAGCCGGTGAGGAAACCCTGCCGTCACACATAGGAGGGTGGTGTTGGCGTGCCCTGGTGGTCCCTACTGCCCCTCGGGCGCCACCCTTCAGCCCAGTGGAGGCAGGTGGAGAGGTGGGAGGCACACGGAATTGGGAACTGGGAGAGGAAGGGCTTTCCTGTCTCTGAGCCTCAGCTTCTGGGGCCACTGGACTGGGTCATGTCTCAGGCTGCTAACCCTGACACCCCCAATCCCGTAGTACAGACTCCTCTGACGGGGGGTGAGGGGGGCCAGCCTGTGAGAGCTTGCAGCTTCCTCTGGGCCCCTCTTGCTCTCCCCTGAGGGAAAGCTGCGCTTCTCCAACATTCTCCTCCTCTTCACATTTTCTCCATTGTCTTCCCCCTCTACTCCCAGGCCTCGAGCCCTTCAGTTCTAGCCCCTTTGTCTCCCCCATGGCTTGTTGGGCCTTTGGTGACTTCGGTGCCTCGAACTCCCCCCCCCCCCCCCACGCTGCCCCGACCTCTGCTGAAGCAGTGCACCTCCCTCCTGCCCCTCCTTGGCCTGGCCCGAGGGCAGGGTGTTGGGAGGTCAGCTCCACAGCCTCAATACCCAGTCCGCTCAGAGGGAGCTTAGAACCCATCATCATACACCTGTCTCTTGTCACTAAAGAACAACCAGCCACTCCAGTGCGGCTGCCTCCTCATGGCGGGCGTTCTTACGGGGACCCCTGTTGCTGCAGCATGAGCTGTGACCCCCAAGTGTCCGGGTGTGTGGTCACCCCGCCCCCAGCTTTCCCTGCCCTCATAATGCATATCTGGCCTTGCGCTTCTGCTCAAACATCTCACGCCCAGCTGCTGAGGGGGCTGACGGAAAGGAAGCCTGCTCCCTGGAGAAGTGGGTGATGCGCGGGGGATGGGAGGTGAGGGTTCTGTCCTCAGAATCACTAGACCTGGGATCTCCACCTGTGGCTATCCAAGAACATCTCCAGAGTACGTTAAGCACAGAGGTTCCTGGGTCTGACCTCAGAGGATCCAATGCTGGGAGTCTGGGGTGGATTCCAGGAATCTTCATGATTAACGGGCACTCTGGCTGGGTGTTTATGGCTCAGGGGGACCATGGACCACCCTCTGTGAAACATTCGTCTGGATCCATCCAGAGGAGCTCTTGTCTCTTACTCTGTAAGGCCTTGGAACTTAGGATCAGAGAGAGAAACCATCAGCTCCCCGCTCTGGCCTTGTCAGAGGCCTCGAGGACTGGCTGACCCTAGGTTTTCCTCATCCTGCCTTGCTCGGCCCTGGTAATCCTGACCTGCATCCCCAGTGCACTGGCTGAGGAGTGGGAGCAACAGGGGAGGAGTGGGAGCAACAGGGGAGGAGAGGGGCTGGTTGGGGGCGGCAGCTGGGAGCAGGGATAATCTCTGTGGGAAGGATATTTCTTTCCCAGGGATAAGGCAATGCTGTCGTGTCCCTGGCTAAAGGTTTAAAGGCCCCTCTCACCTTCTGTAGACATACCTTGTGACCAAAGCACTTTGAATTCTCCACGTGGGCTCGATCGGCTGGTCACAGCCCCGGCGTCAGATACAGATGCTATGGAAGCTTTAGCTACAGCCCCTGGCTGGTTTCAGACCCCAACCCAGGGGGTAGTGGTGTTTTTGCCAGAAGACACCAGCACATCATGTCACCCTAGGACCCACGGGAACACCAGTGCTGCAGTCCCTCCCCCGTCCCCGGGCCACCACGGCTGCTTGCCCTTCAAAATGATGCAGGTGAGGAAACAGGCTCCCGGAGGTTAGCTAATTCATATTAAGGGTCTAACTTTCGGGAGGACTCAAGGCACATGCCCCAGTCCTTTCGTTTTACAGTTGAGAAAATCGAGGTCTACAAAGGGGTAGTGGTTTCCCAGATTCTCACAGAGAGCGGTAGAAGAGCTAAGCGTGCAGCTAATCAGTGACGAGGCTAGAAGAGCATTCAGTCCTGGCCCCCAGGAACGGGGACGGGGAAGCGGGGCACCCGTGTAGCTGGTGTGGTGTCAGGTCACATGTTTTCCACACATGACATGATTCAGTCCTCACACCAAGCTCCCAAGAGCACTCTACCACAGTTTCACGTTTGACGAGATGAGGAAGTTGGGACCTGGAGAGGTCAAACGACTCAACCAAGGATCCTTGAGTAAAGGGTGGAGGTGGGATTTGAACCGAAGTCTTTCTGACCCAGTCCGTGCTAGCGCTGTTGAGTGAACTATAATGCAAACCACATGTGTGATTTTAATATTCCCGTAGCCACGTTAAAAAAAAAAAAAGTAATAAGTAGGGCGCCTGGGTGGCTCAGTTGGTTAAGCGACTGCCTTCGGCTCAGGTCATGATCCTGGAGTCCTGGGATCGAGTCCTGCATCGGACTCCCCGCTTGGCGGGGAGTCTGCTTCTCCCTCTGACTCTCCCCCCTCTCATGCTCTCTCTGTCTCATTCTTTCTCTCTCAAATAAATAAATAAAATCTTTAAAAAAAAGTAATAACGGTGAAATTAATACCGTTATTTAACCCACTATATCCCCAAAATGCTCATTTCAACATTTTTTCGCCATAACTTATTAATGAGGTATTTTGCATTCTTTGTCCACATTAAATCTTCTCAAGCTGGTGTGCATTTGCGTGTAGAGCACATGTCACTTTGGCCACATTCCCAAAGCCGGATGACCACATATGGGGGCTATCATATTGAACAGGGTGACTCGGCATAAAATTCGGAGCCATCTTCCCAGGCGTCTGCTGCCCCTGACTTCCTGCTGTCCTGGGGGAGCAGCCCCCCCTTCCTCTGGGTTCTCTCCGGATTGTGTTCTTCTCTCCCCTCTCCTCCACCCGTCTTCCAGTACGCCTTCTGTCCCTCTCATCCCCTCTCCCTCCTTAGCTCTCTCCTGGAGAAGGTCTCGTTGTCAGACAAGAAACCTTTAAATAGGTGAGACAAAGGTGACAAATGTCTCTCATTTACATTGAGGTTCTCTCTGGCATTTTTGGCTCTGTTGAATGGCACCTCTATCAAAACATCTCATTTGGAAACGTTGGAGTGGCCTTTGATAAGTCATCAGTCACCCTGATGGCGGCTGACAGACGGGTAACAGTGTGGTGGCATCTAATACACTGTAGAATGCGTCTTTTGCAGTTGCGTCATATTTTATTTATTCAGCGTGGCACGAAATCTCTCTTGAAGGAAAGAAACTGTTAACCTTGCCACACCAGGCTCCTCAAGGGCTTCTTTTGCCTTTGCTTTCCGGCCTCCTTTCCCACCTGGAGGTAGAATCTTCCAGTTACTGTAGGCCACGCTCTTGGGCACCTCCTCTCCCACTCCCGCAGGACTCAAGCCAGCCACCCTCGTGCCACCCCTACAGGAAGCTGTCAGAGCTGCTGGCCCCCTGCAGGGCCCTGGCTAGGAATCCAGGTGCTTGGAGTTGTCCGTGAATCTCACCTGGGTCCTGAAGCAGGGAGGAGATGGGGCCCCCTTCTCAGGCACCCACCGTCTTCCTGGATGCAATTGCTGGTCCCTTTTCCCTTCCCCCTCTCCTTCCCACCCTGCCCTGGCTCCTGCAGCCCTGCTCTCCCCAGGGGCTCTACTGCTCCCCAGCTGTGCGCTAACCCAAGCACCTAGGGTCCCTACTTTCTCTCATTTCAACGGGAACAGGTGTAGGTTTTTGGAAAGGAACGTTCACTAAAAACTAAAGAAAAACAATAACACACTTGGGGAAAGAAACTCAAAAAGCATAGAAATCAGTCCCAAGTTTTTTCAGATCACATATTTCCAATCAAAAGTAAAGGCAGCTCAAGTCCCTGGTGGGATGGGCTAGTTCAGTCCAAGCAGGCTGCTCCTGGCTCTTTCCCCCGTTTCACCCTTGTGTCTGGAGTTCCCCTCCGTTTTCTCACTCTGGAGGGCTTTCTCCCCCACCCTCTCCGCACTTTCTCCCCACCCTTTGGGGGTTAAGGCTTTGGCCAAATAGTGTAAGTAACCAAACATGGTGGGTTAGAAACAGGCAGGACAAAGGCTCCCGAGTTGTCACTGAGTTAGAGGAAGAAATCGCTATGCTGGGCACCTGGGTGGCTCAGTCGGTTAAGGGCTGGACTCTTGGTTTCAGCTGGGGCCATGATCTCAGGTCATGAGATCGAACCCTGTGTGGGGCTCTGCACTCAGTGGGGAGTCTGCTGGAGATTCTCTGTCTCCCTCTTCCTCTGCCCCTACCCCTGCCTGTGCGCTCTCTCTCTCCAAAATAAATAAATACATCTTTAAAAGAAAAGAAAAGAAATCACTATGCTAAAATAGCCATACCTCATGGAGATGGCAATACTTGTTTAGAGCTTTACCTTGTAGACATAAACCCTGGTGTGAAATCCTCTGACCCACAGACATGGTGGCTGTCTGTCCAAAACCACATTGGCAACTGATTGAAACCATCCTCCAACTATTCTCTTTGTCTTCGTCATCGGTGAAGAAGAAACACCACACACACACATGTGCACATGCACACAGACACAGTGTTTCAGTGTGAGCCTTTCCCCCATCCCTGTTTCTTCTGGGTGCTTTGTGATGGTTTCTGCAGAAGACAGCATCTTGTAAAGAAAAGAACGCTCACTCTAGAGCTGAACAAACCTGGCTCTGATTTTGCCCCTTCGTGCATGGCTCTCTGCAAGGAAGCCAGCCTCTCAGCCTCAGTGTCCTCATCTGTGAGATGGGTCAAGGATGGCAGTCTGGTAGAGCTAGACCTAACACTGCCAGTGCTCACGATTGTCAGCCCCCTTCCTCATCCCCTCCCCAGCCTCTCCCTCTCGCATGCAGGTGTGAGGTGGAGAAGGTTCCAGCCGTCCTCTGCCCTTGCCTCGTGGCTTGGAGTAGCCAACTGCGGAATCCAAATGGGATGCACACGTCACCCTCTGTTACCTGCCTACGCGTCTAGCCGGGACACAGGGTTGGGCCCTACGTCAGCAGGACCCAAGCTAGCCACCCTTGAGGGGGGACTGCCTCCTTCACAGGAAGCCTTCTGTTAAGGGGGACCCCACTGCCAGCCGTGGACAAGCACACCATTTGTTATTTTACCCCAGCCCACATTTATTGACCGCGGACCACTTGCCAGATTCTGTGCAAGAGGAAGGGGAGGCCGGGATGGAGCAGGGATGGAGCAGGCCCAGCCCATGCTCTGGGAGGCAGATGGCCACCCCATGGCACCTGCTAAGCCAGGGAAGGTGCTGTGGGAGCAAGAGGAGGGAGAGAATGTGTCACAGAGGCGATGACAATTGAGCTGGCACTTGGAGGATAATTAAGAGCTCCCCAAGCAGAGAATGGAAGGATATTCCAGAACAAGTTCAAAGACCTGAAAGCCCAAAAGAGAGCAGCCAGTCCCTATAGCATTTGGGGAAAGAGAAGAGGAGGGGAGGGTCTGGAGAGGTGGGCAGGGATGGGACTAGGGGGGAGCAGCTACGGCTGGAGGAGCCAAGGGGTCTGTCCTTCAGTCGAGGGGAGAAGCAACCTCTCATCAGAGGGAAAGAGATGGAATGGAGAGACGGGACGTGCACGTGGCAAATGTGGAATGTCAGGACAGAGCACTGTGAGGGACACTTCATGGAAGAGGAAGGGCCCCAGGCAAGCCACGAAGGATCGGAAGATTCTGGTCAACGTGGGGAAAGTGGCCTCTGATTGCCATTCACATGTGACCAGCAGCCACGCGCCTGGGGTGCCCTTTCCTCGGATAGTATAGTGACGCAGCAGACGGATGGAGGCACGCAGGTCCCTACCCATGCCTGCTGGGGAAGAGGACTCTCGCTGAGCTCCTTCCGTGTGCCCACACTATGCCAGATTGTCAGCAGGACCTCAGTGAATCCTCAAGATAACCCCGTGAGGTACTATTCCCATTCTACAGATATGGAAACTGACAGAGAGGCCAAGTAACTTGTTCAAGGTCACACAGCTAGTAAGACACAGAAGTAGGGTATGAACTCAGGTCTTTCTTACGCTACAGGCTTTGTTCTTTCCACACTGCTGTGCAGAGCGTTTGGTTCCCAGCTTCCTGAACCTGATCTCCTCTTAGCCGTGGGGCTCTGGAGGAATTTATATGACACTGATGCTGCCTTCACCGTCAGAAGGCTGTCATGAGAGTGACAGGGAACGGTAGATACGGAGTGTCACAATGAGAAAAATGAGGTGAGGGGGAAATCACTTCATCATTGCCTCTGGCTCAGAGGCAGCCACGACTCTGCGTGGCAAAGGACTCTGTCATCGGTCTGCATTCTCTGCGTCCCCACACTCATCCCAGCCCCCCTCTTCAAGCAGGTGGAATCCACCTCTGCATTCCGAAAGATGAAGGGACCTTTATGGAAAAGTTAGGCACCCATCACTGTCAGAACTGATCAAGGAAGAGAGCCGCACTTCTTAACATTTTGGGGTCATAGACCCCCCGCCCTGAGAATCTGAGGCAAGTGTTGGCCCTTCCCTCCAGGAAGAAACACGCACACACACACACACACACACACGTGTTTGCACACAGTTGTACGTGCTTCCACACTCTTCAGTCCATCTGTGGACTCGAGATTCAGGAGGCTTTCTCTCTGGAGATGCTGGGGAAATATATTCAGGATAAACATAGTTCCTGACCGTGTCTGCCCTACCTGCCCCTTCTTTGTCCTGCAGTGTTTGGAGAAAGCAAAGGAAATGGGACTGAGGTCTACCAATTTCTTTCAAGAGTGTGTATGGCGAGGTTGAAGCTGCTGGCTGCATGAGCGCCTTGTCTTCTCTGCGTATTTAAATTGCTTGCTATTCTTGGTGTCCGTCAGGGAGTGGGTAGGCTGCCTGGGCAATCTGTCGTGGGCTCTCTGTCTGAAACTCTGTCCGGCTCCCCGCCCCTCGGGACCCTGGGAGCGCCACCTTGCACTGAATTCCCTGGAAATTGCTTTGGAGAAGAGCCCATTGCGGCAAGGTCCCACCCCCACCCTGGCCACCCCTGGAAGCTCCTGTCCCTCCCTGGCTGGAAGTATGTGCGCCCTGAGTAAAGCTGCCTTATCACCTGTTTACAGTAGACCTTTGGTGCGTAATGACTCCTGTCTGGGACCAGAGAAAGCCATCAGCCATCCTCTGCAGGGACCGGACCCGCCGGCTGGGTCCCTGCGGGCTGTAGGAGCGGGGCGGCAGTCCTCCCCGAGGCAGAACTGGCTGTGTGCGGGAGCCCAGGGGTGGTGATGAGGGCACTTGTGGAGGTTGGGCAAAGACAGCTGACACCTCACTCCCTCCCTGACCCTCTCTCCTACTCCTGGGCGCGAGGCCATCCCAGAACGCGAGGGGGATGGAGCGGGGAGGCCCGGGGTCATTTCCCAGCCCTGCCGTGGCAGCTAGAGGGACAGGTCAGTCTCGTGTGCACCTGCGCTGGCCTCCGAGCTGGAGGAGTCGGAAAGCGTGGTGATGCTGAGGCTTCCCGGGTCCCAGGGTGGGGCTATAATGCCAGCAGATTTGCTGTAGGCCCAGAGTTTTGAGGTCTGGGGAGAGAGGCACTGGAGAAATATAAGCTACAGCTGTGTTAATTATTATTATTTTTATCCTTATTACAGAGGAGAATGTTCCCCTGTTAATTCCCTGGGAAAATGGCTATGAAAACAAGTTGGCACCACCCAGGCCTTGTGCCCAGGAGAGCAAGCACTGGCAAAGTACAGCCTCCAGATCCACTCCCCTCCAAGATCCACTCCGCTCCAAGCTGGTGCACCTAGCTGGGCACACACCTCTCTGCCCGCTGCCTCCCCTGACACACACGCATGCTTGTGTAAGATACACACGTGCTCACACGCACACATACACATGTCTACTGCCCATGCTGCTCCAGCAGAGCGAAGGGTGACTCGCCCCTGGAACACTCATTCTTACTGGAAGAAAGCTGGTGAAGCTCTATATAGCAGAGCCATGTGAGGGTCCGCGGGAAGACCCCCTGCTTTCGTTGTTCTGGAGATTTCTGTTCACAAGCACTTTCGCACACGTCATTCCATAGGCTCCCTCCCAGCCTGGCAGTTGAGGACTTCAGCATCACACAGTGCCTGACTTGAGTCACGGCTTCTCTGTGTCCTAGCTGTGTGATCTTGGGCAAGTTGCTTAACTTCTCTGTGCTGTCACTTCGCTGTCACTCTCATGGCGGCAGGGGGTGGGGGGCAGGTTGTGCGGACTAAGTAAGAAATAAGCTTTGTAAAAGGCCCAGCACATGGTAAGCATTCAATAAATGGTACCTATTGAAATTCAAGACAGACATTCTTGTCACCATTTGACAGATGAGAAGAAACAGGGCTCAGTGAGATTGTCCCAAAGTTGGTAAGTGGTGGAGCTGGGATCAAAACCTCTGAATTTCCACCCAGACAAGATCTCTTACTGCCAAACCCTTCAGAGGCGGATTTTTCCCTGGGAGACTTGGTGGTAGTGTCGAACTGAGGTCCCTTGAATGGGCCCTTTGGCCCTCCCGGCAGCCAGCCCTGCCTTCCCTGATGCGCTGCCCGCCCCCCCACCGCACACACAGCCACCCCTCCAGGGACTTCTCAGGGAGGGGGGTCACTGGGGCTAGCACCCACAGCTGTGTCTCAGTTTCTGCTAAGTGGAGTGAGACAGTGGGGACAGATACGGGAGACCCCAGAGTCAGGTGGAAACCTGAGGGTCTGGCAGGGGCAGGGAGAGGGTGGTGATGGATAAAGAGCAAGGGTGGGGGAGGGGCAAAGGACACAGGCCTCCAGGAGCAGTGGGGTTCGCTACAGCTCCCAAGGGCCTGTTCCAAGACGATGCAGCCCACATTCACAAAACCTGTGTCCTCCTAGCAGACAAGAATATATCTTTAAGCCTGGTGGCAAATCCAGCTATTAAATTTCTTTTTCAGATATAATGTGATTGTGAGTTTATGGTACATGAATTGTTATCTCAACGCTGTTATTAAAATATATAATCATGTAATATATACATGTAGATGCCCATATACATATCATGTGCATGTTTTATATAGATATGCATTGTTAAGAGCACTGGTTCTTGCCCTTGACTAGCTGTATGACCTTGGGAAAGAGGCTTCATTTCTTTTAGCCTCATCCTTGCCATCCGCATAATGGGGATAATAGAGTTACTGTGAGGAGTAAGAGACAAGGGCCAAGTCCCTGGCAGCCTTAATGAAATTAACTAGGTTTTTTGCATCTGTTTTAGCCTGCAGGGCATATGTCATTGTCCCCATTTTAGAACTGAGGACACTGAGCCCAAGAGGACTGTCCCCCAGGACAGATCTGGAAAGCAGGCACCGTGTCTCACTCATCTCTGCCGTGCCGTGCCCAGGGCGGGGTGCAGGGAATGTCTGCACGGGGAGAGGCTTCCCCCCCACCCCCGGCACAGCTCCTAAGCCTGGGCTCTCCCCTCAGGCCTGGCTGACCAACTGGGCAGGCTAAGGAGGCCCTGGAGGCCCAAGGGCCTACCAGAGCCCAAGTGGACAGTGGGCCTCTCCTGAGCTGCCCAGGGGTCATGCTGGACTCCTATGCTTGGACTCCCCACACAGGAGGGACTCCCAAAGTTGAGGAGCTGAGGAGACCCGCCAGAGGAAGGTGTTGTCAGGACAGGGTCCTCTGGTGGGCTCACAGAGCCCCAGAGACCCTTCCCCAGCCCAGGGGCAGGAACCTGGTGGCAGGCCCCCATAGACAGGCCCAAAGCCCTCTCCACTTAGGGCAGATTGGGTGTTGCTGCAGTTTCTTGGCAAGTCACACTTTCTCTCTTACCTGCATCCTAGTGTTCTTCATCTGGTTTCCTGACCTTGGGTCCTACATGGAGATGGGTGGCCAGGAAGAGGGGTTGGACCCTCTGAGCCTGTCGGCAAGTTCCCGGGGCCTGGGTGTAACTTTCATGAGACAACTTCACACATTCTAGGCCTGATGGGTTAGGAGGTCAGGGTCCTGGAACCCCCACTCCCACCCAGCTTCGCCCTGGAATTGTTTTCCTGGCTGGGTGTCTGGAGTGGAACCCATTCTGCAGGGTGAAAGAGGAGAAGACCCAACCTTGGGAGGTAGCAGGGAGTCCTGCTTTGAACCATGGCCTCTGCGCTAGGCCTGTCTGGGCTTGCTTCTCCTCCACGCATTGTACTTACGAGATCTTGGGCAAGCTACTTAGTGTCTGCAAACCTCAGTTTCTCCTGCTATAAAAGGAGAATGCCAGCAGGGCATACTCCAAGGGTGTGGGAGGACTCAGTGAGATAATGCCTGGAAGCACAGGGCTTGGTGCGGGCATCGGGAGGCGTGTGTGCTGGATCCTGCAGCAGGGTCGGAGGCCTGGCCCCAGAGGTACCGAGTGTGAAGACGCTCTGTGAACGGCGACACTCAGGGTCCGTGCTGCTGATCATGGTCCCCAGACTGCTGCCCGCAGACCTAGGCCAAGGCCCAAAGCTGGAGGGGGCGGGGGGGCTGTCACAGCTGGGCCCCCTACGCTCAGTGAATGCTTTCATGAAGCAGAAGGGAGGCCAGGAAAAGCAAAGAAGAGAAAAGAAAACCCCAGCAAATTCTCTGTCCTCCCCCAGCTCTGCAGCTCCTGGGGGATCTGAGCTGCATAATACAGTGGGATTTAATAAAATGCCTTTAACTCACAAAGTTTGTCTGCCGCCAGCTCCTTAATTAAATTGCCTAATGCAGCTTTGCGCGGGGAGCAGAGACTCGCGTGTTTAAAGGGCACGGTGTTGCCATGGCGCTCCCCCGCAGGGCAGGCAGGCTGTGGAGGAGCATGCAGATGAGGCATGAGGCGTGGGGTCGGCCCTGCCTGCAGTGTCCTCCCCACCACTCACGCGTGCCCTGCAGTGTCCTCCCCACCACTCACGCATGCACGCATGCACGCACTGCAATAGCCTCTGCTCTGGTTTTTCTGGGATAGCATTGAATCCCTGCTAAGAATGCTGAGCCAGAGCTTTAGAAAGGGGACACTCGGGGGTATTTGAGCAGAGCAGAGCCAGCCGACCAGCAGGGCCACGGTGGGTCCCAGGCACAGCCCTGGGCGCTCAGGGCCACCCCATGAGGTGGGGGGAGCAGCGTGGCCCCTCCCCAGCCGCTTCCTCCTGCTGCAGGCAGCCACCTCTGCTTCCCCAGGGGCACTGTACAAATACACGTTCCTGTGTGTGCCCTGACCAAAGAAGGGTTGGGGAGTACTGGGCCAGATTCTGATGCAAATGATGAGAACCGGAGGGGCAGGCGGGGTTGGGGGGTGGGGATGATGTTCTTCCACAAAGGGAAGGTGAAGGAAAGAGAAACACACATGGGTATGGATTTTTCCATCAGATGCAGTGGTTCTCAGTCCTGGCTTCCTATTAAACCACTTGGGGATTTTTTTCCCCAATATTTTATTATGAAACATTTGATATATATGGCAAAGTTGAAGGGATTTTGCAGCGAACAACCATATACCCACCATCTAGATTCTACCCTTAACCTTTTCCTAGACTTGTTCTCACCTCCCTCTCCCATCTATCCATCAATCCATCTTATTTTTGGTGCATTTCAAAGGATATTGCAGACATCAGTACACTTTTCCCTAAATACTTCAGCATCAACGACAATGGAGTTCAATTTCGGTTTACAGGGTTTTCTCTTTTGATGTAAGATTTACATACAAAGAAATCCTGGAGAGTTGTTTTGTTTTCTTTTTGTGGGTTTTTTTTGTTTTTAATACCATGCCTGCATCATACCCCCAGAGACTGATTTCACTGGACTGGAGTGAGATGTAGGCATTAGAATATTTTAAAAGATCCCTATATGGGGGCGCCTGGGCGGCTCAGTTAGTTAAGCCTGTGACTCTTAGTCTCAGCTCAGGTCTTGATCTCAGGGTGTGAGTCCCCCACTTTGGAGAACTTCCCAGTGAGGAGTTACTTAAAAAAAATTAAAAATAAAAAATAAAAGATCCCTCTATGATTCGATGGTGCAGCCAGAGCTCAGAAATACAGAAATAATAAGAAGCAAAGGACGGTCATTCTTATTTCCCCCAAGCAGAATGTGGAGGTCCCCTGCCTGCTTCCCTTCCCCTGGTGCTCTCCCTGTGTGCATCATACAACCACGCCCATGCTTTGTTTGCGGGCGGCCTCTGGGTCCATGTGAATCCACTCAGTCTCGTGTTAGCATTATAGAGGTCTTACCACCTAACGTGTATTTCCAGTGGCAAAATCCGTATCTGTTTCAGATTCCATACCTGTCACGGTGATGAAACCATACACACTTTCATATGATGAATAGGGTACTTGTGATGTGGCAATAGATGGAGGAGGTGATGGGGTGTGGTGATGGCAGCCAGGGCAGCGCGATGGGGCTGGTGTTAATGGTGGAGATGGTAGGAGGCAGGTGTGGCAGCCACCATGATGGTGCGGCATCATGGCGGTGAATCTCAGGGCATGGCCCGTGGCGATCATTATCACGGTTATGCTGCTGGTGTCACCCATCCTGGGAGGGCCATGTGCAAACAGATGCTCCTTCTCCACACTAATACCATCTGGGAAGAATGTTGGTTGTCACAGGGCCGGAAGGTTGGCCACCCTATTTGAGAACCCCACTGCAGCAAGGTGCAGCTCCTTCCAAGATTCTGAGAAGTTACCTGAGAACCTTATCTGCCCCCAGACACCTGGAAGAGGGCCCAACAGAGGGGCAGCAACTCCGCGCTCAGTCGCCCTGTCCCACCACACTTTAACAAGACACAGCTCCCGTATTACGTACGAGTGGATCTCTAGAAATGTGTGTTTAAGACGAACAGTCCTGGGAGCCAGCCGGAGTGGGATGCCAGCCATCTCATGATCAATAGAGATTTTATTTGCTGCCTACGTAGTTTCCTGTTCCTTTCATGCCTGGTACGTTCGAGGGAAGACAGAGGAAAAGTGCTCTGGGTCCGCCTCCGTTAACCCAGCAGGAGGGGTGCAAAGCACCAGAACACTCCTGATCTCTTGTTACGGCTCTTAGCTGGCGTCCCTCTGAACTGTCCCGGGCTACCAAGGTTGGGCTGTTAAGACATACTATCCTTTTAAAATACATACATAAATAAGCCCAGAGAATGATGCCGGAAAATACCTATAAAATAATGCTGTCCAAGCCTTTCATTTTACAGATGAGAAAACCAGGGCTAAATGGGCAGCAAATAAAATAGTATTGAGAGGCACCAATGTGGCTCAGTCGGTTGATTGTCTGCCTCCGGCTCAGGTCATGATCCCAGGGTCCTGGGATTGAGCCCCGCATCTGGCTCCCTGTTCAGCGGGGAGTCTTCTTCTCCCTCTGCTCCTCACCCTGCTCGTGTTCTCTCTCTCTCTCTCTCACTTTCTCTCTCTCTCTGTCTCTCTCTCAAATAAATAAGTAAAATCTTTAAAAAAAAATAGTGTTGAGAACAACAATAAAATCCCCTTCGTGGATATAATATCTCTAACGATGCAGACATCTCACACCTGGGATCTGACTGGGTTTTTAGACCGGGCCAACGAGCTGGCACCATCCGACAGACGGTTCCTGGGCCCCTTCCCAGATTCTTGCCGCCAGCGATGAGCCCTCGTGACATTTGTGTAGCACTGACAGCTCAGGGTGCACCTTTCACACTCATGTATTCATCTCCTCTGTACCATATCTCTGCACAAGAGACAGAAGGTGCTAGTCTTATCCCTGTTTCTCAGAGGAGAAAACCGAGGCTCCTGGAGGGGAAGCATCTTGCCAGGCTTGTACAGTTAGTAAACGGAACTGGAATCCAAGTGCCCTGTAGCCGTGTGCTGGGGCTGCCCTCTCAAAGCTCCACAAACTGGGGGCGCTTAAAAATAATAGACATTTATCATCAAAAACTAATGATGTAATGTACGGTGATTAACATAACAATAAAAAATTTTAAAAAAATAATAGACATTTATCATCTCAGTTCTGGAGGCCAGAAGTCTGGAGTCAAGGTGTGACAGGGCCAAGCCCCCTCTGAAACCCCAGGGGAGACTCCTTGCTCACCTCTTCCTAGCTCCCAGGGCTGGCAGTCGGCCCTTGGCAGTCCTCGGCTCAAAGTTGTCAGACTTACATCTCTGTCTGTGCCATCACATGGAATTCTCCCTGTGCCTCTTTGCGTCCAAACTCCCCTCTTCTTATAAGGACAACAGTCCCTGGAGGAGGGCCCACCCTAATGCAGTATGAACTCATCTTAACTTGATTACACCTGCAAAGGCCCGATTTCCAGATTAAGGCCACATCCACAGGTACTGGGAGTTAGGACTTAAATATATCTTTTGGGGCTCACAGTTCAACCCATAATGGTCCCTACCCCAAGCCAGTGGCCTTTTACAACATGCTGCTTGCATGCTGTGCCCCATCCCACTCCCCCTCTCTCTTCCCCATGCCACCACGGAGAAGGTTCTCCCCTCTCCTGCAATGCAGAAAGGGGGGCTGGCTGGGGGCACGCTTCGTCTTCTGCTCTTCCCAAAGTATTACAAGCTACTAAGGTAGAATCGTGAGCTTTTTATCTTTTTTATTCCCCAACAGTAAAAATCATTAAGACTTGTTCTTAATTAGTGTAATTTTGAAGCTTCTAAATATTGATTTAACCTACGCTCCTTTGTACTTGCCGCAGTCACTGAATTATGCCTGTTATTGATCAGAGACGGAGGCATTTCCATCCTCTGGGCTCTGCGACCCGCGGGGGCCCCCCCATCCCCTAGCAGGTGCACTGGGCTCAGAAGGCATGGACGGGCTTGGAGGGGAGGGTGCCTCTGCCGGGTTGGAAAGGGCCTTCCCTTTCCAAGGAAAGGGGGGCTGCTCAGCCCAGGCCAGGGGCCAGTTTCTTTCTCTTGTGTTGGCCCACGCCAAGGGAAGTTGAATAAGAAGTCACTGGAAATCTCCCCCATTGCATTCTGAGTCCTAGGAGAACTGGGCAGTGGGGGATGGGAGGAGGAGGATGTGAGGTCAGGGTCTAGAGCACAGGTTTTAGAGCAGGGTTGAGGCTTTGGCACCAGCCAGAACCTCGTCTGAGTCCTCTCTCTACCAGCTGGATGTTCTTGAGCAAGGTCCCTACCCTCTCACATCTGGGAAATAGGGCTCTAACCCCCTCTCATAGCGTGCCTCTGAGCACTCAGCGCAGGCTCATGTCAGGCTGCTGGCTGGAGGCCAGGCTCATAATCAGTTTTCAATCAACAGCTGCCGTTAGCAGCACTGCTGTCCCACCGGGAAAATAAGGGCCAGCCTTGGAAGTACAGTGTATCTTCTAGCCCTGGCTCCAGGACTTGTTTGCTGTAGGACCTTGGGCAAGTCATTTAATATCCTTTCCAGTAAAACAGGATAATGACTCGGGGCGCCTGGGTGGCTCAGTCGGTTAGGCAGCTCACTCTTGATTTCGGCTCAGGTCATGATCTCGGGGTTGTGGGACTGAGCCTGGCGTTGGGCTCCACGCTCAGCGGGGAGTCTGCTTGGGATTCTCTCTCCCTCTCCTTCGGCCCCTCCGCTGTTCTGGCGCGCGCGTGTACGCTCTCTCTCTCTCAAGTAAATAAATAAAATATTTTTTTTAAATGGGGTAATGACACCTATGACCTCCCAGAGCTTTCGTGAGAATCACATGGGATCACAAACACGGAAGAACTGAAGTTGCAAGGTGCATCCTGTCCTGATAGACTATTATTGGTGACAGTGGTAGCCGCTGCCTGGATGCCCCTTTGGCCACACTCTGCATGCAGTATCATGTCCAGACCATTCTGGCTCCAACCGGCTGCTCCAGTCTCTTTGCCACATCACCCACATTCTCGGGCCCTACGGGGGACCACGCAGTTCTTGGAATTCACTTCATCTGCTTTCATTCCAGGACCTTTGCTCCTGGTGTCCCCGATATGCGTAGAATGCCTCCCACCATCTGTGCATCTACTGACCTACTGATGTAGGCAACACTTCCTCTGCATCTACTGACCTACTGATGTAGGCAACATTTCCATTTGCTTTAAAGAACTTTATCAAAATACAACTTGCATACCATCAACTCCACTCACTTCTCTTGTATAATTCATTGACTTTTAGTAAATTTGCCCAGCTTCCCACATGCAGCAGAATCGTGTTCTCTCCTCTAGGCTGTGCCCCTGCTGCCCTCAGTATATACTTCTGTGCCGCTTTTATCAAATGTTAGTAGATCAAGGTTTTTTTTTTAATCTGCGACTCTCTGCCTGCCCTTCCCATCACCTTGCATCCCTACCCCCTCACAGGGCCAGAATGCAGTCGGGGCTCTATTAATGCTCATTGGGTAAAGCGTTTCCTTGCAGCCGGGACACAAAGGGTGAGGGGGTCTGGGATACCCGAGCCTTCACTGTCAGCATGGTGATGAGAAGCTCATCATCCACGTGGCTGTCACTGAGCGCTCCCAGCTGACACCGTTCCTATTGACGGAGTTCTGATCTCAGCTGGAGGGGCCTTAGAGATGATCTGGCCCGGCGATTCTTGAGCAGGAGCATCTGCCAGAATCACGCAACGGAGGGCTTGTTCAGCCCAGGGCCCACCCTCTGAGCTCCTGATTCTGCAGTCATCCTTGGGCTGGGCTCAAGGACCTGCCTTCCTAGCAGGTTCCCAGGTGACGCTGCCATGGCTGGTCCGGGGACCACAGTTTGAGAGCTGCTACTCCAGCCCAACCACCTCGTTTCACAGATGAGGAGCCCAGGGCCCGGAGAAGTGAGAGGACATGTCCCAGGGTCTGTCCCCAAGCCGAGACTAGAATGCAGCCCAGTCCTCTCCTGTGTCCTCTACCACTGGTTCCCATGTCCTGACCTCTGCTTCCTGCTCCGGGCCTCAGGGAAGATGGGCCAGGGGCGGAGAAGGCTGGATAGAGCTTCTGAGAAATGCTCTTCCCAGGCCTGACCCGGGCTGCATGGGGAGAGGCCAGCAGCACCGGGAAGGGGACCCTGAGGAGGTGCTGAGGACAGACAGGCCATCGTCACTGCCGGGGCCTCAGCCGCAGCCATTTATCCCGCAGGCTGCCCCGCGCCGGGACCGAGGCTCCTTCCACTGCGTGATTGATCTCCGAGCTTCATCTGGCAAACCTGCTGATGAGACGAGTCTCTTTGTCTCTCCGCCTCATCAATTTTCATTCTGATTTCATTTTCCTTTTCCGTTAGAAGAGGTTTGGCCTTTCTCCTTGTTTAACTGGTCTGCTCCCCATTCATTCTGCCTCCCTTTCTCCTCCCTTTCTCCAGGCCCCAAACCCTGCCCCCCCCTGCCCCGGGCATCTCCCCTGACCCCCAGTGTGCCCTGGCGTCCCTCCCTCCACCCCCAACACCGTGGAGAGAGAAACCTCCTCGTCTATCTCCCCATTCACCTCGGACAGCGCTGATTCCCTGTGTTCTTTCTGGGACCACAGAGCTGTGCCGGGACAGCTCACAGTCTGAGAGGAGGTGTGGGCTCTCAGAGGAGGGGGGAAGGAGCAAGGGATTGATGAATTTGTAGGAGAGGCCACAGTCAGGGAAGACTTCAGGGATGGGAAGGAAGTCCTGAGATACACAGGTGAGGAAGGGGCCTTTTGGGCAAGGACCCTGCTTGTGCAAAGGCTCAGGGGCAGGAGAGAGCATGGCTTGCATCTCTCCGAAATCTACCCCCAAACACACCCCTTCCCCCTGCCCTTGCACCTAGCTTCCAGGGATCTACTGTGTTTGAAGAGATATTCTGGGGCCCTGGCTGCGGGGGAGGGGAGCCTTTCCAGACGATGCAGGAACTGCCCAGCACCCCCACTTGATTGTAGGAGGGCCATGGAGAGTGACAGGGAGGGAGGCCGGAGAGGCTCACGGGTCAGCAGCTGGGCTTGGGAGGATCCACAGCCAGTGTGGAATGACCATGGGCTGTTGGCAGGCGGGACATCTAGAACTCGGCTACTAAGAGGGGCCCTCTCCCAGCTGCCAGAGAGCATCTGGGGGGAACAGAGCCACTGCTCACCTAAGCCAGGAGGAGCCTTGTTGTTTATTGGGTGAGATTTGTGTTGGACATCAGTGACCTATAAATGAGCTGGGTCCCAGAGCTGTCCTGGAGACTAGAAACAGGACCCCACTTGGAGGTCCCAGGGAGGGCAGCCAGCTGCACAGGGAAGGAGTGGCAGCCTGCGGTGGAAGAGTCCCTAGGAGACGGTGCCTGTCTTAGAGGCCACACGACCATGGACGGGCCAGTCTGGTGCTGGCTTGCTGCAGAGATGGTCTAGAAGCCAGGGGCTGGGCCTCAGACAAACTGAGGTGGATAAAACAAGAAGAGGGCGCTACTGAACACCAGGCACTTTACAGACATCATCTCTCTCAGGCTCCCCCATGAGGTAGGCTCTCTCCCCATGCCCAGAGGAAGAACCCAAGTGAGGATGCTCAAGGTCACACAGCCACACTAGGATTCAGGCGCAGAGCTGCTTCTAGAGCCCACCCCTGAACCACTAACCTACGCTCTCAGAGGGCTTGGTGGAGTCCACAGGATTTCTGGAGGGGGAGCCTGGGAGAGCTCTAGAAGGGCGAGGATCGTCGTAGGATCATGTCGAATCCAGAGGCAGAGAAGCCTGAGTCAGAGAGAAGTGCCTTCTCCACCGGAGGGAAGGCGCAAGCCCGGGCCAGGGGAGCCAGGTGCATGCCTAAGGATACAGACCCCAGGAGCAGTGTGTGTCTCCTTCCAGGTGCCAAGAAAGGACGCAGAAGGGCCTGAGCGCAGACTCTGACTGGCCTGGTCTCCAGGAGCACTGGCGCAAGCAGCCCCCCTCTCTCCCTGCTCTGCCTCAGCTGCCCTCCCTCTTGCTGTCCTGCAGATGGTCCCCGAGCTCCTACTGTGTGCCAGACTTGGGAGCAGGGCCTCACAGTCTAGTGGGAGAGACAGACTGAAAGGAACCAGCGGTTCATGATGGAGGGATGCTGGGGCATTGTGGGAGCCGGGAGAGGGGTCAAGGGGTCAGGGCAGGCGTCCTGCAGGTGGGCAGATGATCAGCAGAACCTGGCAGGACAGGGCGACGGCAGACTCAGCCTGCACCGCTCCCTGCTCCCCTGCAGCCTTGTGCAGAGCAGTGCAGCCAGAGGGCAATGGCCCATGCGCTCCCTCCTGGCACCCTCCACTGCTCATTAAGAAAGAAAGAGTCAGGCTCCCTTCCAGACACCAGAATTCTAGCATCCTCTGCCCAGGCCAGCCAGGAGACAGGGAATGGAGAGACCTCGATTCAGGACAAGGCCCTGTCCTCCAGGGCCAGGGAGGGGTTTTTCCTGGAACGCTGACTCCTCCCACTGCAGAGGAAAGGGGGCAGGGGTGGAGGAGGGAGCCCCGCATCCTTTCCCCAGGGGATGCCCTCCCACTTCCCTCCCTATTCTCCTCCAGCCACCCCCCCACACCCACTCTCAGAAATCAGCTTCTGGCACCAGAGCCAAGGAAATAGAAAGGGCTGGCAATGACACCCTGGATTCCAGTCTGGGCTTCCCACCTGCCAGCTGCGGGCCTTGGTCTGACCCCACAGCTCCACTGAGCTTGAGCTTCCCGCTTTGTCAAGGACCCTCCTCTCAGGTGGTTGGGAGCCACTGGAAATCCTGGCACAGAGCAGGCGCTCAGGAATGTCATAGCCTTCTTCCGAGACTCTGCTTTATGTCATCCTTCCAGTAGCATCAACCAGAGCGGAAGGGACTCACCTTACCCAGGAGAGATGCTCGGTAGAATAATGGTTTTCAAGCCTTTATCACGGTGAGCCAAGGGCAAAAAAAAGGCATGGTTTTGCATCATGTTCCTGACTGTGCACAAGTGTGTATGTGTGCATGTAAAATAGAGAGCTAAAACTTCTCAAAACAGTGCTTAGTGTAGCTGCATTCAGTGATATTTTCTGTAGTGTTTCATTTTTTTTTAAATGCAGATTGTGACTCACTTTAAATTGTTTTCATGACCCACTACGTGGGTTGAGATAACAGTGCACACAGTAGAACGCCTCCAACCCCTACAGGGAAAGTGTGCCCTGCATGGGGCTCTGAGGACACATGAAGCAAAAACAAAGCACCCTTTCCTCCACGAGCCCACAGCCTGGTTGGGAAGACAGACTCATGGACTGACCATGAGGAAGGTGCTATTCAGGAGGAGGTCTGTTCGAAGAGTCTTGGAGACTGCGATGCGGTGGGAGAGACCACCCTTCTCGGAGGGAGTCAAACCTGTAGAAAGTGTCACAGAGGAGGGGGCATAGGGGATGGGCTTTTATGGCTGAAGAGGACCTGACAGTTGGAGTTGGAGAAGGGCTTCACGGAGTGAGGGGCCCCAGGTGTGGAAGGAAATAGCAAGTCCAGTTTCGCAGGAGCATGGGGTGTCTGGGAACGGGACGACCACAGAGAGGTGAGCTGGAGGCCCCCGAAGAGGCTGATGTAAGGGTCACGACAAGAAATGAGAGGGGAAAGTCAGTGCAAGCACTGTGGTGGGTGTGGGGAGGTGGGAGAGGGACAGGTCAATGTGGTGGAGATGTCGGGTCTTGGAGACTGCTGGACGGCAGTGCTGCTGATGGACAGACGTGGGAGGGCAGAAGCAAGAGCAGGTGTGGTGGGAGATGTGGGATGTTGGATGTGGGACAAGTCGAGTGGAAGAGCCTCTGACACAGCCGGGTGGAGAGGGCCGGGGACAGTTAGCAGTGAGTCTGGGCCGCTCCTCCCTGGCCACCCCCACATTTTTCCTCGTGCCTGGTGCCCCATTCTCTGTAATGAGAAGACCTAGCGGGTTGGCGGTGGAAAGGAAGCATCAATGCCACCCAGGAGGTGGCCAGGACCCCGCAGGGCTTTGGGGAAGGGAGACTGGAGGAGAGACACAGGGCGGCCAGGGGTGCGTGGGGCAGGAGGCCATTCTGCCATCTTCCTGCCCCAGGCACATGGCACAGACCCGGCCATGAGGACTCAACCAGAGCAGGGGCCTAAGGTGTACAGCAATTTCCAGGTTTGGGAATTGTAGAACAGGAAAGGGGAATAAGAGGAAACAGCCTCCCTGCCCTCTTGGAGATGGCTGATTAAGTGTAAGACCCTGTCACCACATCGGGCTCTGCGCTGGACATGGAGCCTGCTTGGGATTCTCTCTCTCCCTCTCCCTCTGCCCCTCTCCTGCTCGTTCGCATGCACACTCTACGTGCTCTCTCTTAAAAAAAAAAAAAAAAAAAGAATAGTGTGAGGCCCTGAGAAGCGTAGCCCACTTTGAAGCAGGAAGATGATGTAAGGGAATTTCAAGTCTGAAGTTCTGGAGTTCCCTAAAGCCAGAGTCCACCATTTCCAAAGACCCCGGTCCCAGGTTGTGATGGAAAATGAAGGGGAATTCTGGGTTTAAGAGATGAAACTGATGGATGGTGATGGAAGTCAGGACAATGGTTAAGTGCAGGTGGGGGCTGGATATTGACTGGGAGGGCCCCCTGGGATCCTTCTGGAGTGCTGGAAATCTTTACATCTTGTTCTGATTGGTGGCTGTCCGGGTACCTACTAATGGGGAAATTCATGGAGCCGCCCACTTGGGACGAGTGCCATGGAAGCGCTCTCCTGTACATATGTTACAGTTCAAAATATTTTTTTAAGTTTATCACAAAAGGTGAGAGCTGAGAAGTAAGTGGTAAGATGGAATGAGAGGCAGCTGTGAGGGGGACGAATGAAGGGAAGGAACAGCACTTCGTACACCTGACCTCCTGCACGCCCCCCAGCGGTGGTTCTGGGAGGAGGGTAATACCCCCTTTCCAGCTCAAGCATCTGAGACTCAGAAGGTTGCCTGCTTGGCCCAAGGTCACACTGTAAGCGGCAGAGCCAGGCTCCTTCCACTCCACCGCTCCTCCTTTGCATAAGTAATTTATGGAACTCAGACGCTGCAAGGCTAGATAAACGCTCAGTCCTCCTCGGCTCTGAGGTCCTGCTTGTCTGTGATTCAGTGAGAGGTGGGAGTGAGGAGCCCGGCTCACCTCCCAGGCCGAGCAGGAGGCCAGGTGCGCAGATGGAGGGCTGGCCTCCCTCCCCCTGCGCCCCTCCCACCGCTTATCTGCCGGTGAGGAGGCCGGAGTTTATCAACGCTACACTCAGTCATGCTGCCCATCTGTCTCCGCAGCTCAGGGGGACGTGGCACTGAAGCGGCGAAGGCCAGGCCATCGACCACCACCACCGCTCCTCCCTCCGGACCCTTGGCTCTGGCTCTGGGAGGCTGGGTGGAGGCTGCCTGGAAGGGGAGAGAAGGGAGGGGAGGGAGAGACTCCGCATCCACCAAACCACCTGGAGGAGCGCACTGTCACGACCCGCAGGAGCGCCGGGACTGAGCCGGGGGCGGGGCGGGACTCAGCCAGGGGCGGGGCGGGGCGGGACTGAGCCGGGGGGCGGGGCGGGGCGGGACTCAGCCGGGGGAGGGGGCCGAGGGAGGGGGCCGGGGGGGCGGGGCGGGAGAAGGAGCCGCCTTTGACAACAGCTTCTCCCAAACACTTCATTCAGAGCTTTGCCAAGGGTCTGAATTTAATAGGGAGTGTAAGGGACCATTCCACACTTAATGCTAAATCCAGAGCAGCTGCCTGGAAGAGGTGGGTCCCACGTAGCTTGCAGAGCCAGCTCTTGAAAAAGAAACTTTGCACCTGAACTGGACAGCCCTGCTTCCCTGACTGTGGCTCCAGGGCTTTCAGTCTCCCATCACTGAAAGCCGAGGCTGGCCAAGAGCCCCCAGCCCCCAATCAGAAGGCAGGCTGAGGTCCGTGTGCAGCCTGCCGGCTGTTTGTCCCTGTGGTGCCAGGGCCAGCCACACTCACACAGGGACAGTGTCTTCCCTGTGCTGTCCAAGTTGGGGGGGTGTGGTGTCACTCCAGCCCGAAATCAAGGAGAGGTGTCTGTGGGGGCCCATCAGGTGGCTGTGGGGGAAGAGGAGCTGAGGACCCAGGCCAGCTCTTAGGCAGGCACTCCAGGTCAGCCTGGTGCTGTGCTCCTTTAAGGCAGACCTGGATCCACCAGGCAGCAAGCCTTGGCTGGGCTGGTGGCTCAGGTTCTGGAGTCCAAGACCTAGGTTCGAATTCTGACCCCACCACATGGAAGCTGTGTAACCTCTGAAAAGTCACGTGAGCCCTCCAAGCCTCAGGTGCTTCTGCTGCAGAACCAGACTGAATAATCCCTTCTCTGCCTACACACGGGGTTGATGGGAGGGTCATCTGTTTCACTGCTGGTGTCCTTTACCAGTACCCTCTGCGTGCCCAGCCCTGCACTCCGAGCTTTGGGTGCACAAAAAGCGTGTAAGACATGGCCCCTGCCTCAAGGAGCTTGAAATCCAGTTGGGGAAAGTGTCCACACAATCATCTGAACTCCTGCTCACCCGGAGATTATAGATACAAGACAATCAGCTTTCTCTGCAGCTCCCGGCAGAGATCGCTAATCAGCCTGCATGAGTGGGCATGAGTGGGCATGTGCAAGACGGCCTGAACCCGTGTTCAGGTGAGTGGGCAGCTCAGTGCTCCTCCCTGGAGGGGGCTGTGTGCTCAGCAGTGAGGGGGAGGACTTGTCTGGGCCTTTGCCAAGCATTGGGATCAGGGGTGCAGCCAAACGTGTCATCCAGCCCCTACCTCTCTCTGGGTGCCAAACGCCAGCCCTGGGCTCCTGGCTGAGGAGCAGGCACTCTGCCTCACCCACCTGCCCAGCCAGAGGGGGTGAGGAGGAGGGTGCTGCCTGGGATAGAGGGAAAGGCGAGTCTCAGGAGGTTTTTAATTAAGTTTTAAGTGGTTCCTTCATCCCCTGCACACGGCTGAGCATCTGTAGGACAAAGGTGTCAGAACAAAGGTGTTGGAGGAGAGACACCTGTGGCTCAGTCAGCGGCCAAAGCCAGGAGGATGCTCCACTAGGCCCAGTTGCCCTTCAGAACTGTCTTGGGCTCTTCTTATCATTTTGCATTTTTCAGTCCTGCCAGAGGGTCACTCCATAAAGGTGTGACGTTTTATTTATCTCTGCTCATTGTTTCCCCATGCCACCTGGCGGCCATGCTGGGCCACAGTGGGCAAGCTCCGTAGGGGCTTATTGAGCAACAGGATCTGTTGCCCCTGAGAAGTCCTGTAGCTGCAGAGTCTCCCAACCCTGAGGATGACCGGAGCTGGACGAGAACTCACATTTATTGAGCTCTTTCTTTGTGTGCCACACTCAGCTCCCTTAATCCTAATGACAACCTCACTTTAGACATAAGGAGCAGATGCTCTGAGAAGTCAGTACCTTTTCCCAGTGTGCTCTGGTAGGAAGGGGTAAGTAATAGTAAGATCTTCTTGCAGGTGGGTTCTGCTCCCTCATGCCAGGTCTAGGCAGGAGGCAGGGGCCTCTGGTATGTAAGCGCCGGCCTAGGTCCAGCCCCATGACAGGGCCATCCTGGGGCTCAGCTGGTTCCTGCTGCCTCTCCATCCACACAGTAGACTACAGAATCCCCCACCCTCTTCCTGCCCACCACTCCCCGGCTTGGGTGGCCAAGTTCCCTGGGCTCCCCTCCGCACGTGTATGCGGGCATGTGTCCGTGTGTACACGTGTGTTTGTTTGCTCTGAGTTGTACGTGTCAGGGCACACACACCCCTACACAAAACCTCTGTGCATTTTAAGTCACGGTTGTTTTCCCACCTTCAGAAACAGCTGCAGAGGAAGGTGGGAAGTAGTCAAATGTAAACAGGCGTACCGCTCTCCTGCTCAAGGGAAGGTATCCCTCCTCCAACTGCTCCCCTCCCCAGCCCCAGCATCCGGGAAGCGGAGTGAGATGGGCACAGAGCCCCTCTGGGCAGCTGAGAGGACCCTGCCTAGAGGGTGGTAGTAGACGTCACCCCAGGGGACAAGAATGGGCACTCAGCCTCCTGCAGCCACAGCCAGGCCTGGGGACGAAGAAGGATGGTGTAAGTGGCCCAACCTCTGGACTTGGGTGGATTCCCGTCTCCTGCCGCTTACCGGCTATGTGCCTTGAGCCAAGTTCTTTAACCTCTAATGAACCTCAATTTCTTTATCTGCAAACTAGGGGTATTAATGCTTATCTTGTCGACTCGTTATGACGTTGTAACGGTTAAATGAAATAAGATATTCAGAGTCTTGGAAGGGTCCAGGCAGATCTCAGGTGCCCAGTAAGTGCTGGGGTGCTTCCCTGATACCCGCATTTGGAAGACTACCCGAATGGGACCTCTGCTCAGGAGGGGACCGGGCGCAGCAAGGCCCCCTGGTTTTTCTCCCATGTTGGTTGTAGGCCAAGGCTGGCCTTGCCTCCAGGATGACGCAGCCTGGCCTTGCGATTTGTGGGAGAGCCTGGATTAGCCATACCTGGGAGGTGGGAAAGAACAGTGGCTTCGATTCTACACTGGGGGTGGGGAGACCCTCCTGAGGGGATGGGGCCCTGGAGCCACAGAGATCGATTCATACAGTAAACATCCACTGGGCAGCTGCTGTATGCCCCAAACACAGAGATGACCAAGACCGGTTCCCAGCTGGGAGCCATTTCCATGAGACGTGGCCCGGGTGAGGACAGAGGGGAGCATGGGGCACTCTAAGCGCATAAGGCGGGCCCCTTAGGCCAGCCCGGGGCGGGGAGGTTTGGGAGAAGCTTCTGTAGGAGGTGACTGACCTTGAGTTGAGGCACAAAGAACAAGTAGGCCTTGTCTAGGAGACAGTGAAAAGGAGACATGGGAAGGGGGGCGTGTCAGGGTAACTTCAGCTTAAGAGTGTTATGCACAGTGGGTAAGCGGGAGAGCCCAGGCCCAGGCTTCTTAACCCCACCTCCTCCTTCCAGGGAGCTCAGCCAGGCTGTTGGGCAGGGAGAGTGGGGAAAACCAAAGCCATACATGAGGAGAGCCCAAGCAGGCCCCAGGCAGGACCAGCCCCTTCCCCAGCCAGTCTGGGTGTGGGCTCAGGGACCACTGCCTTTCCACTTCCAGGGTCCTGAGAGCCCACCCTGGAATTTAAAATCTGTACTGTTTCCACCACCCCCTACCCACACTGCTCAGGGGGAGGCCTGGAAACTCTCACTTTATTTTCCATTTACCCAGTGAGCCAAGGAGGGAGGCAGGGAGATGTGAGAAAGGTAGGAGAATCCATTCCACACGTCTCGGCTCAGAAGGACTGTGGAGATGACAGGAACTCCAGCATCCCCTCTCCTCTGCAGACACGCACGCACACACACCCCTTCCTGAGTTATCCTGGAAGCTTCTTGGTTCAATCTTTCCCTCCTTCCATGAAGACTCACTCCCCCAGCAGATAATAGAAAAGGACACTGAAGCTTAAGAGTGGGACCCCTTGGGGCACCTGGGTGGCTCAGTCGTTAGGTGTCTGCCTTCGGCTCATGTCATGATCCCAGGGTCCTGGGATGGAGCCCTGCATCAGGCTCCCTCTGCCTGCTGCTGCACCTGCTTGTCCTCTCTCTCTCTCTTCTCTCTTCTCTCTCTCTCTCTGACAAATAAATCAATTTAAAAAAATAAAATAAAGCCTGAGGGCTGTAGGACAGAACCCAGGAGCCCTGGCTGTGGCCCAGTCCATCTCTCTCAGCTCCTTTGCCCTCTGCAAACAGGGGTGACACGGGCAGAGGGAATGGATTCCGCTTCTCTGCCACCTCCTTACTCTGCATCCTCTTCTTCCAGGGCTGCCCTGATGGGGTGTGGTAATGAATGAGCGGCCCAGCCCCAGCGGACAAGGATGGAGAGCCACACCCAGAAGGGTAAGAAGCGATGCCCACCCATCCCCACGTAGAATGACTGTCCTGGGAGGGTGGATCCCCAGGCCCTGGCAGGGCTGCTGACCCTCAGCCTGCAAACTGCTAAGAGTGGAGGACTCCAGACTCTTCTTGTGGATGGTCCCCTACCCTGCTGCTCCATCATGAGGCTCCTTGTGGCCCCCCTCTTACTGGCCTGGGTGGCTGGTGCCACTGCCGCCGTGCCCGTGGTACCCTGGCACGTGCCCTGCCCCCCTCAGTGTGCCTGCCAGATCCGGCCCTGGTATACACCACGATCGTCCTACCGGGAGGCCACCACCGTGGACTGCAACGACCTGCTCCTGACAGCCGTGCCCCCCGGGCTGCCCGCGGGCACACAGACCCTGCTCCTTCAGAGCAACGGCATTGTCCGTGTGGACCGGAGTGAGCTCAACCACCTGGCCAATCTCACCGAGCTGGACCTGTCCCAGAACAGATTTTCGGATGCTCGAGACTGTGACTTCCGTGCCCTGCCCCAGCTGCTGAGCCTGCACCTGGAGGAGAACCAGCTGACCCGGCTGGAGGACCACAGCTTCGCAGGGCTGACCAGCCTGCAGGAACTCTATCTCAACCACAACCGGCTCTACCGCATCGCCCCCGGGGCCTTCGCTGGCCTCGGCAACCTGCTGCGGCTGCACCTCAACTCCAACCTGCTGCGGGCCATCGACAGCCGCTGGTTTGAGATGCTGCCCAACCTAGAGATCCTCATGATCGGTGGCAACAAGGTAGATGCCATCCTGGACATGAACTTCCGGCCTCTGGCCAATTTGCGCAGCCTGGTGCTAGCAGGCATGAACCTTCGGGAGATCTCCGACTACTCCCTGGAGGGCTTGCAAAGCCTGGAGAGCCTCTCCTTCTATGACAACCAGCTGGCCCGGGTGCCCAGGCGGGCCCTGGAGCAGGTGCCCGGGCTCAAGTTCCTAGACCTGAACAAGAACCCGCTCCAGCGGGTGGGGCCCGGGGACTTTGCCAACATGCTGCACCTCAAGGAGCTGGGGCTGAACAACATGGAGGAGCTGGTTTCCATCGACAAGTTCGCCCTGGTCAACCTCCCCGAGCTGACCAAGCTGGACATCACCAACAACCCCCGGCTGTCCTTCATCCACCCCCGCGCCTTCCACCACCTGCCCCAGATGGAGACCCTCATGCTCAACAACAATGCTCTCAGTGCCTTGCACCAGCAGACGGTGGAGTCCCTGCCCAACCTGCAGGAGGTGGGTCTCCACGGCAACCCCATCCGCTGTGATTGCGTCATCCGCTGGGCCAATGCCACGAGCACCCGTGTCCGCTTCATCGAGCCACAGTCCACCCTGTGTGCCGAGCCGCCAGACCTCCAGCGCCGCCCAGTCCGCGAGGTACCCTTCCGGGAGATGACGGACCACTGCCTGCCCCTCATCTCCCCCCGCAGCTTCCCCCCCAGCCTCCAGGTGGCCAGTGGAGAGAGCCTGCTGCTACACTGCCGGGCCCTGGCCGAACCGGAACCCGAGATCTACTGGGTCACTCCAGCCGGGGTTCGACTAACGGCTGCCCGTGCTGGCAGGAAGTACCGGGTGTACCCCGAGGGGACCCTCGAGCTGCGGAGGGTGACGGCGGAAGAGGCGGGGCTGTACACCTGTGTGGCCCAGAACCTGGTGGGGGCTGACAGTAAGACGGTCAGTGTGGTGGTTGGCCGGGCTCCCCTGCAGCCAGGCCGGGACAAGGGACGGGGGCTGGAGCTCCGGGTGCAGGAGACCCACCCTTATCACATCCTACTGTCTTGGGTCCCCCCACCCAACACAGTCTCTACCAACCTCACCTGGTCCAGCGCCTCTTCCCTCCGGGGCCAGGGCGCCCCTGCTCTGGCCCGCCTGCCGAGGGGCACCCACAGCTACAACATCACCCGCCTCCTTCAGGCCACGGAGTACTGGGCCTGCCTGCAAGTGGCCTTTGCTGATGCCCACACCCAGTTGGCATGCGTATGGACCAGGACTAAGGAGGCCACTCCTTGCCACAGAGCCTTAGGGGACCGGCCCGGGCTCATAGCCATGCTGGCCCTCGCTGTCCTCTTGCTGGCAGCCGGGCTAGCTGCCCACCTTGGCACTGCTCAGCCCAGGCAGGGCGTGGGTGGGCGGCCTCTCCTTCCAGCCTGGGCTTTCTGGGGCTGGAGTGCCCCCGCGGTCCGAGTGGTGTCCGCGCCCCTCATCCTGGCCTGGAATCCAGGAAGGAAGCTGTCCAGGTCTTCAGAAGCAGAAACACTGTCCCCACCATTGCTGCAAAATTCTCGAAGCTCAGCCTGCTCTCCGCAGTAGACACGTAACTAGGACTCCTTTTGACCAAAAGGGAGGCAGTCTGGGCCAGATGCCCTGCCCGGAAAGTGACAGGGACCCGCGTGCTTGAGGCCTGGCAGCCAGACCAAGACAGACGGGGCTTTGCAGCTCCCGCCGCCTCCACGAAGTCCCCGTTACCTTCTGGGGGCCTGTCTGCTGACATTCTGAGGAGCATCTCCGAGGAACAGGAAGGACTCTGGCTAGAGCCTCCCATCTCCCTAGTTGTCTATGTGCCCAGAGGCTCCTGGGCCTCTGCTTGGATGTCCCCTGCCTGTGTCCCCAGGCCCTTGGCCAACAGGATGCGCCCCCCTCCTCTTCTCTTTCTTTGTACAGTCTCAGTTGCTTGCTCTTTCCCCTCCTGGGCAAGGGCTGAGGGAGGCCTCTCCTCCCCACCTTGGGGGACCGCTCCCACAGTGGGTCCCCGGCCGGATCTGAAAGACATTTGGGGAGGGGGATGCCCAGGAACGCCTCATCTTGGCAAGCCCGGGTTGGCACTGCGAGGTTGACTTTCTATAGGCAATTTTGTACCTTTGTGGAGAAATGTGTCACCTCCCCCCAACCCAGTTCACTCTTTTCTCCTGTTTTGTAAAAAATAAAAATAAATAAGAATAACAATAATAAGGGGGGAAAGGAAACAAAAGGAAGCTCATCTTTGACTACTAAGCGTACCTGCACCTGTAAAGCCCTCTGCTCTGGAATCTCTGCGAGCCCAGGGGCTGGCGGGGGGAGGGGCTGGGACAGGAGGGGAGAGGGAGATGGTGACAGAGGGCACAGGTGTTCCCTGGAGGGCTGAGTCCAGGCCTGCTCCCCAGAGCCCCTGTGACTGTGAACGGGAGAGCTGGGGGCAGAAGGGCAGAGAGCAGGAGAAGCTGATGGGGAAAGGGAGGAGAAGGTGCGAGAAGAAAACGGAGAAAAGCTCAGAGAGATGGAGAGAGTGGAAATTTCCATTACTAAACGTTGTCACCCCTTCTCTTTCCCTGATAAGCAATTAACATGCCAGTGCCTGGGAAGCACTTCCCGGCCTATTTCTAATTAAACAAACCCAAGAGGCAGAGTCATGCAGAGAATTGCAAATCATCAAGACAGCAAGAACTTTGGCTCACTGGGGCAGGAGGGGGTGTGGGGTGATAGAGGATTTGGGGAGGGGAGGACTGTGGGAGAAAGAAATTGCTGCATTGATCTTTCCGGTCCATTTCGGTATCATTTGCAATGAGCCTGGTTTGCTAAGACAGATTGACTTCTTAGGACCAAATGTGAAGAGGAGCATCTGTCCGAAAGGCCATAGACCCCGGGGCGGGGGGGGGAAGGAGGGAGGCTGCTGTGGCCGGTCAAGGGGGCTGCAGCTCCAGAGCAGAGGCCACTGGGCCACAGCGCTTGTTTCTGGAAGGGGCTAGGAAAGCCATGGGTCTCCTGAGACCGAAGAAGCAACTCGTGAGGCTGAGCACCCCCGCGCTCCAGACACACAGGGCGGTTCCAAGCCACTGCGCCACGGAGATGGCAAAGGCATGCGCAGGTGGACACGGAGCGTCGGCCCCACGGAAGCTAGAAAGAGGACACTCGCCCCCAGCCCGCCGGCAGGGCTCCCCTCTGCAGCCCTTGGGGGCAGCTGGTCTAGAGGCCTTCTTTCTGTCAGGCAGGGGGCGCCCGCATCGGCCTGCATCACAAGCACCTGAGGGCTTGCGGAACACAGGGGGCTGGGCCCACCGCCAGGTTGGGCTCTAGATCTGGGAGGACCTGGGAATTTGGATTTCTAGGAAGTGTTCAGGTGACGCTGCTGCTCTTGGTCGGGGGACCACACTCTGAGAACCCCGGAGTCTGGCCTGGGGGGGCTAGAATGTTTCACTCCCTCCGCTGCAGGCCCCGGCGTGTATAGGGGTACCTGTCGGTGTACGTTCCCAGGAGAGTCAGGAAAGGGGCTGGAGGACTGTCCGCCCCTCCCCCTCCACGGGTGGGCTGCTCAGGCCCCATTAGGAAATGACCACCCTCTGCCCTGAGGTCAGCAGGCCCCATTCATGCCAGCTTTTTCCCATGGGCCAGGCATGTGCTCTTTAGGGGAGGGGGCTGGGAAAGCAGAGACGGGCTCCCCCTCCCCTTTGGGCACCCAGGGCCGACATTCCTAATCTTCTCCATGTTCCTTCCTGATGAGCTTTGGGATCCTGTCACTTACTCCGGGCAGCCCCGCCCACTGACTGGAACTGGCCTCTGGGATCTAGCTTGTTCTCCATAGGTGAGGGTTGGGGCCATACCCCAATCCAGAGCCCATGGGGAAGACGTGGGGCAGGGCCTGTTGCTGAGCACGAAAGACAGGAGTCGGAAATCGATGCCTCTCCTTTCCTCTAGGACAACGGGCGCTGGCTGTTGTCCGGCCCACGTGGCACGAAGAATCAAAGTGCCGTTCCCCCTAAATCAGCCCCCAGAGCCCCGGGAAGCCTGGGGAGCCCTGCAGCCCCCTCCCGTCAGCCACCTCCACTGCCACCAAGAGCTTTCCTACCAGCCCTGGGCCTGGTCCTAGCAACCCAAAGAGTGGCCGCCTGCCCAGCCGGGGGCCCAGGGCCTTCGACCTGCTAGCTCAGAACACCTGTTCTGAGTCCCCTTTGCTACCCTCCTTTCGCACAGCCTTCTCAGTTGCAGGCAGGAAGCCCTTGGGGAATGGTGGGAGCCGTGAGCCCCCCGCGGAAGGGGATGCGGCCCTGGCTCCTGGGACTCACCGCACTGCCGTGGGGCTTACACTGCTTGCGCCCTTGACAATGAATCCCTCCTTCTTGGGGGGAGAAACAGTTGTAGTTAGATGAACCTCTCTTTCAGCTGAATCCCCAGTCCTAAACACTGGCTATCCCAGAGAACTTAGGTGGAAGAGGAGGGAGGGAGGGGTCTCTTCTCTGTCGCAGAGACACCACCTCAAGGCCACAGCCAGCTGGGGGAAGGAGTAAGAGGCGCTTTGCGGGTGCTGTGTCCTAGAATAGCTAGAAAGCCAGCAAATGAGAGCGAGCAGCCTCTCCTCTGGTACCGAGCCCGGTACTTGGCTCAGGTGTGTGGGGCCGGGCGGGAGGACAGCACCACCACGACGCCCCTCGAGGTCTGTTTAGACGGTTTAGACACCATCTCTGGGGGGAGAGTCTCTGCTTTCACACTGGACCCAGTGTGTGGGCAACTAACACAAAACAAAACAGCTATTAAGCCTGGTCTCTTCTGTACATTTCAGATGGGTTTTTTTTTTCTTTAACCCTAAATAGAAAGCAGGATTTATTTCCCTTTACATTTTAAGTTGTTACATAGGGTCTGTCATTTCCATCAATCGAGATGATTTCAAAACCGGGCCCAATTGTTGAGCATATTAGCTTTCCCTCCCTGGTACATGCCACTTCAAGATTCCCCTGCCTTCCACGTGCTCATCCACAGCTCAGACTGTGGAGCCAGGACACAGATCCGTGGCTCACCGCGCAGCCTTCCCACCATCCTGACTGGCTCCATCAATCAACATGTCTAGTGCGGCCACTCAGCCAACCACACGCTGCTCAAACACACTATCTCGCAGCCCACGTTTCTGCATCCTCCCACAGATAGACTTTGTGGAAGGCTGTGAAATGTGGAGATAGTGAGCTGGAGACATTTCTGGGAGCTAGCAGCCTAGTCCCCGCGTCAGAGAAGTAAACACAGTTGGCTAAGTGAGTGTAGGTGACCAGTTAGAATTTTACTGGTCTCAGCACTGAAAATCCTTTGTTTCAGGAACTCTCCCAGTCCTGGACAAACTGGTATGGTTGGTCACCCTAGTCTAGCAGCCTCTTTCTAACTGTGCCCTCTTCCTTCCTTCCTTCTTTCCTTCTTTCCTTCTTTCCTTCTTTCCTTCCTTCCTTCCTTCCTTCCTTCCTTCCTTCCTTCCTTCCTTCCTTCCTTCCTTCCTTTCCTTCCCTCCCTTCCTCCCTCCTTTCTTTTCTGTCCCTCCCTCCCAAGCAACAGATAGTTAATGAACATGACTCTGTGGGTGGCACAGTGGTAGGAAACGGGGATGCAGGTACAAATCTCTGAGCCCGTGGACCTTGCATGTTCATGTGCAGAGAAAGTTGATAGACAGGACACACAGTAAGAATCTGTAGTATGTAGGATGGTAATGAGGACTATGGAGAAAAACCTAAGTCAGGGAAGAGGATGGGTGGGAGGGTGGGGCCTTGCATGGGGTGCTCTGGGAAGGCCTCATGGAGAAGCTGACATTTGAGCAAAGCCTTGGGGGAGGAAACCAAGTAGTTGTCTGGGGGAAGAGTGATCCAGGCAGTGAGAACAGCAAGGGTGAAAGCCAAGAGCAAGAAGGTTAGTGTGGCCAGAGCAAGAGAGGAAAGGGAAGGGCAACTGTGAGACTTGAGCTCAGACAAGGTGGGGGGGGGGGGGGTCAGGTGGGGGTTGGGCCACTGGAAGGGCTTGGACTCTTCCTCCAGGTAGGAGGGAGCCACAGCAGGCTCCTGGGCAGACGTGGCATGCTCGGACTTGAGGGGATCCCTCTGGCTGCTACACTGAGAAGAGCATAAGTTGTGCGGTGGCAGAGGGCAGAAGCAGGTGGGCCAGGTGGGCCTCTCCAATAATTCTCTCCATGTAGTCACCACTTCTAGAACTCTGCCAGGCATGGGCACTAAGTGCACCTCTGTATCTTCTAAATCTATCCTCCTCCCCGTGTTTAAAATCAAAGCCATGCTGGCTCTGTTGCAGACTCCTGACCGCTCAGCCTTCCCGGTGATTCTTCAAGGTAGCTCCTACCATCACGTTTGCAGGTTCTATCCGTGTCCTGCCCCGCAACAGCGAGTGAGACTCATTCAAGGGAGTGAGGAATGACCTTGACTGGCCTTCAGTTGCATCCTGTGTTTGTCATCCAGCACGTCCCTCTGAGGGAGAGGCTGCAGGGACAGCAGGAGTCCCTGCCCTGTCCTTCCTCTGTTGGCCTCTGACAACTCATTGGCTATTCCAGACTCGACGTCCGCCTTCCTTCTTGATGATTTTCCCAGGAGAACCCTGGTGTGTTCCGCAGAGGTTTCCCCAAGTGTCACATCAACCTGTCTTTCACCTTCCCCGTACAATTCCAACCCTTTGGCGTGATCCTTTTGCAGTTGCCCTCTGATTAAGAGCATGTCTGGTATTTTTAATAGAATGCTAATAATGGTGGCTACTGAGCATTTCCTACGTGCCAGCCCCTCTGTTTGGCCCTCACATGCCCCATTTCATTTCATTCCCTTATAGACGGGATACCACTGCCCCATTTTACAGATTTAGATATCAGAGCTCAAAAAAGTCAAATGACTTATCCAAGGTCACAGAGCTAGTAGGTGGCAGAGTTGAGATTCAAACAGGGATTCCAAGGGCTCAGTTTTAACCACCCCACTCAGCTATATTCAAATTCATATACTTTAAACGTATGTCATTAGTTTTTCGAGAACACAAGAACTTCTAAAATTTTCGTGCACTGGAGAGCTCCCCTGTGCAGCCACCTTTATTTTTAGATGCTGCCCTCTTTCTTTCTTTTTTTTTTACACACAGGATAATTTGTGACTTCATTGTCAGGACTTCAGTTTTAAAACCTCTTGAACTCGATTCTCTTGAGAATCACAGTTTTGATTCCTTTCTCTGAATCTTTGAAACATGCTTTGTAGAAGCCTGGGGGTGTGTGTCTGATTTTTGCCCCCTCATCTTTCCCTTCCTTAGATACCGTGAACTCTAGAACTGCGTAGTGGCTTCCTCCAGGAGTCTGATCTCTCCCCTCACCAACCAGTTCTTTGTTGTTGGTCAGAATTACGTCCGGAGCAGCTTTGCCAGTGAGTTTCCATTGCTTCTGAGCCAGACGGCAGCTGGGCAAGTCAGGAGCTCCTCAGAGACTCGACACCGAGCCCAGCAATGCACCAAGCAAGTATCTAGATGGCAGGAGGACCCGCCACCACTTCATCTGGACTTCACACCCATGTTATAGCATTGATTAGAAAATGCGGTCCCCGTGGCCTCCTTCCGGCCAAGTGGCCCAGATCACTGCCCTAGCACAATACTCGCCTGAGCTATTCTCCTGTTATCTTCATCCAAAAGCTGGTTCTGCTGCTTGTGAGCTTCCACAGCCCGGCTACAGTCATGAATCAGCACCCCCACTCTGTCCCGAGCACACGCTCAGTGTCTTTGTGCCCCTCCAGGTTCTCTTTCCTGCAGTCCCCAACCAAGGACCCCAGAGTTCCCCCTTGCCTTGTTTGTAGAAATTTCCAATCCCCTCTAGAACCTTCAGTTTGTTTTTCAGATTCCATAGTTCTAGAGGGGAGGGGCGTGGGAGAATGGGTTAGCTTGGTGATGGGTATTAAAGAGGGCACGTTCTGCATGGAGCACTGGGTTTTATATGCAAACAATGAATCATGGAACACTACATCAAAAACTAATGATGTAATGTATGGTGATTAACATAACATAATAAAAAAAAAGAAGAAGAAGAACATAGCAGGAAGGAAAGAATGAAGGGGGGGGAATTGGAGGGGGAGACGAACCATGAGAGACAATGGACTCTGAGAAACAAACTGAGGGTTCTAGAGGGGAGGGGGGTGGGGGGATGGGTTAACCTGGTGATGGGTATTAAAGAGGGCACGTTCTGCATGGAGCACTGGGTGTTATGCACAAACAAGGAATCATGGAACACTACATCAAAAACTAATGATGTAATGTATGGTGATTAACATAACATAATAAAAAAAAAATTTCCAATCCCCACAGTCCCCCACTCCCACCTTCAGCACCACTCTGCAGACAGAGGTGGTCTTGCTGGTGAATGTCTTAGAGCTCTGAAAGAGCCATCATTGAAAAATGGCAGCTCCCTTTGACACAAAAGGACATGAGTAGGTGGACATTGTGGTAAGGAGCTCTACTTCATCCCCTCATTGCTATTGTCAGGAATCAAAAAGGGCCAGGCTGTCAGCCTATAAGGAGGGAAGAAGGAACCCAGGCTCAACTTCATGACAAGAATAACGTGCAGCCCATTGTAGCCCATTACTAAGCTCCTGGATATCTACTTTCTCATCTGCTCCTAGTAATAACTCAAGAAGTTAGGCAGAACAGATAGGATTATTATCCCCATTTTACAGGTAAGGAGCCTGAGGCTTGGGAAATTTAAATAACTGACCCAAGGTCACACAACCAACAAGGGTAGAGCTGGAATTTGAACGCAGGTCTTCTAATTCCAAATTCTCCTGCTCTACCCACCTACCCACACTATCTTCTACATCGAAAACAAGGGAGCGAGTGGAGTACTCTCCTCTCGGGGGTCTGGGACGCGAGAGGGCAATAATCGGGCACTAACTCCAGAGGATAAAGAGGAGGTGCTATCACTCCTACAGGTAAGGATTAGAGGGATGGATGTGTGGTGGGCGGGAGTAAGAGCCCCAGGAGGCGCAAGAGTGCAGCTGACCGAGCTGAGGAGCCTCAGTGGCAGGTCCTAGTTTCAGAGCTCAATGGCCACCGGCCACCGCTTGCTGAAGTCCCAATTCTCGCAGTTGAAACCAGACACAGGGTCCTCTAACTCAGGCCCCTGCCTTCTAATGGCTTCAATGTCATTATCCACAGTGAGGGGTGCAAGGGAACGAGCACTCTAGTATCCTGGCTCAGGGCAGGGCTGGACTGAGCCCACCTCCTCGGGGCCCTCCACTAGAGCCAGTGGCTCAAAGACGGACTTGGAGAGTCCGTGGGCCTCTATGAATTGCTGACAGATTTTTCTGTGTATATGATTATGAAATTTTCTTGAGAGAGGGCACTTTGTATTTAATAAGACTCTGAAATGGGTCCAACACTCAGAAAAATCAAGAACTACCGCATTAGAAGATCCAAGAGTCACACTCACAAGTACAAAGCCTTAAGAGTATAGTTGGGAGTTGCCAAGGGAAACAGAGACAGCCCCAACAGTTTGAGAGTCTGTCAGGGAGGATCCGAATGACGAACATCCACCATCTCTGCCCCTAAGTGGGATTCGGATTTACACATGTAGACATTTCCTTTAAAATGAGGAAAATGAATTCCCAATGTTTTCATTTGCAAAGCAAGGGCTCCTGTGTCTGCCCCCTAACCTTCAGTCAACTTCGGGCTTTCAACTCATCAAAATCTACAAGGCTCCTGGACTCTGCTGCACCCCCATGTCAACTCCATGGGTTCCCCAACCCCAAGAGCCACATTAGAGATCCCTCGGCCAGTCAACGACATCTTTCTGGCTACCGTGTGCAGAGGGCTGGCACAGGATTCACACAAGTGCCTTGGGAAAACCAATCTCAAGACTTTCTCCTCTTTGGGGCGCCTGGGTGGCTCAGTTGGTTAAGCGACTGCTTTCGGCTCAGGTCATGATCCTGGAGTCCCGGGATCGAGTCCCGCATCGGGCTCCCTGCTCGGCAGGGAGTCTGCTTCTCCCTCTGACCCTCCTCCCTCTCATGCTCTCTGTCTCTCATTGTCTCTCTCGCAAATAAATAAAATCTTAAAAAAAAAAAAAAGACTTTCTCCTCTTTAATCGTAGGTAGATCAGAGTCATCCATCCTGTTCTACTTCTCCTTCATGTCCCCTTGCACAGTTCTTCAACATCTCTGACAAACCCCCCAACCCTGCACGTACACACATCAGCTGTATGCATACGTGCCCATGAGTGTGCTTGCACCAACACACACAACTTTGCAAATGTCATTTGCAGCTCTGCTCCGGTCCCCCATTCTACACACCATCTGCTAGAAGCTATTTTAGGCACCTAATAAAACTTTTAGAATGAATCCTGGGGTATTCTGCCCTTTGCTTCCCTAGGGGCAAGAGCAACTGGGCTCCAGATGGAGTTTACACTTTGGCGCCAAGCGAAGAGGAGAAAGAATCGACCCGGAGCTCACAGGAGACCCCAGTCCCTTCCCCACAAGCAGCGTGGTGTGTCTTGGCTTTGACCATAGAGGACCACCCGTAAAAGGGAGGACGTTCGGGTCTGGACAGAGGCATGCACCTGGATTCAAATCCCTGCTGTGATCCTTCCTCGTGGCCGTACCTATCTGCCTCACCTGTGAGGGAGGGAGGGCTGCTGGGGCCTCCCTCTGGTCCTCACGGAGAACTGGAACACACAGCTCAACCAGCGGGAGGATGCTCAAAACCCAGATTGCCTGGCTCCACCCCAGAGCGAGGCTGGAGTGCGGCTGAGAAATCTGCATTTCTAACACAGGCTCCCACGGTGAGGCCCAGGATTCGGGAAACCATGGGCTAGGACGCTGCGCCCTGCCCCATGAGGTGTTGTGAGGATTCATGAGAAAACACAGGTAAAGCACCTGGCACTTGGTAACGTAGTGGTTCTCAGCCTTGGCTGCATTAGAATCACCCCAGGAGCTTTAAACACTGAGACCCAATTCCATAGACCAATTAAATCAGAGTCTCTAGGGGTGAGATACAGCCCTTAATACTTTTTTTAAAAGCTCCCCAGATGACTCAAATGTACAGTCAAGGTTGAGAGTCACTGTAGTAGGAGCTCGATACATTCAGAACCACCTTTATGACTGAGCCAGCAACCCCTCTTTTCAGGACCTCTCCTCTTTCCCCAGGGCCCCAGTCGCCCACTCCGGCTTCCACGGGAAGGACTGTGGGGAAGCAACGTTGCCTCTGGCTTCTAGAGTGGCCAGGTGCTAAGGCTCACTGGGAGGATGAGCCCTGGTTCCTGCATCCAGTGAACCTAGTCAGGCATTCACTCAGTCATCAGCCAGGGGGCTAGGGCTGTATTTACGCTGTGTCTGGGGGATGCAGGCATGAATAAAGCAGGCCCTGTCCTCAGGAGTTCACACCATGATACAAAAGACAGAGACTAGTCGACTCTCGGATCTGGAAGAGTCCTCCAGCCCCACCCCTCCTCACCCACCAGAGAAGTTCTCTCTACAGCCACCCCATCGTCTCATCCCAGCTTAAATACTGTAAGTGACAGAGAGCTCATGACCTCATAGGGCAGCCCGTCCAGTTTAGTTTGTTGAAAAGTTCTTCCTTAGGGGGCACCTGGGTGGCTCAGTCATTAAGCGTCTGCCTTCGGCTCAGGTCATGATCCCGGGGTCCTGGGATCGAGCCCCGCATCGGGCTCCCTGCTCAGCAGGAAGCCTGCTTCTCCCTCTCCTACTCCCCCTGCTTGTGTTCCCTCTCTCGCTGTGTCTCTCTCTGTCAAATAAATAAATAAAATCTTTAAAAAAAAAAAAAAAGTTCTTCCTTGGACTGAACCAAAAGCCCGGCCCTGTGATTCCTACTCATTAGCTCTGAACTTTGGGATCAGCTCAGCCCAGGCTTCCCCTCCCACGTGAGAGAGGGGGCTCCTTCGGTGGTGGGAGGAACTTAGACCCCACAAATCGGGGGTGCATCTGACATCGCCGTCAGAGCGTCAGAAGGGCGAGACGGAGGTCCTTGTGACCCGAGTGCTAACTCTCTGGCTCTCACAGGTTGTGCGGGGACACGAGAGTCAGCATGACACAAAATACTCACCGAGGAACCGACCACACTGTGGCCTTAACCCCCACTCCACTGTTCTTTCCCGTTTATCCACAGCCCCAGGCCAGGCGTCAGAGGTCTTCGTCAGTCCGTGCTGATGGTGGGTGGTGGTCACCACACAAAAGAAGGCGATACAAGGCCACTGCAAAGTGAAATCGCGCATCTCGACCCCCAACGGGAGAGCAGTGTTTCAATCACCCTCAGAGCCACTGAGAAAAATAAGGCTGGGGGACGGCGGGGCGGGGGATCAATAAATAACTGGAGACGGGAAAATCAACAAGGATCACGACACAACAGCTTCGTCAGAAGTCAATGAGCTGGATAGAAAAAATTGAGAGAGGCCCATGGGAAACGGATGAAGCGCTATGAAATTTTAAAAAATAAAACCTGTGTTAAGATCCCTCTGCAAAGTCCAAGAAGAAGTGAAGAGCCTTTCCCCCCGGGAGTCTACTGTGATTAGGGAGTCAAGTCTTGCCCAATGAAAGCATTTCTATACTAGGCCAGTAATACAAGACGGCGACGATCCAGAGGTAGATGGAGGGGAACACAGATGAAGAGCTCGGAAGGGGAGAACCAACCAAGACTGGGGAGGCCAGGGGGGCTTTGCCCTGTTTTTAAGAAAGACACCCTCAGCACTGACTCTTCCTCCTTGCCGACCCCTCAACGGACACCCACCGCATCCTGGTGGAGAGAAGCCCCAAAACTTAGGAAAACTGAGTACCCGGCACATAGAGGAACTCAACCACGGTGTGTGTATGGTCAAGACCCACAAGACAGACATACAATGGGTCAGGCCAAATGGCAGAGCGGGGCTTGGAGCTGGAGAAACCCCTGAGGTGGCAGAGAAGGGTGCATCTGAGAAACCACGCAAGCCCCTGGGTGCCTGAGGCCCAGCGCATCAGGGCGTGCTGCCAGCAGGCCCAGGCTGGGACCCCCAGTGGGTCCGGGGGCTGTAGCCGGAGGCGGCATGAGGAAGGGTGCTGTCGCACTTGAGCAAAAGGGAAATCCGCAGCAGCCTTCCCTCCGTGCTTACTCTTCCCCAGATGGATCAAAGGGGCTGCCCGCCTATCATCCCAGCCATCCCCTGCCTCCAGCTGGACCTCAGCTAGTTTTCTGGAGAGAAACCAGGTGAGAGAAATAGGGAGGGAGAAACACCCCTGGGGGAGTGTGAGACCAAAAGCAATATGGCGTTTCCCCCCTCCCAGCCTGCCCACTATTTTTGCAGAGAAGAAACAGGCTAAGATTAATACAGAGGGGGAAGGAAGCGGTAAATATGTATTTGAGGGGAGAGAGAGAGAATGTACATGTAGAAGGGATGCAGTCGAGGACTTGGCAGCTGTGACCCTTGGCCGTGTGGGTCCCAGCTAAAGGCCCAGCTGCTTCTCCGCCTCCTCCAGGTGCCTCTCAGTCCTCGCCAACCCCAGTGAGGACAAGGGGATGTCTGGGGAGGTAACGTCCTTACCTGGGGCAGCCCAGGCGAGGGGAGTCAGAATCTGGGTTGACCTTCTCTCACTCCCTGCTGACCTCAGAAAGGGGAAGCTATTAATACCCCCACCGCCCACCCTTGCCCCTGCTTGGCTTTAAAAAAAAAAAAAAAAAATTACGTAAATGATATGATTTCTTCATTTTAATTTTTAATTGTGGTTAAAAAACACATAACATAAAATTTACTAGCATAACCATTTCTAATCATGCAGTTCAGAAGTGTTAAGGGTATTCACATGGTTGTGCAATCAGGATCCAGAATTTTCTCATCTCCCAAACCTGAAACTGTTATCCATTAACAAGTCCCCACTGTCCCCTCCCCCAGCCCCTGGTAACCACCCTGCTACTTTCTGTTTCTGGGACTTTGACTTCAAATAAGTGGAATCATACAGTCTTTTTGTGACTGGCTTATTTCACTGAGCATAAAGTCCTCAAGGTTCATCCATGCTGTAGCAGGTCTCAGGATTTCTTTCCTTTTTAACACTGAATATTTCCTTGGATGTAGAGACCACAGTTTGCTTATACATTTCTCCACTGATGGGCACCTGACGTGCTTCCAGCTTTTAGCTCTTGTGCGTAATGCTGCTGGAAACATGGGTGTGCAAACATCTCTTTGAGACCCTGCTTTCTCTTCTTAGGGGTATAGACCCAGAAGTGGAATTGCAGGATCATATGGTAAATCTATTTTTAATGTTTTGAAGAACCGCCATGGCGTTTTCCATTCCCGCACCATTTTCCACTCCCACCCACAGAGCACAAGGGCTCCACTGTCTCCACCTGCTTTGTTTTTCAGAGGTCACTGAGTACAAGGAGTCCCCAGCACCTCTGGACTTGAAATAAGAACCTCACTTCGAATGAGTGGGGTCCTGTCCTCCCCTGCCTTCTCCTCCGAGCCCCCACGTCCACATCCGGGGCAGTCCCATGGCCATGACCCAGCCCTGTGCTCTGGCAGGCCTGAGAGGAACAAAGGAAACCAGAACATCCAAGGCAGTGAGTCGAGCAAACGCCCAAGGGCAATGGTGCTCCTATAATCCCTCCGCTGCAGGAGCATTCCGCAATGAGAAAGGTCTGGGGTCGGAACAGGGGACAGGGCCGGTGGTCAGAGCCCAGGGCAAGGGGCTGACCACGGGGGAGGCTGGCCGAGGACACCGGTGTAGAAGGCCAGGCCACCGTCAGCTCTCCCCTGCACCACTATGACAGTCTCCAACCTGGCCTCCCCGCCTCCCTTCTGGGGTGTGGCAGGGAATCAGCAGCCAAGAGGCTCCTTCCAAAATTCAAATCCAATCCTATTACTTCCCTCCTTGTCTGAGATCCAGCAATTGCTATCTATCTTGGGACATGGCTTACAGTGTTCTATCGACTTGGAACATTCTCCCCACAACGCTGTCCTTCCTCTCTTCATCTAGCTGGTTCTATTCATCCTTAGGGTCTTAGCTTAGGTGTCACTTCCTCCAGGAAGCCTTCCATGGCCTCCGCAATTCTGAGTCAGAGCCTCTTCTCGGCATTACCGTGGGGATCGTGAGAGGATTTGCACACTGGGTGTATTCCCTGGCGACTTGCTTGTATTCCAAAAACACTAGGTTCTGGGAACAGAGCAGAGTCTCGTTCACTTGTTATTCCTGACACCTAGAAAACAGCCTGGTTCAGTGTAGGTGTTCATTATAAGTTTCTGATGAGTGAATGAATGTGTGAGTAAATGCATGAAGTCCTGAATCATGAGGCTGATGAAACACGGGAGGAGTGGGGTGGGGGGTGGGCTGGCCAACTTCCATCCTCCTTCCACCCACATAAAGTGTTCTAACGTGCAACCACTAATGTCAAGTTTAAAATTAGCCAGGTTTTTTGACTTCTTTCTTGTCTTCTGGCCTTCAGTGCCTTCCCAAAGTTATGGGAAATGAGGGTAGGCAAAAAAGGGCGGGGACCAAGCAATGAAACACGAACGCTGGAGTTCCTTTGGAATCTGATCCAAAGCTCTGGACTACTGATGTATTTGAATTTATCTAGCTGTCCCCTGTCCTGTGACACTGAGGAATGAAGAGTTTATGGTTTCTTCAAGGCCTCCCTGGCCTCCCAGTTTCTGCCCAGTGATCATGTCCTTCTCCCTTTGGCCCTCCTGCCCATGGCTGGAAAAACAGCTGTGATCTATGGCCTGTTGCCCAGGGAGCCAACCTGGCCAAGGGGTCCTAGGAGCCAGGTGTGAGGTGATGCATCTCTCCAAGCCTGGCAGTAATTGGCCATTCCCTGCAGAGTGGAGAGACTTAGCACGACAAAAATCTCCCCTACAGCAACTGATAAACGGCAAGTCCCCAAACTGGGAACATTTGGAAGGGAAGAGCAATGATCTGGGGGAGAGGTGTGCAGAGGGGGGTCCATCCCAAAGTGCTGGTACTCTCCCCAGGGCCCCCAGAGCTGTACATTCTGGGAACACAGAGGACTAGGGACTTTTATGTAAATACGGTTGTTGTTATCATGCTAACTAATCCAGCATGCAGGACCCCAAAGAGCTTTCATTTCCATTAGCCCTGTTACTTCCATGCCATCGCTAAGAGGGTTGGGAGCTGCAGCAAGGACTCCTCACAGTGATAGCTACTATTCTTCATCAAGCGTCCCTGTGAGAATGTGCACACATCAAGCGTCCTTGTGAGACAGGTGTTTTGCACACATTCTCTCTGATCCTCCCAGAAATCCAGGAGGTGAAGAGTATTAACCTCATTTTATAGACAAAAGTCCAGAAAGTTTATGTGACTTACCCAAGATCAGGTCCAGGATTCAAACCAGAGCCCGTCTGCTCCCCAAGCCATCCTCTCATGTGGCAGGTGGGTGAGACGTGGCCCTTTGTCACACAGCTAGCCGAGGGTGATGTTGGGACGGAAACCTAAGACGCCTGACCTCTCTCAACAGCCATACTGTGGCGGGCAGGGGAGAGCAGAGCCCCACGCACCATCCTCTTCACCCCTGGGTGCATTTGGTTCTTACCCATCTCACGAATTGGGAGAGTCCGATAGTGTCCAGGAGCTCTTGTGCTCATTCCCTTCTATGTATCAGGAGCCACGTTACACCTTAATGAGGAGGAAATCCAAGGCATTTAGCACGGGGTTTCATGCAAGGAACACATCTATGGAAAACAACCATAACCCACATGCACAGACCACAGAGGACTCTGTCTGGGCCCAGGTGGAAGGGCAGCGTGCTCACTCCTTGCAGCCTTAGACGGGTGGCCAGAACTGGGCTTCTGGACCTCCTGGCTCCCACCCCAGTGTAGCCTCCTAACTTACCTCTTTGCACTGAGGACTGGAGGCACGGGAAGGGGGAAGGTCTGAGGTTATCTCATGTACAGAGCTCAGCTCAGTCTGGAAGATGCTTTTTCCAGTGAAATGAGATTCATTCGGGGTGCCTGAGTGGCTCAGTCGGTTAAGCATCTGCCTTCAGCTCAGGTCATGATCCCAGGGTCCTGGGATCAAGCCCCGCATCGGGCTCCTTGCTCAGCGGGAAGCCTGCTTCTCCCTCTCCTTCTACTGCTTCCCCCTGCTTGTGCTTTCTCACTCCCTCTGTCAAATAAATAAAAATCTTTAAAAAAAATAAAAATAATAAAAAAAAATAAAATAAATGAGATTCAGTCACATCCAAGGTAAGAATGGAAAGGCCCAGGTCGACGAGGCTGAGACAAATGCTCAACAGCTGTTTTCTAGATTACTCCACTACATCACACGCACACACACAGAGTGCAGCTCTGCTCCAGAAGAGACTGTTGCCAAGCATCACCCCTACAAACTCACGTGCAAGCTCCCCTCCCCCTCTCCCTGCCCAGCACTTAGACCCAGAGGCCAGAATCACAGGTGACTCAGATCAGGACCAGGGGAGCTTGTCGTTCCTGCCCTCTCATATTATTTCCTGCTTTGAGCTAAGTTCCATAGTCATTCAGCCAGGCAGGCCAGAGCAGGGGAAGAATTTCTCTTGCCAAAAAAGCTAACGCGAGTTGAAATGGCATCAATAACAGCACAGCGTCTAGACAGGAGGCAATGGTCTGGAAAGTCTCTGCACCGGGCAGACCTCACCTTGCTTTCCTGAGCGCCCCATGCTAATGGCATCCACAACCTGGGCCCCCCCCGCCCCGGTCAGCGAGCGCACTGGAAGTGGGGTCAGCTGCGACCCTCGCACACTGCAGCCTGCGAGAGCCAGCTTCAGACCGCAGTAGGACGGTCGGGTGCAGGCAGGAGGAGCACCGTTCTCAGGAGTCCACAGAGGACACTCAGAACAGGCCACGCGAGTCACAGGGAGGTAGGCTTCAGCCCCACGTAAGGAAGTTTTCCAACAGCCAACGCTGGCTAAGTGATGTATATATGCCGCACATAAGAGATCGCTCATATCTGCAGCTGTAGCCAGAGCAGGAGTTACCGTGGGAGGTGGTGAGACCTCTGTCACTGTGCATATTCCAACGGGACGGCAGAGGGTTTACAACCACAAGCTACCAAGTCAGATCCATCTGGCTTCAATTCCTGACTCTCTCACTGACTAATTGGGTGACTCTGATGAAGCTACTTGAAACGGTTTCTTTGCTGGTACGTACGCATAAGTACCTCCTCAGGTTATGAGGCTTCTATGAGGTTAATGTCTATGCGAGTCCCTCCCCAGGGTAAGAAAGCACTTGATCAGTTGTAGCTAGAACAATCAACCAGCAGACACCAGGGGGCTGCCAGCTGGGGGAGGTCGGCGGAGAGTCTCGGAACGGTGGGGGACGGTGCTGGATCATCTCTGAGATCCCTTCCAACCCGAAGATTTACTCATTTTGTTTTCGGTTCTTTTTTCTCATTCTGTGACAGAACCTATGTTAGCCTCTGAATAAACAAGGATGAGAGACTGCCTCACTCTTCCCTTCCCTCTGAGACCTCTTTAATCATCCCTGGCCTGAAAGCCCTCCCCAGCTGATCAGAAAGATGAGATATTGGCCAAAAAAAAAAAAAGATGAGATATTGGCATGCAACACACACACACACACACACACACACACACACCATAGCAATCACTGAACTCTGCAAAGCATAAACGTTTTAGGACTTGGCTATTCGCTCACTCCTGTAGCCGGCTCTGGCTCAGGTACCACCTCCCAGTCTGTCTCTGAACCTTCTTGATGATCCACCCATGGCAGCAAAGTCTGTCTGCCATAGCCTGGTTCTATTCCAGGAATCTATTCCTTGGGAAAACAAACAAAGGTCTGCAGACTCCCATCATTACAAATTGACCCTGGAGAGCAAGGACCCTCATTCCACTAGGAATGATTATCTGTTTCAGAACAAATCTTAGCCTCTACATGGATGGGATCTGAAATAACCAGCCTGGGCTGAAGCAGCTGACCAGCCCCCATAGGTTATTGTACCAAGTCAGGAGCTCAGGGCTGATTTCTGCTTTTGGAATGGTGGGCATTTAACAATGGTGGGTTAGTCTTAGTGAGACTCCCTGGTTAAGCCTTTGCCAAGCCCTCAGCTTGGTACCATGGTCACTCAGTTCAGAAACCCACTGAGCAAACCCTGGGGTTGCTGAGGGAAAATTCTAACTAACATCCACAAAGTGGACCTTCTTGTCTGCCCAATTACCAATAGGAGCTTGGTAAATATCCAATGGAATACAAATATTTTCATATTCTGTGCGCATTCTAAGAGGCCCATCCACATATCTTTTACTAAACTTGCTTGTCACCAATTCTTGCATCTTACCCCTTTCAAGTTCTTCACCATCTGGCCAAACCATTAACAAAGCACATGAATTAGTAAGAACCTTACCTCAGGCCATCTTTCCTTCCAAGCAAAATAGTCAACAGGTTGTACTACTCAAAGTACTCCCACCAGGAGGACATCTGTTCTCTATTTCAGGGCACTTCTGAAGAGCAATAATGCTAAGGTAGTTTACTTTGGGTGGATATCAATACATCATGAAGAATTTTGCAAAGCGGGGCACCTGGGTGGCTCAGTTGGTTAAGCGACTGCCTTCGGCTCAGGTCATGATCCTGGAGTCCCTGGATCGAGTCCTGCATCGGGCTCCCTGCTCGGCAGGGAGCCTGCTTCTCCCTCTGACCCTCCCCCCTCTCATGTGCTCTCTCTCTCTCATTCTCTCTGTCTCAAATAAATAAATTAATTAATTAAAAAAAAAAAAGAATTTTGCAAAGCAATCTTGATCATTCTCCTCCTTGGTCAACTTTGCAGGAATCTGTGGATATAGATTGAGGATGAGGTGGCAGAGCTCCAGGAGTGGGCACACTGGGGAGTTTGAGTGACTTGTTACTAGAATTTACATGAGTCATTGGTATCTGCTTGGTCAAGTTCCATTGACAGCATTAGGGCTTGATGCTGAGGTGCTGCTGGGCATGCCTGAATTTACGGCTTGGTCCATATGATGAGTAGCTTTGGCTGCAAGCTCACGTGTTGTCCAGGGGTCAGGGGTTTTGTCTATCAGGGCCAGGGCAAAGCCAAAACTATTGCTGAAAAGAAGAGTGACCTGAGAGATTGAGCATATGTTTGCTCCTGATGCCTCAGGACCTCCGCTGGGATGCTCCTACTGAGTTTGCCACATGTGACGTCAGCATCATAAAATTGGTCCCCAAAATCCAAAGGGACCAGCTTCCAGTCAAGAGGAAGTAACAGGGATAGGACTTACCCTCCCACTGAAAACAACCAAAAAACCAGACAAAATATATGAAACAACCATTTACAGGACATGGCTACCAGGCAATGCAGATCCTTTTGAGATGGGAAATAAACAAGACCATTGCTATGACTGCCTAGGCTCACTACCTTCAGAGAGTGTCCAGGCCACAGGTGGGGAGGGGCTCCCAGGGGAGCCTGGTGGGCTCCTGGAGTTGAGGAGACAGTGCTGAGGGTGCAGGGCAGGTAGAATTCGCAGGAAAGAAAACTGAAGAGAGAGAGTTGCACAGAGTGCGGACCCTAGAGATCCACAAAGAGAATCTCCCTCAGTTACTCAGCTGAGTACTCATCAGCATGTGCATGGGAAGAATCTGTGTGAAGGGGTGTGGGGGGAAGGAAACCAAAAGGGTTAAGGTGAACAGCGCTCACCACTCACACAAGCGAGGAATGGTGCCTGCTCCTACAGCCCCCACCGGAAGACCCCTGACCTGTGGGGCATCGAACAGCGCACATCAAAGAGTCTTGTCTCATCAGCTCCAGATTATGGCTTCTCAACTCTCTCAGTTAACATTTGGGGCCTTTATAGTTCTTTATTGTATAACAATTGTAAACATTTATATACCGTATAACAGAGCTCCAAAACATGTGAAGCAAAAATTGATAGAACCGTAAGGAGAAACTGACAAAACCACAGTTCCAACCAGAGATTTCCATCCCCCACACTCCATACTTGCTAGAACAAGCAGTCAGAACATGAGCCAGGTTATCGACGATTGGAACAACCCTCACCCGACTTCACCTAGTCACCACCACAGAGCACTCTACCCAACAATAGCAAGGGCACACATTCTTTCAAGTTAACACAAAACTTTGATCAAGAAAGATCATCTTCAATCCAAATCAAAACCACATTGAGATACCACCTTACACCAGTTACAATGGCTAAAATGGACAGGGAAAGAAACAACAAATGTTGGAGAAGTTGTGGAGAAAGGGGAACCCTCTTACACTGTTGGTGGGAATGCAAGTTGGTACAGCCACTTTGGAAAACAGTGTGGAGGTTCCTCAAAAATTTAAAAATAGAGCTACCCTATGACCCAGCAATTGCACTACTGGGTAGAAGAAGGGCCATATGCACCCCAATGTTCATAGCAGCAATGTCCGCAATAGCCAAACTGTGGAAAGAGCCGAGATGCCCTTCAACAGATGAAAGGATAAAGAAGATGTGGTCCATATATACAATGGAATATTACTCAGCCATCAGAAAGGATGAATACCCAACTTTTACATCCACATGGATGGGACTGGAGGAGATTATGCTAAGTGAAATAAGTCAAGCAGAGAAAGTCAATTATCATATGGTTTCACTTATTTGTGGAACATAAGGAATAGCATGGAGGACATTAGGAGAAGGAAGGGAAAAATGGGGGGGGTGATTGGAGGGAGAGATGAATGAGAGACTATGGACTCTGAGAAACAAACAGGGTTTTAGAGGGGAGGGGGAAGGGGGGATTGGTTAGCCCGGTGATGGGTATTAAGGAGGGCACGTACTGCATGGAGCACTGGGTGTTATATGAAAACAATGGATCGTGGATCACCACATCAAAAACCAATGATGTATTGTATGGTGACTAACATAACATAATAAAATTAAAAAATAAATAAATAAAATAAAAAACTAAAAAAAGAAAGATCATCTTCTGGACTGTAAATAACACTCAATAAATTTTAAAGGATAGAAGTCATACCAAGTATGCTCTCTGACACAAGAGAAATAAATTAGAAATCAATGCAGAAAGATAACTAGAAAATTCCTGAAGATGTGGGAACTAAGTAACACACCTCTAAACAATCCATGGGCCAAAGCAAAAGGAAATTAGGAAGTGTTTTGAATTGAATGAAAATAAAATAAAAATACAACATCTCAAAATCATTGGTATTGGAATAGTGGTACTTACATGCCTTTATTATTCATCATAATAGCTAAAATTTATTGAGCGCTTATTATTATGTACCAGGTGTATGTAAGCACTTTACATATATTATCTCATTGAATCCCTAGAAAAATTTCATGTGAATAAGGTACTATTATTATTCTTGTTTTGTACATGACGAAACAGAGACTTAGAGAAACAAACAAAAATCAAAGCAGTCCTTATGGGGAATTTATAACACTAAATACATGGTGTAGAAAAGAAGCAAGGTTTCGAATCACCTCTCCAGGCTTCCTTCTGTCACTGCCCTGCTGTCATGATCTGTGTGTATCTCACGCTCTGAGGACTGTGCTGTATCTTATCCATCCTTAATCTACCAAACTGAATACATGACCAGTCCCCTCCCCCCGCCACCGCTTCCTCCCCCGGCCTCCAGAAACATGACTTGACTTGACCAAAATTCCACCCTCACTGGTTTCCCTGTTCTAGGAGTTAGGGAATGCTGTCTGGGTCTAAGACTTTTACTCCATTCCATCTGGAATAAACAAAATTCTGGCCCCTAACATGGCCAAGGTATGCCTGTGGGGACCTGGAGATGGGCCCAATCCCAAGCCCGGTCTGTGAGGGAAGACAGAACCAGCCACCCAGACCCTTGAAAATCCAAGCTCTTTCCTACCATAGGGCTTTACCCTTGCTTGTCCCTCGTCCCTCACTTCTTCATGTGTCCGGCCCCTTCTCATCATTTTGATGTCAGCTCAGATATCCCCCGGGAAGCCTTCTGAGATGAATGTGCACCTGATGTTCCAGCATGCCCACCACCTGTGACCCCTTCTTTGGGGTTCATCACTCAGACTTTGTTTGGGGTAACTACCTCTCCCCCCAACGGACCCAGTCCTGGTGAAGCTGTCAGTCAAAACACCCTACTCTCCCCTGCCTAAGAGTCAACACCTGGGTCTCTGGATTGTAACTCCTGGGCAGTGTCACAAAAACAGAACATGGTCAGAAGACATTTTTCCCAAAGGCCACCCTCTGAAGAGACTGTCTGTTGGTGCCTGCCACAAAATAACCCTGGTTCCCATGTCTCCCCTTATCTTCTTTCTCTTTTATCCTTTCCTTTGACCCCTTATGAACTCTCCTTATCCTTCCAGAAATTTCTTCTTGCTGAGTCAGTTTCTATTGCCCAAGGGAAGGAACTCTGATATTAGCTTCCCATCCACAGTCACTATCTTTTTACTCCTTCTATAGCATTTTTCAAAATCCAAAATGATTTTTAAAAATTTGTTGATGTTGGGGCGCCTGGGTGGCTCAGTCGTTGAGCCTCTGCCTTTGGCTCAGGTCATGACCCCAGGGTCCTGGGATCGAGCCCCACATCGGGCTCCCTGCTCAGCGGGAAGCCTGCTTCTCCCTCTCCTGCTCCCCCTGCTTGTGTTCCCTCTCTCGCTGTGTCTTTCTCTGTCAAATAAATAAATAAAATCTTAAAAAAAAATTTGTTGACGTTTGGGGTGCCTGGGTGGCTCAGTCACTTAAGCGTCCAACTCTTGATTTGGGCTCAGGTCATGATCTCAGGGTCCTGAGATCGTGCCTGCTTAGCATTCTCTCTCTCCTTCTCCCTCTGCCCCTCCCTGCTTGCGCACTCCTGCACACTCTTGCTCTCTCTCTAAAAAAAAATAATAAAATAAAATAAATAATAATAAATAAATAAATAAAAATTTGTTGGCGTTCATTGTCTGCTTCTGCCACTAGAACGTAAGCCCATGTCAGGAGGGACCTTTTCTGCCTAACTCCCTGCTGTCCCCCAGCACCCAGCCCCAGGTTGGCATGCAGTGATAGGGGGCTCCAGAGAGAGGCAGGACCACACTGTGACCTGGGTCTCACTGCGAGGTCTGCTTCCTGGAATGCTGGGCTATGGGAAAGAGGGGAAAGGAGAGGACAAAGGGAACCAGTGAAGGAGCCTCCATCTTTCCTGGGGGAGAGCAAACTCCAGCTTGGGAATTCCCAACCACAGTTTCCAAGACCTGATCTCTCCTCTGCTCCCCCTTTGATCTCTACCAATCCTTTGTAAATCTCACGCAGTGTCTTGTAAATCTTTAATTACCAGAAATTGCAACCCAACCAGCAAATACACGGAGAGTGTTGATAAATATTTAAAATTGCTAGAGCAGCAGATCTGAAGGGATTAAGAAAAGTTATATTGGAATGACAGTTATTAAACACTACATCCCAGTAAATGTTACAGAGCAGATAAATAATGCAAACTCCTGACAGCCTTTCTGTGCTCTGTTGCCGACAAGACAGGGGCAATTTACTGGGGACGTGATGTCAGAGGAGGGAGCCACGGACTTAGCTCCCTGCCTCCTGGAGGCTTGTCCTGCCTCGCACTTCCTCAGCACGGCTGTGTCCACAAAGCGGTGGTAGATGCTGGCTGGAAGGAAAGGGAGAGAAGTCTCTGCAATGGTTGTATTTGGAGAGCTCCAGCCACTGAGCCCTCCCTCGGGGGCTCTTCCTTGAGCAGCCTTCTTTCCTTCCTTCATTCAGCTCTCTCCTCATTCACTGATTCACCGTTCACCTGGTCCCTCACTTATGCCCTGATGGACCCATTTATTTCTTCATAATTCACTAGTGTGTGCATTCTTTCCTGCATCAATTCAGTGACTTACGCTTGTACTAATTTATGTAGTATTTGCTCACTCACTGGCCACACATGGACTGAGCACTTGCTATTGCAGAGGAGATACAAAGCTGAGCAAGACCCAGCCCTTGCCCTCAAGATCTGAGAGCCTCATGGGGGGTGGGGACCAGAAAGATAAAATATTACAATAAAGGTGACGCTTAACATTTGTAGATTCTGTATTTGCTGTTTGACTCTTCAATAAGCAACCACAGAGGTCTGTGACAACACAGATCTGAACTACACATGCACCAAGGCTGGTTGTGTGGGAATGAGGAAGACGCCTGACCCAGGCTGGAGAATGCAGGGAAGGCTTCTTGTAGGAGGTGATGTCTGGGCACCACCTATATGCCTGGCAATTTGCTGTATAGCTTGATTACTTATAACAATTTCCCGTCTCATTTTATTTTTTTCAAGATTTTATTTATTTATTTGAGAGAGAGTGTGCGCACGCATGGGGGGGCAAGGAGTGTGGAAGCAGAGGGAGAAGCCGACTCCCCACTGAGCAGGGAGCCCCAACCCGGACTCAATCCTGGGACCCGAGATCATGACCTGAACCCAAAACAGATGCTTAACCGCCTGAGCCACCCAGGTGCCCCTCCCAACTCATTTTAAAGATTAGGAAATCTGAGATCAGCTTATCCAAGGTCACAATGATAGTGGCAGAACAGAATTAGAACCAGAGACAGACTTCAAAGTCAGTGCACTTTCTTTCTTTTTTTTTAAATTTAAATTCAATTAATTAACATATAATGTATTATTTGTTTCAGAGGTACAGGTCTGTAATTCATCAGTCTAACACAACACCCAATGCTCATTACAACACATACCCTCCCCAATGTCCATCACCCACTTACCCCATCCTCCTACCCCCCTCCCCTCCAGCAACCCTCAGTTTGTTTCCTAAGATTAAGAGTCTCTTATGCACTTTGTACTACACATGACAGCTTCCCTGGGGGCCTGGCCAGCCACCTACCTACAGTGAAGAAGAGTGGGAAAATCTCTTCCCTAAAAACAGTGCGATAGGGTTATTTTGTGTATTTATTTGAGATGTTGAGTCTACCATTCAGTAAGCTTAGACAACTGTATACAACCATGTAACAAACACATGCAGCCGAGGCCACCACGATTCCCAATTTCTCTTGCCATAGATTGAGTTCGCCAGTTCTTGAGCTTCACATAAATGGACCTAAAGCTATAAAGGGTTTCTTCCTCTTTTTTTAAATTAATTTTCTTTTTTAAGTAATCTGTGCACCCAACGTGGGGTCTGAACTCACAACCCAGAGATCGAGAGTTGCATGTTTGGGATGCCTGGGTGGCTCAGTCGGGTAAGCATCTGCCTTCAGCTCAGGTCATGATCCCAAGGTCCTGTGATCGAGTCCTGAATTGCGCTCCCTGCTCAGTGGGGAGCCTGCTACTCCCTCTGCCCCTCCCCCGCTGCTTGTGTTCTCTCCCTCCCTCCCCCTCTCTCTCTCCCTCAAATAAATAAAGAAAATCTTTAAAAAAAAAAAAAAAAGAGTTGCATGCTCCACCCCCAGCGACTGATCCAGCCAGGCGCCAGGTTTCATCCTCTTAACGTAGTAAGAGAAGGTTTTAAAAGGAGACTTTTGTGGGGCGCCTGGCTGGCTCAGTTGGTAGACCGTGCAACACTTGATCTCAGGGTTTAAAATTTAAAAAAAGCAGGGGGACTTCTGTATGAAGTTAAGGGCAATCCCTCAGGAATGTCCAAAACAATGGCATGACATATCCCCAACTGTAGAAAAGGCAAGACAGGATGGCACTGCTGAAGCTTCCAAAATTCCTAGTTCCATTTACTTACCCTCTAGGAGGTGGGTGTTAATCACAGAAGCTCAGGGCCCCAACTTCTGGTGCTGGGGAGCCTCTGACCCTTCCATACCTGTCCCCTTACCTCTTCTCAAGGTGTGAGCACTGGGAGCCCACTTGGGTACGCTTGTCATCTGCTCTCCTACTGCCCTGGACCTCAGGAGTTACCCTAGCCTCCTGAGTAGGAAAGGCTCATCTCTATCTGGCCTCTAGATTCCTTCCCAGCATTTTAGGCTGTCCTGTACTTGCCTGCCCACACCTTCCTCATGTCTCCTGGAGGCAGGAATCTGGGCTTGTTCAAGGAGGCCCACCATCTCCTTGGAGGTCTTGGGCCACCATCTTGGTTCTGGCTTTTAGGAGCTTGGCAGCCTCTACAGTGGACGCAATCTCTGCAGGGGCTTCCGCCCTCTCACCAGCTTCTCTGTGAGTCAGCACCTGCCCCATGCCTCTTATCTCTGTCAAAGCGGGGTTCCCTTTCCAGAGGCCCACCAAGTCCCTGTTCCCCATGTGAACAGTGCCACATTTCTCCTTTAAAGAGCAGGAACAACAGAAATGGCTTGACTCACAGAATGAACAAGTTAGTTCAGGGAACCAGCCTTCTCAATTGCGGGTATGACATCTAGGTGTTCCCCAGGGAGGAGCAGAACATTCCCCAAGGCTGCTCAATTATATTTTCACTGTCTGGGCAAATTACTTTTATACATGACACAACAGATAGCAAACTTTCCTGGCACGGGTGAGTGGGGAAGGGGAGGTGGGTCCCCCAAGTGTCTACAATGGCAGAGACCCCTGATGTGACTAGAACTGGGTCGGATGCAGGAATGGGGGCAGTGACCTCAGGGCCCCCTGGACACTCCAGTGTCTTCCCCTAAAAAGGCTATGGCTGAGCCAGAGCTGCTGGGAATGACTGGCTGAATCTTTTTAATTGATGTCCTGAATATCTCCGCAGTAATTATCTGTGGCTCAGACTAATGTGCCCTGTGGCATCCTTCCAACACACCCCTCACAAAAGACTCAGGCTCTGTCTCACCAATTATCTGCGTTGTGCTGCTCATCCCAGAAGGAAGGAAGGGCTGGGGCAGGATAGTGTCCCTGTTCAGAGTCCATCCATCAGTCAGTCAACAACCTTAAGGAGCCCTTCAGAGGCAAATGCCTCTTTCATTCACTCTGATCTTTAACTACCTGCTCTCTTGTACTATTTCCTAATTGTCTTTGTTTCTGTCTTTCTCTCTGATGTAGTCATTTATTCAACAAAGATGTAATGAACCTGAGAGGCAATCTAGTACAATAAAGAACACCAACTCTGGAACCAGATTTTCTGAGTTCGAACCCTAGCTCTTCTACTTACTAACTCTGTGGTCTTGGGCAAACTATGCTTTGGATACCTTGTCTGTGAACTGAAAATAATCTTATACTCACTCACAGAGTTATTGCAGAGTTAAGTCAAATATGCAACCTGCTTTGGAGGGTTTCTGGCACATAGTGCTATAGATGTATTCGCTATTAAAATAAGCATTATTGGGGCACCTGGCTGGCTTAGTCAGTGGAGCATGTGACTCTTGATCTTGCGGTTGTGAGTTCAAACCCCACGCTAAGTGTAGAGATTACATAAACATAAAATCTTTTAAAAAAAATAATCACTGGGGCGCCTGGGTGTCTCAGATGGTTAAGCGTCTGCCTTCGGCTCAGGTCATGATCTCAGGGTCCTGGGATCGAGTCCCGCATCGGGCTCCCTGCTCCTTGGGAGCCTGCTTCTCCCTCTGCCTTTCTCTCTCGCTCTGTCTCTCATGAATAAAAAATAATAATAATAATAATAATAATAATAATAATAATAATCACTATTGCTAGGATCAAAACATAGTGGTAGACAGAGATAAACAGTGATCGGTAAAGAAATTACATCTGCCCTCACGGACCTTACATCTTAGCAGGAAGCTGCATCTTACAATTGTGACTTGAGGGAGGAAGTAGAAGCCAGGGGCTCAGAGGGATGTGATGGGGAGAGGGCACCCCAGCTGGACTGGGACTTCAGGAAAGATGTCCCTAAAGAAGCTCATGAACCGAATTCCACAGGATGGGCAGGAGCTGGCTGGGCAAAGGCAGCAGCAAGTGAAGCCATCTGAGGACATGAAAGGTCTGTGTTAATGGAGTTCACAGAGATCCTCAAAGTGCAGGGCAGGGAGGGCCGAAGATGAAGGACCTGGGGAGTCAGCAGTCAGGAGACCACTGGTGTGGTCTGCATAAAAAGTAGATGCAGCACCAAAGGCAGAGCCCATGAGAGAAAGAATTGACAAGTTGAACTCATTTATTAAAATTAAAAACTTCTGCTGTATGAAAGACACTGTCAAGAGAATAGGAAGACAAGCCACAGACTGGGAGGGAATATCTGCAAGAGACACATCTGATAGGGGCGCCTGGGTGGCTCAGTTGGTTAAGCATCTGCCTTTGGCTCAGGTCATGACCCAGGGTTCTGGGATCGAGTCCCACATCGGGCTCCCTGCTCAACAGGGAGTCTGCTTCTCCTTCTCCAACTGCCTCTTCCCCAGCTCATGCTCTCTCTCACTCTCTCTCTCTCAAATAAATAAATAAAATCTAAAAAACAAAAAAAACAAAAAAATGACACACCTGATAAGGGATGGCTATCTGAAATATACAAAGAACTCAACACTCAATAGTAAGAAAACAGACAACTTGATTAAAAGATGGGTTGGGGCACCTGGGTGGCTCAGTTGGTTAAGCGACTGCCTTCGGCTCAGGTCATGATCCTGGAGTCCCGGGATCGAGTCCCGCATCGGGCTCCCTGCTCGGCAGCGAGTCTGCTTCTCCCTCTGACCCTCCTCCCTCTCATGCTCTCTGTATCTCATTCTCTCTGTCTCAAATAAATAAATAAAATCTTTAAAAAAAAAAAAAAAAGATGGGTGAAAGATCTGAAGAGACACTTCACCAAAGAAGATACGTGGATGGCAAATGAGCACAGAAGAGGCCCCATATCATATGGCATCTGGAAAATGCAAATTAAAATACTACACAGCCTATCAGAATGACCAAAGTCCAGAACACTGACCGTAGCAGATGCTGGTGGGGATGTGGAGCAACAGGAACTCTCGTTCGTTGTGGTGGGAATGCAAAAACGTACAGCCGCTTTGGAAGACAGTTTGGTGGTTTCTTACAAACCAAACATACTCTTACCATACGATCCAGCAATCAAACTGCTTGGTATTTACCTAAAAGAGTTAAAAACTTATGTTTACACAAAAACCTGCACTCAGATGTTTACAGCTGCTTTATTCATCATTGCCGAAACTTGGAAGTGAAGAAGATGTCCTTCGGTAGATGAATAAATAAACTGTAGTACATTCAGACAATGGAATATTATTTAGCACTAAAAAAAAAATGAGCTATTGAATCATGAAAGGACGTGGAAGAAGCTTAAATTCATGTTACTAAGTGAAAGAAACTGATCTGAAAAGGCTACGTACTGTGTGATTCCAACTACAGGACATTCTGGAAAAGGTAAAACTCTGGTAAAAAGATCAGTGGTTGCCAGGGGGAGGGATGGATGAACAGGTGGAGCACAGAGGATTTTTAGGGCAGTGAAACTCTGTATGAGACTCTAATGGTGGGCCCATGTCTTCACACTTTTGTCCAAACCCACAGAATGGACAACCCCAGGAATGAGCCCTCATGTCAACCATGGACTGTGGGTGATGATGATGCGTCAGTGTAGGTTCATCAGCTGTAACAAATGCACCCCTCTGGTGGGGATGGGGATGGTGGGGGAGCTGGGGGGGGGCTGCTGGAGGATATGGGCAATCTCGATACTTTCTGTTCAGTTCTGCTGTGAATCTAAACTGCTCTAAAAAAATAAGCCCTATGAAGGAGGAAGGAAGGAAGGAAGGAAAGAAGGAAGGAAGGAAGGAAGGAAGGAAGGAAGGAAGGAAGGAAGGAAGGAAGGAAGGAAGGAAGGAAGGAAGGGAGGGAGGGAGGGAGGGTGGGAGAGAGGGAGGGAGGGAGGAGGGAGGGAGGGAGGAGGGAGGGAGGAAGGAAGGAAGGAGAAAAGTCAACCAAGGCAGCATCAGTGGGGAGGGAGAGAGAGACAAGTTACATCTATGAGGATGAACTGGGGTGAAGGGCAGAGGAAGGTTGGGGGTGATTCCCTGTTCAGCCCTGGGCCCTGTGGGTTGGGTGAGGGGCCCCATGGAGGGTCTGCTGGAGGAGGAGCCAGCCTGCATGTGGGATGGGACTTTGGTCTTAGACACACTGGCTTTGTGAAAGAGTCAGGGGAGGTGGAGGGGCCAGCCAGCATTTAGATTCATGGCTCTAAAGTTCAGAGATGAGAGGACGCCTGGGCGGCTCAGTTGGTTAAGCGACTGCCTTCGGCTCAGGTCATGGTCCTGGAGTCCCAGGATCGAGTCCCAGGATCGAGTCCCGCATCGGGCTCCCTGCTCAGCAGGGAGTCTGCTTCTCCCTCTGACCCTCCCCCCTCTCATGCTCTCTCTCTCAAATAAATAAATAAAATCTTTTTAAAAAATAAATTTAAAAAGTTCAGAGATGAGGTGTAGTTCTGGGAGGCACCGGCATGTTTAAGCTGCTGGTTTAAGCCAGAAGATGGAGAAACTGCCCAGGAAGCGTGAAGAGACAGAAAAGTAGGCTCAGTCTCTGCAAGGGTTGTGCGTGGCCCCTCCTGTGCACCCCAGCCGCCCCCTCCCTCTGAACCCCAAAGTTGGGCCTTCTTACCAATGCCCATCAAAATCAAACAGCTGGGGTGCCCCCTCTTGGGTAAAGGAACCCTGGTCAGAGACTTCAGGGCCCCGAGTCAGGTGGGGGTGGGGTTGGCAGCCTGAGAGTGGGGATGGGGAGCTCCGGAGGCAGCTGGGGTGGGGGAGGGGAAGACACCCAGGAGAGGAAAGAGGTGCAGGAGGGAAGGGAGTGGAGGGGTAAGGTGAGAAGGAAGGAGAGGCAGGCCTGGGGGAGCCAACCCAGCAGGAATACCGCTGACCTTTTTTTTCAACTTCTAGAAGTTAGCATTTACCTGCCGTGGGAAGGTTGCTTCTTACCAGATAGGTGAATACAGGTCAATGTTTTAGGCTCTAGCTCATTAGGGTTGATTACCAGCTGAGAAAAGCCAAGCTGTGCCTCATCCAGCCAAGTCCTTACTGGTCATCTCCTCCTGGCCATCCCCTCCCATCAACCCTCCTCCCACCCCAACCTGGGCCCAGCTCTTTGCACCGCTCTTGCATCTGCTCTGAGTGTCCAGATCCTTCTTCCTCTGCGTGCCTCACTGTCCCTCTCCAGCTCTAGTCACTGACTCCTCGGCTCCGGAGCAGCCACCCCCCCAGCACTGAGGTACGTCCCCCTTCTCTCAGTCGAGGCCTCCCACCCCACCCTCCTGTCCTCAGTCCGAGGTGACGGGCGGGTTTTCACACAGCTAACAGTTCTGCGTGATCCCTGCTCCTCTTTGCTGACCTGAGCAGGGACCAGCGACCCTACAACGTACCACGTAAGTGCTTTTCCATGTCATATACAATCTGCGTGGCATCGTCCCGCTGATGCATTCTATCCCATCTACAAGATGTCCGCTACCTAACCACCACCTACTGTTGAAACTGTTGGGCAATTGCTCTTTTTTTTAAAAAGGAAGGGTCCCCCCCCAGGGTGTTCCCTAAGAGCCTGAGCCATGAGGAGTACATTCCTCCCAAATCTTGGAGCAGCTGAGTTCCAGAACTGTCTGCTCTGCCGAGAGACTGGGAAAACGGTGCTTACCTGTGGCCTGCCTGACCTACCTATCCCCCTGTAGCCCCGGCACCTGGGATCGAACAGGGAACCGGAGAGGGGCCCCATCCCAGGGACAGGTGGATCACTATCATTGGATTTGCCACTCTGCTTTCTCACATGCCCCAATGCCCACCTCCTCCCGTACCCCCCGAGTATTGTGAGCGCCAGGCCAGGTCCACTTCATCTCTCTTCGCTCGGCCCGTGGCATGGTGATAGAGAGAGCAAACACTGAGTGAGCCCTCGCTCTCTGCCAAGTACTTCACCCGTATGAATAACCTAAGAGGTAAATGCCACAAGTGTGCCCATTTACATATGCTGAGCCTGAAGCCCCGAGAGGTTAATTAACACGCCCACGGTCATACAGGTAAGAGAGACCCAACTGACATTCAGGCTCATGGATTTCTAGAAACTTCCCTGAAATACTCACATGGCAGCAGAAGTCTGGAGTCTGCTCCAGGTCTGGGAGGGCGGGCTTGGCGAAAACGCAGCCTCCTGCTCTGCTTCTGCTGAGCGACAGGAAGCCTCAAAGGAGGTGAAATAATGGCCATAAATACCTTTATTACAGGAAGACTTGTGCGGCTTTTGCATGTGTTTCTGGAAGTACTTCACTACCAAAGATCTTTTGCGGTGCTGTGAAGAAGCAGGGCAGGAATCCTTCTATTTCTGATAAGGAAACCGAAACCTCAGGGGCGCCTGGGTGGCTCAGTTCAGCGTCTGCCTTCGGCTCAGGTCATGATCCCAGGGTCCTGGGATCCAGCCCCGCATCGGGCTCCCTGCTCAGCGGGGAGCCTGCTTCTCCTTCTCCCTCTGCCTCCCGCTCCCCCTGCTTGTGCTCTCTCTCTCTCTGTCAAATAAATAAATAAAATCTTTAAAAAAGAAAAGAAACTGGAACTTCGAGAGAAGTGACTCATCCAAGGTCACAGCATGGTGAGGGCAGGAATGGCATCCGTGAGACGGAAAGACTTTCAGAATAGGATGAAGCAAGCTTGTCTTGACTATGTGCTTGGGGAACAGCCCTCCCTTCTGCCGCTTCCCAGTGGTCCAAGGTATCTGCGGGTGGAAAGGTCTCTGCTGGGGGGCTGGGGCTCTGGGGTGGTGCTGCGCATGCTCCAATCTGCTCTCGTCTTGGAGGCCAAAGCTGCATTTGTAGCTCGGTGTGCATGGTGTGGGGAGGGTGCAGGGCCCCTCTGGCTCAGCGGCTGCACCCTCCAAAGCCGGCTTTATGAAGGAGGACCAGCCATTATTTCCCACATAAAACACCTTTATGGACTTGCAAACGCTAGGCTCCAAAGTTGGCTCACTCAGTTGGACCTGCTTGAATAAGCTATGTCATCAGTCATAGAGAAATGGGCCGCTCCCTCCCGAAAGTGCCCTACACCAAAGCCTGTAAGTCTAGGCTGAGCTGGGAGGGGGACACCAACTAAGACAGGTAGTCCCTGGCCTCCCAGGCAAAGCGTGCGGTTTGGACGTCTGGACAGTGATGCATATGCACACTTGATAAACCACCACCAGGTACCCAGACACGTAGGAGGCTCCCAGAGGATCAGCTGCCCAGCAGCCCCTTTTCTAGAAACTGCACGTCCACATGGTCACAGCAAGAGTCCCCGGGCTTTCTGCTCCTGCTACAGCCATGCAGCTGGACCAGCGGTGGAAGTCCCCACGAGCTGAGCCAATCAGAGGTCTTCCTGGAGAATCTGAAATCAAGAGATTCCAGGGAGGTCTGGCTTTCTCACAAACAAGAGGGACATACACTTCAGAAATGTTAGTGGTAAAAAAAAAAAAAAGGAAATGTTAGGGGTGGCCATTTTCTGCTATACAGGCAAAAATACAGAAGGAGCTGGTCTAGAGAGCAAGAGAAAAGAATGAGTCAGACCTGAAAAGAGAAGACCCAGTTGCATCTATGCCCTTGGGTTCCATGATACCCTACGGTTCTCCTAACAAAGTCCCGATCTTTGCTTAGAGTTGGTTTCTGTTACTTGCAACCAATAAATAGTTAGTGGAGTGGAACTCAGTCATTCTCAACCTGGGGTGACTTTGTTTCCCAGCGGACATTTGGTAATATCTGAAGACATTTTTGGTTATTCGAACTAGGGGGTCAGGAGTGGGTAGAGCTTGTGGGTGCTGTCCATAAAGAATTATCCAGTCCAAATGTCAAGAGTGCAGAAACCTGGTATAACTGAATCCAGCATGGATGTCCAAGGCGGGAACATCACCAAATGAAGGTAGATTCTATGTATCACTTCTCTGTTTAGCAAAAATGATTTTATATTAAATGCTAATATTCAGTGGTGAGAATTCTCCTACGTTGATAGTGGGAGGAAAGTCCATTAGTGCAACTCCTGTGAAGAGAATCATTTAACAGTATCAGGGGCCTTAAAATATTCACTCTTAGATCCAATAATTGACTTTTTAGAATTTATTCCTGGTAGAAAAATCTTAATTCAGAGATAATACACCAAGATTTATGCAGGAGGATGTTCATTGCAGCTTTATTTATAATGGTGAAAAACTGAACCAACTTGGCTATCCAATCACTGCATATTGGTTACATAAATTGTGATACATTCATATCACAGAATAATATACACAGCACTTAAAATTATGTTTGGGAAGATTATTTAGTAACACAGAGAAATGCTCGTTTGGCCAACTGAAAAAACAGAATATAAAAATTTTGAAATATATATAAGCACAGAAAAAAGGCTGCAGGGAAATTTATCAAAACATCAGCTGTGGCCATCTTGAGGGACCCGGCTCACAGCTAGTTTCAGTTTCCCAGTCTTTGAAATTATTTTCTAATTTTTCTGTAACAAACATGTATTACTTTTATAATCAGGAAAAAATTAATACTAAAAAGAAATCCTAGAATCAGAATTGAAGATAGCATAGATTTATTCATTCATCCAAAAATAAATACAGTAGTCCCCCCACCCCCACCCCCAGCTGATCCATGGGAAATATGTTCCAAGACCCGCAGATGCCTGAAACTACAGATACTATCAAACCCTATGTACCCTATGTATTTTTCCTATAAATACATACCATGCTGAAGTTGAATTTATAAATTAGGCATAGTAAGAGAGTAACAACAATAATTAGTAACAAAATAGAACAATTATAACAAGGTACTGTAATAAAAGTTATGTGAATGTGGTCTCTCTCTCAAAATCTCTTACTGTACTGTTCTCACCCTTCTCCTGATGATGGGAGATGATAAAATGCCTTCATGATGAGATGAAGTGAGAGGAATGAGGTAGACATGGTGACCTAACATCAGGCTACTGTTGACCTTCTAATGATAGGTCAGAAGGAGGATCACCTGCTTCCAGACCACAGCGGACCGCAGGTAACCAAACCATGGAAAGTGAAACCATGGGTGAGGGGGGGGATCACTGCATGTATATGAAGGATCTACCAAGTACCAGACATCGTGGACAAAAGAAAAGGCCCCTACCTTCCTGGGGTCTCCAGTTGAGAAGGGAAAGCACTTTGGAATTTCCAACCACTTTCAAGTTCACAATCATAGAATTCCTTTGAAAAGCCTTTCCTATGAATAGTTAAATAGCTACCATTTGTTGAAAGCTTATTGTATAAGTACTAGATGCCTTACAATTTGGATCTCATAATCTCTGCACAACACCTCAAAAAATATGATTAAGTCTCAGTCACACAGCTATGGGCAGTGGCCAAGACCCGAATCAGATTACGCTAACGACCAATTACCTATCTACTCTGCTCCCTGCCTCAGTGGCTGAGGATTTGTGAGTATGAGGAGCAGGTCGACATAGGATCCATTCCAGAACCAAGTGAGATGACAAATGGGGGTCACCAGGCAAGACTTTAGGGTTGACAGAGCCAAATGGTAGAAAGGGACATTCAGGGGGGCAAAGTAGGCCACAGACAGGGTATCCAACTGGAGGGCCGAGGGTTAGTTGTAGTTACAGGGAAGGTGGTGGGGTCAGGGGCCAAGGGCACTGTCACAGTGGTGTTCTGAGCAACCCCTCGGAAGGAAGAACAAGGGGGGGGGCAATAAAGGGAGGAAGAGAAGGAAAAGCAAAAAAACATTTCAGAAACCGGGATTTGAAAGAAGAGGACTTTGATGCAGGCTGGATTAGCGGCCGTTGTGGCCACAAAGAACATTCCCTCCCCAGAAGTAAGTCCATTGGAAAAGCTTCAAAAAAGGGAGAGGCAAGACAGAGGGGACTGTGTTTATACGGCAGACCACAGCCCAGGGAACTTCGAGGATGGAAGGAAATCAGGGGACCTCACCAGTCATGCAGGGCTACTGAGTTTGCATCCTCCCCGAGGAAACCAACGGAAAGGCCCCTGCTTCCATGGTGACCAAGAACCCCAGGACAGGTGGGTGCGGAGATTGGGAAGCACCAGAAGGGGAACTGGAGACTATTAGGAACTCAGGATCCCTGGATTAACTTTGCAAACTGAATTAAGCATCCGGACTGGATGCGGGCAGAGGAACAGCCCGGACAGCGTGCACCCAGGAGGGAGGGGACGGCTTCTGCACTTCCCCAGCCGGCTGACTCAAAGCCCACTCAAAGCCCACGTCGCTGGTCCTGGCCCCTTCGGTGGCAAAGGCAGAAGCTCATCGCTGGAAAAACACCCAGGCCGCCTGAGCTGATTTCCACTCACAGTCTGGCTCTTTGCTTTAGTTCAGACCTCTTGTCCTGAGAGGGGCAGAGAAACTTCCGGGGCAGAGAAACTTCCAGGGCAGAGCACGGGGCTGGGAGTCAAGAGGCCTGAGTTTGGGTAGTCAAGTCTACCATATATCACGAGACCAGACACCTGTCCCGTAACCCCCGCACTTCCACGTTCTCCACTGCCGATTGAGCTTGACAGTGCCTCTCCTCCCCTCCCAGGGAGGTCTGTCCCCCCAGGGCCTCAGTGTCCCCCTCCACACGCAGGAGGTGATCAAAGCGCCGGCTTTCAAGGCTGCGGCCGGAGCTGAAGCAGGTAACACCCGTGGCCAGGTGCCACCCCTGCTGCTCCCAGGCTGCTTCGAGACCACAGACAGGGAAGGGATTTGAGAAATACAAAGCACTTCGGGTTCAAATAAAAGGTGTTACTTCCATTCTCCCCTCTTCCCACCTAGGTCCTCAAAACTCCCTTTTCCGCACCAGGCTGCCCTACCAAACGACCACCTGTGTACAATCACCCAAAACAGGCTCCCCAAAGGCCCCCGCCTGTGTCCGGTTCCCCTCCCCCTCCCAGCCCACAAAGCCCAGCCCTGACCCACCTCCCACCCCCCTCGGGGCTGGGCAGCCTCCTCTGGCCTTCACCACCACCTGTGCTGGCCCTTAGCTGCACGTCCGGTAGTTGTCTGTGCTTCCAGTTCTTATTTTGTTTTGTCTCTTTCTTAGCCTCTTGCCTTTGCCCAGGTCCCCCCAGCCCCCCACCATGAGCTCCCTGTGCAGACAGGGTGTCTCATCTGTCTTCGCACCCCCGATTCGAGTGAAGTCTAGGCGCGTTATTGGAGGCCCGGGAAGCGCGTGTGATTTGAATGAATGGGCAAATAAGATAATGTACCTGAAATCACTTTCGACAGTGTTCAGAGTGATCACGATGAAGAGTTCATTCCACAAATATTCATTTATCACCTAGCGCTCTTTGCAGGGCTTTACAAGCTGCCCTGGGCAGTGCGTAATGAAGTCTCTGTCCCCAAGGAGTTCGCAGGGTAATGAGGGAGAAGCCCTGGTGTAACTTTCTCTCCTACAAACTACAAGAACATAAACATAGTAACACAAGGATATGCTGTCAAAGAGGCCCAGGCAAGGTTGTGCAAGGTCAGGAACTGCTCCCCTGGGGGCTTCGAGAAGGCTTCCTATAGGAGGGGCTGGCTTCAGAGCTGCCTTGTCCAAGGGGCCTTGGTGAAGCCTGGGGCAGCTCGCTGCACTCCCGCACCCCCCCCCCCCCCCGGCCCGGCCCGGGCCCTGAGGCCTCCGCAGCGCCCCCTCTGGCCAGGGCCGCAGGGCCAGCAGAGGCAGAGGGCAGAGCCGGTGACTGAGCCAGGCTTTGGCTGGAGGCCTGGCGCTCCACTTCGGGGCCATGTGACTTGACATAGTTCCTTCTTCCAAGCCTCAGGGTCCTGGGGTATAAAATGAGGACAACGGCAGTGGCTGATGTGGGTGGTGATGCTTCAGTGAAATAACACACATGGAGAACCTGGAACATAAAAGAAGAAACCTCTCCATGAATGTCAACTCTCTTTACCTCTGGGACCCATCAAACAGCAGTGCCTTTCACGGGGTGGGGCAGGGGGGCCTCCCAGTGTCATGGCTGCAGCACCCAGCCGGCCCCTCCCTGTGGTCTTCGGGTCCTGCCTGGGTTCCCAGAAAAATGATGCAGGTTTACTGAAGCCCAGACATCCAAAATTTTACAGAGATGGTTCAGAATCTCCCCCAGCGGGCTGGGGGACGAACTAGTCTGTAAGTAATCCAGTTGCAGACATCTGAAAGGAGAGAATGGTCTCATTTGAGCCTCTGACCCTGTGAAGCACAAAAGGGCAGGCATAATTATCCTAGATGTGGAAACCAGGCCCAGAGAAGGGAAAAGACTGGACCAAGGTCACCTAGGGAACCAGAGGCGGAGCCCAGACCAAGTCTACTTTTGCCTCTGCTGCCTAGAGTTACCATCCAATAGGCTTGATGTCAAGGGCTGAGGGCCCCTGCCATCAGGAGTCACACCCAGAGCCATCCTACCTTATTCACGTATTGCTTAGGACTGGGGGAGACACTTCTGGGGGATGATCAGAAATGTCTAAAACCCTCAGTGAATAGATTAGCTCTCAGCCCTGCAGTCCAGGAGCTCTGGGACCTTGAGCATGGCCTTCTCCCTCTCCTGGTTTGCCCTTCCTCCTTGTGGAATGAAGCAGTTGTCCTTGAGGTCTCCAAGACCCCTTCTCCCCGATTCTCAGGGGCTCCCAGGCATTCAGCAGAGGGGGTTAAGGCCAAATCTCAAGCCAGGGCCTCCTTGTCTTTCACGGGACACAGGCCCCACAGATATCCGGCTGCTAGCACTGCTCTCTGCCCCGCCCCCTCCCCTCTGTCCCCTGCTTCCCGAAGAGCAGATCTGCCCCCTGTCCATCTGCCCCTTGTGGTCAGCACAGCCGCTGGCTGGAGAGAAGGAAGAGGCTGTATTCATAGCAGCTTTGCCCATATCTACGAAGCGTGTTGACCCAGCGCCTCCCCTGCACCCAACTCGCTCTGACATGTATCCTCTCCAGTCTCCCTTCTCCTCCCTGTACCCATGCCCCAGCCTCACAGATGCCAAGGTAAATAGCCAGAAGCTACTCGCAGCTGGACTCTTTGCTGGGGGGATGGGAGCCCTCTGACCTGAGCATCTCAGGGGGAGAGGAGCTGGGCCTCTGCTCACTGGGTCTCCTCTCCATCCCATCTGTCGTATGGCTGCTCCTTGGGTGCTAGGTTGGGAAGGGCAGTCACAGACCACCTCACCTCATACGTTAGAGCTGCAGAAGCCCGGGAAGTTTCAATGGCTTGCTCAAGTTCACATGCAGGAGCCGCGGGAGGAAGCCACCCACTGTCTGACAGAGGCTTGGCCCGGTCACCAGGCCACCTCATCCCCCAACCCCCATAGCCACGTCCAAGATGGCGGTTGGGTAGATAGATATGCAGGAGAGGTGCTCTGTCTTCTAAGCCTGTTCACTGTGGAGATTCAGAGGAAACTCAGACTGTTAACCTGGCAGGGGTGGGAGCACAAAGGGGAAAAAGATCAATCAAAGATCACACCCCCTAAAGGAGGCAAGAGGAGGATGGGGCGGGGCAGGGGCTAAGGACCTACATTCGGCCACAGCATCGAAGAGTGAACGGCACACAGCATTATGAATGTGTGAACCGGCACAAACAATCCCTCTCTCCTGTCTGGTACTCGGTCAATATTTGCTGAAGGAATGACTGTTAACAGCTTGTGATTCTGTCTTTCCTGTTCTGGGAGGTCATAAAATCCGTGCAGCCAGATCAGCATTCAACCTAGCTTACCTGCAGTCTTTGTTTTAGGGCCCCAGGCCAAGGTGAAAACGATGTTTGAAAAGAAGTGAGATTGTCCATTTGGGACCATTCGCTTTCTCTGTTTGGTAGAGGAGGGCCTACTTGGTCTGGTGCTGGGACTGGAGGGTGGGCTCCCCCCACTCCTCCCTCTGCAGTTCTCTGGGTCCCAGACAAATCGGGGTTAGGCTGCTTTCCTATGTGGAGCTGCCTTGGGACCCCACAGGCAGCCCCAGCGAATGACCGCCATGCAGGAATTCATGACTTTCTTGCTGAAACCAAAACTGGGCAGGGAAAAAGGGGCCATGCCTGCTGGATAGATTCTGGCCTCGGCTGGGCCCTGCTTTACTTGCTGCAGATACGCAAGTCTCTCCCTAGTGCGGTGATTGGTCTGTCTCTCCTTGGTTTCGAATTCTGCAGGGGAATCACACGCAGACCCTGGTCACCACCTGCACACCAAGCACGCTGAGAAATTCTAGGGACGATAATTTCTGAGTAAATTACCTAAGTGCAGAAGGGTCCACCATGGGAGCTGGGGGAGCATAGCGCAGGGACAGGAGGTGGGAATACGTGACTTGTGCATTAATCACAAAGCAATCAGTGGATAACAAGGGGCCCTGTAGCCACTGGGTCTGTCCAGCTGGACTCAGCGGAGGGAAAGGTCACCCTTGCCGGGGGAACTCCCATCCATCACCAAGACACCCACTTACCTGACTTCCATGTTCCCAAGCCTCCTGTATTCCAGCTGGGCAGAGATGCTCTACTGGCCTGACTCATTGTCCTTGATCCATAGCATCAGGGGCCAGACCAGTGTCCTTGTGCCCTGCCACACCTGGCCGGGGCCACTGAGTCTCCTTGGCCCAACACACCGCAGAGGAGGCGCTTTGGCTGGTTAACCTTCAGGAAAGCATTTACTGGGTTTGGCCAGCTCCTGAGGCCTGCCTGCTTCTCTTCCTATGCCCTGTATCTTCCCTAGTTACCAGGGTCCAAGGAGAGAGGGAATAAGTGCTCACCACTCTCCCACCAACCTACTTGTCTGACCCTCCCTGGCTTCTTCCTTCTCCTGTCAAATCTACCCCCGCCACCCCACCCCTGGCCCGCTTCAATCCCCACTGAACCCAGAGGCCCCCTCTGGACAGAGCTCCCAGCTTACCTGCCCCTGCCCTTCTCTGGGTAGGCCCTGACCCTTGGATCAGTTTGTTTCTGACATTATTTTCCTTGCAAGTGTGCTATGCCTTCTCGGTCGTTTCCATTTTAATGGAAGCAATGTCTTGACACACATGTAACACTTAGCAGTGGATTTCAGCAGTGTTGATGGGTTTGGGGGAGGGAAAAGCATCTTGACAAGACAGACCATTCCATGGCCCACATCCATAGCTCTGGATTCAGACCCTAGATTTAAATCCCGGCATGACCTTGGGCAAGTCATTTAACCTCTCCCAGCTCTCCATCAAGAGCAGGAATAAACACATCCACCTCACAGGGGTGAGGAGGGGATTTAATACACGCATATTTTAAGATCCTGGTTACAAGGTTAAAACTGCCCTCCTTAGCATGGTGAGCCTAGTGCTTCAAACATGGGAAAGGGGAGGGGAGGGAAATCAAACCGTCCTCAGCAGCTGAACCCTAGCCGGGCAGGTGATCTTAAAGGCACCTGGCCCTGAATATCCACAGCACCTGTTCACCCATCCCTCTGGGTAAAGGACTATTTCCTTTACATTTCTTTATCGTTACAGCCATTCCTCCAGGTAAAGCATTATTTTCTCCCCGCCCCCACCCAGGGTCCTCTTTGGACATGTGAAAAGCCTTGGGAAGTCAAGGTCACTAACACTGTAATGTGAAAAGTTTATTTTTTTTAAAGATTTTCTTTATTTATTTGAGAGAGAAAGAGAGAGCACATGCGAACACGAGCAGTGGGGAGGGGCAAAGGGAGAGGGAGAAGCAGACTCCCTACTGAGCAGGGAGCCCAATGTGGGACCCGATCCCAGGAGCCCAGGATCACGACCTGAGCCAAAGGCAGACGCCCAATCGACTGAGCCATCCAGGCACCCTGTAATGTGAACATTTTAAGCAAAAGATTTTGTTTATTTTGTTTGTGAAAACATAGGGAGCCCTGCGGCTCCGAAACCAGGAGGAAGCATGTGTTGTCCCAGCTGTGGACGGCAAGGTGTAGGCTTACCCATGACCTCATTCCACCCCTGCAACTGAGGAGGTTAGTGGCAATGGACAACTGCTTTAAAGGTCAATCAAGACCCTTGGGCAAATGTAAAAGTAACACACGTCAATGATTTCATCCCACTCAGCAACTAATGAGGGACCTAGTAAGATGTCACAAATGCTCAGAGAATCCAGACAGACACATATACAAGCCATCAGGAAGGCTGCGCTTAATTCACTGAATAGAGGCAAACTGGTCAATATCTGCAGGGCAATAATCAGTTGCACTTCCGCTGGATACAATTTGTATCTCTATGGGCAAAATCATTTGCATTCTTACCCGTTTTCTACAGTTTTGCTCAAAGACAAAGGAAGGCAAAGATAATCCAGAGGGAGACTAGACAGGACAGCCAATAATAATCTTTTCTGCCCATTTCAAAGTCTTTCACAACTTTTCCTAACATGACAATTCTCTTCCTCTTATGACAAAGCAGAAAAGACGAAGGCGGGCACAGCAATTCCATCCAGTGCCAGTCCCTTGTGAGGGCGGAGGAAGTCCAGACAATGACATCACGTCCGGGATGACGTCAGAAAGATAAGAATGAGTTAACTCTCTCCGTGGAGTTCTAGGATGTCCTTCAAAGACTGTCCTTTATTGGAGATTACATCCTTCATATATTTATGGCATTCAAACGTCCTTCCTGAAAACATGGTGGTCATAGATACTACTACTACTAGTAGTTGTTGTTGTTTAAGATTTTATTTATTTGCAGAGAGAGTGAGCACAAGCAGGGGGGCGGGAGGCTGAGGCAGAGGGAGAAGCAGGCTCCCCGCTGAGCAAGGACCCCAATGAGGGACTCGATCCCAGGACCCTGGGATCATGACCTTAACCAACAGAGCCATCCAGGCATCCCTACTAGTTGTTTTTAAAATGTACTTGTTGTTTAAGGAGATCAAGGCTGGCACCCCTGTGTTCAGTCCCCATCTTATAAACATAGATACGGTTTTTGTTGTTCTGTGTTTTTTTATTTTTTATTTTATTCATCTGTGATAGCCAAAAGTCTAGAAACACCCATCCTGCTCACAATTCTGAACTGTTGTTCCAGGTAAAGTGGCTGAAGGGTAAGTCCTGTGCACCACGCCCATGTCCCCTAGCCAATCAGAGTTCTGCTGGTCCTGGTGGAGGATGGGCAGCCAACCTGGACAGGGCCTCCAGATATGAGGCTGAAGCGGGAAGGGAGAAGAAAACGAGACTTATGGATGGACTCCTTGGGATGCCAGAGGGAGGCTGAGACAGTAGAGCCGGAAAATCACCCTCTCTGAGGCCGGCCTCCAAATTCATTCTGTGCGTTGTGCTGCATGGCTTGTCAACAGCCTTTACCTACACCATCCTCCTTGTCGGTAGCACGGAAGATTCTGAAGCCCATTAAAACCTGGTCTATGCTGGCACGTGGGCCAGAAGGACAAGGAACAGGGCTTGGGACCACAAGAGCCTGCCCCAGTCCCCGGATGTAGGGATGTAAGCAGCAAAGCCCAGAAAAAGAGGGGTTACAGACTCAAGCCTGATTAGATCTGGAGAAGTGGAACAGACACTCCCTAGCATGTTCGATTTTAACATCTGCAGCCTGGCCTTTCAACTACTCCATAGGAGGAGTGTGGTTGGCAAAGCCTCCCCCACATCTGACTATCCCACTGCTGCGAAGGCACTGCTTTTAAAGGCACAGTGCTGCTCGGGCCCGAGAGCAAGACCCCTCCCCAAAGAGCAGGGAGAGTACGGGAGCTGGAGTTGGGCATTTCGGTTCCAACGAGATGGACAGCCCATCGTGGCCCTAAAGGGGAAGGTGGGGTGGGTGCGACGGAGGCTCTCTGGGCACCAGTATCCTGTGTGTTAAGGACTGCTATCCTGAGTACCCGCTTTCTGCCAGATTAACGGGAAAGAAAATGAGCAGAGGGAAGGAGACAGCTCTCGATGGTTTTTCAAGAAAAGTGCATTTAAACTTAAACTCTGTAGCAGAACAGCTGGGTTGGAAAATTGGTTGTTTAGCTCTACAGTTGGTGTCAGGGACCCACTGACTGAGAGGGAATCAGAGCAGCTTGCATTTGCAAACTGCAGGTACTGGGAACCAAGACAAAGGGCCTCTAGGGAGCAGGGACCCCGGCGGCATCTCTTCCCCGCCCCCGTCCCCCCCCCCCCCCCCCCCCGGCTCCTGCCCGTCAGGGGCAACCACAGGACCCAGCGAATAAACCGTTGCCAGGGCCTGAGCTAGTCACACTATAGACATTGGCCAGGCTCTAGAATTTTCACGTCCCCAGCTCTGCCTTCAAGGAAACAACCCTAGAATCCCAGAATCCCAGATCCAGAGGGACCAAAGATTGCACAGGAATCGCCCCCTTCCGCTCGCTTGTGCCCCAGGGAATGCTCACTAGTCCTTGCCCAGCCTGGCTTGCTGTCTGCAGCGAGGATGGGGAGGAAATGCCTCCTGGTGGACACAGACACCTGCGTCTCTTCTGTCACCCAGCACGGTGGGCGCACGCCATGGCACCTTAGATGGGAATGGCCCCTCCGAGATGACCTGACCCACAGGTCACAGACCACCCCAATGCCCCTGCAGGAGTTCTTTTTCTTGGCCTAACTAAGGTTAAAAGTACTTTTTAAATCCAATATTTACAATGGAGAAATTTCCCACACAAATCTGGCGCGGTGGATTCTCTGGAAATATCAGAAAGGCCAGCAACAAGGACCCCACGTGACCACAGGAAAACACCCTTTATTGAGGCACCGCTCTCCAGACTATTCCAGCCCCAGCTCTCCCTACCGTCCCCTGACCCAGCCGCCTTCCTTGTCTACAAGATACGACCAGTCTCTACAGGGACAAGCTTGTGAGGCCAGACCGTGCACACTCCAGGTTTTCACAGTCACAGTAAAGGAAGATCTCCTTGGTCTAGTGCTCATTCCCTTCCTTTATAATTCAGCCTCTTCCCTTGTGGAGTTATGCTCACCCCCAGAGATTTCCTTCCTCTAGTCCTGTTATCTTCATCTAGTGACCTTCATTAATATAAAAATAACCAGAGCAGCAGAGCAATTTTGTTTAATCCTCCTTTTCCTGTGGCCACGCATTTAAGGCAGTGGTTCCAACCAGCGGCAGGACCACCTCTACGGTGCCTTCTGGGGTTTCTGGAAGGTATAATTAGTGCCTTAATGACTGGGGCACTTAGTGCTTGGGGGCCAGAGATGCTAAATATCCCACTAGGCAAGGGATAGTCCATAAAACAAAACAAAACAAAATTTGTCCTTGCAGAACACTGCAAACACTGATTAAAATGGAACACTGGCTAATTTTTTCCTCTCTTTCATTTAGCTTCTCTAAGCTTCTGTAAAACGGGGGTAGTCTACTTCATTCACATAACATGACACTTCTCACACAGGATCGTTGTGGAGATGACTTGAGATAAAACCAAACAGATACCAGACACATACTAGGTATGCAGTGAACGTCAGCGATGACAACTGATTTAGAAAAGGGGATGGTGGGGCAGGAACTAAGAGAACTAAGTTCTAGTCCTGCGAGAACAGTGAGTCTTCCAGTAACCAAACAGGTGACGCTGGTCCTGTTGTTTCTCCTCTCTCAACAAGGAGGGGCTGTGCTAGATTCCTGGGAGTCCTCACCACCCACCCCAAATACTTTATGGTTCTGTGTGCCTAAAATGATGCATGACATACCCTTTTGATTTTCTTTCAGGCTTTTCTGGTCTGGGCTGGCATTCCCATGTCCACAGTTGGAAGCTGACCTGAGGCTTCCATCAAAGAACAAAGTTGACAGGTAGAGTACACTGGATATCACTGCTCCCCTAAAATCCGTGACCTTTTGAGGGAGGCTCTAGTGACTGGTGGCCTCAGCTTTTCCCAGCTGTTCCCCTTCTCAGAAGGAGAAAGAGCTATTTTTCCACAGAACACAGCCTCTTGTGATGGGTACCTGCCCATCACTAGGCTCTCACCCCAAAGGGATTCAGGGAAATAGCTGAGGCTCAGCAGTAAGGCAGAGGCTCAGAAATAGATCCCACCCACCACCCGCCACTGGAAGCAAGGCCATGGTGGGGGGGATCGGGGGGAGGCTGCACATCAAAGGGAAAAAACAGCAGTTCAGTTCATTGGAATAAGCCAGGAAGAAAGGAACTGTAATAGCTTATTACTGAGAGAATAATTTGTAACTAGGTTACAGACAGTCTGAAGAGACACAGAATGGATGGTGGAAATGGACAAAATAAAAAAACGGAAATATAATTCTCTTGACGGCTGATGTGGAGTAAGAGCTCCATTTACTCTAAACCTCTTACTCCAGATTTCCCTCCTGGATTTTAGAGGAATCTTACAAATGATTCTTTCAAGCGTCAGCAGTAAGAATATTTAAATAAAGACTTGAACCTAGGGGTCTATCCTCAGGGCGAATCAACTGTTTTAAGGGCAAAGCAACCTTCCTCTTAGATTTACAGGTTACTGGTGCCCTCTGGTGGACAACATAGGTTACATCTGCGGGTTAGAGGCCAGAGGTGTTTGGGCACCTGTGATTGAGGAAGCTGCAAGCAAAAGGAAGAGGCCATGTCCCGTGCTGTGCACCTCACATGCATTAGCTCATCTGTCCATCATGCTCTGCTTTCCAGATCAGTGAGCTGAGGCTTAGAGACATTAAGCGAACTGCCTGAGGTCACCCAGCAAGTAGCTAATGGGCAATTCTGATTCAGTGCCAAGGATTCCAGAACTCTTGATGGTTACAAGTCTCTCTCTCTCTCTCTCTCTCTCTCTCTCTCACACACACACACACACACACACACACACACACACGGAGAAAGAAGAAAGCAGATGCAAGTTTCACCAAAATCTGCAACCCTTATTTAGGTAGCAACTTTACCCAGTTTTGAGCAGTATAAAGCTGGAGTTTTTGAGTTAAAATGTCCCAATTTAGGGCACTAGCGAAGTTTCACGTTTCTTTAACTTGACTCAAATGCATGGGTTTTATTTCCCACTAGTGATTCTTTTAAAGGTTAATGATGAAGGGGAAAGAGTCCCAGAATGCAGGGTGCCTGGGGGGCTCAGTCGTTAAGCGTCTGCCTTTGGCTCAGGTCATGATCCCAGAGTCCTGGGATCGAGCCCCGCATCGGGCTCCCTGCTCAGCGGGGAGTCTGCTTCTCCCTTTCCCATTCCCCCCCGTCTCGTGCTCTCTCTCTCTCTCACTCTCTCTCTCTGAAATAAAATAAATAAAATCTTTAAAAAAAAGTCCCAGAATGCGAGGAGGCAAGATGGGGTTCCCCAGACCGCATGCATTCATCAGTCAGGCGGTGATTGATATCACTTCCCCTCTGTGTGTTGAAGAAAATTATCTCTAAAGACATGTTAACCTAAAGGAGATTTTTTTGCACACCTGGCCCTGAACCTGAAATGAGTCCTCGCTCCTTTCTCCCTTCTTTTCTCTACCCACGAAGCTTTGCGTGTGTGGCAGAAACATTTGAGTATCTGCTTGAGATCTAGAAGTCCAGTAGGACAAAAACCTATCCTTCACAATTCCCCACTCTTCCTCTCCCTCCCCAAAATTTCAATCATAGTTTAAAACTATAGCAGTGATTCTCAGAACATGGTTCCTAAACCAGCAACACCAGCATCACCTGGGAACCTGACAGAAATGTGGACCTACTGAATGGAACCTGCGGAGATGGGGCCCAGCAATCTGCTGGCAAAGCCTTTCAGGTCTGTGCTTGCTGAGGTCTGACAGCTACTGTTCTAGAACAGGGTTCTTAACCTAGGATCCGGAGGAAGTTTTAGGGGGTCTAAAACTTCCTTGGGTTTGCATATAAAATTTTACATACATATCCTTTCTCAGAGAGGGAGTCCAGAGAAGCCACCTCTTAACCCCAAACAAGTTGTGAACTCCTACTGTATGAATCATTTCATGGTAAACATCCCCCTGCCTGTACCCACAAACTTCATTTTCCTGTTTCTTTGCCTTAAAAGACACCTGGCTTTACCCCAAAGAATCCTGTGGTCAGGGACGCCTGGGTGGCTCAGTTGGTTACGCATCTAGATGCCTTCAGCTCAGGTCATGATCCCAGAGTCCTGGGATTGAGTCCCACACAGGGTTCCCTGCTTAGCAGGGAGCCTGCTTCTCCCTCTGCCACCCCCCCTGCTTGTGCATTTGCTTGCTCTGTCAAATAAATAAAAATAAATCTTTAAAAAAGAAACCTTGTGGTCATTTTCCCCTGCCCCATGTACCTTCAGTATAGGAGATGGGCCTCCCATATACTGTACCCAGACCATTATCCCTCCACACAGAAATCTCTGCTCTTTTGAGACTCAGACCCCTCCTTTATTGTGTCATCTGCTTACCTTCCAGATATTTCGCTCATTCACTATAGACTTTGGGTTCCTACAACACTGCCATCAGCCTGGGTGATATCAATGTCATATGAAAGACCCATCCAACACCCCAGCCTCACAGGACCCTCCCTCATTGACCACCCCAACATCAAGAAAGTTCCCGTCCATGACACCTGAACTGCTCACTCTATGCCATTTGGGGACTTACCCTCACCTGGGACGGTTCCCCCTTTGCACCAGTCAGCTCAAACTAAGTGTGGTAACACACCCCCAAATCTCAGTGGCTTCCTATAAAATGTTTGTTTCTCTGCCCACTGCAGGACAGCTGTAGCTCTGCCCCCTGCTCCTGTCAATCCTGGAGCCAGACTGAAGGAGCAGCCCCCATTCTGGGGCGCAGTAGCCTCATGCTGAGGGAAAGGAGCACGACTCACCCCCGTAATGGTCCCTAAACCTCTGCTCAGAACTAGTACACTCGGGGAGCCTGGGTGGCTCAGTCGGTGAAGCGTCTCTTATTTCAGCTCAAGTCATGATCTCAGGGTTGTGAGATCGAGTCTCGCATTGGGCTCCACACTGGGCATGGAGCCTGCTTAAGCTTCTCTCTCCTTCTCCCTCTGCCCCTGCCTCCCTTCTCAAAAAAAAAAAAAGAAGTAGTACACTTCATTCCCCCTCACATTTCATCGACAAGCCTGGTGTCATTGGGGCAGAGAGGATAATCCTCTCCAAAGTGTGGTAGAGAGAAGTGGCAGATGTTTTGACAATTCAATCTACCCCAATCTTTGAAGTCTTTATTAGAACATCAATCCATCTCAGAACACAGCAGCCTGTCCTTTCTGCTCTCAGTCCACTCCTACCATACCATTCTTTCAATTTCATTCAGGCTTCCCATTTCCTATCAGCCCTCTCCCAGAAATAACGATGATAGATAACCTTTATTGAACACTTCGTAGGTGCTGACTTAACCTCTATTATCCCATGACATATTTGCGGCTTAGAGAAGCTAAATAAACCTGTCTTCACTTTCTTCTTCCTCTCCTCTAGGTTAGAACCATCATTTCAACTATCAGGGGAACAACAGGAGAACCAGGTAGAACCGAGAGCCCAGGTTGGGGACATGAATGCGTAGTAACAGCAATCAGCAGGTTGTATGATTTTTCTCCCAAAACATCTCAGCGGCTGGAACTATTGGTTCTCAGCCAGAGGGGATTCTCTCCTTAAGTGACATTTGGCAGCGTCTGCAGATATTTCTGTCATCTTGAGTAGAGGTCCACACAATGGAAAATTTCCCAGGCCCAAATGTCAATAGTGCTGAGGCTGAGGAGCCCCGGGCCAGGGACAGGGGCTGTCGGGCCATGGCCTCGCAGGTTTCCCTGGTCCGTTCTCTCCTATTCCCCAGAGTTCCCACTTCAGACCTTCTCCACTCTCTTCAAACTCTTACCCCAACTGCCTCCTCCCTCAGATTCCACTCTCTCCTTCCCTGCTTTCAACTACACCGAACTTTCCAGTCTCCCAGATGCCATATGGGCTCCTCACCTAAAGGCCCTTGCACCCCTGCTCCCCCCTCTCCCAACTCCCATTCTTCCTTGAGCTCTCAGCTTCTCGTCTCTTCAAGGAGGCTGTTCCTCGACCCTTGACTAGACCGGCGCCTCTTCTCTGTCTCCCACAGCAACACATGTGCTCCTCACAGAACAGGCACCACACCAACACTATGTGTTGAACCGGCCAGTTTCCCTAAGCCATGAGAGCGAGGACCACGTTCCTCCTCTTCACCACAGTACCCCGGGACCTACGAAGTATAAGATACAGGATATTTACAGTACAGGCCTATTTCCACGTGGATCTTCTCATATGTGCCAAGTCAACACATCCAAAACAAAACTCATCATTTTTTCCTACCTCACCACCACCACCCTCACAAACCTACCCGTTTGCCCTTAATTTTTACCTCAGTGAACGGCACGGCCATCCGCCATCCGCCGGAGCCATCCCTGACTCCTCCCCTTCCCTCACACCCGCAGTGACTCATTCGGGAAGGGCATCCCTTGTCCCTTCCGCCTGGGGTTCCCTCAAATCCATGCACTTCTTTTGGGCTTTTGTCTCAGACACAATAGTTTTAACCAGTGACTGATTCTGTGACTCTTAATTCCTTTGGACAGGTTATTCCGTTCCCCTAAGCTTTAAATACCCCATGGGATAAATGCCAGGTCAGCACCTACTAAGTGTTTAGTCAATGTTACCTACTATTATTTTTTCCAGGCCCATTGCCATCACCTTAGGAGTATCATCGTTTCTAGGCCAGATTGCTGCCACAACCTGTTATCCCTGCTTCTAGTCTGGCCAGCACTCCAGTCTATTCTAACAATGCAGCCAGAATCTTCCAAAAATGCAAATGAGACCATGTCACACACCTGCTTAAAATCCTCTAATGGCTCTCCACTGCCTTCAGGATAAGGCTCAAACTCCCTGGCGTGGCACAGCACCCTTCATCAGCCAGCCCCTCCAGCACCCCAGCGCCTTTTCTCCTCGCTTCTCTGGCCACACCTCTTGCTCCAGCCACACAGAACAACGGAACGTTCGCAAACACACCTTGCTCTCACGGGTACTTCGACTGCCGTTTCCTCGGCCCGTGTGGAAACTGCCAGATGTCCTGAAGGCCGTTGCTGGATTGTAGGCAACTTGAGGGAGCTTCCTAATTCACTGTGCTATTCCCAGTGCTAAGCAGGATCTGACTCATATGAACACCAAATAAGTCATAAGCTATACTGAATTGAACTCCCAAACTTTATTTTGAAGAGGAAAGAAAGCAAATGAGTTTCGAGTTTGGAAGGGATGTAGGTGAGATGATCCTCGTATCCCCAGTCCTGTAATGACCTGAAATCTAATAGCACTAATCTTTAAAATACCTTTAGAGGACGGATTTGTGTGAATTCTGGCAAACAAGCACCAACTAACTAGGCATTTGTCTGCTAATGACAGTTTAAATCATTTACTAGTTTCGGCTCGTCTTCGTCTGGCCTCAAGACTACATTCATCTGCAGCACCAGGACTCAAGAGGAGTAGGATGGAAAACCCAGAAAACAAAACATGTTATGCAGTTGGATTTGTTACAAAATACCTTAAAGAGGTCACAAAACGTGGAAAGGGTTGTGTGGACACAGAAACTCACTTCATCCTTGGTTCTAATGTTCCTCTTACTTGTTTTCATTTTTAAAATGCTATCCCTGATATTTCCATGTCAGCCCACCCCGCCCCCAGGAGCTCCTCATACAGGTATATACTGCGTATCTCTAGATAAGACAGCCTATGAAGTGTGCCCCCCAAAGTCGTGCGGTGTGCACCAGTCTGCACCTGCTTTGCAGTGGCCCTGAGCTCGGGACAAATGACCAGATGTTTCACTCACCTGAACAGTCTTAGCTGTAAGGACATGACCTTTTGAAAATGTGGGCTAGCAAGCTCTTTGCGGGCAGTTTGTCTTCCATATCCTTCCAAAGAACAGAACCTGAGGGCACAGACCAGTGGCTGCAATGAAGCTCCTCAGAGTGAATGTACAATGTTGTGTTTTTGTAGAAGAGATCTGGTAAGTTCATGAGCTTTTCAGGGAGGGCTATCATCCACCTCCCAATTTAAGAACCACTTCTAGAGACCTCAGCAGATGTTAGGCAGATAAGTGATTAATGTATACTTTGTGACAGGCCCTCAGTACCTCGTGAACTAGCCCCAATTCAAAACACAAACTAGAACCCTGCACCTAGCATCTCTCTGTCAACTCAACAGAAGCAAATCTGTCATCTCACCATTTGCAATCTCTCCAGCAGCAAAGAAGGTGGACAAGATGATATCCCCGTGGGCTCAGAAGAGTTCGGTACAGACTTGTGCCTAGAGAGAAGGCTTGCCTTAAATCACTCTAGATGTGCAGGTTCAATACAGTCTAATTCTCAAGGGCTCTAGTTGGGGAAATTCCAGTTGGCCTAACTAACTAGCTCAAGGTTAAAAAATATTCTGCGAAATCTTGAGGTTCCCTTCAGGATTGGGAACCTAAAAATGAAATACAATACTCTAATAGGTGAATGGAGGAAAATATCAAAAGTCACTGTTGATTTTAAGTACATAACTTCTTTTGCAAAATCTATTCTCTTTGTCCCCAAATCAGACTAAAGATTACATACAAAAACAGAAAGTGAGATTTTGCGATATACAAATTTCCCCAATAAGGACACCACAAAATGGCAAAATGAAAAATATTTAATACACCAGAAAGCACAACAGAATCAAAAGGTATTAAAAGCATTACATAGTGCAAAACCCAGAAAGATACAGAGCCATTAACTTATTGCTTAAAAGGACTAGGCAAAAACACATGAAAATGTCTCCTCATTTAGTGAGCTGGCCACTATTCAAAAAGTTACTTGACATTGCTTTTTTCTGTCCACTTTATGAAACCACATTTGCTACACTCCTGTTGATTATGCTTACCTGAGCAGATATGTTATTTGGAAAACTGCATGTTTTCTGTATATCCTTTTAGGCCACCTACTCAAGTGCAAGTAGAAAATTTTTGTCCATCCAGACCACGGCAGAGCAGTTGTATCTACTATCCAAATTTACACACACTTCTCTCACAACCTAGAGACAGAACTCTTTTCTAGTCAGGAGCTTCATACCAAGAAGTTACATATAAGTTACAGGCTACTTATATGAAGTATATATGTGTAAGTACCTACACCCATAGGTACAAGGAAGCAACATACACTCTGCTAGGCAGGCACTACGGGGAGCTTGTGCTCAGCTTCCAGGACATGAGGTATTCTGAATATATACCCCAGAAATCTGTATAACCATTTTCAACATGTCATTCAAGGCAATGTATATATAGGTTAAGCTGCTCCAGATCCTTAACTTCCATAACTATGAGGTAGAAAGGGTAGTATGCGTGTTCATTTAACAGATGAAAAAAATGAGGCTTAGAAAGGTGATGACTGGGACTGCAGATGGCGGAAGGATCTTACACTCCTTATCTCTATCCAAAAGGCACTTAACAGTGCCTACCTGTAGACTAAGGGACAGAGTCCTATGCAGAAGCTGCTTACAACTTCTACCTTGCCAAGTACTGAGGAGGCCAGAAACATTTCATTCTCCTTTTAAAACATTTTCTATTATTTTTAAAAGGAGGAAAGAAAAAAACCAAAGGAGATGTTTTGATTTTAAAAGGAAGTGAAAAACAAGGCAAACTGCAGGGGAAAAAGGGCCTCTTGTAAGAAGAGGGAAGGCTGGCCTCAGTTTCTTAGTGCTGGGGTAAAAGGGGAGCTCATTTCCCTGCTCCCCCATCACGGACACAAAGGAAGCCTGAACTACAAGTTGTTTTTTATTAGACAGTAGCTCTGGTATCACAGCTTCCCTTCCTTATTGCTAGAATCCAACACCTACCCCTGCAAAAGAAACATTCCCCAGGACTGACAGGAAAAGAGGAGTCTTATCTAAAGATATTGTAGTTCCAACCACCCACGGGGTGATACAAAAGGCCTTTGGTATAAAAGCAATATCCAGAAGTAGATCACTGTGAACTCTGAGGAAAAAAGAGCAATAATAAGGGAAGAGGAAGGAGAAAGTTTATGACATCAAAGTAGTTACTGTTAAAAAAAAAAAAAATGCCTTGGGATAAGACATTACGTGCTCTAATAATGGTCAGTGTCATAGTGATAATGTCAATTTTCAAGAAAGCATTTGCCAAATTATAGCAACTATTCTGGGAAAGGAATTGCTCTGACAGCACTGTTTGACCCTTTTTAAGATCCTCGACCCATTCTACCGCAAGAAATGAGGACTCGTACTTGCTGTCCCATGCTCCCGGAAGACATTAAGTAAGGATCCTGGGTGAAGGAAAACAATCCGCAGCAGCAACAGCATCCGGGACTCCAGCTAAGCTACCAACAAGTATCAACTACCTCTGTCTGCAGATACACCAATCGGCAACATTTTCAGTCACTCGAAAGGCCCTGAGAGAGGCACAGTAAACCCAAGGGATCTTTAAGATTCTACTTTCTTTAACAATGCCACATTCACCAATAATGGCGTTCCTTGGGATTGCACATTCCTTCTACCAAAAGATCTCAGAATGCTTGGGGGACACTCTCCCACAGGAGAGAAGAGATCCAGTGGCTCCTATAAAAGGAAGAAGGTAGCAATGGTGACCGAGGAAAGCGCTGTCCACAGACAGGACGTCTCAAAGCAATCTGGAAAAACTGTCCCCAAATTAGGTCAGGGAGTCACCTCAACCACTACCTCACTCATTTCCAGTTTAGCTTTAGATCCTCAGTATCTCTCCTCATATGCTAAACTACAACTCCACTAATCACCATCTGGAAGATTCCAGCAAAGTAACCTCGGCATACCCTATGGCAGTGCAAAATTCCAGACATTTGTAAACATTGTACATCTTGCTTTTGGCACAGGGGAGAGCTTACGGGTTATCTTTGAAGTGAAGACCTGAAACACAACTAGTTCCTATTCTATAGCCATTTTCAGCAAAGGCATTGGCAGTCTTGATAGTATATGTGCATACATATATACTCATGAATGAAGAGAATCATCAAAATAAATTCTTTAGGACACCAGTCAACAATTTAAGTAGATACTACGGTAAATGAAAAACAATGGCTTCACAGTATCTAAGGCATGTACTTTCAGAAGTTCACATGACTCTCTGTGGGAAAAAACCCAAATATCTGGTTAACAAATTTCCTCCTTTTGGGGCACCTGGGTGGCTCAGTTGTTAAGCGTCTGCCTTCAGCTCAGATCATGATCCCAGGGTCCTGGGATCGAGCCCCACATCAGGCTCCCTACTCTGCAGGGAGCCTGCTTCTCCCTCTCCCACTCCCCCTGCTTGTGTTCCCTCTCTCTGTGTCTCTGTCAAATGGATAAATAAAATCTTTAAAAAAAAAAAAAATTTCCTCCTTTCTAAAGAGAACCAAGAGATAATACTACAGTAGTTCTATAGAACCCAAGATCTAATATTCACCAATTTCTCGTCAATGACTGTTCAAAGGAGCCAACAATGCACTGAACTGACATTTTAAAGAAAATGTTACAAATGATCCTGACCTTTAAAAATAAATTCTAACAAACAAAATAATGTCCCACAAAGCATTATATACACCTAAATATACATAAATTATTATTAAAACACAACTGCATATTTCAAATGCTTGGCAGTGATTCCATCTCGTATTAGAAAAGTTCACAGCAGTTTGTAGGCTGGCCTGGCTGACAGTGATCCATTGTTCAAGCCTAGGATTGCGAACCTTCAATATTCCAGAGGTGGACTGTGGGGAAATGGCAATATGCATCTGAAGACTTGGTCTTAAGATTTTTATAAAGTCTGATTTAAGTATTTAATACAAAAGCATAGCAAATGTTGTAAGTACGGTGCAAGAACAGTGAGTTAATGAGACAGGAGACATTTTAGCTGTAACCTAGAAATTCATTGTTTCTAAGGATTTGTTGTTTTTGCTCTGAACTTTCTGTCCAGGATAACATGATCATAAATATTAAATGATAATTAAAATAAGAAATTTGGTGCTGGGGCACCTGGCTGGCTCAGTCAGTATAGAGTGCGCAACTCCTGATCTTGAGCCCCACCTTGGGCGTACTGATTACTTAAAAAAAAAAGAAAAGGGAAGGAGAAGGGGAAAGGAAGGGAAGGGAAGGGAGGGGAGGGGAGGGGAGGGGAGGGGAGGGGAGGGGAGGGAAAGGAAGGGAAGGGAAGGGAGGGGAGGGGAAGGGAAGGGAAGGGAGGGGAAGGGAAGGGAAGGGAAGGGAAGGAGAGGGGAGGGGAGGAGAGGGGAGGGGAGGGGAGGGGAGGGGAGAGAAGCCAAGCACTAACGTGGGATGATTTCATTAATCCTAGGTCTATAGCATGATACAGCACAAACAGTCAACTCTGCAGGCACCTACTTGAACAGATCCTTTCCTCACAATCAAGATTTCACCTCAGGCAGCTGAGAGTGAAGAGAAAAGGAGACAAATCAGATGGGCCGCTGGAAAAGAGGGGTAAACTGGCATTGTCTCCAGAAAACCAGAGCCCTGGCTCTCTGACGACAACTAAAAGATAAATGGTAGTGTGTAGAAATCAAGAGTTTATCTCATAGGAGGAAAACCATGAAGACCATGTATTGCTTTCATGGCAGTCAAATACACCTGTACCGCAGTAGCGTTGAAAAAAGAACAAGATGAAAGATGAATCAAGATGGTCTAAAGCATTGCTCGGATAGCACTATTTGGCTCTCTGTAGGATCCTGGACCCATTTTACCACAAGAAATCCTCCTTGCTGTCCTATGCTCGTGAAGACATGAAATAAGGATCCTGGGTGAAGGAAAACAATCTGCAGCAGCATTCAGATGAGCTATGGGGGGACTATCAGCTCTTTCTCTGTAACAGTTGCAGTGACTCACAAGGCTCTTGCTAGAGGGACAGTAAACCCAAGTGTAGGTTTATTCTAAGACTCACAGCTCAAACATGCAGCTTGGAATCTTCCAAGCAAAGGATTTAGTGGTAATGGGGACAGCAAAAAACCCAGGTGAGCAAGGGGGAGAAGGAAAGCTGAGTAGCAGAAGAGGATCCTATGCTAGGCAAGGATGTACCAAAATTAGCATCAAATATCTACAAATGCAAATAAAATTTTTAAATTTTTTCTTAAGTTTTCCAAAAATTGCAGCTTTACGTAAGAGGAATCAGAGGGTGCAAGTGCAGATTCCCTACTCACCCTGTCCCTCCTTTAAGTCATCACCTGCAAAAGCTCCTAACTGGCAAAAATCAGACAAAATTGAGGGCTATCAAACTATTCTGAAGACAGAAGCACTTGGGAGAAAATAGGGAAGATAGACATTTAACTTGCTGCATTCACCACGGTCTAACAGAACACTGAACTCCGAGGACTCGTTCTGCTTCGAGGGGAAAACCTTTGTCCCTGATACCTGGAGAGAGCGAGAGACCTGGGCTTCCTTCCCTAAGAAGGAACAATACTGGAGAAAGTGGTTCAGTTTCCCCTGTACCTTCATCTGTCCTCTCCCTGTGGGAGAAGTAACTTAGATCTGATTATATAAGAAAGGCTGATATTTCATGAAAATAAAAGGCATAAAAAAGTTTTGTATAGATGAAGAATGCTTATGCCTACGCCTGTTCAAGAGTGTTGATTTGGAGTGGTTTGCAAGAGTCCTCATTTAAAGCGCCCTCTTGTGTCATTATGATGTTGTGCATCTTCTTTAATGGATGGTGCGGAGGGGACAGAATCTAGTGTACAAGTGAGGGAATTAGTCTGCACCAAGATGTTCCAGCCAGTGGAACAAGAGAGGAACATCTATGGCAGAGATGCTGGCTGGTAGGTCAGTGTTGTGCTAGTAAATTGCATAAGTCTTTTCTGATTGAGTTTTGTCAATAAAATAGGAAGCAAGGTTAGGCTGAGTGAAGATGGATGAAGAGGTGTAGGAGGTCGAAGAGAGAAAACTGTTAGGTTTCTCTAAGAAGACGTTGGGATAATGGGTAGATGATGACTATATGGTTAGATCTTTCCATAGCATTAAATACATTTGCAACATAAAAAAAAGGGGGGGGGGGCCTGGGTGGCTCAGACGGTTAAGCGTCTGCCTTCGACTCAGGTCATGATCCCAGGATCCTGGGATCGAGTCCGGCATCGGGCTCCCTGCTCCTTGGGAGCCTGCTTCTCCCTCTGCTTCTCTCTCTCTCTCTGCCTCTCATGAATAAATAAATGAAATCTTTAAAAAAAAAAAAAAAGAAAGGCTGATATTTACTGGGCCTTTTCTCTTTGGGGAGAAAGTGTTAAGTCATTCTCTCTAAAGTCCTACTTCGGCTGCAAGTCATATTCTGCAAGATTTTAAGATGATGAGCACCTTGAACCCAAATTGCACAAGCATCACCCTTTAAATATTTAACAAATAATGAGAAGAAAGTGAGCATGGTTTCGGGATTTACTACAAGGGACTTGGATTCTAGTAACAGTTGCATCACTAGCTGTGACTCTTGGCTATCATTTACCTTTTAGCCTGAAGTGCAAAATAACAGGGGTTGAGTTTAAGAGTGCATTCTAGTTTTAAACTTCTAGAACTTTTAACAAAACTCCCCCTCAAGAAATTAAATATGATGCTAAAAGCAATCTTGTTCGTTGTACTTCTTGTAACTGGGAAAACCCTTCCTTCCAGGGCAGGGCTTCCCAAAGTGTGGTCTGTGGACCATTTACCAGCTTCCAGAACACATGTTCTAGTGGAAAGAAACCCCTCACGGGGGGAAACAGGGCTGTTGTTTAAATTTGTTTGTTTGTTTGTTTGTTTGTTTTGACTTGGGCTTTTCTTAACAAGCAACTGAGGTGATTTTTATGATCAGTAAATTTGTTAATTCTAGGGCCATGGTCTTCAAAATCTCATATGCAAACCCCCGGGCATACATCAAGATTTTTTCCATGGGGAAAGCAGACAGGAATATGTATAACGACATCAGCTTAAAGATCTTCAATTTCCATATGTATTGCCCTAAGATTTATGTGCTCAGATAAGGCTTCTTCAGATCTAACATTTTTCTTTACTTATTTTCATTTTCACAACTGCCATACTCCCTATTTCCAAAAGAAAGGCTGACTCATACCCATCTAGAATCTTACTACGGGGCATTGCCTCAGAATGTAAAAAACCTCTGGAGGCATCAAACAAAAGAACAACAATAAAAAAAAAAAAAAAAAAAAAATTCTCAAGGGACAATGAGGACAGAGTAAAGCAAAGAGAGCTTCGGTTAAAAACTCTGCACCTCATCTATCTTAGAACTATAATTGAGAAGCTTGTGCCAGAAATGTGTTAGTGCATTTATCTGAATTAAAAATAAAGTCAAACATTTTCTGACTGAAAATGAAATCTGATTCGGCTGGTGAATTTTAATATGAGAACAGGCTTTGCTACTTTATATGACAGGACTTCTCCTATAAATTTAATCAGCTAAATATACAGCTCCAAGGCTTTGAGAAAAACATTTTTAAGGCACATATACAATATATTGGATAGGGTATCCTTTGTAAGTACTTAAATTTATTTTTAAAATTTAGATGTCACATTAAACATGTGCAAAAAGAAAACTAACCGAGAATGAGAGCCATGAAATGGAGAAGGAACTGCTTGGAAAGGGGCACAAGGGACAGAAACCGTCCCCTTAGAGTAGCTTGTTTTAGGTTGGCTACTCAGATGTCTACAACTCACCATAAGGGAACACTTTGTTTGCTAATCATACCCCAAGGTGTAAAATGTGCAAAAGGTTATATATAGTTTTTCAAAATTCTTTCAGGGGTATGTTAGCAAAAATGCTCTTGTTTCTCAAGACTTTTCTTTTGGCTTATCTGAATTGTGTGGCCTGATTGCAACCATAAAGTGATCTATAGCATTACACAGCTTGACTAATCAAATTACTTATGTTTTTTTCATTGTCAGCTCTAATATTTTTCTAAAAGCCACCTTGGATCTTGATGCCTAAGAACACTCCCTAACAGAAAAAAAGAATAGGGAATAAAATTAATTGAAGAACACTCCCTAACAGAAAAAAAGAAGAGGGAATAAAATTAATTGAAGAACACTCCCTAACAGAAAAAAAGAAGAGGGAATAAAATTAATTGGAGAAATACTAAATCTTCAAGTAACTGGGTAAGTGAACGAATTAAAGTACTTTTGTTTGTACTGACAGTTGCTTTCTCCCAGATCCTCATCTTTAAAGAGAGAATGAAGTGATTAACGCACCTTTTCATACTAATGGGAGTGCCCCAAACTGATAATCTAGTTCTAAAGAACTCATTCTCAAATTCCCTCTAAGTGTAGAAAGAAAAATGTTGCGACACACGGATGTTTACATAAATAAATAAACAGATGCAGTGGGTTACACCGAGTGGAGATGCTCAATACTGACATTTTGATACATATGTAGCCCGTTAATATTTCTCTGCAATTCATGGAGTCAGCTATGCTATAAAAACCTTAATAACCAACTGAATCTCCTTCTTGCAAATAGGGCATGAAGCCCCAGCCTTCTTCAATCTTCTGGCACAGTGAAAACAAGTGACAAGATGCCCCGTCCTCCCATGAATAATGTTCCCATCCCGTGGTCTTTTCTCACACAGACTACACGGCTTCAAGAGATTCTGGCAATCCTCCACGTTTTCTGTACCTGTTCTCTGCTCGAAAAGGCTATCTGATTGCTCTCCCAGGCTTGATACGGTTTCCTGGCTTTCCGAACTGTGGGCCAAATCCAAGAATTCCACTGAGCTGCAGGGATCAAAAAGTTTGGGGTTTTTCTCTTCCTTTGTATATACATCTTTCGGTCTAACAACTGGAGCTGATATGGTTCTTCGGCAATCAGGGACGTCAATTCCTTCATTTTCCTTCTTTTCAGGTATGGCAGTGATATCAGACGTGGAGAGAGAATGGGTTAACTTAGAACAATCCGAATACCAATCCTTCCTCAACGCCCAGCAACGAAAACAGTACCTCTTGCTTGGAGAGTTAAATTTCTTGCACTCAGTACACTGCCACTCATCCTACAACGACAAGTGCAGCCGATTAATACTCACGCAGTGGTGACCGTGAAGCTGAGAAAAAGGGAGGGTAGGCCAAATGTCATCATCTCACCAAGCTAGTGAGAGTCCAGACATTCCACGTCAGTGGTCTAGCCTCGCATCTGAACAGTCCACAGCCATGTGTAAGAAAGTCTAGAGAAGTTTTACAGTGACAGTGACAAAATCGCCATTTCAAGTCAAAATTTGATATAGCTATCTTTAAGAAAGTTAAATTCATTATTCTGGCATTTTGTCTAGTCTGGGTGGAATTTACATTGCTTGCTTTTCCCTGCTGCCTTCTTTTTTAGTTCATTTCTCATTGTACAACTTACTCTTTTATTGAGCAAGAGGCTAACGAATGAAGAAAAGATAACACTTTCTTTCCTTCCCACTAATTAAGAAATGTTATAAAATTTGGCAAAAAGGAAGCTAAAATTAAAATGAGGTTTGGGGGCGCCTGGGTGGCTCAGTCGTTAAGCATCTGCCTTCGGCTCAGGTCATGATCCCAGGGTCCTGGGATCGAGCCCCGCATCGGGCTCCCTGCTCTGTGGGGAGCCTGCTTCTCCCTCTCCCACTCCCCCTGCTTGTGTTCCTGCTCTCGCTGTCTCTGTCAAATAAATAAATAAAATCTTTAAAAAAAATAAAATAATGGGGAGCCTGGGTAGCTCAGTCGTTAAGCGTCTGCGAGGGCTCAGGTCATGATCCCAGGGTCCTGGGATTGAGCCCCGCATCAGGCTCCCTGCTCAGCGGGAAGCCTGCTTCTCCCTCTCTCTTTCTGCCTGTTGCTCCCCGTGCTTGTGCTCTCCGTCAAATAAATAAATAAATCTTTACCAAAAAAAAATGAGGTTTGAAAACTACTACATTACTCACTGCTCTCAGGATCAGAGGTCACTAACTGTTGTATGCCTAAACCCTACCCTCTGAAAAATGAATGTTCTTGCCCTTGGATGCTGGTAACTTTTTTCCTACTTCTCCATATTCAAATTAGGAGATACTAGAGCTCAGTGAATTTTAAATGCCTCACTTAATGCAAAGGTAGCTACCTGGAACAAGTCAAGAGTATTTAATGTGGATAATTGCCTGGCTTTGACAGGATCAGTGATTTAACACAGGCAAACTGGATTACTTTCAGAATGAAGGCTGCACACTTCATGTTTAGAAGGCCTAACTCAACTGCCTAGGCCAAGAGGCAGGGACACGACCATTTGTTAAACTGGTGGTCTTTAGATAGCGTCAAAACATTCTTGCCAGTTTAAGATCCCAGATCTCATCTCATCTATTTCATGCTATACAGAATCTCAAAGGCACTTCATAAAGACTTGGAATTCGTAACTGATGGTGTGTCATAGTCTAATTGGCATCATTTTTTTTTCTTTAGTAGTACATAAATAGGGCTTATTAAATTAAATGGCATCTTTGATTTGATGAAATACAGTCTATTTGCTTAATAGGTTTTCTGGGCCCAAGTAGCCACAGAAGTCTGATTAAGATGGAAACACTTATCTCTGCTATTTGTATTATCGTCAAGAACACTTAATGGACCAATATATTCCATTTTATTACTTAGCTATGCACAGACAGATAATTTACAATGCATTACCATAATGGTCAACAGTGGCAGGCTGGGAGTTGGGGGAGGATCAACACCAGAGACAACCTACAACTTTTCTATCCCCAAGTAGCAAACTGTAAAATCCCCTCCCTTCTCCTTCCCCCACCACCCTTCCCAGCAAGTGAGCCAAGGGAAGTGCTGAAAGGAAAATGGGGAACTACCATGAAAAGAGAAAGGCAAGGTGTATGTCTGAATCTAAACCTCGGTTGTCACATCTGGTGACAAATCCACACCTAATACCCAATAGCTTAATACTACATCTTCATTTACTAGCCCTCCATTAATGTAAACCTGTGTGGAAATTAAGCCATTTCCCACTGGTTTGTTTTTAAGAAAGCAGTGAAAATATGATCTTTATTCTTGAGAAAGAATTTTAGGTAGCTTACAGATCTATCTTTAGGATTATGGAGGGCTGTTTAGTGGGAAAAGTAGTATAGGACTATTTTAAATAACTCTGTGTATCCACTGCATCACGTCCAAAGAATTTTGTTAGCAGGGAGAAAGGCATACAGACAGGCATTTAAGTCACCCCTTTCAAGGTGGAGAGAGGATTAGGTCAACTCATCCTCCTCTTCTCCAAATCCCAATAAAAACCTCTAACAAGATATAAAGAAGCCAATATGTCTTAACACCAAGGAAAGCAAGATAGAAACGGGGGAAATGGCCTTCTTCAACACAAGTGCATTGCTGGAACGTTCACACTGGAAAACGCACGTGGTGCAAAACAGCTTTTTTACTAGCTACTCATACCTCGGAGGTAACTTCTACATCAGTATCATCACTTAGGGACTTAGAGTCCTCAAGGTCATCATTTTTTCCCACTTCAACCACCTGCGAGGGCAAAGACATCTCATTAGTAAGGTTCACCTAGTTTAGATGAGGCTATAACCTGAGAGCAAAAAAGACAGAAGAGCTTCAATTTAGAGCTCAAATTGTGCCTCCATCACTAGCACTTGAAAAGAAAATGGCTTGGGGTGCCTGGGTGGCTCAGCTGTTTAGTGTCTGCCTTCGGCTCAGGTCATGATCCCAGAGTCCTGGGATCGAGCCCCACATCGGGCTCCCTGCTCCGCGGGAAGCCTGCTTCTCCCTCTCCCACTCCCCCTGCTTGTATTCCCTCTCTCGCTGTGTCTCTCTCTGTTGAAAAAGTAAATAAAATCTTAAAAAAAAAAAAAAGAAAATGGCTTACATGACTCTGTGCACACCCAGTTGGCAGCTCAATAGAAGAAATGACTGAAAAGTGCCCAGAAGGCTCACCAAATACAAGAGGGCACCCATATGTATGACTTCAATGAAAATAAACGGTAGTAGAGGAGAAAAGCTACAAATCATTAAATGTGGAAATTTTTTATCTTGAGAATTTATGTAGGCATTCACAAGAATAAGGACTGCATGAAAAAATGAAGTGAAAAGCACTACGTAAAATAAGGAACTGAGATGTGAAGAATGAAAAGTATTTTATGAAAAGTAAATTTCGTATCCAAAAGTAAAACTAGTTATGTGATACTCTGGTTGTCCCATAAAAACATGCCCACTGGGGCGCCTGGGTGGCTCAGTAAGTTAAGCATCTGCCTTGGGCTCAGGTCATGATCCCAGGGTCCTGGGATCGAGTCCCGCGTCGGGCTCCTTGCTTGATGGGGAGTCTGCTTCTCCCTCTGCCCCTCACCCCGCTCATGCTCTCTCTCTCTCAAATAAATAAATAAATCTTTTTTTTTTTTAAAGATTTTATTTATTTATTTGACAGAGAGAGACACAGTGAGAGAGAGAACACAAGCAGAGGGGAGTGGGAGAGAGAGAAGCAGGCTTCCCGCCAAGCAGGGAACCCGATGCGGGGCTCGATCCCAGGACCCCAGGGATCATGACCTGAGCCGAAGGCAGCCGCTTAATGACTGAGCCACTCAGGTGCCCCAATAAATAAATAAATCTTAAAAAAAAAAAAAAAAAATGCCCGTGGACCAGGAAACAGAAAGTCAAGAAATGTGGGAAGTGTCTTCTAAATTTTCTAACTCAGAATTTAAAATTCTAAAAATTAAAACCCTATTTTGTGATCTAGTGAATGGAATAAAATCAATTACGATACAAATAGGAACCTCAGTATGTCAACTTCCTCACACAAGTTCAACTATTTTAAGTTCCATCTCTCTCAATGGAAGTTTCCAAATGTCACCTTTGTCTTCATTCCAGCCACTTGGAGTCCCTTCTAATGCCACTCATACAACTAGTCTAGCAGGACCCAAGCGTTGATCTGCCTATAAACATATCAAAATATCCTTCAGGAACCCAAATTACTATGAAAATCCCTCAAATTAAAAAGATGACCCTATTTAGATCTGTGTTTTGTTATACTTACTCAATAGATATTTACTGAGAATCTTGTCAATGTCAGGCATTGGATCTGCTGTCCAATCTCTTTTGAGACTTGAGCACATGCTTATATGACTTTTATTGTGCTCCCACTATGTGTATTCAGAGTTCTCTCTTCTTTCCCCTTATTTAAACTCCAACTTATGTAAGAAGAACTCACCTGTCTATTCCCATTTAGGTATGAGTGACTGTGGAAGACACTGAGATGTCCAAGAAGTAAGAATTTTTTTCCCTACAGGCTGCCACAGCCACTTTGAACTTTGCCTTGTTAGCAAAGCAAGGTCTCCAGAAGCAAAAACTCCACAGTGAGAGATTAGACAAGGAGGAAGGGGCAGCTTCTTGCTTCTAAGGAAGGAGGAGTTTTACCCATGCAGTCCTACCCTACTTTTAAGATAGTGTTGGTTAACTTAATGTGAACCTGAAAACTGGATACAGGAAAACAATAAAAGTAAAAGGGGGGATTATGTAAGTCATCTGTGGTACAAAGGGTCAGGATACCAGATCTGAACAGATTATACTATGTGCACATAAATACAACCAACGTGAAATTTTTCCAAACATACCTTTTTGTCTCTTACTTTTCCTACTTCTTCACTTGTTTGTTCAGTGTCTGCAGCTTCAACTTTTATTCCCACACCAAATTGTTCTGATACAGACTCATTCAAAAACCACAAATCATCTGTGGTGTCTGAAACAATGGCAGTACCTATATCCTAATAGAAAAAAACAAATGTGAGTTTTCGTAGTCAGAGGCTTATCGGTGACATTGAACCAAGAGAAATGAACCCCAAACTCAAGATCCTCACATACCTCCAAAAAACACCTAGCCTTTCTTCGGCGGACATCTATTCATTCAACAGATAACTACTTGGCACCTAACTATGTATAAACTAATGAATGGATATAGGGAGCCTGGCAAGGAATTTTCTATTTTAACAGTAAATCAGGTATAAGACCTGAGAAATAGTACCAAAAAGCTTAAAAGCTAAAGACTCATAGTTGCTCCACTAAACAGAACCTGTTCCCAAAGTTTCCTTTCCAAAGGTGACACTCTGAGAACCTAGAAAACATTCTATTAACTGTGATATATTATTTCCTTTATGGCCAATAATGTTTACTGAAAGACACCTGGGTGGCTCAGTCGATTAAGCATGCAACTCTTGATTTTGGCTCAGGTCATGAGATCGAGCCCCATGTCAGGCTCTGCACTCAGCACAGAGTCTGCTTGAGATCTCTCTCTCCCTCTTCTCGCTCTCTCTAAACAAACAAATAAATAAATAAATAACATCTTTAAAAAAAACAATGTTTATTGAAATATAAGAAATACTGAAGGTAACCCAAATCTTCTGTCCTGACTCTTTCTGAATTCCTAAACGACTTTAAATATAACCTTCTTTCTGGGGCGCCTGGGTGGCTCAGATGGTTAAGTGTCTGCCTTCGGCTCAGGTCATGATCCCAGGGTCCTGGGATCGAGTCCCGCATCGGGCTCCCTGCTAGGCGGGGAGCCTGCTTCTCCCTCTGCCTCTGCCTCTCTCTCTCTCTCTCTCTCTCTCTGACTCTCATGAATAAATAAATAAAACATAAAAAACAAAAAAACAAAAAAACCCTTCTTTCTGCATTCATCTATGGATTTTTTTTTTAAGATTTTATTTATTTATTTGACAGAGAGAGACACAGCGAGAGAGGAAACACGAGCAGGGAGCCCAATGCGGGGCTCGATCCCAGGACCCTGGGATCATGACCTGAGCCGAAGGCAGACGCTTAACGACAGAGCCACCCAGGCCCCCCGCATCTATGGGTATTTTATGACATGCTTTTCTATACTATTCCTAAGAGAAAACGTATTATTTTGCCACTATTCTATATCCATTCATTTACTGAGCAAATACTCACTGAATTCCTATTACGTGTCAGATACTGTTCTAGGAACTAGGTAAGAGAATAAAGTGATGAATAATGTGAAAGCCCTGGACTTTCATTTCAGTAAGGGTAAATAGGCAATAGATATATAAACAAAATAACAGTTTTTCAAAGTGAGAAATGCAAGAGAGAATATAAAATAAGATAAAGGAACAGAATGCTTATGGTTTGAATTAGAGTATAACACCGGAAGTAATAAAAGTCGTCAGATTTTGGATATGTTTTGGATAAAGAACTGATAACCTGCATGTGGCATATGACAGATACAGAAATCAATGCTATCCCTTTAGATCTGGCTGGAATAACTGGATAGAAGGTAGATTTGTGAAAAAGGAAAGGCCGTAATGTTTAGAAAAAATTAAAAATAAAATCAAGAGCTCTGGTTTGAACATGTTAAATGTCAGATCATCTAAGTGGAGGTGTGGAGTAGGCAGCTGAATATAGAAGCTGGGCATTTAGAAAAGAGGTCAGGGCTGCAGATACGGATTTGAGCAGCAGACGCACACAGATGGTACTTAAAGTCATAGCGCTGAATGAGAATTCTTACAGAATGCAATGTGTGGTCAAGAGTAACCAAGAATGTTACTCTTTCAAAAAAAAAAAAAAAACCAGAAAGTTCCTCTTCAAATGTGACATTTACCTGATTTGTCTGTAAATCAGTCGAGCCATTACTTCTAGGTGTATAGTTGCTCCTCAGGTTTCCTAAAAACCACCAAGGCAGCCCAGCTACATCCCACTCCTCAAACCCAAGGTCCAGCTTAGATGTCTCATCTTGCGTTAAGTTTTTTATGAAGTCTTCATCTACAGCAGTCAAATGGAAAGGACAGTAACTATGTACACAACACTAAGAATCAAAACTCGCTTTGTAACATTACAATCTCGTTTATAAGGCAGGTAAAAAGAAATTTCTACAGCCAGTATGAAAGAAACAGAAATCAAATATCTCAGTCACAGAGCCCAGATCTCCTCTCAAGTTTAGGCCTCATTCATTAATGAAGCAAGTAACGACACTAGAAGCAGATGATCATTTATCAAGCAATCTAAACTCTGAAAACATCCAAACAATGACATGGTTCTAGGAGGATTTCGAAATGGTTATTTACTGCCATGTTAAACATTCACACCACGGCATTAACTGAAGAAAAGACTTGCTCTAGTACATGATGCCCGATAATGGCCTGATCCATGAACTGCAAATGGTGGCAGCAGAGCGGCTGAACCTAAAGACAGAAGCAAGGCAGTCCGGACCGAATGGGCATCCACAAGGTTGTCAAGGCAGTCTCGCTGCTACGTATTTAGGGATGTTTCTCACGAATTCATGTTTGGATAGGTAACAACCATTATAAAACACTGAACTCTAGGTTGTCTAAGTAAATCTATACCTATGTCCTTTCTGGATCGATGGGCTCTCTTTTGGAGTTATCTAAGATCTAGAAATATTGCAAACCCAAAACATAAGAAGGCACCACATATTCCAAGTAAAAGATCTCATGTTGTACATCCAAATGACATTCAAGGTGATTACTAACGTAAGTATGGTGCTACCACAACATCCCATCATCCAATCTTTTTTTGTTGTGCTATCATCTTTCCCTACTTCCTCACTCTCCTCTACCTCTTCCCAATGCACCAGCCACACCAATAGCAACCACAGGTGCTTAAATGTGTTGAGGTACACGTGCTTGAAAACTTGCAATAAATGGGTCCCTGTCAGAACAAAAGATTACCTTATCTACTTACAAATTATGTTGAACCCTGCCCATTAAGTTCAGGGGAAAGTTCAGCTTTTCACTTACTCATTACTACAATTATCGAAACCCAAATTCCTGAGATGATGCCATATTAAAGTTATCCTCGTCTCTTCAAGTCCTCTAACATCTTGTAAAGGGAACAGAAATATCCTTTCCATGTATACAAAGTCTGTCCTTTCTACCTACACACTTTCCTGAAAATACTAAGCTCTTTATTCTCAAAATTTACAGCACAAACTAAATACAGTCTCTTGAATAGGCTATTCTTTTATTTCTGAGTAGCAAACAAGCAAGGACCTGCATTTAAAGAAGAAATTACACATTTAATACCATACAGACTGAAATAAACTCCAAGGTGACTAGGTAGCTCAAAATTCGGTTGCATGATAAACTGATTCAATTTTAAACATCTAAGACAATTACAGCAGCATCACTTTCTGAGATGTTGCTAGAGGTCTAACCTGCCATTGCTCCAAGTGTGAGCCAGTACCGAAACTAGAAACTATCATGCCATAAAATACCTGAGTAATTTATGATTTTATATACCTGTACAGAAAAAATTTTAGGAGATACTTTATAAAGCAGAGCTTGGGGAAAACTTTCAAAATATCGATTAACTCATTTAACCTGACCATAGCATATCCAGTATCGATGGCAAAGATCTGAGAACTATCATCCAAGAGCAAAGGAACTACTAGGCTTCTGAGGTCTCATTCTTGGCTCTGACAGACTAAGTATGCATCATCTTTGCAAACTTCAAAACTCTACAAAAATTAGCCTTTGCCTCAAGCAGACAAATCAAAATAAAAATCCTAACCAGACTGAATATATACAAGTATGTCAATATTTAAAAGGCCAAGGCAGGTGATTTACTAGGTGGCAAATTGATAAATCTGTAGCGATCTTCTATTAGCCTGCCAGCCAAAGGACAGGTCTTGCTCCATCCCAGTAAACACAGGTTGCTAAGAGAGCACTACCACCTTCTTCAAAGTTAACAATGGTCACTAGGGTAAAGAAAAAGTTTTTAGAAAAGAATGAGAAGTAAGTATGACATATGCCCCTCCTACTTCATATGCAAAGAAAGTGCAGTATTATTTTTTGAGTTGTCTACAGAATGGTCTCAACTACAGCCAGTGCTTAATGTGAATAAATGTCATTTCTACGAGTCATCAATAAAAGAAAGAAAGAAAAAAAAAATGTATACCCTTAATCCAAAACTTACCTTCTCTAGAATTTCTGCATTTATGTTGTGAGGTAGGCAGTGTAGGAATATTGCCTTCTTCCGTTCTTTTCCTGGAACTGGAACTTTCTTCTGCACTTTGCTGAAAGAAAAAGGGAAAGATGTCTATTAGTGCAGTAAAAATGACTGAGACCAGGGGATGTAGCAGTTCCATTCTGGCTCACCAGTTAGTGTGCGGCACAATGGGTTACGCACAAGAAAGAGATCTCTGAAGTTCACAACAATCATCAAATAAAGGCAACATCTCTCCTTAACCCACTGGGAGCAGAGCTAAGAGAATCCCAAACCTGGGGGGGAAAGAAATATCTGCACAAAAGGCCAAAATCTACTGTTAAAAACAGGCTATGGATGTAAAGCCTCTCTACTACAAAATTAGGCATAATTCAGAAAACATGTGAAACCCTCAGCATATACCAAGATGATCGTAAAGTTTTCCCAGGTCTGGAGAAGATTTAAGAATGGCCTGACATGAACTTAATTGCAAAAAGCCTGTTAAAATCTAATAAAGCAGTTTTCTCAAACACCTATATACATACACCTCACACACACAGGCATACACAAACCCCAAAGGAAATGCAACTGGAGGAACTGAAGATCAGAAGTGCTACATCCCAAAGAAAGATTCAGAGACTGGAACTCTGTTATGGGCAGAACAGAGAAGTTTCACTCTGTCCCTGGTCTGTGAACTCCCAAGAACCTTTCTTATTAAATTCTTACCACATTCAGAGAAAGGTCTTGGGAGTCCAAGATCCATAGGTACAGAGAAGGGGCCACTCTGTACAACAAAAGAAGTCACCGTGTGGTGATTTTACCTTCAGTTGGTCTTGACTTGGAATATCCATACTGTGATCCTGTGCGAGAGCGAGAGTCTGAGCGGCATCTGGATAGCAAGTAAAACAAAAGGAAAACCTTCCCTGGTAATAACCATTCTTTCCACATAAAAAGGACCTCAGCAAACAACCCTGGAGCCAGGTTTGCTCCCTAAAAATGTACTTCTCCGTGCTGGCTGGACAAGGCTCTCATCCAAAAGGGAAAAATTAAAACTGGTAAAAATGGCAAAGACCATGATAGGCTATATTCAAAATGTATTACCAAAATGTAATCTGGGAGAAAATGAAAAATAACTAAAAAATGTTCATGGCAAACTTCCAAATTTTAATATGAAAGTGATTCCAACCAAGAAATAATGAAGAGTATCTTTTATTATCTCTTCCCACAGGTTTTTTATTATTCAATCTGCCTAACTTGTAAACAACAGCAAAAAAAGTTCGGCCTTTAATTTTTATTTTCAACTGTTAAAGTTATACAGGGTTATGAAATCTGAAAATCTGGGATTTTCCCCACTTCCTTCATCACACAATAGCACCTCATGGAAACTTATATTCTAAAGTGTCAATGATGATTTCCTGGCTTAAACTCCCATAACCTGAATATAGAGTAGTTGTTTTTAATTAACAAGTTTTATTTTTCCCATTTACTATAAACATTTCCTAAGAAGGAAGGGAGAGCAGATAAAGTTTTTCTCAAAGCCAATGAAAAGCAAAGAAAACAATAACCTGAGAGAAATTCTTAGATAGTCTGAGAGAAATGTATTTCAAGGACGTGGAAACTTTTCAAGCAGAACAGAAGATGAAAACTGAGCTATAGGAAAACGACAAACTGCAGAGAATTTAGTAACCTAGACTGCTCATTATATGAGGTTATATGTAACTGAAATGTTCCCAAATAAGTGTACCAAGGGTTGGGTTCATTAACTACTATCAGGTCCAGAGATAAGACACTTAAGGAAAACCTCATCCTCACGTAATAAAGACTGCCAGAGAAAAGAATACGGATCCTACAACTGGTCTGATAATTCAGTTGTTTTGCACAAAGCAAACAATTTCAAAATTGTAATTATAAACAGCATGATTTCTACAAGCATTTTAATAGGTAAATGGAGAATACTGAGAAGTTTAAGAGACAGCATTTTCTGACCGCAGTGACCTTCAAAGATCAACTAACGAGACGATGCAGATAAAGCATTTCTTTAATAAAGCAACTTGCTTACTGTCATTTATAGTTCTAACACCTTACTATCTTCCTTAGGTTAAAACATTTAGAAGCAGGGGCGCCTGGGTGGCTCAGTCCATTGGGCATCTGCCTTCAGCTCAGGACATGATCTCAAGGTCCTAGGACTGAGCCCCACGTCAGGCTCCCTGCTCAGCGGAGAGTCTGCTTCTCCCTCTCCTCCTGCCCCTACCCCCACTCGTGCGCGCAAGCTCTCTCTCTCTCTCACACTCTCTCAAATAAATAAATAAGATCTTTAAAAAAATAAATAAAATGTTTAGAAGCAAAAAAATTATCGGGAAAACCACAATGTACAAAGGAATTGTAAAATAAAGTTTGTCATATACATTTCATTTTGTTGGTATACATGTGGAGATGTGGACAAATGATTCCTAAACAACCACCTTTACTTTAAACAATGATACTTTCTCAACCTTCAAAATAAAAGGTTTAACTCACTTGCAAAGGTGTACAACAGATGATATAGAAAACATTTTTCTCATTTGTCCTTTTAAATAAAACACATGCAACCCAATTTATTCAGATCAACAGAGATAACCAACTACAGGCACCAATGCAAGTGCAAGTCAAGAGCAGACAATCATAATTACTTCAGGGCAATATTCTGGTTTTGAATATTGTACTACGGTTATATAAGATGTTAGTTACCATTTGGGGAATCTGGGTAAAGAATACTTGGAACTCTTTATTATACTTTTACTACTTTTTTGTAACTAAAATTATTTCAAAGTGACAAGTTTAAGAACAAACAAAATGTTTTAAAGATTTAATGTTCAGAGAGAAAAATGTGTTCAAAAAAATTGGGGCAAATTCTGTTATGACATCAATATGTAGTACAATGAAAAGAGCAAGAACCAGTCAGTCAGAAATATCTGTTCTATCAATTATCAGTGGCAACTAATCTTGGACAAATCACTCATTCTATTAAAAAAGCAAAAAACAAAAACAAAACAAAACAAAAAAAACCCTCCGTTTCATCATCTCCAGCCCTTCCTCACAGGGTTATTGTGAGGATCAACTGAAATGTTATCAAACTGTTCATTTTAATAGATGGCATGTTAAATGCTGCAAGTGCGAGAGAGAGAGAGGAAAAGTGAGAATTACATCCACTCGAGTTATCCAGAGAACAGATCAATCAGAAAACAAATGCTACTGAAAGAGCAGATCAGCAAATATAAAATCCTCTGTGTATTTCAAGCCTGCAGTGAGTATCCCAGGAAAGCCCTACTATTTCACAAGTGACTGAATTTCAATAAAGCACCATATTATTTGCAAGTCCTTCCCACTCAACAGAAATTTACAGCTGGCTGAAGTGGGCAAAGTGGACAAATGGCTCAATGAAGTCAACAGGCTCCAAAATTCAATGTAAGTTCAAAATCACATTTCAATACAAAAGCAGTCTCTCTGCTCTCACGTTAAATCATAAATCTTTATTAGGAATGGATTCTTTTCAATTATTTGTATCACTAAACTATTAAAAGATAACCAATCTGAAAGAATGACAAACTTGGGCTTTCTTTAAAGGATAAGGTTAGGGGCGCCTGGGTGGCTCAGTCGGTTAGGCGTCTGCCTTCGGCTCAGGTCATGATCCCAGGGTCCTGGGATCGAGCCCCGCATCGGGCTCCCTGCTCCGCGGGAAGCCTGCTTCTCCCTCTCCCACTCCCCCTGCTTGTGTTCCCTCTCTTGCTGTGTCTCTCTCTCTCAGATAAATAAATAAAATCTTTAAAAAAATAAAAATAAAAATAAAGGATAAGGTTACCTAAAATCTAATTTGAAGCTCACAAAAGGGCTTCACAGAGGAATGGAGAAAAAAAAAAGTTTCATTATTTGGAAATGAGTAAAAGACAGGGTTACATTTAAGTTATATCCAGTTGATTGATCTCTAATACATCATACTTCAGAGCCCAAAGCAGCCCGCTTCCTGCACCTACCTAATAAACTCAAAAGGCAGTATTTAAAATATATGTAATCAAGCAAAGGGTGTTAGGACAAATTGGCATTCATATAACAGAAAGCTAAAACCATTAGGTGAAAGGTTCTTGGGGGACCCTGACAAACAGATGGATCAGAGGAACACCACATGAGCCCATGGAATCAACATCACTGAAAGAGGGACAAGTGGACCTTACATAACTCGGATGTGATGGAACAGATGTACAAAGCACCACCTATGACACCTTCTCAGCAAAAAACTTAAACTTGAAACTATTCAAGCATTACTAGCTTACCGAAAATAGAAGAAACAGACAAACACGTTAAACAACATCACAAGAATATAATCTGCAACCTCTAGAATTTGGGAAATTCTATAGGACAAATAATTCATTTCTTCAACAAATAAATGACATAAAAATAAAAGGAGGATTGTTTTATAAAGATGCTTAGAGACACATCAACAAAGTGCAATGTGTGGACTTTGTCTGGATCTTGATTTCAACAAGCCAAATGTAAAAGACATTTCTGGGATGACTGGGGGTAAACTATATATACACTGGCTATTGGATAGTATTATGGAGTTACTATTTACTTTATTATTATTAATTTTGTTGGGTGTAAGAATGACACTGTAGTTATGTTTAAAGGAAAAAGGTCTTTATCTGTTAGAGATTTTAGAAGTATGTCCAGATTAAAAAATAATAATAAAATTAAGAAAAAAAAAAGTATGTCCAGATGAAGCAAATGTGGCAAAATGTTAACAATTACTAAGTCTAAGAGATGGGCATTATACTAATCTATTTTCAGTATATTTGAAATTTTTCACAGTGAAAAGTTAACATCCCGGTAACATTCTGTATGACAGGTATCCCTCCCAATCATGCCAACACAGCATTTCATTTCCATCTTGATCCTCCTTGTTTTCCCATCATTTGCCCCCTTGAGCTCAAAGCTGTGATACAGTCTGAAGAAATAGGATGTGACGTACCTGTAGTAGCAGAGGCTAAAGTGACAAGATTCTTTCTTAGCATATCATAGAGAGGGCTGTCAGAGAGAAAAAAAAATATATTAATAACGTCATGGTTTTCCATTAAAACGTTACAGGTCTATCTGATACGTGATTTTCCAACTTTCTCTATAACACATGGAGAAGCAGAATGTTTTCCCCAGAATAGGTTTGTTTGTAATTATTTAAATGTCAAGATATTCATGTCCAAGTGCTTGTGTTACTCTGCCCCCATTAAGAAACTAATTAATTTACATTTTATTTAATTAGCTAACAGTAACACAAGATTTCCTTTGGAGACCATTCCTTCCCACTAGGAATTAAGTTTTACAATTTTAATTGAGGAAGGGGTGGAAGGTAGTCTTAACCAAAGTAAGACAAAATGAGCTCAGAAGAAACAGTCATCACAAAGCTATAGAAAGAAAACACTGGCTTCTCAATTACTAAGTAGCTTTTGACTCTATAACAACCATATACACCCCATGCAGCTGGAGAAAGTCACACAACAGGTCAGAGAAGCTCTACTGTGATTCTTTTTTCCTTTTTTTTTAAGAGAGAGAATGAGTGGGGTTAGGGGAAGAGGGAGAAGCAGACTCCCTGAACAGCAGGGAGCCTGACGTCAGGCTCAATCCCAGGACTCTGAGATCATGACCTGAGCTGAAGGCAGACGCCCAACCGACTGAGCCACCCAGGCGCCCCTCTACTGTGATTCTTATGAAGCCCATCATTTGACCTCAAACTGCCCAGCAATGCTACATTTCTCTAATCAGCTCACTCTTCCTCTCTGTAACAGCTGCTTCACAAAATTCTAACCTAGCCACATCAAGCTCCTCCTACCCAGGCCTTTGCACATGATATTCAATCTGCCAGAAGCTCTCCAACACTCTCCTAGAGCGCCTCTCTCTCCTCACTATCCTGCAGCTCTCAGCTCAAATAGCACTTCCTCAAGAACTGTACCTTGACCCCTAAGACCCTAAATCCCACCCCCAACACAGCTTCATGTACCTCTGGTCTGTAACACCCACAGTATAATTTTACCATGTGCTGGTGTGATATCCTGATTAAGATGGGGAAGAGCATCTACTGTCTCACTGCTCTTTAAGCTCCGCAGAATCCGAGATCGTTGCTCACTAACACGTTCTCAGGGCCTCAAAGGTTACCTGACATATGTAGGCCCTTAAATATTGATTGACTAAAGGAATAAATAACCATTAATATCCTATGGAGACTGAGTGGTTAGATATAAGCACCCAAAAAGATAAACAAACCCTCACTCTTCTTACCTTGGATCTTTCACGGAGAAGCTCTGACGTCCTAGTAGTTCTCCCAAAAGATCTCCACCACAATACACCATATGCTGCTCCTGCTGATCATAAAGCTGCTTCACCATTATATACTGTCCTAGATAGTGCATGACCTGCAGGGCAATAAAACGGTATAAAGAGGTCTGTCCAACAGCTCCAAAGAACACAAATTAATTATGGTAAGATAAGGGAAGTTAGTTTGTTAGAAAAAGAGAAAACACATATGAGCATGACTGTCAGTGCTTGTGTAAGGAGTCCTACAACAAGATGGTTGTCCCCAGCTGGACATCATGAGACTCTTATCATGCTGGACATCAAGAGACTCTTATTTTTTAGAATAGAGATGTAGTGGTCTGACAATGAGAACAAGTGTTGAATTTACCTAGTATCCCCTCAAAAATTTTCTCACCAGCCCAAATAAAGAGGTCTGTTCTATGACTAGAAGTAAAAAACCTTAAATGTGCCTGGGTCTTAAAAATATTTTCCAAGTCCAGGGACACATAACTACAAGATGCCTTTGACGCATGTTCACTTAATTCCTTTTTGGCAAAAAAAGTACAATGGTTAATAAGCCATCAGCACTGTAAGTGCATAAAACATAGAATCTAGTATCTATCAAATAAAAATTTATCTGGCTCTTTTCAGAGTTCACAAAAATGGAAGGAACTCAGACAAGTTCATGATTCAAGTTTTAAATTATCTATTTTTTCCTAATGTTTTCTCTATGCAGATTTTTTGAAAAGGCTTAATAATTAAGTTCACTTAATGACAGTCAGAACTTTGCTGTCATAGATCACAAGCAGACCAAAGCAGCTATCTTTATCCTTAGGTCCCAACTTCTCAGGAATTATTAGATATCTGCACAGAAGATTTTTCCAACACTGTTCCCATTATATTGGTACAATAATGCTCCTAAGCTCCCTCTATACCAAGCAACATTTCACCCCAGATAATCAAATATCTAGGGGGAAATAAGATGGGGAAGAGCATCCACTGGAAGAAAAAGGAGGAAGTTTTATATTTATATCTGTCCAACTTCCAGAAGAAATAAATTCACTCTAAGTATACAAAATAAGATCTTCTAAGACAGTATAGATCATCTACCCTATAAACGTGTACATAATTGTTTGCAGCCATGCCGCACCATCACAGTCTCTAGCTCCCCGAGCTCCAGATGAAGGAGAAGGGGGAGTAAGTAAGGTCTCTATTCTATGGCTTGTACAAAGCAGACCACTTGCAAAGCAACCGGTGGTAAAGCTCTGAGGAAGCAACTGATTACAAAAAGCCACTTGCAAGAGTGTGCCCTCTTCTGGAGGGGTGAAGAAACCTCATCATTACAGCCGGGTACTGTTGCACTCCGTGGAATTAGACATCAGAAGTCCACTGAACTTCTGATTCCCAAACTTCCTTTCCAACATCTGGTGCGAAAAATTGCTCAGGACTTCAAAAGAGATCTCCGCTTCAGTGAAGCTACTGGTGCTTTGCAGGAGGCAAGTGAGGCCTGTCTGGTGGGCCTTTTTAAAGACGCCAAACTGTTTGCCATCCATACCAAACATGTAACAATTATGCCAAAAGACATCTATCCAGCTAGCACGCGACACACGGAGAATGTGCTTAAGAATCCGCTATGATGGAAAACATTTCATTCTTTAAAAAAAATTCTTCTTCCTATTGGTAGTTCTGAACATTAGATATTTTTTTTCCCATGGGATCAAAAAGTAACTAAGTATATGATTACAAGTGGAAAAATAGGGGACAGAAATCAGGTATTGGCAGTTTTTCCATTTTCATTCATGTGTGAGTTTCTTAATATAAATGCAGGGATCTAAGGCATCCATGCAAGTCAAAATGTTTCAGTGAACAAGTCTCAGCAGTTCAACTTCATAACAATTATAAATAAACCTGTTATATTTTTCTGGACAATTTGGATTTTTTTAAAATTTTTTTTAGATTTTATTCATTTATTTGAGAGAGAGAGAGAGCTCATGCGCGAGAGAAAGCACAAGCAGGAGAGTGGCAAAGGGAAAGGGAGAAACAGACTCCCCGCTGAGCGCAGAGCCTGAGGCAGGGCTTGATCCCAGGACCCTGCAATCAAGAGCTGAGCCTGAGCCGAAGGCAGAGGCTTAACCAACTGAGCCACCCAGGTGCCCTGGATTTTTTTTTTTAAACAAGTAAATTTCTGGAGCACCTGGGTGGCTCAGTCATAAGCGTCTGCCTTCGGCCCATGTCATGATCCCAGGGACCTGATCGAGCCCTGCATTGGGCTCCCTGCTCGGCGGGAAGCCTGCTTCTCCTCTCCTGCTCCCCCTGCTTGTGTTCCCTCTCTTGCTGTCTGTCAAATAAATAAATTAAAGCTTTAAAAAATAATAATAAAAATAAAATAAACAAGTAAATTTCTTACTGACAGTAACTGTATGGTGTTGGTAGCATTTTTATCATATGGTAGATCCATCCATTCACTATATTTTTCTGAGTTGTCCTACATGCAAGTACATGTTTTTAATGTTATTTGTCTTCTGTGCTGTTCCTGTAAGTTTACTATTAAAATGCATTAAAAAGGGCACCTGGGTGGCAGTCAGTTAAGCGTCCAACTCTTGGTTTCGGCTCAGGTTGTGAGACGAGCCCCACACTGGACTCCGGGCTTAGCACAGAGTCTGCTTAGCACTCTCTCTCCTTCCCCCTTTGCCCCCTCCCACCTACCTGCATGCTCACCTGCACGCTCTAATAAATCAATCTATCAATCTAAATAAATAAATAAATAACGCATTAAACTAGGAGCACCTGGCTGGCTCAATCAGTAAAGCCTGCAACCCTTGATCTTGGGGTTGTGAGCTCAAGCCCCACATTGGGTGTAGAGATTATTTAAAAATCAAATCTTAAAAGAATAATAAAATAAAAATAAATGCATTAAACTAAAAAAATAAAAAATTAACAATGTGTACATAATTACTACTCTTATTATACCATACTGCCTCGATGCACATATTGAGAGCCAATATTTAAAAATAAAATTTAAAAATTATTTATGCACCAGATAGGGTCAAAATTCATAATAGAGAGCTTCACATAAACGGACTCTAATTTTTTCTCCAGTAAAACATTCTCTCTGACCAATATGTACTTAATTTCTTAACCCAGGAAAACTCTACCATGAGATTGAAGGAGATAGCGTAATTCATCGTAACAACCTTATTGATAGAAAATTCCATACTTCAGGGCACCTGGGTGGCTCAGTTGGTTAAGCACCAACTCTTGGTTTGGGCTCAGGTCATGATCTCATGGGTCCTCAGATCATCGAGATCGAGCTCGAGGCCGGGCCCCCAACTCAGCACGGAGGCTGCTTGAAAATTCTCTCCTTAGCATCCTTTAGATGCTAAATAAGTTATTTAAATGCATAAGTGTTTGAAATAACTCACAGTGCTCAGAAGAGTATCAGACACATTTATAATGAAAAACTACTGCATTTAATTCCTGCCTGGCAGTACATCCTATAAATCATAGACAGTGTCATTTTTTAATCTTGTACACGCTTTGCATTTTAACTGAGATCAATGAATTAACGGTTAATTTTATGTTTGGCTGACAACATACTTCAAAAGGATATTTAAAGGAAATATGAAGTTCAGTTTAGCTCAGTGGTCTTTAAAACAAAGCAAAAGTTGCCTCTCTAGTACCTTAGGCAGAGAATTTCCTTTCTTGGGTCTGATTTCAGAACTATATATTCATCAGCTTCTACTTTTTTTATTTTCATCAGCCTCTACTTCTCAGCTGTTCTTATAACTGAGAATTCTCTTTGATGGCTTACCTCTTTAACAGTGAACATTTCACCTTGTGCACCTGCTGCCTGCAAAATCTTCAAAAGTGGCTGTTTTGGTCGTACCTGATATAAACATAAAATAAACCTGCTATTTATATTCCAACTAGATTGGTTTCTGAAACCCTAGGGAACAAGAAAACCTCATTTTTTTTTTAACAAACCCTGGTAGATACTTACCATCTAATAACATACAATCTTCCAATACATACAATAATAGCAGATAATCAGACTAACTACTTGTCACCTCTCTGAAAAATCCCATTTTCAAAAGACAGCTACTAGGATGGCCAAGATAAAAAGAAAAAAGGAAACAAAAGTAAGTATTGGCAAGCATGTGGAGAAACTGGAACCCCTGTCTACTGCTGGTGGGAAGATAAAATGGTTCAGCTGCTGTGGAAAATAGTTTGACAGTTCCTCAAAAAGTTAAACACAGAATTACCGTATGACCCAGCAGTTCCATTCCTAGGTATATACCCAAAAAAACTGAAAGTAGAACTCAAACAAGTATTTGTACACCAGTGTTCACAGGAGCATTATTCACAATAGCTAAAAGATGGAAACAACCCAAATAGCACTGACAGGTGAGCAGATAAACCAGATGTGGTATAAACACACATGGGATAGTGACTCTGACATTTCTTGACTCTATGGAGTCTGTCTTTAGCCACACAATTTTATCTTTAAAATTTTTATAGTCAAAGTTGTCTCTCTCTTCCTCTTACCACCTCTTTGGTTTTGTCTTATTTAAGGCCCCCTTCATCCTAAAGTTTCACAAGCATTTCCTAAATTTTCTTCTAATATTATTTCCCTTTTTACATTTAAATCTTCATCTATCTGGAATTTGTTTTTGTACAAAGTTGGAGGTCTTCATTTGTTTCCTTCCAGAGATGGACAATTACATCAAAACCATCTATTACATAAGCCACATTTTCCCCCCATCAAATCCAAATTCCACCTTTATCATACACTAAGGTACACAATACTATACATATTGTGCAATGTTTATGAAAACACAAGACCAAATTATGTATTTTTATATGTTAGAGGAAAAGATCTGAAACAAGACACACCAAATTAATAACAGTGTTGTCTTAGGGGGAGGGGGCTTTGGGGGAAGAAGAGAAGAGACAGTCAAGGAGTCCCTATAGATAAATACTTTATAAATACATTATAAAATTGGATTTTTTAATAAGAATGTATTTGCTATATTTACAACTTAAAATTAATTTTTAAAGAAAACAAGCTTGTTAAAATGAAGTGAGAGAGACAGAAAACAAACATATAACTTGACCCCAAATTCTCCACAAGCCACCCATACTCTAAAACACAAGTTTTCAAAATGTACCGTATTTTAAGCAATCTGTAACCTCATCTTTATTTAATCAATAATCAATTCAAATTTTGAGCACTGACACCATTTCCTAGTTTCCCTAATATGGCATTTAAAAAATAATCCATTCTGCTCTACATAAAATCCTAGTAAGTGAAGTCACCTACATGCTCCAACTCAATTTTTTAAAAGCTTACAGAAAACTAGGAATGCCTAAAAATGATTTACCTGATTGGTTTGTTCTGGAGAGATCCTGCAAGCACTGTCAGAAGTTGAACACTGGGCAGAGGTGGAAAATGATGTCATTTTGGCAGTGAAGAAATTTTCGTCTGCTGATAAATCTAAAAGGAAAAAAAAAAAACCATGAAATCTCTTCTAAAGTAGAAAATTCTCACTTTAAGATTTACAAAATAGCAGCCAGCAGAAGTAAAAAAAAAAAAAAAAAGACACACGTATCAGAGCGCCCTACACAAATGCGATATATCCGTATGCGGTTCTTGATACTCTTCTCATCCCTAAGTTCAGATCCTACAAAAAAACTTTAGAGTTTAATTAATAGTCAGAGCCATCAATGCTTCCCTCAGGTAAAGCCTGAAACAGAAACAGGTTCAGGCATGCTCCAACCTTCACAGTGATGATAATGAGTAAACTGTTTTAGCTGAAAGTCAAATTTACAATCACTACCTCCCCAATGGATATCAGGGTTTCAGTAACTCCTCCTCTCTTGAACAGTGCTCAAGAGCACCCCCTGGAAGACAAATGATGTAGAGCTGGGGGAATTACCAAGATTAAGTAATAGATTTAAGATTCCAAGAGCGCATCAAGAAAAACCTCTGCAACATGTTGAAACATGTCTTGGCAAGAACTACAAGAAAGTGAGAATCAAATTACTCAGTATCAGTTAAAGCAGCTTTTAATACCTGCCAAACCCAAAGAGTATACAGCAACCAAATACCTACAAGATGGGTTAAGCCAAGGTGGACATTTATCATCAAGGAAAGATATAAGCATGAAATGAAATAGTAAGATTTAGTTAAAAATTTTCACCTCTACCATCTCTCCTTTAAAAAAATTTTTGAAAAAAGCTTTAAGAGGAAAAATAAATTTTTAAATAAACTTGTTGAAGTTTACCGTTTTCTAGTAAAAAGGTGATAAATGATCAGTGAAATTTATGACCAACAAGCCACAGCAGGGAAAGGGTGAAAGGGGCCTGGAAAAACTGACAAATAGTCTGGCTAAAACTAACAAGATTCCTCAATCTTCTGAGAATACTTACTAACTGTAACAAAACACAAATTTCTCCCTTCCCCATCTGCCTCCCTTGCTACAAAATGGGAAGTCAAATAGGATACAAGCAGAATTTACAATTCTAAAAAGCAGCTAGCTTCTAATTAGCATTTCAAACCTTATACCTAAAGCACCAGGCCGGATCTTCCCAAACCTGCCAGTCCTGCAGCCTTCCCCGTCTCAGCAACCGGCAACTCCATCCTTCCAGTTGCTCAGGTCAACGACCTTGAAGCCATCCTTGATGCCTTTTTCTTTCACATTCCACACCCAGTTCATAAATAAACTCTAAAGCTGTATCTTCAAAATATATCCCAAACTCTAACCCTTTCCCACCGCTTCAGTTATTACTGCACTAATCCAAACCACCTACCTCTCAACCACACTACCCTCCTAAGGTTTTCTTGCTCCCACCCTTGCCCCTTGAGCTCCTAACCTCCTCCTTTTGTCTGCTCAAATGTCAGTTTACCGAGGCCTTCCATGACTACCCATTTTTAGAACTGCAACTCCCAGCCCCCAGTATTCCCTATCTCCTTCCCTGCCTTATTTTTCTTTACTGTCCTTGTTACCAACCAACATACTATACATTTTAATTACTTATCATGTAAAACATAAGCAGCAAGTGGGCAGGGATTATTATTTATTCATTGATTAATAAATCCTTGGTGCCTAAACTTGACAATTACATACACTGTAGAGCAACATGATGGATACAAGTATCAGTAACAGTGTGGATGGGGGGTGCCTGGCTGGCTTAGTCGGTGGAGCATACGACTTTTGATCTCAGGATTGTAAATTCAAGCCCCATGTTAGGTCTACACTTACCTAAAAATAAAATCTTAAAAAAATGAACCACATCTCCCAAGTAGCTCTGTGATGTTTTATCAACAGAATACAGCGGAAGTGATAATGTGCCAATTCCAAGCCTGGCAGCTTCATTTTTTGTGCTTTTGGAGACCCCTAAAATATGACTACTCTACTGGAGACCACATAAAAGGGCCATGTGGAGAGGATTAGTTGTCCAGTTGAGCCCAGCCTTCCAGCCATTCCCTCCAAAGCACCACATATTACAGAACATTCCAACAGCAGCTGTCAGCTGACCACAGCTGCACGACAGACAAGAACCATCCAATTTAGCTCACAGAATCATAATAAATAAAATGGCTGTTGTTTTAACTCACTAAGTTGTTGGGTGGTTTATTACATAGCACTAGATAATCAAAACAAATGGCACAGACTTATGGAGAGCTTACACTGTACCAGGCACACATATTAACCCATTTAATACTTAAATAATCCTATGATGTAGGTAATATTATTATTACTATTATTTACAGTATAATAATTATTAGTATAGTATAATTAGTATTATTATTATACTATATTAATAATTATTATTGTTTTACATCTAAGGCAAGAGAAGCATGGAGGTGTTACTTGCCCAAGATAACACAATTCAGTGAACTGCTACAGTCAAGATATCAAACTCAAGAGTTCTGAAGTCCCCACTTAGTAATATTTTTTTGCCTGTTAGACCTCAATGTACAGAATTAATCATAATCCTTTCCTTCAACATACTCTCATTGTTTATCCACACATGGCCCACTTTTCCTTGATTCTTCCTGATAGAATGAGCACCTGCAAAGCAGTACTCTTGACAACAACCTATATTTAATTATAATATCCCCTCCCTATCCCATTCTCCTGCCTCTCCCCAACAATCATCCTTATCCTGTTTTGATTTTCTTCCCTTCCTTTTTATGCATTTTACTGCATCAAAATGCAATGCTAAAGAGTATTTTGTTTAGTTGTTTTTAACTTTAAAAAAGCAGGTATAGGGGCGCCTAGGTGGCTCAGTCGTTAAGCATCTGCCTTCGGCTCAGGTTCCTGGGGTCCTGGGATAGAGCCCCCCGCATCCTGCTCAAGAAGCCTGCTTCTCCCTCTCCCACTCCCCCGCTTGTGTTCCCTCTCTCGTTGTCTCTGTCAAATAAATAAATAAAATCTTAAAAAAAAAAAAAGCAGGTATAGTAATTTTAAAGATTTTTGTTTCACTAACATTAATTCCTACTGTCGTGTCACTTTTATTTTTTTATTAACATATAATGTATTATTAGTTAGAGGTAGAGGTCAGTGATTCATCAGTCTTATATAATACCCAGTGCTCATTACATCATGTGCTCTCCTTTATGTCCATCACCCAGTTACCCCCCACCCCCACCCCCTCCCCTCCAGCAATCCTGTTTGTTTCCTGTTAATTAGGAGTCCTTAGTTTTTAATTTTATTGTAAACTAAATATAACATAAAATTTACCATTTTTAAGTGTACAACTCAGTAACATTAAGTACATTCACAATACTGTACACCATCACCACGATCCACCTCCAGAACTTTTTAATCACCAAACTGAAACTCTGCACCCATTAAACGACGAACTCTCCAATGACTTCCTCTCCCCAGGCCCTGGTAATCACAAAACTACTTTCTGTCTCTATGAATATGCCTATACTAGATACCGCATATAAGTGAAATCACAACATTTGTCTTTTTGTGTCTGGCTTATTTCACTTAGCATAATGTTTTCAGGATTCATCCATGTCACAGCATACTTTATTTTGATTGTTGTACAATATTTCAGTGTGTGATGAACATTTGGGTTGTTTCTAGGTTTTCACCATTATGAATAGTGCTACTAGTAATATTCTTGTACATGTGCAAAAAAAAAAAGTGTCTCTTAGGCATATCTGTAAGAGAAATTGCTGGATCATAGCATATGTGAATACTCAACTTTAGGAACTGATACCAAACTGTCTTCAAAGTGTCTACACCAATCCACAATCCCATCAAGAATGTGTAAGATATCCTGTGAATCCATCTCCTCTCCATTATCCGACCTTATGAGTCTTGTTATCCAGTAAAGCATGTCTTCTCCCTGTTCTTTTTTAGAAGTGACCAGCTATTCTTGGCCCCCTAACTTTTTAAGTTTTCAATTTTAATTCCAGTATAGTTGACATACAGTGTTCTATTAGTTTTGGGTGTGCAATATGATTCAACAATTCTATACATTACTCCATGCTTATCATGGTTAAGTATACTCTTTAATCCCCATCACCTATTTCACCCATCCCCCACCCACTTTCCCTCTCCTCTGGTAACCATTAGTTTGTTCTGAGAGTCTGTTTTCTTGTCTGTCTCTTCTTTTTTTCCTTTGCTCTTTGTATTGTTTCTTAAATACCACAGGAGTGAAACCATATTTGGCTTTCCTCTGACTTATTTCACTTAGCATTATACTCTCTAGCTCCATCCATGTTGTCGCAAATGGCAAGATTTCCCTTCTCTTTTATAGCTGAATAATATTCCAATATATTGTGCATATATACCAATCTTCTTTATCCATTTATCTATCGACAGACACTTGGGCTGCTTCCATAGTCTGGCTAGTGTAAATAATGCTGCAATGAACATAGGGACGCATGTATCCCTTTGAGTTAGTGTTTTGTATTTTGGGGGTAAATACTCAGTAGTGCAATTACTGGATCATTAAGGGTAATTCTATTTATAACTTTTTGAGGAACCGCCATACCATCTGCCACAGTGGCTGCACCAGTTTGCATTCCTGGCCCCTTATATCTCTTCCATATAAATGTTATTATCTTTATCAAGTTCCATAAAAATCCCTCTTGGGATTTTGAATGAAATTACACTTTATATATAGATCAAATTGTTTCCTAATCATTAACATATATTTCTCTATTTATTAAAGACTTATTTAATTTCTTTTAGTAGAATTTTTTAATTTTCCCTTTAGAGATTTAACACGTTTGTGTTAGAATAATCTTGAAGGTTAATATTCTAATACTATTGTGATGCCTTCTCATTATAATTTTTAGTTTTTGCATATATACAAAAATACAAATGACTTTCATTGATCTTCTATCCAGTCACCTAAATTTACATTATTTCTAATAATCTGTCTGTATATGCTTCTGCTTTCTATGTAAATGGTTATATCATCAGCAGATAATAAAATCTTATTCCCTCCTTTCCAATTCTTACGCTAATTTCTTGTCTTACTTTACTGCTTAGGACTATCAACACAGTATCAAATACACACAATGATAGTGAGCATCTTTGTCTCTGATTTTTAAAAAAATGCTTCTAATGTTTCCCTATACGTTTTTTTTTTTTTAATGTTTGTTCTTTAACAGTTATTTTATCAGTTTAGAAGGGTTTCTTTTCCTCATTAACTAAAAATATATCATGGAAAAGTTGTTTTTATAAAATACTCTTTCTGAATCTATTGAAATGGTCATGATTTTTTTTAAATCTATTAATGTAGTGCCTTTTGAATTTCATTTATGGATTTTATAAAATTAAACCTTACACACCTGAGATAAACCAAACTTGACTTGGGGGTATTACCCTTTTTTGTACACTGCTAGTTCTGATTTGCTACTTTGTTTAGGTTGTAAAGTCTATAGGAGGGAGTGAAATGGGCCTACAATTTTCCATGGTCAAGTTTTTGTCTAGTTTGGGTGTAAGCACTAGCAGGCCTAATAGAATAATTGTTGAATAGTCCCTATTTTTCTATTGCCAGGGGAAAAAATTCTACAAAATTGAGATGTTCTGGTCCTTGAAAGATTGGTAGAATTCACCTCTGAAACATAAAACTCAGTGTTTTCTTTGTGGAAGATTTTTAATCACTATTTTAAGAAATTGTAGCTTGATATTCAAGCTTTTTATTTCTTCTTCCATTTGTCTAAGTTTTCAAAATTACTGGCATATAGTTGATAGTATTCTCTTTTAATCTGTGTGCAGATGCATCTTCTTTTCCATTCGTGGTATTACATCTTATTACCTCTTCTACTTTTTAAAATTTTATTCTGTTGATCATTTCCCAATTTCTTAAGCTGGACATTTAGCTTACCCCTTCTCTTATAATTTGAATTTCTTAAGGCAACAAATTCCTCCCCCTCCTATCCCAGCAATATTTTTTAATTTAGCTCACAGGTTTTGCTATATAAAGTTTTCATTATCATTCAGCTGTATTTTTAAATTTCCATAATTTTTTAAATCCCTGAGCTTGATAGCTATGCCTATGCACTGTATTTTCTCAATTTACGTTTTATGATTAACTCCTAATTTAACAGCACGGTGGGGAGATATCATCCTCTCTATAAAACCTGTTCTTTGAAATTTTTAAGGCTTTCATCTGGTCTAGTTAGTGATCAATTCTATATATAATGTATGCTTGCAAAACTCTGTATTTGTTATGTTAAGCCTGTTGGCTTTTTATAATCTTACATATCTACTAATTTGTTAGCCTGACCTGCAAATAATTAAGAGAGATGTAATGAAATCTCCCACTATAATGGTGGATTTGTCCATTGATCCCAGTGTAGTTCTGCCAATTTTGCATCATCTATTTTAAGGACTTTTAGTCAGAGGCATACATGCTTTAAATTACTAGATCTTCTTGCTGAACTGACATCATATTATTGTCAGTATACTGTCATCATATAGTGATTCTTTCCATCCCAATTAAGACATTCAGTCCTAAAGTGCATTTTATCTAGTATTAGTGAGGTCACGCCAACTTTCTTTTAGTAATTCCATGTATTTTACCAATCTTTTAATTATTTTTACATGCCCTTAAACTTTTGGTGTATCCCTTATAAAAAACATGTATCTGGACTTTGGATTTTTTAATCCAATTTGTCAGTTTTTATCTTTAACTAGTAAATTTAGTCCATTCACTCTAATTAGTATATATGGATGTTTCTGCCTCCTGATTTAGCATTCCAGTTTGTTCCACTCTTTCCATGCTTAATGTTATTACCTTTCTTAAAAATTCTATCTCCGTCAGCAAGAACTTTAGTATGATTATCATCTGGACTTTTAATCCTGAGATAGATATATTTTTCTTTTTTTGCCTTAGCCTTTACAATAAATATCAAGAAATTATAATCACCTTTACTTCACAGATCTCTTGTAACACCTCCTGGATTTGAATCTCCTAGTACTTCATCCAGAACTGGGCTCAATATGGGTCTTTGTACGGCAAGGCTCCCAAGACCTCATACGCCTGAGAATTTTTTTTTTTAAAGATTTTATTTATTTATTTGACAGAGAGAGAGAACACAAATAGGCAGAGCGGCAGGCAAAGAGAGAGGGAGAAGCAGGCTCCCCGCTGAGCAGGGAGCCCGATGCGGGGCTTGATCCCAGAACCCCAGGATCATGACCTCAGCCGAAGGCAGACGCTTAACTGACTGAGCCACCCAGGAGCCCACCTGAGAATATTTTTATAATCCCTCCTATTCAAATGAATGTGGGTGGGTATAAAATTCTAAGTTTCTCTTCAAAACTCTGCGAAGTTTTTTTGTTTTCCTGCATTTAGTGATGCCGTTAAAAACTCTGATGTCAATTTGATTTTTGTTCCCTGTAGTAATCTGTTCTTTCTCTCTGAGGCTTCTTTTGACTTTTTTACTCTTAAATTTCACTATAATGTTCCTGGAAACAAATTTTTCCTGATCTCTCATCTTCAGCTGTCTTACGGATATTTTGCCTCTGAGGACATTCATTTAAGGAAACTTTCCTTCTGAGGACATTTATTATTTTTTAAGATGTATTTATTTTAGAGAAAGCACAAGAGCATGTGGGGGAGGGGCAGAGGGAGGGAGAGAGAATCTCAAGCAGACTCCCCACCCAGCACAGGGCTCGATCTCACAAGCCTGAGATCATGACCTGAGCCAAAATCAAGACTCAGATGCTTAACCAACTGAGCCACCCAGGCACCCCCCACTTTTTTTTTTAATTCTAAAAGAGAACTATTTTTCCCATTATTTCAAGCATGTCCTTCTTTACTTTTTTTTTTTTAAATGCAGGCTCCAGGGGTGCCTGGGTGGCTCAGTCGTTAAGCATCTGCCTTCGGCTCAGGTCATGATCCCAGGGTCCTGGGATCGAGCCCCGCATCGGGCTCCCTGCTCAGCGGGAAACCTGCCTCTCCCTCTCCCACTCCCCCTGCTTGTGTTCCCTCTCTCGCTGTGTCTCTGTCAAATAAAATTTTTAAAAATTTAAATAAATAAATAAATGCAGGCTCCATGCCCAATGTGGGGCTTGAACTCATGAGATCAAGAGTCGCATGTTCCACCGACTGAGTCAGGCCCCCCCTCCTTTTCATTTTTATTTAAGATTCCTATTATTTAGGGGTGCCTGGCTGGCTCAGTGGGTGGAGCATGCAACTTCTGATCTCGGGGTTGTGAGTTCGAGCCCCACACTGGGTGTAGAGATTGCTGAAAGATAAAATCTTTGGGGTACCTCGGTGGCTCGGTCGGTTAAGTAACTGCCTTCGGCTCAGGTCGTGATCCCAGGGTACTGGGATAGAGCCCCGCGTCAGGCTCCCTGGTCCGCGGAGAGCCTGCTTCTCCCTCTCCCTCTGCCTGCCACTCAGCCTATCTGTGCTCTATGTCTCTGTCAAATAAATAAATAAAAGGACGCCTGGGTGGCTCAGTCGATTAAGCGTCTGCCTACAGCTCAGGTCATGATCTCAGCGTCCTGGGATCGAGTCCTGCATCAGGCTCCTTGCTCAGCGGGGAGCCTGCTTCTCCCTCTGCCTGCCGCTCCCCCTGCTTGTGTGTGCTCTTTCTCTGATAAAGTCTTTAAAATAAAAAATAAAATCTTTTAAAAAATAAAATTAATGAAATTTAACGAAAAGATTCCGATTATTTAGATGTGAGTACCTCTACATCTATTTTCCTTACCTTTCGGTTTTTCCTTTAGATTTTCTTTTTATCTTTTTATTCTGGGAGATTTTCTTGATCTGGAGTTCATTCTTCAACTGTATCCATTCTGTTATTTCAACCATTGCATTTTTCAACCCTACTATTTTGGCTTGGTTCTCTCAGCCCCCGCTTATTCTTATTTCAAGTTCTTAAGATGTTCCCTGTTTCTTTTAGGATAATTATCAGTCTTTTTTTTTTTTTTTTAAAGATTTTATTTATTTGACACAGAGAGACACACCGAGAGAGGGAACACAAGCAGAGGGAGGGGGAGAGGGAGAAGCAGGCTTCCCGCCGAGCAGGGAGCCCGATGCGGGGCTCGATCCTAGGACCCTGGGATCATGACCCTAGCTGAAGGCAGACACTTAACGACTGAGCCACCCAGGCGCCCCATATCAGTCTAACTTTAAACTCTAGGTCCATCTGTTCTATTATTTCTGTTCCAATGAAACTTATACATTATTCTTCTCTTGAAATACCTGTGCTCTTCAACTGTCTTTATTTTCCTCTAGAGGATAGGAGATACTCTGACAGGCAAAGAATATGGGACAAGACCAGATTCCAGCCCATAGCAGCTGCAGTAAGCTGGAATAAGGGAGAAAATTAGTAGTAGGGGCATCTGGCTGGGTCAGCCAGAAGAGCATATAACTCTTGACGTCAGGGTTATAAATTCAGGCCCCATGGTAGGTGTAGAAATTACTTAAAAATAAAATCTTTAAAAAAAAAAACAAAAGAAGTACAAAAGTAGAAATCCCCAACCACCAGAAAACCACATCACTCTCCACCCCACTCAATCACTATCCAGATCAAAGACTCATCCTTTTTTCCCTAGGAGAAGTAGCACTATGATGGGATTTGGAGAGACCTAAGGACTTAGAAGGTAAGAGACACAGAAGTGCTGTCTCAGGTCAGTCATCACCTATTTTTCGTCAGCTTCTCACAAGTATACACTTCTGTAATGTCCTGATTCACTCTTGAGGTAAACTGGACTGGGCTCTGAGTCACAGGTGTAGAAAAAGGTAATTCCAAGGTAAAGAGGCAGGGGAGAAACTAGAGTGTTCCAACAGTTCCTTTCCCCCATGGTTTTATTCTCCTACAGCCACACCTGGCTGACTCCTGTCCCAGACCAAACACCGCCTCCCCACGCGCGCACACAGGTTCAAAAACAGCCCACATCACCCATCTGTTTCTCACAGCATTTTCCTATTACCGTTCCTGTAGGGACGATTTTGGGAGGAAGCCAGCAGTCATGCTAATTCAGCACCTTAGTAGGATCAGGAATTGACCACTTGGCAGGTCTGAAGAATTTTTTTTTTTAAAGATTTTATTTATTTATTTGACAGAGAGAGACACAGCGAGAGAGAGGGAACACAAGCAGAGGGAATGGGAGAGGGGGAAGCAGGCTTCCCGCCGAGCAGGGAGCCCGATGCGGGTCTCCATCCCAGGACCCTGAGATCAGGACCTGAGCCGAAGGCAGACGCTTAACGACAGAGCCACCCAGGCGCCCCAGGTCTGAAGAACTTACTAAACGTCAGTAAGGTTTTCCTACTTTGCTTTAATACCTGGTAGAAAGTGTCCTGCCATTAAAAACAAAACAAAGCAAAACATTGTTTTAAGGGCCATGGAAGTTAAGGGAATGGAGATAGGAGTGGGAGGATTTTTTTTTTTTTTTTTAAAGATTGTATTTATTTGACAGAGGGAGAGAGAGCACAAGTAGGCAGAGCAGCTGGCAGAGGGAGAGGGAGAAGTCGGCTCCACTGAACAGGGAGCCCGACACGGGGCTCGATCGCAGGACCCTTCCCCATGAATGGAAGGATTTTAAAATGAGAAAATAGGGGCGCCTGGGTGGCTCAGTCGTTAAGTGTCTGCCTTCGGCTCCAGGCATGATCCCATGGTCCTGGGATCAAGCCCCGCATCAGGCTCCCTGCTCGGCGGGAAGCCTGCTTCTCCCTCTCCCGCTCCCCCTGCTTGTATTCCCTCTCTTGCTCTCTGTCAAATAAATAATAAAATAAAATAAATAAAATGAGAAAAAGTGGAAAGAATGGGAGGGAAAACATGAGCAAAGGCACTGTTCAAGAACATATGTGAGAAATGAAGTCAGCTCACAAGCTCTGAATCCAAAGCAAGATCTGGCTCTTTCCCTTTCCCACTTGGAGTCTCTTTTGATTACAGCAGGGTCAGGTATTGTTACTTGCTCCTTAAAAGAGGAAACTGAGCCTAAAAGAAGTCAAATAACTTGCCTGAGTCTAAAGCTTATTCTTTCCCACTATGCTACCAGTGAGCAGTTACATTCCGTTGCTCAAACCAGAAAGTTGGGGGCACCTGGGTGGCTCAGTCAGTTAAGCGTCGGACTCTTAATTTCAGCTGAGATCATGATCTCAGGGTTGTGAGATCAAGCTCCATGTCAACCTCCGCGCTGGGCAGGGAGTCTGCTTGGGACTCTCTCTCTCCCTCTGCCCCTCTGCCCCCAACCCCATGCGTGCGCTCTCTCTAAATAAATAGGTTTTATTTGTCAGAGAGAGAAAGAGAGCATGCATGCGCACAAGCAGGGGAAGCAGCAGGCAGAGGGAGAAGCAGGCTTCACACTGAGCAAGAAGCCCAATTCGGGACTCGATCCCAGGACCCTGGGATCATGACCTGAGCCACCCAGGTGTCCCAATACATAAATAAATGAAACCAGAAAGTTAGCAGTCACCTTCTCTCTCTTCCCGTTACCACATCATCAAACCTGATCAATTTTAACTTCGAAATATTTCAAAACCACCCCTTCTTTTCATCTCCATGACTATTTCCCCAAACCAAAAATGTTACTTCCTGCGTGCATCACTGAAACAGACTCTTAACTGGTCTCTCTAACCCCCTTCAAACCAAATTCCACACTACAGCTAGAAGGATTAAAAAAACAAAATCAAAAAACAAACCCAATCCTACAGTGCCAGGCCCTGCTCTAAAACTTGCTACTGCTCTAAAGATAAACACAGAATCTAGCCCGTCTTGCCAGTCTTTCCTGTTGCACCTCACCACACTGATCTTTTAGTTTCTCAGTGCATTTACTTCCTGCTTCAGGGCCTTTGCACACATTGTTCCTTCATTTGAACCACTGTGAGTTCTGCCTAAGACTGACTCTTCCTAGACATTCTCGTCTCAGGTTAAATACCAGCTCAACAATCATTAATAGATAATAAACGGTTTAAGTAAAAGGCTGGGGGAGGAGAACTTTAAAACACATGGAGAAGGCTGAGAATACTTGACCACTGACAAAACTCTCTAAAAGATGGTCATTTGCATCAAGTACTTCCTGATGTGGAGCAACAGGAAGCACCCAGAACCTCCTACCTCCTATGAAGTATTCTTGACAAAAAACAACTAAGCTTCTACATCCAACTACTAATTACCTGCTTATAGGAAAAATGGAGGGTAAAGGAATAAATAATACCAAAAGCAAAATAATTAGCCAAACCTAGAATGTAGGAAATTATACAGGATCTCAGATGGCGGGGCTGGGGGGGCTGCTGGAGCGGGGCGGATATGGTTAAGTGGGGAGACCATGACTGAGGCTTAAAAAAACAAATAATACAGCATGTGGACCTTGTTCATTCAAGTCCTGATTCAAAGAAACCATCTGTAAATGCCATTTTTCTCTGAACAATCATAAAATTTTGAATTATGTACTAGGTAGTAAATACTAAGAAAATCGTAGTAAAAAGGCACTGATAATTTTTTTAAATCCTGACCTGATAAGAAACACATCCTAACATATTTAAAGGTAAAATGACACATTTGTGATATGCTTTAAATATTTCATTAAAAAATTGAAAAAGGGGCACCTGGGTGGCTCAGTTGGTTAAGCGACTGCCTTCAGCTCAGGTCATGATCCTGGAGTCCCGGTATCGAGTACTGCATCGGGCTCCCTGCTCAGCGGGGAGTCTGCTTCTCCCTCTGACCCTCCCCCCTCTCATGCACTCTCTCTCTCTCAAATAAATTTAAAAAATTAAAAAAAAAGAAAAAGAAAATCTTAAAAAAAAAAAAGAATTGAGAAAAAATAGAAAAAATATTGAATTGAAATAACACACTTTATTGAGTGGTACACACCAAACAGAAGAAATCACAAAAATTCCAATTATCTATTGCATCTTGAAAAACTAGTACTCAGAAAATACTCCAGTTACGAAAAAGAATCTACATTATTAACTGTACTACTTTGGCTCTCTGGAAATGTTTCTTTCCAGCTAATAATAAACCTTAGAGATAAGTATAAAAAGCTGAAAAGAGGGGCACCTGGGTGGCTCAGTCAGTTAAGTGTCTGCCTTGGGCTCTGATCTGCAGGGTCCTGGGATCAAGCCCTGCATCTGGCTCCCTGCTCAATGGGGAGTCTGTTTCTCCCTCTGCCCCTCCTCCCCCACCCCCTCGTATTCTCTCGCTCTACTCTCTCTCAAATAAACTTTTTAAAAAATCTTTTAAAAAGCTGAGAAGAACTTGTCTACTAAATGAATGAGGGAAGAAAGTTCTTTCTGCAGTTTTCTTGCTTTCATAAGAACTCTCCCTTTGGACGCCTGGGTGGCTGTTAGGTTGAGCGTCTGCCTTCGGCTCAGGTGATGATCCCAGGGTCCCGGGATCGAGCCCGCATCGGGCTCCCCGCTCTGCAGGAAGCCTGTTTCTCCTTCTCCCTCTCCCCCTGCTTGTGTTCCTCTCTCACTGTGTCTTTCTCAAAAAATCTTTTTTTTTTAAAGATTTATTTATTCATTTATTTATTTGAGAGAGAGAGAATGAGAGACAGAGAGCATGAGAGGGAGGAGGGTCAGAGGGAGAAGCAGACTCCCTGCCGAGCAAGGAGCCCGATGCGGGACTCGATCCCGGGACTCCAGGATCATGACCTGAGCCGAAGGCAGTCGCTTAACCAACTGAGCCACCCAGGCGCCCTCTCAAAAAATCTTAAAAGAAAAAAAAAAAGGAAGAGTTTATTTACAAAAAAGGATTAAAAAAAAAAAAACCTCTCCCTGGAACAAACTGATGGTTGCCAGAAGGGAAGAGGTGGAGGGACAGGCAAAATGGCTGAAGGGGAGTGAGAGATACAAGTTTCTGGTTAGGGAATGAGTAAGTCACAAGGATAAAAGGTATAATACAGGGAATATAGTCAATGGCATTGTTGTGTGGTGACAGATAGTAGCTGCACTTGTGGTAAGCACAGCATAATGTATAGAGCTGGCAAATCACTACATGTCCACCTAAAATGAATGTGACATCGTGTGTTAATTGTATTTCAACTTAAAAAAATAATAAATACAATAACCCAAAAGGACTCTTCTTCAAGAGAGATGTGTTTATTGACAGAGAAGCCATGGGACACCTGGGTGGCTCAGTCGGTTAAGCATCTGCCTTCAGCTCAGGTCATGATCTCAGGGTCCTGGCATCAAGTCCCCTGTATGGCCCCCTGCTCAGTGGGGAGTCAGCTTCTCCCTCTCCCTCTGCCCTTCCCTCTTGCTCTCTCTCTCAAATAAATAAAATCTTAAAGAAAAAAAGAAAAGAAAAGAAAGCCAATTCCACCACTTCATTCCACAATACAGCAGAATTAGGGATATCCCAGAGCAGGTCAAACTACCCTGGCTTTTCAGTGCATTTGAAGCGTGAAGGACTACCGCACATGAGCCTGGAGAGGTGACTCAGGAGGCACTTCCATTTCCACACTCTCACTCCCCTCACTGCGTATGTGTGCAAGAGCTTATACAATTGGTCTCCAACTTACAGTCTCCATTCCTGCTTGGTACTCTTCTCCAAGTTTCCACTTTCACCACTCAATCCCCACCATGACGAATGATGAACTCAAGTGTCTTCAATGTGTCCAATCCTTTTATCACTTACCTCCCAGGTGTTTTTAGTACTGAGTTTTTCAAACTACAAGTTGTACCCCCGTGAGTCTTAACTGCTCCCCTCCATTAATGATATAGAACAGAATAGAAAATAAAAGTAAATAACAAAGGTAAGTTTTGTTTTGTGGAACCTGTTTCTGTTATTGAAAATAGCCAACACAACACAGTTAAGCACCTTTGTATCAGGCACTCTTTAAAGCAATAACTTTTTTTTTTTCAATAACTCATTCAATCCTTACAGAGATCCTATTAGGTAGATATATTATTGTCCTCATTTTCAAAGGGGAGACTGAGGCAGAGAAGAAGATAACTTGCCAAAAAGTATGGTCTTAAGAGTCCAAGCACTCTGGCTGCGGAGCCAGAGTTCTTAACCATTCCCCCTCCTATGCATAATGGGTCACAATATAAAACATTTCTTACTGGGGGTCATGGTTTAAAAAGTTTGAAATCCACTGCCTTTGGATTTCACATAGTATCAGGTACCTGTCCTTCTTCCTCTTCTGTGATCTACTTTCTATTGAAAAGTCTTATTCTTTTACCTAGGTCAAAAGTCACTTCCTTGGTGACTCTTGACACCCCAAGGGAAGCTGATGACAACAGAGCCCCTCTATTACCACTTACTACATTTTATTTTTTATTTGTGTCCTCCACTGGACTAAAATCAGAAAGCAGTTTAGGGCGCCTGGGTGGCTCAGTTGGTTGAGCGACTGCCTTCGGCTCAGGTCATGATCCTGGAGTCCGGGGATCGAGTCCCGCATCGGGCTCCCTGCTTAGCGGGGGGTCTGCTTCTCCCTCTGACCCTCCTCCCTCTCATGCTCTTTCTCTCTCTCTCTCAAATAAATAAAATCTTTAAAAAGAAAAACTTAAAAAAAAAACTACCGTACCATTCAGATGTTTAGTTCTTACCAAATCTGTTACACACCTACACAGGCAAAATGTGTAGCAAGAGTATATTCCATTTGCAAAACAACATGCCAGGAACAACCTAAAACTCCATCAGTGGGGAACTGGTGAACGAAACTGTTGTACAACCCTCTAAAGCAATACTATGCAAGTGTTTAAAAGAAAGTATATGTATATTTGATGGAAAGCTGTCCCTGATATTATCTGAAAAACTTAAGGTGCATAACAATGCATACAAAATGATCCCACTGTTGTTTAAAAATGTGAGTACTGGAGGAAAAAGTCAGGATGTTATCAAGCAGTTAACAGCAGCTAGCCTGAGGAGAGAACCGGTTAGGGTTAATGAACAGTTGAACTTTACACACTTCTGTATTATGCGCCTTTTTTTTAACTTCAGGCACACGTCTACCTTTTTTTATATATATAAACTACAAAAATGGGGCGCCTGGGTGGCTCAGTCGTTGGGCCTCTGCCTTCGGCCCAGGTCATGATCCCGGGGTCCTGGGATCGAGCCCCGCATCGGGCTCCCTGCTCCGCGGGAAGCCTGCTTCTCCCTCTCCTGCTCCCCCTGCTTGTGTTCCCTCTCTCGTTGTGTGTCTCTCTCTCTGTCAAATAAATAAATAAAATCTTTAAAAAACAAAAATTTAAAAAATAAACTACAAAAATTTGTGATCCTGACCAGTACTGTGTGAAACAAAATATTGTGAAATAAATACTTTAAAAATAAATTATCTTTTCGTGTCAGGAAGGTATGAGGAGGGAGGAGACAAAACCTAAATTAAGATGCAGGAACACTTAACACAAAAAGTACCAAGTACCTTTGACAGATACTTGTTCGGGGTGGAGGAGCTTCCTAACCAACACAGAGCTTTCCTGATGACAGGGGAAAAGCAACAGCATGTTCTACGGGTGTTGCTTTAAAAGAGCGGTTTTCAAAATCAGGGATGCACAAGAATCAGCGGGAAAGTGCCGTTTAAAATACGCATTCCCGAGCCCCATCTCCGGATGTTCTGCTTGGGCGGGTCTGGGTGTGGCCCCGAAATGAGCCCTCTTCAAACAAGCACTCAAGTGTCTCTGACACAGATGGTGTGCAGCCCTGAAAGTTACTACTTTCAAATCTTGAGACACATCGATGTCATTCTTCCCCCCTCCCTCTCCGGCCACCTCTTTCCTCCAAAGAGCCTCAGTACGTTTCTAATGCTGCGTCCAGTTAAACATCGTCCACCGACCATTTCGACTCCAGGTGTAACCTGATGGCCGAACTGCTGCAAGCACGTCACTCCACCTCCATTTTTACCTTCCTCGGGGCCTCAGCGCATAACCCTTCCCCCACCAGCCCTTCTTCCGCCCGGCGCGACCATCCCAACGCCGCCACCCACGCCTCAAGCTCCACCTGCCCGCTGCCCCAGATCCGAGGCCCGCCGAACTGGCCACACCACCGCCCGCTCCCCGCTCTCCACCTCCTGTCCCCAGCCGCCAGGGACCCGGCCGCCGAAACCCAAGAGCCACACCTTAAGGCCGCTCCATGAGTCGCTCCCCCGCCGAGCCCGGGGGGGGGGAGGGGGCGTCAGTCACAGGCCCTAAGGCCTCAGCAGCATTTTGAAACGGCGAGTAGTGAGGGCGCAACTTCCGGCCTCCTGAACCCGTCTCGTACCAGAGCTTCCGGTGAGGCCTCCGGAAACCATAGAGGCTCCACTGGAGGGCTAGAGAGGTAGAAAGGCTGAGCTCTCCCTACCATAGAGTAGAGCCCAGTCCAGAGAGAGAGAGAGTCGCAGGTCCGGGACGACTGAGTTTTGAGGTTTCTAGAGAAATCGTTTCAGGAACTCACAGAGTCTGATGGTATTCACAGACGTGTCCTAGGAGATCAAAAATCGAGGAGGGGAGAAACCTAATAGCATAGTCAGAGGCAGCCTTTCGCTGTTCCAAAAAACGCCATTCCCACTGTTCCTCAAGGTTAACTTACTCTTACTCCCCAGAGGTGGTGGCTGGAGAGGGCAAACAGCATGTTAGTGTTGTCGCTAATTGGGGGAGATAGGATTAGAATATACACGAATAACTCAAGATACGTGATAAATGCTGAAAGGTGCAAAGAACCAGGAGGTGGAGCTTCTTTGGATCGTACAGCCTGATAAAAGCACCTGCAACAAATCGCAGGTTGGCCGACTTCCACCTCGGCCGATGCCAAATGGTATTATCCCTCCCAAATACCTCATCTCATTTATTTCAGGATGATTCTAAATGTTAGAGGATTTTCTGAGCTGAAGTATGTGACTTTGCAATTTCTACTGGTTTCAGTTATACACTTGGTAGAACAGAGTAAGGAGTCATTCTTTGTAATATGAATACTATTCAGTCATTTGAAGACAGTTCCCATGTTCCATCCCTAACCCTGTCCCTTGTTTTTCTGCAAGCTAAAAATCCCCTCACAGCCTTCCAACTATTTATTACTTGACATGGCTTCAAGCCACCCTGGTCACCATGTTCTGAATAAGTACTTGTTGGTCCTGTTTAAAATGTGGCTCCCCGGACTGGGTACAGACTCATGTTAAATAAAATGGGGCAATGACCTCCCTTAATTTGCACATTGCACCTTGCTCTATTTCTGACATTAACCTTCCGCATAGCTGGGAGATCCAGATTTCTGTAAATGAGCTGAAGAATTCATTCCTTTTTCACAGTTGTTCTGAAAGAGCTTGAAGTCAGCAACCACCTCTCTCAAAAAATAAAGGGGAGGGGCTTTTTTAGATGAACCACTCTCAACTGTTTCTCCTCTCTTTTTTGTGCAATTAATTTTAGTGTTGTTTTTTTTTAATTCCCAAACAGTAATTTGTATCTTTTAAATAGCATCCAGTTAGTTTAGATCTCTTCCTCCTGTCTCCTGGACTCTTGGAATTATGATCCTGTCCGGCAACTCATTTTGTTTAAGATCAACAAACATTTGTTGAACACCTACTGTGTGCCAAGCAACAATCTAGAAGATTCCAAAGCAAGTAACGCCTGGAATCTGTCTAGTGGAGGAGTCAGTCCAGGTAAAGAGAATGTGGTAAGTGTGGTTAACCTTGCCTGGAAGGTCGAGAGAGATTAGCTCTTTCACTTTTGCATTTTGCAAAATTTTGATCAACATATTTAATTTGCCTTTATCAAAAGTCTTGATAAATATGTTGAATGGTTAAGAATAGAGCTTTCCCCTCATGTTTGACACTGATTCGTGATTAATCATTCATCTTCAAATGTTCTTAAACCACTACTGATCCTACCTAATAGTGGTCAATATCTGGCAACATTTCGCTATCCTTTCCTAAGGAGTTCATAAAATTTCATCAAATGACTTGCTCTAATGAAAATAAACCATAACTAGAGCATTTCTTCTCCTCATCAAGTAAACTTACCAAAAAGAAAATGAAATTAGCTTAACAAGCTCATAACTGACTCAGTGATCACCACTTCCTTCTCTAAGAACGATACTCAAAAACCGTTTATTTAATAAAGAGACAGGAAATCTGGGTTTAGTCTAGTTATTTCTAGAAACCAGAAAGTTACACAGTTCTTCAGTTTCACAGTCTGTAAATAAAATGGCTAAACCAGATGATTTTTCTAGAGCCCCTCAGAGTTCTAAGGGAACTAGAAGTCAATGTTATTGATCTATAGTCTTTCTTAAAAAGTTATAATGAACTACTTCACACGTACAAGGTATAAAGAAGAATATAATCTCCTTTTCCCCACCACTCTTCCTAAAGAACAATACTTTACCTATTACAAAAAAGTTTCCTATAGTCTATTCTCCTATGGCATCTCCCTCCTTCAACTCCAAAACGAACTATTCTGAATTCGGTATTTACCCCTGCCATGGACTTCCTTAGACTTTAGGATTTATATATGTATATATTCCTTAAAAATATTTTATGCTTTTAAAATGTTTATAAATGGCATCAAACTGTATGTATTCTACTACAACTTGCATTTTTGCTGATCATTTTGAAGTTTCACAATGTTAAATCATGTATAGTTGATTTTCAATATTATTTAGTAATGTATAGTAATATATTGAATTGTGTAATTGTTATATAGTAATTGTGATTTTTTAAAATATTTTATTAATTTATTTGACAGAGAGAGACACAGCGAGAGAGGGAATACAAGCAGGAGGAGTGGGAGAGGGAGAAGCAGGCTTCCCGCGGAGCAGGGAGCCCCATGCGGGACTCGATCCCAGGACCCTGGGATCATGACCTGAGCCAAAGGCAGACACTTAACGACTGAGCCACCCAGGCGCCCCAGTAATTGTGATTTTCTAGGGCTACTATCACAAAATACCACAGACTGGGTGACTTAAACAATAGAAATTTGTTTTCTCACAGTTCTGTGTGCTAGAAGTATAAGATCAAGGTGTTGGCAAATTTGGTTTCTTCTGATACCTCTCCTTGGCTTGTTGTACGTGGCTGCCTTCTTGTTTTGTCCTCAACACTTGGTCTGTAAGTTGTCTGCATCCTAATCTCTTCTTATAAGGACACCAGCCATAATGGATTAGGGCCCACCCATAGGACTTCATTTTACCTTCATCACCCCTGCAAAAGACCTGTCTCCAAATAGAGTCACATTCCCAGGTGCTCAGGGGTTAGGTCTTCAACACAGTAATCTGGAGGTAGGGGGACACAATTCAGCGTGTAACAGTAATGAATGCACCACAATTTTTTATTCATAAATACTTAGGTGTTTCCAATCGTTTGCTGTTACAAACAATGCTGTCATCGACATTCTTGTACTTGTGCACTCTAGGGAGTAGAATTATTGGGTCACAAACACATTGTCAACACTACCAGATCATAACACAGTGCTCTCCAAAGTGTTTGTAGATGTATACACTCCTGATGGGTGTGTATAAGATTCTATTGCTCACATTATAGACAATAGCCAAACTATGGAAAGAGCCCAAATGTCCAATTACTAATGAATGGATAAAGAAGATGTGATACACACACATGAGAATATTATTCAGCCATAAAAAAAAAAAAATGAGGGGCGCCTGGGTGGCTCAGTCGTTAAGCGTCTGCCTTCAGCTCAGGTCACGATCCCAGGGTCCTCGGATCGAGCCCCACATCGGGCTCCCTGCTCCGCAGGAGGCCTGTTTCTCCCTCTCCCACTCCCCCTGCTTGTGTTCCCTCTCTCGCTGTCTCTCTCTCTGTCAAATAAATAAATAAAATCTTTTCTAAAAAAATGAAATCTTGCCATTTGCAAAGAAGTGGATGAAGCTACAGTGTATTATTGCTAAGTGAAATAAGTCAGTCAGAGAAAGACAAATACCATTATGACCTCACTCATATGTGGAATTTAAGAAAGAAAACAGATGAACGTATGGGAAGGGGGAAAAGAAAAAAAGAAGAGAGGGAAACAAGCCGAAAGAGACTCTTAACGATAGAGAACAAACTGAGGGTTGATGGAGGGAGGTGGGTGGGGAGTGGGCTAGATGGTGATGAGCACTGGGTGTTGTGATGGACCACTGAATTCTACTCCTGAAACCAATATTACACTATATGTTAACTAACAAAATTTAAATTAAAAAATAAATAAATAAACTAGAAGTGCCGCAATTAAAAAAAAAGATTCTGTTGATCCACATCTTCGCCAATCCTTGGTATTGTCAGATTATTAAAAAAAAAAAATGTGATAGATGTGAGAATTTCTCATGGTGGCTTGATTTATATGGTGGCCCATGATTATTAGTAAGGTTGAACGTTTTTTCGTATTTATTGACCATGGTTACTCACCTGTGAATTGCCTGTCCATATCTTTTGCCCATTTTTCTGTTGGTTTGTCTATTCCTTACTGATTTATACGAGTCCTCTATGTAAACTGGATATTAATCCTTCTTGATTATATATATCACAAAATAAATCTTCAAATCTACAACTTGTTTTCACTTTTTAAATGTCTTTTGATAAATAGTTTTTTTAAATGAAGTCAGATTTATTAATTATTTTATGTTTCACTTCCTTTTTTTTTATTTAGGAGATTCTTCCCTGTTTTGGGGTCATAAATATACTCTCATATACTTTCTCCTAAAAGTTCTAAAGATTCACTTTTCACATTTAGGCCTTTAATTCATCCTCAGTTGATTTTTGTGCATGTTATAACATGGAGATCCAATTTTATTTTTTCAATTTGAAAAATAAATGTCTGGCTCTATTACTGAATCTATAAACTGAATGTGAGCCTATCTATAGTCTCGAATTAATCTTTCCTTCCTATTTAACACAATCTTTGAAGGTTTTGTAGAAGAATAATCATTTGAGTGGACCTTAAAAAATGAATAGGATTCCAAGAGGCAGAAATGGGAGAAGTAATTTGAAGAAACATGGCACAAATAATGAGATGAGGAATTTAGAAGAGACGGTCTTAAAACGGAAAAGAATCTACTTTGATCAAAGTGTTGGTCACTGAGTAAAAGATTGGCATGGTATTGAATCCCACTGTCCAATATAATACCCACCAGCCACGTGTGGCTTGAAATGTGGCTAGTCCAAATTGAGATGTGCTCTAAGTGTAAAATACACCTCAGATTTCAAAGACTTAGTAGGGCTTTTTTCTGGTTACTGCGGTGCAAGGAACCATAAGCAGCAGAGTCTCCCGCGAGACCCTGTATGAGGCAGTGTGGGAAGTCCTGCACGGGAACCCGCACAAGTGCCGGAAGTTTTCAGAGATGGTGGAGCTGCAGATCAGCCTGAGGAACAATGACCCTTATAAGGACAAATGCTTCTTGGGCACCGTCAGGCTTAAGTCCACTCCCCGCCCCAAGTTTTCCGTATGTGTTTTGAGGGACCAACAGCACTGTGATGAGTCCAAGGCTGTGGATATTCCCCACATGGATATTGAGGTGCTGAAGAAACTCAACAAGAATAAAAAATTAGTCAAGAAGCTGGGCAAGAAGTATGATGCCTTTTTGGCTTCAGAATCTCTGATCAAGCAGATCCCATGAATCCTGGGCCCATGACTGAATAAGGCTGGCAGGTTCCCTCTCTTGCTGACCCACAATGAGAACATGGTGGCCAAAGTGGATGAAGTGAAGTCCACAATCAAATTCCAGATGAAGAAGGTGTTGTGTCTGGCGGTGATGGTTGGCCACATGAAGATGACAAATGATGAGCTCATGTACAACATCCACTTAGCTGTCAATTTCCTGGCATCATTGCTCAAGAAGAGTTGGCAGGACATCCAGGCTTTATACATCAAGAGAACCATGGGCAAGCCCCAGTGCCTGTACTAAGCACAGTTTAATAAACCCTAGTGTGCTACCATTAAAAAAAAGACTTAGGAAAAAATACTGTAAAGTATCTCAGTAATGTTTTATATTAATTACATATCAAAATGATATTTTGGATATATTGGGTTGAAAAAATATATAATTAAAATTAATTTCATCTGTTTCTTTTTACTTTTCTTAATGTGGCTACTAGAAATTTTTAAATAACAATTGTGGTTTGCATTATATTATATTGGGACTGGTATGGAATGCCAGCAAAGTAGGCCAGGACCAGATTGTGGAGGATTTTGAATGGTGTTATAAAAAGTTCCATGTGTCACTCATTAAAGTAGTAGGAGAGAATCAAAGAGTTTTGAGGAAAGGAAAGGCAGTTTAATATTCCTAACTTAATGACTAAGCATCCTGTCTGCACACAGCCAATTTTAGAAACCATTTTACCATTAGCTCTGGGCAGATGATTAATTCTGGCAATGTGATTCTGATGAGAATATTTGATGTGGTAGTCCTTGCGTTTTTATTGTAGCACGAATGAAACAAATCTAATGTGTGGCTCCTTTAAGGGGAAATTGGGACATAAATGAGCCAAACTTTTAATAATTCCCCATTACTTAGGGGATAAAGTGATTCTTTTTGTCTGGAATTAACTCAGTATTGTCAGCTTTCAAAATTCTCTACATCTCCCCCCAGTCCAGTCAAATATGTTTAAGCCTTATATACAGTATGGTCACTATAGTTAATAATGCTGTAGTGCATATTTGAAAGTTGCTAAGAGAGTAGATCTTGAAAGTTCTCATCATAAGAAAGAAAACTTGTTACTGTGTGTGGTGACAAGTTCACTAGACTTATTGTGGTGATCATTTTGCAATGTATACAAATACGGAATTGTTATGTTGTGCACCTGAAACTGTTATAGGTCAATTATACCTGGGTAAGAAAATAATTGTTAACATATGTTAAGTGTTGAAGTGTAGATAGTGTTAGAATGCTAGAAAGAGCAGAATCTGTAGTCTGTTCTTGTTACTTCTCTGCCATTGTCTTTACGTGACTTCATGATTGCTTATTTCTTGTCAGACACCATTCTAAACAATTTGTATAAACTATCTTAGGAATTCTCACAATTACTCTATTGTCCTGAGACACAGAGAAGTAGCTTGCTCAAGAACACATAGTGGAATAAGGTTTGTTTTTTATTTTTTGGAAGTAAGCTTTCAAAGAGGGGCACCTAAATTCAGAACCCAGGCTTTATGTAGAAACATTTATCCTTTCAGTTTTTCAATGGACACATATGCACCTTTTTAAAAAATTGCTTTGAAATATTTCCTAACTTAACAATATTTTGCAATTTTTCCCGAGTTGTATTCTTGTATAACATGATTATTAGTAGCTATATAATATTCCATGTATTAAGGCTGTACCATAATTTGTATAGCCGTTTTGTCATTTGCAATATTTTCCAATCAAAATACCATGACGATCTTTCCTGTAATCAAGTTTTTTTTATACACCCTTGATTATTTCTCTAGGACAAATTCCTACAAGTGAAATTTCTGGGCCAGAGCAATCACTCCTAAAGCGCTGGAATTAAGCAGATGGAATGAAGGGAAAGCAACAGAGACTCTTCACTGTCCCACCCTCAGCCCCATGGTGGGTAATTCTCCAAGACCAGCCCTGTAGAAGAAGGCAGTGCTCAGACTGCTGATGGATGTGGAAGAGAAGAGCCTCCAGGGCTATGATCAATGAAATCTCTCCACTGGCACGTTCAGCTTTCCTGTCTCTCTGGCTTGCAGGGCTACTGCCCCCCAGGGTCACGGCTGGGGACTTCCTCCAGGGTTTGCGTCACTTAAAAATTACTTGGACGTCTTCAAGGGACGTATAGGACAATCACACTATCCCTCTGCAGGGTCCTTTCTCGCACTCCAAACTACGCAGTTCAACCCAGCAGCTTCCGAGCAGTGTATTTATATTCTCTCTTAATCTTTTCTTTTCTGTTGTCGGTTCGGCTTTAGAACTGATATCCGCCCTATTATCAATAGTAAAATAGATCTGATGCCACTATACAACACTTCAAAGGTGGTAAACCTCGCGTCCCCTTACTCCTGGAGAGAGATTACAAATCAAAGAAGCCTACGTGATCATGGTTATTGAGCATATAAATACCTCGAAATTCTGAAGTAGCTGCTAATGCTGGTGAAAAGTGCGTGATTTAGGTCTTCTGTTTCTCTTTGTTGTAGGAATCCTGAGCTTTCTCGGGTTTAAAACAGTTTCACAAAACACAGGTGGAAGAAATCGAGTACACAAGGTTCTTTATTCTTATGTAAGGCATTGTAGTAGAAGCCTTTTCTCGTGAGAGCCCGGATAGCTCAGTCGGTAGAGCATCAGACTTTTAATCTGAGGGTCCAGGGTTCAAGTCCCTGTTCGGGCGCTTTGCTTTAACGTTCGCGTTTACTTTTCTCTTCAACTATTAACAAGCTGAGAAACGCAAATTTTGTCTCAATGGGAAACCACTGCGCAAAAACTGCCATATTCGCCAAGAAATTAAGTGATTTTGCATAGTCGGTTTTTCTCTTCCCTGAGAACACATTTACCTTGCATATTCTAAAAGCAATGAAAAATTGAATTCAGTTTAAAGTGGAAGTACGTTTTATCACAAGAATTTCTTATGCTAATATTTGGTAATGTAAGTAAGGGGCAAAAGCCACAGACGCCCGAACAGGGACTTGAACCCTGGACCCTCAGATTAAAAGTCTGATGCTCTACCGACTGAGCTATCCGGGCGCTCTTAAGAAACATTGCTCTTCTGTTTACTTGATATAATTCTAATAAGTTACTTCTCTGGCAAAATACATTTTAAAGTGCCTTTTTCAACACAATAAAGAAAAACATTCGCTTTCCTATCCTTTTCTCCATTTACTTAAGACACATGTTCTTCAAGTTCTCTCATATTTCATGTTTACTCAATTGCCAATATCTACAAAACTGAAACGAAACAGTAGTAACTTACAAGACAAGGCATCCAACATTAAGCTTTCAGACATAGAGTTGCAACCTCTTTTTATTATAATTCTTCTGTCTTCTATCACTTCGCTGATAGGACCTCTTAATTTTAGTTAACTCTATGGAGCCAGATTACCGTATTTGTCCCCTTAATGAAAAATACATTTCCATTCACTAGATGATGTCGCTGTTAGATAAGCATTCCTCAGCACAAAAGAAGGAAAGACGCATTTGATTCATGAATAGAGGAGCTAATAGAAGAAAATAAAAGTAACAGTGGGAACGTGGGACCAAATTCAGATTGAGAGAAAAGGAGCTTAGACTTTTAAGTTTTGATCGAAGTTTTGCCTTTCCCCGCCTTCCAGGCAAGTTGCAGTTTTCAAGTCAGGCTCACAAAATGAGCCCTCCTAAAGCAGTGTGCACCAGTAGGAGCAACATGGAGTATTAAGAACAAAACCCTCCAGATCAGCCTAGTCTTTCTTAAAATCAGTTTCATCAACCCTGACGCATAGGGTGTGGAACACAGGATTATGAAATTTCAAAAACTGATAAGGATATTCATTTTTTATTTCTGGGAACTTGAGGCTTCTAAACACAATGAACAACAAAACAGCTCAGCCTCAGTTGGAGGGATTTCTTTCCTATAATTGTCTGGTTCTTTTAGAACAAAGACCAACAAATTATGTGATCCTGAGCAGGCCTGGGTTTCCACATCTATAAAATGAGGGAATTGATTGGTTGACCTGTAAGATACCTGCTAAATCTAAATCTATTACTTTTCCCACTGTGAATAAGATTAGAAGTAACAGACTCAAAATGCAACAGGAAGGAATTATTTAACTGAGCAAATGTTTATTGATCATTTATGATGGCTTAGGTCCTGTGCTAGCTCTAGAATAGAAGATAAATTGGACATGGATCCTGCTTACAGCCTAGGAAAGAAGGTGGACACTTAAGCCAACCACTTTAACAAAGTAATGAATGCAGTAATAAGAATCAAGTACAGCATGGCAGGAGATGAGCCTGGACAGAAAGGCCGTGGTTATTAAATGAGGATGGGGACCCTCGAGTTTTCAGCAAGAAAAACACAGGTCAGAGTTGAATTTAAACAAGTTACTGTCAGAGGTATACAGAGTAGATTGTAATGAGCCACCAGACATTTGTCATTTACTTATTCAGACATGTCTTGAGCACATACTGTGTTAAATAAGGAAAACTTCTTGCTCTGTTTTTATGAAATGCATTATACCTAACCTTTTTTTTAAGGAAGGGAAATGGTATCTGTCCAGGCTCCCTAAAGGGCAAAGAACAGAGGGACCTTGAAGGTTTTTTTCTTTCCCTTGAGCAGGGTCTTTGTTACCTGGTATTCCCTTTCCTTCAGGATAATAAACCTGCTGTTTAAAGTTGAACAGACTGAATGAGATTGACCCATCAACTTGCTTATTGAGTACCTACTATTTCCACAGCAGTAAACTAGGCACAGTGGGAAGGAAAACAGTAAGCCCGAAAGAAAAGTGGGGAGTGTATATTGGGTTTGAAGGCTGGTGAACAGGTTAGTGTGGCTGGAACGGAGGAAGGTAGAGAGAGGAGGTGTCAGATACAGAAAAGCTGGTCAGCTTTCAGGCCAAGGAGAAAAATTATATCATATAGGCAATGGCAAAGTTTGAAAGTTGAATCGAAGGTTTGTCTTGTTAACACTGCAATGTCCCACCTGAGGTAGCAGGAACTGAATCGTCTTTGCCCTACGTTGCATTACACACACCGGCAGGAGCGCTCTCTTGTACCATATTTAGCGATAACCCTGGAGTACTTCGAGCTTCTCACTTCCCATACTGTCTAACTTAATTCTCCCGCTAGAGGGCAGTCTAAACTCACAGATTCTATGTTGGGGACCCCGCCCCACATTTCTTAAGCATCATTTCCTCCACTAATTTACCCCCTTTTAAATTAAGTTTTTATTTTAATTTAGTATAGCTAAATAATATGGTGTTATATTAGCCTCAGGTGTTCCCCCAATTTGTAAAGGGACACTTTTTACCCGCCCTCCCCCACCCCGCCCGCCCCCCATTCACCAGATTCATCTGTCTTTGAAAATCACCATCGACTCTGTATCAGAGCTGGGAAAAGTTGTGGAGTGAGAGAGGTCTTGCTGTTCTCCCACATTCTTGCCCTTTTGGTGACACCATTTGTTACCTGGACCCTGACACAGTCCTCTTCTTAAAGCTGGCAAGCCTTAGCTTAAGCAGTTACACCTTGAAGTGGAAACTTTTCACAGGGACTTGGAGGCACCTACGTGCATGGTGAGGTCTCGTTTATTTGAATTTCTAGAACTAATTCTGAGTCCCACAGTGGTGCATGGCAGGGAAAGCACATGGATAGTTGTGAGTTGTACAATTGTATTGAAGAGCCAGATAAACACATCTCTAATGGTGGAATTTAATTTAAGCCAGAAGGAAAGGTTTAATTTGGGGAGGCTTTCCCAGGGCTTCCCAAAGCAAGGCCAAGTATAGCTGCCTACGCAAGGACCCAGTCGTCCAGCATCACTGTATAGAGTGTTTGGAGTTGAGACCATTACAAGGCACCAGGGAGATGCATGGTACAGAGAAGTCGTTTGGAGAAGTCTCCTCTGGTGTTTTGGCCCTAATAACTCCAAGCCCAGAGCAGCCTGGGTTTTTGGTGGGTGCTCCCAGCCCTCTCGTCTCTGAGAATACAGGGAAACTAGCAGCCCAACGACCTTGGCCAGCATCAAGAGCTCAGACACTGGGATAAATAGTCCCTGAACCAGGCAGCCCTCAAATGTCCTGGGTCACTGAAAAGGTGTAGGAGAGAAGCAGCACTGTTGTCAAGGCCAGTGGGATTCAATGAGATTGAAGAGGTCAATCTGACCACCAAATATTTACAGAGCTCCCCTACCCCATCTCCAACACCTATTCACCTTTCAAAAATATTTGGATCTTTTTGAGGAAAGTCTACTGAAGGATTTTTAAATGAAAATGGTACAAACATTGCCTTTTGCAATTTTAGTTTAAAGTTGTTTTACAGATAAACCCGAGCCCAGAGCAGAGCCCTGGGAGAACACAGCACAGATTTACTCACCCTCTCCTCTCATTCATTTCAACCACCTGCTCCCTAATAACCAGGTCCTCATTCATTCACTCATTCACCAATATTTACTGAACACCAGTTTTGGATCAGGCAACAAATTAGTTCTAGAAATTCAAAGGTAAACCCAACACAGATTGCCTTGTCTTTAAGGAGCTTATAGTCTAATTACCCTCCTCTTCTGTCCCTTCCCCCAATCCAGAAAAAAATCAAACAAGTAATTTCGACACTCTGTGATTAGTGTTACAACCCTAATCTCTCAGGTGTATTTAGAAGCACTCTAGGGAAGCTTCCTGGAAAGCTAATTGTAGGGTGTATTAGTCTGCTATTGCTGCTGTAACAAATTACCACACATTTAGTGGATTAAAAGTTTATTATTTTACGGTTCTGAAATCAGAAGCCTAACATGGGTCCCACTGGGCTGAAATCAGTGTGTCAACAGTGCCATAGTCCTTTCTGAAGGCTCCGGGGGAGAATCTGTTTCCTTGCCTTTTCCAGTTTCTAAAAGCTGTTCACATTCCTTGGCTCAGGACCTCAACCCTCCGACTTAAAAGCCTGCAGTGTTGCTTCCCTCTTACCATTCTTCCATTACCACATCGCCCTCTGACTTCAGCTGGGGAACATCTTCTGCTTTTACGAACCAGTGTGATTAGATTGGGCTCACCTGGGTAGTTTATCCAGGCTAATCTCCCCATCTCACAGTCTTTAACTAAATCCCATCTGCACAATCCCCTTGCCAGGTAAGATAACATATTTACACATTCCAGGGATTGGGAAGCAGACATTTCCTCCTTGGGGGTGGGGGGGGGGCATTATTCTGCCTACCATGTAGAAAGACAGCCACATAAAGGGAAGGGCAACAGAGGTGGGGTTTGGGGGGGCGGGGAGGAGGCCCTTTCCAAGCAGTAGGAAGAGCTTGTAGAATGACCCCTAGGTAAGAATCGTATGTATTCCAGAAACAACCTGAAGTTTGCATTGGAATGAGGGAGGGAGTTATTCATTCAACCCACATTTATTAAATGCCCTCTATATGGTGGGTGCTGTTTTGAGGATACAAGGATGAACAAGACAAAGTCTCTGTCCTCTGAGGCTAGAGTGAAAAGCAAGGGCCAGATTATGAGAGGCCTTGTTGACTTTCTTAAAGAGTTTGAGTTTCATCCAAGAGCTATATGGAGTCATCCATTCATTCATCTGACAAATTTTATTGAGCACATGTTACGTGCCAGGCATGTTCCAGGCTCTGGGAATACAGAAATCTAAAAACTAAAGAAAAAAAAACCTAAAGAATCCCTGCCCTTACAGAGCTTCAGTGCTAGTTGATGCTAATTAAACAAGGGAAGCAGATGTCTGCTTTAGAAAGATCATTCTGGCTGGGGTGTTGGGGAAGAGACTGGAGGGGAGGGAGCAAGACTAGAGGTTGCTAGACCCCTTGACTCCCTTCCTCAAGATTCACAGCCTTTCTCCAGCTTCATGCCCCTCATTGGACCCCTCCTCTTTTGTCAGGAACCTCTTTCCCCTTTATCCTCCAACTGTACCTATTTTGCAACACCCCACCCCCAGCCCTGATTCAACATTCTACACCTGGGCTTCCCAGCGCTGCAGAAGAAAATGAGGAAAATGTATCACCTCCACTACATATCAGAATATCTGATTCCAGCCACATCCTCGACTCTACTGACAATTCCATTTCTCTCTCTAAGAAGCTACCATTCTCATTCCTTTTGGTGGCTATTTTAACCTTACCCACTTTCCTTAAGTCCTCAAGCCCAACTTGACCCCTTCTCTTTCAAGAGATTGCTTACAGACCATCAGGTAGCAACCAGTTAACTCCTAACCTCTAGGTTTACCAATCTACACAAGTACAAGTATCTGCTCCGCTCCTTGCCCTTTCTCACAGATATCCCAGGCAACCCCTTTCCCTCCCGCCATTTCCTACGGGATGGTTTTCATTAATCATCTCTCTATCTCCTTGGTCTTTCCCCTCAACATTTGAGCATGTTTAAGCTCTTCCCATTTGAAAAAGGAAAGCCATAACAAAAATCCTCCCCTCCATCCTGCACTCCTCACCCCCATCCACTGCCTTATATTTCTCCTTTCCATTAATTGCCAGGCTTCTCGAAAGAAGCTCCAATGTCTTCATGTGTCTCTTTTATTCCTTAAGCCACTGGAGCCTGTGGGTTTAACTGTGACTGTTCTCACACCACTGGTCCCAGTGACTCTCCTGCCAATCCAAAGGGCACTTTCCAGGCCTGCCCTCCTGGCTCTCCCTGCCACACTTGTGTTCCGGTCACTTTCCTGACACTTCCTCCCACCCTCCTTTCTGATACTCTGTGGTCGCAGGTTTTCCCTACCAACTTGGTTGTTTCTTCTCAACTTCTTTGGCAGGGGTCTTCCTCTGTATGTGCCCACCTGGGTAATCTCACGCATGCCCACAGCTTCACTGACCATCCATGATCTGAAGAGTCCAAAATTGCCCTTACTTGTCCACACCTCTGCTCTGACTTTAGTTTCTAGACATCCTCACCTAAACATTCCACAGCTACCTCAAACCCAACATGTCAAAATGAAACTCATGTTTGCTCCCCCAACACCTGGGCCCTGTCTTACTATAGTCCCCCCACTTGGTGCATGGCATGACTTGCCACTAATTCCTAAGGCATCAAATGGACAGTGATTCTAGATCCCTCCTCCAGCTGCCTACATTCAATATATTATCAAATATTATTGATTTGACTTCCTAACCATTGCTTGTATCTGTCCTTTCCTTTTTATCCCCACGGCCACAGCCCTGGCCGGGTTTTGAGATTCTCTGATCTTGCACTCTGAATGTAGCCGTGGCCTCCGTGAGCTCTCGGCCTGTACTCCTAACGTGGCAGGAAGCAAATGATACACTCCAATTTGAAGAGACAATTTACAAAGGGTCAGCAGGGTAAAGGAAAGCTGTGTGTGGTGTGAGAACAGTCACAGTTAAACCCAGAGGCTCCAGTGGCTTAAGGAATAAAAGAGACACATGAAGATATTGGAGCTTCTTTCTAGAAACTTGGCAATTAATGGAAAGGAGAAATATAAGGCAGTGGATGCGGGTGAGGAATGTAGGATGGAATAGTGTGCAGCACATTGGGGCCAGCAGGAAACCAAGTTTCCACTCCCAGGCCTGAGAAGGTAATTGAGATATCTGAATTGAGAAAGTTGGGGGGCGGGGAGAGGGAACCACCCAGAGGGAGCTGTGAACTTTGGTTGAGGGTGGCAGCCAGCCCACAGGGACTCCAAAAAGAGGGAAATCCTGAGAAGCGAATATCCAGATCTATTCAACCTCCTTCCTTCCAATCTTCTGCCAGGGCTCCCAGTGGCCACCCTCTACTAGGAAGCTGGATGGCCAACACTGAGTCTGCAGGGACAATGGGAAGACACAGAGTGCATCTTGCAAATCCTCCTGTGTAATATGCCAGGAGGTTTTTCTGATCATATCACTCCCAGCTCCACTTGTCTACACCCTGGGTTCTCTGTCACCCACGAAACAAAATCTAAACTTCTTGGCATGCCCTGGTTTCTCTTATAAGGAAATTTTTTTCTCCCTACCAAAGTGCATTGTAGAGCCTTTGATAAGATGTTCAACCAATGTGTGTTTTTATCCCCTGTGGCTCTCGAGGATTAGGAGCTGATATTATCACTGATGCTCAGAGGGTGGACTACCCAAGGTCACATGGCAGAGGGTAGAGAGGAGAAACACAGGCTTGGGTCTCCCCTCTCCTCCCTATGGTCTCACTCAAGGTTGCCTGCAATTAGGGTTCCTTCGCATTTGCTCAGATTTCATCTTATATGAGAACAAAACAATATCCCAAGAAATCTTTCTCAATCCCAAGAACTGTGACTGTTCTCACACCACTGGAACTCGCTCTTTATATTGCTTTGTCCCCCTGTAGGACTTCTTCTGGTTAGTCAAATTCCCTTCCTAATAAATATCCTCTTACTGAGCTTTGGAGTCTCTTCAAATTCTATAGTTTTATGAATCTAGGAATTGTGTTGGCTTTTCTCACAGTTTTGTATTACTAAGGAAATTTTAGAGGCCCGATATCTTATTAAAAAGTCTTTGACTTTTTTTTTTTAACTCTAGTAAACCTTAAACAGACTGAAATAGTAGCATTTTAACAAATATTTCCTTGAGACCAGGAAAGGGGTAGATTGGCAGACGTTTCCATGGGAACCCTGGCTGGGGAGTCCCAGGCTTCTGAAGGAGGCTGGGAGCCTGGAGACCCTGATACCTGAAGGGGAACTGCAGGGGAGGGAGGCTGGGAACCAGGTGTTGATCCTCACAGACCGGCCAGAAAGGAAGGAGGGCCCTGGGGGAGAACAAATTCAAGTTTTGAGGAAATTGTACTTTGAGATCAGAGATCTTAGTTACTATGCAAAGCAAATGCAAATGAGGAGCTGGCCAATTCTTGGTTGTTCTTTTTTTGCGGGGGGGGTGGGGGTGGGCGGGAGTCTTTAGGAAAATTCTTCTAGAGACCACTGCTCAAAAGAAAGCACGTGGAGTCAAAATCTTAAACATAACCAACTGAATGAACGAAGTGGGTTTTTCCCCTACCATGGTTGGGTTGGAGGACCCTCTCCCACCCCTCCCCCTCAGGATTGCTATTCTCTGGGGTTCAGGTCGGACGAGGCACTCGGGCGGACAGAAACACTTACACGGCTGATTGCTCAGCCCCGAGCCAGCTTCCCCCCTACCCCCACCTCCGCCCTCAAGGTAGGGGCTTTTGCAGGCGTCGCAATCCTAGTAACGCAGGGGGGAAGTCCTCGAACCCTCAGTGGGTCCTTTTCAGCAGAGCGACCTGGCATTCATCTGACACGGAGCAAAGGGGTCCCCGCAGGGAAAAGTAACGACCATCTGCAGAAACCTCACCCAAGTGGGAAGCGGCAGCGCCGTCTGCAGTCCCCGAGCACAATCGGACGCCCGCGCGCCGCTCTCCCCCGCGGCCCCGCCGGGAGGGAGGGAGCGAGCGGCGGCGGCGGGAGGGAGGGAGCGAGCGGCGGCGGCGGGAGGGAGGGAGAGAGGGAGGGAGGCGGGCGGCGGGCGGCGGGAGGGAGAGGTGGAGGGCGGTCAGGGTTCCGGGCCCGCCCCGCCCTCGCGCTCGCCGCCGACTCGGCGCTGCGGGCTGGAGCGGGCGGCCGGGCGGCTGCCTGTCCAGGCCGGGGCTGGCCGCGCCTCGCGTCGCCGTGCAGTGCGCCGGCTCTCCGGGAGATGGCTTCTCCGCTCCCGCCCGCTGCTCCCGCTATTGTCTCACCCGGGGTGGCCTGACTCTGCGGGCTCGCGCACGCTCGGGGCCCGGAGGGCTCCCCCGCGCCCCCGGAGCCTGTCCCGCGCCCTCTCCTGCCTTCCCCGCCGCCCCGGGGTGGGGGCCCCAGGGCCGGCGCTCGCGGCGAGCAGCGCGGAGAGGGGAGCGGCCCGGGCGCGGGCGGTGCGCGGCCGGCGCGCCCGGGTGCTGGGGACGCCTGGAGCTGCGGAGCCGGCAGCCCGCGTCGCCGAGCACACGCCACGTCGGGTCTGGCACGGAAGCCCGCAGCGAGCACAGGTAGGACGCGCACCGGGCCGGGAGCGCCCGCCGCCGCTCCGCGGATGGCCGGCCGAGTGGACGGAGCGGAGGTCAAGGGGCTCTCCCTCCAACATGGCAACAGCCGAGCTGCAACAATGGAAGGAGCCGCGGGTTCCCGGAGGCCGGCCGAGCCGCGGACGCGGTGGCAGCGAGAGCTCCAGCCCGCGGCGCCCTGCAGGTTGCCGACTCCGGTCGCCACCCCGCACCAGCAGTTTCGGGGCGTCTCGGGCCCCCGGGCACCCCCTTCCCACTCCTTTCCCTCTCAACACACTTCCTGGCTCCCAGCTGCAAGACGATCTGAGCCAACCGATGGTTTGGGGGGGTTGTTTGTTTAAGATAAGAAATAAAAAGCAAAACCTGCCCCGGAGTGGGGGTGGTGGGGGTGGCGCTTTCTCTTGCAGTGGGTGAAAAGTCAGCATCTAGCCTGGGGAATATATACATTTTTTAGCCAGACGGAGGGCAGACTTGGCTTCTGCCTTATAAGGGTACTGCAGCACCAGGAGAAGCTGGAGCCGGGAGAGAGGGACCCTCAGGCCTGAGTTTCCGGGCCCTCCGGGGAGTCGCTGCTCTCCTGGCTGGTACTCGTCTCTCGTTCTCAGCTCCCGACAGCGGCGGCTTTGATGTTGGGGAGCAATCGCAGCAGCAGGAAGCCCAGGGGACGCTGCCAAGCTGGGGTGGGGTAGGGTGGGGAGCCAAGGGGTTTGGCAAGCTCCTGTGTTGTGAGAAGAGATTACCAATTGTATGAGGTTAGTGCACACACCCCGGTTGCCTAAGGGGGGGTGGTGGTGTGTGTGTGTGTGTGTGTGTGTGTGTGTGTGTGTGTGAAGAACCTGCCATTGCTCCTGCGCCTCGAGGCCCTTCGTCCCCACCCCCTTGCGGGGTCTTTGTGGCTTCCCTGTCCCAGTCCCACCAGCCACGCCTGGGATGGAATCTCTATTGTCTCCTGCTGCCCTGATGTTCTCCCCTGCCCCGCCCCTCCAATTCCGTTGGGGAATTTTGTACCCTGGGCTGGCTGGTCCCAGCATGGCACCAGATTCCTGAGCACACAGCTACCCGGGCTTCCAGAAGTGAGCCAACGCTGCTCCTCCTTCTCTCTCTAAACTACCTGTCTGGGATGTGGCCAAGCAGATGTAAGCAATTTGCACTGAATTCCAACCCTGTATCAGTTGCTGAATGAAAACTTACTCCACCCCAGCACTAGGCCTTGGAAAGATATTGGGAGAGAAACGTTCCAGGGGGTGGCAAACCTGATCCCCAAATATTCCTCCTTCCCCAAGTCCAGCTGTGCATCCTACAGCAGAGAGGTTATGAGGCTTCAGAACTGCATCTCCTCTAGAGCCTGGCAGTCCCGTCTGGGGTTGTGTCCATGGAAAAATGAAGTAGAGGCACATTATATAGCTCTGCCTGGCATCTGGCATTTGAGGAGATGGGGCTGTGAGCCAGAGCCCTGGACTGCTTCTCCTTTGGCCTTTGGGTGAGCTCAAGGTTTGATTTCCATGGCTCTGAATTTACTGCTGAGTGTGCATGGGTGTGTGTGTCTGAATTTGATCAAGCTCTCAGCCCTGGCCAGAAGGGAGTTTGTGCACTTTCCTCTCCCTGGAAGCATCAGTGAGGGAGGCCCATGGGTATGCTGGGTTGAGGAAGGCTCAGTGGATCTGGGGCCTCAGGATTTTCTCTGGGGTGCTCCTTTGGGATTGCCCAGTGACCTGGAATGTTTTGGTCTTTGCCATGACATAGTGGCCCTCTAGCAGACACCCCACAGCCTTGTGGGCCTTTGGTCCCCTTTCTGGTTTCCTCACGGTACCTGGCCCGGTGCTTTGCAGGTACCTGTGTATGGTCCTTCAGCCTGGACAGCCATGCCACAGCCAGCAGGGAGGAAAATGAGAGAACTGTGTTCCCTTGGAGGGGTTTGTGGCTGGCCATAAACTTCAGGCTCCTCGCGCTCCCAGGATGTGAACTTGGACATGATAATGTGGAGTAGTAGAGAAAATAGTGGGTGGGTTTGGGGTCAGGAGGCTTGGCTTTGAGTCCCGGTATGACTTACTTCCTAGCTGTGTGAGCATGGACAACTTATGAACCTAAGACTTAGTTTGCATATCTGTAAAATGGGGGGAAATACCCTTGGCTCACAAGATTGCTTTAAAGATGAAATACACTGCTTACCATAAACTGAATAAAATCATGTGTGCAAAAGCACTCTGGAAACTGCAGAGTACTATACCAATGTGTGTAGCCTTGTAACAAGGGAGGGAGAGCTGGTGGGGGTTGGGAAAGGGGTGGGAGAAAGGGACAGAATAGAGAATGTTCTGGAACATAGGGCAAGGGAAGCGTGATGTGCAGATACCAAGGTAGCTATTTCTTGGGTTACTTTTCTTTTTTTGGGGGGGGGAATTACTTCTCTTTAAAAAGGGTTGGCAGGATGGGAGCTAGGAGAGAAGGAGACGCTGCTTAATGATATCTGTAGGGAAGTGGGGAAACACCCCCCAAAGGCGGGCTACTGTCCATAGACAGGGTAGTGCTGAGCTGGCAGATAATATAATAGCTAACATTTACTGATGTCAATCAGCTAGTAAATGACAGAGGAGGGATTTGATGCAGGCTGTTTCATTCCAGACCCTGTGCTCATAACCTCGATGCCACTGTGAGGGTGATAACAGGTCTTGGGAGGACGGAAAGGGGTAGCAGAGTACAGAATTCATGTATACTGGATTCCCTGACTTGAACGCCCGTGACAAGTCACCAGACTGGGACAGTCCTTGGATAATAAAGTGCTCTGGGGACCTGGGTGGCTCAGTCGTTAAGCATCTGCCTTCGGCTCAGGTCATGATCCCAGGGTCCTGGGATCGAGCCCTGCATCGGGCTCCCTGCTCAGCAGGAAGCCTGCTTGTCCCTCTCCCACTCCCCCTGCTGTGTCTCTCTTTCTGTCAAATAAATAAAATCTTAAAAAAAAAAAGTTCTCAAGGGCCGGGGCCCAGCATAGCACCTCCTTAATTCCCAGGTGTTTGGGGGTCAAGGCACATGTATGTGAATTCCTTGGGTTCCTGCCTTACCGGCCTTTCTCTGCTTTCCCATTCATATCCCTACCTCAGTGTAAGGAGAAGAGTGGGGGTAATCAAATCAAGTAATTTTGCTCCCTTCTGGGCAACATTAATAAGAGGTTTGGGACTTGCGGTACTCTGGAAAATTGAGGCAAATCTTTCATTTTAGTATTTCTATATGTGCTTCATTTTGTGTCTGTTTTATAAAATGAAACTTAGGAGACTGTTATTCTTGCACATCCTATGACCCCATAAGGCTTTAGAACTGGAAAGGACTTTGGAGATCATTTCCCTGAGGAGGAGTGACTCTCCCAAGGTCACACAGTTACTAGTGGTGGTGGAACTTTACCCTTGCCCCCTAGATCACAATATGACCAATGACAGGACCTATCTTTTGGCCCTTCACAACCGTGTGCAGACCCTGCCCGTGACTTCATTGTTGGGGAATTCACTCCCTCCAAACTCCTATGTTGGTTAAAGACCTTAAGGACACATAAGACACTGTTTATGCTGCAGGGCAGAGGCCCTCAAGGTCAGGAGAAGGAAGAGGAAAGAGGTTCTCAATATTCCTGAGGCAGAACACAGAACCTGTGGCTAAAGGAATCCAGCAATTCCTTCCTTCCTCTTTGGGAATACTTCCCATAGGAAGTCTCACCCCACAGGGGCTCTGTAGTATTTCCAAGAGGAGCCAGAGATCATTTGCCTCTGCAGAAAATGTTTTCCTTTCATCAACGCTTTATCACTCCTGCCTCTATTCCTTCCTGAAAACACTGTTCCATTCCCTTCTTCCTGCACCTTTCTCTCTCTCCAGCCAACCAACCCTAGTAGTCACTGCAAGATTGATCTCCTGGGTGGCAGTGCTTTCTTTTCTTCTTGGCAGTTCTTCCTACACCGCTTTGTGTGCCCTAAGCCTCTGCTCCTGAGGGGCCTGTCCTAGAGGCTAGATCCTACTTCATCTCCTCTCCCTGTATCCTCCCCAAATGGAGGTGGGTGTCAGGAATGAGAGCTCAACATGGCTGATTGGCCAGGCCCACCAGGGGTAAACTTTCATGGAGGCATCCTCGTCAGCCAAGTTCTTCTCTCTTAGTGTAGTTGGTACCCTTGGCAGCAAACCAGAAGCACAGGGTGAGGGGAAAAGAGGAAAGAACCAAGAAGATTCCGTTTTGAGGAAATGCTACAGCGTCCCTTGCGAGGGAGAAGAAATAGATACGAGCTTTCTTGTCTTAGGTCTCAAACGAACCCAGAACACAGGTGAGTGTAATAATGGGGCTCTTCCACCATTGAGACATCCCTTGAGAGCCTGTCTTTGCTGGAAGCAGAGCGTCTGCCATGTTCCTGATTCCCCATGCTGTTACGTCTTCCTAAGGGTAAATAAAGGAAGTTAAACTGATAAGGAGCACCATTAGAGTGTGTTTAACTCTGACCCAAAAAGGAGAGATTGTTTGCAAATTGGGTATTAATGGGAAGCTGGGAAAAGACATATTATTTTCCCCCCAGAATATTATGGCCAGGATTTCATGTTTCCACTGTAGACTTCAAGAAGGCTTTTTTTTTTTTTTAATTAAGAGAAAGGATAGATATAATTCCCTGACAAGAGACTTTGAAAGATAGAGTGGTTCCAAAGGGTTGGCAAATTCTCTGAAGGGCAATTTTGATGACACTGTAGATGGTTCTGGCACACAAGGCGAAAGGGAGCCACTTGAGTGGAAGTTCAAGGACCATGAAAGGCAAGAGCGTGTGATGAAGAATAGCCAGTAGCATTGCCTGTCCACTGGTAGCTTTTCTTTCTTTTTCTTTTCTTCTTCTTCTTCTTCTTTTTTTTTTTTTTTTAGCTTTTGTTCTTTTTTCTCCCCCTAAGTTTTTGTTTTAATTCCAGTTAGTTAACATACAGTATTATATTAGTTTCAGGTATTGTCCACCTGTAACTTTTCAGACCTTATCTTTACTTTCCCCTTCCCCTAACCTTGGAGGAAACCATGATGATGAAAATGTGTCTTCCCCCAGGCAACCCTGTTAGGACCCCTCTCACTCTTGAGAGCTTTTTCTGTATCTTCACTTAATAAACTTCTATCGCTTTACTCGAAAGAAAGAAAGAAAGGAAGAAAAAGAAAGAAAGGAAATGTGTCTTCCCCCTTTATCAGTGGGAGAGCTGAGATTTCGATTAGGTTTGATTCGAACGAAGATTAAGAAACATGCCAAAGATAATTAGAGAAGAACTGAAGTTTGCGTCCAGGTCCGGGTACTTCCAGCATCTGTGTTTCTATCTTTGGTGTTCCCCTGTAAGGAACCTCTGAGAGAAAAGTGTCGATGAGGCCCAAGTTCTGAGTGAGATGGGGTTTCCCCAAGAGTCAGTTGACAACAGAAGGGGTTGTTCTCAAAGTCTTTTGTGGAAGAAGCTATGGTCACAAAGGGAGATAAGTCTCTCAGATAATGTTTAAAAAGAACTCATTCATTCATTCAACAGATGTTTTTGAGGGCTTACTAATGACTTCTAGTGCTTTCAGTGATGAGGACAGAGAGCCTTCCAGAACTTACAGTTGAGTGGGGAATACAGACAAGTAAATAGACTGTGGGGTGGGTGTGTGGGTGGGGGAGTGTGGGATGCTTTGGAAACTCATAAGTGGGGCATTTGGGGTAGTCAGACTTCCTGGAAGAAATTCAGTGTTAGCCGAGATCAGAACAATGAGTAGAAATTGGGCTGGGGGACGAAGTGAAAGGCAAAAAGCAGGTGAAGTGAAAGTACTTTAATCTGGCCAGAGCCATTGAAGGAGTTTGTATTTTATTGTTTTTTTCATGATGTACCTGACGCTCTCCTTAGTGCACAGGAGTGAAGAAGACACAGTCCCTGTCCTTTTGGAGTTTATGTTCTGGGAGACCTTAGTTCACTAAGAATAAATTAAATCACGCTTCTTTATTTTGCTGACCGGGATTCTATACTGGTAGGTCAGGGAATTCCTCATAGACAAACTCTGGCTGAACTTAGGGAAAGTTTGAGAAAGACTCTTGGGATAGTCCTACAGGTAACATAGGGTAGAGGCAAAAGGTGGGTTAATTAATGGTTGGTCAATTCTTCAACGAAAACATCTTCAGTGCCTCTGTTCCCTCATTCTTATATTCATTGATTCATCAACCGAAGGGCAGTATAAATTCAGTATATAGGTAAGAGTATGGCTTTGGGGCCAGATTCCGTGGGTTCAAAGCCTGGCTCTCGCACGTACTACTTGTTTGATCTTGAGAAAGTTACTTAATTTCTCTGTGCTTCTTTTCCCTCATTTGTAAGACAGGAAACATGATAGTACCAGGGAAAAAAAGGCTGTGGTAAAAATGAAGTGAGTTCGTTAATAAACTACCCAGAACACTGCCTGATACTTCGTAAGGGCTAGTAAATGGTGGTTGTTATAATTGTGTTATAGGGATACAAAATTAAATTCAGTATGGTCCATGACCTTGAGGTAACCACATTGTACTCCAGAAACTGCAGGTGAATGGATGAACTGCTTTATGGAGCAGGGTTATCCTATAAGCTTACTATGAGGCAGTTGCCTCACTCCAAGACCTGCTATAATCTGAGGCAGCATTTCAGAGAAGTATAGAAGCTAGGACCAGGGTGCTTAATATCTTGGGGACCTCTAAACTCTGAGAGTAGTAAATGCTATGGGGTATCAACCTGGAAAAATAAACTACAGTTTTGCCTTCCACATTCAGAATCTCTAATCCTACAGCAAGGGGGTGTTAAATGTTCTGCTCTGGGTTGGTCTGACCACCCTCCAAACACAGTACTTAACAGCTCTGTCCCTGGTGTAAAACATTGTGTTGAGCATCGTGGGGAAGACAAAGATAAATAAGAGGTAATTTTTATTCTTAGATTAATGGACTTATGTCTCTGAAAATGCTTTGTAACTATAAATCACCCACGTGGATAAAAATTATGTTTATTCTAATCACTAGTAGGTATAATGCAAAACAATACAAATGCTGTATGTGTTCAGAGATGTTCAAAAAGAGAGCAAAAGTCACTTTCAGTCATAGGAGATGAGACAAGCCTCAAATAGAAGAGCAGGCACTTGTAGAGGGCGAGGCAGAGAATATTCCAGAAAGCACTAGCATGACTGAAGATTTGTGGGAAAACTCGTGGCCCTGGGAAATGGTTAATAACCATCCGCATTTGGGGGGCATGCAGGGAACTGGGCTGGGACTTAGGGTGGGGAGTCTTGAAGGTCTGATAAGGAAGGGGAGAGACAGAAACCTTTTCCTTAGAAGGATGACACGAACACAACCATTGTGCAAGGTTATCTTGACAGTGGAGCGTGGATGCTTTAGAGGTCAGCGAGGAGATAGACCTTGTTAGAAGGCTGTTTCACTTGTTCAGGTAAGAGAAAGAATAATAATTTTTGGTGCCTATTATGTGCTTTCAATAGGTTATTTCACTTAAGGAAAGCAATCCAAGGCTTGGAAAGGAATGGACCAATTGGAGAGAGATTGGAACGGGGAGGCTGGGGGATTTCCTTCCCTGGAGGTAGACTGGTTGTGGCTCAGTCTGGAAAGAGCACTGGAGTGGGAGCCTGGGACGGGCCTCTAGTTTCTAGTCCCACTTCTGCCACTGACTAGCTGTGTGACTCCAGACAAGTCATTTTTCCCCTCTGGTCATTGGTTCTCTCTCTTTTTTATGTTTTCATTTGAGTATAGGTGACACACGATGTGACATTTGTTTCAGGTGTAAAACATAGGGATTCACCTTCTCTCTGTGTTATGCTGTGCTCACCACAAGTGTAGCTATGATCTGTTGTCTACCACGCTAGTACGAAAGCATTGACCAGATTCCCTGTGCCCTTTACTCCCATGACTTACTCCTTCCATAACGGAAAGCCTGTATCTCCCACTCCTCTTCACCCATTTAGACAATTGGTCATTTGGTCCTCTTATCTGCAAAACGGTGGGTCGTCTTTTGTTTTTTCCTTGTTTATTATTTGCTTGCTTTTGAGTGGCTTGGGAGATGAAGAAATGTTTTGGGGTGTGGGGGGAGAATGTGGAAGTGTATTGGGATAATCACCAATGTCAGCTTGCACTTCGGTAAACTGGGATGTGCCTGGGTCCCATTCTATGGGATGGGAAAAACACTATGAATTTTGGCCTCAAACAAGTTTCGACTGAATTCTTGATTCTACCGTCTACTAGTTGTGTAACCTTGGGTAAATTACACAGTCGCCTTCCTGTTTTCTACTTCCCTCATCCATTAAATAAGGATATTAATATCCACGTGGGAGGATTGTTGTGAGGATTAAAGAAGACAATACCTGGCACAAAATTGCGGAGGGGAAAAACAGGTCTCCTTTCCTTCTGTTTCTGTGCTGCTCATATTCACTTAGCCTCTCCCCCAGCCCTGCCCCCTTCTCCTCTCTCCCTTTCACCCAAAGTATGACACCTCCATTCCAGTCATGACGGCAGACTTGTCCCTGGGGGAACGAACTTGACAGACTCTGTAATGGTGTTTACATACCTCGGAGTGGTATTTCTGCAAGGTGTCTGTGGAACGTCAGCCCTGCTAGGCCCGCACACACGGTCACTCCCTGGCTACACTTACCCAGCTGCAAAGTGATGTCAGCTAATCCCTACTGAGAATGGCCTCTGACGGTTGCTACCCTGGTGGACCCCGAGGGAGGGTCACGTGGGCAAGGCCCCATGAAGATGGGACTGGTGGGATGGGGGTGTGCTAGCCTGTGCCAGGTGGGTAGCTGGTCTACCCCTCTGCCGGTGTAGACTAGGGCTCTATGTTATGGACACCTCTGTCTCCCTTGGGACCTTCCTGGGCGGCGTGGGGCATAAGAGATAGGAGAAAGCATCAGAGCATGTCCAGAGCACACCAAAAGGAATTGCCATGACTCCTTGCCCTACTCCCCCACCCCCTAGGTCACTACCTGCTTAGAAAATAAGTCTTCTTGACCCCTCTGCACAGATGAAAGTTGTTGTTTAAAGGCCATCTAAGGCAAATGTGCTGTTCTTGTGCCCCAGACACCAGGGTCACCATTTTAATCTGTTGTGTCACATACCGCATCAGAGTGTTAAGGAGACACAAGGAGTAGAAGTAAAGAGAAATTGGAAGGATTGACCAGGGAAGGCTTCTGAGGCTCTTGAGTCAGAGTTAGAAGAGGAGAGACAGAAAGCAGGGAGGAGGAAGGGGCCTCCAGCTGCACCCAGGACTTTTGAGGCCCTGAGAGTCAGCTGGGTGGGGAACAGGGCATGGGGAGTCTTTATGAGGCTGTCAGTGCAGATGGGTCCGACTGAGGGCACTGGACCCACTACTGGGACAGGGGTGACCAGACTGATATGGGGAGTCCTGGCTGGGATCTGGTACCACGGGACACTGCCTGCTGCCTCCTCCCCAGACCCCCATCTATGTTTCCCTTTCCCTGTGGTTTGGGGATTCTGAACACTGAGAGTCCATCTTGGGGAAAGTCTCAATCTTAGTTCCCTCTCAGGGTCCTGCATTCCGAGTGTGGTTTCTTCTTTGACCTGGGTAAAATGGAATCCTTGATCTCTTTCTAGGTTCAGTGTCCTTAGCTGACCCTGAGCAGGATATCCTGCCTGTTACCAGGAAAAGTGGAGGGGAACTTCGTGGCTATGGGGGAAGGCTGGTGGCCGCTTGGGTCAATCTTGGCTGACAGTAGCCAAGGCCTGGGATTGGAGGGGGCAGTGACTTAAGAGACAAGCTGCCTGCTGGGCCGCACTGAGGGGGACACGTGTTCTGGACAGGGGCAAGAGACGTCTAGGCCTCAGGCGCTGAGACCAGAGAAGCCTTGAGGAGGCACGGCCAGCACCAGAGATCCACCCCGCCTACCTTTTAATGGATCATTCCTCCCAGGCCACTAGAAATTTCCCTTACCACTTCCAAAATGGGTTGGGTTGGGCACTCCTCTCCTCAGACTCTGCTTTTTAAATGCAAATGTTCAATGTCCGTGGGCGAGACTAACACCGTGGCCTCTAACACCCCTGTGTAAATTAGTATCAGATGTTCAGGGTGTTGTCTTTGTATGTGTGGGGTTTTTTTCTGGGCTGTAAGATGGGGGCTGCTTGAAAGGGGCACCGCTTTCCTTTCCTTTCCCACCCTGGTCTGCAGGGACCCCAGGGCCTCTCTAGTGTGCCCTGTCTTAAGAAATAACCGACCACCTCTGAGGCCTGCCAGAAGTTAGGTGGTCTTTGGGCCGAGGCCCTCCTGGGCTCATCTGCCTGGTGTCCCTTCCCTGGCATTCTGGCTCCCTGGTGCCCTGCGGGCCTGCCTCCAGTGTATTGGAATGTGGACGGGGAAGGCCCAGGAGCCGAAAGTTCCTGTTTCCCTTTTTCTTCCGGGTTCAACCTTCTGTCTATTTTTCTCAGACTTCTTTGCCAGTGACACTAAGATTGTGACTTCATGGTGTCTAAGCCGGCTTCCTCTCCTCCCCTCCCCTCTCCTCAGGGAGCTGATGAGGGTGGGAGCAAGGTGGAGGGGATGTGTGTGTGTGTGGCGGGGGGAAGGTATGGGGGTATGCAGGGGCAGATGTGGGTAATTGTGCAGGGTGTGGGGGGTTGTAGGAGGTATGCGGGGCATGGAGAGTGTGGGGTGCATGTAGGGGTGTGTGTAGGGTGGGGAGGGTGGTTGTGGAAGAGCTAGGTCTCAGGGGATGTGGAGGGTGCACGGGGAAGGGAGTGAGTGGTGTGGGGTGCGTGGGGGAAGGTGTGGATGTATGTGCAGAAAGTTGGGCCGGCAGCCCCCATGCAGTGGTGCTGTCCATGGGAAGGTTGGGGGCGACTGCCTGTAAGCCTGAGTGAGAGCCGGGGGCAGGGACAGGCTGTGTGGGCGGTGGGCTGCCGGCAGCTGAGAGCCACCTGGCTTCAGGACCCTGAGAAGCCATACCATGGCTTCAGGACCCTGAGAATGACTAGTTTATCAGAAATTTTCTTGATCAGGGGAGTTAGCACTAACTGAAGACATCTTTATTATCAGATCACGTGTCTAGATTGCTGGTTTAGGGACTATGTTGGCAGACAGACAGTGGGCAAGGCTCGTGGAGTGTGCAGAGCCTTCCTACCCGGAGGGAGCAGGGAGCTGGCCCTGGGCGTGTGTGTGGGGTCTGGGCTTCAGCTCAGGTTCCCATGGAAGACTAGCTCAGCCTTTTTCTGCTTGACTCCTTTTGCCCTCCTCCCAGCCAAGCAGGTGGCTCTCAGCTGCCGGCAGCCCACACAGCCTGTCCCTGCCCCCGGCTCTCACTCAGGCTTACAGGCAGTCGCCCCCAACCTTCCCATGGACAGCACCACTGCATGGGGGCTGCCGGCCCAACTTTCTGCATTCTGTGTGGAGGATCATTCTGGGGACCAGTTTTCCGGGTCCTTCTCATCCTCATCCTGGGGTTCTGGCGCATCTGGGCCAGGTGTGTACTTGTTGGGGGACAGCCCAGGGCTGGGGTCAGGATTGTTCCTGAGTGTCAGCACCATGTAGCTTCCCCACATCGGGTCTGTGGACCCTTCCCCACTCTGCCACAGCTCCAGTGTGAAACCCAGGGCAAAGTCACCGACACTTAGTGGGCCTCGGTCTGCTCGTCTCTAATAGACAGGAGGACCCTGTCATGGAGAAGAGAGAGAGCCTTTCAGATGTCTAAGAAGTTGCTACCAGAAAACAACCAAAGCATTGTTAGCATTGAATTCATTGGAAATGCTCCCTAAAAATCCAAGCTCTGATCCCCAACAAGGATGTCCTTCTGGAGGAGGTCCCACTGGCAGTATTCAGTGTACTCTGGTTAGTCCAGTGCCTCTGCAGTTACCCCAAGATACACCCCGTCCCCTTGCCATGGGCTCGGGCCATAATGAGTCTTGCAGACTCTGATAGGTTAGCCCCGCCCAGCCCGGGACAGGCTGCCTGCTGGGCCACACTGAGGGGGACACGTGTTCTGGACAGGGGCAAGAGACTCAAGAGACTTGAGTCCCGCATGAGGACTTGGGCAAGAGCATGGGAGCAGTGAGGTGTCTCCACACTGCCTCTCATCTCTTCCCTCCGGTGGATCCTCCAGGCAGAGCAGAGAGACTGGTGTGTTCTGTTCTCCCTTTGGTGCCATGGCTGGATGGGAACAGTAGTGACCTGCTTTCTGGATTCTGTTTAATGGGCTGGCCGCCTCCAGGGAGTTTCCCCAGCCCACACAGGAATCCTGGAGAACTGGATTCCAACGGACGCAAGCTGGGGAAGCTGGACTGGAGATCGAGCTGCAGGTGACAGGGGACAGCACAGGCCTTGCGGGAGGCCTCGGTTTGCAAGAAGCAAATGGCACTGTGTAGCAGAGCTGAAGAGAGGAGGCAAAGGCCGTGAGGGCAGCTGTGTGCCCATCCCCCACGCCACCCACTTTCTTACATCCTCCTCCCAGAGGGGCTTCCTTTATACTTCATGGGGTCTCCCATACCCTCAGAGAGATTAAGGTTTTTTAGATGTTGGTGTTTGGCAATGTTGGGGTGGTTTTTCTGACACGGGATGGGCTGGTGTGAATCTTGTTTGTAAAGAGCTTTCCTTAGGAATCCTCTCAGCTGGAGACCAGGATTGGCCAGGGAAGGTCACCCCAGGGAGCTCCTTCCCCCCCTCCCTGTCCCCACCGCCATCCTGTCCCACTGCCTTTCTCTGGAGGGCCAAGAAAGCTGGAAGAGTAATTCTTAACCACCGTGCTGCTTGCAGGGAACCCAGCTGATCAGAACTAGAAGGGCTGGTTCTATGGGCTGCGGTGGCTCAGGGCAGGTGGGGAGGGTTGGTGGGGGGTGGGGGGGTGGAGTTTCAGACCAGACAGAGAGGAGATGTGGCTGCTCTGGCTCCCGGGATGGTTCCTGGAGTAGAGAGCCATATGCTGCCAAGACCTTTCTTCCTTCTTTGCCAGGGGTTCCATTCAGCTGACTGCCAGCTCCCAGTGTCTGATCTACATCGAGAGCTCTAGGAAGGAAAGTTTTGAAAGGAGCCACGAGCTGCCTGAACTCTTCCATCCCTGACTTTCTTCTTACTCAAGTCCTCAATCTGCAGGGTTTGTGGTAGGATCGGTGATTTTCAGGGTGTGTGTGTGTGTGTGTGTGTACAGAACCAATTGCACCCATGGTTTCTGAGCTGGGATTGAGGACTCTCAGGCTCCGAATGCAAACCCAGCCCTATCTAGCCATGTCACACAGGCTCCTAGCACCCGTCTCTGCGCTCCTAGGACCCAGAGAGCCCTCTACTAACTCTGGTATCAACTTTGGCTTCAATTGAGTGGAATGTCCAGGGTAGGCCCAGGGAATCCAGGGATGGAGAGTTAGATTCCAATAGCAAAGACTGAACCATGTGGGGCTGCTTTAATCTGGCCAAGAGGATGCTAGAGAGGGGCTGGGTGAGTAGGAAAAAAGCACAGACAGTCGTTTTCTGTCTTCCCACACTTGGAACCAAGTGATAGCCACAGAGAGGGAACATAGATAAGAAAAAGACCTTATTGGTGCATGTGATCCAATGATGGGCCTGACATCAAAGAAGCTCGCAGACCTGTGCACAACCTATAGGTTTTCAATGCAGAAGCCAGGATCAGGTGGATTATCTGTTGGAGGGAGACAGGGAGTTGACCTTTCATATACACTTGCCTGTTGGATTCGTGACACAAGGCACGCTAGCCTTCCCTGCTAAAGCTGAGCCTCTGGGGGTGGGGGCGGGGGCGTGGTAGGTGGGTCAGTCCGGCAGCAAGTATATGGAGCAAGGGGTGGGGGATGGGTCCCTGGCTACAGAGCCAGTGGGATTTTGGGTGTGGGTGAGTGTGGGTGTTGGGAGGTGGAGAGGGGCAGGGGTCCTCTGAAGACAAAACTCTGGAAGCCAAAGGGTTTAAGTCTGAATGGCTTCTAACTCCTTGACCCATTTATTCTGAGAGGAGGTGCTGAAGGTCCCTTCCTAGGTAGTCCTAGAACTAAGTCCTCTTCCATTATTAAAAACTGCTAAAAGGTGGGATGCCCAAGGCTGGGGGCTTGAGACCCTTCATATATTTTTTTACCATCTTGCTTGACGGCTCGCCATGTTCCCTGCCAAGACATGCGGTGCTGCCCTGCTTTGTGCCCCAAGGGAGGGAGGGGATTGAATTATTTACGCCTGTCACCTTTGCTAGATGGTAAGCTCCCTGGAACTGTGCTGAGGTCATCTGAATGCTTCAAGGACAAGCATGGCGCCTGCCATGTAGCTGGTACTCAGTGGCCATCAAGATTCAGTTCTGTGGGTCTGGGTGGGAGGAGATGACCCAGACCCATCAGGCTGAGCAGAGCCCTTCTGAAAAGGCACCCTCCCACCAGGCAGCAGGAGGCCCGCTCTGCCCACAGCTGGGATCACTGCTGGCCCCTGGGGCCCCACCCTCTCTGGCACAGGGACTGAGCAGAGCCAGTTCACTAGCGGGAGTGTCCTCTCCTTTCTCTCCGCCCTTGACTCCAGACCATTGTGTGGCTCTGCCCTGACCCCATTTCCTCCCCCACTGGCCTCCAGCCATCCTTTGGCAGCCCTGTGGACTATTTGGTGCCTGGTGCTGCCTAGACCCTGGCACCGACCTGCTCACCCATAAGCATGCCCTCTTCCTTCACCAGCTGACTGCCTGGGGCCTGGTGGGGTCCCCTTCCCCCCACTTGCCTCTTGTCTTCCTGGCAGTTCTGAAACTGTGGTCCGTAGGGTTAAACCTGGCAGCGTATCTGTATTGCTTGGGAGGCTTTGAAATGGTCAGAGTCCCTGGATTCACCCTGCTGAGTCAGACCCTCCAGACGAGGGGCCCGGAATCCGTACGTTTGGTGAAAAACTTCCCAGATGACAATTGTGAGCATTCAGATGTGGGCTGTGTATTAGATAATATTATCGTGTCAACCTTAAATGTTGTGGGTGTCCTAATGGAGTCTGTTTATGTAGGAAAGTGTCCTAGTTCTTCAGAGATTCAGGCTGAAGTGTTTAGAGGTGAAGTGCTTGCATCTTCCTTGCAAATGGTTAAGCAGAGAAAGAGAGCGTGCCGATGTGGGGAGGTGTAGACGGTGAGCACTTGTGCGTGGGTGGTGAAGGGAACCTGGCTGAGAGTGGTCTCCCGGACAATTTGCATCTGCTCTCTGAAAGATGGACCTGAGAAAAGAACACAGCCAGTGCCACCAGGGTGGGCAACTCCAGGGGGTGCCATTCTCATGGTTCTCTTTGCTGTGGTCAGAGGGTGGCACTCATAGACTCCAATGTGGGGCTGCCCCCTGGAGTTGTGCAACACCGTAGTAGTGACCCCAGCTCTCTCTTCCTGGATGGGCTGCAGAGACCCCGGCCCTCACCACCCCACCTCTTCCCTGGGACCTACGTGAATTTTTTTTTTTTAAGGTTTTTTTTTTTTTTTTAAGATTTTATTTCTTTATTTGACAGAGAGAGACACAGCAAGAGAGGGAACACAAGCAGGGGGCGTGGGAGAGGGAGAAGCAGGCTTCCCGCTGAGCAGGGAGCCCGATGCGGGGCTCGATCCCGGGACCCTGGGATCACGACCTGAGCCAAAGGCAGACACTTAACGACTGAGCCACCCAGGCGCCCCTACGTGAATTTTTTCCAGAATCCCCGGGAGCCCTTGAGGACTAAGGGAACAGAGCAATTTCTAATTTGTCAACCCAGCAGAGGCTGGGGGAGAGGGAGCTAAATTGGGAAGGGGAGGGGGAGGCGGGAATCTGATTCCTAAAATGCTTTCTGTCTCCCCACCCGTCCCAGAAACTGAAATTTGGGGCTTGAGTTCTTCGAGGAAGCCAGCTCGCTCCAGCTCCAGGTTGTTGGGAATGTTGCTCCTGACTTCTGTCTTTCCCCCCTGCTGCGCGTGGCTGCGCTCTGTACCTTCACTCCACCGTCGGGGGTGGCTCTCCTGGTCCTGCTGCTTGTCCGCCTCCTCACCTCAGGTCCCTCAGCATCAGAGTGAGCAGAGCCAGTGTGGCCCCTGGCGCGGGGGACCTGTCAGCAGGCTGGGCCTCCTTCTCTGCACGGCTGACACGCAGTCTGGTGGAGTCCTGGCCAGGCGCCAGGGGACGGTGGTTAGAGGGGGGTAGCTCGGCTTTCCTCGTCTGAATTCCAGTTTTGGAAGAACCTCAGGAGCCAGGCCTGCTGGATCGCCTGTGGGCCTTTCTTCTCTTTCCTCCCAGGGCTAAGGCTGCTCTGGGATGTGACTTTGGAGTCCTCTGAGAAATTTGACTCAAGGAAACCAATGGGTTAGAATCAGAGGCCCAGAGCTGGAAGGCATTTTGTGGGGTGGTCTTGTCTGTCCACCCACCCTGTCCTTACAGATGCCAAACCCAGCCCAGTGAGGTGATACCCAGTCCCGTGTTTGTAGGACCCAAGGAAGGGCACCAGCTGCCTCCTGATCACTGGTCTTATGTCTAAAAACCCTTTCCACCAGAAAGTGCTGTCTTTCCATCCCATTTCAAGTACGTTTCTCAAGAGAAATGAGGTGAATTGGAACTTAAGGAGCGTAATGGTGGTGGTGGTGGGGTGACAGATCCATACCTATTTAATTTTGAATATACTATTTTAAGACTGTATTTGAGGTATGTAAAGGGTACTATTGGGAGCATAAAGAAGCAGCCCTTAGTCCAATCTGGGGGTTCAGAGAAAGCTTCCTGGAGAACGTGATGTCTGAGCAAAGTCAGCTGGGTGAGTTACTTGAGTCCCACATGCTGAAAGCAAGAGTGATTTGGGAAGGGCATGCCCAGGGGAAGGAAGATGTTGAACAAAATCAGGGAGATATTGAGTACCTGGCAATGAATGGCTGAGAGGAAGATAGGGCAGGTGATAAAGGATTTGTAAAGGAAGCAAATAGAGAGCTTTTGAAGGGGTGGAAACAGGGAGTGGGATGATCAGGTTTACCTTTTAGAAAGAGCCCTCTGGCTGTTCTGGGGAGAATGCCTTAAGCATTCTCCTTAAGGAGGGGCAGATTAAGAGGAAGAACTGTTAGGAGCCTATTACAATAGCTTAAATGGGAGAAGATAAGGGCTCAATGAGGGCTGCTGCCCTTGGGATAGTGGGAACGACTAGATTCGGGAATACTCATGAGGAAAAGTCGCGAGGAAAAGTCGCTTCACGAGGAAGACTGATGACTGGCTGTGGGGGCCAGGCAACGGACGAATCTGGAGTGGCTGTCGGGTTTCTAGCTGGGGTGACGACTGGCTGGTGCCCTTTGCTGAGGTGGGGAACCAGGAGAGAGGAGAGGTTGTGGGAAGGGGAAGGACAAGGTGGTAGTTCAGTTGTGGACATTTGGGGCTTGAGATATGGGTGGGCATATCAACTTGAGGGGCGAGACACCCCTTTGGATATGCTCTGACACATGAGTGGAATGAATAGGAGATGAGAGACAAGGTTGCCCGAGCAGAGGGTGTAAACGGTGGCTGAGAATGGAGTCCTGAGCCAACACCAACATTTCAGGGGTGGACAAAGGAAGAGCAGGACCAAGAAGGAGGGGGAGAACAAGAAAAGAGTAGTGTCACGGAAGCCAAGGGGTAGAGGGTTTAGGGAAGAAGGAAAGGGTCTAGAGAGCGAAATGTAGTAGCCATGTCTGGGCAGATAGAAATGCCTGTGGAGGGGCACCTGGGTGGCTCAGCCCCGTAAGTATCTGCCTTTGGCTCAGGTCATGATCCCAGGGTCCGGGGATCAAGCCCCTCGTCTCCCTGCTTGGCGGGGAGTCTGCTTCTCTCTCTGCCCCCTCTCTTCCTGCTCATGCTCTCTCTCACACAAATAAATAAATAAAAATCTAAAAAAAAAAAAAAAAAAAAGACCTGTGGAACTGGATGGCCCTGGGCATTGTTGCTGGGGCAGTTTTCGTAGAAGGATGGGGACAGAAGCCAGATTACAGTGAATTGAAGGGTAAATGGGAATTGAGAAAGTTCACGTGTCTTGTGCTCTTGTAGAGCTTAGCTGGGAAGGAAGACAGAGAAGGTACTGGCTAGAAGGCAAAAAGGCAAGAGAAAGTGCTTAGGGTGTAGGGCTTTTTGTTTTGTTTTGTTTTGTTTCATTCTTTGTTTTTAAGGCTAGAAGCAGCCTTAACATGTTTATGTGCTGAAGAGAGAGACCCCAGTAAGGAGAAGAGGTGAAGGTACAGCAGAGGGAAGGGAAGCTCATGGGGCATCCTCCTGGAGGAGAGCCAGTGAATGGGGCAAGAGCACAAGAAGGTTGTGTACCTCAGCAGGAGGCAGGAACCCACTTCCTCTGAGACTGAAATGAAGAAAGGGAGACTGCATGCAAGTGTGGATAAATTGGTGTGTAAGAGAGGCAGGAAGTTAGAATATTTCCGATGGCTTCAGTTTTCCTCTTCATAATGGTGCCTGGCGGAAGGAAGGCAAATCTTTATTTATTTATTTTTTTAAGAGAGAGAAAGCACGCATGCAAGTGGGGAGTTGGGGAGGGGCAGAGGGAGAGGGAGAGAGAATCTCAAGCAGGTTCCACACCCAGCGCAGAACCTGCCATGGGGCTCCATCTCATGACCCTGAGATCATGATCTGAGTCCAGATCAGGAGTTGACAACTTAACCAACTAAGCCACCTAGGCGTCTTTTTTGTTGTTGTTGTTGTTGTTGGTCAGATCTCTGTTTATTGCAGAGAGAAAATGGATGGAATTTAGGGTTAAAAGCATGGATGGAAAAACAATGGAAAAGAAATGCCTTCTGTTTTCAGTTGAATAGGGGTCTATAAACTTGTTTCTAAAATCATTTGATTTGTTATTATTATTATAGTCATGAGTTGTGTATCATGGGTCTGGTCCTGCAGGTTAAAAAGCCTGATGCAGTGCCCAGTGAAACCCAAGAAGAAGCTGTTCCTATGAGCTTTAGAGCCATACCAGAGATGGAATTACCAAACCCAGACAGAGCCTCCAGAAAGGAAAGATTTGGGATCACACTGGACTCAAGGGTGGCACAGCTCTACTCCCTGTGCCTTGTGTTCAGCATGTTCAGGACAGAGCAATTGTTCCTTCAGCCACCCATGACTAGAAGAAGGAATTTCTATTACCCTAGGCCAACCAGACCCAGAAGGTTCTGTCAGAGGTCCCACATCTGAGTGGAGAAGAGGTAAAGATAAGAGGGACTCTGTTCCTGAGGTCACAGGCCCTGTGGCCCTGGGACGGTGTGTCATATCCCTATGGGCCTTGAGCTCCAGGGGAGCAGCGCTGAGCCTGGGGTCCCAGAATCACTGTACTAATTAATTAGCCTCAGACACCGACTAGAGCGCAGAGATGCTCAGGGGCTGAGTTGCCCATGGGAACAGAGGCCCACCCCCCCACTCCCCCCCCCCGCCCCCGGGATTCCTGAGCATCAGCCTCATCCCAGGACAGCAGGTGTTCAGGGCACGTCCTGCTGTCCTGGTGGCAGGACCCCAGTCACACTCGATGTCCCTGGTGTTCACTGCTGATGGGAATGCCTCCTGGAGATTGTGACACCAAGGACAGCTGGGTGAGCACAGGTTGACCTGACTTCTGGAAGGACAGAGAAGCCCAGAAATGGCAGAGTCCAGGAAATTGTGCAGCCAGAGAGGAGACAGCCGTGTGTGTGTGTGTGTGTGTGTGTGACCAAAAATGAGGCCCCGAGTCTTAACACTCTCTGGAATAAAAGGCTTGGTCCAGCTTGAGCATTTATCTGGTGTCTCCTGTCTAAAGTACTAGGACCTTTTCCTGGGACCAGTTTCCCAAGTCCCAGGAGCTGTGTTCTGGGTTTCTCCATCTGCTCATCCAATTCCTTTGAATTTCAAATGGTAAGACTCCCTCTTACCCTCTGGAGGTAAAAAGTAATCTATAAGAAGTTGTTGAAGGGTGGACAAACTCCACAGGCAGAGAGCCACTTGCTATGCCCCGAGACTGGGCTTGGGCTATTCAGTCTTTGGGGAACTACTTGCTAAGATTCTCTAAGCTAGCCTCAGCCCTCCAGGCCAGGGTTCTGAGCCTGGGCCTGACGGAGACACCAGAGTCCTGGGCAGGCACCTCAGGTCAAGGGATACCTTTGTCCTAACTCATTTGGGACCTGCTAGAGCTTGCCGCCCGAGTATCTACCTGAACCTTTTTCCTTCTGATGTTTTCAGATTTCTTTTTTTAGGAACAACATGCTTCATGTTGATTACCTGCTGGGTAAAGCCGTACAATACAATGAATCATTTTTGGGAATTGTATGAAATCGTGAACTTCTTGGCTGCTGGCGCTAAGGGTCAGAAGTGGCCACTTCACACTCGCCTCCCCCAACCTAATCTGAACCATATACACACAGAAGTCTGTGGTTCTCAGCTTCGGCTGTAGACCAGAACCTCCTGGGGTTTTAAAAAATACCACTGCTCTACCGCAGACCAATTAAATTAGAATCTCTTAAGAGTACCCAGGCATCAGCACTTTTAAAAAGTGCCCCCGGTGTTTTTAACGGGTAACCAAGGTTGAGAACTGCTGGGCCAGGCTAGCCTTGTCCCGACAACCGTTCATTCAGTGCTATCTTTGTGTCATGGCCTCTAAAGAAAAGGATACCAACTCTGGAGTGTGTGAAGGGGGCTGCTTGCAGCCAGGACCAGCTGGCCTGGGGGTCCTGCCTTCCTGCCCGGCTTCCTGAGGGCCAAGGGGAATCCATAAGGCATGCCTGTAATCCATCAGGTACCCGGCTCTCACCTGTTGCCAGGCTTTGTTTTATTGCTCATGTTGGTGTATTTGGGGAGGATCTTAGTGCAGTCTGAGTGGTTACAAGGTCTGTTTCATTGGACTCTCTTTCACTTTATAGCTTTATTGAGGTATAATGGACATACAATAAACTGTACCTATTTAAGGCATACAATCCGATTAAGTTGTGACATATTTATATAGCCGTGAAACCATTGCCACAATCTAAGGAATATATTTGTCACCCCCAAAAGTGTCCTTTAAGCTTCTTTGTCATCCATCTCTCTTTTCCCTCCTTCCCAGATAACCACTGATCTCCTTTCTGTCACGGTAGATAGTTTTCGTTTTCCAGGATTTTATATAAATGGAATCCTACATATTCATACTTTTTTGTCTGGCTTCTTTTACTCAGATATAGTTATTTTGAGATGCATCCATGTTAGTGCATGTGTCAGTAATTCATTCTTTTTCGTAGCTAAGTTAGTGTCATTTTGTCGACATAATCACATTTTTTAATTCATTCCCCTGTTGATGGACAGACCTGGGTTTCCAGTTTGGGGATATGACAAATAAGGCTACCATGAATATACGTATGTGAGTCTTTGTGCAGACATGTGCTTTCATTTTTCTTGGATAAGTGACTAAGAATGGGATAGTTGAGTCATATGGTAGGTGGATGTTTACCTTTTCAAGAGGCTGCCTGTTTTCCAAAGTGGGTGCCCCACTTCACATTCCCCACCAGTGTATGAGAATGGTCCTCTTTATTTTATTTATTTGTTTGTTTGTTTTAAGATTTTATTTATTTATTTGAGAGAGAGACAGTGAGAGAGAGCATGAGCAGGGAGGAGAGTGAGAGGCAGGTTCCCTGCGAGCAGGGAGCCCGATGTGGAGCTTGATCCCAGGACCCCCAGATCATGACCCGAGCCAAAGGCAGACACCCAACCAACTGAGCCACCCAGGCACCCCAAGAATGGTCCTCTTTAAACGGATCGAAGAGCCCCTGTTTCCATCTTCTCTTGGCTGATGCAAGGTGCCTCCTTCTTTCCTCGGGATACACGGGAGAGAGAGGAGGGTGGGAGCAAAGGACCAGACATCTGTAGATGAATGGAAAGGTGGATGGATGTATTCAGTAGAGTTGTATTGGTATCTCTCTTTTTCTCCATCTTTTTGTTTCTTTCCATCTGTTGTAGCCACTGGAGAAGCAGGCAGCGGCCCAGATTATGTCACCCAGGTCACATTATTAGTTCAAGTCTTTTTGTGGCTGAATGATATTTTTAACCCCTCACCTGCAGGTGCCCAGACACCATGCCAGAATCCTGTACACCTGACACTGGGAGGAAGTAGAAGACTTCCTTGTCTCCTCCGCTCCCCGTCCTCACCATGTCTTCGACTCAGGGCAATGGGGAACACTGGAAGTCCCTGGAGTCGGTGGGCATCAGCCGCAAGGAGCTGGCCATGGCCGAAGCCCTGCAGATGGAGTACGACGCGCTGTCCCGGCTCCGGCACGACAAGGAGGAGAGCAGAGCCAAGCAGAACACAGACTCCTCTCTCATCAGCTGGGAAGAGCCCGTCCTAGACTTCTACAGCAAGCCGGCAGGAAGGCAGAAGGACCTCAAGCTCTTACGTGGTCTTTCTGGCTCCGATCCTACCCTCAATTACAACTCACTCTCCCCGCAGGAAGGGTTATCCAACCACTCTACCTCCCAGGGCTCCCAGCCTGGCCCGGATCCCTGGCCCAAAGGCTCTCTGGCTCGAGACTATCTCTACATCTTTGATGGTTCAGATGAGGGGCTCTCTTTGTCGCCGGGGGACATAGGACCGGGGGACATAGATGGCTCTTCCAAGAAACTGTCCCCACCTCCTCTGCCTCCCCGCGTCTCTATCTGGGACACCCCTCCGCTGCCTCCCAGAAAGGGGTCTCCCTCATCCTCCAAGATCTCCCAGCCCAATGACATCAACACGTTCTCTTTGGTAGAGCAACCTCCGGGCAAACTGCTGGGGCGTTGCATCCTAGAGGAGGAAGAGGAGCGGGGGGGTGGGGGTCCGGGACGCCTCCTGGGGCCTGTGGACTATGACGGCATCAATGATGCGATCACGCGGCTCAACTTGAAGTCCACCTACGATGCGGAGATGTTGCGTGACACTACCAGGGGCTGGAAGGAGGGCCGGGGGCCCCTGGACTTTGGCGGCAAGGACAGTCCTGGGAAACCCGTGGCCCGGAGCAAGACCATGCCCCCTCAGGTGCCGCCGCGCACCTATACCTCCCGCTACGCCAACGGGAAAAATAAGACCCCAGGCAAGAACCGCCGGATTTCCGCAGCTCCGGTGAGGACCTCGTTGCGTTCCTTCTGCTCTCCTTTCCAAGCGCCATTCGGGAAACAGAGTAGTCCTTCTTTCATCTTTGTTGTTCCAAATCCAAATCTGCTACCCACTCACCCCGTTAGTCCTCTCCTCCCCTCTGCCCCTGTCTTCTGGCCCCTGGGCCCTGGCTGGGGAGAGGAAGAGGGGCACCAGGAGAGATGGGGCTCCTTTTCAGGGCTGAGTTTTGTGCCCAAACAGCGCTTGCGGGGGGCAGGTGTTTTGGAATCTTGGTTCCTAGCGTGTGCTCACTTCCGGAGGTAAGGATGGTACTGGGCTGAGGGGATTCGTGGGGACTCTGTGGCCAAATGGCCTTGTGGACTGGAGCAGGTTGCTTCTGCTTTCTGACCTGCTTTGCCCAAAGTGCTGCGTGGTGATAGGCTCAATCATGGCATTAACCAGTGTTTAGTGCTCGCTGGTCCCCAGACCCCGGTCCAGACCCCTCAACAATCCTGGACTGGATAGTCCAAGGCACACAGCTCTGGTCTCTCTTGTTCCAAAGCTTGCTGGTTCTTGCTCACTGTCTTCTTCTGTCTCCCTCTGTCTCTCAGTCTCTCCGTCTCTCTGTCTCTCTACCCCCTCTGTCTCTGCCTTTCTCTCTCTGTCTCCCCTCTGTCCCTTTGGTTCTATTTCTATCTCTCCCTCTGTCTCTCTGCCTGTCTCTCTCTCCTTCTCTCTCTCTTACTGTGGGGAACTATACAGAACAAGATTTACCATCTTGGCCAATCTGACGTGTACAGTTCGGTGACATTAGCAACATTCACATTGTTGCCCAGCCATCCCCACCGGCCACCTGCTTTCACAGTGAAAATATTTAGAAAAGATATGCAGTGTGACAATGATCATTTTGCTTTTATCCGTACACAGTATAAAATAGCAAAGTAGCCACACGGAAGTATGGGGTAGGTTCCAGGACAGCTTTGATCTTTTTTCTGGTTTAAAAGAGTGTCAGCAGCATCTCCATGGGTGGGACCTGAGGCCACTTGGAGTTTCACCCTTGGTTCTGGAGGCCCTGACCCCAGAGGGAGTCAAGAGGTATCTTACAGCCAGTGGCTTCCGTAGGAACAGCATTCCACTTCATTCCATCCCTGTTTCCTCCTTATCCATTGTCTAAGAGACATGGGGGCTTTCCCGCCCTGTGTCCCAGCAATTGGGATCCTTCACAACTCTGGGAAAGTCACGTGGTCCTTCCTTCCTGTGCTTCTGCTAAGAGAGTCCCCCAAAGCAGAATTGGCTTCTGGGAGAAGTCACGACTCTGGAGCTCAGGGCTTTTTAAAGGCCCTGCTCCGAGAGGTGGGGCTGCTCCCGCTATTTATAGGGACAGGGAGATTCCTGTTCCCAGCTCCCAGTTCCTCACCCAGAGCGGGGCCTGCTCAGAGTCAGGTCACCCGGGTAGGTGGTCACCTCTGTTGCTCCCTATCTCTCTTGCCTCCTTCCACCACCGCACCCTTCCCCTAACCCTTGCATGTCACCAGGGTTCTGGAGGGAGCTTGGTCCAGAGTGTCCTTGAAGAAGCTAGGGCAGAGCAAAAAGCTCTTGCCAGTTCTTGGGGTGGGGGGGAATGCGGCCTTGGTCGTCCCCCCCTCAGCTCGGGGTGGGGGCTCATCCCACCGGGCAGGGGGGCCTCTCGGACCATCGGCCCATCCCGCCACCCCGCCTCCACCGGGCTTTCAGACAGAGGGACCCTCCTTATCCCAGGCCTGCGGAGCCGGCTCTGGAAATGGTCGGCTCCATATGCCAGCCTGGTGCCCCCGCTGCGAGCCTCTGTCCGGCAGACCCCCCCAGCCGGCGTCGGGTGATGCCACCAGGGCCTGCCAGCCGCGCAGACGTAAGTGGCTTTTGTTTTCTTACGGAGCCAGGGGGTGGTACTGAAGGGCATGGAAATGGCCTTCAGTAGCCACTCTGTTCTCTATCCCCCTCGCCTTCCCCTCCTCTCTCTGTCTCTCTGTCTCTCTGTCTCTCTGTCTCTGTCCCCCCTTCACTTTTGTGGGTTAATTGCTGACACTGGCACTGTTGCTGTGAGTGGGACACAGGCTGGAACTTGGCAGAGCAAGGGCCTCACGTGCCAACCGCCCCTGCTGCGCCCTCCCCTCTGTACCCCTCCACACTCACCCTGGGAGCAAGGCTAATGAGAGGGGTCACTCAGAGGAAACAATTTGGATATTCAGATGAGGTGCTCAGTGGCTGCTGTGGGGCCCTGGGGGCCGGGAGGACAGGAGGACAGGAGGACAGCCAGCGGGGAGGGCGAGAGGTGAGGCATTGCTCCGAGCCCAGGCCGCGCTCCCCGGAAGCAGCTGCTGGCCGTGGCCGCGGTACCGGATGCAGGCTGGGCTCCATCTGAACTGCAGTCCCCGTGGGCTGGCCTGTCAGGCAGGAACCTGCCGGGCCCCAGCTGCCCCCGCCACTTCCTCCTCCCTAGGGCCCCTGCTGCGGGCCTCGGCCTCGGCCGAGAGCTGCCAAGGGCTTCTTTAGCACTCGCCCTGTGCTGGGAGACAGGGCGCGTCTCGTCTGCGAGAATCCCCCCCACCACACCCAGGTTCCCGGGTAGAAAGTGGGGCCCAGGCAGGCTCCCCGACATTCCAGCTGAACTCTCTCGGGAGCCAGGAGCAGCTAAGCCTTCTCCAGGTTCTCTCCTGCCCAGAAAGCCGCTTTGATGCTTTCTTCCTCAAATCGCATTGACCGAGAAGGCACAGGCCGGAGTCACCGCCTCCATCTGAGGGCTCTCGGTCTCTCTCTGCTTTGGGTCCCTGGGGCTCGCTGTGGATGCTGAGGCCTTTGTCCCGGGCCCAGCTTCCCTGGGCACTGTTTGGGCAACCCACTGGCCCTGGACCCCACGTGAGATGGAGACAAATAGCTGCCACACCCATTGGAGCACCCCAGAAAACCAGCCCAGGGACCGGCAGGGCTGCGTGCTGCCTAGCCGGGGCTGAGCTTGTTAGATGCTGGCCGCCCCCACCCCCGCCAGGAGGGGAGGTTTGGCCACATTCTTGTCCATTCCACCCAGACTTCCAGCCTCCGCCAAGGCTGCAAGTTCTCTTTTTTCCCCCTTGGCTCCCGGTCTCCTAGGACAGCAGATAAAGATATTCCCGGATTTCCCACATTTTCCTGTGCCCCTGAATGTTCAGTGCTTAAAAAGCCTCTACACCCAGAGTTTCAGGGTTTAGATCTGGGAGCAGCCTGTGGGAAGGGGGTGCCCTGAGGGAAAAGGCACTGAGTCAGCTGCTCTTCTCTTAAAGGTGGACTCGCGGCGCCATGCTGTTGCCAATGGCCATGAATTGTTTGAGGTCTCAGAGGAAAGAGATGAGGAAGTTGCTGCATTTTGCCACATGCTGGATGTGTAAGAGTTAAAGAATGGGGTGTTGGGGAGGGCTCTGGGGGCTGGGGAGGAGGGCCAGCCCACTCAGAACTTTTCTCTAGGAAGGAAGAAGAGCCATATACAATCAATCTCAATTCACGGCTATGGGGTATTTCCTACAATAGGTGTTTGTGGGCTTCTTGAAATCTTAGAAGTTTCACATTTTGGGCAAAGTTTATCAACCATTGATCCAACAGACAAATTATCCCAGTGGCTTCAGGCTCGGTTGCCCTCAGGAGCAAATGCACCCTGGATGGAGCGAAGAGTATATTACCTGGAGCTAAAAGAGAAAGGAAATGGAGCCGGGAGAATTTCCCACTGAATTGAGCACAGAAAGCTTTGTCACTGTAGAACTTAGAACTGTCCCTGCCATGCAGCGGGGCTTGGGAAACATTTTGTAGCTGTAGCAAATGTATCAAGAACATGGCTTCCCAGAGCTGCTTCCCCACTGCCCCAATCCCGGGCTGCAGACCTGGAGGGCCGGGCTGAGCAGGGACAGAAGGGACCTTGGCCTCAGGGTGGAAGGGTTCCAGCAGGTTTCTTCTCAACTGCTCTCTTCTGAAGGCACAGTGAGGATCCTTCTCCCTCTCTTTCTGTACAGCCTTCGATCTGGCTCTGACATCCAAGACTACTCCCTCACCGGATATGTCTGGAGTGCTGTCACCCCGAGCCCAGAGCACCTTGGGGATGAGGTCAACCTGAAGGTGACCGTGTTGTGTGACAGCCTACAGGAGCCACTCACTTTTACCTGCAACTGTAAGTGGGGAGGACGGATGAGCATCCTTTGAGGTGGAGCAGGGATGGCTGTGGTCTGGACTACAGGATCCTTTGACCTCAAGTCCCACCCCACCTGTGGCCCTGAGGGGCAGTGGGGATGCTCCTCTGGGGGACTGGCTCTGGGGCCAGCTTTAGGGGCCCACGGTCATTTTCCCCAAGCCCAAACTGTGTGTTCGCCTGCTTTATCTGGATAGCCGTGGTGCTGGAGAATGTTTAGCCAGGAATAGGGCGATCAGCGTGGGGATGCTGAGCCCCACCTTCCCCGGTTCCCCCCATCATTGCTCCCCTGCCCCACCCCTTACAGGTTCTTCCACTGTAGACTTGCTCATCCACCAGACTCTGTGCTACACCCACGATGAACTGAGGGATGTGGACGTGGGGAACTTTGTGCTGAAGCCCTGTGGGCTGGAGGAGTTCCTGCAGAAGTGAGTGAACTGTGGGGAAAGCGGGTAGGAAGTGGCACCTGCCTTTGGCGTGGTAGGACTGTCAAGGGGCTTCCTCGGGGTGGTGCTGGGCTCACGGCCTGGGGCTGGCAGCCCCTCCCTGATCCGATGGCTGCTTTCTGGGCACACGCACAGCCACGTCGCACTTTCCCCAGGCACTCTGTCTTCCAGCAGGGCTGGCCGGCTTCTGAGCCAAGTCTGCTGTGGAAAGAGCTTGGAGCTGGGACCAGGCAAAGACTAAGTCATATCTGCTTGCAGACGTCTGCGTGTGGAGAGATGTGGGTGTGGGGCCGAGGGGCGGGGAGGGGACTGTCAGGGGCTACTTCTCCTAGATTGTGTGTCTTTATGGTCAGGGGCAGATGGAGGACTGGGCAGAAGTGCCCTTGCGGAACTTAGGGGAAAAATTACAGTTGCTCCCTCTTCCCCGTTTCCCTGCCAATAAGCCTTTCCCCCACTGGCATGTGCAGCTGGTTATCCAGCAAAGGCTTACGTCCAGCTCCTCTCTACCCAGTGCCCTGGGCAGCAGGCAGCCTCCTAGAAAGTCTGATGTGGACCAGCTACAGCTCTGCCCCTTGCACTGCCCTGGGGCTCTGGGTGCTGGGGTGGGAGTGGGAAGGAATACACCCTTCTGGGAGTAGGGCTGTGGGCAGGCTCTAGAATCAGCCAGAAGGCAGCAGATAAGGAAAAAAGAGATATGCTTTCCTCCCCAAGCCTCTGGCTGCCTACTGCCCACTTCCCCTGGCCACGCAAAGAAAGCAGGCCTTGGCGGTGGGGAAAGGAGGGGCCTGGGTCTCAGTTCTTAGGAGGGCTGGATGAGCACCACCACTGGCTCGAGATGCAGGGATGCTTCACCAAAGGCCAGAGCAGTTCTTGACTGGTTTCTTTCACCTTGGGGAAAGGAAGGGCAGGGCCCTGAGTGGCACCGCCCCAGGAGCACTGTTCAAGTGTGTTCAATGTGTACTCACCTTCCGTAGAGGCGTAAGAAGGGGTCCTAGACTCAGGGTCTCCTGGCAGAGAGCACTCCAGGCACTGTTGTAAGGGAACAAGGGGCGTAATGGATCACACCAGTATGGCTGGTTTGGGTTCTAGCTTGCCACTTACTAGTTGTAAAACCCTGATCCTCAGTTTCTTCCCTAAAACGTAGTAAGGACTGCATGTAAGAAGGCCGCAATGAGCAGGGAAGGACCAGCCCAAAGGGAAGAGAGATGGGGATCCAGATCAGCTGGATACTGTCCTAGTCCTTGAGCCCCCAGGGCCAAAGATGGTAGACAGGCTATCAGGTTCTGACTTCCTGCGAAGATCTCGCTGGAGTGTTCAGTGTGAGGTGCAACCGGATCAGTGGTCCTAGGGTCATGCCCCTCCCACTCTAAGCTGAATGCACACAGAGGAAGGCCTTCCACAGAGAAGGTCAATTAAGTCCCCAGGGGACCCCAGTGTCCATGACTCATGGTCCCGAAGCTCCCCTCTTCCACGGAGGCTCTTCTCTTCCCTCCCACCCAGCAGAAAAGCCTGGACCCCTGAGTACCAGACAGCTGCCTTGGGTGGGGGTGGACAGACCCTCTGGGGGTTCCAGAAAGCTGCTGGCTCCCAAGGAAGCCCTGTGGTTTCCTACCCTGGCTGAGCAGGGGCTGATGCTGAGGGGGCGTGGTAGGTCCAGGATGCAGGCTGCTCTCAGATAAGAACCTTGAGACGGTCCCAGGGGAGGGCTGGTTTCCTGCTGCCTCCCCCACCCCTACCACACTCTTCCTTCCTCCTGGGGCACTCCCACCAGACCCCCCTTGCCCAGCCTCTCCACCCCCATGGTTTAGCTCCAGCTCAGCCTTGGCAGGTTGGGGCCTAGATCTGAGGCTTGGCCCCTCAGGATGTGAAGAACCCCTTCAGTCCCAGCTGGACCCAGACCGGTCTCAGGCCGCCACCTCTTGGGTTGCTGCACAGACTCCTCCCCTTTGCTCCTCTCCTCTCCCCTCCATTTCTGGCCTAGATTCCCAGCTCTGCCGAGGAAGGAAGTCCCTTTCCGGCTTCTGTTACCCAGCTGCTGGGACCCGGCCCAGGCCTGCAGTGCTGGTCTGCAGGACAGACTCCCTCTGCCCCTTCTCCTGGGTTTCCTTTCTGATTATGATGTGATTTGGGAGGGAGGAAAAGGCTGGGTCACAGAGGGACTCCCGAGGCCTCCTCTGAGACTCGGGTCAACAGGGTCTCCTGTGTTGTCACTCAAGCAGTGAATGGCCTGCAGGTAGGTGTTGGTCAGGAAGTCTGTAGAGATGTGTGTTGTATTCACAGTCGGACAGGACCCATGGATGAAGGGGTGAAGAGATTTTTTTGGGCTCGGGAATAACAGACCTAGAATCTTGGTGGGTTTATTTGGTTGGCCTCAGCACCCCAGTCGCCGATGGTAAGGGGGTGGGAGACTGAGCACCACAGGGTGGGAAGAGTGTCGCTCAGTGAGCTCCATTCCCCAGCTGGAGCACAGGTGACTTCCAAAGTTCCTGTATACCAAAGCTGAGAGAATGGGGTTTAATCAACGCCCTCCCCCGAGAAGTCTCTGTACCCAACTCCCTCCAGAAGGCCCACCCCTGGAGCAATCGGTGATGATGATACAGATAATAAATGCCTAGGAAAGTCAGCGTTTATACAGACCAAGGTTACGTGTATTAGGTGGCTTTTCTTTAGACAGACTTCTGTTTTTTCCCCTGAGCTTTACAAGGACATTTTCCAGGAGCCCAGGTAGTCCCCCCCTTCACTGCCCGCTTCCTCTTATTTCTCTCTCCCCAAGGTTAAGGTATACATCTCCCTTCCCACTGAGTGCCCGGGGTGTTAATGGTCTTGTCCCCCTGTTCCACCAGCAAGCATGCCCTGGGCAGCCACGAGTACATTCAATATTGCCGCAAGTTTGACATCGACATTCGGCTACAGATGATGGAGCTGAAAGCTGTACGCAGTGACCTGGCCCGGACGGTTCGTGCGGGGTGGGGCGGGGGGGGGGGGGTAGTGGATGGCTGCACAGGGATGGGGAGGTGGGGTGGGTAGAAGGTGATACAGAGCACATTCAGTGGGAGTAGGGTAGGAGCGCCGGGTTATGATAAAGGTACCGCTCCTCTCTGAATAGGATGCTTCTTACACAGGTGAATGATGACCAGAGCCCCTCCACCTTGAACTACCTCGTCCATCTGCAAGAGAGGCCAGTCAAACAGACCATCAGCAGGTGAGCGTGGGTGCCATCTTGGATGTGGGCCAAACAGGAACTGGGAGGGGACCCCAACGGATAACTTGCTTGCCTTTCTGCCAGTGCCAGGGGTTCTTACAGGTGTCTGGGATGAGACCCAAGAGTATTCTAGGAGGAGATCCCCACTCTAGGGTGTGTTACATCTCTTCCCTCTAGTACTTTGCCATCATTCTCCAGGTGAGGGGTGGTGAACCTATAGAAAGAGTGGGAACCCCTTTAAACTAGAGCCTGAATCCTGAGCTGTGGGGAAGGAGGGAGAGAATGGGTCTCCCAGTACCTTGGGCCTGTCCTGACCTCTCCTATGACTTTTCCCTGTCCCCAACTCCCCAGGCAGGCCCTGGATCTTCTGTTCGACACATACCATAATGAAGTGGATGCTTTCCTGCTAGCTGATGTGAGTATCCATCGTGGGGCTGGCCCAGCTGCCCAGAGCTCCTCCCCTGCTTTCCCAAAGTCATCCTGGGATCAGCCAGCCCTAAAGGGATCTGGAGTAGACATTGAAGATCTATCAGCAGAGCACTTCTTCCCATTCCCCTAGCCCATGGGCAAACCAAGGCTGCTGGCTGTTGGGCAGTTGGCAAGAGGGGTTCTGCTCCTCTGTGGAAGCAGGTCAAGAACCATGCCCTGATCCCTGTCTCCGGAGTAGGGCGTCTCCAAAGCTAAGGGACATAGAGATGTCCCCCCGGCTCCTGTACTTGAATGTGCACCAGAATGTGCATCCTATGAGCAATGCCCAGGAACCTCTGATTTGAGACGCTCTGATGTGCTGGAGTCACAGGTAGGAAACCGTCAGGAGGTGAAGGGTCCCAGAGGTAGGCAAGGGCCGGGACTCTCCTCACTTGGATTCTCGTGGAGTTTTAAGCTGCGAAACCATGTGAATAAACATTTGCCCCAAATGTCATGAAGGTTTTAAAAAAAAAAGGACAGCGATCTTCAAAACTAATCCCTATCTCATGGTTCCAGTGCACAGTGGTCATGGACTCTTGCCTTTGGGGGAGTTGAGCATTATGTGTAGCTCAGTCCTCCACCCACCACCGGAATCCCTTCTCCGGCAGCCTCTCCTCCATGCCCACGTTTACCGGGATGAGCGGGAAGGTCTCTGAGCACCTTTTGTGTATGAGTCTGGCTCTATGTCAGTGGCTGCTGTGGGTAGAGAAGCATAAAGATTGTCTTAGCCTTTAGGGAGTGTGTGTTCCTGCTAGCAAGACAGGATAGTAACACAAGGCTGTTAGTAGACAGAACAGGGTGGTTATGAGTTCATCACGGGCTCTTGGAGAGGGATAAGAAGACCGGCCAGGGGGCTGTGAGAAGGAGCTGGGTGTTCGCCGGTCCATGATTTGAACTTCCGTAGGTAATCAGGACAGGACAGGTGAGGTGATTCCGAGTGAGAAAACTGCAGGAGGCCAAGTGCAGAGGAGAACGCATGGGTGTGGCCTGCCTGTGGTGCCTTGGCATCCCCCTGGAAGGTCTAGGTGACAATAAGAGTTGTAAGGCGGCCTGGGCAAAGGGGCCTGAATATGGTCTCCAGCTTCCTTGCTATTCCCTATGGATTGGTTTTATTAAAACTGCATGTCTCTGGGGGATGTATGTGTGTTATGTGTTTGTACAGTAGCTGCCAGAGGGAGTCTGGGAATCAGAGGAGGTTCAGGGAGGATGGGCGAAAGACCTAGAAGCCTGGGCATGGCTCATCTAATTCAAGAGGAGCGATTGTTTGCTAATGCTGGATGTTTGAAAATCAAGCATGGGAGTCCACTCTTACTCCTGAGGGTCATGAAGCCCTACTCCCCACAACCCGTTCCTTCAATAGTGTGGGTGCTGGGGGCTGAGAGTGCTCGCCTACCAGCCTCGCTGTGCCGCCTCCCATAGGGGGATTTCCCACTGAAGGCCGACAGGGTGGTCCAGTCCGTCAAAGCCATCTGCAACGCCCTAGCCGCCGTGGAGACCCCTGAGATCACCAGCGCCCTCAACCAGCTGCCCCCCTGCCCCTCCCGTATGCAGCCGAAAATTCAGAAGGTAACGGGGCTCAGAGCGCTAATGTGGGGGAGGAGGAGAACAGTAGTCACAGGTAGCTGGGTGACGAGGTGCCCACTTACTCAAAAGGTCCTCTCTCCACCTCCATCTTGCAAGTTTGGAATTTACCACAAGAGTTCTTGTGTCCCCTTTTCCTGAGGATGAGGGCAGTTGAGGGTCCGCCCCGGCACTGATTGCGAGGAACCCGGGCTGGCAAAGGCTTTATTCATCATCACCGAGGCATTGCCTGGTGCTTTGCATACCCGTCAGGGTGCAAAACCAAACTCTCCCCTGAGCCAGGGGCTCTGGGACTCCACAGTGGGGGCCGCATGCTGAACACACAGGGCCAGCAAGGTAGCCACCGTGACCTGGGCTGGAGTGGCCCGAGGGTGGGAGTGTCTCATTTGGGTGGACACGACTTTAACCTTGGTCTGGCTCCCTCTGTCCATCACGTGGCTCTGGTATAAACCGTGATGCGGTCTTCTCTGGGGATTCTCTCTCTGCGCCTCACATTTCAGGCCAGTCTGGTCCAGATGAGCACAGCTGTGGAAAGCCCTTCTTCCAGCTATGCCAAAAAAGGCCACAGCCCTGAAGCTCCCCTCCCTCTCCTTTTCCCCCAATAGGATCCCACTGTCTTGGCTGTGAGGGAAAACCGAGGTAAGGGAACTCCTCTCTGTCTTTATTCAGCGGGGGCAGCTGAAAATAGGTCTCTGCCCAGATTCCTTTTTCTCCCTGGCCCTTTGATTTATGGGTCCAGGTCTGCGTGCGTGTGTGTGTGTGTGTGTGTGTTTTCCAGCTGGAGAGCACATTTCTTTCCACAAAATGTTTTCTCATTATTTTTACTAGTTATTCCTGTGGTGTCCCTGGGAGATGGTGATGAGGCGATATACGTGGGAGGCTGGGGGTGGTGAGGCAAAATTAGCCCTGGGCTCCAGAGGAGAAAACTCTCACTAGGGTAGGGCTGTCATTATTCTTCAGGAGGCTCATGACACCTGTATTTCCAACTCAGAATGGGCCTGGGGAGAAGGTGATAAAGAATTTTTTACTAGGAGTGAGTCTTTCAAGCGGAACTTTGCTCTCTGGGATTCTTGGTCAGTGATTCCCAGTCTTTTGGATTCCATGAATTAATAACCTGCCCCACAATGCATTATTTTATTTCATTTTATTTTAAAGATTATTTATTTATTTGAGAGAGAGAGAGAGAGCACAAGCAGGGGGAGTGAGAGCAGAGGGAGAGGGAGAAGCAGGCTCTCCGCTGAGGAGCCTGATGCGGGGCTCGATCCTAGGACCCTGGTATCATGACCTGAGCTGAAGGCAGATGCTTAACCGACTGAGCCACCCAGGCACCCTGAACAAAGCATTTATTTTAAGGACCAACATAGAAATTGTCTGCTTTTCTTTTGCCAAGCAATGACTTTTAAATGATCATTTAATGATGATTTCCCACTATTTCCCAAAAGAAAAGACATTTTAACACAAAATAAGTAGCCCTATGTAAAAATAAGGAGAATGTTTAAAATTGAGTGTTGGGCGCCTGGGTGCCTCAGTCGGTGAAGCATCTGCCTTCAGCTCAGGTCGTGGTCCCAGGGTCCTGGGATCGAGCCCCGCATCAGGCTCCCTGCTCCGCGGGAAGCCTGCTTCTCCCTCTACTCCTCCCTCCTGCTTGTGCGCGCATGCACTCTCTCTCTCTCTCTCTCTCTCTCTCTCTCACGCTCTCTTTCTCTCTCAAAGTCTTTGTAAAACAAAACCAAGGAGACCCTGATATTTAAAACGGTAATAATAAAATTGAGTATCGTTTTGTGAGAAGCTCATGACATGATTCTGCTCTTTCCCCCTCATTTCACCAATGGCTGGGTGAACCTTGTCGTGGCTGTTGGAAACCGACTGGCATTTGGGGACTACTGCCCTGGGGTACACCATCCTCCCCAGTGCCATGGCAACAGGATGGGGCGCGCTGAGCCCTTGTGACCTTTCCTTCTGACCCGTTCCTTTCACAGAGAAGGTTGTGGAAGCTCTGACGGCCGCCATCTTGGACCTGGTGGAGCTGTACTGCAGCACGTTCGATGCGGACTTCCAGACGGCCGTGCACGGGAGCCGCAAGCACGATCTGGTCCAGGAGGCCTGCCATTTCTCTGGGCCCCTGGCCTTCACTGTCTATGCCACCCACCGCATCCCCATCACCTGGGCTACCAGGTGAGCCCAGGGCTGAATGTCCTCCAGGGAGCGAGCGGAGTGTGACTTTCAGATGGCTTCTCCCTGTCTGCGTGCAACCCCACTGTCCTGAGTGGACGGTCTGAGGCATTGTGGTGCACCAAGGGCCTGATGGTGGGGGACTGTGGGCAGGGACATCCCAAGGAGAGGCAGGAGGTGCCCTGGGATCGGAGAGGAGGCTGCAGTGGTCAGATCCTGCCAGGCCCCCTCAGAGCTGGTTGCATCGGCATCCCTGCCCCCCACCCGTCCCAGGCCAGCTGATGGAGACACTGCGACAGATGGCGGCTTCCCAGATTCAGTGCCTGCCCCAAGGCCAATGACTGCACTTCCCTGCAGATGCACAATGGGAGGGGGGTGGGGAGGTGGGAGATGACCCTTTGTGGGCAGTTCCCTAGGCCTGCACGGGTGGGTGGAGGGGGAGCCTTCATTTGGTAATCCTCAGCTCCTCCGCCTGGTCCCTGGCATCCAGGGCCTGGGGGAAAAGGCATTTGGCTCCACCTCCCTCCTTTCCGGACCCCCCCCCCTTCCCCCTCTCTCTTTGTTCCTCACTTAATGTATTCCCCTGGGCAATTGGCGGAGAACAAAGGAGGCAGCCTGGGAAACCAGGGCCTCCTCTGACCTCTTCTGTCGGGCACCTGTCACGAGCCACAGGGACCCCCATGTGTTGGCATTCACGTCGGCATATGTCGATTTCATCCCCCCCACCCTTGTCTCTTGTGCATGCGCACACAGGCACCCACCAACTGTAAGAAGGCGGCTGTGCGGGCTGGTCCCCAGTAAAGGGAGGAAAACCGTGGGCCCAGCATGGAGCCTGAAGGTGGGCGGAGGGATCCAGATCCAGTTGCTTCTCCTGAAGCTTTCTCAAATCCACTTTGACTTTTGTGTCCCGTGACCCCATGCTCTGGCCCCCAGGGAACAGGGAGGAGTCCTCACAGGAGAAATGGAGCTTGGCATAGGCTGGGTGACTGTGATGGGGTTTGGAAGCTGAGCGTCCTTCTTCTCTTTCTGTTGTAGCTATGAAGATTTCTACCTCTCCTGCTCCCTCAGCCATGGCGGGAAGGAACTCTGCAGCTCCTTGTACACCCGAAGGGCTCACTTTTCCAAGTACCTCTTCCACCTCATCATCTGGGACCAGCAGTAAGCCCTCCCCCTGGGCCCTGGGCCGCCCCTGCAGACCCCACAGAGGGGCCCACACCTGCAGTACACCAGGCCCCACCACGAACCCTACCTACACAGACCCTCAGCCTCTTGAGTCTCCGTTTCCTTAACCCTTAGATGGGGTCAAGTACCATTTCTAATGCACAAAGGCTCTCTCTGTAAACCATAAAGGATCGTATAAAAGTTCGTGGTTGGCTTTCATAATAATTCATCGTCTTGATCTTGTCTCCTTTTAAGGTTTAACTAGCTTGAGGGATTCTCATCCTCTCCCTTCTTCCCAAAGTTTCCATCTAATACGGAGAGGGGTTGTGCTTTTTTCCTTCTAGGAGGGAAAGGGCAGGTTGTCCAGAGGAAAGAAGAGTGGGCTGGGAGCCACAGGAATAAGCCTCTCTTTCTAGCTCTGTCTCTAGTCCTACATTCTCTTTGGCCTCTCTGTGCCTCAAACTGTAAAGTGGGGCCAATTGTTTAATTCAGAGGCCATTGTGGCATTGAAATGAGATAGAGTATAAATATAAGTATGAAACCACAAGCACAAGGTGGTAGTAATCAGCATTTATTACCAGCATTTGCTGTCGGGAAGGTAGGCGTCTGCCAGGCAGGGCAGGAGGGAAATGGAGGCAAGCACGTGTCGGCGGGGAGGCACTGCAGGTGTGTGCCCGCCCTGTGCCCTTTCTGTGCTGTGCCCTGCCCTTCCTCCAGACTGCCAGAAAGCCCCTTGTTTGCTGCCCCCAGCTTCACTTCCCCAGACTGGCTGTGTCTGAGTCCTTATTTGCAGAGCAGAACTAGAACTTCAATATTTGGAGTGCAGATTAGAGGCCGAGCAGGGTCCTCGGGGAGGCCAAGATTGCCAAAATAGGCCGAGGCAGAGTCTGTGCAGGCACTGCGAGAGGTGGGGTATTTAACAGACGGACAGCTGGGAAGGCAGGCCCTTCTCCTGTCTTCACACCTGTGTAAGTTACAGAGTAATAAAGCGGTACATAAAGCTTTCATCAAACAACCACTGGGGCCGGAGAGACTCTTTGGAGGCAGGGGATGGCTGCCTCCAATGGCTTTGGAGTTTCACCATCACCTTCCGCCCCGTGGGCCTCGATGACTTCGCTGCCAAGGGGGTCGTGCAATCAAGTGCTCCAACCCAGGCAGACCCCACAACATTGGCCCAAGCCTCTCTTCCCATAGAGTCTCAGCGGCATAGAGCCTGGCCTGGCCTGGCCTGCCCTACCTCGGCCTGCCTGCTCTGTGGGTCTCCTTCCACTCCCTGTCTTAGATTCAGCCTCGAATCCCAAAGGGCTGGTCCCTGCCTAGAGCCTGTGGAGATTTCCTCTCCGCGCTCCCCATCCCCATGCCCCACAGAGGCTCGTGGCACCTTCATGGTCAGGATCATGGCATCTGGGAGAAGACGCTACAGTGTAGGGTTCAGAGCACGGGCTTGGGCGCACTCACCCTAACTATAGGTGGAACCTTGGGAAGTAATAGGGCCTCACTTGTAGGGCCGTGTGAGAACTTCTGGGACATTGCAAGTAAAGTGCATGGCACAGTAGCCAGCATGTGATAAATGCTTTCTTCTTCATCCTTGTCATCTTTTTAGCTGGGGGAGCCTTCTCAGTTCCGGTTTCCCTGTTCCAAGTGACTGACACAGTGACTGGTACACGGAGATATTTGTGCATGCAAATCCTATTTGCATAGCCCAGTTCCAGTGCAGAAGCCTCAGTGTTCCGTAGCAAAAAGCACACAATGTGTACACACATCACACAAGTGAAGCTGTGTTCCGCTCTCCACTGAGGAGGAACCCAGGGTCGAGGTGTGCACCGTTCTGAGGTTGCGAGTAGCAAAACCAGGACTGGAACCGGCACATCCCAGGAGTCCTTCCTGGAGGAGGTGGCCCTTGTGATGTGACGTTGAGGAATGGCTGCAGAGGGAAGGAGAGGGGTTTCTCAGGCAGGGAGGAGGTTCAGGCTGCAGTCAGTATACTGGTTATCCTGACGGACCCCGGATGATGGTCTGTGGGAGAGGTTTTGGAATGCTAGATGGACTCGAGGACTGAGGAGAAGGGGATCCTGGCTGGTTCTAAGGGTTGTGGCTTCCTATTCTCTTTGCCTCCGGATGCACAGCCAGAAGCCTCTTCTGGGCTGACAAGAGAGGGGTCAGCACCAGCCCCCTCTCCACTTTGCTGTGGGGTCAGCTGACTGTCCTGCCTCCGCAGTACTGGGATCAGCTCACTCTCAAAATAGGCCCAGCGGCTGCGCTCTGCCATCCACTAGCCAAGCCCGGGCCTCGCATGTCTGCTGACTGCTGGAGGGGCCCTAATTATAGCCGTGGGCGCCCAGGGTACAGCAGCTGGGACAGCAGGGCTCTGCCAGTCTCTGGCGGGTGGGAGGGAGTGCCTCACTTAGGTGGAGACTTTCCTGCAGGAGTGAGGGGCAGCAGTGGAGGGAGGCTGCTTGATCGGGGGGCCCCTCAGAACCTTGGGGGTGGCCGCCCTGCCTCTGTGCCCTCTGGCGTAGAAACTGCCCTGGGCTGGCCAGGAGGGCGTGACAGTGTGGACTTTGGCCCAGGGACAGCTTCCCCAGAAGGTAATGTGGGTCCTCCCTCGCTTTCCACAGCTCCCCTCCTCTCTTTCCCTCACCCCACCCCAGCTCCTTTTCCTGAGCTTGGAGGGAGTGGCTGGGCGTGACCTGGGCAGAGGAGCCCCCGGAGAACACATCTGGACTGGGGTGGTGGCAAGGCTTACGTGTCTCAGTTCTTATCATCGCTGGCCAGTTTGCTTGCTCTCCCCCCAGGGACTTTGGGAAGCCCCTTCTCTTTAACCCTTTGGTTTTGAAAATGTTTTTGGGGTGACAGCAGACCATGTTGTGCCCTGGGGGTTGAGAGAAGAAGGGGACAGGAGAGGACAGACAGTGGGAGGACTATTGGGGGAGGGTGGCCTGAGGGCAAAGAACACCCTGCTGCCTCTTCCTCCTTGCTTTTTCAGCCTGGGAAGTGGGGGAGGGATGAGGATTGTCAAGAGGACTTGCAGCTTCTTGGTGACCCTCTGCAGAAATCCTGAAACCGGGGGCGTGTGGCTTCACTATGGGACCTGTAGTCGTCGGAACTCTGAGATGGCTCTGGCTACCCAAGTTCTGTCTGGTCACCGCGGGTGGCCCCCAAATCGGGATGTTAGGCCCACTGTACTGAGAGGCTGCAGAGACAGCACAGTGTGCTTCTGGGCGCATCCCGTGGAGGTTGCGCCTACCGTTTGGGACCTGTCCTGGTTCCAGGCTTCCCCAGGGAGCACATCTGATATCCCGAGAGGCAGGTCGAGTTCTCAGCCTCCGCTCGGCTTCCTGGGCCATCTGTCCCTTGACGCCACAAGGGTGGCACCTCCTGACTTGGTTTCCTGTCCTCCCCAGGATCTGCTTCCCCGTGCAGGTGAACCGGCTGCCTCGGGAGACCCTGCTCTGTGCCACACTCTACGCTCTGCCCATCCCCTTGCCTGGGAGCTCCTCCGAGGCCAATAAGCAGCGGCGTTTGCCGGAAGCCCTGGGCTGGGTCACTACCCCACTCTTCAACTTTAGGCAGTACGTGGTTCCCACGCCAGTGGCTTCTTGGCCTTGGAAGGGAAGGAGGGGGATAGAGGGGCCTGGTGCTGCGCTGGCCAGTGCCCCTTGGGACAGTTGGCCACGTGGGGCTCACCCACAGAGTCCAGAGGGCCCTAGCTGGGGGACCAAGGCACAGGAGTAGAGACCAGGACAGGTGATGTAACCAAGAGCTTCTGGGCAGGATGGGGCTGGGGGCGGTGTGTGCATGCGTGGAAACAGAGTGCTTGGGTAACGTCATCTGGCCCTGTCACTGGAAGGGCCTTAGAGGTCATCTAGTCCACCTCTCTGCCTCATGGGGCATCCCCACCACCAGGTCATCCAGAGGCTTCCTGGAGGGGGTGTGCTTTTATAGGACCTGGAAGAAGGAAGAGCCTGTGATCTAAGAATGACAGAGTTGGGTGGTTGTTTCAAAGGCAGATTTTTGGATGGGGGAGCAGGAGGAAAACCATCGTGTTTGTTGGCTCATTCCCCTCCCCTCCATTCTCCTTAGAGTCCTGACCTGTGGTCGGAAGCTTCTGGGCTTATGGCCAGCAACACAGGAAAACCCCAGTGCCCGTTGGAGCGCACCTAATTTCCACCAGCCAGATAGCGTCATCCTGCAGGTGAGACCCCAGCCCCAGGACCCTCCCTCCTACCCGCTGCTCAGGACTGCCCAAGAGCCAGCTCTGAGTCTTCTGCCTGAAGGTTTGGGCTAGGAAGTAAGAGAAATTGCTGACACGTTGGGCACAGGGCCCTGATGTGATGGAAGCAAACGGGTGAATTTGGTTGGACCCGGGGTGGGAGGGTGAGTTCTGTGGAATCTGTGTGCCATCTCCTGGGGGTTAACTTTGATTTCAAGGAGGCCGAAGGCAGGGCCTGAGCACCTGTACCGCCCCCCCCCCCCCCGGCTCCCCGCCCCGGGCTCAGCAACTTGGAATCCTTTGTATTGAGCCCATGTATTACTGAGTCTGATAAAATTTGAGCTGTCCCCTCTTGGGGCCTGAGGGGAAACCCCCCGTGCAGCCAGCCACCCAGTCGCTCCCGGAGTGGACCCACCCTCTGGGGAGAGGAGGAGCTGGTCAAGCCCAAGGTCTAGTTACTGCTTTCTGGCTCCCCTTTCTTATGATCATGAGATGCTTTGGAATGGAATCTGGAATATCAAAGTGGACATAGCATGCAATAGAATGATACAGAATGAAAGCTCCAGAGGCAGGCATTTTTGTCTCTCGTAATTAACAAGACTCAATGCCCAGGACCTAGAACATTGCTTGGCAACGTATCAGGGTTCAATAAATATTTGTTGATTGAGGGAACATAGGACCCACTCCGCTCTGATACCCGACTTCATAGGATGAAGATCCTAGAGCAAGGGCATCCGGGGCCACAGGGTTGAGAGTCGGGAGGGCCCTCACCTGGCATGTGGTCCCACTTCCCATCAGGCAGCAGTGCCTTCCAGGGCCACCCTTGAAGGCTCCCTGGCCTCAGCTTGGAGGTTCCCAGTGGCTCAGCTTGGTGACACTTCTGTTCAAAGTTCTGGCCTGGGGCCGGGCCCCCCCCCTCACCTGGCTACATCTCCCCCCAACCTCTTTCTCACTTGCCCATTCTCCTCTCACTCTCTCTGTTTCCTTCTCATTTTTTGCTGGAAGTGACAATTGGAAGGGGCTTTCCCCAGAGTCCCAAGTTCCCACGAAGTCCAAAGGGGTATTTTACAAGCAACCTGCAGGGAAGGAAGGGAGGGAAGAAGGCAGGACCTCCGGCCTGAGACGGAGGTGCTGGAGAGCCGGGAAGGTGGCGGCTCACCTTCTCACTCACTCACTGCCTGTCCTCTCTCCCCACTTCTCTGACGCTATCCCCCAGATCGACTTCCCCACCTCAGCCTTCGACATCAAGTTCACCAGCCCCCCTGGAGACAAGTTCAGCCCCCGCTATGTGTTTGGCAGCCTCCGGGAGGAAGACCAACGGGTGCTTAAGAACATCATGCAGAAGGAGTCCTTGTACTGGTGAGGCCCGGGGCCTTCCCCGTGTGTGGCTCAGGCCCCAGTCTGTCTGACCTCTCACCCGCCAGCTCCAGGTTCCCGCCCTCCTGCTTTGGGAGTAGAGATGGGATGGGGTGGGCATTGCCACGGAGGCAGGACGCGGTGGAGAGAGGGCTCTGCTGGGGCAGCCTCCAGGCTTCTTCTCCTGAGCTGACACTAGGCAGAGTGGTGAGACCGGGGTCAGGAGATTGATTGGATCTAGGAATGCCCATCCCCACAATGGGGACCTGGCCCAGACTCGGCTTGCCAGAGGACCCACACCCCAGATATGCTGTCTACTACTCGCTATCCATGGGGGCAGATGGTTCCTGTCCTTACCACCCTGCCCCCACCTCCTGCCCCTTCCACACCCACAGCCTTTGCATTTCTCTGGCCCTGTCACTTTCCAAAAAGGATCAGGTGTCGGGGCAGGCCGGCAGCTCTCAAGGGTAAGCAAATCCAAGCTGATGTCATCCTTGGGGCTGCTTCTCTTACCAGGATTGGAGGGGGAGGGGAGTTGGAGGAGCTGGTGGGATGGGGGCTCCTGCGCTGCCTGCTTGTGTGTGTGTGTGTGTGTGTGTGTGTGTTGGAGGGGGCAAGGGAGATGGGGCTCATCCCCACCCAAGGAGCCAGCGTAGCTGAGTGACTACAGATCCCCCTGCCTGCACTCCTCTGCTGACCCCTTGCTTCATTAGCCCCTCAGCTCCCTTCTCCCATTAGACACCTGATCTCAGGCAAGGCTTAATTCGCTGTGGCTTCTATAAAACCTCCAGCTGGCCCGGGAAAGCCCCAGAGGCTTCTCAGCCATCCAGACCCGGACATGTGGGGACCACTGCCCTCTGGTGGCTTGTCTTGAGAGAGGCGCTCTAAGGGCATCCGCAGGAGGGGTGGCAGACTGGGTGCCCTTGACCTGTGCATTCTGCCTCAGTCTGAGATGTCCCCTGAGATGTCAGGATCAAAAATAAGATTTGGGCCCTGGTGCCCAAACGTTGCTTCACACATTGCAGTCACCTGGGGATCTTTTAAAAATACCACTGCCTGGTTTCCCCAGACATCCTGACTCCCTTGGTGTCGGTGTGGCCCGGGCATGGGGACTTTATAAACCTCCCCAGGTATTTGTCATGTGCAGCAAAGTTTGGGAAGCACTGAACTGGAGAATGTGTAGCATTCTTTTGGAGAGTAAGTTCCCTACCCTGTGGCTGACAGTGCTCTCGCTCACCTCCCCTGCAACCCCCACCCGCAGGCTCACGGATGCTGATAAGAAGCGCCTGTGGGAGAAGCGATACTATTGCCATTTGGAGGTGAACTCCCTCCCCCTGGTGCTCGCCAGCGCCCCCAGCTGGGAGTGGGCTTGCTTGCCCGACATCTATGCTCTCCTGAAGCAGTGGACCCACATGAATCACCAGGATGCCCTGGGGCTCCTGCATGCCACGTGAGTTGTAACACCCACCTTTCCTTGACCACGAGTCCTTCCAGAAGCCAAGGCTTGGCACTGCGCACCGCTAGCCTGAGCCAGCCCTGGGGAAAATGGTAAAGTGGACTAGGAAATTCAGGGCATCTTCGCTTCTTTTTTGCTTTTTCTTTGCCTCCTTTCCCCACGGTGTGACATTAGGAACATTTTCCAAGCATACTTGGAAACCAAAAACTTTACAGTGAACATCCATGTACCCGCTACCTAGATTCTAACCATTTTAACTATTTGCTATATTTGCTTTCTTGCGTGTATATCCCTCTATCCAACCGTCAATATCCATCTTATTTTTTTTAATACATTTCAGTGTAAGTTGCAGACATCATACCTCCCTCTAAATACGTCAGCGTATATATATCATTAACTAGAACTCAATGTTTGCTTGTTTGTTTTTTCTTTTGAGGGAAAATTTACATATCAGGAAATGCCTACGCCTTACTTGTACGTTGGCTGAGTCTTGACAAGTGCACACCCCTGGGTGACCCAAACCTTACCACTTAGTTCGACTTGAACAGCCCTCTCTTCCCTCTTTCCTTCGGAAGGGTTCTCTGGGGACTTGCTCCTCCCAGTTTCAGACCCCGGGGCTGCCTTTTCCAGATGGTACCCAGTATTCTTGGCTTCTTTCTTGCTGCTCTTGGTAATTAAACTGTACGTGATCCATGTGTCTTGCCTTCCGGACTTTTTGAGACCACATTTTTGCTAATCTCTGCTCAGCTAAACTCTGCCATGGGGTACTGGCTTAGATAAAACTCCATGATTCTCTATTCTCCACCTGGCTGGCTTTGCATTAAAGGATGGTACCATCATGTTTTAATCCACATAAGGGCTCTTCGGTGACAGGAATTTCTAGCACAGTGGGAGTTGAGGAAAAGATTTTCAGGAATGGGGTTGAAGACTTTGTCCAGTTTTCTTTAACTCATACAAGGAATGGAAGTGGCCACCGTCCTGTTCCTCCGTGGCCCCATGCCAGCTCTGACCAGGGGACAGGGCCGTTCTTAAGGGTTGCTGTCCAGACAAGGAGCTAAGGATTCTTCTAGTGGCTTTGGCAGACTCTGAGGGACCTTGCCTTTTCTCCCGCCGTGTCTCTGAAGCCCGGCTGTGAGGGTGCTGGCTCACTCCTGGGCTGCAGAGCCTACAGCTGGGGAGTCAGGGGGCTGGGCTCTGTTTTGCAGCTTCCCGGACCAGGAGGTGCGACGGATGGCCGTCCAGTGGATTGGCTCGCTGTCGGACGCTGAGCTCCTCGACTACTTGCCTCAGCTTGTGCAGGTGGGCGGACCGGCCTTCCCTCCAGTTCTGAGGATCCCTCCCCCGGCCCCAAGTCCGTGTGCATTCTCCTTGTAGAGCCCAGGGTCCCCAGTGGGATAGTGGGAGGTGTAGCTGACAGGCAGGCCATATAGCCTTCTCTTTCCCCTAAACAGGCCCTGAAGTACGAGTGTTACCTGGACAGCCCCTTGGTGCGCTTCCTCCTGAAACGAGCCATCTCTGACTTGAGAGTGACTCACTACTTCTTCTGGTGAGCTGTGTGTGCAGAGGTGGAAGGCAGACATGCGTCCTCGGCTCAGGAGTATTTTACTCTTTGGTGGGCAAGGATGGGGAGCTGAGCCGTCGGGGTTCCAGGACGTTGCTGACTTACCGTGTGGCTGCAGGCTAGCACTGTTCCCCGCCCCCCCGGGGGGGGGGGTGTCAGTCCCCAGGGGACAATGAGGATTATCCCTGGCCCTCCTTTCCATCTACACTCGGCAGAGATAGAAAGGAGAAGGGAGCCACAGAGGGGCTTTGAGCTCTAAATCAAGGCAGAGTGGGCACAGACTGGGATCCAGATGAACACCTCTGTATGAGCTATGCATACAGAGTCTATTTTTCCCTCCCGGGCTTGGGAGGGGTTTTCCGGGGAGCTGGAGCAGCGTCTGACCCCTCCCCGCCATTCCACACACCCTTGCTGGTGATCCCAAGTGTCCCGACCCCCCCCCCTCCCTTTGCCTTGCAGGCTCCTGAAGGACGGCCTCAAAGACTCTCAGTTCAGCATCCGCTACCAGTACCTGCTGGCAGCCTTGCTGTGCTGCTGTGGCAAAGGGCTGAGAGAGGAGTTTAACCGCCAGTGCTGGCTCGTCAATACCCTGGCCAAGCTGGCCCAGCAGGTCCGAGAGGCCGCCCCGTCTGCGCGGCAGGTGAGGGGGGCGGAGCCGCCTCTACCCGTTTCTGGTCTCGGGCTTTTGTAACCAGCCGTTAATTCCTTCGACGTCCTCAACGGCAGGATGGCACTTGACCGTCTCTGATTTAAGGACTGGAAGGAAGGAACTCTGTCTCTAACCTACAGGCCACAAAATGACAGTCTGCAGACTGGATACAGTTTTGGTTAGCCTGCAGAGTGTTACCGTTTTAACTGTTTGCTTTAAAGGCTAAGCACATTTGTAAAAGTTGTTCACTGCACAAGGGCACCCAGCCAGAGAGGGCAAGTGTGGGCTGAAATCCAGTCCTACTTTGTTCAGTATGCTGTGAGCCATAGCTCAGGGCTACTGTTACCCAGAGTGGAGACCTTTACTGTTTGTACAACCGGCTGTATAAGGCCAACAGTGTTCCCGGTTACTAACATTTAAAAACTGGGAGAATTGGGGCGCCTGGGTGGCTCAGATGGTTGGGTGTCTGCCTTCGGCTCAGGTCATGATCGAGCCCTGCGTCGGGCTCCCTGCTCAATGCAGAGCCTGCTTCTCCCTCTCCCTCTGCCATTCCCTCTGCTTGTGCTCTCTGGCTCTGTCTGTCTATCTGTCAAATAAATAAATAAATAAATCTTTAAAAAATAAATAAATAAAAATTGGGAGAATCTAGGGGCACCTGGGTGGCTCAGTTGGTGAAGCGTTTGCCTTTGACTCAGGGTCATGGTCCCAGGGTCCTAGGGTCAAGCCCCACATCGGGCCCCCTGCCTAGCGGGGAGCCTGCTTCTTCCTCTGCCCCTCTCCCACACGCCCCCACCATTCATGCTGTCTCCCTCAAATAAATAAATAAAATCTTAAAAAAAAAATTGGGAGAATTTAAAGTCCAGATTGTTGGCTTTTCTTGGCAACAGCCTGAGCAGCACCGCCCCCTTGAGATGCACCGGCTCTCTCAGTTCATTGTGGCCTGCCTCACACTGTGGTGTCATCTGCCTCACCTCTGTAAGCTGTCTGGGCTTGCTGCCCATGCACTGTCCCGGGCGCGACACCCCAGGCCGGGGTAGTTTTCCTTCTTCACGGTCTCCTGGGGGTTGTTCACACTTCTCCGATGGTGGTTTTCATCCCAGCCATTCCAGGGGCGCCCACCCCTGGGAGAGGCCTGGTTCTGAGTAGAGCCCATGGGCACCCCCCCTCACCCCTACTCGCCTTCTCCCCTCCCTCTCAGGGGATCCTCCGCACGGGCCTGGAGGAGGTGAGGCAGTTCTTTGCCCTGATCGGCTCCTGCCGCCTGCCACTCAGCCCTAGTCTGCTGGTTAAGGGCATCGTGCCCAGGGTGAGTGACTGGTGGGGTTGGGGCTCTCGGGGCAGGGAGGGCGCAGTGGAGGCGAGGTCCTACCACCCTGGTTATTGAGAGGAGGAAGAGAGGCATATTCGGGGCCTCTTTCCAGACCTAGTGTGTATGGACTTTTGACTGACAGCTGTGCAAGGTGGAGGAATGGGGTCGGGGGCTGGGTAAGTGTCTCCCCTGATGACACAGGGGGCTGGTGACAATGACCATAACTGTCATCTGTCACCACCGAGTGCCGCACTGTTCTGAGTGCTTGACGCCAGTCATTGCATCTTACACTCACAACTCTTACGAAGTTGGTCCTGTTGGAAGCCCCATTTTACAGAGGAGTAGACTGAGGTATCGATGGAAATCATATCCTAGTAGGTTCTATGCCGAAGCACTGAAGGGATGAAAGCAGGCCCCGGAGCCGAGGCTGTAACAGACTGGCACAGGGGAAGGAAGGAGCGTGGGCTCCTGAGGAATCTGGCAGGAACTACGAGCAGGTGGACTGGCGGCAGCAGCTTGACCCACGGTGCAGAGGCCATTTTCCTTCCCTTGTCACTACCCTCTCTCCCGTGGCAGGACTGTTCCTACTTCAACTCCAATGCTGTCCCCCTCAAGCTGTCCTTCCAAAATGTGGATCCACTGGGCGAGAATATCCGTGTCATCTTCAAGGTGAGGACACTTCATAAACCTGGTGTGATGATGAAGGTGGTAGAGGGGAGAGGAGGAGGGGGTTGAAGGGTGGCAGGTGCAGCCCCAGGGTAGGTCTCTTGCTGTTACTCCGTGCTACTATTTGCACATGTGAAAGATGATCAGGTGACCAAGGAAAGAGACTAATTCTCTGTGGCCCCAGCGGGCTAGGAACAGAATGTTGGCAGGTGTAGCAAGGCATTCACTGTTGGGATAGAGTGCTTTCTAGGAGGCTGAGCTATCCCAACAGTGAATGGATACAGTGGCAATCTGCTTGTACCCCAGGGTATTCAAGCAGAGGTTGGCCGCACGGCAGCAGTGTTGAAGAGGAAATTAAGAGAGCAGGTGCAGGTTGGACTAGGTGAACCCTAAGGTCCATCCTAACTGATGCAAGACATGCGTGATTCTGAGAAGTAAACTGTAGTCTGAGAGCATGTAATCTAGCGGGGGAGAGGAGATGCATGGATGCCACCGTGTAATGTATATATTGGCTGTGCGTCAGTTCCAAATTCAAGGTATAAACACTCAAGTTTTAAATAAAAAATCTTGACAATCAGGAATCTAAATTCAGTTCAGATGGGATGTGGGGTTGAAGAAAGAGCCGGAACACCGCAAGGGCAAATGTGATGGCTGGCCCACCTCTGGTCCTTTGACCTGGTGTGAGCCGAGATGGGAGGTGGGAAAACTGGGCAGTCCCCTGTCGTTGTTTGGGCCAAGGTGGCTCTCTTGTAGCATCTGGGAGCCAGGGGAGGCAATGGAGATGAGCTCTGGTCACTTTCTTCATCCAGTGTGGGGACGACCTTCGCCAGGACATGCTAACCCTGCAAATGATTCGCATCATGAGCAAGATCTGGGTGCAAGAGGGGCTGGACATGCGCATGGTCATTTTCCGCTGCTTCTCCACTGGCCGGGGGAGAGGTCAGTTGGGAATGGGGGAGGGGGGCTGTGAGGAGGCAGCTGGCGTGGAGGGCACCTCTTTGCTTACTGCCCTTCTCCCCTTCCCCAGCATGAGTTCTGTACTTTTCCAGAAAAAACGAAACTGGCAAGGTTATTTCAATAGAAGCCATGGAAGGGCATTAAAAAAAGGAAGGTAGGGCAGAGAGAGAGGAATTGGAATAAAGTAAAACAGACTTGGTGACATAACCACCAGACATGTTGTGTAGACTTTGGGTCCTAATTCAAACCAACCCACTGTGAAAAGGTATATTTTGAGACAGTAGGGGGAAATGTAAGTATAGACTGGGTTAAAGAATGAGTGTTCATTTTTGGGGTGTAATGGCCTGGTGGTTATGTCCTTGTTAGTTGTACTTGAAATATTTATGGGTGAAATGACATGTCTGGGATTTGTAAGGGAGCGCTGGCTGGCTTAGTTGGTAGAGCTTGTGACTCTTGATCTCAGGGTTGTGAGTTCAAACCCCACGTTGGGCTCAGAGTTTACTTTAAAAAAAAAAAAAAGATACTCCAGTAAGGAGGGAAAAACAGGGTTGGCTGAGTAAAATAGGTAAAACAAGATCAGCAAAATGTTGATAATTTTTGAAACTGGGTGACAGTTATGTGTGAATTCATAATCCCATTCTGTGGGACACCTGTGTGGTTCAGTCAGTTAAGTGTCTGCCTTCAGCTCAGGTCATGATCCTAGGATCCTGGGATCGAGTCCCACATCGGACTCCCTGCTCAGCAGGGAGTCTGCTTCTCCCTCTGCCTGCTGTTCCCCCTGTTTGTGTGCACGCACTGTCTCCCCCTCTGACAAAAAAAGCCCCCAAAAACCAAAAAACATAATCCCATTCTGTTTATTCCTGTGTGTGTGTGTGTGTGTGTATGTATGTATGTATAAAATGTTCATACAGGGGCACCTGGGTGGTTCAGTGGGTCGAGCATCTGCCTTCGACTCAGGTCATGATCCCAGCGTCCTGGGATCGAGCCCCACATCGGGCTCCCTGCTCAGCAGGGAGCCTGCTTCTCCCTCTCCCTCTCCTCTCTCTCTCTCTCTCTCTCTCAAATAAATCAATAAAATCGTTTAAAAATATTCATACATATATATGAATAATTATTCATAAACATTGTTCACACACGTATGTCTGAAAATTCCAGTAGTAAAAGTCAGAAACAAGGAACAGCAGTGATGAACTAGGGAGACCAAAGAGCCCCAATGTCCCAGCGTGGAATGTGAGGCTTGGGAATGGTATTCTTTCTCCTACTATCCTTTTCCCCTGATTATCATATTTTGCCCAAATAGCCTAGGGCTTCATTTATAGGGAAGCATCCAGCAGAACTCCCTAGTTGTTTCCCCGTAGCCCCCTTGGCTCTGCCCGGGAGCGCCACACCCACGCCTCCTCTCATAGGGATGGTGGAAATGATCCCCAATGCCGAGACGCTGCGCAAGATCCAGGTGGAGCACGGGGTGACCGGTTCCTTCAAGGACCGGCCCCTGGCAGACTGGCTGCAGAAACACAACCCCGGGGAGGACGAGTATGACAAGGTAGGATTGGGGGTGGGGGCGAGGCTGGGGGCGGGGTGCGGCTGACTCGGGCACATGGCTGTGTGAACACAAGGCCTGCGCGTGCGCGGAGGAGACAGCTCAGCTGTGTCGGGAGGAAAGAAACACGCTGGGCTGACAGGTGTCTCCGCATAGCTAGGGTTTGGGTCAAATGACTGTGGTAAGCGGACTGAGAAAATCCCCTGGTGTCCAGCTGGGAAACCTTCGTTGAGCCCCCCCACCCGCAGATTGAGCTTTGGGAGCAGGAGGGGGGCCAACTTTTGAGAAACTGCCTGGATCTCTCCTAATGGTGGCTCCTGTTCAGTTCGTCCTGTGCCCTCAGAGGGCTTCAGTGGCACTTTGTAGAACAAGAGTTAGTTGAAGGAGACTTTAGAGATCATTTTTATCCAACCCCTCTTCACAATGTGAATTAAGATCCACTCAGTTGTTCCCAGTTATGGAGCTGGTTTGAGGCAAGGCTATAAATAAGCAGAAGCCAGGATTAAGGCTGGATAGGAGACAGAGATCATAGAAAAGGAGGTTGGCCTGGTCCTTAGGTGGAGCATTCTTAGGTGGTAGGGCCTTGGAGGCCCGCTGTGGTCCATGGCTGGTCCACGGTTTTGTGGGGCTAGTCTGTGTTTATTGAGTTTAGGGGAGGGAGCCAGTCCTAATAACCAACTCATAAGAGATGGGCTATAAGCCAAAATGCCCATTTATATAATTTAACTTCCAAGGGGACCTGATACTAAGGTATATTGATCAGTGCATTTTATCCCGGAGGGAAAACCTGTATGGACAGCCGAATTATAATCAGAATGTTTGTTCAGTGAACATCTAATTAGATGATCCTAGATGGCCTTAAATGTTTGCATTCCCCAGGATTTCATTCCTGGCCTGCTGTACTCTCTTTGAATTCTCGTGCCTGCTCATCAGCTCTTATTACTTGAAGTACCACCTGTTTGCTGACATCTTCCAAAGCCATTCCTTCCTCCGTCCCTCGAGCTGTATGCTCTGAGCCATCTGCTTACTGGGTGTCTGTACTTGAACTTCATGCATACCTCAAACTCAGTATAGGCAAACCCAATCTTTCCATCTCTCCTTTTCTTGAAGCCTGCTTTTTTTGGGTGTTTCCTATTAGTAAATAGTGTGAGCCTCTGTCTCGTCACCCAAGACAGAGCCATGAGTCTTCTTGATGCTTCCTTCTGGCTCACCTCTGCTGTACCAAGCCCTGTTGATTCTTCTCCCCCAGCATCTCTCACAGCTGTCCTCTTCCTTCCATTCCCTTCAGCTATGTGCTGTCGCCTGAACCACTAGAATGCTTTTCCTTCTGTTGCCATCCTCTGCTTGAAGTCAGAAGTTCTTTTTTTAATAAAGTACAAACCGCTCATGTCACTCCTTTGCTCTAGGTTCTTCAAAGGCTCCCTATGTCCTAAAAGATAGGTCCAACATCCATGGCATTGCACACAAAGCCTTTTGGAATCCAGCCCGGCCTACCCCTGCAGTCCCATCCCCCGCAGCTCCCCTCTTATGATAACTTATGCCCCAGCCTAGGAGGCCCCTTCTATTTCCCCGATACCTTGAGATGATAGTGTTCCTTCTGCCTGGAAAACCAGGTGTTCCCTTCCCCATCCCTCAAAACCCACCCTCTCTATATTGCCAACCGCAAGACCCTCAACCCCACTAACATGTATTCCTCAGGTATTAATGGCCACCCCACAGAGGCACTGTGCTTGGTGCTGGACTTATAACATCTTCCAGCCAATGTAATAGAAAGTCATAATAAATATGATAGAAGGATGCACGACAAGAATGCACAGAGAAACTCACTCTGTGTCTTTGTGTTTAATATCAGTCTTCCAAACGCAGCCTGTCAGCTCTTCTCGGCTTTCTGCTAGAACAGTGCTGGTAGTTTCTTCCACTGACTTCCAGTAGGAAGGAACTAGAGCCGTTTGTCTTCTGGCCACTTCCTGGGCAAAGAGAGTTGCCTACATCCTTCAAGTGAAAACCCCTTAAATCAGGAGAGCTCCCTTGGTCTGGTGAGACTTCCTGCAGCTAACAACACTCCATGTAACTTAGGTGATGAGACCGGAGTCATTTACCCACAGCCATATAGCTCTTTTGTGAGTCAAGATAGGATGCATTTCAGGTAGGGGCACCTGGCTCACTCAGTCGGTAGAGCATGCAACTCTTGATCCTTGGGGTTGTGAGTTCGAGCCCCACATTGGGTGTAGAGCTTACGTCAAAATAAAATCTTAGGAAGGAAGGAAGGAAGGAAAGAAGAAAGGAAGGAAGAAAGGAAGAAAAGAAAAAGGATACACTCCAGGTAGAAAGAACATCTATGGCAGAAGACAAGTTGATGGAGATGAAGGTCAAGACTGGAAAGTTCTCCTATTGGGTTGTACTCCTTACTGAGTGGTTTGTCTTCATTCATCTATTACCCTGTCCGGGATATAGTCCTTTCCTTCCAGAAGGTGCATTCTGTGATTTCTTTATAGACTTTCTGTTCTTAGATTCCTGTGGACTCGCCACCTGGTTTAATTAGACAAGTGACTGGGCGGGGGTTCCATGTGGCTAGTTTTGAAATAGGCCTTGTGGATGGTCAAGAAGCTGCTGGGAGATAAAACCCCTAGACCCTTGGGAGAGAAAAGAGTGAGTGCTGGGTGAATTGGGGTGGCAGTGGGGCTGTCGGGGCTCAATGGGGGAGGAGTCTGTGGGAGCTGGAAGGACCTGGGACTCCCGGCCCTGAAGGATGGGGGGAAATTTGTAGAGAGGGGCAGGGAGGGCACACATTCTCTATCTGGGAAGCTTTCTCTCATTCTCAAATCCGTACATTCCTTGTTGGCTGTGCTAGTTTTTGCCCTCTGCTGATGAGTCTTTCTTCAATTCTTAGAAATTCTGTAAACCTCACAAAGAGGATTCAGAGGGTGAAAGGTATCCATTTGCTAATTCCTTATTTGTACTTCTTGGAGAGACAGAGAGGGGGACAGATGTTGACCAGATGAAATAAAGTGGATCTTAGCCACCCCTCCCTCCTGTTTTATACTTAAAAATATCTCTCACACAGTTTACCAGCTAGAGATGTCTGATTTTCAAGTGTAAAACCCTCCTAGGAGTGTTGAACTGCCTCAGGTCTTCTTTGGAGTGAAGTGACTTTAATGAGATTAGCATTTAGCTGATACCAAGAACCCTGGGAATGGAAGGTGTCTTCGGGGCAGGGAGAAGCCCGGAGAATTCTGAGCAGGGTCAGGAAGAGACCCGGAAGCCGGCTGCCTCAGGGCTGCGCTTTAATTGAGCCAGTCACAACCATTTGGGAACATGGTAAACATCCGTCTTCCTGTCTATTAAGGTCTCTTCAGTCAGGGCTGCTCAAGTCGGGGCTCCCGGATAAGTTCACTCTCTTTCCAATCAGTTTCCCTAGAAGAAGGAAAGGTGCAGAGGATGATGAATGGCAGATAAAGTGGTGGATGGAGATACACACACCAGCCTTCCACCTCCTTACAACCTATGAGACAGGAGAGAGGTGTCTGTGTGTGGGGGGGTGTGCATGAGAGCAGGGCTGGCTGGATTGAGGCTGGCCGTGGCCATTGGAGTCCCTCAGAGCCAGCTTTCTGTCCTCTCCTCCCATCTGCCTGCCTCCCCCCACCCCCACCCCAGGCTGTGGAGAACTTCATCTACTCCTGTGCCGGCTGCTGCGTGGCCACGTACGTCTTGGGCATCTGTGACCGGCATAATGACAATATCATGCTGAAGACCACCGGCCACATGTTCCACATAGACTTTGGCCGCTTCCTGGGCCATGCTCAGATGTTCGGCAACATCAAGCGGTAAGTGGTCTCCTGAAGCCAGGCTGCATGTGGAGGGCAGGGAGGTCCGTAGAAGTGGCTCTGGGCTGAACACAAGCCTCTCATGGAAGGGGGCTGCACTTGAGCTCCTGGGCTGAGCAGCTTCAGAGAAGCAAAGCCTGAGAAAGAGGTCAAGTAGTTGCAGGGCCTTACAGAAGAAGGTGGGGACCTGCTCTTCTCCCTCCCTGCTGAGGCCTGAGCAAGGGGAAATGAGCCCAAACCACAGCAAAAGGGAATAGTTAGCTATCCAGGAAAAAAATATCGGTAGCACACAGACAAGGAATCGATGAAGGACGTCTCTGGGGATCTTTTGAGATTAAGGTTGGAAAAGCAAAAGGGAACAGTTAGGGAGAGCCCCATTTCTCCAGGTTCCCACAGGTGATGAGGGGCATTCCCTGATGCACCCCACAAGGTGGGGGGCTTCCTCCTCCATGCTGACCTTCTACCTGTATGTTCCCCTCGGCCCAGGGACCGTGCCCCCTTTGTCTTCACCTCGGATATGGCGTATGTCATCAACGGAGGTGACAAGCCTTCCAGCCGCTTCCATGATTTTGTTGACCTTTGCTGCCAAGCCTACAACCTCATTCGCAAGCACACCCACCTCTTCCTCAACCTCCTGGGCCTGGTGAGGAGCTCCATCCCTTTCTGAACCCCTCCTTCTTATCATCTGGCACCATCTTTAAGACGCCCCTGTCTTGCTTCAAAGGATTTCTGGAGATTTGCTTCTCTGAGGTCTAGATAAAGGCAGGGCCCAGACTACTGGGAACAGTGGTGTGTGTGGTGTCTGACTTCCCGCCCCAGCCCCTCCCTTCCTGTGGCCTTCCAGCCCCTGCCCACAGCATCCGTCTGCCACCCCCTAGAAGGGTTAGGGAGTCTAGCTATAGCAAATCTGGCCTTACGGGGGGAAGGAGCAAGAATGTCTGGTTTTACAGGTGCCCTCTCTCCATCTTTGCTTTCCTTCTAGATGTTGTCCTGTGGGATCCCCGAGCTCTCAGACCTGGAGGACCTCAAATATGTGTATGATGCTCTAAGGCCTCAGGACACAGAAGCCAATGCTACTACTTACTTCACCAGGTAACACCACGTGCACAAAACAGTGCCCCCCCACCCCACCCCCCGAGTCCTTCATTTCCAGGCTGCCCGACGGGGAGGAGTGGGGCTAGGGAAACAGGGAAGGCATAGCTGAGATGGCGGAGCCTAGAGTTGACATGTATCTGTTGTCCTAACTTTGCCTCTGACTTAGGGAAATCACTTGACTTCCCCGACTCCATTTTCTGTCTGTACTTTGGAGTTCACCTTAGTATACAGAGCTATAGCAATCTCTTACATTCTCGCCAGGTCTTGATCAAAGACTTTGTTTATGGGACAAACATGGACTTTTCTTAGTCCTCAGCTCTCTGGATCAGAACCCTTGCACTTATCAAAACATGGACTTCCATGGTTCCATCTTCCCATACTTGGCAATGTTTTTAGGCACACGGTATGAAAGCGAGGAAGTGTCTCTGTACTCATGTCTACAGTTCTGTCCGTGTAGGCGATGCCTCTGTTTTATCATGCACTCTTTTTGGAACTTGGCGAACTAAATTTTCTCTGTTGGTCTCACATAGAACCTCCCTTTTGATCTGAAATCTCTAGATTGAACGATTCTCGGTAAGGTTCCACTGTACTGGAGGTCTCCTGTATGTAGACATTTTCATGCTGACCCTATCGTGGAATCCCTAATTCCTACCTTGGTTTCCTACCTTGGTTTAACTGTCTTTGGCTCAGGAGGGCAGCGAGGGGAGATAAGACCCCAGGATTCACATGAATAAATTGCATGTAGATAATTGTGTGCCAGTCAAGCACTCTATAAGGATATTACACAGGGAAAATGATTCTGTCTGAGCTGAGTGTTAGGCTCAGGTGTCCAGGGATATTCGTGGAGATCGCTCTGTCCAGGCAGTGGGGACTTGGGTCCGTGGTTACATCCTTTTCTTCCCATCCTCCTGCACCAACAGGTTGATTGAGTCCAGCCTGGGCAGTGTAGCCACAAAGCTCAATTTTTTCATCCACAACCTGGCTCAGATGAAGTTCACAGGCTCAGACGACCGGCTGACCCTTTCCTTTGCCCCCCGAACACACACGCTCAAGAGCTCTGGCCGCATCAGTGATGTTTTCCTCTGCCGCCACGAGAAGACTTTCCACCCCAACAAGGGCTACGTAAGTGTTTTCTCCAATCTGACCCTGTCTTGCTCCCCACCGCCCCCAGCATATTGCGGTTCTGACCTCTTCACATCCACACGGTGGGCATTGGAGTTGTGAGTATCCTGAGCTCCGGGCAGTGCAGTCACAGACCGAGCCTCTCCCCTGCCCGAGGGGGCTGCTGGAATCAGGGGGCTGAACTGCATGGTTGTTCCGTCTGGGTCAAGGGTCCTAGGAACCATGTACAGGACAAATGTACATCTGTATCGTCTTGTCCTTTGGAGACACTTTTGCACTTTTCCTTCTGGAAAGTGGACTCCCCCAACACACGCACACACACACCCCTCCCCTCTTGTGTTCCCTTACCCACTCCCTTCCTTCGGTGCACGGGGTTTGTCAGGTATTCTCTAAGACTTGGACCTTTGCAGGTTTATGTGGTAAAGGTGATGCGAGAGAACACTCACGAGGCCACTTACATCCAACGGACGTTTGAGGAGTTCCAGGAATTACACAATAAGCTACGGTTGCTCTTCCCTTCTTCCCAACTGCCCAGGTAGCTGCCCCCTTTCCTCTCTGCACAGGGGGATCCTGGGGAAGGAGAAGGGATAGGGGGCCGGCAGGATTGCAGGATCCTGAAACTACCCTTCCCAAGATCTGCTTGGTTTTCTTGGCCTGGTAATGAGTGTGGTAACGCGTGCGCCCCCTTCTGGCTGGGATCTCCTGACTCTCTCAGTCCAGCCTTGAAAATGAGCTTGGGTCCACCTGACCGAGAGAGAAAACTGAAGCGAAAGGCAGAGGACTAACTGGATCTGAAGATGTTTTAAAGTTTCTTATCTTTTGAAGAGTAAAAGATAAATAGATAAACAAAATTTGGCATATACATATGATGGAATATTATTAGGTCTTAAAAAGAAGGAAATTTTGACACAACATGGATGAACCTTGAGGACATTATGCTCCGTGAAATAAGCTAATCACAAAAAGACAAATACTGTGTAATATTCCACTTTTATGAGTCTCTAGAGTAGTCAAATTCCTGGAGACCGAAAACAGAATGGTGGTCGCCAGGGCTTGGAGGGAGGGAGGGAGGGTGGAATAGGGTGTTTAATGAGTACAGAGTTTTAGTTGTGCAAGATGAAAGAGTTCTGGAAATGGATGGTGGTGATGGTCTCACAATACTGTGAATCTAATGCCATTGAACTGTAATGGTTGTGATGGTAAATTTTATCTCCTGTGTATGTCATCACACATTTTTTAAAAGGAATTTTCAAATGAACTTTTTACCCTGATGGGGAGGACTGCGGGCTCCTCCAGAGCCCCGAGGCACTTCTGGGGGAGCCCTAGGACTGCCCAACAGCTTGGCTTTCTTGTCTGGGGTTCCTGGAACTGCTGCGTGAGATGCTGAGTGTGACATTGGCGCAGCCCCGGGGAGCCGTGGGAGGAATGGGGCCGGCTGGTGAGAAATGTGGGTCAGGTCGCTGAAAACGCAAATGAAATGTGATGAAAGGCTGCCGCCTCTTCCTTTTCTTTCCCCTTCTCGCCTCTCCTGCATTCCCACGGCCCACCTGCCTCGCCAGCTTCCCTAGTCGCTTCGTGATTGGCCGCTCGCGGGGGGAGGCGATGGCCGAGCGGCGGAGGGAGGAGTTAAACCGCTACATCCGGCACTTGACCCACGAAGCCCCCGAGGTGGCCGAGGTGGGTGGGCTCTCCTCTGTTCCCGGCTGTTCGGGGCGCTGGGGTGGGGTGCGGGGGATGTGCGGGAAGCGGGGAGGGGGTGAGCCCCCTGGCGGTCAAGGGCGGGACTTGGCTGTTTGGGTCTGACTCTGCAGGGGAGGAAGAGGAGGCATAAGAGGGAAGGAAGGAGGAAGGGGAAGCGGGGGGTGAAAGAAAGAAGGGGGGAGGAGGGTCCTGGCTCCCGCCTCTCAGGTCGTGCCTTTAAATGCAATGAAAGCATGCCTCCGGGAGCAGGGAGAGAGACATTTACGTATCAGAAGCCATCCCAGAGTGCTAAGAGTGATCAGAACCTTGGGAAGGAAGGGGTTCTTGAGGAAAAGGAGTTTTCTGAGCAGGCTGACTGTGTTTATTTACCTAGCTTTTTTTTTTTTTTAAACAGTTGGTATTACAATTTGGTGTTATAATGGGCATAAAAACAAATACAATCATCAGGAGTGTCCACCCCCCCCCCCAGATCATCTCATCCCATTTCCATCTTTCCTTCCTATTTATCTATATGCAAATGTGACTCTTACCATTTTATACTGGTCATAGCTTCAGTATTACTCTTAGAGCACAACTTTAAATATATGTACCAGATTAATACTTTGACTTGCAATACCAAAATCTCCTTAACCATTTGCTTCTTGAGAGATAGATTATGTCCATTTTTTCCCCCACTATTAATGTTAGGATACGTATTTTCACATTTTAGTTTTTGTTTTCCCTAACACAGTTAGGAAACATTCTCAAGAAGAGTAGAATTCATGGTCTCTGTTCAGGGCTGGGTCAGGTACTTCTCTGCTTGAAAGGTCTGTGTGTGTCCATGGGGGAGGGCATGGCAGAGAAGAACAGACTGCTTTTGACCTGATGTGACCTAGGTTTTTTTTTTTCCTTTTAAAAAATTTGTTATTATGAGAACTTTCAAACATACGAAAAAGCCAGAGAAACAGTATAATGTGTGCCTGTATGTCCATCACCTAAACAGTTAATGTTTTGCCATATTTGCCTATTTTTGTATGAAGTTTTTTAAGATTTTATTTATTTATTTGAGAGAGAGAGAATGAGAGACAGAGAGCATGAGAGGGAGGAGGGTCAGAGGGAGAAGCAGACTCCCTGCCGAGCAGGGAGCCCGATGCGGGACTCGATCCCGGGACTCCAGGATCATGACCTGAGCTGAAGGCAGTCGCTTAACCAACTGAGCCACCCAGGCGCCCCTTGTATGAAGTATTTTAAAGTCAATCACAGACATCACGACATTCTGTTCCTAGTCACTGTGCAACTCTGAAAAATAAATTCTTCTATAACGACAGTATCGTTATATCATCCAATACACAGTCCATATTCAAAGTTTCCCTGTCATCCCCAGAATTCTTTTTACAGTGGGCTGATTTGAGCCATGATCCAAACAAGAAGTACATACTACATTTGGTTGTTCCATTTCATAGGCTTTGTTTAATCTAGAATAGTCCCTTTCCCTTTTTTTGTGGGGCTGTTGTCTTATTGAAGAATGACTCTGTCTCTGATTTCATTTCAGTGTGATTTGGTATACACCTTCTTTCACCCCCTGCCCCGAGATGAGAAGCCTGCGGGCACCAGCACAGCTCCCAAGCCCTCAGGTACACTGTCTTTTCTGTGCCATTCCTGCCAACCTCTCTGAACCATTCCCGGGGTAGTTTTCTCCTGCACCCACCCACTCCCAGTTCTCTTCCCTTGACTTGTCTCTGTTCCTTTGCTTACTGGCTAGAGGATCTGGTTCCCCACTCAGGCTGTGGGGCCCATAGCTCCTCACACAGGTTTCCCAGGGACAGGATATTCAGTCGGTGATGACACACACACACATTGGATAGACCATCTCAACCCAGTCCTAAATCATGTTCACAGACATCACTTGGCAGTTCCCCCATGGGGTATCAGGAGACCGACATGAAAATATGGGGGTGGAGGGTGGGGAGAAGAAAACAGAAACATCTGCCTGGCACCAGATGGGGACAAAACTGGCCTCATGACCTTTCTTGCGTTTCTTTGTCCCTGTAGACGGCTCATGGGCCCGGCCTGTCGGGAAGGTGGGTGGGGAGGTGAAGCTGTCCATCTCCTACAAAAACAATAAACTCTTCATTATGGTGATGCATATTCGGGGCTTGGTAAGTATACACACAGTCTTCATTTGGTTCTCTTTCTTGTACTGTCCAACTTTGGCAAGTAGCCTAATTACTCTGAGCCTTTTTTTTTTTTTTTTAAAGGATTTTATTTATTTGAGAGGGAGAGATAGCACAAGCAGTTGGGGGTGTGGGAGAGGGACAGGAGGAGAAGCAGGCTCCCTGCTCTTAGCAGGGAACCCGACACGGGGCTCAGTCCCGGGACCCTGGGATCATGACCTGAGCCGAAGGCAGACGCTTAACAACTGAGCCACCCAGGCGCCCCCTAATTTAAGTTTTAAAAGGATCAGGCTGGATGAAGCCCTAATTGGCTGGCCTTCAGCAAACAACTTAATCTGTCTGACTCATCTTCCACCTCTTGGGGGTTACTTGGATCAAATGACAAACTAGACAAAGACATTGGGCCAGGCGGGAAGATATCTAGGGACATGATGGCTCAGTCAAAACAGACCAAGGGATGGCATGCCCGAGCATTTGTATGAAAAGTACAGACTGGGTATAATAGGCTACCAGGTTGATGTTTTAGTAGGACACCTCATATTGTCATGGGAGAGCTTTCTCTCAGAATGGAGTGAGCTGGGACGTACATTCCTGTGCCTCGCAAGAAGCCAGCTGTGGGGGATAAGAGTCTCTGGCTGGGCCGAGGTGGGGGGCGGTGGTGATCATAGGAATGGTGATAAAAGACACAGACCTGGGAATCTTTTTTTTTTTTTTTTTTTTAATTTTTAAAAAATTTCCACTCCCTTTGTAGCAACTGCTCCAGGATGGGAATGACCCGGACCCCTACGTGAAGATTTACCTCCTCCCTGACCCTCAGAAAACCACTAAGAAGAAAACCAAAGTGGCCCGGAAAACCTGCAACCCCACGTACAATGAGATGGTGTGTGAGGAATGCCGGGGGCCGGGGTTAGCTGACTACACCTGTTTGTGGAAGTCAAGTGGTGTTGGAATGGGGCCCCGCCCATCCGTTTAAGTACCGTCCTGTGGCAGTGGCAGGATGGAGTACTCATGACATAGACCAGACCCTATGGCCTCAAAAGCCTAAAATATTTCCTATCTGGCCCTTCCTGTAAACAAGTTTGCTGACCCTGAGGGTTGGGATTCCACAGCTGGGGCGTGGCCTGGGCCCTGTCCTGTGGGGGTGGGGGGGCAGGGGGAGGAGTCCTTTGCCAATAATGAGCGGTGGGCCCAGTACAAAGCCCTCACCCGCCTGACCTCTCAGCAAAGAACGAAGTTCTTTAAAGCTCTTCTCGGGTTCCAAGTGCCTTCTCTATCCCCTTGGACTCTGGTTGGGGAGCTCAGTGGTCTCAGCCTCAGCCAGATCAAACCCCCATGGCCCTAAGCGTCTCCCTCTTCTGTGTTCCCTCTCTTCCCAATCTCTGCGCTTGCAGCTGGTGTATGATGGGATCCCCAAGGGAGACCTGCAGCAGCGGGAGCTGCAGCTGAGTGTGCTGAGTGAGCAAGGATTCTGGGAGAACGTTCTCCTTGGTGAGGTGCACATCCGTCTGCGAGAGCTGGACCTGGCCCAGGAGAAGACTGGCTGGTTCGCACTGGGATCTCGAAGTCACGAGACCTTGTGAGCCCAGCAGAGCCCTCCCCTGCCGAGGACCCCAGACTGCTGGGGGAGCCAAGGGAGAGGACTCGTCCCCTGCTCCAGGGGCCCTTTCCTTGCGAAGGGGCAGGGCCCTTGGTGGCCCTCCCCTCTGTCCAGGCGGATTGGGCCTCTGTGACAGGAGGTAGGGAGAGTAAGATGCTCTCTGCTATCCCCTCCTCTGCCAAGTGAATTTGGGTTGGTTGTGATGAGCAGCCCCTTGGAGGCTGTGAGGTGGCAGCAAAGTTTTAAGTTTACCTTGTGTCAAGGGAGCAATGCCTGGTTTGGGGTGCGTGGGGTGGGCTGTATGAAGTAGCATTTGGGGGGAGGGTGGGTGGATTATCTTTATTTTTATTTTTAAAAAATGAAATAGTAATGTTGTCCTGACTGGACAGGAAGCCTCGTGAGAAGGGACTTCACATATGCCTCGGAAGGCAAGAGAGGAAGACTATTTGGACTTTTTGTATGATTAAGGTTCTTATTGGACTTTTCCTTAGGTTTTTGTTTGTTTGCTTGTCTGTTTTTCGTTTTTGTTTTTCTATCTATAGGACTTACTTGGGGAGGGGCCCAGTGGGTCCTCGGTTAGAGCCCTCCCTCTCTGAGGGCAGGTCGGGGAGGGTGGGGAGGGGCGGGTGTGCTGGACTGAGGCCTGTGCGGGGCCTTTCTGATTTTGCCTCCAAAGGAGAGCGATGTGATACCTACGTGTGTAAGGAAGGGCCTCCCGAATGGGGCTCTGCAGAGGACCTGTATTCAGGGACCTGGGCTCTCTCAGGGGGAGTTTTTCGTCTCATCTTCCCCTACTTTGCTAGGACTTGCCCTGAATACTGTCTTCTACTCCTCCATTCTCACGGCCCCCCTGGGGACCATCTGGTCCCCACAGATACGCTGGGGGTGCGCCTCCATAGGTCTCTCTCCCTTCCTTTTTCTCCGGTGGGATAAAGTGCTGCTTCAGCTCTGATTTGCTTCCACCCAAGGGCGTCCCGGCCCTGGGCAGGGGCCTCTTGGCCGCAGATGCCAGGGGGCTCCCGTCAACCCACCACACCTCTCCTTTTTGTGTGCTGTTTTCCCCAAACTCCATTTCTGTCACTTTTTTTTTTTTTTTTAAGAATTTCCCTCATTCTGTGGGGCCATAAACCTATTTAGTCTGGAGCCAAAGGGATGCCCTAAGTGGAGGAAAGGGGCCTGGGGTGGGGGATTCCAGTGATGTTCTTTGGTTTTGAGGAGGCTGGAGTGGAGCGTGTGGTTGATCCCCTGGAGCTGAGCTGGGAGGGAGAGTTTGGGGCTCTTAGCTCTTAGACTCTTTATTCCCTACCAGATGGACTTCAGATTCACCCTTGCGCTTTACTCCAGAGGGTTGTATTCCTTGGAAAAAGAGGGAGAGACTTCGAATTTGATAGGAACTTTTTAAACCAGACTTGGCTGGATGTACCCCATGATGGGGGCATGGAGGTAATCGAGGAAACTCTCAACCATCCCTCTCCCCAGCTTCCTTCTCAGCTCTAAGGATCAGAAGTCCCCCCGTTTGCTGACTCATTCCATAACTGGAGAAAGAAGCTCCATTCACTGAAGCCACAGGGTAGCAAGGAAATCTAAACTTTTCTTTTAGGTTCAAAATGTCAAGGATCAAGTAGCCACTGTGGGGAAGGGGGTGGGGGAGGTGGGGACAGGGATGGAACTTCTCCAGATGAACGGACCATAGTTGTGTTACTGGCTCTTTGCCCGTAGCTCATTTTATTTTGACCTTCTGTGCCCCTGACGTAAAGAGGTCTGTGTACTGTACCCACTTCCCAGACGTCCTTGTATCTGCTACTTTCTCTGGAATTGTATTTTCTAATAAATGACACTTGAGAAAAACAAAACTAGCATCTTAAGATTGGTTGATGTTTCGATGAAAGCAGCTGGTGTACAAGATGAAATAGTAATGGTTGGTGATCTTACAAATGGTGCCTTTCAGATGCACTGTGCCCTGCCAAATCTAGCTTCAGAACAACTCGATCGGGTGAGCAGTAGTGTCCCCATTTCACAGATGAGGAAACAAGCTCAGAGAGATTAAGTTGTTGGCCTAAGGACACAGCCAGTCGGCCTTGGGCCTGGAATTTGAATCTAGGGTTGACTCCAAGCCTGGGGCAACCTCAGATTTACAGCCCCTTAAGTTGGTATATTAATTGTTAGTTTTCAGAGTGTTTTATATATAAGTGATGTCATTTTTCCATCACAACTACCATGGGAAGCCCATATGGCGCATTCATTCATTCTGTCAACAAAGGTTTACCGTGTTTACCAGTGCTACCTTGGCATGCTTCCATTCACAAAGAATACGGCCCCTGGAGTTGTGCACTGGACCCCGGGCCGTGTGCCAGGCTGAGGGTTACAAAGATAAATCAGGACAGTCTCTGCATTTAAGAAGTCTACCGCCTGGTGGTATTTAACCAACCACATTTTATAAAAGAGGAAACTGAACCTCTGAGGTGCCTTACAACTGTGAAGTCATGAGAGCAGAGCTGTAGCCCGGAACGGAACTCGCCAAATGGAAAAAGGAGGCCATGTGACCCTTGTTCAAGCAAGTTTTCAAAACTGCAGTGGGGTGTCCTGTTTCACCCTGGGAAATTCTGTGGGGCTTCCACGGGACTTCCAGTAGTAAACAGTAGGAAGTGTTACCTGTCTTGCTGGGTTTCCAAGTGGTTTTTGAGACGTCACGGCAGTTCTGGGCAAATCCCAGTGGACCTTTTAAAAGTTAGAACTTGAATCCGGCAAGAGTCTTAGTTGAGGAAATTTCTTGGCCAAATGAGGCAGAAATCTGAACCACCCTGAGGGGGTGGGGATGGGAGCTGGGAGTAGAGGAAGAGGGGTTGCTCAGGGAAAAGAGAAACAAAAGAAGCCCAGGAGGCTGGGTTTTCTGAGTGCAAAGAGAGGTGCCAAAAATGAAATAACCTGACTGGCTGGGATTTGGGAGCAAAGATTAGATTGGACTTAAAAGGTCAAAAACGAGGCAGCATTCTTAAGTTGAGAGGTAATTTTGGTGGCTGGACCATGTCTGAGGGTTCTGTTCAACAGACCACACTAAGGGCCTTCTTGGGGTCAGGCTGGGCGTCTAGGCAGTGTGGCCATGAAAATGACAAAGATGTGGATCCCGTCATCAAGGAACTCCCTGTTCAGCTAGGGAGGCAGGCCCGGGAACAAAGAATTACTGTGCGGTGTCTCAGGATGAGGCAGGAAAGGAGAGGGGCCAGGCAGCCAGAGGGGGCTTCACAAGGAGAGACTTGAACTGAACTTTGAAGTCAGAACACCAGATTTTCTTCTTAGTGTGATGGGACTGCCCTTGGAAGATTCTGAGAAAGAGACTGTAGTGTTCCAGTTTACATTTTTAAAAGGTCATTCTGATTGTGGTAGAAAGACCACACTTTAAAAATGGTGCCCTGGGGTGCCTGGGTGGCTCAGTGGGTTAAGTGGTTAAGCGATTAAGTATCTAACTCTTGGTTTCAGCTCAGGTCATGATCTCAGGGTTGTGGGATCAAGCCCCACCTCAGACTCTGCACTCAGTTTGGAGTCTGCTTGTCCCTCTCCCTCCCCCTCTCCCCCTTCCCTCCTCACTCCCACCCCTGAGTACACACTCTCTCAAAAAAAAAATCTTTTATAAAATAATAACTAAAAGGTCATGAGGCGCCTGGGTGGCTCAGTTGGTTAAGCGACTGCCTTCGGCTCAGGTCATGATCCTGGAGTCCCTGGATCGAGTCCCGCATCGGGCTCCCTGCTCGGCGGGGAGTCTGCTTCTCCCTCTGACCCTCGCCCCTCTCATGTGCTCTCTCTCATTCTCTCTCTCTCAAATAAATAAATAAAATCTTAAAAAAAAATAACTAAAAGGTCATTCTGGCTGTTTGAAGCAAGAAGGGAAGCTGCAGGGAAGGCTCTTGCAGAAGTCTAGGAGGGAGATGACAGGGCAGGGGGGTTGGGGGGGGTTGGTGAGAAGTGGTTAAATTCTGGAGAGAATTAGTGAATTTCAAGGTAGAGCCCATGGATTTGCTGATGAATTCGATGTGGAGTTGAGGGAAAGAGGAAGTGAGGGTGACTCTAAGTTTAGGGCCTTGGCAACTGGGTGAGGAGGACTGGGGGTAGCCATTGAGGGAGCATTGGGAGGATGGGCTTGGTGGAGCTGAATCAAGAGTTTTGTTTTGGGCACCTGGCTGGCTCAGTCGGTAGAGCCTGCGACACTTGATCTTGGGGTTGTGAGTTCAAGCCCCACACTGGACATGGAGCCTACTTAGTAAGTAAATAAAATTATTATTTAAAGAGTTTTGTTTTGATCATGATCAATTTGAGATATGTGGACATCCACGTGGAGAAGCCAGAGAATGGAATCTGAAGCTCCTGGGAGAGGTCAGCCTGGAGTTTAGAGATGGACATCATCCGCATGGGGTTGAGATCACCTGGATTAGGCTAGAAAAAAACACGTGGGTGGACTGAGCTCTGATACAGGCCAACATTCAGAGGAGGAAGAGGAGGAGCCCCTGGAATTGTTGGGAAACCAAGGGAGGGCCATCACGAGAGCCCAAAAAAAGGTACTGTCCATATTCTAGGGCTGCCGTACAAAGCACCGTAGACTGGGTGAAGTAAGCAACAATTTAATTTGCTCACAGGTCCGGAGGCTGGAAGGCCACGATCGAGGAGTTGGCAGAGTCAGTGCCTTCTGAGGGTTGAGAGGGAGAATCTGTTCCATGCCTCTTCTACCTTCTAGTAGTTTGCTGGAAACGGTTCATATTTCTTGACTTGTAGGTGCATCGCCCCAATCTCTGCCTTCATGTTACACGGTGTCCTCCCTGCATGTGCATGTGTGTCATGCATGTGTGTCTGTCCTTTGTATAAGGACACAATCATACCAGATTGGACCCACCCTAATGACCTCATCTTAACTTGTGAAGACCCTGTTTCCAAATAAGGTCACGTTCACAAGTCCTGGGGGATTAGGACTTCGACATCTTTCAGGAGGACACAGTTCAACCCACCACAGTCAGAGGACTGGACTTGCTAAACTGTTCTTGGCGATCTTGATAAGGGTTGTTTGTTGTTGTTGTTGTTTTCTTAAATAGGCTCCATGCCCAGGGTGGGGCTTGAACTCAATGACCCTGAGATCAAGAGTCTGATGCCCCACCCACGGAGCCAGCCAGCTGCCCCATGAGGGCTGTCTGAATGAGTAGTGGGGACAAAGGTTACACTGGAGGCAGCTGAAGAGAGAATAGATGCTGAGAAAGTAGAGACCATAACCATAGATGACTCTTGAGAAACTTTGCTGTAATGGTACAGAAACTTGGAGGGGCACGAATCTGGGAGAGTTTTTTTAAATTTTTAAATTTTTTATTTTTTTAAAAGATTTTAGGGGCGCCTGGGTGGCTCAGATGGTTAAGCGTCTGCTTTTGGCTCGGGTCATGATCCCAGGGTCCTGGGATCGAGTCCCACATCGGGCTCCCTGCTCCTTGGGAGCCTGCTTCTCCCTCTGCCTCTCTCTCTCTCTCTCTGTCTCTCATGAATAAATAAATAAAATCTTAAAAAAAAAAAAAAGATTTTAGAGAGGGGCAAAGGGAGAGAGAGAGTCTCAAGCAGACTCCACGTTGAGCACGGAACCTGACACGGGGCTTGATCTCAATACCCTGAGATCACTCACGATCTGAGCCGAAACCAAGAGTCGGACATTTAACTGACTGTGCCACCCAGGTGCCCCAGGTTTTTTTAATTTTTAAGATAGGTGATACTAACTCTGCATGTGAGTGCTCTAGAAGCTTGAGAGAGAAAATTACATGTTACAGGAAAGGGGCTAAGGGAGGCCAGAATTCCTTTGGTAGACACGAAAGGACAGGATCCAGGAGGCTGCTTTTCTTGTCATGGGATTGAAGGCAGGAGTAGTGGGTCCAAATGCAGGTAGATTGGTGGATTTAGTGGTGGAAAGATGAGGTTGTCTATGTCCAGTTGTATCTGGTTTCCCAATGAAGTATAAGGTGTGATCCTAAGCTGAGAATGTGTGTTTACGGGAATGCTGGAAATTGGAAGAACAGGCATTGTGAGACCGTCTGCGTGTGGGAGAAACAAAGCTACAGTGGAACTATCCAGTGCTGTAGGGAGTGGCTGGCACTGATGAAATTTGGGATCACAAATACGAAGCAAGTCAGTCCGCTCGGCTGAGTGCTTCCGCAATGATTGGCTGCGAGTGCGTAGACTCAGAGTAAGTGGGTAGTTGGGTTTAACTAGGGTTGGAATCTTGCCAGAGAAGAGCAAGAGTGTGAAGGGTCTTTGCAAGGGGACCACAGAAGGCACGCTGGGTGAGCGGGGAAGTGAGGGAGCGTTTCTGGGGGCTGATAACCAGGGCAGTGTTTTGCAGAGATGGGAGGTGGTAGCCACCCAAAGTGTGGGATGCTGAGAAATAAGATTTTGAAGAAATGAAGAAAAATGAAGTCAAAAGCAATATAGCCTTTATGTCAGGCCCGCAAAATCTTTTAAAACACATGTACTTAACTGAGGTTTAAATCTTCTCTTTTGCCCAAGTGCCCGTCAGCTTACCAGTCCGAGGACTTCTTGTCTTCACCAGCATGCCTGCAGCCATGGCAACACCGTGTTATCTCTGTGTCCAGACCTACCCTCCGTCTGCCTTCTACTTGATAGCAGGCTTGAGGAGGCTAGTTTACACCCCTTTTTTTCCTGTTGGGACTGATTGGACAAAGTCACGTATTCCTATAGTTTTTGGTACTTTATGATTGTGGTTTTTTTCCCTTTAGAACAACTTCCAAGGTGAGGAAAATAAAATTATGTATTCAACGACTAGATGGGGAAGGGGAGGCTCATTCAAGAAAGCTTTAAGAAATGTTTTTCGGGGGGGGGGGCGCCTGGATGGCTCAGTTGGTTAAGCGACTGCCTTTGGCTCAGGTCATGATCCTGGAGTCCCGGGATCGAGTCCCGCATCGGGCTCCCTGCTCGGCAGGGAGTCTGCTTCTCCCTCTGACCCTCCTCCCTCTCATGCTCTCTGTCTCTCATTCTCTCTCTCTCTCAAATAAATAAATAAAATCTTAAAAAAAAAAATGTCTTTCGGGGGAATGTGGTGTTAATGACAAAGTTGAGAGTAGAAAGCAAAAGGCTTAGTCATAAGGAAGATGTTATTATTTTAAATTATGAATACTCTTCCATTCATTCAACAAACATTATTGGTCACCTATTATGTGCCAGGCAACATGTTAAGTCAGGGGTTCCTAAACTATTTGGTCTCAGGATCCCTTTTACACTCTTAAAAATTACTGAAGACACCAAGGAACTTTTTTTTATGAGTATTATATCTATCAAGAGTTACTGTTTAAGAACTCAAAGCTGAGGAATTTTTATTTTTATTTTTATATATTTTTAAAGATTTTATTTATTTATTTGACAGAGAGAGACACCGCGGGAGAGGGAACACAAGCAGGGGGAGTGGGAGAGGGAGAAGCAGGCTCCCCGCTGAGCAGAGAGCCCGATGTGGGGCTCCATCCCAGGACCCTGAGATCATGACCTGAGCCGAGGGCAGACGCTTAACGACTGAGCCACCCAGGCGCCCACAAAACACTTTTTTTTTTAACACAACACTTTTAATGAAAAATTATTTTTCAAAACCAAAAATTGTAGCAAAAGAGTGACCTTTTCCCCCCCAAATGTCTTTCATAGCTGGCTTTTAATAGAAGACAACTCCAATCTCCTGTTTTTGCATTCCACCTGTTGCCAGATCACTTATCACGTGTCCTCTAGAAGATATACGTCCACTGTACACAACTCAGGAGAAAGTGAGAGTTAAAAAGGAAAATAACAGCTTTGTATTATTATGAATATTTTTTTGGCTTTGAGGGCCCCCTGAAAGGGTCTTAAAATGGGATCCCCAGGGGTGCCCAGATCATATTTTGGGACCCACTGGGCAAAGTGTTGGGATACAGCCCTTAAGGAGCTGAGACCAGGGGGCACCTGGGTGGCTCAGTCGTTAGGCATCTGCCTTCGGCTCAGGTCATGATCTCAGGGTCCTGGGATCGAGCCCCACATCGGGCTCCCTGCTCGGCAGGAAGCCTGCTTCTCCCTCTCCCACTCCCCCTGCTTGTGTTCCCTCTCTCGCTGTCTCTCTCTCTGTGTCAAAAAAGAAAGAAAAAAGGAGCTGAGACCAGCAGGTAAGAACATTTACAGGTATACATAGTGTAGCGTGTTAAGTGCTCACATAGTATATAATAATAGAATTCTGACTGGGAAGGTGGGCAAAGACTTCAAGAAGGAGTTGACAGTTGAGATGCACCTTGAAGCATGAGTACTTGCATAACAGGGAGGAAGAGGGCTTTCTTGGCTGAGAAACCGCATGAGTAAAGGCAGGAAACATGTCCAACGTTCTACGGTGTTAACACGCAGTAAGGGAAGTTAGGAAGAGAAGGCTGATAAAGTATAGTAGGTGGACAGGCTGTACGGAGCCTTTATTGTGTGGGCAACAGGAAATAATTGTTAGGCGATAAATAACGGACATTAGCTGATGTTTATGCCCCTACTATATCTAGGTATTAGATAGAATTAGTTCTCTCACCAACGTGTCGAAAGAGGAATTATTAGCTTCACTTGACAACCAAGAAACTGAGGCTTCAATTATTTAATTTGCATGCTTGGAGCTCTTTTATTAAGCTGACTCCTATTAATACGTTTTTCTGAAGTTCTTAGGATTGAAAATGAGATGTTTCCAGAGATATGAGTAAGATAAGAAGGGGTAAACCATAGAGATTGAGGACATCTCAGATTCCTAGAAGGAAGTAGCTGTTCTTTGAACAGTCCCAATGAAGCAGGAAGAGCAGTTGCCTTCCTCCTGGCTCCAGAAAGGTCTGCCGTCCCTAAGTGCACAAGACTGCCTGCCACATTCTCTCTGCAATAGATACTTGACTTCAGAGGTGTCAATGAAAAACTTTTAGTGGAAATTAAGAAATGAATTAAGACCAACTCACAACATAGAATCAAATATAGCAATTAAAACTATCAGACAAAATTTTTTCAAAGGATAATGGTCTGTGCGTCCCTCTTTGTCAGCTGTATCCGGCCGTTCTGGGGCCTCAGGATACAAATAGGACTTGAATGTGTTGCCTGCTCAGAAGCATAGGAGAGAGTCAGCAGTTCTGAGGGCTACGTTTCTTTCCGCCTCTGCGACTTCGGTTTGCCCCACTGAAAGGGGACAGTCTAATAGGGACACCACCTGAGAAACACAAGTTCACATTTTCGTGGATGTATGTGGGTCAGATACTGAAAGCTAGGTCCTAGGCAAAGCTAGTGATTTAGAAACCCGAAAACCGAAGGGGCAGGAATGCATACGAATGACTCATTTTTCACTTAAGGTTTTGCCTCTTATTAGTCACTCCAAATTATTAGTGTCTTAACACCAGACATGTATTTACACAGTATTGCCAATTCCTATTATACTAAGACCTCCTGCGATGATCTACTTAGCACTCAACAATAGAGGAGCCCCGAAATCTGCAAGTCAAAGGTAAGTGTATACACTTGGGTGTGTATTAGGCCCTTAAAAAGGCTTCCGGGAATTCTCGTGTTATCTGGTAACTTCCCCCTCTCGCCCACAGGGCAGAGCGGGGCGGGGGACGCGGAGGCGGGGCGGTCTCCTAGGAGACCACCGGGAACAAGTGCGCACGCGTAGAGCCTCGGCCCGGCTGATGCAACCTCCGGCGCGCGGGCTGGGTCCGCCGGGAGTAAGGAAGCCGACAGGGAACCGCGCGAGACCAATGAGCGGCCGCTCGGAGGAGTCCGGAAGGGCCCGCCCGCCGGGGCTCTGCGAGTGACGTTGGGCGACGCGGGGCTGGTGGCGTAGCTAGCCGCCGTCCTTCGTCTCGTCCTCTTGCCTGTGGGTGTCCTGCTCCGCGCTGGCCCGGCGGCCATTTTGGGATTCGCTTCCACCCGCGCCCGCCTGCCCAGCCCTTCCGGGGTCGCGCTGCCGAGGGGCTTTTTTAACGGCCCGTCTTTCTGGGAAGTCGTCGCAGTCGCCGTGGGAGGGCTCTGTCTATGGTGGAGAGGCCTCGAGCGGACTAGGACATCTCGTTCCCGCCAGGATGAATGTCGTCTTGGCCGCTGCGTCCTGCGCCTGCCGTTCCGGAGTGTGGTCTGCCGCTCGCGGCCGAAGCCGCTTCCCCCTGTGGCTCTTCTCCTGGCCCGGCGATCGGCCTGGGGCCCCGACTCCGCCGCGCAGCAAGGCCAAGACTGCTTAGGCCTCTCCGAATCCCGCCCGACCTGCAGCCCCGAGAGACTGCCTAGAACAAGGACATGGAGCCGGCAGCAGACGGATCGCGGCCACGGCCGGGCTCCTGGTTCTGGCTGCTCTTTTCCCGGCGCCCGCAACCCGGCACTTCCAAGTTGCCCACACCTCCTGCCCCGGAACACTCCAGGGACCCCAGACTGGCTGCTTCCCCCCAGCCCCAGGCTCAGACCGGCTCCTGGATGAAGCTGCTTTCCCAGCTCTTCGCGCCGCTCCCCAGCTTGCTTCAGAAGCTGCTGATCTGGAGCCAGCTTTTCGGCGGGATGATTCCGACCAGGTGGCTAGATTTTGCTGGAGGCTACGGCGCTCTCAGAGCCCTGAAGGCTCGGGAGGACCCAGCCGGTCCCCCAGCGCAGAAATCTTTGAGTTCGCTGCGGCTCGACCCCTCGGACGACTCTGCTGCCCGTCCCCTCGATTGGCTGGAGGAGGGGATCCACTGGCAGTGCTCGTCCTCAGATCTAGAATTGGAACTCAAAGCCCAAGCTAGAGTTCTGGACCCTGCCGCACACGCTTTTCTGTTAGAGCAGCAGCTGTGGGGAATGGAGCTGTTACCGAGTGGCCTTCAGGGCCATCTGTGCTCTAACCGGGAACTTGGCTCTTCGCCCGCCGGCCCTCTACAAGTTCGGCGTTTCAGCAGTTTCAGCAGTTTCAGCGTCGTCTCCTATTTGTTGAACCCCACCTATCGGGACTGCCAGCCCCGGGTGGGGCTCGGCTATCAGAACAGAGTGGGAAGTGGCGAGCCTGTTGATTTCCAGACCCTCAGCCCAGAGGGCACCTGTCTGACTGAAGACCTTGATCCTCCCCACCCGCTGAAGGCAGACATCAGTTGCTCCACGCGGCAGGGATGTCCGCCTCTTTCTAGAGAGGGCCTGCCAGAAATCCACCATCTTCGCACGAAACGGCTGGAGTTCCTTCAGCAGGCCAGAAAGGGGGAAGCGTTACCCACCCCAGACCAAGATAATGGCTACCACAGCCTGGAGGAGGAACACAGCATGCTCCGGTTGGATCTGAAACCCGACGGAGATAGTCCCACACAGTGCGTTCCCTCTGTTGGAGCCGTTTCCGGAACCGCCCAGGAACCCACCGAGGGACAGATCGCATCGTTGACGAAGGAGGTTCCACTTGCTTTGGAAAAACAGGACCCCTCGGAAGGTTGTCCGTCTGGTGAGGTACCTGTGGAGAAAGAGCCTCGAGAGGACCAAATAAGTGTCGGGGACTCCTCAGACCTAGAAGATGACATTCCCATTTCCACCAGGCCAGCTTGTAGTAACAGGCTGATAGATTACATTTTGGGAGGTGCATCCAGTGACCTGGAAACAAGTTCTGATTCCGAAGGTGAGGATTGGGATGAGGAAGCTGAGGATGATGGTTTTGATAGTGATAGCTCTCTCTCCGAATCAGACCTTGAACAAGACCCTGAAGGGCTTCACCTTTGGAACTCTTTCTATAGTGTAGATCCTTACAATCCCCGAAACTTCACGGCAACAATTCAGACTGCTGCCAGAGTTGTTCCTGGAGACCCTTCTGACTCAGAGAAGGATTCGTCTGACAAGTCTGCTCTAGAGAACTCCCCCCAGACTGGAAGCCTTCCCGAGTCTCCTGACCATAGTTCTGGGGAGGAAGATGACTGGGAGTCTAGTGCAGATGAAGCAGAGAGTCTCAAACTGTGGAACTCTTTCTGTTATTCCGATGACCCCTACAACCTTTTAAATTTTAAGGCTCCTTTTCAAACATCAGGGAAAAATTGGAAAGGCGGTCGCGACTCAGAGGGGCCATCTGAGCCCACTGTGGCCATTTCTGATTGTCACACCTTACTGTCTTGTGAGGTGCAGCTGTTAGGGAGCCGTGAAGGTGAAGGTCCAGACTTGGTACCCGGTGGGGTTCTTTCTGGAGAAAGACACGCACATATCAAGAGAAAAAAGGTTTGTTTTTTTTTTTTTTTTTAACGTGCCTGATAATTGGTACTGTTTTGATACGGTTAAATACAGTAGCATGACTCTTCTGGAGGCATAGTAGAGCATATTTTTGAGGAAGGGCTCTAAGCTTCTGTACTTGGATTAAGAAATGACCCCCCCCCCCCCCCGATATAACCATCACCTGCCTTCTTCCCTTCTTGTGGAATGTTGTTCCTATCCAAATCGAAAATCATATAGATGTTAGCGGGAAAGTGTCCTTTTCATTTGGGTTTGTATCTCTGGGCTGTTTCCATATAATCTTCAACTTTCCTTTTTTACAGAACAGAAAAATCACACCTTGTGTGTACACAGTTCTTCTGGAGATTGGTCAGGTCCCGTTACAGAGTATTTAAATGGTATTAATTGTATGTCATTTGCGGACACCTTATACTTTATTTACAGGATAACAAGTGTCTTCATTCCTATTAGAGCCCAGAGGGATAATAGTACCAAGTAGCAAGTTTGCCATGAAAGAAGATACTAATTTCAGTGTAAAAACTTTTTGATGTGAACATGATTTTGATTGACAGTAATAAAACAATACAGGAAATAGTACTGCCATTTCTGAAGAATGTAATACTAGTTATCAGTGGCCACTTACAGGTTAATAATCATTTGTAACAATGATGGTTACCTCTTTGGTTTATCTTGAGTAGCTGCTTCCTGTTCCTAAGCTCGTCTTAAAACGTTTTACTCTTTCAACACATTGTCAGGTTAATCTTATTTGGGGAGGTCCTTTGGAATTGCTTTATTTTTTCCCTCTACTATTTATTCAGCGAAAGTTATTAACTGGAGAGGAATTCCCCCAAACACACAGGGTATCTTTTATTGTAGAGGGAAAGTTTCTTTAGTTTCCTGTACACTTATTTGAAAGACAAAGGAGAATAAGTTATTTTTGACCTCAGATTCTGCCGCATTAGAAAGTTTCAGGTGGACAGTGCCATAATCTGTTGGCTCCAGATGGCGAGCTTAATTCCTTTGAGATACTTCCTGGGTAGAAAATATCTCTACATGATGATAACCTTACGTCTCACCTGTAGAATAGGTCATGTTAAAAATTTAGTTCACACTTACGTAAATGCTGTCATAAAAGATCTTTTCTATTTACTCTTAAGGGGACCCTGACAAAATGACCTATTTAGTTATTAGTGAATAGGTTAAAACCTATTAGTGAATAGGTTAAAAAACCGAGGCCTGATTGGGAAGTGGAACAACAGAATGAGCATTTGGTATCTGGAGGCCTGTGTTCCCTCCCGCTGAGTGGTTAGGGCCAAGAAATTTGGAAAGACAGCCAGACCTGCAAAGTAACTTGACTTCTCATGGCCTTGGTTCACTCATTTATCTGATGGGAGTCATAATTATAAATACTGTGTGAATTATTGCATGATTTAAATGAGATGAGTGTGTAAAACTCCTCATCCATCGCCTTGCCTTTAATTGGTAGCTATTACTGTTCAGGGACCTCAGGCCAGTCTCATGTCTCATTTTGGCTTGCTCATTGAGCAAAACTGAGATGAGTCAAGTAGATGTGAGACTACTGACTGTGAACAAGAAGGAACATTTATGAAAGATTATGTCTAAACTATGGTAAAATTATTTTGGCAGCCTTTGACCACTTGCCATTCTTTAGGTATGTGGGAGTAATGGGTAGTGCGTGATTCTTAGAATGAGCCTTAAAACGCCTGTGTCATTGACATAACACGGTGCAGATTGTGGAGCCCTACTCCAGGTTTGAATCCTGATTACTACACCAGAGGGAAGCTGTATGATTGGAAACAAGTCCGTTAACCTCGCTTTCCTTATCTATCCGATGGAGGTGACAGTAGTACAGACCCTTTAGGGTTGATCTGAGGATTAAATGAGATAAAAACTATAAAGTCCTCTGAAATGAGCCTGGCATGTGGTGAACACATATAAATGCTGCTGCTGTTACTTATTTTAGTGACACAATGAGTAACTCTAGAATGCAATATCTAGTAAGAGGTTACATACCTGCTAATTGTCCTCGAGGGCATTCCGTGGCCTGATGTAAAGGGAATGAAAGGAGTAGGCCACGATGGGATTAGCTGATGTAACTATTGAACATATTTTTAAAGCAAGTATTTACTTTCGTAGTTTGCTGTGTTTGAAAGAAACTTCTATGTTAGAAATTAAGTAGGGATTAGAAGGGACTTTAACTCTTTACATGAAATCATGTGTATAGTATTTATTTATTTTTTATTTTTTTAAGATTTTATTTATTTGACGGGGAGAGACATAGCAAGAGAGCGAACACAAGCAGGGCGAGTGGGAGAGGGAGAAGCCAACTCCCTGCAGAGCAGTGAGCCCGACGTGGGGCTGGATCCCAGAACCCTGGGATCATGACTTGAGCTGAAGGCAGACGCTTAACGACTGAGCCACCCAGGCGTTCCTAGTAACATAACCTTAAAGATAGGTTAATTTGGGTGCATTTTGTTTACTAAATAATTTTTCTATAGTCTCATTACAAAAATAGTAATAAAAGTAACACTATGTGTTTATGATGCAAAAATTGGAAAGCACTGAAAAGTGAAATCGTATTTAAAAGGAAGAAGGAAGACTAGAAATCGGTGAAGATCTTGTTAAAGCTTTTGTGCTGGGGCGCCTGGGGGGCTCGGCTCAGTTGGTTAAGCGCCTGCCTTCGGCTCAGGTCGTGATCCTGGAGTCCCAGGATCGAGTCCTACATCGGGCTCCCTGCTCGGCAGGGAGTCTGCTTCTCCCTCTGACCCTCCTCCCCTCATGCTCTATCTGATTCTCTCTCTCAAATAAATAAATAAAATCTTAAAAAAAAAAAGCTTTTGTGCTGTAATAAAAGCATTGACTAATACTGACTAATAACTATTTCAAATATTTCTGGAAAATTTTTTGGGAAACATTTGTCATTTTTGAGGAAGAGTATCACAGAACTGTATTTCCCTAAGGATTAAAAAAAACAAGGACTGATAACATCAGGAAATTTTCAGTTCCCCATCTGGATTCATTTTATTAACATCAAAAGCCAAGAGGAGGGAGGCGGGATGACAGGATGAGAAATGGGAGCAGGTGTGTGTGTGTGTGTGTGTGTGTGTGTGTGTATGTGTGTGAAGGAAATCAAGATGGAGTTTGCTCACTTTTTACTGAGATGCCATCTAGTCCGTCAGAACTTACTTTTTTCTTCTGTTACAGTTGAAACCAAATACTCCTGTAAGATTTGGATATTTGATATTCTGAAAGAATTAGTAGCATAAAGGGTTAATTACTTCAGTGGTGATTTTAAGATCCTAGAGCATGATTAAAATTAGTCTTTGTCTTTATAGGTAACCTTCCTTGAAGAAGTTACTGAGTATTATATAAGTGGTGATGAGGACCGCAAAGGACCATGGGAAGAATTTGCACGGGATGGGTGCAGGTTCCAGAAACGAATTCAAGAAACAGAAGATGCTATTGGATATTGCTTGACGTTTGAGCACAGAGAAAGAATGTTCAATAGATTCCAGGAAACAGGCTTCAAAGGACTTAATGCTTTTAAGCAATGTTAAGATGATTTGACGGCCTCTAACTTGAGCATACACTACCTCTTACTTGAGAGGTTTCTTTTAAAAACAAAAAATGGCAGCTGTCCTTTTTTTTTTTTTTTAAGAGGATATGCAGCTTGGATCCAGTGACCTAGTTTAATATTTTTTTTGTAACTGATCCCACTCAGAGATGGCCAGGTTTGAAGGCAAGCCCTGGTAATGAAGGATGAGATGGTGTGATTTCTAATACTCCCTTTTTTGATTCAGTTGGATGTATTTTTGAATGTCATGTGCTTGCTGAGGTGTAAAGGGGACCTTTTAAGGTGGAATTTTGCATTTTCAAAACTGATTTCCTTGGGAAACAATATTTATAGGGTTCAAAGCCCATTTTCCATTCTAATTTAAATTATGTGTACCTGTCTGAAAACTTTGGGCTCTCCCCACCCAACATTTTAAAGTTAATGGGCTTTTATGTTTTCTCTCTCTATTTTTTATTTCAGTGATGTGGTCCTTCTAGCTTTAAGGTTAAGAAAATGATCTTGTATATGCTACCGACTTAAATTACCTTGTGTTAACTTTGTTTTTCCCTTCTAAAAATGACTTTGGATGGACATGTGTGGTGGGCTTTTATAGGTTAAATTGTACCTGAGATATTTCCAAGGACTGCCACAAAACCTTTATGTGCAGTACTCTCTGCTGCTTTGGGAAAGCTGCATCTTTCTGCCAAATTTTAACATCTCACACGTTTAACTTCTGTGCAAACTGTTTCTTGGAGAGGGTTTTGTGTGTGTGATTGTCGTTCCAGTTAAATGGTTCTTTGTGAGTTTCAACAGGTAGAAGTTGTTGTAAAAGACTCCAGAAAGTAATAGTTGCATCATAGACATTTACTTTTTAAATTGAAAAGCCAAGAATTTTCCTAGGAAGAAACTAGGAGACATCTCAGAGCAATTTGTTTTTGTTTTATATGCTGTCAACAGAAAACCAGTGTTATTAATCTCATACTTCAGCACTGGCACTTTTAAAACCTGTCAAGGTGACACTATAAACTTGGAAATGGGCACTTCTGAATTTTCCAGTTTGCAATGTAAAATAGAGACTTAATCTCCAAGTTTATTGTGTTCTACTGTTAGTGAGAGAGGTAATGACAAGGCCTATAACTTTCAGGAAAGGATGGTACTAGAGACTTAACAATAGAAAGTCTTAGTATTTTTAGCCCAGAGTTTACTTTTGAATTGAAGTTTTTGCAGTGGCTGGTTGTCCTTTGTTTGTTTGTTTAGCTCGACATGGTGTGCCTCTGTTAGGCTGAGGTTATGTTGATCCGCTTCTTACTGGTCTGTTTTTGCCCCACGTGCCTCTTGTTGCAGGTAATGGAAAACATGAGTAGAACAGGTGACCTCTTAAGTTTGAACTTGTTTCAGTGTGGGAACAAATTTTTTGTCAGAAGTGCTTGCAGAGTTACTACCTCAGTTTACAATCTACCTGGTCATTATTTTATTTCTGTCTGGTTTGCTCTAAGAACTGCCCCCAGTGATGATATATGTATTCGTACATAAACACGCCAAGAGTACAACAACTTGAAAGCTGGTCCGATTTTTGCAGAGCCCTTACTCAGCGTGTGTTGTGCACCTCCACTTTAGGTAATCGTAGGGGATGCATTTGCAGAGTCCTGCTGAAAACAGGCTGGTTTCAAGCACCAGCTGTGTCAGTTGGGAAGAAGGGATCATTTGCCTTGAAAAAAAGCTTTCTGAAAATGTATAGGCATTCTTTTAAAACCAGACTGAAGTATACTGTTTTATTTCACGGCTTAGTCTGAAATCTAGCACCTCTGCATAGTTGAAAATAATGGGATAGCTTGACATTGATTGGATTTTGGAAACTTGTTCCCTTGGGATTCCAACCTCACTACCAAATGAGTACAGTAAAAGCTTGGTGAAGAATTCTCCCATTTCCTGCCCTCCTTTAAAAGAAGTGATCGAGACAGTGACAAAAAGGACAGAAGGGGCTGTTTTTAAGTTGGACTGAAGGAGAAAAAATTCTTGTCATTTCATCCCAATCCTAGTTGTTAGAACAAAGTTAAACTTGGAAGTTGTAATTGAACATTGTACACATTTAAAGTCTTATAATGGTGCTTTAAGTATCAATGTAGCATGTGAAGGCATACAGACAGGTAAAATTTCCTTTTCTTAGTGTTGCAATGTGGTAACAGCACCTCTTCATCTTTAACTTGAAATCAAAACTATCAGATTTTATTTTTGTATAATTTAAGGGAGGTGAATTTAGGGGACTAGAAGACTAAATTGGCTTCTACAGATCCAGTGACTTAAATGTAACCAGTTTGTTGGGATTTTATAGCTAAAATTATATTTGTGTATATAACTTTAACCTGTAAATTGTAATAAATATATTTACAATTATTAAATGTTACATGATATTTTGGTTTAAGTTTATATTGTGTGTTTCCTGGTATTTTACATTAGCTTTGGACTTACTGAGCTGAATTTTCAGGATTAAATCAGGTACTTTTGTAGAAGCACTATAAACTTAGAGGTGCCGAACAAATTGCTGTGGTTTAAAAAGGTTATGGGGACATGTAAATTGCACGTCAGCTTGTTGAAGGGGAGGAATTTTAAGGGAATAAATAGGATTGCAAACCACATTTTAATAGAAAGGAGAATTTGGCTCTTAGAGTATGGAATGCCCTTCTTAGAGACTGGGGTTTTGATTCCAAAATTGGCCCCAGTCATCCACTTCTACTGAGAAAACAATAGAGTATTCACAGGAGCAGTAAAATAAATTCACATGGTGGGCTTAGCATAGCGTTTCCCTTTTTTTTTTTTTTTTAATTTTTATTTGCGACAGAGAGTGAGTGAGGGAGAGAGCATGAGCTGGGTGGAGAGGGAGAAGCAGACTCCCTGCTGGGCACGGAGACTAACATGGGGGTCCATCCCAGGACCCTGGGACCATGACCAAAGGCAGATGCTTAACCGACTGAGCCACCCAGGCACCCATACTTTTTTTTTACTATTGTTTTACAGGTCCTTCCCTAGAAGATGATGAGGACCTCCATAGCAAAAGAAAAGAACAGCACAATTTCCAGAGGTGTGCATTCATTAGAGATACTCTCCACCAAGAGGAAGAAAGGACCTCACAGAATTTTTAACTCTCTCCAGAGCTTGCTGCATACTTCCCCACCAGAACGTTAGGTTACCATATATATGGTTTGGGAGTGGATTAATTTTCAGAAATATCCCAAAGATGTTCAGGGTCCATGAAAGAGGTGACGGTAAAGCTGCATGCACTATTGCTGCTTTGAGTTACCTGCTTTTCTTTCTGTGTTTTTTTTTATTTTAAAGATCTTACTTTTAAGTAACCTCTACACCCAACGTGGGGCTCAAACTCATAACCCCGATATGAAGAGTTGCATGCTCCACCGACTGAGCCAGCCAGGCGCCCCCAAGGCTGCTTTTCTTGATGGGAGTTCATACATTGGTTCCGCAGGCAAAAACCAGAGAGGAGTCCCCAAAAAAGCTTTGAAAACTCATATGCATATTTATTCTGGAACAGTTGTCTTTATTTTTATTATTTATTTATTTAAAAATTTTATTTATCCATTTGAGAGTGAGTGAGAGAGAGAGCACGGGGGTGGGTAGGGAGGGTCAGAGGGAGAGGGAGAAGCAGACTCCCCGATGAGCAGGGAGCATGATGGGGAGCCGAATCCTAGGACCTGGAGATCATGACCTGAGTTGAAGGTAGATGCTTGACCAAGTGAGCCACCCAGGTGCCTCTATTTTTTACTTTTTAATTTTTAAGTAGGCTCCATGCCCAGTGTGGAGTGCAGGGCTTGAACTCACAACCCTGAGCTCAAGAATTGAATGCTTAACTAACTGAGCCACCCAGGTGCCCCAGGAATGGTTGTCTTCAAAAACATTTCATTTATGAGGGGGCACTTCAGTGGCTCAGTTGGTTAAGTGTCTGCCTTTGGCCCAGGTCATGATCCCAGGGTCCCCCACTCATGCTCTCTCTCTTGCTCACTCTCAAATAAGTAAATGAAATCTTTAAAAAAAATTGTTTTCATCATGAGAGGATGAGTTCTTCTTTGGATCTCAAAAGCACCATGACCTTCCTTTCCCTCTCCCTTTGCCCTTTTAATTTATATTCATTCTGACCTTGTCTTGTGAACATCTGCATCTGTTCCTTGTGTGCTGTCACCCTCACGAATCGGTAAATGCTGTGAGGGCAGGGATCTCGTGTGTCTTGTTTATGAGCCCAGAGCCTAGAACTGTAGATACTCAAAAAAGATTTGAATGAGTTAATCACTTTTTTAAAAAGTTTGTTTATTTATTTATTTTTGTAATCTCTACACCCAACGTGAGGCTCAAATTCACAAGATCAAGAGTTGTGTGTTCTTCCAACTGAGCCAGCCAGGTGCCCCGAGTTAATCACTTTCCTAAAGTCACCTCTCATATAGCCTTTACTGAGATTACATCAACACAGCCATGTCTGATTATGCTGATCATAGCTGATGTTGAATCACGGAACTGAAAAGGCCTTCCAGAGAAGTTGCAGTAAGCTCTAAATTTGTAGAATGTAATTACAAATTTCAACCTGGCTAGGGATACCGCATCAGTTAATTTGAGTGTCATTAATAAGGTGCATGAATTTCATATGTGAGCAAATCAGCTGAGACCTTCCTTTTCCAGAATTAGTATTCTGTATTAATAATACCAAAGTATTCTTCCCACAACACCAGCAGGTTCATTTGTGGCCAAAGACCGGCTGTGGGTTGCTAGAGATGTTCTGTTGATTCCACTAGATGGCGTTACCATCTCGAAGTGCCTGACGGATCCCCGTGATTACTAATGTGATGGGTGTTGCTCCCTTGGAGGTTGTTCCCTGGGTGTATAAACAAGCTGGAGAACTGCCTTGCCCTGCCCATGCCAGGCCTGCCCGTTGTGACTCCACCTTTTTGTGGTAACTGTTCCTTAAGGGAGAACCACGATTTGTAGTTGAACACAAACACGTGAATTGATGGTTCCTGCTCTCCAAGGAGGGAGGATAATTAGGAGATTAGGGGTGAAATCTAAGAGGCTATTTGCTGGGTTTTCTGGATCGGGGTTTTTCCAGTTAGGGCTTCATCTCCCTTAACTATCTGCTCAGCATTCTGCTTCCTATTGCATTCCTGTGAACCAGGGCAGTCATTCTCAGGGAGAGGAGAGACGGGGTGCCACATTGCTCGAGGCATGGAGAGTCACCATGTCTCATTACGGAGTTGTACATGGCACAGGCTTGGAAGGAGGAAAAGGGCCTAAAGAACTGCTGGGCCGGGGTCTCATGCTGTTCTCTGTTTCCCTCTTAGAGCTAGCAGCCAAGGCCAGGTGGCTACCCAGGACTGTTCTTTGGTAAGTTGGTATTGGCCCCGAGGGGCTGCCCCCAGCACACACACTTCCGGTGTGCAGATGGAAGGCCGGTGTGTGTTTGCATACAGTTTTCTCTGCCTGCAGTGGCCGGGCCATCTTTCAGCTGTATTACAGTGGTGCTCTTCCTGCCTTGTGTTTCTGCTGGATTTGACTGAGTAGCGAGCGGAGGAGATGTTTTTTGGGGTTTTGCGGGTGTGGGGGGGTTGTACCTTCAGGAATTTACAGAGGAGTTTTTTTGTTTTGTTGACTTCCGATTGCCCCATTTTTTTTAGACACCCGCCTCTGAACAGCGATGACCTTCCCCAAGACAACCTGCTGTGAGTCACAGCTTGACTGGCCTGGGGGGTGTGGCCCAGCACTGCCTAAGAGATGGATTGACTTACAGAAGAGAAGTCCTGCTGGGAAGTCAAAGGGCTGAAGCAGGTGCATGTTCTTGCAGTTAATTTCCCAGGTCATTTCAAGGGGGATGACAAGTTATGTTCAGCAGGGGTCCCTTCATATGCCTCCCATTTGGCGTAGACCCCTTCAGGGTCCATTGGGAATATTTACCTTCCTTGATCAGGTTTCATCTCCCCCAAAGGCTTCCCTGATGATGACTTCCTCTGTGTATCCTCACGGAGTTCATTACGTTGTTTTCAGTGTTACGGGCCCCTGTCTCCCTTTCTCTCACTGTTCATGTCACACTGAGTTGTAACTGTTTGCGCTTCCATTTCTTCCTACAGACTGTCCACCTCTTTGCTGGAAGGGTCCTCAGCATAGTAACCAGAATGTCTTAGGTGCACAATATACTTTGCTTTAACTCAAGTGACAATTTCCATAGCCGCCTTCTCCCAGTGGATAGGCTCCCGGCCAACACACACACAGTTAAGTAATGTATTGATTCATGTGTTTCGAAAAAGCAATTAAATGTGTGGAAAGCTCTATTTTCAATGTATACGTTATGCTTATTTATACTACTTGAGATGTTTTTGAGAAGCTAATATTACTAGTGGTGACTTTAAAACTACGGTTTTAAATCAGTTGGTGCCATATCTTCATTACAAATCTTTCAAGGAGCAGCATGAGGTTCATGGGAACTTGATCAGTGTCATGAAAGGCACTTCCTCATGGGGTAAATATAGAGCATTTCCATTACCCCAAAAAAGTTCCCTCCTGCTCTCTTTTTTTTTTAAGTAAGGTCTACATGCAACATGGGGCTTGAACTCAAGACACCGAGATCAAGAGCTGCATGCTCTACCGACTGAGCCAGCCAGGTGCCCCTCCCTCATACTCTTGTATTCAACCAACCTGCAGCTTTTAGCAGCTAATGATCTGCTTTTTATCACTATTTTACCTTTTCTAGAGATTTATAAAAATGGCATTTTACATACAGTTATGTACCCTTTCGTGTCTGGCTTGTTTAATCCAGTGTCATACTTTTGAAATTCATTTCTGGTGTTGGTTATATCGGTCATCCACCCTTTAAACTGCTGGGTAGTATCACATTGTACGATTACACCACAATTTATTCATTCATTCACTCTTAGGTGGACAGTTGGTTTGTTTACAGTTTGTGGCTACCATGACTAAAGCTGCTACGAACATTTGCGTACAAGTGTTTCTGTGGACACACATTTTCATTCCTTTTTGGCTAAATGTAGGAGTGAGATTTCTGGGTCATATGATAAGTATATGTTTAACTTTATAAGGAAACCACTTCCAGTTTTCCACAGTGGCTGTACCACTTGGTAGCAATGGCCCCACATCCTTCCTACCACTTGATATTCTAAGTCTTTAGAAGTTTTGCTATTCTAGTGGATTTATAGTGGTAATCTTACTTGGTATAAATTTGCAATTTGCATTTGATCCATAAACATAGTATATCCCTTCATTTATTTGGATCTTTTGAAATTTTTCTCAGCAGTGTTGTATATTTTTCAAAATACTGATCTTGTACATATTTTTTTACCTTTATCCCTAAATATTTCTTTTTTTGATGCTCTTGTAGATTGTACTTTTTTTTAATTCAATGTCCAATTCTTGGCAGCATTTAATATATGGAAATACAATTTATTTTTGTATATTGATCCTGTATCCTGTGACCTTAAGATTTTACACATTGATAATTATATCTTAGAATAAATAAAAAGTTTGCCTCTCTTTCCAATCTGTATCCTTTTATTTCTTTTTTCTTGCATTACTGTACTGGCTAGGATGTTTAGTACATTGTTGAATAGAAATGGTGAGAGCAAACACCCTTGCCTTGCCAGTAGGATTGGTGATTCCTTTTTTTTCATTCCTAGTGTTTGTATTTTATGTCTTCTCTCTCTCTCTCTCTTTTTTTTTCCCCCTATCAGTCTGGCTGGAGGTTTATCAGTTCTTTTTTTTTTTTTAAAGATTTTATTTATTTATTTGAGAGAGAGAATGAGATAGAGAGAGAGAGCATGAGAGGAGGGAGGATCAGAGGGAGAAGCGGGCTCCCCGCCGAGCAGGGAGCCCGATGCGGGACTCGATCCTGGGACTCCAGGATCATGACCTGAGCCGAAGGCAGTCGCTTAACCAACTGAGCCACCCAGGCGCCCTGAAGGTTTATCAGTTTTATTGATCTTTACAAAGAACCAGCTTTTGGTTTCATTGATTTTTCTCTATTATTTTGCTGTGTTTTGTGTTCTAGTCCACTAATTCCCGATTTGTAGTCCATTTCCTTCTTTCTGCCGTGAATTATGTGATCTATTTTATGTATCTCCCAATTTACAGAAGAAGAACCTGAAGCATCTTAACCTACCCAAGATTACACAGCTAGGAAGAATGACAGAGAACGGGCAGTTACACCCAGCCTGGCTCCAGAGTCCCTGTTTCACTCCTTTCAGGAAATCTTCATAGATGAGATGGAAATAGGGTTAGAGTTTGGAAAAAAGAGTACTCAACTGGGTAAGTGTTGGGGAAAGGGAGCAGTTAAAGGATAGGGAGGCAAAGGACATTTCAAGTAGGAAAAATAGCTTTAGAGAAAATGTAAAAATGGAAGAATACAGAATGCATGTTGGGGGAATGGCTAATAGGCGAGTCAAGCCAGGGTATGGGTTGTTTGGGATGGAGAAATGTAGTGGAGGATAAAGTTTTTACTCTAAATGATAGAGTACTTTGAAGGTCATGCTAAAATTTGGTCCATTTCGTTCTACATGAGACAAGCCAGCAAAGCAGTGACATGGTCAAACTGGTTATTTTGGATTACCTCTCGGGTCATTTGGTGGATGGATTGAACTGAGGAGAAACAAGAATGGGTCAAGCAGAATGTTCTTGTACAAGTATATGTATGAAGTAATGATGTGTCAGCTTTACTGTCTTTGGTGACAGAGGAGGGTGATGTTATTAATTGAGCTAGGGAACTCTGAAAGAGGAGTATTTTGGGGGGGGAGATGTAAGAACTCTGCTTTACATGGGTAACTGACCATTTTTAGCATCTTCTCCATCTGCAGGAAGCAGCCAGGTGAGCCATCTAAGGGAGATTTTGTAGGGTAGTTCCAGTGGAGGAGGGAAAGAAAGGAAGGGCTTAGGTAAAGAGAGATGGAATTCATAGACCAAAAGCAGGTTTGGAACGATTTCCCTGAGCAGAAAATAGCATGGGGGTTTTGAGAGGTCTTATGAGTGGCTTGGATCAGCATTTTGTTCCCACAAAACCCCCACTCAACTGCCCTATCCAAACTTTCCCCCAAGTACAAGCTTGGCCAAGAATCAGCTGACTCTTCAAGGAACTGTGACGGCTTGAGCCAGGAGCATTATAGGAGGTGGCCAGAGTGGACAGAAGATTAAAGGGTCCTTCCTAGATCTTTTGGACTCCCGGAAGCTCCTTATGACTCTAGAGGTTGGGGGAGTGCCTCAGTAGTGATTGGAGATCAAATTTTCTGCCACCCTAGTGGGATGAAGACCCAGAGCAAATCACATTTTATTTAAGAAAATAAAAGATTATGAGGTGTCTGTTTGGCTCAGTCAGTTGAGCATGCAATTCTTGATCTCAGATCTCTGCAACTCTTGATCTCAGGGTCATTAGTTCAAGCCCCACGTTGGGTATAAAACTTAGTTAAAAAAAAATAAAAGGAAAAGAAAAGGTTATGACATTTCTTACTCCCCAGCATACTCATAACTGTTATGACTACTTAGTTTAAAAGCTTGATTTATGTATCTCTCAGTAAACCATAAACTCCTAAAAAAATCATAACTTACTTATGAAAGTGGGCCCAGTGCCTAGCCAGAGCTTGGTTGACTCTCATTAATATTTGTCCATTCAATATCCTTTATGAGCAAAGTGAGAGACCCTGTACTATGGCTGAATATTCTTTTATTCAGCAAAGATTTACTGAGTACTTACTGTGTGCTGAGCCAAGAGCTGAGAACACAGATGTGAACAAGACTGGCAAAGTCTCTACTCTAAAGCTTACATCTTAGATGGGGGAGTTGATACACACAAACAAAAAAAATGGAACAAGATAGCGTCAGGTGGTGATATAAGCCTTGAAGATAATGGAAGAGAAAGATCCGATAGGGAGAAACTTGGGGAATGACTCTGGACATAGTCATGAGGGTAACTTTGATCTCATACCTGAATGGTAGGAGGGAGTGAGTCATGAGGTGATGGGGGGAAGGGAGGGATGGTAAGAAGGGGGAGTGAACTAGGAGACGATAGTGGATGGGAAGCAAGGGCCAGATCATGTAGAGCTTACAGAGGAAGGAAATTTGGGTTTATTCTAAGTGTAATTGGAGTGTTTGAACTGGTAAGCGTGGTCCTATAATCATATTTTCTCTTTGTAAAGATCCTCTGGCTAGTGTGTGAAAAATGAGTGGGCCAAGTAAGGAAGGAGAGAGACCAGATGAAGAGGGTATTGAATGGTCTAGGTGGAACATGATGGAGGCTTGGACCAGGTGGCAGTGGAGGAGGAAAGAGGGTATATCTGGATGGAGATCCAGTCGATTCGACATAGAATGTGAGGAAATGGAGGAAATCTTGGGTGACTCCTAGGTGAGATGACCAACCGTCTTGGCTTTCCTGAGACTGAGGAGTTTCCTGGAATAGGGTTTTCAGGGTTAAAACAAGGACAAGTCCCAGGCAAACCAGGACAGGTGGTCACACTACTCCTAGGCTTTTGGACCAAGCAATGGGGTGATTATTGATTGTGCCATATACTGAAATAAAGAACACTCCAGGAGAACAGATTTGGAACTGTAAATCAAGAGTTCTATTTTGACCACATTAAGTTTGAAATACTTATTAAACATCCATGTGGAGGAGTAGACAACTGGATATACGTATCTGAAGCCCAACGGAGAGGTCAGACTCAGATAGAAATCTGGGAGCCAGCAGCATGTAGATGGAATTTAACACAATGGGGGAGATCACCTAGGGAGAGTGTGTAGGTAGAGTACAGAACCAGGTTGAGGGTGAAGTTTGGATTCTCCAACATTTTGAGGTTAAGCAGAGGAGAAGCAGTTACCCAAGAGATTAGGAAGGAGTAGCTAGTGAAGTGGGAGGTAAACCAGGAGAATGTGGTGTCATGAAGGCCTAGAGGAAAAAAAGAGCTTCATGAAAGGGGGAGTGGCCAAACAGTGCCGAGTAAAATGAAGACAAAAAAGTGGATTTAAAAGACAGTTCCTGAAAAAAGAGAGAGAGAGAAACCAAGAAACAGACTCTTAACTATAGAGAACAAACTGGTGGTTACCAGAAGGAGGGGGGAGGAGGTAGGTAAAATAGGTGATGGGGCTTAAGGAGGGCACCTGTCCTGATGAGCACAGGGTGAGTCACATAAAAACAGGGAAGGAAGGAAAGAAGGGAGGGAGGGAGGGAGGGAGGAAGTCTGCGCTCCCAAGGAGTGGGGCGACAGGAGCGTCCATTGCCATACAGGGATGACTAGCACAGGACGCCGGGCAAGTGCAGGGGGCTCCTCTCTGGGCTACGCCTTGCAGGAAAGTGGAAGACAAGAGCAGACAGAGAAGGGTTCTGCAGGTGGAGGAGGCCCCCAGGCACATAGGCACAGGCAACAGTAGGGGTTTCGGGATGGCTGGGGCAGAGAGTGCAGAAACAGAAGGTGGTGCCCAGGGCAGGGAGGAGGGAGGGCTGGAGCCCCAAATGCATTACCCAAGATGAGAGCCCAAAGTGTCTGTTGGGCTTCACAGCCCGGAAGTAAGTGCTTATCTTTGCCAGACTAGTTTTAGCCCTTTTCTTTCTTTCCTTTTTTTTTAAAGGTTTTATTTATTTGACAGAGAGAGACACAGTGAGAGAGGGAACACAAGCAGGGGGAGTGGGAGAGGGAGAAGCAGGCTTCCCGCGGAGCAGGGAGCCCGATGCGGGGCTCGATCCCAGGACCCTGGGATCATTACCTGAGCCAAAGGCAGATGCCCAACAACTGAGCCACCCAGGTGCCCCAAACATTTTTTTTTTTTTTTTTTTTATTTTATTTTTTTTAGAGATTTTATTTATTTATTTGACAGAGACAGAGACAGTGAGAGCAGGAACACAAGCAGGGGGAGTGGGAGAGGGAGAAGCAGGCCTCCTGCCGAGCAGGGAGCCCGATGTGGGACTCGATCCCAGGACCCTGGGATCATGACCTGAGCCGAAGGCAGTCGCTCAACCAACTGAGCCACCCAGGCGCCCCATTTTTTTTTTTTTTTAAGATTTTATTTATTTTTTGACAGAGAGAGACACAGCGAGAGAGGGAACACAAGCAGGGGGAGTGGGAGAGGGAGAAGCAGGCTTCCCGCGGAGCAGGGAGCCCGATGCGGGGCTCGATCCCAGGACCCTGGGATCATGACCTGAGCCGAGGCAGACGCTTAATGACTCAGCCACCCAGGCACCCCAGTTTTAGATTTTCAAGGAGTTGTGGAGACAGAAACCAGACTGCGAGTAACTGGGAGGCACGGAATTGGGCACTGAGAGAAGTGGAAGGAAGAAGAGTGGGGATATGGTAGCTGGGGTGGGCATGGGGTTTACTGAGTGCACTTGTGTATGTGCATGCGAGCGTGCATGAGTGCGTGCGTGTGTGTGTGTGTGTGTGTACATGCTTGAGGGAAAAAACCAGAAGAGAGGGAAAACTAAAAATACAGGGGAGAGGAGATCATTGAGGGAGGAAGCTGAGGAGCTGGTGAGGGATGGGCGCTTGTAAGGTGTGAATACGTGGAAGGTGGAGCTTTGGACAGGAGGAAAGAGAGCCCGATGGGCGGAAACACAGGTGGGGTCGCACCAGTGGGCCTAGGGAGACTGAACTAACGTGGTCCAGTCAAGGCTGTGTCTTTCTGACTGCCTTTGTTTTCCCCTGGAATGATGATGGGGTCTGTTACAATAATGCTGGCGGCGAGACTGGCTGCAGACACAGCAAGAGGAAGGTGGAGAGTGAATGACAGGGGCAGCAACCTGTTTCCTTCCTCCAGTGGCATGGGGTGATGCTTTCCTGGGCCTGAGAGCAGTGAAGGTGGACAAGAGAATCCGGAGGGTAGTTCTGCAGCGTGGATATGGTTGAGGACAAGTGGCGGGATGCTGTGACCGGCTGTGAGTTTGGGTTGAGTGGCACAGGAAGTGGACCAAGGCTTTCGTGGATAGATGAGGAGGAAATCAGAGAAGGCACAGGTACTGTAGGAAAGCAGGGCAAGTGCAGGGAAGGGAAGGGAAGGAAAGAGGGTGTTGGAAGGAGCCAATCTATGATCAGAAAGTGGGATATTCGAGTTTATGTTTTCCAAGTTGGAGTAAATCTGAGTGGTCAGACCGTTTAAAGCATGGTGTTGGGTGTGAGGAACTTAATGGAGTAGAGGTGACTGCCCCTGGAGACGAGGATATTAAGGTATGGTGGGTTAGGACATTGGGTAGTTAATTCACATTGGCACCAAAATCACACGGCATGAGAGGGAGACGAGGCATGGAGAGGAAGAGGCTGAACCAAGAGCCAAGGTCTCTGACGAGTGTTGAGCCGTGACCAGCAGGTTGGTGGTGGCAGAGACGAGGGGAAGAAACTGGTTGGCTGAGGGCCGAAGCCGTTTTACATGGAGATAGAAGCATAATGGTGCCTTATGCATTTATTGAACTAAACTGAGCCAAAGTGCTGTGTTAGTTCCAGGAAATGCCCAAGTCAGCACCAGCTGCCATTTTCTAGAAAAACCTGAGGTCAGACATTAACGTCAGCACAAGAGCATTGCCTGAGCTATGGATTCAAGATGGGACCCAGAGAAGAAATAGCAGCAGGTGGACTCTGGGCCCATCTTGCTGGCTCCACCTGGCCCCTGTCTCTTGCCCTGAGCAGAGGACTGACAGGCTCAGCCCTCCTCTCCCCCTCTGGGGAGCTGCCAGGGCCAGTGCTCTGCTCCACGACGCAGTCCTGGCAGGAGAAATCAGCCAGCCATCTTGGGCTGGCGTCCTTCCTAGGAGAAGCCAAAGCAGAGCCTTTCAGTTGGAGCTGAAGGGGGCACATTTCAGGTGCACTTCTCACCCATGAGCAAGGGCTCATTAGCCAAACGATCATCTTCCCAGGCCCGTTGTCAGACCAACTTAAAAATAACCTGAGCTGTCTCCCCACCCCTCCACACAGGAGTGCAAGTCGCTTCCTGCTCAGACAGAACCCACCCTAACCTCAGCCCTTCTAGAACACTAGCACCATCCGCACATTCCTGTGAGGGATGTGAACACACTCAAGGCTCACTTCCAGGACACCACTCCCTCTTGTTCTCCGACCTCACTAGTCTCACGTTGCTCAGGTGCCTTCGCAGATTCCTTCTCATGAACTTGACCTTTAAGAGTTGGAGTGCCTCAGTTCTCAGCCCTTGATCTCCGCCTCCTCCCTACCTACACTCACTTCCTTTGTGACCTCGACCTGCCTTGTGGCTTTACTACCATCCAATCCCTGAAAAATACCAAATGTGTATCTCTACTCCTGAGACAGACTCCCATCATAGATAGCCAGTCACCTCCTTGGCATCCCCACTTGGGTATCTCAGAGGCATCTCCAGCTTAACATGCTTGGAACTGAACTTGTGTTTCCCCATTCTCCCCCCACACCCACCCCTGCTTCTCCTGCAGCCTACTCCCTGCTCAGTCAACAGCAACTCCTTCCTCCAATCGCTCCGGCCAAATACCTCCGAGTCACCCTGATTCCTCCCTTCCTCTCACAGCCTGTTTATAGCCTCATCTACCAGCAAATCCCTCAGCTCTACCTTCAACAGATACCGAGAATCTCACCCTTTCTCCCTGCTTCTAACCCCCCAACACCATGAACTAAGCAACCCCCATGTCTTGCTTGGATTACTGCAGTAGCCTCCTACCTGGACTCTGCTTCAACCCTGTTCCAGACAGCAGCCAGAATGATCCTCTAAAAAATGTTAAACCCTGAAGATCATGGCACCCCTCCAGGCAGCCCTCCGCTAGTCCTCCAGCTCATGGAGAATAACAGCAAAGTTCCTTACGAAGTTCCTTGAATGATGTGGCCTCCTTCATCTCCTAGTCCTCATTCACTCTGCTTCAGCTACATTGGCCTCCTTGTTTCTCAAATGTTCCAAGGATGTTTCTGCCTCAGGGCCTTTGCACCTATTTCCTCTGCCTGGAACACGTTCTCCCAATAGCCACATGGTTGGTTCTCTCAATTCTTACAAGTCTTTGTTCGAATGTCGTTCTTCTCAGCGAGACCTTTCTGTGCAGCCTGTACGTGGAATAAATGGAACGTCAGGCGGCAGCATCTACTACATTCCTGTCTCCTTTACTCTCTCAGTTGTCCTCCATAGACTCAACATCGCCTGAGACTATATATCTATTAAACATAAATTCTATGAGAGCAGGGACTTTGTTTTAAAATTCCTGAATCCTCTGGCCCACAGAAGGTACCAAATATCTGTAGAATAACTCTAATTGAACTCAGTCGGCTGTAGGGAAACCTCAGGGTCCTGCAGTCTTCTGGGTACCAGCGCTAATACAGCAGTTTTCATCATAAAAACCTCCCTCCCAAGTCCTTCTAGAAGCACAAATTAAGCAACTGGTTTGTCTAGGCTTTTGCATATTTACACACTCGTATTGAATCCCAGCTGAGATGGCCCTTGTCTTTTCCCTTGCTTCTTAGTCCCTGTAAGAAAGTCAGCAGGGGCAGATGACCTAGCCTGCAGGTGAACATTAACTATGAGACACCAGCACTCAATAAAAATTACTATTGTTGTTATTCTTTATAGAGCAGAGGAATCTGGTGTAATCTTGTAACTATGTAAGTCTCTTAGCCAAATATGTTGACGTGGTAAAGTCAATCTTGAAGTCTAGCTTTCTGCTGATCAGGTTTTCAGGAGACCGGAGTTATGGTCCCAATTCTGCTGCGGAATTACCCCAACTCTGGGTTCTTCCTGAGTTTTCCAGTGTCCTCCAGGGGGAAGATGTAAGCTTCGGATGAGGTGATCACTAAGATCTTTTTTTGATCTGAAATTGTGGTTTTCTTGGAAGAGAAGCATTCTTGTTCTTGCATCACTAAAAATGCAGCTGGTTATCTCATTGGCTTTCCCAAAGAAACATTGTTTACACCAAAGGAACAGAAGCACAAGACACTGTGACCTTTGTGTTGGTCACAGGCAGAAACCCAATTCAAACTGGCCGAAGCCACTAAGGGCACCTACAAGCTGAAATCCCAGGGGTGGAGCCTCCTCTGGCAAGCCGGGTCCCAGGGCTCATGGGATGGAAGGAGGCCCCGGGCTCTCTTCAGGTCGGGCTCCACTTTCTCCTGTACTGGATTCCCTTTCAGCAGCCCCTTCCACACGAGGATCCCAGGAGCACGAAAGTGACAACTGTCAGCTTCAAAGCCAAGAGAAAAAGAGCTGCTATCTAAGAACTCTGGGGTCGTCTTCTTCTTTTTTTTTTTTTAAAGATTTTATTTATTTATTTGACAGAGACACAGCGAGAGAGGGAACACAAGCAGGGGGAGTGGGAGAGGGAGAAGCAGGCTTCCTGCCGAGCAGGGAGCCCGATGTGGGGCTCGATCCCAGGATCCTGGGATCATGACCTGAGCCGAAGGCAGACGCTTAACGACTGAGCCACCCAGGTGCCCCAACTCTGGGGTCTTCTTAAAAAATAATCTCCTTGATTTGGTTGGCGTCATGTGTCCCCTCCTGAACCGATCACTAGGGCCAGGGAAACAGGGGGTCAGATTAGCCACATCTGTGTCATAGCACCACCCCCCCACCCCCAACGGAGCTGCGGTAGGGGTGAGGCCAGCCCATCCAACCTACACGGGCAGAGAGTAGCAGGGGGGAGGATGTCAGAAGGAAACTCAGGGGGCTATTAACAGAACAAAGGGGATTAGATACTGGACAAGTAAAAGTAGTTGACATATATTTCAGGTCTCATTAAGTGATGATTTTCTTACAGGTATGTATTAATTTCCCCTAGCCACTGTAACAAATCACCACAGTTGGGGCAGCTTAAAACAACCCAAATCTATTCTCTCAGAGTTCTGGAGGCCAGAAGTCCAAAATCAAGGTCAACACCTGGGCCACACTCCCTCTGGAGGCTCTAGGGAAGATTCCTTCTTTGCCTCTTCCAGCTTCTAGTGGCTGTATCACCTCAATCTCTGTCTCTGTGGTCACCCTGCCCCCCACCCTGTCTGTTTCAAAGCTCCCCTTGCCTCTTATTGAGGACACTTGTCACTGAATTTAAGGGCCCACCCGAGTAATCAGGATAATCTCCCCGTCTCAAGATCTTTAACTTAATTACATCTGCAAAGACCTTGTTTCCAAATAAGGTCACATTCATAGGTTCCAGAGATTTGACATGGGCCGCTTTTGGGGGGCTGTTTCTCAACCCACCACCCATACTAAGCCAGAAACATAGGAATATGTAAGTGACTAAGGCCTCAAAATGGATGAGAGAATCAGAATCATTTCTAAATATTACTGATGATTTTCTCCATGTGCTTTGTTGCCTTTTAAAGAAGTGAAATAAAATTTGCTGCAGGGGAAAACAAATAACTAAATTTTTAACCGGACCACAAAGCATGCAAGGTTTTTATTTCAACATATCAACCCTCCTGCCCGCTTCAACAGGTAACTGTTGAAACAATGGCTGTTTTTATTTGCGCTTTCTACTCCTTTTCTGCATTATTTTTTAGCTCCTTTGATAAAATGTCTTTTCTTTTTTTAGATTTTATTTATTTGAGAGAGAGAGAGCAGGAGCAGGGGGAGGGGCAAAGGGGGAGTGAGAAGCCAACTCTCTGCGGAGCAGGGAGCTGGATGCGGGGCTCGATCCCAGGACCCGGAGATCATGACCTGAGCTGAAGTAGATGCTTAACCGACTGAGCCACCCAGGCGCCCCTAAAATGTCTTTCTTAGCAGTATTAATACTGATCGTAACTGAAAACAAGATCTTGAATGTAAAAAGTCACTGAGAATACACCATAATTGGAAAAGTTCAAAACTGATTTCTCATTTCAAATGAGTAAAAAAAAATTCAAAATCTCAACCACCAGCCTTTTCTTGTCTAGGTATAGGTTCCAAGGAACCCCAGGCTGGATTAGAGATAAATAATGCAAAAATCTTGTGAAGAAATCAACAGGAACCCCTACACCTCAAGGAAGGCAGTGGAAGAATACATGTTTTCAAATATATGTCATTTCATCCCTGTTTCCACCCACATTCGGCCCAAGCAGCTGCCCTTACTGGTTGCTCAGGTTGGACTGGGAGTGCACTGGCTGCTGGTATTTTCCCTGGGGGCATCTTGGCAGTAATTCTGGTGGTTCAGATCCTTTGATATCACAGGGGCTGGTAGGTGGCTCTGTGCTTTATCGGCAGGACGAGTCTTACAGGTGTTTCACAAGACAGGGGACTGGAGTTGGAGGGGAGTCTGATCCCTGATCCTCCCAGGCTCCCCAACTCAGGAACTCAGGGGCACAGATCCCCACCTATGCTTCTCAGGCGCAGCTCTGCTTTGCTGTCTAATGCAGCTTTCTCGGCTAGAAGCCCATAGGCTTTGAGAGGGGGAGGAAATAGCTGGGTGTTACGGGTTTCTGCTACTCTTCTGCGTCTGTAGAATGGGCTCAGCTTCCACCTGGCATCCAGGAATCAACTTGCATACGTCGGCAGAGTGAATTCCCAGAGTTGGAGACAAGATGATGTAATGGCAAGAGTTCTGGCCTGGACATTGGTGGGCAGATCCTTCTCTGCCCCCACTTGCTCAGTGACCTTAATAAGCCTCTTCTCATCTTAGCTTCTCTGTTTCCCATATTTAACACAAGGATTGGACTAGATGTTCCCTGAGGCATCTTCTAGCTTCATTATCTAGCAGCTGTATACACATTATGTCCTCCAGTTTGAGCACTGGGATACCTGGGAAGGCTCACTGTCTGTTTCTTTTTCCAGAAAACACTCCCTACACACACCTCGGTGTGGCTGATGGCTATAATTCAGCAGACCCCTAAGTAAGGCCCAGAAGTACGGGATGGTGGGTGGCTCTGTTGGTTTAGTGACTGACTCTTGGTTTGGACTCAGGTCGGGATCTCAGGGTCGTGAGCCTGTGAGCAGACCCACACTCAGGGGGGAGCGTGCTTGGGAGTCTATCCGCCTCCCATCTCCCTGTTCCTCTCTTTCTCTAAATAAATAAATAAACAAATAAACAAATAAATAAAATCTTTAAACAAAAATAGTTGTTCCCAGCTATGACAGCATCAGTCATTCATCAAACATGAATTAGGTGTCCCAGGTCTCTGCTAGGGCTATAAAGATGCATAAAATGAGCTCCTGCCTTGAGGAGCACACAGCCCAAGGAAAGGGACAGATGAGTAAGTCAAGGATTGCATTACAGTGTGATAAGTTCCACTATAGGACTATTAATAAGGCATCATGACACCTAGAGGATGGATACACAAATCTGTCTGGTGTGGAGTCAAGCAAGCATGGCTTCCTGGAGGAGGTGATGCATGGGCAGACACAGTTTCCTAGGAGGAACAGGGATCAAATCCCTTAGAATGCTCACAGTAAGTACGCTCACTCAACACATACCAGCCAGCTCCATGCAACACACCGCTTCCTCTAAAGGCAGGCGTCTCTCATTTGTCTAATGATTCCCTTGGGTCTAACACATGGATCCGAGCGGTGTGCACCTAATGGGAGCCCCAGGAACAGGTCCCGGGTAAGCCGGGAAAGCTCACCGAACCCCAGCTTTGAGGCAGACAGAGACACAACTATGGGCTCCAGCAATACCATTTTTGATATGCCGGTTTTGAAAGCTTACAACCTGCATTCTATGCACAGAACACATTCCCTCCTCTTTTTGTTTTTTTCCCCCCTTCCCTTTTCCTTTTCTGGTGCAAGTTAGGGGAAAGGGACATAAAAGCTGTTGGTTACTGAGTGTGTTCTAAGGTCTCACTCTGATTCTCCTTAGTCATGGCAGGCTTCTTGGAGGAAGTGCTCAGAAACAAAAGTAAGAGCTAGCTTGACTAATGAGGCTGACAGCCAGGGCCCCTTGCTACCCACACCCGTGCGTGCCACCCTTCCCGGCATCTGACCTTTGTTCCTCTACTAACCTCCCGCCAAGTAGAACCAGGTTTGACCACTCGCCCTTCTCCGTTCGGCGGCTGGACACGTCCCCTCGGTCCGTGATTCAAAGCTCTTTCGGCCAAACTGGTTCTCCGCGCCGGGCGCCTGGGGTTGGGGACCGGCCGGGGCGGCCGCGGATCCTCCTCCTGGCTGTGAATTACCTTCGGCGGCGGCGGCGGCGGCGCGGCCCCGCCTCCCCTCGGCCGGCCGGCGGTTCAAGTGCAGGTTCGCAGCTGGGAGCGAGAGGCGACACCCCTCGCTCGCGCACAGCAACCTGCTCCGCGGGCGGCTGCGGGCGGGAAGGGCGGCGCTCGGCGCGGCGGCCGGCAGTCGGCGAGGGAGCGTCGGAAGCCCCCGGCGCGCCGATTGCCCGGCGTTAAGTTGAGGAGGCGTCCGAAGCGGGCTCCGGGCGGGGAGGCGGCGGCTGGAGCGGGAGCCCGGCCCGGCCCGGCCGGGGTTAAGTCTCCCCTGCTCCCCGCCGCCCGGCTGGCGGCCCGCCGCCTTCAGTGAGAGGCGGGCGCCCGGCAGGGACCCCTCCCCTCCCCTCTACCCCCCACCCCCCGCCGCCTGCGGGAGGGCGGACAGTGGGGGCCGCTGGGCAGGAAGCCCCCCCACCCTGCGCGCCCCGGAGGGCCCGGAGCGAGAGGGGCTTCTGGACGCCGAGATGGCCGATGAGATTGACTGGCTGGACTTGCCCGGCCGGTGGACCTACGGAGTTGACCGCGGGGGGAGAGTCTTCTTCATCAAGTACGTTGTTCTCTCTCGTTTTGCCATTTTATTTTTTCTTTCGAGTTGTCCAGCTTGGAAGGTGGCAGGGCTGGGGGCAGGCTGAGCGGTAGGGGGAAGCTGGCTGGAAGCACGCGTGACTAATAAGTTTATCACCATGCCGGTTTGAATGTGTCTCCCGCCTTTTCCTCAATGGGTCAAAGTCCAGCCTAGGCTGGGCCTGCCCTCCTCTGGAAAGGCAGGGTGCGGCAGGGCAGGTGCGGGCCTTTCCGGGGCGGGGGGGCCTCCCCCCCCCAGTCCCAGGGGGCCAGTGGCCGCCCAGAGGAGGAAGGCCATCTTTCCTTTCAGCTCCGGCCACAGAAAGGGCCAGGGGGACGTTCCTTCTCTTGTTCCCACCCCAGATTTTCCAGCGAGAACACTTGGCTAAGTGACATCACACCCGGAGACCCTGCCCTCACCCCAGGACTCAGTGTTCCCAGGCAGGCAGCCCCTCTCTGTCCTGCTTCTTTATGGGGCTGTGGTCAAGGGGAAGGAGAAGACGCCCACAGTGCATTTGGTATTCTTTAAAGAGAGGAAGCCGTTGCTCTCAGTAATATATTAGTGCCCTTATATTAATTTCATAAACCAAAATGGCTCTGGCATAATCTCATTATAACAGAGTGGCCCCGCTGGTGCTATTTTGGCCCGCTCCTACTATAGTCGTTCTTTGCCAGGATAGAAATCTCCCGATAATATAGCAAGTCTAGAAGCACAGCATTCTGAACTGTTACCCACACATGATGGCTTTTTTTTTTTTTCTCAAGATAGCCACTCACAGAACATTAGAGCTGAAAGGAACCTTGGCTGCAACCCCTTCACTTCTCAGATGGGGAGGCGAGGTCTACAGAGATGGAGAGTACTTGTCTGAGATAAAACCACTTGCTAATCAGAGCTCAGACTGAGCCCAGGACCCGCTGACTTTAGTGCCCTGCCTTCCCCTTGCCCCGAACTGCCTTTGTAAGGAGCCCAGGCAGCCGGCGGCTTGTCTCCGGTGCTTCTCAGCTTCCACTCTTGTTTTAGGCCCTTCTTCTGTAATTATCATCGCCATGATCATAATTGATGCTGTAATTAGATCATCTTAGAAAGGAACTCCACAAAAGTTCTTGACCCTGGGTCAGATTCTTAAATGACAGAACTTCACTGGTATGAAAACTGCAGTCCCTTTGGTCAGTGGTTGGAGACTTTGGAGTCCCTAAAAGTCACCCAAGGAATTTTTGAGAAGAGGCTGATTCCTGAGCCCCACCTCCGGAGATGGCGATTCCCACCTGGGGTGGGGCCTTCGCTGTGCATTTCCGCAAGCTCCCCGGCCCAGGCGGTTAATTTGCCTCTTCTCATCTTCCTTCCCAAACTCTTGCTGGCCTTCCAGCTTCTCTTTCTCCCCCACGAACATTCGAGTAGCCACCACGTGTGGGCCACAGCGCTCGGCATTAGAGAGAAAAACCCAGTAAGAGACAGGTTTTTCCTTGAAGGTGGTAGGGAGAAGATGCAGGTAAATACTTAGGAAATAAGAGGATATCTTCTAGAGGTATTTGCATGATGGTCTAGGGACACCAGGAAGAAAGAACTAGCATTCTCTGGGGAGTGGAGGGAGGGCCTTCCGGAGGAGGAGACATTTGAGCTGATTCTGGAGCAGAGGACCAGGGAGAAAGGGGCCCTGAAGCAGAGGACTGTGGGAAGGCGGGGGCCGGTGGGTACTGGGGCACAGGTTGTCTAGAACACTCTGAGGGGATCAGTGGAGATGGAGTGGGGGCTGCTGGGTGCTGCAGAAGGGGGGGCAGGACACGTGGGAGGAGCAGCTTTGGGGAGGCCTTGTGTGGTTGGCTACGGGGTTTGAACGTGGTCCTGCAGGTGATGGGAATCCAGAGGAGATTTTTCAAAGAGGATTGACACACTTAGACCTGGGCTTTGGAAGGATCCCTCCAGCAGCTGGGCGGACAGGTGATGATTTGAGGGCTGAACAGGGAGACAGGGGGAGAGACTTGGCATATGGAGAACTGTCAGGGGCAACGGCCGAAGTCCAGGAGACAGCTGATGGGTTGGATTTTAGCAGTGAGGATAGAGGGAGGGGAGATAGGAGAAGTCTGTAGGAGTAGAACTGAGGCTGTTCATTTACTGCCTGAAAGTTGGGGAAGAGAGGGAAAAGGAAAAATCGAAGACGAATCTCAGAGATTTTAACTAGAGTTTGACAGATCAGGAATATGGGACGAGGAACAGGTTTTTAGGCGGAGTGCACTTTCAGGGGGAAGTATTGAATTTGAGGTCCCCATGGGATGTACAGGAGGTGATTTCTGACAGGCAACTGGACGTACAGGATAGAAGTTAAAGAGAGTGGCCTGGGCTGGAGAGGGAGTCCTGGGAGTCACTGCATAGGGATGGAACCATCCAGAAGTATGTGACCAAGAAGACAGGGCTACCCAGGCAGCACCAGCACTGAAAGAAGGGATAGAGGAGGAGAGACCAAGGATCTCAGGATGGATAGCCCTAGGGCCAGGGAAGGGCGTTGCCCTAGAAGGCAGGGGAGAGGGGTGTTAGGAGGAAGGAATGGTCAATATGGAAAGGCCAAGTGAGCTGAAGACTGGAGAGCATCCTTTGGATTTAGGAACTAGGGAGCTCTTTAACGACCTCTAGGAAAAGTGATTTCAGGGGAGGGCTGAGGACAGAAACCAGATTGCAGAGGATAGGTGAGAGGGAGAGCAGGAAGTGGGGACAGCTTGAAGAGACTGGTTTCCAAGAAGGATGCTGAAAGAAGAGGAGCCCAAGACAGGAAGCTGGAAGGGGAGGTGGCATTGGGAGGGAGGCAGGGGTTCAGACTGGAAGACACAGACCAGGGTGGGCTTAAAGGGATGATGACCTGAGACAGAGAGAAGTTGAAGATCATGAGCCTGTGATGTTCAATAGAAGAAGGTTCTAGAAAAGACAGGAGATGATGGGGATTGTAACCCAGGCAGAGGATTACTCTTAACTGGGGGAAGGCCACTTTCTCCCTAGTGCAGAGGCAAGTATGAAGGTGGGGATATGGGTCCATTTGGGGGGTGCTGGTTGGCTGTAGTGAGGAAGCTCCTACCTGATGGTTTCTGTGTTTTCTTGAAGTAAGCGATAAAGATTGTCCATTGAGGATGGGGACGGGGGAGGGAAGGAGAGGCAGGGGAGGGACTTGAGGCTGCTGGGGAAGCTTTGGAACTCTCAGCAAATGGCAACTGGCTGGGGACCCTGAAGAAGATTGCAGGGGGCACTTAGGGCCCAGCTAAGCATGGGGGCTGTGGGTTTGCAGTGACATGGGTCATCCCAGTTTTATGGTTCCCTGTCAGCCCAAAGCCGGGGTGGAGATAGCCCGGGACTACATCGTTCTGGGCCAGGGGCTGACAAGGGGAGAGCGGCAGAAGAACAGGGGGAGGAAGTTGAGGGTGTGATGGGTTGTGTCCACCTCTGTGACCCTGGGATGGTCCATGATATCCAGGAGGGGTGGGGGTAGTCATGCGGTTTGAGGGAGCAACGGTGAGAGGAGAAGAGGGGTCGGGGCCCGCGGGTCTCAGGGTGGCTGAGGAGGAGGTGTAAGGGCATCATGGGTTTCCCCGCACACTTACAATTTAGCGCTGGCTGACTTTGCCCTCCCTGGGCTTCCTCTCCCACGGCCTCCCAGGAACAAAGCCCACATCACAGGGCATCCCTGAGTGCCCTGGGGGCACGAGAACAGTGACTCTGTTTCTTCTCTCCTCTTCAGAGGGCTGGGTCAGCTGGGGAATGCCCTCCTGTACGTAGTAGGTGTCCAAACTTAGAGGAAAGAGAGAAAGAGGAAAGAAAGGAAAGGAAGGAAGGAGGAAGAAAAGAAGAAGAAATAAAGAAGTCAGAAAAAAATCTAGCTTGCATGATTCCATTTATATAAAGTTCTAGAAACTCGAGAACATGCAAACTGATCTATAGTGACAGGAAGCAGATCAGTTGTTGCTGGGGGGAGGAATTACAAGGGGGCACGGAGAAAAATTGGGAGGGTCACATCTTGATTTTGGTGATAGTTTCACAGGTACATACATATGTCAAAACTTTGAACTGTACACTTTAAGTATGTGCAGTATTGTGTATCTTACTTTAGTGGAAGCATTCTTAGTGGGGTTTATTATATTAACTACAGTATTAATGATACTTTGAAAGCAGTGAGTGGAGTCCTGTCCTGGGCCCAACGGCCCCACCCCAAAGCCTGGATGATACAGGCAATCTGAGAGTCCTCTCCTCCACGTACCTGGATTGGCCGAGAAAGTCAGGTGCTTCGGGGCGCCTGGGTGGCTCAGTCGTTAAGCAGCTGCCTTTGGCTCAGGTCATGATCCCAGGGTCCTGGGATCGAGCCCCGCATCGGGCTCCCTGCTCTGCGGAGAGCCTGCTTCTCCCTCTCCCACTCCCCCTGCTTGTGTTCCTGCTCTCGCTGTCTGTCTGTCAAAAAAAAAAAAAAAAAAAATCTTAAAAAAAAAAAAGAAAGTCAGGTGCTTCATGCTGGGTCCCTCCTGGCTCTGGAAACCTCAGTATCACTTGGTTGAGGGGGGGATTGAGAAATGTTGATGGATTCATCTGCCTTCCGATCCAGACCCAGAGGATCTGCAGTGGTAGGGAGCCCACTTTGCTGGAAGTAAGATATTAGAATCGTGGCTTCATCACTTATTGATTGTATGATTTGGGGCAAGTTACTTAACCTCTCTGAACCTCAGATTCATCATCTGTAAAATTCCTAACATGAGGGACTGTTGTGAATGAAACTGTTTAGCATTGTAGACACCCAGGGACCCAGCCTCCTCTTTTCGTATCCATTGAGAGGCTGCCAGTTAAGGACCTTCCCTGTTCCCCCCAGAGACTTCATCAATCACCTCAAATGCTACCTCCTTAGTGAAGTCTTCATGCTGTCCCTCTTCCTTAATTTCATCCCGGTTAGCACTCCCTCCTCGGTGGTGGGATAATGCTCTCTACACGTAGCTATAATAGGGATCGGGTATACTTCCTATCCTATCATATTGCAACTACCTTTTTCTATGTCTGTTTCCCCGGTGGGTTATAAGTTCTTTGAGGTCAGGGTCAGATATTATTCATTACTGAATCCTCAGCGTCTGCTCAGTCAATGCTTCGTGAATGTGAATCAGTGTTGATGTGAATTTGGAGAGGGGTGTCCTACTCAGGGAGGCCTTCTTGTATCTGACACTTTCTTATTGGTCTTCTGTAGTGATGAGGAAAAGTCAACCAGCTGGGTGCACCCTGGCACGGAATCTGCCATCCAGAGTGGACACTCCTCCAGCCCAGGTAAGGAACTCGGCTGTCCCTGCCTTTGCAGTCGAGGATGAAGCGGTGGCTTGAGGTAGCATTACACATCCCCTGCCCTGACTTTTCTTGTGACTTTTTCTTTTCTCCATGGATGGATTGAGCTTAGCATTTGGACGACCATCTGGGGGAGGGTGCAGGAGGGTTGATACTCAGCTTGAGGTTTTCCAAGTTTCTAGCTCTCCAGTTAATATGTGGGACAGACCATGGAGGATGCTGATTTGACTTCTCTCTCATCCTCTTGCCCAATCAGAAAATCCCGTCCACCTTCAGAGCTCCTGACCTAGACAGAACCCCAGCTCCTGGTCCTGTACCATAGAACTACATGCCAGGATGGAAATGTTCTCTCTCTATGCTGCCCAATGGAGTCACCATTAACCACGTGTAGTTGCTGAGCAATTGACACGTGATTAGTGTGGTTGAGGAACTGAATTTAAAATTTTAATGAATTTAAACTTAAATAGCTCCACATGGCTAATAGGAATTCCTTCACATTGGGGAGAACATGAAAGAAAAGGAGTCAGGGCCCACACTGATTGCTTACTGTGGAGAAGACTCCATCGCTAGCCCTTAAAAAACCTCCCAGGTCAGTGGCAAAGTGGGGACATGCACAGGCAAGATTTCAGTCTAAACTGGGGAGGCGGAGACACCAAGAAGGAGAAGGGCTAGGGTGCTTCTAGTGGACAAGCGATCATCTTCTTCAGAATGCTGCCACTGACCTGCCCTCCCTGGCCTTCCAGCCCTTTCCCTGACTGCATACCAGACATGTGGTTCTAGGAGTTTTGGCCATTTCATGGGGTACGGCTGGTGCTGCTGGACACACTGAGTTAAGGTGTTAGCCTGCCCAGAGCCTCCTTTCTTTTAGACTCTGGGCTGGAATCAGTTGTTAGAGCTGGAAGGGACTTCAGGGACCCTGGAGTCAACTCCTTTTAAAGGTAGGAAAATTGAAGAGCAGAGAGGAAGTACCTGGCTCAAGGCCACTCAGCTAATAAGCGGAGTTGTGTTGGGGTTAAACCCTAAGTGCTAGAGGCAGAGAGCCCTGAGCTCAAATCTTGGCTCTGCTTTCTGTTAGTGTGGTCTTGAGCAAGTGGTTGAAATCGTCCAGGACTTGGCTTCTTCATTTGTAAGATAGGGAGAGGATGATGAACCTCCGAAGAGTCTAACAAAGGCTACCGGAGAGAATCCCCTTCGGTGGAGGAGACCGCCATTGCTATTGTCATTATTGTTATTTTTGACATGAAGCAGGGCCTCCGGACCCCAAGGCCGGGCTGCGTGCTTCTTCTGGGTTGGTGTTTTTGCTGCTGTCGGTGTTTAAAATCGAATTCCATCTATCTCACTAGGACTCTAGGGAGGATTAGAAGATGAATAAAAGCCTTCATGCCAATTATTTTATTTGGGGCTTCAGCCAAGTGGTTGTCCAAGGCTGGGAAGGGGTTAAGGTGCCCCTGAAGCTTGCCGGGAGGGCAGCTGTCTCCGCGGGCACTCCGCCTGGACAGGAATATAAGCACTCTTGGTGTTGCCCGGGCGGAGAGGGCAGTGTGGAGGGAAGTTGCTGGAAAAGGCAGGGGACATAATCCACGCTGGCCTCTTTCCCAAGCACATCACAATGGCAGGATTATTTATGATTCTGACCCAATGGGGATCCCTCTACTTGGGGAGACTGCCAACCCACGCCCTTCTGAATGGGAACGTCCTCCCCCAGGGACGGAGGGGAACAAATAGCATTTATGGAACAGCACAGAAGATAGAATGTCAGCTTTGGAAGCAGAAGACCAGACTCACATCCCGGCCCAGACGCTTCCTGTGTGACCTTAAGCAAGTTGATTAACCTCTCTGGGCCTCCAGTTTCCTCATCGATAAAAGTGTTCAAGCTGATGCCTATTATATACTGTTATTGTGCAAATTAAATGTGCTAACAGTGGTAAAATGTGTAGCTTAGAGGAAGGACACATTAAGGGGCAGCTGGTGTTATAATTTCTATGGACCAGGTCCTGAGAGGGGAGCTGGGCTCGTTGGCTTTCCTGCTGCACTGAAGAGTAGCGTCACCATCAACAGCAACATGGAAATAGGGGTGAGTAAAATGAGTGCTGACAGCTGCGCCTGCCACTCCGTAGAACGCAGGCTGTGCTCGGCAGCGGCTTGTGCCCTGAGGCAGCTGATGATGGGGTGGGCGAGGTTCAGACCAAGAGCGAATAGCCGTGTTTTATAAAACCTCGCACACAAGGCAGATGTTCGGCCTGACCAGAAAGGTGGCGGTGATTGTCAAGAGAAGCCACACCCGTTTTGCAATATGTCAGCCGCAGGGCTCTTGCTCGCCCGAAAGCAATGATCTCTACCAGTGCCCTGCCTGGCCCCACCTCTGACAGGGGTTTCCCTTGGGTTTCTCAGAAGACTCCCTGTCTGCTTTGGGGTGGAGGAATCCTGTCTGCCAGGGAGGCAGGATTTTTTGGGGGGAGGATGGGTAGGACAAAATGGTACCCAACAGAGCACTCTTCGGAGACAGGTGCTCAGCCTCTCTGGAGCTGCCGAGCAGGGGCTGCCGCCGCCTGTAGGGATTGCCCCGGCACCTCTGAGCTGTGGTCAGCTTCCTCAGCTGTTCAGTTCTTGCTCACTCTGTGAGTCTGCAATTCTCCACTCTGAGCATTTCCATGGATAATTTTTTTCAGGGGTGCTATTAAAAAATGTTTTTATAGATCAATCAGACAGAAAATCAATAAGGAAACATAGGACTTAAATCAGACCAAATGAACTTGATAGGTATATACCCAATATTCCACCTCAAACCAGCAGGATACACACTCTTCTGCAGTGCACATGGAACACTCTCCAGGGGTGATCATATGTTAAGACACAAAACAAGTCTCAGGACATTTAAGAAGATTGAAATAATGTCAATGTCTTTTCTGACCACAATGGTATGAAACTAAAAATCAGTTACAAGAAGAACACCAGAAAAATCATAAATATTTGGAGACTAAACAATGTGTTACCGACCAACCAATAGGTCAACAAAGAAATCAAAGGAGAAATGAAAAAAATACCTTGAGACAAATGAAAACAGAAATACGACATACCAAAATCTATGTAGTGCAGCAAAAACAGCTTCAAGAGGAAAGTCCATAGCAATACGGACCTACCTCAAGAAACAAGAAAATGTCAAATAACCAATCCAAATTACACCTAAAGGAACTGAAAAAAGAATAACAAACGAAGCCCAAAGTTAGCAGAAGGGAAGGAAATAACAAAGCTCAGAGTGGAAATCAATGAAATGGAGACTGGAAAGACTGGAAAGACAATAGAAAAGATGAACTCAGAGCTGGTTATTTGAAAAGATAAACAACATTGATAAACCTTTAGCTGGACTCACCAAGAAAAAGAGGGCTCAAATAAATAAAATTAGAAATAAAAGAGAAGTTACAACTGACACCACAGAAATACAAAGGATCGTAAGACATACAATGAACAATTATATGCTAACAAATTACACAACCTAGAAAGAATGGCTTAATTTCTACAAACGTGCCATCTTCTAAGACTGAATCACGAAGAAATAGTAAATGTGAATACAGTGATTACTGGTAAGAAGATTAAATCAGTAATCAAAAACCTCCCAACAAAAACCCAGGAGCAGATGGCTTCATTGGTAAATTCTACCAAACATTCAAAGATTTAATACCGATCTTTCTCAAACTCTTCCAAGAAATTGAAGAGGAGGGATTGCTTCCAAATTCATTTTACAAGGCCAGCATTACCCTGATAACAAATCCAGACAAAGACACCATGAAAAATGAAAATGACGGGCCAATATTCCTGATGAACATAGACGCAAAAATTCTCAACAAAATATTAGCAAACTGAATTCAACAATACATTAATAGGACCATTTACCATGATCAAATGGTATTTATTTCAAGGACTCCCAGAAATAAACCTAAGCATATATGGTCAATTAGTTTATGACAAATGAGGCAAGAATATGCAAGGGAGAAAGGACAGTCTCTTTAAATGGTGTTGGGAAAATTGGACAGCTACATGCGAAAGAATGGAACTAGACCACTATTGTACGTCATACACAAAAATTAACTCAAAATGGATTAAAGATTTGAATGTAAGACCTGAAACCATAAAATTCCTAGAAGAAAACACAGGCAATAAACTCCTTGACATTGGTCTCAGTGATGATTTTTTGGAGCTGACATCAAAAGCAAAGGCAACAAAAGCAAAAATAAACAAGTGGGGGGGCGCCTGGGTGGCTCAGTTGGTTAAGCGACTGCCTTCGGCTCAGGTCATGATCCTGGAGTCCCAGGATCGAGTCCCGTATCGGGCTCCCTGCTCAGCAGGGAGTCTGCTTCTCCCTCTGAACCTCCCTCCTCTCATGCTCTCTGTCTCTCATTCTCTCTCTCAAATAAATAAAAATCTTAAAAAAAATAAAAAATAAAAAAATAAACAAGTGGGACTGCATCAAACTAAAAAGTTTCTGCACAGCAAAAGAAACCATCAACAAAATGAAAAGGCAACCTACAGAATGGGAGAAAATATTTGCAAATCGTATATCTGACAAGGGGTTCCTATCCAAAATATATAAAGAACTCCTACAGCTCAATAAAACAAAAAAAAAAAACACCAAAAAGCAAAACACACAAAACCCAAAATAAAAAAACTATCTGATCAAAAAGGGGGCAGAAGACCTTCTTTCCAAAGAAGACATAATAGGTGGCCAATAGGCACATAAAAAAGATGCTTAACATCACTAATCATCAGGAAAGTGCAGTCAAAACCAAATGATATATTACAGCACAGCTGTTAGAAGAGCTCTTATCAAAAAGACTAGAAATAACAAGCGTTGGCGAGGAGGGGCAGAAAGAGGAACTCCCTTGCGCTGTTGGTGGGAATGCAAACTGGGACAGCCACTGTGGAGAACAGCATGGAGGCTCCTCAGAAAATAAAACAGAACTGCCCTATGATCCAGCAATTCCCCTGCTAGGTATTTATTCTAAGACAGCAAAAACAATAATTCAAAGAGATAGATGCACCCCTGTTCATTGTAGCATTATTGACAACAGTCATGACAGGGGAACAACCTGGGTGTCCATTGATGAATGAATGTGTAAAGATGTGGTAGATATATCCCATAGGATACTACTCAGCCATAAAAAAGAATGAAATCTTGCCATTTGTGATGGCAAGGATGGACCTGGAGAAAACTGTGCTAGGTGAAACAAGAAAGACAAATACCATAGGATTTCACGTTTATGTGGAATCTAAACAGCAAAGCAAATGAACAAACCCAACCAAACTCATCGATAATGGAGCCGAATGGTGGTTACTGGAGGAGAGGGGAGCTGATGGGGAGCCAAATGGGTGGAGGAGGTCAAGAGGTACAAACTTCCAATTATAAAATAAATAGATATATAATGTACAGCACGGTGACTGTAGTCGATAATACTGAAGGCGCATACTTGAAAGTTGCCAAAAGAGTAAATCCTAAAAGTTCTCATCACCAGAAAAAAAATTGTCACTATGTATGGTGATGGACGGTAACTAGCCTTGTGGTGATCATTTCTCAATGTATCCAAATAACAAATCATTACCCTGTACACCTGAGACTAATATAATGTCATGTGTCAATTATATGTCAATTAAAAAAAATTTTTTTTAAAGTCTCTCCATTTTCCCTGGACTGATTTCCTAAGTCCTCAGCATCTTGTCTGGAAGCAGCAGAAGCTAGAGGTGATAATTTGGGCTGGGGTTTGCAGGCTTGAGTCCTGGTCTGATCCCCGGTGAGGCCTGGGGCAAGTGACCCACCTTGGCTCCCCCTTGTGCTTCTGTGATGTGAGGGGAGGGGGCTGTGGGATGACCCTGAGCGCCCTGCCCGGGCAACCATCCCCGGGGCTGGCGCAGGGCCTGGCCCAGAGGAGCCGCTCAAGAAAAGTTTGTCCAATGAATGAGCAAACTGTGCAAGGCAATGATCCACTTGGTGACTTCGCTGCTCACAGACAGGGGGCGTCCCATTCACTGCCATCGCTCTTATTATTTGCTGGAATCAGACGGATAGGAATAATGGACCAAAAAGGTGACATGGTTGGCTTGAGCACTGTTGGCTTGTCTGTGAATTTTTCCTAGTTCTCCCCGCCCCATCCCTCCTGTGTGCAAATCGGGTTTGTGGGGCTGAGAAGAGAGAGTCATGATGTGATTTTGCTTCCTCACAGGATTGCCCAAGGGCTGGGAGATGGATTCTACTCAGGAAGGAGCTGTGTATTTCATCAAGTGAGTAAGATGCAGTTTCTTTCTGGTCTGACTGTTGGGCCTACTGCTGTCCTTGTCCTTGATGGCTGCATTGGAGGGGAGGTGCTTAGAGGGTCTGCTTGGGCACTGAAGGCCTTGGGGGGGGTGGTCTGTGAATGGCCAGGAGGCCTCCAGGCTTCTGAACGTGGCAGAGAAAGCTGGGTGTGTGTTTCTGCTGGTCTGGGAGAGCCATTGTCGGTCATGGGAAGTTTATTCCGGGTTGGAGTGGGTGAGGGGAGTGTTGGGCTGGGTTGAAAAGGCGGGGGGATAGCTCAGCAAATAAAGGAAAGAGGCTGCTTTAGACCCACGTGGGACAAAGGCTCAGAGGAAGGAGCCCGAGCACCAGGATGGCCAAAGGAGCTGGAGGTGGAGCCAGGTGGAGGGAAGGTGTTAGCGAGGGTGCACAGACAGGCAGGCCGGGAGGTGGCCAGGCCCACCCCATCTCTCCTGCTCTCCTGGCTGGGGCATGTGTGATCGTGGAGGTGGCAGGGGTGTGTGCGGTGCTCTGTTTTTCTCTGCGGGTTGGTCACGCTGCTCCATGGGCCGGGGTAGCTGGCGCTCTCAGCAGCTGACTGCGCACCTGGGGAAGGTGTCCCGGAGGTGACCTTGGAAGCAGAAGGTAACTCTTTGGGCTGGGGTCGTCCACATCCACCCGACCGGACTCATTGCCCTCGGCATCGGCCCGGGTCTCTCCATCTCCCAGGCAGGCTGGGTCCTGGCTTAGTTCCCATGGGCGAGCCTCGGCGTGCACAGGCCTGTGCCTGGTCTGGCCTCGGAGTCTACAGGTGGGAGAGCGTGGCTGTGCAGACAGCTGGGGCGCGGGCACCGCCAGAGGAATCCCCGGCCCGGCCACGGACGGAGGGCCCTCCTCACCTCTTTCCCCTCCTGCTCTCCTTCCAAATCTTCTTTCCTCCGTCCGGAGAGCTCATCCTTCCATCCCCTGCCTTGAGACCAGCCAGCACTTACGCCAGCTTGGCTGTTAACCATATTCTTTTTTTTTTTTTTTAAAGATTTTATTTATTTATTTGACAGAGACACAGTGAGAGCAGGAACACAAGCAGGGGGAGTGGGAGAGGGAGGAGCAGGCCTCCCGCGGAGCAGGGAGCCCGATGTGGGACTCGATCCCAGGACCCTGGGATCATGACCTGAGCTGAAGGCAGACGCTCAACGACTGAGCCACCCAGGCGCCCATATTCTTTTTTTTTTTTTTTTAAGGTTTTATTTCTTTATTTGACGGAAAGAGAGAGAGAGCACAAGCAGAGGGAGGGACAGAGGGAGAAGGAGAAGCAGGCTCCCCACTGAGCAGGGAGCCCGATGCGGGACTCGCCCAAGACAGACACTTAACCGATTGAGCCACCCAGGCGCCCCTGTTAAACACAATGGACAAATTCTCTGCTTTGGAGATTGTTCAGATATGACATGACTCCTATGGCCTGAGCTTTCCCTGAAATTGAACCGAAATCCTTGCTGCAGTTAAGATTTATTTCCTCTTCTCTCCTTGATGATACCGTCTGCATACTCCTTATGTACATCTGGTGCGTGAGACCATCTACTAGGTACTTTCACCTGTATTACCCCCTCTCCTCTGGCCTTGAACACGGACCACCTGCTGTAGCCTGGCCCTGACCCTCTCTGACCTCATCTTCCATAACTGGCCAGCTATGGCGATTTTCATCTTTCCCTCCATTGTGCCAAATTCATTCTTACCTCAGGACCTTTGCATGTGCTGTTCCTTCTGCCTGGGAGCACTTTCCTCCTGTTTTTGTGTATCTGGCACCTATGTATCATTTAGCTCAAGTGTTACCTTGTGAGAGTAACCCTTCCTGATACCCCATTCCCTGCCCCACTCTGCTCCTCCTTAGACCCTCTTACTTTTTTTTTTTTTTAAAGTAAATTCTATGCCCAATGTGGAGCTCAAACTCACAACCCCGAGATCAAGAGTCTCATGCTCCACTGAGCCAGGCCTAGCGCCCCCAGACCCTCTTACTTTTCTTCATACCACCTGCCAGGTAGCCAGAAGTTTGCTGTTTCTGTATTTGCTTATTTATTGCTGGTGTCCCCCCACTGCCACGTCAGTCCTGAGAGCAGATTCTGGCTATTTCGTGTTCCACCATGTCCTAGAACCCTGCTGGCGCATGATAGGAATCTAAGATATTTGCTGGAATAAATAATGGGAGATGTTGGGGGATAAACAACAGAGGCATGGCTGACTCCTGTTCCAGCTGCCAGCCTGGAGCATCCTGAGCTGCCCTGGCTCCGTGTGCCCGGTCCTGAACTCGTCCCCTCTTCCTCACCAACACCGATTCCATCTTTCTCAGAAGCGCCACCAGAGCAGAACCCTCAGAGACAGGCTGGCGCCCCATTGCCTGTCGGTTCTCCTCCGAAATATCTCACCCCATGGCCGCAGCCTGAGTTCCTGCCCACATGGGCTCTCACCTGGATCATTCTAGCAGCTTCCCAACTGATCTCCCTGCCTCCAGGCCAGACTGCTGCCAGAATGCTTGTTCTCTACAATGCAAATCTGGTCACATCATTCTGCATTAAAAACCTTTCGTGCTTCCCATCAGTTACAGGAAAAAATCTGAATTCCTTACTCAGGCACTTGAAAGGCCTGCATAATCTGGCTTCCTGCCTTCTTTCTCTAGCTTCACCTCCCATACTCCCCAGTTTGCCAGACCAGATCATTTGTGGTTCCCTCAACACACACCTCCCTTCTGTGCCTCCCAGCCTTTGCAAGTGCTAATCTCTGCTCTCATAGGGCTTGTGTCCACCTGTGAACACTTGCTTTTCCTTTAAAACTCTGCCCATGACATCACACCTTTAGGGAAGCCCACCTGTATTGTGATTGTTTACATGTGTATCATTTTCCCTAGATTGGTGGTTCACAGACTTGAGGGTGCACTGAAATCACCTGGAGGGCTTGTTAAAACAGATCGTTTGGCCCCATCCCTAGAGTTTCTGGTTCAGAAGGTCTGAGAATGTGCATTACCAGCTGGCCCCCAGGGGTTGTTGATGCTTCTGGTCCAGGCACCACAGTTGGAAAACTAGGGGTCTAGTTTGAAAACTCATCCAGGGCAGGGGAGACATAGGGTGGCCGTAAAGTCTGGAAACAGACAATATCACTTCATGACGTATTGCAACGAAATGTCAACAAGCTATTATGCTTTCACGTCTGTTCCCAGACTCGGTGGCCGCCCCATGTGTCCGGAGTGTCAGGGGCCTCTCCGAGAGCTGAGCTTCACTACATGGTCTCATTCGGTCCCCACCACAGCATTATGAGGGAGCTGCTGTATCATCCCTGACTGTTTTAACAAGGCAGAAGAAAACTGAGACTTAAAACTGAGTAAAAAAATGTGTTCAGTGTCATGAAGCTTGTAGGAAGCGAAGCTGGGACTCAGCCCCATGTCTGCCTGATTTCGCAGCCTGGGCGCCTAGCTTAACGCCACAGCTGCCTTGGTGCTGTGCTCAGAATTGGGCGGGGGGCGGGGATTGTTCCAGAAACCCTGACTGCATGAGGGAGGGAGGGAAGGAAGGAAGGAAGGACTCTGGCCCACTCATTTTCACGGTTCCCTGCATCATCCATTCCCTACAAAGGCTTGTGACATTGGGTTGGTGGGTGAGTTAGAAACTCTGAGGACCCCGGACGTGGATCCCGAGAGCTAACAATAAAAGTCAGATACACAGACAACTGGAGAAGCTATTTCTTTTCCCTTCTCAAATTTCAATGAGCCAACGTTGACACTTGCCCAGGATCAGACGAATATGATCACCGTGTGTCAGGAAGGCCTTCCCCTCACGGTGTTTGGGAGGTGATTCTCGTGATGCCCACGATGTCATGGCTCAAGCATGCCTGCGGTTTTTAGGGTGTCTCTTACAGGCAGGTGGTGCAGAGAGAAGAGAAAAAGCCGGGTTAAAATGTGGGGGAAACCGCGGCAAGCCTTGTGCGTGTACCACATCGATCCAGTAGAGGGCGCCAAAGCACACAGGATCGGCCTCAGGACGGCCTCGAAGCCTTCGCTCAGGGGTGACCCACGGCCGCTCCAGGGCCATCTCCACCATCCTCCGCCACATCTCCTCCACTGTGGGTCTGGTAGACTTCTTTCACACGCTTAGAGATCTGGGTACGTTACACCCATTCCTGATTTTCTCTGGCCCTGGCTCCTCCCCTGCTTCCTGCTAAAGCAGCCGGCTGCTGAGTTTGCCAATTCTGTCTCCAAGGAATGAGGCTCGGGGAGGGAAACCCCATTTTGCAGATGCAATAAACTGAGGCCCAACAGCCAAATAACTTGTTCCAAGTCGCTCGGTTGGTAAGGGGTAGAGCTGGGGTCGGAACGCAGTAGGCCCTCAAAGATAGCTCATCACAGGGGGCTCCCTTTTCTCTCCCCAGTTGGTTCACTCTGACGGGGCGGGCGGGGGGGAGGGGCCCGTGTGGACATGGCCAGGGTGAGGAATGGGTAAGACATGTCTGAGGGGCAACAAGTCCATCAGTTTCATGGCCGCCTGGACTGTGATGACATTCAAAAGTCAGGGTGGCCCAGGTGTTTAGAGACTGGTTGTGACTCAGAGTTTTGGACTTTCCCCTTTGAGCCCCGGGGGCATGGATTCTAAGGGCGCTTTCTTCCCTCACGCCTCCTCCTCATGCCCTCTCCACCTGAGTGTCACAAAAATCTTGCTTCTCCTCTGCTGGGCTCGTAAGAGAGAGAATATATGTTTGGTGAAGGAAGTTTCTTTTCTCTGCTTCTCTTTACCCACCCTTGCTGGAACTCTAAGACCCTCCTGCTGCAAGGTCTCCCTTACCCCGCTCCCCAAAATAAAGGCACTGCTCCAACGGCAGTCCTACCTCTGGTCTCTCACGCCCCCAGGGCCGCCCAGATCGCCCAGAGGCATCCGCAGGGCCAACTCAGAGGATCTGTCTGCAGCCCTTGCCCTCTGTCTGCCAGAGAGGAAACCCTCCCAGCAGGCCCTTCTGTCCGTCTCCTGCCTTTTTCAGCTGCCCGAGGATTGTGGGGGTTGGGGACTGGGGTCCTCATCCCCTTCCCTACCCTGTCTGTCTCCCCCTGGATGCTGTAATCTCTGGCCCCAGCCCTGCTTTACTCCATTGGCTCCTCAAGGCCAGAGACGCCCCCAGAGCCCCTCATCTTTGTTTGGCTGGAAGCCGGCTCTCCCCCTGCCTGCCGTGGGCCGACTTGCCAAGTCCTAGAGAGCCAGGGCGGGTGGGTTGGGCTTAATCGGTCCTGCCTGGCACTAGGCCTGTACCCAGGATTTCTCTGCCCCTTCAGCTGAGTGCCTTTCTCACAGCCGAGGAACTCGGCATCTCAGCTGGGCTGGGGGAGTGGTGGGGCAGGGACTTAGGGATTTCCCTCCCCGCCAGAGCTGCAGGCAGGTGCATACTGCTCTAACCTGAGATTCTCAGCTCTGGCCTGGCCTACTCTGGGGTTGGAAGGACAGGCCTTGTGGGAGCTCTCTCTGGGGTGTGTGGGACTGGGGTGTGGATCAGATCCCTGTAATGACCCCCCTCCCCACTAACAGGGTTCTTCCTGGACCCTGGAAAGGAAGCTTGTGCTCCTTTCTTTTTAAAGAAAAAGACTTCCGTTGGTTAAATGATGCTTATACTCAGATCACACTGAAAGAGACCCACAGAGAAAGATAAATAGTGCATTGGAGTGAAGAGAAGCTTCATTTTTGAAATCAAGTTGTTGTAATAATAAATATTCAAAAAAGATATAATAGTCAGGTGGGTGAGTCCTTGCAGATGCCCTTCATCTAGCTCCTGCTTCTTGAACTATTTCTGTATTCAGAAGTGAGCCCCGAGCTCCTCTGGTTTGCTGTACAACTTCTGGGTCTCCGGAGCAGGTGGGACTGAGACCCCACGAGCCTGCCCAGAAGTTCAGGTGGGAATATTCCATCTTCTTTCCATCTTTCTGATCCTGGTTGTGAAACTCAGCCTTCCCCTTGCACTTACCCATTGTCACAGAGAATCTGTTATTGTTCCAGCATCCACAGAAATGTCAAGAGAAGGAAACTGAGCCAGAGAAAGAGAGATAGAGATTGCGAGAGAAATCCCTTAAGATGGGGCTACGATCCTATTGTCCGAAGCCCTCCCTTCTGCCTCTGAACAAACACTGATACCCCCTGACTCGGCGGGCATATCTTTGCCCAAGGTCACCGGAGACGAATTTGGGCTGGAGACCTAGGAGGTCCTGGCACCTTGTCATGGGTTCCAGCCAGCTGCACACGTTATTTTTTGCAATTCCTTGTGCTGGGGGAGGGGATGTGAAGGTGCTAGGGCCCCTACCAAGCCCTCCTGACACCCAGAGATGTGCCTGTCTCTTGGGTGGAGAGCCGCAGAGATGAAAGGCGCCCACAGGCAGGTGTGCTGAGCCCCCATGATGCCAGACCCCTGGGCACTTTCTGGTTCCCTGCACTCTAGTGGGAGAACAGCAAACTGCAGCTTACATGGAGGAAGGTGGCCCCAGATCCCCTTTGGTGGGGGGCAGCTCTTCCTGGTGGTGGAAGGCCAGGAAGGCTGTGCCCAAGTACTCCATCCTCTCCTGGGCGGGAAGCATGGGTGGTTAGCAGCTTGTCGCCGGTGTGGATGGAGTTAAACCTTTCCAGGGACTATTTACTCCTGATCCTAAGTGACAGCTTGGGGAGGGAGAGTCACGTGGCCCTGAAATCCCCGCGGGAGCCCATGGAGCATGCCCAGCTGCTTCTGCCTGGGAAAGATGCTGGATCCTGCAGTCACCACAACAGCATCCTCTCCCCGCGCCAGGGACCTGCCAGCCGGAGAGATGACTGATTAGACCGGATCAGATCCAGAGCCCCGCTCTTCAGAAGGGGGCCCTGAGGGGCGGGGGAGGAGGACCCCAGCTGGCCGGAGCTGGGGGAGGGGTGCCTCGGGCGCGGAGAGTTCGAGCGTTTCACCGCGGGGCTCACACCTCTGAAGCCGGTGAGTCTGTCCTGATGCATCATCAATCGTACAGAGGAGGCGGGAGGAGGAAGGCTGTGCTCTCTCTGGTCGGCCTGGCAGCCGTGTGAGTCCGGGCTGCTGACACTGCGGAGCCACTGCCTTCCCCATCCCTCATTCTTGGCAGCCTTACTTGGGGATCATGGATGCTGAGAATGCTAATTACAACCCGCTCTGTGCCCCCACCCCCGCCTCTAGAATCCCCGGTAAGGGCTGATGTTGTTGGAATTTATTACGTTTGAATTGCATCTCTTGGGTGAGGCCAGCTTTGGGGCTGCCAGCCCCCTAGGGTCTAGCTGGGCCCCCCCAGCCTGGCTAGAGCAAAGAGGCCAGCCCCACCCTGCCTCTAATCTTGCCAGAAGTGAGTTGAAGGCCAGCAGGAAGGAGAGATGGAGGGGGGTCCAGGGGTCAGGCTCGGGTCAGCCCCAGGGACTCACCTCCCTCAATGTGGTGAGGGGTCACGGCATGTGTATTTTGTGGGTCTGAGGTTGGGGCCCAGGGCTACTGAGGCTCTTGAATTCCTAGGGGCAGCTGATCTCTGGGATCTCAGATTTAGTGGGGAGCACCTGAGTTGCTGAGGCCTGGTACGTGGGCCTGGGGGCCTGAGGGGATGGGTTCATAATGGTGGGGGTCAGGCTGCAGCTAACAGAGCCTCAGCCTTATTGTGTGAGGTTCTGGGCAAAGCAGCAAGGTGGGGGAATTGGCAGAGAGGGGTGGGGGGGTAGGGAGGGGGTTAGATGGGAAGGCAGAGGGAGAAGAGAGAAGAGGCTAGAGAGAGGCTCTTTGTGACCACAGGCCAGCCAGAGAAGGGAAGAGAGGGGGCTGGAGCCTGGGAAGGCCGGAGACGGGAGAGGCAGGACAGAGGGAGCTAGCCCTAGGGTGCAGGGGTGGGGAGGGCTGCAGAAAGGGGGAGGTGGTGGGAGGGGATGGAGTTGGAGTCAGAGTCCGAGCCAGAGAAGGTCTTCTGAGCTTGCAGTTCTTCCCCTACCCCTATAGACCCCTTGCCCTCAGTCTGGCAGTTTGGGTGGCTGGCTCCCTGGGGGGGTCTCCTGAATGCCTGGGGGTGGGAGCCATGTGGGCATGTCTCGGCCTGAGCTGGCTGTCCAGATGGCCTTGTCCAGATCGTAGGCATCCCCCCTTACAAAGCCCCCCCAAATCCTGGCTTCCAGGTCCCTCTGGGGGAGCACGGAGCCGGGGAGGCTTTCTGTGGCCTTCCACCGCAGCGCAGCTGCATTTCAGCTCGGGCAGGAGATGAGCAGATCCCGGTGGTGGAGAGGAGGTGGGAGGGAGGTCCCATAGAGGCACAGCGGGCGCTGGCTCCTGGAAGGACCAGGTAGTGGCCCGAGGCTGGGAGCCATCTCCCGGTGGGGGCAGCTGGAGGGGCCGGGGCAGGCCTCCTTGGCCCCACCGCTGGGCTCCCTTACAGAAAACAGGCGGCTCTCTGTATCTGCTCACAAGGGCGCAGAGTGCTGGGCTGCAGATATGAATTATTAAAAGTCCTTGGTTTTCCAATCAGTGGCGAGGTGATAACTGTGTTAGCGCTGGTGTGTAATTAATCCTGGCGGGCGCTGTGCAGGCTCGAGACAATGGGGGCTTTTTTTTTAAATTTTTTGCCGGGTTCAGCTTTTTTCCCATCTTCACAGGAAGGTGACGGTGCAGGATGCATTACACAGACAATTACTTTTAACGTGTCTGCCTAGATTATTGAGTCGGATTCTTCCTGCTCAGTGTAAATGAAGTAATTACCGAGGAAGTCAGCGAGCGGGGCAGCCAGCCCTGGCTCCCAGGCTGACATCGTGGCCTGTCCAGGCCCAGCCTGTGGCCTCGGGGTGCGGAAGAGGGAGCTGAGCTGAGAGGGGGCCCAGGCCAGCGTGAAGAAGCGAGGTCCTGGTCCTCAGCGCTCCCCTCGCTGGCCTGGAGTGAGGTTCCCCGAAGACATTGGCACCGAGCTTGGCACCTGGCAGGCACCCGATCCATGTGGGTCCCCCAGGGGAGGGTCAGGAGGAAGAGGACTGCTGCTGGGCGTCAGGGAGAGCTTGCTGAGCAGCGGGGGCCGGGGGTTCTGGCTGCCAGAGGTTTGGTGCAGTGGACTGAGCTCTGGGCTGAGGTGGTCTGGGAGCCAGTGCGCGATTAGTGAGATGACTTTAGCAGGCCAGTCCCCAAGCAATTAAAAAAAAAAAACCCAACATTTAGAGAGGAAAGAACGGTTTGGTTGGGAAACCTTTAGAAATAAATGTGGAACAGAGACGTAAAGGCCTCGAGGCAGGCTGAGTGGGGTTCTTCCCTTGGCAGTCGATCAGTCCAGGTGGGCTCCTGCTCAGCGCCCACACCTCCCGATGCCCCCCAGAGACTGTCTGGTCCAGCCTCCCTCCAAGCCCAGACGAGCCCTCTGTTGCCTCCCTGCTGGGAGCCCCAGCCTCCAGCGACGGGGAGCTCATTACCCCACCAGGCAGCCTGCTCCATGGTTAGAACATTCTTCTATATGGAATCAAAATCTGCCCACTTCTTTTTTTTTTTTTTTTTTTAAAGATTTTATTTATTTATTCATGAGAGACAGAGAGAGAGAGAGAGAGGCAGAGGGAGAAGCAGGCTCCCAAGGAGCAGGGAGCCCGATGTGGGACTCGATCCCAGGACCCTGGGATCATGACCTGAGCCGAAGGCAGACGCTTAACCATCTGAGCCACCCAGGCGCCCCCAAAATCTGCCCACTTCTAAGGCCTGCCCTTTGGTTCTGATTCTCTGAAGCAGCACGAAACAGTCAGTGCTCTTTCCCGTGGTGGTAAAGATGGTTTTCTTCATATTAAAATAGCATATAATAATGTGTGGATGTAATGGGTTTTATGTAACCAGTTTTGTATTGGGACATTTAGGTTGTTACCCTTGTTTTACTTTTACAAATAACACAACATGAACATTTGTGTGCAAAGGCCTTTTCTGTGTTTTGGATTCTTTCCTTAGGATAAATCCCAAGACATAGAATTAATGCGATAGAGTATATACATTAAAAAAATTACGATTCTGGGGGCGCCTGGGTGGCTCGGTTGGTTAAGCGACTGCCTTCGGCTCAGGTCATGATCCTGGAGTCCCGGGATCGAGTCCCGCATCGGGAGCCTCCCCGCTCTCATGTGCTCTCTCTCTCTCATTCTCTCTGTCTCAAATAAATAAATAAAATATTTTAAAAAAAAATTACGATTTTGAGTTGAAAAATAATACATAGCCCTTTAAAAAAACTGAAAAACAGAGAAAAGATTAAAATTGCCCGTAATTGTCTCAGAGGTTTGGTATATAATTTTACCATGTTGATACATATATGTTTTTATGAATCCATGCATGGACGTGTAACTATATTATCGCAATACACATATGTACTATTAACATTTTGGACCCCATATATTTTTGTCACTTACATAAGTGGCTTCCTAGCATTTCATTATATATCTATTCTATTTATTTAATTGACCCCCTTGGGTTTTTTTTTTGACCCCCCTTGTTAAACTAGTTGTTTCCAGCTTTTTGCTTTTATAAGCAATGCTGCAATGAACATATAAATATCTGAATCTTTGCACATATCAATGATTTTTTTTCCTTAGGTTACATTTCTAGAAATGGAATTGCTGTGTTTTTTTATTTTATTTTTTTTTTGGAAGTTTTTATTTTAATCTCCTGGTGCTCGTCACAAGTGCCCTCCTTAATCCCCACCACCTGTTTCCCCCATCCCCCACCCACCTCCCCTCTGGTAACCATCCGTTTGTTCTCTATAGTTAAGAGTCTGTTTCTTGGTTTGTCTCTCTCTCTCTCTCTTTTCCCCCCCTTTGCTCATTTGGTTTGTTTCTTAAATTCCACATACAAGTGAGATCATACGGTATTTGTCTTTCTCTGACTGACTTATTTCATTAGCATTATATTCTCTAGCTCCATCCATGTCCTTACAAATGGCAAGACTTCATTCTTTCTTGTGACTGAGTAATATTCCATTATATATACACACCACCTCTTCTTTATCCATTCATTCATCTATAGATGGGCACTTGGGCTGCTTCCATATCTTGGCTACTGTAGAGAATGCTGCTTTAAACATAGGAGTGCACGTATCCCTTTGAATTAGTATTTTTGTATTCTTTAGGTAAATACCATTGCTGGATGGTTGGGTAGTTCTATTTATAACTTTCTGAGGAACTTCCATACTGTTTTCCAGAGTGGCTGCCCCAGTTTGCATTCCCACCAACAGGAATTGCTGTGTTTTAAAATATTTTGCCATATTTTGCCAAATTCTTTGTTGGAAATTACTAATTTACATTCCTGGCAGTTGTGTTCGAGAACATGTTTTCTTATACGAGCATCAGCATTGAACATTATAACATTGTCATTGCTTTCATCCATCGCTTCATTGTTGTAATGTGTTTGTTTGATTAGGAGTGAGATTTAAGGTTTAGTGCAGTCGTCAAGATGGCAGTGATGGGGGTTGGGGGATGGGGGGTGAAGGGGGGTGGAATTCGGGTTGAATCTGGGCTCTATCACCTACCAGTGATACAACCTTGATAGTGACTTAAATCTCTCCATGCCTCAGTTTCTCTACCTGTAAGATGAAGATAATGAAGTTACCTATTTCATGCCCCTCTTGTGGAGATAGGCGAGGTCTCATCTACGGAGCAGGTAGAATCACGCTGAGCAGATCGACACATGCGTTTGCTCTTATTTTACTGTTGTTGGTGTGTGTGAGAAACACAGAGATCTGAAGATGGTATCATGATCTCCCACCCTCCAAGCCCCCCAGGTCTCCTTGTCCTGGGCTAAATGCCCCTATTCCTCCAACGGCCCCAATTCCTTTCTCAGGCTTTCCTGGAGCCTCACGTGCATGGTGCGGTCCCACCAGGACAGAACATGATCCCCTGGAATGTCACACTTCTGGGGACTTCTGGCCTGGATGAAGGGGATTTGGCTCCTCATGTGTCTTCTGCACACATGAGGACTCTGCCCTGGAGCCCCCTCCCCGCTGTGTGTGTCCTTACTGATCCTTCCTTGTCACATCTATCCAGAGGGTGCCCTGTTCCCGGGAGCCCTCTCTGCGCTTCCCAAAGTAGCACTAGTTGATCTGATAAACTAATTCTGGGCTGCATGTTAATAATAAGACTGAGTGGGTACGCTGCCCTCGCGGGTTGTGGGAAGAAGGCCTATCTGGAACTTGAAGACATAGATTCAAACCCTGGTCCAAATTAGCAGAGCTGTGTGATTTGTAGCAAGTCCCTTAATCTCTTTGCGCTTTTGTTTCCTGTTCTGAAAAATGGGGTTAGTATCACTAGCCACTTAACTAGTTGATTGCCAGGAGAGTAATATATATATACTTATGGAAGTGCTTTGTAAACTGCAGATAATTATCCAAATGTCAGTTATTGTTAGATGCGTGCATTGAAACAATGTGTATCAGAATGCAGTGCTTTAACTCAAAGATCAGACCAGAACCAAGCCCAGGATTAGTTTATCAGATCAACTAGCGCTACTTTGGGAAGCGCCGAGAGGGCTCCCAGGAACTGGGCACACTCTGGATAGATATGACAAGGAGGGGTCAGTTGGTAAGAAATGTGTTTAGGGTTGATAGTATTTAGGGTGACCGTCAAATCCTCCTCCCCCATTTATTTAGGCTCTCTTAAGGGTTGGTCCTGACTGTGTGAATTCAGGAAATAAGGCTGGGCACCTCAGTGCAGATCTGATGAACATTCATGGATGCTCAGGCTTTACCCCTGCAGGACCTAGGATCCCCCTCCATGGAGGAGGTGAGACCCCTTCTTAGCTCTGACATCACCATGTCCACCCCGTCTGGCTCATCATTACCTGAAAACCTGAGTCTATAATTGCAGGGGCCAATTTGCTTTTAATTAGCCTAATGCTTGCAATTAGCCTGTTCAATGTACCCCGGCCTCTGGTGGTAAGGTCATTTTTCTGATTTTGCTTGGTTCCTGGGTCCTCATTAGCATCACTGGGCCATCCAGAGACATCCAAGCCTGCTTGCCTCCACCTAAAACTGTGGCTGCCAGGCTGAAGAATTGAAGAGGTCGTCGTGGGGAAGGAAAACCGACTTTTGGCGAGGTGGGATGGGAGGGTGGGAGTGTGCCGATAGAGATGTGGATTTGTTAGCGTCACAGGTGAGCTCTAGAGCCTGGGTTCCTCCTTCTAATCCCATGCTTTTCTCCTTCTTCTTTTTTAAAAAAAGATTTTATTTATTTGAGAGAGAGAGTGAGAGAGCGAGAGATCATGAGAAGGGGGGAAGGATAGAGGGAGAAGCAGGCTCCCCGCTGAGCAGGGAGCCCGATGTGGGGCTCGATCCCAGGACCCTGGGATCATGACCTGAGCTGAAGGCAGATGCTTAACAACTGAGCCACTCAGGCGCCCTGCTCTTCCCTTTCTGAGCTTCAATTTCCTCATCTCGAAAACGGGAGTAACAATTCCTGCCCCACCTGCAACCCCAAGGCTCACATGAGCTAAGGTAGGAAGTGGGTATGAGTGTAAAGCCGGGCCCCATGAGAATGCTTTATCACATCAGAGGTGAGATACAAACAGTCTCAGTGTCCCTGGGCGCCTGTCCGGTAATTCCTGGTTCCATTGTCTGCTCATCCTGCCCTCTCTCCTCCAAACCACGGCTGATTCGAGCGCATTGGCGCATAGCAGGTCCTCAGTAAATGTTGGTTGGTTATATGGGGCTTTGGGTGGGAGGGAGTTTGGCTCAAGGAGACAGTCACGAGAAAGCCTTTGATGGTGTGTATGGGAGGTGTTTATTTCCTGTGCTCCTCAGCCTTGCGCCTCATTCCCCTAGACTGAGTTGCTTCAAGGCCAGAGATGGTCTTATTTGTCCTTGTCTTTGTGATGTTTCGCACAGAGCCAGGCACATGCCCATTGTTGGGTAACTGCTTTTCGAATGAATGAATGAATGAATGAATGAATGAATGAATGAGTGAGTGCATGAGTGAGACAGGGTCATGTGGTAGAGAGAGCATGACATTGACAGATGAACTGGGCTTAGAATCCTGGCCCGGCCACTTTCTTTTGGCAAATATTTACCGTATGTTCATTATGTCCCAGGCAGGTATGAGGTTGCAAAAATGAATTTTTAAATTCACAGTCTAGTAAGGGAGCAGACGTGTGGGCAAATAATTGTCCTGTATGTGATAGAGACATATGCTACATATGTCGGCGGCCAAGAAGGAAACTGGTAGAATCTCCCGGGAGAGAAAGGATTCCCGAGGAAGGGGCCTGAAGCTGGAGCTCATGGGTTTCTCACCAGAACTAAAGTCTCCTTCACAGAGGCGAGGACAGAATGAAATCAAATAATATGAATAAAAACATCCCACACTGAATAATCTTTTAATAAATGTTAAAAATGTTTCCTTGGTGGGGGGCTGGTGAGGGAAGGGCAGGAGCGGGGAGGGGGGGCTCAAAAATTTCAGGAGCTGAGCCCCAGAGCTGCACTGCTTAGTTCTGCCGTAAATACCTGCACCACCTGCAGCAAGTTCCATCACTGCTCCGAGTCTCAGCCGCTGTGTCCGCCAAGTGGGGACCGTGCCTTTGTGTATGGGTCAGTGGTGAGACTTCACACCAGGCCCCTAGGACAAGCTTGGCACATAGTAAGTACTAGAAAATACTAGCTGTCTTATTATTACCAATGTATTTCATGGAGAGACTACATCTGCATGCAGACACACACATGTCGCATGCATGTTGACTCCCAGATATGCTCAGAAAGGAAGGTGCTGAGGGGTCACCCCTGGGGTTAGGCTGAGCTCAGTCTGAGAACCGCTCCAGAACTGGGCGGGGGGTGGGGGGGGGGGAAGGTAAGCCTGAGTCTGCTACCCTGAGCTGGGGGAGCCAGCCTCAGGGAGACTGAGACGCGGTCCCCTGACAGCAGGAACTTAATTCCCTCAGGCACGTAGGCCCCAGCCCAGGCCAGTCCTGCAGCAACATCCCAGGGCTCTGTCGCTTGACTGGTCCCCTGACCTTCCTCAGCAAGGCAGCCTGGCCGCCATGCTGGGTTGCCGTGGTAACTGGCAGCCTCCCAGCTGGGTTGCCCGGGTAACCAGTTAGCTGGTATTGGGGGAGGAGGTGGGGAGCTGGGGGGAAATCAGCCTCAAAGAGGCAGAGAAGGACAAGGGCGGGACCAAGACGAAGACAAATCCCAGATGCCCCCAGCACAGCCCTCTCCTCTCTCCCTCATGGGACTGGGAAAGCCCAAGAAAGGCAGGTAGGAAAGGATGTGGTGGTGTTTCCTGCCATGCATGTGCGTGTGCATGTGTGTGTGTGTGTGTGTGTGTTTTGTGGGGTGAATTGTCTTGACCAATGCAGGATGTTTGGAAGATTTGATAGGTCTGGGCAGGATCCCCCGGGCAGTGATAAAGGCAGTGAGGTCCAGAGGGGAGGCCGTGGACCATCCAAACCCAGATCTCAATCCCGGCTCCCCCACCCCCTGGGCAACTTCACCTCTTTGAGCTCTAGTTTCCTCATCGGTAGAATGGAGGTGCTAACGCGCACCTCCAGGGACATTGTCTGGCACAGCGGCTGGCACCATCAATGTGGTTTCCTGCTCTCCTTCCATGCTGATTTTCTATTCCGTGGATGCTTTCCAGCTGCCAGGGGCTTTATCTGGGGCCCACCCTGGTCCCTGGGGCCGGGGATGGGGGGTGGGAGGGTTGGAGTTCTTGAGAATCCAGAGACGTGGCTCTCACCCTGAAGGAGTTTACCATCCCAATCTGCTGGGGACAGGAAGCAAGTTTTTACAAGTGGGAACGTCCACAAGGAAGTTTTCAAAGTAAGACCTAATTGAAATGTTTGACTGCAACCAGTAGAAATACATTTTCCATCAGAATCCAGCAAACACGTGTGTGTTACCCTGACTGCGTGTAGTGCACACTAGCTTCCTGTTATATTTTAGTCTAGTCTGGCCTGTTTTGTTTAAAAAAAAAAAGTCTTGACTCTTGAGCTTGATTTCACGCCCACCGACGGGTCACCGCCTTCAGAGTGGGAAGCCCTGAGAGAGAATAGAAACCAAAGCTCCCTCGGGTGTGTGTAGGACCTCAGGCTTCTCTCACCTTCCACATGTAATGTCATCTGGTTGGATCCTTGCGACTCGAGACTGGGCGGTAACCGAGGCTCAGAGGTCACACGACTTACCCAGGGTCACAGGTCGGAGGTCAGGCCTGCGGTTTGCCCAGAGTTGTAGACGGCTTTTGAACCAGGGTCTCTGTGGTGTGGGTTCACGGGGCACCCCTGTGTGTGCTGAATCTGAGGCTGTGAGCGGAGCCAAAGGGTTCTTCTTGGGGGTGGGGGTAAACTGGGGTCTAAAGACCCAAAAGGATTTGTCCCAGCCACCTCAAAATGGAGGGCCTGGAGCGGAGACCAGAACTCGGTGCCTCTTGTCTGTTGTTGCAGGGGTGGGAGAAGCTGGGTGCTGAGGAGAGCTGTCGAGAGATGAGGCTGAGTCTGAAGCAACCTGTGTGTTCCCCTCAGGGTTTGTGAGGGGCTGCAGGCGGGGGGGACGGGGTGAGCCTGGCCGCACTGAAGCTCACCCCTCCCAACGAGCTTTTCTGGCTGCTGAGCCAGGCTGGGTGTAGCTGTGAGGAAGGATTCCGTGTCAGGGTCCTGGGGCCAAGGCCTAAAGGCCTTAGGCTTCTGGAAGATTTTCTGACAGGAAAGACTTAAGCCCGTCCCCTGAGAAGCAGAGCTTTTAATTGTCTATCTCCTGTACTACAACAGAAATGACGGTCGGCAGGAGGCCTGCCCAGTGTGGACTTGACCACAGAGTAGGTTTGGCTGGAGGAGAGCTTAGTACCAGGTGGCTGAGCTTGGGAGTGGCTGGAGAGGGGAGGGCGGCTCTGGAGCACCCAGGCAGAATGCTAACCCTGTAAATATTTACTCTGATAAATTCAGGATCAGGCCTGGAATAAGAATTAGGAGCATGGGGAGGACTCCATACTGCTGGGTTCTGTTTTCCACCATGCCGTGAGAATTGAGCCTGTCTCTCCCCCTCTCAGGACCTGGTTTTCCCATTTGTAGGGGCTCGGTTGACGGTCCAGTCCCGTCCCTTCCCTCCACAGACTTTGCCCTTTGCAAACAGAAGACTGGGCAAGGCATTTACAGGGGAGACGCATTTCCTTTCCGTTTGGGCGTATTCCGTTTTCAGCTCCTACGTGTCGCCCACGGCACAGAAAGCTGCCTAACCTGCCAAGTGCCCGACGCGGGGGCTGAGGAGTAGCGTGGGGGGGCTTCCAGGAGAGGCACTGTGGCTCTGGGAAGCTGTGGGGCAGGGTGCGCTTCAAGCTTGGCTGTGTCCTTGTCTTTCTGGCCTTATTGTGATTTATTCAGCACCCACTGATTTGAGCATCAACATTGCCAGTGGTAAAAATGAGAGCAGTCAGAGGTATCTTGTCCAGGCTCCTGATCTCAGGCTCTTGGTACCTTTGTCACAGGATAGGCCAGGGTGATGGGTGTGTGACCAGGAATTCTGCTGGAACTCAAGTGGGATGGAAGTGGGGTGAATAGAGCCTGGGGAGCTGGGTTCCCAATAAGAAGAATCAGGGGCTTAGGATCATAAAAGGAGACTGTGCCTTTGCTTGAAAGTAGACTGACTCACACCGTGAAGTTGGGTGAGTATCTAATAGGGACCCCTTGTCTCTGCACCCATGTGCTCTGCATGTACCCAGCGTACTATAGACCATATTCCTTCCAGCTTGTCCAGGGTGATTTAACTCTTTATCTGTGAAGAACCTGTATTTCTTAGACAATGGGCCACTTACTCCAGACCACACTGAAAGGTGGGGGAAGAATCAGAATTAGAATTCGTGGATGTGTCCGTATTTCCTTCCCGAACCCTCTCCTTACCCCTCGTGGGACCCAAGCTTGAATGGAAGCCTATTCGACTGCACGGAGATCATAGAGATGGAGGGAGGGGTAGCATGGGACTTTTCTTTTGGCTTCACCTTGTCGTGACACCCCCAACAGTCATGGCTCATTTGTGGCCCCTCGGGGCTGCCCAGCTGGCCTCCTCTGCCCAGATGCCCAGACCCTGCATCCTGGGAGAGGCCGGGGGTAGCTGCTGCCTCCTGGAGCAGTGGGAGCGTGTGCATGTGTTACTGGCATGTTCGCGTGCATATGGGGGGGGCATCGGTTGCTCTTGGTCTGACCATGCAGAGAGGAAGTCACCACGGTGCCGAGGCAGAGGCTTGGAGAAGGAGCTGCAGGGATTCTCGGAGGCAGAATCAGCATATCCAGGGCTGGTCCTTACAGCTCCCTCCCACCCCGCACAACTGAAGGAGGGGTTATCGAACAGAGCAAGCTCCTTTCGGAGTGCAGGCCTTCTCTGAATCCAGAAACCCGACGTCCTCATTTAAACCCAACTTAATCTCGCAGAGCAGGCTTGCCTCAGTCCCTTCTTTTCCCTGTCCACTACTCCCAAATGTTTCCCGGACTCCGCCCTGTTAGCCTTTATCATTGGGGTCACTTCGTGTGACCGGGTGCTGGGGGTGAGGGTGCCCCGCAGGCAAGTCAGGGTGCCCACGGTGTGGAGGGGGGATGAACGTGGAGACCCTGCAGACCCACCTCATGGCGGCAGATCCCGCGTGTGGAGAAGGCAGGGAAGCGAGGGAGGAACCTCTGGAAGAGCAGATGGAGAGTGTGTACCTTCGGATGGGCTGCCTCTGGCCAACTGTCCCCGAGGCAGAGCGGCAGAGCCTCAGCGACAGAGGGAGCGGCCAGACCTCAGGAGAGACTTTGTGGAACCTAAACGGAAAGCCTCCTGCTTGGGCCCAGCCTCTCCCAAATCTGGTGTTGTCAGAACTGAGTCAATAACACTTACACTTACTAAGTTATATTTTTAAAAGTGTCCTTTTAATGGTTGAAACAACCAGTTGGAAGTAGAAGTTGTTCTGAAATATTTTCATTCACATATGTCCTTCTCTCTGATAGACTTGTGTCTCTTCACAGTGACCAGCATAATGCCTGCAAATAGCTGGTGCTTGACCACACTTTCCCCCACCTTCCCTAGGCATCATGCTTGGGGATGGGGCAACGTGCAAGAGCGAGGATATGAATAAGATAGGAAGCTCCTCTCAGCCCAGATCTTTCTGTGGGCTGAGATGTCAGATTCCTCCACTTTCTGGCTCAGAGCCGGAATCCCTGTCTCCCAGCCAGTGGCTGAAGGATTGACAGGGTAGAGTTTGAGGATATCTTTTCCATCCTTCTCTGCTTTTCTCCTTGGAGATAAGGCTCTGTCCCTTATGCTGGGGTACCAGATAATGTAGATAAGGTGCTGGCCCACAGTATAGTTTGGGTTAGGAAACACCAAACCTCTTTCGTTCTTTTAATGATGACTGTATATTTTTAATATTTCTTTGAGAAGGAGCAAGCTATTTTCAGCCAGCTTAGAGGAGTTTATTACTCCCACCAGAACCTTGTAACAGGTCACGAGAAGGAGATGTCAGCAGAAGCTCATTTGCATATTTCCCACAATCCTTCCTCTGGCTCAATTTCTTAGCCATACTGGGCAGGTTGTCCTCTGGGCATTGCTGTCACTTTCTCTCCATCACACGCACCAGAATCTGTGGGCAAGTCCGGGCTAAATGGAGCTCATTTTAACACTGTGCTCGGGTGTCAGAGTCTTTTTTTCTAGACAGAGAGACCAAGACAGGAGAGCGACATGGAGTTTCAGTCTTGGCCCAATGCTTCTTGCAAATAGCGGTCACCCTTCCAGTGTCCCAGGCACGTGAGCACCAGCACCACTGGATTCCCCCAGTGATGAACAGCACTGCTCTGGGAAGCAGCCTTCTCCATCGTTGGACAGCTTCAGCTCGTATCCTTCCTTAATGCTGAACTGAAGCTGGTCTTCTACCTTTTGGTAAACTTGTCTCGACTCTGGTTTCAAGAGTCAGACATACAAGGGTCAAGAGATAATATGACACAGTAGGAAAAATATAGGCTCTGGGGCGGTCTGCCTTGGCCTGCACTTGACTTTACACTTGCCAGCTATGCGAACTTGGTTATAATCCTTAACCTCTCTGAGCCTCAATTTATGCATCTGTAAATTGTGAGTAGTGATGGTACTTACCTCATAGGGTTGTTGAGAAGATTAAGCCAATAAAGACATGTAAAAACTTAGAACAGGGGGCGCCTGGGTGGCTCAGTCAGTTAAGTATCCGATTCTTGATTTCGGCTTGGGTAATGATCTCAGGGTTGCGAGATGGAGCCCCGCATTGGGCCCTGTGCTCAGTGGGCAGTCAGCTTGAGAGTCTCTCTCTCCCTCTCCCTCTGCCCCTCCCCCACCCCTGCACGCTCTCTTTCTCTCCCTAAAATAAAGATAAATCTTAAAAAAAAAAAAAGCTTATGGGGTGCCTGGGTGGCTCCGTTGGTTAGGTGTCTGCCTTTGGCTCAGGTTGGGATCCCAGGGTGCTGGGATTGGGGCCCCACATTGGGCTCCCCGCTCAGTGGGGGGCCTGCTTCCCCTCTCCTTCTGCTGCTCCCCCTGCTTGTGGTCTCTCTCTTTCTGTCAAATGAATAAAAATCTTAAAAAAAAAAAAAGCGTAGAACAGGGCCTGGCAACTACAAGTTACTTGGCACGTGTTAGCTCTCCTTCTCTTAAACTGTCTAGAATTGAATACGGTCCTCCAGATGTGGTCTATTCAACGGGACTCTGATGCCCTCTACTTGACAATTTATTTATATTACCTCAGACTAAATTTGCAAATCACTGGTGTTTAAATTGAGCTTACTGTACTGAGATGCTCAGGTTACTTTCCCATGGACAGCTGTTTAGACCTCCTTTCTCCTACATAAAAGATGTGATGTGAGTTAGCGGGGAGGTCAGCATCAGGGGGAGCCTGGAGCATCCCCTCACATTGGTTCTGAGCACACACAAACCATCATTGATGCAGCCGGGTCCTTTTTATAATGCCATTCAGCAGCGGGTGTTCTATTTGGAAAATCTCTTGACCCACATTGGCCTGAAATGAAATTCCCCTCCCCATGGGTCTTTTCTCTCTCAGTGGGTCTCTTTCATTCTTTTTTTTTTTTTTTAAAGATTTTATTTATTTATTTGAGAGAGAGCAGAAGCAGGCGGAGCGGCAGGCAGGGGAGAGGGAGAAGCAGGCTCCCCACTGAGTGGGGAGCCCGACATGGGGCTCCATCCCAGGACCCCGGGATCACGACCTGAGCCAAGGCAGACGCCTAACGACTGGGCCACCCAGGCGCCCCTCTTTCATTCTTCTCTGTTCATCTGACGCACTTGCTTATCAAGTGAGCTGAGCTACGTGCTCGGTTGGGTCTTCCTTCCCTCCAAATCCAGCTCCTCTGTTTCCCAGGCTAACAGGGGAAGGAACATGGGTGCCTCAAGCATATCCAGAAGGCCTGGTTTCAAGGTAAACTTCTGAGATCCTCTGAACCCTTCTTCTTTGTGGACCAGCAGCATCTACATCACCTGAGAGCTTATTAGAAATGCAGAATCTCAGGCCTCACTCCCAACCTACTGAGTCAGAATCTGGCAAGATCTCCCAGGTGACTCATATGTACATTAAAATTTGAGGGGCTCCTGGGTGGCTCAGTCGGTGAAGCCACCGACTCTTGATTTCGGTTCAGGTCATGATCTCAGGGTCGTGAGATGGAGCCCTGCATCAGGCTACGTGCTCAGTGCAGAGTCTCCTTGTCCCCCTCCCTCCCCCTGCTCGTGTGCTCCTGCCCTCTCTCTCTTTCTCAAATAAATAAATAAAATATTTTAAAAAAAAATAAAATAAAATTTGAGAAGTACTGCCCTGCATTGTTACTCAGCTTGGGGTAGGAATGAGGGCCAGGGAGGGAAGAATCCTATCTTCCGAGATCTTGAAATTTGTCCTACTGACCAGGCTCCTGCTGTCACACATAAACCTATTTCTAGAATATTCAATCACAAACTGTCCACATTCTCTGTCTGCCTCTTGGGATGCCAACAGTATGGTTTTTCTAAAACACTCATGCACTTTAAGAAAATAAAGGCAGCGTGTGCGTTTTCCCCATTTTATTAGTAACATGCTCTTGAGCATACTTCAAAACCTTTGGATTATACGTACGGTTGGAATCGTTTAAATGTTCAGTGTAGGGTTTTACAGTTATGAGCTATTTTGTTTTGTTGATGTTAGGCCGTTGTTCCAGTATATGGAATCCTGATTCATAAGCGTGTTAGCCATCCAGCCAGGCTTTGTCACAGAAAATCGGGTAGCCTTGCATTCTGAGTCTTTATGCAAATCATGGATGAAACCATGGATGAAACAGCAGGCTCACAGCAGACCCCGTGGTGCACGGGAGACGCATGCCTCCGTTCAGCTAGCTTTATCGAGGGCAGTCACTGCATGGCCGTAATCAGATGAGCTGGTTTCAGTTCTGGCTCTGCTCTCTGCTGCCTTTGTCACCTTTGGCAAGCTATGACCGCCCTAGACGCCTGTTTCATTTTCGGCAATTGAGGAAATTGGGGTAGTCATCAGCATCCCCTGGGATGCATTAAAGAAATGCATGTGCCTGGGCCTCTCCCCTCCCCCAAGATCCCCATCCGATTGGTCTGTGGTGGTACCCAGGCATTAGTATTTTAAAAGCTCTTTGGGAAAAAAAATAAAAAAGTAAAATAAACAAAAGCTCTCTGGGTCATTCCAGTGTGAAGCCAGGACCAAGAATAACTGAGCCAGATCACCTCTGACATGCATGCTCTATCCCTCTGATCTCAGAGGCTCCCTGGTGTCTGGTAGGCATCTTCTGGGGGCTCTGGTCCCACAGTCTGAGCTCCGCTGGCTGTGGTCCAGGGAGAGAGGGCCTGGCTGATTGGTGTAGCACCGTGGCCAGGTGCTGGGCATGCCAGGCGGGACTGCAAGGCACCCTTGTCTTCCCCAGATCCCTGGGAGAGGACTTGGGATGGCTGCCATCAGCTGCATGCTTTCCTGCCCTTCTCCTCTGGACAGAAGGATCATCTTTGACTTCTCTGATGTTAGCTACTTTCCTGTGTTTCTGAGCTTGCTGCTTAAGAAAAGTAGCCAAAGGCCAGTGTAAGTCAGTTTCAGTGTCAGTCAGTCAAGATGGCTCCCTGCCTGCTTCCTCTCTTTGCCTTGTGTTTCTGTCCTCCTCTGTAACTCGGGAGGTGACAGCCTCTCTGAGGTTTCTCTTGCATCTCTTTCCCTTCACAGACCCCTGCAGGCCGAGGGCTGCCCCATGCAGGAGCTGTGGCAGCCCCCAGGAACCTTGCTGACAGACCCATGAATGCATACGGACCCCTCTGACGTGGCAATGGGCGGGGGTGGGGTGGGGTGGTATGTGGGCTCTGAGCACCTGCTTGCCCAGCTTGGCTCTTTCCGGGGCAAGACTGACTTCTATCTGGGGCTCAGGATGTCACTGTAAACATCCCTTTCCTGCTCCTGGGGTAGGAGTGCGTCCAAGATCTGTGTTATCTTGTCCTGTCCCCTTCTTCCCTATGGTGGCCGCTGGGAACCTGAGTGTCTCTGCAGTGGGCTTGTTAATTGGCGCTTCAGTTGGTTGATTGACTCTAATGCGGGTGAACATGTATTTACCCCAGCAGCCGCCTCTCAGACAGCCGTTAATTGCAGGCACGAGAGAGACAATAATTATGGGATAATGGGTGGCTTTTGTGTGAGTCCTTTACTTGCACTGTGTCAGCAAACATGAGGGTTTGTTTTCTAACATTCAGCTACCCTGCCGAGGGGATGCCACAGCCCTGCTCACTCCATCCCTGCTCACTCCGTCCCTGTCATCCAGCGCCCTCCCCTCAACCTGCGGTTTTGTCCCTGGATGGCAGAGAGAGATGTTCCAAAATGTCGGCTCCTAATTCCCATGCCGTTATGACCCCATTTTTAGGATTTGCGAGGTTGACTTGGTGCCTTTTTGGAAAGTAGTACGCTTTTTTTGGAAAAGGGTATGAGTAAATGCTAAACCAAATGCCTTATTCCATGGGCCCTTTTCATCTTTGTCAGGATTTTTACAGTTGTAGTTCATGTGTAGTCTGTGCCCTGGGTCATGCATTTCTTTTTCCGTTGAACGATATTTTACACAAATACTTCCAGGTATGCCAACAGTCCATAAATGTGTCATTTTTAAATGGTTATAAAAAATTCTGTCACGTTACTTCATTACCGTATTGCTCTTCTCTTATTACTGGGAATTTGGGTCATTTCCAATTTGTTGCTATTATTAATAGTTCTGCTATAAACATCTTTCTATGTTACTGATTTTCCCCCCAGTTATTTCCCAGGGTGGGTAAAGTGAGTTATGAGTTATATTGATCTGGCTCCGTGCTGGGAAGAGCTGAGGGGAGGCGGAAGCTAGAGGCTACTGGGGGGGCTCAGCGGGTTCTCTCCCCTCCCCGTTCCAACGCACAGCTCCTTCTCACCTCTCCCCCATCCATTTCTAGTGTGCCCCTTGCTCCAGCTTGCCTAGTAACAGCCCAGGCTAGTGAAAGAGGTGCCTGGTCCTCTGGTTATCTATTGACCACCTCGGAATGTAGTGGCTAGAACAGTAACGTATTGTTACTTCTCAGGGTTCTCCGGGGTACCTGGGCTCAGCCGGTGCTTGCTGGGGTATCTCTGCCCTTGTAGTCATCTGAAGGCTGGACTGGGCCAGGCAGGCAAGGTGGCTTCCCACATGGCTATCTTTGATGCCAGGGGGATTCAGTAGAAGGGAGGTCACTTCTGGCTGAGGCCATCAGACCAGACCCCATGGTGTGTGCGCGCACGTATGTGAATCTGGGGCTGTTAATCCCAACACCTACATGTAGCCTTTCCATGTGGCCTGGACTTCCCTCGGGCGTGTGGCAACTGGTTCCCAGAGGGAGTGTGTCCAGAGAGAGTATTCCAAGAGATCCAAGTGGAAGCTTAAGGCTTTTTTTGGAAACTTTTTTTCTTAAGGAGTCTCTACATCCAACATGGGGCTCGAACTCACAACCCCAAGACCAAGAGTCCCATGCTCCACCAACTGAGCCAGACAGGCGCCCCTTAAGCCTTCTTACACCCAAGTCTCAGAGTCACACAGCATCACTTCTATTATATTCTCTTGGTTCAACCAAGTCACAGGCCTGCCCTGATGCCCTGGGGTGGCGGGGGGGGAATAGACTCCTCCTCTCAGGAGAGGAGTAGCAAAGAATTGGCTGTCACCTTTGTTCCTCCACCTGGAAACAGGAAACTGAAAACACATATTGATTAGTATCCCATGAATCCCCTCAGCGGCTGCCTCAGGAGAAGCCCTAAGAAACCCCACCCCTTCATGTCCATTCCAAATCCAGCCTTTCACAGGGCTCAAAGTCATGTGACCTCTTCTCAGAACCTTCCTGTGCCCCACGGCAGTCATATCTCTCTTCCTGCAGCCTGCCTCTCTCCCCTTTCTAAACTCCCAAGGCTCTGGATCATTGGCTGCCCTGTCCTATACAGCTCTTATCACACATCACAGCATCCAGGTACTCATGGGCTTTTGGGCTTGGCTTGCTAGGTTGTAAACTCCTGCTTGAAGACAAGCACTCTGTCCTGTTCTTGTCAACCTTCACGCCCTACCCACCCTAAGGACCTAGTGAAGTGCCTGCATGAAAAGGGCTCCCATAAATTCTATTTCCTTCCCCCTTTTCATACATTGGACACTCCACTGTCTGTTGAATGAATGACGAAATTATCTTACTGAAAGACGGGGCCGGGAGAAGAACAAACATTTACTGAACACTTAGTATGTGCATTTACCAGCACCGGCTAGGAGCTTTATACATATAAATTATCTCATTTGATTGTTACAGCAGCCTGGAAGGTACGTAACAGTATCCCTGTTTTACAGATGATGAAGCCATGGTTCCGAGATATTAAATGGTGTGTCCAAGGTGACATTGTTGGGTCACATAGTTAGGAAGTTGTAGAGCTGTGGTTCAAACCTAGGTCTCTGGGAACTTAGGGCAAGTCTTCTCTCCTGTATCCTTAACCTCTTAGAACCTCAGTTTTGTCATCTGTAAAATGGGGTGGATAATACTTGTTTGTTTGGATGAAAAGAAGTAAGACCTGCAAAACATCCTGGCTTAGTACAGAGTAGCCATTCACTCCATGTGGCCTCTCATGACATGACTTCCTGTTCTCAAGGGTTTGGCAAACGCTGTACATTTGGGATGGTTTTATGGCTGGTGGTGGTTGATGGAGCTGCCCTGCTAACATCTCTGGGCGTGTGCATCGTTCACCGACGCACATGTAATTATTCTGGTACCCGCTTCCCAATTACTCCTTCCCTCCCTCTGGAGCACACAGAGTCATTTCCCCCAGATTCTCCTCCATTGAGCAACTCCCACCTTCTTTCTAATCACAGCGCAGACAGCCAGGTCCCAGCTACCCAGGCGCTTCCCTGACAGCAGCCAGGCCTGGGGATCCCACCCTCCCACATTAATTGCTTTTGTTTGCTCTTTGAAAATTAATTCCAACAAGAGCTCATTAATTCTCTTCCTTTTCCCGCATCCTCATGCTCATGTGCTCCCCTCACCTCTCCCTTCTGATTCCACTTTTGGGTCCCTCTCAGTCTCATCACATACGAGGATGCTGTTCAGGATGAGCGTACTGTGGGGCCGTTCCATGGGGTGAGTTACAATATGGACGAGGAGATTGCAGCCCTGGGAAGGGGATTTCGTGGTAGAGCTGGGGACAGTGATAATTTATGTCTTCCTTTCCCTGATGCCCTTCCCTCTTACTGCTTTGGCTCTGGCCTCATCATTTTCTGGCTCGAGATGCTGCCTGGGAAGGGAGAGCTGGCTGGTCTAGGCGTCCACTAGTCTGGTCTGGTCTTCTGTCCCTTCATTCCAAGCTCTCTCCCACTCCCCTGCCTGGCCACTGATATATAGCATGGAGTTGCCAGAATCACAGAAGGCAGAGGAGGTTGGATTTTTTTTTTTCCCTTAACTCTTCTCACACCCTTCCCTCCAAAGATCAAAACTGAAAAGTCTGGGAGTCCAGAAAGACATGTTTCTTAGAATTCTTTCCTCCCAGTGCTAGTCATTTGGTAGAGCATGCACACTCAGGGGAGGTGAAATGGAATCCATCCCAACAAACTGCCTGCCAGGAGCCATGGAGGAGGCATCTCCAGACCCCACTCTCTTTATCTCTCTGGTCCAGCACTAGCTGGGGGCTCCTCACAGGCGGTTGCTAGCTTTTGTGATTCTGTTCTAGTCTGATTCTATTCCTGGATGCCTGGAGTTTCACAAAACTTCAAGTGTAGAAAAGCATTTCCTACATCCATGAGGCTTTGCAAATATATGACCTTTATGCTTATAAGCCCACGGTGGGGTGAAGTAGAGAGGAGGAGAGCAGAACCACAGGCAAGCTGGTCCATTGATGATTCTGCATAACACCTTCCAACACACAGACACAGACAGATAGACAGACACACACACACAGACACACATGACCCTTCCATGGAGTCTGGCCTGATCACCCTAGCTAGAAATGACCTCTCTTTCCACTGAATTCCACTGGTACCAATGACCTGTAGTACTTACAGGAAAGCTGTAAGCTTTTACTTTTAGAATGGTAGTAGAAGATCATATTGGATAAATATATTGGGGCTGGATCATAAAAGGCCTTATATTACAAGCTACGAAGTTTAGCCTCTATCCCATAGGCATAGAGATACACTGAAGGCTTATGAGCCAGGGCATGACAGAATTGTCATTTGGAGAGAGCAGGGGGACAAATTCAGAGGCACACTTTCATTTCCAGGGCAAGGGGACTGGGGATGACGTGGTTCAGACAGGATGCTGGGTCGTGTTTAATTAATACTCTAAAAACTACATTCTGGACAGGGAAGATTGGTTAGTAATGGGGGTTTCTGATGACACACTCAGAGCTATTTCAGGGGCTCAGGAGGTGAGGTTGGGAATCCAAGACTTAGGGTAAACCCTTAGGGATAAAGTTGAGTTGGTGACTGGAGGCAGGAGGGTTACAGTTAAAACTGGGGGGGGGGGCGAGGATTAGGTACAAGACCCTTTAGAAAGCCCTTATGGACACTAGAGAGGTTTACATTGCACCCTTCTCCCCCCCCCCCCATGTGGAGGGGCTTTTGCCCTGGAACACCGTAGAGGTACCTCTTAAAGGTGATCCAACAGAATTATTTCCTGGCCAGCAAAGTAGTTGAGGCACGGTGACAGAGGACTATGGGAGAACAGTGGCCATGGCTCAGGGAGTGGAGAGACTGAAAGGAGGTACAGAGATGCCAATGTCACATATGCATCAGCATCTCCACTGCACGGCTCAGAATAGCTGGCCTTTTCAGTCCCCCCCCATCGGGGGGGGGCGCTCAGCCCTTACTGGGCAGACAGAAAAGGGGGAGGAGGGAATGACATGGCTCCTTGTCTGTCAGCTTTCTCCCAAGGTCACTTTTGTCTTTGCACCATCTTCCTGGCACTGCTGTCCCTGGAACCGCCATCCCCAGTAGCTCTGGCAGACAGTGGAGAAGGGGGTAGCTGTCTCCTGAAGCTTCAAAGATGCATTTGAGAGATGGGCTCCTCCTTCAGACTGTTCTCTAATCCTGAAAAATAGCCTTCTCCCTGCCTCCCTTGCCAGGAGGGCCTTCTCTAGAGCCTTTCTCTGGTGGGGGAGGAAGGGAAGGACTTGTTCAAGGGGCCCAGCCTGGGTGTCTATACATTGAGGGGAGTTGTCTGCATGCTGGGCGGAGGCCAAGCTAAACCCCCCCCCCCCCTCCGCCCCTGCCCCACCAGCTGCCCCAGCCATCCTGTTTTCCTGGCCTGGCTGAGAATGGCGGTTGAGGGTCGGCTGTAGGTTAACCCTTGAGAGGCCAAATGGAAGGAAGGAATCCTGCGGGAAGTGTCTCTGTCTGATTCCTAGGTAGGTGGTCTCATCAAGACGCAGTGCAGAGCCCTGGGCTCCTGTCCTTCCGGGCATTGGCGCTTCCGTAAGATGCCTGACTTCGGATCATGCACCCTCCCCTCCCAGCTGAGGACCAAAGGCTTTCTTCCTTTGGGTTTTGTGAAGCTACATGAAAAACAGTCCACGTGTATGGAAAGCTCTGCCAGTGTCGGAGACTGTGATTCACGTTATGATTTGTAGGAGAGGCAGAGATCTCTTGGAGTCCTGGGTTTGAGAGCTCACTCCTCGTGGGAGCTCTGTTAGCTGCGGGGCGGACGTGAAGAAGGAGCCCTGTGGTGGGAACTTGCCTGCTCCTCTGAGCCACCCCCCACCTTTGGGCCAAGCTCTGGATGGGTAGAGAAACCCCAGTCATCCCACAAATACGAATCGTAGGGCCAGATCATGCCTCCCGGCCCAGTCCCATCTTCCCTCTTCTTCCTCACTCCTTGCCAGCAAGTTCCATTTCCCTCTGATGGAACTGGGGGTGCCTCTGGCTCTCCTGGGTAGGATGCCTGTGACCCGGGGGGCCTCTGCCTTCTCTGGCTTGGTTTGTCATTTGCCTTATCCTTATTGGGGCTGGCTTGCAGAGCCGGACAGAAACCTGCCTCCTCCTTCCTAGGTGTGGCAGGAACTCTCATGTACGGTCATGATACCTTGCATTTATAGTCAGCCTTTCCTCTGGGAGCCCAGAGCCCTTTTCCTCCGCGCATGCTCCCGGCACCCTGGAGGTGCAGGCTGACTGATGAGTGAGGCTCCGAGGTGTTCCGTGGCTGCCCTGGGTCGTGCAGCCAGCAAGTGGCGGAGCCAGGCTTGGAGTCCAGGACTGCCCCAGGACTAGTGGCAGGTCCCTAGAGTGTCCGCAAGGGTCTTGTTGGCCTGCTTCCTCGGCGCCTAAAGGGTCCGTGTTCACCACCCACTTGATGCCTACCTGCCCTGGCTCTAGGGTAACCTTGGGCTCTGTGGTTCCTGAAAGTCAGTGAGTGTGAGGTGGGAGGCAGTCCTCCTTTGACTGCCCGCATGGGCAAGAGTATGGAACAGGCACCTTTGATGAATACTGAGTGAATTCTATGTCCCCCGCAAAGGGCAGCTCTGGGCGGGCTCTTCTGGTCCCTTGATTGGCCCCTTGGTCTGAGGTGGCGCCTCCCTCCTGGCACTCTGCCCTCAGGAGGCAGGTGGATCAGTCCACTTGTCTCTCTTCCAGGAGCAGGCTGCTAGGAGGTAGGAAAGGGACCTTCTGGGCCATGTGGTGTGTCTGCAAGCTGGCTCCCGCACCCCCGTCCTGGGCTGGTAAGGGCTGGGAACTCCCCCTGAGAACACGGGGCCAGGAATGGCCCCTGAGGCCACCAGAGGCGTGGGGCTATGAGAGCAGGGGTGGGCAGTTGGCTGACCGGTTCCTGGGGGCCTCTGGAACCCTCCCCACTCCCTCAATCCCTCCTGCTGCTTTCTCCCCCTCTCTCTCCTTTCTCTTCTCTTTCTTTCTTTCTTTTTTTTTTTTTTTAAGATTTTATTTATTTATTTGGCAGAGAGATAGAGAGAGAGCACAAGTAGGCAGAGAGACAGGCAGAAGGAGAGGGAGAAGCAGGCTCCCTGCTGAGCAGGGAGCCCGATGTGGGGCTCGATCCCAGGACCCCGGGATCATGACCTGGGCCGAAGGCAGACGCCTAATGACTGAGCCACCCAGGCTCTTCTCTTTCTTTCACTCAATTATTTCTTTAGCAGATTTGAGCTCTGGAATGTGCCAGGTGTGGTGCTCTCCCCTTGTATTTCTTCTCTTGTCAAGGTCTTCTCCAGACACCCCAGACCTCCTCTCCCTCTCCTTTCTGAAGTCTCCCTCCCTTTCTCCCTCCATCTTCTCTCCTGTCCCGTGAGCCCTGTGAGCCACAGTACCAGGAAGTACTATGGGAAGGACCAGCATAGGAGGTGCCAGGGGTTTGCCCAAGGTGGGGCTGGCAGTAGCCGGGCCCCTGTGTGGGGCTGGGCTGGCCTTGAACATGGGCTTGGGTGCTTGGGTCTTCTGGGGCCTGTCCTTCCCATAACTTCTTCCTTCTCCCCTCCTCTCCTTCCCCACTCTGGCACCTAATGGAAGCAGAAAGGCAAGAAGGCATTGGCCCCAGCCAGCACAGACGCGGCTTTGTGGAGATGCTAGTCCTTGTCGGGACCCAGGGTAGTGAGAGTCCAAATTCACTATGGGGCTGGAAGAACTCTTAGTTTTCGGCTCTGAGCCAAGGTGGTCTGGGGAGAAGGGGGACAGTTGAATTTTGCATCCGAAGATTGAGTGTGGCTCCCTATTATCTTGTGGTGGAACCTTGAGAGGGTTGCTTTCTCTCATGCAATAAGGACCCTACCTCTGTCCAAGGATCTGGCTGTAATGGTTCACTGCTACTGCAGGAAAGGGAAAAGCAGCCCGGGGGCCCCTCCCATCGTGTTCTCAAGGGTGGGGAGCCCCAGAGGCCAGAGCCAGCGGCCTGGACGGCTCACAGGATTTTACTGCACTGTGCTTATATTACCACAGTGATAATTACAAAGGGTCGGATTTTTATTTTTATTTATTTTATTATTTTTATTTTTTTTTAAAGATTTTTATTTATTTATTTGAGAGAGAATGAGAGACAGAGAGCACGAGAGGGGGGAGGGTCAGAGGGAGAAGCAGACTCCCTGCTGAGCAGGGAGCCCGATGTGGGACTCGATCCCGGGACTCCAGGATCATGACCTGAGCCGAAGGCAGTCGCTCAACCAATTGAGCCATGCAGGCGCCCTCACGGCCCATCTTGTATTAGACATACTTCCAGTTCTTTCTACCTTCTGATTATTTTGAAGTAAATCCTAGGCAGCTTATCATTTCATCTGTAAAGATAAGGACTCTTAAAAATAAGTATAATTTTCCCATCTAAACAGAATTAACAATTTCTTAGTGTAATAAAATATCCAGTTAGTATTCCGTATTTTTCTGATTATTATATACATTTTTTTCCTATTTTCTCTTTAATTTGGATCCAGATAAGTCCATACATTGAGTGGTTGTTATAGATTTTTAAGTCCTTCTTAATCTATATTCTTTTTCCTTTCCTTCTCTCTTGCAATGTTTTGCTGAAGGAACTGGGCAGTCTGTCTTGTAGAGTGTTTCACGTTCTGAATCTGGCTGATTGCATTGTCACCGTGGCATGTAATGTATTCCACTGTCCCTATATATCCTGTATGTGTAGTTACATTTAGGGCTGAATCAAATTCAGGTTCCTCTAACTGACTTCCTGGGGGAGAGTGTGCTAAAACCCCTTGGTTGTGGGTGTACAACTATCAGGAGACACACAGGGTCTGGGTGTCTCTCCTTCTGTGATGCTGCCAGCCTTGATGATCATTGCCTAGATCCATTCATTCATTCATTACAGGCTAACTGCCTATTCATGACTCTCTAATTAGACATTGCTCTGTCCTCCCACAGTAAGCGACCCCTTACTTTGGGAAGAGGCCTCCTTCTCTGAGAGGTGTTGCCGTGGAAGCTGAGACCACATGGCAACATGGTGGCTCACTCTCCCCCATTCTGGCCCCTCTGGGGATCACTAAGACCAGCATCCCATAAATACCAGGTTGGGAGTCCTGGAAAGAGTCATTTGCATCTCTGTTCAGTCAAATTTCAAGTCTTTGTACTGATGGAGAGAGTTAGAACAAGACATTTCTAATTAGCTCTGAAATACAGTTCAGCCATATTTAATCATATTAATGGTCAGGCACAAATCTTCCCTGACTATCCCCTGTACCCGCCCCTGGCTCATACTACTACCAGTGATCTAATAATAAGTCTTCATATTTGTGTACTAGTTTATAGTTTGTATTCTTTTTAAAGATTTTATTTATTTATCTGAGACAGAGAGAGAGTGCACACACACAAGCAGGGGTGGGGAAGGGGGTGCAAGGGGCAGAGGGAGAAGCAGACTCGCAGGGCTCGATCCCAGGACCCTGGGACCATGACCTGAGGCGAAGGCAGACGCTTCACCAACTGAGCCACCCAGGCGCCCCTAGTTTATAGTTTGTAAAGCATACACACACACACACACACACAAACATGAGAGGGTAAGAGGGAAGCATTGAGGTCAGCTTGCTTGAGTGTGGATTTCGATCCACCACTTTCTAGTTGCTTGGCCTTGGGCAAGTTAGCTAACTTCTCTCTGCACCCGTGTCTCCATCTACTTTACAGGGTTCTTAGGCATATTAAGTGAGCTCGTGCAAACAAAGAGCTTAGCACAGTGCCTGACACACAGTAGGGGCTCAGTATAATTGTTAGCTGTGTTTTTTTGGAAGCACCTGTTATAGCGATCCCGTCTGGAACCATGAGGATCTACAGACACTGCCCAGGACAGAGAAGCGGCAGAGGAAAGTCAACTGTTTATCACAGATGTGGGATTGCACACTGCTTGTCCCAGGGCCCATCAAGGAGGAGGTCTGAGTAGCATCTCATAGCAGCTTTTTTCTTGTTCACCGCAACCTGTCATCTCAAAGTTGCCAAGGCTCCAGCCTGAATTTTAATGATGATGAGGTTGGATCCGGAGAAGTCAGGGAACTTGCTCTCAGAAACAGTCAGGAGACAGTGCCTAAATTGGGAAAGGAAAGCCGGACACCCTGGCTGCCTGATACTTGCTCTGTCCTTTCCCCAGGAATGGGAGCAAGCGCAAGGGAGTGGGAAGACGCGGGGTTTGGCTTTCACTCGCTCTTGTATTTTTTCCTTTTGGAGGTCTGGGCTGTGTCTTGCCCTTGAGGAGGCCCCCTGAGGCCTCAGATCTAGAGAGCCAGGTGGACGGGCCTGCTCCCCGGGAGCTGGAGGTCCCCTGGGGCCTGGCACTGCTGCTTGCCCATCTGCCCATGCAGATCAGAGATGGAAATCTGTAGTTAGACAATTAGACCCAACAACCTGCCTGGGCAGAGGAGGAAGCCTGCTTACGAGGTGCCAGTCAACCACGGGGGCTTCCGGTGTTCTCCTTGGCCTAAGTGGGCCAGAGACTCCAGGCCAGGAAGGGCTCCAGAGGTGGGGCTCCTAGAGGGGAGGAGGGAGGAAGGGAGGCAGGGAGCAAGGGGGAAGGAGACAGGTGGACACCAAGCTCATTTGCTCTGCATTAACTCCTTGTCACTGGCTAGTTCCTATAACTCTCCACGTGCTGGGAAATATAGACCGTAAAGCACGGTTTTGCGGGTCTTGAGAGAAATGCAGAAAGGAATATTGGCGAGGATAAATAGGGAGCGAGGTCTCAATCCCAGGTGCGGGGAGAGGTAGGTGGGCTGGGCAAACAGTAAGCCTTGGCACTGCTTTCTCAGGCATGAAAAAACAGAAGACGGGCACAGAACGAACAAGATAAAATGCTGTATTTTTGTTTCACTGGCCTCCTGCCGGTTATATCCTTGACTTACTTCTTTTGCTGGGCACGCTCAGCCTTGTGACTCAAGCATGTGAGCCCAGAGTGGCAGAGTTTCCAACCCAGGCAGAGGAGAAGGGGAGGGGAGACTGGAGAGAGGCAGAAGCCCAAGTGGCTGCTTTGCCCATAATTTCGTACGACAGAGCCTGGACCATCCCGGCCTCAGCACAAGGTCCCGGGGTTTGGGCAGTGAACAGAGTTCAAGGGCGCATGGTCATGACCCGTTTAGATCATACAGCCAGAATGGGGACGATGGGGGCGGTGGACTCCGAGTGAGGTCAGATTGAACCTTCCCCTTGAGTCCCAGCGCCAAGCTCTGGGCCGGCACACAGAGGGCACTCATGAAATGTGAATGAATGAGTGAATGAATGAACGAACGAACGACTCAGTCAAGGAAAAGGAAAGGGGGTGTGATTACATTTCTTCTTAGATCCTTTAAATTCTCTAGCTCAATCCTTAGGGGTTGGACTTAGGGCTCAGACAGCAAAAGTTGTTTGTCAGAAATGTGTTGTAAGTTGAAGTAAAGCTTGATTGTCTAGCCCACAGAGCACTGCTTTGTGAGTTAACCAGGATTTTGGCTTCTCTTCTTTTCCCTTTATCTCCACGTCTCTGCGTGCGCTCGCTGGGACAGGGTGCATGGGGCCACAGAGCGGGGCAGCCGTACTCGCAGGCCTCAGAGCCTGAGCTGGGCCTGTCTGTGGATCTCCACTCCCTGTGCCCTCCTGTCCCTCCTTGGGTTCTGAGTCTGGGTCTCGACCGCCTCAGTCTCTTCCCCAGTGCTTTGCACACAGTTGGGCCCTGATAAAACATTTGCTGAATTAAGAAATGACTGAGTTGTGTGGAGGCAGGAGAGAGACGCTTTCCCCATCCTGACGTCTCGAGCCCTGTCTCTTCTCCCTGGCCCTTGAATGGGGCAGACTGCCTTGAACGGACAGAGGAGCCGAGCGTCCACGCCTGCCTGTGGTCTCCATGAACTCAGGGCCCCAGTGTGAGCCTGGGCTCTGTTTCAGCTGGCAGAAGGGGCATGGAATTGGAACCTGCCTTCGGCCATGGAGAAAGTCAGCTACAGCAGGACTGGACACGTCGCGTGCTCAGCAGCCTGTCCCACAAAGCAGCTTAGGAGAGAATTAAGTGGATTCAAGCCAGGGGAAGTTCAGCTCATTGTGCTGGACTGGTTAGGGAGGGGGCTGCGCAGGGCGAGGAATGGGGCACTGCCCCCTTTTCTGCTCAGTCCTGTCTGTAAGTTAATCGCAGCTCAGCTGTGTTTGGCGCTGGAAATGGCCCTCATTGCTTCTCCCCATGCCCATCCTTTGACCCCTCGTTCACCCCAGCCACTGAGATCTTTGTAGGACTAAGTGACCTCTGGGGACAGCCAGGAAGCAGAGCTCTGCTCTATGGCCTTCTCCTGGGTTTGCTCACAGGCTCCTCCAAGAAATCACCAAGGACCTTTCTCAGGGTTCTGGGTGCTGAGCAACTTTAGTTCGTCTCTAACAGTATTTTGTCCTCTAGCTGGAAGGTAAGCTTAGTCAGATCTGGAGGAAACAAGGCCCAGGGCTACGCCTGCAGGAACATGCGTGCCAAGGGCTCACCGGGATGGGCATCTGGGCACTCAGCCCCCCAACCAACCCTGCGATGTGAGCTCTCAATATTTCTGAGCGTGAAGATTTCATGAGGTGCCCATGAGTGCTTTGCCAAACCAGAGGCTTAGTTCCCGTGTGAGTGCTTCCGTAAGACGACCGATGTGTCTCCGTTTTAGTACTGAAAGTCCTGCATTTGAGAACCCCCTCAGTGCTGGGCAAACTGGGAGGGTCGGCCACCCTCTGCCAGCCCTCTAAACCCAGTTTGCACTTCTCTCCGTGACTTAAATCACGGGGAACATCTCTTCCCACCGTTCAGCTTCTGTGCGCTGACCCCAGAGATGGGGGCTGACACATAACGGAGCAGAGATGTGACCTACCCGACAAGCACAAGGCATGTCTTCCTTATCTCTCACCAGCCGCGAGACAATCAAAATAGTTGTTCCTCTCCGCCTGCCATCGGGGCAGCCGAAACCCAGCCAGCCCGTGGCTCCTGCCTATCCACGGCTGAGCCCTCTGCGCAGACCCTGCCTTTCCACATTTCCTGTCCTCTAGGCAACTCCAAGTGACATCTGGTCTCTGGTCTCTTTTACCCTCCCAAGTGCCCTCTGCCAGAGGACAAAGACACGTACAGGTGAAACAATACCCTTTTTTTTTAATAAATGAAGACGCTGAAGTCCAGTATGGAAAGTTTAGAAAGCTCTTGGGTCAAGGTCACATAGAAGCACTAAGACCAGAACCAGCTTGTGAGTCAGCACCTTTCAGCACAAAGCCTCCGGCTTTTGTGACTTCTGGGAGAGTCTCCCCTGCTCCAGATCGCTTCTTCTGTGACTTATCCCTCCCAGTCCAGATTTTTGTCAGAGACACCCGGCCTTAGAGGTGATTATTTCTCCATTCTCATTCTTTGGCCCCTGGCCTCCGTCTAGACAGTGGTGACACTTTCCTGTCTAAGCGTCAGCCTCCTTTCTGGCGGGGCACGAAAATTAGCCTGAACTGGAGCAACCCAGCCCTGTCCTTCCCATCCCATCCCATAAAGGGGTTATTCACGGAGGCCCCTCTCTTTATTCTATTTATAAATCTTTTCAGCATGTTTTTGTCCCCTGACAAACACTGCTCTACCCTCCTTAACCCTGCCCTCTCCTTCAGCTTTGGTTGAGATGCTAGAAGTTTCCTTCCACCCTCTGCCCTTCGCAGTCCATGGCCCTGGCGCTTACCAGGCCTGTCTGGCCATCAGGTCAGAGAGGGGAGCTGCTCTTTGGGGGACGGGCCGCGGGTAGCATGGGGCATGGACACCAGACAGGATGCATGAAGTCCCACCCCCCTCATGACAGCGGGGGTGACTCATGCAGACTCCCGCGGAGCCCTGGGGTCCAGGGCAGAAGTGTGACTTCAGTCATCACTCAGCCCCCATCAGAACACTCAGTCGGTACGCGGGTAATGAGAAGGGAGCGGCTGCCAGGGATGGCGGGAGCGGATGACCCGCACTCATGGGGCTGCTGTTACTAACTAGCTCATCCCCTCTGCCCCTCACCTCTCCAGTGAGTGGCTCATTCATTCATTTGGCAAATACCTTTCAAGGGCCTGCCATGTGCCAGGAATACAAGGGTAAACTGGTGCAAAGTTTCCAGTTCCACCAGCACCCCTAATGCCCTCTATTTTTGCCCCAGCCTTCTTTCTTCCTTAAGGTCTAGGGGCAGTGAGAGAGGTCGAGAAATGAGTGGTCACGTAGGTCCCATCTGACTCTTAAAGAGCCTTGTCTGCGTGGTGGGGCAGAGGCCACTCTCCTTGGGAGTCAGGGGACCTGAATTCTGTTGATGACCTGGCTGGTAGCCAGCAGGAGGCCCTAGGACAGGTCACCTTATCTTTCTGGGCCTTCGCAGCCCCATCTTTAAAATGGAGTAATAACCCCTTCCATCCTACCTTGTAGGGGAAGCCATGCAGATACGAGATAATGGAAGCACAAGCTTTAGTTTTTTGGGTTTTTTTTTTTTTTAGTTTTTTTATTTATTTGAGTAATCTCTACACCCCATGTGGGACTCGAACTCAATCCTGAAACCAAGAGTCACATGCTCTTCTGACTGAGCCAGCCAGACACCCCAAGTGAAAGTGCTTTGTAAATGTCAGGGGCCGGGATGGACCAAAGAGGAGACAGTCCCCGAGACAGATCCCAACCTACGTGCAGAGGCGGGCCTCCCTCAGGAAAGGGCCTGAGCACAAACCCCTTGAAGGCAGTGCTTGGCAGAGAGTAGACACATATGAATGCCTCGCCCATAGTTGTAGACCCTTAGGAAACGTTTGTCAAATGACTGAAATGTAACAAATGGATCCAACCAATGTAAATGCAGGAGAGGTATTAAGTTCTGAGAAAATGCAAAGCAAAGGCAAGATCCAGATGGGGCATGGTGTATCAGGGAGGGCTTCCTGGAAGAGATGGTTCAGATTTAGGATGGGAAGAAGAGGAAGAACTTGCATCAGTAAGGTGACATCCCGTGGGACAGGGCGGGCCTTTGCAGACTCCCCAGGGCCGGCTAGCTTGGTTTGTGCTTGGCGTGGGGGAGGTCACAGAAGAAAGAAATGAAAGGAGTAGAGGATGTGGGGAAAGAGCCCTTGGAGCCCCGGCAGAGGCATTTGCATGGGCAGCGGCCACAGCTGGGTTTTGAGAGAAAAATGTGTGGTGGGGGAATGCGGAGGAGTGTGGGAGAAGTGTGGTGGTGGTTGGTGGTGAGCAGACCCCAGGAGGCCCATTCTCTGCTATCTCTCCACTAAGGGCAGAATCCAGTGGCTGATGGCTCTGGATGATAGGGGCAGTGGTTGTGGCTGCCGGGGCCTGGGACCACCTGCCAGGCAGCCACTAATGACACTTTGAAGGTGGCAGGAGGTGGCTGGCAGCACTCTGTTGTACAAGCCCACTGGCTGCCCCGGCGGGGCGGCAAGCTGGCCTGGCTCATTAGTGTTCTGGGAACCTGTGTCGCAACAGAAAAGGAAGGGAATAGAGAATTTCCAGAAGGCCACCTAGGCAGCGAGGACTGAAGTCATGCAGTTTAGAGCCTTGAGGTTGACAAATCATTATTTCCTCCCTTTAAAAAAGAAGTCTAGGCGCACGCAGGTGCTCGTGTGTTAGTGTGTTTATATTGGGCAGCGTGAGACGGAGGGTGAGGGAGGATCCCACGGACCCGAGGTTCCGCCCAAGCTCTGCCACCTGCTGTGTGACCTTGAGCAAGTTTCTCAGCCTTTCTGGGCATCACTTTTCTCATCTACCAAGGCCTTTGTCAGAGAGTTGATTTGAGGATTAAGAAAAACCGTGTGTCAGAAGCACTGACTATAGCTTAAAGCGAAGTGCTCGGAAGCGGTCATGGTTTCTGCTTTTGCTCTCTTCTTGCCTTTGTCCTCCGCTAAAGGACTGGAGGCGGAGCATGCCCTGCAGGGCCCTGGGGGCAGCTCCTGGCACCTGCTTTCCCCGACTCTGCAGCAGGCCGGGTCCTCAGCGCTTGCACTGTCATGAACTCAGGGGGCACAGAGAACGCTCCCGAAGTCTCGGGGGATGAGGCCGCAAGGGAGGCTGGCCTGCGAAGGGCCTTGACCGCCTGACCCAGGAGCGTGGATTTCACCGTTCAGGGCTACAGGCAGGCAGGGGCGCCGCTGGTTTCCTCTTCCTGCCTCCATCCTTACGGCCTTGTGCAGATGAGTTGCCTGAGGCTCAGAGAGGCTTGTGGCCTGCCTGAGGGTACACAGCAGATTTGCTGTAGGGTCAGAAAGGGAGCTCAGGGCCCTTGGCTCCCACTAAGTGGCGCTTTGTGTAGCAGACTATCCTATTGGTGTTGCTTGACTCCTTCTCCTGTCCTTGAGGACACTCCCAACGGTGACCTCTGGCTAACACTGTCCCCGATTCTACCTTTCAACATCAGCCTTTTCCATTCAGGGAGCCCAGTGTGATTGAGCTTGGACCCCCCCCCCTTCCCCACCCAGACCTTGGCACAAAGGAGAAGCCACAAGATCTCTTGGAATACCTTCCTGCTTCATTTCCAGGTGCCTGGCTGCCTGGCATGGGCCAGGTTTGGCTCAGGGACTTGTTTTTCAAAAGAGATGGGGCAGCATTTGCAGACTGTAATGGCATTATTCTGGATGTTTTGGAGAAGGCCGAGAACCCCCCTCTCCCCCAATCCTCCCTTCACCTCTTCCAGAGATCTAGTACCAAGGGTTTACCCCCAGGGCCAGCATGCCTTGCGCATAGTAGGTCTCCACAAACACGTGTGGGGGGTATGACTGATGTATGAGTAATGGACCATGTGGGAGGAGGTAGGGGACCCGGTACTTTCTAGAAAAGGAGATGCAGTGGGGGCCCCACAGGGGTTCAGTCTGCATAGCAAGTCCCCCTATCTCCTCCAGCGAAATTCCGAAGAGAAGCCAACCTGTTAAGTTGTGGTTTCCAGTGGTTTCTCTGGGTCATGCAGGGACCACAGCTGCTGCTCGGGAGCCCCTTCCTCTAGAAGCCACTCCTCCCTCCTGCCTCACAGCCCCTCAGGGAGGCAGAGCTTGTGTTGGTGGTGAATCCAGGTGGAGAAACACAGCTCCTTCCTCAGGCTCCTGCTGACACTAACTCCTCACCCAGGAAGGACCCCCAAAACACCTCCAGGGTTGGGGGTCCCACAGCGGAGTCTCCCCAGCTTATGTCCTTCATTCTCCTAAATCCATCCCATCCTCAGGACAGGCAGGAGCCTGCCTTTAACAGGTGGGAACAGCAAGGCGGGAGGGGGCAGTGGCGCATGGCAGAAGAAAAGAAGGAAAACTGCAAGTGGTTCTCACTTTTTGGAGGTGGGAAAAGAGGGAAAGAAATAATGATGGGCAGCCATGTCTGGAGTCCTGGGCAACTGTCTGGCCTCCTTGGCAGCTGAAAGGCTGCCCCTTCAGGTGCTCCTTACCTATGTCCTGGGAAGGGTCGGGGGCAGTCTGTTTCCAGCATCCCAGTGAGACCAGCAGAGGCCCCCGTGCTGTGGCCCAGTTCCACCGGCTTGACGTGCCTGTGATCTCCTGGAACCTGCTCACCCTCCTCCCTCGCTCCTACCTGCCTTCCTGCTCTCTCCTCTGCTCCCTGGTCTCCCTCCCTCCCCTTCCATTTCTTTTTCTCCGCCCCTTTCTCTTTCTCTATCCCACTTTCCCTCCCTCACTCCTGGCCGGTCTTCCCAAACACCAGGAATGCCAGACACCAGGAATGCAAAGATGAGTAAGACATGGCCACCGCCCCTAAAGAACTCTATGGGAGAGACAGACGCTTCAGCAAATCAGTGCTGTACAGGATGGACTCAGAAATACCTGTGTAGGAGTTGAGAGAAAGCACCGGAGAGGGAGGGGTCACTTCTGTCAGGGTGGGGAAAGGAGGATTTATGGGGGGAGTGGAAGTTTCTGCCTTCCTGGGCCCTGCCCTCACTTGAATTCACAAAGTCTGACCAGGAGCAAGCCCCCCAGCCTCTCCGGACCTCAGTTTCTCCGTATGTTTGCTGGTTTTGTTTTGTCATCAGGGTTTGAGGTTTACCACAGAAGGAAAAGATCCAAACAGAAGTCCTGGATGTTGCCTGGGATGAGGGGGTGTTCTCGAGCTCTCCTTGGAGAGGACAGTAAACGGGGACGCTGGGGATTTCAGAGGGAATGATCCAGAAGGCTGATGGGATAGAGGAACCTGCTCCCCCTGTTGCTCAAGCTCTGGGTTTTCCCGAGCCAGGTAAAGGCCGGGGGGCAGTCCCCAATCACAGCCCCTGTTGTCTTCTTTCTCCTCTTTCTCCCCGTCAGAGGGAGCAGCTGGGTTTGATGAAACCCACGGTGGCTCCAGAGGTAAACTGAGGGCCTTGTGCCAGGGAGGCGGGGGTGGGGGGGAGTTCCCATCCATGTCAAGGCGGGAGCAAAACAGGGGCCAACCGGGAGAACCAGTGCCACCAGGCCCTTTGAGACAGAGGGGACCTAACTCCCCGGCTCCCCAGTCTTCACGGGGCGCTCACTCACTCACAGGATGACCGCTGGTAAGGCTGGGCTTCTCAGCGCGGGGAAAACAGGACAGTGGGGCCCCTCCTGGCGTCCCGGGGCTGTGGAGAAGGTAAAATGAGACGAGATCGGAAAGAACCCGGGTCTTCTGGAATAAAGGGTGTGGGGGAGTCTGGTGTCTCTATGCAAGTTCATACTGTTGAGATTAATCAAGTAGGGAGCACGTCATGTGGTTATGAGCCTTGTTCACCACGTTTATACTTCCAACTATCATAGTAGAACTCTCTGGACTCTATGGTGGGAGCCGGGAAGTGCTCTATCCTCAATTCAAGCCATTAGAAAATGAAATCGCTTGCTTTTAAGGCGAGCGCAACCCCTCTTACAGCAGGGCCACCTCCTCAGAACCTTCCTAGGTCTCGCTTCCCTCTCCTGTGTGAGAAGTTGGCATTAAAGTGAAGCAGACAGTGTGCTATAAGGGTTAAAAGCCCAGATTTGGGAGGTAGAGCTCAAAGCCTGGCTCTAGGTCTTACTAGCTGTGTGGCAACCTAACCTCTCTGTGCTTCTGTTCCCTCTCTTGGAGATGGGATTCCTAATACCCTACATAGGGTTGTTTGTGGATTAAATGACTCAGCTGGGACGCACTTAGCATGATGCTCTCGGTACCCACGCTGCCCGGCCGTGTGTTCCTTGCGTGACCTTTGCCTCTCTCCCCAAACAGAGGTGTGCAAACACCTGTGAAGCCTCTGAGACTTGGGAATTTGTCTCTAAGCGAGTACTGTCCTTGGAGAGACAACTCTTAGCTTCTCCCAGAGCAGTGGTTTTCAGTTTTTTTCTCCACACTACAGAAAGATGTTTACCTTGTAAACAAGGAAACATACACATCCATGCACGCACACACCCCTTTATATGTGTATATAAATATATGAAATTATACTTTTATATACAGCTCTTGTGCCAAGTGCTTTTCCAAATGCTTTATGTATATTAACTAACATTATCCTCACAATAGCCTTGTGAGGTGGGCACTGCCGCTGTACCCATTTTAAAGATGAAGAAACTGAAGCATAGAAAGCTCAAGTGGCTGAGTCAAGAGTCCAACCCTCTGTGTGTTTGTGTGTGTGTGTGTGTTATGGCTTTTAATACTTTCACAGAGTGCTGTGTGTTCTGATATTTTCTGTTCTGTTCCATTAAAATTTTAAAATGCCAATCTTGATTTACTAAATTGTAATTCAGAGATTACAGTGTGGGGGCGCCCAGGTGGCTCAGTTGGTTGAACGCCCGACTCTTGGTTTCAGTTCAGGTCATGATCTCAGGGTCTTGAGATCAAGCCCGGCGTCTGGGCTCTGCGCTGAGTGCGGAGTCTGCTTGAAATTCTCTCTCTCCTTCTGTCCCCTCCCTGACCTTGTTCATGTGTACTCTCTCTCTCTCTCTCTCTCTCAAAAAAAAAAAAAAATTCTAATGTGAAATTCACTATCCTTTGGAATGTACTCAGAAAGCAAGGAGGGTAGTGAGGGGGACACCCCTGAGGGGCTTGGAGTGGCTTCTTTTCAGAAATAGGTGGGGCTCTAGCTGGGAACGCTGGGGCTCTGGGACGGTGGGAAGGTACCTCGTGGTTCTCAGATGGGGGACTCTGAAGAGAGTGTGTTCAGACCCCAGGAGATGGCTGTAGCTGGGGTCAGGCGTTCCTTCCTGGGGCCCTGGCTGTGGGGATTTTGCTCAAACTCAAAGCAGGGGCTCCAGCTTGGAGCCCAGAGTGTGGGGCTCATTGCTGAGGGCTTGAAATACCTGGGGGTCTCTTAATGAGCCAATTGGTGTACTGTCGACATCCACTATATTTTGCCTTTAGATTTGACTTTTGAAATATTTTTATATTTATCAAGTTATTTTACACTCACAAGGGCTGAATTAGGTAAACCGAGGTTCTGTTCTGTTGCACAAGGGAAGGAAGAAAAGCACAGGTACTCAGGGATTCGGCCAAGGTGCAGAGCAGACCAGAGCACAGTTCTCCTGGCCTCCAGTTCTGGCGATTTCAGCTGCAGATTACACGGTCGATGATGTGATTCCGTCCGTATAAACTGTGGAGATGCTTCAGGAAGTGGATACAAAGAGGCCTCTTCACCTACCGCCTTCATCACTTGGTTCCCCTGTCCTTCAGCTCTGGCTGCCTGCTGGGGAGGTTCGGTAGAGTCATTCCCACCCTGTCCTATCCGAGTGCGGGAGCCAGAGGGGTGAGGACTGCACTGTGGCTTCCACCTGTCCTGTCCCTGGTGTCCTTCTTACCTGAGTAAATCTGACATTTGTATTGACTTCCCCAGGGGGAGATGGATTTAAATTCTGGCCAGCCAGATAAAGGTTAACCCAAAGACCGGGAGGCTGGAAAAGGTGGAAACCAGGGGGAATCTTGTGACCTTTTGGAAGGGACCCCCGTCTCTCTGGAATGGGTCTGCTAAGGTGCTATCCCTGGGGGGAAGGAGGAAGGACAAGGTCAGTTCAGGAGGCCCTGCCCGCTCAGAGGTGTGCTGACGGAGTCTGGCTTGCACAGGTTCCACACTGACATTGGGGACAAGGGACCTCTGGAGAGATCGGGTCCCCCTGGGCTATCCCATTGAGACCATTTCTCCTGGGTCCCTATTCTGAGCAACCCACAGCTGTCCTTTGGACAGCTGTCTGCCCAAGCCTTGCTGGGGTGTCTTGTGGGGCCAGGCAGTGCTCTAACACCTACGCTCACATCCTGCAGCAGGAAAGCCAGGCTCTCGCCCAACCAGTGCCTCTCCTCCGCGCATCGGCCCCGGTGGTGCTTTTAATAGTCTAAAACAGAGAGGAAAACATGTTTCAGAGCCATAGTTGCTCCCGAAGGATCCTGCCTTCCTTCTGCTGGGAGTGAGCCTTCAGAGATCATTTTATCTGTTGCTCAGTGAGAAAATATGAATTGAGCAGGAGCCACACTGTGTGCATGGTGGGACTCCACAGCCTGGCCCCCAATACTCTTCCAGCTTCAGTTAGCGATGAGGGATAAAGGAGGCCATAAATAGAGAGCAGGTCCAATAGTGTCCACGGTAAACACACAATAGATGTGTGTCTATTCCCTTCCTATTGTTATTCTTACCTCCCAGCATGACCCCTGACCTAGCCCAGGGGCCCCAGCATTCTCCCACCTCTTCATAGTGCCTTTCTTTCTGGAATGCCCACCTTCCGTCTCTCCGAAGCTCGTGGTCCCCATGCTGCTGCCTCCCTGGACATCTCCTGACTCTTCATTCATACCGCCCTCATCACAGGTGGCTTTGAGGGGAGGATGGTTTTGTGAGTTTGGTCTGTGTCCAGTCACTGCATTGGGGGTTCTTTGAGCCCAGGGACCCCATCTTATCTCAGACCCTGGCACTATGGATGCTTAAGACATGTCTAGAGAGGGGCGCCTGGGTGGCTCAGTCGGTTAAGCGGCTGCCTTCGGCTCAGGTCATGATCCTGGGGTCCTGGGATGGAGCCCCACGTCGGGCTCCCTGCTCAGTGGAGAGTCTGCTTCTCCCTCTCCCTCTGCCTGCCTTTCTGCCTACTTGTGCTCTCTATCTCTCTGTCAAATAAATAAATAAAATCTTAAAAAAAAAAAAAAAAAGACATGTCTAGGGAATGCATGACCAATACACACCTGTATCTTCATGGGGGGGCACTTTCTGTGGGCTGGGGTGTTTAACAGGGGCTTCCCCGAAGAGGTGGCCTTTGAGCTCAGCCTTATATCCATATCCACCTGCTTGTCCCAGGAGATTTACATTCAACAGGTGTCTAAGATGGAATTGGGGAATGGGTTTTGTAGGGGAGTTCCTCGGGTTATCAGATAATCAGTTTGGCTAAGCTTAACCTTAAAGGTTGGCTCGCTGTGGTGACCGGAGAGGAGTGGGGCCTCCTGGTGAGAGGGAGGGGGTGGCCCGGCTGCACACAGAGATGACCAAAGCCTTCGGGGGAAATTTCGAGAAGCTGTGGCCTGATTAGAAAATTGACCCACAGGGCAGTGGAATATGCCGTCTAAAAGATGAACAGGCATGCGCTCTAGTGGGTGTTGGGTGCCAAGGAGTTAGTCCTTCCTGCGGCCAGGAGGGGAGGGGACAGCCACTGGGAATTTCTGAGCAAGAGCGTAACATGATGGAAACAGGCATTAAGCCCTACTCTACCGAGGGAAGTTGGCTGTATTTCTAATACACAAGGCAGAGTCCTAAACTTTCTCTTATCATTTGTTCCAAGTGCTTCTTGGTGTCTAACCTAAATCTTTCCTGCTGTAATCAATGCCCAAGTTGTCTCACTAGAGTTGGAAAACAGCTGGGCAGGGCCCAGCGACTGGAAAGAAATGTTATTCTCCCATTTCTGTCAGAGAGAACCCACCTATCTTGACGGAATGAGAGTGTGCCCAGGGTTCTGGGCCAAGCCGGCAGAGCCCTGGGGCACGGCAGCTCCCTGAGGCCTGCATTGATACAAGGGTGTGGGTTGGGGGTAACTGGAGCTCCCAGGGGACTAGAAGCCCTGGATTTGTCCTGAGGTGCTGTTCCCCCCCCCCCCCAAACACTGGCATACACACCGTCCCTTTGAAAAGCTCAAGAGCACCTAGCCTCCTCTGCCCCATTGCGAGGCTAAAAGAGATGAGGCTGACAAAGGTCTCTGGGCTGTGCGACAAGGCAACAAGATATGATTCAGGGAGGGGCACAGGAGAAGACGTTAGGGGGCCCTCATTGTTTGTTGCTCCAGCTTGTTGGGGTGCCGGTCTGACACCTGAGAGGGGGATGGCCAGGATCAAGGGAGGCAGCAGGTGTCCTTCGCTTCCAGCCCGCTGCTTTGACCATCCCCAGGCTAGGGGGAGCGGGCACGAGTTCGAGTCCGTCTTGTCTTCCCAGGATCCTCCTCTGCTGTTGTGCTTGTCCCATTTCCTGCACCTGCCATCCGCAGCAGTCTCCGAGGGAATCCTAGAGACTCCAGTCTCTAAAGAAGAAAGCTCTTCTTGAGCACAGAATTCCACACACCCCCCCGGGCTCCCAGGGCAAGTGGAACATTCCATTTAAAGGGTGAAACAGGAACAGGTGAGCAGACAGTGCAGAAAAGGGAGAGGACTCAGAGACACAGTGGGGAGGAGTGCTGAGCCACCCACGCTGCCCACCTCCACCCCTGCCACCTTCCTACCAACCTGCTCGAGGGCTCCTTGCTTCCTGTGCCCTGACCCCAAAATGCCAGCCCAGCAGCATATAGCTCTGCGACACCTAAAAAAGCCAGGTAGGCAGACATCCTCTCAGAACACCCTGTCCCTTCACTTTCCCAACTACCTGGGGCTACTGTGTCCCACAATTCTGGGGGCACCATTCACACATGCTCTATGTGAACGGCCCCCCTCCCCAGGGGTATGCCGAGTCTGGGAAGTCGGTGCCGGCAGATAAGTAGGAGGGCAGAATCAGACACTTTTCTATGTTCCAGGCAAACAATAGGGACCTTTCCAGGAAGCTCGGGGGAGGGAGTTGACTGTAAGAGGATCCCTGGGTGGATGCTCTGTGGGGTGGCTTGAACAGGTTTCTGCATTTGCTGCTGATTGCTTAATTAGGCACCTACATAGGACTCTCTGCTAATGACCATGTCTCCCGGGGAAATGGCAGATAAAAGGGTGGGTAGCTTGAGAGTGCCAGGTGCAGGTCTCAAGGACAGCTACCTGAGAATGGGGGCAGGAGAGGTAGAGCATCATGGGATTTCCTTGGGCCAGTCCAGACTAAAGACTAATCAAGAAGAGTGGGTGTCTTCTCTGCCACGATGGAGAAAAGAAGCAGTGGGCTCGGGGCCTGTTTCTGTCTCCAACATTCACATCCTGTGTGAGCTTTCAACTCCTGGCTGTGGTTTGCCCTCTTGAGAAACGGGGAGGGTCATCTCCTGTGTCTAGGTAGTCTCCGGGGCCAGATGAGCCCAGGCATGTGCGCATCTCCGGAGGTAGGCGCTTGGAGGTGGAGAGTAACCAGGTGTGTTTCCAGGCACCTGCAGGGTAGGTTGGAAAGAGAGCCAGGTAGGGTGGAGGAGGGCATCACAGCACTGTGAACCCCAGCCGGACAATCAGGAGCCACTCGGGGATTTGAAGCGGAGCTTCGCTAATGGGCTAAGAGCCTGGCTGCAAACATTTCAGAGCTGCTTGGAGGGTGTGGGAGGCGCAAAGCATGCAGGCAGTTCTCTGCTGAGGCCTGGAGGAGTGACTGGATCCAAATGTTTGTGGTTCCTCGGTGCCTAGCCCCAGCGCTCCACAGCCCATCTTCCCAGAACCGGGGTTGTCGGGCTGGGGGTCGTCGTAGTGGCTCCTGGCCCGCTATTGGGCGAGCCAGACAAATATTTGCCAAAAGCAGGTTGCATAGGGAAGGTGCCAGGACCCAGGTCAATGTTGTGTTTGTGCTGCCCAAACAATGCCATGCTTCGTGGGCTCCTGAACGTCACAGTCCTGTCGGGAGGCCTGGAGCCGGGCCCCTGTGAGGCCTGGCTGATGGAAAGCACAGGGTTGTGCACCATGTGGGAGCTGGGGAGATGCCACTCTGCCCTTGGGGGTGTCTGGGGGGGGGCGGGCATCCTGGCGTTGGCCTGAGTTTGGCCTCATTCCTGCCATCCCGGGAAGGCCTGAATGCCTCATGAGGACGGATCTAGAAGGGGCTGCAGGACTGTTATATGTGGTGATCTCCCCTGGGCTTTTGATGGAAATATTCATTTCTGCCCATTTCAGAGGCAGGGTGAGGTTGACAAAGATGATCAAATGTCATGGAAACTTTGGACCTTAGGGAAAACACTGTGGTTTTTAAAGCTGGGCAGGCCTAGGTTTGAAGCCCGGCTTTAGAACATACTAGCTGAAAAAACAAAACAAAACAAAACAAAAAAGAACATACTAGCTGTGCGACTTTGGGCAAGCTAGCTAACTGCTCTCCTCATGGGTTCCCAGTAGCATAAAATGGGATGTTAGGACCCTCATTGCCATGGGTGATTGTGAAGTTTCCTTCTGTAAGGAAATAAAACCATTCCTTTTACTGCATAATCTGAATGCTTTCATGTTGAAAAGCAGGAAAAGGGACTCTATTCAGTTTCATTCAATAAACATTTTTGGGCAAAGGTATTTCCAGTTTCAAAGAGTCAATGATTTTGTGTCTTTAAAAACCCTTTGAACATCTTGGAAGGAAGAAGTATTTGAAAATGCTATTATATTTGGCAGTTATCATTAGTTTTTTGTTACCCACTCAGAAAGTCTTTATCTGTTTAGTTCCAGAAGTGGAAACAATGGATGGAAGCAGAAAGTGTGCTTAACCACACTCTTCAACAGTGGAACAGGCTTACCTGCAAAAGCAGTGAGCATCTCATCCCTGTGCGAGTTCGGGTGGCAGGTTCATCTTTCCTAGGTGCTGGAGAGAGCTTTTCCTGCATTGGATGGAAGGGCAGATTGCTTAGTGCTGAGGTCCTCCTGAAACATGGGAGCCTCCAATTCTGAAATCACCTGAATTCCCCAGCTGAGGATCGGGGGTTTCCCTACCATACTAGGTGAATGCATGAGAGATTGGGATTAGGAGAAAATCCCCCCACAGGGCTTCCAGACTTCCTTCTCCAGAGCAGAGCCCCTTTTATTTGGACCAGATTGACTCCAATGACTCTCCTCACCCCTCCTTGTTCTTTACTACGATCGAAGGCTTTGCGCCTGTGTGGACTCTTGCCCTGCGACGTGTCTCAGAACCAACTTCTGTTCTGGATGCATCTTTCCCCTGTGTTCCACACCGTCTCTAGTAGGATGGGGGATTAACAATCAAGCGACTCTTTATGGCATTCCATTAGGTGTAAGGCCCTGATGTAAGAGCGGAGAGGGAAGGCAAGGAATGACTAGTCAGTCCCAGTCCTTCAAAGGCTTTAGTCTCTCTTGGAAACGAGCCTGACCCAAGTAGAAAGTCAGCTGAGGGAAGAAGGCTGTAGGACAGGACAGTGGAGTGGTAGAGGGCAATAATAGGCGTGCTTGGGAGAGGAATAGCTAGCTAGTTGTGGGCTGAGGCACTGGGGTGAACTGGGCCAGTGGATTTTGGGCACCGATTACTGTCGGGTAACAGACTTGGGTGGGAGAAAGACAAAGTCGACCTGGGGGTTACGAGCCTGGGACAGTTAACGTTGATATTAATAGAAGTAAGAGAACTTGGATGGCGAGCCCATGAATAATTGACCGCGTCTGACCTGTGTAGTTTGCAGTTTTCAAATGGCACAGAATAGTTTCCAGCGAAAAGTTTCCCTCCTGCTCCGTCGCGGATCTGCTCCCAGCTCCCTCCTCGGAGGTGACCACTGTTACCAGTGTCTGGTGTGTCCCTCCTGAGATGCTCTAAGCCAGTCTCAGCCAAGACCCACGGGCCAAATCCATCGCACCACCTCATTTGTTATGAACCATGAGCCAAAAGTGGGGCTTATATTTTAAATGGTTGAAAAAAAAATAGGATTTTTGATTCATTAAAATGATATGAAGTTCAAGTTGTAATATCCATAAGTAGAGTCTTGTTTACAGCCACGCTCATTTGTTTATGTTAATTCGTTTATGCTCATTTGTTTATGCGAATTGACTCATGCTCATTTGTTTATGCTGGTTTGTCTACATATTGTCCGCGGCTGCTTTTGCACAATAAAGGCAGAATTGAGTATTTGCAGCAGAGACTCCATGGCCCATGAAATATTTACTGGCCCTGAAAATATTTACTCTCTAACCCTTTACATAAAAAATTTACTGACCCCGGCTCTGTAGAAACATACAGGTAGTTACAGATTATTTCTTAATCCAGATGGTAGCATACCAAGTTAATTGCTCTGCCCCTCGCTATCCTCATTTCCTGTGTCTTGGAGACTTCTCCACATCAATACTATCATATGGTTGGTCAGGGCATGGTGAATCTTAATTTTAGACATGCTGACTTTAAGGCAAAGACTAGTTACCCTTGAGGAAGATGCTCAGTAGGTGGTTGGGCTCCAGGGGACTGAGGCTTGGAGCCTGGAGGTGGAGATGTGAGAAACACCTGCGGGGAGATCTTCAGTGCCAATCTGTGACCTCAGCCTCTAGGCCAAAGATCTCCCTTTATAGAAGCGAAGTGTTGCATTCTGAGCACTGCATCTAGTCAGCTATGGATGTTAATAGTCAGATTAACATAAAGACCATGCATGAGAAAGAGTAAACCAAGACCTGAAGGAATAGTAAATACTACAGGCAATTTAGAGTTACCTTCTTGAGTGAGAAGCAGACTGGTAACAGGTGGTGTGCAATACTGACCCGAGCAGGAGGGCAGTGGATCTTTCTGAGGGCCTCCTGCCTATCCACTGCTTCACCTTATTTGAATTGTTACTCTCTCGGGTGGTATATTTTGCTTCATTTTCCAACTGAGGAAATTGAGGCCCAGCAACGGTAAATGATTTTTCTCACAATCAGTGCTTCAGGTGAATATCTAGTTGTATTAAAATGTGATTCCATCTGCCTTTTTTTTTTCCCATATGACTTTGAAAGACTTCTCTTGGTTCTACCACCCAAGATGCCAAATCAGGCCGGGAGTCACTCCCCAGGTTTGACAAGCCGTTTCCTCTTTCTGGCCTCAGCTCCCTCATCTGCAAAATGGGGTCATTGTCCCCATGCTTTCCCTTCTCACTCTCATGTGGCCTAATCCTATTGTGGGTGAACCGTAAGGAAAAAGGGTGGCTCCATAAGAGCCAGATGTGGAAAATCAGAAGAGGAGTAGAGAGGAAGGTGAGTTTAGCAGTTAGTCTATGCCGGACCAGTTATCTGGAATCTGATCCTTAGGAAAATATTATTCCTTGATGTGGAGGAGGAGTCTAGAAATCTCTGCTCCTAAACTGAGAACTTGCCCATCGCTCTTCTGCCTTGACCCTGAGGGCCACTTGAGCACCCGGTCTTGCGCTGCTGGAGGGGTTAGGGTTGGGCCTGGGAGAGATGTGGACAGCGCCTGACAGGTCCCTTCCTGTGTCTGCCAGGCTCTGCTTGGCTCCGCTCGGGGTTTCTAGAGGAGCTGCAGCTAGAGGGCTGTCTGATGTTACCAAGTTGCAGGCAGGGTGGGGAGGGAGGAGAAGGGAACGAGGGCGGGTGAGCCATCAGACCCCAGGAGCCAGGGGTGTGAGTGTGTTTATATAGGACTCAGCCAACCTGCAGTTTCAGATTTCAGACCCCCACTTTATCAGGAGACTTTCCCCTGGTTTTCAGGCAATGCTGTAGCTGCGAGAGAGCTAACACCAGAGCCTTCCTGGAAGGCTAGGGAAATTCTGGATTCTCTGGCTCTCTCCCTGTCTCCTTCCTTCTCATGGGAGCTGCATCGGCCACCCCTGGCAATTTTCTCCGATCTGGAGTGTTGTTTCCTTCCTTCCCAGTCAGCTGTCTGCGTCTTCCAGTTGGTTCCTGACTTCCAGCATGGAAGGTAAAATCTGGGGTCCGGGGTACCTAGGCTAGGAAGAACTGGGGCTACCCAGACTTCCCGTGGAGAGGACGGGGGCGGGGGGGGCGGGAAAAGGGCGCACATGTTGGGCAAAGAGGAGTGGTTCACAATGAGTGAGCGACAGAGAGGAGGGAGGGAGGCAGGAGGGAGGGAGAGAGTGAGAGAAAGAATGTGTGGGGGGGGCATGTGTACTGGGGGCACTTCTATTATATTTGGAAAGCAAATTTTCTTCTTCTTTCATTTAATTCCTTTCTCTACTAACAAATAAGAATGTCCCATGCATGTCCATCAAAAAGTTAGGAAAACCCTTCTGACTTCTAGAATGTGACTATTTCCTTACTTGGAGGTAGGGGGCTACGGAGGGAGCTTAGGAACATGGGTCTGTCCTGGAGATAGGCATCTAGAGGACTAATGCCCCCAGAGCCAGCCTTGGTTTTTGCAGGCACTTGGAAACCCTCCCAAAAAAGCTAACTGTAAGTACTGTAGCTGTCTGTGTGGTGGGAGGGTGTAACCAGCATGTGGAATTAGCTTGAACCAGGCTAAAGAGATCAAAGCTGTGAGAGACAAGTGCCAGGAGCCTTTTCTTCTCCGTGTCTCAGAATTGGGCAGGATGCAGGCCAATGCCTGGGACAAGGGGTGGGTGGGTGAGAGGGCATGGAGGACTTGGCATTCCTCCCGAAAGCAGAAATTTGGGTGGGGAGGTGATTGGTGGGTGGTGGGGTAAGGCTGGCTGCATGTGGGTCTGCCTTCCCAGGATTTGCATGGTGTTTCTCAGTGGCCAGGAGCAGAGACCAGAGCCTTACCTCCTACGGGGGCTGGTGGGTGGGCAGCCTGCCCTGGCTGCTGAGACCTGTTGGTATAGTCATGCCCATGGGCAGCCTGCCCTGGCTGCTGAGACCTGTTGGTATAGTCATGCCCATGGGCAGCACACCCTGTGTGGAAGGGTCCAGCAGAGATGGTGGGTGGGCCAGGCCCATGAGACTCGGCAGGAGCCTGGAGGTGGCTTTTGAAAAGCAGGTTTAGGGTGATGAGATAAGCATTGGAAATGGACTGCAGCAGAGTGAGCTGGAGGCAGAACACGGTGGATGGGAAGGAATAAAGAGAGAGGGCCAGGGAGTCCTAAGCTCTGGTACCTTCCAAAGCTGCAGCCAGCCAAGGGACCTCAACTCTCAATATAGATGTAACCTCAAATAGGAGAGAGAACCGGGGTTTATCTACTGACTTCTGAATACAATGAGATAGATGGATGAGAGGCGATGTGGGCAGGACAAAGGGAAGTAAAGACACATTCTCAGAAAGGAAATTGTATAGTGCGGTTGAATCTGGGATGCAATCACACAGCTATTTATTAGGCAATATAATTAATGGGCTGTACAGTATGGTTATATTTGAAACTATGGGCATTTAAAAATTATTTTTTATTTACGATCACCATCTACTTCCAAAGAGAATTCCAGTGTCTTTGTATATTTGACAGATGGTGTGATGCATACATAATTTTGGCCAATGGATAACAATAACCCTTCCTTTTATTCAATTGTGCAGAGCTTCCCAGCACGGAGCGCGCTTTCACAGACACTCTCCCATTCTGGCTCTAAGTTTAGCAGATGTTTACCAATCGCTTTCCTCTCCTGGGTATTGTGTTAGATATTGAGGTCCAGATATGGATAAGACCTGGTTCTGGGGGCACCTGGGTGGCTCGGTCGATTAAGCGTCCAACTTTGGTTTCTGCTCAGATCATGATCCATGGATTGTGAGAATGAGCCCCGCGTCAGGCTCTGCACTCAGCGGGAGTTTGCTTGAAGATTCTTCTCTCTCTCCCTCTCCCCCTCCCCCACCCCACTTGTGCATGCATGCACACACAGTCTCTCTAAAAAAAAGAAAAAAAAAAAAGAAAACCTGGTTCTGTCCTCAAGGGTCTCATAGTCTAACTGCAGTCCCATAAGGGAGACAGAGAGAATATCATTCCTACCATGTAGATGAGGAAACCAGAACCAAGAGGTACCATAGGACACATGGTTAGTCAGCAGGTGGTCAAGGATGAGGATCAAGATCCAGCTCCTCATCCAGGGCCTTTTTTGTATTTTTTCCTCCATACCACAGTGCCGCATCCACCTCTCTGTCCTCTTCCTCCCCCATGCCTTCCTCATCAGAACCGTGAGCAAGAAGCGATTCTCTGTGGTAGGCAGAGCGGAGCAGCTGCTCCCTGGAAGAAAGTCCGTCCTCACTGGGCTCTGAACTGTATGTGTGAAATGGCATCAGTGGGTCTCTGTCTGTGTCACGCCTGGTTTGCTGCCCTTGACCACTCACCAGAGGCTGCCTTTATCTCTCAGGTCATTCTTGACTCGGTGGGGTAGATTGGCTTCTTCCCTCTTCTCCCCAGCTTATCTTGACAGGCGAGGGGGCTGAACAGTCCAGGGGGCTCCCCAAAACTTGGGAGGCTCCACGTGGAGGTCGATGCTCCCTGAACACTGAATTTATGAACACAGCAACCAACATCTGTTCAGGTCTTTGTAGCTGAAAGAGTGCGTTCCCATACGCAAGGCATAGCGTGTGTGTTCATTTCTCCCGTCTCCCTCCCACATTTGTCCAGCTCAGGTCTCCTGGGAAGGTCCAAATCTCTAAAGCTTAGGGTCTTTCTCTTAATTTCCAGGCTTAAGCTAAAAGGGGCATAGAGAGGTCACCTGGCCCAACGATTATCACTTTTGGGTCAGTGACAGAGTTTCACCGGTCTGAGGTGAAATGAGAGAAATAGGGAAAACATACTGATCTTTTATTTTTCCCCAGAAAACAAAATATATTCAGTTCAAAGGTTTTCTTTCAGGGGCAGAAGATCTGCTCCAATATTTATTCTGGGTTATGGCTTTTTTATTCTTTTCATGAGCTGGTGGTGAGAGTGGATGGTAGTTGGGCTCTTAAAATGTCCTTATTTGGCAAAATAAAAAGTTGGCAGCCTTATAGTGGTTCCTTAAATTTCATTTTTTGAAATTTAACTGGTGCACGGAATCCAAAAATCTTGCCTCCAGGCAGGACCTTCTCCAAACAGATGAGAATTTCCCTGATAACAGCTCTTTGGGGCAGATACCTGAAAACCTGGATTCGGGCCTTGTCACCACTCTTCTTTCCCTGTGGGTCCTTGGGTCATGATAAACTCATAATGAGTCTTGGTTTTCTCATTTTTAAAAGCTGTGGGAGGTTCTTACCTCCCAGAAAAGGCTACTCTCTGGCAAAGGAATATGCTCTTACTTCTTCCTCCTCTTTATCAGAGAGTCAAAGACTCCCTTCTCTCAGGGGCTCCAATATCAGGCTTTGCCAATTCTTAATTCCTGTAGTATCTTTTGGAAACAATGGAAATCATTTTCTATCCTTGGAAGAGAGAGGGAATTTGTGGATTGGATTATGGGAGCAGTATGAGGTATATTTTATATCTGGTGTCCAGTGTTAGTCATTTGGAAATACCCCTTTAGATGGTCAAGAGTTAAGGGCACTTAAAAATCTTGCCATCAGTTTTTGAAATGGTGGATCTTCTTGAACTCCCAAGAATATCAACTGTAATTTTCCCAAATCTGCAGTGCAGGCTCCTGGAGCCATGAGAACGTCTGAGTCTTCCACCTTCTGAGGAGTCAGGCCTAGAATAGCAACAAATATGTGGGAATCCCCAGGCAGCCCTAGCTGCCAGACTGAGTCACATGGTTGGGTGTGCAAGTGTGCAGACCTCTAGGGGAGAATGCGTTAAAGGGAAAATCAGTTTGGAATCACCCTAGACATTGAAGTAGATGCTCTTTTTGAGATTTCTCCTAGGACCGTTTTTCTGAAAGCAGATGCCAAGGAAAGAATTTTCTGATTTTTCCCCATTTTCATGTTCTGAAACAAGAGCCCTCCGAGCCTAGGAAAGCAACTGAGGTTTGACTCAGGTTGTTAAACTTGGGGGAGTGAGTAGCACAGCCTCACCTCAAGCTTGCTTGGGGCAGAGGGAGAAGTAGAACAAGCTGGTGAGAAACATGGGAGCCTCAGGTTCGGACTTGGAAGACCAAGCCCCAGTGCATGAAAGTCTCCTCTCCAAAAGGTTGCTGGGTAGTGATGGGTCAATAGAACAGCACAGGACTCAAGAACAGCTAGAGAAAAACACACAGCTGTGACTGATGACAGACACCATAGACCTATTCAAAGCAGCCAGAGGGAGGGAGACAAAGTGAAAAAGGATCGAAGACGTGCAAATCAAAGATCTCTGCCACCTGAGGAATTTCTGCAGGTTAGAGTCCTCCGCAGTCCATGTGATGGCCCTACCTGGGTGTGGGGCAGGCCGATGATGGTGACATGGCAATTGTTCTCTTAGCATATCTCTGGTCACCATCAATGGTGGCTTTCCTCAGGGAGGCTTTAATGAGGATTTTGTCTTAAACTTTGGATAAGTTTGGGACACAGAGTCAGGGCATACAGCCAAGTTCCTGGAGATTAAGATCTCTTCTGATGTTCAAGCCAGAAGGGCAGAAGGTGTTAACCACTCAGCATGGCTTTTTCTGGCTATAAAGGTCAACAAGTACATGATTGGGACCTTCAAGATGTCCCCATCCTTATCATGGTGAAGACTATGGAAAGCAAGCTCTGGACTCCAAGGCCACCTTTGTCTTCAACTGGCTGCCTGATCTTGGGCAACTCAGTCCCTCTCTGGGCCTCCTGATTCCTCATCTGTAAAATGAGGGGGGTGAATTTGATTGCCACCATCCTACTTAACACACCTCAGGTCTCCATTTGATTGACAGCAGGGCCTTTCCCAGAACTTCAGGTAGACTTACTGCTCCACGAGGTAGAGTCTGCAGGTCTGTGTCCTGCAGCTGTATGTCTGTTGAAAAAGTGTCTGTTGGCTCGAGGTGGCAGGATGAGACAGGTATTCTTGAGACAGCAGATCCAGGGTCAGAATTAGAAGCCCACCTGGATGACTGTGCCTCGGAATGGGTCAAGTCCTTCATAATCACCAGTAAATCCCTAAAATGTACAGCTAGAGCCAAGAGATCTGAGAGGACCAATCGCCCGATATTGCTCACAGTTATTGGCCAGGGCTAGTCTCCCATTTTAAAAGCCTCCTGGGGCCATGAAACAGCATCAGGAGAAACACGCCAAACCTGTTCCACTGTGTGCTGGATGTGTTTGTTTCTCACCCTAGAGTGGCCCATCTTCATCATCTTTCTCACACTCAGTGTCTCTTCCTTCCTTCGGCCCAACTCTCCACAAACTTTGGACCCCTCCACCCCTTAGTGTTCCCTGAGGCTTAGACACTTGTTCTCCTGGGAAGGCCTCTAGGGAGTGGGTAGCACAGATGGAGTTGTGGGGTGGTGATGGGGTAGAGAGAGGGCGGGAAGCCCAATGAGGTGGGGAGTTGGGAGGCAGGCTTGGAATATTCAGGCATGTCTATACCTGAAGTCCAACCAAATAACAACAACACGTGGCCTCTGCCCACTCTGTTCAAGTGGGAGGCAGCAATTCTTATGGGCTGATGGGCTGGTCTTTGGATCCTCTCCCTTGCCCCATGCCACCTTGTGTTCCAGGGACCTGGCTCAAGGCTGCAGGAACCAGGGACCCGGGAAAGATCCAGATTGCAATAAGGCAAGTGCAATGTCTGTCAGTATCTTTAGCCTAAATAACTCTGGTGGCTCTCCTGAAACCCCTGTCTTCAGGGGCCGGAGGAGCAATATAGACAGCCCACAGCCGGTCTGTGGGTAACATGATGCACATACTGTGTACTACATCAAACCTCCAGCAGGGTCTGGAGCAGCTCCCAAATCAAACATATTAATATTTCTGCAGCAACGCTTATCTAAAGAGTCACATAACTGGGATAAAGAAAGGCTATAAAGAGTCTCATGCCAGTTCAGGTCACGCTTTGTTGCTAATTAGGTTCGAGTCAGGTTGGGGTCTGCCATCCGTTGAGTTAGGAAAAAAATGCTTAATTTTTAGGTGTTTGTGGATTTGGGGATGCTGTTAAGGCATTGTGGTTCTGTACGCCTCATAGAATCCTATCGGGTGCAATTAGCATTCCTATTTTACAGAGGAGGAAGGTAGGGCTCAGAGAGGATTAGTAACTTGCCTAAGGCCATTCAGCCAATAGGGGTGATTCCAGTCCGGAGCTGTCTGCCTCCAGGGCCAGGCTTCTTCCTCCAACGTGTGGCACACTTTACCTCTCCAGCAGCGAGTGAAGGAGAGTTGAGGGTGAGGGTGGGGAGCTCTGACTTTGGAGTCATCCCCAATGAGGGAGGTGCTTTTTGCACATCTAATAGGGATCATTTATTGGCTTGTTCTTATTTATACATTGACTTGTGGGATCCCAGTAGGCTTAAAGCTCAGAAGAGAGGAAGCTAAAGTTCAGTCAACTTTGTGGCTTACAAGAAGAATCCAGCTGGCTTCATGGGGGCTGAGAGAGCCAAGAACAAATGGGGTCAAATTGGGTTTAGTGAGAGAAGCATCATCTGCAATGGAAACAACCCCCGTGCAGAACCAGAGGAATGCACAGTGCTTCCGGCTTCCCCACCCATTGCCTGACTGTGCAAGTCTTGCCTTGAGTAGGGACTGGTCTTCCGAGAAGGACTGTCTGGAAGGATCACAAAGCCCAGATATGGGTGAGAGTGATGTGCAGCTTGAAACAAGAATTCAATTAGGGGGTCTCACTGGTCTTCATTAGCGATGTGAAAAAAGGTCAAAGGAAGTGCTAATTTAATCTGAAGATTCACCATGTGCTTTTAACCCTTGATTGGAAAGACGGACATTGGTCTGTTGTGGGGGCAATGGCGTAGAAAACCTCCCTCCTTCTACCTTCACGTGCTGTCAGAGGACAGCTGCCAGGCCTGGGCCATCTCTAGGTCAGATAAGATCTGAACTCCTAAAATCTAGGCACACAGGTGTCCACGGTGTTCCCGTGCAGTGAGGAGCCTGACGCCCGCGAACTCTGCTCTTGTAATGGAGTGGCTGTGCTGTGCCCTTCACTAGGAAGATACCCATTAGGAAGGGTGGTAGGTTCATTGCCATAGGAACAAGGAACATCTGCTCCAGCCAACTGGAGAACAGATAGGAAAAAAAATATTCTTAAAGGGACCGTTAGCTCATGGAATGGGTGCCAAGGAAGTAGTTTATCTGAAGGCCTGAGCGGTGGACCAGACCCCTTGGCCTGAGAGCACTGTGAGGCTCTGAGGCAGCAAAAGACCCCCATTTGCTTTGGAAAGTGCACAAGATTTGTTTTTTCTCCCCTGAATAAGGGCTGTCCTCTGAGAACATGTCTCAAACGTGAGTCAGCTTGTTGGCCCAGAGCTCCCCGACTCCCTCTGTCGGCAATGGTCACCTGCCCTCTTCCTTAGGGATCTTAGCTCCCCTCTGTGGTTGCCGGCTCCCTCCTAAACATCCCAGAAGCTTTTCTTTTTTTCTTTTTTTTAAAAGATTTTATTTATTTATTTGACAGAGACAGAGACAGCGAGAGCAGGAACACAAGCAGGGGGAGTGGGAGAGGGAGAAGCAGGCTTCCCGCTGAGCCGGGAGCCCAATGTGGGACTCGATCCCAGGACCCTGGGATCATGACCTGAGCCAAAGGCAGTCGCTTAACCAGCTGAGCCACCCAGGCGCCCCCCAGAAGCTTTTCTAAGCTGAGTAGTAGCAAACTTTCCTGTTTTCTCTGACCCTTACCCTCATCCTTGCCCTCTCCAATGACCTGCTCTCCAGGCTGACCTGGTTTTCTGCTGCCTTTGGGTGAGGATCCCAATCCCTTTCCTTCTTCCTCTGCTTACCTTCCATTTCGCCTCATACCAACCACGTGTGCAGAGTTGATGAGACGTTGGGTCCTCCAGAAGTCATCTTGTCCCTCTTTCTGGTATCAATAAGGACTTCTGAGTACATGTTGAAGCTACTCAAAGCAGCTTAAGCCCCAAAGGGGATTTTATTGTAAGGGTCAGAGAAATGTCTGGATCACAAGAACAAACGAGAACCAAGAAGCCGAGCACCACAAGTACAATGTTTTTTTGCTCCTCTCCTTGTGCTGGCTTCAATCTTTCCTCTTACTGCAGAGAGGCTGCTCAGCTTCCTGGTCCATCTACAGGGTACAAAAGATGGCCTCCAGCGGCTCCCTGGTGTACAGGTCACCTGGAGAAGGATTGATCTCTTTTCTCTCTCAGTCCCAGTTCCCATCCCTGGGGAGAGTTTCGGTTGGGTTGAGACCAGGTAGCTACCCGTCTAAGGGAACATGGTGTCAGGTTTAAGAACACGGCTGTTACCACAGTAGCTATGTGGGTGTTGGGGTGGGGACAGTTTCTAGAAAAGGTGGGTACTTTCTAGTACACGTTAGGCCTTCTTGGGCCTCCAAGCCTAGAGGACTTTGGCTTGAAGACTTTACACAGCCCTGACCTCGCTTGTTCAGCTCTTTTCCTGCCTGATCATGGGGACCGGTAGGTACCTAGTCGGTGGCCCAGCACTATGACCGAAGGAACCCAGGGCATGGCTGTGGTGTCACTGCCATTCCGCATGAGGGGCAAAGGCACAGAACCTGAACCTAGAAGGCCGGTCAGGACCCCGCCTTCCCCATAAACTCTATCCTTTTAGGAGAGTCCTTTATAAAAGATTTTATTGTTCCATCAGACACTAGCGCGTCAACATCTAAAAGCCTCACAGTTGGAAAGCCCATTACTGTTTCTAAACTCAGTTATTCATAATGTAATTGAATCCATTGTCCTTCATTCCATCCTGGGCTCAGGAGGAGGACCGATGCCCACCATCTTGTTTAGGTTAGGATTGAATCAGTGACTATGAAATCATCCTCTTGCATGAGAGAACGGGAATCTGTGCCAGGGTATATAGGGGATTTGGAACCATTTCTGGCTGACTGCTGCCCTTTATCCAAATGAACCTCCAAGAAGAGACAAATTGTACGGGGGTCAAATTGTGTATCTTTCCATGGTGCTACACCCCTTTTTCTTGATGCCCTCCTTCACGCCTTCCTCTGCCAAACCTCTCCCCTCCATCTGCTGTAATGGCAGACATGGAGCAGAAGTCCTGGGGCTGGAAGGAGCAGGGGGGAGGCAGGCCCCACTTGGCTCTGTCTGTGAGGGGCATGTGGGAGGGGAGTGGAGAACGGAGCACTTCCCCCTGATCTTGCCTGACTCCCCTGGAGCCTGGGAGGTGGGGTTGTCTCCGAGTGGAGCAGAGGGAGAGCCTGCAGGGGCCCAGGAGCTGGGCTATTTCTGCAACACAGAACACATCTGCAGCCAGCCGCAGAGAAGGTCAAACTCTGGGTGCAGGGCTGGAAGGCAAGGGGCCAGGAGGCGGGGAGAGCTGTGGTGTTGCCCCTTCTGGCAGCTTGGAGGGCCCCTGCGACGCCCTTTGGGGAAGGTGGGGCTGGTGGAGTGGTGATGGTGTAGTGCATTGGAGGAGACTTGTGCGATGGCGCAAAACCCAAATACCTCTTGCGCAGAGGTGGGGAGGAATGTAAGTCCGAGGTACGGGGCCAATAGTTTGCGCTCTCTGCCATGAAGAAGTCAGGTCAGGCAAAGCACAGTGTGCAGGGAAGGCGAAATCGGGCTGAGGTAGAGGCAGCGAGGCTCAGACGAGCACAGGTGAGTGAGCGTGCCCCAGTGCTCGGAGATGCGGACAGTGTGGGGGCCGGCTTACCGTGAGCCGTGCAGTTCAGTTGCAGCCCCTTTCAAGACCCTATCTAATTTGTACTTGTCGTCTTTTTCTTTTTCTTTTCTTTTCTTTTTTTTTTTAAAGATTTTATTTATTTATTTGAGAGAGAGAATGAGAGAGAGAGAGCACATGAGAGGGGGGAGGGTCAGAGGGAGAAGCAGACTCCCTGCCGAGCAGGGAGCCCGACGTGGGACTCGATCCCGGGACTCCAGGATCATGACCTGAGCCGAAGGCAGTCGCTTAACCGACTGAGCCACCCAGGCGCCCTTGTCGTCTTTTTCTTGATGAGGAATCCTCCAATTGTGTAAGCTTCAGACCCCACAAGAGCTGGCTCTGCCCCAGCATCCCCAGGCACCAACATTTTCCCCTGCCCTCATTCCTTTGCTGCCACTGAATTCACGCAGCCCTGTCCTCGAGACATACTCCTCCCGGTGTCTTCCATGCTTCATCCTCATCCCCACGCAAGCCTGTATGTGCTCTGGGGCTTCTCGAGTGTCTGTTTATAGTTAGAAAATTGCCCTGTTTCAGACCTGCCTTTGTCACAGAGGGGCCATCTTGGCTAAACCTGACTGGTGCTTGACCTTTGGCCACCCTGCCGTTGGCCTGCCTTGCTTTAGCACCTGCAATGAATAATCTGTTGGTTTATGTTCCTTCTTGTGCTATGGGTCCTCCCTAGCTGAACCCAAACCTCTGCAATGGGGACAAGGCTCCTGATGAGAAATTAGCCCGAGAGAGGGGCTTTCTCGAAGAACCTGAAGTCCTCAGGTCTCCAGGCAAGGTGATTCCCAGTCTCCTGTCCAGCAGGCTCCAAGGGGCAAGCACTTGCCTGCATTTTCTTGCTGGGTGGGTATAGTGCAAGCACTAGAACTTGGGTCTTCTCCGTTAACTCCTGCCCAGTGACGTAGTCCCTGGAAATGACTTGCTTTTCAACTTCCCAGTGTGATGTGACCCAGGAGAAAAATATCCATATCCTAGTTCAAAGTATGCTAGGGGCAGACCTCCCTCCCATCAGAGATTCTCAGATGTTGATTATTCTGGCTCCTAAGGATGGGGGGACAGGTGACCACTGCAGATGATCTCTTGGTCTGAGGTGCATAGTGGCTTAAAAGCATTACAGACTAGATTTAGGGATCGCTAAGTGCCATCTTTTTTTTTTTTTTTTTAAGATTTTATTTATTTATTTGACAGAGAGAGAGAGACAGTGAGAGAGGGAACACAAGCAGGGGGAGTGGGAGAGGGAGAAGCAGGCTTCCCACCGAGCAGGGAGCCCGATGCGGGGCTCGATCCCAGGACCCCGGGACCACAACCCAAGCTGAAGGCAGACGCTCAACGACTGAGCCACCCAGGTGCCCTGCTAAGTGCCATCTTGATGAAGAACTTCTCTCGGAGCAATTATTAAGCATCCTTTCTTATGTATTAACATGCCAAGGGGCTTTATAGTCAGAATTAGGCCATTGCTTGCTATGAATGAACAGTGCAAGGCAGAGGCATAGATAAGAATGATTACTGGCATTTACTGATCATATACTCGGTTGCCAACACCTCTCTTATATTCTCTACTTGCATAATCTCATATAATCCTATGACAAGCCTATGAGGTAGGTGCATATATTATCCCTTTTCACAGATGGGGGGATAAAAGCACAGAGAGGTTGAGTTACTCGCCCAGAGCCCTTTAGTCAGTCACTGGTGGAGCCAGGATTGTAACTGGGGCAGTCTGACTCCAGAGCCAAAAATCTCAAGACCAATGCAGATTCAACTCAGTAAAAATAAACTAAAGGATTAGTTTGTAGGATGATGCATGAGAAGGGAATTTCAAGTTGCACAACTAACATGAAGTGGGAAGAGAGCCGGCTTTGGACTGTGTCCTGGGCTGTAATCCCAGCTCTGCTACTTCCTAAGCCTGTAGCTCCAGGCTACTTACCTGACCTCTCAGGTTCCTGCTCCTTAGGCAGGATCACAGTACCAACCCCGGGAAGTGAAGCAGAGAATGTGCTTGGGTAGGTGTTAATTTTCTTTTAGGTGCCACTTGTCAAGTCTTCCTGGGGAGGGTGAGGAGTGATGTGGGAATTCAAAATTAATTCTTGTTTTGGGAGGAAACTGTCCAGCCAGTCCTCTAATACCCGATCTTTTGGACAAGCCTTTCTGCCAACCCCATTTCCTACTGTTCCCTCTTGGGACTGCCCAGAACAGGAGGAGAGCCGGACCAGAGCATGGGGCAGGGGCTGGCGGGGCGGGCTTCATGCCGCTCTCAGGCAGCTTTTATCCTCGGGGGGCCCTTCTTTCTGCATCATCTTTTTTTTTTTTCCCTTTTTAAAAACAAGGATATTCTCTTGCATAACCACGGTACAAATGAACAGATTTAGGGAACTTAACATTGATGCAGGACTAGTATCTAATATACAGTCCACATTTAAATTTTACCAGTCGTCCTAATAAAGTCATTAGAATCCAAATCCAGGACCATGTCTCTTTATTCCCCTCTAATCTAGAAGAATTCCTCAGCTTTTTTGTTTGTTTGTTTGTTATTCATGCTTAAGGTTTTTTGAAGAGTGCAGGGACCCTCCCTAGCCCTTTCTGGGCCTTGTCCAGTCTTCCCAGCTCCCTCCCAGACCGCCCCCCGCCCCCAGCCTCATCCTGGAACAGGGCTGACTAAGGTAAGGGATGGGAGTCCCCTTGTAGGTGCAACATTGAAGGAGTGTCAAAATACTCAATTATCAAGAGCAATATTTAAAAAAAAAAAATCAAAATTAGTGCCCCAGTTTCATCAAGAACACAGTATCAACAGTTTTAAGTAAAGACAGGATCAATAGCCGTACTGCTCAGACAACAGGGAAATTCAGTAGTACCGATCCGGTTTCTATTTAAAACATGTCATTTATCATGGATTTTTTTTTTGCATTTTTATTTTGAAAACTATTCCATGAATAAAATATTAATCCATCTCGATCACTGACTTTTTGGATGCCGCCTACATTTCGTGCCCCCTTGCCCTGCAGGGTAGGTTTCTCCCCCCCATCATCCTGTCCTCAGAACAAGGGAGAGAGAGAAAGGTGGGGCTCGCAGCCAGCCATGGTTCTTGTGCCCTGGCCACAGCAGTGGAGGAGGAAGGGTGGGGCACGGAGAGAAGAGGAGGGGAGGAGGGGTACAGAGGTCTGGAGCCCAGCCGGGTGGCTGGCCTGGAGCCCTCTAACAGCTTCCAGCTGCTTCCACACCCACCAGACTTCCTGCCTTGGGAGTGGTGTTTGGTTGTCCCCCTTCTCGTCAAACGTGTGATCTAATTAGGTCCTTGGATCCTCTCTAACAGTCTCCTCTCTCTCAACACTGCATGGCTCCCTTTAGTTGATCCTCTTCTGACCCTATATCTGCTCCTGTTTTCATCCATCCTGGGAGCCCCTTCCGGGTCTGTAATGGCCACTGTTCGAGAGCAGGCACCCGGGGCAGGGTGAGTACCCAGACCCGGGTCCACGTTCCACACTCTGGCAGCGGAGCCTGGGCGGACGGACACAGGCGGGGTGTCAGCCCCACCGCGGACAGGTCTTGTGGCAAAAGGAAATAGCTGCGGACCCAGGGTCTAGCCTTCCCGCCCATACGGCAGGTGGGTCATCTTGGCCAAGACTCTTTACCTCCTGGAACTTTAGGGTTTTTGTTAAAATGGGAGGTGGTGATATTTGGCAGCCTACCTCATTGGACCATAAAAGAACCAAATGAGTTAACGATGAGGATCATCAAGGGTTATACTTAATATTTTCCCTTCTATCATAAGACAGATAATCCTTTATTTTTATAAAGACCATATTTCAGGTCTGCCACATTATTCTTTTTTTTCTTTTTTTCTCTCTCAGCCACATTATTTGACCTGACCCCATGAGAGGTGTGCAGGCTGATTCAGGGCCCATGCTCCTCCCTGCCTTGAACCAGCATTTCTGTCAGACTAAAGCGGGTCACTAGCAAAGCAGGAGCCCCTGCCTCTCCCCCAACCCACTGGCCTATAGTCCATCACAATGTAAACAGAATGGGTAGGACCCAGGAGTAGCTGTTGGGTTGTTTTGTTTTGTTTTAATATTTCAAGTGAAAGTTTTTCTCCTTTATTGAGGTATAATTAACATAAGATAAACTACATCATCTAAAGGATAAAATTTGATGTGTTTTGTGAAACTACGAGCACAATTAAGATAATGTGCCTGTGTGCATCACCCCCTGGTTTCTTCCTGCCTCTCGGAAATCCCTCCCTCTGCCCCCCCCCCACCACCTCTGATCTGCTGTCACTGTAGATTAGTTTGCATTTTTAAATTTCATATAATGGAATCGTACAGTATACATTTTTTATTTGAGGGGTCTGGCTTCTTTCACTCAGCATAATTATTTTGAGATGCATCCGTGCTGTTGTGTATATCAATAATTCATTTCTTTCTATTGCCAAGTCCTATCCCATCATATGGATGTAACACATATATTGTATTCACCTGTTCATGGACATTCGAGTTTTTTTGTAGTTTGGGGCTCTGACAGGCAAGCTGCTATGAACATTTGTGAACAAGTCTTTATGTGGACATATGCTTTCATTTCTTTGGGGTAAATACCTAGGAAGCAATGGATTGTATGATAACTATATGTTTAACTTTTTAAGAAACTGCTAAACTTTTCCAAAGTGGATGTACCATTTACATCCTCACCCGCAGTGGACACGTTCCAGTTCATCTACATTCTTGTCAACACTTGGTATGATTAGTCTTAATTTTAGCTATTCCAGTGGGTGTGTGTAGTGTTATTTCATTGTGGATTCAATTTGCATTTCCCTAATGACTAATGATGTTGAGCATCTTTTCATGTACTTTATTTGACATTGTGTGTCTTCTTTGGTGGAGTGTCTGTTTAAATCTTTTGCCATATATTTTTTTATTGTGTTGTTTGCCATCTTCATGTTTAGTTGTAAACGTTTTTTATACATTCTAGATAAAAATCTTATGTCAGTTATATATCTCACAAGTATGTCCCCTTGGTTTATGGCTTACCATTTCCTTTTTGTCACAGCATCTTTGGAAGAGTGGTTTGTTATTTTGGTGAAGTCCAATTTATCGATCAGTTCTTTAAAGTTGGTGAATTTTGTGTCTCGTTTAAGAAATTGGCCAAGCCAAAAATCACAAAGATTTTTTTCTCCTATGTTTTCTTCTAGAAATCTTATAGTTGTGGCTCTTAGATTTAGCTCTTTGTCCATTTTGAGTTAATTTTTTATGGGAGGGTCAGGGGGCTTGTTTTGGGGTTTGTTTTGTGTTTGGTATACAGATCTCTGCTTTTTCCTGCAACATGTATTAAGAAGGTGGTCCTTCTTCACTGCATTACCTTTATGCTGTTTTGGCAAACCAAATGACCATATATGCATAGGTTTATTCCTCGATTCTCTGTTCTGTTCCATTTATCTATACATGGGTCTTTATGCCAATACCACGTTCTCTTGGTTACTATAGATTTATAAGTCTTGAAGTCAGAGAGTCTAAGACTCCTAACTCTGTACTTTTTTTTTTTTAAAGATTTTATTTATTTATTTGAGAGAGAGAGAGAGTGAGAGAGAGAGCGCAAGAGAGGGTAGGGTTAGAGGGAGAAGCAGACTCCCCGCCGAGCAGGGAGCCCGATGCCGGACTCGATCCAGAGACTCCAGGATCATGATCTGAGCCGAAGGCAGTCACTTAACCAACTGAGCCACCCAGGCACCCTCTGTACTTTTTTTTCTTAAAGATTTTACTTTTGAGTAATCTCTACACCCAACGTGGGACTCAGACTCACAACCCCAAGGTCAAGAATCACATGCCGAGCCAGCCAGGCACCCCTAACTTTGTACTTCCTTTTGAAAGTTTTTTAGTTATTACAGGTCCCTTGCATTTCCCTATGAATTTCAGAATCAGCTTACCAATGTTTACAAAGAACTTATAAGGATTGTGTTGAATCTATAGAAAAATATGGAGAGAATTGATAATCTTAGCAATATGGAGTCTTCTGACCCAAGCAAACAGTATATATCTTCTCTTATTTATATTTTATTTAATTTCTCTCAGCAATGTCTTATAATTTTTAGTATATAGGTCTCGCACATCTTTTGTCAAATATATTCCTTAATGTTTCATGTTTTTAATGCTATTGTAAGTAGTGTTTTTTTTAAATTTTGATGTTCATAGAGGTACAGCTGATTTTTCTATAGGGACTTTGTGTACTGAGCCCCTCCCCCCCTTTTAAAAACTCAATTTAGCAGAGCAGGAGCCTGGAAATACTGAGGTGCTAGGCATTTGCATGCTATGATAAGCATTTAAAGTGGCATCAGCCTCTTTCCCTGTTTTAAGTCAGTAAGTCATTCCGATAGCAGCTCATTTAAGCCTGGCTGTGAAAGGGCACAGGAGGGGGTGGGGTGGTGAATCTGACCCTCCACAGGCAGTGCTCTCCTAGATTTCTGGGGGTATTCTTAAGGTCGGACTAAGTGGGAATGCAGTGCAGCCCCTTTAAGAGACTAGGGACAACCAGCCATCAGGCCACTGGGAAGGCAGCCCGGGAGATAAGATAAGGCCCCCGGGCTGATTTAAGCCAGGGTCCTGAGCCTCGGTGGCTGGGCTGCTGATAGACAAACAGGAACCAGGGGTGATAAGGAGGAGGTGCCAGCTCCTAGACCCAGGCTGGCAAGGGGTGGAGCAACCAGCTCACCCGCTGGGACCTGAAAGGAGAAGGGGGTATTAATGGTGGGTGTGCAGGGGGAGGACACTTGCATTCTCCTGTATCCTAGAGATTTACAATCATGTTTTTAAAACCCTAATGGACTACACCTAAAGGCCTTCCATGTAGTACATGTTCAATAAATATGTTGGTTGAGTTCTCTATGTTCTCTCTACTGATATCTTTATGCTCTAACATTCCATCTATTTTTTTTTTAAGATTTTATTTATTTATTTGAGAGAGAGAATGAGAGACAGAGAGCATGAGAGGGAGGAGGGTCAGAGGGAGAAGCAGACTCCCTGCTGAGCAGGGAGCCCGATGCGGGACTCGATCCCGGGACTCCAGGATCATGACCTGAGCCGAAGGCAGTCGCTTAACCAACTGAGCCACCCAGGCGCCCTGATATCTTTATGCTCTAGTAAGATGCTCTGATAAGCATCATAAGGTTTTGAGACTACCTGATTTCTTGCTCAAACTAGAAAAATCCTGGCAAGGACTTCCTCCGAAAAGCCCGGAACTGCTCATTTGCACATATCTGCATAGATTTGCATGTGTCCTACATGTAGATACTTTTATGCTGGATTTAGATTTCCCCAAATCAGAAGCCTATTTTTAAAAGGGATAAAGAGGGGATTTGTCTCTACTCATTCTTGCCCACCTTTCATCTGCATCCTCTAAAGATAAAAAAAAAAAAAAAAAAACCCAAAACAAAAGAATTTCTGCAGCTCTGACACATAATGAAGACCACCTGTGGCTGGCATCGTTAATGTGGATACAAGCAACCCTTTGCCCATCAAGGTGTTTCCTTTCTTGGTTTCTATTCCAATTCCTGGCTCCACTCTCCAAACTCCTGAGTGAGGCAGGAGTCCTGAAGGCAAAGAAACCCTCTAGCTAGACAGCTCGGAGCTGAAATGCCCAGAAGCCTTCAAGGACTGTGCACTGTTACCTGGACAGAGAAGCTGGAGGCTCGGGAGTCCACCTGAAAGCCCCTTCCCGCCGCCTCCCGTCCCAGGGCTAGGGATGTGAGGACTACCTTTGTCTGTTCTCCCTCCTCCAGGAGTAAATAAAAATATCATCCCCTCCCCCAGATCCCGGCTCCTCTATTGGCCTGCTAGGCAAATATTTCATAATGTGGGCTCATCCAATTGGGCACCATGCCAGAGCCAAGCGCCTCAGGTTGTGAGTGCGCTCCAATCAGGCGGGGAAGCCTGGGTGGGACTAGAGGGCTCTCGTTCTCCACATGGGAGGCCGGCGTTACTCAGGTGGATGGCATCGCGGTGGGGGTTGCCACTTTGCCCAGGACTGGGAAGAGGGGACGGGGCTGTCCATCAGCCAGCTGGAGGCAACCCAGCGTCGAAGGGGTTAAGGCCAGTCCGCCTGTGTGGCTGTTAATGATTGCTACCCACCAGGGACCTGGTAAGTATTAAAGGAAACCTTTTCCCTATTCCTGAGTGTGGAAGGAGTCAGGGCAAGAGCACTTGCAGGGGGACCGCGGAGAAGAGCCGGGGAGTGAGTGGCTATCTGTCGGCGGACTGTTTGTCTGGGTGGCTCAGGAACAGGTACGGGACCTAGATACACCCATTCCATCAGCTGGAGCAGGCTTTTGTTACAACCGGATACAAATTCTCAGCGTGGGGCCAGATTTCGGATCATGCTGTTTATTAGAAGGAAATGCGGAGGGTTTAGTGCAAGGGGGTGAACTACTTGGCACAGAAGCTGGAGATACAAACCATTGTCTGTCCTGCCGCCGAGACAATGGTCTTGTGTGGCCACCCTGCATGCACACAAAGCTGTTGTGGCTGCTCTTCCTCCCTCTCTGAGCCATTGTCTCCAGAGAGGGGCTCCGGAGCTCTGGGCAGAAGCGCCATCGGCCTCTTGAGGGCCGATTTCCCGGGACCGGGCAGGAGGGAAGGCAGAGAGGGCCCAGCCAGAGGCCGGGATAGCTGTGGCTCACCTTTCGTCCTTTTTGCTTAGAGGCAGGTGTAGAGAGGCGCAGGGTAGGACGGAACCGGTGGGAGGCGGTGCACGGAGTTGGCAGTAGGAGGGGGTGGGAAGGCGGCTCTGAAGTCCTTAAGAAGACAAAGTTTGTCGTTTGGGAGCCAGACAGTCCAGAAAAAGAGGGCCAATCTTTTGGGCTCAGGTGTCTCTCGTTCCCTTTCTCTCAACTTCCTATTCAGGTCCCTCCTTCCCTCAGCCTCCAAAACATGAGTGCTCTTTGACTCAGGCACCTCCTGACAAGTCAGACGCATGCAGGGAATGTGCACCGGAGCTCCTGGGTTTTGTTGGGAGGGGCAGATGGACTTTTTTTAGCTGATGGTGGGGTCTGTGTGCGTGTGTGTGTGTGTGTGTGTACTCACACATGCACATGTGACAAAAAAAATGAAAGCCTTATCTGTCTCCAGAGCAGAAATGTTGACTTGTCCCCCACTTGGCCGGGAACACTTTGGTCCCCTGCCTCTTTCTTGGGAGGGGAAAAGGTTTGATGACATAATGATGATGTTAGGTGGCCCTGGAGGGGTCTGTTGGGTGGAACAGAGAGCTCCCTGTGCCCATCTCGGAGGCAGATTCGAGAGATAAGGCAAACCCAACCCCCTGGTGGCTGCCTCCGGCCGGGCTGCCCACAGGCAAACAGAAACCAGGCACAATACAGGGGAGGGGCCGGGCCCTGGACCCAGCAGGGCCAGATCAAAAGCAGCCAAGTTTCTGGGCATGTGAGCCAAGAAAGGGGGGAAGTACAAATGGGAGGAGCGGGCCACTTGTTGTGTTCTGTCCTGCACTGAGAGGGGAGCCGCGGATGGGCACTGGCCCCCTTCCGTGCTCAGCAGTACGGCCCAACCGGCGCTCCCAGGCAGGGCGGCCTTCCTGGGCACACACCCCGCACAGGTGCCCCGCACGCTCAGAGGGGCTTGCTTTAGTGCTCTGCTCTCGCCAGCCTGACATTCTGAATTTTCGAACAAGGGGCCACGTATCTGTATTTTGCACGGGGCGCTGTGAATTATGTAGGTTGCGCTATCCCCAGGCCCGGCCAGGAGTTGCAACCGCAGCATAGATTGCTCATGTGCTCCAGTAGGTGTAGGCGGACTCACGTGTTACTCCGGTGTCACCAAGACTGGCTCCTGTCCTGGCCAGGACCAGCACAGCATCCTTCTGCCTCCCCTCCTCTCCACTCCCCTCCCAAAAGCATTCTGTTCCTCCTTGTTGCAGCTTCCCCCCTAGTCTTCCTTAGGGGCTACTGCATGGCAGGCGGACAGGGATGGGGATATCAGTGTCCCTTACCTGATTCCCTCCTTCCTGTTTCCCTCTTCCCTTTCCTCCACAGGCCTCCTCTTTCCCTTATCTGGGTGCTAGGCTGGGGTCTAGGCTTGGGAGCGCCTCTCCCCTTCCTCAGAGATCTTCCTCCCTTCCCTGAGCCTGGGTGATTAATGAATGCACTCTGGCACCTGCTGCATGTGCTGTTTGCTTAGGAACAGACTGCTTCCCTGCGATTACCACAGGCTCCAGGTCTGGGTGGTAGGGTGGGGGTGGGACGTGCAGGGGAAGGAAGACTCCCATGCCCACTCACTGGCCCTGGTGGCGGTCCCTCTGGCTTTTCCCTGCATGCTGCTCTTCCTGCTCTAGACCAGAGGACCCTGCAGACCCTGCAGACTCTGCAGACAGCCTCTTTCCTCTGCCAGATGTTGGCCCAATCCTAGAAGGAAAAGGAAGGCAGGGGAGGAACAGGTCCCCCATTCTCCCCTCTTTGCCGCCTCCCCTCTCCCCATCAGCTGGAGCTGCCATGTAACCTTCCCCCCAGGGCCTCCCCAAGCCTGCCCCCAACAGGGCTATCAGTAACAATATTTTCAAACCTTGGAGGGGAGTCTTGATGCCTACGATTTAAAAATGGTGGATTATCCAAATTAATTTTGATGGGGCTTTGAAATGTATCATTTGACTTAAAATTTTTTAACTCTGCTGTTGGTGGCCACGATGCCCTTCTTCTTGGTTTAGCTGAGGACTAGAGGGGCCCCTGTATCCCCTGAGCACCCTGAGCACACATCAGCTGGGGGACAAACTGCGTTGGAAGGAAATGTTTCAGAGGATCAAACAATATTAGTGCTGGAAAGCAGCTTGCAGAACCTCCAGCCCCGTGCTGTCCAATAGACTAGACTGTTCCACAACAGTGGGACGTGCTAGGACTGTCCTGTCTGATGTGGTCACCCTAGTTACTGTGCCCATCGAGCCACACAGTGAGATGTGACTAGCTGAGGGACTGAAATTTTAATTTTATTTCATTTCCATGAATTAAAATGTAAATCGCTACCCATGACTAATGGCTGCTGCATTGGATGGCACCGCTCTGGAAGAACACTACTTGTTTTATGTGATTCCTTTACTTTATTAATAATTATAACCTCAGCTATTTGCTGAGCAGTTCTTATGTGCCAGGCATTTTCCTCTGTGCTTTAAATTTGTGATCTTGTTTAACCCAGCAACTCCGGTATCTGTCCATGTTACAGCTGGGGAAACTGAGACCCAGAAAGGTAAAGTGATTGGTACTGGTCAGCCACAGAGACTCCAGACTCCAACACCACTGCTCATACCCTTTTCCTTAAGGCTAATCCACACACTGTCCATTCTTTGTCTCCGTGTGACAACTGTCTTCAACAGGTCTCCAAGTCCTTTCCCTTCCAGACCTCACCTTTCCTCCCTGGGATGGCAGAGCAGCTCGCTACAGTTGTCCTCGGTCCACAGAGGGGGAAGACGGCAATAACCTTCCCTAGGTCCAGCCGTTTTCTGGCTGGTTCCACTGGTGGCCTGTGTTCCCAGGCTCCCTTTGGATCCTCCCTACAGCAAACAGCAATCTGGGGAGATTCCTCTGCCCTCAGAGCCCTTGGCAAGCTCCCCAAGTACATGGCAAGTTCCACGCTCCTCACTCCTGGTAAAAGGAGGTGTTCAGAATTTCCCACAATCCACCTGTGTCATCCCCTCCCCCCGCCCCCATGCCCGTTACTCCCAGTCTAGGAGAGGAGCAGCTGAGCCCTCCCTGTGGGGCAGGGGCAGACTCAGCCCCCCCACTGCCCCGGGGCAGCTTAGGGGCAATACTAACACTAGAGCTTTGCTGCCATCCCACCTCGCTCATGTGACTCCCTGAGGTAGGGGGGCTCCTTCCCCCAGAAGCAGTTGTTGTCCAGGCTCCTGCTCTTCTGCTCCCATTGATTTAGTGCTCTCCTCATCCCCAGACAAAGCCCCTGCTTCGTAGACTCTTATCAGAGTCGGCTGGCCAGTTGGGAGGGGGAGGGAGAGGAGGGGCCCCAGAGCAGATGGAACCTGCCTTCACATACCCCCAGCAAGAGGGATTGGAAGCTGAGCCCTCCTGCCTCTCTCACTCACAATCCAATATCCCAAAGCAGAATGGCATGTGTCTGCTCCTCCCACCGCGGGGGGACCACAGGCCTGCCTCTGCAACTGCCCCATCAAACAGAACCTTCTGCTCCTGCCGTGTGTCAGGTGCAGGCCCCGGAGGAGCAACAGAGAAGGCCCAGGCGGTAAGCAGCGCTTCCATAGCTCTGCACCTAGACAGCTGCACCTAGATAGACTAACGTTTCTGGGTCCCGAGGTCTATAGCCCACGGGGTTACGAGTGAGAGGGTTTGTGGCTTTCTTCCTTGTGTTCTTGGAGCTGGTGTCTACCCTCTGAATCATGCAGCTCTTTCCTCCTTCTTCCCTGGAGACAAGGAACTGAGGGTGGACAAATAGCAGGAACTTTGGCTTCTCTCTCCTGTGGCTGTAGTTGGAGCAATGGACCTCAGCTTCCCTGACTCTGAAGTGGGCCTTGCCTTCCTCCCAGTGTGAGGACCAGACCGCGGGAGCTTAACTTTTTCCCCTTGTTCCATACCCCTTTGTCCACCTGTATTGTCTACTTCGGAAGGCATACTTATGCCCATGGTTTCATTGTGAAAGCGAGGAAGCTGAGGTGCCGAACAACTTGACCCTCACAAATTGCTGGATTGGAAACTGAGAAGGCATTCTAGCTTTTGAGGGTTTGGAAGGCAGGACATCAGCCTGGTTGCATTGCTTTCTGAGCACTTACTTTGCAAAATTCTTTCCCTTGGGGTGGGCTGGGTTGGGTGGGGGTGAGACTGCTCTCTGTGGGATACCAGAACCAAATCTGCTGCGCTCGGAACAAGGAGAGCTGGTTTCAATGACCTTGCAGAGGCCCACAAGCAGACAGCTGGGCCCCCTCAGCTTCTGAAGCGTAGAAGTTTGGGATTCAGCTCAGAGCTGGGGGAGGGGGTAATTAATTATTGCCCTGTCCCTTTGCCTCTTGGGACCCTTGCTGACTGTCAGGAGAAGGCCACTTGGAGGCTGAGGGAGGAGACTGGGGCCTTCCCCCTGCCCCCATCTAGCTTAGCTGGGGCCACTCAGCAGAGGAGAGGAGGAAAAGGTAGAGCCAGGAATTTAGCCCTTCCTTCATTTCCTTCCCCTCAGCAGGGAGCAAAACCAAAGCCTGAGGGCCAGGAAGGCAAGGCACCCCAGGGAGCCAGGTTGCCCCAATTCTTAGTTGGGTCCAGGGTGTGAAGGGGGAAAATCCCCCGTGATGACTTCTGGTCGCCAGAATCACAGATCTTAACACTTGCAAGGGCCGTCAGTGCTCTGAGAGTTCAGGCTTGGCTGTGCCAGGAATGACATTCGTCGACCAGAAAGGGCGCAGGCCTGGCCTCTCGGAGGGCCCCGTGGTATCTCCGGATGTCCGTGAGGTGGGGGGGCCCGGATGCTGGCCAAGAGGTGGGGAGGACGGCCCTGGAGAGGCGTGGTGCGACAGCTCTTCACCAACCAATAAGGAAGAATGTCAGCATTTTAATAACTGGCATGGTTATGCCTAATACCTGTCCTGGTTATCTTCATCTTTCAGAAGGCAAATGGAATTCCATAAAGTAAAATAGTTTGAAGACAAGCTAATCCAAGCTGGATTAGCATGAGATCAGCATGAAGAGTCCCCGTGAAGTTGCCCTGAGCGATAGTCACTACCCCCCCCCCACACACACTATGAAGTGTGACCCAGACTAAAGAGTACACAGCCTGCTTACCCTGCTGTCTGAGGCTACTTTCCAGGCCCAGGGCAGGGGCTAGGGGATGATACAGTGAGAGACCAGGGAAGGACACGGGGCGGGGCAGGGGGGATCCCGGGTCTCATCCCTGGATTTGTGATTTCCATCCCTTGGTTATTGAGCCAGCTCATCGCTTTCTATCTGAGGTAGGGGCCGAGCTCTGGGTGAACATCCCCCGGCATTCTGTAACTGGCCAGAGTAGGTAAGGAAAATGACTTTGGACCCTTTGGGGTGGGGCTGGGGGTTGTGAGGATAGGCAGAGTGAGGCAGGAAAGAGGGCGGCATGAGTCTTACCTCCTGGACACTCAGCCCAGTGGCCTAGCATTTTAGGACATCCCAAGCTTGCTTGGGGGGGGGGGGAACTTACCCTATTCTTGACGGTTTGGGAATTACTGTGGCATGGGAGGGGGGAGGGTGCAAGGGCAGAGAGGAGAGGCGAGAAGTAGTGCAGGTGTGAGGCTGGCAGCTGGTACTTTGCCCTGTAGGCAGCACAGGGAAAAGAGACGCTGCCGCGTGGAGGGGCTCCTTCCGCCCTGCAGATACCGAGGGGGGCCACCAGGGCCTGACCTCCTCTGGCCTCTTCTTGTGTGGCAGCACTAGGCAGGAGGACGGAGGGACTTGGTTGGGGGGGGCGGAGGAGAAGTTGGCTAGGATGGTGAATTTTTCCCTGGGAATGACCAGGAGCGCTCCCGGAATCAGGCACGCGCGCACGGTTGGAAATGTTAGCCGAGCTGGTTCTCACTGGGACAGAATGCTGGAGCAGATAAAGCTCCCTGAAACTAACGATACGATCCAGAGGGGGACGTGGGGGGCAGGAGCCAAAGTTCTCCTACCTTCCCCCGCTCCATCAGCAGCAGCCATCCCTGGAGTGCGGACAGTCCTGCTTGGAATCTGCTGGCCAGGGAGGAGAAGGAGGGAGTGCGAGGCCTGGGCCACAGGCAGCTCAGCCCGGGTCCTCTCTCCCTGTAATGAGCTGTGATGCCAGAAGCCAGAGCGCTCTCAGGATGGGGAAGGCTCGCCAGGGCTAATTGTCTGTCAGCAGATTCTCAGGAGCCATGGAAATGAAGCAGCTTGGCGTCAGCCGATAACCAGGAGGCCCAGGGGATGGAAGGAGTTGAGCGTATTTTTCTAGTCATTCAATATTGATCACGGTGGGAGCTCCGGCTGTGCAGCCTGGGTGTGTGGATGTGCGCGCGTGTGTGGATGTGCGCACGTGTGTGCATGTGCGCGTGCGTAGGCCTGCCAGGGGTTGTGAAGACTTGGGCTGAATTTGCTGCTTTTGTGTTTTATTTTGTTTTGTTTTGAATATGCTGCTTTTGACTGCGTTGTGCCAGGGAACCCTCCAGATAGAGGCTGATTCTTGGAGAGTGTGTTTGGAGACAAATCAGCACTTGGTGGGCTCTGTGCTGAGGCTGTCGCTAGGACCTAGAGGCTGAGAGTGTCTCTGGAAGGAGGAAAGCTTGAACTAGATGGGGAGATTTAACTAGATGGAGAGATGCTTGCGAAGTGGAGAGGATTGGCCTCTGTTCTTTGTAATTTACTGGTCTTGGCACTTCTGGAATGCGGGCCCCCCGCACACGCAGCCCCCACTCCGTATGCCGCCTTCTTAGGCCTGACACGATGTGGTTTCATTTTCTGGCTCCTGCACCTCGCATAGTTCTTGATTTGCTTTTAAGCAAAATAGTCATAGCCATTATCTCTTATGCATAAAACATTGCAGCTAGGAGCACCTGGGTGGCTGAGAAGGTTAAGCATCTGCCTTTGGCTCAGGTCATGATCTCAGGGTCCTGGGATCGAGCCCCCACTTTGGGCTCCCTCCTCAGTGGGGAGCCTGCTTTTCCCCCTACTTGTGTTCTCTCTCTGTCTCTGTCAAATAAATAAATAAATAAAATCTTTAAAAAGAAAGAAAAAAGAAAAGAAAGTTTACAGCTATTATTTCATAGAATTAGAAGGTACCCCATTTGCTCATGAGAAAATGAAGAGCCAACAAAGTCAGGTCACACTGCTAATTTGTGCTGGGTCTTAGACTGAAAGCCTGGTCTTGCCAAATCTCTTTTCACTGATGGTACTGCCATTGGGGCCACCTTCATAGGTCCAACGGATATGGTGACCGCCTAGTAGGCGACCCGGGACTTTCGGGATGTCACTGCTCCATCACAAAATCTCCTTTACTGCTTGAGCTGCTACCCCTCTTTGGGTGGAATTCAGGAGGTCCTTTTGGAGATGAACTTGTAACCCTTTGTCCCTGAGAAATGGAAACCTTTGACAATCCCCCCTCCCCCCCCCACAAAAAAAAAAAGGAAAGAAGAGAGAAAAAAAACCTAGTTATCTAGCCTTGTTTTCCTTTTTAACTATTGTGGGCCTGGTAAGTTCTTCCTGATGTCTAACCTAAAATGAAAATCTATCATTCTGTGCAGTTTAGTGGTGAAGGAAAAGGAACCCAGCTAGACATTCGGTGTGCCTGAATCCTGAGGGTTTCCGAGCGCTCACCAAGCAGGGGAAACCCCTGAGCCTTCATTCCCTACCCCCTTGTGCTAGCTTCACTGGGCACGGGAGAAGTAATTTAACTTACAACTTAAGCAAAGCCTGTGGGAGGCCCCTGAGCTCAGCTTGAAGAGAAAGGGGATATTTTTGCCTTCTAGAGGAAGAAAACTCATTTTCCCAATGCACCCCCACCCCCTCCTCCTGTGCAGATGAGCTTAATTTTCTTCCCCTCTTAATGAAGATGGATCAAAGCCAAGCTATATATTCAAGGGGGAGCCAGTCAGGGGAGCTGAGTGGTGGGGGGGGAGAGGGCAGAAACAGAGTTTCTCTCATGGAGAGGAAGTAATTAATTTTAAGAGAGAGCAAAGATAGGGAAGCTCTTGGTAATAGAGTGTCAAACTCCAAATGCAGGTGGCTAAAAATTAAGTCAGAGCATGGAGAGTTTCTTTTGTTTGCTCATTCACTCACTCCTTGATTCAACAAATATTTATTAGGCACCCACTGTGCACAGGCAGAGACCTCAAGCTGGCATCAGGAGAGGGCCCAGATCTTCATAACCATAGCAGGGCTCAAGTAATCGGACTGGGACAGGGAGAGGTAGGATCTGGCAACCGAAGCCTCTTGTCACCATTTGCCGAAGTACCACGAAATGGTTGAATGTATCAACCGTTTGGATTTAGGATTCATTGCTTTGTTGACCCCAGCTACATCCAACCAGCTTGTCCCACCACGGGTTAGGTAATAATGTTGTCCATTTGCTTTTCCATTCACGGATTGCACTGTTCTCTGACTGAGTTCTGACCTCAAGCCAAAAAATTAGATTAGCCCTTCCCTTTTCAGTGTCTGTTGTGATATAACAACGGACTATGATGACAACAGACTGCTTAGTGCTGCAATAAAGAACCACGTTGATCAGAAAGGATTCTGCCATCCAAAGACAGAAATGGAATGATACAGAAAGCCAGAGGGACTGAAATTTGATATCAAAAAAAGCACATCTCGGCAGCAGAAGGTTAACAGTGGGTCTGGAGCCTCCCTTGCTAGAATGCTTTATGAGCAGCCAGGGCACTTAATGAGATTGATTGCAGAGTGAGCTGGCCTGTAGGCAGGGGGATGGAAGACATGACCTTCAGAAGGCCCTTGCAGTCCCAGGACCCTAAGACATGGAAGGCATCAGGAAAAAGGGAGATCTGACCGTCTTCGGCCCCCAGAGAGTTCGGGGAACTTCGCGGTGATGCAAACCTCCTTGCCCCTGAGCAGATCTGACAGTCGCCAGCTGGGATTTATCATATGGCATCTGGGAAGATTTTCAGAAGTAAACACATGGTGACCCCCTCTGAGCCTTGTGTGCCGCCCTCTTCCTTGCGAGCTTCAAGAGGACGCTTTCATTCAAGTTCACCCGAGCAAAGAAGCCAGGACCTTGCCACCAGCTCTGGCTCCACGACACCCACGCCCATGGGCTCCACATGCCCCTCAGCTGGACCCCCGGCAGAGAGCCCACCGGCTGGGGCTGTGTCTTAAGGGAGCGTGCTGGGGACGCCGCACAGAAGCCCCGTTCACTGAACCCCGGCTACACAGAAGTCTGGGCAGGCTAGGAGGCGTGGGGAAAGTTAATCTCAGCTTCTAGGCAGCCCCACGAGTCTGGAGCCTCGTTGAACCCTTGTGCCCACATGATCAGAAGGGTCTCTGAGAAGCACGGGGATTGCAGCCCAGGGCCCTGCGTTCTGGGCTGGGGGTCGGGAGGCAGGGAAGACCGCCGTCCAGCTCGGGCTGGCTGAGTGTCTGCCGGGCAGATGGGAATGCAGCCCCAGACTGCTCCGCCCACCAGGCTACTCTGTGTCCTCAGCTCCGAGAGGTCGGACTACCTGGAAGTTGTACACCTGCTCTGCACACGCCTGCCTCCCCGTGTCAGCATTTTCTCCACGGGGACCTGAACTGGGACAATATCATCCCTGCTCCCTTATTCTGCCTCCGGCACTCAGACGGCAGCCTTGGGGCTGGATGCTAGGAAGCCACAGGCCCCCCTGGGGCACCTGGGCACCCCCTACCACCACCCGGGGAGAGCCCCTCCCCCTCCCCTAGCCCCGGAGCCAGCCGTGCCTGCCACGCACCCTGAGCTCCGCACCAGCCCTGGGGACTGGAGGACTTACTTCTCAGAGGGATGGTAAGAGCAGGGAGGCTGGCAGGTCCTCTGAGGCTGCCGAACAGGGAACAGAGCTGCCAAAAGGATGTTGAAGTTTCGGGCTGATCGCCGGGTCAGGTAGGGAGCTCTCCTGTGGACTGTGAGCCGAGTTCAGCGAGCAGGCTGATTGGCAGCTCGTCGGGCGGGGGGGCTTCAGAGCGGGGGCCGTGCCAGCCCTGACCTGGAGAAGGAAGAGGAGTTAGGTCAACGGCTGCTGCATTGCAGTGCTTGTGAAGGGAAAGCTATTTTGAAGTTGGTAGTGCCGGGATGGGGAGAGGACGTCATTTGTAGGGGTTGCTGGGTAGGAGAGTCTGGGGCAGGGAAAAACTCGCTGTACCTTGAGAGACCTGTGCGGGCTGACAGCAGGCTGTGTGTGTGCTTCTGTGTGTGTGTGTGTGTCTGTCTGTCTGTACCAGTGCCTGCAGGGAAGGTTCCAGCAGTTAGCACAGGGAACATGTAGAGCAGAAGGGGGGCTGGGGGAGGGGGCGTGGGAGGTGGGGAGCAGGCGCTCTGTGCCACTGGAAAAAAGCAGAGATGTTGGCACCTTGAGGACCTTATTTTCACAGACTGCTCACCCCCCTACCCCAGATCGGGGAGAGCCAGGGGTGCGGGTGACTGGAAACAGCTACCCTTCCTTGCAAAGATCCCCTGCAGTTAAGTTGAGGAGAGCATCCCTGTTGGAGGGAGGAGGGAATAAAGTTTGAGAAGTGGGGGAGCAGGTGAGCAACGTGTTGGAGTTACAACCCAGGCCTGGCGGACACCGGCCAAGTTTAGGGTCCTGGCCAGCAAGCCCGAGCTGCCAAACCCAGGGTTCCATAGACTGTGGCCACTGCCCCGCTAGGCTTCTATCTGCCACAGGCCTTTGGATTTGATCTGAACATGGCTGGTTTGGAAGCTGAAAAAACACCCTTTGATATTATCCTTAGCTTCAACAGACAGCCCAGGGGTTGGGATTCCTGGACTTTTGGAAGGGGGCAACAAAAGGTTACTTCACTCTTGGAGCTGAAGGGACCGAGCTAGGCTCTCTTTCCTTGGGTACCAGCTGATCTGCCCCTTGCCAAGCAATCCTGGCTATTCATTTTAAGGATGCTCAAGTGGCCTGGTGTTAGGACCCCCAAGCTTGGTGTGGCCTCAGCACACTCTGTCTAGGCGCCTGCTTCTTGGGGTGGACTGAGCCTGTCCTGGGCTCTCACAGTATCTCTCAAGAGGGATGGGTGAAGAGGACCTTAAAACTCATCCAGCCCCCCACTGGCTGGATGCTTGAAGTCTATAACATTCTTGCCAAGTGGTCCCCTGCTTGCAGAATCCACCTCAAGTGGCTGCCATTTGTGGCTTAGACCCATGGCACCAGCCCCCCCCAAGTTCTATCTGCTACCTTCCTCCCCGTCTCCCCACAAAGTCACCAGGAAGCTAGCCTGACATTCAGCCCAGCCAGAGGGCCACGGCAGGACTTCCCAAAGGAGCATCCACGGCTCTGCTCCCCATCTGCCTCTGCACAGACCCTGCTTCCTGGCAGGCTGTCCTCCCCATGCCCCACCCCACTCCCAGGCCACAGCAGCCCTTAATTAGATCTGACTGTTGAGCCAGCACTAACCTCAATGCCTGACAGCCCCTGACATCTCAGCCACATCTCAGCCCCTTAGACGCAGAAACCCTGGACTCCCGAGTGTGAGTAGGTCCCAGCCCAAGCTCAGGAATGGAGTTTCTGGATCCCTGGTTTCACTTAAAGAAAGAGATGGTACATAAAACAGGAGAGGAAGGAGTCCAAGGTCACAAGAGAATTTTTTCAGCAGATAATGAGTGAGCAGTTTTTATGTGGAACACTGGCCGGAGCTGTTCCTGGGAGAGAACCTGCCACACATGAAGTCTTGGCCCCCACCCACATACACGCCCAGGGTCCCCACCGAAGGGCTAAAGTGGGGCTTATTTGCAGCCTCGGGGATCTCCATAAGTAGTTAGCACTGACTAGTAAAAGTGTCTCCCCACCCCCCACCTGCCTGAAGCTGCTTTTTCTACCGCCCAGCCCTCCGTCCTGCCTCCCCAGACCCCACAAAGGACAGAGGGACCATCTCCTATGTGGTCACCCCTGCCCGTCACTGCCCGGGGCCTGCCCACCCTTTCGCTTGTGTCTCTGCCTTCTCCATCCTTATCACAACTTCTGTCTGTTCTTTGCCCCCACAGCCACAATGAACGACAGAACACATTTCTACACCCAGTGACTGGCCAGGTCCCAGAAGAAAACAACAAATTTAACTTGAAAATGTACGTCTGCCCCCCGCTGGCTGCTTGGCCTTTCCACCCCCCTCAACCTCCCACCCCCACACTTTGCAGCTGAGAAGCGTAAGGGAGGGTGTGGAGAGCAGAAGGACCTAGGGTCTCTAACCCCAGTCCTGAGGAATGGAAGCTTCTGAGGGCCGTAGGTCTGGCTTGACGCCCTCACCCACTTTTCCCAGCATCTCCAAGATCTCAGGCTGGTGCCTCCCACAGGTTGCGCTGGAGGAGAGAGACAGGTCTGAGGTGGGCCTATCCCCCAGGGGCCTTTGAGGGAAATGCTGAGGGAAGCTGATAGAATCCTGAGAGCCAAATGCAAATTCCTCTCGCTGTGGATCTTGGCTCAGTGCAAGAAAGAAAGGAAAAAAAAAATTAAATGACTCCCATAGTCCACCGAGCCATTGTGTCTTTTCAGTTAGAAGGAAAAGGAGTTCCAGAGTCCTAAGGTCTAGGTTTTTAAAATAAATTTACAGGAAAGAAAGAGGAGACTGTTCAAGATTACTGGCATGTGGTCTCAGAAGAGCAGAGGGAGCAGCTGAAGTGATCTCGGTGGGTGGCAGGGTGGGGAATACGGATGGGGCTTTTCCATTCTTCTTGTGTTTTTGACTAGTCTCTTTCTTCTCTTTTGGTCAACCTGAAATCAGATCGTCTTTGGACATGTCCAATAAAGCAGGTGGAAAACGCCCGGCTATCACCAACAGTGACGTATCCAACCACAACATGGTGTCCGAGGTCCCCCCAGAGCGGCCCAGCGTCCGGGTAAGTCTAGCCCCCAAGGCCAGCTGTCAGGCAGGAATCCTAGGAAACATATGAGCCTGTCCAGTTGTCTTCACAGGCTCCACAGAGCAGGTGAGGTGAGGCAAGAGGAGTGGAGAGTGGGAAGGGAAGAGGGATCAGACCAGAACCTTGTAGAAGACTGATCTCTAGACCAGGGCTTCTCAACCTCGGCACTATTAGCATTTGGGGCCAGGTAGTTCTTTGTGACGTGGGACTGTCCTTTCACTGTAGGATGTTGAGCAGTATCCTCTGCCTTTACCCATTAGATGCCAGTTAGCACCCGCCCTGTGACAACCAGTGTCTCTAAACATTGTTCAATGTCCCCTGTGGGGCAAAACTGCCCCCTCCCCGCCCATGGAGAACAACTGATCTAGGGGGACAGCAAAAGAGGAATAATTCATAAGGGATATGGCAATCAAGAGCTCAGAAAGGAAGGAGTGCCTCAGGAGGAAGAAGTAATCCAGAGAAGAATGTGGCATAGAGGTCAAGTAAGATAAGGGCTGAATGTGTCCCTGGGTTTAGCACTGGAGACCCTGACCAGTGGTGGGATGAGGGCAGAAGGCAAGCCGGAGAGGGCTAAAGAGGAGATGGGAGGGGAGACGGAGAGACGATGACGAGTAGGGACTAGTCTTCTAAGAAGCTAGACAGTAAGTGGTGGTATAGTCATACAATGGAGCGCTCTCCAAAAATTAAACTGGACTAGAGCTATATGTATTAACAAGGATAAATCTTGAATATGTAATGTTGAGTAAGAAGCAAGCTGCAGAATATGAAAGATGTGATATCATTTATGTGAAATAGCCTACATGAAAGTGATACGATGTATGCACAGGTAAATTTGTGGTACGACCATGTAACCATGGACAGGCAGACTAGTTCTAGGTCAGCGGTTGCCTCTAGGAAGGAAGAAATGAGATTGAAGAGTGGCTCAAGGGGAGTTTCAGCTCTATTTGTCATGTTTTATCAGGGGAAAACACCCAGCACATGGTGGTGATTTATTCTCTACTTTTCTGAAATATTTGTAATATTGAAAAATATATATTTGTAAAGAAACTTGATTGTGAGGGGGAATGTGGGACAGGGGACCGAAGCTAGACGATATGCAAGATGGCAGGAGGTCTTCTTGGTCCATTTCATTTTGCTTTAAGATGTGCGAGCGGGAGGGAGATGGCCCAGTAGATAGGTTCAGGAGGAAGGGGACAGCTGTGAGTCTCATTTCCATGGAGACAGGAGAAGTCAGATGCAGAGGTGCTGTTAGCCTGCATAGAGAAGGGGTACTCCCCCTGAGCTGCAGAAAAAACGGTATGTGAAGCTTGGAGGTGCAGGTCTAGGAAGTTAAAGACATTCCCATCTGATATCCTCAACTTCTACAGGGAAGTAGGAGGTAGGGTTTTCCGCAAAGAGGAGTGGGGTGGCTAGAGAGGCATTGGGGCTTGAGAATATGCCCAGGGTTTGGAGAACAGGACCAGAGATCAACAAGGGGAATGTGAAATATTGCGTGATAACGTCGAAGGGTCATCTGAGGTCATAGACTTGACTCTGAGTGGCTCCAGTCCACAGATGCGTGTGGTTTTCCTCCAGTGCCGCTCCCAGACTAGCTGGTAAAGCAGGGAAGGTAGATGGTTGGATTAGCCTAAGGTGGGGCTAATGGCAGGGGGAAGCCGTGGCAGAAAGCTAAGGGGGTGAGGGCATGGAGGGGTGAGCAGTGGGAGCAGCTTCTAGCCTGCAGAGCGGAGGTGAAGCTGTGGCAGATGACCGACTGAGGAGGAAGGGAAGGATTTGGGGAGTTGCTTATTCTTCAGGTGGTGGGTGACTTCCACAGGTGCCTCATCTCAGCCTTTATATGTGGATTTTTACTAGTAAAGTTTAGAAAATAATTGTATTCCCCGGTTTGGGGTGTGCTTTACAATAAAGCCCAATTTCTTCTTTCCTTCTTTCTGCAAGTATGTACTAAGTGCTTATCGTAGACAGATACCTTGCTGGGCTCTGGTGATGAACAGACCAACAAGACTCAACTTCCTCCCTACAAAGAGCTCAGAGTCTGGAGAAGGAGTTGGAAGGCCAACTGCCCCATTGCAGTGTAACAAACTTTAGACCACACAAATGGACAGAGAAGAGGGACAGCTCACGGCACCGGGGGGTCCGGGGGATTTTGTGGAATTGGGGGGCCTACCCTGGGCATAAAGGATGAGTTGGGACTTGTCATGGGACAAGGGAGATGGGGCTCCCCACATCTCCTATGGGAGAGCAAGGTGAACATAGGCAGGGGCATGGCAGAGAACCACCAGGAGTTTGGCGAGGGACCTGTCTGGTAGAGGGGCAGAAGGCAGGAGCGTGGGCCTGGCAAACCTTACAGACTTGTCCTTGTGTGCCGAGCTAAGGAACTGAATTCCCTTCTAAGTGATGAGAGGTAGTAAGAAATGTTAAGAGAGCATCGTGATGGCACTGTGTTTTAGAAAGGTAACCTTACTTCGTGGTAGAGGGTGCACAGCAAGAAGAGATGATGGCCTGAGAGGAAAGAACAGATCCGAGACCCATTAGGAACATGGCCCCATCTGCCCTGCGCAAATGTTGTATCAGGAGCGGAGGAAGGAGGGAACTGTGTGAGGCAGTTCAGAGTTCAGGTCTGGGCAACCGGGTGGATTGGAGTACCATGCGCCAGGTGAGAAATACAGAGCATCAGGCTTGGTTAGAAAGAGGATGAGTCTGGCTTTGCACTTATTTAGTCCTGGTTGGACAACCAGTTATAAAATGCGCTGAGGCTAGGAGACAGCTCTTAGATATGGATTAGAGAATTTTCAGCATACTGCTGGTAGCTGAGGCAATGGCTATAGATGAGCTACACAGACAATGAAGAACCAGAAAAACAAGAATTTGAAGTCTGGTTGAGGTCCACCAAGAGAGTAAAGGTGGAGCTTGAGAAGGAGCGGCCACAGATGGAGGAAAGAAGAGTTTCTAAAAGAAGAGTTTCAGGAAGGACAGAAAGGTCAGTGTTATCCAGTGTATTAAAATGGCCAAGGACTGAGCAGCTTTAATTCAATGACATTGCAATTGCCACCTCAGGAAAGAGGTGGAGGGGGGTTAGGAGTAAATGTGAGGAGCAACCTCAGGACTCTTCCCAGGAGCCTATTCCTGTGGAGGAAGGGAGGGAGAAGGGGGAAGGTGTTACCTGAGGGCTGGCAGGGGATGGCAGGGGATGTAGGGTGGGGGGAGCAGTTCCGGTGGGTGTGGCCGCGTGAGAGCAAGGAAGAGCTGGTGAGGGGGAGAGACCGACAGACAGACAGAGACAGACTGATGCTTTAAGATGGAGAGAACTGAGCATGTTTGCTCAGGAGAAGCAGCTAGCGGAGAAGGAAAGGTTGAAGACAGATTTGAGAAGAGATTATCCATGGAGCAAAAGTCTCAGGAAATGGTAGGTGGAACGTGTTAGCCTTGAAAAGGAGGATGACATTGGAGAGAAAGAGGCGACAGTGGTAAGGACAGTGATTTTCTAGGTAAAAGGGTGTGAAATTGAGGAAGTGCATGTCTGATAACCTGGATCATCTCTGTGGAGCGGAGCTGGGTCCACTGCGGGGAGGGTATGGGGGAGCTTGCAGGGCTTGGGGGAGGGGGAGGGCAGGGAGTGGCATGAGGGGGCTGGGCCAGGCTGAGGTTGGGGACTGGGGGGGACAGGGGCTCTGCGGTGGCCTCATCCGTACTGCAGTGTGCTCTTCGTCCGGCAGATCTCTAATCATAAACCATAATCTGGCCATGAGTGCAGATAATTTGATTGCTCTGGGATTCTGAGTTTTAGAGAAGTTCCAGCTCTGACAACGGATGGAGTGTTTGAGAGTGCAGCTGACCTACCCCAGCGTGGAGCCTGGGCTTCGTAGGGAAATAACCACAACCAGGACGTGGCTGACGGGTCCAGAAAAAAAGGGAAGGACTAAGGAGCTGGGGATTCTAGTGGAGTAGAAAAGCTGGGGGTGTTGAGTAATGGAGTGAGAAAGCCCAAAGGAGGGGACGGCGTCAGGAAATGGGAACACCAGAATTGAAGATGTTAGTGGTGGAGGGGCGTGGGGCCGGCCAGGTCGCAGGTGCAGCTGTGGGAGTGAGCGCCAGGGTAGCAGTGAATGATTTTGGGATTGAGGCTATCACGGTACTATAAGGTTAGGGCACTGGATCGGTCCTCATCAAGTACAGTGCCACAGGGATGGCCAGACTTAGAATAAAGAGGATGATTGATACCGGAATTCTAAGACTCTGAAGGAATGATCTAGAAGCTGACAGTGATGAGAAGGGCTGAACAGTGGAAGACCAGGGGTGCTTCCAGAGAGATTATTGCCAGAATGTGGGAGGATGGCAGTGTCCACATAGCAATAAGGAGCCAGGAGAACCCTTGCATGTCCTCTCTGCTCTGTGCTATGTTGGACATTCGAGAGTGAGCAGGACTCCAAGAGGATGATGATGTAGGGAATTTACTGGCATTTGAGTGGGTTCCAGAAAGCATTATGAAAGAGGAGGGGAGTCAGGACAGTTGAAGAAAGATAGCCCAGGAGTGAAATGAGAATTCTTATTTTCTCCTTAAAACAACAACAACAAAATCCACACCGCTGTGAGACAGGTCAGACTATTATTTTGAGCCCCATTTTAGAGATAAGAAAAAGAGTCCAAGAATTGGAAAGCTGCGCCCTTGAGTTAGGAGCAGATCCAGGAGTCACACCTGGTCCTCTTAGGGTGAGGACACCCCAAGCACGGAGAGAGCTACAGCTCCCAGCAAGGGTCGCTCCCACAGCAGAAAGAGCGGAGGGGAGGAGAGGAAGAAAGTCAGGAGGGTTTCTGTGTCTGCCTCCCCAGGCAACCCGAACATCCCGCAAGGCCATCGCCTTTGGGAAGCGCTCACACTCCATGAAGCGTAATCTCAATGCACCTGTCACCAAGGCGGGCTGGCTCTTCAAACAGGTGAGGCCTCCCCTGCAGTCCGCCCACCAGGACCTCCACTTTCTCCTCATTGCTCTGCTTCCTCTGTAGTTACAGTAATAGTCCCTGCATGTTTTGGTATGTCCTCCCGTGACCTATTTTTGGTATATCTCTGTGAATGAATCTCCTAATTTTATGAAGACTCAGAGAAGTTGAATATCTTCCCAAAGTCACACAGAAAAAATAGTGTCACATTTGGGAACCCAGTCAGGTCTCCTAATGGGCAGATGGAATGACAGAAAGATGCTGGGTCGCTAACCCCATCAGAGCAACCCACTGGCTCGTTCTCAGGAGGTCCCTCTTGCTGTGAAGGAAGGGGGGTGTCCTTAGTCCCGGGGTCCACTAAGTCTTCCCAGTTTGACCTCACCACCCTCCCTGCCCACCCTCTGCCCACTCATCCTGGCTCACCTCTCACCCCTTTTATCTTCCCTGGGAGAGACACTGAGGCCTGGGATGACAGAACTGGAAGGTGACAGACAATAATCTAATGTCACTTTCCTGCCTCTGAGGTCCCCAGGGGGTTGGCTGCGACTTACTGGCTGCAGAGCTGCGACCAGAGGCAGGATGGCCTTGAAATTAGTGCCACGCTCCTTCCCCTGCATCCTCCCTCCCATGCGCAGCTCACAGTCCCTCCCCTCTGTGCCCACGTGTCCCGCAGGCCAGCTCCGGGGTTAAGCAATGGAACAAGCGCTGGTTCGTCCTGGTGGATCGCTGTCTCTTCTACTACAAAGGTGAGCTTGCCTCTTCTCCTGGGGCTGGCCGAGGCCGCGGGAAGGCAGGGCCCACCGCTCTTTCTCATTCTGCCATACCACCGGGCTCTGCTTCGGGTGGACGTTGGTTGGTGGACATTGGTGGGGGTGGGGGTGCAAATCTGCCCCATAGCCTCGGGCACCCGTGGGGTGTGACAGTGGGATAAAGACAGAGCCCGCTTGCTCACGTGGTCACTCACTTCACATTCAACAGTGTTTACGGTGCGCCCTCCAGGTTTCAGGCAGAGTTCTGGGTGCTGCTGGGGGACACGGTGGGCAAAGTGAAGTCCTGGGGTGGGGGATGGGCCAGGAGGAGGAGGAAGAGGAGGAAGAGGAGGAAGGCCCCTAGTCACTACTAGCAGCTGCCCTTCCAGTCGGAGCTTGTGTGTTGATCTGCCTCCCCCTGGAGTGTCCGAGCCGATTCTACGAAGGCAGAAATCTTGGTTTCGTTCACGGCGGTAGTCCCAGCGCCTAAAACGGCGCGTGGCACAGAGTAGGTGCTCAATCAGTGTCGAGTAAGTGAATATCCCCAGCTTCCACCATCTGTGCGCTCCCCAACACTCACTCCCAAGCCGCTCAACAAAAAGAGAGAGAGAGAGAGAGACCTAATAACTTTGGTGAGGCAGCCTCTGGGAAGTTATTTTTAAAATAAATGTACAGCCGTGTTGTGTCAGGCAGGTCCTGAGGGAGCTAGTGAGGCTTGAGGACAGGGCCCCTGTCACGCTGCTGTGGGGCCACAGGAAGAGAAGGGTAAAATGGTTCTGCGGCAGGAGAGGCTGATTCCTTTCCTCCAGGCCCTGGGAATGGCAGGGCCCTGACTTCCCTGGGCCTCCTGGGAGCAGTTCAGTGAATCATTAACTTCCACAAACAAAGGTTATACCTAGTGACCCCTCCAGAGTACTGCTGTCCCTGTGCCCTGAGTCGCTGCCACCTGGGCCCCAAAAAGAGAAATCAGGAAGGGGCTGCAGGGACAGGGTCCAGCCACAGAAAAAACCCCAAGACTGGGGGAGAAGAATCTGCCCGGGGCGTGGCCCCTGGTGCTGGGCCTCTGGGACCCAGGGCTGGCTGGAGCCAGAGTCTGAACGAAGCTGAAGGAAAGCCAGGATCTCCGCAGAGGAGAGACTGTGGGACTGGCCGGAGGGGAGAAACTGAAAAGTTGTGAACTCAGAGGGCACTGTGATGAGGGCCACCATCCACTGAGAGATGCTCTCAAGTGCCCCTGTAAACACTGGCCCGGACACTGCCAGGCAGAAGGCCATTGCCTCTAGAGGTTGGCAACCTCCGCTTTCCTGAAGAAGCCCTGGGTCCCCAGCCCCGGGCTCCTCCTGATCCTTTGGCTTCACCCTTCCTCTGGGTGCCATGCTGACTCTGCAGAGGAAGCTGGACCTTAAGCCAAGTATCTTGTGTGAGTGATGACGAAGCAAAGAAGGGGAGCTCATGACTCTATAATCCCCGAGACTCCTTCTGACACCTAATGGAGGGTTTTCCAGGGTTTCTAGCCTCGGGAACAAAGAGCTATCCCAGGGAAGTGGGGAGTTGCCCCCCTACCTGTTCCACAGAACACCCCCACCTTTTGAGGCTCCTGCCGACAGCTGGGGGACCGACCAGCTCATCCATCAGGCTCCTTTGGAGATCCAGGATGGATTACTTAGAAGCCTGGTTGTTAGCCTGATGCAGGGACCAGAGGGCCAAGGGGTTTTGCAGATGCGTGTCTGCCTGTGGAGACACGGGGCCATAAAGGGGAAGACCGACACCTGTCAGGAGAGGACAGAGCAAGCTGCTGGGTGCCTGGGAGAACCTTAGAAACAGTTACCCAGAAGAGCCAGAGCCGAAGATGGGACTGCTCTGCCATGCCCAATCCCATTATTATCCCATTACATGTATCCCCGCTGGAATTGTCTTGCTTGGGGAGGCTCTATAGATAGGAGAGTGGTTAAGAATGCTTGCTTGGGGGCGCCTGGGTGGCTCAGTTGGTTAAGCGACTGCCTTCGGCTCAGGTCATGATCCTGGAGTCCCTGGATCGAGTCCCTGGATCGAGTCCCGCATCGGGCTCCCTGCTCGGCAGGGAGTCTGCTTCTCCCTCTGACCCTCCCCCCTCTCATGTGCTCTCTCTCTCTCATTCTCTCTCTTAAATAAATAAATAAAATCTTTAAAAAAAAAAAAAAGAATGCTTGCTTGGGGGGGGCGCCTGCCTGGCTTAGCATGAGACTCTTGATCTTGGGGTTGTGAGTTTGAGCCCCACGGTGGGGGTAGAGTTTAAAAAAAAAATGCTTGCTTGGGAGTCAGACTTCTTGGGTCCAAAGACCAATCCACCACTCTCTACTTCAGTAGCGTTGGACAAATTACTTAACCTCTCTGTGTCTCCACCTCCTTACCCATAAAATGGGGTAATCGCAGTACCTATTCATTGGATCGTGGGTAGGGTTAAATCCATTAAGTCATTTAACTTAGAACAGTACCTGATGAATAGCAAACCCTCCATCACATTAGCTGTTCCTTATTTGTCTACCTGCATCCCAGAAGGTAAGCTCCCTGAGGGTGGGTGGCACTTCTCTCCCATCTGCCTCTACAGTCCCAGCATCTAGAACAGTGTCTGCAGGGAGTGTGCCTCTCCGTGTTGTGCAGAGCACAGCCTGTGTGCTGGAGGGTGGTGGCCCTCGGGGCCTGACCAGTGGTAGATGAGCCACATGGGCATATTGCTGTTCATCACTGTAGGGCTGATAGACTCCACCCCTCTCTGTGCACACGCACTCAGCAGGCATGCGCATCTCACCTGTGCCTCTACCCAACAGATGAGAAGGAGGAGAGCATCCTGGGCAGCATCCCCCTCCTGAGCTTCCGGGTGGCCGCAGTGCAGCCGTCGGACAACATCAGCCGAAAACACACCTTTAAGGTCAGTTGGCCCTTCCTCTCCCAGGTCAGGTGTGGAAGGGAGGCCTGCTCTTCTAGAGCATGAAGGAGTGGAGAAGGGTCCTGAGCCACCTCCCCAAGGAGTGCCCAGTGGTGGTGGAGGGAGGGAGAAGGCAGTGGCCACTGGAGTCAGTCCCGGCTCTATCGAGACCACCTCCTCTTATCTTGGGAGTCAGCCGGGTGGTTCTCCTCAGGTTGGGCTGGGAGAGATGGGCCTCAGTGGTACCCCAGTTTTTCCTGGGGGGAGAAGTACGTCCTGAACCCATGAGCTCTCCGTCCAGTGGCCTGACAGCAGAGGCAGGGGCTGTGGGCTGATGGGGTTCTGACAACCCTTCTAGAAAGCAGTCCTCCCTACATTGGGCCCAGGGAACTAGACCCCCAGTCAAACCTACTCAAATTTCAATCTCTAGAGAAAATTAGGAGTTGAGTTTGATTACAGTCGAGAAAGACGGACTTCACGCAGACCACAGTTTGGGAGAACAGGAGCACGGGAAGATGGGCCTCACACGCCTGCTCAGTGTCCGCCCCCCCTTGGAACCCCCCGGGGAATCCACCCATCAAAGATGTACTTGCAACTGGCTCATTGCAAGCTGGTGTTTTTCTACGTTTAAAAATTCATGACCCATTAAAAACAATAAAATCCCATGCCCTTTTTGTATTTTATGATGCCAAGACCAGAGGCTTCTTTTTATTTCCAAATAGAAAATGATATACCGGCTGTGCATTTTCTCAGCACAATGTAGCCCTCCCTTCCCCTAGTTGAGAATGGCTGTCCAGGTCCCTGAAAATCAAAAGGTGTTGGATGATGATAGGAACTGCAGGTAACGCCAGATCAGTATCTGAGCCTGTGGGACCTCAGAGACTCTGCCTCTTCCTGTCCTTCAGACTCTGGTCACCTGACCGTGGAAAAGAGTGGGGGTGGGGGGGTGGGGGGGCAGGATACACAGGTGCTGCTCTGGGGAACAAGGAGGGGCTTCTTTGGCACATAATTAGTTCCTAGCCTCCTAGGGTCCTGTCTGCCAGAGGTGTGAACAGAATGAACAATTAATAAAACTCTAGCTCTAGGGAGCCGGGTTCTAGCTGGGGAAGTAGAAACAGGTTGTTTAACCAACAACAGAGAGTCCTACCGTACACATTCTCGCCCACACCGCCACACAGCCTGTCTCACCCTCTAGACCTGTGCACAGACACATCCACACTCCAGCTCGGAGCTGGGCCAGCAGCAGGCATTCGGGGAGCATCCCGAGTGACTGACACACACACACAAAGACACAGACACAGACACACACGCAGACACACACACACACACACACCCGCCGTCAGCCCCAGCTCTCTGCGCCCCGCTGCCCCTCTCCTCCTTCCCAAGGAGCGCACTGCCTCTTTAAAACCCAACGCTGAGGGCTGTGCTCAGTGGCCCACAAAGGGTTCCGATTGTGGCTATTCAGTGACCCTTCCCCAGGGAAGGGAGGGGAGCAGAGACAGATGGGAGGCTTGTCCTGTTACGGCCACCAAGTGAAACTCTTGGATGGCTAATAATGAGCTGGGCACTAGTCCTGCCCAGCCTGCTGCTGAGTGCCTTAACCTCTTCCTAACCCAGCCGCATGGGGGCTCAGTGGACTTCACCGCACTGGGGTACCTCCCTCGGTCTGTGGCCCACCTCCATGGTGCCAGCCCGGTGTCCCCTCCGGCTGCCCGTCAACCGCCCTGTTTATCCCCAGCCCCTCCCCCTTCCTCTGTTGCAAGCAGTATGCTCCTGTGCCTTTGCTCTCCCCTTGTCTCCCTGTGGGCATGTTTTGTCCTCTAGCTTGACCGTGGGCTCTTCAAGTGCAGAGAGCATGTCTGTTTCGCTGTGATTGGTGCCCAGAGCAGAGCTCTGCATGCACAGGGTGCTCACTAGCAAATTATTTCACTTGCTGCCCACTCCTACCAGCGCCACGTCACACCCACCAGTCCCGCCTGTCTCCCTCTTCTCTACAACAACCTGTGTCCTCCACACTGGAGAGCTCGCCAGGTCCCCTGCTCTCCGTATCCAGGTGGCTCCTTACAGCTTTGCTGGCTGGAAGCACCTCCCTGCCTCTGCCCACAAGCTGGGCCCCCTGCTGGAGGGTGGGAATGGGCAGCATCCAGAGGAAGTAGGACAGGTCACTGGGTAATGACTCCCGTCAGAGAGGAATCGTGTGCCGGGCAACGGTGGTACAGAGGGTGAAGGTCCAGCCAGGGAAGCATTTGGAGGGTGTGGACTTGACACTGCTCCTTCCGAGAGCCCTGGGGCTTGGTCTTCTCTCCTTCCAAGCCTGAGACACCCATGATTTCACACTCAAGGGACCAAAGAGAGGTTCACATCTGAGACTATTAATCACTTGGATTTCTTAGGTTGAGTGGGGTAAACCAGGCTACCTGCTTTTTCTGCGAGATTGAAGGTCTCACCTGGGGAGTATGCTGAGGTCCCAGAAAGAATTCAGCTCTGGAGCATTTTTCCCTTGTGTCCTAAGAACTTTGACCTTCACCAGGAAGATCCCTCCCCATTAGACAGATGCATCCCTTCAGGCCAGAACAAAAACCCAAGTCATATGCAGCTGCAGAGCTTGTTGGGAACAGAGCTAGAATCAGCACTGGGATGCCCTGAATCCTCTCCGCCAACAGCCCCAGTTGCCTTGGGGCAAGCTCTGCACTCCCCACCCTTGGCGGGCCATCCTGGGCATCACTATGTGCTGTCGTCCCCATGGCTGCAATAGCGAGTAGAAGGAGATAATCTAAATAGCCTCCCAATTCCCTCTGCTCCTCAATATTCCTGCCACGTCATCTTCTGTCTCTCCCTCTGGTGTCTGGTTGACCTGTTCTCTGCTTCTCCTCCTTCTGACTGCGTGAGGACCCCTCCTCTGGACAGGAGCTCCCTTCTGGGTTCCCGCCTGCCGCGCCTGCTCGCGGCCGCCAACTAGGTAGCGTGCTCTAACTGGCAGTGCATGCCCCTTGCATGCGCAGGGAGGTGGAGGCCTGGCTGTCTCTCTGTACCAGCTCCTCAGAGGCCAAGCTGGGGCCAGGACTGGCATGGGCCTGGGGGCGGGGTGGGGAGACATCTCTCCCAGACATCAGATAATAATTGCCCTTCAAATCAAAGTTGGAATTCGATGGGAGAGTGGGCGTGGTAATTGTCCTTCCTGTTTATAATCACCTTAGGTGGGGCAGGTAAGCTTCCCTGGCTCCTGGGCCGCTGGGTGGTATGCAGAGAGCTAGCCCATATGCCCCAGCTAGAACACTTGGCATAGCGGGGGGCTATCCTCCTCACCTTGCTCCTGAGCTGCAGGGGGTGGGGGGAAGAGCTACAGACCAAGGAAATGGCCTGCCTGACCACCTGTTCTGTGGATGTGGCTGTCTTCTCCCTACAGGTGACTACGTGCTGGGTGGATGAGGCCGGGGCCAGTTCCACGAACTGCCTCTCCCCACAGGCCGAGCACGCCGGGGTCCGCACATACTTCTTCAGTGCCGAGAGCCCCGAGGAGCAGGAGGCCTGGATCCAGGCCATGGGGGAGGCTGCCCGAGTACAGATCCCCCCAGCCCAGAAGTCAGTGCCCCAAGCTGTGCGTCACAGGTGAGTTCCAGGGCACTGGGCATGGGCGTGGTGAATGCCAAAGAAAGAGGAGTGAGGAAGCACCCCACTCTATGACCTCCTGAGCCCAGTGCTGGCTCGAACCTCTGAGGACATGTGAACCACTCCTTGCCTCCCAGCAGGGTGCCTGGCTAAGTGATTTCGAGGCCTGGGGTCTCTCTTCCCCTGATTGAGTCTACCTCTTCTCTCTGGGCTGGTAGAGGCCAAGAGAGAAGTCAGGTTCCCTCGGGGCCTGGCCAGGAGCCAAAGACCAGGGTCATTCACTCGTTTATTCTTGGCTGTGCACATTAAACCCATGACTTCTGGAGGAGGGTGGACTCGGGTTCGAATCCCCACTTAGCCCCTTGCCCACACTGTGACATCAGTGTGAGTTACTTAACCTCTCTCAACCTGAATTTCCTCTCCTCGAAGACAGCAGTTAGAATCCTCCCTCACAGGGTGGCTGTGAAATCTGGATGTGCAGGGAGCACTCAGCCCATGTTGGCCCCATCCCCGTCCCCACCCGCTGCCCCCTGCAGCCTCGGGGCCTGTCTTTACTCAGTATGTGGAGTCCTGAGGTAGATGTTAACAGGGATCCAAAAGGAGGAGGTTTTACAGTATAGATAGACTCCAAGTCTATTTTAGTGTCTTAGAAGTGTTTAACACAGGGAATGTCGCAACAAGGATGCTTGAATATGTTGGGTTTGGGAAGCCACAGGGAAAACATAGTCACTCCATCTTCACATCAGCGGAGGGGCGTACTTCCAGAAGTTCACTCATTCAGTTCGTAAATATTTACTGTAAGTAGATATGTGTCAGGCACCAGATCGGATGCTAGGGAAACAAGGGAAGACAAGTCTACACGCTTCTGCCTCGTGGAGCTTACATTCTGACAGAGTCAGTCCTGGAAGAAGCTTGTTCTGGAGACGGGAACTAGCATGTTTCTGTGCCGAGGATGTTTGAGGCAACAGCTTTGGTGCCTGGCGCCTGCCACGTTTAAGCTCACGGTCCTGCGAGGGGAGAGACTGGTACACCCATCCTGCCAACAAGGAGCCCAAGGCTCGCTGAAGTTAAGGAACTTATACAGGACACAGGACTGACCTGTAACAAGCTTCTGTAGCCGAAACATCAAGGACAGTCACCATTATGGAGATTTGGTAGGGCGTGTATGGAGCTTTCGGGGCTGGAGTGGAGACAGACTGCTGGGGAGACCAAGTCTGGGGGAGGTCAGTGGCTGGATTCAATGCAGGTCAGCAGAAGGGAGCAGAGAGTGACCCATGGAGATGACCTGGAGGGTAAAACGAGCAAACTGTGCATAGGCAAGATTGGACTATGTTTTATAGTGATTGTCCAAGCTGGAGCAAGAAAGCAAAATGGGGGGATTGGGGCGCCTGGGTGGCTCAGTTAAGTGTCTGCCTTCAGCTTGGGTCATGATCCCAGGCTTCTGGGATCGAGCCCTACATCGGGCTCCCTGCTCAGCAGGAAGCCTGCTTCTCCCTCTCCCACTCCCTCTGCTTGTGTTCCCTCTCTCACTGTGTCGCTCTCTGTCAAATACATAAATAAAATCTTGAAAAAAGGGGGGGGGGCGCCTGGGTAGCTCAGTCATTGAGCGTCGGCCTTCAGCTCAGGTCATGATCCTGGGGTCCTGGGATCGAGCCCTGCATCGGGCACCCTGCTTGGTGGGGAGCTTGCTTCTCCCTCTCCCGCTCCCCCCGCTTGTGTTCCCTCTGTCGCTGTGTCTCTCTCTGTCAAATAAATAAAATCTTAAAAAAAGGGGGGGGGAATTTAGGAAACAAAATTGCAATTCACTGACTCCCATTTCCATTGCTACCTTCCTGCCCACCGTTCTCCACTCCTTTTTCCTTCCCAGTCTAGAGCTGGGCAGGGGTCACTTACAACATCTCCCTTGGTGTCCAGCAGCCACGAGAAACCAGACTCCGAGAACATCCCACCTAGTAAACACCACCACCAGCCATCCCACAACAGCCTCCCCAAGCCTGAGCCCGAGGCCAAGACTCGAGGGGAGGGTGACGGCCGGGGCTGCGAGAAGGCCGAGAGGAAACCCGAGAGGCCCGAAGTCAAGAGCGAGCCTCTGGTGAAAGCCAATGGCATCCAAGCCGGACCGGAACCAGCCTCAGAGCCTGGCAGCCCATACCCCGAGGGCCCGAGGGTCCCAGGGGGAGGGGATCGGCCCGCCCAGCCCAACGGCTGGCAGTATAGCTCCCCGAGCCGACCAGGGAGCACAGCTTTCCCACCTCAGGACTCAGAGAGTGGGGGACACCAGCGGAGCTTCCCCCCGCGTGCCGACCCCGACAAAATTGCCCAGCGCAAGAGCTCCATGAACCAGCTTCAGCAATGGGTGAACCTGCGCCGAGGGGTGCCCCCACCCGACGACCTTCGCAGGTGAGTCCTGGTGGGGCGCCGGCGTGGAGCTGGGGTGGTGTTAGGGCTGGGCCTGGGGAGGGGGGCACGTAACATGTGTAGCATCCCCTGCCGGAAATCTTCTGGAAGCCAGGCTGAGTTGGGACACCAGGAAGACCCTCCAGCCCAGGGTTCCCAGCTTGTCCAAATCCTGTACTGCCCCGCGGCTCCAGCTGTGGAGTGTGACCCCTGCCTGGCTCCTGCCCCGTCTACTTTCTTCAGAGACAAGACCAGAGCACCCAGCGCCTCTCGGCGAGGATGCGGGGTGCCCGGGAGGCGTGCAGGCACTCGGAGGGAGGGGCCTTCGAGTTGTGCCAGTCAGAGAGCCATCCGTGCGTCTGGCCCTCTTACAGCACCCTCGGTGCCATCCGGTGTCTCTGCCACCACGAGCCTCACTGGCCACCAAGCCAACTCACCCCAGTTTTGAACGGCTCTAATTGTTTGCAAGTCTTTATATGCAGCTTAAGAAAAGGAAAAGAAACAGAATGTTGCCATAACTAGACCAATTTATTCCTTTGTCCAGTGATTGACTTTCAAACACCGGAAGACATTTTTTGGGCCCGGAGCATGCATCAGAGCAAGTGGGGCTACGGCCCCTTCCCTGCGGGGGTGGGCAGCTCCCCGGAGCGCAGGTTCCTGCCACAGGAAGGCTGCTCACATGCTCACCACTGCCGCCCTGGTGCCTGGGACGTCTGGCCTGCCCCAGGGCGAGCGCCTCACTTGGGATGAGTCCCAGGAACCTACTGGTCCCGTCCTTGATGGATGGGAAACTGCTCTTTTGTCCCTCTTCTGTCACCCTCCCCAGTGCCCAGTACGCTCACGTTCTTTCTGCTCTTTCTGCCGTTCACCTCTCTGGAAAGGATCTGATACATGGGTTCATGGTGGGATAGAAATAGCTAATAAGGCTTAAAGTTTCTCCCCAGGGCTACTTCATTTTAAAAAGACAAAGATGGAAGCTCTGAATGTGAAATTTCCAGCCTCGGGTGGCTGGTTGAGGGAGGAAGCTATGGGGGAGCTTTCCCTGCACCCCCGGAAGCAAGGCTCAGCGCCCAGGCAGTGGCTGCCTCCGTGGGCTCCCACAGTCGGCCTGGGGCACCGTTCACCTGGGCTCACCCTGCTCTAGGCTGGAGGACCTGGAGGTGGGGCTGGGGCACAGCGGTGGGGTGGGTGGGGTTGCGCTCATTTTGTCTGGCTTCCTTACAATGTCCTCTCTCTCTCCCAGTCCCTCTAGGTTCTACCCCGTGTCCCGCAGGGTCCCTGAGTATTACAGCCCCTACTCCTCCCAGTACCCCGATGATTACCACTACTACCCACCAGGGGTGCGGCCGGACAGCATCTGCTCGATGCCAGCCTACGATCGGATCAGCCCACCCTGGGCGCTGGAGGACAAGCGCCACTCGTTCCGCAATGGAGGCGGCCCTGCCTTCCAGCTGCGGGAGTGGAAGGAGCCCCCGGGCTACGGGCGGCAGGATGGCACCGTCTGGCTCCCCGGCCCCTCCCCCTCCCGGCAGCCAGTCTATTACGATGAGCTGGATGCCACCTCCAGCTCCCTGCGCCGCCTGTCCTTGCAGCCCCGCTCCCACTCTGTGCCACGCTCGCCCAGCCAGGGCTCCTACAGCCGTGCCCGCATTTACTCCCCCGTCCGCTCACCCAGTGCCCGCTTTGAGCGCCTGCCACCTCGCAGCGAGGACATCTATGCTGACCCTGCTGCCTATGTGGTGAGGCGGTCCATCAGCTCCCCCAAGGTGAGCCACCAGCCTGCCCTTCCTTCCTCATGCCCTGAGACCCCCCAAGAAGCCTACCACCATCTGCAGAGGAGAGGTGGAGGGGGGGGGGGCATCTGGGACTCGGGGTCACTGTGTCCCCCAGGGACACACACTGTGTGTTGGCAGGAGCCACGATGATGCGCGGGGGAGCTTCTGGCCCTGCGGGTCTGTCCGTGGGAGAGCTGCTTTGGGGCATTTGCTTTGACCCCTGAGGAGGAACATTGCTGTTGGTGCCCATCCCCAGGTCATGCCAGGAACCCTAATCCTGTGTTTGAGGGCAGAGAGGGTTCTGTCTTTTCACATCTTGAGGACAAGACAGGTCAATGCAAGGATACTGCAGTGAATAAATGCTGTCCATTTTCATTTGGCATCTGCTCTGGGACAGGACACAAACATCCCTAACCTTGAGCTTCAGTTGGTGGGGAAGTCTGTGTCCCAGCCGGAACCCCTCACCTCTCCAATTCCCTTTCTCTTCCAGTATGATTACCTGGGAGACAGGCGGCCAGTCCCTGCAGGACTGTTCCCCTACAACTACCCACCATCCCCCACGGTCCACGATAAGATGGTACGTCCTCTCCTCCCATCCACTCCCCACAGAACCTCTCCTTCCAGGGCGGGGCCAAACTAGGGCAGCCACAGGGATGCTCTGTGCCTGGTGCCTGGCCCTCCTGGTTTTTAGCAGCCTCTGGATACTCCTCCCTCCCGGCCACGACTCTGATCCCAGTGCAGAGTGTGACGCCAGTTACCCCATCTCTGGGACACAAGGTAGAGGAGCAGGGACAAGATCTGGAGGCGTGTGATGTCCTGATTCTCTCGACCCCGCAACAACCTCCTGTCCAGCATGCAGAGGGGCCCCCATCCAGGGCCCAATGAGTGTCCGATAACAGGCATTTTCTCCAAGTCTGTCCTTGCCTGGAGTGCTACTTTTGAGGAAAGAGACAAGTAGTGAGATTAAGGAAGAAAATAATTTCCATATTACGCCTTTTCCTTCTTTTCTCCCTGCTTTCTACTTGTCTCTTCTGGGAATTTGTTCTCCAGAGAATTTTTGTCTCCCTCCCGCCCAGAACTGGATGCAGATGCTCCACCTGGGATGGGGGCGGGTACACTGGAACCAACAGGCCGAGTCCTTGTCCCCAAAAGCCTGTTGCTGACACCTTCCCTGCATAGCCCTGGGAGGCCAGGGTGGAGGAGCCTCTACAGGCATGGAGGGTGCCCCTCCCCTCCTTCCCCTTGATCCTTCTCTGTCCAAGCTCTAGCCCTGATACACAGCTCAGCACCCATCTAGGAACAATGGATTCTTCCCGAAAACTCAGGAGCTGCTAGGGAGGGCCGACTAGATTGTTTCAGGGTTCTTCCCTCTCCCAGGGGAGGGCCAGGCGGACCAGGAGCCCTGGAGTTGGGGCCCCAGTGAGTCCCTCCTCTCGCTCGGTATCCGGTATCCGGTAGACAACTTGGTGCCTGCCCTCAGTCTCATCCCTGCCCTTCCCTAGAACTCTTCAAGGGCCGACAGAGGGCTCTCTTTGACCTTGCCCCCCAGCTAACTCTTAACTGCTTTGCTTCCTTTTTATTGTTTTCTGTTGTCTTGTTCCTGTTTGTGTTGCCGTTGGGCTCCGGGTAGGATGAACTTTTAGACCTTCAGTTGCAAAGAAACCTAGAGTATTTGGATCAGCAGGTAGGCAGAGCTGGTGCCCCCTCGCCATCCCCCTGCCCCGCCCCCCCCCCCCCCCCCCGTCTGTCTCCCTGCTCCTCCCCACCTCCTCGCCCATCCATTTGACAACCTTTGTTGGCACCACCAGGACACAACAAAGTGGCTTATATTTTGGTTTGCGCATTCACACCCCTTCTCCTCAAAGCCCTTTAGGGCAGCTGGGAGTTTCCTGGGGACAGGAGAATAAGAAATGCCCACATGAATAATTAATGCCACCTCCTATTTGTTCAGGCCAGATGGAACTGGGGGGGCAGTGGTGGGCAGGCGGGAATTTGCATTTCTGCTGGAGAGCGCGGCAGGGGCGGTGGAAGGGGGAGGGGGTGAGCAGCCAGGCTCAGCCTAAAAATGCAAGGGACTCTGCGGCCTGAATCTGGGAAACTATCTATCCTAGTTCACAGGTTGTTGTTAAACTCCACAGTTCGTAAACTGAGGACTACAGACTTGCCCTAGGATGGCTTTTTAAAGTTATATTAGTTCCATATATTTGTTAGTTCCTCTGCCAAGTTCTTTTGCACACGGGGCTCGTGTTCTCCTCATGAATTCCGCATGGCAGACAGAGTGTTAGCAACCTCGTTTCATCTGGAAGAGGCCGTGAGTGTTCCCGTAGATGGAAGTGATTAGCTGCAGAGACCCGGCTCCAGGCTCTAATCATTGGCTACCTTGCCTTTTGAACCTGAGGGGTGTTGAGACACGCTTGAGGGTCAGGATGCTGGGCCTTGATATGAGCGCATACTCTTACCTAAGTCCAGATCTGCGCTACAAATCACAGGGGACCTGGGCATCCCCAGTGTGGCCCGGTGGAGCGGCCCGAGGTGGTGAAGTCATTATAGTAGGAGTCGTAGTAATAGTAGTAGGAATAGCGGCCACCACCATAACTGGGTGCTTTCTCTGTGCCTCATGCTGTTCTGAGTTCCTTATAGATCCTAAGGCATTTAATCTTTGTAACAACACTGCAGGGTGGGTACTGTTGTTATCCCCCTTTAGAACTGATAAAACTAAAGAAACAGAGAGGTTAAGTAACATGCCAAGGACGCACAGCCAGCAAATGGTGGAGCTTGGAATGTGACTCTGAGCTTTTGATCCAGTTTATGGCTGAGGAGATGTCTAATATACGAAGAAGCAGGAGTCAAACCTCATCAGGATGATTTTATGCTCTTAAAGTTGCAGAAGGAACATTAAACTTGAAATCAGAGGCTGTTGCTGAAACAGTTGGTGGTTCTAGACACAAGTCATTTGCCACATAACCTGTCGTCTCACGGGCCTCCGTGCCTCGGTGGGATCATCCTCATAGTAGGCCTTGGGCACTGGGAAGCCCTGATATCCACATTTTAATCAGCAGGGACAGCTCCCAGCCCTCACGAACCTTGCATTTTAGTTCCAGAAGCAGCATGTGGTGTCCACACCACGAGTATTCCAGCCCACATGGAGACGAGGCTCAGGATGCCAACCCAGACCGGCAGTGGGAAGTGCGGGCTCTCGCCTGCAGGAAGCAGGGTCTGCAGTGCCTGGAGCAGCGAGGAGCAGGGCTGAGTGGCCTCGGGGCTCCTGGGCAGGCTTTCCTCTCTGCAGCCCGTTTACAGTGCCTGGCTGTGCCAGGCTTCAGTGCCACTGCGGGGCCCCTCCTGGGGCTTCTGCCCTCATGGACAGGCTGGGCCCTTAGGCTGGGAGCTTCAGAAATAACCTTTCAGAGGACCTCCTCTAGATAAAGGATAATAATCTTAAAAGGGAGTTTTATCTGATAAGAGTCTAGGGGCGCCTGGGCAGCTCAGTCAGTTAAGCGTCCGACTCTTGATTTCAGCTCAGGTCTTGATCTTCAGGTCGTGAGTTCAAGCCCCATGTTGGGCTCCATGCTAGGCATGGAGCCTACTTTAAAAAAAAAAGGGGGGTCCAGAACGTGGAGTCAGACATTCTAGTCCAGCTCTGCCATTTACAATGGGTTTTTGTTGTGGTTTTTTTTTTTAACTTCAAAATGTTGCTTCATCTCTCTGGGCCTTTGTTTTCTCACTCATAAAATGGGCATTGTAGAACCTGCCTTTCCCACCTCCCAGATTTGCTGGAGGATCAAGTAAGAACGTGCGTGTCAGCACTGGGTCAGGCGGCGGTGAGGAGCGCTAACTGCTGCGATGATTATTTAATTCTTTTCCTTCTGACATTCAATTTAAAATATTAACTGAGCACTTTATGATGTATAAGGCACTGTGCTAGGTGCTTTCTCACAAAATTTGACATTTTGGACAGACAGAAGGTGACATAGAGGAATCCTAGAGGCAAAGCCCACGTGGGCCAGAAGATCCCCAAAGCCACAGTGTAAATGGGAGCAGACCAGGGTGAGAACATTCTGGCTTCCCTTCTTTAGTGCTTGAGATCCACCGGTTGGGCGAGCAGTGAGATCAATGCGTGTCCAGGCAAAACCTGGGCCTCTTTGCCCTCTCAGTGCCTGGTGTGTTAGCAGGTCCTAAACACACACGCACACACACGCACACACACCCAGAGGACGCAGGCATGGCTCACAGGCAGCAGACACACACACGTATACACACACCATATACAATCACACACACACCACCCATGCACACCCTGTGCACCATAAACATGACCTCATACACACAGGATTCCCAGAAGATAGGGACTGACTTGAGTTCAGATCCTTCCAGGAAATGGGGCTGATGTCCTGTTGACTGTGAACTATTTTATGAAGCCTCAACCTCCTACTACCACTGCTCTTTGGAAAGCCTTTTAAATGACACTTGATGCCATTGAAAAAAAATTCCAAATGGGCTAAAGAGGTAGAGAGATCAGATCCTGGGAAAGCCTTTCAAAATGCTATGGACCCTGCAGATGGAGATGGCTGGGTGCCACTTGCCCTGTCCCCAGCACACAGAAGCAAGGCCGCCTTTGGGTTGCCACCTAAACGGGTAAGAGGGAAAATACATGTGGGCCCAATGAAGCTGGGGGAGGTAAGAGCCAAAAATGTGAGGGCCTCCTGAACCGTGACCCCAGAAACTCTGCCCTAACGTGGCTCTGTCCCTTCCCTCACTCACCTCCTCTCCCCAAAAAGCTTTTCCCACACGACTTCCCTCTGTCTTCTGCTACCTTGTCCTGTAGGTCATGAGTTAAAGGGACATAGCCAAGGACACGCCCTAATGTTTTCACTCTTTGATGCCGTTAAACTGGAACCAGGGGGCGGAAATGATGGCGTCTCTAGTTGATTTGCTTGGCTTGTCTTCCCTCCCTCCCTCACCCCCTCTCCCCCCTCTCCCCTGCCCTTCTTCATCTCTCTCTTTCCCCCTCCGTGTTCCTAATGATTCTTGAAACACAAAGATTACATGTCAGAGAACAGTGTTCGAGTATCTGCTGTCCCTTTAACGCGGCTTGCTTGTTTTGGCCTCCTTATTTGCTCCCTAGCGTCATCCAAGATCGGCATGGATGCTACCAGCCCAGCTCTGGAAACCGTGTTTAGCAATCCTTTCTACTCTAGAGCCAAGAGGTGGGCCGGGGTCGGGGAGAGAGAGCTGTGCCTCTTTGTGAAGGCCCATCCAAAGAGCAGCCCCATGGTTTCTTTCTCAGCTGTTTGATTTAGTTCAAATTTGGGGAGAAGCATTTTCCTACCTGCCGGTGTGGTCTTTGACCAAAGCAGTGTGAGGAAAAGAGGTGGGGCAGGGAGTTGACCTTGGCCAGTGAGGATGAGACCTGCCGCACCTCTCAGGCACCCTGGGGAGAGTGTCACTGGGCAAGGGGTCTCTTCAGGGCCAGCGAGCAAGGGCACAGCAGCCCCCAGCCCCCCTTATGTGACCTTTCCTCGGGGGACCTTCAGTGCTGGTCCTGGGACGGAGCTCACAAGGGGTGAGCGACAGGTAAAGGCAAGCAGAGGGAGCTGGAGACCCCAGGACGAGCTGCCCTTTCCTGTTTCTGGGGAAGTGAGCCCAGGAGGGAAATGGGGAGATAGCTCCATGGGGGTCTGAGTTTGAATCGTCCGTTCCTTCCTCTGCTGCAGATGAGTGAGAGCGAGACTCTTATCAGTATGGTGAACCGCATGGTGGAGAGCTCCTCCCCCAGGGCCCAGATCTTCATGCAAGTAAGACCTCCGCCTGGCAGCATGGTCCCCATCAGCACCATCTCAGCTGCTTGTGCATGGTCTAGTCAAGCCATTTGGGCTGGGGTTTGCTCTGCCCTACCCACTCATCCACCAGGCCTCATCTGCTGGGCCCCGCCTCGTCCCGCTCCTCTAATTCCACTGTGTCTCCTCCATTCTTCATGTTCATGGGTGAATCCAAAGCCCATTTCTCAAACCATCAATATAACCAGCACCGACTCCCATACCATGCCAGCGATCGCAAATCTGCTTTCTCAAGTCCAGGACTTCTGTTTCATGTTGGGTATCTTCTTCACAAACATCTTCGGGGTTCAGGGCACAAGGGGTGTGATATGGAACCATCCGATGCCCCAGTGGTGTGGAATATGCTGTGGTCACCGGATGTAGCACCAAGGCTGGGCAGCATTTGCTGGACCCAGATGTACTCCTGGTTAAGCACACCCCCGCAACCCCGCCCCGTGACTGGTGTGCAATCTACCAAGATAATCATTCTCAGATGTTTTCGGGGCTCATTCCATTTTCCCATGTCTCATCCTCAGAAACAGCCATGGGTTAACTGCTGTTCTCAGGGTTGTTCCCAATAAGCCATCCGGGATCTCTACATCTCCGGAGTCCCTCTCCACAGGAGATCTAGAGGTTGGCGGGGAGAGAGGAGATCCTGAGTCAGAGCTGAGCAACATCACTGTCTCCAGAAATCAGCCTAAACAATAGGGAAGAACCTAGACGGGGCTACGCCAGGCTTCCCAGCCAGAGACAAAGAATTAGCTCGGGTTCCCGAAATGGAAGCTACCAGAGCTGATGGACCATGGTCCCTGACAAGAACGGAGCAAGGGCTGTCTGCTTTCCCATCCCCACGCTCCCTACCTGTCCCCTGCTGCTGTAACCAGCCTCGTGTTCCTGCAGGTCCCTCCGTACCCAGAAGTATTCCGGGACGGTCTCCACACCTACAAGTTAAACGAGCAAGACACAGATGTAAGAGCACCTCTCCTGCTCCCCTGTCCTCTCCAGTCCCTCCCGTTGTCGTCCTCATCTTCGCTCTCCTCCGCTGGGGCTTTTCCTCCGTTCATCTCTGTCCTTCTGGTGGCTCTTCATGCCTTTGACCCATGTCCTCTCTCAGCACAAAGACAACATTCTGCCTGCCCCTTCCTCATCCCCCTTCTTTTCTCGTTCTTCCCCCTTCCCCCCCGCACTGCCCCGTGCTGGCCGTGTGTGTTTCTCCACGGAGCCCTAGGCCCTCTTGTCTCCAGCAGTGGGATCTGCTCATTACAGGAACACGGACTTCGTTAGGAGGTGCATCGGCCAGGCTACGCTGTGCCCACGTTAGCAGTCGCCCCTAGGCCGCTAGAGAGAAGCACATGGCCCTGCCCCTGGCCTCAGGGAGCTCCAGGGTAGTGGGAGATGCCAGGTAGCAGCGGGTGACAGCATATGATTCCTGCGCCAAATGGGATGGACAGTGGGTTCTGCAGGAGGGCAGGACAGTGAGACCATGTGGGCCAGTGGGTCAGGGACAAAGCAGGTAACAGGTGAGTTGGGCCTGGAAGTTGAAAGGCCCAGAAGACAAGATGTGGCCAGTAGAAAAGAGTCAAGGGGGTATTTGAGGAATGGCATGAATAAAGGTGTGGATATTGGACAGGCTAAGTCTTTCCAGAAGAGAAGCGTGGCCTACCCTGCCTGCTCCCCATCATCACTGGTCTTGCCTGGGTAGTGGATCTGCCCAGTAGGCCTGGGAGAGTTTTCATCCAGGCAAGGGCCAGACCTCAGGAGGATCCCAGCGTCAGCCATCCTGAGACCCTGGGAGGAGGGGAGAACAGAGTCCTGTGAGCCTGGGGAACCAGTTTACATGGTTCACTGGTTTTCCTAAGACTGCTGGTTCAGGCACCCTGTGTACTCCCCCAGTCCATGCCCCTCTGGGAGGCCTGGGAGGCCAGGCCACATTATCTCCTCAACCCTTCTGGAATTGGAACCCCCAGGAGGAGGGGGATGCAGGAGCTTAACATTGAACTCCCCTCTACAGCTGACTCACTTCCTCAGAGAATAAGCACATCTCCCCTCCCAGTAGGTCCTTGGGGAGTCTCCTGAGGTGAAGACCATTTCCTGTTCCCAGGAGCCTCCAAGGTCAAGTTGAAGAAGGCTTAGGGTTCCTCTGCAGGGGAAAGGAGGCAGCATCCAGAGGCCAGGCCCTTCCGACCCATTTCCCAGGTCTCCATCAAACCATGTCCTTCACCCCCTTCTCTCTCCCTCCCTTCCCCCTACCCCCTCGGGCCCCCAGAAGCTGCTGGGCAAATTGTGTGAGCAGAACAAGGTGGTGAGGGAGCAGGACCGGCTGGTACAGCAGCTCCGAGCTGAGAAGGTGAGAGCCGGGGGGTGGCCTGGAGTTGGGGGCATGTGGGGAGGCTGGCTTGGACAGGTGTGGGGTGCTGTCTCCCCGCTAAGCTGCCAAAGCCTTGTCTTAAACTTCTGTCCTGCCCTTAACTGGAACTGCTGGGGCTCGGGCCCCTGCTGCTTAGAGTCCCAGAGAGGAATCATCAGGGCTGCTGATGGCCATTCCCCTGCCTTCTTTCAGGAGAGCCTGGAAAGTGCCTTGATGGGGACCCACCAGGAGCTGGAGATGTTTGGAAACCAGCCTGCCTACCCGGAGAAGCTGCTGCACAAGAAAGAGTCTCTACAGAACCAGCTCATCAATATCCGCGTGGAGCTGTCGCAGGCGACCACGGTACTGCTCTCCCCGCATCCCTGGTCCACACGTCAGCACCAGCACAGGAGGGCCTCCCCTCCCAGGCTGTGCTCACTCCTTCCCGACTCTCCTCGGTGGCCAAGAGCCTGCCCTTGGCCAGAAGGGGCAGAAACGAAAGACCTTAATAGTGCCTTGCTGGGGCGCCTGGGTGGCTCAGTTGGTTAAGCATCTGCCTTCTGCTCAGGTCATGATCCCAGGGTCCTGGGATCGAGCTCCGTGTCGGGGTCCCCGCTCAGCGGGGAATCTGTTTCTCTCTCTGACTCTCCCCCCTCTCGTGCTCTCTCTCTCTCACTCATTCTCTCTCAAATAAATAAAATCTTAAAAAAAAAAAAGAAAAAGTGGTGCCTTGCTGATAGGCAGCGAGCATGCCGGCCCACTCACTCCATAGAGTCTCCTGCAAGGAAACGGGCTTCTTTTTCCACAAACTGTTCCTGCCCTGGGATTCATTCAGGGCAGGGTGAGGTCGAGGGCTCCTGATCTCGTCGGCTGCTTTCACAGCTTTGCTGCTTTCCTCTGTCCTCTCCCCTGGAGAACCAGGACCCCCGCGCAGGGCTGCTGGCCCGGTCATTTGCCATGGGCACAGGGCAGACCCTGCAGGACCGACTGCCTGGACAGGAGTTCTGGGGTGCCGCAGCAAAAGGTCCGGAAAACATGGGCCAGAAGGGTGGAAGGTCTCTAACCCCCAGGGAGTGGACACCTCTGGGTTTCCTCTCTTTTTGCCCTCCACTTTGGGTTACCCAGTCTGAGGACACCAGGAGGGGGTGGGCATGGTATGATCCCCTTTTGGCATACCCCCACACCTGGAGCGGATTCTGGTTTCTCTATTTTCTGGCCTGCAGTCGGATGGGCCACTGTTGGGCTGTCATCAGAATGTCTCAACCCTGGGCCCTCTCCTCCGGTCCCTCTGTGCTCTCCTCTGAGCCCTGCCAGACCCCAGCTGCCCTTGCCCCGGGCCCTGTGGGGGGGCTGGGGAGGAAGGCTTTGGCAATGGCCACTTTCTCAGTAAAACACCCCCCCCCTCCATTGCAGGCCCTGACGAACAGCACCATAGAGTATGAGAGCCTTGAGTCAGAGGTGTCTGCCCTGCACGATGACCTCTGGGAGCAGCTCAATTTGGACGTCCAGGTGAAGAGGGGCCTGGGCAGGAGGGGGTCAGTGTGCCCCCCCTTCTCCTTTGGGCCAAAACAGACCAAAGTGGCTTCCTTTCTTGCTTTCGAGATCTCAGAGACTTGAGACAGGGAGTCGATCCTGAGACAAAAGACAAGGTTCACATCCACTTAAAATAGATGCTTTTGGGATAAAGACCATGTGGGATCTTTTTTAGTTCCAGCAGATCGTGAGGGAGGAGTAAAGCGGAAACACAAGTGCGCTAGGTTAGACAGAAGATACTTTATGACTGGAAGGCTTTAACACGTCGATACAGATACAGATGTAGATCTGGATGTAGATAGAGATCCACATGCGGGGGAGATGTGGGCATATGTGCAGCTGTCTCTCGTGACCTCCGAAGGAGTAGGCTGTGTGGGAGCCAGCCACTCAGGCCCTTTAAGATAGGAAAGAGGCTTCGCTCCCAGGACGGGTTAGAAACACTCTGCTTGGAGGCAGGAAGCTGCATGTATTGACCTTGGGGAGTTCCTGTTCTTTTCCTTCCTCGAGCTTCTCTACCCGGGCTCTGCCTCTTCTCTAGCTAGCTTTGCAAACTCTGTCTCTCTGATGCAGTTCGCGCCCCCGACTTCCCCTAGTTTCCTTCGGGTGACGGAACTCACCACCCCACACTGCAGCTGGTTAGGGAGGCGGAGGTGAAGGCCCTCCTGGTCCAGAGCACCCGAATGCTTGCATGTCCTGTGGGCAAGCCTGACTTTCAACATGAACATTTTAGGAGGTAGGAAAGCATCCTGGTCAAGGGCACCAGCTCTTGAGACAAATAAACCCAGGCTCAGATGGCGGTCACACTGCTTACTAACAGAGGGTCTTGGGCACAAGTCTCTTCATCTCCAAAGTTGGGACACCTGCGGCCGGTGCCGCACAGAGTTCTCCAGCAGCTGAAAGGAGTTAGTGTTTGCAGACCCCCTAGCGCCGTGCCTGGCACGTGGGGTGGAGGGGCATGGGGTGCTAAAGAAGTGGTAGCTATGATTTTTCAAAGAGTGCGAACTCTAACTGAATATAATTCATGAATACTTAGGCAGACATTGGGTGTCGGTATTACAAAAGGACCGTTGAGATGGAAAGAACACTAGTCAATTGGAAACCCTGGCCCTTGACAACAGGCTACCATCAAGGGTCCACCTAGAGGGGCATTTGCTCCAAGACCAGCCTGATCTCCCCGGGGAAGCTGAGGCTGCATGTTCACCTAAAGGGGCTCTTAACTGTGATGACGGGTCCCTCTCCTCTGGCAATTCCCAAGTTCCCTTTCGTAGAAGCTGAAGAGGAAGAGGCTTCCCACGGGGAGGATGAATGTGCGGAAGGGATGTGTGAGCGTGTGCACGCGTGCAAGGCTCCTGCCTCCTGCTGGCCCGAAGGGATGCGGGCGTGGGGGGGAGGCTGGGGCACTCCTCACAGCCACTTCCCTTGACCCGCTCTTGGGCGGTTTCAGAATGAGGTGCTCAACCGGCAAATCCAGAAGGAGATCTGGAGGATCCAGGACGTGCTGGAGGGGCTGAGGAAGAATAACCCATCCCGGGGCACAGACACGGCCAAGCACAGAGGTGGGTACCTTCTCCACCAGCCTCCTGAAAGGCTCACCAGAAATGCTCTGGGGCCTCTGGCATCCACCCCACATCTGTCATACTCATCGCGCTCCAGGCCCTCACACTGTGCGCAGAGCTAGTCAGGGCCTTCTCGGGCCTCTGGGATCTTCCCCTAGGATGGTGGGTAGGGCTCCCTTTGTCCTCCCCCTCCTCCCAGAACAGACCAGGTGGGCCACTCAGAGATGTTGTTGACCCTGATAGTCTAGATTCCTCCCCAGAAAGGGTCAAAGAGCTCCTGTGCCTCTCCACCCCCACCCCCACCCAAGCCCATGGGCCGGGTGGTGATCTGAAGCCCTGGGACTTTGGGCTGGCTTTCTTTAATGTCTCAGAGGCAACAGTGTTCTTTCCATCCATCATCTAGCCCCTGCCCAGCATGCTTCTCCACGGCCAGCCTGCATCCCAACCTCTGGAATAAGTCCCTCCATCAGGCCCGGGTGGCCCTGAAACCTCCCTCCCAAGTCCCTGAGTCCTCCCCTGCCTCCTCCACCTACGGAGCCCACCCCTAGCCCATCCATCCCTCATCTCTCCTCTCTGCTTGCCCCCAGGAGGACTTGGCCCCACGGCCACCTACAGCTCCAACAGCCCCGCCAGCCCTCTCAGCTCCACAAGCCTCACCAGCCCCCTAAGCCCCTTCTCACTGGTGTCCGGCTCGCAGGGGTCCCCCACCAAGCCCGGGTCCAGTGAGGTAAGCTGAGAAAATGGAGTAGAAGGTAGGTGGGGGAGGGAGGGAGGACCAGGTCCTCGTTGGCCTGAAGGACACAGACTCTGTGTCCATCTCTGCCCCAGAGGCCTCCAGGCCTAGTGCTTTGGCTTTCTGTCTAAGGTGGTCATTCTTACACCCAGTCTGGTGAACTTCCTTCCAGATTTTTCCTTTACTTGCTCTCATCGGCATTTGTCATCTTTAGCCTCCTTCTGGGGAAGTCTCTTCCTGAACTCCAGGACAGTTAACAAAGATACCCAACACTTAGTAGGAATTTAAATCCAGGACTGTTCCAGCATGTGAGAGGGTTGAGGGTAGGCATGGGGAGCAGTTTCCTAGCTGGTCAATCAGCAGGTGTTTACTGGGGCTCTACATGGGGTGAGGGATGGGGTGAGGCCCTCTCAGAAACATATATGCGCATGCCCAAGGCCCTTCTCCCGGGGAGTCCAGTGTCCAGGGGGGACCAAGACCAATTTATAGAAAGCAGCCAGCCTCTGGAACTTGGCAGTGTGTGTCTCAGTGTGGACCGTAAATGCCCTGGTGTTCCAAGGAGAAGGTGGAACTTTCATTGGGACAGATAGAGGAACAAGAAGCATCACAGACAGGAGAGGGGGCAGAAGCAAAGACACAGGGGTGCAGATGTGCCCAGGGTGATGGTGAGGCCAATGAGCAGAGAGCTGTGGAGAAAAATTGGGGAAGAGTGGGGAGTGGTGCACAGGTCGGGGCTCTGCCAAAAAGAGCCCTGAAGCTAGGCTGAGAGTTCACTCCGGAGCTGGAGCTCCCTCCAGGCTGCGGGTGGGAGTTTGGGGGTCCAGGGGCCCACCCCAGGTCCCCACGATGTCGTCTGTCCCCTGCTAATGCTCTTTTCTTCTGCTCTCACAGTGGCTGGTCTCCTTCCTCCTAATGCTCTGGCTTCTCTCTGCCTCAGGAGCCCGGCCCACCGCGGCCCCCCCTCCCCAAAGCCTACGTCCCCCTGGAGTCTCCTCCAAACGTGCCGCCACTCCCTAGCGAGAGCCGCTTCTGGCCATACCCCAGCTCCCCTTCCTGGCACCGCAGTGGCGAGCCAGCCAGGGGTCAGGTACCCAGCACCCTTGGGTCCTGGAGGGCAGGGGCGGAGGGAGCGGGGCAAAGGGTCAGGCGAGGGGACCAGGCAGGACATGGAGCCCTTTTTCCCCCGTTGCAATATTAATTTGCCCACCGCTGCCTGGTCAGACTCTAGGATAAGGAAAGGGATGGCAGAGAATGCTTTCCCCTTTCTGCCTTCTGTGGACAGAGGGAAAATGAGTGTCGCCCCACCCCATGCCCGGGCTTCTGGGCAGCCCCTGGCTGTGAGTGGTGGTGTGCCCCACCTCCTACCAGCACGAGCAGGCAAGGGAAATCGAGGGACCCGCAGCGACGAGTGCCATTCCAGTCCCTTCCTGCCCGCCTCAGACCCCAGTCCTTCCATGCTGTCTGTTTCTCTGCCTTGTGTGTCCTCTTGGGTCCCATCGGCCCTGGGGTGTAAGCTGCCCTGTTCTGGCTCCCCAGCCTCTCTCGCCAGGTGAGAGGTACAGTTAGGCTGGGAAGAGGTTGCATGGTGAGTAGTCCTGTGTCTAAAATCAGGAGTCATCTTTTCATCCTGGCTCGGCTGCTGGGATAAGCACAACCCTGAGGGGCTGCCGGTGAGCGGGGCAGAGAGGCAGCGTCACCTCCGCTTTCCAGACGAGGGGAGGCGAAGGGCCTTACCCATGCTCTCTCACTGGACTCCAGCTGGTGCTTCTGGCCTCTGGCTCAGTCTTTCTGTGTGTCCCTCATGAAGACTTAGACTCTTTGGCTGCACCACGGGAGTTGGGGGGGTTGCCGATGCTGTCTGAGGCCCCTTTTAGTCTCATGATTCTGCAAGCCCTCAAGCTAAGTGCACATTTCTGTCCCCCAGAATCTTGGTACCAAAGCCCACCTGGTTCTCTGGCTCAAGTTTTGGGTGAGATCGACAGAATCCTCAGAGATCCTCAGCCTTGTAGCGCCCCCCTCCTCCAGCCTTCCTCCTCTCTGGCTCACAGCAAGTCTGTGCTTCTTGGCGCTCACCAAGAGGCCTGGTCAGGTTGAGGGGCCTCTCTGCTGGGCCTCGGCTGAGGGCCTCCTGGAAGCCCTGAGCCCTCACAAGATGAGCTGGCATTGGCCAGCCTTAAGGTGGCATGGGTGGGAGGCTCCATGGCGTCCCTGCCCACTGCCCAGCTGACACACTTAGAGTCTCCTCGTCCTATGTTTTCAAGGGTTTGTGCTCCACCCATTGCAAAGCAAAGAAACATCCCCGAGGGCCAAGTTCCCAGCAGTCCCTACAGCATGGACCGTCTTCTCCTTTTTTCCCCCAGCCCAAGGCAAGCCATGAGCAGAGCAAGAAAGACCCCCACCAGACATCACCCCTGGATACTGCTAGAGACACCAGCCTTGTGCCCACCAGGCAAGAGGTGGAGGCAGAGAAGCAGGCAGCTCTCAACAAAGGTACTTCCTGTCCCATCCTCCCCTAGAAGGAAGGCCACGGGTCAGAGAGGAGCCCGGAGAGGTGCTCCTTCACAGCCAAAGAGAGCGAGTACCCACCCATCCTGGGCCTTTCATCTGTGCCACAGATGGGACTGAGCCTCCTCAAAGAAGCAGGCTCCCCGACTCTCTGCCCTCCTGCTCTCCACAAGGCCTACTGGCTGTTCTGTCTCCCTACAGTTGGCATTGTGCCCCCTCGGACAAAGTCGCCCGCTGATGAAGCGCTAACTCCATCAAGGGTGGTGAGGAGGAGTACCAATGGGCTCACCAATGGACTGTCCTCCCGGGTGAGTACAGCCTGTGGGCGCAGAGGCCCGGATGGGCCTGAGCTGCGCTGGGGGCCCAGGGGCCTATGTGTGTCCACCCATCTGTCCACCATTCAAGAAACCCAGGGCGGGAGGAGGAAGGCAGGACAAGTGGGAGGAGGGCAACAGCCCCACTGGAGAAGTCTTCCATCAGGTAGACATATCAAGGGACAAGGAAGATACACATAAGAAAGATAGAAGAGGGGCGTCTGGGTGGCTTAGTCGTTAAGCGTCTGCCTTCGGCTCAGGTCATGATCCCAGGGTCCTGGGATCGAGCCCCGCATTGGGGCTTCTCCCCTGCCTGCTTCTCCCTCTGCCACTCCCCCTGCTTGTGTTCCCTCTCTCGCTCACTCTCTCTCTGTCAAATAAATAAATAAAAATCTTAAAAAAAAAAAAAGCAAGAAAGAAGAATAGCAAAATTATTTTTTTTTAAGATTTTATTTCTTAATTTGAGAGAGAGAGCATGGGCGGGGGGGTGGGGTGCAGAGGGAGAGGGAGAAGCAGACTCTCCTGCTGAGCAGGGAGCCCGATGCAGGCTCCCAGGACCCTGGGATCATGACCAAAGCTGAAGGCAGACGCTTCACTGCCTGAGCCACCCCCCAGGTGCCCTTCACAAAATTATTATAATGTGCCAGCGATGAACTACAAATCCAGCAAAAATCAGCGATCAGAGTCAAATGTGCTGACCTAAGGCAGTAGACTCATTTCCTGGGGCTGCTGGGAAATTAACAAAGCCCCCCAAACTTGGGGGCTTAAAAACAACAGGAAGTTTATTCTCTCACAGTTGTGGAGGCCGGAAGTGCAAAATTGAGGTGTCAGCAGGGTTGGTTCCTCAGGAGGCTCTGAGGGAGCATCTGTCCCATGCCTCTCTCCTAGCTTCTGGTGTTGCTGGCCATCTCTGGTGTTCCTTGGCTCATAGACACAACACTCCAGTATCTGCATCCGCCTTCTACTCTGTGTCTTCTTCTGTTCTGTCTCCTATAAAGATACCTAAGATTGGATTCAGGGTCCACTCCAATTCCCGATGATCTCTTCTTGAGGTCCTTACCTTAATCACATCTGCAAAGACCCTCTTTCCACATCAGGTCACATTCACAGGTCCAACGGGGTTAGGACGTGCACATATGTTTTAGGGGCCCTTCTTTAACCCACTACAGACAGGCTTCCCAGAGAAAGGACACTGAAGGCATTAGGGCAGATGAGGAAGCTGGAAGTGGGGGATGCACACCCATCAGAGCCCTCTTCTTCTGCTGTAGCAGGAGCGCCCCAAGAGTGCTGTGTTCCCTGGCGAGGGCAAGGTCAAGATGAGCGTGGAGGAGCAGATTGACCGCATGCGGAGACATCAGAGCGGCTCTATGAAAGAGAAGAGGAAGAGCCTGCAGCTCCCGGCCAGTCCTGCCCCTGACCCTGCTCCCCGGCCTGCCTACAAAGTGGTAAAGTCCTCCCAGCCACCCCCAGCCCGTGACCAGCCTGGACAGGGGCAGCTGTGTGGGGGGTATTGAGAGAGGGGCTGGGAAGACCCAAGCTGGGCACCTGGGAGAACGGGGACGGGGGGTCTCTCCCCACTAGGCCGAAGATATACTGCAGCAAGCGTTCCTTGCATGTGTTTAAGGAAAAATAACTCACAAAAAGGAATGTATTGATGATTTTAGGTGAAAAGAATTATACGAAATTCATTTAATAGAGAATGGTGCAAAATTCAGCACCCAGGGATAGCCATCACTTACACGTTTCTAGAGCATTTTCTGTGTATTTAGCACTGGGCCGGGTCTACCGAAGGTAATCGTAATAGCACACTGGTGCATGGCACCGTGCAGTTCTCGAATCTCACATTATTTTGTTTAGATCTTTCAGCAATGCCAGCTTAGGAATTACCACCCCTGTCTTAGAGATAGGGAAACACAGTCAGGAGAAATTAAGGATTCTTGGACCACATGGCTATCGAGTATGGAGCTGGGAGTAGCCCCAGGCATCTGCCTAATTTTTCTTTCCACCACATTTCGGAAATACAGGAAAATTATGATCAAAAGTCCTACCCTCGGGCGCCTGAGTGGCTCAGTTGGTTAAGCGACTGCCTTCGGCTCAGGTCATGATCCTGGAGTCCCTGGATCGAGTCCCGCATCGGGCTCCCTGCTCGGCAGGGAGCCTGCTTCTCCCTCTGACCCTCCTCCCTCTCATGTGCTCTCTCTCATTCTCTCTGTCTCAAATAAATAAATAAAATCTTTAAAAAAAAAAAAAAAAAAAAAGTCCTACCCTCAAACAGCTTACACTCTCCTTGGTGGATTGGAGCTTCTATAATAGGAATCCACTAAAGATCAATGTAGGACACACTAGTCCAACTGCCTAACATATATGGCACAGACTGTGAACACAGGGTACAGCCAGATGGGAAGTAATGAGTCCCGATGAGACATATTGATGAGATTTGTCCTCTGGGGGGGGGGGGGCAGGCTTTGGACAAGCAGCATGGAAGGAGGATAGCTGTCCCGCAGTGGGAACGGTGGGGTGGCGGCCAGATTGGGCGTGATGAGCAGGGACAGTGAGGACACGCGCCTGCTCAGGGCTGCCTGGAGGCACGGGTGGCAGGGGACAGAGTCCCTGTGTGGTCACGGTGCTGCTGTCCCCTAGGTGCGCCGTCACCGTAGCATCCACGAGGTGGACATCTCCAACCTGGAGGCAGCCCTGCGGGCAGAGGAGCCTGGTGGGCAGGCCTACGAGACGCCAAGGGAAGAAATTGCCCGGCTTCGCAAAATGGAACTGGAGCCCCAGCACTATGATGTGGACATCAGTAAGGAAGTGAGTGAAGTCCAGGAGGGCAGAGGGGGAGAAAGCCTGGGGGGGGACGTGGGGAGGGGATGGAATGGAGGTGGTGACCTAGGTCCCTCCCCAGCTCTCCACACCAGACAAAGTCCTCATCCCCGAACGGTACATTGACCTGGAGCCTGATACTCCCCTGAGCCCCGAGGAGTTGAAGGAGAAGCAGAAGAAGGTGGAGAGGATCAAGACACTCATTGCCAAGTCCAGGTAATGTGCCTGGGTGAACCTCAACATCCTCTGCCCACCCTGGCACGTGGGGCACCAGTGCCCCTGAATCCAGCACCCCGACCCATGCCAGTGGGAGCCCTAAGGCTCCCCAGCGGAGGGCAGACGGAGGCAGTGGCTCAAGGCAGCGGACCAGGCCCAGCCCTGCGGCCAGGGCAGGGATGCTGTCACTGCGTGCCAAAAAGACCTGCTGCGTGCAGGCGCATGCTGTCATCAAGACAAACTGAGGGGTTGCCCTCTGGTGACTTCTCTTCCTCATCAAGGCTGCCCTAAATGGTCACTTGAACCTTCTCATTCATTTTAAGACATTGCAGTAGGGGATCCCAAAATGTGTGTTGCCAGGGTCCCACTCCCCCCTGGGGACAGCCTTGCTGGGAACCAGAGCCTGCCCACTCACAGGCCTCTGGCCACCCTGCCAACCTCAGTCCACAGGCCCCCCCCAAGCCAATTGGACCATCCTGTCCCCCCACTCCATGTCTGTGTGTCTGTGCCTCTTCAGTATGCAGAACGTGGTGCCCATCGGCGAGGGGGACCTTGTGGACGTGCCCCAGGACTCAGAGAGCCAGCTGCAGGAGCAGGAGAAGCGGATTGAAATCTCCTGTGCCCTGGCGACCGAGGCCTCCCGCAGGGGCCGCATGCTGTCTGGTGAGAGGGGCCGGGCCTCGCTCCTCCAGGGAGACTGGCTGACCAGGTGCAGGGGAGGAAGCTCAGTGCTGCGACGGGGCTAGGGACAGAGAGGTACAGGGCCAGGGAGACTTTCCTCAAGGTCAGGATGAGCACTTACTGAGCACCAGGTACTGTGCTAGGCTCAGCGGGGTGCAGACAGGCCCGAGTTGCATCCGGGAGCTCAGAGCTGGGATGACCCTCCTATAGCCGCTCTATGGAGGAATGGAGGAATGGCCAGAGGCCATGCAGGCAGCCAGGGCACCACCCTCCCTGGGCAGCTTAAGGAAAGGCACGGCAAAAAGGCGATCCCTGAGCTTGGTTGGGAAGGATAAAAGTATTACCAGTCGTGGAGTGGGGCCAGGCACTGCAGGGCACCCTCTCACTTCCCATTCTGGCTGCGTGCGGATAGGAAGGTGAAGGTGGGGCAGGTAGCCAGAGTTGAGGGCGATGCAGTCACCACCCTGCCTGGTGACCCAAACCCACTTTTCCGCTAAGAAAAGATGAGCATGAGGAACGGACTTCACGCTGATAAAAAAGCTAGAGGGTCCCGAGCAGTCACCGTGAGGTTGAAGTCAGCCTGAGATGTCTCGCCCCAGGGAAGGTGAGACTGGAATCAGGAAGAAACGGAAGAGACTCTCTTAAGGGGAGGGTGAAGGATAGAGGAAAGACAGTGCCTACGTCATGAAGCCAGCCAGGGGGCGGACTACGTCGTCCTCCTCAGGACAAAAGGTGGTTAGGGCAGAGAGGGAGAGGGAGAGCTCTGAAGTCCAGTCCAGAGGGATGCCCAGGAAGGATGCCAGGTTTGCACGGACTTTGCTAGAGGAGGAGGCGGAGAGACAGGTGTGCTGGCCCACAGAGCAGCCTGGGCGAGGGGCCGGCAACGAGCAGATCGGGACTACGGCCAGGAGCCCGGCGGAAGGGGTGGCATTTCGTGTCGGTGATCAAGAGGGGTTTGAATTCTGGCTTTCGGGGACTCCATTGCCTCATCTGTAAAATTCAAATCAAAATACCTGCCTGGTGGTGTGAGGAATGGCAACAATACATGCTAAGCGCCTAGCACAGTGCCTGGCACTTAGTAAGTGCTCAATAAATGCTGGCCCGATGTGGGCGTGGTGGCGCTGCTAACAGCTGTAGGACTCGCTGACCTAGCAACAGCTGGAGTGGAAGTAGGGTCTGTGTGTGGTTTTTCTCACTATTTGAAATACGGATATTTTTAGAAACCAGAGGGTTTCAGGCTACAACAAAGGGAATTTACGCCTTAAGGAAGAACCTACTGGCGGTTAAGTTCGAATGGACATTAAATGGGCGGCCAGGGAAGACTGCTGGGGGTATTTCAGAGAGAGGCGGTCGGTTGGGCTGGAGTTGAGGACAAGAGAAGGGATGGGCTTCAGACAGTCCCATCCTGCAGCCAAAGGCAGCAGAACCAGTTTGGCTGCACAGAGGCCTCTAGCCCACCTCTCTGTAGTTTAGCTGTAAAATGAACTCGAATCTTCCAAGGATCAAATTCCTCGTGCTCTGGGCAAAAGGCAACTTCCTGTTTCAAGGGTTAGCGCACACAACACTGTTTTTAAAACTTCCCTCTGTCCTCGCCCCAGCCCCTGGCTCTCTCTACTGTCATTTCCCAGCCAAAGGGTCCATGAAAACAAAACCCGTCCTGGCCTCTCAGATTTCCCTCTCGATACACACCAGCTTACATTTCATGGTCTATGCGTTGAAAGCAAACTGTCACTTTGCTTTTGCCAAAACCCCAACTATTTAAAAAATGGCATAGCAGGGCCAGACCTCAGACTTAGCCCACGGTCCCCACTGCCCCTTGGCCTCTGGCCCAGATTCCCAGAGCTGCAGCTCTGCCAGGGACCGTGAGCACCGTGCGTGGGCATAGGTTCAAGCCTGGGACTGTGCGTCTGGGGGTGCCGGGCACGGGCCCTCGTGACAGCACGGCGTGCACAGGGTGGAGAGGCCGTGCCCGAGGGTGGGTGTGTGGCGTGGATGGCGTGCTCAGGAATGCTTGTCGGTAGACCCAGAGCGTGCAGACTCAAGCAGGAGGTATATGGGAAGACGTGAGGTCGTGTGCAGCGTCTGTGTTGGGGGATGTTTGTAGAGGCACGTGCATTTGTGTGTATTCAAGTGCGTGGGTGGAGGGAATGTGTGAGTGCAAATACAGAACTATGTGTGTATATGTCTGCAAAATGTCTACGGACACTGTGTGGAGACCACGATTTATGAGTACGGGTGGTATTTAGGAAGCTGTTGGGGCTTATATATGTGTATGCCAGTGTGCAGTGTAAGGATGGAGGTAGTGTTGATGAATGCACGGATTTATGTGACTGGCTGGTTCTGCAGTCTGGGGAGTGATGAAACACATTTGTGTGTATGTTGGGCACCATGTACACACTGCAATATTTGTAAATATGTATCTGTGCAGGGTGGGTGAGAGCAGGTCTCATGAAGGTGCAGGATGGGAGAGCAGGTGTGACTGATGAGTTATGCATGCAGATGTGGTACTTGCGGACACACGATTTTATTTTATTTTATTTTATTTTATTTTTTTTAATTTTGATTTTATTTATTTAATGACAGAGAGACACAGCGAGAGAGGGAACACAAGCAGGGGGAGTGGGAGAGGGAGAAGCAGGCTTCCCGCAGAGCAGGGAGCCCGATGCGGGGCTCGATCCCAGGACCCCTTGATCATGACCTGAGCCGAAGGCAGACGCCCAACGACTGAGCCACCCAGGCGCCCCAGGACACACGATTTTAATACCGCACCTGTCCGATACATAGCTACTATATATGTGAACTTCAACTATTTCCTTTTTTTTAGGATTGTATTTATTTATTTGAGAGAAGAGAGAGAGAGCATGAACAGGGGGAGGGGCAAAGGAAGAGGGAAAGGCAGGTTCCCCGCTGAGCAGGGAGCCCGATGCGGGGCTCGATCCCAGGACCCCAGGATCATGACCTGAGCTGAAGGCAGACGCTTAACTGACTGAGCCACCCAGGCGCCCCTCAATGGATATATTCCTAATATATATTTAGAATAATATATATATATTCCTAATATATATTTAGAATATTTAGAATATTATATATTCCTAATATATATTTCTGCCTTCATAAAGAAGTTCTATTTAACATAATTCATCTTTCTTGTTCTTGTTCATTTAGTATCATTATAAATATCCTTCTTTTCCTGATCCGTTGAAGGGGTGCCCTCCAGGGCTCTAGTTGGTATAGACCGTAGCTCCCAGATCGTAATGCTTTCAAAGGTATTATATCTGCTTTTTACAAAGGACTTTTATGCCCCAATTGTGCCTTCTTCTAGCTGTCAGTGGGCCTCCCAAGTCCTCTCTCTCCCCTAACTTCCCTGCTTCTGATCTCCCATGGGGTAGACCCCCAGCAGGTCAGCTCCTCAGAAGTGGGTAGAAATAAGAGTAACTGGACTCCAGGGAGCCGGTCTGTGAATAATTGTAAGAGCTTCACCGCATGCACGTTGCAATAGATATTTGGCTTTCTTAAAACAGCTCTGGTTTAGTTTTTTACTTTCTGACAGTTTTAGAAGTCGAAGTTGCCAAATGACTAACCGCTGGGTCTGCGATACAGACATACACACAAATGTGTGTTCTGAAAGCGTTTGCAAATGTATTTGAGTGTGAGGTCACACGTGTATCAGTCCCCATGCAAGAGTACGGGTTTGGAAGTGCACAAACACACATATCTGAGTTGTGTGCAGTGAGAGCCGAATGCTGTTGGATCCCGTGCACAGACTATGTATTCTGTGTGGGTAGATACAGCTTCCTGCTCACGAGAAAGTTTCCACATCTTGTGTATATCTGTGGCTGTATGTATACACGTGATGGGAGCTGCACAGAGCGCAGGGAGGTGATGGGGTCCAGGGCAGGGTGGAGAGCAAGGGACTAGAAGTCAGATGCCAGGATCCTTCTGTTGGAGGAAACAGTGTGACCCTGGCTGAGGTCTGGTTCTCCTCTGAGGCCAAGTGAGCATGTTCTGTCTGCCAGGCTCCTGCCTCACAGCGGCCCTGAGGGTGCCCAAGGGTCTGCAGACTGCAGAGAGCTCATCCCTCCTCATAGGACCCCCCTCCGCATTGGCCTTCCACTTTGCTCTTCTCAGCATGGAATCATAATGATAATAGAGTAAAATCCATTCATTCAAATGCCACCACTTTAAGGTTTGTAATGATTTGTTCAGGGGTGGACCGAAGGTTGCCCCTTCTGGATTGATGGAAAGGGGGTCCCCAGGGATATCGGGGGGCCATGTTTCTGAGACCGCGAGCTGGTCTAAGTTCACGGTACTCGCTTCAACCCTGCCGGAAGCCTCGGTTTGCGTGGAGGTGATTCACGTGGTGATAACTTGGATCTAGTCGCCAGCGGGGGCCTGATGATCTGGGTTAGTGCAGTTTTACCGCACTGTTCATCCTCATCGCCTGCGGAGCACCGCGTGTAAGGTGCGGTCACCTGCTCTTGTACGGATGCGAGTGGAGCCTTGGCCCAAAGGGTCCGGCCTCGCCCACAGACCCACTGGTTCTCAGCAGAGCCTGCAGTGGCCCGGTCTCCTCCTCGGGGACCCTGTGCTCCTCCATGGCGCCTGGGACCGAGGCCAGGTCGGCCTCAGCTCTCCTCTCTGCTTGCATCCTGCCTGGCTCCCCGCCTGGGGAAGGACCTCGCTTGCTCTGGGTGCCCGGCCTCCCCACCCCTGCCACCCCCACCCACCCCTATTCACCTCCCTGTTCATTTCTGTTTCCAGTGCAATGTGCCACCCCAAGCCCTCCCACCTCCCCTGCTTCCCTGACTCCACCAGCCAACCCCCTATCGTCTGAATCCCCACGGGGCGCCGACAGCAGCCATACCATGCGGGTCTGAGCTCTGACGTAAGAACTTTTCTACTGTATTTCGTCCACCGCGGGGAGTGGGACCCCCACCCCTCACCCCCATGAGCCATCTACCCCCCCACACACCTCATTCTGGCATTGCTTCTCCCTCCCCACCCCCCAGTGCACCGCCCCCCCGCCCCCCCCCCCCCAGCCCCATGCCGCTCTCCCCACCCCTCCATCTGCTTGAGCCCGCAGCATCCCCGTCCCAGTCCCTGTCCCCGTGCAGTGCTGGGCCAGCGCCGGCTGGCGGGGCCGCCCCTTGGATGCCGCAGTGCCCGTGGGCTTTGCTTCTCCAGAAGCAGACAGGGACAGAGCCGAGGCCTCCCCTATCCCGCTGTCCGCCAACAAGCCTCTCCACCGCTGTGGAGATACACAGCAGTCCTGCCTCAGAAGCCCCCAGATCTTACTTCTCCCAGATCAGCCCCAGATCTTGCTGTAAATCACAGTACCATGGGAAACTATGGCCAAGGGCTGTGTGCGTTCCTTGCCCCTAGCACACAGCCGCTTGGTATCAGGCAAGTGGGAAAGAGCAGGGACTTCCATTCATTTGCTCCCCTCTTGGGGCTGGGGGCGTGGGGCGGGGTTGGTGTTCTGCAGACTTGCGTCTCCTGGGAAGCTGGGCTGGGGCTGCTGCTCGGCGGCGAAGCGCCCTTCTCACCCGGTTCTCTTCTCTTCAGTGCAAGCTCTGGCCGAGGCCAACGCCGGGAAGCTGCACAGAACCACGTTCTGAAGGCCTTGGCCCCCTGAGGCCCCAGCTCCCCAGCCTGGCCCCCTGCCCCTGCGCGCCCGTGGGAGGGCTGCGGGGAGCCAGGCTGGGGGCCGGGGTTGCTGCCCACATGTTACCTCAGTGTCCACACGGCCCGCACGCCCGGCCCCGAAGCCCTCGCGCCTCAGATGGCGGCCCCAGGCCGGGGCCCGAGATGGCGGGCAGACAGCAGCCTCCGGCGCCCGTGGCCCAGGGGGCTAGGCCCTGGCTGGTGGTGTGAAGGCCCTACTGGAACGTTTCCTGCTGAAGAGGATGCCCTGGTGGGGAGACGCTCTGGGCTCTCTCAGGGTAGGACTAGGCTGAGGAGAAGATGGACGCTCTGCCTCTTCCGGCCCCTCCTGACACCAAGGGCGGCACCTTTTATGTACCTTCCCCCATCGACACCCCCCCCACCCGCTGCCCCAGTTCCCCCCGGGGCTTTGACACGTTTCTGCTTAGGGGTGCTCCTTTGGGGTCCAGTGGAGACTGACCACCCTGCTTGAGCCAAAGACAAGATGACAAGAGCTGGGGAGAGGCTCCTTGGCTCCCAGGGGGGCACAGTGCTGGCTGTGGGTAGAGAGCGGCACGCAGGTCTGTGCAGGGTCTGAGGACAGGTTGAGAAGGGGGAGAGGAAAGAAAGGGAGAGATGCAGGGAAGTGGGAGGACAGGGAAGCGGCAGGACTCATTTGCAAGTAAAAGGGTGAGGCGGAGGTGGAAAGGGGATGTGGGATGGGTGGGTTTCCCTAGGATGGAGCCTTAGCTTAGTGCCAAGTACAGTGCCAGACTGTGGGCCCTGCTCCTGCACCTCGTCCCTCGGGTCCACGGGCCTGCCCACACACTGGCTCCAGGAGGACCCACCAGCGAGCACGGGATGACCTTCAGCTGTAGCCGTGGGGACGAAGGTGTGGGGATGCTGGTGCTGGTGAGCAGGTGGGACGATGGCCCTTTCTGGGTCTGGGCCTGGTGTCTGCCTCCCCCTCCTCAGCTCAGGGGCAGAGAGAAAGACCTCTGTCACGCAGGGTGTCATTAGCCTTGGGGCCTTTCCTAACCATGTTCGGGACATTTTCTTGTCCCCCTGCCCCCTGGAATGTGCTGTGGGTCAGCTGAGAGAGTGCCCCAGAGAGGAAATGCAGCCTTAATCTGGCAGGCTAGATTCTACGGCCCCACCCCGCGTCCCGGGCATCCTCGAGGAGGACCAGGTGGGGCTGCAGGGAAGGACTCCCTCTTCTGGCCTGGCTCTTTCACCATCTGTCTACCTGGGGAGGTCAGTGGAGGAGACACAGAAGCAAAGCTCATTTTTCCTCCTTGCCTTTCATCTGGGGAGGATGGTAGTCAGGGAGGAGGGAGGGGTGAGAGTGAAGCTGGAAAAGACTGTGCCCCTAGGCCTTCTCTTTACCAGAGTTGATGCTCAGAGACTTCGGCCTCCAGTGGCCCCGAGAACAATGACTTCATCTGCCACCAGTTCTCCACTCCTTCACAGCTGGGCCAGTGACTGGTTCATATGCAAGTAAAGATGGCAACTCATTCAACAGATATTTATCGAGCACCTTTTATGTACCAGCACTGTTCTAGGTGCTTAGGATATTCTTGTGCTTCGGAGGGATTGCAGGCTGGGGAATTCCACTTTCCTTTTAGCAGATTTTTTGAACATGACCTTTGGCTACGTTTCCTATCTTTAGCACTGCTCAAGCACCCCACACCTGTTTTCTCCTTCCCCGCCGACTGGCCGGTGAGGTTGGCCCTCTCCATTTTTCCAACACCTTTCTCCATCCACAAGAAACGGCTGTTTCAGGGCCTCCATGCCTTTCCCCTTTCTTTGTCTGTCTCGCCTTTTTTTTTAAGTGGTATTTTTAGAAATACGTGTAAAAGACCAAGGATTAAGGTCTGCACCTCTACCACCTCTCTCTCACCTCTTATTTCATAAAGCTGGCTCTTTATGTTGCTTTACATGCCTTAATATATGTTTGATGAAGATTACACATATTATAGATATATACATAATATATATATTTGTTTGGACGTCTGATCCTTTCCCAGAACTCCTGCCCAGGCCCATTTTCCCTCCTTTACTTTCCACACCATTCCTAGCACGTGTTGGCCACACCCCATGCCTTTTGATCCAAAGAAGGGGAGAAGACAGACTTATTTTAAGACAGATCTATTTTACGCTTTTATTATAAAAGCAAATCTATTTTCAAAATGTGCAATGTCTGAATGGAATCGGCAAATGATACGAGGAGATTGGGCGGCTGCCTCCAGGTCCAACCCTCTTCCCCCGCAGCTTCCTCCTCCCATCTCCCAGTCTGCAAAGGCCTGGGCCCCAGAGCTCACCCGGAGAGCATCTCACCAGGGCAGGACATTCTCTTGGAAGTCCTGGTCTAAGGATTTGATTCCACTGTCAACTCTTGACGACCCTCTAGGGTTACGGGATGTGAAACCTCTCAAAGGAAATGTTTACAGCTGTGTGCACAAAAGTACAGCCCAGCGGGCACCCCCGCCACCCCCGTATGCTCCTGGACCACCTCCCATCACCAATCTGCTGGAAACGGCAGACAGAATGGGAACCTACACCAAACGGCACCAAGAATCCTACTCCCTGACGGAGCCAGGATACAGTGCAAAGGCCAAAAGAAACGGTTTGGGACCACAGGTCCTTCAGCACAGACACATTCGAGTTCCTTGGACTTCTCACACTCTTTGATCCCTTTCTGGTCTGGGTCACATCTATGACATCTGTCTCCTGTGACCTTTCCTCGGGGGGCTGTTGTTAAGGGGGACTTTGGCTCAGTCTGGCATCCAGACTGCAAAGTCAGCTTCCAGACTGAAGTGGGTCCCACAGACAAGGTGACAGCTCGGCCTTGCCCAAGAAGACCCCAGGACTGTCCCCTGGTGGGCTGCCACTGGGGTGCTGAACTCCACCAGCTCAGCCTTCCAAACTGCTTAGTGGCTGACAAAGTAGGCAAGGGGATCTTGCCTCACAAGGATTTGGGCAGAATGGAAGTCTTCTGTCCAGATCTGGAATCAAGGGTTTGGGACTGTCACAGAGCTCATGGCCAGCATTTAAAGCCTGACCTCCCAACTTTGACATGTCCTGGCACCCTATTCCCAGCCTAGAGCATCTTGTTATGAAAGAATGGGGCCCAGATGGAGGCCCAGGGCTAAGTGACCCACCGAGGGGCGGGGGGGACAGCCCTGGTTGCTATTCTGGGGCCTTGCCAATTAGCACATTACCTCCCTGATCATTAACCATGAGGCTGTAATCAAATACTGCTACTGTCACTTTAAAGATTTTTCTGAGGTCGCAAGCTGTGCACACTTGCTCTCCGGCCTTGGTGAGAGGCATGTTCTTGGGGCAGGGCTGACTATAGCAAGACGGAATCGATCCCTTTCCCCTTTAGGCACCCCCCTACCTGGCAGCTCTTAAAACTAAGGAAAATATGAAATATACATATATATACACATATCTATTTATGCACATACTGGGGCCAATTTGATCTGCTAGTATTAGACAATAAACCATACAAGGAAATGTATGATCTCAGTGTCTTTATTTAGTATAAAAGTGACCTTAGAAGAAAAGGTTAGCCAAACAGAGGGCATCTCTGTTGGGGGACCAAACATCTGTAGCCGCCCCATAGCATCTTTCTAGCCAGCGAGCCCCTCCCCAGGGAGGGGCATCCTGAGTATAGGTAAGCATCTGCTTCCCCACTCCCCAGCATTCTTTCTAGATATAAATACTGAAGAATCCCAGTGAGCTCTGCGTTTGTATCTTGCAAGTTTGTATAAACCCAATACAGGAAATAAAATGAACGGTTTGTACAGTGGCGTGTGTCTCGCACTCTGTCCGTGACTGCCTGTGGCTGAGGCTGGTCTTGTGGCTCATGGCAATCTCCAAGCCTGGCAGAAAAGGGGAGAGGGTCTGGGGTCGGGCCTCCCCTGACTAAAAGCAAAGCTGGGTCCGCGATATGCTGCCCACCGTGCTCATCTCCTCTGTCCAGGTAATCTCAAATCAAGGCTTGTCCCAAGGTCCTGTGTGATGAAAGTTACCAGAACAGTGTTCAGATCCTAGGAACCTCCCATTGATCTGTCTCTGAGACAGAGGGTAGAAGAGTAGGAGAAGAAAATTAATTCTTAAGTTTCCTCGACTACTACACAATGGCCTGTATTTCTGCTTTGGGGTACAAGAAGTTGTATTGATTTGGCGAGGGGCATCAGAGAAGCCACCCAAATTATTCTCATCCAGACTCAATGCCTTTGGTTTATGTCCTCAGTGGTTATCCTTTCCGGATCCTCAGTGTGAAGGCTGCTCAATCTGAAATCTTTCAGTGAGCAAGAGTCAAGAAGCCCTGTGAATTCTATGCGGTGGAAAGGACAAGAGAAAGTGAGCCCAGGATAGTGGTAGGCTGCCTCAGCTGGGCCCCTGCAGCATGTCTGGGGAGAGGTGGAGGCATTAATTCGAGGAAGAGAAGAAAACTGAGAAGAGATAGGAACGCAAGGCTTTTCTAATTCCTGATTTTACCTCGCCCTGGTTCTAAGGGCTGATTTCGAATTCTGGACACCTGTTGTCCTTCCTAAAGCGCTAGTAGTGTGTGTGAGTGTGTGAGTGTGTGTGTTTAACAAATAATATGACTATATTTGGGGTTTTGTAACATCCCAGGAGAGCTATAAACCCTGATGTCCTTTGTGAATCAGACAGAATTGGGACCGATGCAGACTCACGACAGAGGTCTCTGGAGCTGGAGGAGGGCACGGGACCGCTTGTGGCTCTCCAGGACCTGCGTCTCTATCTGCAGCGCCCTCTGGGCCAGAGCCAGCGGCTTGGTGAGGAGGCGGGGTGTGAGAGCACCGGGCCCGCTGGGTGTCGCTGTCCCCACAAACAAGGACTGGCTCTTCTTCGAGAAGGATGCCCGCGGATTTCTGCCTGCTGCAACACCTGGCCCAGATCAGCACTCTGATCAAGCCGGGCTGGGGTTGTAAAAGCGGGCGGCAGCCAGGAAACGTAAACGACAAAGCACCTAGCAGAATGCCCCTAAAGGAGTGGTGCTCTCTAACAGCGTGGTCTTGTTCTGTTCTCGGAGAGACGCAGGACGGGTTCAGGCAGGCAACCAGGCTTCAGATCTGCTGCTGCCAGGGACCGGGGGCTATACCACATCTCCCTCATCCCTGAGCCCCCACTGCGTCCTGGTCCTGCTCCTTCTAGCTGCCTGAAGATGGGTCAGGTCACTAAAATTCTTGAGCCTCAGTTTCCTGGTCCATGAAATGGGGATATTAACCACCACCTTATGGGGCTCTCAAGAAAGTCAAATGAGAAAATGAATATGAGAAAAACACGTTGAAAGCTCAAATTCATTTACAAATGTGAGGAGGTGGTGGTGACATTGTGTGGGCCCCTTGGCCACCTGCAGGGGCACGATGAGGGAAAAGGGAGAATGTCTCCCAATGTCCCCCTCTTCACTGCCTCCACCGCCTTCGATGAAGACATCTCCAGGGCCCCCACCATCCAGCCCTATGAGATGTTGCCCCCTGCCCACCTCTATTCCTCCAGCTCCCGCATTCTAGAGCCTACATCCTCCTCCCTGGGGTTGCCCCCATGAAGGGGCTCCTCTCCAGGACTGTGGGCTCTGTGGACAAGCCCCTCTGGGCCCAACTCCAGCACCCAGCACCTGCCATCGGAGAATCAGGCTGGGAGAGCCCTGTTTGAGGAGAGTTCAGTTCCTCCAAGCTCACAGATGAGCACCATGGCGTGGGGAGGGGGGGAGGTATTCCTAACTGCTATTTTATGCACCTGTGGGAGCAGTTTAGAACCACATTTGAGAGCAGAAGTCTTTCGTATAACAGCATTTAATAGTATACTATAGTGTCCTAATATGGTAATATTAATAACAATATTATCATAGCTATACTAGAAGAGTAATAACACTGGCTCATTCAGTATTTGCTATGTGCCAGGTACCCGGTTCTGTGCATTTACTCAGCTGTCCTCGTTCTAGCTCTACGTGATAAGTACTATTATCATCCCAGACGCTGAGGCGTGGAAAGGGTAAATAAAATGTCTAAGGTCTCCCGAAGCTACGCTGAAGCGCAGAGCACTCTGACTTCAGAGCCCAAGCTCTTAACCAACCAGTGGTTTTCAATGGTGTGGGGGGGCGGGCGGGGGGGCAATGTGGGGGGGTGTGATAGCACCCCCTAGGGGAAATGTTGGAAATTTGCTGGGAGCTGAGGTTATCTCAGCGACAAGAGGGCAAAGCTCTTACTGGCAGTTAGCTGCAGCAATGCACCAGGTAGATTTCCAAAACAGTAACCGTCCTCCACTCTGCATGACTTTAAAATGTATAACTGAACTAAACGCCTTCCAGTACACGTTGGTCATACTGCAATTCATAATAGTACTAAGAAGTTCTTACCGGCTTCTAAGGGTTTTTTTTTAAAGATTTATTTATTTGAGGGGGGAAGGGCGGAGGGAGAGAGAGAATCTCAAGCGGACTCCCTGCTGAGCGCGGAGCCCCACTCGGAGCCCCATCTCACGACCCTGAGATCATGACCTGAGCCAAATCAAGAGTCCCACACTCAACCCACTGAGCCACCCAGGTGCCCCTGAGCTTTCTGTTTTTTTAAGTCAGTTTATGAATACCTCGGTAAGTTACATGATCATCCTAATGGAGAAGAAACTGAAATGGAATAAAGACATTGTCTCAAAAATGTTGAATAAACCACTGCGCGCATTGTCTGCACACTGTAGTATAACCTCATAAACAAGTACTGTTTATGAGGCTGAGGACTGTTCCGAGGCAGTAGGGTCTCACTGAGCAAGCACAGACTCACTGCAAATAGTTAACGGCGGAGATCCGAGAGAACCAATCATGAAAGCCAAGATACCTGAAAGGCAGGAGATCTCATTAGATCTCCTTAATAGTTGTTTTTAGGGATGATTTCATAGGATTGCCATTCTTGACATTTGTAAAGTTTTTGCAGCCCTGGGACGAACACCGATGTTGTAAGGATTGCGCGTGGAAATGTTTGGGGGACTTGCATATTGTGTGTCTAGCTTTCTCCACCACTGTCCCAGGCGCACGCACGCGCATGCACACACACACACACACACACAGAGGCACGCGCCCTCAGGTGCCTGTATCACGTCTCCCTGGCCAGACCACCCTCCATTCCCCGTTGTCTGTTGGAAATACACAACCTCCAAGGCCCACAGCCGCAGTTTTACCTTAACGCACGACCGAGGACATTTCAAGACAGAGGTCCCTGTGCCGGTGATATGCCCGCGCTACCCTGCTCCGGGGGGCTTGGGGAGCTGTTTGAACAATACACACAGAAGACCCGGTTCATCTGCATTCACAGCACGCCTCCTCGTTGTCTCCACTTTGCCTTGCTATGTTATCCCTCCTTCAATTAAGACTATTTCCCTCTTTCTCTTAAGGCTATTTCCCTCTTTTTATATGTAAGTACATCTGGTCTGTTATTACTTACCTAACATTTCATTTCCTACTGCTCTCTCATTTTCTTGGGGTGGGGTTGTTTTTGTTTTGCAATACAAGGACGCTGGCTTTCTAGTTCTCTTAAATTTAAGCATATTTATTATAAGTAGGTGCAAGCAATCTGCCTGTTTCATTTATGTCTTCTGGGTAAGTCTTGCCTGAGCATTTATATATTGAGAGACAGTGTGCTCTATTATAAATGCTTCTTTTCCTTCTTTATTATAATTAGTGTTTTTAAAAATGGCGTGTGTAGATTGGTCATCTCATCTATGAACTTCATTTCAGGATAGAGGAGACATTACAAAGGGGATGCTGGCTCACAGGGTTGAGAGTCAGGGCTCCACAGCGGCAGAAAGGATGTTAGGAACTATCTACCCCTCTTTCTGCAGGCCTACAGAGGGAGGAAAGGATGCATCCATGTCTATACAGCTGGTAGGTCAACTAGAACCAGGCTTCTGGAAGTGTCCAGCCCTACCCCAAGCCCAAATTCATCTTTCGTCGTCCCTAGCTCAACCTCACTGTCCAAAGCTGGACACCGCTGGGGAAAAGGAGGTGGAAGCCCTCCCTGGGGCACTTTTGCCCTTGATGTAACCCAATCCCGCTCTCCCAGAGACGGCCTGCAACAGGTTTTACTCAGTGACTTGCCGCCCCCTATTGTCTAGTATGGGTACTAGCGCAAAGCAAGGGGACTTGACCTGCAGGATGAATTGAGTGCTTTTCCAAAGAGAAACACGGATTCCAAGTCTTCCCAGAACCCCACTCCCCCCCACCATCAAACCAGGTAAGGAACCTGGGTAGCCCGAGATCCCAGTCCCCTATACGGTCTGAGTTTTGCGGAGGACTTGGAAGCAGCTGAACTCAGCCTCAGGGCGCCGGAGTGGGGGCGCTGGAGGGGTCGGTGGAGGGGGGGGGTTGCCTCCTCCAGGTAAGCGAGCGTGTGACAGGGGCCAGTGCCCTCTGGGACGACCCGGGAGAAGGGAGCCTACGACTTTAAGCAGCCATTTGGGTGAGGAGGGGGGGAGAGGTGGGGTTTGGAGAGGGGAGGGAGTTAATGATTTACCAGAGGCTCATTTCACAATTTATCAAGGGTCAGCTTCCCTGGAGCACGCACAAGAAGTCTGGTCCTCTCTGCTCCTCAGCCCTTGGCAGCTTCGACCCGGAAGGCCCCCCAGGCAGCCTGCGGCATGATCTCCATCACCGAGTGGCAGAGTGAGTGCAGGGGCCGGTGCCGTGGAGGGGGCTGGGCTGGACCGGAGGCTACAGGCTGGGGGGCGGGGGGGCGGGGCGGAGACGCTGCCCCTCCCAGCCCCGATCTCCCGCTGGGAACCTGTAAGGCGACCTCTGGAGCCGGTGGCCTGGAGCTGCTGTGCTGGCATCCTGCTGGCAGCATGGCTACGAGCGGGTGTGGCTCCCCTGCCTTCCAGTGGGTGGGTGTTGCTCGGGACAACCCCCCCAACTTCCCCGGCTAGCTAGACGCTGGTGCCTGGGGGAAGCGGCAAATTCACCACCCAAGCTGGTCCCTTCCCCATCATGGTTCTAGACCTGGGATGCTGCAAAGGTGGACTCAGGAGGTCTCTGCCCATTGAGACATTTTCCCCACAAACTCTCTGGGTCCCCTGTGGCCTTGGGGCCCTTCTTCTTCTTCTTCTTTTTAATTTTTTTTATTTTTAAAGTAAACTCTACTCCAAACGTGGGGCTTGAACTCACCACCCGACTGAGCCAGCCAGTGACCCCACCTTGGGTCCCTTCTTACCAGAAATTAAATTCCACCCCTGTCCCCAAATTACTGTACCCTCACTCCTAAATATCCTTATCCTTACCCTTCCTCGCGGGGAGATGGCAGGGAGGTAGCCCACAGGCCTGGCAGGGGCCGGGAGAACTGTGACTTAAAGCCTCTGAGCCCAGGGTTTCATCTGTGAACTGGTGATTCACTGAACATTCACTGAACAAATTTGTCTCGACTACGTGCTGAGCCTTGTGTTGGGCATGGAGTATACGAGAATATACTGAAATGGAACGGACATGTTCCTGCGTACATGCTGGAGTGGGGAAACAGGTAGTTAACAGATAAATCAGTAGGTAGTATGTCAGATGGTGATGGGTCCTCCGGACAAAATGAAACAGGCTGAGGAGCCTAGGGAGAGTGAGGTAGGAGGGGCTACTGGGCTGTGTAGAGTGGTTCGGAAAGGCTTCGCTGAGAAGGTACCTTTTATACAGAGACCTACAGGAAGCAAGGAAGCAAAGCTATGCAGCAGTCTGGAGGGGAAGCTGTTCCAGGATAGGGAACAGCCAGTGCAAAGGCCCTGAGGCATTAGTATGCTTAGTGTGTGCTGTGGCTGCAGCAAAGCCAGGAAAGGGGAGAGCGGTAGGAGTCTAGGTCCAGGAGGTCACTGAAAGATGAAGCTGTGTAAGAACTTTGGTTTTATCTCCACCAGATGGGAAATGACGGGAGAGTTTTGTGCAGAGAAGTGAGTGATGTGATCTATGTACATTTTTAAAAGATCACTCTGGGTGCCAGGTTGAAAATAGGCTGTAGAAGTGTGAGGTCAGCAACCGGGAGACCAGTTCTGAGGTGAGAGATGGTGGAGAACACCAGGACAGTGGCAGTGAAGCGGTGGACATGGCGAAGGCCGGATCAGCTCTGAGAAAATTGCTGGAAGGATTTGCTGATAGATGTGGGTGTGAGAGAAAGAAGGCGAGAATCCTGCCAGTATTTTTAGCCTGAGCAATTAGAAGGGTTGAGTTGGGTTTTAGACATGTTGAGTTTGATGTGCTAGTAGACATCCAGGTGAGATGTCAAGTAGGCAGTCAGGTATGTGAGTCTGGAGTTCAAGGTCAAGGCCTGAGTTAGACAAATTTGGGAATTCCCAGCATATAGATGGTATTTCAAACCATGAGAGTCCATGAGGTCACCTAGGGCACAGTTTCTCAGTTCCTTACTACTGGCATCTCGGAGCAGGATAATTCTTCGTTGTGGGGGTCTGTCCTAGATGCCAATATGTCCTACTCCCAGTAGTGACAATGAAAAATGTCAGCAGACATTGCCAAATGTCCCCTGGGGAATAAAATCACCCCTGCCCATCCCTCCAGTTGAGAACTCCTGACTTAGGAAATAAAAATAGAGAGAGAAGGGAGCTGTGGCCTGAGTCTAGTGGCAAGCCAACATTTTATTAAGCCAAAGTGTGCTAAGTCCTATGAGAGGGAGAGATGAGAGAACCAGATTTAGGTCAGGTAATCATGAGGGGACCAGGTTTCCCTAAGGAACCTTAAGACCTCAAGGATGAATATGCCTTAGGCAGATAACACATGGGAGGAAACCGCATATACAAAGGTCCTGAGGCAGGAAGGCTCATCATAGAAACAGTGGTGAAGGGAAGGGAAAGGAAGGGGAAGGAAGGAAGGAAGATGTGGTTAGAGTATGGTAGGCAAGGGGGATGGTGACAAGAGAGGAAGATTAACAAGCAAGCTGAGGCCCCATCATGCAGGGTCTGTAAGCCAAGGTGTGGCTGGGAGGACACTTTTAGTCGAGGCCCAGTGGGAAGCCATGAAGGATCCTAAGCAGCGCACTGACACGATTGGGTTGTATGCTTTCCAAGCCCCTTGACTACTGTGTGGGGATGGGATGAGAGGGGGCAGGACTAAAGCCGGGGACTAACTGGAAAATGTTGTAGAAATCCAGGAAAGAGATAATGGTGGCTTGGAATTAAGCAGTAAGAGTGGAGAAAAATGCACCGCTTTCAAGATACCTCAGGGAAGAAGAAGCAATAAAACTTAGCTGTGGTTTGCACAGGGAGGAGCAGTGAGCGAGACTCACAGATGGCTCGTGGGCTTCTGCCTCAAGTGGCTGGCTGCGGGGGGTGACATTTGTATTCATTTGGGGAAAACCGGGAAGGGCGCAGGGTGAAGGAAGAAGCCCAATAGCTCAGTTTGGACCTGTTGAGTTAAAGATGCCCCAGAGAGAGAAAACCAAATGAGCAGGGATGCCAAGTCAGCTGCTGGGTAGGAGCTTGGCAGCTCAAAGACAGGCATGGGCTAGAAAGATAAATATCGACGTTGTCAGCACCCGAGTGATATTTAAAGACATGGGAATGAGTGTGAAATAGAATGAGAGGAGAAGCGAGCTTGGGCTGAAGCCCTGAGCAATTCAAACCCCAAGAGGAAGAGGAAGAAGCAGGAGCCAGCAAAGGAGGCTGGGCAAGTGCGGTCAAGAGCAGCAGGATGAAAATCAAGGATAGGGTGTCACAGAAGCCAAGAGAGGATATTTTAAGAGGGGAGAGGCCGAGAGCGGATAGATGAGCGCCAGCGTCCGTTCATCGGATCTGGGAACACGGACGCCGTTGTGGTCAAAGCAGGAGCAGCTCCTGTGGACGGCCTTGGGAGGGGAAATGGACGGGACTGGGCTGGCTAAAGGCACTTAAAAAAAAAAAACTAACTGAATTTATTTGAGAGAGAGAGAGAGAACGAGCAGAGGAGCGGCAGAGGGACAAGCAGACTCCCTGCTGAGCATGGACCACCACCCCCCATGCGGGGCTCTATCCCAGGACCTGGAGATCATGACCTGAGCTGAAGGCAGACGCTTCAATGACTGAGCCACCCAGGCGCTCCTAAAAGCACTTTTCCTAGAGCCAGACAACTGGGTGCAAACCCTGGTTCTGCCAGCTCCTGGCTGTGTAGCCCCGGGCAAGGACTTACCCTTTCAGTGGTTCCATTTCTGTTTGTGAAATGGGACTAACAGAGCAAGAGGGTTTCCTACATAACCTACTTCATAGGCAGATATGAAAATCAAATGAGTTGATATATGCAAAGTACCTGGACTGTGCCTGGCACAGGGTGCTTATTAGCGTTAGCAGTTATCCCTGTTAATCACTGTTGTTAATCTTGAAAGTGACCTGGAGGGCTCTTTCTTCCTCCCTATTCCCATTCCTGACTCAGTCCTAAAACCATTAGGTCGAAGGGGGAGGGTGCTGCCCAGGGCGGGTGGCAGAGCCCTCACTGGGTGACAAGGGTGTTCTCACTGGGGGCCACTGTCTGCCAGGCAGGATGAGAAGGACATCCTGGCAGGGGTGGGGTAGGGGCTGGAGAGTAACTTTATAGTGGCAGGGGGGGGCGTCCCAGCAGACGCCACCTTAATCAAGCGATGGAGAAACATCAGCTCTAGCTTATCTCCAGCAGGGGGAGCGCTGCCCCATCTGTCTGGCTCCCAGCAGGCACTTCGGTCCCTCCTGGTGACAGGCCCCATCTCCTGCCCTCTCTGCCATGCTTGCTGCCCCTAGAACTTCAGGAGCATCCCCAGTTGGTAACAACTGAAATCACGAAGCTTCTGGAAGCAAGAGGCAAAGGAAGGTCTGAGGCTTGCCTATGAGAGACACAGTTTGCGACCGCTTTTCTGCAAGGTGTTGTGTCCACGGTGCAGTTTCCCCACTGAACGCCGGAAGCAGTAGGTTGCCCCCATCACAGGAAAATTCTAGAATTGTATCAGCCCTTGAAGAAGAATGTGGGGCAGGGTGGGAAAGTAATAACTATGCAGGCCAGGAAATCACTGTTGCAGGAGAAAGTAGAATAGAGGAGACAAGACATAATGTGAATTTAAGAAACTTCTGCTGTCTCTACAAAATGAGTAAGAGGCTCTTCTGAAGTGTTTACAGGGGGGACATATGGATATTTTAACAAAACAAAATGAAAACCCGGTAAGATATTTACATTGTGTTTCCACACAAAAACATCTGCTAAAGCAGATAGAGGGGAAGGTGTATCATCAGAATTGGAATCAATGACGTATTTTTATGGCAGGTGTAAGCTGATAACAGAGACTTTTAACACAGGCATAAAAACTTAAAGTACTTTGCCATTCAGATGAAAGAAGCAGGGTTATGGATGGTCTTCCTCCACGATATCCTAGCCTATATAAAATTATCATGATGAAGTAGTTGTGCGCCTAGATCCTCAACTTATTGTCTCTGAGGATGTAATTCAAACAGGTGTTACTGGGAAGTAGACGTAGGAAACCAATCCATTTATATCACAGAGGTTTGTCAGAAACAGGAGGAACCAGCCATTAGTAGAAGATGGATTCCAGGCAGCTGGATGATGTGTTGAGAGAGAGGATGTTGCCTTGGGTCCTAACAAAATCCAGCTCTGCCAAAGAGAAACCCAGTGAGAATGGCATTTTTCTGTACATTTGGTCTGTAATCTGAATGATAAATCTCATCTCTATTTTTTTTTAAGATTTTCTTTTTAAGTAATCTCTGCACCCAACGTGAGTCTCAAACCCCAAGATCAAGAGTCACGCACTCTACTGACTGAGCCAGCCAGCTGCCCCTAATCTCATCTCTCTATATTTTTTTAAAGCTTTTTTTTTTTAAGATTTTATTCATTTATTTAATTGACGGGGGGGGGGGAATACAAGCAGGGGGAGTGTGAGAGGGAGAAGCAGGTTTCCCGCCAAGCAGAGAGCCTGATGCGGGGCTCAATCCCAGGACCCTGGGACCATGACCTGAGCCGAAGGCAGTCACTTAACCAACTGAGCCACCCAGGCACCCCTCATCTCTATATTTTTAATGATTCTTTTAAAGAAGTCCTTTGGCCTTATTTCTGTACTGACACTGATCCCAATCCTCTTAAGATCTGTACAGTAACAGATTATGAAAAATGACCAGAAGGTAATGGTGTTGTTTCATTTACCTTCTGTTGTAAACAGAACTTAACCAGTAGGTCTAGTCTCAAAAATTTTATTTTTGTTTTATTTTTACAGTCTGCCTCTGAACAACCAGACTTTTAACAGCTTTTTACAACTATCTCTAAAAGCATGGCAATAATTTCATAGGTATTGTGAGGCCCGATTCTAAGATGTTAGTTAATGAGTTCAGTAAAATTTTTTTTCTTTAAAAATTACCTGTATATTCCCTTTTAAAAAATTAAGCCAACTTCAATTTCTAAAAATTAAGCCATTTTTTAAAGTTTATTTTTTTAGTAATCTCTACACCCAATGTGGGGCTCGAACCACAATCCCGAGGTCAAGAGTCGCATGCTCCACCAACTGAGCCAGCCAGGGGACCCTAAAAATTAAGCCATTTTTAATAAAGTTATACATGTTGTGGTTTAAAAAGACAGTCTTGCCATATCCCCAACTACCATGTAATTTACAATAAAAAGAAAATAAGGCATTCTAGCTATATGAAGTAGATAACGTTGCAAGACTATACAATGTAAACTTGAAGCGGTACAATATCATCAGTAATATTTTCAAAGGAGGCAACAGAATTCCATTTGCAATACCATCAAAAAGAATAAAATACTTAGAAACAAACTTAACCAAGGAGGCAAAAGACTTAATGAAAACCACTAAATGTTGCTGGAGAAAATTTTAAAAGACACAAATAAATAGAAAGTCATCCCATGTTTATGGATTATAAGATTTAACATTGTTAAGATGTCAATATTACCCAAAGCAATCTATAGATTCAGTGTGATTTCTATCAAAATCCCAATGACATTTTTTTGTGGAAACAGAAAAATCCATTGTAAAATGCACATGGAACCTCAAGGAATCTCAAATAATGAAAGCAATCTTGAAAGAGAGGAACAAAGTTGGAGGTTTCACACTTACTGATTTCAAAACTTATTACAAAACTACAGTGTTCAGAACAGTGTGGGACTAGCATAGAGACAGACACATAGACCAAAGGGATAGAATAGAGAGCCCAGAAATAGACCCAGGCAAAGATGGTCAAATGATTTTCAACAAGGGTGCCAAGACCATTCAGTGGGGAAATGGCAATCTCTTCAACAAATGATGTTGGGCGAACTGGACATCCACATGCAAAAGAATGAAGTTGAACCTGTACTTTACACCGTCTGCAAAACTAAGCTCAAAGTTTATCTTAACTCAAAGCAAGAGCTAAAAACTATAAAGCTCTTAAAAAAAAACTTAGGAGAAAAGCTTCATGACACTGGAATTGATAATGATTTCTTGGATTGGATACCAAAAATATAGGCAACTAAGGAAAAAGTAGTTAAATTGGAGTATATCAAAATTGAAAACTTCCCTGCATCAGAGGACACGATCAACACAGTGAAAAGGCAACCTATGGAATGGAAGAAAGTATTTGCAAATCATGTATCTGATGAGGGGTTAATATCCACAATATATAAAGAACTCCTACAACTCAACAGCAACAACAAAAACCCCCAAACGACCTGTTAAAATAGACAAAGGACTTGAATTGACTTGAATTTCTCTAAAGATATACAGATGGCCAACAAGCACATGAGAAGATGCTCAACATCACTCACCATCAGGGAAATGCAAATCAAAACCACAGTGAGATGCCACTCACACCCATTAAGATGGACGCTATCAAGAACAAAACAAAAAACAGAAAATAACACGTGTTGGCGAGGATGTAGAGAAATTGGAACCCTTGTGCCCTGCTAGTGAGAATGTAACTGGTCCAGCTACCCTGGAAAATAGTGTGGAGGGCCCTCAGAAACTTAAAAATAGAACTACCATATCATCCAGCAATTCCACTTCTGGATATATATCCAAAAGAAGTGAAGGCAGAATCTTGAGAAGATATTCATTCATCCATGTTCACAGCAGCATTATTTATAGTAGCCAAAAGGTGGAAGCCATCCAAGGCTCCACCCACAGATGAGCAGATAAACAAAATGCATTATAAACATACAATGAATTATTATTCAGCCTTAAAAAAGGAAGGGAATTCTGACACCTGCTACCGCCTGGATGAACCTGGAGGCCATTATACTAAGTGAAATTAGCCATTCACATGAAAACACTGTATCATTTCCCAGATGAGCTTCCTATAGCAGAGTCAGAATCATAGAAACAGAAAGTAGAGCTGTGATTGCCAGGGGCTGGGGAGGGGAGAATGGGGAGTCAGTGTTTAATGGGACAGAGTTTCAGTTTTGCAAGATGATGGAGTCCTGGAGATGGATGGTGGTGATGGTTGCACAACAATGTGAATGAGCTTCACACCACTGGGCATATACTTAAAAATGGTTAAGATGCTAAATTTAGTATATGTGCTGCCAAAGCGAGCACAATTTTATCACAATTTAAAGTGGGAGTTTACTTCAATTTAAAAATGAAACAACACAATGAATTGTCATTTGTTGAGTATCAGAATAGCAAAGATAAGTAAAAATTAACAATTTTTTGTGATGGAGAGGGTTTCAGAAAAAAGCAACTTCATATCCTGTTATTGTTACAACCCTTCCTGAGGGAAGTAATTTGAAAAAAAAATGTATCAAAATGTCAAAGATGTAGCCCTTGACCAAACAGGGGGTCCCTAATATCCTGTGCTTCTGCCTGTGGACTCACTGGCTCTCAGCCAACTCCTACAACTTCAAAGATTACCCTGAGACTTAAAGCAAAAACACACAATACAAAGTGGGGTGGGGTGTTGTCAGTGTGGGTCCAACCTGGTGCAGAACTGCCCAGCCATGGGACTGACGTTAGAGGAAGCCCAGGGGTGTGGGGGACTGGGCACCCGAGGTACAGCGGCGGGAGGGAAGGTGCAGAATGGGGCAGCAGGTGCTGGCTAGGGTGCAGACTCTCAGGTAAGCACATTCCTTCTATTTTTCCAATCAAGTGTGAGAGGTCATCACCTGAAAGCTGGGGACAGCGGCATTTAGAGGAGGAAGCACACCGTGTGAAGAGTTATCTAGGAAGGCAAACCTGTTGAGAAATCAAGTGGGACAGCTGGTTCTAAGCCTTTTCTGGGCTGGTGGTCGTGAACTGTCAGTGGCACCCTTCTGCCTGGGTATTGAGTTGGGCATCAGCGGCTCCCAGCTGCAGGAAGACAGGATGGGAGGGACCCAACCCTGACCATTATCTGGCCACTGTAGCATTTGCAAACAAGAGGAAGCTGAAAAGAGAAAGCAGTGAGGCAAGTGTTAACTACCTCGCAGAGCCGTGGTGAGGACAGAATGCCACAGAGTACAGAACTGACCAGCAGTTTGCAGGTGCTAAACATAAATCTGTGCCCACCTTCCCTTTCCTTTCCCGTCCCATCATTCCCCTTGAGCGCAGAAGCTGAGATTCCTGGGTAGAAATGGAGCCACCCCATCCCCCACTCCCCAGAGGGCAACTGTCCAGTGGCAATGGGGGAAACTTCCAGCATCCCATCTGCTCCCCAAAGCCCATCCCCCCCAACCTCCTTGCCCATTGCAGAGATTGGCGTGGGTACCACCGGCTTCGGCATCTTCTTCATCCTCCTTGGAATACTCCTGTACTTTGATTCCGTGCTCCTGGCCTTCGGAAACGTGAGTCCCCCAGCCTGTGTACTTTCCCCACCAACCTACCTGAGGTCTCTATTGCCTGGAAGGTCAGCCCCAAGTTCATTCAAATCGTGCCCATCCAAGGGTCAGTACCATCAAGCCCTGGAAGGTGAGGGTGGCTGGGGATGCACAGTGAGGCGCGCGGGGCACAGAGAATCTGAGGACGTGAATTCTCATGGCAAGCTCTGGGTGAGGCCCTGCAGCTACCAAGACGAATCGGCCACCATCCCTGCCATTGTAATTCCCCCCACCCAGTCGAGGGATAGGGACACAACCCGAACGTCCATAACTGCGAAGGAAGGCAGGGGCAGCCATAAAGTCACAGTAAGATAAGCACATTGAATATAAAACATTGGAGGAAAGAAAGCACGCCCAACTGCAGAAGGATGAGGAATTTGGAAAGGAAGTGGGTGTGAAGCGGGATGAAGCACTTGCAGGCAGATGAACAACGAGAGAAAAGGTATGGAGAAGGGGAGAGAAGGCATGGAACATGCTGGAAGAAAGCCAGAGAGTTCAATTTGATGGACACCTAGGCACTCCTAAGGGACCATTAGGAGCCAAGCTGAAGGTAATGACTGGGCCAGACAGCGGAGTCCCGAGGGTTCCATGTGACTCTGGGTATGGCTGCCTACACCTCAGCGTTCATGTCTGTAAAATGGACAGACTCTATCTATCCCTCCTTCCTTGCGAGGTGTGTGGAGAGATGAAGTCATATATGAAAAAGTGTCTGGGATCCAAGAAGTTGGGTTGAATTGGGTGAGCAGTTGGGAGACCAAAGTTCTCCTTGTCCATCCACCTATCTCTGGGCAGCTCGATTCCTAACCAGCAGAAATGACTCAAGGCTCTGGGAGTTTGCCACACTGTGGGGTCACTCTCTCTGATGTGTCCCTCTTTGAAGCATTAGCAAGTCCTGCCCCATGCCTGACGTGGGGCGCCAGGCCTGACCCCTGACTCCCAGGGGCGTTCCTGTGTTTGCTCTCATGCTTCTCTCCCTCCCTCCCCCGCAGTTGCTGTTCATGACCGGCCTCTTGTTCATCATCGGCCTGAGGAGGACATTTTCCTTCTTCTTCCAGAGGCACAAGCTCAAAGGGACCAGCTTCTTTCTGGGGGGTGTGGTCATTGTACTGTTGCGCTGGCCCCTCCTGGGCATGTTCCTGGAGACCTATGGATTCTTTAGCCTCTTCAAGTGAGTGCAGGTCTCTTTCCCCTGGACGAGCCCCACTAGGGCCTCTGAGTAGCTGAGATCAGCCCACCGGGTTTGGGCAGCACGACCAGCAGCAGGGTGTGCAGAAGCTGGGACTCTATCCTGCAGATGGGGGTCGTGGAAGGACTGAAAAGGCAGGAGGGGCATCAGGCAGACACTTTCCAAGACATCCTACTCCAACAGTAGGATGAAGGACAAATTGGAGGGATCGGCCCATCCATCAGCAAACATTGAGCACCTGCTGTGTGCCTGGCACTGTGCCTGCCCCCAAGGAGGAGATAGAGGGCCTGCCTTCAAGTTGAACAACCCAGCAGGGAGGAAGGGCAGTGAACTAGCATCTTCCAGGCCCGTCATATGCCCCAAGCACGCTCACAATCATCACTCACTTTGTCGTCCCTACGACACGCTGCAGGACTGCTTTCTGCAGATAAGGAAACCATCTCAGAGAGGCTGCCCCTGCCCAAGGTCTCACAGATTGTATGCCGAGGATCTGGACTGGATCCAGCTGTGCCTGGCTGCTGGCCCCACATCCCTCGGCCTGGCCTGCTGACAAGTGAGTCGGAAGTCAGCGAAGATGTGTGGCCACTGCCAGGGCCAGGGGAGGGGTCCTAGAGGAAGCAGGACCTGGAATAGGCCCTGGGGACAGGCAGGCAGGCTTTAAGAGGAGACTACAGGGTGTTTAAGGAGAAGAAAGGAAAGGCTGCTGAGGAAGGAGGGGCGAGGGAGGGAAGACTCTCAGTGTCTCTGGGGATGGGGATGACGGGGGCTGGAAGAAACATGGCTTATGGAATCATGGGAAGGAGCCAGGGTCAGGACCTCGGGTTCTCATAAGGCCTTCCGTTTGCTCACTGCAGCCTTGAAAACACCTTGATGAGCCCGAGTGCCCCAGACCACCTAGACATCCTATAAAGTGGTTTCAGGAAACTAAATTTTCTCACACACGCTCTGCCATTCACTTACTTAATATTCAAATATGTCATCATTTAGTCATTTATTCAAATAGTCAAAAACGTAAAAAAAGGACCCACTGCATGCCAAATCCAGAGCTAGGTGTGGGGCTGTGGTACTAAACCAGGAGAAACTCCCTGAGGAACTTGCAACCTAGTTGAGAAGACAAATTCTGACAACAGTGACCATCTTCTGAGGGACTAGAACCATGAGTGGGGCCACCGCAGATTCTGTAGTTTGAACCAACAGTAAACCTTGACGGAGTCCCCTGGCAACAGCATTGCTGGGGGCAGAAATCCCAAATGGGACCTCTAAGGGATGTCAGAGATGCCCCCGAACCTCAGGGAAATGAAGCCCAAGGAAAGGAAGTAGCTCAGCCAGAATTCAAAGTTCTAACCCCCTCGCCTCTGCACACACGCAGGGCTCCCTCCCCATGCTAACCTCAGTGCCTCCAAGCCCTTTGAAGGATCCCACACATGCGCCCAGCCAGGCCTTGCCAGGGTGTGTCTGAGAAGAGTGGGCGTGCCAAGAGCAAAGACTTCACGCACGGGATGCCGAGGCGAGCGGGAAAATCATCACGGGCACAGCCTCCACCAGCCGCCCATGCCTGGAGCCCAGGAGATCTGCGGCAGGCGGTATACACACAACCTAGGGAGGTGCAGACAGTGACAGTCATGTAAACGAAAGCTTCCCCAACATTTCTTTGTATAAGGCCCTATGGTGTAGGTACTATTATTATTAATGCCATTTACAGCTGGAAACTGAGATTCAGAGAAGTTAAGGAATTTGCCCAAGTTTATACGGCACCAGGAAGTGGTAGAGCCAAGATTTGAATCCAAGGAGCCTGATCCCAGCCCCTTTATTCTTACCCTCTCCACATGGTTGTCTCCCCAAAACCAGGGGTGCAGAACCAAGCGGGGTCCCAGTGCCCGGGGGCCCACTTTCTTGGGAACCAAAGCTGGAGCCTTTGGGTGGACCTCAGCCTGGATACCCTCTCCCCCAAGGCCATCACTGACCCCTCTCCCCACCCTCTGCTCCTAGGGGCTTTTTCCCTGCCGTCTTTGGCTTCCTGGGCAATGCCTCCAACATCCCCTTCCTGAGCGAGGTAAGTGGATGATGCATGTGGCTTAGTGGTGGTGCCTTGGGGTGGGGGGCCCTGGTGAGACTGCGGCCCCCGCGCAGCGGACCTTTCCCCATCTCCCCTCAAGCCCCTTTCCCCAGGTTGGCCAGCCTCAGCACCCCTTCCCGTCCCCACACCATCTCCATCTGCCCAGAGCAGCTGAGGAGAGGGGACCCGGGAGCATTGTGCCTGAGGCCTGGGTAGAGAGCAAGGTGGCTATTCGTAGCTCCTTATTAGAGCCAAAGAAACAGATTCAGAGAGTCTAGGTGACCCAGCCAGAAAGTGCCAGGGATTTCTGGAGAGCTGGCTGAGTCAGCCCCAGGCATGGAGAGGATGTATGACAGCCAATGACAGCAGCAGTGGGTGGCACATTCCGCCCTCTCCATGGGGCAGGCATGGGGCAGTTGTCCCCAGCCGCTGCCCCTCCCTTTCTCTAAAGCATATTTGCTGACAGAATGGGAGCTCTCTGAGAAGCTCGGGGCGGCCCTGCAGCCAGCTGGCTCATCCCAGTGGCCCCCTCTCCCTATTTGCACTTGGCACCGCTCCTGGCCCTAAAGACCCACTCCACAATAACCGAGATAGAGACGGGGTTTGCTCCTCACTCTTTGTCTGGAGTAATGATTCTTGGCTCCCACAGCTGTTCCGGAGGCTTCAGGGCACCAGATCAATGGTCTGAACAGCAGAGATGAGCTCCTTGAACTTGGATCATTGGTTGAGGGGGCTGGAAAGGAAATGGGGTCCGCCCCCACCCTGCACTGACTCATCTCCCGCATCATGCCCAGACCGCTCCAAGTCCAGAAGGAGGGACGGAGTTGAATGACTGACTGCAAATCCCCAAGTCAACTCAAAAGGCTGTTGGCATGGCTGGGAGCAGAGATCCGGGGGGGCCCCCAGAGAGACCGGACTGGGGCTGGTATCACATCCTGCCCTGCATTTATGGGAGGAAAGCAAAGATTAAATCCCCAAGCTGTGTGTCTGAGACTCAAAGTCACTGTCTCCAGCCTGTCAAGTCCAGTCCCTGACTCAGGGCAGGCCGACGCACGGCATTCCATGGAGTGAGGGGCAGGCCGGCTCCCGGAGGCTGTCATTTTTATCCTGGTGGTTAACAGTCCTAATGAGTGAGATAATATGTTTGTAAACCCCTGTTAGCAGTAGGCATCAGACAAGTGATGGGTATTAATCCTGCATACTGGTGGGAAATGCTACTCAACCATTAATTAGATGGATGTGGGCACAGGGCACCCACAGGTAGCCCCTGTGCTGAGAGAGCTTCCTGTCTGAGGGTGGAGACATCGCCCCTGCCTTCGGAGAGCCCAAATCTGATGGAGGAGACATTCTCTGTCCTGGCGAGCCCCTCAGCCCAGGGTAAAGAGTGTTCTTGCAGGCCCAGGTAGGAGACGAGTGCCTTGCAATGCGTGCATTTAGTAACTCCCTGTGAGGGCCCTCGGCATCTATACCGAGCACAGGGGTGCGTGCTGAGGGTGCAAAAGGAAGCCGGTCGCTGCAGAGCAAGGTACACAGCAATCCCAAAGCAGTGTGATCATGAGACGTGCAGGGGGACCCGGGAGCAGCAGGGTCAGGTGCGTCAGGTGCTGTACCTGGAGGTTAACTCTCTGGGTTTCCTGGGCACTTCCCAGGGACACCCACCTTCTAGAGCTGCTTTCTTCGTCCCCTAGGTCAGACTGTGCCTTTCTCTCCCTTCCGCCCCCTTCATTTTGCTCTCTTCACACGGGGTGCTCTTGTGGCTCTTGTCTGAGGGCACGAGCCCCCCCTTCCCCTCCCCCTCAGATCATCCATTTCCATGTCATTTGGGGCAGAATGGGTCTCCCGCTAAGTGGGTCTGGGGCGAAGGGGGTGAGGAGGTTGGAAGGACCAGTGGGAATCAGAAAGCCAGCCTTGGAGGGCTTCTGGAGGGGGAGAAAGAGGCTGATTTGTCCTGAGAGCCAGGCGGTGGGAGGCAGCAAACGCTGGGCTCTCCGAGGGGTCTGAGGAGGGGGAGGAGGCAGAGGTGGGCCTGTGCCTGGAGACGTCACCTTGGGCTTTATAAAACGGCCGTGATCAGGCCACTGCGGGGCCCAGCTCCCCTCTCTGTGCGTGTTCAGCGACCCAAGCAGCGCCTGGAGACCCCACGGAACTCCGACCCCGCCCGACAGAGCCAAGGTAGGTACACGAGGGCACCCCCACTTGGAGAGGGGTCTGCCTAACCCCAGGGAGGATCCCCAGGGAGGAGCAGGAATTTCCTTCTAAGACTGACAAGACATATCCCTGGCTGGCAAAGGGGGCGCTGATCTTTCCTGATTATCAGTTTGGCCAGATGATTCTGCGATGTCTCGGTGAATACCCTGACTCGAATTTATGAAACCAGGACCTTGGAGAATCCCTTACTGTGGAAGGAATAAAAGCAGTGAGCGAGCTCTTGCTGGGATGAGAGGCCACAGAAGCTTTTGGAGGGAGCTGGGGAACCCCTCAGGGCTCAGGGGCTCCACAGGACTCCTCCAAGCCTTCCCCCCCGACGTATGGATGGCAAGTACGAACCTAACCAAAGAGCCCCTACGCGCCCTGCTGGCCCCCTGCACTAAGAACTGCGGGTTACTCCAGCAAGGAAGCCACCTCACTTCAAAAGCCTTCCCACCACGCCTGGAATCTATTACCCACTAGGTATAAAGCCTGGGGCGAGGGCACAAAAATTGCCCACAGCAGGTCAGCCTCTCCAGGCCCCGTGAAAGCTGTTCTTTTCCAAACAATTCAACTCTACCACATGTTAAATGCTTCTGTGCTGGGAAGTGAACTCAGGAGTTGGGTGTATGGGTGTGTGCGTGTGTGTTCTCACCTGGCCAGGTGCTAAGTGCTATCTATGAGGAGGAGGAGGTGCTACGGGTGGGAGGAGCTTGGAAGAAGGAACCCTTACCTAACCACACAGCCTGCCCACCCCCCACCTTCCCCACTCACCGCCCTGCTCCTGCAGAGCGGCCAGAATGCCCCCCCTCAGGCTCAGCCTACTCGGGGATAAAGCCCCCCTGTGCCCCTCCTCCAGCCTCACCACTGTCTTTCTCTCCAGCCAAGCTCTGCGCTCCCGGCAGGCTGGAGGGCCTGTGGTCCCCGCCCCGCCCGGCCCCTGCAGCCCAGCTCCAGCGCCCCCTGCTGGAAATGCCTTCCTTAATCCTGTATTCATGGGGCTGATCCGTGCTCAGAAATTCAGCTCCGGAACCACCCCCCCGCCCCGGGGCAAACCCGCCTGCCCCGCTCCAGGGTGAGCTCCCATGGGCTCCCACAGCTCCCTGGGTGCCCACACTCCCCCAGCCTATCATTTCCGGTGTTCTTTTGAAATGGCCGGCTAAGATGGCTCAATTTCTTGAGCTTGATCTTGGGGAAGGGCTGGAAACAAGCAGCCCTGGGTCTTAGCACACCTGTGCCCCCCCAGCATCTAGCACAGCACCTAGCTGGTGCTGTGATCAGGTATGATCTCTGAACTAACCTGGACCCTGTGCATCCCGGGTTTGAAGCCATAAAAGAAATGGTTTTCCACTGCTCTCTCTAATGAACTGATCCTGCCTCTCCTCTTTAGAGCAGGTGCAGAAAGACTTGTCTGGATTTCAGAGTGTCACAGAATCAGTCTGTAAGGGAAAGCGACTGAGGGGATAGTCAGTGACCAGTCTGATACAGTGCTCTTATTTCACAGAGGAGCAATATGGTCCAGAGATGGGGATAACTTGCTAACGCCCCACGGGAGTGGGGCAGAGCTGGGGCCAGACTTGAGTGTTCTGTTTGTTTTTTTAAAGATTTTATTTTATTTGACAGACAGAGACACAGCGAGAGTGGGAACACAAGCAGGGGGAGTGGGAGAGGGAGAAGCAGGCTTCCCGCGGAGCAGGGAGCCCGATGCGGGGCTCGATCCCAGGACTCTGAGCCGAAAGCAGACGCTTAACGACTGAGCTACTCAGGAGGCCCCAGACTTGAGTGTTCTTGATCCCATTTCAGGAGTCTTCCTCTCTGCCCCCTGCCTAGGTCCTGCAGAGGAATGGGGGTGGGGCAAGAACAAAGGTATGGACAGGGCGGAGCAACCATTAGCAGCCCAGGGGCACCACTGATAGCCCCGCCCCTCCCACTTGCCCCCCTGGACCACAGAGACTCCGGCCAACACCCTTTTTGTGCCTTTGGACCTGCCTCCCCACCAGTTTGTCTTTACTCATGTTTGTGGGACAATCTCAAAGTGCCTGATGGCTTTTTCAAAGACAAATTCAACTTGAGAGCTGGAAGGGCTGGGGTGGAAGGCAAAGGGGGTGTAGTGAGGGTCAGGGTACGCAGCCCCCATTTCAGCGGCCAAAATCACGAGGTCAATTCAGTTCATATCTTCTTGGAGCCCACGAGGAATAGAATAAGGAGAAAACTGACCCGATCAATCAGGGCAAGTTTTTTCTCTTCTTTGTATTAGAGACAATGAGACAATTTAGTGACAGTCCTCAAGGCTGTGAAGGGTTATGAGAACAAGATGATTGCCTCTTTCTTCCTTTTTTCTTGAAAAACAAAGGGAATGAAGTCCCTGTTGCCACAGGAGGGAGCTGGGCCAGGTTCGGGAAGGCACAGTCTAACGGGAGAGTTGGGCACAGCAAGCCCAGCACGAGCTCCTAGGCTCCAGAGAACGTCTGGACCTCAGGGCGCTCCACTCAGTGGAGCTCCTTGCCCTGCTTGGCTTCACCCCCCACCCCCGCGGCCCTCATTGCCACACTGCCCTTCACTCCAGGGCTCTCCTCTTCACACTGGGCTCTGCCCCAGCACCCAGCCCACACCGTGCACCTGGCTTAGTCCTCCTCCCCCTCCCTCTGTCTCAGCCTCAGGACACTGTCAGGACCTGTGCCTTCTCACCACGATGAATTCACTGGTTTCTTGGCAGCTGATGCTTTTCCTCTGTGCCTCCTCCTTCAGGGAGACACTTGAAAAGATGGCACCTGTGGAGAATCCTAGACCGACAGGTATGCTTTGTCTGGGAAGAAGGGTGGGAGTTGTTGCAAAATGAGAGTCACCCTATTTTTCAGAGTGAGGCTAGTCTATTGATGTGAGTTTCACACGGCATTTAATGGGAACCTAGGACTAGCACATGCAACTTATTTGGGGGCCCATGAATCTTGCAGGTAAGGGATGGCTTACTGCTCTTTATGGGCATCAGTAGGCTCACCTAGGTTCAGGTGCTTGTTAACCACTGAGCTCCTTCATGGTCTTCTCACACTGTGTTCTCTGCTCTACGCCAACCACCTGTCTGAGGAGATCCGTTGGGAAGAAATTTACTATGCAAGTTTCTTTCATCAGTGACCTCAGACCCTTTGTGGGGAATTTGGAAAAAAAGAGAAAAGACTGAAACAAAAGGACAGATCCTTAATACCTGTCAACCTTATGAGTTCGTTGTGCAACTGATTAGCTGGAGAAACTGAGGCCCAAGGAGGTAAAGAACCCCCCCCCCAACCAAGTCAGCCAAATGCTGCAGCAGCCCAGCAGGTGCTGCAGCTGCCAAGAGTGTGTCTCTGAGGGGCACAAGCCAGTCCCCGAAGTCCCCGAGACAGGAGCTGTGGGTTTAACACTGCTTGGTGGTCAGTTTCCTGGGCAGACTAGCACATGGCTTAGCCTCTCCGGCCTGCAGTTCTGGCTTTGGAACTTGGAGCGTACCCTTTACGCAGAGGTTAGCATCAAACCCATAAAATATCCCAGAGCAAAGAGAATATGCCCCCGGGTGTCCTTGGCCAACAGTGTTTTCTCTCCTGGGATCAGGTATTTTTTCTGGCTGAGGGAGGCTCCCCCAGAGAATAACCTCGCCGCAGCCCCAGGGACATTGACCTGTTGGTCAGCAAATGGCTTTAGGTGAGGCCACAAACAATAGCCTGAGTGGTTATCCTACTTCAGGGATGATGGGCTTAAGCGGGAAGGAAGCCATCATCCCTCCCTGCCTCAGCCAGGCCCCAAGCAAGGTGGGAGGGGCATTCTAGGAAGAATAGCATTAACTCTGAACCATGCCCACACTCCCCTTCTCCAAAGTATGCCAAGGCATTGAAGAGCAGGGCCCAAAGCCAACTACCCCCCTCAACACACACCCACTCACACACCAGGCCTCATTTCCACTAATCTCATGCCACAATTGGCTGGGGTTCTTGTCTACTCAGAGCTAGTTGCACTATTTTACTGCCAAAAATTAGAGTGAACTTAACAAGCCTTTTGCATGTGAAACGCATTCAAATTAGCCTTGTTAGCCCTCAGTGTGCAGGGGAGAGATTATACCTACAGTGGGGGGAGGTGAGCAGGTTAAGGTGACCCAGATAATAATCCATTCTTCACTGAGTCCTCCTGTAGCTTATTAATGGTCACAGTAATTGGGGAGGGGTGTGGGGCACAGTGGTCCTAGTTCTCTCGTTTCTGTAACTACAAGCTGTTCACTTGCTTTTATATACTTAACAAGCATTTGAGGCCCTACTGCATGCAGGTCACCGTTTCAAGCACGCAGAGATAGAGCTGAATGAACATGGCTCCCACCTGCCCCCAGGAGCTCAGTCCCGTGGGGGAACCTGATGCAGAGACAGCAAGTCCTGCAGGCTTATTTCCAAGGTCTACCCTGTTTGCTTCCAAAAAGGAAGTAGTTTAATAGGAGATGTTTAAGATCATCCTGGAAAACCTTTGCAACCAAAGCTATGTTCAAAGAGAGAGGAGCCAATGACCTAACCATCATCTGAGCTAAGACGCACCTGCAGGTGGTGCCCCGCTTTGGGCTCCGGGCTTCCTAGAGGTCAAGGAAGGAAAGGGAAGCACAGGATAGGGATGTGAGCCAGGGTTCCAAAGCCGTCTCTCCTGGGCCCTGGCCTCACCGCAGCCTCTCTCTGTGGCTCTGTCCTAGGCCAGCGGCTCGGACCCCAGGCCCTCCTAGCCCCGTGGGAGCAGAGCCCGCGGTGGGCAGAGTGGAAGCCCGCCGGGGCCCGGCCCAGCCCGCGGGAGGCCTCGCTGTGCCCGCCTCCGGAGCGCCCCGCGGGGCCCCAGCGGCCAGGCCTGTGCGCCCCCCGCAGCCGCCTGATGCCCGCCCCCCCGGGCGCGGTGCTGGTGCAGCGGGAAAGGGACCTGTCCGCCTACAACTGGAACTCCTTCGGCCTGCGCTACGGCAAGCGGCAGACTGCGCCTCCCGCAGGGCTCAGCGGGGGCGCCGGGCGTGGCTGAGCGCGAGGTGCTGGGGGCCGTGACCTTCAAACCCGGACCAGGGAACCGGGCTTGCGGGGTTGGTGCGGGGGCGGGGGGGGGTAGGGCAGTGGGAGGGGGACTGGGGTTTCTGTCCTGAAGTAATAAAGGGAATGCTGCCGACACACCCGGGAGTGATTTGTGGCTAATTTTTGCAAACAGCGCAGATGAGATTGTTTTCCTTCTCTCTTCACTTGGAGCTTTTGCTGATTTTAAGATAGCTTTTAGTGTTATCAAGCACAGATAACAGTGCTTTTCAAACTAGAGATGTGAAGGGCCAGACTGTTTTTCCCCAATCTGGGGCAGATCGATACTTACAAACACACACACAGTGAATCACTAAAAAACTGAAAAATTTCAAAATAAAGAGAAACCCAGACTGGATGCTGCTTCGGTGTTTCAGCAATATCCAATTTCTGTTAAAATTTCTGAAGCAGTCCTCTTCCCTGCTAGACTTCTCTCATTGCCCACAGGTTACAACATTTTGCAGGGGGGCATGAGCCGTAGCCCACACCCTGAGTAGCACTGATCTAGGCTGGGGGGAGACAGCATCAGCACGTCTCCCTTTCCAAGGGAAGCTTACAGCCAGTTGGACAGCTTGATCTGGAAGACGATGCCAACCACTGCCCTGTCCACTGAAGTTTAAAGATCACTGCAGCCCCACAGTCAGACCGCTGCTGGGGTGCTCAGACCCAAGGTCCTGGTGCCCCACTCTGCATGCAAGGGGATGTCACCAGTGGCCTCGGGGCCGTCCATCCCCCTCCCCCAGGGAAAGCCCTGGATGGGTCCTGTTCTTGACGTGTATCTCTTTTCTGCATCCTCGGACTCACCCAGAGGGCTGGGCATGTGGTAGCCCCATTTTCACAGGTGAGAACCCTGAGGGTCAGAAAGATACAGAACTCCCTGAAGGCACACAGCCAATGAACGGTGAGCCTCATCAGGCTCCCAACACCAGCACCTGGCTCCCCGGCTTCACCGTCACGCCTGAGGGGGAAGGGTTTCCATCTGAGTCAGCCGTGCTGGACATCAGGAAAGGTCGGTCTGCTTGTGGGGACATTCTTGGAGGCCCCCAAGAGCCGGGGCGTTGGTTGCTATAGTAAGAAGTAGAGGCTTGTTGGGAGGGAAACTGAGAGGAAATCCACCCCTCTGCCCACAGGAAAACCCGGCCCTATTTGGCAGCCTGCAGCTACTCCTACCCTGCTTGGTCTAGGATGGAAATGTTCTTTCCCAGAAGGATTATGGGGCCACCGCCATCCTGTGGAGCGCCACAGTGTTCCACCCATTACAGAAACCAGGACTCCACTGAATGAAGGCGGACGTGTTGCTATGGCAATGAGATAGGCTGCCATGGGAACGGGACAACCGGCCCCACCCCCATCTCTACCCTGAAACCGTCTTCTAGGATCTTTCAAATTATCGCTACTGCTGTGAGCTCACGTCCTAGCGTGGCATGACAGGGGGATGCTGTTGATATCTAGAAGGCACTTCCTCCCCCAAACAGCCTAGGGCACGTCTCTGTGCCTCTGGGAGAGGAGTCATAAACTCAGCACCTATCTGAGAAGTGAATTATTCTACTCTCTGACCCAACCCTTTCTCTGATGAAGCCTGTGGGTGGGAAGAGGCTGGAGGGGTCTCTGAAATGTGCTCTTAGGCAGCCCAGTTTTACAAAATTCCCTGCGACACCCCCCAATCCTTCCTCACAGCCTTAAGTTTAGGCAGATGGGAGATAGGAGCACGCACGTGCTGCTTCAGAGAGAGGGTTCTCTCTTACAAGAAGCGAGCCTGTCTGTGTGGGAGAGGGCGCATGTAAGGAGTAAATATGAGAACTGCGTGCACATTCATACACGCATGTCTGTGTGACCCTGTGTGTGGTGTGGGCCCCTCTAACTACATTTCAGGCTTTATCAAGTGCCCGCCAGGATGTCTGTTTTGGTTGATCTAGAGGCCCCGCTTCAGCAGGCAGCAGGAGGGGAGCTGGTCCCCGGCTTCTTGCCCCAGGACTGCTGCCTGGAAGACTCTGGGCTTTCCAGTTCTTGGCCCCGTATCTTGGGACAAAGGGATCTTTGGTTTCATGGGGCTCGCAGCCTGACTCTGCTCCCTAGATTGGAGGGAAGGTTCAATGCCGGTTGGAGGCTGTGAGGGACTATACACGTTCCCAGCCCCAGGGGCTCCCATCTGCCTCTCCAGACTTTCTGGGTGAGCTCAGCTAGCTAGGGCACGGGAGCCCAAAGACATGGAGGTAAGGCTACCTAGGGGCACTCAAACCCACTCCTTCCTGGGATGTCCGGACAGTCCCCAAGGGACGAATAATCAGGAAGGCCGGGACATCCCTCACTGGAGGAAGGGGAAGTGGGAGGGTCTCTTCCCAAGTTCTACCTCTTTTGGGAAGTCTGTTAGAATGGCAGGGAGCTGGTTTCACATCCCTGTGGAAAAGAAAGGGGGGCAGGGACGTTTCTGCCTCTAATCACTCTTCATATACAAACAAGAAATGTTCGAGTACCTGCAGTGGGCTAAGCTGCCCCATTTCACCCGCACAACAACCGCATGAGGTGGGCAATATTATTCCCACTGGACAAAAGAGAAAAACCGTGGGGCACCTGGGTGACTCAGTTGGTTGGGCATCCGCCTTCGGCTCAGGTCATGATCTCAGGGTCCTGGGATCGAGCCCCGCGTCGGGCTCCCTGCTCAATGGGGAGTCTACTTCTCCCTCTCCCTTTGCCCCTCCCCCTGGTCTCTCTCTCTCTCTCAAATAGGTGGATAAACTCTTTCAAAGAAAAAAAGAAAGAGAGAGAAACTGAGGCTGGGGGAGGGTAAGTGGCATGCCCAAGGTCACATAGCAGAAAAGTTCCAGGGCCGAGAGGCTGGCCCCCACATTCTCACTCCAAACACCACAGTCTCCCTACACACCACAGTCGTTCCTTTCTCAACAGCCCCGCTGTGTGTCAGGCCACCCCTTTCCCTGCATGATTTGTCTTGGGAAGCAGGGCTAGCAGCCATTGTGACCCCAAGCCAGTCCCTCTCTAATCCCTCTCCAGCTTTAATAACAACACCGGTGAGATCACCGATGCCCGGAGCAGGCCTCCTCCCCTCCAAGCTCCTGTCAAGGGCCAGGCATCTGAATTTTGCCCCTGTTGTCTCCTTCTCTCTCCGGAAGCGGCCTCCACAGTCCAGACTTGGTCCCAGGGAGTGATGGGCAGCAAGTCCAGGGAGAGCTAACCCGGCCTTCCTCCCTTCAGTGCCGGCTTCCATGTTAGAGCCGTCAGAGCCCGGGGCGTCTCTGTGCTTGGCTCAGAGCGGGACGCACAGCCCCTCCGTCATCACCTTCTTAGATTTTGTTTGCTTCTGTTTTCTTGAAAGCTGTGCAAAATAGTCTTAACAACTGTCCCTTCGGTGTATTACCTTCACAAAACCTTAAAGAAGGACCGCTTTGGACACATGGATGCCTGCTCCCTCCCAAAGCCCCTTACAAAAGACACCAAAGGAACAGAAAGGTATGAATTCTCAAGGACAAAGAGAAGGGAGAGGAAGCCTCAGCAGTTGAGAAATGACGAGCAGATTTTGAAGATGGCAAGTAGACAAAGGGCTTGGCAGAATGAGGGAAGCTACGACCTCAAAGCCAGCAAAGGGGGTTACTGAGGCACTCCAGGACCCAGTCTCAGGACTGGGGTGAACCCTGGACTGAAAACAGCAGAGGCAGCATTGGGGGGGCGGGGTGCTGGCTGGAAATCTGTACACGGAAAACTCAGACTTCCTCTCCCCAGCCCACACAGCCAGGCTACGCCCTGGGAAGAGGCTAGAGCTTCGTCTCTTGAGGACATAGTAGAGACCTCACTCATGGGGACACAGGCACCATGATGTTGGAGCTGAAGAGAGTGGCTAAAAAGAGAGGGATGGTCTGAAAGTCTGTCTAAGTCTGTCTGTCCAGCCCCATCCCAAATCTCTGTTCCCAGATGTAGGTAGTAAGGTGTCACCTACTCAGGGAGAAGGCCCCAGAGAGAAGACCTCAGATACAGACATTGGAGGTGCCTGTCTTCATCCATCTGGGCTGCTATAACAAAATACCATAGACTGGGTGGCTTATAAACAACAGAAATTTGGGGCGCCTGGGTGGCTCAGTTGGTTAAGCATCTGCCTTCAGCTCAGGTCATGATCCCGGGGTCCTGGGATGGCCCCGTATCAGGCTCTCTGCTCAGTGGGGAGTCTGCTTCTCCCTCTGACCCTCCCCTCCTGGCTTGTGCTCTCTCTCTCTCTCACTCTCAAATAAATAAATAAAATCTTCAAAAACAATAACAACAACAACAGAAATGTATTTTTCATAGTTCTGGAGGCTGGAAGTCCAAGATCAAGGGGCCCCAGATTCACTGCTTGGTGAGGGCCCACTAGCTGGCTCACGATGGCTGTCCTTTTGCTGTGTCCGAACATGGCAGGAAGGAGGAGGGACCTCTCTGAAGTCTCTTGTCTTAGGGGACTAATCCCACTCCTGAGGGCTCTACCCTCATGACCTAATCACCTCCCAAATGCCCCACCTCCAAATACCATCACTTTGGGGGTTAGGATTTCAACATATCAGTCTATGGTAGTGCTCCAGGGAAAAGCCAGCTCAGGACCCCCACCTAAAGTGGGGTGCACCAGCATGAGCCCGCTGTGCACACTGAACTTCTAGGCTATTCCACCTGTCTCTCTCTTAATCATGCACCTAGAGACAAGGAGTCCTGGGGATTTGAAGAAAACCTCCAGTCTGGATGGAGACCAAACCAGACAAACACAAAGAAAACAGAGACATCCTTTTTTTTTTTTTTTAGATCTTATTTATTTATCCGAGATAGAGAGAGAGTGAGAGAGAGAGAGAGAGCACAAGCAGAGGGGGGAGTGGGAGAGGGAGAAGCGAGCTCCACACTGAGCAGGGAGCCTGATGCGGGGCTCGATCCCAGGATTGTGACCTGAGCCGAAGGCAGTCGCTTCACCAACTGAGCCACTCAGGCGCCCCCAGAGACACCATTTAAAAAAAAAAAAAGAATACAAAACTAGTCTGTAATTAATATCCTCAGGGGGCATAAGAGATAATTCTGAATCCATAAAACAAGTAGTGGATGCAATAAACAAAGAAATAATCAAGAATTAGAAAAGGCCCTTGGAACTAAAAAATATAGGAGAAAAAATGTGTAGAGGAATTGAAGAGTTGGAACCTAAAGTTAAGGAAATCTCCTAGAAGGTAGAACAAAAAGAATTCAGGATCGGGGTGCCTGGCTGGCTCAGTCAGTAGAGTGTGCGACTCTTGTAAATTCGAGCCCCACGTTGGGTGTAGAGATGACTTAAAAATAAAAATTTTTTTAAAGAGAGAACTCAGGAGATAAAATATACAATACTTAGAAAACAAACAGAACTTGCAATATGCTACTAATGTGAGTTCCAGAAGAGAGAAGAGAACATAGGAGGGAAGAAATGATCAAGGAATCAAATGCAGGACAGTTTTCCAGAGTGGAAGGACACGAATTTCCAGATTGAGGGCATCCACTGAATGCTCAGCACAGGAATGGAAAAGACCCACGCCAGGAACAAGGGAAAGGTGACCAACGCCCCCAGAGATAAAACCACAGGAGCGACGAGACTCAAGGGTGGCACCAGACTTGTGAAAATCTGAAAAACAACTTCCAGTTTCAGAGGGAAAATAAATTTCAACCTAGAATTCTATTCACACCCAAACTATAAAGAGTAAGCGCGAAACAGAAACATTTGTAGACATGCCAGGCCTGGAAGCGTTGGCTTGTCAGGCACGCTTTCTCGCAAAGCTCTGGGAGCACATGCTCAGCTTCAACAGCAGTGCAGCCTGAGGACGAGGAGCCCCCAGAGCCTGGACACAGTGGGGAGCCACAAAGAGGGCCCCCTGCCACGGTGTGCCCCCAGGGGGCGCCTCGCTGGCTTAGGCGGTAAATTGTCCGACTCTAGGTTTCCGCTCAGATCCTGATCTGAGAGTCCTGACATTAAGCCCCGCATGGGGCTCTCTGTTCAACGCGGAGTCTGCTTGAGATTCTTTCTCTCTCCACGCCCCTCCTCCCTCTCCCCCGCCCCTCAAAAAAAAAAAAAAAAAAAGACAGTGTGCAGCCAGCCTGGGAACAGGTGGCTTCCAGGAGAAAATCCCACTGAACAGTACGTGAACATGGCACCAGGCAGAGAAGGGGTTTGGAGGATCTGGGCAGAACTCACAGGCTCATAGGAAAACAAGGAGTGGGAAGAAGACGAAGGGGTTTTCAGTGATGAACTTAATGAAAAGCAAAAAAAAAATTACATATGGAAGGAATTACATTATACACTGTGAACAATAATTGAATTATAATAATGTAAATACTGACTTTTGATTTTGCCAGAATCGGAGGGGTGGAGTATGAGAGAGAGAAATCATCTGCCATGAAAGGAGATCAATAAATAATGTATGAGATTGAAAAATTAAGAAATGGAAGGATAAGCATAACCTTGGGAAGTATAAATGACGAACAATAGCAAATAGTCCAGAGAGTCCAAAGGTGTTGCCCTGGGGCACCTGGGTGTCTCAGCCGGTTAAGTGTCTGCCCTTGGCTTGGGTCATGATCGAGGTCCTGGGATGGAGCCTTGTGTTGGGTTCCCTGCTCAGCAGGGAGTCTTCTTCTCCCTCTACCTCTCTCCCCCACACCCCACTCCTGCTCGCTCGCTCTCTCTCTCAAATAAATAAATAAAATCTTTAAAAAAAAATTTTAAAAAGGTGTTGCCTCTTTGCAGCAGGCCTGGGGGCTGGGAGCTGGGGGGTGGGCAGCAAGGGGGCAGTAGGGGGGCTGGGGCCTGGGCCAGGACTGGTGACTGCTAGGTTTCATTATCAGCCTTTTAGTTCTACTGTTTTGTTTTTTTTTAAACTAGAGTATTTATTTTTCTGATAAAAAGTAAGAGATGGCTGGCTCAGTTAGTAGAGCATGTGACTCTTGATCTTGAGGTTGTGAATTCAAGCCCCACGTTGGGTGTAGAGCTTGCTTAAAAAAAAAAAAAAATAGGTGGAAGAAAGGAAAAACAGGAGGGAAGGAGGGAGAAAGGAAGAGGTCCATTTTCTAGGAAGTGTGTTCTTGGGCTATCCTTTCCCTAACAACCCTGCCCCACCCCAGCTATCCTCCTGCTGGTAATACGTCAGCACACAAACACTGTCCATCAGACACATGGCCTGCATCACCACCACCGTCCCCACCACTCTCTCTCTCTCTCTCTCTCCACTGAGCTGCTTCACTGGCATGCCCTCCTCTGGCAAGGGATCTTCCAGTTTAAGCTTTTTTATAGACTTCCGTTGCCATTTGGGGGAAAGCAGTTTATCATGTGTCTCGCTTTCGTGCCTCAGGGTTTGGTGTCTGATCCCACGACCCTGGGTGCATCTCATCTCAGGATCTCCCACAAGCCCCTGCCAGTCCTCTCTTCCCCTCAGGCCCCCCGCAGCTCCCAAGACCTGTGTGACCTGCCTTCCATTTTCCTGGGTCATCACCTGAGCAGGCCTCAGGTTGGGATCACCCCAACCCCGTGGCTGAATTCCTGTTCCTCCAAGGTCCCCAGAACAAACGGAGAAGGATACTTGATTTTCTCCACCCCTGCCCTGCAGATCCGAGGCTCTGCTCTGAGCCCCGGTGCCTCCCCCAGAGCTCTCCGAGTAATTACTCCTGGAGGACCTGCCCACACATGGCAGCCTGGGCTGGTTATTAAACTCCATTCTGGGTCTTTCTTTCCCTTTCAAGGCCCCAGCTGCTCAATGCCGCTGAGCTCAGTGCCCCCATCTGATTGAAAAATTCCTCTGAGCAGCCAGCTGGGGCCCTCCAGGGTTGGGGAGTCCAGCATAATGTGTACAGGATGTCAGGTGGAAGAAAGACATGGTCGTTTTTTAATCTTTTCTCCAGCTTCCCTGTTCGCTCTTTATGGACAGAAGCAGGACCAGCCTGAAGATGTTTATCTCCCTAGCTCGAAGGCTCAGTAAGGTCAATTTCCACCTCCTTACCCCCTTCCCCGGGGCAGTGGTCATGGCAAGAGTTTTCCACTAAACTAACAATGGCCAGGGATAAATCCATGCCCAGCTCCAAGCAGCATAAATCAGGCTCTTGGAGTGGCCAGTCTTCTCTCCCTCCATCCTCAATCTCCGGCTCGGCACTGCCAGCCTTGGTCACAACACCCGAATCTCCTTGGGATCCATATCATGGAGCAAAGTGGGATTTGGGGCCATTTTTAGAGAAACCCTGGGCACCCCTTGTCTCCTGAGAGAGACCTGGCCTCCGGAAGCCCTGACCCCACAGCGCACACACGGCCATGGGATCTGACCAGAGGGCCAGGCTCGGGCTGGATTTATGCTTCCCCTGACGGGTTCTCACGTCCGGACTCTGCCCCACTGGGAAAGGGCAGGTGCAAAACAACCCTTCCCTTGGCCTCCACCAGCTCCACGACCCCCGACCTCGAGGTGACGCAGCCTGGGGCCTAGATGTGGGATCCTGGGGAGCGTCTGTGAGAAAAAGTGGACCCTGGGCTGATGGGGGCTTGGGAGATAGCCTGATAAGGGTCCTGCCCGCTCTCCCTCCCATCCCACAGTCCACGGCCCTGCAGAGCCACAGGGCGGAGAGGAGAGACGCCTGTGGTAAAGCCATCTTCCTCTGGATTATCCCCAAGACAATGGAAATGGTAGAGTCACAGATCGGGCCACCTGGCAGGGAGTCGTGTCACACGGCATCCTAGATCCCAGATCAGGGGTCCTAGAGCCTAGATCCCATGGTCAGAGCGTACCTCCCTGCCCAGCACTTGCTCTCATTGGGCAGTGCTGACTGCTAGATGGTTCTTCCTTGGAAGCCAACTAAACCCAGGCTCTTTCTCCCTGCCACTCCTCCCCGCAGGGCCTCAGTTCTGCACTGTGGGGCTGAACAGGTCCGGCTCTGCTTCCCTGAGAAGATCCTTCCAGGGCTTTCTCTCCTGGCTTAGCCGCCGCGCATAGAGAGCCCTCCAGGAAACCTCAGGATCCTTGCTCATTCCCACTCCAGGCCACGAACCGTCCTGCTTGGATCTGGCACCTGGTCCCTGGTGTCAGACTCCCCGGCCTAGGAGTTCAGAAGGGGGACTGAGAGGAGCCGGGAAAAGGGCAAGGAACAGCCGTCTCTGTCCCAGCCTCTGAGCTTTAGTGACCCGGGGAAACCAGAGACCATTACTTCTGGACCCTGCCACCCTCTTGGGAGCTGATGCCTCACCTGGCCTGTCCACCTGCCTCCTGGGAGGCCTCTTCTCCATCTCAGAGCTGCCCTCCGGTGGGTTATCCCCACTTCTTATCCACACCTGTGTCCCACTGCTGGTGGCATTTGGTTGGAGAGTGCCTAGGGCCATAGGGCACCCCGGCCTGCGGGCTGGAACCCCAGCCCTGCCTTTGCCACAGAAAAGCCCTGTCCACCTAGAATGTACTTGAGGACTCTGCTGCCCCGAGCTGTCACCGCCACCGCCACCAGATGTCTAAGCTACAGCTGGGCTACAAAGAGCTCCCCCGCCGTGGGGTGGCAGCGCTCCCTACCACATGGCCACAGCTCAGCACCCCCTCTTTTGAATCTCATGGCTCTGCCAGGCATGTCTGACACCCACAGCCACATAGAGGGGCCAGGAGTCACAGGCCGAGTGCTCAGCTCACCCCTCCCTGAGCTCTCTGAAGCCCCAGCTTCCTCATCTGAACAGTGGGTACCAGAGCACCCCCTTCCTCGGGCTGCCGAGAGAATAGAAAATACTTCACGGCGCAGGGCAGGTGCTCCATAAAGAGGACTGGGGTCACTCGCATTCAGGGGTAGCCTCCGGGCTGACTCCATCTCGCCACTTGCTCTCCCCCCCCCCCCCCGCCCACCCTCATGCTCCTTCTGCTCTGGGGCTTGGGGAGGGGCCAGGGAGGGAGTGGTCGGTCGCCTGCTCTGGCCAGGACAGGTCACAAGCTTGTCAGGGTCTCGGGCGGGAAGGGAGACCATCTCACTCTTCAGTCCCCCTCTTGAGATTCCCGACTGATCTTCCATCAGCAGGGCACCTTGGGGTGGGGAGAAGTGAGATTCTGGGGCAGGACCCCCGACCCCTTGGCGGCTTGCCCCCCATGTAACACAGGATATGGCGCAGGGGAGATGCGGCGCCCCACTCTGCACCAGTTATGAATTAGGACCCATTACATACACCCCTAGGTCTTGGTTTCCTCCTGTGTTAGAGGAATACGGGTCCACTCGCCTCCCAGGGCTGACGTGGACATTGGGAGGAGACACTTCTCCCTCCAGGCCCTTGCTTTTTTGCGTCGGAACTTCCCCTCCCCCACTCGCTCACAGCTGTCATTTCGGGACGTGCAGGTCCCGCCCCCTCGTTTATCAGAGACTTTGGCTTCTGACTTACAGCCTTCCTCTACCCTATGCCCTCTGCGATCCTTCTGGATGACATCACCATCCACGCAGACGGTGACCCGGCCAACACCCTGGCCTCTCGGCTCCTTGAGTGCCCTCCTGCCAAGGACCTCACCCCTGCATCCTGCTCTGGCTTTGCCACCACCTGTCACTGCTCTACCTTGAAAAACACTCTCTCAAACATCCCACTCTTGACCAGCTCTTTGTCTGCCAGCTTTGGGCCTTGGCCGTTCCCACCCCCCCGCCCTTTCTTCGCCCGCAGTCCTCTGCTCCCTTCCCATTCGTCCATCCTGTCCTGTGCTGTCCTTCTTTCCCACATCCCCCTTCTAGGCCACACTCTATCATCCAATACCATTTTTGCCAGGACCCTAAATCCCTTTGTCCCTCCTCTTTGATCACCACACCTGACACCACCCCAGCCCTGGATGAAGCCAGCCACACACTGTCCTCGTGTCCGTGCCCGAGCAGCCAAGCACTGTGGTGGGAGCAGGGAGGCGGAGAACAGGGCAGACTGGCTTCCTATGAAGGCGTGATCTCCAGCCATTAAATGTCCTCCTTCCTCCCAGAAACCCTCTCAGTTTCCCTAGTCAGCTCCTTCTCACTTTCTATAACTATCTCAAACCTCCTCCGTGTCCCTCATGCCTCCAAACCCCATCCGTCCCCAAATTTCGGCAGAGGTCCTTTCTCCCTGCTTGTCTGAGAAGGTAGCAGTCACTGCACAGAAAGGCCCTCAGCTTCCAGGACGGGGCAGGTTAGTGACTGCCGGCACGTGCCCTGCCTGCCCGTCTTCCTCACTGCCACCCGCTCAGGGGCTTTACGGTGGTGATTATCCCTCCTCTCCACCGAGTCCTTTCTAGGCCTTTAAATATACACTCCCTCCCACCATTCAAAAGGAAGGAGGGAGAGGGGCAGGCCAGGGAAAGGAGAGAGAAACCCCCTCACCTGGTCCTCATTCTCCTCCAGCCATTACTTCTTCCTCCTTCATTATCCCCATCTTCTCAAAACAGCGGCCTCTGCTATATCACCTTCATCTCCCTATTTCCGGTCACTCCTCCACCATCCCTGTCTGGATTCCCATCCCTCTGCATCACCAAAACCACTCCCATTAACAGCCCCCATGGCCACCTGTCTACATTTTAACCCAAGTCTTGCCTGACCCTGGAGCGGCACCAACCATTGCTCACTATCCCTCCTTTAAAAAAAAAAAAAAAGATTTTATTTATTTATTTGACAGAGGGAGAGAGACACAACGAGAGAGGGAACACAAGCAGGGGGAGTGGGAGAGGGAGAAGCAGGCTTCCCGCGGAGCAGGGAGCCCGATGCGGGGCTTGATCCCAGGACCCCCGGGATCATGACCTGAGCCGAAGGCAGATGCCCAACGACTGAGCCACCCAGGTGCCCCTCACTATCCCTCCTTAAGGGCTCTCCTTGTTCAAGGACACTTAATGGTTTCCTTCTGCCTTTCTGTCCTCCTCTTTGTGGTCTCCTGTGCAGGCTCTTCTTCCACCGCTGACCCATGAAAGCTGGAGTCTGAGGCTTCCTGGCTCTTTGTTTTGCCCCTGGCTAATTTTATTCGCATCTGTGACATTAATGAGCAACTGCAAATAACACATAAATCTTTCACCCATGTCCACATGTGCACCTGCCATTTCATGTCATACCTGGGACAGTTCTTTTTTTTTTCTCCCCACCCCCCTTCCACCTGGGATATTTCAAAGGAACCTCATACTCAACAGGTCCTCAAACTCATAGTCTTCCCAGACCTCTTTCCCTTCTGGAATCCTGATTCTCTTCCCCTCCACCCTCAGTATCACCTCCCTCTCCCTCACTCCCCATATCCCGTCCATCACCCAATTTTATTTCCTGAATTTTTCTCAAAGCCATCGAATCTTTTTTTTATCTCCACCATGCCCACTTCCCCTGGTCCAACCTAGTTCTGTGGCTGTGGCTAATTGGCATATGCCACATGATTCTGGACCATTCTAAAGTCCCTGCTAAGCCACACTGTAGCTACCATGTCTTTGCAAAACACATCTGGTTACATCATCATTCCTTTCTTCACCTGTTTACCCCTTGTGCTCTTCAGGTACACAGAGTATGGAGCTCAAGAACTTTTGTGGTTTGATACTCGAGTCAAATGTGTGATGAGTTCCGGGACATACCACCTAAGCTTACAGGCTGACTGCGTCACTTATTGTCAGTGTGACCCTTGGCAAGTTCCTTTCTGAATCCTCCCGTATCTGTTTCCTCATCTATAAAATGGAATAATAAGGGAACCACCTCCTGCGGTTTGTTAATGAGAGTTGAATGCATTAGGCACTGAGGATGGCATCTGGCACATAATAAGCATTCAGCAAGCATTCGCTCTTCCCACCCTCTGCCTCCCATCTCATCTCATCTCTTGCTCCACTTCCTCTGCTCTCTGTCTAGCCACGCTGGCTTTCTTTTGGCCCTTATTCTCATCATGCTTCCTCTCACCACAGGGCCTTTGCACATGCTGCCCATATCGGGACTCCATTTCTTTCCCTCTCCAGCTATTCATTGCCTGCCTACGTGGCCTTCAGATCACAACTCGAGTGTTGTTTCTTTGGAGATGCCTTCCTGGAGCCCCCTCACTTACTGGTCATCATCACTATTTTACATTTATGTTGTGATGATAATCTATCTCTCCTACACATGTGGGATCCACGAGAGTGGAAATGTTTATTTTTGTCACCTTTGCAATCCCAGCGTCTAGAAAAGCATCTGACAAATAATAAATGCTCGATGAATGTTATCTAATGAAGAGCACCAAGACCTATAGGAATGCTTAATAAATATTCTTTCAATCTGCCAAGACAGATCCCCAACTCTGAGGGGTTTAAAAAAGTTTGCCCCTGCCCCCAGATATTTCCCTCAGTGCCAGCCACAGTGCCTGAAAATTCTTCGATAAGAGTCTACACCAGGAAACACCAGATCCTCCCATCATTTGGTGAGAGTGTTAAAATCTCAGAGGACCAAACATATTCATTAGCCAACACATTAGTAACAGAGATTAGCTCCTCTAAGTCTTCTGTTTTTTTCTTTTAAGTAGGCTCCACAACCAAAGTGGGGCTTGAACACACCATCCTGAGATCAAGGGTCAGATGCTCTACCGACTGAGCCGCACCAGCACCCCATCTCCTCTAAGTCTTCACTGCTCCCAGCTGGTGCAGAGAGCAGCAAAGAACAGAACACTAGAGTGTCTGGCACCCTCAGGGCCATCCAGCCCTGTCTCGTGCTACAGATTTAAGGACTGAGGCCCAGAGAGGGGAAGAGAGGGGCCCAACGTCACATAGCAAGTTCGTGGTAGAGTCAAAACCAGAACCCAGGTCCCCGACAATGAGCCCAGAGCCAGTTCCCCAGTTCACTCATTTGATAAGTGCTAAGCACCCCTTTGGGCAAGAGGCAGACACACGTCTACAGAGGTAACTCTGATAGGGGACAGCTGAGGTCCGTGCTCTCCTGGAAGGGCTCGCTTCGCTCAGTGGAAGCCCACAGCAGAAGGCAGTCAGTTCCAGGCTGAATCGGGGCCTGCTGCCTGGAGCAGGTGGTGGGTGAAATTTGAAATGCATGTGGAAGAATGAGCAGGGAGCAGCCGGGAGAAGACATCGGAGGCTGAATAAATAGCACCAGTCCTGGGATTTAGGGGCCAGGTGTGTGTACGGACAGCTGGCCCAGACTGTAAACTGCAAGGAAAAGGGAAGGCGGCAGAGACAGGGCCTGGAAGGGACTCAGGGCCAAGCTGGAAGGGAAGGAGGAGTTGGGAGACCAGACCCAGGGGCCCCAGGTCTGGCTCTCCCACGGAAGAGTCACCCAGGTTCCAGAAGGGAACTGAGACGCAGCATGGGAGAGGCCAGTCAGGGACACAGCCAGGGTTAATGTAGAGGATGGAGCTTGAAGGCTATGGAGGGGGGAGTCTGGCTGGGAGGTGGGAAACCTAGGTTTTGTGCCTGTCTGGGCCCTGACCGTGTTCCTGAACACGGCCGTTTCTCATCAGCCTCTGCCCAGTCAGGCGTCGCAGGGCCAGGCTGAGATGGGGTCGCTGGTGTCACAGGGCACACAGTATTGCTTTCCCACAGCCCTTCTTCCCCTGGTTCCTCGGCTCTGCGTCCAACCCTGGTCACCCTTCACCCACCTAGGCCCATCCCCTGGGGGGATTTATTACTGGCTGCCCTCCATCTGCCCCAGGATCATAAATCCGGGCAGAGCAAAATCACGACCATCCCAAGTGCGGAGCGCATAAAAGGAGAAGGGCTCTGGGAGCCGCAGGGCTTCAGGGGATCCCAGAGAGAGCCGAGCACCCAGGCCAACCATGGACCAAAGGAGCAGAACGCCTCGCTGGGGACTCCTGCTGGTGCTCTGGGGTGCCTGTGTCCGCGGTCTCCCCGCAGACACTGGCGCCTTTGGACGGTAACTCAGGCTGCGAGGGTGGCGGGGGCACGGGGGTTCCCACCTTCCTGACACCCCTGGCTTCCAGATAGGGGGCGTCATCCAGTCTCCACGACCAGCTGGGCAGGGAGGTGCGTCCCATTCAGAGAGGTGACTCGCCAGTGTCCTATGGTCAATAGCAGCACCCGACCTGGGCCGAAAAGCCATGTCACCTGGGCCGAAAAGCCATGTCATCTGATCTCTGCCCAAAGCTTTTGCTCCTGCTCAGCTCACCAGGCGAGGCATTGCGGAGATGATTAAGACCTACCCCTTGTTCTCAAGGAGCTCACAGCCTAATTATGAAGGAGGGGGTGCTATGGGGAAGCCTACCAAGGAAGAACAATATATATAGTGGTTGGATACAAGCCTTCTAGAGTTACATTGTCTTGGTTTAAATCCTGCCCCAGCAGCAGACCTGACTAGCTCTGAAAGCTCGGCCAAGTTACTTAACCTCTCAAGGGCTCCGTTTATCGTTCTTAAAACAGATAATAACAGCACCTACTTCACAGATCTGCTTTGAAGATTTAATGAGATAACGTATGTAAAGCTCTCAGCGTGATGCCAACATGCAGTAAAAACCAGCGGGTTTTTTGAGGCTGCGTCCTCACCCGTGTTAAAAGAAAGGCTTAAGGCAGTCCAGAGGAGGGAGGAGGAAGACCGAACTAGCACCCCCATCCAGGGCCAGGCCCTGTGGGAACTGGACTCATTAAGTTCACTAGGTTCATTAAGGCTGTAGAGGGGGGAGAAGAAGGACGATGAGGACCTCGAGGAGAAAGGGTTTCAGGTGGGGAGGGCAGGGGGAACCAGAAGACCTCAAGGTAAAAAGGCAGGGTGGGGTGTTAGGTTTTTTTAAAGATCTCACCTTTAAGGAATCTCTACACCCCACGTGGGGCTTGAACTCACAACTCTGAGATCAAGCGTCACATGTTCTAAAGACTAAGCCAGCCAGGTGCCTGGAAGAGGATAGGTTTCAACAATGGTTATAGTTGCTAAGCCTGTAAAATGCCTAGGATTTCACAGGATCTTTCCACGTATCTCAGAACCTCTTCCCAACAACCCAGCAGTCCCATTTTACAGGTGAGGACCCCCGACGCTCAGGGAGGTCGCGTGTGAGAGGCTCCCAGAGGGTAACTGCTCGGGTAGGGGTGTGGGGTGAGAGTGTGCCTGGGCGCAGCCCCCACCCCCACCCCCAGGGTAAAGGCAGAGCAAGGTAAAAACATTCTCCCTTGATCTCTTTAAAAAGAAAAGAAGAAGGGGTTGGGCCAGGAGTGGAGAAAGAGGCTTTTGAAATACAAAATGTTACCACCTGCTATGTGCGCAGTGCCGTGCAAGGTACTTTGGGAGATCTGAACACAGGACCCCATTCTCGGGGTGCTTTCCTAGCCTCTTGCACACACACTTTCCATTTATTGAGCAGTGGGCAGCTTGTTTGATCTGCACATTGATTTCATAGAGGAGCTCATGGGGGCTCACAAAAGGCCCAGAGAGGTTAGGTAAGTTGATCCAAATCACACAGTAATAAGGGATTTAAGCATGTGCCCACAACTGCCGTGTCCTCACCACCAGACAGCACCACCTCCATGAGCATGAGGCTGTGCTTGCGGTGCCGGCTGGGAGTGCCCCAGGGAAGATGAAGCAGGGGCCCAAGCAGAGGTGGGGTGTGGGGGGAAGGGACTTTCTGAAAGGAGAATGGTAAAAGTAAAGGTCCAGAGCAGAGGCTGTTCAGGGTAAGTGGTAGAGAATGCACCCTCTTTGGTATCAGGCCTTCTCTGCCCCTCCATATTCCTGTCTGTAAAATGGGAATAATCACCCACCCCATGGGATGGCTGAGAATAAGATCATAATTGTGAAACTGCTTTGTGAACAGTAAACGGTAACATGACTATGACAAGTCATGTCCATTAAGATAGGACCCTGGCTAGCAGGAAAGCTGCACTGGGGTCCATGGGCACGATGGGGTCCGGGAGTGCTGGGTGTGAGCAGGAAAGGACACTATAAGTAGGCGAGCAGCTAGAAAGGAAGATAGTTTCCCCATAAATTGGGCTGCAACCCTGGGACCCCCTGGCCAACAGCTAGGGACACACACACCCCTCCCCGCAAGGCTTCCTTGAAGAGCCTTCACATGGGAGCCCTGGGGACGCTCTCTGGGGAACATGACTAGACACACTGTTTTGAATCCAAGCTCCATCCTTTCTGAGTCACCATATCCCTGCGAACCTCTGCTTCCTCATCATAGAGGGAGGACAACGATGGCTCCATAGGGGCGAGTGTGGTGTTTGGCGCTCACCAGGGGGCAGCTTGGTCTGCTTTACCCCCACCCCCAGTGTCTTTAATTCTGTCTCCCGAAGGTGAGAGGCAGGTGTTAGGGAAAGAAGCTAAAGGACTGGGACTCAGGCTCAAGAAGGCACATCTTTCCAAGGGCAGGGGGCACAGGCCCTCTGGGGATGCTGGCTGCTCTCCCCACCCCACCCCCTGCTCCTGCCCGCAGCCCAGGCCTGGCATCCGAAGCCCCGGCAGGCTGCTGTGGGTGCCTGCTGCCACCTACAGGCCCCCCGCGGCACTGCCTCCCCCTGCCCAGCCTTGAGGGGAGCGTGCCAGTCGTTCTCTTAGAGGGGATGTCATTGCTGGGTGTCCTCCTCTTCCTCCTTGGGCTCCCCGCCTGCTGGAGCTACCTGAAGGCAGCGATGATCTTTAGCTTTCTATCTCTAGCATCCAGGGCAGTGCGGGCAGAGAGTAAGTGTTCGGCCTGAGAGAAGGAACGCACGAACGGCTTTGTAGTGACAGGGATCAAAATCAGACAGCGGAAGGAAGTGCATTGAGGATTATTTAATTCCAGTGCAGTTGGCTTGAGGAGGCTTGCAAATTCTCCTTGCGAGGCCTTAGAGCACAAGAGCAATGCTTCGGTGTCTGGACGAGGTTAGGGAGAGTTGTACTAGAAGCTTCGGGGACCCCACCATTAATATGGGGGAGTGCAGAGCTCTTCTGGTTTTTCCCTCCTTCACCCTGGACCAGGATCTTCCTCAAGAAAATGCCCTCCATCCGGGAAAGCCTGAAGGAGCGAGGCGTGGATGTGGCCAGGCTTGGTGCTGAGTGGAGCCAGTTCGCCAAGAGATTCTCCTTTGGCAACAGCACCTCCCCCGTGGTCCTCACCAACTACCTGGATGTGAGTGCCCGGCTGGGGCCTTGCTCCTCCATCTCCTTTCTCTCTTGGGCCCAAGGCTTTCTGTGCTCTTTCCACACTGTCTCTGACAGAGTTGCTGAGACACACTAGGCAACCTATAAAATTCCCATTTCAGAGCTGGGAAGGCAGAAGCACAGAGGGCAGAAAGGAGCCCAGAGGCAGAGTTAGGTTGGGAACGCAGGAATCCAGGCTCTGGGCCTCGAGCTGAGGTGTCCCTGGTGGGCAGGATGGGTACGTGACCTCGGGGGCAGGTTTCTGTGACCGGGCAACGCACAGCTTGACTGCTGATCACGTCAGTAGCCCCTCTAGAGGTGGGGCACCTCCCCGTTTCATTTTCAGTATTTTTATTTTGCCCTCTTGTCTCACTTCCTGGGAAGTCCGAAGATGGTGCTCAGCCTTCCACCCAGGCCCTGCCAGAACACGGAAACCCAGAGAGGCTGTGCGATCTACCCCATCTCACCCCCAGTGCCAGAGGGGGTATCAGGCAAAACCACAAGGCTCCTAAGCCCCTTCAGCTGCCTCTTTCCTCCCCCCGCCCACAGACCCAGTACTATGGCGAGATCGGCATTGGCACCCCACCCCAGACCTTCAAAGTCATCTTTGACACGGGCTCGGCCAACCTCTGGGTGCCCTCCACCAAGTGCAGCCCTCTCTACATGGCCTGTGGTAAGCCCCCCGTCTCTGCACAGCCTGTGGTCCCTCTCCCCCAGCCCCCTCCACACCTGGCCAGTCCTGCCTCACACTCTGTGCCACCATCAGGGCTATCTCCTCTCTGCCCCTGTTCCCACTGTCCCCAAGAGGAGAGACGAAAATGTCTCCCATTTTCCTGATACGACCACCAAGGGAAAATGGCAAGCGGGAAGCGTCCCCAGCCCACCCGCAAGGCCATTTCTCCCCTTTCCTGGGATTGGGGAGGACTGAATTCTCAGACCCACCCAGGCACTTAGGGTCTCCTACCCCTTTCCTTAGTCAACAACCTTTTAGTGACTGCTTACTGGGACCAGAATCTTTTCTTCATCCCTGTATTAGAAATTCCTTTGAAATGCTTCATTTGAGACAAAATTCTCACAGATAATGGACACCTGACAGGGGCCCAAGAAACACAGTCCTTGATTGATGAAACACATTTTCAAGCCTCCAGCCTCAGGGCCACCCCACCCCTGCACCTAAGCCCTCAACCACCAGGACCATACGCCCAAGGCACCTTCCTCCGAGCCCCCCTGCCCAGGCCTCTCTTGGACAGACCTGAGCCTATGTCCCTCTGCCAGAGATTCACAGCCTCTATGACTCCTCGGAATCCTCCAGCTACATGGAGAATGGGACAGCATTCACCATCCACTATGGAAATGGGAAGGTCAAAGGCTTCCTGAGCCAGGACATGGTGACTGTAAGTGGGAGTGCCCCAGGTCATCTGACCCCTGCCCTTCCTGTCCCCAAACATCTTCTGCCACTTGAGGGCCCATACTTAAGGAGGGTACAGTTCAGCCCACCTTGGAGCCTGGGGAGGGGAGGAACCCTGCCCCCCCGCCTGCCACAGGCTGGTGACGCAAAGCTGCAGTGCCTGGGACACAGCAAACCTGAGCTCCTGGCTCCACGCTGGGTGATTTATGGAGCCTTTTACATTGAGCTCATGGGAGAGCTCGTCCTGAGCCCTGCAGCCTGCAGTCGGCTAACCTGCCTGAGGTCACCCAGCTCTGACTGGGCTCTTCTTAACCAGAGCCCAGACTGAAATCAGGGTCCGAGGCAGGGTCAGCGGTACTGGTGACATTAGGGTCAGAGTTAGTTTTAGGGTCAGGCATAGGTTTTAAGGTCACAGCTGAGGTTAAAGTTTGGGACTAAGGCCAGGACTTGGTTTTCTTTTTCATTTGGTTTGCACCTGACTCTCTCATTCTGGGGTTTCCCCAGCTTCTGTCAGAGTTATGGCAGGGGTACACGTGGAATGCAAGAGCAAATCAGTAGGACTCCTTACCCTCCCCTTGTCTGTGAAACCGGGGGAGAAAGCCTGGCTGGGCTGAAGAAATCCTTACCCACAGTGGGGCTGGGGAACGGAGGCCCAGTCCTGCCCGTGTAGAAGCTGGGCCCCTGGGGAGGCGTGTGGGAGCTCCTGGAGCCTTTTCTGTTACTTCCTGGTAGTCCTGCCCTCTCAGCCTCTGCCCCTCCCAGTCCCAGGGCAGCCCCGTTTCTCTCTGGACCCCCACCGCCTGCATGAGTATTAGAAGAGAGGATATGTGGTGGGGGGGGGTGGAGATTGATGAAATGGTCTCATCCCAAATCGCTGCACCCTAGGGCACGTGGGCCCTAGACTAGACCCTGGGCAGGAATGGGGCAGTAGGCTTGGTCTCCTCTGGTCCTTCCTCCCACAGGTGGGCGGCATCACAGTGACACAGACGTTTGGAGAGGTCACAGAGCTGCCCCTGATCCCCTTCATGCTGGCCAAGTTTGATGGGGTTCTGGGCATGGGCTTCCCCGCACAGGCTGTTGGCGGGGTCACCCCCGTCTTTGATCATATCCTCTCCCAGGGGGTGCTAAAGGAGGATGTCTTCTCTGTCTACTACAGCAGGTGAGCCTGGGACTCGAGGGGCCGAGGCGGGGGGTGGGGTGCGTGGGGCAGCGGGGGAGAGGCAGGAGAGCTGGGAGAGCAGGAGGAGAGTTGGGACCAGAATTTTGATGTGTTCATGATTAAGTGGTATTCAGTCCATATGCAGAGCTCCACTACCCAATATGGAAACCATCACTTACATTTAAATTAATTAAAATTTTTTTAAAATTCAATTCCTGAGTCACACTAGCCACATTTCAAGTGCTCAGCAGCCACATAACTAGTGGCTACATACTGGGTAGTAGAAATATAGAACATTTCCATCATTATAGAAAGTTCTATTAGCACTGCTCTAGAACAAGACGAAAATGCAGGGGGCGGTAATGGAAAGTAAAGCATTACTGTGAGGGGCCCATGACCCGCTCACACAGAAAGCTGACTTCATTCATTCATTAATGGCTTCATTTATTTGCTCCCTCATTGATTCAACAAATATTGGGTGCTTATGTGCCAAGCACAGTGGGAGGTTCTGGGGTGCAGCCATGAACACGGTGTACAAGACAGAGTCCCTTCACTCACAGAGCCTACGGTCTGGAAGGAAGACAAGAAACATCACAACATTCTGAGCAGCAACAGGGAGCGGGGGCGCTGAACCCCATAGGTGTCTGGGCTGAGCTTATGTGGAGTTCAACCAGCCTGGGGAAGCCCTTGTCAGCTGCTGAGCAGGCTATAATCTGCCCCAGGCTGCTGGGTTTGGAAAGACAGTAAGAGCTAGACACGAGGGATCCTAAGGGAAGGAACATAAGGCTAGTGGAGGGGAGGGTCAGGGCGCAGAGAAATCATACAGGTAAAAAGGAGAAAAGAAAATGCAAGGCATTGAGCAAAGGCCACCAATGGGCCCTTTATCCGGGGCAGTCTCTGACAGAGCTTTTAGAGGTGGAGCATGGCCAGATGACCAGCAGTTGAGAGGTAGATGTGGGTGTCAGGAGGTGAGGGCAGATGTAGAATGCCCTGAGAGATTTGACAGGGAAGGAAATGTCAGGAAGGGGGTGCAGGTGGAGGTGCAGGGAGAAGCAGAGAGGAGGGTGGGTGTTTGGAAATGCTAGGGGAGGCCCGAGCTTGCTTGTAGGTGGAGGAAGAAGCCAATGGAAAGTGAGAGATTGAAACTGTGGAAGATCCTTGAGGGCAGAGGAGCCTGGAGGCCACGGGAGGGAGGAGAATCCCACAGGCGGGAAGAAGAAGGGCCTTGTTGAGAAGAGGGCCTGCCTCTTCCTTGACCCTGGGACAAGGAGGAGGGAACCTCAGAGGGATCTTGCAGTGTTGGGAGCAGGGCTGAGGTGGCTGGTGTGTGCATACATGCCTCTGAACGAGGGCGGTGACGTGCGCGTGCCCGCAGAGCGTGTGCCAAACCCCCACGTGCACGGATGCTGGAGAGCCCCATCCCGCACATGCACAGGGGAAGCCAGCCCCCCAGGGTAGGCCCTGAGCTGGGGGAGGTGTTGTGCAGCAGGGAGGAGAGGAAGGCAAGGGGGTCAGCTGTGGAAGGGGCACCGGGAGCCTGGCTCCGCTCACCCCACCCACCCCTTGCGTGACTTCAGGCAAGTGACTTCACCTAAAAGGTAAAAAGAGGGCATAATACCCACCCTGCCCAAGAAGAGGCTGGTAAGGCTCAGTGGAAACATAGGCCTCCTCTCTGCTGTGTCTCTTTCCTCTGCAGAAATTCCAAGTAAGGAGCTGAGCCCCCGCCCCCACATGGCCCTGACCCTCCTGAACATCGGGTCCAGATTCACATACACCACCACCAAGTCCAACTCACCTCTGCACGCCCAGGCTCTGCCCGATGCCGACGTTGTCCACCCCTCCTTTCAGTTTGCCTCCTGCCGCTTACCCACCCTCACCCCACAGGTCCCCAAGAGCCCCCCCACCCATGCATTTGCTCAACCTGCAGCTCCCCAAACCCAAGTGAGGGTGTGGCCAACTCTCATCTTGCCTTCTACTCACTGTCCTTGTGCTGGATCCTTCTCTGTGGGGATGCTCGATTGGGTGCAGCTGAACCCTCTGGTTGGGTTTGGGGAGGGGCAAGAAAGGTGGAGAAGTGGTGTTCCTGCAGCTTCCCAGCCCTGCCACCCTTCCCGCCTTCCTCTGCCCCACGCTGTCCCCTTGTCCAACTTCCCTTGTTGCTGGGGTGCTGGGTATCCAGGAGCTCTGATCTTTCCTCTAGGGATTCCCACTTGCTCGGAGGAGAGCTTGTCTTGGGAGGCAGCGACCCCCAGTATTACCAAGGGAATTTCCACTACGTGAGCGTCAGCCAGACTGGCTCCTGGCAGATCAAAATGAAAGGGTCAGGAACCCTCAACTCTCCCCGCTCTCCAAAAATGCTGCTGCTGGGGGTGGGGGTGGGAAGGGGCAGCCTTACCATCTTGTACTCTCTCCTGAGGCACAGCCAACCTTTACTCTCCGAGCTCTCTGTCCAGGGCTGGGGAACATGGAGATACGAAGAGCAGAGGGGAGGGAGTCCACCGACAGGAGGCAGTGGGTCACCAGGCCACGTGCTGGGGGAGGGGACAGCACCTTTGCTCCCCCAGCGCACGCCTGCCCATCCTCCAGTGCATCCCAGGACCACCAGCATGGCCTCCTGTCACCGCCTCATTCAGGGAAGCCATGCACCTGGTGGTGTCCCATCAGCCTGCTGTCTGGCTGACGCTCCCACGGGCCTCCCCCAGGGTGTCTGTGAGGTCCGCCACCGTGGTCTGCGAGGAGGGCTGCGTGGTAGTGGTTGATACTGGTGCATCGTTCATCTCGGGTCCCACCAGCTCCCTGAGGCTGCTCATGGACACCCTGGGGGCCAAGGAGCTGAGCACAAATGAAGTAAGAAGCTGGGGGAGTGGGGGCACCAGAAGCGGGGGAGCACCACCTGGTCTGGGTCCCAGAATTACCCCAGAAGCTGTAGGGCCCAAATGGGGCCACTCTGGGCCTTCCCCTCCTCTCCTCTCGCCCTTCCCATGTGTGGCTTGTCCCCCAGAGCCCCATCCATCAGAGGGGTCCAGCCACAGGCACGGGGCTGTGTCTGCTGGGGGACTTCCTGCACTCAACAGGGCTCCCTCTGCCTTCCCCTCAGTATGTCGTGAACTGTAACCAGGTGCCTACACTCCCCGACATCTCCTTCCACCTTGGAGGCAGAGCTTACACACTTACCAGTGCAGACTACGTGTTACGGGTGAGGCTCCCAGCTGCCCCTCAACAATAGGGAGGACAGGTGGGCAGGGCCCTTTAAAAGGGACCACATCAGTGGTTCTCAAACTTAGCCACATCAGTGGTTCTCAAACTTAGCTACATGTTAGAGTCACCTGGAAGCTTTAAAAATCCCAGTAACAAGGGGCACCTGGGTGGTGCAGTTGGTTAAGTGTCTGACTCTTGGTTTCGGCTTGGGGTCATGATCTCAGGGTCATGATCTTGGGGTTGTGAGATCAAGCCCTGCATCAGGCGCCACACTGAGCATAGGGTCTGCTTGAGATTCTCCTTCCCTCTCCCTCTGCCCCTCTGTCTTGTGTGTGCACGCACACACACTCTCTCTCTCTCATAAATAAGTAAATCAATAAGTAAGTCCTTAAAAAATCCCAGTAACAGCCACATCCCATACCTATTAAATCAGAACCTCCGGGGGTGGAGCCTGGGCATCAGTGTTTTTTTCAGAACTCCCCAGGGGGGTCCAACGTGCAGCCAAGTTTGGAATCACTGTGCTCATCCCCTTGTCTCCATCTTCTTGGCAACTGCCCCCAGTAATGCTATGCTCCTCTACTCTTATCCCCCTTTTATACTCAATAGACTTAGGGCAGCTAAATAACTTGCCTAGGGTCAGAAGTTCTGCCAGACTGTAAGCTCTTGAAGGTAGCACTGTGCCTGATGCATTGTTTGCCCAGTGTCTAGCTCAGTACCTGCATCCAGGAGGGTGCATGATGGGTTGAGAGGGCAAGAGAGGCCGGAGGGGTTGGGGGAGGAAGGGGGGATGTTGCTGAGGATAGCTGCTGGGATCAGGCAAGGGGAAAGGGGAAAAGTAATGTGGCGGGCAGTGGGGGAAACCCGCTTGCTTCCTGTCAGGATCCCTATGGCAACGATGACCTGTGCACCCTGGCCCTCCATGGACTGGATGTCCCACCGCCCACCGGGCCTGTCTGGGTCCTGGGGGCCAGCTTCATCCGCAAGTTCTACACGGAGTTTGACCGGCGTAACAATCGCGTTGGCTTTGCCCTGGCCCGCTGAGGTCCTCTGCTGCCCAGGTGGGCCCTCCCTTCGGCCCTAGCCCGGAGCTAGAGCACCCTCTGGGGCGCTCCCCTGCCTGTGCCCTCGCACAGAGGCATGGGGTGTGGAGCTCCTCCCGGACGCTCGCCCTGCCTCCAGCACCAGCTCTTCCCTGCTTTGAGAACAAACAGAATAAAGACCTCATGTTCACAACCCTGTTGCACCTGAGTTCACTGGGGTCTGAGACAAGAGGCAGCCCTGGATCATGTGCAGACAGGAATGTGACACAGAATGACAAACTACTCACCTGCACACACAGGTTCCTGCGTGCAGGGATGATGCCATTCAGCCCCGCTCTGGTGGAGTTGCTTACACGCAAAGCCAGCTCCGTGCTCCCTCCAGCCCCTGCAGGACCAGGGCTAACGCTGTGACCGTAGACCGTGGGTCAGAAAGATGCTCCTAGCTGGTAGAAGCCAGCCTCAAGCTCAGGCTCCACCCTGCCTCTCATGCCCAGCCAACCCCCCTAACCCCCTGGCCCACGTCACCATTTACATGTGCAATCTAAGACCCCATCACCTGAAAATGTGGAACACCGGAGATCGGACTGATACTCCCTTTGTACATGTGGGGAAACGGAGGCTCAGAGGATGGAAGGCATTTGACCAAGACGGCTCGTCGAAATGTGTAAAGTCAAGATTAGAAGCCAGCCCATATGACTCAGGTGCTGGGGGCACCTGATCCCATGCAGGCATGTTTTCTCGGGTACAGAGCCACACACACCCTGGCAAGGGGCCCACATGCACAAGCACACAGCCACACGCACTGCTGTCCCCCCTCGCACAGACATGGGACTCGACAGGCTGAAGTCTTCTCCCACTCTTACTCCTCGGGTTAGCGGCATGGGGTGGATATGTTGGGAATGAAAGGCAGCACCGACCTGAAGCCATGGACGCTGTCCCCCTTCATGGTAGCTGTTCACCCCTCTTTTGACCAAAAAGGGGCAAAGCACGGAGTGGCCAACCAGGCCCCCGGCAAACTTCATACCTCTAGAACTGCCACCCCTTGGGATTGTGTGGGACCCTGGGGCTCCTCCTCTAGGGCAGATTCCTAAAGGCAGGAGTTGTCTGCAGGGTCCCTGCACAGAGCCAAGGGCATGAGCCTGTGTTCAGGACCCTGGATCCCAGCCTCGGACCCCCTGCCCCATTTTCTAAGTTCTCTTGCCAGCCTGGCTTTATTTCCTCACTGCAAAAAGGCAAAGTTGGAGTCCGTGTCCTTTCCAGCTCGATATCCTGGGGCTCCATGACCTTAAATAGGCAGGATTCCCCATCATCTCCTGAGCTGTCCAATATGATAGCCACATACAGCTGTCTACATTAAAATTAAAATTAAGTCGAATGTCACACTAGCCATATTTCAAATGCTGGACAGTCACATGTAGCTAGTGGCCACTGCGCTGGGCAGCACGATATAGAACGTTTCCACTATCACAGAAGTTCCGCTGGGCAGAGCTGGATTCTGGACAGCAATAATGATAGGGGCCTTGTGGTTGAGAGGTTCCTGAAGAGGCCAAAGGAACAACTTGGAGAAACAAAAAGGCCCCTTCTCTGTAGGCACTTTTCTGGATGGGGCCTCGAGAGCTCGCCCACCCGGGCGTAAGACAAGCGAGCTCGGTTCCCATTGGCACACCCACCCTCCACATGCATCACCCAATGTCACCTCTGCACCTAGCTTATGCGTGGGGGGCGGGGAGGGCAGGATTTGCCTGGGGAAGCTCCCTGCAGGGAAGGGCCTTTGAGATGCAGCAGGGGACTCCTTTTCCAGGAGGGACCTGGGGCACAGGTGGGCGAGTCCAAGCCGACCTCGGCGGCAGCCGGATCTCCATCCACCAGGCTGGAGCAGAGGCGCAGGAAGAGGCCTCCCCCGGGCCTGCCCCAGGCTGCCCGGGGAGAGCGGCCCCCGCCGAGGCAAGAGGAAGGAGGCCGGCCACCTCGCCGGGCTCAGAGGCCGAGAGGCGCAGCGGAGCCTGGGGCCCGGGTGGGGGCGGGGCGGGCGGGGCGGGGCGAGCCCGGGCCCCGCCCCCGGCGTCACGGCCTCCCAGAGGGCGTCACCCCCGCCCCGCGCTCCAGGTAGCGGCGGCCGCCGAGCCCGCCGCGGCCCGGGGGCCGGGGCGGGGGCGGGGGCGGGGCGGGGGCGTTCCCGGGCCCCCGCCCCGCGGCCCGCCGCCCGTGATGATGTCACAATCGCGGCGGGCCCCGGCGTTCCCGGGTCGGCTTCGGGCGCCGATCGGAGCGGGCAGCGGGCTCCTGAGTCATGGACTTCCCCTGGCCCCTCCTCTACCACTCCCACCGCCGCGCCGGGCCCCCCCGCAGGGGCTAGCGCTCGCGCGGCGGCTCCGAGGGGGTGGGGCTGCTGGGAATGGCTGTGCCCCCTTCGGCTCCTCTGCCGTGCTCGCCCTTTTACCTGCGGCGGCAGGCGCCGTGCCCGCAGTGCTCATGGGGCATGGAGGAGAAGGCGGCGGCCAGCGCGGGCTGCCGGGAGCCGCCGGGCGCCCCGAGGGCCGCCGCCGTCCCTTGCTTCGGCATATCCGTGGACCAGGACGACATCCTCCCGGGCGCCCTGCGCCTCATCCAGGAGCTGCGGCCGCATTGGAAGCCCGAGCAAGTTCGGACCAAGGTAGCCGAGCGGGCGCGGGGCCGGCCTGGGGCCCTGTCGGGGCTGGAGCGGGGATGCGTGGACGTCTGTCCGTGCATCCTTCCGGGTGGCGGTCCCACGGGTGCGCAGGGCAGGGTTGCAATGGTGGTTTGGGTGTGTATTTTGCTTCGTCTGTTCTGGCCCCGAAGCAGAGCCAGGCTCCCACCTCCCTCGGCCCCCACAGCCCCCCTCCCCGGCCCCCACAGCCCCCTCCTCCCGGGGCTCGCGGGCCGCCGGAGGTCCACCTGCCCACCGTCAGCAAGCTGCGCGCGCGGGCCCCACCCCCTGTCGCCGCCCGGAGGAGCGCGCGCGGCCGGCGCTGAAACCTGAGCAGGCAGGAACTTTTAAGGGAACCCCCCACCTCCACACACACACACATCCCTGCCCCTTCTCCAGCCGGCGGTGGGAGCAAAGTCTCCAGGCTCTGAGCGGTTCCTGCCGGTCCCAGGAGCCACCGTGTGGCGTTCCGGCTAGCCCAGGGCCCCCGCGCTGGGTGGAAACCCTCCCCGTCGCCCCAGGCTCAGGCTCAGCACCCCCACACAGGGGGCCTCCCCACCCTCAGCTGGGCACGTTCTCGGGGACACAGGTGTGGGCAGAGCCGCCCACGGAGGAGCCTCAGGCAGACTCCCCAGCTGATCTGCATCCTCTGAAGAGGCTTCACCTGCTCACCCTCCCCCGCCAGCCCCTCTGGGAGCTGCGTGCTGAGGAAGGAGTCCTGAGCCGGGCACCTGCAGCTAGTGCTGGAATGGCCGGGGCTCGGTGCTGCCAGGGCCTTCTGGGTGGGGAAAGGCCGTTCCCCCGACTCAGTGCGGAGGCTAACAGACACCTCTTGGGAGAATGATGGGTGGATAGCATTTTCAAAATAAAAGACCCACTTTGGTTGAAGACCCACAAGGGATCCAGCAGGTCTGAAGTTAATTCCAGCACTGATGAACGCGCTACCTGCCAGTCTCTCCCCTCTCTGGGCCTCAGTTTCCCCACCTAGAATTGGTTCAGATGTCCTCTAAAGCCCCTACCAGCTCTGTCACACTGTGCCCTATAAATTCCATGGTTCATTCCTCCTTGTCACCGTACCCAGAGAGTCTGTTTTCCCCAGCCCATGACCTACTGTCTCTTCTGGTTTGAAACTCAGAGGCCCTAAGGAGCTCTGACCACCAAAGCCCTCGGCTGGGTGCCAACCTCCGCACCTCTGCTGCTGGATGGGGCGTGAGGTGCAGCAAAGAGTCCCCGGCTGGGCAGATGGTGAGAGGCAGCTGGGTCAGAATGTACTTGTCCTGGGCAACTCCTGCTCCTCCCTGGCCACATTCTGGTCCATGGAGGTTTCTTTCAGGGATGGAGACGTAAGAAGGGGGGAGGGGGCTTCTCCCACCAAGGAGTGTGGAAATTCTTCCACTGCCAAGTCCCATCTGCCAGACCCAGGAGAGGTGAGGGTGCCTGAGCCGAGGTTTTGTTCTCGAACTCAGGCTATCCCAACCACTGAGGAGGGTAGGGCATTAGGAACAGTGCTGAGCTCCTCTTAAGTTAGAGGGCCAAAGAATGGGGGGGTTCTGCGTGGTTGTGCTGGGCATGCAAATGAGCACCCCATGCTGGAGCTGGGGAGCCATGGGGCAAGAGCAGAGACCCTGCCCCACACGCTCTTGTGCTCCCCCTCCGCATGCCAGCGCTTCACCGATGGCATCACCAACAAGCTGGTGGCCTGCTACGTGGAGGAGGACATGCGGGACTGCGTGCTGGTCCGGGTGTACGGGGAGCGTACCGAGCTGCTGGTGGACCGGGAGAATGAGGTCAGGAACTTCCAGCTGCTGCGAGCACATGGCTGTGCCCCCAAACTCTACTGCACCTTCCAGAATGGGCTGTGCTACGAGTACATGAGGGGCATGGCCCTGGGACCCGAGCACATCCGGGAGCCCCGGCTCTTCAGGTGAGAAGGTGGCCCGGGGTACCATTCATTCCTACGATTCCTCAGGCCTTGGCCAGCTTCCTCGGCATAGAGTGGAGTCCATGAATGAGTCATAAGGTCTGTGAACTTCATTGCATGAAAAGTGTGTGTGTGTGTGTGTGTGTGCGTGCGCGCACGTGCATTGATCTGCAGAGAGGGGCCATTGCTTTGAATGGATTTTCAGTGTCATCTGCTAGAAGGAGGACCTGCCTCTTAGGGAGGCAAGTGAGAATTTGGTGAACCTGAGACCAAAGGACCTGGTTCCCTAAATGCAGCAGGGCTCCGCTTCCTGGCCTCATGCCTCAGCCCTTTTGCCCACCCCATGTCTGACCTGGAAACCTCTCAGAGCCTTGGAAATGAAATCTGAGCCAAATCCCCAGAGCGCCCAGGATTTCCTGCCCCTCCCCTCCTGCCAGGAGCTCAAGCATGCTAGGAGAATGGGCCCTATCCAGGGTGAGCTTGGGTTTAGCAGCCCAGAGAGACACCAGCCCTCCCCCAGGCTGAGCTCCTTCCAGGTTCCCTGACAAATTGGGAGCCCAGGTTTGGGCAGCTGCCAGGCCTTCCTTCCAGAGGCCCACAAGAACCCATGACCCCCTGGGAGCCCCTCCCATTGAATGCCTGGGTGTGTAGGACCCAGGAAGTAGACTTAACCTTCAAGCACCGTGGATGGCTCTGTGGGGTCTGAAAGGGGGCGAACTAAAGAGGAGCCCAGAGTGCCTTTCTCTCTTCTAACCGTTCTGGGCAGGGATGTCAGGCAGAATCCCCCACCCCCACCCCCATGCCGCACCTGCGTGTGGAGCCCTCCGACTATAGCGAGGTCCCAGGCAGGCTGAGGTTGACTCCTGACCCTGGACAGTAGCACAGGGGTTGGCCTGGGATCCTTGGGATCAGTCCTGTCCCACCCAAGGAGAAGGAGCCTTCCAAATACCCCCAAATACCCGAGGAGAAACAATAAAAGCCCATCTAGGGAGTAGACCAAGAAGTTTCTTTGCTTCCTTACCTGTTACCCAGTTAACCCCAAGTAAGTGCACCTGGCCCTATTTGCGGAGAACCCCTAACAGGCCCTCCAGGGACTTAGAAGGGACTCTGAGATGCCTTCCCCCCTAGTACTCCAGAGCACTGCTTCTGGGGCTGGTCAGGCCCTAGGATATTTATGTTGAGCTGTATGTTGTGTGTGTGTGTGTGTCTGGAGTTAGGGGGACATACAAACCTGTTCAGTGGTCTTCTCAGGCTCCCGCTGAGTGCCCAGCCTGGAGGTAGGAGGTCAGAGGAGGGTGGGGGCCCGGGGAACCGTGGCCTGGCTTCTCCCACGCTATGCTCCTAGCTCTCCTTCAAGTCTTTGTAAATAAGCTCAAATATTGGCAGGTCCTCCCCAGGTCACTCCCAGTCTCCGGCCACCTCTGTGAATATGGTGCTGTTCCTTGTTCTCTCGTGGAAACAGCACTGTCAGGAAGATTGAAGATGGATGTAGGTTCGATAACAACTTTACATTTGGGGGAGAGCCAGAAACTGGGATAGGTGTAGGAGGTAGGCTCTTCCCTGATGATTTTCCAAGGATAGACCATTATCTTTCTCGGGTGAAGGTGGATCTCTGAGGGAAAGGCAAGGAGGAGGCCTTGGGGAGCCACGTCCTCATGTTCCCCTGAACCCCACCTCCCAACCTCTGCCTGCTGAGGCTTTGCAGCATAAAAATGCTGAGTGTTGAGGTTACTTTCATTGCTTTTCCAGACAACAGCCCTATTGATATTCAAGGAAACGCTCTGTTCATGCTCTAGTCAGAATCTTCCTTTGGGAAGGGAAGGCCTGGGTCTCAGGTCTATTTCCCTGCCTCGCCTAAAACCCTGGCGGGTTCCCTCCTGCCCCGGGGCCTCTAGCCTCTGAAAGCACAGCCTTCATCGCTCACCCTCTCGGTGGCTGCCACACCCCCTGCCCCCTCCACCCTTCAGGAGGTGGGAGCCTGGGGGGCTTCCGGAGGAGACCCTAGACTGCCCTGCTATCCTGTTGGGTGATGGCCTGCCCCTTCCCAGGACCTGGCAAGGGGAGGGGTGTCCCTGGAACAGCTCAGTAACAAGGTTTCAAACAGCCAGTGCCTTTGTTGTCTTTCCCAGTGATTATTATTCGAGCAACAGGCAGAGGCGAAGGAAGCGTGAATGTTGGAGGCTTGGCAGCCAGGCTGGGGGTGGGGCCCCAGCAGGGACAGCTGCCAGAGGACTGGGGGAGCCCAGCTGGGACGCAGGGCCTCAGACGCTGGGGTCCTTATCAAGGCCCTCCCTCTCTGACCGGTCAGTCCTCCATCCGCCCCCGCCCTCTCCCAGCCCCCTTCCCCACCGCCCCCTCCTTCTCTCCCGGGACCTTGGATAATGTCCACAGGAGGACTTGAAAATAGAACGCTGGTTTGTTTTGCGTCCTTGGCGCCCAGCCGCCAGCATCAACTCCCTGCCGCAGAGGAAGGGGCTGCCCTGGGCCGGCCTGCTTCCCTCCCCACCTTGGCCAGGCTGATAAGAGGCGGGCATTTCTTTCCAGCCTGGCATCACCACCCCCCGATCCCTCGGTGCCCTGCGTTCACCTCCCCCTGGCGGCATGGATCAGAGTCCAAGGAGGGAGGAGGGCCCCTGCCCCCATCCCCAGGTGACCCCTCTGTCCTCAGGGGTTGCTGTGGGTACACGACCTTGGGGTGGGGCAGGGTCACTGACCTGTGGCCGGCGGCCTACTGCTTTGCCTTCCTGCTCCCTAAAGCAGCCCCAGCTCTGGTTCTGGAAAGGTCACTGCTGGGCTAAAGGCCTTACGTCATTTTCATGCCTTCTGCTAAGACCTTCCTGCTGCAGGAGCGAGAATCCCTAAAAGAGCTGTCCCACACTCAGTCCTCTAACTGGCCCGCAGTCCTCACCCTGTAGGACCCCTTTCTGGTCAGGAGGGGCTGAGCTGGGACGGGCCTGCCCCACACTGATGTTCTACTCTTCTGTTTTCTGTTTAGGCTCATCGCCTTAGAAATGGCAAAGATTCACACCATCCACGCCAACGGCAGCCTGCCCAAGCCCACCCTGTGGCACAAGATGCACAATTACTTCACCCTTGTGAAGAACGAGATCAACCCCAGGTACAAAGATCTGGGAGGGTTCAAAGCTGCCATGGTCTCTGCTGCCTCCATGTTATCCCGCCTCCATTCTTTGGGCTCTGTCCCCCACCCCACCCAGAGGCTGAGGGGCTCCAGTCCTGACTGCTGAGTCTCTGTCTCCAAGCAGAGTTGGGCCGATCGACTGAATCTCAGGAACTTAGATCCACAGCTTTAAGCTTATGTGCTTATTTCACTTTGAGTCTTCTGGTTGTGGTAGAGACGAGGGTTGGGGACTGCGTCTCCCCCTTTACTTAAAGGAGACTGAGGCTCAGAGTCTAAGCTTTACCCAGTGTTGGGGGCTCATCAGAGGCAGGGTCCTGTTTCCTAGCCCAGGGCCCTTTCTACCTAAGCTGCTTTCTGAGCAACCAGAAGGGAGAGCCTGGCCTCTGAGAATGGGGTGAGGCCGACCGAGTTCAGTCAGTCAGAACTCAGCTTGTCAGTTGACAAGCCCTTGGGACATCAAGACTCCTGCTACTTGCCTAGACGCCTCTCGTCCACACATGCCCCTGAGGACCCTGCTCCTCACCTTGTTCACACTGACAGCTTAACAGTTTCCTCACTGGCACTCCACCCATCCTGACAGTGCCTTTCCCCAGGGAAGCCGGGGCTCCCAGACAGCTAGGCTCTCTGGCCAGCAACCTGAGAGTCCTTCTGGCCTTCAGCTGCCTGGCTCCCCAGCATAGCGTTGAGGCATAGAGAGTTGGAGAGAAGAGTGGGTCACCCCTGTCCCCTCCAGGGGAAGGCAGTAGTGAGTCTCTGATCCCTCCATGTTCCCTGCTGGGTTGAACATCTCCCTTGTTCCAAAGGTTCATGGGAGTAGGGTATCTCCTTCCCTCCTCTAAGATGACAAGACAATAATTAACTCTGTCTCAAATGTGTGTGTCTGTCTGTCTGTCTCTCACACACACACACACGCACGCACGCGTGACTTTATCTGGATCCTCCCACTTAATGATTATCAAGCACTGCTTTAGGACTATTTGTCCAGGATGGCCCACATTCAGACCTTCGATGCCAAATGTTATCTCTGGGACAAGGACTGCCTATCGTTTAGGGCTAAAACAACACATGGAGAGCAGGACCCTGGGGTGTCTGAGTCAACAGGACCCTCTGATCATGCAGCCCACCACTTTCATTTGGTAGATGGAAAAACTGAGGCCTGGAGAGGGGGTGGGACTTGCCCAAGGTCGGTGGCAGCTCGAGGGCTAGAGTCCAAACCTGCTGCTCAGGCATGACCCTTGCTACTTTAGCTTCCTTTGTACTGTCACTGTGTAACCTTCAGGGATGACCTTGTTGGGAGCGGAGTGGTCCCTGGAGAAGAGCTGACCCGACTACCTTTGCTCTTGTCATACATTTGACCTTGGCAAATCAAGTTGTTTAACTTTTCGGAGCCTCTTTAGGGGACGGTGCCTGCCCTAAACTGCCTAACCTTCCCCAAGCGGGGCTGTGATGAGCAGTCACCTGGATGAGATGAAACTCTTGAGCTCTAGTCGCAGTCTAATAACCCTGATTTAGTCAATCCTGCATTTCACAAACATCAACTGCGATTTAAAACAATGAAAAATACGGACGTGACATTGGCCCTGCCCTCAAGGAGCTTAGGAACCATCTGGGTAAATAGGATCTGCCCATGCGAAGCGACAAAAGAAGGCAGGGCGTGTAATGCATGTGGCGGTGGGAGAACCAGGGCCAGTCTTCCTGGCAGAGGTAGAGGGGCAGAGCTGGGAAGGGAGGCCGCTCAGGCTGGCGGAGACGGTGTGAACACACTTGGCTCATGGTGGCCAGTGGATGAGGGTGGCCGGAGTGGGCCTTCAGGAGCGATTGGGAAGGGCTGTGGGAAGTGGTTTGGAGCTAGACTGGAAGGACCCTTCCAAGTCAGGTTAAGGAGCCAACATTTCATTTAGCAGTCATTGTGGAGGCCTCTGAGCAAGGGACCATGACTGTGGTTTAGGGAGAAAGCTCTCTGGCATTGTAAAGGACAGAATCAGGTGGGATTTGGGGAAGTGGGGGTAGGGATTGGAGGTAGGGCGACCAGCTCAGGGAGTGTTGTAACTGAATGGGCAGGATCCACGGGCAGCTTCATGGTGGTGGTGGTGGATGGAGTGGGGGGCACGGAGAGTGGGGGATGCATCAGGCACCCTGTGGAAATAGATTTTGGTGGCCTTGGTGTTTGGTTGGGCATAGAGGGTGGGGGGTGATCGCTGCTTTGGGGGCATCAGGAGGAGATGGGGATGGGTTGAGTGGTTTAAGGGCAGAGGTGATGAGCCAGGAAGCTCCAACGCTCAGTCCACTGTGGGAGAAGGTACTTCCCTCCACCCAGATCCGGCGAGCTGAGTGGGTATTTGGCAGGCAGGCAGAAGTGTTTTCATCAGGAGGAACCCCCAGGTTTCCCGGGGGGGGGGTGTGTGTGACAGCTTCTGTGACGCGGTGGTGGCCGCTCTTCTGCCAACTGCACAGCCCTGAGAAAGTCTAGTGGGCTCAGGGCTGAAGGTAGCGAAGCTGGCGGGGTTTCAAGTGCTCAGGGGAGGGAGGCTGCCCAGGGAGATAGAAGGCCTGGACCGCTCCCACAGTAACCATCTGTGTGGCCTTGGGGTGGGTAAGGTGGGGGTCAGGGCCTGGGCAGCAGGTATCTTAGATGTCAAAGGCATGTTTTTCAGGCTGAGACCAGAGCAAACCAAAGGAGCCCTCCTAATTCTTATCTTTAGATGGTCTTGGACCAAGAAAAGAAAAAATCTTGAAAGGTATCTTCTTAAGGAGAGCCGAGACTGAAGTGCGTTTATGCAGACCGGTTGACAGAGATAAACTCCAGTGAGGCTAAAGGAAGCCCCCCTCCCCCCAGATCCACCCCCCTTGTTAGACTCTCCCCAGTTCAGAGTGGCCTGTGCAGAGCCTCTGAGGGGCACCGAGGCCCTCACAGTTAGGAGGTTCCGCTTGATTTTGCATCCATGGACAGGCTGAGGACTGCTTCCCTTGGGTGAGGGGGAAGAGGGTCCAGCTGTGCAAGAAACATCTGGAAGCTGGAAGGCCTCTGCCCTCTTCCTTGAGCCTCCATTTCCCCAAAGATTTGCACTAGAGGCCTAAGATCCTCTCTAGCTTTGACCTTCTCAAAGCCTGGGAGGGAGCCTGCCGCTCATCCTTTCCCAGGGGGAGAGGGGGATGCCTTAGTTGCCGAACGCTCTTTGCCATGTTTTGGCCTCTGGGCCGCGTGAGGGGCTGACGGGGCATCCTTTGGGAGGGTCGGGAGGACGGATCTCACGCTCATCCTCCTGCATGTACTCTGGCTGCCTCGGATAAGAAAGCAAACAGGAGCTACATGGAGACAGACAAGAGATAAAACCCCAGCCTCCTCCCCTCCACCCATTGGTGGTTCTGGGGTTTTAAGGGCTGTGCTATTTGGCTTTTCAATGTACACAGTCCTGTGTGCTTCCTGGGGACCAAAGTTCAGAGCATCCCAGCACAGCGTGCCCTCACCAACTTCCACATGGCCTCTGCTACCAGCACCGATTGACCCGTCCATTCATTCATTCCTCAACGTGGGTTTCTTTCAGCAGCAAGGCCTTAGGTGCTGCGGGATGGGGCAGGGCAGAAAGAGGGCTGGCCTTTGTCATCTGTGTTCCTGCCTGCAAGTTGCCCACACATGTGCGGTCTGGGACAAGGACACACATGCCCCTAGTTCAGGGTGGAGGAGACAAGTCACCAGGGAGCTTCAGAGCAAATGCTTGATTGAAAGGCCCTAATAGTTCCTTGGTCTTGTAGGAGTGAGCCCAAGAAGCAGTTTGTTTGCTTTCTTAAGTGGGCCTGAGTGGTCTCTCTGTGAGATGAGAAGTTAGGCTTTATGAGCTCTCTGGTCCTTTCCACCTGTGACACCAGCTGCTAGAAGGGGAGGGGGACCGGCCAGGAGTGTCCGTGCCCTCTGCAGGGCACTGTGATGCCTCCGCCAGCCAGTCTTGGAACATACCTCCTTGCAGGCATCTTCCCCAGCGCCCTGAAAGCGGCTCTGTTCACAGCCCTCCCCTCTGCCCTTGTTCTCGTGTGGATGCACATTCCCCCCTCCTGTCCTCTCTCTGTGCCTCCTTCCTTACCTTCCTCCCCCTTTCGTGAAGTGGCAGGGATGCCATTGGATCGGGGACATACAAGCTTTGCAAAATGCTTTTACGCCCGTGTTTTAATAAGCTGCTTAGAGTGACTGCAGGAAGTCAGGAGATCAGGACGCGTTAGCGCCAGAGGACAAAAGTGAGGGTCTGAAGGGCGGGCCCTTTGTCCAGGGGTCCTCTGCAGGAGCAGGAGGTGACAGGGCCAGAGCTCAGGGCTCCAGAGGCCCAGTGGCGGCCTGTCTTACTGTCAGCCTCCATTCTGGCCGCTGCCCAGCCTTTCCGCAGATGTCCCCCAGGTGGAGGTGTTGGAACAGGAGCTGGCCTGGCTGAAGGAGCACCTGTCCCTGTTGGACTCCCCTGTGGTCTTCTGTCACAATGACCTGCTCTGCAAGAACATTATCTACGACAGCACCAAAGGTACGGCTTCCCGGGCTCTGGCTGGGCCGCAGCTGGGCCGGGCCTGAGTGATCAGCTGCCTTCCGGGTGCCGGTCCTCACACTGGCCCTTGAACAAGCAAAAGGCGACCTTCCAGTTTAGATCTCAAGTTAATTTAAGAGAGAAAGGGAGGGGCACCTGGGTGGCTCAGTCGTTAAGCGTCTGCCTTCAGCTCAGGTCATGGTCCCAGGGTCCTGGGATCGAGCCCCGCATCGGGCTCCCTGCTCGGCGGGGAGCCTGCTTCTCCCTCTCCCACTCCCCCCGCTTGTGTTCCCTCTCTCGCTGTGTCTCTCTCTGTCAAATAAATAAAGTCTTTAAAAAAAAAAAAAAAGAGCGAGAAAGGGAAAAGGAAATAAAATTCCACTTAGAAAAACCTATGCCCAGAAAGAACTCAAAACTGGTTTGTGGAGGTCCTTGATGTGAGGCCACCTGACCCATTCCCTGCCGACAACATTTTGGGCTTCTGAGGGCATCTGGGGTGGCCCAGGCCCTCCTAGAGACAGAACCTTCCTGTGTGCCTAATGAGAGCTCCAGCCCCAGGGAGCCCTGGCCTTTATTTCTGGTCCTCGGCCATGCTGAGGACAGACGTCTGTAGATGAGCGGAGCTTGAGCATCCACCTGTGTGAGGGACAGCCGGAGGGCAGATGGACAAAAGAACAGTGTCGAAGGCGGCCACTGGGGAGGGTGGGGGCTGGGTTGCCACCAGAGGCCAGCCAGAGTCCGTGCGTGCATTCCGGAGGTCTGTGGGGACTTGACCAGGCCATTCCCCTATCTCCGGGGACCGACCCTCATCCCTCTCTCCTGCCTCGCAGGTCACGTAAGGTTCATTGACTATGAGTACGCCGGCTACAACTACCAGGCCTTTGACATTGGCAACCATTTCAATGAGTTTGCAGGTGAGAAGGGTATTGCTGTTTGGTCTTTGTTCAAGATACTTTCCTCGTGATGGATGGCCAGGTCCAGGGTGAGGATGAGAGGGGGTTCTGGCCTCGCTGGGTAGAGACCTGACAGGCCCTGGCCTCCACAATCTCACGACTTATGGAGGAAGGCACAGCTTGCCTTGAGGGAGCACCAAGTCTCATGGGGGAGGCTGGACCCACACACACACACAGCTGACCCCTGCTAGCCCATCTGGCAGTTTGGTACAAATCAGGAGAATGTGCCCTCCATAGGACCCCTAAGGACACTAGGCTTGGCATGTGAGTTAGAAAAAGACCCCGGAGTGCCTGGCTGGCTCAAGAGCGTGCGGCTCTTGATCTTGGGGCTGTGAGTTCAAGCCCCACATAGGGTGATTACCTTAGAAAATTAAAAAATCTTAAGAAAAAGGCCCCTTCCCCTGGGCAGACATAGCTTCTGCCTGCCCCTTCACCCAGGCTGCCTTCTCCCAGCATCACCTGCACGATCGTGAGTAAGGGTCCTGCATGCAGAGAAGGAGCAGAACGAGCTAGTGGCCTGATGAGAATCATCTAGGAGGAACTCGTGAAAAGCATATACTCTGCAACTGGACTGTCCAAGTTCAAATCCTGGCTTTGTAGCTTACTAGCTGTGTGACCCTTGGGCTGGTCACTTAGCTTCTCTAGGCCTCTGGAAAGTGGAGATATTAATAGTACCTACTTCTTCCCATCAACGTGAGACACACACACACACACACACACGTAGCACATGCTAAGCCTCATGCTGGTGTTTGCTGGTACTAGGCAGGGAAGCCAGCCGGTAGCTAAGGGAGACCGGCGCCGGAGTGGATGGGGTTGGATGAGGGCTGTTTTGTTGCGCTAGCCAGCTCAGCAAAGGCCCAGGATCTACAATAGAATCATTTGTGTGAGGAAGCTGGGCAGGTTTTTCCAGCTTGAGGGCTTCATTGTTAAACAATTTGATGGGACCAGAGAGGCAACCCATGGATGAAGCTGGACCCCGGGGCTGGAGGGACATCATCCGACTGGCAGTGTGGGGTGCTCAGCGTGACGGGGCCAGCCCCTGGGATGCAGGACAGGTGAGACACACCCAGACCAGCTCCAAAACTGCCACCTGGCCCAGCCTCAGCCACTCCCCAGCCCAAGCCTGGCCAGTTGTGCCCCTTCAAGAACCCCAGGTGATCAAGTCTGGCAAGCGCTCATTGCACCTGAAGGTATGACTGCCCAGGGTGGCCAGCAGCTGCATCTAGGAACCCATAGGACGGTGGGGCCTCAGCTGGGCAGAGCCGTGATGCTGTGGGGCGTGGCACCGAGCAGAGGCCGTGGGCCTCTGAGCGCGCAGCTGCCAGACCCGCTGGCCTTTCCAGAAGGGATCAGTCTGAAGCATTTTAAGCCCTCCTCACCCACCACATAGAGCAAGGTCCAGCTGGAATTTCTCCAAAGAGGCAGATTGCATCCTGCTCGCAGGTTGCGAAGGAAGGAGGAAGGCAGGGAAGGAGATTGGGAACTGGGGAGGGAGAACGCCTGGGTTCTCGGGAGCAGGGAGACCCCGTTCTGGGAGGCAGGGGTAAGAGTTCTAACCGTGACCTCACCTCTACCTGGCTGACCGGGAGCGAGCTTCTGCTCTCTGGGCCTGAGTTTCTACACCTGCACCAGGGGATTCTTGGGGCCCCAGGAGACTGTGTTTCTCCAGGAGTATGAGGGAAGCTTGGAAAGGAGAGGGAGGAAGAGACCACGGGCAAGGTGGCCAGGTCCTGGTCCTGTCTTAAGTGAACTACGACTCTCCGTCCCAGCTCGAAGGCAAGCCGCTGTCACAGGGCCCGGGATGTGGCTGGTGCGCGTTGGGCTGGCAGCTCGAGGACTCAAGGAAGGGCAGGACCGGAAGGAATCGAAGCCACCCGGTCCAGGGGTTCCAAGCCTGGCTGCATTTCCGAATCATCTGGAGAATTGGACAGGGGGCTAGAGGTGCCTGGGAACCTGTGTTTTTAGCAAGCTCTGCAGGCGAGGTTTTGAAGGAGCCAGCTCAACACTGGTCCAGGAGGCAGAGTCGGAGACCCCACGCTTCTAAATGAGAGACTCCAGGCAGTGGGAGGGAAGGCCTTGTGCAGGGCTCACTGGTCAGCATCCCACCAAAGGGGAGGCCCCTGACGTGGTGCTGTGACAGAGCACCTCCTGTGGGCCGTAGTTCCTATAAAGGGCACGGGGGTACAGTGATGCTGTCTTAGGGGTCCCTGTCACATCCAAGACCATGCCTCGCCCTACAACCAGTCTGCCTCTGTGCTTTCCTCCAGCCCACGGAAAGCAGCGCCCCCAGCTCCACACATAGGGTAAGTTTGGTGGGCAGGAAGCTGTATTCCTAGGCACAGCCCGGCAGGATGTACGTGGAGGTTTTGAGGGGAGCGGGGAACCCCCGATGAGCTGGAGGAGCCCCCTCCCCAGGTGGGCCCACCTCCCAGCAACTGCCCCGTGGCTGCTTCCCATCAGGTGTGAACGAGGTGGATTACTGCCGGTACCCGGGCCGGGACACCCAGCTTCGGTGGTTGCGCTATTACCTGCAGGCACAGAAGGGCATGGCCGTGACCCCCAGGGAGGTGGAGAGGCTCTATGTGCAAGTCAACAAGTTTGCCCTGGTAAGTGTGAGCCGGGAGGGGCCGGCAGGAGGGGCCCACCCCAGCTCCTCCGCTCCCACAGCCCAGGGTGGAGGAAGCAGAGGCCGGGGTGAGGCGTGAGGTCCTGGGACCCCAGGACCCGAGGTGAGGTCTGGGAAGAGCCCTCTTGGGCATCCCCAGAATACTGAGATGCCCTGTTGCCTGCTTTTCCGTACCCTGTCAAGTCTCTTTCTCCTTTCTAGGAAAAGACTTCCAAGAAAGAGCCCAGCTTCCTGTTTTAGCAGTTCTCTCATTTGGACAAGCAGTTCTCTCTAGCATCTAACTTTAGCCTTTCATGCTGCAGTTAAACGCTTTTTTTTTTTTTTTTTTTTAAAGCCTTTGGAGGAGATAAAGAATGTCAGTTCTAATCCTCCTTGTTAGCTACCTTCACTGACTCAACTCCATGTAAGCCTCTCCCATCAGGCTCTTCCTGCTCAAGTTACTGAGCTGTCAGTTCTTGATTTTGAGTGCCATTTATCCAGGGTACCCGGTTCATGCCCAGTCTCCTCCGGTGTGTGTCCAGGGGCTTGCTAACTAGTCTTACTAATGTCAGGCAAGAAGACAAGTCCACTGCCCTGGATTTCACAATACATCATGGAGCTTAAGTAGAATCTTTACTTACGTGTCATTTTGGATTACCTCTCCTGGTTTCCTCATTGGCACAAAACCGATTCTCCATCAGGTTCTTCCCCTTAGCTCTTCCACTTATGCCTTCCTCTTGCTAAAGGTTTCCATGTAATCATTGACATGTGGCTAATTGATCTATGCCCCTTGAAATCCTGAAAAGTGGGGGGAGGTGCTATGCAGCCAACCCCAGGGCGAGCAGGATGTGGGGTGGGGGGGCCCTGGCCTGGGATAGTCATGATGTCACTGCTGTTTGCCCATGGACAGCTGAGAGCAGGCTCTGGTTTCTTGAGCCTGGGGTGGGGTGGTCTGGCCCCGAGGGCGCCTCTGGCCAGAGGGAGAGCAGTTGAAGGCTTAGTCAAAGCCCAGACTCGGGGCTTCTTGCTCCCACATCTACACTCCTTTCTCAACCCAACCCATCTCTGGACAGAAGAGGGAAAAGGGGTGGAGGAGGTCAGTTAAAGGGCTCCTCCTGATGACCGTGGGACTGGGCCTGTGCTCTGGGGCAGGGGTTCATCTTATCCTGGTACCTTGGCCTTGAAGGCCCCAGGAGATTCCCCTGGGCAGGGGAGAAGCCAGGGATGGAGCTATGCTCAGGCTGGGGAACAAGCTGAAAGTTCTAGAACCATTACGCTGACCCCTACCTGGAGCAGGTAGAACTCTGCCTTTTTCTCAAGGGAGTGAAGCCCCCAAGTGCAGTCCAGTGACTTGACCTCCAGAATTCCCCTGACTTGTGCCAGGGAGACCCCGTTGTGTCTCGGCCAGTGTCCTAGTTCTGTGTCTTCCAGGGTGACCGTTTCCTCTAGCTCCATGGGGTTCGTGACAGGCATGAGTGGTTGCCTTGCTAACTCATTTTGGTCCCTTTCCAGGCATCTCACTTCTTCTGGGCACTCTGGGCCCTCATCCAGAGCCAGTTCTCCACCATCGACTTTGATTTCCTCAGGTGAGTGCAGGGGGTGAGTTGGGGTGGTGGGGAGGGGGGAAAGGAGTAGCTTGAGCCAAGGGTGTGGGGGCAAAGGACAGCCCAGGGAGAACATCCAAAGTCCCTTCCTCTGCTCTGCTAACTTGTCCCCATTCCAGCCACCCCGTATCCAGGGGAGTCACCACTCTCGGGGAAACATCTGAGCCCAGAGCACCACTCTGAAAGTAGTCAAAAGTTCTTGAACCCTCCCCTTGTGCCTTGTAGGAGATTCGCTTTCCCTCCTCCATCTTACGACCTAGGCCATTGCTCTTAGCCACAGAACCTGGTGGTGAAAAACCTGTTCATTTTATAGCAGAGAGGACAGAGTTCTTCCAGAGAGCAAAAGTGACTCCCTGAGGTCACTCAGGTGGTTGAGCGCTTACCATGTGCAATATTGGGCCCGGCTCCTCCTTCAGTGAGGTACTAGGGTCCGCACCGAGACCGTACCGGATTACTGACTCCTGGCTCCATCATCAAATACACATGTCCTTAAGGACCAGGAATCGTTTTGTCTAGCGTTTCTCCATACTGGTCTAGTCGTCTTGCCCTGTCCCCCTCCCTCAGCTGGAAAGGAGTCACTACCCTGACTTCACAGTGTTCACAGCGACTGGAGAGATCCAAGTCAAAGGCACAGTGAGATCTCACTCACACCTAGGATGGCTATTAGCAGATAAACAGAAAACAAGGGTTGGGAAGGATGTAGAAAATCAGAACCCTTGGACGCCACTGGTGGGAATGTAAAATGGCGCAGCTGCTGGGGAAAACAATACCGTGCTTCCTCAAATAGTTAAAAATAGAATTCCTGGGCGATCCAGTATTCTTGCCGCTGGGTGTGTAGCCAGAGTTGAAAGCAGGGGGTCAGAGAGCTATTTGCACACCCACGTTGATAGCATTATTCACAACAGCCAAGAGGCGGAGCAACACCATGTCCATGGATGGCTGAATGGGGAAACAAAGTGTGGTCTACACACGGTGGAATATTACTCAGCCTTTTAAAGAGAGGAAGCCATGTCACATGCTACAACATACGAACTCTGAGGACAGGCTAAGTGAAAGAAGCCAGTCACAGAAAGACCAATACTGTAGGATTCCACTTATATAACTAAATTAGTCAAGTTCATAGAAACAGAGAGTAGGGGGGCACCTGACTGGCTCAGTCAGTAGAGCATACGACTCTTGACCTTGGGCTCATGAATTTGAGCCCCACATGTGGTGTGTTTACTTAAACTTTTTTTTTTAAAAAGACAACAGTAGAGTGGTTTTTGCCAAGCCTGCACCGTGGGGAGGGAGATACGGGAAATTGCTGTTTAATGGGTACAGAGTTTCAGTTTTGCTAACTGAAAAAGTCTTGGAGAGCTTTAAAGGGATTTAAAGAACAAAACAACAACAACAAAAGCATTTGGGGAAGGGCTGCTCCAGTCCAATCTAAGAAGAAAAATAAAGTTAAAAAAACAAACTTCCGCCTGCCCTGGGGTTGAGCTGGTGAGACTTGCTCACGGTGAGAGTCCCCCGGGTCGGGCCCACCTGGCTTTCCTTCTCAGCCGGGCTCCTGTTCTCGTCCTCCGGCAGGTACGCAGTGATCCGATTCCACCAGTACTTCAAGGTGAAGCCTCAAGTGTCAGCCTTGGAGATGCCAAAGTGACCAGCTTCCCCATCTCTCCCTTACCCATCTGCCCGGCCAGACCTGTTCTCCAGGGCTCTGTCCTGCTCTGGGGGCCACACACTTGGACAAGGTGGGAGAGGGGACAGGTGGGTGTCCAGGAAGAAGGCTCCACCCCTGCCGCCAGCCCCCAGTGGATGCTGCTGGAGACCACATGCTTTTGTTTGGAGGGGCTGATAGGACCCAGCTCTGGGGGGTCCCCTTCACCTTGCCAGACTTGGGGGGAGGGGGCTGGGGGGCTTGGGGAAGTGCCTGTAGTCAGCCAGGGCCTGGACCACAACCACCCCTGGGAAGCCCAGTATTCCTGGCCTCGGGCCAGGCTGGAATCGGGGCTGCCTTAGATGTGTCTTTGACATTCCTGGCTTGGGGAAAGGGGGAGGTGGGAGGGCTCCTTTCTACCTCCAGTGCCCTGAGCCTCCAGCCCATCTCCCCCTGCATGCCTCACGTGGGAGGTGCTGATGAACCCAAACCAGCATCATGCCAACTCTGACAGATGGATGTACATATCTTGGGGGGGATGGTCTAGAACTGGGTTTAACGGCTCCCCCCAAAGCCGCCTCATCTGAGATCCCTCCCTTTCTCCAAGCCAGATCCAATCAAACCACCCCTTCCCAGACCTCTGCCCCAGGCCCTGTGCTCCTTCACCTCCCGTGCCCTTTTTGCTCTGTGCTTGTGTTCTGTCTCTCTGCCACCTGCTGGGAGGGAAGGCAAGGGGGTGGTGCCCTCCTGGGCCTCCAGAGCCCAGCTCTGCTTCGTGTTTGGCCGGAGGGGGACGGAACCCAGAGGGGGGTGGCCAATAGCAGCCAGCAGCTTCCTGCCTTGTTCCCTGCCCTGCCCTCCAGGGCCTCAGTTCTAAGGATTTGTCTCCCCCTCTCCACCTTCTGTCCTGAAGTTGACCCAAGCACTTCCCACTAGGAAATGAGTAGTGGGAGTCAAGGGGCCGGGGCTAGGGACTTCGGGGCTCACCGGGCATCCAAGAGCCTGGGTAGGATGGGTCGTGAAGGTGCTGAGCTCATGGCCCCGGACTCTCAATGGCCTCCACCTTCTCTCTGCCCTCACAGCCTCCTGGCTCTGGCCCAAAAAAAGTGATTCATTTGTAAATTATCATGGTTTTCTGCATTAAAATGGCCATTTCTGGACCACTCTGTGTCTGAGTGCCTACAGTGAGGATTTGACTTTGACATAGAGGGGATGATGGATTAGTTCCCCCACAGTGGGGTGGGGGGTTGCTGCAGCCCGTGCCTCCAAGGGTCCCTGAGGCTGCACGCTTCCTACCCCACCCTCCGTGCACCTGGCTCGCAAGGCCTGGGCTCCTGGTTTGGGATAGGTCTGGACCGGTCTAGTGCCTCCACCACTCTTCTGCCTTTGACCGTCTTGCTAGAATAAGGGGAGCCCAGGAGGACACTGCTACTGGGGAAGGGAGCTAGGCTGGGGCCTCACCAGGCGGGAAACCGGTGAGACCCTGCGGGGACGCATTCAGGACCTTCTTCCTGGGCCGGTTTTGGCTCCTAGCCGCTGAGGGGGCGGGGGTGCTGCTCTGCTGGAGAGCAGGCAACGATGATTTCTGGAATGAATCGGTTACTCTCTCAGATGGCCAGAGGGAAGGGAGAGCAGAAGCTCAAAGGAGAGCCGGGGTACCCCTCTCGGCAGCCCGGGCTGCTGAGGCAGCGCTGCCTCCAGGGCCCCCCGGAAGGTGCCCAAGGCCCCCCAGAAGGTGCCCGGTGCCCTGAAGAGCGGGGAGAGCAGTGGCTGCCTGCCAGGTAGACTCTGGCTGTTTGGCTTTTGCCGGCGAAAGTACCGGCTGCCATGGAAACCGCTGGAGGAGAGCTAGCCCCAGCAGCTGGGGCCTTCAAGGTCATGGTGATCCAGTGTGGCCAGGGGCCCTCGGGGGTAGCCGTACCAAGCCCAGGAAGGGTACGGGAGAGGACGTGGGGGAAAAGGTGGGCCCCGGCCTAGGGACCGTGCTGGGGCTGGGCAGGCAGGGCCCCTCAGGGGTACCATGGGGTCAGGTGCTCGTGGGCAGGGCCTTCTTGTGGACTAAAGGGCAGTGCCCACCCTGCTTGTTCCTCTCAGATCCACCTCTGGAGCTGAGGGGAGAAATAACCACTGGGAAGGCAGCTTCGTTTCCAGCCTCCTGGGGCCTTGATGTCACAGCGTTGGAGACGGTGTTGCAGTGGTGAGCAGGGAATGGCTGGGACGGGGCCCCCCAGGTACCATCCTGTGCCCCTACGGCCCCGGCCACCACCTGCACCAAAGGAGAGAACCTGCAGGCACCATCCCACTGCCTTTGAGAAAACATCCTCATTCCTCCAGTGCTCCCGGAGAGGGGGCAGGTGGGGGCAGGGGTGTGGGGGGGGGTAGTTTAGGAGGCCCCTCCCCCTCAAAGCCTGGAGTCCTGTCTCTCCTTTCACTGCCACCCGAGACTAACCAGCACCCCTGCCCCCCTGGTTCCAAGCACCAGGCCGTGGCAACTCCCGGGGGCGCTGGGCTCTACTCTCTCAGACCTTTGCTGGACACACAGCAGGAGCTCCGGGCAAAGCACACCAGGGCAGAGGTTGCTCTCGGCTGGGCTCTGACCCTCGGCCTGTGCCTCCTGCAAAGAGAGGGCAGAGAAGGCCCCAGCCTTCTGGTAATGACCAGGACCTTCTGTTCCTGGCCTCACTGCCTACCTGACCGTATCCTGCCTCTCCTGGGACAGGAGGGATCGGGCTCCAGGGTACCAACCAGAGGTCCTCGTGGAGGGCACTGTCCATCTTAAAAGCATGCAGGGCATGTGATTCCATCCCAGCAGCTGGAATGAAGGCAGGACAAGGGTTCCTAGAGTGGGAGGACGACAGTATTGGCCCCAGGCTCCCCTGAAGCCACAGAGGACCTGGGAATAGGGAAGTGAGAACTCAGGACTGGCAGGGAATGAGGGTGAGCCTGGCTGGGAGGGTCCAGACAGACTGCCCTGATTTGGTTAGGAACACAGTGTGGGAGGTAGTGGAGTCTGAAGTTCGGGAGGACAGTGCCAAGTTAAAATGAGCAATTCTCCCCACGACCACTAGAGGGCAGGCGCCGCTGTCAGCCATGCTCCTCAAGGACCACCTGGGTCTTTTCCTGGGGGGGCCAGGGAGGCTGGGCTGTGTTTGTACCCTGCCTGAGGGTAGGGAAGCTCTGGGAAGAACCCGCAAAGGCCAGCAGCCAAAATGCCAGGACCTAATTCCTGGGGAGGGGGGGGGTCTTCACTCCCCAGTTAGAGGCCCTGGAATGAACCACACCTAACTTCTCTCACCCCCACCCTCTCCTATCTCCCTGGTTGTGAACACACGACCTCTATTAATCCAACCCAAGTCTCACTCTTCCACTAGAATTACCCTTCAGCTTTGCTGCCCCCATTCCATACAATGGGATTAATGTTTGATAAGAGTTGGTCCTTTTGTTGATCACTGTTAAAAGGGCTGATGACGAACTAAAACTTAAGTCTAAGGGGCTGTTATTTCTCTTAGTGTGGTCCGCCTTTGAAATCCTCATTCAAAACAAAGGTCATCGAGCCCTGAAGCACATTGTTAGCGACCTTGCTTCATTACTCAGTAGCCCGGAGGGCTCCTAAATGGGCTCAGGGCACCCATGGGAGTCCTTTCCTGGGAGGAGGGTCCACCACCTCCCTTAGGTATTCACTGGGCTCCTATCTCCAAAAGGAGATAAGAACTACGGTGAAGGCTTAACCGACGTGTTTTCAGAGGAGGACGAAGCCCAGAGGGGAGACCTGACACCCACCTCCCAGCAGAGGCCATGGGGCTAGTCCTGGCCTCCTGACTGCTTCCGGGCTCTCACTACTGCCGTCTTTCTTAGGACGGGGGTAGACAATGTGTGGTGAAGTCTAGCTTACCTCATGGAGGCAGGGGCAGGGTCTTCTCTGGGGTGCAGGCTCTCTGGGTGGCATCTGTCACTCCAAAGGCTTGGCCTGGGCTTCACTGGCCTCCGAGGTTTGCTCCCAGATCCCATGCCCGAAGCTCCCCGGAGTTGCCACAAGGGGGCAGTGGTGCCCGGGCTGGCGGCACATTTAGGAATTCAGGCTCCAGGCCAGCCTCCCTGCTCCCCCCAACCCCCCACCACCACCGAAGTAAGAACCAGATTCTGAAATGGTCTGTCTTTATTATGCCAACAGAAAACAAAAAAATTCCCCAAGTGTAAACAGGAGAAAGGTGCTGGTTAAGTTACTCATCATTATCTTATTATTAACAAAATAAAGCACTATCTATGTTTACAGTCATAAAAAAAAGAAACAGCCTGGAGAGAAGTTGGGCTTGAGGGAAGGGGGGGATGGAGAGGAAGGGGAGATGGGGGGGGTTAGGCACAGATGCCACATCTGCCCCTGTGGGTTTGGGGTTCCCTTCCCACCCTGACCCAAGGGCTGTTCAGGATCTTTGTGGAGTCAGGTGCCAGTGGGATTTTTCTTAGGGAAATAATTTGTCCATGTGAGCAGGAGCTGAGGCAAGTTCCCCAGTGTGAGTGGGGGAGGGGAAAGGAGCAGGCAGAGGGGCAGTCTTATCCTCACCAACCCAAGAATGGGGAGCCCCCCCCACTTCCACTCCCTACTCACCAGCTGCCATGAGGAGCCCTGGCTCTCCAGGGCTTCTGTCAACTGTCAGGAAGGGGGGCACCATCAGTCCTCCTGTCCCCAACTCCCGGCACTCAGGCTGGGACCAGGGGCTGGGGCACGAAGACCGAGCCCCTTGGAGGCTGAGCACATTCCCCTGTTGCTCTGAGCTAAAAATGGCTCTGTGGGAACGGCCCGGCAGGGGAGAGTCAGGGAGGGAGTGAAGGGACAGGCAGGGGAGGTCAGGGCGGCTGGTGGGCCCCGGGGCTGACCAGGGGCCTCACAGAAACCCAGACTGGCCAGCGGTATCAAAAGGGCAGAGGCGCAGACCCCAAGAAAGGGAGACCGAAGAACAGCCCTGCAGAGAAACGAGGACAGAAACACACACGAGGACACACAGAACCTGAGACACCCAGACTGACAAAGAGGTAGCAATTTGGGGACAGTGAAGCACGGAGAGGCCCCCAGAGAAGCAAGAGTGGTATCAAGAGACACCCACAGGAACTCAGCAACAGTGCCTGGCACGGAGCAGGTGCTCAATAAAGACCTTGCGTGATGAGTGAACAGATGGAAACACGCGTGTGCACGCACGCACACACACACACAAACACACGCGCACACATCTATACTCCGCAGCCAGAGGCACGACAGGCTGGGCAGAAGATCAAGACAGCGAGGGACAGCCAGACCTTTTTGCACAAAGTGATCCTGTGATAGAGGAGCGATGGGGGGGGGGGGGGGGACATGGGGGGGGGTGTTGGTCCTACAGGGGCTGGTCCAGCCAGGACAAGAATGGAAACAAAGCATGTGGCCCCAGGGCGACAGGTCTGGAGCTGCCATACCCCGGGGGTGAGGAGACCTGCAGGAGGGGAGGGTCATACAGTGTCTGCTGGCCATGGGCCCCATGGGCCAAGGCGCTCAGCCCCCGACCACTCTACAGGTCCTGCCCGGTGAGGCCAGCAGCTCCCTGGGCGTGGCCGCAGGGCTGGTGGGGGGGCATCTCCCCCCAGGAGGCTATCTACAAGTGCACAGCTGTGCCCCTCTCCCGGGCAGGCCCAAGTCCAAGTACCAACAGAGTCCAGGCTGGCTGGCTGCGCCCATGGGCTGGGGGCCGGGTCTTCCCCGGGAGGAGGCCGGGCCCACCCCGCTTGGATCAGTCTGTGAGCACCACCAGCTCCCCGTCGCTCTTCTCGTCGCCCTCCGAGTCCTCGTCCTCGCTGTACCGGTACAGCTCACCCTCTGCCACCGAGTGCCTGTCTTCCGTGGCCTCCCCCTCCTCCCTGAGGCTGCAAGTGTTGACGATGACAGGCATGTTGGGGTCCAGGCTCCGGGGCACGTAATGCTCCACCAGGGGCTGAGCCAGGGGCATGCCTGCCACCCGAGGGTACAGGACGTCGGGAGAGCTCATCTGCAGGTGGCCGGCCTGGGGACTGCAGGGCAGAGAAGAGGCACGTTGCAGAAGGACCCTCACTTTGCACCCCCATAAAGCTCCCCGCACCCACTTTGGGGTTGTGCCCTCCCACCCCACCACCACGCTTTCGGCTCTGACACACACACACACACACACACACACACACACACACACACACACTCCACCCCCCCACCCCCCAGCTGCCTTCTGATGGCCACATTCACGGTCAGCCACAGCCCAGCACACACATGCGGCCTCAGGGCCGGGAGCGTGTTCCACAGATACTCCCGGGGGAACGTGTGGGACTCAGCATTAGGAAGCGATAGACTTAAATGCCCCAGGGGGGTTCCCGTTTACATGAATCCACGAAAGTGCTTGCTTCTGACAAGTCAGGCACCCCCTATATGAGAAGCACCTTTGTTTTTAGTAGCCCTGAATTTTTTCACGGAGTTTGTAACTCACAGGCACGTTTTCCTCCAGGTACACGTGGCCAGCGCCCCCCAGTCAGGTACAACCCCTACCCTACACCCCTGCAGCCCCACGGGTGGGCCCCGGGAGACACACACGATGCCCACGCACACGTGCGCTCCAGGCCAGACAGCACCCCCGGAGACCCCGACGAAGGCCGACACACACCAGCATCAGCCTGCGCAGCGCAGGGACGCGTGCACGGTCCCCACCACCCAGGGAGGCGCAACTCACGGGGTCACGTAGCTCTGGCGGGCATCCTGGCGCCGGGTCCTCATCAGGGCTTTGTACTCGCCCACCCGGAGCCGCTTGCCCTCCACGATGCAGGTGCGCTTGGGCCGGGGCTTATACTTGTAATCGGGGTACTTTTCCAGGTGCTGCCGGCTCAGCCTCGCCTGCTCCTCGTAGTACGGCTGCTTCTCCTGGTTGGTCATGGACTTCCAGCGGGAGCCTGGCCCGGGCCCCGGGGTGGGCGGTCAGTGTGGGGTTTTGCCCACCATCCCCAGCCCCCCTGCAGGCCCCAAGACTTGGGTCCCCAGGTGAGTCCATGAGGTGATCTATGTGCCGACATTTAGCAAGGAGCTGGCCCAACACAGGTGCTCCTTGGAGGTCCCTTGAGCAAATGAATGAATGAAGCTGGCACGTGCTACCACGTCCCAGACTACCCAGCAACTTCTGGGAGGCCTCTGGTCTGCATGATTTGCATAAACAAAAGAACAGCCCCCCTGGCCTCCTGCTTAAGACAAAATACCTTGTCAACTGTCTCGGCTGACAAGAGACAAGAGCCTCCATCTTGAAGACAACGGCCAGCTTCTAGCCCCACCTGCCCTACATCCCTCCTTGACCTCCAGTCAGGACATAGAATTTTTTAAAAAAATCTTTCTACTGGGGCAGTGGCTGGCTCAGTCGGAAGAGCATCTGACTCTTATTTAGGAGTCTGAGCCCCATGTTGGGTGTAGAGATTAAATTAACACTTATTTAAAAATGATATCTAAAAAATATTAATTTTTATATATATGTAATATATATATATATATATAAAACCTTTCTAAGGATAGCCCGAGAACACCAGTCCTTCCTCTTTCTTGCCAGAGCCAGAGTTCCAAGGGTCTGGACCAACAGCAGAATAGGTTAGGGAGAGATCAGGGGCTAAAGAACGCACGCACGCACGCCTGAGTTCTTAGGTGCAGGTGCTAACCAAAGAGCCCTATGACGATACAAAACCCCAGGACCCAGCCTCCGCACATCCGGCCTGACCCCTGTACCCCAGACTCCTCTGAAGGTCATCCTGACAGCTGTCTCCTGGAGCCCTGAGAGCTCCCAGACACCCCACCACTGGCCCTTACCCAGGATCTTGCTGATGCTCGAGTTGTGCATGTCCGGGAAGGCTTGGAGGATCTTCCGTCGCTCATCCTTGGCCCACACCATGAAGGCATTCATGGGCCTCTTGATGTGGCTGCTGCTGCGGGACTCAGGAAAGTGGCGGGAGCCTGGGGGACAGGAGTGGAGTCAGCCAGGCGGGGCGGCTCCTCTGGGGTAAGGAAGGAGAGGCCTCCGCGGCTGGCAGTCATCTCCTACTTGATCACTAGGGGGCGATGGCGGGGCTCCCACAGCCGCCATTGGACACCAGCAGCAAGACCTCCGCAGAGGCCCAGCCGGGGACTGACAAGGGACAGACACACGAGGGGACTCGAGAGACAGACTATGGGAGAAAAGGCATCAGGGATAGAGACGACCTGACCCACCCTGGCCCCCGTGGGAAGCAGAGGCGGGCCCTGCTGCCCACCAGCCCGGGGTCCTACCGTCCATGTCGCAGCCCAGCATGGCTTCTTCCAGGGGGTGCACACAACTCTCCTCCAGCCGCTCCTTGGCCGGGGACGTGTCCAGACTGATGAGGTCCTGGGGTTGACAGAGGAAATCTACATCGGCCTCTCTGCATCACCCCACTGCCCTCCCTCCACCCCTCCCTCTGATGGCTTCAGACTTGAGTCTTCCACCCCAGCCACCGTCTGTTGGCGGTTCCCTGCGCCCCGGTGCAGGGGAGTGGGGGGCCCATACCTTGCGGAAAGGAGCGTTGGGGGAGCTCTCTAACGCCCCACTGTGGCCATGCAGCAGCTGTCGAGCATCCTGAATGGCTTTGGTGACAGCATCCCCTTCACCAAGGAAGCCTATGGGAGAAGCGGGGAGGCTGAGGGTTCGTAGAGAGGTAACCCTGTTCATGGGGGGTTGGCATCCCCTCGCCCCTCTGCACTGCACATCCCCAAGGGGGCGCTGTTTACACTGGCTGTTTCCCCGTGTGCCAACGGACTAGAATGCAGACTGGCACTCCCTGAAATTGTGCGACTCCGTGGCCTGGATCCCTGACGTGGGGGTGCCCAGTCAGATCTGGGGGCGGGCAGGAGGTAAGGGAGCTTCTGAGGCACTGAGTGTGGAAACAAAGAGGCCAAAGACAGCAGGTCTAACCCTTGTTTTCCAGAAACCTGTAACCCCACAGAAGGGAAGGACATGCCCAAGGTCATAAGACGCCCTCCTGGCAGGAAGCTTACCCAGTGGCAGGCTGGGCGGGCTGGCCTGCAGGTCCCGCGTGGGGGCCCCATGGCTGGGGGGGCGGGGCCCACAGTTGTTCATCTTCAGGCTGGGGGAACTGGAGGCATTGGGCAGCTCGGGGGCCTTGGGCTTGGCCGTGAGGTTCAGAGGCTGGGAGGGCTCCTGAGGGAGACCCAGAGATCAGAGGCTGAGAGAGACACCGAAGGAGACCCCCCCCCACGGACGGACAGAGGGGACACGTGGTAACAGCGAGAAAGACAGGCGTACCGGGAACAGACAAGGAGACGCAGGAACAGGTGAACAAGGACGGAGGGCCCCACCACCCGCTAGGCAGGCAGCCCCAGCCATCCCAGGCGAGGGGTGGAGCAGTACCTGCAGGGGGTGGTGGGCAGCCACGGCCCCGGGCCTCTTCACCACGGGGGCAGGGGGACTGTGCAGCAGCGGTAAGGGGTACTCCACTACGGAAAAGGCGGCAAGGAGAAAAGTCCTGGATGAGCACAGAACAGCAGACGGCCTGCTTGACGAGGTCCCAGCAGCACCAAGGGGACAGAAGCTCGAAGCTGGCCCAGTCGGCTTTCAGCCACGGCTTTCCCCAGCCCCAGAGTGCCAAGGCTTCCCATGCCCTCATCCCCCACTGCCCCGCCCGCTGGTCCGCATCTTCACCTTTGTCCTGCCCTTTCCAACCCCCGGAGCCTCGGGGTCCAACACAATGGTGACCCGAGGCCAGGTACACCTCTGCTCACTCTACGGATACTCGTGGTCCGTACCTACTACGTGCAGGTCTGAAAGCCGCTCCCCGCGTGTTAGCCTGTCTCCTGCGGTAGCTCACAGTAATCCCTAGTGAGTGGCATACAACAGGGGCTCGGTACATCACCCCGTTTTGCAGAGAAGCGGAGACTAAGCAGATGAAAAATGGGTTGCCCACATAGCTCAGAAATGGGAACAAGGACCTGTGAACCCAGGTCCTCGAGACTCCATAGCCCATGCTTTCCCCTTTACGTGGCACCCACCTTCTCCATTCTCCATCCTACCGGGCCCACCTCACTCGCCCTCAACCCAGCCCAGCATCACGGAGCTGGCCGTTCAGGTGGAGAGCTAAGCTGCGGACACAAATCACTAACCACATGGCCGGTAGGGATACAGGCTGCATGGGTGGCATGCCAGAGAACCTGGTTCCAGCTGGGGTGCCCGCAGCAGGCTTCCTGGGGAGAGCGGCAAGAGGTGGGCTAGTGGCTATGGGTGGGCAGGCGGAGGGCGAGCACTGAGGTGAGAGCCAAGGCGTGGGAAAGGAAACTGGCCGGGACAGGCAACCTTGGGAGTTTGTGGACTCCATGCTGTAGGTGACAGGGCACCATCTAGGGCTTGTGAGCTAAGGAGAGGCGTGATGCACTCAGCTTGGGGAAGGGCCCTCTGGAAGCCTCCAGGCCCCCTGGTTACTAGGATTCTGGAGCCAACAAAGCGGGTGGCAGCCTGGCCAGTTGAGGTCTTCCACAGCTTGTTTCCTGCCTCTCTTGTCCAGAAGGCACGGGCGCAGATGCACCCCAACGCCCCCACCAGGCCCTGCCCTCCTCACTCCAGCAGCTCTATTCACCCAGAGCTGCAGTGGGTTTGTGCTGCTGGCCTGCTCCCCCTTCCTAAACTCCCTACCTCCCCAGGTGGAAAATTCCTGGAAGGCAGGGCCTAACTTTTTCAGTCCTTTGTGTCCCCCCACCCAGAGTGCCTGGTGTAGAATGAGGCAGGAGCAGAGTCCGTGACCCACGAACTGTGCCCGTAGCCCACAGGCCTTGGTGGCAGGCCCACAGGAACTCACCTGCCTGCTCTCGCACACGGAACAGGGACGGTGGACCAGAGGGGCTCGACCTAAAAGCTGTCCCCACTCCTGGGGCAGCTATGGGCAACATCCCTGCCCTGTCCCATGACCCTTCACCAGGAATCCATGATCACGGCCTACATATTCCATCTGTGCCTCTGTCCCACCACCTCTGCCCAAGCGCAGGCTGTCATGCTGTCCCCAGAAGCCCCTCAGCAGCCCCCCACTGGTCCCCGCTCCAGCTGGTACCCCGTCCCTCTCTGTTCCCCATCACCCAGTCGGTGTGACAACACACCCTCCGTTCAATCGTTCAAGCATGATTGCATTCTACAAAATAAATTCCCTCACCGGCCTGTCCCACGACCACCCAGTCATGCGCTCCCCTCAACTCCAACCCCCTGCAGCTTCTGGCAGCAGGCTCCAGGCCCTCTGCCTCAGACTGCCTTCCACCCTCAGCTCCCAGCTTCACCCCCCCAGTCTACCTCCTGGGCACCAACTAATTTCTGACCTCCTTAGAAAGCCTTCCCAGATTCCCCAGTTACTGGCATCCTTTCTCCCTGCTGAGACCATAAATTCCTGGAGCTCAATGTCCATTTTTATCATCACCCTTCCCCCACCCCGTGGCCACCTGACAACACAGCGTCTGACAGGTGGTTGGTGCTCAGTCTGTGTTCGCTGAATTTCGGGGGCGGGGCAGAAGGGGCACGGTTGGGGTAGAGACAAGAGTGAGAGTCTGGGAAATGTAGACACCTCAGTGAATGTCCAAGATGTTACTATTCTGGTCCAGTAAAGGGACCAGAGCTGGGGACACTGCATCTAAATCGGCCACATCCGCTTACATCTGCCAAGTACTTCATGGTGTTCAAGTGCTATTGCTGTTCATTCTCCCAGTGAAGTTCAGAAAGAAGGGATTCTTCTTCCACTGGACAGATCCAAAAGCGAGGCCCAGGAAGGCCACATAGTAAAGGAATGCATGAGCACGGTCCGGGGCTCCTTCAGGGACCTTAGGACAGCCTCTGCTAATGGCTGCACCCCCCCCCCCCACTCACCTGGTTTGCAGGGGATGGGCTGAATGGGCAAGGCCAGCTGGGAATCGGGGGTGACAGGTAGAGGCTGGTGGCTCGGGGGAAAGGCCGGGATCATGACATAAGGCATGTTGACCTGCTGAGAGCAAAGAAACCCTGTGTGAGTCCCTGGGGGCCCACACAGCTCAGCCCAGGACACGGCATGGGGACCCAGACACGGGAGGCACGCAGACCAGTACAGGACCAGTCTTCGAAAGGCTCCACCAGACCCCACATCACCTCCCGCTACCTGCCCTCAGCTCAGCCCCAGTTGGGGACGAAGGTACTCTGGCCCCTCCCTGAAAACAGAGGAAGACGACGGGGGCACGGGGGCACGGGGCCAGAGTGGAAATGAGCCCCCTCCTCGGGGCCATGCCCGAGTGATTCTGCTTACTCTGCACCCCGTCCCTCCATCCCTGGCGTCACCTGCTGCGCCTCTGGCCACCCCGCTCTTTACCTGGATCTGCTGCTGGAGGAGGTTGATCTTATGTTGCTGCTGAATCAGCTGCTGCTGCTGTTTGGCGATCTGGCAGCAGGGAAGAGCAGGGGAGAGGGAAGGTCACGGACATTAGCCCCAGCCCGGGGCCTGCCGCGCCGTGCCCTCCGTGCCCTGAGCGGGGCAAGCACCAGGACAGTCCACCTTCAGAGTGCGTTCTCCCTTTGCAGGGAGCTCACTCTCCTCTGAGGCCGCCACGGGAGGTGAGGCGGGAGGTGAGGCGGGAGGTGAGCGGGAGGCGAGGCGGGTGCTCCCTCGCAGAGCCCCGCAGGCCCCTTTCACCCCCTGGCTCCCCCCAGGGCCGAGTCACAGCCAGCCTGGGGCCCCTGCCCATGGCCCCTCCCCTCCCGGGCCTGCCCCCCCCCCCGCCTCGCTCGGCCTGCACTACCAGGTCTGCCCCCACAGTGCTCCCCTCCAGGCCCCGATGGACCCCCTCTCCCCTAGCAAGGGACCTACCTGCTCCTGCTGCTGCCGGGCCAGCTCCATCTGCTGCTGTTGCTTCTCGAACAGCATGGCAGCCATGTTCTTCTGCTCCGAGTGCGCCGTCAGGAGCTGGTCCCGCAGTGTGGACAGTTGGTGGATCATGACCAGGAGCTGGAGCTCCTTCTCTGCCAGGCTCTCCTGGGTTCCTGCTCCACGATGAAACGGCCACCGGTGAGAATTGTTGTTTTTCTGTCCATCTGTCCACCCACGCATCCACCCACCCATCTGACGTTCATTGGGCAACTGCTACCTCCCAGGCCCCCGTGAGGGGCCGAGTGACAGAGGATGGAGACACGATCCTTGCCCCAGAGGGGGCTTGCTTGCCTTCTGATGACCACCTGCCCTAGAAGGTCCCCACCCGCTGCTTCCAGCCCCTGGAAATGCAGACAGTGGGACACATCTCAGTCCCACATCACTTCTCAGAGGTCCTCAAGTGCCCCGAGCTGCAGGGTCAGCGTGGATGACTGTCCCACAGGAGGCTGTCCCGGGGCTGTGGGACAAGTAACCGACTTCTCTGCACTTCGTCTTTTTTAGTCTATCAATGAGCACAAGAACGGTCCCTTCACAGGGGTGCCGTGAGGCTAAGATAATGAAGGTAAGGCTTAGTCCAGAATCCGGCACACGGCCCTCACCCAAAAGGACCACTGCTTCCTGCCCTCCCGCTGAGCTCATGACAGAGCTGGGCCAGGCTGCAGGCCACTCGCCTCAGAATCACTCAGGGAGCCTTCGACAAATACACAGGCCCAGTGCCCAGCCCCTGGGGTTCACATTCAGCAGGTGGAATGGAGCCTGGGCATTGGCACGATCTTAAAGCTCCCCCTGGGGGTGTGACTGACCACACTGGGAAAACAGCGACACTCACGAACCAAGCAGCAGCCCTTGAATTCAGTTAGTGAGGTCCCGGTGGCCTAGAATTAATTTTCAGCAGTGAAAGGGCACGTCCAGCTTGTTTGATATAGTTAGATACAGTTAGATCTGGGAAGTGGCAGTGACCTGCCTGAGGTCACAAGGGTCCCTGTACGAGTCCAAATTCAGGGGCGCCTGGGTGGCTCAGTCGGTTAGGTGGCTGCCTTTGGCTCAGGTCATGATCCTGAGGTCCTGGGATTGAGCCCTACATTGGGCTCTCTGCTCAGCAGAGAGCCTGCTTCTCCCTCTCCCTCTGTCTGCCACTCTGCCTACTTGTGCTCTGTCAAATAAATAAATAAAATCTTATTAAAAAAAAAAGAGTCCAAATCCATACTCATGGAACGGGATTCCCACCAGGCCTCTCCTGCCAAGAGGCCAGACTGAACACTCAGTCCCCAGGGGAGGGATGGTGCTGACCGCCAGGGCCAGGTAGGAGCCAGGAGGGCATAGGCCAGGTAGGAGGGGACTAAGAGCCCCCCAAACTGCCGTATAGGCCCAGACCGCATGGCCCAGCTAGGAGAAGGGAAAGGGTTCAGACATCCTCCCCTGCCTACCCACATGGGCCTTCACCTTTGACATCTTTGGTTTCCACAGAGCTCCTTCCCAGAAACCTCTCCTTCCAGTCACTGGACAGCAGCTTCTCGATGGCCGGCACGACTAGAAGATACCAAAGGGATGAAGAGCAGAAGTCCTAGCACCTCCCACCCCACGCCCACCTCCAACCTGGGCAGACATCTTACCCTGCTTTTTTATTTTTTCCCCCCAAGATTTTATTTGAGAGCAAGAGCGAGAGAGCAAGCATGAGTGGGGGGAGGGGCAGAGGGAGCAGCAGACTCCCCGCTGAGCAGGGAGCCTGATACGGAGCTCGATCCCAGGACCCTGGGATCATGACCCGAGCTGAAGGCAGACGCTTAACGACTGAGCCACCCAGGCACCCCTAGACTAATCTTACCTTCTTTTAAATGTTGGTTGAAGTCTAGCTTCTCCTGGCTTCCAGAGGCGGCCTCAGAAGCTCCTGGTCTCTTGGGTTCCGGGGACCCATTGCTCTCAGGGGAGCTGCAGTCCTACAATATACACTGAATGTCACTGTCACCCTCAAGAGAAGGGGGCAGATTGCAGGGGGAATCGAGTAGCCCGGGGACGCACACCCAGCCCCCTGGGTAGGGGGGCCCCCCCCCACCTTCCCAACCTTTGGCTTAGCCAGATATAGCGAAGGCACAGAAGGTTTGCAGACCAGAGACCTGGATCTCAGTCCCGGCTCAGTGACTCACGAGGCGCTTGATCCCACATGAGACTCTGAACTTCTCTGAACCTGACTTACTTCCCTCTTCTGAAAATGGAAATACTAATACCTCCCCTGTCAGGACTGTTGCTGGGATCAAGGACGTGAACGCACGTGAATGAGGTTCGCTGCTGCAGTCGAGGCCAGCGAGCTATTAATCACCACTTCCTTGCACACAGCCTTATCTGCAGCTGGGTAGGTGACTCCTGGGACCCCCCCACCCCTCCTTAGGACACCACCCCCGCCAATTCTCCTCACCAGAGTCCTCTCCATTCTTTAAGGCCTAATTCGGGGCGCTACTCCTCCAGGAAGTCTCCCTCATCACTACCCCGACCCCCTAACCCCTCCCACGGACCCCTCCAGGCTGGATCCTTCCTCAGGGCCCTAAAATTCTCATTTTCATTCTTTTGGTTTTAGTTACATATTATCCTTTCTGCAGCTCTTGCATGGAATCGGGATTTTTAAGAACTGCAAGAATCCTTCTTGCTCATGTTCAGATCGCCTTCATCTTAAGGATGAGGAATTGTATTGTCTTTAACAGTGGTTGATCTCAGGCTTGGGTAATAAGGCTGATTTTCTCAAATCATATGGTAGATAAACTCTGAGCAGATGTATCCTGTCTCTCCAACTAGTCCTCAGAGGTAAGGACTGGTCACACACGGGGGAGCAAGCACAGGAGCGAGGCCACGTACCACTCAGACAGGTGGCCTGACTGAACTTGGCAGCCCCTCCCCACCCGCCGAAGTCTTGCCCCAGAGACAGACGGTGCTTCTCCTGTCTGCCCAGCTTGGTAAGTGGGTGCCCGCCCAGCCTCAAGGAGAGGCCGGGTATGGCACGTCGGTGTGGGCTACGGAGGCAAAGCGGGGACACTGACCCAGGAGCCCCGGGGAAAGTGCCGGGCACCTGGGCTGGAGCTTGGGAGTCAGCACTGTCCTGGGGAGCCCGGGCTGGGTCTCCGGGCTGGGGTTCAGCTGCGGTGGCCGAGCCCTGGAGGGCCTCATGGCAGGGCTCCTTCTTCCCTTCGGACTTGATGGTGCAGTTCACCATGGTGCCCACGCCATCCGGGGCCAGCTGGGCAGAGCCAGGGCTCCTCATGGACATCCTGAGGGAGAAGGAGCAGAGGGAAACTGATGGTGGATACGGCAACTCCACCCTCACCAAATGCAAACTTCCATTTGGAACCCACAGTGAAAAAAATCAAAAAATATTCTTCAGTCCTGTGCTTTTTTTTTTTTTCTTAAATGGTAAGGTCTACAGCCAACTGGGCCCAGCCTTCAGCAGGCCCTGCCTACTGCCATGTTGGAGCTGGTTGGCTGAATGGTCCACCAAAGGAGGGCAGAGATTTTCAACTGGCAGTTTCTGAGCCCAGCAAAGTCAAAATCATATATATGTGTGTCTATTTGTGTGTGTGTGTGTGTGTGTTTGTAATTAGCTAACAAAATTTAAAAATCACGAGACCTCACATAATCTGGATTTGAACTTCTCTAGTAGTTGGTCTGGGGTAACAACTGGCTGGAATTAAGTAGCAGGTGCTCCTTATGGACAGGCCAGTTTTCCTTAGTCCCTACCATTCCCTACTGACCCCCAAAAGGGGAACCAAGTGTCATCTACCCTATATATATATATATATATATTTATCCTTTTTTTCCTCTTAGAGAAAAGATAAAAGTGAACTATTTTTTATATTCATGTATCTACCAAAAGTAGGAAACTAACAGGCTGAGATGTAGGGCTTGAAGAAAGATGTTTTCCTTCAGCTAGCTAGAGTCCCTCATTTAGAGTCTCTCTCATTGGCCCCTGTAGGCATTTGCAATCCCTGCTGTAAGCAGCCTTTGCACCCACTGCTCCCATCACGGCATCCCCCAGCATCCCCCCCTCCGTGTCATTGTCACCACTGCCTGGGACACCAGGAGTAGCTGAGCGAGCTGAGGATCCTGGGGGGTGAGTGCTGGTGGTCAAGCCAGTCTCACAGCCAAAGCAGCAGTGGCCCCCAGCTCACCTGCTCCCTATCCAAAATCACTGGGACAAGACCAGCGGGGACACCCAGCAGCAAGTTCTAGGTATCCGTAGGTCCTACACCCACTACGTGACCTTAGGTAAGTTACTGAACCTCTCCACACCTGTCTCCTCATCTGTAAAATGGGCAGTTCTGAGGACTAGGAATTGCTAAAATTTACCTGTTTAGAATGTTTCGCGGCACTAGTAAACACCCCTTATTAAAACACCGTAGAAATGCAGTCCCTACAAGGGACCCACAGTCCAAACATAGCCTGGGGGCTTGCGTGGGAGTTAGTCAAGGGTCACTTGCAAATCAGAAACTCCGTGGGTAGAGCAGGAATCTATTTTAACAAACCCTTCAGGTGATTCTGATACCCACCAGTTTGAGAAGCACTGTTAAATAAAAATTTAAACATTTTTGCATGGGCATCACATTTTGGGGGGGGAGTGTAAGGCAAAAATCAGATACAGCAAAACAGCCCTTAAAACTGAATTGTGGGTGTAGCATATTGTATATCATGTCAACTCCCTACAACAAAATGTTTCTTGTAACATAGGAGTGAGGCCCTGTGCTGGAAACAGGAGTCCCTGTGCACTATTTTACATTAAACAACTGAACGGACATTATAGTTGAATAAGGTGTATTTGATATGACCCCATCTAAACCAGAACAGACCTCTCCCGCCACTTTCAAAGGGCGGGGTGCCCTGGGGACCGACGTGGGAGCCGGGACAGGCCCTGCAGGGTGAGGAGAGTGGGGCAGACCGGACCCGAAGAACGCTGGCCCGGGAGAAGAGGCTCCGGGGTCCGGCCCCGGGGTCCCCTCTCACCACGCAGGGGCCTGGCCAGCGTCCAGGAAGCCGGCGGCTCGGCCCATCCGGGCACAGGGAGGGGCGCCCAGCCAGGCCCCGGGCAGGGGTGGGGGGTGGGGGGCGTAGGGGCGGGGCGGGCGGGGAGGGGGGTATTATCCCGAAGCTGAGGGCAGCAATTACATAACAAACAAACCCCGGGCTCAAGCTGTGAATTAATCAAACCGCTGAAAATAAAACCTTCCTCTCAGGAACTTCAGACAAAAGAAATGAAAACAACCAGGCTGGCTGGAAAATAAAAGGCAGCGGGGCTGAAAGGGGGACAAAAGGAAACCAGACAATAGGGTGTTGGACAAAGGCAATAAAGCCAGAGGAAGTGTGACAGGCGAACAATGCGGGCCTGTGCGCTTGTGATCCCGGGCCGCTCCGCGCCACCTCGTCCCACACCCACCGCTCCGCCGGGCGTGGGCAGGCCACCAGGGCACCTCCTCACTCCCCACTCGGGTCCTAAGGGGTTTTCGCCTCCATCCTGTCCTCAACTTCAGGGCCTTCCAGCTCCTACCTCAAAGCCTTTCTCCCATTGCAGCCCAAGACCCCGGCCGCGCAGTAGGGCGCACGGGAGCGGTCCGCGGACCCGAGGCCCCGGTGGTCCGGGCCGCTGCGTCCCCAGGGCAACAGGCTGAGCCACCATCCACCTCCCCCCCCGCCGCCCCGGGCTGAAGGGGAAGGCAGAGGAGGTGATTAACAGCCCTAATTGATTCTAGGACTGCACTGCCCACCACCATGGCCACGCACCATCTGCGGTCACGGAGCCGGTCATCGGCCAGTTCCCGGAAGTGTCAACTGCACCCCAGTTTCCAAGGCTTGGGATGAAAACCAGAATGCAACCTAGCTCATTAATAAATGGTTATTGATTAGATGTTGAAATTACAATGTTTTGGATACATGGAGTTAAATAAAATACTGTTTTCACTTGTTTCTTTTTACACTTCTTCATGTGGTTACTGGAGAATTTAAAATTACGCATGAGGCTCACGTTGTATTTCTGTTGGAAAGGGCTGCATTAGGACATCTCCCTTTGAGCTCTGATGGCCTTTTTACCCACACTTAACCCCCAAGAGTACCTCCAGCTGGGCACTGGGGATTATCTTTATACTGGGGAGCTTGCTTCCTGGGGCTCCCAATGGCACAGCCCCCGCCCCGCCCCCAACAAAGAAAAGGACTCCTAGTGACCAGCCAAGCTGGCTTGGAGGTGTCCGTCTGTTCACCAGGGCATGGTGCCCACCAAATAACCCGACCAGATCCTGCTGCCCAGACAAGGCCCCTTCCATTTCCACAGGCGTCTGCCTCAACTTCGGGCACTGGGCCCTGGCTCTCGGTTGGTCTCTCGGGACCCATTTGTTGATGGAGAAGCAACAGCCTAGACCTGAGGGGCTCCTCCCAGGGTCTCACGTTTCAGGGCGGGGGGGCGGGGAGAGGGTCCTTGGGCAGCTCCTTCCCTCCCTCCCGAGTTCCTAGAGCACAGGCCTGCTCAAAGAGCAGCCCCTTTCCCTGCCCACAGAGATGGGAGTCCCTCGGAGAGGGTCAGCGCCAAGCTCTGGACCCTAACCATGCTGCTCTCTTTTCTCTGAGTGGACAGCAAAAGCTGCAGGTGATAAACTAAATGAGGAGAGAACGGAGAACCAGGTGGCAGGTATGAAGTTGATATGCAGTCCCCGCTCTGCCACTCTGCAGCTCATGTCCCTGCACGGGTGACTTCACCTCTGCAGGCTCTGCTGGGAGGACAAGGGTATTTGGGGGACGATGGTGGGTGGTCCAATTTTGGGTTCCCCAACCTCGGTTCAAATTCCTGCTCTGCCACCAGCTGATGTGTGTCACCTTAAGCACGTTAATTAACTCTGAGCTTCCTCGGTCTCATTTGTATAATGGGTATAAGAATCCCTATCTCACCAGTGCCCGTGAAGATTAATTAACAGAGGGTATCCATTAAGTTGTCATATAGCCCAGGATGCTCCTAGAGTCAGGTGGTTGAGAGAAAAAGTTATCAGGGGTGAGACAGACCTGGGCACATCTAAAAGCCAACTCTGTCCAATCAATTGCTGTGCTATCTGGAGCAAGTGACTTAACCTCTCTGAACTCATTTCCTCCTCAGTAAAATAAGAAAACCCAATATGAAGGGATGAGTCTTCCACTAACACTCCAGACTTTATAATATGTGCCTGTTTTGCATTCTTAGGACACCATAAACTTGGCCTTTGGGGTACTTATCACAGTTGGTAAAGATACCTTTACATGCTTCATTAATTTCTGACTGGCCCAGTAGCGTGAGAACCCACCCACACCCCACACCCCAGGGCACTGTGGAAACATACCCGTTTTTGCTCATCAATGTAGCCCCTGAGTCTAGCACAGAGCCTGGAGCACAGCAGGTGCTCAATAAATAGTCATACAATCCGAGTATAATACAGTTCGGCAAAATAGCACAAGGCAGATCCGGGCACATAATAAAGCAACAGCTATTACAAATCTTCCTCGACTTATGATGGGGTTATGTCCCAAAAAACCCATCGTGAGTTGAAAATATCGTTAAGCCGAAAATGCATGTACTCCACCTAACCCACCCAACGGCACGGGCTTAGTCTAGCCCACCTTGAACGCGAACACTTACACTAGCCTACAGTGGGCAAGGTCATCTAAACCAAGCCTATTGTATAAAAGTGTTCAGTATCTCATGTCATTTACCGAACACTGTCCTGAATGTGGAAGACAGGCACAGTCATTGTGTGTCTCGTGGCTGCCTGGGAACCACCGCCGCCCACCATCACGAGGGAGCACCGTGCGGCGTAACCGCCAGCCCGGGGAAAAGATAAAAATTCCGAGTATGGTTTCTACTGAATGCCTATGGCTTCCTGACCATCATAGAGTCAAAAAACCGTAAGTTGAACCGTCATCGGTCAGACCGTCTGCGTTATTAAGCAACGAGAAGCTGCTCTCTGCGGCACACGGCCCACCCCCACCCGAACTCAGCCGCCTCTTCCTTCCATCTAAGCTCTTCCTAGGAGCGACTTAAACCCCCCAGCACCAAAGCCGGTCCATTTCCCTTTGCCTTTACCTTGGGACAGGTAAGAAACACTTCCCACACCTTTTGGAGCTTATTGGAGTCTTCCCTAAAGTCTCTTCTTTTCCGAGACTAAAAAACCCCTCCCATTCCTTTACCCTTTCCTCAAAAAAGCACGCTCCATGCTTCCCTTACCCACGTGGTTTTTCAGGAGGTCTGAGGTCAGCAACCACACCTAACCCCTCTCTCCAGAGGCCTAGAAGCCCAAGGACCCCAGGCGCACAGGAGCTCTGAGTTACTGGGCTCCCCCAGCTCCCCCCCAGGTCCAGGTCAGAGGCCACAAGCCCACAGGACACTGGGGTCAGCCGCCCAGCCAGGTGGAAGTGCTCCTGGGAACCCAGTCTTCTTCCTCTTGCCCAGCCTTACTCGTATTTTATAAATGGAGAAACTGAGGCTCAGGGAGGACCAGTTTCAACAGTCCTGCTTCGGAGCTAGAGGCATGGGGACACGAAACCAGCTGGGCTACGAATCAGCACCCCTGCTCTGCCCACCCTTCCCTTCTAGGGCGCCCACTCCCCAGGCCCCCTGCCGCCTTCCCTCTTGGCCTTATCTCTCACCTGAGCATCCGTAAGAGGCGAAGGCCTCATAGGGGGAGACGGTTCAAGCCATCCTCACCCCTGATGGGGCAGAGCCTTGAGTCTGTGAGCTGGTGGCAGAGAGGCCCTGGGCTCCCCAAACCCTGTGCCCAGCGCAAGGCACAGAGAGGCACCCGTGCTCCCGAGGACCAGCGGCTCAGAACACGGCTCTTCCAGGGCAAAGCTGACTGCAGGTGCCGGTCCTCTCCCTTTTCTCCTCCCTGCAGCCAACCCTCTCCTGGGCCTTCCGACCCCCACCCACAGGAGCACGGTGCACAGGCCCCCTTCTACCCAAAACAAATCACCAGCCGCTTCCTCTCCCAATCAGCCAACGACCTGGCCCAGCTGGACTGGAATCAAAGAAGTTTTCACCCTTAGCCCTTCCTCCCTCTATAACGACAGCCCCCTCCCCCCGCAAATATCTAGATGCAGATAAAGATAGAGATAAATTCCAGTCATCGGAGCATGACGGGTGACTCAGACCCTGGGGTACAGGAAGACAGCCTGAGCAGACAGGCAGACCCCCCGAGGAGGGCCATGACCACACTTCCCCACAGGGCCCACACCAAACGTACACTCTACTGCAGGCTCCCACTCCCAGGCTCGCCGAGTGGGTGGTGCCAACGGGCACCGCCAGGGAGAGAGAGCCCCACGGCAGGGGTGGGGCAGGGCCTGAGTCCCTGGGGAATGTCACTTCCTCTCAAAGCCCCAGAGGGTGGCGAGCCTCAGGCAGCCCCGAACAATAGCCCGAGGCGTGGGTGCCCAGAACGGTGCCCCGGTGCCACATCCTGCCATTCTTCTCCCTGGCCGCACCCTGCCACCCTTCCTGGCTACGCCCGATCCTATCTCTGATGTTTACTCAGCGCTGGGAGCTGGGCTGGCTACAGGCTTGGGGAAAAGCTTTCCTGAGAGGCCCCGCTCACCCTCTCCAGCCTCTGCGGGCCCCAGGGGTACCCGATCCAGGGCGTGTGCTGGTCTGGTCTACCCCAGCTCAGGAGAGGGCCACGGCCAATACCCCCCGCCCCTGGGCTGTGCTGGGTAGGCCAAAATGGTATTCACCTGGCAGAGCAGCCGATACCAGCCAGTGTAAACTCTGTGAGCAACCGGAGCGTCTGCCCTCCAGCCTGCGAGAGCCGGCAGCCTCCCCCGGAACCTCCGGCCCAGAAGCCCAGATCCGGCCTGAGTTCCACCGACTGCCAGTTTGAGCTGTGCCCCGGTCCAAGGGCACAGCAGACTGAAGGAGCCAGGGAGAGACTGGAGCTGTGATGGTCCCATCCATGGCCCCACGTGGTTGTCCCTATGTCTCTGAGGCACCCGAGTCTTCTCCCAGGCCAGGAGGAGAGGCCAGGAAAAGACAGCAGGGATAGACTGCAAGTGCTGTTGAGGCTCCCAGTGGGATGCACGCCTGCCCCACCGTCCTGGGTAAAACGGAGTTTACCAGGTGTTTCCTGGAGTCCTTTCTCTGGGGCCCCTCCTGCCTTTAGGACCGCATTCGGTCTCCAGCCCACCCACAGTGCAAGGGGGCCCCTGCAGTGTTCTTGTCTCCCAGTGACCACGTCGAAGGCCATGTCCTGGACAGCGGAATGGGTCTGGGCTTCTGCACCAGCCAGGCCCAGCCCAGGGCCAGCGCACAGCAGAAATGCTGCAGCCGAGGCTGACTGGCTTGTCAAAGGCCTTCTTTTGGGGATAGCCCCGAACATGAACCAAAGGAAGGAGAGGCCAAAAGAGCATTCAAGGGCAGAGCACTCGCTTGGCTTGTAGGCACCAAGTCAGGGGCTTGCCATGCATTTCCCCCGTCTTCCCCATGGCCCCGCTGAAGCCAGGCTTCCGTGATGCCCAAAGCAAGGTCTTTTCCCGTGGGCTGATCCACCGTCGCTCTCCCTCTACCCCAGACACCAGGTCCCAGTCTAGCACAGACAGATCTGTCACTGTCTTCCCCGCTCACAGGATTCTAGTTGGTTTTGCCTTGAGTCATGGCCAAGGAAAAATTAGTCAAAAGAAATCAAGGCTGATTTGGACTTGGAGAAAAGACTTGACCTCTCAATAACTTCGTTTCTTTGTGTGTAAATGGAGATCCCAATACCTGCTTTGATTAGAAACTAGCAGATACTCAGAGAACCTGGCACAGAACAGAAGCTCAGCGAAAGCAGGAGGGAGAGGCCTAAAGCAGGAAGGAGGGGCCCCCCTCCCCACGCTGCCTCCCTCCCCGGCCAGCCTGGCAGGTCCCAGGCTCTCGGGCCCCCAGCTCTCTGGGAGAAAGGAGGGCAGGGGTGCCCCTCCGGCGTTGCTGGGAAGTGTGCTGCTTGGCACAGCCAAAAGAAAATGGTTTCTGTGGCCCCCCGGACCTGTGTTTGAAGCCTGGCTCCATCGCATACTACTAGCTGCTAGCTGTGGGACCACAGCGAGGTTTCCGTTTCTCCATCTCCAAACTGGAACAAATAATAACTGTCTTGTAGAATTATTCAGAGGACCCAGTGTGATGTTTGTAAAAAGCAAAAAAAAAAAAAAAAAAAAGGGCGCCTGGGTGGCTCAGTCGTTAAGCGCCTGCCTTCGGCTCAGGTCATGATCCCAGGGTCCTGGGATCGAGCCCCGCATCGGGCTCCCGGCTCTGCGAGGAGCCTGCTTCTCCCTCTCCCACTCCCCCTGCTCGTGTTCCCTCTCTCGCTGTGTCTCTCTCTGTCAAATAAATAAATAAAATCTTAAAAAAAAAAAAAGAGTTTGCTCCCTGAACGCTCCCCATCGCCCTTGGGGAAGCCTCCCCCACCCCTGCGTGGCCAAACACACAGAAGACCCACAACCCGAAAGGACAGTGAGGCGTGCCACCCTCCTCCTTCTCCATCTGCTCCCTGTAGGTCTCCCTCCCTCTGGCCCTGTCTCAGCACCCTGCCTGGGCCGTCCCCAGCTACCCTGGAATCTCCGCCGGCCAGTGCCCACCCTGCATCAGGCACCAAGGCCCCAGTGTGGACAGGCTGAAAGCACCCCGAATGTGCCAAGGCAACCCCACGTCCCCAGCGCCACTGTTTATCTGTCCATGCCACCGTGCCTGCCCTTCCCCAGCCGACGCACAGCAGCTCTGCAGCCCTGAGGAGCTCCCTCATTTCCTCCAGAGCCCAAGCGGGTGAAGTGTTGTTCCTACGAACCCCTGCAGTCCCCTGCCAACCCCAGGAGGGGACAGGGGCAAGTGGGACCGGCCTGAACACAACCGGGTTCTCCCACCAGGCTAGAGGAAGTCTCATTTGGGCCAGGAATGCCCCCGACTGGGGCCGGGGTGGACTGGGCAGCTCTCGGCTCTTGCTTGGTGTCAAGGCTAAGCCACGTGGACAGAGTTCTCACGGTATAGAGTGACATGGAGGCTCAGGAGCCTCATACAGTCGGTTCAAACCCAAGCATCCCTCTCACAAGTGGCCAAATCAGGCCAATCACACCACCTTCGAAGTCTTCTACTTTGCTTACCTACAAATGGACTAGTAATATACAGCCCATAGAGTGCTGGCAAGGAGTAAGGAGGCGATACAGGAAGCCGAGCCAAACCACTCATCAGAATCTGAAGCTGGAGGGTGAGAAGCAGATGCACCCAGTTCCCACTGCTCCACGGAGGAGCCCAGTGGATGCCTGAGACTTAACCTCTTTACAGCTCAGATTCTTCACCTGTCAAGGGGGCCAACAAGACCCAACTCTCATGGTTGCTGGAGAATTAATAAGTAATGTATAGGAGCGGCCCCCGGCTAGCTCAGTTGGAACAGCATGCAACTCTTGATCTTGGGGTCATGAGTTCGAGCCCCATGTCGGGTGCAGAGATGCCTTAAAAAATAAAATCTTAAACAAAAATAAGTAGTGTATATGAAATACTCAGCAGGATGCCTAGCACCAAGCAGATGGGTACTTCATCTTGTTGCGGTTGAATGAATGAATGAATGAGCCTCCAGGGAACCTCCGCCAGGCAGAGTGCTCAGCCCAAACCAGTATAGATTTCAAGCACCCTTCTTAAAAGTCATTTCAAATATCAGCCTCCACACATCCATAAGCCCACAGCCCCCTCTCCAAGTGGGCACCTGCACATCGCCTCCTGAGATCCCGGGGGGCTCAGGAAAGATATCTGATTCTTTTCCCTCTTCCTGCCTCAGCCACTCACTGCAGGGGCAGAAAAATGGGTCCGTGATCAAGATGGGTAGTTCGCACAAGAAAGAGGATTCCACAAATGCCGGTCACCTAGAAGGCCACCAACCAGGCAGTGTTGACAGGAAGATAGCCTTGTACCCAGAAGGCCGGCTTGCAAATAATCAGCAAATCCACTTCGGCCTCATCCTCTCCTCCCTGGGATGTGCCTCCCCGCCAAGGCTCCACAGTAGATACACCTTGAGAGAAGGTCTGGGGGCTTCCAGAGCAGCTCAAGCATCTAGCTCCCCAGCTTGAGCAGAAAGTGGAGAAACAAGGTGCCCGCAGCACTGCAGTGGTGGGGGAGGGGGGCCCACAGGCCGGACCTGGACACATCGGCCTCACCTTTTTGCACTGGCTCAGGTCTGCCGCCTCCCCCATTACCTCCCCTTCCCCCACCCCAGGCTTAGGGTGGGTGGCCACCTGCACCTGGGGTAAACCTAATCACCACCATCTCCCCCAAGACAAGCTCACTCATCGGAAACCCCAATTCAGCAGCTCCTGCTCAAGCAGCATTCATTCTGCAAGCGAACAAAGTGTTCCGTTCTTTTTCTCTGCAAAGGCCGTGTTTCCTCTCCCATTATCTACCCCATCGGCAGCCAAGCCTGCCACAAAAGCAAGATTTCTTCTTTCTTTTTGTTATTTTCGTGGTCCCCTTTATTTATGGGTGGTTGTTCTTTCTTGGCTTTGGCTCCTTTTCAAAAAGGCAGGGAAGCAAGGGGAGGAGAGGGGTATGATAGTGAGTCTCTGATTTCATCCAAAATGCTCATCAAGTGATCCCCACACGGTAGCCTGCACCCCAGTCTGCCCGGGACCCCACCTGGCAGCACCAGCACCCTTTGGAAATGGAAGCCGGACCACCTCAACCAGAGTCGTATCTGGCAAAGGGATGGGAGGAGGTAGGATTCTGGTAAGGATCCTGATGTCTGGAGCTCACAGTGCTAACAATAAAATAATAAGGGGGATATTCAAAATACCTGACAAGTGATGGGCATTGACCCATTAGATGGGACTCCTGGGACAATCAGATGAGTTGGCAGATGCCAGCCACCACCAACTGGCTGACACGCTGGTGCAGATCTGCTAAAGACCCCCTCTGATCACAGCTAACATTTACTGAGCCTCTGCTATGTGCCAAGCACTGCTGGATGCTGGAGACACCCTCACTTACATTAATTTATTTAGTCTTCACAGTAACCATCTGGGGCACACCCATTTTACGGATGGAGAAGCTGAGGGACGGAGGTCATCTGAGCCCAGCAGTCCAGTGTCTGAACCCGGCTCTCAATCAGACAATAGGAAGCAAGCAGACAACATGCCAAGTGTCATCCTTGGGGATGAGCCCTTTTAATTTTCAACAATCCCGTGAAATAGTTACTATTACAATCTGTTTTACTGATGAGGGGACAGAGGCTTAAGGAGGTTTAAGCAACTGCCCAAACAATTACTGTTTTCTCTGCTGCGGGCCTGAGGATTCAAGAACCACGGAAAGCCATCTCCTGATGAGAGCCAGAATTGCCTGTCCTCCACCCCCAACTTCTGCTGTTCCCATGATGGAGGTCAAGGGACCCAGGCAAGTTCTAGTTCAGCTGATATGAGATAAGTCAAAGGCAAACTTGGGGCTGATGAAGCCCTGGTTTCACGGGTTTGCAGGCCTCTCTCCCTCCTGCCAGTTGCATCAAGAGACCAGGTCAAAGCATGGGGGGGGGGGGGGGGGGCGGGCTCTGCTCAATGCAGCCTCCCCACACCACTTACAGACATAAAATGATTCAAAGCCACTGTCCTACCAGGTATCTTCCAAGGAAACAAGGGGCAGCACTCAGGAAGGCATGGGGCTGCTCCAGCCCGTGAGCTCCCTTGTAGCCACCACTTCTTTGTTTGCCAGCCACCTCTCCAGGCCACCTACCCCCATGCCTCCACACCTGCTCCCTTCACTTCCCATTCAAGTCTGACTTCACGGCATCGAGCAGAACCATGTGCTCCGAAGTCCCTTGCAACACATATGCCTAAAGAATGGTTGCACTCATTCTTATTTTCTTATCATTTTTTCCCCTGAATGTAAAAGGAATGTGTGCTCATTGTAGGAAATCTGCAAAATTTAGGATAACACAGAGAAATGTGAAAGCCACCATTTCCCGTCAATCTGGAGGTGGCCACTGATCAGAATTTGGCAGATTTCTATCAAATCTTTTTTCTATGCATAGTTTTCTTTTCCACTATTGACCTCACAAGCAAGTTTTAGACTATTCCCCGCCCCCTTAACAGTCTATCCGAGGGAGTTTTCATGTTCCTAAAAATCAGAAATTATTGGAAACGCTTTATAAGATCAATTGTAATGTTTGTACATCTTCCCTTCTAATGACAGCACCGTGATCTCTGTACCCAGTGCACAGGGTTGAAATGGTCCAATTCTTAAGAAATTTCGTATCACTGAAACCTTCTCTTCACCCTCAAGGTCAGGCACTTTCCAGACACCTCCGGTGGGTCACAGCCATTCCGTTCCTGCGACAGATGGGAAGGAAAGCACCCTGACAATCAGCGGACAGAGCAAGGCAGCAGAAGGACCTCACCTGCCTCCTCTTCATGGGCTGGGGACAGAGTAGCAAAGGAAGTACAAGATGGAGGGTGGAGGCCAAGATGGGGGCCCGGAAGCTTGGGCCCAGGGTCTGACTGCTTCTACTACAGAGAGGGCCTGTCTCAGCATTTCTCAGGGCTTTGACTTCCCCTTAAAAAGATGGGAGAACTACAATGAGATACCACTTCACACCCACTATGATGGAATTTTTTAATTTATTTTTTTTTAAGATTTTATTTATTTATTTGACAGAGAGAAAGCACGAGCAGAGGGAGCAGCAGAGGGAGAAGCAGACTCCCCGCTGAGCAGGGAGGCCGATGCGGGACTTGATCCCAGGACCCCGGGATCACGACCTGAGCTGAAGGCAGATGCTTAACCAACTGAGCCACCTAGGCGCCCCAATTTTTTTTTTTTTAAAGATGGAGGATGCAAGGATGTGGACAGTTGCTGGCCGGGATGTAACACGGTGTGGCTGGCGTGGAAAACAACATGGCAGTTCTGCCCAGAATTAAACATACAATAACTGTATCACCCAGCTATTCCACTTTTGGAATATACCCAAAAGATTTGAAAGCAGGGCCTTGAAGGAATACTGGACACCCACGTTCATAAGCATCATTCACAACAGCCCAATGGTGGAAATAACCCAAATGTCTATGGAAGGATGAATGGATCAAGTGTGGTGTGTGTGTGGATAGAATATATATTTTACATATATGTATATATATATATGTCAGACTGTTATCAGCCTTAAAAGGAAGCAAATTCTGACACATGGTACAACGTGGGCGAACCTGGAAAACATGATGCTAAGGGAAATAAGCCGGACACAAAAGGACTAATATCTGATTCTGCTTATAGGAGGCACTTGGAAAATTAAATTCATAGACACAGAAAGTAGAATAGACGGTACCAGGGGCAGGGAGAGGGGGAAGGGCGAGCTGTTGTTTAATGGCAACAGAATTGCAGTTCGGGATGATGCAAAATTCCGGAGGGACGGTGGGATGTATACTGTGAATGCACTTCCTGCCCCTGAACCATACAATTAGAAATGGTTAAAATGATAAATTTTGTTATTGCATCTTTCACCACAAAAAAAAAAAAAAAAAGACGAGATGAAGCTGCTAATAATTTATACTTTCCCGGCACCTTTAATCTTGCGGATGGGCAGAGGCAAGAGCAATAAGCACAGCCTCACAGACTGGGGACTCATGTCCGAACGGGCGTCGGGGGAGCGGCGGGCTAGAGACAGGCTGCCTTTGGAGAACCCCATGCTCACAAAGCCATAATTAACATCACTAATTGAAGGGTCTAGAAAAGGCCAGAGCCAGACAGTGCCAGACCTGCCCCACCAGCTAGAAGGCCTTCCCCTCCATGCCTCCCTCGCCGCCAGGAACAATCAAAGGCTTCCACCTGGGCGCCTGGGTGGCTCAGTCGGTTGGGTGACTGCCTTCGGCTCAGGTCATGATCCTGGAGTCCCGGGATCGAGTCCCGCATCGGGCTCCCTGCTCGGCAGGGAGTCTGCTTCTCCCTCTGACCCTCCTCCCTCTCATGCTCTCTGTCTCTCATTCTCTCTGTCTCAAATAAATAAATAAAAAAAATCTTTAAAAAAAAAAAGGCTTCCACCTGCCAGGCAGAGACAGGTGTATGGAGGACCCCTCAGCAGGGAGGGAAAGGGATCTGGGGGCAGGAAGAGGGGGAGAGGGGAAGAGATTAGGTTCCCTTAAAGTCGGGTCCCTGGCCTTCCTGGAAATCCTTTCCTCCAGTGTCCTTCTTAGGGGTGCAGTTTCAAGGAAAGCACTGGGCCGGGCACTGGTTTCCCGAACAGATCTGCCCCGACTTGTGGTCCGCACCGGGGCGACTCATCCTACTGCTCAGGCCCTCTCTCAGCATCCATGTGGAGAGGACACAGCGCCGACAGGGGTCCAGATAGAAGCTCTATATATACCAGAAAGTCTGAGCTAACAAAGGCAGGGGACTGGGGGACGGACAGGACAGACGGGACAGACAGACCTGGGAGAGGAGGGAAATGAGCAAGGACTCATCCCCTTATTCCAGATGCTGGCTTGAGGGCCACCCGTGTCGTCCTTTCCTCCTGGATGAGGGACAGACTGGGACCAAAGTCCCATCCAGCCCTAAGACTGATTTGCTATTTCCCTTTTCTATTACTGGTGCCTTTCTTGGTGAAAATATCCCAGTCCCCACTTAATCAAGAATACATCCCAGGATCCCAGTGTCTCCAAAACCTGCCTGCGCTCTCTGGCCACGCTGACTGACAGCCCACCCCAAGGGGCCCTTGGGGACTTCCTATGGAAACCAAAAGGCCACCCGGCATCTTTGTCCAAGGAGGAAGAGAGATGAGCTTCCCCTCCCTGCCCTTGCCCCCCAGGCCCTCCCTCAGCCCCCACTGGACCATCAGAGCCACTGTTTCCCCTCCCCCACAGCCTGCTGCCCTGACCCAGGAGGTGGGGGTCAATGATGGGGTCACTGGAGGCGCCCAGCTCAAAACCAGCTCTGGTGCTTAGGAAGAATTTAACCCTCTCCTTCCCGGCCCATGACTATCCACCCTAACAGATCTACTTTATGGAGGGAAGCATCATTGCAGAGGGGGTCCAGACAGGCCCAGGTGAGAGTTCTGAGTGCACAGTGGAAACGGAACTGGATTTGGAGGCCGAGGGTCTTGAGCTGGAGCCCTAGCTCTGATGCAAATTCAGGATGCAATCCTGGGCAAGTCCTAATTCTCTAAGCCTCAGTTTTCCTATCTGTAAATTGGGAGTCAAAATACACACACCAGATTGCGAGGGTCCTCAGCACAGTGACTTTCTAAAGCTGTCAAAACGCTTCATACACCTGGATGGTTTATAAAACCCCGTACAAGGCAAAGGGATCTGGAGGCTTTTGATTCACCGTGGGGCCCGGACACACCACCCACCTTCCCAAGGTCTCAATTCTTCCATTTGCACATGGAGTGAATTATTACTTCTTCTCCCAGAGATAAAATTTTAAGTGGGGGAGAGCTCCAAGGTCTTTGATGCCCTGGAAATACAAGAGCCGCTAAGGCCCTGGTTTCCACTTGCCGGCTGCAGCCCAAATCAGCAGAAAGATAATCACAGAGTGATCGCAACAAGCTCAGCACTTCACAGGTATTTTCAGCGGCCACAAGACCCATTTTATAGATGAGGCAGCTGAAGAGAAGGGGAAGCGGCAGAATCCTATTTAAGATCCGCCTGACTCCACGTCCAAAACCATAAAGGAACCTGGAAAAGAGGCCGCTGCCCACAGGCCCGCCAAGCCCAATTAACCCTCTCCAGCAGGAGGGCTGGGTGGTGGGAGGACAGCCTTCACCTCCCGCCAGGTCCTTGCAGGCAGCTCCTGAGCCGCCCAGAGTCCAAAGGTTGGTAGCCGGTTGTTTATTACTATGACTCATTACAACTCACCAGCAGCTGGGGTTTGTGACCGCGCTGGTTTCACACCCCGGGGCCATCCCAACTACATGTGAATTTCATAGGTTCGACAAAAATCCATCCTACTTGGGGCAGAAGTGTCCCCCCTTCAGTGACCAGTTTAAGGGACGACACTGGGCCGAGGACGAAGAGCAGTTGGCTCTGAGCAGGGCAGTCATTTCCGCTACACCGGACAACGCCCCACCTCTGCTAGTGCGTGACGCACCACTCATTCCCTTTCCTGGGCTGCTCCTCTGCACCAGCATGGGGGGTCCACGCCCCACCCCTGCTCCAAACTTCTGGAACACCTGGGCCAGCGGAGTGAATGGGTCCCGCAAGTAACAGAATAACCACAGCAACAATAAGAGCAGCAAACACGGGGGTAAGATTCCCGCTGCTCTAACACTTCCCACCTCGTCAATCCTTTCAACTGAAGCCTTCCAACACGCAGGCATGGTGGTGAGCAGCCGGTCACAGTGGCGGAAGCTGAAGCACAGAGAGGCGAAGCAACCTGGCCAGGGCTGCACAGCAAGTGCATCTGCGTGTCGCTTGTGAAGAAGGAAAACTGTGGAAGGCCGAGGGAGGTGTCGGGGCCAACAATCCATCCCCACCACACTGTGGAGAGGGGCTTCTCCCCCTTTCCCAGATCCCACAGGCCTTGCTCAAGACCCAAGGGAGGGCTGTCCGCACATTCAGGCAGGCCAGGACCTCTCCCACCCTAGCATGAGCCCCCAAAGCACCACCACAATGGCCACCTACCAGCTCCCACTTACTGGAGCCTTCTATACTCGTGGCCCTGTACGAAGGCCTATAATAGGTACATCACTTGATTGAATCCTTTTAACCTTGTGAAGTAGGTATTTAATCTCTGCCTGCTTTGTAGGTGAGAAAACTCGGCTCTGAGAAAGTTCTAGTATTTGCCGGAAATCACACAGCTCAGAAGAAGCAGAGCCAGCACTCAAACCTGGGTCTATCTGACTCCACCTCACAGCCTTCCAACTCGAGGCTGTGGAGGCAGAAATGGCTCCGTCAGTCCTGGAGCTCTGGCCAACTCGGCTGAAACGTGTTATTCCCACAGTGCCACTGTTTCCTAGGATTCCCTGCCTCACCTCCCCGGACAGATTTCAGCTTCCCTGTGGGCAGGGTTTGGTCTCTTCTCTCCACACCTCACCCAATCCCTTCACATGGGAGGGCTTGGTAATGCTTATCCATCCCCTGAGGATCACATTTGTTCAAAAATATATCACACCAGACCGTTGCCTTTTAAAAAGACCTCTAGAGATTAATAATTCTTAATCCTGGCGCGCCTGGGTGGCTCAGTCAGTTAAGCATCTTCCTTTGGCTCAGGTCGTGATCCTGGGGTCCTGGGACTGATCCCAGCCCCAAGTTGGGTTCCCTGCTCAGCGGGCAGCCTGCTTCTCCCCCTCCCCCTGCTTGTACTCCTCTCTCTCTCCCAAATAAATACAATCTTTAAAAAAGATAATTTTCAATCCTGAACAATGTCAATTTGCCCATTTGTCAAGAAATGGCACATGCTGGCTTTCCCAGGAACGTTGGCCGCACTTATTGACTTGGGACCTGGCAGGACCGAAGCCGAGGGCAGCAGCATGGGTCTGGGCAGACCAAGAAAAGCAATACCCCTCCCCCCTCGCTCCCCCAGGGCCGCCAGCCTCAGCCCCACACCCTGGGAGCCCACTAGCCCTGGCAGGGAGATGCAAAGTTGTCTCGATCACCAGATGGTTCAGCATGATTTGAGGAAGCAAAAATGTCTTTGAATGGAAAGCAAAAGAACAGGGTTCTGTTGGAATGTTTCATAGAACAATGAGAGAGAAGTTTCAGTCTGAATGAATGAGCTAGCCATTCTGAAAGTTCTCTGAAACCCATTCTCTGGTTCCTCATTGTCAACCAAGTCCTAGCTCCCTGACCGGCTCTGGCCTTGGCGGTCTTTGCCTAACTGCGATCTAAGCTGATGTGCCCCCTTTGCCACGCCGTAAGGCTCAGGGCGGGTAGCTCAGCCACCGTCGCTCCTTACAGCCCCTGGCACAGAGGTGCCCGGTGAAGAGTCGCCCTAGCAGGACACAGGGGTGCCAATGAACCCCGTGTCGGGTGCTGGGCCCAGAGTATGTGCTCCAGACACACTTACTGAACTTCCCTGCGCAAAATCCAATCTTGTAGCTCATCCTTTCGGGAACCCTGGAAAGAGCCTGGAGCTAGCTGGGGAGGAGCAGATCAAGTCAGAGAACAGAGGACAAGTCACCCGTCTCGGGAATGAGCGGCCTGGCCGTCAGCTGTGTGAGGAAGATAATAAGATAATCGTCCAAACCTCACAGCTGGAAACCAGGCCCATTCTCTCACTGCCCAGCGCACACAATCTCGGCCCTGGCTCTTTCCAGAGTCCCACAGAAGCTTCTCTCCTTCCAGCAAATCTGCCCTTCAACAACCATCCAGTGGCACCAAGCAAGCACCTGGCTGGGAGGCAAGGAACTCGCTCGAGTGGTTTGCTCTCCCCAAAGCAGCCTGGACCCCTCCCAGCCGTGAGGCAGAGGCCAGAGGAGGGGGCACCCCCGTCCGCCCCTGCCCTTCGGCACCAGGGACCCCCCGGAAGACGCTGACCCTCTGAAGCATGGATACTGCTGCTCCGTTCTCATCAGAGGCCACAGCTGGGGGGAGAATGAGGGGAAGTCAGCGGAAGAACGGGACCAGCTTACGTGCACGCGCGGAGCAAGGGGACTTGCTTCCAGGACTGGGGCCCAGTGATGAGCCCCGGGGGGCTGGAGGCCAGCCTGGGGGAGAAGGCGCCACAGGTGCAGCCCTGCCCTCCGCATCGGCTTCCGGGACCCCCCCGCGGCACAAAGCCCGGGCACCCACAGAGCTCTATCTGCGGCTCGATCTCGTGGCCACCAGGCTCAATTCCATCAGCTCAGCACTTCCGCAGAAAGGCTGGGTTGTTTTGCTTGTGCACCACTTTCCACAGGTCATCGTGCCCGCTCCCCGCCTTCCGGGGTCCTCTCAGACCTCCTCTCTTGAGAAACTCGGCGGTGGCTCTGTTCCGAGCGTCCCAGCCATGACCCCACTTCACAGAGAGAAATCTGGAGCCCAAGGCCCAGCGAGCATGCGAGTGGGAGGCGGGCCCATTCGCCCGGCTTACAAGAGCCATTTGGGCTCCCGCGGGGACGCCATGCCGTCTGGAAGGGCTTCTCCCCACGCAGGCCTGGGCTCAAGTTGGCCCCATGCTAAAGCTATCCCCTAGCACAGGCCAGGACGCCACACAGTCAACCATAAATTGTTGACCTGCTCCTCTTTCCTGTCTGGCCTCGCGACGTGGCCCTTAAGAGTCTTCCCCCAACCGTGGAGAACAGAATGTGCTTGGCTGGAGACCTGGGTGTCATAAATTGCTAATAACAGATTCTCAATCTGAAAAACAAAATAATAGAAGGCCTGGCCCTTCCTTTCTGCTCCCCTCACCCTCAACACTTTCCTGCAAGGCCACGAAGAGGAAAGAAATGCCTCCTTTGGCCACCGAGTGGGAAACCAATTCCCCCCTCCCCGGGACCCCCAGGGTATCAGTCACCCCACCAGCCTCGCCCTTCACGGGCACAAAAGCCAGGCCTAAAGGAGCCTGTTCTGTGAATGTCTTCGTTTCCCAACGTCCCCTCTTGTCTCTAACCTCACTTTATCCTCAGATTAGCTGAGCACCTGCTAAGTGCCAAGCACTGTGCAGCAGGCAGGAAGGTGCCCCAAAACCCACTCACAGCTGAGGGGTGGCCGCTGGGGAGCAGTAGGGGTCTGGGTGGCGCTAAAGAGCAGTGGTGTTGAGGCTGGTGCAGCCCTCTGGACTCACCCCAGGGAGGACCCATAGCCAGACTATGGAGGCTGACTCTGTTCCCAATCACCTGCCCTGTGGAAAGCCGTCTGGGGGTAAATGGGACAGGAGTGGGGAGGCAAAGACAAGAGCAAAAGCCAGAAGCTGCCATCTTTGGAAAGAACAATAATAAAAGACAAATCTGAATGTTCCCAGGGAGAGATTATAAAATTCTGTTCAGGGTAGAGGTTATATGCAAATTGCACGTAAATATGTACATGGTCCTTGGATAGACCCACATGTTTGCTGCTCTTTCTGCCCCCCCCCACCCTCTGCTCTGACTCAGGCAGTCTCCAGGCTACCGGGCCACCTCGCCAGGGCATCCCAGACCTTTGCCCCCAATCCTGTCTCCCAGCACTTCCCTCTCTACCACCTTCTCTCCCAGCCGCTCCTCACCTGAGTAACACGAGTGCAGAGGATGAGGAGGAGAGACAATGGGGGGGTGGGCAATGCCCTCACTGGGCACAGCCCCAGGTAGCAGGTGAGGGAGGAGAGGTGGAGAATGGTAGCCTCTGCCAAGCTGGACATCCTTCCAGATCTGGTCTCGGGACGGGCTCCCTGTGACTGTCAGGAGACCCCATGGGCTCCAGACATTCATCGATGCCCCAGCCCTTCCCATCACCCATTCCTCAAAACCAGTGGCAGGAGGCCAGGGGGCTCTGCAGCAAGATCCCAGAGTGGGTTTCCACTTGAGTCTGCACGGGCTCAGACACGCCACACGGGCCAGCCTCGTCCCTGCAGACCCACAGCCAGCGTGGAACTGGGACGCCCTACCACTTGGATGAGTCCCCGTCCCTAAAGCTCAAATTCCTCATCCACAAAATGGGGGGTCAGATACTCTCTGCCCTCCCCAATTCACAAGGCTTCTCAGGCACCCGAAGGTGAGCCACCGTCAAAGAGACGCAGAGCGCAGATGCTGGGCTGTGACCAAGCGTCTGACTCCACATCTGGATTCTGAAACTGCAACAAACATTACCCGAGTGGCCGTCACTGTCCTCATCTGACTCTTCCTCGCGTTCCCCCAGGAGGGGTCAACACAGTCCTTCCCAAGCTGCAGATGGGAGAAGTTGCGTTTCCAAGAGATGAAGTGACAGGCCTGAGGGCACAAGGGCTGGACCAGGGAGGGCCTTGGCCCCAGCTGCGCGAAGACCCTCAAACCTCAAACACCAGCAAAGCAGAGGAAGAGGTGAGCAGACCCCTGGAGGGCTTGTCCCCGTCGGAAAGGCAGGACAGGGACCCCACTGCCTGATCGACAGGGAGCCACAGCCCCTGTATGGCCGGGTCCCCCCTTCGGCCCGGCAGGCTTGGATGGGGCCCCGGGAAGGCTACCATGGGTCCTGGGCCTCCCGGCCTGACTGATCTGCCCAGGAAAGGGGCAGCCTGGCCCGTGTCCAACTTGACAATCATGGAAGGAAGATGACAGACTGCTATTTCCACATGACAGATACAGAAACCGAAGTCCAGCAAGGCTTATGACCTGGACAAGACAGAGAATCATCCTAACAGTTCCCTTCACCGTGCAATTGCTGGGCATCAGCACGTGACACACCTTTTTCTAGAATCCTCTCAATAGGTTGCCACAGGGGAGACACCATTACCCCATTTTACAGATAAGAAAAATGCAGCTCCAAGAAATTAGACAAACAGCCCAATATCGAGACTCAAAATCCAAAAGCTTCAATTCTAGAACTTTCTGACTGTACAACTCCATGGTATTTTCACTGAACTATCCTGCTTTTAAATTGAAGAATGTTCTAGAGCGAGACTGAAGTTATTCATGATGTATTGGTGTGGGGAGGAGGAGGAAGAAGGAAACAAAGTGATGGCCAGAATTGGCACCTGACCCTGCAGCAAGCTAGGGATGAGGCTGCACTCCTTCGCCTGCCATGCAGGCCCTTCTCTGCCTGGCCCAGGCCACCCCCCCAGCTGCCATCCTCACACACCTGTAATGCAGGCACAAACGTGCACTTTCACACCACTGGGCTCTCTGGCTAGAAGGCCCTTCCTACATTCTTGACCAGAAAACTCCTATACTTCCCTCAAAGCCCTACCCGATATTGCCCTTTCTCTAAAAATCACTCCCTGATAATCCTAGAAGAGTTGATTGCTCCTCCAGGGAATGCCAGAGTCTTTGGACATCCCTGGTCCCTGGTACTTGACTGGACTCCAATTCTTTGTTTACCTGTGTATTCCTCGGGCTCTGGCTAGATTTGAGGCCCAGAACAGGGACAATGAACAGCCTTCTCTAATCAGCCCTCGCAAGACCACAGATAGCACACCAGGCATCTCTTCACACACCTGACAATCACACAGCCCCGTGAGGCAGCGACTCTTATCACCCCCACGTTACAGATCAGGAAACTGAGCCTCAGACAGGCTTAAGTCACTAGACCACATAGGCAGTCTGGCTCCAGGGCCTGCCTGCCCATGCTGGTCCTGTATTACTCTTCCTTGCCTCCCCGTCCCCAGTGCAGTGCCTGCCACATGGTGGGTGCTCAGTAAAGGTTTGTTTCCTAGAAAGGTATGGAGGGAGGAGGGTGTTGTCTCACCCCACCCACCTCCAGCCCCAAATCCCATCTGGAATTCTTTTTTTTAAGAGAGACTGAGAGAGAGCTGGAGCACGCAGAGTGGGAAGGGAGGGACAGAGGGAAGAGACAGAATCCCAACCAGGCTCCTCGCTGGGCGTGGGGCTCGATCCTACAACCCTGAAATCATGAACTGAGCCGAAATCAAGAGTCGGACGCCCAACCAACTGAGCCACCCAGGCACCCCCCCACGAAATTCTTTGGTCCAGGTCTTTCTACTTCTGGTCCCACCTTCCATCACTCCTGACATTCAGCGCTTCTTTCTTCCAAACACTTCCAGGTGCTTTTCCAATTTCCCATCCATTTCTTCCTTGGGTGCCCCAGCAGGGGTGCGGCGTCTTGCTGTCTTTCCAGTGGGAAACTGAGACCCACAGAGGCCTCCTGGCCAGGGGATCTGTTCAGAGGCAGGTCTCCTGCCTACGGGGCTAGAGCCTCCTATGGACTGGTTTTACCTCTGCCTCAAGCAGAAAAACAAGCACCAAGTTGTGGCGGGGGGGGGGGGGGGCCGGGGGGCGGGTGTCTGGAGGTCAGCACCTGCCCTTCCCTCCATGCCAGCACCCCCTGGCTGACCTGGCCACTGGTCTCTGGCTGGGCCTGAGAGCCAAGTGGGGGGGGTGGGGGGGCTGTTCCCCGGGCTACAGAGGAGGAGACAAGAGGCCCTTTGTGTCTGCAGAGCTCCTGAGACACCTGTTCTCCCTCCTGGCCAGCCTGTGTGCGGCCTTGTTTATCCTACAGGCCTGGCAGCCAGGCCCGGCCCGCTCCCAGCGTGGGGCTCCAGCAGCCCCTGCTAGCACCTGCCCGGGCCTGGCAGCCCCGCGGGCCGCGGGCCAAGCACAAGCCCTGCTGTTGACACAGTTGTTGATTTTCGGGAGGGCAGGGAGGAACGGGAGAGGAGGGGAGAAGCAGCAAAGGCATTTGACACCAGCCCGGCTAATTTGCAGTTGGTCCTTGCAACCCTGCGCCCCTCCCGGCCCCAGCTGCCTGAGAGAGGCTTGGGCCTCCAACCCTGGGGCCGCTTGGGCCTCCAAACCCGGGGTCGTTGGGCCACACAGCACAGTGTGCCCGAGTCCCGCATGACCTGCGGCACCACACCCCAGGCAGCCCCCGCACCGCCCCCCACCCCCCGCCGCGTGTCCGTGCACCTCCAGGCTGGCAAACACAACTCAGAGCCGGGCGAGGCCTCTGGGTGCCAGGAGCCCCTAGCTACCCTGTCTTCAAGCGCCTACCGCTCCCCCTGCCTCCAAAGTCCTGAGGCTTATACCTTATACCAATACCTCCCTATTTATTCTCCACTCCCCTCACCCCACCTGCATTGTAAGGGATCTGTCCTTACAATCTTCTCTTCTCTTTGACTTGGGTCTTGCGGAGCCATCTCCTCCTCACCCTCCAGGTCTTTAGGTTTCCTCTTACAGGGAGCCCTCCCTGACTGCCCAACTCTGGTTGCGGTGCCCTCCTCAGTCCTCCCAAAGCACTACACCCTGAACCTCCCCGCCTCCACTTCCATCAGCGTCGAACTGATGACTTACTTCCTTCCCTTCACCTTCCTCACTGCCGTGTCAGGGGCTGTGCTGGTCTCAGCCCCAGCGTAGCAGGGACGGGGATCCGCTGAGGGGCTGCGTGGCCGCCGGAATGGAGCAGGCTGCCTCAGGCCCGAACACCCACTCGACCTCCACCCCAAGCTCCCACTCTGACAGTCACCTCCTGGATGAACAAGGCCCTGTGGCTGGTTAAAAGGCTTCGGGAATGACCCACCAAGCACATGAACTTAGATTGGTAGATCCGCTTTGCCAGTGATCTCAGAGATCAAAGAACAGGATCTTGAAGGACAGGGATGGGTGAGTTTTGAGCATGAAAGGGGCAGAGAGGAGGGCAAGGGTGCAAGGAAGACCCTGTGGGTCAGAGGCCAGCAAGGAGAGGCTGCTGTCAGGCCGGGCAGGAACTCCCTTGCCTCCTCCCCATATGCATCCCCCACACCCGGCAGTCTGTCCTGCCCCTTCCTTTCCGGAGCTCCTAAATCCATCAGGAGGTCCCTCACTCCTGCCCGTGGCCAACTGTCCCAACAGGACTCGGGTGGTAGCAGTCCAGCTCCACAGACCCTCACTAAACTGCCAACCACACACCCACGCTCACAGACAAGCCCTCCCCTCAATTCTGTTTCCCCAAACTCCAAGTCAATCGATGCCCAGAAAGGGGTAACAAATAGCCCAATCATTTCCAAATTTGGGATGTCATGTTGAGGAGAATGGCTCTCAGGCCAGACAGAGCTGGTAGAGAGAAGGGAACTTACATTACAGAAACCATAGGTCCCTGTGTTCTGAGCCAGTTCCAACAGGGTCACCATGTACAGTGTGCAGACCGTGCACTGCACAACACTAAGAGCCCCATTCATTCAGACTTGTATACTTATCACAACTTAGATGGCAATCAAGTTCATCCCTTGACTTCCTCACAGACCAAAGAGAAAGTTCTCCTGCTACCCAACTCTACTCCAGGCACGAGGTGACACAGATCCCCTTCCTCTGTTCTTTGACCTGTGTCCTGGCTAGGAGACCTGTTGAGTGAAGGCTGAGCCCATCACCCCAAGTAAGAGGAGAGGCCTCCCTCTCCCTGCCCCACCAGCCTCAGCTAGGGGACCCCATGACTCCACCAGTCTTTCCCTACACACTTGGCTTTCTCCAGCCCCTCACCCTGGCTAGACTCCCCAACATCAACCACTCCTGGTGAGAGGGTATGACTGCAGATCCATGCTCCCGATGACAGAGCTACAGGAGGGAAGGAGGGTCACTACCCACAGCCCTGCCCCTCCCCAGGTAGAATGGAACTGAAAGCCCAGTCCTGTCGGCACCTGAGGCTCTGGAGAATTGGAGGTCATGGAGGAGAGAGAGGAGGGCCTCCCTCTGGCTCCCCTGGGCCTTCCAGTACACTCTCTCCTTTCCTTCTTGATGTTGGTCTCATGTCCCCAGTATCCCTGGGGCTCTCAGAGGCACTGCCTGGTCTCCCAGAGGCCAGAGGGGCTGACCAAGTTCTCTAGAACACAGCACCGCCAGCCTGGCTGCTCATGCAGAAGCGCACGCCCACACACACGCACACACACGCACGCACGCATGTACACACACATGCACGCACGTAAGCACAGCAGGCCCTTGCCAACCAGCCAGGGAAAGGGGAGCCGGGCCATCCAGAAGAATGGCAGGGGCTGGAGGGGCCACTCCCTCTGCTTTCAATACCTCCCTATTTATTCTCCACTCCCCTCACCCCACCTGCCTCTGACAGCCTGCTCTACCTGCACCCAGGCCTCCTTCCAGCCCCTCCTCATTAACCTTTGATTCGCCCCTCCTTGCCCTTCCTTTCCCACCGGACCCACCCCTCCAGGGACAGGCCTGGAACCAAAGCCTCACAGGGATAAAGGAATGACTTCAGCTCCTTCAAGAGCTTCACACCCCACAGGCAGAAAACTCCTCTCCCTCCATTCTGAGGAGTGCACAGGGCCTGCCTCGGAGGGCCTGCCTTGTGTAGCCTGTGTGGCCAGGCAAGAGTTAACTCTTTGGCGTCAGGGTGAGGGCAGCTCAAGGCAGGATTTACTTCCTTTGCTGCCTCCTGCCAGGTGCCAGGGCGAACAGGATGGCATGGGCCAGGGCGCATAAGCCCACTCCACTGTCAGCCTGAAAGGGCACCAGTCCAGCCTTACAGGATTCTTCTCATACTCCCACTACTACCCCTCCTGCCAGGGACCCCTCTTTCTGCAGAATATTCTAGCATGGGTCCCCACTCCTCTCTGTCTGCCAGAGAAACACTGACTTTTCTGTTGCTCTGCGTATCTGTTCTAGATATATTTTAAATCCTTTCCGTTCTGCTTACAAAAGTAATGCACATTGTGATACTACTTTGGGGGAACTACAGAAACACAGAATAAAATATGAGCCATAATTTTTTAAAAAAGAAGTCAACAAAGGGTGTCGGTCTAGGGTGGGGGTGGGTCTGTCTGGCCTGCTACCCACTGGCCTCTAAATGCCCCCCCCATCTTGGACTTCCAAGGAAATCCCGCCCCCCCACAGCTGCTCCTTCAAATGGCAGGACCTGGACCCCCTGAATGGGCAGCGGGACAGGTCTAGAGTGCCAAGAAGCAGGACCCGGCCCCGAAGTGCCCCACACCCTTTGTGGGGGGAAGGGAGAAGGCCTGGACCAAGGCCCTCTGGGAACTAGTTCTCACCCCATCCAGTTCCACAGGCTGCACATTCCATTCTGAGTCAAGCAGGGGGCGGGGACTGGGGGAGGTAAGGCCGAGGGGAGGAGAACAGTCTGGCCTCCTCTGGGGTGGATCCCCCAGGGAGCTCCAGGCCTGGCAGGGATCAGACCTAAACCACCAGGGGGGGAAGGGAGCCTAAGGATTCCGGTCCAGTCCGTGGCCCCTTCCCATTCTCCTCTCCTCAAACCAAAACACCGAAACCCTCCCTTGGATATGTTCCCAGAAGATACAGGGGACAATGTGGGGATAACACTAAACCTCTCCCCACTCCCAACCTGGCCACAATGCCCAGGGATACTTATGGGGCTTCAGGCCAAGGCCATTTGGATGCTAAGGTACTGTGGTGGGGCGAGTCTGATACGTGTGTGTCTAGGGAACTGAATTCAGGTTTGATGGCGTGCATCAGGCTTCTCAGAGTGACCGAAAGGGCCTGGGTAGAGGATGCTATTTAGGAAAAAAGGGGGAAGCTGGAGCTATTGTTCCCACTTCTTCCTCTACCACCCCAAACACACCTCTCCCCTCAAAACACACTCCAGGACACCTCAACCTCCAGACACACATCTCAACCCCGGCTGCTTGCTCCCCCAGCTCATCCCTGTGTGTGCTGGGTGCTGAGATGCCAGGCCCCCCCCCACACACACACACGTGCGTGCGCGCGCACACACACGTGCACACACACAGAGCACACATCCTAGGCCACACCCAGGCCTTGGATTTGCCTGCCGATGACCTTGGGAGGAGGTGGGGAAACCCCCGGCACTTCCTCCTCACCTCTCGGCCTCTTGGAGGTCTGACCACTGTCATTGTCCCATGTCTGGGTCCATCCAGCTCCTTCCTGACAGCACCCAGTGGGGGGACAGGGCTGGGCAAGGCCAGGGCCACAGGGCCCCTGGCTCCTCCCAAATGAGGCAGGTCACAGGAGCAGAGGATCTTCCTAAATACAGCAAGGGCTCCTGGAGTAGCAGGTGGTAACTGCCAGGTTCTATGCTGTGGGCCACGCAGGGCAGACGAAAACCTTTTCCTAGGGGAGTCCCAGGAGCCTTCACCACCATGAGGCTTGAGCAGGAATGGCCTCGGGGGTCTCTGGCAGGCCCAACTGGACACCCTATCCCGCTCCACCCGTTCTTAGGAGGAAGCCAGCATGTCACTGCTGCTCAGAGAATATTTGAATTTTGTAAAGGAACAGAGTCCCACTTGACCAGAGAAGCAAGCAGAGGTTGAAGTCGGCCCTGCTGAGCCGGCCTGCAACAGACTTCCTAAGCAAAGCTTCCCAAGGAGCTGGAAGGAGGACCCCAAGGAAGAGGCAACCAAAATGGAGGTGAGCCAAGCAAAGACCCCATCCAGAGCGTGCCCTCCTCCTTGGGAGCAGGGAGACAAGGAGATGACAGGAGCGGTGAAAGCCATCTTCCACGGGTCCTGGATCCCTGCCTGGTGACGGACACTGTGACAGCCTTCCCGGCTAACATAGCCAGGTTCCAGAAAGGAGACTAGCAAAGGGTGAGGACTGCAGCGAGTTTGGACAGGAGCGAGCCCTCTTAAGCAAACACTGAGCACAAAAATAATTCCCATTCAAAGCACGATTTGCTGTGGGCCTGGCTGGGCTTTCCCAGCAGAGTCCTTTTCAAAGGCTCCCCTTCACCTCTGACTGTGGCTGGGGGAGGGGCACGCAGGCCCAGCGGCATTTGAGTTCCACTTTTTCCAGAGGCTTCCTGGTGACCTACTGGGAGCTATCCGATAAGGCCAATCTCAAAGCAGCCCCAGAGAGGAGTAAACCCGTGAAAAGTGTCAGCTCAAGGGCAGGAACGTAGATCCTCTGCAGGAGCGGGCCTCTCAAGCCAACACTTGTCTGGCAACGAGCACACCCAGACCCACACCATTCATGGGGCACCACTTCGGACTTAATCGGATGTGAGCCTCCCGAGTTGTAAGAGGTTAAGTACTGTTGCTGTTATTGTCCCATTTCACAGATGGAAAAACAGAGGCTCAGAACTGTTAAGTGGTGAACATCTCTCCCAGCTCTTACCGGATACAACATGTTGTCCCGAATCTGCTAATTATCAGAGTAGCAACATGTTCAGGCTGGGGCCCTCCCCACTAAGGAAAGAGGGGGTATGGATGAAGCTGGACCCCAAGATGTGGTCCTGGACCCAAGATTTCAAAGCCAAGGCAGCATTGGAAATCGCCCTTCACCAGTACTGACCCCCAACACTGCTGATCACAAAATCTGAGGTGGGGATAGAATGCCCTCTCTGACAAGAGCAAAGGGTGGTTAGTGAGAACCGCTGGCTCCATTTCCAGAACAATCTCCCGTCGGCCCACCCTACCTCCATTCTGAATCCAATGGGCCTCCTGGCTAGCCTCTTCCATTCTTGCTCCCCCTTCAAACTACCCTCTATTAGCCACCAAAGTGACCTCTCTTTTTCACATTTTTTCCCACTTATTAAAGTCATTCATGACCATTGTAGAAGACTGAAGAATCAACAGAAGAAGGAAATAAAAATCACCCGTTGTCCAGCATCTGGAATTAGCTCTGTAAACACTTCCAGGCAGCCTTAGTCTTCTCTTCATGTATGTGTGCAGGGTGGGCATGCACATACGTACGATTATCTGTACAAAATTAGTATATACCATAGAGCTTCATATAGGGTTTTACCCTTTTTACTAATATGTTTTCCAAATTAGAAGCTACTCTTTCTTTACCTACACTTTTTGGGGTTTGATTTCTTTGGCATAGTTCAGAGATGCACAAGGCACTTCATTCGGGCAGGACAAAAGGGTCCAGAGTGAAAACACCATCTTTCCTCCATCACAGCCCATCCCTCAGCCACCGTTTCCCTCCCCTGGGGCGACTCTGATTACCTGTTTCTTATATACTAAATCATCTTTTAAAATCATCCATCAGATCATGTCACTCCCCTCCTTAAAACTCTCCAATGGCTTCCCATCACACTGGCCATAAAATCCAAGCTCCTAACCAGTCCTACCAGGCCCTGTGTGACCAGGCTCTGGTCCTCCCCCCTCTGATTTCCTCCAGCCACACTGCTCTGCACAAACCCCGATCTGGCCTCGGGGATTTTTCATTCCCTCCGCCTGGAATCCTTTCTTCATCCTTTCTTCGCCTGGAATCCTTTCTTCGTCTTTGTGCAGCGGGCTCCTTCTCATCCTCCCCCCCCCGGCGGGGGGGGAGGCTTCAACTGGCCTCCAGTCTCCCACCACCCCTGCCTGCCTCCATGTGCACATTCTGTGTCACATCACCATGCTGTATTTCTGCCACATCACATGGGGTCTAATGTTGTCTTGGTTACTTCTTTCGAGGGCAGGCAGACTACCTGTCTTGTTCACCCCTCAAGCCACATTGCCTAGCACAGGGCCTGACACATAATAAGCGTTCCAACATATTTTTGTTTAAGGCATGAATGGGGGGAGTGGGACTGCGATGGTGGTTCTCATCCCTGAAAACAGCCCCCCAGCAGGATTTCCAAGCACCAAGCACCAACCTCCTGGCTGCCCTTCCCCATGCCCGGGGTGGGGGCTAGAGAATCAGAGAAAGGAAAGCGCAGCCCATTGTCCAAGGCAGTATCCACCTGCTCTTCCCTCCTGTCTCCCAGCTCACCCCTTACTAGCGCTGTGCATTTGCAGAGTCCGGAATCAGACAAGGAGCTTGTGACAAACCCGATTTCCTAGAAAATACTCTTAACTGCAAGTGGAAAGTTGAAGGTGAAACTTTGCTTCCGGTCTACCCAGGCAGCTGGGCTATTCTGGGTTCCCGAGTGTGCCTCAGAAGCAGGTAACACAGATGCTGCCCAGGGAGCAGAGCTCCCCCAGGAACAGCCTCAGCCCTTCCCACTTGACGCCCCCTCCCCTGCCCTCCCCCGCAAGGGCCGCAGACACCTGAGCTCCTCTCTCCAGAAATTCACCCAGCCCCAGAGACACAAATGCGCATCCAATCCCGAGCCAGCAGCCCAAGCCAGGATACTCAAGGGACACCCTAGTGGAGACAGCTTCCTTCCTGGGGCCTGATTTCCACTGAGAGAAGACTGGCAGGTGGGCCAAGATTGATTTTTAAGAATGAGGGAAAGGAGGGAATAAAGTGCCTTTCAAAAAACTGTGAAATAATGGGGGGCAGCATGGGGGGGTGGTTAATGAAAGACTTCACAAGATGGAACTAGACAAGGACTAGGGAGAACCTGAGGAGCCAAAATCAGGAAAGGGTGGGAAGAAGTGTGAGGTTTCTTCCTTCCCAGAAGTGGACAATTGTTATAACTGATTAAAGGAGCACAATCCCAAAGTACCCTTCTGGGCTCTCTTCAAGGTCAGTTAATAATGGCAGTAACAGCTAACATTTCTCCAGCACTTACTATGTGCCAGGCACAGTTCTGTGAGCTGCAGATGAGCAAACTGAGGCACAGAGCAATAAGGCTGAATTGCTCAAGATCATGTCGCCAGTGGCAGGATCTAGGATCTAACTTCGGAGCCCTGGCTCTTAACCACTAAGCTATACGTACGTGGCTTTCAGTGGTCCCACCGGGGGGCGGGGGGTCCCTATCCTTCTGGAGTTCACGTCTTCCAAACCATTATCCCTTAACTGATCATTCCATGCCAGTTTCAAAGATGTGCGCATAATTCTGCCCATTCTGCGTAAGGGAAAAATCTGGAAAAGCTAAGGGACTCGCCCGAGCTGACGCTGCCCATAGGAGGGGAATTAGAACCAAAATGTGCTGAACCCCAGCCTGTGGAGCACCACTTCCTAAGGGAGCACGGTGGAAACGCGGATCTCGAAACTCCGCCCAAAGCAGCAGCATCTCCTCTGGCTTTGGCCAGACCCCTTCGCCAGAGCCAGCGCCGAGGCGCCCTGCCCGGAAATTCCCACAGAGTCACAGCGAACTTCCCAGGAAAACTCCTCGGCTTCCTCCGAGCCCCCGTCACGGAGGCGGCTGCCAAGAGCGCCGCTGGAGTCCTCGCAGCTGCCGTCGGCCCTCCAGGGCGGGAGCCGCCGCTCGTGCGCTCGGGGTCCTCCCGGAAAGGTCCAGGGCTGAAGTTCAAAATTCACTTCCCGCCCAGGCCCGGCTCGGGGCCCCGCCCGGGACTCTCCGGCAGCCCCCACGGCTGTCGCCTTCCCCAGCCCCAGATAAGTAATGGAGCCCCTGCAGCCTGGAAGGCCGGGCGGGCAGCTGGGAAAATCCCACGAGCGATCCCTGCGCGTCTGGGGACTCGCAGCAGCCGACGCGCGCGCACACACACGTGTGTGTGTGTGTGTGCGCGCGCGCGTGTCACAGCAGCCGGCGCGCACACGTGTGTGTGTGTGTGTGTGTGTGTGTGTTTACGTACGGAACGCGCGGGGTGGGAAAACAATGGCGAGCCGCTGGGAACAGAGCGACCGGCCCCCTCCCCACCTCCCCGCCTCCCTACCCCCAGGCAAGATTTGCTTAGCAGTGAAATCGGGATGCAGAGATTCACCTCCGACTGCAAAGGCGCGAGGTGGGGGGTGGTAAGGAGGAGGCTAGGGTGGGAGGTGGGAGGTGGGAGGAGGTGAAACAGGAGCAGCCGGAGCAGAAAACAAACAGGATGCAGCGCCCGGCGGGTCCGCTGGGGTGCGAACCTGGCAGGGTGGGAAGGACTGCGTGGCCGGCCCCCCCGCACCACACCAACCCGGGAGGGGGTCGATCTGCGTCTGGGCGCCGGCACCCGAGCCCCCACGCGGGGCGCGCACAGGTCGCCCCAGCTTCCCTTTGGGAAATCCTTGAACTGGGCGCCTAGACAGACTGATGAGAAAGCCCTCGTGCCCCGGCCGGTCGGCGAGGGCGGGGGCGGGGCGGGGTGGGAGCACCCCAAGGCCGGCTAGCGTGGTGCGCACACAGACACACACAGCGCCCCCCACCCCCACGGCCTTACCGGGCTGCCACCCCTCTGCACAAGGACCCGGGTCAGCCCGCGAGGAGCCGCCACGGGCCGGCCTTGGGGGGGGGGGGTAGGTGGGGGTCCGTTCCTTCTCCTAAAACTTTGCAAAGGATGAAAAGTCGCGGAGATGAAAGCCGGCGTGTGCCCAGAAACGCGGGGGCGCGAGTGTCAAACTTCGCAGGGCCGGGGAGGGGGCGCAGCGGCGTGCTGCGGGAGCCGAGGGGGCGCACTTACTACTCAGCCGGGCGCCGGGCTCGGGGCTCGGGGCTCGGCGCTCCTGCTCCGGCTCCGGCTCCTCCTCCGAACGGGTCCTCGCGGCTGGCAGCCCGGGCTTCCCGCTCACATGCCCCGGCGACGCGGCTGACCGGCGCGCAGGGCTGGGGCGGCTGGGCTGGGAGGAGGCACGCCCCCCGCCGGGGGCCGCGGAGTCGCTCCGGACTCGTGGCCACCCTGGGTCCGCGCCCCAGCGCGGGCCGCCGTCCCGGGCGGAGAGCTCGGTTCCGGCCGGGCGGCGCCCTCCGCCGAGCCAGGCCGCTCTCTGCACTCTGCCCTCTGCCCTCTGCTTGCGGCCGTCTCCCTGCCTTCCGCGGTCCTGCTCCCTGACTCGCCCGGACGCTGCGCCGGCCCGCCCGCCCGGCTCTCCGGCTCTCCCGCTCCGCGCCTCGGCTCGGTCCCGAACCGGGGCCTCGGCGGCTGGCCGCTGCGCCCCGGGCTCAGACCTGGGCTCGCCGCTCCTGGGCCGGGGTTCCAGGACCCGCCACTTGCACAGTTCAGTTCAAGCCGGGACTGGGAGCAGGGCGCTCGCAGCTCGCTGCTGCGAGGCGACTCCACCGCCTCAGAGGAGAAAGAGGGAGGGAGACAGAGAGCGGGCAGGGGGAGGAGGAAGGAGGAAGGGTGGGGAGATGGAGAAGGAGGGAGGGACAGAGAGTTCCCTCCTCCTCCCTGCAGCCAGGTCCATCCAGGCATCCACAGCTGGAAACCTCGGTTGGGAAAGGGAGAGCGGCGGGGGCGGGTGAGGATAGAAGAAAGAGGTGGATTCTGCCCACTCCCACTGCCCAGGTATGAGGGTCGCTACCGAGAGGCTTCGCTCCTTAGAGCAAGACCCAAGAAGTTGTCCACCCAACTCCCGGCCTCCTAACCCTCCAGACAGCCCAGATTTAGTGTTTCAGACCCTATTTCAGAACCTCGCTGAGGAGCCTCAACCCACCTGCAGCCAGACTGCTTCCCAATGCCTCAGACCACTCTCTCCAAGCCTGGCATTTAGCACTCTCTCGAGTGTCTGGTGTTCGGTGTTTTCCTGAGCTGGTTCTAGAGAAAGGGACGGATTCTTTTAATTCGGGGTATTTATTAAATGCCTACAATATGCCTGGCCCAACAGGGTGCTGGGGACACCAGGATGAATGAGAGGGTGCCCTGCCCTTTCTAGAGTCCCCTTTTGTGACGGAGACAGATGAGTGAACGTGTCATTCTGGGGAAGTGGGAGAGTACCAAGGTCAGACCAGCGCGGGGTGGGGGGGGGGGGCGGGGGGACCACCAAGGGCACTCTGGCGTGAGGACAGGAATCAGAGTCTTCTTGGGGGAGGTGTTATCTGAACTGGGTCTCAGGAAGTAGAGCAGGTGAAAGGAGGGGCAATGGTGAAACGCTAATAAGGTGCCAACAGTGTAGGTGGCCTGTCTTCTCAGCAGGTGATGGCCAGCCAGGCTCCTAGGACCTTCTGGAGGCCTTGGATTTCATCACTCCCCACGGCCTTCCTTACCCAACCCGTTTTATTCATCTTTTAGTTCTCAGCCCAGATATCAATTCTTCCAGAAGCATGTCTTTTTTTCTTTTTTTTAAGATTTTATTTATTTATTTGACAGAGAGACACAGCGAGAGAGGGAACACAAGCAGGGGGAGTGGGGGAGGGACAAGCAGGCTCCCCGCTGAGCAGGGAGCCCGATGCGGGGCTCCATCCCAGGACCCGGGGATCATGACCTGAGCCGAAGGCAGACGCTTAACGACTGAGCCACCCAGGTGCCCCAGAAGCATGTCTTGACAGTCCAATCTGGGTCAGGTGCCCCATCTACTGGGTGGGCTCCAGAAGCCCTCCCCCACCCCTACCCCCACACGCCCCTCCCTGCCCAGGGTTGTAGATATTTGTATGCTCCCCCACTGGACTGCAAGCTCCCCAAGAGCAGGGATGTCTCTCTGGCTCACTGTTACATCCCTCGTGCCTAGTGAGGGCTTGGCAAAGAGCAGGCCCTTGATAAATACTTGTTGACCCATGAGTTGATTGAAGAGAATGGGGAGTCCCTGAGGGATTCTGAGGGCCTCTGATGAGATCAGTCTAGCTGGAGGCAGGGAGGCCCGTGACCGGACAGTGGTAGTCACCGGGGTAGAAATGACAAAGGCCTGGGGTAAGCTAGGTACAGGGAGGATGGAAAGAAGGGAGCAGGGGGTTGGAGGTGGGACAAGTCAATATTAACTCTGAAGCAAATGGCTTTTGGATGACTGAATGAAGCCATTTCAGAAACCATGAAAGAGTTACCCACGTGCCACCAAGCCTTTCCTCCTCCTGGCCAGCATGCCTGTGTTTTCCGTGTAGCTGGTTGTTTTTCTCTGGCCCCTGATCAGCTTCAGTGGGCACCTTCTTTATGGGTCCCTCCCTGTAGCTGTCTTCAGCCACAACAGAGTGAGAGAGGAAGAACAGAGAGATGGGACATGGGCTCTCCTCTTTCCAACGGCCCCCATCCACTGTATTGCACTTCATTGGCGAACACCCTTCCCAATCACTGCCACTACACTGAAACATTTTTTTGTTCTGTTTTTGTTTTTAGTAATCTCTACACCCAACTGATGACCCCGAGATCAAGAGTCACACGCTCTTCTGACTGAGCCAGCCAGGTGCCCCTGAAAGATTTTTAAGTATCTGCCTACTATGTCTTACACACAGTAAGACAATATACATATACGAGTCTATTTTCAAATACAATATCCATTTGTACCTTATCCCAGTTCTGTGAGGTTGGTATCATTATCCCCATTTTAGAGGCAAGAAGAATGTGAAGCTCAGGGTCATGGCCAGTAAGTGATGGAAGGAAGTTGTTTGAAGATTCTAGGTCTGTCTCTACTACCACGCCATTTCCTGGGAACACCCATCAAAATGGCACTATTTAACCTAGTGGACCACTCCCTCCTCGAAATGCTCACTTCATGACTCTGCACCACCCTGAGTTTCTTCTGACCTCACTGGTTGTCCTTTTTTAGCTTCCCTTATTTATATTTCTTCCTCCACCTTTTCTCCAGGTGGGTGTTTCCCAGGGGCTCCCTTCACCCCATTTTCTTCTCTCTCACTTCTCACCGTAAATGAAATGTTGTATTTCCATAGCTTTACTTTTTTTTAAGATTTTATTTATTTATCTGAGAAAGAGAGAGAGAGAGAACGAGCGGTGGGGAGGGGCAGAGGGGGAGAGAGAGAGAATGAAGCAGACTCCCTGCTGAGCAGAAGCCTGATGCCAAGCTCCATCCCAGGACCCAGAGATCATGACCTGAGCTGAGGGCAGACGCTTAACAGACTGAGCCACCCAGCCGCCCCTGTCTTCATAGTTTTAAATACCAACTATTGGGACACCTGGGTGGCACAGTCGATTAATTATCCAACTCTTGATTTCAGCTCAGGTCGTGATCTCAGGGTCGTGAGACTGAGCCCCGTGTCTGGCTCTGAGGCAAGTCTGCTTAAGACTCTCTCTCCTTCTGCCCCTCCCACCCCCGTCTCTCTCAAATAAATAAATAAATACCAACTATGTGCTGATGATTCTTCCAATTTTTTCTGTAACTCTCCAAGGCTGCTTGGTGCACCTCAGACTCATGTATCCGACCACACACTTGATGTTTCTACCCAAGGATCTCACAGACATCCTAAATTTCACATGTTCCAGGATGGAGCTTTAACCACCACCCCCAAGTCTCCGGACACCCTGTACTGCCTTTCCCATCTCAGGAAATGGTACCACTGGGAGGTTCGAGCCTAAAACCTAGGAGTCATCCTCGATTCTTCCTTTCCATCCACCCAAAGTAGCGAGTGCTATTGATCTATCTCCACAAATACATCCCAGTCCTCCTCTCCTCTGTCCTCGCTGTGGCCACCCTGGCCCAGGTCATCATCATCTGTCAGCTAGACCACAACAGCCTCACTGCTTCAGAGAACCGAGACCACCTGCAGTCACATCATTTCACTAAGGCTGCTTACATCGCCATGACTTTAATATTTGTTCCAGAAATTTCTTGCCCAGGAAGATAAGCCCGTAAACTAGTAAATAATTTCATTATTTGCTCCAGGAACTTCCTGAAAATCAATTTATCTGAACAATAGACTGCTCAAACAGCCCCCTTCGCAGGACAATAGTTTGCTTAACCTGGCAAGCCACTAGCTTATCAAACAATTGTTTATTTTTCAAGACCCTCCCCTCGCTGTATCCTCCAATCCTGAAATGTTATTTTACAAACTGCCCAATCCCAATCAGATCTCCATATTGAAAGATCTGCCTTCAAGCCCTAGAAATACCTCTTTACCTGGAAAGCACTTCCCCAAACCCTGTTCTTCCCAGAGCAGGCTCCCCTTCATCCTCTGGTCTGGACATAAATGTTCCTTTCTTTATCTTCCCTTCCCCAACTCCCCCACCCCACCCCCAAGATCATCCTCCACACCTTATTCTCCTGCTTCATAGCACTCACCACAACTGGTACTTACTTTATCTGTTTTCTTGTTTGTTTGGGTTTTTTTCCTGTTTTCCCTTTAGACTGTGGGCTCTATTTTCCATTTAATTTCCAGAACCCCTTGTAGATGCTCAAAAAAATATGCTTTGCTGAAGGAAAGACTTTGGCTTCAGTGAGGTGATCCCCAACACACTTCATGTGGCTGCCGTTTCCTGAGACCCCGGTGGGGGCTGCGGTGCCCAGGGGTGCTGGGATTCCCCACTCTCCCTTTAAACTCCAAGGTTAGAGACAAAGGGGCAAGTGGGAGAAGTAGTAAAAGGGGGGCACCTGGGTGGCTCAGTCGTTAAGCATCTGCCTTCGGCTCAGGTCATGATCCCAGGTCCAGGGATCGAGCCCCGCATCGGGCTCCCTGCTCCGCGGGAAGGCTGCTTCTCTCTCTCCCACTCCCCCTGCTTGTGTTCCCTCTCTCGCTGTGTCTCTCTCTGTCAAAAAAAAAAAAGGAAGAAGAAGAAGCAGTAAAAGGATTAAATTCACAGAATGGTGTGAATCACTTTCTTCAGTGTTACAGGAGCAGGTGAGAGGGAGAAAGCTTCAGAAAGTAAGCTGAGGAGCTGGGAGAAGGAAAGAGCATCGAGAAATCCTTGTCCTGCTTTGCCTCAGGTCTTTCCTGCTTTTCCCTAGGCCTCGGGACCTAGCGAAGGGCCATTTTCTCTGTGAAGCCTAGAGGAGGTGCTTGTTGGTTGGATCAGGTCAGGGTAGGCCCAGCCTAGTGGAGTTTATCTGGGCACCAACTCTTCATTCTATGACTGAGCAAGTGCTTTTCTAGATACCTACAGCCAGACTCGCCAGTCAGAAATGCTGAGCTCAGATGGCCTTGCACCGCGGCGGATACCACAGGAACCACCTTTTAGAGTCAGGCACTCCCATCAGGCTGAGCTTGGTGGGCCTCTACTCAGTTCTACTTGAGTTTCTCCCAAGAGTCCCACTTGGGTATGGAAGTGAATCAAGAAGATAACAGGTTGGTTCACAGAATGTTTCATTTGCCTATCAGGATCTGAACCTATAAGATCTGGAAGCAATCAGCCTTCCAGAACCATCTCCTCCATCTCCTCTCTTTGTGAACAGACAGGAGAGGTATCTTGCCCATGGCTGACTCTTAACACACATGATCTCTTTTAATCTATTAACAGTTCTGTGAAGATGGGGACTGTTCCATTTTACAGAGGAGGAAAATCACACTCCAAGGTGGGAAGAAAAGTTTCCAAGACTGCATGGTGAAGGGGTGAGGGCTGATATTTGAACCCAGGTTTTCTGGCCCTCAAGTCCCTGCTTTTTCTGCTATACCATCCTGTCTTGCTTCTTATGGGGTTTTATGGTCCTTAGAATCGAAACCATATAAACAAGTACTGGAATATTATTCCACAGCCCAGATTCTAGCCTAGGCCCTAGAACTAGAAACAGCTCGGGGCACCTGGGTGGCTCAGTCGATTGGGTGTCTGACTCTTGATCTCAGCTCAGGTCTTGATCTCAGGGTGGTGAGTTAAAGCCCCACCTTGGGCTCCATGCTGGACGTGGAACCTACTTTAAAAAAATAAATAAATAAAAAGAAACAGCTCTCTGCTTCTTATGTGACAGTTGGTCACCTGTCCCCCAACTGGAGGACCGTCTCCCAAGGACAGAGGACTCAACCCATACCCCCACCCCCAACATACTTGCATGCACACACACAGGGACCTCACTGAGGACGTGGGCTTCCCTAATGCCAGTGACGTGAGTCCTTTCTACACACACACACACACACACACACACTCTCTTCCAAAACTTCTCCAGTCCATTCTTCCCATGTCTAGCTACCATGGGGAACTCAGCTCGGGGAAGAGGACTGGAGTATCACGTCTCACCTCCAGACCTAGCAAATATTCTCTCCCTGCAAATTTAACCATTAGTAGTCCTAAACCCTGGGGGCAAAAATCAGGCCCCTTGTCTTACTGATCAATTTGGAATGGGTGCAAAGGCAGAGTAACCTCCCTCTGAGGGCACCCACACAGTACGGCCCTGCACAATGGGGGTTTTCTTCTCTCCTCCTTTCTTCTCTCCCGGTCCTTCCCACAGAGGGGGGCCTTGGGCCCCACCTGAACCGGCAGCTGATGGAGGGAGGGAGGGAAGGAAAGAAGTGAAGAGGGTTGTTCCCTTCCCAGCAGCCCCAGGAATTTAGGAAATCCTAAGGTGGCCTCCTCATTCCCCTCCCCCGACCTCCACCTGGTTTCTAGTGCCCCACCCCCACCACCTAACTTTTTTTAACCCTCTTTCCTGTCTTGAGGAGACCTAGATCCTCATCCTGGGAGGGACTGGCAACAATTAACAAAGGCACCATGGAGTAAAGACAATTAACAATCCAGAAAAGAGGGGAAAGAGAGGCTTTGTTCTGGTCTCCACGGCAACGGGCGGGGGGGGGGGTGAGGAGGAGGAGGAGGAGAAGAGGCCATCCAGAGAGGCTGATACTTTCACTTTCCTTTCATCCCTCCCCTGTCCCGCCCCCTTGGGTTTCTGCCAGAGAGACGGGGGATCTTGGAGAACACAGGACTGGGACAGGCCCAGTCTCCAGGCTGGAGATTCTAGGTGGGTGACTGTGAGGTTCACACCCTAGCTAAGAACTCACTGGGGAATTAAGGCTTGAGAGAGTGCCTTGGGGCCTGAAGCAAAGGCATCCTCCCCTTCCTTCTTCTTTTCTGAAGGGCTTATCTTGTGCCAAGAACTGTAAGCAAGCCTCTGCTCTGGACAGCTTGTGGTCAAAAGGAGCTTGAGTGGCTGGTGTTTCCTTCCTGATCAGAGTCAGGGGGTAGGACTGGCCTCTGCAGCTTGCAGGGCCCACTGCAGCACCCCCTTGTTGCAAAGTTATTAAGAATTCAAGATGGTGGCCGCAGAGCATTAAGTCAAGCAGAGGGCTCTTCTGAGCACAGCGCCCTATGCAACCGTGCAGGGTGAAAGCCCATGATGCCAACCTGGACAGAAGCAGTCTGGGGGCTGGGCTCTGTCTACCTGCTCAGTGTGCATGCCAGTAGGCGTGTGCGTGTGCGTGCACAAGAGAGAGAACACTTGTGGGCAAATCTCTCCTTCCTGGATTTCTGTTTCCTCAACTTTTTTTTTTTTTTTAAGATTTTATTTATTTATTTGACAGAGAGAGAGAGTACACAAGTAGGCAGAGAGGCAGGCAGAGGGAAAGGGAGAAACAGACTCTCCACTGAGCAGGGAGCCCGACGTGGGGCTCGATCCCAGGACCCTGAGATCATGACCTGAGCTGAAGGCAGCCGCTTAACCAACTGAGCCACCCAGGCGCCCCTATTTCCTCAACTGTTAACGAGGCTATTGAACTAGGTGATCTTTGCCTTGCCTCCTCTATGGGTCTGTGTTTCCTCTTCTCCGGGATAAGGAGAGAAGGATTTTCCAGGCTTCTCTCTACACAGTTCTGAACTCCACCTCTGAGCAAGGGAGAAACCAAGTACAGAAAACTCATTCCCAAGTGTTCTGGTCCAACTCTCCCAGGCTTCCCTGTTTGGAAAAGGCAGAAGACAATGAAATACAAACTTGAAACCCCTGCTAGAGTGTGTGTTGTTGGTTTGGGGGGAATTGGAAGGCACCTGCCATTTCACAAGTGCTTCTAGCCAGAGCGGAAGTTTCTTGGCATAAGAGGCCAGGAGCCCCAGCTCCACCTCCCACATGGGTCTCTGCATTAGCCGTAGGAGTCTGTCTGCCAGGACGTGTCTTGCTCCCAGCGACCCTAACATCATGAGAGAATATGGGTTAGGGACTTCAGAACCTTATCTTTCTAGGACTCAGCCTTATTGCCCTGTGGGCCTGAGTGAAATGAAGAATATTAATCAGAAACTAAAATCAAGAGCACCTGGGTGGCTCAGTCGGTTAACCCTTTGCCTTCAGCTCAGGTAATGATCCTAGGGTCCTGGGATGGAGTCCCCTGTGGGGCTCCCTGCCCTGCAGGGAGTCTGAGTCTCCCTCTGCCTCTCCCCCCCCCCCACTTGTTCTCTCAATCTCTCTCTCTCTCAATATAAATAAATAAAATCTTGAAAGAGAGAAAGATGGAAAGAAAAGGAAACTAAAATCGAGAAAAAAATCAGTTCTGTCAGAGGCCCTAAACCAGGCAAGAGGTCAAAGGTCCTGCTCTCTGCCTTCATCTCTCTGCCTGGAGGGTATCCTGCCAGAGACTCCTCGAAGGGATGCTGTTTTGGGCTGAACCGTGTCTCCAAATTCATATGTCCTAACCCCCAGTACCTCAGAAGGTGTACTTGGAGACAGGGCCTTTAAGAGGTAATTTCGTTAAAATGAAGTCTTTAGGGTGGGCCATAATCCAACATGATTGGTGTACTTCTAAGAAGATGACATTTTTATACAGACACAGGGGGAAAAGAGGAAGCGAAGACACACAGGGAGAGAAGATGGCCGTCTGCAAGCCAAGGAGAGAGACCTGAAACAGATCCTTCCCTCAGAGCCCTCAGAAGAAGCCTCCCTTCTTGGACCTCTAGCCTCCAGACCTGTGAGAAGCTACGTTTCTGCTGTTTAAGCCCCGCATCCACGGAGCTTTTAAAGAGCAGCTCTAGCAAATGAATAGGGATGCTTAGAGGTTGGGAGGTCTGCACAAGCTTGGAGCTGCCGGGACTCCGAGAATGTGTCTGCCCAAGGCGGGCAGGCTTTTGTACTAGCCCTGCTGTGTTATTGTAATTTGAAACAAAATTGATCTATTCTCTCTTCCCCCATAGCCTAGTCTTCTAAATTTTTTATTTCTTCTGGTATTGGTTTAACACATTTTATTGTTTTAATCTCTTTTGTCTTTTATTTTTCTGGTTTTAATGATTTTACTTATCTCTGTCATTTTTAATCTCTGTTTCGTCTTTGTTCTAGCTATTTCATACTATTTGCTTTTATCTCATCTTATCTTCTCGATTTATTGTTATTGTATTATCTTTTTATTCTCCATCTTTTATTTCTAACCTTTGCCTTATCGTGTCTTTGTTCTATCTTTTCATTTCTTTTTAGTTTATTTGGTTTATTTTTAGTTTGTATTATCACTTTGCCCGCTGCCTTTTTTTTCCTTTTTTTTTTTTTTTTACTGTTTTTACCATCTTTTTATTTCTTCTTAGTTTACTTTATCTTTTTATTGACTGGTATATTATCTTCCATATTTTACTGTTTTCAATTCTCTCAGCTTATTAAATGCGGGGGCTGGAAACACAGCCCTCAGGGGAGAGCTGCAAGGCTAACCCAGGCCCCAAGCTGAGGAGGCTGGATGCTCTGCCTCCTGGAGCCGGCCCGCCCAACAACTCCCAACAGATGCCCCATTTGCTCCAAAGCGGGCCCCGGCCCCTCCTAGCTGTAAGAATTAATCTGTGTAATACAGGAGACCTTGGGATAAAATTCTCTCAGGAAGATACCAGGTTTGCTCACAGTAATAACACATCAGAGCTGTGGAGGAGCCCAGCTTTCTCATATCATATGCCATCGAGCTGCTCTGGGAGCACAACATCATCTCAAGTTCATCATCAGCAGACATCAGACCAAGGGTATAAAGAAACCACACCACTTGGCAGGGTGGGTATGGAGGGCAGGAAATTTCACTTTGTGAAAAACTCTCAACAGACTTCCTCAGGTTTCATTTTAACAAGAAACCAAGTGGTCTTGATCCTTGCAAAAAAGTTCTTGGGAGGGGCACCTGGGTGGCTCAGGTCATGATCCCAGAGTCCTGGGATCAAGCCCGGCCATCGGGCTCCCTGCTCAGTGGGGAGCCTTCTTCTCCCTCTTCCACTCCCCCTGCTTGTGTTCCTGCTTTTGCTAACTCTGTCTCTGTCAAATAAATAAACAAAATCTTAAAAAAAAAAAGTTCTTGGGAAAAGGCACATGAAGGATCTTCTGGAATTTTGACATCTAGCTGCCTCTCATTCATCCATTTATTTCATAAATTTGTATTGAGAAGCTACTATGTACCAGGAATTATGCTAAGAAATGAGGATAAATTGAAGAGCAAAAAGAGCTAGGGTCCTTGCTGTCATCCAGTTTATAGTCTCGTGGAAAGGTATGATATTTACCTGGCGATGACTGATCTGATTTGCCTTCCTTGTAGACAAGATTACAGGAGGTTGTAACATCTGAGACTGCTAGTTGTCCCCCCGGTATGTTTCTCCGTTCTAGAGTAATACAAATTTTAGCTGAGAAAATGATTGCCAATCAAAAGACTGCATTTTCCCAGGCTCCCTTGCAGCGAAATCTAGCCATGCACCTAGGGTCTGCCGGATAGAACCTACGCAGAAGTGAAACATACAACTTCCTGGTTCTGTCCCACAGGATGTACACGGAGTGGTATATGCAACTTCCTGGTCATATCCTCAACACTAAAGAGTGAGTATTCTTTCTTTCTTTCTTTCTTTTTTAAAGATTATTTATTTATTTATCTGAGAGAGAGAATGGGAGACAGAGAGCATGAGAGGGGGAGGATCAGAGGGAGAAGCAGACTCCCCGCTGAGCAAGGGAGCCCGAGGCGGGACTCGATCCAGGGACTCCAGGATCATGACCTGAGCCGAAGGCAGTTGCTTAACCAACTGAGCCACCCAGGCACCCGTGAGTATTCTTTCCATTCTCTCTTTCTCCCTTCTGCTGGCTGGAATGTGGGTATGGTAGCAGGAGCTCTTATAGTTATGGAATAGTCTGGAAGGCCATGAGATGAACGAAGAACATTGAAAAAGGAGTATGGGTCTCTGATACCACGGAGCCCCCAAAAAGTTCTGTACTGCCTATTGTTGGACAATTGTAGGAGAGACTAATAAACTCCTGTCTGGTATAAGCCATGGTGACATTGGCCTTTGTCATGGCAGCTGAATCAGTTCTCTTTAGCATGTAGGTCTCCCCCAAAACTTGCCCTGATTTTGACTCAAGCCTAGAATCATCTCTTTCCAAGCACTCTTGGAAAAGAATTGGATATATCCCAGCTGGGTTACTCCTGTACGCAAGAAAGAGAAATTTCTTGTCACCAGGGTGCCTGAGGATGAGCAATCTGCTGCATTTTGTGGCTGGACTCTGATGCTATACAAGCTTCTATACAAGACTCTCTTGAGTCTCAGAAAAGTAAACTAGGTCTTAGCACTTATTCCCACTTTAAGTATCTTTTTCATGACAAACTATATGTAAATGGAAGAATATTCTGTTAAAAACAATATTTCATCAGTGCAATCTCCACCAGTGACCAGAGTGACCCTACCCTTCTGTCAACAGTGTGATTCCTCTCCAAATATTGTACTATTGGCTTAGCACTCCGGCCCTCTAAGTGTTTACTTCCGTGCTCCCCAGTCACATTCTCAGTAACTTCTTCAACTATTGGAGTTCCTTTCCATCAGCCCTGCCCCTCTACAGACAGACACTGTCGTGAAACCTGCAGATTCTTCTACCACTGAACACCCTGTAGAACCCTAACACTGCGAGTTTAGTATTGCTTCTACTCAATCGGGCGACAGTAGTGCCTTATGTGAGTCTGCTTAAGCTGCTATAACAAGATGCCACAGACTGGGTGTCTTACACAACAGAAATTCATTTCCCACAGTTCTAGAAGCTGGGAGTCCAAGATCAAGGTGCCAGCCATTTGGGTTCCTGATGACAACTCTCTTCCTAGCTTATAGAGGGCCACCTTCTCCCTGTATCCTCACTTGGTAAAGAGAGAGTGCGCTCATCTCTCTTCCTCTTCTTGTAAGAAACTAATCCCAATCATGGGGTCCCCACTCTCATGACTTCATCCAATCAACTACCAATGGTCCCATCTTCAAAAACCATCACACTGAGTATTTGGGCTTCAACATATGAATTGGGGGGGTACACAAACATTCGATCTGTAACATCATCCCCACTCCCCTCCTCTCTGTCTTAACTGTTGCATCCTCAGTCCCTAGGATAAATAAAGTCATAATCCTGCATAATTCTAAACTGCCAAAGGATAATGACTATATCCTAGAAGATTCCTAAAAGTTGCCTCCTGATATCTAAGGTATTTCTCCCAGCATGGGGCTGAACACAGCTCTCAGTAAAACTATAACTAACATTTTATCTTGGGATGTAATAATATAATAACCACAAAGAGGACTAGATTCTACAAAATAATTTCATCTCTAAGAATTAGGCCCTTTTCGGGGTGCCTGGGTGGCTCAGTTGGTTAAGCAACTGCCTTCGGCTCAGGTCGTGATCCTGGAGTCCCGGGATCGAGTCCCACATCGGGCTCCTTGCTCAGCGGGGGGTCTGCTGCTCCCTCTGACCCTCTTCCCTCTCGTGCTCTCTGTCTTTAATTCTCTCTCTCTCAAATAAATAAATAAAATCTTAAAAAAAAAAAAAAGAATTAGGCCCTTTTCTTTAAAGTTCCATGTGGAGGGCACCTGGGTGCTCAGTCAGTTGAGCGCCCAACTCTTGGTTTTGGTTCAGATCATGATCTCAGGGTCGTGGGCTCGAGCCCCGTGATTGAGTTGCTTGAGATTCTCTCCCTCTGCCCCTCTCTGCATGTGCATGTAAGCTCTATCTCTCTCTCAAAAAATAAATAAATCTTTAAAGTTCCATGTGGAAAATGAGGCAAAGGTGAATTGGCCATTTCAATCTCAGTGCCACTAAACTTACAGATTGTTAATATCGTAGTCAATGTATGAGGGTATCTGTAACAGTAAGTCTCTAAGATGGCATCCAGTGATCCCCACTTTTTGGTGTGCATGCCCTTGCCCTGATGTAATCCCTTCCCATTGAGTATGGGCTAGACTTAGTGACACTTCCTTTTTTATTATTTTTTAAAGTGATCTCTACACCCAGCGTGGAACTTGAATTCATGACCCCAAGATCAAGAGTTATATGTTCTTCTGGCTGAGTGAGTCAGGCACCTCCAAACTTAGTGACACTTTTTTTTTAAGATTTTATTTATTTATTTATTTATTTTTTAAAGATTTTATTTATTTATTTGAGACAGAGAGAATGAGAGAGAGCATGAGAGGGAGGAGGGTCAGAGGGAGAAGCAGACTCCTCGCTGAGCAGGGAGCCCGATGCGGAACTCGATCCCGGGACTCCAGGATCATGACCTGAGCCGAAGGCAGTCGCCTCACCAACTGAGCCACCCAGGCGCCCTTAAGATTTTATTTTTAAGTAATCTCTAGGACCCTGAGATCAACAGTTGCATTCTCTACTGACTGAGCCAACCAGGGGCCCCTAGTAACACTGTGTGATCTGGAGGCAAAGGTGACAGTGTGTGATTTGGAGACCAGCTCCTAAAAGGCAGATTGGCATTTGGATTATTTGCTCTGGGGGAAGACACCTGCATGTCAAGAGGTGTCTGGTAAGGGCCCACGTGCTGAGGCCTCCCGCCCGCAGCCTGGTGAGTGAGCTTGAAAGCACAGCCTCCAGCCCCAGTTAAGTCTTCAGAGACTGTAGCCTGCTGCTAACTTCCTTAGAGACCTTCTAAGAGACCCTGAGCCAGAAGCACTCAGCTAAGCTACTCCTGGACTCCCAACCCTCAGAAACTGTGAGATGAGAAATACTTATTAAGTTGCTAAGTTTGGGGATAATTTGTTATGCAGCAATAGGTAAGAAGATAATAGATTAGGATGTCAATATCAGGGCGCCTGGGTGGCTCAGATGGTTAAGCATCTGCCTTCGGCTCAGGTCATGATCCCAGGGTCCTGGGATCGAGTCCTGCATCAGGCTCCCTGCTCCTTGGGAGCCTGCTTCTCTCTCTCTCTCTTTCTCTCCCTCTCATGAATAAATAAATAAAATCTTTAAAAACAAAAAAAGGATGTCAATATCAATAAGATAATCCTATAGCTTCTAAATATATTTGTCTTCTATGGATGGGATCAGCCATCTGCAAAGAAGAAAATTAGTAAGTGGGAATCTGAGAGAATATTTATTCTCTAGAAAGCATGATTGAATCATCTGCATAATCTGTGTTTTCCCAAACCTCTTAGCATGATGCTAGACACAAAATTAGCTAATGGATTAATTGATGACTTCTTATTGAAACTTGCATTGTTTTCTATTTGCCTTATTTAAACAAATATTTAGCAGATTCACAAAGCTCTTTCTGGAGTGAACAAGAGTTATTTTGGGGTGCCTGGATAGCTCAGTTGGTTTGGCGACTGCCTTCAGCTCAGTTCATGATCTTGGGGTCCTGGGATCAAGTCCCACATTGGGCTCCCCGCTTAGTGGGGAGCCTGCTTCTCCCTCTTCCACTCCCCCTGCTTGTGCTCTCTCTCTTTCTCTCTGTCAAATAAATAAATAAAATCTAAAAAAAAAAAAAAAAGAAGAAGAGTTATTTTGCCTGCAAAATCCATTTTAAAAGTTTTTTTTGAAGTCTTCCATGACCAACCTCCATCCCCATCCTCACACCAGTGATTAGAGTTTGTCCTTCTTTCCTCCATGCCCTCATGCACCTTGAGAACACTTCTGTGATGGCACTTGGCACTGATGACTTGCTATCTCCCTCATTAGGCTGGGAGATTTTTGAAGGCAGAGGCTATGACTTATTCATCTTTGTTCTTAGAACAGAACACAGTCTCTGGCCCGTAATATAAGTTCAACAAATATGCCTTACATAAGTGAATAAGACTATATTAATGAAGGAAGGAATAAATAAATACATGAGTTGGCTTTGAAAGAAAACTAAGTGGCCTGAGGAAAAGATTTCCCCTACCCTTGGATTTCTGTTTGCCTATAAAATGAAAGGGTTGGACAAGATTACTTCTAAGACCCCTTTCCATTTAAGCCTTCCAAGATTTATGATTGAAGGTGGGATAGGGAACCCATGCCCTTCTACAACCTTCAAAAAGCGATGTTAGGAAGAGAATAATAAAGATAAGACTGGAAATCAGTGAAATAGGAAACAGACCAACAATGAAGAAAATCAATGAAAGCAAAGACTGGTTCTTGGAAAAGATCAATAAAATTGATAAACCTCTAGCTAGATTGATCAACAACCAAAGAGAAAAGACACAAATGACCAATATCAAAAATGAAAGGGAGGGAGCATCACTTCAGATCCTACAGACATTAAAAGGATAAGAAGGGAGTATTATTAACAACTTTATAGAACAAATTTGGCAACTTACACGAAATGGACAAATTACTTGAAAGACACCTATATTAGAAAAACTGGCCCAAGAAGAAATAGAAAATCTGAATAGCTATCTATTAAAGACAAGAATTCAGAATTTGTTTAAAAATTGGCAAAATTCTATCAATCGTTTAAGGATGAAATAATACTAACCATACATTTGTTGTTCAGAATACAGAAGAAGAAGGAATATTTCCCGACTCATTTTATGAGTCCAGCATCGCCCAGATGCCACAGCCAAAGATGTTTCAAGGAAAAAAACCTACAGATTAATATCTCTCCTGAACAATAGACACAAAAATCTATTGTTAACAAAATCTTTGCAAGTAGAACCCAATAATATACAAAGTGGGGTAATTCCCAGGAATGCAGGGCATACAGAGAGTAAAGGAAGAAATTAAACTGTTTTTATTCACGGCTATAATGATATGTATGCAGAAAGCTCTAAGCAACTTATAAAAAAACTACTACAGCTAATAAGTCAATTGAGCAAGGTTGTAGAATACAAGGTCAATATACAAAAAAAAATCACTCATATTTATATATACTTGTAACGAACTATTGGAAAATGGAATGAAAAGGTGTCATTTACAGTAGTAGCAACAAACATGAAATACTTAGAGATCAATTTAATGAAAGATATGTAAGACATTTACATGGAAAACTTTAAAACATTGCTGAGAGAAATTAAAGATCTAAATGAATGAAGAGATATGCCATGTTCATGGATGAGAAGACTCAGTATTGTTAAAATGTTAATTTTCCCCAAATTGATCTACAGATTCAGTGTCATCCCAATCATAATCACTGCTGTAGACTGAATGTTTATGTCCCACCCCCCACCTCCAAGTTCATATGCTGAAACCTTAATCCCGGTGTGATTATATTGGGAAATGGGGCCTTTGGGGCGCCTGAGCAGCTCAGTCAGTTAAGCTCCAGACTTTTGATTTCGGCTCAGGTCATGACCTCAGGGTTTTGAGATCGAGCCCTGCATGGAGCCCCAAGTCAGGCTCTGTGCTGGAAGCCTGCTTGAGATTCTCTCTCCGCCTCCCCTCCCAGGCCCCAGCCCCTGCTTGCCTACTATCTCTCTCTCTCTCTCTTTTTTTTAAAGATTTTATTTATTTATCTGACACAGAGAGAGACACAGAGAGAGAAGGAACACAAGCAGGGGGGAGGGGTAGAGGGAGAAGCAGACTCGTCACTGAGCAGGGAGCCCAATGCGGGGCTTGATCCCAGGACCCTGGGATCATGACCTGAGCCGAAGGCAGATGCTTAATGACTGAGCCACCCAGGCGCCCCTCTGTCTCTTTCTTAAGAATAAAAAAGAAAAGAAAAGAAATGGGGCCTTTGGGGGGTGATTAGGTCATGGAGACAAAGCCCTCACAAATGGGATTAGTACCCTTGTAAAAAAAGTCCCCAGGGGCTCCTGGGTGGCTCTGTCAGTTAAGCATCTGCCTTTGGCTCAGGTATGATCCCGGGGTCCTGGGATTGAGCCCCGTGTCAGGCTCCCTGCTTGGCGGGGAGTATACTTCTCCGGCTCTCTCTGCCCCTCCCCCCTGCTTGTGTGCTTTCTCTCTCTCAAATTAATTAATTAATTAATTATTTACAAAATTAAAAATTAAAATTAAAAAATCCCCAGAAAGATCCCTTCCACCTTCTGCCATGTGAGGACACAGCAAGAAGACAGCCATCTATGAACCAGGAATAGGCTCTTACCACACACCAAATCTGCCAGTCCCTTACTCTTAGATATCCCAGCCTCCAGAACTGTGAGGAATAAATTTCTGTTGTTTAAGCCAATGGTAAGTCTATGGAATTCTGTTACAGCAGCCCAAACAGATTAAGACAATCATCCAGTAATTTTTGCAGAAATTGACAAACCTGTTCTAAAATTTATGTGGAAATTCAAAGGACCTAGAATAGCCAAAGCAATCTTGAAAAAGAAGAGCAAGGTAGGATTTATATTATTTGACTTCAAGACCTACTCTAAAGCTATAGTAATCAAGTCTTCAGTGTAAGGATGGACATAGATATATCAGTGAAACAAAATAGGGAGTCCAGAAATAGACCTCCACATGTTTTGTCAATTGATTGTTGACAAGGGTGCCACAGTAATGTAAAGAGGAAAGGATATCTTTTCGACAAATGGTGTTAGAAAAACTATACAGTCTTATGGAAAAAAATATACCTTGACCCCAACCTCATAATACATACCAAAATAAACTAGAAATGGATCATAGACCTAAACGTAACAGTTAAAATGATAAAATTCTAAAAGAAAACATAGGCGAGGGGAGCCTGGATGGCTCAGTTGGTTAAGCGGCTGCCTTCAGCTTGGGTCGTGATCCTAAGGTCTGGGGATCGAGTCCCGCATTGGGCTCCCTGCTCAGCGGGGAGTCTGCTTCTCCCTCTGACCCTTCCCCCTATCATGTGCTTTCTCTCTCTCACTTTCTTCCTCTCTCTCTCTCAGATAAATAAAATAAAATCTTAAAAAAAAAATAGGAGAAAATCCTCGTGCCCTTGGGATAAGAAAGATTTCTAAAGACACCAAAAAAGAAACAATAAATTTCACTCCATTGAAATTAGAAACTTCTGCTCATCAAAGGACACTTTTGGAAAACGAAAAAAGATGTTATAGGTGATAGCCTGGGAGGAAGTACCTGCCAAGACTTGTATTCAGAATATATAATTTTTTAAAGATTTTATTTCTAAGTAATCTCTACACTCAACATGGGGCTTGAACCCACAACCCCAAGATCAAGAGTCGCATGCTCCACTGACTGAACCAGCCAGGTGCCCCCAGAATATATAATTAAAGTATAATATATATATTCTTACAATTCAATAATAAGACAAACAACCCAACATATTTTTTTAAATGGACAAAAGATTTGAAAAATCACTTCACCAAGAAAACGTAGAAATGGCCAATGGGCACGTTCAACATCATTTGTTCACAAGGAAATGCAAATTAAAACCACAACGAGCAGTTACCACACTCCTCTTGGGGTGGCTAAAAGGAACAAAGGTGGACAATACAAGTGTGAGCAAGGATGCAGAGCAACTAGAACTCAGAACTCAGAACTCTCTTGTATCTCTGGTGGATGTGTAAAACGCTACAACCACTTTGGAAAATAGTTTGGCAATTTCTTATAAAGCTAACATACACCCACATATAACCCAACAATTCCCCTACTAAGTAAAATACCCAAGAGAAATGAAAAAATACATCCATAAAGACTTTTACATTAACATTAACAGAAGTCTTACTCATCACAGCCCCAAACTGGAAATAATCCACATGTCCATTAATAAGTGAATGGATCAACAAAGTGTGGTAAAATCCCCCAATGGAATACTACTCAGCAATGACAAGAAACAAACTACTTATGGGGCACCTGGGTGGCTCAGTCGTTGGGCGTCTGCCTTTGGCTCAGGTCATAATCCCAGGGTCCTGGGATCAAGCCTGCTTCTCCCTCTCCCACTCCCCTTGCTTGTGTCCCCTCTCTTGCTGTCTCTCTCTGTCAAATAAAGAAATAAAATCTTTTAAAAAAAAAAGGAAACAAACTAACAAATTACTTATGCATGGAACAACTGGGGGAAGGGTCCATACTCTATGGTTCTGTTTATAGGAAAATCTTGTATTAGCAAAATTCTTCTATAGTGACAGAAACCAGAGCGGTGGTTGCCTGGGGCCAAAGGCTGGAGGGAGACTGGCTACAAGGGGGCACAGGGGAACTTTTGGGGGGTGATGAAAATGTTCTATATCTTGATTGGGGGGTGGTGGTTACATGGGTTTAAATATTTGTCAAACCTCATTGAACTGTACCCTTAAAAACGGGGTGTTTTAAGTAAGTTATATCTCTATAAAGTTAATTTAAAAAGAAACCAAAAAGGCTACATTGCTGTGTGCTCCATTGGAAGCAGGGCTCGGTCTCCATCTTCCCACCCCCTTCGGTGTATTTCCAACATCTCTACCCCAAAGCCATCCTCCAGCAGGGCCTCCTTTCTCTGTGATGGGTCTCTTTCCCAGCATGTCCTTCCCACCGGCCTCCCCCAGCCAAGAGCTTTCTTCATCAGCCTCCAGCATCCAGAGCCTCCGTACCTGCTACAGCCAGCTCCCCCGAGGAGCGTCAGTGCTACCCCAGATAAGGGCTCTGGGCCAAAGCTGAGCAGCCTGAGCAGACTGTATTCAGCTGATGCCGAGTTGGCCCTGGACTAAACACACCAGCCTCACCGGCTCCGGCTGGGGCTTGGCAAGGGCGAGAGACTGCACACAGAGTCTCTGGCACCTCCGCCGTCAGACCTCAGCACTTCTTATCCCGTGGACCCCCAGGGCCAGGCTCTCTGGTCTGCGTGTGAGGTTTCACAGTCCTGACCTAGGCTTCTTGGTGTTGTCCCCACCCCGCGTCTCATCTTCCTTTCAGATCCTAGTTCCCTCCGTCCCAGGTCCTCTCCTGTCCCTAAGATATCATTCCCAAGCAGAGCCGTTTAGAAGAAAGAAACCCAAAATTGGCAGTAATCGTGGCATAGACCCTACGGAGGACCCGTTCGGCCGCCTTGCGAAAGGGCACCCTGGGCTGGCGGGGCTCCTCTCCACCAGGCCGGGGACTCTCCGCAAGGCTGGATGACCTTGTTGCCCGCATTATTGATGGGCCCTATTCTGTGCCCCCATGCAGCCCCTCGTGGGGCTATATAGAAAAACACTTTGGGGACATAGGGAGCAATCCTAGCCAAACAGAGAGAGAAGAGGGTGCACTGGGGCCAAGCGCTAAATGTTCAGGGTGCCAGGAGGCCCGAGAAGCTTGGTTAGGGCTCCAGCCTGCGTTTGTTTCTAGGATCCTCTTTGTACCCCTGATCCAGGGAGAGGCTGAGGTATGGGATCCAAATGATCACTGGGGGCCATAGGCCTCCTGGCCAGGGACTGTGGGGATTGGGAGCGATGGGGAACTGTGGCTCTTTGGCCCCTGGCCCCTTGCCCTCCTACTCTTGGACGGCGGAGAGGATGCAATTTCCCTGGTCATGGGAATGGCTGGACCCGGCCGTCTTGGACACAATGGTTTGGCCAGAGCACGTGGGCGAGCCCAGGAGACTGGCTCGGGTCTGCGGCTTCCTGGGAGGAAGTGAGGCATTGTTTCGGAGGTTGTGTGGGCTCGCTGGAACTCCGCACAATGCAAGGGACGGTGGGTGCCAGGTCCAGCCCACCGACAATCGGGAACTTGTTTATTGCTTTAATGACCCCACGGTGGATCCACCTGGAAACAGACCTGCTAATGAGCTGGCACAGCCCCAAGGGAAGCCTGTCGGGCCAGCTCCCCTGGAGGCGCTAAGGGTGTGTGGTCTGAGACTGGGAGAGCTGTGAAGTAAGGCCTGGGATCTGTCTGGGAAAACCACAGCAAGATCTTCTGCTTCTCCATCCCCATCCGCCTCCTCTGTGGGGTCATGAGAAGGCAGAGTGGGGGAAGGAGCCGTGAGGGTGAGAATGGAAGGCATGATGGAGCTGCCCATTCTAGCCTCTGTTCCAAACTGCTGGTGACCTTGACCAAACTGTCAAAGCTTTCTGGGCCTCAGGGTCCCCATCTTTCAGGAAAGGATACCCAGATCATTCCTGCCGTCTCCCCACTTTCCCAGGGTGTTGGGAGGATAAGGTAAGATCAGACACAGCAACTGCTTTGAACTTCTTGGAAGAAAAACCCTTTTAGACATCAAGGCTTTACACTGTTTGCTTCTTTCCCCTGTGGCTGGAACCTGGGAGCTTGGGGAGATGTACCGTCTGGGACTTAGTTTTCCTAGACTGTTTGTCAGACACCTGCCAGGGACTGAGACAAAATTAAAAAACTGCCCCTGCATCAAGGACATCTGGGAGCCAAAGGTAGGCAGCAGAGGAAGGGGTGATGCTATGCTGGGGCCAGCTCGGCTGGCTCACAAGAGCCAAGCGCTAAATGCTCAGGAATGTTAAATCCATGGGTAGCTTGCAATCGGCCACTGTAGGAGTTTTTACACCATAAAAATTAGCGGTCTCTGCAAACAGGGCCTTTTTTTTTTTTCTTAAGAGCTAGTTTTCCAGCCAGAGTCTGCAGAAGGCCCGCTCAGTGCTGCCCTGACCCCCCTAAACTCCCCACCCCAGTCTCACCAAGCAGGTGCAGCTCCTTTGCTCTGGGGACACAGACCCCCCCCCCAACGCCCCCCGGGGACCGGAGGCCTGAGCAGGTACAAAAATGGCCCCAGGGCAGGCAGCAGTGGGGCAGGGTGACCAGTGAGACGGAGGACCATCGTCTGTCCTGTCCTATACCCAGATCTCAGGGGCTGGGAGCCAAACCAAAGCTCCAGTTGAGTGCTGAGACCTGCTGGTGCTCTGGGTGTCTCTTTGCCCTCGTTCAAACACAACAGGGGTGGGGATGGGGATGGAGACCACATGAGCCTTTCATCTCAGGCATTTATGAGGACACTCACGGGAGCATAACTGAGATCTCATTAATTATTTGAGGAGTTGTTTGTTTGCTGGCTTGTGTTTTGGGGCCTAATTTTTTTTTTTTTAAAGATTTTATTTATTTATTTATTTGAGAGAGAGAGAGAAAAACAGCATGAGAGGGGAGAGGGTCAGAGGGAGAAGCAGGCTCCCCGCTGAGCCGGGAGCCCGACGTGGGACTCGATCCCAGGACTCTGGGACCATGACATGAGCCGAAGGCAGTCGCTTAACCAATTGAGCCACCCAGGCGCCCTTGGGGCCTAATTTTAACCCAAGAAGTTTCTTTAGTGGCCGAAAAGGGGCGATGACCATGGATTCTGCCGACGGCCCTGGACATGGCGGGCAGTGGAGAGTAAAGCTACGAAACAGAAGAAGGAAGCTACCAGTGACCTGGGGTGGGTCAAGGGCACAGCTCGGGGCCTGCAAGCCAGGATACCTGGGTACCAATTCTGGCTCTGCCTTTCGGGCCAGGGCACATCACTCGGTCCCTGGGGGCCCTCCCTTCCTGGCCTGCACTCTGCGGTCACCAGCAGGCCATCTGGAGGGGCCCTGGGGGCACGCACATCTTCTGACCTGAATTCATCTCTGCTGCCCTTTGGTTTCTCTTACCGATGTCCGTAAGCGGGTGGCACATAAGCTCGAGACGGGCTCCCTTTCAGCGAGGAGCTATGTGTGTCATCAGGGGTCTTTCACAATGATGGCATTTGCTTCAGAGTCCAGGAGGCCCTGGGCTTAAATCTTGGCTCTCGCCTCTCACTGACTGTGTGACCTTAGGGCAGGTTCTTCTCTGATCCCACCACCTCGTCCGAGAGATAAAACTGATCAGAGACGGGGCGCCTGGGTGGCTCAGTTGGTTGGGCGACTGCCTTCGGCTCAGGTCATGATCCTGGAGTCCCTGGATCGAGTCCCACATCGGGCTCCCTGCTCAGCAGGGAGCCTGCTTCTCCCTCTGACCCTCCTCCCTCTCATGCTCTCTGTCTCTCATTCTCTCTGTCTCTAAATAAATAAATAAAAATCTTAAAAAAAAAAAAAAACTGATCAGAGAGCCCTCTACTTAAACTTACTGGGGGAATTAAATGGGGTAATTCGTGTAAACTCTCAGCACAGACCCCGGCACACACTGGGCATGGAGGAATGGTAGCTGCGGTCGGCCCTTCACTCAGAGGGGGTACCTCCCTCTTGAGCCGGACCCTGGTGGGCCCAGGAGGGACCTGCCACTTAAAAAAGGTGGGAGACCTTGAGTCTCCTGTCGGGGTAACTCTGCAGCACCCCACAATCTTACTAGGGGATTTCAACTCAGCGAGTGAAAGTCACAACCTCCCAGAGGAGACCCCTGTATTGTCACAAGGAAATGCTTGATTGATCGGAGGTGGAGAGGCAGGGCACTTGGGTTCTGGTTTTGACTTGTCCTCAGCTCCCTTGTTTATGACATGTTGCTCATCTCTGCCCTCCCTCATTGCTCTGGACAAATGAGGTCATGCTGATGAGCAAAATGAAATCAGTAAAAATGTTTTAGAGTATGCCATAAAATGTATTGTTATCACAAATAATAATATAATTAATCTCCACGGCCCAGGACAGCCCTGAGAGATTTATTTGTGGGTAGAATTTTCTTTTTCCCATTCTTTTCCAGGGAGGTTTTTTTTCCCCCAGCAGGAATCTCTGTGCCTCGGCGTATGTCCAGTGTAGCTCCCAGTCCTGCCGTCCACCCTCCCACTCGTCCCTCCACTGGGAAATCTAAATATATTTTTAGGGAACCTCATTCCTCCCGCTCCGGTTTCCTTTCCAGGGCATGCCTGGGAAAGCTCTCAGAACTTGGGAGTGAAGGCTACTGTAGGGACACGCCTGAGCACTCCTCTCTGACCCTGGGCTTTGGTCCCCAGGAGGGCTGATCACGGTTGGGAAATCCGGGGCTGAGATGGCCCAGAGAGACAAAAGGTGTGGCAGTGACAAGGAGGGTGAGAAAGGCAATAAAAGTCGTTGGTTGCATGGGGGGTGGGGACAAAACTGTCGAGACCCCTGAGGAGAGAAAGAGAGTAAACAGCCCAGCCACTGTCCCCAGGTCCAGCTTGGATGAGGCTGAAGGCAGGGCTCCAGGCTCCAGGGCAGGTCAGCTTCTGCTTGGGCAAGCTGGGGGTGGGGCAGGCAGTGACACAGGCCTACTGGGAGCGGGATAAATAATCTTCAGCCGCAACAATAAAGATCAATTATGACCTGATCGCCCAGCCCGATTCCAAAGGCCCAGGGGGTGGGTCTCTTTCTGCCCGTCCCTCCAGGTTTAATTATCTGAAGTCTTTGGACTTTGGGAGACCCAAAAGGGAAAGAAGATCTGCAAATAATTAAGCCAGGGAATGGCCTTCACTAAAGAAGTGTCTGGGGGCGTGGGGCAGGGGGCAGAGGATACGGCAGGTCCCCCCTGGGTGCATCTGTGTGGGCTGGGCGGGGACAGAAGCGGAGCAGAGGAAGGGAGCAGCTGAGGCTGACAAGAGCTCTGTGGTCAGGAAGGATGCGGGAGTGAACCCCGAGAGCCATCCCCTGCCCGGTAAAGCAGACACGTGGGGAAGCTGCGCCCTGAGGACCATTCTCACCCGGGAGTTCCCCTCAGTGTTCGTGGCACCTTTGCAAACACTAGAATTATTGGCAGTATCCTTGAAGGGCCTGAAAGAACTCAGACTAATACAAAGCAAACTAGCGTGATTATTGGTCGCATTGGCCATTGCAGCACAGAGACGCAGAGACCAGAAAGCACGTGCCCTTGTGTCCCACTCACCCTGACTTGTCACCGGTGGGGTATGGCTGTCTCTCTCTGACGCCAGCCCGGCCAAGTTCCACCTGGCGACAGGGCTGTCCCCCGCTTGGTACCGTCTCACACACGTGCTCCACGTTCTGCAGGACCCACATCACTGAAACATACATATACCCACAGTGGGGGCAAAGATCAGTTTCGCACATGATGGAAACCGGCGAAGGAATCGTGGCGCACAGGTTACACACTCTCGCTAGGACTTGGGACCGGCCTACCAGTTCTCCCTAGAGGCGTTTTGAGGTTGTGATTCCTTTGGCCTGGTTCTTTGCTTCTAACAGAGGTACCCATAAGGTCCCTCATGCGATCCGCGTATCTCTTCCACCATGTTTGCCCCTGGATTCCTGACTAACCCCTTTGGAATCACAGCCTATTAGCACCTGAAAGAATAGTAGAAGCCATCAAATCCATTTTACAGATGGGGAAAACGAGTCTTCTTTCTCTATCCCCCAAAGCTGGCTCTCTGGACTCCCATTTGCTTTCTAAGTGAATTTTCACATTGTTTTTTGTTAGTTGGGCATATCTTTATTAATGATAGTTTTACATGTGCACCCTCTGGTCCTGTGGCTTATTAACATGATGATGAAGGCTCAGCCTGGATTAACCTGTGTGCCCAAGCATCCCACTGGGCAGGGAAGACAGAACACAGGTTGCCTGTGAGCATGAGGCCCATCCTCCACTCTAGCATTGAGGTGCTACTGTGTTTTAAAATCACTTCGGTATATTTATATATTAGTGTTCTTTTCTATTTTAAAAATGCTTTCCCATTGTGCTTTGGCTCACTGGGGCAATGCTGTTCTCCTGGTTGTGCCGATAGGCTTTTCAATCAAAAACAAACAAAAAAATCCACGTTTCTATTTCTTTATATATCTCTGCTTTTTCAGGAAACTAAATATTTGTTGAATTGAAGTAGAAAAATTTTTGAGAAAAATGTTTTTGTACCTAGTGTATTTTGCTGTTATTGTTGTTAAATAAGTGCTTGTGGTGACAGGGCTTTTGTTCTGAGAAAGGGCTTTTTATGTTGGGGGTAGGGGGATGTTGTGCACTGGGGGGCTGTGTTGGGAATTTCAAAGTAGGAGAGTCTTAAATCATACAAGCCAGCAGTAGCCCTTCTTCTTTCTCTTCTCCTCCACTTTGTTTCTGCCTCCTAATTCATATATTCCCTCCTCTCACCAATGCCACCCCCCACCCTCCGCATCTTGGCCTTCCAGCCACTATATGGTAGGAGAGCAAGGCAGACAGTAATGTAGTTTGTCAGTCTGCATTACAGACTAACGAAGGGGAGCAGAGGTCCCATTACCACTGGAAGCTCCAGAGAACTCATCTGTTCCACTGTCCCACCTTGAGATGAATCGAGTTGTTCTGGGGTTCAAGTGCTTGACAGCTGAGGTCCTTCCTTCCACCCCCAAGATGATTTCCAGGTACCCACAATTCACCAGGCTCTCTCAAGGATCTATTCACACATTGGGTTTGACTTAGGTGCAAAAACTAATGTATATGGGGGTACAGAACAAATCCCAGCCCGTCCTCGGTGAGCAGGGAGCAAGGCCCTAGGGGCGAGGACACAGTGTGGCTCCATGCCAATCCCAGCCACCTGTCACAGGGCCTTCCCCTGTCTCATGACTCACCTTGCTGACAGCCACAGGGCCAGCGCTCTGACAAGTCTTTGGGGATGCAACAGTGAAAGAAACATAGCCCAGGACCTCCAGAGTCCAGCATCTGGGAGGGAATAGACACTTAGAAGATCGATCACACCAATGGATGGCAAATGTTATGGTGGGAGAAGCTCTGGATTCTTAAAAGATGTATAGGTCTTGGGAAACCTGGATGGCTCAGTCTGTTGAGCATCCGACTCTTGATTTCAGCTCAGGTCATGATCTTATGGTCGTGAGATGGAGCCCCGCGTCAGGGTCCAGGCTCAGTGGGGGTCTGCTTGAGATTCTCTCTCTTGCTCTGTGCCCCCTTGCGCACTCACACGCACTCTCTCTCAAATAAATAAATAAATCTTAAAAAAAAATGGGGGTGCCTGGGTGGCTCAGTCGTTAAGCGTCTGCCTTCGGCTCGGGTCATGATCCCAGGGTCCTGGGATAGAGCCCCGCATCAGGCTCCCTGCTTGGAGGGAAGCCTGCTTCTCCCTCTGCCACTCCCCCTGCTTGTGTTCCCTCTCTCGCTGTCTCTCTCTCTGTCAAATAAATAAATAAAATCTTAAAAAAAAAAATGATGTAAAGGCCTTCACCAAGAGAGGAAGAAGGGAAAAAAGCATTCTAGGGAAGGAACAATGTGTGAAACAGGGGGACTGAAAAGAACTTCAAGTAGTTTGGTAAGACAGGAGGGACAGTTGTCGAGAAGTGCTGGCAGGAAATGAGAGCTCTTTGGGCTCATGTATTTATGCCAAGCATGGGTTTTAGGTGTCGAGCAAGAGACAAGCTCCCTCTCTCATGGAGCTTCCATTCTAGTGGGGTGGACAGATAACAAAGACCAAACAAACATATCAGAGCGAGAAAGGCTAAGCAGAGAATTACTGCAGGAAGGCATGAAAATGAGTCACAGAGGCACCACTTTAGGTTGGGTGGCCAGAAGAAACTTTCTGGAGGGAGCTGGATGAGGATGTTGGCCATGTGAAAATCAGGCATCCAGGGCAGAGGGAACAGCTACCAAAGAGGCTCTGGTCAGCAGAGCTGTTTAAGGACATTTGAACAGTGAGATTGCTTTAAGAGATGCCCTCCGTCATGCCTCTCCAGCCTCTTGAAATAGATATTGCTGCATAACAAATTACCCCAAACATTAGTAACATAAAACAATGAACATATCTCACCAAGTTTCTGAGGGTCAGGATTCTGGAGGCGGCTTCTCGGGATGTTTCTGGCTCTCGGTCTCTCTTCCTCACCATGTGGGCTTCTCCATAGGGTTACTCACAACACAGCAGCTTGCTTCCCCCACAGAGAGAGACTGAGAGAGAACGCACCACAAACAGTGGCCATAGTCTTTGATGAGCTGCCCCAGAAGTGGCGTGGCATCACTGTTGCCGGGGGCTCCTGGAACGGTGTGCAAGGGACCCTGCAGAGGTGTGATTCGTGGAAGTCGCAAGCCCCGGGGGCCATCTTGGAAGCCGGCTATCTCTGCCCTCTGGCCCCTAAGGTTTACATCCCCAACCCCGCAAAACCCAAAAGTCTTGCCTCATAGCAGCACCAGCTGTACCTCATCATCTAAAGCAAGTACAGGTGCAAATAAGCCTCCTCAGGTGTAGTTTCTTTTCTTTTAAAAAAAAAAACTTATTTATTTATTTTAGAGAGAGATAACAAGCAGGAGGAGCAGAGGGAGAGAACCTCAAGCACACTACACACTGAGCCAGGAGCCCAACTTGGGGCTCAATCCCATGACCCTGAGGCCATGACCTGAGCTGAAACCAAGAGTTAGGCACTTAACTGACTGAGCCACCCCAGTGCCCACAGGTGTAGTTTCTTAAATAGACTCCCATGAAAGGTTCCTCTTGACCAGTTAAGCGGAGATGAGTTATCTGCTCCCACCACAGCCTGTATACAATGTAGGAGAGGCATAAGATAGCTGCTAAATACATTCCTGTTCAAAAGGGGGGAAAGTGGTCCATAACAATTCTGAAATCCAACCAGGCAGATGGAATAATTTTCCATGGCTCTTCTTGGCTCTCTCCTCTGAACTCTTGCTTCTGACCTCTGTGTCCTCCCTCCCTTTTCATGAAAGTTAGCCTGTGTTTTCTCAGCTTGCCTCCTGCCAATAGAATTTTGAGAGTCCAGAGGGCTCTTTTCATTTTGTATTGTCTCAATAGTGCATGAGAACACTTAGGAAAAAAACATCAGCCCAGAGCCTAGACTATAAAACATGTTCAGTAATGGTAGCAATTATTACTAATGGGAGGTGTGGTATGTAGAACAATGGCCCCTAAGGATGTTGTGTCCTAGTCCCTGGAAACTATGAATAGGTTTCCTACATGGCAAAAGGGACTTTGCAGATGTGACTGAAGTAAGGATCTTGGGATGGGGAGATAATCTTAGATTACCCAGGTGGGCCCAATGTAATCACAAGAATTCTTATAAGTGAAAGAAGGAGGGGGCGCCTGGCTGGCTCAGTCAGAAAAGCATGTGACTCTTGATCTCGGGGTCATGAGTTCAAGCCCCACATTGGGCGTAGAGATCACTTAAGTAAATAAATAATTTAAAAAAGAGAGAGAGAGAGAAAGAAAGAAGGAGGCAGGATGTTTAGAGAAGGAGATAGTGAGGACACTGCAGAGCTTGAGTGATGCGACTGCTGGTCACAAGGGGCTATGAGCCAAGGAATGCAGGTGGCCTTGGGAGACGGGAAAAGACAAGCAAATGGAGCATTCCAGAAGGACTACAGCCCTGCCAACATCTTGATTTTAGCCTAGTAAGAGCCATTTTGGATTTCTGGACTCCAGAACTGTAAGATAATAAATTTGTGATGTTACAAGCCACTGGGTGGTAATTTGTTTTAGCAGCAATGGGAAACTAACAGAGGGGGCAATGGTGCCATGGAGGGACAAAGGGGTTGGAACAGCTTGGGGGGAAAGATTTATGTTAGGGCCATGTTAAGCTTTAGAGCCCAGGTGCAGATGTGCAAGGAAGAGCAGATGTGCAAGTATTTGAGGCTGGAGCCCAGTTTGGGCTGGGGAAAGAAACCAGGGTTTCAGGAGATATGGAAGCCGTAAAAGTGAATGAAGGATGAGAGGGAGAAGAGGTGGAGGATAGAGGATGCCTGGAGGGCAGGCCAAGGAGGAAAAGCAGGGGAGCCCTTGAAGGAGAGAGAGAAAGAGCACTTAGCAAGGATTAGCAAGGGGATTAGCATCCCCTTACAAGGTAGTAAAATGATAACATAGTGAAGACTCTAGTTTCCTTCTGCTTATCCCCTGGGGTCTGCTCTTTATTTTTTGTGTTGTGTGAATCAGCAGAGTTCGTCTGGAAAACCTCATGAGATGGGCTCGCATAGCTCCCAGGATCCCAGGGAAGAAGGATGGGGGAAGAGCAGACAAAAGCATGCCTCTGCAGCTGCCGTACCATCGTCCTGGGAGTGAGGCCCAGGACCTGGCTTGTGTCTCAGGAGCACGCTTTGGGATCCTCAGGGAATAGAGGGGCCTAGGGACCGTCAGAGCAAAGCTGTCTTTTTTGACTTCTTTGGCACTCTGCCCAGGGGCCTAGATTTATCCTGAACTGAGCGAACAATACAGGGTGCTTCATTTGGAGGCCAGATGAGGCCGACACGGGGCAACGTGCACAGAGCTAGGAGGTCCAGGTCATGCTGGGGAGGGAGAGAGGTCGTCCCAGATACTTCCGTTCCTAAATGGAGGGCCTTGGTGACACATCTCCCCTGTTCAACTGGAAAGGCTGAGGGGCCCCTTTAAGCCTTCTTGCTTTGAAAACATCCATAAACAAGTTTATCACTTAGGAATGTTTTTCAATGACAAGAAACAGAAAAGCCAACTAACAAGGGCTTACGTGAATTGAGATTTATTTTCCTTCCATAACAAGAAGTCTGGAGGTTGTCAGTAGCTGGCATTGGTTTAGGGCACTGTACCAGTAGCGATAACATCTTATATTTTCCTTGGCCTTTCTCCCAGAGTCACACTATGGATGCCACAGCCCCAGGTATCACATCCCCATTCCAGGTGGGCAACAGGAGGAAGGGATGGTGCCAGATACATCTGTCCCAGTTATTAAAACAACAACAACAACAACACAAGTGTTTCCCAAATGCCAAACAGGTTTTTGCTTATGTCTAACTGGCCAGGACATTGTCAAAAGTCACCTACAGCTGCAGAAGACAGAGTGGTTTTCGTGTTCCCGGGCTCTGGAGTGGAGACTGCTAAGGGAGGGGGGTTTGGAGTGGGTGTGGGGTAAGCTGTTCTATAATAACGGGATGCTCGTTGACTCCAGTTGCCTCTCCTTGAAGGAGATGTTTTGCTCCATTTGAGGGCAGCTGGAGTATGTGGGACCCCATACCCACTACCACCAGGCAGACCCCAGGTGGCCAGGCGCTTGGCACCATAGGCTGCGGCCCACTTATACCTCCTTCTCGGGGTGTGGCGGCGGGGGGTGGTTCCTATTGTAGAACCACCACTGAAAGAGAAGGAGGAGATGGTGTCTGTCTTAACTTCCAAGTCATAAAAAACTTAGGGCTGTTATTTTTGAGGTCAAAGATAACTGTTCAGTTAACTCAGAGAGGAAGAAGTCAAACCGATTGTCTGGGATGGTGACTAGTTCTCACCTTCCAATCAGCTGCTAGGCCTTGGCCAGATAGCTGGCACCCAGGCCAGAGGGTGGGGGGGAAGAGGGGGACCTGAGGGGGGTACACCCCTGGCAGCCAGCTCTGCTCCTTTCCCACTTCCTTCACCCCGGCCTCCTTTCCGCCTGGTCTCAGTTGTTTACCCTTAGTTAGGGCCGCCCTCCCATTCGTCTCTCTCACCTGCAGATGGACTATCTCTGAAGCTATGTTGACACCCACCCCCTGCCTGCCCACCCACATACTGCCCACCCCACCGCAGCGGGCTGCCAGGGAGACCCACCTTCCTAACCGCAGCCCCTTGCCCGGCGCACACGCGATCCTGGGAAGATTCCCCCGAGCGATGGAAGCTATTAGATGTGGTGGGAGGGTGTGGAGGGGAAGGCTCTGCCCACTCCCTCTGGGAGAGGATCAGGATTTGGGAAAAATCCAGACGGACCTTCAGGTGTGACTCACACTTGGTGCTCAGTGGGTGTCTGCGCACATGAATAGGAAGAGAGGCACCCGCCCATTGTCAAGGGTGCCTGGGGGTCTCCCGCTGCTTCTGCGGAGCTATCCTTGCCACAGGCTTCCGAAGCTGGACCTCCGCGGGGACGGTACCCAGCCGGCCTGGGGGTGGAGCCAGAGCCGGAGCTTTGTCCAGCAAGGACGTTGCATCCCCTCGTGATTAATGGACAAAGGTCACCCACATCAACCCCATTTCCTGAATCCAGAGAGCCCGGGAACGGGGGCGGGGCGGGGGGGGGGTGCAGGACAGGGGCAGGCTGCTACAGGAAGAATTTTGGAGAGGTCCGCTTTCGACCCTCTGCTGTGCGGACGAGGGCGTAGGCAAAGGGGGAAAGGGGCCCTCTGCTGAGCTGTGGGTAGGGATAAAAATTGGCTTAGCATTTTTTGGTGGACAGTTTGGCCTTACCCACCAAATGTTAAACGTGCCTGTGTCATATGTATGCTACAGATAATATTTCCACACACGTATTATGTTAACAAGGTTGCTCTGAGTCCGGAGCAGGATTTCGGGGAGGTGAGGGACGTTTGCGTTTTACGTCATGCACCTCTGTATTTGCGTTTCTGGCTGATGAGCATGTATTACCTTTCTACTTACGAAAATAGCGTTACCACCATGTGCCTGGTTCAAATATGTTATCAGTATAGGTAAATACATCAGGCCCCGGGGGAGAATTCTGGCCTGGGGGCTCCCGAGTTCCACAGGTAGGAGTCTCTCAGAGTCCTGAGGGTCACTGGGGACAAGATGCGACTGGCAAGGGGACTTGGGGGTCCAGTCACAGAGGGCAGTGTCCCTCCTTTTCTGCTTGGGCTGCCTCCGGACTCTCCCCTGAGCTCAGGTCCCCCAGCACCCAGTTTATTAAGGTGAAGAAATAGGCAACAGGAAGAGAAAAAAATATATATAGCCGCCCATAAAAAAAGATAAATTAAAAGAAATAAAAAGATAATTAAAATGATATAAAAAGTAGTGTGCAGCTAACTGATGAAAGGGACTAAACTAAGCCCCAGCTCAGCCCACGGCTCTCCTGCAGCCGCATAGCCCTGAGGTTGCGGGGGCATAGCCCCTGGTCCCCTGGTGGGGCGGGTGTCCCAACTGCACTGACCTGGGAGGCCAGCCTGGCCGGGCAGGCGGGCCCCCCATCTGCTGCTCTGTGCTATGGTTGCGGCAGGGGGAGGCAGGCTTGTACTGTTCAGATAAAACCTGTGGGAAGGCTTGGGACCCTTGGTGGGGGACACTGGGATGTGGGAAAACAGGACTTTAAACAAGCTCCAGACTCTGAGTCCCCCAAAGCCCCATTCTCACCTGCTTCCCAGGCCTGCCTTCCTCTTCCTCAAAGAAGGGGGTATCCAAGCCTTCTTCCAGGGGGTCCTCAGGGCCCCAAAGCACTCTCACGCCTACTTCTCCCAGGTCTCCCTTCTCTCTGGGGGTCTGCCCCTTCCTAGGGCAATTGACTGAATGAGCACCCCTTTAGGACAAAAGGGCGAGTCTAGGACTTGGCCTGGATCTGAGTAGAGGGTGTAACCAGCCACTCTCCCCTTTCTGTGCGTTTCCCAAAGTCGGGGTTCTTCCGTCTGGTGAAATCCCATGAGGAGAGCGCAACCTTCCCCCCCAGCTGGGTCTAAGGCGATGTCAGTTGGCTGTGGAAGGCCACTCCGCCCAGGGAAGGGGGGGTAGAGAGCTCTCCATGCCCCACGTAGCAACAACTAGCACAGGGCCACACCCTCACTCATCGCTGACTCACGGGAACAAGGCCTTCTCCGTCCCTCTAGAAATCTCTGCGTCTGGTGGAAAGCTTAAACACACGTCACTGCATCCTCAGCATGGAGCATTCTTGAGGATGTAGAAGGATAAGGAGTACCTACCTGCAGGTGGGGACAGGGAAGGGCATCTCTGCCAGGTTAAGGACACGGAGGCTCTGGTCTCCCAGAACAAATATTTAACCAGAAATAAATCCCCACCACTTAGAACAGCCTCCTGCTTTGAGACTGGGTGTTTTCCAAGGCTTCAAGAGCCCCAGGACCAATTCTTGGTTAGGGCTTGAGCTTAAATTTCGAGGACACCCCACCACCCAGAAATCTCCTCAGGGAAAGAAACTCTCCCGAGGACCGAGCAATCGGGCTCAGAGGGCGGGGTGGGGGCAGACGCTCACCGCTTTCTCCTCCAAACTACAGGGCCTTTTCTCAGTCACTACAAAATAGCACAATAAGAATAAAAACAGGAAGATGAGCTAAAAGAATGTAATATCAAATTATAAAGGACAAAAGAGAGATAAGGAATAATCAAGATAAGTAAAACAGAACTAGAGTACCAACAGATTAAAAGGATAAAAGAAAGAAATGAGCTTTAAAATGATACAAAAAATATAATCAACAATTTTAAGATTAGGAATTGAGGTTATAAAAACAAAGAGGGTTTACAATGCTCACATGGGACAGGGCAAACAGGGAGCGAGGTAGCCAGCCTGTGTCGGGAGTCCTCTCAGTCTCATGCATTCAGGGTTTGAGCCCCATTCAGCCGACTCCAACATCCCTTCTGGACTGTGTCTCATTGCTTAAACATTGTTGGACCTTTGTTTTTTATTTTTGCGGATACCCATTCCGTGGTATTGAACCCCTCTTTCTGCCAGGGTTTCCCGAAGCAAATTTTATTGGGAACGAGTACACGATAGGTCCACCACGCCAAGTTCTGAATTCTCAAACAACAAAAGCCCTGAAAACCAAAAATGTCATCTTTTTTTGTTGTTATTGTTAAATATTTTATTTATTCATTTGAGACACAGAGATACAGAGAGAGAGCATGAGTGGGGGAGAGGCAGAGGGAGAGGGAAAAGCAGACTCTCCACTGAGCCAGGAGCCTGATGCAGGGCTCGATCCCAGGACCCTGATATCATGACCTGAGCTGAAGGCAGATGCTTAACCATCTGAACCACCCAGACGCCCCTAAAAATGTCATCTTTTATTTGGAGGCATAACACAATCTGGCCTGAACTCATTTGGTGGCAAAACCTGGCCAACGTGAAGCTATTTCTAGGATGAGCATTCATGCATTTCCTTGCAGAAGCATTCACGCATCTGACTACAGGGGACTTCCGCACACCGAGCATACGGTGTTGGGTAAATACAGTGTTTGTGCCCCACATCTTTGTTTACCATCTTTCTAAAATTCTGAAACACATCTGGTTCCAAGGGTTCAGATAAGAGATTGTGGACCTGATGAAAAGTCTCTGCGCTGAGCACCTTCCATGGTATAGAATGGCTATATATAGGTATAAGAATGGCCATATATATAATATATATATATTTACATCATGGAATATTATAGAGCAATGACAAGGACTTATCTACACCGCATGCAGCATCATGTTGAGAGAAAGAAGCCAGACACAAAAGCATACGTGTTGGAAGGCTCACGACCACATGATTTTTGTGTGTTCATCTCTTAAGTTCTATTTATAGGAAGTTCAAATCCAAGAAAGCTGCTCAGGTAGGATTCTCTCATCAGATATAGACCGGTACCCTGATTCTCCCTCCCCCCTCGGAGCCTTGGCTGAGCCCTGTGGAGAACACACCACTGAGTCCCCCATGCTCACGGCCCTGTCACCAGCACAGGACCAGTTGGCTGTGCCCCCTCCCTTTCCGCCTTCCCCTCTCTGCCTTTGTCTCCAGCCCCTCTTTGCTTTCCCTGGGTGGAGGGCTCATGGGATGGTAGCAATCTTGTCTTTTCATGCTTTTGTCCCAACTCCACTTGGGGTCCCGGTCCACCCTCTTCCCTGGCCATTCACACTGGTGTTTCATCTTCCTTCACTCCCTCTCCTCCTTGGCTGACAGGGCTGCTGATCCCCACGCGGTCTGCTCTCTTCCTGTCCCTGTGTCTCCACCGTCTGATCCTTGGGATCAGCTGGCTTTGGGCTTTTGTTTGGGCCGCAGGGCTTTCTCTCTGCCTCTGCCTCTCTGTCCCACCACCCTCCCTTCCTTCCCCCTCATCTCGATGTCCTTTGTGGGACATGCACTTTTATCTCCCTTTGATTTGCTCTCTCCTCTTTGTAGAAGAAGAATGAAAGGCTCAGCTAATTGTAGCAGGAGGACAGTGACGCCCCATTCCCCTTCCCAGAGTCTTCCCCACCAGGCCGAGCAAGAAGGGAAATGAGGGCAATTCAGACTCCCACCTGCTCCCGAGTCGGCTCCTGGTCTCTCTCCCCCATGGGCTCTTCTTCCCCAGTTTTCTCAAGGAGACATGACACAGTGCTGGAGCCCCTCACCACCGCCTCCAGCAAGTCTCTGTAGACCCACCACTCATCCATGGATGTCATCACTGCACACTGGTGTGGGCCAGCCGTCGTGGAATGTGCTCGGCGCAGAGTGGTGAACAAGACAGATGTGCAGTCTCTGAGTTCACAAGTCATAGCAATAAAGTGGGTCAGGGGTGTGACAGGGAAATGACTTTAGCGTCTCTAACAGAGGACCTGAACTCAGAATGGGGGCAGGGACGATCACTGAGGAAGTGATATCTAAATGACTTGCAGGCGTTAGTCAGGTGGGAGAGGGAAGATCAACAGGTCCTACAAGAACAAAACATTTCGTCTAATGGAGGGACAACATAATGGGAAATTCACTGTATGAATTTATGGGGCATAAACTGCTGGGGATCGTGATGGAGTCTTGCAAGGAGCTGGGAATTTATCCTAAGGATGCAGGGAAGTCAGGGAAGTGTTTTGAATGGGGATGTGACAGATCGTATTTGTGTTTGGGGTGGGGCGGAGAATAGAGCAAGATTGGAGGGCGAGGAGGTGTATTCATTTTCTATTGCTGCCGTAACAAGTGACCACATCTTTGGGGGCCTAAAACAACACAGCTGTATCATCTTACAGTTCTGGAGGCTGGAAGACCAAAGTCAGGCTCGACTCCTGGGCTAAAGCTAAGATGCTGGGAGGGCTGGTATCTTCTGGAGGTTCGAGTTCGAAATCCATTTCCTTGTCTTTTCCAACTTTCAGAGGCCACCTGCATTCTTGGGTTTGTAGCCCCTTCCACCACCTTCAAAGGGCACCTTGCAAATCTCTGCTTCCATTGGCACATTCCCTCCCATGTCTGACCTTCTTGCCTTTCTCTTATAAGGAACCTTGTGATTATATCAGGTCAATTTGGATAATCCAGGATAATCTTCCCATTTCAAGAGCCCTAATTTACTCACATCTGCAAAGTCCCTTATGCCATGTAAGGTGGCATATTCACAGGCTCTGGGAATTAGGATGTGGACATCTTTGGGGGCCACTGTTCACCGAAGCTCTTGGGGTACTTCGGGAAGGACACGATGAGAGCTTAAACTGAGTCGTAGCGGTGGAAATAGAGCCAAGGGATAACTTTAGGAAGTAGACCAAAGGTTGACTGACTGGATGTGGGAGATGAGAGAGAGGGATGAACAGGAGTCACTTCTAGCTCTCAGGCTCCAGCAACTGACCAAATGGCAATGTCACTTACGAGACAGAGAACACAAGCGAAAACTGGGTTCAATACAGGGAGTACAGCACGGGAAGAGAGGAGTTTGAGCTACGTCTGAGGCATCCAAGAAGAAACATCCCGAGGGCAGGTGGGCATTTATCTGGAGCCCAGAAGAAGGGTCTGTGAGGGCGAAAGAAGTTAGAAAAAGGGTCAGCAAAGTATGGCCAGCAGAATGGCAGCCAGTTGTACAAATAAAGTATTATTGGAACACAGTCAGGCCCATTCATTTACGCATTGTCCACGGATGCTTTTGCGCAATAGCAACAAAGTTGGATATTTGCAATAGAGAACATTTGGCCTACTAAGCCATATGGCCCTTTCATAAAACATATGCCAACCCCTGGGTTGGAGAATCACCAGCTGGAAGGTGGTACTGTGAGCATCGGGTGGCCCAGAGCAAACAGGTGGAAGGAGAAGAACAGAGGCCCAGGAAATCCAGTATTCAAGAAACAGGAATAATACGAAGGGCCATAGATGGACATTGAGCATGAGTGGCTAGAGACAGAGAGAGACAACTAGGAGTGCTGTGCTGTTCTTCTTGCTGCAGAAGACAAGTGTGGCAGTTCTAAAATATGTCCACAGGTTCTTCGATACTGTAGGGGATCAGAATATGCCACCCCAAAATATGCCACTTTGGCGTAAGGATTATTTTGAGGGGAAGACAACTGAGAAACAGCAAACACCAAAAAAAAAAAAAAAAGAAAGAAAAGAAAAGAAAAAAAAAGCGAGAAAGCAAGCTCTCTGCCCTCCCCCACTATTTGCCAAGAAGCAGGCTTAGGCTCTTAATCACCAGAGACTCTTATCAGCCCAGAGACAGCACAGACAGGAATCTGCATAACAAACCTCACTGAAATAACCCTTATCTGCCATGAGTTTTCCCCATATATGTTCCTTCTCACAGTTTGCCACTCTTGGAAGCCTGAAACCCTTTTCCTTTGGCTTGTCATTTCTCTACAAATTTTTTGGGTTTTGTTAGGATGCTAGAAGCCTAAATTCATCACTGTTCACCATTTTTCCCTCATGTATGAGCTCTACATGGGTTAATAAACTGTTTTTCTCTTCATCTGTCTTTTGTCAGTCTAATTGGCAGGGCCCCACATAATAAACCTAAGAGGGTAGAGGGAAAAGTTTTTTTTTTTTCCTCCCCTACAATACTTCTCCCTTTAAAAGATGGAGTCTAGGGGCATCTAGGTGGCTCAGTCAGTTGGGTGTCCGACTTTTGATTTTGGCTCTGGTCATGATCTCAGGGTCATGAGATGGAGCCCCACATCGAGACCCATGCTCAGTGGGGAGTCTGCTTGAGATTTTCTCCTTCTGCCCCTCTTCTCCTGTTAAGTGTGCTCTCTTTCTCTAAAATAAATAAATCTTTTTAAAAAAACAAAAATAATGAAACTAAAAGATGGAGTCTGAGTCTCCCACCCTTTGTGGTGGGCTAGACTTAATGATCCACTTATCAGAAATAGAATCAAGCAAAAATGGCAATGTGTAAATTTGGAGACTAGGTCATAAAAGGACTACACATTCTTCCTCTTTCTTTCCAGAGGAAGTTAGGCCATATTGTGGGGACCCACAAAAGAGCCTATGGAGACATCCACATGATGAGTGGCTGAGGCTTCCAGCTGAGAACCTGAGAGGAGCTGGGGCCACCTGCCAAAAGGCATATGAATGTGAATGAGCCATCTTGGTAAATCCCCAGCACTATGTAAGCCTTCAGACGACAGTGGCCTTGGCCAACATCCCAACTACAACTATATGAGAGACTCTGAACAAACCTACCCAGCTTGGGTGCTCTGGAATTCTTGACCTACAGAAAGCTTGAGCTAATAACTATTTGTTGTTTTAGGTGACTAAAGTTTTGGTGTAATCTGTTACATAATGGGTAACTAATACAACAAGGAAATAAGTGTTTTAAGGAAAGCACGATCGATGTCCGTGCAGCTTTGAAGTCAAGCAGAATTTAGCAGGCTGTGCCCCTTGTTACCTTCTGGAGTGTACTGCCTGTGGGATTGTAGGAGTCCCTTGGCCAGGATGCGGACAACTGTGTGAAGCTGGCAGTCATTTGTTTTTTCACTTACATAATGCTGGAGGGGAAGAAAAGAAAGGAGCATCTGGGAGCTGCTCTGGCATCAGTCCTCCCTTACAAGACAGTTTTGGCCCATCCCAATGTGAATTTGGAAAAGTCTTATTTTTTAAAAAAGGTACCAATCACAAGTCCTCCCTGGACCTTTGGCCAGGAGGCTTATGAAGTAAAATCAAATAAATGAATGTTCCCTGCTACCTCTCTGAATTCCTCTGGGTGAAGTCAAGACATCTGCCTTATTATTTTCAGTAAATGATCCAAAAGTGACTTCTGTTCTTCAGTTGGTTATCATGTGACCACGCAACTCTTCAGGAAGAAAATGTCCCAGGAGTCTGACTTCAGTTTCCACTTCTTACCTAAAACTTATTTCTCAAAAACATCACAGAACTGTGTCCCAAACTGACCAATCCTGTTTCGGTTGCATACTTTTTGACATAGATCATCTAGTTTGGTGAGAGAATGAAGCCATAATGCTCCAGGCAACCACTGTGTACCCGAATTAACTTATTTTCTGTGCATATAAATGGTAGTAGCTATGTACCATTTGGGGGGAGCATGGAGCAAATAGTCACTCAAGTAATTTTTCTGTGTTCTGTGGTTCGGATGAGGAACCCTGGTTGAGAAACAAGCTCACATACATGTGTTGGATTTTAGGGTTTCTTCAGCTCAAAGAATTCTGGCTAACTTAGCATGAGGTTGCGAGGCTTTCGGATTTGTTGCTCCATATTTAGACACATTTACTATGGCTCCTTACTTCCTTGGTTCTTACATTTTATTTACTTTTATTACTTTAGCTTTTAAAAGTTATTTGGTCCTTTTAATCATTGGCATGGTTTAATTGTTCTTTTTTTTTTTTAAGATTTTATTTATTTATTTGAGAGACCGTGAGAGTGAGAGAGATCACAGATAGAGAGGGAGAAGCAGACTTGCTGCTGAACAGAGAGCCCAACACAGAGCTCTATCCCAGAACCCTGAGATCACAACCCAAGCTGAAGGCAGACACTTAACTGACTGAGTGACCCAGGTGCCCCCAGTTTAATTGTTCTTAATGTGCTTTGTCTTTTCTATTTTATACCTCTTTCTTTTATTTTACTTAAGTGCTTGTTCTCAATATTTTTTGTTCCTCTTTATCACTTTTAATTTTATAGTTGCCCTCTTTTTATCTTCTTTTTTTCTTTATCTTTTCATTAATTGCTTTTTAAAAAATAACTTCTTTGCTAGTTTACTAACTGGGAGTCATGAGCACAGTTCTAGGGTGAGCTGAGCTCTACGTGACCCACACCGGAAGCTAAGGAGGCTGGAAGGTTCTTCCCTCTCCTTCACCTTTCCAGCTCCCTTTAAGGACACCACATCCCTTCCTGGTTCCAAAAACTTTAACCTGATTAATATAGGAGACCCACAGTCCAGAAGTTCCCCTCAAGATCAAGGGTGATGGCCCCTGAGAGTCCCATCCCCCAGAGTACATGACCGTATAATCAGTCCCCCGTGCTTGAGTGTGGTGGGATCGTGCGTTGGATGGATTTCACTCCCAGTATTAGGTTATCATCTGACAATGTGAAGGGATTCTGCAGATGTATTTAAGTTTTCAGATTAGTTGACTTTGAGTTTTGGGGTTTTTTTAAAAAAGATTTTATTTCTTTATTTGACAGAGAGAGAGCAGGCACGCACACAAGCAGGGAGAGTAGGAGAGGGAGAAGCAGGCTTCCTGCTGAGCAGGGAGCCTGATGCGGGGCTCGATCCCAGGACCTTGGGATTGTGACCTGAGCCAGAGGCAGAGGCTAAGCCAACTGAGCCACCCATGCGCCCCGGCTGACTTTGAGTTAATTGGAATGGAGATTATTCTGGATGGGCCTGACCTAATTACGGGAGCCCTTACAAGAGAGAGGGCCTGGCCTGAGGTCAGAGATGCGAGGTATGAGGGAGACTCTGCGGCCGGCCTTGAAAAGGGATGCCGCTGTGTTTGTTTGCTTGTTTGCTTATTGTGGCTGAAATGGTTTTCTTTTTTCCTTTTTTTAATGATACCTGGCATTTATTGAACTTTTATAGTGTGCCACCATTAGTCTGGGTAGTTTTGTATCGATATATATGAGTAGAGTCGGCACACAATGGGACACTGGTTTCAGGTATACAACATGGTGACCCCACCACTCTACACCTTACGCTGTGCTCACCCCACACCAGCACAACGCCATTGACGAGATTCCCTGTGCTGTGCCTTTCATTCCGCGGGGCTTATCCATTCCATAACTGGAAGCCTGTACCTCCCACTCCTCTTTCCCCAATTTACCCATCCCCCCACCCTCTCCCCTCTGGCGACCACCAGTTTGCTCTCTGTGTTCATGGGTTAGGCTACGCTGTTTAAATGGCCTGTGAAGGCTACATGGCCACGGGCCTGACACCTAGCTGCCGACAGGAGTCCCCAGCTAACAACTAGCGAGGACACGAGGACTCCAGTCATGCAAGTGCAAGGAAATGAACTCTGCCAACAACTGAGTGAGCTTGGAAATGGACCCTTCTGTACGCGAGCCTCCAGGTGAAAACAAACCAGCCGACACATTGATTTCTGCCTTGTGACACAATGAGCAGAGGACCTGTCTAAAACATGCCAGACTCCTGACCCCTGGAAATGGTGAGGTAACAACTGTGTGTTATGTTAAAGCCACTAAATTTGTGGTCATTTGTTCCACATTAATAAAACCTAATGTGTCGGGGCGCCTGGATGGCTCAGTCGTTAAGCGTCTGCCTTCGGCTCAGGTCATGATCCCAGGGTCCTGGGATCAAGCCCAGCATCAGGCTCCCTGCTCGGCAGGAAGCCTGCTTCTTCCTCTCCCACTCCCCCTGCTTGTGTTCCCTCTCTTGCTGTGTCTCTCTCTGTCAAATAAATAAAATCTAAAAAAAACAAAAACAAAACAACAACCTAATGTGTCATGCGATGTCATATTGATAACTTTTTTGAACTGCTGAAATGGAGCAGTTTGTTCACATCATACTGTCAAGCTTCTCTCTGAGGAGGTACAGCCTACAATCTCCATCCTCCTCTAAACCCTTTGGACATTGAGTAAATCCTTTACACACATCACCACATATCAGGAAGGGGAGCTAGGCAAGAAGTTCCATTTGGGAAGGATCTTCAACACAAAAATGGTTAAAGGTAACAAAAAAAAGCATGAGGTCTTCAGCCTTCCAACAAGACTCCTTGGAAGGAAGGAAGGTAGAAGAACCCAAACTTAGTGTCACAATTATATTTTCCAAAAATGGACCAAACAATATTGCCCTCCCATGTGATCTTATAAAGTGACTCTGATATTCCTCCCCTTGAGAAGTGATTTCTATGTCCTCTTCCTTTGACACTGAGCAGATTTAGGACAGAAGTAACACTGTGACTTCCAAGCTAAATCACGAGGACATTCATCCTGGAAGTTTTCAGCCACCATGGAAGCAGCCTGGTTACCCTGAGGCCACCATACTAGGAGCTACCTGAAATCAGCCTGAGCAGGAGACCACGAGGAAAGGCCCTATGACTACATGAAGAGAGTGAGATGTCTCACCAGCCTCCAAACTCTTCAGATCCCCCACTGTTCCAGCTCTAGCCAGTAGACTGCAACCATAAAAGAGATCCCAAGCCACAACTGTGCAACCAACCTCCTGGAAATTCCTGACCCACAGGAACAGTGAGAGATAGTGAAACTATTGCTGATGTTTTAAGTCATTAAATTTTAGGGTGATTTGTTGGGTTTTTTTTTTTTTAAGATTTTATTTATTTATTTGACAGAGAGAGACACAGTGAGAGAGGGAACACAAGCAGGGGGAGTGGGAGAGGGAGAAGCAGGCTTCCCGCTGAGCAGGGAGCCCGATGCGGGGCTCGATCCCAGGACTCTGGGATCATGACCTGAGCCGAAAGCAGATGCTTAGCCAACTGAGCCACCCAGGCGCCCCTTAGGGTGATTTGTTACACAGCAACAGATAACCAGAACATTTGAGCTTGAAATCCTTCCTTAGGTCAGCCTGCCCCCTGCATAGTTCTCAGTCTTGACTGGCCTCCTTTCTACTCTTACCTACTTTGCTCCCATAATCCTCCTGAGCAGGATTATGAAAGGTCCTTTTAGAGTGTAAATTGCTTCCCTCCCCTTTGAGATTGAGGAGAGCTTGCCTAAAATTGGGATTATCCTCAATGGCTCTTCTAGTCCTGAGTCATCTGTGTTTTTGCTGGGTTAACTGAGAGACAAGAAGGCCACAGATGAAAGTTATGCTAGCTATGGGGGACAGAAGGCATGAAACATGACACTGACCTCAAGGAATTTACGATCTATTCAGTGTTTTTTTTAAAAGTCAAACAATGATGTATGCTCTGTTGAGAAAACCCCAGTGGCTCCTTGTTGCTCTAGGTAGAACGATCATTTCATTTGTTACCCAAATCAAAACAGTTTTGGAAAGTGAAAGGGAGCACTATTACTAATCACCTTGGGAAACCAGGCATAAACTAGCACGATCCTGGGCAAACCAGCACATGTGGTCTCCGAGCGAGCCACAGGAACATCAATCAGGGAGCCATACCAGCTCTTACTGATTGGCAAACCTCAACTTTGTTTAAACCCAACCTCTTCTCCCACACTGCACCTGTTCCCACACAGCTGACCATGGCTGGGAACAATACACAGCTATGCTGACTGGTTGGCTTTAAATCCATGGCCATGTATCACACACGACTCTTTTTTTTTTTTTTTAAGATTTTATTTATTTATTTGAGAGAGAGAGAATGAGAGACAGAGAGCATGAGAGGGAGGAGGGTCAGAGGGAGAAGCAGACTCCCCGCCGAGCAGGGAGCCCGATGCGGGACTCGATCCCGGGACTCCAGGATCATGACCTGAGCCGAAGGCAGTCGCTTAACCAACTGAACCACCCAGGCGCCCCCACACACGACTCTTAATGCTGCATAGCGAACATGCCATATTTCCCACTCTCCTGGACAACGCTTTCACATCTCTCCCTCGTCCCTCCCAAACTCCAACTGCCCTCCTTCATCCTCACTCTGAGTTTAAGGCCTTACCCCATCCACCCACCTCCCTGCTCCTGTGCCCATGCACTCTGCCGCTGCCCCAGCTATGTGGATACACTGTGCTCCTCGATGAGGACAACCCCCCCACTCATGCACCAGCTCCTATCGACTCTCACCTACTCAGGACTCTGCCCCAGCGGTTCTCCCCTCGTCTCTCCTGTTTCATTCATGTCTCCCTTCTCATCACTTCCATAGCACACAGACATGCTGTCTTTAAAAAACCCTTTCTTGAGACGCCTGGTTGGCTCAGTCGGTTAAGCATCTGCCTTTGGCTCAGGTCATGGTCCCAGGGTCCTGGGATGGAGCCCCGCATCGGGCTCCTTGCTCAGCAGGAAACCTGCTTCTCCCTCTGCCTGCCGCTCTCCCTGCTTGTGCTCTCTCTCTCTCTAACAAATAAATAAATGAAAATATTTAATAAAAACAAAAACAAAACCCTTTCTTGGGGTGCCTGGGTGGCACAGCCGGTTAGGTGTTCAACTCTTGGTTTCCACTCAGGTCCTGATCTCAGGGTCGTGAGATGAAGCCCCGCATCAGGTCTCCCGTCAGCAGGGAGTCTGCTTGAAGATTCTCTCCCTCTGTCCCTCCCCCTGCTCTCTCTCTCTCAAATAAACAAATCTTTAAAAAACCGTCTCTTGACTCCATTTTCCCCTTCAGTTAAGACCGCAACTTACTTCCTCCCTTCACACAAAATTATTTGAAAGAATACTCAGTCTCCAATTTATCTCCTTTCATACTATCTTTAACCCACTCCAGGGAGGGTTTTGCCTCCACCACTCCATCAAAACTGCTCCGGTCATGGTAGCAAATGAACTCCACATACCACATCCAGGAGACATTTTTCATTCTCTCAGCAGCATTTGACAAAGAGCATCTTCCGAGTCTTCCTTGAAAGACATCTTCACTTGGCTTCACATACACTTACCTAGCTTGACTCCTACTTCTCTGGCCACTCTTTCACAGTCCTCTTTGCTACCCCCTCTCCTAAATGCTGGGGTGCTCTGGGGTACTCAGCTTTCTATCTGTATTCACTCCTTAGGGGATTTTATTCAACTCAGGACTTTATTTTATTATTATTTTATTAATTTTTTAAAAAATTTTTATTTATTTATTTGACAGAAAGAGAGTGAGCAAGAGAGGGAACACAAGCAGGGGGAGAGGGAGAAGCAGGCTTCCTGCTGAGCAGGGAGCCCGATGCGGGGCTCAATCCCAGGACCCTGGGATCATGACTTGAGCCGAAGGCAGACGCTTAACAACTGAGCTACCCAGGCACCCCTCAACCTCAGGACTTTAAATTCCATCTATCTCTGATGATTCCTCAACTTGTATCTCTAACCTAAATCTCTTGCCAGAATTCCAGTCTTGATTATCCAATTGTCTATGCAACATCTCCACCTGGATGTCTAACAGGCATTTCAAATTTAACATGTCCGAAATTGAATTGCTGTGTTTACCCTAACACAGCTCCTTCTTAAGTCTTACCAAACATAGATAAATGGCAACTCCATTCTTCCTGTTACTTGAAAAAAAAGTTTATCTTTGGCTCCTCTTCCTCTTAAATCCCATAGCCAACCCATTAGCAAATCCTGAGTATTCCACCTTCAACATGTTTCCAGAATTAGACCACCATCACCTCTCACCTCCTAACCATCACTTCTTACCACCATCTCTCACCTCCTAACTTACCTTCTTGCTCCTGCTCTTGCTTCCCTTTGGTCTATTCTCAAAACAGCAACCAGATATACTCTGTTAAATCCTAAGTCAGATCCTATCACTTCTCTACTCAAAACTTGTATTTCACTCAGGGTAAAGATGAAAGCATTCCCCTTCCCTGTCACCTCTTTGACATTCTCTTCCTCTCCCTTTCATCCACTCTGCTGCAGCTCATTGAAAATGCTGTCCTTCCAACACACCAACTGTGTGTATTTGTTCATGCTGTTTCACCTACATAGAATGACCTTCCCCTGGATATCCTAATGGCTACCTCCCTCACTTCCTTCAGGGATAATCAATCCAAAGGTCATTTTCTTTTTCTTTCTTTCTCTTCCTTCCTTTCTTTCTTCCTTTCTTTCTTTCTTTCTTTCTTTCTTTCTTTCTTTCTTTCTTTCTTTCTTTCTTTCTTCTTTCTTCCTTCCTTCTTTTTTTTTTTTTTTAAGAGATTTCACTTATTTATTTGACAGAGAGAGAGAGGTAGCAGCAAAGGGAGAGGGGAGAAGCAGCCTCCTTGCTGAGCAGGGAGCCCAGCGTGGGACCCGATCCCAGGACCCCGAGATCATGACCTGAGCCGAAGGCATACACTTAACTGACTGAGTCACCCAGGGACCTCAAAGGTCATTTTCTTAATGAGTACTTTCTTGGTCACTATGATAGTCAGCCTCCAAAATGGCCCCTAATGATCACATCTTCATACTCATACTCTTGTGTTTTCCTGTTGTCCCCTCCCACAAAGTACTAGGGTTGGTTTGTGTGGCGGCAGAAGTGATGGTATGCCACTTCTGAGGTTAGGTTATAAAAACCTGCAACTTCCACCTTGGGCATGCAATCTCTCTCTCTTGAATCACTCTTTCTAGGTAAAGCAAGCTGCCCCGTCACGAGCAGTCCTATGGAGAGAGGCAAGGAACTGAGGCTTCTTGCCAAGAGCCATGCGGGTTGAGCATGGAAGCTGATAGCTCATACCTTGACTGTGATTTCATTAAAGATCCTGAGCCAGAATCACTCTAGTTAAGCTACTCTTGACTTTCTTACGCTCAGAGACTATGTGAGACAGTAAATGTTTATTGTCTTTGGCTGTTAAGGTTGGAGATAATTTGTTATACAGCAGTAAATAATATTGACACCATATCCAAACCCAGCCCCTGAGACATTATATCAACTTTCCTGTTTTATTTTTTTTCTTCTTAGCATTGATTGCTATCTAACATACTATATATTTTATTTATTTATCTTGTGTTTGTCTCCCTCCTCAGCTAGGATGTAAACCTGGCAGGCAGGGATTTTTGTCCCTTTTTCTTCACTGCCATAACTGCAACACCAAGAACAGAGTCTGGCATATAGTAGGCTCTCAACAAATATTTGTCAGCTGAATGCATAAAAGAATGAATGAGTCTGACATCAACTTTCTGTCTGAAATTCTCCTCCACAAATGCAGTTATGGGTGCCTGGGTGGCTCAGGTCTTCACCCCGCGATCCTGGGATCGAGTCCTACGTCAGGCTCCCTACTCATCGGGGAGTCTGCTTCTCCCTCTGTCCCTCTCCCACCCCCGCTTATGTTCACTCTCTCTTTATCTCTCTCTCTCTCAATCTCGCAAAAATAAATAAATCAAACCTTTTAAAAATATAAAACAAATGCAGTTATAATCCTAATCATTTGTTCACAATTTTCCAAGTATTATTTTTATTACCAAAACCTGTACAGTCAGTTCTGCTATAACACATCTGCTACTAAAAATAACCACACTACGCAAAAGCTGTGCAATGAAAACCAGGGGCTTATGGGAAAAATAAGGTTAGAGGTCACAATACTCAAACACATTGTTAATAACAACAAAAGACAGGAGCCTAATAAGATGGTAGCACAGTTTATACATGTTAAATAGTTGAGAAATATGTAAACACTACAATAATTACAGCATCATACCCCGAAACAGATTTGAATTTTGCATATGGAAGTGGATGTTGGAAGGGGCGTAACTTCTGAGTTACTGTGAAGTGGTGGAAGGGGGCGTTATCCAAGACTGGAAAGAAAATTATAACCCCAGGTGTAAATGGGTATGTTTGACAACACTATGCACTCTGCTCACTTCAGCAGCACATGGACTGAACTCTACCACTGTGAACCCAGGTGGGGGTACACGTTTGACCGGCGTGTTTGTGTACGTTTTGTGTATTCCCACCCTGCGTGGGTTCAGCTGGGTGCATTTTCCTCCACCTCATGTTTTCCAGGGCAAAATCAAGCATAAGCAAATCCAAAAATCACATTATGTTCAAATTGCTCCCTAATATATGAATCAGATTGGAACGATTCGTGTTTTCAAAACAAGCCTCACAGCAGAACTGACTGTATCTTTGTTTCTATCATTTTCTAAGGTCATTCTTTCTCCTTTTGGCCAGACCAATTCCACCTTCACTTCAAGCCTTATTTTCCTTTGACTCTTTTATTACCTATATTGACTTTATCTTCTTTGAACATTCTTACGCTTCCTTCTCAATTCTATCTTATTGTCATCTTGAAATCTCCTATCAGTTCACTCTACGTATGATTATGTCTGTTTCTCCAGCTAGCTGTAAACTACTTGAGGGCAGGGGTAGCCTCCAACTCATTGCATCCTTTTGCTCATCTTCCAGTACTCATCCTAGAACTGTGTCTTGCGTACAATGGGTACTGAAAAACTTTGTTGATTCGATCCCCAGGCAGGGCTACATGAGGCCTTTTTCGTCTCATAGCTTGATGCCTAATGAAAGCAGTAGGGTCACGTATGGAGAAAACTCAGACCAAGAATGAGTACGAGAAACCAAAGCCTGAGAGCAAAGATGAATGTGCTAAGTAGGTAATGAATCCCAAGAAAGGGGCAGTGTTCAATGACCACAGCTTGGCTGGTTTGATCAGGAACTTAATCCTGGAATGCCTGCGTTTTGAACGGAAATTTTAAGAAACAAAGGACAATTTTGACTAAGAATTTATTATTTTAAAAAATATTTTATTTATTTATTTGACAGAGAGAGACACAGCGACAGAAGGAATACAAGCAAGGGGAGTGAGAGAAGGAGAAGCAGACTTCCTGCTGAGCAGGGAGCCCGATGCGGCGCTCGATCCCAGGACCCTGGGATCATGACCTCAGCTGAAGGCAGACGCTTAAGGACTGAGCCACCCAGGCGCCCCTTGACTAGGACTTTAAAACGTCTTACCTAGAAGGCAAGTCGCCCTTGATATTGGACACCTAGTCCACTAGCACAGACTAAATTAGTGCCTCCTGAAAAGTGAAGGATGGGTTGAGATTACATTTCTCTCCAAAGATAGCAGGCAGAGCCATGGAATGGGTGAGAGTGATCTAGGTCCCAAAGGCTAGGCACTGGGAAAGGGAGGGGGGTGACTTTGGTGCCTCACTGATGGGGCACAGACTTAGGAAGCAAAAATGGATTGAGCCACATCATTGCTCATTCCAGAGGCATCATTCAGAGGGCAGTCTCTGTGAACTAACTTTATTTTAAGTTTATTTAAGTAATCTCTACACCCAACGTGGGGCTCAAACTCACAATCCTGAGATCAAGAGTCATGTGCTCTTCCAACTGAGCCAGCCAGGTGCCCCTCTGTAAACTTTCTGTATGCCAACTGGAAATGAGTCTTTAAAAGAGAGACTGAGGGCACCTGGGTGGCTCAGTCGTTAAGCGTCTGCCTTCCACTCAGGTCATGATCCCAGGGTCCCGGGATCAAGCCCCTCATCAGGCTCCCTGCTCGGCAGGAAGCCTGCCTCTCCCTCTGCCACTCCCCCTGCTTGTGTTCCCTCTCTCGCTGTGTCTCTGTCAAATAAATAAAATCTTTAAAAAAATAAAATAAAATAAAAGAGACTGACAATCCCCCTGCTTCCAAGTATGCCTCAGGCTGGGGGAAGATATGGGGACAGGGAGTGGCGCAGAAAGTGCAGAATGCTATAACCCGTTCTAGGGGTCTAATTAGGGTCTATGGCAAGATAATAAAAACCCTGCATTATTTACTCCAAAACAAGGGCTCAAGTTTACAGTTATTTTACATGTGCCTTACATATTCATCAGCAAAAGCTGAAATCCCTTCTTCAATTTCCACAACCCAGAATGCTTTCTCAGGGGGTCATCCTCCCCTCATCTTCCTAAGCAGCCCAGAGGCCCTTGCGCTTCCCTAACATAGGGGAGGAAAAACTGTTTTCCCTCCACCCATATTAGGTTCACTGGCTGGTCTCTGTAATTAGACTGATAAAAGACAGATTAATAAGAGAAAAACAGAAGTTTATTAACACGTGCATCGTGCATACACACAGGAGTACCCAATGATGAGTAACTCAAACAGGTGGTTAGCATCTTAACAATAAATTTTTAGGGAAGTGGCAAGACAAAGGAAAAGGACTCTGAGTCTCTAAGACAGCAATGGGTGGGAAGGTAAATATATGAGAGAACTAATGGCTGACAGGGGTTACTTCAGTAAAGTTTGTTAAGTAGATTTCTCAGGTGCCATCTCTGGGCTGATAAGGGTCTAGAGTTGTCTCCAGTGATTGAACTCTGTTCTTCCTGGTAGAGCAGGGAGGGGGGACACCTTTACAGATTTATGCCCTGCTTTTAGGTAAATAAGGGGAAGTCAGAGAGCTTTTCTTGTGTCTGCTTCTTTTCAATTGCCTTCAGCTCAATATAGTGGCAAAGTTTGGAGTTGCATGTTCTGCTACCCTTTGTTCACATTCTGTGAGTAGGCTCCCCAACTCCCCATCCCAGATCATGTCTGCAATAACCTAAATTCTACTTTGTTGAACCTCTTTGGAACTCTGAGCCATTGCCCAGCACTAGCTGCCTGGATCCTATAGATTATTCTTTGACTCTGGAAAATGGTCCCATCCTTGATGCCCACACCTTGTGATGTATGTTATGTATTGGCCAGGGGACCTTCCCATATAGCAGGGGTAGCTGGTGGAGGATGATTAGGTCATGTCAGAAGACACACAGGAAGATGCCGAAGTGGTGGGAGATCATGTAAGGCTCTTGTTATCCCAGTCTTGTCCAATGGCTGTGCCTTGTGGATTAGGAGGGCTAAGAACACAGCTGGTGCTGGGGCTGCTTCTTGCTGAGTGTTTAAAAAACACATAATACCTCCGTCCCTGTCCTCTGTTGCTGAGAACTCAGAACTAATTACAAATAGGCTCAGTGGTATTCCATCCCAAACCTTAATATTTTTTCTCTCCTCTGTCTTCCCCTAATCTGGGGAGTGGAGGTGAAGGATAATCTAAGATAAATGGGCCGGGGAGGAGTCGGGAGGAAACTTCTGAAAAGCTGATTTTCCAGTTTGGCTGGCCAGTAGGTTGCCAGCCCCAGATACTCTCCCCACCTCCCAGACATTGCCCTCAGATCAGAAATTACACTGCTATTCATTTCACTGGAGAGAATGGACTGGTTTGATAAGGGAAGATTGTCAAATAAACCCTGCAATGGTTTATAAATTTGTATAGATTGGTTGAGTACTTGGGAGTCATGATGATCTTTATAGAAGCTGATGAAATTGAACATATTAGGATTAAAACAACCACATGAATAAAGCTTTTTGTAAGTAAGCACCAACAAAGGTACTTTGTTGTTTTTTTTTTAACCTCTGGGAAAAATAAATTTCATTGTAATTGTAAAATTTTGACTCTATTCATTTATAACATCCCCCCCATACAGTTGGGAAGATAGCACCATTGTCTGAACAATAGCAGCAAAATCTTTCAGTCCAAGAAAAGAGTTTTGAATTGGTATAATCATAACAACCTTGAGTGCCCATCCCTGCCTGGGAATGGCTTGGAGTTATAGGGCAGGCAGCAGCCCTACCCCCAGCCCCCATTTGCACCAAGGACATCAGAAGAAAGGAGGAGATGTTACCATCTCTACTTTGGAAGAATAATGAGATTCTGTGTCCTGTACTCTCAGGCCCTTCCAGAACCCTTCAGGCCACCCTGTGCAGGCCTAGAGACCTCTCCTTCTCTCTAGCATGCATGTCAAAAATCTGCCCCCCTTTGCCCACTTCCCAGTTCTAAACCCACTCCCACACGTTTGGGTATTTGTTAGAGCAGCACTTCCGCTTCTTGGTACCAAAATCTATATTAGTCAGGGTTCTCTAGAGAAACAGAACCATAAACACAAGGAGATTTATCATAAGGAATTGGCTCACATGATTATAAGCCCCAAGATCCACAGTCAGCAAGCTGGAGACCCAGGAGAGCTGATATAGTATGATATAGTACCAATCCAAGTCTGAAGGCCTGAGAACTAGGAGAGCCAATGATGTAAATTTCAGTTCAAAAGCTACTAGGCTTAAGACCCAAGAAGAGCTGTTGTTTCAGTCTGACTCCCGAGACAGAAGACCGATGTCTCAGCCTATCAGTCAGGCAGGCAAAACTCCCTCTTAGCCAGCCTTTTTTGTTCTATTCAGGTCTTCAGTTGATTGGATAAGGCTCACCCACATTAGGGGCAGCAAGTTGCTTTACTCAGTCTACCAATTCAAATGTTAATCTCATTCAGAAATACTCTCACAGACACACCCAGAATAATGTTTGACCAAATGTCTGGGTATCCTTGTCCCAGTCAACTTGACCCATAAAATTACTCATCACAGCGATCATCCAGGGAGGTTATAACAGGTGATTTAAACCTTTCTCTCAACATGCCTTGAATGACCATATGCTAAGTGCAAGGTCCCACTCCTAAGCTCTTTGAAAGTCAATGTAATTCTGTTCAATTTGATTTGATTCCAACTATGGCACTCACAGGTGGTGAGTTCATCCCTACACAGATCTTCTTGTAGATGCTCACTGAATGACCTGGTCTAGCTCACAGAATCTAGGCTATGAATGGCAGTACTATCATGAAATGGGCAGGGGTATGGGGAGGCAGAAAGGGAAAAGCTATAGTAGATCCATGCTTCTCAAGGAGTATATGGATTACTTGAGGAGCTTGTTAAAATGCAGATTCTGATTCAGCAACTTTGAGGCAGAGGCTGAGATTTTGCATTTCTAAAAATCTCCCAGGTGATGCTAATGCTGTTGGTCCAGGGACAACACTTTGAATAGCAAAGTACTAACTAGATGAGCTTTAAGGTTCCTTCTGAGTCTCTAAATTTGGTCCAATTCAGCAAGTGTTCATTGAAAACCAATTATGTGCCATGATGCCATGAGGTAGCCAACAGAGGTATGAAATGTGTTTCCATCCTTTAACGAGCTAACTTATATTGAGAAAGGTGGACAAATAGCCACAAGTCCCACAAGTTAAGTGATCACTCAACCTTCTGGGTGAACCTCTGAGTGTCTAGTTTCTTAGGAAGGCATTCTCCCTGAAAAATTTTTTTAAAGATTTTATTTATATTTTTGAGAGAGACAGAGTGAGAGAGAGAATCTGAGCAGGGGGAACGTCAGAGGGAGAGGGAGAAGCAGACTCTTCACTGAGCAGGGAGCCCGATGTGGGACTCGATCCCAGGACCCTGAGATCACAACCTGGACCAAAGGCAGACGACTAACCGACTGAGCCACCCAGGCACCCCTCTCCCTGAAATTTTTATAGCAATGCCTTACCAAGAAGTTTGGTCTCAATTTTTTTGTAGAAGCCAGAGACCTAAAATGTAGTAGTTTAGTCACCTAAAAAAAAAATAGCCTGAATAGAAGAATATGAACAATAACAAAAAGATCGGTTAGTTGAAAAAGTGGTTCTTCCTAAGCCCGTGGGTTACAACCCTGAGAAAACTAAGAGTGAAACAGCGTCATGCACAAGGTGGCCCTGAGAAAGGACAGCTCTGACCCAATAGTCTAGGGTCAGAGTTCTTCTAGGAAGGAAAATGGTGGAGACACTTAGTGGGGAATGGCTACCACTGGGGTCATGGGTGCCCTGATGGGGATTGCCATTGGGCCTATAAAAGGGCCCATGCTACGAAACAGTCTTTTCCCAATCTAGGACTAGTTACCCTGATCTTTCGGTTCAACTGGGAGTGGCAGAGGTGTTGGGGGGTGCAGGGGGAGTTGGGAGCTAGTCGAGGAACTGCTAAAACTATACACCGAGATGGATGAAAGCAATGGCTCTTGGAGGAAGGGGGCAGAAGGCCAGATAGGATCCCTTATGGCCTTGGCTGTTAAATGAAGAGCCACCCACAACAGGCAAAATACTTGCTGAGCAGATCTTTTTACAATGAATAGCTCGGGCTAGTCTTATGACTGTTGGTGAAGGCCGAATCCACTTCCCTAAACAATCCTCCTCATATACCTGGTTCTCTAGCCCCTACTTGCCCAGTCCTAACCTCCTCTTTCTTCCTTCCATGGAGATCCTAGTAAGACTGAGAGCCACTGAAAGGCCTGAAAGAGACCCTCCCTGCTGGGTCCCTTGGTCCCCTTCTAACACACACGCACAGACACACACACACACGCGCGTGCGCACGCACGCACACACGCACGCACACCCCCCTAACCAGGCCAGTGACTTGAGCTCAGAATGGCTGGAGCTGGTGGGGGTTGGAAAAGGGGCAAGGGGGAGGGAAGGAAGAGGAGAATCAAACAGAAACCTTCTCATCTTTCTATCAGCAGCCATGCAAGGAATATTGTTCAGCATGGCACAAAAGCGACACTGAAAATAGCTACAGCCAGAGCGGGGCTGCCAACCACTGCCTGAGATAACGTCTACTTGGAGACACTGGTGTCTTTGTGGGGCTGTCAGTGTCCCTATTGTTCCTGAGCCTATTGCCTGGGGAATATTGTTCCCAGCTTTTGTCTCCCCCGGTTCACTTTTGTTTGCCTTTACTTACCATTTCATTCCTCGCTCCCTTTGTGCTCTCCCATTCCCTCCTTTGTCTCTCCCTCTCGAAGCCTGCCCGTGGCTGTGGATTGGTGCCCAGGGAGACAATAGGCCCTACCCCCTCCCAACGAACGGTCCCACCCTGAACCTCACACAACCACAGCGCCATTCCTTCTCTCCCCCTCCCAAGGGCACCCAACGGGTCCCAAAGACGAGACAGCCCTGAGGGAGGGTGGAGTCCAAGCTACCACTCCCCTCCCAGAACAACAAGAAAGGGCCAATGGAATATATGGACCGCAAAAGAAGTCTGAGATGCTTGAAGTGCGTTCCTGCTTCTTTCTAGATCCCCCCGCTTTTTTAATAGGTTTTCTGTCCGCTCAAAAGAATAAGGACAACTCACGCTCCACAACCCCCAAACCCTCTTTCAAGTGCCCAGCATGCACTTCTCTGACCAGGGCACTTAGTTTTCTTCTCCCTCCCTCTCAGCCTGGCGGATCAAAGCCACTTCTGTTTATTTGCACATTCAAATCCAGACTGCCTCCAGTAACCCGATCCCGTCAGGCGCCAGGATGGTGCAAGAAAAGCCCGCCTGCACCCCCTCCCCCATCTAACAGCCCTTTTGGCAGAACTGGGCAAGGAAGGGGACAGGGGTCTCCTAGGGTCAGAGTTGGGAGTGGAAGAGGAGCCACGCAGTGACAAAGAAGCAGACCGCCAATCCCTTTAGAATGGCCTCTGGTCCTCTCACCTCAATGGCAGGGGGAAACCAAGGCATCAAGAGATTTAGAAAATACAGGAATCAAGCCCTGAGCTTTTCTGCCCACCCCTAGCATATTCAGGTGCCCAACTGCAGTCCTAGGGAGAGATTCCTTCTTAGTTCTAGCCTGAGAGGGCAGGTCCCAGGTAGTACTTAGAGGTTGGGGCTCACTTTGGGTTTCAGTTGCAGTTAATAGAAAGTGCTTTTTCCACCTACCTCCCCCAACTTCCTGCCTCTAGACAGATGGGAACAGTGATTGGAGAGTTGAGGAAGCTTTTACTTTGGCGGGGAAGGCTGGGAGCAGGGATGTAGCCTGAAGCCAAGGAGGAGGCTCTACTCTCTCATTGTTCTAGTTCCAAAGACAATGGGAATAGTCTCCAGAGAGTCATTGTTTCAAAAGCTGGAAATTGGGTAGGGGATTTCCGGAAAGTTTGAATGGAAGCCAAGCTTGGCTGTGAGGAGACCGGAGGAGGAGGAAGGGGAAAAGGAAGGGGAGGGGGCAGTCTGGGGTTAGGGGAAACTACCATTAGGCCCTGAGGATAAATTCGCCCTCCTGATTTCACTGTTCTCAAACCCACACTGCTCATTTTGTTCTGATTCTTGCTCTGCTCTTTTCATCTATCCCCTTTTCCAGCTAAAATTAGCTCTAGATTCTTAATGCTCTTAAGCATAAAGGGAAGCCAAAATAATTTGTCCCTGCCTTGAGGGCAACAACTGAGTGTGTTCTACCTTTGCAACCCTAGTCCAGAGCCCAGAGCATAGTACAAGCTCAGGAAATGTGTGAAGAATAAATGAATGAAGACAGTGTTGACTCGACCCCAGAAAGTCACGTTGACTATTCCTGGGCTTCCAGGAGAGTAGGCATGTAATTGAAAGTTTGAGGTGAGAAAAATCTAAAGATGGGGGATCATGAGGATTTGGGGATAGACGAGGCACATGGAGGAGAAGGCGAGGTGTGGTTATTGGACAAAAAAGGCAGAGCAGGGGGGTGGGGTGGGAGGGATGGGGTGACTGGATGATAGACACTGGGGAGGGTATGTGCTCTGGTAAGCACTGTGAATTGTGCAAGACTGTTGAATCTCAGATCTGTACCTCTGAAACAAATAATGCAATATATGTTAAGAAAAAAAGAAGAAGAAGAAGAAGAAGGTAGCGGGAGGGGAAGAATGAAGCGGGGGAAATCGGAGGGGTAGACGAACCATGAGAGACGATGGACTCTGAGAAACAAACTGAGGGTTCTAGAGGGGAGGGGGGTGGGAGGATGGGTTAGCCTGGTGGTGGGTATTGAGGAGGGCACATTCTGCATGGAGCACTGGGTGTTATGCACAAACAATGAATCATGGAACACTACATCTAAAACTAATGATGTAGGGCGCCTGGGTGGCTCAGTCGTTAAGTGTCTGCCTTCGGCTCAGGTCATGATCCCAGGGTCCTGGGATCAAGTCCCACATCGGGCTCCCTGCTCAGCAGGAAGCCTGCTTCTCCCTCTCCCATTCCCCCTGCTTGTGTACCTGCTCTCGCCATCTCTCTCTCTGTCAAATAAATAAATAAAATCTTAAAAAAATAATAATAAAATAAATAAAACTAATGATGTAATGTATGGGGATTAACATAAGAGTAAAAAAAATTAAAAAAAAAAATGGCAGAGCAATGTAGGGGCACCTGGCTGGCTCAATGGGTAGAGCATGTAACTCTTTATTTATTTATTTATTTGAGACAGAGAGAATGAGAGAGAGAGAGAGCACATGAGAGGGGGGCGGGTCAGAGGGAGAAGCAGACTCCCTGCCGAGCAGAGAGCCCGATGCGGGACTCAATCCCGGGACTCGAGGATCATGACCTGAGCCGAAGGCAGTTGCTTAACCAACTGAGCCACCCAGGCACCCAGAGCGTGTAACTCTTGATCTCAGGGTTGTGGGTTTGAGCCCCATGTTGGATGTAGAGATTACTTAAAAAAATAAAAATCTTTAGAATAACAAAAAAAGGCACAGCAATGCAGAATGATATTTGGCCTCCAGAGTGAAATTCTCTGCCTCAAGCGTCTTTTCCTGTTCATCCTACCTAGTCTGAGCTATCTTTCAGAAATACAGATGTGATCACATCTCTCTCTTGTGTAAAACCATTTGGTGGCTTCCCCCTGCCTCCAGGCACCTGTGAGTCAGTGAAATTGGAACTCCCCAAAGACAGGACCACGTTGATTGCTCCCAGTACCCACCACAGGTAACTGGCACCTAGCCAGCACAGAAGCCACCCAGTAAACATGGAACTGAATTAACCAGTAATTGTGTGAGATAATTCTGCCAATTCTGCAGTGCTCCCTGGATGGTATTTCAAGGTTGGTACAGTCGATGATTTTGACACTTAATGTTTTATCCATTTTATAGCTATTGATTGGATCTTTGAGAATAGTCAAGGGCCATGAAAATCAAAACATGTATATTTATTTTAAATATTGAATCATATTCCATCTAACTAGAATATAATTGAGAACCAGGAAGTAAGCTAACGTACAGTGTAGAGCAACACCGAAAGTGATGGCATAACAGCGATATAGTCCATTTGCCTTGTAGCTAGGGATGGCCAATGAAATAGAAGTGGAAGAGGTAGGGTGTCTGGGAGCTTCTAAGAGGGGGATGACTCAAGTGGGGAGCATACCCTTTTGCCCTTCTCACCTTTTTCCTTGTCTTGGCTGGAATGTGGTTGTGATGGTTGGCAATCTAGCAACTATCTTGTGACCATAAAGGGACAATGAGTTTGAAAGCCTTATGTTAAGGAAGGCCAAACAGAACAATAGGAAGTGCTTGGGTCCCTGAAGACCAAGGAGCCACAATACTAGCCTATCAAGCTTATATATGTGGAGTAAACAAAAAACCTTTTATTAGATCAAGTCCTTTAATTAGGATCTTTATTATTAGGAGTCAGACACAGTTCTCACTAATACAGTAGTATGATTTATATCAATAAAGAAGTAAATTTCTATACCATTTCTTTCTGTTTGCTGAACTGGTAGAAAAAAGAAAAGGAGTCAGAAGATATCTCCCACTGTGTACTAGAGCACATGAATAATCCTATGGGTTTTCAAAGAGGAGTTGCAAGCTGAGTTTGGAGGCAGGAGCTACAGAGAACACAATTGCTCTGCACAACAAAGCAGAAGGAATAAATCTGAGGTGGCTGGGGAGCAGGGAAGAGGCCAAGCAACATGCAGAAGATTGCTATGGATGGGTATATGGGCATTAGGATGAAGTGGCAGCTGATAGCCTGAAAGAAGAGAAGAAGGAGGGGCAAACCCTAAAAAAAGACACAGAGCTACAAAAACACAGAAGTTTATTAATAATACTTGAAGTAAATCCAAATAGTTCTGTAAGCTTCATCAGATGCCTGAGGGGCATCAGGCTTTTGCAACATTATACAAAAAAGGACAATTCAAAATGATGAGTACATGTCATTAAAGCAAGTCATTTCCTAGTAATACAGAAGCCAAGTTCTGGGTCAAGACAGCAGGTGGAACAGATGCTAAAACCTCCTCCTCCTTCTCTGAATACATAAAATGAGGGAGAAAATAGATTTAAAAACTCATAGCCACACTTGAAAACAAGAAAGGGAAATATTGAAAGCTATCAAAGAGGGAAGATGGATTATGTACTAAGAAACAAGAATCAGATTGATCCCAGACTTTCTCTTATGTAACAGCAGATGCTAAGAGACAGTGGAATAACATCTTCAAAATGGAGAAATAAAATAATGGTAAATATAAAATGCTATGCCCAGTGAGACTATTATTCCAGAGTAAGGGTAGAATAAAGACATCTTCAGGTATGCAAGAACTCAGAAATTTTAGTCACCAAAGACTTTTACTGAAAAAACTGTTTCAACAAGAAGAAAGGTGAATCCTGAAGGAGAAAATGTGGGGTGCAAAGTTCAACAGAGGGTTTGTAAAAAGGAAGTACATAGGTAGGTGATGGTACAGTAACAAACAACATCCTCAAATCCCAAAAGCTTATAATCCCAAAGGTGTATTTCTTGCTTATGTCAGCTCAGCTGTAGGCTATCTAAGATTCTGCTCTATATGTCTTCTTTATTCTGGGATTTAAGTGGAAGCAAAGGCTTCTATTAGGAAGAAGCTATTTTCCTGGCAGATGGAAAAGAAAAGTGGAATGCCATGGCTCTCAAAGCATCAGCTAGGAAGTAGCAAATAGCCTTTCAACTCACAAAAATGTCAGGTGGCTAAGCCTGCCACCAATGGGATGTGTCCTGAAAATCATGTGGCAATGGGAGGAGGTATGTAGAATTCTTTCAGGAAAGGGCATGAATAATTTGGGAACAGTAATATAATCTACCAAACAGGACAAACTCATTTGTCTCCTGCTTTTTCAAGTTGAATATTAATATTGTGAGTGTACGGAAGGAAAAAAAAATTCTCTGGCTGGGGCCCTGGGAATTAGACTGACAAAAGACAAAAGAATGCATACACACAAGGGGAGGGCACCTAATGATGAGTAACTCAAAGGGATGGTTAAAACTTGGAGCTTGTATAGCATCTTTTTTTATTTAAGAATAGGGGAGGGGCGGAGGGCTAGAGAGAGAGAGAATCCTAAGCTGGCTCCATGCCCAGCACATGCCCAGCCCCGAGATCATGACCTGAGCCAAAATCAAGAGTCAGACACTTAACCAACAGAGCCAACCAGGCGCCCCAGAGCTTATATACTATCTTGACAGAACAATAAAATTGTAGAGAAGTGACAAGATAAAGGAAAACGAGTTTGAGCTTTTAGGGGTGGCAAACAGGGAAGGTGAATATAGAAGAGTAAACTAATAGAAGATAAGGGTTATTTCGGTAAGGTCTGTTTGCAGACCCCTGTCAGTGCTGACTTTCCCTCTTCTTCATGGCCATAAAACTCCCCCAAGAGAGGAGATTTATGGCAGTCCTCATTTCCCAGAAGTTTCTGCTGTCAGATAGGGAAGGCACTGAGGAGGCTTCTTTCTACAACTATTGATTCTCATTTGCCTCCAGCTCAAAATCATTCTTATGCTAAAATGGTATATTTTGGGGTGGCATATTCTGATCCTTTACAGGAGCATTTGCTCATATCATTAATAGTCCGCCCATTTTCTTTTATAAGAGGTTTAGAAAAACCAAGATGGTTGGGGCACCTGGGTGGCTCAGCTGGTTAAGCATCTGACTCTTGATCTCAGGGTCATGGGTCATGAATTCGGGTGCTGTGTTCAGCTCCATGCTCAGTGTGGAGCCTACTTAAAAACAAAAACAAAAAACAAAAATGGTTGAGATGATAGACTTTGGGGCTCAAAGATGTGAAACTTATGCAGGGGTGCATGGGTGGCTCAGTCTGTTAAGCATCCAAGTCTTGATTTCGGCTCAGGTCATGATCTCATGGGTCTTGAGATCAAGCCCCACATTGGGCTCCACACTCAGCTGGGAGTCTGCTTGGGATTCTCTCTCTCCCTCTGCCCCTCCCCACCACATGTGCCCTCTCTCTCACTCCCTCTCTTTCTCAAATAAATAAATAAATCTTAAAAAGAAAGAAAGAAAGAAAGAAATAGGGGCGCCTGGGTGGCTCAGTTGGTTAAGCATCTGCCTTTGGCTCAGGTCATGACCTCAGGGTCCTGGGATCAAGCCCCACGTCCGGCTCCCTGCTCAGCGGGGTGTCTGCTTCTCCCTTTCCCTCTGGCCCTCTCTCTGCTCATGCTCTCTCTCTGTCTCTCTCAAATAAATTAATAAAATCTTAAAAAAAAAAAAGAGAAATAAAACTTATGCACAGGTCCCAAGGAATCCGGATATCTGGTGTTTTATTGTGTGACTATGACCCTGAGTGCTATATAACTTTAAATAATTAAATATAAAACCTCATTTTAAAAAATGAAAAGGCACAAAATACTGAGCACATAAAAATATTGGACAGTGAGAGAATCATAAAGAAATGTGTTTACCAACAATTCAGGTTTTTTCAGTTATCAGGATAAATTGTGAAAGATTTTGAAATGGATCAAAAAATTACTGGGTATCTTCAATGGAAACCTATGCATTATCTACAGCACATCATCTAATTTACCTGAGTCTATGGGAGTTTCACTTTTCATCATCTATGAGCTATTTTACAACACTGTAAGATGTAGAGAACATAGGAATGCAAATAATTCTGTTTTATACACGTGCAAATGAATCCTGTGTAGTCAGTAAAGGGAAAACTGATCTCTCTGACCTCCCACCCCCCACCAAACAGCAACTAGTTTTGCATCTATTTGTAGATTATGACTACATATATGTATGGTCTTTGAATTCTCTTTTCACCTGCTTGAAACATCTTATCCCTTCATTAACTAATGAGTTAAATAAAATCTTTGATGTGTTCACTTTATATTTGTATGGGCATCATGATTTTATCCTCCACTTTCACACTGAATATGCCATAAAACTTCACTGGAACACTTACTGGGTATCAGCACCTGATGCTGTATGCTTTTGCAAACATATTTTATAAGACAATATTTTGAATTATTAACTGCTGCTTTTTCCTCATGATTTTTTCCTTGACTCACATCCCACTTAACCCAAACTTACTCTATCAGATTAGCTGTAGTGGGACCACTGTCTTTTGTAGGATTGTGGATGCAGACGCGGGAGAGGAGGCACGCTGGATGAGGGGGAGGAGGCAGACATGCACAGTGCCTGCAGCTTGGTTTCCACCTGCTGCCTGCTTCCTGACTCTCTCGGCAACTTTTAATTTCTGAAAATTATCCAGAATTCTTCCAAGAAATTTTCTTTTTTGATTTACCTAATGTGAGCTGATTTCAGTTATTTACAATCAAACAACTTTAACCAAAACAAAGTGACATCAAGAAGGAGAGTGTAAGACTATTACCCTGGTTAAATGCAAGTCTCTGTCTATCTGATCTGGATAAAAACACCCAGCTTTTGGGGTGCGTGGGTGGCTCAGTAGGTTAAGCATCTGCCTTCCACTCAGGTCATGATCCCAGGGTCATGGGATCGAGTTCCACATCGGGCTCCCTGCTCAGTGGGGAGCCTGCTTCTCCCTCTCCCTCTGCCTGCCACTCCCCCTGCTTGTGCTCTCTCTCTGTCAAAAAAAACAAAAAAACAAAACCCCAAAATAAAAAAACACCCAGCTTCACTGCCTTGTTCTCACTTTCAATTCATCATTGTCATTCTCTGAGTTTTCACACTGTCCAGCAATCATCCTTTACTTCCCTCCTCTGTTCTTTCTCCGGGTCTCACCTCTCTCTTATACCCCTATACCTCCTCCTATGTCCTCACCCTGGCAGTAAACCTGGCTTGTTTCCTCCTTGAGAAAACTGAAACTATTATAAGAAAATTTCTATAGATTATCACCACTTCACCCACATAGCTTCCAGGACACCATGGTGTCTTGTTTCCTTTCTACCTCACATATTCCTCCTTCCCATCACCTTTGCTAGTCTCTCTTCCAGACCTCTCCATCTGTGTTGTCCAACAGGTCGGCTGCCAGCCTCGGGTGGCTATAGAATCCTAGCAATGTGGCGAGCTCGAACTGAAATTGCTATGTGTTCAAAACATGTAAGGTTTCATTATTTTTTAAGATTTTATTTATTTATTTCACAGAGAGCGAGACACGCAAGAGAAGGAACACAGCAGGGGCAGAGGGAGAGGGAGAAACAGGCTTCCCGCTGAGCAGGGAGACCGATGCGGGGCTCGATCCCAGGACCCTGGGATCATGACCTGAGCCGAAGGCAGACGCTTAACGACTGAGCCACCCAGGTGCCCCAAGTTTTCATTTTTTTAAAAGATTTTATTTATTTATTTGTCACAGAGAGAGAGAGTATAAGCAGGGGGAGCTGCAGGCAGAGGGAGAAGCAGGCTCCCCATTGAGCAAAGAGCTCAATGTGGGACTCGACCCCAGGACCCTGGGACCATGACCTGAGCGAAAGGCAGATGCTTAACCGACTGAGCCACACAGGCGTCCCAACACATATAAGGTTTCAAAGACTTCCTAGGAAAAAAAGAATATAAAATATTTCATTAATAATTTTTACACCATGTTGGGCTCTCTGCTGGGCAGGAGCCTGCTTCTCCCTCTCCCTTGCCACTCCCCCTGCTTGTACTCTCTCTCAAATAAATAAATAAAATTAAAAAAATAATAATTTTTATAGCGATCCCATGCTGAAATGATAACATTTTGGATATCTTAGTTAAATAAAATGTGGTTTCATATTAATTTCACCAGTTTCTTTGTCTTTCTCTCTTTTTTCATGTGGCTACAAAACAACTTAAAATTAATGTGCTCACATGGTATTTCTATTGTCAGCACTCTAAATGTTGGCGTGCCCCAGGGCTCAGCCTTTGATCGTCTTTCTTTCTCTGCTCTCACTCTCTCATACAGTTTTACTGCTTTAAATACTTTATATATCCCAACAACTCACAGACCTGTGTATCCAACTGCCTGCTCAAGTTCCCCACTTAGAAGTCTGATATACATCTCAAGCCGGCTCCACCCTTGGTCTTCCCAATCTCAGTGGACAACAACTCTACTTGTCCAGGAGGAAACCCTGGAGTCATCGACTCCTTTCTCTCAAATGACATAGACATTTCTTCCTGTGGGCTTATAGTCGAAGTATATCAGGAGTCTATTTTTCACTATGATGGGGCCCAGGACACACAATATGCTGCTTCGGCATACTGAATATTTCAAGCTGAAGGAGTTGGAAGAAAACAGCAGAAGCAGGAAGGTCACTAACCCTCCCCCTGACCTTCTCTCCTGAAGCAGGTCATAAGACCCTCATGTGAGAGGCACCCTCCCTATAACCAGAGGAAAAAAAAATAACCTTATCTCCAATAGAATGAACAAGCCTTGCTAAGTTTTCCCCACTTTACTACATTTAGCTCATACTCTTTCCCCTATCATATCTTTCCATGACTTTCCACTGCATCAAACCTAGCACTAAAAACACTCAGGTTTGGGGTTCCTGGCTAGCTCAGTCGAAAGAGTGTGTGACTCTTGATCTCGGGGTCGTGAGTTTGAGTCCCATGTTGGGTGTAGAGATTATTTAAAAACAAAATCTTTATTAAAAAAAATTAAACAGGGGTGCCTGGGTGGCTCAGTCGTTAAGTGTCTGCCTTTGGCTCAGGTCATGAATCTGGGGTCCTGGGGCGGGAAGCCTGCTTCTCCTTCTCCCACTCCCCCTGTTTGTGTTCCCTCTCAGGCTGTGTCTCTGTCAAATAAATAAATAAAATCTTAAAAATAAATAAATAAATAAATAAATAAGTAAAAACACTGAGGTTTAACCATTTGGGGGGTGGTTTTTCATTACCTTATGAAGGCTTTTACGACATGTAAAATAAATATGTATACTTTTCTCCTGTTAATCTTTATCAGTTTAATTTTCAGACCCAACCAGGGACCCTAAGAGAGTATAGGAAAACTTTCCTCCCCTACAATTATTTTCCCTTCTACGGCCATTATTTCTGGCCTGGATTACTGGAATAGTAAGTAACAGGTCTTCCTATTCGATGCTAACAGGTCTCTTAGCTTCTTTTTTTTTTTTTTTAAGATTTTATTTATTTATTTGACAGAGAGAGACACAGCCAGAAAGGGAACACAAGCAGGGAGAGTGGGAGAGGGAGAAGCAGGCTTCCCGCCGAGCAGGGAGCCCAATGCGGTCCTGGATCATGACCCGAGCCGAAGGCAGAAGCTTAAGGACTGAGCCACCCAGGTGCCCCGGTCTCTTAGCTTCTACCCCTGTGTTGGTATAGTCTGTTTTCAACATAGGGCCTGAGGAAACCTTTTAAAATTTAAATGAGTGCTCCTCTGTAAAAATCCTGCCACGACTCCCATGTCACTCAGTAAAAACCGAAGTCCTTACAATGGCTAAAGGCCCTACACATTCTGACCCCCATCACATCTCTGGTTTTATCTCCTACCACTCCTATTCACCCTGCTCCAGCCACACAGCTATTCTTAAGATGCCAGACAGGTTCCTGCCTTAAGGCCCAAGAATTAGTTGCTTCCTTTGCCTGGAATGCCCTGCTCCTAGATATTCACATGACTGAATATCTTATTCGTCTCCTTCAACTTCTGTTCAGATGTCACATGCTAAAGGAGGTTCCCCTGTTTAAAACTGCAATCTACACCTCCCCTTCTCTTTACTCCCATTTACTTTTACTTTTCTCCAAAGTACTTACTTATCACATTCCAGTATCCTATAAAATTTAATGTTTATTGTTATCCCACCCACCATCCTTACCACTAGGGTGGAAGCTCCTCTAGGGCAAAGAACTTGTCTTTTATGTTTCCTAATGCATTCCAAGTGCTTACAACAGTGGTACATAGTGGACCCTCAATAAATATCTGTTGAATGAATGCTAGGCTAATCAGAGTAGGCTGATGCAATAAGACAAATTCCAGTTCCAGGTTGCCAAGCTGGAAGCAAAAAAGAAAAGCAGAGCCACAAATCACATTCTGAAATTCAGATCAATACATCAATTACGCACCAGGCCCAAATGCAGCCAACCAAAAGCTCTGCTGCTCCTTTTTCTCTGGGACAGGAGGATACACTTGTTTGGGAAAGAGTGGAATCCTGAAAATCTCACTGGGAATATGGGGAAAGTATCAAGAATTCCTGGAACCCTGACCCTGGCCCCCAAATAGCCTCTTTTCATGCATGCCTTTGCTGAAAGAGGGCTTCCATTCCAAGGCTAAAAATGGAATGCAGTTGGGGAGCATGGGCAACATTCCTTGGGAGATTAGAGAAGATAGGTTCATTGCAAACTCCTCTCTACCTCTTTGTTTTGGGTCTATGCCTGGAGGCTAAGGCCATTAAGCAGAAAACAATTGGGGATGCTAAGAAATGGAAGACCAGCAGTCCTGGCCCAGGACTGATTTTTCAGCACAGTAGGGATGGAAGTTCACATGGCAGGACTCAGCAATATTACAGACATTTCTTCATCCATAAACATATTGAACTCCTTTTATGTATTAGACACATTCTTGGCCTCAAGGAAACAGTGGTGATTAATATAAGGTCTCTCTTTTCATAGAGCTTATGTTCTGGTTGGGGAAACAGAAAATAATCAAGTGAAAAATGACTAAGATAATTTCAGATCATGGTACTCGGTAGGCACTAAGAAGAAAATAAAAGTGGAAATGTGGTGGGGCTGAGGTGCTTTAGACAGGGTAGGCAGGAAAGACCTCTAGGAGAAGGTAAGATTCCATATTGAAAGCTGGATATTGAAAGGGAGCCAGTCATGCAAAGAACATTCATGTAGGCAGAACAGCAAGCACCAAGGTGCTGGGTTGGGAAGGATGACCACAGGAAGCCTATGTGGCTCAAGAGTAGTGAGAGTGAGTAGAAAAGGAATAGAAGATGAAGTTGAAAAGACAGGATGAGGGGGTCCTGGGTGGCTCAGTTGGTTAGGCGTCTGCCTTTGGCTAGATCATGATCCCAGTGTCCTGGAATCAAGCCCCATGTTGGGCTCTCTGCTAGGCAGGGAGCCTGCTTCCCCCTCTCCCTCTGCCTGCCACTCCCCCTGCTTGTGTGCTCTCTCTGTCAAATAAATAAATAAAATCTTTTTAAAAAAACAAAAAAACATAAAAGACAGGATAAGGTCAGACCATGCAATGAACAGACACCAACAGTTATAAAGCAATGAACATTATTTTCTGATTTTAATTGCATAAATAGTACCATAAATTATAGGGATAATTTAAAAACTAGCTCAATAGTCCAGGTGAAAGATTATCACAGCTTAAGCAAGTGCGGTGATGACTGTGATAGAAATAAAAAGACATGAATGGATTCAGGAGATATTAGATATTTTGGAGTAGGAAGAACGAAATGCACTGGACAATTAACCAAAGTAATTTCTATTTGACAGAGAAAAGTAAGAGGTGGATAATTACATACTGTCAGTCACACAGCATTATACACTTTATAAGTATATAAATGAAACCCAAAGATACAGGGGCACCTGGGTGGCTCAGTTGGTTAAGAAGCCGATTCTCGATTTTGGCTCAGGCTCTGATCTCAGGGTTGTGAGATCAGAGCCTGAGAGCCCCACCTCAGGCTCTGTGCTCTGTGCTCCATGTTAGTGGGAGTCTGACTAGGATTCTCTCCCTCTTCCCTTCCCCCATGCACGTACATGCACTCTCACTCTCTCTCTCTAAAAAATAAATAAATAAATCTTTAAAAAAAACCCCCAAAGATATAGTCTTTCTGTAGCATATAACAATAAGAAGCATAAGAACTTAAATTTTACCAATCAGTACTTCAGTATTTTGTCTCAGAAATGATCTAGCTGTCTAATGAATATCCACTAAGTAACTCAATTTACTGTTCAAGGTTTTAATTACCCAAAGATCTTGAAAACTAATTTCAAATTGGATTTAAAAAAAAAGAAACTAACTTCAAATTAATTTTTGTTAAAATAAAGTTTGTTAGACTAATTATTCTATTTGGTTAAACACAAATTTACACTTTTTGTAATCCTAAACATTAAGTAGAAGTAATGCTAGCTTATTCAATCAGTAAACCAATTAAGTTTAAGTACATATCTAAGTAGAATAAAAATGTACACTAATATTTTACTTGATGTTTATAATTCAGAGATAAAAAAGATATTTTTATTAAACCAAAATTATTAAACTAGTTTTGTTTGTCAGAGATTTATCTAAATTATGTTAACTTGAAACCTTAAAATGTTTGAGTTAGTTTCTATAAAAATGTCCTTTTTTTCACATTGAAAGTATTAGAAGTTCAGTTTCCTTAATTTCTGGGTATTTTTAAGACTGCTTAATTTATATAAGTGCTTCTTTATCTCTAAGCCAATCAAAATGCTCTCCTCTAACAGATTTTATAATCTAATTTGGTAATACCATCTGAAGGTAGGAAAATATCTCACATTTACACAAAGAGAGGTGAAGAGTTTCCTGAATTATAGACATAGAAACATACAAACACACTGAAAGACAAAGTTTAAAATTTCCACTGTGGGTCAAGCATAACCACGAAGTGGGCCACACAGCTAGAAAGCAGTAGAGCCAGGACTCCCAACGGATTAAGTAGTCAAATTAATCACTGTAGCAGTCCTGCTTTGCAGTATTGGAGAAAAACAGCAGAGCAATAATGTTCTCCTCCATGGAAAGGAGAATGAAGGAAACTTCCAAAACAGCTTCAGACATGGGTCACCAGTCAAGCATATGGCAGGTCCTGCTGGACAGGGATATTGAGGTGAAAGGTAACACATCTACATTCTCAATAGTATTGGGTCAAGTATTTGTTTCCTTGATTAGAGATTGGGTTTGAGTTTCTGGGTCAAAGAATTAAATTGCCAGAAATTCTGTCCTCTGAGAGGCTATACATTGTCCCATTCCCTTCAGGCCATACTTGGTGGCCTGCTGCCTATGCATGTTAGTATCTTTTGGCTGGTAGAGCCAACCAATGGCTACAGAACTGCAAAAAGAATACTTCCTCCTTCGAAGAACTACTTTTGACCAACTCGTCTCAAAACTAGTTGACTTCAGGCTGACTTCTTAGGCTAAATCTCTACAAAATCTCCGAGTCTCTTCCTCAAGACAGAACATCTTTTTGGAATGGTTCTCATGCTGCAGCATTATGAATGAAGTCTGGTTTTTCACACTGTTCTAGTGTTCTGGCTGATCTTTTCCCAGTTTCTGGTACTGTGACCTGGACTCTCTGCTGCTCAGCCTGATCAATAAAGTAGAAACTTTGGCTATCTCCCCTCCTGCGGGTCTCAGTGACTGCACAGCTGAGTAGGTCCTGTGCCTAATAAATGCACCACTCTTTTCTCTCGAGCATCACTTAAGACTTTATTGTCCTTGGTATAAGCTTCTTGATTTGAATTTTGCATGATTCAAGGCTCTTGCAGACAAAGTGGGTATACTACTGAGGTTCTCTGGGCTGATTACTGTCTCCTGTTTGTTCTCATCATTTGAATATGGGCAATCAGTTATTTAATGAACTTCCAGGTCATTGTCCTACTTCTTACACATACATACATTATAGTGCCAATAGCACCTAATATATGAAGCTCTGACAGGATTCTATCACAATTTAAAATGTCAATGACTGCTTGGGAATGGATATGTAAACAAAATTATTTACATGCCTGGTGACTTAGAATTAAAGGATTCAAAAATTCCAAATGATTTGATGGTCCACATTCTTCTTCGTAAAAGGGCCTCTGAAAAGCAGAAAAAAATTTTAAATTGCTTTCCTTAAAGCTCAGTCCAAACTCTCCTGATGAACCTCAGATGCCTCTCTTTTGATCTCCTTCCTGTACCTTTACCTCCTCCACTTTGCTCTGCCTTCCCTCTCCTCCTTCTGTACCATCACTGGGACCCCTTTCTTTCCTTCACTGCTCTTTTCTTTTTTTTTAAAGATTCCATTTATTTATTTGACAGAGAAAGACACAGCGAGAGAGGGAACACAAACGGGGAGTGGGAGAGGGAGAAGTAGACTCCCTGTCGAGCAGGGAGCCCGATGCGGGACTTGATCCCGGGACTCCAGGATCATGACCTGAGCCGAAGGCAGTCGCTTAACCAACTGAGCCACCCAGGCGCCCTCACTGCTCTTTTCTAAACATATTCCTTTCAGTGACAATATCTCCTTACAATGGCTTATAATAAGGTGTGAATGAAATCACCCCCTACATCAATGGACTTACACATTTAAACCTTGGCCAAAATAAAATTTGTGTAATCCAGTTAAAGACTTCACTAATTTTCACACACACAAAAAAGATTAAAATTCACCAAGGATTTTAAGATTGTTCTAAAAATTTATAGTCTGGTTAATCCATTTCTTTCTGGGACCTAGAGATGCAAAACATGGATAGAAAATGCAGGATGGAATTGCCACAAAATTAAATCATGTTAAATAGTATACACATCAAAATTTAAGCATAGATGGATATTTAAAAGTATAAAAATAAGACAAAATATCTTAGTAGCTTACTTTTTTTTTTTTAAAGATTTTATTTATTTGAGAGAGAGAGAGGAGAGGGACAAGCAGACTTCACACTGAGCACAGAGCCTGATATAGGGCTCAATCGCACAACCCCATACCACAACCCGAGCTGAAGTCAAAAGTCAGAGGCCCTGGGGCACTTGGGTGGTTGAGCGTCTGTCTTCAGCTCAGGTCATGATCCCAGGGTCCTGGGATCGAGTCCCACATCAGGCTCCTTGCTCAGTGGGGAGCCTGCTTCTCCTTCTGCTTGCCACTCCTCCTGCTTGTGTGCTCTCTCTCTCTCTGACAAATAAATAAATAAAATCTCAAAAAAAAAAAAGAATAAACTCCAATTTTATCAGATCCAAGTGTATTATTTAGGCAATGACATCACACAAAGTGGAAAGTCTCTTTCTTCTCATATACAGGAAGCTATTTGGGACCTGCCCACCCAATTACCAAACAATAATGTCAAGGATTTCTCAGTCTCACAAGATACTGTAGACATTGGATTTCTAACTTTTCAGGATTGGCTTTTCCTTTATATGTTCTTCTTCTTTTTTTTCCTTAAGATTTTATTTATTTATTTGAAAAAGAGCAAGAGAGAGAGCACAAGCAGGGGAAGCAGTAGGCAGAGGGAGAAGCAGACTCTCTGCTGAGCAAGGAGCCTGACATGGGACTTGATCCCAGGACCCTGGGATATGACCTGAGTGGAAGGCAGACAACTGACTGAGCCACCTAGACATCCCAGGCCACATGAGATCTTAAGGTGGGTATGGCAACACACAATAGTCTTAGTTAGGGATGTTGGGTCATTCACTATCAGGCAACCTACAGACTGAATTCAACCATGTGAGCAATCAGTCATTGCTGTGCAATGAAGCCCCAACAAAAACTCTGGACACTGAAGCTCAGGTGAGCTTTTGTGGTTGGGAATGATTCTTTATGGATTGTCACACCAATGTCAGAAAAACAATGCATTCTGATTCTACAGGGAGAGGAAACTTGGAGCTCTGAATTTGGTACATATAGATTCTGCTCATTGAGTTTCTTCATTTGGCTGATTTTATTTTATTTATTTATTTAGATTTTATTTATTTATTTGACAGAGAGAGTGACAGAACACAAGCAGGGGGAACAGCCAAGGGAGAAGGAGAAGCAGGTTCCCCGCTGAGCAGGGAGCCCAATGAGGGGCTTGATCCAGGGACCCCTGGGATCACAACCTGAGCCAAAGCAGATGCTTAACCATCTGAGCCATCTAGGCACCCCCATTTGGCTGATTTTAGTCTGTATCATTTTCCCCTGATAAACTGTAACTGTGAATATAATTTCAGGGCATTCTAGCAAATTATCAAAACAGGGTCATTTTGGGAACACCATGAACTTACAGTTGGTGTCAGGTGAGAACATGTTGAGGACTGTGACTTCTATGTTGTTGACCCATTTCTCTCTCTCAGATAAATAAATAAATAAATCTTAAAAAAAATCTGATGTGGCCGGGGTTCCTAAACAAAGACACTCCTATCAGGTACGGCAGATCACCTCCCAGAAGCTGAGGGCAAAAGCCAGACTTCTCTTTGAAAAAGGCCAAATTCTTTACTACACAAATCTGTTGTTGTGTTGGGTGTTCTATAAATGTCAGCTAGGTGAAATTGGTTAATAGTATGGGCCACATCTTCTATATATTTACCTATTTTCTGTCTATGTGTATCAATCATTGGGAGACAGGTATTGAAATCTTTAGTTATAACTGTGGATTTGTCTATTTATAGTTGTATTTCTATCAGTTTTTTCTTCATAAATACTCTGCTATAATGTGATTAAGGTTATTATGTCCTTTCAGTAAATTGACATCTTTATCATTATGGAATGACTCCCTTTATCCTTGGTAATATAATTTTGTTTTCTTTTTTTGTTTTTTTAAAGATTTTATTTATTTGAGAGAGAGAGAGCACAGGAGTGGTGGGGAGGGCAGAGGGAGAGGGAGAAGTGACTCCCCACTGAGCAGGGAGCCCGATACAGGGCTTGATCCCAGGACCCCAAGATCATGACCTGAGCCGAAGTCAGATGTATAACCTACCGAGCCACCTAGGCATCCCTGAATTATATCAGTTTTTGTTTATATGGAAATGTCTCCTTAATTTCTCCTTCATTTTTTGAGGGATAGTTGTGCTGGATATAGAACTCTTGGTTGACAATAGCATGTTGAATAGATCATTCAACTGCTTTCTGGCCTCCATTGTTTCCAATGAGAAACCAGCTGTTACTTATTGAGGATCTCTTGTATGTGATGAGTCATGTTTCTCTTGCTTCTTTCAAAATTCTTGGTCTTTTGATTGTTTTTCTATGACATATCAAGGTGTGGATGCCATTTAGTTTACCCTGAGGGTTCATTGGGCCTCTTGGATGTGCCAACTAATGTTTTTCAGACATTTCTGGGTGCTCTTTCTTTCTTTTTTTTTAAACAATCTTTTTTTTTTTTTTTTAAGATTTTATTTATTTATTTGACAGAGACAGAGTGAGAGAGGAAACACAAGCAGGGGGAGTGGGAGAGGGAGAAGCAGGCTCTCTGCTAAGCAGGGAGCCCGATATGGGGCCCAATCCTAGGACCCTGGGATCATGACCTGAGCTGAAGGCAGATGCCTAAAAACTGAGCCACCCAGGCGCCCTGGCTTTTATTTCTTTGAATATTCTTTCTGCCCATTTCCCTCTCCTCTTTCTGAGACGTCAGTTATGCTTGTGTTGGTTCACTTGATGGTGGTCCAGAGGTCTCAAATCTCAGTTCATTTTCTTCATTCTTTTTTATTTCAATCCTTCAGAATGGATAATCTCAATTGACTTTTCTCTATGTTCACTGATTCTTTCTTCTACCTGTTGAAATCTACTCTTCAGTCCATCTAGTGAGACAGTTTTTGGTTTCTTTATATATCTCATAAATTCTCACATATCTACATAAATTTTTTGTTGAAAACTGGACATTTTATTTATTTTTAAAAGATTATTTATTTGTTTATTTGAGAGAGAGAGCGTGCACAAGTGGGGGGCAGAGACAGAGGGAGAGAGAGAGAAGCAGATGCCCTGCTGAGCAGGGAGCCCCATGCAGTGCTCAATCCCAGGACCCCAAGATCATGACTTGAGCCAAAAGCAGATGCTTATCCAACTGAGCCACCAAGCGCCCCATAAACTGTACATTTTATTTTATTTTTTTAAGATTTTATTTATTTATTTGACAGAGAGTGCACGCACGAGAGAGAGCACAAGAAGGGGGAGCGGCGGGCAGAGGAAAAGGGAGAAGCAGGCTCCCCACTGAGCAGGGAGCCCGATGTGGGGCTCAATCCCAGGACCCTGGGATCATGACCTGAGCTGAAAGCAGACACTTAACCAACTGAGCTACCCAGGTGCCCCTAAACTGTACATTTTAAATTATGCAATGTGGTGGGGTGCCTGGGTGGCTCAATCGGTTGAGCATCCAACTCTTGATTTCAGATCAGGTCATGATCTCAGGGTCATGTGATCAAGTCCCACGTCAGGGTCTATGCTCAGTGTGGAGTCTGCCTGTCCCTCTCAATTTGTTCCTCCCCCAGCCCTATCTCTTTCTCTCTAAAATAAATAAATGAAACAAATCTTTAAATTATACAATGTGGCAACTTTGTAAATCAGATACCCTCTCCTCAAGATTTGTTTAATGAGTTTCCTGGACTAATTCTGTACAGTGTATATTCTTGTTATATGAACTCTCTGCTGAGTTAGATTAGTAGCCAATTTAATGATTGAATAGAGATTTACTCAAATATCTTAAAGAAATAAGTCTTCCAGGTTTTGCTAAATGACTCTGTGTGTATTGGAATATGGTTTCAATGATTTGTCAGGCAGTTTACACCTGTTATTAGCCTTCACTTGCTTGAGCAAAACCTTGAAGTCAGCCAGCATTGAGACATTATGGTCTTCTTAGGCCTTTCTTGGATGTGCATATACCATGCATATGGCATTACAAATTCCCAGGTTCCCAGGACTCTGTCAGATCTTCACAACTCTCCCTGTGGACATATTACTCTCCAACTTTTCCTTTTAAGATTTTTCATCAGCCTATTCTTAGCCACAGCTGTTAACACCTCTGGCAGCTTCAATGTTAAACAACTGCCACTGATTGTTTTTGATAAACTCCCTTTGGTTAGGACTATTCTTAAAGATTGAGTTCCGATTCAGGTCAAATAAAGGGAAGCTCTGAAAATGGCACTTTTAAATGAGCTGCCAGACAAGTCAAATAGTGACAATTCTCTGGGATTGGGGCTTTTGGGGAACTCTAAATCCATTTTCCCCTCTCCAACAGCTGCTAGCCTGCTGGTTTTCATAGCTACTGTAGTTGTGAGGTTATCAGCTTTAAATGGTACTTGGAAAGTGGGAGAAGAGGTATTGGATTAGGGAAAGTTAAGATGCCCCAAAGGTTATTGTTCTTACTGAGAGTCAGACATTTTTTGTGAATAAACACTCTTAGATTATCAAAAGACTTTGTTTAATTTCAAGGGTTTGAAAAAGTTGATTTTGGCAGTTTTTTTATCCAGATTTCTCATTGCCTTTATGGGGGAACTGATTTTTGGAGTTCCTTTTTTTTTTTATAAATTTCTTTCTTTTTTTTTTTTTTTTTAAGATTTTATTTATTTGACAGAGAGAGACACAGCAAGAGAGTGAACACAAGCAGGGGAAGTGGAAGAGGGAGAAGCAGACTTCCCGTGGAGCAGGGAGCCTGATGCAGGGCTCGATCCCAGGACCCCAGGATCACAACCTGAGCTGAAGGCAGATGCTTAACGACTGAGCCACCCAGGCACCCCAGATTTTTGGAGTTCCTTAATGCCATCCTGGAAGTTAGATAGCTCTCCATCTTTCTTTTGTGTTAGCATGGTATATCATTTTACATCCTTTTACTTTTATTCTATTTGTGTCTTTATTATATATATAATATGTAATATATATTTATATATTATATATATTTATATATTTATAATATATATTTATATATTATATATATTTATATATTTATAATATATTTATATGTTATATATTTATATATTTATAATATATATATAAAGTTTTCATTAAATCCAGTTGATTTTTTTTTAAAGATTTTATTTATTTGACAGAGAGAGACACAGCGAGAGAGGGAACACTGGCAGGGGGAGTGGGAGAGGGAGAAGCAGGCTCCCTGCTGAGCAGGGAGCCTGATGCAGGGCTTGATCCCAGGACCCTGAGATCATAACCTGAGCCAAAAGCAACGCTTAACAACTGAGCCACCCAGGCACCCCTAAATCCAGTTGATTTTTTTTAAGTGAGCTCTATGCACAAGAGTCACGCTCTACTGACTGAGCTAGCCAATTGCCCCTATTTGTGTCTTCATTTTAAAATGAGTTTCTTGGGGTGCCTGGCTGGATTTGTCAGTGGAGCATGTGACTCTTGATCTCTGGGTTGTGAGTTCAAGCCCTACATTGGGTGTAGAGGTTACTTAAAAATAAAATGTCAAAATATAAATAAATAAATAAATAAATTTTAAAAATGAGTTTCCTGATAGTTGTATTTGTTGGATATTGCTTTTTAAATGTTTTATTTTTATTTTTTAAAGGTTTCATTTATTTATTTTAGACAGGAGAGAGAAAGGGGGGGTAGAGGGAGAGAGAATCTGAAGCAGACTCTGCACTGAACATGGAGCTGGACATGGGGCTCGATCCCAGGACCCTGAGACCATAACCTGAGTGGAAATCAAGATTCTGCTTCCTGAGTGAGCCACCCAGGTGCCCCTGGATATTGCTTTTTTGAAATACAATTTGCAAATCCCTTTTTTTTTTTTTAAAGATTTTATTTATTTATTTGAGAGAGAGAGCACATGAGAGGGGGGAGGGTCAGAGAGAGAAGCAGACTCCCTGCCGAGCAGGGAGCCTGATGCGGGACTCGATCCCGGGACTCCAGGATCATGACCTGAGCCGAAGGCAGTCGCTTAACTGACTGAGCCACCCAGGCACCCTGCAAATCCCTTTTTAAATTGGGATGTTAAGAAGATTTAAAATTGTTTAATGATGTTGAATTTAAAGTTATCTATTTGCTAATTTCTTTGTTTGTTCCAGCTGCTCATTGTTCTCTCTTTGTCTCTCTTTTAAAAAAAAACTCTTTTGGGGGTGCCTGGGTGGCTCAGTCAGTTAAGTGTCTGACTTCGGCTCAGGTCATGATCTCAGGGTCCTGGGATAGAGCCCAGTGTTGAGCTCCCCACTAAGTGGGGAGTCTGCTTGTTGCTCTCTTTCTACTCCTCCCTCCCCTGCTCGTCTCTCTCTCTCAAATAAGTAAATACGATCTTAAAAAAAAAAAAAGTAAAAAACTCTTTTGGACTGAGTATTTTTTATGATTCTATTTTATCTTTTTCATTGCCCTTTAGCTCAAGTGTTTGGGATTTGTTTTGTTTTGAGTAGTTGCTTTATGGTCTATAGTATACATCTTTAACTTATCATTGTCTACTTTGAAGTAACATTATACAGTTTCACAAATTGTGTAAGAACCCACAACAACATACTTTATTTCTCCACTTCTAGTCTTTGTCCTATTGCTGCATATCATTTATTTCTACATATGTGATAAATCTCACATTACTTCTTTCTTTCTTTCTTTTCTTTTCTTTTTCTTTCTCTCTGCCTTTCTGCCTTCCTTTCAAAGTAGGCTCCATGCGGGGCTTGATCTCACAACCCTAAGATCAAGACCTGAGCTGAGATCAAGAGTTAGATGTTTAACCTACTGAGCCACCCAGGCACCCCTGTTATGTTTGCTTTAGTAGTCAGTTTTCTTTCTTTCTTTCTTTTTCTTTTTTAAGATTTTATTATCAAGTAATCTCTACACCTAACATGGGGCTCAAACTCACAACCCCAAGGTCAAGAGTCACATGCTCTACCAACTGAACCAGCCATGTGCCCTGTCAGTTTTCTATTAAAGAAATTTAAATTTAAATAACTTTATTTATTTTTAAAAAGATTTTATTTATTCATTTGACAGAGAGAGAGAGCACGAGCACAAGCAAGGGGATTGGCAGGTAGAGGGAGAAGGAGAAGCAGGCTCCAGGAGCTCAATGCGGGGCTCAATCCCAGGACCCTGGGATCATGACCTGAGTGGAAGGCCGATGCTTAACCAATTGTCACCCAGGCGCCCCATAAACTTAAATAACTTTAAAAGGTCTTTCACATTCACCCACATATTTATCATTTCTAGAGCTCTTCATTTTTTGGTATAGATTCAGATTTCCATTTGATAATATTCTCCTTCTTTCTGGAGGCTTCCTTTAACATTCTTGTACTTCAGGTGTGCTTGTATGAATTTCTTCAGATTTTGTATGCTGAAAACGTCTTTATTTGGCCACCGTTTGTTTGTTTGTTTGTTTTTAGATTTTATTTATTTATTTGACAGAGAAATCTGCTGCATTATCTTTATAGTCTGTAAATAAGTTGCCTTTTAAAAATTTGTTTTTAAGATGATTTTCTCTTTATCAGTAGTTCTAAGCAACTTGATTGTGATGTACTTTTGTTCCTCTATCTTGGGTTTGAGGTTTGTTGACATTCTTGGATCTCCAGATTTAAGTTAAACATTTTTTTTTTTCTTTTTAAGTAGGCTTCATGCCCAATGTGGAGCTTGAACTCATGACCCAGAGATTAAGAGTTGCATGCTCTACCAACTGAGCCAGCCAGGAGTCCCAGATCTGTGAATTTATAATTTTCATCAGTTTGGAAAATTTTTTATCCATTAGGCTTTAAAATATTTCTTCTGCCTGACCCTTGCTTCACTTTCAGGGACTGTGTATATTGGGCCACTTGAAGCTGTCTCATATCTCACCATGTTTTGCTTGTATTTTTCAATGTTCTTTTTCCTTTTGTGTGTTTCCTTTTGTACAGTTTCCATTGCAACATCTTCAAGTTCTCTAATCATTTTTCTGTTGTGTCTAATCTGTTACTAATCCTCTTATAAACTGAACTGTGTCCCCCCTCAGAGTTCATATGTTGAAACCCTAATCCCCAGTATTACTTTATTTGGAGATAGGGCCTTTACGGAAGTAATTAAGGTAAAATGAGACCATAAGGGTGGGGCCTAACCTAATAGGACTGATGTCCTTATAAGAGGAAGAGAAATTCGAAGTGTTTGCATACAGAGAAAAGGCCATGTGAGGACACAGCAAGAAGGTGGCCATCTGCTAGTCAAAGGAAGAGTCCTTTTTAGAAGCAAACTTTGCTGGAAACTTGATCTTGAACATTAGCCTCCAGAACTGTGAGAAAATAAGCTTCTGTTTTGTCTTTTTTTTTTTAAGATTTTATTTATTTATTTGACAGAGAGAGACACAGTGAGAGAGTGAACACAAGCAGGGGAAGTGGAAGAGGGAGAAGCAGGCTTCCCGTGGAGCAGGGAGTCTGATGCAGGGCTCGATCCCAGGACCCCAGGATCACAACCTGAGCTGAAGGCAGATACTTAACGACTGAGCCATCCAGGCGCCCCAATAAACTTCTGTTGATTAAGCCATCCAGCCTGTAGTTCTGTTATGGAGGCCCTAACACATTAATACAAATACCATGCAGTGTATTTTTCATCTCTAAAAGTTCTATGTGGGGGCATCTGGATGGCTCAGGCAGTAAAGCCTGTGACTCTTAATCTTAGGGTCATGAATTCAAGCCCCACGTTGGGTGTTGAGCTTACTTAAAATAATACTAATGATAATAATAAAATAAGAAACTTCTAAAAAAATAAAAAAGTTATATGGGAATTTTATGTGGTTTTTAAAGACTTTTTAAAAATTTATTTGAGAGAGAGTGTGCGAGCATGGGTAGGGGCAGGGAGAGGGACAAGCAGACTCTGTGCTGAGCATGGAGTTCCATACGGGGCTCAATCTCATGACCTGAGCCAGAATCAAGAGATGGATGCTTAACTGACTGAACACCCCAGGTGTCCCAGTTATATGTGAATTTTAAAAAATATCTTCCATGCTTTTCAACATTCTCATAATTTCTTGTACTTTTTTGAAATTATGGAATAAATGCCTATCATTTGTGTCATTTATTTTTTTTTTTAAGATTTTTATTTGAGAGAGCACAGGCAGGGGGAGTGGCAGGCAGAGGGAGAGGGAGAAGCAGGCTCCCCCATGAGCAGAGAGACTGACGTGGGGCTGGATCCCAGGACCCTGTGACAATGACCCAAGCTGAAGGCAGATGCCCAACCAACTGAGACACCCAGGCGCCCCTCATTTGTGTCATTTCTGAATTTCTTTCTTTCTTTCAAGATTTTATTTATTTATTTGTCAGAGAGAGAGACTGCACGAGAGAGCACCCACACTTGCACACAGGGAGAGGGGCAGAAGGAGAAGCAGTCTCCCCACTGAGCAAGGAGCCCAATGTGGGACTCGATCTCAGGACCCTGGGATCATGACCTGAGCCGAAGGCAGACACTTAACCAACTGAGACACCCAGGTGCCCCTCTGAATCTATTTCTATAATTTGATTTTTCTCCTCATTATGGATTGTATTTTCCCGTGTATTTGCTGCCTAATAATTTTTTTAAAGATTTTATTTATTTGTTTATCAGAGAGAGAGAGCACAAGCAGGGGGAGCAGCAGAGGGAGAAGCAGGCTCCCTGCTGAGCATGGAGCCCAATGCGGGACTTAATCCCAGGACCCTGAGATCATGACCTTAGCTGAAGGCAGACGTTTAACTGAGCCACCCAGGCGTCCCCCTAATAATTTTTTATTGGATGACAGACAGTGTGAATTTTACATTCTTGGGTGAATTTTTTTTTTTTTTTTTTGTAGTTTAAATATTGTAAATATTGTGTTTATTCTGGGATGCTGTTAAATTACTTGGAAACAGTTTGGTCCTTTCATGGGTTGCTTTTCAGCTTTGTTAGGTAAACTCAGAGCTGTCTTTATTCTAGAGTTACTGGCCCCACTACTGAGGCAATCCTTTTCAGTATTCTATGCTAGCCCTGTGTATTACAAGTTTGCTCCACTCTGATTGTTGGGAATATGAACTATTTTCAACCCTGTATATTTTCTGGGAGTTACTCTGCATCTTCTACCCAGTGGTTCTTTCACTGGTCTATGGCAGTTTTCTCACACTATGTGTTGATCAGTATACAACTGAAGACTAAAGGGAAATCCCCTGTATATCTCTGCAGCTCTTTCCTCTCCAATATTTTGCCCTGTAAATTATAGATGCCCTGATCTGTCCAAATTCTCAACTACACTCCTCAACTCAAGGAGACCCTGTGCCGTGTTTCTCTTCACTGTGCTGACATCAAGAAACTATCTCCTACTATGTTGCTAGGTGATTCATTTTCTCTTCCTCTTCTCCCTGGGACCACTCTTCTGCATTGCCCCTTGTCCACTTTAGGAAATCCTTTATTTTTTTTTTAATTGAAGTATTATTGACACACAATGTTAATTGGTTTCAGGTGTACAACATAATGATTCAGGAAGTCTATATGTTATGCTATGCTCACCATAAGTTTAGCTAACATCTGTCACCATACAACACTATTATGATATCATTGACTATATTTCTATGTTGTACCTCTTATCCCCATAACTTACGCACTCCATAACTGGATTTTTTTTTTTTTTTTTTTTTTAGAGGGAGAGTGCACATGAGTGCATATGAGCATGGGGGGAGAAGCAGAGGGAGAGAGAGAATTTTAAGCAGCCTCCACACTCAGCATAGAACTCAACCTGGGGCTCGATCTCTCACTGAGATCATGACCTGAGTCAAAATCAAGAGTCAGACACTTTACTGACTGAGCCACCCAGGTGCTCCATAACTGGAAACTTTTACCTCCCACTCTCCTTCACCCATTTTGCCCATCCCCTCTGACATCCACCGTTTGTTCTCTGTATTTAAGGCTCTCCCCTCTGGCAATGTCCAGTTTGTTTTCTGTATTTATGGATGTTTTTCTGTTTTTAAAATTTTTTTTTAAGATTTTAAGTAATCTTGGGGCACCTGGGTGGCTCAGTCATTGGGCGTCTGCCTTCAGCTCGTGTCGTGATCCTGGGGCCCTGGGATCGAGCCCCGCATCGGGCTCCTTGCTCTGTGGGAAGCCTGCTTCTCCCTTTCCCACTCCCCCTGCTTGTGTTCCCTCTCTCACTGTGTCTCTCTCTGTCAAATAAATGAATAAAATCTTAAAAAAAAAAAAGATTTTAAGTAATCTCTACACACAATGTGGGACTTAAATTTACAATCCCAATATTGAGAGCTGCGTGCTCTACTGACTGAGCCAGTCACGTGCCCGTTGTCTGTGTTTTTAGTCATTTAAGGTTGTGGAGTACTTCTTGTCCCTGCTATTTCCATGTTTAGAAGTGGAAGTCTCCCTGAAAGTGTTTAAGTACTTGGTCCTTCCGGTTGAACAGGTGCAAATAGCAATATAGCAATAATGTGTGATTAGTGTGATCTTGTGATGTCAGCACCAGCAAAATTTCTTTGGATTACATTAGATTCTAAAGAAAGTAAACTTGAGCAAATCTGTGAAGGTGTATTATAGGCTCTTCTAGGTCAAAGCAAATAGCATCTGATGATCTTTACAAACTGATAATAGATTTTTTAAAAATCTTTTGCAAGATCGATACATGCATAACAGCTGGTTTGATTTGTCCCAGGCAATATATCATTTCTAGAACAATAGCTGTAATTGGAATCACTATCTGATAAATTTTATGACCCTCAGTCATTCTCCAGGATCACAAGCTAAACAGGGGACTTGAATGGGGATATTTTAAATATCAACATTCCTGCACATACCAAGCTAGGAAGCAAGGATCAAGAAATACCAAAAAAATCTTACTATTGTGTTGGCCACATTTTCTGATCATAATGAGATACAATTAGAAATTAATAATGAAAACATAACTTAGGGATGTTTGGGTGGCTCAGCTGGTTAAGCATCTGACTCTTGATTTTGGCTCAGGTCATGATCTCAAGGTCATGGGATCTAGCCCTGCATTGGGCTCTGTGCTCAGCATGGAGTCTGCTTGAGGCTCTCTTTCCTTCTCCCTCTAACCCTCTCCCCACCCCCCGCTCTCTCTCTCTAAAATAAATAAATAAATCTTCTAAAAAACATAAGTTTTATTTATTATTATTGTTAATATTTTTAAAGATTTTATTTATTTACCTGACAGAGAGAGAGAGAGAGCACAGGTAGGCAGAGTGGTAGGCAGAGGAGAGGGAGAAGCAGGCTCCCCGCTGAGCAGAGAGCCTGATGTGGGGCTCAATCCCAGGACCCTGGGATCACCACCCAAGCTGAAGGCAGACACTTAACTGGCTGAGCCACCCAGGCACCCCAGAAAACATAAGTTTTAAATGCACACATTTGGAAAACTTAAAACACATCTCTATGGACTTCTATGGAAAAAACAAGATCCATAGCTGAAATAAATAATTCAAGATACTGAGTATTGTTTAATATATGATTACCACTTATGTAATCATATATTACATTTGTGTATATATATTTGCAGGTATATATAAAAATTATTTGGAAATATACCTCCAAAATTTAACACTGGGCACTTGTATTGGGGGAATGTATAAAACCATGTAGATGGGATCGGTAGTAGGATGGAAACTTCACTGAATACCATTTCACACTTTTCATCTTTGATTTCCGGTGAAGGCTTTAGATGTCTACAGTCCTTGCTGACATTTTAAATGCAGCCTCAAGTGAGACCCTGAGCTAAAACCACTCATCTAAGCTATTCCCAGATCCTATAGAGACTACTTAAAGATAATAAATGTTTATTGCAGGGGCACCTGGGTGGCTCAGTCGTTAAGTGTCTGCCTTTGGCTCAGGTCATGATGCCAGGGTCCTGGGATCAAGCCCCGCATTGGGCTCCCTGCTCAGCGGAAAGCCTGTTTCTCCCTCTCCCAATCCCCCTGCTTTGTATTCCCTCTCTCTGTCAAATAAATAAATAAAATCTTTGAAAAAATAATAAATGTTTATTGCTTTCAGCTGCTAAGTTAGTAATTTGTTATGCAATAGATAACTAATACACCAGTCCTCACAAAGGTTTTTGGTTGGAATTTCTGTTGCCCGTGTGGTTAGAAAAGTTTTAAGTAGAAATATGACAACTGGCAGAAGCAAATACTTTCTTAGGAAGAGCTTATTTTTGCTGCCCTGCTTCTCTCTTTAGCTCAGGGTCATAACATCGGCAGGATGGGCAAGTGTCATGGCCTCCACACTGCCAGGAAGTTCTACAGCCACTGACGAGATCAGAAGTGGCATGATGAACAGTACAAGAAAGCCAATTGGGTCACAGTCCTAAAGGCCAACCCTTTTGGAGGCACTTCCCATGCAAAAGGAATTATGCTGGAAAAAGTAGGGGTTGAAGCCAAGCAGCCAAATTCTGCCATCAGGAAGTGTGTCAGAGTCCAGCTGGTCAAGAATAGCAAAAAAAAAATTTTGTACTCAACGATGGTTGTTTGAATTTTATTGAGGAAAATGATGAGGTTCTGGTTGCAGCATGCTGTTGTTGACATTCCTGGAGTTCGCTTAAAGGTTGTCAAAGGTTGTCAATGTCTCTCTTTTGGCCTTATACAAAGGCAAGAAGGAAAAACCAAGATCATAAGTTTTGATGGCAAAAACATGACAATAATAAATTTTCATAAACCAAAAAAAAAAAAAAGAAGAGCTTGTTTTTAACCCAGGTCTCAAAGAATTACTGAGGGTCAATTTCAAAGTAAGTAATAGTTCACAATGAGAGCCACAAAACACCTATAAGCAAAAGATATCATGAGTGAGAGCCAGAAAACCAATAAACGGCAGAAGTAGACATGTAAAGACTCCATATATTGAATTTTTATCAATGAAATAATCTAAAATGAATTGTTTAATATGCTTCAAGAGATAAAAGCAGGACCAAGAAACTATGAGCAGTAAAAGAAACCATAATGAACAACCAAGCAGATTTTTTTTAAAGAACAAAGTAGAACTTCTATAAATAAAAAATACATGATGTTAATTAAATAGTCAAGGGCTGATTAAATAGTAGACTAGACACAATCGAAAAGAGAACCAGTGCAGTAAAAAATAGATCCAAAGAATTTATCCAGAATGCTGTCCATGGATTCAAAGAGAAAATATGAATGAAGGGTTAAGAGAAATGGAGGACAGAATGAAAAAGTCAAACATATAGCTCAGTGGAGTTCCAGAGGAGATGATGGAGGGATTGGGGATGAAGCAATATTTGAAGATAAAGAATTTTTCAGGGTTGTTGAGAGAGATCAATCCTTAGATACAGAAAGCCCAACAAAATCTCGAGGGAATAAATAAAATGAAATTCAACAGAAACATATCACAATTTAACTGCAAATCAGAAAAGAACAAGAAATGATCTTAAAAAGCAGAGTAAGAAAGAAAGCGTATCAGAGGAAATAATACAAGTAAAAACAAAAATTAACGAAATAGAGATAAAATGATGCCATAGAGGGATCTATAAAGACAAAGCAGGTGTTAAAATAGACAAACTTGGGCGCCTGGGTGGCTCAGTCGTTAAGCGTCTGCCTTTGGCTCAGGTCATGGTCCCAGGGTCTTGGGATCGAGCCCTGCATCGGGCTCCCTGCTCCGCGGAGAGTTTGCTTCTCCCTCTCCCGCTCCTCCTGCTTGTGTTCCCTCTCTCGCTTTGTCTCTCTGTCAAATAAATAAATAAATAAAATCTTTAAAAAATAAAAAAATAAAAAAAAAATAGACAAACTTATAACAAGATTGATAATAAATAAGATTACATATGGCTCTTTGAGGAAGAGGTGGTCGCGGCTAAAGTGGAGGTTTGGGCACTTCCCTCCTGCTCCTGGCTCACCACCGTTCGCTCTCACTGAGGAACAAGTCAGTTAGGAAGCCAGGCCGCAGCTGTGGCTTTTAAAGACACTGGGCAGACACCCGTGGAACCAGAGGTGGCGATTTCCCGAATTAGAATTACTCTAACCAGATGCAACGCAAAATCTTTGGAAATGGTATGTGCTGACTTGATCGGAGGCACAAAGGAAAAGAATCTCAAAGTGAAAGGACCAGTTTGGATGCTTACCAAGACTCTGAGGATCACTACAAGAAAAACTCCTTGTGGTGAAGGTTCTAAGACTTGGGATCGTTTTCAGATGAGGATCCACAAGCAACTGATTGATTTGCACAGTCCTGAGATTGTTAAGCAGATTACTTCCATCAGTACTGAGTCAGGAGTTGAGGTTGAAGTCACCATTGTAAATGCTTAAATCAACCTTTTTAATAAATTGATTATCAGTTGTTAAAAAAAAAGATTACATATGAATAATACCAGGAATGAAAAGGGGGCCATAATTCTCTTAAAGTCTTTAAATATTATAGAAACTATCATGAACTTTATGTCAATAAATTAGTAAACTTAAGTGAAATGGATAGCATATTAGGATATATTTGGCTTCATATAAGAGAATACCTGATTGATAGTTGTTTGAGCAATAAGACATTTAATTAAAATATAGATGGATTTGGGGCAGACAGACGAATGCTTTCACATAGGTTTGGAACTAATCATTTTCCATACAACTTTTTTTTTTTTTAAAGATTTTATTCATTTACTTGACAGAGAGAGAGGGAACACAAGCAGGGGGAGTGGGAGAGCAAGAAGCAGGCTTCCCGCCACCAAGCAGGGAGCCTGATGTGGGGCTCGATCCCAGGACCCTGGGATCATGACCCGAGCCGAAGGCAGACGCTTAACGACTGAGCCACCCAGGTGCCCCGTACAACTTTTTTTTTAAAGTAAAACATTCATACAGAGAAAAGTGTACAAATCAAGTATATATCTCAAAATAATTTTTTCACAAAGTGAACAAATCCAAGTAACCATCACCCAGATCAAAATATGGAGCATTACTATACAACAGAGGCCTCCATGTGGCAGTAATAATTTAAAGCTTAACCCTCAAAAGTTCCTTTAGTCTATATGGATTCAGCTGGCTTGTATTTTAAAAGCACAAACATTTTCCTGCCCACCAAGTACGAAAAGAGCTACGAATTGAAATGTCTGTTTGCCCCTAGAATTCACATTCTTGCCTCAGCTATGCCCACTAACTGCGTTCTCTGATCCACCTGTGTGTGCTGAGGTTTCCAAGAGGCCCGCACGAGTGGACTGAGACCAGTGCCATGGTCAAAGTTTTGGGATGCAGCAGTAGTGTGCACCCTGAGGCCACCTGAGACCACTGAAGCCTATGCAGCAGCTTTGCCAGGCGGTGTATTGTCTTGCTAGGGACCACGTCTTTGCTTAAGGTCCAGTGTGTGTAGCTCTGCTCTGTAGAAGTATAAGCTGTAATATCCTGACATAAGCTGTAGTCACCTGCCAAGGTCAAAATACGAGGTGGCTTAAGACTTAAAGCCTCTTGCAGAAGTTAAAAGCTATATCTATACAGCTGTAAAAACTCACCTGGCTTTAATATAACCTCTTAAATTGCCCAAGTCAAAATCTACTAAGTATACTCTAAAGTCTAAAGCTCAAAGATACTTACCCTACTTCATAAACGCCTCTCCTGTAGATATTTTGTCACCCAGAATTTAAATCCCTATTTATTCACCAATGTTCACACCCAACATTTCAGATGTTGGGGGCTTTGAGGTTACACCCCTAAAATGTCGGTCTGTTTACTCCAGAGGCAAGGCCTGTCCCTGCATCTCTTATAGCATGGAAGACAACAATAATCAGAAGATTCTACTCTTTATCAGCAAGGCAGCTTCCTAGATGAAGGGAAATCTGTGCCCACTTCCCCAAACTTATGACTTAGGTAACGCCCCACTCCTCCTTCCAGGGAAGCTAAGAGTGAAGGAGAAGAGAGAGGCCAGGAGAATTATCCTAGTGAACCTCTCCTTGCAGTGAAGGAAACACCAAGTGATGGAGAAATGTACTCTCCCCAAACCAATTAGTTTAAAGTATCAGAAAACCATGCATCAGAAGTGAGGAGATGATCTCATCCTAGCAGGCCAAAATTTCTCTAGGAGAGTGTGTACCAGACCCAGGGAAAGGAGTCAGGACTTATGTACACGACTTGCCAAAAAGCTAGAGCTTTGAGAAGGTGCTCAGAAAATCTAAAAGCAAGCAGTAAGGGAGCCGATGAAAATCCACACTTCCTACTTTGTCTGAAAATAGCTAGGTCTTTATTAGTATATAAGAAATCATGTTCTCTACAAAAAGGGAGCAAAAGGTCATAAAGAGGAAACAAAGGAGATGAAAGGACAGTACATGAAATACAAAGGCCACAAGAGAGATGAAAAGGGAGTTGGGTAAGGCATGGGAGAACTACAGAAAATCTACACATTAATATACAACAAAAAGAGGCTAAGAGGGCGCCTGGGTAGCTCAGATGGTTAAGCGTCTGCCTTCAGCTCAGGTCATGATCCCAGGGTCCTGGGATTGAGTCCCACATCGGGCTCCCTGCTCCTTGGGAGCCTGCTTCTCCCTCTGCTTCTCTCTCTCTCTCTCTCGGTCTCTCATGAATAAATAAATAAAATCTTTAAAAAACAAACAAACAAACCAACCAAAAAGAGGCTAAGAACTGACATTATAGACAATGCAGTAAATGATGTGAAGGACAAATATGAGAAAGTCCCTTAAAATGTAGAGGAAAAGGAGAAAGGATGAAATAATAAGAGAAAAGATGACAGCAACAGAGGACAAAAACAGATTGATTTTTTTTTTTAAGTTTTATTTATTTAAGTAATCTCTACACCCAACATGGGGCTCAAACTCATGACCCTGAGATCAAGAGTCACATGCTGTACAGACTGAGCCAGCCAGGCATCCTGACAAAGAACAGATTTAAATCAAGAATTACTGCTGTTCTGGGGCACCTGGCTGGCTCAGCTGGTGGAGCATCTGACTCTTGATCTCAGGGGGGGTGTGAGTTCGAGCCCCATGTTGGGTATAGAGATTACTTAAAATAAAATCTTAAAAAAAAAAAAAAGGAATTACTGCTGTTCCTAAGGGAGGAAAAATGAACAAGAAGTCAAAATTGAAAGTTTTTGGAGCTAGAAAAAACCTAAGTATTAAGACTAAAGGGGATCACCATGTTGAATGAAAATGAACAGATAGACCTACATAGACATACTCTGGCAAAATTTTTTTAATTACAAAAAAAAAAAAATGCTACAACCTAAAGAGAATAAATAGGTTAGCTATAAAGAAAAAAATTTACATTTGATTTTAACTTTTTCAGGAATACTAAATATAGTGGAACAACATATACAGAATTTTTAGGGGAAAATTATCTGACATAGCCATAAGTCAGCAAAAAACCAAACGAGGCATTTTTGAAGTATAGTCCATGGACTCCTTGGGGTCTTTTTTTTTTTTTTCAAGATTTATTTATTTGAGAGAGAGAGTGAGAGAAAGCACAAGGGGAAAGGAGAGGGAGAAGCAGGCTCCCCACTGAGCAGGGAGCCTGACACAGGGCTGGATCCCAGGACCCTGGAATCATGACCTGAGCCAAAGGCAGACGCCTAACCGACTGAGCCACCCAGGTGCCCCGACTCCTTGGGGTTTTAGAAATCTTTCCAGGGTATCTACAAGGTCAAAGCTATTTTTGAAATAATACGAAGTCATTATTTGGCTTTTTACTTTGTTAATATTTGCACTGTCCATGCAAAAGCAATAGTTAAAATTGTTGGCAGCTTGGCACAAATCAATGCCATGTACCAACTGCACTAGTAATTATGTTCTTCACCACCACATACTCTCATGTGTCCTTGATGAAACAATAAAAAATATTAATTTTACTAAATCTTGAACCTTAAATGCACTTTTTTTAATATTCTGTGCAGCAAATAGGAAGTATATATAATGCACTGCTGCTGTTTAGTGAAGTATCATGGTCGTCTTGAGGAGAAGCACTTGTGCAATTGGGTTACAAGCTGAACTAGCTACTTTTTTCACGTACTACCATCTTTACTTGAAAGAAGGACAGACAAACCATTGTTATTGAGACTTAGGCACAGGCAGACATTTTCTTGAAAATGTACAAAATGAGCTTATCGCTTCAAAGAAAACAATTGACTATATTTTGCCATTAAAAATTTTGCGATTTCAAGTGAAAATTAAAATATTAGAAAAACTGTATCTGCCACTCTGAGCTCAGATCCTTACTACTTAAAGACTTTTCTGATGAGATCAGTGGTAATGTAAATGAAAGTGATTTTTAAAAATATTGATTAATAATATATGTTAACATTTGGAAGACAGGCATAACTCAGTGGACCAATAATTTCCAAATGACCAAATGCATGATGTTACAAAATTATGCCTGGGTAAAAAATCCATTCAATGTGAAAGATAAATCAATAGATTCTAATTTAACAGAGTATGAACATTCATTGATATGGTTTTAAATTCCACATTGAAATTAATCTTTAGGAAACTACTATTTGCTGAATTCTGGTACAGTAGCAAAGAAGAATATCCAAAATTACCTGAAAAGATTATTAAAATACTCCCCCTCTTCAAAATACTTTTCCCTTTTCCAATTACATATTGGTGTGAAGCCAGATTTTCTTCATATATTCCAACTAAAATAACATATTACAACAGATTGGATGCAGAAATGTATGAGCTTCTATTAAGATAGACATTAAACATATTTGCAAAACAGTATTTTATAACCAACCAAATGAATGTTCCTGAGTGAAGACAAATGTATTCTTAGATATGTAAGGGCTCAGTAAATAGACCTACCTGCCCTTCTTAAAAGAAATTGCTTGTTTTTTTTTTTAAAGATTTTATTTATGTATTTATGTATTTATTTGAGAGAGTCAGCGTGCTGCAGGGGGCGGGGGGGGGGGGGGTGGCGCGAGGGCTGAAGGGGAGGGAGAGAAGAATCCCAAAGGGACTCCTGCTGAGTTTGGAGTCCATTCAGGGCTCTATCCCAGGACCCTGAGATCATGACCTGAGCTGAAACCAAGAGTTGGATGCTCAAATGAGGCAGCCGGGCGCCCCTTAAAAATTACTTGAGGATTTATTTCTGCCATTAAATATATGAATAATTATGACCACAAGAATGGAGAAATTGGGTGATAAAAGGATTGTTTTGTGAATTATAAATTGCCTCCAAATTATATGTACTATGGTTGGAAAGGAGCAGTTCCTCAAAAAGGGGAAGGGATGTGAGACAAACCAAAAACTAGGAATCAGCGCATCACCTTATCGAAGCCCCTCTGTTTAGAATGTCCACCTCCTTCTGCGCTCATCCAAATCCCATTATATTTCAAGATAAAGTTCAGGTCCCATGTAGAAGCTCAGTACTGGAAAGGAGCAGGAGAGAGGAAAATCATTTATCTTGAGACCTATTATTATGTACCTGTCTGGGGGTTCAAAATTCATTCACTTTTAATCCTTACAGGAAACCGGAAGACTATGGGTTTTTTTGGTTTTTTTTTTTTTTAAGATTTTATTTATTTGACAGAGAGAGACACAGCGAGAGAGGGAACACAAGCGGGGGGAGTGGGAGAGGGAGAAGCAGGCTTCCCGCCAAGCAGAGAGCCCGATGTGGGGCTCGATCCCAGGACCCTGGGACCATGACCTGAGCCGAAGGCAGACGCTTAACCACTGAGCCACCCAGGCGCCCCAGAAGACTAGGTTTTGCTATCCCCATTTTATAGACAAAGAAATCGAAATTCAAAGAGATTAAACCACTTGCCCATTGTCATCCTACTAGCTAGAGGTGGAATTTGGATGTAAACTCAGATCTTTTTTACTTTGACTTTCATGACCTTTGCATTTCACTATACTATCTTAAAGTTCATCTTATTTAATCTAAATAAGCCCTGCCCAATCTGCTGTTTAAATCCTCATCAAGACATCCCCATGAATGGTTAACAGCCCAATCCCCTCCAGGAGCAAAGAATTCCACACATTTTAATGCTGTCCATTATATCCATTGACTGCACTAAAAAGTTTCTTCTCAATATTAAGCTGACATAGTTCTTCTGAAGCTGTTATGCATAAATCTTAATAATACCCTTTGGTATTATTAAGGGTATAATGAACTAATGAGAGAGACCATTAGTGGGATATTGATTCTCTTCTTCATTTAAATGTTTTATTTCTTTATTATTATTTTTTAAAGTAGGCCCCACACCCAATGTGGGGCCTTGAACTCATGACCCGGAGATCAAGAGTCACATGCTCTACCACTGAGCCAGTCAGGTGCCCCTCTTCTTCTTTTACATAGGAATAGAATTTTTTGCCTCAGCACAGAGGCAGATGGACCATGAAGCTAATGAAACTGAAGCTTTAGAGCTCCTCACCTGCTGGGGCCCTGGCAGATGCTGGGAGCTGTGGAGTGTTCTAGATGGAGAAGGGAACAGATTGAAATTAGGAAGCATTTCTGAGGAATTAGCTAAAGAAATCTCAGAAGAAAGGGACCTGAAACTCCAAAGCTCCAATAATTTATTGTAATTTCTTTTCTCATACTTAACAAATATATTTGTACCTAATTTTATACTGGAAACTTTGTATTATTTTCCTTAAAGAGGATTCCAAAACTTGTATCCAGTCTCACAAAATCTGGACCAGAGCCTTGGTTTGATCCATATTTTCACTACTGTATTTATATTTGGGTAATTTACATGAGAGAGATTAATTCCTATCTTGTTTAACCTATTATTAGTTTGGATCTCAATCACAGTAGTCAGACCAGTTTTGTGATGCAGAATGCTGAAGTGTCATTCTGCCATGGGCATACAAGACCACCTCCACTCTACTACCAGCATCAGAGTCAACTGACCCAGGGGAGTCCTGACGCAGGCCAGGCCAGTAATTCCTGGTCTGTGATTTCTGAACTTGGACTGGAGAGTCAGTCTCCCTGGTTACCTGCACTTTAAGCTGTAGAGCATGGGATCACCTGGCAACTGTGTCTCTTTACAATTGTGTTTCATTACTTCCATAGGGAAGAAGTCAGTATGCACTAAGAGAACATAGGAGAAAGGGAAGAAAGGATGAGTGCTATAGAAATTCTGTCTTTTCAGTTATTCCTTCAGCCCAACTGCATTTTTTGCCCCTCTTTTTTTTTTTTTTTTTTAAGATTTTTATTTATTTATTTGACAGAGAGAGAGCACGAGCAGGGGGAGCAGCAGAGGGAGAAGCAGGCTCCCCGCTGAGCAGGGAGCCTGATGAGGGGCTCAATCCCAGGACCCTGTGATCATGACCTGAGCCAAAGGCAACTGTTCAACCGACTGAGCCACCCAGGCGCCCTCATTTTTGCCCTTCTTGTACAGTTTGGTTCATCAATTCTTCCTTGACCAGGAGAATTATACCAATAAATTCCTGGTTTTGTCTAAGCTAGTTTTTTTTTTTTTAAGATTTTATTTATTTATTTTGACAGAGAGAGACACAGTGAGAGAGGGAACACAAACAGAGGGAGTGGGAGAGCTGAGCAGGGTGCCTGATGCGGGGCTCAATCCCAGGACCCTGGGATCGTGATCTGAGCCGAAGGCAGATGCTTAACGACTGAGCCACCCAGGTGCCCCATTGTCTAAGCTAGTTAAGTAGGGTTTCTGTCTCTTGTAACCAAGAGGCCTGCCTGGCTGGCTGTTGGTAGAGCATGTGACTCTTGATCTCAGGGTCATGAGTTTAAGCCCCACACTGGGCGTGGAGCCTACTTGAAAATAAATAACTAAAATAAAACTCATTATGTACTCTCATAAGGTATATATGAAGCAAGCCAGGAAAAGGGCCCAGGAACTCCCAGCCTGTACCTTTTCATGTTAACAATTTGCCTGTGACTCTACATCTCCTGAGCAACTAAATTCATGGATCCAACTGCCTAACTGACAGAATATCTCAAAGGTACCTCAAAACCATCATCTTTCCTCTCAAACCTTTGCCTTCAGGGTTCCTCATCACAGTAAATGGCATCACTACTCACATTTGGTGCCCAAATCTCAAACTTGGATGAGGTCCATGCATTATAAAACATACCCTGTCCTGGCTCCTGCCTATATACTACTCCTGCCTCCATTCTCTACCTCCAGCCACCTGGTTTATCTAAAATTAATGAGGTAACATCTCCCTTTCCCCTAGTGGTCCTCCACTGTATGCATTTTTGCATAGAACTTTCCTGTGTAAAACCCTAACTCCTATGTAAGGTACTCAAAATGGAGAGCTATGGATGTCCCTATACCCACAGGCCCCCTGCCTTCCCTGCTCTTCTGTCTGTAACAGATACAGCTTGAAGAGATAATCCTTACATATCTAGGAGTTTGAAACAAATGGGGTAAAAATAGAAAAAACTATAGAGGTCATAGTTTTGTGTGATATGTGTCAAAGACCACACTGACTTAATTTTACATGGGATGACTTCAATAGGGCCCCAAATTACTTAGCAAGTAAATGATTGGACCTCTGTTGCCACTATGGCAAGAAAGTGATCCTGCATGTCCCTTGCTGCTGCTGCTTCTTCTTTTTTTTAACGGATACCTCTAGGTTCAAATCTTTTTTTTTTTAAGATTTTATTTATTTATTCATAAGAGATAGAGAGAGAGAGAGAGAAGCAGAGGGAGAAGCAGGCTCCCTGCTGAGCAGGGAGCCCGATGCGGGACTCGATCCCAGGACCCTGGGATCATGACCTGAGCCGAAGGCAGAAGCTCAACCATCTGAGCCACCCAGGCGCCCATGTCCCTTGCTTCTTCATCCTGTTCCTTTCCTAATCAAAAATCTCACAGAGGAGCATCTAAGTGGTGAGGCTACTTTCATGCCTGTGCCTTAGTTACAAGAGTCACTGAGATAGTGAGGAGCTGTCTTCTACTTTAGTGAAGTAGGACTCATAATGTCAGAGGAAAGAGTAAAAAAAAAAAACAACCCACAAGGGAAGACTGATCAAAAAATGCTGGAAACCTCAAAGTATGGTCTCCACATCATGGCTTAACCCAGCCATCTTGTGGCATTCCCCTGGTGATTGAGACTGTTTTGCAATAGGCACCTGGCCCATTTCACACGGATGAGATGTTGGGGAGATTTCCAACGGTTGTTGTAAGAGAAGAGCTCTCATTTTAAAGGTGTATTGGAAGCTAGCTGTGTCTTTTTCTGGACAATATGGTTTATGGCTGAGGTTTGGAATTACTGCAGTAATGTTGACACTATGAGAAAAGCTATGCCCTATAGATGCAGCTAGCACAGCAGGATGCAGGGTGGAGATATGGGAAGAAAGTGAGAAACTGAATTTCACCAATCCCAAAGACTGTGCATTATACCTCTGGATCTTACAATTATGTGAGCCAATAAATCATCTTTATCATTTCAGTCTGTTTTGTCTAAATTGTCTAAAAAAAAACACATATCTGGCAAAGGACTTGTATCCATAATATATAAACAACTCTCAAAGCTCAACAATAAAATAACTAATAACCCAATTAAGAAAATGGGCAAAAGATTTGAAGAGACACTTCATAAGGGAAAATATATAGATGACAATTAAGCACAAGAAAAGGTGATCAACACCATTAGTTATCAGGAGCAAATTCAAACCACAATGAGAAACTACTACACATCTATTAGAATGGCTAAAATTAAAAATCTGACAATACCAAGTGCTGACGAAGATGCATAACAAGTAGAATTCTCACATAATGCTGGTGGGAATGCAAAATGGAACAGCCACTTTGGAAAACAGTTTGACAGGTTTTTTTTTTTTTTCCCTCTTCTTACTAAAGACTATATTTTTTGAGTAGTTTTAGGTTCACAGACAGCTTCTTTTAAAGTTAAACATACAGTTACCATATGGTTCAGCAATCCCACTATTAGGTCTCTATCCAAGAGAGATGAAAATTTATGTTTACACAAAAACTTGTACATAGGGGCGCCTGGGTGGTACAGTTGGTTGGGCATCTGCCTTCGGCTCAGGTAATTATCCTGGGGTCCTGGGATCCAGCCCCACGTCCAGCTCCCTGCTCAGTGGGGAGCCCGCTTCTCCCTCTGCCTGCCGCTCCCCCCCTTTGTGCTCTTTCTCTCTGGCAAATAAATGAAATCTTAAAAAAAAAAAAAAAGAACCACTTGTACCTAAATGTTTATGGTGGCTTTATTCATAATGACAAAAAATTGGAAACAACCCGAATGTCCTTCAGTGCGTAGAAGGATAAACAAACTATGATACCTCTGTGGAATGTAATACCACTCAGCAATAAAAGCTATGGATACATGCAAAACATGGATGAATCTCAAATGCATTATGGTAAGTGAAAGAAGTCACATGTGAAAGGCTACATATGTATGATTCCACTTATAAGACAAAAGTATAGCGATATAAGGCAGATCAGTGGTTGTCCAGGGTTGGGGGAGGGATGGGATGGGGGCAGATTGACTACAATAGGGCAGCAGGAAGGAATTTGTGGGAAGGGGAGGATGAAACTTCTGTATCTTAATTGTGGTGGTGTTTACATAACTTTACATGTGTCAAAACTCATAGACATGTACGCACACACAAAAGTGAATTTTCATTATATGTAAAATTTTAAAAGTGAATAATTAAAAAAAAAGTTCTGTCTCTACAATCTATTGGATGAAGCAGAGTTCCAACCCTCAGGGAAATTTTAGTGTAACTGGTAAAATGAAGGTGCCTGCTATAAGAAATAGTCTAATATAAGGGGCACACAACTAAATGTATATAAAAAATAGACAAGTACGGATGCATGCAACTTCAAAAATTAATACACGTAGGTATTAGAATAAATATAGCAAAGTAAAGTTAGTGGGACAAAGTCTCCTGGAAAGGCTAAGCAGAGGTTATAAGGGTGAAATCATGCAAGGATCTAAAAGCACTTTGGAAAGTATTTAGATTTATTAAAGTACAGATTTCATAATTTTCTTTGCATCTCCTACAAGGCCTAGCATAATATTTATATATTGTTGGTGTTTCATAAATAATTTTTGCTTATTCTTGTTTGTTACATATGATTGATAAATAAAATAAATTGTTCAAAGGAGTGGAAAGACATTCAATTCAAAAGGGAGTGTCCAGAAGAAGTTTTTTTTTTTTAAAGATTTTATTTATTTATTCATGAGAGACAGAGAGAGAGGCAGAGGGAGAAGCAGGCTCCCAAGGAGCAGGGAGCCCGATGCGGGACTCGATTCCAGGTCTCTGGGATCATGACCTGAGCCGAAGGCAGATGCTTAACCATCTGAGCCACCCAGGCGCCCAGAAGAAATTTTTATTCGTTCCAGACCTGGTCAGATCCCAAGGACTTTCCCCTTATTATAGGCAAAGACTGGGGGGAAGTCACCTTGTAAAGTATTGATCCAGAACAACTGAGGTCCTGCTTTTGTCTACGGCATGGTTTGCAGTTTGAGTAACTGGTATCAATCTTATGCTCCCTGTTCTACACAAAGATGTAGGTTCTGATGGGTATAAAAACACACTCTCCCAGCTACCCGGGGTGGGCAAACTTCCTGCAGCAGCCCCCTCTGCTTGCCTTCCTCTCCTGCTTGACTGCCGGGCTCAGTGTTCTGCAGAAACCAGTATTGATGGTATCTTTTTTCCCAGATCTGCAAGGGCCCTCTCAGCTATAGATTGGTGACATGACAATTAACCTTCAAAGTAGCCTGGTCCCAGGTACGGGGCACATAGCAACAACCACCTCCGGAAAGTTAGCATCTTATGAGCCCACTAGTACCCCACAAATCCGGTACCGCTATGATTTGCCAAAGTGGAAGAAAACTGTTTAATTAACTGTCTTTACTCACTCTGCCAGGACTGTAAAAGCCCTTGACTTCTCCCCAACAAAAGGGTCCCTTTCCCACAAGCATAGGCTAGAGAGTGTAAAGAATTAATTCTATTCAAATAGATCCTGTTATTCCCTTTCTTTAGCATACCTCTTAGTTGAACATTTGTCCTGGCCACTAAACTCTCAACTTTTTTGCATCAAGTTTTCCTTCATCCTCAACTCTAAATTCTGCTAGTTCTTCATGAAGACATCTTAGTCTTACTTCACTATAGTTTTGGTTTTAGTTTTCTGTTATTGCAGGTTGGATCTTCATAAGTACATCTATCTAAAATTTTAATACCACAGAAGACAGGCACTGGCTCTGATCTCATACAGTGGAACCTAGCAACACATGGCTTTTTAAAAAATTAATTATTATTATTTTTAAGTAATCTCTACACCCAGTGGGCGGCTGGAACTCACAACCCTGAGATCAAGAGCTGTATGCTCTTCCAACTGAGCCAGGCAGCCAGCCACCCCAGCACATGATTTTTTTTTTTTAAAGAGTCTATTTATTTACTTGAGAGAGAGCAAGTGAGCACAAGTGCGGTCAGCAGCAGAGGGAGAGGGAGAGGGAGAAGCAGACTCCCCACTGAGCAGGGAGCCTGATGCAGGGCTCGATCCCAGGACCCTGAGATCATGACCCGAGCCGAAGGCAGACGCTTAACCGATTGAGCCACCCAGGCACCCCCCAGCACATGATTTTTTTAAGTAAAAAACATACTACATAGATGGAAGAACAAGGTCTAATGCAAAATATTCACAGCTCCCAGCAAGTTTGGGGACTGAAAGTCACTCATTCCCTTCCAGAAGTTTTTCTGGGTATATTTTTATTTTTATTATCTTTTTTATTTATTTATTTATTTATTTATTTATTTATTTATTTATTTATTTGAGAGAGAGAGCGAGCATGCATTAACAGGGGGAGGAGCAGAGGGAGAAGGACAAGCAGACTCTGTGCTAAGCATGGAGCCCCATGTGGGGTTCGATCCCATGACCCCAAGATAATGACCTGAGCCGAAATCAAAAGTTGATACTTAACTGATTGAGCCACCCAGGTATACATGCCCCAGGGTATATGTTTTTAAAATGCAACAAGGCAAAAGACCTGCCTTCCTCTCTTTTCCCTATTGCAACATGCTCAGAAGCACAAGGGTTCTAAACAAATGGTTTACAAATAAGAAGTCATTTCACATATATTTATATTTATTATATATTTTAGCCTAAAAATGTTTTTCACATTCAATGCCAAAATACGGACCTTGCACCCCGCAGCCTTATCCACTGCCCCATACACTCAGCATGCTCTTGTCCTCTCCTACTTTCCTCATGAACAAAGCAATGCCTAGGCCCCTTAACTCTTACTTTGCTCCAGGTTTGTTTTTTTTTTAAGATTTTTATCCATTTATTTGACAGAGAGAGAGAGGACAAGCAGGGGGAGTGTCAGGCAGAGGGAGAGGGAGAAGCAGGCTCCCTGAGGAGCAGGGAGCCTGACTCGGGCTCCATCCCAGGACCCTGGGATCATGACCTGAGCCGAAGGCAGATGCTTAACCAACTGAGCCATCCAGGCGCCCCTCTTTGCCCCAGTTCTAATACAGCTCAGATGTTCTGTCAGTTTCATCCTTCTAGTTGTGGCCAGACCTGGGAGACTATTTCCTGAAGGTAGGAAGTATCTTGGAAGCCTAGAAAAATGTCCCTACCCAACCCACAGAAGAGAAGTTTGGAAAAGCCTTCAGAGCAACTTGTGGGCTTAAGTTCATGCATCCTAACCAAAGGCAGCCACCCAGAGGAGTGTCTCCCAGTGGAGCTCAATCACAAACCATGGAATGGCTCCTATGCCGGGAGAGGCCACAGCTGGTGTGAAGTGGGAATCATCTAGCCAATTAGCTTTTCCCCAGGGCTGTGGGAGAAAGTCTTTGAGGAGGAGGCTTTGGGACCAAATAGGGGAAAATGGAAAGCAGCACCTGGGTTAGCCAGATGCAGAAAGAAAAAGCAAGCCATCCCTGAGTGAAGTGGGGAGGCACTGCCCACAAGAGCGGGTTGCAGAAATTAACACCTGAACTGTGGTGGCAATCGGTTCATACCCATGTAACCAATCAAGGCAGAAAGGCAAGCCAGAGCTCAGATGATGGGTTTAAAGTGATAGGGACAGGAGAGGCCAGGAATCTGGTTCTATTGTCAGTACTGCTTGAACATTATTGAGACAAGGCACAATGAACCTCTCTGGGCCTCTGTATCTTCCAGGATGGCAGAATTTCCCAGGCAATACAGATAGAGGACCTAAGTGTTCTAGGTTTAAAATTCTTGGCCCTGTGTGCCTGCGAGAAGTAAGATATTCTAACTTCATAGAGCATTTTACCATTCAGCTAGGTTTTACATATATTCTCTAATTTAATCCTTATAATAACCCTGTGAGATGGCTTTTTTCCATTTTACAGAAGAGGAAAGTACGGCTTACAGAAAGCAAAGCTTATAGAGAAGTAGTTAACCCCGGCGGCACACTCTGGTCTTTAGATACCCCAGTCGGTATCCTCTGCATTGCTTAGTGGTTTTCAAACTTTGTTTTTCAAGGCCCTCAACAATTCCACGGAAGTGTCTGTGGGGTTTTGTGGACATTCTTACAGCAAGTCAAAAAACTTTTTAGACCACTGCTCAGTAATGCTTGACCTTGGTACTGCCCTTTGATTTGAAGTATATTTGGTTCCCTCAGCAACCCTCAGAAGGTCAGGCCTCACTTTCCCCTGATGCTGCAATGATTAAGACAGATAAGTAGTGCACAGATAGGGCTTGGGCGCCTTGCCTTGAAAGCAAGCCTCACTTCTGTAAGAATCCCAGCCTCACAGGCCTGGGGTGAGAGAAGTGGGCAGAGCAAAAGGAAGTCTGTTACTGATGCTCTGTGCCATTGAGTGATAATGCAACGTTCATCTTCCTGTTGAATACTTTTAAGTGCTTTCCCAGTTATGAATGAAATTTTCTCAGATTGGTTTTTTAAAATTCCCATTAAAACACCGAGCTTTTAAATGAGTTACAGTAGCCTCCTGCATCAGCAAACACATTTCCACAGTGACTGCTCTGACAGACTGTCATGTATATTCCTTGTTTTTGTGCTGCCCACCACCTGAACTCTCTTCCTGGATCTGAGGCATCCCCTACCATTGGAACTTTAGTAAAAAGCAGGGCCAGTATCCCACTTTAAAAGCACAAGGGGCATATACTTGCTTTCCCAGCACCTCTTACAGTTAGCGAGTAGGCATGTGATCTGATCTTGGTCAACTGGACATGCCCACTTGGAATCTGGACTCAGGAAATAGTAATGCAGAGAATGAAGCAGGGAAGCAGAATTTATTCTAGCAACAGCAATATCTAGTTTCCATGCCAGGGGTAGCATGCAGTGTCTTGTGCTGGTAGTGAGAAAGGCTTCATCAGACTGGCTCTGTGGTAGGATCTTGATGGTGGTTATACCTCCCTCCCTCCTCTTTATGCCCAGAGCTTGAGTCTCCAGGAAGTCCCATGAATATCCAACTCCTTTTTCTGGTTGCTCAGGCCCAAACCTTGGAGACTTTCTGAGTCTTTTTGTAACCCTATATCCAATCTATGAATGAGGGAATGAAAGTGGCCCATCTCCTCTGCCGGTACTCCCTGGCTCAAGCCACCATGACTCCTCACTGGATTACTGCAATAGCCTCTTAACTGGTCTCCCTGCTCTCACCTTTGTTCCCATACAGTCCTTCCTGTCTCTACAGAGTAGTCAGGATCTTCAAAAATCCTAAGTCAGATCCTGTCACCCCTCTGCTCAAAACCATCCCATAGATTTTCATCGTACTCAAAATCCAAAATACTTATCGAGGGCTACAGGATTGGCCCCTTGCTTTTGACCTTTCTAATCTCATTTCCTATCACTTTCTCACTTGCTCTCTGCTCTGGTCACACCAGCCTCCCTGCTATTCAAAATGCTGAGCACACTCCTGATGCTGACCTTGCTGTTTCCACTGCCTGGTAGGCTCTTCCCCAAGATGCCCATGCGACTTGCTTCCTCATTCCAGTCAGGTCTCTGCTTAAATGTTACTTTATCAGATGGGCTACTCTGACCTCATCCTATCTAAGCACTCCTCTCATCTTCATTTTTCTTTTTTTTTTTATTAAAGATTTTATTTATTTATTTATTTGAGAGATATAGCAAGAGAGGGAACACAAGCAGGGGGAGAGGGAGAGGGAGAAGCAGGCTTCCTGCGGAGCAGGGAGCCCGATGTGGGACTCGATCCCAGGACCCTGGGATCATGACCTGAGCCGAAGGCAGACGCTTAACGACTGAGCCACCCAGGCGCCCCTTCATTTTTCTTTTCTAACATTCGACTCATTCCTCTTTATTTTTCTTCTTTAGCATCTGAAACATTATAAATGCATTTGTTATTGTCTCTCTCCCCTACTACCGTGTAACCTCCTTGAAAGTAGGAACTTTGTTGGTTTGCTGCTTTATCCCCAGCATCTACAAGAGTGTTTAGCACATAGTGAGCATTCAATAAATATATATTTAGTAGATGTGTTTACCAAATAAATTCCGTTTCTGCTTAAATCAGCCATAGTTGGCTTCTATTTCTTACAATGTAAACTCCTAAGAACTTTGTCTGATAGACATAGTGTAGGCCCCAGGACATTGCAAATCAAATTTATTTATCCTTTAGTGACCTTGGGCAAAGTCACTTGACACCTGGGGACTCAGTTTACATGTTGCCCCTCTTTGCTCTAAGATAATTTTACAATTTTTTTAAAAAGCCAAATTTCAAAGCACCAACAGGATAGCTATTTTTCCAAACTGCATCATTCTTTAGCTTTTACGGTTAGCATTTATATCTTCTTAGAAATGAGTCACCTGGGGTACCTGGGTGGCTCAGTCGGCTAAACATCTGCCATGGAGTCCCGGGATGGAGCTCTGCATGGGGCTCCCTGCGCAGCGGGGGGTCTCCTTCTCCCTCTGGCCCACACCTGCTCATGCTCTCTCTCTCACTCTCTCAAATAAATAAATAAATAAAATCTTAATTGAAAGACAAGAAATGAGTCACCTCTCCTCAAAGTCTTATTACACTCGGGTAATTCTTATATCTCGCCAATGCTATTTATCACCACTGCCGCCAAATGAAAGTAACAAGCTAAAAGATAGAGGATTTCACAGAAGGGCAAAGGTCATCATGCACTATGTTGAGAAATGGGTGTTGGTTTTTAAAAAATTTTTGTTCAAGTGACCTCTACATCCAACATGGGGCTTGAACTCACAACCCTGAGACTAAGAGTCACATGCTCCACTGCTGGAGCCAGCCAGGCGGCCCTGAATGAAAGACGGATTTAAGGTGAGTAGAGGGGAAAGGTGGCCAACAGATGCTTTACATAGGTAAAAGCAGAGCACTACAGGTATATGATGAAGAGGTAGAATAACCAAGAGTAAGCAAATTCCAGTTTATTAGGGTTACCCACAAGCCATGCACTGGCTTCTCTTGATTTCTAGGAAAAGATGTAGACACCACAGCTTAAAGTTTTGTCTTAGGACTTTCTCCAAATTGTCTTTGTGTCTTCGTCCACAACTCAGCCTGCTTCCTCTATTTTCTTGCATCCAAAACTATATAAACATTTTTTTTAAAGCTCCTTTGCATATTCAATGACTTCTATAAAATTGCAGGCCTTTTTTTTTTTTTAAAAGATTTTATTTTTATTATTTATTTGACAGAGAGACACAGCGAGAGAGGGAACACAAGCAGGGGGAGTGGGAGAGGGAGAAGCAGGCTCCCCGCAGAGCAGGGAGCCCGATGTGGGACTCGATCCCGGAACTCCAGGATCATGACCTGAGGCGAACTCTACCAACTGAGCCACCCAGGCACCCTGCAGGCCTTTTTCTTATGAACGTCTACAAAGCCAAAATTTTCCCTTCATGTACTTCACTACATATTTTAATGTATATACTGGACTTTCTGATTATTCCTGTAAATTTTTATCTTTTAGCCTATTAATTAGAATTTGGAATCCTAACTCTCTAGGTCAATATAGTAGGTTATAGGTACTACAGTTTATGACACCTGAAAATTTCAAAAGTATTTCTCATGGGTCTTTATCCAAGTTGTTGAAGAAAATGTTGAATGAGATGAGGTCCAGGACTTCTGTGATCTCTCTTCAAGTTAAAACCGATCTTATCAGTACTTGGGTTTAACTTTTGAATCCACAATAAATAAATTCACTCAACTATTTTGCAGGGAAGAGATTGTGGTTTAGTAAATAGAGCAATGGACTGAGATTCCTATGAAAATGATTCTGAAACAAACTCTGCCACCGACTTCGTCAAGTTAACTAACTTCTCTTGAACTTATTTGGAAAATGAAAGGGCTCCATTTCCAAAATTCAAGGATTCTATCATCCAGTTCATATTTCCCCACAAAAAGAGACAATATTGTACTCTCTCATTTTCTGTCTCAAGAGACAGGGCAATAACATTTCTCTTTGGCCTAATTCAGCATAGGTAAGTCTTAAAACATGCTCAAGAATAGACAGTCTAATTTCAATTCAGTCCACAAACATCTGTTAAGTGCATACTATGTCAAACATTATACAAAGGGGCCTCTAAAATCAATCACCAACAATAAAAAACAAAGTTAACTAGAAATAAATCCTGCATTCCCAGACTTTGGATCTGTGCAGCACTATGGAAGCATGTCTCGGCCTCCTTTCCACGGACACTAGCCATTGCAGTTGCCACAGCATCAGTGTTTATGCATTTCATTAAAGGACTATGTCTTGTCCCTGAATTCTCTGAGATATTCTCTCATTCTTTCAGAGGCCATATATAATTAATCATTTTCTTCATTCTATTTTTCCAGTGTTTTCTTTAGGACCTTTAGGAAAATGTGAATTTTATCAATTAGGATTTGATCAAGGAAGCAGACCTCTATGAGTGATAATAGAACAAAGGATTTATTATAGGGATTAGGTCTTTTGCAATCATGGGAGCTAGTTAAGCAGTCTATGTGAGTCTGTTGCTTCTACATTTGGTGCTGGGCCTGAAGTCAGCAAGGCCAGCAGTTGGAAGGGAAGATAGACACAATGTGGGAGAGACAGAGGACAAAGTGGAACCCATGAGGACAAACTGGAGCTGTGTGGGTCTCTTTCTCACTTCTTCTACTCTAAATGCTATAGATGATCTATAAGATTAGTTGGTATTCCTCAGCATGGAGGACATGAACATGGCCCAGAATTTGGAGAAGATGAAGGAGATCATCCAGTGGGAGATGGGTCCTGCCCCAAACCAACAAAATGTACCAATAGATAACTGATGACATGTGAGCTACATAACTACACCTGCCCTACACTGACCTTCAGAGCACAAAATTGGCTATGATTTTACTTCTACCTTCAAAATCTCACGCAAACCTCTCTTGTGACAATTCTAATTAACAAGCATACAGGGAAGGATACTATGGAAAATATAGTTATACCGTAGCTACCACTGACACAGTACAAAGCCATCATCAGAATCAATACACAACTGGATAGCCCTTATGAACATTTCCTCCCTTATTCTTTAGAGCTTTTTAAGTATTCATTCCCATGTTCCATACTACTGTACTTGTTGCTATTATCAGCCACAGGCTAAGAGAATATGACTGCAATAAATACTACCTACAAGGAGTTAATATTTAGAATATATAAAGAACTGCTACACCACAATAAGAAAATGAAAAATGACTTAATAGAAAAATGGGCGGGGCACCTGGGTGGCTCAGTCGTTAAGCGTCTGCCTTCGGCTCAGGTTGTGATCCCAGGGTCCTGGGATCGAGCCCCGCATTGGGCTCCCTGCTCGGTGGGAAGCCTGCTTCTCCCTCCCTGCTCCCCCTGCTTATGTTCCCTCTCTCGCTGTGACTCTCTCTGTCAAATAAATAAATAAAATCTTAAAAAAAAAAAAAGAAAAAGAAAAATGGGCAAAAGATATGAACAAGCAGTTTGCAGAAAAGAAAACTCAAGTGGCCAATAAACATAAGAAAAAACCTCAATCTCTCTACTAATAAAAGAAATGCAAATTAAAACAGATTTCATTCATATTCATCAGACCAAAAATATTTTGAAGTCTGCAAAAACAAGTATTGGTGAGGATGTGAAGAACTAGGAACTTATACACTGCTAGTAGAAGGTAAATTGGTACAACCACTTTGGGGAATGATTTGGCAATAACTAATAAAGTTGAAGATGCACACAACACATGACCCAACAACTCTAGTTGAGTAGAAACACTCTAGTCTAGAGAATTCTTACATGTGTGTATCATGAGAAATATACAAGAATATTCACTGCAGCATTGATGTAACACTGAAAATTGGCAACAGTCTAAATGTTCATCAGTAAGTAGCTAAATAAATATAAATTGAGGTATATCCATCCAGTGAAAAATATTCAGTAGTTAAAATGAATGTACTAGAGGGGCACCTGGGTGGCTCAGTCGGTTAAGCATCTATCTGCCTTTGTCTCAGGTCATGATCTCAGGGTCCTGGGATTGATGCTGCTTCTAGCTCTCTCCCTCTCCCTCTGCCCCTCCCCCCACTCATGTGCTCTCTTGCCCCCCCCAATAAATAAATAAAATCTCTTTGAAAATTAAAAAAAAGAATGTACTGGAGCTACATATATCAACATGGAAAATATAAGAAATAATCTCGAAGGGAAAAAGCAATTTGCAGAATATTTATAGTGTCACACAATTTAAATAAAGCTTAGAAACAGGCAAAGCACTAGCAATATATTATTTATTTATTTATTTATTTATTTGAGAGAGAGAGAGAGAGAGAAACCACATGAGAGGGGAGAGGGTCAGAGGGAGAAGCAGACTTCCCGCTGAGCCGGAAGCCCGATGTGGGACTTGATCCCAGGACTCTGGGATCATGACCTGAGCCGAAGGCAGTCGCTTAACCAACTGAGCCACCCAGGCACCCAATATATTATAGTATGTAGTAAATATATAAAGGCACGCACAAAAATGATACACACTAACATAATGAACACCACTGGGGAGAAAGAGACAGAGATTTTATTGTAGAGGGTACAAAGTGGGTTCAACTATATATATAATGTTCAATTTCTTAAAAAAAAAATCTGAAGCAAATATGGCCAGATGTTAAGATGTGACAAGCTGGGTTATGGATACATTGTTTTTATTTTTTTTTTTGGTGGATGCATTGTTTTTAAATTAATCACTATACTTTTCCTGTTTGCTTGAAATAGTTTGTAATTTAAGTGGAAGGAAGAGAGGGAGGGAGGAAGGAGGAAAAGAACGAGGGAGAGGAAGCAATTCCAATATCTGTGCCCCATTTCCTACTCAATGCCACAATTTTCCTGCTGTTCCTTCTTCACAGTCGAGCAATGTGTTAGAGTGAAGAAAATGTCCTAGTTTTCAAAGATTTGAGTTCTGATCCTAACTTGGTCCCTTTTGAGTTGTGTGAATTTGCTGAAGATACACAATTCAAAAGGTACAGAGCTAAGATTTGAATTAGTACTGAGTTGATTTCTTTACTGTAAAATAAGAAAAAGTAAACCTAGCTCACAAAGTGGTTGTATAGATTACCCAGTAACAGCTTATATAAAATAACTAAGAATGACTGTCATATAAACACATGATAAGCAAATGCAAAATGAATAATTTCCTTCACTTCTTTCTTTTTTTAAGATTTTACTTTTTAAAAAGATTTTATTTATTTATTTGACAGAGAGAGAGAGAGAGAGAGTGCACGCACGCATAAGCAGGGAGAGCAACAGGCAGAGGGAGAAGCAGGCTCCCTGTGGAGCAAGGAGCCCAATGTGGGACTCGATCCCAGGACCCTGGGATCATGACCTGAGCCGAAGGCAAACTCTTAACTGACTGAGCCACCAAGGTGCCCCTTTAAGATTTTATTATTATTTTTAAAGATTTTATTTATTTATTTGACAGAGACAGCGAGAGAGTGAACACAAGCAGGGGGAGTAGGAGAGGGAAAAGCAGGCTCACCGCTGAGCAGGGAGCCCGAAGCGGGGCTCGATCCCAGGACTCTGGGATCATGACCTTAGCTGAAGGCAGATGCTTAACGACTGAGCCACAAAAGTGCCCCTAAGATTTTATTTTTAAGTAACATCTACACCCAGTGTGGGATTCGAGCTTACAATCCCAAGATCAAGAGAGATGAAGGATCACTGCTCTACCAACTGAGCCCGCCAGGTGCCCCTTTTCCTTCACTTATTTCTAAGTTCTTGCCCTTCCGTTCCTCTCTCATTGCCCAATTCTCAGGCTATATTTTGCTAAAAGGCCTGAATTTTCTGGCTTTCTCATAAACTTTTACACTTTCTCTGGCATTCCTAAAAGGTAAGGACAGTTTTCTTGCCCACATTTTGTAGGTGGGGAGATTAAAGCCCATAACAATGAAAGAACCAGGCCAAAGTTACATAGGGTATTTAGGAAAATAGCTGGGACTGAAATAGAATTCTTACGATTCTTGACCAGCTATTCTAAACACTCTGTCATGATATTAACAAAAACGAACAAACAAAAACAACAAACCAAAAGTAAAAAAACAAGTCAATTAAAAGTACACACCCTGGGGCGCCTGGGTGGCTCAGTTGGTTAAGTGTCTGCCTTTGGCTCAGGTCATGATCCCAAGGTCCTGGGATTGAGCCCCACATCGGGCTCCTTGCTCAGTGGGGAGTCTGCTTCTCCCTCTCCCTCTGCCTGCCGCTCTGCCTAGCTGTGCTCTGTGTCAAATAAATAAATAAACTCTTAAAAAAAAAAAAGTACACACCCCAGGATCTCCTGAAAGATGGCAAAGAATAACAGCCCTACCTGCATCCCAATGTTTATAGCAGCAATGTCCACAATAGCCAAACTATGGAAAGAGACCAGATGTCCATTGACAGATAAATGGATAAAGATGTGATATATATATATATATATACAATGGAATATTTTGCAGCCAATGGAAAAAAATAAAATTTTGCCATTTGCAATGATGTGGATGGAACTAGAGGGTATTATGCTAAACAAAATAAGTCAGTCAGAGAAAGATGATTATCATATGATCTCACTGATATGTGGAATTTAAGAAACAAAACAGGATCACAGGGGAAGAGAGGAAAAACTAAAATAAGAAAAACCAGAGAGGAAGATAAACCATAAGAGACTCTTAATCATAGGAAACAAACTGAGGGTTGCTGGAGGGGAAGGGGGTGGAGGGACGGGATAACTGGGTGATGGACATTAAGGAGGGCATGTGATGTAATAAGCACTGGGTGTTATATAAGACTGACGAATCACCAATAATGCATTATGTCAATTCATTGAATTAAAAGTAAAAAAGAAAAAGAAAAAAAATAAGTACCTTCTCTTGACCCCCACAATTAATTAATTAATTGATCAATCAATACCCCTTCCATCCAAAAGGTGTAGCCTAATTCTCCTCTCCTTTTAGATAAGACTGGATTTAATGACTATCCTATTGAACAGAATATGGCAGAAAGACCTAAAGGTGAAGCAGACATTAAAAAATACTGTCTGGCAAACCAGCTCCACCCTAAACACAAACTAATGTTATAGGAATTTGAAGCTTGGGATGCCCTAAGCATAACCATAGCAACAATAAATCTCAAACCAGGTCAATCACACACACCATAATAGAGATGAAGAATGCTTATAAGTGCATCAGAAGACTCAACACATCTGAGCAAAGGATCAGTGAACTTGAAGATAGGTTGATATAAATTACCCAAAATGAAACATGAAGAGAAAAGAGTATAAAAAGGAGGACTGGGCGCCTGGGTGGCTTAGTCGATTAAGCATCCAGCTCTTGATTTTGGGTCAGATCATGATCTCAGGATCCTGGGATTGAGCCCCACATTGGGCTCCACACTCAGCGGAAGTCTGCTTAGGGATTCTCTCCTTCTGCCCCTCCCACTCTCATGCACGCATATGCTCTATCTCTCTAAAATAAATAAAGAAATCTTAGCCACCCCCCACTATAAAAAGAGGACAGATCATCCAAAAGCTGTAGGACACTATCAAACAGTCTCAAACATGTGGTTGGAATCTCAGAAAAAGAGAGAATGAGGCCAAATAAATATTAAAAAAAAAAAAAAAAAGAAAAGAATAACTGTGCCCCAGACTTCAAACTTTCCCTGCTCTCCAAATTTCTAAAAAACAAATCATCGAAATAAAAACTTCAGTATCAACAATAAGATTCAAGGAATTAAACTTAAGGCAGCAGAAGTACATAGACAAGTAATACAGGGAGTTCACAGTTAACCCAACCATTTAAATGGATGAACCATAAGAAACACAAATATATATTTGAGTGGAGCTGAAAATTAATTCCTAAAGAAGATAAATGCAAGAGAACATCTAGTCTTGAGAATTTTTGTATGTATTTACTAAGCAACACCTGGTCAGGATTATCACATTATCAAGTAAGATCATTGTGTAAAACACTGAAAAGCAAAATGGACCCAGCAGGATAAAGTAGAATCAGTGAAATGAAAAGTAATTTTAGAGAAATATATTAGGAAATAAAAAACATATTTTAAAAGAACATGAAAGAGGAAAGGCAGAACCAACCTTTAAAAAATAGAAGTCTCAAAGAATACAGAAAAATGGCCATATATGTGATCAATAAGGTTTAAAAGAATATTTTTCACCTGAATAAAGAACTGAGATTGGACACAAAGAAAGTTCAGAGAGGAAATCAAAATTAAATAGCAGAGTCCAAGACCATGGCTTTGGGAAAAAAAATTAAATTACTGGTAAAAATGAAATAATTCTGTCTTCCAACTTAAAAAAAAGCAGGCTAGGGGCGCCTGGGTGGCTCAGTCATTAAGCATCTGCCTTAAGCTCGGGTCATGATCCCAGAGTCCTGGGATCGAGCCCTGCAGAGGGATCCCTGCTCCACCGGGAGCCTGCTTCTCCCTCCCCCACTCCCCCCGCTTGTATTCTCTCTCTCGCTGTGTCTCTCTCTGTCAAATACATAAATAAAATCTTAAAAAAATAAATTAAAACATTTAAAAAGCAGGCTAGGGCGCCTGGGTGGCTCAGTTGGTTAAGCGACTGCCTTCGGCTCAGGTCATGATCCTGGAGTCCCTGGATCGAGTCCCGCATCAGGCTCCATGCTCTCTCTCCCACTCCCCGTTTGTGTTCCCTCTCTCGTTGTGTCTTTCTCTGTCAAATAAATAAATAAAATCTTTTAAAAAAATAAATAAATAAAAATAAAAAGCAGGCTATATGCAAATTAGAGATTTATATAGAGAGAGAGGTGCTTGAGTGCATGCGCGCACACACACACACACACAGGTGGGGTGGGAGGGGCAGAGGGAGAACGTTAGAGAGGATCTTAAGCAGGCTCCATGCACCGCAGAGACCTATGTGGGGCTCCATCCCACAACCCTGAGATCATGACCTGAGCTGAAATCAAGAGTTAGATGCTTAACTGACTGAGCCACTCAGGTGCCCCAGAGCAGCTTTATATTTTCCCATTAAAACAAAACCAAAGGAATCACTGAAAAAAGACTTCTAATTCATTAGTAAATAAATGGACCAGGAAAGCACTATGAGTTTGTCAAAATAAGAGGCATATGTTATTTATTTATTTATTTAAGATTTTATTTATTCATTTGACAGAGAGAGCACAAGCAGGGGGAGTGGCAGGCAGAGGGAGAAGCCCGATGTGGGGCCAGATCCCGTAATCATGATCTGAGCCGAAGGCAGGCGCTTAACAGACTGAGCCACCCAGGTACCCCACTTTTTTTTTCCTTAAGATTTTTTTTTTTAAAGATTTTATTTATTTATTCATAAGAGAGAGAGAGAGGCAGAGGGAGAAGCAGGCTCCCCGCTAAGCAGGGAGCCCGATGTGGGACTCGATCCCAGGACTCTGGGATCATGACCTGAGCCGAAGGCAGACGCTTAACCATCTAGCCACCCAGGCACCCTTTCCTTAAGATTTTTATGTATTTATTTGAGAGAGAGAGCAGAAGTGGGGGGGGGGGGTGAGGGAGGGGCAGAAGGAGAGGAGAGGGAGAAGCAGGCTCCCCACTGAGCAGGGAGCCCAATGTGGGGCTCAATCCCAGGACCCTGAGATCATGACCTGAGACAAAGGCAGATGCTTAACTGACTGAGCCACCTAAGCACCCCTTGTGACTGTAATCTTAAGCACACCTCATATCAGAACTGCCCAGCAAAACCACTCCTGGATTCCTGACTTTGGAAACTGGGTTAGATAATAAATATTTGTTTAAGCTACTAAGCTTCCCTTTTAGACTGATTTAAAAGGTAAAAGGAGAGGGGCCTGGGTGTCTCAGTCAGTTAAGTCCTTGATTTTGGCTCAGGTCATGATCTCGGGGTGGTGGGATGGAGTCCTGCATCGGAGTCTGCCTTCAGTGGGGGGTGTCTGCTTCTCTCCTTCTCCCTCTCTCTCTGCCCCTCCCCCACCTTGTGTGCACCCTCTCTCTCTCTAAAATAAATAAGTAAATCTTAAAAAAAAGGTAAAAGGAAACAAAGTAAAACTCATAGAAAGGGTAGAACTGAAGAACTAAGAATAAAAGGAAACATAAGTAGAAAGTAAAGTAAACCAAGAATAACAATTAAAATTATTCTAAATAGTCAAAGTCCTGCTATCAGAAGGCAAAAAAGCATAAATCATTTAAAAATTAAGTAATGTTTTTAATATAGATACCTAGAAGCCAAGAGGCCTAGAAAGCTAAACATCAGAGAATGGGCAAAAATAAACAACTGATAAAAAAGGAAAGCAGTAATATTAGTATCTGATGAAACAGAATTTATGGCAAAAAAAAAAAAAGATTATATATAAAAGCACTTAAGGCAGGTGGTCACTGAATATGATAAAAGGTAGTGAATAACGAAAATATAATAATAAAGAATTTATATGGACCAACATAGCAGCTAAATATATCATGTAGATTAACACCTTGTAATGAGAAAATGATAAAAATACAATTATAATGGAAGATTTTAATTCTTTAATATCAATGACAGTTTTTAGCATGTAATATAGAAAGTTGTAAAGGATCTAAACACCATAATTGATAATGAAGAACATTATTGCAGATTTTTGTATTCTACACATATTCTATATACATAGAAATTGAACATATTAGTTTATAGAGAAAAATCTCATTAAAGACAATAAAGGAAAACATCTCATGGGCTACATTTTTTATCTGCAATTAAACATTAACTGCATAAATGTTTACTTATAAAGAGTCCCCAATCATCTGTAAAATAAAGTTTCCACAAATACGAATTTGGACAAAAAAGAGAAAATGCACAGAGTGCTTTGCAGGCTATAAAAGTATATGGCAAATGTTAGCAATTATGATTAGTTACTTACTTTAAAAATAATAATGAAAATACCAACCTATCTAAATCTTTGTGGTAAAGTCAAAGTAGTATTTGGAGGAAAATGAACAATTTGAAATAATATTATTTTATTATTTTTTAAAAGATTTATTTATTTTTATTTGAGAGAGCGAGAATGAGAGAGAGAGAGAGAGTACATGAGAGGGGGGAGGGTCAGAAGGAGAAGCAGGCTCCTCGCTGAGCAGGGAGCCCGATGTGGGACTTGATCCTGGGACTCTGGGATCATGACCTGAGCCAAAGGCAGTCGCTTAACCAACTGAGCCACCCAGGCGCCCTGAAATATATTATTTTTTAAGAGAGCAAAAAGATTATATATAAAAGCAACAACAAAATCCCCAAAAGTAAATAGAAGAATGGGACTAATTAAGACCAGAAAAAAATTAATTAGAAATAAAAACAATTTGATTTTGTAAACATTATAAAAGACAAGTCTCTAGCAAATCTAATGAAGAGAGAAAATAGACACAAATTATTAGAAACAAAGAGGTAAGTAATACGTGAAAATGCTAAAATTTTCCTATCCTTAAGAAAAAACCCTTTCTTTTAATAACTAGAGTTCTCTCTCTCCATTTGAAAGATCCTCTTATATCCAAATGATTTTTTGGAAATAATGTATGTTTTCTGATGGTAAAAGTAAAACTTACATTTCTGTTAGTATAGCAGACTAGGCACAAGAGGACTGTACCACCTGCTAAAATCAACTAAAATTAGTGGACCCTTTAAAAAAATTGAAGTATAGTTGACACACAATGTTACATTAGTTTCAGGTGTACAACATAGTGATTTAACAAATTTATATCTTATGCTATGATAAGCACAAGTCTAGCCACCATCTGTAAAATTCTGGATTTTTAAAAAGTCTCAAATGTACTCAGAAGCTGACAAGAAATTAAAGATTACTTAATGTTGTTACACGTATTCTAAGGCATCAGTGGTTGAAAAAGATACCACTATTTTATTCACTACTAAAAAAGGGAAAAAATGCTGTCAACCTATAACATAATGCTTGCTTATATTTTAGAACTTTTGTACTTACTGAAGGAAATATTTTAGACTTAGTCATCTATTTTTAGTATAAATTACTCTTGGGCATATGTAAATAATAAAATGTAAGTGAAAAAAATCATTTAAGGTATGCCTAAAACTTCCTCATATTTAACCTTTTTAATTTTTATTTTTATTTTCATCCTAACATTTAATCTTAGTCTTCCACACAATGCGCTGTGCCATCAAGAACATTGGTGATTTATTATTTCATAAAATAATCCTTAAATAAATGAAAAACAATTGGCATTGGGCTCTTAGGCTTGACATTGCAATAACATAGTGCCAACCAATTTCTGACTCATGTTTCAGGAATGTTGCTGCATAAGTCTGATTCACTATAAGAACAGCTCCTCTCCATAGACACTTGACTCCTAGGGGTTAAAAGAATGCTTCACTATCAGCCTCAAGATTTTCTTCCAAGCACTGATGTTCATTCTGCAAGTTTTGATGCTTCAATTTTGATACACAAACACACATAAAAATATACATCTATGTTGTGCCTGACCTTGGCTGACAGTCAATCCAGGATGCTATATTAGAGATATTAAAATGTGGGGGGAAAATGTATTTTGGTTAACAAAATAAGATCAATTAAAGTAGGTATAAAGATATGGAAGAAATCTATGAAAACTGGATGAGCTTAACATTCAATTTTGATAGAATTATGTAGCATGTGAGTTAAAAACGAAAGCCCAGGACCACCAAAAATAGAGAATCTAAAAGGAGATACTTCTTCCACCTCACATAAAGTGAGTCTCCAAAGTGTTATACTCTCAGTGTGAAGCAAATCAGAATTCAGCTATTTTCTCACCACAACTATCACCACCAGGGGTCTACAACAAATATTGCTCATCTCAAAATTTGGTGCTGAGTCAGGAAGAGGAGGAGATTATCTCCCCCAAGAATCTGTAGCCACAAACTACTCCAATACGGGTTTGTAGCCCAAACACATACAACCTAGATACTTGAAAAGAGTCTTAAGGCAAGAATTAAGTTTAAAGTAGTCTTAGTACAATGATGCCCTCAGGTGCCCAAAAGAAGCAAAAGCAAATCCCCTTGGAGGAACTCATTTTCATCCCAGGCCTTAAATATTTACCAAAGGAAAAAAAAATTTAAATCAGTTCACAGTAAAACAACAACATCATGAAACAAAAACAAATCACAAAACCATCAGGAAACAAAGCACCATGAGCAAGAGCCAGCAGAAATGATAGCAAAATCAGAACTGCAAAGACATTAGATGTTGGAATTACCAGGCACCAAATAGGGGGAAAAAAAGTATATTTAATATATTTCCAAAAATAAGAGATGGTGGAAAACATGATGAAAAGCCAACAAATCTGAAAAGAAACAAAAAATAACTAAAAAAGTAATAATTAAAATTTTAAATTTTCTGGATGGGTTTAATAGCTCTTCAGACACAGCCAAATATAGTAGACTAGAAGACAGATCTGAAAGAAATTGTACAAAACAAAGGAAAAATGATGATAAATATGAAGAAGATAATGAAGGATATAGTACAAGGATCTAACAAATGACTATTCAAAATTCCTCAAGGAGGAAATTAATGAAATGGGGTGCAGAAAACAACTAAAGAAATAGTGGCTAACAATGTTTTAGAACTAAAGAAAGAATTAAATTAACAGATGCAAGAAATCCAATGAATTCCAAGTAGAATAAGTAAAAAGATAGTTATACCCAGAACTATAACAGGGAAACAGCAGAACAAAAGTAAAAAACAAAATCAAATAAACAAAACTATGTTTGAGGCAGCCATTAAAAAAGAGAGATTAGCTTCCTGTGTCACAATTAGAATGACAGATGACTTATCAACAGTAACAATGGAAGCCAGAAGATAATGAAGTAATATTTCTGAAGTGTTTAATGCATTGAAAAAAGTAACTGTTACTGAAATTTTATGCCCTGTGGAAATATCTTCAAAAACGAAGGCTAAATAAAGACACTTTTCAGACAGAGTTTGCCACCACAGTTCTTCATTAAAGGAAATTCTAGAGTTCATCCTTTAAACAGAAAGTGATCACAGATGGTCTAAGATGAAAGAAAGAAAGTAATGGAAGAAAAAAATGGCAAATACATAGGTTAATCCAAACAAACACTGCCACATGAAAATATAACAATACCATAGGAAATTAAGAAAAACGAGATAGGGCCTTTAAGGAGGTAGGATGGGATCATAAGGATGAGGCTCTAATCCAATAGAACTTGTATCCTTATAAAAAGAGGTTGAGACACCAAACATTTCTCTTTCCTTGCACACAGAAAAAAAGAGCATGTGAGGACATAAGAAGGCAGCCTCCTACAAGCCAGGAAGAGACTATTACCAGAAATAGAAACTGCTAGCACCTTGATCTGGGATTTCTAGCCTCTGGAACTGTGAGAAAATAAATTTCTGTTGCTCAAGCCATTCAGTTTGTGGTATTCTGTTATGGCAGTCCAGACGAACACTCTTACTTCCTCAGACATCCTTATATCAAGGAGTGAACAGTAACATGTGGTTATGGCTAATGATATATAAAGAAATCATGTGGTATGAACTCTGAGACTGCTTTTTTAAAAAGGGCAGACCCTTAGGGGCCCCTGGGTGGCTCAGCCACTTGAGCATCTGACTCTTGGTTTTTGCTCAGGTCATGATCTCAGGGTTTTTGGATTGAGCCCTGCATCAGGCTCCGCACTCAGCATGGAGTCTGCTTGAGATTCTCTCCCTCTGCCCCTACCCCCATTTGTGCTCACTTGTGCTCTCTCTCAAATAAATATTTAAATCTTAAAAAAAAAAAAATAGAATGTGCAGGCCCAGAAAGCATGCTCCTTTAGGCTCCCTCCATTTTCCTATTGTAGCAGCATTTCTTTTCTTTTGATCACAAGGGGAGAGCCATGAGGATAATGCCCTATGTGACAATGGAAGCAGCAGGGAAAGATGAAAGTAGCCTGGGTATCTGATGGCATCATTGGATTACCATATAACACTGCTATATACCAATGGCTGATAAATAGATTGCTTATTTCAGATTTCTTATTGTGAGCTAAATAAATTTATATTTAAGCTATTGCTACTGGACTTTTGTGTTACTTGCAAGTTTCCAGATAATGTAATTCTCAGATGATAAACCCAAGGAGAAAAGATGGAATAGTAAGTTATAAAGAATGTGAAGTAATAGCAAAACCGAAGCATTGGCTTTACTCTGATTCTTCGAAGAGAGATCATGGAAGGTAAATTTTTAAAAACATTCTTTATATGTTAAATGATGATGAAAATAAAAGGAGTAAAATATAAGCAAAATTCACATGAATTTTTAAAATAAAATATTTAAAGGGGTGTCCGGCAGGCTCAGTTGATAGAGCATGTGACTCTTGATCTCGGGGTTGTGAGTTCAAGCCCCATGCTGGGCATAGTGACTACTTTAAAAAAAAAAATTAACACTTAAAAAACCATGAAGATAAAGTTTAAATTTCAGGCCTTCTCATTTATATAGACCCTTCCAAGGTCCTAGAAGGGACCCTAGCAATCTCTGCATGATCAAATATATTTTTAATTTGCAAAATCAGGGTATTTTAATAGATGAAGATTATTCTCTTTCCACTTAGATTTCTCCTTTATCATATTTTCCCTTGAATTAGGGGATGTTATAGTGGCCACAGATATTTTTGGATTCTGGCTAAGAAATTGAGCCGGAGATACATTTAATTCTAGTTAGGTGGAATATTTTATGCAGTTCAGTTACTTCTGTGCACAAATTATTGCTAGCCCCCCACTCAGTGAGGGAACGGCATCTGGGAACACTTCTTTTTTTTTTAGTAGGATCTAAGCCCAGTGTGGATCCCAAAACCAGGCTTGAACTCATGACCCCAAGATCAGGACCTGAGCTGAGATCAAGGGCTGGACACTTAACCAACTGAACCACGGAGGCGCCCCGATCCAGGAACACTTTTAACATCCATTAAGCCAATGTACCTGGCATGGGCACAGGAAGGTACAAGTTAAAGGTCATGTAAAATTGCAAATGGAGGAGTCCAGTCTCATAAAGCTCTAATTAAAACCAAAGATATTCCTCTCAGAAACATACTGAAAATGCAACATATGCAATTCTAAATGTATCATAGATTTTTTTCCCCTCTTTTTTGATGGGAATGGCTTCTGGTATATAATACACCATTTCCACTGCAATTTGAGGAGATATTTTTAAATGTTTTAATAAAGTGAGAAATTGTTAGCCTCCTAATTTGGACTTATATGAAGATGAATTTTGTCATATTTAAATTTATTTATTAAAGAACTGAAGGAAGGAAACAAAAGCAATAGAGAACAGCTATGAAATCAGTAAAATTGTATTTTTTTAATTAAAAAGTGAATTATAGGGGCACCTGGATGACTTAGCCGGTTAAGCATCTGCCTTTGGCTCAGGTTGTGATCCCAAGGTCCTGGGATGGAGCTCCCCGTCGGACTCCCCACTGAGCGGAGAGCCTGATTTTCCCTCTCCCTCTGTCCTCCCCCCACCCCCACCGGCTTGTGCTCTCCTTGTCTCACAAATAAAAAAAAAATCTTTTTTTTTTTAAGATTTTATTTATTTATTTATTTGTGAGAGAGAGAGCGTGAGCACAAGCAGGGGAAGTGGCAGCCAGAGGGAGAAGCAGGCTCCCCACTGAGCAAGGAGCCGGATGCAGAACTCGTTGCCAGAACCCTGGGATCATGACTTGAGCTGAAGGCTGCCGCTTAATCGTCTGAGCCACCCATGTGCCCCAAATAAATAAAATCTCAAAGGAAAAAAAAAAGCAAATTATAACAGGAACATTTAAAAAATATATATTTTATTTATTTATTTGACAGAGAGAGATACAGCGAGAGAGGGAACACAAGCAGGGGGAGAGGGAGAGGGAGAAGCAGGCCTCCTGCTGAGCAGGGAGCCCGATGCGGGGCTTGGTCCCAGGACCCTGGGACCATGACCCGGGCCGAAGGCAGATGCCCAATGACTGAGCCACCCAAGCGCCCCATAACAGGACCATTTTTATATCATATCAAAATTATTAATTTTTTAAGAGTATGAGCTAAATTTCAAATAAAGGTAACTAGGTTCTTGGATTATTTATAAATCCAATCAATGAAGAGAAATGAATCATATGAATAGGATGCCTGAGTCAGCTCAGGTCATGATCCCAGGGTCTTGGGATTGAGCCCAGCATTGGCCCCCTGCTCAGCGGGGAGCCTGCTTCTCCCTCTCCCTCTGCCACTCCCCTGCTTGTGCTCTCACTCTCTCAATAAATAAATAAAATCTTTTAAAAAAAAAAAGTCATATGAACATATGGAAATAGCTTTCAATTTCTTGAATTGACTATAAAGAGAACATAACTCATAATTCTCACTAAATGACGGTTATCTATGACACATTAGTGTCATTAATGTATTTTAGGATTATTGCACAAGAAAATCTGAAACACCCTGAAATCTAGAGATTGTATATGAAGGAACTATCAAGTTTCTTTCTTATCAAGATTTTAGCAAATTTGACAATTTTAAGAAACTACATGGTATTATCAATAACAAATTGTAAAGCTGAAGAAACTTTCAATTTTTTTTTTTTTTAATTTGACAGAGAGAGAGACAAGGAGAGAGGGAACACAAGCAGGGCTAGTGGGAGAGGGAGAAGCAGGTTTCCCTCTGAGCAGGGAGCCTGACGCTGGCCTCGATCCCAGGACCCTGGGATCATGACCTGAGCCGAAGGCAGACGCTTAACGACTGAGCCACCCAGGCACCCCAAAACTTTTCTAAACAATCAAAGTAAGTTGTAAACAACCATGAAAGAGGAAAGACTGATTTTTCTCTCTCCTTACTTAATAGAAAATATTACAGGGGTGACTGAGTGGCTCAGTCAGTTAAGCACCTGCCTTTGGCTCAGGTCATGATCTCAGGGTCCTGGGATTGAGCCCTTGCATCGGGATCCCTGCCCAGCGGGGAGTCTGCTTCTCCCTCTGACTATCCCCTGCTCATCCTTGCGTGCACTCTCTCTCTCTCAAATTACTAAATAAAATCTTAAGAAGAAAGAAAATATTACAAAATCTTGTTATATTAAGAAGCAAAGAGTTGCAGGAAAAAAAGTATTACAGAAGTGATTCAAGTCATTAATTAATAAAAACACTATATTGTTTTATGGATTTTATAATTTTCTGTTGTCAAGTGAAAAAAAATTTTAAGTTGTTAGGATTTCTTTTCTTGGGACGCCTGGGTAGCTCAGTCAGTTAGGTGTCTGCCTTCCGCTCAGGTCATGATCTCAGGGTCCTGGGATCAAGTCTCCAGCTCCTTGCTCAGTGGGGAGCCTGCTTCTCCCTCTGCCTCTACTCTTCCCCTGCTCCTGCTCGCTCTCTCTCTCTCTCTCATTCACTCTCTCTCTCAGGTAAATAAATAAAATCTTTAAAAAAAATAAAATTTTAAAACACTTAAAAAGTTGGGGTGCCTGGGTGGCTCAGTCAGTTAAGTGTCTGACTCTTGGTTTTGACTCAGGTCATGATCTCATGGGTTGTGAGATCCAGCCCTGCATCGGGCTTCCCACTCAGCGGGGAGTCTGAAGATTCTCTCCCTCTGCCCCTGCTCTCACTTGCACTCTATCAAATAAATAAATAAATCTTTAAAAAAAACCCAAAACTGTAGGGGTACCTGGCTGGCTCAGTTGGTAGAGCATGTGACTCTTGATCTCAGGTCATGAGTTTGAGCCCCACATTGAGCATAGCGTTTAATTAAAAAAAAACCAAAACTCCAAATAATGTAAACTTACTAATCATTTCAATAAAGTTTTGAAAAGGTGGCATAATACAATTTAACAATATTCTCATTAACAGTATAGCTATATCCTATCCAGTGTAATCAAACTATAGTTTGAGGGAACACTGCCCACAAAACTAACATCACTAATCCCATTAACTGCAAATTTCGGGGGTTCTGAAAACATCTCTGGCTAGGTAATTTCCTAGAAGGACTCAAAGAAGTCCCCGAAAGCTTTTTTACTTACAATTACAGTTAGTTACAGAGTAAAGATTCAAATCAAAATCAGCCAAGAGAAGAGATGCACAGGGCAGAATCCAGGAGGGGGTTACATGTAGCATTTCCCACTCACCTGTCCCCATGGATCCACATATGGTGTTACCTCTGTGTGACCACATATGGTATTACAATGTGTGACCAGATATACAGAATACTCCCAACCAGGGAAACTCACCGGAACCTTTGGTGTCCAGAATTTTTATTAAGGCTCGATTACATACTGCCCACATGGCTAACTCTTAATTTTCGGTCCCCGCCCCCCAAGGTGGAAATAATACCTTTAGTTATCGGGCCATATTAGTTATAATATGGCCCAAAGTTCATATTATAAATCACATTGTTAAACTTTTTGGTTGTCAAAGCCCCCAGCAAACAAAGACATTCCTATCAGGCAGAACATTCCTATTAGATCCCAGAAATCACCTTCTAGTATCAAAGGGCAGAGGCCAGACATCTCTTTGGGTAAGGTTAATTCTTTACTATCCCCAATATAAAAAATTAGCATTTCGTGATTTTCTAAAAAGATTTATTTATTTAGAGAGAGAAAGAGTGTGTGGGTGGGGGGAGGGGCAAAGGGAGAGGGAGGAAGAGAATCTTAAGCAGACTCCCTGCTGAGTGCAGAGCCTGACAAGGGGCTTGATCTCATGACCCTGAGATCATGACCTGAGCCAAAATCAAGAGTTGGACGCTTAACTGAGCCACCCATGCACCCCTAAAAACTGTATTTCAAATCAAGAGCCATTATTCTATTTAATAGATAAAAGTTAGAGATACTCCCTTCGTAACTAAAAAAACAAACAAGAATGATCTTCTAAAAAATTATTTAAATGTCTTTGAAATTTCTAGCCAAAGATTGAGAATTTGAAAAAAGAAATGATGTTTGTTTCTAGTATTAGTAGTCTAGATTTGGACTGACCCTTCTACTCCCCCAGGGTTGCTAGATTTAGCAAATAGAAAAACAAGATTCCCAGTTAAATTTGAACTTCAGACATATTTATAATGAAAAAATATTGTTTATCTGAAATCAAAATTAAACTGCTGCCCTTTATTTGGCAGCCCCAATCTCTTCCACTAAAAACAACCCAAACTGTTGTACACACACAAATATATTCATACACAGACATATACACATCTACACATATAACCTTCTTAAAGGCAACAAAGAGGTGACAGGATAAAAAGGAATTAGGTGTGGTGGCTTTTGTATCAATGAAGAGTGTAATTTATTAAAGTACTCAGAGGTAAGAAAATGTTACACATTTATATGAGAGGCAAAGAATTTTCTCATACAGACACACAGACCCACAGAAAGCTTTAGTTCTACAACTGCAGCTATGGGATAAAGTAAACACAGAACACAAAATATCACCAGTCCTGTTCTCAAAGAGATATTTTCCAATGTACACTAAATATCTTTTTTTTTTTAAAGATTTTATTTATTTGACAGAGAGAGACACAGCGAGAGAGGGAACATGAGCAGGGGGAGTGGGAGAGGGAGAAGCAGGCCTCCCGCGGTGCAGGGACCCCGATGTGGGGCTCGATCCCAGGACCCTGGGATCACGATCTGAGCCGAAGGCAGAACGCTTAAGGACTGAGCCACCCAGGTGCCCCACACTAAATATCTTCTTAATTGATTTGAACGCATTAATAGGAACACATTAAAAAAAGAAGAGTAACAAATCATATTTTGTCATCTATTAACTAACAAGAGTATAAACCGTCGTTAAGCTGATACTGATAACTGAAAGTTGGCCCATAAAGTCAGATCCCCATTTATTGCTATCACCAATTGAGAATAGTTTATCAAGTATGTGCAAATCAGAACTAGAACCAACTTTGGCCAAGAACCAGAAACAAAATAAAAATACAGGGCCAGGAATAAAAACAGATCAAAAATAAATAAAGTTATATTTCCTCTTGGGATTCACTCCAAGGGCATGTGCGGGTGCACACATAGATACACACATAATAGAAAAAGGAAAAAAGAAAAGAAAGAAAAAAAAAGGTATGTATGGGCTTAAATATTCGATAAGGTACACTTCTGGCACTCTTTAGTTGGCTCTGGTAGAAGTGTTCACTTGGGCATCTCAGTGGAATCATACCAAAGTAAAATATTCAAAAAGTTGAAAATACAACTTTCATACAAATATTAGAATAAAGCCATGTCGGGGCGCCTGGGTGGCTCAGTCCGTTAAGCTTCCGACTCTTGATTTCAGCTCAGGTGGTGATCTCAGGGTTGTAAGATTGTGCCCTATGTCTGGCTCCACACTCAGCATGGAGTCTGCTTGTCCCTCTGCCTATGCTTCTCTCCCGCTCCTCTCTCTCTCTAATAAATAAATAAAATCTTTGGGAGAAAAAAAGAATAAAGCCATGTCAGAAACATATTAACTCATTAATGATGGAACCAAAGATACAAAGATAATAAAGCTGGTTCCAAGAGTATTGGAGTATTGGAGCATTGTGTATTTATAGATACATTATTTTTTAAAAAGAATGTTAGGTTAGATACAAAACTAGTAAATGAGTGTCAGGACAATAAAACTATAACCTTTTTCCACCGAACAGAAATCTACAAGTTAACATGTAACTTCACATAGTTTGGGCTCTACAGATGGTAAATTGTAAAGTCAGACACAGGTACAGTAATCCTAAAGAAGTTCATAAACTGGGACGCCTGGGTGTCTCAGTTGGTTAAGTGTCTGCCTTTGGCTCAGGGTCCTGGGATCGAGTGCCACGTTGGGCTCCTTGCTCAGCGGGGAGTCTGCTTCTCCCTCTGCCTGCCACTCCCTCTGCTTGTGCTCTGTCTCCCAAATAAAGATAAAATCTTAAAAAAAAGTTTGTAAACCTTAGGCGGGCCTGTTAAACACTGTTCCAGGAAGACACTAAAAAGACAAACTGTACTTTCTTTCGCTTATTTCCAAGTCTTAAGAGTTTTTTTTCCCTTTCCTTTCTCTTCTTTAGATGCATGTGCTTGGCTGAGGAAAACTGCCAACTTGAGTATTCTCTATGCATCTCTCTCCTATTTGATATTTTACCCTGAGAGCTGCCTTGGCCTGCCAGTAACCCAATTTCCTTTTTTTTTTTTAATTTTAAGAAAGATTTTATTTATTTGCCAGACAGAGATGGAGAGAGAGAGAGAGATCGAGCACCCAAGTAGGGGGAGCTGCAGGCAGAGGGAGAAGCAGGCTCCTCCCTGAGCAGGGAGAGGCTGAGTCGGGGCTCAGTCCCAGGACCCTGGGATCATGACCTGAGTCAAAGGCAGGTACTTAACAGACTGAGCCATCCAGGCAACCCCAATTTCCTCTCTTTAATACAGGGAGATGTCTGTATTACACCTGGGTTCCTCTTCTCCTGGCAACTATATTCAGGCAGTAAGCAGGGCCAATCGTAGGGTTGTATTTGTGTTTCCCATTAACCAAGCATTGCTATACTTAGTTGTCTGATGTCCAATGTCTTGAAAACCACATTTAGTCTGGTTTTTCAGTTGTTATAGGTAGGAGGGAAAATCCATTTCCTATTACTCTATCTTGGCTTACTTCTTTTTCCTGCCTCACTGTACTGGTAGAACATCCAGTATAATGTTGAACTTAGGTGAGAGCAGAGTTGAGAGCATTGCCTTCTGCTTGTACAGGGAAAGCGCTGTCTTTCAACATTAAACATGTTTGGTGTAGGCTTTTCATAAATGATGATTCCTAATTCACTGGGAGTTTATCAGGGATGAATGTTATAATTTTGTCAATGTTTTTTGTGCAAATGTTGAGAAGATAATGTTTCTTCTTTTATAGTCTGTTAATGTGGAGAATTACACTAATTGGCTTCCTAGAGTAAGGGAGTGTTTCATCCTCTTTGATTTTCTAGAGGACTTTGTAAGGAACTGGAATTTTTTCCTTCCTTAAATATATGTTAGAAATCACTAGAAATGCCATCTGGTCCTGGTATTTTCTTTGTGGGGTTTCTAATTACAAATTCCAAACTCTTTAATAGTTATATAGATAATGAAGTTACCTATTTTTTCTCATTAAAAAAATTGAGATATAATTGACATATAACATTAGAGTACACGTGATTTGATATTTTTATATACTATGAAATAATTACTATAACAAGTAAACCATCCTATTTCTTCTTTCATTTGTTTATTTTTTTTTTTAATTTTTTTATTCTTATGTTAATCCCCTTACATTACAACATTAGTTTTAGATGAAGTGTTCCATGATTCATTGTTTGTGCACAACACCCAGTGCTCCATGCAGAATGTGCCCTCCTAAATACCCACCACCAGGCTAACCCATCCTCCCACCCCCCTCCCCTCTAGAACCCTGTTTGTTTTTCACAGTCCATCGTCTCTCATGGTTCGTCTACCCCTCCGATTTCCCCCGCTTCATTCTTCCCCTCCTGCTACCTTCTTCTTCTTCTTCTTTTTTTTTTCTTAACATATATTGCATTATTTGTTTCAGAGGTACAGATCTGAGATTCAACAGTCTTGCACAATTCACAGCGCTTACCAGAGCACATACACTCCCCAGTGTCTATCACCCAGTCACCCCATCCCTCCCACCCCACCCCCCACTCCAACAACACTCAGTTTGTTTCCTGCGATTAAGAATTCCTCATATCAGTGAGATCATATGATACATGTCTTTCTCTGTTTGACTTATTTCACTCAACATAATACCCTCCAGTTCCATCCACGTTGTTGCAAATGGCAATATCTCATTCCTTTGGATGGCTGCATAATATTCCATTGTATATATATACCACATCTTCTTTATCCATTCATCTGTCGATGGACATCTTGGCTCCATCCTATTTCTTCTTGAGTGAGCTTTGGCAGGTTTCTCTATCAAGGTATTTGTCCATTTTATCTAAATTATTAAATTTATTGTTCATAATATTATCTTTTTAATACATATGTCTGTGGTTATATCACCTCTCATTCCTGATATTAATTTTTGCCAACTCTTTTTTTCCTATCAGTCCAGCTAGAGGTTTACCAATTTCATTGATGTCCACGTTTCTCTATATTTCCTTTTTTCTGTTTGAGTTTCATTTATTCTTTATTTTCTAGTCAAAGGTGGAAGCTCAGGTCATTGACTTGAGATCTTTCTTCTTTTCAAATACAGGCATTTACACTATAAATTGTCATTTAAGTTTTGTTTTAGCTGTATCCTCCAAATTTGGATATATTGTTTTCACTTTTCATTTTTAAAATTAAGTCCTAATTTCCCTTTTGGTTTCTTTGTTGATTGATGAGCCATGCAGAAATGTGTTATTTAGTTCCCATATATTTGGAGATTTCCCAGAAACTGTTAACAATTCCTAATTTATTGTCAAAGAACATATTTTGTACGATTTTAAATCCTTTTAAATGTATTGGTACTTGCCTTGTTGGCCAGAATATGACCTATCTTGATAAAGGTCCCTTGTACACTTGAAAAAAATGTTTTCTGCTGGGCGCCTGGGTGGCTCAGTTGGTTAAGCGACTGCCTTCGGCTCAGGTCATGATCCTGGAGTCCCGGGATCGAGTCCCGCATCGGGCTCCCAGCTCGGCAGGGAGCCTGCTTCTCCCTCTGACCCTATCCCCTCTCATGCTGTTTCTCTCTCTCTCTCTCAAACAAATAAATAAAATCTTTAAAAAGAAAAAAAATGTTTTCTGCTGCAGTTGAGTACTATATAAATGTCAATTACATTAAATTGGTTGATAGTGTAGCTCCAAATTTTTATATCCTTATTTTCTTTTTCAAAAAACTGAGGTGTAATTGACATATAATATATTAGTTTCAGGTATAGTAGTTTTCTACATTTTATCAGTTGAGAGGTACTGATATTTCAACTATAACTGTGAAAATTGTCTTTGCTTCATGTATTTTGAACCTCTGTTAGGCACATAAACATATAAGACTGTTAACAACCTCTTATAGAATTGATCCTCTGGGGGTTCCTGGGTGGCTCAGTTGGTTAAGCGTCTGACTCTAGATTTTAGGTATGACCTCAGGGTTGTGAGATCAAGCCCCATGTCAGGCCCCATTGAGCATGAAGCCTGCTTATGATTCTCTCTCCTTCTCGGGGCGCCTGGGTGGCTCAGATGGTTAAGCGTCTGCCTTCGGCTCAGGTCATGATCCCAGCGTACTGGGATCGAGCCCCACATCGGGCTTCCCGCTCAGCGGGGAGCCTGCTTCTCCCTCTCCCTCTGCCTCTCCCCCTGCTCATGCTCTCTCCCTCTCTCTCTCTCTCTGTATCTCAAATGAACAAATAAAAAAATCTAAAAAAAAAAGATTCTCTCTCCTTCTCCCTCTGCCCCTCCCCCCACCCTCTCTAAAAAATATAAATAAAAAAATTTTAAAAAATGACCCTGTGACCTTCATGAAATGATCATCTTTTCCCTGGTAATGGCTTTGTTCTAAAATCAACCTTGTTGGGCGCCTGGGTGGCTCAGTTGGTTAAGCGACTGCCTTCAGCTCAGGTCATGATCCTGGAGTCCCGGGATCGAGTCCCGCATCGGGCTCCCTGCTCCGTGGGGAGCCTGCTTCTCCCTCTGACCCTCCCCGCTCTCATGTGCTCTCTCTCATTCTCTCTCTCAAATAAATAAATAAAATCTTTAAAAAAATAAAAAATAAATAAAAAAATAAAATCAACCTTGTTATTTATACAGCCTCTCCAGCCTTCCTTACAATAGAGGTAACAGGGCTTCTTTTCTCATCCTTTTACACTTAACCTGTGTGGCTTTTATTAAAGTTGTTTTCTTATAAGCAGCATGTAGTTGGATCTTGCTTTTTTATCCACTCTAATGTTAATTGGGCTGTTTGTACAATTTTCTTTTTTAAAAGATTTTATTTATTTGACAGAGAGAGACAGAGAGAGAGAACACAAGCAGGGGGACTGGAAGAGGGAGAAGCAGGCTTCCCACAGAGCAGGGAGCCCGATGCGGGGCTCGATCCCAGGACCTGGGATCATGACCCGAGCCGAAGGCAGACGCTTAACTGACTGAGCCACCTAGGTGCTCCTGTTTGTACAATTTTCATGAAGTGTAATTATTGGTATGATTGGCTTTAAATGTGCCATCTTGCTATGTCTTCAGCTTGTCTCAGCTCCTCTCTGTTACCTTCTTCCTCTTCTTTTAGATTGAGAATGTTTCATGATTCTATTATACCTTCTCCGTTGTCTTATCAGTTTTTAAATTTTTCTAATTGCTTTAGACCTTTCATATATACCAATCTTTAAATTACTACATTCTATATTCAACTAATATACAACTTTATGTAGAGGGTGAGAATCTTACACCAGTAAGACTCCCTTTAACCTCCCTTCCTGGCCTTTTTCCTATTGTTATGTTTTTAATTCTACATATATTAAAAACCTCATGCTTAATTTTATTAGTTTTTCCTTTAAGCAGTAATTTTTTTTTTTAAAGATTTTATTTATTTATTTGAGACAAGAGAGAATGAGAGAGAGAGCACATGAGAGGGGGGAGGGTCAGAGGCAGAAGCAGGCTCCCTGCTGAGCAGGGAGCCCGATGCGGGACTCGATCCAGGGACTCCAGGATCATGACCTGAGCCGAAGGCAGTTGCTTAACCAACTGAGCCACCCAGGCGCCCCAGCAGTAATTATCTTTTAAAGAAAAATTTTACTCTTCATTCCTTTGTATAGCTCCAGAATTCCACTTGGCATCTTTCCCCTTATCTCTGAAGGACCTTCTTTAACACTTATAGCACGAGTCTGCTGGTGAGGAGTACTTTTTGAACTTTTCTATGTCTGAAGCAGTCTTTGTTTCACCATTGTTTTTGAAAGATATTTTTGCTGCGTACAGAATTCGAGCTTTTTTTTTTTTTCTTTCAGACTTTATTTAAAGACTATTTACTTCTATTTACTTGAGAAACAGAGAATGAGTGAGCACAAGTGTGGTGAGGGGCAGAGGGATAGGAAGAAGCCAAATCACCACTGAGTGTGCAGTCTGATGTGGGGCTCGATCCCAGGACCTGAGCTGAAGTCAGATGCTTAACAGAATGAGCCACCCAGGCACCCCTCTTTCACCACTTTAAAGACGTTAATCCAGACGCCTGGGTGGCTCAGTCATTTAAGTGTCTGTCTTCGGCTCAGGTCATGATCCCAGGGTCCCATATCGCACTCCTTGCTCAGCAGGAAGCCTGCTGCTCCCTCTGCCTGTTGCTCCCCCTGCTTGTGTGCTCTCTCTCTCTGACAAATAAATAAAATCTTAAAAAAAAAAAATTACTCCACTGTCCTCATACTTCCATTGTATCTGATAAGAAATATGCTGTCATCCTTATCTTTGTTTCTCTACATGTAATGTGTCTTTTCACATGACTACTTTTAATATTTTCTTTAATCTCTGGCTTGAGGAAATTGAGTAAATGTGCTTTGGTTTAGTTCCCTTCATGTTTTTTTGTGTTTGGCACAGACTGAGATTCTTAGATCTGTGGGCTTATAGTTGTTATCAAATTTGGAAAATTTTTAGCCATTGTTTCTTGACTTGAGAAGACTTCAAGTTTACATCTCAGGCTGATCCCTGACACAGAGACAGCCCATAACAATGAAAACCAAACCAAACCAAACCAAAAAAACCCTCAAATCACTAAAATAATTTTTAAAAACAGCAAACCCTGGGAAAGGAGAGAATTAGTGAATTTGAAGATAGGACAATGGAAATTACTGGGTCTGAGGAACAGAAAGAAAAAAGAATGAATAAAAGCAGAGCCTGAGGGACCTGTGGACCAACATATAAATTGTGGACCAACATATAAACTGTGGGAATCTCAGAAGGAGAGGAGAGAAAGGGGCAGAGAATATCTGAAGAAATAATGGCAAGGGCACCTGTGTGGCTCAGTCAGTTAAGTATCTGCCTTCAGCTCAGGTCATGATCCTGGGGTCCTGGGATCGAGCCCCGAGTCAGCCTCCCTGCTCAGTGGGGAGTCTGCTTCTCCCTCTCACTCTGTTGCTCCCCCTTGCTTGTGCTCACTCTGTCAAATAAATAAATAACACCTTTAAGAAAAAAAAATGGCTGAAAACTTAACAAATTTGATGAAAGAAATGAAAATAAACATCCAAGAAACTCAACGATCTCCAGTAAAGATGAACTTACAGAGATCAACCCTGAGATGCATTATAATCAAATATTTGAAAGCAAAAGATAAAAAGAGAATCCTGAAAGGAACAAGAGGAAATTGACTTGTCACAAATAAGGAGCAGATTTCTAAGGAACTTTGGAAGTCAGAAGGTAGTGGTATGACATATTCAAAGTGTTCAAAGAAGAAAAAACTATCAATGAAAATTCCTGTATCTGACAAAACTATCCTTCAAGAGTGTGGGAGAAAGTTAGACATTCCTATATAAAGAAATGCTGAGAGAGCTCTGCCCTGAAAGATATGCTCAAGGTTGAAACGAAAGGATATTAGGCAGTAACTCAAATCCATATGAAGAAATAAAAGATCTTGGGCGCCTGGGTGGCTCAGTTGGTTAAGCGTTTGCCTTCGGCTCAGGTCATGATCTCAGGGTCCTGGGATCGAGTCCCGCATCGGGTTCCCTGCTCAGTGCAGAGCCTGCTTCTCCCTCTCCCTCTGCCACTCCCTCTGCTTGTGCTCTTCTGTCTATCTCTCTGTCAAATAAATAAATAAATAAATCTTTTTAAAAAAATAAATAAATAAAAGATCTCAACAAAAATCAACGCACGGAAAATTATGAAAGCTAGTATTGAGGTGCCTGGGTAGCTCAGTCGTTAAATGTCCAACTCTTTTTTTTCTTTAAAGATTTTATTTATTTCAGAGAGAGAGCATGAACGGGGGGGTAGGGGTAACAGGAGAGGGGGAAGCAGACTCCCCACTGAGCCAAAGGCAGATGCTTAAGAGGCAGAGCCACCCAGGCACCCCTAAATGTCTGACTCTTGATTTTGGTTCAGGTCATGATCTCAGGGTAGTGAGATTAAGCCCCACATTGAGCTCCTGATCAGGAGGGAGTCTACTTGAGATTCTTTCCCTCTGCTCCTCCCCTCCATGTTTGCACTCTCTCTCAGGTAAATAAAGAAATCTTAAAAACAAAACAAAACAAAAACAAAAAACCCTATAACTAGTATTATCTTGACAAGTTTATAACTCCACTTTTTGTTTTCCACATGATCTGAGACTAATATATTTAAAAAATTATTAGTCTAAACACTACTACTATTTAACTTTGGCTTGTAAATCCACATGTTGTTTTCTACATTAAAGAGACTAATACATTTAGAATAATTACTAGTTTGTGTTTGGGGGCACACAGTATATAAAGGTACAAGTTTGTGATATTAACAACTGAAATGGGTGGGGACAAAGTTGTAAAGGAGCAGAGTTTTTGTATGTTATGGAAATTAAGTTAGTATAAATTCAAATTAAAATGTTGCAACAACAGAATGTTCAACTTAATCTCCAGGTAACCCCACACACCCACAAAACCCAAAATAAAATATACACAAAAGAAAATGAGAAAGGAATTTAAACATTTCACTACCAAAAAAATCAACTAAATATAAATGACAGTAATGCAGGCAACATGGGACAAAAAAAGCTGTAATGCCTATAGAAAACAAAGAGCAAAATGATTCTTATCAGTAATTAAATGTAAATAGATTAAAATCTCCAGTTTAAAAACAAAGATTGGCAGAACAGAGAAAAACACATGATCCAAAATATGTGTCTACCAGAGACTCACTTTAGATCCAACAACACAAACAGACTGAATGTAAAAGGATTTAAGATATTCTATGCAAGTAATAATAAAAAGAGAAGAGGAAGTATACTACTATCAGAAAGATAAAAATTAAATCAAAAAAGGTTACAAGAGACAAGAAAAGGATATTACACACATTAATAAAAAGCACCACACAGCAAAAAGACGTAACAATTAGAAATATTTAGGCACCTAATAACATACCAGCAAAATATATGAAGCAAAACCAGACAGAAGTGAAGGGAAAAGCAGACAGCTCTACAATATTAGATGGAGACTTCAATACCCCACTCTCAATAATGGACATAACAACCAGACAACACATAACTAAGGAAACACAGGACTTAAACCACACAATAAACTAAGTAGATCTAACAGATATATACAGGACACACTACCCAACAAGAGCAGAGCATACGTATTCTTCTTAGGTACACAACGTATTTTATCCCACCACAACAGGATAAAGTAAAAAATCAACAATAGAAGTTAAATTGGAAAATTCACAAATTTGTAGAAATTAAACAAAATCTGAAACAATAATGGATGAAAGACAAAAGGACAAGGGAAATTAGACAATACTTAGAGATGAAAAAAAAAAAACCCCAAAAAACACAGCATGCCCAAACCTGTGGGATGAAGTGAAAGCAGTATTAAGAAGGACATTTATAGGGGCGCCTGGGTGGCTCAGTCGTTAGGTGTCTGCCTTCGGCTCGGGTCATGATCCCAGGGTCCTGGGATCGAGCCCCGCATCGGGCTCTCTGCTCTGCCGGGAGCCTGCTTCTCCCTCTCCCACTCCCCCTGCTTGTGTTCCCTCTCTCGCTGTGTCTCTCTCTGTCAAATAAATAAATAAAATCTTTAAAAAAAAAAAAAAAAAAAAAAAAAGAAGGACATTTATAGGGGCACCTGGGTGGCCTAGTTGGTTAAGCGTTTGCCTTTGGCTTGGGTCATGATCTCAAGGTCCTGGGATCGAGCCTCACGTTGGGGTCCTTGCTCAGTGAGGAGTCTACTTCTCCCTCTCCCCCTGGCTCATGCTCTGTCCCTCTTTCTATCTCTCTCTGTCAAAGACATAAAGTATCTTAAAAAAAAAAGGGAAATGTACAGGTATAAAGACTTACATTAAAAAAAAAAAACTCCAATCAACAACCTAACTTTATAATTAAGGAACAAGAAAAGAAGAAACTAAACCCAGAGCTAGCAGAAGGAAGAAAATAATAAAGATTAGAGCAGAGATGAATGAAAAGAGAACAGAAAAAATAATAGAGAAAATCAATACAAACCAAAAGCTGGTTCTTTGAAAAGATCAACAAAATTGATAAACCTTTAGTTAGATGGACTAAGAAAAAAAGAGAAAAGACTCAAATTACTAAAAACATAAATGGAAACATTACTACTAATTTTACAGAAATGTGAAAATTATAATAGAGTACCATGAACCACTATATGACAACAAATTAGAAACCTAGATGAAATGGACAAATTCTTAGAAACACAAAACCTACCAAGACTAAATCATAAAGAAATAGAAAATCTGAACAGACCTATAACTGGTATGGAGATTGAATCAGTAATCAAAACTCCCCCAACAAAGAAAACTCATGCACCTGATGGTTTCATTGGTAAATTCTATGAGATATCTAAAAAATACCAATCCTTCTCAAACATCCCCCCAAAATAAAATACAATTATATATTTATATATATATATATATATATATATATATATAAAATATATAAATGGAGAGAGAGAGAGAGAATAAGGAATATTTCTTATGTCATTCTATGTGGCCAGCATCATCCTGATACCAAAGCTTGACAAAGACACTACAAAAAGACTACAGACCAATATCCAATATGAACACCAATGCAAAAATCCTCAACAAAATACCAGCAAGCCAAATTCAGCAGGTATTAAAAGAATTATTCACCACAACCAAGTGGGGTTTATTCCTGGAACACACTGATGGTTTAATATACAAAAACCAATCAATGTAATACATCACATTAACAAAATGAAGTGAAAAAACCCCATCCACATGATCATTTCAATTCATACAGAATAAGCATTTGACAAAATTCAATACTCTTTCCTTGTAAAAACACTCAACTAGGAATAGAAGGAAACAACCTCAATGTAATAAAAGCCATATTAAAAAAACCCCACAGCAAACATCATATTCAATAGTGAAAGACTGAAAGTTTTTCCTTTAAGATCAGGTACAAGGCAATGACATCCACTTTCTTCACTTTTATTCAACATAGTATTAGGCTGTTCGTTTCTGGGGGGAGAGGAAGGGCAGAGGGAGAAGGAGAGAAAGAATCTTTTTTTTTTTTTTTAAAGATTTTATTTATTTATTTGACAGAGAGAGACACAGTGAGAGAGGGAATACAAGCAGGGGGAGCGGGAGAGGGAGAAGCAGGCTTCCTGCCGAGCAGGGAGCCCGATGAGGGACTCGATCCCAGGGTCCTGGGATCATGACCCGAGCCGAAGGCAAACGCCCAACGACTGAGCCACCCAGGCGCCCCAAGAGAAACAATTTTAAGCAGGCTCTACACCCAGCATGGAGCCAACGGGGTCTCGATTTAACAACCTGGAAATCCTTCCTGAGCCAAAATCAAGAGTCAGACACTTAACGGACTGAGCCACCCAGGCTCCCAGTGGGCAGTTCTAATTAGAGCAATTAGGCAAAAAAGGTATAAAAGATATCCAGATTGGAAGGAAAGAAGTAAAATTATCTCTCTTTACAGATAGGATATTTCATGTAGAAAATCCTAAAGATTCTATAAAAAACCTTTTACAAATATTTTAATTCAGCAAAGTAGCAGGATACACAGTAAACACACACAAAATCAGTTGTATTTCCATATACTAATAATAAACAATGGGAAAAAAATTACAAAAACTATTGCATTTACAATAGCATCAAAAAGTATAAAATACTAAAAAAAAGAAGTATAAAACACTTAGAAATCAACCTAGCCAAGGAGGTGAAACACTTGTATACAATGAAAATTACAAATCATTGATTAAAGAAATTAAAGAAGACATAAATGAATGGAAACATATCCCATGTTCATTGATTGGAAGACTTAATATTGTTATGGTGTCAATATTATGCAAAGTGATCAGGGCACCTGGGTGGCTCAGTTGGTTAAATGTCTGCCTTTGGCCAAGGTGATGATACCAGGGTCTTGGGATTGAGCCCCACATCGGGCTCCCTGCTCAGTGGGGAGCCTGCTTCTCCCTCTCCCTCTGCAACTCCCCCTGCTTGTGCTCTCTCTCTCATTGTCAAATAAATAAATAAAATCTTAAAAAAAAAATACTATGCAGGGGCGCCTGCGTGGCTCAGTCGTTAAGTGTCTGCCTTCAGCTCAGGTCATGATCCCAGGGTTCTGGGATCGAGCTCCGCATCAGGCTCCCTGCTCAGCGGGAAGCCTGCTTCTCCCTCTCCCACTCCCCCTGCTTGTGTTCCCTCTCTCGCTGTCTCTCTGTCAAATAAATAATAAAATCTTAAAAAAGAAATACTATGCAAAGTGATCTACAGATTCAATGTAATTCCTGTCAACAACCTGATGTTTTTTACAGAAATAGAAAAAAACCCATCCTAAAGTTCATATGGAATCTTAAAGGACTCTGAATAGCCAGAGTCCTGAACAGGAACAACAAAACTAGACGACTCATACTTCCTGATTTTAAAACTTACCACAAAGCTCAAAACAGTGTGGAACTGGCATAAAGACAGATATATAAACCAATGGGATAGAATAAAGAGCTCCCAAATAAACCCTTGCATATACTGTCAAATGATTTTTTTTTTAAAGATTTTATTTATTTATTTGAGACAGAGAGAATGAGAGAGAGAGAGCACATGAGAGGGGGGAGGGTCAGAGGGAGAAGCAGATTCCCTGCTGAGCAGGGAGCCTGATGCGGGACTTGATCCAGGGACTCCAGGATCATGACCTGAGCCAAAAGCAGTCACTTAACCAACTGAGCCACCCAGGCGCCCTATCAAATGATTTTTGACAAAGGTGCCAAGATCATTCAATGAAGAAAGGACAGATTTTTTCAACAAATGGTGTTGGGAAAAGTAGATATCCACATGCAAAAGTACGAAGTTGGATACCTATCCAACACTATATACAAAAGCTAACTCACAATGTATTGAAGGCTTAAATGTAAAACCTAAAACTCTAAAACTCATTTAAAAAAAAAAAAAGATTTATTTATTTGAGTGAGAGAGAGCACAAGTGGGGTGAGGGGTAGAGAGAGCAGACTCCCCGCAGAGTAAGGAGCCCAATGCTGGGCTTGATCCCAGGATTCTGGGATCATGACCTGAGCCGAAGGCAGACGCTTAACTGACTGAGCCACCCATGTGCCCCAAACTATAAAACTCTTAAAAGATAGGACAAAAGCTGCACACCATTGGATTTGGCAAAATTATCTTGGGTATAATACCACAGGCATAGGCAAGAAATGAAAATAATAGATAAACCTGACTTGATGAAAATTTAATAATTTTAGGCATTGAAAGACACCATCCAGGGGGCGCCTGGGTGGCTCAGTCGTTAAGCATCTGCCTTTGACTCAGGTCATGATCCCAGGGTCCTGGGATTGAGCCCCGCATCAGGCTCCCTGCTCAGCGGAAAGCCTGCTTCTCCCTCTCCCACTCCTCCTGCTTGTGTTCCCTCTCTCGCTGTGTCTCTCTGTCAAATAAGTAAAATCTTTAAAAAAAAAAGACACCATCCAGAGTAAAAAGAGTTCACAGAATGGGAGAAAATATTTGCAAATTATGTATCTGATAAGGGAATAATATCCAGAATATACAGAGAACTCCTAAAAGTCAACAACAAAAAACCAAACAACTCGATTAAAAAATGGGCAAAGGACTTGAACAGACATTTCTCTAAAGATATACAAATGACCAATAAGCACATGAAAAGATGCTGGGAAATGCAAATCAAAACTACAAGGAGATACTCACACCAATTAGGTTGGCTACTATCAAAAAACCAAAATAACAGATATTGGTGAGGACATGGAAAAAGTGGAACCCTTGTACACTGTTGGTAAGAATGTATATGGTACAGTTGCTGTGGAAAACAGTATGGTGGTTCCTCAAAAAATTAAAAATAGAGGGGCACTTGACTGGCTCAGTTGGAAAAGAGTGCGACTCTTGATCTTAGGGTCGGGAGTTTGAGCACTGCATTGGGTGTAGAGATACTAAAAAAAAATTTAAAATAGAATTACCATATGATTCCATTTCTGGGTATATACTCAAAAGAACTGAATCTAGGGTCTTTTTTTTAATATTTTATTTATTCATTTGACAGAGAGAGAGGCAGCAAGAGCGGAAACACAAGCAGGGGGAGTGGGAGAGGGAGAAGCAGGCTTCCTGCCGAGCAGGGAGCCCGATGTGGGGCTCGATCCCAGGACCCTGGGATCATGACCTGAGCCAAAGGCAGATGCTTAACGACTGAGTCACCCAGGCGCCCCTGAATCTAGGGTCTTGAAGACATATTTGTACAACCATGTTCAGAACATTATTCAAAAACAGCTGAAACACCCAAGTGTCTCAGCAAAATGTGGCATATACATACAATGATATATTCAGCCACAGAAAGGAAGGACATTTTAACACAGTACAACATGGATCAACCTTGAGGACATTATGCTAAATGAAATAAGCCAGTCAGAAGAAGACAACCACTGTATGATATACACTTATATGAGGTACTTAAACTGGTCAAAATCATAGAGACAAAAAGTAGAGCTGCCAGAGGTGGGGGTGGGGTGGGAAGGGGTTTGGAGGAGTTATTGCTTAATCGATAATTTTACTTTAACATGTTTAAAAGTTATGGATGATGATGATGATTGCACAACATTGTGAATGCATTTAACATCATCAAACTGTTCACTTAAAAATAGTTAATATGGGGGCAGCTGGGTGGCTCAGTTGGTTGGGCATGACTCTTGATTTTGGCTCAGGTCGTGGTCTCAAGAGTAGTCAAATAGAGTCTCACGTAGGGCTCCATGCTGGACGTGGAGCCTCCTTAAGATTCTCTCTCTGGGGCACCTGGGTGGCTCAGTTGGTTAAGTGTTTGCCTTCAGCTCAGGTCATGATACCAGGGTCCTGGGATTGAGCCCCGCATAGGGCTCCCAGCTTAGCAGGAGCCTGCTTCCTCTCTCTCTGCCACTCCCCCTGCTTGTGCTTTCACGTGCTTTTTCTCAAATACATAAAAATCTTAAAAAAAAAAAAAAAAATTCTCTCTCTCCCTCTGCCCCTCACTCCCCAACCTCTAGCTCGTGTATGTGCTCTCACTCTCTCTCAATTAGCCGGTCTCTCAACACGTCTATAATCAATTTGACTCACCTTTTCCTTAGGCAAAGTTATAAGTTCTTCCCCTGAGTATATATGTTCCAAATATATTCCTCTCTTACTTAGTTTTACAATATACAATGAGAACTATAAAAATGCTAATAGTTTTATTTATTTATTTTTTATTTTTTAAAGATTTTATTTATTTGACACAGAGAGAGACAGCGAGAGCAGGAACACAAGCAGGGGGAGTGGGAGAGGGAGAAGCAGGCCTCCCGCCAAGCAGGGAGCCCGATGTGGGACTCGATCCCAGGACCCTGGGATCATGACCTGAGCCAAAGGCAGACACCCAACGACTGAGTCACCCAGGCGCCCGCTAATAGTTTTAAAATATAGAAGCTCACTCAGAGAAATGTATCTTTATGAGACAGAAGAGATAAAGATGTTCACTGTGGCATAACATAATAGTGAAAAAGTTGAAACTAAGGAAATATTTCATAAATTATGATTTGTTAAATCAATGGAATATTATGCACAAAGCCTAAAGGACAGCAGGAAATAGCTACTATAGGAAGCAAGATTATGGATGAATTTTAAAACCTCCAAATGACATAATAAATGGTTTTTAACAATAGAATCTGGAAAAAAGGAACACTCTAGAGTTGAATCAAGGTATAAAGACTGAAGCAGAAAATATTTTTTCTGCTTTAGCTGTCTGAAGGAAATTAACAATAAGAGAAAAGGAAATGCCCTTATTGACCTTCCCTCCAGCCTTTCCTGCTAATTCCCTGACATTGAACCCTAGCCAACACTTTAAAAGGCAGTCTATTACAGAAATGGAACCAGCACTCAGGTTTCCTCTAAGAGGACATGGGAAGGTTATGTATGGAACGATATTAAGTAAAACCCAAGAAAAGCTCTATTCAGGAAAAACTCACACCTCTTTCAAAAAGAAAAACCCGAAAAATTATTACTAATCCAAAAGTTTAAATTTTTAAAAATTCCTGAGAGAAAAGATGGCATTTCCTAATAGTCACACAATGTGAGTCTTGATAAGTAACATTAACAATGTGCTATAGGGCGCGCCTGGGTGGCTCAGTTGGTTAAGCGTCTGCCTTTGGCTCAGGTCATGATCCCAGGGTCCTGGAATCGAGTCCCTCGATGGGCTCCCTGCTTAGTGGGGAGTCAACTTCTCCCTCTCCCTCTGCCCCTCCCCCTTGCTCCTGCTCTCTCTCACAAAAATAAATAAAAGCTTTAAAAACAACAACAACAATGTACTACAGGATTTATAACACATCTAAAACTATGACAAAAGTGCACAGAAGAGGGAGGAATTGGAGGTATAAGGTTCTTACATCATACATGAAACCATAAAATACTATTGATGATAGTTAAAGATGTATATTGCAATCCCTAGGGAATAATGTAAAAAAAAATTTTAAGATTTATCTTATAGAGAGGGGCGCCTGGGTAACTCAGTCATTAAGCATCTGCCTTCAGCTCAGGTCATGATCCCAGGGTCCTGGGATCAAGCCCCATATCGGGCTCCCTTCTAATTCTCCCACTCCCCCTGCTTGTGTTCCCTCTCTTGCTGTCTTTCTGTCAAATAAATAAATAAAATCTTACACACACAAAAAAGATTTTATTTATTTATTTAAGATTTTATTTATCTGCCAGAGAGAGAGATAGCGAGAGCAGGAACACAAGCAGGGGGAGTGGGAGAGGGAGAAGCAGGCTCCCCACCGAGCAAGGAGACCGACATGGGGCCTGATCCCAGGACTCTGGGATCATGACCTGAGCAGAAGGCAGATGCTCAACGACTGAGCCACCCAGGTGCCCCAAGACTTATTTTATACAGAGAAAGAGAAAAATAGTGTGCACACATGCGTGCACAAGTGGAGGGGCAGAGAAAGAGGGTGAGAGAATCCCAAGCAGACTCTGTGCTGAGTGTGAAGCCAGACATGGGGCTTAATCTCACAACCCTGAGACCACGATCTGAGCTGAAACAAAGAGTCGCACACTTAAACAACTGCACCACCCAGGTACCCCCATGTAAAATTTTTTAATGGGGTATAGCCAATAAGCCAATAGTAGAAATAAAATGGAATCATTATAAAAATAATCCAAAAGAAGATAGAAAAATTGACAAAAAGAAAAAAGAGATAGGACAAACAGAAAACAAGATAGATTTAAGAACTGTCAAGTATCTGAAATTTTACCCCACTTGCAAGCTAACAAGTTGGACTGACATAATTCCATGGATATTGGTAGAAGACAGGAGACATCTGGGTCACAGAAGGGCATTTTATCACTCACATCAACAGCAGTATCCAGAATATCAGCATTTTGTACCAATTCCCCAAATTACATTTCCCAAAGAGCAATGCAACTAGGGCCACATGATACTGACAAATGTAACGGGTTGTGTTATTGCAGAAAAACCTGGTATCGGAGGAAGTAAATTTTTTTATGTGGGCAATAAGCACGCCTGTTCCTTACTCTAGAGGGAGATATTATCTATCTTCCAAGGCAGTTTGCTAAATAAACATCCGTGTAAAGATAGAAACAAAGGACAATCAGTACCCTGCTTGCATGACATACAGAAATGCAAGAGACTTATGAAGAACTGCCTCTCACCCGATGGCAGATTTCAACCAACCATATGAATAATTATTATAAAGGTAAATGATTTAAACACCCAAATTAAAAAGCAGAGACTCAGACTGGACCTCAACTATATAGTATCTACAATAAACCTGTTTTGCTCAGTAATGGAGAGAATGACTAGACAGATAATTAATAATGACACAGAAAATGTGAACAATACTATTAGCCAATTTGACCTGATATTTATAGAACATTTTCATTTTCCCCAACAATAGCAGTACACATTCTTTTTTTTAAAGTAAGCTCTATGCCCATCATGGGGCTTGAACTCATGACCCTGTAATCAAGAGCTGCATGCCCCACTGACTGGGCCAGCCAAGCACCCCAGCAATACACACATTCTTTTTAAGTGTATGTGGAATAGTCACCAAGATAGATCATGTTGTGGGCTACCAAAGAAACCTAACAAATTTAAGGTAATTGAAATCAGATACAGTAAATTATCTGAACACAACAGAAGTATACTAGAACCAGTAACAGGGGGATAGGTGGACAATTCCCAAATATTTGGAAATTAACACACTTCTAAGTAATTCATATATGAAAGAGAAATCAAAAAAGGAAACTGAAAATATTTTGAGCTAAATGAAAATACAACATTATTGAAATTTGTGAGACATGGTAAGATGTTTACATCAAAAAATAAATGTTTTGTAATCTAAGCTTCTACCTTAAAATACTATGAAAAGATCAAATCAAACTCAAAGCAAGCAGACAGAAGAAAATAACAAAGCAGAAATTGATGAAATTGAAAATAGTAAAATGAGAGAAAAATTAATGAAATGAAAGGCTGGTTCTATAAGAAGTTCAATAAATATATTTCTAATCAGATTGATCATGGAAAAAATAGAGAAGATGCAAATTACCAGTATTAGGAATGAGAGAGAAGGCATCTCTACAGATCGTATAAGCATTAGAAGAAAAAGGAAATATGTATAACTTTATGCCAATAAATTTGATAGCTTAGATGAAATGGAAAAATTCCTTAAAAAAACCCAGAACTCCCAAAAGTCACTCAATAAGTATAGATAACCTGAATAGTCCTCCATCTGTTTAAGTAATTGAATTAGGAGTTAGGAGTAAAAACATTCTGCCACACAAACAAGCTACAGAGGTAGGTGGACTTAAGGGATGGTAAGTTAACCATTTTTCAATACAGAGAAGTATTCTTATAGGGGAATCCTGGGAGATAAGCCTGGCCTAAAAAATAAACACTGAAAGGCTAAAGTCATCAACTTCTTTTTCACATTGTGCTCCAGGCCACCCCCTGCGTTTTTTTTAAAGGTAGGCTCCACGCCCAGCATGGAGCCCAGTGTGGAGTCCAAACTCACGACCCTGAGACTAAGATCTGAGCTGACATCAAGAGTCAGACAGACGCTCAACTAACTGAGCCATCCAGACACCCCTGCATTTTTTAAGTAAACTACCCCCAACATGGGGCTCGAACTCATTACCCTGAGATCAAGAGTTGCATGTTCTACTGACTGAGGCAGCCACATGCCCCACACCCTCTGCATTTTATGACACTTATTCGTTAGTATTTATATATGCCTATACTATTTTCTCTGTTGGATGTATTTGTAATACAGTGCCCTAAGCAAGTCTGTAGATTCCTTAAGGTGGGTCATACCAAAAAGATTCGCAAACTGGGGGGAAAAGTATAGAAACCTTCCAGATCAGATGGCTTCACAGGTAAAACATCCTAAACATTTAAGGAAGGAATTACATCAATCCTATAAAACTCTAGAAAATAAAAGATGAGGGAACACTTCTCAATCCTTTGAAACTACTACACTGATACTAAAACTAGACAGAAACACTACAAGAAAACTACAGACCAACATCTCTAATGAACACATTAAACAAGTGAATTTAGCAATTTATAAAATTGATAACAAACTATGACTAAAGTGTTTACTTGAGAAATGTGAGGTCAGTTTATTGAAAGCAGTTAATGCAGTTTACCTTATCAGACTTGAATATGATCGTCTCAACAGAGAAAAAGGGGTAACAAAACTCAACATACATTCATGATAAAATAAGCAAATTAGACTTAATCCAGTAAAAACATATGTACAAAAACCTTGTATCTATAGCATACTTATAGTATGTTTTCTGCCTAAGATCCCCCTAATATCAGTAACAAGACAAAGATTGTCTCCCACCACTCATACTAGAGTGGTCCCAGCCACTAAAATAAGGCAAGAAAAAAAAAAAAAAATAAAAGGCTTAGTCTGGAAAGGAAGAAATAAACTATTTTTATTTGCATTTAAAAAATTTCTTGCATCCTGGGCGCCTGGGTGGCTCAGTTGGTTAAGCGACTGCCTTCGGCTCAGGTCATGATCCTGGAGTCCCTGGATCGAGTCCCGCATCGGGTTCCCTGCTCGGCAGGGAGTCTGCTTCTGCCTCTGACCCTCCCCCCTCTCATGTACTCGCTCTCTCTCATTCTCTCTCTCTCAAATAAATAAATAAAATCTTTAAAAAAAAAAATTTCTGGGCGCCTGGGTGGCTCAGATGGTTAAGCGTCTGCCTTCGGCTCAGGTCATAATCCCAGGGTCCTGGGATCGAGTCCCACATCGGGCTCCCTGCTCCTTGGGAGCCTGCTTCTCCCTCTGCCTCTCTCTCTCTCTGTCTCTCATGAATAAATAAATAAAATCTTTAAAAAAAAAAAATTTATAAAAAAAAAAATTTCTTGCATCCTCACCTTTTTTCAGACAAAATGATCACCTATATAAAAGATCCCATGCAATCCACAAAAAATGCTGAGAATAATTGAGTTTAGCAAGGTCACACGATACAGGATCAATTTATAAAACCCCACTGTATTTCTGTATATTAGATATAAACAACTGGAAATCAAATTAGAAGACAGCACCATTTATAATAGCTCAAAAAACATTAAATGGTCAGAAAGGGATAAATCTAACAAAATGTGTTAGAAATTATATGCTAAGAATTGAAAACACTGATGAAATAAAAGGAAAACTAGAACAGGTATCTCATGTTCATCATTGAAGACAAAGATGTCAGTTCTTCCTACAATAAACTACAGAGCCAAGCAAGCTCAACCCAAATCCCAGCAGTCTTTTTTGGTAGAAGTTGACAAGCTGATTTTAAAATCTATATGAAAATAAATACAATCTATATGAAAAAACAAAGGCCCTAGAATATATAAACTAGTTTGAAAAGGAAAAATACAGCTGATTTCAAAGCTTAGTATAAAGCTACAGTAATGCAGACAATGTGGTACTGGTAAAAAGATAGACCTATACAGCAATGGAACAAAGTAAGATTCCAGAAAAAGTGATCCACACAGATGGTCAAGTGATCAAATGATCTGGGAATATTGGTCATCCCTCAGCAAAAACAAAAACCCCCCTCAAGATCTGTATCTCACATCATACATAAAATTAACTCTGAATGTAAAAATCTAAGAATTCTAGAAGAGCTCTGCACAGTGGCAGTATCGTAGCCAATGAGGTTTATCTGAGGCGTGATTATTGCTAATTGAAACTAAGAATTCTAGAAGGCATCAGAAAAAATCTTTGTGATCTTTGGTTTGGCCAAGAATTCTTAGGACACAAAAAGCATGAACCATAAAAGAAAAATGTGATAAAATGAAAACTTGAGGGGTGTCTGGGTGATGCAGCTGGTCAGGCATCCAACTCTTGATTTCAGTTCAGGTCATGTACTCAGGGTCGTGAGATCTAGCCCCTGGGGCTCTGGGCTCAGCACTGAGTCTGCTTGTCCCTCTCCCCCACCTTCTGCCCCTGCGCCCGCTCAAATGTGCTCACTCTCTCTCTCCCTAATTTAAATAAATAACTTGAAAAAAAAATGAGGAATTTGTGTTATTTAAAAACACTGTAGGGAAGTGAAAAGACAAGCCATGGGCTGGAAGAAAATATTCACAAAACCCCTATCTGATAAGGATTTCTTTTAAATGCAAAACACATAAAGAACTCTCCCAACAACAACAAAAAAGAAATATGACAACCCAATTTTTTAAAAAAGATTTTATTTATTTGAGAGAGAGAAAGAGAGAGAGGGAGAGCACAGAGAGAGAGTGAAAGGGAGTAGCAGATTCCCTGCTGAGCAGAGAGCCTGATGTAGGGCTTGATCCCAGGACCTGAGCCGGAAGCAGACGCTCAACCGACGGAGCCACCCAGGAGCCCTGACAATCCCAATTTTTAAAATGGGCCTGCACATGAACTTTATAGCAGTTAGTGCATAAGTGACAAAAACCGGAAATAACCCGAAAGTCCATTAACTAGTTTACAGATAAACAAACTGTGGTATATCCATACAATATACTACTACTCAGCGGGGCGCCTGGGTGGCTCAGTTGTTAAGCGTCTGCCTTCAGCTCAGGTCATGATCCCAGGGTCCTGGGATCAAGCCCCGCATCCGGTTCTCTGCTCCGGGGGAAGCCTGCTTCTCCCTCTCACACTGCCCCCTACTTGTGTTTCTCTCTGTCAAATAAATAAAATCTTAAGAAAAAGAGAATACTACTCAGCAATTAAAAAAAAACAAAATACTGATACAAGGAACATGAATCTCAAAAGCTTTTGTTTTTTTTAGAGAGAGACAGACAGCAGGGGGAAGGGCAGGGGGCAGGGCAAAGGGAGAAAGAGAATCTTAGGTAGACTCTAGGTCCAACACAGGGCTCCATCTCACCACCATCATCACCTTAGCCAAAATCAAAAGCTGGATGCTTAACCAACTGACCACCCAGGTGCCCCAAAAGCATAATATATGAAAAAAGTCAGACACAAGTAACTACATACCGTAAGATTCCATTTACAGGACATTCTGAAAAAGGCCAAACTCTAGGGTCAGAAATCAGATCAGTGGTTGCCAGGAGCTAGGGTGAGTGAAATGGACCAACTATGAAGGAGCTTGAGGCAAAATTTTGGATCATGGAAATTGAGGCAAAATTTTGGATCATATTTGACTGTGTTAGTGGCTATATTGAGTCTATACATCTGTCAGATGTCAGCAAAGTACACAGGTGTAAAGTGTGAATTTTAGTATCTGTAAATTATACCTCAATAAGCTTGACTAAAAAAGCCCAAGCAAAACAGATTTCCGAAATTGTAATGTTTTGCTTAATGTCGAACAAGTTTACCTCTTCTCCACATATATTCCTTTTATTAAAAAAAGATTTTATTTGAGAGAGAGTGCAAATAAGAGAGCATGAGAGAGACATCACGAGTAGTGAGCAGCGGGGAGGGGCAGAGACAGACAGACAAGCAGACCCCCTGCTGAGCAGGGAGACTGATGCGGGGCTCCATCCCAGGACTCCAGGATCATGACATGAGCCAAGGGCAGACGCTTAAGCAACTGAGCCACCCAGGTGCCCCTCCAACATATTCCTAAACAAATCTTTTAAACTATAAATTAAGCTCATTTGGAACTAGACAAATAATACTTCTTGTGCATTCCTAAGGCCTGAAACAGCACTTTGTATGTATTATCTCATTAAATCATTCCAACAACACTATGAAACTGAGGTCGAGAGGGTTGGTTAATTCTAAAGTTGAGATTTAAACCCAGGTATGTGGACTCCCAAGATCTTTCCTTCTATACTTCACTGCCTCCCCAGATCTCCAAAGACAAGGACTAAATTTTATATTCTTTACTGTTTAGCATATAACATTCAATAAAAGCAGACACTGTTGAAATATAAGAAACACCTTCCAAACTCAGTATCTTAACAAGTAGGATCTAAAGAAGGCTGCTTAGTTGGGCAAATACTCCCTTCCCCACTCTCTTCACACCATCTACCTTCTCTCTGGTTTAGCAACATAGTCCACCAGGAAGAGGCACTCATTTGTTTATTTCCCCCAAGTCTCCTCTGCAATCTCCTAGCCCAGCAAAACATCTCTAACTCAGGATGGCCCGGGGGATGAGGCTAATCTGTTAATACTCCAGAGACCGCAGTTTCTATGGACATGGAATGATGATCCAAGATCATCTTTCTCAGGAATTATTTTCATAACTAGGGAGGTAAAGATTACTGTTTTATGGAATGAAATTAGTCACATCACTTCATTTGTATTCCCCTATATAGTCCAAGATCATTACTTCAGTTGCCAATTTTCTCAACTATGGCATTTAATAATTCTTCACTGGAACAACTGATCCCCTTCCAAAAACAGGTGGCCCTGTTCTGACATTCTTCTCATTTACAATGCTTTAGTTTTTTTTTTTTTTTAAAGATTTTATTTATTTATTTGAGAGAGAAAGAATGAGACAGAGAGCATGAAAGGGGGGAGGGTCAGAGGGAGAAGCAGACTCCCTGCTGAGCAGGGAGCCCGATGTGGGACTCGATCCAAGGACTCCAGGATCATGACCTGAGCCGAAGGCAGTCGCTTAACCAACTGAGCCACCCAGGCACCCACAATGCTTTAGTTTTAATGAACAGAAAACCAACCATGAAATTTATTCTCTCACATAACAAGTTCGGTAGTAGGCAAGTTCCAGAGGTGATTAATTCAGTGGCTCAAAAATCATCAAAGACCAAATTTTTTCCATTTTCTACTCTGACATCCTTAGGATGCTGGCAGTTATAACTTCGTAGCAGTCTCACAACAAGCCTGTGGGTTTCATTCCAACTGCTGCTTGATAGTTGGCTGGCATGAAGAAAACAATTTTCTGATATATACTACAGAAGGCAATTTAGAAGTACCTACAGAATTATTTTTTTTCCTATAGAATTATTTTTAATGTGCATATCTTTCGATCTTGCAATTCCACTTCTAAGAATTCAACTCACAGACATACGTAAGTGGACAAAAACAGGCATGAAGATGTTCAGTACAAAATTCTTTTTAACAGCAAAAATCTGGAAACAGCCTAAAATATCCACTAATTCAACAGGTGATTACTTAAATTGAGAGGCCCATACAATGGAATACATCACGGCTGTTTAACACGGAAGTATGTCCAAGTTTTTTGATAAGAGTCAAGCTTCAGGGAGTATGCATACATAAGTAAAACTTACCTATGACACCAAAGCACAGGCAACAAAAGTAAAAATAGATAAGCTAGGTTACATCAAAATTAAAAACGGAGTCCATCAAGACATAATCAACAGAGCGAAAAAACAATCTATAGAATAGGAGAAGATATTTACGAATTGTTTATCTGATAAGGGGTTAATATCCAGACCGTGTAAAGAACTCCTTCAGCTCAAAAGCAAAAAAGTAACCTGTTTCAAAATGGGCAAAGGACTTACAACAGACATTTCTTCAAAGAGATAAATGATCAATAAACATATCAAGAGACACTTACCACCACTAACCATTATGGAAATGCAAATCAAAACCACAATGGGACATCACCTCAAAACCATTGGGATAGTTGCTATCAAAAGTAGAAAATAGGGGTGCCTGGGTTGCTCAGTTGTTGAGCATCTGTCTTTGGTTCCTGTCGTGATCCCAGGGCCTTGGGATCGAGCCCTGTGTCGGGCTCCCTGCTTGGCGGGAAGCCTGCTTCTCCCTCTCCCACTCCCCCGCTTGTGTTCCTGCTCTTGCTATCCTCTGTCAAATATAATAAATAATCTCAAAAAAAAAAAAAAAAAAAGTAGAAAGTAAGTTTTACCAAGGATGTAGAGAAACTGGAACCCTTGTGCACTGTTGATGAGAATGTAAAATGGTGTAGCTACTGTGGAAAACTCTACGATGGTTCCTCAAAAAGACTCCGGGTATATGCTCTCAAAAAAACTGAAAGTAGGGTCTCGAAGAGATATTTGTATACCTTTGTTTACAGAAACGGTAAGACAGTTCCTCAAAAAAACCTTTTTGGGGTCAGGCACCTGGGTGGCTCCAGTTAAGTGTCCGACTTGATTTCTGCTCAGGCCATGATCTCAGGGTTGTGAGATCGAGCACCATGTCAGGCTCTGCATTGGGCCTGGAGCCTGCTTAAGATTCTCTCTCTTCCTCTCTCTACCCGTCCCCCACCTCTTTAAAACAAAACAAAAAATATGTGGGTATACACTCAATTGAAAACAGGGTCTTAAAGTGCATTACTCATGACAGCCAAAAGGTGAAGGTAACCCAAATATCTACTGACAGTTCCATGCATAAACAAAATGTGTTTTATAAACATACAATAAAATATTATTCAGCCTTAAAAAGAGAGGAAGGAAATTATGACAGTCTACAACATGGATGAACCATGAGAACATTATGCTAAGTGAAAAAAGTCCATCACAAAAAGACAAATATTTTATGGTTCCATTTATATGAGGTATCTAGATCAAACTCATAGAAACAAAATAGAATGTTTGCCAGGGGCTGGGAAGGGTTGGGAAGTTGTTGAATGGGTACTTTCAATTTTGCAAGATAAAAAAGTGCTACAGACTGTTTGCAAAACAATGTGAACGTACTTAACATTACTGAGCTGTACAATTTTTACCAAAAACTGAAATTAAAAAAATTTTGAATAAAAATATCATATTGAGAAACAAACCAAATTATATATACCTGTAAAGAGCTTAGAAGATTAACGGCCTAACTCCTAATAGATAGTTATATATAGAGAATACTGATGGGGAAAAGAACGACTTCTGTTTTTTACTTTATATCTTTCTGTACTATTGGCATTTTAATTATAAACATGCACTAAGTGGGGCGCCTGGGTGGCTCAGTCAGTTAAGCATCTGACTCAAGATTTTGGCTCAGGTCATGATCTCATGGGTCAGGCTCCAAGCTCAGTGGGAGTCTGCTTGAGATTCTCTCTCTCCCTCCCCTCTCTCCCCACTTGTGTTTTTTCTCTCTCAAATAAATCTTAAAAAAAAAAAAGCATACACTAAGCTAGGATTTTTAAATTCAATTTTTAAAAAGTTTAGTGGATAGGGGACAGAGCCTGGGTGGCTCAGTCGTTAAGCGTCTGCCTTCGGCTCAGGTCATGATGCCAGGGTCCTGGGATCAAGCCCCGTATCGGGCTCCCTGCTCCGTGGGAAGCCTGCTTCTCCCTTTCCCACTCCCTCTGCTGTGTTCCCTCTTTCGCTATCTCTGTCAAATAAATAAATAAAATCTTAAAAAAAAAAAAAGTTTAGTGGATAAAATTTAAACTCTAGGTACAACAGACTTAAGTTCTTTTTTTTTTTTTTAGATTTTTTATTTATTTGACAGAGAGAGACACAGCGAGAGAGGGAACACAAGCAGGGGGAGTGGGGTAGTGAGAAGCAGGCTTCCTGCCGAGCAGGGAGCCCGATGCGGGGCTCGATCCCAGGACCCTGGCATCATGACCTGAGCCAAAGGCAGACGCTTAACGACTGAGCCACCCAGGTGCCCCCAGACTTAAGTTCTAATGCCACTTTAAGGAAAGTTACCAACCATATCTCCTCACAAAAGCACACCATAAATAGGTTATTACTATTAGTTCTAAAAGGAGTAATTAAGGAAAAGCTCCTGGTGTCATCCAGTTAAGAGGAGATGCTGCCTATTAGGCTTTAGCCCAGGAACTGTCCATGACACTTATTAGCCAATAATGCCTAAATCCAAATTAGACGAAGATCCACTATCTAATCCTGAAACTAACAAATGTGATACAATGACAATAGCTGGTGCCTGCAAATACAAAATCCTAGGGTTTTCAAACTATTCTTACCCTTCTTCTTCCCTATCTACTACTACTAAAACACCAGGCCTGCACCAGCACTTAACTTTTTCAGAGCCTTATTCTCTTCCCACCCCCACTTCAAGAATGTTACAAGAGAGTTAGTGGGTGGTTAGCAAGACCCCCTCAGAAACCAACAGCCATTCCAGAAAAATAATTGCTCACATACCAAGGGCTGCCAACAAGAGCAGCTTCCCAGCAGCATTTTTTAATAACCTTAATGAAGCAGAGAGCAACGCCTCCTATAATACAAATTCTGGTTGGAAAAAAGATCTACAGATTGTGGAAAAGTACAACTTAAAAAGCAAACACCACAGGCTCCAGTAAGGGAGGAAAGCAAGCAGAGATTTCTAAATACAGAGCTCAATTGTAAGAGTTCACTGTACCTTATTTCTATCATCGTTTGCTCTGTCAAAAATAGAACCTTCCATGTCTTGATCCATTGAGAATAAGCCACAGCAGGCACAGCTTTGCTTACACAGGGCAGCCAGGTCAAAAAGGCCACACAGGGAAATGGAAAAGCAGCCAGCAGGTTTTCTTAGGGATTATACTGCTCCAGCTTTTATCCTTCTTCCCAGCTATTTTGGTGCCAAGAAAGCTGCAGGGAGGCCTTTGCTCTGAAAAAGCTTTTACTAGAAAGGCTAAAGCAGTCCAGGGCTGCAACTCCCTCTACTGCTCAAGGTTTTCTTTGCATGCTGCAGCAGGTTCAATGCATTTCAAACTCAACTACGTTAAAAGAGCTAAAGTAGCCCTTTATTTCCAAAATGTGACCAGAAAGGCACAGGTTCAAATAGGAGAGGAACAGCTAGAATGCCAACTTCTGAGCTGGATGAATTTTTACACTTACCTACAAGTCCCCTCTATCTCATGAAGGGTTTCTTTTACTTAGTTTAAATGAAAGTTCTCCACCTTCCTCACAGGCACTTGGAAAAGCAGGAATTAGACTTCTTGTTCCCTCTTCACCCACCCTTAATAATGCCCACTACCAAAATTTAAGGCAGGCCTTATTCATCTTTCAAGTTCTAATTTAAATAGCACTTAAGCACATGGAACTGAAACAATTTGTTTGCCAGTCTGTTTCACTGCATTTATTAGACTTGGAACCTGTGTAACAGCAGATGCTCAATAATCACTTACCAGAATTCTAACTAGAACTGCCCTGAGATCTTTTTTTAAAGTTTATGTAAGTAATCCCTACACCCAATATGGGGCTCAAACTCATGACCCCAAGATCAAGAGTCGCACATTCTACTGACTGAGCTAGCCAGGCGCCCCAAACTAGAACCACCCTAAGGAACTGGGGAAGATCTGTTCACATAATTCAATTAGGACGTAAGCAATTACTGGGGGAGGCACCAACATCTTTAGATTAAGAATAAGAGGCAGGTGTTGCAGATATTGCTCCAACTAACATACTATTACTCTGCTAACAATTTAGCAGCACTGCTTGTGGTCTTTTTCAGATTACCAATCTCACCAAGTCTCCATTCTGGTAACTGTTAACAGAACTCATTTTACATGTACTTTTAGGGCACTTTATTCTTTGCTTATACCCAAACACTTCTCACAGTGTGATCTTAGTGGTACAAGAAGTCACAGAGACCTCAGAGAGTTACTGTGAGAGTGCTAAGCAGAAACAGAAGCTGATCTAGCACGTCCAGCCTACTGTGGTCAAAAGGTCTTGTGTCCCAGCAGCTGGAATGAGAACTGCTGCTGAAGGCATGTATTAGTGCAGTAACCTCCTCTTCTCTACCACCCAGTATCAGGAGCTTACCTGTCAGGTAGAATTCCTACTCTTTGCCATGAAGAATCTATACATCAGGTTCTGGAAAAACAAATGCCCAGGGCAACTGCCACCCTCCAGAAAACTTAGCTGCCACTGAGTGAACGGTCTCTACCACTGGACAGAAAGAAACACTGTAAATTTTTAAATAAAAGCAATCCCACCGCATTTATTGTCCTCTGGTAATAACATAAAGGTAATCAAAATAACACAAACAAATGTTTTAGAACTACACTCACAACAAAGGACATCTAAAAAAACAAACTACATGGCCTTCTCAAGAATTTCTCACTTCACAGATCATTTCTAGTTGGAGACACTCTGGAGCAGGGTAATATTATCTCCTTTTAGCATGATCCGACCTGCAACACAAAATTAAAAAAAGAAAAAAAGCTATTAATAGCCATTCAGACAAGTGTGTAACCACCATTTAGCCTCAGAATTTTGGATCATATTTAAGCAATTCTGAAAATGCTTTCTCTCTTGAGCAGGTATGTGAAGATTTTCAAATATCCATATATTGAAAGACTGTGGATATTAGAGCCTATGAACTTTTCCAGCAATAACCTAATGAAGGTAGAGAAATGTTATTTTATGAAAAAGAGTTTCTATAGACTAAGTCAAATGAATAGATCTACCCCAACATATCCCACACTGCTCTGAGTTTGTAGAAGTTGGGGAACAGATTATGTATCAAGTTTAAAAAAATGCAGCATACTGCAGTACCATTCTTAGAATTCTCAGTATATTAAAGACTCCATCCTGCAATTAATAAACCTGTTTGAGCTTTACCCAACATTTCCTAATCTTACTTGAGCAGAGAATACTTTTTTTCCTGAGAATGTCCATAAATATTTTTTAATATTTATATTAAATATAAAGTTAGTTTGAGAAATGCTCATCAACCCCAATAGATTAAATGGTTTCACTTCCCGAGACTTCTGCGACAGGTAATATTAATCTATTCTATAGGATAAATACTACCACGGGAATTCAACACTGCAAATGATCTATAAGTAATAGGATGTCAATAAGGCTAGTTTGCCCTTCTTGGCAAGACAAGTTTAAATGTGAAAATCCAAGCTTTCACAAAAATAGCCTAAGCAGAAGGCAGCATAGCAAAACACCGTACCACTTCTCAGATTCTACTTTCCACATATCTACTTTAGGATCAAGAGAATCCTCAGGGTTTGGAAAAAAGAGGCACCTGAAGCCTACCACAGATAAAAGTACTAATGTGAACTGGGGCATTAAACAATTAAAAACAAAGTATCTAAATAAACTTCAAATGAATAGGATTTTAAAAGGAAGGACTCAGTTTGTCTTGTTGAAGTCATGAATCCTAAAGACCCTTTGTTACTGGGTTAAGAAACTGCATTCATTATTTAAATATTTTTGAGTTTCTACTACATGGCAGGCACTGAATTAGGCAGCAGGCTTATTAGAGAGCCAAAAAAGAAAGGACTTAGGAGCATCTGGCCCAGTGAGAGAGACATTAATAAAATAACCCCACTAATGAGTGTTTTACTATAAATTTGGAGAACACAGCACACGCTGCCTCCCCCATCCCTACCCCAGTAAAACCAAACCAAACCCTGATATTTGACATTTGAGTCCTAAAGACAGAAAACAGCATATACAAAGATTTACAGTGGGGTAAATGTGCAGATTCAAAGAACTGAAAGAACACGATGTGGATGAAACTCAGAAAATGAAGCTGAGTGCTACAAAACAAGCAGAGGGAAAAAAGGCCAGATCATGAAGAACCTTGCAGAATGCATTAAAGATTTTCTTGTCCTCCTAGCAACAGGAAGTCACTGAAGGATTTCAAATAAAAGGACGACGAGGTCAGACTGGTGCTTTTAAAAGGTAACTGCAGCCTGCAGAGCAAACTGGAGGGGGATGAGGTAGTTACAAAGAAATCAATCAGTAAACTGAATGGAGGTTGGTACCATTCAGTAAGGTAGGAAACACTAAAATAGCTCCAAAAGAATGTAAGGGGTGGGAAGTGAGTTTGATTTCTCACATGCTAACTTTAAGGAGTCTTTGAGACATTCAGGCAGAAATGTTGAATAGGCTCAGAGAGGTCTAGGGCTACAGAGATAAATCTGAGGCCAATATATAGATGGTAATTGAAGGTAGAGTCTTGAGTGCCTTAGTAAATAACACCGAATGACAAGAGGACCTACAACTAAGCCTGGAGCAACTCAAAACATTTAATGGCTGGGTCTCAAAGAACGAATATACAAAAGTCTGAAAAGGAATAAACAGAAATGAAAAGTGACGATCTGAGTATAGTGCCACAGAGCCAAGGGAACAAAGTGTTTTAAGGTGGGAGTGGCCAACAGTGCCAAATGCTGTTCAGAGTTTGATGAGGACTAATATTGACCATTAGATTTAACATCATTTGGGTCTTTGGTGACCTTGGTGAGAGCTGTCTGAGTGGAAAAACAAAAGCAGAAATGGGAGTGGGGTTAGCTGTTAAGTGGCAGAGGATAATTTCAAGAGTGAACTACTCCCTCACATAGTAAATTCTCAAGTGCAAACTAAATTTAAACATGAACTGAGCTGCAACTCATTCTATTCTGCAAGTGAATAAAAATTTCCACAATTCCCAAAGGCCATCTATATTCTTACCCAGTTGTTTTCTTGACTTTGTTTTAGAATGAATCTCTTCGGCATCATCTAATACGAGGTTCATGTACTCATCAAAACCCTAGAAAAATAAGCCAACTGTCATTTTCAAGTAAAATCATACCCAACCACTCCAGATGAATACACCAACCTAGATACAGAAATGCCAACTAATTTCAGAAACTCACCTCTCCACTGATTTTTAAGCTAAAACACCACCTCCCTCCCAAAGCCTCTTTTTAAATAACAAGAAAGCCAGAATGTACTACAAATTACCTCTGGAGCCTTTTGGACTTAAGATTTGATTAGCTATGCCTAAGAGCCATGGTCTCTTTCTTTTATAACTTGTCCAATATAGTTACGTGTGTACATATATGAATTAACTTCCACTGCCACCAGTCTTCCCACGTTCCTTACAAAACACTCTTGCCACTACCCATAACGTTTATTTTTCTACCCATAAACAGGGAAGGGGAGATTATTGATGCAATCTACAATATCTAAAGGTAATATCAAAGTGTGCTAATGTCCTAACATAATACTTTTCAGCCATATTTTATGTTTCTTTAAAACATTACTTAGGGGCGCTTGGGTGGCTCAGTCAGTTAAGTGTCTGCTTTTGGCTCAGGTCATGATCTCGGTGTCCTGGGATCAAGCCCTATGTCAGGCTCCCTGCTCAGTGGGGAGTCTGCTTCTTCCTCTCCCTCTGCTCCTCCACCCACTTGGGCATTCACGTTCTCTTGCTCTCAAATAAGTAAACAAAATCTTAAAACATTATTTAGAGATGGGATGCCTGGGAGGCGCAGTTAGTTGGGCATCTGATCAGGCCCCTAGTCTGGCTCTGCACTCAGCTTGAATTTCTCTACCTCTCCCTCTGCCCCTCCCCACCTCCCTGTCTCTAAAATACCCCCCCACACACACACATTATTTAGGGTATTCTGCTATCCTGAAAATCTTATTTAACTAACCCCACCCAGCTCTATTCAGGTATCACCTAATATAGAACTAATACACCATTAATTTTCACCCCACTCTAATTTTATTTCTTTTGTCCCCTCCTTCAAATACTAACACTGTTATTTAAATAATTTAAAAAAATTAATTTTCCCTCTTTTACGAATGACCCAACCGCCATCAAATAGAACAACGAGACAAGGATAGTGGCCCTGAAGAATTTTGCTTGGGTTGGGTCTTTGACTTTTTGTACACTGCTCTGGCTGGGCATTTTTGTGAAATCGTTTTCTGTGAACAAACTGCTATGAGATAAAACATCCTGGGTACTCACAATGATACAGCCCTCTATTCGCATGTTCACTTGCTCATAAAGCCACACCTGAATTCGAGATCTCTGAAAAAAAACATTGTTATGTTAAAAAAACAAGTAAACAAAACCCAATCACTCTGGTCAAACAATAAAGAAATATGGCTCCTAAAGAAAACCTTAAAAAGTAAAAGCCAAGAATTTTAACTACTTGAATCATATCCAAGAATTGATAACCAAGACTAATTACTTGCCAAGAAACATTCTCAATAAATGCTATATTGGGACTAAGTTAATAATTTTCCTGTGATCTTGGGACTCAATCATATTTCTTACTGCTTCTCATCTCAATGCATTTAGACTGCAAATTGACACTGTAGCACAAAGCAGTAATTTCCAATGATCAAGGGCTTCTTTCTTATCTGCTATAGCAAAATCCAGCTTCAAAACAGCTTTCTCTAAGGTTCCTGGCTTCCCTCACATTTAACAACCAGGGGAAGGACCCTCAAATCTGGTGATTAAAAATTACAATGGCTTGGGGCAACTGGCTGGCTCAGCTGGTGAAGCGTGTGACTCTTGATCTTGGGGTTGTGGGTTGGAGCCCCAGGCTGGGTGTAGAGATTACTTAAAAAAAAAAAAAAAAAAACTACAATAGCTTGAAATTAATCTGTTTCCAACTATGTTATCACATACTAAAATTTGTCAGAGTAACAGAAACTACATTTTGTTTCCAAACTAATTTAAATACTTTGCCCTACCACCTCACAATGTGAGTTGCTAAAAATCCCCCCAAAGGAAAGCAGGCTGTCACAACAGCCTCCGAACCTATCCCTCCCCTCTTCCTTTTTTGGCATCTTTTCTATATTTAAGTCATCCCCTCCCACCTTACTAGGTGGTTTAAAGTAGATAGGATTCTTCTTCCAATGTTTCATCCCAGGGCAAAGAAAGGAGAGAGGTTCCAATGTTCTAGCCATAATTACTACCAACAAAAGTACCCAAATACCAGTCATGTCTGCCAGTAATTATTTTGAAATTAGTGATTTTGGTCTTGCAAAGTAATGATGACATAATTCTTTCAATGCTTGGGGTTGACATTTCATGACATTAGCGTTTTCCCTGAGCCCCTTCCACTCAAATACCCCTCCAATCTCTAGTTTCACTTACTATTAATTTTTAAAAGTTACCTCGCCACGCAACGTGGGGCTCGAACTCATGACTCCAAGATCAAGAAAGAGTCACTTGCTCTACCGACTGAGCCGGCCAAGCTCCCCAGTTCCACCTATTTTTAACTCTAGAACACGCTGATCAGACAGGATGACACAAATAGCCAAATAAATTCACGTTTTACTTAAAAAGGAATTACAAAACAACAAAGAACAGGTAACTTACGTACATTTTGCAAGTATCTGAAGATGAGGTTCTGTACCAATGGTTAAGGAAAAAATACACGCACAGAGTAGCCGATGCTCCCAGACACCGGTCGATCCTACCCCCATCTCGCCCTTGCTTTCTGAACACGAGGTGTGGTGCCCATGCAACGAACAGTGTCCAGCTAGGCACTGGTTAGGGGTTCCCGAAAGGTCCTGAAGGAATCCCCGCCCACTCTTACTCTCCTGGAATTTCTTGGTGCCGACATCTTCCTCCTCCCCGAGACCGACGACTCCCACTTTCACTCAGTTCCTAATTAAAGCTGTCTTCCTTTCGCTCATCCGCGCCACGCCTGCACTTCCCACCGCAGGAGTCGGCCCAAGCCCACCTCCCACCGGGTCTTCAACTACCCGCGCTTTCTCCCGGCCACGGTCGCCCCGGGGGCTCATGGGATGTGGGTCCGCACTCCGCTCCCTCAGGCCTGCTCTCGGTCTGCTCCCTCGCCCCCCGTTTTCTGGTCCGAACCTCCTAGTCCTGACATCCTGCGTAGGATACGATGGGCTGAACCATCACCTTCTGCACTTTTTGGCCCTGGCCACGGTACGCCATGGTGGAAGCCGACAAAGACCGCGCGCTACCTCAGAGAGCAACTTCCGGAATAAAGAACCGGAAGCGGAAGTGTATGGCGCCCGCGAGGTGACCTGGGGCGGCTCCTGGGAAATGCCTCTCTAGCATGGGTGTTGCTTTTCTCTGTGCTCTATATCCCCTGAGGGAAGCCAGAAGGAGGCTGTGCGCTTTAGAACGTGAGTCGGTCCTGTAGCGCCACCTGGAGGGAGACGGGAGGAGGCGCCGAGGGGCTTCGCTTGTGTGGCCGCCGCGGGAAGCGGCGCGGACTCCGGCGCCATCACGGCTCCGTTTTCTGTGTCGGCTTTAACAGTCGAGTGGTCACACTGCCTGTTTCCCTGGAATTTAGGCATGGTGGGACGCATCGCCGTCTAGAGGGTATGGCGGCGAGAAGCCCCAGTTCGGGGGGGGGGGGCCCACCTGGCCCTCACAGCCACAGACAATCCGAATTCAAAAGCCAGGCGCTGTGGTTCGCTGTGTAGCCGATTCCACTCCCGTCTCCTTTGTGGGGCGTTACTGTAAGGTGGCGACAGGGCCTGGCTAGCGGGAAAGCCCTGAAATCTGATGGCTGGGCCCAAATGCAACTCGCTTACGGCGTGTTTGACCAAGGGGTAAGTTTCTCAGCCTTCCCGTGTCTCGGCTTCGTTGTCACCAAGATGGAGATGACAGGGTCTTTGGTCGCGAGGTTGGAGATTTCAGTGAAGGAGCAGCATGTGCGTGGACTCAGCAAGGCCTCCGTGTTGGAACACATCGTTTCCAGGGTAACACAGCTGGAAGGGAGGAGCTGGAATCTGTTAGGTTTTGTCAGTGGCTTGAGGCCTGGCCGAAATGGTTATTTGACCAGAATACCCATTTTACGGATGGAGAAACTGAAGATCGGAGTTGAAGGGATTCCTCCAAGGGGACAGGGGCAAGTGGCAGAACCATAACTTGCTTAACTGAGGTCTTCTGTTGAGGATGATTTTAATACTGACCTCATAAAAATGTTGAGATCAAAGGATATGAAAGTGAGTTTTGAAATATAAAGAGCTAGAAACTGCATGGGATAATTGTTAAAAAAAAAAAGCCCCCCCCCCCCCCCCCCCCCCGCACAATCCCAATAGAGGGTTATGTTGTCCACAAAGTAAACAGGGGATCAGTTGAATTCAAAGGTGGCATGGATGGAAGAAACTATCATACCTGTCTCATTTCAGATGCAGAGATGCTTAGCTACACTTGCAATTTCCTATCTCTGAAGTCATGATTCCTAAACTTTTGGGGATTGATAACCTATAACCAGTCATCTGACTATAAAACTCATGAGATTTGTTCTTTCCTTTATTTTTAAAGATTTATTTATTTATTTTAGAAAGAGAGAAAGAGGGAGAGAGAGAATCTCAGGCCGACTCCCTGCTGAGCGCAGAGCCTGATGCAGGGGTCTATCTCAAGACCCTGAGATCATGACCTGAGCCAAAATCAAGAGTGGGATGCTTAACTGGAGCCACCCAGGTGCCCTTATTTTTTCTTTTAAGTGATTTTGCTTTTTTACATTTAAATCTTTTTCCATCTAAAATGTTATCCCAGTATATCCTAGAACTGATACAACTTTATAATATCTAGACGGCTACTCAGTTTTACCATTACCATTTACAGAAAAAAACTATTGTTCCCCATTTAATTTAAAATGGCACATTTATAGGGTGCCTGGGTGGCTCAGTCCATTAAGCATCTGCCTTTGGCTTAGGTCGTGATCCCAGGGTCCTGGGATCGAGCCCCACATCCAGCTGCCTGCTCCATGGGAAGCCTGCTTCTCTCTCTCCCACTCCCCCTGCTTGTGTTCCCTCTCTCGCTGTGTCTCTCTCTGTCAAATAAATAAATGAATAAAATCTTTAAAAAATTTTTTTAAAAAATAAAATGCCACATTTATAATATACAACTGTATGTATATATGTATAGTTTATATTTTGCCCAATTGATCTTTGTGTCTATTTATGAACCAGTGTCACTCTTAAAAGTCCTGTATGATATTTCCTTATTTGGTAGGACTAGAAGTCGGTAGAACTTTCTTAGCTGTTCTTATTTATTTTTCTTACAAACTTTAGAATTAACTTATCTAATTAAAAGAATCCTTTTGGTATTTTTACTGTGATTACATTAAACTTGAGAAAAACTTAGAATCAATTTTTTTAAACTACCTGATGTCTATTTGTTCAAATTTCCCTTTGAGTCTTTGGGAATATTTCAGTTTTCTTTAGTTTTTAGTTTCTTCTTGCTAGTTTATCGAGTTTAATCATAGACATTGCCTCTTTCTTCTTAACAATTGTCTCTTCCTCAGGTGTATGCTCTCGCTGGTTTTTAGAAGAAAAAGTGATAAATTCAATTATGCAAAAATCACACAAAGTTTTGGGTGACTAAAACACCACCACAGTAAGCAGAGTCAAAGATCAGGGAGACGTATGTTTGTACCACATCAAACACAAATGGCTAATTTTACTAGTATATAAAGAGCTTTAAAAAAAAAATGCTTTTCTCGTCTCTATTGCTGTGAAAGAAATATTTCAAAACTTGGTAGCTTAGAACAACAACAACAACTATTTTGTTATAATTCATGATTTTGTGAGTCAAGAATTTGGGCAGCTCTCAGTTGGGCATTTTTTTTTGCTCCAGAAGGCATATTTAAGGGTTTGGGGGGTGTGTGTGTTTGGAAAGCTGGTCTCACTTGGGTCTGTCTCCACGTCTGTGCAGCCTCAGGGCCTCACACCTGGTCTCTCTTGCAGAGTAGGATGCTTTCTTTCTTTTTTTTAAAGAGAGAGTGTGAGCGCATGCCTGTTGGGGTGGGGGGCAGAGGGAGAGAGAGAATCTTAAGAGAGAGAATCCACCCAGTGTGGAGCCAATGAGGTGGTGGCGGTGGGGGGGGGGGGGGCGCTCAATCTCATGACCCTGAGATCATGACCTGAGTCGAAATCAAGAGTTAGATGCTTAACCAACTGAGCTACCCAGGCACCCCTAGGATGCTTTCTTAAATGGTAGCCCAGGCCTCCAAAAAACCAAAGCTGAAGCCAACAGTACCTTTTAAAGGCCAGGCTTGGAACTAGTATACAGTTCACACCTCAGGCCAGATTCAAATGCTGGAAAAAGAGAGCCCACCTCTGTTAAAGGTTAAAGAACTTGCAGCCACAAACTGACACAAAGATCCGAAATAAAAATTGGCAATGGAGGTGGGTGAACAATCAGTTTATAGTAAAGGAAATATAGATGGTCTTCCAACATATGAAAAGATGCCCAACTTCACTCATTATGAGGCATGCACGTTAAACTACACTGAGAAGCCATAGACAAAGATCGAAGAGTGGTGGAAATAGAAATTATTAAACTGCACTATTAGATATTCAATCCTACAGGTAAACTTACATGTGTGATATAATGTAATCATTGCAGCATTGTTTAAAATAACAAGGCAGGGGCGCCTGGGTGGCTCAGTCGTTAAGCGTCTGCCTTCCACTCAGGTCATGATCCCAGGGTCCTGGGATAGAGCCCCGCATCAGGCTCCCTGCTTGGAGGGAAGCCTGCTTCTCCCTCTGCCACTCCCCCTGCTTGTGTTCCCTCTCTTGCTGTCTCTCTCTGACAAATAAATAAAATCTTTAAAAATAAATAAATAAATAAATAAATAAATAAATAAATAAATAAATAAATAAATAAATAAAAATAACAAGGCAGTGGGCTCCTGGGTGGCTCCATCGATTAATCATCTGCCTTCGGCTCAGGTGATGATCCCAGGGTCCTGAGATCGAGTTCCGCATCCCGCTCCCTGCTCAGTGGGGAGTCTGCTTCTCCTTCTGCCCCTCCCCCCCGCTCATGTTCTTTCTCACTCTCGAATAAATAAATAAAATCTTAAAAAAAAATCATAAGAGAAAATAAAATTTACAGTGTACTGTACATACATTCATTGAAAAAAACCTGAGTATAGGCTAGCCAGGCTGGGAGGGGACAGGGTGGTGGCAGGCCTGGCCCCAATATAGTGCTGTTCTGTAGCCTGGAGGCCTTGGTTTAGCAGGGGCAGCCCCCAGGTGCGCCTGTGGGCTGTGACAAGGGCCTGGATGCGTAGTACATCTGCCCCAGTGGCCTGGAGGTATACCACAGGCCTATGGCCATGGGCAGCTGCAGCCATACGTGAGTTCACTGGCCTCTGGGAGACCAGTGCACAGAGAACTAAGGGATCAGGGCTCCCTATGCAGTGCCATCCCTCCCCTTTGGGCTTTTGCCTCAGCCCACCCTCCTGCCTGCCAGCCTTTGGCACTCAACTTGATCACCCCGTAGGCACACAGGGTGACCTACTGCCCTGCCCAGTCCTGGGGCTTCCAGGGGCTGCTGAGGGCCTCAGAGGCCTCCCGAGGGAATTCAGAGGGTGGCAGCCTTGATGCCTGCATCAGTTGCCTTCTGTTGGGTCCCTTGAAGACTGGGTTGGGCATTTGTAGATAAATGCCTTGTGGCTTTTGCTGTCAACTCTTTTAAAAAAATCCATATATGAGTGGATCTGTGTAGTTCAAACCGGTGTTGTTCAAGGGTCAACTGTATCACCAGTTCCATAAATTCATTAGGTAGTGGAAGGTACTATGAAACTAGTTTCCCTTTTTAAGTTACAACTAATCATAACATCCTTGCAAAATTTGAGATTTTCATGACACTCCCAGAGGTGTCTGTAAAATAGCCTTAATTAAGAATTTCTGGTCCAGAGGCACCTGGGTGGCTCAGTCGTTAAGCGTCTGCCTTCGGCTCAGGTCATGATCCCAGGGTCCTAGGATCAAGCCCTGCATCAGGCTCCCTGCTCCGTGGGAAGCCTGCTTCTCCCTCTCCTGCTCCCCCTGCTTGTGTTCCCTCTCTCGCTGTGTCTCTCTCTGTCAAATAAATAAAATCTTAAAAAAAAAAAAAAAATCACTGGTCCAAAGAGATATACCCTGAGTGGCGCCTGGCCGGCTCATTCGGTGGAGCGTGCAACTCTTGATCTTGGGGTTGTGAGTTTGAGCCCCAGCTGGGTGTAGAGATTACTTAAAAATAAAATCTTTAGGGCGCCTGGGTGGCTCAGTCGGTTGAGCGACTGCCTTCGACTCAGGTCATGATCCCAGGGTCCTGGGATCGAGCCCCGCATCGGGCTCCCTGCTCGGCGGGGAGCCTGCTTCTCCCTCTCCCACTCCCCCTGCTTGTGTTCCCTCTCTCGCTGTGTCTCTCTCTGTCAAATAAATAAATAAAATCTTTAAAAAACAACAAATACCAAAGAGATATACCCTAAGAAAAGAGTCAGTTCCGGGCCTCCGAAATACTGATCCTTCCTCTTAGCTTGAAGTTCCTTCCATCTCACAGCTTGCTGAACAGCTGTTATTGATAAGCATTCCAAAGAATGGGGTTGCAAAGACAGGGGCAGTCTAGCAAAGATGGGTATATAGCCCCTGACACGGGTATATGGGCCAAGAGCTTTTTCATTCATTCAGCAAATGTTTATTGAATGCCTTTTGTTATGGGCTGAAGTGTGCTCCCTGAAATGCCTATGTTGAAGCTCTAACCCCCCAGCATCTCAGAATGTGACTGTAGTTGGAGATAGGCCCTAATCCAAGATGACTGGTGTCCTTATAGAGCCATTAAAACAGACATGTACACGTAGAGGAAAGACCACATGAGGACAGTGAGAAGGCGGCACCTGCAAACCAGAGAGAAGCCTCAGAAAAAAATTTTCGAACACTTTCTCTTGGACTTCTAGCCTCCAGAACTGAGAGAAAATAAATTTCTGTTGTTTAAACCATCCAGTCTGTGGTATTTTGTTACGATACTAGTTACTGAGAATATATAGGTCAGTAAGAATCTGTCTCAAGTTTCTATTCTGCTGAGGAGGATGGACAGGTAAACAATTTTAAAACGGTGGGGGTAAACAAATAGTGTATGCCTAGTGGATGGGCACCAAACCCCAATTTGGGGAGAGGAAGAACAGAGTGTTGGGAGAGTAGCCTGGAGGCCATAGGATGTGTAGGAGTTAGCCAAAAGAAGAGACTTCTAGGGAGAAAGACAGCGTTAACAAAGGCAAAGGGCTGGAGAGAGATTAGTGTTCAAGGGAAGTGGACAGCTTGTAGTTTTGCTGGAGTGGAGAGCATCAAGGGTGAGGCAGGAGGCTGGGAGGACAGGGCCTTGCATGCCATGCTAAGGGACCTAAATATAATTGTGGAGGGAGAGGGAAAGATTGGAAGACTTTTCAAAGCAGTGACTCAGATTTGCATTTAAAATCTTTGATTAAAAGATCAGTTTACACTTAAGCCAAGAATGGCTGACAGCAAATTGAGAGCAAGAATAAGACAAAGCAGAGCCTGAGAAAGTACCAATGGGATGGTCAGGGGTCACGTCAGCAAACCTTACCTGCTGTGTTGGCCTTGTTAGCAGCTCACACCATCTCCTTTGCCAGGCAAGCAACACAAAACTCCAGCTCTGACACCTCAAGGAAGCCTTTCCTGACCGGTCTCAAACTGACTTCTCATTCCCTCTATAGCACCATCTACTTATACTTGCACCTACTTCATTTCTGATACCTTTCTCTTAAAAGTACTTCCTTTTTCTTGGGCAGGGGTTTGCATCATACTCCTCTCCCTGGTGACAGTAATGTTAAGTGATGGTTAGAATTTAGGTTCTATTTTGAGTCTCTTCAAGGGGTGGGAGTCCAAAATACTTTGTGGCAGTTATGCTGATGTATTAATTTCACATTCCCTTGTTTTTCTAAGCTCGGCCACCTTCCTTGAGATTCCCAACCCAAAGAAGGGACCTCCTTCACCATATACACCTGTCAGGTAACGATTCCTTCCATTTTGCTTCACTCTTCCCTTGAAATTTCTCCTCCCTTGTTTCCAGTCTTCTTGATCCAGCCAATTCCCTATTTCACTTATTTATTCAATAAACAAGAGGCTATTTGAATATTTTTTCTTCTCTTTCTTCAGAATCTGACTGGCTCTGCTTACCCTTACTCTTAACTCTGCAGGCTGTTGTCTTACTCCTGAGGACAAAGCAGACATGGAGTCAAAGACCCAAAAAACCCAGGGACAGGCAATGCCAAGTTTGAATCCACTGCTGCTTGCTCATCACCATAGATTCAGCCTCTGTAACACCTTAGCGGTTAAAAACAACCTAATACTTCCCTCTTAGGCCCCCAGGAAATCTTGTGACTGACTCCTTAATTTTTGCTGATTCTTTGCTCATTTTATTGTACAATGTTAAGAAAATGGTCAAGATCAAGAATTTTCTTTATGCTCATGCCCTTAACATCATTTTGCAAATTCAATTAAGTTGAAGCAGTTTGGAGAATAAGTTACTAATGCCATCAGATGTGTGGGTTGTGGGAACTTGCAAAGATTTAGCAAGCAGCTTCCTAAAACCAGATTTGAGAAATAAAGAGCTCTTGAAAGTCACTAAATCAAACTCAACTGCACATAGGAATATACTTTCTGACACTACGGTGGGGATATAAAGCAGCGATCTTCCAGTGCAGCATAGCATGTTGTATCAAAATGGGTATGTGAGTTAAGAGGTACATAATACTCAGTAAATGTTAATGGTTTTAAATATTAGACAGCAACTGGAGACCACCCATTTCCTGTTGCTAAACTGACAAAAAGCAGTCCATTTTAAAGAATTGCCGAAATATTCCGGCAAAATGAGGCCACAATTTTAGAAAAGTAACACTGTACTTTGATCAACATAGATTAAGCTTTATTTCTGAAACAGTATTAGTTATCAATCTAACTCTGTGGTGGTTTCAGAGATTGGAGAGGTGAAAATAAACTCTGTTTTGGTCATCTGAGAGGACCTATTAGAATTTGAAGTTAAGGTCAGAACTTTAGGGATCATTTATCTTGAGACAAAAACATGAGTCATAAACTATCTTGAAACTTCGGCTGTGGCCAAACTGCAACATTTGGACTCTTTTTTCTTTTTCTAAAGATTATTTGTCAGAGAGTACAAGCAGAGGGAGGAGGCGGCTCCCTGCTGAGCAAGGGGCCGGATGCGGGACTTGATCCCAGGGTTCTGGGATCATTACCTGAGCTGAAGGCAGATGCTTAACTGACTGATCCATCCAGGGGTCCCCATTTGGGCCCTCTTCTGTTAAAATTGAAAACCATAATCACTTAAAACCCAATACACAATCTGTTTCTGATTTTTTAAAAAAGATTATTTGAGAGAGAGGGCGTGTACACACAAGTGTGCACGAAGGGGGTTAGGGGCAAAGGGAGAAAATATCAAGCAGACTCCCTGCTAATGGGGGAGCCAGCCACCCAGAAGCCACCAATCTGTTTGCTTTTTGTGAAAAGTTGAACTTCAGACTACTATTAGAAAAAAAAAAATCTGTTGTTGGTAGCTAACAAATTTATGTGTATTCCCTTAAAAACTGGCATACCACTTAACACTTGGGACTTCTCTGTATGACTTCATGCTTGGAAGTTCTTAAATGAATCCATCTAAGATCACTTCTAAATCCTCTCTCCTTTAAAGAAATTAAATGGCATTGGGGTCCCCAGTGTCTTAGTCGTCAAACGTCCGACTCTTGATTTCCGTTCAGGTCTTGATCTCAGGGTCGTGAGATCAAGCCCTGCATCGGGCTCCGTGCTCAATGGGAATATGCTTGGGATTCTCCCTCCCCCTCTGCCCATCTCCCCACTGGTGTGCACATGCCCTCTAAAATAAAAAAATGAATCTTTTAAAAAAATTAATGGCATTACCTGAGTTACAATGATAAAATCTTCCCCATTTAATAATATTCCTTCTTTCCTAAAGTATATGCGGCTAAAACAGCATACTTGTGGGTAAGTTTGGCAATACGTCCTTGTGAGAAGTTTCTAAAGCCACATAGTATCTGTGAAATTGGAGCATTTACACAAGAGGCCAACAGCATTCTGACTGGACCCCCCCACTGAGGCAGCTCCTAGGCTGAAGTGATGTATGACCACTTAACTCATGAAGTCCAGACTTTCCTACACCAGTTTTATTTAAAACACAAATAAGTATTTCTCTTTCTTGTAATGGCAAATGGTTCAAATAATGCTGAACATGAATCATTGACTAATACAAGGACTTTAAATATGAAACAAAATTATTTTTAAAAAAGCAAAAGAATAAAGGTTATATACAAAAGGGACCTGGAATCTTTAAGCTGATTCCAAAAACAAAATGAGTAGAAAATCTGTGAAACCAGAACATTCCACCCTTGCTTTGGAGAAGGGCTATTATACAACATTCAGTCAGCTGAAGATGGATTGGTAGAGAGGTGTCTATACATAAATTTCAAGTCATTTTTGCTTGTGCAGAATCATCCAGATCTTCCCAAGACTGAATGGGCAGTCCTGTGGCTTTCTTCCTTTTCCATATTCCCAACAAGGCTACATGAGGTTCAACTCTTGATGAGCCGCTTACAACAGCAGTTCCTTAGGAGCCAACACGACAGGTGGATCAGATTTCCCTGTGAGAAACCAAACTGGCCACCTACGGCAAAGTATCAAGACGGACAGGTCCTTCTTTCCTCTTCCTTCCGATTATGTACAGTATGTCTCCTTTCAAGACTCTTATCCCCATCGTACTTGTTCCTTCACAAGTCTAAACCTTGAGGTGATATGAAGGAGACCGACATCAAGAAAAGAAAATTCAATTCAGAAACGAAGAAAACTGGAAGGTATACAATACACCCCCAGAGCATCTCAATCATCCCCGCTACAGTACAGTTCGGTGTACTGCTACAGTCCAGAGATAAATATTGGCAGCTTGGAGGAGTTCATCTGTTCCCCTCTGGTGGTTAAAGGGCACCAAATAAATAACTGGGCAAGAGGAGTTTGCTGGGAGAGTTAGAAATAAAAAACTAACCAATTTTAATCCCTGTGAGAATTCAATGCCAGTAGGAGGCAAGTATTGAAGAAGAGAAAGGACAACTTTCATGCTAAAAAAAGAATTCCTCTAATCATTATGTCACCATCTCTTATTAAGAATCCAGGGAATCCCAGAAATAGAAAATTAGTTTCAGAGGACCCCTGAGGCACTTTAAAGCCTTAAAAAATTACAGTAATAATAAATTAGCTATTGCTCTTCAGAGGCTGACAGAGCAGCAGAAGCATGGAAATCAGGTTCAAAAAGTTATGTCCAGATTACAAGCTTCCGGAGCTGCTCAGCCTTCTCTAAAGCTTAGTTGAATCTCCAAATACCTTTAAAAAAACATACAATTTAACACAGACAGAGTGGATCTTTTGTTTAGTGGTAGTGTGAAATTTGGTCCTCACTGGCAGCAGCTGGTCTTCATCCTTTTCAAACTCAGATTACATTAATAAGTACATTAAGACAATACATAAAAGAAATACTAGAGCAAAGAGGAAAAAAGCCCAAACTGACAAACACCTCAAGGAGTCACTAAGTTCTCTTGCACCCTTTGACTTGGCTCTCCCTCTCAGTTTTTCTGTGGAGAGGTGTAAGACAGTATTTTTCTCATAGATGCTAAACCATGGCATCGAATGGACAAAATGGTTATCAAGGGACTTCAAAAATCTGACCCCAAGGAATCCAGGACACATACAGGTAATTCAGAGGTATACTTCTGATTGGGGGCAAATTCTAGACTAAAGAAATGATCTTGGGTAAATGTTATAATAGATGAAACTAAGTCCAGTTTTTGTTTTTTTTTTTTTTTAAATGTTCTACTGCCTTCAGCTATCAATCATCTCTGATAGCTCAAGCAGAAGGTCATCTTCATCTTTCCCAGGATCCAAGTCGATCTCAGCTTCTAATTTGCCTCCTGAAATCTCCCATATTAGTTTCTCAAAATCATCCTCCACAGAAAGCGGGGGCTTTCCTGTTGAGGTGGAGCTCAGTCGGCGAGTTTTCGTGGCCATCTGAGATGAAGAAGGGCCAGATACTTCCGGTGGGGAGGAATTTGAAGAGGACTGGGTTGGAGGCAGCACAAGACTGCAAGGGAAAAAACCCAAAAGATTATTAGAAAACTGCCCTTTTTTTTTTTTTTTAAAGATTTTATTCATTTATTTGAGAGAGACAATGAGATAGAGAGAGCATGAGAGGGGATAGGGTCAGAGGGAGAAGCAGACTCCCCGCCGAGCAGGGAGCCCGATGCAGGACTCGATCCCAGGACTCCAGGATCATGACCTGAGCCAAAGGCAGTCGCTTAACCAACTGAGCCACCCAGGCGCCCCAGAAAACTGCCCTTTGTTAATGGTTGACTGAATGGTCCCAAATTGGTCTGAGGAACACAAAGAGTTCGCGAAGAGTTATTTCTGATAACAACATAACACAAGAATTATTTTACTGATTTGGGACGAGGCATTTTCACCTGTTTAGTGTATGTGCTGCCGAAGCGAGCACCATTTTCACCCGTTTAAAGAACAATTCAGACAGATATTGAAAACATTGCAAAAATAATGCAATCAATATATAAACAGTGGCATCAAAGGAGAACAGCAACCTTGCATGCATATCATGTTTTCTTGTAATTAATTGGAAGTTTAGCAGATTTAAGTTCGCTATTAAGTTGGTCTGAGTGGCTAAGTTGGACATGTCCGAAGATTTATTTAGCAGTGTCATTCTCTAGAGCACATAAATAATAATAGTGGCCTAAAGTTTGGTTAAGAAGAACTGCAAGGTTTACCTGTCTCTAGGTTTTTCCATCTCAGGCACAGTGACTGACTTGTCCTCAGAAAGGAGTGGGACAACCGCCTACAAAAGTAAAAGGAAGGTTAACTCAGTGGGAGTCAGGCTTTTTTTATTTGAGCATATTCGTTTACTTTGCCACCTTCTTAGAACCATGGTTATCATTCTTTAAGCCTGGAAATCCGAGAATAAATAATCCAAAGGCTGAGTGTAGAATAAACAAAATCTCTTGCCACCCAAGAATTAGCTTAAAAAAAAAAAAAAAAATCCATTCTGCCACTCCATAAATGTCTAACTGTGAATGTAGAATACAGTAACAACCTAAACTAAAATGCTTCGGAAATGGCAAAAGTAGCACACAGAGCTAGCAGAGTGACTCTGCCCTGCTTTCCTCCCACACTGACCAAAGCACCCTCTAGCTGCATCTACTTCTTACCACAGCTGCTTTTTTGGTGGGGCTTTCCTGGAGGACGCCGCTGGAGCTGAGTGGCTTCACAGCTGCAATGACAGCAGGGTGGGCCTCCACTGCCTTGCGTTTGGGGGCCAGTTTGGGGGATGAGACAACTTTAACCACAGATGGCTTCACATTGACTTTGGGTTTAGCTACAAGGGACAGAAAATATCCGATTAATGGCTAGAATAATTCCTCTTTTACATGGAGAATAACTCTAGAATATAAAAATTCCTTCACAATACTAGAAATATCATACACACCCCCAAATTGAAAGTAATCCTAAACAATGTGCACTACAATGCGGTCATAATGTAGATCTATACTCAATTCCTTTCACTGGCTCTTGAATTCACTACTGTTCTTCCATTCCCTGGTGTTTTTCTTCTTCAAAACCAGAGGAAAGATGCACCACAGAGAGCTTTTATTCCCCCACTGAGGTATAACTGACGTATAACATTATATTAGTTTTGGGTATACAACATAATGACTTAATATTTGTATACATCATGACTACATGATCGCCACAGTAAGTCTAGTTAATCCATTACCATACATAGTTACAATTTTTTTGTGTGAGCACTTTTAAGATCTACTCTCCTAGCAACTTTCAAATACATAATAGAATACTGTTAACTACAGTCACCATGCTATGTTACGTCCCCATGACTTAGTTAAAAATACGGAATGCTTCCTGAATTTGTGTGTCATCCTTGCACAGGGCCATCCTAATCTTCTCTGGAGCATTCCAGTTTTAGTCTATGTGCTGCCAAAGCAAGCTTTAGACAAAGCTTTTTATTTTTTTTACTTTTATTTTTCAAAGATTTTTTTTATTTATTTGAGAGAGAGAGGGAGAAGCAGACAGGGAGCCCGTGACCTGAGCACAAGGCTTACTTGACTAAGCCACACGGGTGCCCCTAGACAAAGCTTTTTAACAGCAATTTTAAATTCTGAGAAAGGAGCTTTGTCTTTTTAAGTAGAATTATCAGAAATACTACTTTCCACCTGTGTGAAAAGTCTACAACACAAATGGAATTTAACCTAATTGTTGCTAGGGAGTTACTGGAAACTTGGTAATTTTCAAATCCTAAAGCAAGATACACTAGAAAAACCACTCACCTTTACCCCTTTTTTCCAAGGTCTGTGCTGCACATTTCACATTCAATATCGAGTCCCCAATGCCTGAGGTTTCTACCTCTGCCTTTTGGGATGGCTTTGTGGGAAGCCGCTTGGTCAGGTGCCGTGTGAGGCCCGGCACTGTAGTGAGCACCGGCTTCTCTGCTATCTGAGTATTGTAAGAGTCTACGTCTCCCCGGAGGGGTGTCAAAACTGATTTTTCCTTCTGTGAGGTGCCCCTCTCCAGCTGTTTCTGCATGTGCTTCTCTCTCATGGTCTCACACCTCTTGACTTGAATTTTGGTGATGCCAACTCCTGTGGTCTCTTCTGAAGCCTGTGGGCAAATTTAAATGACAGATTTAAAATTTCATACCTCTAAACAATCTGTATGTTAATTATTATTTATAAGTTACCAGGCTTAATAGCTCAATTAAAACAACAACAACAACCACGGAGAAAAAACTTGGGGTGCCTGGCTGGCTCAGCTGGTAGAGCAAGTGACTCTTGATCTCGAGGTTGTTGAGTTCGAGCGCCACGCTGGATGTAGAGGTTACTTAAAAAATAAAATCTTAAAAACAAAACAAAACAAAAACTTGTTTAAAAGAAAAAAGTACACCTGAAACTAATATAAGTATGTCGAAAATAATATAAATGTCAATTTTATCTCAATTAAGAATTAAATCTTGTTTAAGTTACTGGGCTGACATCCATGTCAAGCAGAGTTTAACACGATCCAGAACACAAGAGCTTTTGCTCTTTGATATTAAACAGAAAATACCAAACTGAAGATGAAAAGTTAAAGATGTATGGAACAATGAAAACCCCAATTTTATAGACTTAGACAATCATGACCCTAAGTCAAATACAAATGCCTCCTAAATAATCAGACACTTGCACAAAGATTTATGGACAAGGATGTTCATTACCTTAACTGTGTAAAACAAAATAGAAATGTCCAGAAGCAGACTATATTGATATAATAGAACATTATGTCATGGTCAGTAAAAACAAACATCCCAAAGAATTATGAATATAGTAAAATTAAAGCAGGCTGCAAAATGATACACTATAGAGTTCTCAATTACTTTCTTTTTTTTTTTGAAGATTTTATTCATTTACTTGACAGAGAGACACAGCGAGAGAGGGAACACAAGCAGGGGGAGTGGGAGAGGGAGAAGCAGGCTTCCCGCCGAGCAGGGAGCCCGATGTGGGGCTTGATCCCAGGACCCTGGGGATCACGACCCGAGCCGAAGGCAGACGCTTAACGACTGAGCCACCCAGACGCCCCTCTCAATTACTTTCTAAACATGAGTTAAACAATGAACAAGTTCACATACATATGTACATAAATAAAAGGCTTGAGAAAAACCCATGAAAAAAGCTAATGGTTGTTATGTCTGGGTTGCAGAATTACAGGGTTTTTAATTCTTTTAAAAAAAAAGTCCCCAAGTTTTGTAAAATGAGTGCCATTATGCTTAGTTTAAAAAATGTTAAATGGCCAAATTAAAAAAAACAACTTTTAAGGGGGCAGGGAACACTGTAAGTACAGAAAATTCTCATAGAATAGTATAAGCATAATGAAAAACTGTTTACCTAATTTATTATTGAAGTGTTAAATAGAAATTTATTATGCTAAAACTAAAAGGCACACTTTATCATTCATCTGGCCTTTGCTTGCCATGAACAAAACTATGAAATGATCTTAAACTCACCTCTTTAGCCTCTGTTCTAATAACACTGCTCTGGGAAGCAACTTCACTTCCTTCTTGAAGTTTCTTCTCTTCTTTTATACCTATATTCACATTAAACACATCATTAATTATTTCATTTAGGCTGCAACTTCAGGAACAGTTTAAGTAAAACTTTTCTTAATGAAAATAAAGATAGGACAAATAAAATTGTAGATGAAGCCCATTCACCCTCATAAAGTTTCAAAATGTACCTTAAAACATCAAAGGTCTATATAGCACTCCTGTAAAGAAAGAGCTTAACTTCATTTGATCCAGTGGTTTTCAAAGTTATCTGAGTAAAGTTCTCACAGAACTCCTATGAAAATCCTGTGGAATACTGCCCTTTGAAATATGATCTGGGGAAATGGTACTACAGACCAAACTGTGGTATTTTTTTGTTTTGTTTTGCTTTTTAAAATTTATTTATTTGACAGAGAGAGACACAGCGAGAGAGGGAACACAAGCAGGGGGAGTGGGAGAGGGAGAAGCAGGCTTTCCGCAGAGCAGGGAGCCCGATGCGGAGCTCGATCCCAGGACCCTGGGATCATGACCTGAGCCAAAGGCAGACGCTTAACAGCTTAACAACTGAGCCACCCAGGGCCCCCAGACCAAACTGTGGTGTTACCTGTTTTTTTTGTGATTCGGAGAAGCCGCCTTGCCCCTGGGGTGGCCTCAGGCTGAGGCTGGGAGCTGGTGCTGCCCTCAGAGCTCTGCTGTACCCGCAGTGCCTTCTCCTGTTTAATTTCCTCCAGTGTCTTGATGTGCACCTCCTGCATAGACTTTGTTCTACCTGCGGGCTCCTCTGATTGTCCTTTGCTGGTAACTATAGGTGGGAGAACCACTGTTTTTTTAATTTCACTATCTGCCTTTAGCTTGATGCAAGTTACATCCTTTTTGCTTTTTTGCCTCTCTGCTTCCTGCTGCCGATGTTTCTTTTCAGCCAGGACCTCAGAGAAGGTTTTGATTCGGATAGTGGAGGGGCTTCTTGTTCCTAAAGTAGAATCATCAACTTTTGAAGGTCCTTCTGTCTTGAGTTTAGGTTGCAATTCTCCACGTTTCTGACTAGCTTTTTCAAGAAGAATTTCTTCTAATGTCTTCACATGGATCTCACCAACTTTAGTGACTCTCTCTGTTTTCATGGGGGGAAAAAACAATCACTGTATTTAGCATTCACCTCTTAACAACGTATGCTCTCTCTATTCTTGGATCAGGGCAGAGTCCTAATAGAGTGGTATCATGTAGGCAGGTAATTAAAATGATCAAAGTATATTAGTTTCAATTTCAGTTTTAAAATACTGCACGTTTCAGGTAGTGGCCCTCAATGAAAACTCTTAGGTGGCAAAAATTACTGATTTGTTGGAGTTCTATTCAGAAGCTTATTCCTGGAGAATCTCAAAGCCATTTATTAGCTGGAGACATCTGTCATTGTAAATCTCAACAAAATGGCAATAAATTAATTCTTCCATTCACTTATAAACAGGTGCTGGATACTGTGCTAGAAATATAACGATAAGCAAAACACAATCTCTGCCCACATGTAGTTTACAGTATGGTAATAGTAACTTTGTGTTGTTGTTTTTTTTTTTTTAAGTAAGCTCTAAGCCCAATGGGGCTTGAACTCATGATCCTGGATCAAGAGCTACACTGCATGCCCTACTGAGCCAGCCAGGCACCCCAATAATGATAACTTTGATAAAGGAAGTATAATACTATGTAGGAGGAAGAACCCCAACCTTTGTCTAGAATTGGTTAAGGGAAGCTTTTCAGAGGAAGTAATGTTTAAGTGATATTAGAAGGATGAATAGGAGCTAAAACAGGTAACAAGACAGAAGAAAAATGGGAAAGGCTCAAAGACTGGCATGCCACTGAAGTGCGATTTTTAATGATATGTTAGTCATTCTACATCTGTTTAAAGAGCAAATTTCACATCTGACAGATATGCTTGTCGTCATTACTGAAAAGCTAAAAGAAATAGTGAAGTAATGTGGGAAAAACAAGAAAAATATGGAGATTGTACACATGCATTTGATAACTGAAGGACAGTTTGTTTTTTTTAAGATTTTATTTATGGGGTGCCTGGGTGGCTCAGTCATTAAGCGTCTGCCTTCAGCTCAGGTCATGATCCCAGGGTCCTGGGATCGAGTCCCACATTGGGCTCCCTGCTCTGCGGGAAGCCTGCTTCTCCCTCTCCCACTCCCCCTGCTTGTGTTCCTGGTCTCTCTATGTCTCTCTCTGTCAAATAAATAAATAAAATCTTTAAAAAAAAAAAAAGATTTTATTTATTTTGAGAGAGGGAGGGAGAGAGCATGAGCAGGGTGAAGGGGCAGAGGGAGAGGGAGAAGCAGGGAGTCTGCCCCAGGGCTCGATCCCAGGACCCTGAGATCATGACCTGAGCTGAAGGCAGACGCTTAACCGACTGAGCTACCAAGGGGCCCCCGAATGACAGCTTTAAATGAAAGATCCAAAACAAAAAATATCCTTTAACAACCTTAAACACATCATGTTTGGTTTCACCTTCTCATTTTTTGAACATGCTGTCCCTTCTACAGAGAGTATGCCCTACTGGTCTCATTCTCTTGCTGCCTAGTTTTAACTGAGTTCGGTGTAGAACCTGATACCTGCCAATCTAGTTTATTTCTGTGATCACAGCACTGCAACTACCTGCATTTCCAGCCACACTAGATACTTCATGAAAACGGACTATATGTAGTTATCGGAAATATTTTAGTATAGTACCTGTATATAGGAAGTACTCAAACAGATACTGAATTACTTGCTTAGGCTTTTTAAATAAAAATTCTTCCTTTTAAAGATGGCAGACTGATCTCAAAATTTCCACTCCAAGGAAGTGCGTGAATGGCGACATGAAGATCTTGTTTCCCCACTCTACCAAAATTTTATCAAAATAATAGAGAAGACATTAAAAATAGAATAAACCCACAACAGTAGGGGAAAACAAGGCTGCCACTGGCACAGCATAAATCGAGGGATTTCTGAGATAAGACAGCAGCTATGTGAATTTACAGAAAAACAGAAAAAGAACAAATGAAACTATAGGAATGAGATCTGTTCTTCCCAGCAGAACCAAAGAAAACTGCCAAACTAGTAGGAAAAGAACAGTGGGCAGAAATGTAAGGATGGCCTATAGAGCCGCAGGACCAGTCATGACTTTCTCCTGGAACTGCTCCCTGAAAAGAGGAGAATCTGCTGGGGAGGGGAGCAAGTTAGGAGGTTGGGGCTGGAGGGAGAACAAAAAATGCTAAGCAGGAAAAGAACAGGGGAGAAGAGGAAAAAGGAGAGGCAGGGAAGGAAAGAAACTTTCTTACTGTGGCAATGGTATGGGCCCCTAGCCTTCCAGCCTGCAACTCACACAAGCTGACTCTTAGCACGCCCTCCCCGCCTCAGGCAGTCCTCACTCGTGTCTCCCAATCTGGAGAGAGGACCACTTGGGAATAAGACCTTTAGAACCTCCAAAGGAAGCCCAAGAGCTATGAAAAAACCACAACATTAAAAGTGGACCAAAACAAACAGAAGTGATGGAGATGACAATACACACTTTTTTTTTTTTTTTTAAAGATTCCAATTAGAAACTCCAGGGCAGCCCGAAATCAGGCTGTGAAACAGGGAGAAACCAGAGAACAAAAAAAAGGTCTGGGAAGATAAAAACACAGGCACACAAATAAACCCCACCAAAGGAACTGAATAATAAAAAAAAGACAATCAGCCATCTAGAAGAGGCTTGGCAAATTATAGCTGATGGGCCCAATGTGGCCATGGCCGCACAGTGGAGTAGCTGTGGAGACTGCACCACAACACCTAAAATATTTACTATCTGACCTTTCATAGAAAAAGTCTGTCAATTCCTGACCTAGATAATAAAGTCAAGCAAAGACCATAGAAGACCATGCTACTAAGGTAGCATGAAGGCAAGGTTAGAAAACACGTGAGACCTATGTCCTGAAATTCCAGCCAGCCTCTGTCTGGTACGAATGCCACAGAGAAACCAAAAGAAGAGTGGGAAGACATACTCAGGGAAATGAGAGGAATGTTTTCTAGAACTAAGTCCTCAGATTTGAAGGGCCCACTGAGCACTGGGCTGAATCAACCAAAAGTGCCATGTTTAGACCTACTGTACTAAAGTCCTAGCACAGCAGGGAGGAATAAAGAGAAAATTATAAAAGTTTCTGAAGAATAAACCCAGGTTCTTTACAAAAGAGTAAGAATGTTTAACATCAGATTCTTTTTATGATGCTGGTAAAAATCTTAATATACAAACCAGATAAGGATAGGATAAAAAAAAAAACACAGGCTAACACCATTCATAAACATAAGACATAAAAATTAAAAAGCATAGATATAAAAATTAAAAAGCATTAAACTGAGGGGCGCAAGGCTGGCTCAATCAGAAGAGCGAGGTATAAAAGAGCAGGATGGCTGGAGTACAGGTTCATTTTACTATTCTTTAAACTGTATACATATATACACTAAGTGGTTAGATCTTGCAATTTAAAAGGTTTAAAACTTAAGAGTACAGGAAGAGTACAGAATATAGACAAGAAAATTATTTTGGTGTATTTTTTGCAGTGTTTTTCTAAGGCATATATTTTTATCTTTACAAAACTGAAATCATACATACGGATGTTATTCTGAATAAGTTTCTATAATAAAATAAACTTCATCACCCCCACAAAGTAAGATTCTTACCCTAAATCCAAAGGTCAAAAGCAGTGTGTTCTTTTGTAACCTTTCTTCATTCAATATAATGTGAGAAGTTTTTCAAATCATGATTGTTCAAAATATGACTTATGACAATAATTATTTTTGTACATAACTACCTTAGTTGAATTTTTGTTGGATATTTAGGTAGTTTCTAGTTTCTTACTACTAATGCTATGGTGAACTGATCATTTCGCCATCTTTTTTTTTTTAAAGATTTTATTTATTTATTTGACAGAGAGAGCGAGCGAGAGCAGGAACACAAGCAGGGGGAATGGGAGAGGGAGAAGCAGGCTTCTTGCCGAGCAGGGAGCCCGATGTGGGACTCGATCCCAGGACCCTGGGATCATGACCTGAGCCGAAGGCAGACGCTTAACGACTGAGCCACCCAGGCGCCCCCTTTTTTTTTTTTTAAAAAGATTTTTATCATTTCGCCATCTTTTAAGAGAATTCATGGGGCACCTCAGGGGCTCAGTCAGTTAAGCGTCTGCCTTCCGCACAGGTCATGATATCCGGGTCCTGGGACTGAGTCCTGTGTTAGACTTCCTGCTCGGCAGAGTCTGCTTCTCTCGCTTTCTCCAGCCCCCCCTGCCCCTCTCCACTAGTTCTCGCTCTCAAATCTTAAAAAAAAAAAAAAAAAAAAAAAAAAAATTCATACCAGTGAGTCATATTACTTAAAAAATAAATAAATAACAAATAAAACCACAAAAGACACAAGCCCTAACCTAACTGCAACAGGAAAATAAATCAGAGAAAAGGTAAAGATTGTATGGCAAGGAAAAAAATATTAGAAGCTGGTCTCAGGGTTTACCTACCTCCTGCCTCCTCACTGTTGGGACCAGCTGACATGCCTAATCGCTCCTTCAGAGACTTGGAAATATGAACTGTAAAAAATATGTATTTTAAACACCAAAAGTTGAACAGAGACCTTTTTTTTTTTTAAAGTTCACAAATTAGGTTTATGTTTGTCTTCTAATGAAAATACTTAAAAAAGAAATCTCTTAAGGTCTTAAAATTTTTCTTTTCCACAGAACAAGACCTATGTGAATCATGGATTCCCTAGAGCACTTTGGAAGGCTTTAAAAAAAAAAAAATCTTTTTTCAGATCTGAAAAGCAAAAACTTGAATTCAGGGAAATAATTCTGTTATTGTACAAACTTCTATAATCTTAATGGCATCAAAAGGCCCCCCAATCTATTTAAAATGTGCTTTTTATTTATGAAAATTTTTAATATGATCGATAGGCAAGGAGAAAAAGGTTATGACTGCAAAGAAAAAGAGTAACTTGGGGCGCCTGAGTGGCTCAGTTGGTTAAGCGGCTGCCTTCGGCTCAGGTCATGATCTCAGGGTCCTGGGATCGAGCCCCATGTCAGGCTCCCTGCTCGGTGGGAAGCCTGCTTCTCCCTCTCCCCCTGCTTGTGTTCCCTCTCGCTGTCTGTCAAATAAATAAAATCTTTAAAAAAAAAAAAGAGTAACTTGTTTGCTCTGAGAGACCAAGAAAGACCCTAAACAAAAACATCTACTCATTAAAATCTCTTCAGCTAGGGGGAAAGTGCAAGTTTCTCATCTTCAAAAGAAGTTAAAACTAAACACAATAAAAAGGAAAAAAACCCACCTATTCTTTCAGTAATTAACACCAATGTTTCACTGCCAAGTCATAAAAGGAAAACAAAGTCCAACCTTGACTTCTATAAATAGAACTTCAACCACGAAATCATTCTAACTCCCAAATATCTCTCATTTAGTCCACATCTCTCCATACCAACTTTTAGAACACTAAATCTATGCCACTAACTCCTCTCATTTAGATTTTATTAACAGCCTGCTAACTCATATCCTGGACAGCACATTCGTCCCCTTCTAATCTTTCTCCATATTTTAGGCAAGGTGATGGTTCTGAAATGCAAATCTGAGCTTTTGATCCTTGTTCATAACCTTCACATGGTTTGCTACAAAGTCCAAACTCTCTACCATGGCTTGAAAGGCTCCATATGATCCACTTCCTTCCTCCTCTCCAGTCAATAGGCCCTTTACCCCAATTCTATGTTTCAATCATACTCAGTTCCTTGAGTATATCCTGCTTTCTTAGCTCTGTGCTTTCTCTGCCTCAGCATAGCCTCTGGTCCTTCAGCTTCACCTCCCTAATTCCTAACTCATGTTTCAGGTCTGCTTCAACATAATTTGCCTTGGGAACCCTTCCCTGACAGATGGTAAGAGAAGTGCCCTTCCTGTGTTCTCCGATAACACTGTGTACTTTTTCTATCACAGAATTTATCACAATATATATAAGTACTCCTATCTGCCATTATACTATAAGCTCCTGAGCACTGTGATGTTATTTATTTTATCCAGTGGCATCTCCCTAAAATCTAGCACTAGAGTAAATACTCAAATGTTTGTTGAATAATGCAAACAACAAGATAATCTAATTTATCTGAACAAAAAAGAATGACGAACCATACCTGTTAACATTACAAGAGACAAGTATCATGATTACACACACACACACACACACACAGAGTATATTAGAACAAAGGTACCTTTCTTTGGTGCTTTGTCAGTGTTAGTTTCTGTAGCTTCCACTTTCTTCCCCAACCTCTGTGCAAGGCTACGCTTTAATGGAGGATCACTGTCACCACCTACAAATGGAGACAACTTAGTTCAAGAGTTCAAATCAGTCTTCAACAAGGTTAAGAAATACAAGCAAAACAGACAACGCAGAATGTCAGTTTTCTGCATTTATATAGTGTGTTCATTCACTAGTGTCCTTACAGAACTCAATGTTAGAGAATAAAAATGTCCCAGAAAGAAGAAATAAGGGACAAAAAGTAGAATGCACAAATCAACATCTATCAAATAATTGACTAAAACTACAAATGGAGAATAAGCCCCGAGTAAAGCCAAAATTCAGAATTAGGAATATGTGAAAAAAACTTCATATACAAAAAACATCTTAAATGGCCACTTGCTAAATTCTAGGGGTATCTGTGGTTAAATGCACCCGGAATGTTCCTGGTGGACAGGAAAGGAATCATTATATTTTCCTGTGACATGAAAACTTGGAAGACCAAATAGCCCCCTCTCTTCAATTGTAGATAAGAGATCTAAGGTTATGAAAAATTCTATCTTATTCAAGTCACCAATTAGTGATAGAACCTTACCAAGTTTCCTGACTGGTCGTTTATTATATTATACTATTCAATATGAGCTGTTTAAATGTCACAAGTTAAAAACTGTTTTTCAGATTGCTTGACTAGCGATAATCTTTGCAGCGTCCCATTAAAAATCTGAAAGACCCTACACAGGGTATGATTTTCTCTCTACTCTCATTTATAATTTAAATTTAAATGTGAGACCAAAAATCACAAAGTTTCCATGTATGTAGACATTAAAAAAGCTTCTCAGGCAGTGAAAATGGTATCAAAGAAAACACAAAACAGGTAAGATTTCATATTTGCAAGCGCATTTTAAGAAGAGTATGAAGGAATAGCTGAAATCAGAGAAGATTTTCTTTTTTTTTTTTTTAAAGATTTTATTTATTTATTTGACAGAGAGAGACACAGCGAGAGAGGGAACACAAGCAAGGGGAATCGGAGAGGGAGAAGCAGGCTTCCCGCTGAGCAGGGAGCCCGATGCGGGGCCCCGGGGATCATGACCTGAGCCGAAGGCAGACGCTTAACGACTGAGCCACCCAGGCGCCCCTCAGAGAAGATTTTCAAAATTCTTTTGAGACAGACACATTAGGGTATGTACATGACAATTCAAAAATACGATAAAACGCTTCCCTAAATATAAAATAGCATTAATAAACTGAGGGACCAATTTATATTAACTGGACACTTTTTCCCCTTGAAAAAACTCAAATTTCAATTTGTCCAAAGAGACAAAGAGGTATCTTCTTTACTGTTTTTTCAATGTAGTACCTTCTAAAAAGCTAGTTACAATCTACTTAAATTGTAACACTATAAATTTCTGTAAATCAAGAAAAGGTATAATGCATGTGAAAAACAAGGAAATTTTATAAGTTCTTTCAGCCAATTCAGAGGGACCAGCAAATAGATCAATATCAACAGGACATTGTATAAAGTCAGTTTTGGAGGACATTACCATGTTAATGCACAAATAGAAGAAAACAAAAGATATGCACAAAATTCACCTCACCTACTGAAAATTTTCGTTTTCCCAGTCTCTCAGTGAGACTCAATCTTACCAAGGGTTCTTCTCCTGAAATGGCAAAAACAGAATTTCTCTATTATCCAATTTTTCTGTATTCAGTAAATAATAATGGGTACAAAATATGCTCTGATATCATGAGCCCACCCAGAAAGTCTCTTGAAAATCACATCTCAAGACTGTCACATGGGGGGGAAAAAAGATTCAGTCTATTAAATAATAAACAGCCAAATGCACAGCCCAAAGGGATCACTAATACACTAATTATTAACAGTAGCCAAGTATATGAAGACAGGTGTGTTCTAATCAGTTGCTTAAGAAACCCAAGCTATACTTTTGTTTGTGCACTTCAATATGCTAAATGAAATCACACTCTATTGCTAACTCTCATGTAGAACTGTGAAAACCAGCATAAAGTGAGCTCTCTTTCCCCTAATTCTTTGTTGTTTGAACAGCACATTTAAATGTATCTGTATACTACAATTACTTGTGTCGTATTTCTTACTGGGTTTAAAACTATTAAGGGAAAAGGCTTATATTTTCTATAATTTAGAGTTTATTATAGTTCTTTGACCACAATGGGCAGTCAATAAATTTACTGAATGGATACAGATAAAGAGTAAATGTAAAAATTAAATATACCTAAATGTGAGAGCTGCTTGAGCAAGAATTTCAACCTTTCAAGTAAGCGTCAAATGCACTGAGTTTTCTTTTCATCCTTCTATCTGACCAACGTACCAAAGTCTTCCTGCAAATCCATCAAAGGTACACTACACCCAAGGACTTTGCTCTCCCAGTTATTAAAAAGTGGTAGCGTGACAACTCTCAACCTAGACCTACCTATACCTCACCTTGTTTGCTGGAAAGAGTTACTGTCCTCACTACAGTCCGAACATTCTCTTTTTCAGGACCTGGAATGGGCTGAGGTTGGAGTAAAAGACTGGAAACTCCGGAAGAACCTTCTGAATAAAGCAAGTCAAAGAAGAGCAAATAATTTATGGCAAATTAAGCTATTATAAGCCAAGAAATTTTGTTTCTGTGATCAGTTAAGTTCAATACAGACCACTGGATAACAAGCCAGTCTTTCTCTTCCTATTTGCCTATAGTGAATTGATTGGGGTGGGGTGGGAGAGAGGAGATAATCCCTGTTTCTTATCTGCTTTGGATACAAGGTAAAAATAAAATATAAAATTTTCAGTGACTTAGGCATTCAATCTACTTTTATTTACCAAGAAGGCTAACATTCTAAAGTTAACCTGAAGCACACCAGCTACCAAGTGTGTCAATTCAGCCTTTTATTTTTTTTTAAGATTTTACTTATTTATTTGACAGAGAGAGACACAGCGAGAGAGGGAACACAAGCAGGGGGAGTGGGAGAGGGAGAAGCAGGCTTCCCGCGGAGCCGGGAGCCCGATGCGGGGCTCGATCCCAGGACCCTGGGATCACAACCTAAGCCAAAGGCAGACGCTTAACGACTGAGCCACCCAGGCGCCCTCAATTCAGCCTTTTAAAATCTAATTTAATCATCTGCAAAACACAACTCCAAGGTTCCTACAGAACAAGCTTTAGCAAGTGAATACTTAGAACCAACCATTTGATCCTTTCTAAATAATACATTTCATACTGTATCTGTAATTTTTAGGGTTGGAGATATAGACTGACCAGGCAGAGGCAAGCTCTAGAAGAAAATTCTAGCAGCTCCTAAGAAGAATTCATCTATTACAAAATAAAGTTTTTCATCTCTATGATTTTTTCCTAAGATTTTTATTTATTTGACAGAGAGACAGCGAGAGAAGGAACACAAGCCGGGGGAGTGGGAGAGGGAGAAGCAGGCTCCCCACTGAGCAGGGAGCCCGATGCGGGGCTCGATCCCAGGACCTGAGCCGAAGGCAGATGCTTAACAACTGAGCTACCCAGGCGCCCCTCAGTATGATTTTTATATGTTGTTCTTTGGAGCTGTATTTCTGAAGATAAAGCAGTTCTTTCAAGTAGTAAAAAAGCAGCCCTGATTTAAATAAGTGTGTTTTACTTCAAACAAGCCACAGAAGTCAAAATCTATGTGCTCATTTTCTATGTACTCATTTTGGCTGCTGCCAGTGTCCTTAATAAGTGTCCCTGTTACTCTTCTCCAGCAAAATTCAACCATCCATGTCAAAACTGATGACTTACCACCTTGCTTCTTGGATTTTTCCTTCATTTTCTTTGACTTAATTTCCTCAAGAGTTTTTATTCCAAAATTCAAACATTCACCTGAGAAATCCAAATAGAAATCACATGAGGAACTAACACCTCGTGCCCTTTGCATTTTATTTGTGCGTAAGCACTCGAATGTTTTCTGAATGAGTAAGAGAACATGTGTCAATATGGGTGTGTGTACAGTGGCGTCAGGGGACAGAGAGGTGGTGGTGATCGTGATCTAAATTTCAAATGTATTTAAAATAGTTTGGGCACATTCAACAGTGCTTTCAGATTTATGAGCAGGAAGCAGCATCAATGTAGCCTCTTCTTACCTTGCTTCAAATTGACCCCAGGTTTCCGGGCAGAGGCTGTCCGTAATCCATTATGAACTTCGGGAGGCGGTTGCAGGATGGGTGTTTTGGTTTCATCACCTTCCTCAGAAAACTGATCTATGTATCGACATATGAGGCAAATTTACAATTAACAGCAGGCCTCAAGCTTTAATCCTGATTCAAATTCATTGAGTGACCCTGACCATTTATTTGCCTTAAAGCAAGAGCTAAAACTTACCATCATCATCTTCATCATCATCTGCAGCATTGATCACAACTGGTGGATGGGTGGGGCTAGGAACATTTTCTGAACTTTCTACTTTCATAACACTTCGCAGCTGAGGGGAGGGATTAGACTGGACAGACAATTTGTTCTGTTGAACTGTGAGCTGGTTAGCCTTCACTTCCTCTTCTGGTGACTCAGGCACAGTGGGCAACACAGCTAGACATACGACATCAGTCATAAATTAAAAATAGAAGATAAAGTTCCAATTCATCAAAAATCTTCAATCACATATGCTAAGTTTGGTGCTTTTCCTTATGACAATTTATTTCTTTGTACCTGATTTCTCCATTTTCACAATTAGGTTCTAAACTCCCAGAGAGGGTAAAAATGGCTTTTAGCTAATAACTCTTCACTGTACAAAACACGTTCAAAGTAGGTGTTCAAAAGACAGAATAATCTGGAGGCTAGATGCATAAAATTGTTTGCAAATTCTAGACATTTAATTTTAATATTGAAATTCGAGGCTTTTTGCACAGCAAAAAAGTAGCTGTTAAAAGACATAGTAGATAACACTTCTGAACTAAACCAGAGAGGAGCAAGCCCACTTTTTCCTCTTAAATAGAGGAGAGAATATGTAGCATCAAATTTTAATCACATAAGATGTGGCTTTTAAATGGCCGATCATTCCAGTAGGAAATGTTGAAGGAGATTTTGGAAATAAAAACTAGCTTTTGGGGGAGTGTAAATTTTATTTTAGATTATAGCCTAGAGTCGGGTTGGTAAACTTTTTCTGTGAAGCGCTAGACATTAAGTACTTTAGGCTTTGTAGACCTCTGTGTCTCAACTCTGCAGAAGGAGCACAAAATCTGGCCATAAAAAATATGCAAATGAATGGGCAGGGCTTCCTTCCAATAAAACTTTATTTTATAAAATAGGTGGAGGACCAGATTTGCCAAACCCTGGCCTGGAGAATCCAGTTTCTTTTGGAAAACTCACTGGGTCTGATAAAATGGGAAATGAAGCTATAGTAATCGAAACTGTCATGCCAAGAAACATTTGGGAGGCAATATGGCTTTTGGTAACAAAGTTTTAATCCTGACTGTGATACTTAACTTGTTTATGACTATGACTATGTACAAGTCATTTAACCTTTAAAATTAAAAGTTCAGTTCCCTCATCTGTAAAGTGGAAATAAAACTACTCTCTCCCAAGACTAAATGGCAATGTATGTAAAGTACTCTGTACAGTGTACATAGGTGTTCTTAAATTGTAACTATTCTTTTAAAATTAAAAACACAACTCACTTTTGCTTGGAGGTAGGAAAAGGCCATCAACATAACGTCCTCTATTGTGATGGAAAGCGCAGTTTAGTTTCTGACATCCCATTGGCTGATTTTCCCAGTAACAAGGAATCTCACTACGTTTTTTCTATAGGAAGAAAAAACACATTGTTTTCAAATAAAAAATGAGGTGTGACCTGTATTAATTTGGTCATTTGTTTTTCTTTTTTTTTTTAAATTAATTTATTTATTTGACAGAGAGAGAGAGACAGCGAGAGAGGGAACACAAGCAGGGGGAGTGGGAGAGCAAGAAGCAGGCTTCCCGCTGAGCAGGGAGCCCGATGTGGGGCTCGATCCCAGGACCTTGGGATCATGACCTGAGTTGAAGGCAGACGCTTAAGCGACTGAGCCACCCAGGCGCCCCTGATAATTTGTTTTCTGAATGAAGTTCATTCAGGCTTCAAAACTCGGAGGCATGTGAACTGATTGTGAGCAGGAGGAAGAGGGGTTGCTGAAAGTGACACTCCATGCTTGAGGGAGAGATGAAGGGAGTAGGGAGTAGCTCATGTACTGTGTTGGAACCCCTAAATGCCTATATTTAATTTAGAAAAGCAGGACAATGTATTAGTTAAGATTTTAGAACCAAAGATAACATTACGTTATGGCCATGTGAGGTTGGACAAATAATTTAATGCCTCTCAGCCTTAGTTTCTTCAGCCATAAAATGGCAGTAACAGGAGCTATCTACTTGGTTTCTTGTGAGGATTAAATGAAATAATGTATATGAAACACTTAGCACATAAAAAGGACTCAATAAACTGTAGTTTATTTAAAACTGAGAGCTCACAGCTTTGAGGAAAATTTTCCCTTTCGTGACTTCTCAAAGTAAGGCACAAATAACACACTAAGGATGGTACTTTTCCTTCCCAAGCTACCTCACTCTTATGAAGGGAAATGAGGAAAAAGATACCCTCACACTTAGAATAAACTGCTGGATCATAGGGCATATGTCCAGCAGAAATACATACATTAGTTCTATACATTAGATGTGTATAAAGAATGGTTGAAAACAATACTATTTATAATAGCTCCAAAATGTAAACCCAAATGTACATCAATACCAGAATGGATAAATACATTGTAGTTTATTCGTACAATAGCATGTTATTCAGTACTGAGAAGGAATAAACCATCCCTGTGCTTAACAGGACAGTGCAGAAGGAAGAAACCAAAAGAGTGCACACTGTGTGATTCCACTGATGGGGAGATCAAAGCAGGCAAAATTTCTCTATGGTAGAATAGTCAGGATAGTGACTAGCTTGGAGGCAGTGGATAGTGACAATCAAGGGACAAAGGGCGAAGACAGATTTGGATCTGTTGGATTATGCTGGATCTCTCATCATAAGCAAGCTGAGGTTTAAAATTCTAGGAAAGCATAGCAGCATTACAAAAAAAATCACAAAAAAATCCTCAAATGTATCAAAAAGGGCAAAGATGAAAATCTATTATATTGAGAGACTGAACACTTGATAGTACACCGTGTCAGTAGGGATGTGGAAGAACCAAACAGTATCATGTACTGATAATGGAAATGTAAATTAGCTCAACATCTCTGAAAGGAGGTTTGGTAAAAAAAAAGGTATTCACAAAATTTATGTCCTGAGTTTACTGCCACATGTATGATCACCTATTTTTAAAAAGTACAGCAAATTCCTTTACCTTTCAAAGAACTGGTCTCCTGGCACACCCAAAAGGTTAAATGTAATAATAGCTACCACTGTTTTTTTTAGATAAAAATTACAACAATTATTCAATTACTCCTTCCTCAAGGCAGAACCTAATGCCAATCTTTCTTGCTTCTGGGTCTGTCTTTGCTTAAGTTTTTATTTCTTTCCTGGAAGCAGTTTTCAAATTACTGAATGACTTCTGTAATAGAATCCTCTACATACAGGAGTCACATGATATTTATTGTCAGTGTCGTATTTCACTGACAAAATCTCCTAATCTTTCCATATCAATAAAATTTCCCTTTTAAAAATCCACTTACTGGATTTTGTTTCTAAATGAAAAGTAATGCACAAATAATGAAAACCACTTGGAAAATGGTAATAAATGCCTGCCATGCTATTACCCAAAGAGAATCACTTGAGTATAGAATTCTTGGACGTAAAAAAAAAAAAATTATAGGTGTGCCTGGCTGGCTCAATTGGCAGAGCATGCGACTCTTGATCTCGGGGTCATGAGTTCAAGCCCCATGCTGGGCATAGAGCTTACTATTTAAAAAAAAAAAAGAAAGAAAGAAAAAAAATTTTAAATGCCTACATGTACACTTAAAAGAAAGGTATTCCAAATAATTGCGTATTTTTCACTTGGCAACACATCCTCCATAATAACACTCTCCTATAGAATCATTTCTTTAAATGTTCAAAAGGTTGAATACAGCACATGGTCCAAAGATATATAGCTGATTCTCACTATCTGAAGTAGTTATGTTTATGAGGTCACCATGAATACTAAATTATCCAATACTGAACCACTCTGCTCCTAAGGGAAATACAGAGTTAGAGTCAGGTTCCTGCAAGTTTCTGTCACATTTTCATCAATCAATACATAAACTGGTTATATGTATGTTTGTGTTTAAAGACACCTCATTTAATATATATTCCTTAATACTGAACTCTAAGGCCAAGAGCACTGTAATTCACAACTGAATGAAGCTTATCTAATACATGTATTTTCTACATAAGGCACGTAAGAGCTTTCTTGCATTTAGGGACATTACATGGCACTTCAGCATCTCACTCGGGGGCCATTTTAATCAGCCACAAAAAAGACAGAAAAGGACAAAATGCAAAAAAGATGGCATTAAACAGACCACAAAAAGGACACCTGCTTATAGTATGAGAACTGAAACAAGGCAGCAGGGTGTCACCTTGTCTGATCTCAGCCGGGGGTGTGTAAGTCAGGCGACTCAAATTTCTCAGTGCTCCGCACATGTCTGCAGATGGCCCGTGAAAGCACTGCAAGTACTGATTTGGGGGTTACGAATAAATTTTAGCGAGTAGGCAAATTTGCAAACATGGAACTCATGAATAATGAAAATCAACTGTAAACAGAAGGAGTTACAGTAAAAAAGGCTCCTTTCCATTCCTGTCCCCACTCCCTCAGCCACTGTTGTCAAGTTTCTCCTTTATGCTCCCAGAGTAAAAAAATACACATGCAAATGAAAAACAAATTCTTCTCCTTTTTTTACACAAATGAGAGCATATTACGCACCTTCTTCTGCCCCTCCCTTCTTCACTGACAATATAGCCTCATCTTTCCATACCAATAAAGTTGCCCTTTAAAAAATTTTTAACAGCTACCCAGCACTTCGCTGTATGAATGTAGCAAATCTGTTTTAAATGAAGGTTATTTCACATATTTTATTATTATAAATTATGCTACAATGAGTAATTCTGTATATATCTGCTTTTGCACGTAAAAGCAAAGATGAGACAAAGGTAGGAAAAGCATATAGTATTTTTGAAAAATGTAGCCAAGTAAGACTGCAAAGAAAGAGTTAACTGAGCAGCCCTAAGACTGCTACCTTAGATACCCAGCTTGCAAAGTTGGCCCTTGGAATGTTCCTAGTCTGTTAACTGATTACAGTGCCTAGACTGTGCAAATAATATGTCTTGTGCTGAACACCGGCCATCCTTCTGGGAGTCTAGAGTTTTGGTATATGATAGGTAGAGGGTGCTTATGTGACCAGCTCTATTAAAACCCGTGGATGTTTGAGTCTCTACTGGGCTTCCTTAGGCCGAGACATCCCACATACAGTGCTGCATTTTCATTGCTGGGGGAAGTGTGTACTCTTTGTGAACCCTCGTGGGAGGGAGATCATAAAAGCAATCCACACATGGATTCCTCCAGACTCTAGGTCTTTTTTCCTCTTATGATCAGACAGTGTTATCTCCCCATCACTGTAATAAAATTTTTTAAATATTTATTTATTTATTTTAGAGAGAGGGAGAGTGAGCACCAGCGGGAGAGAGACAGAGAATCTCAAGCAGACTCCCTGCTGAGCTCGAAGCCAGACATGGGGCTCGATCTTACGACCCTGAGATCACAACCTGAGCCAAAACCAAGAGTCAGATGCTCAACTGACTGTGCCACTCAGGGGCCCCTCACTGTAATAAATCTTAGCCATGAATATAGCTATATGCTGAGTCTCAGGAGATTCTAGGGAATCTCTCAATGTAGATGTTCTTAGAGACCCTGACATACCTTCTAGGGAGTTGTGCCAAATTATACTCTGCCAACAATATAACAATTTGAATTTTCAAAAGCTGCAGAGAATTCCTCTGAATTTATTCAGTGAATTCCCTGCTCTTTGGAAGATAGGCAGCACAGAATGCAGTTAAAAGGCCATTAATCTGCAGCCCACCTGGAGTAGCTCTATGAGCCCAGGCATACAAACTGCAGTCAGTCCCTTCCCTCCTTCCCCACCTCCCTCAAGCAATTGGTCCAAGGGTATTAGGTGAGGCTGAGAAATGAGAGGTAGGCATTCCTGCTGGGAGAGGGAAGGGCACATGGCCCAGACCAGGGTGTTGGAGCCTGACTGAATGAGGAAGGCACCATGTGACAAGGTGGAACTGGCTTAGGTGTCAGAAATCATGAGGGGTTGGGAGGACATCTGTGTAGGAGCTTGGCCTGGCACAGTGTTGGAGCCTGAGCAGGGTGAGGAAAGCTTTTGTGAAGAGATCCCAACGTAGAATGAGGAGCATATATTTATGGAGGGTCAGCCTAGAAAGGGCAACAATGACTAAGCGGGGTAAGGAAGGCAGGGTCTTCCCAAGTGGGGGCCTGGTACAGAGGTGGAATATATTCCCGGGTGAGAAAGAGCTGGAACACATTCCAGGGTGAGAAAAGTAAGCATCTCACATGGGAGGGCTGTCGCACACAGAGGAGCAGAGTCCAAAGGTGAAAAAAGGGCATTCACGGGGAGAGGGGTCCAGAGTAGGATGCTGGGGTCCAAGCATGGTGAGGATGAAGTCCTCATGGTGGAGCAAGGACAGAAGCCTGGTACAGGGTTGCTGGAACCAAAACAAGGTAAGAAAGACGTCCCTGTAGAAGAGCAGCCTCATGTGTGATGTCGGAGCCTGAGGGAAAGGAAGAGGCTGGGAATACAACATTGGCTTACACAACAAGAGGACTGATAGAATCAGTGATACTAAGGACAAGTTTCTCACTTTTGGAGAAGAGAGTTACAAGTAGATAAAAGGAGAAGCCTAAACCCTACAGTGCCAGTGAATTGAAAGCATCTATGTGAACTCATGATTTTCAATACACAGACATAGAGAATAAATGATGATGTAAATGTTTGTATGTAAATCCATTTATACACTCTTGTTCTGTCCACTGTAGGCCTGGAAGCAGTGAGACTCCAGGAGCTGCTGAAATCTTATTTCTATACATATCATTCTTCACTAAAAGGATCCAGGGCTCCTTAGAGAAATAACTGATTCCAGGACTGGAGGAGGAAAAATATACGATGAACCTGAAAAATCTTGTCAGGCCAGAACGCAAAAAGGTGTTCAAAGAATGATGGAAATATCAAAAGGACACAAAAATCAGCTTGAACAGCTCTTACTGGGCAAATGTGGGTCAATCTGAGGATTAAAAATGATAGTAATGGACTACCACACTCTGAATAAAAAAGGAAACCATGAGTTCGCAAACATAAATAAGTGGAAAAAACCTGAAAATTTGGTGAGAAATGGGGAAATGACAGGGTATCAAAGTACCTCTCCACAAAATGCGTATTAGTTACAAAAAGAAAACCTGTATAGTGAAGTAATTTGGTACAAACCACCTCAACGAAGTGATCAAAGTTAACACCACCAGTAATGGGATAATTAAAATTGTATAACTGTGCCACCTAATGGTGTGCACTGAGAAGAATTATGATATTCCTGCCAGAGGTACATAACTTGAACTTAGTAATGAGGAAACACCAGACAAACCCATATTGAAGGACATCCTACAAAATAACTGTCCAATAACTACCAAAAGTGTCAAGGCAAATGAAAAGTAAAGAAAGACTAACTGTTTTAGATTGAAGGAGAATGAGAGAGCAATGACGACTATATCCGACAGTCCATTCTGGACTCGTTCCTTCTGCAATTAAGGACATAACTGGTAATGAACGGGATCTGAGGATTACATGAAGGTAATCTATCAGTGTTAACTTCCTAATTTTGATGGTTGTATTACAGTTATCTAGGAGAATACCTTTTTTTTTTTTTAAGATTTTATTTATTTGACAGAGACAGACACAGCGAGAGAGGAAACACAAGCAGGGGGAGTGGGAGAGCAAGAAGCAGGCTTCCCGCCACCAAGCAGGGAGCCTGATGTGGGGCTCGATCCCAGGACCCTGGGATCATGACCTGAGCCGAAGGCAGACGCTTAACGACTGAGTCACCCAGGCACCCCGAGAATGTCCTTTTTTGTAGGAAATATTCATGAATGTATTTGGGAGTGACAGGGAATGTAGTTTACTCCCAAGTGGCTTAGAAAAATGTTTTATAATGTACCTGCATGTTTTCTCTAAGTTTGAGACTGTTTAAAATAAATATAGAAATATAAATACTCCCCAATGATACACGTATCATTTTTACACTTTAGATACATTACCAAACTGGCTCCCAGAAAATGAAACCAACTCATACTCCCAAATATCAAGATATTGAGCATTACAACAAAAATTTCACTACATCATTAAAAAATGTAACCTGCACATTATATATAAGGTATCATTTCTTAAGCAGGCTCCATGCCCAGCGCAGAGCCCGTCATGGGGATTGAGCTCATGACCCTGAGAACATGACATGAGCCTAAATCAAGAGTCGGATACTTGGGGCGTCTGGGTGGCTCAGTTGGTTAAGCGACTGCCTTCGGCTCAGGTCATGATCCTGGAGTCCCGGGATCGAGTCCCGCATCGGGCTCCCTGCTTGGCGGGGAGTCTGCTTCTCCCTCTGACCCTCCCCCCTCTCATGCTCTCTCATTCTCACTCTCAAATAAATAAATAAAATCTTAAAAAAAAAAAAAAGAGTCGGATACTTAACCGACTGAGCCACCCAGGCGCCCCTTTCTCCCTATATTTGTTATTGGCCCATCACAACACCAGACTGCTTATTATAACACAAACTAAAAACTTACATCAATCTCCATGTGCCGAAACCTGCACACCTGTCGAAAACAGCGCCCCTCTTGCCATAATGTGCAAACAGTTTCATTTCCTAGTGCAGCTTCACAGTGACGGAAGGGACAGCTGTCACCCTGTAAATGAAAAGAATACAGAAAAGAACTGTGGTACCAAAATAGATCCTAGGTAAAGTGTGCACTGTTAACAGCTTCCTGGCATCCAGACAAACACAAAGGAATAAGGACAGACAGGCAAGGTAGAAAACTGAGGTGGAAGACAAGAACAACCTGAGGTCAACAAATTTATAATTTCCTATGACCTATTTCTTGACAGTATCCTTCATTTGATTTCACAAGATAAATGACATAAGCGGAAATGGGGCTGAAAAAAGTGGTACTCTTTAAAAGTGTATTTTATAGTTCTTCAAAACCATTTCATACATCTTGACTTTTGTAACTAGCTTTTGATGGAAAATCACAAATAGATTAGGATTTAGGTATAATTCCATGCTTCATTATATACCTCTACAATGACAATATCTGAAACAAAATGCTATATATGCTCAGAGCTTTGCTCAAAACCGATCATTTTAAACATGGCACTGAAATGATTTCAGAAGTTTTTCTAACAACATATACATTTATAGAATTAGTCACAAAGGAACGGAAAAGTGGATAGATCTCCCAATGGGGCTGCAGAAGAATCAAGCAGAAAAACAGGAAGTTTTGACACAGAAAAAGCAAAAATGCTACAAAAGCATATTTAGAAGAATGGCTTTATTACTCAGCAGGAAATGTGAAGAAACAATCAAATTCAACCCACAACAGTTTCTAGAAGTACGATACAACCCACCCATTCATTTAATACAAAGTAAATAAAAACAAACTTTACAAGCCAGGCCAAAGTGCTCCTAATTTGAATCAAAGGCACCCTGAACAGGGGTAATTATTGATAGGTAATTATTAATTATTAACAGATAATTATTATCAATAAGATAAGTGAATGATGACTATATGCTGTGGACTTTTTCACTTTTGTAGAATATGAAGAACATACATGAAAAGGAAAAAAGGATGAACAATGAATTCTCCTAGAAGTACTATTCTCTACTAAGAAAATGGTAGCAGATAATAAATGGTTGAGCAAAACAAAACATAAAAACTTAGTATATTGGGAAAATCTTATCAAATCTCATTAGAGAAATTACAGAAAGAACTGATTTTAAAGATGCCAATTCTTACTTTGGTACATGTAGAATAGAAAAAAAAATAGCAGTCTTCTCCTTGATTAGGCATGCTGGGTAGATCCTTAGATTGGAAGTGGCTTCTTGAAAACAAGCCACTGCTTCCTCAAGGCGAGGACCAGCTCCAAGTCCTCTTGAAATGGGTTTAATCTTCCAAAAGACAACTCAATCAGAGAAATCGTCTTTAAAATGCAATCCTAAAATGAGGAGACATGAATTAAAGTATTTCAGATAAATTCTTTCAACTTCCTCTTCCAAATCACCTCAGAGAGCACATTGTTAAAACCAAATTTTAATTATATTATGTACTTGCCTATTCAGAGCTTTGTGAACCCTGATTAATATTTTATTCTTATGTGAACATTATACATTCTCATTTATAATGTAAAACTTTTGTTAAGGGCAGCCATGCCCTTCTTTCATATGCTCTATGGAGCTTGTTACATGGCTTCAACATAAGATTAAATAAGCACTAACTCCATAAATGATCTACATTTTAGGTCATGAATGGGACTTACATTATTTTACACAGGGTATTTGCTAAATCTACATTGCCAACAAACTAGATCTTTTTCATCTGACGAAAGTTCCAATATTTTCACAAGCATTTTTATTTCAAAAGTATGTAATTATAAGTAGGTGGGAAAAACTGTCTCACTAGAATAATTGAAACAATTACCCCTGGATACATCTGTAGAACTAGCTTATGTAATAGTTTATGTAATGAAGACGGCCAAGGAGCAGAAGTCGTCCTTGGGATTCTTCCCATAAAACAGTGCTTACAAAAAACCACCAACAGCCCCCACCGTCAGCCCTTGCTACACTCAGGCCCCCACACTGAAGTGTTCTAGAAAGCTTCCACAGAAGTAACAGCACATGCCAGAATTTGGAAAGGGTTTCTGCAAACTCGTACATCAGAAGACCAGGTTTCAGAAACACTGATTGACAACTTGAAATCAATTAAATTAAATTCAATCAGATCTCCCACTAATAACCCTAATCCAAGCAAGGCAGGCCACAATAAGAACCAGCCTTGAAGTCAGCAACCTAGGTTAGGAATTAAGAGTCTGCCACTGAACATATACTAAAACCTTTAAAATTTGCAATACCCTCTGACTCACAATTTCATTTCTAGAATTTATCCTGAGGTAAATATTCAACCAATATGCAAGGTAATAATACACAAAAAAGTTCACTACCACTTTGCTTCTAATAATGAAAACACATCCAGACACCTAAATGTTCAGAAACTGGGGTCTGTTTTAAAAAATTATGGTACATCCAAGCAATGTGATAATATGCAGGATATTATAGATTCTGGTACCAGGAAATGGGTATGGCTGAAAAAATATCTAAAAATGTGGAAGAAGCTTTGGAATCAGGTCACCAGTAGAGGCTAGAAGAGTTTTGAGACACTTGACAGAAAAAGCCTGGAAGAAACTGCTACTAGAAAATCAAAACATTAGAGGAGTTTCTGGTGAGGTTTCTGTGGAAGCATTATTAAGAGAATGAAACGACAAGTCCCAGACTGGGAGAAAATCTTTGCAAAATACATAACTCATAAAGGACTGGTATCCAAAATATACAAAGAACACTTAAAACTCAACAAGAAAACAAATTAATTAAGGAATGGGCAAAAGATCTAAACAGACACTTCATCAAATAAGACACACAGATGGTAAATAAACGTATGAAAAGATACTCAACATAGTATATCATTAGGGAATTGCAAATTCCTTTTAGAATGGCCAAAATCCAGAACACTGACACCATTAAACACTGGTGAAGATGAAGCAACAGGGTTTGGAAGAACAAGACCAAAATGTTAGCAACAGTTACTACTAGAGTGGTTGGTAGGATTATAGGTGGCTATTTATTGTTTTATGCTGATAATAACATTCAATTTTCTAATACAAGGCAACAATATATAATAAAAAATTTAAGTCTGCCTTAATGGCTTGTCCATCACTGATCCACTACAGAATGGGACAAGGGCTAGTCCTTTAATAGCACCTCACTGATCCACTAGTAGGATTCCCCTGACCCCAAACACAAGGAATGCATTCCGTAATGGAGGGTACACCAAAAGGTAATTAAAAAAACTGCCTCAAAAAACAGAAAACCTGCCTGAAACAGGATCAAGTTTCTAAGGAATATTCAAATAATTACAATGACACATATGCAAAAAGGAAAAGTATTAATCAGAGGAGAATGGAAAAGTTTTATAATAGAAAAATATTTTAGAAAGGAGGGGGAAAAAAGCCTTAGGGATCAATTTCATTTTTGAAACAATATCCCAAAGAACAAATATGAAACTGGTGCTTGTTTCAGGAACCCCCAACTTACTAATCAAACAACAAAATGGTACTTATGAAATAGTAACAAAACAGCATGAATTGCATGTTAGGGTTTTTTGTTGTTGTTTTGCATTTTAAAAAAATTAGGCTCTGCAAAACTCCCTCAGAGGTAGGCAGAGCATGAAGACTGAATGCTGAGCAGATGGACACAGCCTTGCTAATGTTTCAACAGTACAGTAACTTCATGTATCTGTTTTAAACATTTAACTTCTTTATCCTTCTATGGGGTGGTGGGGGGGGGGAGAATGTAACTGTTATTCAAGAAAATGGCCAAAAAACCCTTCCCCAGAGATTTAGGGAAAAAAAAATTGACAGTAATCGCTACTACCCCAAGTTTGCAGACTCAAAACCAAGATGCATACTGATAAATTTTTTTAAAAAAGATTTTGAGACAGAGTGCGCGAGGGAGGGGCAGAGGGAGAAGCAGGCTCATGGCTGAGCAGGGAGCCGGACACGGAGCTTGATCGCGGGACCCCGAGATCACAATCTGAGCTCAAGACAGCTAGCTGCTTAACTGACTGAACCACCCAGGTGCCCCCCCACTGATAAATTTAAGTTTTAAAAAGGAAAAACAAAAGTATTAATGATGCCAAGAAAGTATGAACTTTTCAATAGCAAAAGTAGGAAGCCAAGATGAGTAATTGGTCCTCTCCCCTCCCACCCCTGAATTAATGTAGGAAAAAGGATAAATTCCTTTAAAATTGCCATGTTCTCAGTAAGCTTTAAAGGATACAACCTGAGGGGCTCCTGGGTGGTTCAATCAGTTAAGCGTCCAACTCTTAATTTCAGCTCAGGTCAGGATCTCCGAGTTGTGAGATCAAGCCCGACGTTGGATACCACACTGGGTGTGGAGCCTGCTTAAGATTCTCTCTCCCTCTTCCTCTGCCCCTCTCCACCCCAAAAGGATACAGCTTGATACAAATGAGTATCTGCTATGAGAAAGAGAGGAAACAAAAGAAAGTTCAAAAAATAAGAAAACTCAAATTTCTAGCCTCTTCCCCCAAAGAGATTTTTTAAAAAATTATTTAGAGAGAGCGTGCATGTATGTGCAGAGGGAGGGGCAGAGGAAGAGGGAGAGAGAGAAAAGCAGAAGCCCTGCTTAGTGAACCCAATGTGGGGATGGATCCCAGGACCCCAAGATCATGACCTGAGCTGAAATCGAGCTGGTCGCTTAATTGACTGAGCCACCCAAAAGAGATTTCAATACAAGTAAAAGAATAAGCTGATGAAAAACACAAAAATTCAATTTTAAAATATTGTCAGGATATCTATCTCTTAGAATGCAGAAAGATGTCAACACAAGAGAAAAGGTATTTAAGATGGAAATAATTCCAGGAGATTTAGTTTCTATACAATGGAAATTCTAAAAGAAAGGAATGAAATTGGTAGAGATAAGAATAAAATAATACAACAAAATTTCCCTGAACTGAATAAACCTGAGTCTTTAAATTAAAAGGGGTTCATCAGGGACACTTGGGTGGCTCAGTGGGTTAAGTGTCTGCCTTTGGCTCAGGTCATGAATCCAAGGGTCCTGGCACTGAGTGCCGCATCAGGCTCCTTGCTCAGTGGAAAGCCTGCTTCTCCCTTTCCCACTCCCCCTGCTGTGTTCCCTCTCTCGCTATGTCTCTGTCAAATAAATAAATAAAATCTTTAAAAATAAATCAAGGGGAGATTATGACCTTAGATTTGGCCTTTCAAACTACATTTCAAGATCTCAGGATTTGGAAGAAGTTTTAGACAAGGTCTCAAAAAGTATACCATCTATATACTCCACGTATTCTTGAAAAAAATTACTTAAGGAAGTATTCTAAGTTGAGAAAAAGAACTTCACGTCCACTATTTCACTGCTTTTTAAAAAAGTTTTAAAACAACTGCTTTGGATATCTTATTTATGATACAGCTGATAAATCCAAAATAAAGCAAACTGAACCACAGTATATTAAAAAAATAAGATCACATAATCAAAAAACATTTATTCCAGGACTAAGAATGGTTTAACATTAAAAAAATTCATTACATTAGGGACACCTGGGTGGCTCAGTTGGTTGAGCATCTGCCTTTGGCTCAGGTCGTGATCCCAGCATCTTGGGATCGAGCCCCACATCAGGCTCCCTGCTCAGTGGGGAGCCTGCTTCCTCCTCTGCCTGCCGTTCCACCTGCTTATGCGCTCTCTCTCACAAATAAATAAAATCTTTTTAAAAAATTCATTACATTAACAAATGTAATGAGTAAAGGGTGGGTAAAAACAAAAACTCTGGTATCTTAAAACCTTTTTTTTTTTTTTTAAGATTTCATTTAGTTATTTGATAGAGAGACAGAGACAGAGACAGAGAAAGCGAGTATGAGCAGGGGGAGGGGCACAGGGAGAGGGGGAAGAAGACTCCAAGTTGAGCCTGACATGGGGCTCCATCCCAGGACCCCAAGATCATGACCTGAGCCGAAAGCAGACACTGAACTGACTGAGCCACCCAGGCACCCCAGGTATCTTAAAATTTCAAAAAGGAAAACATGGTTTAAAAAAGGGATTTAAAAATGGTATTTTTTTTTAGATAAAATGGCTTTAAAAAAAGGTAAAATGCAGCATTTACCCCTGATAAAAACTTACTATAATTACAAGGAACCTCCTTAGCATACATGCATTCAATCATCAGAAACCATCAGCACAAGCAATATGGTAAAACACTGGAAGTGACCTCATTCCAGACAAAAAAGGAGCACTTGTTGTCTCCACTATCTGTCAATACTGTTTCCGAGTCTAGCACATGAAGTAAGGAAAGGTATAAAGACTAGAAAGGAGGAGGCAAAAAAAATTTAGTACCTACAGATTATATGCTTGCAAACTAGCAAATCTAGCAATCAACTAAAACATATTTAATAAGGTATTTTTAAAAATCAGTAAATTTCCCATGTGCTAGCTTGGTAACAAAGTCCCATTCACAATAAAGCTGTAAAACATACAGGAAGAAAACAAATAAGTATACAAAACCTACATTAAGTTAAAAACTGAAAACTATGAAGCTACCAAGGCACTGAAGACCTGGATAATGGAGAGAGAATGGAGTAGAGGCTTAAAGCAGTTTATTTCTCCAAATAATGTATACATCAAATGAATAGTTTATTATTGGAACCTGATGGACTATAAAATCATCTAGAATAACTAAGATAAAGAAAAATTTTAGAAGAGAGGACCTCACTCTCCTTGATATTATAATGGATGTGAAATATACCATTTAATATTCTCAAATGACTTTAAGATCAACAGAATTTAAACAAGTCCACAAATGTGATTTGTGAAAAAAGTAGCATTTAAAATTAACAAAAAAATTTGGTCTCCCACTTGAAAAAAAACCATTTCTACTGCATATAAAAAGGTTCTAAGGGAATAAAAGCAAAGATGGCAAAGAGGCTTTAGCTCACTAACTAAAGCACTATACTAAGAAAGATTCTGGGAGTGCCCAGGTGACTCAATTGGTTAAGCGTCTCCCTTCGGCTCAGGTCATGATCGCAGGGTCCTGGGGATCGAGCCCCGCATCAGGCTCCCTGCTCATCCGGGAGTATGCTTCTCCATCTCCTGCTCCTCCACCCTGCTCATGCTCTCTCTCCCCCTCACTCTGTCTCAAAAAAAAAAAAAAAAAAAGATTCTGAATTCATAACTGTGCTCAGCAAAAAGGAAAGCAATATTTGACACCTTTATTGACCATGCTTATGGGAAGGAGAGGCAATGCCATATAACTACAATCCCTAGATTAATTTTTTTTAAGTTTTTATTTAAATTCCAGTTAGTTAACAAACAGTGTAATACAAGTTTCAGGTGTACAATAGTAATTGTACACTTCCATACAACACCCGGTGCTCACCACAAGTGCACTCCTTAATCCCCATCACCTATTTCACCCATCATCCCACCCACCTTCCCTCTGGTAACCATCAGCTTGTTCTCTACAGTTGAGAGTCTGTTTCTTGGTTTGCTTCTCTTTTCTCTCTGCTCTTTTGTTTCTTAAATTCCACATATGAGTGAAATTATAAGGTATCTGTCTTTCTCTGATGGACTCATTTCGCTTATCATTATACTCTCTAGCTCCATATATACACACACATCTTCTTTATCCATTCATCAACTGAAGGACACTTGGGCTGTTTCCGCTGCAATGAACATGGGGTGCATGTAACCCTTTGAATTAGTATTCTTGTGTTCTTTGGATAAATACCTAGTAGTGTGATTGCTGGATCATAGGGTAGTCCTAGATTACATTTTTAATATAAAAAATATAACCATCCAAGTATTGCAAAAAAAAAAATACATGATATATTTTTTATAAGCTCAGATTGGAAAAAAAAAAAAACTTTTCCTAGCATGATGCCATAGTTAAAAATCATGATAAAATTGACAGATTTGACTACATAAAATGGAAAACACTTATATAGCAAAAGATCAGCAACATGACCAAAGATTAGTATTTTTACTAAAAAGGGTATGTCAAGAACTTTTACAAATCAAAAAAGACATCATTAATTACTCAGTGTATTGGTACAACCTCTTTAGAGAATTGTAATAATTCTACAAATTTACATCTGAGAGCTGGTTCTCGGGAAATAGCTCACAAAGGGCTGTTATTGGATGTGGGCTATTTTTATTTTTAATGGCAAAACTCCAAATGTCTATCAATGAGAGATCTGTTAAACTACAGCACTTCCATATAAAGGAATACTATCTTGTCATTTAAAAAAAAAAAAAAACAGATGAGGCACAGCTATGTGCATGGAACTATGTCATGGATAAACTACTGATAGTGCTTTCCTAAGAGGAAATGGAATCACAGGGAGATTCCACCTCGGTATATTGTTTTTACCTTTTTTATAAAGTGCATGTACTATGAAAAAAGGGGGGAGGGGAAGGAAATGTTTCCATCCCCAAACCAAAAGCTTGTAAGTAATTACAAGAAAAAAATATCTTGACAATGGTTTTTTAATTTCTTACTGATCCAGGAAAATTATGCCTTAAATTACAAAAATATTCACTCCTTTAATGAGAAAAAACCCATTCCCACACTTACATTAGCTGGTTGCTCTCAACAGGAACCTCTGTGTCTTCACTGAGTTCCAATCTATTACGCCTGTAGGTCGAACCAACACTCAATCCATGAATTAATAATAATGGGGCAGAAAGAATTTTCCTCCTCACATTGCCAAGGAAACCTCTCAGCCACAATTCAAACACAGGACGTGTTTTTAAAACATCTCCCAACTACTGGGAGATTAAGTCCATTCGAATAACCTTTGTCAGACTGGAGACAGCTAGGCTTAGTTATCTCCTCAAAAACAAAAACAAAAATAAAAACCAACAAAAAAGAGAGTTCATTTAAAGATGAACTTCAGAGTCAAAGGATTATTGGAAAAAAAAAAATCCATCTTCCATAGCCGAACAATATAATTTAAAAAGAAAGAAGAAAAAGAAAAAAGAAAAAGAACACCAAAATTCAATAAGATCCAATTTCTGGTCTTCAAGATTTCTTCACCTATTAAGAAAAAAACAGAAACCTTCCCCCATCTTTATTATCTGTATAATAAAAGCATACTTGTATGAAAAAATATAAAGTGTTTTATGTATATAATATACATATACACATATACTAACTGGCTTATACACACACACACACATATACACAAATGTGTAGAAATAAAACATTTGGGTAAGTTTTCCCTTTTAAAATACACTACAAAAGCCTTCAGATTTGGGTTCATTATAAAAATAGTGAACTTACTCTTACACCAAAGTATCATGACGTGTATTGCTATGTTACACTAAATTGTGCCCAGCCCACAGAATAAACATGAAGGGAAATCCTTACACGTGAATCAATGTGTATAATACGGACGTATGTACATCATATTTCTCATCTTCAGGGAGTGTTTAACCAAAAAAGATAGAAACGTATAGTTACCGAGTAACTACAGAGTGGTGCAGCACGCTGTGGAAGGCAGAGCAGCATTACAGCCGTCCTGAACTGGCACTGTCACAATCCAGAAAGCTTCTATCTAATGGAAGACTTTTTCTTCCTTTATAGCAACACCAGTGTCACTGGCATGACAGTCAATATTGGCCCTGCAAAGGCTTGCTTAGGCAGCCTGGTTTCATGTTTGTTTGTTTTTTTCTTTTACAAGTGATGGCTACAACTAAAGACTTTATAATTATTCATTTACTCCAGTTAGTAAAAGGGTAAACTTTTGGAGTTTAAATTTCATTTCACAATGGTACATTTACCATTTAAGAATTAAAAAAACAAAAAACCCAAAAAACAAAAACAAAAAACGATTTTGATACATAGAAATGAGTTCTAAATTTTGAAACCAGCCCCGTAACAAAGCAGTTTTGATTCTCATGTAATAAATACTACATAATTTCTAGGCTAAATCTTGCCAAATACTATCCAAGACAAAACTAAAATCAAAACTTAAAAAAAAGTGGACACCTTTTACTCACACTTAATACTAGTCAATTTTCCAGGAAATTTTTGGGCAGGGAATATCCCCAAATCTAAAATGAAAAAAAGGAAAAATTGGGATCTTACATTAGTTATTCAGTCTGAAACTTGTAATAGACTTTTACTAAAAGTCATCATTTTCTGGCTTCCCACTCAACCACAGAAACATACTTTAAGAGTGGAAAGGGACTTTAAAGTTCACTGAGATCATTTCTCTCATTTTACCAGTGAGGTAATGATTCCTAACACCTGAAAATATTGAGTGCTTATGTTTAGCTAAGATTAGAAGCCAAAAAACAATCTCACAGTTAAGAATACAGTATTATGGATCATTCAGCATATATATTTAAAGACATTTAAGATCATTTAAAAGCAGAGAAACATTCTTTGGGAAATGGACACTGTGTTTGTCAAAAGTGTGCTCCTGGGGCTTTTACTCCAATTCCCATTCAATCTTTTTCAATTTTTGTAAACTTTTTATTATGTCATTTGCCCGTAAATTTGTAAAAAGTACCCATACAATCTTTGTTTTATTGTTTTTACACTATTTTCTGAAAGTTAAAAAAGGCTATTCAAAGACTAAAAGTACATTTTTCCTGATAGTTTTCTAGTGTTTCCCTTTTACATAGATCCAATCCTAAATATAAAGGGTAACTCTTTTATCACACTCAGTAAGTTGAAATGATAAAGCTGACCAGTATGAGGAGGCAATTAGAAATTTCTAAATTTCATGAGTTTTGTTTTTGTCAAGCTGTAAGTATGGATCAGGGTTTTTAAAAAACTAGAAAAATGGGAGAGAGGGGGAGGAATACCAGCTTAGTATGCGTTTTTCCCTCAATTTCACTGGTTTCAGAGCAATCAAACTTCCCATGATGGTAGAAATTTTTACTTAAAACCAAATTACAAGTTCAATCTACCAGCCAGAAATAGCCTAAAGCCTTTCAATGCTGCACTATATTTTTTAAGTTAAAAAATATCTTTTCTCTCTTAATTGGTATAAACAAAATTTCAAGAGACAGCTACACTGAGTTACTACTGTGAAATTTTTAATCTTCACTGTCAGCATTATTATTAATCCTCTGAGGAATTTTCAGCACGTTTTGTGTTTTCAGGTTTCCCCAGATTTGTGTATAAAGAATAATTAGTATAACTATATATAACAACTATAGCAATTAGGATACAGTAACATAGCAACAAGTTGCCCATCTCAAATGGAAAAAGGAAAAAGAAATTAAGGTAGTATTTCTTTTTCGTTGCTTTGAATAACTTCATTCCCAGGATCCCAGCTCAGAACCAATGTAGAATAATCATAGTTAACATTTTTCAAGTTCATTTTCAAAAACATCAGCTGTTCTATATTGTCAAAGTCCAGGCTCATGATCTGTTTTGGGTGAAACTGGCTATTTGCAGTAAAGATACATTCAGACTGCCAACTACACATGGGGCAGCTTAGATATTGAATGGCAACTTGGGTCAAAGCTGGCCATATGCTCACCTTCCTCTGCCAGTAAATCAAAGGGTCACCTCCTGAGATCTCTGAATACTTCTCTTTGAAGTACTCATCAACTACTGCTATGGCAGAAGGAAACATGAAGCTTTTGCTTCCAATGGCAACATTATCTACAGCTGAGCTATCAAAAGACCCTGAACTGGAGGTGCCTTCTCTTATAGATGAGGTAAACGAATCAGCTCCTACGATGGCTGAGGGACCAGAAGCATCTGAAGTTGCAATATGGCAGACCTCTGAAGATTCCATATAATTGCAAACTTCTTCTGCAAGGATCTGCTTATAAGTTTCTAAATCAGCACCTTGAGGGAAAAAGTCTTCCAAACTGTTTTTAAAGCAAGGGTCTAACAAAGCAGCCAAAACACAGGGCTTAGATTTAAGCATGGCACTCAGTAGGGTATCAGTTTCAAGTTTCAGAGATAAACTGTCCACCAGATTGAGTGCCTGAGTAATACCTCTTATTTGAAAATCTTCTCTGAGTTTCTGCAGAGAAAGGAGCAGATGATGGATTAGGGGGAGCACCTGATTCAATCCTGTGGTCTTGACACTCACTTTCTGGGTGGCCTCCTCAAATGGTTTCAGAATATCACAAACGTAAGTCATTAGAGTCCACTGAAGGGAGGTGAGCACAACTCCACTAGCTCTACCAAGACTATGGTGAACTGAGTAGCAATGCTCCAAGAGCCATTTTAACATATAAAAGGTAGAAATCCAATGGCCAGTTTCATCCTGCTTCAAATTCTTCCATGGAAGTTGGTGATCATTTTGGAACTCCTGCAGAATCTGACGGGCCTTGACTGAATGACTAAAATGATGACAGGTTTTCCTAGCAGCTACTAACATATTCTCAATGCTTTTGTGCTCACAAAAAAAGTCCTGAATGACTATATTTAAACAATGCAGGAAGCACGGCACATGGGTAAAACCGCCATCTTTGATTGCATGTACCACATTAGAGGAATTATCAGAAACAATGAAGCTAGGAATAAGGAAATTAGGAGAAAGCCACAGACCAATCTGGTCATTTAATTCTTGTAAAATGTTGGTTATCAAGCAGTCTTTGGCCAACCCTGTTACACAAAGTACTGCCCACTTTCTGAAATTGGGGATCCTGCCATTACTGGAAGAAGGTGCAGTTTCCAAAGAGACCCAGTGTACAGTCACAATGAAATAGTCAGTGGATGGGTCATGGGTCCATATGTCCACAGTCAGGTGGATCTTTTGGCTTTGAACATTCTCCAAAGTTAAGAAAATTTTTTCTCTGACCCAATCATATAATTGAGGTACGGCCTTTGTGAAAAAGTAAGTTTCAGATGGTAACCTATAGTCAGGGGCCACAATCTGCATGAACCTCTGAAAGGCTGGAGTTGAGAAGTAGTTGTAAGGATGCATATCCTCCACAATCATTTGAATAATTGCCTGACTTATTTGACTTGAGACTGAATTTTCAGAATACGTTGTTTCTCTCTCCTGTGCGTGTGTCAGAGCGTCTTGCTCTGCTACAGGAATAGGACTCTCAGATCTTCTACTATTTTCAACCTCTAACACAGGAGGTTCATCTGAATCAGAGTCACTAAGGTCCTCAGCTGTTAAATCATGGCTGCCTGTAGACTTCTCTCCATGCAGAGGATCGCTTAAGAGATCATTTCTCTCAGTGTCAGCCTCATCTAATCCATTTCCAACCGCACCACTGTCTTTGTTGGCAACAGCCCAATGGATGGGATGTGTGGCCTGCAGGTGTCGTTGAAGAGTTGAAGTCCCTAAGTGAGAACCTGGCCTACCCCGGCTCACACTTCTTTTACATATATTACACACAGCTCTTGAGATGTGCTGAGGATCGGTATAAAAAAAATTCCAAACTGCAGATGTCTTGGCTCTTGTTCCAGGAATTAAGGCATGCTTGACAATATTACTTTTGATGAGAAATCTCCCTCTTTCTGCCCTCAGGGCATCAGATACTGATTTATCACGTTTCTTACCCATTCTGTTTTCATCTAATGGATCAGTAGACATATATTCAAAGCTTCCATTGCTTCCAGCAGAAGAGGGAGATAAAGGCACATCCAAAGTAAAATCCTCCTCCCCACTAGTGACTCCATATTTGTTGGCCCTGGTCCAGTGAGGTGAATGCCTTGCCTGCAGATGTCGTTGTAGAGTAGATGTCCCCAGATGGCTGCCTGGTTTGCCCCTGCTAACACTTTTTTCACAGAGGTTACAAATAGCTCGCCAGGTATACTGGGGGTCAACATGAAAGAAGTGCCATACAATGGAAGTCTTGGCTCTGGTACTAGGTAGATAGATCTGTTTTTCTATATTGCTCTCAAAAAGACTTTCTTCATCCTGCTCATGGGCACTGGAAGCTAATAAAGCAGGGGCATCTGCAACAGGCCTCCCAGATCCCAAATCCTTAAACTTTTTCGCAAGGATCAGTTTTTTTCTTCGCCTTTTCCCCTTAATCCGTAAACCCTTCTTTCTTTTCTTTTTAGCAGGCAGTTTTGCCTCTTTATCCATTCCTTCTGCCACCATCTTTCCCTCTACCACATCTTCTTCATCTGTATTCGAATTAATAGGAACACATCCCAGAATCCCAGCACCACTAAAAGTGCTGCATCGTCTGCCAGGAGAGAGTGAGGAAACTGGTACACTTAAGGTACATACACTCATTCTCTTTATGTCTCCAAAATTCGTACCAGAATCTGTTAGTGGGTTTGTTACTCAAGCAGAAATACAGCTGTTCCTCTCTAATTGCATTACCTTGTCTCCAATTTCTATGGGGAATCAAATTCCCTTTGGAACAATGACTTTCAAGCCAGGTTATTTTTGGAGGAAAAGTGACAGCAATGGAGAACATTCCCAAACTCTTTTCTTAGAGGGTTTTATGATCCCTTCCAATTTCTGAGTTCTGAATCTGATTTCAAATAGTCCAATCTCTTCATGTTATAGAAAAAAAGAACTTGAGGCCCACTTTCCCAGAGTCATAGAGTTAGTAGCAGCTAGAAGCCAGGTCTTCCAAATCCCAGGCCCATGTCCTTTCTGCTTCATCAAGAACTACATCTCCTTGAAATGCCTTCAGCTTTAAAAATATATATTTTAATGATGTGTCATGGTAGTAACATCAATTTCCCTTAATTCTGAAATTAATTATTTTCAGGAAATTTCACTTAAACAAAAACATAGTGCATCATTCAACATTCATCCCTTAGGACTGTGATTTGACAATACAACCCAAAAAGTCAATTCTGGGAATATAAAGCAGACTCCACATACTGGTCATTAACAGCAAATGCTAGTTGAGCCCTTTCAGCTTTAAATATAAATAATACAATTTTTAAAAATGCGGATGGCTAAAAAAAGTGTTTTGAGAATAAAAATTTAAAAGGTCACAAGCTGCATTTTCAATTTACTGTTTGTATCAAGAGTTAATCCAAATTTAGTTTTCAGACATTTTTAGACTGGAGAAGCTTTACTGCCTGTAAATGTACTAGTAACCCATGAGTGGAACTCTAGATGAACAACAAACACTGAAATTTAAGCTTTAAACCACTTTGATTCCTTTTCGGTTGATCCCTCCCCTTCCCCCAATACCTACATACATTTACCCTAAAAAGCATCGCTATCACTAGTTCCACAGCCTCCTTCTCAAGGTCCAGAACCAAGGCCTGCAAGATGTCAACAACATGGGCCTTCCCCATAGGAATCCGCACCGATTATGGGACTTTAGGGGGTGTTCTTCATTACGGTTTCATCAATCCTACAAGGAGAACGGAAGTGTCCCTGTTGTTCTTGACTCCGATGCGGAGGGCTGGGGTGGGAGTTAATTAAAGTAGGGAAGGGGTGTAGGATACCGGATTAAGGTCGGTGGCTTTCAGTATGTGGAGTTTGAGAATATCTCCCAAGTAGTGGGACCCTGGAGAGGAACGAGAGTAGGTAAATTCAGCTCCTGGCACCCAGTTGGATTTAGGCAGTGGGGGTCCGCTAAACTAGGGAAACTGTTGTCGCGAAGAAAGCAAGCTAGTGTCAGTTCTCTCTCCGGGAGACGGGGCACAAGCCGGCTTTCCGGGGCTGCTCCGGGCTCCTACGGTTTCGCCAACACCGGATGTGGGGGAGGGGAGGAAGGTTGTTGGGAAGGAGCAGGCGCCGTGGGGGTGGGGTGCAAGGGATGGGGGTGGGGTGACTGGAACTGAGAGCGGGAGCCCGGGGCTCCCAGCTCGCCCCGGCGAGGGCGGCGGGCGGGGGGCAGGGGAGGGGGGTCGTTACGGCGGGGCCGAAGGACCCGCTCTGACTTCCCGGGCTAGGCCGCAACCCAGGGGCGAGGGGAGGCCGCGGCCACTCCCCTCGCCCTCTCCCCCACCTCCCCTGCCCCGAGCCACCGGGAATCAAAAAACGGGTCTAGTTACCAGAGAACAGAAACTTTACCGAACCGCCGACACTGTCCCCGACTCCCGCTTGCTGCCACGTCTTTCTTCTTTCTTAGCCGGGGCCGCCCGCCGTCCTCACAGCAGCAGCACCAGCAGAAATCCAAGACTGCCAGCGTCAAAGATGGCGCCTGGCTACAGGCTCAGCTCTAAGACCCGGCCGGTAAAAGTGCCAGCACGACGCAATGCGAGAGGATTCTGGGAGATGTAGTTTCCTCTATGAGGCGATGCTTAAGATGGTTTCCCCGGGTCACAGGGTCACGTGAGAGGGGAGGTGCTAGGACGTGGGGTGTCTTAGTTTTGGGGGGAACGCGGTTTTGGAAACTTACGGGTTTCTTGAAACCGTCTTTGATTAAAAAAAAAATTTTTTTTTAATTTTTTAATCAAATGAGGTAATAAGCGAGAAAGCCGCGAGAACTGTGTCTACCAGACAGTAGGCCCTCATAGAATTTGGTTCATAAGTAAATCGCCTGAACCATGTATAGTTTTCATTTAGAAATAAACTACTTTCCCCATGCAGTGTTGAAGGATCTGTGCCTTTATTTTTATTTGAAGAGGTGAAATTGGGTTTGGGGGAATTGCTTTTGTTTCTTAAAACAAATTTTTGTGTTGAAAAAATAATTCATGCTCATTACAAGTTTCGTGAGGGTTGGCGTAGGGAAAGGAAAAACCAGTGGTCGCCTGGCCACTTCATTATTAACATTATACTGTACTTTCCAATTTGGATGTGTTTACCTTTTTTTCCTCTGATTATAAAAGTAATACATATAAGTGGTTTTTAAATTTTTTAAGTAATATACAATTGTGGAACATTGACCTCTCCATTAATTTCATTCCTGCAAAATAATCTCTCACTAATTTAGCATATATTCTTTCTAACGTTTTTGTATGCAAATATACCTAAGTCTATTACTCTGATCGAGGAGGAGCCCAAGATCCCCTCTGGGTTAGTGGCTCAACAGAACTTACTTAGGTGGCAACATTTTACCCAGCTTGGATAAAGGATACAGTTCTATTACTAAGAAAGCATACATTTGATGGTTAAGCAGATGGGACTCCAGGCACCTTTTATTTCCTCCCAGGCTTGTTCCGCCAGATACCAGCTTGGTGTGGGAGCCTCAGCCAGTCCCAAGTCTCCTCACACTTGGGCTTTTATCCCCTTTTAAAGTGAGAAGGCACAACATTAGAATCCTAGCCCCAATCCCTGCCTTACATGACAATACTCTGTGATTGCCATGTCAACCAGGCCCAACAAGCAGGTTCCTGATAACCAATTTCTGTCTGTGCCACAACACCTAGGGTGTTTAACTGAAAAGTTTAGCAGAAGGCTAGCCAAACAGCTGAAGGGGTTTTCAGCCCAGGGCTTTACAAGCTGCAGTCCTGTTCTGATTGGTATACGATATATAGTTATATCATATTTCATCAAATCTAAAGCAATAAGACGCATCTTATTTTATAGAACTCTAAGACAAAAAAAACAAACAAACCAACCAAAAACCAGAAAACCCAGCCATTAATCAGAGATGTTAAAAGTTGAAAGGATATATGTTTTAGATAGAAAGAAATACAGTGTTTTAAAGATATGAACAAGCTAAAACTATCCATACTATCCATATTGTTTTGCAGTTTGCTTTTTTCCCCACTGTACAATGTATCTTGAATATCTTTTAATGGTCATCAGTGCTTAGAGGCCTACCTTATTCTTTTTAACAGTTCCCATTCCACTGTAAGGCTGTTTGGCAGTAAGTTTCAGCAGGATATGAACAATGTGAGGCAGAGATCACTGGGGCCTATCTTGGATGCTTGCTACCATACCAGGTATTAGTGGTAACTGAATCTTCCACTGACAATTTTACAAGTGTGATGATTGAAAGAATTTTCCACAGTCTAGCTTCTGGCTCCATACATTTCAAACCTTGTCTCTTCTCCATAATCTACATGCCACTTACATCAAGATCTGACCTCTTGCCCTATGACTTTGGGTCATAATGCCAGATGAGTCTGCACAGTGGGTAATAGGGGTATTCTTGAAAGCCATTTCTACACCAACATGTCTCTAACCCAGTGTCCATCACCAGCATCCATCATCCCTCCTCTTTTTCTTCCTGCCTTTGGGGTTCAGCTGTCTGGTACGAGTGAAGAAATAGGGACCAGCAGAGCCTTCTAGCAAGAAGCCTTAAATAGAAATCACAAACATCTGCTAACTAACTACAACAGATAAATTTCAGCATCTTGCTCTAGCTGCAAGACCAGAACTGGTTTCACTGAAATCAACCTTCCTAGGACTGCCTTCACCTCTTCACTCCCAATGCATTCTTAGGTTGTTTTATTTCCTTGTATGGAATTTTTTTTCTTGGTATTTAATTTTGGAATGAGGCAACTGGTTTTATTGGGTGATGGGTCATTTAAGAAAAGACAGATTAGTTTTCATCCTCATCATCCTCAGTTACCTTACACTAACTATACTCCTACGTTTAGCTTGCTGTGCTAGGCTTTGTGGGGGATTCCAAATGGGCCTAAGGTGTGGAAATGCCCATGTGGAAGTTTTCTGGAAGACCTGATAAATATAAAGCTAAATAACTACCAGGTAGTGCACACCAAGTGTCCAGCCATGGTTTAGACTTGGGGTTACAAACTCAAATACTTACATGAGCCAGGCACATATGAGTACAGTGAGCAACTGCAAGGATAAAACTTGGAGTCCGTGCCCTAGCCAAAGGGCCAGCTGTTAACGATGAACTCCAGCCCATTCCTGCCAAGAGGGGATGCAGACTCACTGTCACCACATCTTCTGATTTTTATTTTATTTTTAAAATATTTTATTTATTTATTTGACAGAAGGATAGAGAGAGAGCACAAGTAGGCAGAGTGGCAGGCAGAGGGAGAGGGAGAAGCAGGCTCTCCGCTGAGCAGGGAGCCCGATGCGGAGCTCAGTCCCAGGACCTTGGGATCATGACCCGAGCCGAAGGCAGCCGCTCAACTGACTGAGACACCCAGGCACCCCTATCTTCTGATTTTTAAAGAGAAGCTGAAAATTCAGAGTTTTATCTGAAAATTTCTGATTTGTCAACTTGGAAGCTAATCCAGATAAAACAACTACAACAGAAATCACTTTGTGGGCTGGTCTACAACCTCTACTTTAGTTATAGAAGGGTTAGAAAGGAGGTGGCCACTGAAAAGTGCAGTGTTTCAGGACATGCTTTCTGGAGGGAGTGAGACTTGAGTTGCCCGAACGTGGGCCAGAGGTGAGAGGTAAGTGAAGACAAGGAAAGAAGCTATGTAAGGAAACCTCCTGAAGGGGTGAGGAGAGAAATTCAGCTGGAGGAGTCCCCAGGTTAGAGAAAGAGAGAACATTGTAAACGTAGGTGGGAACAAGAATCAAGAATTCAAGGTGGAAGACCTTGGATGTTGGGAAGGCATTTGAATAATATTGTTTAGACAATAGGGGTTCCTCGAAGGGTTTGGAACAGGAATAAAATGGGAGAAAGTTTGTAGAAAGGTAGAAAGTGTGCAAAGTTGTGTCTCAGAAAGACTGAAATAGTGGTGATGTTCAGTCCCTTGTATTTTAAACTTGTCTCTCTATAATTGTTCCCCAAAGCCTAGCAACATACAAGATTCCTCCTTCTATTTAGAAAGAAAAATTGGATGGTGAGGAAGTCTTATGCTCAGTTCCTAATTTTTCTCTGGCACACCTAATTTCTCATCTTTTTTGCCAAGATCACTGGCTACTTTTTCACCTCACATACACTCTTCAATGTATTTCATTTAGATTTACATCCTCATGGCTTCTCTGAAATTACTGTAGTGTGGTCAAATTTTAAATTGAATGGCTCCTTTTCAGTGCCTATTTTTCTTCTTTTTAGTAACCAGCTTATAGTGACAGTTTATTATGTGCCAGGCAATACACTAACAGTTTTTTTATATCCATTATCCAATTGAATCCTCAAAATAACTGTTAGATTACTACTATTATCTATTCCTATTAGATAAGTAATATTATTAACCTTCTTTTACAAACACTTATAAAGTTCTAGTGATGAGTCCAAGGGGTCATTGCTAGTGAGTAGCAAAGTCAGGCTTCACACCCACGTCTGTCCAACTCCAAATCATTATGCAATCATTTGACACTCATTCACCATTTTTCTTTCTTTCTTTCTTTCTTTTTTTAGAGACACAAAGAGAGAGAGCACGTGTGCACATGCCAGGAGGGGAGGGAAGGGGAGGGGAAGAGGGAGAGGGAGAGAGAATCCCAAGCACGCTGATTGTGGAGCTGATCTCAAGACCCTGAGATCATGACCTAAGCCAAAACCAAGAGTCGGATGCTTAACAGACTGTGCCATCCAGGCGTCCCCATTTTTTCTTTCTTTAAACTTCCTCTCCCATAGTTTAAAGAACAAAATTCTATCTTGGTTTCCTTCCAAATTCTCTGGCTGCCTGTTCTCTAGTCTCTTTGCATGTTCCTCTTTCTCTGTCCCTCACTTAATCATTGGTGTTCCCCAGGATTCAGTCCTCATCCCTCATCTTTTCTCACTCTGCATTCTCTCTCTGGGTTATCCATCCATTTCCCTGGTTTCAACTATGAATTAATTTTATGTGGTGACTCAGATCTGTATCTCTGACCCAGATCTCCGTCCGGCTGCCTACAGGAATCATTCAATTGGATGTTTCAGAGTCATTTTAAATTCAACTTACCAAAACGAAATCATCACCTCGTGTCTCCAACATCTCCTCCTCTTCCTGACGTCTTTGTCTTAGTGGATGGCGCCACCCACCATCCACACAGTTACTGAGGTCAGAAATCTGGGAGTGAATGAGGACTCCTCTCTTTTCCTCACCTCCCATGTCCAAATACTTAGGAGCCTTATTGACTTAGCCCCCTAAGTACCTCTTGAATCTGCATTTTTCTTTTCCATTCCCATTGCTTCTGCTTAGTGTAGGCCTTTATCGCTTGCTGCTCATTTTCTGGATTGCTGCCATGCCTCTTCACTGGTTTTGCTGCCTCTCCATCTTGCCCTCTCTTCTCTCTCTTCCAAACAACCACAGAATTTCTCTTCGAAAATGCAAGTATAGGGGCGCCTGGTGGGCTCAGTCAGAAGAGCACTCAACTCTTGATCTTGGGCTTGTGAGCTCAGCCCCACGTTGGGTGTAGAGATTACTTCAAATAAATAAAATTTAAAAAATAAAAAATAAAATGCAAGTATAATCTAAACATCACACACACACTCACACACACACACACACACTTATGCAAGGAATACCTTCTGGAGAATCGATGAAAAGTGATGAACTGAGGAAAGTGGAGCTGGATGTCCGAAGTAGGAAGGAGATTTTTCACTGTACTTTTTGGTACCGGTTCAAATCTTGTCTTACTATATATATGTTACTTTTGTTATAAAAACTAGTAAAAATGGATATCTCTATACTTTGATCCAGCAAGTCTACATCTAAAAGTTTGTCCTGTACTGTACTCCCACAGGAGCAGAAATGACATATATACATGGCTATGATTTAACCTATAAATATGATAATGGCTAAATTTAAAGTGGTATACCCGTACAATGAAGTTCTATGCTGTTATGAAAAGCAAGGATGTGCTTTGCACAATGCACCTGTATTAATGTGTCTAAACACGCAAAAGACCATTATAAAATGTTACCATTTGAATATTAGAGAATGGTCTTTGGAAGAATTTATAAGAGTAGTTGCCTCTGGGGAAGGTCAAGGGAGTGGGGAACCTGCTAGGTGGCTTGGGAAGAAGCTTACTTTTCACCGGCTTTTGGTGTTTGAGTTTTACACTGCGTTTATGTATTAATCTACTCACATTTTTTCAATGCATATCATTTGAATAGGTGATCTAATCCATCTCATGAGAGGAGACAGAGTTCACTTGTACTGTCTTTTACAATCAGTGTAAGACAGTTTGCCTATCACTGTGATGAATGAATTAATACTGATTCTTTGCAGATACACAGTATTATGCAAAATGAAGGGCAGTTATACCAGTAATGACTAGTTTTGCGTTCCCTGATGAACTGCCTAATTATTGTTTTATATAGGACAGACCCTGATACATACAGTATAATCCAAACTATACTGGTCACTCCTCTTAGCTTTCCTTCCATGTTCACAAATACCAGTCTCTTTTGTAAGATCTTTAAAACATATTTTATTTTATTTTTAAAAAGATTTTATTTACTTATTTGAGAGAGAGAGAGCAAGAGAGAGCACAAGCAGGGGGAGAGGCAGAGGGAGAGGGAGAAGCAGACTGCCTGCTGAGTGGGGAGCCTGACACGGCTTGATCCCAGGACCCCGGTATCATGACCTGAACTGAAGGCAGATGCTTAACTGACTGAGCCACCCAGGCACCCCCTAAAACACATTTTAAACATGTCCCTTAATTTGGACTTATCTATGAATCAGAACAATTTCAAACTTGTATATTAAGATTAAAATTTACTTCCCTACTGAAAATCCTTCAGCTATTGCCCATTAACCTTAGGATCAATTCTAAGCTTCTGTGGCTATCTACTAATATGCAAAATCTTATTCCTGCCTGCTTCTTCATCCCCCCCAAATTGTCAGTCCATTCTCCTCCAGTTCTTTGCTCCCTCATGTGGAATGACCTGGAGTGACCTGAATGTGTTCTACTCCTCAAGCCCCCATGTTTTCGCACATCTGCTTTCTTCTGCCTCATATGCCTTTTCCTCACCCTCAATCAACCAATTGACTGGGATCCAGCAGCCTACGCCTTCTTATTTAGGAGTTGGCTTATTGCTCATTTGCTTCTTTCTATACACCGTGAACTCACTGAGAGCAGCAACGTCTTGTTTATCTTTATAGTTCCAGTGCCTGAAGGCATTTGATGTGTGTTTGGATGGATTTGGGGGAATACACGCTTAGACTGGAGAGATAAGGGAGCCGGGTTTGAAGGCCAGGGAGAGGAGTTTAGATGATTACAAACAGGGACTCATTGTTTCTTGTTTAAGGGAGGGGCAGGACAAAATGTACTTGGGGAGAGAAATGCTGGAGGGACAGAGATTAGGTAGTCAAGCGTTGGGCACAATCCGGGTGGGAGGAAATGAGAGTGGGGATTAGGGCTGTGGCCCTGGGATGGGCAGGAAAAGCCCGAGGGGGAATTGGGCTGGGGAAAAAGATGGGCTGAGAGGGCAGAAACAGGCAATAATAGTAATGGCCATATCCTTTCTTGAACATCCATACCATGTTAATGCTTTACTGGCCTGGGCAGTTTGAGAATGCCTTTCCTCCAGTGTATCTCTTTGCTTTGGGGGCTTGTTTGCTGTCATCAGTGAATTGTGGTGGAATCCCTTGTATCTTTCTGCAGCCACAAATTTATTCAGAAATGAACCCATCCCACAAAACAGAGGGACCAGGAACTCTGACCCCCCTGAGATTTAAGGCTACAAAGACATGACTGATGCGTGGGGAAGGCCCAGCCAAAGTTCGACTTCGGGAAAGGAGGGGCAGATTCTCAAGAGGAAAATCCCTATGAGGGAAAATGGATCTGGAGCCAGTGACCCGGACTCAAACTTAATGCCCTATGGGGCTAACCCTTTAATGGTGTGTAGTGTGTGCACGGAGGGTGAGTTCAGGTGGAGGTGGAGGGAGGTGACTCTAGAGTAGGGTATGTGTATGAACTGAGTGAGCTCACCACTCAGAAAGTGGGGCAGCCTTGCAGTGGGATGGTTCTGACTGGGTTTGGTAGAGCATGTTCCTTCCCATTGCACTAAAGTTTTACTGTCTGGGGAAACCTACAGATGCCTACATTAAGGCCTTTAGGAATCAGGAAACTAGAGTTTGATTCCTTCAGGACTTCTGGGATTTAAGCCAAGAAACTGACACCAGTGACATTAACAGGTTTCTAGTTCTACTGAGTGGTGGATCTGTGGTTCCATTATTAGAAGTGGCAGCAGGTGCTTGGCTGCCTCGAGCTGGGCAGAGGCCAGCAGGCATGGGTGACTTGGTCAGAGTGGCATCTCCAAGGGGCTATTAGGGACCGGGGATGGCAGAGTCTAGCTCAAAGGGTGTTCTGGTCTCCTTTTCACCAGGGTGCTGAAGTAGCAAGCAGTGACCCGGGCTATTCATGGACACACAGGCACCATGGGGATTCCCAAAAAAGAGCAGAAGGTAACCCCTGGAAAAGACTGTAGCTTCCTATTTGTCAAACAGGGTGAGGTTCAGCAACACCTGGAATGTTGTTAGGAATGCAAAGTGTCAATCCTAATGAATTAGAAAAGCTGTAGTTTAATAAGCCCTCTGGGTGATTCTAATAAACATTGAGGTTTGAGAATGACTGATGGACTATCACTGCAGAAGGAAAATCATTTGAACTCAGACTAATGATGTCTTGGATACAGACTCTCCATAATCTATACTCCTCAGAAGAACCCACTTTACTAATGGAGGAAGTGAAGTCACTAACTCCTCCATGTGGGCAAATCCAGAGACCCCGTCTGTGCCCCTTCTCACTCAGCCTCTCAACCTCACTGGCCACAGGGACCAATCCTTCTTGGAAACACTCTCTCCGCATGGCTTCTGTGACCAGAGACTCTCCTGGTCTTCCTCCTGGGGCATATGGGAGGATGGTGAGAAAGGAGCATGGAGGCAGGACCAGGTCATACGGCACCTTTGAGACCACAAAAAGACATCTGGGCTTATTCTGGTTGCCAAAGGAAGCCACTTAAGGGCTTTAAGCAAGAGAATGATGTGATTTCTGCTGTAGAAGCTGCTGTACAGAGAGAATATACCGAGAATGGGCAAAGACTGAAGGAAGCAGGGAGAGCAGTCAGGGGGCTTTTGCTGCCATCTAGGAGAGACATGATGGTGGAGGCAATGGCTGTGGGCAGAAGCAGAGAGTGGGCGGCTTGGAGGCAGAAACAAGCCTTAGAGGATATCAGGGATGACTCCTGGGTTTGGGGCCCAAGCACATAGATGCTGAGGAGATGGTGTGCCATTTACTGGGATGGGGAAGACTGAGGAGAACCAGATCTAGAAGTGAGGAATTAAGAACTCTGTTTTAGATATACAACTCTTGAGATACTACCAGAGAGCCAGGTAGAGATGTCCAGTAGGTAATTAGATGGGACATGTGGAATTTAGGGGGGTCATGAACCCATAGACAGACCATTCCTTCCATGGAAGAAATGGTCACCTAGGGAGAGAATCAGGCCAGAGGAAAGAGATGCAGGTCCCAGCCCTAGGGTGCCAACATGTGAAAGTTGGAGAGAAGAAGAATCAGGAAAAGGAACCAAGTGCTTGATGAATTGCTTGGTGGCCCCAGGCACACAGACAATGCAACCTAATACGTCTTGAGACACAGAAAATAGGGGTGCTTGGGTGGCTCAGTCAGCTCAGGTCATGATCCCGGGTCCTGGGATTGAGCCCTGGGTCAGGCTCTCTGCTCAGTGGGGAGTCTGCTTCTCCCTCTCTCTATGCCATTCCCCCACTCATGCTTGTTCTCTCTCTCTCTCAAATAAATAAATAAATAAATAAAATCTCTAAATAAAAAAGACACAGAAAACAGGAGATAGCAGAATTTTATAATTTTCTAATTAATTAAGAGGCTAAGCCTGTTGAGAATAGCATTAAAAAAAAACCCTCAAAACCAACCCTGGCCCAATGAGGTGGCCAGCTGAATGTGTTTCTGCTTACCCCTGGTTGCGGAGTGGCCAGAATTAAAGATAAACTATAGTTTGTCAGACCAGTGGTTCTCAACCTTTCTGTGTAACATCCCAACTATCACATTTTAAAGAATATTATCTGAACTGCTTTTATCCTGGGAGAAATGATATCTGATGGAAGATACAAGAGTTTCCAACATGGACCCTGCATCAGGCTGAATGAGCCAGAATATTTTCTTTTTAATCAAATAACTCCACATAAAAATAATAGAAGTGAGGTTTCTGGTTCCGTCTGAGACCAAATAAGCCCACGATAGCCACTGTCTCATATGGATTACAACTAAAGACTCTGGACACAACATAAAAAGCAAGTATATGAGAGGACACCTGGGTGGTTCAGTCGGTTAAGCATCTGACTCTTGATTTCGGCTCAGGTCTTGATTTCGGATCATGGGATTGAGCCCTGTGTCGGGCTCCGCACTCAGTGGGGAGTCTGCTTGAGATGCTTTCCTTCTCCCTCTGCCCCTCCCCCTGTTCTCTCTCAAATAGATAAATAAATCTTTAAAAAAAACCCAAGTATAGGAGGATCTTGAAAGTCAACAAAAGGAGATGAATTGTGGAGAGAAGTGAGCTACATAGAGGCAAGTTGCTTGTATTTCCAAATTTTTCCTTTTCTCTCATAGCCTTGGCCTGATGGCAGGTACCAGTTGCAAAACTGAACGTGTGTTACCGGAGTGGGAGAGAAGAGGCTAAATTATGGTGGAAACCCCATCTTTCTGGAAAGAAGAACCAGGAAGAGGGGACTGAAGAGAATGTATGTATATAATCGTCATTTCTTTTTCCCTCTCTCAGCTTTGCCCTGAAGGTGGGCCCTCCCTGTGGAGCTGTGCTTTGTTGGCAGGTCAGGCAATTAAAATTCCAGTTGATATCTCATCTGACCAGAGGCACCAAAAAGGTGGCTCTGAGGGCCTGGGAGCCGGGAGAACTCATGAGGAGGAGAGAACGAGCAGAGGGCCACCTAATTCTGTATAGGAACCCGTCCACACCACGGGCTCACACTGGACCTGTGCTTGAATGGATCAGATCCAAACCAACACAGCAAAGGCTTTGAGAACTGAGGCAACGGTGAAACCACTGCCCACAGAAAGTGAAGCATCACTAGCAGTTTGAACTTAACTGGGTTGATTGTCTGCTGTAATGAAAAAAAAATTATTCAGAGGATTTTAATTGTATCCAGAGTTTATACAACATAATATTAAAAATATCTAGGATTGGAGAGCCTGGCTGGCTCAGTCCCTGGAGCATGGGACTCTTGATCTCAGGGTCATGAATTCGAGCCCTACACTGGGTGTAGAGTTTACTTAAAAAATAAATGAAATCTTCAAAAGAGGTATCTAGGGTACAATATAAAATTACTTAACATAAAAAGAATAAGAAAGTGTGACCAGTTCTCGAGAACTGGCATTAACAAATGCCAACCCAAGATGACCCTGAATTTGGAATTACCACAGAGACTTTATTTTTTTTTTTAATTTTTATTTTTTAAACCATTTTCTTTTTTAGATTTTATTTATTTATTTGTGTGAGAGAGCGAGAGCACGCACAAGCAGGGAGAGAGCACATAAGCGGCAGGCAGAGGGAGAAGCAGGCTCCCCACTGAGCAAGGAGCCTGATGTGGGACTTGATCCCAGGACCCTGGGATCATGACCTGAACCAAAGGCAGACGCTTAACTGATTGAGCCACCCAGGCATCTCGGAATTACCACAGAGACTTTAAAGCAGGGAAGCAACTGTGCTTCATGAACTAAAGGTAAACATGCCTGAAACGAAGGAAAGGTAGACATTCTTGGTGGAGAAATAGAAACTATAAATAACCAAACAGAAAAATTTCAGAACTGAAAAATGCAATATGTGAAATTAAAAAATTCATTTGATGCGCTAACAGCAGAATGGAGATGATAAAAGAGAGAGTCAATGAACCTGAAAATCGATAGAATGTATTCAATCTAAAGAACAAAAAGAAAAACAATCGGGAAGAAAAAAGAACAGAATCTTAGGGATCTGTGGAACAATATCAAAAGTTCTAAATATTGGGGTGCCTGGAGGGCTCTGTTGGTAGAGTGTGTGACCCTTGATCTCGGGGTTGTAAGTTCAAGCCCCACGTTTGGTGTAGAGATTACTTAAAAAATAAAAATCTTTAAAAACACAAAAGTTCTAATATTTATGCCATTGGATTTCCAAAGAAGAGAAGAGACAGATTGATGCAGAAAAATGTTAGAAGAAATAATAGGTCACAAAAGACAAGGCAAGAGGGAGGAATTGCCATGGATTGGAGGAGATGAAGAAGTTGTATAACTACATGTTCTGTGGGATCCTGGAATGGATCCTGGAGCAGAGAAAGGGCATTGGTGAAAAGCTGATAAAATCCCAGTAAAGTGTGTAAGTTGGTTAGTAACATTGTACCAATGTTAGTTGCTCTGTTTTCATCATCATATCAAAGTTATGCAAGGTGTTAACATCAGGGAATGGTTGGTGAGGTATTTGGGAAATCTCTGCATTATTTTTTTGGAGCTTTTCTATAAGACTAAAATTATTTCACAATAAAAAGGTTTTAACACTTTTGGGGCACCTGGGTGGCTCAGTTGGTTAAGCGACTGCCTTCGGCTCAGGTCATGATCCCAGGGTCCCGGGATCGAGTCCCACATCGGGCTCCCTGCTCAGCGGGGAGCCTGCTTCTCCCTCTGACCCTCCCCCTCTCATGCTCTCTGTCTCCCATTCTCTCTCTCAGATAAATAAAACCTTTAAAAAAAAAAAAGGTTTTAACACTTTTAAGTGAAAGGAAAGAAGGAAGGGAGGGGTAGTGTTTACATTAATGTCAGATAAAGTACACTTCAGAACAAAGAATATGACCAGCGATAAAGAGGGACGTCATATAATGATGGAAGTCAATTCAGCAAGAAGACTTAACAATCCTAAATGTGCATACAACTAACAACAGAACTTCAAAACACGTGGAGACAAAATGAGTATAACTGAAAGGATAAAGAGACAAATCAACAATCCTATTTGAAGACTTCAACACTTCTCTCTAATTGCTAGAACCCATGGAAGGCACGTAAGGATGTAGATGACCTGAAGAGCACTATCAACCAACTTGACCTAACTGGCATTTTCAGAGCATTCCACTCAACAGCAGCTGAACACATATTCTTTTCATGTGAGATTCTGCAAAATTAGAATACCCTTGAAGAATTATGTCTTGATCTCGGATCATCAGGAATGGATTTCCCCTCTTAGAAAGAGTCCGAGTTCTCCAGGACACCTGGGACAAACCTGAGCTTCTGTCAGAGATTCTCAGCATCTGAGTGCCAGTTACCTAGGAATCTTGTCTACATTTAGCCACCTGGAGACGTCCTCTGAGTGTCTGCGTGGTATTTCCCAGAGCATTGGTGGCTCTCTGTGGCTGCGTGCTGCTTTGATGGTTGCTGTGACTTCCAGGAAAGGAAGCACCTCCCCTAAATTAATGCTATATCGGGTACCCAATCTAAATCAGTTAATCAGGAAATCAGCAATGTACCAGGCCTAACAACATTCTTCTTACTCTCTCATCTTCTAAAACCTAGGGGGTTGTGTGTGGGTGCTCACGCACCTGTGTGTGCATATATCTTTGAGTCTTATAACCCGTTTCAGATATTATCAGGTTCGTGTGTCATCAGAAATACTGATCTGCTATGCAGTTGTGGTGGACAAAATGTGTTCATGTCTTAATGCCTGGAACCTGTAAATATGTGACCTTACATGGTAAAAAGGACTTTACAATGTGATTAAGTTAAGGACTTTGAGATGAGATTATCCCGTGTTATCTGGGTGGGCACCATGTAATCGCAAGGATCCTTATAAGAGGGAGACAGGAGATGACAGAATTGTTAACTCCACTTCTTGATACGCCCACATTCTACCAACAGTCTCCACCTTCAACTTATTGATGAGGAAGGGAAGACTGAAAGGAAAAAAAAAAACTATGGGTATCTTATTTTCCCCTTTCTTGCTGTGCCATTTTCAGCATAAGTGGTTAAAACTAATATAAAGAAGTAAGGGAAGTAAGACAGGACGTGGTAGGTCATTTGTGTTAGAACACTATTGCCTTCTTTCTGTAATCCCTGCTTATCAACTGGTTTAAGAGTCAGAGTTTCTGGAAGTATTTGCACTTCAGTACAGGACCTCAGCCCACAGGGAAACCAGAAATGATAATAAAGCACCACGATGCTAAGGGGTGCTCAGGGAGGAGGCATGGCAGAGGGACGGCAAAATCTTTTCTTCTGCTCACCATTAAAGGGTGAATTATAAAGAGGGAAGGAGACTTAGCAAACTCTGTATTTCATACTAAACAGTGTTCTGAATCGTGTCCCATCAATAGAATATGAATTTGAATAATTAATTTACTATATTTAACTAATTAAGGAATCATAATGGATTCGTTATCTTCATATCTACTTCCTCATCCTTACCTTGAAAAAATTACCTCCTACTAGGCATTGTCAGGCTCAGGAGATGAGCCAGTTACTGCACTCGGGCATTCAATTTAACTCAAAATTTCCTGGCAGCTAATGTGAGAAAAATAAAACTATAAAGGGAAAGAAATAATTATGTCATAAACAGTCTTCCATTCACTCGTTTGTAAAAAAGCTCAGAACAAGAAATAAACAGAAAGGTTACTATCTCGTTCAGGACGATCGACAGCTTATTACTCATTCTTGATTTGGGAGAACGTATGTAAGTATAACTGGCTTATTGGGGTATAAACATGAGCTGGCTTTATTTTTTCCAGGGCCTGCCCCCTGACTGTGGTTGGTTGAACTTCCCTTCCTTACTTGGTGGTAGCTCTCTTAACAAAGTCTCATTTTGATTTCTTCATTTTTCATTGTCCTCCTGGCTGCGAGAAGTCTCTCATGCCAGTATGTAAGATGCAGTTCTGCTCAAGTCTTCATCCTTGTATGTGACCCTCCTGTCTCCTTACTCGACCAGGTGGGGTTGCCACCCTCCTGGGGCTTGTCCTTGCGTCCCTGGAGAGCCCCGACTGGGTGCCTCCTGTGAGGCAGGAATTTCAACACCGGTTACTTGTGGGGTGAGTCCGACAGCCCTGAAGGAATCTGCCCGCAATCCTGTCACCCGGTGTGGGAGAATTAGATCCTGGGACCATCTGCCTTTATCCCACAGTCTGAGTCCCTTCAGGCAGCTCTAACAAAAAAAATACCGTAGACTGGGTGGCCCCAACAATATTTATTTCTCACAGTTCTGGAGGCTGGGAAGTCTGAGATCAAGGTGCCAGCCAGTTCGGTGCCTGGTGAGGCCTGCTTCCCCGGTCACAGACGGCTGTCTTCTGCCATGTGTCCTCACGTGGCAGAAGGGACAGGGGCTCTTTCTGGGGTCTCTCTTGTAAGAGCACTAGTCCCATTCATGAGCGCTCCACCCTCATATCTAATCACCTCCCAAAGGCCCCCACCTCCTAATACCATCACATTGGGGGTTCAAACATACGAATTTGGGGGGCACAACTTTTTATGGCATAAGTACATGCACTGAAACAATATCATCAATCATCAATGATCAATTATCAATAACCTGCCTTTATCTTGGGCCTTCTGCTAAGATCCACTGTGGATACAAAGGATTTAAATATATTTTCCTGCAGGCAAAATGATACAGATTAATAGGGAGACTGATCAAATATGTTAACAAAACAATGCAGAAAAACAAACAAATACCCAGAACAATTATACTAGCTTATGCTTTAATGTTATACCCATTTTGCAGAAGAAGGAACAAGGCATATTTCTTTAAATGGTATGAAGCTAGATGTCTTCACTTTACCCATGTTTTAAAATTATTTTATTTGGAAATAATTTACAGAAGAGTTGCAAAAATAGGAGAGAATCTCTATATATCCCTCACCCAGCTTCCCGTAATGCTAACATCTTCCATGACCATGATACAATGATCAAAACTAAGAACCTAACATCAATGTAATACTATTTACTAAAATATGGACTTTTTGAATGCTATCGTTTCCCCCCCCACTAATGTCCTTTTTCTGTACCAGGATCCAATCCAAGGTACCATTATTCTATATTCAGTCATCAGGCCTGCTTGGTGTCCTCTAATCTGTGACAGTTTCTTAGTGTTTCCTTATATTTTGTGACTTTTAACACTTTTAAGAGTTCAAGTCAGGTATTTGTAGAATGTTATGCAATCTGGATTTTCCGATTTTTTTCTCATGATAAGAATGGGGTTTTGTGGATTTGGGGGAAGAATACTACGGAGGTGAAGTACCCTTCTCCTTGATCATATAACAACTTGACTTATTACTGGTGAGTTAGCCTTGACCACATGGTTAAGATGGTGTCTGCTCTAAATTTGCACGCCCACCCCCCTCACCCCCCACGCCTGCACCGGCCGTTCCATATTCTATTTGTTAGAAAAGAGTCACTAAATCCAGCCCACACTCCAGACTGAAGGAGAGGGGAATTAAGTTCTGGGGAAAGTATTGACTAATTTGTGGACGGACATGTGTCAGAGTCATGATAGCAATGTATAAATATTTGGGGGGGGGGATCTTTGAAGCTATGCAACGATCTTAGTTCTCTTTAAAGTGTCATCCACTAATTTTAGCACTCATTAGGACTTGCGTACAGCAATTATTCTGTGGTGTCTTTTTCTTAATTAAGCTTGTATTTTAATTCCGGTATAGTTAACATACAGTTCTGTGGTATCTTAGTAGTGATTTTGTTTTCCCCTCATTTCTTCTATATTTATTATTCAGAATTCAGCAGGAAGGAAGATTTCTCCCTCTCCTCCATTTTATTCACTTACTGGTATGGACTCAAGAATATTTATTTTGTTGAGTTACAAATTTATATCATAATTATTTATTTTTATTGCTGAAATTGTTCTAGCTTTGCCCCTGGGATCTCTTAGATGGCTCCTTTCAACATACCTTCATATTTTCTTGTGTTTTCTTCCCCTGACACCCTCCTTTTTCTTTCTTTCTTTCTTTCTTTCCTTTCTTTCTTTCTTTCTTTTTTTTTAAATCTACAAGATGGTCAAGCCCCCCCTCCTGTGTTTTCCCTACCCAGCCCTAGAACTGAGAATGATATTTAGAAACCAAGACCTGGGTGCTAAGTGTGTTCATTGCTTCTAGGGTGTCAATTCTTCTAGACCCTCTAGCGGACAGAGCTAAGAAATATATGTCTGCTAGCCTATGTATACACATATCTATATTTATTTGTGTATCTATTTATTTGTGTATCTATTCATATATATATTTAAATAAACAAGAGTTCAAACTATACCTCCAAATCTAATCCAGCACCACAGAATTCATTGTAGCCTTTCTGATAATGAGAAACCTGTCCATCCTTATCTACATTGACTTATTTGTTCAAGCTACATTTAAAGTACTTTCAGAATTGCTAACCTAGGGGCGCCTGGGTGGCTCAGCCGGTTAAGCGTCTGCCTTCGGCTCAGGTCATGATCCTGGAGTCCCGGGATCGAGCCCCGCATCGGGCTCCCTGCTCAGCGGGGAGCCTGCTTCTCCCTCTCCCACTCCCCCTGCTTGTGTTCCCTCTCTCGCTGTGTCTCTCTCTGTCAAAAAAATAAATCTTTAAAAAAAAAAAAAAAAAAAAAAAAAAAAGAATTGCTAACCTATATTCCTCTGAGATACGAATTTACCAACTAGAGTACAGTGTTTATGTAGTTTTTGTCTTTCTTATAGTCTTCAGTGAAAACATTGTTTTCTAAAGTTAATTAGGCCAGCTCCTTTTCCCCTCACCCCTTCAGTGAGGCTATATCATATATCTATAATATAGTTAGGTTTATTTGTCTTAATCTGCATTCCATCCTGGCTTCCCCTGACAGCATGGTTAATTTAAAAAATTTACATACAATAAAAGTCACTGGTTGTGCTATATAGTTTTTTGTGTTTTGACAAATTCAAAGTCCTGTATCCACCACCACAATACCAATACAGAGGAGCCCCATTAACCTAAAAATTCCTTTGTATAAACTTCCTTTCCTTAAACCTGGCAACTACTGATCTGTTTTCCATCCCTATAGTTTTGTCTTTTCCAGAAGGTCATATAAATGGAATCATACAATATGTAGATTTTTAGGTCTAGCTTCTATCACTTAGCAAAGTGCTTTTAAGATTTGTCTAGGTTGTTGCACAAACCAATAGCTCATTCCTTTTTACTGCTGAGTGTAGATAACCTTATTACATGGACATACCACAGTTTGTCCATTTATCTGTTGAAGGACATCTGGGTTATTTCTAGTTTTGGCAATTGTGAATAAAGCTGCTATAAATAGCATATATGGGCTTTTGTATGAACTCAAGTTTTCAATTCTCTTGGATAAACACCCGGGAGTGGAATGGCTGGGCTGTATAGTAAATGTATGTTCATAAGAAACTGCCAAACACTTTTCCAAAGTGGATATTGTGCTTTGCAATGAATGACCATTCTGCTGTCCCACATCTTCTCCAGCATTTGGTTGTCCACACTCTTTTTCAACTGGAAACTGCTGCACCACCCCAACTCCGACTTCTTTCTTCTTTTTGGCCTCTGCCTGGATTACAAACTAATCTGTATTCTCGCTTTGCATCCTGCTGGTATTCACAAAGGTAATGATTTTAGACTCCCCATGTTTCCACTGTGCACGAAAGAACTATCGAATTTTTAATCTACCAACCGTCCTATAAGGCAGTTTCAGCAAACATTCTTAGGTTGTTATGAGAGAGAACAGCACCATGCTTGAGAAGAATTCCTTTCTGGCTTTCTCAGAAGTTGGCTTTTGTGAGTTCCTTAACTTCTGTGTATCTCAGCCTCTTTGTAGTCTACTTGAACGAACCCACTGAAATACAAGGATGGTCAGTGGTCTTCATCAGACCCTATAGTGGCCATGGATCCAGCAGAATAGACTACTCCACAGAGCTCTCCAACTGGATGCCTGGGTCCCAATTCATCAGGAAGGAGCTATGTGTCTGGCCCCTGCTTGGAGTCCCTGTCTCCTGACTTGGCAGCTAGCACATTCTCATAGTCGCTAGAAATGTCATTTGACATTTCTTCTCCATGTTTTATCTGACTAGTCTCACTCTGTGCAGATGGCTGACAGGTCACATGTTCCCCTAGAGCCAGGAACGTCCCTGACTGCATGACAAATTGGATGTGGGTACCTGGACCATCCGTCCAGCCTTCCACATGGTCTGTGTTTGAGGAGGTCACTTCTTCCTCCACCTGCTGTTGGTTTCCAATGGTAGGTGCTGATGGGACATTTTCATAATCTCTGTAGCACTGGAAAGCCATCTGGGGCTGCTTCCCCTGGAGGGTCTCCAGATTCAACCCTGCCATATTGACGTAGTCATTTGAGGTCTCAGAAGAACCATCCTCATCGCTGAGTGGATCATCGCTCTCAGATCTTGGAGACCAAAAACAGGTTCGGTCACTGGCATTCCCACAGCCCTTGTCTTTTTCCTCAGTAAACTCCAGCTCCTGGGCATCTGGGAGGGCAAAGAGGTTCGCAGGGGAGCTGTTGGTAGAAGCTAGAGACTCAGCAATCTCCTCTGCTATGGGGACATTGATGTAATCTCTCGAATCCTCTGAAGAAATGCTCAGGCAGTCTCGGGCTGCTTTGACATTGACATAGTTTGCTGAGGGAGTGAGGTCCCCACACATCTGGAGCCCCGTGGCATTGTCATAGATGCCCACTGCATAGCTGTTGGCAGGATTATGGTCTCTGTGCAGCCAGAGGGCATTGGCTGCTTGGGAGGGCTATAAGCAAGAAGAGAAAGCCGGTGACAGGACGGAAGCAGAAATACGGGCGAAGCCTTTCTACTTCCCCACCCAGTACCACTATCTGATCGCTCCTTCACTCGGTTCTTCACCTTGGAGAAAATCTCTAAGTCGGGGGTCTCCAAATGCAAAGCCCTAGATCCTAGGCAGGTATGAGCAAAGTGGCTAAGCTTAAGGAAGGCAACAGTGTAAATGTGGTGATCAATTGCTATTGGTTTTTGGCCACAGTGGGTGGCTGTTCAATGGGGAGTCTCTGGTGGGGGGTGGATATTATAAACTGGAGCGAGCCTGCTGCCTCAGAGCCCATTGAGGGGCGATATAGCACAGTGGCCAAAAGTAGCGACTCAGGGTGCAAATCCCAGCCTCGCCACCCTGTGCGGAGTTTGGGCAAGTTACTGAATCTTCGTGCCTTACTTCCCTAGCATCTAAGACGGGGACGATCAAAATATCTACATAATGTGGTTTCTGTGAGGAGCAAGTGTATGACTATGTGTAAAGTGTTTGGATTAGTTGCTGGCGCATCGAAAACACGGACACATGCTTGCCCTTATTATTAAAGGGGCAGCTGACATACAGACTCAGCCCAATATTGCCATTCGGGGCTGCCAGTCTGCTGTTTCCAGAACTTCTGACTTTTCACGAAAAGCTGGACATCTGCACTTTAATGTGAAATCTTTTTGATTTTTAGATGTTGGCCACTGGTTCCAAATGTTCTTCATGCACTACAGAGTCCAAGCCAAACATGTTGTGGCCTCATATGGGGTTGGGACAAAGCGCTGGAACTCACTTTGGCAGTGAAATTCCCTCTTCCCTGCATGTTACCAGCTGTGCGGACTTGCTCCTCCACGAAGTCCCGGAGGTGAGAGCAGAGCCCAAGCGTGGGACAGGTGGGAGCAGGACTAGGAGGTGGCCGCAGGGTTCCTGAACTCAAAGCTCTGGGTGATGAGAGGCTGGGAAGCAACAGGCTCAGCAGCAGTGCTAGGACTGTGTTTTCTTGAAATGACCACAAACTGAAGCGACTGATTCTTTGAGGAGCAAATGAGAACTTATCTATGGAGATGAGCCCCCTGCGCTTCCAAGTCCTCCCTTTACTGTCTCTGTGGTCTCTGCCGCACAGCGTTGTGGGACCCCTCCCTGGGGCTGCCTTCAGAGCCAGATCATAAGACACATAGGGTCATTGTTATTCACCATACCACTCCCCCGGTAACCTCCGAAAAATATCCCCCGTTTGATCAAACACTTTCTACACCAGGGACAGTCCTCAATGACTTACAAATATACCTGTTGAAGATAACTGAAACAGTTTGCCACAGGCCCCAGAAGGAATTCCCCAAGCAGGGTTTTAAGGGTGCTTTGAGCACCAACAGCATTGTTGGAATATTTGTATACCCTCCTGAGGTGATTACTTGGAAGGGGACAATATTTGGATAAGCTGTTACCTGTCTTTGTTAAAACAATCCATTTCAGTTCTAACATCATGTCCTTGAATACATGTGCCCTGGTGCCTTGCCCCAAATCCTGAACAATTGTTCCTACCTTTCTCAATTTTTCTCCCTGGGCAGTAGGGAGGTCCTGAGGCTAGTCTTCCCAACTTATTAATAGGGCCACAGGGCAACTGCCAGGGGACATGCTGTTTGCCAGGAAACGAGATCTGCGACCTGAACTTGTTTACTTCAGTTCTGCCAGAGACATGTCGTTTCTCCCAAGGGGCTTGTCCCTTCACTTACCACAGGCTCCGAAGGAGGTCTATCAGAATTTCTGGAGAGGAGGCTCTCGGTGCTGAAAATACGGTTACTCCTCGACTGACGTCTCCCTAAAAGAACAGAGAACAAGTCCTGGAGCTAGTAGGCCAGTCCTGTGAACGCTTCAGCCTAAACAGTCCCCGCGGTGTGGTGAAGTGGGTTTGTGCGGTGTCTGGTGTTTGGGGCTGATGTTCTTTGGCGAGAGGGTCAGAGCTAGGGGGAATGATGTGCTCTGAGGCCTGGAACTGTCCTCGGTTTCTAGCAAGGACTGGAGGACACTAACTAGCACACAGGGTTGGTTGCTCCTGGGGCAAACCTTCACCACCTGTAATGCTCGAGGCCATGTTCTCCTTCTGTATGTCTCCCCCGTCCCTAGACACACCCATCCGTCTTTTGCTAACTTCATATCAAGATAAAACCACCCCCCCTTTGTAGACAACCCCGAGCTCCCTTTTTAGAGCTCTCTAGGCCCCCAGTGGAGTTACATCCTGCTTCTGTCTAGCTCATCCTCCTCCATGCTCCCTGAAGGGCAGAAAAGTCTGAGTGTTTAAAGAAAGCTGCCTCTGGGTGGTGAGAGGTACATTCTGGGTGCAGAAGTTTGGTGATATCTGTGCTCCATGGATTAGAAAGAAAAACCTACCCAGGTCTTCTTGCCTCTGGGGCAAGGAGTCATAAATATTTTTGGTTCCTTGTCTGGGTCGAGACAGAGAGAGTAAGGGCATGACGGTAACTCGGAAGTGAGGAACTTGTCCTGCAAGGTAATGAGAGAAATGGGGAATCACGGCAGGGGCCACTGTTACAGAATGTGGGGGCCCTTGGGGATGAGATAGTCCCTGAAAATATTTCCCACCCTCACTATGTATCATAAAAAATACATTTTCACACTTACCCAATTCCCTTTGAACTAGAAGACTTGGTACACAGAAGCAGGAGGAAGAAATGGGGTGTGTGTGTGTGGTGGGGGGGGCGGTGTGGGCATGAATATGTCCCAGGGCGATGATTTTCAAAATGGAACTCCAATCAGCACTGAGCCTTTTGGAACCACAGCTGAGACCCTCGAGCGAGACAATGACCAGTGTGTCAGGGAAGAACAGAGGATTCCCCAGTGCAACAGTTTATCCCTGGAGAATAAACTGGGCTTTGAATGCCAGGCTACATGACTGATGCTCGAGTGTCTCAACCTGGGACAATCAAGGGACTCACGGTGCTTCTTCCATTTATTCCAGTTCCACAGGCTGTAGAAAATCATAGTGGTCAGGAGGATGGCAAGGAATCCTGCAAACCCAGAAAAGATGGCGCTGTTCTGGTCCTTCTCTCTGTGAGGAAAAACAAGTGCCATGCCCCAGGCTGTAGGAGGCTGAGGAGGTGAGAGGAGAGGCTTCCTGCAGGAATTGGAGCCCGAGGACTTGGAATGGGAGCCAGGTGAAGGAAAGCTGAGGTGGGTGGGCTCTTGGCTAGAGAGAGGGTCTTCTTTGTGGACAGAGGGGAACTGGACACAGGAGAAGGGCGCTGTCCCTTTTGAATACCTACTGGATGCCAAGGGTTTGTGTGTGTGTGAAACTCATTTCATCTTTACAACAGTCTCATCTCTCCTTGTGGCCAGAAACCCAAGATTTAGACCAAGAAAGGCAGAGTAATATATCAAAGATCACACAGGTAGGAAGGAGCAAAGATGGAATTTGAGTCTAGGTCTATTGGGGCCCAAAGACCATGCTCTTCCTGCCGCACCACCCTGTCCTCCAAACTTGCAAAATCGGGTTCATCTGCCCTCATCCCGTACTCCCTACTCGAGCATCAATCATGTACTGCTCCTGGGCGTCCTGTCTTGCGTGGAAGGAGGGGTTACTCGCCATACAGTGAGGGAGCTCCTCTGTGACAGAGTCTGGCTTGCGGGCGTTTGAGCAACCCCCATGTACGGACTTGTGAAGCTGGTCTCCAAGCAACACTTGCAGTTTTGTGGAATGTAACCGATGCAAATGCAAGGCTGAGTTCCTGCTGCTTGTGACTCCCTGACAGGGCTGGTGTTACTGCTGTGCTTTGCCTACTGTAATAAGAAGTAGCCAATGGAGGCTACAGCAGGAATCATTAGTGGACCTAAATATTAGAAACCAGATCAACTACCAGGGAAGATTTTTGTCCTCCTGAGTCCTAGGCTTGTTTATACTGGACATTTTATACTGGACATTTCCGCTAGGCTGCCCAATGGACATCTCAAACCGAGTAGGTCTGAAATAGAATGGCTCTTCTTCTCCCAGAAGCCTGCTTCTCCTCTGGTGTCTCCCATCACCTAGTGGTTCAGTCAGAAATCTTGGAACCATCCTTGACTGCTCCTTTTCTTTCACACCTCACTTCCAGTCAACCAGCAGATCCTGTCTGCTCAACCCTGGGCATCTTTCCCAAACCCAATCACCCCTCACTCCTCCACTGCCACCCTCCCCCCGCCCCAAGCCACACAGACATTTGCACTAACATCCTTTTTTTTTTTTTTAAGATTTTATTTATTTATTTGAGAGAGAGAATGAGAGAGAGAAAGCACATGAGAGGGGGAGGGTCAGAAGGAGAAGCAGACTCCCTGCTGAGCAAGGAGCCCGACGTGGGACTCGATCCCGGGACTCCAGGATCATGACCTGAGCTGAAGGCAGTTGCTTAACCAACTGAGCCACCCAGGCGCCCTTGCACTAACATCCTTAATGGTTGCCTTGCTTTCCACTCTTGACCCCAACATCCTATCTTCACATCGGAGCCAGCATGATCCTCTTAACAGTAAACCAGATCAAGTCTCCTCTCTTCTTGTGACCCACATGACTTTGATCACACTCGGGATAACAGCCACAGTTCCTACCCAGTGAGGATGTCATGGCACCTTATGTTCTGGCCTCTGTCTACTTTCTTCTTCTTCTCTTTCTCTCTTTTTTTAAAAGATTAATTTATTTATTTGAGAGAGAGAGAGAGCACAGGGCAGAAGGAGAGAGAGCACAGGGGAGAAGGAGAGAGAGAGAGAATCCCGAGCAGAGCCCATGCTGAGCGCAGAACCGACGCGGGGCTTGATCCCACAACCCTGGTCATGACCTGAGCTGAAATCAAAAGCCAGATGCTTAACTGCCTGAGCCACCCAGGTACCCCTCTGCCTACCATCTGACCTCATTTCCCACCACTTTCCTTCTGACTTCAACAGCCAGGACTCCTGGCCGGTCCCTGTCCATGCACAGCAGTCCTGCCTCTGACCTGCAGCTCCCTCTCCCAGGTGTCTCAGTCCCTCATTTCCCTCAGGAGTCTTCGGAAATGTCACCTGCTCAGACAGGTCTATTACTCTCAGGCCCCTTAACTCTGTTCTGGTTTTTCTTCATACATTTAAGACTGATTGACATTATGTTATACTTCATTTGTTTATCTGTTCATAACTGACTTTCCCACTTGACTGTAAGCTCCAGGAAGCCATGGGCTTGTCTATCCTGTTTATCTGGTGCCTGGAACAGTGCCTGGCACTTAGCAAGGGCAGGATGAATTATCTGAATGAATGAGTGAATTAATAAACATGAATGAGCACCGAAGTAGATATTTTGGGGGGACTTCAGGGTTTTGATAGCTTTATGAATTCATTCCCCATCAATGCCCCTGTCCACCTGCAGGGACATATATTTGTTTGTTATGGTAATCACATTTATTTCCCTAAATGACAGTGATTTTAAATTTATTATCGCTGAGTTCCACTCTTAGCGCTGAGATTCAAACTTACAACTGTTGCTGAAGCTTCCACTGCTGTTGGACTTTTTCTTTTTGTTAGTATGACCCTGAAGGTTTTAGCAGTAAAATTTATAGCCGCGATTAGTTCTGTGAGATTTTGTATCCTAAAGACATATCTTTATCACATCTATGATTACATTTTCCACTCATGGAAAGTTTTTAGAACCTGGAAACACATCGTTGAAAAAAAACAGGCCTTTTGTTTCCATCATGGTGGGACCTAGTTTTTTTTTTTTTTTTTTTTTTTTTGTGGGGGGAGAGTGGTTGTGGGGACCTGAGACCGGAAAGATTGAGGACAGTGATTGGGGCCTCTGGGAGGTGAGAAATCTAACCAGGCCAGGCAGCGAGGTCTAAGGAAATCCTGTGTTAACACGGCTGTCCCTCTTCCCCCTGCAACTCCCATTTCTCTTCAATACCTATTCCTTTCCTCCCAGCAGTCCTGAGCAAGCTTCTCTAAGCCTAGAATTTGGTGGTCTTAGTGGACCTGAGCGTGGTTGTGAGGGCTGGGAGTGCTGTTGGGGTAGAAGCCCCTGGGGTCAGCCAGGGCTGTCTGTCTAAATCAGGGGAGGGTGGAACTCACCACCCCGAGTCACTCACCTGTCCAGGCTGCTGGAAGTTACCCACAGAGTCCTGGCATCCGAGGTCCTCCCTCTGATTTCTGAAAGGGCCGGGGTGATCGAATCCATTGTCACGGCAACCTCTCTGGCTCCAGCTGCTCCTCCTAAGCCTTCTCTTAATTATCAACAGCTAACACATGTTGCCACTTCTCCTGGCTCTTCCTAAGTTGCCATCCCCCAGGAGAAAAGGCAAAATTGGTTGTTTTACATACCATCGCAACCACTTTAAGTAGATAAGACTGATAGAAACCCTCCTTGTCTTCGTTTTCAATCTTTCTAGAACTTTCTTTCCCCCCAACCTTGCATCTACCTGGCCTCTCCCCCTGAAATGTCAGGCTGCGTGGCCCCAGACACAAAAATGACAACAGGTTTCGTTCTACCTGGATGTGGCTACAGTGTCCACCGCGGGAGGCAAGACCTCAGCCGGGTGCGGTGCTCCCCAAGAGAGGTGGTTCAGGGAGACGCTATGCTCTCAGCCTTCTGGTGGAAGGGTGAGGGGTAGAGAGGGGGAAACTGCCAAGAGGCTCGAGAGAGACTCTGTGAGAAGCTCATCCTCCCCCAACCCCCAAAGCAGACAGAAGAGAGCAAACATTTGCCAGAATGGAAACAGAGAGTCGTCACAGGAAACGACACCACCAATGTGCTAATGAAGCATGGGGCACAGGAAATGCTGCTCAGCTATCATAAGGGAGAAGAAAACATGTCTGCACCCCCTGTTCCCGGGGTTGGCCGGAGCGCCGTGGTCTGTAGGGAGTGGGACTCAAGATGGGGCAAGGTGGTGGGGGGTTCGTGATTGTTTCTCTGGGTTTCTGAGACAGGGGGCAGGCTGTTTTCACTGACACTTCCCGGGTGATTTTGACAAAGCTGGTCTATGTTTCACATTTTGAGAATCTCTGGGTATGACGCTCAGAATGGAGCCGATGCTGGGTCAGCGGGGGCCCTGGAGGCCATTCCTTCCTGAAGCCCTGCCCTTCTTGGCCCCTGGCTGCTGGCTGTCTCTGCAGGACTCTTCTGGAGATCCATCCCAGTCCTGCTTAGTGTGCACCTGTCTCGGAGGCTGGATACCTCATTGCCCGTGTATACCCCAAGTGTCCCAAACTTAGACAGTTGTTCAAAATTTGTTTCTAGCTCCCTTCTCTTTCCCTTACCCATCTCCCGAAGCTCTTTGCATCTTGGCAGCGTCCAAAGAGAAGGGGTCACTAAGACTTTTATGAGGCTGTGAAGGGCCTCTGACCTGGCTTTCCACAAGGAAACGGACTCCCAGGGGGCCGGCACGGAAGACAGCCAGGGCCTCAGCACCATGCCTCTCTCCCATCTCTTCCCGGTGGACACCAAGACCCCTGGCTTCCGGGGGCTGCCCACCCCTGCCCTGCACGTCCAGGCTCTCACAGGGCCCCCAGGCTACTGCTGCAGGTGACTCCTGGCTGGCTCTCCCCAGAGCTCTGCCTTCCAAGCCCTTGCTGCCCTCCCTCCACGTGGCCTTACCTGGCAGGAAGCAGACGTGGTTCGGAGGCAGCCGGTTCGAGAGCTGGAACCTGGGTCTCTGCCCGCTTGTCCTTCGGAATGGGTCTGAGTAGAACTAGGACTCCTCAGGAGAAGAAGATCCCTCGCTCCATGGCCCCAGCGGCCGGGACTAGTGGGCGAGAGAGCAAGGCTCCTCACGCCTGTCCTGAGCCACTGGTTCCAGCAGAAGGCTGTGTGTGAACTGGGAACTTGGGAGGTGGTACAAAGAGAAGGGCCAATAGAACCAAACCTTAGAACCCTGACTGCTACTTTAAAAAAAACATTTTTTTTTTTAGAAGAAATTCTTCTGCGTGATCATCTTAAGACCTTGCTTCTCTTATCTACCCAGAGTGCTTGAGTCAGACTAATCAATCTTCCCTCCGGTCTCCCTCCTCCCTCCTCCCCTCACACTTGAGGGAAACTGCCTTCTGAGAGGAGGCTCTGCAGGGTGAGCTCCAGGTTTCCAGATGGGGCTGAGCCCTGCCACCTGCTCTCCTTTCCCTCGCGGGCTTGTGACGGCCCATCAAACCAACAAACCCAAAATTGGTGTGTGAAGTTATTCATCATGATAATGGAAGAAAACTACTCATTCCTGGGAAATAGGGCATATGCTTTATACCTGACTGCTCTGGTGTTTCCCTTTAACCACTTTTAATGATTTCAGGGTTGAATGTAACATGTGATCCTAAAGTAGTAAGATTGGGGGCGTCTGGGTGGCTCAGTTGGTTGCGCATCTGACTCTTGATATCGGCTCAGGTCTTGATCTCAGGGTCATGAGTTCGAGTCTGGCATTGAGCCTACTTTAAAAAAAAAAAAGTATCAAGATTGGTTTTAAACCGACGGAACTTATGCATCCAAGTCAGTAAACCCCTTGAAGAGAAGGGGCTCTGCCCTAACTCAGTGCTGTTAATACTAAAAACCTTTCAGAATCCTCTGGAAAGACAGAAGCACTGTGTTAAGAGCATCCACACAAGTTCAGATCCTAAATGACTGCTTGGGTTATCTTGCCCAGGTCCTCTAATCTTTTTGGGTGTTTCCTTGGGTGTAAAATAGCAATACTACAACTTAGGTAATGCTGTTGTGAAAATTAATTGGGCTGACAATGAAAAATGCTCAGCGGAGGACTTGGCATATGCAAGCTCATTAAGTGGGGGCTGTTATTATGTGATTATCTCATTATGCATTGGGCTCAATTCTTTATACTGAATGGACTGCCCCCTGCCTTTCCCTCTTCTTCTCTTGATGCTCAGCCTGCCTTCCTGCCATGTATCACCTTATTCCTTAAGTGCGGATTTACGGGAAGTCTCCCACTGCTCGGCACTAGGCATCCTGGCTTTTTGCATGCGCAGTGGGCCTGGCCTGCATACGGTGCTGAGCCTCAGCCGGCACCCCCTTGCCAGCACTCTGCACCCCATGTTTAAACCCGGCTCATCACTTCCATGCTCTGGGCCTTTGCACTGGTTCCTTCACTGTGATGGCAGTTTCTCACTCTCTCTCTCTCGTAAAATTCCAAAAAAAACCATTTGAAGAGCTTATACTGGTTATTTCCGGGTTGTGGGGCTTGAGGTATTTTGTTACTTTCTTCTTTGGACTTCTATTGCTTAAGTTATTATAAAGATTAGGTGTCATTTTTTTTTAAAGATTTTATTTATTTATTTGAGAGAGAGAGAATGAGAGACAGAGAACACGAGAGGGAAGAGGGTCAGAGGGAGAAGCAGACTCCCTGCTGAGCAGGGAGCCCGATGCGGGACTCGATCCCGGGACTCCAGGATCATGACCCGAGCCGAAGGCAGTCGCTTAACCGACTGAGCCACCCAGGCGCCCAGATTAGGTGTCATTTTTATAAAAAAATAAAATTGTGATTAAAAAATACATTGTGTCACCACCTCTGTGAAGACCTCCCCTTCTGGAACTGGGTTTTTTGCTCTTCTGGGTCCCCATGGCACCAGGCATGATACCTCTCAATTGCTGGGATTAGTTGTTTAAACACCTGTCTCTTCAGGTAGCCTTTGAACCCCCTTCGGGGCAGGGACTTTGTTTTATTTATTGCATCTCTATGGGCACCTGGGTGGCTCAGTCAGTTAGGCGTCTGCCTTCCACTTGGGTCATGATCTCGGGGTCCTGCGTTTGGGTCCCGCGTTGGGCTCTCCACTCAGTGGGGAGTCTGTTTCTCCCTCTCCCTCTGTGCTCTCTCTCTCAAATTAAAAAAAAAAAAAACCTATTTATTGCCTCTCTGGCATCTGGCCAGTGCCTGACCACCAGAATTAAGTGGACCTTCTGAGAAGTTCTCTTAGGAGCTTATTGCTGCTGTGAATTTATGACCTGAGTGTGTGACAGGATGAGCTACTGAGAAAGAAATGGGTGTCTAGTATTGTTTCCTGCTGTGTACTCAGCCGCAAAGGGAAGAGACAAGCCTTGCACGGCCCTCGCTGCCCCTTGTACGAAGGGCAACCTGGATCCTCTGTTGGGTCGCCTTTGCCCCAGGAAGGGGTGAACAGTGGCTTTTGTATCTCTGGGCCCAAACATGCCAAAGTTGCCCTGTGTGAAAGCCAACTCTGGCCAGGCTTGGTTCCTGAAGGTTTGGGGGCTGAGTCAACCCTAGCCAGGTGACAATCCTCCACCCTCCTTGTTCGCTTGCTTCTGGGCTGGAGGCCTTCTCCAGTCCAGGCAAGCCTGAAACTGAGAACAAAGGCCGCAAATACTTTCCTTTTAAGTTAAAGTTGAGAGAGAGCAGGGTTAGGACAAAAAGATTTAGAAAGTATGGGAAGATTTCTCTGCTCCCCGCCCCCATTCTGCCCGAGGCCCCTGAGGAGTGAGAGGAGAATCTGAAAGCAAGGGGTGTGAGCGGCCTACGGGATCGTTTGTCCCCCACTTAGGCTGGGCCTTGGTGGAGGAGGTGGGTTGGCATTGCTGACAGGCAAGAGAACCCTCTCCTTAAGTCCGGTGTCCCGAGAGCAGGGCAGACCTCTACTCCCTTGGTCCTTCTGGAGTTCTGGGTTTGGCAGGACCCCCTTGAGTCCCAGAGGCGGCAGAGCTGTGGAGCTGAGTGAGGTGTGAGGCGCGTCTGGAGGAGCAAATGTCTTCTGACAGCCCCAAGTCTCCCCTGAGCCCCAGGGCTGTGAGCACGCTGGTTCCCCTCAGCCAGCCCCCACACGCAGAGAGGTTCTGAGCCTGGGGCTCTGGGCAGGAAGGAGGCAACTCCTCAGCAGCCCGGGGATGGGTGGGCAGTCACATTAGGGATCAGATGAGGTACAGCTTATCTCAGAGGAGGCCTGAGGGCAGAGGGCCCGCCTGGGGACCTGACAGCCAGTGTGGCAATTGGAGTGGGAGGGGGGAACAGGAAGGGCGCAGGTCAAGAGGGTTTTCTTTGTGCCCTTCTTGCGTGAGTGAGTAGAATGTCATTCGATCACTTCATTAACCTGGGCGTTACTGAGCTCGGGTGGCAAGCAATAGATCTGAACTTTTCTTGGAACATGCGTTTTCTTTTCACTGTTCTGTGTGTCATAGGACACCAGCATGACAGAGGGCTCGGATTTACCTGTGTCCTTCAGGTTTAAGGTGGGCCCACATGTGCATGGGACACGTGCTCGTCCAATCTACGTCGTCCTTCCGTTTTCCCTGAGATGGCAGCCACGCGATAGGCCCTCCACTGTTAAGACAGATCACTGCAGTCCTCAGTGAACACCTTCCCGTGGTTTCCCACTTCATGAAAGCCAGCCTTACAATGGCTTGCAGGCTCTGCCCGGCTCCCAGCTCCGTGCCTGCACTTCCCCACTTAGTCACTCAGTTCCGACTCCTGTCTTCCCTGTATGTCCTCAAACACACCGAGGTCTCCTGCGTCAGGACCTTTGCACTTGCTGGGCCCTTTGCCTGGAATCTCTTTCCTCCACATATTTACCTAGCTCACTCTCTGACTCTCTTCACATATCTTCACAAACGTCTGTTCATCAGAGATCTTCTCTACAAAAGAGCAACTCTTGGGGCGCCCGGGTGGCTCAGTTGGTTGAGCGTCCGACTCTTGGTTTCAGCTCAGGTCATGATCTCAAGGGTCCTGGGATCGAACCCTGAGTCGAGCTCCGTGCTCCGCGGTGAGTCTGCTTGGGATTCCCCCCCCCTCCAGAATAAATAAAATCAACAAAAGAGTAACCCCCCATGGGCGCCTGGGTGGCTCAGTTGGTTAAGCGACTGCCTTCGGCTCAGGTCATGATCCTGGAGTCCCGGGATCGAGTCCCACATCGGGCTCCCTGCTCTGCGGGGAGCCTGCTTCTCCCTCTCCCCCTCCCCCTGCTTGTGTTCCCTCTCTCGCTGTGTCTCTCTCTGTCAAATAAATAAATAAAATCTTAAAAAAAAAACAACAACAAAAAAACCACAAAAGAGCAACCCTCATGCCCCATGCTCCCTATTTCCCTTACACTTTACCTTTCTCCCTGGTCCTTGTGACCATTTGACATGCTACGTATTTACTTCTTTGTCTCTCTTCCATGAGACTCAATTCAAAGAGGGCACGGACTTTGTTTCATTCCCTGCCACATCCCCGATGCCTACGACAGTGCTTGGCCCAGCACATGCTTGTTGAGTGATGAGTGGACCAATACCCAAGGGGAGGCGATGGGAACATAACAAACAATGGAGAGAGGCCTCTTGCAGATCTTGGTGAGTGCTAGCTAGTTTGGGGTTAGATTTTGTTAGATTTAGAGAAGAAACAGATTTCTTGTTCTCTAAGGGCTGTGGAGCAATTTGTCTTTGTTGCAGGTATAAGTGGCTGAGCCTGCCCGCGCACGTCCCGGTATGTGCTCTTGTCCAAAGCACACACGATAATGCTACATTCCAGGGGAGATAAAGCGATGAAAGAAAACTGCCACTTGGGCATTCTCCAGTGGTTATTAACAGCAATTTTAGACACTAGGCTGAGAATGGAAAGAGTGTCAGAGTTGGGGAGACCCTTGGTAGCAGGGTCAGGGTTATAACCTAGGCCATCCAATTCCCAGGCCAGCGCTCTCCGCCATAGCTTAAAGGAGCCAGCTTGCTTCTGCTCTGTAATTTTATGCCATCCCACTGGGCGAGATCTCTGGATCTTCAGACCTCTGCTCTTTTCACAACAAATTCCGAAGGTGAATCAGCTAGATAACAATCTTAGCAGGATGGATGGACTACAATTACTAAGTTTTACTCTGTTGTGTTTGTGCTTACATTGGTAATTATAACGGGAAACCACCAAGACAGGATCCAAGTTAGGCTTGCTTGTGTATTTAATCACACAACTCTTGCTGTTATGGTGTCACCTCAGAGGACGAGTTCACCTTTAAGGCATTTTTTTCAATGCTACCGCTGACCTACAAACCAAATACATTTTTTTTTTTCTAAAGCTACTTTTGTTGAACACCTGTGGGCTCTGAATCATCTCTAAGGAATCCCTTTCGGATCTTCAAAGTGTAATCTGAAAATCATTGATGTACTTCAACTGTCTCCTTGTCTAGATGGAAAATCAAGCCACTCAAGAGGCACGGTTAGGGATGAGGGTTTCCTGCCTCCTGGGCGGCCACACTTCATGATCTTATTCCACCTCCCCAACATCTCTGTTTTAGATCCTCCACCACGGGGTGAGCAGCAAAGATTTGAACCCCTTCTCTCTCCTACTTGATCGGCAGCAGTTTCAGTTCCTAAGGTTAGGTGGGGAAGATGTGGGGATTCTTGACTCACATGAAGGGTTCTGAATTACCACGGGTGTATTTGTTCTCCCTCTTACGGGTGCTGAAGGCCATTGCTAGTCCCTGGCCCTGATGTCCTCAGCTTCATTTCCTCTTTCAAGTAAGTTTTTTTTTTTTCTTTCAAGATTTTATTTATTTATTTGTGAGAGAGATAGCACAAGCAGGGGGAGCGGCAGGCAGAGGAAGAGGGAGAAGCAGGCTTCCCACCGAGCAGGGAGCCCGATGCGGGGCTCGATCCCAGGACCCCGGAATCATGACCTGAGCCGAAGGCAGACGCTTAACCGACTGAGCCACCCAGGCGTCCCTCAAGTAAGTTTTCACATGTACTTACCTTCAGTAAGGCCAAGCCAGGGGGATCTGGAATTCTAAAACACACATCACAGTCCTTCAACATAGTGTTCCTGGGTCCAGTACGATGTAAAAAACCCTGTAAGCTAACCAGTGGTGCTGCATGTGGAGGATGGTCCAGGTGGCCTCTATTACAGGGGACATGGGAGAAACCGAGTGGTGGCTGAGCCTGAATGCAGGGACCAGGTCTATCCAAGAGCAGAGACGGAGGTACCCGGCTCAGAGCGTGAAGGCTCTGGCTGCCCAGATGGTTCAGGTCACCCCCCCTTGCTCAGACCTCGTGAGCAGAAGCCAAGCTTCTGATGGTAACGTGGCTTTTCTCATAGGTGGGTCTCATTGTCAGGGTGAAGTGGCATTCTTGTTTTGACACTGGCTTCTGAGGAGATGGCAGAGGGAGGCCATTCCAAAGAGACTGCTCCCTTCCATGTGTGTGTTTTCTGAGGACAGGGAAGTATTCTTTGACATAAGTTCCAGAGAAGTGAAGACATATGATTAGTTCCACGTCAGGATATGGCCAAGCCCAGAACCTGAAGCCACTCCCTTTCAAGGCTGAAAGTAGGACAGTCTATGGATCCAGCAGCTTGTTATCGCTCATGGCTTAGGTTCATGTTGGGGACAACTGAATGTTCATGACACCACCAACATGGTAACATGTTTACATGTTTTATTTACAACAGGGTTTCCAAAGTATTTGCCAGTAAAGGACATGCCACTTCTACCTTCCTTCATGCTTGCAGTGACATGAAGGCCATGTCCTGAGAGACCCAGGTCAGGGGCTGGTAACTAGTTCATGGGTACCCAATGGCTAATCTTTGGATGTGCCACAGATTAAGTCAGCAGGGAGTTGCCTGGCTGTGTGTACTTGGGAGGGAACCAGCGAGTCTTGGTGAAGAGCTTCAAACAAACCCAGTGACCACAGGGAGAGGATATGGTGGCTGAAAAAGGTTTGCAAACCATTATTAAAGAAGGAAGGCAGAGCAATTATGCTTTTCTAGAACTGGGGCTGGGGAAAAAGATGGAACAAAGAGCATGCACTTTTCTGTATTGTCACTCAGGCCAAGGAGCTGAGCTGGTTTTAGACGCCATTAAAGCAATACCTGAGGATCCACTGGTCGCAGTCAGAGAGCTACTTTGAAGCTCATCCTCCACACCTTACTGCACACTGGAGTCAGGCGGTGTAGATGCTTAAGATCCAGGCTGGCCTCATAGAGAGGTACAGATCTTAGGTCCAACCAAGACAAGGCGAGAGTAAGGGGCAATTCAGGGCCAAACTTTAGAAAGGACTCTAGCTGTGTGTGTGTGTGTGTGTGTGTGTGTCTGCGTGCGTGTGCCTGTGTGCTTTGCATCCCATTCTAGCAAGGGTAATTGGGAGGGAAACTATAATGGGAGAAAGACTAGTTCTGTTTTGCAAATGACTTCTGTTATCAAGCAAGACCCAGCCCCATTATGAATTATTCATTTTTTCTGCCCTAGCCCAAGTTTTAAAGAAATGAAGTAGGCAGTGTGCTTGTGCCCATGGAGTGTGAGCTGGGGCAGGCAGGAGACGTGGGGATGAGACTTCATACTCCAGAAGCTTTTTCCTCCAGGGCCGGCTCCACCTTCAGAAGCAGCCTGTTCAAACAGCCGGCAGAGTTTGGGCTGTCCTTCTCCATCATACTTTTCCTAACAGACCAGGGGGAGCCCACAAAGTCCTTTCCTCCCTTTGATGTGTTCAGAGAGAGCAGGGAACTTGATCGAGCACCGGGATGAAAGGGGCAGGGAGTTCTGAGTTCTGAGATACGAAAGCTCAGCACCCAAATGACCTGCCAGGAAGCGGTTTTGGCCCAAACCTGGGGCCTCATCAGTCCTGCCAGAGACTCGGTGAATGGGACAATTAACAGAACGGAACAGAACAAAAACTTGGGGAAAGGAGAAGGGGAGAGCCCCAGAGGCAAGGTAGGAAAAAAAGGTGCTAATATCAGGGGAATGAATTTTTCCAGAATGTATTTCATTAAAAAAAAAAAAAAAAAAGGCAAAGAGAATAAGAAATGACTGCCACTCTGGCTCTCATCCTTCCCAGTTCATCCTTTCTCAAAAGCTCCGGCTTCACTGTGCCCCGACTGTGGGTTCCGCCCGAAGCGAGCCGAGGAAAGCTTGTCCCACCAGCGCGTGGACCTGGCAGGTGGGGCCGCGAGTTGCCAGAGGGCTGTGTTGGCAGAGGAGCGTGGCAGGGGCCAGTGATAAGCTGAGTTCCAGGCTGGCATGGATGGGGGTCTCGATGCGGCGTGGCGGGTCCCTCCTCAAACTCCAGCAGACACTCAGTGACATTACCCACGAGTGGAGACACATTGAGGACAGCACAGGTAATAGTGGGCATGGGTTTTTATTCTCAGTGCACGGCAGTCTGGTTTCTGCTCATCAGCAACAAGCTTTATTGGTTCCAAAAAAAAAAATTATCCCTTTTTTCCCCATCTTTTCAAACTCCTCTTCTTCCCGTCTCAGTGGACAACGTATTTGAATTTCAGATTTGCCAGTTTACAGCATTTTTTTTCCCTACAAACCATATAAATACATGCAAACCATTGTACAAAGAGCTTAAATAATATCAGAATGCAAATACAGATTGGGTGCACCGTTAAGCCGACTGCAAATTATGGCCACACACACTGGGGTACACATTGCTTGGATATCACCATGTTTGTTTATGTCATGCAGACCACAATAGTCAATCTTTTGTTTTGTTTTTCTTTTTTATACAAAAATACCAGTGCTTGTTATTCTAGTTACTGAAAAAAAAAAAAAAAAAGAAACTCAAAATTCCTATCTGCGTGCTGATTTGAAAAGGACAGCGTAGATAGATTTGTTGGCACATATAATACATGGCATGTTCACAGATGGCCTATATACAGATGGGGAGCAAACACGAACCAAAGGCCAGTTCGGTCACGGGGAGCTCACTTGCCTCCGTCTCTCCTCATCAAGAGGAAAGGGGACAGCAGGCCTGACAGCAGGGCTTGGGAGGCAAAGCATGGCACTGAGCTACATGGAAGGGCATCTGGTCTATTCTGAGGAAAAGGCTAGAATGGCTTCAGAATAGCAGGCATTTACAAGTGCCTCATCCCCACCACTGCAGTAGGTGGTCCCTAGATATGGAGAGTGAGGAAGTGTGCACTTGGTGATGGTATCACGGGCTGCTTCGATCGATCGTGAGGCAAAGAAAGCAGGAGAGAAAGGAGGTGAGGCATTTCGAGGTTGCATGCGGACTTGCCCCCACCCCCGCCAGGTTTTCGGTTTTCGGCAGTGAGGTAATCGCTCAGATAGAACTGTGCGAACTCTCCCCTCTGAAGCTCAAGTGGAAGAAGAAACCCAGACCCTACAGAACCCACAAGTGTCAGAAGGACTGCGAGGTGGTCTCTCTGACACCTTTAGGGATGGGGGAGTCGTCATTTCAGAGGGCAGAGGGCACCTCTGGGAAGGACCTAGCCCCAAGGCGGTCACCCCGGGTTAGAACCGGCCTTTGTGACTTCCACTTAGAACTCTCTCCCCCATCTCATATATCGCACACAACCTTTCTAGGAGAGGGCAAGTCCCAAATCAGAGCTTTGCACAAAAACTCACTAATGGAAAACTCCCAGGGTGAAGAACCCATAAAACATGCGTGAAAGAACCATAAAATATGCAAAGCCCCAATCAGAGCATCCTTGCAGCCCGAGAGATATTCACGCCTTGGGTACCACTATACCAGCTACTCATCAAAAAACAACATCCAGCCAAGGCCCTTGACCCTGATCACTAGTTACTAAAAGGCCTGGCACCCATCTCCATGGGGGACGCACACTCCCTTCTCGCTGGCTGCTTTCCTTCCCATCCACAGGCCACTGCCCACTTTCCTAGGTTTCTCTAGGAGAATTATTTCCCCTTCTCCCCATCAGACCCTTTTCAGATCGAAAGCACCATATGGGGGGAAAGCTTTATTACCTTACGCCATATTTACTCACTGCCAGTTGGATCACTAAAACTGAATAGAAAAAAACTTATATAAAAAACATATGCACATAAACACTGAAACTTACTCAATTCCATATCAACAAAATTTATATTAAAAAAGTCTAGAACCCAATACATTTTTTTTCCCTAAGTATAAAGATGGCTGTTTGGAGAAAGGAAGTACGGTGCATTGGTTTTATAACCAGTCACAAATATGCTAAGTCGCCTGTCACATCCAACAGCTGGTTATATGCTCCTTCCACAGGGTAACATGACAGCACTTTATTTCAAATCCTTTAAACAAAATACATATGGCTGACTCAAAAATATCCGTTTCTGAGCTAAAGAAAACTATATATTTTTGCATAATATTCTCTATTTTCTCTCCTACCATGGAAACTAAAAGATACACAAAAGCCATTGACTTTAAACAAGTAGACACAAGCCCTCAAGAGTAACCTGTCCGGCACCACGAGTCTTTTGGGAGCAGGAAGGGTGCAATAGCCTCCGAAGTTTGTTATTGGCTTGTTTTTTAAGCTGATCTGAGGTAATAAAAGACTTGACAGAACGAAATCTTCCAATGTACTTAATAAATATATATGTGCACACCTAACACCTTGGGTGAGCTGTTATTCCCACATGAGGATTTAAGACAGAGAAAAGATTGCTGAAGCATGTGACCTTTACAAAACCCAAGTCAAATCTGGCGGGTTGCGCAGCAGTGGGGATGTGGAGCGGGTATTGTGTCTTTGCTCTTCCTACCTCGGACAGCTCAGGAGGAAGGGGGGAGGGAGGAGGGATCCCGAAGAGAAGAGAAGGCGGAGAGCATAGGTTCCGGCCACCTTGCGCTCACAAGTGGAAGTCTGGCAGTTCATAAGAGCCTCAAGCCCCACCCCACACTGCCATCACTCTTGAAACAGGGGGAACGGGCTTCATTTCTTTCATGGGAATTGGTAGACGTGAGTTAACGAGCCCCTGCACAGAAGAGCTTACGTCAACACCAGCAGGGATAAAAATGGAGCTCCTGCAAACGTGGCTCCACCTTGTCCCATTAAGGAACACTTAAAAAAATCTCCTAGTGAGGTCCCTACCTCCTGAGAGGCAGGCGCGTGGGGGATGCTCTGGGCAGCGTTCAGGGAAGGAAGGCACAGGGCTTTCGTGTGCAGCAGTTGAGCACATTCTGGAGAGGGCCTCGAGGGGGGCGTGTGGGAGCAAAGGAAGAGAGGAAGGAGAACTTTCCAGGGTGGGTCTTTTGCTCCTTTAAGTCAGCAAAATGTCACTGGACCCCACTTGGGATGGGTATTTTCAAATGCGGAATATGTGAGAAAGGTTGGGGCCTATTGAGAGACCAGACGAGTTAGGGGCCGCGACAGAGCAGAATGAGAAAGCTGAGGGGTATGTCAAAGCTGGTACTTGGGCGCCTAAGCTCAAGGTGTCTGGTTTCTCAGAACCTGCTAGAATGGCCTCTCCCAAGTCTTCTCAGTACGCACTCCTGCAACAAGCAGGTCCTGTCTCAGAAGAGCTGTGGCAGAAGGCTTTGAAAGCAGGAGTGGTCAACCCAGGGAGGATGGCACAAGAGTTGACTTTGATGGTCTGTCTTGTTGTGGACCTGCCAGCTGCTGGTCCTTAATATCCCAGTCCAGTTAGGAGGCAGGGCCATTCCCAATCTATTCTTTTGCCACCACTTTAGCAATAGAAGAAAGCTCAGGCTTATGGGAAAAACTATATAACGAACATATGCGAGCTTCACGGTCAAAGCTGATCTCCCTGGCACTTAGAAAGGACACACACCTGACAAGATAGCAGTTCAGAAGGGGAAGGTAACCTGGCAACAACAGAAATACATTCTTACCAGCTCTCAATTGCTTCAAGAGGATCCCATTAGCAAAGAACCTATCTGCCTCTAGGACTAAGCCAAGGATTCCATTGGGGCCAGAAGGGGGAATGGCCAAAGTTGACTCAATTCAGCCATGTCCATTCCACTTTCTTAATCATCACAACTTAAAAAAAAAAAGAAAAGAAAAAAGAACAAGAAAGAGTGAAGATAAGGGAGACAGTGGTCACAAAAGACCAAAAGAACCTTAGGGAGGTTTGACTAGAAGGGCAGAAAGAGCTAGAGGGCTTTAGGTGTAAGTTTTGAAAATGGGGAAGTCATTTTAAAAACAATCACTCTATAGGCTGATTCTATACAGTCCATTCCTACCTCAACACATTGCATTTGGGGACATTTGTCTCTCGGAACCCTCGACTTAGCTTATAAATGGCACAGACTCATAGGGTAAAATCCAGAGGTCAGGAGATGGTGACATAACGTATGTATACTAAGGAGGGTCTGGGTTGGGGTAGATGCCAAGAGGATTGTCATCATTTCTTTAAAAATGACAACTGATACACCCAAGGAGTAGATCCTACCATTCATTACCTGCCTGGGGTTTGACTGGGTCCTGCTACAAACCCCAGCTCAAGTTTAAGTCGACATCCTCGTAGGTCTCTGCTCTTGCCTCTTCATGGTCAGGTGGGAGTTCACACATACTTGGGAGCAGCTGACATGACAGTGAAAAGTCCCATCGTCACCTTACTGATGGGATAGATGAAAAAGGACATGGAGAAAGCGGGGATGGGAGTCAGAGAATGAAGTTCAAACAGATGTCTCCAGGCTGTGCAGAGGGCTCTCTGAGTGGGAGGCAACAATTTGCACTTGGCTGCAGTCCACCGCATTGTTGTTTTTGTTGGCGTATGGCGTGACCTCACCGTCCAACAGGAGCACCCTAGTCCCAGCCTTAGGACTGTCAAGATTTTCCTCCTCGTGCTCATCCAGGAGTGGTGTTCGTGGCACCTCCTCATCTATGGCGAATTCAGGGTGGGTCATGAAGTTGTGGATGGAGTTTTGGTTCTTGGGTTTCTGAATGCTTTCATGGAGGGAACTATGGAACGCTTTGACCACTTTGATCTATACCGGGGGGGAAGGAAAAGGAGGAGGAGAAAACATGAAGGTGAGAATGGACCAGTAGAACAAAGAACTGGTGGTTTGAGGTGAGAAACAAAACTCCAACTACAAAACACTACTGCGCAACAACCAAAACCAAACACGTAAGAAGAGATTATGGAACACCAGAAACATCAAATTTCAAGCATGGGGGTGGGGTGGGGTGAGTAATGGCAAACAACTGAATATTTCAAAGCTGCATTAAAAAAAAAAAAAAAGGTAGAAAACCCAAAGCAAAGTTAGCATTCCCAAACAATCCATTCTTAAAATGAAACAGAAAACAAGGATTCATTAGTTCTTTTGGATGAGGGCAAGAACATAGGAACCAGGTGCAAATTAATAGCCAAACTTAAAAGATGATTCAGACATGTGGCTTTCTGTGTTGAGGCCAAACATTTTGTGAACGTGGAACGGAAAAATTACACATTGAAGTTTAGTTATCTGCTTAAAACCCTTAAAGAGTCAAACTCATCCCAATCCATACATAATACACTTCGGGTGGTAAGTGGCTACGGATACCGTGCAGCAAGGCAGACAAAACACTCTTCATTTGTGTCAGCAGCATGCAAGAAATTAAAACTCTTATACTCTCCAGTTGAATAATTGCTCTTTCAGTCAGGAAACATGCATATATTTCTATCCCACAACCTCTGCCACGTCCCCTGCCCGCCCCAGAAAGCGGAACTCCGCTCCTTCCGTCCCTCCCCTGGCAGATGGGGCTGAAGCACGGGTATGAGAAGATGCCTTCCTCCTGACCATGGAGAGAAGAGGGGGCTCTCCCAGTTCAAGTGCATGTCCATGCCTCTGGTGCATAACACCTGCGCCCCAGCTGTGGCTTTCTCCAGCTGTTTCTACATTGTGATGGGGGGCATGACCTCATGTGGGGAAGGGAAGGGATGGGACCAGGAGAGGAACCAGCCGGTTGGAGGCCGTGCTACAGACAAGTGGCTTTTCTGATGAGGCGGATGAAGAAGATGGAGGAATGGAAACACCATGTGGCTTCAGTGGGCAGAGGGAAACGCACTGCCCCGTAAGCGTCAAAGTCTCTTTCTACCGCACAAAAAAGGAAGGGAGTCAGTCAGTTGGGAGAAAAGGAAAAAACTAAACAACAACGGACTCCTGTGGTCAGCCTTTGCCTTATCCATGGGTCCCAGCTCTTTTGGCAGCCTGCTTTTCTGAACGGTAGGCCTCTCTGAAGTATGGTTTAGAACCTGGGTTGGCAGAATTGGGGTCGGGGCAGTAGGTTGGATCCCGAGACGGTGGAGACAGAGGCCAAGGGAGAGGAAAGTGGCTGGAGGACGGTTTTGATGGTGGGGAGGTGGCTGATCCTAGTCTTGTCCAAAAATCCTTCCCTCAGGAAAGAAATGAGGCTACTGTAGGAGAGACTGGTTGTGGTAGGAGGGGCAAGGGGGGGAGGCTGAATGGTGGCCTAGGGCCCCTCTTCCATGTCTCTGTTGTTTCAGCAAAGAATAGGTCCCTGGAGAAGAGGCAAGAATGTGCAGACAGAGGAGACACAAAGAGTCGGGCAATGCTATCACTGGGTAGACCCTTCAAGACTAACACACGAAGAGGATTCACTGAAGTTGTGTCTTCGCTGGCTAAGGCTTTCCTCATCTTGCCTCACTCCACAACAGCCTGGCAGACCCACCCAGGACTGAGGGTGCCCAGAGTTTAGAAGACAAAGGACTCTCTGCTGCTCAGTAGAATCTGCTCCACACTTCAGCCAAGAAGAAGCAAGGAACCTGGGCACACATTTGCCACGCTGAACAGAAGGTAAGGACCTAGGTTTCCATCCTTCTATGATTGCTGTTGACAATCTGATGGGTGAATTTTACCTGTCATGTTCTCTTTGCTCCAGACCTAGGTGAGATCAGATGGAACAGAGGCTCCATTTGGTCTTGCAGAGGCCCCCAAACTTTAACTGATCTCCGTCAAATCTGAGAGCAAGGCACCTTGGATGAAGTGAGTCCAAACCCAGTGCCTTCTCCCTGGTCAAGAGATGGGTTCAAAGCCATACCAACCCCTGTAGGAGGGATGACATAGCCCACACTTTTCACCTGCTCTTGAGATTTCCAAGTTTTTAACAAGTGCTGCAGAAGAAGAGGTACCTTTTTATACCACCAGTTGGTTATCTTCAGTATCAGTGATTTTCAAACTTCTTGGTTCTATTTTTTTTTTTTGAAGCTACTGAATACTTAATGAAAATAATTATATGTGAAGTCCAATAGAGAAAACAGATTTTTAAAAACTGGGGTTAGAGTCAGGGTCTGGAGCCCTGTTTTCTGGCTTTTCCTCTCACCTGTTGGGGTGATCAATAACAATGTTACAGGCAAACAATAAGGGAGATAAAAGTGAATTGGAATGGGTAGAGGGAAACAATAGGGAAGATGTCTTCTTTGGGGGAGCAAGGAACAGTCATCCGGCTAGACTGCAGGGCTTCTAGAATCTAAAGGGAAACCAGCATCCTGCAAGGGAAGCTCAAAGGAAGAGGAGTCAGGGAACTAGGTGGCACCTCTAGTGGCCTGGTGGGGGAGAGAAGGGTGAGGGGTGGAGGGCTTGGGGCTGTGCCAGAATGCTCCTCAGCTCCAACAGAGAATATATAACACATCCTGATGACCAATCACACGGATACATCACCACCAGTCTACCCCAAGCAAAGGTGGCCTCCTCCTTCCCTGATGCCTGGTGCGTGAGCAGAGTACGGGGAACAAGACAGAGATAGTGAAGTGGCCACTGTGAAAGCTGTAGGCATTCTCTACTCAGCCAATCAGCCCTTCCTTCCCCAGTTACTGTCCCTCAAAACCTCTGGGACATGGCTGTTCTGTGGCCTCTGTCCTACACGTAGAAGTGGCTGATTGAAGTGCCCTTTCTCGTGTCTCAGGAGTCCTTACCAGGCTGGACCTTTCGATTAGGTATGAGGGCTAAGGACCACTCTCTGGAGCTCAGTGAATGGGCAGATGAAGACTCCATTTCTTCAGCTAGATTCTATAGTCTTCTGTTCTCTTTTCAGAAACCAGGGGAAGAGAAGGAATTAAGGGTTTCCCTGTAGAGGGAAATCTTAAAGATTTAGCTACTGAAGGTTAGACAAATAACTGAATTCACTTGGAGATCTGGAATGGGGACGGGGGTCCTGAAATGCGTGACTATTTCTTCTAGGACGTCCGGGTAAGAAGGAGCAGCTGGAGAGACAGCGGGTATGGCTATCTCCTGACTCAATTTCTGCCTTTGAGGGTCAGCAGCTTACCCTCTTCCGTAAGAGCAATTCCATAAGAACCCGATGGGTTCTGTCTTCTGCTTAGTCTCTTTCCACCTTCAAATCACTGGGACAGCTGACACTAGCCCTTCCTCACAGAAAGGCATGATTAAAAAAGAACAGATACTAGTTAGAAGGTCAGGGAAAAGCTAGAAGAAAAAAGGAAATAAGAAAGGAATATGGAAGGACTAGAGGGAGAAGCTCTTAGATTTTCGCAGGGTAAGACTTACTCAGTTCTTTGACTGCTTTAGGGCCTAAATAAATATGTATCTATAGAAAACCCCACCCCTCATATCTCACACCAGAATACTTACATTTGGCCACAAAGACAACAAATAATCTGAGTCTGGTTAACCTGCACAGCTCACAATTATGTGAACCACAGACAGTGTAACTGTTCTTTCTTTACTGCACCCTCCCTTCCAGGGTTTTGGGGGGATAGGGGGAAGAAGAGATAAATAAAATACTCAAATATCTGAAGCTCACGACAGACTTAATACAAGGAGACTTCTTTCCCACCAAATAACTTAATAGCACTATCAGCAAAGAGCCTTCTCTCCTCTCTGTGTCCCATTTGGGGAAGGTAAAATGACCCGGAATTGTAAGGTGTAAGCATTAGCAAGAATCCAACCATCTACTGGTGGGAGCACCAGATCTTAGGTTAAACACTGACAACATTCCAGCTGATAGGCTGGCCGAGAAAGAGGCACCTAAAACTTCACGTGCAAAATAAGGCATGAAGGGCTGGCTACGGGTGAGACAGTCAAACTAGAGGAAAGGGGAAGCAAAAAACCAAACCAAATCAAAAGTTGCTCTTCAGAAATTCCTAGAAAGAAAAAAGCTGGAGTGAAGAAAATTAAGTTATTTGGACCTTTGCATATACATTTCTCCTGCCCAGATTTGAATACATTGATTCTTAAACCAGAGCTTGGTTTGCCGTCCCTGAAAAGTGAAACCTCGGGGACACTCAGCGCTGTGCAAGTGAACTGAGCTCCTTCTTTTCTTCACACTCAGCTGCAGCTTCTACACCAATGTGGGCAGCTCACGACAGGGCGGTAGCCCAGAAGGACCGTTATTATCGGCCAAGTTCAACGTCGGCTCAATGATGAGGGATCTCCTGGTAGAAAAGCCCATGGGAAGGGTAGCTCTCTTCATATTCTCTTTCAGGAGATCTGAAACTTGTCCCCCTTTCCTCCCATGAAGAGAGGGCTGGGTTTTCATTGGCCCAACCTCACCTCTAACCTCAGGAGATCGAGTTTAGACTCAAAGGAGCCAGAGAGGAGAGGAACACCACCATATCCAAACAAAGCAAAACCAACCAACCAACCAACCAACAAACAACTCAAAGTAAAGCCAAACAAACAAAAAACTCAAGGAAGAAACAGGCAGTGCAGAGGAACGATCAGAAAACAGGATTATTGTCTTTAAAATGATTATGGTTTAATAGTTTTTCAACATTAAAAAATAAAATAAAATAAAAGGGCACACAGTCTGGTTTGGGATTGGGATTTCTGTCCCATTTTTCTTCCCTTAAGTCAGAGGTCAAAGGGAAAAACCAAAAGGAAAAGATAACCATGATTGGTTAAAGTGGATGCCACGGTTGGTTAAAGTGGATGCCACGTGCTCTCTTGTGGTCATTTTAGCAAATCATGCATCATAATAGACTCTCACTCACTGCCCAGAGTAGGAGATGAGACAGCAGCAGGAACAGAAGTGGTGGGGGGAGATGTGACTGGCGCAACTGTTACATAGGATGAGCTAGGAACATGTTTAACATCAAGGTGCTGCCCCATGGTCTGTCGCTTTAGGACTCCCTTAAAAGAGGCTCCCGTCTGGAATGTGTTAATTACGTCGATCTGCAAAGAATCAGAGAGTGAGACAGCTTTGCTGCATAGTCCAGAGAGAGAGGGGAAGAAAGGGGGGGGGGATCCTGGAGGGTCAGGGAAGGGGGATGGAAAGTGCTGGGAAAAGGGGATAGGAGCAGGAGCAAGAGAGAAGATTCCCTCATACACAAAGCAACGGTGAGGAGAAGGGGAAAACCATTAATTGCATAGCACACTTCATTTCAAGAACAATTTGCCATGGAGTCCAAATACCCAGCCAGAATCCGGTCCTCTCTTCCCTTGCAGCCTACGAAGGACATTTTAGGTGTGCAGGTGTCCAAAAGTATCTACAGTTTAAAGGGACTTCTCTACCCCGTGACTCCTAACAGAGAGTGACAGCTTATTCATTGTGTTGATCTGGACTCTTAAAAAATAAGGCATATGCCATTTAAGATAGAAGGTGGAGTATATATAGTAACTGAATTTTGAGCCTCAGGAACCTCTGAACCAATTAAGTTGACTATCGATTTTTGCAGATTTTGCAGGAAAAGAATTCCTGCGTTTAAAGAAAAAAAGCGAGGCTGGTAGTAGGCCACACACAGGTGGCTGGGGTGGAAAGGCTCCTAGCCCCCGGCTGCTGGGCTCACCTGCTTCTGGGTGTCTGTTCTGAGACCCCCCTCCTTGGGCTGAAGCAGACAGGGCCCCTGAGAAGGGAGCTCAGGAACCCAGCAGCCAGGCTCCTTAGCGAGAATGCCGCCGGCACCGGGGGTCCTGAAACGTCTGGCAACGTCTGACAATAACTCGGTAGCTAGACTGAGGGCGGGGGAGCAAGACGTGCTGGTTGGCGGTGGTGGTCAGTGGCTACAGTCTAGCAAGTGGTCTCTGGCTCTCTGTGTCCTACTTCTCAGACACAGAGGTGATTTGTGCCGTTTGGTTACCAATCACGGCCTTGGTCTGGGGCCTGGGACAAACCTACTGTCCTGATCTCCGACCCCTAAGTGACAAGGAACAAATCAAAAGGAATTCCTCTATCCTTCAGGATCTGGTAGAACCATCTTAAAAAACGCCCACAGGCTTAATAGCAGGGGCCGACTCCATTCATTTCACTTTGTTTCCCCAGGTGGGAAGGTAACAAAACAGGCACCTTGGGAGACAGACAGTTGTTCTTATTTATAAAGCTTCCTGAGAAGCCACAGAATGTTTAGGGTTGGTTTCCAGATTCAGACCAAAGTCTGAGCTAAACTACCATCCCTTCATCACGTTATATAGTTTTTAGTTCCGGGGCAAGGAGGGGCCTGATCCTGTGGGAGGGAAGGGGCTGCACATGGGGATGGGGGGCCACGACGGGGATGGGGGACTGTAACGGGGAAGGTACTTTCCTGAGCTTGTTCGCGTCACAAGGCCCCCACTTCCACAGTGAAAACTGTGCAGGTCGTGCATCCGAACCCAGGGGTATAGAGTCAAGGGAGTGGGAATTGGGAGTAGAAAGGAAGGGAGATCCATGAATCTCAGCCCCCCGCGACGGAAGACTGGTGAGGGGCCAAGGAGATGCTGGAACCAGGGAATCCTGGGCTAGGGAAAAAACAATATCACAGAGGAGAAGAGGAGGCAGTGACCCTGAAGGGAGAAAAGCAGACAGGTTATTTTGAAAGGAGCAGACCTGAAGGAAAGCACCGGGGCTTTAGAGACAAGAGCCAGTGGGGGGGGGGTGGGGGGGGGTGGGGGGGTGGTTTGCAGGCCCTGGGGAGCTTCCCTCTCTGGGGGGAGGAACCCGAGAGAGGAGAAAGGAGCCCCAGTGCTTCCCTAACTAGCCCTGCCTTCCCACTTCCATCACCGTCTTGCCTATGGGGGACAAGTTCCCAGCAGGTATGCAGTGGTGAGGCTTCATTTGATCTCTCTTCCCTATGACCGAACGAGGTGGGCTTGACTAGGGAACTTTCTACGCCATCGGCAGCTAATTTTTGAGAGTGGAACTTGTTTCTGGGATCTCCAGCCAACCAGTAGAGAGGAATAGGCCTGCTCTCTGGAGACGGGAAATCTCAGGACTCAGAACAGAGGCATATAGGGCAAGAACAGGGAACATGATAGAATGACCAGGGCCTAGACCAGCCCGCCCACCCAGGAGCAGGTGGTTACAGTTGCTGCATGGAAAGTGGGAAGAAAAACGTTACTGTAGGGCTCCACAGGCAGGGGGCTTAAGAGCAGCCGTCTATGTCATTTCAGAAATTGCGAGACGGGAAAAGGCTTGAGGAAATTATAGCTTCTTCCTTTTGGGGAAGCAAATCTGAATCCTGCAAAAGATACTCAGGCATTGAGAGACTTTTGTCATTTATACACACTGAGCTGTCAGATTCCCCACCATGGCCTTAAAGTGTGAGTGGGGAAGATATGAGAGGGTGAGTTTCTTTTACAAAGACCCCTCCGATAACGGCTGTGTTACCCGCCAGCAGCCTGGGGACGCATACAAAGTGTATGCTGGTGATGCTGGCTTAGGGCTATTGTCTAGTTCCTTCCTCCTGAAGGGTAGGGATAGACTCTGAACATCTCCCACCCTGACGTCAGGTCTGGTGCTTGCAAGAGACCTTACACAGGAAGCTTGCTGGCCACAGGGAGGGTGGCAAAATGGGCTTTAGAACCGACTGGAAGCTAAAGGACGATGCCACCAGTTTGCGTCCGGTGCTCTGGGCCCTATGACTCCTCTCCTCCCAGAGAAGCCCAGGCAGCTCGCCCCTGGAGCTAGGGAGCTCGGGCTGCCCACCGGCAGTGAGCCTTAGGGAGGGAAGAGATGTTGGCCACCAGGAGCGGCTGCCCCTCCCACACTTCCCAACATGGAGAGATGTCTTCTCCCGGCAGGGGGACCGGCCACTATCAGAGTACCTGAGTCTGGATACGGTTCAGGCCCCGGAACCAGAGGATCTGGCCTCGGCGCAGCTCCATCTCTGCATGGTCAATTTCGTCCAGCCCCTCCGCGTCCTTGGTGATCTCCTCTTTGGTGGTGCCGTGCCCAGCCTCCTTTAGGAACTTCAGGGATTGGGTAGGTATCGTGGAGATGATCTGAGAACAGGTGCAGCAAAAGGGGAGACACCAGAATCAGGGTGAGAGGGCTGTCCCTCAGCTCACATGGGGTCAGGCCCTTGCATAGGTCACTCTTTGCCCCAACACCCATTGAGGGGGGCAGCAGGAGAGGTGCCAACCTAGCCAGGCAAGCACTCCTCAGGGCCTACCAAATGGCAGGCCCTCAGGAAGGTTTTCTGTAGTTGTGGACACACGAAGGAGAACTGACATTTGCATGTGCGGCCAGCCATCTGCCTAGTTAGTTATATACTTGATTCTCCTTCTGTCTCAGTTCTTCATTTCCATTTTGCCATGTGTCTCTTAAGGGAAGTAGAACTATAATGCATGGCACATGGTAAGAAGGGACAGGGACCAGAGCCTGGGGGGAAACAAGTCTGGGGATAGGAGAGGATGATCCCATTGCAAGTGTATGGGCAAAGGGAAGGGAAGTGTCAGAAGGGAAGGACCCTCTTCTAGTTACCATGCGCAAAGTAATTCCTGTGTTACAAAACAAGGGTGAAAGGATACTAGAGGTTTTCTTGGGCTTGGAGCGAGGAAGTGGGTGAGACAGGCCGGGGAAGAAGGGATACACAAGTATTATCAGACATGGGCAGGAGGTTGGGCTTGCAATTCAAAATAAGTCACTCAAGAAGCTCAGTCAATCAGTTCTCCCTGACACACAGACGAGGAGTAGACAGGGCTGGGATGAGAGAGGGACTGTATGAGCAGTTCAACATGGAGTCAAGGATTTTGAAATGGGAAGGATATCTGCTTTTGGATGATTGGAAGGAGCTGCTGTGATGCAGAAGGAAGGCTGGTCTCTAGCATCAAGGCTGTGTGGCCATGTGTGAGACTAGACCCAGACGGGACTTTCAGACAGCTGGTGAAACAACCAAGCTTCACCCAGGTGTAAAAGGGACCCATGGTAAAGAAACACCACCAAACAGAACAGGGTGGAGGGACTCATGGAAGGAACTGGGACAGCAATTGATCAGGGAGGCATCTGGGACGTAGGAAAGAAACAAGTAGCAGGTATATGGGGAAGGTCTGCAGTCCCAGGGAAGGATCTCTGGGGCCACTTAGAGCAAAGCCATTACCCAGGTGGCTAGGTGCCCATCAGTAGAGACTGGAGGTCTGTAAAGCAGAGCTTAGTCTGGCTCAGAGCTGAGGATGAGGGGGATGTGCAAAGTGGTATCTGGGAAGGAACAAAACTTACCAGACCTGATCCTATTATCATGTTAATAGCTAACTTTTACTGTGTACTTAGAGGGTACTAGACATTGTTCTAAGTCATTTCTGTGTTGTAACGGATTGGCTGATTAACAACGATGAACAATGATCCTGTTCTCCTAACTTGAGGAGACTGAGGAGGCACAGAGTGGTTAAGGCACTTGCTCAAAGTGACTCTACTTGTAGAAAGGAGATGTGGGATTCAAACCCGGGTAGCCGGTCCCAGAGTCCATGCTCTGAACTGGGTGCTACATTGCTTTTCTAGCGACCTGGTGGGTCTAGATTTATCTAAGGTGAGAGTCAGCCATTCAACCCAGTCAACCCAGTAAGGCCGTGGTGAACATGAGGGGTAGGGGAGCCCTAAACTAGGTCAGAGGAGCAGCTCACAGCCAGACTGTGGCTTCATTAAAATAAAGACTTCTGCTCTGTAAACTTCTACTTCTAAGACCCTTAATTTTGTTTTTCTCTTTTTAGCAAAATTCCATTGAAAATTTCCACTCCCATCTCAGAGACGCTAAGGGATCTGCCTGCCTCTAGGCATGGTTAGAGAAGAGATCCAAAGCCTCTGAAATGGTGGGCACTGATCATGCTACTCCAGGATCCTGCAAGACAGGAAAACCTCAAAAAGTGGGGGGAGGAAGGGGAGGGAAGGAGAAGATGCTGGTGAGGAGCTGGGAGGTGCCGCCGTCGCATGTCCCATCTCCTCCAGAGGAGAGAGAGTGTGCTGGCCACGCACCCGCATGGGGCGAGCCTGCTGGTACTCACCTGGCCCCACAGCAGCTCTCCGATGCCGATGAAGAGACACCAAAACCACTGAGACAGGGTGAGCTTCGTACAACTGAAGGGTTTACCCCCAAATTCCACAATGAGAATCTAGAACAGAGAAAGAGGCAGCCCACCATCAGGGAGGCGAGTCACGGGCAGCTAGCCCTCTAGCCGAGGCTACCAAAGCGACGTCAGAGCCCTGGCCCATGATCCCGGTGGTGCCAGTCCTGATCTGCTGGTCGGAGGAGGAGAAAGAAGAAATCTGAAAGGGGAGAAGAGAAGACAGACACAGTCTTTCTAGAGACCCTGAGGGGGAGACAGAGCTACTTACTATGAATATTATTAAGGTAAGAGGGGCAGATCCAGGGGGGCTGGAGGCTTCTCGTGACTACAGCCAGCGGGTGAGGTGCCAAGAGAAGGCGCAGAGATGGAGAGAAGGAATTGAAGAGGGGGGCCCATGAGGGGGACCCCGGCTGGGGAGGGCAGAAGCCCTTGGTATAGGGCGAGCTCAGAGTCTCCTGTATCTGCAGGTGTTCAGTGTACCTCGGACTGGGGCAAGGAGGAAGGGACCCAATCCTTTTACCCCAGGGCAGCCATGCCCTTGACCTCAGTTCTGCGAGAGGCTTATGTGTCCACCGCCTGTGCCCCATGCCACACTCCTCTCTGTCTGCGAACTGCGCAGCGTTTTCTACCAGGGGCCCCTCATGAACGAAGGCGCAGGGACAAGGACAGAGCCCTACAGCACGTACCCGCACGTCTCACGTACGCTGGCAGGAGGCATGGAAAGGACCGCGGGGAGTGACCCTCTTCTTGGCCACTCTGAAATTTCTGTGCTTTAGGAAGACAAGGAAAGGACCCCACCAATCTTATTTTATTTGCCCCCAACGTGTTGCCTTGCACCACAGCACTTGACCCAGCAAGCTCCAGTTCCGGAGCAATGTGCAAATGGAGGCCAACTGGGAATCCAAAAGCATTCGATCCGCAGCCCGAGTCCCCATCCTTCCCTCCCCCCTTCTCCTGGGTACCTAGGGAACGCTGTTCCCTGCTTCTGACCTCTGCCACCCAGCCCTCCTGCCCCGACTCCAGCCAGAGGCTCACCTGGCTGATGAAGGTGCCCAGGACCACGGCGCAGAAGATGAGGTTGCGGAAGATGCCCGCGAAGACGTTCCTCTCCCCGTGGATCTTGCGGGAATTGATCTCGTTGAAGAGCTGCATCAGCACAAAGGTGTTGAAAATAATGGTGTAGTGCTGGCTGGGGGGCGAGTGTAGAGGCGCCTTCCTCCCGCTATCAATGTCAAAGAATTTCTCACCTAGTGGGGACAAAGGAAGCATTAGCGGGTCACGTATGGTGTCGGCGAGCGCTCAGGTTGAGTCAGAACAGCACGTTGGTATGGCCAAACTGGTGGCTTACGGCTGGTGTCCATTCTAATGGGTCAGTAGCTGAGCTACACTAGTTATCGAACACTTTAAGTGTTAGCTCTGGTCTCAGCGTATCTGACTCTCTCTCCGCGTCCGCTCCAGTGACTGACTTCTCACGGTGCAGCGTGGGGGGAAAGCTGCCGAGGGTCAGGCAGACAACAGGCTCCATCTTAGTGCCACGATTTACTCACCACGTGACCCGAGCTTTAGTTTTATAATCTTTAAAAAATAATAAAAACTACAGAAAGCCACCGTGTGAAATTCTCAAGAGCAGCATGTCAAATAGCATGATGCGCCACATAGCGGGGCAAGGGACACCCCCAGTGGGTGAAGCTGCTGTCATCCCCAGTCCCGTGCTCAGCTTGCTCCCTTGGGCTGTTCTCTGCCCCCATCTCTGCTTTGCACTCCGACCCCTGTCCCCAGTCCCAGCCCTACCCCTGGCTCACCGGCAAAGACGAGGAAGAAGATGACGGTGAGCTGATAGACAGCGTGGCCCAAGATGTTCTTCATCATAGTACGTGAGATCAGAGGCTTATTTCGGCCATAGGGGCGACGCTTTAACAGAGACTCTGTAGGAGGCTCCGTGGCCAGGGCCAATGAGGCAAAAGTGTCCATGATGAGGTTAACCCACAACATCTGCACGGCTTTCAGTGGGGAATCCTGGTGGGGAGAAGCACCAGTCCTTTTAGCTTTCCTTGGAAACCAGCCCCTACCTCACTCATCAGCCTCAGCTTTGCCCCTGCAACGGCCTAGCTCCCGCTATCCACCTAGACTTTGGATCTGCCCATTTATTAGCTGAGTGCCCTTGAGAAAGTTACTTAACCTCTTTGAGCCTTGGGTTCCTCGCCTGTAAAATGGGGAGAATACCCACTTTGCAAGGTTGTTTTTGAAGACCACAGAAGTACTCATCACAGTGGCTAACGTGCATGTGCTAAATTAGCAGTAGATAACTTCTCATTCCCCCGCATGGGCCGATGGAGACCTAGGAGAGCTAACTCCTGCCCCAACCCCCCTGGGGAAACTCTTGTCCTTAATCCTCAGTAGCCAGGACCCCACTCCCCACGTTCCCTAGCCCCCGCCTCATCCCTCTCCTCCCAGCCCCCCCTGCACTCCCTTCACCTGAGTGATACAGGCTCCAGTGAAGGCCACGATCACGGCTACCACGTTGACAGTGAGTTGGAACTGCAGAAACTTAGAGATGCTGTCATAGACGTTTCGCCCCCACATCACTGCCTTCACAATGCTGGTGAAGTTGTCATCTGTTAGGATGATATCTGATGCCTCCTTTGCTACGTCTGTGCCTGCAATACCCTGAGTAAGAGAGGGAAGGAGAGCAGTGAGGACGTGGATAAAGCAGAGTTTATCTACGTTCTGAACCCAGACTGCATTTCCAGACCTCCAAGAAGCTTCCGAACCGGCCAAAAACACTAGAGGGCGCACTCCCCACGCTAATGCCAATGACAGAGCCACTGTATTTTGAGTTCTCCTCTCCTCCAGAGAAAATGTGTCGCTGTCAGTCCACAGAAAGCAGGGCTAGGGCCTGATGCCACCATCTTACTCCTGAACCCAAACTGGAAATGACAGTTATCTATGATATTCCTTTCTCCCTTCTTTGCTACTCCCCCACCTTGGAAATGAAGGAAAGGATAGGGAACCCATGTCCTATTCTCCCTCCAAATCCCTACACTTTCTTTCTTTCTTAATCTTTTTCTTAACCTTCCTTCCTTCCTTCCTTCCTTCCTTCCTTCCTTCCTTCCTTCCTTCCTTCCTTCCTTTCTCCTTCCTTCCTTCCCTCTTTCTTTTTCCTTCCTTCCTCCCTTCCTTCCTTCCTTCCTCCTTCCTTCCTTCCCTCTTTCTTTTTCCTTCCTTCCTCCCTCCCTCCCTCCCTCCCTCCCTCCCTTTCTTCCTTCCTTCCTTCCTTCCTTCCATCTCTCTCTCTCTTTCTCTTTCAAGATTTTATTTTGAAGTAATCTCTACACCCAATGTAGGGCTCGAACTCACAACCCCAAGATCAAGAGTCACACACTCCACCGACTGAGCCAGCCAGGAGCCTCTAAATTCTTTTTTTGCCCCTAAATTCTTATATTTCTTTTGCCATGGCCAGTGTCTCACTTAAGTCCTTGTCTCCCCCACACCTCTAAGTCACCTTACACTTTTTTCTGGCAGGAGTAGTCTGGCAGTGAAGTTCAGATGTCCTATGCTTGTTCAAATTCCTGTTCCTGGGGAACCACTAAAGGTTTCTCAGTAGACAATGGTTGAAAGCTGTGCTTACAGAAACAGTAAAATTTCTAGACTGGTAGTCAGAGCCCTCAAGAGGTGAACTCAGATTCATTTTCCAGTCTGCTCCTATATAATCTTTCTGCTCAAAACCCACTGGTTTATTCACAATTCCCTGAATCTCTCCTTCACTTCTAGAGTCTAGACTTCTACTTACACCATTTCCCTAAACCTGAAACATCCTCCTTCCTCATCTGTTTAAACCTTGTCTATCTTTACTGGTCTATGGGACGCAAAACCATCCCTAAGAACCCCAGCCCCTACTTCTATTCCATGTCTCACAAAGCCTATAACCACAGAGGAGCTTATTCATTGATTTGGCTTGCAGTAGTATATGATTTGTTCTCTTTACCTGGTAGTAATATTTTCCTATCCAGATTGCAATGAACAAATATGTTATAGATTATACAATTCAGTTTCCCCATCAAAAAGTTCTCTAACACATCCACACAATGTGTTACATACACTGGAAAAAGAAAGGAGGGGAAAAAAAAGAAAGGAGGACTATATATACTTTCTACTACAGAATGTGAAAAAAAAGAGTGTATGGTATGTGTGTAGATAAGTATACATGGCAGTATAGATAAGTATCACATATCTAAGAGGATAGGATACAAATACATCATACGTTTGATTATATTTTAAAGAGGCAAACAGAAGGATACACCAAAAACAAAAGAAATGTTACTTAGGGTTAAGAGGGGAGGCAATAGGGTGGAGGTGATAGGGATAGAAGCTGGATTTCTAGGAATAGACTTTGTTTTGTATATTTGACTTTAGAACTATGTAACACTTTATATGAGTATAAATCAAAAGTAAGTTTAAAAAGCGATGTCTAGGGGCACCTGGGTGGCTTAGTCAGTTAAGTGTCTGACTCTTGATCTCAGCGCAGGTCTTGATCTCATGGTCATGAGTTCGAGCCCCACATTGGGGCCTAGTGTGGAGCCTACTTAAAAAAAAGAAGCAATCTCTAAAATGGAAAGCAACATAGTATAAACAAACTGGTATAACCAGTGGGTAGCACAATCACACAAAGGAAAGATATTCCAAATGGCTTTTAAAAAAAACCATAGTACCTTGATGGTAGAACCCAGCAGAGTATACCTATAGGATAAAAAGAACTACAAGAGAAATCTTGAACTGTTTTTTGTAGAGTAATTGTATTATTATTGCTATTTTGAGACTGTTACTTATATTTTAGGGTAAAACCAGTAAGGATTATGTTAATGCCATTAGGAATCAAAATTTTCAGCTTAAGAGATATAAACATAAAATTAGGGAAGTTAAATAAAAGTAGTAAGTTAGAGTTCTATAATTCTAAATTTGAATTAAAAATACCAGTATGGACTCATGAAGTATTTTATCTTTAAAACAAAGAAATGCAAAAACAAAAAAGAGACATAAAAGATATATTTCCTAGCTTTGACCAAAACCATTGAAAAGATCTAGAAACAATGATTTACTTGGCAGTAAGGAACACCCCGACATTCAGATTGTGGTCTCTAAGTACCATTTCTTACTAAAAAGCAGGACTCTTTGAGAAAGGGATGATTCCAGATCTAGGATGAGAAATATATATGATGATTCTGGAATATCTTATCATGCCAGAAGCCAAGTAAGGTATTAAGGACAACTGGGGTTGTATCTAAAGGACCCAGCAGTACTCATGAGGCTACTGACAAGTCAATGTGAACGTCAAAATAATAACAAAGGCAATGGATTGAAACACATCAAATATACTTAAATCTGTGAGTTCATAATGATATTAAAAAAATAAACAATGAACTGTTTTTACTGGAGTAACTTAGTAGAGTTAATTTAAAAAATATAATTCATGGGTGCCTGGCTGGCTCACTCAGTAGAATGTGCAACTCTTGATCTTGGGGTTATGAGTTCAAGCCCCATGTTGGACATGGAGCCTACTTAAAAAATAAAATTTAAAAACATATATATGTATAATTCATTGGTCATCTTTGGAGTATCCTAAAAAGTCAACTCATTTTGAAAACTAGTAAATAAAGAAAAAGGATCGGGCATTTAGCTGCCTTTCATATAGGAACCTGAACCTCAACCTCAGAGTAACCAAATAATCCTTGAGCACAAGTTTCTTTCTATAGAAGTCTTCAATTTAATAAATAGAGAAAATCTGGACGTTATTTTGCAGCCCCTAATGAAAGATGGGATCTAGAATCTGATTATATATGACAAGAATACAATCAACAAAATCCATGCTATGCATTGTTCTATGTATTCAACCAGCCTGGTTCCTTCAAAATTAAATAGCTAGGAAAAAAGATGGAGGGGATTGGGCAGGAGAGCTAACATAGTGTGCTGTTATCCCTAGAAAGGGCTATTTGTGAGGTTGGCCCTGAGTTGGCATCTGGGACCTTGGCTCTTAGAATGCTCCCAGTCAACAATTAACTGAAAATTAATTAGTGGTTCATTGTGCCTAGACTGTGCCTGAATAATATGTTTTCTCTTGAACACCTGCTTTCCTTCTAGGAATCTGGAATCTCTCTTTAAAAAAAAAAAAAAAAAGATTTAATTATTTATTTGACAGAGAGAGAGTGAGAGCATGTGTGAATGGGGGGAGGGGCAGAGGGAGAGAGAATCTCAAGCAGATTCCCTGCCGAGTGTGGAGCTCAATGCAGAGCTCGATCTCACGATCCTGAGATCATGACCCAAGCCAAAGCCAAGAGTTGGATGCTCAACCGACTGAGCCACCCAGGCACCCCCTAGGAGTCTGGAATCTTAGCACGTATTAGGCAAAAAGTGACTATATGACCAACCCCAATAAAAACTTTGGGCACTGGATCTCTGATGGGCTTCCCCAGGTAGAAACATCACACGTGTGTTGCCGGGGGAAGAGTGTGCTGTGAGCCCTCATTGAGGGAGAGAGCAGAAAGCCCGCATGTGGATTCCTCCAGACTTCTCCCTTACCGTACCCATGCAATAAATCTTAGTCATGAGTACAACTCTATGCTGAGTCTCATGAGTCCATCCAGTGAATCCACAAATGTAAAGGCTGGCCTTGGGGACCCCTGACACAAGGATCCTATAGGACCAGTGGTTCGCAACCTTTAGTGTGTGACAGAAATGTCAAGGGCTTGTGAAAGCCCAGATTGCTGGGCCCCCACGCTGAGCTGTCAGATCCAGAAGAGCTGGGGTGGGCCTGGGAATCTGCATTTCTATAGGTTTCCAGGCCCAGCTGGGAGGAGGAGCACGCTTCAAAAACTCCTGCTATAGATTAAGAGCTCTAAGAGATACAGCAAGCAATTGCAGTGTATGGATCTTATTTAGATCTGATTTGGACGAAGAAAGAGAATTTATAAAGCACTTGGGGCAATGGGGGGATGGACTAGATGACTGGTGGTATGATTCTTCTAGATGTACGTCCTCGATGCACACTTATCAGAGGCGTATACTAACATTCTTTCAAATGAAATGATGTGATGTCCTTTATTTGCTTCAGAACAGTTCAGCTGGAGATGGGAGAAGTGGGGGAGGGGGGGGACATTCAGTGAAACAAGTTGGGCCAGGTATTGATAATTAATGCTGGGTGACAGGTACATGGGGATTCATTAAACTATTCCCTCTACTTCCGTATCTTCTTGAAACTTCCTAGAAACGATGTTTTTGTTGTTGTTGTTGTTGTTGTTAAAGGGAGCACCGTAAAGACAGATTACTTCTTGAAACTCCTTCCACTGCTTAAAAATCACCAATAGTTCAATACACACGGGAGGCTTACAATCACAAGCCACTTGGGTGTGAGGACGTCCTTGGCCATCTGGGGGCTTCCTCATTTGCTGCAACATCAGAATCAACAAGCGTGGCTGTTAGGAAACGCCAAACATCTCTGGGACCGACCCAGATGCTACTGAATCAAGATATCCACTTGCGGAACCTTGTAATACGTGATTTTAAATGAACTTTCCAAGTGATTCTGATGCTCCTGGTCTCACAAGTGAAAAGCAGAGGGATGGACAGTGCTGACCATGGCATACATGCTTCCTAGGAACCTGAATGTTCTATGCTCTGCCTAGAACATCACCACGTTCATGGTAATGAGGCGTCATGATTTCCCTGCCTGGGTCATCTAGTCTTCACACCTGATGGGTCTCCCATTACACAGACTTTTACCAGCCAGGTCAGCAGGCAAGATGGTGTCAGAGAAAAGAGCACAGGGAGGGGGTGAAGGTACTGGAAGCGGCAGGCTGCAAGAGGCCCGTCCTGGCTTCCGGGTGGAGAAGGCAGCTTGCAGGCAGGGACAGCGTGCCGAGCTGCTTACCATGGCAAAACCAACGTCTGCTTTCTTCAGAGCAGGCCCATCATTTGTGCCATCACCAGTGACAGCCACCACCTGTCGCTGCTCCCCAACAGTGCTGTCGATGATGCCTGGAAAAACAGTACAAGCCGGTGAGTCCACATGCACCACCTCAAGCCGGGTGGAAGCCCTCTGCTCCCCACCGAGGCCCTTTGTGGCTCTTCTTCCCTGGTCCCTGCTACCACCTGCCTTCCTTTTCTTTTCTTTTTTTGTGGGTGACAAGCTCACTTTATAGCATGTTGAAAGTGTAACCCCCCCTTCTGAGCGCCGACAGATCTGTCAGCTCCTGAGGAGCTGCCACTGGTCTGCCTTGTTCTGTTCAGCTGTCTGAAGGTCAGAGGCAGGGCTGGAGGAGCGCCTCGTCCAGGCTTCACCCTGGCAGCAGGCAAGAAACACAGGCTATTTATACATCGAAGTCCAGCTACTAGCTGAAAACAACCACAAGAAGGGGTAAGACCGGGCGCCTGGGTGGCTCAGTCGGTTAAGTGACTGCCTTCGGCTCAGGGCATGATCCTGGAGTCCCAGGATCGAGTCCCGCATCGGGCTCCCTGCTCGGCAGGGAGTCTGCTTCTCCCTCTGACCCTCCTCCCTCTCATGCTCTCTGTCTCTCGTTCTCTCTCTCGCAAATAAATTAAAAAAAAATTAAAAAAAAAAAAGAAGGGGTAAGACCAGGCCCCACGGGGCTGAGATTGGTGGATTGGGCACCTGGCGGACGGTGCTCTCCTGCCCCCTGGTGGTGGTGGGGGGAGCAGGGTCTCAGCCTCCCGCGCCAGCAGGCACAGCACCTTGAAGGGGGAGAAGCCAAGGGTCCAGTAACAGGCAGCCCGAAGCTGCAGGCATGATACAATCGGAGGCCTGGAGGGGATCCAGAGGGATCCATGCTCTGAGCAACTCCTACCACCTTACAGATGAGAAAACTGAAACCCAGAGAGGGGAAAGGCCTTGCAGGGTCCCACAGCCAGCGGGTGAAGCCCAGCCATCATTCCATCCCATCTCGGCCAACGAGGCTGTGTGCTACGTGAGCGGGAGCAGGAAGCAAACGACTGGAGGGAAGAGTAAAAGTGGAAAATTACACTTGCCAGGAGGCTGGCTGCTTCTGGCCAAGGAGAGGACAGGAGATCAGGGTGTCAGAGCGGGACACCAGCAGGTACACACATGCACATGTGCATACATCTACACACACACACATGGAACCTGGATGCCCTTTCTCTGGAGTCCAGGCTGGTGCCATGGAAGTGTGTGCGTGTGTGAGTGAGAGTGTGTGGACCACCTCCCTTTCTACTTTGTTCTTTCCTTTCTTCCCGATGCTGGAGGCTCTACAGGATCACCCAAAGGCTGTCAATTGTTTCCTGGTGGCGCTCGGAGCTCTGAGTCTGTCCTCGTCAGGTAGCCTAGCGGGGGCCTGGAGGTGGCCAGTATGTGCTGGAGAAAGCGCCGGGTGATTTGAAGACAGAGACCTGGGGGTTGAACTGGACCACTTCCGCTCACCAGCGGGGCAATCTGGGTGAGTTCTTTGTCTTCTCAGCCTCAAACTTCCTCATTGGCAAAATGGGAACAATTTAACCTGCTCTGACTAGTACACAGAAATATTGGCAAACAAGATACGATGTTTAAAGACAACTTTATTACAGGTCTTCTTTGTAGATGTTTGCTAAATTGTCTGCCCCCTCCCCGCCCCACCATGAGCTAGACAGCTCTCCTGGGACCTTCCTATTCAAGACAAGAGAGTTGCTTTGGCCAGTGGTTGTTGTTTTCTGTCTTGTTGCCCAGCCTGCCATCATCTGCCCCAGGCACCCGGTCAGGAGCCGAGCTCACCTTTTACCAATGTGTGCTTGTCCGTGGGGGATGATCGCGCCAGGACTCGAAGCTTTGGCCAGATCTTGTCCAGTTTCTCTTGCTCTACCTGCCAACACCAGACCACACTGGGTCAGTCAAGCTCAGAACAGCCATCCGGGCGAAGTTTACATCTCCCTGCGCTCTGAGATTCTGGGAGAGCTGGCCTGCCACAGCCCGTGGTGGGTGTTACCACGGCCTCCAGGGGAGACGGAACAGCCAGCTCCGTCCCCAGGGGCAGATTTATTGATGGTGACCGTTCAGGCCCTGCATTTCTTCACTTCCCTCCCAGTTCCCTACTGGGGAGCCAATGCCCTATTTCTTGGACCCTTGACAGGAGGTGGGCCAGGGCCCACTGTTGGCTAAGGTGCTTCTGAGGTCTCCAGTTTGGTTTCTGTGCAGACCAGGAAGCTCTGGTCTGCTCCACACCCAGACCACATCCTCTTGCAGATCCGTGCCACCCATCACTAGTCACAGGGTGGTGACACAGGAGGGTGAGGTGGAGGGGAATCAGTACGAAAGCATCCCATGACTGAACGCAATCAGGAAGATGTAAGAAGTCAGTGACACTGTCTCAAAAGACAGCTTATGACAGAGGATAAAGAGAAGAAAGAAAACTCCCAGTTTTCCCACCTGAGCAGTCCCGGTAGAAGGTTCGCTCTGAATAGATTTTAGTTTAAAAACCACGCACCTGCAGTCCAACTCCTCACAGCTCCCCCTACTTGCTATATGGGATGCTGCCCAATTCATGAAACCATTTAATAAAGCCAATTAGATCTTCAAGACAAACAAACAAACAAACAAGAACACCAAAACCCAGCCACTCTCTCCCGTGTCCCAGATGCGTGTCCCAGATGTGAGAGCCGCCCCCCCCTCCCCCCCAACCAGGTGCCAAATGAGGCCTTGGGTCTTCCCAGCCGGGACCCACCTCTCCCTTCTCGTTGCGGATAAGTCGGTTGAATTCTTTGCCTTCCAAGCACAAGAAGTCATCCCCAGGTGTCATAATACCACATTTGGTGGCGATGGCCCGGGCTGTGTTGATGTTGTCACCTGTCACCATTCTGACAGTAATCCCAGCTCGCTTGCATTTGGCAATAGCTTCGGGTACCTGTGGAGAGTAAGGAGGAGGTGGGGGCGGTGAGGCCTGCTGAGCTGCCCCTGTCCGGGGTCCCTTCACTAGGGACAGGAGAGAGGCACTCTAGGAGCGGCACCATGGGGACAGGCCACGTCTAGTCATTGTTTATTGTTTGGTGCCCCCTCACTTCTGTCCCACCCATACTACTACCCTTGAATTTGCCTTCCTGTACCATGAGTTGAAGAGGAAATCTGCCTCAGGAGCCAGGAGTGAAAGCTTCCTCTCCCTACAGTCTAGACTCCTTAGCAGGGCATATATATATATACACACACACATATATACACACACACACACACCACTTTGGGATTTGGCCACTGTCTTTCTTTCTAGGAGAAGTTTTTACCATTCTCCACCTCCCTGGCCCGTACTCCAACCGGTCAATTCTTTATAGTTTCCCATGCCCTTGGGCCTTGACCAACTCATAGTCCATCTGTCTGAACTTCTTATAAGCAGAGACTTTTTCAATGCCTTAGTGTTTGGAATACTGTTCAGCTGTTCTGCGGGCGCTTGGCAAGAATGTACTGATTGAAAGAAGGTGGCTGGAGGCAAAGCTGGTGTTCTGGTTAACTCTGCCTCCTGACTGTTCTTAGGCACCAGATCATAAGCTCGATAAAACCTATGCCTCTCACCCCTCCGACAGCAATAACCGTCAGAATGCCAGCTTCTACCAGCTCAGCACTCTACAGCAGTTTTGTAAAGCAGGAGGCACAGAAACATCTATCCCTGTAAGTAACTTGCCTGGGGTCACAGCTAGAGATGGCACGAGTCCCCCCAGTTCCCGTGACTCTGGGCTGGCTTCCCATTACGTCGCGCTTGCCTTGCTCGTGGGCCAGAGGCTGTTGGAAGGCTTCCCTTCATATTTTCTTACCCTTTGGCCAAAGCCAAAGCCTCACCTCCGGGCGCACGGGGTCCTCAATGCCCACCACTGCGATACACGTGAGTTCAGTGAGGATTTCGCTCTCATTGTCCCACGTGGGCTCTCCGTCGTTGAAATCCCGGTAAGCTATGCAGAGGGTTCGGAGGCCCTCGGAGGCCATGGGCTCGATGACAGTGCGGACCATCTCGTCTCGGTCCTTATTCTTGAATGGCATCACTTCCCCTTTCTTGTCCAGGATTCGGTTACACCTGGGGAGGCACACAATCAGGAGGCGGCACCCCCTTCCCACCCAATATGTCTCTACACTCATTTGAAGACATTCTGGCGCCTCCGCATTACTCCTACAGACAACTGTCCCAAGGCCAGAAATCTATCCATTGTCCTGCTGAGTCCCTTTTGGCTGGAGTGAGGTGGTCTGGAGGTGGATAAGGTCTAGGTAAGCGGAGGATGTGACTCTCCCCTGTCGTCTGGTCCTATTCATCTACTCCTCTGTGAATGTGACACCAAGGGTCATTTGTGGATGGATCACCTGCTCTTCTGACCTTCTCAAAGGTGGAGAGACACTTTTACTTCCGGTACTAGCATAGTACTAGAATGGTACTTGGTGCATAGGGCCTGCTCCACAGGTATGCGCTGATTGAAAGACGGTGGCTAGAGCCAAACAGAGACGCCGGTTAATTCAGCTACTGGCCCTGGACCTACACAGGTCCGCTTCAATGACCCGTGAACAGTCTAGCCACTTGATGAAGTTATGCAACTTCCTGTAATCAGAACTGAGCATGAGAAGGAAAAGGGGACATACAGCTAGCATCTCTGGTACTTGCTATGTGCCCGGCATTTTAGGTACAGGTATACTTCGTTTCATTGCACTCTGCTTTACTGCACTTCGCAGATACTGTTTTTGTTTTCTTTTTTTTTTGCACATTGAAGGTTTGTGGCCACCCTGCATCGAGCAAGTCTGTTGGCACCAATTTTCTTTTTTTAAAGATTTTATTTATTTATTCATGAGAGACAGAGAGAGAGAGAGAGAGAGAGGCAGAGGGAGAAGCAGGCTCCCAAGAAGCAGGGAGCCCGATGCGGGACTCGATCCCAGGACTCCAGGATCATGACCTGAGCCGAAGGCAGTCGCTTAACCATCTGAGCCACCCAGGTGCCCGGCACCAATTTTCTAACAGCATTTGCTCACTTCATGTCTCTGTGCCACTTTTGGGTAAGTTTTGCAATATTTTAAACTTTTTCATCATTATTTTATTGGTTACGGGGACCTGTGATCAGTGATCTCTGATGCTACCATTGTAATGGTTTGGGGACATCAACAGCCACGTGCATTTAGGTGGCAAACTTAATTGATAATGTCGCGTGTGTTCTGACTTCTCCACTGCCCGGCTCTTTCCCCTTCTCTCTTCCTCTCCCCGGGCCTCCCTCTCTCCTGAGAGACAACACTATTGAAATTAGGCCATGGATACCCCTACAGTGGCCTCTAAGTGCTCAAGTCAACGGAAGAGTCGCATGCGTCTCACTTTATTTTTTATTTTTATTTTTTTAAAGATTTTATTTATTTATTTGAGACAGAGAGAATGAGAGAGAGAGAGTACATGAGAGGGAGGAGGGTCAGAGGGAGAAGCAGACTCCCTGCCGAGCAGGGAGCCCGATGCGGGACTCGATCCCGGGACTCCAGGATCATGACCTGAGCCGAAGGCAGTCGCTTAACCAACTGAGCCACCCAGGCGCCCGCGTCTCACTTTAAATCAAAAGCTAGAAATGATTGGCACCAAGAAATGCTTGGTGAGGAAGGCAAGTCAAAAGCTGAGAGAGGCTGAAAGCTAGGCCTTTTGTGCCCAACAGACAAGCCGTGAACGCAAAGGAAAAGTTCTCGAAGGAAATGAAAAACGCTGCTCCCATGAAACCAAAACAGCCTTATTGCTGATCTGGAGCAAGTTTGAGAGGTTTGGATAGAAGATGAAACCAGCCACAACATTCCCTTCAGGCCAAAGCCTAATCCAGAGCCAGGCCCTAACTCTCCACAATTCTATGAGGGCTGGGAGAGGTGAAGAAGCTGCAGAAGAAGTCTGAAGCAGCAGAGGTTGGAGGTTGGGTCATGAGGCTTAAGGAAAGAAGCCATCTCTAGGACACAAAAGTGCAAGCTGAAGCAGCAAGTGCTGATGCAGAAGCTACAGCAAGTGATCCAGAAGGTCTAGCGAAGATCATTCATGAAGGTGGCTACACTAAACAACAGATTGTCAATGTAGATAAAACAGCATCATACTGGAAGATGGCATCTAGGACTCTCACATCTAAAGAGGAGTCAGTGCCTGGCTTCAAAGTCCCACAGGACAGGCTGACTTGCTTGTTAGGGGCTCACGTAGCCGGTGACTTTAAATTGAAGCCAGTGCTCATTTACTATTCTGAAAATCCCAGGGCCCTTTAGAATGATGCTGAATCCACTCTGTCTGTGCTCTATAAATGGAACAACAAAGCTTGGATGCCAGCACATCTGTTTATAACATGGTTTATGGAATATTTTTAAACCCACCGTTGAGAGCTACTACTCAGAAAAAGATTCTTTTCAAAATAGGACCACTCACTGACAATGCACCTGGTCACCCAGGAGCTCTGATGGAGATGCCCAACGAGATCAATGTTGTTTTCATGCCTGCTAACACGACATCCATTCTGCAGTCCGTGCACTAAGGAGTAATTTCAACTTTCAAGACTTATTATTTAAGAAACACATTTTGTAAGGCTATAGCTGCCAGAGATGGAGATTCCTCTGATGGATCTGGGCAAAGTAAATTGAAAACCTTCTGGAAAGGATTCACCAGCCTAAATGCCATAAAGAACGTTCGTGATTTAGGCCAAAATATCAACACTAACAGCAGTTTGGAAGAAGTTGATTCCAACACTCATGGATGACTTTGACCCTCACGGTTCAAGAGTTCAGGGGAGACAGTGCAGATGTGGGGGAAACAGCGAGAGAACTAGAATTAGCAGCGGAGCCTGAAGATGGGACTGAATGGCTGCAATCTCATGATCAAACTTGAACAGATGAGGTGTTGCTTCTTGCAGATGAGCAAAGAAAATGGTTTCTTGAGATGGAATCTACTCTTGATGAAGATGCTGTGGAGACCGTTGAAATGACAAGAGAGGATTTAGAATCGTGCATAAACTTAGTTGATAAAGCAGCAGCAAGGTTGGAGGGGAAATGACTCCAATTTTGAAAGAAGTTTTACTGCGGATAAAATGCTATCAAACAGCATCTCATGCTACAGAGAAATCGTTCACAGACAGAGTCAATCAATGCCGCACGTGTCATTGTCTTATTTTAAGAACCTGCCACAGCCGCCTGGTCCTTCAGCACCCACCACCCCGATCAGCCAGCAGCCAGCAGCATGGAGGCAAGACCCTCCACCAGCGAAAAGATGATGATCGCTAAAGCTCAGATGATGGCGAGGATTTTTTAGCAATAAAGTATTTCTAAAGTAAGGTATGTACGTTGTTTTTTTATACAAAAGGCTATTGCACACTTAACAGACTACAATCTAGTTTAACTATGAGTTTTGTATGCACTGGGGACCAAAAAGACTCATTTGCCTCGTTTCGTTGCAGCAATTCTAGAACCGAACTCACAACATGTCCTAGGCCCACCAGTGCGCATGGACCCATCTACTCCTAGTAACCCGTGGGTACTCCTTGGGTTTCACAGGAGAAGATGAAAGCTTGGATTGTTGAGGTCTGAGTCCTGGCTGCGCCACTCTTAGCTGTTTCACCCTGAGCAAGTTACTTTACTTCCCGTACCTCTGCTTTCTCATCTGTAAAACAGGGATGATAACAGCATCTATTGCACTGGGTTGTGAAGATTAAGCAGAAGGGGACACCCGAGGCACTCGAAAATAAGCCTCGGCCTGAGTAAGTGCTCAGCTATTAGTGATGGTGTCACCACCTGGAAGGGGGGCTCGCGTGTCACCCAGACCTTCCAGCGGGGAGGATCTGGAAGGGAAGGAAAAGTGGGGGCAGGGGTGCTCACTTGCGCAAGATGATCTCGGAGGCGCCCTTGCTGTACATGCGGAAACCCCCGCTGGGCTTCTCGATGACCGTGCTCATGGACTTGCGTACGGAGTTGAAGGTGTACACCTTGTAGAGCTTCTCCTCGGGCACCTCACTGCGCACGGCGTGGTAATCCTGCTTCAGGTCAGTGACAAAGCCCAGAAGGGCACACTCGGTCTTGTTGCCCACCTGCCGCGGGAGGCCTCCCTCCTTCTCCGGAGGCTGAGGGAAAAATTGGATATGCTGTTGAGTAACATGCCCTGACTAGGGAGAGAACTTAGGAAGGAAAGAACTCCCCGATGAAACGTTCCTGTACGTGCCCGGAGCCCATGCGGGCTTTTTGTCTTTTTTCCAAGGGCAAGCAGACAGCGGTCAGTGGTAACTGTGGTCCCCGAGCCATCCTGGGCTTCGCGATGTTCTAGTCTGCCCTAGGGGTGGTGCTGGTCTCTCACTCTGGGTGGGTCTCATTTGAACACCCTCTCTTAGTTTCCAGAAAGTATGTAATTTACCCCTGACAAACCCATCTCTCCTAGAGATACTGCCATGATACGGTGTTTGGTGGGCATTTCAGACACCTGGATTTCTACCTGCCTCCCACCCCCAACTCTACTCCCATGAATCAATCCGTCGTCACTGCAAACATGTTCATTGAGGAGTAGGGAGCGGGAATGTGGGGTGGCAACTCAGGCAAAGAAACAAGAGAAAATTCCTCTGTCCAAAGAAAATTAATGGTCCCCTCCAACCACTCACTCTAAGTGTCCAGGCAAAGAAAGAGCTTACCAGAATCTTGGAGGTATAGGCACTGTTGATAGAAATGCCATTGACAATAATGTCCAGGACCTTGGGCACGAGGGCGTCGGGGCTTGGGATCTGATGGTAATGAGTGTCTCCGATGTAAGCCTGTACGACAGTCATGCGGTTCATGGTCAACGTGCCGGTCTTATCAGAGCAGATGGCCGTGGCATTGCCCATGGTCTCACAAGCATCCAGGTGACGCACCAAGTTATTGTCTTTCATCATTTTCTACAAAGGAGATGAGGACAGACTTGAGGGGAGACCGACGGAGCTCTGCCAAATACAGGTCAAAGGCCATTTTTTTTTTTTTAAAGATTTTATTTATTTGAGACAGAGAGAATGAGAGACAGAGAGCATGAGAGGGAGGAGGGTCAGAGGGAGAAGCAGACTCCCCGCCGAGCAGGGAGCCCAATGCGGGACTCGATCCCGGGACTCCAGGATCATGGCCCGAGCCGAAGGCAGTCGCTTAACCAACTGAGCCACCCAGGCGCCCCTCAAAGGCCATTTTTTAGCCAACGTGTCTCCACGTCTCATGCTCTTGTCTGCACAACAATGCAGGAGACAATTTTTATAAATCTTCTTCAGATGCTCCTGGGTTACCTCAACCTGGATGCAGCCGATCAAGATGGTCCCTTTGCCTCCGAGCGGTGCCAGAGGCTTCTGCTCTTCAAGGCGCCCCCCGGAGTTTGCGGAGATAGGACGGCCCATCCCTTCAGCGGAGGCTCCGGCACCCTCCCCTCCCACCTCTGCCCCCAAAGAAGAGGCGGCCCTGTTGCAGTCTTACCTTCACAGAGTAGGCCAGCGAGATGGTGACGGCCAGTGGCAGCCCCTCTGGCACGGCCACCACCAGTACGGTGATGCCGATGATGAAGAACTTGACGAAGTACTGGATGTAGATGGGAGTGCACTCCGATAGCCATGGTTTGCGTTGTATCACGAAGTTGTCGATCACAAAGTACAGGATCAGGATGAGAACCGTGATGGCAGACATGATGAGGCCTGTCCCGGAAACAAGGCACCAGAGCCCAGGCTCGAGGGTGTCCCCGGGGGCCCTAGCCAGAAGGGGGCTGGCATGAGGTGGAGCCTTTGCTACCGAGGTTTAAATCCACTGTCTCTGGGGAGTCACACCCAAATCCCCTATCCGTTCTCGGCTGCGTGTACATTGTCGGGTAGGGGAAAAGACGCTGGTTTTGTCATCCACAGACACAGTTCTAGTCTCAGCACAGCACTGACTCGACTCGTGGCTTTGGACTAGTTGTTGTCTCTCTCCGGGCCTGTTTCCTCATTCATAAATAAGGAATTGGTTTAGTTTCCTAAAACAGCATTTTATGAATCTAACTCAGACCTACCCTCTTTCTACAATTCATAATGTAGTGACTGTATTTCCCTATTTCCTAGGACTTTATCAATTTGGGCTTCTCCCCTAGCAGCTGAGGAACGTCGGGTAATTCACCCGACTTGTTTACAGCGATGCCCCTATGGTGTTAGCCCGTCACCCACATGGCTAACCTTTAGAACGGTGCTTCTTGACCTTTCTCTTGACATGGCATAGACAGAATATGACAATAATTTATATGTTTATAATAAGCAAATATTTCTATAGTGCTTATTATATAGGCCGGGCAAGCATTTCACAAACACTAACTCATTTAATCCTCACAAAACCCCTGTGACATAGTTAGTATTATCATCCCCTTTCATGAGGAAATTGAGGCACAAAGAGTTTTTTTAAAGAAGATCAAGAAACAATTATGATTAAAAAAAATTTTAATCTTATTTATTTATTTTCATCATGGTAAGTGTCATCTTTAATCCCCATCACCTATTTCACCCATCCCTACACCCACCTCCCCACAGAGGGTTTTTTGTAAATGGCACACAGGTTGGGGGACCAACTATTCTGGCTTGCCTGAGACTGAGCAGATTCCTGGGATGTGAGACTCTCAGTGGTAAAATCAAGAGAGTCCCAAGCAAGCTGGGACAGGTTGGTCGTCTGACACACTGATGTGAATGGAAGAATTTTTTTTGAGGTCAGAAAGCAACTGGCTTAGGGGTTCCAACCACCCTGGGGGACTGCCTGGCCACCCTGCAGGCGGAGGGGATCAGTATCTGGGCACACTGTACCGATCTGTGGCTCAATATCTGGGAAGAGCTTTGCTTCCAACCATAGTAAGTGTGGGTCTTTGCTTTTCCTGAGGGCCTAATGATGCAAGAGGATCAGGGCAAGGCTAGAGGTGATTATATCAATAAAAGCATATTCTTCTGAATTTTGCTTCAGCAGGGTCAGGGCTAAGGTGAGGCAAACAAGGTGCCTAGGGTCCAAAATTCAAGGAAGCACTCCCTCCCAGGGTGGTACAAAGCACCAGACTTGCCTCACCGCCTACTGGCCCAGCTTGAAACATAAACTGAAACAAGAGAGGAGACTAGTGGCCAGCCATCAGGTAAGCCTGTACTCCCTAAAGAACAAGGCAGGGGTTCAGAGGACCATAGGAGGGGTTGGGTGGGGTCTGTTTAATGTTTCACACCTGTGTGCCAGGCTCAGTAACTTGATTCCACACCTGTAATTCATGTCCTCCATGTACATTTGATACGCAAGAGATTTCACGGTGGTCACCATCAGTTGGGGACCAGAACTGAATGAACATGCTGGACGAATGCTGTCCAATTGAACTCTCCGTGATGTTTCAAACATCCCCCGTTTGCACTATCCAGTAAGGTAGCCGCTAGCTACGTGTGGTTATTGACCAACCGAAACAAGGCTGATGTGATGGAGGAACTGAATGTTTACCCATACTTAATTGTAATTCATTTAAGGGGAAACAGTGTGGTTAGTGGCCAGGGTAGTGCCCTGCATAGATTCCTGCCACTCAATGTGTGGTTAGCGGATCAGCGGCATTGGCACCACCTGGGGGCTTGTTAGAAACGCAGAATCTCAGGCCCCGCCCCCGGACCTCCTGAATCAGAATCTGCGCTTTAATAAGATCTCAGGTGAACTGTCCCCGCAGAATGTACCGGACTAGACGGATTGTGGTCCACAGAAGGGCAGGGTCAGGAGCAAATGAAACAGTGGTACAAGGTGGTCCCTTGAGAGGTGTGTCCACCGAAGGGGCAATCTTCCTTTAGTTTCTTCCTCCAAACCCCCCGCCCCGCCCCGCCCCGCCAGAAGGTGGAGAGAGAATGTAGAGGCAGGGGCTGGAGAAGCCACTTCCTCTCAAGATACACAAGAGTGACCCCTCCTCTGGAAAGAGGCCCTCTAAATCACGGTCTTCCCGTGTCTTCTAGTCCTTATTTTGCGTTTATCGCGCTCTGCCAGGCCAGCTGCTAGTCCTGTCCTAGGAGCTCTCTTCCTGAAGGAATTTACTAGCCAACACATGAAACAGGTGAGTGGTTGTCCACGTCCTCCTTCTTGCTAACGTAAATCTCCCCGCTGTGACAGAAGTCCTTTATTTCCCTTCTGTTGGGAGGGAAGAGACCAAGCGTGGGGTCTTTAGCCCTCGCACACAGGGGCACACTTCTCTCCGAAAAGGCCCAGGGAGTGGCCAGAGGGGGGCAGAGAGAGGGGCGCAGCCACCTCGGCTGCATGAGCCCCTGGGAAGGTTCAGCTTCTTTCTGCCGGCCCGGCTGGGACAGAAGGAAGACAGCCAAAGTGGCGAGGATCCAGAGTAGCCCTGATACCAAGGAGGCACTGCCCTACTCACCGGCTTTCCCAATCTGAACAGCCAAGCGCGTCAGCTTGCCCTGCAGCACCGACTTCTCCTTTTTGGGCAGCTTGGCTGCCTTTTTCTCCTTTTCCTCATTGTCGATCCCCTCCTGGCTGTTGAGTGGCTGGATCTCCAGGGCCACTCCGTCCTGAGTCTTTGCTAGGGTGTGCACACAAACAGGACAGGTGAGTGCGAGAGGTGGTAGCACCGAGGAGCAAGCACATGGGAACCAAAACTCCTCTGTCTCCTTCCTGGAATCCACCTTGGACCCCCAGCTCTGGCCACTCTCACCCCATGCCAGGCAAGGACCATGCCTTCCACCCTCTGCTAGGGCCTTTAGAATGATATTCTGACAACGGGAGATGAAACGGGAGTGCTTTTAGGGTATGGATTTCCTCTTCAGTGGCAGCTTCCTGGCACCACCTCAGAGCCCCAAGCCAGGTTTATTCCAGCAAGAGGATTAGTCATGCCACTAAGTGCTATTACCAACAACCATCCTTCCTGGAATTCAGTGCTTAAAATAGTGAATCTTTGGTGCAGAAAGGGGCTGACTGATGGGGAAGGCTGGTAGATGTTTCCAGAGCATGAGGGTCCTAGTCTGCTCTATTAAAAGGTTCGTCTCTTTCTCCCTATAGACTGTCAGGGAAGAAACACAGACCCCCAAACAGGGTATTTTCCAGCTCCTTCTTATATCAGTTGAATAACTGGGGAAGGAAATGCCCTTTCTCCCCTGACAAAGGTGGGGAGGTACAGAGTGGGGAGGGTTAAGTCTTTTGGGGGAGAGGGAAGAAACTGGTAGGAGGGACCCTCTGGAATAAGAGGGATAAAGACAGACATATAAATCCATTTTGCTTTCCAAAGAAGAGTTAAAGAGACCTAAAATTAAAGAATTATTTCTGTGGAGCCCTGCTTCTCCAATGTGATGATTTTATTCCTAAAGACTACTATGACTTGGGTACAAAGGAAAAAAAATCTCCAGTAGCTGTCTCAAGAGAGCCATTCTCACTGGTTCCCACCCCGCACCCCCAGCTTCACCCCTGTGGACCTCGGCCTTTTTGCTTAGGATGCCCTTCCTGAGATACTGTCTCTGTTGTCAGACTCACAAAAAAGACAGAGACGGGATGTAAACACAGTCACCAAAAAAGAAACACACACCAGATCGGGAGGAAGAAGACAGACGGCGAGAACAAAGAAGGAAGTGGGGAGAGGTACAGAGAACGGGCTCTGTCCAAGCACCCCAAGAAGACTAGCAGAGAAGGAATCCAGACTAGAAGAGGACACCGATGAGGAAGCTAGCAAGAGGAGGGTGCAGGGACTGCCCACCCCGACTCCCTCCACCGTGGGGACCCTGAAGTCTTCTAGCCCAGAAACGGATGACCGTGGGCCTAGGGCGGTGAAGCAGGGAGTTCAGCGCCCCGGGGAAGAGCAGATCAATCCCACGTGCTCCCCAAGAGAAACCTTGATGGGAGGGTCCGTGAGACAACAGCAGGGGGTGCCGTTGTCCCGTCTTAGATGGGGCTCGGGACCTGGAGACCACCCCCAAATCTCTGCACCTTCCTCAGGATGAGGCATTGGGGGGCCCCAGCAGCAGATAACAGATTTATGGAGAGGAAAAGGGAGAAGGCAGATGGCCTGGAAAGGTCTGGATTGAGTGTGGGCAGGTAGAGATGGTAAATGAGTGGGTGGAGAGGTTACCTTTGTTGCGATTTTCAGGGACTCCTTGTTTTTTACCTGTTTAAACAAGAAAGAAAAAAGTGGGGTGGAGACCCAAGGTGACTATTAAGAGATCAGGTATCCAATCTGTTGGTCCTGCTCAGAGCCCAAAAGGGCCACAGCAAAAAGGTGGGGAGTGGCAGGGAAGGGAATGTAAAGGAAGTTCACGTCTCTGCTCACATCCGTGCTTACTCGGGGCCTCAGGACTCCCCGGGATGTGGACCAGACCTCTCCCGCAGGTGAGCGCACAGCCACACCTGGGCTGCTTTCTTCCAGAGCACAGAGGCTGCTGGGAGGCTGCTCTCAGCTGAGTCCCATCACTTGCAAATGTGGGGTAGGGGTTAGAAAGTGAGAGGTTGGAACCAGTTCTGCCTGAAGGCAAAGGCTCTGAAAGGTGTCTCTGTGGCCGGGTCCCTCCTTACTCATCTGCAGGTAGCTGCAAAAACCTAGTCTAGTTCCCAAGGGAATGGGTTTTGTTTCCTGATAAACTGCCGTCCACGAAACAGCCTGAGATGGCCCTCCAGCCAAGTGACAGAAATCCTTCTCTTCTCCAAGGAAAGAAGGACTGCTGAGGGTAAGGTGGCGATCTCTCTTTAGTATCTTTTTCTTGTTCACCTTCCTTCCTTGTTTGTCCTTCCTTTAGGAGCAAGTGAATGGCAAAGACGGGGCTAACTCTGGGGGTAGACATCACCTCTGTGTTCCCACTCTCCTAGCCGTGTCTCTTCCACTGACAGCCCAGGCTTTCAGCAGTCTTCCCTCCGCCTGGATGGTTCACTTACTCCCTCCTGTTTGAGCGGTGGGGGACTACACAGAGGGCTGCTGGGGCCACAGCAGCTGGCCAGCTCATCTGGGGCAAGCTTTACATCTCACGCCTTTATAACCCACCAACAGACACAGGAGTCGAGGCTCAAAGGCGACCTGATTTGGTTTTCATCAGAGCACCCTGGGGAGCCAGGCTCAACATCTTTGTCTCCGCAAGAAGTTTGGATATCTGCATTCTTCATCCAGCAGATTCTTCCCACCAGGCATTCCATCCAGACCTGGTCCCTTGCTTCCTAGTCTGTCCATGGGGATGAGAGGGGACACAATCTCATCCCAAATGCCCTTTACCTTTTTTCTTCTTCTCCTCCTCTTCTCCCTCACTGGCTCCCAAAAGGGTAAAGATGATTCCAGTCTGGGAGTTGATACCCACGGCAGTTACTACCATCCGGCCAGAACCTTCCATGACATGGGTCCCTATATGAGAAAGGAAAAGATGGAAGGAGTGCTGTTTTTTATACCTAGCCATGCTTTGGTGTGGAACACAAACTTAGAAAAAAACAGTCCCTCTTCCTTCCTCCCCCTTGGATAATGATACACTCAGCAGATAGCAGGAAAAGGTCAAGAGCTGGGCCCATTTAAAATAGACCGACAAATTGGGGGGTAAGGAGAAAAATGTGTCTAACTGCTTTAGGGTAAAGCTCCTTCCCCCACTCCCACCGCTAACCAGCAGAGCCCTATCAAGGCCCCTACAGCACTTGCTTCATAGAGAACCTCTTTTCGGTTGACTGATAACCTTGTACTCAGCCCACTAATATGCTCCTGTCCCAAAAGAGCCCAGTGGAAGGAGATGGGGCAGGGTCAGAATAGAGGGCAAGGCCTGCAGCAACCAGACGCCATACCTGAGAGCAGCATTGGGTCTCTTTCCAAGGACTTCTTGACATGGTCTGATTCCCCAGTCAGAGAGCTCTCGTCAATCTTGAGATCATTCCCCTGGATCAGGATCCCATCTGCAGGCAGCAGGTCACCTAGTGTGCAGAGGGGAAGGGACAACAGGGAAAGAGGGTAGGGAAGAGCTTGTCAGAGGGTGGGAACCATCCAACCCCATCTCAGGGCTGCTCCCACGGGCCCTACCTATAGGGCAATAGCCCAGGGGCTACCTGGAGAACCTCTGAAAGACGCCTTCATCTCTGACGACAAGACTCCTTATAAATTCAAACAATGATCCCCAAACGCCTTCCCATGGCCTCAACATTATGTATTTTTAACCCTGAGATACACAGGGTACAGGTGTGACATTCTTCGGGGAGACTTTCTTCTTTCTTTGAATCCTTCTCAACAACCTCTTTCAACTAACCTAGAAGCTAACGCCATTTGGGGTCTTATCCTTCTGGGTCCTCAGTGATTCCCAGCCCCCTGTGCCAAAGGACCCAGCCTTCAGATAGGGAGGACGACATAGGTACAAGAGGCACGAGCTCTCACCGTATTTGATTTGGGCGATGTCACCCACCACGATCTCAGCCACGGGCAGCTGGATGATGTGGCCATTTCGGATCACGGAGAACTTCTGTTCCTTTTCAATGCGGTTCTGCAGCCCCCGGAATTGCTTCTCCTTGCTCCAATCGTTGAAGGCAGTCACCAGCACCACGATGATCACAGAGAATAGGATGGCTGCCCCCTCAATCCAGCCGGCTTCCCCCTCTCCTTCATCTTCTGGGCTACTTACAGGTAGACCACACTCTAGCCCAGGGAAAGGACAGAATGGAAGGGTCACCTGGGGGCATTGGTGAACACTAAAAATGGGAGGAGTGCTTCCACAGCCCCCCAGGATGGAAAGTCAGGGAAAGAGAACCACAGAAAATACAACCCTTGGGCAGGGGAGCTATCCTCTGAGGATACTGGAGGACAGCTGGGTTGGGCATCGTGTCATCACCAATATAAGTATTTATGTTAGCCCAAAAGAAGTTAATGAGTATGTAGCACAAATCATGTCAGTGCAAATTACTGGCCAGTCCTATGTATAGAACTTATGATTCCCAACAAGGCCAGGCCCCCTGCTCCGGGCTCTAGGTCACTGCTATTTCCCATAATGCCAGATAATTGATGGTGGGCACTTTGAGAAGCAGGTTTTGGTGGATGGGTGAGGGTAGGGGACTTCTGATATCTTGCATAAGGATTTGGTGGAAGAAGGGGAAGAAGACCCTGGAATCAGGATGGGCTGAAGAATGGCTGGCTAGCTACTTGTTGGTTTTCTTTAGAGAACCCACCCTGGAGAGTGGGGTAAACTTTTAAGCTACAAACCTGTCACCCACGAATACTAGTGCTTTTTGGTGGGGGTGGAAAGAACATGGATCAGAGTCACACCGGGCTGTCCTAGACACTCACGTTTATTTTCTTCCCCAGGGGGGCGATAGAAGGACAGGACGAGGGAGATGATGGCTGCGATCTCCAGGATGATGAGTGTGACATCTTGAAGGGCTTCCCACACTAGTTCTAAGAAGGTCTTGGGCTTTTTGGGGGGGATGAAGTTCTGTCCAAACACTTGCTTACGTTTCTCCAGGTCTGCAGGGTTCCCAGACAGACCTGAAAAGGCGATACGAGGGGGAGGAGCAGGTAAGAAAAACAAGGGGGAGAAATGATGATGGGAGAAGGTGGTCCCAAAGACACCTTTAAATAAAGACCCCCCTGCTCCTTTTCTGCCCAAGTAGGAGATCCAGTTACGGCCAGAGGACTTCTTCACACTCGGGTCCGTGTGAGGGCTCTTCCACTGGAGGGGCCCGGGGCGTGGCGTGCGGGCACACCTCTACTCTCCATCTCCACTCAACAGGACCCGAGGGTGGTACCTTACACGGCAAAGGGAGAGATTTGGGTCAGACCTAAGGAAGACATTTGGACAGAAAAAGACTTTGAAAATGGGGAAAATGGGTCCCCAAGGGGGTATTGCTTGTAGGGTCTGAGACGGCCTCCCTTTCTCCACCCAAAAAACAAAACCATCAGGGGAGGTCCTCAAGACCCTCACCTGTCTGGGAGGGTAGATGGAGGACCCGGCGTGGAGGGAAAGTGTGGAAGGGTGAACCTGCATCCGCACTTACAGAGTCGAAGAAGGGAGACCCCTTTGGCCGGCCAGTGCTTCGAAAAGGGAGAACAGGAAGCCAGGCAGGGGAGCGGGGCTGATGTTCTTATCCAGGGCCTCCTGCCTCCTGGTGCCCAGATGCACCACCCTGGCCTCTGGCTGAGTGGCACAGCCAAGCTCTGTGGGGGAGGGGGTTTGGCCAAAGAACTGGAAGCAAACTGGGCAGCTTCCCAGAGGCTCCCTGTCTCCAGCGCTCTGGGAAATCAGGTTCCCCGTGGGAAGGGAGAGCAAGGGCCTGGGAAAGGGCATCTTGACCCCCGGGCGGGCAGAGGCAGAGGAGCCGGGGGTTCCGGGCTGGGTCCTTCTCCCCGAGGACCTGAGAGCACGAGGCTGTGCCAGTTTGGGGTTGCTGTCCTGGAGGCCAGGTTGGCCTGCAGGAAATAGGAGTTCTGATCATTTGTTCATCTCCCTGGGATGTTCCTCAAGGAAGGAGCAAGGAGATGCCATCCCCCCTGCCCCCCGCAACAAGGTGGGTAGATGACTATGAGGGCAAAGCAGACAGCAGATAATAGAGATCATCTTAAGGGACATCCCACAAGCCCAACGGAGGCCAAAACAAGAGCAGCGACGACAGAGGTCTGACTAAAAGCCCCCTTCTGAGGTCATCCTGCCCTCCCTGGTCTCAGATTAATACCCCGTGACCACCCTCGCTTCCTCTCTCTCTCCTCACTCTATCCATTCAGCCAGCATATCCTGGCAGCTTTATCTTCAAAGAATACCCAAGGTCCACTCACGTCTCACTTTCCACTGCCACTGTCCTGGTCTGAGCTGGCATTCTCTCTCGCCCGGGTGATGACAACCGTCCTCTAACTGGTAACCTTGCTCCCACCCTTGCTGTCCTGTGCCCAGTCTCCTCCCAACACAGTAGACAGAATGATCTTTTTCAAACCCCACCCCTGCCACTCACTGACTCAGAATCCTCTGCTGGCTTTTACTGGGAGTGAAACTGGGCCCCGAAGCCTTACAGCCTTAGGGGTCTGTAAGGCCCCCTAAGAGCCCCCCGCCCTCCCACCCCTTAACTCCTACTGTTTGCTCCTTGTTCGCTGAGCTCCAGCCCAGCGAGCCTTCCTGCCATTCCCTGAACGCGTTAGATAAGCTTCTATTTCAGGGCCCTGCACGAGCTCTTCCCTTGGCTCAGCTTGCTCCTCACTGGCTCGGGCTTATTCTCCTACGTCCTTGGGGTCTCTGCACACACATCACCTTCTCAGTGAGGCCAACCCTGACCATCCTATTTAATAAGGTGGCTTCTCTGCTCCAGGACTCTCGATCCCCTTGTCCTGTGTCATTGGTCCCCTCCACAGGCCTTCTCCCTAACACATTATATGATGTATTTACTTAAGATGTTTGTCTATCGCCCTCCGCAAGGGCAGGACTTCTGTCTTTGTTCCTTAGGTCTACAGCAGGGCCTGGCACATCGTACGCATACAAATGTGCTGAATGAACTGAATGAATGAGTAATAAATCAGGTTGCTAACATTTAAGCGATTACTATGTGCCAGATGCTTCAGCAGGAACACTCGTGTCTTCTCATTCAGACACCGCCAAACCCTATGTAGCAGCTACTGTGAACCTTCATCGGGACAGACTAAGGCCCGGAGAGGTTAGGTAACCACCTGGCTAGTCTGCGGCTGAGGCGACACCACTCCCCGGGAAACACCGGGACACCAGGCTACACCCGAGGGGGCCGGGGTGTGGCATTGGCCGCACTCCACTGAGGCTTCACTGTAGGGTGACTAACCGGTCTCGGTGTGCCTGGGACTTCCCGGGTTTGGGCACTGAGGCTCCTCCCCTCCCCCCCCCCCCCCCCCCGGTCCCAGGCCAACAAGATGGTCGGTCACCCTGCTTCCTTCAGGGCAGGGCAGCCCATGTGCCGCTTCTGTCTGCGCCTCGAAGCCAATCAACCCTGTTCCCACTGTTCGCACCTGGGCTAAATTCGTCCTACCTTTTTCCTGTCCTCAGAGATGGTGACACCAGGCCCGTCAGAGTCCAGCCTATGGATCTGGTGCTCAATAAAAGGTTCAGGATGGCCTTTTCGGACCCAAGCAAGCCAAACAAGACCCATTAAGGAAAGCAAAAAAGGTCAGGCCTTGCTCCGGCCTAGATGCTCTCAGAGTCACACACTTACTTCCCTTTTGCCATTTTCTCTCATCTGTCTGCTCCACTTTAAGCGACCCTCAGCTCTTGCAGTGGCTGCCTTAAGACGGGCAAGTGGCTGTCCCAGTTCCCAGCGTGCCCTGGGGCAGGGAGGGGCCGGTGGGGGCTGTGAGCCTAGTAGCCTTGGGAATCCTCTCTGGACCTGTGGTTAGGGGGCACGGGAAAGCCATGCGGGACTGGGAGCTCAGCCAATCCCCAATTTTGGGCTTTCCATTCCATTCTTCCTGCCCCCAAAGGCTCTCAGGCCCTGCTCTCTGCAGCTGTGATATCACAGAAGTACTCGTCTGACCAAGGAGAGGGTATTAGTCCCTGATCTCCGCAGTTGCTTCGCAAATACTCACACAGCTTCCCGGAGAGGGGAAGGAACACTTGGCAGGGAGAGAATACTGGAAACGCAGGAAAAGGATTTCCCTTAGAAATACATTAAAAAAAAAAAGAGAGAGGAATCTTTGTCCCCAAGAACATGAGTGAGAAAGCCCCACCCAAATCAGGAGTACTTTTGGCCCTAAGCACCAGACTGAACACATGAGCTGGGAGAGGCGACAAGAATGTCAGGCTGTGAAGTCATCGTTCCCACCCCATGCTGGGGAGTTACATGGCCCCTTCCCAGGCTGGCTGGAGATGGAGAGGCAGCCGTGGAAAATCTGTGTGTGCTGACAGCCTGTGCAGGGAACCAGGGCTTGGGAGGAGAGCCTGCACCCAGCCCTCAGTGGCCTGGCTCCAGCAGGGAAGGGCCATGGCCGCCCGCCTCCCTGGGACGCCAAGGACTGTAGGCAGAGGCACCCCTATGAGAACCAGCTCAGCCCCAGAAAGGGTGGGGCGAGGTTAGACATCATGAGGGACTTCCTAGCTGTCTGAGTTATGATACCTTGCCAAAGAGACAGCAGAATCTTCTCCCACACAGATAATGCAAGGGAGAGGTTTCTCTGGGTTGATTCGAAGGCAGTCCACTTTGGTATATGAGAACAGACATCGGAATACCTTTCAAGTCCAAAGAAAGGAAGAATGCCTTTCAGGTCCTACCGTAAACACCTTGGCTTGGGGGCGAAGGGGAGGAGGAGCTTAAAATCAGCACAGGGACCACAGGCTTTAACCAAATTCCACTTCTTGAGGAGGCAGAGCAGTTTCCTTACATCAGCATCTCCAGCTTACCACACCCATAGCTCGGAGATGTGCTCTCAGTCTGCTGGACTTCCAGCCCCTAGAGGTAAAGCCATCTCCCTGGGGTCATCGCAAGAGGATGCTGGACTTTGGGAAGAATGGCCGCTACCTCATTCTCGGTTCAGGAAGGCAGCATGTCTCCCTTTGTCTGGCCCTCTGCTCTGTGCCCTTTCTGCCGCCTCTGAAGCTGGAGCGGAGAAAGCAAGCTCCCTCGTCTGCCCTCCGCAGCCTTCCGCCGGCCACCTGCTCCCACATGGCCTGCATGTGCACCCCTCCAGTGTCACGCTCTCCGGTGCTCACACCTCGGAGCTAAATAAAAAGAGCGAAAGCCCTACTTCCACGGGTAGACGCAACATCTGCCTCAGCCAAGGAGGGAGTGCTATCCTTCTTCCCAGCCCTAGCTGATGTTCGATGCAAGGCAGTAAGAAAGTTCAAAACAACACAGAACTAGCAAGAGTTTCTGCTGAGCTCCCAAAGGATTGCAGCACAAAGGGCTCCTGGCAGGAAGACATATCCCCGATCCCCATCAAGACTTCTCTGGCCCCTGCCTGGCAGCACTATGCCAGCAACCCCAGAAGCCCCGCTCTGGGCAAGGAGGGGTGGACTGGATTTCGCAGAGCCCGGGGTTGGGCTGGGAAGAGAGGGAAGAGAAGGCCCAGAGCTGTCACACGCTGTTGGCCTCATTCAGCCCTGGGCACATAACTCATATCAGACAGGGAACTCCCAGGATGCAACGTGGAATTCCCTGCAGGGGGAGGAGGAACAGAGGGAGGGCACTTTCACTCTCCTCTTTCTCCATCATCTACCCTCCTCCTTCCAGCTGTTGATGTTGCTTCTCGTGGGTTTGGTAGGAAGCCTTTCCCACCCCTCTATAAAGTACTAAGTATTTCTTTTATAAAGCTACCTGGACTTGCCTCAACTGCTCACATCACAGCATAGCTGCTTTCTGGCTGTTTGAGCTGGTCTGCCCACCTCCACCCTCTCCCTTCCCGCCAAGATATTCTTCTGGCTTGAGTCTCTCTCACATCTTAAAGTAGTGCTAATAGATCCGCCCCAAGCGTGATGGGCAGAGTAGCCCGGACTGTTGGCCTCTGCACATACACTGTTTTTAGGATCATCTATTTGGCAACTTTAGTAGAGTTGGGGCAAGAGTTCAAGGTGATGGCCACAGGGCAGAGGGCTGGAGGAAAGAGAAGGAGCTTGGCTCTGCTTCTATTCTGAAACTGACGTGCTCCTGAATGCAGATATTTTGAAATACATTATACGCTCTAAGACAGGGAAGAAAATGTCAGAGAAGCCAGTTGCCATCTTCCTCTCCCATCCCTCCCATCCCATATTCGCTCGCTTGGTTCTTTACTCCCCTCCAACACTAGAATTCTCTAAAGCAGTGGTCTCTGAGTAGGGCGCATCCATCTGCTGGAGTGTGGGAGAAATACCAGAACTTTTTATATTACTTCATCCACTTCAATTTCTTGGCTATCTTATTATGTAAATAATACTAGCATTGGAAGTACTAATAGTAATACAGTAGTGCTGAGGGTAAGCATTTATTGTTTATCACTGGGGCTATGTGTTCAATTTTTTTCCAGATTGAAAATGCTACTGGGAATTTCAATCTACCACATGGAGGAAGAGCCCATCCCTGCATGTCCCAGCTTGTAGAAAAATGGACAGTGCTCAGTAGAACACGCCACTGACCCAAGGCTTGGGAACAGGAATGCAAGAGATCTTAGGGCGGCAGGAAATAGTACCCTAAATCCTGCAGTTAATGAGCCAGAGTCGTAATTCGGGCTGGGTGGTCTTAAAACAGACTTTTTCCCTTCCTGCTTTTCCCTCCTCCAAAGAATCTCAGCTCCCCAAACCTAGCAGCTGCTCAGTAAGGTTGTAAGGCACACATACTTGCATCTTACATCAGGAACATTCAGTGAGTGGTAGCAATTACCACAGAGCGTGGTCAGGACAGAGCCGTCCCAGACAATCAGATGTACAGGAGTCCCTATTCACCTTCTAAGCCCCTTCCCCTCCCCTGCAGTCCCTTCAGCTTAGGTCCCTGTCCTGGCTGCTTCCATCACACCCAGCCCTTCCCCATCACAGCACTGTGACAATATTTCTGAAATTGCCTTAGTTTCTGTGTATCCTCTTGTCAGCTCTAGGGAAGGAGGGACTGTGCCTGCCATATCCACCCTGGGGTCCCCAGCACCTGAATGTAGCTGAAAAGGAACAGAAAACCCTCTGTATCCCTGTCACACCCTCAGCTCTGCAGAGGAGAAGTCGCAGGGTACAGAGGGAACATGAAATAGAAATTCACACCAACATTCTGCTCGATCCAAATCCACAGCACCAGGCGGGTTTGAAAGTCACCAATAACTCCCTGACATGAAACAAAGTGAATAATCCAAAGCTTTGGTAGGTACTTCTATATACCCAATGATTTTGCACCCTATTTCTAACTGTCCACGATAGAGAAATGCCACATTGGGTAGATGGACTCATTCATTTTTTTTGGTGCCCCTTCTCCCCAGTTACACTGTAAGATCAGTGTGGAGCAGAACTGTATCTTAAATTCTTTTGTAATCAGAGACCGATCCTGAATCAGAGACTTGACTGTTTGCTGATAAAAGCATCTCTAACATAAACATTTGTAAAACAGAGGTAAACTGTCTCCTTTCTGCACATTGATAACAGAAAAAGGAAGAAAGCATGATCTTCGGAGAACACCATCTCCAGGAATGAAATGGCTCTCCATGGCCTCACCCCCTTTCGGTGCTTCAGAGACCACATTTTTCTCAAAAGACACAGATATACCAGGGAGGTCTCCCACTGCGTTCTCCAGGAGCTAGGGGAGCAACAGTTTTGAACACTAGCCACCTTGCTCTGGTTCCCCGCCCCTGGTCCGGCCTTTACCTTCCACAGGGTCGGTTTTCAGTCTACTGCAGAGATTCATTACACCTCCATAGTGGACATTGATCTGGTCGATTCCATCAGAGGAACGCAGCTCCATGAGCTTCCTCAGGTCCATTACTGTGCAGCCAAAGTCCCCTTCATGGCTCTCGACCATCGAGTTGGCCGTGGCCGGCAAGGCATGTTCTGTTGGGTTCGTCATTTTGTCTGCTGTTACCAAGCCCCTCGACCAGAGAAAATGCGGAGTTTCCCTTTAACTGATGAGGGACGCCTGCCTTTCTGCCTCACTTCTTCTTACTTCTTGCTTCTCTGGGAGCCCAGTTAGGAAATAGATGGACTAGATCCTGTGCAATAGGCTTTGGAGGAGCAGCCTCTAGCCCAGATCCTTTTTTGTGTGTGAAGCTTGGCGGCGAGAGGAGGAAGAGGATGGGGGAACTGAGTGGAAGCCAGACCACGTGTCACGCCGATTGCTGTCCCCAGGTAGTGATGGAAGTGCTTGTCCAGCGTAGGTAGGTTCCTAGCTTAGACCAACTTGCCCAGATAGAGGTGTAAACAGGATGTGCATGTTACCATGGAGGCCACCTTAGCAACAACCAGCAACTGCGATGGTAGAGAGGCGGCAGGAGAAGGAGGAGGAAGAGGAGGGCTCCCTGGATACCGCTGACAACTGGATCTCTGGAATAAAGATTCAAACAGACAAAAACAATTAGAGCGGCCATGAGGATCTGGCATCTGCGAGGGCAAGAGGGACTCATTCTAGCACAAGGGTTTAGGTGACAGTTGATGCCTGAGCCAAACCGATCGCTGAGGCCTGGGCTGAGCGGATGGACTCAGGAGGGGCCCGTTCCTCCCTAGGAGGCCCCAGCAGCCTGCAAACTTCCATGTAGAGAAGTAATTTCAGATACACCCCCGTCCTGCCAACACACCGCTCTCAAGCCAAGTGACACGGATCCGGCTTCTTCAGAAACTAACGGCTCTCATGCTCTCCTTGTCTATTCATTTGAGGGCCCCACCACGAAATCCTTTCGTCTGACCTTGCCTCTAACTGGGGAGAAGAGGTCAGAAGAGGAGTCCAGACCAGAGTGATCTGGAGGGTGGTCTGCCAGGCTGTCACCCGCACATCCTGCACCCAACACATACAGTTACATGCCAGGAGGCCAACCTGGTAGGCGATGCCTGCGTCCTCGGGGGCCCCTCAGAATATTCAGCCTCCAGCCGGACGGAAATCCTGCAGCCCGCAGCTGCTGTCAGCAGGTCAGGTACTAGGTTCAGGTCTTGGAGCTAAGCCCACCCCTCCAAAAAGCTTTCCCTCTCTCCAAAAGGGGAGAGTAAAATGCTCTGGCAGCCGGCCATACAGGTTGGAGCCTTTTTACATAAAGGGGACAGAAGGACCTTTGAGGAGAAGGAAGAGAGTTTAAAGTTAAATATGAGTGTTAAAGTTACTGGGCTGGCAGGGATAAGACAGCAATCAATTCAGATAGAGCCCAGGGCCACGGCAAGGTCAGTGGGAGAGCAGCGTTAGCCCGTGTGGGAGTGAGCACCAGAGGGTCTCAGATCAGCATTTCTCTCCTCAGAGAGACAGGTGCTCCCCCTGACTGGGGGAGGGGCAGAGCTATGTGCAGGTGAGGATATAAAGGGCTGAAGGTGGAAAGGCTCATCCTTGTCCTGTTTAGCTTTAGAGTGCAGCTCCTGCCTGTCGTGTGGGACCCACTGCCACACATCAGCCACTTATTTGTTTGTATATTTATTGGGGGGGGAGGGGCAGAAGGAGAGAGAATCTTAAGCAGACCCTGCACTCAGCGTGGAGCCTGATACAGAGCTTGATCCCATGACCCTGAGACCATGACACGAGCCAAAATCAAGAGTCAGACGCCTAAACGACTGAGTCACCCAGGCGCCCCCAGATCATTTAATTGTGAAGGGGCTCAAAAAATGTGAAGGGGTATTTTCTTTTCTTCTTCTTCTTTTTTTTTTAAAGATTTTATCCATTTATTTGTCAGAGAGAGCGAGAGTGCAAGCAGGGGAATGGCAGGCAGAGGGAGAAGCAGGAAGAGGAAGAGACAGGCTCCCCACCAAACAAGGAGCCCGATGCGGGACTCGATCCCAGGACCCTGGGATCATGACCTGAGCTGAAGGCAGACGCTTAACCAACTGAGCCACCCAGGCATCCCTAAGGGGCTCTTTCTGAATGTAGCACCAGAACCTGGGGGCCCAGCCCTGGTTAAACAGTCCCCATTGACTTGAGTTCAGTTACCAGGGGGTGGCAAGGAGCTCTGGACAGCCCCTCTCTAACACATAGATGACAGCCTCCCTTCTAGAAGGTGAACAAAGCAGCACAAGAACCATCAGATAAAGGCTTGACTCTTTTACCAGGTACTTTTCCAAAAAGCACATGTGGCCAAAGTTCCTGCTGATTCCCATCCATCCTCTTTCCGGTAGGTCCCAGGGGATGGAGGAGGTTACGCTTCTGCCTCCCCACTAGTGCAACCCCTGCCTTCTTTTACCAGAGATTTTTAGAGTGACTCTGACCTACAGAGGGTTAAGCAAGCAGGGTTTTGTTCTGTTGTTGCTATTGCTTTTCAGATATACTGCCTTTCTTTTTTGATGTCGTCCAGGAGCCTGGGGAGTAGAGGTCGGGAAGGAACCTGAAGCAGTACATCAAACTCCCTTCATCCCGACTGGCACGCGGATCGGTGGGGTACCCCAGACCGTCCCTCCAGTTCAGCTTCCCGCCTAAGCCTGGAAGCAGTGGGAAGGGCTGTAGCAGTAAGAAGCCCATCTTGACCCGTAAGTAGAACTCCTTAACCTTTCAAGAGGATGTTGAGAACCGTGCTGATGGAGTGCTAAACTGGAAATCAGATTTTACTTTTTTTCTCTTTATTTTTTTTCTGTGTTCCTTGAGGGCAAAGGTCTGCACTTGTCTCGTTCACTGCTTTATCCCCGGTGCCTGAAGAGAGCCCGCATACAGTGGGCATCCAGCTAATTTGTTGTTGTTGTTGAATAATTGGTAGCAGATTCAGAACCAGATTTACCATCTTCCCAGGTACCCTTTGGGCAAGTCACTTGTCCTTCTTAGGGCTTAGTTCCTCCTGCCTTTACCTGGGGGGAAAAAATCAGCCCTACCTCTTCACACCATCCTCAGAAAGTGATGAAGGACAGGAATGAGAGATAGAAATAGTGCTTGGAAGTCTTAGATGAAAGATGCCCAGTGTCCAGCATGTCTGCTCTCAAGTGATGGGAGAAGGCTTACTTTGATCTTAATGAACTTTTGGTAACTAGCCCTTTAAGCAGAAGGCCAATAAGCTCCATGTGTCCCTCCATCTTTCCTTGCTGGAGGGAACTCCCAACCCTCGAAAAGAATGGAAAATTCCAAGGCACCTTCATTAGCAATAACCATTAGCTAGGTTATAACCATTGGCAATACCACTAGGCTAGGCAAACTCAGATTTCTAGAAAAGAAGAAGGGACAGTCTGAGTCAGAATTCCTTACTTTGAACCTCTCCTCAAGATATCAAAGAGGAGAAATTTTTCAGTCACTTGGGCAATCAAAGAGAAAAGGACACTTAAGATTAGAACATAGGGGACGTGTGGAAATGAATGAAGTGTGTCTGCTTCAGGTTTGTTCTAGAGACACATACAGAGGAGGGTAAGCACTAAGCGGCTGGTACAGAGTCTAAAGTGGGCTGTGTCAGCTGGGGGCCCAGGTTAAGGTGGGATCTCTATGAAAGTTCTTCTGAAATTCGGAGGCGTCGCAGGCACCCATACTTCTCTCTGAGCTCTTAGAATGTGAGCTCTCTGCAATTGCCAAGCCTGCCTAGCCCCTATCCTTATTAGGCAACTGGCAAAGAATAATCTGTAAGTGCTCACACCGCCTCAGCCTCAGCCTTAGCTTCAGACGCAACGCTCAGACGCCTGGGAGGTACCACCTCTTGTCAGGTCAGAATTAGTCATTCAGCTCGGGGCATTCTGGGTAAGGTATGTTCTCACTCCCAGTTTCTAGCATTGTGCCAGCTTAAAGGACGATAGGATGGAAGAGCAAACCCTCCCATCGCTTCCTTCAGGGGCAAGAAATCGTATTACTTTACATGATCGCTGAATCATTTCAATGTTTTTCTTCCTAAAGTCCTGTGACATCTGTTCTACAATTTGTAATGACGTGTGAAAGCACTGTCATATATCAGTTCTAGGGAGGACAGCTGGGGACCCCCCCCCCAGATGAAGACACCGAGGTCTAACGAGAGAAGAAGCGATTTAGTCTTTGGCAAGTCAGCGTCCTTGGCTGTCTGGCGCTCTTTTTGTGACACTTTACTCCTTCCCTCGAGTCTGGACCTCCTCATTTTCTGACAAACATCTAAGAGGTCCTTTAAAATGCAGTGTCTCTGGAGTACAGAAAATACCTATTTCTACTTAGAGGAAATGCTGACTCTTCCTCCTGTTCTTTCTCGCTCAGAATCAACTATATTACATTACAGGGGCTGAAACAGACCCTCCCCCACTCCCATACACACCTGAGAAGCAAACCACCCCACACTTCCTGATAACTCAGGCTGCAGCGAGGTTTGCTAGCAAGTTCCAAAACAGGGAGCTGCCAGAGACAAGAACCTCATGCCCTAAGCCATCAAACCATAAACAATAGTCAGACACTCTGTTTCCTCCAATTTTGTCCAAGGAATCCCTTTCTCCTGGAAACCTTCCCAGCACTAAGGAAGAGATCCATCCCCAGACTACAAGGAGAAAGGGTAGCTCCCGTGTAGGGGATCGAGTAGGGTCTTTTGAGGATCTGGAAGGAAGCCACCCCCTGAATCTCCCCTGCCAAAGGCTCCTATTGAATCTGGCACGGTGCATGGGAAATGAAGTATGAATGGAAACAGGAGAAAGGAAAGAGGAGGGGCCAGGGGCTAGGGAATCAGGCTGGCTCATCACCGCAGCTCGACCTGCCTGGAATAATAAGGGCTGCACTCAACTCTGGCCTCCAGGCTGCAAGGGCGGGCTGCTCGGTAGAGCAGACTCTGGTGCCCTGCCCTGGCTTGTCCTCTTTACCAGCGCCTCTGCTCAGGAGCGTGTTGGTAGCATTCGGAGATGCTTTGCTTGGAGTGTGAGCATCACTGCCATTGGGGACGTGACGGGTGAAGGAGGCAAGATTTCGAAGGAGGGGGGCAAGGCCAGTCCCACCTTAGATGGCACCAAACTGAAATATGAGACCTGCTCCAGCGGCCCCCCTGCCATAACCTGTTCCCTTCTCTCTGACCGGAGGCTCCCTTTTGTCTACGGCCATACCACCCTGAACGCGCCCGATCTTGTCTGATCTCAGAAGCTAAGCAGGGTCGGGCCTGGTTAGTACTTGGATGGGAGACTGGAAGCTCCCTTTCCCAAGTGAGGCTCTGTTTTCCTCCCTATTTGCAGGGACAGGGAGGGGATGGGGTGGGGGGTCGGAAGGGAGGGAAATAATATTAGCGCATACAGTGAGCCAGGTACCAGAGTCGGCACTTTGTGTGGGAATGAGAAGTCGTAGGCGCGGGCGCACGCGTTATGTGACATATAGTGCGTTGCATAGTGGCTGATACGGAGTGGTCGGTCCACACACAGTAGCTCTTACCATCATTACGTATATTGTTTCACTGAATCCTCACCAACAGCCCCATAGGGAGGGCATTGCCATTTTATGGCAGGGAAACAGAGCTTCAGAGAGCCAGGATTTGTGCCCCAGTCTGAATCCAAGCCACCTTGCCTCAAGGGCAAGGACAATCCTGTGACACAAAGGGAAAAAACCTACAGCTTTACCTCCTAAAGCCTGATGAGGAGGTCCACATAAACCTTTCTGTCCCTTGCCCAAGAGCCAGCCCTAAAGGCTCTGAAACAGGGCAGGGAAACACCTGGAAACACCATTTGAGACAGAGAGATCCTGCTTTAGCTTCTCTCTCTCCTGTCTCCAGCAGGGGCATTTCCTGGGCCATCACCTCCCGTTTCCAAAGCTTTGCTTCTCCTTTCAGGCACTCCCAGGCTTCTGAGAGGGCCATGCCCTGTCAAGAAATATGGCAAGCACTTGAACATGGCGGTCTGCCTGGCGTGAAGCATCTCTGGCTGGCCCTTCTCTCTGCAGGTCTAAACCCCACGCAGAGGCTTCTCTGCCTCTCCTCATTACAGGCCCCTCATTTCCATGATTCGGATCCTAGCCCGCTCTGGCCAGTTCTTGCCCTCAGGTCTGGCAGCCCATCCCCATCACAGTTCCAGGCTCTTCCTTCCCTCCCCAGGCCTGCCCTGCCATGTTGCCCCTCTGATGCCCCCTGGCTTGCAGAAGCAGACCTGAGCACACACCTTCCTTCAGTCTTCGGAGGTCCCGGAACCCAATGCTAATTCTCAGCCAGCTCCTAGGACCTGGGTTCTGGAGGTTCCTTCCTTCCTGAAGAGAGAACCTCACTTCCTGGTTGGGGGGCAATACCCATGGGGCTGTCTCGCTGACCCATCTCCTCCCCATCTGCCACGCTGAGCAACCCTTCAATTCCACAGCAGAAATGTAGTGCGAGAATCAAAGCTATCTTTCTGGAGAAAAGGTGTCACCTTCCACCCCTGAGCCTCAGGGATCCAGAATTCTTCCTTCTCCAGAGTCACCTGGTACCTCTAAGTCAAAACTACATCTACGCACACCCTGGCCCCATGCTCTACTCCTGGGTGCGTCTCTCAAAGAAATGACCATGCAAGTTCAGCAGGGGGCATGCATAAGGATGTTCACTGGGACGTTACCGGCGGTGACAGCAACCTGAGATTCCCTGTCCAGGGATGGGCGGGCAGAATATGTGCACTAGATAACAGCGGTTATTAGGCAAGAGTTAGAAACACAGATCAGATGTACACACAACGATACCAGTGATCTTAGAAACAGCGTTGGGGTGGGGCAGAGCGCTTTAATAGCTTCTACACAAATTAAAAACACATGATCTAAAGTGATGCCATACATTTTAAGGGATGTATTTAAACACAAAGATATGTATGAGCCCATTAGAATGCTGCTCATGGGCGGTGAAGGGGGTAGATGTGGGATGTGAGGTAACAGTGAGCGCGCAAAGGGCCTCGCGTGGCCCAGTGATAAAATGGGCCATGAACCAATGGTATGGTCAGCCCCCTACTCTGCACCTGAGATCCAAACAAATAAAAACAAAACATACCATGATCCTGAAAACCTGCAGTCCTAGAGGAGCTGTACTGTCTAAAATACATTATGGCAATGATGACCAAACTTATCGGCTCAGGCCTGATGCCTTCAGGGGGCAGGGGAAGGGAGGGCCCATTGAGAGCATAAACTTTCTCTACACAGTGATATCAAGAATTGACCCAAGGTTGGTAGCCTGTCCCTAATCATCTGGCTTGCTGAGATTCAGCTCACGTCAGAGATCCCCGGGGAACCTTCGAGATGAAGACAGGAAGCTTCTCGGCATGCGTTGGGACACTAAAGCAGAATGTGCCTGACAGGGCAGTGTCCCCCCTCTGGCTTTATCCTAAAATAGCATCAATATATCAAGATGAAAAAGGGCAGTCCCTCAGGCTCAGAGCCATGGGGAATGTACCCTCTTCCACATAATCTGAGTCATACTGGCTTGGGTCACCTCCCTGGCCTCCTGTGACCCTACGGGTGTGGGGGAGTATTCACAGCAAGCCAGAGCTTAAAAAAACGTGGAGGATGGAACCATAACACTGACCATTTCCTTCAGCTGATTAAGGAGGACAAGAGCTAATTTCAGGTGGGAGTGGCAGGGCCATGCAGGTCTGCTGTTTAACGAAAGGGGTGCTGGCAGCCTCCCCCGGTCCCTCCCACCTGCTCATGGGAAATGCTCAGGATATGGGTTTGCAAGGGTATCTGCTTCTCACAACCAAGTAGGGAGCAGCTCCTCAGAACTGGGACAGGACACAGACCTTGGGTGGTAACATGCAACTGTCCAGCATGTATACTGTATTGGACAACATATATTGCCTTTCTTGGGACTGCTTTCTGTGGTTTTTCCACATTTCGGTTCCAAGGGAACAAAGGGGCTTTTTAGCAGCTGGATTGGATCTTGTGTTATTTTTAGAAATAAATTTCAGCAGAGTCATGCCAGGCTGGTGGAGAGGGAGAGGAGAGTCAATCTCCCTTGGCTCCTGGAACAGGATCTCATAGCTCCTGGGCCTCAGGCGCCAGTGGAGCCCTCAGAGGGGCGGGGGAAGCCCCTGGCCTGGGCCAGAGAAGGCCACAGCTCATCCGCCAAGAGAGGGTGCTGCGAGCGGCGAGAGCTCAGCAGCAGAGGAAGCCAAGTACTGTGGCTGTGTGACCCAGACGGTAGTCAGGGTTCCACACACGACATCGGGCCGGCACGGCAGTCCCATCACCACCCTCCACTCCATGACAGTCTCCCCTGTACAGAGCACAGAGAATCCCCCCTTCCCCCAGCCCTCCCTCGGTCCACCCATTTCCTGCTAGTCCCAGGCAGACGAGCAAGGACTCCACACAGAGAAGATGGCGGGCATGAGGACAGGGGGGTGGGAGTGCCCCGGATAACGTGGCACCCCATTGGCCCAGCTTCGCCCTTCCTTGTTCACAAACTGCACAGCCAGCAGCCACCACGGCCCCCCTGGGCTTTAGAAAGCCGACCCGTCATTCTCCCTTACACTTGCAGCCTGCCTTAGAGCAGTGGTTCTCGAGTTCAAGTGAGCATCAGGATCCCTGGGAGGAGGGGCACCTGGGGGGCTCAGTCCATTAAGTGTCTGCCTTCGGCTGAGGTCATGATCCCGGGGTCCTGGGATTGAGTTCCGCGTCAGGCTCCCTGCTCAGTAAGGAGTCTGCTTCCCCCTTGCTTTTCCCTCTCTCTCTGCTGCTCCCCCTGCTTGTGCTTGCTCTCTCTCTCTGTCAAATAAATAAAATCTTAAAAAAAAAAAAAAATAGGTCCCCAGGAGGGGAGTACGACCTATGGCTGGGCCCTGCTGCTGCCACCAGGCTCTCGGATTCGGGGGTGTGAGGCCAGGCCTGGGAATATGCATTTCTAACACGTTCCCTACAAGGGTGCTGCCACGGCCGGTCTGGGGCCCACACCTTGAGGACACCACAGAGGTGACCAAGCGTCTCTGCAAACAACATCGGAAGCACCTCCCACCACACCAGGGGAATGCCCTTTGCAGGCCCTGAAGAGGGGCCCAGTTCGGACAGTGTTCTCAGACCTCGACTGATCACCGAGGCATGGGAGGGTCTGGTCACAAACCTCCTCCTGCTTTTCCTTCTCCCAGGGTGCCCGTCTCTGCTTCCATGCACCTCAGAGCAGCCTCTTTCCCAGAGAGACCCACGATGTTCCCTAGGAAAGCCCCTCTCCTGTGAGTCCGCCAGAAATTGGGACTCGAGAGGACCTCCTGGGACTTGCAACAGGAGCCAAGATTTATTCGGAAAGTTGAAACAAGCTACCTGGTGAGCTTCAGAGAACACCCAGGCCTCTCCTAGGTTCAGGAGGAACCAAGCACCCTCTGCGCCCCTGTTTCCTCCAGCCCACAGCAGGAGATGGGGGACCGACGGGGCTGCACGCAGGGATGGAAACGTGGAAACCCAAGATGCCCACCACTCGCTTTGGGCTCCCCCTCCCCTCTGTGTTCCCACCGCTGGCCCATCTGGACCCCAGGCTGCCCTCCCCGCCACCCCCAGCAGCCCCTGGGGGGTCACCTGCGCACTGCTCTGAGGCCCAGGCGGCAGGGCCTTGGGGCTGGGGGAGAAGCAGCTGTTTTCCTGTCGGGGTGTCAGGATGCTATAAACACCCGCTCCAGGTTGCTATGGCAAAGTGAGCGTGCAGCCCGGCTACAGTGAAGCTATTTATGTGCTTGTAACGGCACAGCGGTCTGTTTTTTATTATTTTACTTTTAAAGCTTTCCTTTCCCAACCGCCTCATACAGCTTTAAAAAAAAAAGAGCCACCACAACTTTCTCAGGAACAGAAAGAGTATAGCTGGAAAACAGAGCTTAGGACCCGGTCCAGGAAAGGGAAAGCTGAAGTGAAGAATATGGTACGTTCCTCTCAAGCCAGGAATGTGTGTCTTCTTGCTCATACAGGCCTGTGCCTCAGCTCCTCAAGGAGAGAGGAACTCCGCATCCTCTCACCTCTGCACCACTTCGAATATTAAAAGGAGACAAAGCCACTCTGTCTTCTGTCTTCCTGTCAAAGGCAGGCTCCAGCCAGCAGCATTCCTCCCACCCCCCTCCTGCCCCCCGCCATCAGCCCCCATTGCTGCCAATTTCACCAGGGTGAAGACGATTCCACCAGGAGTCATGGAGAGAGAGCCCCAAAGCATCCCCCTGGCTGGAGGTCTGCTGGGACTGGACCTCTAGAAATGCCTCTGCAGGGACACGTGTTTCTCCACTTACACAGAGAGCTTTCATCCAGTTCTCACCCTCCAGGGAGCTCTGGGGTGAAGGGTTATCCTGCACAAGATGGAAGGTTTTAGGGTGGCAAGGACCCCTAGCTGTTACCAAGGAGTTGGCACTCAAGGCTCAGATACCGAAGGATAATCAGAAGGGAGGTTGATTCCTCCTGGGACACACTTGTCTTCGAGGCACCAGGCACATGGGAAAGGTTTTGGGCAGAGGAGGCAGGGAGTGATCAGAAATTAGCCACTGGCCGGGGGCACTGTGGCCTTCTGCCTTCTCCACTCATCCAACCCGAAATAAAGTAACAAAAAAGAAATGGGCTGTGGGTCAGAGGCAGCTCAAGAAGGGCAAGAGAGTGGAAGGAACTAGCCCTTGTGGTAATCACACACACACATACACACACACACACACACACACACCCAAGCCAAAAATGTGCACCAACTTTGACAAACATGCTACAGGCTGACAACCACTAAATAACATCTCAGTAAGAGAGTGTCCCCTTCCAGAAACAGCTGGTGGGAATACAAAAGATGCTACAGGATTTTATCATCCCTCTTTCTCCACCTTATCCCAGCTCCTTTTGGATTTGGTATATCCTTAGGAGGAGAAAAAAAAACCCCAAAAACCCTACTGCTGACGGGCATGTTAATCAGATAAAATAAAGTTAGGGCAGTATTAAAAAGAGCAAATCCCATGAACTGTTCCAATTCCTTCCACCTCTGATTATAACTGAATGTTTCCAGATGCCACCGTAACTCTGAAAGGATATTGAGGAAAACAACCCCACGAGGAGGAGAGAGGGCAGGAGAAGGCAGAAGCACCCTTGGCTGTCCCAGGAGAGGTCAATGCCCTAACTGACAGCCCTGGTTAGCTGATGAAGTCTTGCTGAGAAAATCAGAACGTGGGACAGAAATCAGTCTTGGCAGCACCTTGGGGTCAAAAGAGCAGAGCAGGCATGGTTTCTAAGCCTGTCAAACCAACTGTCATCAACGTCTCATTGTTCCTCTAGGGTAAGAAGGCAGGAGGGAGGAGGTGAGGAAAGGGTCTGGTATGGGGCACCGTCCCGGACAGTTGAGAGGAGGCTGATGGAAAGGCTGGTGTCCAGACACCAGTGTTTCTATTCCTAAGGCTCAGGGTATTAACTCAAGTTGAGTGGCCATTACTTAGGGATAGATAAGAAGACAAAGAGAAGCAGACACATCTCAGAACCCCCAAGGTAGAGGAAGCTTCCAAAAATCATGGGGCTAGAAAGAATATCTATTCAAAAAAAGCCCAGATCCATGGTGATGGACACAGAGCCCATTGTTGAAAGACACAGAGGGCAGGTAAAGAGGTGACTCAGCCTCAGCTGGTCATTGTTGATGGAAGAGGAGAGAAAGTGGAGAGTGTGTCTTCTTCTTCCAAGTGAGCAGAAAGGTCGTCCACCTCTCCATCCCAGGCCCTGAGCCAGCACCCAACCTCACATGGACTTAATGGACGAACCATGCTTCTCTGATCCAGTGGGCTTCCATTTCCAAGGGAAGAAGAAGCATGGAAGTCCTGGAAGAGGACCCAATCTCCAGAGGGCATCGGTTACCTGTAAGTCCCAAGAACCACTCCCTCACCACTTGCCCCATCTTCCCCTCCTCCCTCTTGGGGTCCTGGTAGACTGGCTGGATTGGTGCCTCTCTCTTGTTCTCCAGGACACAGTCCCAGGGCTCTCTGGGTACAGGTAGAGGCAGACCAGCCATCATTGCAGAAATCACCCACTCTCTAGGGAGAGGCAAAGGTAAACATAAAGAATTGAAGTTCTCCCAACACCCATTCAATTCTCAACTCCCACACGCAGCATTTTAAACACCACTGCAGTACCTCCAAGGAAAAGCCTGGGAGAACTATGGTGATGGTGGTAGGGGGGACGCCTGTAGGAAGTGGCAAAAAAGGATTCTTTCTGGATTATTTCTGAAGCATTGTGCTGTCAGAAATCATAGGAAAAATACCTAGCACCAAAGTCTTTCAATCTCCTCATTTTTCTCCCTATACCTCAGTTCCAAGCTTCTCACTTTCTTTTTTTTATATGTATGTGTATCATTTTCCCCATCTCTCCCTCTCTCCCAGTCTACCAGTCTCCCTCCTTCCTTCTCTCCCTCCCTATCTCCCCTACCCTGCTCCCCCTACCCCATCTACCTCAATCGCAAAATCTCTCATTCTCTTTCCCACATCTTCAGCAACAGCCCGATTGTATGGAATTCCATTCTCCTTATGTTTCTGGAACCGATCAACCCTGTCCAGTGCACATTGGCGCAAGGAGTGGAAGGGGTATGGGCATGCTGAGAAGCAGGTGAGCATGATGGAGCTATCACAGTGAGCACCAACACAGCACCAATCCATGCCCCTAGGGTCATGGATGATGGACCAAGAGCACACAGGATGAACTCTGTGAGTCTACCTGCATCCTCCATCATCCTTCTGGAGCTTGCCTGGCTAAGCCAAATGTGTGCATCGATCTGTGCTTGAAGTACAGGCAAATAAGTGGCTAACACCAAGGCCCCAGAATTGAGGAGCCCTAACGAGATGGGGGAAGAGAAAGGATATGAGACTATTGCGTGGATTAAAAACGAAAATCAGGTGTGCACGACCAAGTTCTCAATCTGGCATAAATAAAGAAGTGGCCTGATGGACGAAGGGGCTGGGAGCCTAGACAGACTGAAAGGCACCTGGGACTACAATCTGACTCTGGCTCTTTTCAAAGCATCCACAGAGGTGGAAAAGTCAAGAACTGAACACAGTAAGCCGGTCCTACCCCACCACAAGCTGCAAGATAGCTCCACTCTCCCACTTCATTTTCACTTGGAGCCTATAACACATGGGTGGGGAATAGACATATGGAGGCTGGATCCAGCTCCCTGGTGACAGGGCTGCCTTCTGCCCCACCGCGGTGTGAGGATTCCAGGATTCAGAGGGACCGCGACCCAGCAGAGCCAGACCTCTGCAGGCATCTTACGGTATCTGCCTAACACTCGCTTCTGCAAAAGTTTGCAAGAGCATTCATCCCCCCCACCCCCGCTCCGACCCCCGCGCTCCCCCCCCCCCAACGTCTCCAGGCTCACACACTCTGGCCATCTGTTCCAAATCAGTAAGCTCTCCATCACTGGAGAACAATCCTTTTCGGTTGCGGGGAGGGGTCAGTGCTTTCCCTTTAGGGTCTCAGCCACTGAACTCTCCCTCTGCAAGCAGCCAAGTCCAAGGAGAAGCTGAGGACGAACAGCTGCTCTCCCTGCCCCCCTCCTCCTTGAGGCAGAGCAAGAAAGAGGACTCCTCTGTGGGGGGAAGTCCCAGGGCAGTGAGGCCTGGAAACTTTGCCGTCTAAGGCTGTGGAATTCTCTTACTGGGCTCCTGCAGTTAATCATTGTGGCTCCCTGGATTCCCGATTTGGGCTTTAAAAGGTAGCACCAGAGCTAGAAGGACAAACATGTTGAGGAGAGGAAAAAGAAAAAAACAGTTGGTGGAAGCTAACAGATAACAGTCCCCCAACACCAGTCTTCTGAGTAACCGAGTAAGTGTGGGGAGGGGCGGAGAAGAAAAGAGCAGAAGAAAAAGAAGTGTAGACCACACTCCAGAATACTCTTCAGGGTTCCCAGCTAATGTTGCCTGTATTCATACTTCAGACCCTACAGTATACATCGCTCCCATTGCTGACCTGCTTGTGAAAAGATCGTCTAGGGGTTGGTTTGTTTGAAACTTTCTCCTCTTAGCAGATCTGAAAGATCAGAGGCTCTTGTCCCCCTTTGGAAAAAGAAGCCAGAGGGCTCACAGCTGTGAGTGCGAGGCTTTGGGACATTAACTTCCAAGATGGTAGAAATGGTCTCTTAGGCCAGGTTGCCATGGTTTCCAAGAGAACAAACAGAGGTTTGGCTCTAAAGAGGGATAGGAGGGTGAACTGCCTTTTCTTCCTCTGGGAATAGTTTCAAGAGCCAAGACAAGATGGGGATGTGGTAAAATGCTGAGGAAGTTACAGAAGGTTCCAGGGAAAAGAAAATGGACAGTCCTGACAACTCCCATTCTTCCTGGGGAGGCCGGGGTGGAAGGCCCCATTAATAGGATGATAAGCTACTTCTCAGGGGCTGAGATAAACCTAGGAAGTAAATAGGAAGACGAGCAATCTCTCTCTCTAAAATGTCCAGCCAACCTAACCTAGGAGGCAGGGAGCACAGAGCAGAAGTTGAGCTGCTTTGGGAAAGGCAAGGACCTCCAAAGACTCTGAGTTTTGCTTGCAAGGAGGGCAGGGAGATGACCATCCCCAGAAGTGATGTGGAGAGATGCTGATCCCCAGAACTGAAGCCCACCCTAATGCCCCACCTTCCCAAGCCCCCTGGTCAGGACTCTTTCACTCTCTTTCCAAAGGAGTCAGGTGGGACAGAACCCTGTCAGGTGCAAAAATGCTACCATGTCCTCCTAGCAGGAGCTGTCTGGGCAACAGGGCCACCTGGCCAAAGAATTCCCTTTCAGACTCAGGGGCAGCAATCTGCATTGTAGGAGGACCCCCTTGGATGCCCCCTCCAGAGCTGGTGCCTGCTTGGCTCACACTGGGGAGACAGGAAGGAGACAGAGCTGCTTGGGACTCTGCCACACCTGGAAGCAGGGATGAAGCAGCCCTGTAGGTGAAGTACCACGGATGCTCTGCTACCTTCTTCAAGCAGAACGGGCCGTGGGTTGACTGACCACACACTCGGAGGCAGGCCAGACCTAATCCCAATCTCATCCCTGGCAATTGCACTAGCCAGTAAGTTCTTGGCCTTTTCGGGAACAGACCCTCTGCTTTTCCTACCCACTGTATCAGACATCTCGTAGAATTCCAGAATCACAGTCATCAAGGGAACTTTAAGGAAAATATAATACAAACCCCCTCATTTTACAGCGAAGCCCTGATGAGTCCAACACGGTGTTGGGCATTGGGACAAAAAGACTATTCAATCTACATGGAAAAGCAGATTATAGGCAGAGGTCGATGAGGCAAAGAAATCTGTGATCGGGTGTCAAACGAAGGGGGCAGATCTCTCCTTTACCTGTTCCCCTGTGTGTGTCCAACACCCCCAGACTCTGCCCTGCAGGCCGGCTCGCAGCCATCCAGCCGCTGCTGGGGAGAGTTTGCTCACAGCCTGGACTCTCCTGATGGGCTCAGGCCCACACCATGAGCAAAGGGGAGCTTTCTCAGGGCTTTCCAGCTGTGCAAAGTGTGTCCTGAACACGGGAACCAGGGAAGGAGGTGGTTGGGAGTGAAACAGCCTAAGCTTCATGGGACAGGTCGTGTGCCCATGGGCTGTAGTCATCTGAAGGGGGCATCTTTCGAACATCTTAATAGAGGTGCCTTAGGTCAGTAGCTGCAAGACTTAGCTGCATGTAGCTGCTGACTTAGCCGTCAACCTGGAGCATGGCCTTGGATCGCCAGCCCCTAAGAAATAGCTAAGGAAGAAAACTGGAAGTGAATCCGGTTTGACCAGGGGATGGCCTCGGAAGGGCTGAGGTGCCACAGCAGCTGGCATCATGGCCCCAGTCCCTCCTGGAGCTCTGCCTGCGGGCCAGAGCTGCCCATCGTTGGCCAGACTCCTGCGCCTCTCAGCTCGTGGGCTCTCCCATACCAGCTCTTCCCAAGCAGCTCAGGGCTTGCCTTTCCCTCTGTGCCCCCTCCTCCAAATCCATTCTTCCTGGGCCTTAGAATCCTCAGCTGAAAACCAAGGATAACAAGAATAGCCTACCTCAGACGAAAGCTGAGAGGACTGTCACTTCTTTTGTGTACAAAGGCCCACGGCCCTTGTACTGAGACCTTGCATTGAGAGGCTATTGAACCATGCTTCCCAGTCCTGGGTCTGGGTCTTGGGCTCTATGTACCAGGAAGTCATTGGTACTCCCCACCCCCAGACTTCTCCAGAACTTCGAACTTTTGCAGCTCCATCTGGGGAATGGTCTGCCTGAGGTTCCTTGTGAAGTGGTGTCAGCAAGACTGAGCAGAAAGGCAGAAAAGCTCCTGAGAGTCAAAGAAGCTTGTGGTAAGAACTCCCATCCGGGTGATGCCTTGCCATTTCAAAGCACTCTGATGTGTGCTCTTTGGGGACGGGCCTTTTAAGGTAGACAGGACTGATGATATTACTCTTTCTCCCAATTTTGTAACACATGGTCTTAAAGGTGACGTGACTCCGTGAAGGCCATGCAACCACAGGAAGAGCCGGGAAGAAGCTAAGACACACCACATGCCACACGGCCCTTTATGACAAGGGGAGAAATAGGAATAAGAGAGCAAGAGAGCAGCCTCTATTCCCCAGTCAGGTAATGTGAGGTCCCACCCAGGACACTGGAGCTGGGGGATTCCTGTCCTGATGAGCTCAGAGGATAAATACGGGTTCTTCTACTTCCTCCTAGAGGTATCCGTGAGACATGCGGAGGGTATGTGTGATGTCAGTGTGTGTCATCCTCTTAGCCTGTGGACACCTTGAGGGTACAGACTGTGGTCCAGAGAGACAGACAACTGCTGGTGCGCCGGAGGGGTGTCAAAGGGGGACAAACAGAAAAAGAACCGAAAAGGGCGGGGAAGAGTCAGGGAAAGGAAGGAAGGGGCCCTTGGCTGAAGGGAACTCCCAGACCTAGAAGTCTTCATAAGGAAGAGAGGACAGTCCTGTACTAAGAAGCCAGAGTTCTAGCACGGTGCATACAGAAATCCAGAAGGGCATCAAGCCAAGCAGGACGCCAGAGACGACACATTGATGAGGGGAAGTAATACACAAAACAAAGCCCTCAACAATAAGCACAGAAAACCAAAGCTGCTCTGGAGTCTCCAGACCCTTTGCCTGCAGTACTGAGAACAGAGTACCCCGAGGGAAACAGCAGCCTCTGTCCCCAGGTTGTAGCTTCAGATAATCCCTGCTCTCCTTTCCAACTAGCAATCCAGGTTCAGGTGATGTCACTCACATTATCTGTTGAGAAGAGAGACGTCTGGAAGGGCGAAACCCCAGAAGAGGCTCCAGAGCAGAGTTTACAAACAGCACACTGGGCTGCAGCCCCCCCACCCCCACCTCCTCAGTTTCCTGCCTCCAGGAAAGAGACGGTTCTCTCCATAGGACAGCAAACTTATGATATACCCGAGGAGGTTTGATTCAGGACAGAGGGATAGATACACAAAATGTGGTCTATCCAGACAATGAACTATTATTCAGCCTTAAGAAGGAAGGAAATTCTGACATTTGCTACAACATGGATGAACCTTGAGGATATTATATTCAGTAAAAGAAGCCAGGGCACCTGGGTGGCTCAGTTGGTTGAGTATCTGCCTTCGGCTCAGGTCATGATCGCAGGGTCCTGGGACTGAGGCCTGTATTGGGCTCCCTGCTCAGTGGGTAGTCTGCTTCTCCCTCTCAAATAAATAAATAAAATCTTGAAAAAAAGAAAAAAAGGAAGAAGCCAGACCCAAAAGGACAAATATTATAGGATTCCATTTAGATGAAGCACCTACTCTAGGCCCAAATTCAGAGGCGGAAGTAGAGTAGAGGTTGCCAGGGGCTGGGGGAAGAAGGTGGGGTGCTTTTTTTAGAGAGAGAAAGAGAGAGAGAGTGTGGGTGGGAGGGGGAGAGGGAGAGAATATTAAGCAGGCTCCATACCCAGCACGCAGCCTGATCTCATGACCCTGAGGTCATGACCTGAGCCTAAATCAAGTCGGATACTTAACCAACTGAGCCACCCAGGCACCCCAGGGCACTACTGTTTAATGGGTACAGTTCCTACTTGGGGGGATGACGAAGGTCTGGGAATGGATAGTGGTGATGGTTGCACAACAATGTGAATGTAATTAATGCCACTGAATTGTACAACTAAAAATGGTTAAAGGTTAAATTTTATGTTTTCTTATTTTGCCATAATAAAATTAAAAAAAGAAGATAGGAAAGCAAATGGAACAGTGCTGGTGCGGACAGGTGAGAAGAGGCAGAAAGGAAGAGCAGAACGAAGTTCAAGACTGAGGAGCCCGGTTGCAGCTGCCGCCAGGAGCTCAGCCCCATCTTGGTAATGGAGGTGGAGGCCCAGTGGCTCAGAGGTCAGTTATTCCAGAAGGCGGCCTCTGACACGTCCAGGGCCGGGAGCCCACGGAGGGCCTGGCACACCATCAAACAACACAACAGGTGACCTGGCAAGGCTGAGTGGCGAGGCCAAGGGGAGGGGAAACAGACTGGGCTCTCTAAACACCAAGCTCGGTGTGTGTGTGGTTGGGGGGGTGGGCAGCAGGGATGGTGGTGGAAGGGCATTGAGGGCAATGGACCAGTTCTCTTTTCAAGCAGAAGGGAAAAAGTTGGCTTTCAGCTACTCACTCTTCCAAAGTCACCCCATCACTGGCTCAGGGCACAGAGGCATCTGCATGGAGCAGGTAGAGCTAAGGCCTTTCTGACTCACAGTGGAAATACAGAGTCTCCAGTCTTTTTGAGGACCTTGGACATTATCTCATTTGACCCTCCCCACAAATCTGGGAAGTGGATAATACTGCCCCCGTTTTCCAGAGAAGAAACTGGCTAAGTACTTTGCCTAGGGCCACACAGTAATGCAGAGCTAGAATCCAAACCAGAGTTTGGCAAAGGCTACACTTCTTCCACAATATTGCCTTGAAGGGGCTTTCCGGATACGAGGGCTCATTTTCTCTTTTTCTCTTACGGTATAGTGCAGTGATCAAGAGCACAAGCTCAGTGAGCCCACATCCACTGTCATTACCTGTTTGGCCTTGAGAAAGTTAGTTAATGTCTCTGTTCATTCTTTTGGCAGTGATAAACTGGGGATAATAATAGTAACCTCATTTAACATGTTTTGCAAGATTTTGAGATAATTAATCCACATAAAGGCACACAGTGCTGCCCCAGAGTAAGCACTCAAATAATTATTGTGGTTATTACGGAATGTTATCCATCAGCCCATTTCACCTGTTGGGTGTGGAGCCACTAGGGGCCTGCCCACCAGTCTGAAGGTGAGTGTGAAAATAGTGCAGTATTTCCTTGACTTCTGTATAAGGAACCTTATGGTTGGAAGGGACTTAGTCATTTAGACTAATCTCTTGTCCAGTGTTAGAAACCATTCTCCTCTTGCTGCTCCCTATGAGCCTACTCACTAGCTCCTACTCTCCATTATATTAAATTGGGACCTAATTTGTGATTTCCAGCACCCCAGTGATTGGTACGCATTCTCCGAGTCTTACAACTCTTTTGTGATAGCTTCTATTATCTCCTCTCAACAGTTGAAGAAACTGAGGCCCAGAGTCCTCCAGTTAACTAGTGGTCAAGCTGAGCCATGAACCTGGGTCTGCCTGATTCCAAAGCTCATATTCTCAGCTATTACATGATGCTTCTGCGTTAGAGAAGAGAGGAAAAATCTACTACATGGTAGAAGGGAAAGTAGCTATGGTCGAATTCCAAATCTACCATTTAGTGAGCATTTAGCATTTAATGAGCATTATTTGGCATCAAGTACTCTATGACTTATTTTTACAGATAAGAAGACTGAGGAGAAGACTGAGTGGCTCAGTCGGTTAAGCAACCGACTCTTGATTTCAGCTCAGATTATGATCTGAGTCCTGAGATTGAAACTTGCATGGAGCCCCACATCGAGTTCCATGCTCAGCAGGGAGTCTGCTTGCGATTCTCTCCCTTTGCCCCCCCACCCCTGTGTGGGAGAGCATGCACGCTCACTCTTTCTCTCTCACTCCAAAATAAAATAAATCTTAAAAAAAAAAAAGACAGAGCGATATTTTTATGCTCAATACCACAAAATTCCTAAGTAGGGAAGGTGAATTTCATATTCATGTCAACATTTTTCCTTTTAACATGCTGTTTCTCAGGACCTCAGTTTGCTCATCTTTAGATGGAATTAATACTCACTTCCATTTCATTCATTCCTTAATGAGTTTCTACTGAGTTCCAGACCTTGTTTTGAACACAAAGATGCAATGATAATAGAAGCTATGATTTGTATGCTTTCTTTTTGACTGGCACTCTTACACATATCACATGAAATTATGAATGTTAATGAATCAAAATGACTCCATGGTAGCTTCTCAATAAATGGTAATAGTTATTATTTTTTCTAGATCACAACCTTAAACCTTTTTTTTTTTTTAAGATTTTATTTATTTGACAGAGAGAGACACAGTGAGAGAGGGAACACAAGCAGGGGGAGTGGGAGAGGGAGAAGCAGGCTTCCCGCCGAGCAGGGAGCCCGATGCAGGGCTCGATCCCAGGACCCTGGAACCATGACCCGAGCCGAAGGCAGATGCCTAACGACTGAGCCACTCAGGTGCCCCAAACCTTTTTTTAATAGCCACATTTTCTATTGTCTTCATTCCTGTTTCCTTTTCTTTCTTCCCTAGTTTGAAGTTACATTATTCCTAGTTTTATAGTGTTAGCCTAGAAATCTTAACATATGTATTTAACTTAAAAACTCCCTATGATCAGTATCTTTAACCTCTTCCCAAACAACACAAGGACCTTAGAACACTTGAACTCCAACTACTCACCTTCCAATTTATATGCTATTGTTACTGGGGATTTTAACTGTAGTTTCATTTTATCCCTGTAAGTTAGACATTGTTGTCTTTATTTTCTTTGACATCAGTATTCAGATTTAGCGCCATGTTTACAATTTCCTTTGCTAATCATTCCTTCTTGAATTTTAGACTTCTTTTAAGGTAATTTTTCTTCTTGAACTATTTCCTTTGGAAATCACTATTGGTAGAAACTTGTTTTTGTTTGTCGGCAAAGGCCTTTATTTAACCTCATTCTTGAAAGACTGATGCTAGAATTCCGTGTTGGCAGTTATCTTCTCAGCACTTTGAAGATATTATTCCACTGTCTTTTGGCTCTTCTCACTGAGGTTGAGAAATCAGTTGTCAGTCTAAATGTCATTCCCTGGAAAGCTATTTACCTTCTGGGTTTACTCTAAAATAATTTACCCTTGGTGTTCTGTAGTTTCATTTTGATGTGTCTAGGGGTGAATTTTATTTATCCTTCTGGGGATTCATTAGGTATCATAAATATAATGATTGTATTTCATCGATTCTTGACCACCGCTTCTTCAAATATTGTCATATTCCTGTTTTCTCTATTATCTCCTTTTGGAACATTAATTAAAGGTACACTGGGATCTTTTTACTCTATTCTAGGGATGGGCTGACTATAACATATGGTCCAAATCTGGCCTGCTGCCTGTTTTTGTAAAGGAAGTTTGATTAGCATCCAGCCATACCCCTTCATTTACATATCAACTACAGGCGGCTTCCACACTACAATAGCAGAGCTGAGTAGTTATGACAGAGACCATATGGGCCACAAAGCCTAAAATATTTACTCTCTGGCCCCTTAAAGAAAAACTTTGTCAACCCCTGCTCTATTTTCCTGCCTGTACACCTCTTCCACATTTTCCATCTTCTTTTCCATCATCTATGTAATTTCTTCAGAAATATCTTCCAAGAGGCGCCTGGGTGGCTCAGTCATTAAGCGTCTGCCTTCGGCTCAGGTCATGATCCCAGGCCCCGCATCAGGCTCCATGCTCAGTGGGAAGCCTGCTTCTCCCACTCCCCCACTTGCGTTCCCTCTCTCGCTAGGTCTCTCTCTGTCAAATAAATTAAAAAAAAAAAAAAAAGAAATACCTTCCAATTTGCCAATTTTATCTCCAGCTGTAATATATCATTTTTTAAACTATTCATTGAAATTTAAATTTCCTTTATTGTAATTGTAGAAATTTTTTCATTTCTAGAAGTTCCCTTTGAATATCTGCCTGGTTAGTTGAGTTTCCTGTCCATCATTCTTTCAATACCCTCTTATTTCTTATAAAATATTTTAAAAGATTTATTTATTTATCTGAGGGGGGGAGCAGAGGGAGAGAGAATCGCAAGCAGAGATCAGCGCAGAGCCTGACGTGGGGCTCAATCTCAGGATCCTGAGATCATGACCTGAGCTGAAATCAAGAGTCACATGTTCAAACAACTGAGCAACCCAGGCACCCCTCTTAGGACATATTAAAATATATTTTAAAAATTATTTTATTTATTTTAATTTTTTAAAAGATTTTATTTTTAAGTAATCTCTACACCCAATGTGGGGCTCAAACTCAACCCTGAGATGAAGAGTCACATGCTCCACTGACTGAGCCAGCCAGGTGCCCCTATTTTTTATACCTAATAACCCCAATATCTGCAATTTCTGCAGGTCTGTTCTATTTGTATTATTTCTGTTGCTCAACTTCATTGCTAATCAGGGAACTGCAAATCAAGACCATAAGAGATACTATTTCCACCACTCATTTAGCAAAAATTAAGAAGTCTGATGATACCAAGTACTTGAGAGGACATGGAACAATAGCATCTCTTACACTTCATTGGTAGGGGCAAAACTACTACAAATGTATTAGGAAACAACCTGTTATTACCTTATAAGGTTGAATATTCATATACCAAGGCCTAGCAATTCCCTTCTGAGATCTATACTCAGGAGAGACTTGCACACACGCACCAGGAGACATGAATAGGAATGTTTGTGGTAGTTCTGTTCATAACTGTGAAAAAGGGTGATACCTTCACCAAGAGAATATTCTATAGCAGTGAAATTTAATGAACTACAGCCACATTCAACAGGGATAAGTCTTAGTATCATAATATTGAATGAAAATTAAAAAAGCCCAGGTGACTGTATACGGTATATATTTTTAATAAAGTACATAAAGCAAAACTAATATATTTGCTTAGGCATACATGTATTTATCAAGAGAATGATAAACACAAAATTCACGATAGTGGTTGGAATGGGTGATGCGGTAGGGGCATGGGATAGAAAGGGCACATAGGTGGATGCAAGTTATGGTAGTGATCTTATTTTTGGCTTGGGTGGCGGGTTTAGTGTCTTCATTAGGTTATTGAAATACTAAATAACCTACATAAATAAGTAGTGAAGAGAGACATGCATAAACCAATGAAGAAAATGTATCATGAATATTCATTCAATTTTGTGCACCAGAGAAATAAAGAAAGCTAGAGATGACAGAAAAAGAAAAATAGGTTTCCACTATTTCTGCCTGCAACATTTTTTAATCTGCACGATCAAAGATAGCCATGGATCTACCAAAACTTAGCAAGACTGTTTTAGATGAGAACTTCTATAGTCAATTTCATGGTCTAAACTTGTCCTTGAACAACATAGTATACTGCATTCGGCCATATGAGCCTAATCAACTTAGCAATCAACTTAGAAATTCTGATTCTGGGGGTGAGGTGCGGGGCGGGGGGTGGGGGGGTGGGCTGGAGATGGGAGTAAAGGGAAACCGGGCACAGGGGCCGATATTCCTCTGGGGGCTGAGAGCCAGAAGTGGGGAGCGCACAGAAGGAAAGTGGGAGGGAGAAGGCAGCGGTGACCGGGTCTCCTCCTTGGGGGTGGGGAGAGGTGGAAGAGAAGCATCATTTCATGAGGGAGGGAGACTCAGGGAATTAGCAACTGGGGGCCCAGGCCCAAGAGCCCGTCTCCTCTTAGGTCCAAAGTGAAACAGTTTGGGGAGAACGCCAACCCCTTCCCGCTGAGACTTCCTGGGTCCGATGGCCGGTGCCACCCCCACCCAGCCAGGGAGCCCTGGGCCCAGGGCTCGGGAGGGGTTCGAGCCGCCGAACCTCCTCCCGAACCCGATCGCGTCGGGCCTCCAGAGCGGTGGCCTCGGCCCCGTGGGCAGGCAGGCGGAGAGCCCCACACCCGCGAGCCCTTCCACTCTCCGGGCCGCCCGGCCCCACGCCCACCCTCGTCGCCCTCGCCCCGGGGGCCGGCCGGTTCCGACGAGTCGGCCAGCTCTGCTCCAGCTCCGCTCCAGCGCCGCCCGGCCCCGGGAGCAGCTGGGGTCACTAAGGCCTCAGCCCCTTCCAAGTCTGGCTCCGCGCCAAAGCCCCCCAAGAAGGCGGGCGGCTCCACCCCGGCCAGCTAGCGATGGCTCATAGAAGGGACAGTGACTCACTGCGGCCCGGCTTCCTCCCCCAGGACCCGCGTCCACCCCGCGCCACACCCCGGGGAGGAATCTCCACCCTTCAGCCTCGGGACGCCTCGGGGAAGCCGGCCAGTTCTCACCCCGCCCTTCCCTTCACCTGGCCTCCCTAACACCCCAAGAGCAACGCCCTGTGGTTTCAGTGGCTCAGCCTACTGCTCAGCAGGGTTTCTTCCGGAGAGCCCATCCCTGAGCTGCCCTCCTTGAGCTGCCCGTGGCTCGCTGGTAAGAGGGCCCAGCTCCACACTTTGCCCTGCAGGGCAGGCTCCCTAAATGTTGATGATCAATGCTTGCCTGATGTCCGAGGGAAGGGATGAAAACTGGGGTGATTCTGGGATGTCAGCGCGAAAGGCACAGTTTACATCCTGCTGCAAGGGAAGGCCCGAGGTAAATCCCAGAGGCTCAATCTAACACAGGTTATTACAGTATATACAGAGTGAATGTCTCAGTTCTCCCTCAGAGGTGCTGGGATGAGGGGGAGGTAAACTGGAGGGCACCCCACTGTGCCTGGGGGGAACCTGAGCCCTAGAGTAGAGCCTGGCCTGGTCAGGGTACAAGTGGGAACCACATGCTTTCCGTGGCCACAGTTCTGCTGTAAAATTGAGGGGCTGGAGTTATGGCTCCTTCCAGCACTGACATATAGGATTCTAGGACTTCTCGTCTTAATGGATCACTGGCTCAGCTCAGCATCCTCAAGAATACCTGTGAGCTCTAAGGATGTACTCTCACACAAGGAGAGTGCTTTTAACTTCTCAAACACTTCTTTGTAGATTCCATACTCTCCCCCTGGTTATCATAAGGATCCTTTGTGATTAGGAACAAATAACAAATGAGGAAACTGAGCTCAGAAGTTAAGGGCTTGCTTAAGATCACGCTGTTAGCCAGTGGCATGGTCAAGAGTGGAATTCAATTAAGGGGCTCTTTTTAATGCCTGGAGAGTCCCAGATTCTTCACCAACTTTGAGCGACTCCGTCACACTTGCTGGGACTCGCCTTCCCATCTACAGCCATAGAGAGAATCCACTGCACCCAAGGAAGAGGGCTCAAATTTTATATAAGCTGGAGAGGTGGCCTTCCAAACCTCAGAGGAGTCAGATCCCCATCCGAGAATCTTCATAAATCATAACCCACATATTTTAGGCACTCTACAGTGTACAAAGCACTTCCATATCCATTACCCCATGTGATTCTTGTAATAACCCTATAAGGTATTCAGGACTCTATTATCTGATATCTTTTTTTTTTTAAGATTTTATTTATTTATTTGAGAGAGAGAGAGAATGAGAGACAGAGAGCATGAGAGGGAGGAGGGTCAGAGGGAGAAGCAGACTCCTGCTGAGCAGGGAGCCCGATGCGGGACTCGATCCCGGGACTCCAGGATCATGACCTGAGCCGAAGGCAGTCGCTTAACCAACTGAGCCACCCAGGCGCCCCTATTACCTGATATCTTAAGTAGAATGAAAAGGCTACCATTTAACAGTTCAGTGACATGTGCAATGATAGCACCTGGTCTTCTGTGTTGCTGTAGAAGGTTCTGGAACAACCAATGTGATCATGAAGATTCCTCTACATTCATAATGGATACCCAAAGCATCTCTCTCCATTTTTCTCATCTATCTCCCTAAGATGGCCCAGGAAGGAGGGAAACCTCCCTGTAGGCCAGGGGACAGAGCATGGGCACAGAGTGGTGGCAGTCTTCCCCAGAGTCAGTGAGGTGGCACCAGCTTGTGGATGAACCCAAGACCTCCTATCTCAGCTCTGGAGCCTGCACTGAACACGTGCCAACATCCTTTGGATAAGACCGTGTCAGTCATGGAGGCACCAGGACTCTGTCACTCTTGAATTGATAACAGGCGGTTGGTGGAACCTTCAAGAGGCTGGCAACTCAGCTGTCATTCCCAAGAGGTGTCGAATCACCTACCGCAAGCATCCCTCTGTCCTGTCCTGTACACTAGATGCTGCCTTTGCCCCCAGCCTTGCATTTGCTCATTATCTTAGGGCTGGTGACAGCCTCCTGTTCTTCCTCTGCCCCTCCGTGCTCTATTCTTGGATGATTAAAAAAAAAAAAAAGTTTCTTTCCTTTAAAAAAATAGCCGCAGATAAAATCTACCCAGCCTCTCTCACACATACACATTTAAGAGAAAGAAGGCAGGAAAGCCTCACAGTTCTTTCCTACCAGAGGTCAGCGTGTAAGCACACACCCTCCGGGCAGGGCCAGCCTCTCTGTCGTTAGTGAGTAATTCCACTCACAGGTTTATAGGGGACTTGATTTAGGGTGTTTCATATCTTCTTCCAGAACTCCTGGCCCTTAGCTGAGCCTGTGTAAAAGCCACTTTGCATTTGTAACTCTCACTTCAAACACAAGTGGGCCTGCACATCCACATGGGATCCAGACACTCAGAGGGAGGGACGGAGCTTCTCAAAGGCAATTCAAGAGTTGCAAGCTTTTCTCCCCTCTCTGATCTCTTCATCCCAGGTACAGACCTCTGCGCCCCACCCAGGCTGGCTCCAGATTGTCCACTTTCAAGGAAGAGGCTGCGGGCATTTGTATCTATAATTCTCTTCTAAAATCACACCAACCTTTTGCTTCTGGTAGCCTGCTATTATTAGATTCCCTGGACCCTATTTGAGACATGAGTTGTGGCCAATTCCTCATAATGTAGGAAAATGCTCATGATACAGATAGGATTGGGTAGGAAAAAATTAGAACCAAAACCACAATATTTAGGGGCGGCTGGCTGGCTCAGTTGTTGGAGCTATGTGACTCTTGATCTTGGGGTTGGGGGGTTCAAGCCCCCGCACTGGGGGTACAGATTATTTAAAAATAAAATGAAAAGAAAAAAAAAATCTTAAAAAAAACCTTCAATATTTAATGTGTTTCCAATTTTAAAAAATGTATATACTCACCGATAGATATAAAAGAATACTAGAGAATACACCAAAATGTTAACAGTTATCTCTGGACTTATGGACATCTTTTTTCTTTTCTGCTTTTCTGAATTTTCCAAACTTTCTAGAATGATCTTGTACGGAAATAGTACAGAGCTCAGACTCTGGAATTTGAGAGGCATGGTTTCAATTCCACATCCTCCACTTAGTAGCTGTGGGACCTTGGATAAAATATTTTCTCTCTGAGCCTCAGTTTCTTCTCTGGAAAAAAGGAGAATAGGAAGGACACCTTCCTCACAGAATTGTCCTGAGGAGGAAAAGGAGGTCATGCAATTTCAACATTTGGTATGGGTGCCTAACACAGAGTAAGTGCTCAGGAAACATTAGAGATTTTTATGCATTCCTTTTATCCTGGGGGAGTGGGGGGGGGGGAATCTGTAAAAACAAAAAGAACCACTTTGCTCAATAGCCACCATCTGGATTAAAGGACACTGGGAAAACAACAAAAGCCCGCCTGAACATGCAGTGTCCCTGAAAGTGAGTGGGACAAGCATAATTGAGCATTAGGTGACAGGGCGAGAAGGACCCGGGCACACACTTGTCTGAATGTGGAGGAAGCTACTCAGCTCCTGCTAACTTTGTCCTGAGAAAGAGGGAGGCCGATGGGGTCAGCACTTCTGACTTCTGAGACAAAGCAAGAAATTTGGATTTCTATTTGAAATCTTCGGATTTTTCAATGTCGGTAACCAATTCTCATTCATCTGCAGGGTTGTTTGGTAGGAGGAGGCAGAGAATTTGAGGGTTGAAATGTCCTTGAAGTGCATTTAGGTCAAACGGCTCATGTGATACATGAACAAACTGAAGTCTGGAAAGGGGCTCAGTGATTTCCCAAACGTGATAAAGCAACTCGAATAGTTCAAAACCCAGGTTTCCCAACTTCGAACCTAGAACTCATGCCTCTAGACGCCCCTGCCTGTCAGTAGGAGGCCTTTGCCGTTCTTCAGGCACCAGATGAGGAAGCACTGAACAGGGATGGGGATGCTGGGAAGGAGGAACGTAAACTTTGCTATGATCTCGGCTCCAGTTTAATGAAAAATTTCTATTTGTTTATCCAGTTATTCATCCATCCATCCAACATCTTATGTTCACGATCATCCTATGAACCCAGGGCTGTGCTAAACACTGGGTGTTCCGAGATGGCTAAGGCATCACCCCTCCTTCCAAGCAGCTCACAGGCTGTGAGTGGGCTCGGCTGACGCCGTCGCCAGCACCAGCCAGCTGCCATAGGCCCGCTCACACGAACTCGCAGCTAAAATTCACACCCTCATTTCCTCTGAAAGCATCTCCCATTACTGGATGCCATCCTGGAGAACGTCCCCCACTCCCAGAGAACCTGGACCACTCCAGCGATCCATAGGGAGCAGGAACAAGAACCAGGACCCGACCCAGGAGCTCTGTGCCAAGCCCCTTCCGGCTCAGGGAAGGCAAGTGCTGCTTTATTACCTTGGCCCAGCTGCTGCCTCATACCAGCTAGAGAGGGGAGGGGCTCCCAGACTGGGACTCTCCTGCCTGTCCTGAGAAAGACGGCAGCTGACCTGGATGACCAAAGAGTAATGGCATCCTTGGGCCACAGCGTGACCCAGCCTCGCTCCCTCCAACGACAAGAGATTTCCCAGCATTGGCTCCTACAGCATTTGCTTCCAGGGGAGGAATGCAGGGCAGGAGGCAACAAGGTAAGATTGGTTCCTGCGATTCTTTTCCAGGACTGTGGTTGCACGAAGAGCAAGCTCATCCCTGGAGGGTAACCTGTCATGGGAAATGATGCAACCCATGGTTGGCCCCCGTGGGCGCCTTGGTGGACAGCTGCAGGAGGTTGGGGCCTCTGGGCCTTTCGGTTAGTGGGGGATAATGGGCTATTATCCTTCTATAAATGTACTGAGCCCAGAGGTTAGCAGGGAGCAGGTAGGCAGGCTCATGTCAGGATCCAGGGAGAAGGAAGAGAAGCGAAGGGTTGGAAGAGGAAAAATTTAAATTTGGTGAACACCTACTCTGTGCCAGAAGCCTGGAACATGAGAGAATTGAGTCCAGAAGGTCAAATGATGTGTCCATGGGCACACAGTTGCCCAGGCCGACTTGAACCCAGTTCCACTGGATCCTCACTCTTATATAGTACCAGGCTGCTGGGACTGGGAATGCTGATGGGATGACCGAGAACACAGAGCTTTGCTATAGAGAAAGGCAGGGGTTGAGATCCAGGATTTGGTAAACTCTGACCCCTGGGGCTGAAAATCTAATGGAAATTAGCATTCTTTTCTCTAGCCATCGAGGAACTTGGCATTCATTTCCTAGTTCCAGGAAAGAGATTTTCCAGTGTCAGGGAAACCTCATTTCCCCTCCTCCCCTCACAGGACGAAGTGTCTTAGGTCAGACGTGCCCACCAGCAGAGATGGTTCCAGGACCATACGTTTCTTTGGACTCCTCCACATTGAAGGACTGCTCCTAATGTCCCCCATCAATGCGGACTGTGGGAGTGGAGTGGGGATCAGAGGCACACCCAGTGGGTCATTCTCCAGGGGTTAGAATATTACCCTTTTGTCCTCTGACCATAGGAAGCCCAGGAGTACAGAAGATACCAAAGCAAAATCCACTCAATTTTTTACTGAGTCCTTACTATGTGCCAGGTACTATTCCAGCTGCCTCAGATACATCAGTGAACAAAGAGACAAAGAACCTTGCCCTCATGGAGTGTATATTCCAGCAGAATCAAAGTAAAACAGTCCTTTTTTGTGGGAGGCAGTGGTGCATGATAGAAAAGACATGAGTCTCAGTGTCAGACAGGCCTGGTCAAAGATCAGCCCAACCTTAACCGGCCAGATTTCTGGGCAAGCTACTTAACTCACCGGGTGTTAGCTTTCTTACCTATAAAACTGGGACAATAGCATGTTGTAGTAGTGCTCTAAGGATTAAAAATAATGTATATGCAAAAAAGGGGGGTTGGTGTCTGGCTGGCTCAGTCAGCAGAGCATTTGGCTCTTGATCTCGGGGTTGAGTTCGAGCCCCACATTAGGCATAAAGATTACTTAAAAATAAAATCTTTTTTTTTTTTTTTTTTAAGTAGGCTCCAGGCCCAGCATGGAGCCCAATGCGGAGCTTGAACTCATGACCCTGAGATCAAGACCTGAGCTGAAATCAAGAGTCGGACGCTTAACTAACTCAGCCACCCAGGCACCCCAAAAATAAAACTTAAAAAAAAAATGTATATGCAATGCCTGGCCTATAGCAGGGTTCACAAATGCTAATCTTATTTTTCCAGGCCTCCTAGCCAAACCCACAGATTCTGGGACAACTACTCACATGCCCTTTATTTAGAAGCTGAAACCAGGGCATCATCTCTACAGTGTCCCGGACACAGTTTCTGTGGTGAGGAGCGTATCTGGGTTTTCATCCACTACGTAAGGTCAAAGAATGTCCCCTATAGAAACAGCTGCTCCTTCCTGTAGCCCCTGTTGAAGGCAGAGTCCTCGGTGGCCATGTCTGATTCGTCCCCACTTCCCTCCAGCAGGCCACATATCATTGGCACAGGGGTGGACACTGGACCTAAGCTGTAATCGGCACCTCTTGGCATCTCTTTGGACTGAGAGACTCAGTTCACCTACTTGGAGAGCTAAGCGGAAGGTCGTATGGATTTGGAGGCTGAACCCCCTGCTTGGGCTGATCTCAGTGGTGCTGTACCTGTGCACAAGGGAGCAGAGGAGAAGGGAGTGCAGAGAGAGAAGCCCCCACCCAGGGGCTACCCTTTTCCCCACTAAGGTCTGTGATATTCTCTCTAAGGTTCTAATAAAAGCCCCCCCCCCGCCCTGTTTTTTTGCTGCTTTGTAACCAGATGAACTGGAAGACGAATCCTGCACCTGTCTCAGGTGGTGGCTATGACATAATGTGAAAGCAGCTGACATTCAGGCGACATTCAATAAATGCTGCCGAATCTCTCTATGTTCTCGTCAACCAGTCAGTCACTCACTCGGCAATGGACAGAGGAAATCTACATGTGTTTTAGGCTAGGGCTGGACCTCAGCCTTATGCTATATGAATACCTTTATTGACCTGCAAAATGAAGACTTGATTGCCTGTTGCAAATATTACACGCGATAATCCTCGTATCTAGCACATAATGAATGGATGGTGGGTCGGGTTATCACTTCTACGGTTGTCACTATTGCTTAACACGCAACACGTGTTGTGTTGGGTGTTGATCGAGGCAAGGAGGGAGGACTCCAGCATCTGGAGTGGGCAGTGAGAGAACAGAGAACAGAGCAGCATATGCTACGTAGTGGGGTCAAGGGGCTGGGCAGCAGAGAGAAGGAACGGAAACGAGCAGTGGGGGCACCTGGGTGGCTCAGACAGTTAAACGTCTGACTCTTGATTTGGGCTCAGGTCATGATCTCAGGGTCATAAAATCGAGCCCTGCATCAGGTTCTGTGCTCAGTGCAGAGTCCACTTGGGATTCTCTCTCTCTCTCCCTCTGCCCCTTCCCCTGCGTGCTCTCTCTAATAAATAAATAAAATCTTAAGAAAAAAAAAAAAAAAACGAGCAGTGGGGAATGAGAGGAGGCCCTGGAATACGAAGCCTTATGCTTAGCTAGCACTTGCACATCCCTAGCCCTTTAGGGTGTATGCAATGCTTTCTCCTACTGTATTTCGTTTGTCCATCACAACACTCTATAGGGCAGATCAGGAAAGGTGATAATATTTACACGTTATAGATGGGAACACTGAAGTTCGATAAAGATCTGCGTCATAGGTACCAACCAACTCTGCATCCACTCTTTTATCCTGTGATACCACAGTGCCTCTGGAAAGTAGGGTAGAGGAGCTGAAATGGGAGATGGGAAGTTAAGGATTACAGGAGAAACTGGAGGGTTTCTCTGGGAAGTTTGTTTTCATTCCAAGGTTTCATTCAGGTCCTTTCTGGGCATCCCAGCAATGGAATGGCTCTGCCAGATTTGGCTCAGAGGCTCCAGAATACAGTCAAGCGATTGCAAAGTCAGACAACACGGGGGTGGGGGGGGCCAGCCTAAGGACTGGATATACCAGGCTAGATGGATGCCCAGCTTCCGCATCACGCCCTGGCCCAGGAGAAGGCTTCCTCTGGTAAAGGACAAGGGCACAGCCTTCACCATCTGGCCAGAGGTTCACTGGTAACACAGGGCTGCCCTGCAATGGTCTCCAAGGCCCCTCTCAGCTCAATTACATATGGAATCTAGGCCTTATGTTTCGGAGGCCAGGGGTTATCTTTCCCTGCCCTCCACGGACACAAATTCAAGTTCTCCGGAACACTGTGCCATTCAGGGCTTGCTGTGGGCCCCTAGGCTCAGGACACTTGCCCTTGAGCCAAAAGGGGGTGATTCTTAGCCACTCTGCATCCTGGACATGACTTCTCCCCAAATCCTAAGGTAGTGCCTGGCATACAGTTTGTGCTCACTTCATGTTTGTTAAATGAATAAACAAACGAGCGAAAGAATGACAGACTGGCTCTGGCAATCACATCAGCCTGTTCTGTCTGTCACATTACAGCGGCCCCAACCTGCTGACTCTTAGCCCCCAAATCAGAGCTCTGCAGCCAACCCAGAAGGTGGAGGTAGAAGTAGTGATCAGAGGGCTTCCCCTGCACACTTCGTCTTACCTTTCAGAGGTGCCAAACCCTGTGGAAAGGGCAGGGCCATGGAGGCCCAGGCAGGGAGAAGGTTCTGCCCACCCGTCTCCAGGACTTCGGCTCCCCCTCTCAATCACCTTGCTTCTCCCAGCTCCAGGCCCACTATCTGGGCAGAGCTGAGGAAAGTTCCAAGAGAGGAAACCCAGCTCCATTAGGAGCTCCCCAGTGATGAGGGTGGGGCCAGCAGGGCTTCTCCTGTGCATTTTCTTCAGTGCTAATGACCTTGATTGTTAAGAAAAGCAGCAACAATAACAATCATGGCACAGCACTTTCATGGTTTCTGGCATTTTCCAAAGTGCTTCTAACACATGACCTCATCATGCTACTACACATCATCCTTGGAGGGACCGGGGTGGTTCTCCCTGTGTCTCAGGTAGAGAGATTGGGTAGTGAGGAGGTTGGGCATTGGTCTGGGTCACATGGGTGGCACTGATGGGGTCAGGGGCCCAGCCACAGACTTGGAGTGGGGAGAAGTGGGGTCTAGTTCTGGCTTGGCCTCAAACTATCAAACTCGCCTCATGTCCTTGGGTGAGTAAGTCTCCAGGTTTCAGTTTTTTCCCTTGCCAAAGAAGGCAATTGCACCATTTTCCCAACTCTGTCCATCTCAAATGCTCTGGCTCATAACATGAACAATCCCCCCACCCTCCAGCCAAAGCCTGGCTAGCCTCCTCCCCTGCACCAAGGCCAGGAACAATCCCCCCACCCTCCAGCCAAAGCCTGGCTAACTAACCCCCCCTGCACCAAGGTCAGGAAGCCCCTGGAAATGTGGACGCCAGCTGTGTCTGTCCTAGCGTGCTAACAGATGTCATCTGAGTGTGTCCCACAAAGAAGGCTGTGGTACAGACAGCAGGGAGGAAACATCAAAAAAATCATCCTAATGGTCCACAAGCACCAGGAGAGCACGCAGGCAGTGGGCGGCTGCTGAGGCCAGATGCCATCCTGCCCGCGACCTGGGCCCTGGCTCAGACAAAGGCTGGAGTCATTCCTGGGGGAGGGGGTTGGGGGGGGTGGGCAGGGAGGAGGGGCAACAGGCAGCCTCCTTCACCTGCCAGAGCATCTGACTCTCCAGGATGCTTGGTGTCCTCTGCCCTCTGCCGGATGCAGCAGCCCAGCTCTTCCTCCCAACCCACCTCCCCTCCCCCAACCTCTCCTCCATCAGATCTATCCTCTCTCTTCATTCAGACCCTGTTTGGCAATCACCTCCTCCAAGAATAATTCCAGGTGAGCCCTGTGAAATTCGGGTCTCCACATTCTCACTAGTACCCTTCAGACCCAAGCATCACCAGGTCATGTGTCCCTGTCTGTGCCAGATGAGCCTTCAAGTGTGTGATCTTGCTCTTGTCTGCCACCAGACTTGGGGGGGGGGGGGCGGGTAGTGAAGAATAGTGTGGGTATTCCCAATTCCCTCCTTTCTGACTTTCATCCAGCCTCAGCTCCCAAGATATGAGGCAGGGCATTCAGGACAGAGGAATAGTGCACTGTGGATGGACAGCACTCTCCTCTCTCCCCACGGGCAGCTGACCTGGCCAGTTACCAGAAAGGCTAATGTTGGAATCTCAGCCAGAGTCTGGACAAGGGTTTGGCCGATGTGTCTACCTCCAAGGCCAAAAGTCTGGATTGAGAGGGAGGGCAGGCTGGCCCAGCAGCTGGCCAAATTTCTCCAAACCCAACACACGGTTCGGATGAAAGCCTCATCTCTCTATCCCACAGCACAGAATGCAGTCACTGATTTCCAATATCTGCTAATATTAGCACGAAGCTGAACCATGTGAAATTGCCTTTTTTGCATCTCGGCAATTTCATATGGTTCAGGGTTTAGTCTAGTACTCTGGGGATGTCATGTTCCCTAGGACAGAGTAAACCCCCTGAAGGCTTGGACCTCTGTATCTCTAGCCAATCTTTCTTAGTTTCCGGCTTAGGACACAGCAGAATTGTGGCTTTGGAAGATACTGAGTCGGGACTTCTTAAGTGAACATCCAGGCAGGTGAGGTGGGGAATCTTAGGACCTGTCCTACTCCCAGACTTCAAGAGGAGCGGTCCACAGGACAGATTCCTTTAGGACTCCTCACCTCTGGTCATCCTCGATAGAAGGATGGAACTTGGTTACAGGCCGCTGTGCTACATTGTACTAGGCTCTAAGATAGAAGAGTTTGGTTTGGGCATTGAGAATTTTACCCCTTTGTAGAAAAGGAGCCTTGACTCAGAAATGCCTTTGTCCAAGCCTGGTTTCATTTTACAGTGGGGGAGACAAAGGCCCAGAGACAGCACCGCCTTAGTTGAGGTCACACAGCAGGGAAGGGGCCAGATGACCAGTTTTCTGACTCCCAGTCCCATGCTCTTCTGGCAGGCCTGGCAGCACCCAAGAACAAACTCTGCCCTGTCTGCCCCCTTTCAACTTCCTGGCTCGTGCTCTTACAGGCTCCCTAGCAAGACAGAAGGGGAATTGACTAAGGGATCAATAGCCCTCTCCTGCATGAAAAGAGCCCTGAGTCATGCCAGGGTTTCCAGGGAGGGGAGAGAAAGGGAGAGAGAGAGAGAGAAGAATGGCAGTCCTGGAAACCTGATCTCTCTCCAGAGCTGGGAGCAGGCTGGAAAGGCGGGGGTGGCTAGCACAGTGATGATGTGGGTCGCTGACAGTGTAGTCCCTGCCCGGGGAGGGGGGCGGGCGGCGGGCGTGGGCCCAGAAGGCCTTGCTTAGCCCAAGCATGAAGGCTTAGGACAGGCACAGCCAGGTTCTCCCAGAATCACCGAATAATAGAATTCAGAAGGGATACGAAAGGCTGGGGAGAAACAGCCTTGGGGCTGTCGGTGGATTCTTCCTCTCACAGCCTGGGACCCCTCCCCCAAAAGTAGGTGGATGGTTCTAGAAGCCTGCAGTTCCTAGGCTTCCTTAGCTGGCCCACAGCATGGCAGGGGGAGGGGGGGTGGAATACCTGCTCCCACCTGTTGCCCCTGGCCCAGCTGGCCCACCCATTGTGCCCCAGCTGCTCCCACCTGGAGGTTTGGAAAGCTTGGTGCTGACAGCAGTGAGGGAGAGAAGGAAGACCCCCCAGGGGAAACCATGCTGTCAAGAAGGTCCCTCCCTGTGTTGTGTGGGGCTGGGGAAACCGAGAAAGGATGCTCCTGTGGGTCAGGAGTCTGGGAGATGAGGAGTCCAGGAGCCTAGGGGTCCTTCCTGGTATTGACTTCTCTCCCCAGTTTAGTATCAGAAAAACTCCAAAACTGAAACACTGAAAAAAACAGTACAATAAACAACTCCAGACCCTTCACTGAGAATACCGACTGTTAACATTTTGTATGCAAAGTACTTACCCCCACACACATACTATTTTTGCTAAACCATTTGACAATCACCTGCAAACACCTGGCCCCTAAATACTTTTGCATACTTTCTAAGGACAAGCATATTCTCCTACAAAACCATTATCATTACCATTATGACATCTTCAACAATTAATAATTACATATCATCTCATATCTGTATTAAAATTTGTCCAATTTTCCTGGGATGTCTCTTACAGTCTTTTTTTTTTTTTTAAGATTTTATTTATTTATTCATGAGAGACAGAGAGAGAGAGAGAGAGAGAGAGAGAGAGAGAGAGGCAGAGGGAGAAGCAGGCTCCCAAGGAGCAGGGAGCCTGATGTGGGACTCGATCCCAGGACTCTGGGATCATGACCTGGGCCGAAGGCAGACGCTTAACCATCTGAGCCACCAGGCGCCCCTCTTACAGTCTTTTTTTTGACCCAAGATCCATTTAAGGTTTATTCATGGCCTTTGGCGATAATGTTTCTTTAGCTTCTTTACACCTAGCCTGGCTTCTGCCTCCTTGCCCTTCTCCCTTAGCACACAATTTCAATGTTTCTCCTAATGACATTCACTTTTTTGAAGTCTCAGTCAGCTGTCATGCGGAATGGCTCACATTCTAGATTCATTTCTTGTCTCCTCATGATTACGTTCCAGATAAACATTTTTGACAAGAATATAGGTGACGTGGTTGCACGTCCAGCGCATCAGGAGGAACTCAGGCTGGGTGGTCCCACTGTGGCTGAAGTTTGGTCACTTGGTTAGGGTGGTCAGTGCTGAATCTCCCTGTTGTAAAGACAGGTTTTTCATTTTGCAAGGAGTAAGTAGTCCATGAGGTGATAGGCGTTGAGATCAGCCTCTCACCCAATGGTTTTAGCGTTCATTAGTAAGCCTGGTGTGAACCAGCTATTCCATGAGGGGCCGCAAACTGGTAAATGTCAAGTGCTCTCAGTGCCTCCACCTTTCATCAGCCGGCATCTCTGTGCTAAGAGTTTTCCCTCCCTGTTCCACTTTAACTGTCAGAATGGACTCGTGGCATCTTTTATTCAACAATCTATTATTGTTATTCTTTTCATTGCTCAGTGTGTCCTGAAATTGTGCTGTGGGAGCTTCCTGAAGCCAATTCCGGTGTCCTTTGGCCATGAGCATGGTCTAGCTTTCTGGCGTCACATGATTCACGTGTACTTCCCCAGTCCCACACTTAGAACCTGCCATTTCTCCAGGGAGCACTGCTTTGGTGGTCCTTAGAAAGAAACATCTGGGCGTGAGTCGTGTTCACCACTACCGGGTAGCTCTGCTTCTAGACCCTTCCAGGGAATAGACCTAGGAGATAAAGGATCACAGGGTTCTGCCTCACCTTCCCTGGTTCTGTATTTCTGTCTCTCTTCTTCCATAGTGAAACCCTGATTTCCAGAGCTACCAATATGGTTACTCATTGGATCTATCCTACAATAAACAAAAAACTGTTTCCAATTTCTGACACCAACAACCATGACTAATAAAACAATGATAAAGTTCAAGATTTTTTTTGTAGTTCTTTTTATCCTGAGAATATACATTCCACTAAGAGTCAAGGCATTAAACTAAAAAAATTACTTGAATTAATTATTTTCTTTGAAGAGTAATCAAACTGATATTCAGTTAGGTTCACTGTTGCTGTTGTGGTTGGCTTTGGGGTTTGCGGTTTTCTTTCTTTTGGATCTAATTTAAATCTAATTTAAACCCAAAACTGTCTAAAAAAGTATAATCAGGAAAGTTTCATGCCCGTCTCTATCTCCTCTACCTTGTTCCCACCCACTCTATAGGTAACCGTTTAAATTAATTTCTGGTTTATGCTTTGTGTGTGTTAGTGTGTGTGTGTGTGTGTTTGCAAAAAAACTCTTCTTATTTCTCCTGCTTTCTCAACTCAAAGGTGGCATACTATATGCACTCTTTTGCATCTTGCATCTTCCATTTAACATATCCTAGAAATCACATCATATCAGTTCACAGGGCTCCTACTTTTTTTGGCTGCATAGTACTCCATTGTGTGGATGTACTGTTGTTCATTCAGCCAGTCTGTTAAAGATGAGCATTGGGTAGTTTCCAGTGATTTCCTTTCCTGTTACAAATATGCCTTAAAGAATCACCTTGTGCATATGTCTTCTTGTATCTGTGAATGTGCATTTTCTGGATAAATTCCTAGAAGTAGGACTGCTGGGTAAATGCATATGCTGTTTTGTTAGATATTGCTAGCTTGCCCTCTGTAGGAGTTATACTGGTTTGCACTTTTAGCACTGATTTTGCAACCTAGGTGGATCCTGCAAGAGGTGTTCTGAGCTGAGAGTTTCCCCGAGCCTATATGTGAGAGTCCTTGACCTCCCCACCAGGAAACACACTACCTCACACTCCCCGTGCCCTAGTGATCTGGCAGGAAGGCAAGAGCAAAGGGGTCTCACTGATTCCATTCCAGTTCATCATCCTGAATTGTCCCAGAGCTTTCTGTACTTCACTTGGGAAATCAGAGCACAGAGAAGTGATGGGGCTAAAAACCTCGGCCAGAGAGGAATTAGAGTGGCAAAGGCAGTAGAGAGGAAGGACCCTTGCCCCTTGATGCCTCAATCCTCACCTCCCTTTTCCCTCCTTTGGCCTTTCCACTATCCCACCCGCCACCCATTCCCCAACACAAATTGGCTCCAAAGGCTCCTCTGCTGACCGGGAGCCCTTGGCTCTGGTCCTAACTGGATCCTGCCTGGTTTCCCTCCTCAGACCACATTCCTGTGGGCTGAACACAGAGGGCTGGCTTAAGGTGGAGGCAGAATTCAAAAGTCCCTGTCATTTCTCTTTTAACATGTGCAGAGGAAGTTAAGTCAGTGGAGCAAGTCTGGCTCATTGCAAGGGAAAGAGGAAAGAGGAGACAAAGAGAGATGTTGGGAGAGGAAGCACAAAACATTCCGCACAACCCTTGGGGACTCCAGCCCCAGGAGCTGCTTTCTTTCTATGACCTGCTCTACAAAAAGGGGAAAGGGGAAATGAGCAGGGGAAAGGATGTCATCCCAGTTTGACCAAATACCAATTGGGGATGATGGGAATCAACAGGGACCTGGGCTGGGAAGGGAGCTGTCTGAGGGATAGGCTGGGGGGGAAGACATCAAAGGGCTGGAAGAATTCGTCCAGGGAAAGCAGTGAGGCCCCACAGCAGGGCATTCCTCTTCAAGGTCAAACCAAACACCTGGGTCAACCTAAGCCAAACATGATTCTTAAGGTCCTGGGGAGCCAGAACGACCACCTTCCTCTCCTCCCTCCAAAGCTTCATGGATCTGGAAAGCCCTAAATGGGCAGGGCTTATCCATATCTTTGGGTGCTTGGTCCCAGACCAAGAACATAGACAAAAAAGAGTAAAGGGCCCACGAGGATTACCGAGAGCAGCTAAATTCTTGAAATAGAGGCAGTTTCCTGTGGAATGCTGAGTAGCTGACAGGTGGCAGCTGAGTCAGGGCTGGGCCCAGTAGCCCCAGGGCCCCTCTTCCTCTGAAGACCCTCCAGCCAACGCCGGGGAAGAGTGAGGCTCCCCAATATCATTGCTCAGGGACCGCCAACCCCCCTCCACACCGCGTTACTTCTTCCAGCACTCACCCCTTGGGCAAACTAACTGCTCTCCTCCAGCCCGTAACTGGGCATTCCCATTTTGACTTTGTTCTGACACCAAACACCAAAGAAATCGGACAAACCTGACTCAGCCTCTCCCTCCCACCATTACAGCGGGTGCAGGCTTTCCACTGTGCGGAGGGGAACTGAAGCCCACATCAGCCCGGAGGAGGGTGATTCTCTGGCTCTCCCAGAATGTCACTTCCTTCTTTCAGCAAACGTTGACCAAGCACCTTATAACGTGTCAGGTACTGTGTTAGATGCCGAGAGTCCCGGGGCTAAGACTGTGCCTCCTTCGATCCAGCCTCGAATCCAGACTTGCCCTTGAATCCAGCCAGGGACACGGAGGTGGCAGCGGGCCGGGGAGGGACCGGGGAGGGGCCGGGGAGGGGGCCGGAGGCTCAGCGCAGGCCGGAAGGCAGCAAACCTGGGCTTGGCCGCTCGAGCGCCTCCCGCGCGGAGTACTCGCGGGTAGGCGGAGCCGGGGGGGCGGAGCCGAGCTGCGGGAGAGGCCGCGACGGGGCGGGGCGCCGGCCGCTGGGAGCCCGGGGGCCGCGGGTTTGCTGCAGCCCGGGCGGGAACCGAGAGGAGGTGCCCCCGCCGCCCCCGCCCCGCGCGCGACTCCAGGCCTCGGCGGGGTGGGGGGATGGGGGAGCCGGCGCCTCGGCGCGCGCTAGATAAGGACCTGCTCCTCGGGGAGAAGCCCTCCCCGAACCCACCAGAACCTACCCCTAGTCAGAGCACTGAAAATAGGAAGGCCAACCGTTGGGATGGTGGGATTATGGGCCCCCACGGTGGCAGGGCGCGCGGGGGGAGGGGTGATTTCGGGGTTGTACCTCAGCAAGATGGTGGCAGGGAGGATGGGGCTCCCCAGCAGGAGCAAAGAAATGGATTCCCCTCCCCCTTTCCTACAGAACAAGGGCATGGATCCTGTCTTGGGCCCCCTGCCCACTGGGGGAAGGCCTCATTCCATTCTCCATCAGAAGACAAGGAGGGAGAAGCTGCCTGGCCTTGGGGTGCAGTCAGATCAGTCATCCAACGCCTTAAAATGAAAATTGGTTCCTGTTGCTTCCTGGGCCCCCATTTAAGCTCTCCTCCAAAAGTCCTTTGCTTCCTTCTTTCCAGTTGCTAAGCTCCCACCTTTACCACCCCTCCAAACAAACCAGCTGGGGCAGAAGGCAGGTGCTTCCTCCTCCTCCCCACCCCCGACTGACCCCGCTGATCGGTCAGCTTCAGGCCCAGGACCCACCTCCCAGAGCCCGCTCCCCATGCCACCACCCCTAGGCTACAGGGACCCAGGCTCACTGAGCCATCGGAGCCACCACCTCTTCCTGCCCCCCTCCTCCTCCACCTTCCCCCAGCCAGCCCGTCCTGACTACCTAGGCCCCCCTCCATGGCCTGTCCCAGCCTAGGATGACCCCGGTCTCTTCCCTTCCTTCCGCGGAAAGAGGGCCGGCGCTAAGGGGGCTGGAGGGGGCCTCGGAATAGGAAGGGCAAGAAGGGGCAGCTCTGGGGAGGAGCTCCAGGAGGGAGGGGAGGATCTGCAGCCTCCCTGCCAGACACCCCACCCAGAGGAGGAGATGGCGCTGTAGCCCGGGATTCACTTCCCCTCCCCCGCCGCGTCAGTTGCGCGCCCGCGATTTCTCCATCTGACATCCCCCCTACCAGGCCAGCCGGCGCCGACACCGCGTCTGCAAGTTGTTGTAAGTCCGGCAGGAATGCCCGGGGGAGGTGCCTCTGGCCAGCAGAGTGCCCACTCGCTCCCAGGATGCGCAGGCCACTCCCGCGTCCCCCCCCCCCCCCCCGCAGCAGAAGAAGAGCGGTGGGTCCTTCGGAGACACGGGGGAGCGCCTGAGGCGGGCCTCGCCTTGGGGAGGGTGCCAGCCGGCCTCCTCCACTCCAAGAGCCAGCCAAGTATGTGAGGGAGCGAACGTGTGCAGGAGAGCGGGAGGGACCATCATTTCCAGCTCTTCTGCAAGACGGCGCAGTGGCCCAGGACGCTCGGGGACCCTCCCCAGGATGCCCGTGACCAACCTCCAACCGCTCAACGCTCACCAGCCCCACAGGCACCAGCCTCGGAACTGCAAACTTTCCAACTTCACCCCCGCTCTTTCCTCCCCTTTGGGACCAGAGATGTGTGGGGCGGTGCCCTCAGAGACACTCATACAGTTGGTTCTTGACGCTCGGCGCACACTGAACAACAGCGGGGCCAGGGAACTCCCGGCTTTTTCCACAGCTAATTATAGACGTGAAAGTCTGAGGATGTTTGCAAGCGGCAGAGAAACTGCTGAGGTTTCTCTACAAAGCTAAAGAAATTTAATTTGTGCACTCCCCTTCCCCAGCCCCCAACTTCTCCGACGTTCGCCCCCCCCCCCCCCGTGAGCCCCTCTCCCAGCCCCTCATTGCAGCCCCTCCCTCCTGTTGAAAATTTCTTACTCGGTCCTTTTTTTTTTTTTTCCATCTCTCTTTGGGGCTTTGGAGAAAGGGAACAGACGCGGAAAATATTTTTGCAACAGTTTTCCATTCTGCGTCTCATTCCCAAGCCAAGGGGGAGGGGGAGGGCAGGAACGGATGGGGGGAAATAAATGCTTTTTCCGAAAGCTCAGTTTGGGTGTGAAAAAGACGGTGCCTCCATGTCCCTACCCCCGTGGCCCAGGAATGACAAAAACTAGGAAAAGAGAAAGAAATCACTTGTTTGATTATTCGGTCTCTCAGAACGGAATCTAGGAAATACGGTGTTTGACAAATCTGTGCGCACACACACAGAGACGCTCACAGACACACACACTCCAAACCCAGTCGCAAGAAACAGGCTAGGCAGAGGAAATTCAGGGAGTTTTAGAAGCCATTGAGAGCAAAGAAAGAAACAAAGTTTGCAAATCGCGAGTCAATTCATTTTCTGCAAGCCTACCTCTCTTTCTAGCAAAGATCCGGGCTTCTCCAAGCGGGACTCTCCCTCCGGGTTTCCATGGACGGGGTAGGGTGGGGGTGAGCACCCACCGGTCTCCCCAGTGTGGCAACCACGCTAGAGATGCTGCCTCTGCCCTCTCGCCTTTCCAGCTACGGCCAGGGAGTGGGCTGGGTCTCCTCCCCCGGCCCTCCCAAAGGGAAGGACCTCTCAGGTTCCTGGAAGAAAATGGGTGCAGGGGAGCTGGACGGGTGTCTCTGGCCTTGCTCTCCTCGGAGGGATGGTTCCCCAGGAAGTTCGTGCTCCCCCCCTCAACCCCCAGCTTTGGACGGTCTCAACAGCAGAGCTTTCTTAAGAAAATGCTTGTCATGGCAACAGCTCCAGCCAACTCGGGCCAGACTCTTGCTCACCAGCTCCCCGGGAGCAGTGAGGGAGGAGAAGGGGGAGGAGCGAGAGCTGGAGCGGAGGTGGGGCTTGGCTGGAGGCCAGACCATTACTCTACTGTTAAGGTGGCCCGGTTTCGAGCTGCAGCGGCTTCCTGGTTCGTCTTAAGGGGGAATGGAAAAATGGAGGGGAGGAATCCTCTCTTCTCTCTGGTTTCCTCCCCTCCCTTGCTGTCACATGCGGGAAGAAAAGTAGGGTGGGGGGTGGAGGTGGGGAGTGGATGTGGGTGGCGGTATTCAACCGTTGCTGGGTGGAGGGAAAAAAGGAAGCTTCTGCTGGCTGTTGGCTTCCTGCAGCTCCTAAGGGCCTCTCAACCTCTTACTCACTTAGACCCAGGACCCAGAAACCCAAGGTGTCTGCGGCACCTTGTGCCACCGGCCCCCACCCTCCTGCCCCTGTCTGAATAGGGGGCTCCCTGGAGGAGAAGGAATTGCTTTGGATGCACACAAGTACACAGCTTTGCTTACACACAAATCTTAGTACACACCTCCTGACCCAGACTTTACACACACAATCCTAGGTCATATTTTGCTCCCTCTTGCCTCTGTACCTACCAGGGGCTCATCCACACTGCATGATAATAGCTGCTTTCTTATGAGCCTACTATGTGTGGGCTAAAGCAGAAAAGCTTTGCTTGTATATGTGGACTCATTTCCACTGCTCATGGCAATCTTGGCAGGTACTTATTATTATCCTCATTTCAGAGTTGAGGAAATTGAGGATCAGGGGCTGGTGCAAGGTTATACACCTGGCTAATGACAGAGCCAGGATGCAAAGCCAATCAGACCGACTCCAAAGTCCATGGATTTTCCTGTGCTTGTGTCCTACTCCAACACACATTTCCATTTTCATGCCCTCACTCAGGCATCTGTGTGCACTTATACACAGCCTATAAATTGTTAATCACACCTCCACAGCCACACTCCCACCAGCATTGGGCAAGAGTACCACCCAGAGCTTTTGCCTGGATTTTGATTGTGGCTTTCAAGTACAAACATGCACCATCGACTGATTCACACAACAAATCTACATTGACTGATATATTCCCACACCTACCTCAGCACACCGGTGGCTCATTCATATTCATATGCTTCTGGAAGGCATGTTTACCTACACAGGTTAAGGTTGTCAACTGTGCAGTGAAGAAGGTGACCTCCCAGAACTTCAGGGTTTGGGAAGAGGCTTCTTAGATCCTTCCAGCCTAACCCAGCCCTTCACACCATCCCTGTCCTGCTTTGCATCCTGTCCTTCCTGCCCCAGGACGGAGAACCATAGGCACATGGGGAAACAGACTTGTGAATTGGACTTCTAGAGTCTACTTTCCTTCTGCCCCTTAGCATCCTCTCCAACTGCCTAACATTTGGGTCCTTTTCTCCTCTCTTTATTTTCCTATCCCACTGTTTCTCGAGAAATCATCTGCATCCTATTTCTAACCTCGGGGAAAGTTAAACAGATAAAAGGAAGGAAACTTTTTTAGATTTGTTACACTGGGCTCAGAACTTAGAGCTCCCCCAAGGTGGTGCTGAAGACTGCCTGCCGCCATCCATCTTGGGAGCCAGGTCCAAAATAAGCCTCTCCTGTCCTGTGCCTCCTCTCTCCTGCCCAGCTGGTGGAAGCTTGCAGGGGTGTGGGGGGATTTTAGGGTCACCTTCTACGGAAACCATCCATGGGCTTCTTTTCCAAGTTTCACCCTCCTTGGCGCTTAGAAGACACCAAGGGTGAGATTTGTTCTCATTCACTCCCTGCTCCCCCCAACTTCTTTGGTCCCTCCCCCCCCACTCCCCAGGGCATTTCCTTGGAAGACCTGCTGGCAAGGATAGGGACCATACCTTGTTAGAGTTTGGAAAGTCCTGCCAAAATGTCAGCTTCAGGAGCCGAGATGGGTTGTTGGGGAAGACATGGGAATGGAAGGAAAGGAATCCGCTGAACAGAGCTTCAGATTTAATGGCTTGTCAGGCTCCCTGCTGGATTGCAATAACTTGACATTTTGGAGCCCAATGAGTGTCAGCTGCGTCTTCATCATGAGAAAGCCGGTCTCCAGAATGGTGCTTTAAAGGTATTAAAATACTTTTAAGCTCTGTCTGCAGTGGCTGTGCGTGGAAGCGTTGCCCAACTGTTCAGTAAACTTGTCTTGGGGGAGTAACAATTTAGGCCAGATGTGTGGTTCCATTAAAGGAGAAGTCTACTTCGGCTGCCTGGCATGTGGGGGCTGAGACATGATGCCAGTTCCCAGCTGGTGAGTATGTGAAAGGCAAGATCCTCTCTTCAAACTCCCTGGGTTCCAGGGAGACCGGCTCTGTGGGGGAGGTGCTGCCCAGGAGGCTCTGATGTGAGTCCCACCTCTGGCTGGCTGGGATTCCTGGGCAGGCCAGGAATATGGCTTCCATGGTAGCCATCAGGTAGGTCCTCCCTTCTCTCAGAGCCCAGGGCTCCCCCTGCCCAGGTGGGGGTGGTGGGTTGAGAGAAGAGGAACCCTCCACCCCATTCCAGCCCTCAGCCCTTGTGGAGGCAGGAGGGAAGGATGTGAGACATGGGTCAAGGTGACTTTAGGGGCCTTTAGCCACAGCCTTATCTCTACACCTGAGCCAGCCACCGAAACCTGTGTTTTCTGGAAACCCAGAAACCTCGGTGCCTTGTTTCTTCCAGCAGCAGGTTTGAGGTCTTGGGTGTGGGGAGGACCCACATAGATGTTTAACAGAATATGCTCCTCCGGCCTCTTGGGAGCTCCCTCTTGAGTTCCCCAGATCACACTTGCTGATTCTCCTTACCGCCTTTGAGTGCAAACTGCATCTCTCCCTCCTGGGGGTATCTGCTATTTTACCTGTCCAGAACAGCAACCATCCTCCCCACACCCACACCCACTTCTTTAAGACAATCTTTCTCCTCACCGTTAACATGGGAACTGTCAGTTTATTAGAGGTCCCGCCCCTACTTGGCCTAAACTGAGCCAATTACATCCTTTCCTGGAATTTTTGAACTTAGGACCACAGAAAGAACAAGGGTTGTTTATCTCCAGCAGTGGACACTGTGAAGAGTGAGGCTCTGGAATTATCAGCGGCCATGTTTCCTGCGCATGGAAGAAAGCTGACAGTGGGAAAGAGGAAAGCTTTCGTGGGGAGAGAGGCTGAGAGGAGAGATGAAGAGTGAGTCCCTGGCAACATTTGAGTCAACTGTACCTCATATCCTACTGTGCCCTTGCTGTTCCTACAAATGAGTTGGTTACATGACTCATTATGCATGTATAAGCTACACTAAATTGGGCTTTTTGGTCCCTTGTACGAGGTAATATAGAAAGTAATATAGAAACCCTTCGAGCTGGTACCTACCATTTAGGTACACTCATTTCAGTGAATTTTATTCATTCATTTTATTCATTACTGGATACGTACTATTCAATTCACGATGCATTTCTTGAATGTCTACTGCTTCGACATCCACTGGGCCCAGACAAGATGTACAGAGATAATAAAGCTTATAGTTTAGTGGAGGAAAAAGATAAATTCATAGCACAAGTAACCACAATAGAAGGTGTTATAATTATTCTTTGAAACATATTTACTGAATGCTTACTATGTGCTAGGTAGTGCATGTTAAAAGGTGAAGTATGAAAATACAGTAGTCCCCCCCCCCTTTTTTTTTTTAAAGATTTTATTTATTTGACACAGAGAGAAAGAGAACACAAGCAGGGGGAGTGGGAGAGGGAGAAGCAGGCTTCCCGCAGGGCAGGGAGCCCAATGTGGGGCTCCATCCCGGGACCCTGGGATCATGACCTAAGCTGAAGGCAGAAGCCTAACCAACTGAGCCACCCAGGCGCCCCACAGTAGTCCCCCACCCACCCCCCGGCCCACTTATCCCTCAGGGAATACATTCTAAGCCCCCCAGTGGACACCTGAAACCTTGGATAGTACTGAGTAGTTATGTTTTTTCCTATGTGCACCTACCTACCTACATACCTATGATAAGTTTAATTTGTAAATTAGGCACAGTAAGAGATTAGCAGCAATCTCTTAGGCACAGTAAGAGATTAGCAGCAATAACTACCATACTCCAGGGAATGGCTACTTCCGACAGGAATGTTAGAAGGCTCTAGAAAGGAGATGGTATTTGGAGGTACCTGAAAAACCTGGAAGAGCAAGCTTTAATCCGTTTTGGAGGGGTGAGTGGGGTGGAGCCATGAGGGTAATGGCATGAGCAAAGGTACAGAGGTAAGAAGGATGGAGAGAAGCCTGGGGGGCTGGACTACCGAGGGCACTGAGTGGCCCCCCAGGTCTGTGTCGAGCAAGCTCGCTGTGGCAATGGTGTGGAAGGTAGATTGGAAACCTAGGTGGCAGGCAGGGATGATCCGTGCCCAGTGCGATGCTCGGCAGTTTCATATAGTTGTATAAAACACAGTCCTTGTCTTCTAGAAGCCTCCCATCTAGTTGTGGAGACACATGAAATAGATAACAACAGGGTTGAGTCGGTTGAGTGTCTGACTCTTGGTTTTGGCTTGGGTTGTGATCTTGGGTTCTTGGGATGGAGCCCTGTGACAAGCTAAGCAAGGAGCCTGCTTCCGTTTCTTGCTCCCTCTCCCTCTGCCCCTCCCCCTTGCACAGACACACTCTCTTTCTCTCAAATAAAAAACAAAAATAAATCTAAAGAAAAAGAGGTAACAAAACAGTGTGTGATCATGTCTAAAAGGATCTAGATGAAAAATCCAAAGACCGCTTAGTGAAGGGGAAGCTGAAGATGGGCTGGAGCTTTTGGGGGATGGCTTCTTCCAGTTGGTGGGGCTCCAGCTGGACTTTGAAATTCTTCCCAGTGTCTCTCTTCCCACTCCCCTGCAGAGGAGTCTGGTGATGGCTGAAGGCAAGCTATTTATCTGAGCAACATCTGCCCTCATGCCTCTAGTCCTTGTCATACATAACCCAGGGCAAGGGGAGGAAACCGGATCCAGGAAGACAGAGCTGGGGAAACTGACATAGCCACAGGTTGGCCCCAAAGGCTCAGGGACAAACGTGCCCCCGTAGGGACTGGAGATAAGAGGGAATAGGCAGAGACATCGAGCCAGAAGTCCATAAAATTGGCCTGGGCCAAGATGACAGGAGATAAAAGGAGGCTGCAACTAGATAACACAGCCAAGGTTCAGCCCCCAAGATGATAGATAATATAATCAAACGGCTCACTCTCGAGTCTGTGGCGAGGGTTGCTCCAGGAACCAGCTGGGGAGCACTCTCCTCCTGGAAGACAATAGTGGCTTCAGTGGGGGAGTTCAAGGGCAATAAGGACAGGCAGCTCTGGCTGCATGTGTTTGAGCGAGGAGCGAATCTCAGCAGCTGTCTCAGCAGCCAGCCGGGGCCATCTTTCCCCTGCAGGAACCTTGCTGGGTCCTCCACAGGAGGCCTGGCTTCCTGCTCACCCCCTTGCGAGTGTGGGTGGTCATCCCCACTGACAGGCAGCAATTTCATTTTTCCCACTTCCTGCAGTTCCTGCGGAGAGGACTGGATGGGACAGCCTTTACAGAGGTCCTTAGAAAGCGTGGCGTCTGAATTGCATGGGTGCGATGCAGCATTAAATCAGAGCATACTTTCTCTGCTGGCTCAGAGGAGCTGGTCTCAGAGGATCGCCAATCTCTGTCACCACAGAGGTCTTTGTGGCTCATCTGTGTTTGTTGGGGTTTTGGTGTTTTGGTGTGTTGACGGTTTCAGGCTCTGATGCTGGCAATCACCAGGATTAGTGGGGGTGCCGAGAACGCCATTGTACCGGGCGAGGTTGGGCAGAGCAGTGTTGGGGGGAAGGCACAGGCACTGGGCATTGGGAGTATGTTCACAGAGGGAAAGCCCGTCAGATCATGTGCTCCTGGGAGGAAGGGACTGTCTCCCTCATTTCTGCATCCCCAGTGATTTAGCACCTCTGGGATGTCCGGTGGGGAGGGGCATCCTGTGAAATGAAGGAATACAGAATCTCATGTGGGAAAGCCAGAACCCGTGGAGGTGAGGGCCAGAGTGGGGTGTTTTTTTGTTTTTTTGTTTTTTTTGTTTTTTTGGATCTGTGGCCTTTGAGGATATGCACAATCAGTTTGATTTACTTGGGAGCCTATTTTGCTGTTCCAATTGTATTCTGGTTCAATTGTTTGGAAGGCTGTAGTGGTTTGGTGTTAATTTCACTTTGAACTCATTAACTAGGTTTGTGCTTTTTTTTTTTTAACTCAAGTTTGGTTCGTGATTTGTTTTTCTAACAAAATATTTGTCTTTCATTTGTTTCAGTGTAGAGCAAATTAGTGTACAGCAACTTTAAAAATAGTTTTGGGTTAATGGCTATGCTCAGCACAGCTGAGGGAGTGAGTGTGGAAAGAAGGAAACAAATGATGGCTTTTGAATTTAATTTTTAATCCTAATTAGAGTGTCAGCAATGCCTTAAGTGCTCATTAAGTTTCAAATGCAGATCAAAGAAAAGCCAACTGCTAGGATCCGTCCTGGCCCCCATGCCAGACAGGAAGAGTTTACGGTTGGCCCCATCTCCTAGGTCCTCCACTCCAGAGCCTCCACTGATTCGTCTGTGTCTGTAGAGAACTTCGCAGTTTACAAAGTGCCTTTTCTATGTGGAATATTTAATTTGACCCTTGCAATAGTCCTATATGGTAGGGAGAATGGGGTGTGAAGGTATTATTCCCATGCTGCAGCTGGGGAAACCGAGGCTCGGACAGGTTGACCGAACTGCTTGAGATCGCCACACAATTCGTTTGGCAGGCAGGAATAGAACAGAGGTCCTCTGACGGTGGCCCAGGGAGGGCTCTTCTCCCCTACTTGAAGCTGACGGGCTCCCTCACCTTGCACAGCTCAAGCGGGTTCTGCAGGCTTCGGGATCCATAGACTGGGGGAGTGTTGGGGAGACCTGGGGAGAGCAGCCCTGCTGGGAGGGGCTGCAGGGAAGGGGAGGCAGCAGTGGAATCTGCCTCCATTACAAGAACTGGGTTCTAGCTCTTCTGGTTCATTCTTAAGCTGAGACTGGATCCGGATTCCCTCACCTTCCCACCTGGGGAGGACCACAGGAGATGGGCCCTTACAGAAACCTAGAGTGGGATTGGCTTTGTAGCAGAAGCTCGGGCATCTGGCACCTTCAGTCTTTCCCATTATTTAAGTAGCTCCTTAGCCCCCATCTCCATGACTCCTTGAACCAAGGCTTCCCACTGGGGCCTGGGCAAATGCTTGCGTTGGGCACTCATTCAACCATTATTTATCGAGCCCTACTATATGCCAGACAATGGGCAGGCCACTTTTCCTGCATTATCTCCTTTCGCTCTGGCAGTCCTAAGAAACAGGTGTTATTACACTGGTTTCCGGGGAAATGCGAGGGCTGATGACCAGTAAGTCACAAAGCTGGGGCCAGCTGTCATCGTTCTGACTCTGCCCCGCCCCTCTGTGCTGTTTGAAAATAAAGAACAGACGTGGAGAGGGGGCGGTATCCAGGCCTAACCCAAAGGCAGGGAGGAGGTGTTTTAAATGTCTGGCTAGTCTGTGTGTCCATCTCAGTTGAAGAGCTTCCAGAAGGCAGGAACTGAGAATGGCAGAAAAGTCTGGGCCCCCTGCAGAGGCTTTAGCAGAGGAAGAAGAAGGAGGGAAGCAGATAACTACTTTCTGTATTTAACCTAGGAAGTAGGAAGGGGTGGGGAGAGGAGAGCAGGCTAATGGAGGGGCAGACCCAAGCGTGAAGGGAAGGGTCATGAGAGCTGGGGCCGGGAATCTTTTACAAAAACCGCTCACTCCCCAACGGCTGTCTGTCCCGCTCTGCTCCCTACCTATGGAGAAGTTGGCACCCTCTGCTCCGGGAAAGTCACTCCCTCGAAGCAGACCTGCCTAGGACTCAACAGGTCGAGAACACTCTTCCTTAAAATCGCCCTGAGGAGACTGCTGCCTTCTTGGGTTACACATTCCTGCTTTTATCTTTAAGAAGCCAGCACATTCTTCAGAAGGTCTAACCTGAGCCCTTCTCACCGAAAATTCTGACAGGCACCCACCAGAAACAGAAAGAGGACAATAATGGAGATGTGGGACACTTGAAGACTTGTACTGGGTCGTCCCTAGCACCCCGCTCCGCACTGACCTTTGTGACGACGGCGGGGGGGGGTGGGTTCCTACCTTAGAGGCACCTTTGTCTACTGGAACTTCAGGTGAGGATGATGGAGGGTAGCAGCCAGAACCAAGGGGAGGTGAAGAGGGATTGCTTCAACTGGTTGCTGCAATCTGGCTTCGTTTATCTTCTCAGTTTTTTCTGGGATTTGGTGTTCGGGGTGAGGAGAAATTGTGTAGGCAGGAAAAACCATTCCTCTTCATGTTGCGTGGAGGAGTGTAGCTTATCTGACCAATGCTAGTGGCCAGCATTCTATTTTGGGTTTGCCGAGTGGGCTTTTGCAAAGTGCTCACCTTCCGAACGCCCCGTGGGCTCCCCACATCTGCGGCGTGGGAGCCTGGGACGCCTTTCCTATTGTGGTGTGAAGTCCGGCTGATTAGTTTGAGGGGAAGACTAACAGCAGTACCTTGAGCCAAGATCCTTGGGGTAAGTTAGAAATAGCCAGATTCTTAAATTGTCCGCTCCCCTGAAAAGAGAGGACCTCTAGGGGTCATCTGGTTCTTTCCTTCCACATTCTAGGCAGGGTGGTCCTTGTCACCACCCACACAGTATCTGATTCTGGATCAAGGGAAAAAGATGATTCCAAGCTCTACCCTAGCAGGCCACTACTCCCAATCTCTGTGAGGATCAGTCACTTCCATTAACTTTCCTGAACTTTCCACTGAAGGTGGAGGCTGCAACAAGCCCTATGGTGCATCCGTTTCAGGACTGTAGGGCATCATTCACCACAAGAAGTCATAGTGCCCAAACTGTTACTACCCTGGAATCACAGGCATTGAGCTACAATTTCTGCTTGGTAATTACCCCAGTGCAGTCAGTGTGATATCATCTCCATGTGATAATCAGCTCGACAATAAGCAACGTTTGGCTTCTTGTGTGATAAAGGCTGAGAAACAATAGTCACAAAATAACTGTTGCTTGGATCTGCTTGCTCAGCAGTCCCTTAAGACTCAGTTCAGGTGTCACCTCCTCCGAGAAGCCTTCCCTGAGTTCCCTCTCCCAAAGCCAGGTTAGGTGCCCCTGAGATTTCCAAACTGTTCAGAGCTGGCCTCTGTTAAGGGGCTTACCATGTACTACAGTGACTGTTGATGTGCTCCTTCCCTCCAGACTTCAGGCCCCTTGAAGGCAAGGGTGTCTTACTCATTTTTGTATTTCCAGCAACTGGCATGGTACCTGACATAGCAGGGGCCCAATAATTATTACACTGAGAATGAATCCACAGTTGAATGACTACCTGCACGGGTGTAAACTGTGGTTGATGCTGGAGGTTTTGGAGTTGGTCACAAGGAAGGGCTTCTCCTACCTAATAGAATTCCAGAGGCAAGGAGGCCAAGAAATCTGTTGCCTGGAGGTCTTTAAGATGGAGGGACATGCCATCTGCCTGGTCTGGGCTAATCGTGGGTTTTGCCAGGCCTGGGAATAGGCTGCGGATCTCTGACTCTCTTGGAAGCCACAGATACTAAGTAAGGAAGTGAAGAATAGGCTCAATGTCTCTCCCTCTAAGAACACCCTCTGTTTCCCTCATCTGTTTCTGAGGCTGCCTATGGCGTAGCAAGTGTTAAAATGTTAAAATCTTAAAAAAACCTTTGAAATAGGAAGTCTTGGGTGGAGTCTATACTCACCATTGATCATATACTTTCTGAAGTTCCGGATACCGTGATAAAGGTTTTAGTTATGCTATTGTATTTGAGCCTATGACAATTTGAGGGGTTAGTATCATTATCCTCATTTTATAGAAGAGGAAACTGAAGGTCAGAGAGGTTCAGTAACTTACCCAAGGTCACATAGCTAGTATATAGCACTACTAGGTTCTTTTTTCTTTTCTTTTTTTTAGAGAGGGAGAGAGAGAGTGGAGGGGAGGAGCAGAGAGAAAGGGAGTGGAGGGGGGAGGCAGAGGGAGAGAGAGAATCTTAAGCAGGCTCTATGCCCAGCGTGGAGCTGGATGGGGGGCTCAGTCTCACAACCCTGAGATCATGACCTGAGCTGAAATCAAGGGTCGGATGCTTAACCAACTGAGCCACCCAGGCGCCCCAGCACTAGGTTTCAAACCTGGTTTCCTCACTCCAGAGCCTGTATTTTCTCTTCCAAAGCCTAGAGTCCATGGCTCCTGAACCTCTGCCTTTTCTCCACCCCTATCCCCTACCTCTACTTGCCCTCTCTTAACATTTAGTCAGAAGTTTAGAGTTCCCGAAATAGTTTATTACTGGGTCTGGCATCTTGGTGGATAGACTCAACCCCAGAGAGCTAACTAAATTTTTTTTTAAAGATTTTATTTATTTATTTGACAGAGAGAGAGAGACAGGAAAGAGGGAACACAAGCAGGGGGAATGGGAGAGGGAGAAGCAGGCTTTCCGCTAAGCAGGGAGCCTGATGCAGGGCTCAGTCCCAGGACCCTGGGATCATGACCCCAGCTGAAGGCAGACGCTTAATGACTGAGCCACCCAGGAGCCCTGGGAGCTAACTAAATTAAACAGATCCCCTGAATTAGGAAAACTAGAATTTTCCAAGTAGTTTCTGCCTCTTTTAGACACTAGGAAAAATGACATTTTTGCTAACCATTCTTCATTTTTCTTGAACTCAGTTTTCCTAAATGCCTGGGAGGTAGTTCAAGTCAAACGTCCTGACCTCGTGCTTTAAGACTGAAGACAAAGGTGGATAAGACTGACTGTAGCCCTTGGGGGACCAGGAGTATGTCAGAAGTGCCTCATGTCATCCACCTGCTTAAATGCTTCCCCTACCCCTGACACATACTTTCATGGTTAACTGGACATCCTCATGTTAAGAAACTTGATTCGCTGATTCCAGATGGGGTCTGTAGGACATTTGTTGCATTCTCTGCTTCTGATGACAGCACTTTGACTTTTATTGGAAAAATCACTGCCCCCCCCCCCCCCCCCCCCGCTCAGATCTTGCAGTTTGGGAGCAGATGACCCCACTCCTGGAATCCAGGAGTGAGCATAGAACCCAAACCAGGCAATAAGACTCAATTCTGAGACTTTGGTCGAAACTCCTTCCAGTAGAATGGAAGCTAATAGGGTTAACACCTGCTGTTCCTGGGGCCATCTTGCCAATGTCTGCTAGAGAATGGAGCCAATGTAGATGAAAGTCTAGCTATAAGTTGGAAAGAAATCAGGCTTGACCACATGGTGAGAGCTCTGTATGCAGCCAGGCCTGATGTCCTTGCAGATTTAGCTCAAGCCAGGGGATAGTTGGGTTTCTTTTCATTGCAGTGAGAAAAAAAATCCTGACTAATTTGGGACTTGAGACCCATATTCATTAAAATATATATATTGTCTCTTCCCTCTAGTCCCAGGGAACAGGAGTGAATTTCTCTTCCTCCTCACATCTCCTGTTCTACATTGACCATTTTTCACTTCCCTTCCCCTTCCAAGTTGTCCCTGGAGTTTGGTTCCACCTGATTTCATCAGGATAAGCATGTTAGAGTGTGTAGATGAGGAGGAAGAGCAAGCCTCCAGGCAGTATTGTCCCGATAGGACAGGTGAGGCCATAGGGAAATCCAGAAGCAAAGCAATGTTCCTTAGGAGCCCTCCTTTTGGGGTGACCCTAGTCTGCATTGAATCCCAGGAACAGCCCTAAGGTTGGGTGAGGGAGTAGCAGTTGGTCAGTAGACAATGATATGTGCTCCTGAGAAGTTGTCTACCCTGTATCTTCCCATTCCTGAGACTGAAGTAATTACCCTCTTTGCCTCAAAACTCCAGAATTCCTGGAGGCCTGCTCCCATCCTTTTCAATCCAAGGCCCCTAGTATTCAGAGAATCAGCTGAGGGGGGGGGGGGCGGATTTTTACTCACAAGAGCAAAGGGATTTTAGCTGGTATCAGTATCCAGTCTCGAGGTCACATTTTAGACAGGTCACACCATTAGGGGATTTCTCTACTTACCTATAAGGTAAGATATTGCTATAATGCATTAGACTAAAAGGCCCCTGCTCTTCGGTGTATTGCAGCTAGATATGTCAGTCACTCCTGTTTGTTCCCCGCCTCTGCCTTCCCTGGCACCCACACCCATCTTGGCTTCTGGCCAGCCCCAGTTTTTTAATTACCATTCGGAGAAGCAGGACTTGTATTAATCACCTCCATGGTATTCTTCCCCTCTGGCCTCCTCTTCTTCATCTGGAGATTCTGTGCTTAGATGAGAGGAAGAATATCCTAACTAGCAAATGCCTGAGGGAAGCAAGCTGAAGATGTTTCAACCTCGGACTAATGAGGCAGCCACACCTGCCAGGCTCCTGGGTCCCCTCTGAGAGCCCTTTCCAATCAGAGAGGGGGGCCAGTGCCTTTCGGTCTTTAGCTTGGTTATGGCCCAAGGGGGCCAGTGCCTTTCGGCCTTTAGCCTGGTCCATAGTGCCTCCCCAAGGTTGGATGCTATCTTGGCTGGGATCCTTCTGCATTTGAACTGTTCTCCCAGTGGCCACCACCTCTCTTGGGCTCCAGACAGTTGGCTGTCTGGCTGCTATGCCCTATTAAGCTGATTAGATCCCCAGCACCAACTCCTTTCATGTTAGCCTGGGGACACTTGTTCGCTTGGACCGTGTTCCTAGCCTGTCTGAAGTTGTCCCCAGCCTAGCCCGAACAGCAGCGCCTGTGTTGCTGTCTCGGTCTGGTTCTATCTGGTTATTTCTTTTCCTACGAGGCTCCAGTCACTTTGAACGAGATCAGCATCATGGGAAGCAGTAAGGTGAAGGAGAGAAAGGCTCTGGACCCCTCTGCAGGGCATGTGCTTTAGCTCTGGCTGAGTGGCGGGAGGCTCATTCACACTTACTCGCCCATCCCTTAGTGACCAGCAGCACCGAGTGGCAAGGGTGGCCTGGACTCTGAGAGCCATCGACAGCTGGGACCCCAAACCCTGATCTCAGCAACCTAATGCCCTAAGCTCGGCTCATTCACTCATTCAAACAGTTTTAATATCAGGTATGTGCCTAGCTTTGTCAAAGTCGCAGGAAGAGTTATGAAAGGCTACGATGTCAGGGGTTGATGCAGGTCTTGACTCTTCCAAGGGTCTGGACCAGGTCGTCTGGCCTCCCAGGGAATGGCCGGAACCAAAGCAGGAAGGCCAGAACTTTGGGGGGAGCTTTCCAACAAAGAGCGTTAGAGTTGAGGTCAGTCTAGTTGAAGCCAAGGGCTCTTTCCAAGCCAAGGGCAGCAGAAGATGAGGAGAGTATGTGCCCCTTCTTTCCCCAACTTCGGATAGATCAAGAACTTGGCTATCAAAATAAGTCATATTTATAGCTAAAGCCTTTGCACAGATGAACTCATTTAATCCCCAAACAAGGTTGTGCAATTGGCGTTTCGGTTATTCCTGTTTTTGAAGATAAAGAAGCTGAGGCTCAGAGAGTTTAAGGTCTCAGAGCTACATCAGGATTTGAACCATTGTGTCCTCAAAATACTTGCTTTCCTCACCGTGTCATGCTGTCTGCCCCACCCCACCCCACACTGTCCCTGGGCCCTCTTTCCTGTGGGTCCTGGTGACTCACACTCTTGCTTGGCAGACACTGTGGGTTTTGATAACTCGGTAAATGAAGTCATCCTGACGTTGCGGCTGCCGCTTACGCCGTGCCCACGGGTCCCTTGTCCCTGGGCTCCTCGGGCTCCTGGCTGCTGGGGTGGGGGCTCTGCAGCGAATGGTGCCTGGGTGTCTTTGGTTTGACAATCTTCTTTGAAAGAATTTGGACTGGGTTCCCCAGGAGCTCTGCCAAGGCCATTTAAATGATGTGCTCAGTTATGTGAAGCGTCTTTCTTATATGTCAAGAACCAGTGTTCTTATCTCAGGGTGTGTTTCCTGCCTTCCTGGAGCCTCCGACACTCGTGATACTTGGGGTAGACTTCATCCTTCCTTTCTGAGTGAAGCCTGAAGCCTGATGTGTCAGCAGCCTGATTATCATCCCAAAGCCCTTTACCTCCTGCTCCATGCTCTCCTGGCCCTGATCGAGATGATGTCTTGGTTGTCAGTGTCAGTCTCCCCACATCCCCAGGGTGGGTGTGCAGTTAGGTGCACACCGTGTCCGTGCTGAGGAAGACGTGCAGGCAGGTCACAGCCAGGGAAGCGTAAGGAAGCTAACGGATCCTGAGTAACTTCTGTGAGCTAGGCACGGTGCCGGCCACGCATTCTAAGGCTTTATCAGAGTAGGGTATCAGTACCATTGGCCTCATTTTGCATTTGAGGAAACAGACACTCAGAGAGGTGGGAGCAACCTGCCCATCAAGGGCGGAGCCAGGCTTCTCTTGATCCTGAAGTTGTTTTAACCCCCGTGTCTTACTTCGTCCAGCCTGAACTTCATCCCCTGGGTACCGGGGAATGACTGGAGGTGCCAAGCAGGGAGTGGAGACGGTAAGGGTGTATTTTAGGAAGATTCATCGGACAGCAGCGGGTGGGATGGATGGGAGAGAGACAAGCCACAGCAGTGGGGACTGGGCAGGGGGTGACTGCAGCAATAACGCCTTGAAACACCTCCGGGGGGTGGCAGGAGCAGAGATAAGGGACAGTTGTAAGCGACATTGAGCTCTTGGCAGCCGAGTAGTCCCAGACATGATGAGGAAACCCTTCCTTCTTTCTGATCACTCGGGGGCCCACTGGGTGTTGGTGGCCCGTAAGAGGGGTGAGACCCAGCTGTCCCTTCTGCTCAGGTGAGGCCATCCAGGAGCAGAGGAACACGTGTGCCCAGAAGAGGCTTTGCTCTGCCCCTTGGCAGGGCTGGGCTAGTCGGCCGCTCTTCCTGGGCAAGGCCTATGCCTTGGAAAGGTCTGTTTATCCAGCCCAGGGCACTGTGTCATGTGTGCTCAATAAACCGTAATTGGCGGTGTTGAGCTCAGAGCGTCTCTAAAAGAGGGAGTGAGCAATCACTGTTTATGAGCAACCTCCTCTCCTCAGCTGGAGGAGGCAGATGTGCTAACCCTAACCCTCCCTCACTGACGGGGAAACGGAGGCCCGGAGGTCACCCGGCTTTCCCACGGTCACCTGGAGAGCCAGAGGGCAGAGCTAGCATCCAGACGCACAGTCCCCATCTTTGGCCCGGGGTCCTCTTGCTCTCCCCAGCTCTTCTTTCTTTGGTGTCCGAGAAACAAGGGGAATTAATGATAAGCCGTCACTCGAGTACAGCGTTTTACAGTTCACAAAACTGGTTCCCACCCATTAGCTCATTTGATCCTCACGGCAACCGGGTGTTATTATAGTCCTAGTGCAGATGAAGAAACTAAGGCTCAAAGAATTTGAGAGTGTGCCCAGTCCACTGTGAGTGATCTAGCTGGGATTCAAAATGAGGTTTTCTGACTCCCAGTCCTCAGCTCTTCCCAGGAGCCAGGAGAATAAAGCAGTGAATGAAAAACAGAACAGGGATGGGGCGCCTGGGTGGCTCAGTCGTTAAGCGTCTGCCTTCGGCTCAGGTCATGGTTCCAGGGTCCTGGGATCGAGCCCCGCATCGGGCTCCCTGCTCGGCGGGAAGCCTGCTTCTCCCTCGCCCTCTCCCACTCCCCCTGCTGGTGTTCCCCCTCTCGCTGTCTCTCTCTCTGTCAAATAAATAAAATCTTAAAAAAAAAAAAAAAAAGAAAAAGGAAAACAGAACAGGGAAGAGGACAAACAAAGGGTTCAGGGGAGGGTGGTGGATGCAGCTTAGCTGGTGCCACCTGGCCTTCAGGTTAAACATCACAAAAGCTTCTGGACAGCAGAGACGGTTGGCTACAGGCATGGGCTACCTGGGGCAATCTGTCTATCCATCTATCTGCCTAGGGAGTGAGCACAGTTCTTCCTAGAGGCGGCAGAATAGAAGAGGAGACTTCTGGAAAGTCTCCCCACTTCCCACCTGCAGATCTTGTGCAGGAAAGAAGCAAGAGAAAGAGGAACAACTGAGGTGTTAAGAGTCGTCTTTTAGCTGCCTGGTAAGTGAGTGTTTGGATGGATGCGTGGAGGGGACTCTGGCGCTTGGCACATCTACTCAGGAAACACCCTCCGGATCCCATGGACCTATGGACAACTCCCTCCCCTCGCCCTTTAACCCACCATTATCTCAGGTTATAAATGGTATTCCCAGCCCAAGAGGAAGCCACCGGTGTAACTTAGGAATCTAAGGAGTAACTTCCTTTGTCCCAGGAAGGTGAGGAATGGATAGAATGGAATGCCTCTTCCCACCTGGTCTTTGGTTGGCTTGAAGTCTCTCATGCCCTGCTCTGGATGAAGCATCAGGACTCCTGGGTCCTAATAAGCCCAGGGGAACAGCCATGCTCCCACAGGGCAGTAGATATGGCTTTTGTGGTTGGGCTTGGAAAGGTAAAGAACCTAGAAGGGTCCAAGAGACCAAGAAGTCTACTGACTCGAGTTCCCTTTACTCTGCTTCTTCTTTGCCCACCTTTCAGGGGAAGCCGGGGAAGGGTAAGGCCAAAGGTTTGGAGATGGTCCACACAGGATTGTGTCTTTGCTCCCTGCTCAAGCTCAACCACCGCTCACCACCAGTTGAACCAGTAACTCTGGCCCAAAGGCTGCATGGTGGTCTTAGCACAGACACTGCATACGACTGGGTATCCCCACCTGGGTTCTGGGTCTGCCCGAGGTGTGACAGAGCGTCTGTATACAGAAGGCACTCACTAGATACCTGATGAAGCAGTGAGTGAATGAATGGTGCTGTATTCGGTTAAATGTCTCACTCTCATTTTCGGCTCAGGTCATCATCTCAGGGTCGTGAGATCAAGCCCTGCATCGGGTTCTGTGCTAAGCATGGAGTCTGCTTGAGATTCTCTCTCCCCCTGCCCCTCCCACTTGTACATTCTCTCTCTCTCAGATAAATAAATCTTAAAAAAAAAAAAAAAAAAGACCTGGGTTCAAGTCCAAGCTTTAGTACATACTAAACTGGATGTCCTTAAGCCAGCTACGTGAGCATACTAGGCTCTCTCTCCTGATCTCATAATTGTGAAGATCAAAAGCAATGGTGTGTTCAAACCACGTAGTTAGTGGGAAAGTGTCACTCCGATATTGGATATGATTTTTACAGGTCTTCTAGAGGTGTCGGTTTAACAGAAAGAAATGGCTACAGTGGTGGGGATTCCAGAGTCCGTAGCAGGCTGGGGGCATCTTTGGGGAAAGGTGTATTTCAAAGTTCCTCAGGTCACGTTAGGAGAACAACTGCTCGCTCCACCTATGGTTAGGGAGGACTCTGTCCTCCGTCTCCCGATGGTCCTGACCCAGGACAGAGTCCTCACTTGTGTGGTAGTGTGAGACTGGATCCACTCTCTGAATTAATCTGTACTTCTGTTTTCTCTTGAAGAGCTGGCCCACCTTTGGGGAGACTTGGAAGTCCCTTCTCTGCCTCCACTCTGCCCCGGGGGGGGGGGGGGGGCTCGTGTCAGGAAAAGAAACAGCTCAGTTATAAACTCATCCCAGCTGAGCCTCTTATGGAAACACTGACAGACCCTTCAAGACTAGCCGCCAGCCCAGTGTGCCTTTCCAAACCCCCGGCTCTGAGGCTCTGAGCTAAATATAGTTGCAGGAGGGAAGGTGGCATGGATTTGGGGGCTGGGGAGGGACTCAGGAGAGGGAGGGAGCATGGAGGAGGATGGGAAGGGAAGGGCAGAGGGAGAGAGAAAGGAAACAGCGATCACTGACAGAGAAAGAAAACAGGGGAGGCAGAAAAGAAGTTGAAGGGATGGGGAGGAAATCGGAAGAGGGGCAGGCGGGAATTGCAGGGAAGGGGATGGAGGGCGAGCTGGAGAGCAGGCAGAACAAGCAGGTGCACCGGGGAAGGCAGGAAATCTCCACAGTCCTGTTTGGGTGAAGGGTGCTAGCTTGGGGTAGGGGGGTGCACGCACAGGGTGACACACAGGTAGCCCCAGGCTAGGCCCCTTAGCCATTGTTTATCTGCCGCAGTGATTGGAACAGAGGCAGCTGCTTCGCTAGACCCCTGCCTCCTCCCCACATCCTTATCAGGAGCCAGGCCTGCCATTAGCTTACCCCAAGGCCGACTTCAGGCAGCGGAAGGTCCCTGCCGGTCTGCCTGCGGCCTTGGGGGGGGGGCGGCACTTCCTGGTAATGGTGGTGCTGGGGTGCCCTCTGCATGGGTAGCTGGGGCTCCAGGGTGGCCTGGCTGGAGTGAGACCGGGATTATGGCATGGTAGAGCGAGATGGTGCAGCCTCAGAGAATCTGGGGGGAGTTCTGCTCCTGAGGCTCCAATCACCTGCCTCGCCAAGGCCCTGGGGGGTAATGGGCAGGTGGAGGCACTGACTTGGAACCCATCGGGAGGGTCGGCCTGAGCTGAGCTGAACCAGCCCGGGTTGGCAGTGTGAGCTCTCTGGGCCCCTGGGACGTGGGGTATACAGGGGCGGGGAGTCTGGGAGGAGAGAAGGGGGCGCTGAAGCCCCAGCAGAGGGTAAGGGAAGCAGGAACTGGGGGACTGTAGAAGCGACTCGGGAAATCCACTGCATTTGGGTCTAAAACCCCAAACCATGTGAACATCAGATGCAACCAGGATTGCTTTCACTACAACTTCTGAGTCTCCGGCTCTGGCCCTCGGGATGTGGGGTGAGGCTGTGAGTCAGGCCCCTGGCTCCCCGGGGGGACAGGTGGGTTTGGGGGGGGTGGAGGAAGGGTGGTAGGAGGTGCTGCTCAGGAAACACTTGTGGGTGGTGGTGTAAGGCAGGCATATTGAAAGCCTCAGGGGAAGCAGGAGACTGACACTCTGCCCCCTTCCTCAGCCCATTCCCTGCTCACAGATTCTGAGAGGGAGAAATGGGCAAGGCAAGAGTGGGAAAGAGGCGTGTGCTCCTACTAGCGGGAGAGCACAGGAGGAGGTAGATAAACGAGCCTTGTCACCCTTCTCCCAGGCTCCGCGGGAGCGGACCAGTTCCCGTCCCCCGCAGGAGGATCAGCTATTATTTATGAGCTGTCTGGAGGGGGCTCTGCGGGTATATCCATCTTGGCTCCCTCCCCCGCCCCAGGCTGGGGAAGGGGGTAGAGGAAGAGCCGGTGGTGCCAGGAGGCTTGTGCTTTCTTAAAGGCACCAAAGGCCCTTGGCCAGAGGGCCCGGGTCCATCCAGCCCACACCTGAGCCCTTGGCTGCTTCCAGCTTCAGGAGAGAGGTGAGGCTCGGTCCTACTGCAGGGAAAACCCCGCTGACGGCGAAGGACGCGAGCCGCCTGCTTGAGTGAAGGAAGGAGTGTGGGGGTTTTCTCAACCCTGAGTCCTCAGGGACAGCTTATCCGGGCTCTGCTAGTGCTGGTCCCAAACAGAGCCAGTGGGCCAGATGGGAGCTCACTCACCTGGCCCACTGGCACAAAACAGGAATTACAGGCTGGGAATTCGGGGGAGTGGGTGAAAGTCTGGGTGCAAGAGGAGGATCGAAGTAAAGATCTCCCTATCCCAGGTTTGGGGGTCAGGAAATGACACCTGGGTAGCCCGGCCTCTTTTGGTTGGAGAGAGAAGAACTGAGGGTCCAGGACCCTGAGGAATGGAGCCTGAGCAGAAAAGGAAGAGGATGAGATCGAGTTGGGATGTGGTGACCAGAGGGATGGGGATGGGGAAGGGAGGGAGAGGGGCTACATGGTGGACATTTAGGAGAGGGGGGAGGGGGGAGGTTGAACAGCCAGAGAGACAGGCGAGTGGAAGGGGCAGGAAGTGCAGGCGATGGAGCTACCTCAAGGCCAGAAAGGGGCCAGCCTGTGGAATGGGAGCCGGCAGGGGACACAGAAAGAGAACAACAGGGAAATAAAAAGAAAGAAAAAGCGAAGGCAGGTGAGAAGAGAGCTGTGGGCGCCTCAGGCCCCAAGTCTAGCAGGGGAGGGAGGAGTGGGGGGGGGAGGGAGGCGGGCACCTCGCTAGCAAAGGAGAGATGGCTGCTTTCTCCCTCTTTCATTTCAATCGCTATCAATAATACATTCCGGAGGAGCTGCCTTGACAGCAATTAAAAAAGCATTTATGCTCCCAGAGAGAAATCGAAATGATTTCCTCCCACCTCCCTGCGCTCTCTGGGCAACGGTCCCTAGTGATGATCTCCCTGGTGGTGTGCGGTCCAAACCGGGGACACGAGCGGGAGGGGATGGACAGGGGCCAGGGAGTCTTCTTCACCCCCTCCCCAGAGGTAGACTATCTGAGTGCTTTCTACCAGGCTCCAGGTGTGTGGGTGGCTGTGGGAGATGGGGGGGTGCAGGAGCTGGGGCTTTTAAATATGGCACAAAAACCCTTCCTGATTACCAAGCCTCTGTGAGCTTGAGAGGGAGGCTGGCCGCCTCTTCAGCCTCCTGGCTGGAGGTGACCCTTGTCTCTCTTTGCTGAAGGACCAAGAATCTGGGAGCTAGATCTAATTTCATTTCAGCAGACCTTTCCCAAGCATCCACTGTGTGCCAGGACCTCTGTCAGGCAGTGAGGGTGTTTCAGAAATGGTTAAGAGGGTCTCTGTTTTCCAAACGTTGTTACTTGGTGGGCAAGAGACACATTGAGCTCCACATAGAACCCGGATGTCAGGCAGATGGCATTAAGGAGTCACTGGGGGCGCAGTACATGGAAGAGGAGAGGAATGGAGAGGGCGAGAGGGACAGTCAGTGGGAGAAGTTCCTTCCCAGGACTGGGGGACAGGGGAAATGATCATCTGTCTCTCGGTCCCTGCATGAACCAGGCTTCGTGCTGGGCATTTTATTTATATTGTTTCTTTCACTTGAACCCTCATAGCGACCCTGCAAGGAAGCCAACACTTTAACGGACTAGGAAACCAAGGGTTAGTGAGGTTCCGTATCTTGCTAGAGGTCACGCTGCTGGTAAGTGACAGAGCCAGGGTGAAGGATATCCATATACTCTTCACCAATCTATTCTGCTTCCCACTGGGAAGGTTCAGTTCCGGAGCCTACTTACTCAGCAACTTCACGCCTAGGAATTTATCCTATAGATGCCTGTGCACACAGCACAATGACATCACACATACAGTTTCTCACCGAAACCATCTTTTTCACAGCAGAAGATCAGAAACAACCTAAATGCCCATCACAGGGGACTCGTTAAATGGATTGGTAGACAATGGAATACTTTGCAGTCATCAGGAGAAATGAAGAACACTTTATGTATGGATGTGGAATAATTCCCAGAACACATTGTTTAGTGGAAAATGAAAACATGGAGCAATGTGTATAATATCCTGTCATTTGTTTAAAAAGGATAGGGGAGGGGTGCCTGGGTGGCTCAGCCGGTTAATGCCCCGCTCTTGATTGTGGCTCAGGTCATGATCTCAGGATTGTGAGATGGAGCCCCGCGTTGGGCTCTGCGCTGGGCGTGGAGCCTGCTTAAGATTCTCTCTCTCCTTCTCCTCTGCTCTTCCCCCTCCTCCTTCCTTCTCTAAAAAAAAAAAAAAAAAAAGATTGGGGAAAGAATACTTCTACATAATTACTTCTTTTGCATAATGTATATATGGAAGGAGATACAGGAATCAGACAACAGTGGTTATTTCTGGGAAGAATAACTACATGTTTGGGGATCAAGAGTGGGAGGAAGACTTCACAGAGTACTCTTGTCATGTATGAGTTTGGGACTTTTTGAATATATGACCTATTAAAAGGAAAGAAATCCAGTTAAAAATAAATGCTCTGGCGTAAACTTGTTGAATTACTACGTTGTACACCTGAAACTAATGTAACATTGTGTGCCAACCATACTAAAGAAAAAAAAAGCGTCCTGACCTAGGCGAGGTGCAGTCTTACTGAGCAGATCTGTGGAGGTGGTGGTTTCTGGGGAGCCGAGAGTGGGGAGGTTGTGGGTATTGGCTTCAGAAGGACCTACGTTTGGATCTGCACGCTGATACTTATTAGGTACAAGTCTTCCCACAAGTTACTTAGTCATCGAGTCCCAGCTGGTTCAAATGTACTAGGGATTCTCCTTCCTCACAGCTTCTTCTTCTTCTTCTTCTTCTTTTTTTTTTTTTTTATAGATTTTTATTTATTTATTTGAGAGAGAGAATGAGAGCACGAGAGGGAAGAGGGTCAGAGGGAGAAGCAGACTCCCTGCTGAGCAGGGAGCCCGATGCGGGACTCGATCCCGTGACTCCAGGATCATGACCTGAGCCGAAGGCAGTCGCTTAACCAACTGAACCACCCAGGCGCCCCCCTCACAGGTTCTTCTAAGGGGAAGGCACAGGGTAATGTAGACATGGGGTCCGAGTGGCCGCCTGTGCTAAGTACTCAGAAGGGGGCAGCTGTGACCAGCGTGGGCCCTGGAGGACACCAAGAGTAAGGATGCTGGGCGCTGTTCGAGTCTGGTCAAGAGTAAGGATGCCTCGCTGATTCCTGAAGGCCTCAGGTCATCCCGGAGTCTATCTGTGCTGCTTGGAAATCTGCTGCTGTCCAGGTTGCTGGTGGCCGGGAGGAAGCTGGGCGATCCTTGGGCTGGGGGCTTCGGCTTCCGGCAATGCTCTTATGGCTGGGCACGGGTGGCCCAGCCTCCATCAGGAACTGCTGGCCCCCACCCCAAAGTCTCTGGCTGGCCAGGAACCCGGAGAGCAGCCCCAGCCGTGCACAGACTTGAGGCTGTCTCTGTCTTCTTTCTTGCAAAAGGCTTTCAATTATCCTCAAAGACCTTTCTATCCAGCCTAAAAGGGCCGATGCCTTTCCTGGAGGTGGTGCTTTGTGGGAGGCTGCATGGACAGGACAGAGAGCCAGAGGGGTGTCAGGGCCAGCTGGTGGACCAGAGTCAGAAGGCCTCAGTTTCCACATGTGTAGATGGAGTTACGACCGTGAAGATCACCTCTACGGTGTAAGTGCTGTGTTCGTGGGGAAGCAGGAAAGCCGCACGAAGCATGCTTTTGTTGTCTTATGGTTGGTTTGGATACAAACACTTGTAGAGGCTGGTAAATGGGTAGACAAAGCCCCAGATCAGGCCCATCAAACCAAAACAGGATCAGCCAGAGGTTTCAAAGGAGCTTGATGAGACCGATAGGCGCTATTGCTGCCTGGGAGGGACCTATGGGTGGTGGGTGAGCGGGGGTGGGGAAGAGAGGCTGAGTGGGCTGGCCGCAGAGACTTTTTTAGGGCTTTTCCCCACTCACTCAGCAATCAGGAATGGGTGTCCCTTTGATTGTTTCTACTGGGAGATTCTGAGAAAAGATAAGACATGGGTGGCCCCATCCCGGAGAAACCCTCAGGCAGATGTGGGGCTGGGTAGAGATCATCCAGTCATTCAACACACATTTATGGAGCCACTTGTGGAAATGGTGTGAAAGATGCCCTGGGTGGATCAGCTAGGGTCCCTGCTCTCTAGAAGCTTACAGTGGGGCAGGGAAGATCGTTTACAGCACACAGGACTATATTTTCACAAGAGGAAATTGTGCTAGTCGATTGTGTGAGAACTAAGGAATGTGGGGGGGCGGGAAGGGGGCATGTGCTCAGGACCAGGGAGGCTTAGCTAAGAATGGCTTCCTGAGGAGGATGGAGCCCAGCCAGTAGGACAAGAACCAGGGGGCATGCTGAGAGGAGGAGGGGTGACCCATGCAGAATGCTGGGGAGCAGGTGTCCCTTCAGGAGAGTGACGTGCAGGAAATGAGCTGGAGAAAAATGTGCTGCTGGCGGGCAGACTGGGGCCCTGGGGGTGTTGCGGTTCTCTTCCCAAAACTCCCCCCGGCCGGGCAGTTGTGTTGCTTCCTGCACAGTAGGGGGAATAAACTGCTTATTATTCCTTCAGCAGCCTCACCCAGGGATTGCGTCCTGCCTACCACCGGAGTGAACAGGCGCTGTGAACCTCTGGCAGGGGCGGGAGGCGACAAAGCCGTGAGACAAGGCGCGCACGTCAGGTCTGGCCACTGGAGTCGCAGGGACTGGCCGGCTGAGTTCTGTGTCTGAGTTACAACCTGCGCATGTTGGGCATGGGGACTCTGCCTCTGTCTGCTGGGCCTCCCTGTCCAGCAGGCCTGGCGGATTCACATAAATATTGATTGTCTGCTCAGCCATCTGGAAAGAGAGAGAGAGAAACAGGGTGGGAGGGTGAGCCCTATCAGGCAGCCCTGGGTGAGTGGAGTCCTGATGCCAAAGACCAACCCAAGGACCTCTTTGGCAGGGATCCTAGGTTGCTGAATGCTCTGGAAGGCAGTAAACACTAAACCCCGGAGAATGGTCATCTGGGGGAAGAAGAGGAGCTTGTCATCAGGGAGGCGAACAGGGTTTCAGTGGGATTCACAGCAGTTTGTTTATGTAAGCTAAGAACAGCTACAGTGTGCGTTTATGATCTTGTCCTTTATGTTTTCTGTATGTCTGAATAGTTCATAAGGTAGTTTGTTTAGTGACCTTGAGAGCTCAGGGAATCCTTCCCCCAACTTCTACCCAAGACCTTCCAATAACCCATTGGAAATTGGTGATGTTCTAAGTTTAAAGCTCCAAAGGAATTCCCGAGACCCCAGCGCAACCCAGGCCCTGTCTTGCTGTGTACCCTTCCTCCAGCTTCTCTAAAAGTCCTGACTCTGTGTGAGGAGGGAGAACCTCGGCTGTGGGCCCTGGGCAGCGGCCCCTGTAGTGTTCCTTAAGCGCCTCTCAGCTTCCTCTTCTCTGCTTTGATCATTCTTATTCCTCCCCCCACCCCACTGGCCCCACTGTCTGAGCAGCCAGCAAGGAAAGGGATGTCCATGGCCTTTCAGGGAAACTGGGCCTTTGGGAGAGAAGCACAGACTCCAGACAACCTTCTGACTTCCCTCTTTCCTTGTTTATTCCCATCGTCCTAAGACAGATGGCCTCATGAAGGACTGGGGACAGAGTGGACTAAGAATTTCCATGAGACAATGTCCCTATCTGATGGATCCAGATTAGGTGACCAAGAAAGACGTCGAAATCCCCTCTGTCCCTGTCAGTAACTTGGACATGACTCTGAAGTGAAGGGACAGCAATTTCTATGTTAGGGGGATCCTGTCAGCCTGGAGATTCAAGACCAAGACATCCAACATTGGAGGAATTCTGGTAACCCCAGCCTGACTATAAATTCTGTGGGGCAGAGACCTCTTCTGTGATGCTGCTGGGTGCTTAATTAATGCTTGTTGACTGGCTAAAAAGTCAGCCTAGGTCAGAGCACTTTCATAGTTGGAGAACAGTGGAGAAGCCTGATGCACAAGCTTCAGAGTCAGACTTGAACTTGAATCGTAGCCCTGACACATCTCAGCTGTGTGACCTGGGGGATGTCGCTTCGCCTCTCTAATCTCGGGTTCCCTGATCTGTAAAGAGTCATTAACAATAGTGCCTACCTCACAGGGGTGTTACAAGGTACCTAACAGAATGCCACTGACCCACAGCAGGTGCTGAGGTCCCCCAGCCCCCAGCTTGCACACTTCACTTCCTGAGAACACTTCTTGTAGCTCCAGGTGGAGATATTCGTAGAGTTTTGTCCTGGTCTTGGTATGTGTTTCTGGGTCATCCAGTTTCTCATTCTGTCATAGTTCTTTTTTTTTTTTTTTTGGTCATTCTTTATTTTTTCCTTTTTCTGTTTCTCTTCTCCTCTTACGTTTTCCCCCTGCACACTATCTCTCTGCTGTCTTCCACTCCATGCTTTCCCTCTGTCCCCTCTTTCTCTCTTCCTTTCTCCTTTCTGACTCCTAGCCTCCCGGACCTCTGTGTGGTTGCTCACCTTGCTGGCTCAGTTCCATGTTCCCCTGTTCCATGCACAAGATGACTTTCCTCAGGGAATTCGAGGAAATGAGTGAGAAGCATCTCCCACCTCAGCAACCAGATGGGGAGCTGCTCTCCACAGAGACTTATATCGTCATTTCTGGGAAAAGCTTTTAACTCTAGGAACCCAAATGGCTCTAACCTCATGTCGTTGGTTCTATTTCTCAAGGGCCCTGGACTCCATCAGGGTCCTCAGCAAACCAGCAGCAGAGGTCTCGAAATTGTGCTGACCAGGCGGAGGACTCCGTCTCCTGAGTTCACTCCCAGGACAGGATTCTGTAGGATGCAGGAGGAGGGGGTGGATGGGGACATGGTGTTGAGGATCAGAAAGCCCCCATCTGACGAGGGAGCCCGCACCCCCACGAGTCGGAGCTGACACAAACACAGACAACAAGCCGTAGAGAGAAAGCCACTTTCTTCCAGAGTGCTCGGGGGCCATGACATTTAGAGCACAACAGATGGAATCAGAGAAGACTTCTTGGATGAGGCAGGGATGGGGCAGGATGGGGCAGGAACAGTGGCCTGGGTTCCCTCAGAGGACGGGTCAGTGTCCCAGGGTTCTGTTGTGTTCAGGGACTAAGGTTATGGTTCGATGGGCTGGAGCCAAGAGCCATCTTGAGGAAAGTAGAGGGGTTGTGGGGGGGAAACCAGGGAAAGACACATCTCCCCAGAGCAGCTAGGTGAAATCCAGGGATGTCAGGCTGTCAGTCTGTGGCAGGTGCAGGGTCTTGGGCTGAAGATGCCACTCCCTGTAAAAAATGCAAACGATGTCGTTACTCGCCCACCCCCTAGCCCTGGACTTTCTGGAAGAAGCCCACCCAGTGCAGGAGACAGGGGCAACTGGAGTGGGGTAGAAGAGTGTGATTTCATGTGACTGGGGGAGGGGGAGGGTACATCAGGACCAGAAAGTGTGCATCTCAGCTTTTATGAGTGTATAGCTTCGTACATGAAAAAGATGTGTTTTGTCAAATCTGTGTAAATGGAAGGGCATGTGTGCATGTATACACATCTGTGTGTAAGTCCCAGGGCCACACTCCTACTGTTTTTATTAACAGCCCCTTTGGGTTATTCTCAGGCTTTCTTTTTCAAGGTCTAAGACTGCATCCAGCCCTCCTGCTAAGCAGGGGAAGGGATCCGGGACCTTGGAGTTGGCTGAGCCCAATTGCTCTGTTCTGCTCTGTAATGCCTCAGATTGGCCAAATTGGCTTCAGAGAACACCAGGCCCAGATCAAATCAAGTGGGCAGAAGACCTGCTGTCCTCTCTGACTGGGCTGGTGACAGACAGCCCCGTCTGGGGGAAAGAAGGGACAGAAGGATGTGTGGTTGTTTAGGGATTGATTCACCAAAGCTCATCCAACATGCATTTTCTTTTGGGGCACCTGGGTGGCTCCATCGGTTAAGTGTCAGACTCTTGACTTTGGCTCAGGTCATGAACTCAGAGTCATGAGATGGAGCCCATCGTCGGGCTCTGCGCTCAGTGTGCAGCCTGCTTAAGATTCTCTCTCTCTGGGGTGCCTGGGTGGCTCAGTCGTTAAGCGTCTGCCTTTGGCTCAGGTCATGATCTGAGGATCCTGGGATCGAGCCCCGCGTCGGGCTCCCTGCTCAGCGGGAAGCCTGCTTCTCCCTCTCCCGCTCCCCCTGCTTGTGTTCCCTCTATCGCTGTGTCTCTCTCTGTCAAATAAATAAAACCTTAAAAAAAAAAAAAGTAAAAAAATTCTAACATTTCAAAAAAAAAAAAAGATTCTCTCTCTCCCTCTCCCTCTGCCCCTCCTGTCCTCTAAAAAATAAAAAAAATAAAATAAAATAAAAAACTTCTTTTGTGCCCGGTGCAGGGAATTCCTTACATCCAAACTCTTGAATTTGTCCTTTTCTAGAGAAGCCAGCAGCTAGGACTGGGATTCCCAGGTTAGCACCTTCCCCCTTCCTCCCCATTCTTCTCTTGGTCTCCCTCCACCCCTTTGCCTTTCTGCCCCTCCTACTGTTGCAGCCCAGGCCGGTGGGGGTGGGGTGGGGCAGGACAGAATGGCCCCTTGGCCCCTTTAAGCATTTTGGACTGGGAGTGAGTGGGTCAACCCCACAGCAAGCTGGGCTAGCAAACCCCAACATCCCAGGTCTTCACCTCTGAAGTCAGAGGAGGCTTTGGTGGCCCTGGATGAGAAGAGTAGTCTGGGCAAGCTTCTGGCCCTTTGTCCTCAGGTCACCCTTGGTTCTCTGCAGTCAGCAGCCTCAGAAGGCGGGGAGCAGAGGTCTGAGGTTTTCATCCTGAGTTTCCCCATCTGTTCTCTCGGGAGAGGAGAGCTGTGCTCCAGGGGTTGCTATTCTTATGGGTAAAGCCAGAGAGGCTGGGGGTGTCCAGGAGAAGTGCTGGCCAGGGGAACGGGGCTGCGTGCTCACATCTGCCCCCGTTCCTTTCATTTGCCCCCCTCACTGCCCTATCCATTCGCCATGGAAGAAGCGTAAGAAGCGAAGCTACATTTAACTTGCGTTTTAGGGGGCTTTGTGTCATTATTTTGTTTTGTGAATGTGCCCTGCTCTGTGCCTTCTGTGCTCCCAGACCAGAAATTTCCTAAGCGGAGAGGCCACATGTCTTCGGAACGGAGCTCCCTAAGGGCTATTTACCTTTTCCCTATATCCTGCCTTCTGTCCAGGGGCTGCAGGCTGGTCTGACTGCTTAGGAAACTTGCCTCCTGCTGGGAGTCCCTGGGCCGGCAGGAAGGTGAGGAAGGAACATAAAGCATAGCGTTTCCTTCAAAAACCTCCACAGACACCTCTGAAGCACTTTAGGAAGAAGATCTATGTGTCTTCCTATGATGTCTGGGAAACCAGAGGACAAAAGCACCATTTTTCTCTGTCAGAGTAGGGAGCCCCTGAGAAATCGAGCACTTTAGCCAGACCCACAAATGGGGGAGTAAGAAAGTCAGGGCTCAAGGGCTCGTCCTTTTTTCTCCCGTCCTCAGCTTGGCCCCCCACTCTTATTTGGTGGGATGCTAGCAAGTTAGAAAAAGAGCTCAGTGCATCAATAGGAGATATTGAAACAGCTCGCCAAACCCTCCTCAGTGGTTTCATGCTGTCAGTTCGAAGGCTGGCTCCTGCTAATGAATAATTCAGCCTGGCTGTGTCGGGAGACAGGTCAGACAAGGGGCTACACGCATACGGAACAGAAGCACTGGTCCGACTGAAAGCAGGTTTCCGAACACTGTAAAAGGAGAGGACGCTGTGGAATAAAAGGAGAAGGGGAGCGAGGCTGAGTGGCCGGCAGAGAATGTTGTAGAAGGGGCCACAGCAGGGAGGCCCCTGGGCCTAGGGAGGGATGGGTCCCTTCCTGTTGAGACCAGGAGTCAACTACAAGGCAAGGTGGCTAGCCAGAGCGGCCGGCTGGGAGAGCATCTGGTGGGTGACAGACAGGAGGGCTGGCTTGGAAGGAGGGATGGGGCCTCTCCAAGGCAGAAAATAAAGACTTGGCCAGGGCGCCTGGGTGGCTCAGTTAGTTGGGTGTTCGACTCATGATTTCGGCTCCAGTTGTGATCTCATGGGTGGTGGGATTGAGCCCCTTGTCAGGCTCCGCACTCAGCTGGGAGTCTGCTAGGGATTCTCTTCTTCTGCCCCTCCCCTCTCCCTCTCCCCAACCCCTCTCTTTCTCAAATAAGTAAATAAATCTTAAATAAATAAATAAATAAAAGACTTGGCTAAATAGGTCAGGGAGGGCTGGTAGGGAAGGGGACTGAAGTGTCCTTGGTCACCCAGTGTCCAGCTTCTGAGAGTGACACCCCTCAAGATTTTGAGGGTAGAGCCCAGAAGGGGAGAAGTAAATTAGCTCTGAAGAGGAGGGGGAGGGGTGGTGGGGAAGGGACAGAGCCAGGCAGGAGACCCCTGGATGCCTGGAAGGCACTGAGGGAACAGCAGAGAGGTTCTGCACCCCAGTCTTCTGGGGCACTGAGCCAAGCCCTGGGTGCACCCAAAACTGGCATGGGGATCTGCTTTCCACTTCTTAGGATGTGTCCACCTTCACTCGTGGCCCAAACGGGGGGCCTTGGGGGTGGTTTCTAAAAATGGAAGAAGATGTATTTACTGATTACTTCAAAATGTTAACTCCTCTCTCCCATCCTCTCAAGTAAGCACACCCCCACCCTTTCTCCTTGACGCCCTTCTTCCCAAAATAAGCAAAGGTATCGCTTTGTCTTACTTTCCCGGGGATTGGCGACAAGAGTTGCCTGCACCAGAAAGAACTTGTTAAGTGCTCGGAATCCCTCTGGGAGGCTGGTGTGTTTTGTGAGCTGGGGCTATTGTTACACCACATTAGAGTTTAAGCTTGCTGTTGTTGGTATCTTTAAAATCAATGGCAATACATAAAGGCTTCATCCAAATCAATGCATACATCTGCGGGTGCTAAGAATTCATGTGGGAGAGATCCATTCGCAGTAAATGAAGGGCAGAAAAGGAGCAGAGGGAGGCCGGGGACCGGGATCAGAGGCCAGGACCCAGGACAGGCACAGGGAGAGGTCCTTGGCATCTCATCTGACACCTGCCAAAGGGGGCCCTTGGAACTGCCGACTGTCTATCTCCAGAGAAAAGCAAGAAGTAGGGGGCCTAGGCGTGGTCACCTTGTTTGTCCCCTGTCTCAGCCATGTCTGGACAGATGAGACACCCACACTGATACTCAAGGACATCCGAAGGAGTGGGACAGTCTGAATTAAAAGCCTAACCGGGGGTGAGAGATTGCCCCTGCTTTCCCAGTGGAGGGTGAGATGCGCAGCTCTCTGAGTCTGGAGCCAGAAGGGTGGAGCGATGCTCCTACAGTTTGAATTTTTATGAATCTTAATACTATCAGTGATGTTATACATGATTAATCAGGCATTTGAATTGGAAGTATTGTCCAGTGGAGACAAGGGAGGGAGGGAGGGAAGAAGGGAGGAAGGGAGGAAGGGAGGAAGGGAGGAAGGGAGGAAGGAAGGAAGGAAGGAAGGAAGGAAGGAAGGAAGGAAGATTAATATTTATTGAGCAGTGACATTCGCACATTCACACATTATCTCATATGCATTAACCCAGACAGCTGCAGGCCGAGCTTAACTCCTTGCCTCCCGCAGCTTCTCCCTGTTTGTTTACCTTTCCTATGTCTGGGACTTTGGAATTCAGGTCGTATCCCCTGACTTTCTATCCCCAGGGGCTGTCTTGGAGGGAACATTTGTCAGGACCTGTTGCCCAGCACTGACTAACACGCTAAGCCAGGAAGGGAGCAAAGAGCCAGCTGGAGGCTTGTGGAGCCGGCTAGGAGGGAAGGAGGGGAAGAGGGAGAGGAGGAGGGGAACAGGGGAAGGGGGAAGGAAAGGGGGAAAGGGAGGGGCCTAGGGGACTCAGTACTTCTCATCTTCCCTGATGAGAACCCTTGTTCTTGGCAGGCCCTCTGGAAAGGATGCTGGGCTGGAGTCACGGCCTGTGCCCAGTCTTTCCTCTCCTGGGTGCTGCCCAGGAGGGTGGGACCCAGTTCTAGCTCACTCCTCGCTCACTTTTCCCCTCAAGGCTCCATTTCCTCCTCGGTGGAAGCCCAGGAGCTGTCTCTCAGGCGTGAGTCAGTGTGAACTTCTCCCATCTGCGTCCAATGTCAGCCCCGTGAGAGCAGGGATTTGGTCTGTTTTGCACAAAGCTGTGTCTGGAATAGCTCCTGGCACACAGTAGGCACTCAGAAAACACTTGTTGAGTGAGTCTCCTCGCCCTTCTTCCCTGGGAGAGACATCCTTTACAAGGAAGCCCATGTCTCTCTGCCCTTGGACTCGCTCCCAGGGGCCACGCGGATGGAGCAGATGGAGAAGTGCGGGTCCTGGCTGTTCTCACACAGCTTCCCTGGGGTCCCGGCTTCCCAGCAGGCTCAGTAACCTGCTGTGGCGACAGGAGCCTGTCCCTTCCTCTGGCGTAGCAGAGCAGGGAGGAGGAGAGAGCTCTTCTTGGCGAACTCCAAACATGGCCACTCTCTTTGAGGCTTGCAGGGTATGTGGTCATAGGAGGAAGGGGGCATGGGGGGCAGGCATTCTGCTGCATGGGGTGAAGAGGTAGGGTGTTGAGAGAAGGCAGAAAGGGACCAAGGAAAGCCTACCTTCTTCAGTGGGAGATTGATTGATTGATTGATTGATTTTTGAAAAGGTTTTTTTTTTTTATTCTTATGTTAATCCCCATACATTACATCATTAGTTTTAGATGTAGTGTTCCATGATTCATTGTTTGTGCACAACACCCAGTGCTCCATGCAGAATGTGCCCTCCTCAATACCCACCACCAGGCTAACCCATCCTCCCACCCCCCTGAAAAGGTTTTATTTTAGGGGCGCCTGTGTGGCTCAGTCGTTAAGCGTCTGCCTTCAGCTCAGGTCATGGTCCCAGGGTCCTGGGATCGAGCCCCGCATCGGGCTCCCTGCTCAGCAGGAAGCTTGCTTCTCCCTCTCCCACTGCCCCTGCTTGTGTTCCTTCTCTAGCTATCTCTCTCTGTGTCAAATAAATAAATAAAATCTTTAAAATTTTTTTTTATTTTAAGTAACCTCTACAACCCAACGTGGGGCTCAAACTTATAACCCCTGAGATCAAAAGTCCCATGCTCTACCAACTGAACCAGCCCGGCGCTCCCAGGGGGAAGCTTAAGTTATCACAAACAGGTGTTTTCCTTCAACCCCACAAAGGTTTAGAGATGGCTGGGCTGCCGTGTGGAAAACCTCCTCTCTTAGAGACTCGGTGACAGTTGAGGAGTGACCACGGTTCCCTCATCCCCCTGCCCAGGTCATGCTGTGAAGTGCTTTAAAACTCTCAAATAGAAGTCCAAGGATCCTCGGGGCAGGAAGAGTTGCCCAGCAGTCATCTTGGTCATCCCTCTGCCGCAGGCCCCCTGGGTGCCTCCTGATTGGCAGGCTGGGAGGGAGATGGGTGCTCACCAGGGTTGTTTAGTCTTCCTGCTTATCTTGCCAGGAATTCCCCTCTGGCTCCCACATCTCCCCTTTCCAGTCAGGTGGGGATGTGAGAGGCTAAAAGTCCCTTCTACTGGGCGGAGCTAGCGCGCTCCTGGACTTCTGGCGGCCGCGGGTTCTTCTTTATTCAGAGGGAAAGCCCGGAATCTGGGTTACTCTAGGCTTTGGCGTGGAGCAGCCCTTGGGGCTGGGGGCCAGCACCGTGGGCAGAGGCCCGAGTCTGGGCAGGGGCTTTCCTCTTCGTTGATGGCAGGCTGGACTCTCCCCAACAGATCCAGAATGAGCCTTCTTATAGATGGAAAGAAAACACCATCACTCTCCTGCATGGTCTTCTGGAATTGCTGCCTGAGAAGGAAAATCAATGTTGACTGACTTCTCCTTACATGGCACCCATTTCATACCCAAATTCAGGAAACGAATTCCAGGTCCTGGAATTCCCCTATTTGTTAATAGACCCCTTCGCCCATAGTTTCCCAGGTCACGAAGCTAATCCAGCTCAGAAGAACTCCAGGTTGGGAAGTTTTCCCCAGGAGCTGGGGGCACTGGATGCTTCCATCATATTAGCCATCTGGTCTCTGGAGCAGCGCCCCCATGGGGGCCACGAGTTGGGCACTGATCTCGGCCCGTTTGGGATCTTGGCTTGGGTTGCAGAAGGACAATCATGTCATTTTCATTAGCTTTGGCTCATTGTTACCTATTACTCTGTTCCTCCCGGGGGTTCCCTCTCTTTCCTCCTCCTTGCACCCCTCTTCTGGGTGATTAGCAGAACCTGGAAGGGTATCCTGCCAAGAGACGGCCAAAAGACAGAGCAGGCTGCCATGGCAGTGGCCCCGCCAGCAAAAGGACGGGTGATTAAAACAAAATGATTCATCTTGGGAATGAGTGCAAATCGCTTTCCATTTACGGGAATCGGGGCTGGGCTCCAAACAGCCTCTGTGGGCTCAGGGGGGAGATGGGAGTCTGGGCCATTGACCGTTAAGTAATGAGCTTTGCTGAGTGCTCCCTGCTGACTCTGCGGAGAGGCGATCTGGCTGGCAATGTGGGTGGGCGAGCCAGGGAATGGGCAGGAGAGGCTTGAGGCTGTTCAGCTCAGTTAGGACACAGGGGAGAGTGGGGCAGGGCTCCTGCAGGCAGTGACCCTGGAAATCCAGAGCGGTCCCGGGTACCCTTATTTTTGGAGGCCTCCAGGAACATCAGGCTGGGGCCACCTACCTTGTTGGTGGGCCACAGAGATTCGGGCATCCACAAGGCTACTTCAAGAGCATTTGCTGAGTATGCCAGACGTCGGAGAGTCGGAGATGAATAAGGCATGGAGCTTGTTCTCAAAGGGACGTGTAGTCCAGGGGCAGGCCATTGGCAGGTCAACAGAGAAGGCCAAAGACTAAAAGCGCCGTGAGAGAGACGAATAGAGGGCATCATAGGGGCCCAAGGTGGGGAGAAGTCTGTCTTACCTGGAAGGGGTGAGGGTGTCCCAGAAAGGCACCCGGGTAACTCTTGAGCCGCACTGAAGATAAATAAGGGTTCTCCAGGTGGACTGATGGTGGGTAGCGGGGTGGAGGGGGGCAGTTAATGTGGTGAAAGAGAGGAGTCTGAGGAAAAGGCCTATGAAATGCCTGTTTGGAAAGTGCTAGAACTGGAACAGCCTACCATGGCTGAATTGGGGAGGAGAATGCAAGCTGAGCCGGGGGGTGGGGGGTGCTGGGGTCCAGGGGCTTGGGAAGGCCACATGATGGAGCTCGGGCTGATCCCAGACACAGTGGGGAGCCACTGGAAGCATGAAGGCATGGATGTGATGATGTCAGGCTTGCATTTTTTGGCAACTTCCAGGCACTCTGGGTTTTTCAATCATATCCCATTCAAACAAACCTACTCTATTCTACAGAAAGAATCGGAAATATGTATGTCAAACGCTTCGCATTTATTTTAAAAAGGCAGTGGATACATGGGTGTATGTTATTTTACTCTCTGTGCTTTTCTTTGAATTTTTCAGTTCCAAAATTAATAATGAATTTTTGTATATTTATGCGACAGAATACTGTGCGGTGGTAAAGAATGCAGGTAAAATTTGTACTCTGTCATAACTAAATGCCTGCCACCTATTTGAAAGTTGCAAAACAGGATGTATATAGGATGATTCTATTTTCGTGACAACAACAACAAATAAATAAATAAAATGGGATCTGAAAGGAAACCACCAACTAGTAACCATGGCGCAGTTACCAGTGAGGGTGGGATTTGGATGCAGACAGAGATAAGGCAGAATTTTCATTTTCTATTTTATGCCTTTTAGAATTGTTTCTTTACAATGTGCCTGTATTCTTTTGAAACAAAACACTTTTTTTTGTTTGTTTTTGCTAACTTTTTATTTTGATGCAATTTCAAACCCATAGACTAGTTGCAAGCAGAGTAAAGGAACTGGCCTATTAATCTTTCCCGGGGCTCACTCACCACTGTCTGACTTCTTGCCCCACACCCCGACCCCCAGCCCCCATTTAAAAAAAAACATCATTGGGGCTCCTGGGTGGCTCAGTCTTTAAGCATCTTCCTTTGGCTCAGGTCATGATCTCAGGGTCCTGGGATCGAGCCCCTCATCAGGCTCCCTGCTCTGTGGGGAGCCTGCTTCTCCCTCTCCCACTCCCCCTGCTTGTGTTCCCTCTCTCGCTGTGTGTCTCTCTCTCTGTCTAATAAAAAAAAAAAAAAAAAAAAAGTCTTTAAAAAAAAACCCCATCATCCATGACCTCCAGTTTGCAAATCCCAATGGCTGCTTTTCCGTCTTTACCTTCTGGACTCTCTCCTGCTTTTGACCCCACTGTCCTCTCCTTCCTTCCCAGAAAGTTCTGTCCCTTGGCCTGGGGCCCTAATTCTCCTCTGGCGCTCCTTAAATACTGGCGTTTCCCTGGAGCTCCAGGCCGGGCCCACCGCTGGGCCGGGTGTGATCTCTTCTTGCCAGATCTCGTCCACTCCCACTGACTCCAACTATCCTCTCTATGCTGATGAGGCCCCAGTTAGATCTCCGGCCACCATCTCTTCCTTCAGTTTCGGATGCCCACATTCAAATGCCTGTTGGACACGCATGCCCTTCGGTGATCTACAGATACTCTAAGTCCCCTGGTCTCAAGCACGTGGTCATGACACTGCCCTCCCTCTAGCCATTCTCGCCCTTCCGTGTCCTCCGCCTCAGGTGACGGCTCCAGCTTCCTTCACGTGGACAACTGCAACCAACTGCTAACAGGTCTCCTGGACTACTGTCTTCCTCCAGATGAATCCCTCTCTCACACTACAGTCAAGTCGACAACCTCAGAATGCAAATCTTACTGTGTCATGCCCTGAGAACACCTGCTCGGTGTCACCTGTAGATCCCCTGCTCCTCAGCCGGGGACACGCGGCCCCTCCCTGTCTCTCCAGCTCATCCCGTGCCCCAGCCTGCCACAGGGGCCCACGTCCCCGTGTGTTTGCTCAAGTTGTTTCCCTGGCAGGAAGCCACTTTCTCCTTTCTTTCCTCGGCAAACTCATCCTTCAACTGGGGACCCCAGTGGGTGTCCCCTCGGCCCCAGGATAGGAGCCAGGCCCCATTAATGTGTCCTTGTATTCTTTTTCTTACAAGTATCTATACACCTACCAAACAATTTTGATAAAATCTCAGTTTGGTGTTTGTCTCCTTCACTTTCTGTGAACCTTGGACAGTAAGGGGTTTGCCCATTTTTATACTCAGTTCTTTTTTTTTTTTTTTTTTAAAGATTTTATTTATTTATTTGACAGAGAGACAGCGAGAGAGGGAACACAAGCAGGGGGAGTGGGAGAGGGAGAAGCAGGCTTCCTGCTGAGCAGGGAGCCTGATGCGGGGCTCGATCCCAGGACCCTGGGACCATGACCTGAGCCGAAGGCAGACGCTTAACGACTCAGCCACCCAAGCACCCCTTTATACACAGTTCTATACCTCTCTAGCCCTAGTGCCTGGCGCAGAGTAGGTGCTGATGGGTGCTTGTTTGACTGAGGGAGGCATTCACTGCTGACTTAGCCGCCTCTCTCTGCCTCCTTTTGCCGGCTGCAGCAAGCTCTAACACGGACCTCTTCTTTCTCGGCCAGTGCAGATGTTCCAGCCCTTGGCTGCAGCCCCTGCTGCCCCTTCCCACTCTCTGTCCCTGTCCCCGGGCTTTGCTCCTTCCTCTTCTGCTTTCCTCCTTCATCTTCTCTTCTGCTTCTTCCTTCTATTTTAAGCAGTTCTCGCTCCCTTTCCAGATGCTTCTCTCCCACTCTTCTCCCCCGTGGGGGCCATTCAGGGCAGTTTCAGCCCACTCCTGGCCCAGGTGTCTGTAACAGGACTTTACATAATTACCTTCACAATGGGGCCTAATGACTATAAAGCATTTTCATGTCAACCCACACGATTCCAGATTTATAGCAACTAAGACCTGGTGACAGTTGAATGCATTTCCCACCAGGCCCCTCTTTGGAGTCTCTTTTGGAGGACAACTTCACAGTCTCCTGGGGAAGAAAGTCACTTGCTGACAGGCTTTTTTCTCTAATACCTGTGAGCATGAGTACCTAGCTTTGCTCCTGAGAGCTCCTTGGCACCCCATCTCCATAGTAAGGACCCCATTTTTTCATCACACTCAACCAGGCATCTGAGGTGTTGTAAGCTGAACTTGAACCATGTGAGGAGTCTCAGGGATACACATATTCATTCAGTCGTTCACTCATAAACTTGCTGAGCTCCCACGAATGCCACCCACTGGAGTGGGGACAGACAATAGGTCACGGATGAGAGTGCCCTGCTAGAAGATCCCAAGGAACTTACAGTCTGGAGAGGAAGACATGCCTGAAAACAAATTTTAATAAAATAAAATAAAGTAAAATAAATAAATAAATAAATAAATAAAATAAAGTAAGAAGGAACCAGGTGCTACGGGAACAATAAAGGGGCACCTGAGCTTGCCTAGGTAGGAGGGAGGCTTTATGGAAGTGACATTTGAGGAACGAATGGGAATTGATGAGGAGACAGGGGGCAGTGAAGTGGACATTTGTCATGTGTGTGATTGCCTAGTATCTGAACATCCTCCCTCTTTCAGAGGGACACCCCATCACATGAGTCTCAGTAGAGGTGGGACTCCATCCTTTTTTTTTTTTTAAGATTTTATTTATTTATTTATTTATTTATTTATTTTAGAGAGAAAGTAAGCAGGGGGAGGGGGAGAGAGAATCTCAAGCAGACTCCATGCTGAGCACTGCGCCCAGCACAGGGTTCGATCCCATGACCCTAAGGTCACGACCTGAGCCTCAACCAAGAGTCAGACGCTTAACCAACTGAGCCACCTAGGTGCCCTGGGACTCCATCTTCTACTCCACACGCCGAGGAGGCAGATATTTTGTCTCCTGGCACTTCTCGCAGCACAGGCATGGGCAGAGGGAGGGAGGAAGGATGTGGAGGGAGGGTGGAAGGAGGGTGGGCCCCTGGAACCTGAGTTCAACCAATCTGATGCCTCCCTTGGGGTCTCAAGAGAGGAACAAGAAGGGCCGGGACAGTTGGCAGTCATTCACAAGAAGGGTCTGTCATATCTTGGTCTGCAAACTTAGGAGCAAATATCTAGTCTGGGGACAGAGGGATGTAGGCAGGGAAGGGGCAGAACCAGCAGCAGTGTCCCGACCAGATGCCTCCTATCACTGACCTTCTCTGCCTTGCAGCCTCCCTTGGTTCCTGTCTGTGGTGGAAGCTGCTGCTCCAGCTTGCCCATCAACTCTTCAGCCACCAGGATTTCGCTTTTCAGAATATTCCTTATCTGCTTCAGCTAGTGCGAGCTGGTTTCTGTTGTTTGCCACCAGCTTCCCTGCCTCGTCTATGCTGGGAACAGCGTTGAGGAAGCTGGGAATGGTAGAGTGCAGAGTCTGGGGAAAGGCAGGTGGGGTGATATAGCTGGAGTGCAACCGGATGGAAAGAAAACAGGTTAACCAAACCTGAAGGACGGGTCTCGTTCGTGGTCTTGTCAACTAGGCTAAGAAATTTGCCTTTCCCCCCCCAAGAACAGCCATTGAAAAGTTTAAGTAGGGAGGGTCACAGTGAGACTTGTACTGATCACAGGAGATGAATGTGGGGCCGGGTTAGAGCTAGAGCGGGGCCACTTCTACCCCTGGGAGAGATTTAGCAAAATGACACCTCCTCCAGGCAGCCTCTCTTCTGCAGGATGTACTGCTGGGCTGGCAGAGTGTGACTGGGTTTCAGCCCCATTTTGCTTGCTCCGTGGGGTACCTTTGTACCAAGCACAGGCACTACAACCATTCTCAGGAGCCTGGACTGTGGGACACAGCAGTATCCCTGATCCTAGGGGCCTTACAATAGTGCCGCGACTTTGCTCTCTTCTCCTGACATTGACCCTCTGCTCTCCTGGCCAGAAATACTGCCTCTCTCAGTCCCTGATCTTGGAGAAAACAAAACCACTCTTAGCTTGTTCTCAAGAGACACAATCCTTCATTTCAAGCAGAAATTGGCTTTCTAGACCTAAGCTGGTTGTGCTGTAGCCTCTTTAGTTCCTCTCCCTGTTCTTATAACCACTGGGGTTTTCCTTGGGTGTCCACTCAAGCCCTCCAGGAAGAATAAGGCCAGGCCACGTGGCTGATCAGTGCGAAGGCTGGCTGCACCCGTGAATGCCTGAGTGTGGAAGGAAGGGTCGGCCCCTCTGCCCTCAGCCCCTAGGCCGTCGCGCACTGAGAAGACTAAACCGTGGACTTGGGAATCTGCCTGCCAGCAGAACCTCAGAGGTCATTTGGCCTAAGCTCTCACTCAAAGCAGGAGTCTCCTTTACTGCAGGCCTGTCAGTGAGCCCCCAGCCTCTGCCTGAATACCTCCAGCGATGGGGAACTCACTACTCAGAGTAGCAACTGGTGCCTTGGCTAGACAGCTCAAATCACTGGCAAGTTCCTTCTTTTGTGGCGAGCTTCGCCTTCGTTCTGGGATTTGAGAGGGACAGAAAGTGATGGCATTGGTCAACTGTACAGCCAGCTGCCCTTTACTGTGGTTTATTAGCTGGCCTCTCCCCCCTCAGGATCCTGGTCATGTTTGGAACATCTGGAGAGGCTGATGCCTGGGTCCCCTGTCACAGAAGGTGATGTTGAGCCAGTATTTGAATGACCTTCTCAAGGTCACACACCCCTCTGATGCTGCTGTGGACCTTCTGGGCCATTCCTGCACATCCTTTTGTCTGCTTAGGGCCTCTTCCTGCTCCTTAGGACTCATGCCCTTGGATGGCCTGACACTGACCAAGCCCGAGGGGACAGGGTGCTGTTGGAGTGGGTGGGCTGCCCCAGGGCACCCAAACCTCGCCAGTGACGTGGCGACCCATGGAGGCACGTGTGGTTCTAGTGGGGGGCAGGCAGGGTGAATGCCCCCCCTGTTCGTGTTTGCTTTTTTTTTTTTTTTTAAAGATTTTATTTATTTATTTGAGAGCGAGAGAATAAGAGACAGAGAGCAGGAGAGGGAGGAGGGTCAGAGGGAGAAGCAGACTCCCTGCTGAGCAGGGAGTCCAATGTGGGACTCGATCCCAGGACTCCAGGATCATGACCTGAGCCGAAGGCAGTTGCTTAACCGACTGAGCCACCCAGGCGCCCCCGTGTTTGCTCTTCTCTCCTCCCGCTAGGTTCTGCCGGCTGGCGGTTGGAGCTGGGGTGTGTGGGGGCAGTCGGCGCCTGTGAGTGTGTGCGTGTGCGTGCACAGCGTGTGGGAGGGCATCCCTGCCGAAGGCCTCAAGGCGGAGCGGCCTCTCCTTGCCCACCAACTTGGGGCCTGGCCGAACTCCCACTGAGTCGGCCTGCCGAAGTTTCCTGGGTTGGACAGGAACAAAACCGAAGTTGCGGATAGGCTGTGTGGTTTCCTTGGCAACCTGGAAACATGGGTGGGGGAAGGGACGGTGGGAACCAGAGAGAAGGCAGTGATCTGGCTCCCCCACCAGCTTCAGCCCCCCCTCTTCTCCCCTCAAAATAGCTCGGGATAAAATGTTGAGCTGGTCCCAGCATCCTCTTGGGAAAGGGGGAGGGAGCACAGGCAGCGGGAGGGAACAGAGGTGCCCCTCAGATAAGGGAACCAGGAGCCGGACTCCAAAACCTGCCTTCTGGAGGAGTCTGGCACCCCCTGCACCCCCTTTCCTGCAAAGGGGACTTACCTCTGCTACCATCCATTCCCCTCCTCTTCTTTTCCCGGCAGCTCTAAGGACCCCCAGCCTCATCCCCTCTCAAGCTAATTGGAACCCCAGACTCCCAGGTTCTCCTCCTGACTGGCAGGGAAGCCAGGAGTGGGTGTCTCCCCGGCCCCCCACCCGAGCCTCGGGACTGCTCCATTCCTAGAAAGCAGGAGTCTGAACCAAGTCGGAGGCGGAAAGTTGAGTCGGTTCATTAAGAACAAAAGACGTTTATTAGTAATTAGTAAAACTGTCTCCCCTACTGCAACATCCCCTCCCAAGTGAGCATGCTCCCAGTGCCTGCCCTCCTCCAACCAGCTCCCCAGGGCTCCGTAAGACCACGCCCAGCCATTCCCTGACAGCACTCTGACTTTTCCTAAAGGGTAGGCCTCTGGACTTAATTAACCCAGTCCCTGATCCCTGGTCCCCGGTCTTGGGTGCTAGACTTCCTTTCCTTGAGAACTGTAGGAGTTCTGAAGACATTTTCGTATGCATTTCCAAACCAAACAACCCTGATGTGGCCCTAGCCCTACCATTAAACTTTAGTGGAAGCCACCCAGCCTGCCCTGGCACAGCCCAGACACCAGCGAAGGGGACTCGCCTGCGCTCTGGGAGCAGCCCTTCCTTGTTGAGATGTTGGATGTGTGTGCAGGGCAGGCGGAAGGCAGGAGGAGAGCCGAGGGGCTGTAGAGCCCCATGTGCTTATAGTCTCCCTGATGAGCCAGTCTGGGGTTTGCATGGAGGAAGGTGCTGTGCTGGGAGTGACAAGGGCAGGGATCTAGTCTGGCACAGACTCCGAGCAGCTGTGGCTGGGAGGAAGACAGCCACGCGTCTGGTGGCCACGGTCCTGAACCAAGCGTGGGGACACACAGTCTGATGAATGCTTAGAGGTGGGCAGGGACGATGAAGCCGATTTGCAACGAAACAGATGGTTGCCACGACCATGATCCCTTCGCTGAGTCTGGTCTTTCCCGTTTCCCTCCACGCCTGCCCGGCCCCTACCGCTCAGGATGTGTTTGTCAAGATGTGCTTGGCCTTCTGCCTCCAGGGTATCAAAGGTCCTAGGGGCACTGTCCCTCTGCCCTTTCCCCCTGGCGGCCCCTTCACTCGAAGCTCCACCAAGGCCCAGACCCCCCATCTCCCCAAGCCGGTCTAGGCCTGGGGGAAGGAGGAAGCCTGCCTACCTCCTTCTGGCCACCCCTGCAGGCAACAGAGCCAGAAGGCCACCCAGGAGAACAGGGAAGGCTGAGTCGTGGGAGTTGCCAATCCCCTACAGCTCCGAGGAGGGGCAAAGCAGCCCTGGGACTGTGATAAAACGTAAGATGTTCCAATGCGTGGCTGAGAACTGCTTATGAGGAGGGCAAAGTGTCCAACAAGAAGGAACAGAGTTTGGGAGAGGGAGAGAGGGAGAGAGAATGATTCGGGGGACCCCTTATTCCTAGGTGGTAGTGTAATTGTGTGGGTTGCTGTTAGGCCCTTTGTCTACTCTGGAATGTTCTTCCCAAACATTGCATGTGCACAGACGTCCCATTTAAAGAAAGACATCTTTCCCAGGTATCTTTATGGGAGGAACTGGGGATAATGGATAAAACGGTGCCTTCTCCACATGGGTGCCATGTTTTGGGGCTTCTCTGAGATCCCTACTTTGAGTGCTGTGATCTTAGTTTCTACTGGTTTTGACCTCCCTTCACCTTCTACCTATGGGTTTCCTGCTTCCCCCAGGCCAGAGAGATCACTGGGTGTTTTCTGTGACTGGCAGCCCTGACTGAGAATGAGAAGCGGGCTCTGGAGGTCCAACAGGCAAGGGGTCTATGGTGGACTGTCACCTCTCACACTGAGCCTGTGAGGGAGGGGGGGAGTCTGGGGAGGACCAAGCACACTGAGGCCAGAAGATGTGAGCAGACGTGGTGGCGCAGAAAGGAGGCAGGCAATCTTCAGGCTTGACCTGAGGCCCACACTGAGTGGGTGCAGAGGACAGTTCAGGTTGGGGTTTGTATGTTCCTGGGGTGGCTATGAGGGAGCAGGAATAGGGGGGCTACATAATAGAAGCTCTTTTTTTTTTTTTTAAGATTTTATGTATTTATTTGACCGAGAGAGAGAGAGAGAGAGAGAGAGCACAAGCAGGGGAAGGGGCAGGCAGAGGGAGAAGCAGGCTCCCTGCTGAGCAAAGAGCCAGATGTGGGACTCGATCCCAGGACCATGGGATCCCACGATCATGACTTGAGCCAAAGGCTTAAGCGAAGACGCTTAATGACTGAGCCACCCTGGCATCCCTAAGAGCTCTTACTTCTGAAGATGCTCTACTGAGAGGCCCTACGGACACTAAAGTTTGGGCCATTAAGCCGGGTGGTGCTCTGGGGCACTTTAGGGCACTCTGGGGCACGTCTCTGGAACTCTTCTGCCCAACTCCCTTATATTAGTTTCCTGGGGCTGAAGAAACAATTCACCACAAACTTGGAGCTTAAAACAGAAATTCATTCTCTCACAGTTCTGGAGGACAGAGTCAGAGATCGAGGTGTCAGCAGAGTTGGTTCCTTCTGGAAGCTCTGAGGGAGACTCTGTTCTATGCCTCTCTCCCAGCTTCTGGTGGTTGCCGGCATTCTCTGGCATCCCTTAGTTTATATGTGTATCCTTCCAATCTCTGCTTCTGTCTTCCTACGGGTTTCTCCTCTGCGTGTCCTCTCCTTTTCTCAGATGGACACCAGTCATTGGATATAGGGCCCACCCTAAATCCAGGAAGATTTCACCTTGAGATCTTTAACTAATTACATCTGCAAAGACCTTATTTCCAAATAAAGTCACCACCCCGGGATCTGGGTGAACCCACGGCTTCCCTTACTTCCACGCTTACCCTGGAGCTTGGGAAAGGGTGAGCAGACCTCCACACATTTGCTCACCACCCCGTTTGTTGAGCTGCCAGTCACAAGTCAGGGTGATCAGGGGACACATCAGACCCTAACCCCCACCCACCCACCCAACCTCCCCCACCTCCTTGTTATCCTGAGCTTCCTCGAAACTGGCAAAGCAAAACCTCCACCTTGGACAGGGATGTGTCTCCTTCCTCAAAAAGAGGGGCAGATGTCCAGATGTTTCCTTGGAAAATCATGTACACGCTGCCTTGCTTCCTGGTAGCTGGATAAGTATTTTTTTTAAGCCTCTCCTCACCCACCTCACAGCTTCTCAGCCATATTTCCTCTTGCTCTGTCCTTGAGGGTGATGCAGAACAAGCCGGGCCTGATCTCCCTCCCGCTCTGCTAAGGCTCAGACCACATTTAGTATCATGTCTTTCCCTGTTTTGGTGGGGGACACTTTTGCCTGGAGAGAATATGCCAGAGGCATTCAGATGAAACAACCCACCCAAATGCACAGATTTTGAATTTTCTCTATCAGCTAACTATTTGCACCCCTCTCTGCCCTTGCACCCCATGGTTGGTAACAAGCTGAGCTGTGACTCTCTTCTCATCTCCAAGCCCTTAGCCACCCCCACCTGCCACCACGCTGAGCGATTGCTCTCTCGTGAAAGAGAAAGCCATAAAGACAAGCTCTAGGTGGCCAGGCCATCAGTCACCATGATGCTCAAGAATCAGCAATCATTACCGTGACAAATGGCTTTGGAGTTCCCATCTCAAATAGAAGGATGTCAGATTTGGACTCCAGCCCCCAGGGCGTTCGTCTGCCTTTGGCATTTTAAGGAGAAAAGGGGCCAGCATTACAGAGTGTTGCGCTTTCTTCTTCAGCAAATGAGGGCGGCAGGGGGTCAAGGGGAGGGGGGACCCCACAACCTCAGGGTTGGGCAGCTCTCGGCATGGTCTGACTTTATAGGATCCCCAAGGTTATAGTGCTTGGGGTCTGGATGTAAGAGCAGAGCCCAAGAGTGGGTGAAAACAGAGGAGAGGGGAGCAGGGCCCCGGGGCGGGGGGAGAAGTGAAGAGTGGGGGGCCAGGTCTCTGTCATAGATCAGTGTCTAAACTAGAATGACGGTTCAGACCCCAGCTGCTGTGTGTCCCTGCCAGAGCCATGAATTTCACCAACAAACTACTACTGTAAATAGTACCATATGCAAACATGCCATGTAGACTGACCATGTCTAGGATGCTCCCAGCTCCCGGGCACCAGAAGCAGGGCCACAAAGAGTCCCTGGGAAAAACCTCCTTATCCACCTGTGGGCTGTTCCCCTGCAATGGGGAGGCCAGGCCACAGGCTATGTGGACACATCCCCAGCTTGGCCTCTCAACCTCTCCTGGGTCTCACTCCCCACAGCCCAGACTCCTCGTTATGTTCCGGTTTTTCGTTGCTACTTTATCTTCACATGTCCCTGTCCTTTCTCTCTTGCTGGATCATAAGCTCTTGAGGTCAGAGACCACATTTCACTCATTTTCATATTCTTCACAGGTCTTAATATATATCTTACACATAGTCGGTGCTCAGTAAGACATTTTTTTTTTTTTAAAGATTTTATTTATTTATTTGACAGAGAGAGACACAGCGAGAGAGGGAACACAAGCAGGGGGAGTGGGAGAGGGAGAAGCAGGCTTCCCGCAGAGCAGGGAGCCCAATGTGGGACTTGATCCCAGGACCCTGAGATCATGACCTGAGCCGAAGGCAGACGCCTAACGACTGAGCCACCCAGGCGCCCCAGTAAGACATTTTTTAATACATTGAATTAATGTCTTCTCCCATCGGAACATTAATTTTTTGAGAGTAAGCTTAGCTGTGTGCTGTTCATCTCAACTGAGGTCAGAGTCTCTTTATCCTAAATATCCCATAGGCCTTCCTTCCACATGAGGCGTGACTGTCAGACATGGGAAGATGTCATAGTTATGAGTAAACCAGACTGGGCGTTAGGAGATCTAAGTGTCAGGTGACCAGTTTTCTGACCTTGGACAGGGTAACTGTCTCCTCTGAGCCCGTTTGAGAAGACTGCTGGAGCAGAAAGAGGGCTAAGAGGAAGACAGGGTCTGGCCCGTGGCTGGGGGGCCATTGTTCTCACCCTCTCAGCTTTATCTCGTGCGGGTTGGCTTGACCCATTTCGACAATATTCACCGCTGAAGACATAGGGTCCCACAGAGGGATCAGGGCTCTGTTGGGAAAAGCCAGAATGTGAATCACCGGAGAAAGAGAAGCAAATGGCTGACAGAAGATGAAAGGCTTGCAGTAATAATTGGGGAACAACTGGAATTCACACCTGTGCAACCTGGTTAGGAGACTGAAGAGCCGGGGCCAACCTGCAGCTCATTGTCGCCTCTGTAATAGGCATCAGGACTGATCCAAGGGATTCTGCCGCAGTCCGTCTGGAGATACCTGTTCAAGGAGGGGTTAAGGTGGTAGGGGATGAAAACAATGTGGATTCAGGCCTAAGAAAACTCAAATGGAACACCTGTGGCAAGTGCAGGACTGGATGTGTTGCCAATTGGGATGCAAGAGAATCGCTCCCAGAAGGTGTTTTGGAAGTAAAACCTACCCTAGCAGAAAAGGTCAGAAGCTCTGGGAAACAGGGTGGCAGGTGGGAGGAGGACACCAATGCTGGAGTCTGTGGTAACCTACTGGGGCTCAACTGAGAGATGCTGGGATCTCAGTGGTGACAAGCTACAGGTGATCAGGGTTGAAGATAGACCTGCTCTGGGCTCCAGGAGACCAAGGAGGGAGTCCCCATTCTCCTTAAAGATTGGGCCTAGAACAGACATAACCTCACTTCTGTTGTATTCCACTGGCCAATGTAGTCACAGACCAGCCCAGATGCAAGGGGAGTAGCAATAGACCCCACTTCTTCATGGGTAGAGTGTTCAAGAACTCCTGGTCATCTTTATTCTCCTGCATATGTTACAATAAAATTCTCCACTCAGCCCTTTCCCTTCCACTCCGCGATTACCTGTTCCTAACTTGCCACCATTTACCTGAAGCCCAACCCCCTCCCTCTGATCTCCGTGTCTAAGCTCCCAGCAAGGTCATTACCACCCTCCAATGTACCCCCACCTCAGTCCCTCCTCTTGTCCCTTTCACAGGGCCATTTGGACCCCCTTCTATTGTTAACTTCATCTGGGATAATCCTCCCCCTCCCCTCTCCCGAAATGAAATTTAACTTTTCCTCCAACAGAATCAGATCTTTCTTGGCATTTTCTGAGGGCAGTGGCTGCTTCTCTCATGAAGAGGGCTCAACTTTCTCCTTGCTTCCTCTTACAATGTCCAGACTCTGCTCAAGACAATACATAATTGAAATGAAATTATTTCATTAAGGTCTCTCAAAGCAAGTGGAGGCTGAGGATAAAGATACAATTAATCAGTCAATAAACACTTATTGACTGGAATACCCAGTTCAGTGGGGAGCCAAGTACATAAGAGATAATCAGTATACAGCGTGCAACCAGCAAGTATGAACAAAATAGTAGTTTGCACCACACAGCGAGTTCCTTGATGTCAGGGACCGAGCCTTATTCATTTGTGTCCGTGGGGCCCAGAGCAATGCCCCACAAATGTGAAGTGCATGAGTGAATGAGTGAATGAATGAATGGCTGCATACTTACCATGGATATAAAATTACTTCTAGAAAGCCAACTTCTCTTGGATTAACTAGAGTTTACATGAGTCACAGAGAAGTCTCTGGAGGGTATTGGGGATCAAGAATTAAGATTCTTCTTTAAAAATCTTTGCCATCTGGCCATCTGCTTATCCTGGCTTTTCCCCATCCTGGCTGATGGTGCTCATAACTCTGGGACTTTCTAAATGACCTCAGCATCTGACTCACACCACGCATACCCTGCCCTCAATCTCAGTAATTCAATATCTATGTATAGCTGTTTCTTTTCTAGCCCCCTGATCTAATGATTCTTTTTTTTTTTTTAAAGATTTTATTTATTTGAGAGAGAGAGAATGAGAGACAGAGAGCACGAGAGGGAAGAGGGCAGAGGGAGAAGCAGACCCCCTGCTGAGCAGGGAGCCCGATGTGGGACTCGATCCCGGGACTCCAGGATCATGACCTGAGCCAAAGGCAGTCGCTTAACCGACTGAGCCACCCAGGCGCCCTGATCTAATGATTCTTGAGCTTGGCCCACATTTTTTGCGTGTGCTGTTGCTAGCTCAGCTTTCAGCCTTACCTCTCAAGATTACTTTTTCCCACACCCTGTATTCTCAAACTAGGTGGCCCCCCTTCCCCAACACAATTATTCACATCGAATGGGCACCATCCCCATGAGAAACCTCCCACCCATACCTCACAGTTCATCTCAATTGCTACCCTCTTCATAAGACTTGTGCTGATTCATCCAACAGGATGTGATCTCTTCTTTCCTGAAAATTGTAGAGAATGTCAATTGTCCTTCTCTTAAATGGTATTTGCTATGACAATCTGTTAGGACATCTGCCATTGCCGTCCATCGGGTTGCTATAACAAGAATTCCATAGCCTAGGTGGCTTAAATAACAAACATTTATTTCTTACAGGCCTGCAGAATGGGGAGTCCAAAATCAAGGCACCGGCAGATTTGGTGCCTGGTGAGGGCCTGCTTTCTGCGTTCCAGGCGTAACCTCGCATGGCAGAAAGGGGCAAGGGAGCATTCTCGCACCGCTTCTATAAGGGAACAGTCCCATTCACGAGGGTGCCACCTCCCAAATGCCCCACCTCCTAGGATCATCACATTGCAGGTTAAGATTTCAACATATGGGTTTGGGGGGACACCAGCACTCTGGCCATAACATCTGCCTTCTGGTGTTGTTACGTGTGTCTTTGCCTCGTCTTCCCCACTTTGCTGTAAGTTCTCATGGAGAAGAGGCTGTGCCTCCCCCATCTTCTCATCACTCCCTTTCAACAGCACCCACAGCAAAACACTGCACATAGGTTATTTTGTCTTCACAGCATCCATCTTTTAAGGATTCCTCCTTCTTCTCCTTCTAGATGATTCAAGCAGGGCTGCTAATCATGGCGCCCCCCATGGTGCAACGCCGGCAGATGCAGGCTGGCCAATGAAAACACTCCATCCCCAGCCTCAGAGATGGCACGTGACTGGGGCAGACCCAGTCAGAGTCTGCTTGAGATTTGCTCCAGGTATGCAAACGTCTTCTTCCTCTGAGACTAGGAGGCCTGAGGATGATGTAAGTCGGGGTTTCTGTGGCCATCTTTCTGGGCCATGTGGAGGACGCTGTCTGCAACGAGAGAGAATGAGGCCTGCCTCGAAAGAAGCAGAGACAGAAATAATAATAGCTGGGTGGGGCGTCCAGGGGGCTCAGTCGGTTAAGTGTCAGACTCTTGATTTTGGCTCAGGTCATGTCGGGCTCCACGTTTAGCATGGAACCTGCTTAAGATTCTCTCTCTCTTTCAAAAAAAAAAAAAAAATCAACAATAATAGCTGGCACGTTGGGAGCTGACTTTGTGTCAGGCCCTATCCAAGCACCTCGCAGGGGATAATCGCATTTACTCCTCACAAGAACCTGTGAGGCAGACGCTATTATTTTACCTGTTTCGCAGATGAGGACACAAGGGCACTGGGAAGCTCAGCAATTTGTTTAAAGTCACACAGCGAGTTAGGTGGTGGACCCAGGATCTGAATTCAGCCTGTGGGACCCTCAAGCTATCATGCTGCCTTCTATATGAGCCAGGATGAACATCAATGGGACAGAGATGGATTTATTCATTTATAAGCACGAACAACAGAGAGCTGGCAGCATCATTTGAGCTCCTGGATCTAGCTATGCCTGGAGCCCGCTGACTCATGTGCTTTTTAGTTAAAGAAGCCAGAGCTTTCTCTTTTTTTGCTTAAAATAGTTTGTGTATCAGTCACTTGCAAGCTCCTGGGTTCCCTGAGGAACAATGGGTCTCAGAGATGGAGCACGACTTCTGGATTTGCATCCTGCCCCCTCCCCCATCTTACCACCTAAGCTTGGACAAATTACTTGACCTTTCAGGGCCCTGCAGGTAAATGACCTTGCCTCGGAGGGCTGAGGGGACTGTGATGGGAGATGAGATTACATGTAAATGCACTTAACACTCTGCTAACACAGTTTAAGTACTCAATAATTGTTAGTTCTGTCTCTTCCCCTTTACCTTATGAGTAGCTGTTCAATAAGTATTTATTGAATTGAATTAAATCCTCAAGAGGGAGCAGGATGCTGCCTGAGCTTGAAAGCAGCTGGATTTACAGAGTCTCCAATCAGGGGAGGCTCCTCAGCCCGAGGGGTCGTCTAACAGCTCTATTTGGCCATTAAGAAAAAAAAAAATCTGCCCTTCTCCCATCTCCCTGACAACATCATCCTCTCTGGCTTTCTGATCTCTCCAACCAACCGGGAGAACAAAGTCTGTCTGGCCCCTCCATGTTCCTTTTTCCTCCTCCTTGGTTTCCCTCCGTATCTACCCACTCACTAAGTGCTTCTGATTAACCTTCTAGATCTTTCCCAGACCTGCTCTCTCCTCTTTACCCCTACTGACAGGGCCCTCACTCAGACCTTCATCACTCTGCTGGATGTTTGCCTCGACATCCTCGCAGACCTCCCTCGGTGCAGCTTGTCAGCCCCACGGTACTGCCAGGAACACTCACGTTTAAGGTGATCAAACCACTCTTCGCCTTAAAACCGCCATTGCCGAGAGGATGGCGGGCAAGCCCTCAGCAGACATGAGGCCCTTTTTGGCTGGAGTCTGCCCAAACCCCCAGGTCTCCTGACCCGCTGTGTCACGCCTCCAGGCCACCCTCATGCTGTTTCCTCCACCAGAACACCTGGGACCACACCCTCCCTCCTCGTGACCCCCTCCCTCAACTCTTCCTCATCCGTTCAGACTCTGATCAGTTTTTTCATTTGTTTTTTCCGGAACCTTCCCTGCACTTCCACCTCACTCCTTGCGGAGTTCCCACAGTGGCTGTACGTAATTCTGTCTTCTCACATTTCACTTTATAGGGGCCTAATCACTTGCTGCGTCTGTTTTGAGAACTTTGAGGCCAAGGGTGAGGTCTTACTCATGTTTGTAACGCGGACGCCCAGTAGGCCCTCACCTGCAGACCTCCCAAAAGCCAAGGCCAAGGGGCGAGGAAGGACAAGGAGGAGCCATTACATTTCTTGCCGGCAAATCCTGATTGGCCTTTGTTCCCCTGGTCGACTTCCTCGGTCCGAGATTGGAGCCTGTGCTTCTCCTAACAGCAGATACCACAGCGCCAAGGTTTAATTGCCTGGGGGAGAGGGGCAGTTTCTTTCCTTCTAAAGTGGGAAGGGGTGCTCTCGCTCCGTGGCAAACACAAAAGAATCTTCTCTGCGCTCCCGTGTGGTTGTAGGATTGTTTGTGAAACTGTGTAATTCTCCATACAGCTTTGCATGTATGGTACACGAATAGGTAACCTTTGGCTACCTTAAAATAGCCCCCATCTCAGTTTTAAAAAGGAGAAAGTTATTTCATGACATCTAAATATAGGCAGAGTCTGTACTGATGCATAACTTAAGCAAATCCATGCAAATCCTTGCAGACTGGGGAAGGGGGTGCCTGCGATCCATTGCCTCACTGCGGTTACATCTCAGCCCCAGGGCTCTCCTTCCCTCTGGCTGCTGACCTTGAGCCCCAGGGCTCCTCCCTTCTGGGGCTGACCTTGAGCAACTCCATAATCCCTCAGAGTCTTAGGAGACTCTGGGATGAGTGGGCTAGTGATTCCCGGCAGCCAGCTTTGCAGGGCCGGTGGGAGGATGGAACGAAAGGCAGCCAGTGACAGGGTTTTGCGCGTGGAGGTGTGACCCTGTGGCTGGCAGGAGGGGACCTGGGAGCGGCGCTGTGCAGACCCGTCGTGGAAGGCCACACTGGGCAGGCCTCCAGGTGCTCTGCTGGGCTTTCTGGGTGTTCATTCCTCTCTAATTCTCATTTTTCCCCCTCTCAAATCTGGTTCCCATTAAAAAGAAATGTGTTCTCCTCCCTCCCTCTATCCCCAAGCTCTCAGAACAGGCCGCATCTGCTCTAGCTCAAGGCACCCACTAATTCAAACCAAAGAAGGCGGGAGGCAGACTGGCCACGGAGCTACCCCAGGCCCCTCCCTCCGCCCGGGGCTTGCCCTGACTCCCGCCTTTCTCCCGATGGAAAATTCGGCCTCAGACTGCCCTTGTGACTGGAAAAAGCAGGGTCAGCTCATCAAAGCAGAACAGGGGTTGTGAGCTTTCCTCTTGCAGAGGGTCATTAGGAAGGCGGGCCTGGCCGGTCCTGCCAGAAAGGTGGGGGGAAGGCCTGCGAGGGGCAGGGGGAGCTTTATTAGGGGGTGCTGAGATGCCAGGGAGGCTGGTGGGGGGGAGTAGCTGTGGAAGGGAGCCGTGTGCTGGTGAAATGGTCGCTGTCCCTTTTGGGCCAGCCGGAAGGGAAGTGACTTGTCCTATATGAGGCCATTTGTCTCTTGGAAGATGCCGAGCCCAAGCCCACTGCCCCCTCCACCTGGGTTGTGGGAGGAAGTGGAAGGAAGTGCATACAGCTGTGAGGCGGAGGGCCCTGCATTTGTGAGGAAGGCCCTGGGGCCAGCTGCTGGGGAATCCAGCGTTTGTGTCCCAGTAACTGCAGGAGACCATCTCTTTCCAAGGGGCAGATACCACCATAGGAAAATCTGAGTTGCCATTTTGAGTCCCTGGATTCTCCAGCGGGATGGTAGAGTTGAAGGTATGGGCTGGAAGGGAACACAGGATGAGAATAGGAAGGGGGAGACTGGATAGGAGTCACCTGAATTGAGGTGGGGTGGGAGGGAAAGCAGGTGTATGTGAAAGCTCAGTGGGCAAAGGCTGAGGAAAGAAGAGCATGGTGGGAGGCGGTTTCCAAACTCCCCTCACCCCCAGCACAGAGCTCTGTCCGCTCCCCCATTCAACTGTCCCAAGCTCCCCCACATTTCTGTGTTACTTCAAGAGATCCCAGGTTTTCGGGCTTGGACTCTGGCAAGTTCTGGCTCTGTGTGCAGGGAAACAACAGGAAGAGCACAGCAGGGCATGCTCAGGGCCCCTAAACATACGTGTATCTCTTCCTCCTTTATTTTTTATTTTATTTTTTCTCTTCTTCCTTTAGAGGTAAAACTCAGAATTTCAGTGAGACACCAAGACTGTATTTCCCAGCTTCCCCTGCAGTGAGCTTCGGCCTTGTGATGAAGTTCTAGCCAATGGGATGTGAATGGAAGGGATGCACGCCACTTCTGGTAATACCCTAAAGGGCTAGGCATGTGTTCCACTTCCCTTTTCTCTGTCCAGAATGTGGATGTGATGGCAGGAGCCTGGGCAATCATCTTAGACCTTGAGATGGAAGCCACATGTTGAGGACGGCAGAGTGACAAGAGAGGATGAGTCTGGGTCTTCTGCCCCGGGAAACTGCCAAATTTAGTCCTGGACTGCTTATACAAGGACCATTCCTGAGGGAGAAATACAGCTCTCTCTTGGTTAAGCCACTATTACTGTAACTTTTGTTACAGCAGCTGAACTTGTATCTTACCTATACAAATAACACAACCAACAGTTACTGAAGTCTTACAAGGCATACTATGTGTCACTGTTCTCAGTGTTTTCTGTGTGGCATTGAATTTGATCACCACAAGCCAATGATTTGGTGAGCAGCATGCTGTCCTGACTCTCTAAACACCCCAGCCCGTCTCCTCTCTCTTTGCCATCCTCAGCCCAGGCAAGGTCAGGTTATTGGGAACAAGTCCAGGTTCCTGTCCTCAAGACCCTCATTTGTCTCTGCCACATGCCAGGCATCGGACGATGCACACGCAAAGGACCCACACCTATGAACCAACTCAGGTTGAGACAGCCCCGCTCAGCCCGATTTCACGGGGAAGCGAAGTGCATACCCGTTCACGCGGAGGAGGGGTGCCCGTTGCTTCTTGATGGTAGCGGGTTGTTCGCAGTGGTCTGTACCCTCATTCTTAACCACCACCGCACCACCACCCCCGGCTGAGCCCAATGCCTCTTGCCATGAGGGGAGTCAGAGCGACATGATGGAGGATTAGTCTTGACTTTTGCTCTCATTTACTTTTAAAAGGCAAATTCCTCTAAAAGTGTTTTGAGCATTAATAGTACCAAATCCCTGTCTTCACCCTCCGCCCTGACTCTGCGTTGTCAGGTTGTCTCGGGTTGTCACGACGCTGCTGTGGAGAACAAGCCCGAGGGGCCGCTTCATGGGCGGCTCAGTCGGTAGCTGGCCAGCTTTCCCGCCCGGGGTCAGCAGTACCGGAGGGCAAGGGTGACGGGACGCAGCTCTTTGTCACGGACAGAACACACAGACGCATCTGCTTGTTTTGCCTCCCTGAGCATGCCTTCCCCCCGTTTCTGCTCACAGCATCTTGCTTTCCCCTCAAGGAAGTGCCTACTGCCTGTTCCATGTGATCCAGATCTGCTCTCTCCATGGATGAGGCATCAGACCCAAACCCAACTAGAGTGTCTCTCCTCGGCCCCCAACATTGTGTCCCGGGCAACAGGACAGATGGCCGTTAGGACTGGGTTGTCTCGAGTCATGACTTCTTACTGATCTGAATATTGAATATCGAGTGTACATAACTAACTAATCAGAACCAACTCAAGGTGATCCTGAAGTGCCGCCACGGTCTCTCACATTTGCTATGCATTCTCGAGGAGGTGAGAGAAGAATCGCACTGGAGTGACCACGTGGGAAACTGTGCAAGCAGAGCTGTCTGCTCGGTACAGCCCCAGGTCCTCTTCTTCTCACGGGAGGTCGTCCAAATGCTCCTGTTCTGGAAGGTCCCCTGCAATCAGCAGCCACATGCATAACTTCAAGGGCACCGTTCCCAGGCCGTCTCTGGAGTCGTTAAAGAGGTGGCCTTGCCTGGCGGCCTGCCAGTACATTCCCTGTGGTGGCTTAAGTTAGCCCAAGTCCATTTCTGAGGGCTACAGCCACAGAACCTAACCTGGACATGTTAGCCGTTCTCCCACCGCTGAGCAATACGGCTCTCAAACCATCCAGCAACGAGAACCGCTTGCCTTTTCCTTGAAGAGCCTCGGGAATAGGGTTGTCAATACAAATTGTTGTAAGTACAAATATAACTGACTAACTACATACATACATACATAAAATATGCTATTTTCAGTATAAATATGTCCTATGCAATATTTGGGCAGCCTACATTGTATCTGGCAACCATACCCAGGGAAGAAAATGAAGGCACACCTTTTGGGGTTGGTCCAAAGACACTCACCACCCCCCTTTATTTTGCTGCCCCTTACCCTGACTGTAAATGGCTTCTTTGAGGGGGGGCATATTATTTACCAGGTAATTCACCGAAGAGTAGCCATCTGATACAAAATGGACCAGTCAAGGCAGCTCCCCAGGATTTTCTTATAGAAAGTAAGAAAGAATGAAGTGCTTTCAGGTGTTGGACTTTGGAAAACCTAAGCCCAGGGCAGGAGGATGTCCTGCACATGGCCGGGAGTGGTGTTTATTGAGAATGAGTTGAGCGATCAGGCAGAAGCTGAGAGAAGAGAGGCAGGCAGTTCTGACAGTGTTCCAATCTCAGGTTCCAGTTCTTCTCCTTCTTTTTTTTTTTTTTTTTTTTAAAGATTTTATTTATTTGAGAGGGAGAGAGAGAGAGCAAGGGTGAGGGCTGGGCAGAGGAAGAAGAGAAGCAGGCTCCCTGCTGAGCGGGGAGCCTAATGCAGGGCTGAGCTCGATCCCAGGACCTGAATCATGACCTGAGCTGAAGGCAGACGCTTCACTGACTGAGCTACCCAGATGTCCCCAGGTGCCACTTGTTCTTGGGGCCTCCCTACCTTTGCCATGTTTTAATTTTTGATGCCTTCTTAGATTCTATGAACTATTAGGTTCTTTTCCCACCCAACAGTTGAAACCAAATTAATACTTGGTTGTATTAGAGTAAGCTGGGAGTGTCTTATGTTCCCAAGATGTGAGTAGGAGCCATGTCTTACTCATCTTAGCCTCCCCGGCTTCTAACCCAGAACCTGGCATCGAGTAGGAGCTCAAACATGTTTAAATAAATGAATAAATGACTCCATGCACTTGGAGATCAGTAGCATAATGCGTAGTTGACAGATTTCATTTCTTAAAGAAAAGTCACTGACACCAGGTTACCTTTCTCAGCAGCTCACTGGAAGCCTTGAAATTTAGAGCATTGTGCACCTGAGTGGCTCAGTTGGTTGGGCGACTGCCTTCGGCTCAGGTCATGATCCTGGAGTCCCGGGATGGAGTCCTGCATCGCATCGGGCTCCCTGCTCGGCAGGGAGTCGGCTTCTCCCTCTGGCCCTCCCCCCTCTCATGCTCTCTCTCTCAAATAAATAAATAAACTCTTTTTTTAAAAAAAAAGGAAGAAATTTAGAGCATTGCCTCCCACCCCCCAAGCGGGCCTGACCTGGGGAAGGCTACGGTCGGTCGGTTATGTGCTTTTGCCTGGGGAGAAGAGTGAGGAAGCCTCCATGATAAAGACGTGGTTTCTGAAACAGCCTGACTTCAAAAGCTAACATCCTTGACTCGTTGGTTGTTTTGATTCCCTTCTAGACAGATGGGAATGGAAGAGGAGCGAGTCCTGTTGGGCCCCCTCCTAAAGAGGCCCTGGGAAGATGGGCCTGGCTCTCGAGGCTCATGCCCAGGACAGCTCCTGTCAGCAGGGAAGCAGAGGGAAGGGTCCCTGTGACGCACGCAGGCAGCATCATCAGCAACAGACTCAAACGCTCAGGCTCCCACGCTGTCACCGTGTGTCCTGCCTGGGCTCTGGCCCTTTGAGGCCCATTACCCAGGCTGGGAGCTCTCTAAAGCCTGGAATTTAGCGGTCCGGGGGTTCAAAGTTCTCAGGTTACCCCAGAGGCAGAGCACCTGGAGCATAACCTCTGCCCCCACCTTCCCAAGACTTGCAGGAATGAGGAGTCAGCGTTTGGCCCCAGTGCCCAGCTCTCTGGAAGGGAGAGAGCGTCCCTAGATGCTGGTGGCCCCAGTCTCCCAAACTGTGCAGGGAGCCACCTCTTTCTGCCAATGGAAGAATGAACTCTGTTCCTTCCTGCACTCGAGGAATTCCATCCCCCTGGATTATTTGTGTCAACCATTTGAGTAGAAGGAGAATTTCAGAGCTGGGAGAATTTGTTTGTATTTTCACAATTTATAATGCTCTTTTTGTCAGCCCAATTTGCCGATAACAAAAGGATGGCCTAACATTCAATTATGGAGAGAAGAAACACAAAAAGCAAACTAACGCTTTGCAGCATCAAAGTGAATATTATCTCTGGCAAAATGTAAAGAGATGTAGGAAAAAAGGCTGATCAGAAGGTTCTGTTAATAATGGGCTTGTCAGCTGATTCCGGAGGCCCCTTTCGGAGCTAAAGTTCTCAAGACTTAGATTCTTCCTTGTATTTGTTCTATTTTCTCTGGTTTGGTGATCTTATCCCATTTCTTTACCCACTGTCTTTGTTTCTACCTTGCTCATCACATTTGCATGCTGATTTTTGTAACAATAGTGAGAAAAGCCTCTCCCCAGTGGGATTGCTAGTGTGGAAATGCTTCCTCTTTGCCGTCTTGTCTCCCTGAGTGTATTCCTGCTGGGGGCTTCTAGATTGTTTGTCTTCTTGTCTTTATTCTTCAGAAGAATAACCTGGCATTTATTGACTGATTGACCTACGGATTCAATAGTTATCCCTTCTTTATCATCAACTATATGTGTCAGTTTTCATGGCCAAGTACCTCAGATACTTGTTATCTCACTTAACATTCTTTGCAATCCTGTTAGGACACAGATGAAGAAACTGAGTCCTGGTGAGATGAAGTAACTTGACTGATGTCACACAGCTGGTGAGTGGCTGGCCAAGCCAGGGTTGGGACTGAAATCTTCCTGACTCCAGAATCATAGTGATGTGTAACTGGATCCCTTCCCTGATCCACTTTCCTCCATTTCCTTCTGTTCTCCTCCTCTTCCCTCAAGACATCCCAGGGTCTCTATCTTCTCCAGGGAAGTGGTCTTAATCTGGGTTTGAAGAAGAGCTTCAGGGAATCAGTGAAGCCCCTGAGACTGCAGGTACCTTTTCTGTGTAGGTATTTTTGTGCATGTTTCTGGAAAGAGGCGCCATTGCTTTCATTACATTCCCAAATGAGTATGAGACCCCGAGTGCATGAGGGAATTGGCTCATTCCAAGAAGCTCTAGCTTCAGGTTCTAGGACAGAGGTTCTCAAACTTCAGTGAACATCAGTCTCATGCAGGGAGCTTGTCAAAATGCAAATGCATCTGGTACATCTGGACTCTACAGACCAGGAATCTACATTTTTGTGAGCACCTTTTCTCTGGGATGAGTTACTCTTGAGTACCCACTCAGTTTCCTGATGACCTTAGATCCTGTAGTTACCCCCCAACTTTATTGTAGTAATTCCTTTGAAAGGGATCCAGGCATTTTCCACTCCGCCCACCAAAAATGTCCATGAATGTCAGGGTTGTACTCCATAGAAAAAGGAGGTCCAGAGAATCAGGACAAATCAAAAGGAATTTCAGCAAGTTCTCTGTAAGGGAAATACTCAAATTACTGGACACCCCAGGACTGATGCCGTCAAGACGCTATGTACTCGGTATTAATCTTTACTCCACCTCCAGTAGCGGGTTTCTAAGACTGTCATTGTCCCCTTTCCACGCTTCATTGACACAATTATGATGACTGGAGTTTAAAAAACTGAATGCAGCTCTTGGCCATTCTTGGGGGAGTCCCTTGGCCAGGCCAGTGCTTCTCTACCCAGAGGCTTCATAAAAGAGCCTTTGTGGTGAGTTCACAGAGACTCAGGAGGGGACCTCAACTTTGCAGATTCCTAAACTTTCCTGGCAGGTGGGTCAGTTTGTCTGCTCTGCCCACACCTGTCCTAACCATTTGTGTCTTCTTTCAGTGCCCCAAGAGGAGCTGGTGGTGTATGAAACTCCATGACCCCCGTCATTGCATTTTGGACCAGAAAGGGCTGGAGTGGCCACCTGACTCGTGCTAGGTTAATGAAATTGTTGCCTTCAGGATTTTGAAATTGGTGGTGGTGGGGGGTGCTCAGAGACGCTAAACTTTCTGGAAGTGGGAAGTTACGTGAATTCAGGTCTGAGGCAGCTGTGTTTGGTTTAATCAGCAAATGGAACAGAAAAGTTCTATTAGGGAGTAGGATTGGGAAAAAGAGAGAAGTTGCCAGTTTCCATCCTCTCTGAGGCCGACTTGCGCTTCCTGTTGTGTTTCCTTGGTTTTATGAAACACCTCCGTTGTATTTCAATAAATTCCTCTTTTTTGCTTAGTTCTGAGTGAGTTTTGCATCTTCCAATCAAATGACTTTTTACTACAGCGCTTCCAAAACTTTGCTGCGGATAGAAAACCCTAAAACCTGTATGGCGTAGTCTTAGACTATGGTATGAGCACACTTGTACTAATCCTGGCACCATACTGGGGAATTTTGCTCTCCTAAGACATCAAAGAGTGTAAGGAAGAGGGTTTGTAATCCGTGGACTGGCAAAGGATAGGTAGAGTGGCCATGGAGTTGAGGAGGGAGTTCATGCTGAAGGGCAATGGTGGTATGAACGTCCCTTCCTCCCAGGACAGGTGACCAGTGGCCTCTAGTGCTGTCCACTCTCATCCTCTTGGGACCTAGACGTGGTCTGGCTCCCTGAGGTCAAGGCTTTGGGGGACCTTATAGCTGCAAACCCTGGGCTAATGGACTGTGCTGGTTCTTTCTTGCAGTCATGCATAGAGTATAGCGAGAGAGGGACAAACTCCAGTCCGGGTTGTCCAGCTGAAAGCACATGGTGCAATTATGCAGCCCTTTGGGGGATGCTCTTTCTGTTGTGCCAGGATTGAGAGTTCTGAGCTGCTCGGGCCATATCAAGAAATTATTAATTTACTTTGCCAAATTGTGACCGTTGAATTCTCTGCCATGACCTTTTCTATGGCTCAAGTCAGTGCCTTGATGAGAAAAGGAGAGGGATCCTGACAACTGGAAATGTGTATAACTGAAATATGAGGAAGCTGAGTCCCTCCAGAGAGCTTTCCACTGCATACCCTGTAAACAAAAGTTATGATACATTCCACTGTAAAATGCATTCTTTTATTGGGACATCATAAACAAAATCAAAAGATAAGAAGCAGACTTGGAAAAAATACTTGTAGCATGTACAGCGGAAAATGGGTTACCATCCGTTATATATAAAAGTTTCTGTAAATTAATAAGAAAAATGGTCTAATTATTTAAAAAGACTTTTTAAAAGAATATGAACTTAGAAACTCATCTCACCAGCAAACTAAAATAAGACTGATTTACTATTTTCTACTCATCACATTGACTACAGTTAAAAAGCAAAGTGATTTATAATTAATGTTTTTGAAAAATGAGTGATTACATATGTCATTGGTGGGAATGGAAATGTAAATAAATACCAAGTTTTGGGAAGGCAATATGTAATATCTATTACGTTATAATTCAATTTCTAGGAATTCACCCTATAGAAATACCCATGTACAATCGTTACGTAATAGATGGGCACAAGGATGTTTCCTTTAGCAGTTTATAAGCATAAAAACCAAAACAAAACTAGGTCATTCCCTATTTCTGTCACATAGTCTTTCTTTGAACAAGGTACAATTGATTAAGTTTACCCTCAACAAATTACAATTTTATCTTTCTGAAATTATGCCCAATTTATTTTGATTAGAGTCTAGGGTGTTTCCAAACCCTTGAGTCACACTTTCCAGAAAACATCTCAGTTTATTCCCACATTCACTGTGTATGAGTTTTACTATTTTAATTCTCAGAGGGCAATCTTAGTTTCTAGTACCCGTGTAAGAGCAGTTAGAAAACTGGTAAAGTGCCCCCATGGATCCAACATGTTATTAACTTTCCTTTCCCATTTTTGAGTCAAGGGGGCTGTCCCTCTAATAGACTCATTGTCACATTGCTGAGGCAGAGGACTCCTGGGTGGAAGGTATGGAAGTGGGGATCCAGAAGAGAAGGGAACCAAAATAGAATCAATGACTGCTAAGTGCCTGGCACCGTAAAGAGCAGAGTCACACCCATGAGTGATTTTACTCTGCAAGAGACATTTGGCCACGTCTGGACACATTTTTAGTTGTCACAACTAGGAGGCTGTCACTGGCATCTAGTGGGTAGAGGCCAGGGATGCTGCCAAACATTCTACAAGACACAGGACAAGCCCCCACAACAAAGGATTATCCAGCCTAGAGTGTCAGTTGCCCTGAGCGAGGTTGACTACTGACATTAGGTGATATGAAGCATCTCACAGGGATTATCTCACTAATATTCCCAACAACCCTATGAAGTCAGAACAGTAGAAAGTCTCTTAGTAGACTTGCACTAAATTAATTCACTAACCTAATTAGTTGTTGATCTCTGTTTCCTCCATAAAACACAATGAGGGATGTGCATGGAACACAAAATGCTCAAGGCTGGCTACGGTCTACAAAGCTTTACACTTCTGCTTGGTCAATAGAGCTGTGCTCACCAAATTGCTTTTGTTACTGATCCTTGTAAGATTCTTATTGTAATTATGTAATTTAGTCACATATCACATAAATTAGAGTTTCTCAGTCTTGGCACTAACAAAGAAATCAGTGAAATATGAGTGCAAAGATAGAGGGCGTTGTTTCTGTGATAGTGGACCATAGCAGACTGCCTAGCCCTTGCAAACCTGTATCCTTTAAGTCCTGGGCAACTGCTAGACTACATTTCCCAGACCCCTTTGCGTTGGATGGGGCCATATTTCTACTTCTCACCAGTGGAATGTGAGCAAGGTGATACACATCACTTCCAGGCAGAGGTAGCTAAGGGGTAGGTGTGCCTTCATCACTCTTCCCCCTGCTTCCCACTTAATTCGTTCCCAAATCAAGCCATGTGCTGAAGATTGCAGAGCCAAAAACGAAAGAGCTTGATTGTTAGAGCCAACAGTGTTTCCTTAACTAAGAGAACTGGGTTGAAGACTTTGGAAATACTTGTGAAAGTGAGTCCCTTGAAACTTGCCATTAAATTAGGTATAGGGGAGACAATGGTAAAATACTGGGAATAAAGTCATAAACATCTCAAAGAATTTTATAGCCATATTTCTTTTTAGGAATCTTCAAGTTGTTGCTCCACTTTGAAGTAATTGCTGATTACGCGTTGCTAGCAAGGTTCACGCAAGGAAATTATCTTGGAATCCAATCAGCAAACCCCAAAGCCCTGGCCTTACATCAAAAGATTGACCTATACACGTCCTCGAAAAGAAACATTTAAAGTAAATATATATTGTTTTTATGATTTCTTGCTTTTACTGACTACAATGCACAGGACAAGCCCCCACAGTAGATAACCTATTTACCCCTCGTCCCAATCCCATCGAATGAGAGGACTTCTAGTGCTTTCTCGTTTTACAAATGAGGAAACTGGAGTTCAAGCAGGTAAGGCGACTTCCCTAGTCATGTGGCCAGCAAGTGGCAGAGCCAGAATCCACTTCTAGACTCCCAAACTGTCCACTGTTGGCCCATGTGGTGGCTTTCCTCCCTCTTGGGAGCTCTGAGACTGCTGAGCCAGAAACAGGCGGTGAACTCTCTTTCTGATGGAGAAGCCAGCTCTGGCTTTCTGAGGCTTATGACAAACCAGGAGCAGCAAACCCTCCCACGGAGGTCAGTGATTTGGAAAACGCTTTAGTTTATAGGGTATTTAATGGCATGACAAATGGAGCCAAGAAGCACAGGCCCTGGTTCCATGTCAGTTCTGCTCAGAGCCCTCAGCCTCAGCTTCCCCAGTGGAATTGGTACCCCTCTCCTCGCAGGGCTGTGGCTGCCAGTCCTCAGAAGATATGCTGAGTCTCGGGCTCCCTATCACTGACACAAAACTTTCTTTATTCTTTTTTTAAAGATTTTATTTCTTTGACAGAGAAACACCGCGAGAGCCAGAACACAAGCAAGGGGAGTGGGAGAGGGAGAAGCAGGCTTCCCGCGGAGCAGGGAGCCCGATGCGGGGCTCGATCCCAGAACCCTGGGATCGTGACCTGAGCCGAAGGCAGACAGATGCTTAACAACTGAGCCGCCCAGGCGCCCCAAGACACAAAACTTTCTTTACAGTTTACAAACAGATTTCTGACATGCTATCTTGGTTAAGCCGCTCAACCACCCTCTCAACCAAGGTAGGCAGAGGCAGATTTAACTTCGTTTTACAGAAGACTGAGCCTGAAGGGGGTTAAATAATTTCCTGAAGTCCCACGGCTCCTACTGCATGGCAGGGATAGAGTGAGATAGATGTAAACCAGGCCTGTGATTTCTAGTCCCACGTTCCTTCTGCCGCCACACCAAGTCTGTCAACCCCAAACCCTGCGCCTCCTCAGTAGAGGCCACTTGGGGCCCTGGTGAGAGTGCGCCTTAGGAGGCAGCCAAACCCGGGTCAAGTCAGAGCCCTGACTCTTATCAGCCCGGGCGGCAGGGTTTTCATCTTCTGCACGGGAATGAATAGCCTTATCAGCTCATCCGTGCGTGGTGAGGGTGGCGTGCACATTTGGTGAAGGCCACGGTGACAGTGCCTGGTTCATATTAGGTGTTCCATCGCTGCTCACCCCTCACCCACCGCGCTCTACAGTTGTCCCGTGTTCGTCCATGACCGAGTTTTGATGTCTGCACTCTGCACTTTTGCCCTGCATCCCACCCTCACAACCGGCTACCTGTGGGGCCTTCCATACCTGGCTGGAAGTTTCCCAAGAGCAGGCACCATATGCCCTCCATGAAAAATGCTTATGAAGTGGCTCATGTCCCTGACCAGGAGCCGGGAGATCTGGATTCCAGTCTTGGGTCATTTCCTCTGAGTTTCAATTTTCCCACTTGTAAAAGGAGGGGGTTTCACTAGATGATCTCTCAGGTCCTTTTGACTAAAGATGTTCTATGGTTTCTAGGTCTCTCACACAGAATGGGAGCTCCCTGAAGATAGAGGACCATGGTTCCTTTCCCGCCTGGATACTCCTTATGTCCAGTCCATTCATAAATGTTTGGGTGAGCTGAGCATGGTGCTACCATCTCGAGAGAGACGTAAGGAAGATAAAACAGTCCTACCCTCCAGGAGTCCTATCTCCCTCAGGAGTCCCACGCACCAGACTCATTGAAGACTAAGTAAGTACACATGCTAACACTCCGGACCTTTAGTTCGGGCCCTGGGCATCTCTCCCTTGGAGGAATACAAACAACCTTCTAACAGACCTCCTTGCTTCTAGCATCTCCCCTTGCTGACTCATCCCCCACATGGCTTCCAGGTATACAAAAGCCAAATCTGTTCAAGTCACTGACCTGCTTCGACTCCTTCAATGCTTCCTCTTGCTTTGTAGAGGAATCTGAGTTCATTAGCATGGTACCAGACCCTTTGCTGTCTGACCCCTGCGTGCCGGCAGGGCTCCGGTTCTCTTCACTCCTCATTGGCACTCTTCACGCTGATCATCTGGAACCACCTGCTCCCATCACCATCCCTAGCCCCTCCTGCAGCACGCTGGAAGCCTCTGCAAGCACCATGACTTGCTTGACCAGCTTAGGTACAATCCGATCACATTTTTCTCACTTATCTCAACATTTCAGCCTAAGGTGCCCTTATCACCAGGAATTCCAGAATGTTCCTCTTAGGGCTTCTCATACCCCACTACACTGCACACAATTACCTAACAAGCTAGCAGAGAGTCCAAAGAGATTAGTGCGTGAGAAAAGGCAAAATATAGGAAAGATCAGAGCCATGCAAGATAAACCAAGACAGGTTTCCCAGAGAAAGAGTTTTCATCAGGAGTTAGAAATGCATGACAGTGCAAGACTGTTGAATCTCAGATCTGTACCTCTGAAACAAATAATGCAATATATGTTAAGGAAAAAAAAAAAGAAGAAGAAGAAGAAGAAGGTAGCGGGAGGGGAAGAATGAAGCGGGGGAAATCGGAGGGGTAGACGAACCATGAGAGACGATGGACTCTGAAAAACAAACAGGGTTCTAGAGGGGAGGGGGGTGGGAGGATGGGTTAGCCTGGTGGTGGGTACTGAGGAGGGCACATTCTGCATGGAGCACTGGGTGTTGTGCACAAACAATGAATCATGGAACACTTCATCTAAAACTAATGTTGTAATGTATGGGGATTAACATAAGAATAAAAAAATTAAAAAAAAAAAAAGAAATGCATGACAACTTGGGCAGGCAGGTAGATTGTGTCAGCAATGGGGATGGGGTCCCTTTGAAGTATATAGGAGCAATAGCTGGGCTGCCTGGGTGGCTCAGTCAGTTAAGCATCCGACTTTTGATCTCAGCTCAGGTCTTGATCTCAGGATCGTGAACTCAAGTCCTGCTCAGCGTAGAGCCCACTTGAAAAAAAATAAAAATAGGAGCACTATCGAAGAGGTAGGAAAAAGCAGCAATCCTGGCTCAGAATTCAGTGACTTGAAGTTGATAAATTCCATTCTGGTAAGGCTTTCAGGAAATGGGTGCACTCATTCAATGCTGATATTGTTCCAAATTGGTGCAGTCCTTAAGAGCCATAAACATGTTCATGTCTTTGACAAATAATCCTGCTTCTAGAAAATTTATGCTTAAGGAAATAATTCAACAGAACACCAAAAGCTCTTTGAACAATAGTGTTCATAGAGGCATTCTTTATAGTAGAGAACCATTTGAAAGCAATCAAAAGTTCAACAATAGGAGCTGGTTAAATAAAATATGAAATGTCCATATAATGAAGTGTAAGGAAGACATTAAAAATGATACTTCAAATTTGTATTATTCAAAAACAATTCAGCGAATATTGATGGTGCAGGCTGCATTCATTTGCTAGGGCGGCCCTAACAAAGGACCACAGATTGGGTGGTTTAGACAACCAGAAATTTATCTATCTATTTATTTATTTTTTATTTAAAAGATTTTATTTATTTGACAGAGAGAGACACAGCGAGAGAGGGAACACAAGCAGGAGGGAGTGGGAAAGGGAGAAGCAGGCCTCCCGCGGAGCAGAAAGCCTGATGTGGGGCTCGATCCCAGGACCCTGGGAACATGACCTGCGCTGAAGGCAGACGCTTAACGACTGAGCCACCCAGGCACCCCTTTATTTTTTTTTTTAAGAAATTATTTGTTTATTTGACAGAGAGAGACACAGCGAGAGAGGGAACACAAGCAGGGGGAGTGGGAGAGGGAGAAGCAGGCTTCCTGCGGAGCAGGGAGCCCAATGCGGGGCTGGATCCCAGGACCCTGGGATCATGACCTGAGCTGAAGGCAGACGCTTAATGACTGAGCCACCCAGGCACCCCAACAACTGGAAATTCATTTCCCTGAAGTTCTGGAGGCTGGAAGTCTGAGATCAAGGTGTTGGCAGGGCTGGTCTCTCCTTGGCTTGCAGATGGCTGTCTTTTCTGTGACTTCACATGGTCTCCTTCCTGTATGTGCTTGGGCCCTGATTTCCTCTTTCTAGAAGAACACCAGCCTAATTGAATTAGGGCCCACACTGATGACTTCATTTTAACTTAATTACCTGTTTAAAGATCCGATCTCCAAGTACAGTCCCATTCTGAGGTGTGGTAGAGTAGGAGGACTTCAACATATGCATTTGGGGGGTACATGATTCAGCCCATAACAGGCTTATTCTGTGTCTGGGACTGTGCTGTGGCTTTAGGGGACTGATAGGAAAAAGACCCAGCCACTGGCAGCCAAACATCTGTGGACAAGGAGAGGACAGGCTTTAATGGGGGGATAGAGAGCCATCAGGGCAAGGGGGTGGGGTGGGCAGTCTCTGCAGGGAACGATTGAGGCAAAGGCCCAGAAGTAGAGCACAGATCACATTTGGCCTCTGCGAAGTGGGACTTGGACATGGTACCCAAAAGATGCAAGGGCTATAATCGCCAAGTGACTTTGTCTCCCACTCCCCTTTCAAATGTATTCAGCTGGGAAGTTTCCTCCTCTGCTCCTGTACACCACACTCAGTCTCACGACTTTCTGATCACTCTTAGGTAGGAAGTCCCCTGGGCCATGTTAAGTTATCGAGCTCTGTCCCAATTTAGAAATTAATGTAGTAAGTTTTCCCATGTAAGTTGCAGCCCCTTCTCCCCGGCTGGGCCTGCTACAGGTGGGCTATCTGGAGCAGGGGGCTGGGTAACATTAACCTTTTCCCTCTACTCATCCTCCCTCTTTGCCTCTGTTTCTGGGCCCTCCTAGACGGGGTTCAGGGAGGAGAAAAAAGACTGCTCCTCTGCACCCATCATCTCCATGGCTAGAAAAGGATTCAAGACTCTCATCTAGAGAGCGGTAACACTTACTGGGCTGTGGAGGATACAGTGTCCTACGTGAGGGTTTTACCAGGTGTTACAGTACGCCAAGAGTAGGAAGAGTAGGGAGTCATCCCCCAAGCAAGACCTCTTGGCTCCTAAAGAGGTGACACAGCCTGGTCTGTGGTTTCTTAAATGGCCATCTTAACTTCAGTCTGCTCCAATCACTAATTGTCTTATGACCATGGGTAGCTCTTTGAGAACCTCTCAGGGCAAGAAGAAAAGTCAACTCCAACAGAAACCTCAACGGAAATTGATTGGGTTTCTGGGACCATCTTGGTTTTCTGTTCTCCACGGAAGTGGTAGAGAAGGTCGGAGGTGGTGATCCTCATGGAAGAGAAACAGGTTCAGACCTTGTCTGAGGTCTCACGGTGGATAGCAACTGGATCTACAGACTTCTGACCCAAGAGATGTTGCCGTAGTTGCTCAAAGGAGGCAGCATGGTGTTAAGAGTGTAGGCTTTGGGGGCGCCTGGGTGGCTCAGTTGGTTAAAGTGACTGCCTTCAGCTCAGGTCTTGATCCTGGAGTCCCAGGATCAAGTCCTGCATCAGGCTCCCTGCTCAGCGGGGAGTCTGCTTCTCTCTCTGACCCTCCCCCCCATGTGCTCTCTCTCTCTCTCAAATAAATAAATAAAATCTTAAAAAAAAAAAAAGAGTGTATGCTTTGGGGCCAGGTATCTAAATTCTTACCCCACCCCTATATTAATTAGCTATGTGGCCTTGGACAAGTCACTTAGCTTCTCAGTTTTAGTTAATCTAGTAGATAATAAGTTCTCACTCACAGAATTGTCATGAGGATTGCAACATAAAAAATATATGAAAGCGGGGCGCCTGGGTGGCTCAGTCATTAGGCGTCTGCCTTCGGCTCAGGTCATGATCCCAGGGTCCTGGGATCGAGCCCCGCGTCGGGCTCTCCGCTCCGCAGGAGGCCTGCTTCTCCCTCTCCCACTCCCCCTGCTTGTGTTCCCTCTCTCGCTGTGTCTCTCTCTGTCAAATAAATAAATAAAATCTTTAAAAAATATATATATACGAAAGCATCCACCCAGCACCTGGTACATGAAAGACCCAGAATTAACATTATTTTCTTCTCCTACTCTGATTAATGCTGACATGCAACCTTCTCCCTGGTCTAAATAAAAGACCACTGAGACATGGCTGGGCTGATTCCCCAGGATGCCAGACCATATTTAGAATTTCTAGGACCTGAGGACGCAGCTAATACCAGGGGGAAGGATATAATTAGGAGTTACCCAGGCAGTGATGATGCTCAAGGAAACTTGGGACCCACCAAGCCCTGGGTCACAGAAGGCTCACCCTCTGGGCAAATGGAATCCTAATAGCTATTGGCCGTGACATTGGAGTTGTGGTCCTAGTGACTTCACCAGGAAAGGTCCATTGCCTGTCCTCCTCCATTGGCCACCAGCCAAGTGGCTTCTCATTGGGCTGTGGCTGCTCATTACGCTGGGCCCCGTTAGGTAAGGACACATTCTCCACTCTTCCTATTTCCACCGGAAAGGAATCCTGTAGAGTGCCACTCCTGACATCTCATCCCAGCCCTCTCTTACCCTACCTGAGGAGCAAGGGTGTGACCTACCTGCTTTGCCATTTTTTTTTAAAGATTTTATTTATTTATTTTGACAGAGAGAGACACAGCGAGAGAGGGAACACAAGCAGGGGGAGTGGGAGAGGGAGAAGCAGGCTTCCCGCGGAGCAGGGAGCCCGATGCGGGGCTTGATCCCAGGATCCTGGGATCATGAACTGAGCCGAAGGCAGACGCTTAATGACTGAGCCACCCAGGTGCCCCCCTGCTTTGCCATTTTGAAGAAGGGGCTGAATATAAGAGAGATTTATTCAGAACAGACTCACTGCGTGGGGCTGGAAGTGGGTCAAAGTACACTTTTCAAAAAAGTTAAAACCATTACTTCCATACAAATATAGAATGAATATGTGTCAAAGCTCTGTTCAACTCATTGATGAGGAAACATTAAAGCTCATTCTTTTTTTTATTTTATTTTTTATTCAAGCTCATTCTTAAGATGAAGAGATTTACATAGCTTGGAAAGGAATGCTGAAATAAGTTTATTAAATTAGATGCTAGTATCCTATAACTGACTAGTATCCTATAGTGCAATAACTTTCCTTTCAATGGAAACATGTGCATCTCTATCGGACAAGAATCTGCAAATTAACATGTACTGGTTGGGTTTTTTGTTTTTGTTTTTTTGTTTGACGTAGACCTGAGCTGAGATTAAGAGTCAGATGCTTAATGGACTGAGCCACCCCAGGTGCCTCAACATGTACTGTTAATGAATGTTAATGAATCTGGGCCCTAAAACGGAGTCCATAGAAGTCAAGCGAAGACTAATTTCTCCTAGAGAACTAAATAAATAAACCATCCACTATAACATTGAGGGGACAAGCCATCATCTTTTTGCATTATTTCCAAGTTCTTTATAATTCAGGGTAATTTTTAAAAAGGGATAAGTTCAGTACTGGCGGAGGGGATATTAACAAGCAGGTGTGAATATTTTGCTAAAATAGATTTTTGCTGTCTCCATCTTTATAAGGTCTGGGTCTGTCTCCGTTTTTTTTCCACTTGGGTGGAGAAAAGAGGGGTGTTAATTATTGAGCCTCCCAAACCCCAGGGGCCATCGGTTGATGATGGCCCAGACCTCGCTCTCCCACCCTGCCAGGCACCACCCATTCACCTCTCAGATGAGGAAAGCTCAGGAGGAAAGAGACTCACTCATTTTCTGCTATAAATTTGCCGAGAAGACAGTTTAATAAACAAAATAAATATCTCTTCCCAGCACTTTTTCCCCTTATGAATATGTATGAGCTCTTAGAACTTAGGGAAGAGGCGGGCTTCTGGGAACAGCTCCTGGATTTAGAGGCCCCTAGATAGAGAGTGGCAGAGGGCGTTGGGGGTTTATTCCTCCACTCCTCGCTCTCCCCTCCACATACAAGGCCTCTGAAGATGCTGAGGAGGAAAGAAGAGGCAAATGGCCATATTATATAATCAACTGATAGCCACGCAGTGAATACCTACTATGTGACTGTCACAGAGATAGGCCCAAGATGCATGGCTGAAAATGACCAAGATGTATTGTCTCAGTCCTTTGCAAGTTCATGGTCTCCTAGGAGACAAACCCAGAGACAAGCAAATGACAGGTGGGGTGTGATGAATACAGCAACAGAAAGAAGCCTGTGTGTGGTCTAGGGGTTTGCTTATAAGGTAGGTTGGGGCAGAGAAAAACACCTCGACTGTACCAGCAGACACCCCTAGCTTCAAATTTCAGCTCCATCACTTAGTGAAATGTTGTAGACAACTTATTTTTAAAATGCGGTCCATGCCTTCCTCACTGTCTTTGCGAGTATTGGAAGTCATGTATTTAAAGCACTAAATATAGAAAGCGGCCCCTTGTTGGCCTTCAGTGAATGATAGCTATTAACGAGAAGCATTGATCTTTTTTTTTCCCCTTAGGCACAACAAAGAGCTCATCACAGAATTGCCCTTTGTAATGGATAAGGCACTTATCTCAACACTGGGAAGGAAGTATTTTGGGTCCCCTTCCACCAATGAGGGATCAGAGCTCAGAGAGATAAGGTATCTTGGTCAAGGCTCCAGAGCTAGTGTGAAAATGCTAAGAAAGAATAATTTTTAGGGGCGCCTGGGTGGCGCCTGGTTATGTGTCCTACTCTTGGTTTCACCTCAGGTCATGATCTCAGGGTCATGAGACTGGGCCCCGTGTCGGGGCTCCACGCTCAGTGGGGAGTCTGCTTGAGATTCTCTCTCTCCCTCTTCCCCACCCCCACCCCGGCTGTCTCGCTCAAGTAAATAAATTTTTAAAATTACGACAGAAAGCTAATGAGCCGGGTGTCACCCAGGGGAGGCAGGAAATGTTTTGCCTTAGCTGCCTTTTCAGGCCCAAGCACGAAGGGCCGAGACCACATGGGGCAGGGATCAAGGTGGCCTCGGCTAACGTAGGAAGGGTTGGATGGCGGTAGAGGTCATGTAGTCCACTTGGGGTAATATAGTCAGAGGACAGACGCAAGAGGGGCCCCCGTTTTCTCTTACTATCTTAGAAAGGAGCCTTAGGCAGGAGAGGCCAAGGCTATCTAACTGCCCGCAGATTCTGGAAGCTTGTCACTTCCCCTCACTTGATAACTTCATCCCTGTTCTATTCCCCTGAGTGATGAGCAGTCAAATCCTAATAAGGAAAACCACTATCGGCATAATTTGAGGGTAACAAGGAAACAGGAACCAAGGAGACATGGTTACCCCATGGGAAAAGGGGAACCCCAAGGGATTTGTGGGTGGTGGCAGCTTTTCTGGGGAAAAGGAGGCAGATGGAGTCTCAGGCACATTCCAGAGGCTGGGAAGGAGAAGTGAGAGAAACACCAGAGGTAGGGGCCAAAAGGAGTCCCCGGGCCTCTGGATGGACCAGCTGCCTGGACGTCCCCATGTGGAGCCAGACCAGGAAGCAAAATCTTCGGGTTCCAGACTTGCCACCACACCATAAGCTCCTGTACAAATATGCTGCGTCTCCACCATCCCCACAGGAGGGAGGGGCTCAGAGGTAGAAGTTTCCAGAGAAGTTCTGAGAAGAGCAGTGGAGGGGCTGAAAAATGTTCCCTTCTAGCTTCTTTGGCCTAATAGCTAAATTGATACAAGATTAACAGGAGGAAAACAAATCTAATTTCTGTACGCATGAGAGCCCCAAAGATATGAAAGTCAAGGACAGTTGAGGCTTGTTTGCCAGCCTGAGCTAGGGAGTGAGACGGGGGCCTGGGGCTTCGAGGGGGAGGACTGACGATAAGAAGAGCAGATGTTCAGTAATTAGATGTTTGCCCTTACAGATACTCTTTCAGTTAAAAAAAAAAGTGATCTCTGCTAATAGCTCTCTTTCTGGGCCAGGCCCCCTATCTAAATTCTTTTTTTTTTTTTTTTAAGATTTTATTTATTTATTTGAGAGAAAGAGAGGGAGAGCACGGTGCTGGGCCCGGGGGGGGGGGGGGGGCGGGCAGAGAGAGAGAGAGAGAGAGAGAGAGAAACTCCAAGCAGGCTCTGTGCTGTGCGGAGCTCAGAGCTGACTCGGCTCCATCTCACGACCCTGAGATCATGACCTGAGCCGAAACCAAGAGTCTGATGCTAAACCGACTTCACCATCCAGGCGCCCCCCCTGTCTAAGTTCTTTAAAGCAGTTAAGGGGGAGGTAAGACCTCCTCCTGAGTCTTTTGGGCCTTGATTGACTTCAGAGCAAAGTAATCCACAGGCCAAAGTGGCACATTCAGGCTGACAGTCTGCTCCCCTTCAGTAGAAGAATGGGCAATTGGCTGGATCTCCTGCTGGCCAAGCAAGAGCGCAAACCACAGAAGATGGCCCAGAGGTTGGGAGGTCAGAGACTCCAGTGCCTCCCGGTGCCTCTCAGAGACGAGCCACGGCGTGGGGAGTGGCCTGGGTCCTGGTCCCCGCCCTGCCACTGACTAATCTAGGCTGCTCATTACACAATTTCCCCGGCCTCAGTGTCTTCGTCTGTAGACGGGGACAAATAATTCCATCCCTAACCATTTCGTAGTATTCAGAACAAGAACCGGTGGAGGTGATAGATCTAAAAGCACTGAAAACTGTCACAAATTCTGAAGGGCTAGGGGAGGATTTGGGGTATTGTAGATTTTAATTCATTATTATTTTCTCCCTGTCTAACCCACTAGTGGGGCATAGGCCATTCACTGCTGACCTGGGGCTCTCTGGTCCTTGGTAGTCCAGGTGTGTGTCTCCATCTAGACTGCGTGCAGGCAGAGAAGACCAAAAATCATACTTCTCCACTTTTCTCCTATTCCTGTCCCATTCCTCCCTGCCCCCGCCCCCCGCCCCGGCAGCTCAGCAGGCAGGCGTGCCACACTGTGCACCGAAGGGCTGACTGATGTTCGTCTGCACTGACGCAGAGATATCCGATCACTGCCTCCTTGTCTGTCTGTTTGGGGGCCCAGGTGGGGGTGGGGTGGCAGGTGAGCAGCCAGTCTCTGTGTCAGCCAATGTGACAATAGAATGCCACCTCCCGGGCGCCTGGGTGGCTCAGTCGTTAAGCGTCTGCCTTCGGCTCAGGTCATGGTCCCAGGGTCCTGGGATCGAGCCCCGCATCGGGCTTTCTGCTCCGCGGGAAGCCTGCCTCTCCCTCCCCCACTCCCCCTGCTTGTGTTCCTGCTCTCGCTATCTCTCTGTCAAATAAATAAATAAAAATCTTTAAAAAATAAAATAAATCATTAGAATGCCACCTCCCTTGCTTGCAAGGCAATGGATTCAGGCTAGACTTGACATGGAGTAAGGTAGCCAGAAGGGGTGAGGAATGCGAAGGGAGAGACCATGCGAAGCTTTGAGGATTCTGCTTGAAGATGTTTTGGTCTTTTGGGTTTTTTTTCCTGAAGTATTCTAGAGTAGATTACAGATATTATGATTTTTCCCTCCTCGATATTTCAGCTTGCATGTGTAAAAACTTAGGGCATTTTTGTTGATGACAAGGGCGGTGGTGGGGATGTGTGGGGGGTGGGGCGCACAGGCAGCTCCTTTAGGGAGGATTCGGATACCGTTCTATTCAGAGGCGGGAGGATGGACGACAGACGTTCTCCTCATATCCCTCCTGGTTCTGGAGGCTGCCATCTCATGCCCAGTCAGGGTGTCCCCAAGCCCTCAAGGGGGTGGCTAGGGGAGCAGATGGGGAAGCTGGCTCCAGGGTAAGGCCCCTGGTCCTCTGTCTTCTGTCATAGCCTCTCCCTGAGGCCCTTCATACCCATTCCACCAACTCCACGTCATCTCTCACTGAGAATCCTGAACAAAATCAAGTGCCGAGTGTGGGACCCAAATTGCAAATCAATGAAGTCTGAATTAAGTATTGATTTTCCCCCTTTGCTTTCAGGGAAGCTTCTTTAGAGTAATTGGCTTGCTGGTTTTGTTTCTTACTTTTTAATTTTTCATCCTGATCTTTAGACACTGTAGTGCCGGAAGACTAATAATCCTGTAAGGCAGAGCTCAGTCCTCCTCACTCCCACCTCACCCTCCTCCTGACCCCCTTCCCTTCCCCTCTGGTAACTTTCCTCTGCGAAGATGGAATGTCGGGAGGTGGGAGAGGTGATTCCTAAAGTATGAGTGTGTGCCATCAGCCCACAAGGCTGTGGCTGGGCAAAAGGCAGCCGCCCCCAGTGTCCCCTGGTGTGGATGTCTCATCCCAGAAGGGAGGGCAAGTCTCCATCGCAGGCCAAGTAAGAGATGCAGACAAAACCTCGCAGGGGCTTGACTTCACTAGGATCCACGAGGCTGTTCTCTTCACGCTCCACTTCAGGAAGTCTTCCTTGATCTGCTCCTCCTAAAACCAAGGGCTCCCCTCCCCAGATCTGGGCCTACTGGCACCAGAGGAAGATATTTAGGAGGTACTAAGACTTAAAAAGATTATGGCGATTTCTCAACTGTCACTGCATCCCTAGGTAACAGAAAACGAAATATCAGACAAATTAAGAGCAAGGAACCAAAAGAGTTCTGATTTTCCCGTAACGATGACTAGGCTCTGGAGCGGGAAGTCACTTGGATATCAGTTTGGTGCCCCTGCTTTGCCGGGATTCCCGCACGTGTTGGAGGGCTGGGTGTAGGAGTAGGACAGACCCATGTCTGAGGGGAGGCTGGAACCCTGGCGCCCTTTGCCTGGTGGCCTTTGGTCCTGGGGGCTCCCCTGACAGCCCCTGGAGAACCTGTCAGTCCCAGGCTCCAGGCCACATGGAGAGCTTCCCCAAGCCCCGACCCTGCTGTCTTGCCCCACTGTGGGCCAGCAGCTTCCAGGGCTCCAGCACTTCCAGTCAGCTCCTGGCTCTGGCAGCCGAAAACGAAAACAGCCAGGTCCCTATTCCCAGAAGACCCGGCTGGAGGGGCGGCTGTTCCGGGATGAGCCTGTTAGCCGACAAATTTAATTACTGCCCTGCCGCCAGGCTGAAGGTTCTGCTTCTGTGGCACCTCCCTCCCGAGCACCCCAAAGTTCTTTTTGAGGGTGTCTGTGGGTCTTAAGGTGAAGGAGTGGAGAATGGAAACATGGTGACTGGCCCAGGAGACTTCAGAGTCATCCCAGGGGGAGAATCCAGCCCTGTGTGCTGCCCCTTCTTTGCTAGAAATTCCTCAGCCTCAGGAATGGGCCAAATCTGGGTTTGAATGGCAGAGAACGCATTCATCCACTCAATACTTATTGAGACCTACTGTGTGCAGGAGTGTTAACTAAGGTGAAGGGGTATGGAGATAAAACAACACAGCCTGTGATCTTAAAGACACCTGGCTGGGGAGACAGACACATAGGCAATCACAATGCTGTGTGCTAAGCACTTGGGCAGGTATGGCCACTAAAGCACGTAGGAGGGACACGTAAACCCAGTGTGGGGTGGGGTGGGGTGGGGGGCTGGTGGTCAGGGCTGATTTTGAGCTGATGGCTGCAAATGGGTTAGCCAAGCCAAAAAAGGTTGGGGGATAAGGAAGGGTGTTCCAGGAAGAGGAAACAGCAAGGAGCAAAGGAAGGGGGGGCAGTGCATTGTCTGGAAAGGGGTACCGGGGGCCGTGGGAGACAATGGAGGCATGCCGTACCAGATCATGGAGGCAGGCTGCCCGAATATGCATCCGTGTTCTGTGATTTTGAAAAGTCCATAAAACGGGGCCAGATGGGACCAGCTTCAGGAGATGCGGGGAGGTAAGGAGTAAAGAAGATGATCTGTATGCAGAGCTTCACGCAGCGCCTAGCACGCAGCTAGCGATCTATGCATTTCCGTTGATGCTATAAGCGATGCGTTGAAGGACCTTGCCAGTTACTTTAACAGCTCTTATCCTGTTTTCTCATCTGTAAAATGGATTTTGTTTTTAAAAGTCTATCCAGTTGTGAGCAGATGGAGGGACTGCCTTACGGACTTGGACGCCTGGGCTCCTGCCGCAGAATACAAGTGTTGGTCTGTCCACGTCCCTTGCTTTTTATTCTTGCAGCCCCACTTTGGGCTGAAATACTTGAAAATCGGTAGCAGTTATTTGTTTTCCTTTCAGTTCAGGGTGCATTTTGCTCTATACTCACCTTCCAAAAATAGATCTGACTCCAAGTTCAGCCTTCTTCCCCAGTTGCCACAACATATTTTTAACCTAACAATGATGTATAGATTTTTGCCTAGCAAATTAGCAATGCGTTTAAAGAAAAATCCAGTGGTGGTAAGAATACAGAAAAATGGGCACATTTATACATTGCTGGTCCCATGTTTTAGATGTAATATATAAAGCCGCGAAAATCCTTTAGGATAGATAACTGATCATATGTAAGAAAACCCTCAAAATGTCTAAGTTATTTTTTCCCCAGGAATTCTTGATTTTGATCATCAAACCCAAGGTTACAGTAATCCTTAATACACTTTAAAATAAAAAAAAGGCTGTTGCACAAATATATTTGTTGCTGTGTGACTGACACTAAGAAAAAAAAATTGGAAATAATCTATACGATCAGTCCTAAGAGAACAGTGAACTAAATTTTGATAGAGCCATCTACCCAAACGTAGGCAACTGTGAACTACCTAGAGTGGCCAAATTCATAGGGACACAAATTAGTGTGGTGGTTGCCAGGGGCTGTAGGGGAAAGTGGGAACTGGGGAGTTACTGTTGAATGGGGACAGGGTTTCAGTTTGGGAAGATGGAAAGTTCTGGAGACAGATGGTGGTGATGGTCGCCCAGCAACGTGGGTGTGCTTCATGCCACCGAACTGTACCCTTAAAAATGGTTCTCACGGGGCACCTGGGTGGCTCAGTCGTTGAGCGTCTGCCTTCGGCTCAGGTCACGATCCCCGGGTCCTGGGATCGAGTCCCACATCGGGTTCCCTGCTCTGTCGGAGGCCTGCTTCTCCCTCTCCCACTCCCCCTGCTTGTGTTCCCTCTCTCCCTGTGTCTCTATCAAATAAATAAATAAAAATCTTTAAAAAAAATAAAAAAAATGGTTCTCACAGTACATTTTATGTTATGTATAGTTTTCACAATAAAAAATATGCATTGAAGAAGACTAAAAAGGCATTTAAAATTCTCTTTTCTAAAACCCAAATAGAACTTGTCTGGAGTCTGGAATATGAGCGAATGAATGAGACAAAGGAGAACATTCACTCATTCATTAGTTCGTTTGCATCACGGAACACATACATACGTACCAGGCACGGTGCTGGGCACAGAGCGCAGAGTGAGACAAGACAGAGCTGGACCCGCCCCATTTGTTCCTCAATATTGATCCGAGCTGGGAGAGCTGCAGTTCTGGGGAACCAGTTAGGCTGAGATAAAATATCAACTATGTCTCGTGGGCCCTGATTTTGCAGGTTGAGCCTGGGTTTCTCTGCCTGCCAGGTGGCTAGGTCCCGGGTAGATCAGGTGGGCCAGGCCATTTCCAGTGAACCCCTCTGTATTGTCCCACCCCCAAAAAAACTCCTCCTGTGGGAGATGGCAACTTCCGGCTTACTTAGGTCTAGGCTTTTGAGAGCAGGTGAGACACACAGAATAGGCAGGCATGTAAATCATCAGGGAAACACTGTGGGGGAACTTCTGTGTTGGTGTCACGGCCCCACAGGCACGAGGAGGGCAGGATCAGTGTTTGTGACCTTGCCAGGGTGTGGGAGAAGGGACGGGAGGGAACTCTCCCACAGGCCGGGGCCTCACGCTCACCAACACTTGCTGGAAAAACATTTTAGAACATCCCCAGGCTCTGGGGCGTTAAATGCAATAAAAGAGGGGGTGGGTAGTGCTGAATGTCATCGTTGGGAGGGACTGGGAGTGTGCGTGGAAACAGGAGCCCGGGAGGCTTACTGCCTCAGCCAGCCAATGACACGTGCCAGTGGGCAGAAGCCACATGGAAAAGGGGGTTAAGTGCACGGACAGTAAAAGTAGGTCTAGTTCGAGTCCTTCATCTGCCACTTAAGGTTCGGTCACCTCGGGCAAATTATTTAACCAGCTCTGTGACTCAGTTTCCACATCTGCAAAGTGGGGCTAAGAATAACATCACCCTGTGGGTTGTTATGAGGATGAAACGAGTTTAGATGTGCAAAATGCGTAAAGCAATGCTTGGCACGTGGCAAGCACTATGCAGGTTTCTGTGACATGCGATTCAATAAGTTATTGGCTTCACAGAGCTCACAGAAAAAGAAATTCTTGAAGCCCAAACCCCAAACCCCAGACTCAGACCTGTCAGCAGTGAAAGAGGCGGGTGTTGGGGGCTGCGGAGTCTGCAGACATGGGGAGCAGGGTGAAGCCAGGCTGCCCATTTTGGCTGGTGGCCCCTGCTCCTCGTGGTGGGCTCCAGGGGAGGGCACGCTAAGAGCAGAGGGATGCAGATGGGGATGGAGGCAGTTTAGTATAATCACTATATTAGCAGCCCCACTCACTCCCCCACTTTTTCCCTTAATGGTGATGATTAGACTTATTAGAGGCTCAGCTGCCAATGGCTATAGATTCTCCCCGCTGCGGCACTGTAAGCCGAGATTTGTAGCTATTGTCGGTACCACGAGCCTCCAAGCCTCCGAGGACCCCAGGACAGGTGTGGAGCTAAGCGATGGGACCTTTTCAGCCAGGCAGGCGAGGTCCCCAGGGTTCCGGAGTCACACAGAGCACCTAACTCAGAAACATCCGGCCTCAGTCTTCTGGCAGCAAAGTGGGGGATGGAAAGGGCAGCAGCCCCACCCTGGGCTTCTCTCCACAGAGGCCGATCAGCAGTTTTTTTCCAGCTGGGGCATGGCTGGCACTGGGTCTACGGGATGGTCCACCGCCCACTCCCCTGGCCAAAGTGCTTGATCTTCCCTGCATCCCTCCTTGACCACCCAGCTGGCTCACCCACATACCTCCCCGTGGTGCAGGGGGCTGAGCAGGATAGAGCTTGGGACTGTGGAGCCAGGAAGGAGCAGTGGTCGTGGTGAGGTGAGTGTGGCCACGACACCGTGCCAAGGTCTCTGGGGTCAGGGGCGAGGGTGAGTGAATGAACATTTGCTGAAGCCCGACTACGTGTTAGGCAGCGTGTTAGGAGCTCTGCCTGTGTTATTTTCTTCAATCTTCACATCAGCCTTTCCAAAGGCAGGCGCATCACTAAACCCATTTTACAGAGGAAACAGAAGCTCCGAGAATCAAAGTGACTTGCCCAAGGTCACTCAGCTAGGAAGGGGCAGAGCTGGGCTTGGACTCAGGTCTTGTATTTTGTAGGTGAGGAAAACCACATTTCATAGACTGGTGGTGGCAGAATCTTCTAGATCTTTGTGGATGTCAGTCCTGCACGTCCCAACCTTGTTCTGTGCAGGCATTGAGGATCCTCGATGAGCTTTAGAGTCACCCTGCACTTGAGAGGAGGAGAACGGAACTTGCCCCAGGTGAGGGCCACTGGCCTGGGCTCTGGGGTTGGGCAATAGCCCTGGGCCACCGAGAAGAGCTCCTGGGCCCCCTGCCCTGGGCTTCAGCTCTGGCTCCTGGTGTGCCCTCCAGACCCCCTTCTGCACCGGTGTGCTGTGGCTGAAGCCCAGCCAGGCAGGGGGGTTCTTGTGGTCCCAGGGTCCTGCTGCCGGCTGGCGCCTGGCGCTCTCCCACCCCTCAGGATGCCATCCTGTCTCCTGGCTGGGTTTGTGCAAACCAGGGCCATGCGAAGCTCTTGAAGCCAGCGCAGAAGGGGGGCGTGGCCAATAAAAGTCAAGTGAAAATTCAATAAATCAAAGATATTAAACATTATGAAAATGGATTTCATACACGCACAAACAAATGGATGTATAATGTGAACAGTTTTCAGTTCAACTGAAAATATTAAGTGAATTAGGTGTTAACAGTTAAAAATGATTGCAGGCCTTTGTGGTTGGTGACTTCGAATTCTGGGTCCTTCTGGGGGCCTGCCCAATGGCTGGCTTATGCCTGAGGGTCAGGACAGGCAATGTCCCAGGCTCAGTGCTGCCAAATGCTTGTACTGGAAATGTCGCAGAAATCCTGTAGGGGGATTTGTCCCCGCACAGAGCCAGGCCTCAGTGCTCCTTTGACACAGGGCCCCTCTACTTTCTGAGAAGACCAGAAGGAGGAGGGAACATAAATGTCTCCAAGGCCTGCCCCCCAGTCCCATGAGAGGGGTCCCTTTCTCTCTCTCTCTTTTTTTTTTAAGATTTTATTTATTTATTTGAAGAGAAAGAGAGAGCACAAGCAGGGGGAGCGGCAGAGAGAGAGGGAGAAGGAGACTCTCCGCTGAGCAGGGAGCCCGATGCGGGGCTCGATCCCAGGACCCTGGGATCATGACCTAAGCTGAAGGCTTAACCGACTAAGCCACCCAGGCGCCCCTGAGGAGTCCGTTTCTCACGCTGTGCATAGAGCTCCTGCCCTCCCCCTCGTCTCCCCAGCTTCCCTTTCCTTGCCCCCTTCCCCGTCTTCTCTGAGAACTGCCTCAGGGTCTGGTGCACAGGCAGGCCAGGCTGTCATCTGGGAGCTCATGCTGGGAGACCTCCAGGCGACTTCTGTACTTTGGACAGGATCACCCACGTCCAGGGCAGGGCCAGAGCTGGGCGCCTCCTCCAGTGGGGGCGGCCATAGCCTTGGCCAGCCTTCTCGGCCCAAGACCCCAAGGCCGGGGCTCTTTTGGCCCTGGAGCCAGTCCTGTTGTTATTGTTATTATTACTTTGATTGGTTTGTGCCTCTTTCTCTGCCACCCCTCCCCCATCTCTCAGAAAACTGCAGGCACCCTGGGCCCAGCTCCCCACTCAAGGGGAGTACCGGGTGTCCCCTGGTTTCCCCCCAGGGTGCCGCTCCAGGCCTCTGAGGTTCAGGCCCAAATACCACCAGCTCGGCCGGCCCACCAAGCTTCACCCTGCTCTTGCCCCCTGACCTCCAACACTCCCCCGCCCCCGAAGCTCCAGATACAGCGGGACAGCCGCCCCCCGCATAATTACGGGGAGGGTACACTCCTCCCTGCGGGGACATAGCCTGGGGACAGGAGAGCTGGGGCTGGAATCCTGCTGATTAGCTGTGGGTCATGTGGTAAAGCTCATCATCCTTTGGAGCCTTAGATTTTTCTCATCTGTAAAATGGACATAGCACCTGGTCAGAGGTCTGGATCGAATGCGAGAGTGAGTATACAGCGCTTAGCCTGGCATCTGGTGCACAGTGGGCCCGCCTCCCTCCTACTTCTCCATTTCCCTTTCCTCCTCCTAGCTAATTTGTGTTCTTTGCAGCATCTGGTTGGGGCTGGGATGTGACAGGCCTGCGAGTCGTCCAGCACCAGCGAGCCCTGATACTGGCCCAAGCCGCTGTCACCTTGGCCTCAGTTCCTGCTCCTAAGAAACGATGTTTCTGGGTCTACATAGCTTCTGTGGCTCCTGATGCAGCCTGAGACTTGGCAAATGAGTCACAGCAAAGCTGATACCACAGACAGGAGAGGAGCCAGCACTGTGATCTTGGTATGATAATGAGCGTTAGGAGCTTCTCCCCTGAAACTTGGAAATGCATCAGAGAGGCAGGCTGCTCTCAGTCCCTGCCCTCAACAGCTGGGATTCTGATACAAAGGGTCTTTGTTAATCTTCCCTCCCCTTCCACACACCTGCTGCTCCTATTTTTAAGTGGCATCAGGTGGAAATCTCCTGGGAAAGGAGCCTTTCTGGGGAGAACGACCTGGCCTCACATTCCAGGTCTCTCAGAGGCCCCAGGGCAGCCCCCTTGGTCACCACGACTGCTGGCTGGGTTCCAAATGGGGGCTCCCAGAGGGAGAGGTTAGCACACCTCGTATTTCTCTCACAGCACAATTCAGTATTGCTTCTGTTTGTCAAGCTCTACGTGTCAAACAATGGCAAGCACGGTGTGTGCGTACGTTATTTAACTTAATCCTCATAATAACCCTGAGAGGGAGTGCTATCCCCATTTTAGAGACGACAAAAGTAAAACACAAGAAAGATAAACTACCTTGTGGCAGAACTAAGATTCAAGCCCAGGTTCCTCTCCATGCGTTACCCAGACAGGGCCTTGTCCCAGGACGATCGTCTAGGGGCAAGTTTTCTCCCTCTTTCCTCCTACTGGTGAGGAGAGAGGCGCCAAGTACGTGTGAGTTGGGGTCTGTTGGGGGGAGTGATGGCAGACACACGCGGGCAGGGCGAAGGGAAACCTGCAAGGGGGGTGTAAACTCCCCTGAAGGGACACGGAAAAGAGCTATCCCAGGGGCTGGGGAGAGCTGTGGCCTCCCTAGAGGGGTGTCACCAGAACCTTCAGGCCTGGCAGGAGGTGTGGAAACCATAGTGAATGAGGACCAAGCGGTCTTTGCCCTCCCATAGCCCGTCTCCATCAGCTGACCCTGCGGAGGCTGCACGTCCAGGGAGCCCGGTTCTGCTGCCTTAAAGTGATCCGTCTTCCAGGCACAGAGCACAGAGCAGGGGAGAGAGTCAGGGGGTGCGGAGGAGGGAGGGATGGCAACTAGTCCATGCAGGGAGCTTCTGGAACTTTCTGAGAATCATACACGGCTTTACGTTCCAAGAAAGGGGTGGGCTGGGAAAAGCAGATGGTGCTGTTTGGCCTGTATTCGGGGCATTAGCTTTTTACCTGAAGTCCTGGATGCTCGAGCTCTAGGGCAGGAACGGAGGGGAGGAACTGAGGCCCACCTGTATAGAGAGGGGGGCCAGGTAGAGAGGGGAGGAGTTGGAGAGAAGAGGACTGTCTGAAGGAAGGAGGAAGGGGAGAGAGGGAACAGCAAAGGCCAGCCCACCCAGGACGAGCACCTGCATGCTTCTCACCTTTAGAAACGCTCGCGTTGCCAACATCTGCATTCTGTTCTGACTGCAAGGCCCGTCCCTGCTGTCATCATGGGTGCTGCTGTCCATGGGCCGCCTGGCCCGTGAGAGCTGGCTTTCTACGTGAGTGAGGAGGGGGTGATGCCGCTTCACGCACTGCCTCCTCCAGGTAGTCCTCCAGCTGAGCACAGCCCAGCCCTCCGGAGCTTCTGTGCTCACACTGCTATAGCACTGCTAACGGGCCTCCCTCTGTGGCCCTCAGAGTGCAAACTCCCGAGGAGGGCGTACCTGTGTGATTCGTCAGTATAACCCTCATACCTGGGAGTAAGGGAGCCACAGGGCAGGGAGTGCTCTGTTGAGAGATGCTCTGTAATCCTCCCCGCCCGCCCCAGGCTCACCTTCAGAGAAGAGCTCAATGACCCGATCATGCGGTCCTTTTCTTTTCTTTTCTTTTTTAAATATTTTATTTATTTATTTGACAGAGAGAGAGAGAGAGAGAGAGCAAGAGAGGGAACACAAGCAGGGGGAGTGGGAGAGGGAGAAGCAGGCTCCCCACCAAGCAGGGAGCCCGATGTGGGACTGGAGCCCGATGTGGGACTCGATCCCAGGACCCTGGGATCATGACCTGAGCCAAAGGCAGAAGCTTAACGACTGAGCCACCCAGGCGCCCATGCGGTCCTTTTCTGTCTGTTGGGTGGGCGAGCCCAGGAAGGGAGGCTGCCTCCAGCCCCAGGACCCCCTCCCCCAGGGCCCTGCCTCTATCAGGGAGCCACTGGCGAGGGTGGCTCTCCTGACTGTTTCTTTGTTCCCACCCTCCCCCAGCAGGTGATGGGGAGTTGGTGGGGGGGCGGCGGTAACCCGCTAGCGTCCTTGCTGGCCTGTGTGTGCCTGGATAGGACACCTGCGGCCCGGAGGCCTGAAGCGGCCCTCGAGGGCTGGGGGAAGGGTGGGCTGCAGCCTTACCCACACACTATGGACGGCCCAGCCTGCCTGGCAGCTCACGTAGCAGCTTCCAGAGAGATCACTGCAGGTCTGTTCTACCTGGGACCCTGGAATGGAGTCCCGACTGGACCTACTCCCAGGAGATGTGTCTCTCCCTCTGCTAGCTGCTGGCCCCAGTGTGTTTTATGCCTGAAGACGTGGGGTTGAATGGAGGCCGAATTCACACCAAGAGAGTTGGGGGCTGGGCCCAGTTCTGGGGCCCTGGCATCGGGAGCAGGCTCAGCTGCTGGGTGAGCCACTCCTCAAGGTACCCCGCGGCTTTCCAAATCCATGTCCCGGAAAAGAGGGAAGAGGTGATCTTTTGGACCTTCTTCTCTCACCTTCCTCTCTCAGCTGTCCCCAACCTCTCCGTGTCATTTGTGTCACGGGACTTAGGACCTGGTTGGAGAGACAGAGAGGCAAGGGGAGATGGCTGAGAGAGGGGCCAGCTCCCCTGCTGCCCCCATCCAGCCCCCGGGGCCTCTCTCTTGCTTCCGAGTTGCGTTGCCATCATATTTCTCTCTCTGCTCAGCCCCACCGGCCTTGGCTGCCCCGAGCAGCCCTTGCCCGCTCATCCATCATCCTGGCTGCAGAGAAACCTTCCTGCCCTAGGCCTCCAAGGAGACAGGCTCAGCTGTCAGAGAAGAGAGGGGTTTCCGAAGGGGTCAGTCAGAGCGCCAGGCCCTGCAGGATTGATTGGCTATGAATTATGGATGTCACATCCCACTCGGTCCCAGTGCTCCCGAGCCAGAGAGGGTGTCCCTGCCTCCTTCCTTCCCTGGTCGGCCCCTTCTCCCTGGCATGGCTTTAGCATGCACTTCTTTGACAGTAGGTGCGTTTCTCATTAATATTACTTGGTTGCTTTTTTAATGAGTGGGGGTTTTGTCCCGCCCCTGCCCCCTGCAGCGAGAGCTCTCTGAGCAGGAGGGTCTTGCGGTGTCCATCCACTGGAGCCTGCCAAGAAGTCTGGATGGCCAACTGGTGCTCAGCATGGAGCCGTCACTGTGACTGATGATGGGTGGCTGGAGGAAGACCCAGGGGATGAAGGGAGAGGCAGCGGTGAGCCCAGACTGCTCGCCGGGCGGCCAGGGCACCACCAAGCCCACCCTGGACTCTGCCCCACTGGCTCCCAGGGAGGCCGACCCGTCTCCTTCAGTCTTCCTGCCTGCCCCCTTCCTGCCCTTCTGGGCCCCTCTGCGGCAGCTGCTGCTCGGCCGCTCTGGTGTCCTTCTGCTTGCGCGCCCACGGGGCCGTCCTGGGCCAGTGCGGGGCCAGGGGCTCCGGGGAGTTGCTCCCAGGGCCACTCCCGGATGCCGCTCGCCCCTCGGCGCAGAGCCCCACCCGCGCGATCCATGGCAGGACCGACCCGCTCACAACTCACACCTTCCTCCTGATTCGCGCCGCCTCCGCCCCCAAGCCGGCTCCGCCGCCTGCCTCCGGCCTCATCCCGGTCAAAACCCCCTCGCACAGGACTTCTCCAACCCCGGCCCGGCCCTCCTGAGCCCCGGTGCGAAGCCCCGGCCGCTCCAGGCCCCTTCTCCTGAAGCTGCTCAGCCCTGCGCACCCGCCCCCTACGGCCCCAGCCTCGTCCAGCACTGAACGCCGAGGCCACTGGTCGTGCCGGCCGAGCGGTGGGCCTGGAGGGCCTCTCGCCCGCCCGCCCTTCACCCCGCGAGCACCCCTCTCCGCCGCAGGTCTCTTCTCCAGCACCTTCCGTACCACCCCGCCTCCAGCGCGCCTTCCTGGGGCTCAGTCGCCACCGAGGAACGGGGAGTGGCCGTCCCACCTCGGCGCTGAGGGCCACCTTGGGAGCGGTTAGGCTTTGTATTTTAACGGTTTATCCCCAGACCTGCGCACCCTTGCGTCAGGCCTGGAGTCCTCGGCACCTGAAAGAGATGACTCCAGATGACTGAATGCACCGAATGAAGGAGTGATGGGGCGTGGGTGGGCCCGGGGGGCAAAGGCTCACAGGTGAGGGGCAGGAGGACAGGGGACCCCAGGCAGGACAGAGGAGCAGCTGAGCAGGGATGGGAGAAAACAGAGCCAGATTCAGCCACGGAGGTAATAATGCTTTCACCCTTTCCCTAGCTGTCCCTGTCAGCACCTTCTCAAAGTAGGAAAATAAGGCTGTTTTCTTTATGCTAAAGCCTGACTTGATGATAAACCTTCTCAGCCTCCCGGGAGGTGGCAGTGGCTCTGATGGGTGGGGAGGAGGCAGGAGGAGAAGGTAAGGGGTGGGGGAGAGAAACAGAGAAGGGAGGAGAGAGACAGGAGCGGGGGAGGAGAGGAAGAGAAAGCTCTTGTTCTGTGCACTGATTACTAATGTGGTGGAAAGCGCAGCGGGTTCTGTGGGGGAGCATTTATTGTGCATGAGAAAGCAGGCAGTGTGTTCAAGAAGCTATCCCCAGGCTCCTGCGGGAACTAGAGGGAAGGAGCCAGGAAGGAGAGGGCTGGCCAGGGTTTGGAGCCTGTTTGGCCCTGAAGCAACAAGGTGAAAAGGACGGAGGGCCTGAAATCTTGGCTCTGCCCGCCCCGCCCACCCCCCCCCAGGCCCTCTCACCAGGGGACTGGGCTCTGCTGCTCTCCAGGGGTGGGGATCGTTCCCCCAGTGAAGTCACAGACTCCTTCCTTGCAGGGGCGGTGTTTACACGGTCACTGGGGCCCTTTCTCTGCCTTGCAAGGGGTGGGGGCTGCATCCAGCCCAGCCCTGGCATGGAAAGATGGCCCCTTATGGAAGCTTCTGGGAGTTCCTGTCCCTGAGGGAGGGGCAGTTCCTTGGAGGTGGCTGGGTCTGAGCAGTGCACAGACACCAGGAGTGAGTGGGCATGCCCCTGGAATGCTGCTCCCTCAGCACTAAATGGAGCAGAGGGGCCCACCACAGTGGGGTGGCCGCTGTTCCTGGGGCGTCCTGGGGGGGGCGCTGCACACTGGTTGGCTCTGAGACTCAGTAGGTGGCCTCAACTCTAAGCCCCACCTTCTCAGGGCTCTGTCAAGAAAACCAAAGGCCGTGTGGCATCTCAGAGTCCCAGACTGTTTACGGGGCGCCGGGGTGGCTCAGTTGGTTAAGCGACTGCCTTCGGCTCAGGTCATGATCCCAGGGTCCTTGGATCGAGCCCCGCATCGGGCTCCCTGCTCGGCGGGAAGCCTGCTTCTCCCTCTCCCACTCCCCCTGCTTGTGTTCCTGCTCTCGCTGCCTCTGTCTCTGTCAAATAAATAAATAAAATCTTAAAAAAAAAAAAAAAAGAGTCCCAGACTGTTTATACCTTGGGGATCATGGAAACCAACTCTGTCATGGCCAGAGGAGGGGGACAGAGAAGCCACTTGCCTGAGGCCACACAGCAGGTGAAGATTCCCGTGGGGACACTTCTCACCTGGGTTCCAGTCTCCATGGCACCCAGCGCAGGGCCTCTGCCTCTCCGGGCCACGCCTCGAGCTACAGACAGACCCAAAAGGAACGGACGTCTGACTCGGACAGGTCTGAGACAGAGTGGGACTCTTGGTCCACAGTCTTCTCCATCGAAGGACCCAGGGGAGATTCCACTGCACGGGCCTAGCCCGGCATCCTCACAACAGTGTGGCCCCGGGAGCTGCTCAGTCCCTGCCCTTTATGCTCCAGCGCACCAGGCTCTCCTGCTGTCTCTCCTCCCTCAGCTCGGGGTGTCTCCCTTCTTACTCCACTTCCGTTCCCCGGTTCCATCCATTACCCTACCCAGGCCCCCAAGCCAAGCCGTGGCTTCTTCCTCCTTAAAAGATCATACTGGCTCTGGTCATTGTCACCTTCCAGTTTGTGAATCATGCTTCCTTTCCCTCCTTCCCTGCTTCTAGCATCATGAACAGGGACACAAAGGGGTAAAGGTGTTTGAGCTCCTTGGAGAAGGTCCCATGGTTCTTCTGATGACATCCCACAGAAACTTCATGCCTCCCACCCCACCTCCCACCCTTCTCTGGCCGCTCTGCTGGGTCCTCCTCGGTCCTCACACTTGCCCCGCTTGCTTCGGTCTGCCTAGGGCCTTGCTCCCCCTCTTCCCTCTCTGCCTGGGAAAAGGTCCCCTCGCTTTTTGCACGGCTGCTGCCTGCTGGTCATGAAGGCTGGGACTCAACGGTCACCACCTCTGAGAGGCCTTCCTTGACTACCTTTTCTAATGTCACTGGCCTCTACCACCAGTCTCTGCTACATGACCTTAGTTCTGTTGTCTTCTAGTATCTGTCTCTGCCTGAATTATATTGTTTATTTGTTATTGTTATTGTTTGTTTATGCCATTACTGTCTGTCTCCCCCATGGAGAATAGGGGACCTTGTCTGTCTTTATTATGATATCCCTGGTGCTTGGCATTTAATAAAGGGGTGTTGTTCAAGAGTCAATGAAGGACGCTAGAGATAGTTAACATTGAGGCACGGCCTGGATCTATGTAAATCTCTGTCGGTGGGCCTTGAGGACTCAGGGGTTCCTCTCCCATCCTGCTCGGAAAACTGAGGCTCAGGATCCATGTGAGCCTGGATGGAGAGGTAGGGGATCCCCATCAGCCCCCATGATGGAGGAGCTGTGGCGCGTGTCCTCTTTCTCTAGGGTTGAGGATTCTGCCTTCTTTATTACTGCTTCTTGCAGGCTGTCCTAGCCGGGACTTAGAAAGCCCACCCACCAGACCTCCCCCTGGGAATGAAATGGTGTGAATTGGCTTGGCAGTGGCTCAAAACAAACAAATAAACACACACACACACATACACACACACACCCCGCATACACTTTCTCCTTCCCATTTCTCTTCCAGGATTCCAGGCACAAGAGTGAGCAGCTCCTGAGCTCCAAAAGGGAGCCCCTTGTCTCCCAAGCTATAGTGTGCAAGAATGTGGGAGGTGGCAGAGAGGTGGAGGGGCAGGCCTGGGGTTCCTATCTGCACTGGGAAGGAGCTCAAACCCCTCCTGAAACACACCCCCTGGGGCTTGTTGGGATTCTGTTTACCAACAAGCGGGAAGGAGCCCATTGTGCTCAGGGTGGAAGGAACAGGAAAGAAATCAGTGAATAGGAACTCAGGAGCCAAGAAGCTGGGCTCAGAGACAATAGATAGGAAGGGAGGGGGTGTGGGAAGATCTGCATTAGAAAGGCTTGGAGGAGAAATCCAGGTGTGCCTGTGCCCCCATTTGGGGATGTCAGGAGAGGGAGGGGGCAGAAGTGAGCCACGGACAGTCTGATCTCTTTGGCAGGTGTGCCTCCCCCCACCCCCCACCCCGCGCGGAGCTGGCCCGGTGCTGTGTTTATTGGGTTTGTTCTGTGTGCAAGGCTCCTGGAGGAAGTGTGAGGTGCTGGTGATTTAGCCCATGTGCAAGACACCGCACTGATCCGAGTGGCCGAGTGAGGGCTTTGCAGTCTTTCCACTCCTCTTCTTACCTGTGTCACCTTGGACAAAGAACTTAACCCCTCTGAGCTCTTCTATAAAATGGGCAGTGCCCACCTCCTAGAGATACTCTGGGGATGGAATAAGGTCATCCACGCAGTGCAGAGGGCTGGCACAGAGCCTGCCACCGGGCCCTGCAGATGGTGGCTGGGTGGCTTTCCCCGGACCTCCGGCTATGACTTAAAACCAGGGGAGCCGGCCTTCTGGCTAGGTGAACTCCTGCCTGGACACAGGGACTTAGACCAAAGGACTCAGGAATATCAGGGCCGTTGGAATATTGAATTTTTCCCAGCTTCCCATCTTTCTCTACCTCCCAGAATCTCTGCAGGGATGATATCTTGATGTACTGATTTTAAGAAAGACCCTATTTTCAGACCAACTTGTTCAAAGGAGTAGCATCTACATTGGCAAGGTGATTTTAACCCAAGTATGTAGATGATCTGAGAGACTTGAATCCCTAAAGACTACATTTTTTTTTTTCCTTCCTCTGCAGGGTGCTTTAGCTTGAAACAACTGAGTAACTGCTTAATACCTTCCTACTGGGCAGAACGTTCCCAGCTTGGGGGCAGTTTGCATCTTTCCGGCCTCGTATTTTGCAGGATTACCCAGAGCCATGGACCTCAGGCACTGCCGGGTGCCACCTCTCCTATGCCCACCCCATTCCTCCCTGCCCCCCACCGCACCCCGTAAGATTCTTCTGAAGACCAAAGTCTCCCCTGCCATTGCTTGTCCCCAAGGTTCACACCTGCCATCCTGCCTGTCTCCCAGGACACAGCTCCTTGGGGATTTCTTAGATTCCCTAAGAGAATCGCCAGGCTCCAGGAGCCTATTCTGGGATGCAGGGTCCCCTCTGGGGGAGGGAGCACCCCTCCTGAGCTTGCATTTGGTAATCCTTTGGTGGGCATCTGTTGATTACATACCGCATGCGGTTCAAGACCTGTTGCTTCTTGTGTCAAGATGGGTCAGCATAGGCGTCCCTGTCAAAGGTTCCTGGGCCCAGGTGGGAGAGTTTGGATTGTTCCCTTTTCTGCGGGACCCAAGAGGGGCTCAGGAAGGCTTGCAGCTAAGCCGGCTTTTAGGGTCAGAGGGCAATTGATTTGGGATCAGGCACCTTGACTTGGGAGATGGGACGTGTCCTGTGCTGTCCGTACTCTCTGTCCTTGCTTCCCTTAGTTCTCCTTTACCATTGGCATCTCGTTGTCACTGTTGGTCTGTGTCGCCGGGAACAGTAGGAATGGGATGGGGATGGGATAGAGACAACACCCTTCAGGCTTGGATGTGCTTTGCACGAGGGAGCTGGGGCCCAGGGAGCTCCAAGGGGAAGGTGGACAGAGTAAGGTGCTGGTGTGACCTGCCACGTGTCACCCAGCAAGTCGGGGGCCTGGGGCTGCAGGCTCTCATTCTAGTGCTCGCTTCCTTGCACCGCAGTCCCTTTGCAGGTGGCCACAGCAGGAAACACTGCACCCCCTCCTGTGTATGAACCGTGTGTTGGACATACACTAAAGACAAGGATTCTGGAAGACAGGGCTGGCACCATGCTGCAGGAAAAGGCTAGAAGCTGTTTGCTCTGGTGCCCAGGGCACAGGAGGGGACAAAGGGCAAGGAGACAGAAAACTTTCGGGGGGTGGAGGGGGGGAAAGGGGCAGAAGAAAGGGCAGTGTGTTCTGGGTGCATGCTGGGGGGGGGTGTGCTAGGGAGGGGGTGCTCAGGCATGCCCAGGGCCACAGGCTTGGCCACGCCTGGGAGGGACGCACAGGGTGGTCTAAAGAGAAGGAGGCCTGAGTTTGGAGAGTTTATTGCAGTGAAGAAGGAAGAAGGTGGTCCCTCGGCTGCTTTGTCACCCCTGGAGGAGAAGGGAGACATGGGAAGGGTGGGGGGAAAGCCACATGCTGTCTCCATAAGGAGACCCTGGTTCCGGCCGGCAGCAGCTACAGGAAGGAGATGTGTGAGAAGAGATGGTGGAAGCTGGAGAAGGTGAAGCTAGCCGCCCCAGAGACAACCTTGAGAGAGAGGAGGGGCAAAACCGAGCTGGTGTGTAGCGTGGGGGGAGGGGAGAGGCGGGCGGAGGAAGGAGAGGAGAACGCTCCAGACGGTGGAGGGGGCGGGGCAGAGCCCTGTCCACCTCCGTCTGTCTGCCTCCCTCCTTGGGGCCCTAGCAACAAGGACGCAGACACGGGCATGTGGGTGCTGGGCCACCCACGTGCCTGTGGGGTGGGGGCAGAGATGGGGGGCAGTGTGTCCTTGAGCCCTAGGGCTTTCCTGAGCTCAGATCGTCCGAAGCCACAACCACCCCATTACCTCGTGTGCTCCATCAGGATTCGGGGCCCTGACGGCCTTGAGGCAGGCTCAGGACTCAGGTCTGAGGGCGGCTCCCATTTTTTCAGCCCGGAAGATGCTCTCCCCACTCCTTGCTGGTCAAAGAGCTCTCAGGGGCTGGGGAGGGAGTGGGCTCATCCTTTGCTCCAGCAGCTGGGGATGAGATTTCTCATTTCTCTTGCAGGAGTTCCCAAGAAATGACGGCTTATTTAAGTAATCTCTATACCCCACGTGGGGCTCGAACTCACAACCAGAGATCAAGAGCCTCATGCTCTTCCGACTGAGCCAACCAGGTGCCCCCAGTCTTGTTTTCCTATATGTTAAGTCATCTCGCTCTTGAACAAATCACTCAGGCTCCCATAGTCTATCTGGAAAGTAGGGGTAATAACACCTTCCTCACAGAGTTGGTGGGACTATACATTAAATCCCGGATGTAAAAGAGCTCTGTAGAGTGCAAATTCGCAGCACAAACATAAGAGATTATTCCTCAGGGAGGAGACTAAGGGGAAAGGTAGGAGGAAGAAAAGTCTAGGTGGGGTCACTCCCTGGCACCCTCCATTCCCCACCCGTCCCCTCTGGCCCTGGCCTTGCTGCGAAGCTGAGGACGAGCAGATGGGGGACAGTCTTTGCAAACTCCCGCTGCTGGTGTCCCCTCCCTCCTCCTCCGAGCCTCACAGAACAGGGCCAGGCAGAGGTCCCAAGGCCATGGGGTGCTGAAGAGGGGAGAGGTGCTTCCTCCTACAGGGCTGGCAGGACGGCCCCCTAGGGAGCCACCCAAGAGCCAGGGCCGTCATCAAGATGGCCAAGGTTGAGCACAGGTGCTGATGGCCACTGACGACCCAGATGAGGGAGGCTTGGAGAGTCCTGCTCTTGGAAGGGGTGGATTTTGAGCCAACCTCGGACTGTTCCCTGGCGGTGAGGCCGCCCTCGTGCCTGACTGCCCCTCTCTCCCCGCCGTGGTCTCCTCTCTGACTCCCATCCACCCACCCTCAGTGTTGGCCATTCGGCAGGACAGGAGGGCCTCGCGCTGGATAAGAGGTGCTCTCTGCTCCCCGGCCGGGAGCCTGACCCTAACCGCTTTAGGCCCCCGAGAAGTCAGAGCCTCGGCTCCTTCCTTCAGGCTGGAATAGCTGCTGGGAGCCGCCTCGGATTTCTCGCCCCGCCCAGCCCCTCTCTGGATTCCGGAGGGGCCTGGGGACAGGTGCGCTGTTTAGAATTTCTTCGGCAAGGCAGCCAACAAGGACATTCATTCTATTCCTTGGGCTTCCCGAGCCCCAAACGGGAGATGAGCGAGGAAGACAGCTGCAAAGGCAGCCGGTCCCCCGGGAGATCCTGTCCCAGCCTCAGGAAAGCAACGGTCAGGAGCTGCCTCCCTCCACTGGCCTTGAAAGGGGCGCCCATGCGGCCGTGAGGCATGACAGCAGGACTTGGGACCCCGTGCCGGGAGGGCCCCTGTTTTGAATCCAGACTCTGCCGCTTACTGCTGTGGTCCTCGGGCCCTGGCCCTTCTGTATGCCTGTTGCCTCACCTCCAGCGTGGGATAAACATCCCTACTTTCTAGGGTTGTTGGGATTGGATGAGTTGATGTGCATAATAGCTTCTATTATGGTATCTGGCAAATTCCAGGAGTCCAGGAATTACTGGCACCCTTCTCTGCCCTAGAGAGGGGGTCAGATGATTTTCTGTACTCAGCACAGATTAACCTAGGGGCATGTGCGTATGATGTGGTTTCTAGCCCCCAGGAACCCCAGTTCTGGAAAATTCTCTCTCTTTTTTTTTTTTTTCCAAGCCATGGTTTCTTGCAGTTGGGGATCTTGAGGCTTTCAGCTGTTGCATGCCTAGGCCTTGTCGTAATCCAATAAAGCCGGACATGGAAGAAGATAGGACTGGTGGATGAGAGAGAGAGACAGGGAGAGGCAGAGAGACGGAGAGCCCTCCTACTGTAACGAGCTCCTTGGAAGACAGGAAGAGGAAGGGGCAGAACTTCACCGTTCTGAAATTCTACTGCTCTCTACTGCTCAGAAAGACAGGAGCTATTGGCTCACAGTTTTCCAGGTCCCAGTGCCGGCATCCCTGGGTCTCTAGGAGAGAGGGGGCAGGCAGCGCAGGAACCACGAGGGCACCTCTCACCTTTAAGACTTCCCACTCCGTTTGCAACCTGTGTGTTGTGTCTCGGTCCAAGCCTCAGCTAGCCACGTGAGCTCCAGTAAGCGCTTTTATCTTCTGGAGTTCTTGATTTCTTCATCTCAAGAATGTGACTAAGAATCCCTGCCTTGTCTGCTGACAGGACTGTCCTGAGGATCCAAAGTACTTGGAGGGGTGCTAGACATGCAGGGGACGCAGATGAGTGCAATGGCTGTCATGTGGGCCCAGCCAGACTTGGGGACCCCCCCACGCCCTGCACCTTGAGTGATTGCCTTGACAACGGAATGCCTGGCTAACTCTTACTTCTCCCTCAGGTTTCAGCTTAGATGTTGTTTCTTCCAGGTCTGCTGGCCTCCTAGACTGGGTCTCCCCCGTAAGCTCCCGTAGCACTCGGTGGATTCCTCTTACCGTCAGAGTCATGAGTTGTATAGTGTGGTTGTGTGACTGTTGCCCATGTGTTTTCTCTGCCAGACTCTAAGCTCCACGAGGAAAAGGAATATGTCTGTTACACGTCATCTCATCACCAGCATGGGACACGGTGCCCAGCACATGGCAGGTAGGTGCTCAATAAAATTGCCTGCCTCAACCCTCTTCTATGCTTCAGTCAACCCCCGATGCCAAGCACCCATCTCTTAGGTCCTTCTTGCCCAACATCTCCTTATAAGGAGAAGGGTGACATCGCTCCTCTCTTTATAATTCAAGGAACAAGTCAACTAGATCATAGTTGGCCTTCTTCCCATCTCCCATCACAGCAGACCTCGCCCAGAAGCCAAGGTTGCAGGTGAGAAATCGCTGTATTTATTTATTTCTCTGCACGAGGCTGCCCTCTGGTGGTTAACCATGGAAGAGGGCACGGCAAGGATGGAAACCCGCTGGCTCTGGTGGAGCCACGCTCAGAGGCTGTCCAGTAAGCCAGGAACAGGGGAGCGCTACAAAGAGGGCATCCAAGTGAAGATTCCTGTCAGCCTCCATCCTTATGAACGGCTCCCTCTAGATCTAACAGGCAGCGCTTGGCCTAGGAAGAGCAAGAAAATAAAGAAAGTCCCATAGAAACCCCACCCTACCCCTAGTGGTGAAATAGCTCTTCTTTCTCCTCAGTGGTGTGCTGGTAAATGCTTAACCACCAGCTTTCTCTCTCAAAGGATCCAGGCATGTAGCATTTACTGATTTCTGGGGTGTAAATATTCTCACCACGGCCAATTTCAAACTACCAATGTGATGTCACTGAGTGTCGCTGGGAAGAGATGAGCACGAGGGGTATGTCATTATATAGTATGTCATAGACATAAATAAGTTCAAGAACATGGTTACTAGTAAAATATAGTAAAATAATGGGAAAGGAATGAGTTTGAGTATTCATTACATTTATTTTCAACCTAATATATTTAAATGTGAGCTTATAATTTAATCTTTAATAAAAGCTGTGTTTAACGACTGGCTTACAAAATTCTGGAAAATGTAATAATTGGTTCTGCAAGCAAGCCTAGTAGTAAGAGCTGGCTGAAGCCCGCCACTGCTTCTCCCGATTTCCTCCTTCTCTTTCTCCTCTTCCTCTTCCATGACTTCCTGGCATTCCGTGTGGGTAGGGGGGATGGGGAATATGGCAATGAGCTTTGCTGCAGATGCTGCTCTTCTGAGTCAGGAGCCATAAGTTGTTAAGGAAAGAGGGTGAGAAATGCAAATTTGGCTACTGAAGGACATTAACGCACGCACGTGTGTGTGTGCGCGCATGTATGTGTCTCTGTGTATCTGTGTGTACGTGTGCGTGCGTGTGTGCATGCGTGTGTGCGTGTGTGCACACGAGCGTGTAGAAGGTGGCGGAAGGGAGTGGGGGTGAGTTTTGCAACTGGATCCGGAGGCCAATTCCGGCCCGAGCGAAAGCCCATCGTGCGGAGGCGCCGGGCGCCTGCGGAAGGCGGTGAGGGCCTCCCCAGTGCGGCCAGTGAACTAGCAGCAGTGGCCGGTGGGGAGCCGAGGCAGGCAGAAGTAGGCGCTGGGGAAGAGACCCAGGTTGATGGGATTGCCGTCCAGGCGGATGTCTTCCAGCCGCCTCCGGCTGTGTTTGTGCTCCTCGGAGTCGCAGAAGGCGTCGCTCTGCATGGTCTCTATCATGTTATTCTGGAAAGAACACACTGATAGCTGCCAACCTCTGCCTGGAGAGTGCCCTCAGGCAGCGCCGAAGGCGCATCCGTCAGCTCTCCCCAGCAGCTCCCCTCTTGAGAGTGGAGAAACCGAGGCACGTAAGGCCAAGGCCATGCAGCAAGGAGGGAGGAGAGGCGGCGCGTGGAGGATGGATGGAGAGCCAGGGGAGAGAGTAAGAGGGACGAGGGAGAAGGAGGAGACAGAGCGGAGGGGAAGGCAGGGGAGGAACAAGCCGTCAGCTGAGATGGGAGGAAGGACATGGAAGGACAGGAAGCTCTTTCAGGAGAAGGAAAGGAAGGCCGTCACGCCGAGGCTGTGGACAGTGGCCTGGGCAAGACCTCCGATCCCTGTCTCCGGTGAGCTCTCAGTGAAGGAGACGCCTGCCCCTGCTGCCTAAGGAGGCTCCCGGTTATCTGACCTCCACCCCCTGGGCTGTATTCAATGCTCTTGCTCTTGGGGGGGTGCTGCTCACCTGCAAGTGCAGTGAGCGCAGGCTCGGGGGCAGAGGCCCAGGGATGGAGTCCAGAAGGTTGTCAGCCAGGTAGAGGAACTGCAGCTTCTCTAGCGCCTAGGGAGGAGGCAAAGGGCATGGGAGGCTGGCAGGGGCTGCTGGACCCGGCAGGGATGGGCGCCTGATGTGACCCCATTCGTTCCCTGAGGGTCTCTTGAGCCTCAGCCATGTGCCAGGCTCGGCACTGGGGGCTGCAGGGGACACCCAGTCTCTCGGGAGTTCACAGGCCCTAACTCCCACCGGATGCAGAAGGATCGCGCCTGCCACTGAGGTCTGGCAGCTGGGGGGGCGTGAAGGAGTTGGTCAGCTGCAATGAGCAGCAGGTGAGGGGTGGGCAAGGGGCAGGGATGGCATGAAAGGGAGGACAAGGGGACAGTTCAGTCCAGCCTCAGCCTTTCTGCTATCAGAAAGGGATTTTCCCAAATGAAAAGTCTCCAAACGTTAAACCCAGGATGGCTGTGAAGAACATGTTCAGGACACATCCAGAGCCACTGAATGAGAGCCACAGGCACCCAAGGCAAAACTAAGTCTGCAAGTGTGACGGAGCTGGGGGCAGGCGTGACCATGCTGCTCGTCATCTCCGCACCGGAACTACTCCTGGAGTTCATCCGAGCCCTGTCGAGTGGGCAGCTGCTGGGGCCCGATTTGTGCCCAGTGTTTAGCCCTTCCCATCAGAACCGGCCAGCCAGCGATCAGTCAGATTGTCTCCCTTAAGCACTTGCTCACAGAAAGACAATGATTAGTTAGTGCTGGGTTTTGGAAATAAAGGTTTCTGTAGAGTTAGTCTTGGAGTCAGCACTATTGCAAGTCACGTCAAGCCAATGTTTTCGGGGAGCAGAAGCTGAGGGTGCAGACAGGTGAACGGAATGGACACACGGAGAGAAGCCAAGAGATTGCGTGACCGGGAGAGGGAGAGGGAAAGCTGCTGACCTTGGCTTCTGATGCCCCCCAACCCCCCATTTCCAATAACAGGCCTGAATTTCCTTCTCCTGGAGGTTCTTGGGCTGGCATGTTGTTAAACACTCTTTCTTGAGTCAGAATTGGTCTCTTGCAACAACAACAACCAAAAAGTTTAATAAAACAATGGGAACAGATGAAGAAAATGGGGTTTGACTTTCAGACCCAGAATAGGGTTGGAGCTGGGCTATCCCAGGAGGGCCTGGTGTGTGTGTGTGTGTGTGCGTGCGCACGTGTGTGTGTGGCTGTGGGCATGGGTGGCAGGTGGGAGAGGGTGGGCTACATGCCCTGGCTCACCCTGAGTGCTTCAGGCTGTATCCCCGAGCTCCGGAGCCGGTTCAGGCGGACGTCCAGGACCTCGATGCTGGCAGGCAGCACGGGCAGAGATGCCAGTTGGTTCTCTGGGAGGATCAGATCCTGCAGGGCAGGCAGCAGCCGGAGAGCATCATCATCAATGGAGAAGATGGCATTGCTGGAAAGGTCAATCCTCTTCAGTTTTGCTATGGGGCATGGGGGAGAACACAGAGAGACACAGGACCTGTCATCTTTCCTTGCCCCTGCTGGACCCACCTGTACCCTGCTCCATCCCTTTTAAGATGGGGAAGGCCAGCCAGTTCTCCACCTGCATGGGGTCCCAGCGGGGAGAATAACATCATAAACCAGGACCCCCTGGAAAGCCCTCAGATTCTGCAATACAGAACTCCAATACCTGGAGTTCTATCCTCTGTGGTGGCTGCCCACCTTGGATGGGTTTGGTAGAGGCAAGACCCAACAGGCCCACCGATGCCTGGACCCATTCCACCCCCACCCTTCACCGCTGGTTTACATAAAAGGATGCTGTGGCCCAGAAGGCTGTGGGAATTAGTGGCAGAGTCTGGATGAGAGCCCAGGTCTCCTAGCTGAGGCAGAGTATAAGGCATAAGGGAGCAAAACACACAACAAACAGCAAACAGGTAAACAGCATCAGGGCTATGGAGCTGATTTAGCCCGGCCTTGTCCAGAGGCCAGGAGGGTGCAGAGCTACAGTGCCTCAGAATCCTGAAAATGTAGGCTTGATCCTATCTTCCCCTTCCCAGCTTTCCAGAGCTTTGGGGAGAACACATGAAACGGGGCACTTTTATTACCCAAAATCTTCAAGGGAAGGGATTAGAGAGACTTGGGGCTATTTCCATTGGGTACTGGGTAGACTGAAAGCTAGCAGGGAAAGGCTAACTCAGGTGGGACACCGTGTCTGTGACTGTTCATGTGGCTGCGGGGGGGGGCAAGGCAGAGGGCCTGGGGGTTCCCTCTGCCAAGCCTGCCCTCGTCTTCTGCCAGGGCACCACATACTCAGCCCTTCGAAGTCTCCGGCGCGGATCCGGCGGATGCGGTTGAAGCGGGCGTACAGGTAAGTGGTTGTCTTGGGAAGAGGAGGGATGTTCTCCAGGTCAGTATCGTCACAGTACACGGAGGAACCGAGGCACACGCAGACCAGACATGTGGGCAGGCCTGGCCCAGGTGGAAGACAGAACAAAGGGAGACCCTCCTCAGACCTCCTTTAGCCTCTGGGACCAATGGTGCTCACTCAGGGAGTGGCTGAGCCATGGCCCGAACGGAAGGTCACAGTGTTGGCTGCTCCCAGCCTGGCACTCAGCCCCCAACCTAAGAGAGGCAGATCCATTCCCAGTTATTACCCAGTCCCGGCCCCCTGGTGCTTTTATCAGGCTCCAGTCCTCTGTAGGTTTTTCTGGGCCTAGGTGGGTGTTTCTAGGACATCCATCGGTCTCTTTTCTATAAGGCTCCTCTCTGGTCCCAAAAGGCACAATGACGATGAAATAAAGCCAGAATTAAGTGGACTGGCCAATAGTTGCTCGCCCTGCCAGCTGCCTTGTGGGTGAGGAGCATGTTCTGTATGGCTCTGAGAAGTGCAAGAAAGCCACGGTGGAGTGGACCCTGCTTGCCCAGAATTCATTTCCCCTTCTTAGGGGGTCAGCATCCCAGTTTTCTGTTGGGCAACAGCTCTCTCCTGTTCTCATTCCATGACCAGTGGTCATCAGACATGGGCCAGGCCATCCAACCCAAACTGGCTTTAAAAAGTTGGGAGGCTCTACGGGCTCATAGGCCTGAAGAGTGCAGGTGGTTTCCATCACTCGCCATTACAAGGGACAGAGATAATGGGAGACCAGCAGTCGTCCAACTCAAGGGGGAGTCGGCTAGCAGTGACACAGCCCCACAGTGAAGAGGCAGCTCTTCTTTGCAGGCAGTGACCAAGGTAGGTGGAGCAGAGATGATCTCAGCGTCCTTCTTAGCCCAAGGCCTTGAATGACACATGCAGCTGAGGCCCTTTATGGGTCTCTTTAAGCCCGAGATCCTGTAGCTCTGAGAGGTCACAGATTCCTATTGATGCCCCAATACCCTAGATCCACCCAAGGCAAATATCTCAAGAGAACAGGAGCCAGGGCCAAGCAAGTCAGGAATTAACTGCATGCCTCCTCTGCTCCAGTCCTGATGCCCAGCAGAGCGCCAACCTTTCCCTGCCGGATATGCCAGCATCCCCGTCTCCAGGAGGGCATCAGGGAGGGGAAAAGAGCTGCTAAGGGGGGAATTTAGAGCCGAAAAGCAGTATGACTGCCTCATTTGCCCCCATGCCAAGTGACAGCCACGAAGTTATTTATTCTTCTCAACAGGCTTTTAATTGTCTCTAATCTAATTACCACTCAAACTGGTCCCCTAGTGATGCTGTTAATTAAGGTAGGGTGGCTCTGCTAAGCATAGCAGAGTGCTGACTTTTTCTTTTTTTTTTTTTCTCCCTCCTATCCAATTTGTGCATTTAGCCAAAAGCATTAGGGATAGCCAGCTTCCCCCTTTGGGTTTTCTTTCTTTCTTTTTTTCTTTCTGTTCTTCCTGTGGCTATTTCTCCTCCTCTCCCTTACAGTGAGGGCTAGCCCCAACCTTTCACTCCCTACCCTGAACACTTCACCATGGTAGGCCTAGTGCCGGGTCATGGCTGCATGGCCTATGACCCATGTGCATCGGGACCTGTGACCGTGAACTCACTGTGGCTGCTTGGTGAGTCCAGGAGGCCCAGCATCGTAGGCCGGCTCATCTTGGGCTTTGAAGAGAGTTTCCTCGGAGTCACTGTGCTCTGAGTGGAACCGATCCTGGTTGGAGGAACCAGGCTGGTCACTTTGACCTGGGGACAGAGCACACAGCACACAGTAGGCGAGTTTTTGCCTGAGAAGGACTTTATTTTGAACTCTGGGGGCCTCAGTGACCAGTTTCAAACTTGCGAAGAGTCACCGTGGAGAAAAGGGGAGGGAGGAAGGGAACTTCCTAAAGAGCAGCATCTTCCTTATATGGAGAAGGAGATGGGCCCAGGGAGGGGCGCTGACCACGCTCACACAGCTAATGGGTGCAGGCTTTGGATCAGCCCCTGCAAAGGCCAGGAAGGGCCAAGAAAGGACTTCAGACTAGAAGACAGCCTAAGAGCAGACAGGGTTGTGGGGCTTCTTTTTCTAGTGAAAGTATGAAGACATGGCTGACCCCCGCCCCTCCCAGTGAGATATGGTTTATGGTCTGACTTAAAGGCAGGGGGACAGATATAGGACTTCTAAGCAGGGGAGGATCCCATCAAGTTTACTACAAACCAGCTAAGAAATTGAACTTTTGTTGTCCTCTTTCTTAGTATCATCTAAGTGACAAGTTTCTACGGAAGCACAAGCATCTCCTCCTCCTGGAGAAAGAATGGAGGCTTGGAAGGCCTGCACGGTAGACAGCGGGAGAGGGGCCAGGCCCCCGATGCCCAGTGTCTTGCAGGGAATGCCGCTGGTCTGCTGTGTGCCCCTTACCTCGGGGAGCTGGTCCCCATAGTCCGTGAGCCCCTCATAGTCGCTCAGGTCAATGACCTCGTCGTAGTTGTCCAGGCCCAGGTCATAGTTGTCCAGGACTGCATAAGCATCGCCTTCCCCGAGCGTCTGATCTCTCCTCTTCCTCTCCTTGGGGAGAGAAGCTGTCCCTGCCCCCAGCAGCACCAGACCCAGCAGGCTCAGGAAAGCCAGGAGCTTCATGGGGGCCCTGGGAGGAGGCGGCAGCAGAAATGAAGATGGGACTGAATCACCTAAGCGTCCAGTCCTGGGGAGTGCGCAGGAGGAAGGGCAGCCATCTAAGAGACAGGGCTCTCTCGAGCTTCGGCTTCATGGGAACCGCTCACAAACTTACCCCACTTCCCGCCCCCACACTTGCAGACCCACGCCATTCATGATACACTCAGTGCGGTGCGTTCATTGCATGTGCAAGCCCCCCAAAGGCTGGGGCTATCTTGGCGGGAGCATCTCCTGCCAGGCCCTCCTACCGCCACCCCACTTTAGTGCCTACATGCTCACACATACGCTTCTATTCACTCACACAGTCGTGTGTAGACACCTGGCAAAGGCTCGTTTACTCCTCGCATGCACACCCCCTCTTACTTAGGCACACTCTCGTGCATTTATACGGATGTTCTCTCTTGTACAACCACACACACAGAGTACAACCATTAGTCACTAAGCTAGGTTTAGAGAAACTTCATCATCAAGGAGTCTTGTGGCTTTTTAAAAGATTATTCATTCACTGGGGCACCTGGGTGGCTCAGTCATTAAGCGTCTGCCTTTGGCTCAGGTCATGGTCCCAGGGTCCTGGGATCGAGCCCCGCATCGGGCTCCCTGCTCGGCGGGAAGCCTGCTTCTCCCTCTCCCACTCCCCCTGCTTGTGTTCCCTCTCTCGCTGGGTCTCTCTCTGTCAAATAAATAAATAAAATCTTTAAAAAAAAAAAAGATTATTCATTCACTCACCCCTTTGCTCAACAAACATTTATGGGGTGTCTATTATGTTCCAGGCACTGGACTTTTCTCTGGGGGTGCAGAAATAAATAGGGCACACCTAGTGCATTCAGAGGACATGGGTTTAAAAGCTGACATATAGCCTAAAAAAGAACATTGGTTTATAAAATATACTTTCTAAATGCAGCTTTTTTAGAAACAAATGATTACAGAAACAAACGTGTTCTTTGTATGTGGCCGTGGGATTGTGTGCATATCTAGAGCGTTCCCTGGGTGTCTGCGTGTGTGCACAGGTAATTGTGTATGTGCACGATGAGCACGTGAGCGCGTGATGAACGTGTGTCCGTTTATGCTCATATGCACGGAGCGGGGCGGGAATGTATGTGGCGTGCGTGTGAGGGAGCTGGTGTGTTTGTGATAGTGCAGCCCTCCCCAAAGCCAGCTGCCTAAGTGTCTAGCAGATTCTCCCCCTCTGTTAACCTTAGCTGGGCTAGGGGTAAGCCCTCTGCGGTAGCAAGAGTGAGCTCTTCATCAGAGCCTTCCCCCATCCCCACCCTCCAACTTCCCTTGCTTAGAGCCCTAAACTCCTTCCACTCCCCCCAATCCTGCCCGCCTGCACCCAGGCCCCTCATTTGCATCCCAAAGGGGCCCAAGGGCCCCAAACCTTGAACCTTACCCACAGGTGCACTCTTGTTTCAGAACCAAGCCTCGCAGCTTCCAGAGAAATGGGGACACTGGTGGAAAGGCCGTCTGCGTGGGCCAGGGTACAGGCGGGGAGCTGGCTGAGGCCAGCATGTGGCCAATCAGACTTCTCTTCTTCCTGGTGTCCAGCTGTTTCCCCTCCTCTCTGCTCAGCGGGAACCCCATCCCAGTCTTTTGTTTGGTGAGAGGGCGTTCTCTCTCTCTCCCTCTACCCCCTCCACTCCCACCCTCATATGCACCCCTCCCCACCTCCCACCCTCACCTCTCCTTCTCTTTCTCTGTCTGCTGCTTTTCTCTTTTCCAAGCCACTGTTGAGAGGGCTGGCAGTTTCTTCTCTCTAAGGGAGCGGGCAACAGGTGATGGAGCACTCAGAGGGATGGGGCTTGCCTCTCTAGCTTTTTTCAGATGGAATCCAAAGATTCAAAGAGGCTGAATTAAGGCACTCTGACCACACTGCCACCCACCACCTGGAGCCCCAACATGGGACCATGACTGAACCAAAATCACCAGAGGGAGGCTCTGGTCCAAGAGAAGGTGAATGGGGGATGAGGTAGGATTTGAAGACCAATTTCAAGTTCCAGGATGATGATGATGATGATGATGGCAAGGAGGATACAAGAACTTTTCTCCATCTGCTGAGATTGGGCCCCAATCATGAACACCAGAAGCCACTGTGTGGGGTCCTCAGGGGGCTGAGAAGAATCATCTCCCCTCATCCCCCACCAAAGATGTCTGTATCAGGAGGATTCTCGTTTGCTTGGTGCCTCGTGCTGCAGTGTGAAGGCAGGAGGGGGGGGGCGGGGGGCACGGCTAAGTGTTTGAAGGGAGTTCTTCAATGCTGCCCCTTGTTCCCTCCTCCCTCCCCCGACCAGACCCTGAATCCTGGCTGTGAAGCTCCTGGAAGATCATGTAGTCCAACAGACGTGGACTGAAGTTGGGTTATCCAACAGACAAGAGACTGAGGTCCAGCTAGGTGCAGTGACTTACCCAAGGTCACACAGAGCCAGGGTCAGGGCCTAGATTTCCTGACGCCCAGGCCAGAGAGTTGTCCTTTGTTCATATGACCTTGCCCCTTTTCACCTTATCCCCCCTACCCTGCACACCCCAGTTCCGAGACCATGTGCCTCGATGCCCTCGGAACAGATGGCCTTGGCAGGACTCATCTCTGCCCTGGCATGCCAGGTGAAGGGGCAGATCGCACAACCTGGCCCAAGGTGCAGTGCTTGGCCTGCGGTGTTCCTGGGCGCCAGCCGGTGAGGAGGCGGCATCCCCCAGCCCAAGGACCTGGTCACCAAAGGGACACCTGTTTCCGTGCCCCTGGCAGCTCACCATCTGGGGAGAGGCACCAACAGGGGCTCTGCTGGGTGGAGGGGAAGGTAGCCCAGGAGCCAGCAGGGTGCCCAGGAAGCAGATGGTACATTTGGCGCGCTGTCCTCCCCGACTCTCTCTGCACAGCCTGGGCTTTGCAGGCAGAGACTAACCCTCCCCCAGGCAGGCTGGGCTCCGCTCCCCCTCCCCGTCCCATCCCACGCCCTTTATTCCCTGCGAGGAAAGCAAATGAGACTGTTCATTCATTCCCCCTGCTGCCTGCCCCCACTCTCCCCCCCACTTTCTTGGAGACACGCACCCGCAATTGGTCGTCCCCCACGCGCTTTTTAAGCTCTTCGGCCCCCCAAGCACAGCCAGTCTTCCTAGAGCGCATGCGCAGGCAGCCCTTCCCACTCCCACCCCGCACCCCAGGAAAGAGCCCCTTCGGCGCAGTAGTCTCATCTCAGACCCTCTCCCAGCTTCTACTCTCGCTTCTACAAGCTCGCCGGTCACACGCTCTAGTTCCCGTGGAGTTCAGGACTGTCCATGGCATGCGTGTGTGACCTGCGTGGGAACGCGCTAACCTTCATGCTGTTGGGGCATGTGGCTCTGCTCCCTGGGGGCCTGCACGAAGGGGCCGGAGGTGCGGGACCCTTCTAATCCCCGTGTCTCATTAGGAGAAGCACAAAGCATGCTGATGGAAAGGAGGTGGCAGGCTGTGGGGACAGGAGTCTGGCCAGCTGACCCTGTTGCTGCCCCTTTCATGGGCGGGCATGGAAATTTCAGGAACCCTGCTGCTTTTTGGACAACAGGGATATATTCCCTGCTGAGGGCCTGTAGCAACATAACTCTGTGACCTAAACCCATTCCTCTCCCTTCCTCAGGCACTACTCCATGCCTTCCTACCTTTTGGCTCATGCTGTTTCCTCTCCTGGTTATGTCCATCCCCCACCCCACCCCCCCCGCCCCCGCTTCCCCTACCTCCCCCGGTCCGCTTCCCCCACCAGGCAAAATCTGATTCATCCCTGAAGATCCAGCTCAAATGACAGGAGCCATTCTGGTGTCCCTCCACGGGGGTAGAGGCCCTCTCCACCATGCTCTTTGTACGCGGCATCACTACAAACACTTAGGACATGGGATTACTCCATGGGCTTTCCCCTTTCCCAAGCTAAGAATTCCTCACGGGCAAGGACCCGTATATTACCCATCCTTGAATTCTTGGACCACGCAGGCGAGGTCCACTGAAAGCCTGCTGAGTTGAACTAAGCAGGTGTTAAGGAGGCAGATTGGGAGGGGTGGGGCAGCATCTGGCAGTTTTCATGCTAAAGAAAACAGGGTGGGGGGCAGGGGGGATCACAAACTCACTTCTGAGTCAACCGTCTGCCTGAAGACAGACTTCCGGGCACCCGGTTCACGCCCTTCGGCATGGCCTGGAGAACCTTCGGTCTTCACCCCCCGATACAGCTCTGCGGCTAGTTTGTCTTCCTTACGCCACAGCTCTGCAACTAGCTTGTAAATTGCCCTTGGTGGGAAATGGTGACTGTTGTGTCTTTCAGCATCTGGCTCTGGACTGAGCATTTGGGAGACGCTCAACAGTTTGATATCTGTGGTTTGAAAGAATCTGAGCCTCTGGGCTTCAAAGGTAGCTATTGGATTTCTGATCTGACTTCTGGAATAATTTTTCATGACAGTTGTGAAGTTTGGGGGAAATTTGCCAAGAAAAGGCTTTGGAATTGTTTTCTTAAGAGTTTCTTAGGAGGGGCGCCTGGGGGGCTCAGTTGGTTAAGCGACTGCCTTCGGCTCGGGTCATGATCCTGGAGTCCCAGGATCGAGTCCCGCATCGGGCTCCCTGCTCGGCGGGGGGTCTGCTTCTCCCTCTGACCCTCCCCCCTCTCATGCTCTCTGTCTCTCATTCTCTCTCTCTCTCAAATAAATAAATAAAATCTTAAAAAAAAAAAAAAGAGTTTCTTAGGAATGAGGGGCGCCTGGGTGGCTCAGTTGTTAAGCGTCTGCCTTCGGCTCAGGTCATGATCCCAGGGTCCTGGGATCGAGGCTCAGGTCATGATCCCAGGGTCCTGGGATCGAGCCCCACATCGGGCTCCCTGCTCGGCGGGAAGCCTGCTTCTCCCTCTCCCACTCCCCCTGCTTGTGTTCCCTCTCTCGCTGTCTCTCTCTCTGTCAAATAAATAAATAAAATCTTAAAAAAAAAAAGAGTTTCTGAGAAATGGGGTCCTTTCTCCACCCATCTCCTTGGAGCCAGGTAAGAGGTGGGAGGTGGGGGGAGAAGGGTGGCAAGAGAACTTCAAGGTATTCTTGACTTGTTCACTCTGTCAAGTTCAAGCAGGATATTTTTCATATTCCTTTATTTCCTCTGCTGTGAAGCGTGTTGGAGTGTAAAAATTGTTTCACAAAGTTAACATGGTTTTGAAGAAGGAACAGATATATGTAGAGTAACCTACACATCTACTCACACACCTGTCTACGTAGGTGCCAGGGGCACTGAAAGAATGAACTTGCGGATGGAGGAGGGGCTTCCTGAAATCCCCGGGAAGTCAGCACATTGTATGCGTGGGGGGGGGGTGGGGGGGGTGTTGTTTAAAGGCAATTTCACCTGAATCCCCTCTGGCTTATAGCTGTAGGGAGCAATGGAGGAAGCAGACTTCATCTAGATGGGGGGATGGGATGATGGTGATTGTTTTGCTGCTGAAACAAAACAGCTTAGGTTTGGGGAGCAGAAATGCCCCCTGCCCCCAGGGGGACCCCAGGTGCTGTGCTCCCCTGAGGGGCAGAGGTTGCAAGGTGTGAGGACGGTGCAGAAGCGGGGCTTATCCAGGCCTTAGCACCAGGTTGCTTATAGCCACCATAAGATACTGACTTTAAGCAGGAGCCTTGGAGAAACCAGCAGCAGCCAGGAAGGACGGGGCATTATATGGGAGCACGAGGGAAGGAGGCTGAGAGGAAATGGGCCCTATTTTCTGTAAATGAGCAAAAGAGGAAGATGAAACAGACTATACTGGGAATTTCTTGAAGTTAGGGACCTAGCTTAATCCAATTTCTTAAAAATCTCTGGAACTTTTCTTAGCCTAATGAGGCTGGGCATGTGTCCTACTTACTTCTAGAACAACCACCCCCACCCCCCCGCCCCCAACATATACACTAAGGAGCTATAGAGGGGCAGCATCTCCTGGAGGAGTGAAGGAGAAGGGGAAGGTGAGTGAGCCCTGTGGGGCCCAGGCTCTGCTTGGAGGCCAGCCAAGCCACTCACCTGGCCCAGGCAAGGAGGGGAGGGGATTTCAAGGGGAGGGACAGTCCATACAGGGAATAAATTACTGCAAAGGGCAGGGATAATAGATAATCAGAGCATGGTTTAAAGAGCAGAGCTGCAGACTAGACCATGGATGCTGGAGAGAACTGGGCGGGGCATCTTAGCCACCCCCTTGGTTTCCAGACGTGGGGGCTGAGGGCAGAAGGGACCCACGAGGTCAGACAGCAAACAGGAACAAACCACCTCCTCACCTGGGTTCCTGAGGGTTCCCACTTGTGCTCACTCATGATGGGGATCAGCCCCCGCCTCGAGACCTCTGTACCTTTGCGTCCTTTACATCCCAGAGGGATGACTGTGCACATCGCCCAGGCCTTTTCAAGTTGGAGCCTGAGGCCAGCTCCTTGGCCTTGTAAAACCATCCCAAAGAGGGGCAAGGAGGAAGACAGGAGCCCGCTGTGACCTGCACCAGCCACCAGGTGTCACTGATGTGTCTGCCTTAGAGGGGAAGCCTATCTGTGCTTGTGGAACAGGCTTTTGGGAGATTTCCCGGGGCTCCGCCCCTTCCAGAGCACTTTCTCATGAACTGCTTCCGGGCTTTGGACAGGATTGGGCCATCCACACTGATAGGGAACAGATGGTGGGGCGGGGCTGGTGGCTCTGTACCCTTCACTGTGGACACCGTGTGGCCCAGGGCATCAGGCCTCTTGTCCAGACTGGCAAGGGGGCTGTGGGATCCATCTGTACGAACAGGGGCCCAACCCTGGGGGGCTCTGATTCCCACCCCTCTCCTGCTGGCTGATTCCTGGTTCCCCAAACTATTCTTCTCCTTGACTATTCCTCCCTGCTCTTACTCTTGAGATAGAGAGGCCCGGCCAGAAGGGCGTGTGCAGAGGAGGGCCCCGGCTAGCCCTGTGAAGAGACTGCCAGATGCAGGCCCCTGCGGGAACCCTGATCCTTCACCCTCCTTCAGCCATTCCCTTGCACTTCCTTGCTGGAGAACGCGGGCTGGGTAAGAGCCAGCACAATGTCTGGTGCCAACGAACAGAGCGGTGGAGCAGCAGTTTTGGAAGGCGGGATCTGTGGCTAAGGGGCCTGTTGGGGCCGGACCTGCCCATGATGGTGGAGTCTCCAGCAGGACTTTCCAAACCTCACCTCTGGGCTGCTCCTGACCGCCTTCTGCTTGCTTCGGCCAGGACCAAGTTCCAGATGTCAGCCCATGGCCCCAACTTACCCAGGAGTGACAGGGTAGAGGAGGAGGAGAGAAGAGTATGTCTTTAGACGCACCTCTGTGCTTCTGGGACGAAGCGTGGGTGTGCAGTGAGTGTCTTTGAGCTGGGTGAACCAAATCAAGCCCTTAGAAGTCTTGCTCTAGAAGCCCCGGGTGTGGCAGAGTATGTGGCTAGTCCCTGCCTCGGGAAGGTGGGATAGGAAAGGCAAAGCTGGGAGTGAGGAAGGAAGATAGAGGACACGAATGGTGGGCCCGGGCCCCCGGGCCGTCGGCATTCAAGTGCGGTCAGAGGAGATTCGGGGGGCAGAGTAAGGCCTAAATGACCACGGACTGCAGCAGACGGAAGCACATCATGAGGTCCACTGGGATGGGTGGCTTCAGGTGGTTCCCATCCAGCCGCAGGTAGCGGAGGTGCGGCACGTTCTCCAGATCCGAGGAGAAGTCATGGAAGGCAACTAGACTGCTGGGGCAAATCTGGGTCCCATTGATCTCTGTGGAGAAGGAAGGGAGAAGTCAGCAGGCGAGGTGGGGGGGGGTCGGGACAGACGGGGCTGGAGGCAAAGATGAGGAAGGAGAAGGGGGGTGGACAACTGAGGATAAGAACTCGAGTTCTCTTCTCTGGAACTGGCCGACCTTGGGAATGTGTGACCAAGGGTGAGTCAAACCTATCCCCCCCCACCCCCAGGCTCACTTTACTTGTTCGTAGAATGAATTAAGTCAGAACCAATCAACTATTGTTATCGGAAATTCACTCGGTGGAGTCGTGGAGGAAGTCAACTGTGAGCTGGACCTTCAGAGACGGGTGGGACCACAGCAGGTGGAGATGTGGGGGTGACCTCCGGTTTGAAGGAAGTTGTAGGGGCGCCTGGGTGGCTCAGTCGTTGGGCGTCTGCCTTCAGCTCAGGTCATGATCCCAGGGTCCTGGGATCGAGCCCCGCATTGGGCTCCCTGCTCGGCAGGAGGCCTGCTTCTCCCTCTCCCACTCCCCCTGCTTGTGTTCCCTCTCTCGCTGTGTCTCTCTCTGTCAAATAAATAAATAAAATCTTAAAAAAAAAAAAAAGGATTTAATCCTGGGGCGCCTGGGTGGCTCAGTCGTTGAGCGTCTGCCTTCGGCTCAGGTCATGATCCCAGGGTCCTGGGATCGAGCCCCGCATTGGGCTCCCTGCTCGGCGGGAAGCCTGCTTCTCCCTCTCCCACTCCCCCTGCTTGTGTTCCCTCTCTCGCTGTGTCTCTCTGTCAAATAAATAAATAAAATCTTCAAAAAAAAAGAAGGAAGTTGTAGAGGCCGCTCAAGGCAGAATCCGGGAGTAGTAAATAGTACAGTGGGATGTCCTAGGGGAGATAAGCTGGACAGCTAAACGTTAGCCACGTGTGTGGTAGGCTTTCAAATGGAAAACGAGATTCCACTGTGTCCTTCGCCTCTGGTGCGATGACACCAGGTTTGTCATCTTCTGAATGAGCTCTGTATTCCCCCTAAATCTTGCCTCTTTCATCATCTGTGGGGTCAGCGTTGTTGTTGTTAGTGATGGTGTTGTTGTTGTTGTTGTTCTTCTTCTTCTTCTTCATCTTCTTCTTTCTCTCTTTTCATCACTGGAGAACGCTGACATCAGTGGATTTTTTTCTCACGACCGCTGTGACTTTGGACTGTCACCTTACCGCTCTGACATTTAGTTCCCAAATCTGTGAAATGGTGAGAATGGTGCCTGCCCCCCACCCCAGATGAGAGGATGTTGGCAAAGGCATTGTGCAGACTGTCCAGGATGGGGCAGGTGGCAACATTAAGATCATTGCTGCGAACATGGCCATCACACTGACCTAGGGCTGGCTCTGCCCACTCTGTCCATCCTTGACACGGGACACAGGCTGGGCACAGGGGATACAGGTGGACGGGGTGTGATTTTTCTGACTTCAGCCTCAAAAGGCAGGATATCCCCTAGAAGCCTGCCCTTCCCCACCCTGATAGAGACCTGCCGGCCATTGAGTAAGGTATTCTTTCTGCCTGGATTTTCGGCCTATCTAGCTTTTGGGGTAATGCGTTCCATCAGTTCACTACCTGCAGGATGAAATTAAACAGTTTCCCCTTTTCCTGAATTTGTTTTTTGCAAGCTTTAAAAAAAGCCCTCCCAACTTCCTGTAATTATCCCAGATGAGTGAACGAAACTGTTCTCCCATCCATTTGTTTCAAGATTGTAGGAATTCAATAATCTCCCTCTCATTCTTTGGCTTGGAAACTAAGGATTCCTAATATTATCTTAGGGGTGCTGCCTTTTCCCCTTGGTCCCCTTCAACACTATAGCTGCTACATTCCTGGTGTGGATGGAGCCTGGTTTTGTTCAAGGACCAGATAATATACTCTCTTGTTTTTGAAGCTTTCTGTCGATGCTCTGCTCAGAGCTGACATTGTTGATCGAAGCAAAAGTGGGACTTCCAGCTTCTTCTGAGCTGCAATCTTTACCCCAAGCCCAGAACCCTATAAATGTAGCTTAGGCAAATTCTACCTTAAATGTGCTCTTACATGATGAAATATTCCCGCCTTCCAGCTAGACTCGGAAAGCGCCTGCGCTCTGGCTGCCGGGTCTTTACCAGCTGCCTACCCCAAGTATGTAGCTGCTTTGCTGTGAACATCTTTTAGAGATTCCTCAAAACCTAGGCTCAGCTTTCCTCTCATAACTGGCAGCTTGTACAGGGGACAGACGCAGGACATTTCAGAGTAGTGACACTCAGAACACGTCACTGTTCTGCTTTCACGAGAATGTCTGGGACTGCACTCCGTGTCTACCCAACTGTAGATCTGGAGGGCAGAGAACCTGGGGCTAGCGAGAAGGGACAGAGGAGGAAAAGCTCTTACCCTCCAAGCATGGTATTCTGGGCACTTTATCCATATTAGCCTATTAAATCCTCATATCGACTTTGTGACCGAAGGTATTGCTCCCATTCTCATTTTACAGATGAGACAACTTCCCAGAGAGGTGAAATATCTGTTCAAGGTCACACAGATAGTAAGTGGCAAGGTCAAGATTTGAAGTCCAGTGCCAAACTGGATACTTTTTTGCTCTACCCCCCACCCCCTTCACCCCAAGCTCCTAGAAAGGATTGAGGCAATAAGAGCCTCCACTTCCCTGGCCATGGCCAGTAAGAGCCTCCACTTCCCTGGCCATGGCCGTGGCCGTGGCCCTGCCCCCACTCACTCTCTATGCTGTTGTTGTTGAGGTACAGGTGCTCCAGCTTGTTGTTGATGGCGGGCACACTGCTGATCATGTTGTGGGACAGGTGGAGCACGAGCAGGTTGGAGATGTTGAAGGAGTTCTTGGGGAGCCCCCTGTCTGACAGCCTGTTGTAGTTAAGGCGAATGAAGGCAAGGTTGGGGAAACCCTTGAAGTAGCCATTAGGGATGGTCTCGATCCTGTTGCTGTCCAGGTAGAGCTGGTGAATGGCCGTGGGCACCTTGGGTGGCATCTTTCTCAGGATGTTGTGGGCCAGGTTGAGCTGCATGAGGTTCTTGAGGCCCTGGAAGGTGTCAGGCTTGAAGACGCCATCACTCAGCCTGTTGTGTTGGAGATCCAGGAGCAGCAGGCTGTCCAGCTTGCTGAAGACGCCGGGCGGGATTCTGGAGATCTGGTTCTGGCTCAGCCTCAGCTGCTCCAGGTTCCGGGGCAGGGCTGAGGGCACCTCTTCGAGCTGGTTCTTCTCCATGTAGAGGAATACCAGACTGGGCAGTTTCTCCAGTACCTTCTGGTCTATCTTGCGAATTCGGTTATTATCCAGGTTGATCCACCTCAGGCCCGTGGCATTCTGGAAGGACTCCACTGGGAGCTCAGTTATGAAGTTGTTCTGCAGATAGAGGTAATGGATGCGGGGTGGGATGACAGGGACCTTTCGGAGGTTGCGGCTGTCACAGTAGAGGGCAGATGGGAAATCCGGGGGGCAGTAGCATTCCCGGGGGCAGTCAGGGAAGATTGAGGGAGGGCCTGGTGGGAGGGGAGGGGGCAGGTCTGTAGGCTCCAATGGCTCATGGGGCTGAGAAAAGCTGGGGGTGGGCCTGGGTCTGGGCCTGGGCCTGGGTCTCGGTCGTCTTGTCAGCTGGCCTTGGGCCACTGAGGCCAAGATGAGGAGAAGTGGGAGGAGCCAGCAGAGGGATGACCTCATGATCCAGGTGACGCACCTGCAGGGAGGAGACACAGGGAGTCATTAGCCTTCTGGGCCCTGTAATTAGAGGCCCTGTCTTGGCACGAGAGTTGGCCAGGATGGGCTCCAGAGGGGCCGTGGGAGAGACCTGTCGAAGCATCTCTTCGTCTGCCTGTATCCAGCAGGTAAGAAAATAACAAGGACTTGAGGGTCTGGACTCCCGGCCTACAGGCCTTGCCTGCTCTGGTGAGGATGAGCCATCCTGCAGAAAGCACATTGGCTGTGAATCAGGAGCACTGGGGCTTGCTGGAGAAGACCCTTAACCTCTCTAGCACTTGGTCTCCCCACTTGCAGCATAAGCAAATCATCCCTGTTCCTAGAAGAGGGATGTTAGGAGACATGAACCATAGAGTCCTAAGTGGTCCATCTGGAAGGGTCCTTAGAGATCCCATAATTCAGTGATTTTCAGACTGTGCCCCTCTTTCTGTAGAGTCCCCTGAGGGAGGGAGACCGAGTGGGTGGCCCCAGGGCACCGCCAACTCACCCCTGTGTCAACCTGAGCAGCTCTGTGCTTTTAAATCTGTTATATAAAGAGGTTTGGCCAAAGCATGTATTTGAAAGAAACTCCGCATTGCTAAAAATGGTTTGAAATCCACCAATCGAGCCCAGATTCTACTGTTTATAGAAATTAGGTCCTGGAGGGATGGAGTGGCTTGCCCAGGCCAGAAAGTTTGAACAGCAAGCCCAGGACAAAAACCCAGGTCTCCTGCCTTCCAGAGCAGGGCTTGCGGAGGTCCTGGGAAGGAAGGAAAGTGCTGTAGACACACTCGTGTCTTGTGTCTGCCCCTGCTAGCTCCTCACCCCTGCGCTCAGCTCAGGGAACGCTGCTCTTTGCCAGCCAGAGGCACACCAAGAATTTCTCCCCAGATGTGGAGGCTCCTGTGAAAATAAACAGGGCAGGGATCAAAAGCTGTGGGGAAATCACTTTCCTTTCTTCTGACACGTTCTCGCCGCCCCCATATCCACTGGAGCTGGCGGTGTTGAGACTGGATATGAAGAAGAATTTCCTGCTGGCCCTGTGACATAGTGGAATAGGTCACGGAAGGCTATTTTGGGGCCATGCTCCCCAATGGCTCTCGTGAGCCTTCAGATAGGATCATGGGGGTTGAGTTTAATTAAGCTGGAGAAAGAGCAAGAGGACCAGAGCTGCTGACAGAGTGGCAGCTCCCCCCAGCTTCCTCCCCTCACTGGCCAGCCAGCCAGGAGGGGTGCAGGCAGGGGTGGCCTGCACCCTGTCCTCCAAAGGGCCATCAGCCCGATGACCCTCCCCTCTGGGCTACAGCCAGCGTCTCTGTCCCCACACTGCTTCCCCTGGCCCTCCTTGCTGCTTTCTTATGAGGTGATGTCTGCCCCTCCCCTCCTGGGGCCCCGGGGCGGGGGATACAGGATTCCTGGGGTTCTCTGACCTAGGGTGGGCCGCCATGTGTCTCCAGCTGCATCTGGACGCTGGGATCCTGCCCCTGTGCCAGGCCTCTCGCTGGCTTTCCTTTGAGCCCCCATCAGCTTGCACTCCTTCCTTGGATGCTTCTCGCTGGCCTTGCTCAAAGGAAGACAATAGAAACCTCTCACCAGCTGCTTAGTTCTGGGCCAGATGCTCGAAAGGCACCGAATGTGACAAGAAACAGGAGAGAGGGCAGATCTCAACCCGAGGGGTAGAGGGTGTCTCCCTGTACCTTTCACACACACACCCTCCACACCTGACCTGTTCTCTCTCTCAGGCACACACACACACACACACACACCTCCCCACACCACACACATAAGCAAGCCCATGTTCACATGTCCACTGTGTGTATGTGTGTGAATCCTTACACAGTACTCTGAGAATGGGAGGGAGGGAGGGAAAGAGGGAGAGAGGGAGGGAAGAAGGGAGGGAGGGAGGGAAGGATGGAAGGAAGACTGATGAGGAGAAAGGAGGGAAGAGATTGCCCTGCAGTCTCTGTGGTTCTCCATCTCCCTCTAAGGGGGTCTCTCCCCAGGCAGGCCTCTCCAAGAGGGTCCACGAGGGCCATTTCCCTGGGTCTCCTATCACGAGGAAAAACCGTGCAGTTAGATTCTCGGCTTTACCTCCAGCTGAGGATCCAACAGTCCCACAAGGACTGAAAAGAGCAGACATGCATTGTAAACTTGAGTCTTGTTGCCGGGCCCCACACCACTTAGGACTGGTGAACTATGAATTAATATTTCATAAGTCCTGTAATTTTCTTGAAAATAGCAGTCATATACGTTTTAAGGGGTGGTTAAAGCATTAGTATGCTGAGCACAAACATTTTTAAAAGCCCCAATTTTTGTGACCCTATTTGTTTTGGCATTTCTTTATTTTCTGATTACGTGGGAGCCAGAAATAAGCCAGAAATCCCTCAGGATGTGAAGCTCCGCTTCAGGGAGGCTCCCCATTTCCCTCCCTTGCCTTTGTCACCAAAAGCATCTACCAGGTATTGGGCCTTGAGTTAAGCAAGTAAAACTTGTCCAGAACCTCCAGCAAAGGCTGCTCTGTGGGGCTCCGGCACTGGGCAGCTGGCCTTTGCTCATGGGTGTCTCCGGGGGAGCTCAGGGCCCGGGCAGCCCTGGTGCTCACTGTTAGGAGGGACAGTGCTCCTTCCAACCACAGTGAGCACAAGTCTTCCCCATCCCCAGCTCCTGCGCCAGACCCTTTGGGAACTTCTCTATCTCCCCCCCCAACCCCCACCCCCCAAGTCCCAAGCCCCAAGCCACCTTCTGACCCTCTTACATTCCAGACCTCTGGGGCTGGCCAAGCTCCTCGAAGAGCCACAGGGAGGTTTCGGAGGAAAAGTTCTCTGTGCCTGTTCCATGGAGAAACACTGCATCTGTTCAATTCCCCTTCTCTAAGCCCCAGGATTCAACCCCTCTCCACTGTGTGTGTGTGTGCGTGTGTGTGTGTGTTTGCGCGTGCACGTCCATTCTGCCTTCTTGAGAAAATAGAGTTCATTTCTAAGGCTTTTTGCACTGGGCTACGCCTCTTCCTGCTGGAGCCTGCGTGTCCAGAGGGGAGGTCCTGACCGCAGCCGTTGCTCCCAGCGGTCCTCAGCAAGGTCCTAAGTCCCCGAAAGCAGAATCTGTGTGACAGGGTGGAGGTCCCTGGACTCCCAGGGGAGTCAGAACCCGCCCCCCTCAACAAAGCCCAAAGTCACACTTTCTTCCGCTCCTGCCTTCCAGAGCTTTCCATCCAATCATAAACTCCCTTACCTAGGGTGGGTCATGAGTGTGTGCAGATTTTTGAGTTTCGTATGCCTTTGTAAGCATACCTCCCCACCCCCAGCTTTCTGCTGGGCAGCGCTCCCTGCTCCGTCGGCGGACTCCTGTGGACCCGCAACCACAGTTCTGGGCACCAGCACTGGCTCAAGAGAGCCTCTGCTTGACGGGAGCAAAGCCCAACCCAACATTCACTCTCTCACTTCCGAACATTTCCTGCGAGAGTTCTCCGTGAATGTCAGTTCCAAGTATTGGAGATCTGGTCTTGCATCCTGGCTCTGACCCTCCTCCCCAGGCTCTTCATTTGTGTGAGGATGAAATGAGATCACACACATGAAGGCATGTTGTAGAGCAGAAAATCTCTACCAATGGCAGGGGGTTCATTTATTCACCTATTTATTTATAAAAGAGCCAATTCTCTCGGGAGACTTGATTTTTAAAGTGAGATAACCCTCATCCCTACCTGGCTCGTGAATTCATTCGTTGAAGGCTCGAACACCCAGGACCAGTGCAACGTTGAGGCTCAGGGCAGGGCTGGGTTGAAGTTCACGTGGGTTTGTCAAGTCAGTACGAGCAAGTTTAAGGGTAATTGGCTTTGCACAAAGAGTCTGGAATTGGGATTGGGCTGGGAGTAAGGTTGGGTATGTCTCCCCGGGTTGAAGAAGGGTTACTCCACACTATAGTTGACCCTTGAACAACACAGGTTTGAACATTGTGGGTCCACTTATACGCAGATATTTTTCGATAAATATATGTACAGTCCTATAAATGTGTTTTCTCTTCCTTAGGATTTTTAAATCACATTTCTCTTCTCTAGCTTACCTTGTTTTAAGACTGCAGTGTATAATACATATAGCTACAAAGTATGTGTTAATCCACTGTTGATGGATTGGCGAAGCTTCTGGTCAATGGTAGGCTGTTAGTAGTTAAGTTTGGGGGGAAGCAACAGTTATAGGCAGATTTTTGACTGTGTTGTTGGGGTTGGCAACCCTAACCCCTGTGCTTTTCCAAGGGTCAAATGTACTCACTGGCAGTCTTGTTCTTGTCAAATTTCCTGCCTAGTTGGTCACCCCTAAGCCTCCATGGCTTAATTCAGCCAGTGACCCTGCCATGGATAATGGGGCTGCCCCCCGCCCCAGAGCCACACCCATGGACATTGGGGTGACCCTCTTTCTTTGTTCCCTTCTTTCTGTTCTACACTCAGACTTCTGAAAGCTATCCTGCTCCCTTTATCTCTTCCAGAAGCCCAGAAGGAGGTTGGAAGCCAGGAGAATCAGATGGTCACTTGTTAGCAGAGGAGTTGAGACAGCCCCCCTCCCCATCCAGGCTGCCTGAGCCCCTTTCAAGGCCTCCAAGTAGGGCTCATGTGGTCCTCAGGGAACAAAAGGGCTGATATCATGAATGAATTCAACACACTATTGGTGCAGCTGCCCCTTTCCTGGGGGGTGAATCCGTATAAGGGTGAGCCTGACTGGGGCAGTGGGGATACTAGACAGGGGGTGAGGGTTCTCAGCCCGTCTTCCGCTACCTAGTTACGTGAGCCTGTCTTCAGCCTCAGGTTCCTTACCTGTAAAACGGGGATAACAAATCTTTCCTATCCCTATATTCCTCACCCAGTTGTTGTCAGAAACAAGTGTGATAAGCGACTTTAAAATGAACCGCAGATCAAAAAATACTAAAAATAAATATAACACTATTATGGAGAGACCATCTGTCTCCCCAGTGTCTACCACAAGGCGAAGTGTAAACAGAATGAAGTTTTTTTGGCCTGAGGCCACTAGTCCAGAAGAGCATGTTTTCCATTCTGAGGGACTAGGGACGAAATGGGGTGAGATGGCCGTCCTCCTCTGACAGCCTGGCACCTCACCATATCCTTCGTTCTGCCTCCAGCCCCTACTATCTCCAACCCCTGAAGAAAGCCTAGAAGAATCTGTCCGATGCCTTGAGCACTCATAGATCTGGGTCCCAACCCTGCAAGTCTCCAGTTGCTTAGCTGGATACACTTGGGCAAACCTCCTACCTCTACTGGGCTCTAGTGTCCTTATCTGTAAAATGGGCATATTAACACCTTCTTACCAGATTGTTTTGAGGGCTAAATGAGTGAATGTGTTTAAAGTGAGTGCTCAGTGAACATTAAGCTGTTGTTGACATATTTTCAAAGTAATTAGATCTCTGTCCCTCTAGCTTGGCCAGAGGGCAGCCCTGCCCTTCACCCAGACGCAGGGATTCTTGTAGGTGGGTACTGGCTTCTGGATTTTCCCCAGCTTTTCCACACAGAGCAACATCCTCCCTTTGGGGCCTGTGAGACCACCATTGGGTCTTAGAACCAACGAGTCGGAGAGACCATAGGAGCCCCCAGCCACCTGGTAGAAGGCTCACTTTGTCTTTTCAATTCACTAACCCCACCTGAAAGCCTTTCTGTAGCGGGTGAGGGGATGCTGGCCAGGGAAGGCACAGTCTCACCTCCTCAGCTGGCTCTGGAGCCCCCTGTGATCCGTGACTTCCCCTCCCCAACCTTTTGCACCTGGCTTTTTTGCCCCTTCCAGCCTTGACATGCTTCCCTCACCTGCCCAGTAAATGGGGCTGCCCACTGGGGAAGGGGAGGAGGATTGCAGAGCTTGGTGTTCAGCCTGTCCTCTCTCTGAGCACATCAGGACAGACAGCTGTGGGGCAAGGGGAGAGGAGATCTAGAAGGGATGGGGAAGGGCCCAGTCCAGTGCCCAGAGCAGGCGGATTAGCACGTGAGAGGAAACATAAGCGCTTTGGAGCTATCTTGGGGGAACTTTCTGGGATGTTCCCTATGATGTGGTTGCCGGTGCTTGTGGGGAAGAAGGGGGTGGGAACGAGCACCTGAAGGAACAGGCTGGCCCATCTGAGAGACTCTGGAGCTCCTCCACCAGACGGTTCTTGTCCAGGAAACCACACAGCCCTTCTGCCCAGCTAACACTGCCCTGAGTCCTGGGCTCTTCAGTCCCAGCATGGGTGACTCTCAGGCCCCTGATTCAGGTTCTCAAACCCTGGCTGACTGTCAGGAACCCCCCAGGTACTAAACAATAGATTCCTGGGCTCCATCTGGAAGGTCTTGAGTGAGGGGTCCAGGCATCTATATTTTTAGTAAGCTCCCCTACCCCCCTGAATCAGTCAGGATGGGGGAGATTTTGAAGATCAACCACATTCGGGGACCCTGATCTGCCCATGCTACCTGCCCTGGGAGAACACTCTCTCTGCTGTTGCAAAGTTGAGTAAGTTGGGGGAAGAGAGGGGCTACTTGGAAAGGAGCCCCATTCAGTGACCCACTTTAGCTCCCCCGTCCTGACTGATTCAGAAATTACTGTCTTTTTGCCCTCTGCCACAAGGATCCCTTGCCAACCTGGGATGGTTTTGAAATTGCTTTAAAGAGAAATCTTTTCTGGCTGCCTGCAGAAAAAATAAATGAGTTGCCCTCCAGAGCTGGGAATTACGACCCCCAAGTCTTGGAAGCTGGGTTGCTTTCTTCCCTTTCTTTCCAAAAGCCAAGCGCTTTGGGCCAGAGAAGGAAATTCAGAACTACTGGGAAGATACTGTACAGGTTGGAAAGGCACTTTTTTCTCCCTCCTACCCAATTAAGTTCTGAAGAATGAAAAAAACCCTTCCAGTGCTTGCTCTGGTTCATCTCCTCCCTCTCGGCCTCAACTCAGGACACATGATTTTCTTTCGGCTCTGCCATCTCAGTGGGAAGACGCACTTTCTCTTTGCTCTTCCAGCTGAGGAAGCTTGTGAGAATGTGAGAGACAAGATGGAGAGAGAGACACACACAGAGAGACAGAGAGAGCCAGTGTGTGTGTGTGTGTGTGTGTGTGTGTTTCTGGGGGCGTCCAGGCTGTGCTCTAGCTCTGCATGTGGGATGCAGAGTGGAGCTGAACGGACAGGACACCTTCCTATCATGTGTGTGTGTATGTGTGCGTGGGCAGTGAACACGCAGCCTCCCTGTGACGTGTGCCCCTGTGGCGGGGTGTGACAACATGGGAAAGGTGCAAAGAAATGGGTTCTAGAGTCGGGTTTCCATAGAAACACCTGCTGTGTAGGAATACCGTGTGCAGCCTAACTCCCTGTGCTACAACAAACCTCTGAACCGAGAAAGTTGAACTTTTGCATCAAGCAAATACATGGGCACAGAACGAGGGAGAGAAGGTAGAGCAGGCGGGTGCAGAGGAAATGTGGAAGACTCATTGGAGCTCATTTGGAAGACGTCTTTCCTACATCAAAAGGAGAAAAGGTGGGAGGAAGGAAGGAAGAGAAATGGATCAGTAAGGTCAGTTGGACAGAGTAGGAGGAAACCTGCTGGAGGAAGGGGTCTCCCCCCCCCCATCTCCCCCCTGGGCTTACCTGCACACACCTGCCTCTCCTCTCAGCTGTGAGTTTAGTCCCCCGGCAAGGCTCCCCCTCTTCCTCCCCCACCCTTCGGTGGAGCTGTGGCAGCAGAGAGTCTGCTAGAAGTTCTGATCTCCCAGTGGTGCCTGCGTGCTTGTGTTTGCCTGACTTTTCCTCTACCAGATCCTAGCGGGGTGGGGAGGTTAGGTTAGGGGGAGGGACAGGCAGATTGTAGGGAGGGAGGGGAAGGAGGAGGGAAGGGAGGGAGGGAGGAGGGAGGAAGGGAGGGAGGGAGGGAGCTTGGGAAAGGAGGAATGACAACAATAAAGTCTTTATTTGGCAGCCAAAACTCCCAAAGACTTCATCCACACACCATGCCCACTAACGGACTCGTTTTTAATAACATTTCCTTCTGCTGCTGCTTCTGGGGGGAGATTGTTTGACCCATGTTTGGAAAACAAGCCAAATTAACAGAGGAAAAAGGCATGAAAAGCAACCTCTGTACAGGCCAGAGCTTCATAGCTGGGTCCAACCCCAGCCTGTCCCATTCCTCCTCCTCACCATTGCCCTACTTCTGATGCCTATCACTTCCCTGGTGTGAAATTCCCAAACCAGCGAGGGGTGTGGGATGTTTCCTCCGAACAGTGACCATCCTGCCCTTCCTCACCTTCTCTAGGAGGGTTACAACGGAGTAGAGTCTTGCTGGGCAGTGAGCTGGCAGGGAGATGGCCTTGGTTTGGCTGCTGGAGGGATGCTCTGAGGACCAGAGAGGGAAGAGTCTGGCCTGGGGGTCACACAGTAAAGGCAGACAGAATTAAGATTTGATGTAAGACCTGAAGTCTCTGTCCCTAGCTCAGGTGGACAATATCAGTGTCTTATTTCAACTTCTCTGTACATCTCACACTCGGGAGAGATCTGGGGGCTGTATGGTCCTCACACAAAATACATGAGGAAATCCAAAAGCCCCCTCTCCATGTCATCCCAGAAGACCCCTTCAAGTAAGACCATCACTCTCCAACAATCCCCCTTAATTAAAAAGCTGCAACACATTTGCAGCTAAGTAGTGCCCAGCAAAACTTCCTGCCGCCTTAGGCAACTACTTAGAAAACTCAGTGTTTACTTTTTCTATCATCCCAGATAGAGCCATGGAGGCAAGTGACAGTGAACTGCTTCCACCCGCCTCCAATCTGGGGTAGAGGAAGGAACCCTAACATTAGAGTCAGCGGCCCTGGGCTCCGCCACTTACAAGCTGTGCTATGTTGGGCAAGTCACTGGATCATGTGGAGCCTCTATGTCCTCATCTACACAATAAGGATGATACCTGCCTCACAGGGTTGGGAGGGTTCAATGATATCATAAATGGGGGGGGGGACACTTTAGAAACCGGGAAGATGTTCGGGTTTAGGAGAGAGATGATGGTGCCTGGGAGTCAGCCTAAGCAATGGAGAAGGAAAAATAAAACCCACTTCTTCTCTTCCCACCCCATTTCCACCCTAAAGCTCGTGCCTTCCACATCCTGCTGGGGAGGTCTTGCTGGAAGCCAGCACAACTCTAGATTCATATTAGCCCTGGAGGTACCAGGCCACTCGTGAATTTTGTTTTTCATCTAGATGGGATATGTCCCCTCCTGCAGACTGAGCCCATCAGCCCCTAGACTTGCTTGTTTCCCTTGGTTTGCCAGGTGGTAAGGAGAGTTCAAGAAAGATGAGCAAGATACATGAAGCACAGGGAGAGCAGGCCGGGGCGGGAGAGGGGGGAGAGGGGAGGAGCTAGACAGTGCGGGGAGGGGGGGGGGCGGGTGGGTGTGTGACTTCTATCCATTTTCGTGGGGTTCCATCCACATCCCAGAGTCTGTGCTCCTTGATGATGACCAGCTCCAAGCCCTGTCAAGCCAATGTTTCTCCCTCCCTACATCCCCCCCCGTCCCTCCCTTCCTCCCTGCCTTCCTCCCTCCCTCCCCTGCCCTATCCTAGGCTCAGAATGAAGAGAGAGAGAATCAGAGAGAATCAGAATGAAGCATACAGATGGCCAGGGGGATATTCTGGAATGTCAAGAGTAAAGTTTGCTAATTGGTGGCCTGTGGAACTAAAATGGCTCGAGGACCCGACATGTGTTTTGATAGCTCATTAACAGAAAAACCTTTTTATTATGGTTAATTTAAAACATATACACATTTACACATTACACATTACACAATAGTATTAATACACAATACACATTACAGAAGAGTATTAATAACCCAATATACCCAACGACCTGCTTCCACAATCACCAACTCATGGCCCATTGTGTTCCATCTGTGCCCCCCACTGCCACAAAACCCACTGGAATATTTTTTTTTTAAAGATTTTATTTATTTATTTGAGAGAGAGAGAGAGAGCACAAGACGGGGGAGGGTCAGAGGGAGAAGCAGACTCCCTGCTAAGCAGGGAGCCCGATGTGGGACTCGATCCCGGGACTCCAGGATCATGACCTGAGCCGAAGGCAGTCGCTTAACAACTGAGGCACCCCCCACTGGAATTTTTTTAAGCATTGACTTTTTGCAAAGATTTTATTTATTTATTCTAGAGAGAGAGCGTGGTGGTGGTGTGGGGGAAGGAGCAGAGGGGAGGGAGAAGAAGGGGGAAGGAATCCCAAGCAAGGCTTGATCCCATGACCCTGAGATGCCATGACCCTGAAATCATGACCTGAGCTGAAACCAAGAGTCTGACATTCAACAGACTGAGCCACCCAGTCGCCCCAAAGCATTGATATTTTCAGAAGTTGGATTTGAAGCTTTTAGGCAGAGAAAGCACGTCCCAGTTGAACACAGTCATCATCCTTCGGTGCTGTCTTATCTTCGAGTCGACAGCCTAGATGACCTCGCTCAGTAACTCTCCTGCCTGTTCCCCAAGATGCTTGAGGTCACGAGCACTGGTCTAGGGGCAGCAAGTGAGAAATGAAGAGTCGGGACAAATCAGGGAAGCCATAAGGGAAGCCATAAGGGAGAAAGTGGCAGGTTATCTCAACCAACCTGCCTTTCTCATCCCCTCGACAGAGGACAAAACCACCTCTAGACTGGGAGACAGGGGGCTGGGTTCTTGAGACCTGGCTTTGCCTTTCACACGCTGTGTGACCTTGCAGATGCCCCTCTCCCTCTCTGGCCTCAGTTCATCATCTGAAAATGTGAGGTTGTACTAAGTGACCTCTGAGTTCTCTTCCAGGCATAGTGTGAAGAGAGCCTGAGATTTGGGGTCGGGACCCGGGGTTAACATCTCAGTTCTGCTACTCTAGCTAGTGGGTGAACAGATCTTGGGCAATTACCCTTGTCCTGTCCAGGGCGCCCCCCGGGGTAACTCAAGGGTCATTGGAAACATCAGCTGGGAGAGCATTTTGTGGTTCACTGGTTTCATAGAGCCAGACACTGACCTGAGACTCCTCCAGAAGAGCTTCCTCTCCTCGAGTCTTGGGGACCCCAACTGGCATAGCTTCACCCCAAGGGAGGCATTTATTTCTTCCCGGATCTCAAGGACGACATGAGGACAACCCTGGGGCACGTGGTGAAAAGTCAGGATATGCTGGCTGTTGATGCTTGCTCCTAGGAGGGGCTGGGGCAGCCTGGTCGGGGGAAGACATGGGGCAGAAAATTCGGGGAAAGAGGAAGGGGAGGCAGGCAGTGCTCCAATGGGGTGGATTGCAGCTACATTTACAGAGAACCTGGACTCACTCACTCTTCCCACCCAGGCTGAAACTATCTCAGAGCTCACTGCTTATTTGACCCGCATGGTAACTGCCGTCTTGTTACAAGCAGTGAATACTTGCAGCCCAAGAAGAAAGGGCATGACTGTGTCCGATCCTTTCCATCGAAATACAGAAGGGAGGCTGCTCAGGCTCCCCACCTCCCCACCGCCCCGCCCCAGCCTGTGCCAGGAAGGAGCAGTGTGGCCCGGAGGGGTTTTGGCTCAGACTGCCCCGTGGTCATGAGGCACACAGAGGCTGGCCCTGCGATGGACCCTCGGCCCTCACCCTACTGAGGCTCACAGCGCAGGGTGGCTGGGGGTCCTGGTCAGTGCGGAACAGCGAGAAGCTGTGGGAGTCCTGTGGTCGCTTATCCCCCCACCCCGCCTCGGGGGCCAAGGTTGCCTGGGGTAAGTGGGCTCCTGGTGGTTGGAGGCAGTATCCTGCTCGTCATGGCATAACCCACAGCCCCCACCAGGGCCTTGGCACACCCTGGGTGCTCAGTGGGAGTCTGTTTCATCACATTTAAGAGGGCTGAACAAGGAGATTCTCTGTCACTCGCTTTATAAAAAATGTTGTTTTTTGAATATGAATAGGTAATACATTCTCTTGATTCAAAATCCAAAAGATACAAAAGGTTGTACAAGGAACAGTCTTCTTCCCCTGTCTGTCTCCCCACCCCCCAGTTTCTTCCAGAAGACAATCAGCATAGCAGCTCCTTGGGTCTTGCTAGATTTATTTACTGCATATACCAGCGATTTGTACAAGCAACTGTGCACTTTTATTTTTACTTTGTGGCATATCTTGACGATCATTCCATCTTGGTATACAGGCTCTCTCTCTGCCCAGTATTTATTTGACCCGTCCTTCTTGATGGGTGTCTGGTCCTCCTGCTGCATTTTTAAGGCAGGCAGTGCCGAGCTTGGAGTCTCACGAGCTTGGGTCTGGTTCCGACTCTGCCTCACCTCCATGTGAACTAGGTGGCCTTGAGCTTCTGGCTTGTCCTCTCTGAGCTTCCATTTTCTCAGCTGTAGGTGATGGGTATCCACTGCAGGCCATCAGCTCAGTAGTTCAGTTATTCTATAGTTTAACTTCTACCGTTTAACTTAATTTCTGAATCTGAGTGCTCATTTCACGCACGGTGGAAAACTTCCTCTCAGTCCTTCTTGGTATCCCTCCCCCTGGGGTTGGACAGCAGTTGGGGTGAGTTTATGGGGCGCCAGGGCCTGGGTGGGAGCGTGTCAGGGTGCAGGTGGGCACAAGGTTCCCTGCGAACGTTCCACCTGGCTGGCCACGCTCTTCATCCAAGGAGGCCCCTCAGCGATTAGCCTTCTGGCACTTTCTAAGACTGTGTACAGAGGACAGAAACCTTCTGCAGAACTGTCATTTCCTCCTGGAGATATGCTGGCTGCCTGACTCTCTGCCCGGGGCTCAGTTCCCACAGAACCCCACATTCTCCCCTGACCTGGCCCCAAGCAGGGGCCATTTCTTCTCTGCGTGGAGGAAGCTTCCTTGTCCCCCTTACTTCTAGGCAAGACACCGTATCTATGCTCAGAAACCCCCAAGGGCTGAGGCTTGTGGAGCATGAAGCCAAAGCCACTTGTAGACTGCTTCCATCTCTGTGTCCCCCGAGGCAGGGAACACAGAGCTGTCCCAACCAGAGGGAAGGAGGGGCAAAGACAGGGGAGGAAGAAATGGAATATCTGTTGGCCATATGGTGAACGCACTAGGACAGAAGGACCTGAGATCCCTTTCCACTCATTGTCCACGATCCTGTCTAGGGGTTGACAACTCGTGGGCCACCAGCTGAGCAGTCCCGCTACACTGTCAGCTGGTGTAAGCCGATCACACTGGCCTGGGGATGCTTCATCAGCATTGCTTCTGGAACTCCTCGGGGGCTGGAGAAGCCAGGCTCAGGTGAGTGGTGATGGCATTCTGCCTTCCAAGGGGACATCTCCCAGGTTCCGGGATGCCTCTGCTGCCCCCAAATCATCCCAGAACTCTGGTCGAACTTAATTTTATGTTGTGAAAATCGCGTTTCACGAGTCACAACACCTGGCTCTAACTTTCAGGTCCCAGGTGTCACCTGAAAAGCCACCCGTGCCACCCTGCTCCACTGCAGGAGAGTGCTGAGTCATGACGCTCACAGAGGGCACACTCGCTGCGGCCAGGTGACAGTGACCAGTGTGTGGACGTGTGTGGTCAGTTATGCCCCATATCGCAAGGTCTAGGAGGACAGGAACTAGGCAGCCACCACATATGGCCTTGGGGGTCCTCACCTCCACATGGGCACCTAGCATCCTCGTTAAACTGGCTAATAGTGACAGCAAGAGCTAAAGCTTGGTGAGGCTTACAGGTGCCAGGCTTTCTTCTACGAGTACAACTCTGGTCCTCATTCAGCTCCATGAGGCAGGTGCTGCTGTGACGTTCATGGCGCAGGTAGACCACGGAGGCACGGACAGCTTCCGTGCCCAAGGTCATGCATCCAGTAATGGCCGCGGTAGGACTCGAACCCCGGTTGTTCTGCATCCCACGCTCTTGTTGGCGTACCTCTGTGCTCGTGTGATGAATAACATGCAAATCCTTTCAGATCATCTCTAGATCCATGCAGCTGGGTATCAGCTATTTTCAACTCATGCAGGTTTACCGATCATCAAATATTTTTTTTGGAAAAGAAATCTTCACACGGGAAACTGTTGAGAACCACTGATCCAGGACTCAGTTTCTCATTTCTGAAATAGAGAGTTAGTCTCAATTCTTCTTTATCCCTGGACGGGTTCCCCGAGATCTGTCAGGTCTATTGCCTTAATGGCTTTTGTGCCCACCGTCCCTTTCCAGCCATGGCCCTGGACCACTACCAGAGCTGCCTTCCGGGCCCGCCTGCCCTGCCCCTCCCGCTGCTCTTCACTCCCCCGGCTCCTGCTAAGGCACGGATCTGCCCAGGTCCCCCCTCGGTGGCTCCCTGTCCCCACAATGGTTCTTACCCCGTAGCGCATGTCAGAGTCATCTGAGAGCACTGAAAAGTGCTGAAAGGCCCCAGCCTCTGAGATACCAATTCAGGCAGATCTGGATTCTTAAAGGCTGTCACAATGAGTGATTTGGGCCCACACCCTTGGCTGACAACCACAGTGCACAGAACGCAGCCCAAGCTCCATGCTCCGACCACTGCGTACTTCCCCAGCCCCATTTCTCGACCTCGAAGACGGTCTCGCAGCAACCAGAATACCCTAAGCTATTTCATATCTACACATCTTTGCTCAGGGCTTCTTCTGTCGAGAAAGCCCCCCTTCCCCCAGGTGTTCTGTCTTCTAGAATGCTCTGCTGACAGTGCTCTCCTCTTCAACTGAGGGAGAGATGACCACTCTGTCCATGTGTTGCGGCTGTCCCCTGGTGAGTGGCCATCCCAGGACCTGCGCCACGTCCCTGCCCTCCTCTCTTCTCCTCTCGACCTGGCTTACCAGCTCCCCGGGGACCTGTGATGAAGCGGATTCCTCCTTGGAGCCCGGGACCTGGCAGGGTTCTGGTGCACAGTAGATGCTCCGTGTCCTGCATCCTGGCCCCAGTGTGACCCGGCGGCAACGAGCCTAGAAGCACTAGAATAGTCTCTCCTCCTTTGTGTTTGCTGAGTCGTTGCAAAATGCTCCCATGTGTGTGTGTTTCTGCAACCTGCTCACTTTCTGATCTCTTTTCCAGGACCCACGAAGTGTGTTCTTTCCCAAGACACACACCTGATCATGCAGTTCCCTTGCTTAGGATTCGGCAGCGTTCCTCAGCTGTTTGCGGAACAGAATCAAATGTTTTAGCGAGACACCCGCGGCTCCCGCAGCCTGACCCCGCTTTCTCGCCGTTTGCATTTCCTTCCATAGTTCTTCCAGAACCCGAGAACCAGATTCGTGAGATCAGGTTTCCCTGGTTTTCGTGCCTCTAGGCCTTTGCCCAACCTGGGTTCAGATGTCCTTCTTCCCTTAGTCTCCATTTGGGGAGCTCCTATTCACCCTGCAAGGCCTAAATCTTCTATTACCTTCTCTCTCTGATTGCTCTCTCTGATTGCTCTGGGCAGAGTGCTCCCACCTGTGCTACCCTGAGTCACAATGGTGTCACTGCACCCACTGCAAGTGACTGCTCATTTCCCCTCTACCCTCTTGTGTGACTGAGGGTCTCCGAGGCAGAACACCAGATCCTGGCGAAGGCCCTGGTAGATCAGTCGTGAGCAGAATAGCTAATGGGTACCCAGAGCTTACCCTGGGCTGTGCGTGCACTTTGCAACAGCTCGTGTCGCCCTCATAACAACCCCGGGGGCGGGTATTACTATCATTGCATCATTACCATTTTACAGAGTATTGTACAGTCCCTAAATGTTGAAGCCAGGATTTGAACCCAGGCAGCCTGGATCCAAGGTCCATGCGGCCTACACCAGACTGCTAGTGCTCACAGAATGAATGGTAATCCACAGGGGGTGTGTGTGTGTGTGTGTGTGTGTGTAGGTGGGATGTTAGTTAACAAAGCATGACATGACTTCATGTCTGCTCACGTCATTCCTGGTGTCAAGCTAGGTTGGAGCCCTGGTCTCCGGAGGGCTGGTCTGTGGCTTTTACTAAAATAACAGAGCTGTCATCTCTTCTAGCAGGTGACATGGATGCTCACCCAGCCCTCCCATTACCTCACAGGCTTTGCCTCCTTTCTTCTTGTTTCTCCTTTCTTCTTTTTTGTGAGGTCTGAAAAAATGGTTGGCCTGCAGCTCGAGGAGTAGTGCTCCGTCTCCCTCTTGGTCCCATGGGCCCCCTCCTTCCACATGTCATGCAGAGCCCTGAACTTACACAGGGCCGGACGACAGGGCTCAGGGGCTGCCCACCCCCGGCTCCCTTCTGAGTCTGTGAGCCTCCTGACTCCGGCCCCTGCAAAGGGAAAGGACCCAGCCAGAGGCCTAGATGGAAGCCAGAATGTTCTCAGCCCCCACTTTCCTGCTTTCTCGGCCTGCTGGGTCAGAAGTGCTCCCGTGGGGTGTCTCAAGCAATGGGTGTATTTAATCCCGCCCACTGCCTGAGGCTTCCGTCGCCTCCTGGGGCTGGTGACACAGGGCAGTAGACAGAAGCAAGAAGGACTAGGGAGAGCAGGCATGTCCGTGGGTAGCCAGCTGGCCTGCCCCATGCCCCCAGGCTTGGTTCTGCAGACAGTGGAGCCCCCAGCCGGCTTGTGTGCAAACACCCCTCCTCCAGGGAAGGTGGCCCGCTGAGCAGGTCCCTGCAGCCCCTCTGCTCCTACACTCAGCCTGCCTTCTGCTCACATTCACTTGTCTATGGTTTGTACTTGGGTCTCCTACTTCTGCTCTTCATATGCTGTTGCTCTGCCCTTAGACCAACAGGTTGAGTGTGTCCCCAGACAGACGCCGTGTCTCCCCCATCAGACTGGCATTTCCAGAAAGCATCGTGAGAAGGGTTTCTCCCAGGTGATGGTGTGGGAAAGAGCTGCCATGCTCAGCTTCATCCCTGCTCTCCCTCCCTACTCAGGGCTCTGTGAGGATGGCAGGGGCTTGGGGCCCAGAGTGCTCCGTGGAGCGAGCAAGGAGACTTGCTTTCTTCTCCTCTAAATACTGGCTCACAGACTAAAATGGGCAATACATACATAGACAGGACAATCAGGACACGGAGACCCATAACGACTGTCTGACCCCAAAGATACACAGTAAAGGATAAATAACTTTTTATGGCTGTGGCTCATGAAACAGTATTATGGAAGGATCCAGAGCATTGTTATGAAGTGTCTTCGCCAAGAGACACTGTGTTTCCTTCGTGGTGTTTACGCTGGCCTTGGCGTCCATCAACAGAGGATTTAGCCAAGGGAGTTCCAGCCTGAAGGCTGTGAGCAGGGAAGTAATTTACTGGGCACAGATGCTGCCCCTTGGGTCCAGTCACCCCTGCAGTGAGCTAATGTGCCTACCCCAGCCAGGTCGCAGCAACCATCCTGGATGCCCTATCTGGGGATGGGACCGGGGGCTGTGCAGCAAGACCCCCGAGGCTCCATGTCACGCTCCTGGCTCCTGACGCCCCTCCCCCCACTGAGGCCCGGGAAGCTGCCCCTCGTTAATCTAAGGGCCCCAGGCCTGCTGTCCCATCCCAGAAATCCGTTCTGAGGACAGAGCAGGGCTTTCAGGCTGGAAACAGTGATGTGAGCGATGCAGCGGCCCATCTTGGCCCACCTCAGGTGTGGGGAATTTTCAGGCCCCATTGAGCCAAGCCACAGATTGAAGGCAAAAAGGCAAAACATGTTTTGGAAGGTAGTTGGCAGCCCCATCTGTCTGCTCCATGGGCCAGGGCTCAACAAGAGGCTGTGGGGTTGGCAAAGTGGTGTGTGGGGAGGCGGTGGGGGGGGGGCCGGGACGCTGGTGGCTCTGCTTTCCCTAGAGACCCCCAGAAATGAAGGCTGTCACCCCAGCATGCTTCCTTCCCCCAGTGTTCCGTAGCCTGAAATGATCTTGTTGGGAAGTTCTTCCTTCCTTCCACCTTGCCTCTCTCATGCTGGAATTCAGCCTCCTCTCTTGCATTTAGAACCTTATTGGAGAAGAGGGAAGCCCCCTCCCGCCTTCAGCGGAACTTGGATTTGAGGGAGCTCTGGGCTCCTTGGAGACGGGCGCTGGGTAGCCAGAGGTTCTCACTGGCGCTGTTAGGTCATTAGCATTACTCATCCGTCGGCCCTTCTGAAGGCAGTAGCTCTGGGCAGGTAGCCGCGCACCCGTCTCTTCTGGAGATGGGGGGGTTGGGGGAGCCTGGGGACAAGGCAGCAGGCCGGGGTGGATTCGGGAGCCTGCCCCGTGGTGGCACTGAGGCGGGGCTGAGGCAGGGCGGGTGCCGTGTGGGTGACCCGGGCTGTGAGGCTCTCACACTTGGACTCGGTGGCCAGGAGACCGGTTCCTCCTCCGTGGCCTTCCTCCTCTACCTTGTCCTGCCTTCTCTGCCCCCCTCCGCCCCTTCACCTGTCCTTCCGCTGGCTCTCCTCTTGGGCCGGGGTGGCTGCTCGCTCCTGGCTTCCCCCTCTTTCCTGCCTCGGGCTTCCTCCTGCGGCCCAGCTCAGGAGGGGATGTGAAATTCATTAGCAGCCACATTGCCGCGGGATTAAGTCATGGGCCGAGGCTCTCCAGCCCTCCCATCAGGGCCCAACAGCCTCCGCGCCCTGCAGGCCCTCCAGGACTGCCCGGCTTCAGCTCAGTGTGGGCGGCCCACTGCCCCCAGGCCCTGGGACCCGGCTCCCATCCCCTCCCCATCCGAGCACTCCCTCCCTCCAAGCTGCTCGCTTTCCAGCCTCCCTCCTGGGGTCTTCCCCCACCCTCCTGATCCCACTCTGCTTCCTAAGCCCAGCGCTGGGCCCTTTCTCAGGTCCCCCACCCTGCCGTCCGATCGTCCCATCTTCTGATGCTCCTCTGCCTCCCCGGCAGGACTCCTGGGCCCGCCCCCCGTCATCTGCCTCCTTGGCCCTATCCTTCTCTCTTCACTTGAGGCCCCTTGCCTGATACCTTCTGCTCATCTCTTGAGACTGCCCTCGGAGGAATTACTGAACTGAAATCACGTGAGCTGCCCCTTTAGATCACAGCTCGCGGTGTCCCCCAGCACCCTGCACAGGCTTGGCGCCATTTACAGATGTTTACTGGGGGCCTACTTTGTGGCTGGTGCCATGCAAGGCTCTGAAGATGTCAAAAGAGACATGGTCTCTGTCCTCCCGGAGAGCTCGTCTAGTGGGAGAAACAGAAAATAAAACACCTTTAAAAAGATCACAGTGTAAAACCTAAATAGATACAATTTTTATTTGTCAGTCATACCTCAGTAGAGCTGGCAAAAAATAAAATAAAACCATAAATATAATATCACAAATGGCCAGGTCATAGGTAGTGCTTTGAAGGGCCAGGAAAGAATGCATAGGAGGTGCCTAATACATTTATGTAATACATGAATGATGAATTAACTGCAATTTTTTACAATTAACTACTATCTCTTGCCCCTACTTGCTTCCCAGCCTGAAGGCTCTCTGGTCTATACCATCTAAAAATATCTTTAATTATACGCTTTCCTAAATTAGTCTCTCATTTGTTTGCCTTGTATTAGTCTTGTTTCATTAATCATAATAATCATAATTTCCATACATTAAATGGCTTCTATGTGCCAGGCAATATGTTAAGAACCTTAACATACTGCCTCAGTTTAATTTTTATCCCCATTTTCAATATAAGGAAACTGAGACTCGGGGGTGCCTGGGTGGCTCAGTCGGTTGAACAGTTGCCTTCGGTTCAGGTCATGATCTCAGGGTCCTGAGATCGAGTCCCACATGGGTTCCCTGCTCAGTGGGGAGTCTGCTACTCCCTCTGTCTCCCCACCCCCTGGCTTGTGCTCTCTCTCGCTCTCTCTGTCTTTCTCTCATTCATTCTCTCTCAAATGAATAAATAAAATTTTAAAAAGAAAAGAAAACTGAGACTCAGATTAAATAATTTGTCAAAATCCTCACAGGCAGCTCCAGTAGAAGATCTGGGTCCTACATTTCTTCATCACCCCACGGGCGGGGCCCCCAGGATTTCACACAAGTTGCTGGGGAACCAAGCTGATGGGGACAGACAGACCTGGAACGACAGCTCTGCTCCAGGCTCTTGCTGGACCCAGCAAGTGGGTTAGCAGGCTTCCTACCACTTGGAGGGCTCTGCCTCGGGTGCCTTCATGCACCTCTCTGCACCTGAGGAAGCACGGGAAGATCCACCCTGTTCTCCAGGCCTTGCCACCCACCTCCCAGAATGCTCCACCATCTTCACTTCTATGTCTCTCTACCGACCCTCCCTTCCATCAAGATCTGCCCATAAGAGCAGTAGGGATAAGGCATTCTAGGCCCTTCTCTTCTTGTAAGACATGTCTGCCTCCTTCAAGAGGCATCTCTGGGTTTATCCCACTCATCTCTAGCTCCTCAGGTGCTCCAGACCCATTTCCACTTAGCTCTGGATTTATTCTGGTAAACAACCCAACCCCATGTGCTACCTACTGACCCATCTTAACAATTATACAAACTCATTAATGCTGCACTTATAAATGGGGGAATTTCACTCGCCCTGCTCCCCAAGCCAGACTTTAGGTTCACAGATGACTGGGATGGTGAACAGTACCTAGTCTTTACTGTCTCATAAGGATCCTGTACAGGGCCTCTTGCTACTCTATAATCCATTCTTCGTCAGGAACGAGAGATATTTTTTCTTATTTTTTAAATCAATTTTCTTTTTTAAGCTATAATTTGCATAGAGTAAAATGTACCCATTTTCAGCATGCAGTTTGATGAACTTTAGCAAATGTACATACTCTTTGGGGTAACCATCACCCAATCAGGTACAAAACGTTTTCAATAGCCTGAAAAATTCCATGTCATGTCACCACCACCCCCAAACCATTCGGTAAGATTTCCAATCTCCAGTAATGGTGGGCTAAGTTAACTGAACCAACCTTATCACTGAAAAAAAGAAAAAGTAAAACTGAGGGATGCCTGGGTGGCGCAGTCAGTTAAGCATCTGTCTTCGGCTCAGGTCATGATCCTTGGGTCCTGGAATTGAGTTGGCATAGGGCTCCTTGCTCAGTGGGGAGCCTGCTTCTCCCTCTGCCTGCCACTCCCCCTGCTTGTGCACGCTCTCTCTCTCTTTCTGACAAATAAATAAATAGAATCCTAAAAAAAAAGAAAAAAGGAAAAAGTAAAACAGATAAACAAGATATTAATTTTTTTTCTCTAAAGAAGCAAGAGCTGACAAGAGAGTTAGTAATAGAGAATGAACAACCAGGCCAAACTGAAGAGGAAATATGGAATCCCCAGAGACAGAAACTGAAGGTTTACCCTGAGGGCATTCCTGATCCCAGTATATTTGAACCTTTGTCTTGGTTCCTGCATGGGTCAGGAGGATGCAAATCAAAGCTTGGGTCTTGAAGAAGACAGGAAGATATTCTCCTCTATAAGCAAGGACCCCAAAGGACTACACCCTGAGGGTAAAGGCAAACCAAAGTTAAACCAGCCTGGTAACAATTTCACAGAGTTCTCATCACAGCCTGGTTCAGGGCACCTCAATAACTTGAACTTGACTTAAGGTGGTTCCAGATCAGTGCCCACAAATGCATGCCAAAAGCAAAAAACCAAAATGAAATAATAACACTTCTCTGGAGGAAGGCACTCTTATCCCCTCCATGTCAAACTATTTCACCAAATTATTTTTCAAGTATAATGAGCAGCAAACACAAAATAATCAAATATACCAGAGAATGGACACCATGAGTAAGAAAGTACAGATCAACAGACAAGAGAAACCAAACTGCAAAAATGTCAGATTTTATATTTATCAGGCACAGATTACAAAACAAGTATGATTACTATGTTTAGATAAACAAAAGACCTGCTTGAAAATATTTGCAGTTAATAAGAAACTATAACAATTTATATCAGGAAAAAGACCAAATCAAATTTCCAGAAATAATAAATTCAATTATTGAAAATAAAAGCTCAAAAGATACAATTGGAGAGAACTAATAAACTACAAGATAGAAAAAATTACCCAAAATTTAGCCCAGAGGAACAAAAAGACAGAGACTATTAAAGAAAAGTTAAGAGCTAGAGGGACAGAGGGAGAAGAGCCAACACATGTCTAATTGGAGTCCTAGGAACACAAGAGAGCTAAACTGTCTCAGAGGCAGCATGGTAAACAGATCACAACTGATAATGATCCAGAACTGATGAACAACAACAACAAATCACAAATTCAAGAAGACAAATGCATCTCAAGGACGACAAACAGATATCCACAACCAGACACATCACTGTGAAACTTTAGTATACCAACACACAAAGAAAAATGAAAGACACACACTCTTAAAAATTTTTTTTCAGGGATGCCTGGGTGGCTCAGTCAGTTAAGTGTCTGCCTTTGGCTCGGGTCATGATCCCAGGGTCCTGGGTTCAAGTCCCGCATGGGGCTCCTTGCTCAGTGGGCAGCCTGCTTCTCCCTCTGCCTGCCACTTCCCCTGCTTGTGCTCTCTCTCTCTGACAAGTAAATAAATTAAAAATCTTAAAAAAATTTTTTTCAGTATCCTGAAAAATAATAGCTGCCCAACTAAAATTCTTTTTTCAGTGAAAATACATTTCTAGAACAAAGGTGAAATGCAGATCTTGCAGATGATAAAGCTAAAAAAAGGGGGACCTGGGTGGCTCAGTCAATTAAGTGTCTGCTTTCAGCTCAGGTCATGATCCTGGAGTTCTGGGATCGAGTCCTACATGGGTTCCCTGCCCAGGGGGGAGTTTGCTTCTCCCTCTGCCCCTCACCCGGCTTGTGTTCTCTCTCTCTCCCTCCCTCCCTCTCTCTCTCTCAAAGAAATAAATAAAATCTTAAAAAAATAAAATAAAATGAAACAAAAAACAGGGCGTTTGCTACCAGCTGATTGTCACTAAGGGAAATCCTGACCTTTAGGCAGAAGGAAAATGAGCCCAAATGGAAAGTCTGAGAGGCGAGAAAGAATGAAGAGGAAATAAAGTGGCAAATATGTGGGTAAATCTAAATGAGCATTGACTATATGCAACAGTAATAATAATGTCTTGTGAGGTTTAAAAATAAAAGATATAATGGGTTTCTCAAACTTACAATATCCAAACAGAGATCTCTGATATTTCCCCCAAACCTGATCCCATCATATTCCTCCCCATCTAAACTAATGGCAACTCCATTTTATCAGTTGCCCAAATCTCAGAATTCTCTGTGTCTCTTTCTTTTACTTCTCATGTTCAACCCATCAGCAAGTGCTCTTAGTTCTACCCGGCAATGTGTGGACACTGGCCTGTATTGGCTTGCAAGAGCCAATTGTCTAATTGTTGGGAATCCTGTGAGCCAGTTGACATCCTGTTGGTGGCTTGAAATCAGCCATGTCAGGTATATTTACACCACGGAAACCAACCCCCCCACCCCCCGGAGCCGGTTGTTAAGCCTTTACCAGCATACCACTGGGTTTACTTACCAAGTATGTCCAGAGTTGGATCACTTCTCACTACCTTCACATCACCACCCTGGCCTCAGACATGGGATTATTGCAATAGCCTCGGAAAGCCTCTTTTTGCTTCATTGTTCACTTCTCTTCATTCTAGTGTCAACAGAGCAGCAAGAATGATCCTGTCACTCCAATGGCTTCCAATCTCATTCAGAGTAAAAACCCAAGGCCTCAGGCACTTTGGCTCCCCCCCTCACTCTTCTTACCTCTCTGACCTCTAATACTACTACTCACCCCTCTTCCAGCCACTCTTGCTCCCTTTCTGTCTCTCAACCACTCCAGAAGTCTCCTTGGACCTCAGGACCTTTGTACTTGCTATTCCCTCTTTCTGGACATTCCTCGTGCAGGTAAGCACATGACTCCCTCCTCTCCTCTTATTCAGGTCTTTACCACATTTCCTCTCCTCAGTGAGGCTATCTCTGGTTACCCTGTCTGAATTGAAATACCGGCGCAAAACTTCTTAAGTGCCTTTCCCGCTCTTTCTCCTTAGCAGTTATTATTAACACACTAAAAATTTTACACATTTATCTTCATGGTATGTCTCTCCACTTAGAATAGCATAAGCTTCATGAAAGTGCTTTTGTCAAGTTGTATCCCATACCCCAAAACGAAATCTGACATTCCCGTGTGACCCACCCCAGGGGCACTTGAATGTTTGAATTCAGTTGAGGAAGGTCGGGGCTAATCCCAGCTTTACTGGCATCTTGGAGACAAATGCATGGGCCCGAGTCTGCAAACTGGCAGCCTGCAGTCAAGTCCAGCCCAAGAATGTGTTTTGTTTAGCCCACTAGATATTTTAAGCGAAATTAAATGAGTTTCCAACACATAAAAATGGGAAATTTCGCATTTTTAAAAAAATCCAGATTTTCAGCTTCTCTGAAAAAATCAAAGATCCACAATCCTGAGGCTGCATTCCCACCTGGCAACAATCAGCGGGCACTGAGCAGTGTCCGCTCTCCTGTCCCCACCCCAGCCCGGCCCGCTTCAGGCACTCATGAGTCTGGACCTCCTGGCCTCCCGGCTTCGGTCTGTGGCCGTCTAACAGCGAGGTTAGTAGCAAGACCTCTGAATTGGAGGCAGAAGCTCTGAGTCTCAGTCCCTCATTGTAAATGGAGGTAGTATCAATGCCAACTCAGAAGGCGGTTGTGAGACAACATCTGTGAACGGACGGTGTGGGTGGCAAAGCCTAGAACATTCTGAAGGGACCATCACGGCAATTCACATAAGCACTTCATAACAGGCTGCCCACATGTCTCTGTCCAGGCTGGTCCTGTCTGAAGATCCCACCCAGATAGTCTGTGCCTCTGCCTCTCAGATGACATCTGGCTCCCAAGCAGAGCCGGTCCTTGGTCTGTCCACGGACTCTGACTCGGTCCCCTTCCTAGCACATCTGGTCTACCAGGCTGTCTCAGTGGCCAAGTCCGAGGGTCTGTGGCATCCCCACCGGACAAGGCTCCCCTGGGCTGTGCTCTGGGCAGTGGGGCCCACAAAGGCTGACAGGTTGATACGAGGAGATAATCTATAGGATTCTGTGCAGCCCAGGCCCTGGGAGAGCCCGCTGAAAGCCGTGGCTCCTGCCCGCCCACAGTGCCCACCAGGACTGCCACGGGAGCCCAGTATGGCTGCTGCCGGGCTCCCTGCCCGAGACCAGAAAGGCAGGAGTGTGGTGAGGGGGACACCATTCCCTGGGCCCATGGTGGCTTTGGGGTGGGAGCGCCGACTGTTAACTGGAAGACTTGAAGAACGTGTAGGGAAGCCACAGGAATGCCAGAGGAGGGGAGACGGAGGGACGGTAGGGCTGCCAGAGCTCAGGGCGTCCATATGCCATGTCTGTGGGGCTCAGAATCCTGGCTTTGAGTAACCCCGTGCTCACTTAGGAGCCGTGCTGCCTGAGGCAAGTCATCTAACTTCTTTGAGCCTGGTTTCCTCTGTGAAGAGGAAATAAAGATATTACCTACTTTCCAGTTGTGACAATCACAGGAAACTAGGTGAGAACAACAGCTATTGAATTAAGGAGAGGATCACAGGAGGAACCTCTGCTGGGTGGCAGACCCTGTTCTGAGCACTCTGGACACGCTAACTTACCCGCTCCTCACACGAGCACTGTGAGGTAGGCTGAGGTAGGCGCTATTTCCACTTCAGAGATGGACAAACCGAGACACAGCATGGCTAAGGAATTTGCTTATGAATTTACATTTAGTAGGTGGCAGAGTGGGATTTGAACCCAAGAAGCCTGGGTCTAGAGTTCAGGACCCTTTTAAGATCTTGCTCTCTCTCTTTTCTGGAAAATGGTGCTGCTGGAACCACCCTAAAATCTACACTGAAATGTAAGGGCAAATTGTTCAGTCTGAGAGCCGGGCCTTCCTTCACGGGGAGGGGGGCATTTCTAAGGGGAACAGACAGGCTGTCTAATCAATCCCTCGAGCCCCATGGGGTGCCAACTCCTGCCAGGAGGTTCGGATGCAGGAGGCCCACAGCTCCCTGGGGAAACTAGGATTAGCCGACTGAGGAGAGAGAAGCATCAGCATGAAGAAGAACCCCAGTGTTGAGTTGTGTGTGGATGCCCAAGAGAGGAGACCTGTATGCGGTTTCCAGGAAGGCTCCTGAAAGAGGTGGTTGCCCAAAGGATAGGGCCTTGAAACATGGGAGGAGACTGAGGATGGGAGCCACCCAGGTGCCACAGCAGTGGTGTGATTTGGGGACCCGCTCGCTGACTCTTCTGCATTTTTTTTTCCTGAATCCTCTGGCCCTTCCTAACAAACCTGGGGCTGGTAGTGGCCCGTGATCCATTCTGCGGTAAGGGGCAGGATTCTGGGGTCTCAAAGGCTTTGTTCAGCTTTTGGGTAACCGTGAATGGGCACAGTGGCCTGCCCCCTCTGCAGGCAGGGGCCTTGTCATTACTTTACGATATAAACTATTCTCCTGGTCGCTTTCCGCCCGAGAGAGCCAGCAGCAGCCAGAGGCTGGGTCTTGGGGTCAGTGGCCGCGAGAAGGAGATGGGAAACAAGAATGCATCCTCCCTGCCACGGTATCACTCCTGTACCACACCCTCTCATCTTTGGGAGGAGCCTGGCTGAGACTGGACTCTCCTGGGGCTTCATGAGTGGGTTTCTGGAAGCCCTGCTCTGCTTGGGCCACCACATGAGTAACTCTCTTCCAGAGCGCAATCACATCTGTTCCTGGAGTCTCTCCTTCTCCCCTCCCTAGACATGATCAGAACAGAGTGAGACACTTCTCGCCCCTGACAAAGCCATGTTTATGAAATGACTCACATTCAGATTTCTCGAAACCAATCAGCTCTCTAGAAAGTATGATTCACTCATTCATTCATTCATTGAGTATTTCCTCATCTAGCAATGGAATTAATGGCGTATCTCATGGGGGAAACGATGAGGTGTTGAATGGACCAGTATATGTAAAGCCCCTAGAACAGTGCTGGGCACACAGTGAAGGACACATCCGGGTTCGCTCGCGCTGTTAGGTCCTGGCACTGCTCTGTGTGCCCTGGGGACTGCAGTGACCGAGACACGATGCCTGCTCTCAAGGAGTTCACGCAACATGATGGGCAGCCTACGGAGGTGGACCAGCGGTGCTAGGGAAGGGCTGACCAGTTCTGCCAGGGTTAGGCAGGGGAGGCTTCCCGGAGAAGCTGCTGCCCGAAGGTTGCGGGCAAAGACAGTAGGCAACTCCCTTCAGGTAAAAGGACCAGACGCATTACACTGATGGCATTTTCGGGGAACTACTGTAAGAGTCTCCCGGAGCCTGTGGAGCACAGGTTCGGGAGGTGTGCGGTTGAGATCAGGGAGGAACTGCCGGGGGATGAAGCCAGGGAAACGGGCAGGGGCTAACCTCTGTAGCTCAGTGGTCATTTTCTTCTTCAGTCAGAGTCTGAAAAAGCAGAAAGAAAACATGGATCCACGCAAAATCCTGCCTGAAATTTCCGGAGGTTCTCGGGAACTCTCCCCTGCCCGCCCCCCAAGCCCATCACAGCTGAAAACCATGGTCAAATACAACACACCAAGGTACGGAATACAAAGGAGGATCAGGTTTACAAGGGGAGTTAATGAGATCACTTTTGGACAAGTTGATTTGAGGTGTTGCATATTTGATCTCTGCGTGGAAATGTCCAGCAGGCAGGTGGGTGTGGGGCTATGGGGTTTAGGTGAGATGGACGGGGTAGGCTGGAGACAGAGATTTGGGTCATCTGCAGCCTGGTGGTAGCTGAAGTCATGGGAGTAGCTGGGGTGACCTAGAGGCGGTGAGTGGAGGGAGCAAAGCAGGGGGAACAGGGCGCGTGTGGGACTTACACACACGACACTCACCTTTACTGCCTTCAGAACACCACACTAGGCGAAGCAAACCCTGACTGTAAGTGATTTGCATACGAGAAAAGTCAGGGATGCTACCATTGGGGCTAAGGGACAAGAACAAGGACAAAACGAGTGGGGAGCGAGAGATGTCGCTCTCACTAGTCCAAGTTCGGGCACGATTGACTCGCGAGGTCACTTTGTTAGAGTCCTTGCAACAGATAGGATTCCAGAGCTCTCTGGATGAGGGGGGAGCTGCCCTGGCAGGCTCTGGGAACCAGGGGGCACACCCACGGTTCCTCAAGAGCTGCAAGTAGTCAGGGACACCCCCTCCTTTCTCTGGAGGGCTTTCTGAGAAATGCCTTATTCTCATGCAGTTGGCACACAGGGGCTTGCTGGCGACACCCACTTTGCCGTGAAGCATCCCACACACGCGTGAACTGAGGCTGACCTCGGGGTCCTCCCCCCTCCCCACCTGCACCCCGAAATATAGCTATAGGAAAAGCCCTGCCAAAGGAGGCGACTCTACGCAAATTTAGCTGCAGACTTAACAAAGGATCTCCTTTTAAAGAATAAAATTAACCGAAATGGCGACTGGCATAAACAACAGTGGACACGTGGTCACCATATTTAGGCTGGGCAGGAAAACTTTGGGAAATATTAGCTTATGTTCCCACATTGTTTCCTTCTCTTTTGCCCCTCCCTCCAACGTCAGGCCTTTCTCCATTCATCACCTCGGGGCAGGGTTGTATCTGCAGAACAAAATCACTCTCTGCCTGGCTTTTGTCCCCTGGACGAGATGACAGAGACTAGATAAAAAATTCAGGAGAGAGATATCCCCCTCCCCCTGTCCAGAATGACAGTTGCTAAAATTCAGAAGTATGGCACTGGGGGGAGGGGGACAGAGCGCAGACATCGACAAGTTTTGGAGAAGCTGGCCCTACACCCATTTCTTCACTCAGTGACCGGGCTGAGCCCCAGAGAGGGGCAAACACCAGGGAGACAAGAGGGATCTCCCAACAGGGCGTGTGGACCTTATATCCTGGGACAGCTCCAGGCAGCGAGGAGCTCAGGGAGGAGACAGGCTACGCGGGATACCTAGGCAGGTGAAGGCCTTATGGAATTTTCTCTATGTTCCACACGGGGCGGGGCTCCGGAGGCATCGCCGAGTGCAGAGAGCTAACATAGAGAGCCGTCAGTCTGAAGGGATCATGGGGCAGGAACAAAGGGCATCTACCCACAGTCTCAAAGGTCCACTGACCAAGACCGGGTGGGGGTGGTGGAGGTCCCAGAGGAGGCTTCTGCAAACAGGGGACATGGGCCTACTCCACCCATGTCCGTTAGATACCACTTGGGGAAAGGGTTTGGTTCTTGAAGATTCTGCCAGTCCAACTGAATGAAAAGCCAAAATAGAAATTAAAGAAAATAAGGCAGTTACACTTCTCGTACACATGACTTTGTGAAAAACTCCTAAAGTTTAAATCATATCTACATAGAGATTTAACAAACTGCCTCTTAAAAAAACTGAGACTTTCTGGAAACATGTAAGGCAGGTGACCGCTGTACTATAAATCTGAAACTTTAGGTGCCTTTAAAAAAAAATTTTTTTTTATTTGAGTATGGTTGACACACAATGTTACATTAATTTCAGGTGTACAACGTAGTGATTCAACTTCTTTATACGTTATGTATGCTCACCACAAGTGCAGCTATTTAGGTGCTTTTTAAAAGAAGCAGGAAAAATTATTCCAACTCCTCTCTCTTAAAAAAAAAGGAGAAAGAGGGTCATTGTAGTGCTAGCAGTCACTTTCCAAACATTTCACTGAAAAAAAAAAAAATCTCTTGAATCTAGTCATTCATTCATCTTAGGCAAATAGGGAAAAACAGGAAGAATTAGCAATGAACAGTGAAGTTACCAGAACAGGGGCTGGAGATGGAAAAGGTTTTGCAATTTCATAGCCGTCGCCACCCCGGGTGGTGTCGTGGGTCGTGAACACAGTGTGTTGTTTGGGTCCCTGCTGGTAAGGGCAGCCGGAGGAGAGTCCAGACACAGGCTCCTTTGACCTTTATGTCTTCAGTGTCCCGGCGGCCTTGATGCCTGGAATAGCTGCTAACGGCTCCTGTGGAAGGCATCGTGGCCAGTCCTGCACTCCCCGCCCACCCCCGCCTATCTGGGAGGGGGAGCCATGGAACCCTCTGCTTCAGTGGCTTCCCGCGGGGATGGGCTGCAAACATGGACTTGGAAAAGATTCTTGCTGAAGAAGAGGGGGACCCCTAAGAAGGGAGAGAGGGCTTTGGAGGGCAGCAGGGGGAGAGGGATTTATGTTAGACATCAGGGAGTGTTTCCAGATCATCTGGACCAAAAAGCAGGGTTCATGTCCTCCCCGGGGAAATTGGGGTGGTGGGAGTCGGGTGAGATTTCCTGGAAGCAGGGGGTGACTCTGTCACTTAATGCCATCATTCAGTTTTGCATTTTTTAAAGGATCTTCCACTTTTATTTTTTATTTTTATTTGAGACAAAGAGAGAGACACTGAGCAAGCATGGGGGGGAGGGGGAGGGGGGAAGGGGCAGAAAGAGAGGGGGAGAGAGAATCCTAAGCAGGCTCCACATTCAGCATGGAGCCCAACGCGGGGCTTAATCTCACAACCCTGAGATCATGACCTGAGCCAAAACCAAGAGTCGGATGCTTAACCGACTGAGCCACCCAGGTGCCCCTAGAAACTTCCACTTTTAAATATTCCCACAGACACACAAGCAACAGTTTTACTTCCCAGTTCTCTCAATGGTGCCTCAGTCCTCCAACTAGGCTTTTCTCCCTCAGCCTTGCCTTGAAGAATTTTCTCTTACCCTGTGGACTAGGAGACCGAAGCTTGAAGGATATCACTAGAGCAGAGAAATAGAACAGAGAGGGTAACAATCCACTCCCCAGTCCCAGAGTCTCTTGTCGAATTCAGGCATATTTCTGAATTCATCAGGCTACCCCTCTGACCTTGCCCATAGTGGGAATGGAGAACAGAAATGCCTTGGGTCAAGGCAGTCACCCCTGTCTCCCCACCTCCCAGCATCTAGTCTTCTAGATAAAGACCAAGGGATGAAGTCAATTGTGTAATGAGTTACTCAGAGCTAACCAAGCAATGAGAGTCTAAACATTTTTTCAGCACTTAATCTATGCCAGGCCCTTGATGTGGTCTGTAGTATTAATTCCTCCAAAAGCCCTAGGAAGTAGAGACATTTATCAGCTTCATTTTTCAGAAAAGAGAGCGAAGGGGCACCTGGATGGCTCAGTCGGTAGAGTGTCTGACCCTTGGTTTTGGTTCAGGTCATGATCTCAGGATCATGGGCTCGAGTCCTACATCAGGCTCCATGCTTAGCACAGAGTCGGCTTGAGATTCTCTCTTTCCTTCTCCCTCTGCCCCTCCCCCTGCTCATGTCCTCCCTCTCTCTCTGAAATAAATGAATAAATCTTTAAAAGAGAGAGAAAGAAAGAAGAAAGGAGAAAGAAAGAAAGAAAGAAGAAAGAAAGAAAGAAAGAAAGAAAGAAAGAAAGAAAGAAAGAAAGAAAGAAAGAAAGAAAGAGAAAGAAAGAAAAAGGAGGGAGAGAGGGAGGGAGGGAGGGAGGAAGGAAGCCAAGGCTTACAGAGGCTAAGTAACTCACCTAAGGCTTCATGGCCATTAAGAGGCAGGTTGGGGTTTGAACCCAGGTTCCTCTGACTCCAGAGCCCAGGATCTTAACTCCTAGACTCTACCATTTCCTAGAAAGGATGTGGAGGGATTCATGACATATAGAAAGCTGGGCGATAAGTAGAGTAGTTTATGAAAAGAGAGGAGGTAGAAAATCTGTTTTAAAACTATAGATGGTGTCTTTGGGGCAAGGTTGAAAATTCCATTGTTGAAAATAGTGACCCTGTTCCTGTGTTTGGCAAATACAGACATGGAGGCCACAGCTGCAAAAAGCTCGTAGATAATGGAAGCTGGAGTAAATGAGTTGGAAGGTTTGGGATGCATCAACTTCTTCCAAATACAGGTTTCCCCCACTATCGGGAAGTAGGGCCTTCCTCTGAAAACGTTTGCAAGAAGAAATGACATAAAGCAAAGAAGCACTTCCCATTAATTACATGGAAACATTTTTGAGTGTTCCCAGACCCCAAAATAACCTCTCTTGGGCTTTTCTGATACGTCAGGACACGTCTTGCTAACAGACGCACAGAGTAACTGGAGATAAAGCACAGATGCTCCCAGACACAGTTCAGAGATCTGGGGGCTGGGCACTGAGGTGCTGAGTGTCGTTCTGGGGCAGGAGCTTGGGCCGGGGGGGCTCGCTGCTGTTCCGGGGTGCACACTGCCTCTCTGGGGGCTCCCTACAAAACCAACACTGCATCCCATTTTTGCTTGTCACCTTTGTTCGCGAAAGTGAAAATCATCTTCGGATTTCACTCAGCTATGGAAAACAAGTACTAATGTAGACCTTTCACCAGTGAAGCCGCATCCCCTGAACTTCGGAAAAGTGGGAAAACTGTTAAGGCAGGTTGCTCCTTCTCCCTGTCCTAGCTCAACTCCAGGCCCCTGCTCTCTAACTCCCAGGACTTCTGTTGAGCCATGCTCCCCACCCTGTCCAACCCCACCAAACTTCAGGCCTCACTGGCGTCCAAGGAAATGGCAGGGTGGGACGGCCAGAGATGACAGCAACAAGGGAAGCTGCCAAGGCTGCCCTGCCTCCAGAAGCCAATGGAAGGCATGATACAGAGAGGAGGAGAGCCAAGCTATTATTACTGGGTGGGAAGCTGAATTCTCTGTCCAGACCATCTGTGGGCACCTGTCCAAAGTTTTGTTCCTGAGACCTTCCTGAAGACTCTGAAGGGACTGGGGTGGGGTGTGGGGTGGTCAGTAGCTCTCTGAGGGGTAGAAATTTGGGGTGAAAGATTGAGCAAGGGTAACCAGCTGCCTAGGAGACAGGCCTGGCTTAAGATAGGGACTGGTTGCTGGGCTTCCAAAGAGTGTTGAGAGATCTGGCAGGAAGTTACAAGTTTTCTTATTACAAGCTTTGAAAATTTCAGAACATCACTTCTGCCACATTCTGTTGGTCAAGCAAGCCACGAAGGCCAACCCAGATCTCAAAAGGGGGAGTAACCATTTTTGATGTACCACACATCCCCATTTGCCAGAAGGAATAAGTAAGGCCCATAGTGGTACCTGAGTGCTTCTAGGTCATACCGTTAGTAGACACTACATTCATTTTGTGTTGCTGCTATAACAAATTATCATAAACTTAGTGGCTTATAACAACACATTTATTCTCTTACAGTTCTGGGAGTCAGAAGTCTGCAATGTGTCTTACAGGTAAAAATCCAGGTTTCAACAGAGGGTGTTTCTTCTGAAGGCTCTAGAGGAGAATTTGTTTTCTTGCCTTTGGCAGCTTCTAGGGTCTGCCTGCATTCCTTGGCCCTGCCCTTCGTCCTCCAATCTCTGCTCTGCCCTCACACCTCCCTTCGGATTTTGACCCTTGTGATTAGACTGGGCCCACCTGGATAATGCTGGATAGTTACTCCATCTCAAGATCTTTTTATTTTTTTATAGTGAAAAAAATATATATTTAGATTTAGCCAGCTGGACTGAGTTTATTTATTTATTTTTAAAGATTTTATTTATCTATTTGACAGAGAGAGAGTGAGAGAGCACGAGCCGGGTGAGGGGCAGAGGGAGAAGCAGGCTCCCCACTGAGCAGGGAGCCCTATGTGGGGCTCCATCTCAGGACCCTGGGATCATGACCTGAATCAAAGGCAGACGCTTAACTCACTGCGCCAACCAGGTGCCCCACCTTAGATGATCCCTTTTTCTTCTTCTTTTTTTTTTTTTTTTTTTTTTTTAGAGAGAGGGAGACAGGAGGAGGAGGGGCAGAGGGAGAAAGAGAATCTTAAGCAGGCTCCATGCCCAGCACTGAGCCTTAGGTGGGGCTTGGTTTCACAACCCTGAGATTAGGACCCGAGCTGAAATCAAGAGTTGCATCCTTAACCAACTGAGCCATCCAGATGCCCCAAGATGATCCCAATTTTGTTGGCAACAGCCAAAGCATCGTAGTCAAGAGCCAAGCAAACATATGCCTTCTTCTCTCCATTGGGCCTGATCAGGGTGTTGACCTTGCCCATGTCAATGTCATAGAGCTTTTTCACAGCCTGTTTTTTTTTTTTTAAAGATTTTATTTATTTATTTGAGAGAGAGAGAATGAGAGACAGAGAGCATGAGAGGGAGGAAGGTCAGAGGGAGAAGCAGACTCCCTGCTGAGCAGGGAGCCCGATGTGGGACTCCATCCCGGGACTCCAGGATCATGACCTGAGCCGAAGGCAGTCGCTTAACCAACTGAGCCACCCAGGCGCCCTCACAGCCTGTTTTGATCTGGTGCTTGTTGGTCTATCTCAAGATCCTTAATGCCATCTGTAAGGTCCCTTTTGCCACACAAGGTAGCATATCCACAGGCTCTGGGAGTTAGGATGTGCACATAGAGAGGCTGTTACTCTGTCTACTATAGATACCAAGCCTGACCTAGAACAGAGGCTCCCGGCTCACAAGGTGTTTTCCATGAGAATAAGAAGAGAGTGCTATATGAATTACGTATTGCTTCAAAGATGCAGCTTAAAGATCAACTCCCAAACTTGAGGCCTTAAAACTATACATGCTCATGTAGCTCACAAGCCCATGGAGTATTGGGTGGCTCTTCTTATCTTCCCTGGTCTTGCTCACATATTTGTGTGTTGGTGCTCTTCAGCTGGGGCAACTGAGGCAAATCGGCTCCTTTCTGCATGTCTCCTATCCTCCAACGGGCCAGCCCAGCTTATTTTCCTGTCAAAGGCCTAAGTGCAGGAAGCCCAGGAGAAAGGTGCAGGTGCATTTAAAGCCTGACCCTCATCTGCTAACAACCTATCCATCAAGCAAGTCGTATGGTTGGGGCCGGAGTCAGGGTAGGGAAGACATGCTAAGATTTCATGGCAAGGGTGTGGATCCCGGGAGAGGCGAAGAATTAGGACTCCAAATGTACTTTCCTCTTTATCTCAGGCTCCCTGTGATAGCTATTTCAGTTCCAGGTGCCAGTGGGTGCTAAGTTCACCAGTGAGCATTTGTTATGGGCTCGCAAGGGCTGGAGATGTTGTGGTGTTCTGTCTTCTCCAAAGGTGGCCATGCCTGTATATTTATGTCATCCCGTGAGCTCGTCTTACACTGTGGCTGGAGCTCCTCCCATTGAGAGGCAGGGTTTAACAGCCCCCTTGGGTCAGTGGGAGCCTGGGATTGCCTTGACCAATAGAGCACAGTGGAAGCGATACTATGTGACTTCCAAAGTTTAGGTTATAAAACAGGATTCAGCTTCTGCCTACCTCTCTCTGTTTCAAGATGGTTTTCCTGTGGAGCCCAACAACCGTATTGTAGGGAAGCCGAGGCCACATGGAGGGTTTACTGGGAGAGGACCCAAGACCTTCTGCCAACAGTCAGCACCTACTTGGCAACCACGGGAATAGGTAACCTTTGGAAGTGGATCCTTCAGTCCCAATCAGACCTTCAGATACTGCAGCTTTCTGACCACAATGGCATGAGAGCTGAGCCAGAACTCCCCAGCCAAGCCACTCCCAGATTCCTGATCCACAGAAACAATGAGAGATAATAAATGATGACTGTTCTAAGTCATTAGTAGTTGAGATGCTTTGTTATGTAGCATTAGCTAACTGGTACACACCTGTTCATGAGGCTTAACACAGAATGAGAATAAATATAGTCTGGGACCTTAAGGAACTTACAGTCCCCAGGTGACCAAGCAGACATTAATGGACTCAACAGCAATATATGTGTGAGTCTGTTTGGGCTTCTCTAACAGAATACCACAGACGAGGTGGCTTATGAACAGCAGAAATTTATTTCTCACGGTTCTGGAGGCTGCAAAGTCCAACATCGAGTTACCAGCTGCTTGGGTGTCAGGAGCCACTTCCTGACTCTTCTTGCTGAGTCCTCACATGGCAGGAGGGGCAAGGGAGCTCCCTGGGGTCCCTTTCATAACACCCCTAATCCATTCATGAGGACAGAAAGGAGTGTTACTTCACCCACCAGAGGCCCCACTTCCAAATACCATCACATTGGGGGTGAGGATTTCAACATATGACTTTTCGGGGGACACAAACAGTCAGTCCATAGCAATATTGGTAGTATTTAATCAGGTATACAAGGGTTGCTAAGAGGAAGGGTGGGTCAGAGATCTGGTGACCATATTTTTCCCAGCTCAAAACTGGGACAATTGACTAATGGTGGCTCACTGTAGCGTGGGGTGGGAACAAAGTATTTAGATCAGGGCTGACTGGAATAGTCAGGTTGGTATGGTCGTTTTGTCCGGAAACGGTCCTGCCCTGCTGGGACTTGGCATGATCTGGAAGGGCTATCTGTGGGGACAGCTCCTGTGAGGGGGGAATAAATGATCACTGCATGAATGTTTCCAGACTTTGCATTCTCTCCTGCCTAGGAAAGAGGGGCTTTACTGCGTCCCCTGCTTCCCGACCCTCTCTCCAGCATCTCTGGCTTTGCCAGACTGTATGGTGTGGGTTCTTGTGTTGCAGGATCAGGAGGAGATAGAGAAGGAGGAGAAGGGGCATGTGGCTACAGCTGGAAGAGGAGTTTGGGAAGCAGGAATGTGGAAGAGAAGAGGTACAAGATCTGATGTGGTATGTAGAGAAATATGTGGGGAAGGAAAAACAGGACTCTGAGAAGGATTGTTCTCATCTACTGCGTCCTCCTCATAGTATTTGAGAATTTGCACAAACAGCTTGAGTTATTTTGAAACATGTGTTGGTTGCCAGACTGCGTTTATTTGATGGCAACGGCCTCGAGAATGGACCATGCGGGTGATGGCGAAGGGCTGCACGGTGATTTCAGAGCAGAGAGGAATGGGGTGTGGTGAGTGGTTCTACTCGGAGGAGACAGTTGGGTCCGTGGCTGTGAGGGGAAGAGGCTGGAAGCCAAGGAAATGTTCATTTGTTCCAGTGTGACTTATGACCTGGAGAATGTGGGCTGCCCCAGGCCCAGCTGTGTCCAGATGTGTGAGCGGAGCTCAAAGGCCCAGGCTTTTACAGGCCTGTTCGTGGTGTCACTGACCTCTCTGGCGGTGGCCCCTGGAGCAGCTCTGGCGGGGAGGGGCTTGGCCAGAACGGCCCGACCTCTCCAAAGGGGCAGGAGGGAGATGTGGGAGGTTTGCTGGGCCTCCATGAGGAACTCAGAAGTAAAGATAGGGAGGAAGAAAACCCTCTTGGGGTGGGGGGGGCGGGGGGGTATGTAAAGAGCTGCTTAGGTTTTCTGGAATTTCCCAAGGGACTGTGAGTTTTCCAGGGGCAAGGGTAGCTTCTTATACATGTTTGTTCCTCAGCACTAGCAGGTTGTAATTGCCCAGCCTGAAACAATGTTAGAGGGAGAGAAGGAAGGAGGGAGGGAGGTGAGGGGGGGAAAGAGGAAGGAGGGGGGAAAGGGAGGAGGGGGCAGGAGGGAAGCACAGAGATCAGAGATGGGAGATCAATTGGTTCCTTGATGCAGGTTTTAGTGCTAAGTTTCTTGAATCCTGGAGTGTAAGCCCTCTGGTTCTCTCTGCTCCAGCCATGCCTGCTCTCTCAGGTGAACACTCAGATGTTAGGAACCCATCTGGGATCTGATAGACCTGGATTCAAGTCTGCATTCGACCCCTTTAGCCATGGGACCACAAGCAAGGGACTTGGATGACTTATGGAAGTTTCAGGCTCCTATAAGAGAAGGCAGGGCTTTGCAGCAACATGGCACCAAGGAAATACGGTGTGCAAGCCCCTGGCCCTGCCCCGAGCATGTGGGTCTCAGGGGTGCTGAGCTCTCCCTTTCCTCTGCTGGGTAAGCTCAGTCTCTGCCCCCGTCTGGCAGTCGATCTGACCATTCCTTACACTTTGACCTCTTCAAACGGCCCTGCTGCTCTTTTCTCCTCACCTCTCACCCTGTTTCCTCTTGACATCGTCCAGGCTCGGTTACTGCTCCATGGCCCCTTTTCCTGTAGCGCTTCTCTCACTAGCTCTGCTTAGCCCGCTTGATGACCCCTCCCGGAGGCTCACACCCTGGCATATGAGGGGCCACACAGCACCCAGAGATGAGCCCTAAGGATAGGACTGTTCCCACGGTGACTTCTGGAGGGTTAACACCCATCTTCTTCTCGCAACTGAACACAGCTTATTATTGCGGGGGGAGAGGATAAAATTAAAATTTAAAAAACAACAACCGGATACTCCTACATTCCAGAGCATTCCAGGGCTCTGTCTCAGCCCCAGGTCAACTCCATCCTCCACCAGCCTTCCACTGCACCCCAAGCCCCCAAGCTCAATGGCTTCTCCGTTGCCATCCCCTCTGACTTCTCTCTAGCGAGACAGTGCCCTAGGCTGGCCCCCTGCAAGGGCAGGAACAGCATGCAGTGGGTCCGAGCCCCCTCCGTCAGTGTCAGCAGGACACGAAGCCTCAGGAGGGAGTGAGATCAGGGCCTGCTCTCTGTCCACCGTGGGGCACCAGAGCACCGCTAGGAGGGCCCAGGAGGAGCTGCTGGTGTGGCTCTGTCCAGGGTGAGGAGTGAGTGGCTTGGGGAGGAGCCGCTCCAAGATGCCCTGGCAAGCCCTTGTCACATTCCAAAACTCAGAGGACCAAGAACCCCCGCTTGGCCTGAGGCCTCCGGGGCTGGCAGCCCGCCCAGGCGCTTCCTCCCTCCCGGGCCCTTCTTTCTCTGCTTTCTTTCTGAATCCTGGGGCCAAAGGTTCAACTGGAGCTTCCATCTTTCTTCCTTGCGGAGGAGCTGTGCTGGATCTGGGGAGACTAGGGAAAGGGGTGGGTGTCAGCTGGAACTTTCTGCTTCATTTAACATGGTTGGAAAGCCAGATGTGTCTAAAATACGGACTGAGCACCCCCGAGTGCCCACCTCTGTGCCCACCAGCCCCAGAATAAAGACATGAAGAGGCCTGGTCTCTGCCTTGAGGAGCTGTCTGGAGGGAGGAAACTGTGCTTCTAGAAGGGTCCTTGAAAGCCTCACTGGCTGGGCACCTCAAGGAGATGGAAATAGGGACTGTCATTGAGGCTTCCGAACCACTGCACTCTCTAGGCAGCCCTAGGGTGGGAACCCTAGCTGCACGGTGCCCACCCTGCTGGAGGAGCTCAACGCACATTTCAGCGTGGAATGAATGAACGAACGAATGAATGAACGAACGAATGAAATGAGGGGGTCTAAGAAGGCTTCCTGGAGGAAAGGAAATCTAAATAGTGCCTGCGAGCGTGGGCAGGATTGGACCAGGCCAAGCAGAAGGGAATTTATCCCAGGCAGCCTTGTACAGAAAGGCAGGGAAGGGGACGGTCCACAGAGGGGAGGTTCTGGACAAGGGCAGGAGGAAGAGCTCCTCTGTTCTCTCAGGACGGTGTCCTCCCAAGCCCCTTTGCTAGCTTTTCGAGCCACTTCAGTACTGTCTCTGACCTGTCTCTGACTCGTGTTTCTGTCTCTCCCTCCCAGCTGACTCAAGGATTTATTTGTAGCCCGTGGAGCAAGGCTCTTGCTCTCTCTCCTCCAGGCCTGTCATCCTTCTCATGCCCCTTGGCAGGAAGGCTCTCACCCTCCGCCTCCGTATCAGTGGTCTCCCCCTCCCAGGGAACTCCCTTCCCAGCCAGGTCAGCCAGCCCTCCTAGTGTGGCCTCATGGCTCCATGCTCGCCCCATTCTCACACTTGTCATGGTCCCCCGGCCATGAGCGAGTTGCCATATTCCCCCAGAGACTGCCAGCCAAGGTCAGAGACAACTGACTAGGACTCCAGCAACACAGCCTTCAACGTCAGAGGCAGCTGGTACCCAGGGATCCCACGTGCAGCCGTCCTCACAGAGACTGTGCGTCCCAAATACTCCCGACCTCGGCTCACATGGATCTTTCCTTCTCATCTCCAAGTGACAGAGGCTGGGCTCAAGTGGCCTTGGCTCACAAAGCCTTTCCATAAAGCAGTGACGATTTCTGATCCCACTTGGCAAACAGTCTTTGTGGAGGTGGATTTCCTGTTAACCTGTAAGCTCCTCGGTGCTGGAGGTCAAGGCTCACCCTCCCTTTAAGTGCCACGCCAGGCACACAGTAGGCTTACTAGATAACTGGTTATTTATTTGGCTAATTAACTGATCATACCCTCTTAAAGAAGCTGTCATCGTAATTTCCAAGCTCGGCCCTCAGCCTTGAATGGGCTGCAGGCAGGGTACCCACACCTAGAGCGTGTATGCAGAATGGAACATAATACCAGAAATAGGAGTAAGAAAGCCATGTCAGGGCGCCTGCGTGGCTCCGTCCCTTAAGTGTCCGACTCTTGGTTTCAGCTCAGGTCATGATCTCAGGGTCATGGGATCGAGCCCACATCAGGCTCCATATTTAGCTCCGAGGCTGCGTGAGATTCTCTGTCTCCCTCTCCCTCTTCCCCTCCCCGCCACTCTCTGTCTTTCTAAAAATAAATAAATAAATCTTTAAAAAAATAAAATAAAAGGAAGGCTATGGCATTCCATGGGCAGCATGGATACAGAATACGTTTAGCTTTGGAAAAGGCTTTAGAGAGCACCTAGCCCAAGCCCTCACCTTATAAGATTGGAAACTGATGTTAGAATATGGAAATTATTTGTCCAAGGTCACAAGACATCTTACATCTTTTGCATGTCAGACCTGCATGTTTGACCTTGGTCCTCGAGGACCAGTGGTCTCCCTGCAAGAGCAGACTGTCTACCTCAACCACCACTAAGCCCCCTCCTGCTGCCTTTCCCAAGAAGTAGCCGGGTGGAAGGATCCTGGGCATTGGTGTACCTGCTCCTTAATCGCTGTTTGGCCTTGTGCAGCCCTCTAATCATGCTCTTCTGAAAGAGAGACAGGGCACCTGTCCCGAGGCCGGTGTGTGAATTCTCGGTGACATAACGCTGGCAGACCCAGGGGCCCTCAGGAAATGACAGCTCTGTGTTCTTCCTCCCACTTCTCGGGCATTGTTCTTGCTTCTCTGTCCTTTCCCTGGCTCCTAGAAAATCATAAAGTCTACTCAGAAGGGCTTCTGGGAGTCTTGTGGCCCACTCTCCAAAACAGTCCGTCCTCCCCCGAGCTCCTGAGGAAGGCATCTTGCGGGCAGATGCAGGCACATCTGTGCCTGGGATCTAACCCCACACTTCCTGCTGCAGTTTAGGGCTGAAGCCATGTTCCTTATGCTGCTCTCCAGAAGGAAGCAAAAAGCTCCTTTTTCCCTCCTCCTTCCTTTTCCCGTTCTGTGTGTTTATTCTTTCTTCGATGTCCTAATTTATCCTCCCTTGACCCTTTCCCAGGGCTTCGGGACCCACCCCCACAGCCCTCTCTGGCCTCCCTCTCCCCGTCCTTCATCTCTCGATGGCCCCACACGACCTGTCCCGTGCACAGCCCCCTCCCACAGCATCCCACGGGGACCCGGGCGTCTCAGCCACGCTCGGTGCCTACTGCAGGCACACGGCTTATCTCTGTCCCCACCCAAGGCTCCTGTGGCAGGCAGTGTGGGCAGAGGGACGCCGAACGACTCACGTGAGTCTGCAGACTGGGTCCTGCCAGCTCTCTCACCCGGCCGCCCGCTCTAGGAGAAGGGGGATCGAGGACGCCCTCTTGGCTCTCCTGACAAGACGCCAGAGACCCTGAGGGCTCCTGTGCGCTACTCCGTCTCCCAGCCCCAGCTGCCCGGGCCCCTTGGCCAGAAGATTCCAGGGCAGGCTGAGGCAATCTGCCTGGAAAACAAACCGCGTGCCGAGCCACCACAGGATGGGCCAGAGGGTTTTGGTTTAATCCCAAAGCTCCGAGCACCTACCAAACCTCATCAATTGGGGGGCGTGGGGGGTGGGGGGTGGATTTCTGGTGGTTGTTTTAGAGCAGCCTGTCTTTTCTAGTGCTGACTGCCTCCCTGCTCCCCCTCCCGGAGGTGGGGAAGGTCAGGAACAGAGGGCAGGCAGAAGGGCCTGGAGGGAAGCAATGGGTTGATTTAGCAGGAGCCAGGTCCCCGCCAGGCTGTGCCCCTCGACTTTCAGTCTGACTAGAAGGCCTCATTGCTATTCCAGGCCTGGCCAGCATGGGGAACGGCCCGACCTTGGACTCTGGGAGCTCGTTCCACCTTTGCCAAAGTACCTCCCTCTCTACAAATCCACCTTCTCCCCCTTGCAGCCCTGGGTAGGGCGTTAAGTGAGAGACTGGCGTCAGAGGTCACAGAGGTCAGCGTGTCCAGGCTTGGCGCCCTCCCAGCATGCTGGCTCAGGAGGCCTCTGGCATCCGCCCTTTGCTTCTGGGACCACTTCCTTGAAGAGCGTGCCTTCTGCTGATATATAGGGGACTTCCAGAAACTTCTACACCCTGGCCCATATTGAGGTGCTTGAGAGCATGGGCTCTGGTTCAAAATCTGTCTGGCAAAGGGGCCAGATGACTGGCTCCCTGATGACTGTGGAGACTTTGGCAAGTTATTTGGCCTCTCCGGGTCTCAGTTTCCCTGGGTGTGAAACAGTGGTGGGGCTAGCACCCCCCTCACAGGGCTGTGAGGAGGGCAAATTGATCACCACGTAGAAGGTGCCAGGAGCAGTGGGCGGTGCCTAGTAAGTGCCACGTCCATCAACACCTGCCAAACAAGCGGATCACCATTCTGAAATACAGGATCACATGAATGACGGTCCCCTCTCAGCTCTCCAGGCCTGAAACGCTTCTTCTCTAGGCCTTTCGTCTGCTCAACAAATATTTACTGCACGCTCACCATGCGCCTCTGGGTTTGGCCTTGCGTGTGCTGCGTAAACAAAACAAAATGGCCCTGTGCTCACGGACTTGACAGTAAAGGCACAGATGTGTAAATCTCCGTGGACTGCACCGCGAACTGTGTAGGGAGCTGGGGCGAGGGTGCTGGGCCAGAGAACACAGGGTGAACCCCTGTGGGGGCCGGCGAGCGTGAGCTGCTCTACCAGGGCATTGAGCCTGGACCTGAAGGATGGGCAGGAGCAGCTGCCGGAGCTGGGGGGTAGGGAAGAGTGTTCTGGGCAGAGGGAACAGCACGTGTGAGGGCCCTGTAAGAGAAGGGCCGGAGAGTTAGTAGGACTGGGGCCGTACTCCACATACAGCGTGAGGTTGAGGGGGGGTCTGCCGCGATCAATGGAGTGAGAGATGCTGGTGCCTTTGGCCAAGAAGTGGCTGTGGGTAGGCAAAGGGGCCAAGGGGAGGTGTGTTTTGGAGGTAGAAGGCGGGGCTGAGAAGTGGCATGTGTGGAAAGCCTTCAGGGTTTCCGGGGCTGGTGTGGGAGGCTGTGGGGGATGGCTTTGAGAGTGGTATTGAGGATGACCCCCCACATTGCGGCTGGACCACTGGGTAGATGAAGAGGGGGAATGTAATGTCCCCAGACATCCCTTTCTGCAACATTCCCCAACACCCTCTTCTGAACATGCTCCGTTTTGCCTCTAAGGAAGGCTTGGAGTGTTGGTCTTAGAACAAAATAGAAGACTCTGGAAAATGGGTTCTTTTCAGCACAGAGCAGAAAATGACTCTGCTTCCCTGTCCTAAATTCCAGGCTTCCATCCCAGAGCATTCAGGGTCTGGATCCAGAGCACTCCTGGCTCTACCACTGAGTAGCTATGAGTTCTTGGGTAAACTACTGAAATCTCCCTGTGCCTCTACTTCGTCTTCTGCAAAATGGGGATAAGGGAGTAGTGCCCACCCCACAGGGTATTTCGAGGCTGGCAAGAGACTGTGCTGAGCACACTGGAAACACTGCCATCCTACATCCAAGGGGCGAATGCTTGTTTTCACCAGCAACTTGAGTCACAACAAGCTCATCATCCCCTAAAACCTAAAAGCTTTCCTACACATGCCAGTCCTAAGCCCTGCCTCCACCATCCTGCGCTCATGCACTTGGATTTTGAAATGCAAGTTCAGGGCCTGACATTTATCCCTGTTAAATTTCATTTTGTTAGATGCAGCCCGTGGCGCCAGCCTGTCAGCTTCCCTTTTATTTTGATGAAGGAGAGGCCCCATGGTGTGTGCTAAATTCATTTACGGCCACAGAGGCATCTATGGATACTGCTTTTGCCATTCTCTTGCCTCCTGGGGAGTGGCCCCCGGTCTTGGAAGGTGGAGGCAGGGGCAGGTTGGGGCTGAGATGGAGCTGGGGATATAGACAAACACTGCCTTGGCTTGAGAATGATCCAGCACAACGGTCCCGGATCCTTCTCCCAAGTCAAGTGCTGGCTTTGAGTTTTGAGATGTCTGGCCAGAGGGACAAAGTCATTTAGTGGGTTGGCCAGGGACATGGACCTAAGGCTTGGGCCATAGCTCACCTCTCTCTCCAAAGGCCGTACTCCCTTATGGTCCCACCTCTTTCCAAACCACCCTGCCACGTTCTCTGACCTTCGATCAGAGAAGAATGTGGGCCAGAGGGAAAGAGATGTCCAGCCCTATATAGCCCTCTTTTCTCTCCTATTTGCATAGTGTGGGGTGTGCTCAGGTGTCCTTGAGTTAGCCGCATACTCGCCCCCTACACATGTGTACTGTTTCTGTACTGGTCAGAACAACCTCTTCCATATTGGTTGAGGTAATCGTGCTCTGCCCAACTCATATCTCTTCTCTGAACATCTCCAAAGCCCCCGTCCCCACCTTGGAGCTGATCTCATAGCAGAGGTGGGTAGCTTTGAGGTTCACACTTAGCTGTATGCATGATGGAGCCTTTTTCTGGGGGAGTCTCTCTTCCCTAACTTTCTGAGGGCAGGAGGCTCTCCCATCAGGCTGAGAGCTCCCAGGGCAGAGCTGCATATCTCAGGAGTTCTCTTCTTGCTCTCCAAACACCTACTGGGCTCTGCTCACCAAGGGAGCTGAACTTGAAGGTGACCCTGGTGCTTAGCAAAGGCCTGCAAAGAGAGTCAACCCTAGAAGCCCAGTGAGGCAATGGCCCATTGATTCCATGGTCCTCTCAGACTCCGGGGGAGCGAGGAGTGAGGAACACATTCGGACACCAGGCATGTGTGGCTGCCCTCTGGGCCAGACACAACATGCCTTTGGTATAACTGGAAGACTTAACCAGATTCCAGAACTGATGGGCACCTTGGTCCAGAGCCCACCAGAGGTCTCCTTCCCCGGGTAATGCACTCTTTGTTCACGGTGTGTGCGGTGAGGTATTTTTCCAGGTGGTAGGTTCTAGGGAGAATTGAATTTCCCTAACAAGCAGGCTTGCAAATAACTAGGAGGGCAGGGAGAGAGGGGGAGGTAGCTACTATTAGATTCTAACACTGGTAACTACATTTTAACCCTTGCTGGAGCAACCAGCCCACACCGGAGATTAGGGAAAAAAATTCTAGAAGGTATCCTCTTTTTCAAGTTCCCCATTCCTCAGATAAACCTTGGTTAATTTTCTCTGCCAGTCTGCTGGTCTGGCTTGGAGAGGACCCTGGGAGAGGGGCTGAGATGGAGGACAGAGAAAAAAAAATATACCCCCCATTTTATTGTACAACACTTTCTGTCTTTTCAAAGCACTTTCACCTCCATAAGCCCAATGTTGTCTATGTGCTGTTGTTATGGCTTCCAGTGCAAGCCTACTGTGTGCATGAGCGATGTGATCACTTTGCAAAGGAGGTGATGACTCATCTGGGCAGCTCCTGATAATGGAGTCAAGGAGGAGAAGGAAGGACAAAAATTCTTCATTTTGTCAAACCAAGTGTGCTTACAGCTGTGGCTCAGCAGGAGAGAGCTGCCAGCGTAGAGAAAGGCCTAGAAACCACAGCGTATTGGGAAGAGAAGGAGCTTTGGAGTCTGACCTGGAGAAGAGTCTTGGAGATAGGAAGCACCTCATCGTTATTTGGACTGATGGGTGATATAAAGACAAAGTGGATGCTCCGTGCGACTCCAGCGGGGAGACCCAGGCTAGTGGGTGCAATGGAAATAGTTGAGCTCAGTGGAGGAACAGCAGGTGATGTGGTGCAGACAGATCAACCATGGGCGACGCTCCTTCCCCTCAAGGGAACATTTGGCCATGTCTGGAGGTGATTGCACTTGTCATGACTAGAGGAGGAGGTGTTCATTGGCATCCACTGGGCAGAGGCCAGGGATGCTGCGACATAGCCTACAGTGCTCAGGAAGGTCCCTCAACAAAGAATTCTCCAGCCCCAGATGCCAGAAGTACCAGATCAATGTAGTGGAAAGAACACAGGCTTGGGTTTTAATCTCAAAGGCCAGCCTTGAAACCTCGGGCAAGGGACTCAAGCTGTCTTGTTGGCAGTACCCTCATCTGTGAAATGGGATAATAGAGCCGAATTTGCTGGTCAGAATGCCATTTAGTGGGGTCTTTCCATACAGGGCCTGCTGTAGAGAAGGTGGCTTGGGGTGTCTGCGATTATAACATGAGGGAGATGCTTCCTTTAACCAGTAGGACTGCCCACGACTAGATCAGAGCACCAGGGAGACCTGAGTTGTAAGGAATTTTCTGTCTCCGGGAATGCCCAACTTCCAGCAGGGACATTGTAGTGGGCTTTCTCAAATAGGTAGAGAGTTAGGGCTACATGATGTGGTGGTGACTTTGTCCTTCCATTCTGGCATTTCTCTGGAGGGGAATCCTGACATCTGCACTGTAGTCCAACACCTCCACAGATCAGAGCGATGTACTGTTCTGGAAACCAAAGAACTGATGAATGAGTCAGATCAAAGTCTTACCAGAGCCTCAGCCCCCACATCTTCAACAATGCCCCTCCCCCATCCTATCCCACCCCTGGGTTTTGGCCTTTAATGGAAGGTGGGAAATTGAAGAGAGTTCCCCAAAGGGAACGCAAAGGATGCAAAGGTCAGAAGATGATCCAGAAAGATGGGGAAGGGCTCTGCTTGGGAAGGGGGAGGCTGAGGGGAGCACGAGGAGCCCTGTGACAGTTGAGGCATCAAGTGGGACATTAGCCACTGTTTTCTGCCTCCTCAGAGGCCTGAAGGAGGAAAGAGCTTCATCTGTAACAAGAAGGTGAGACTGAAGCGCTTCCTTGTCAAAAAAGCCCGGATCTATGACCCTAGTACAGCAAAGGATGACATCGTCCACTCCCACCCCCAAGCTGTGTGTAGAGACGCTGTCTGGAACCTCTGGGGAGAGTCCAGCGAATGGCTGAACCACCTCCTAGGGCTGGAGTCAGCATCCCCCATGCTGATCCGTCCATGCAGCCTGGAAGGGTCCCACCAGGAGGAGAGATGGGGGAGAGGAAGAGTAGCAATAATCCACAGACCTCAGGCAGGAGGTATGTATTTAATCGTATGGTTTATTCAGGGAGCAATGAGGGACACTAGGGCTCCCTGAAGGGTCTGCTTTAGCTTGAGGGCATCTCTCTGCCCCTAGCTGTCCCTGCCCGGCTCTCAGGAGATTTGTCATCATTCGCCTACTTGTGAACGTCAGTCACTGTCTCCTGTTGCAGGTGAACTTGATTTTCCCAGATATTGCTCATTGTCTGCTGCTACCTCCCCCCCACACACACAGCCTGGCCCACAGCACTGCAGAGTGTGTGTCTGGGTGGGAGGGCCATCCCACAAACACCGGCAATGCAAACTGCCCCCATCTGCTCTCGCCACTTTTCCCACCCTGAGCTCCAGCTGAAGCGGACTGTTTGTGATTCTCGAACACTCCCGGCACCCTCCCAGCCCGACACTTTGCTCCTGCTGCTTCCCTGCCCAGATGTCCTTCACACTCCATCCAACGCTAATTCTACTCATTCTTCCCAACTCTGGCGAGCACAGCTTGTTGCTGGACCTCTACCCATTCTCCCCTTCTGCCTCATTAGCAATACGTTGATTTAGCTTGGGGAAGGGAGATCAATGTGCCCTCCTAAAAATACTGATTTTTCAAGGCTCCCTTGTTTATAGGAGTGATGATGTGACACAGTCCTGGCCAACAAGATGTAAGTGATATAAATTCTTTTTGTCCAAAAAGGTAAAGACAGAGCTGGTACATATCTGGCTTGTGTCTTTTGCTTTTCTCTGTCTTGCTCCCTGGAAAGTCTACAGTGTGATGCTGGAGGGTGGAGTACCCAACTTGCATCCCATAAAGGCCATATGTGAAGGATGCTGGCTTGGGAGAAGGAAGGGCTTGGTTTCTTGGGGTGCCTGGGTGGCTCAGTCAGTTAAGCGTCTGCCTTTGGTTCAGGTTGTGATCCCAGGGTCCTGGGGTGGAGCCCCTTGTTGGGGTCCCTGCTCAGCAAGGAGTCTGCTTGTCCCTCTCCCTCTGCCCCTTCCATGCCCCTGGCTCATCTCTCTCTCTCACTATCTCTCTCGCTCAAATAAATAAATAAAATCTTAAAAAAAAAAAAAAGGGCTTGGGTTCTTGAAGATGTCCCTGAGACCTGCACTGGCTTCCTTCCACACTTTTTGTTACAAGAGAAGAATAAACCCCTTTTTGTAAAACCTCAGTAGTCAGGTTTCTGTTACAGGCAGCCAAAGGCAGTCCTTACTGATGCAAAGGCTCATCTCAAAAGCTGTTCCCTGCATTTTTATTTATTTATTTATTTATTTGTTTGTTTGTTTGTTTGTTTGTTTGACAAAGAGAGACACAGCGAGAGAGGGCATGCAAGCAGGGAGAGTGTGAGAGGGAGAAGCAGGCTTCCTGCCAAGCAGGGAGCCCGATGCGGGGCTTGATCCCAGAACCCTAGGATCATGACCTGAGCCGAAGGCAGACGCTTAACGCCTGAGCCACCCAGGCGCCCCTGTTCCCTGCATTTTTAACCCCTCTGACTGGGTAGGCTCTTTCCTACCTCTGAGCTCCCTTGGCTCTGTGTACCTCTCCCAGGGAAGCTAGCTTACTCTACTGAACATACTCATTGCATATTTGTCCCGGCAACTTCAGTGGGAGCACTTTGAGGGTCAAGGAGTGAGTCTTCTTCTCCCCAGGACCCCCCAACAGTAGCACTGTCTTAGGAGACGCCTGGTAAACATTGTTGAGCAGAATCAATTGGTGCTGGACTCTGTTCCAGACCTACCAGACCTGTAGCACCACCAAGGGTTATTTTATGATGATCCCACCATGGGCCTCTCCACTAACTGCCCCATGCCCCCCGGATGTATCCCTCAGCCTACCTCCAGGCCAGGACTTCTCCAGGGCAGTGGAGCACAGGGGTGGAGGAAAGGTTCCACCCCTCCCACCCCTGCACACACCCCTTCTAAGGAGCAGGATTAGAGAGCAGATGGCCTCCTGAGAGTCTCCTCCCTGTGCACCCCTGCAAGACTACTGTGTGAGGGAAGGGCGGGTTCAGAGGTTTCCTTAGATCCTCTATAGACTCTAGACTCAAGGAGCACAAGGGGTCATCTGGTCCAGTCTCTGGCCTTCAGGTCAGAAAATTCTATATCTTGCAGAGCAGAGAAGATGCAAGGTATCTCTTCAAGAGAGGCAGACGCCAGCCTGTAAGAGGGTCCTGGGGTTAAGAGTGGATGAGGTGGCTCTGAGGCTTGGTGGCATGCTGCCTCCTGTCATGAGGGGTCAAGTCAGATTCTGGTCTGGGGTCTAGGGGATGTCTCATTGAAGGGACTTCCCCTCCTGCAAGACCAAGAGCTAGAACAAGTTCTACATGTTTGTCTCCCTACTAATCTGCAAGCTCCTTCAAGATAGGGCATGTCTTAGTCATATTTGTTTCTACCATGTAACAGGGTACTTGGCACAAAAAAAGATGCTCAATAAATACTGATGAGAGGAAGGGAGGGACAGAGGGAGGGAAGGATCCCTTAGATGAAGTTGTCGGGCAAATGAGTTGCTGACCAGCACGTAAGCCCTACCCTTCCCCATCTCAGCCCAACCTTCCTCTGTGGCACTTGTCTTCAACTGCTGCCCTGATTCTTCCTTTATTCTTCAGGCCCTGGCTCACTGTGTGAGGAGTACCTCCTCTCCCTGAGCTGCCCCCTGTCCATCCGGTGCTCCAACAGCATGTTGGATACTCCCCGAAGGCATTTAACCAATCGGATTGGGAGTCTCCGCTCTTCTCTCCAGCAGTGGATGGAGCTACCTGAGGCTGAGGAACAAGGGCCTGTCCCTCAGGCTGTCTGGTCAGAAGGTACACAGCAGAGTAGCCGAGATGAAGGTTTAGGTGAGACAGCTCCCTCCTGGGATGAGGAGGGTGATGTGACGGGGTGGAAGAAGGCTGCCTTGGTGGAGGGCTGGCAGCAATGGGGTAAATGAAATGCCCTTAGGCCAACAGGACCGTGCCATTTGGATAGGCTTGTGTTTCATAAAGGAAATTAGGTAGTTCCTGAAACTGGAACTTAGAACCTGGCCTGGGAGCAGGATGGAAAATGCAGCTCCACCAGCTGCTAAGGGGCATCATGGAAGACAGGATTGGACCTTGGTGATCTCCTAGCCAGTGGCTCTTACAAGGAATCCCTGGATTGCTCTGTGTCCTCGAAGACCATGTCAGTCTCTTCCTTTCTTCAAATCTTCCCAAGGTGGCCACCCCAGAGAAGCCTTGTGAGTGTTTCTGCCTTGGTCTCCATCTGTAGGGAGGTGGTGGGGAGCAGGGGTAGTCATGAGGAATGGCCAGAAGACCCTGGACTGAATGATTCACCAAAAGGAGGAGCACCCTCCGGAAGTTTACAGAAAGCTTGAGATGGTCATTAGGCTTTGCAAAATCCCAGGGATTGTAATGGTTCACGTGACATTTGCCTTGATCCTCAGGGTCAGTGTGACTCTCTGGTCTCGAAGAACAAGTTCGTGTGTGTTTCTTTCACAGGGCATGTGTAAGATGTGTGAGTTTTCATTGTAGAGTTGGTGGTTGTGGTTGCAACTCTACTGAAGTCATGCATGTTTATGCACTTCTTTTGGATTTATGTATGGATATGACTGCGTGTTGTATCTTTGATGGAAATGCTGCTAAATTTCAGGGAACCATACTCGTTAAAAAAATTTGAGTACAGCTGACACTCAATGCTACATTAATTTCAGGTGTACAACATAGTGATTTGATAAGTTTATAGGTTATGCTATGCTCACCACAAGTGTAGCTACCATCTCATGAGATCGTACTTTTCTTCCTCATTGAATCTTCACATAGGGGAACTGAGTCCCCTCCCACCCCATGAGGAGCAGAAGCCTTCCCAGGATCGATCCAGCTGTCTCTCCCTGGGCCCAGCCAAGTAACGTGCACCCCCTGCCCCCATCTTCCCTTCTCCTGCCCCTGCCCCATTTCCCTGACTTCTTTCTCCAGCCCTAAGCAAGCCAAGGCCTTTAACCGAGAACAGGAAAACGAAAATCAGCTCACCAGATGTGTTCCATTCCATCCTCTCCCTCCCCATCCCTTCTTACCAGAGGGCAATAAATTCTGACTATATATACAGCAAGCACCTGGCATCTCCCAAGCCCAGTTGTGCCTGCCTGGTGACAGACCCAACTGAGGCGGAGCCTGGGGGGTGACCACACGAGCCTACCACACGGCCCACCCATGTCTTTAGCACCATGGTGCAGCTCATCTGCTTTGTCTAGACAGCCCAAGCAGACCCCAGAATGATTTTTTCCTGTCTGACCGAAGGGTGATACATTTTTGCCATCTGTCATGCCAGGTCTCCCTCTCCCTGTGTAGACACTGCCCATCTGGGTGCAGAAGGAGACTGAGGTCTCCCAGGCAAGATCCCTGTCTGGATACTGGAGGAACGAGAGCCGGACGGCCCAGGGGAGCTTGTGCGCAGGGCTCCCTGGAGCTGGTCCCCACCTGGAGGCCAGAAGGAGTGTCTGGGTCTCTGGAATGAACCAGGCATCTGGGATTCTCATTGGAGACTGTTTACTTGTCTATTTGCATGGCAGGTTAACAGCCCACAGCAGCCCACTTCCTGCCGGGGACTTTCAGGAACAATGTCTCCAAGCCAGCGTGGCCCAGCCTGGGCATGAGCCCTCCCCATCTCTCCCTCCCTCCCTCCCCACATTAGCCACGTGGCCGTGACTCACACAGGCTGTCCGAGCCTCTGCCAAGAACAGCCAGGGAACTGCTCAGATAAAGTTGGATGGGTTACTTCGGGAGCAGAGAATAGTCCAGAGTGCCTTTGGAATCCCGTGGGCCTCCATATCCTCCTCCCACTCTGGTTCCACAAGTAACCCACCACCCAGACCCGACGAGGCGGGTGGGGTATTGCCTTACTGCTCTGGAGTGAGACCCCCTCCCCACCTGGTTCTCTCTTTCCTCCAACAGCACGCAAGACAATCAGGGACCACTGTGGGAGGGCTCTTGGCTTTTCATTGGAATATTACGTAAATAACCCACACCTAAAGCAAAACACTCATGTATTGTATCTCATTTTATCCTCGTGATCTCCCCATGAGACAGTGATTTCTCCCATTTCAAAGAAGAGAGAATTGAGGATAAGAAGATTAAGTGAAGGCAGAAGGCGGAGCACAGAGGATTTTTATTATATTTTTTAAATATTTATTTATTTATATGAGACAGAGAGTGGGGTGGGGAGGGGCAGAGGGAGAGGGAGAAGCAGACTCCACGTTGAGTGCAGAGCCCGATGCGGGGCTCAATCTCACGACCCTGAGATCATGACCCTGAGATCACGACCTGAGGGGAAACCAAGAGTCAGATGCTTAACCGACTGCACCACCCAGGCGCTCCCAGAGGATTTTTAGAGTAGTGGAAATATTCTGAATGATACTGTACTGAGAGATACAGGCCATTAACTGACAAAACCCATGGAGTGCCCGAGACCAGGAGGGAACCTGAAGGTAAACTGTGGACTTTGGGCAGCAGGACTGGTGCGGCCCTGGGGACTACAGCAAAGGCACCCTGCTGGTGCAGGATGTGGGTAGCGGGGGAGACTGTGCATGTTGTGGGGTGGGGGGAGTGATGGGGGAGCTCTTTATACTTTCTGTTCAACTTTGCTGTGAACCTAAAACTGCTCTTCAAAAAAGTCTGTCTTATAAGTAACCGGTAATAATAGAATAATTAAGTGACTTGTGACGATCACACAGAAAGGGGTAGACCTGGGATCTGAATAGGGGCAGCCTGCTCACACGTGGTCTGCGTTCTCTCCCACAGAGACGCTCCCCCTCGGATGGGACAGGAGAGGTTAATGAGTCAGGCTGCCCTGGAGGGTCTCTAAGGCTAATGTCCTCGGTCCCAGAGTTTCCCATGTTCTAGACATGCCGCCTGAGCCTCTGAAGGTACTTGGAGACTTACCAGTTAACTCTCTTTGCCAATTGTCACTCCTTACTCGCCTGTCATCTGTGCGCCCCACCCTCCACAAGCCCTAGGCTCTAAGAGCCTGGGGCCCTGACTGTGGCTCTGTATTCTTAGCTCGCAGCACAGTCTGACACACAGCAGCTGCTGAGAAAATGGATGAATGCAGGAGTGAAGAGGGAGAGGGGAGAAAAGGCAGGAAAGAGGAAAGGAGTAGGGTACAGGCTGGGGTAGGGAGGAGAAAAGGCTTGGCCTCCCTTGTTTGATCTCATCCCCTCTGTCCTCCTGGGGGCTGGAGAGCCCCCTCCTGTTGCTTCCCATCCGTCCCCACCCCACCCCCCCTCCAGACACGAGAAGGCCTTTGGCCTGAGCCCTGTCCATCCCCTCCAGGGATTCCTCATAAAGTCTTTAACCCTCAGAGGGAGGACGGCCCCATCCTCTTTCCACAGAATGAACGTGTTATTTGGGCAAAAGAGAAAAGGAGAAAAATTGAAGTGGAAAAATCTTTGATTTGGAAATTCAGCTGACTGACCTCGTTTGGAATAAAAGCTCCTTCAGGCTCTGGCCGCATGGCAGGCGGGCTGAGCCAACAGTAACACCGGATGCCGGGATGCTGGGAAGAGGCCTGGGGACGCGGCAGAGGGGCCGCCAGAGTGGTATGAATCGGGAGTCCAGGAAGACTGTGAGAGGGCTCATCTCTGGAGGCTGAATCCCAACCCCCTGCCTCATCAAGACAGTGGTCCGTCATCCTGTGGATCGGACCGAGCACTGTGCTGGCGGCAGGAAAAGGAGCAGAAGAGGCAGATCCTGAGGGAGGCCAGGGACTGGGTCTGCCTTCTCTCCTCAGCACCTACCTCAGTGCCTGACACATGGAAGTTGCCCCAAACCCACCAACTGGGGGAAAAAAACAAACAAAAAAGAGTAACCTTTGTCCAGAGGTTGACAGAGACCCTGCCCGTACCCTCAGCTTCTCCCAGCCTAATGGTGGAGAAAGAACAGATATAAAGAAAATATGGGATCCAAAGGTTGAGTACCACGTTGAACGTGAAGAATATAAACCAGGGGCTTATTTTCAGAGTAGCACCTGGACTGCCCGGCTTGGAACCAGGCAAGTTAACTGAGAGCCTCCTCAGAGTCCATCTTAAGTGGACTTCAAAGGAGCAGATGGAAAGTACTTGGCTGAAACAAATAAGATAGGTATCAAAGTGGGGAGGGACGGTCCAGTGGAAACCTGGGAGCTGGAGAGCAGGAGGCTGAGGGGGACGGGACGGGCAGCACTCACTGGCCGGGGCAGGTGTCTGACAGGCATCTGCAGGCTTGCTTGTGTGTAAGCAGGGCTGGTGTTTACACTGACTTGCTCGTAACCTGGGTAGCAGGGGACACAGCAAAAGATGATTTACAAACCTGAACATCATTTTCCAGATTCTTTGTTTTCAGCCTTGGTTGTGCTTGGAGGGGAGATAGATGGAGGCCCAAATGCAGAACAGCCCTGGGCCCAAATGGATTTCCACAAGAAGGGCACACAGAGGAATGGGGGAAAACATGGAAACACACAAGAGGTCAGAGGGGCGAGGCCAACAACTTCTTTGTTGTGCAAGAAGAGAGCGGGAGATCCGGGCCGCTGTTGAGAGGAGGCAGGGGAAAGTACAAAGAGACTCCTAAAAAGGTTGGCTGGGCGATGTGTGCTGTGATCCACTACCCATGTGTGCAAGCGCTTCAGTAAAGACCTGAACTTGCCCTTCAGGCTTCTGGAGCTGGGCCAGTGGTCCCGTCACTTGGGAACCTGCTGAATGAGGCTTTGGAGCAGAGGGGAAGCAAAAGCCTCGAGGCTATTCTGGTCACAACTCTCTGGCAAACAACAGTTTCTACCCAATATCCATTCTCTTCTTCCTTATTAATGAAACCACAGTTTGTCGCCCAGACACAAGATGACATCTCCCAGCCTCCCTTGCAGCTAGGAAAGGTCATGTGACACGGCTCCGACCTATGAGGCATCTGCAGAAGCTGCTGGAGGGTTTGTGGGGAAGTTTGGATTTCCTCATTGAGACCACCCCCTCCCCCTTTTGGGGTCCTGCCTGGAGCATGTGACCAGCAAGGAGTGGTGAGGCTGAAAGTCACGTGTGAAGGGCGGTGGAGCAGATGGGGTGGAGGAACCTGCCTCGGGGAGCTGATTCCCGTGAAATCAATAAGCAGCCACAGTAACGTGGGTCTGTTGGCGGCCGAAGAGTGCCATCCCACCTGATCCAGTGGCCTTTGCCCAGGTGGTGTCGCTTAGGAAGTGGGGAGCAGCCCCCAGGCCACGGCAGCAAAAGAAACGCGTCAGGGTTGGAGCATTCATTATTCCAGCCTCGACCCACCCTGCCAACTGGTGATGGGGAGGGCAGGTCCTCCACCCAACAGACTCTGCCCCCAGAGGTGGCCCAGCCCCCAGGCAGGGGGGAGGCAGGACGGCGAGTCGGCGGGCATCTTGTGGCTGGACCGAAGGCAGAAGGAAGGGGTGCGGAGTGTGTTGCTACTCCCCCACTCCCTTCCCACGTGGGGACTCCCGGGCCTGTCCCCATCCCCAGGCTGTAACCTACTCATTTTCATCTTCTCCTGGGCCTGTCCCCATCCCCAGGCTGTAACCTACTCATTTTCATCTTCTCCCGGGTTGAAGGACAGAGAAAGGAAAGCCTTGGTGGCCAGATTCCCTGGTTGTTGGTGGCCCCCAACCTGGTCATCATGCCTGTTACAGTGCAGGCTCCTGACCCCACCAGACCTGCACACTTGCCCACGGCTTCCCACCCCATCCCCAGCCACTGGCCACGTTCACGGTTTCCTCGCAACCTCAGAGCTCTAGCAGACATGGCTAGAAGACTTGGGTTCTCCTCTTGTCCTGCTCACTCACAGACCTTAGCTGGACATGTCGTGCCTGCTCCAGACTTCAGTCCCCACCTCCCCACCCTGCCTGAAGAGAAAAGCATTGCCCCATCGGTGGCTCCCAGGGACCAGTTTATGAAGGTGTCACCAGTCCCTGCACCGTAATCACAATGGCTATCATTTACTGGCTGGTTCCTGTGTGCTAAGCGTTTTTCACATATCAACTCATTGAACCCTCACAACTACTTAGGGAAAGTATGTCCTCCTATTATGACCTTCACTTCATAGATAATAAAACCAAGGCTCAGAGAAGTTAAGTAACTTATCTGAGGTTCTTCAGATCACAAGGGGCAGAACCAGGATTTGAACTCAGATATTGTGGCCCACGGCGCCTGGGTGGCTCAGTTGTTAAGCGTCTGCCTTCGGCTCAGGTCATGATCCCAGGGTCCTGGGATCGAGTCCCGCATCAGGCTCCTTGCTCTGCAGGGAGCCTGCTTCTCCCTCTCCTCCCCACTTATGCTCTCTCTCTCTCAAATAAATAAATAAAATCTAAAAATAAAATTAAAAAAAAATGAACTCAGATATTGTGGCCCAGAGTCCATGTGCCAAATCGTTCCGCTATGGCTGCCTGGGTGATAAGGAGAAGCTAAGGAGGAGGGGGAGGATAAATGCGTGCGCACACGTTATTTTAAAACATCTGTGTAATGCTGGTGCAAGTTAAACACTGACTTTCTGGGGCAGGACTGGGATATATTCTTTATATTAAGAGTGAGAGAATAAGGGGCGCCTGGGTGGCTCAGTCGTTAAGCATCTGCCTTTGTCTCAGGTCATGATCGCAAGGTCCTGGGATGGAGCCCCACATCGGGCTCTCTGCTCAGCGGGAAGCCTGCTTCTCCCTCTCCCACTCCCCCTGCTTGTGTTCCCTCTCTCTCTGTGTCTCTCTCTGACAAATAAATAAATAAAATCTTAAAAAAAAAAAAAAAAGTGAGAGAATAAGTCTTTCATATGGTCTATGTTAAAGTGGCCTTCTCTGAAATGACAGAGATGAGTATTTTATTTGCTCAACTGGCAAAACAATAACTAACAGCCTGCTATTTTTCTATGTTATCCCCCGCCCCACCCCACCCCCAGTGAGTTGTGACAGACCATGAAATTAAAAGTCTGGGAGTTTCTGGACTATAGGAACTCAAAGTCCTTGCTGGGTTAAATAGTCTAAGGTCTTCGGCCTCCAGATGAGGTGATTTAAGCCACATGTCCACCCCCCCCAATGCCACCCCGGCGCCCTGGTTAGCCTAGCAGGAGGGCAGTCACCCAGAGGGGTCTGTCAGAACATGCCTGCTTGAGGCCCAGCAAATATTTTGATCTATAAAGAAAGTTTCCTTTTCTGTCCTGGCCTCAACTTTAGCTCCAGCTCCTCTGTTCTTGTCCACCTCTTGGGATAGACGTCACGGAAAGAGTGTTAAATTACTCTTTAACTGGGTGGAAAGATTTTCTTTGAGGTCAGGCCCCAAACATAACCTCCCTGCACCAGATCCTGAATACCACGTAGCACAGAACACCTTGCTCTAGCCTGAGCACTATGGGAGAGGAAGCAAAAGGCAGAGTTATGGATTATCTTGAGACTATCTGTTCAAACTAACTGTTCTCCACCTATATGGATTCTGTCAAAGCCAGAAACAGAACCAGCAGTACTGGGGGCAGTCTATGGGTGTTTTCTGGAAAAGAAAGCTGGCAAATGGGGCGCCGGGGTGGCTCAGTCGGTTAAGTATCTGCCTTCAGCTCAGGTCATGATCTCAGGTCCTGGGATCGAGCCCCGCATCGGGCTCCCTGCTCAGTGGGGAGCCTGCTTCTCCCTCTCCCTCTGCCACCCCCCCGCTTGTGCTCTCTGGCTCTACCTCTCTGTCAAATAAATAAGTAAAATCTTTAATTTAAAAAAAAAGACAGTTGGCAAACACTTGCAGGTTTTTAAAAATTTTATTTATTTTTTAAACATTTTGGCACAAACAATGAATCATGGAACACTTCATCTAAAACTAATGATGTAATGTATGGGGATTAACATAAGAAAAAAAAAAAAATAAATAAATAATAAAAATAATAATAATAATAATAATAATAAACATTTGGGGACACCTGGGTGGCTCAGTCGTTGTGTCTGCCTTCGGCTCTGGTCACAATCCCGGGGTCCTGGAATCGAGCCCCTCGTTGGGCTCCCTGCTCGGCGGGACGCCTGCTTCTCCCTCTCCCACTTCCCCTGCTTGTGTTCCCTCTCTCGCTGTGTCTCTCTCTGTCAAATAAATAAATAAAATCTTTTAAAAAAAATAAAAATTTTATTCATTTGAGAGAGAGAGAGAGCATGAGCTGGGGGCAGCGGGGGAGGGCAAGGGCAAACTCCCCCACTGAGCAGGGAGTCGGACACAGGGCTCGATCCCAGGACTCTGAGATCATGACCTGAGCCAAAGGCAGACACTTAACCAACTGAGCAAACACTTGTTTCAAAGCTAATATAGAACAAGCAATTCGGGAGAAAGGGAGTTTGTCAGCCCTATGTTGTCATTTCTTTTTCTTACTAAAAGTTTCATAGTCCCCCATGAAGGAGGGAAGACGTTTGCTAACGTGCCCACAGCAGCCAGAGACCTTCTTAGGAGGGCCGGCAGAAGCCACAGAGCTTCTCCTGCTGTGGGGTCTCCATGCCTCTAACCCAGACGTGGTGGGCTGGACTCTGCCACCAACAAACTAAAACGAAACAGATGTAGGGTATTTGTGGTAAGAGGAGAGGATCTTTTTCTTTCTGTCTGTCGCACAAACACAGCAACAGAAGACTGATGAAGGCTACCAGTCTGGCAGAAATCTAAGGAGTTAGAGGAATAGGAATTGGACATCAGTGTTCCAGCTTTCAAACCAGACGTGAGTTGGAACCAGATGTAATGAGGGAGAGAAACAGTCGTTGACTATGTCACGTGGTGACCCCAAAGAGAGCATTCTTTCATCATCAAATGAGCTTTGTTGGCTTCACCACTCACAGGGAGACTAAAATACAGAAAAAGGAAAGAGGGGCTTGATCACAGGACTCATCTGATTCATTTGCTTTGAAAGACCCAGGCTGAGGGCCTGAACTGGTCAAGCAATCTAGCTATTAAAAGTGGTTCTCTCTGGCGATGGGGTTTTAAGAAATATTGACGTTGGCAAAGTGGATTGCTCCATTTAGAAAAATGTTTGCAGCTATGGTGGTCCATTAGAACACCAAGAAAAAGAACAAAAGAAAAAAATTTACTGGCGAGAGCTCTTATTAAATCCACAATCCCACAGTGTCAAAGTACCAGCAATCAACTTGCAAATTAAAATTGGCTATTTGTATTTTCTGAGCTTTTTGCAGGAAGGAGGGTCGGGGAGAGACTGCTTTTTATGGGCGGGTCCCAGGAAATGATTTCTGGTCTGGCTAGAGGCCCAGAGTTTAAATCACCAATTACTCCCCCACCGTGTCTTAACCTCTGTCACCGTAGGCTTTTCCCTTCAGCCTACACACAGGGGACAGGCGGCTTTGCCGTCTGCTCTACATGCTCGGATGATCCCATCCTAGACACAACTTTCCACCGACCTGGGTGCCCTTCCAGCGACGGCCCTGAGCACTCATCTTTTCTTCCTGGCCATGCTGCTTGAGCAAGAAGTCCACACGCCATTCTGTTAGGCTGGCCACATAAAATACAGGACACTGAGTTAAATTTGAATTGCAGACAAACAATGAATACATGGGACACACTTATTTAAAAACTGTTGATCAAGGGGCACCTGGCTGGCTCAGTTGGTTAAGCATCTGACTCTTGATTTCTGCTCAGGTCATGGTCTCAGGGTCGTGGGATCGAGCCCCAAATTGGGCTTCGGGCTGAGCATGGAGCCTGCTTCAGATTCCCCATCTCCCTCTGCCCCTACCCCCTCCTGCTCTTGCACGATGTCTCAAAAATAAATAAATAAATAAATAAATAAATAAATAAATAAATATTGTTTATCTAAAATTTCTAAGGAATTCTGGTTGAACAGGGCATTCTGTATTTTCATCTACTAAATCCGGCAATCCCACCGACCTCGGAGCCCCTTCCTTACTTTTCCTTTGGCTGCCCAGACCATTGAAACCTCATTTCTGCCTCCTCCTCTCCACTGATACTGCTCTCCCCAACTTCCCCAGGGACCCCCTAATGACCAAATCCAAAGGAGGTGTCCCCAGGTATTATAGCAGGGACTTCTCTGCAGCATTCAGCCATCACTCTGGTGACCCCTCTTACGGTGAAGCTGTCTTCTCTCTTGGCTTCTTGTTTCTCCATCTTTCGCTGACAACCCTTCACTGATTTCTTCATGCATCCTCCTTGTTAAGCCATCTCTTACGTGCTTGGTGTTCCACAGGGTTCTGTCCTTTGGCCTTTAGCACTCTACACACAGAGCCATGTTTGCTGCCATATTTCTCTCTCTGCTCAGGCTGCCTCGAACAGCCCTTGCCTGCTCATCCATCATCCTGGCTGCAGGGCTCCCGAGTACGTCTTGGGGAGAAATTTTCCTGCCCTAGGCCTCCAAGGAGACGGGCTCAGCTGTCAGAGAAGAGAGGGGTTTCCGAAGGGGTCAGAGATCCAGGCCCTGCAGGATTGATCGGCTATGAATTATGGATGTCACATCCCATTTGGTCCCAGTGCTCCCGAGCCAGAGACGATGTCCCTGCCTCCTTCCTTCCCTGATAGGCCCCTTCTCCCTGGCATGGCTTTAGCATGCACTTCTTTGCCAGTAGGTACATTCCTGCTTTGTTTTTTTATTTTGTTGTTTTTAAATAATCATTATTTCTACACTCTGCCCCCTTCCCCCCCCATCTGACTGGGAGCTCCTTGAGCTGAGTCCTCCTCCATCAGACTGTGCCCTGCTGGAGAGCAAGGCCTGACAATGCCCCATGGGGAATGGTCAGCATATGGGTATGACTGTGTGATTATAAAGACTGAAAGGTGGGAAGGGTGACAAAGAGTTTTTTGAGGGAAGAACCAGGAGACTGTGAAGGAGAGGATATACTCAACCCACTGCAATCTGGCATCTCCACCCAACAACCTGAAAAGCTGCTCTCCAGGTTGCTGGGCCTCTCAATTGCCCGCTCCAATACACATTTTTCAGTACTTACTAGTTGGGACATCTCTAATGCATTGGATTCTATGGATCACTCTCTTCTGCTGCCTTTTTTTCTTTAAAAAATAATGTTATTATATAACCCATGGTGGTAGTTCTCAGTCATGCTGCCATGGCACATTCTAGTGGGGGTGGAAGGTGGATGTGGTTGAAGTAATGAATCAATAACATGGTAAGTGGTTATAAATGTTTAAATAGAACAATGAATAGAACAAGAAAGGCGATAGAATCTCTTTTATAAGTTGACATTTATAAGGTGACTCGAATGAAGAGAGGGAGGAAAATCATGGGGCTAGCTGGGGGAAGGGTGCTCCAGAAAGAAGAAACAGCCGGTGCAAATGAATGAAGAGGGAGTGTGCAAAGGGGCCAGGGTGGTAGGATCAAAGAGGGGGTAGGGGCGTAGGAGATGAGGCCAAAGAATCAGCAGGAGTGACTGATCGTGGATGGCCTCATGAGCCATGGCAAAGATTTTGAGTCCATTCTTTGTGAGCTAAGAAGCTGTTGGAGAATTCAGTGGTGGCTCAGATAGGAGTGTACTGGTAGAGACTATGATAAATGGTTAGAATTGAAGGTACAGCTGACAGGACTTGCTGTTGGGCTGCATGTGAAATGTAACAGAAGGAAAGACAAACGCCAAAGTTTTTGACCTGAATGATTGGCAAGCAGGGTGGCGATGACATTTATGGAGAAGGAGAACACTACAGGGAACCCAGATTTGAGAAGGAAGACCAAGTTTAGTTTGAGACTTAAGTTTATAATACCCATTGACTAGCCAGTGGAGATGTATAATAAGTAGGTAGTTGAAAAGAGGAGTCGGATGCAGGACAGGGGTTGGAGATGGGGAGGTCGATTTGGAAGTTATCAACATAGAAATGATATTTAGAGCCATGGACTTGGTATATCATCTAAGGGAGTAAGTACAGATAGAAAAGAGGTCAGAAAGAGGAGGAGGAACTAGGAAAAGTAATGGAGAAGGAATTTCCAGAGAGGTAGGAAGAAAGTGATGAGAATGACTTCCCAGAGGCCAAAGGAAAGGAAGGTTTCCAGAAGGAGGGCATGATCAGTTATGTCTATCTGAGGAGCTACATAAGATGAGGAATGGCTGTGGGGTCCGACAGCGTGGAAGACACTGGGGCCCCTGACAAGAACTTTTTCAGTGGAATGGTGAAGTCCTCATCACCTAATCACACCTTCAAGGCCCCACCTCCTAACATCACTGCTTTGGACACCAGGATTTCAACATGTGAATTTGGTGGGGGACACAAACATTCAGACCATAGCAGGGGTACGTGAGGGCATGGCTAGCAGGGGGCAGGGACAATCAAGGGCCATCTCAGAGTCTGTCTGCTACAAGAAAATTGCTGGATTGTGCCGAGGACTTTATGGGTATATACATATTTTTAAACTCACCAAACTACATGTTAAAGCTGTGTAGTGTTTGTACATTAACTACACCTCAATGAAGTTGCAAAAAGCTAACAAACAAAAAACTTGACAAGCCAATTATAAAATTAATATGGAAAGGCAAAGAGCCAAGTTCAGCCGTAACAGAAGGAGGAGAGTCTTGCCCTAACAGATATGAGGATTTGTTTAAAAAAAAAATTACCATAATTAAGACAGTTATCAGGAGAGATAGACCAGTGGAACAGATTAGAGAACACAGAAACAGACCCACACATGTGGGAGCTTGACAAACAACAGAGAGAACATTCTAAATCAACAGGGACAAGATGGACTTCTAAATAGATGATGCAGAGACAACTGGGTTTCCATATGGAAAAAAATAAAATTAGATATTCACTTCATAAATGGTCACAAAAATAAATTTCAGGTGGAGTAGATACCTAGATGTTTCAAGAGCAAAACTGTAAAACTTTGAAAAGAAAATATAGATATATATCTTTATGCCTTTTGTGTAGAGAAGATTTTGGAAACAATGGAAAATGTAAACCATAAAGGAGTAATTAATTTGAGTGCCTGAAAATTATAATCTTCTGTATAACAAAAATACCACCTATTAAATGAAACACAGGCCATACAATAGGAGAGATTATTTACAACATATATAACCGAACAAAAGATTTGTACCCATATTATATATTTTTTAAATGCCCTAGGATCAGTAGGAAAATTATAAACCCAATAGACAAATAATATGAACAGATAATTCACCAAAGAGAAAACCCCAAATTCTATATGCTTGTGAAAATATTCTCAACTTCACTAGTAATCAAGGAATGCCAATTAGAAAATTAATAAGGATACTCACACCCCTCAGACTGGAAAAATTTTAAAGTCTGACAACACTGGACACTGCCAAGGAAATGAAAAAATATGAACTTGTATTCTCTTAGTTGGAATGTAAACTGGTAAAACCATTTTGGAAAAATAATTTGGCAGAGTTGAAGGTGCACATAGCTCATAGCTTAGTCCACTGCTATGTACATACATATTCTAAAGAAACTTGCACAATTGCATAAAAAGACAAAATATTTATTTTAGCAATGATTTTCCTCCCTGTGAAGCTTAGCTGTATCTGCTGAGTTTTGTTTGCAGTATGCATACGGTTCCCAGCACGTGGTTAACGGCATGGACTCTAGAAACTGATCTGCCCAAGTCCTGGTTCCATCACTTATGAGCTGTGTGACCTCAGACAAGTTACAAAACCTTTCTGTGCCTCAATTTCCTTATCCGTGAACTAGAGATTATAATTATACAACCTCCTATAGAAACTCTGAGGATTACCTGGGTTCTGTGCACAATGTTTAGAACAATGCCTATCACTTAGTAAGCACCATGAGCATTAGCTTTTACTGTATCTTAAAAAAAAAAATCTGAGTAACTTTCTAAAGAGTTTTGAAAGCAACCTTACTCCTTCCCCTTCCTGCACAATTCAGTCCTGAAGCTGTTAGGTAAAGTAGAGCAAGGTAGGCGTCCATGGAGAGGGGTGCCCTAGCATGGGGTGTTAGAGCCTGAACCGAGTGAGGAAGGCATTCATCTGTGCTAGCTGAAGGCCCAACACTGGGTGTCTGAGCCCAAACAGGGTAAGGAGGGCATCCACGTAGCAGGGGAGGACTGGCATGGGTGTTGGAGTCCGAGCAGAGCGGGAAGGTGTCCACATGGGTAGGAGGAACACTGGTGTGGGGAGTCAGCACCCAAACAAGGTAAGCAGGGTATTCATGCAGGGACAGCCCAAAAGAGGCATTGGAGTCCAGGGGAGGGGGCATGAAGAATGCATTCATGAGTAGGAGGGTGGCGTCTTTTATGAGGTGTCAGGCCAAACAGGGCAAGTAGAGTTTCCACATAAAAGAGCAGCTTGCATGGAGACTCAGAGTCCATGCATGGTGACCAGATGTCCACACACAAGGGTGGCCCAGAGAAGGACATCAGAGCCCGAGCAGGATGAAGAGGGTGTCAGCAAGGGGCAGGATTGGCAACAGGGATGGGAAATTGGCTACAGGGGTAATTGACCGAATGAGATAATCTTTTAATTATAGTGAGGGCCAGGGTTCTCTCCCTTGGAAAAAGGAGTTGCAAATATGGGAAGGGAGAAAAGTGGAAACTGACCTGCAGTATTAGATTCGAATCAAGGGCATCATAAACACATGCACATGTTCTAGCTCTGTCCACTGAGTAAGCCCCACTGAGAGGGCCTGGGAAGAACAAAACCCCAGTAGCTCCAAGCACATGTGGCTCCCAGATCCCAGCTTCTGATGATCACTCACCACTTAAAGACACTACAGCTCTTGGAAGAAATTCCTGCTCTCAAGTTTGGAGCTGAGAAAGTACGAGATGAGCCTGAAACATCTTGTGCCAAAGGCAAGGAAGGGCTCAAAGAATGATGGAGGCGAAGGGGCACAGAAGCCAGCTTGAAGGGGCGTGTACAGTCGAGTCAGAGATAATCTGAACATCCAGATACATGTTAGTAACAGATTATATAGCCCGTTGAGTAAAAGGCAAATCCATGAGTCAGCAAGCTATGTCCTGTGGACCAAATCCCGTCCGCTGTCTGTTTTTGTATGGCCCACAAGAGTGGTTTTTACAGGGGAACCCCTGCAATCAGTGTGATAATAGGGAATGCTAACTTTGAGCCCCAGTTAAGTCTAATCTCCCCCCAACCAAATACAGAAGTCTATTCTCATTAGGAGACTTGCATTACAAAATATATATATATATATATACTCAATAATTACATTTTTAATTTCATCAGCGAAAATCTGTGGAAATTATTTTCCCCTCTTCTTATAACAGTACCCACATAAGGGGTGCCTGGGTGGCTCTGTCAGTTAAGTGTCCGACTCTTGATTTCAGCTCAGGTCATGATCTCTGGGTCCTGAGATCGAGCCCCATGTCAGGCTCTGCACTGAGCATGGACCCTGCTTGAGATTGTCTTTCTCTCCCTCTGCCCCTCCCCCTGCCCATGCTCTCTCTCTCAGAAATAGTTAATTGATTATTTTTTTTAAAAAGGTACCTACATAATACCCTCACTTTTGCCTCTTGTTCCTGCAAAGTCTAAAATATTTATTATCTGGTGCCTTTAAACACAGAGTTCATTGACTCCTGGTCTAAACTAATACAAAGAAATGAATAAATTGAATGTCTGATGAGGAATGGTATATCTAAATAGTTTCAAAGTATTTCTTAGTTACATAAAATACTTGTTAGTTACAAAAGGAAAAGAAAAACACCATAGCGGAGAATCCTAGCCGACCTCAACTGAAGTGATTGGAGAAGCCCCCTCACAATGGGACAAATGGAAATTGAGCTTCACTTGATAGGGTGCAATGAGACGTAGACCACTCTTGTAATATTTCTGCCAAAGACTCGTAACCCAAATCAGATCAGGAGGAATCAAATAAACCCACAATGAGAGACATCTACAAAATAACTGGCCTATAATCCTCAGAAGTGTCAAGGTCATGAAAGTCAAGGAAAAACTAAGAAACCAGTCCAGATGGAAGAGATTAAAGAGACACAGCAGCTAAATGCAACACATGATTCCAAACGAGATACTTTTGCTGTTAAGGAGATTCTTGGGATAAATGGCAAAACAAAATAGAAAAACAAAAACCCTTAAGAATAATTATTTTTAAAACTAGGTATTTAAGAATCTTTTAAAATAAAAATAATTAAATATTTTACAAGGAAACAAAGTAAAATTATGTATATAATGTAATCAATATGAATAATTAATGGAAAATAAAAGCTAAGATCTTCAAAGGAAAAAAAAAACCAGAGGGGAAAGGTATATAAAAATAGAGACTTAGTGAACAAACAAGAACAAAAAAGCTAGACATGAGCAAGCAGTTTATATACATCAGAATACTTCCCCACCAAGAAGGAGAATTAAAAATGACAAAAATTGCTAAAGAACATGGAGTAGAATCAGGGGCACTTCCACCAAAAAGAAGGAGAAAAAGAAGAAAATATCAAAAGTAGAAAAGGATCCAAGGAATAAACCACATTTTTCGGGACTGTGGGGAGAAACTAGAGCCCAAAGGAAAAACTAAAGAAAGAGCTTTATATCTCCTTCAACTCAGAAAGTGAACATGCATCTGAGGCATGCCTCCTGCGAGGAGAGACTGGGGAGACCAGGCTGCTCTGGTTTCACCATCCCCTGGAAGTTTTCTACCCTGCTCCTGCATATTTCTGGAGACAGGGGAAAGAGGGTCATTCACATTACCTCAGTGGAGTCACATGTACACAAGAGCCCAGGAAGAGATGAATGGCCAGGTCTTGGGAGAAACGAAAAATTGGAGGGTGTTCATAGCCCTTTGCGCTGGTGCTCCGCCATGAAAATGACTACTATAGACTGAATGTGTGCCCCACCCGCCATTCCTAGGTTGAAATCCTAACCTCCAATGGGGTGGAATTAGGAGGTGGGGCCTCTGGGAAGTGATTAGGTCATGAGAGCAGAGCCCTCACAAATGGGATCAGTGCCCTTATAAAAGAGACTCGAGAGAGCTCCCTCCTACTTCTGTCATGTGAGGGCACAGCAGGACGACAGCCATCTATGAGCCAGGAAGCGGGCTTTCATCAGACGCCAGATCTGCCAGCGCCATGATCTTAGACCTCCCACCCTACAAAGTCGTGAGAAATCAATGTCTTGTTCCCAAGGCACCCAGTCTATGGGATTCTGTTTCAGCAGCCCAAACAGACTCAGTGACTCTACAGTTACACTACTCAACTTGTGTCATCTTTTCTTGCTCAACCACACCTTTCCATGCTACTCCATGGAGATTTAGAGATGGATATGGGTAACAAGATGCTAAAACGCAACTCTTTCTCCCTCAGTTTTGACTGGGAGCCCAAAAGCTTAGCACAAAACAATAGGTGCAAAGTGACCTCACATCCCAGAGTGAAGTGCTAATCCGCTATGCAGGACTTGCAAAGGAGATATATAAAAACCCATTTTGCAACCCTAAGCACATCAATCACCTTGAGGGTATTGAAGGGTTGAGACTGAAGTTGGGGGAGGAGGAGTCAGAGACAGAGAGAGAGAGGAAAAAAAAGAGGATTTGAGTTTTTGGAGAAAGCTGTAGGAGTGTTGCAGAGGAGGGGAAGAGAAGATTGCCCCTCAAACCAAGTGATGAGGACATTAAGGGATCATATGGAGAATATAACAGGATGATAGACTGGTGCAGGACCCATGCCTATAAAGGTATTAAAGGCAAGAGACTGTGGGCATCTAGTGCCTTGGCATAGTGGAGCAGAGAGAGCCACGTTGGGAAGTTTCTGTTCTCTCATGATGGTAGGACCAATATCTTGATAGGATCCTGGAATAAGGATGGTGGCTTGGGCCTCTCTATGAAGGGACCCTGCCCAAGAAGACTGCTCAGAGGAACTTCAGGGCCCCACCAAGAATCTGTGTGGTGTGGACCCCAGGATACCCATGAGCTAAGGAAGGAAGGGTGAATGGCAGCTGGAGGAAAGGCATGGTCTGTATCAGGAAGCTACCATCAGAGGAACGCAACAGGAGCATCACGAAGAAACACATGTAAGATACAAGAGAAGAATGACAGCTTTAAATATCCACCAAGGCCAGAAAATACCAGCACTATACTACAACAATCAAGTAAGACCTTTCCATCTCTTCCATCTTTCTCCTCTCTGAGCAACAGCCTGGGGGGGCAAGGGGCAGCCTAGTGAGGGAAGGGAAGACGAGGAGATGAACAAGGTGGGGAAACAGAGGACAAGCTGATCACCGTTCCTCTTGCCCCTGCAGCTTCTGGCCTGAAGCAGATAAGGACTGAGAGAGAGAAGCTCTAATATTATACAAAATTTAGAGTTTTGATCCACTAGACAGGGAAGAATTGATGTGTCAGGGGAAAGAGGGGCTGACCACAGTAGTGAAGGTCTTGAGTGGACAGGAAGAGAAGGGATCAACCCAATGCTTCAGGGGAGGGACCTGTCTCAATAGAACAAAAGCTGTTCATCCTGTAGCTGGGGGTTGCGGGGGTGAAACGACTACGGAAATGTAGCTGGATTTCCCGGCAGTCCTGAGCCTCCTTTAGAGATGAGTCGTCTTGCATTTAGGAGAGGACCAGGCAATGCAGTGGTGGCTTTCTTCTGACCATGTCTGCTTGCTTGGGAATGGTACAGAACAGAGTGCTGGGTCTACCAAGGTATTGGTTTTTGCTGGGCAAATATGCTGGAGGAAGACAAGGACGTGCACAAGGGGTGAGTACACCAAAGGGCCATAATACCTACCTGGGGCAGGAGGGAGGTGAAGACAAGAGGAGGATGAGGGGCACTAAATCACAGGGCCAACATCACAAAGGTCCCGATGAGCATGAAGAACCGTGGGGCTGATTGCGTCTATAAGCGGCCATCACAGACAACCCTAAAATGGAAGACACAAATCTGTTAACACCGCTCACGCCCACCACTCTACCCTTTACACCCTTCAGAGGCTTCCCCCTGTCTGTTGTCTGATGCTCCTATCCCTGGTGTGCTCTGTTTATCCTTCAACAAAATGCAGGAGCTGTGAATCTAGCTCAGTTCTGGGTCCTGAAATGCCACTAAAAGGATTTTTCCCTCAAGTTTCAGTCCCTATACTCTGTTTTTCTGCACACTGCCATTTCTGGATAAAGCTCAGTCATTTTTCAGAAAGTCAGAGCTGGGTAGATGCATAGGCCCCCCTCAACCCCAGCTGGGTAAAATGTTCTCCCTCTCATGTACAAATGTTTCCCACAGGAGAGCATTGGGAGACAAGTGGTATCCCAACTCCTTTAGGTGGGGTCCAGGAAATAATGGGGAGACGCAATAGCCATAGACCCTCCAGGACCCTCCAGCTAAAATGGCAAAGGGCCAAGACCCAGATAATGTCAGGGAACTCCAGCCAGAGAACTATCCTTAGAGCACAAGGGTCTCAAGGGAATAAAACCAGAAGCTGTCACATAATCTTGACTGGGTCAGCTGAAGTACTGGAGCTGGCTGTGGAAGGTGGAAACTCCTGACCTGTGTGTTGAGCTGATCTGGCCAAGTACACGTGATAGGTAGACTCCCCCCGGCAAAAAAGTGTTTTTCAACCTCTTTTCTCTTGCAAGCTGGTGTCTATTCCACCTTCGGAAGACAGAATCTCCTTAAGGAAATGGAGCCCATTCTTAACCTCCCTTGGTGACATGGCCATGGCTTCTAATGGGAGCAGTCCTCACACCAATGCATTTATCCTCGGACTCTAAGTAAAAAAGGAACTCCTGCAGCATGCTCTGGAGCCAGCCCACACTGGCTCACAAGAATGAACTATCCAATTTTCCAGAACCTTGTGAGCTGGTTGTGAAAGGCATACATCATTTGGAATTAAGTTACATAAGTTTAATGTGACGACATCACATTAAAAAACAAAGATAATAAACCCTGAAAGTTATTAACAGAGATAAAAAGTACTGAGAACTCAGCACACGCTAATTATTTTACTGTGTTTTGTTATTATCTGTGCTCTTGAGGTTATAGACATCTGTTGATTCTATATGGCAGAAATATTGTAAATCAGAGCACTGCTGAGCATCTCTTCGTAACTCTGTGTTCGGTGACTTCAGTTTTGGCAGCTCCAAAGAGGCAGTGGGGATCAGCACCCTCACCCCTACTCCCCAGAGAGCCGGAGTGCGCCCCTGGGCCTCAGGGCCCTGGGGGAGAGCAGTTAGAATGACTACGCATCTCCCTGCCATTTTCCCTGCCCTATCCGCACTCCCTCCTTGCTGTGGGGAGGGGACAATGCTGCCTTTACTTGAAGGGCACCTCGGCCAGATGGTCTCCCTCAGACAGTGGTGCTGAGGAGCTGGCTGAGGAAATATTTTCCCAGCTCTGCCTGGTTTCCTTTTGAACGGGAACAAAACCAGTTCTAAGGAATGCAGCCGGTAGGTCAGTAAATAGGGCGGCTGTGATGTGAGTTCCAGCTGAAAGAAAGCAAACTTGTGAGTCTGGTTTGTGCAAAAAGCAAACTTATAGACTCAGATTTTCCTCCCATCCTGCCCTCCCCTCTCTCTCCTCTGGGCCAACACTGCCCTCCCCCTTCCCCAGAGATGCAATGGGCACCTGGTGGCTCCTTGGCTCTAGGACAGGAGAAACTTGCTCTTTTCTGGACACTTGTTTCCAGTGGTGGAGCTATTTATTCCTCCTTCCATAGTGGACATTGCTTAGGCACCATGGGACTCTTTCAAGGGCCCATGTTCAAGGATCCACTGTTCTGAATTAGAATAACCCTCCAGCCCCGATTCCATTCAGAGCTCAGTCATGTCACCTGAGGGCCAAGTATAAGACAGGGAGGAGATGGGGCAACCTAGCAGGTTTGGGAAATTCTGCTAGATTTCTGATTCTCCCTAAAAATACATAATTTTCTTTTCTACCCCAAAACCTGTTGGTGAATTAGCCACACTACGGACGCACTGTGGACACGTACTCCATGCTAGGATATGCCAATGTCACTGCAGAAATGGCTCTATTTAGGGCACCTGGGTGGCTCAGTTGGTTAAGCGACTGCCTTCGGCTCAGGTCATGATCCTGGAGTCCCTGGATCGAGTCCCGCATCGGGCTCCCTGCTCAGCAGGGAGCCTGCTTCTCCCTCTCCCACTCCCCCCTGCTTGTGTTCCCTCTCTTGCTGTGTCTTTCTCTGTCAAATAAATAAATAAAATCTTTAAAAAAAAAAAAAAGAAAAGAAATGGCTCTATTTACTAGCTTCTACTTGTTTGTGTATATGTTAGTGTGTAGTGGAATCATCTATCACGAACCCGAATGTCTACAGGTAGACGTGTGTGTGTGTGTGCGTGTGTGTGTAGGAAGACAAGCATATGTGAGCACCACATTGTAGGTGTCTGGTGTTTGAACATGTACAGAACAATGTGTGCAGCTGTGTGATCCTCTGCCTTTGTGTATGCAGACGTGATAATATGTGTAGGGTAAACCCAGTGACTTCCACAAACGTGGTTCAAATGCTTGGAGAATGTCAGCATATTCTAAAAATAGGGGAACTGAAATATTTTGAAGGATTTCTTTTAATAAAAACACACCCAAACACATTTCTTCTTAAGGATTCCTGACGTGTAATGGGAAAATACCAAACATTTGCATTTTTCTGTCCTGTTAAGGATTGTTGATTTTATCCAGGGACAGATTTCATCATTCATTTTAAGCTAGAAGTTCTTTAGAGGCAAAGTCCTAAGGGGAAGGAGGAGAGGCCACGGCCTCTCATCCAAACTGGGGCAGGTTTGGATGTATCAGGCCTCCCTTGCTTCTTTTCAGCTGTTACCATCTGCCTTTAAAACATTTTGGTCCTCCTCCCACTGTTCGAAGAGAAGGAGCTGGTCTCTAGTTGTGGATCCATTTGGAACATGGGCAAGGGACCAGGGGTCTATGCCCTTCTTTTTTTTGAGGACAAGGAAACACAACAACGACATGATATCGCGTTGTAGCAGAATGAGGTTAGAACCAGGGAAAATGTCTACTTCTTAAGGGCCATGAGATTTTCTGCAGTGTTTGTGGCATCTCCTCCAGAAGATTCTAAGAGGAGACTCATTGCTCTCTGACGTGAATTAAAAGTAGGGTCATGGAGAGGCATACAATCAGGAGGATGGCCTCTGGAAGTTTTAACAGTACATAACTTATGTCTATTGGGCCTTTGTTATGGTGGCATGGATTGAAGATTTTGTGTGTATCGACTCATTTAATCACCACAACTGTGTAAGGATGATTATCACCTCTAGTTCACATATGAGGAAAATGAGACACAAAGAGGTAGACACTTGGCCAAGGTCATGGAGTTAACAATGGATTGCACGATGGATCCAGGGTTCATACCCAAGTGGTCTGGCTCCGGAGTCCATGCTGGTAGCCATTAGGCCACCTTAGTCCTGCCAACTCAGCTCCACGGCTCTGTGTCACTTAGAGAAGACAACGCCTCTTCTTAGTGCTCACATACAGAAGTTTAAGGCTGAAACAGGTAGACATCAAAGGTTCCCAACTACCAGGAGTACTTTTAGATGTGTGTGTTCATGCCATGAACACCCTAAGCTGGAAGGGAACCTCGGGAAGTCACCTGTCCTCATGGGTCAAGGTTGGGGAGTTTCTGCAGGAACAAAACTAACATTTATGGAGCCACTGGTGTCTAACAGCTGTTGAGCTTATCTAACAGCTGCTGAGCTCCTGGCCTGTGTCAATGACCAGCATTTCTCAGTCACCAGGTCTTGACACAAACCCTTTGTAACAAACGCTTTGCTCTGTCATTTCCCCTACGGTTGTAAAGTCTATCTTAAGTAAAAGCCTGCCAGGCACACAGACTTCTTCTAAGGAAAATTGTCCTGCCTACAGTGCCTGTAAGCTTGTGGTTCTGTCTCCCTGGATACAGTTGCCCGGAGGCAAAGGTGACCCAATGGCAGCCAATGCACAGGTGGGCCAGCCCAGGCTAACAAGGTGAACAGAGATACTCATATATGGTTGTTTTCAGGAATCCAAGCCAGGAACTATTGGGAAAAGGAGGTCGTTAACAGTGGAAGTTAAGGTGGAAAAATTAGGATATACAAAGAAATATACAAAGAAGGGAACGGCCATGAAGATCATGTGCAAAATGAGGTTACAAGGGAACAGAAACTGGGAGTGAACAGCAACTATAAGGGGGTCTAGAGAGAGAGAGATGATGATGATGACAGTGAAGAGACAGACAGAGACAAAGAGACAGAACAGTAACAGAGAGAACATGGCTGAATCCCAATGGCCTTCTGGTTTCAGAACAATCACGAACCCCTATGTGCCCTAAAGCAGCTTGAATGAGCTCCTGGCAACCTAAAGGCCTGCTTAGAATTCCGAAGTTTTCAAATCATCTATGTTTTTCATACTGTTAAAATTCAGAGTTGATGTTATCCCGTAAAGTCTTTTGTTGATTTGTGTTTTAAAATGCCATTTTGAGTGGGGGAAAATATCAGTAAAGGTAGGAAAATTTCACATAACATGAGCTATATTTTACCTGTGTCAGCAGCAACTACATCTCACATACATTAATAGTGGTAACAAATACAGATTACTGTAGTCCTTTGCTTACCTGCAACACTGATTCAGGTATGATAAAAGCTTGGTGTGTCATTCATGTGAATGCAAAGTGCAGCACGCGGCAGCGGGAAGCGGATGAGAACCACAGGTGGGTCTTCTTACATGCCATTCCACAGAGTCCGACAGAGACGCCAAATGCTAAGTCCCCCTCCCTGCTCCTCACCACCCCCCCACCCCGCACCCGCCCCCACCAAAGATTTGGAGCTAGAACATGTCAGAAAAAGGATACAAATTTAGATCTTGACTTGACATTTCAGGAGTTTGATGGGCTAGAAATTCTGAAGGCTTCTGCTACTAAACAACTAATCCTGCGCAAAACATAATTGTTATTTCAATGCCGGGTTCATAGTAAATCATCCTATAAGGACGGAAAAAGGCCTTAAAAACCATGAACTAAAACCAGTACTGGGAATGGTGAGCATAAGTTAAAGGTGAAGGTGGCCCAGACGACAAATGCTCCTATCGGGGCTGCCCGTAGTAGACCAAGCCTTGGGCCATCAGCAAAGTGGGGAGTTGAACCCAAGACACTGAGGTTAAGCCAACGACCCATGGGGTTAAAGCAGTCCCTGGTCAGGAGTGCTCCTTGCTTCCGGCAGAAACAAATGCAAATTCTCACTGAGGAAAGCATCTTCATGTTAGTTCTCCGGGTTTTTCCGAAATTAAATCAACCAACTAGGAGATCACAAAGATCACCAAACACAGAAGCAATGAACCACCACAGTAAATGTAGACCCCTGCCTCCCCACAAGGGCTTCAGGTATTGAAACGATCAGATACAGAATAGAAAGTCATGGTATAGAAAATGTTTAAAGAAATTTGAAAAAGGAATGACAAATATGAGCAGGGAGCTACATACCACCAGAAATGACCAGGCATGTTTGAGAAAAGAACCAAAAAGGCATTTTATAGGTGAAACACCATATTTTTTTTTAGGAAATATTTTCTTTTTAAGTAATATCTACACCTAACGCGGGACTTAAACCTACAACCCCGAGATAAAGAGTAGCACACTCTACTGACTGAGCCAGCCGGGTACCCCTTGGTGAAACACCATAAAGAGCTTAAACAGGAGATGAGACAAAGCTGAGGAGAGAATAAACAAAGTATAAATACAGGACAGAGAGAGAGAACATATGAAAAGCATTAAGCAAGAATGGAGGATGGAATGAAAAAACTGAATAAACATTTAACCAGAATCCCAGGAGAAAGGAGAGTGAATGGAGGAGAAAGAGCATTTGAAGAGAATTGTCCAGAACTTGGGAACGACATGAGTCTATAGAGAGGACTGCAACACGTACCATGCAGAATGAACACACAGAAACTCACACTAGACACATTTCGAGGAATGTGAAGAATAAGAAAGGCAAGGAGAGGATCTTGTCATCAGTAAAAGAGGAAAGCGAGATCACCAGCAAAGGCATGACATGTAGACAACCTCAGACTTCCCAACAGCCATGATGGAAGCCAGAGGTAGTGGAGTAATGTTGAGGGGGGAAAAAAACCTCTTAACCTGCGATTGCAGAAATAGAAATGTTATTATTCCTAATCGGGGGTGAAATAAAGACATTTTCAGAACTCGGACTCTGGAGTTCATGCTTCTTCCCCTGGATTATGCTGCTGGTACTTCTCAGCTACTTCGAGATCTGCCATTGTATTACAAGAATTCCCTTCCAGGAAATGGTGCTCGATTCTTCTCTGTCCTCCTGCCTTAGCTATTTCTCCTAAGGTCAGAGCCCATTTGTGAAGAGAACATGCCATTTGCTTGTTGTTGAGGGAGCCCCAGGCCTAAACCCTGGGGAGTTCTCCATCAGGAAAGACCCTGAGGAAGCCAAGGCGTCGCTGGGCTGTACGCCCGTGGCAGTCTGGGGCTGAGAAGGGGCTCAAGCCAAGCAGAGGGGGGCATTCACGGAACATACTATGAAGGCCAAGTCCCTTCTAGAAAACTTCCAGGCTCCCTTGGAGGCCACAGCTTGGTAAACACTGAAACTTTAAATACTATCTTAGTGGAGGGAGCAGAACCTTGCAGGCAATAATCAGCTCAGTGTTCCCTCTAGGCCCGGGGGCTGGCTGGGGTTTGCCTTCTATTTTCCCAAGGTCAGAAATGACTTTGTAGTTCCCTTGGCTCAATTTCCTTTCAGATCAGCACTAGGCTTTTAAAGAAAAGTTTTCTCTCCTTGAAATGCTCTAAACTCTCAGCTAAACCTCCTGGCCTTAAATCACAAATCCGTGTCCTCCCCCTTCTGCTTCTCCCCTGAGGAGCAACCCCGAGGGTGATTGATTGGCTTAACATTTGCTGGTACAAATATTTGAACGAGCTAACATTTGAATCCATTTATGTTATTGCTTTCTAGGGGCTGGCATTTCTTGAAGGTCTCTTCTGGCCCTCCACAGAAGAGGCGAGTTCTTCCTACCTGGCCAATAGACATATTTATCAGGGAAATGATTTTTCTCTGTTACTATGCCTCTGCACCAGTAGGTTGATTCAGTAATAAATGTGAGACTTTTCAGCTCTAAAACAAAACAAAACAAAACAAAACAAAACAAAACAAAACAAAACAAAACAAAACAAAAACAACCGAGGGAGGAAACGCAGGAGCCAAACAAGGGGGACAAATGGATAGGTTGCAGAGGAAAAGGGAGTTCCGAGAAGCCTGTGGAAGGGCTGCCCTGTCCCTCCCAGGACCTGTATCTCAGCCTCCCCAGGTGTGTTCCCCCAGGTGTGTTCCCTCTCTCTCTCTCCCTTCTTCCCCATCCCTTCCCCTGCTCTGGGCCGGCCTATACCTCTACTTGGCTCCCACCCTAACATTCCTGCTCCTCCCCTTCTTCCAGGACGCCTGGACCAGAAGGGACTTCCCCCTGGAACCTACACCTTGCTGCATCCTCTTTTTACCCTTAAGTAAAAAGGCTTGGGCCCCTGGAAGTCCTACTCTCATTCCCTGTATTGGGTAAGATAATACTAACCGCTGTCACAAATAAACCTAAAAATATATATGGCTCCAATGTGATGGAAATATATTTCTTGTTCACATAAAGTCCAAAATTGGTCTTCTGGACTAGCAGACAGTCCTCCTCTGAACAGTGGCTGGCATCCAGGTTTCTTCTATCCTCCAGCCCCACCACCTCCGGCCCCTGCCTCCCTGGGGGCCAGGGGAGACTCACATAGGCCTTGGCACCAGAAACCTTTATGGGCCAGGCCCCAAAACAGTGCTGCTCCTCCCTGCATTGGCTGGAACCCAGTCACATGGCCAGGGAGGCTGGCCATAGGTAGGGTGGCTGTCTCCCAGCCCTGCACCCCTCACTTTGCTATTTCGCCTGCCACACCTTTACCGGATACCAGTTAAGACAGGCTCTGCTGTTCAGAGAAGCTCACTCATTTTTCTAGACAGGGACGGTCACTAGATGTCCCCTCCAGGTCACTTCCGAGGATGTGGGTGTGGCCCCTCGCCACTCTCTTGAGAAGCATGGGGAGGCCTGGCTGGCTCTTGAGTGCCGGAATTGGCTCACACAGAGCAGGTGTGGTGGCAATGGTTCCGTTTATTGACTGTCCCTGCCCCCACGGCATCATTTTATTTCCCTAGTGACTGTGGGTCTCAATGGCTGGTGCCATCACCCTCAGGTTGTTGGTCCCCCTCCCAGTCCCCTTTTCCCCTCTGCGCTCAGCCTCTTCCTACCTAGATGATAGCGGTTAACCTGCAGAGCGGAGCCATCCTCCGTAAGATCAGGGAGAAGGAGCAGACCATGAAAGGCTCTGCAAGCAGACCTGTGACCTAGGCAACGCTGAGCAGTGGAGGGGACATGGGAGACAGCTGTGTTTTAGGAAGCAGCCTGCTGTGGGGGAGGGGCTGTCACGGCTGCCGAGGGCAAGGAGGGCGGCCAGAAGGCGGGTCTTATCAAAGTGATAAAGAAATCTGGTCAGGGGCCTCTGCTTCTCCAGCCCCTTCTAACACTCAGCCACCGCCTCCCCCATGGCTGGAGCACGGAAAGCTGAGGTTCTGGTGTCCAGGTCACAGTTGATGGAGATCATTTGCATTGACCCCTTTTCCATCTCACCAAATTGGCTCCATCCCTTCCCCAAGGCTAACAAGATGCAAATACGTGCAAGTCCCTCCCGCAGGTCTGCTTCCCTAAGGGAACAGAGTCCCAGTTAACCCAGCCCTGAGTGGCAGGAGTGTTAGACCCCCGAACAGAACGGCAGGTCCCGGAGCCTGAGAGGGGACACGCTCGGCCTCCGCAAAGTTCCCAGTCCTTGATGTCCATCAGAAACACCTGGGGAGGTTGTTACAGTTACAAATGCCTGGACCCCAAGCCAGAACCCCTGAATTCGAGTCTCCTGGCATAGCGTCCCCTTGGCTGTGCCAACAGCTCCGCAGCGAGTCCAGAGGCGCACAGAAGTCTGAGAACGACTGGCTGAGGGCAGTCAGTTCTACGGAATCTGAGACGAGAGACGCTCCAGAGAGACTCGCCCAGCGCGCCCTTCGAATCCCATCACCGGAGGAGCGGCGGTGGGCATGGCGATGGCCGCGAGCACCTCCTAGCTGCTCCCCACGTGCGGGCTGCTATCTGTCCCACCTGCCCCCAGCCCCTGCCACACTATCAAGAGGTGACAATGAAGGGATCGGAGAGGGGGTGACAAGAAAGAGAGGGCTGGCCACCCAGGTAGTATCTCCTGCTTCCGAGGAATGGCACAGTCCGCCTTCTCTGCCGGCCTTGTCCTTCTCTGCGTCGACTCCTGGCCTCCGGACCCTTCGAGGCTCCCTGGGAAGCCTTGGCTAACTCTCCACTCCAGCAGAGCCTACAATGCCTTCTCGGTGCTCTTTTGCAATTTTATGCATTCATAGCTATGAATGTGCTCTCTAGTCATGTGCTCCTTGAAAACAGGGGCTCCACCGTCCTGTCGGTCATTGTAGTCCCCATGCGTGGCCCATTAGGACACTCAGTACATGTTGCTGAAACAGATGAATGAGGGAGTGAAACATTTATTGGGCACCTGCTATGAGGCAGACACCCCTAGACCCTGTGGATCTATCAGGATGTGTGGAGGTTGTTCCCGATCACAAGAAATGTCCAGTCTGGTTCAGAGGAGCAGAGACACCCCCAAGATGAGTTGGAACTGAAGGCATCACTTGTCTGCTGTGTCCTGTGAGTCCACCACTGCCCGGCTTCTCTCTTCTTCCTGGTAGAAAGGGCTTGCGAAGCCTTTGGGGATATTCCCCGTGATTCTGTTCCCTCCTGTCCATTTCCACAGAGATATTTTATTTTATTTTTATTTTTTTCTACTCATATCCCTGAGGTGGGTGATGGACAATCTCAGTTGTACAATTTTGTAGCAAATAAGGCCTTTTATTGCTGATTTGGCTGATCGGCACCTATTGTTTTAATTTTCATTCCAGTATAGTTACCATACAGTGTTACAGTAGTTTCAGGTGCATGACACGGTGATTCAGCAATTCCATACATTGCTTGGTGCTCATCGAGAGAAGTGTACTCTTGATCCCCTTCACCTATTTCACCCATCCCCCACCCATTTTCCCTCTGGTGACCACCAGTGTGTCCACATAGAGACTTTAAATAGAAAGCCCTATGTCCTCCGAGTTTGGAAGATGATGGGGGAGCCAGGGAGGAGGAGTTGGAAAGGCCACTTCCCAGCTGCACTGGGGCCGGGTAGGTGGTGGCCCACGGAGGAGGAGAGAAAATCAGACAGGGGCCCTGAGCCCCTGGTGAAGAAATGAGGGGCTTCCCAGGGAACCAGCCTGGGAAGAGGCTGTGCTCCTAGTGGGTGATTTTTATGTCTGGGTGCAGGTCCAGGGCTGCTCTCCATAGCTTTGCTATTTGCAGGGGGCTTGGGGGGAGGGACGTGAATGGACAGGGCTCCCTTCTTACTGCTGCCTCGCCCCAGCCGGCTCTGCTCCGAGCCCAGGAACCCTGAGCCCCGGCGGGTCCCCCAGGCCGCCGCACAACATTCATTTGGGTCCTCCATACTGACGGCCTCCGCTCTGCAGCTCCAGGACTGAACTGTGAGTCCATCACGACCCCTTCTGTCCTCAGATAGGAACGTGCACAGGCCTGGAGCGGTAGCTCAGGGTTGCACAGGAACCAGACGCCCGAGAGCGACACCGGTGGGAGATCTCGGGGTCAAGTTTGCCTGAACGGGGCCACACCATCTCCTGAAGGATGAGATGAGCCAACAAGGTCAGGAGGCCCAGCCAGGGCCGCAGAGGGCAAGAAGGAGGCAAAGGCATGGCATCAATTTCCCCTATGGAAAAACTGGTGTCAGGACACAGCGTGGAAAAATTAACGTAGCTCCCAGATCCTGGCTATGTTATTTTTTTTCTGATCTCAGACACTTCCCAAATGACTTGTCCAGGCCCAGCCAGTCCCTCAGCAGAGCGTCGGCATATAAGGTCAGGGCCAAGAGGTCAGCACTACCAGCAACCCTCGGGACTGAGGAACACACTTGTCTTCTTTCTGGAATGGGTCAGTCCAGGCTGGCTGGACAGGTGGCCTCGCCTGGTTCCCACTCCAGCAGGGGCCTCGGCACAGTCTTGTGTCCCAGGCCTGGCCCCGGGCGGGAGGGATTAAAGCCGCTGGAGCCCCGTGCCCTGGGGCTGTGCATCAAGCCCGTGGCTCTTCACCCATCTCTGACTTCAGGCTGGAGTGGTGACAACCAGCTTTCTGGTTTCTTGCTCTTGAGACCCCCTTTCTTCTACCCTGAGGACCTAGGCCTCGCCACCAGGCTTTTTTTTTTTTTTTTTTTTTTTTAAGATTTTATTTATTTGAGAGAGAGAGAGAGAGCATGAGCGGAAGGAGGGGCAGAGGGAGAGGGAGAAACAGACTCCCCGCTGAGCAGGGAACCCTGCGGAGCTCGATCCCAGGACCCTGAGATCATGACCTGAGCCGAAAGCAGACGCTACACTGACTGAGCCCCCCAGGCGCCCCCCTCTCCACCAATCTTATGGTGAACCCCTGCCTCTGGGAGCTGTGGGGAAAGAAGATACAGGAGTCTTATCTGGTTCTGAACACAAAGGAGGGGGAAGCACCCCTTAATCAGGCTGAGCGAAGTCCTGGCATGTAACCAGGACCACCGGCTTTATTCGAGGTTGACCCCCGTTAAAAAAGCAAAGCGCCTGATGGCCACTTACCTCAGGGGGGCCCAGCTGGGACTCAGTGACAAACTGTCATTTCACAAGCCTTTCGTGCTCTTGCTGCCAAGGACAGAGAGGTCTCTCTCTACGTTACTGTCCGTGCCCTAAATGGGCTCAAAGCCCATCTCCTCAGCATCCCCTGAGTGTGTCTTTGGGGGTCCTAGGGCCCCGATTTAACAGTGCAGACCTAAACATTTCCTAAACCTTGTGCCTCAGCATCACCTGCAAGGCTGTTAAACCAGCAGATTCCTGGGCCCCACTCTATTCTGACTAAGAATCCCCTGGATCGGGGCCTGAGACTCTGGCCCTAGACCGGTGTCCTTACCGTGTATCTGCAGACCCGTGACATTGACACCTGGAAACTTCTTATTAATGCAGATTCTCCCTCTACCCCAGAATCACTAAATTAGAGACGCTGGAGTTGGGACCACGTAATCCTGTTTTTTTTCCCCCAAAGATTTATTTATTTCGGGGGGGGAGGGACAGAGGGACAGGGAGACAAGCAGACTCCCTGCTGAGCTCAGAGCCCAACATGAGGCTCGATCTTACGACCCCAAGATCATGACCTGAACCGAAATCAAGAGTCTGACGCTTAACGACTGAGCACCCAGGCACCCCCACGCAATCTTGTTTTAACAACCCTTCAGGGGATACTGATGCACAGAGAAGTCAGAGCACCCCCACCCTAGGTGATTCTGAGACAGATTTAAGTTTGGGAGCCATCGATCCAAGGGGCCCCCTGGAATTCTGAATCCAGCTGTGGCTCCTTTGGGCCTATCCAATGCAGCCCAAGTAGTGGGGAGCAAAGACCAGGACATCTCTAGCCTTCTCTCGCAGAATGATCTGTTGAAAGGGAGCTGCTGGGTGGACAGCTTCTCGGAGGCTGTTTATATATCTGGCAGCAGTTTTTGCGGGCTGCCTGGCCAAAGGCCCTTCTGAAAGGTTCCATTCAGAGTTGTTAGGTGAGTAAACATCACCGCTTTTTTCCTTCCCCTGCACCTGGGGCTGTGACCAGAACAGTTGGCCGCAGCTGTGGCCCCAGGAATGGGTCAGGGTAAGAGAAGATCAGTTCTCACCTGCTGGGGAGCTGGGCCCCCGGGAAGGGGCTGGCCAGCGGGTTTGGAAGAGGAAATGTCTCCCGGAAACAGGGCCGATTCCTTAGAGTGGGAAAACCCATCTCTCTTCTACACCCCGAAGACAGTGCTTACATGTAGAAAGTGCCTGAACAGTGGGCTGTGCTAAATGCTTACCAGATGGTCTCTGCGGGTCTCTCAGTCCGAGAGAGACATTCGGACACACTGACCACCCACAGATAATCCAACAGCAACATTAAAAGCCTAGATGTCCTAGCCCTCAAGGGTCAGAGCACTTCGGGGCTGGAGCTGGGGACCTCTGTGGTTGCCGACAGAGCAGAGATTGACTCTGTCCTGTCCCTGGTATCCGTGTCACAGAAGCAGAGCAGGGCTCTGAGCTGAACTGGCCGCTGCACAGAGGAAAGTACCTCGCTGTGCGTCCTGTGTCGGGTCTAGCACATGTCATCATTCCCACAAGGCAGTATGAGTCCTGGTTTCTGGTTTCAACGGCAGTTTATTTTTTAAATCTCCTATCCTTTAATTCACTAGGGGACAGGAATCAACTCTCTGGTATTTTATGAAATCGTAAGACTTTGTATTGAATTTGAACCCAGAAGGGGTCAGTATGCACTCCATCCCCTCTCATATTCCTGGAAACCATGCTTATTACAGTGGGACTGGGTAACCTTCAGGTCTTTTCCCAGCCTCAATCTCCTTCTCTGCAAAGTAGGGATGACACCATCAACCTTACCGTACCCTTATATCACGTTACAGGCATTTAAGAAATTCTAATTTCCTATTTACTTTCTCCTTTAGACTGGAGAAGCCCATGCTCAAGGCCACAAAATGGTGGAAGTGGGGCCCGGGTCCAGATTCTCTGTCTCTCCACCCAGAATACTTCTGTAGTGAGTTGAATTGTGTTCCCCCAAAAACATATGTTGAAGTCCTAACCCTTAGTACCTGTGAATGTGACCTTATTTGGAAATAGGATCTTTGCACATATAACTAAGTTAAAATGAAGTCATTGGACTAGAGGGGTCCTAAAGCCAATGACAGAGACACACAAAGAAGGAGGCCGTGGAAAGCTGGAGGCAAAGATGGGGGTGATAAACTATAAGCCAAGGAGTGCCGAGGAATGCTGGGGGCCGCCAGAAAGTAGGAAGAGGCAAGGAAGGATCCTTCTCTGGAGCCTTCAGAGGAAGCGTGACCTCACTGATACTTTGATTTCGGACGTCTGGCCTCCAGAAACTGTGGAAGAATAAATATCTGTTGTTTTAAGCTACCCAGTTTTGGTAATTTGTACGTGCAGCCTTAGTAAACTAGCACCCCATCCTTTCCCCAAACCCAGAGCATGGCCACTGACCTTTCCTTGGCCCCTCTCCCATCAGCAGCCCCTGTTTTCCTGGGGATACCCACCCTGATCTGGCTCTCCCTAAAACAAAATATTTTACATGGAAATCATGATTTATAGTTTATAAGGCACCAACAACATCCAAGTTCTCAGTCTATCCTCACAGCCTTCCTGAGAGTTTTGGTCTGTTGACCCCATTTTATAGATGTGGAGACCGAGGACCAGAGAGATGAAACTGATTATCCTGTGATGTCATGACAAACAAGTGAACGAGCCAAGACTGAACCCAAATATTCTTTTTTTTTTTTCTTACGATTTTTATTTATTTGACAGAGAGAGAGAGAAAGCAAGCACAAGCAGGGGGAGTGGGAGAGGGAGAAGCAGGCCTCCCGTGGAGCAGGGAGCCCGATGCGGGGCTCCATCCCAGGACCCTGGGATCATGACCTGAGCCGAAGGCAGACACTTAACTGACTGAGCCGCCTCCCAGGAGCCCCCTGCCAAACTCTCTTCCTTCCCTCCTCCCCAAGGTAGCCCCTGTCCTTTGCCAGGCCAGTGCTCTTTATACCAGACCACACATTCCATGCCGACATTTGGGTCCTCAGAATCAATGGAGCTGTCCTAAGACGTCAGAAGCCTCTGTCCTAGGGAAGTCCTCTAGACTTTTCCCCTAAGGCTCAGGATTTCCCTGAAGCTATGCCTCTCTGGGGCCCTTCTCTATCCTTCTCTTCAGGAGAAAAAAACCAAAAAAACAACTCCCAACTGGTCTTGACATTTTCAGAACCCTAAAATCTGGGAGTGGCTGCCACCTTTTTGAAGGAGTCAAACCACAGACTTTTTAGCAGGGAGGGAGGGAGGAGGGAGGGCAGAAGGATAGGATCTCAGGGCTGGGATCGCGGAGGGGTTACAGAAACAAAGCAATTACTGAGTCCCCCAGGACGGGCTGTCTGCCACTTTCCCCTCCCTCCTCCTGTCAGAGATGTGTCTGCTGCCATCATGGGCAGGAGTCAGCCTGATCCTCAGGGTCTAGGCCTAATCTTGCCCAGAGGCAGGGGTAAATCACATGGCTCCTTAGATCCTTCCAGCCTGAGTTTGTGACCTCTTTCTTCTCTAGGAGCCTGGGCTCCTGTTCTTGGTATCGCAGAGCAGGGCAGGAATGGGAGAGCATAAGAGAATGGGGCCCAGTCAGAAAGCTTCAGCCAGGAAATCGAGCCGTTTTTCCCTTGCCTGACTTCTGGAAAGTCACTCAGGTCCTCTGAAGCAAGGGCGCCAGGCAAGTCCCTGTGGGATGATGATGAATTAACATGGAAGCAGACATGAGATGTTCAGTTGAACCCCCAGGTGAGAAGAAACAAGCAGATGGATCTTTCTGTTGTGGACCAGCCTCTGGGTCACACACTCCCCCGGGCTGCCCGAGGGGGAGGCTCAACGCAGCTCTTTGGCAGGTGGGCCGCAGGGCAGGAAAATGAGGGGCTCTGTAGAGACAACGGGAGCTCAAGGGAGGTGACAGCTCAGCCAGCTGTCGGGTACAATCAGCGCCACCCTCCACCTGCTGTCACGGCTGCACCGGCGAGGCCCAGGCCCGGGGAGAGGGCAAGGCAGTGTGGTGGGTTGGTGGGTTGGGAGAGCCGACTAGAAGGGCTCTCTGCTCAGCTGTCCTGTCTCTTCTTGGGTCAGGGTGGGGCAAGTCCCTGAGCCCGTGGGGAAATTCATAGTACTGGGGTTGTTTTCAGGGCAGAAACTATGGCCTGAGTTCCTGAGATCTGCTCCAAGAACATGGGCTGTATAGACTAGAAACCGGCAGCCTCGGTTCTGTTCTGATTCTACTACACTTAGTGTGCTTGAGCAAGTCGCTTCCACTCCCTGAGCCTCAGTTTCTACATCTGATAATAACATTTTTAAATTTACTGAGCACAGGGGCACCTGGGTGGCTCCGTCGGTTGGGCGTCTGCCTTTGGCTCAGGTCATGGTCCTGGGGTCCTGGGATCGAGCCCTGCATTGGGCTCCCTGCTCCTTAGGAAGCCTGCTTCTCCCTCTCCCTCTGCCTGCCGCTCTGCCTACTTGTGCTCTCTCTCTGTCTCTCTCTCTCTGTCAAATAAATAAATAAAATCTTTTTTTTTTTTATTTACTGAGAGCATATTATGTACAGGGTAATGAGCTGGATGCTTAGTATGCATTCTCTCTAATATCTACTCTGTCTAGCACATAGGGATGCTGTGAAGGTCAAATAAAAATGTATGTCCTTAAAAAGTGAAACATAGAGTTACCATATGACCCAGCAATTCCACCCCTAGGGATTTTCTCCAAAGAACTGAAAACAGGTACTCAAACAAAAACTCACTCACAAATGTTCACAGCTATCCACAATAGCTAAAAGGTGGAAACGGTACATCCATACAACGCAATGTCATTCGGCCATAAAAAGAAATGAAGTCCCAGCCCGCGCTACAACACAGATGTGCCGTGAGGGCGTGGTGCTAAGTGAAGGCCAGACACAGGGTCACATATTGTATCATTTCTTCTATATGAAATATTCAGACTAGGCAAATCTGCAGAGATAGAAAGCAGATCTGTGGTTGCCAGGGAATGGGAGGAAGGGGGAGGGGGGAGTGATCGCTTAATGGGTGAAGGGTGTTCTTCTGGGGGAAAAAATCTTTTTGAGACCAGAGCGTGGTGGCTGCACAATATTTGGAATGCACAACGACCCTGAAATGTCCGCATGAGGACGGCTACTTGTGTACCAGGTGACTTTCATCTAATAAAACACACACATTCGGGCGCCTGGGTGGCTCAGTTGGTTAAGCGACTGCCTTCGGCTCAGGTCATGATCCTGGAGTCCCGGGATCGAGTCCCGCATCGGGCTCCCTGCTCGGCAGGGAGTCTGCTTCTCCCTCTGACCCTCCCCCCTCTCATGTTCACTCTCTCTCTAATAAATAAATAAAATCTTTAAAAAAAAAAAACAAACACACACATTCATATACAGGGAAGTCGCTGCCACGTGTGAAGTCGCTGGTGTGCGTACCTCTAGCTAGCTGACTCCTCTAAAACGAGGAGGGACCAGGGCGGCTTGCCGTGGCTCTCCTCCGAAGCACAAGGCAGCCACGCTTCTCTGCATGTGGCTGAATTCAGCCTCCCCGGGCGAGCGGCACCGCCAGACTGCACAGGCATGTGTGATCCACGCGGGCCCTGATGCGCCCACGGGCTTGCGGCTCCCTGGAGGACACAGTTCCCACGGGCAGCATCCCTCCCTCTGCAGGCAGCGACTGTGCCCGGAGCTCCCCACGTACCCATCGCAGGCGGCAGAGCATTACCGGCAAAGACAATGGGTTTCTATTAGCACCGAGAGAGCCTCTTCCCCCACAGCAGTGTCCGTCAGAAAGGTGAGCCGGGCTCCAGCCCCAGAGACGGTAGCAAGCGGCGGGGCCGGCGGGATGGGGGAGGCTGCAGGGGTGATGGCAGGAATGCAGTGCGCAGGCAGGGTTCGCTTTTAGCTCATGAACAACGCTCCACACTCCCCTAGTGCCTCCTTCCCCGCTGATCTCCAAGCACCTAAGGGCACTGCTTTCCTTGCGGAGAGTCCCCAGGAGGCAGAGGCCACGAGGGGAGGTGGGGCTGGATGTGTACCGTAGGGAAGGAGGGGGCAGCACTCCAGATGGGTACCCAGGTCTCCTCTGCTGATTGTCCTGGGTTCCTTCCTTCGCATAAAGATCGCAGAAGGCCTGGGTGGACAGAGCAGTATGTGTGTGCTGGGAAGAGAACAGTCTCAGGTGCTACGAGCTCACCAGGAAAAGGCTACTTTCTTAGACGGCCAAGCAGGAGGGACACGCCCTCATCCATGCCCTGCTCTGACCCCCAGAGGATGCCGAGGTCCAGCAGGCCCCTTGTCACCAACCTCTGGCTGAGCAGCCTGCTGCCCTTGGGGCCATGACCCTAGGCGACCGGGGCCAGGTGACCTCTCTGAGCCGCAAAATGTAAAGTGGAAGCGAGTTGCAGCCGCTGGGCTCCTTGGCCCTGGGTTGGTGCTGCTGTTACCCTGCCAGACGTGCTCAAGGTTCCCTGTACCTGGCAGCCAAGTTCACTCGAGTCCCGGATGCTGGAGGCCTCGGGTAATGGCTCCTTAGTGTCCCCTTGCATTTCCCTCCTGGCCTGGGAGGGACTGGTGCTTCCGGAGTCCCAAGGACTGTGTCTGACCCTCCGTTGGGGTGCAGACGGCAGGCTGAAGAAGGTTTCGTGGGAAGGGAGAGGGGGCCAGCCCACACCAACCCCACAGCCTGCACCCACCACGCTCCCGGATGCACGCACACACACTGGCACCAGGAGAGGTGACCCCCGGTGCTCCACAGAGGAGGCAGAATAATGCAGCAGGGGTAGGGCTTCCCGGAGGCGGGCCTCTGTCCCTGGCAGAGCAACAGAAGCTGAATCCCCTTGACCTACAAGCCGCCTGCGCGTCCTCTCCCCGCCGCCCTCCTGCTGTGGTCAGTTAGCAGAGCGCCTCCCACAGCGGAGAAGAGGACGCTTATTAAAGCATCAGCTTTGGGACGCCTGGGTGGCTCAGTCGTTAAGCGTCTGCCTTCGGCTCAGGTCATGATCCCAGGGTCCCGGGATCGGGCTCCCTGCTCAGCAGGAAGCCTGCTTCTCCCTCTGCCTGCCACTCCCCCTACTTGTGCTCTCTCTCTCTCTCTGACAAATAAATAAAATCTTTAAAAAAAAAATAAAATAAAATAAAGCATCAACTTTGGGTCTGAACCCCAGTCACTTTTCCCACTCGCTTAAAATGCCACCTGGTGACACCCCCACAAAGCTCTGAGCCTCCAGGGGCTCCCAGGCCGGGGGCTGCTGACACGGGGCTCTAAGAACCACAGCAAGACTAGACAAGAACTTCTCTCAGCTCCTAACCTTTCAATTCTTCCTTCCCTGCCCAAGAATGGCACGCGTTCGAGTCAAACCCCAGTCACCGGTGAAACTGGTGCCTCTCCACACGGCGGCCAAGGAAGACCAGGCCTTCTACCTCGGGGCCTCCTCCCGCTTCCCTCCCCGCCTCCTGCCCCCCTCGGCTTCCCCCTCCGTTGGAGGCAAGATGCTGTCTGGCAGCTGTCAACTCTGTGCAAGGTAGCAAACCTGAGCGAATATCCACGACGTCCCAGGCATGGGTGGGGGCTTGAGGGGCAGCTATGTCTCCGACAACGTCAGTACACACCAGGGCCAAGGTCAGAGAAACCTAGGCAAGAACACAGAAAAAGGAAGAAAGAATAAAAGAAGGCCCCATTCACCTCCATACCTTGCGGGCTTGGTTCTCATGGAAGCCTGGTTCTGGAAAAGAACAAACAGGGTCAGGAGGGCCTTCTGCAGGTTAGGTGATGTCCCACCCCAGACTCCAGGGCGGAGACCCCAGGAGCAGATCTTCCAGAGCGGGGGGCCTTCCAAGAGAGCTTTTTTCCTCACTCCCCGGTGGGCACAGAAGCCTGCTTTAGACCAGTGGGGGTTGTCCTACAGGCTTTGAGTGTCTCTACGGCTGCCCTTGTCTGCCATTGATGGGAGACCCTCCACAGCAAGAGAAAGGAGGATGGTGAAGAGTTGGCTTTGCCCGGGAGAAGCCCAGAGAATCCCGGTCAGTCTATTTCTCTGGGGCGGGGGGGGGGGGGGGGGGGTCTGCTGACAACAGTGATTGCTGGTGACCCTGGGGCACACTTTGCTTCCCAGTTGACTTGATCTACTCATTCATCCGCTCCCCTAGGCAAACTTTCCTTCACACCCTGCACAAGCTGGGCTTGTGTTAAAATCTCAGTTCACCTCTTTGAGCCTCAGTTTACCTTCCTTGTTAAATGGAAATAATTGTAACTATGTTTCGGGGTTTTATGAAGATTAAATGTTGTAGGTAGAGGACCCAGCCTAGAGCCTTCAAAAATATCAATTCCCTTCGTCTTCCTTTTTCTGGTTCTCCAGAAAGAAGGCACTCTCTTCTGACCCTGCACCCCATACCCCAGTTCTCCCCTCAAAGCCCAACACACTGGCTCCTGGAAGATGCTGTTTTGTTGAAGTGGATGAAGAGGGAGCTGGAGGCAGAGAGGGGCAGGTCACAAGGAAACATCAGGGGCTTCAGGAGGCAAAGCTGGAGAACAGGCTGCCCTGGGAGGCTGGTTGCTGGCCGGTGGGGCAGGGGAGCAAACTCTCCCACAGGGGGGTGTTACTTAACATGGCTGGGGATTTAAGAAGTGGGAGGCAGGAGGAGGGAGTGAATCTTTCTGTATCTTGAGTGAAGATCAAAACAATTTCTATTCTTGCAAATTCCCTTAGAAATATAGCCTCATGGGGATTGGAAAAGGAATTCAGCTCTTCGCAAAGCTTACCAAGCGGCTTGGCTGGGAGCCATTTGGCAGTTTCTCCAATAGGAAAAGTGGTGAAGAAGCAACAGTTCTTCCTCTTCATGCTCCAGCAACAGACGGAGGGAGCTGGTCTGTGAACTCCGGAGCCGTGGTGCATCCCTGAGATGCGAGATGCATAGGGGCAGCTCGCCCAGCTGTCCCTGCAGTGACCAGGAAGCTCACCAGCCAAGGTGAATGGCTGCTCAGGCTGTGATTCCCCGGGCCCACAGAGCCTCTGGAGAAGCATGGTGTATATCTAGAGCACCATTTATTCCCCAGGAGTTTTCGTGGGGGAGGAGGGAGATTGCTATGGAAATAAACATGAATGTTTTATGGACCAAAATGCAAAAATCACATGACTTTTTAACATCAAATGTGAGATTTCAGCTTGAGGGGGCTGCTTTGAATGGTGCCCTTTGATTACTGGATTCTTCTTGCATTCTTTGCTCCTTTTCTGGGCACTTCATGAAGAAATGTTTAAAAAGCCCCTCTTAAAAAAAAAAGCCCCTCTTTTTAGAGACAGAGGTTTCAGCAATAGCCTCTATTTTAGAGGTCATCACATCAATCTCCCTGCCTCCAGAGAGCACTCTCAAACCTGGCTAAACACTAAAATCATCTGTCAATCAATAAGAAAATGCCGGGTCCCATCTGCATAGATCCTATTTCATTCATCTGGAGTGGGGCCTGGGCCTGGGTGCTCTGGAAAGCCTCCCCACTGGCTCCCCTGTGCAGCCAGAGCTAAGAACCGGTCCCCTCAAATGGAGGGCTGTGCTGCCAGAATCCTAGACCCTTTGGGCCTGTGAACCTCCAGTTCTGTTTCTTCCTTACAAGTGTCAAGTACGTCGTCCATTTCCTTCCCAAGCTGCCGCCCCCCATATTCCTCCCCAAATCATCTCTCTGACCTTTCCTTAGATTAGGACACCAGGTCTTCCTTTCTATACCTCAGCCCCAGCCTGTTCCTGGAAAATACCCAAGGTGAGGAAAAGAAGTGACATTTTTCTAAGTGTCTTCCGTGCGCCTGGCGCTGTGCTAGACACTTCCAATTGCTTTAAAACCACCTAATGAAAAAGATTTTTAAATAAAAATAAAACCACCTGATGAGCTAGGTGGTAATCATTCCCATTCTACAGATAAGGAACCTGAAGACCAAGGAAATTAAGGAACACACTCTAAGTTTCTGGGATTCAAAGCCATTCTGTCTGACTCAAAATCCATGCCCTTTCCGAGACAATGATAATACATTGCTTTTCTTAAACCCCTTTTTGTTTTTAAAGAGTTTTCCTTATTTTTTAAAAATTTCATTGTTAAGCTATTACTTTACTACAGGGACCATACAGAGGTAAGCAGATGATGGAATGAACCAGAGTTCAAGACATCACACACATTACTAGGGATCATTATTCTCCATTATTCTCCGAACTCCAGTAGAACTAGATCCAAGTCCTTAGACCTTTGCATGGGCCCAGGTCACTAGTTCTTGCTTTGAAGAACTAGCCCTGCCCATCCTCAGGTAGGAGCCAATTTCTTTCTTCAGCCCAAAGGGATTCAGAATGGTGCTACTGGCTAGGTATTATTCTTGTTCTACCCTCTCTCCACCCTAAACCTGACTCTTAAACGCCGTCTGAGAAGGAGCCGGGGCATCTCCTCTTCTGGGCTGTTCTGTACTTGGCTCTTAGATCCTGACCTTTTCCATGACCCCCGCCCCAAGATATTTCTCCATGTCTGTAGAGTGTCCTACACTGACCTTGCAGTCACTTCTCTTGTCCTTCCTTGGCAGGGTGGGGGAGGAGAGGCAAAAATTCTAGGCACTGAAAGTCCCACCTCTAACCTTAACTAGCTTTTCTCTGATTGGTTTAAGTTACCAAAGTAGATTTACTACCCTTTAGTAAAATCCAGCTTCTACACGTTTCATTTATTCAACCAACGTTTAGAAAGGGCCTAATAAATGCCAGGCACTTGGCCAAGCATTATGTCGACTAATGAGATTGCTCCCCATCCCCCCAGGGAACTTGCAATCTGCTAAAATAACCAAAGGCAGCTGCCATTTATTGAAGAACCACCACATGACAGGTTCCCTACCAGGAGCCTCTATTTTTTATCTCATTTAGTCTTCCCAAGATCTCACAAAGTTAGGGTTATTGCTGCCATTTTATAAATGAAGTCTCATTGATGAATAAGCAATTAGCCCAATGTCATGGAGACAATAAGTGGTCAAGATGGAATCTGAATACATGTGTTCCAAACCTACGCTTATTCCTTTACACTGGAGATTCTATGTGCATAGTGGTCAGGAACTCAGTCTCTAGAAGCAGACAGACAAGTTTAAAATCCCAGCTCTGCCACTTGATTGTTAGCAATCTTGAACAAATTTATAGCCTTCCTAAATTTCCATTTCTTCATCTGTAAAAATAAGGTATGATAATACTTATTTGATAAGGTTGTGGTAAGAATTTCAGAAATGGTAGCTGGTATTTTAGAGCTAATATCTAGTCCTATTCTTACCTACAGCCAGGTAATCCTAGCTGGTGCCAGAATCCTGGGAACTGGTCCATCTTACATCAGTTCTCTCCCCCAGCACAGTTTCAGGAACATCATTAGTTCTTAGCTCATTTGCAAAACAAAGAAGGATGCCCTACACTGAGTGGCCTCCAGACTTCAGATTTCAGGTTATCTCCTTTGCCTCCTTCCTCATTTAGGTATCTTTCCCTGAACCAACCCTGGTTTCTCAATTCAAGTGCATTCACACTTTCTAGAAGGTGATCTTCTGGAATCCATCATGTCATCAAGTTGTAGTACCAAGCATGCTGTAAATACACAGTCAAAATAAGAGATTCTATCCATTAAAAAAGAGAAACGATATTCTCTATCTTATTTTTAAGGAGCTTATTAGAAGAAAATTCTGAAGCCCTCAATGCATTTCCCAGAACTTCAAACTCAAGGTCTTCCTCCTATCGCATTTGAAAGAAAACAAGTCTCTCCCCCAGCTCCATCATCTTTGTCTCGTCCTTCTGGAAAAAGGAGACTATCCATGGTGAGGACTTCAAATAGCTCCTCAATGCCAAAAGAATAAGGAGAAAAAACTCCCTTGGAAACTTTGGGACACTACGACTGGGTGCCAGGGTAGCCCAGACTTTTCTATTGAAACATCAGACTAATAAATAATCCCTCTCTGGCATCAAGAGTTTTCAGGATGGGCCAGAAGTGGAGCCTGGATTGTATCACCATGATCATCTTTCTACTGACCTCTTTATATTCAACTCACTAATTTTGTTTGGGTGGATTTCCATTCTTATCCCACCACCTCCACCCCATCCCCTGGTTGTTTGGGATCAGAGGCTGTGTTATAAAAACAAGAAGTATTGGGTCCTATGGGGGAGAAAGAGGAAGGGGTTGGTGGCCACCAAAGCCACTGTGTCTTTGAATTCCAGTAGGAATTTGAATCAGAACACATTTCATCCCTTCCAGACAGTGTGGATCCAATATCAGAGACAATCAGCTGTGCCTAGTGGTTGTGGCTTAACCTGTACTTTTCTGGGTGGAGAGGAAATAACAGTGGCTTGAACCCCTGGAAAGTCAAATAGGACTGAAGGCCAAATGGTTTTCCTGGCCTTGGTAGTGTGATTATTCTACCCGGCTTTGGGTACTGAAGACAGGCAGACTCTGTAGGGAGCCAAAAATACAATTCATTCCACAATTCTTTACTGATTACCTACTAAGTGCCAGGCATTGTATGCCTGTCTGGGGATGGGGCTACATAAATGTGTAACATAGCCTCTCTTTTTAGTTTGCTTGCAGTCTGGTGACTGGGCAATGCTGGCTTGACCTCCCAGAGAGCACCAGTGTCCCAAATGAACCCCTTCCAATGTGGACTCCCTCGGCAATCTGGAGGACATCAGTACCCCCTACTTGGTTTCCCATATTGAAGCCAAGCTCAGAAGGCCTAGATCCAGGACCCAGGCAAACAGAGCAATGGGAGTCAAAATGGAGACTAGAGCCCATTGACAGTGGAACTTCTGAACTGTGGATGGTCCCCCTGGAATGTGCCTCCTGATCTTGTCCTAGTCATCCTCTCGTCTTTCTTCCTCCCAAGCCTACCTCGGAAGAGGATAGATTACGAAAGATCTGGTACAAATCTTACCATTTTAGAAATGGTCAACAAAACACATGGAGGTACTGCTTTTTTGGGGGGAGCTTGGTTGGGAAGGATCCCAGTCAATGGATGGCCCCCTGGCTCCCCTGACTTTCACTGTTAGTAAATGCAGTATTGCTGCAATTAAAAAAAATAATAATAAACCTCTGTACTCAGTGGGCAGATGTGCCTGGCTATCTAGGCCCATCTAAGAAGTAACTCTTGGGCCCTGTTACCAAAACCAGTGTCTTCTGTTGAAAAGTGACTGCTTTCTGGACTCAAAATGATGAGAAGGTTACCTGTGCATTATTGATAACCATCTTCACATTAAGGCCACTCTGCCTCCCTTGTGGAGTTGGAGTTTGCTGCAAAGCCTCCTGCTTTATTTGGAGCAAGCATTATATTACAACCTTCTTTGCATCCCCAACATTTAAGACCATGCCAGGCACAGAGTAGAGGCTCATATTTATTAATTGAAAGGAAATATGTCTGGACTTGGAAAGAGAAGCCCTGTATCCCAGCCCCCTCTCCCTGCTACCCTCCCCTGGGATTCCAGAAGATTGGGCCACTGTAATTAGTTGGGTTCCATATGAATTGAGTCCAACTGTGACAGCAGGGTGGTCATCGCCCCTACCACTCCATCAGTCCTCTGGCCTTTTGGTGTGGGAAAGCCTGTGGGCTTTGGAATCACGCAGATCTAGGTTCAAATCCTTGTTTTACCACTTTCTAGCTAGTCACACCACATCTTTGCACCTCTATTTTCAACACAAAATACCTTCTGTGATCATTAAGTGAGATAACATCAGTAGACCACTTAGTTTATAGCAGGTGATCAACAAATACCCATTCGTTATGTTTACTCTTTAAAAAAAACTCTTCATAAGCCCTGAGAAGAGTGGATTCCTGACAAGGACCTTTCTGATGGCCTACACAGTTTAGACCTATTAGAGCAGCCAAAAATTGCATCTGCCTCGACACCTCTAAAGTCTTCAAATTCAAATCTGAAGCTTTCTCAATTGGTATTTCTTAAAAAATAAGGAGTGTTTCAAACTTGAACCTTTGTGCCCTGTTGGCATTCCCATCTACTATGGGAAATAGTATGGTGGTTTAAAAAATTAAAAATAGAATCACCATATGGTTCCACTTCTGAGCATCTATCTAAATTAATTAAGAGCAGGGTCTCAAAAAGATATTTGTACACGCACGTTCACAGCAGCATTATTTACGAGAGCCAAGAGGCAAAAGCAACCCAAATGTCCATCAATGGATGAACAGATAAACAAAATGTGGTCTACACATACAAGAGAATGTTGTAGGAAGGGAATTCTGCCACATGCTACGACAGATGAATTTTAAGAACATGATGCTAAGTGAAATAAGCCAGTCACAGAAAGACAACTGTTGTACGATTCCACGTATGTGAGGTTTCTAGAGTAGTCAAGTTCGTAGAGACAGAAAGTTGAATGGTTGCCAGGGGATTAAATGAAATTTGTGATGCTGGTGCCCAGTAAGTGATCCACAAAGGTGAGCTCCCATTCTTTTCCATTAATTCCAATGGAGGAGAGAAACCCTGCAGCCCAGGCGAGTCTACACTGCTAAGGGATAGAAGTGGAGCCAGAACCAGCTCTCCTGTGTCATGCCAGCTCGTGCACTAGTCTAAGCACCTGCATGGAGGGGGAGGCAAGAAGGCTGAGTAGTCCTGGCTCTCTGGGGTGACCCATGGGTTGCTGAAAGAGTTAAGATGGCCTCTTCCCCAGTCCTGGCCCTCCCCAGCCCTGCATCTGCCCTTGTGGGTTTAATGAGAAAGCCAGGCACTTGGTAAGAGACTATACAAATACCTTCCAGGGTGCCACTAACTCATTCAGCAGAAAGAGACTCAGAGCTGCCAATGCTTTAGGGAAGATAAGTGAGTGGAAAGAAGGTGGTTTTTCTAACGTCAAGCGGACGGAAGGATTTTGCTTGGTTGAGTGTGAGCTCCGCCCCTGCAGCGGAGCCGAAAAAGCCAGGATCCGGCCTCCTCAGTCCCTTTCTTCACAATATTTGATTAGGAATTTGGGGGCGGGACCCTGGCCTGGCACAGGCCCGCACACTCTCAGTAGACACTCTGTCTGTCTCTCTCTCTCACACGTTCTCCAACCCAAGGAGGCCAGACAGAAGGACGTGGTCACTCTCTGAAAGGTTCAACTGGAGGTAAGTTTAGTCATTTTACTTCAGTTTTTGTCCCTTGTAGTTCCATAGCGGGAGTAAAGGAAAGGGCTGGGGCTTGGGGAGAGGGGCTGACAGGGGGCAACCATTCCTCATTCTCCCATCCGGCCCATGACCCCAGGATGCTGGAGAGGGGCAAGGGGGAGTAGAGGGAACGTGTTATCTCTGTCCTACAGTTCCTTTCTGGTTGTTGGGGGGGGACCTCCCCTTCTCAAGCATGAAAAAGGGAAGGACCAGGTATCTAAAGAAGCCAGCTCTGTCCTGCTAGTGCTCATAATCCCACCACCCCAGCCCTGCAGTCTGTCCTATAGGCAGATGATGGTACCTGAGTGCTGTTATAGGGGAAGGATGGGGGGGGTGTGAGTGTGTGTGTGTGTGTGTGTGTGTGTGTGTGTGTGTGTGTGTTGCTGGGGTGAAAGGGAAAGAATAAAGAGAAGTGTTGAGAATCAACCATGTTCAGGGAGCCATGAAGGAGGGTCCAATCCAGCAGAGGAGACAAATTTTGGTCTGACCTCTTCAACCCTGATAGGAGGGAAAGATCATTCCCTAGAGTGGAGAAATGAGAGAAGAGCATTAACTCCTGAGTCAGCTCCCCACAACTCAGGGAGCACCCATCCCAGAAACTTTCTACCTCACGAAACTCTGAGCACAGGAAGGTCTCTGTCATTAGGGTGGGCAGAGAGATTTAAAAGTATATGACCCTGGAGCAGCACTGCTAAGAGATGGAGCAGAGGAGAGGCAGAAGCTCCCCACCCAGCCCTCTTAGCAGTCATGGCTCCTAAGGAGAGGCCCGAGTGGGCAGGATGCACAGCCCCTGGAAAGCTGGGTCTTGAAGAGAAAGGTGGCTCTCATCTGCCAACATGCCCAGTCTGGAAGGAGAAATGGAGACAGAGGCTCACTGTGGCAGCCTCCAGACAGCTACCTTGGTCCTGCAGCAGCCCAGGGCTGTGCATGGAAAAATGCGCTGTTGGCAGTGGGCCGCTCCATCCATCTTCTCTCCTGGCCGGAGCCAGGGCCCAGCCAGCGTGCCCAGGCAGTGGGCAGTTGGGTTGGCTTCTCAGAAACACTGTGGGTTCTTTGTCTGAGGCCTGAGGCTGTTTGAGGATGAGCCAGGTGTCTCTCTTCTGCAGCCCAGAGGCTAACGGAATAAGGGGGCCAATGGGAATCACTTTCAGGAAACAGAGAGGTCTGGGGCCTGGGAGGAACGGTGGCAGAGGTGACCAGATTGAGTGTCACAGTCAGGGTCTTTCCCATCATTGGATTTGATGCTGACTCCTAGATTCCTTTCTTTCTTCTGTCTCCAGTTGCCAACCCTAGGAGGCCCAACAGCAATGTAAGGGATATATGCAACCCTTCCGGGACCAGGAAATGTTCTAAGGTTCCTCTGTCCAAGGGTGACCCTCACACCTCTGGAAGGTTCCCATTGCTCACAAAGGCTATCCAGGGCATTGGCTATAGGTACTCAGGGTAGGGTGACCAGTAAGCTTCCTCATCTTCCATACCTTCAGCTTCCCTCCCAGAATGCACCAAACCCACCTTTCTCTCCAAGCCTGCCCTGTTCTCATCTCACTAACATACGAGCTCAAGGTAACAGGTTGCCTGGCTATGGGGGGAGGGGAGGGCTAGTCATGGAGGCTGGCAATCCAGATGTCATCACAGGTAGCCCAGGATGGGAGAGGGGGATGCCAGAATCCCATTCCAAAGCCACATTCTCTTGGGTATAACACAGGTGTCCTCAATTCCTATTCCATTTCTCAGTGTCCCTCATTCATTTCTCTGCACCCTGAGGCTCTAGCATAAAGTCCATGGTGGAGCATGAGGGGGCTAACTCTTTACTTGATACCACAGAAGCCAAGTGCACTGACTCAGGCTCCACACACTCAGTACCCACCCTAGAAGACACCACCACACCTGCTGCCAGGGTCCCCAGTCTGCGGGGGACTGTCGCTGTTGCACGAAGACGCTGTGTCAGCCAGGTGGCGTGCGTAGCCGCAGACTGCCGACCGGAGAGCGTTCTCACCCAGCAGACTGCTACAGACATTGACACTTTGGAAGGCAGCCCAAGCCTTGCGGTGACTGCAGACGGACCACACCCCTCCCCAAAGACTAGAAACCAGAAACCCCCACCCAAGAGACCAAAAGATCTTCCAGGAGTAGTTCAGATCTCCCCCTTCGAGGTCTCAAGATGCTTCTGAAGGTTTCCCAGAGACAGGGAAAGAACCAGAGGGCTTTTTTTCTTGGAAAATATTATATCCCCGGGGAGTCCAAACTGAATGGGAATTCAGGCCTGAAGAGCAACCCCCCCACCCACCCACCCCGCGCGCAGGGATGACTGCTGGGGCTTTCCAGCTCTCCCAACAGAACTTTCAGGTTGCTGGAGGCTCCTAAGGACCGGCCCCTTGAAAAAAAAAATGCAGTGCCCCCCATTCAAGTTCCTTCTAATCTCGAAGGCTCTGCTTCTGTGACTCTGTGAGCCGGGTAAAGTGTACCCAGCTCCCGCAGGTAGCCATGGTCCAGCTGGACCAGGTGTGCAGAGCCGGCCCTGGGGGGAGGCGTGTGGGAAGTGAGGGCGAGGCTCCCAGTCCCAGGGGCCTGCTGCAGAAGTCAGATCCGATCATTCACAGCCCAAGGCTCGCCTGCCCGCCTCCCTGCTGTCTCACTCATGCCTGCTTTCTCTGTTCTCTCCTGGCTCTTGCAGAGAGACAAAATGCAGTGGGCCTCCCTCCTGCTGCTGGCCGGGCTCTGCTCCCTCTCCCGGGCCCAGTACGACGAAGATCCCCACTGGTGGTTCCACTACCTCCGCAGCCAGCAGTCCACCTACTACGATCCCTATGACCCCTACCCGTATGAGCCCTACGAGCCCTACCCCTATGGGGTGGAGGAGGGCCCAGCCTATGCCTACGGCTCTCCGCCCCCTCCAGAGCCCCGTGACTGCCCTCAGGAGTGCGACTGCCCACCCAACTTCCCCACGGCCATGTACTGTGACAACCGCAACCTCAAGTATCTGCCCTTCGTCCCTTCCCGCATGAAGTACGTCTACTTCCAGAACAACCAGATCTCGTCCATCCAGGAAGGTGTCTTCGACAATGCCACCGGGCTGCTCTGGATTGCTCTCCATGGCAACCAGATCACTAGCGATAAGGTGGGCAGGAAGATCTTCTCCAAGCTGAGGCACCTGGAGAGGCTATACCTGGACCACAACAACCTGACCCGCATTCCCGGCCCGCTGCCTCGATCCCTGAGGGAGCTCCATCTCGACCACAACCAGATCTCGAGGGTCCCCAACAACGCTCTGGAGGGGCTGGAGAACCTCACAGCCTTGTACCTCCAGCACAACGAGATCCAGGAAGTGGGCAGTGCGATGAGGGGCCTCCGGTCACTGATCTTGCTGGACCTGAGTTACAACCACCTGCGGAAGGTGCCTGATGGACTGCCCATAGCCCTCGAGCAGCTGTACCTGGAGCACAACAATGTCTACTCCGTCCCCGATAGCTACTTCCGGGGGTCGCCCAAGCTGCTGTACGTACGGCTGTCCCACAACAGTCTCACCAACAATGGCTTGGCCTCCAACACCTTCAACTCCAGCAGCCTCCTTGAGCTTGACCTCTCCTACAACCAGCTGCAGAAGATCCCCCCAGTCAACACCAACCTGGAGAATCTCTACCTCCAAGGCAATAGGATCAATGGTGAGACACTGACAAAGGGGAGTGGGGAGTGGCTGGCTGTCTCATTGGAAAACACCCTCTTGTGAGTGCTAGCAGCAATGAAGTAGGGGAACCAGAGAGCACAAATGAAGCCACCTGCAATCCACGCTCTACCCCTGTCCAGGAGGTCCAAAATGGCACGCCCCTAGACCAAACAGCAGTGCTGGGAAAATTCGGGGTGGGGGGTGGGTTGGCTTGGAAGAAGACTTCCCAGAGGAGGTAAGCTTCCATCTAAGTCTTGAGAGCTAAGTGAGCTCGGGCTGGAGGGAAGGGGCAAAGCCGTTCTGGGAAGTGGGAGTGCCGCAGAGGAACCAGTCATTTAATGGGTCACCTGTAGGGGACAGCCAGGAAATCTGTGTGTCTGAGAGGAAGGGCTCACGTGTTGAGGAGCAAGGAGAGATGAGTTTGCGGAGGTTTGGATGAGAGCAGTTCCTAGAGAGGGGGATTTAAGCTGAACTTCCAGGGTCCATCTTGGGAGGAAGGTGGACTGTTAAGAAACCATGGCATTCGTTCTTATTCACTGACCCAGAAGAGGATGAGCTCTCTGTTTCCACATGCCCTACCCCTGCCTCTACAGCCGGCCGTGTGTTTGGCTGTTTGTCTTTTAAACATAACAGCTGTTGGATAAGAATGTGCAGCCTCTCGAAGCTGAATGAGGTACTTGTTCTGGTCCGTTCTCCCTGGAGTGCAAGGAGCCCCTGGTGGCGGGGCAGAGGTCCCCCTAGAGTAACAGGGGCCCTATCACCACAAAGCCCTGGGGCAACAGGCAAGGACACAGGCCTCTTGTTTTCCAAGCACTTCCCGGCGAATGCCTCAAGGAATCAAAAGGGCTGCCTTTCTGCCTCTTAGAACTAAAATACTCATTTTGGGTAGAATGATCTAGTTGCTTTTCAGCTCCATGTCAGGATCTTGTGTTCAGAATGTGCTTACATTACCCCAGGGCCTCTGATGTTGGAATCCCAGCTGGAAGGTACTGAGCCTTCCTCGGTCAGCAAAGTCCCCCTTTCCCTGGGAAAGGACTCACTACCTGGCAAAGGGCTTTGAAGCGGAGGCTGCTGTGAGCAAACCACACCATCAAAGCATAGATAGGGACTGAGCCTTCATCCCCTCCTGCTCTGTTCTTTCTCTCCCAGTGCTCAGGGAACAGATCAGTCATTTAGCAAGACATAAACGGGCTGGACAGCCCTCTGAGTGAGAGAGGCACCGAGTCCCAGAGGTCGACAGCAGGGCGGGTGAGGCAAGGAGGTGTCTGGTCCTCTGGTTCGAAGTGCAAGACCCCATCATGGGCACCCAAACTGTTTTATATGTAAAGTCTCTCTTTTTTGGAGTGCGGGGAGGTCTTATTCCCAAGAGAATCTGAGATGTCTCTGAGATGTCTCAGGCTGCAAAGGGTTTGACATTTACTTGTGGCTGTCCATCATCCCATCCAGAAGTCACCTGCCACCCTACTCTGAACCCAGGGGGACTGTCACATCAGAAATGTCACATTATGTGCTGTGTTTGCCCCTGAAGATGTGACAGCAAAGAGCAGCTGTCGTGGGAGGGAGCCCATTGGTTACTGCCTGATGATACACAGTCAGAGAAAGTCGGGGTGGGAAGGGCTCCATGACGGCACCCTGTCACCGCCTGCCTCCGTGCGGAGCACGTCTGCCACTCAAATACAGGGTGGCCCGCCCCTTCGCAAAGCTCTGCGGAAGATAAAACCACTTCAGTGAAGTGTCCCAAGGTCTTGCGAGAAAGTTCTCCAGTAAGTCAAACAACCGAAAAATGTTCAGTGTCTCCTCCAAGTCCCTTCTTGTGTCATTTAAGCCAAATCCCCTGACCTAGTTATCATTTAGTCTCTCTGCCAGTCTTCTTCTGAGGCAAAATAACACCAGTTCTTACATTTACTTTGTCTTAAATTAGAGAATCAAGACACAGGAGGTGCTTGGTCCGGGGCCTGGCACATAGCTGAGAAGCAATACACGATAACTAGGACTAACTTCTGCTCTCCTTGCCACTTGGGAGTTGACAGGCAGAGTTCTGTTTTGTTTGACTTCTTGCATTGTGAAGATGGGGGCACTGAGAAGAAGCAGCCATCTCTCCAGGCCACCCAAGGCTATGTAGGTAAAACCCTGAAGGCCAGCCTTCAACATCCAAGGACCTGGCGCCAGGCGTCTCTGACTGAGAACGTGAGGATAGCTCTCTGATTCAGACCACCGGCAGGAAAGACAGTGCCTCAAGCTCAGGCCCCTCTCCTAGGGTGTCCTCCCACAGCCAGTGGGGGTGGTGGTGGAGGTGGGACTGAAGCAATCCTCTGGGGAGGAGCTAAATGGAGGGCAGGAACTAAAGGGTGTGCAGGGGAATCAAGCCAGTCCCTTCCCTCCCCCTTGCCTCTTCTATTAGCATCTCCCTCAGATTTTCCAGCCTGGCAACAGCAAGGGAACACAGCTCGGAATGTTATTCAGTAGTTGTGGGATCCAAGGGAGCAGGGTGGGTACCCCGGGAGGAATTTGGAAAGACTTATGTCAGTATTTAATCTGGGCTGGAAAATGTCCTCCAGGGTCTCCAAGCAAAAGCCCTGTCCTCTTTGTAAGCATGGGGAAGGCAAACAGAGGGGCACAGGGCATCTGCAGCCCTTAAGTATCCCCCATATTCACATACATGTGGAGGGATCCAAGATTTTAGCGGATGGTCTGAGGGCCCAAGGCTGGGGTAGAGAATCCATCTAGTGCAGTAGATTTGGAAGTGATCTATAAGCCAACCCAACTGACTTCTCCCCAGCCCACCCCCACTCTACCCTCCTCCGTGGCTACCACAGGCGCAGCCCCTGGCCTAAGCTCTGCCCCGAACCTGCCCACTCAGAGGCCACTTAATCTACTTCCTGAGACCAGAAAGGAGACATCCAAAAATATCCAAAAGATCTCCATCTTCCCCACACCCCTCCCATCCCCACCCATTCCCCTCCTCATACCCCCCCACCCTGCCACTGAATGCTGTCCACAGAAGGGCACTCCCCTTCTTCCCAGTCCAGTGTCCCATTATTCTTTGGGGCTGGATTTTCTGTCTTATGTTTGCAATACAAGTTAATGAGTTGTAGCCTGCCCCCATCTCCTCTTGGTCAGTTCTTAAGAGGGAGTGCTACTTGAAAAGCCTATTTAAGCCCCCCACACTGTCTTCCTCACAGCCTTCCCTTTCACACCCATGACCCCCCCTCCATGAGGCCATCCTCCTCCGAGTCCTCCCATGCCTCCCGACCACAGTGGCAAGCTGAGCAATGCCTCTGGTGGAAGCAAAGGCAAGCTCTGGGGCTGCCCCATGTTAGTGACAGCCCTGGAGATGTATCCCACTGAGACCCGACAGGTAACTTCATTGGGAGCCCCTCTGGCAGGAGCCAGCTTCCGGAGGCCCTCAGGCACGGCATGGAAGGCAGCTCTTCACGGTGATTTGTGCTGGCTCTCCTGGAGTTGTGCTGAGTTCTTGGCGTCTTCCCTTCAAGTTCCTAACCCAGGAGACTTGGGACAGATGTGGCCGATATGTCCAAGAGGACAATGAGAGGGAAAACGGAAGGATTTATGTTAAACCCAAACAGAACGATTGTATCTATTAAGATTATGTGGTTTGGGGGGGGAGGGGAATATCTCCAAAAAGGAGACTTCTTTTGAGATTAAAAAAAAGGGGGGGTAAACCATATCATATTAAATGCAGGAGGCAAGGGGATTATTTATTTGACTTTTGAGGTCCACGACAGCCCTATTCGTCTATGAATTTCCGCCTTCTTGAACCTCGGGGCCTTGCTCATTCCTTTGGTGGTGCTGGGAATGGAAACATGCACCCTCTCAAAGCTTCTGCACGCAAGGACACTTGTCTCCCTGCCCAGGATTTCTCTAATTTCCTGCCCCCTCTCTCTATCTGCAAAGTGTCAGGAGATATTCCAGCTTTAAGCCCATCCATTTCCCCAGACTTCCTTCTCAGAGCCCTTCAGCAAAGTCCTTCGAAGCTGCTAAGGTTGGTCTTTGGCTACCTTCTGCTTCCCCCTGCTGTCCACAAATGGGAAAAGATCAGGTCTCGGCGGGAAGGACACTCAAGGACATTCCAGGGACTGCAGAGTACTGTGCAGATTAGGGGTGGTTAGGAAGCGCAGCCGCCGACAGGGGCGGAGACCCCACCCCGGGCCTGGTGCTGCCCCCTAGCGGGGCCAGTCGCTATGACTCCGATCCGGGAAGACGCCGCCCCACCCAGCCAAGTCCCACTCCTCCCCTCAGAAGTGTTGAAATCGCTTCACAGAGGCTGAGCGGCCTCCCTGTGGATCCGGGTCCCTGATCCGGGCTTCGCCCACCCACCCCGCCCCTCTTGTCCCCACAGAGTTCTCCATCAGCAGCTTCTGCACCGTGGTGGACGTCATGAACTTCTCCAAGCTGCAGGTGCTTCGCCTGGACGGGAACGAAATTAAGCGCAGCGCAATGCCAGTCGATGCGCCCCTCTGCCTGCGCCTCGCCAGCCTCATCGAGATCTGAGTGGCCCTTGCACGGGGCACGGGGCCTAAGGCCCCCACGCCCCACTGCATCTGGCTGGATGGTTTGGTTTGGCTTTTGCTGGAAGGTCTGGGACAGACCATGTGACAGAACCCCATGGGCTCCCTCTGTAGTCTTCTTCCCTGTAGGCAGGGTCAGGTGGGATCAGGGGACAGGCAGCCTTTTACTGAGAGACATGGCTGCAGCTCTCTTTCCAGGACAGACGTGGTAGCAGAGGAAGTAATCCCTGGAAGTCCCAACCCCAGACACCTCACTACCCCCCAGGTTCTTCCCAATGATCTGGCGTCATGAACTTAACAAGTCGCCTGGGCAAGCGCACGGCCGCACAGAGCGCGCTTTCGCCACAATCCCTGGCTCTCTCTGTGAGCAGCGCTTGACCGCTCTCCTGCGTGCCAGGCGGGTGGTGCAGTTACTCTGGGCTCCCTCTCAGTGCTCCTCGGAATATACCTCTTGCTCAACTGCCTCCTCCTTCACCCTCCTCATCCACTCAGCCTTGCTGCACACACACCTCTTCTGTGCCTTAGGCAGAGGCATGAGAGCCCAAGGCGCGTGGGCACCAGCCCCGTGGCCTGTGCGGAGAAGTCACACTAGTGTCTGGGGCGGAAGGAAACCAAGAGTCACCTCTACACCTCCCTAACCTCACTCCTTGAAAGCCACCAGATTGGAGGGCACCAGCATGATCACAATATTCAGGGACTGATATGGGAGGAGACATCCAACCTGAGGCTTTGGTAAATGGAGGGGTTGTATTTTAGCAGCTGGGCAGTGCTTTGAAGGTGGATCAGACTTCTACCCAGGAAAGGCCAGATCTTGCTTACGTCAGCATCCCTAATAAGGGCAAACATCCCGATTCAGCTGAATTGAGGAAGCAGGCCCCCGAGTTCCACCCTTGCCCAACACCCTCTGTGTTCCCAGCCGCTCCTTACTCGGGTCTTTATCCTTCATGGCACGTGGTTCTCAAAGCATGAGAAAGGTAGTGTGCCCTCTTCCTTTATCCAAGCAGAAAGGTCTACATCCTGATGGGAGAAACAGACTCCAGCCAGCACTGGACGTGACTGGCTAGCCCAAAGGAGGATGCTGTGGTTCAGCTGTGTTAACTGATTTATCCTGAGGCCACAGTGCATAGTGAAAACTCTGGCTGGAGATGCTTGTTGGGTCTGCGAAGCCTGGGCCAGGCAGCCAAATCTAGCCTGTGCCAAGGATGAAACCCTCTGCTTTCACATCTCTGAGCTACACCCTTATTACTGAAGATATCTTTTGCTTTATAGCTTGGCTAGAGAGCAATTCCTTCTTCCCATGTCTGAAAGGTAATGTTGCCTGGGGCCTCATCATCCCGCCCCTTTGGGCACCACTGGGATGGAGCCATCTGGGCATTCAGGGACAGGGCTTCCTGAGGACAGCTAGCCCTAGCCTGGCCCCTGCTCAGATGCCATTACATCCCTGATACTGGGTACGCTTTGCTGCGAAGTGGAGGGGAGGATCCCTGGACTCTGTGCTTGGCTCCAGACTCAAAAATCCACAAAAGCCAAACCAGCTCATTTCAACAAAGGAGCTCTGACGTGGGGGGCAAGGCTGCCCCTGCCCCAGGCTCTTCAGAAAGCGTCTGCATGTGAACACCATCATGCCTCTATAAAGGGTCCTTATTACAGGAAAAGCATGACTGGTGGCTAACCTGACCAATAAAGTTATTTTATGATTGCATCTGCAAGAATGGAGTCATTTAAGGCACACTCAGAAGGGTTACTTTAAGGGGATCTGGTGGGTCACATAGGCCTTGGACTGGAAGAGCTCCCTTTCTCATCTTTTCTGCTTGCACAGTTGTACCTAGGGGGTCACCTGTATAAAAGTTCTAGTTAACAAACTTTGTGTTCTGGAAGTTCTTCCTGAAGTCTAACTTCCATCCCGCTAGCTACACATTTCCTTCCATTTGGTCCCTAGGAGATAAAGAACAATTGGGTTTTTTCAGTCCTTGTTAACATTTTTCTCCCTCCACCATCCTCCCTCCTCAAGCCAGGAATTCTGGGGCTGGCGGGTCCTGAGTATTGTTGTCTTAACTGCTCCTGCCCTCTATTGGCCACTGTGCAGAACTGAGGGTAGTCAAAGGCGATGCAGCCTAGCTGGGGAAAAGCCGCAGCCTTCAGCCTCTTCTCTGCTCTTTCATCCAATCTCTCCGGAAAGCCTCGAAGTGCCAGGTGCTTAGCAGATAGTTATAGAAGTTAGGGGGGCAGACTAGACTGGCGCTGGGGACGGTCCACTATTTTCTAATAGGGAAATCACCACAACTGATATTTATTGAGCTGAATATATTACTTACCGAATATATTCACTAATATATTCTGTGAAATTCTGTGCCGAGACGGCTTCCAGAGTTATAACTCCATCTTTAGCCAGAGTAAACGAACTCAGTTCTTCTCTGGAGCAAGAATTAGGCGGGAATGGAAGGGGGTAAAAAGTTAGGAAGGAAATCTCAACTTCAACCACTGTTCAGGGACAGTAAGTCCAGCACACGTGCACAGAGATGCCGAGTGAAGCAGGTGGAGAAACCGACACATAGCCGGGGATCCAGCCAAGCTGCAAGGAAGAATCCTCTGCCTCTCCGGAACATCCCAACCAAGACAGAGCAGGGGAAAGAATCCAGAGCTAGGCCCCACCCTGTTGCAAAGCTCCTCTGGTTTCTAAATCCGGTGCCTCTCAAGAGGGGAGCAAGAGTGGGCAATCCCTCAGGCTCAGCTGGCTTTCTTTTGGGTCACCATTTGGTCAGTTCTTATTATGTGCCCGGTACTGTACCTTCCTTCCTTCATTAGCATTCTTAACACTTCTATGTCCTAGGTACTAGTATTTTCACTATTTTACAGATAGGCAAACTGAGGCCCAGAGATACTGAGATCACCCCGGAAGGAAGCATCGAGGCCAGGATCTGACCTCTAGCCTGTCAGTTTTGCTATACTGTGTCTCCTGCGCTGGGCCTGAAGTCTCCATGTACTTGGAACACAGAGGGGCCTTGGTGGTAGCCGGGGTGCCATAGGTGGAGGAAGGCCATCTGACTCGACTGTTGATGTACCGAAATCCTAGCATTCTGCTAGCATTCACAGTCCCTTTATGAATTTTCCAACTGAAATGTACTCTTCCTCAATGCACGAGTATCCTTGGGCAGACACTGAGGCTACTACAGAGAAGGAAAGCAGGCAGCCCCTGCCTCGCGGGCTTTACTGTCTAGTTCAATGACAAACATGGAACAAAAAAATTGAGGGGGGGGGAACCATGTCATTACAAACTGAGAGAGGGCTGTGAAGGACATGAGCACGGGTCTGCATGAGGATTATCAAAGAGGCTGACCTAGCCTGGCAGTTCAGGGGCAGATAGATAGTAGATAAGGAGGGAGAGCACCGTTACCTAGATGAAGAGGTGGGAGGGGTGGTGCAGGAGAGGTAACAGCGTGTGTAAATTCCTTAAGTGGGAGGAAGCTTCTGAGTCACTGAATGACAGCGAAGATGGCTGGAGCGGAGAATGAGGAATCCGATAGTGATATGTGGGCAGGGGTAAAACTGCCCACTGCCTCTGTGGCAAAGAAGAAGTCAAACTCTCTCTTTTCGCAGACGACATGATACTTTATGTGGAAAACCCAAAAGACTCTGCCCCCAAATTACTAGAACTCATACAGCAATTCAGTAATGTAGCAGGATACAAAAGCAATGCACAGAAATCAGTTGCTTTCTTATACACTAACAATGCAACTGTAGAAAGAAAAATTAGAGAAACTATTCCATTTATAATAGCACCAAAAACCATAAGATACCTCGGAATAAACCTAACCAAAGAGGTAATGGATCTATACTCTAGGAACTACAGAACACTCATGAAAGAAATTGAAGACACAAAAAGATGGAAAAACATTCCATGCTCACGGATCGAAAGAATAAACATTGTTAAAATGTCTATGCTGCCCAGCGCAATCTGTACCTTCAATGTTTCTCTTATTTCAGACCCAAGTACCAAGAATCAGCACCCCAAACCTCTTAAAGGCGTGCCTTATATTCAATCTCGCAGTTCTGACTTCCAGCCACTAGTGGGCAGCATCTCACTTTGCACCATCAGAGCCTTTTTCTGAAAACTTTAAGGCTTCAATTCACTCCTTTCTCCCCACTGCTCTGATCAGCTGGTCCTCGCCTCCACTGGACACTAAAAAAAAAAAAAAAAATCAAGGAACCAGAAGGCACTGTGTAACCAAGGAGTCTTGACCTTTGTGTGCTGTGGACCCCTTTGGCTGGCTAGTGAAACTATGGACCTCTTCTCAAGATGTTTCTAAGGACATAAAATACATAGGATTCCAAAGGAACCCAGTTGCACTGAATACAGTTATCAAAATAGAAAATATATATGTTTGTTTATTGATGCAACAAATGGCAAGATCTAGCAATAAGTCTAACTACAGTCATTTGGAAGTACTGATGAGCATAAATGGCATTTTGAATTCTTTTCAATAATTGCAATGTGACATAAAAATACCTGTGATTTCAGTTGGTGACAAAACCTCAGGGACCATTAATGCCTCAGTGGTTTGTTACCTTTGTAACTATGGGGAATGTTACATTTCGGTTAGCTGTGTGAAAAATCAAGATATAGTATTTTCTCATCCAAGTTCCCAGACCCCTTCTAAGTTAAGCCCTGCAAAGATAGGCAAAAGGATGGATCATAGAAGAAAGGCAAGAAAAGAAGGTATATGTGGTCTTCCATGAGCATAGCTCAATCACTCGAGAAATGTTTATTGTGTGCAAAACCTCGAGCCAGCGAAGGTCAATAGTTAGTGCATTTAATAACAAAAGAATGGATGCGAAGCTCTCCTCGTACTTGCTGTGGAGTTTAGTGAAGACAGCAGTAACTAACATGTATTTTCTTAGCCATTTAAAAGACAGTTAATTTGAGAACCCTTGAAACATTTTTTTTTAAGATTTTATTTATTTATTTGAGACTTAAGTGCTGAATGAAGTGTATGGACAAAATGTCTCTTCATTTGTTTTAAGAGGAAGAAATGAGTAGGGTGTGTCTTCAGGAGATTCAGCATCCTGGGGAGACCTCAGACTCTCCCAGAAAGTCCTCTGCCTCAAACAGACGGATGGAAGCTGACAGACCTGGCTCCCACCACTGGCTGAGCCCTTGGGGTGCCCCGGGCCACCATGTTGTGCCCAACAAGAGCAAACACATTGATCAGTCCCATGGCAGCCTGAGTTTCCAGAGCAACAATCCTTCCTGGAAACCAGACAATGCCCTGGGGACAGAGCCCACGGGTGGTTTGAGAAGGATTGACACGAGAGACTGAACTAGGTCCCTGGCTGCCACATGTGGCCCAGAAAGGCTGAAATGGACAAAAGGATCAAGCAGACGCTGCCCGGTCATGCTGGGCTCCAACAGAAACTGCAAATGCTCCAGTTAAATGAGCAGTTCCATCTGGGTGTCTGGGTTGCCAGCTACACTTAGAGGAGAAAGAACAGAATTACACTTGACCCAGTTTTAGAGATCATAACAGGAAATGGGGCAGAGTCCCAAGAGGAGGCAAGAAGACCTACCGACGTAAGCAAAAGCATCTGAAAGCAGGTAGGGTTAGTGCCGAATCCTCTTGCAACCCGGCAGCAGTAAACATTGTACTCCAATAGTCCCCACACCTCCGGACATTGATCTGAGTCAGATACTAGGGCCAACAAGGGCAGTTTTTATAGGAAGGTGTAGGGAAAGCTATTCCAAGGAAGGAGCCACAAAACCCAAGTCCCAAAATAGAACCAGATTTATGTGGTCAGGGTGGCAGGGCACAAGCAGCTCGAAGCCCAGGAGTAAAGGTGACCCAGGAGGATGGGGGATGGCATTATGGCAAATGGGCCAGGGTTCAGTGCAGCCCTGGTGACTCCAGCTCAGTGCAAGTGTCGGGTGGTGTTTCCCGGCCCATCCTCACACGTGGAGGCTCTCAGCACGCAGGCACCTTGGAAGTAGGAAAAGCATTTCTCATTGGCCTCAATGATCACATTTTCTTTTATTTATTTATTTATTTATCTGAGAAAGAGAGAGAGCAGAGTGAGTGAGAACACGAGTGGAGGGGAGGGGCGTCAGAGGAGTTCAATGCAGGAGATGCGGAACTCGATCCCAGGACCCTGAGATCATGACCTGAACCAAAGGCAGATGATTAAACAACTGAGCCACCCAGGCGCCCTGGTGTGAAACAATTTTTTAAAATTTATTCATTCTTTTGCATTTCAGGAGGCCAGAGGGCCAGGATCAAGGTGCCAGGAGGGCCAAGCTTCCTCTGACGGCTTTAGGGAAGAATCCTTCCTTGCCGCTTCCGGCTTCTGGTGGCTCCCCTGTTCCTTGGCTTATGGCAGCATCACTCCGATCTCTGCTTACCTCCATCCTCACATGTCCTTCTCCATATCTATCTCTTTTCCTCTTCTTATAAGGACATTAGTCATTGGATTTAATTCATAATGATCTCATCCTGATCCTTAACTAATTCCATGTTTCCAAATAAGACCATTTTCTAAGGTTCTGGACAGACATGAATAATTTGGGGGCCACACTATTCAATCCATTATTTCACCTAAAGGGGACTTCCTGAAGACAGACTAAAAGAGCTTCATAGAGGATGTCAGACAGATGTTTCCAGGGCCTTGGGGACGGACTACCAGACAAACACTAAGACCCAGGCACCACAGACCAGGTCCTGGGGATGACACCCTGATGACAGCAAAAACAATTCAAGGTAGACATCACATATGCACCAAACAACAGAGGAAAAGAAAGGGGACATATTTCTGGGTTGGTATAAATAGAAAACAAAGCAATCTAAAATGTCTCCGGGGTTGCCAAATATTCCCTGGGGGACGAAAGCACCACCAGTTAAGAACCACTGGTGTATACGCCCAGAAGGGAACTGCCGAGTGTGAAGTCTGAGCAGTTTACCTCGACTAGACTAGACGTTGTCAGCCTGCTTTCCAAAGTGGGTGTAAAATGTGCATTCTCACCAATGGTACATGACAGCCCCCATTTCCCCACATCCCACAGTGCCAAATACTGCTTCAGACTTGAGTCATTTTGACAGTCTGATGGGTGAGACTTGGTATCGATTTTTATTTTAATTAAGATACCCCAGCTTTGGGCGCCTGGGTGGCTCAGTCGGTTAAGCCACTGCCTTCGGCTCAGGTCACGATCCTGGAGTCCCGGGATCGAGTCCCACATCGGGCTCCCCACTCAGCAGGGAGTCTGCTTCTCCCTCTGACCCTCCTCCCTCTCATGCTCTCTGTCTCTCATTCTCTCTCTCGCAAATAAATAAAATCTAAAAAAAAAAAAAAAAGAATTTAAAAAAGATACCCCAGCTTTTATTTTCAAAGATGATAGCAATTACACTGACCTATTCCTCCTCAGAAGTTATACTGAGCCTTTTTGGAGCAATCCCCAAATATGCTGGCCCAGCCCTGGAAATCTGGAGCTGGAACCTGCCTGCCAAGCATGAACAACAGAACCGGTCCTTCACCCCGTTGCAGACCAGCATCCCCAACCAAGAAGGCTGGGAGCAGTCCCCGAAGGGGACACAGCCCTCAGTGCTGGGGGAAAAGGCGAGCACTTTGCATCTTTTCTAGGCTATCTGGGGCAAATGTAGGGATTAGAAGGGGTACACTAGCACCCTTCTTCCTCCTGTGGAAGGGGGAAGGGAGGTGGCCTGTCTTGGCCTTCAAAGAAGGCATGGGGACAAGAGCACCCCAGTGTCCCACCCCGGGTCCACCCTGGAGCAGCTGCTGCAGTTACAGTAGCTGTGATGGCATTTGTAACCAGCGGCAGTGGAAGGGTAGAAGTGAGGAAGTATCAGGAACAGGAACCTCCGTGACTAGGTGAAGGGTGGTATCAAAGGTGAGCCGGCGAGCAGACCCCGGTGAATGCACGGGCATCTCCGGAAGCCCGTCACACTCATGAGGCCATGACTCACCAGCACTCGTGAAAGCGGCGGTGAGGATGGTCTGTGAGACCCCCGTGCCCTGCCAAGGACAGAAAGGCAACAGTAAGAGGCCAGGAGCTGTGCTGGTCCAAGCAGGGCACCCCTCACCTACTGGCTCCCTGGTCACATCATCAGATAATCCTTTCCTTGTAGCGTCGAATACACTGGGGTCAGGAAGCTGCACTGCAAACCCACAGTCAGTAACACATACCAGTGTTTCATGTGTTAGTGGAGCGACCTTGTTAGATGGTAAATTCTTTATAAGTAGAGATCGTGGGGTATGATTCCTTCACATGCCCCACAAGAGTTAGCACAGAGCTGGTTTCCAAATTTTTCAATAGCACCTGTTGGGTCATATTCTTTGGGGCCCAGTGAAAACAGTGACATGAAATGGATTTATCAGCCTATTACCCCCCCCACACACACACACCTTTTTTCCTTTTCCAAAAATATAAAGTGCTTTCAACTGCGTGACTTTATTTCTTTTCCTAAAATATCTACCCAGTAAGGAGGCAAGTATGATTCTCTCCATTTTACAGATAGGGTAACTGAGACCTCCCACTTTTGACTGATTTGGCCCTGGTGACATAGACCGGACACTGTGACCCGGGTCTACTACCTCCCATGGAACTGTACCTCAGCACTGTGCACTCCTTGCCCTCCTCCCTGTCCCCAACATCCTGCGCCAACAAGGTGCCCCCCACACATCATTGCCTTTGCATTTAACAATGCACAACATCCACAAAGGCCCCCTTCAGACATCAACAGGGCCCAGCAGGTGTTAGAACTGGATGACCTCCAGGGGTCTGTGAGCACTGAATTTCCAATCTCTGTTCCCTGAAGAAAATCTGTGTACCAGTGTGTAGTATTTGAGGGGAGGCAAAGTCTGCAGAAGAGATGGGTCTCTGGGTGGCCTCAGGAGAGGGGTTTGAGAAAAACAATCATCTTGGTGTTAATGTAGGTATATGGGGAGAGGAGATAGGGCACTCCACAACCATAAAAAAAAACAAAGGACAGTGTCAAATCCTATTCAAATGACATGGATTGTAGATCTTCAGATGCTGTTTTGTAAAATTTTTGAAAGAGGAATTCAAAGAGAAGTCCCAGAAGAAAAGAGCAACTTTGTCTTGCCAAGACATCTCGCCCTTGCTAAGAATCCATGGGCTAAAAGCAGGACCCTATACTAAGTTTTAGTCTGTGTCTTATTTTGACTTATGGATAGGAACCTTTTTTAAATTTTATTTTAGGTAATTAACATACAGCGCAATATTGCTTTCAGGAGTAGAATTCAGTGATTCATCACTTACATACAACACCCACTGCTCAACACAACAAGTGCTCTCTTTAGTGCCCATCCCCCATCTAGCCCATGCCCCTCCCCACCTCCCTCCAGCAACCCTCAGTTTGTTGTCTATCATTAAGAATCTCTTATGGCTTATTATACTCTCTAGCTCCATCCATGTCATTGCAATTGGCAAGGTCTCATTTTTGATGGCCAAGTAATATTCCATCATATATGTATCTACCACATCTTATTTATCTATTCATCAGTCAGTGGACATCTGGGCTCTCTCCATAATTTGGCTATTGTTGATAATGCAGCCATAAACATCGGGGTTCCTGTGTCCCTTCAAATCTGTATTTTTGTATTGTTTGGGTAAATACCTAGCAGTGCAATTGCTGGATCGAAGAGTAATTCTATTTTTAACTTTTTGAGGACCCTCCAAACTGTTCTCCAGAGTGGCTGTGCCAGTTTGCATTCCCACCAACAGTGCATGAGGGTTCCTTTTTCTCCACATCCTCACCAACACTTCTTGTTTCTTGTCTTCTTGATTTTAGCCATCCTGACAGGCATGAGGTCATATCTCATTGTGGTTTTGATTTTTATTTCCCTGATGATGAATGATGCTGGGTATTGTTTCATGTGTCTGTTAGCCATTTGGAAGTCCTTTTTGGAAAAGTGTCTATTCATGTCTTCTGCCCATTTCTTAACTGCACTATTCGTTTTTTGGTGTTGAGTTGGGTAAGTTCTTTATAGATTTTGGATAGTAGCCTTATAGATAGGAATCTTAAATGTCCCTAAAATCGAGAGCTCTCCATAGCAGCCAAGCCAAGAATGAAGGGCTGAGATTAAATGGGGGAAAGGAATACTCATTCCTTTGTTATTGCTACCTGACATAATAGCATCACCCGTAAACTTTCATGTGCCATGTATTTTGTCACAGTAATGCCAGGAGGCAGGTGTTATTATCATTAGCATTTTTCATGGAAGGAAACGGGTTCAGAGAGGTTGAGTAACGGCTCAAGATCCCACAGTCAGTAAGTGGAAGAGGCTGAAGTCAACCCCTGGTCACCTGTCTCTAGCCCTAATCTCGTTGCTACCATGCTAGGTCCTTTGAGTCTATATGCGTGTGTATGGTTGTGTAGGTTGGGATGGGGGAACAAAGTTATTCAAGATACTTTCTCTTACAGGGTGCCTGGGTGGCTCAGTTGGTTAGGCGACTGCCTTCGGCTCAGGTCATGATCCTGGAGTCCTGGGATCGAATCCCGGGATCGAGTCCCGCATCGGGCTCCCTGCTCGGCGGGGAGTCTGCTTCTCCCTCAGACCCTCCCCCCTCTCATGTGCTCTCTTTCTCATTCTCTCTCTCAAATAAATAAATAAAATCTTAAAAAAAAAAAAAGATACTTTCTCTTACAACACTTATAATGTGTCCTCAGAAAATATGTACTGTATTAGAGCGCATGAGGCTGGTGCAATAGGTACAATATAATGAAGCGATGGTCAATTTGGTTTAAAGGGTGGGTGAGCGCGTGCAGACATACAGGAAGAAAACGAAGAGGGCCCAGGGAACGAACTTGGGGAAATAAATGCCCCCATCTACAGGGACTTTGGAAAGAGGACTGGGAAAGAGTAGAGGTTCAGAAACCCAGAATCTCTAGACTTGCTCAAGAATGGCTGCGTGGGTGTCGGGGAAATAGGGACAGGACGGTAGCTTTAGGGACCCGAGGCACTCGGGCAGCAGGTGGCGGGCGGGAGGGCCTCCGGGCACCGCAGCGACCGCGCCGGGCCGCCCAGTGCCTTGCCGCCTCTTGCTGAAAGGCCTCATTCTGCGCAGCCAACCTGCGGAACAACTGAGCTCGGCAACCACCCAGTGCCCCCGTCCCTACTCCCCGTTTTGGAAACTTCTCGGCCGAACCTCGAGCGTCAGGGAAGCCTTTGATTGGCCCGCTCTGCGCCCCCGCCAGCCAATCAGCAGCTTGTTGCCAAGGTGGGGCTTCCCAGAGCGAGAGGCCGCTGCGGCGCCGGTGGCGTAGCGGAGCGAGGGGAGCAGGAGCGAGCGCGTTTGGTCAAGTTTCAAGGTCCCAGGCAGCTGCTCGGTGGAGGATTGAGGGACGTGGGTGGGTGGCCCAGGGCTCCTCCCTCGGCCCACATCCGGGGGGAAGGGGGCCAGACACCTGCTTGCCCTCACGCCCGCAGCCTGCCCTCTCTCCCTCCTCCCCCGGCTCCACCCTCGCTGGGCAGGTCCGGTTCCAGGCCGTCCCGGGTGGGATCCTCCGCTGTCCCGGGCTGAAAGGCATCGCCACTGCACCCCCGCCCGCCCGAGAGGATGAGGACGAGAGAACTGCCTCCGCTGGAAGGTGCAGAAAACACACCCCACCTGACACGGGGAGGGCCAGACTAAGCCATGAAGATGCGCTAACAAAGATGCTGTCTTGCAGCGTGTGCCCCACAGTGACCCAGTGACCGCCCCATGCCGGTGACCTTGCAGTCTGGGAGGGGCTAAGGAGAGTGACAAAGCCCCGGGAAGCAGAGGAATCAAATCTCAAGCGCCCCAACCCTTTGTATTGGTTATTGCGCGCGTACCATGGGGCTAACCATAATGCCCAGACTGCCCCACAGCAAGAGCCTGGACCAGAGGGTCTCAGAGCCTGAGGATCTGGAGCTGTTGGCTCAGCCAGGTGAAGGTGGAAGAGGGGTGCAGGTGGGAAAGGGGGTTACCGAGCAGCACTATGATTTTAGGAAGAGTGAAGACCTCATTTCCAACGATAGCTCGTTACAATGGGAGAAAGGGTGGAAGCAAATTGTTCCCCTCGCCAAATTCTCCTTTGGCCTCCTACTCAGTTCCCAAATTCCCCGTTTCTCTCAGTTTCCATTGTGTAGCCTATATAAAGGCCTCCTGGGCTAGGAAGGGTAATAATAATATTTAATAAAACTGTGCTTACTAAGAGCCAGGCACTCTTCTAGCTCTTCTCATATATTAATTCCCTCAGCAACACAGAATGGGCAGTATATCTGATGCTTGTTTTAAAGGTGAGGAAACTGAGGCACTGAGAAGTACCTTGCCTGTGGTCACAGAACCAGTAGATGGCAGAGCCTAGGTCGTATGTTTCCACCTAAGGGCCCCGTCTGACCTTGCTCGCCATGCTGTAGCCCTTACTGCAGTGTCGTCAGAGAAAAAGGCTGGGATGGGTTGCCTTTTGAAGCAGGGTGCGCCCCCAAGAGCAGGAACTCCAGTTATCTGCCTTGTCAGTACCTCCGCAGACTCACTGATGGTCTCACCACATAAGATGAAACCAGATAAAATGGTGAATTTTATGGTATATGAGTTTTACCTCAAAGAAGAAAGAGAAAGAAAGAAAGAAAGAAAGAGAGAAAGGAAGAAGAAAGAAAGAAAGGAAGAAGAAAGAAAGAAAGAAAGAGAAGGAAGGAAGGAAGAAGAAAGAAGAAAGAAAGAAAGAAAGAAGGAAGGAAGGAAGGAAGGAAGGAAGAAAAAAGAAAGAAAAAGAAGAAAGGAAGGAAGGAAGAAGAAAGAAAGAAAGAAGGAAAGAAAAAAGGAAGGAAGGAAGGAGAAAGAAAGAAAGAAAGAAGAAAGAAAGAAAGGAAGGAAGGAAGGAAGAAGAAAGAAAGAAAGAGAAGGAAGGAAGGAAGGAGAAAGAAAGAAAGAAAGAAAGAAAGAAAGAAAGAAAGAAAGAAAGAAAGAAGAAAGAAGGAAGGAAGGAAGGAAGGAAGGAAGGAAGGAGAAAGAAAGAAGAAAGAAAGAAAGAAAGAAAGAAAGAAAGAAAGAAAGAAGGAAGGAAGGAAGGAGAAAGAAGAAAGAAAGAAAGAAAGAAAGAAAGAAAGAAAGAAAGAAAGAAAGAAAGAAAGAGAAGGAAGGAAGGAAGGAAGGAAGGAAAGAGAAAGAAAGAAAGAAAGAAAGAAAGAAAGAAAGAAAGAAAGAAAGAAAAAGAAGGAAGGAAGGAAGGAAAGAGAAAGAAAGAAAGAAAGAAAGAAAGAAAGAAAGAAAGAAAGAAAGAAAGAAAGAAAGAAAGAAAATTTTACCACCCATCTGCCCAGTCCTGATCACCACCGTTGAATCAATCTGAACCATCCCTAAGTGCCAGAAGAGAGGTGAAGGGGCGATCCCCACACTTCACAGCTTTGTGTATGTTTCCAAAATGGACCTCACTTAGGGCAGACCGTGAACTCTGAGGTTGGAGAGTGGGGGTGGGGGGAAGACTTTAGGAAGGAGAGGCTGAGCCCCTGCTCCCACCTGGTATAGGGAAAGGCTACTTGCAGGGCACTGCTGGGGTCTGGAGAGCAATCTCTGACTCACTTCCCACCGGCCCTCCTCTTGGGGCCTGAGCTCTGACCTCTGGCTCAGCACTCCCTACCTCCCCACCCCCATCTTGGCTCACCCTGCACCCGCTTCCCAGCTCCTTGGGCACACCATCTGCCTAGGCTCCCCCTTCCCCAGGGACTGAACTCCTGTTATTGAGACTTTTAAATAATTAAATGCTCCAAAGCCTCCCCCACTCTGATCCCAGTCCCTGGCCTGGGGTGTTATTCAAAGACCAGGAGCTGGGTTGGAGGGCTGCCAACCCCACTGGCTCTATTCAGCTCCTTTCTTTTCCTACTCAGCTGCCGGGCTGCTAATGGGCCTTTTCTCCTGCTCTGGCCCTTCTGCCTGCCAGGCCGCAGAAACCAAACAAAAAGCGAGGAACTCTAAGGGCTTGATGGGGGCGGGGAGAGAGGAAGACACCAGACCCACATAGAACTGGGAAAGGGATGGGGCAGAGGGTGAAGAGAGAGGACCAGAGTGGCTTTTCTGGCTCCCATCCCTGCGGAGGAACTGGGGCCACTCCCTCCAACCCCCGGGAGCTATAGGCAGAAGGGGGAGGTGGAGGGGTGTGAAATGGGGAGAGGGCTGGAGGTTGTCAATCACTTGAGCGGTCTGGAGCTTGGACAGCGTCCTCATGCAAATTATCTTAGTGAGTCACTGAAAGTTTGGTCCAGACACAAAGAAGCTGCTTCTCTCACCCGCTGCCTCCCTTCACTGCCCCACAGAAGCCCCCCCAAAGCCAGCCAACCAAACAAAAGGCCTGAGCCCAGCGGTGCGTGAAGGAGTGAATGGGCGAGAACCTCCCTGGTGACGTCCCACCAGACAGATGGCAACAGTTGCCAGCCTTCTTTCATCGGCTCCCAGTCATAAAGAACAGCCCCCATCTCTCCAGAGCCCATCAGCTCCTCAGGGCCGCCCAAAGACACACGTTGGCGGGGCTGGGGGTGGGAGGCTGCCAGGGAGTGGGCGGTGGGGGTGGGTACTGACGCGGGATGTTTGGCTGGAAAACAAAAAGGTTGTTCAAAGCCCTGGCGCTGGGGCCAGCCTGCCCATCTGTCCTCCTTTGGGGAGGCTCTTCCCCCATGCTCCTCCTCGGCTTCTGGCCAGCTCTGTGCAGAGCCAGGGGCCCCGGGAAAGGAGACCTCAATGTGGAGCAGCAATAGCTCGGGGCTTTGCGCTCTGAGGCTTTGGTGACACAGAATCCCTTGACTGGGCATTGTTTCGCCTCTTCATAAATGGAGTTCAGTGGAAAATCCAAGGCCTTGGGGACAGGTGGAGAACAGTGGGATCTGGGTCCTCCGTCATTAAATAATCGAGTTTGACTTGTTCTGGAACGGGATCCCATCAAAATAATCCGCACATGCCCTCAAACGTCAGAAGCTCGTGGAGAGGAGTGGACCAGGAATCAGAGGACCCGGCTGCACTCAGCTCACCATCTGGTTGTTGTGTAATTCGGGCAGGTCATCCCGGCTGTTGGAATCCCAGTTTCCTCTCTGTCGGTTGAGGGTAAAATCACCTGTTGCTTCTGCCTCCCAGCACTGTGGAAAATAAGCGGATGTGCAATCGAATGTTCTATAAACAGGAGAGGCTGTGCGAATATAAGGCTTTACTCTTAATTTCCCCGCACCCATACCACCCGGGAGGTGGGGTAGGCATGGCACTTTCAACATTTTCAAAGTACTTCTTACCTATTCCTTTGTGAGGCAGTTGAAAGCAGAAAGGTCTAGGGCGATTCAAAGATCTTTTTTTTGTACCATAAGGATGGAGGCTCCCCCTGCTTACTCCATCCACCTGCCAGTCTCTTGAATCTCCGAATTTTGTCTCCCTTCTCACTCTGCCTTCCAACATCAGCCCGATTAAGGAGGCTTAGTGGGCAGTCTAGGTTAAGGGGCTAAGAGATTTCAAAAAATTCAGAATGAAGGGGAACCATTCCTTGGGTCTTAAAACAATAAAAGTATAGCAGATGCAAAATTATGATTCTGAGGCCACAGGCCTGCCTCTAGGCTAAACTGCACCCCACCCCCTGCATTTTCTGCAGAAAGTCTGGTCTGGTGGTGCTGGGGGGCTGGGTTGGGAGATGGGGCGGGGGGGGGGGGGGGTTGGGGAGCAGAGTGCCTGCCCAGGGACACAGGGGACAGAGCTCTTCGCTCTCCTGTTCCGTGGCTTCATGACTCTGCCCTTCCATCCATCCACCTGATCTCCTGTTGTTTGTGTTGGCCAAGGTGACTGTGCTCAGCTGGTTTGGGTTTCTTCTCTCTGGCAGAAGATAGTAAAGGCATTTCTCAAAACATTTCTCTTTCCCAACCCTCGCTCAAGCTAACCTAACTCATCTCTGACCATTTCCATTTGTCTAACAACCATCTAAGCACGAACTTCTGGGTAATGTATCACTCTGTGTCATTTCCATTTAATCCCTGCCTCAGTCTGTCCTGTCCTCTCCTATGTAACCATCCCATCACCTCCTTTGGACTGGCAATGCCCTGAGGACAAAAACCCCATTTCCTCATCTCTACCTCCCCCTCCCCCTTCCTGCCATGCTTCTCCCAAGGACCCATCTCAGGGCATTAAAGGGCAGACGGAAAGCTGAAACTCAACCCAGAGAAAAGGTCTTACAAGTTGTCATGTGCAGCTGGCCCTGGGCTAGACTCCAGATACAGACCCTGGACTCCAAGGCCATTGATCCACTCCAATCCCTCATTTTCCAATAACACTATAATTTTAACAAGTGTATGTACGTCCTGTTCCGCCCTTGTGAGTGTCTTCGAATCTCATCCCACGACGCCCTCAGTGTTCCATTTTTTGTTTTCCCCACCTGGGAGGTGACATGGGAAAAGTCTCTTGGTCAAGCAGTGATGATGACAGGGAGGTTATTTTCCTCTTGGGAAACAAGAGAAGCCATTGGGACCTAAGCCTCCACCCTGACAGGCCCAGGGAAGAAAGGAAGTGGGTCACAATGAACACAAGGAGTTCCTGTGTTTTGCACTGGGGCTGGGAAATCAGCAGCTGAGGGTGAAGCAATCCATCTGGCTGCTCCTTCCCTACTGGACTGAGATGTCCTCCAATTGGAAAGACACAAAGGGCACAGGAGGGGTTGGTCACGGGAGTGCCTAGACCAGACGACCTGGTCCCCCAGCCCTCTTGTTGTCAGATTCAGACCCAGGTACTGTATTAGATCCAGATGCTATCCAGAGGTGATCTCTAGGGCCTTATATTCAATTGGAAATATGATACATAAACAAAAAAGAAATCCGTGGAAGATCTATGTACACAAAACACCATCCGCCTGAGTGAGGGAGGGGGCAGCAGCTCCTTCCTTTGAGAGTTCAGAAGGTTTTCTATAAAATCACTTCAGGACAAATGGCAAGGATTTCACGGAGGAGAGACAACCCGAGCTTGAACTTAAAAGATGTGTAAGATTGAGATCCCAGACTTCCTATCTTTTTTGACTATCTGCAACGTGAACTGCGGCCTGGTGTAAAAGTTCCTGGAATCCAGCAGACCGGAGCGCTAAGGGAGGGCAGGAAGAATTAGAAGAAGCAATGGGTCCAGTTGTGTCTTCATTTCTCTTGTTATTTCTCTCTGTTTATTCAGCCCATCCTGGATTGGAGCTCAGCTCAGCCGCTCACTGGTGGTGCTCCTGTAGATCACCTGCTTCACCTTCCAGAGCCTCGGTCTCCTCTTCTCTAGTCGAATGGTAATAATATCAATGCCTAGTGTTCTGAGGATTTAACGAGATTATGCACACTGGTGAATGTTCACCAGTGCTATTTATTATTGTGCTATTCTGTTGGCCCACCACAAACATAAAGGCAGAAAAGGATTAAAAAGGTAACACCCCTTCATTCATTTACAGTTTGTTGCGGGCCCATGATGGGCCAGGCCCCGTGCAAGCACTGGAGATAAAAATGTAGCATCCAAACAGCCTGGCTCCCCAGGAGCCAACAGCCTGACGGAGACGTAAATGAAATAATCATCCAGATGAGTGGATCATTTTGACTGAAATTGAAAAACCTGAACTACAGATACTGCCTACGTTCCTGGGAAGAGTGGCCAGCAAGAAACCCAAAACAGCAGGTGGCTTTGCACCAACTGGCTGGGGCTGGCGGGGAGGGGGCTTGGTGAAGATGGGGCGTGCAGTTATTTCAGGTCTGAGGTAAGGACACGGAGGCTCTACCTGGCCACTCTTGGCTTTCGCCTCGAGAAGCAATGCCATCCACTTTGTGGCAGGTGGACAGCGGAGGGTGACCCAGCACCACCCGGGCTTGTCCCGTAGGGATTAGAGTCCTTTGGCCTGAGGTTCCTGGGGTGACCCACACTCTAGGCCTTGACCCCCTCCTCTGGGGAAAGGGGAATTAGGGTGGGGAGCTTCTGGACATTTTACTTGGGAAATGACCCCCTTTGGTCTGACCCAACAGAAGCCCTTGCCCTGCTCTGCTGAGGAAGCCTTCTTGGGCCCGTCCCTGCTTACAGGCTCCAGGAAGGCAGGTGTTGGGGGGCAGCTGCTGCTTGTGGTCGGTTCTCCCCAGATACAGGCGCCCGGCCTCCCCCACACGGGCTGCCCTTGGCTCCCAGGAGGCCCGAACAGACTCCTCCCCCGCCCTCAGCCACTCCGCCCCAAATAGAGAGCTTGCAGGAAACACCTGGACGAGAGGGCCCCTCAGCTGGCAGGGGGACCGCCTCCGAAAGAAGAAAGAGTTTGCAGGAGGAATTGGGCCAGCGAGGAGCTGGGGGTGGGGAGTGCTCGGGTGCTCAGCTGCACTTCTCCTGGCCCCCACCAGCTGCTGAGAATGAGCCCCTGAGTTGCTCAAATGCACCCTCACAGCCGCCCCCTCCCCCTCCCTGTAAAGGGCTCATCCCCTCCAGCGCCAGGATTCCTAGAACCAGGACAAGAACACCTATAAACGAAAAGACAGCTCAGAGGGTTTTGCCTCTGCTCTTCTCCTCCCTCTCGTGGTCTCCTTCCTCTCAAACAGAGCCTGATCCTCTTCGGACCATGTAAGCTTTTAAAACCGTGGTCCAGGCTTGACGATAGAATCCCTTAACCGAGGTAGCAGCCCATGTCATGCGAAAGTCTTTCCAAAGAAAAGTCTCCATTTATTTCCAAATTTATCTAGATCTGCATCCATCTCTGCCTACTCATTACTCATGATTTCAAGTGGTTGTGGTTCTGGGTGGGACGGACTGAACTGAGGAGAGTCAGGGAAGCCCTAGCATCAGCATCCACCCAAGAACACGTTTGCTGGCATGGAGACCATGTGCTGGGAACCGTGTGTGTCCACAGGGGCGCCAGCCCACAGGGCTCCCTCACCCCCTCTTGGGAAATTTCCAGAGCAGGCACCTTCCTTTCTGCGTCTGGAGTGGGAAGAGTGGAAGGGGGCCGTGAGGGGAAAGCACATGCCCCACGGCCACCAGAGGGTAGGACACAGTTTACTCAACCACAGATTTTCATTCAACAGCCGTGGGCCGCACACGGGGGTGTGAGGAGACATGGAAGGCGACAGCCTTTCCCAGGGGGGTACGTGTGGTAACAGTCAGAGAGGCACATGAGGTCAAAGCCTCCAGACATCAACCCAAAGGGATACATGGAGATGTGCTGACTGTCTTTGTTATACAAATGTAAACAGTAATAAACGATGTGTATACATCATTAAGAGGCCCTGGAATAAGGAATCTATTATGAAAGTGTAAGCAGTTTTAAACCATAGGTATCAATGTTGAAAAGCCTCGAGGTGAGAATGTTTTTCAAGAGCACAAGGGGTCTCCTGGAATTATTCAGGGAAGGCATCCTGGAGAGGCGGCCGGTGAAGGGAAAAAAAGCATGGACCCTGGAGACAGACACATCCAGATTCTGAATCTGTTTCCACCACCGCCCCCTCTCCTTACTGGTGCTTTGCTTCCTTCATCTGTGATCCTGAGGTGACAGTATCTCCCAGGGTGCTTGTGGAGATTACGGGAGAGAGGCTCTGTGGAAGGCACCCCGCAGGGCGCCTCGTAACAGTGGGTGTTCAGCACCCAGTAGCAGCTCCTGTCCTCGAGTACTTAGACAAGTGGGTTGCGGCCACGATAACTGGCAGGGTAGAGAGACTTGCAGATGTGGTCATGGCTGCAAGGAAAGTGAGCAGGAGAGAATTGAGAAGGTGGGGGGTCTTGGCGTGGTGAGGCCATTTCACAGGGTGCCTTGTATCCCCATCTTGGACACTCAGAACAGCAAAGGACAGCAGCAGAAAGGGAATGGCACAAGGAAAATGAAGTTTGCGGTGGCCCCAGGCTGCTGGCCAGGCCCCATAGGCAGGCAGGTGGAAGGCTGTTGTATTATTTCAAGTGTGACACGGAAGGACCAGGGCTTATATGGCACAGAAGAATCAAGATTTTCCTGTTTTGTCTGGAAATGGAAATGGGATGGTGAGAGGTGATTTAGCACGAGTGACTCATTTTACAGATGAGAAAACAGAGGCTCAGAAGGAGGAAGAGACCAGTCTAAGATGTCAAAGACTAATCTAGTACTAGTTTTTGTCAGACCTGAAGCTGGGGCCCTTACTCCCCAACTCTTATGCTTGGAGGTATTTCTACCACCTGGCAGCTGGTCTCCAAAGTAGACACTGGGAAGGATTTCTGTGGACAGGAGTGGTATTCAGTATCTCTGGAGTGTGTTCTCCCTCTCCTGCTACTGTGGTCAGAATTCCTTCCAAACATGTCGTAGCCCAGCCTTCTGTCCAGGTGATTACCTTCTGGGTAAACCCACTTTAGGGAGTTAATTGATAACTGAGGTTCCCCTACATTATGATTTAAAGTGTGTCCACCCCTCACTAAGTAACATTTACATTTCAATAGCAGGTGCTTAGAGACCTAAGAGCCTGCAAGATTCCAAGGATTGTTTTCTTAAGAAGGTGCAATCACGGGTTAGCTATCCTGAGCAGGGACCCCTCACTGGCAGACCCTGAAGGGACTTGATTCTTTTCTTCCACCCCTTATCTAAATTCCTTTCATCTATTAGCCTCTCCTCTTGGTGACTTTAACATTCATCTGTTCAACCAATATTCACTAACACCTACTAAGTGCCAGACACTGCTCAGGTAAGGTCTCTGGCCTGCATTCTAGCTGTAAATTCAGGGTTATAAGGACTAGGACCGAGGGAAAAACTGGGCAGCATGGGAAGGGACAATGTCACTGAAAAGCTGGAAGAGAAGATCTGAAGCTTGAGAGACAAGAGTTAACCAGACAAAAGTGGGTAGGTAGGAGGAGGCAGAACATTCCTTGAGCCAAGACTCAGAGGCTACAGTCCCAGGCATGAGTTAATGGTCACCAGTTGAGGGTGAGCTGAGCTGCTTCTGATCTAATCCTTGGAGGGGAAGCAGAGGCCCCATGTGTGCCCTCGGTCCTATCAAGAACATGCTAGAATGTTCCTTCAAGAGATCACGGCCATGGTGACAGAGTGCCGTCAATGTCCTCAAAGCACCGTCTCATCCTAGTTTGGGGGATGGGGTCAGAAAGCCCTACATCCCCACTCCCAGGTGGTCCAAGGCGCATCACAAGTCACAAACGGGAAGCCTACGCAAATAAGTACTTAAAAGCAGTTTACCCCTAAAAAAAAAAAAAAAAAAAAAAATAGTTGCCATCGTTAGAACTTAGGGAGATGTGAAATAAAAGTCTAGATTTCAGGTTTCTCTTGAAAAAACACAATATCTGGTATCACTGGTCTCCCAGGAGGACAGCAGACTACAGCTAAAGAGCAGGGTCCTTTTTAGACAAAGCCTGAGCTCGCTCTCCGAGTTCCCTGCAGCCTCTGTCTGGCCGTCCTCCTTCACTGCCCGCCTGGCCCTCCCTTCGCTCCTCTGGTGCCCACCTAACTTTAAATGGCCCCTCCCTGCTGGTGCTGGTAAAGAAAGTTGCCCTTGCTCCAACCTGCCCAGCTATAACCTCCTCTTATCTGATGTGCTCTGGGCAGCCCAACAGGTTTGCTGGACAAGGGTTGAGTAAAGGCCTGTCCTTGTTTATGGGAACAGGGGTGGAGAGTGGTAGAGCCACTTCAACTGGGAGCAAAATGACTTGGAGCTGTGGGTGCCCAGAGAAGCCGGGCCCCTCTCAAAGCAGGGAAAAGGACAGGCAACACATCTCAGTGTGCTTGTTTGTGTAAGATCATTATCCAGGGCCCTGATAGCCTCTTAAACCGAGTTCAAATGTTTTTCATGCCAGCTCTGCAAAGAAGTGGTGCAGAGGGAAAACCAGAACTCTCCAGAACTCACGAGGCTTGCCCTTCTCAGCTTCCCCATTTCTCTCTCTTCCTGGAAGGAACGCGTGGGTTGATTCCACCCGTGGGCAGGATGGAGATAAGCAAAGTTGTTGTTGGAAAATCCGTTTCCCCACCCACTCTGTGTGTGAATGAGCACATAGCCCAGTTTGGTATTAATCCACAAGCAGCTGACGGAGCCAAGAGGTCAGAGCTCCCCTCCAGCCAGTGAGGTCGAATGTCTGGCAAGGAGGACATGGTACATTTCAGCAAGAATGGCAAAGATCAGACATGAGTGCATTCATTCATTCTGTGGAGACTTATGGAGTACCTCCTCCAGGCTACCTGACATCAGGAAGGGCTCTTGGACTGTGAAGACTTTCTGTTTGTTAGTTTTGTTTTTATTTTAAGTGGGCTCCACGCCCATTGTGGGACTTCAACTCACAACTCTGAGATCAAGAGTCACATGCTTTACCGATTGAACCAGCCAGACGCCCTAGGGCTGTGAAGATTTTTTTTTTTTTTTAAGATTTTTATTTATTTGTCAGAGAGAGAGAGAGAGAGAGAGCACAAGCAGGGGGAGCAGCAGAGGGGAGAGGGAGAAGCAGGATCCTCACTGAGCAAGGAGCCCGATGTGGGACTCGATCCCAGGACCCTGGGATCATGACCTGAGCTGAAGGCAGACGCTTAATGACTGAGCCACCCAGGCGTCCGGGCTGTGAAGAATTTTAAGCAAAGGATTGAAAATCATCTTTCAATGGGGGAGGACACAGGCTGCTCAGATGTTGTTAACTGCCGCTATCCCGGAGGCTCTAGTAGAAATACTCCTTAAATAATGGTTTCCTCCCAGTTACCAGAATGTCAGAGTGTCCTTATTCATCTCACGACCATTTCAGATTAACTTCTACTTAAAACTCCAATTCTCCTTTGTAGAGTATTTAAATATGCCAAGGGCTATTCTAAGTGGTTTAGATCTCATTTAAATCGTCCTCAACATTTTGAGATGGGTTCTATCCTTAGTCCCATTTTACAAATGGGGAAATGGGGGCGTGGTTGAAGTAACTTGCTCCAGGTGGCAGAGCCAGAAGGTAGGTGGTAGAGGCGAGATCAGACCCCCAGATGGCCTAACCCCAGAGCCTGAGCCGCTAACCTCCGCAGCACGGCCTCACTGTCTGTGGAAATTGAAACCTTATCATAGGCCGGAGTCAGATTCAAGCAAGGGGAAGACTATTTCTCCACTTCCCAACCCAAATGACCTTCTGGTTCATCTAATTGAAAATAATGATAATAATTGTGCTAATTTGCCCTCCGTGATTGCCAGGATAATGGAGATGATTTAGAATCAAAAGCCAAAGAAAGGAACAGAGGTCATTTAATCTAACTCCCTAATTTCTGAGACAGGAAAATTGAGGGGCTTGTCCAAACTCACACAGCTAGTTAGGAAGAACCTGGACTACAACCCATATATCCTCCCTCCCAGCCCAGAACTCCTTCCACTGCATCATGCTTTGCTGGGCCTTGGTGCCAGTATGGGCCTGGAAGCCAGGAGTCCTCACTGTCCTGGCTTACGTAAGGCTGTGAGAAGGCTGATGTCAGACTCACAGGGGAAGGTTTCTTCCCCCTGGGCTTGCTTGTTGAAGCATCAAGGCCTCCCCCACCCAAACGTCCTTATCAGAAGCTGGGATGGGCTCTTAATCGGCAGCTCCCAGGCCACGTCTACACTCTCTGGACAGTGCGTTATCATCCACAAACAGCTGACCGAGCGCAGGTCTCCTAGGCTGGCACGGTGTTCCAAGTGGGGAGGCTGGGAGCAGAATGGACCAACCAACACCCAGTCCCTGAACACATGAAAGCCACCAGCTGCAAATCCTCAAACTGTTTGGGTCCACAGCCCCCGTACCCCAGCTGGCCAAGGGGTACTCGCCGCCGCTGCTGAAATGGGTCAGACCTAAAGTAAATGACACCCTGCTCGGTCACAGAACACTCCCGTGTCAATTGAAGGACTATCAGGCTACCAGGAGCTGAGAACAATCCCCAAATCAATCTGCCATTTTGCAGTCACCCTGGCTTAGAGACAGAGGTGGGTGCTGATGTCCCCTTGACCTCCAGATAACCCTCCCTTTCGGGCTTTCTGCCAGACAGTAGGAACATAATGAAATCTCCTTCATGAGTGGAGCCTGTTAGGAAACAAGAAGATAGGTGCTGACAAGAATAACACACCGGGAGGGGCAAAAATGCAACCTTAACCCCATCCTTACATCCCCAAAGGTGGGTCCTTACAAATGAGTGCCTAGGACATTTGTTAGAAGCTACAGACAAAAATGGGACCATTCCTTCAAATAACCTCTTGACACAAGTGGGTCCTTATAACCAAGTCTATTTGTGAGACAGATGAGCTGGCTCCCCCCGGCCCCATCTCCTGCCTCTTCTACCCTCCCATTGTACCATCACAGCCTCTCTGGTCTCCCTGCCACCTGGGACACCTAGGCCAACCGCAGGTTTGTTGAGGAGGGTCATGGAGGTGTGAAATGAAGTGTGTTTTGATGGGGGGTGGTTCTGTTCATGAATCAATGTGTTCAAAATTTAAATACAGCCCACCTCTGGCCGGGGGAAAAAAACTAGCCCAGGTCCATGATGTCCTTGTGACCTCCGTGGGAACTGCTGAGCTTGTTAAGTGGGGTTGGGGTGCAGAAGCCTTGTTAAAGGCTCATGGACAGAGCACAAGAGTCCGGGATGATGAAGACTATTCTCATTTCCTTGCATATATGTGATCCATACAGCCAGAGGGAGTAATACATTGGTAACAGAGCTTTGGCTCTCAAACCTTTGCTGTCACAAGTAGATGCTCTTTAGCTCACTGGTAGTCTTGGTCTCCGGTGCCCAGATCCGGAGGCCCAACCACTCTTGTCTAATAGGAGTGGAGGTACCAAATGGCAGTCCCAGGAGATAACGGAGAGCCTGGACCTGGAACTTTCCCACAATTCTGTCCCAACCTGGGAAGGGGTTCAGTGTCCTCGCCTCACCACCTCAGTCTGAGACTTGGGCTATGAGTCTTATAATCATGTGTAATAATTATCAGTGCCTCATGCGAACAGACAGTACACACGTGCTGAATGAGCAAATGAGCACAGCCGAGGTCTAGTAAGAACAGATGCATGAGACCTGGCCAGACTCAGGAGTGCTCAGTCTAGAACCCTGTCCTGTCCAGCATTGTCACAGGGAAGTGATAACATTCATTAAAGGATGAAGAAAGGAGTCACACAACTAGATTTTTCTTTTGTACCAGCACATGCTATATAGGTCTTCGGAATATCACCAAAGAGATACCGAGACACCAAGAAAGGATTTGGATCCAAGGGAAAGGCTGATGTGGGAATGTGCCCTTCTCTATACCACACGGCTTCATCTGCTACATTTTTATTAAAGTAACAACAAAAAAAAAAGCATACATTTGTCCATAAAGCTGTACATTCTTCCATATAAAAACACTATTATACAATTAGTAACCTTTGTCTTTTCTGTCAGAATAGCTTACAAACATAGGACTATTATTTTTACTTAATAGGAGAAACAGACCTGCTCAACAGTCCAGCTCTGGGTGTTTTGCTGTTTTTAAAGTGAACATCAGAAAAACAAGAGAAGATCAAGCACGAGACCATGAGGCTGCTTCTAAAAAGGCAGGGACCTGTTTGCAGACAAGATGCAACACCACAATCTGTGGGGATTCACAGCTTTGTTTCCACCCACAGGCCAGAAAAGGAGCTCTTGGGTCTGTGGGCCTGAAGTTACCTTTAAAGCAAGAAAGGCTGGAAGCAGGGTCTGGGAAGGCAGCTCAGAGTCTAGAGTTGAAAAGGAGGCAGAACTGGCAGGAATCGGTAGGTGGGGAGAGTGGTAAATAGCACCTTTGTGTCAGAACGGAGTAGTTCAGGAATCCAGGGAAGGGGACTGGCAGTGGAGCAGGGACCCTGGGGGGAGGGTGGGGGAGAGAAAGGTTTCTTACTACGCTGGACAGAAGGGGAGCCAAGTCGACCAGATGCTCTAGCTATGTCCTTCTAAAGTGATTCGGGGTTGGGAAACTCAAGGCCTTCTGAGGGAACCCTCACTAATGTCACTGAAAAACCGAAGGAAGGGGATTTCTTCCCAGTATGGATTTCCATGGGCTCCAACCCAGAACAGTAAATATTGCACAAGTCTACAAACTTGGATTGTACTGAGACAGCAAGTTCCCCACAGGTGCTCTGAGCACCAGGGAGGAAAAACAAAAACAAAAACAAAAACAAAAACAAAAACAAAAACAATGCCCAGGATTGTGGCTTTTAGTGTCAGCCCTACAAGAATACCAAGTAGTCCTGCAGAACTTGGGGCATTCTCCCATTCAGCCAAGGAATACCTGCAAGGCTGACCAGCCAGCCAGAGTCCCGAGGACGGAGGGAGAGTTCCCTAAGCCCTCCAGGGCACCAGGAGGTTCTGAGAGCCAGGGCTCCTTCTTCAGACTCTCCTGGGACCCAGGAGGCCATATTGCACAGTGAGTGAGAGCTCTTGTTCTGGAAAACTGGGTGGCTCTATGACCCAACCCGAAGGGGACAAGTGTGGGAGAGTCAGGGAGGAGTGTTGTGCTTTGAAAAAGAAGGCAGTACTCAAGAACCTGGAGTTCCCCGTAGCTTTTGGGCCAACTCTCGAAGGGATAATGGCAGCAGCATCAGGACTTCATGTGGTTCCAAAAAGAAGGGTTTTGGCCAAAAACAAATATCCCCAAGTGGATACTCTTTGGGTCCCAAAATTCCGTTGCACATCACCCAAGTTATTCACCACACATACTCACACAAAGAGCAGCACAAAGCAAAGCAAAGGTTTTGTGCAGAGTACCCTTCCATCCCAACCCCAATAACCTCTAACTCCTGCCTTACTCCCCCGACCCCCCCCAAAACAAAAAGCTTTTGTTTCCTGCCTGGGAAGCAACACCTACAGGCCCCTGAGCACAGAATCAGAAATAAGTCATGATTTCAAGAAAAGCCACTTAGGACAGAAGCAATTGGGAGAGGCCTTTTTCACTCTCTGCCCTGGATCTCACCGGAAAAGTAGAAGATTAGGCAACATAGCATCACTGAAGTCCAGGCTTGAATGCCCCTGAGGAGGAGAGGGGCCAGGGATGCGGGTGCCCTGCTCTGGAGAGCGAGAGGTCTGAACTCGGCCTCTCTTCTCCCCGCCGCACGGCAGATCCTGACCGCTCTCATTCACAGTTGCTGACCTTGCTTGCTCCCTCTCACATCTTCCTGGGGGGCCAGCCAAGCTTTCCCCACCTCACCCCTGCCAGGCCCGCCCCCTCTCTCCTCCCCACTCCCGTGAGGCGGGCACTGGCTCCCAGACTCAAGCGCACCACAGCTCTCTCCAAAGGCACCTGGGGAGGCCACTTCCAAGCAGCTCCCTTTAAGGATTTTTCTTTAAAAAAATTCTTTTGGTTTTTTTTCTCCCCTTTTCTTAAAAAAAAAATAATATATATATAAATAGCTCTTCATTTAAAATACAGTTCCCCAGGTTGAGGTATGCAGTGGCCTGTTGTCACGGCAGAATGAGTACAGTAGAGTGCCTGGTGGGGGTGGCCGGGGATCTAACTGGAGACCGCCATCACGTAGCTCTTCGAGGGGCTGCTCCGGCCCAGCATCATTTGGTTCTTGCAGGTGAGGAGCCCATAGGAGGCAGCCACCGGGGCCTCCTCGTACAGGACGCAGATGGAGCCATCCTCCCCGATGCGGTAGGATACTTCGTAGGGGTCCACCCACAGGGTCAGCTCGCTGGGCAGCAGCTGGTGCAGCTGGGGCTGGCCGAGTCCGATCTGGCTGGCCACCTTGCTGATGATGGGGTCCATCTTGTGGTTGATGCGGATGCAGCGGTAGCCAGAGCCCTTGGACGGCTTTTCAGGAAACCAATGGTGTTTGTAGTGCTCTGTGGGGACGGAACACGAGGGAGATGCCCTGGTTAGAGCAGCTGGGATGTGAAGGCCACCACAAGGGGGGATGGGGATGAAGGGATAGGAGTAGAGGGAGGAACCCAGAGATTTTAAGTAAGCCATGTGGTTTCTCAGAAGTTGCAGGACCCTCCTGAAACCCTCCTGTCACTGAAGCAGAGAACACTTTATGAGATTCCCCCCTCACTCCTAGGACAAGGATGTGAGTGTGTATGGGGAGGGAGTCGCATAGCTCTGGGGCAATCCCAAGTAGCTGGTGTATTGCTTCCGGCATACTGTTTAAGAAGGATGGGTGAGACTGGGGAGGACGTGTCCAGGCGGGGCCTCTGGAGACCTGTGAGCTGAAGCTGCAAGGCGAGCAAGGCTGCCATCACTGTCAGACCCACAGCAAGTCATTGTGTCTCCCACCCTGGGCCCCAGAGGCTCCCTCTGCCTCCTTCAAAAGCCAGAGGGACCTTCTGCAGTGGCGAGAGGAGTCAAAACCGGGTTCTTTTTGATGAAACGTATGTTGCTCCTCAGAAGGCAGGATCTGTGTGGGCACGCTTGGAGATGGCTATCGCTGCTTGAGACCGGCGGCCGACCGCCTAGAAACAGCTGGGAGGTAGGTCTCTCCCCTGGCAGCCGCGGCTTATCTCTTGTCAACCTCCCGTTTCACGCCGCCCCCGCCCCCAGCACACAGGCCAGCAGAGCGCAGGTACTACCCACCCACAAGGCTTTCTCAGTACCATAATGGGTGGCAGATGGCTAAGGGGGGGGCCAAAGCACACAAAGGGGGCCGGGATCCCAACTCCGAACGAGTCAACAACGGGCCCGGGCACAGCACAGCCCCGCGCCGCCAGAAGAACCACGGCCAAGGATCCAAGTTGTTGAGAAGGCTCAACTGCGCCTTCTTCCCCCATGACGACCCGTTGGCTGGCCGGGCTGCCTCGCGCCCAGCGCCCCCGGGAGTCTCAGTAAGGGGAATGAGCTCGCACTCGGGCCCGCAGGTGCCTCCTCTCTCCGGACAGAAGCCGGCGCCTGGGCACGCACTCCAGGACAAGGGTCTGCGTCCGCGACAGTGTGGAGGCTCGCGCCCGACCAGAACCGTCACGGACAGAGACCCGAGCGCGGGGCCGCGCACGGGAGACACGACCCAGGGGAATGGGGGGATGCGGGCTGGAGGGAAACCGAGTCCCGGAGCTGCTCGCGAGGGGAGCCCTGCCCTAAGAGGAGACGAAAGACGGCCCAGGCAGGAAGGGGGGCCCAGCCCCAGCGGCGGGGCTCGACGGAAGCCAGGATCCTCGGCGGTGCTCACCGGTTAGTGCCTCCTGGAGAGCCCCGCTGAAAACCTTTAGTCTCTGCTCGCTCACGCAGCCCCGGGTCCTCAAGAGGCTGGAGAGGAAGCCCACGGCGGCGGCGATCTCCGGGAGCATGTCTGTTCTCTTCCCGGTCCAGCGGGCCTGGCTCATGTCTTGCGCGGCTCGGGCGGCGGTGGCAGCGGCGGGGAGCAGTGAGAGGGCTCCGGTGGGACGTGCTGGCTTGCAGGGCTCCTCCGTTCGCTCGGCCGCGGCTCGGGCTCTGCCCGGACTTTACCCGGGACGCGCCTTTCATACTGTTCCGACAGGAGGGGGAGCCCGCGGCGTCACCCATTGGCCACCGCCAGCGGATGGGGGCGTGGCCATATGCCCGCCCCGCCCCGCGCGCTTCCCCTGCCGGGCCAGGCCGCTAGCCCCCGCCCCCGCCCCCGCCGCCTTGTCGGCGCTGAGGTCATCGCCCGCTGACGTCAGTGCTGGGAACCCAAGCGGGGCTTGCGGGCCGAGGTGGCGCGGGGAGAAAAAGGGGAACCGGGGAGGGGCCGAAGCCGCTCGGCCGGGGAGAGCTGCGCCCAGTTCGCTCCACGCTGGGAACGCCTGGACCTCTCCTCTCCGCCAGTCCTTCAAGACTTAGGTCACCGGCCACCTCCTCCAAGAAGCCTTCCTTTGCTGATACCACCTCTCCCTCGCGGCTCCCACATTTTCCAATCCCCACTGTCAGAACCACTCACCCGGACGCTTTGTCACCATGTTACCGCTTTGCCGTCTTTGTTAAACAGGTTTCTCTAGGCTCTTCGGAACTGTGGACTACATCTTCTATTTACTTCAACAGTAATCTCACCTTCCCCAAACAAGTTCTGCCCTTCCTCTACACCAATGCCTTTTCTCCTGCCTAGTAGCATCCAAGTCTTACCTATTTGACGGCAGTGTTGTAAGGCTTTTCTGTCCCCTCAAGTTGTTTTTCTAGCTCTCCCTCTCCTTTAAATGCCAAAAATTTTTAATAAGTGGTTTGCTCTCAACTGCACACATTTTCCCATCTACTCCCTGTTCCTCCTCCTCCCTTCGTGCCCCAGCCCTCTCTCTCCTGTCCTTCCTCCTTGTGGATTGAAGCTTTTGTAAACATGGGCTTCTGGGCGAAAGAACCCAGCCTCAGTCTCCAGGGTCCACAGGCGGGACTGTGCTCAGGGCCCGGCACCATCACAGGGGCTCAGCAGATGTCCCCTCAATGGGGCTAACTTCTAACCCACATCATCAGGCATCTGGCATAGGAGGTGCTCCGTATATATTTGTTAAGTGATTCAAACCCAATGGCCTCTGTCAATTCTTATTCTTCTTGAACTCTGGGCCCTGCTGGCCACCTCTGGAGGCAGTCCCTCCTGCTTTTCCTGGGCCCCTGACGCCAGGCTTCTCAGCCTCCTTCCCCAGCTGTGTCAGCCCTGGATCCCCTCCCGCCCCTGTTCCCTCTCTGGGTCCCCTCACTCCTCTCCCTCTTCTCTCCACTTGCCTTCCTCAGAGAAACCCTATTCACATTGTCCACTCTGATGTTTACTTTTTCACAACTGACTTTCTCGGCTGCATAGTCTGTGTCCTTCCGTCCTGCCACTCCCATCACCTGCTCTGTCCCGCCACCACCTCAGTGTCAGTCCAAGCCCACTGTCTTCTCCTGTCCTGGAGATGTCCTGATGTCCATTTCTGTCAGAGATACCATCACTTCCCCAGGCACTCCAGCCTGAAAACTCACACTCACTTTTGACTTCTCCTTGTACTTTGCTCCTAAGATCCAGCCGCAAGACCTGTTGCTTCTTCATTATCTAGATGATTGCAGTAGACTTGTCAAATCCCATCCCCAAGTTACCCTTCCCACTGTTAGGAGAGCTGCATTCCCAAAAGTCTGCATTCACTTGCTCTCTTGCTCAGATCGTTCTGAAACACCCTCCACCGCCATTTGTCTACTGCTTTAAGTCTGGACTCCTTTGCCTGCTATTCAGATCTTTCATAATGTGGCCCCATCCACTTTTTTAGGTTTCTGCCACTTTGTGCTCCAGCGTCATTCTCCTCACTGTTCTCTAAGCATCAGAGCAGCTCTGCAGCCCAGAGCCCTCAACATTTTGCCCATGATCCCCATCCCTGCTCTGTAATATGGCCCCCATTCCAGGTATGCCTGAAGATGTCTGGCTCTGCTGAACAAGGGCTCATGCCGTTATGTCCTGGACACCTCACTGCCTCCTTCCCACCTCTCCCAATCTCCCTCCCACACTCCTGAAGGCACAGCTGAAGCTGGGTCTTCCACCCTGAAAACCTGCACTGACCATTCTCCCTCTACAGAATTAATGGTTATCTGTACCATTTATGTGGCATTTATAATCTATTGTTTGGTATTATTAGGGATATTTTTAGAGGTTGACATTTTATCTCAACAACAGTCTGCAGGCTGCTTGAAAACAGGTTACCATGCTCATTTGCCCTACATTTGTCCAGGACAGTTTAGATTTCAAATATTTTGCTCCACGGCTTCATCTAGCTCATTGAGATGCCCTGGAACACATCTCTTAGATGGCCTCTTCACCAGCTCCTCCCCAAAGCTGGACCAGGCCAGATGAGACTCTTCCCTCTGCTTGCTGAGAGGAAAATGATTTGTTACAGAAAGCAGGCTTGGGAGTGGAAACAGGAAGACCTACAGTGCATTATCCAGGGAGACCAGGTGTTGCCCAGACCAGAACTGACCGAGGGCAACTACCAAGGAAGTCAGGGAAACAGATCAAAGTATAGATAAGTATACAGGGCGGTTCAGCACTTAAATCGGAAAATACTTAACATCTGCCTGGGTGTGTCTTTGACAAGGGTTGGGTGTTCTGGGCCTTGCTTTTGTCCAGAACTGATTAAAAAAAAAAGTCTTTTGACAGACCATCACCTGTTTTTTGCCTTAGGAAACAGAACTCTGTCATTATGTAGATTTTTGTATCACTCAGCAGGTCACATGTCATTTGTATCTTCTCAACAGAGCCAGGACCACATCTGCCGACTTCAAATTTGGCGCCCTTTTCATTGGCCCCTGGAGTCTCTGTGCTGTTGTTAAAATGGCATGGCCCACAGTTCCACGTGGTCCCACAGAGCTGTTCTTCCAGGTGATGGTGCGACAAACTGGGGGCAAACAGGGTGCATTTGGGGGGAGGAACGAGGTCTTATCCCTGACCCTCCTCCATTACCCAGATGTGTCTTCGCCTCCTCATTGGTGATTAGTTCCTGAACTCTGTATAGGGCATCCGTAGGAACCGGAAGGCACTCCCCCTACTTCCCCATCCTCTTTCCTTTCTACTCACAAGCCTAGGGAGAGGAGGCTTAATTTATGCCACACTCAAAGTTCCCAAGTCACTATGCAGTGTAATTGTACCCAACTCAGGATTTGCATTCTCAATCCGTTTCTTATGAGGGCAAATATATGATAGCTGTCCAAATTATTTTTTGAAATTTCCTGAAACTGCCCTTCAGTTGCTAGGACCAGATCCTTAAAAGCTCAAAAGTCCAAGTTTCACTTCTTCCCTTTGCATGTTGCGCGCTGCCTCCCGTTCCTTGGCCTTGTCAAGGTGTAATTGGAGCACAGGGTAAGGACGGTGGGTTCCCCCTCCCCCCTCTCCTCTTCTTCCTGCTCCTCTTCCTCCTCATTCATTTCTCCCCCCTCCGCCCAAGGGACCTTGAGTTGACTTCTGAACACGCACTGCCCTGACACACGGTGCTGACCTGTGACCCCAGCCATTGCCAAGGGGGCAGCAGTGGGGGGGGTTGGGGGTGGACGTCAACCTGTGCCTCTTCTGTGCCCTGGGATCCTGACCCGCTGACTCCCCTGGTCCTGGATGCCCAGCTCGCCCATTTGTCTGGCCCACCCGTGTGGCCCACTGTAGAGTGACACGCAGTGTCCCACGCTGCCCTCCTCAGACCAAACCCCACCCCCAGAACAGGGTCCCTCTCCTCGGGCCTCAGCTCTGGCCTCGTCTGTGGGGTCATCACACAGGCCTTGCTCTCTACTCCCCGGACCATTGGGTGCGACTCTTGTCTTTCCTGGTGTCCTGTTAGGCCTCCAAGGTCTTGGCTTGGTCGCCAAGGGTATCTCTCAGTTTCCTAACCACATGTGGAACCCTGAGGTTGAGCGAAGCTGATCTGCTGGCAGAGGCTGGACTGAGGTATTCTAGAAAGATGACGTCAGCTCACTCCCACACTGTGCAGTGTGTAGTTCTTGTGGGTCTGTGTGTGTGCATGTGTGTGTGTACCAGCGTGGGGAGGGAGGGCAGCATATATATATCTGAGTGAGTACACACTTCAGTGTGTTGTGTGCTCTGATGTTTGAGGGTAGGAGGGAATACAACTATGTGTTTATAGGTGTTAAATGTACTTATGGGGCGCCTGGGTGGCTCAGTCGGTTAAGCATCTGCCTTCGGCTCAGGTCATGATCCCGGTGTGCTGGGATGGAGTCCCTGCATCGGGCTCCCTGCTCCGCGGGAAGCCTGCTTCTCCCTCTCCCACTCCCCCTGCTTGTGTTCCCTCTCTCGCTGTCTCTCTCTGTCAAATAAATAAATAAAATCATTTTTTTTAAGATTTTATTTATTTGACAGAGACACAGTGAGAGAGGGAACACAAGCAGGGGGAGTGGGAGAGGGAGAAGCAGGCTTCCCGCGGAGCAGGGAGCCTGATGCGGGGCTCAATCCCAGGACCCCGGGACCACGACCTGAGCCGAAGGCAGACGCTTAACGACTGAGCCACCCAGGCACCCCATAAAATCATTTTTAAAAAATGTACTTATACTAGTATATATTGAGGAATGTCATTTCGTGAAGTATGGATGCTTTGGTGGAGTGTGTGTTTTGGCGGGCAGAGTGGACCTGGCGGGGTATGTCTGAGTGCAGCTGATACAGATGCCAATTTGATCTTTCCTCTTTTCAGACCCCACTGGTGACAACCTCACTCTGCTGCCCAGGGCTGATAAGAAACACCACCTGGAAGGACCAGATGCCTCTTCCTCACTTCCTAATCAGGCTGGAAATACTGCCCAATATAGTCATCACTTTTTGCGAGCGTGGCTGGGTCATGCCCAGGACATCTTTTGGGGTCCCCTGTCATCTCACAAAGTCATACCTCTCAAGAGCAGCCCTAGGCCAGCCCGTCTGGGAGTTATTCTTTACAATCAGAGACAGGAATGAAAGAAGAAACTGACATTGTCCTTCAAACCTGTTCATGAAGCCTATATGAAACTGAGGATGTTAGCTCTTTTAAAAATTTCTGTCTTTAAACCCCTTCACCTGCCCCAAAGTGAACCGAGAACAGGAACAGAAATAGCTAATGCAAAGATGATTAGGGTTGAGGGTAAGTGGAAAACTACCCATCTGGCCTGAAGGAAGGCTTGGTAAAATATAAATATGTGAAGGGCTTCCTAATCCCTGGGTCACAACAGTTTCCAAGTCCCTCAGGACCATTTCTGAGAACCTGTGGAGAAGTGGAGAAGAGTCTGAAAGCTAAAAAAGTAACACTTCCTCCACTTGCTCTGAAGATACAGGAGCAAAAGAAGACTTAGTGGTCCCGAAAGCAGCTAAGTTCGACCACAGAGTCACTTCCTGTTAGGAAGGTAAGCCTTACCTAGGATGTGCTCGCCCAGACGCCTGCTCCAGCCAGGACTCAGACGCTCTGGGGTACAGGGCATCTTTCCAGGGTGGGATGAGATGGCCACAGGGCGTGGCCGGGTGAAGGCTGCGGGCTCCTCCCCAAAGTGGCATCTAAGCTGGAAAGTATCAGAACCTCAGCGGCTGCCACCCAACTTCCAGATAATGAACAGAGACATCCGTGGCAGACGCCAGCTTCCATTTGCTGCCACTAACCTGGGAGCCCACCAGACGCCCAGTGGCTAAAGAACTCAGGACCTCTCTAAGCCCCGGGCATACCCACAGGTGAGCTTGGGAGCCCGGGAGGCTCATGTTCCCCACAGCACAGTCCCTGATTTCTTCCCAATCTCCTCAACTCTCTCTCCCAAATGCCACCTGTGTGGCTCAGAAGCCACAAACTGGTAGCCCCTGAGGCAGAGCTGACCGCAGAGATATTCTGTCTGGCCCGTAGAAGGTTTTAAGTGCTTTAAAAATTAGTTGTCAACATTTGACTATTCGGAAGTGTTTTTAAACCCTAGAATTGTGATTTCTCTTTAAAAACCTGAATCTGTTAACACTGGTCCCACATTCCTGCTCAGTGGTGACTGGCACCTAAGACCAGTTCACCGTGGTCCCTTCCCCTCGCTGTCACGTCCTTCCGAGGCCACCCGATGGTTACCATTTCTCAAGGAGATATGCTGGGTTTTAAAAAATTATACTGTCTCCCGATATAGAATAAATCCCAAACCATCATCTCTAACCCCAACTTGACAACTGAGCTCCCAACTACTGGTTGGTTTTTTTTTTTTTTTTCTGACTGAGAACTGGACATCTCTGAAATATTTTTCTGGTATTGTAACCTCAACATGTAACAAATAAAGATCCTTTTCTCCCTTCTTCCCCACTTCTGATTTCTTTCTCTCTCTCAATGGCATTATGATTCTTTTTCTAGTCACCAGTCTCAGTCTGGCCGACATCTTTAACCCGACCCTGGATAATCAGTTGCCCAGGCTTACTAAGTCTCTATCAGCAACGCCTGGGTGCCAGGCTCTGGAGATTCAGGGGAGTGGTGGGTGTTGGGGGCTGACAGCAGGACATGGTCACTTGGCAACATGGAGTCGGGAGAGTGAGAGCCCAGGGACAGAGTGAGTTCAGCTGTTCACACAGATGTTGAAGCTTCCTTGGGCAGTGGCAGGAGACTGGGGTGGAGAGAAAAGCTGGGAGGCTTGCAGATGCAAGATCTTGGCTCAATGAGGAGTGAGCAGGAGGGCAAAGATGATGTTCCAGGGGGACAGAATAGACCTCAGAGAAGGTGATGGGGAACGATGGCCAGGAAAAGGTAATGCAGAGTGAGGAGGACTCTGCCCCCCTGTATGAGCCTGAGAGGTGCGGGGTGTGACACAGAGACAAGCTCCCCTGAGGGGGCCTTCGGGGTATAGCTGGCTTCAGTTAAGGTCACAAGGTAACAAAAATGTTCAGAGGGGTTGAGGATATGGGGGAACTTGCTGGACCAAAGGGGGCCTGGTGAAGGGGTCCGGAGGGGAGGCTGTGGGAGTCAGAGTATTGGAGGGCATGTACATAGTGGTATGTGGATGACAGTGTTTGCCCTCCAGACAGTAACCAGCTCCAGGAGGAGTGGGGATTTAGTCCTGACTAGGCTTTGGGAGAAAAGCGAACCCAGGGCCCCGGAGAGCCAGGCTCAGCCAGGAGACCTGAGGCCCAGAGTGCTGGGCAGGGAACTGCCCCTTCTGCTCTGGGGGGAGGGGGGAGGACCTGAGAGACCACAGGGTTACCTTCATGGCTTGGAGGGGTGAGGCCTCCAGGTTCTTGGACTTGGGCTCTTAGGGCCTGCTTTGTGCTCCCCAAATTCACCCCTTCATGCCCCCCTACGTCATCATGCATCACGTTGGCTCCTGCAGACTCACTCTCCTCCCTCTAGGAGAGAGCTGGAAAGTGTTATTAATTCATCAAACTTGTAACTGAGGCTGACGGTACGCCAGGCCCCGTGGAGGGAGGGAATCTGCTTCCCCAAAGATAGCTTTTTCCCTGAGGGCTGCTCCTCAGCTGCTGTACCCTACTGACCCACTAGCATCCACAGGCAAAGGGACGCTCTGCTTTCCTCCCCTCCTTCGCCAGCCTGGCCGGCAGCAGGGGAAAGGCAAAGCAAGGCAAGGATGGCTGAGGGTGTGAGAGAGAGAGTGAGTGAGAGACGAGGTAGGAGCTGGGGGGGGGGGGGGCGTTGGCGGGGGGGGAGATGTGGACAGATGGCCAGACCAGTATGTGGCTGGAAAGGTCCCCAGTGATGTGTTTTTGCTTCTGTGACTCCCTAGGTGTATCATCCGAGCAAAAGGATGGAAACTATCTGTTAAAAGTCTATTATCCTGGAGGTCCCCCAAGAATGTGACCTCCCACACCTTCATCCTCTGGGTCTTCTCCAATGGTACTAGAAGGTGTGACTGAAAGTGCCGGAAACCCGCCAGGGGAACACATGGACTTGGGGGCAGAGGCAGATCTGAAGCTGAATTTATTGCCTCTTTCCCAAACTTAGAGGACAGACATGTTGTAAATCCTCCTCATCCTCACTCCCAGGGGCCCAGGATAAACCCCCTTCATCTCCAGACAGAAAACAAGAGGCCCTGAGACGATAGGAGCTTCCCCAGATGTTGTTTTGGCAGAACCATAATGGGGCCGGGCCTCCCGGGGCTGGGTGTCTGGGGCAGGCAGGAATCACAGCTGTGACAGCCAGAGACCACCCCCCGGGGTGGGGCCTGAAGTGTGGAGAGAGGCAGACTCAAGAAAGAGGGACACAAGGAAGAATCTGCAGAAGAGGGCCTGCAGCGTCCTGCCCCTGGCCTCCTGGCTCGGGGTCCATGGTATCTGTCAACTATCCTGCGGCTCAGCCCCAGCTCTTGATCATATGGTTCCAGGGAAGGGGCCGGGTGGCCAGACTGGGAGCCACTGCCCTGAGCCTGTTTGCTTATCTGCGGCAAGAGAGCATGGCTAGGAGATCCACCCTGTCTCTCCCTTCATCTGCGATCTGTGCTCCACACTGCTGACTCCTTGGGGCCCAGTAGGATATGTGATCACCAGATCTCCTGATTCGGTGACACATCTCCAGGGGGCTTACTGCCTGAGCCGATACCCCATATCCAGTTAGGGACCCAGCCCTGCTGATCATCCGTTTGGAACAGCTGCTACTCCGCATCACTAAAGCTTCTGCCATCAGATCTCGCGGGGACAATCACAACAGTTTCCTACACGGTCTGTCTGCCTGGAGTGCTCCCCTTCACGCCCTTTTCTCAGTCTGTCTATCCTCTGCCGTAAAAACTCCTTCTAACCACAGATTTATCTTTCTCTTCTGTTTAAAAGCCTTTGAAGCCTCCTCACAGGAAGTTCAAACTCGAAGCTGGGCCTTCAAGGCCTTTATAATCCGGGCCAGCCTCTAAGCTCAGTTAACCTCCTCCTCAGTGTTTCTTAAACACACACTTGCACTTTGATCCCACTGTGCCTTTGCTCATATTATGGGCTCAGCCTAGAATTCTCTTTGTTCACGTCTTTGTCCATCAAAAAGGCTATTCATTCCTTCAAGACCTAGCTTCGGTGTCACCTCCTATGTGAAGCCTTTCTGGATTCACCACAACCTCCCACTCCCCATTGTAATGAGTCACTTCCTCCTTTCTTTTTTTTTCTTTTTTAAAGATTTTATTTATTTATTTGAGACAGAGAGAATGAGACAGAGAGCATGAGAGGGAGGAGGGTCAGAGGGAGAAGCAGACTCCCCGCCGAGCAGGGAGCCCGACGCGGGACTCGATCCCGGGACTCCAGGATCATGACCTGAGCCGAAGGCAGTCGCTTAACCAACTGAGCCACCCAGGCGCCCCTCACTTCCTCCTTTCTTTATAACTCCATAGCTCATAGGCTGGTGTTATAGTTCATTGTGTAGCCCTGTGAGACTGCGGTCCCTTGAAGGCGGGGTCTGGCTTATACTGTACTTCAATGCCTGACACACACCTCGGCCTTCGGCACACAGTAGGAACTTGGTGAATCTGGTTGAATTCGTATCTCCATGCAAGTGATAGAGAGAGAACACTATTCTTCCCATACTAGTAGATAGGATGATGGACATGTCAGAAAAGACACTAAAAGGGGCTGGGGTGGGGGGTGTGTGTGTGGGCCTGGGAAGGGGTGGGAAGGGATTCTAAATCTTACTGCCTCCCCCCAACCCCAGCACCAAGAATAAGGTCGGTGGGGAGGAATCTCTGCAGATTAAGAATGGGTGGTCTCCGCTGCTTAGGATACCAGCCCTGTTCTGATGAGGACTGACCCTCATGGTTCATAATTAAACTTCTGAACTAGCTTGTATTTATTCTAGTGTGGTGGTTAGCGTCCCTGCCCTGGAGCCACACTGCCCAGATCCTAGCTGTGCCATCTAAAGCAAGTTATTAAACCTCTCTGTGCTCGGGGGGCGCCTGGGTGACTCAGTCGTTAAGCGTCTGCCTTTGGCTCAGGTCATGATCCCAGGGTCCTGGGATCGAGCCCCGCATCGGGCTCCCTGCTCGGCGGGAAGCCTGCTTCTCCCTCTCCCACTCCCCCTGCTTGTGTTCCCTCTCTCGCTGTGTCTCTCTCTGTCAAATAAATAAAAATCTTTAAAAAAAAAAAACAAACCTCTCTGTGCTCAGTTTCTTTTCTTTTCTTTTTTTTCCGTTTCTTTATCTATAATATGAGGTCAACAGTTCTTACCTCATACAGCTGTTGCCTTAAATGAGTTTACAGTACTTAGATTTGTGCCTGGCATATGATAGTGGTCAGTATATGTTAATTATTATTACTTATAATTTATATTTTGCTTCCTTCCAAGACGAATTTGAGACACCTTAAAATATTGAACCACACATATAAAAGAGGATAATTATATGTATATATTTATATTATATTAAAGATCAGAAACCGGGGCGCCTGGGTGGCTCAGTGGTTAAGCGTCTGCCTTCAGCTCAGGTCCTAATCTCAGGGTCCTGGGATCGAGCCCCGCATCGGGCTCCCTGCTCGGCGGGAAGCCTGCTTCTCCCTCTCCCACTCTCCCTGCTTGTGTTCCCTCTCTCACTGTGTCTCTCTCTGTCAAATAAATAAATAAAAAATCTTTAAAGATCAGAAACCAATTAGTAGCATGAGGGAGAGAGATAAAGTTAGGTATTTGCTAATGTGTCTGAATTAGTTCCTTTATTGACCCCTTAATTATCTGAGAGATTCCAGGAAGCCAAGGCAAGAAAGGAATACATGCATTGTATAGTTTTCAACGTAAAACGTAAGAAAGCATCCAAGTTGGCCTGTTAAAGTAACACCCCTTCCCAACACACACACACACACACACACACACACACACACACACTGAACTCGAGAAGGAACTTATGGGGACGCCCGGCTGGCTCAGTCGGTTAGGCGTCTGCCTTTGTCTCTGACAAATAAATAAATTAATTAAAATCTTTAAAATAAAATTTAAAAAAAGAAGGAATTTATGGTATGAATGCCTATGTTGGACTATTGGAGCCAAGGGATCTGAAGTTATTCTCAGTTGGCACTTACTATCATTCTCAATTGGGCTTTAATAACAGCCCATGATGACAGTGGGAGTAATCAGAGTCAGGATAAATGGCCAGGAAAATAGCAATCAACATCCTTTCCATGTTTCCGTCTGTGCTCAGCTCATGGATTCCTTCCCTCCCGCCCTCCGTCTTGGCTCTGGAAACTCCCTTGAGGTCAGGGGTTGAGTCCTCTGAGTCACGCAAATGGCCAGGTGGCCGCAGGTGCTTTCTGCTGCCTCCCCCCAGCACTGGAGTTGTGTGGAAGTGAGGTGGGTCCCCTGGCAGCAACTCCCGAGGTGAGTGGAGAGAGGAATGCTATGAGATAAGGCTAAGAGCGTTTTGAGAAGGAGGAGCCCCCAGTTTGAACAGAATGATGATCTTAGTGGGAATGGGTAAGCTCCTATCAAGGTAACAACTCCCTACCCCCCAGGTTTTGAATTCAAAGAAGAATCTATGATAAGTAAGCATCCTTATATAAAAATCCAGGAAGGCCACCACTCCTGTCCAGCCTGGCCTGGCTTAGGAGGAGGGACTCTGCTTAAGAACTGAAACACATAAAGGCTTTGAACCTATCTTGCTGAATTCATAGAGAGGTGCAGAGGTGTAGGTAGGGGTTAGGAACAGCTGAATTACTCTGCAAAAGAAAACAGGAGGAATCTGCAAGGAAAAGGGCTGAAACCCATAGCTCACAACAGTGAAAACACTCATGGACCAGCAAGATGATTCTTAACCTGATCTGACTGGAGAAAAATAGGAGCTCAAAGCCAGAAGCAATGATGAGAAGGAAAAGTCTTCCCCACTCTCCATCCCCACTCCTAGAGGAATCAGGAATATTTTGAGGAAGAGCATCGGATCTCCCATAGATCTTGGAATGCATCTTTGAACAACTCTCAGCCAGCACCTAAAGAGCATCTGACCTCAGCTGACCTCAGTTGGGAGCATGGCCATAGGTGTTGGCCCCAAGTTCCTTGGCTTTAATGAGGACAACCACTGCCCAAAGAGGGTTCCTCCCTGCCCACTGTGCAGTCTACTTCTCAGCAACCCAGCCTGGTCCTCCTTGGCAGGGAGGGGGTTCCGTGGGGATCACTGAAGTCAGGGGGTGGCGAGGAAGAGTGGGAGAGTAAGCACTGTAGAGATTCATTCGCCCTGTCTGGCTCTCACCATGACTCACTGCCATTTACTTATCGGTCATAAATCAGCCACTTGACTCCAGGATCCGAACACCTTTTGTCCTTTTTGTTTTAGAGCGAGCGATCAAAGGAAGGACACGTGGTGCCCACTCTCAGGGCTGGAGAGTGGGGACTCTTCTGTCTGGTTTGGGGAGAAATGGTTCCTGCCCTCAGGAAACTCCGAGTTCCCAAGGACGAGGAAGCGTGCACATGGAGGATGCTGCATGCCAAGCAGCCAGTGGACAGAGACATGTGGGCAGACGAGCACTGCACAAACACAGCCCACAATTAAACGGAAGGGGCTGGAGGGGAGGTGCCAGCAGTCAGCTGGGGTCCAGCAGAAACCAGCTGGGAATTCTGAGCCTGAACTGGATTTGGAGGTCAGACAAGCCAGTCCTGTACACTGTCTAGTACTACACGACTGCTGGCCTGCTGGCTCTTGGCCATTCCGGTTTCCCTCCCAGGTTTAACTGGAAGGGTCAGCTCGAGCAGGCTCACCACTTGCTTACAGACCAGAGGCCCAAAACAGCCGTTCACAGCCTTGGGAGCCAGGAGGCAAACACCAGATGACTCTGTTTACAAAGCTTCCACTTTTCAACAGGGTCAAAGGGCATTCCTAGAGCAGCTGGGGGAGGCCCCAGAGAGGCAGGTTCTGGAGGCTGAGTCAGCATGTGGGCCTCTGCTGCTGCCTTCTTCCGAAGGGGCACCCGAACAGGTTCTTCCAGGGCACAAAGTGACCACCCAGGATTTTGCACAACGCTTCCCAGTTTACAAAGCTGTTTTGCATCAACAAGTGGAAGGCTCATCTGATCCATAAGACAAGTATCCTCTATACTTTATGAGTAAGGAAACTGAGGCCCAAAGGCATTAGGAAGGAGGCTTAAGGTCAGCCAGCGGAGGCAAGGAGGTCCTTCCCACTACAGCACCCAGGCCTCCACATCACAGCCCTGGGCTTTGGGGACGTGGGGGAATTAAGGAACGGAGTGCATCCGTTACAGGCCAAGTCCTCATCTGCATTTCAATCTCGCTCTGCACATGGCACCTTGCAAAGCCCCAAAGAGGGAGGGTGCAGGGAGATAAAGCCTGGGAGGGAAGGCGGCCGCCTGGGTGCTCCAGGCCTCGGCTCTCCAATGACATGGAAAAGCCAGATCCTCTCTCCACACTGGCTCACCTTTGCCCCTTCCTGGGAACGGCCTGGAAGACGAGCGCGGGGCTGGGGACGCGGACAGCTGTCGCCCGGCCCCTCCGGAGTCCGCGCCCATATAAGGGCAGCGCTTCCCGTGGGCCGGGCGGTGACGAGCCGGGAACCACGTCAGCGGGGGCGGGGAGGGGCGGGCGCCGGGTCCCGAAAACAAGTGACGTCGCTCGGGACCCAGGCGCGGGGGGGCGGGGGGGCGGCGGGGGCGGGAAGGCGGAGGGGCGGCGGCCGCCGTTGGGGTCAATGTGGGTGCGACGCGGGGGTCGCGCGCGTGGGCACTTTCTGTGCCCGGGGCTTGGGACGGCCAAGGGCGTCTGCAGTCTGTTTTGTCTCCGAGTGTCGGGGCTGTGTACTTCACTGACGGCGACGGTGCGCGTTCTTACCCTGGGAGCCAGAAGAGGAGCTTTGCCGTGGGGTGTTTGGGGACCGTCGCGTCTCCAGCTTCTTAAAATGACTCACGGCCCTTGTGCCCCCGGAGACCCCCAGAACGTCTCCCTAGGGGCGCCACTGTAAGGGACGGGCTTCCCTTTTCCCGAGCCGCCTCCCACCCACCCCTGCCCAAGCCGAGTCAAATAAAAAGAGGTCTGGCTTAGGAGCTGACGGAGGAGAAGGGTGGCTCAGTCGTTAAGCATCTGCCTTCGGCTCAGGTCGTGATCCCCGGGTCCTGGGATCGAGCCCCACATCGGGCTCCCTGCTCGGCGGGAAGCCTGCTTCTCCAGCTCTGCCACTCCCCCTGCTTGTGTTCTCTCTCTCGCTGTGTCTCTCTCTTCAAATAAATAAATAAAATCTTTAAAAAAAAAATAAAATTAAAAAAAGGAAGTTTTAGGGATGGCTAGTACCAGGCGGAGGCCTGGAAACAGAAGAGACACCAAAGGACAGAGATTCAGGGCTCACATTTCCACCAGCCTTCTTTATGGAGCCTTGAGGGGGGGGGTCGTTTCTAAGTCCAGCTGTGTTCCAGTGAAGCCTGTCGGAGTGTGGCCCTTGTAGTCCTGCCTGTGTCACTTGAAATTGTGAGGGGGCTTGGAGGGCAGTGATGAGGAAAGAGTCCAAAGAGGGAGGGGATGCGTGGCAGAGGGGGTGTAAGAGAAGTAGGACGCAGATGGGAAGGGCCAGAAAGGAGCAGAGGCTCAGCCTGTGGTTGAGTAACTTGGCTGGCCCTTCTGGGGGTGGGGCTCAGGCATATGGGAAAGTCCCCAGGGCCTCCCAAACTGTCCCTTCACACCCACAGTGCTCACCCACCCCCTCTCCCTCCCCTATCTAAGGCCTACTTCCTCTCTTTACTTCCCCTGGTAGAGAGTGGGCTGGTGGAGCCTCCCGGGCTCCAAACTCCCAGCACAGAGAGAAGACGGGAGTCCAGGGCAGGGGCAGAGATAGTGGCCCTCCTCTGGGGCATCTGCCCAGGATTTGGCCAGTTTGCCTTGACTGCCCAGGCCTAAGCTCAGGGGGTTAGTCGAAAATGGTTTTAAGGCTGGGAATTGAAGAAACTGCAGAGCAGAGGTCTTGCTTCCTTGGGGGGCTAGCATCCCCCCCGGGCTGGATCATGCCAAGGTGTCCTCACACTGGTCCTGAGGGTGGGCTTTCAGGTCTTAGCTCTGCCACTCTCCGTGAGGTCTTGGGCACGTTCCTAACCTCCCCAAACCTCAAGACAAGGCGTTGTCTGAAAAATAAGAATACGAGTATCTTATTGGTTCTTTTGAGGATTTAAAAGTGATCATGCCTACAAAGCATGTCATACATATTAATCCCTTGTGCAATATTTATGCATCTGGCATGTAGAAAACAATAAATAGTAGCTGTTATTACTATTAGTAGCAGTAGCAGTGACTGAAGAAGGCCTCTCTAGGTCGCCTACAAGGAAAGTTAGCCCAGGGGCGGCTGGGTGGCTCAGTCGTTAAGCGTCTGCCTTCAGCTCAGGTCAGGATCCCAGAGTTCTGGGATCGAGTCCCACATCGGGCTTCCTGCTCGGCGGGAAGCCTGCTTCTCCCTCTCTCACTCCCCCTGCTTGTGTTCCCTCTCTCGCTGTGTCTCTCTCTGTCAAATAAATAAATAAAATCTTTGAAAAAAAAAAAAAAGGAAAGTTAGCATGAATTGTCAGGAGTTCAGGGGTCCCCCGCCCCTCATCTTCCTTCTACCTCTAGTACCTCATCACCCAGACCACCTCTTCCTCCGTCTGGGTCGAAAGGGCCGTGAGCATGGAAACACCATAGGTGTTCACATCTCGGCTGTGCCTCAATTTCCTTATCCCTGAAATAAGAAGTATACTTTCTGGCTGGCTTCTCTTATTGTGAGAGTCAAGGGAGTCAAAGTGTGTGCACATACTTTGAAGACTGTCCCCACCTACCAATTCTCCACTTGGCGACTTCTCTCTCCTTAGCCTCAGCTCCCCTTGCGTTCCTATTTCTCCAGACCTAAGTTTCCCTCTTTTCATAGCCCTGGCCATTTTGGGCTCGGCCCGATGGATGGCTTTCCCTTCAGACCTCAGAATGCTCACAGTTGTTTAAACCTGACGGGTGGACACCTCCGCAGGGCAGGAGATAGGTCTTCTTTGTTTCATTTGGTGACACAGGGCCAAGCCCAGGGCAGGGCACACAGTAGGGGCTCAGTAAAAGCTAGTGTCCTTTTGTCTATCAGCAAATCCTAGGGAGGGAGGCCAAGAGAGGTGGCCCCCGCAGAATTTGGGGGAGCAGGCTTCTGTCCTCTGGGAGGGAGGGGTTGGGGAAGAGAGGAGGACAGAGGAAGGAAGGCGCCATCCCGACTCAAGGATTCCTGCCTGCCCTTCCCAAAGCCCAAGGTCACCGCCATCAGTCCAGGGCCACATCTTCGTTGTGCTGACTGGTTTTACTCTAGGTTCCCAGGGCGGAAAGCCTCTTGCCCCTGCACTCCGTTCCTGTTGGGGAGGAGAGCAGACGTCAGGCTGAAAGGGAAGTGCTTGGGCAACAGGTTCCATTTACTCACAGCTGCGGCACTACCCCAAACTCCTCCGCACCCCCCAGCTGCCCCCACCTCCCCAAGTCACCAGGTTCCTCGGGTTCCTGGGTGCAGGCTCCGGAAACAGGAAACAGCTGTCCTCCCGCTGATGGGTTTAAAGTGAGATTGGCTTTACCTCACCCTTACCTCTGGCCACCAAAGGCCTTGGCCCTGCCCCGCTTCCCTCAGGCTAGACCCTGGCCCTGGGCATGGCGGCGATTGCCGCCCCCCCCCCCCCCCCCCGGGCTAGCTGTCTCCCCACCCTTCTCCCGGGGCGCTCTGCCTGCCGCTGAGCCCGACCTGTCCTCACTGGGTGATCGGATCGCTCCCGGCTCAGGCCCAGAGTGCTCGGGGCTGTTCCTGTGCCGTCTGGCCACGGGCTCTCATCAGTGTGGCCCCCTGCACACTCAATTCTGAGCGCCAGGACTTTGCATCTTCAGGGGGCCTTGCCCAAGGCCGGGAGGAAGCTGCTTCTATAGAAGCCAAGAGGTCACGCTGCGGGAGGGCTGGCCCTCCACGTAGGGGAAAGGGTGTGAGTCAGAAGGCCTGCGTTCACTGCCTCTCAGAAGCCTCTCCGAGCTTCCTCTCCTCCTCTGAGGGCGACGAAGCCTGCTTGCTGCTTACAGTGGCCCACGGATCAGACGAGATGCAGCTGTGAAGGCGGCTAGTGAACAGTGCTGTCACATGCCTTATTTCTGCCTGTCACCCCCCACCTCACCCCCTGCCACCCAGAGGCCTGGTCACTGCCAGCCGTCATCTCTAGAAGGGGCCCTCCTTCCCTCAAACCCAAATCAAGTCTCCCCTCCTTGGGCAGCTGAGTGCATCTCACTACGTCTCCTCAGGGCTCATGTACTCAAATCATGCCACCGATGGGTACACCTGTTGCTTGTGGGGTGCGGAAAATATCCTCAAGTTTTCTTCCATGGTCTGTGTGCTTGTCTTATCTGCTCCTGCCGGTCCTAGCATCAGGAGAATAAAAGCTTGTTCCTTGTTGATCCACGGCTACGCGGTACGTCTTTGCTCCCCACAGCACAGGGTCACAATAAGTGTAGTGGATCGAAGTGTGTCGTTTGGAGAGGGCACACAGCCAGACAGCACCTTGGGGCAAAACTTTATTTCTACCACTTAGGACTTTGTAGACAAATCACTCTCTGGCTGTAGAGGGGTTTTGTGTATTTATTTTCCTCATGAATTAGGCTAATTTGTGATTCACTGGGCATTCAAGAAGGCAGCTGCCTGCCCGAGGAGCCCAGAAAACCAAGCAGAGCCAGGCCTTCAGCAGAGGGGCTGGGAAAATCCCTCCTGTTAGAGAAGGACAAAGGTCTCAGGTTTTCAGCTCTCAGTGGGCTGTCCTGCCCAGCTGGTCATGCGTCTCAGAGGTGTGGCAGAGGGCAAGCGCCCCAGCAGCTCCCCGTCTGAAAGCTATCACTGCCTGTGTCCATGAGCTGCCCATGTTTCTGGGGCAGATGAGCCTTTGAGGTGGGAAGAAGCCCTTTTCAAATAAATGCCCTACTGCCCCAGGGAGCAGAAGTTTCCAGAAGATACAGCATAGCTTTATTCCTAGCTTATCAAGCAGACGTAGAGCTGGGTGGGACGGAGAGGTGTTTTGAATCTCCCTCCAAAGGTCCAGAGAAATTTCTTTGGGGTTGATCATTGTAACAAGAGTTGCCCCTCACCCAGCAGGCTCACCAGAGTCATCAAATAGAATCAAAATTGTGTGATGAGGGGCGCCTGGGTGGCTCAGTTGGTTAAGCGACTGCCTTCGGCTCAGGTCATGATCCTGGAGTCCCGGGATGGAGTCCCGGGATCGAGTCCCGCATCGGGCTCCCTGCTCAGCAGGGGGTCTGCTTCTCCCTCTGCCCTCTTCCCTCTCGTGGTCTCTGTCTCTCATTCTCTCTCTCAAATAAATAAATAAAATCTTTTAAAAAAAAAATTGTGTGATGAGGAGTCAAGGGCTTGGGCTGCTCTGTCAAACTGCCTGGGTTCAAACCTTAGCTTGAGCAAGTTACTTAATATTCTCTGTGCCTCAGTTTCCTCATCTGTAAGGTGGGAATTACAAGAGTATCATGTAGGATTCTTTGTGACTAATGAGGTAATAGCACTCAATAACACTCAGGGCTCAATAAATACTGTCATTATAGGACCTTATTCAAGAGGCCTGCTAATCTATTTCTCTGCTATTATGAAATGAAGTTCTCTCCCCAATTCTGATGCCATTGAATCAGGCCAGCATTTATATAGGTATTTCTTCTGGCCTCTGAACTCCAGGTTCAGCAAGAAGACAATGCTCAGCCCCTTCCTATTGACTACGGAGACCACGGGAGTGTCCACCACCAACAATGGGGGGATAACAGCCACTCTGGGGGACTGGGAGGTAGAAGCTCGGAGGATTTTTTCAGTGTAAGAAATCTTCCTGGCCAGGATGCCTGGGTGGCTCAGTTGGTTAAGTGACTGCCTTCAGCTCGGGTCATGATCCCAGGGCCCTGGGATCAAGCCCTGTGTCGGGCTCCCTGCTCCATGTGGAAGCCTGCTTCTCCCTCTCCCACTCCCCCTGCTTGTGTTCCCTCTCTTGCTGTCTCTCTCTCTCTCTGTCAAATAAATAAATAAAATCTTAAAAAAAAAAAAAAAGAAAGAAAAAAAGAAATCTGCCTGGCCAAGTGTCCCTGACTTGATTCAGTTCCTCATTAGCCAAATATTTTTTATATTGATAGTGTTTATCTCCCAGAACTTTCACATTTATGGTATTACGTAATCTTCATGATGATCTCACAGAATAGGCTGTAAAGAACTTATCAGAGAAGCTGGCTGGGACTGGATCTCCCACCCCCGACCTCTGCTCTAGCAGGCCACTCAGGGGCAAGGAGGGGCCCAGCCAGCCCGGCCCCCGGGTCACCCCACTGAGGAGGCTGCGAGGTGGCTCCATGGGGGTAGAGTTCAGGGTCCCACAGTAACAGGGTGACTCAATAACAGATGGATTCAGTGGGTTCTTTGGGGGCAATGTGTAGGGAAAGCGCTCATCCTCTCCCCTCTTCAAACACTCCCACTTAACCCCTGACCTCCCAGAGTCCAGGGAGTACCGTGGTGCAATTGCTAGAACCAAGACTGAAGAGCCGAGTACGCTTTTATCCTGCAAACAAGGAATTCTGGGTGCTCCGGGGGCCACGGCGTGGGCCTGGACAGCCGGAGAGCTGCCTGGGTCCAGGTTCACCCCGAGCTGATTCTGTGTCAGTCACGTAACCCCTCCAGGTCCCTGGGCGAGGAACAGGGTCCTCCCCTGCTCACAGGGGATGGGTGCAGACCCTCCTGGTCCCAGCCCCAGTTCTCCAGCGAGGAGCCAGGAGTCGGGAGCCCAGTGAAATGTTGGGCTCTGCCACCGACTCGCTGGGCCTCCATCCCCTCCATTATACAGTGAGGGTGTTGGACCATCCGTGAGCCTGGGCAGCCTGTAATGACCTTCTCTGGGCAAAAGAGGCTCAGTTCCCTCCATCTGTCATTTTGTCAACAAACCTTCAGTTTGTTGGTCTCATGTGAATCCTTTTAAAGGTTTTTCTTTTTTCTAATTTCATTTGATTCCACATTCTCCAAGCAACTGGTATATGCCAGACTGAGCTGGCGGCTGGGAGATCAGTAGTGGTCAAGATAGCTGTTGTCGAGGTTCTTCCTGTTTAGTGGGGGAAGACAGACAAGCAAACCTATAATGAGGCCAGGGTCTCTGGAAGCTCCGGGGGCAGGGAAAGGATCCCGCCCAGCCAAGAGACGGTCTCCCTGAGGACACTCAAGTCTGGGAAGAAAGTCACTCCCTTCCAGGAGGAAGGAGAGAGGGGATTAAGCTTTGGTAATCAGCTCTCTTGGCCAAACACTGTGCTGGATAACTTATATGTGCGATTTCATTCCATCCTTATAACAATCTTTAGATAAGGATTAAGCCCATTTTCCAGATGAACAGACGAAGGTTCAGGGTGCTGAAAGCCATGCTATGGGGTGCAGCTGAGACAAACAAGGCTGCCTGACCCTGGAGCCAACGCTCTTTGCACCCAACAGAAGGGAAAGGGCAGGAAAAACCGAGACTTAGAAACTGGCTCAGGATCTGGGCCCTGCTGGCCTCTTCTGTGTCCTCCCGGTGGCCCCTCCCTCTCTGGCTAACAAGAGAACTGCCACTTTAAGAGACACAGCCCTTCTGAAAGGGGCTGGTTTCCATCCATTTTTAATGGCCCAGCTGCTGTGGTCTCTCTCTCTCTCTGCCTCCCTGTGGACTAACCCAGGAGTTTCTCTGCAACTGAGCACCACGCTCAGGCCTGTCAATGTTTAATTGCAGCGAGATGCTTATCTTGGTTACCCGAGTCGTTTAGATTACCCCGGCAGAGACCTGGGCATCGAGGGAGGTGGCAGATGGCAGATTCGGGGTCACCCCTCTGCCCTGCAGAGGGAGGAGGAGAGATTATTGGAGCAAGAAGGGCAAGAAGGAGGGAGACGTGGAGGGTGGCTGGGGAGACACTGCACTGGGGACTGGACAGCCGCTGCATGTTTGTGTGGCTCTGGCCATGTCCTCCTCCACCCTGCCTCTTCTCTGCCACCTCCAGCAGCAAGTACTGGGGGTCTGCCCACTGCATGCTCTCAGAACCTTCCACAGGGACCCGGAACATAGGGGTGGGAGTGGATGAATGTCTGAGGGCTTAGACGCGGACTTCCTTTGAGCCCACTGTGGTGGCTCCTGGGCACCTGAACCTCTGCTTATGTTCAGGGGAAAACACAGCTGTATTTGTCACTCTTACGAACTGGTGAAAACAGGGACTTTGAGTGCTCCCAGGACACCGGCATGCAACAAATGTGAGGCTTACCATACCCTCAGCAGAGCCCTGCCGTAAAGCCATGAGCTGGCGGTCCCCGTGCCCTGGGTCCTGGCTCTAGAGTACCCTGAGGGAGAGGGACAGGTTCTCGCGCCTCCCCAGGGTCCACGGAATGCCTGGGGCACAGAGTCAAGGTCTATTTGGGGAGTAGAACGTCATGGTTGAGACACAGCCCCAGAGACCATTCAGATGTTATTTACAGACCTTGTCTAATGACCCAGCCTCCAAGCTGGGAGGGAGGACCTGGCCTTGCTGCCTTCTCCAATTTCTCCTGCCCTCTGATTTTCTCACACCCTGTCACAATCCTTCTCCCTGCCACCTTCGCTCTAGCCAGGAGTGCCTGGTGCCTCTGTATGCGATGTGTTACTCACATCTGGGAGCTGGAGAAAGTGCTCTCAGGACAGAGGTCGGGCCTGGGAGCAGGGTGGAGGGCCCACCACCAGGGCCAGAGGACCAAGAGAAGTTCCTAGTCATGGGGCTGGCTTGGCAGGGAGGGTGGAGAGGTCCCTCTGAGTGGCATTGACCTAGCCCTGCCCCCTGTGGGAGACCTCTGTGGGGGGCGGTAGGGAATAGCGACAGGGAAGGGAGATTTCCGAAATTACTGCGCTCCTAATTCAAACAAGAAGCTAACTGGATGAATGGGTCAAGAATGGCCAGCGTATGAGGCAAACATTCACAAGCCTAGACCCTTGACTCCTGGGTTGGGTTTTTGAAGGCTGAGCTTATAGAGACTGGGGAACCCTGAAGGACATTCCAGAGACCCTGTGGTATCAGGATCGAAGCCACGACAGAGATGGGGCTAAGTCTCTCTGCTCTGAAAAGCTCATGGGACCTCATGTGCAGTGGGGGTCTCTATGCTGACAGAGTCCCTCCTCCCCATCTCTTCCTTAACCCCCTCAGCATAACATGCTGGGGCTCTCACCAACCGCTTCACAGCCTTTACCCCCAAGACGGCACAGGCCCTGACAGGCATGTGATATGTATAATAATAACAATCCCTGCCTCAGAATGTTATGAGAATTAAATGAGATAATCCTTATGGAATGCTTAAAACAGCACTTAGCACGCAGTAAACACTCAATAAATGTTAGCTATTATTACCAGAGGTAGTAGTCAGAGGAAATAGGTGGATGACTTAGCTCCAGCATGGAGGCATGTTGCTGCAGACTCCCTTGCTCCACAGTTATTCCCTGTATGATACACAGAGCTTCCCACTAAGGAAAAGCCCTCTGTTGAGACCCCTCTGGGCCCTGGCATCCACTAAGCCCTGAACAGAACTGTGTTCCATATGCTCTTCTTCCCTAAAGCCACAGTCTCCCGACTTACTGAGTACCTACGGTGCTCCCCGTTCTGGCCGATGAAGGTGAGTAGGACGGGGTCAGTGCTATCAGCAAGCTCGAGGGGAGACCAGGAGGAGGCCTGGGAGGGGCCCACTGACAAGGCAGCAGACTGCTCGCCTCACAGGCCTGGGCCCTGGAGCTTCTTAGGGCCAGATGGAGGACAAGGGGTCCCAGAGCAGCCCAGGGAGGTCTGCTGGCTGGAAGGGGCCTACAGGAGGGGTGGGAGTGGCGAAGGCAAAAGGGAGGGAGTCTTGGGAGAGGAAAAGCGCAAAGCTTGTTTCCAGGCCCATTGCTGTGTTCAGGTGGCTGATAGAAGATGACTCAATGTGAGCTCACGTGGGATTGTTGGATCTTGCTCTGCCTGGGGACTCTGAGAGTCCCCTGAGGGTAGGGACAATCTCACTGATCTTAAGAGGATCACTATCTCCCTCCCAGCATTCCCCCTCCCTCACCAGGGTTCTTATCAAGGAGGGCTTTGTTCATTCAACAGCTATTTGCTGAAGCACTTACTATGTGTTCGGCATTGTTCTAGGCACTGGAGATACAACAGTGACCGAAACAGACAAAATGTCCATTCTGGGTGTGGGGGGTGGGGGGTGGGGGTGGGGGAAGCTCAGATACTAAGCAGGATAAGCAAGGGGAATATACACATACCATATCAGATTGCGTTGTGAGAAGTGCTCAGGAGGAAAATGAAGCGGGGGCGGGGGTGAGATTGGAGCTAGGGTGGCTGGAGTGTGAGAAGGTCATGGTCCCTACCCCAGGAGGTCACCATCTGATGGGCGCCTCTCAAGTTTGAAGTTAATGAAGAATCTCCTAGTGGAGCCGTAGAATGCAGATGCCCAGGCCTCACCTCCGAGACTGATTTAGCAGGCCTGGGGTTGGGCCCAGACATGTGATGCCATGGACCCGCTCTGGGGAGCGTTGCTTCCTTAGGAAACCGAGTCCAAGAAGAATGGCACTGCGTTTTCCCCTAGGAAGGCCCTGTGGGAACCCTAAGAAAACTGGACAGGGGCAGCGACAACATTGCTAGGCCCCGTGGCTTTGATCTGTGGGGGATCTTCACGTGCCACGCCCTCTTCCTGGAGCCAAGGCCCAACACTCAGCCTCTCCAGAGAAAAGGATGAGTTTGGAGTTCCCAGCCAAACCCTCTACCAGATGCAGCTGGGTTGGGCTGGAAGAAGGGGAAAATCCAGTCTGAGGACAGAAGCCCAGTTTGGGGTTCTGCCTCCCGAGTCAGTTCTGACACCCCAGGGCAGTGAGGAGGGCCTCCGGCCCAGCCCAGATGCCACTGTCCCAGTATTTTACAGTAATCTCAGTTCTCATCTGTGCGGTCAGGACACCAAGCTCTGGTAACAGAGGGGAAATGGACTCTCACAAAACTTCCTGGAATGATCTATGTATTCCACAAAGTACTTACTGAGTACTTACTTTGTGTCAGACCCTGTTCTAGCGGCTGAGGATACAGCAGTGGGCAAGATAGGCAAATCCCTGCTCTCTTAGAGCTTATATTCTACTGGGGGAGACAGACACTGAACAAGATAATAAATAAAATCTATCTTTCTAGTCATGATGAAGGCTGAAAGAGAGAAGGGAGTTAGAAAGAGTTGATAGCGAACATATCGAAAATTAAATGGGATGGTCAGCAAGCACCCACGGAGAAGGTGACTTGAGTGAAGACTCTAAGTAAGCAAGGGAGTCATGAGGATTTCTGTGGGAATAGAATTCCAGGCTGAGGAAATGGCAGGTGCAAAGGCACTGGGGCAGGGCTGCGTGGGGGTAGGGCTAAGTTACAGTGCGTCGGCCAGTGTGGCTGGAGTGAGGAGAGAAAGAGGGAAAGCAAGGAGATGGAATCAGAGGTAGCATTGACTAATTATAAAGGGCCCTAGAGGCCCTACCAAGGACTTGGGCTTTTACTCTCAGTGAGGTAGGAAAGCCAAAGGAGAATTTTGGCAGAAAAGTGACCTGACTTGATTTACATTTTTTTTTTTTAAAGATTTTATTTATTTGAGAGAGAGAGAATGAGAGAAAGAACACATGAGAGGGGATAGGGTCAGAGGGAGAAGCAGACTCCCTGCCGAGCAGGGAACCCAATGCGGGACTCGTTCCTGGGACTCCAGGATCATAACCTGAGCCGAAGGCAGTCGCTTAACCAACTGAGCCACCCAGGTGCCCTTGATTTACATTTTTAAGAGATCACCTCTGGCAGCTGTGTTGAAAATCGATGATCTGGGACAAGAGTGGAAGCAAGACCAGGTAAGAGGCCATCGAAATATGTCCATGAGAAATAATGGTGGTTTGCTTTGGACCGTGAGCAATGGGAAGATAACAAGTGGCTGGATATGTTAAAGGAAGACCCTACTGGATTTGCTGACAGGCAAAACAGGGATTGTAAGAAGAAAATTACATGTGTATATATGCCAGGTGCTACATGAAATCCTTTATATGCAAATCATTCAAATTTTGTAACAATCATATAAGTGAGGTTCTACCATGTGTGTGTGTTTTAAGATTTATTTATTTTAGAGAACGTGCAAACAGGGGGAGGGACAGAAGGAGAGGGAAGAAGCAGACTCCCTGAAAAGCAGGGAGCCCGATGTCAGGGAGCCCCATCCCAGGACCCCGAGATCATGACTGGAGCCAAAATCAAGAGTCGGATGTTTAACGGGCTGTGCCACTCAGGCGCCCCATGAGGTTCTATTGTTCTATGCAATGAGGAAACCGGCGGAGAGCCTAAGTAACTTAAAAAATTTCTTGGCTAGCCAGTGGCAGAGCCGGTATTTAAACCCAGTCTTCCACCGAAAGCCAGCCCAGAGCCCTTCCTTAGCAGCTCCGCAGTGACAGTCGGACGCGCTAGCCCACATGCAGCTCTCCCTTGCATCAGGCACTGGACTAGATGCTGGGGAGGCAAAAAATGAGTAAGAGACAGTTCTTGACCTTGGACAATGCATGGTTTGGAGAGGGAGACAGACAGAAGTAGAAATAACTACAGTTTTAAGAGCTAAGCGTGCAGCCCTAAGCCCCGGGCCGAATGGGTAATTTTGCCCAGGGGGTAAGACGCTCGGAGGAGACAGTATGCGGCCGGGGCTCCATCCAAAGAACAGAGGATGGGAAAGCACTGCAGGCCGAGGGCCCCGTGTGCGCCACGGCACAGAGGTGGAAAGGGGAGGTGGAAAGGGGTCTGGCGCACCCTGTACGATGCTTTGTTTGGGAGGGGGTGTGGGGAGGCCTGGGGGTCAGAAGCCGAGCTGCAGTAGTTAGCAGGGCCTCAGGCACGTCGGGGAAAGAGCTTCTCCGGAGAGCAAGGAGAAATCACTGCCGGTTTCCAAGGGGGGAGAGAGTCAATGAGATCTGGTTTCCAAAGATGGCTCTTCATGTGGCGGGTGGACGCCAGGGAGGAGCGGACGTAGTTTTCCCTGCCTGAGGATGACGCGGCTCACCATAGCTGGTAAGACCGTGACCGCCAGCCCACGTTTCCAGGAAACAAGTAGTATTTTCCCGTGTGTGCGTGGCTCTGTGTGTGTGTCTATAAATAGACTCGTACTCAGCGCTTGGCTGGAGTCTCACACAGGGCCGTGACAGCATCTTGCCACACTCCCCGAGCTGCCTTTGCCACCTCCTGTCCTCCCCCTGGCAAGGCTCAGGCCTGTAAAGCACCAAATTCCAGCACGCAGCCGGCGGGGCCAGGGTCTGACCGGCCTTACCCTTTTCCCGCTGGGACATCAGACCCAGTGTCTGAACTGCAGAACGAAGGATGTGAGTTTGGCCAAAGGGGGAGATGGGGAGACTGTTTGACTCCCCAGTGACAAGAGTGAGAAGGGGAAGTCTGTTTGAAAACCTAACCCACCTCCAGGGGTCCAAGGACCATCCTGATCAGAGGTAGTGAGTGGATGAGGTGGCCCTGTGGCCCTTGTCCCATCCGTGGGCAGCTCCGTGATCTTGAAGTTAGATTAGTGAAGAGAGAGAACACAGAAACAGAGACAATATATATATATGTATGTGTGTGGGTCTATCTAGAGATACACGCATTTATCTGTAGATAACAGCGTACATGGTATATGTTTGTAAATATACACATGTATACCCACATACCCACACATGTCTATGTATGGAGAGAGAGACAAAGAAGACACAGGAAACAGGAACAGGGACAGCTAGACAGAGATAGACAGAGACAGAGAGACGGGGCGACCAAGCGTGAGTTTTAACCGTGACAATCTTCAAAGCCCCAGTTAGGGCAGACCTGCTCAAACAGGCAGAACTGATGTTGGTATGTAATGGAGTCCAGCCTGGTTCCCCGCCCAAATCCCTGGCTCAGAAATGTATACCAGCTTCTCCCTCTCTTGTCAGCTCTGGAAAAAAGCAAAAAACAGGGAAAACCCAGACTCAGGAATTTGCAGAGCGAAGCTCCCTCCTCAAGGGCTTACTGACTCCTTCTGTTCCGGGCTGGGCAGGAGGTAGGGGGGCTGGGTGGGTGGAGGGAGGTGAGGGCACGTTTTTGACAGCTCTTTGTGAGGCTGGGCCCCATCCCAGTGGTCAGGGCCTGGGTCAGGGAGGGCACTAGGTACCCGCCTCTCCTCTGGAGCACTAGGACTTGGCAAGTCTCACCAGGCAGCTAAGTGGAGCCGGGTGTCCGCCACGCTACCCTCCTAAGCCACCCATTTCATCAGGGGCCACAGGGACCTTGGGAGACTCACTCCCCTTGGGACACACCTAAGTCCGGGTCTCCACATGACTTTAAGGTGAGGGATATGGTCCTTTCCCTCTTGGGCCCTAGTCTTCTCGTCTGGAAAATGGGAAGAAAACATTTGCTACTGTGTGATCTCATTTATGGGGAACAACAATAAAACACCAAGCTCACAGATACGGAGAACAGACTGGTGGTTGCCAGAGGGGAAGGGGGTGGGGGTGGGTGAAATGGATGAAGGGAGTCAAAAAGTACTTCCAGTTACACAATAAATAAGCTATGGAGATGTAAGGTACAGCATGGGGACTATAGCTAAGGACAGCGTGTGGCATATTTGAAAGCTGCTGAGAGAGTGGATCTTTTTTTTTAAGATTTTTTTTTTTTTTTTTTTTGAGAGAGAGAGAATGAGAGAGAGCACATGAGAGGGGGGAGGGTCAGAGGGAGAAGCAGACTCTGCTGAGCAGGGAGCCCGATGCGGGACTCGATCCAGGGACTCGATCCAGGGACTCGATCCAGGGACTCGATCCTGGGACTCCAGGATCATGACCTGAGCCGAAGGCAGTCGCTTAACCAACTGAGCCACCCAGGCGCCCCGAGAGAGTGGATCTTAAGAGCCCTCATTAGAAGAAAAATAATTTCTTGGCAACTATATATGGTGACAGATGTTAACTAGATTTTGCGGTATATACAAATATCAAAATCATCATGTCACACACCTGACGTTCATATGTTATATGTCAATTACACCTCAATAAAATTTTTTTTTAATTTTAAAAAACTCTGCTGTCCCATTTTACAGATGATGAAGCTGAGACATGAAGAGGTTAGCTAACTGGTCCAAGGCACTACCTTCCCCGGGATTCAGGCCAGGCAGTCTGGCTCTGGATCCTATGCCTTTCGCCACATTTCTTTGCTGGCTCCTTGCATCACCAGCATCCCTGACATCCTGCTGAGGCGTAGTGAAAGCTTTTGTTCAAGAATGGGGGACTTCAATATTTGAATAGGATCATCCACTTGGACTTGAACCTTGAGTTCTAGTTCCTCATTTGCACTGACTTTGGGTTGAAAGGCGGTTGTGTATGTGTTGAGGCTGGTGTGGGGCAAATCTTTAGGTTGCCCAAATGTTTACGTGCAGGGTCCCCACCAGGGTATGGACTGCCCTTCCCCTGCACCTGGGAAAACAAAGACGGCAGTAAAACTCACAGCCTTAGCAAACTGAGATGGTGGAATACAAACCAGAATTCGGCAGAATTTTCATTAAATGCTCAAGATATAAATCATTATGCATTTAGCACCCTTCAAAAAACCCATCTGATTCTTGCGGTTTAGGGACTATTAATAAAAGTTTCTGAATGCAAAAAAACAAGAGCCAAACATCTGCTCTGCTCACCCCACAGGACTGCTGTGAGCAGGGATTATGGTGACAGCACTGGAGGAATTTTGTAAGCTCGTCCCATGTGCTCCAGGCTGGTGCACGCTTCCCTGGGCCCAGCAGGCTCCAAACCGCAGCAGGGATGGGGAGCTAGCCTGAGTGTGCTTTCTTAGAGGGTGTGCCTGAATCGGGTGTCCCCAGAAAGACCTGTCTGGGACTGCCTGTCTCCCTCAGGGGTTTGTGTACAGAATGCGGGGTAGGGGTAGCAGCTAGAGAGGAGAAAAAAAGCTCTTTAGGAAGGCCTGGGTCCCCCTGCCTAAGCAAACTACCCACAGCCTCTTTCCTACCTACCCAAATCTCCAGACTCCTCAGGGGCCCTCAGGTCTCCAGGCAAGAAGCACTCTGGGGGGCTGTCAGGGAGCAGACCACTCTGCAGGGTGTCCTCCCCCTCTCCTATTCCCCAGCTCCTATATCCGGAGCGCCCAGAGTGGACACTTGGAAAGGTGGACCAGTGGGATTTGAGGGAGGGCCCAGGAGGGCCCAGGAGGGCAGAGGTGCAAGCGGACCTGGGTCCAACCCCTGTAGGAAGCCTCCCACATCGCCCTGTTTGTGACATTGGTCTTTCCCACCCATGGGCTATCACAGCCATCCATTTATGAGCTCTTGTCATCGTATAGCCTAGTTATGCCATAGTTATATAAATAACATCTCTGAACTTGACACATAAAACCCACATCACTACGATAACAAAACAGTTACCATTTATGGAGTCCTGTCAGCACACTGGGCAAGGTCAGACACCTGATGGCTCGAGTCTGACCCTCCCAACAGCCCTGTGTGTGTGTGTGGGGGGGTGCCCCAACGGAGGGGCCAGGAAGCTGGGGTCCCACAAGGGGAAGTCACATAGCTAAGGTCCCAGACGGTAGCATCATGAGGGTCCCAGACTTGGAAGCCAGTGTCCTTGGAAAATGACCTCTCCAGGGAGGCCATACGGTTGAGGGAAGTGAGGTACAGCATGTTCAGATGTCCCCGAAAAACAGAGCATGTCTCCAACAAGTTGAGTGGAGAGCATCCTCAGGAGCAGAATGTCACTAGATGAAGCTGCAGCCCAGCAAATTGTTCAGACGCCTGACTGGAGAGACCCCACGTAAGAGGAGGGCTCGGGGGTAGCCACAGTGTGTGAGTGGATCCAGCGGTGGGGACGGCTGTAAATACACCTTCTGCAGGGACAGGGAAGCTAACCCAGCTATTCTGGATTGTTCTATGATTATCTACATAGAGCAGACGAAGAAGCTCAGGCTTAAGTAACCTGCCAGGGACACACAGTCAGGAACAGGTAGCGCTAAGATTCCAACCCGGGTCAGCTCCAGAGCCACCGTTCCCCGACGCTTCTCAGCCTGTCGCGTGGTCGCATGTCTCTGTCTCCGGGTCTGACAGACCGGGAGTCCTTCACACTGGTGGGCTAGCTCCCTTTGTTCTGGTCCTGCACTCATGGGCACCACCAGGGGGGAAAGGGTGGCTCCTGCAAATTCCCAACACCAGCCTTACTGACAAAAACTCTTGCTCCCCTGTGAACGGACACACTGGCATTCATTCTCTTTGCCCATCCCCCTCCTGTGTGTTTGGGGATGTGAGCCAGGCCTCCTGACGTTCCCCAAATCCCGCACCTGAGAAATAAAACCGAAACAAGTTCTAGACCTGTCAAGCTAAGTCAGGCCCTGTTGTTTTCACCAAGGTCGCGCCTCAGGCTGTGGGGGTGGCGGTTGGGGGTCAGGGGCTACCTAAAGACCCAGCCAAGGCTTGGGGTGTGCAATCAGAGATCTCTGCGGCATATCCCGAGGCAAGTTACTTAGCTTTTTTTTTTTTTTTTAGGTAAGTTACTAAACTTATCCAAGCTTCGTTTTCTGATCTACCTCACAGAATAAAGGTATGTAAAGTAACTCAGGAAACTAAAGTGCTTTGTGGTCTGCCCCGAGTCATCACTGGTCCCACGTCCCTCCAGGACAGGAATCGCAGTGGGGCCTTGTCCCTGTCACCTGCCTAGACAACTTCCCGGCTTCCTCCAGGTTTCCTTGTAGCTGGCCCTCCTGGGTACCTTTCCCGTCAGGAGGCTTCTTCAGGGCTTGTCACTCTGTGGTGATTGTCCAGCACCCACCCTGTTCTGTAAGCTCCTTATCCCTGCCCCCAGCTTGGGGAGGATGGTCACACGGTGGCCCTTCAGTGAGTGTTTAAAAGGCGACACTCTGAGGAGTCGGGAAGCCAGAGGAGAGCCGGCTGCTGACTGGGCAGTGGGAAGGGCCTCAGCACTTTGTCTACTTGGCAGGTTGAGTTCACCTTCTCTGGCCCCATATGGCCTCAGGCCTTTCTCGAAACAGCCTGCCTTGTCCTTGGTAGACTATCATCCGGCAAGCTGCTCTATCCTGCAGTTTCCTGAGGGGCGGACAGCATTCCCGCTCAGGCAGGAGCTCCGGGGCAGAGGCCCTGCTTCTGCTCCTGTCCCCATCAGACAGCCCACCTGGGCAGGGTCCACTCCCGGGGGCTCAGCAGGTGACAGAGCCCGGGCTGGCTGATTTGACTTGAGCAATTACTTCCCTCGGGGTAAGACAGTGATGTCGCTGAGCTTTTCATTTTGTGTTTTGCTTTGTTTTGTTTTGTTTTGCCTTCCTGTGCAGGAACTGAGCTGTTTTGCAACCATTTGCCCCTTTCCTCTGGCCAGAAAGCAAGGGAGACTTCCTTCATCCTGGGCCCAACTGACTGGACAGCAGGAGCAAGGGGTGGGGTGTGTGTGTGTGTGTGGGGGCTGCCTCCAGGGGCTTCCTCTGGAGACCACTCACATGGGTCCTTCCCATTGCAGGGCCTACAGAGTGACTCCTTTCTGGGCTTAACACAGAGGCCAGTGGTTCTGGACTCTTGTCCAGCACTAGGAGGGGCTCCCTCTCCAATTGTAGGAGACGTGCTGCCTGGCCACTGCCTGGAACCCAGGACACGGCTGAACAGGAGAAGCCCCTTCCCCCCACTCAGGACAAAGCCCGGAGGCCCACGCAGGCATTTCCCCCACACTCAGCCAGTCAAGCTCTTTGCACTCAAGCACTTCCATCAACACACACACCCAGAGGAAGTCAGTGGAAATGGTGACTGGCTTTAAATAAACACAATCAGCTATTTTAGACCTCTGGGGACCAGGTGCCTCTTCTGGGCTGCCAGACACACCTTGCCTGGGGCAACACCTGTTGAGACTTGTCCAGCTCCCAGACCAAAACAGAGGCCCGGCGCCCCCTGCTGGTGAGTCTGGACACCCACACCAGGTTGGATGATCCCAAATACACCAGGAAAACACGTCTCTCCTGGGTTTTGTGGGGATACAGAGACCAGCAAGCTAGAAGAGTTCCCATCTTCCTCTCTCCTTTTCTTCCAAGGAACCAGATGGATTTACTTCCATTCATTCTGCCAAAGGCGGGATTCACCTCCCTGTGGTGTGGAAGGAAAGATGAGGCTCAGAGAGTTCAAGTGACTCTCCCCAGATAACACAGCAAGCTGGAGCTTCCTACTTGGGAACCAGCGAGGAGGCAGACGAGCCCACTGAGTGTCACTAGGCCCACCTGACCCCGCAGGGAGACCTCACAGTGTCTTCTCATCTCCATCGGCCAAGGCCTCCTCCTTACCACGTTCTCCCTGGCTGGACAATGGCTAATGCTGCACCATCGACCCCATCGGGCTACATGCGACCTGTCTGAACAACAACCCCTCATATTCTGTGGTGGCTGTGTGACACGGAAACCTTCTTTGGAGGAGGGCAAGGAGCCATTTCTGCATTCTGGGCCCACTTGGTGAGCGTCCAGGCCGAAGAAATCGCTGATGCTTTAACAGAGACGCGGTCGGACAGGGGCTGTGGGACAAGGCATCCACCGCTGTGGAGTAAGTGCCTAGAATGTAGGGGGTCCTGGTGTAGGAACTGGGGGTCCAGGAGAAGGAGCCCCCCATGGCCCTCCCGTGGGGGGAGCTCCCAGTCATGGGAAGGACGGGCCAGACGGAACTACCAAGAAGTCACATCCTCAAGCAGGGAGTTTACACGTGGAGGTGAAGTGGGGGGCTCCTGAGGCTGAGGCCAGGCGGGCATCTCTGGCGGGGAGCCAGGCTTACATCATTCCTGCCATGTCAGGAGTCTCCTGTAGCATCCTCTCCTCCACGCTCAGCATCTCCACGATGATAAGGGGGCACTCGGGCACTCGCTTGTCCTTCTAGCAAGGGCCCTTCTTCTGTCTTCTAGAGAACATACAAGTTGAGACAGTGTCCAAGTCCTGCTTTTCTTGGGCTCAGGCCATCTTGGTGTCACTTCTCCTGGACACCGCTGGACTAATGACTGACTGCAGCTCACAAGGGAGCTTTCTCTTTTCAGAGTTGCTGGCTCGGGATCCCAGGGGCTCTCGCTCCTACCGGGTCCTGGCTTTCTGCCCTGGAGGCCAGGGCAGTATGAGGAGCGTGCAAGGAAGCCCCAAGCTGACCCCATGCTATTAGCCATAGCACCTCTCCAGCCTCTGGGCATCTTGCTAGGTTGATTTGGTGCTAACTACTGGGGTCAGTGACCCACAGTCCCCAAAGCTCAGTCTCCTCACCTGGGAGAGGCTTCCTTCATGGCCCTCCCTCCTCACCCATTCCCCTCCGCAACAGATTCCATTACTGGGCCACGGGTAACCCCTACTTACTGTAGCATAATAACAACAGGACAAGGATTTGGAACCAGATAGACTGGGATCCAAATCCCAGTTCAACCTGTTACTCTCTGCATTACCTCTCAGAATAATCTCAGTTTACAAATCTGTCAGCGAGGATAATACAGTGGACCCTTGAACAGCTTGGGGGCTAGGGATGTCAACCTCCCCACACAGTTGAAAATTCAAGTATAATGTTTGACTCCCCAAAACTTAACTACTAAGAGCCTACTACTGTGGCCCAGAAGTCTTACTGATAACCTAAACAGTCGATTAACAATGATTCTGTTTGTGGTATGTATCATATACTATATTCTTACAATAAAGCAAGCTAGAGAAAAGAAAATGTTATCACAAAAGTGATAAGGAAGAGAAAATACATTTACAGTACCAGACTGTATTCATCAAAAGAAATCTGTATGTAAGTGGACCCATGCAATTCAAACCCGTGTTGTTCAAAGGCCAATGAGCCATGGCTTGCATGGCATGAGGTGGGGCAGGAATGAAAGGGGCTAATGCAGTGACTCCAAGGAGCATGTACCCTGGGCCAAGGACAGGGGAAGCTAAAGGATAAACATGGAATATCTTGCTGGAGTGTTAATTTTACTAGAAAAGTTTAGGGAAATGTATCTTGAAATAAACCAGCAAAATGTCAAGTCTGAAGGCATAAAAAAGGAAGAGCAGACTGAAAGAAATGCTATTACTCGTGGTCACTTGCTTTGGGTTACGCTCTAAAGTTGGGGGTCAGGGGTTGGTGGTTAACACTCTCTCAGCCTTCGGGAGTCTTCTGATAGAAGAGTCTGACGCGTGTGAGGTCCCTGCTCATGCGCAGCAAGACAGACCTCTTCAGTGGAGCCGTCTCAGCCTTCGTGCAGGCTTTTGCACATCTGAGATCTTCCCTGGGCTTCAGCCACCGGCACCAGGACAAGAGTCTGAGGCTCCAGTGAGGGACCGGGGCAGGTGTTCTCTTGTGCAAAATTACTATCTGATGAAGGAAGGTGGGTGGGGAGAATCTCTTTTCACAGATTCCAGGGTTGTTGGCCGGGGGGACAAAGCAAGTCAGTATGGCTTACTCTAGTACTCTGAGGCCCAAGGTGGAAGCCCTGGGAAATTTCAGGCTGACTCTGGGAATTCGGTTGGGAATAGCGCTCAGAAACAGGCTGCAGTGGCTCTGGCCACATCTGAGAGGATGAGAGCTATCAGTGCGCAGCCCAGAATCCTGGAATCAGAAAGGAACAAAAAGGTCGGTTGTGCGTGGTGTGTTTGTTCCAGGCTCTGGGCTAGATGATTTGCATGGGAGGTTTCAGGCAATACAACAATGTATATATGGCAAGATAGCATTATCGCCATGCCTAGGGAGGTCCTGAGACTTGCCCAAGGTCACACACCTACCGTGGTAGAAGCTATTAGTAGTTCCCCAATAATTGTCTACTACTTTATCACAGTTACGAAACAGAGCTGCCTAGAAAGAAGACTACATTTCCCAGCCTCCTGTGTAGCCAAGTGTGGTCATGTGACTGAGTTCTGACCAATAAGAAGTAAATGGAGTGTCGCGGCAGTTTCTAGGAAACTTTCATAAGGCACAGTTTGTGTTTAGGCTCTCTGTCCCTACCTCTTTGTTCCTTCTTCTGTTTTGCTGTTTGGTAGGTGGGTGCCACCTAGAACCATGAAGAGGAAGGCCACCCACTAGGAACAGCAGGAGAGAGAGCTGGAAGGAGACTGGGACATGGACAGCCCCGGACTCCTACAGTGGGAGAGAAATAAACATCTACCTGTTAAAGCCACGTTGTTGTGGGTTTTCTCTTACCTTCATTTGTACCTCATCCTGAGATACTTAGTAAGTGATGGAGTGGGGAATTTGAACCTGAGTCAATGAGATTTTTTTTTTTTTTTTTTTAATTAGAGAGAGAGAGCAGGGGTGGGGGGCAGAGGGAGAGGGAGAGAGAGAATCCCAAGCAGGCTCCATGCTCAGCGCAGAGCCTGGTGCAGGGCTCAATCCCACGACCCCCAGATCATGACCTGAGCTGAAATCAAGAGTCAGCTCTTGAACTGACTGAGCCACCCAGGCGCCCCTCAGTGAGATCTTAAACCCATGCTTTCCTGCTACAATGTGAGGTTTCTGGGGCCCCTAGATGTGCTCCCACCATACTGCCATAAGCTCTTAGTGTGAAGCATTACTTGGAACTATGATGGTGTGGGAGTTGGAGAAAGGGTTGTCTAATGTAACTCTTCACACTCATAAGCCCAGGGACCCTTGATGAATCCAGAGGCACCTTGGGTTCAAAGCCCAGGACCCTGAGAGGGTGGCAGAGAGAACATTTCCCCCAAGATCCAGGAAACTCCATCCTTCTGCCATTGGACTTGACACGGAGCCTCCTCCTGTGACAAGTGCACTCACATAGCCCCCTCACCCCCACCCCAGTCCCGTCTGACAGACTCTGGCCACTTGGGATACCTCTAAGGAAACTTTGCTAAGGAGACCTGCTAAAACAGGTTAGCAATGCCCCAGGAGCATTCTCTTTCCATTGGGGCGTTTTGCAGGAGTTTTGTAAGCCCAGGACAATTTCACATAGGCAAGGCATGGCCCCCTTTTGGTAAGGAGGTATATTTTCTCTTACCCAATCTCAGAAGGGGTGTTAGTACTTAGTCTGAGTTAAAAGGGCTTTAAGATCCTACCATAAGCCACCAAACCTCCACATCACCAAGGAGAGTCTGAAGTAGGACCCACAAGAGCTGGCTGTATGTCTGAGAAGATGTTACAAACAGAGAGGACATTTAACTGGCTGGGTGATCTTGAGGAAGTCTCCTACCTTGTCACTTTTCTGGTTCCTATGATGGGAATTATAATCACTACCTCTCAAGTTTACTGCAACACTGAATGAGATGCTAAGTATGAAAACACTCCAGATTTCGTAAAGCATTTACAAATGTGAAAGATTACGATTCCACATTTGAATAGTGGAAATAAAAATACTATTGTTGACACTTTGTACCCAACCAGATCCTCTTTCCTGGGTTGGTGCACTCACCTCCCAGCTGTATGAGGACTGGTGCTAACAGTTCATAGCTATTCCCTTTCCAGAGAATTCCCTTGGCTGAATGGATGCTGCCTTGCTTGGGAGCCTGCAGCCAATGACTGCCTGACGCAGGGGTAGGAAAGACCAGCCCCCCCTTACCTTAAGATAGGATTATCTCTGATGCAATCCATGCTCCAGAGCTCCCCACAGGATCAAGCTGATGCTGGTCCACAGCTGAGACCACAACCTTGCTTAGTTCCATCACCTGCCCTATCCTACTTTCTTCTCTTTCTCCTGAAGGTTTTTCCTCAGTAGATCACATGAGCTGAAATTTGCTTTTAGGAAACCTGACCCAAGTGTCTACCTTATAAAATTTCTGTGAAAATAAAATGATATAATATAGAGAAAGAAGTTAGTCCCATGCCTGGTATACAGCAAGTGTTCAATAAATGTTAGAGATTGTTATCCAGGAGACCTGAGTATCAGAAACCTCCTAGTGTGATAGTAAGGGGTGGAAATCTGGTGGGTTGGTCAGTGTATTGAATTTCATCTGCTAAGGAAATGAGCTGAGCAGAGAGGGGCAGCTGAATTTTCTTGGCTATCGCTGGTTCTCTCTGCTTTGGGTTCTGAGTGAAGGTCCTTATGCGGCTGATTAAAAAAAAAAAAAAAAGCAGTCATTATACACATTTACCAACAGAGGGCGCCATTTTCACGCAAATACGTGCGTTTCCTCCACTAATCTGGACCAGGTTTCAGCAGGTTGGTAGGGATGATCAGTTATATGGCAGAACAGACTTAGGAAAATGACTTAAGACCAGCACAGCTAGTAGGAGAGGACAAGAATAGGGAGAAACACTGAGTCGAGCTGGTGGGGAAGTTTCCTGGGAGGTGAAACTTAAGCTGGACCAAATGGAGTGATGAAAGATAACATCCCCAGGGGAAGCCACCAGCCTAGGCTAGGTGACCAGGGCGTGGGCAGGCAATGGCAGTGAGGGTGGCTAAGGGAGTGTCTGAAGGACCTCACCCAGGGAAACAGGACTGTGATTCCTGCCAACAGGTTATAAGAGAACAATGGGCAGGGGCAGAAGTCAGGAAGGACAAAGTTTTTGTGACACTGACAGCACCTTCTCCAACTGGCTTGACTGCCCTGTTATGGTGTCTACAGTGACCTCGCCCTACATAGCACCTTTCCAGCAAACCAGTTCGGGAGCAAGTTGGAAGGGAAGTGCAATGGAACCCGGAGCAGAAGTGTCCTCTCCCCACCCGCCCTGTCCCTCTAGCGCCCTCTACTGACGACGCCCAAAGTGTACAAGCTGGCAAGAGAGAGCTGTTCCAGGCATCTATGGAGGGTGGATTTGGAGCTGAAAGGCAATACATTGATAACTGATAACCTTTTTGAAAAATCTTTATTTAGGAAATATCTCTGCCGGCTGAGAAATGAATCATAATGAGGAACTCAAAAAAATGAAGTTATAAAAGAAAAGGCAAAGAACGATTAAATCAGTAGAACTAAATAACACTATATAAGCTAAGTAATTGTGATTCACATGATGCAAAACTCCAGAAAAATGAGATAAAGATAATTCTTACAATTATATATAATAAAGATTGCATCATTATGAACTGAGGTTTTTATATAACAATTTACTTTGACAAACACTGGGAAGTAGCAAAGTTAAATTTTTCATCTAGCGTAGGAGACATCAATAGCTGTGGAAGCGAATGGATTTGAAGACAGGTCAAATAAAGTTACCCAGCGGAACAGAACAGAGTTCTGAAATAGACCCACACACATATGTCAAATGATGTCCTACATAGAACATAAAAAACCATTAACCAGGAAGAAATTCTTCTTTTATGAAGTATTAGAATTAAATATGACTTACTAAAAATTAAAGACCACTGTTCATCAAAAGGCTCAACTAAGAAAAGAAACAAACAAAACCACAAATTGATATAGAACAGTCACAATACATATATCTGAACATGGACTTCTATCCCGAGTATATTAAAAACTCCCATAACTCACAAATAACACCAAACAACTCAATAAAAATGTGGATGACAGACTAAAACAGACACTTTACCGAGGAAGACATACAAATGGATAGTAAACACATGAGAAAGTGCTCAACATCATTAGTCAGCAGGAAAAAATAAAAACCACAGTCAGCTGTCACTACATTCCCATCAGAATATTTAAAATTTTTTAAACTGTCAACAACACATGTTGGCAAACATTTGGCATAATTGGAGCTCTCACACATTGCTCTTGGATGTTTAAAATGGTACAACTACTTTGAAAAGCTGTTTGGAGTTTTCTTATAAAGTTAAACACATATCTACTCAATGATCCTGTAATTCCACACCTATGTATTTATCCTGATATTATGGACTTAATGTCTGTGTCCTTTTCCCCCGAGTTCATGTGTTGAAATCCTAACCTCCAATATGATGGAGCTTTTGGGGGGTTAATTAATGAAGACTTTGGAAAGGAGGGTGGAGCCCTCATGAATGGGATTAGTACCTGATGGGGATGTTGAAGTCTCCAACTGTAAGAGTGAATTTGTCTGTTTCTCCTTGAAAGTTTCAGTTGTTGCCTCACATATTTTGATGTCCTGTTAGGTGTACATACATTAAAGATTGCTATGTGTTCTTGGAGAACCGACACTTTTATCGTTATGTAATGTCCCTCTTTCTCTCTGATCATTTTTCTTATTCTGAAGTCTGCTTTCTGAAATTAACATCTACTTCATATTTCTTTTGATTAGTATCAGCTAATCAGTATCTTTCTCCAACCTTTTACTTTTAATCTGTGTCTTTATATTTAAAGTGGAGTTCTTATAAATAACACAGGTGGGCCTTGGTTTTTAATCCATGCTAACAGTCTATATCTTTTGATTTGTATTAATTAGACCATTCACATTTATTTTATTTTTTTAAATAAAGAGAGAGAGAGCGTGCGTGCGAGCAAGTAGGGAGAGGGGCAGAGGGAGAGGGAGAGAGAATCTTCAAGCAGATTCCCTGCTGAGCATGGAGTCTGACCCGGGGCTCAATCCCAGGACCCTGAGACCGTGACCTGAGCCGAAATCAGGAGTCAGATGCTTAACCCACCGAGCCACCCAGGCATCCCTAGACCATTCACATTTAAAATTATTATTGATATAGTTGGATTAATATCTACCATGTTTGTAACTGTTTTCTATTAGTCACGCTTTTTTTTTTAATCTTCTCCTCTTTTCCTGCTTTCTCTAGTTTTATTTTTTTATTATTTTTTACTTTTTTTTAAAGATTTTATTTATTTATTAGAGAGAGAGAGAAAGCACAAGCAGCAGGAATGGCAGGCAGAGGGAGAAGCAGACTCCTTGCTGAGCAAGGAGCCTGATGAGGGACTGGATCCCAGGATCCTGGGATCATGACCTGAGCCGAAAGCAGACGCTTAACCGACTGAGCCACCCAGGCATCCCATGCCTTCTCTAGTTTTAATGAACATGTCATAAGATTGCATTTTCTCTTTTCTTTCAGCATATCAGGTGTACTTCAAACATTTTTTAGTGGTTTTCCCAGTATTTGCAATATACATTTACAACTAACATTAGTCCAGTTTCAACTAACTCTATACCACTTCATGAGTAGTGCAGGTACCTTATAACAGAATATTCCCAATTCCCATGTGCCCTTGTTTGCATGGTTTCTGTTAAGTCTGATATAGGGATGCCTGGGTGGCTCAGCTGGTTAGACGTCTGCCTTCAGCTCAGGTTATGATCCCAGGGTCCTGGGATCGAGTCCGGCATCGGGATCCTTGCTCAGCAGGGAGCCTGCTTCTCCCTCTGTCTGCCACTCCCCCTGCTTGTGCTATCTCTCTCTGACAAATAATTAAATAAAGTCTTAAAAAAAAAAGAAGTCTGATGTAATTCTCATCCTTTTTCCTCTAAAAGTAAGGTGTATTTTTCTTTTCGTCCTTTCAAGATTTTCTCTTTGTCTTTGATGCTTTGCAGTTTGAATATGATAGGCCTAGGTGTATTTTTTTTCCCCATATTTATCCTGCTTGGTGTACACTGAGCTTGCTGAATCTATGGTTTGGAGTCTGTCATTAATTTTGGAATTTTTCAGCCACTATTACTTGGAAATTTATCAGCCACTATTACTTATATTTCTTCTGCTCCTTTCTTTCTTCTCTTTCTGATATTCCCATTCCATGTAAATCTTTTGTAATTGGTCCACATTTCTTGGGTATTCTATTCCATTTCTTAGAATTCTTTTTTTCTCTTAGTTTGTCAGTTTGGGTAGTTTCTATTGACATATCTTCAAGTTCACTGATTCTTTTCTTGGCTGTGTCTAGTCCACTGATGAGCCTATCAAAAGCGTTCTTCATTTCTGTTACAGGGTTTTTGATTCCTAGCATTTCCTTTTGCTTCTTAGAGTTTCCACCTCCTGCTTACATTATGTACCTGTTTTTGCATGTTGTCTACTTTTTCATTAGTGTGTTTAACATATTAATCATATTAATTTGAACTTCCATATCTGATCATTCCAAAATCTGTGTCCCATCTGAATTTGGTTCTTTTCAAACTGTTTTTTCTTGCTTTTTATTTTTATCTTTTTTAGGATTTTATTTATTTATTTGTCAGAGAGAGCAAGAGAGCACAAGCAGGGAGAGGGGCAGAGGGAGAGGGAGAAGCAGGCTCCCTGCTGAGCAAGGAGCCCAATGTGGGACTCGATCCCAGAACCCCGGGATCATGGCCTGAGCTGAAGGCAGACACTTAACCGACTGAGCCACCCAGGCATCCCTTTTCTTGCTTTTTATTATGTCTTATCATTTTTTTGTTGTTGAAGTTAGAGATGATGTATGAGGTAATAGAAACTGAAATAATATGGCTTTTAACATAATATCAAGCAAGGAGCTGGCCTGAGTTTCATGTTTGATGTGGCGATAAGTATCAGTGGCTTCAGTTTCCTTTAGTTTCCTTGTAGTTGTTTTTTCTGCCTCCCCTGTTGTCTTTGGGTTTCCCTTAGAACTGCGGCTTACATAAAGTCTGTGTCATGCATCTCTTTCAGTTGGAATCTACTGTTACTACACTGGAGGTTTGTTGATGTGGGGGTAAATTGTTGGGGAGGTGAAGCATTCTATAATCTTATGATTAAATCTCAGATTTTAGTGGACCTGAGTCTCTGGGCTCTGCTCTTCAAAAGAATTCTTAGCCTTTGTGTTTTCTCCCCTTAAGACAAGGTTAGAGGGGCTGGAGTGCGCTGATTCTCCCGAGCTCAGATAAGGCTCTGGCAGAGTAACTTCCCTTAGAGGACAAGCCTTTATATGGACAATGCTCAAGGCATATTTCCAAATAGTTGCTTTTCCCCTCGCCCTGAAGGGAATGTGAAGAGATTTTTTCTAAACTTTAATGTGAGACGCAGGTGGGGCTTCTGGAGGTAAGATCTATAAAGAGTGACACCACTATGTAGACTGGGCCCCCGGCAGCTTTTTATTCTCAGCCTCCAACAATTCCTTACAATTGCTATTTAAGTGTTCCTACCAGTTTCTTAAATTTGTAGAATCAATTAATAAACATATGAGATTGTGTCCTTTAAAAGATGAATGAAATACGCAGAGCTTTGACATGCTAGTTTTTTTGTTTGTTTTTTTTTTAAAGGAAAAACTCAAATGCCCAGAACTGAGAGTGAGAATTATAAACAAGTATTCAAGGGCATCCTGCCAGGATCAGCCCAGCCGAGCCCAGGCCATGTGATAAAGCATCCAATGATGATCTTGGGGAGCTCACAGGAGAGGAAGCAGATACTTAAGAGTCACTTAGTCAGCAGGCAGGGAGTGGGTGGAAACCCCCAAATTAGAAGCCTGAGCACAGCCCCTGAGTGGGAGCTGAGGAAACCCTTCTACGGCTGAGATGCTCCCACAGGAACTTTTTTTGGCCAGTCCTCCCTGCCTGGCTCCCCAGAGGCTGAGTGGAACCCATCTCAGAGGGACCAGCAAGTTCTGGCCCAAGGTCCCAAGCTAAAGGCCATCACCACTGCACGCATGTTTAAATCCTTGAATGATAAGGAGTCTCAACTTCAAGTTTGGGGGAAGATAAGAAAAGCTTCAGAGCCTGCGGTTGGGACCAAAGATGCTTCCTACATGAGGCAGAAGTGTGAATTCTCAGAGGGTTGCACCTCACAGGGAGATTTGCATGTGGAAAAATGACCTCAGCAAAAAGCAGTGCTTAACCCTGCAGGCTGTAAACTCCACAGAGACAGGGGCTGGAAACTGATCTCAGGGTCCCCAGTGCCTGGCTCAGCACTTGCTATCTAGAAGGTGTGCAGAAAACAGGTACATTAAAAAATTTTTTAAGTAAAAAAAGTAATGTATGCTCATTGTTAGTAGGCAGAAAGTAATTGTTTGAGGTTAGAAAATCAGAAGCCCCTCCTGCCACCCACTCTGGTTTCTTTCTTTCTTTCTTTCTTTTTTTTTTTTTTAAGATTTTGTTTATTTATTTGACAGAGAGAGACACAGTGAGAGAAGGAACACAAGCAGGGGGAGTGGGAGAGGGAGAAACAGGCTCCCCACTGAGCAGGGAGCCCGATGCGGGGCTCGATCCCAGGACCCTGGGATTATGACCTGAGCTGAAGGCAGACGCTTAATGACTGAGCCACCCAGGCACCCCTCACTCTGGTTTCTTTAAGTTCCTTTTTTTCTGTTTGTTTTGCTCTATCTTTCATGTGGGGGCTCTTTCATCAAGTGTCTGGTGATCTTGGCTTTTCTTCCATATGCAATAGTGAGTCATCACTATTGGAAGCTCTGGGGGCTTGGGTGGTTTCTTATCTCAGGCCCCACCTTGGGGTGATGGGACAGGGACACAGCTATTCCACTGATATGACATCCTAGATGTCATTTGAGTTTTGATGGTCTGAGCTTCAGTAACTTTTCTTTCAGGCTGGTCAGTTTTTCCTGAGAAGAACTTTTCAGTGCCCTGCTTGGGGCTCTTGTGGAAGGAAGGGTTGGGGTCTGAGCATCCCACGTGCAGACTTTCACATAATCCCCCAATCATTAGTCTCTGTCTTCAGTCTGGCACCCACACCCTCATCCCCACTCCCCTCTGTGCTGGGCAAGGTGTTCCCAAGTCTACAGTCACTCTGGTCCACCCAGATCTTATGGCTGGCTCCCCAGAAGCTGGGCAGAACCCATGTGGACAGGCAAGGCTACAAGAAGAAGAGGATCTGGGGGTCTAACAATTCACCCACACTTGTTGTCAGCCTCACTCCACTTCGCAACGTTCTACCAACTCCTGTGGCTTTCCAGGGTGCCTTGGCATGAGTCCCTTGCTTCCCGTGGGCTCCCCACCTGCAGTCTGAGGTGTCGGCTTCTTCAGGCCTGTTAAGCTGGTTCTGCTTGTTCACTCTGTGTTCATTATCAAATGTGAATATTTAAACAAATGCTCAAACATTTGTTGACATGTCTCATCAATTTTGGTCCCCTCTCCCATTTGCTTTGTTTTAGTTGATTTATACCATTTCATTCCTTTAACTGCTCTTTTAGGGGTTTTCAGGAGAGTGGAGATAAATAAATACCTTTGTTCAATCTGCCATGTGCTCTGGGTACACCTTGCTTTTTTCTTTAACAATGTATTGAGGACATCTTTCTTCCTTCCTTCCTTTCTTTCTCTTTCTTTCTTTCTCCCTCTCTCTCTTTCTTTCTTCCAAGATTTTATTTTTAAGTAATCTCTACCCCCAACGTGGGGCCCGAACTCACAACCCCGAGATCAAGAGTCTCATGCTCCACCCACTGAGCCAGCCAGCCGCCCCCTTTATCTTTTTTTAACTCGACATAGAATTCCAAGCTCCAAGAGGCAACACCTAAGCCTGTTTTAGGTTTATGTTATGTTTTTGAATGTTGCAAGGAATGCAGTGGACATTATTATATATCAAAAATTATGTGTAGAAATATACAAGGGAGGGAAGAAAAGAGGGAGAGAGAGAGAGAAAGAATGAGAAAATGAAAGAGAAGGAAAGGAGCTGGTATCTCCGCCTGGCATCTGAAGCACGCAGGTAAGGGAGAGCCTTGGGGGGTGAACAGGCTGTATTTCCCATGTTGACCCACTCTCGCTGGACCGGATCCTTCTCTTTCAGTTCTGGTACCCACTGCATGCCAACTGCCTCAGGCTCAACCCTGGTATTGCTAAGAGAAGCAGCTTCTCCTGGGATGTGGTCCACCAGGATCCGAAAACAAGCTGACATTTGGATGGGCAACGCCACAGTCTGCATGACCAGAGTGGACTCAGTGTGTCCTTTGTCCCCAGAGGGTGCCCTGACTCCCAGACATGAGTGTCAGCAAGAATGAAGGCCACATCAGCCAGCAGCCATGAACTTCACCCTTGTCCAGGACTCAGGCTCATCCAAAGGTACCCAGATAGGAAAGGGAAGCTCAGGAGTCTCCACTCCACTCTGGATCCTCTTTTATCCAGCTTTGGGTACCCATACTTTGGGGAGAACGACTTCTGCTAATACGTTAAGAGGTTTTGATTTGTATATTTAGACCATATATGTATATTTGTATATTGAGGGGGAGGTTTGCATTTCTCACATCAAGCGGCTACTTCATGAGCACTTGACATTGAGTATTGAAGGATACTGAGAAATAACATTCAATATTTAGCTCACTCAACAGATATTTATTGAGGCCTCCTGTTCTATGTGCCAGCCCCTGGGGCTGTTGATGCAGAGTAGTGGACAAACAGACATGGTCCCTTCTCTTGGAGCCTCTGGCCTAGTGAGATACACACACACACATTAAATACACAAACTCACAAAATAAGAATATAATTGCAAATTAGGATAAGGTCTTGGAACGGAAAGAGCATGCTGCTTCACAAGAGAGTATCAGGAATCAGGTAGTTAGGGGAGGCCTCTAGAACAGGTGACAGTTGAGACAACACCTGGAGGACAAGAAGAGTGAAGAAAGCACATTCCAGGCAGAGGGAACAGGATGTGCCAAGGCCCTGAGGTTGGAGAGAGCTGGTCATGTTTGTGTTCATGAAGTAGGACCAGAGCACTTGGGGTATAGTGATCAGTGTGAGGCTGGAAGCTGGGGCCGGATCATGCAGCGCCCTGGAGGCCATATTCTGTCTCTCAATTTCTTTCTTTCTCTCTCTCTCTCTCTTCCTTTTCCCTCCCTCCCTCCCTTCCTGCCTCCTTCCCTCCCTTCCTTCCTCTCTTTCTTTCTTTCTTTCTTTGTGAGATAGAGAGAGCACAAGCAGGGGAGGGGGGAGAGACAGAGAGAGAATCTTAAGCCAGCTCCACACTCAGCATGGAGCCCAATGACGTGGGGCTCCATCTCATGACCCTGAGATCATGATCGGAACCGAAATCAAGAGTTGGAGGCTTAACCGACTAAGCCACCCAGGGGGCCCTCTTTCTTTTTTTTCAGTAGACAAGGATTGAGCACTTACTATGTGCTGGGATATGTTCTAGGCACTAGAGCTAAAGGAATAAACAGGACGAAGTCCCTCCTCTCGCAAAGCCTGCACTCTAGGGATAGGAAATAGACCGCACATGTGCATAGATAGATAGATGCTCCATGGGTAGAATCAGCTTGTGGAAGTACTTGGGAGAATACAAATCAGCAGAACAGAACAGAGTGACTTGAGAGGCAGGTACTACTTTATATGGATGTTTAGGAGAAGCCTGAATGGGGACAAGGAGGCGGCCGTGTGAAGATCACAGGGAAGAAGATTCCAGGCAGAAGCAATGGCAGGTGCAGAGGCCTTAATGAAAGAACAGACTTGGAATTTTCAAGAGACACGGTTAAGGAAGTTGTATTTTATTCTGAGTTCAGTGGCAACCCTGGAGGGGTCTTAGCAGGAGGGTGACAGGATGGGATTGCAGTTTCTCAAAGCCCTCCCTGGCTGCTGTGTGGAAAATGGAGGGCAGGGGACAAGAGAAGGAAGGAGGGGGGACAGTTATGAGGCTTCCAGTGGACAGGGCGAGAGCTGACAGGGCTTGGGGGTGGCGGAGGAGATGGAATAGGAGGGAGGACTCTTCGTAGCACCCGGTCATGTGAGGATGGGGGAAAAGAGGGGATCAGGGGTACTTCCTGGGTACCTGGAGGAACCGGCTGGGTGGTGGGAAAGAACTGGCTGGAATGTGGGAAGAAGCAGTTAACGGACTTATGTGAAGGCTCCTCACATGCTCAGCACAGGGAGGTACAGAGCGGTGTCTGGGGGAGAGGCCCGGGCCCGCCTGGCTGGGGACGGTGCAGCGACCCAGATGGGATGCCAGCCGGCGGCAAGGGCAGAACCGCGTGACACTGCCCATTGTGATCGGGGTCTCATGATAAGATCCGGTTGGTGCTCGGTCCCTTATAAGCCCTTCCACACGTTCTCTACTCGATTCACTTCACCAGGAAGATAGGTAGTGTTGTGTCCATTCTGCAGATGAAGAAACAGAGGCTTGGAGAGGTTGTAACTCACCCCGGCTCAGACAACCAGGATGTGTGTGAACCAGAGCAGGCTTCAGAATTTCTGTAGAAGAGTCTGCTCTGGGGTGGGGCGGGCTGGGGGTTTATCTTGAAGTTTTATTGTGTATCAAACACACTGGCCTTACTTGAATTTGTTTTTTTTTTGGGGGGGGGAGGTGTGGCTGAGAGAGGGTGAGAGAAGCCAGTGGGGATGGAAGAAAGGGTATAAAGCCCCCTGATGTCATCTCTTGGGAGATCCACTGAGGCACACCCAGGCCTGTCGGTCTCCAAGCAGGGTGTCTTCCTGCTCTGGGTGGAAGGAATGGCTCCCAGATGGCAGGAGTTGGTGTGGACCAGCATGACTGGGGAGGAGGCAAGGCTTGACTCAGATGGATCCCTGTAAGATGTGGGGGGCCAGAAAGGCTGCCCCGGGAGGGAGAAGGCCAAGGAGCAGAGGCATGGCATGCGGTTGATTAGAGCTTGCTGAAGGTACCAGGGATCTTTCAGTTTAGACATGGGTCACCTGCACTGGAGGCCGAGACCTGTTTGCTTGAGTTAGAAATTCACGGGTGGGTGTTCTGGGTCACTCCCTGGGCTTCACAGGACATGGGCCTGTCTTCTGCTTCCCAGGACTCGACCCCCCAAGCTGTAGCTTTCTATTCCTTGATATTTTGCAGTTTAGGTCAGGCCTATCAGGTCAGCCTCAAATGTACCCTACCTAGTCTGAGACACAATTGCAGAAGAAGTCCAGGTTGGTAAAGCAACGCAGCCCCCTCCTCCCCTGCTGGCATGTCTGGTGCCCTCCCCCTTAGGGCCCCTTAGCAGAGATCACCCCCAGCCTGCTTTCCTCAGTTGGTGCTTCTCAACTGATGGGAGGCTGTGTTACTGTCCCTGCAGCATCATGGGCTGTTTTGTCTGAGACGACCCATCACTGAATATCCGGTATGCTTGCCAAAACCATCCTGCCTTCCTTTGCCTGCCACACTACTCGTTCTCGAAGCTCTGTTCAAACACCACTCCCCCGGCCTCCCCTCGCCCTCTCTGGCTGGGTTCTGGCCACCCCCTTTACTTCCAGGGCACCCCTTCACCTTACCCCTGTCCTCACTACTATATACGGTGTGGGGGGGCACCCAACCTTGATTCTTTCCAGTTTGGTAGACAATTAAGTCATTGGCATTTATGAAACATCTTTTTCCTGCCCAGTTGAAACATTGCCTTTGTTGGACATATGTTTTCCATATATGCTCAGATCTACCTCTGTTTGTCTGCCCTGGTGCCAATTCCATGTTTTTTGTTTGTTTGTTTGTTTTTTTAAAGGGTTTTTTTTTTATTTTTATTTATTTATTTGAGAGAGAGAATGAGAGAGAGCATGAGAGGGGGGAGGGTCAGAGGGAGAAGCAGGCTCCTCGCTGAGCAGGGAGCCCGATGTGGGACTCGATCCCGGGACTCCAGGATCATGACCTGAGCCGAAGGCAGTCACTTAACCAACTGAGCCACCCAGGCATCCCCCAATTCCATGTTTTGATCCCAATGGATTTATAGTAAGTTTTGTATAGCATGTCCCTCATCATTACTATCTTTTTTTTTAACTTGAGGAGAATCGACATTTTTTTAAAGATTTTATTTATTTATTTGAGAGAGAGAGAAAGTGCATAAGCGGGAAGGAGCGGCTGAGGGAGAGAGAGAAGCAGACTCCCCACTGCTGGGAGCCCGATGCGGGGCTCGATCCCAGGACCCCGGGATCATGACCTGAGCCGAAGGCAGACGCTTTAACCGACTGAGCCACGCGGGCGCCCTAAGGAGAATTGATATTTTTTTAATGATATAGTTTCCCTGTGCAGGCACATGTTTGGATCTTGTTTTTGTCCTGCAATAAGTTTTGTAGATTTTACTATCAAATTTATTGTTATTAAATTTAGTCCTAAGTGTTTTATAGCTTTTGACACTTCTGTAGATCACACATTTGCCCCCGTTTCTAATTCTAATTGGTTTCTGCTAATACAGAGAAAAGCTATTAATTCACCTTAAATCCAGCAAATTCTGTTTTATTCCTGGTCTATTTTTTTTGAGAGTCTAGAAAACAGAAGGGTTTTGTAGATACCCAAACATATCTACAACTACTGGCAATTATATCATTCATATACTATATATATTTTCCCCTTTTCTTAGTATAATAGCCAAAATTTTTTTAAAGATTTATTTATTTTTATTTATTTGAGAGAGAGAGAGAGTGGGAACGGGAGGAAGGGCAGATGGAGAGGGAGAGAGAGAATCCAAAGCAGACTCCCCACTGAGTGTGGAGCCCGACATGGGGCTCAACCCCACGACCCTGAGATCATGACCTGAGCCGAAATCAAGAGTCAGACACTCAACTGACTGAGCCACCCAGGTGCCCCTATAATAGGCAAAATTTGTAAAACAACACTGAGCTACAGTGGTGATAGCCTTCAAGCTTTCTTTATGACTTATTTTAATGGAAATGCCTTTAGCATTTCAAAGTCTATGACATGTCTTGTTGGTTTTTAGGAAATAGCGCACATAGTTGCATTTGCCAGTGTCCCCGCTGAAGGCAAGTCCCTCCCCCGCAGGGGTGCCGTGGGAGCTGGTGTGGAGGACATGCTGATCTTAGAGTCGAGAGCACGAGAGTCGGAGCCCCCGACCCTCACCAGATTCTTCCCAGAGGAACTTAGAGGAGCTTGTTTCATATAATAGGTTCCTACTGACTTGCCTTTGAAGAAATGGTCTGGAACAAAAAAGAAAACAATATAAGAAGAAGAAGGAGGAGGAGGAGAATCAGCTGCATTCACCAAGGTAACGATGCTAATGGTGGGCTACTGGGTATAGTGGAGACCCTACATGAGTTGGGCCAGATGGGTATTTGGAGCAACTCAGAACGCTGGGCCCCTGCTGTTCAGGGTCCTCCTGGGGACAGGAAGCTGAGTCACAGAAGCTCCAAGCTGACAGCTCAGTTGTGTTTGTGGGGGTGGCAGGCAAGTGAAGGAGGCCACCGGCCTCTCTGGAGAAGCAGTCTTCGCTCATGCATTCACCCTCCCCTTCTCGCTCGCATCCCAGGAGCTGAGGCACCTCTGTAGATCTCAGGGGACCCTGAGCAGGCTCCTTTGATGGATCCCCAAGGGAAGGGAACAGAAATGACCAAAGAAGAGGCCAGGGCTGGGGCGCCTGGGTGGCTCAGTCATTAAGCGTCTGTCTTCAGCTCAGATCATGATCCCAGGGTCCTGGGATCGAGCCCCGCATCGGGCTCCCTGCTCTGCAGGAAGCCTGCTTCTCCCTCTCCTGCTCCCCCTGCTTGTGTTCCCTCTCTCGCTGTGTGTCTCTCTCTGTCAAATAACTAAATAAAAATCTTAAAAAAAAAAAAAAAGAGGCCATGGCTGCCTCAGGGAAAGCGAGGACACAGGGCCTGCCCATCTGGGTACCAAGGTCTCACCCTCTTAGGGACCTCACAGAGGTTACCAGGGCCCTGAGCTCTGACACACACAGGGCAGAACCAGGACCTGCCAACATGTAGGGTCTTCCCAATAATCCTCTGAGGATTTCACTTCACAGATGAAGAAACTGGAGCTCAGAGAAGTTAAGGAACTGGCTCGAGGTTGTGCAGATAGTAAATGGCAGAGCTGGGATTAAAACTAGGCAACCTGACCCCAGAACCTGCTGCCACCAGACTTTCCCACTCAGCCATCCAGGCCACTGATATTAAGGTCAAGGATCAAAGATCTGATCACCTAAGAGCTGCCAAGTTTCACCTGGGACCCTGGAGTTCATGCACTCACCAGACATTGTCTGCAGACAGAATCAGTAACAGGAACACGGTTAGGTCCTACAGTGGGTTGAACGGTACTCCTCCCCATGCCACCCCCCCCAAAAAAGAGCTCAGAATGTGACCTTATTTGGCATAAGGGTCTTTGCAGATGTAATTAAGGCAAGAATCTCAAGATGAGATCATCCTAGATTAGGGTGGGCCCCAAATCCAATGACATGTGTCTTAGTAAGAGGTACCAGAAGAACCACAGAGACACAGGGGAAAGGCCATGAGACAGAGGTCAAAGTGATGCCACCACCAGCCAAGGAATACCAGAAGCCATCAGAAGCTGGAAGGTGCAAGGAAAGATTCTTCCTTAGAAACGTCAGAGGACAGATGGCCCTGCCAACACCTTGGGTTTCAGATATCTGGCCTCTGGAACTGAGAGAGAATGAATTTCTGTTTGTTTTTTTTTTAATCTTTTTTTTTTTTAAGATTTTATTTATTTATTTGACAGAGAAAGACACAGCGAGAGAGGGAACACAAACGGGGAGTGGGAGAGGGAGAAGCAGACTCCATGCAGAGCAGGGAGCCCGATGCGGGACTCGATCCTGGGACTCCAGGATCATGACCTGAGCCGAAGGCAGTCGCTTAACCAACTGAGCCACCCAGGCGCCCCGAATTTCTGTTGTTTTAAGCCTCCCAGATTTGTGGGAATATGTTACAACAGCTGTAGGAAATTAATATATATATAATTTATAGGAAACAAGGCATTCAAGGGGCACCTGGCTGGCTCAGTCAGTGGAGCATGTGACTCTTGATCTCGGGGTTGTGAGTTCAAGCCCACGTTGGGTATAGAGCTTACTTAAAAAAAATTTAAAAAAAAATTAAAATTAAAAATTAAAATTAAAAATTAATTAAAAATTAAAAAAGACAAAGAAAACCAAAGCATTTAAAACTACTACTAAGCTCATAGTTGCCATTTGTCATTAGGTATTTTTCTCATTCAATGAATATAAAATATATTACTATCACGTAGAGGGTAATAAAATAGAACTTTCATAAAATACATATTATATTTGCAACCCCATCATCTTACAGAGAGGGCAAGTGAATTCCAGAGGAGGCAGTGGAGAAGCAAGCAAGCAGGCTGGTCAAGAGCCCAGTTCCCCTGACTTGTGAATCATTCCTCTTCCTCCCCAGCGCATTAAGTTATAGGTCACTCACAGTCTTCACCAACTCCCACCGAGGAGATGAGAACTGTACTTGTCCAGCAGGATGCTTAGAAACACTTCCTGCTTCCCTCTCGCTGCCTCCCAGTTTTGGTCATGCCAAGGGCACAGTTTACACTCTGTGATTATTCCAGAAAACCAAAGATTGCTAAAGGCCATTGCGTTAGGTTTGCCCAATCCATGCTACGTGACACCCTAGCCACACCCCAGCCCTTCTCTCCCCACTCCGCCACCGCCTAATTTCAACAGTCCAGGCTACGGTGGATCAGGGCAGCCTGATAAAAGGAGAGCAGGTCTAGAGAGCTGGTGGCACAGTCCATGGCCTGGGCAGGTGAGTAGGCACCGTCCAGGAGAGTGGGCTGGGCCCGGGGAGCTGTGAGGAGGTGAGGATGTGGTTATTAGGGGGCTTCTTGGTGCTGTCTCCATTCCTGTGGGGTCCCCCTGGACTCTTTCAATCCAAGAGACTTCGTGCTGCAAGGAGAGGCTTTTCTCAACAGGCTGAAATGGACTTTTCCTCCTCCTGTCCTGCAAGCCCAGAGTCAGCAAACACCACTGCAGTGGGTGGTTTTATCTTTCCCATGTTCTTAGGTTTCTGCTTTTGGCCTTTTCCAAGGGATGCCCACTGCCAACAGATTCTTCCCTAATCCCGTGCTGGTTGTCCTGCAAGACAGAGGGCAGCCTGGAGGCCATGACTTTGGGTGTCCTTGCAAGTGTTCAGACAGGTTCTATTAGGTGAGCAGGAAAATGCAAGGTCACCAGAACGGTGAAATAAATCTTTCTAAAGGAGTCCTGCTGGGCCCTAGGTCTCCAAGGATGCTGGTAACTCAAGGTGCAGCGGGAAAGCAGCAGGCAGTAGGGAACTAGTGGGGGTAAACAGAGGTGCAGAGGGCTCACCGAGAGGTGGCATCTCTGACCTAGCCCTTCCACACTGGCTCTCACCAGCCCCAGGACAGGTTTTCTGCTTGTTCCAAAAGAAACGTTCTCTCCTCACGAGTTGGGGTTTTCCTAGAATCTTCCTAAATACTGATGCTCTAGGGAGGGGCAGCCTCTGTTCACAGAAACTTCCATCAGCTCTGGGACTAGTCCAGGCCAGGGAGGGCCCCTGCTGTCTGGCTGGGGTGAAGGGATGGACACAGCGCCCTCCTGGGTCCCTTTTGGACAAAAGAAGTTTGATTTGGAGGAAACCAACCTGGGCCTACCCCTCTCTGACCGTCTCTACCTCCCAGGCCTCAAGAGGCAGATAGGGTCCAGGGAAAATACCAATGACCTCTTAACCTCTGCCTTCTCTCTTGTGCTGCTTTAGGTCTGATAGTTCTGCTGGCAATCCAATGGGGTAAGTGGAGCCTTTCTTTTTTGTTTTTTGTTTTGTTTTGTGTTTGTTTGTTTGTTTGTTTGAAGTAGGCTCCACACCCAGTGTGGAGCCCAATGTGGGTCTTGAATTCATGACCCTGAGATCAAGACCTGAGCTGAAATCAAGAGTTGGAAGCCCCCTTTTCTTGGAGGCAGGGAGGGTAAGTGGTACCTTCTTGAGGCCAGGCCTGGATCCCCTCAGCCCCTTCCCTGGGCTCTGCTGTCTTCCCCACTCACTCCCCAACCCCGACCCCCACCCCCACCCCCACATCAAGAGCTCTTGCCAGATTTCCGTGGGGCTTCTCCTCCAAAGCTCAGCCCCATGCAAGTGTCCTTGTGCCGCGAACAGCCCTGCCATTCCTTCAGGGAAAGTTCTTGCTGCCTTACCTACTAGCCCAACTGCATGTCCATGGGGCCAGCTTCACTGTCAAGCTCTCTCAGGTCTTTCCTGAGGTCACTTGCTCCAACCTCTGTGCTCTCACAGAGCTGAACACATTTGCCAGTATGTATGTCAGTGTTGCTGATTATTGGCATAGATGTCTCCCCGACCAGGCAGTGAGCTCCTGGAGGGAAGGAGCTCAAGTCTTACCCAGCTCCGCATCCCAGCCCCTAAGCTCCACCTAGACAACATACTCTGCTGGACTGATGGCATGTAGGGCTCAGGGGAGCCAGGAAGGGCTACTTCCCATGTCAGACAGGAGAGAGATCTCTGGGGGATGCTCAGCAACTTGGATTCTGGGGTTCCCTTCCCACCCCACCCCACTCCCTGTGTGTCAGGCTGGCTCCTCAGACCCTCATCTTGAGGCTGGGCTGTGACATTAGACAAATAGTTCTCCTCTTGGTCTCCCCGGAGGCAACAGCCTGAGGCCACGGAAATAATAAACATGGGGAAGAAAGGTTGAAGATTGCTCCAAAAGCCTAAATCCAAGCTACTTCTGGGTTTACGGTATGGTATATATATTGGTATATATATGGTATATATATTAACAGAGTCTTGCGTGAATCAAGGGTTAATATATGTAAAGCACTTAGAACAGAGCTTGCTATCTGCTAGCAACGTTCTGAGTATTTAATATCTTAACTCTTTATCCATACGACAGTCCTTTGAGGTAGAAACGATGATCGTTCTCATGGTATGGAGCAAGAAGCTGAGTAACCTGGCTGGAAAATGGCAGAGTTGGGATTTCAACCCAGGCATTAAAATTCCAGAGACCCTGCTCTTAACCACCACATTTTATTGCCTCTCTAGTACAAAAATCCATGCACGATATTTGATATAACAGGGTATGATGTAAGAAGAGCCTCCAGGCTTCCTCCTAGATGGTCAGTCCTAGGATGTATTGTTCCCCAGGTTAACCCTTTGCTTTGAGGAGTTCACCAATCCTCCTCCTCCTGTATCACTGCAGGCTACATTCCCAGCCCCCACTGGCAAGTTCTACTCCTGAGTAGCCTCTGGTTAGAGCCAGTGACGACCCAAGGACTCTAGCTTCTCCTTCAGGAGCCATCGGTCTGCTCAGGGGAGTCTCAGACAGCCCCTCATGCTCTGGGTTTCCACACAGCCTCCAGTGGACACTTTGCACCCCCTTCCCTCTCCCCTGACCTCTCCCTGGCCACATGGAAGGCAGAGGGGACTGCAGAGAGACCCTGTCAGGGCTAAAGGAAGTCCTCAGGTCTAGACACTGGCCATAGATGTGCTCCAGTACAAACCCACGATTCTGCCAAGTCCCTGGCATAAAATATTGGCTCGTGCAGACCACACCCTCATAGACCACAAGTTCTGGAAGAAACCTCAGAGACCAAACCTCATTTTCAGGTGGGGACCCTGGGCCAGAGCTGAAGAAGCAATCGGCCCAAAGTGCATTTCTGACAGATACAGGAATAAAAATCAGCCTTCTCGCTGTCTGGTTATCTGGTCAACCTAGCATAACGCTGACCTCTGTGGGGGCCATCACTGCTAGATCAAACTTCTAGGAACAGACGCCCCGCCCCCCCCAAAGTTCCCAAACTCTCTGGGGATTCCAGAAACAAGCTGCCTTTTCCTAGATAAAACAAGCTCTTCATTAGAACCTTATCAGCGATATTAACAAACATAGATTCTCTGTAAGAAATAAAACTTTTTTAAAGCAAGACTAAAACATAAACGCAGGCATGTAACTGAGGCCTCTTCTCTGCTACTTCATGTATTTGCATTTTAATGAAACTTCTGAAGTATCCCAAGCCGCATTTTGAAAGTTCTGCCTCCCTGGCTTCAGCAGGTCAAGAGTCATAGTTAACACTCTCTGGCATTATGTAGGTTCTGCCCCGGGGTGGAGGATGCCAGTCCTCAGCAGACCCTTATGACTGCCATTTCTTTTCTTTGTCCCCAATGGCCAGGCTCTGCTGCAAAGCTGGTCTGCTACTTCACCAACTGGGCCCAGTACAGACAGGGGGTCGCTTGCTTCTTGCCCAAGGATGTGGACCCAAACCTGTGCACCCACCTTGTCTATGCCTTTGCGGGCATGAAGAACCACCAGCTCAGCTCTATAGAGTGGAATGACGAGGCCTTGTACCAGGAGTTCAATGGCCTGAAGAAGATGTGAGCTGCTCTGGAGGGGGATGGGAGGTAGAGAAGGCAGGTACCTCTTTTCAGAGTCAGAAATCTTCCCCAGGGCTGCAATTCCGCTACAGACCTGCTGTGTGGCTTTGGGCAAGTTGCATCACCTCTCTGGGCTTTCCTGTGCTTATATGGAAGATGTACGGGTAGAGAGGGACTCTTAAGGGCCCTTCCAGTTTAGGTCTAAGTGGGATCTGGGTTGGGAAACTGTTTCCCTCTGCTGGGTATGCATGCCCTTCTTCCTCCTAAAGTCTATCCATCCTTTAGCTCAGGTGTTATCGCCACCTTGACAAAGCCACTCTGTGGATCCGCCCTTATCTCTGCTTCCTGAGTTCTTTGTCTGTATATATCCCCAGCCAGATGGGAGGCCCTTGAAGGCAGGAACATGCCTTCTCTTTCCCAATCTAGAGCTCCCCCATCCAGGCTCTGTGCATAGGGATTTACACAACCCCCACCCCATCAGCGCCCATCAGGGCACCCACCACCCCTTGCTTTCCCCATCAGTGAGGTGAGCCCTAGGAGCTGGCTAGGCATTCAGTTCTGTCAATTCCAGCATTTGTGTTGTCTTTCCTAGGAATCCCAAGTTGAAGACGCTGCTTGCCATTGGGGGCTGGAACTTCGGCACCCGAAAGTGAGTTGGCCGTGGGTACTTGTATGGCAGAGCCACTGGGTGGAGACCCGACTTACTGGCAAGGGAGAGCCCTGGTCAGGGAATCAGGCCAGGCTGAAGTGTAGTCAGGGTGAGGGAGTCGGGAGGGGAGCCTGGACTCTGGGGGCTGACCTTCCTCTTGGGCTCTTGGTACCTCATTCGGAGGGCTGTGGAGGGGGCTCAGCTCCAGACTGTTACACATCCAGTCTTGCCAGGAGCGCAGGAGAGATTCTGGCCTCTTTCCAGTTTTCAGTCTCTTCCTCCAAGAAATGGGTAGAGGGAGAGTCCCAGCTAATCCCAGACAACATGTAGTGTCTATATTTCTGGAGCTCTGAAACAGGATATCTTATCTGAGAATTTTTGTTCCACTTCTGAGAGTGAGCTTGGCTGCCCAAAATATTGGCATTTCTGGGACATTTCTGAGGAATTATGGAGACAATGGAATGAGATATTTGAACCTAGACTTTTCCTAGAAAGTCCAGAATATAAGATTCCCAAAGTTCTAAACTGCTCTTTCTAAAACTTTTTTGTTTTCTTTTTTTTTTTCAAGATTTTATTTATTTATTTGTCAGAGAGAGAGCACAAGCAGGGAGAGTGGCGGGCAGAGGGAGAAACAGGCTCCCTGCTGAACAAGGAGCCTGATGCGGGGCTCGACCAGGACCCCGGGATCATGACCTGAGCCGAAGGCAGACGCTTAGCTGACTGAGCCACCCAGTCATCCCATTTCTAAAATTTTTTGGATCATGAGCCCTTTTGAAAACCTGATGAAATTTATGACCCACCTTCCCCAAATACTCTTTATATGCAGATTTTTTATTGGAATACAGGGGTTCTTAGCCTGGGGATCCCAGCACGTAGACCCACTTAAGAACTGCTGCTATTAATTAAATTAATAAATCAATAGAAAACCAAGTAAAATAGGATCAGAAACCTTGAGACACTTCTTGGAGCGATCCTGGGAATCAGGAGGATGTGGAGAGGGGGTTCTTCGGGCAGCTCGGGATTTCGAGGAGCTCTGGACTATAGCACAAGCATTTTACGAATGTGAGTTTGAAGAAAATGACCGTGTTAACCCACCAGGGAATGAGGGCAGCAGGCTCTCGGGTTACCCAGATCCTCACTAACCTCGCTGTACTTCTCTCTGTTCTTTTAGAAACTGATTCCTCTTTTCTAAACCTCCACGCTGGGGTGACAGCCAGCTCTGATTCAGGGTAGGACAATTCCCTGAGCAGGGACATGGCAGTAGGTTGGTGGAGGGAATTCGGGGAGGCAGAGCTCCAGGCAAGTCAATGTGCCCTGGGGACAGGACACACTTCTGGGTTGTCTCTTTCCGAGGCCAGGCTGGTAATTGCACGGCAAATATCTCAGCAGCCTCGGAAGCAGCCCTCCCAGCATCCTCCCGGCCCGAACGGCCGGCCACCTATATCCTGAGGAGTTTCTCGCTTGCGTCTGAGGGAGAGAGTGGCCCCCTGTCAGCAAGGCAGGCCCACACTGTCCTTCATCACCCCACAGGTTCACAGATATGGTGGCGACAGCCAACAACCGTCAGACCTTTGTCGACTCAGCCATTAAGTTTCTGCGCAATCATGGTTTTGATGGCCTTGACCTTGACTGGGAGTACCCAGGAAGCCGGGGGAGCCCTCCTTCAGACAAGCAGCGCTTCACAGCCCTGGTGCAGGTATGGCTGGGCGGGGAAGAGAGTCACCCCACTGGCCAGGGGGGGCCCACACCGGTGCCCTCACAGGACATGTGGGTGCTGCTCTGTCCCTGGGGCCCACTGCTTCGTGTGTTAGCATAGCACAGACCAGCCCTGTGGTCGGTTTTCAGACTCCTGAGAGTGAGCATCTGCTTGGTGCCCCCAGGGGCCTGTCTGGTCCCTGTCTCTGTGCTCACTCTGAGCTGCCCTTGCAGGACCTGGCCGTCGCCTTCCAGCAGGAAGCCCAGACTTCGGGGAAGGAACGCCTCCTTCTGAGTGCAGCCGTCCCGGCCGGGAGAAAGTACATAGATGCTGGATATGAGGTGGACAAAATTGCTCAGTGAGTCTCAGGCGGACGGTAAGGAAGCTGTGCTCTCCGAGGTGGGAGAGGCCACTGCAGCCTGAGCTGCCGCAGGAGTAAAGCAGGTGCTCACCTGCGACGTGTCATTTTGGAAAAGACCAGCCATCCAGCAGCTGACCCAGGAAGGGTCTGCTCACTGTGTCAGCTACTCCGGTGTTCCAGATAGTCTCTTTTGGAATCCTTGCCCTTTCCCTTGGGAACTCAGTTTTGTTTTTTTTTTTTTAAAGATTTTATTTATTTATTCATGAGAGACAGAGAGAGAGAGAGAGAGAGAGAAGCAGGCTCCCAAGGAGCAGGGAGCCCGATGCGGGACTCGATCCCAGGACCCTGGGATCATGACTTGAGCCGAAGGCAGACGCTTAACCATCTGAGCCACCCAGGCGCCCGGGAACTCAGTTTTAACATCAAGCACCCTGGGAGGGCAAGAGTGAAGGCAGGAGGACGAGTCGTCTGGATTCTGGCACCCCAAAGCGTTGAGTGTGCACCTGCGGGCTTGTTAGAGATGCAGGATCTCAGGCCCTACCGCAGGCCTCCTAAATGAGAGCCTGTATTTGAATGAGCTTCCCAGGTGATTCATGTGCACACGAAAGTTTGAGCAACACTGGGCTAGAGTTGCCTCCAAAATGGTAAAGGCACGAGGTGCCCTGAGGTTGCTGTGGGAAGGATGCCAAAGACGGGAGCCGCCAACCCCGCAGTCGGAATGACAATGACCTCAATATTGGGGGCTTGTGGGGGGAACTAGGGAGTGCTGTTTGATCACCTCTTACACACCAGGGGTGAGCCTGCACCCCTGCCTCTTACCATGAGGGCCTGTCCTCGGCCCCACAGTGAGGGCAGGAAGGAGCAAGGAGGGGCTGCTCACTAGCCCCTCACCCCTCTCTCCACGCCTCTTGCAGGAGCCTGGACTTCATTAGCCTCATGGCCTACGACTTCCATGGCTCTTATGAGAAGATCACAGGACATAACAGCCCCCTCTACAAGATGCAGGGGGAGAGCGGGGCAGCAGCCAAATTGAACGTGGTGAGTGGCTGCAGGGGTGAGGCAGGACTCCCCATCCACAAGCCCTGTCAGGTGGCCATTTTTTTAAAGATGTTATTTATTTATTTGAGAGAGAGCAAGAGCCGGGGAGTGGGGGGGCAGAGGGAGAGGGAGAAGCAGACTCCCCGCTGAGCTGGGAGCCTGATCCCAGTTCCCTGGGATCATGACCTGAGCCAAAAGGCAGATGCTTAACCAACTGAGCCACCCGGGCGCCCCCAGTTGGCCTCTTTTGAGCCTTGAGGCCCTAATGGAAAGGAAAAGCAGGGTAACCAAGCAGGGCACAGAGTAGCCAGGACTTTCTGTTTCTTCGCTTGTTTCTTTTCTTCTCCTGTGTCAGTTCCGGGGGGAAACCTTAGTTCTGTGTAGCATCCTGGCTGATATTAGACACAACAAACCAATTTAACGACATCAAACAAAGCAGTGACTCATTGGGAGACTGTCTTTGAGCTTGAATGTCCAGCGAAAATAGCTTCTTGCTTCCTTCATACCCCCCACCCCATTTCCTTCAAGATAATGGGTAAACTTTCCCTCCTGGTCACTCTAATTGACCTTCTGAAGGTGCTTCCGGAGGTGGAAGCTTTCCCAAGCTGATAACACATCAGGAGATGTCCCTCGGGGCAGGGCCCCCTCCACCCTGATCCCAGTCCCTGCAAAGGGCTGGTGTGGTTTCAGGCTGGGGTGAGTGGAGGTTTCCTGCGCGGCCCACCCTGGTGGAGCAGCCCAGAGGGTTTTTATAAGCCCACTCTGCATTTGAAAAATTAAGAATAACCTTATTATTTCTTTTAAAAAAGTAAACAAACAAAAAAGACCTTAAATAAAAATGCTTTTTAACTTTGAGGAGCCTGAATCTTAGTGTATCAGCTTGGGTAGAACATCTTAGACTTCTGGGGCTCTTTCACAAATAAGGGACACATCTTTGGGCACTTGAGTCAGGCATCCGTAGTTCACACTGAGCCCAGCCCCTGCACCCCCATCTGGAAGACTGTGGGTCCTGGGGAAGCCAGCCCAGCCCAGCCAGGAAATACCCAGAGACGTTCAGCTGAGAGGCGAGGGCCCTAAAGCCCACCAGCACTGTGTTCTCCAGGCTGTGTGCCCTGGATCCAATGGGGAAGGGAGACCTTTCTCCTCTTACGAAGAGGCCTTCTACTCTCTGCACTCTGTGCCCAGGACTGCTTCTGGCCAGAAGGTGACTTGTCCAAACTTGTACAAAGTGCTATAGAGCTCAGCAGGGGTCCCTGCCCTCTGCCTTTGAAAAGGTCCAGTCTGATCAGAGATAAATCATGTAGACCAGCAAAAAGAAATAAATATGGATATATTAGGTGAAAAGTGTTCCTTACTTAAGTGCTAAGAGGGTATGGAGTAACAGGAGGACTTAGATTTGAACAGAAAGCTTCCTGGGGGAACCCCGTAATCCTGGCTTGAGGGAGGAGTCGTCATTATTTATTTATTCCACATCCTTAGATTGGGTACCTCCGCATGTCACAGGCTGGGATGTCACGTCAAGTCATACGTGAGGGGGAGGGCCCTGGTCAGGGACACATGAGGACACCATGTACTCATTTGTTCTTTCTGTCTGAGCATCTAAGTGTCGAGCATTGTTCTAGGCACGAGGAACACAGAGATAAATGAAGCAGACCGCAAAGAGCACAGCGTGATCACAGCAATTCGTTACTGCGTTTTGCTGGACCTTATACCTGCGTCATAGCTTGTAATTCTTGCAATTTTAGTTGTTTCTATGTTACAGACAGGAAGCCCAAGGCTCAGCAAGGTTAAGTAGTAAGTTGCTGAGACAGGCAGGGATCTCGGCTGCTTTGTTCCCTGACGCATCCCAAGCATCTAGCCAGGCGCACAATGGGCCATGAATAAATATTGGCTCCTTGAATGGTTGTCTGACTCCAAAGCTCATGCTCTTGGCTGGAGTGCCATGCAGCTTCTCTTTCTCTGGGGTCAAGGATATAAGACAGGACCTAAAGAAGACAGGCCAGGGTTGGAACACTACTAAGGTTGGAACACTGTGAAGCTTCTCTGAGGCCCCCAGCTTTGGAAGACCAGAACCAGGCCAGAGGTAAGGTGAATTAACCCCGCCCCTCCTTGCCCCTCACCAGGACTCTGCTGTGCAGCTGTGGCTGCAGAGGGGGACCCCTGCCAACAAACTGATCCTTGGCATGCCCACCTACGGACGATCCTTCACCCTGGCCTCCCCATCAGACACTGGAGTAGGGGCCCCAGCCACGGGGCCTGGAACCCCTGGCCCCTTTACCAACCAGGGAGGGCTGCTGGCTTACTACGAGGTAGGAGAACCCACAGCCACCCCTAATATGGGGTGGGGTGGGGGGTGCTGCCTCTCCCATAGTTTCTGAATGAGGATGTCAGGCATAGCAAATTCTGGCCTGGTGAATTCCATCCATATCTGTCATCTTGGATTATCGTTAAGCCCCAGTGCCTCATTGAATCCAGGGTTCTAGGTCACTCAATCTAGAACCTCCCGGGTCCTGCAGACTCCCTCAGACAGGAGTTTTCCACTCTCTAGTCTCCTCTTGGCAAGGGGGCACAAATGCCTCCTCCCCAGCTCTGCCCTCTGCTCCTACAGGTCTGCTCCTGGAAGGGGGCCATTGAGCACAGAATCAAGGACCAGAAGGTACCCTATGCCTTCCAAGGCAACCAGTGGGTAGGTTTCGATGATGTGGAGAGCTTCAAAACCAAGGTGAGGCCCAGCCCTACTGGGAGGGGGGTGGTCCTGGGTAGGCCGGAGCCTGTCAATAGCACTGAATGATAACATTCAGAACCTCTTCAAAGAGGAGTCTCCTTTAAAATATCTCAACATGTCATAGATCTTCTTGTGATAGTATTTTGTATTTTTACCACCTATTGATTAAGAAAAGACACGATCACAAAAAGTTGCTCTACACTGAGTACCACTCTTGGAAGAATTTGTATTTTATTTTATTTTATTTTTTATTTATTTATTTTTTAAAATCTTATTTACTTATTTATTCATGAAAGTCAGAGAGAGAGGCAGAGGCAGAGGGAGAGAAGCAGGCTCCCCGCCTAGCAGGGAGCCCGATGCGGGACTCGATCCCAGGACCCTGGGATCATGACCTGAGCCGAAGGCAGACTCTTAACCGTCTGAGCCACCCAGGCGCCCCAAGAATTTGTATTTTATTACATACTTGTATTTGTATTTAACAAAATGCAGATTCTACAGACATATGAAGAGGAGAAATACAGTGAGGTGTATCCTTTTTTTCAGCTCATTGACAATATTTGGTGCATGTTCAAATTATAGACCTTTTGATTTACTTCTATGACCACCCCGCCATCAACTCTTGCCCAATATTGGTGGTTCAAAACGAGTGCATTTATATCTTTTTCTTTTACATTTTAAAATTCAAATTCAATTAATTAACATATAATGTGTTATTGGTTTCAGAGGCACAGGTCTGTGATTCATCAGTCTTATATAATACCCAGTGCTCATTACATCACATACCCTCCCAGTGTCTATCACCCAGTTACCCCATCTCTCCACCCTTCCCCTGCATTTATGTATTTCCATGCCTCTGTCCCCCATGAGACTGTGACCTCCTACAGAGGCACCCACACCTGTTCATCTGGACAAGTCACATCCCTTCTGATGCAGGGCAGACAATGGCAGGTCTTCCTAGAGGGGTAGATCAAGGGCTCTGGGAGAATTGAGCAGGGAGGGTGATCCTGGCTGGAGGAGACAGACAGGAGAAGGGGTCATGGTGGAAAGGTCTTTGAGAAAGTCTGAAAGCAGAGAAGGTGGGCGGGCCCCGGACCAGCCCTCTCTTCCAATACCCTGCCTCATGCCAGGGCCCTCTGGCAGGCTTAGGGGACAGAGAAACCCCCTTAAGGGAACACACAACCCTTTCCTGGGGACAACTTGGGGATCTAGTGGAGAAGAGAAGGCCCTCGAGGGAGGAGAAAGACCTAAAGACAGGAAATTGTTCAGATCTCTGGGGAAGCTTCGTCATCCCTATGGTAACTGGATTCATCACAACCAGCAGGCAGTGCCCCCAAACACAGCAGCTCAGCCCAGAAAAGACAGAGATGTTAAAGCTTCGAACCTAAGGAAGTTCACACGCATCCACTCCTCACACCTCCACCCTCATGCCCACCCCAGGCCATGCTCATGTTGAGGCGGGAGGATTCTAGAATGACTTATGCCTGGTAGGGATCAGGACTCGGTTACCTGGGCTTCTAGCCCAAGGCTGTGTCCAGGAGCCTGGACCACTCATGGCCTGGGGGTGCTGGAAACAAGAGCCCTGTCTCTGATGAAGAAGCCAGAGGATAGGCTCTGGGGCGGGCCTGGCCGGGCTGCCCCAGCCTCCTCCACCTGCGGTCTCGCTCCCCGCACAGGCCAGCTACCTGAAGCAGAAGGGCCTGGGCGGGGCCATGATCTGGGCGCTGGACATGGACGACTTCGCTGGCTTCTTCTGTAACCAGGGCCTCTACCCCCTCATCAAGGCACTACAGCGGGAGCTGAGTGAGTTAAGGGTCCGGGACCAGAGGCAGAATTCGGGGCTAGGGTACCAACACCCCCGCCCTGAGCTGCAGGTCCCAGCTCCTTCTTTTTTTTTTTTTTTTTTTTTTTTAGGTCCCAGCTCCTTCTGAGGAAATAACCTTGTCCCAGTACTACAATTTCCCAAATTTCATGCACCCCTGAGGGCTAAGGAAACTGTTGAAACCATTCTCTTTCCAGGCTCTTCTTCCCCTTTCTGACTGTGGCAATGCCTGTCGGGGGTGTCGGTAACCGGGGCTTCTCTCTGGGGGCCCTCAGCCTGGGAACCACAGCTTGCTCCTCTCTTCAGACGGAAAGCTTGCACTCAGCCTGCAGTGCAAGACCCCCGGGGGCCCTCGCCAGTGTATGGCTGGTCTGTGCAGACGGTGGATGGCCATCGACTGCCTCTTACCTGTGTGGCCCCCGTGTGGCCCATCGAGCTGTGCCGCAGCCGTGGGCATAGCGTTGTCGGGCTGTTCTCTGCCTGTGGGTGGGGATCCCTTGGAGGAGATTTGGCTGAATCTTCCCTCTTTCCCCAGGTCTTCCCTATATGCCTTTAGGCACGCCAGAACCGGAAGTCCCCACACCACGCGGGCCTTCTGAACCTGAGCGTGGCCCCAGCCTTGAACAGGACGCCTTCTGCCAAGGCAAAGCCAACGGGCTCTACCCTAACCCTCGGGACCAGAGCAGCTACTACAGCTGTGTAGGGGGGAGGCTGTTCCAGCAGAGCTGCCCTCGGAGCCTGGTGTTCAGCTCCTCCTGCAAATGCTGCACGTGGAGTTGAGCGCCCGAGGCCTCTGGAGCCCCAGCCACCAGGCCACTGGGGTCACTCCACGGCCTGCCTCCCCAGCTCTCCCCAGGGGCTGCAATCCTGCGGACCTCTCCGGTCTTTGCATAGCCAAGCGTTCTGCTCTCAGCCGTGGTTTCTTCTGTTCTGGCCCTCCTGGGATGCCTCTTTTACTTGCAAAATAAATCTGTGGTTTACACCCCACTGCCCCTGGGTGTGGTGACTTACAGCACACTCTCTAAGCACACTGTTAGTTCAAAACTGGGGAGGTGGGGAAGCCAAGAGGAGAGGGTAGCATAAGGCATGCAGAGGTCTGAGCCTGGCGAGAAGGTGGCCCATTCTGGGCGTGACAGGCCTTGCGTCACGTCTCACCACCTTCCAGCCAGCAGTTTTCAGGGCCCAGGTGACCTCACCGGAGAGCTTTTCCCACTCCCCTCCCCTCAGGTGTCATTCCCAAAATTCACACTAGATGGCAGCAGAGAAGAGCTTTTTCTTGGCTCAGCAAGAAAATGGGAATCCAGACCCCAGGTAGGTACTGAGTTGAGGGCTTACTTTGAGATAAATCCTGTTTCAGGCCCCTCCCTTGCCTTATGTCACCTACTTCTCCTATTTGCCTGATGAGGCAGGGACGATATTATCCTCATTTTTACAGGAATTTAAACCGAAGACAGATTCTCACCCAGTTCTGAGTGCAGAACTGAGGCCTACAGAGGCCAAGATGGGCCAAAAGAGCACACACATGCAGCCACTTGGATACCTGAGCCATCCCAATGGTCCTTGCAGCTTTGGGTCAAAGCTTGATCATTCCGGTTGAAGAAAATCTGCACGTCACCTGATGGCCCATCTGGCCTTGCACTCACCCGAGCTGGGTTTTGGGGGGGGGGGGGGGGCACTCAGGCAGGCAGCTGGAGATGGGGACGGGTGGGAGAGAGGACTTGACCTGACCCTTTACCTGAGTACAGCCTGTACCAGATCCCCAGAAAAATGACTTCCCCACTTCTACACCCTGCCTATCCTCAGGCCTTCACAAATCTGTTCTTCAGCCCAGGGCACAGTTCTGCTCTTGCACACATTCCCTTCCTTTGAGGTCTCAACTCCAAGGAAATATGCCACATCCGTGCTTGACAGGAGCCTCCTAAGTGCTCAGAATGGGGTCCTGGGTGGCAGTTTCCTTTTGGGGAGTGCAGAACTGACTTCTGGCTCCACCACCTACTGGTTGTGTGACTTTAGGCAGAGAAACAGAACCTTATCAACTCATCTGTCAGGTGGAGATAACCCCTCCTCTTCATGATCAACACTCATGCCTTCCCTTCCTCCTCCCTTCTCTGTTCTTTCTTTACCTTTTGGGGGCCGGATAAGTCAATAATTTAGCAAAGAGGGGTGCCTGGGTGGCTCAGTCGGTTAAGCATCCAGCTCCTGATTTCAGCTCAGGTCATGATCTCAGGGTCCTGAGATCAAGCCCCGTAATGGGCTCCGCGCTCAGCAGGGAATCTGCTTCTCTCCCTTTGCCCCTCCCCCCCTCTAATAAATAAATACATCTTTTAAAAAAAGAATTTATCAGAGTCTCCTTTTGGCAGAATGAGCTCTTGCATGGGTGTCTAAAGCCCAAGTCCACCTACATACACAGTATTACATTGGTGCTAGCTTCATTCTCAGGACAGTATTAACCATGGCCTCTCTCTGGTCTGCTCCAACCCATGGTCCTCATGTCAGCTGAGGCCAGTGCCACCTGTCACTGGTCTTCTCACTGGTCTCCCTGCTTCCCGCCCCTCCCCTGTCCTGGCCAACCTCCACACAGCCACCAGCTCAATCTTTCTAAATTTTGGATCAAATCCTAACATTCCCTGTGCTTAGTAACTACCAACCACTTCTGCTGGCCAGAGAACTGAGTCTCCATTATGAACACAGAGTCAAAACCCTTTATCAGGCCCCTGGTCTCCTGGTCTCATTTCCTTTCATCCCACCCCAGTTTGGTGGTCAGATCCCCAGACGCCAGCATTTAACCTCAGCCATGCCAACTTCTCACAAGAAACCCCCAGATGTCTGTCATCACCCCATGAGGCTTGATCTCCAGCCCCAAAGCAAATACTACTTAAAACAAAAGTTTTTAAAAATTTTATTTATTTATTTAAGAGGGGAGGATGGACAGAGGGAGAGGGAGAGAGAGAATCTCAAGCAGACTCTTCACTGAGCAAGGAGCCCAATGTGGGGCTCGATCGCACGACCCAGAGATCATGACCCAAGCCGAAATCAGGAGTCGGTCACTCAACTGACTGAGCCACCCAGGCGCCCCAGCAAATACTACTTTTTAAACTAAACTTTTTCCCTTTACCCATCAGCCTGCCCCACCAGCCCCCCAACACTTACTTATAGACTAGGTGATGCACCCCTGTGTGGAGCAGGCCTTTGAGTCAAGTGCAAATGCTGCTTGTATTATTGGTGGGATCAGCTTTGAGCAATATCAATTGAAAGGAATTTTTGTATCCCTCATGTGACTTAACCCATGAATGTCTGGCCACTCTACCTAACAGGGATGACCACTCAGCCCTATAAAGGACAGGCCCCTCTGGCCTTCTCTCTGAGCATGTTCATAGCATTTACCACCATGACTAATACACCTGCCAGAACCCCAGGCAAATACTTAACCCTCATCCCTTCTCCCAACCGGGACCCAGCTCTCTTGTTGGGCCCACAGCCCCCTACCTCCACCTGCACCCACTTCCAAATGTGCCACACCCTACCTAAGCAGTGAGAGCTGAAACTCTATTGTTTTTATTTTGTTTTAATTATGAAATCTACCATGTAGACAAAACAGTGTTTAAAATGTGTATGTTCCGGGGCACCTGGGTGGCTCAGTCGTTAAGTGTCTGCCTTCGGCTCAGGTCGTGATCCCAGAGTCCTAGGATTGAGCCCCACATCGGGCTCTCTGCTCCGCGGGAAGCCTGCTTCTCCCTCTCCCACTCCCCCTGCTTGTGTTCCCTCTCTCGCTGTGTGTCTCTGTCAAATAAATAAATAAAATCTTTAAAAAAATAAAAAAATAAAATATGTATGTTCCATATTTCCCATAAATCCATCACCCAAGTAAGGAAACACAACATTACCAGTACTTTCCAAGCTCCTGATGCACCCCTCCCTAATCCTATACACCTCTAGCTAGATTTTGGTTATTTAGTCCCTCATTTTCTTATTTACCGACTGTGTGCATATTCCTAAACAAGATATTGTTTAGTCTAGACTGTCTTTGACCGATGTAGAAACATACTGTGTGGTGTTTGTTGTGCCTCAATTTTATCTTCACTTAGCTGGAACCCACTCCTTTTCACTGCTGTATAGTATTCCACTGGGTGTCTAAACCATGACTTATACGTTCTGCTGTCAATAGGCATTGGTGTTGCTTCCAGTTTGAGGCTCATGTGGACAACATTGCTATGAACACTTCTGAGCATGTCAGTTGGTACATATGTGTAGAATTTGGGGCACATGCAAAGTCAGCTTTATTAGGTGCAGGCAGATGTTTTCCCAAAGTGTATGTACAACTCCTCCCTACCATTGCAGAGTTCCTAGTGCACCCCATCCTCACCATTCCTACCCCCTACTCTATGCCATTCTGAGAGGTGATAAATGGCATCTCACTTCGGTTTAAGATCCCGTTGCCTTACTTATTATTTCAGTATTTTTCTATGTCTGCAAACTATTTGTGTTTGTTCTTTTGTGAATAATCTGTTGTGTCACTTGCCCATGTTCGTGTTGTCTCTTTCTTGTTGAAATGTAGGGATTCTATACATATTCTGAACCCAGATCCTTGATAGTTACAGGTTTTGCTGTATCTTTTCCCAGTTTGAGGTTTGGCTTTTCATTCTTTGAGTATTGCTTAATGTAGTTAAATTCACAAAGTTTATCCTTTATGGTTTGTGCGTCCTGCATCTTGTTTGAGAAATCTTCTTCTGGGGGTGCCTGGCTGGCTCAGTCAGAAGAGCATGTGATTCTTGATCTCAAGGTTGTGAGTTCGAGCTCCATGCTGGGTGAGGAAAAAAAAAAAACTTAAAAAAAAAAAGATATCCTTTTCTAGTCTAAGACCAAAAAGATTGTTTTCCTAAATTGCCATCTAAAAGTTTTATAGTTCTTTATCATTAGGTCTTTAATCCTTCTGAAAGTGACATTTGAGTGTACTATGAGGTGGGATCCTATTCCTATTTTTTTTCCATATGGAAATTCCTGGCATTATTTACTGAATAATTTATTCTTTTCATACTAACAAATAGATTTCTAAATATGCATGGTCATCTTTCTGTTCCTTGATCTATGTTTCTATCCCTGCCCCAGTACCTGACTGACTTAATTACTAAAGCTTTATGATCAGTCTTGAAATCCAGTAGAGCAAATCCTTCTATGTACTATGCTCTCTGTTTTAGGAACATTTTGGTTATTCCTGGCCCCTACTTTTCCATGTACATATTAGAGTTGTCTTGCTAAGTTCAATTAAAAATTCTGTTCAGGTTTTGATTAGTCTCATTGACCTATAGGTCAATTTGGGGAGAATTGACATCTTTATGATACTGAGTCTCCCAATCTAAAAATGTGGCATATCTCTTTATTGGCTTATACTTCTAAAATATATCTTAATAAAAGTTTATGATTTTTTTCTTAAAAATCTCATACATCTATTATTATATTTATCCTATATTTTTTAAGTTTTTGATTACTGTTACAAATTTCTCCTTTCTAAAACTAAATTTTCTAGCTAATTGTTGCTAACTTATAATAATATCATTGGCATTTGGTTATTGATGTTGTTTCCAGCAAACTTTTCAAACTGTCTTATTAATTGTAATGATTGTTCTGCCCTGTCCTGTACAGACGATCATACCATCTACACAAATAAGTTTGCTTCTTCCATTCCAAACCTGATGCCTTCGTTTATTTTTCTAGTTGACTGTGGCAGTTAAGATCTCCAATACAGCGGTGAATAAAAGCAGGGATAATGGGCATTTTATCTCGTTTTTGGCCTGTAAAGAGATGTTTGCAACATCTCAATGTTAAGTATGCTATTTATTGTAGGTTTTTCACAGATGTCTTTTATAAGACTAAGCAAGTTTGCTTCTATTCCTGGTTTCCTGAGAGTTTCCATAAGAAGGACTGTGAATTTTGTCAAGTGGCTTTTATTTATAATAAATTTTTGCTTTTATTCTATTAATAAAGTAAATTATATTCATCAGTTTTCCCCTCTTAAGTTCATCTTGCATTCCTAGGATTAATCCAGCTTGGTCATGACAGGTTATCTTTTCTACATATTGCTGGATCTGGCTGATCTTGTGTGTCACATTTTTGTGTTTATATATATATAACACACACACAAAAATATATATATTTTTTTTATTTATTTGACAGAGACAGCGAGAAACAGAACACAGGCAGGGGGAGTGGGAGAGGGAGAAGCAGGCTTCCCGCGGAGCAGGGAGCCCGATGCGGGGCTCGATTCCAGGACCCTGGGATCATGACCTGAGCCGAAGGCAGACGCTTAACGACGGAGCCACCCAGGCGCCCTTTGTGTTTATATATTAACGAGTAAGATGGGCCTGCGTGTTTTCTTTCTTGCACTCTAGGATGCTGTGGTCATCACCACTGCCGTCCAGGCTAATAATAAACTGATTTAGGGTATCCGTGTTTTGCTAGCCTCATAAAACTCTCTGGAAGAGTTGTGTCACAGGACTTATCTGTTCCTTGAACGTTTGGTAGCTGTCACCAAAGGAAAGCCATCTTGGCTCCATGCTTTCTCGAAGACGATTTGTAACTGCTGATTCAATGTCTTTTAGTGGTCACAGAGCCACTGCATTTCCTAATTTCCCCTTGAGTAGACTGAGAGCTGAACTTACTAAGGATCTAAGGGGCCTATGGGTGATAGTTGGTGGCATGAGACTTCCTTTTGTTTTACTCAGAACTCAGTATCTCTGTGTTCCCCGGAGATGAGCCCTTATTTGAGAGAAAGTCAGGGAGGTTTCTGGTCATCTCTCCCTTCCATCTGTCCCTCCCAAGTGGCCCTGGAGGGGGTTGGGTCAGGCTGTAAACCTGCCATTTTCCCAGAGGTCTCAGGACCTACATTGTTGAAGGTCTGTGGACAGTCATCTCCTGGAAAGGTTGTTCATCAAGAGGCCACTGAGGGAGTCCACAGATTTCCCCCCGGGGGATCCAGGTTCAGTGAAGCAGCTTCCTTCCTCCGTGCTGACCACCCCCTGTCACCCCGCACACACATACAAGGTGAAAGCCTAAAAATGTCATTCTCCCTACACTGTAAGGCCCGCACCTGGGAGAGCCCTGCATCTCCCTTCACTCCAGGGCCTGCTGCCACTGAGCATTGGGGGAAACTGAGCGGACCCTGGCTGGAGAAACAGTGCCCTCAGAGATCCAGAATGGGAAAGGGTGACAAAGCATTTTAGATGCAGCTGCCTCTGAGAGGGTGTCAAGGATATTTTATCAGGAGTGGGGAGCAGCTAAAGGATGCCCGGGGACCCCCTTTGCCACGTCACGCTCAGAGGCCAGCTCCTGCTGCATTGTGGAATTACCACTGTGGAGCACTCCTTACACTCATCCCACTGTCTGTTGCTATAATAAAGCCCATTTTCCCATGTTCAGAGCTTGGTGCAAAGAAAAAATAGCCAGATCCCTCTTCATTAATTCAGTCATTTGGGCAAAGAAAGTGTTTTTTAAACTTGTCTCAAGGACCGAAAGATGGCTTCCAAAAGCCCACTGTTAAATTCCTATTGGGCGTTGCCATTCCGTTTAGCGTGGGAGTGGGGAGGAGAGAACGCACAGACATTCCTTCCATTCCCCCTCCCCAGCCCCTACCACGTGGCATGTGAGCTCTTGGGAGCTTAGGATGGCCCCAGCACCACCCGCTCCCTCCTCAGCATACCCTTGCCATTCTCAGCTGTCACCCAGGCCAGTAATAAACTGATGAGGCCAGGCAGCCAGAAGCCTAGGCTTAGCGGAGGACACCCTCCCTGTCCCCCCACTCCCTGGGCCCCTTCATTCCAAGCAGGGACGCTGAAGGGGCCACCTGAGAAGGGGAGGCATCAAAGGAAAATGGCAGGAGGACTCAGTGCCCATAACTTCTGCCATCACTACAACTTGCCCTTGATCTTGTTCTGCAGCAGAACAGCTAGGGGATCAAGGAGCCAGACCCCTCCAAAGCAGCCCAGACCCACCGTCCGGTGTCTTGTTTTCCCTAAGCTCCTTCCTGGCATCGAATTTGAGATCCTTGAGCAGCAGTAATAGTTCATGTGACCTTATTTCGGCTTCTGTGGGGGTGAAAATCTCCACATTATTCATTTTTAAAGTTAGCTCTCAATTTGCCACATGTGGCTTATTTGTGTCCATGGATAAGTCTTGGGCCACCTTCCAGTGCACAACCCAGGGCTCCACTCAGCCCTGCCCCACTGAAAGGCAGACTTTGAGTATGAGGGGCTCAGACTCTATAACATGAACCAGGGCAGGACTTGAAGGTAGACATCTGGGATCCCTAAAGTCAGAGTACAGAAAGATTGTCACCCTACCATACTCTTACCACCATCACCCAGACTCAAAGGTGCCCTGGTGTGGAGAAAAGTACACCAGGCCTTTACCTTTGCCTCCCTGTGCAGTCTTGGGCAAGTCACTTCTCATCTTGGGTCTTCAGTGTCCTACTGAACAGTTCACGGTTGGACTAGATGATCTACCGGCCACAGCCAACCACCACCAGCTACTGCTTGTCCCTTCCCAGGAAGTAGGAAAGCAAGTGAGGGCCAGAGCCTCCATTTGGCTTACGTACTGGCCCCCCTGCTCTCCCACCTACAAGGCCCTTTCAATATAAGCCTTGAACAGAATGTTAGGGGGCTTGCTCTGTAGCTCCCTCTTCCCACCTGACACACACACACATACTCACACCCACGAAACTTATCCTTTCTTGGCCTCTGTTCACAGGCAGCTGCAACAATGGGAACAGGGCATCTCACATTACCCCTCATGCCACAGCCTGTCTTTATGCATCACTCCGGGCTTCCATCTCCACCTGCAGACCCGGGCCAGGCCATCCCTGCCCTCCCATCTGTTCTGTTCCACATCTGCAGGGGCAGCCACAGACCCCAAGCCAACTGTCCAGGCTGTGTTCCAGAGCATCCCTGGAGTGACTCAGAGGTTCCTGGCCTAGGGAGGACATCCAGATCTCTGCTCTCCAGCCAGTGGAGATCTTCTCCCAGTGCACCAGTCCCCAAATGCCTTGAGACAATCTCTTTCTAATCCTTTAATCCAGTGGTAGGAGCCATTTTCTATTAAGAGACGGTGATCTCAGTGGAAAAAAATAATCATCCAGGGGCCATACGATCATATAAAATTACTTAGTTTAGGTATGGATGCTGTTGCTAGGTTTGCATTAACAGAGATCTATGAAGCATTAAACACACCTGATTTTTAAAGGAATATTAAATCAATATTTTAAAATATGTCTTTATTCTAAATTTGGGGCAGTTGAGCTGATGTGATTAGAAATAATGTGAAGGAAAGTGAGAGTCAGAAATTGTGGTGAGAATAAAAAGAAACATAAAGCGGTAAGAAAAAGATGGAAGGAGAGAGGTCGGGTGGTGGGAAGGAAAAGGAAGAGTGAGATGATGTTAGGATAGGGCCAGGGAGCCTCCTCAGGACAACTGCTAACTCGTTCCTCTCAGCCCTGGGCTTCCAGTCGTCCCAGACCCAGCAATGCTGGGGTTCACGTCACTACCTGGATTACAGGTTACCATTCATAGTCAACACGATGGGGGCTTATTTCCACTACACCATCTAATTTCACAAAACTCTGCAAATTAGACATTTTATAAGGAAAGAAGCTAAGACTCAGAAAAGTTGCCCAAGTTCACACATCTGTAATAGAGTCAGGACCAAGTCCAGACCTTGGTCCGAAGCTTATGCTTTATGCACTCTGCCACCTCGTATTGACTATCTCACCACCATCCCCTTATTGAACTGTGGATCATCTGTGTTCATCACCTCCTGTTCCCCAGGATCTGGTCACTCTTGCCTTCCTTCTGTTCCTCATACCCATTAAACTTGTCCCATCTTGGTCCCCACTTTTCCTGACCTCAAAGCTTGGTCCCATCTGTTCCCCCTTCCAAAACAGCACATGTGCAGCCCCCTCCCCCCACCTCAGCCCCTCTTCAGTTCTCTCCTTAGCGTCACTTCTTCAGAGAGCCCTTCTAACCCCTTCATGGTCACATGAGCACATCACTCTGACTTATTTTTATCATGGCACTTACCACGACGTGGTGTTTTCTTTGTTTATTATCTCTCTCCCTGGGCTAGGACAGAATCTCCACGTGAGCAAGAACTGATCCAGCCTTATGACTATAGCTCCAGTATTTAACACTATTTCTAGCATAGATGCTTAATAAAGATTTGTCAGATGAATGGATGAATGGATGGATGGATGAATGGATAGATGGATGGATGGATGGATGGACGGATGGATGGACGGATGGACAGATGGATGAACAAACTACTGTCTAGCCCTTCATAGACTCTCTTAGCAGAGGAGCATTTTCCCAGGGAGCCAATGACATCAAGCCCTAGGCTGCATTTCCCGCATCAGCACAAGTCCCTTCAACTTGACCTAACCTCATCCACTCCACAAGCATGTCCAAGCTCTTTGTCAAGACTGTGGATGGAGATAAATGAGATTTGATCCCAGACACACACTTGATCTTCTGGAGTTTATAGAGTCCAGAAGGGGCAATAAAGCATGCCCACAAAGCATTATGATTCAAGATTAAACGAGCCATAGGCAATGAAATAGGAACACACTAAACATGTTCAAAGGAAGGAGAAATCTTCTTTCATGAGTGAGCAGTGAAGCTTTAACAAACAGAGGCGCCAGCACTGAGACGGAGGCTGAATGCAGATCCAGACCCTCCTTGGTCTCTGAGGCAGGGCATTAACCCAGGCGAGGGCTGAGAGCCAGGATCCCCAGGGCTTGTCCAGACTGGACCAGGCAGGGGGCACAGGAAGGAGGCAGCACAAGATCAGGATGGAGGGAGAGGTTAGAGCCAGACTGTGTGGGTTCGTGGACTCAACATAGGCACGGGAGGGAGAGCCACGAGGGCACTGTGATCCAGGCAGTCAAGTGAGCAGGAGAAGCCCGGTCCCCTGCGCTAGCAGCTGACAGGAGCGGGGGGTGGTTGGTGGAGGGCTCTTGCCTGTAGTCACGAGGGGGCTGACCTCGTTTCTCTCTGAAAAGCTCAGTGAGACGGATTTCTCTTTTCTTTCAAGCAGTGCGAAATACAAACTGGTCGACATGCGTGATTTCTCAACAGCAGGAAATGAAGCAACTGTTTTCGAGATAGCCTCCCGCCTCCCCGGAGGGCCATTCTGCTGTCAAGTTAATCCTGCTGTAGAAAACAGTTCTTTTCCTAAGGGTGCTAGCCTGTCAGGAAAGGGGAGAAGACCTAGAGGCCTGGAGGTGGGGTGGAAATGAGGAATGAACAGGGCTCCCTAGTGTGGTTCATGGACGGTGGGGGCTCTGGTAGAAGGAGGCTGGGGCGGGGATTAAAGCTGGTTCTAGAGGATTCAGGGAGTCTCAAGCAAGGATGCTGGATCCAAAAGAGTTCCCAGCCCCTACATCCTTTCTCTCCATCTTCCTCAGGTCCATGGCGCCTTCCTTAGACTCGGCCACACCTCTTTCTGGGACCTGAGGCTACAGACACATCTTCCAGTACCTTCTCCTGGGCCCATCTCTATAAATATTGCACCACATTGTATGTAAACATTGGCTCACAAGGCTGCACCTGCATAGACCATGAGCCCCTCAAGGTCAAGGGCCTTGTCCTCCTGCCTTGGCGCGGCCAGGACCTGCACCAGCCGGCCGCCTGCAAGCTTGCTGACTGCATGAATGAGGTGGTTGTACCCACACCTTCTGGGTCTACTCCACCTCTGTGGGATCTCTGCCCGTCCTAATGCCTCACGGCTTGCCCGGGGCCTTCTGCCCTTCCCTCCTGAGATGATCTCATCTATTTCCAAGACTTGAAATAGCATGGTTATGCCAATGACTCCCCCACCTGTCTATCTCCAGCCCAGACCTCCCCGCCGAGCTCCAGATGCATATATCCACTGGCCTACTTGCTCTCTCCGCTCAGATGAGGTGTAAACAGCTCATCTTTACTCTGCCCGAAATAGAAGGCCTTACTATAAAAGCCATCCGCACCTCCAGCGTGCCTCACTTTAGAAAATTGCCATAAGCCTCTCCACATGTCCAAGGTGGAACCCCAAGGTGATTCCTGCTTCCTCCTTTTCCCTCAGCTCTTGCAGTCAACTCATCAGTACATTTGGTTTTCCCTCCAGTAAATGTCTAATGTCTGGTGGCTTCTCTCCGTCTCCCTCCCCGCCAGCTAGCCGCGGCCATCAGCTGTCCTGCCGGGATCTCGGGTAGCTATTCATGCTCTCGCCTCTTCCACTCCAGTCCCCCTCCAAACCTGGTCTCTGCAGACAGCAAGAGTGGCTTTGCAAAATGTCCATCCTATGGTGTACCCCCTGTTTAAACTTTCAATGGCATCTGACCACACCGAAGGCCAAACGCCTTCAGGGTTTTCGAGGGCCCCTGACCCAGACCCTTCTGTCTCGTCACCATGCCTCTGCCTCTCTCCCTCAACCAGGCTGGCCTCTTTCACTGTTCTTTTTTTTTTTAATTTTTAATACCCAAGGCTGTTTCTCACCGCCGGGGCCGCGTAGGGTGTTCTCTACTAGATCGCTCTCTCCCTGCTTCTTGACATGGCTAACTCCTCTCTTATCCCTCAGATTCCAGCTTCAGGACACCTCCTCCGAGAGGCCTCCCTGACCATCCAAACTAAACCCCACTCCACACCCACCCAACCTAGCCCCGGATTGGCACCCCACAGGGGCTCAGTGACTGTTCCCGGAAGGGTAGGTGCAGCCTTGCTCCCAGGCCACCTCCTGAGAGCTCCTACTTACCTCCTTCTCTGTTACCCAGGGTTCAGCACCCTCTCCCTTTATTTTCACAATTTCTCAAAACTGCCCACACAAACACCATATTGTAGGGTTTCTTTCTCCTCCCAAATTAGCTGCGGAACCGGACAAAGAGTCCTAGGCTACTAGCTTCCTGGCTGTCTCTTTCAGTTTCAGGGTTTAAAAACTAGTCCTGCAGGGGAACAGTGGGAGAATGGAAATTCACCAGCCGGGAGAAGCATTCGAGTCTGGAGACCAGCTGAGCTCTGACGGTCATGGTCGTGCTTTATAGTTAGCTCCTGACTTCCTTTCTTGGCAAGATCTTACCGGTTATCTAGGACAGTCCCCGTTTCAACTGTTCTGTTCTATTGTCTGACTATGTATCATGAGTTTTCTTACTCTATGGTCACTCTACCCCTCTCCACCTGCTCTCCTCCCCACCCGGGCAGCCTTTCTTAAACCACGCCCCCACTCAAGGGTCGAAAGGCCATGGGTTCAAGTTTCAAGCCCTTGCTTCCCCACACTAAAGTCTGTGTGGCTTTGGGCAAATTCTCTTTCCCGAGACTCAGTTTGCTCATCTGTAAAATAGGAAGAACAGTACCTTCCTCCCAGGTTTTGGCAGGGGGTGACTGGCATGATACACGTCGAGCATTTGGGGCTCATAGGAAGTACCCCCCCCAGGATGGATGGATGGCATGACATTTTCAGCCAAAAGACGCCTGAGCTCTAGTGAACAATTTAGTGCTTTCACCACACTGCGTAGGTGGGTAACTGACATGGTGTTGAGTGACAAGTCTGTTCTCCCAGTTCTCCTGGGGCCTCAGTGGGGAGCCAGGTCATGTCTGTAGGTGCGGAGCTCAGTCTTCCTAATGAGGAATGCACCAGGTTTCAGTCACGGGGAAAGGACAGGTCTTCCCTGGAAACCAGAGCTCAGAAGACTGGCCTCAGGCAGGAGAGAGAAGGCTTCCCAGCTCTTGGGCCCGGTTCTCCCAGGGCCCGGCTTGAGAGCTGCGGTGCATCCCCAGACAGGGGCTGAAAGATGGCTTCTCTATGTGGAACCAGGGGACAGGATGGAGCTTCATTTATCAGGTGCCCGTCTCTCAGGTGCACTTCCTTGGGGACATTGGAGCTTCCCCTAAAGGCTTATTTGAATGCCCTGGCTCAGACTCAGCTTTGCAGATGGAGGGGTGCCACCTTCTCCTCGGCCAGCATGGGACGGGACGACCAGTGTCCCCAAGGCCCCCTCGGTGACAACCTTCCAAGGGGGAAGGTGCATCTTGGCGAATCTGGAGACAGAGGAGGGATGGAGAAGTCTGCTTCCCCCTCCCCACACGGGAATTCTTCTTCTGGTGCCAACCCGGGCAGCCCTGCCTGGACTTTGTTTTTATTAAGGACGCCGGCCCTTCCTTTCAACACGTCAGGGGCACTCGTTCCAGACCATGCAGGCTTCAGCTCCCGGAGGGCCCCACTTATCAGGACAAAGGGCACTTTGGGGCATGTCCTCACAGTGCCCGCATGCAGGCAGGTCTGCTGGAAGAAAACTGGGGGCCGGGCCCTGGCGCAGGCAGCCAAGAGACCTGGAAACAAGTCCCCTGTTCTCGGCTGCCTTGTTAGATGGAACACACCATCTCTGGATTGTTCTCCTGTGGCTGCTATAACAAATACCACCAGCCTTCGTGGCTGAAAAACAGCATATATTTGTTACCTGGCCATCAGAACTCCAAAACAAGTTTATGAGGCTAAAGTCAAGGTGTCAGTGGGCTCGTTCCTTCTGGCTCCAGGGCAGAAAATGTTTTCTTTCCTTTTTCACCTTCCAGAAGCCTCCTGCATTCCTTGCCCTCCATCACCACATCCCTCTTCTGTGTCTGAAGGACTCTCTTGATTACATCGGGCCCACCCAGGGAATCCAAAATAATGGCTCTTTTCTCAGTTCACCTTAACTTCGACACATCCTCGAAGCATGCTCAGCTGTGAAGGCAATGCATCCCCAGGTGCTGGGGAGTAGGACAGGGGTACCTTTGGGGAGCCATTATGCTATCGACCATAATCTTAATAAGCGGTTCTCTTCAAACCTCATGCATTTCCCAGGCTCCAGAAGGGACCTTCTTATGTCATCTCAAGCCAAAGGGCTTCGGGCTTAAGATCCCTAAGACAGAAGCTCTGTAGAAACCTCTCATTGCTTCTTTTCGTGTTGGAAGCCCTTAAAGGAAGTTCTCACTATCCTCTGAATCATCTCCTGGCTATGGCATAAGAGATCCATGTAGCTCTGCCCAAGTGCTCCTCAACTTCAGTGCTCAGCGGAGGGCCCCCAGGAGCATCTCAATGGCAGAAGATGGAAATGCCATGGAAGAGCCAGAAGGTGAGGTGGGGAGTGGAGAAGGAAGGGAATGAGCCCCTGCTGCACATCTGCTGATGCATCCGAGCCTGACGTACAATGTCTCACTCAATCCTTACAACAATCCTGGGGAGAAACTGAGGCTCAAAGGAGTGGAATAATGTTCCCAAGGCCAGTAGGTGGCATTGCTGAATGGGAGTGAGAGGTTCCTCTCTGAATCTACCACAGCATAGCATGGGGTTGGGGTCACTGGGACCCTGCTTTTGTATATTACCGGCATTTCCTTTCTCCAGCATTATAAACAATGCCAGAGAGGAGACCATGGCTTATGATGACAAGGGCTATTTAGACAGGTCAGAGCCACACACTAGTAGATGGGATTTAGAGCTTATGGAAGTGAGAGGATGTGTGTGTGTGTGTTTCATTAACTCGTACTTAACTTCTGGATATCTGAATGGAGAGGAGAAGGGGGAGAATGTCTTAGTGTATGGGAGTGTATGATTGTCACCTGAACAGGAAGGGAAGCCCAATGAGGGTTACCAAAAACACCGTCTGTATTCAAGACATCCCTCAAAACAGTGGCTTGAAATCACCATCATTATCCGAAGACATTTACCAGAGACCTCGGTCCTTGGGCTGAAGAGGTCTGTTGAGAGTCAGATTCCTGCACCAATACGGCGGTGGAGCAGTTCAGTGGAAGGAGACACAACCCCTGCCCCCAGGAGGCACCACATCTGAGAAGAAAAGGAGGGAAAGAGCTCTTCACTTCAGGGAGATCCCTGTGTGGCAGATGGAAAAGAGAGTTCCCACTTTAGAAGGAGAGCGAGAACACACGGGAACCAAACACACCCCCACAGAGGCAGGTGTTCCCAAATCCCCACAACTCAATGGTTGTAGAGCCAGAGCCAGAGGAAAGAGCCGTTAGAAGTGAGCTTGGTGAAACAGGGGAAGGTTCCAGGAGGAGGTGAGTCTGGAAGCAGAAGGAGGAAGACTGAAGTGGGGAGTTGGCAGCAGAGGGCTGGGGAGGGAGAGAAGCTCACCCATCTGAGGAGTCCGTGGAGGTGAGGGAGGTGGGAGAGGGAGCAAGCCAGCCAAGACCACTGGCGGGGAACTGCCCGAAGGAGCCAGAGTGATCATGCCTTCTTTAACAAGATGGGCCAGGGCAGGGGTCCTATAGAGAATCAACACATACATCACTGATCTAGGAGCCCTAGGGTGAGTGAGGATTGCTGGCCCCAAGTTCTTGAGTGCTTCCTCACCCAGCTTTCTCTTCCTAGTCCACCACCCAGACAATGCAGACCTGCAGCGCCCCTGGCTCCCATACAGAGGAAGCCACCTACACGGCCATCCCACCCGTCCGGGCAGAAATGGTGCCTGGGTCACTTCCCATCCTGTCTGCTTACCGAGAGGCCGATGACAGGTCAGCTGAGGGGACCTGCACAATCACTTGTCCATTATCTTCATGTGGCTTCTCTAGAAAGACCCATTTTCATAATTCTATGAGGAAGTGTGAACTTTAGTTAATTTACCAAATATATGTGAACACCACAGGAGCAAGAGGGGAACCTGGGCCCAGTTTCTTGTTTGTTTGTTTTTTTTTAAGATTTTATTTTTTTTAAGTAATCTCTACACCCAATGTGAGGCTCGAACTCACAACTGCGAGATCAAGAGTCGTACGCTCCACCAATGGAGCCAGCCAGGTGCCCCTTGTGCCCCGTTTCCAATATGACTGAGCACTTCATAGATCACAGTCAGGAAAAAGAGGAAAAAACCAAACCAACAGGGCTGTCCTAACTGGCTCTGGTTCCCCCAAATAAAAAGCCTTGATACTTCCCAGAAATTTGGATTCCTCACAAAAACAATGTTTGATCCCTGAGTTTTGCTGTGCTGAAATCCGAGGGTCTGTTATGAGTATGACGATCATTTGTGAGAAAGCTGCTGTTTTCCACAATGAATAGAATGGTGTAAACATGGTAATCTTGGTCATTTTTCCACATTCCCCTTTCAATACTTGTCCTTTGTATTTGGTCAGTCGGTCATCAGAAAACCAACTCACTCACACTTTCCACAAGTGACCGTTTTCTTCCCTTTTCTAAAAGTGTTGGTGTCTGGTCCTTGCTTTGACCACTTATTCCTAGAGGTCCCACCACTGGTGTCAAGGTCACGTGCACCTTGTCCAGACCTGGAGCCCTGGAGTCCTCAGCTCACCCTCCCTGACTCCTCTGGGGAATCTTCTGTGAAGTGATGGAGCCCAATCTGATTCTTGGCCAAGTTCATTTCTGGTTCTAAAGGAGCACAACCACTTAGGCCCACACCAGGGGCAGCGGGACTGGGATGTGGCCCCACCACCGAGCGATGTCTGTCCCAGAGCAGCAGGTGGGGTTTCTGGAATCGGATTCCCCCAGGAATCTTTTTTTGATGGGGGGAATGTGAATGAGGATTCTGCTATTTTCTGGCATTTGAGAATACAGGGTTAAGAAGGGGTTTTATGTGTGTTTCTGTAACTATTGATCGAATTCTCTGTGTTCACGTGTTTTGCGTTGCTGCCAGTGGAGGTTCTGTTCTAAGTTCGGAGCCTCTTCTTCATCCCAAAGTCCTGGCTTGTCAAGTGTGCTCATTATGCTTCCAGGACCTGTTGATAGTGACAAAGGTGAAAATCCTATACCCGAGATGAAAGGAAACAAAAGAGCTCTCTTTCTCTAAATAATTAATGATTCAAAATCAATGCCTCTTCAGAAATTTATATATAAGGTTAAAAGGGAGATTATCATTGTAAAGGATGTGGGCATTACGAGAGAGAGAGCTTGCTCTGCTAAATTCAGAAGGAAAGCCCCAAATTATTCAGATTTTCAACACTGCATCTGTCCCAAGGACCTAATTGTTCTTAATGATATGACTTAATTGATCAACTTTCTTAAAAGATACGGGTGGTGCCTGTTTCTATCTTAGATTCTCTTCCTTCGTCCAGCTTGTACAAGAGTTGATAAAATTATCTATTTTACAAATATGAAAAAATTCTGAGCAAACCAATTGATAGTTTAGTCACTTCTGGCAGGGGTTAATAAATCAGCTTATGGTATAAGATCTTTTAAAATCTAATGGAGTAAGCTCCTATGCCAAACATCTTTTTTTCTGAAAGAAATATTACCATAGCAAACACTCACATAAATGTGAAGAATCCAAAGTTTACTAAAATATTTTTCTACTTTCATGCTTTAAATCTGTTGAATTTTTGAGAATTTTTTCCTTGCTGAAACTGTAATTTAGGGAGAAAGAGGGAAAAAAAGCCCACAGGGTTTTGACCATGAGTTTAATTAATGACCTTTGTTATATAAAATATATAAAATTATATATATAAAATATTATAAAATAAGCAAAAGCATTACTGTTAAAACAAACTAAAAGCTTTTAAATCTAATCTCTAATTGTCTAAGAAGAAAAATTTGTATAATACTCTAATCAAGATGATTCTTTGGGAAAATGAAACCAGTTAATAATTTTGGTTCGTAAACAGCTCTATGCCTTCTCCCTGATTCTACCACCATCATAAAGCCAATGTGAAGACAATATTCTAGTCTGTACAACTCATGGGTTTATTTACTTGTAGAAAGTGCAATTATTTTGAATTGCCTAAATTTCTTTTACTGTTTTTTCTGGTCATATAAACTAAGATTAATGTATTTAAGATTATAAAATTGTAAAACAAAGAGTTCAGCTATATTAATAATAAAAGGTAGCATCTTTATAGAAAGAGATTATTTTGTATCATGCTAAAAGAACACACAGTGTTAATGCTTCAGATTATAACTTCCAGACCCTTAGTTAACTTTAAGACCTTAAACTAATATTAATCTGAGTTAATAATAAACAGTCTTTGGATACGTGAACAAAATAATTTTAAAATACCCCTGTGGTTACTTAATACGGCATAGCACAGCCAGCAGTAAGAGGTTGAAAGCTTGAATAAATGCCTTTGGGTTATGTTAATGTACATACAGATATTTTAAAGAAGGTAAAAAAATAATCTGTTATAATAAAATGTGTTGCAAGATAATGGGGTATGTTCTTGTTTATCAAGAGGGAAAAAAAGAATAATTTTATTATAAAATAAAAATATCCTTGTGCCAAAACATAAAAGAAGATAGTAAGAGACAAATTTGAGGTTGTCTCACAAGCTGAGATGGTCTGAGGGAAAGTAAAATTCATTTTCTTGTGTATAAAATTGCTACAAATAATGAGTTCGAAAGGAGAAAAGATGTGATAATTTTTTAATCAGTTGGCTTGATGTTAATTAACTTACTCATTAGTATTGTATTTTTTACTGTAAATTATTACACTAATGATCTATGCGAGGAGCAAATGCAGAATTGAGATTTGCTACCTGTTCTTTTTAACAAATGTAACCTACTCCCGAACGATGCAAATCCCTTTTTATAAACATATTCTGTTAATTCTCTGTTCTTTTCTTAGCTCTCTACATTTTAACATAAATTCCTCCTTTTTGAACATGTCCATGTTCCTTAATTATTACTACCTATTGCTGTGTGTTTTAAAAAAGTATTGTTTATGATTGGTTTTTGCCTTTAAATACTTGGGTAAGTTCATGTCTTGTATCCTCAGACAACTCTTTCAAATTTGACCTTGCCCAAATTCAGGCCCCACATGCAGAAACTGTGAAGATGTGTTTTGCACCAAACTATTTATAGATTTTTTTTTTAGATGGCCATGGTTAACACACGGATTTATTTTTTCACTGTACGAAATGGGAGATATGAAAAATAATGAGTTCTATTTGCCATTCTCCAGATGGTTGACTAGCTTGACACAATTGTCCGAACCATCCTGTTTATTCTTGCTTATCAGAAAGAAACATTCAACTTTACTAAGGTTAAGTATTCCTAAGTAAAATGTACTGATTTCAACATTTCAATTATTCTATTGAAAACAATCATGCTCACATTTCACTTTGAAAAGAAACATTCTGATGTTCATGGACAAAGACTGACGCAATAATTGTCAACACAGTCATTTACTTTAAATTTTGTCCCTAGATTTAATTATCCTTGTCAACTGGAAACATTCTTACTTTATGGCATAAAATAAAGACCCTGGAGATTCGCTAATGCCCTCAGTCTCACAAACTGATTGCATATTATACCTTCATAAAAGACTCCGAGTTCCTCTGTTCTTGTTGATTAACCAGAACCATTTAATCTCATTATTACAGATGATAATTAATTAATCTTATAATTACAGATGACATTTCCTTTCTCCCTGCCTCTATTAAAGGCCCCTGCTACAAGTTCAAGATCAGGAATTGAGTCCTCTGGAAGAAATAACAAAAGGGCATCAATAAAGAACTGAATTGTTGACTTTTGATACCAAAGGACATACACCCATGGCTACAAGTTTCCCTGTGTAAGCTGACATCTTTGCCATGGACCTGGTAGACTGAATTAAGTGATCGAGTCAGAATCTGTGGAGTGGTTTTGGTCTAAATTTGAATATGGGTCAGCAAACCGTGGCCCTTGGGACAAATCCAACTTGCTGTCTCTTTTTGTAAATAAAGTTTTATTGGAACAAGTCATGCTCGTTGGGTTACTGTGATCTGTGTCTGTTCTCCCACTTCAACAGCAGAGCTGAGAGGTTGTGTATGCAAGCGACTGAAAACCATACAACTTTGTAGAAATAGACTACCCAACCCAAGAGCGGCCAAATAAAAATGAACTAATTGGACTGATTTCATTTATGATGAATATTTACATTAACTGACATAAGGAAAAAACCTTCCTGTTCCATCGATTTCTTACCCTCAACAGATTATACCTACACAAACTAGAATGAAGCACTTTAAAAAAAAATTGTAATACTATATTTTATTTAACCCAGTATACCCACAATAGTAACATTTCAACATGTAATCGATCTAAAAAAATATTAATGAAATATCTTACATGTTAAAAATTTTAAATCTTCAAATCCAGTGTTTATTTTTACACTTACAGCCCATTAAAGCACTCTCAAAGTCATTTTGTCCCAACTGAACTTTCAAATTACAAAAGAAAAAGAATTCCATGAGAGATCTTAAATATAGATCATAAGCTAATACATGATCAGGACAGTGAAAAATATAGTTTTATAGATTAATGAAGTGTATTGATTGGCCTCATCCACAAACCAATAATAAAGGTTAAATAATATGGAAAGTGACTTTACTGAGCTCCTTTAGTTTTTGTGACCAAATTTCCTATTTTATAAGTTTGAGGAGGAAAGACTATAACTGAATTGCTATAGTTTATCTGCCTTTAGAGGGAACTGATACTTACGATCATGTAGGTTGTTTATATAGGTTCAATAAGAATCTGTCCTTTTTCTTGCCAGAATATAATTAGATATTGGCTATGCTGAAAATTCTACTTAATTAGGTATGACAAACCCATTATTAAAGAACAAAGACTACAATTCACATGTGGGAATGACATCTATGATGAAGAAACTTCTCTGGGACAAACCTTTTGACTTAAGAAATTCCAGCATTACTGGTAGTAAACAATTTCACTTCCTGGTAGGCCAGAACTATTAACAAATATGGGAATCTTAGAGAAAATCATGCTAATAAATATGGTAATGGAGCACCTGGGTGGCTCAGTCGGTTGAGCATCTGGCTCTTGATTTCGGCTCAGGTCATGATCTACGGGTCGTGGGACGAAGCCCCGTGTCAGGTTCTGCGCTCAGCATTGAGTCTGCTTGTCCCTCTCCCTCCCTGCAACTTGTGCTCTTGTGCTCTCTCTCTCTCTCAAATACATGAATAAACAAACAAATAAATAAAAACTTTAAAAAAAGATGGTAAAAATTCTTCTGATACGTAAAAGTAATTTACAACCTGAGGAGCTTTACAAAGCTTCCAGACAGAAGTTCACGATAAAGCATCAGTATCACAGGGCTCTGGTTTTGTTAGCCATTCAAAAACACAGTGTCGGGGTGCCCGGGTGGCTCAGTCGGTTAAGTGTCTGCCTTCAGCTCAGGTCATGATCTTGGGGTCCTGGGATCGAGCCCTGCATCGGGCTCCCTGCTCACCAGGCAGTCTGCTTCTCCCTCTCCCTCTGCTGCTCCCCCTGCTCATGCTCTCTCTCTCTGTCAAATAAATAAAATCTTAAAAAAAAAAAGTGTCTATGTATTAATCAATGCCTCTTAGTATACTTGTGGAAATAAATTTTCATCAAATAAAACAAAATATTCATTTAATGACACTGAGTCAGAAAATGGTTAATCAACTTAAAGTTTTCTCAATAGCAAGAACTTGCCCATAAGGAAAGAAAACCCGTAGGAGCAAAACCTGACCCTGCTCCATTCATGACTGAATACCACAGGGGCTGGGTGGGGTAGCGGGGGCAGCGGATACTGTGCATCAGGAGAAAATCCAAAAACAACAGGTTTCCTGACTGGTTCAGGGCTCCAGAATAATAAGCCTTGACTAGTTGTCCTAAGTATGGGCTCTCTGACAAAAACAATTTTATCCCTGATTTTGACTAGGCTAACAAGTGAAGATATGTCATAAATATGATGAATGTGTAAGAAAGCAGCTGATTTCCACCATGAATTTGGTAGCCTTGGTCATCCTTTTTTTTTTTTCCCCCTTTAAATACTTGTATTTTGTATTTGACGGGCCAATCTTTCTTCCTAAAGTCTGACTCCTTTTCCCTTTTCCCAAGTCCTTGTTTTCTTGTCTAAATGTTTCTGTCTTTGAGACTTCGATAGCATGGACTATGTGCCAACCACAACACTGAGCCGGGGCTGAGGATTTGGAAATGAATTTGAACTCCTGCCTGGCAGAAGTTCACATCTGGAGGAAAAGACTCACCTATAAAAAGAGGACTTCCCCTTCAAATATTTCATGGGAAGTTAACACGACATCTGTTTGTTTTGACACCCCATGCAAAAGGAAGGGATCCTCCAAACAGTTATGTCCAAAAGGCCACCCCCAGGGGTCCAGGAACTTGTCCTGGGAGAGGCAGTTCTGTGCACACTCCTGCTCCTGATCCAGGCTTATCCGTGCCTCCCTCATTCTCCTCCCTGCCTCAACTACTCTTGAGGTCTTTCAGTTCCCGGAACACGGCAGCCTCTTTCTACCCCGGGCTTTTTCTGTTCCTTCTGCCTTACGTGCTCTTTAGCCAGACCAGCACCTTCCCTTTGTTCCCAGTTTACACATCACTTCCTATGAAAGCTTTCCCTGACCACCCACACCACTTACAAAATCTCCCAACCCTCAGAATTGTTTTGGTAAACTTCTCACAATTGTAATAAATTACTTATTTATGTGATTCTTGGTTTAATGTCCATCTTCTCTGACAGACCATATACTTCAAGAGGACAGGGACTGACTCTGTTTTCGCTCATCTTTCTGTCTCCGTCCTCTCCTACAGTGCAAGGCACCTGTGAGGGCTCAATAAACATTGGTTGAATGAGTACATGGATGACCAGTGTAGTATGGGGGCTTATTCAGAGTGGCAAGAACTATTGAATGAGATGAAATTTCACAAACATCAGGTTCAAAATAGAAGAGTTTGGAGTTATGGACGATCTTGAGATCACTCATTCATTCATTTATCCAGGCATTCAGTGAGTACTTTACTGAGCATCTACTCTATGTCAATCACTGGGGATGGATACAATAAAATAAATAAGACTGACCCAATCCTGGTGAATATTCAAAATATATAAAGAACTGATACAATTCAACACCAAAAAACAAGTAATCCCACTAAAAATGGGCAGAAGTCATAAACAGACATTTCTCCAAAGAAAACATACTGATGGCCAATAGACACATGAAAAGATGTTCATTATCATTCTTTATCAGGGAAATGCAAATCAAAACCACCATGAGATACCATCTCACACCTGTCAGAATGGCTAAAATCAACAACACAAGAAACAACAGGTGTTGGTGAGGATGCGGAGAAAGGGGAACCCTCTTACACTGTTGGTGGGAATGCAAGCTGGTGCAGCCACTCTGGAAAACAGTATGGAAGTTCCTCAAAAAGTTAAAAATAGAACTACCCTATGATGTAGTAATTCTACTACTACCCAAAGAAAATGAAAATATTAATTCAAAAAGATACATGCACCCCTATGTTTATCGCAGCATTATTTACAATAGCCAAGATATGGAAGCAACCCAAGTATCCATCCATAGATAAATGGATAAATATCCATAGATAGGTGGATAAAGATGTGGATTCTATATGTATATACACATATATATGTGGGTTATATATGTATATACACATGTTACACACACACACACACACACAATGGAATATTACTCAGCCATAAAAAAGAAAATCTTGCCATTTGCAATGATGTGGATGAATCTAGAGGGTATAATGCAAAGTGAAATAAGTCAGAGAAAGACAAATACCATATGATTTCACTAATATGTGGAATTTAAGAAACAAAACAAACAAACAAAAGACAAACAAAAAACAGACTCTTAAATACAGAGAACAAACTGGAGGTTACCAGAGGGGAGGTGGGCAGGGGAATGGGTGAAACAGGTGAAGGGATTAAGAGTATGCTTACCGTGATGAGCACTAATGTATAGAGTTGTTGAATCATATATTGTACATCTGAAACTAATATAACACTGTATGTTCATTGTACTTAAACTTTAAAAAAATTATAAAAATTAACTTCAAAAGAATTGGCCCAGTCCTTGCCTTTACTGCGCTTATAGTCTAGTGAGGGAGGCAGACATTAATAAGACATTCACACACAAGATGTAAAATTATAACGCCACTGGATACTAGGAAAAGGGGCACAAAGTACCCTGACAGCCCCACTAAGGGGGTTTCCCTTGCCCAGGAATCTGCCTTTTCTGAAGGTGCTTGCTTAGCTGCAATCTGAAGGATGAATAGGAATGAAGTGGGCACAGAGGGGCCATAGTGGGAGACAACTCCCCATGGGTCTCTTGCATTTCTGCACATCCTAGGAGCAGAGGAACAGGCTGTCTTTGTTCCAGGCCACCTTTTTGATGATGTTTGTATAACAAACAGCCTTGGAAGGTAGAAGCAGTGTCTTCCCATGGAGCAAAAGGCAGCTTCGTTGACTGTCCAGTGTAATAAAGATAATGTCTCCCTGCAGGTCCAAGGAGAGGCAGGCTTACTGTGCACTGTAAAAGATTTGGGTTTCTTAAACTCAGAGGTCCTCTGCTGTGGTGCAAGACATTGCATGCACAGCATCCACCTGGGCTGCTCCACCGTCACCCTCCCTGGAACGTGGGGCCAAGGGAAAGTGTGATGGGGGCCTGCGGCTGGTGTGTTAAATGAAGAAAATGCAGATTATGACCTGCTGAATGAAGAGGCACAAGCCATCCACATGGCGTCGGCCGGTGGTGCCTTCAGCATCAGAGCTCCCATTTGGGGGAAGTGAAAACCCTGGGGTCATTTTGACTGAAGGCATGGTTTCAATACAGTCACACAAGGGAAGTCAAGTCACAAGACTTTTTACTTACAAATCCCAGAAACGAGGATAAACGGCCATCAGAGGGAGAATGGCAGTCCTTTGTCCCAGGTCACGAGCAGGCAGGAGATAGAGAACAAGCACCTATTACTTACAAGGTGGTTGGGGCAGAGGTCACTAACTTTCGCGGGCTCAACTCTAAGTGGTTATTTTAAAAGGTATATCAGGACAAGCCAAGCAAGAACTTGTGGCAGGAATCCTAAGCTCGGGTCCTTACCTAAATGTCCAGACTCTTGAGTGTGAGCAGGGTCATCATACTAGAAAATGTCCAGACAGCAATTCAAAATGGCTGCTTTCTCATCACTGAAAATGACACAAACATGAAATTCACGCTTCTTGCTGTACCATGAATAATAAGTCCTTTGTCTCTGACCTAGGATTCTCGTGTCTTCTGTCAGAATCCATGAAACTGTGGCTGTCTCATTAGTTTGCAAACAGCATAAAACTTCAGGCCCTTCAGTTATTGATAGGCACGTCGATGGCATATGCAAAGACCCTATGGTGGGCAAGGGTAGAGCAAATATAAAGATATGAGAGAAGGCATGCATGGGTGGAGTGTAGGGAAGAGAAGGATATGAGATGAGCCTGGGAGGGGCTGAGTCATGGGACCCTCAGCCATTGCTGCTGAGGCAGGCCCAGGGGTATCTTGGTCATTTGTTGTAACAATGCCACTTTCCTATAGAACTTGTAGAATTAATAAACGGGTTTGGAGAGGGACATGGGACAACGAGGTTTGTGCCAATCTGAGCCTATAAGATCATTTTTAACAAAGGAAGAGTGAAAATTGGAAGTGTGTTCTTAACATACTTCACCCTGTAATGAAAATGTTTTTATTGCACACTACTTTGTAATACTTCTTTTAAAGATTAGAGGATGTCCACTTCTCAGCACACAATGAATGAGGAAAAGTTATCACTGACTGGCATTGCTGTCTACCCTGTAGAGTCCAAAAGGAGGCAGTTGCCTTAAAAGGGAGAAGCAGGGACCCTTTAGTACGTACAGAGTGACTCTTGGACCAAGCACTTTTTATGCACTCCTTGACCAATAAAGAGGGGTCGTTCCAGTTTTATAGGGAGAGGAAGGGAGAGAAGAGGGAGAAGGGGAGAGACCTCACTCACCAAGAGAGGGCTGTGAAACCGCGGTGGCTAATGTCAGATTATTACCTAATGTTAGAGTACAAATAAAAGGACTTTGTTAAGAAGCCCTCTGGCCCACTCTGGCTCTTAGAATTTGGAACATTTCACTCGCCGCCTATTCATTAATTTGCAGCCTGCAAAGAATGGAGAGGTCTTGGATCTTTGGCCAAAGAAAGTATCCCCAAGCAGAGGGCAAAGCCAGCACAACCTCCTTAAGAAGTTTTGTTCTTACCCTGACAGTGATAAGGAATCATTCAAGGACTTGGGGAGGGGGTGACATCGTGAGGTCTGGGTGTCAGAAGCATCACTGAAAGAGATTATGGAGGTTCTCGGTCTTCTAGGATTATCTGCTCCTGGGGGAGATCTGGGGCTGTGGGAATTGACTCCTTGATCCCTCACTGCAGCCCCAGGCTTGCAGCAGAACCCCCATCGCTCCCTGGAACTGGAATTTCAAAACCGAAGCAAACCAGCATCGGGCCTCAGAGCAGCCGGGGGTGCGGTGGGGGTGGGTTTCAATTCCCCCCCAGATTTCCCTTAAATTATCAGCACAGCAACTGCTCCCAGGCTGTCAGACCCTCACCTGACTCTCGGGCCAGGTTGTGGGAACCAGGCTTGGAGAGAGAAAGTCTGAGGGGGGAGCAGGTCAGGCAGGATGCTGTGAGCCTGGAAAGAAAGTAAATAACAGCCTTGTTTGGGGCGCTGCGGGCTTCAGAACTCAACTGTGCCCGGTTTCCACCTGGCCGAGGGCCTGGGCCGAGGGCTGGTGACGCCAGCCGAGAGGCTGCCAGAAAAGCCCAGAAACTGCAGGCAGAAAAGTGGGGGGGGGGGGGGGTGCAGAAGGCAATGAGAAAGGTGGCTGGGAATAAGGCGGGGTCACCCACCCGGGAGCCACCAGATAGTCACCCCCGTGGGTGGCAGTTGCCTCCCAGAGACCTGGCCCAAGTTTTCAAAACTCTCCAAGCTTTCTCAATCTTCCTCTGGTGGCCCACAGTGCTCCTCCCTGGCCCCTTCTCTGCTGGTAATTCCTTCCTTGACACAGCTCAGTTCCCATAAATGGGATGTTTGGGGGCTCGTGGGAGTGGAAGGGGACAGATATAAAAAGGAAGCGTGAAGCCCAGGGAAGAGGCCCTGTCTAAGCGGCTAGACAGAGCTGAGGGCACAGGACGCGGCCACAGCCCGGCCTGCTCTGCTGCAGCCAGGATGGAGCTGAGGGTGGCTCAGACAGGTGTCCGGGCTGGTCAAGGCTGGCTTGGTTGTGGGTTTTCAGGCTGAGAGGCCCAGATGACCCAGGAAGCCACTGCACCAAGGGGCTGGCCTCCTACCTGCTGGGGGAAGGGGGTGGGGGGGAGGGGAAACAGGGGCAGGACAACTGGTGTTAACCCCTTGATTCCCTGGGTGGGGGGTGGAGCAGAAGGAAGGGCAGGATATCCTCGCATGGGGTCTGACTCCGGATTTCCCTTCAGGCTTCGTGGTCCTGGTGCTGCTCCAGAACTGTAAGTAACCCCTCTTTCAAGTCATGGGAGACGGGGGTGTGCTAAGGGTGACGTGGAGGAGATCTTGGCAGAGGCGAGCACTTTCCAGTTTCTTCTGTGATTCACATGGCTCAGAAATATTAACATATGTCAAACCAAGGCGATTTGCATATGGATGTTTATTATACTATCCTCTATTTTTCTGTGTATTTGAAATTATTCAAAATAAAAACCCTTCAAAGGTTCTGGTCTGCTGAAGGCCTGGACTTGTGGTCTGGTGGGCACCGCAGCTGGGCCCAGGGGCAGCATGGGCAGGTGATGCCCACTGTTCTTCCTCTGTAACTGGAAAAGGCTCACTCTGCAGGAGGAGGACTTGGAATGAGGAGGGGAAGGACTTTCTGGTCCACTATGATCGTGCCCCAGCTTGGGGGATGGGCGGAGGGGGGCTGGGGACTGCCCCTCTGGGTGGGTTACAAATTAGGGACACTCCTGCAGGAAGGCAGAGAAGAAACAGAGCCTCCCAGATCGACGACCCCCTGCAGGTTCCACAAGGCTCCACTCTGAAGGCCAGGGTCTTCTGACATTGGCTGTTTTGGGCTCTGTCCCTCCTCTCCTTCCAAGCCACTGCCTCCAGGAAGCCTTCTTTACTTGCACCGAGTCCCATTTTACCTTTATTCACCAGCCCTCATGCTCACCGCACACAGTGCCCTGTCCTTAGTCTGCAGGATATTCATCTACTGCATTTAATCTGTTCAAAGCCTTTTCAGAATAGGCCTTATTGTCATCAGAGGCAGAGAGAACTGAGCCAGCCCCTCGTGTTGAGAATGCTAACTTGGCTCACATCTGGGCCCCGGCCCCCAGTACTCCATCGGTGCTCAGTGCAGGGCTCAGCCAGAGGCCCCTTGGCTCTGTCCTGGTTCAGGCACCACCCCAGACTTCTTCTCCAGATTCTGCGTACAAACTGGTCTGCTACTACACCAGCTGGTCCCAGTACCGGGACGGTTTTGGGAGCTGCTACCCAGATGCCATCGACCCCTTCCTCTGCACCCACGTCATCTACAGCTTCGCCAACATAAGCAACAACGAGATAGACACCTGGGAGTGGAATGATGTCACCCTCTATAACACACTGAACATGCTCAAGAACAGGTTTGGCCCCAGGCTGCCAGGACAGGAGGCAGAGGGAGGGCTAGACCGGCTGGTCCCAGGGCAGGGCGCCTCTGCTCGGGAGGCTGCGGGACGGCCCCTGGGGACCCTGGCTGGGGAAGTGGAGGGCCTGGGCTTTGGTGGGAGCAGATGATGAGGGTACATGCTAGGCCATGCCTGGTGGTGACAGAGGCAGGCTGTAGAACAAGGCCGGCTGAGCTCCCCTGGGGAAGGGGAGTCCTCTCCCCCACTGGGGGTGCCTCTCCAGGGACCATGGAAAATACTCATGACCCTATTTTGCCATTTCCTGGCTTCCCCACTCAGGAGAAACAAAAATGGGCAGCATACCTCAGAGTAACTGCCGCAAAGTCTATGCCTCCTAGAACCCTGAATTTCAGGGTTGGAAGCACCTCCCACCCAATGCTGGCACCCTGCAGTAGCCTCCCACACATGGGGCCGGCCCATGTTACAACAGCTTCACTCCACCCTGGCCCTCCTGCCTCTCTGTGCCCCACAGGAACCCCAACCTGAAGACCCTCCTCTCTGTTGGAGGATGGAACTTTGGTTCTCACAGGTAGGACCCACTCCCCAGGATGATGGAATGAGGGGAGGAGGCATAGGTCTCCCTTACCCCATGTAGAGGGCCGCAGGGGCTGCAGACAGGTTAGGCATGGGGGACTAAATGGTTGTTGGGGGCCCACCCTGTGTAGAGTGAAGAAACCAGAGCCCAGAGAGGGAGAGGGCCTTGCCAAGAGTCACACAGTACGTTGTCAGTGGATCTTCTGACCCCCGGCCGGTGTTCCATCTACTGCCTCTCAGACCTGAAACCACAGGACTTCTGGGAGATACTGCCCCTAGGGCTGGAAGGAGAGAGATGGAAGGAATCGAAAATTGGGGAGTGTAGAGAGCCTGGAGGGACTCCCTGGAGTGGGTAGGGTTGGAGCAGGGCTGAAAAGGGGGGCAAGACGTGGCCCTAACAGCTCCCGCTTACTGAGTGATGGCTCAGCTTCAGGCCCCCGTCGAGCCACAATCACAGGGGATCCCCATCACAGCACCGTGAGACACGGCCATTATCCCCACTTCACTGACAAGGAAACTGAGATGTAGGTGATGACCTTTCCAAGGCGACTTGGCTAGTAGGTGTTAGAGCAGGACCTGGAACCTGGACTGGCCGCTCCAGAGCTCTGTCTGAGATGCCTGGAGGTGGGTCCCGTCCCAGCCATGCCCTTCCGGAGCTCGGGGGTTCAGGCCCCCGCATCACAGGCCTCAGAAACCCCTGGAGATGCCCGAGGCCACCAGCATGTCAGTGCTGAGCACTCCACTGGGGTGACTGGGGCCCTAGATTTTCCAAAATAGCCTCCAAGACCCGAAGTAGCAGGACTTTCATCAAGTCGGTGATACCGTTTCTGCGAACCCACGGCTTCGACGGGCTCGACTTGGCCTGGCTCTACCCTGACCGGAGAGACAAGCGCTACTTCACCAGGCTGGTCAAGGTGCTGGCCGGTCGGGGAGAGCGGGGGCGAGGTGCGCTGGCACCAGGGGGCGGCCCCCTGAGGGCAGGCTGAGAGGGGTCTGAGGCCGCCTGGCCACAGGGTCCGGGGACCCGGACTGGGGAAAGACAAACTGGCTTGTGCCCTGAGATCTGACACAACAAGGAAGACATCTTGTGACCACGGTGGGAGGTGTGGTGGGGTCCTCAGAGGCAGAAGGTCACTAAGCAGAACGCCCACGTAGTGGGGGAGCATCATTACCCACTGTTACCTCCCAAATCGATGCTGCCACTCCCCAGCATGCATTGCCTTGGGGACACTTGGCCACATCTAATGAGGGCAGCCCAAGCATCTCCAGGGCCCCAGGGGCAGAGTGATTATCCAAACAAATTGTCCACAGTACCCATATCATTTTGATTTTAAAGACCACTAAATGTAAATTTAAAGACCACTTTAATTTTTGTAGTCTCATGTACTGGCATGAACAAAACACAGACTGAAAAACAAACTTCTTCCAACACAATCTGTGGGCCAACGAGGACCACTATCTGTCCTCATGGTCCCTCTCGGACAGGGAGCAATGGAACGTTGATGGGTGTGTGTGGGGTGTGGGGATGGGATGGGTCCAAACAGTGTTTTAGGAGAAGGGTGGGTGAGTCCCAGGTGGGACCACCAATGGGCCACTCTAGCATTCGCCCTGAAGCGCAGTCAGGCTGGGGTCCTAGCAGATGGGGAAGGTCAATGACAGGCTCGGAGACCTCGGCCTCTCTCACAAGGCTCCCTCGCACACAGCCCCTGGGATTGTGCGGGCCCCCGTCACTCACCTGCCTCTCTCCCAACCAGAAAATGAAGGCTGAGTTTGCGAGGGAAGCCCAGGAGGGAACAAGACAGCAACTGCTTCTCAGCGCAGCAGTGTCCGCAGCGAAGGTGATCATCGACAGTGGCTATGACATTGCCCAGATATCCCAGTGAGTCCCCAGCCCTGCCCGGCCCCAGCGCTCCACGTGGAGTCAGAAGACTGGATTTCTAGTCCCCGTTCTTCCAAAAACTTGATGTGTGGCCTTGAGCAAGTCACTTCTGCTCTCCATGCCTCGGTCTCCCCATCTGTCAAAAGGGGCACCGTAATCCCTGTCCTTCCATCTTCACACGGGTTATTGTGCTAAGCAGTTGAGAGAGTTTCTATGAATGCATTTGTGGAAAAGGAGGTAGGAGACGATACACAAACCGGCCAGCCACTGCGGGATCTCTTCTCCACCAGAGCACTAGTCACCGCAGACACAGCTCAGTAGCAGGAACACTTTGCATTGCTAGATGCCTTGAGGTGTCTTCTCACACACAGGGGACCCCAGCCCTGTCCACCCCTCCTCCTCACCCTGTCCCCTTCTGCACGTGAGGATGAGAAGTTCACAGCCCCACGGGCTGATGTCAGTGGAATCTGAAGACATGGATCTTAGGAAACACAGGAGTAAAGAGCAAAGGCTCTTCACTATGACTTTTCAGAATCTTCTTTATGATCTCAGGGAGGCATAGACTCTGTTTAAATGGATCATTTAGGAGGTGGGAACTAGGTGGCTCTCAACCATTTGCCCCAAATATCCAAAGCTCATATTCATGCAATCCACATGTGGTCCCTCTCACCCGGGTATGTGTGTGTATATGTGTGTAAACCTTCCTCCCCACTCCAGTGGATCACAGGTTCAGGGCCACCCTTTGGCCCAGCTCTTTCCCCACCAGGCTGTCTGTTGATGCTACTCTTTAATCTGCTTTCACTAAGATGAACGTGGCAGGTGCCAGGCGTGGAGGGTGGAAGGCAAGACAGAGGCCAGCTCCCGATCGTGTGCTGGGGACCTAATAAAAGGACTCCATTCTTGCCTTAAATGCACCTGTAGGGCTCTGAGCCCACTCCTGGGTGCGGCAGAGGGGAAGTGGCCAGGCAGCTTGGACGGTGGATCACAGGGCTCTACGGGGCCTGCCTCAGGGTTGCCTGCCTGCCCTGCTCCCACTGTGCCGGGGTGATGGATGCGAGGCCAAGAACCTTTCTAATTTCCTGCCTCGCCCTCTGACCTCTCTTCCCCAGACACCTGGACTTCATCAGCCTCATGAGCTATGACTTTCACGGAGCCTGGCGTCAGACCACAGGACATCACAGCCCCCTGTTCCGAGGCCAGGAGGATGCGAGTTCTGACAGATTCAACAACGCCGTGAGTGCCTGGAAGGAGGGTGGCTGGCCAGGCAGGGGGCCCCAGAGACCTGCCACCTGCCAGTGCTCATACACCAATGCTGTGCCCCTGGGGAATCCTGCAAGGGAGGGCTTATGGGACCCACACCACAGATGAGAAAACTGAAGCCCAAGTCTGTGAGTGCTCCATGCCTGCAGAAGGGAGGAGGCAGAGTCTGGTCTAGACCAGCCTTGCACTTGCGTGTAACCTGAGCTGATCACCGGATTGGTTGCCAACAGTCATAATCCCTTCCTTTACCTAAGACCATTCTTTGGAGAATGCAACTACAAAATGCATTTTAGATTGCGATTATCAGCTCCCAGGAGGAAGCGTGTCCCAGATGCCGGGCGCGCCTGGAACTCCACCTGTCAAGGCGGCAGTGGGAGTACAGTCTTGCCCATCCTGCACCTCCAGCACTGCTAACAGCTCCTCCCCTCCCCCTCCCAGGACTATGCCGTGAGCTATATGTTGAGGCTGGGAGCCCCAGCCGATAAACTGGTGATGGGCATCCCTGCCTTTGGGAGGAGCTTCACTCTGGCCTCCTCCAAGACCGGTGTGGGAGCCCCGATCTCAGGGCCCGGATTACCAGGCCGGTTCACCAAGGAGGAAGGGATCCTGGCCTACTATGAGGTATGAGCTAGGGAGAAGGTAAGATCCCCACACACCCAGAGGCCCTGAGGAAGGTGAGCCTCCCACCCCCCATTTCCTCTTTTGGGAATAAAAACCTGAGGAGGGGGCGCCTGGGTGGCTCAGTTGGTTAAGCGACTGCCTTCGGCTCAGGTCATGATCCTGGAGTCCCAGGATCGAGTCCCGCATTGGGCTCCCTGCTCGGCAGGGAGTCTGCTTCTCCCTCTCCCGCTCCCCCCTCTTGTGCTCTCTCTCTCTCTCACTCTCTCTCTCAAATAAAAAAAAAAAAAATCTAAAAAAAAAAAAACCTGAGGAGGAGGAAGCGGGGAGGTCAGGCCTCCTGCTACTAAGTCTCCTTCGGGCACACCGGGTCTGCCCCACCAAGCTCCCAGACACCCCTCTGGCCCTAGTTGAGGTTTTCCTGCCAGCCCAGAAAAGAGCAATGGCCCAAAGGCGGGTTCTTTTTGGACCCTGCCCCTGCTACTTTGTATCGCCTTGGGCCAGTCCTTACGTCAACCCATCATTTCCCACATCCCTGTTTAAGATGCCGGAAGCAAACCAGAGTCCCCTTCATGCCCTCAGGCTACAGCACCCCCAGAACCGTGGGGTGTTTGCATCTGGTTTACATACATAAGCATGAGGACTGCAGTCTGGGGGCTGGGGGCTGGGGGCAGATATCCTGAGCGGGATGAAGCGAGGGGCTGAAATAGATGTGGGGAGGGGCATCTCCCTGGTGACCTGCACCATCTCACCCAGCTCGCCATGCCACCCGGCCCTGTTCTCTGCTCAGATCTGTGACTTCCTCCACTTCGCCACGGTCCATAGACTCACTGGCCAGCAGGTCCCCTATGCCACCAAGGGCAACCAGTGGGTGGGGTACGACGACAAGGAGAGCGTCAAAACCAAGGTAGGTTCTCAAGGCCACGCCCCAGGATGAAGAGGGAGAGGGAGCCCGGCTCCAAGCAGCCAGATTCAGGTCCCCTGCACTGAGGGCGGTGCTGGGTCGTGGGGGCGGGGTGGTCCAGGTCTTGGGTGCCCGCTGTTCCCTTCCCTAGGCAGGGGCCCAGGCAGCACGTCCGCCCCGTGCACACTCCAGCCCAGGAACCCAGTTCTGCCCCCCCCGGGTCTTCCCTGCCAGGTGCAGTACCTGAAAAACAAGCAGCTGGCCGGCGCCATGGTGTGGGCTCTGGACTTGGATGACTTCCGGGGTGCCTTCTGCAGCGGGGCTGTGCGCTTCCCTCTCACCACTGCCATCAAGGAGGCGCTCGGCGCGGCTTAGCCCCTGTCCTGCACACGGTGGGGCGAGGGGCATCCCTGCTGGCCCGGAGCCTCATCGCCCACCTTGCTGAGTCCCCGCCTGAGCCTCAGTCTCCCTCCCTTGGACCCCACGCGGAGGGCCACAGGGGAGCCGTCTGAGCTCAGCTCCAGTGGACCAGCAGGTAGAGGTAGGGCCGTGGGCAGCTAAGTCCTGGGGGCCAGCACGGTGGAAGCCCCGGGGTTAGCACACCGCTGCTGATTCGTGAGAATGCTCAATGGCCCCAGCCCCACACAAGGAGATTTCTTGGACTCCCTTACCCCCAGGCCTCCTTGCCGAAGGGCACCATTTGGCCTGTGCAAGCAACACATCTCTCACGAAGCAGAGCCACACTAATTACCCCTTCTGCAAGCCCAGCTTGAAAGCTGCACTCAGGAACATGATCACGTCTCCCCTCCCACTTCCCTTCCCTAATTCTGCAGCTGCTGCTCAATAAAGCGCCAGAGCTTCATGTGTGTTGGCACTTGCTTCGGTCTCTTTGGGCTCCCCTTGGTCGTGTCTTCTGGATTCCTCTCTCAGGCTCGGGGGCTTGAGCTTGTAGAAGGTGCAGAGGTGAGGCTACCCTGGCCTCTGCTGGGCCCCGGGGAGTCCCAAAAGGAGGCCGGCCTCCTAAGATCCATCCACTGTGGACTTAACTCAGGAGGGCTGATGGCCTTCCGGATAATAAAGTAGTCCAGACCTCTTGACCTAGTTCCTTGTTGAAAGAAGACTTTTCTGTTTCCTGCAGGTTAGCAGGTACTAGGAAGGAAGCCACATTCCAAACCTTCATCTCCTCTGAGCCCCTGGGAAGGGGTAGGGAGCCAACCCAGGGCCAGGTTAGAGAACCCTGACCCTGGCCGTTCAGGGCTAGAAAGAGACCCCGATGTCCTCCTGCACCCTCCCTCTGGCCCAGGCCTGGAGTTTCTGCAGGGTGCTTGAGACATGGCTGTCCAGCCTCTGAGACTCCCAGAGACGGGCAGGTGGCTCATGACCTTAAAAAGCCCCTTCCATTGCTGGGCGGAAATTTGTCAGATGTCCTAAGGCTGCCACTCAGCCCTCTGTCTCCCTTGTCTCTCCTCTTGGGACACACTCGGCCCCCAACCCAAGCAGAGACAAGGCTGCTCTGCTCAGGCCGTGGCCGGGGACATGAGGTGGCAGGCAGGTGGGATGGGAATACAGGTGAGTTGGGATGGGCTCAGAAGACCCGCTGGTCTTGCAGCCTTTATGAGGTAGAAATGCTCTCGTCAGGTTTCTGTGGAACTCCCAGGGCCCCAGGCATGCCTTGTATCTGGAGTCCAGAGGCACACTCCAAAATCAAAGAGAATTTATGTGTGGATTCCCTCATGTTCCGATGATCCGTGCCTTGGTTTGTGACACTGGTTTGAGGTGTAGGGAAGGAAGTACCTACTGGCCACCCTGAAATCTGAACCAGCTGGAGCTGAGCAGATGCAACTGATCCCAAGGTCACAGCCCTGCTCAAGGCAAGGAAAGTGAGAGCTTGGCCAGAGCCTCGGGAGGGTACCTGGCATTTCATCATGGGCCAGTGGGGCCAGGAATTCCCCAGTCGCCGCCCCTCGCCCACCCCACAACACAAGGGTCTTCCAACCCCCCCAGGGCTGTGAGCCCTCGGGGCAGCCAAGCCCCCTCCTCCCTGGAGCCACCCTTCCCCCACCCTGGGCCAAGCTCCGCAGGGCTGACTCAGGGTCCTGCAGAGTTAGTCACATTCGCTTATAGCTGCGGAGTCAGAGGCCAGGGATGGGGATCGGGTCTCCGGGGCCCGCCTCCTGCCTGGCAGGACACTGAGTCACCTGGCAGAGGGCGCGGGCACCCAGGCAGGGCCGGACCCTGAGGCTCCCCAGGCCCTCCGCTACAACGAGGACAACGAGCAGTGAAAGGCAGCCACACTCCTGTGTATTTATTTTTAAATGTTGGGATATAGCATACATGCTAAAGAGTGCATAGAATGGATTTGTTTCATTTAAAGAATTACTAACTCGTGAAAAACCTGTATAACCCCCCCCCACCCCACACCGGAAGGGAAATGAAACCTCAGTAGTGCCCCCCGAGACCCCACCAGCACAGACACCCTGTCCCTCCACCTGGAGGCACCGCTCCTGACCTCCCCCTGCCTCCCCCTGGGGTCTCACCACCTACAGAAGCCCCTGGAAGAAGAGAGCGTGGGATTGTCTGCCTTTGAATTTAACATGGGTGGGATCCCACTGTTCTTGAGCCTTCCTCCCTTTGTTCACCATGAAACTGTTAGATCTGTTAGGTCGCCCCCGCGGCTGCAGTTGGCTCGTCCCGTCCCGTATTTTGGATTATAGGTGCACACGTGCTCCGCAGTGAGCTGTGGAGGGACAGGGGCCTTCCCCAGGTTTGGGCTATTACAAATAATACTGCTGTGCGAATTGGCGTGCATGTCTCCTGGGCACGTGTGACAGTGTCTAGGGCTGTCACTGCTGGGTCGCAGACATGCCCATTTTCCGTTTTTACCAGATGCCGTCTCCCTTTTTCCAAAGGGATGTCTTCGACCGCCACTCCCACCGGCAATGACCGTCCCCGTGGCCTCCCCTCCTCCCTGACTCGTGGTATTTTCAGGCTTGTTAAATGATTGCCAGTCTGAACGTTTTATTGGGTGAATGAATCCGTGACTAGACGTTTGGTTGTACCTGCCTCGTAACCCTCCCTGCTTCAAAGAATCTAGAAGTTTCAGAGTGCCGTCCTCCTCTGGGCTCTCTTCCAGCTCTGCCTCATGACTTTATCTCACTGCCAAGGGCTAGGGGATTGTCGCAGGGATTGGGGAGACTGGGTCCTCTCCAGCAAAAGCAGTAACCAGGGACCTTAGGCCCCCTTCCTGGGGCCCCATTGCTGGAAGACCTTCCTCCCACCAGCCCCACCTTGGGCATCCCAATCCCCTTCCTCTCTGGAACCTTCAACCCCACACAGCACATGTGAGAATGCCCAGGGAGCGTGAGGAGTGTGGGATCCCAGAAGCAAAGCTGGGAGTGCTGGGAGTGCTCCCCAGGGAAGGCTGTTTCAGGCAGTCTGGGTCCCAGCACCTGGCTGAGAAGCCCTGGGTACAAGTGCCCCGCAGAGGCCAAACACAAAGCGTGATCTGGGTTCCTTCTCCAGATGGAAGCTCTTGTTCCCGTTGGCCTGACTCCTGGCACCAGCTCTCGGCAATGCCTCATCTCATCCATCTGTGCCCTCCTCCCCTCCGGGCACCAACACCCTGGCTGCTGAGATCCAATCGGAGTGATGGACGAGGTAGTGCACTCCTCAAGGGACCCTGCAGTTCCTCCCCCTGAGCTATTCCTGGCCGAGGCATCTCCCTGCCCCCCAGTCCCCCTGCCTGACCTGACCCCACAGCTGGGAATCATCCTTTGGCTGGGGGTGGGGCAGCCCCTGACTATATAAGCCTGGACCTAGGTGTCCCAGGCACCCTGGAGGCCCAGACCCTCTCCTGCTGACCCCTGCACACTCCAGCCTGACCACCCCCAGCCAGCCCAGCAATGACAGAGAGAGCCGCCTCGGAGGCCCCTGCCTGTGGTCCGGAGGAGACCGCCTCTGAGCCGGCCAAGGCACCCACCACCGAGCCCTCTGGAGAAGTGGCAGCATTGGCGTCCACCGGGGAAGAGCGGGCTCCCACGCCACAGGAGCCTGCCCCCACAGCCCCTGCGGCCCCCGCAGCCACTAAACCTGCCCCTGCAAGTGAAGGTGACAAGAGGTGGGGCAGGGAGTGCGGGCGGGGGAGAGTTCTCCACCACAGACCTCTTCATCTCCCCCTACTTCTCCCCCAGATGTGCCCAGTGCCCCGCTGCAGCTGACCTTGGAGGATGTGAGCGACAGCTCGGTGACCGTGAGCTGGGAGCCACCGGAGAGGCTAGGGAGGCTGGGGCTCCAGGGCTATGTGCTGGAGCTCTGCAGAGAAGGAGGTGAGCTCTGGGCTAGCCCTGCGTACCCCCAGGGGAGGTGGGCTTGGGAGTCGCAGCGACAAGCCCCCAGACCCTGCAGCTGGGCCAGTCTCGGGGGAGATACAGAAGAAGAAAGTGCAAGTGGTCCCCTCAACCCACTCACCTAACACTTCTTGCTCACCCCATGGACCTCTGAGGCAGGGGGATGTCCAAATAACCTCAGGAGACACCCCCCTACCCCATCCTCCAGCTCCAGGGAGCCTCTGAGTAACAGGGAGAGAGGGGTCGGGGCCGCTGGGGTGCTGGTCTGATAGGAAGTGAAGGAGATGCTGAGTCTCAGAGGAGCCTGCTTGGTGAGGGCAAGCAGGGGGGGGACAGAGAAACCGGGAGCAGGGGCACTTAAGAATAGGAGACAGTGAAGAGAAACAGGGGACCAGGGCAATGGCCCAATTCCTGTTGCCTCTGTCCTGTTCACCTCCATGGTGGCCAAGTTCAGCCTGGCCTCTGCCTTTGTCCTTACCTTGCTGCATGACTTGGCAGATGTGTCCAGCCCTCTCTGGGCTTTAGTGATACCTTCTCTGACCACCATTTCAGGGCTCTAACACCGGGTGTCTTTGATGCCATTTGACAAGAAGCCAGGGAAGGAGAGCAAGGGGAAAATAAGGCCCGGGGTGGGAGGTCCATTGCCCCAGATCCCCAGGGAGGAGGAAAGCCCCACTGAGAAGGATGCCCACGGCCGTGAAGCCGGGGCCTTGCATGCTGTCCGTTTCCCCAGGCTCGGAGTGGGTGCCCGTGAACGCCCGGCCCCTGATGGTGACCCAGCTGACCATGCGGAACCTGGCTCTGGAGGACAAGTTCTTCCTGCGTGTGGCTGCAGTGAGCTCTGCGGGGGCTGGCCCACCAGCTGTGTTACAACAGCCTGTCCACATCCAGAAGATCATCGGTAAAGCCCGTCCTTTTATCTCCTGCTCCCAGCCCTCCCCAGGCCCCTTATGTGATAGGTAGGGAAACTTGAGGCTGATGGGCAGAGGCAACAAGACAATCATCTTCCCCCATCCCACCCTCACATGCACAAGCCACATGCTATCACCATCTTGCCTTAAGAAAGTTCCAGGTTCCTCAGCAGCAAGCCTCTGGAGGTCAAAGAGGCCATTTCCCTGAGTGGCCCAGCCCCCAAGCATTGGGGGAGGGTGTCCCTGACTCCCAGAAATGAAAGCTCAAGCTCCCCAGGTCACCTGCCTCAGCGTCCCAATGCTAAAAGCCATTTTGTTCTTCCTCCTATCTAATCTGAATCCCTCCAGCGGCCAGGGAAGTTCATTTTCTGCCCATTTTCTGCTCGTGTCACATGGCCTGGGTTCCAGATCCTCCCAAAGGTTTTTGAACAGAAAGAAGTCTTTGCTTGCCTCTTATCCCACCATGTCCCTAGTGGGAGAAACAGACGAGAGCCTGCAGGCCTGTGAAGTTTTGTCCATCCCCAGAGGGCAGCGGTGTGCTGGGGACCTTGGAGGCCAGCTGCTGTCCCTTTGTAAGACTTCTATTTGCAGGGTGCATTAGCCTCAAGCCTACCCTTGCTCCCTTGCCAGAGCTGATCGGGTTTCAGTCTGTTAATGGCAGTGAGTCATTTGATCTGATCTGAGGTCTCTGGGGACAGCCCAGGGCCTGGGGTGAAGAGAGACACAGGCCAGCAGGTGGCCTGAGGCCTTCTCTACCTTCCTTCTTATTCCCCTGCACCCACAGGAGGCCTCCAAAAAGAGTGGGCTTCAGAGCCACAGGAGAGGTCAAGTTTGGATTCAAGGAAATACTTCTCAACTTCAAGGCCCAAGAGATGTGGGAACCACGGGGCTAGGGAGATTAGAATCAAGGGCTATGACAGCTGGTCCATCCAAGCCAAGCAGGTCCCCAGGGGCCCCAGGACTCCCTCGCAGTCACTCAGCCTATTAGCAGCAATCCCAGAACCTGCCTCCCATACAGGACCATTCCTGTGCCACCAAGCGTCCGGGAGTCCGGGAGTCTTCTCTGGGACCCTCCCATCCTTTGAGTCTGGGGCAGACATGACCCCACCTGGCAGCCACAGTATGGCCATGTCGACTCTAGCCTGGAGGCGCCAGGAAGCCCTCCTGGTTGGGAAGGTCCTGGACCTGCCCCAGGAGGTCAGACTCTGAGAGGGTACAGAGGCCAAGGCTCTCTACTCCAAGGCCCAACATTGAAGGAGCCAGCCAGACTCCACACCCACGACTCCATTACAATTCCTCTGGCCGGAGAGAAGGGGATTTCCTGGAGAGAAGAGGGGGAGGAGGCCGCGAACAAACAGGGACCAGCCAGGCCCTCCTCATGGGCAGGGCAGGGTGGGGACCTAGTCCAGAATCCTCAGCTGCTCAGCTGTCCCTTCTTAGCCACCTGGAGCTGCCAAGCATTCCTGGCCCCCTGCAGCTGCCCCTAGATCGTTCCACTCCTTATGCTCCCAGAGCCAAGGGCCTGCACAGCTAATCCTCGGAGACACAGTGTTCCTTCTCACCATCTCCTTCCCTCCGGCCTGTGTGCCACCGACCAATTGCTGCCCCCTGTTTGCTGCTGAGGAGCCTCAGCTCCACCACTCCTGCCCCCTCCCGGGGTGGGGAGCGGGGGGATGGCCGGGGCTGCTTCAGCCTCCCTTAGAATGCACAGCAGCTTTGGTGGCCGCACCTGATTAGGTGACGGTCAGGAAGTTGGCTCCCCACCCCCCCGGTAGCATGGGACTGAAGTGAGATTTCAGGAAGGACTTCCCAACTGTGAGACTGAAAGGTAGTGGGAGGGGTGACAGAGAAAGAAGGGGTATAGCTGCTCTGCCCTCATTTAAGAAGGGAAAGATCCTAAACCTCCCATATGGCCTCCGACAGAGAAATGGGCAAATGGGTCTCACAGGGGCTTCTCTGGGCTGCTGGGGAATGGAGGGTGCTGGATGAGGAGGAAGAAGGCATGGCCACCTTTCCTGGGAATGCAGGCCGACAGGTGCAGCACCTGCTCCCCACTAGGGGGAGCCAAGGAGCCCGCCAGGACCCATCTGGAGCCCTGGCATGCCTGGGCTGCAGGGTAAATCCCAGCCTGGCAGGGTCAGGGCGCCAAGGGAGTGCCCAGGATGCTTACCAGTTCACACCATGGAGGTCCTGCCCTCCTGGAACCTCCCAGCTCTCAACTCCCCAAGGCCCTTGAGGGATTTGGGCCCCTGGATCTCCACTAGCCTTTCCCACAAGCGGGCAGCCCCAGAGCACAACTAGGAGCCCTCCTGCCCAGCCAGCAACCCTCACCGGTTGTTTCCTACGGCTACCACAGTAGCCTCCGATCAGCAACCCCATGCTGTGCTAAGCCTAGCCTCTCCCTTTGACACAGAGGCCCCCAAGATCCGAGTCCCCCGCCACCTTCGTCAGACCTACATCCGCCAGGTGGGAGAGCCAGTCAACCTGCAAATCCCCTTCCAGGTACGTATGGCCCCTGCCCACGATAACAGCCTGGATGGAAATCAGGGCCCCTACTTGAGGTGCGTCGCAGGAACCCTGGAAATGTCAGGATCCTCATGAGGGTCGGCCCTCATGAGACCCACCAAGAGAGCTTCACCCTCCCTCTGTTGTACACATGACTCAGTTGTGATTCTCCAGCCTGTGGTTGGGATGGGTGGTCCGAGGGTTGGCTGGACACCTGGAGAAGGAGGCTGTGAGCAGCACCTGCATCTCTCCTGGAAGGGCTGTTGGGGCCAGCTCCCCTGAGCACAGCTCCAGAGATCCCCGGAATTGAGTGGGTATGGGGGTGCTGGCATCTCCTGCACCTACCCTGAGAGTTCCTCCTTCCCAGGGGAGCCCCAAGCCTCAGGCCTCTTGGACCCATAATGGCCACGCCCTGGACAGCCAGCGGGTGAATGTGCGCACCGGGGACCAGGACTCCATCCTCTTCATCCGCTCGGCCCAGCGCTCCGACTCAGGCTGCTATGAGCTCACTATGCGTCTGGAAGGCTTGGAGGCCAAGGCAGCCATCGACATCCTGGTGATTGGTACGGGGCCAGGGGAGGCGGGGCTGCCTTGCTGGGGACCCAGAGACCCCACCTCCTACCCCAGAGCTGACCGCTGACGGGATGAGGCCAGGGAGTGTGTGACGGGAGCCAGATCTTGGGTGTGGGGATTTTGCAGCAAGCCCAGCCTTCCTCCTCACCCCCCTCACACTCTGGCCCTGCAGAGAAACCTGGACCCCCCAGCAGCATCCGGCTACTGGACGTCTGGGGCTGCAACGCTGCTCTTGAGTGGACACCGCCCCAGGACACAGGCAACACAGAGCTCCTGGGCTACACAGTGCAGAAGGCAGACAAAAAGACAGGGGTGAGGCCCGCTGGAGCAGTGTGCGGCGGGGGGAAGGGGCCAGGTGGCCAGGAAAGCCCGGCCCTCCAAGAGTCCAGGGAGCATGCTCTAGTCTAACTACCACTAACCTGATCCTCATGTGGCTTTTTAGCAAGATCCCTTTCCTCTCTGGGCCTCAGCTGCCTCCTGAAGACTGCAAGGGGGGCTCTCTGCGGCCCTTCAAGGTCTAGAGCAGTGCTTCTGGAAATGTAATGTGCCTATGAATCACCTGGGAATCTTGCTAAAATGCCAGTCTTAACTCGTTAGGTCTGGGGCGGGGGCTGAGATCCTGCACTTCCCAGAAGTTCCCAGATGATTCTGAGTTTGCAGGTCCTCAGGCCACACTTTGAGCCGTAAGAATCTAGAATTCTCTGAGGACCCTAGCGAGGTCATCTGAGTATCCAGGGACCCCGTCTCCCAAAGCTGGATGGTTCAGCTCCCTCGGGATAAGGCCTGGAATGAGCCCCTCTGAGGAAGGGGCTGCAGGGCGAGCCAGGAGGGCAAGGGCAAGGGTCAGAGGAGAGGATGACTGGGCCGGGGTCCCTGCAGCAATGGTTCACGGTCCTGGAGCGCTACCACCCGACCACGTGCACCATCTCTGACCTCATCGTGGGAAACACCTACTCCTTTCGGGTCTTCTCGGAGAACCAGTGCGGGCTCAGTGCCTCGGCCGCGACCACCAAGGAGCTAGCCCGCATCCAGAAGGCAGGTGGGTCTGGTCCTGGGGCCCTCCTTCCCTCCAACCCCCCGCCCAGCCAGGCTCGGCCTGTCCTGGGGCATCAGCACCCCTCCCTGGGGGCTCCTGGTGGGTGCCGCTCGCCAGAGCATCTGCTGCCCTCTCCACGCCCACTCCACAGCTACGCACATGCTCACGCGTTCACACGAGGGACTGTAAAGAAATGGATGTGGTTGATTGATTTTAACAAACACATCAGAGCAAACCCGTGCAAAGGAGATGCGCCCCTTGGGAGGCTGTGCGCTTATTCCGAAGTCGCTGGTGGCTGCCAGCATGGTAGCGATCCCGGGGGCTCATGCGCGGTGTCCCAGGGGCACTACTCGGAGAGGCAGCGTGCGTGGGTAGGTAGAGGCCGGTGAGTTGGCTCAAACACAAGCCTCCTGACCCTCGTATAACAGCACACAGATGGACAGGAGAGATACGGGGATTTACTGTCTCCACACAGCCACGTGACATGCTTGCGTCAAATATGAAATGCCAAGCCCTTGCTCCCTGTCACCCTGTGATCTCCAGCAACCCCCCCGCCCCCCCGCCGCCGCCCCAGCACGGAGTCTGTGTAGGCTTGGGAAGGCACACGCAAATTTTTAACACCAGCCTGTGCTGCACAGAACGAGGAAGACATTTTTGTTTAAAAAAGGAAAACCAGTCAGGTCTCCAAAGACAAACAGAAATGAAATGTGGATCTCTGGGTTGCAAGTCCCCAGCCTTGGCCAAGAGCAACTCATCTATCCAGTTTTCCCGCCCGTTGCCCTCTCTGTCCTCTCCCTGACCCACCCAGGCACGGTCCTGACTTCCTCTGCTTCTTTGAGATCTTCTGTCTCTAAGTTCCCGCATATTGGCCATGCCTGGCTTCCCGAAGATCCCAGGAGCCTGGGGTCCTGCCACAGAGCTCCTTCATCCCACAGCAGCAATGAAATGGCTTGTCTCCTGCCCTTGTTGATGCTAAGATCCTCCTCCAGACCACCAGCTCTCTGCCCAGAGAACCATGGTCATGATGTGATTGTCTACCCTTTAAGCCCCAAACTCACTAAGTGATATTGGGCAAGTCACTCATCCATGAAGGGCCTTAGTTTCCCGTCTGTCAAATAGTAATAACAAACTCACTCTTGCAGAAGGATGCTAAGTAGATTAAATAAGACACCTAAGCGTAAGCTATAGTGATTATTTTAGGAAAATGGATGAATTCAGTTCTAACAGGCCTACTCTTGTAACCTTAAATTTGCACCCCTTTCTCTTGTGAACCCAGATATTGTTGCCAAACCTAAAGGGTTTGTGGAGCGAGACTTCTCAGAAGCCCCCTCATTTACCCAGCCCCTGGCTGACCACACCTCCACTCCTGGCTATAGCACTCAGCTCTTCTGCAGTGTCCGAGCATCGCCCAAGGTAAGGGGTGAAGCCCCCCTGTGCCCTGGGTGGGTGGGGGCAGTGGGGCTGGGGAATCTTCCCAGACAGCTCCTTCAAAGCCCATCCCAGCCCACAATCTCCTCAGCTCTCTTCTGACCATGTTCCCTTAGCCCAAGATCATCTGGATGAAAAACAAGATGAACATCCAGGGTGACCCCAAATACCGTGCCCTCTCTGAGCAAGGCATCTGCACCCTGGAGATCCGGAAGCCCAGCCCCTTTGATTCTGGGGTCTACACCTGCAAGGCTGTCAATGTGTTAGGGGAGGCATCCGTGGACTGCCGGCTGGAGATCAAAGGGAAAGGTACAAGGAACATCCTTCTCCAGGGACCGTCCTTTAATAGAAACCACCTCTTCTCCTGCCCGACTAGATGAGGCTGGGTGCTGGAAATCAAGGCAAGATAGAGGGTTAGTAAAGACGAAGAGATCTGGCTAGTGGAAGGATTTTCCAAGTGGGAGGACAGCCCAGTGTAGGGAACGGAGGTAGTAGAGTCTGCCACCCAGACTGATTGATTACCTGGGGTGAGGGCCTGTAGCCTTGAGCCCCTCTCGTCCCACTATCCCCAACTCGGGTCCCCTGCAGACTCGCCCCTCCCCCACTCTGACTGTGGCATCTCTTCCAGCATCAGCCACACATTGAAGAGCGACAGGAGGCTGTGATGAGGAGAACGGTAAATGGCTGGACCCGCGGCCTCTGGGGGCAGAGGCCAGAGCAGGGGGTGGGGGTGGGGCGGGGACAGGGAAAGGTGGCATTCAGCTCTGGGGACAAATCTGCAGTCCCGGGCAATGTGCGCATAGGACAGGGGTCTAGTTCAGGGCATTCCCTTGGGCCTGTTTCCTTGTCAGCAAAGAGGGGACAACAACCTGTGTCCCACCTTCCCTCCCAGGTGGTTCTGAGGCTCCGGACATGGATCCCAGAGCTGCAGGGGCAGAGCTAAGTGCTGGGCATTGGGCCCTTGGGGTGGGAGGCCTGGGAAGAAAAGAGGGGCGTTGTGTCCCTCTGCCCTGTCTCACTTCTTCAGCAGGGCAGGTAGAGCCCAGCTCTGTCTAACCCCAGGGCTCATGAAGCGTGTTCTCTGCCAGGTGCTGCAGACCTGGAGAATCAGGGCCACCAGACTCAGAATCAAGCTCCACGAATGTCCCAGAGCCCTGTTCACATGGTGATGGCTGATGGCTCTCCTCCCTGGTACCTGCCTCGCCTCCCTCCCCTAGAGACTGGAGCCCAGGAGCCAGGGTAGGCCTGGCAGGCCCTAGGCCAGGCTTCCTGGGCACGAGGGGGCCTGGGAGGTGCAAAGACTGGATGCCCCTGCAGAGAGGTGCACTCTGGGTGAGAACCGCTCAAATAAAGGTGTGTGGTGTGTTTCGGTGCGGGGGCCTCTGTGCCAGTGAGCGTCGTTGTGATGGGGGAGGCGCTGTGTCACAGCGAGGGGGCTGGAATGCGTCACCGCGAGGGGGTCTCCACGTGTGACATCAGGAGGAAGATGTCAGTGGGAGGGGACTCAGGATCTAAGGGGGGTTTCCAGACATGAGATTTTTAAGATCTTGCTTTCACATTCAGGGTATTCTATGCCAAGAGCATAACTATAGGAACAGACACACTCTTCTCTAGAACCCTCCTTGCTCTGAACGCCTCCATACCCCCTCCCTGCTTCCCCCCCCCGGCCCCCCCACTCTCTTCTGCTGAGGTTGTCTGCTGCCCTCAGATGGCGGTGAGGGTGGGGAGCCAGGGGCATGCTCTCCATCAAGGTTCACAGTCTTTATTAGTCAGGTGGCCCTCCCTAGGAGCCAGGGCACATCCTACCTCCGAGAAAGGAAAGGACCTGGAATCACACACAGAACCCCCCACCCCCACCCCTCTGTACAAGGGCCCACAGAGCTGGCAGAGGGTGGAAACTTCCCTGGATGCTCTGAAGCTTACACTGTGCCACAGAGCCCCAAAGCCCCTGAAAACTAGTGCCAGGGATACTGGGGGCATTTAAATGCCAGCAAGACCTCCCTGCCTCACTCTCAGGGGTGTGGTCTCCCCTGGCCTGTTCCAGCCCGTCACAAGTCATCCCGTGAGTACCCACAGTCAGCACTTTCCCTTGTCCACACCCCCGCCCTCAGGCAGGCAGAATGCTCCCTCACGTTGGCATATCTGGGGCTCTCCTCTCCATCTGGCCCAGAAACAGCAGAGATGGGCGTCACTTAGAGAGTCCAGGCCATCCTCAGGGGCTAGTGGAGCTGGTAGCCCAGATGACAGGTAGTTATAGCCCAGGCTCCTCCTTGGGCCGCGCGGGGCCGGAGCAAGGCTCAGTGCTGCCACCCGGTGGCTGTGTGCGGCCTGCCCTTCAACTCCGCATGAGCTCCAGCGGGCTCGGAGCCCCCTTTCCGGGTCCCAGGGCTGGTGGAGAATAAAGCAAAAGTTGGGAATGATTTCTGGACCCGCTCTTTCTGCCTCTTCCAAGTATAAACCTGGGCTCCCCGGGGCAGGGACAGCAGGCACCCTGGCACCCGGCATGGCTAGCCGCTCAGGGTCCGGGGAGGCAGGGACTGAGGCTCCATGATTCCTGCCCCTCAGTGGCTCTGCCACCTTCTACAGAAAGGAGAGAAAGCAAGACCATGATGTGCAGTTTCTCTCCCTCCCTCCATCTAGGAGGGGATCCTCTCCTCTCCTTAGGCTTGGTCCCAGGTTTGCACATCCACCACGAGAGACGAGCAGGCTCCCCTGACTGCCATGGAGCCCAAGCTTGCCCTCCCAGCCCACATGGCCCCTTTGCAGCCTCAGTCTCCCCAGGTCCATCCAGCCCGAAGCACTGGGTTGCCCGTAGATGGTCACACAGCTGGGGAGGCTCAAGCCACTTTCCTCCTCTCCTCAGGTTGCCTGGTTCCTTCCTCATGGACCGCCCTCCCAGACCTCCTCCAGGACCCGAGGTGCAGGTCACCCACACCCCACAGCCCAGCCAGGAAGGCTCAGGAGTGGGACCAGTGGGGACGTGGGACTGGGCTGAGATGCCCCCAATGTGGGCAGGCAGGATCGGAAGGTGGAGTCTAGTCGTGGGGCCCCTCTTCAGGGGGGTCCTCGTCAACGGGGGGTGTGGGCTGGCAGCGGAAATGGTCATTCCAAATCTTAAGGAAGGTGACCCGGAACTTCTGGATGCGGAAGGCATAGACGATGGGGTTCATGGCCGAGTTGCCGTGGGTGAGGAAGATGGCGATGTAGATGAGGATGCTGGGCTTCTGGCAGGAAGGGCAGAAGAGGGTGATGCAGTTAAGGATGTGCAGGGGCAGCCAGCTGAGGGCGAAGAGGAAGAGGATGAGGGCCAGCGACTTGGCAATCTTCAGCTCCTTCCCATAGTACTTCTGCGGGTCACCAGAGGAGGCCGACACCTTCTTGTTAAGCTGCTTGCGGATCAGATAGAAGACCTCCAGGTAGATGAGGACCATGAGCAGCAGCGGGGGTAGCACCCAGACAAAGAAGTTGAAGTAGACCATGTACTCCATGCTGATAACCTTCTCAAACTCGCACTCAATCACGGGCTCGCCCTTGGTGCCGTTGGCTGCCCAGGCCCGTTCCACCTCCCCGAGCCTGTTCCAGCCGAACATGGGCGTCAGACCCACCACAAAGGAGAGAATCCAGCAGCCGGCGATGGCCACTGCCGCCCTCCGGGGAGTCACCACCGTCTTGTACCTGGGGGAGGGGAGAATAGAGTGTGAGTCCCCCCCGCTAGGCTCCACCAGCCCTCAGGGGTCTCTAAGAGGAGGCCCCCTCCCCAGCCAGGGCCCAGCGAGTGGGGAGCTGCGGGTCTTTGGCTAGAGGTCTGAGTCTTCAGGATCTAAGATTTGGGCCACAGCTTTGCAACGCACTGGCTCATCTCGCCCGCAGAGGGTGGGAACCCTGGGTCACATAAAAATCACGACGAACTAAAAATCAAGGTAAAAATCGTAACAGAAAATAGCAAAGGACCTCCCGGAGGAGTTTTAATAAAATCACCAAAGTAAAAACCATTGGTCACCTCATCGTTGCTGCGTGGCGGCGGTCCTGGTAAGGTAGGAAAGCCTTGACAGATGAGGGAACTGAGGTTCAAAGCGATCACATGGCAACACTTTGCTGTGCTACGCTGACCCAAAACAACCAGATCATCAGTGAGCCGCTCTTCCCCTTAGGCCAGCTGACACAAGTGCCCAAAAAAGCCTTGCACACCTCCCTCCTTCCGGCTCTGCCCCATACCCCCCTACCAGTGCCCCCACCTCCCCTTCCAAGCTTACCTCCCCTTCCCCCTTCCAATCACCGCGCAGTGCTTATCTCCTGAGGGCTTGTGCTCAAGCACCAGCTCTGCACCCCCAAGCTAACGGGGGAATCATTCTCAGGAAAGACAACTCATGTTCACGGAGCATTTGCTACAAGCGAGGCACTTGCGTGCATGCATGCATGGGGGTGCATTTGCTCAGCCAAGTGCCAAACAGGCGTGCTTTCTGTGCCAGTAAGAAAGGATCTCTGCAGCTCACATTCTGGGTGAAGAGGCAGACGACACAATGTCCTGGGAGCTCCCCACTTCCCTTTAAACCAGTGCAGCCTGCAGCCAGCGCGTCCTCTGCCCACACGCCACCCCGGAGAGAGTGCCAGGGGCTGGGGCCCACCCGGCTTGGTGCTGGGGAGCCAGCTCAGTGCAGCTGGGCTCAGCTTGCCCAGTTTATTTTCCAGTGTGGCTTCTGAGATGGATGGAGTGCCCCCCTGAGCCTGTAAGCAGCTACTGAGACCCATGGGGGTGAAGGCGGAGGCCTCCCTCCGACTTTGGTTTCTTCTGTCGAGTGCTGCAGGATCGGTGGCTTTCTTCTTCACAGTGATGATACTTATGGCCCCTCTCACCCTGGACACCGTTCCACGCACCACAGCCCACTGATCCGGGAAGGCTTTATGGGGAGGGGGAAGGGAATGACTTGGGGGTGGTGGGAGAAACCAGATCCCCCCATCCCATCAAGGAAGCAAGCACTAGAAGGGATCATGGAAGCTCTTTTCCAATCTCCTCATCGTTCCAATGGGAAAGGGAGGAACCTAGATGATTCCAACACGTCAGTGTGGTGTCCCCTCCCCTACTCTGTGATCACAGGGCCCTTGTTTCCCCAAAGCACCAAGGTGCCTTGAAGGCCCCCAGTTCACTTGTGCCTCCTTAAGTTTTCTTACACATAATCCTTGCTATCTTGCAACTGAAGCCCATTCCCTCCTCTTGGGTCCCTAGCAGGAGGGCCAGCCTGGTTCACACACTAGAAGTCAATCTGCAACCTACTAGATCAACTCTTTCTCAGTAAAATGAGACAGTGGACCCACTTCAGAGACTAAGGACCAGATGAGACAACATAAGTGAAATAGTCTGTAAACACCCCACCAATATTCCTGTGCCCGAGCTCCTCCCGTCCAAGCCCCTAGTAACACTCACGCTTGGAAATCCTCCCGTATCTCTAGGTGCTCAGCCAACAGGGCCTAACGGCTCTGCAAATATCTGGCTCAGGGCTTGTTAGTGATGATCTCAGAGGGCTCCCCACACACCCTATGGTGAAAGAAGCTCTGGGTGAATCCACAGAGCAAGACCGAAGGAGCAGAGATCATTCTGCCGAGACAGAAGGCTAAGGGACACTGCTATGGCTGTCATGAGGTTGGGGTGGGGGGCAGGTTTCCAGGGTGAGCCTCAGCAGGACCTAATCAGGCTGCAGCGGCAGGAGGAAGGATGGAGGCCAGGCACCTGCCCTTCCCTGCCCCCCCGCCCCGGGTCACGGCCCGTCGCACGTATGATTTATATCATGTTTATCGTTCACAAAGCCCTTTACATTCATGTCTCAGGTCATCCCCGTAACCACCCTGTGGACATAATGGGATTACCATTTCACAGATTAGGAAACCCAGGCCCAGAAATGGCCCAATAACTTACCCAGGTCTCCAGACTCCAAGACCAGCTCTCCTCCTGGGCACCAGGCTCACTGTGGGTCACTTAGATATGGGATGATTGGCAGATTGCGAATGTCCCCTTCCTAAGAGCTTTAGAATGGGAACATCTGGACCCTATTCAAGGAGGGTATGCCCAGAAATAGGGGGGTGGACAAGGTGACCTTGTGCTGCCATCCAGCCTGGGGATTGGGGGTGGGGGGAGGCTGCCCAGGACACACATCTGAGCAATGATGACCACTGAGAGAAGAGGTGGGTCCCGACACTGACCCAAGTGTGAGAAAGGGAGGAAGCAGCTTCTCACTAGGGAGGTGCCCACTCCCCTCCTCCCCTCGCCCTTCTTGAGGGCCTGGAGCCCCAGGGTTAAAGCTTTCCTGGGGCTCCTCCAGGGCCAGGTCCCAGCAGACCTGCAGCTTAGGGTATCAGTTCTCATCTGTTTTTCTTGCTATTTTCTCCATGGTGGGAAAGGGCTGGACCCAGGACCTTGGCTGAGGTGGGGCAGGCTCCCACAGGAAGGACTGCGCCCCAGGGCCAGGGAGAAACTCACCTCTCCCCACACGTGGGAAAGGGAAGCAGAAGCTGCAAGTCCTGGGGCGCACATGGCGTAGGGCGTGTTGAATGTGCCTCCAAAGCTTGGGCTATCCCTCCCAAGTTGGGGTCCGCGGCCTCACCCCACCCCCGGGGCTGTGCTGGGGACTAGCCAGAGAGACGGCTGTCCTCAGGAACATGCAGTATCCCACAGACACAGGCGGGGGAGCAACAGAATGGACACACTGAAACACCAGTGGGGCCTTGTCCACAGGCAAGCAGGGCGGGCAGCTCCTTACAGAACCAGCCCCATCATGGGTCACTTAGCTTAAAATCCCACCATGGGTGAGCCGTTCCTTTGGGTTAAGAATTGGCCCCTCTGTGTGTTATTTTTAAAAGCCAAGACAGTACTAATTCCAGAGTGTGAGTTAGTCTACCAGCCAGCACCTTCCTGATGATGGTGATAACATGCAGACTGTGTTCCTGGAGCGGTGGGAGGGAGAGGGAGGGCTTCAGGAAAGAGGTGGAAGGGGGTTCCCGGGCTGGCTGAGTGGGGAGATATCTCCCATCACAGATGCCACCAGAGTAAGTGTGGTTCAGAGGTGGACAAGGTGGGGTGGGGGGGCTACCAATCCCACACCCAACAGGGCAGGGCAGAGGACACCTCTGCCACACCCCTGCACTCTGGCAGGGCTGCCACATAGAAGAGGGAGGTTCTGAAGGCTAAGGCGGGGGAAGGGCATTGAAAAATAACAGCTAACTGGGGCGTCTGGGTGGCTCAGTTGGTTGAGCGTCGGACTCTTGGTTTTAGCTCAGGTCATGATCTGAGGGTCGTGAGATCAAGCCCTGGGTCAGGCTCCACACTCAGCGGGGAGTCTGCTTGAGATTCTCTCCCTCTCCCTCCGCCCCTCCCCTCCCACTCATGTGCACGCTCTCTCTCTCTTTCTCTCTCTCTCAAATAAATAAATAAATCTTTAAACAAAAAGAAAAATAACAGCTAACTGATCAGTAATGATGACAACAATAATGCTAATAAGTTAACATTTATTGATACTTCCTGCGGGCCCGGCACTGACTAAAGATAGCCCCATGAGTTAGGTATTATTATGATTATTATTTTCATTTTCTAATTACAGTAACTGAGACTCAGATTATGAAACCTGCCCAAGGTCCCTTAGCGAGAAAGACGTAGAGACAGAATTGCTAAGATTCAGATCTTTCCAAGTCCAAAGCCTGGCTGGACCCAGCGCTGGCACTCCCATGGGATGGGGTGAAGGGGACTTGGAGGGTGGAGCCTCAGAGTGGCAGGGAGCCATGGTGAGCTCCTTGGACTGAGCAGTTCTGAGGATGCTATTAGACCTGCCTGGGAGCCCCCCGACTTCCCTCCAGGTCGGGCCTCTTCATAGACCTCAGAGTGGCAGGGAGCCATGGTGAGCTCCTTGGACTGAGCAGTTCTGAGGATGCTATTAGACCACCCTGGGAGCCCCCCGACTTCCCTCCAGGTCGGGCCTCTTCATAGACCTCAGGCTGGTCTGTTGATGAGCTGCCTAGCTGTTTAGTGGTGGGTGTTGGGGTGACGAAGCAAACAAGGTCTCCCTTTGAGTCATTAAACAGATATTCCATGAACACCTTTAGGTGCCAGGTACCGAGTGGTAAAGGTAGGGTTCAGAAATATTGAGGAGAACAGGCTCTCGTGAAAGTAACCTTCTAGAGGCAGGGGAACAGGAAATAGATGTATAAACAAATAAACGGATCATTTCAGAGAGTGAAATCAATAGGACACCCGAGAGACTGAGTAGCTGGTGGGCAGAGGGGCCTCTCTGGGGAGGATGTGCTGAGCTGATCGCTAAATGATCACCAAGAGCCACCCAGGCAAAGATCAGGGTGGCGGGGGAGGCAGAGCTTTCCGCGCAGAAAATACAGCAGGTGAAGGTGCTGAGGCTGGAGGGCAAGGAGCAGAGAGCCGCTAGTGAGGCCGGTGAGGGCAAGGGTAGGGCGGGTCAGTCCCAGCTGTGGTCAGGGACAGCCACCTAGGGCTGGGAGGGCCACAATCAAGGTTCTGGGGTACATTCTAAGTGCAGGGAAGCCATTGCAAGCAAAGGAGTAATATCCTCCAGTTTCTGTTTTTAAAAGCTAACTCGGACCGCCCTGTGGAGAACGTGTTGTAGCAGGGAAAGCAAGACAACCACAGGGAGGCTATTTTAGCTGGGGGGAAGTGGACAGCTTGAGGTGCACTTGGAAATGGATCCAACAGGATCTGCTGTTGAGTCTGGCTGTCCAGCTGACAGAAAGAATCAAGATGATGCTCAGGTTTTGATCCTGGCCACTGAGCAGAGAGAGAGATACCACTTCCTGAGTCTCCTGGATCCCTGTCTCCTCAAGGGGCCCCTCCCCTTAGCCTTAACCCCACCCCCTTTGCCGGTGAGGTCCACATCACACTGCTGGACCCTCGTATGTGTCCACCCAGGGGCCTTCACCCTTCCTGCTCATCTCCCCTCGAATGATCAGATCCCACCTCAGATGTCACCTCCTCAGAGAAGCTTCCCTGCCCAGCAGGAAAAAACAGCCCCCACCACTCTGTACCTCTTACCGGGTTTAACTTTCTTGACAGAGCTGACCACTTCCTGTCTCTCTCTCATTCTCTCTCCATATATATGTATGCATTTATCATCCGTTTCTCTCCAGCAGAATATAAGGTCCATTTAGGACAGGGCCTTTATTTTGCAGATTCACCACTGCAACCCCAGTACCTAGAACAGTGCTCAATCACTGTCTGCCGAATAAATGAATACATACGTGTAACAACGGGCAGGTGAATCCAGACCTCCACTTATACAATCACTTATGATCTATTATCTATGTGATCAATAAAATTCAGTGATAAATAAACATGATTTATTCAATCATTTGTGATTGATTGAGGACCTACCCCGTGAGTACATCTCGAGAACCAGAAATAAAGAGGAACCGGTCGCTGCCCAGTTAGAGAAGGTCAGAGGAGAAAGGCGTAGCCGTCGCTCTGGAAGCAATCCCAGTGCCCTGGATGAGAAGAATCATTCCCTGGGTGTGTCCATGCCGCGCTGGGAGCTGCAGGGAGCCCGCTGACGAACCGGCTAACTACTGGTGCCCTGCTTAGGCGCTGCACCATAGGCCGCTCGGACGAGGGCCTCTTAGGGGAGGTATGAACCAGTGCCAGCCAGTCCCCAAAACACCCACGGTGCCCAGGCCCCAGCACTGCGGCCACACACTGAGAGACCAGCAGAAGCTCCCCTGGCCAGACCCAGCTTCACCGGAGTCTTCCAGCCTGCGGTCCGGAGAAGCCGTGTCTCCATCTCAAGCTAAGTCCTAGCGGGAGCCATGAGCGTGCCCAGGCTCCTGGCTGGTCCTGTGCCTCATGAATAGGCCCCTTTCACAGATAAGATCACGTCCAGTCGGAGGCCCTGGCGGAGCACCGAGGGGTGGCCTCTCCCTGCCCACAGCCTCGAAGAGGGGCTCTTTCCTGGACACCACTGGGGACTGACTTTCAGGCTGACTCTGGGAACGTGAACCAAAAGCCTCCAACGAACAGGAAAAGTGCAGAGTGTCATCAGGCGATGAACAGACCCTGAGGCCTAGGCAGGAAAGAAGCATTTGACAGAGAAAAGAGAAGGGGAGGGCAGTGAGGCCCTACAGAACTCTCTTTGGTGGACGGAGAACTGCCACCCAGAAGAAGGCGCTCAGAGCAGCCGCTCTGTCACTGCTCGGTCAAGACCGGAGCGTGCTGGTCTTGAAACGGGCTCTCGTCAGCCTCCCTCCTACTAGCCCTGCCCTGCTCCGTCTCAGCAGGGGCTGAGCCCTGCGGGCTGCATCTCCGGAGCTCCCGTGTCAGCAGGGTCCACCGGAGGCACTGGGGCACCGAGTGAGAAGAGGAAAGCCGGGATATTTCCACCCCTCTCTGTGCCTTGGGCAGCTGTTTCCTCTCCTTTCGGGCTTCCCCTCCCAGCCCGCAAGCCCACCTCGGTTCCAGCTCCTTCTTTGTCCCCCAGCCCAGGGCTAACTTCCCATTGTTGCTAATCTCTGGGTTCCCTCACAGTCCCCTTGACTTCTCAGATGCTTCACCACCTGCATAACCAATCCCTCCGCTGTAAGCACCTCAGTGACCCCTGAACTCCAGGTTAGACCCCAGCCGCTCAGGAGTGAAGCCGGAGTGGAAAGAACCGAGTGTAGGCATCACGAAGAACTCCCTGCCAGGAGCAGCAGAGAACTGACCAGACTCTTAACAAATCCGCGTGGACTCAGAAGGGAGAGAGAGAGAGAAGCCACATGGTCGGTCGGGAAAAGGCTAGACGTGTCTCTGTTGGAAGACAGGGGTGACGAAGTGTCCTGTCGACCGTTGAGGCCAGGGCAGGGTCGTCAGGCCTGGCTGGCCCTGTTCCCCAGTCACGTGGCCAGAGCACCGGGCCGAGGCCGGGAGCAGGGAGCGAGGAGCATGTCTCTGCACCCTGGCAGTTTGGAGAGTCAGGAACCGAATCTTCCGTCTCTCCTTCCCTTTTCCTCCGTGTCTGAGAAGGAGCAATGCTACAGAGCTCGGGTCCCCCCGCTCCTGCCTCCCTTTTTATCAAGGATCTGGGCCACTTGCAACTGGAAACCTGGTTCTCCAGACCAGGGAAGTAAGGCTTTCAGACTATTAAACTACTTCCTGCAGAGAAATTCTTCCTCCCCAAGGAGAACAGGAAACCAGATACAATCAAAGGCGCTGGGCACACTCCAGGGGCCAAACATTTAATAGTAATGCTGCCCAGGGGAGTCTGGATCGGGGGCCGGGCGGAGGGGCGCAGGATGTCTGGGTCCTAATCACCCTCCCTCGAGTCTTGCTCCCCTCAGACCCTGTGGCATCAGCTACCACCCATATCAGTGTCACCCGTCCCCAAGAGGGAAGCTGGTCTGACACCTCCAGGGTCAGCCTGAAGGCTACAGAGAGGAGGGGCAGACGCTCGCAGCTCCTTGAAAGAAAAGAGCTGGATAAATTGATTAGGTCATTAGTGTAAATGGGCCTTGGAAATCACTTCTGGTCACTTGTTGGGGACAAATAACTCCACAGCCTGGTGGGAAGACAATCAAGGGCACGTATGTGACTCCGGGACCAACAACCTCCCCTACCTTCCCTGCTCCAGATGCAGAGCCTCTTCCCTGGATCTGGCAGTGAGCAGAAAAAACCTAGCTTCTGTCCTCAAGGAATGTTCTATCCGACAGGGGGGCTCAGCGCCTGCCCAAAGGGGGCAGCCAGTCTGACGAGACAGCAGCACGTGTTGAAGCATATAAGGCCAAAGGTCCCGGGACCACCGCCCCAGACTCGCAGGCTGCACGGATGCCCAGCATTGCCCGCTCTGCCACAGGCCTGCGTGCCTTGTCACGGAGCTCTCTGCTCTCTGGTGTGTTCTCTCATCCTTACAAGGAGGCCTTTGGATTTGCTCAGAGCTCCAAAGAAGGCTTCCGGGGGGCGGGGGTGGGGGTGGATGTAGGGAGAGGGATCTCAGATTTAGGGGAGGCACACTTTCCAGCTATATCTGCCTGCCATCCCCAGGCCTTTCCCCCTCATCCAGGATGAATCAGGATGTCCCCGTACAGACAATGGAGACCCAGGGACTGCATCTGAAACAATGCCTTGTGTGATTTTCAGATGCAACCCCCCACCCCACAGTGGGAAGCAGCTCTCTGACTCCCAAGGCCGGGTGGAGCCCCACATCCCAGTGACTGGGTGATCCTTGAGGAGGAGGGTGTCTGACCTGATCAGGAAACTGGGGAGACTGGACCCAGGCTTCCTGGCCATTTCCTGCCTGAGACTTGATTCTCTCCGGCTCTCAGGTAAGGAAGGCCAGGGTGGCAAAGAGACCAAGGCCATATGGCCCCACCTGCGATGGGGGACTTTCTGACTCATCCGGTGGGTGGGACGGAAAAACCCGTCCTGTCCGTGCGCGGATTTAATGACCTGAGAGCGGCTGGTGCAGGGAGGCCTCACTGGGACGACCATGGCGGGAAAGGGGCCAAATTCCTTTTCCAGTGAGGTGGAAAGGCCTGCCTCTGGGGAAAGGGAGCCGATCGGATCATTCCCACAGGCCCCCGTGGCCTCTGCAGACAGTGGCCACTTACAAGAGGCGGCCAAGGGTCCTCCAGTCTGGCTGGCCCGTCGGCAGGGCCAGGGCAGGAGGGTCCTGGGAATGTGCGCACTTCCCTGGGCCCAAGAGCACAGAGGGGCCCGTGCTGCCTGTTGAGGGGTGCCTGCCCGCACCGCAGCAACATCAGGAACCCCCAGAGAGGGAGAGCTCTCCGTCGGAGCACCACCTCCAACCTGGTGTGGATCAAGAGACCCAGGTTCTGGTCTGGGCTCTGCTGGGAGTGAGCAGGTCAGGGGGAGACCCCTCCCCTTTGGGGCACCCTTGTCCTCATTGAGATGATGTGGGACTAAACCAGATGTCTCCCAAGCTCCGCAGGTCGTGTTCCCCTCTGCTGGAATGATCATCCTACAGGGAGAGCTGAGCTTGGCATTAACAGAAAGGAGAGGGGAGCCCTGAGGACTAAACTCCTCTCCCAGTTTGGGGAGGGACCCAGGGGCTGGGGTTGAGGCACCCACAAGTCCCCAGAAGGGAGTCCCTCCCCTAAGGTTTCATGCTCTAGCTATGCGCCCCACAGAGAGGAAGACTGGCAGGAACGTAGGATGGAAAGAGAAAGAAGTATATGGCGGTGAGATGAGTGAGTAAGGGACTGACTGGCTGGCAGAAGTGTGCTGTGGAGTCAGATCGGCCTTCACACTACAGCTCCACCAGTTAACAGCTCGTGGCCTTGAGCAAGTCACCATCCCTCGAGTCTCAGTTCTGTCCTCAGTACAAGGGCTCGAGAAGACGTGCTTGGCAGGCTCACTGTGACCATGGGGCTGGTGCGCTTACTCGTCTGGGCCCTGGGTACCTAATAGCAACTGGTGCCCAGCCTTATCACCTCACCACCCAGAGGACATCCCTGATTCTACCAGAAAATACAGTCAGCTCCGAAAGAGATACAAAACAGGTTGCAAGGACACAGATAAAAAAGAAAGTGACTTGTTTCATTTTGGAAGCCTGGTCCCGGGGCTTTCGTTTCTATTTTGCAGCTAGATCTCCCACCTAACCCAACCTTGGTACAGAATTAGCCTGTGTTCCTGATCCGTCTGAGGTGGGGAAGGGGTGGGGTTTGGGAGCTCGTTCAGCCCAGCACTAAACCCCACACAGGGCCCTAGAGAAGGCACACTCCCTGGCTGGGCCCAGCAAAGCTCTCCTGGGGGAAGTGGCCAGTGTGGGGGTTGGAGACACGGGCAGGCTGACTCGGGGAGCCCATGCCCTTTCTCCTTCCCACTTCTGAGTATCTCCTGGCCTATCAGACACCTCGGGATACTCAGCATCTACCTGAAAGCCTATATCCGTCAAGGGACCGTAACGTAACCCCCAGCAGGGAGACCTCATGCAGACTCCAGGGCAGCCCAAAGGCAGTAGCCCAGCTGGGAACCAGGAGGCGGGCCTTCTGCGCAGGTGCCAGGCCTGGAGTCATGGGCAGTGCCCCTTCCGGGCCTTCCCAGGCCTAGGAGAAAGGGATGCTCACCCTGGCGACGCAACTGTTCTCACAGGGTGTGGGTTCTTTCTCTGTTTCTGCTGCCTGGGCCTTTGGGGCTTCCTAAAGTTACAGGCTCTCTTCTAGAAAAGATGTGACAGATGGCAGGATGTGGGAGGACAGAGAGGACAGGGGGAGTTCTCCATCTTGGAAATCTTCCGAAAGAGTCCACTCCCACCATCAGACCTCCACTCCAGAGCGTCTCCTTGTCTGTCAGAAAGTCCTCCTTGGGTCTAACTTCAGTCCCTTCTGCTGCCTCACGACCCAAGGTGGTACTTAGCTCTTCGGACCTGGAAGAAGCTGCCTATTCTCCCAGGTCCTGGGCCTTCTCCCCACTGACACCCAGGTCAGTGGAGTTTGAGCCCAAATGCACTAACAAGAGTGGTAAGAATTCCAGCACTTTTCAGCAGTTGCTCCCGGGTGTCTCCTGCTGTTTTGTTTGCCTCGTGTCTCACTGCACGCATGAATATCACCCAGCCCCACATGGCCGAGTCCCAGGCCAGGCCCAGACCAGGCTCCAGTCCTTCCAGGTCAGCAGCCGCCCAGACAGCAGGGCACGGGAATCCTGGTCCTGCGCCCCTCCGGCCCCCCTGCATCGGCTCTGGTGCCCCCTCTATTCTGCCCCAGCCATGGAAATGAGCCGGGGGGCACTGGGAGTCTGATGCAGTGGAAGGCTTGCCCGGGGTGGGGGGGAGGCAGGGAGGGCCTAGCTTCCGCCTCCCAGGATAGCAAGCGGCGGGAGGTAGGATGTTGGATCTCCTGGGTCACAGTTGGAGGCTGATGCCCTCCTCCTCCCCACGTGGGACGATAAGTTGAACTCTGTTTTCCTCTCGCGCGTAAAACTGCAAGTACCCCGAGAGCAGGACGCAGGTGTGGTTCAGTGTTGTATTGTATTCCTAGCAGCTGCCACAGTACCTGGCACGCAGTAGAAACCCAATAATATTTGGGGAAGGAAAACGGATCCATATAAGATGCTCAGTTAAAACCAGAGGTGCAGGGGCGCCTGGGTGGCTCAGTCGGTTAAGTGACTGCCTTCCGCTCAGGTCATGATCCTGGAGTCCCGGGATCGAGTCCCGCATCAGGCTCCCTGCTCGGCGGGGAGCCTGCTTCTCCCTCTGACCCTCCCCCCTCTCATGTGCTCTCTCTCTCATTCTGTCTCAAATAAATAAATAAAATCTTTAAAAAAAAACAAAAAACCAGAGGTGCAGAAAAAGAGGGGGCAGGAGGAAGGAGTAAGGAACAAATCCAATGAATAGAGAACAGTTACAAACATGGTAGATACTGATCTGATGATATCAATAATCACTTCAAATGCGGATCAAGTCAGAGGGAGGGTCAGAGGTCCGCCCGAGGCTCCCCCCGCTCCTCTCCACACCATCCCTCCGGACAGGCAGAAGAGTCTGCACCCAGCGCACACAGATCAGGCACCTTCCAGAGGATCTACAGGATCCTCGGGTCCTGCCTCCATCACCCAGCCCTGGTACATTTAAGCCACTTAATGAGGTAGCTCTAGCAAGAGTCTAACCACACTTCCTCCTGCGGCAAGACCAGCCTTTCTCCTCACTGCCAGTCCTGGGTGGGGGTGGGGAAGAGCCTGTTCTCTCGCCCTGCAGGGAGCTGGCCGGCACCCCTGTCATTCGCCCTGGGGGAACAGAGCGGCCTGAGCCCTTGGCAGAGTCCCAGTGCAGGGGTCTGGCGAGGCAGCTTCTCTGAGGGCTGATCAATAAACTCCATTCTCAGTCACTCCCACTTCCGCAAAGCCCTCTAAATCATTCACGTCTGCCACGACCCTGGATGGGGGAATCTCACATTATGATGTGTGTGGGGGAGGAGGAAGCTTATTAAATCAAAGCCTTTTTCTTTTTTTCCATCTACCATTCACGAAAACTTCAAAGTGCCGTGCTCAGAGCTGGGAAAAGAAAATGCAGAGAGCTGGCGGTAATGGGCCTTGGGGACTCAGCCAGGCAAGAACCAGGCAGGCCACGCACCACAGCCCCCGGCGGGGGGGGGGTGGCGGGGGGGAGCTGGGGCCGCCGAGGTGGCTTCCATGTTACCAACACCAACCATCCGGGCCGTTTGGAATGTCCTCCTTCAGGGCCCCCCAAATTTAAATCTTGCAGGGACCTGACAGCCCACGCCTCTCCCTCCCCTGACCTCCACGCTGGTCCCCACATCTCTGGCGGAGTCCAGCCACCGGGCCAGGGAGCAAGAAGCTCCGGGCAACACAGCACTCCCAGGCACGTGACAGGCGTTAGAGATGCCGCAGAATTTGTAAAATGGAGCGGAGATCTGCCCAGCCCAGCCCCCACTGTGTCCCTCGTCACCACCTGGCACGGAGTTTGGCACACGGCCTCGCCTTCCGTCCCTCCTCAGTCATCCCCGGAGACGGCGTGATCTGCCCAAGGTCACAGGGCCCGTGGCCAGAACTGGAAAGGCAACTCAGACTGGCGGCCTCCAAGGGCAGTGTTTTGTGAGGACAGGGACCAGCGTCTCTCAGTCCTTAGTGTCCCATATTGCCTGAACTTCCCAAACTAGAATATGCGTGAGGGGCAGGCCCCAATGGCACTCAGCACAGTATCTGGCACAAAAGTAACCGTCCTCGTCCTTGTTTGGGGAGGAGGCCGACTGAGGAGCCCAGAGAAAGGAAAGGCATTGTCTTAGATCCTACAGGAAAGAGGAACACAGACCCCTGCCGGGCCCATCGCAAATCCACTCGTGGGACCCGTTTCTCTTAATGGAGGGCTACCTCCAGCGTGCACAGAGAGAAAAGGCCAGGAGCCAGCACGGAGGAGAAGGAGGGGAGAGAAGCTCCCCATCTCGGCAACACGATAATGACATAGCCCAGCATCACTCGCAAAGTGCTTCCCAGCCAGCAATCCAACTTGTTGCAAACATCGGCTTGCCACATAAACAAAGAGTGGATTGCTGCCATTTTGCCGATTGGAAAACTGAGGCCCAGGAAGGTTCCGTGAGTGCCCAAGGCTGCCGCTTGGCTGGTTAGCGTCTGAGCTGACACTGAACCCAGACTCCTCGGACTCTGGCCCAGTGCTCTTTGCAGGGTGCACTCTACCTGTGGGTGGCAGAGAAGGTCCTTCTGAGTCCCTCACAGCGCCCAGCCCAGGACCCAGCCCAGGGCCCACTGGGCTGCCCCTCTAACCCAGCTCCACCACTCTCACCTCCGTGGACCGCGTGGGATCACTTCTGCTGCCACGATGCTGGCAACGCCTCCGGATTTAGCTTCCCTGCCCTTGTGATTGAGGCAGCCGTGCGAATGAGCACACGCAGGCCCTGGGGCTTGCGAGAAAGCAGGCAGGGCCTAGAAGAAACCGGGCAGCAGGCCAGGCCTGTGCCCACTGGCAGTCTCTGCCCCGGAAGCCTCAGCCATCTTAGCTCAGCATGTGCTGACTTACCTCACTATCTGCAGAATCTTGTGTTCTGTGTCCATCTCAGCCTAGAAGCTCCCTGAGGACAGTCGGGGCTGTGGTCCCCAGTCTGGAAATCCCCGAGGACAGGGGCAGGGGGAGTGGGGTATTTCATCCATGGCATCCGCTTTGGTATCTGGCAGGCACCAAGTTCCATTCTAAGTTTGGCTATTTATGAGCTGGGTAACCATTTTCAAGTGACTTTACCTCCCTGGTCCCCTATTTCTTTATGTGTAAAATGACGCTGATCTCAGCCTTGCAGAACTACAGAAAATTAAATATGCTGCCAAAGAAGGCACCCAGCGCTGCTCTGGACACTGAGGAGATACTCGACACGCAGGCACTCCCCCCACCTGCCCAGCCTTCATGTCCCCTTCCTGGGGGCCCTCCAGGCTCCTCCCCTGGGCTTGTGGAGGAGCCTGGAGCACCTGGAGCAGGAAGGGAGGTGCCCAAGGTGCTGGATCCAGAACAGTGCTGGGACACACCCTTACCTGTGTGTAGGGCTTCGGGCGCCTCCCAGCCCGGCACGCGGCCACTTCCCCAAGGGCCTCGGCATGCACGTAGAGGAACCCCTCAAGCCACACTGGTGGATGGTGTCAGCTGTCCACCCCAACCGCACCAGATTCAGAAGACACACACACACACACCATTATCCTTCCATCTTCCTCTCTCCCACCAAACGGCAGGAAAGGGAAAGAACGAGCCCCATGATCCTGCAGGGAGATGTTGGGTTTGCACGTTCCTTTCCATGTCTAACAATGGACAGTCTCATGCGCTAGATACTATTACTTCCATTTTCGTTCGTAACAATTGAGGCTCAGAGAGTTTGGCTAAGGTCAGAATATGAAAGTAGCAGAGGCCAGACTAGGAGGAGAGCAGTGTGGCCAGCCTGGCGGGGAAGCGGGTGGGGGCCATGAGTCCTCTCTACCAATGGAGATGCAGGTCCCATGGGGTGAGGGGAGGTGGCTTGTCCCAGTGGCAGACCAGACCCCGAGATCCGGCCTCCTGGTTCCAAGCCCCCAGCCTCCCTCTGTACTGGCCGGATGGGGAAATCACGTCTCCCCCAGCCTCCCCTGGTTTGGGCAAAGGCCCCCTGTTCTTGATACTCCTCACAGGTGTTTCGCTGGAACATTCTTTTTTTCTCCAAGTCTTGCCTGCAGACTGAGCTCAGGTGCAGGCCACGTTCCGACAGGAAGAGTGGGGCCCAGAGAAGGCCCTTCCTCGCCTAAGTGACTCCAGCAGTGGGAGCGGACACCCTCTCTTGTGCAGGCGGTCCCCCGGGGCTGGCCCCTCGCTGAGGAGTGAAAGCCCTGCGCCAGGCTAAACATGTAAGTCACTGTCAGTTCCCCACCAACCTCAAGGCCCGCCGCCCCCCTCATGCTCCACAGGGAGCCTTGGCGGTGTGCAGCCTCCATTCTGCCGGCATGCCCCTGCCTGGGGAGCGTGCTGGAGCCAGGAGCTGTCGACAGCTCCAGCAGGTGGTAGACACCCGAAAAGGAAGACGCCTTGTCTTTCAGCATCAGCTCCAAAGGCAAACTTGGCTCGCCTGCCAGGCATGCGGCAGCACCCACTTCCTGACCCTCCCCACCTCCTGGGGGCAGCTTCCTCTGGCTCTCGGGTCTCTGCTCCCCTCGCACACCTGCAGCCCTGCAGAAAACATCAGCTTCTTCTGCTACCTCTGTGCCAGGCCATCAGGCCCGCCCTCGGGCAGCACTTGGAACCACGGGTCAGAGAGCAGACTTGGGCTGGGGGTGGGGGTCACAGTAACTCCTCCGTCCCCCACATACATCCCAGTGCCAATGTAATTCCGGACAATAAAGCCATTCTCCCCTCCCATTCCAAGAACACTGCCTCACAGATAACTCTTTGCGGTAGGGATTGGAATTAGGCCCATTATATAGATGGGAAAACTGAGACCCAGAGAGGGAAGTGATTTACCCCAAATCACCCAGAATAAGTGTTGGAGTCAAGGCTCAAATACAGATCTTTTCATTCATCCATTCAGATGTTCATTCAGCCATGTGCCTGATAGCATGTTGTTCACCTTGCTGAGCCTCAGCTTCTCAGACATGGTGGCCATTGGGGCTATATCATACTACTAATGTCAAATACGGTTAGTGCCTCTTCATAAAACTGTGCATGGATTTGAATAAGAGAGTCCACTCCCTCTCCCTCCGCAGCCCCCTCCCACTTGCACTCTAAATAAATAGAGTCCATACGAAGTATTTAGCCCAGGGCCTAGCACATATTAGGTGCTCAAAGATCACTTGTTACTATTACCATTCATTCACTGATTCATTGGGCTGGTCATCGGATATCAAAAATGGGCAGAAAGCACGCTGGGCACTACGGAGACAGAGATGAATAGGTTTGGACACCCTCCCCTCAACACACACACACACACACACACACACACAAACTACTCACAGGCAAGTGAGGGAGATTACCTGCATGCAATTTGACAAGGGCAGTGTTTAAAGCCCTTGAAGAAGAACTGTGGGAACATGAAGGCAGATCAAGGAAGGCTTCCTGGAAGAGGTCTCATCTGAGCTGGGTATTAAAGAATGAGTAGCTGGGCGCCTGGGTGGCTCAGTTGGTTAAGCGACTGCTTTCAGCTCAGGTCATGATCCTGGAGTCCCTGGATCGAGTCCTGCATCGGGCTCCCTGCTCGGCAGGGAGCCTGCTTCTCCCTCGGACCCTCCCCCCTCTCATGTGCTCTCTCTCATTCTCTCTGTCTCAAATAAATAAATAAAATCTTTAAAAAAAAAAAAGAATGAGTAGGAATTAGACAAGAGAAGAGAAGAAAATAGCTTCTGGGGTGTGTGTGTGTGTGTGTGTGTGTGTGTGTGTGTGTTTAAGATGTGGTCTTACATGTTAAATCTCCTTCTTCTATCCTTCTCCACTCCAAGGACACACAGGGTAAGAAGTGACTGGCCCGGAGGCAGGGAAAGTAAGTTTTGAGCACAGGTACAAGGAGGTGTGGGGCTGAGCATCCTGGCTGGGGGAGTGACCTTGGCTTTGTGTGCCTGGGTGCTGGCCAGGCCTGTTCAGGCCTCTTGCTGCATGGCAGCTGGGAAACCGTGTCCCACCTACCAGACTGTGGGTCTGTGCCCTGGAGGACGGGACCTGTGTTGTCAGAAAACACTTGTTGACTTGAACCCGTAAGCTGTGTTCTCATGTCAAGGAGGATTAATGGTGGGGGGTGGGGCATGAGGACTAGGGGTTGGGGGGGCCACAAACAGGAAAGGGACTAGCTGGGCTGGGACTCTTGTCTGGGCCTCAGAGAGCTGGGGTGGGGGTCGGGGAGAGCAAGCAGGGTCAAATGAAAGGGCTTCCAGACCCTCCAGGATATTGTTTTTTATTTGTAAAGATAAAAATAAAAAGCTAGAACCCCTCCATACACACACACTCACACACATGCACACACCCAGGTGTGCCCGGGTGAAAGCATACGCACACCCTGCTGAGAGCCCGAAGTCACAGTGGCCTCCTGTCCCCATTACAGGTGATGGTGGCAGAGACATCGTGCCTTCATACCCCTTGCTGGCTCGCTGGCTCACTCCCAGAGTGTCAGCCCCTGGGGCCTGACGCGGCCACTCTGAATGGTGTCTCTGTCTCTCCCCAGCCCTTGCTGGGCCACTGTCATCAAGGGAGCCCTCGGAGCCCAGGACGTGGGGGGTGGGGGTTGTGTTTACTCTGCAGAGGACGAGCCAGCTTGGCAGGTGTGTCTGCGAGTCCCCAAACACACTGAATGTTCCCCCCCTCCAGAGAGCAGTTACGGGGCCGCCGGTCCCCCAGGGGAGGCCTTACTTCAGCTCCCTCAGACACCAGCCCCTCAGGACGACAAGGAAGGCTCGGGAGGGGCTGCTCACACCCTCCCCTCATAGAAACAGGAGCATGCGGACCAGAGGGAGCCAAGCTGAGGGCCACAGACCAGGATTCTCCCTGCAACTTGCCAGGGAAGCTCACCCCTCTGCACCCCTGCCCCCGTCCCCCCCTCTGATCTCTTGGGAATGTTTTAATGAAATAACCTTTCACGCTCCAGTACCTGCCTCTGCCCTCTGTGGATGAATACGAAAGATCCGACTGACTTCTTCCCAAGCCGGCCACTCCATCTGCCCCACCGAGGCCTCCTTCGTCCCTGCGAGAATTCTCTCATTCCTTCCCGGGACAGACACTGATTTAGCCACCTACTAGGCGGCAGCCAGGCATGCGTTAGGTACTGGGATACAGTGAGCAAGACAGATGGAGGGAGCCACACCCTGCTCTCACGGGGCACACAACCCATTTGACACGGACCTGAGCCCATGGGACCCCGGCGGTCACGTCACATGGAGCAGTAAAGGGAAAACGAGTCAGGGTTATTGGACACCAGGAAGAGCCCCCACTCACTGAGTGCCTACTACATGCCAGTCCTTCAACACAGCTCATCTCTGGGCCTCCTAACAACCCTTGGAAGGAAGTATTAAGAAGCCTCTTTGGCAGAAGAAGAAATGGAAGCTCAGAAAGGTTAAGTAAGCACTCCAAAGTGGCAGAACCATCGGTCTGGGGAGACTGCTCTTACCCTTCATTCCACTGATGTATCTCCATAAAGCAGGGCAAGAGAGATGCCTCCCTGAAAAGGGGATCGTTAAAAATATCTGGGATAGAGGGGCTTTTTTGCAAATAGATCTTCCCCTCTCGTGCCTGCCAGAGGATCATCGCCTGGGGAGCTCCTGCTCCAGCTGGGTGGGTGTGCATCAGAGCTCCCGGGTCTGTTGGGATATAGGCAAAGAAAAGGCCTGAGAAGCAGCTCTCGCTTTGCTGTAGTCTGGGCCCCTTCTCGGGCGGCAGACGGGACAATCGGAACCCAGTGGCCTCTGAGATCAGGCTGCACACTGCCCACAGCGAGGTCTGGCCTTCGGTGCCTGTGCCAAGCCAGCCAGCTGCCCTGCAAAGCACGAGGCAAAAGGAGGAAACTGCTTCTTTGTGGAAGGACAGACAGGGCTTCTCCAGCAGCCCAGGGCGCCAGAGACCCCGATGCGGCTCCCCATCCCTCCCCCATCCCCCCGTCCACCTGCTCTGCCCATCTGGGCGGGGCCGGAGCCCACACTGGCTCACTGCCTGGTGACTGACCGACCTCTCTGATGCACCGCTGGGGGCCCCACCATGGCTCTGGGGGGGCCGTGTTGTAGGGTGGGGGAGGGACAGCCACCACGCAGGGGATGAGCACAATGCACAGCGCCAGGCCTGGTGGGCTGCAGCAATGCGGGTGGGAAAGGAGGCTCTGAGGCTCACAGAGAGTCCGGGGAGGGTGCCACCCAAGGGACATCCCAAGGGGATATCCCTCCAAGGGAGGATGGGCAGAGACTCGGGGGCCTTAGCTATTCCAGAAGCCACTGTGTCTCGTTCGGAATGGAGCCTGGCAAGAAGGAAGAACCCCCAGCCCTGCTGTCTCCTTCTGGAAGCTTTAGGGAGCCCAAAGCTACACATCCTTATTGGTGCGGTTCCAGCCTAAGAAGCCAACGGCCTCCTAAGAAGTGAGATGGGAAGACAGTAGATGGAGCGGCTGGAGGCACCCAGGAAGCTGGCTGGATATTTGAGCGGCCCCTTCCTCACAGCTGTGTGGGGGAAGAAAGGGCCCACCTGCCAGACTCCATGAAGGGATGAAAGCTGGGGAATGAGCAAGAGAGAGAAGACCACCAGAGGACCCACTAGCACAGCACCTCCACTTGAGTATCTAGTAGGTTCTGAATCTCCCTCCAGTTTCTTCTTTCCTCACCTTCTCTCCAGAATCAGCACCACCATCTACCCAATGGCTTTAACCATAAACGTGGTGGTCACACTTGACCCCTTCTCCCGCTTTGCACACAGTCCATTACCAGTTGGTTCTAACTCTAACACACCCTAACTCTTTCCAGTTCCTTCCATCTCCACTGCCTCCTGGGCTCCCTGCCCGCCCCCACCCCCGCCTTTAGCCATGACCTCCTACAGTCTTCTCTTGCCCGTCCAACCCATTCCCCACACAGCGGGCAGGGTGACCTTTTTATATTAATGTGCTGAATACACTGAGTTTTTTCCATGTGAAACCACCCTTGCACGCATGCAATAAACCCTATTTTGTTGTGATGTATTATCCTTTTTATCTATCACTGGATTTGATTTGCTAATATTTCGTTGATGAATTCTGACCTTTTAAAAATGTAATTTAGATTATGTCATTCCCTGCTTAAAGCACTCAGAGGCTTCTTCGCGCACTTAGAATAAAATCCAAACCCTTGACTGTGAACCACAAGGCCTACAAGGCCCTACCTAAGTCCTCGGGTGCCTGTGGGTCTCCTTGGACACTGACTCGGGGTTTGGAGACGCCAGAGCCAGCCGCAGAGAAGAGCAGGATGGCTACCTTCCTTGAATTCTCCTCAAGTTATGATTGTAGCCACCTGCTCACTTATCTGTGTTCTGGCTCTCTCCCTCCACCAGTTCCAAAGCCCCAGGGACCAGGGCCCACTCCTTGACCATAACCATGATGAGACACCTAGTGCCTGGCCCAGAATCTGGCCCTTCTGGATGAACGCAGGAATGAACTCTCCACCTTCTCCCATGCCTGTGCCCATGCAGCTGAACACGGCTGGTGATAAGCCCACAACCCCGCGGCCGGAGTCTCCCTTCAGACTCATCACCGTGAACCATGAATTTCTGGCGGGCCCTTCATGCTGCCCCCAATTATACTCCACTTCCCGAGTCTAGTCCCTTCCCCACTTCCAGAGAATTATTTCACACTTGCTACTCTCCCTACCGCCTCCTCCCGCATCCTCCCTCCCAGCCGATGACCTTGCTTCTCACTTCCCGGAGAAAGCCGAAACACTCAGAAGAGAACTTCACCTCCCAGCATCCACACCCACACACTCTGACTTCCTGCCTGATAGATGACCTCCGAGCGCCTCTGAGCCAGCCCCTCTGTGTGGGTCCCAACCCTGCCGGCCGAACCAAAGCCATCACCCCCGAAATTCTCTCCTTAGATTCAACGTTAGTTTTGTACTCCCTGCTGGATGGTTAGTCATCGGTACACAAATGTACTAATGTCCCTCCAATCTTAGAAAACAACACAAAACAAAATGCCTTCTTCCCACTTCTCCTGACGGCTTCTGCCCCATTGCTTTTTTCCCTTCGTAACAAAATTCTTCAAAAGGGTAATCTATGCCAACTGCCTTCAATTCCTTCCTCTCCTCTCTTGAGCTTTCTCTAGTCAAGCTTTCTGTTCCCACCACTCCACTGACATTGCCCTTACTACATCTGGTGGCAATTCTCAGTCCTCATCCCACTGGGTCCGTGGACAGCCATCTGCAACAGCCAATCCCTCGCTTCTCCTTGACATACTTTCCAAGCTCCCCTTCCTGGGCGCCAGACTCACTCGGGGCCCTGGGTTTTCCTCCTACATCCATGCCTTCTCTTCCCTCCAACCTCTCAGTGTGCAGGCCTCAGGCCTCGTCTCTTCCCCATCTGTCCTTTCTTTCTGAAGATCTCATCAAGGCTCCTTAGGGATGTATACCCCATCGACATGCAATGGCTCTCATGTTTGTATCCCCAGCCCACATCTCTCTCCTAAACTCCATCTTTGCATATCCATCCAACAACCCGCTCAACATTGCAGAGCTATTCGACAGATAGCCCAAATGCAACGTGTCCAAATCTGAACTCCATTTCTCACAAAACCCATACCGCCCAGCAGCCTTTCCCACCTCAGATAATGCCAACTCCATCCAGCCAGTTGCTTAGGACTGAAAGTCTGGTCAGGCTTGACTCTTCTTTCTCTCACATCCCACATCCAATCCATAAGCAAATTCCTCGGCTCTTCAAAACACATCCAGAATTTTAACAAATCATCGTACATTCATGCAATGGAATTCTAGCAATGAGAAAAAAAAACCACAAGCCATCCAACAAACAAAAAAAGTCCTACTGTTTCACTCAATAACAGGGATGAATCTCAGACATAATTTTAAGCTTCAGAAGCCAGACACAAAAGAGAACATACTACTTGATTCCCTTTATAGAAGTTCAAGAACAGGCAAAATCAATCCATGGGGATGAAGGTCAGAATAGTGGTGACCTTTCAGAGGGTATGGGAGGGACACAAGGGAACCTTCTGGAGTGCTGAAAAAGTTGCAAATACTGATCGGGGTGGTGGTTACATAGATATATCTACATGCAAAAATTTATTGAGCGATATGCTTAAGACTCAAGCATTTCAATATATAAACAGTTTAGGTCAATAAAAAGTAAAATTTGAAAATGCACATCTAGAATTAACCACTTCTCACCACCAGCTCGACACCTGATTCTGATTCAGGCCACCTCCCTCTTCCCTCCTGTGATTACTGCAATAACTAACTAGACCCCTGCTTACCCCTACGGTGCATTCTCAATACAGCAGCAGAGCGAGCCTTTAAAACCTAAGTCAAATCATGTGGCTTCTTTGCTCTAAACCCTGCAATGGCTCCCATTTCCCTCAGAATAAAAGCCAATGTCCTTCCAACAACCTCCAAGCCAGTAGGTCATTATCTTTCCAGCCCAATCCCCGACCATTCTCTAGCTTTCTCACTCCACCCCAGCGGCACAGACCTCCTTGCCAGTCCCCAAACCCTTCAGGTACATTCCTTCCCTAGGACCTTTGCTCTAAGTATTTCCTCTGTGTGAAATATTCTAATATCTGCCCGGCATAGTCCCTCACCTCTAAGGTTTTGTTCAAATGGCACCTTCTCAAGGGAGCCTCCGTGACCACACCATTTAAAACTGCAACCCTTTCTCCCCACCCCCACCCTGGCATCCCCAGTCCCATTTAGCCTGTTCTTTTCCTTTTCCCACTGGCACATCCTACCTTCTAACACTCTGCGTATCAGGTATTGCGGTTATTACTCAGCAGCTGTCCTCCAACCCGCTAGAATGCAGACTCTAGGGGGATCTTTGTTTTGTTAATGAATGTATCTGTAACAATGCCTGGCACTTATGAGGCGTTCAGTAAGTATTTGTTGAATGAATGAATCAATGAACGAACTAATAGATCTATCTATATCAGGGTCCTGTGTGAGAACAAGAAAGGGTAACCAGTTGCCCTCTCTCTCTCTCTCTCTCTCTCGAAGGACAGAGAAGTTCTGGAGGCAGGCGGCAGGAAGATAGTCCCGAAGGGCCTCTCCCACATGACGTGGGCTGCAGAGAGTGGGTGTGGAGTAGGGTCCAGCTACGCCACCCAAGCACTGTAAGGTGTCAGGGGCCAGTCTCCTGACACCCCCACTCCCACCACAGGCAGGTTGGGGGTTTGTCCTCGGCCACCTTGGTCTGCAGGAATCCACAATTTCAGCAGTGGCTGAGAGCCTCCAGATGGAGGGAGAGACCAAACCAGCCTGCTCATCTTTGTATCCACAGGTGCAAGGCCTACAAAGTTCCTGGGACACGGCAGGGGCTCAAAGTCAGTTTATGAAATAGATCTGTGGAAGTCACCAACTCCTTGACCTTCTACCTCTACTCCTGCTAGGGGTTAAACTCCCAGGGTGAGGAGCAATGCAGGAGAAGGTGCCTCAGCTCCTCTTCTTTGGGCTCAGGGAAGGCCCTTGCTGCTGGTTCCACCTCCCTGCCCACCGCCAAGCTGGTATTTCCAAGGGGGCATGAATGCCAAGGCCCACCCACCCACCAGCCTCCTCTTCCTCTCCCACCATGACCCACCAGCTTCCTCTTTGTTCTACAGCAGCTGGCAGCCTCCTCTGGGCTTGAGTTAAGGAGACTGAGGCTGAAGAGGTAATTCCCGTAGCCCAAGGAACCATCCGTCCTCCTTCCTCTCTGCTCTGTACCCACCCTGCCAAATAGGGCCAACTAGAAAGTGCCACACTCTGAGCCTCTCCCCGGCGGGTTGCTCTCCTCACTGAGGGGCAAAGAAACAGGATGTCCAGGCCTCAGGGACTAGAGACTAGGTAATGAGAAGGAGGCTGGGCCAGCCCGTCCTGCCCTGCCTAGTCCAGAAGGTCAAATGGACAGAGGAGTACCAGACCCACCTCTGGGGATCTGCAGTGTCCATGGAATTGGGCAGGAGGAGTGGGGAGAGGTGCAGTAAAGAGAGAGGGGAAATATTTAACCTCATCTAAAAATCCTGACAGATGGAAGCTGTGCTGTCTACCCGAAGGCACACCCAGGGCTCGGGGCTTGGCCCTGACCGCACAAACGATGCGAATTGTGGGTACTAGTGTGGTGTTAATCGTGCTAATACAAAATCAGTAACCATCCAAACAGCCAAAAATGTAAGAATGAATCAATAAAACATGAAATTCGTTTATTCAAGAAATGTGTCCAGCATGCCTACTCTGGGCTAGGCACGGGGGATACGTACACAGATGGGTCCTGGCCCTCTTGTTGTGTAGCAAACTCGGAAAAACCACCTGGACCATAAGCAACAGGGAAGACGGAGATGCAACCTGAGTACCTAACAGAGGAGACTGGCCTGGTCCAGGTGGAGAGGGGGTCAGAGATGTCCTCCCAGAGGAGGGGCTGTTTTAGCTGAGACCTAAAAGATGAACAAAAAGACAATCCAGTATTTTACCCTCATAAAATCCTTACAAAATCATTCTTATTGACGTAGGGAAATACTTATAATACAGTAAAGTAAACAATGTGGGAGATAGAGAGCCATACATGCTCTCCACCATGTAAAAATTATATTTATATCTATATATATTTAGAGATACAGACATATATATATATATAGATACATGTGGAAAAAATGTCTGGAACACCAAAATGTTAACACTAGTTATCTGTAAGTGGTAGAATTGCTGGTGACTTTGTCATCTTTGTTCTTCCCTATATTTCTCAACATTTTCACCATGAGCATGGATAGCTTTCGTGCTCAGAAATAAATATCAAATGTCAGGGCATGGCCCCCAAGCTTCCACCCCATGACCCTTTGGTCGAGGGGTTCTCTAGAGGGCATCGTGGTCATTCCCCCTGCTTCCAAAGCAGCATTAACACCTGGGCAGCTTGCTCCTAAAGCCCTCAGAGGCCTCCCGGGAGCTGTTCCAATGAAAGCTTGGGGAAGCTTTCTTTCATCCTTGAAACTCGTCCACATTTGTCTCAACTAAAATTTCTGTTCCCCCTGCACTCAGCAGGCTCTTTAGCATAAGCCATCTGAAGGCTAGCCCTCATTCAAGCAAAGACATTTCCCTTTCCATCTCAAAGTGACATCCTCTCTTCACTGTCTCCCTGGAAGACCACCACTGATTTGCTGACTTCCCCTGCGGAGGCTGCACGCTCTGTTCTGTTCCTCGAGGAGGCGCACTTGCCAAGGGCTCCTCCTGCCCCAAACCTACATCAGAGGCTGGCGGTGGAGAGTCAGGATTGGGAGGAGGAAAGGGCTCCTAGCAGAATGACCTTGAACATGCTGGAGCCCTGGGCCCCTGTTGTTTCCCCTTCTGCAAGTGTGAGGAAGTCAAGCTTCAGGGCTCCTCTCCCCTCCCCCCCCCCCCCCACCGTGCCACTCTAGGCCTGTGACTCACCCAGCGGGGAGCTGGAGACAGACTACCACCCCTGGAAACAGATGGTACCATAGAGAACAATTGTCCTGGGACCCTGAGGCCACAGGGGGTCGCCTGCCATGGTATAAGCACTGGAGACACTTTGGTTGTCAAAAAAGACCCAGGCTCACCAGGGTGGGAAGGGCTAACTTGATTCCTAACAGCAAACATGTCCTAATCGACCAGATTTCTCCCCTGCCCCCACAGGTTGGCCTCCAACCCTTCCTGCTGGGCGCCCCCGGGTCAGCAGCCCAGTCGGGCAGGCCTCCAGCTGTGGACAGAGGCAGGCCAGCCAGGGGCTCTGCCGTCCACTGGAGTGAAGGTGAGGACTGAGGGAGGCGCCCGGCACGGTCCAGCAGAGTGCAGAGGCCATTGGCAGAGATCAGAGGAGAAAAATCACCCCACTGACAGCCTTGAGGAACGCTCTCCATAAGTCCCCCAGCTTCGTGGGGCTGATTCAAGATACGTATGTTCTCTCTGGCTAAAGACATCTGTTAGACAGGCCTGGATTCAAATCCTGTCTCTGCTCCTGACAAGATGTCTGGGCAAATCACTGCAACTCCCTGGCCCTCAGACTTCCGTTTATCTACAGAAGTGTCCGCAGAATGAGGATAGCAATACTGTCTACTAGTGAGAGCCTAGGAACACTAAATGGGATGAAGTGTGTACAAACAAACACGTAGCATTGTGCCTGGCTCAGAACTCCTAGGAATTAGAAAACACAACCCAACACAACCTTTCCAGGGTCTCGACACCACATTAGCAGGAGTCATGATAAGGAAGAACCATAGAGTTAGAGCTGAAAGGAAGCTCAGAGGCCTCAGATCTAGTCCCTTCACCTAACAGATGAGGTGGGGGGTGGGGCTCAGAGAGGCTGAAGAATTTAGCCAAGGATGCACAGCTAGGTAGTAACGGAGCAAGGCTCAAACTCAAGGTTTTCTGACTCCCAGAGACCCACCACCCTTTCAGGCCACCCCAACCTCTCTGGCCATAGACAGCTCTTGCTCAGGGCTCCTTCCCACAGAGAGGGCTTTGGTGGGGGAGCCCCCCGTTGGCACCTAGCCCCATAACCAGCCCCCTGGAGTAGGCCACAGAGTGCCACTGGAAGAAACTCAGGGTGAGGGGTGGTGGATGAATGCTGGAGATTCCTAGAAGTAGGAGCTCAGGGGAATAAGATTTGGATTACCAGGCATGTGGAGGGGCTATGCAAATAAGATACAAAACACATGTAAATGGCCACGGGTTATTGATGAATCAACAATTTGAGCTCTTTCTTTTTCTTTTCTTTTCTTTTTTTTTAATTTTTTTGTGACTGGATCATATTATGTGATGTGAAGCCTTTTTTCTCTCTTGGCTTTCTGCCAAATGGAATGAAATAAAATCTGTGGTTGGCCAACCAAACCATGCTTTGCTTGTTGAGGGGCCCAAGCTCACTCCTGTCCACCCGGCCGCCCCACAGATGTCTCACCAGCGCTCGGTCGGTAGTACTCCCCAGTGTCGACGGCATCTGCCTCCGCCTGGCTGGTCAGGGCAGCAAGCCAAGTGCAGGGGGACCTCTGGCTGAGAGATATTCCCCCAGGCCCAGCAGCCTGCTGACTCTAACTGCCCAGGGAGGATCATGCTGCCCTTCCTTCAGGGGGACCAGGCAGTAATGGGCCAGGGCCTGGAGTGGCTCAGCCCGTCGGCCCAGCCTCCAGGATCCTGGCTTTGGGAGCTAGACCCCAACGGTCTTTCTCTCCCTGAGGAGACTCCTGTCCATGGGGCAGGACCCCCCCAGGCACTGCTGGGGTGTGGCTCTAAAGGAACGGCCTAAGCTGTTGGGCAGCTGCGGTCGGATCCCTGAAGGAGAATGCAGGGAGGTCTAGTTCCCAGAAAGAAGGTTAGAGGTTAGCCATCTGAAAGGCCTGACGGAGGCTCAACGCTGTGAGCTCTGAAAACTCACCCAATTCAATTCACATTCACTGAGTGTCTGCCTTGTGCCAGACACTGAGCTAAGCATTCTGGAGAATTTGCAGAAATGGACAACATGCAGTTGCTGCTCAGGTCACTGCCCTGAACACACTGACAATCCACCAAGGAGGAAGAGACATGTACAAATATAACTTAGCAGTATTCTGAAACCTCCCTGGAAATGCACTGTGTGTGTGCGTGCACGCATGTACGTGGGGGGGGTGGGGTGTATGTGTTGCTGTAGAAGAGCATGAGTGTGCGTGGGGCGGGGCGCCAGGGCTTGCTTATTCACACCCACTTTGAGCCATATGTTAGTAATGTTCATACAGCTACACACATAAACATACCACTTCTGGCTTGCAGGTAATACCAAGTGCATTATACAGTACTAAGTGTTTTATACGTAGGAGTTTATATTCTTCCGGTCATTTTAGGAAGAAGGTACTATTATTTCTTTTAAATGATGCCTACTCATTTTATCTTATTTTATTTTATTTATTGATTGATGAGCAAGCACAAGCAAGAGAGAGGGAGAAACAGACTCCCCACTGAGCAGGGAACCTGATGTGGGGCTCGATCCCAGGACCCTGGGATCATGACTTGAGCTGAAGGCAGACGCTTGACTGACTGAGCCACCCAGGTGCCCGAAGAAGGTACTATTATTAATGTTCCTTTTTATAGATGAGGAAATTGAAGCTTCAAGAGGTGAAGAGTGGCTTTCCCAAGGTCACACAGCTAGGAACTCATAGCAAGGATTTGAACCTACGCCTGTATTCTTAGGCTCTAGGCACCCCCCTACCTTGGCCCTCAGAAGACAGCTCCCCAACACCCCCGGCTCCTGGAGGCCAGAGCAAGGAGCAACCACAGCCACGCCCTGGAAGACAGAGCCTGCAGCCCTGCCGGCTCAGCCACCCCCATTCCCACAAGGTGAGTAGGGCATGTTCTGCAGGCCTGGGACCACTGTCACATCAGGATCAGGCCTTTGGTTCACCTTGGCACCCGCTCAGCGACAGAATTTCTCGAGCAGCCCTCCTACATCTGCATATCTGAGTGAGTTTCCTAATGTGGCAACACTTTGTTATAATGGTCCGCCTCAGAGGCCCAGGCCGCTCTAATGGGCTGAGACCAGCTTCCTCTGCACGGCCCAGCCACCACTTGGGATGAACGGCAGCCGGAAGGTCCCTCTGCAGCTGCGCCTGCAGGGGGCTTCAGGGCCCCCTTCTCCGCCTCCCCCCATCCCCTGAGCGGCAGCCTTCGCCCACCTCCCCTGGGAAACGAGGTTGTGAGGGAGGTACGCAGGGCACGGAAACTGGCATGTCGGCGCCGGGACAGGGGGAGTCAGGAAGGAAGGTGGGCAGTGGAATCTAGGCTGTGCTCCCAACTGGCTTCGGGAGACCCTCTGGGTCTCTCCGAAGTTTCTCCTTTACCAGTTCCTTCTCCACCTCCCTTAGAGGATCATGGAGAGGATAGGAAAAAAATGGTGCGTGAAGAAAAGTTTGAAAAGGTAAATGTGCACAAATGCAATGCACACAGGAGAAACGTGGGCACCTAGGCCTGCCTGGGCAAGTTGCCAAGTGAGGCCAGAGGCCCCGTGTCCCAGATATGGAAGCTACTCTGGGGATGGCAGGTGCCAGGGATGGTCGGAGCTCCCCCGTAGAAAGGGAATCTACTGGTGACCAGACTCAAAGAGGGGGACAGCATGCTTCCCAAGAGTGTCCCCGCCAGGGCAGCATGGACTGGCAGTGGGCCCAGACATTCACTGGCACTTGGTGGCCCAGGCACTGCCTGGTGACGAGATTATGGCCTGGCAGGCCCCAGCGTAGACCAGACACTCGCCTGAGGACCACCACTATCAGGCCACCCACCCTGGTGCTGCCTGGACCCCGCATCAGCTCCTCTGCGGTGACTGGCAAAGCCACACACAGCTTAGCAACAGGACAGGGACTTTAAGAGCAGGCACCTTCATCTGTCCCCTCTCCTGCCTGCAACAGAGATCCCGTAAGTGGAAGTTGGGCAGAGGTCATCAGACCGCTTAGGTTCAGCGGGACAGCCGTGGAGGGTGGAGCTGGCTGCCGCAGACGCCAGAGAACACAAGAACTGAAGAGTGTGTTCAGGAAGCCTGCCCGGGACTGGCTGGAGAAGCAGCTCTCCTGCCCCTGGGAGGTCACACTCCGGACACCCTCACCCCACTCTAGCCATCTGCTCGGCCCCTTCCACATCCCCAGATGGGGGCTCGGTTTATTCCCACCCCACACTCACTGTGACCGTCTTGGTGGCCCCCTCCAGAGCCCCCACCCCAGGCTGGACAGGCAGCCTCGGCTTCCCTGGCCACGTCAGGAGAACAGCAGCGGCTTCAGCTCTAGGGTCCTGGGCACTGCCAGGTTCCCATTCGCCCAGCTACCCAGCCTCCCCCCCACCCCCGCTTCCACTGCGGCTCAGCCTGGCACTGTAGAGGCGACAGGAAGGCAGAGTGAGGACTGGGGCACAATGGCCCAGGGACTGTCTGGCTTCCATGGGGTCTTCTGCTCTACCTTTTATCCTCTCTAGATGGCCCTGGAGCCCCCCAGCATGGGGCGCAGGGTGGGGCGCAGCGGGTACCTTCAGCGGCTCTGGACTCACCGGAGGGGGATCTTGACGCGGAGGTAGCGGTCCACGGCAATTGCCAGCAGGGCCAGGATGGAGCTCTGGGTGAGGATGAGGACGGGGCAGGCGACCATGAGGCAGGTGTGGAAGTAGGTCCGCGGCCCGATGTTGATGAGGATGGCTAGTGGGATGACCAGAGCGCCCACAGCCACATCAGCCACGGCCAGCGAGACAATGAAGCAGAAGGTGGCATCCCGCAGCGCCTGGTTCACCTTCACTGCCCAGATCACCAGCACGTTCCCGGGCACAGAGACCAGGGCGATGAGCACCTCGATGCCAATGTAGGCGGCCTGGAAGGCCGAGATGGAGGGCGGCATGGCAGGCACGGGCCAGGCACATCAGCAGACGGGCGCCAAGGGTCAGGAGGCAGGCACCTGTGGTCACGGAAGCCTGCGGTGGGGAGGCCTGCCTGGCAGGGGCAGGGGGAGCCCAGGCAGCTCGGAAACCCCCGCTGCCCTTTGGAGCGGTTCCCCACTTGGCCCATCTAGTGCCTGCCCAGGCTGGCGGGGAACCCTGGCCCTTTCTCTGCCTAATCTTTGTCCCCTCCCCTTATCATTCCCAGAGGGTCCATTCAACAACTTAAAATAGCAGCGCTCACTCCTCCACTGGTTTATCAGGTGTGAGGCAGCTCCCGCGCGCGCGCGCGCACCCCACAGGGGTCCCCGTGCCTGGCTCTGCCCACCCATCCCACAGAAGAGGCTGTAGGGAGCTCACCATCCTGCCCGCTGGCCACCAGGGGGTCCCGGAGGCGGTGCCCAAAGTTCTGGGCACCTGGTGGCGCGCCGAGCTGCGGGGCGGCGCCGGCGGGGCTGGGCTCCCGGCACCGCGCACCGGCGGCTCGTGGTCCCCGGCTCCCGCCGCCGCTCTCCCAGCCCGGCCTTTCGAGCAATCACATGGTGCGGCGGAGGCTCAGCCCCAGGCGCTTTTAAAGAGGTAGCGCCCCGGTGTCGCACCTGGGACTGGGCAGGCAGGCGTGGGGCTGGGGGACGGAGCCCAGCCGCAGATCGGGGCGCGGGCTCCCCTTTGCCCGGCCGGCGCGCACATGTGCCCGGCACCACCCGCCCCAGCCACTGCGGGCGCCCGCCTCTCCGCAGCGCCCGGTCCCGCTCCAGGGACCCTGCCAGGCCAGGAACTCCCGCCCGCTCCTGCCCCAAGGGGCATCCCGGCCGCCCCTCTCAGCCCTCTCCTGCATCCCGCACTGGGGAGCCACGGCGGCGAACCGAGGCACAGACTTACCCAAGGTCACCAGAGCTGGCCGGGCTCCTAGCCGCCTGAACGGTCGTGTCCAAGCGCCCTCCCAGCTCGACGCCTTCGGCAGCCGCCCGCTCCGGGGATGCCTGCACGATCCGGGGCCAGCCTGTCGGGTCCAGGGGGACGGTCGCTGGCGGGGATTCGACTTGGGCGCCGGCGCCTCCGTCGCCCCCGGCGGGGAGCTGAGTGACAACCCGGCTCGGCACACCGGGAGGGGGCGGGGGCGGGGGCGGCGGCGGCACCCGCGGGCCCCTCCCTCCTCGCCCTCCGTCTCCTCCCCCACCCCCTCCTCTAAACAAAGGAAATGATTCTGGGTGAGAAAAGCTGGGAAAATGTGAGCTTTTCCAGGGTCTGGTGTGTGAACCCAGCCTCGGGAGTGGACAGACGGGCAGCCTCCCTGTGTTCACTGGCTCCCCTCTCAATGCGTGATGCCTGGCCTCCGGGGACCCCTGCACCCGGCGTGTCTGGGCGTCTCACCTGCAGGGCTCCAGGGTGCCCCCCTAACCCCCGCAACAGTCAGCTAGAAGCCCGGGCACACGCTCCCACCCCTCACTGCTGAAACCCTGCTCTCCCATGAAACCAGCCCCTGCATATTCTCAGGAAGCCTTCTGGAGCACATTACTTCGCAGGCTCTATCCTGAGTCATTATATTCTCTTCTCCTCTATCTTTCAGAACTGCCTGTTCGTCTATTAGCAATGTCCATTTTACAAATGAGGGCACTGGGACTCAGGGAAGTGACCTACCTTCCTAAGATGATCTCAGCCACTGTCCCCCCCCCCCCTTGTGCCCCTTTTCTTTCCTCCTCCTCCCTCTTCGTTGCACAACACCTAAGCCAAAAGGTATCCAGTCCAATCCCCTCATGTTGCAGATAAAGAAGCAGACTCGGGGAAGGAGGGGACTTCTGCGAGATCACACAGCAAATCCTAAGGGGACCAGAGTCAGAAACCAGGCGCCTGACTCCTGACACAGTGCTCTCCACACTGTGCCCCATCCTGATCCCCCCCTTGGCTGTCTCCTGCTGCACTTACAGTTTAGGCGGCCCACTGGTACCCACCGAGGACCACCGGGGGGGACAGACCCTCACCCAGAAGACTGTGCCTTGCAGAGACCCTGACCTGAGAAATCCTTGTTCGTGGATATTGGAAATGGGCCTGGGAGGGCAAAGAGAGTCAGTGCCAACCCACCAGGCCACACCCCAGTCCCTGCGGGCACTGCCCCCTGTTGAATCTCCGGATATCAAGAAAAAGGTTCTGCCCAGAGGAGGGTGAGCACACGGCCTCTGTCGAGGGGGTCTGCACTGAAGCGCAGTGGGGATGGACTGGGGCAGGAAGCCGAGCAGCTGGGAAGAAGGGGTCAGGGCAGGTTGAATCTTCCAGGGGGAGGAAGAAACCCAGCTTGGGGAAAGATCACTTCCATTTCTGCCTTCAGGGGGAGCAAGGAATCTGTGCCTCAGGCAGCAAAATTGCAGTCCTCCCCTGCAGCCCAGCTGGAGAAACAAGGAAGTGTCCACTCTCATTTTGCCTCCTTTCCCTCGGCTTCCCCTGCAGACTTCCTCAACACTCCCAATGGCATCCCGACATTCTGCTTACTCCCCATGCCACGTGAACACGCCAACCTGCGCATCGGTCCCCCTGCCTTGAGCCCTCGCCTTGGCCCATGTTTTTTGGGGTTCAAGGCTTCCTTTTGATTTTCACTCAGCCCCCTGATTTTCACTCATGGAGCTGACAGAAAAACCCCAGGAAGACCCAGGCAGGTCTGGCTTGGGGCAGAGGGCGGGGGAGAGATGATTGCATCACCCTATCTAACCTTCCAGCATCTTCAGCTCTGGAGGGCACCTGAGCCCACCCCCAATTCTTCTTACTGTGGGTGGTTGACAGGTAGTGGATACGTTTGCATAATACGTGTAGATCATTTGTTTTTCTTCAGTTCTGGGTAAAATGAACCAAAACCCTCTTCCCTTCTTTCCTCTCTCTCTCCCTCCCTCCCCTCTTCCCTCAACCTCTGCCTGTTCCCAGGGCCAGTCCTCCTGGGGGATCAGACTGGCCTGTTTGAGAACAGAGCAGGCCCAGTCAGGGTCCATCCCAGAGAGTTGTTCTGGAAAAAAACACACCACCTCCTCAGAGTCTTCTGGGCAGGAGGGAGTGGGGGTGTCCGTGGTAAACACAGTGCTCCTGGGCAGCAAAGCCATTTGGTGCCCTGAAAAGAGCACTTGATTAAGAGTCAGAAGAGCTGGAAGCAGACTTCTAGGCCTTACGCTGCCACTCACTGGATGGGTGGTCCAGGCAAATCACGTCTCCTCCCTTGGCTTCCGTTTACCCATCGGTCAACTTAGACAAATGACATCTTTCGTCCTCTCCTGCTCCAACAGCTGGGAAGTTCATTCTAAGGTGGGAAACATGGCCAAGATGGAGATCACGGGTGCTAGGCCTTTCCACCTAGAAACCTTGTGAGTCCTGGCTACCCCATCTAGGGCAGATTCCAGGACGGAGAGGGAGAGACTTTTGTGGCAGGAGAAAGGGGACATCGGAGGTCTGTAGTGGGAAAAGAACAACGTGGGAACATATAGGCAGAACAGCTGAAACGAGATATCCAGAGTTTACATTGAGCCAAAAACTCTCCGGCTTTCGAAGTATGTCCAGGACCCCCGACCAGATGACACTCCCCATGACCATCCATGCTTTGAACAGCTGTGTCTTGGTTTCCTCATCCATAAAATGGGCATAGTTGCGAGGGCGTAATGAGCTGAGTTATGGAGAAGGGCTAGCACAGATATTTTATCCACAAGGCAAGTAGGCAACCCCAGGCGGGTGGAGTAGTGTCAGCAGTAAAAGGGTAAGGGAGTGCAAAATTCTGGAATCTGCTCTGCGCAGCCAGTCATGCTAAATCCCACAAGTACCAGATTTGGGGGCCCCTATAGGTACCCAGGGAAAAGCTTCTATCTGGCATGTGGCTCTGGGGGTGAGATAATATCACAGTGAGTCTAAATACCCCAAGGGGACTACCCTTTACCCCCTTGCCCCTTTACCTCTTGGTCCTACTTCTTTCCTTCTGGAGCCTCATCCTGGGCTTCTCCAGGCCCCTCACCCCTGCAGTCTCTGTGCTGAGGGCAGGGGTGTAGGGAGAAGGCGGGGGCTGAAGTGTAGCACCCCTGAGAGACAACCTTGCATGCCCTCCTCCTAGAATTCTCAAAACTAGACAGAGAAGGGCCTGTCCAAGAAGGGAAGCCATTCCCGAGCACCCCTGCCTCAGGATACCAGCAGGGACGGGGGGTAGCAAGGCCAGTGAGGCCCCCAGAGAAGTCTGGGGGAGTGGATGAGGTTTTAAGATTTGTCTCTTACCCTTTCCAGCAGGTAGGAGCTTATTTTGGTCCCTGCAGTGTTTCTCAGCATTGTCCTGGGCAATATGTGTCCAAGGACAAGGGGGAGGAGGGCTGTGGGCAGGTTGGAGGGGAAGGATTTCTGGATGGCTGGGAAGCCCCTGGCCTCCCGACCCCCCTCCCCCCCCCAAGCCCACCTCCGATGCCCTGCTGTGCCTTCCTCCAAGCTCCCTCCCTCTTCAGATTTGGAATCTAGGTCTCTCTGCCTCCTCACCCTTCTCCCCTCTCCCAGGCCAGAGGCTCCTGTGGGTGAGATGCTGAGGAAGGAGCTTCACCCCGGCCTGAGAATTCCCCTGCGTGCCTGCATGCTCGTGAGGGCAGGGGAGGCATGGGCTAGGTCGGGGCTAGTTAGTCCAAGTTCCTCCAGACAGTTCAGAAGTGTTCCTGAAGCAGGATGTCACTTTCATTTCTTTCTCAGCCTCACTGCTCCTTTGTTAATTCATTCATTCTTTTATTCTATTCAACAAACATTTATTGCTCCCCTTTCTTGTATCAGACAGTGAGCTGAGCACTGGGATTAGAGAGCTAAGAAAACCGAGTCTCCCCCATAGTTTCCAGAAAGAGCTCCGATCAGGTGGGGAGCATCAGCTTGAAGAATACACATCCTTCTTGTGAGGATCAGGATGTCTTTCTAACCTCGGTCTTCCCTTCCCTCCCACCAGTCTTGTTGAATTTCAGCAGGGATGAAAAAGAGCTAAAAATGCCGGGGCTGGAAGGGTGGCTGGCAGCCCTCTCACCAGTGGGGTGGGGTGGGCAGGTAGCACTGGGAGCTGAGGACCCTTCACACTTGGCAGAGGGCCTCAGGACCTCCGAGGCTGGGAAGGAGGGTCAGGTCTTGGATGCTCACAAAGCCACCCCTGCTTTAGCTAGAGCACCTCTGCTCTAACTGAGCTCACATGTGGGTTCCTGGTGTGAGATTTTATTTGAATATAAGATTTTATGAGCTCTGTGGCTTTAAAAAACTTGAAAATCTGAAGTTCTACTCAACGTTTCGTTGTATAGATAAGGAAACCAAGATCCAGAGAGGCAGGAAATTTCGTCAAACTCACCCACGAAATGGGGAGGAGCCTGGTGACATCCAGAAATAAGCCACACTCTGGGCCCTGGCCCCATGGATCCCTCGGGGAACCCCTTGAACACCAGCCCTTTAAACCCCAGCTGGCGTTCACAGCTTCCCCAGCTCAGAGGGGAGGGAGGGAGGCTGCTAACACACCCAGACAGAGCCAGCCTCGAGTGCATGCACACTTCCACGATGATAAAAGCGTGCCAGGTACACAGCAATTGAATGTTCAGAAAGACATATGTTATGTCCCACATAGAGCATCCCATTTAATGTTCACCACGCACCTGGCAGGTAGCAAAGCCATTGTCAACTGAAGCCCAGAGAGGTTCAAGGGAAGCCAACTGGCAGAGCTGAGACTGATCCAGATGTGGTGTGTTTTCCTCCTGGAAGGAGGGTCAGGGGGTTATTGGAATCACTGAACCCATTGGTCTGGAAGGGGTTCTTGAAGAAAAGAATCTCCAGCAACCTCATCCATTCATTGGCTTGCTCAACTAGTATTTATTAGGGACCTACGATGAAGATGGCACTGTTCCGAGGTGATCCAAGAGCTCAGAGTGTGGCACCCAGAGGACCAGGCTAGCGTCAAGCCTGCTTAGAATTAGCTAGAGCTCCAGGGGGTACATTCCAGATGCCACAGAGAAGGCAGAGAGCTCACTGGGCTGGCCGGCCTGGGGGCCTTGGAGAAGGAGCAGGATGCTCTGTGTTTGTGGAGAAGTTCTGGTGGCATGGAGGAGGGGTTTCTGGGCAAGATCAGGGCCTTGGCTAGGGCACTGACCTCAGGCTGGACAACAGGGTGACAGCTGGTGGCCTCCCAGGGAAGGCTGAGAAGACTCGCATGGGCCATGCACCCAGTTGAATCCAGAAGGCCTCAGCCCCAGTACCAGCTCACCCCTCTAGCACTGGGTGAACCCCAACCACTCACCGCGTCCCTCTGAGCCTCAGTCCTTTTTTCCATAAAAGAGGAATAATTACGTTACCTGCTTTATTTGTGCGAAAGTGCTTTTCAGGTTGTAAATCGCTAGACAGATATTAGTGATGGGAAGCCTCTGAGCATTTTTGAGCAGGAGGCGGAAGGATCTGAAGGATGCTTTGGAAAGACCATTCTGTGACCCTGTGCAGAGTGGCCTGGAGGAGGGAGAGGTAAAACAGGAAGACCTGTCTTGGCCAAAGAAGATTAAAAGGCAAACATAAGAGGAAGCTGTGGGAACCGAGAAAATGGACGAGAGAGACGTCACATGGGACTCCCAGCCTCCTGGGCCCGTCACGCAGAGCAGCCAGGGAGGATGGAGAGGCGATGACTTGGATTTCTAGCTGGGGCTCCTGGGGAATGCAGGCAACTGTGAGATGGACACGAAGCAGGAGAGGCAGATTTCAGGGGCTGGGGGCAAGAGGACAGGTTGGGTGGGATCGGCCTAAGGGGACATCCAGGCGCAAGGGCCAGCAAGCTAGTGGAAATAGCCCAGGAGACGGTCAGAGCTCCAGCTGGGTCATCTCAATCAAGGTGGCAGTCAAAGCTCTGGGGGAGAGGAGATCACTCGGAGGGAGCATGCAAGAAAAATTGGAACGAAGCCGGCTCTGCCCACGGCACCGGGAAGAACAGCCCGGGGTGGGGGGTTGGCAAGCTAGCAGGTGTTTCAGGAAGAAGGGTGCTGAGTGGTTCAAGCCTGGAGAGCAGCAGTGAAGGATCTGAGGGGGAAGTGGTAGGATTTGGTGACAAGAAGGGGGAGGAGCGGGGGTAGAAGCACCATCTCCAGAGTTAAACGCTGGAGCAGGTAGGGAAAGGGGGGGCACGGGTGCAGACAAGGCTTTGAAAGAGCTTGGCAGGGAAGAGAATAAAAGATGGACTGTTAGCTGCAGGAGAGTGGGGTCAAAAAGAGGTTGGTTTTAGGCGGGGAGATCTGAGCATGCTCATAGCCTGAGGGAGTGAAGCAGGGGCAAAGAAGAGATGAATTGGAGGGAAGAGAAACTGAGAACAGACCCCACTTGTCAAGGATCCTAAGCGGTTGATGACAGCTGGCTGGGCACGGAGCTCTGGGTGCTCACAGACCTGGAGGTACTAGCTTCCACCATCTCCAAGCGCCTCTCCTCCCGCCCCCACTGAGTCTTAAGGGCAGGCCCCTGGGCCTCCTGGCCCAGCCTGTCTCTCCCCCACTCCCCCCCCCCACCGCCCCCACCAGACACATGGCCAGCAGTTTGCCCTGCCACATTGCACACCGATTAAAGAATCAGCCTTCTCTAGGCACCAGCAACCCCTCATCTGGCAGCCCATGGCCTGGCCCCACCCCTGACCCCAGCCCACAGGGCGCCAGCCATGGATTTCTTGGCTTCTCTGGCCCTGATTGCAGCCAAAGAAGTACCTCTGTGCAGTCCACCTGACACCCCAACACTGCCTGGAAGATTCCCGAGTCGGCTCCACCATGTAACAGACTCATTAGAGCTCCCTGCACAGCCCACCCCCCCACCCCCGCCATTCTCCCCACCTTCCTGGCCTCCCCAGACACCATCTCAGGAATGCAAGGGCACGGAGCCCCTGCTTCCTCTCCTCACAGTGGGCAGAAGGGGAAATCCAGGCAGGGGAGCTCCTGTTGCTTCCGTTGTAGGTTAGGCAGGGTGGCATCCAGACTCCCTAATGCTTCCTATCCCTTCCCAACATCCAACAGTGCCTTGCCCCTCAAGAAAGAGAAGTATGCCCATTACCTTCTGTATGTTCGGAGAGGGAGAAGAGGGCCATGAGGGTTGGGGAAAAGAGGGAAGGAGGGGCAGAAGAAGAGTTTCTAGATTAAATTCAGAACACCCAGTTGCATTTTTTAAACAGCTTTATTGATGTGTAACTTACCTATCATAAAGTGCACCCACTTAAAGTGTACAACTCAATGATGTTTCGGCATAATTACAAAATTGTGCTGTCATCACCATCGTTTCATTTGAGAACATTTCCATCACCTTCCAAAAAAACCTTGCACCCATTAGCGGTCACTGCCTGACCCCTATCCTCTCTTACTCAGACCCAGGCAGTTACTAATCTGCTTGCTGTCTCCATGGGGTTTCCTGTTCTGGAGCCTCCATATGAACGGAACCATACAACGTGTGGTCCTTTGTGGCTGGCTTCTTTCACTTGGCATAATGTCTTCAGAGTTCACCTGTATAATACATGTGTCTTTTTGAGGACTGCGTAATAGTCCAGCGAGCGTCTGTACCACACTGTGTTGATCCACTCATCGGTTGATGGACATTTGGGTGGTGTCCACTTTGAGGCTATTATAAATAAGGCTGCTGTGAAATTCGTGTATGAGTTTTTGTGTGAACACGTGTTCTCACTTGTTTTGGGGAGATGCAGACAGAAGGAGGGGCCGGACCACATGCTTGGACCTTTGTCTCATCTATCCGAGGTATTGTCCTGCTGCCTGGTGCAGAACACAGAGGCTCGGAGGGAGCCTGGGACCACCAAAGGCTGGTACTGAAACATGAGCTCAGGCCTCCCATTCCTGGTCCAGGTTCTTTGCAACACATCACGACGAGCCCCTCTCAGTCTGTGGTCCACCCAAGGGAACAAAACATCCGGAATTTGAAAAGCCGTATAACCAGTGTGAACAGTCACCTTGTCACGCTGAATTCCTCATCAGGTGCTTTGCGGACTGCGTCCAGGGGTGGGGGGTTGCCGGCTGAAGCTGAGGCTTCTTGGAAGGAGCGAGGTGGAAAGCCAGCCACACACACAGGCTTCCACTGTGATGGTCTGATGGAAGACCCGCCCAGCAGGGATGGGAGCCAGGAGCCCAACCGCTAGGCAACGACTCCATCACACTGCAGCATCCAAACGGGGCCACATTCCTGGGAAAAGAACAGACAAGAGACCTTTGAAAAATCTCAGGCTTGGCCACAGCTTCTGGCTTCAGCCCATTTTCTCAGCTCCAGTCTTACCCTGATTTTAAGCAGAACTCTAAATGCTAGTCGGGGATTACTCCATTCACATTTGCCTTGCCCCTCTGCCCTGAGCCCAAGTCCCTGTCACCAGACAGCCCTGGGGTGTGAAAGGTCTTTGCACTAAGTGCATTTTCCTAAAGTCAGGGGGAGAGGTGGGCTGTGGCCTGGGCTCCCTGCCTCCTCTGCAGGCCCACCCTAAAGTCCCAAATTCCAGGCCAGAGGAATAAACAGGAGCTTGCTGGACGTGTCCACCTACCCCCAAGAGACACCCACTCTATCTGGTCAGGGGCTTGGGAGGCACAGAGGAGCCCTCCAGTTGCCAAGCTTTTCCATTTTTACCACTGTCCGTGGCCCACAAGTTAGACAGGCTTCATCCAGGACTAAAAATGGGTTTCTAGTGCCTAGGAGAGTTCAAGAAACATTTACTGAATGCTGAATGAGCAGAATAACATAGTACAAGAGAACAAGAGGAAAGTCTAGCAATGGTTTATTGTCTAGGACTCATTTAACTCTGATAGCATTGCTGATGAGTAAGTATAATTATTTTCCCATTTCTCAGACCAGGAAACTGAGGCTAGGGTGGTGTGTGGATCTGCGGATCCACAGCAACCGGAGCCAGAAGAAGCCGCCCCGTTCAGGGCTGTTGCCTGGGCCTCGGGCTCCCCCTGCTGGCCGGACGGAAGTCTGGGCGTGGGGCGAGGAGCTGGCCAGGGCCGGCCCCCACTCCCGCAGCTCCCGCTCCCAACCCCAGCCCGCTCTGGGCGGGATTCCTGAGGCTGGGAGAGGGAGCCATATCTGGGCTCAGGGGTAGGGCGACTCGCAGGTGCACTGCGCCAGGCGTCAGGTGAGATGTTCCACCGGCAGAGTGCACCAGGCCAGAGGGAGACGAAGTCCCTGCACCACCCCCCAGCACCCCCTCCCGCCCCGCCGACCCCCGGAGTCTTTGTCTTTGTCTTGCCCATACGGAAAGCTGGAAAGCTGTAAGACCAAGGGGGGCTGGGGTCTAGGAATGCCAGCAAACCTGCCCACCCAGAGGGAATGGAGAGACTCCTATCTCCTGATGCTCAACCCAAAGTGCTGGGTTCCCTTTTTTCCAGGCCAAGTCTCCTAAACCAGCCCAAAGGGATGGGATTGCTCCTATTTGGAAAAAACTCCATAGAAAAGGATTTTCTAGCTTCCTTTACCTTCCACCCTACCTCATCTAACTGCTCGCAGTTCTGACAATGAAAAAGGCTCACTTAGGCCCATCCACCTCTTGCTCCTTCTGGAAAGGGGAACTGCTGGCTCTCAGCTGAGCAATTTGTTCATTCAGTCCTCCTCAAAGGTTATGAGTCTGGTCTCTTGTGTCAAGCAAATTTGACATCAGATCTTACTTCTGTCCCTTCAAAGTCAAAGTGTCTGACTTTGAGCACATTACTTAACCAAGAAGCCTGTTTTCTCACCTGTAAAAATGGAAGTTATGGTACTTTCACAGTGGGCTGTTGGAAGGGTACAGTGATAAATTACAAAATCAAAAGCCCTGTGCATACAGTAAGTGTTCTGTAAATGTTACTAATAATCATCACTATATTCACAGTTCTCTTACCTCTCCTACTCTTTCACTTAACTAAAGAGAAATGGGGTGAGGTGTGCCGTAGGCAGATGGGAGTTCTGGGCAGAAAAGCGTGGACTGTCCTGTCCTGTGTTCGTGACTTCCCAACCTGGTCACCTCCTCGTGCTTCTACCCCTTGTCGGCAAGGGGCGGGCGGGGGGGGGGGGGGCGGAGGCGGGGCAACTGCTTTCCTCCCCCGCCCCGGCCCTGACCCAGCCAAAGGCCTGGCACAGCTGCTGGAATGGCCCAAATGCCTCGGGTTTAAGGCTAGGTAGAGGACAGCTGGGGATGGGGGAGGAGGGTAAAGGGGCAGAAAAGGAACACTCTCCTCCCTCACCATGTCCACTCATCCTGCTACTCCCTAAGCCTTTCAGGTCAGCCTGGGACCTCTGACCTCCCTCCTTCCCGGGTGGGCGGGAGGAATTCTCCCCCTTTCCCTCCCTTATCCTCTGCCCTCTCATGCCTCCTCTGCGTGGCCGAACCCACCCACCCCAGCCCACCCCCGTGCCCCTGCTCCCTCTCCCGCCCACGTGCCGCCCAGCTGTCCCCCGCCTGGAGCTGGGCACTCCGCCTGCCTGCACCACTCATGAATCGCCAGCATTCACACTCTGGCCCCAAAGCCTCCACCTGTTCCCCTCGGTCTGAGCAGCAAGGCTGTGTGGCCCCATCTGTTGTCCTCCATCCAGGATTCAGGGCAAGAGACTACACTTCAAAACCCTCAGCTTCCACCTGCTGGGATGGGGGTGGGGAGGACTGGCTGAGAGGCAAGGACTGAGTCAGGGGCATCCTCATCTCTTGGGAGAGCTTCCCCACCCTGGGCCCACCAGTACTGTCTGAAACAACCTACGTACCAATGTGCGGGGGTAGGTGAGCAAAAAGCCCACTCTTCCCAAAAGGACATTTGCATATTTAGCGGCATACTCTTATTATGTTCCATTTCTTCCCGGACAGCGCCTGAATCCGGGGCTGGTCAGTGTACAACACAAAGAGAAAGACAAAATGGTGGCGACATTCATTTAATTAATTTTTTTGTTATACAAGCAATATGTGAATACATTTTCCTTGATTAAAACAAAAATGAAACCACTGCAGTTCAGGCTCCAATTCCCCTTGATTGGTCCCCCAAATCCACACCTTTTCTCCTAAACAGAGAGGTGATCACTATTACCAGCATGTCTGTATATATCCTAGAAAATATAAGGTACTATCATGTGGGTTTGGGTTTTGCTGTTATTTTATTTATTTATTTTTTAGATTTTTTTTTTTTTTTATTCATGAGAGACAGAGCGAGAGAGAAAGGCAGAGGGAGAAGCAGGCTCCCGAGGAGCAGGGAGCCCGATGCGGGACTCGATCCCAGGACCCTGAGATCATGACCTGAGCCGAAGGCAGATGCTCAACCATCTGAGCCACCCAGGCGCCCGCTGTTATTTTTTTATATAAATTGTAACTACAAATATTCTGCAACTAAATTCACTAAAAAAAAAAAGGCTTATCTACCTAAGCTGGTACATACAGGTCTACAACAATATCTTTATTTTTTTTAGATTTTATTTATTTATTGAGAGAGAGTGTGTGAGAGTGCACAAGGAGGGGGAGCGGCAGGCAGAGGGAGAAGCAGTCTCCCAACTGAGCAAGGAGCCAAATGTGGGACTCGATCCCAGGACCCTGGGATCATGACCTGAGCCGTATGCAGATGCTTACCCAACTGAGCCACCCAGGTGTCCCTACAACAATCTCTTTAAATGATACATAATATTCTGAGCATGGACATATCATGGTTTACTTAGCTATTTCCCTATCAATAGACATTCAGGTCATCTCTCTTTTTCTTCCATTACAAACATTGTGTCCCTGTCATAGGCTTGAGCCTTCTCTCATAGTCCTGCCTAATCCTATGTTCCTACCCCTTGTGGGCAAGAAGGTTTACCATTTACAGTTTTAAGGGTACAAAAATAGCAAAAGTGACCTTGGGAGCATTTTATAACCAATTTGTAGTAATTTTTCCCCCAAATCCTGGGTTCTGTTAAGATGATTTCCATATCCACTTGGGGGCAAATTACTGTTCTAGGAGACAGCTGTGGTCAAGGAGGTAGAAGGAGACATGGGAGAGAGTGAAGAGAGGAGAAAGTGAAGAAAAGTGAACAGGGAGGAACAAGGAAAAGAATTTTGTAAAAGATCCTGTGTATTACGGCACTCTCTGCAATAGGGAAAAACTGGAACTGTCCAGCAGAAAGGAAACAGTTAAGTAAAACTTGGCGTATCTATTCTACGGAATATTATGCAGCCATTAAAATGATAATTATGAAGACTATGTAGGAGCATGGAAAATGCTTCTGATATTAAGTTAAAAAGTAGACTACAAAATTAAAACTGCATTATGATTACAACTCTGCAAAATGATGTGGGCATACAAAGATGGGAAGGGAATCCAAACAAATGAAAACAATCGGATTTGTTGCGGGGGCAGAATTGTGGGTACACTATTATTATCACTTATTTCCATTATCATTGCTATAATATTGTTTTGTGCAATATATGATTAATGCTAAATAGCAACAGGCAGAAGGAAGGGAAGGAAAATGAATAAAAGAAAAGAAGAAGAGAGGGAGGGAGGAGCGCATGGACGGAGAGATGAGGCAGGGAGGCTGGAGTAAAAGCCCATGTTCTGGGGGTTGGACCATCTTTAGCAGCCATGTCAGCCACAGGGTCAACTCGGGCTCTTCCTCCAGGGTCTTTGGGCTGAAAGCAGTTTTCACTGCACACAGATGTATACCTCCCCCCTGCTGCCCTCCAGTATTTTTTAAAGCTTACCAAGGAGTTAGGAATCCCAAGCTCAGGATTCTAAGGGACTCGAGCTTAGCAGGTAGGGAGAGAGGGGGACATAGATATGTAAGTAATGACAATCAACAAATGCTCAACCAGAGATCTAATTCTGTGAAGCTGGAGGCTCTAGAGTCCCAGAAGTCCTCACGAGCTGGCTTTCAAAGGATGGCAGGAGATTGGCAGGTAAAGAAAAGGGGGTAGCATCCCAGGTGGAAGTCACATGTGCAAAGGCAAGGAAACCTAAACACACACACACACACACACACACACACACTGCACATACACTACCATTTAGCCTGGCTAACTATAGGGCTCAGGAGAAACAGAGGCATGTGATGAGACCTTGAATTATTCAAGGTCAAAGAGAAGCACTGCAGTGTTTAATCAGAACAACAGCATACTCTAAGTTGTGCCTTGGACAGATGTCCCTTGAGAGGATGAGGAAAGTGAGCGGGAGTAAGCCTAAGTGGAGAGAAGGAACATTGGTTAGGAGGTGACTTTAAGAGTTCTGATGGGAGGGCGCCTGGGTGGCTCAGTTGGTTAAGCGACTGCCTTCGGCTCAGGTCATGATCCTGGAGTCCCGGGATCGAGCCCCGCATCGGGCTCCCTGCTCAGCGGGGAGTCTGCTTCTCCCTCTCCCGCTCCCCCATCTTGTGCTCTTTCTCTCTCTCTCTCTCTCAAATAAATAAATAAAATCTTTAAAAAAAGAAAAGAGTTCTGATGGGAAAGAGCAGGAGCCTCAACTGGGGCAGTTAATGGGACGGGGACAGAGGGATTAACTCAAGAAATTCTTATGTAGAAATGAAAGGACATTATTCATTTATGCAATGAACACCTTTTGAGAGTCTGCTATGGCATTGAGCATTCAGAGATGGAAGACAGTCTCTGTCCTCAGAGGGGAAGATGGACGGGGAGAGAGATGGTTCCAGATCGATGTGAAAAGTGATGCAGTAGAGGTAAGCCAGTGAGGGAAAGGCCATGAGGGGCCAGGAGCGGATGGGATGTGGGAAGGGAGGGAGGTCCTTCGAGGTCCCCACCTCAGATGTTGGCTGGACAGTAGAGCCATCAACTGCATCAGGAAGTGCAGGGTCAGGGGGTGTCTGCAGGCAGATGATGGCTGTGACTTGGACCTCTCACTCTTGCTTTGCTCCTACCCCATTGAGAAGAGCCAAATGTGGCTTAGGCTGCTTATTGCCTTTCCAGTTGAATGAATCACATGGAAAGCATCTAGAATAGTTCCTGGCACAGAGTAAGTGCCCAACAAATGCTAACTTAAAGAAAACAAGCGAAAAGTGCAGAAACTGAAAATAAGATTCACGCTTAGCAGGCTAGGCTTTTTCCGTGAGACCAGGGAAAGACTTTGCCGCCCTGGTCCCAAAAGGCAGTCCACCAGAGACTTCTGACGAAACCAGACCTCAGCCTCCCAAGAAGAGGTTGTTAAAAAGAGTGTGGCTATAAACATGCAAAAACAGAGCTCACTACAGATAGCTAGGCAAACAAACAAAGGCAAAGATGGCGGCAGAAGGGGCTCAGCAGTTTAGTCCCATTGAAAGGAGTTTGCATGGCATCATTTGTTTGAGGAGTATGGACCTTGCGCTTTGCAAAAATCACATTCACTGCATGATTCCACGGAGCAAGTCACCAAAACTGTGAATTTTCTTTCTTTGTGGGCTTTTGTTGGTTTATTGGAAGTTTGGAAGAAGATGAAGCAGAGTGTGGAGACATTGTTTATGTTGATGCTGTTGGGTGATGACATCATGGAAACCTGTCGGAAAGATTTACTGAACTACTTTCCCACCACAGGGAATTAAAAGGCTTTGAAGGACACAACTCATCAGACCTCAGGCGGATCACGTGTTACTGATGTGACAAGACTTGTAAACACTCTCATCTTGAAAGTAAAACCCTGCTGATGTATTAGATGGAGGAAGTGCTCACACTGAACATAAGCTGGAACCACAGACAAAGTGACTGACCACTGACCAATTTCTTATTGCTTGACTACTCTGAGTACAGTGAAACCACCAATGGTAAAGAAATGCAGTGCTGGGGCACCTGGGTGGCTCAGTCGTTAAGCGTCTGCCTTCGGCTCGGGTCATGATCCCAGGGTCCTGGGATCGAGCCCCGCATTGGGCTCCCTGCTCCTCGGGAAGCCTGCTTCTCCCTCCCCCACTCCCCCTGCTTGTGTTCCCTCTCTCGCTGTGTCACTCTCTGTTAAATAAATAAATAAAATCTTAAAAAAAAAAAAAAAAGAAGTGCAGTGCTATCTGATGGGCATGACATCACATTTTAGGAGAAATTCTTGGATTTTGCTAAGTATGAGTTTTGTTTTAAGTTTCTGGAGGGTTTTTTTTTTTGAGGGGTTTTTTTGTGTTTTGCTTTTTTTTTTTTTTTACCTTTTTAAAGTTAACATCTATCGAGTGCTTATATATTCCAGGCACTATTCTTGGTGTCTTATGGGCACTTATTCATACACACTGCACAACAAATCTGTGGGATGGTTTCTAGAATTATTCTCATTTCACGATAATAAAACAGAGACACAGAGAGGTTAAGAAGCAAAACCTTTTAAGTGGGGGAGCCTGGGCTCTGACCCTGGCAGTCTGACCACAGTGCTCTTGACCACTTTTCATAAACTAAGAGGATAGATCCAAATTATGGAGCATCAGCCCCATCAATGGGGCTTCATCTCCAGGGAACTTTTACAATGAAAGTGAATTACGCTCACCAAGAAGACTTACTCTTCCTTGAATTTTAGAATGCACTGGAAAACGCACCTATTGCGTGGTCTAACTCTAGGCGATGTTTGGCTCCATTTCCTTCTTCTCATATAACAACTGAGACTACCCCTGAAACTGTCACTAGTGATGTATACTTGGGGTCTGTGTTGACACGTGCCTGGACTGAAGGACACTCCACTGCTCCCTTTGTTAAAACCTGTCCTCATGGTCTTCACTGATATTCTCAAAACTGACCCACATCTAGCGTAAGTGCACAGGGATGTACTTCTGTGTAAACTGTGTTAATTCAGTTTGTACTGCTTCTGTGTGGCTGCTAAAAATCCATACATATGTTCAGCTAGCTTCACTATTGCTAATAATTTTTTTAAAGTGGTGGGCTTCAGGTTCTAAAGTATAGCAGAGGAGTTTACTGATTGATCCTTTCACTAAAGACAACTAAAAGTACTGGACAAAATCACTGCAAACCTCTTTTTACTCTGCGTCATCTACTGTGAGAATGAAGACCATTCTCAGCAAAAGACTGCCGACATTCCAGAAAATATTGACATCACTCTGATGCACTGTTACTCTGAAGGGCCCCAGAGGACCCTGCAAAGGGACTTCAGTCACACTGATGTAGAACTCAGTCTCCTTGGAAAGAAAAAAGAAGAGGCTCCGAGCTGACAAATGGTGGGACCTAGAAAAGAACTGGCTACCATTCGCACTATCTGTAGTCATGTACAGAACACGATCAAGGGCGCTACCTGGGCTTCCACTACAGGATGAGGTCCGGGTATGCTCACTTCCCCATCAATGTTGTTACTCAGGAGAATGGTTCCCTGGTTGAAACCCAAAATTTCGTGGATGAAAAATATATCCACAGGGTTTGGATGAGGCTAGATGTTGCTTGTTCAGTATCTCAAGCCCAGAAAGATGAGTTAATTCGTGAAGGAAATGACATTGAACTTGTATCAAACTCAGCTATTTTGATTCAGCAAGCCACAACAATTAAAACAAGGATATCAGAACATTTGGGGATGGTATCTATGTTTCTGAGCAGGCTGATGAATAAGATCTAATTTGTCCAGCTACAGAAACAGCAAAGTGCCAGATGACTTTTCAGACTTATTTGTGGTATTTTAAAGACTCAATAAAAGCCATATTGATTTGGGGCTTTTTCTTAAAGCAAACCAAACCAACCAACCAACCAAACAAACAAACAAAAACACCTCTTTTAAATGCATCAATTGACTGCAAAAGAATGAAAGGTGAATTTGGAAGCCTAAAGTCGTGAAAGCAGGAGCCAGAGAGAATCCTCACACTGATGTCAGCATTTACAATGAGCTTCAACTTTCACAAACCTCACAAGGCATTGGAGGGCTTGTCAAAGGTGAGGAGTCTAATAGGAGTCTGCACTCCCAGCATAAACCTATAAACCTAGAGCCCAAAGATTACAATTTATTATATGAGTGAATTCAAAATAAATCCATGCTCTACCTACTTGCCAAAATAAACCCATGCTCTACCTCTTTGCACTGAACAGAAGGCAGAAAAACATCTCTCTGGAGAATTAATAACTACCAGCTAGCCATTGTGCAGAGTTGCTGCCCAAATTCACACTACCTGGGTGGCCCAAATAATCACAACCAAGAATTTACTTTTTTGCGATCTTGAGCTGCCAGTGCCCTCAGGTGCCTGGCAGTAGCAAATGAAAAACAGTCCTGGAAGAAAACACCTTCAACCCAGGCATTGGAGAATTTCCACAGGCATAGTTCTAAGAAACATGAGCTTATGGTAAAAACAAATCACAAAACACAAGGAAACAAGACCCCATGAGTGAGGTCCCAGAAGAAAAAAAAAATAGGAAGCATAGTGGTTCACAGCCCAGGGCAATTTTGCCCTGCAGGGGCTATTTTTGGTTGTCACAACTGGAGAGGGAGAAATGTGTGCTACTGGATCTAGTGTATAGAGACCAGGGATGCTGTTAAACATCCTACAATGCCCAGGACAGCTTCCCACAATAAAGATTTGTCTAGCCCATCATATCAACAGTGTCAAGGTTGAGAAGCCCTGAGACAGAAGAATCAAACCTCCAAAGCTTCTGTTTTGGAATTATCAGAAATAGTATATGCAATAAGTAAAAGTGCAGACTTGAAGACATTTAACATATGAGTAAAGAACAAGGGAGTATATTGTCAAGCAGATTTGAAGAAGAACCAAAAAAATTCTCAAAATGAATTAAGTAAAACAACTGAAATTTTAAAACTAGTGGAACAACCATTCTGGAAAATAGCTTTGAATTATCTGGCAAAATTGAAGATATACACAGTCTGTGACCCAACAAGTTCATTCCTAGTATATAGCCTAGAGAAACTCCTACATGTGTGCTCCAGCACACGTATACAATGGTGTATACATGTACATGTACATGTACATATGCCAATGTTCATAGCAGCATTGTTAAAAGTGGTTCCTCCTCAAAAAGGGGGACGAACCAACCCAACAAAATGGAGTGAAAATGCATAATATATTCATACAATAGACTACCTCACAGCAGTGAAAGTAAATGACACCACAGCATGGTGAATGAAAGAAGCAAGACTCCAAATATATACAGATTATTAAAGAGAACAAACAAAAATGGACAGAGCTGATAAAACTATAAAGCGAAGCAAAGACATTGATTACATTGAAGTCAGAATGGTGGTTACCTCTCGTGGAGGAAGGGGTTAGAGATCATGAAAGGACACACAGGGGCTTCTGGACTATTGGTAATGTTCTATTTCTAGGGTGATTACTTGGAATTTGTTTTATAATTGTTAAGATGTGTGTTTATTTTTTTCACACTTTTCTGAATTGTGTTGCATTTTCCCAATTAAAAAAAAATGTTTTAAAAATGAAGTGGCAGATTTAACAGCAAATTAGACAAAGCTGAAGTGAGAATTATTGTACTGGAAGACAGATCTGAAGAAATTATCAGAATGCAGTTCAGAGACACAAAGAGATGGAAAGTATGACAGAAAAATTAAGCTGGAATTCTGGAAGACATGAGAGAGAGAAGGAGTGACTTAGTATTTGAAGAGTTAATAGCTGACATTTTCTTGGGACTAAAGAATAGATAACTGATAACCGTCCACTAAATTGGGAAGTCCAGCTAATCACAAGCAGTATAAATAAAAGGTAATCCACACTTAGACCACATCACAGTGAAATTTTCAGATTGCCTCAGTTTTTTTTAATTCAAAAGAATGAAAAGATATTAAAAGCAGTCAGAGAGAAAAGATATATAACCTTCAAGTAAAGGACAATTAGACTGACTGCTTTTTTCATCAATAGTAAAAGCCAGAGGACAGTAGAGTTATATCATTAATATACTAAAAAAATAACTCTCATCCTAGAATTATTATTGTTAGTGAAAATATCATCCATGAAAGAGATATAAAAACATTTAATAATTCATAGATTAAAGAGTAAATTATAATGGAAATTAAAAATATTTACAAAAGCTTAAAAACAAAAACACTACATGTCAAATTTTTAAAATACAATTAAACTGGGGCGCCTGGGTGGCTCAGTTGGTTAAGCGACTGCCTTCGTTCGGCTCAGGTCATGATCCTGGAGTCCCGGGATCGAGTCCCGCATCGGGCTCCCTGCTCGGCGGGAGGTCTGCTTCTCCCTCTGACCCTCCCCCCTCTCATGCTCTCTCTCTCTCATTCTCTCTCTCAAATAAATAAATAAAATCTTTAAAAAAATAAAAAAATAAAATAAAATACAATTAAATTGGCACTTTAGAAGTAAATCATAATCTCAAATGCTTATGTTAGAAAATAAAAAGATTGAAAATTAGGGGCACCTGGGTGGCACTGTCAGTTAAGCATCCAACTTGATTTCGGCTCAGGTGGTGATCTCAGGGTCGTGAGATGGAGCCCCGCATTGGGCTCAGTGCTCAGTACAGAGTCTGCTTAAGTTTCTCTCTCCCTCTGCCCCTACCCCCGCTCTCTCATTCTCTCTCTCTAAAATACATAAATAAATCTTTGAAAAAAAAGATTAAAAATTAATGTGTTTACCATTCAACTTCAGAAATTTAATAAAGAACAATAGATTAAACTCAAAGAAAGTAGAAGGAAGAAAACAATAAAGATAAGAACCAGGATTAATAAAATAGAAAATAGAACCAATAATGCCAAAAGTGAGCTTTTTTGAAAAGCCTAATAAAATTGATAAAACTCTGGCAAGAATGATCGTGTATAAAAGAGAAGACACAAAAAAAATGAAGAATGAAAAAGGGGACAAAATTACATAGGCTACAAGGATTTTAAAAAGATAGTGAGATATTAAGAAAATTTCTACGTGCAAAATTTTGGAACTTTAGGTGAAATGGAAAAATTTCTAGGAAAATATAATTTACCAAAACTAACCCAAGGAAAAAAATCTGAATAGTCTTGTAACCAATAAGGAAATTGAGTCAGTAGTTTTACCAAAAATTCAAGAAATAAATAATTCCTATCTTTAAAAAAAAGCTCTTCTAAATGTATAAAAAGGGGAAAAATCCCCAACTCATTTTACAAGCCTAGCATAACCTTGATACCAAAACCAGATAAAAAAAAGTATGAGAACAAAATTTTATAGGTCATTTTTCTCATGAATATACATGCAAAATCTAAACAAAATATTAGCAAACCAGATATAGCAACATATATAAATATAATACATCTTGACCAAGGGTTTATTCTAGGAATGAATGTTGTTCCATCATTTTTTTAAGAAACCAATTAATGTAATTCACCACATTAACAGATTAAAGGAGATAAATCATCTCACTTCCTACTTAAAAAAACATTTGATTAGGGGCGCCTGGGTGGCTCAGTCGGTTAAGCGGCTGCCTTCGGCTCGGGTCATGATCCTGGGGTCCTGGGATCGAGCCCCACGTCTGGCTCCCTGCTCAGCGGAGAGCCTGCTTCTCCCTCTCCCTCTGCCTGCCGCTCTGCCTACTTGTGCTCTCTCTCTATCTGTCAAATAAATAAATTTTTTTAAAAAACTTAAAAAAAAAAACATTTGATTAAATATCTGTTCATGATGAAAATCTTTTAGCACACTAGAAACAGAAGGAAATTGATAAAAGATAACCTTTAAAAAACTCACAGCAAGCACTATATCCTAATGGCAAATCCTTGAAATATTTCCTATAATATCAGGAACAAGAAGAGAATATACATTATCACCCCCTGGAAGTTCTAAGCAAGACACAGAAGATGGGAAAGGAGAAAAGGAAGGGAGGGGAAAGGTTATAAGAATTGATAAGGGATAATCAAAATTGTTATTTTCCACAGATGATAAGATTATCTGTATGACAAATCCTAAAGAATGCACAGATAAGTAATTAGAACAAATTGAAGCACTTTGCAAGGTTACTGACCAAAAATATCAGTATATAAAAATCAATTTCACTTAATTTTATTTCCATGAACCATCAAAAACAGATAGAGAATACAAGTTTTAAAACTATGGTCATTCAAAATAACATCAAAACATAAAGTAACTAGGAATACATCTAACAGAAGATTGCAAGTTGTTTATGAAGAAATATTTAAGACTTTATTGGAAAACGTTAAGGAGGAATTATTATTTCATATAACAGTTGTGCAAAACCCACTACATATCAAGTGCTTCTAATGCTTTACAATTATTAACCTACTAATTCCTCATAACCATCCTTATGAGAAAGACATTATTATTATAATCATTGCATTTACAGGTGAGGAAACTAGAAACTATCACAAGGTCACAAATCTATCGAGTAATAGAGCTAGGATTTGAACCCAGGCAGTTTAGCCACAGAATCCATGCTCTTAATCTATTATGTTGCCTTTCTTTTAGTAAATTGAATAAATGGAGAGAGACATTTTATTTATAGTTTGGAATACACAAAATTATAAAGATGTCAATTCTCCGTGAAATTGATAGTTTCAATGCAATTCCAATTAAAATCACAGGAGATACCATAGTGGTTCAGGTGCAGCATCTGCCCAGATTTTCAGGTTCACTTGCAATTTCTGAGGCAAATCACATCACTAATGTGACCCATGTAGAAGCCAAGACTGGGCTGCCCCATCTATTAAGCACCCGCTATATTCTAGTCACTGCTCTAGAAACTAGGATACAGTGAAGAACAAGATAGACATTGTCCCTGCGCTTATTGAGTTTTCAATCTGATGGAGGAGGGACTTTTGCTTCTACTTATAAAAACATAACTGGTATCAGATCATCCCTCACACTGAGAACTTTAAAAGCTAGATAAAACTGTTTGAAGGCATGGCAGCCATCTTGGATGAAGGGCCAAGGTCCTCAGCTGATCCCAACATTCTAAAGACAATTTTCCAAGTAATTTGCCTAAATTGTGCATATGTAAGGCAATGCTTCAAGAAACCAAGTAGAAATTTTGGCAATGCTATGGTTCAGGAGACACAAATTAGAGTTCAAGGGCCCCGGCTTTCAATTTAGCCACTGGAAGAACTAGATCCTAGAAGTAAGGGTAACATGGAAACAGACCAGTCTTAATTGAATCAAGTTAATTTGATCATAATCTATCTGCCTGCCAGAAGAAAATTAAATCCTTATCTGGAGGAAGTTAACATCATCTAGAGCTTCTACAATTTATCAGAAACAACATCTAGCAATCAATCAAAAATTGGCAACACAAGAGATTGAAAGCCAAGAGGAAAAAAAAAAAAAAAAAAGACCCTATCCCCAAGAGGAAAACCCAGACCCATATGTGATTCAGATTTGTTATTTACCAGATACAGACTTTAAAATAACTATGATTAACGTATTCAAGAAAACACATTAAAAGATAGTATATTTCAGCAGAGGAACAGAATCTTGAAAGATTCTCTTCTCTTGAAGAGATCCTAGGACTGAAAAACAGAATAACATAACTAACCACAAATAATTTATTTGATGGGTCTAACAGCAAATTTGACAAAGCAAAATAAAGGATTGGTAAACTGGAAGATGAATCAATAGAAAAAAATCAGATTAAAATTAAAATTCACTCTCCCAAAAAGGTGGAAAATGTGTAAGACACATAGTATATGGTTAAAATCCCAATATATGTGTAATTGGTGTGCCAGAAGAAGAGAAAAGAAAGATAAAACAGATGCAGTATTTGAAGAGATACTTCAAATATAAGCATTCCAGGGCACCTGGGTGGCTCAGTCGGTTAAGCATCTGCCTTCGGCTCAGGCCATGATCTCGAGATCCTGAGATTGAGCCCCACATCGGGCTCCCTGCTCAGTGGGGAGTCTGCTTCTCCCTCTCCCTCTGCTCCTCCCCCCTGCTCACGTTCTCTCTCTCTCTCTCTTTCTCTCTTCTCCTCCTGCCAAATAAATTTTTTTTTAAATCTTAAAAACAAAAAACAAAAAACAAATGTAAGTATTCCAAATCCTAGAACTTTCCAAAATGGTAGAGGAGGTGGATAGGGGGATGGGTGAAATAGATGAAGGGGATTAAGAGTACACTTACCATGATGAGTACAGTGTAATACATAGAATTGTTGAATCACTATATTGTGCACCTGAAACTAATATAACACTGTATGTTAACTATACCTGAATGAAATACACACACACAGGAAAAAGAGAAATGAAGAAAAAACCCAAAACAACAACAACAAAAATGGAGCCATAGACTCAATAATATCCATACTCCTCCCATGCAAAAAAAAAACCACCAGAAATACATCATAGTAAAACTGTAAAACTCCACTATAACTGGAGAAAACAAAAACAAAGAGAAAATCTTAAAAGCAGGCACAGTAAAAAGACACATTGTTGCAAAGGAGCTAATAGAGTTAGCAAACTCTTCAACAGAAACAATGAAAGCCAGGAGACAATGGAGTAACATCTTTAAAATTCTAAAGACAAATAACTGCAGATTTAGAATTTATAAACTGCGAACACAACTTTGGAGTGACATCAGCAAGGTGGCCGAGTAGGGGACAGCAGGCTTTGTTCCCCCACAAAAAACAACAGACAGCTATCCACAAACAAAAATAGCCCTGGGAGGTCTCAGTAGTCCATTTAAGAACCTATAGCAACACCATGAAGCAAGAATAGAAAAGACCCACAAAGAAAGATCACTAGGGACATTGGCTTACCTGACATGTCTGAAGAAGAAGGGTGCGGGCTATCAATATCAGCCACATGACAATGCTGTCAGGGTCCCCAGTAGCCGGCTCTGTGGGGACACCAGCAGCCTCACACTACAAACGAAACTCAGTTCAGACATAGAGACCTAAATGTGAAAGGTCAAAAAAAAAAACCCACTTCTGGAAGAAAACAGAAAAAAGTATCTTCATGACCTTGTAATAGGCAAAGATTTCCTAAACAGGAACAAAAATCCTTAACTCTAAAGGAAAAGAAGCAAAAAGACATCTTAAGAGTGAAAAGGAAACCAGAGTGAGAGAGGATATCTGTCATACTTCTCTCTGACAAATGACTACTATCAAGAATATGAGGGGCGCCTGTGTGGCTCAGTCAGTTCAGTGTCTGACTCTTGAATTCAGCTCATGTCTTGATCTCAGGGTTGTGAGTTCAAGCCCCACGCTGGGCTCTGTGATGGGCACGGGGCCCACTTTAAAAAAAAAAGAAAGAAAGAAAGAATATGAGGAACTCCTACAATCACTAAGAAAATGATAAACAATCTAATAGAAAAATGGGCAAAGTACTTAAACAGGAATTTCACAAATGAAGAAATATGAATGGCTGATAAATATCTGAAAAAATATGCCACTTTGTTTTATTTTTAAAGATTTTATTTATTTATTTGAGAGAGAGAGAGAGCACAAACGGGGTGGGGGGTGGATGGAGGGGCAGAGGGAGAGGGATAAGCAGACTCTGCTGAGCGGCGCCAATCCCGGGACCCTAGGATCATGACCTGAGCGGAAGGCAGACGGTTAAGAGACTGAGCCACACAGGCACTCCAAGAGATACCATTTTAATCCCTCCCAATAAACAAACAAAATTTTTAAGTTTGACGATATCACTATTAGTGGAAGTGTAAATTGGGGCAGTCACCTTAGAAAACAGGTTTTACATTATCTAACAAAGTTAAGACGTATTTACTCTGTGAGGCAACAATTCAATTCCACCGCTTTGTATACACCCTAGAGCAGCTCTTCTGTGGAGAAGAACATCTGTTGCAGTGTAGCTCCCAGAACTCCCAAACTGGGGGGAAAAAAAATCCATCCTTTCCATCAGCAATAGAATTGAGAAATAAGTTGTGGTATATTCACGCAATGGAATCCTGCACTATAATGAAAGAAAAAGTGAATAGCAACATAACACAACACCGATGAAAAAAGCCAGTCTCAAGAGAAGATGTGTACTTTGATTCCAATGATAAAATATTCAAAAACGTATGAAATCAAGCCATGTCTCATTTTGGAATAGAAATGTGATAAAACTGTAAAGAAAAGCAAGGAAATTTTTTTTTAAGATTTTGTTTATTTACTTGACAGAGAGACAGCGAGAGAGGGAACACAAGCAGGGGGGAGTGGGAGAGGGAGAAGCGGGCTTCCTGTGCTGAGCAGGGAGCCCGACGTGGGGCTCGATCCCAGGACCCTGGGATCATGACCTGAGCCGAAGGCAGATGCTTCACCGACTGAGCCACCCAGGCGCCCTAGAAAAGCAAGGAAATTATAAGCACAGAATTAATGATGAGGCTTACCTCAGCTCAAGGAGGGAATGGGTAAGATTAGGGAGGCATTCAAAGGCAATGCTGCCATGGCCTGTTCCTTCAAACAGCCGGACTGTGAGTGTTTGTTGAATTTTTATTGTTATACATTGTAACTTATAAATATTACTTTCTATTTAGTAAAATGTGATACATTTAACACTTTCTGTATCTCACATCCATATGGATTTCTGATCAGTTGGCTTGTGGTGGAAGAAACATGGCCGCCGCTATCCCAGGTCTCAGCTAAGAAGCAGACCACAGTCACTGATGCTGTCTCCAGGAAGGCCCTGTTGAAATGCTGTTCCTGAGAAAAGCAAGTGTCCTGACCAATATGTTTATAGAGTGTGTCAGTCAGCTCAGGCTGCCATGATAAAATACCACAGAGTGGCTCAAACAACAGAAATTGATTTTCTCAGTGTTCTGGAGGCTGGGAGTCCAAGGTCAGGGTGCCAGCATGGTCAGGTTCTGGTGAGGTCCTCCTTCCTGGCTGACAGACAGCCTCCTTCTGGCTCTGCTCCCACGGCCTTTCCTCAGTGAGTACATATGGAGAGAGGGCAAGGTCTCTGCTGTCTCTACTTAAAAGGGCACTAATCCCATTATGAGGGCCCCACCCCCATGACCTCTTCCGACCCTAACTGCCTCCCAAAGACTCCATCTCCAAATACCATCACACTAGGTGTTAGGGCTCCAACATCTGAATTTGGAGGGGTGGGGGTGGGACAAAAACAGTCAGTCCATAGCATATAGCCACCCAGATTAGCCAGTTGTTATATTTAGCTAATATTTATTATACCTAGCTAATTACTGCAGGTTGAGAGGGGCCGGGGCACACAGGACTCCTATGTGTTTTTAGGGGGCAGGAATGAGAACAAAGGGAGGGCCCAGGGATTCTCACCTCATCACCCCCACAAGGTTGAGGGTTTGCTTAACTCTGGGGACTCCAAGAGCCACTGCTTCTGAGCCCCTCTGCTGTAGGGGGGCATCTGCCTCATAGGCCCGGCAGGTTTTCTGTGCACCTTCCAGCTGCCGTGTAGCCGCTGACCCTGCCCGGCCATGGGCGATTCTTTAAATGGGCATTTCCTTCCAAAAGAACCATTCCCCAGAGAGTTCCTCGACATCTGCAATGATGGAGAATTCACACACAGGCTTGGGAAGAGCTTTAAATTCTAAAGCAGAGAAAATAAAAATCCTGCCAGAAACAGAAGAAGATGGGTAAGGATGGAGACAGGGATCTAGGAAGCTTCTGCTTTTGGGCTCAGTATTGGGGTTTCATAGAACAGATGGCCAGGGGTTATTTATAACTCGCAACAGGCAGAGCTGAGATCCGTGAAATGCCACGGGCTTGTTTGACAATGGATGGGGCCAGGGTAGGGACTGAAACCTCCCTAAGGACTCCTAGAATGCTAGTCTTGTGTGTGTGTGTGTGTGTGTGTGTTTGGCGGTGGGGGGGGAGGGGGACCCATCATGGAACCCCAGCCCCATCTCTCAGCTAGGTGAGAAATCCCCCAGAGAACTGCTTTCAGGAATAATGGTCCCACTAATAATAATACATGGGAACTAACACTTTATTAGCCGACTGGGCACCAGACGCCAAGCTAAGTGTATTATTATGCCCATTTTCCGAATGAGAAAGCTGAGGGTTGGTGAGGGTAAGTAACCAACCTAAGGCCTCATTACTCTAAGCGACGAAGCTCTCTGCCTGGTGCCCTGGCTTGTGTGGGAAGGAGGAGAGGTCAAGGGTCTAGATATCTAGATATCTTCCACTGTCACATCAGCCCGTAGCCACCTGAAGGGGCAAGATCCCAAGGGGCAGAAATCTGGCCCAGGAACTTTGATAGGGTAGACGGGGACAGTGAGCTGGCAGTACCGAAGGGAGGCTCTGGACAACGTGTGTGTACGCCCAGGTGATCACTCAGCGGGAGGCAATGTGATTATACATAGAAGACATTACATGTATATTAAATGACTATTTCCTGGCTCTCAAAGACAAGGCAGGCAGGCTGCTAAAGTCCAATATGACTTACCCCACTCTACCATCTGTCACCTTAGGCAAGTCACTTCCTCCTCTCTACCTCTCAGTTTTTCCTCTTTAAAACGAAACAGTTGGTCTAAGATTCTTCCCAGCTCTGATCATCTATGCAGCTCTGGTTTCACTGGAGTTAGCAAGTGTGGGGGAGGGGGAGGCTTGGAGTTGTCAGAGGTCAGAAGTCAAGTTTTTGGCTACCCACCTGCATGGCCAAGAACCAGCTCTGGCAAGGACAGCCAGCAAGAGCAAAGCAAAAGGAAGACAAGTCAGGAGGCTTGTCTCCATCAGCTCCACATGGCAGGGAATAAGGCACAATGAGCATCACTGACCATGCCAACACCCACTCCCAGGGCTACAGGCACTGGTGCCAGGCGTGCCCGCTAATAGGTAGACGGAATGTTCCTAAATTCATGACTCTAGGAGCGAGGCTGTCTGTCTCAGAATAAGCAAATCCCCAGGCAGCTCGATGAAGTTCACCGTTTCTGCAAAAGGCCTTCAGAAGGTCAAGGTGTCCAGCCTCCTGCCTCAACCTGTCTACAGTTCTATGCCCCTCTGCATGACATTTTCACTTTTCCCAGTGGGTACCACCAGCACCCAAAGAGCCAGGAATTCACCCCAGTTCACAGAGAATGACATTCAGGTCAGCCCAGAGAAGGAAAAATGACCCGGACTCTCATTCTGTGCCAAAGAAGGGACTTGCTTTGATGACGTGGACTCCACTGTTTAGCTGTTTAGCTCAGCTAATCAGTAAGTATGTAGTGAACATCTACATGTGCACTTGCTGAATACCTACTGTTTACCCACTGTAAAGCAGAGTTGCTCACCAAGGTGGCCTAAGGCTGGAGCCTGAGATAGTAGACATTCATGGAGGAGACCGTCCACCAACTTTGGAGTCTGCCAGGTTGGGTTCTATTCTTGCCTCCACCTTCTATTAGTACTGTTAACAATTTCTTTTTTTTTTTTAAGATTTTATTTATTTATTTGACAGAGAGAGACACAGCAAGAGAGGGAACACAAGCAGGAGGAGTGGGAGAGGGAGAAGCAGGCTTCCCGCAGAGGAGGGAGCCCAGTGCGGGGCTCGATCCCAGGACCCTGGGATCATGACCTGAGCCAAAAGCAGAGGCTTAATGACTGAGCCACCCAGGCGCCCCCGTTAACAAATTTCTTAACCATGACTCCCAGTCTGAAAATTGACGTAATAATACTTACTTCATAGAATTATTGTAGGGACCAAATAGTTTGTGTGTATAAAGCATTTATCACAGTCCCTGGTAAACAGGAAAGTCCTAAATGGTGAGGTAGTTGTTGATGATGACCTAGGAATGACAGTCACATTGTCCCCCTGAGTCAATCCTGCTCTGGACCCAGGGTGCTTCCCCTGACCAGCCAATGCCTACCAGGCGACATGAGATGGAGAAGGCAGCTGCCTCTGGGTTTGGGATTCTAAGAAAACATTGCTCCTCATCCCTGGACCAGGAAGTGTGAGAGCTCACTAGCCAACAAAGGAAACAGTCTCTTTCAAAAATCTGGTTACAGCCAAGAAAGATGAGAAATAGGCAACTGGAGACTTGGGAAGCCAGACACAGTGTTGGGAAAGCAGCCCTATTGAAAGACAGGGGTGGGGAGTCCAGCCCAGTTGGGGAAGGGTGAATGCATGAGTTCCTGTCCCAGTCCGAGCTCCTGACCCACCTCCCAAGGCCTCAACTTGCCTATCTATAAATGCAGAAAAGCAAACCATAGGCTGAGAGAAGCCATGGCTAAAAATCGGAAGTCAGGGCTCTATGTCCACTGCAGGGGAGCCAAGATGGAGTGAGGGCATGGAGCATGCGAGTTAGTGAACTCCATCAGTGGTCTGAGGGTGCAAGGCTTGGCACTTTAGGAATGAAAACAGCCTACAGAGGAAAAATCCCTGGGCCTGGGAAGCAAGTCCACCCAACCCCACCCCTACCACCAGGAGGCCATCTGCTTTCAGTCGCAGAAAAGCAAATGGGTCCTGCCTTGGGCTGGCCCAAGCCCCCACAGAGAGGGGAATGCAAACAGGCAGTATTGCTCAGGGAAAACACTCCAGGCACTAGGGCCGGAGGGTAGAACGCAGTGTTCCCGCAGCCCGCTATTCGGGGAATGCAGCAGATGGATCTGCCCCAACTACAGGGAAACATTTGGTTTCTTGTCTCACACCAACTTACTGAAGAGGATTGTGAGGAGGGCCCAGGGACAGACAAACAAAAGAGAAGGTCGGGGAAGGGCAGGGAACCCAAGCCAGGAAGCTAAGTACCAATTTCCTAAGAACCTTCCAGAGGTCTTGAGCAGGGGGTGACAAAATGCCAAAGCTGGGAGGGACCTTCCGGAACACTGAATCCAATCCCCTTGTTTTACAGATCAGGACACGGAGGCCCCTAGAGAAGTCAGCCTAGCACCATGGAAAGAAACTATGGAGTCAGAGAGAGGAACTCCTCATTTATAAGCTGTGTGATTTGATGCAGGTTCCTTAACTTCTCTGAGCCTCAGGTTTCCTCTTAGTAAAACAGGGACTCTGTCTTCACTCCACATACTTGTGAGAAATGAGGGAGGTAACGTACATAGACCACTTAGCACTGTGTCCAGCGCACCGTAGAGACTCAGCAAATACTAGCTTCCATTTCTCAAGGCCACATGGGCGTTAGCTGCAGAGCTAGGAGTAGAATACAGATGTCCTGACTCTCAACTCAGGGAGGTACACCACATTCCTCATCCCAGCTACAGAAAAGAGTCCATGACAAGACACGCCTATGATGTGCCCTTAAGGGTGGGGTAGGGAGGGGGTGAAGTGATGTTAGAAGGGATTTTCTCATGGCCAAAGCATGGGAATGCATTACCAAGGGTTCCATTTTGGGAGCTTATATAAGTGTGTGCCTGGGATGGATTAAAGGCTGGGAATGAACTAAATGTCATCTCAATGACCTGTTCAGCCCGCAGATGCTAGAATTCAACTTACCAGAAGCATGGCTGGTTGCACCACTCCCTAACCCTTGCCCCCAAAAGAAAGGAAACAAATACTCATCCATTCATTCAACAAACATTTATTGAGTATATGATATGCCCGGAGAAACAGGTTTTCTAATTAGCATTTTGTCTGTGAAAATAAGTCTCCAAGATAGTAAATGAATAAAAGGTCACACAACTAGCAAGCGGCAGAGCAGGATACAATGGCATCTCGGGCTGTTCTTTACCCCGTGCCAGCCGCATCTCCCGTCTTCCGATGGAGAGAAAGGAATAAGGTTGTGCCGAGGGCTGATGACCTCAGTGGTGGACATGGACAGAAGGTTTTGGGACAATTCCTGGCTGGTCCCTTCCTGAGGACAGAAGTAACCCTTGGAGGCTGCCTTGTGACGTCATTCCAAGACCGCCCAGCTCTCTCTGGGGGCCACCCTGCCCTTGGTAGGAATCTGTCTACATGGCTCCCTCAACAGGGACCCTCCCTGCAACATCCTCACCTCCTGGGGGCTCCCCTGGGCCTGCCACATTCACGTCCCCGTCCTGAGAACAGAGAGGCAAGCAAAGAGGGACATTCAGAGCCTGAGGACACAGACACAGTCCCTGTCTAATGGTAGAGACACATTTTGTGCCCTCGGGGAGCCCCTGGCTCATTAGGGAAGATGCGGCCCCTCTCCCCAGAGGGCTCCCAGGATGATAGAGTGATAGAAAAAAACACCACTGCTGCTCTCAGGGAGCTCCCAGTCTGATGGAGGAGACAAGGACCGAAGGCAGGCTCAGTAATAACAACAGACCTAAATTAACTGAGTAGACACTAAGTGCCAAGCACTTTATAAATATGAACCCATTTAATCTACACAACAATTCCATGAGACAGGTCCTATTTTTATCCTTATTAAAAGAATTCAAAAGTAGAGGCACAGAGAGGTCAAGTCACTTGTATAAGGTCGCAAAGCTCAAAAGTGACAATGCCAGGATTACAAGCCAGGCAGTCTGGCTCAAGGTCTCCTAAGTAAAAGACCAAGAAAAAGCAAGCCACTGAGCAGTGCTGGACAGTCTGGGGATACTCTGATCACCATGGATTCCAGGCGACTGGCGACAGTGGGTCTGGTCTGAGAAGGCTGTCCGAGGAGCATAGTGTCTCAGGTCTTGCTTGGAACTGAGTGCCCGGGGATAAAGTTCTAGAAAGGCCTGAAGCAGAGAGCAGGCCCACTGAGATCAGGATGGGGGCACCAGGATGGGGGCACCAGGAGGGGGGCAGTAGAATAGGACCCCTGGAAGAGGAAGACCAGGAGCACTTGGAAAGAGTTTGGGTGGAGCACCTGCAAAAGGCCGGTGAGGTTGCCATGGAGAGAGCTGGCTGGGGGCAGGGGAGCCGAATTTGGGTGAGCAAGAGCACAAGGGAACATGCAATGTGAAACTTTCCACACGGAAGGTTCTTGAGCACCAAGCCTGGGGGTGAGACCGGGGATGGGGAGCTGAGAGGAGGCAAGCAACCTGTCAACAGCGCAGCCACGCACCCCCACCCCAGGCCCAAGAGGGCTCTCCCAGCACAGCGCTATTTGGGGTGTCCATCTCAAATGCTCTAATGAGTTGACTATTGAACAACATAACTGATTGTGAGCTGGGCTTTGGCATGAGAAGGATCTGAGTTTCTGGTCCTGGCTTTATAATTTACCAGCTGCCCACCCTCTCTGGGCTCCAGATCCTCATCTGCAAAATGGTGATAATAGTAATTATTTTGTGGGGATTATTGTGAGGATTACCTAGCACTTAGCACAGGGCATGACAGAAAGGGATCAGTAAGTAATGACCCATGGGTTATTTAAAAGTTTAATTTCCAAATATCTGGGGGGATTTTCTAGAAATTTCTGTTACTGGCTTCCAATTTAATTCAAGTGCGGTCAGAGCACATGCTCTTTACTATGGTATTTTTAAATCTACTGAGACTTTCAGTGGCCCAGCATATGATCTACCTTGGTCAGTGTTCCATGTGCCACTTGTTACTAACAGCAGTTAGCAAATCAATGGAATGAGTGAAGTCTTCTATTTCCATATTAATTTTACCTACTCGTTCTGTGAATTACTGAAAAGGGATCTTTGAAATCTCTAACGAGGGTGCTTGAGTGGTTCAGTCAGTTAACCATCCAACTCTTGATTTCGGCTCAGGTCTTGATCTCAGGGCTATAAGTTTGAGCCCCATGTTGGGCTCCACGCTGGGCAGGGGGCGTACTTAAAAAATAAAAATTTTTCAAAAATGAAATTTCTAACTAAAATTTTGGATTTATCTAGTTTTCCTTTGCAGTTTTATCATTTTTTGCTTCATCTATTTTGAAGGTCTATTATTAGGTGCACAGACATTCAAAAATTAATATGTCTTATTGATGAATTGACCCCTTTATCATGTACTGTCTCTCTTTATCCCTGGTAATATTTCTTGTTCTGAAATCTAGTTTTTCCGGATATAAATACACCACTCCACACTTCTTTTTCTTTTTTTTAAGATTTTTTATTTTAAGTAATCTTTATACCTTAACATGGGGCTCAAACTCACAACCCCGAGATCAAGAGTCACACGATCCACCGACTAAGACAACCAGGCACCCCAACACTTCTTGATTAGTGTTTGCATGGTATGTATTTTTCCATCGTTTTACTCTCAACCTATCTGTCTTTACATGTTAAGTTAATTTCTTGTAGACAGCCTGTAGTTGGATATTGCTTTTTATCCAGTTGTACTATTTACATTTAATGCAGTTATAGATATAGTTGGGGGTAAATCTACCATCTTGCAAATTGTTTTCAATTTGTCCCATCTGCTCTCTGTTCCTCTTTGTCTCTTTTCCTGTCTTCTTCTAGATTAACAGAATATTTTTTTTAATATTCCCATTTAACTCTAGTATTGGCTTATTAGCTGTAGGTCTACATTTTATTTTTTAGAAGTTCCTCTAGTGTTAACAATATGCATCTTTAACTTCTCACACTCTACCCTCAAATAATACTATACTTCTTCACATATAATGTAGAAACCTTATAACAGTATAATTCTATTTCCCACCTCCCATTCTCTGTGCTATTGATCTCATGCATTCTATTCTTATATTATATACCCTACAGCACAAGGTTACTATTTTTGCCTTAAATAGGCAACTATTTTTTAAAGAAATTTTTAAATTTCTTGGGGGTGGAGTTTAATTCTTTTCATATGACCCACATGCTTAGCACTTCTGATGCTCTTCACTCCTTTCTGCAGATTCAAGTTTCCATCTTGTATCATTTTCCTTCTGCCTAAAGAACTCCCTTTAACATTTATTATAGTAACTACCTCCTGGTGATAAATTCTGCCAGCTATTCTCTGTCTGAAAAAGTCTTTACTTCACTTTCATTCTTGAAAGATATTTGTATTGGATATGGAAGGCTTTTCATTTAGCACTTTAAAGATGCTGTTCTATTGTCTTCTGACCTTCATAGTATCTGATGATAAATCAATATTGATTCTCCTATATATAGTGGGCCTCTTTTTCCTGACTGCTTTTTAATTTTTTTTTTTAAAGATTTTATTTATTCATGAGAGACACAGAGAGAGAGAGAGAGGCAGAGGCAGAGGGAGAAGCAGGCTCCCCAAGGAGCAGGGAGCCTGATGCGGGACTCGATCCCAGGACCCCGGGATCATGACCTGAGCTGAAGGCAGATGCCTAACCATCTGAGCCACCCAGGTGCCCTTCCTGACTGCTTTTAAAATTTTCTCTTTACCGGGCGCCTGGGTGGCTCAGTTGGTTGAGCGATTGCCTTTGGCTCAGGTCATGATCCTGGAGTCCCGGGATCAAGTCCCACATCGGGCTCCCTGCTCGGCAGGGAGTCTGCTTCTCCCTCTGATCCTCCCCCATCTCATGCTCTCTCTCTCTGTCTCATTCTCTCTCTCAAATAAATAAATAAAAATCTTTAAAAAAAAATTTTCTCTTTACCACCAGTTTTTGGAAATTTGATTATGATGTGCCATGGTGCGGTTTTCTTTGTGTTTATCCTTTTGGGGATAAATGATTTAGATTTATGAGTTTATAGTTTTCATCAAATTTGGAAAATTTAGAGCCATTATTTCTTCCAACATTTTTCTGCCCCTTTCTGGTACTTCAATTACCTGTATGTTAGTCTCCTTGATATTGTCCCATGGGTCAGTGAAACTTTTTTTATATATTATTTTTCTCTGTGTTTCATTTTGGATATTTCTATTGCTTTGTATTCAGATTCAGTGAACTTTTTTCTGCAACATCTAATCTGCTATTAATATATAATGTACTGAATGTCTGTGGTCTCCCCAATATTCATATGTTGAAGCCCTTGCCCCCAGTGTGATGGTATTTGGAGACAGGGCTTTGTAGAGGTAATTAGGTCATCAAGGTGAGAGCCTTGTCTGATGGGATTAGCAACTCTTCCAAGAAGAAATACCAGAGAGCTTGATCTCTCTCTATATATACACACGTGCACTGAAGAAAGGCCATGTGACTACACAGCAAGAAGGCAGCCTTTTGTAAACCAGGAAGAGAGCTCTCACCAGAACCCAACCATGTTGGCACCCTGATCTCAAACTTCCAGCCTCTAGAACTGTGAGAAATAAATTTCTGCTTTCCATTCTGTCTATGGTATTTTGTTAGTCAACAAAAGCAGACTAATCTATAATCCTATCCAGTGAAACTGTAATTCCTTTTTGTATCTTCTAATTCTCTCTTCATTATGTTCATGTTTTTCTTTAAATCCTTAAACATACTGAGCATATTTATACTAGCTCTTTTTTTTTAAAGATTTTATTTATTTATTTGAGAGAGAGAGAATGAGAGAGAGCACATGAGAGGGGGGAGGGTCAGAAGGAGAAGCAGACTCCCTGCTGAGCAGGGAGCCCGATGCGGGACTCGATCCAGGGACTCCAGGATCATGACCTGAGCCAAAGGCAGTCGCTTAACCAACTGAGCCACCCAGGTGCCCTATATTAGCTCTTTTAATGGCCCTACCTGCTAATTCTATCCTCCCTATCATTTCTTTAAAAAAAGAAAAAAGATCGATTTACTTATTTGAGAGAGAGAGAGAGCACACATATGCACACAGGGGGAGGGGCAGAGGGAGAGAATCTTCAAGCAGGCTCCCTGCTGAGCGAGGAGCCCAACGCGAGGGCTCCAGCCCACGACTCTGAGATCACGACCTGAGCCAAAATCAAGAGTCAGACACTCCACTGACTGAGCCACCCAGGTGCCCCTCTATCTTCCCTATCATTTCTGAATCCATTTCAATTGACTGATTTTTCTCTGTGGGTCACATTGAAATAAAATCTTTACAGAAGACAAGAGTAATGGGATTAATTGCACAGGGAGAGTTCCCAAGTTCCTACAGTTAACAGGTGGCAAAACTACCTGCTGTTGCCAGGGAAGACATTATTCATCACCCACATCTTAACGATAGAAAAATGAAGCCCAGAGCAAGGAAGAGACTTGCTTCAAACCACACAGATTGGGGCTTGGCAGAAGAGATCTTATCCCCCACACCCAGCCACCTGACTTTCTATCGCAGAAGGCTCCCTTTGTATCAGTCTAGAGCCTGGGCCACTCCTGTAGAAACGGAGAAAAAGCTGGATGTCTGAGTTCCACAGAGGGGAATGCAGGGAGGGTCTGCCAGCACATTCTGGGAAGGGGTGGCTGTTGGGAGAGGTATTGGGGAGGAGAAGACAGAGCCAGGAGAAAAGCAAAGGCATCTCCACCCAGGCAGCAGCTGCTCCCAAATATGTCACAACTTGTCAAAGAGGCAGAAATAGAAGCTGTCCATGGAGTGGAAGGGGGTGGGGCAGCTTCTGAACCCACAGGGAGGGCAGAAGGCTTCTGAATCCACAGAGAAGGCAGAAGGGGGGGGTTGGTTACTAGAAAGGAAGGGGGATAGGTGGGGGGCTAAGTCTGAGGGCAAGTATGACAAATATATGCCAGCCAGTTCTAGGGAGACTGAAATGAGTCCGGAGAACCATCTGGTTGCTTTTCAGTGAGACTGAGTATGGGAGCAGAAGTGGAGATGGGAAAAGGACAAAAAATCCAAGGAAACCTACCCTCTCTGATCCTACAAGTCCATTCTCTAGGGCCAGGCCCAGTTCAAACAACTCTCCAAACAGTCCTACTCTGACCCTATGAGCACTTCCTCCAGACCCACATGCTGAGTCAGAAAAAGAATGTTACCTCTCAAAGGATTATTTGGATCATTCAGATCATTCAGATCAGCATCTTGATTTACAAATGGGGAAACTGGGAACCAGAGAGGAGAAATGACAGCATTGTGCCCTGACCCTTACGCAGGGTTTCTTCTTCCACTTGCCCTTAACTTCCTCACAGTCTTTGTCTTAATCCAGAGCTGAAGGCCCAGCTCACATAGGAACATGGAATACTCATAAGAAATCCTCACTCATTTTTCCAAAGGCCCTCAGGTTCACACGGTCACACACTCTGCTGAAACCTGGTCTGGTTATTTTTAAACCTAGTTCTGTGCTTTGTGTCCAACAATCACCACCCCCATGACCCCCACTCCCTGGGGACCCATTCCCTTCCGCCTCCAGGCCCATACCTTCCCCCACCCCAAGGCCAGAGATTCTTGATGAATGAGCCTGGCTCTCAGCTCCAGATTCCAGGCAGGGACGGATTTCCCAGTGGTTATCTGATGCTCAGTCCTCAATGGAAACAATGTGTGGCCTCCGGAGGCCTGGGGCCCCCCTGCTCCTCACCTCTCAGTTGGGGCTCCCATCTGCCTCTAGACCTCTCCTCCTGTCTCAAACCCCCAGGCTTCCCTCGGTCTCCCCAGTCCAGTGTCTCTCACCCCCTTTTCCTGTCTTCAAGTCTCCTGGACTCTCCCTTCGAAGCCTAGAGCACCTCCAGTTCCCTCACTGTCTCCCACCTGGAAGGCACGTACTCACGTGAAGCATGTTCCTCACTGTCAGCCTCAGGGAGGGAAAGGAGACAGCTGGATTCAGCCCCAAGGCCTAAAATCAGGCAGTCCAAGAGCCAAAACCCTTCACACTTTTGATACTGGTGCTCTGTGTACCCTTGGGCAAGTCACATCCCGCCTCTGGGCCTCAGTTTCCCAGTGTGTAGAAGAAAGAAGGTGGACTAGCTAATCCTTAGGCTACCTCCTAGCTCTGACATTCTATGATTCTGTGATGGGTTCTCACCCTGCTGTGAGGTTACTGCTCCCCAAATAATCAAGCTGATTTGTATGCCACATTCATGCATCTAGGTCCTAGAAATGTACACACATTCCTGCCACCCAACCCCCACCTAATTCTCATCCATAACACCCAGAGACCCAGACTAAGAAAACAAAAAGTGGGGCCTGTTTGGAGAAGCCAGAAGCCCCCACCCTTTCCAGACTCTTCTCCTTTTTGCTTCTCTATTGCCAGGCACTTGAGACTCCAGAATGGGAAACTCGCTTTGATGTTGGCCAAGCAACATGGCAGCCCAGGTCAGCCCACCTGTGAGGTCAGCAGGGACTGGAAGTCAGAGAATAGGGCTGGGTGTGTAGCAGAGGGGGAAGGAAGGACCCGAGAGGCAGGTGAAGGGGATTTCTGGGCATTTTGAAACCCAACTACTACCATGCAAATGAGATCAGCACAGCATGCAAATAGACAGAATTGAGTTGAGACAGACAGGGTGGGGGCACAAACAGCTTGGCCCTGGAGCCCCAGCCAGGGATAAGGGCTTCCTCTGGAAGGAGCAGGACGGCTGGAGGAGGCTACAGTTGGGGCAGGGGGCCCTGTGTGCCCAAGCCAGCAGGGGTGGGGATTAAGGCCCGACGCCCTGCTGTCAGGTTAGAGCTGATGGATCACCACTGGTGGCCGAGCACAAAGGCTGTTCTGTGCTTGGCACCAATGTGTTCCCATCCATCAGAGGGCAGCCTGCATGGGGTGGACGAGTGTGCAGGGGAGGAAGGCCAAGCCCCTAGATGCGGCTGCTCCACAGCGCAGCTATGAAAGAGGAACAAGGTGGGTAGAGGACCAATCCCCCCATCAGGGTTCTGAGGTCAGAGATGCCTGGGCCACTCTATCTTCTCAGTCCTAGGATGGTCTGTGCCCCACAGCTAGGCCCTGGCATGGTCCTCAGGCCACTTACATGGACAGACATTCACAAACACATCTACAGACAGGGCTTCATTGAAACCCAGACACAGAAGATCACCCTAACCTTCCAGCTCTGCCCTCACCCTTGGTTAGAGACGAACATCACACACACAAGGCCAAACTCACACCTCCACCAGAGAGTAGGCACTGAGCCTATTTCCTGCTCTCACCCAGGTCCGGCCCCAGCCCCGGGGACTGACGCAGAGTGGGCCCCTAGGAAAATGGGTTCAGCCAAGGAAGGGGCATAGTTAGTAAATTCTTTCTCTGGATTATAGCATGGCACTTTTTACCAGCTAACACTGCCTACCTTCGTTAGATAACTTTGTGTACTCCTCTTCCTTACTCAACGGTGACTATGCTGCAGGCAGAAAGACCACCTCTTATTCACATCGGTGACCCCAACACCTAGCACAAGGTGTGCAATACATGTTTCTTGATTGAAAGAGTGAGTGAATAAATAGATACACACCTGGGGTAGGGCCAGGTTTTCCCTCCCCCACTCCTGCTCTTCTGGTCCCCTGGAGGCGGTGACAGCCAGGGCAATAGCCTGGGATACAGGCCAGGAGTGGAGAGGACAAAGCAAGGAAAGGGACCGATATTTATCGGATGTTTCCATGTGCCAGGTGCTCTTTCATTACTACAACGACCATGGTCCTCTCGCACACACGCGCACGCACGCCCTCTGCCAGCTGAAACACGCTCGCTCTCCTGGCGGAATCCATCCTCCCGCCTCTGAGTGGGTTGCTCGAACCTTCAGCACCTCACTCCTGGATCACTGCTATGGTTTTCTATGGCCTCAGCTTTCGAGTCCGCCCATGTCCAGCTGGGCCTCCTCCCATCTTTACAGACTTGTCGAATCGCCTCCTTACTGGAAGCCCGAGAGCTGTGCAAACCCTCTGCCCAGAGCCACCTTCCCCTCCTCTCTTCTCATCTAAATCCCACCTGTTCTCCAGGAGCCAGCCCAGCACTCTCCTCCTCCTCAAGCCTTCCACGGAGACCAGACTTTGGTGATTTTGACTTTCTATAAACTCCCGAAATGCTGGGTTGATGAGCCCACTCATTTGCAATCGATCACGGCCCCCATGTTTCCTGCTGAATTAAAATAGCTCTCTCTTACATTACAGTTTAACATTCACATTTCGGCGTCCATGCTCGCCAACTAGATAGTAAGATCCTGGAAATCAGAACAAGCCCAGCTTTCCTGCTTCCATTTTTAGAGGATGTGAACACCTGTTTAGGGGCAAGACAGATTGTATCCCAAAAGGACCAAACGATGCAATTTTTCGGTTTCCATAGTAACTTCCACATCACTTCTTTCCTCAGGGCTCATAGGACTAGGGTGTAAACCGAGGCAAGGTTTTTCTTTTCTCTTTGCTTGGCGGGATGTGTGTTAGAAATAGCACTTCTTCTTCAGCCCAGCTGGTCAAAGCAGGGTCAAAGCAGGGTTGAGAATCCAGAGCCCCCCTGCTGCCACACTGGGAAGGCCAAGAACCCAATGAAGACCTCACTGCTTCCCTCAACATGCTTGGGTTTTTTTTATTGCCCAGCTGCGACCCCTCCTCATCTCTGGTCCCGACCCCAAACAGACACCAGCCCTTTCCTGGCTCCTCACCATAAATCATGAGCGGCAAGAAAGCCGGCTCCTTCAAGCTCCATATGGGTCTCACCACCCCTGAGAAGTCCTCTCTGAGTCCCCAGCACCATTCCTCCTCCTCTTATTGCCACCGGTTGGAACTTACAACATCAATCTCAAATGTCAAGTGGAGGAGGGATCAGACTTAATCCACAGGACCCTAGAGAAAAAACGGGCCCAAAGGATTTGGGGGGAGCACATCACAGTCCAAAATCCAGAAGGCCTCCCTGTGGCCAGGGCTGCACATCAGTGAAACGAGCTGCCCTGTGAGGTCAGCAACAGCTGGACAGTGGCCACCCGTGAAGGGGATTCAGGCATCATGGGTTGGCGGGAACTAGGTGACCACTGGGGTCTACTAATGGTCAGGTCCTTGAGGGCAGAGACCCTGCCTGGGGCATCCCTGTAACTCTTCAGCCCTACGGCTGAGCTTGTTCACTGCTGGTCTCTCAGGCCAGGCCACAGTCTTGGGAGCATTGGTCCTCTCAGACCCCAAACCCTCTGCTGAGAGGTGACCACGGACTGAGAAGCCTGAAGATGTAGTTGTCCTTCCTCCCACCGACATTTGAGACCTACATGCTACGTGTAAAACTGATGGCTTAGACGAGAAGATGCAGAACCACCACACCAGGTGATCAAGGAGAGGCGAGATTCAAAGTGAGTCTGGAGGGCTCTGCTTTCTCTCCCTCCCACCCCACCCACAGTAAGCAGCCAGGAGAAGCTGGGTGCCCAGATGGGACAGTAAACAGAGTTGAAGAGGCAACACAGAAGGACGGATAAATGATCCAGAGGGAGAGAGGGAGGAGACAGAGGATTTAATAGATCCTGACCTTGCTCCTGCGGGGAAGGTGGCGAGGGGTAGCCTGTAAGTCCTCATTCTTGCTCTGCCCCTGACCAGCTTTGTCAAAGGGAAAACTTCTGACCCCTGCCAAAAGGACCAAAAAATTCTTCTTGCCTCAATTTCCCCCGTTACAGGAGACCTATGAGACCTAAGATGTCCAGGCTGCTTTGGAAACCCAGAAGTCCAGGTTCCTTCTCACCCTGGACATTGAGCCCCCAAACACGCCCCGAATTTGAAGTGGTCTCATGCTTCTGATGGATGGATGCTGGTTAAGTGCTGTCAGGAGGCAGGGGGATGGACACATTGACTTCTTCAGTCCCCTTCCAGCCTGAACCCTGCCCTTCCTTGTTCCCTCCCCTCAGCTCCCCCCCCCCCCACACACTTCTTTGGGACTAGCAAGGGGAAAGCAGGCAGGCCGCCTGGCTAGGAGTAATTGAAAGGAGCAGATGAGAGGAGAATGTGTGTCCTCCCCCACCTCCCCTGCCCCACGGGGGCTGCTGAGAAATGAAAACTAATCAAATTACACCGACGGCCTCCCTCCCCGTGCACAGGAGCCAGCCCAGGCTGGGGCAGGCAGGCTGGGGGGTGTGGGGGGGGTGGGGGCTGGGGGGAGAGGGAAGGGAATCACATCTAATCCACTGTAAACGTCTTGATGTGCAGCAACAGCTTAGGGGGGGCTCAGGTTTCTGCGGCATTGGCTATATTTATCTCTGGTTCCATGCCAGCAGGGAGGGTTTAAATGGCACCCAGCAGTTGGCGTGAGGGGCTGCAGGAGCTTGGGGGCCAGTGGCAGGAACAAGGCTTTTCCGACCCCATGGAGCTCTATGAGACATCCCCCTACTTCTACCAGGAACCCCACTTCTATGACGGGGAGAACTACCTGCCCGTCCACCTCCAGGCCTTCGAGCCGCCAGGCTACGAGCGGACTGAGCTCAGCCTGAGCCCCGAGGCCCGAGGGCCCCTCGAGGACAAGGGGCTGGGGACCCCCGAGCACTGCCTGGGCCAGTGCCTGCCGTGGGCGTGCAAGGTGTGTAAGAGGAAGTCAGTGTCAGTGGACCGGCGGCGTGCGGCCACACTGAGGGAGAAGCGCAGGCTCAAGAAGGTGAATGAGGCCTTCGAGGCCCTGAAGAGGAGCACCCTGCTCAACCCCAACCAGCGGCTGCCCAAGGTGGAGATCCTGCGCAGCGCCATCCAGTACATCGAGCGCCTGCAGGCCCTGCTCAGCTCCCTCAACCAGGAAGAGCGGGACCTCCGCTACCGAGGCGGGGGCGGGCCCCAGCCAGGGGTAAGTGGCTGTCCCACCCAGGTGCCCCAGGGGGAGGGGCACAGGAGGCACCTAGACGGCCTGGGGACCCGAGCATGGGGCTCAGTCAGAGAGTTGGAGTAGGTGGCAGGTGGGATCTTACAGGGGCCACAGGACCCCCTCCTTTGTCAGAGCTGGGCTGTCCGGTTGACCTCCGGTGTCCCTTTGTCCTTTCAGGCCAAGCTAAAGGCAGTGGGGAGAAGCAAATGTGGAGGGGGGTGGCAGAGGATCGAAGGAGGGATCCAAGAGCAAGTCCAGAGTCAGCCTGGGTGGGAGTGAGAATTAATCCCAGCGCCTGGGGATGGGGCCTGAAAGTGGCCAAGTGCCGCTTTGTACCCCCCGCCCCACACCATCCTGTGTAGGTGGCTGAGCAGAGAGAACACCTACCCAGTGTCTCTCCCAGAGCCCCAGCCAGCCTGCACCTGCTTCCTTCACCCTTATCCTCCACCCTTATCCTAGGGTCAGGAAAACCAGGGACCCCTTGATCCTGGGTGTCCTGCCAGGACAGACTCACCACCCAGGATGGAGGACAGGAAAGGCCTGGAAGCAGGGGCTCCGGTGGCCAGGCGGGGGCATGAAAGTTGCTGATTGTGAAGATCCTGAGGCTGGGGGTGCCCTGGGCTGGAGGGCTGCAGCTTATGTGCCACCCTCCAACCCCACAATGGGGGCTTTTGCTCATTGGAACTGGACAGAGAGACACCACCAAAAATGGCCTGTGCTCTGACCTTGGGCCTTCACCCTGTCTTGCAGGTGCCCAGTGAATGCAGCTCCCACAGCGCCTCCTGCAGTCCAGAGTGGGGCAGCACACTGGAGTTTGGCCCCAACACAGGGGGTAAGTGAGACCCTCACCCTCAGAACTTTGGCTCAACCCCATCAGCCTGTCTCTGGGCCCAGTTGCCTCCTTTTACCTTACTTCTGCTCCAGCCCTCTTCCTTTGGTCTCTCCGGGGAACTGCTGAGCCCGGGGCCCCAAATGGTGGGCCACAAGGCCCTGTGCCTCCTCGAGACCTTGACCAGCTAAGGAGCAGTCTAGGCCTCCTACAGCTCCCCAGCCCGTGCCTGGGGCCTGACCTTCTCCCTGGAGAGGAGAATGTCTCTGCCCCAGGGGTCCCTGGGAATTGCTGAGTCAGTGCAGCGTGACTGGGCCAGCAAAGGGCAGTTCCAGTCTCCAGGATATGCCGTCCTGGCTCCACCTCGGAGTAGTTGCTTTCAAATTCTAACCCAACTAGGGGAGTTCAGAGAGGAGGCACGCGCGTTCATTGTACACACGCATGGCACTGGGAAAGGCATGGGCTGGGGAGTAGGATTCTTGAGTTGTGTTCACCTATCTGTCCGGGAAAACCTGTGTCAGCCCCAAAGAGCTCACTCCCTGTCCTGGGTCTTGAAAACCCCTTCGCCACCCAGGTAACATCCTCCCCCCTTCTCCTTACAGATCACCTGCTCACGGCTGACCCTACGGATGCTCACAACCTGCACTCTCTCACCTCCATTGTGGACAGCATCACCGTGGAAGATGTCTCTGTGGCCTTTCCCGATGAAACCATACCTAACTGAGACCGTCTGCCAGGCCGGGTGTCCGTGGGACCCCCACGCTGGCCACAGACGCCACCACCTCGGCAGCATGGGCTTCCTAAGCCAGGCTGTCCTGATGCCGGAAAGCCAGCCCTGGGGCTGCCAAATGCCAGACTAGCCCCTTCCTCCTCCATATAAGGGTAACTCGCCACCCAGAGAGGGAATGGATGCTCTCATTTAGCTGACTCCTTACAGCAAGGAGCATCCTGTTTCCAGGGAGATAAAGCAGGGGACCAGAGTGCCCCTCGCGTGGGCCCCGTCAAGGGGGCAAACTCAGGAGCTTCCCTTTGTTCATAATGCAGCCAATTCCACCCCCTCAAGAGAAACAGCCTGAGAGCTGAAGACCGTGTCCTAAGCAGGACGGGCTGTGTACATGTCCTGTTCTTGTCTCTTCCCGATGCCAGTGGCTGGGCTGGGCCTGCTCTGAATCGAGGGAGAAGAAAGGGAGAGGAACAATCCTCTGTTCCCAAGTCCCTGGGGGGCCAAGCTTTTGCAGTGAATCCTGGGAACCTTCCAGTGGTTTTATGTTTTGTGTTGTTTGTAAAGCTGCCATCTGACCAAGGTCTCCTGTGCACAAGTTGCCAGGGACAGGCAGGGAGGGGGGCAGGGGCTCTCGGGGTGATTTCTTTTCTTAACTAAGCATTGTGTGGTTTTGACATTGTTTTGTAATTTTTTTTTTTTTTGCTAACTTATTTGGATTTCTTTTTTAAAAAATGAATAAAGACTGGGTGCTAGAAGAGCGTCTGTGATGATGTGGAGGGAGGGGGTGGCCACCGCTCCTGCCCCCCCCCTCGGTGGTGCAAACAACCCCCTCAGGTGCCTCCTAAGGACTGGACCTGGTAGGGTTCCAAAAGCAGCTCCCAAAGACAGCTGAGCAGCTATCTTGCTGGTGGTCACCATGTGCTGGGAGCCCTGCTCTTTTTACCACCATGAAGGAAGCTGGGTGTGGTCCACCGGCTGGGTGAAGACCAGATCCACAAACACCCCGAGATCCAGAGGAAAGCCTGGCCAGCATTCTGTGGCACGCTTCCTTACTCATGGACACTGCAACAGTCTATGTGCTCCGTCTTAAATCCCAAGAGGTCCAGTCCCTTCCAACTAATGAACATGCTCTCTGGCCAGCACTCATCCCACCACCAGCAGGCGGGGTTATAGAGTGGGAATTTGTGGGTTTCCCCTCCCTAATCCCTGCCTCTCCTCTGGTGTGACATTACCAGGGGCCTTGCAGGAAAGTGGGAGGTGAATAAATCAGCGTGATTGACGTCAGACACTGTCCATTCCCTGCAGGCCAACCAGCATGTCCCCCTCGCCACACCCTTCCATCTCTCCAGGCTGAAGGGGATCCTGGCCCCCTGCCCACAGTTCAGAGGATGAAGGCAGTTCTGCTGGGGGCAGAGGGAGGGCCTCACAAAGAACAATCAAAGGAAGAGAAGCTGGGGTTCTCTTCATGGGATGCTGTATCTTCCAACTACTGGCTGAAGGGAGAAGGTGGGTGGAAAATTGAGAAGATTCTGGACATAAATTACATAAGGACTAGCTGGGGAGATAGCAGGAGCTAGAATTTGAATGGACCATGAACATCTACTAAAAATTTTATTAACTCCAACTGCTTTAGGCTGAATTTGTCTGATTTCTTGCCAATTATAAGTTTCAGAATCATTACAGAAGTCTGGGGATTCGGAGCGTGATACATTCTAGCCCCCACCCAATTCTTCCGGGCCCCTGTTTGGGACTTCGCCCAGTTTAAACTTCCAGGCTCTGGGACCCATTCTGCACTTGCTCTGGGCTTAGCGGGACCATCTCTCCCATATCTGCCCTCCAGACTTGCTCCTGAAGAGGGCTGTCAACTCCCCACTCCCAGAAACTCTGCCTAAGGAAGAGAAGGAGGAAGCCCCAGAGTAGGCTCACAGGCCAAGGTGAGGGTGCAGAAGGGAGCAGCCCCCCGCCCCAGGGCCTATTTGTCTCCAACAACCAGTCAGGGTTAGGCCTATTGGGAGTCACAGACTGGCTTCATCTGCCCTATCTGTGGGGTTTTCTTCTTGAGTCTGTGTCCCTGTGTTTACAGTCTCACCTTCTTGGAAGGGCCGGAGAGGAATACCTACGTCATTTGCATGACTCTTAGCTCCCCCTGACTCACTGCCCTTGGAGATGAGGAGATCCCCACAAGCCTGGGTGCAACACCTTGGCTCTCAAGTCTACATTCACTCCCTTACTATCCACTAAAAACACTAAACTACACATTCAAAGGGGGGGGTCTGCTCCCCTCAAGTTCATTTCCTCTGTCCCTGGTACCTCCCAAGCTCCTAGGTGGATACAATCCCACCACCTTCAGTTGCCCTGCTTCTCACTGGGGAGCTAGGGGCAGTAAAGGACAAGCGTACTCGTCTCTACTACACAGCTGATAGGCTCTGGAGTGGCTGACATATTTTCTAAGTTTATTCTTCTTCACTCATCACGTCAATTGGAAACTGAGGTTCATATTCCTAACCTGGTTAGAATGAACAGTCCTCAGTAATGGCCACCAGGGTCAACTGTTCCTGATCATTGTCAGGGGTGGCCATTGTCTACCTATTTCTTCTTTGGTCTTGAAGTCCTTAAGCTTCCCACCAGAGCGACAAGCTGCTGGGATCTCAAAGGTGTGAACAGCAAACTTTGCCAAATGGAAGCCCAACCTCACCCATTATTTGCACAGAATAAACGACTGTCATCAAAGCACTGAGCCTTTCCTAAAATAAATGCTTAGCCTTCACAATTAAATTACAGATAAGACTCCAATTAATGAATAATGAGTGGTAGTTCTTTAGGGAAATTAGCTTAAATTCGGTCTCCAGTGGAAGTACCTGCAATAAATCAAACCGGGTTAATCAAATGTTACCTAATAATGGACTTCAGGGAATCCTCTAGAACGTAAAGATAAGAATTACTGGGAATTGGCATCCCAGTTGTCAGTGTGTAAATAGGAACTTCTTAGAGTGTTTAGCTAATTAGCGTGAACTGCAGAATGCTTCCAGTACCATTGGTTGCTTAGGTATCCAACTTTTCAAGGTCATCTATCTGGTCAACTAGAAAACGATTTCAGTGCTGCCGGTATAGTAGCTGGTAGGACCACCTGGAGAGGGAGGTGGAGGGGGACAATGGAAGGTGAGAGGAGAGGAGCCCCCTCAAATCAGGCGTCTGTTGCATGGATAGAACCCTATCACCAACATGTCACATCCCTTGGACTTGTCTGACTTCCTGGCTTCTGGGCTCCAGGCTGGAGCTGAGGTGCCTGGTGGTGCACCAAAGCTCAAGAAGGACTGAAGGTTCCAGGTTCGGCTGGGGTCTTGGCTAAGGACCCATAGGCCAGGCCTGGGTGGGAACCCCAAATCTCCACCCCATGGCAATTCTGGCTGTGCCTCTCCTCCCAGCCACAGGCAACCACCAGACACAGACTCTGCCTCTCACTCTGCCTGGAACATTCCTAAGGGAGGCAAAGGAAAGTGCTCTAGAAAAGAAATCTGGAATCTTCTTTCTTTTCTACAAACGCTGACAGAAACAGGATGTTGGGGTCTCATCTCAAGTTCAGCATGTCTATAACTAAACTCCCATGTCCACGTACGCTCGCTCCTTCCACATTCCCCATCCCAGTGGATGGCAACACTGGGAAACAGTTTTCAATCCAAAAAAAAAGTTTTTCTGGATTCTTTCAGATCTCATCCTGTAGCTAGCTGGCCACCACGGCTGGTCAATTCTACCTCCGTGGAGTGGGTGGGAAGGGACCCGCAGAGGCTTGCAGGCCCTAGGCCAGCACCTTCCCTCCTCTGTGTGCCCTTCCTGGGTCACAGGTTGCCTTGTCTTGCTCCCATCCTGTCACCTGTGCCCATGGACCCTGCCACCCTGTGCCATCAGTGTTTGGGACAGTGGTAGCCCTGGAAAGAATTTGGTGGGTTTTTTTGTTGTTGTTTTTTTAATTTATTACATTTTCTATTTTATTTTTTTAATTTTGTTAAAGATCTTTTTTTTTTTAAAGATTTTATTTATTTTTTAGAGAGCGAGCAAGAGAGAAACAGCATGAGAGGGGAGAGGGTCAGAGGGAGAAGCAGGCTCCCCGCTGAGCCGGGAGCCCGATGCGGGGCTCGATCCCAGGACCCTGGGACCATGACCTGAGCCGAAGGCAGCCGCTTAACCATCTGAGCCACCCAGGCGCCCAGGATTTGGTGTATTATGCTGTTCTCAAGGAGTCCACAGTTTAGGTGAGCAGAAGAAACATAGTCCACAGAAGCCAAGTGCCACATGAGTGTGGGTTTGGGAAAGGGAGCTGGGGCAGGGGGGGCCAAGGGGCAGAGGCTTGAGCTCACTTAAAACAGAAGCAAATAAAAGAGAGAGAGAGAGAGAGAAGCAAGTAACATTTGGTAGGGAGTCCTGGCACTGGGTCAGAAGTTTTAACATACATATTGTAGTAAAAGGACAAGGCACTGCAGTCAGAAGACTTAGCTTGGGAACCTACATCTGTCTCTCACCAGCTGTGTGGTCTGAGCCTTACAATTTCCTGTTCTGCAAAACAGCCAAGATAACACATCTCAGGGCTGTGAGGATTAAATGAGCTAATACATTGAGCATGCTTAAACGGTATCTGGCACACAATAGTTCCCAGTAAATTTTACTTTATTTAATAATAATCCTCCTAAAAACCCTCTGAGATAAGGTTGATTCATTTATTCACTCGAGTGTGTCCATCTAGGGACCCGAAGATCAATAATTCAGACCCAAGGGCCTTCCTCACAGCCCCCTGTGGGAACGGACGAGGAGAAGACTGCCTAGCATGGTGGGGTGCCGAGTGCCAGGGAGCAAAGGGTCGTTGCTTATCTAGTTCGGCTGGGGAGGGCCTGGTCATGCCTCCCAGGTGATGTTCCAAGTGGGTCTGGAAGGTTCGTTGCTGCAAAGGGAAGGCGAGAGGCACTCGTGTTGCCTTCTGGTGTTGGGGCTGAGGGACTGACATTTCTGAGTTCGGTGGACTCAGACTGGTGAGTGAGGGGGCACTGGAGCCAAGTCACAGGCAGCCCGTCACGCTACACGGAGGGGGTGGGCCTCTGATCGACAGGCAGAGGGGGCTGCTGCAGCATGAGCCGAGGGGTCATCTGAGCAGGGGCCGTGGAGGGGCAGTGGCCCTGGGAGCCTTGTGAAAGGCCAGGAGGAGGGCGGAGCTGGACCAGGTGAGTGGAGAGGAAGAAGAGGAAGAAATCAAGCCCAGCATCAGGGCTCCTCACTCCTTTTCCTAATTCCCTCGGCACAGGCAACCTGAACATTAGCCTTTCTAGCAATCCCATAGTTAGGTAAGTAAACAGAAGGTTCCTGACTTTATGTCTTTAAAACTCGGATGTTGGGGCGCCTGGGTGGCTCAGTCGTTAAGCGTCTGCCCTCGGCTCAGGTCATGATCCCAGGGTCCTGGGATCGAGCCCCGCATCGGGCTCCCTGCTCGGCGGGAAGCCCGCTTCTCCCTCTCCCGCTCCCCCTGCTTGTGTTCCCTCTCTCGCTGTGTCTCTCTCTGTCAAATAAATAAATAAAATCTTTTAAAAAATAAAAAATAAAAAAAATAAAAAATAAAACTCGGATGTTTACTTCCCAGAGGACTGTGGAGGAAGCTGGACAGGTCAGCTGAGCTCTAAGTTTAAAAAAAAAAAAGAAAAGACCAGAGCCATGTGTAGGTTGTCTTAAAACCAGGTTGTTTATTGGTACGTACACACCCACACTCACACTCATCCACACCCGCACACCCATTCCTGATGCACTGAGCCGGTACAGTACTGAGAAGGGAACCGACAAGATACAGGAGGCTGGTGAGAGGGGTTCGGAGCACTGGTGACTCTCCAAAACTACATTGACTGTGAGGCAAGGGGACACCAGGATAACAGCCTTCCATCACTGTATCACGAATTCTCTTGTCCGTCACCTCCCTGCAATACTCCCCAGGATGCCCTGAATAGACCCAGGTACATGGCCAACCATGACAGGGTGAAGTTGTGGAGGAGAAGCTGGGGCTGAATCTCCCACTTGGCTAGTCCATCAAAAGTCCCCGGATGCAGACAGAGGGCCTGGTGGTCCCCAACTCCACCCATCTTAGGAAACTGGGGTTTCTCCGTAATCCTAATATCCATCACCCAGGGATAGGGGCCTTTTCTCTCCATCCAACTCATTTGCTGCTCAAGAACACCTCCAGCTCCGTTCACAGCAGCCTGCTGGGCAGCGAGGGCAAGGAACAATGAGGGAGAATCAGAGCAGCTGACTGCCGTGCCCACACCCGGGGAGCCCACTCGGCCCCACCACGGGTGGACCTCTTCTCTACTGAAAAACAGCAGAAGGCTCCAAGCCCTGGCATCTCCAAGCCCTGGCATCGCTCCATCACTCCTTCTGGCCAGGGTGCTCTGACCCACTATCCCACCTGCTAGCCAAGCCCCTGCACAGAACCCAAGTCGATCAGGTTGCAAACCAGCTGCTCAGCCACCTGTAGGATGGCTCGGCACCGGCACTTCTCCAGGAAACCTGCTCCAGATACTCTTCCTCTCCTCTCACTGGGGTCCATCACCTCACCCTGAACTTGGGTCCCAAACACTTCCAGGCATTTTGGCAGGATGAGGAAGTGGCTAAGGAGGAGGGGTTTCTTGGGAATGACATTCCGACAAAACCGGGACCTCTATCCCTAAGCCCCAGTTGCCACCAAGCAGCTGAGGAAAGCAATTAAAATGTTGGAGGCTGGTGGGGGCAGGGGGGTCTCCGGAATTTCTGGAGGAGGCAGTCCCTGCACACCAAAAGAGCCCTGAACAAGGGGTGGGTGATTTAAGGGCAAGCAGGAGAGTGATGGCCTTCACCAACATTGGATTTCCTGGACCTGGCATAAGACTCACGGAAGGGGAAGCTTTATTTTCTTCCCAAGAGATCAGGGGAAGAGAGCCTCACACTACCTTTTCCCAAATCTGATTTGGAGGTCAATGTATCTTCAATCCACCCATCGTGTATATTCTTAGGGGCTGGATTACTAAAGAGGTGGGGCAGAGGAGGACAGCAGGGAAGGAATACTGGGAGCAGAGTGGACAGTGCATGGGTAGTTCTCTTCTGCCCCAGAGCCAAGACCCCACACAACCCCCCAGCCCTGCCCCAACAGCAGCTCTACCGTATACCTTTTGGCTGGGGCAGGACAGGACGCATTCCCCCTGCCTTTGGAGCTTCAGACTAACACAGGCCACTGGCTCTCCGTCTCGCTGGCCAGCCTGCACCTCTCCCTGGGCGGGAGGGTTGAGAGTTTCCCCATCCTTAACCTTGGCTCAAAGCTCAGGGGGCCATTTTTCTCAGATTTTTCCCCAACTCACGTTTGGGATTCATCTTAAGCAAGGGCCTGGAATCACCACCTTAGCCTTCCTCCTCCCCCAGCCTCACCATCCTGAAAGAGAACGGAGCCTTCCGCAGCCCCCACCCCCAGCCCCCACAGAGGTTCTGGACACGGGAGCTGCCCTTGTGGAGATGAGATGGGAAAGGCGCGATGCTGGGAGTGCCGAAACCAGATGTCAGACAGCTGGGATGTGCACAGGGACCGGAAGGCCCAAGAGCCTGAGCAAGGCAGAGTCTGAAGTGCCACTTTCTTGGAAGGGCCACCCCCAGCCCTTGGCACCATGTCCTGGTCTCTGGTGCAGGTCGCAGTCCAGACCAGGCCAGGTCCAGAAGAAGGAGGGTGAAGTCACACCCGGCCCTGGGCTACTGCTGTCCTGTCCCTTCTGCAGAATCCCAAGCATGGACAACTTGGACACCCAGCCACAGCCACAAGAGACTTACAAAGGACACACGGTGGGACTCAGGGTAGTGGGATGCCGAGGGGGTGGACGAGTATATTCTGAGATCCAGGCCAACTGGAAAGTCACCGACGAGACTAGGAGCCGTGAGAGGATGGGGAACGAGCAGGAGGGGCCAGGGCCAGCTGAGCCTGTGAAACCCAGCCGGAGGACGCTGGCCCTGGGGGCCGTGGCTAGTCCCGAAAGGCGGAGAGCATGTGTCCGTAGAGATAGTGGGAGCGAGCTGAGAGAGAGAGAGAGAGGGAGAGAGAGAGGCAGTGCGCCGTGAGCGGGGAGTCGTCCCGGGGGGCCAGGGGCTGCAGAGGCGTGAGCGCAAGCTTGCAAGCGCCAGGCGCCCCGGCAGCGGCGGAAGCAGAGGGGGGTGGGCCGGGCGGGGGGCAGCGCGCGCGAGCAGCGGCGGGGGGGCGGGGCGTGCGGCGGGGGGGGGCGGGGCGTGCGGCCCGGGCCCCGCCCACTTACCCCGCACCGCGGGCACACCCCCGCGAGGGCCGGGGCGGGAGGGGGGGTCAGCAGGAGTAGGTCCGAACCGTGGAGGGCTCCAGTCTCGGCGCCCCCGCCGTCCCGGCTGGGAGGAGTCGGCGGCCGCGGGAGAACACAGGGCGGCGGTTAGTGCGCGCGCTCCGGGGCCCGCCCCGCCGGCCCGCCCGCCGGCCCGGCGGCAGCGTTAGTGCAGCGGCGCCCGCAGGCCCCTCCGGCGGCCCGTCACTCACCCTCCGGCGTGATCTTCTTGGGCGGCGCGGGCGGGGGCTGCAGCGGCCCCAGGCTGGCCACGCGGAAGGCGGCCGGGAGCGTCTCCGCCGAGGCGCCGAGCAGGCCGCCGTGCGGGTCCCGCGGCCGGAAGCGCTTCCTCCAGGACGGCGCGCGCCGGAACACCTTGTCCTCGCCCTGCACGCGACACGCGGAGGCCCTCACTCCCGGCCCGCCCGAGGGCGGGGGGCTGGGGGGGGAGGGTCACCTCCCCTTTCGGGCTGAAGGAGACGCCTCCCAGGGGCCCCTGCAGGCTCCGAGACCCCCGGCCTCCAGGTGGGGTGGCGTCCCCGCTGGTCCGACCTGTCACCATCCCGCAGCATCCTGGAACTGTTGCCCTGCCCAGTCCCGTCATCTCAACCCGGCCTGCGGAAGCCCACTGACCTTTCAAGTATGCCCCCCCCGCCAGCCTCATGCCATGGGAAGTGGGCAGCGGCCAGCCCCCACAACCCCCCCCTCCCCCCCCCCCCGCCTCCTGCCTTCACTCTGGCTTCGGCCCGGTGCGCTGGAAGTGCACCCGGCCAGGAGTCGGGAGACCCTGCCATTTTACTAGCTCCGTGTCCCTGGGCAAGTTAAGGGACCTCTCTGAGCTTCCGTTTCTGTAAAATAGGAAGGACATTATCTGCCTTCTCTCTTTCTCAGGCTGCCTGTCCCTAATGGGATCGAGTGAGAGCACCTGGTGACAGTGATGGGTCAGGTGGCTGGCCGATCAGAGGCAGGCTCCTCCAAAGGCCTCTGCCATCTACCAGCTGAGTCTCCAAACTCTCTCTGCCAAAGGGCACCCAGAGCCATAACCCTACAGGATGCCCCTCTGCACAGGCTTCCCCAGCCCACCCTGAGGAGCCCACTTCCACCCTGCTTGGCAGCCATGTCTAATCTCCCCCCACCCCCAAGCCAACCCCTGTGTTCTCAGAACTGGTGCAGGCAGAGAGCTGCCAGAGGAACAAGGGACACTAACCCACCAGTTCTTGCCTCAACAACCCCTCCCAGCCCCAAGCCCTTGGGGTTTGCTGCTTGTGCCCTGCGGAGGCCAAATGCTCCTATCACTTCTTGGCACCATGTGCCTCTGTCCCAGCACCCACCCTAGTATCATCTTTTCATGTACTTATGAGATTATTTCATTAAGCTCTCCCTCTCCTTCTCCCTCTACTCCCTCAACTCTCTCCCTCTCACTTTCAAATTCTGTGCTCCACAGGACAGAGACCATGATCTTTTTTGTTCCAACCAGTGTATCCCCAGCCCCAAAGGTAGTGCCTGGGAAAATTGTACGCACTCAGTAAATATTTGTTAAATGAATGGATGGCAGCTGGCTTCCTATGCAGGCATCCCATCTGTGAGTTCATCAGGAACTTTCCTCATCACTTCTGTCCGCTCCATGATCCTGCCCTTAACCTAGCCCAGAGTGCTTTCCCTTTCTCTCTCTCTCTCCCTCCCTCCCTGCTTCCTTCCCACTCTCTTTTTCATTTCCACCTTCTGCCAACCCTAAGACTTGTGTCTGTATCGCTTGTCCCCTAGAAGATATCCTTCCTGCTCCTCTCCTCTTTTCCCTGGAGTCCTGCTCTCCATGTAGGGGGAGAATTGGATGCAACCCTCCAGGGCCTTGGAGTCCTGCTCTCCATGTAGGGGGAGAATTGGATGCAACCCTCCAGGGCCTTGAAGCTAGAGAGGGGAAACTGAGAACCAGAATTGACAGAGGAAACAGTTCAAGAGACCAGCTCAAGGTTGCTGATGCTATTAGATGGCTGGACAGGAAGCAGTCTCCCTGGATCTCCGACCTCCCCTGCACCCACCACCACCAAATCCCACCTTATTCCCAGAACCTGGCCTTCAACTTTGAGCTTCCTGCAAGAACCAGTCCTCTGCAGCCCCACACCTAGCTGCATCCCAGAAATCCCTCTGTGCTGCCAAGATGACATCATCTACTCAATAACCCCACCCCAATGTCTGAAGCCAGAGAGGCTGGGTAGCTCTACATGCTTCCGGGAGGCAGCAGGATGTGAGGGAGAGAAGAGGAATCAGATACACTTTCACTCCATCCCTGCTCTGCCATGCATCGGCGTGTGACAGTAGGGAGGTCACCTCTTTGAGCTTAGCTCCTCATCAGTCAGTCCAATGGGATAATAACCCGTCCCACATGATGAGTGTGAGCATAAAATGAGATGTCTGTCACCACTATACCCCTCTGCCTAGGCCAATGCCTGGCCCAGAGTAGGCCTTCAAAGAATATTTTTGTAAGGATGGAAGGAATAAATAGCTTTCTAATTAGAAAGCACCACACTAAGATATACAGGCATCATTTTTCCAAGCAGCATCAAAGAAAGCTAAGATCCTAGGTGTGTGGGGAATAAGAGGAGGGTTCCACGTAGCAGGGGCATTGGGAAAATTAAGATCTCTGGGAGTGGGGATAGCTGGTGGGGTCTGGCAATTTATCTCCTTGACAGGAATACACACACACACACACACACGTAAATTATGTGTGTGTGTAAATAACACACTCCAAATTTCAAGGTACCTCTGTGAAGAAAATACCCCTCCACAAATTCTGTGTATTCCTGAGTGTGTCCTATCTACTGAAGCAGAACAATCATTCCACAAAGGTGGACTTTAGCCCTGTTAAACCCAATGGAGAAAGACTAATTGATACGTAGGTAACACCAATGGGGTCCCAAAAAAGAGGCCCAAAAGTCTAAACAGAGGCATTGGTCGGGGCAGGGGTGTGTAGAAAGGGACGCTACACAGACCTGGGAGAGCAGAAGAAACAGATCTGGTTGAAGATGGAAACATTAAAAATAAATAATCTGGGCTCTTTTTTTAACTTGTTTGGAGCCAAGGCAACCAAGCCTGACCAGATAGGCAAAGGCACGCAAGGCTGGTGATGGGAAAGTGGAGGGAGGGAGGAGGGGAGGGGGAAGAGGAGGAGGGCTGAGGAGGGGGCTGCCTCCTCAGGAGACAGGTACCTTTGGGCAGGCATCTCCAATGGGAGCATTACAGCTCAGGACATCCGGACATTTAGGACAGCCTAAACTCAGGGAAAGGCCTGACGAAACCCAGGGAAAAAGGCTGGTTTTTCACTGGCCAGGGGGGCCAGGAGAGGAGAACCTTAACTTGGCTTGAAGGTAACTCAAGAGTAGAACTGGAGAGGAAACTGCACTGATAAACATCTGGAGCAGCGTGTCAAACCACACGGCCGAACCAGCAAGCAGACCCTTCTTTTAAGGACCTCAGCATAACGCCGACCTCCGAACAACCACGCTCTGACAGATGGGAATCCTGAGAAGCAGGCTGGAGTCATGCTGTGCCAAGAGCACTGAGAGATGGGGTCTGAGAAATGAAGAAAAAGGTGTGATCCCAAAGAGATGGCCTTTGGGGGGAACCTTCAATCCTGTGTGGTTAGGAGGGCAGTGGGGCACAGAGTTGGAAGATGCTAGAAGTATAACACATAAGAGCCTTTAGTTTTTGTACAAGGAGTTTCATGGAGACTTCCCTAGGCCTATTGTTAGGTCTGGCCCTGCCCCTCCCCACCCCAAACTCCCTGACTTCATCCCCAACCCCTCCAGCTCTCCTCCCTTAGGCCACCCCACCAATCATCAGCCCAAGGAAAGCACAACTCATGGATTTCAACCCAGCGAACCAACAATGCCCAAATCCCAGAGGCCCCTAATTCACAGCCAAGTACTCACATCATCCAGCTTCCGGTCTGTGCCCAAGGCCAACAGGTTGTTGAACTCTCTTTCCATCACCTGGCGTGCCTGGAGTCCACAGGGTGAGAGACGGAGAGATAGGAGGGGTATAGTTAATGACCTCTATGCCATCTTGCTCCTGTTAGGATTCTTTCATATGGAGCACATTAGAAAACTGTAACTTTGAACAAAGTAGGACCACAGAATGCATGGATGTGCAGGATTCACTTACTGGGGGAAAGCCCCATATTCTGTCTATACGGGAAAATCATGCATTCCTATCTTTCTGGAGGGGTAAATAAGCATGTAGACCATGGAAAATAAGGATTTAGGGCGCCTGGGTGGCTCAGTCGGTTAAGCGACCGCCTTCGGCTCAGGTCATGATCCTGGAGTCCCTGGATCAAGTCCCGCATCGGGCTCCCTGCTCGGCGGGGAGTCTGCTTCTCCCTCTCCCACTCCCCGTTTGTGTTCCCTCTCTCGCTGTGTCTTTCTCTGTCAAATAAATAAATAAAATCTTTAAAAAAAAAAAAAGAAAAGAAGGATTTAATTTATTTAGATTAAAGAAACATATTTCATAAGGCTCCACATCAAAAATTTCAGCCAGGAGGACTGCTCAGTCATAGATGTTGGTGGCCCTTGGGCTGATTAGTGCCTACAGGCCCTGACTCAGCCTCCCAGGAGCCTCACTCAGCAGGAGATTTGGGAAAAGCCAGGAACAACAACGTTTTTGAAACTGCCACCAGATTTTTTTTTTTTTAAGATTTTTATTTATTTATTTATTTGACAGAGAGAGACACAGCGAGAGAGGGAACACAAGCAGGGGGAGCGGGAGAGGGAGAAGCGGGCTTCCCGCCGAGCAGGGAGCCCGATGCGGGGCTCGATCCCAGGACCCTGGGATCATGACCTGAGCCGAAGGCAGAAGGAAAAAGAAATAAATCTTTTTTTTTTTTTAAGATTTTATTTATTTGACAGAGAGACACAGCGAGAGAGGGAACACAAGCAGCGGGAGTGGGAGAGGGAGAAGCAGGCCTCCCGCGGAGCAGGGAGCCCGATGCGGGACTCCATCCCAGGACCCTGGGACCATGACCTGAGCCGAAGGCAGACGCTCAACGACTGAGCCACCCAGGCGCCCCACCCCCAGATATTTTTAACCATTGTTGATGAAGAATTCCACGCTGGGTCAGCTCCCACTTCCTCTAAGAGCTGAGCTAAATGGACCAGTCAGGAAAACCAGAAAGGTTAGCAAGCACCAGAGAGGTCTCCGGCAGCTCTTTGCAGACGCACGGCTACGCAAAACCCGGACACATTTAGAGGCAGGAGACCAACGACAGAGAAGAACAAGCCCATTTCTGGGTGGAAAATGTTAACCCCAGAGCTTCGGAAGGCCTGCCTCCTAAGTGATGGGAAAGGAGAAGCACAGTCAATTTCCAAGTATCCAGATGACACTGCCCCTCAGGGCAGTGAGGGGTGAAGCTGATGCAAACTTCAGCAACGTCTCCCCAGGCTGTGGGAGCGGGCGAGAAAGCAGAGGAGGTCGGAGATGGGCACGTCCAGAAAACCGCATGGGGGGCAGGGGACCTCAGCTCTTAGAGAACAGGGGATCTGTGCCCTCCATTCTAACTGGTTTGGAGGGGTCACCGCAGAGGGCCTATGGGACACACTGGCCCTGCGTGCTGCCCGACACCCCCAAAAGGCCAACGCGCCCCCCAGAATTACGAGACAACACCACCAACCCTCACACAAGCCAACACGCATCTGCTCCCGGAATAGCTTGTGCGGCTCTGGCGGCTGAATTTCAAGAGCCCTGACAGCTGCACACAGTCCAGACAAGGGTGGCTAAAATGATCAGGGCACAGAGGCGCGTCTATATGAGGAAAGCCTAAAAGAATTAAGACCATTCTGTCTGGAGGGACAAAGGCTTGGGCCCCGAGGCAACACAATCAGCGTCAATGAAATGACCAAAGGTGAGGCCGGGTCAAACCCAGTCAGTGAGGAGGAGGCGGTGCCCTTCCTTCCCCAGCGAGAGCCTGACGGGGCACGTTCAGGACAAATAAAATCAGAAAGTACTTTGCACAAGAGAGTCCATTGCCCACAGGAAGTGAGAAAGGCCAAACATAAATAGGTTCAAGAGAGTTTAGCTATAGTCTTGGATAACAGCTCCATAATAATTATGAAACATAACTTAAAGAGATGTCTCATCTTTTGAGCTGGTGACAGGGAGACAAAGCCCTGGCACGGAGAGGCTCGGGGCTGTGTTATTTGGTATGTTTAGCTTTCTCAAGCCTGGGAGCCCAGGAGCAGATCCTTAGGGTGGGAGACAAAGGAGACAGTGGGCTCTCTGATCACCTCAGACCCCGGGGCTAGTTCTCCTCTAAGAAAAGTCGGGTCAGAAAAGCAGGGTGAGGAAAAGGCGCAGAGTGTCAAAGGCAAAGATGGGCTCGGGGGAGAGAAAGGGTGCCCACGGCAGGGAGGGGATGAACACAGTGTTGTGGGGGTGGGCTGGGTGGGCTCTGTATGTCAAGGACACTGGTTCCCTGGGCAGCTTGGTTATGCACCGGGACCACTTGGAGGTTTGAAGCCATTGTGATTCCCCTCTGAGACAGGCCCTAGAATGGTCCCCCAACAAATCCATAAACCCGTGTATGTGAGCAGGAGAGAGTAGGAGAGTGGGGCAGAGGGGGAGCCTGAGATTGAGACTGATTGATGACAAGGATGCCCACCTGGGTATTCTGCGTGGGGATCTGGAGGACCAGGGCCAGCGTGTTGTGGTCAAAGTTCTCATCCAGGGCCAGCAGGGCCCCGTGCACGCCGCTCTCCTGCAGGTTTCCTGCGTAATCCCGCAGCCCAATGGACTGGACCCAGTGAACCACCTGGTCATTGGTCCAGACGAGCACATCTGGAGGGCAGAACAAGAAAAGAGGCAGGAAGAGGCAAGAGGTTTGGCCACGCCCCCTCCGGAGACAGAAATGTGGCTCCCTGGACCCAGAGCGCCAGTCTAACCTGCTTTCTGTCTTTGGTCTGTCTTCCCTGGCACCTGGGCTCCTAGAGAACAAGCCCCACTTCCCTCCATCCCTGCCAGCCAATAGGACTCAAGGCCAGGCCATCAGGCTCCCGGCTTTCTCCCCAGAGCCCTTGCCTGGGCCCTCTCCTGCCCCCAGGCTGGAATGGTCCTCTTATTTTTCCACCTTTGAAGGGTCTTCTAAGACTTGTCTCTCTTTCCCGCCCAATGCCACCCAGATCACCAAGTTCCATGAGCACTTTCCCATACCAGTCTCTAGCGCTAGGAATCCTAGGGGATTCACTGCATTTGTCCAGTCGGTGGCCATCGTTGGCGGGGGGGCGGTTACAGCTGACTGGGCAGGGACTGTTTCTTCTCCACCAGATGGCAACATCCTTTGGGCATGGACTATGTCTGCCTCATCACACAGACTGGGGCTGAGTCTTCCCTCTTGGGTTTGGAGCTTCCCCGAGGCACAGAATGCCTCCTCTCCCCACCACTCACCCAGGGCAGGGAACAGCAAGGTAGGAGCCTGCTCCCCCAAGGCTGATCCATGCCTTTCAGAGGAGGCCCGCTGAGCTTGACCAGCTTACCCTTGATCTCGTGCTGGCTTTCCTCCCGTCTTTTCTCCAGCTCCTTGCGGTCATAATTCAGCCTCTTCAGACACATGATGCCGTACTGAAGACTGGTTCTGCAGGCACATAGCCCTCCCTGAGCCAGAGTCTCAGTGGGGCCACATTCCTGCCACCTCTGCTCCACATCCACCACCAGCCATAGCATGTCCAGGCCCACGTCTTCCAGCTCAAAGAGCCTCCCAGCCTACTCACGTTCCTCCTTCTCCCAGGGCTTACATGTGACCCAGCCCAAGGCTACTTCCCCTCCTCTGCCCAACCCACGTCCTCCCTCTCAGCCAGGGTATGGGTCTGACAGATGGAAGGAAAGTTCTCTGAATGAAGCAACAGCCCCCCACGCTCTAGGCTCTGGAATGACCCTACAGATATCTGACCCATATAGTTAGGACCCCACAGAAAGATCCCTAAGATATTTCTTTGATTCCCCATTTCACTCAGAGTCCTTACAATAACCTACGCATGCTACACGATTTGCCTTGTACGCTGACATCTCTGTTCTTCCTCAAACACAGCAGGCACGCTACGCCTGCCTATGTGCCTCAGGGCCTTTGTACTAGCTGCTCCCTCTGCCTGGAACACTCCTTCCCCAATCTGTTGCATGGCTCACCCCCTGTCTCCTTTAAGTCTTCGCTCAAATATCATCTTCTCAATTCAATGGTCACCTTGTCCACCTGATTTAAAACTACAACATCACCATCACCACTGCAGCCCATACTCCCAACCCCCTTACCCTGGTCTAATTTTTTTCCTCGCACTTTTTGTCTGTTAACATAGTATATATATACAGTATAGATAGATTAATGGATGGATAGGTGGATGGATGGATGGATAGATAGATACTATCTACAGATAGATAGATAGTTCCTTGTCTGTCTCTCCCAGTTAGAATGTAAACTCCATGAGGGCAACTCTGTTTTGTTCACTGATATATCTCAAACCCCTGGAATAGTGCCTGGCACATAGTCAATACCATTTATGGTGTTAATGAATGAAATGAAATGGTTCACAGAAAGTACTAAACGTACTTAAACAGTACCAGGTGCAGAGTAAGCATTCAATAAATAATCACAAGCCAGGCCAAGAACCACAGAACCAGCAGGTTAGAAGGGACCCCACAGGCCACCAGTCCAAGCCCCCATTTCACACAGGCGTCTCCTGTGTAGCATCCTTCTGAGCAGTGTGAACACTGTACCCAGCACCTCTGAGACGGGGAACTCACGACCTCTTGAGGTGCTCATCCCACCTTTCATTAGAATGTTCCTCCTTCACTTGAATACTGCTTTTCATTCAAGCCTCTCTGGGTTTTGTCATCTATCAAACGGAGGAATAGACGTTCCCAACTCTATTACTGAGGCATCGCCTTGTGAAATTAAATTACGCTGCCTACTCCCTCCTTCTCTCCCCTCAGCTCCACCCAGGCAGCCCTGCTTCCTAGAACAATCCCTCGCAGCTCACAGACACCCCTTCTAGGAACCCTCTTTTGGCCCAAGGCAACCAACCAATCGTTGCTCAAGCCACTGGTTTAAGCCTTGGTCCGCTGGAGGCGGCAGAAACACACACACCTCCTGACCGGAAATGCCTTCTGCCTACTTTCCATCTCACTTGCTATCATTTTCTGTCCAAGTCCTAGGACTTTCTTTTTTTTTTTTTTTAAAGATTTTATTTATTTATTTGACAGAGAGACAACGAGAGAGAGAACACAAGCAGGGGGAGTGGGAGAGGGAGAAGCAGGCTTCCCGCGGAGCAGGGAGCCCGATGCGGGGCTCGATCCCAGGACCCTGAGATCATGACCTGAGCCGAAGGCAGACGCTTAACGACTGAGCCACCCAGGCGCCCCTAGGTCCTAGGACTTTCAAAGCTGTTGCATTGCATGGAGAAAATTTGAAGTCCGATCAACTTAGGTCTGAATGCAGCTGTGCCACTTCCCAGCCCACGGGCCCTCAGCACATGGAAATGAGGCCACCCCTCTCCTGCGGTGCTGCCGTGGGCATCACAGGTGGTCGTGCGTGGAAGGGCTCGGCCTCGCCCCCGGAGCATCCAGGCACCCGGCAATGGTACCACTATCAGGAGAACGCTGCCGATGATTGTGTGTGCCGGTTCTCCTATCAAAACCGCCGGTTCTCTAGGAAAGCTGCTCAAGGGAACACGATGCTCCAAGGAAAAGAGCTCAGAAATCGATGTCAAGAAAGAAGGATGTTGGCCCCAGTCTGTGTCACCTGGTGACACTCCTGGTCTCTGTCGGGCTTGTTTTCCTCACACAAAGGAGGGTTTTTAAATATGTTTTGCCATAGGGGCGCCCGGGTGACTCAGTTGGTTAAGCGACTGCCTTCGGCTCAGGTCATGATCCTGGAGTCCCGGGATCGAGTCCTGCATCGGGCTCCCTGCTCGGCGGGGAGCCTGCTTCTCCCTCTGACCCTCCCCCTCTCAAGCTCTCTCTCTCTCTCATTCTCTTTCTCAAATAAATAAATAAAATCTTTAAAATAAATAAATAAATAAATATGTTTTGCCATAAAAATTATGATAATTTTTAAAAACATAAGAGCATGCTTATGAAATGTTAAGGGGAATAAAAACAGGTATATAGGTAGTTGAGGTAAGGAACAGGGAAATGCTTTAGAAACCCTGAAGTACTCCAGACTTAGAGCTGAATCTGGAACCACGTGTGCAGGCTGAGCTCTCCTGGGGCCTTTGCAGAGGGTCACCAGGAGGACCTCCAGAATGCTGGGTGGGGCCGGGCTGACTGATCCCCTGGCCGACCAGGCACATCCCAGCTCGGCAGGGGAGTAGCCCTTCTCTCCCCAGCCCTATCAATCACTGAGGAGGGGACAGGTGCAGCCAGGCCTGGCAGCCTCTGGGACAGAGACAAAAGATTCCCTTTCGGCCCTGGGAAGGGGTGGGGGAGCGCCGAGGGAGGTCACAGTAGGGAGTTCTAGCGTCACAGGCTCTGCGGTGTGGTGGCAAGGGGGCTAGACTTGGCTACCATCCCTGATGCTCCTTCCCATGCCTCAGTTTCCTCCCCCATAAAACGGGGAAGCTAGCTAGACCCCTTACAAATTGAACCTTCCGTGGTTGATGAGTCAGAGAGACCAAGAGACGTCCACAGAGCCCCAAGAGAACCTTGAAAAGCCACACGCTCCCAGCCCCAACATTCGTCGCATTATCCTCTCATTCTCCTCGGTCTGAACACCAGCTGTGCCACTTTCCAGCGGAGTGGCACTCAGAATATGCGAGGTGGGGTCATACCGCTCCTGCAGGGCAGCCATGGGCATTAGAGGTAAAAGACAAAGAACCTGGCTCAAAGAGCGAGGTTCCTGTGTGATTTGAAGCTAGATGTTAAAAAGCCTTCCTAGCGACTGTCAACCCCTGGAATGACCACCCACCTTGCTCCCCCACGCAAGTGCCCCCCCCTGTGCTCAAGCAGGTAGCGCAGTGCATGAAGCAGGATCTGGGGACTGCGCCTACCTGTGGCAGGAGGGCGGCCACCACCAGCTCCAGCTGGCTGTCTCCATGCTAGAATGTGTCAACAGAGCTTCCAGTTTTTTAAGAGAAGCCAGACATCCAGAATTTTGTGCAAAATTTCCTAGTGTTTAAATGCTGGCAACTAAATTCATAATCTTTAAAATACCGTGTCAGCCAAACAAAACACAATTGTGGGGCCAAATCCTGCCCACGGGCTGCCAGTCGTGGAGACCTCTGCTACAGACACTTGCGAACAGAAGACCTTTTCAGCAAAGGGGAGGAGAGACTTGGATGGCATCCCGTATACCAAAGGGCGTGGGTTCAAAGCTGAGAGGCTCAGATCTGGGATGCAGGCAGGACTAGGACCCAGAAAGACCTTTCCTCTCAACTTAGAAGGAATTAGACCCTGAAACGGGACACTGGTTTCAGTTTGAGGCTTCCCAGGGTGAACAGAGAAACTTCAGCAAGCCCAAAGACAAAGAAATGAAATGCAGACCTAGGAGGGAAATCTCCAAGAATGTGAAGCTAAGGAAGAATGACTTTCTGTGTCTTAAGGGCTGGAGGTGAGAGGACCAAATCCTCCCTCACATTGCAGGATGAGACGAGGATCTGGCTTTCACAAGCGGGAGACCCATTAGCGCCCAGACGGGCCACACAAGGAGCTGGAGGCCCCTGGATCCCTGCAGACAGACCCCCAGGGCTGGGGGAGGCCCGCGGCACGCTCTGGTCTTGCTCACCGGTGGAAGCTGTCCACCATCTTCAGGTGGACCCGCAGGTCCTTCTTGGTGAGGTGGTCCAGCATGCGGGCGTCCACCAGGCACTCCATGAAGTAGCTGCGGTACTGGGGGAGCCCCAGGCTGGGGAGCCATTCGTTCCCAATCCACTCGTGGTTCATGTCCCCATAGGCCAGGGTCTGGGGGGACAAGGCAGAGCGGCTATTGGGAAGGAAGGCAGTGCCAGTCGGCCACGGCCGGCATATCCCGTGGAGAGAAACATCCCTCCATCCGCCGTGGCAGCTGATTTTCACTAAGAAGCTGGGAGTGGTAGGAGATGGGGGTTTTAAATGGCACTTTTTAAGATCACAGAATGATATGGTTCCACTCACAGATCAATTATCTACACTAATGAACAGAAGCAACTATCCAGGCAGCAGATAATACGAGGTCCTTCCTGTCGACTCAGGAATGCATTTGTGGTGTCGTGTGGCCAACCTACCTTCCTGGTTCTCTGCCGGCCTCTAGCCCACTGGGCCCAGGGGACAGGCCCCATTACAGAGGACCGCAAAGTGGCCTCCCACATCTATCCAAGAGTTACGTATGGACTAGAGAAGTCAGAAGCCACGGGTGAAGGCCTGCACCTGAAACACTCAGCACTCTGAGCTCTGCTGTCCAGTCCAGGAATTCCCCAGGCCCTCTGCTGCTTTCTCCAGCACCCTACACACACCCCCGGCTGCCCCGCCTTCGCGCACCACCCGCACCCCCCCCCAGCCATCCCCCTCTGCGCACCCCCAGCCGCCCCCTGGCCGCCCCCCTCCACCCACTCTCTTGTCACCTCCTGCCGACTCAGGGGCTCCTGTCCACCTATCCTTAGAAAGACTGTAGGAACAGCACTCCTCCGTCACTCTGGTTCCTTACCCTACTTCCTTTTTTTTTAGATTGAAACACTGATTTTATCTTTTAAAACGAAATCATTATACATATAAAAATAAATGTAGCACAGGTTCGTTATTAAGCATAAAGAAGAAGTTAACATTGATGGACACCAGCCGCGCTATCCCACGGCTGCTGTCGCCCCCATGCTCGCCTTCCCCATCCCATCCCCTGCTGCCCCTCTAGAGGTGTCCACTATGCTGAGTATTCTATCATGCCCTTGCTGGAAAAAAATGTTTTTACAGTTTTTACAATCACCAATGTGTATTTCTCTCAAAAAAAAATTTATTAAGTTTGCTTATTTTTGAGTTTTAGTATAAAATTCTATGAATCTTTTGGGCTTCGATTTTGCACTTGACATAATATTTCTAAATTTCGTCTATTTCCTCTGCTGAAGTTTTCACTGTGTAAATATACTATGACTAATCTGTCCAGGACTCGGTTGGGTTTCCCTTGAAGTATCCACAGTGCTACTCCACTGTCCTTAGAACCACATGACATAGTGGTCGTGGGTGTGTTTGTGTGTTTCTTGCCTGTCTCTCCCCTAGAATATAAGAGTCCACTTCTGTATCCAGAGAGCCTAGAAGGGCCTGACACCTCGTAGCTGCTCAATAAATATTTGCCTACTAACTAAATGAGTAAAAGGTCTTTGCCCAGCTCACCAGGGCTGCCCCCTGCGGGATGCGGTGAGGAAGAGGATTTGTACCCATCTCGGTCTCATTATTCCCGGGACGAGAGGGGAAGAAGCAGGTGTGCTGGGGACACAGCCCTCTAAGGCTCCCCATTGGCCATCCTGAGAAACCAGAACAAGTAGCTAGAGGGGAATGAAGAGGGAGGGGGCCTCAGCGGGAGGAGAAAACCTGTCCATGGCTTTCCGTGCAAAGAAGGGACATAAATAGACTGGGACTCAGGGAGTCCTGTTGGGCAGAGAGCCTGTTGGGAAAATACTGCCCTGAAATCCTGAGAGGTGGTTCTGGACAGAGAAGGGGGTCTTACCTGAGCCCAGCTGCCCTCCTCACTGTCCTAGCGGGAACGAGTGCAGCGTGTCAGGGGAAACAGGCAGAGTCAAGGAACCTGGAAGCATCCACCCCAGGCCCCACCAAGCAGAGGGAGCAGACACCCCAGTGGCTGGAAGGGTGACTAAGGAGGGCTTGTTGGGATGGTCAAGAGAGAACACAAGGCTGGTGCATCTGTCTGTGTTGGCGCTGAGTGGGGAGCAAATGTGTGTGTAGCAAAAACACACTCCCACACCTCGCAGGCTTGGCTGGAAGCCCCACAAGGGCCAGGCTCTCCCATTCCCTGGTCCCCCACCAAGCATCAAGCACAAGGGCAAGGACTCTGTTGCCCAGGGCAGGGCAAAGCACTCCCCATCCCCAAGGCCGGCTCTTCTCCACTGCAGCGCGCCAGTGGCCTAGGGTGAGCTCGGGAGCCCCTGAGACAGATCCCCCAGCACACACAAACTGTTCCCAATCCCACTCCTCTCCCACCAACCCACCACCCTGAGAACAGAACCCAACACACATCAGGGATACCAGTCTCATATTAGACCGACTGCAACCCCCTCTGACTTCCCACCACCTTCCCCTCGTCCTCATGTGGGTCATCAGCCCCAACCCAGGCCCAAGGCCCAGGGCCAGACTCACTGTTTTAGTGGGTGTTGCCAGAGTTTCCATCTCTTCATGGGTGACCCAGACATTCCCGGAAGACTGTAGGCAGAGAGGAAACCTAGCAGGTCCCACATGTGGGTCCCCAAGATTCCCTTGAAGCTGGGAACCCCAAGGACAAGGACAAACATTCCTTCCCCTGAGTCCTCCCACAGGCCCAGCCCCGAGCCCCGCATACTGTCTGGCTCTGAGCAACTCCCCATATCACTGTAGCCGCACTATGCGGCACAGTGTCTGGCACCTAGAAATGCTCAACAAACATTTCCTGAATGAATACGCATGAATGGCACCGAACGTGGAAAATGGGCTGATCCCAATCAAAGAGACGGACAGCAGTGAATGATTTTACCCTGAGGCTCCATGGACTAGTCTGCACTCTGATGGAGAGGTTGGAGGACGAGGACAGAATTCACAAATGCCCTGCCTCTCTGCCTCCCTGAGTCCAGCAACAACACAGAACCCCTGTAAGCCCTGTCCTTGGAAACTCTGCCCAGAGATCTGCAATTGTTGGCAGAGTGGGTATAGGGAGATGGGGCCCACTGGTGGTATGTGAAGGCAGGGAACGAGGCTGCTGGGATCCTCCTGGAATCAGTGTCAGCCCCTCCTGGAGACCAGGTTGAGCCCTTTGAGGGACCAGAAGGGGCAGGAATCAATGTTACCATCTTCCCAAAGACCAACGGGAAACTTTGCAAATACTATTCCAGGACTTCCGAAAAACGTCCTGGGTGAGGGAGACGCCACTCACAGTCCTGGAGGTGGGTGGGGCGGAGGGGCTGGTCAGCGACACCATCTCCTGGATGGCCAGCCGGAGCTTGAGCCGGTGCAGGGCGTTGCTGATGCCGATCTCACGCTGGATCTCCGTGTCCGACAGGGCTGACATGATGGCACCGCTCTTGACGTTGGCCCGGCAGGCTGCCACGTACCAGGCAGGCATCCCTACCCAGAGCTGCAGATACGGGCACAGGGGGTAAGTTCAGCCCCTTCCCCAAGATCTGGGCCCCGCTGCCAAGAGCTTGACAAGATCAGGGAGCAAGGGCCAGGCCTCATCCATGGTCTCAAAAGAGCAAACACAGAGCAGAATTCAGAAATGTAGAGATGACAATCACCAAATGCCTCTCTTGCCCATTTTACAGATGGAAAATCTAAGGTCCGAGAATGTGAGGGGATTTTCCCAACATCACATGAGTGACCAGCTCCTGGGGACAGCCTATAGAGGGAGTCAAATTGCCTGCAAAAGCCTATGGCTCGGTGATACTTAGTTCCCCTAACCCAAACCAAGCTACCCATGAGGCATCAGCCATAAGTGGCATCGATTCTGCCCTCCACAGTAATTGGTACATGCATTTGCTGGGGAAGGGAGCGGGGCTAAATGCTAGGCATGCCACATGTGTACTTGGCAGGGGAGAAACAAGCTGGGAAAGTTCTAGGGACACCACCCCTCTACCTACCCGAGGAGTCCTCGTCCCACACTGCACATCCTTCCCACCAGTCCCCTGAGTAGACTCCCTTTGCCTAGGCTTACCTCCAGCCAGGAGACCACAGTAGGGCCATCCCACTGGGCAAAGGGCATTCCTTTTCTGCGGGCGTCTTCAAGCAGCTGGTGTCTTGCAGGAAGAGGAAGAACAGACTCACTAGTCTCCTTTTCTCCCAACCATGCTTACTCCTGGGGCCATGGGCTGTGCGAAGCGGGACTCCCACAGCCCAACTCCCCACCACTGGACTGCTACCCCTGCTCTGTGCCTGAAGCAGTATGATGCCAAGACATGGGGCAGGACTCTTCTCCATTCCCAGAGGGCAAGGGGCTCTGGCTTTGTTGGCACATGGCCTGACCCATAGACATTTCAGTCTGCTCTGCCAGAGACCCACATGTGGGTCCTGGGTCACCTTCCCACAGTCCCCCAGCCTCCTTCTCCCTTGGGTCAGAGTAAAAACCACCTCCTAGTCTCTGCTGTGCCCAGGGGGACCAGGCCAACTCAGTTCAGAAAGGGCCTGGATCCGGCTCTGGCTGCCTGAGCTCAGTCCCATGGCACCTAGAATGCTCAGTCCCATGGCAGGCCAAGGGAAGGACAGTGGGTGAGGGGCTTTCCATCCTGGCCTGTGGCTCTTACTTCTTCTTCTGCCGCCGGTCCTTCTCTGCCTGGGTCCCCAGCTTGGCAGGCACCATGGGCTCCTGCAGACCAAGCTCGGAGTCTGTTAGCAGAACTAGAAGGGAAGAGATGACATGTGAGCCAGGCCCTCTCCTTTTCCTCCCTTGGCCTGGGCCAGGATTGGGGAGCAGACCCACAGGAGGCTCCTCAATGTTTAACAACCCAGGAGGCCTGATGGGGCCATCCATTATTCCTAGAGCCTCCACTCGATGTCCCTACATCCAGGTGGCCCCACAGTGGCATCAAACAGGTCCCCTAGCCCAGAGAGTCTCCCCAGGGGAGCCTCAACCCTGGAGGCATTTTCCAGCCAGATGGACCGAGGCTGTCCTACCCCTTCAGCAGCAGAATCCTAGACAGAACATAGCTCTCCTCCAAACCAAGGTGCAAAGGAAACCTGGAGAGCCAGACGTGAGTGGGCTCTGGGCTCAGAGAGGATTATCCTGACCCAGCAGGGGGTGTGAAGACGGGCACACTGAGAGACGTGCCCCTTGGCCTCTTTTTCAGGGAGCACACTTGCACGAACCCCATGGGGGAACATTCCTAGCTCGGTCTTCTTCTATTAAGGATCTCCTGAAAAGGACGCCAGACCCCTACGGAGTTCATGGCAGGCGCCACATCTTAGAATTCATCAAGTTCCAGGCACGCCACACAGCGCGGCTGGCCGTAGGTGTGGGCGATCCAGAAGCCGAGGTGAGATGCTGTCTTAGGGTTAGGCGCCGCCGGGGTGCGGGGAGCGTAGAAAATCCTAAGACGTCCCACAGAATACCTCTTCCACAGATCAGACCTTCTCAGCCCCCCTCCCAGCCCCATCTGTGTCAGCTCCTGAGGGCTGGGGACAGGGTGCTGTACCTCATTCCCCACCCAGACGAGAGGTGCCTTTCCTCCTCCACTTCCTCCTCACTCAGCTAGCTAGCTTCTGATCCACACCTTCTCTGAGGTGCAGGGAGGTCTAATTATGCCTTTGGGTTCAAAGGTTCCTTTCTTCTCGTCTATCAGGCCCTCCCCCTGCACGCAATTGTCAATGCTCCCGCTGCCTTGGGAGAACTTCTCAAGGCCCTTCTGAGCGGGGCCCAGCCTAGGGTCCACAGCCACTCCTCCACTCCTCCCAGCCTCTCTCTCCCCCGCTCTGAATAGACTCGATTGTGTACAGAGCTCCTGCCCCAGAACCTGCCTCTCCCAGACCCCCGGTCCCCTCACGCACAACTCTTCTTGGCTTGGCCACCTCCTACGCAGCCTTCCCGCTTCGGCCCAGCGGTTGCCTAGCAGAGGAAGGCACTGCTGGTGTCCCTACCACTCCACGGCTGAGTTCTGCGTTCCAGAAGCACCTGAAGCACATTGCTATCATTACACTGTTCTGGAATCATCTCTCTCTCTCTCTCTCTCTCTCTCTCTCTCTATATATATATATATATATATATATTTTTTTTTTCCCTTTCCAGGAGACACCGAGCTCCTTGAGGGAATGGCCTATTGTTCCAACACCCAACGCTGAGCCTTGTATACAGCAGTTACTCAATAAATGTCTGTTGAACAAATGACTGGTAGATGAGGCAAAGAGGAGGAAGGGAGGAGAGGAAGGAAAGGAAAGCAGGAATAGGGGAGGGCAGAGGAAGACGGCTGACATTCATTGTGTACCTGGCAGGCGCCAAGCACGCACAAGAACTTTCTATTAGCACAGAAGTGGTCATGCTACTCCTGCCCAAGCATTTCCGCGAATATCTATGAAGCCATCAAAAGGCATTATGACATGTTGCGTCCTGGAGACCTGATGTACTAGAAATAAGTTTTAATCAAGAACCGATTCTCCTCAAGAAAGAACCCGGAGATTCCTCCTGAAGGTCCTGAGCACGGTACGTCAGAAAACCTTCAAACTGCAAGAAACCTCAGAGGTCCAACCTCTCGCTCCGTACAGGAATCCCTTCCACAGCATTCCAAGTACAGCCACCCACCTGCAGCCGGACGCCTCTAGTGGTGGGAGCCAGCGGCTCCTGGGGCAGCCCGTGGCCCTGTGAAACAGCTCTAACCCAAAGCGCCCGCCTCGCCTCTCCTCTCCGGAGCTGAAATCTGCCTGACTTGTGGCTTCCACCCATGGGCCCCTGGGAGGCAGGCGGAGAAGGCCGGATCCCAGGACTCCCTCCTGCCCTGGCCCCTCTGCTTGCACCCATTCGCTAGGACGTGGACAGACACCATGGCCCGGGGGTCCATCCCGGCTCAGCTGGATTAGCCGGCCCTTCTCCTTCTTCCCGAACAGGCGGCCGATGGACGACTTGATGCCCTTGCGCTTGGCGCCCTTGTGCAAGGAGTCCTGGCTGCCGTCGCTGCTGCTTGGGTTGCTGCCTGGATCCTCCAGAGCACTAGAGGACGGCCACAAGAGGGTGGAATGAAAAGAAACATGGTTTCATTTATAACAGGAGACCTGGAAGTGAGACCTCGGGAAGGAATTACGGTAAGTGGCAGAGGTTGGGCGACGGGGGGGGGGGGGGGGGGGGCGGATTATGATCAGAACAGGTGACCAAAGGACATATGGGAATGTCCTTCCCTGACAGTGTTTCAGAGAGAAGCAAGATGTTTAGACACCTGGACAGGTGAGACTCCGTCCCTCCAGAGGCAGGGGGAGGGATGAGATGACCTTGGGGGTAGAGGGACTCAAGGTGGGGCCATGCCACTTACCTTTTGCCTTCTTCCTGGCTCAGGGCTGGATGGCCAAGCTTCTCTAGCCGCAGCGTCCTGGGTGAGGAAGGAGGAGAAGTCTCACATTTTATGGTGGCTTTATCCTCTCGGTTCTCTTCCCGAGACACTGGCGACTGAACAGACAGTGAAGCCGTCAGGGGATAGAGGGAGAGATCTGGGGCCTGCCTACCCAGCCCAGTCGAGGCAGAGGAGCTTGGAGAAATGTAGTGGGAAGAATGGGGCCCTCTCTGAGCCCAGACTCAGACTCAAGGGCCCAGCCAGGGGAGAGAAGCCAAAAGGGAAGGGCCTGGGAGAATTCACCCATTAGTACCTGGGTCATCGGGCAGCACTCACCAGCAGTTTCCTCCTATGCTTTCTCAAGTCACTGGGCTGGAAGAGAGAGTAAAGGGTGAGCTCAGCATCACCCTCCGGATGCCCAAAAGTCCACCCCAAGTGGAGCCCGGTGGTCTTAGGAGGAGAAGATAGGATTCAGTGCCTTACACAGGCCGAGAGAGAATACCCCAGCAGAAAAAAGCTGGCCTGGAAAAATAAGTCAGGGCCACCTCTGGAAGAGAGGGAGAGGTATGGGCAGGGGGTGAGTTTCTTAAGCATTCTGCACTTATCCAAGAGAGAGGGTTGAGGAAGACATGACGGGCCCACGCCAGAAGAACATGTTGGCGGCCTGACATGCTGGGGTCTGCACACATCATGGGAAGAGGATGCCAGGCCCAGCTGAGAAGGAGTGAGCCCTACCAAGCCTTCGCAGCAACCCTCGGCCAGCCCCCAAAGCAGAGCCCAGAGTTGACTAGGGTTGTTCATCAACTGTCCCAAGGCTCTCACCAGGGTCATGACCCCCATGCGGTCCAGGTCCTGGGCAGCACTGCGGGAGGTAAGCTTAGGCATGGAGCGGCCACTGAGCGGAGGGGACGCGCTAGCCAGGGACAGGGCAGTCAGAGAGGTGGGCATGGAGCCGCGTTTGCGCAGCTGGGTCAGGTTGAGGGCCTCCATGCTGCCGCTGGTCACTCGAGTCTCGATCTCCTCGGCACGCAGCTCTGTAGACTCCTTCTCTTCCTGGATCATCCTGGGAGGCGGGCAAAACCAGACGTTACGCTGGCCCCAGCGAGGCCCAGCAGGGGGCAGGGGCCGGCACCGCACTTCCCACTCTGGGAGCCCAGGCAGCAGGCAATGCCCAGGGGAACGCCGCGCTGTTTCTGGCATCGCTGGGACACGCAAGGCCTCGCGGACACAGCTCGATCTTTCCACTGCAGCTCAGAAACATCTCTCTCTCTGTCTTGTTAGCTGACTTCACGTAACAAAACTCTCCAGCTCAACAAAGGAGGCATTTAGTCAGTGGGATACAAACCATCCTGGAAGGCAGAAAGAATTCTTGACCTACCACTGACTACGCGGGCCACCTGGAGTCAGACTCTTTGGCCTCAGCTTCCCACTAGACCCATGCAATGTCCAAGCCAGCCGGCCCCAAACCCAGGTCTTTAACTGACGCTGACCCCTGATGGAGTTTTCCCTGTTCCATGAAAAATGAGAAAACCCATGATAACCCTGTGGGGGAGGGGGGCGTGTGTAGGCAGCCTCACGCACGTGCATACACACGCATGTGTTGATGTGACAATGCCAACTGCCCGTTAGGAGCCGGACTTGTCTTTATGCAGAGTCTGTCTTTCCAACGTGAGGGGTGTTAAAATGCCCTTTCTTTTGTAGAATGGTTGTGATAGGGGACAGCAGCTACTTTTCATGGGTTCCTTTGCAGAATAAAAGTTGGCAGCCCTAGGTTCCTACCCTTCTCTCGCGTGAGTGTGTTTTCTTTCTAACTGGTCTGTGAAATCCCAAAGTGTGGGAACCATGGAACCAGATGTCCCATATAGCCCTATAAGCTCTGAGCCCTCTGGCTCAGATTTTTCTTTGACGCTGGTCACAAACATTCACAAACCTCCTACAAAGTCAGGGTAAAGTCCAGGTCTTGATCGCTTTCCCTGCCACTGGTTTCTGTTTGACACCTCATTAGGGATGGGAGGAATGCTGCAATACACAGAGTGTAGACCTGAATGTGAATCCTGGCCCCGCCACTTACGGTGGGGCTTCGGGCAAATCCCTTAAACTCTCTGGTCTCAGTTCCCTTGGCTGAACAATGGAAATAATGCTGCCTCCCCCAGAGATGCGGGGGCGGACCGACGGGAGCATCTACAAAGTTCTCTCCCTGACGTGGTCTCGGTCGGCGGGGCTCCAGGCTCAGCCGCAGGAGCTGCAGGAACACAGCCTCCCCAGCCCCGGGAGGGGAAATGAAGCCCGAAAAGTCAGGCTGAGGTCTCACCCCTCTCCATCCGGTATGGGGCCTGATGCCCGCCCCGCACAGAGTCCCTAGACTGAGCACTCAGAGGTGCAGCTAGAAAAGACAAGCAGATACACGTAGAATTTGTCCTGTAGTGCCCGAACCTAAAGGGGCCCCTGTCCTACAAGGCGCCTCCCAGACCCTCCGCCCCAGCCCGAACCTGATCTCCTCATTGATGGCATCCAGCTGCTCCTGCAGCATCATGGCCAGGGTCTGGGCATCCGAGTGGCCGCTGGGGGAGACAACATCCACGGAGCCCACCAGACCCCCTGGTTCATCCTCATCCATGTCGGAGATCTCGGGGTCACTGTCAAAGGCAGGAGCGGCTGTGGGGGCCAGCACCCCAGGCAGTGGAGAGGGCTCCCAGTCCTTAGTAAAGGAGGGGAGAAGAGTAGGAATAAGATACACCAGACCGCTGAGGAGCAGGCCCCTCCCCACCTATCCCAGCAGCACTGGCACCTCCAGGTGATTTATTTGCCCTTTAGAGTCTAAGAAATACTACCCCAATTCAAGGAGCCAGGTAGCAGAGTGGTCAGGAACAGATTCCAGAAAGAGACTGCCTTGCTTTGAAACCTGATTATTAGCTGTGCAACGGAGGTAAAACTGTTTAACCTCTCTGGGCCTCAGTTTCTTCATCTGTAAAACGGGGATGGTAATAGTACCTACCTACGTTGTAGGTAATCGTGAGAACAGAGTGAGGACATGCATGGAAAGCACTTAGCACAGTGTCTGGCACTATACAAAGGCGATCCCTTTCCATGAATACAAACTCTCAAAGAGTTACTAGATCCAGGGCACAAGAGAAGCCAAGCAGTCCTGTCTGTCTTGCGTCTCCCAGGGTTTCAGCACATCGCAGGACCCTGTACCCAACCCTGAGAAGTGGTGGTCTCAGAAGTCACCCTACAAACCTCTTCAGTGGATAAAGGCCCAGAAGAGGAAAGAGCACAGAAGTGGGCTAAGCGAGCCAGAAGAGCAGGGGGGCCAAGGATAGAGAGGTGCTCTAACCCCATCCTCTAGGACCCAGACCCCCAACTTCCCATTAGGGCTCTTTTCTAGCTCCTGGGCACCTGCTGTGTTCTTATCAACGGAAAGAGGAAAGGGTGAGGGGAGAAAGAGATGCCTTCAGACTGTGACCCCATCAGACTAGGGCTTTCCTAAGGGCAGAGATGAATCCTCCCCCGTCAGGCTAGGAGTTCCCTCCTTCTCTATCCATATCTTGCAGTGCCTTAGAGCATGCAGAGGACCTGGGTTCAGGGCAGAGCATGCTTAACAATTATGGCGCTAGGATGGAATCACATTTCCCCAGATAGAAGATGAGGTGGGTCTTGGTCCTTTTCTGCCCCGTTCTTTCCTGCTCCCCCTCCCAGCCCCCCCAGGCAGTCTCAGCAGGAACGTAAAGCTGCTTCTCAGAAAACTTCAGGTGCCATCTCCCCAGGGCCACTTAAACCTGCCATCCCTTCCTCATCTCCCCCATAAACCACAGCTTGTGTTCCAGAAAGCTGGCCAATTCCATCTCACCCCTGCATCTCCCACCCTGACGGCCAGAAACACACGCCTGCACCCCCAGGCACACGTGCACACGCTTCAGTAGGGCCTCAGGGACTGGCTGGCCGCCCGCCAGCCCCACCACTTGCCCACCAGGAGGCCAAGGCGAGGGGGCACAGCTGTTGCAGCTAACAATGGCCCCAACCCCAGGGCTGCAGCTGTTGTCCACACGGGGGGGGGGGGGGGGGGATTTGCACCGCACACCAGCCGTCTGTGAAACTGGAGCCAGGCACGCGGCCGAACTGACCCCAAACTCCCCGGGGAGACCCCTCCACACTCACCCCTCCACCCCTCACCTTGGCAGACTCCTCCCGCAGAGCTGAGTAGTGGCGGTGCAGGCTTGAGGGCAAGTGGGTGGCTGTGCTCAGGGAGAACCGCACATCCGCTGCGCTGCCCAGGTGCGACCTTGAGTGGTTGAGGGGGGGCGCGGGGGGCGGGGAGAAAAGACCAGCCCTGAGGACTGAGAGCCCCATCTCACACCCAAGGTCCAAAGAGTTAAGGGATCTTTGGCTTGGCGAAGAGAAGTCTTAGCTGGCAGAAAGCTACTGGAAATGGTTTAAGGGCTGCCGTGTAAACAAGAGATTCAATTTATTCTCTGGTGCCCCAGGGATCAGAATGATCCAGGGGAGAACGTTCTAGGGAAGCAGCTTTCCATTTAACGTAAGAAGCACCTTCAGATGGTAAGATTTGGTTTATGATGCAACTGGTGGCTTTTAAAGAGCTGAGCTCTCCATCAGAGGCATTCAACCCCGGCTCTCGGGCCATCCAACAAGAATGGTGCTGGAGAGCTCCGGGCACTGAGGGACTTTGCAAGGGCGGGTCTCTAAGGGTCCTTTTCTTTCTTTTTTTTTTTTTTCTAAGGGTCCTTTTCATCTCTAGGGTCTTTGTTTCTTCGTCTTCTCCTCAGCAACTTTCCTTGGATTTCCCCATAATCTGGACTGAGTTCCTGGCCAAAATTCAACCCAGGCCGACTCCCTTTCCCCCAGGAAGTTTCAGGAGGCCCTGACACTCTATCAGAGACATGGGCTAGAAAAACCACTTAGATGCCCCCTGGGTTTATTCCAAACCTGAGACTTTAGAATCCCAGTAATGATGCTCTGGAATGTCTGGAAGCCTCTCCTAGTGACACTTCTTCCCTATGATGCTTCCCAGTTTGGATACCATGAGGGGGCCCAGGGCAGAGGGACAGGGCAAGCCTACAATGGATAAGGGAAATGGAGCAGGGAAAAGGGAGTTTCTGCTTATCCCCCTCTTCTCTCCTCCAACTCAGTCCCAATTCCATGATGGGTCCAGTCTTTCTATGGTCAAAGCCAAGAATTCTCAACCATGAAGGAAAGCAAGCAGCGGGAAATAGCTTGGTGTACTCTGAGTCATGAGTCGTATTCATTGGGGGGTGGGGGGGTTCTCTTTGGAGAAACCTATGGAAAGGAAGAAATCAGAGGGATCCCAACTACTATTCCCTGTCTCTGTTCCCTGCTTCTCTCCATGCTGTCCTAAACGATAATTCCTGATGAACTTGAAGATGGTACTTAAGTCTCTACCACCCCAGACACCCACAGGCTTCTCTACTTCAGGTTCAATGTCCCTTCCCCTAATGCAAGCCCTACCCCTCCATACAAATGTGTATGTACACATTTCCTGTAACCTCTCTTCAGGGAAATGGATCCCTATTGCCCTGACATAGCAAGAGCATGACTGAAGGGAACCTCAAAGACTCCCTTCCGTGAGACTTTGGTTTGGAGAGAAAACAGCCAGGAGCCATGAACCTTGAGGGGCATTTCCCACTAGTATCCTCAATCTTCACCCTGCCTCTCTGGGCAGAGAAGTGGCGGCAGGACTGAGGTCTGCGTTCAATGTCAATTACTTCACAGAATGTGGAGAAAAATCCAGAAGTTCCCTAAAAACATGGACCTAATTCCAGCGGTAGGTGAAAAGCGCCACTCTCCATCTCTTACAATGTTTTCAGAAAAAGGGAGGTCACCACCATGATGTGGCCTCTCAACTTCCAACTGTGAGGAAGTTCTGGATGCCTCATGTCAGTCTCTCGTGCTGCCTTTCTGCCCACTGCCTGCTGCCTGAACCTACACGGTCCTTAACTCTCAGGCAACAATCCTCCAGAGCCCTAAAGATGGTATCTCCGAGGAACTAGAATAAACCAGACACTCTCCATGAGCAAGTCCTGTGGGACATAGGTGAGCAAGTCCTGTGGGAAATAGGTGAGCATGTAACTCAGCAGACCCCTCTCAAGGGCATGTCCTCTGCCAAGGAATCAGGAAGCACGGCCTGGGTCCCATGGCTCTGGGGGAAGGAGCATCCCGTCTTTACTTGCCTCTCAGCATCCCTCAGAGGACAGGTGCTCCTTCTACGCTGCCCAAGTGAGCTAGGTGACTTTGACCAAGTTCTGGGAGCCTCAGTGTCCCACCCTGGATAGGAGGAGGACCCTGAGGTCCTGGGCGGTCTTTTGGTGGGAGGAAGTCTCCTTCCTCAGGGTCCCTCCAGGACCCCATCCCAGCACGCCCAGCCTCCCGCGCTCCAGTACCTGGAGTGGACGCCATCCACAAACGGCCCCCCTCGACCCTTCAGCTGGTCCACCTCTTGGCGCAGCTTCTCAATCTCTTCAGACAGGCGGCCCTGTGCCAGGCAGACCCGGGGTGGGGGTGGGGCCAGGGAGGGGCGGAGAGAGGAGAGAGGGACAAAGAGGACAGCAGAGTTGGGGAGAAGCAGAAGAATGTACTGCAAAGTCCAAAGCCAGGGGCCCCCGGCCAGGCCTACAGACAACACCGAGAGAAGAGGTCCGACTGGAAAGTGAGCAGAAGGGTGGGCGGCGGGCAGGCAGAGGGGCAGGGCCAGGAGAGGGTCTGTCTTGGTGAGGATGCTACTGGAATAGGGCTTGCTGAGCCCTCACCACCACACAAATGCATGGCGACGGAGGCTGGGCAGCTGAGGGGAGCAGGGTGCCCACCCAGACCTCACAGACGGGGCTGAGGCAGGACCAGGGACGAGTCCCCTCAGAATCACCGGACGTCTCCTGCTTCACCTGGCCTGAGGCCCCAACAAATCGTGCCCTGGGCCCTGCCTCTGCTGCCCACCCTATGCCCTATGCTTATGGCCTCCGTTTCTTCTTTACACGTGGGTGGCGATGCATCCACCGTGCCGGGCGCTAGCGAGGATCAGCGAGATCACGTCTGTACACAGACTAGCGTGGTGCTGGGTGTCAGAGCAGCTGCATGAAACACAGGCATGTTCCTTCCTCACCGCAAGCCCGGCCCTCCCAGGCCGGCGGGCTGGCCAGCAGCTGGGTACCTTGTGATGGTGTTGCTCCTCGATCTGCCGCTGGGAGCTCTCCAGCTCCTGGATCAACGTGTTCTGGGGGAGAACAGCTGGGAGCTAGGGGCCCCGCCCCGGTTCCTCTACTCCGGCGCCGGCCCGCGCCTTCCCCTCCCTGCCCCCACTCTCCAGGCCAGCCCGCCCCTCCTCACCCCTCCTGCTCCTCCCTTCTCCAGCCTCCCCAGGTCCGTCCACCAAGGTCTACGTCCCAGACACGCCCCGCCCCTGACTGACCTCTCGCATCCCAACTCCTCCCCTCGGCTACACCCACACCCTCGCCCCGCCCACCCTGGCAGCCCCGCCCACCCAGGCCCGCGACCCAGCGCACCTTCTCCTCCAGGGCGGCCATTCGCTCCTTGAGGTGCAGCTGCAGGCGCTCGTTGGACTCGCTGAGCAGCCGGTCCACGGTGTCTGACAGCCGCTTGTTGTGGTCCTCGTTCATCTTCTCCCGCTGGCGTACCTGCAGAGCCGGCACACCTGGTCCCAGGTCACCCCAAGGCCGCGCATTCCCGCCTGGCTGCACCCCACTCACCTGTCCCCTACTCGTCCTCCCGGAGCCCCTCTCTCCAGCTCCCCGGACCACCTCCTGCGGCCCCTCTATGGCTCTGTCCCTGGCCAGGCCCCTCCCAGCTCCCACTCTTCTCAGGCCTGTCCACACGCCATCCTGGGAGGCTGCCCTGGGGACAAGGAGGGGGCCTGAAAGCCCAGCGCGGTGCTCTCACCCTCGCCAGCTCCTGGTTCTTCTCCTCCAGCTGCCCCTCCAGCTGCCGCAGGTGCTCCTCAATGCTGCCGTGCCTTTCTTCAGCCTGGAGGTGGGCACAGGTCAGTGTGGCCTGTAGATCCCCTGCCCTCCTGCTCAGGCCCCGCATCCCACACACCCTGTGCCAGGGGGCTCTTCGGGGTTCAGGGCCTCAGTACCAACGAAGCCCAGCCCTCGGCCTCTCACCCTGGAGCAGAACTGCCACCACCACTGCCCTTCTTCCCAAGCACTCTCTCCTCCCTGCCAAGTGTTCTTCCTGCTCAGGGCCTGCCTTAAAACATCCTGGAGCTGGCAGCCCAATGGACTCCCCACTTCCAGAAAAAATCTCCACTTGAAAGCATGAGCTACCATAAATCTCCTCTATGCCTCCAGGTAGATGGACCTGCACTTAATATGAATGCAAGCCAGACTGCCTGGGTTCAAAGCCCGGCTCCCTCTCTTCCCCTGTGTATGACGTCGGGCAGGTTATTGGATCTCTATGTGCCTGAGTTTCCTCAACTGTAAAATATGGATAGTAACAGCCCCTATGCCCGTTGGACCATTGTGTGGACTACATGAGATAATCCATGACAAACACTTAGGACGCAATAAACACTCAGCAAATGCTAGCCATGGTTATTACCCACCCAGGCAGAGTGGGCTCCCTTCCACTCACTTGTCTCCAGAGATGGAAACCCCATGTCTCAGCTGGCAAGATATTCCAGACTAGCACACAGCCTACAGTCAGGAAATCCCTCCTTAAAGCCCCCTACTATGACTCATTTGAACATCTGAATCACTTCAGCCCATCCCTTCCTGTCAGTTTGGGGAGATATGAAAGCTGACGGCTCAGCATCCCACACGTGGCATCCTCTAGCGCACTTAAACCCACCACTGCATCCCTAGGAGCGAGAAAGACCTTTGACATCGCCAAGTCTAACCCTATCATCATAGAGCTGATGACATGCTCAAAGCGGCCAGCCTCTATCCTCCAGAGGCTCCGGGGCCTGCTGCTTACCCACTGCTGATTTCCTTCTCTCCACGGCTCGGGGGAGGGTAGCTATGGTGACCCCACGTGAGGCCCCCCTGAAAGCATCCAACCCACTGCAAACACTCCTAAATGCTCTTGATTAGCCCACCGCATGTCTAGGTGCGTGCATTTACCCAGCTCTTCCAGCTCCAACAATGATCTCAGCCTGCCTACCTCTTAGAAATTATTCCTCCATAAAGTTAACTATCCATCAGGTACAAATCTATTCCCTTTTATTAATCCTAAAGCTGCAGCCTTCAAGCAACCAGAGTTGGTCCCTAGATCCAGAACCCTTCAGTTTGATGGAGAAAGGCATGCTCAGCCTGCGCTCCCACTGCCACCCCGCACCCACTTTGATCCTATCTCCTCCTGGATTTCATCTTTCCAGAGATGAAAGTCCTAATTTTTCCACTCCAGCCCCCAACAAAAGCTAGTATTAACACAATAGTGTAAATGATCATCAAAACACTTTGCTTCGGCAAAGTCTCGTCTACTTCTCCGTGGACTTCTGCAGCCCTCCTCAGGAGACCGTCACTTCGCTGAGGGGTGATGAGGGCAGGGATTACTCTTCCAACAGACAGACACAGACAGGGTGCTTCCCGGAGTCATGCGGTGAGAGGCAGTTTCCTGGCTCCCAGCCCTGCGTGCCTCCCACTCTCTCCACGCACTGCCTGGCTCCATAAGAGCTCGGGAAGCAGACACAGAGGCAGATCCCGGGGCTCTGGGCCCACTTGCCTTGGTGAGGGCTGCAATCCTCTGAGCCAGCTCGGCCTCCACCTCCGGCAGCGTCTCGGCCTTGCGCATCGTCTGCTGCAGCTTCTGCTCTGCCACTTCCAGTAGCTCCTGCAGGTGCCGGGCCTTCTCCTCACACTGGCACCGTGGAGGGGGGGGCCGCCAAGAGTCAAGAGGGGGCCCCAAAACCTCCCCCACCTCCTGGCCCCGCCTCAGGAGGGAGCAGGTGACAGGCCAGACGAGCCAAGGACAACCTGGTTCTTGGCTGCCCACGATGCATGGCCTCCCCTTTCCCAAGGTGACCTGCAGGACCCCCGGGGCTCCTGGGCCACCAAGGGAAGGTTCCAGCACGATCATCAGGACTGCCAGGGTCAAGTACAGTGCCTGCCCCCACACCAGCGGGAGGAGGTACCTGGCGGTGCAGGGACTCCTTATTGGCCAGCTCATTCTCTAGTTTGTCATTGAGGTCATGGATGGACGTGGCCTCACGCTGTGCAGCCAGGTAGCGCTTCTCGAGTGTTGTGATTCTCTCCTCCATGTCTTCCTTCTGAGCCAGAGCCTAGGGCGGGAGAAGGGGGGACGGGAGGGAAGGGCATCAGCTTCTCCCTGCCCCCATCCTGCCGCCACCTCCCCACCAACGCCTGGCTGCCTGTATCCTCCCCATGCCTCCCTGCCAGTTTCTGACCTTGACCCAGCCCTCCCGCTACTCCTCTGCACAGTGGACCCCAGTGTTCAGTCTTAAGCTCCCCAGCCCCGGCCTGGCCCTCCCTCCAGACCTAGGGCATCCTAGCAGCTGCCCTCCGGAGTGCTGAGTGCCCACATGCAACCAGATGGGGGCAGGCCGGGGCCCTAGCTCACCTCCCGGAGGTCCCGCTGATGCTTGCCGCCCAGCTCCTCCGACTTGATGAGGTCCCGGCGGGCCGTGCCCAGGTCCTCCTCAAGCTCGGCCACTGTTGCCGTCAGGGTGACCAGTCGCTCCCGAGCCTGGCTCAATTCAAAGTTCTGCTTCTCCAGGAGCTCCTGCAGCTCCTCTACCCGGCCCGTGTCATCCTCCAGGGACAGTGAGCCATCAGTCAGTCATCGGGGCCCAGGGCAGCCCGCGCCCCTGGCCCACCCCAGGGACGGCACACCCAGAGCAGATCACAGCTCCGCCTCCAAAGTCCGCACACACCTCCAGCGCCACCGTCCTTCCTCTGGGCCCCAGGAGCTCACTCCAGACGGGGACCAAACAAAACACCCTTGCTCCCCTGCGTTTCTTTTGAAAAACAGTAGTTTCTAGTTTACCTGCTGTCTCAGAATCTTGTAACCCAGGAAAGGGCGTGACTAAGGGAACAAAGGCTCGGGGAGAGAAAAGGGATCTGGCCTGACACTGACACACAAGGTAGATGGCGCCTAACCCTTCAAGTGGACGACATATTACGTGCCTAGCAGTATGTGGGGTACACACACAAAATATCTGCCGATTTCTTCGCAGATGGGGTGGGGGAAAGAAGGAAAGAGACATTGGAATATTGGAGAAAGCCCCAAATTTCATTCAAGCATTTGCTCGCCTGAACAAGGTCAGGGTGGGGCCCTCGCGTCCCGTCTGGGGGCGACCCTGCCCCTGCCACGCAGGTCCCCGTGACCCACCTTCCACAGGCGCTTTGGTCCCAGCTCCACAGTCCCCTCTTCTTCTGCCACTCCCTCCCGAACCCCGGCCCCCTGCTGCAGGGCAGACACCTGTGGGGCACAGCGCCCAGGGCAGTGAGTCAAAGAGAAGAGAACTTCCTGTTTATTCCAGACCCTTCTGAGTCCCCTGCCTCCTCCCAGCCTCGAGTTGCCTAGCGGTCTCCAGCCATGACCGGGGAAGAAATCCAATGCACAACAGAGTGGGGCAAAGCAGTGAACCCTCCTTGGCTACCGGGAGCTGCAGTCTGCAGGTGGAGGGTGGGTAGGCAGCTTACCTGCTGGTGGGCCCCAGCGAGCTGCTCTTCCAAAGTGGTGACTCGCTCCAGGGCCGCCCGGAGCCGCTCCCGCACCTGCCAGAGGGAAGGGGGGGATGGAGGAAGACACAGGGACCCCACGGGACTCAAGCTGCAGGAGCCTGGCTTGATCTACCAGCACTGAGGCATAAGGCAAAGAGAGGGGCCTGCCAAGAGGCACATCTCTGAGCGGGAACCTAACAGGAGGACCTGGAAATTAGGCCGGTGGGAGGAGGGGCCGGTTGCGAAGCTAGAGGGCAGTTTTCCCTCAACACGGGGTGCAGAGATTGCCGAGGAGGGACACACGGAGGCGAGGCTGGATGGTGGGGTGGGCCAAGCGGCGGGCCCCGCCGGCTACCTTCTCATCCAGGGCCTTGTGGTGCTCGAACAGCGACTTGAGGGCCTTCAGCACCTCCACCTCACTGGAGACCCCTGAAGGCGACTGGGCCTGGCGCTTCACCACAGTCATCCGCAGCGACCGCTCGTGGCGGGACACCAGGCACTCCAGATGTTCCAGAAGCAACTGGCAGGACGGGGGGCAGGGCAAGAGGGAGGGCTGTGAGTACGTGCCCCAGGGGCTGGAAGCAGGGCCCACGTGACCACCGAGGAGCCATGAGTGGGGCCGTGCGCACCGTTGTTAAAATATTGAAATGCTTCATGCTGGTAAACTGCCACTGCTCCGACTGAATACCTTCCCCAAGCCAGCGGCCCTGGCCTCTGTCCTAGGACCCCAACCTTCCCAGGGCTACCCCCATCTACGGGTGGAAAAACCTAGCACCGATCCCAGAACATAAGACAAGAAGAGGTCAGCATGGGGCCTGGGATGGGCCCTGGCCACGCCCTTGGTCAGGGGCTTCGCCCCCCAACACACACACACACCAGGTCACCCCACTTACCCTTGTGTTATTCCGCTCTGCTTTCAGCTCTGATATCTCTTCCTCCCTTTCTAGAAGCTGTTCCCGACACATGCTCAGCTCCCGGGTTAAGGTGGCAAATTCCTGAAAACCCCCAAGGCCCCTGAGTGCTCGGGGATTTGCCCCGTGACCAGTGTCCTGCATGCCCACATCAGTGGTGGGATCTTCTCATGCATCCCTTACTTCTGGCATCTGCTCCCAGAACAGCCCCCACCCATCCATATTGCAGGGCTACAAGCCGCAGCTAACATGTGTGCCCCCAGAGGGGTCCCCATCTCTGGGTCCTCCATGCACTCCAAGTGTGTGTTAGGGTACAAGGGGACAGAGGTGGAAACAAGAGTGAGAGAGTCACCGAATCTGCTCTGCAGCCCCTTCCCCCTCAAGCCAACAATATAACCCAATTAGATCTTTTCCCCTAGTTTGTATTTCTATTTAATGACATTATTCTTTAGAAACAGATGGAGGGGAGTCTCACCTCTGGTTTGGCATGGTGAGGTCCCGACAGAGACTGGTGGATATTAGACAAGGAAGAGAGGCGGCTTTGAAGCGAGTGCCCCAGGGAGCTCCCTCCCACACCCTCCCCAGGGCTTTGCAAGCTACAGGTGGCCGGTGAAATAAGGACCCACGTATGTGAAAGCAAGGGAGCCTGCAGACTTGCCCGGTCAGCCATGTGGCTCTAGCCCACATCCCAGGGATCCCCGCTTCCTTAGTCCAGGGCTGCATCCTGGTGCCTGATGCCAGGGCACTCGCTCTGGCCTTACCGAGTACCCATGCTCAGTGTCCCTTCGAGGAGCCCTGCTCCCACACTGTCAGGCCCAGACACGCAGAGACACGTTTCCAGCCCACCCCATCTCAGTCAGGACCAGTGTACAAGGGTGAGAGGCTGGCCCCACAGTTCCAGGTCCATTGTATCCTATTTATTCAAGCAGACATCACCGCATTCCAGAAAAGTTCTCAGAGACGTGGCCCAAACTCTGTGGATGCCCAGGGTCTGGGAGTGACTGAACGGTGGCTGCAGTCCTCTCCTAACTGAAGCCTCCTTCATCCACTAAGGACTCATGACTGAAGGAAGAATTCCAAAGCAACCCCCTCTTATCGCTCCAGATCGGGCAACAGAGGACAAGAAGGGCTGTGGGAAGGGACCAAGGGACCCAGGGATGCCAGAGCCTGAGAAGCCTCAGACCTCTAACCCTGTTCTTTGATTATTGCCTTTCTGTCAAGGCCATGGCCAAAGGAGGCCAAACATCTTACCCTCAGAAGGCCAGGCCTAGCCCCAGTGCTGCTCCACTCCTCAGGTTACACACACGCACACACGCACGCATGCACCACAAACACACACATTCTCTCTCACACCCACACTCACACACACACACACACACTTATACCCAGAGACAGGACTCGGCACGCCCCTAGCCCCACACCATGACGCCCCCACCAAAGGACCTGTGCTCTGTCCCCCCGCCCCGGGCTCTCCACCCCAGGACATCTGCCTCCTCCCCAACTCTAGCCCATCTGGCACACTGCTGCCAGGACAATCTCCCAAAGCACGGCGTTGTCCACAATGTTGAATAGAAGCTTCCTATCCTGGTTTTCAAGTTTCTCTCTCATGGTTCCTTTTCATACATCCTAAGACCTGGTCAACCTGGGTCACCTGCTATGTCCAATCACCAGCAAGCCGTCCTGATTCCACACCTTTGCTCAGTGGGCTACCTCCCCCTGGAAAGCCCAACCCTCTGTCACCACCTGATGAAATCACATCTATCTTTCAAAGCCTGTCTCAAAGGATACACCTCCTTGGGACCTTTCCAGACTCCCCCGTGGAAGGCTGTCTCCCTCCTCTAAGTACTCTCTGGAACAGAGCTCAAGAGCACCAGCTTAGGAGCCTATCATTCAACCACAAGTACTATGAGCACCGACCGTGTACCAGGTCCTGTGCTCCCCGCTGGGGACACAGAGACAAGAAAGACCTAATCCCTGCCTTCCTGCAGCTCCCAGTGTGGGGCTGGAATCAAATCCCAGCCCTGTCCCGTTAGCTGTGTGACCTTGGCCGGGTTACCTAGCCTCTTTGAAGCTCCGCCTCTATCTGTAAGATAGAAGTAGAGGCCTCCCTCCCTTGTTGCTACAATGACTAAATGAGCCAATGTATGGAAAGCACTTAGCACAAGTGACTTTTACCATCAATGCTGTTTTAACAACCTTTGGGGCCACTCTTCTCTTCCCCTGCCTGGTCTTCCGATCATCGGCTTTTTATCTATCTCCTTTCTAGTCTGTGAGCCCCAAGGGCAGGGCTTGGCTCCTTCAATCTATGGCTTGTTCGGGGCATCGTGAACCCCATTCTCCAGCAGGGCTCCATATCCCTGTCGATGAAGCGTTACGAGACTCTGCCCCCACAACTTCTGAGCCTTGGGCAGGAGCTTTCTGCAGCCCACCTGGGTTCACCCTGATTCTTCTCCCCTCATGTGGGGAAAAGGCAGGTGTGTGGCTCCTCATGGCTGCCCCCCGGTCCCAGCAGCAACCCTCCCCTGCATACACACACACACAAGATGGGCAACTGGCTAATCTCCTCAAGCATCATCTTCCATCATTTGTTTTTTTTTTTTAAGATTTTATTTATTTATTCATAAGAGACAGAGACAGAGAGAGAGAGGCAGGCTCCCCGCCGAGCAGGGAGCCCGATGTGGGACTCGATCCCAGGACCCTGGGATCATGACCTGAGCCGAAGGCAGACGCTTAACCATCTGAGCCACCCAGGCACCCCATCTTCCATCATTTGTAAAATGGAGATGATGGTGGTGATAGTCCCAACGTCATTGCTGTGAGCATTTAGCAAGGTAAACTGCTCACAAAGTGCTTACTTAGTACACAGAAAACACACAGAAACAGTGACTATCATTGCTAGCAGTAGTGTTAAGGAGAGCAAGACAGGTGTCAAGATACCTGGCTTCTAGATTCAACTCTGCCTAGAATTTTCTATGCAACGCCTCTTGTTTTTTCCATCTGTGCAATAATTGGTGGACTAGATGATCTCCTAAGGCTTCTCCATTTCCACCCTCTGATTCCCCACCCACCACCTCCAGGAATAGGGCACTGATGAGGTGCAGGCAAGGCAGAGGTGCCTTTCCAGTCTAGGGTGCCACCTGCTGGCCACATGGGCTCACTGCAGTGGGCCGCTATGGCTGAGTTTTCTTCCAGCACCAAAGTCCATCCCTTTCTCCAGGTGAAGCCAATTCCAGGCTGAGGAGCTTGAGACTGACAGGGAAAGGACCCATGTAGGGAGATGAAGGAAAGTTAAATGCTCTGTGAATTCCATTTGTTGATATGGAAAGAGGTGCAGATAAGCTGAGGGCCCAGAGAGTGCAGGGGCTGAGAGAGGTGCAGACAATGTGGCCTTACCTGGGGGAGGGCGGAGTTAAGGTGGCGCTGGAGCTGGTCCCGCTCATGCAGGGCGTCCTGGAGCCGGCTCTGCGTGGCCACCAAGGTCTCCTGACTCTCCCGAAGGGACTCCAGCAACTTCTCCCGCTCATCCAGCATGTTCACCATCAGCTGCTCAAAGTTGGCGTCAGCGTCGGCGCCGTGGGGGGGCCCCAGGGGGTCCCCCTCATTGATTGTGGGCATCACCTCACACATGGTGGGGGTGGGCAGGGCCTTCTCAGCGTCGGGGGACAGGGGAGGAGTTCACAGGATTGGCACGTCCAGGGGGACCCAGTGCATGGGTCTCAGAGCGGGCAGTGCCAGGCGAGTGGACAGGTGGGCAGGGGCTTCTCCCATGGCATCAGTTGCCCTTGCTCTGAAAGGGGCCTGGTGCCCGGGGCGCCCCTGTGGAATGGAGCCAGAGGGCCTGGCTTAACCTCTCAGGGCTGGGGCTGGGTGCCCTATGTCCCCAGACAAGCGGGCAGCAGCCGAGTGTGGCCATGACAGGCAGACGGAGCAAGGCTGGAAGAGGGCCCTTCGCTTAGGCTGAGTGCTGGAGCCTGGCCGAGTCCCAGCTGGGTCTAGCGACACCCATCGTTGCTGGAGGGCAGCGGTCTGTGGAAGAAGAGCCTGCCGTGAGGACCAGCTGAGTAGAGAAGGGCATCCACGGGCAGGGGTGGGGGCAGGAGACAGGACCTGGACCAGCGGGTGGGGGAGGAGAGGGAGGTGTTGGCACATGGCCCTGCTCCAGGCTTACTCACTCAGACGGCGCCTTCCTTACTTCTCCCAAGGAATGCACAAGCCCGCTGCCTGCTGTAGCCTCTGCCTCCCGCTCTCCCCACCCCCAGCTGTCAGAAGTGCAGCCGCAGTGGAGTGGTTCCCCACCCACGTGCCTCCCTGGCCAAATATAGAAATGATTCAGTCAGTGGCAAGGGAGCAGCCAGCAGGCTGCCCAGAGTCCTCCTGAGACCACGGGGTGGGAAAGTGGGGGGCGGGGGAATAGGGTCTCTGCCCCCACCATGGCCTTCTCCCCCACACTTAGGCCCAGGTAAGCACAGAAAGGGTTAAAGAGCTCTTCGTGGATGGGAGTCCACACCGGGTGGGCTAGTAGGGTCATAGGAAACAGGAGCAGGGTGGCTCCTACCCTGACCACTGACACAGTCTGGTTCCTTGGAAAGGCATGGGCTGGACCCTGGGGTGGCAGACAGCCCTGACCTGCTCCATGCCCATCATTTGGAAAAGAGGCTCTGGCTCAAATCATCCCCACTCCTGAAACCGGGTAAAGAGCAGGCTTCCATGCTGACTTCATGGCCCACCACCTCTGTGTTGGAGCAGGAACTGAATGATGCGAAGGAACCTGGGGTCATGCGGGGCTACGGGGTGTCACTCTCCTGAGGTGCACGGGCCCCGGCTCATGGCTGGGCATCTTCTGTGTAATTGTCCATTGCCGGCACTGCCAGCCGTCCCCAGCTAGGGCGGTTAGTGTGTACACAGTCTGGCTCATGCGACTCCTTGAGCCTGGCACAGGGAAGCCCGGTGATCAGAGCAAACGAAGGTGTGCTGGGGAAGGTGGCTGCAGCTGGGGGTTTCTCTGCCCGCCATCGGCCTCCAACCCCCCTGGCCACAGCTGGAAGGCCACCATTTGATCAGTTTTCAGAGGAAGCTGTCTTCAGAGCTCCTGCTGCATGAGAAACAGGACGAAAGGCCGCCAGCACAGCCCTGGGCACACAGGAGATGCTCCATAAATGGTGCTTTCCTCCCTTCCCTCCTCTCCCCATTTGGGAGACACAGGGACACCCCGCAGGTGGCTGACCGGGCAACAGGCAGGCTGGGACGGTCAGGGAGGGGACAGGAGGTATCGGGACCGAACGTGAGGAGTCAGACCCTGGGCAGCCCCCAGCCTGTGGCAGGGCTGAGCCCAGCAGGGGAACCAGAGAAGGGTCAAGCCTCCTCCACCTGAACCTGTCATCCTCCCAGCCACCTCCCCCCCCCCCCCCAAGTACTCAGGATCCAGGCAAAATGGGAGCAGCAGGAGGGAGGCTGGGGAGGAATGTGGGCCTGGATCCGACACAAGCTAGAGCCCCAGCTTGAGAACTCCTGAGCTCACCCCCACAGCCCTTCCCAGAGGGCCCAGGAGTTCAGGCCGGCATGGGGGTACGCCCACACATGCATGCAGGCAGACGCAGAACCCTGGGGACCTGGGACATAGGCGTGCGGCCACACACATGCTCCCAGACAGACTAGACACAGACACTAACCCAGAGGATCCTTTCCCCAAGCTGGACAGCCACTGTGGAGGGCAGGGTCCCAGCAAACGACAGAGGTGAAAAGTAGCACCCTGGTCTGCACCCTCCCTACCTCAACATCCCCGCCCCACAGAGCAGCGGGGAGTGGACAGGAGGGGCTGCCAGCCCAGTCTTGCCAGGACTGGTAACTCACTGGTGCTGATACCAGCAATTCCTCCAGTTCTCCCACCCACTGTGTCCAGGACCCTTCACCCTGAATGCTCCGATCTGTGAGGCTGAACGCCACGATGGCCCCCCCCAGACCTCTCCAAGCTCATCAGCAGCCGGGTCCTCATTCCTCCCACTCCTCCACCCCACCCCAGGAAAAAATGAGAGAGCAGGAGTGAAGGCCAGGCTGGGGAAGGGGCCCCTTGTGGCAGAATCTGTCCTTTGGAGAAGAGGATAGCGTGCTCAGGAACTCAGGGGCCTGGGAGCAGCCTCAGCCCAAAGATCCCCAGGCATCCCGCAGTGTAGTGTAGAGCTGGGACTCTGAACACCTAGGCTGCAGTTCTGCCACCGATCAGCTGGATGACCTTGGGCTTGTCACCACCTACTGGGAGCTCTGCTGTCAGATGGAACCCATGACCCTTGTTCTGCCCACCCTCGAGGGAGGAGATCACAGATAACCAGAGGCTGGGAAAGCAGAAAGCAGTGCAGGATCGCAGAGGCGCATGAACGACCATGAGTGGTGGGCAAAGGCAGGCCTATGGGAGGGGTGGTGCTAACTCCTTACGGGGAAGGGGTTGGGAAGTTCTCAGGAAGGGAGAACAGACCTCAGGCCGCCTGCGGTAATGTGCTAGCTATTGGGTCCAACTTGGCCTCCCCAAATCCTCCTGATCATTCTGGCAACAGAGAGGTTGGCTGCCACCATCCCTTTCCCAGCCTCCCTCCCAGCCAGGTGCCAGGGAGCCACTCTGCCTCCCCTAGTGAAATGGCATCGTGGAGAGCAGGCTGAGGACGAGCCCGAGGGTGCTGCCAGGCAGATGCCCCAAGATGGCTGGCCGGGGCCCCCCCACCCTGGCCCCGCTGGTGCAGCATGGAGAGCAGAAGGCAGCTCTAGGGCAGCCACGCAGGGACACCTGGCTCCTTCTGGCTCCAGGGCCAGCTTTAAATAGCACAATTATCATCTCAGCCTAACAGAAGTCTCCTCGACTCCTGCACCATTTCTAAGTAACATTCTCAGGTCCTGATTCCGAGGCGACAGTTACCAGCCCCCAAAGTGAGCATTTGAGGGGCTTTGCCAGTGAGGAGTGTGGGGAGGCTGTGAAACAGAGGGAGGGGGCTCCAGAGAGAGCAGGCGTAGGGGTGAGTGTGCATGTGCGTGCGCATGTTGGGGGCGGGTGTCAGACCCACACCAGGTGTCTGGCAAATCGGAGGCCTCTCTGGTTTCTCAAAAGTCACCCCCATCTCTTCCCCACAAACAGGAGGGTTGTGCACTTGGGTCTGATGCTCTGGCCAGCCACACACGTGCACGCATACATGAACGCGCGCGCACACACACACACACACACACACACGGGCTGGCTCCCCACTGCCCTACCAGATGGCAGGCCGGCCCCACTTTGGGGAGGGAGCTCGTGGAGGCCAAAGGGCCAGGGCAAAGCTGGCTGGCGCTGTGCCCATGTGAGTGGGCCATGAGCTAGGCAAAGAGGGGGTGTCAGGGTGGAAGCCCCCCGGAGCGATGAGGTAAGAGAGGAGGGCTGTGCCCCCACTTGACCGGAGGAAGGGAGGTATTTTCCTCCAGGAAAATAATACCGATTATGAGAGCAGCTCTGACTTATTGGCTATTTACCGCATGCCAGGCGCTGTGCTATCTGTTGTCATATATTCACTTACTTTAATCCTCACAATTCCTCGCAAGGAAGACTCAATTCTTCCCACTCTGCAGATGTGAGGACTGGGTCTCAGAGTCATGTGCCCAAGTCTACAGAGCTGTGAAGAGGAAGAACTAGTATTCCATCCCAGTCTGTCTGACTCCAAGGAGGGGATGGAGGTTGAGAAAGGGGAAGAGCGGCCATGACTCCTTCACGATTTCTCGCCCTCGTCCAAGGCCATGGCAGCCTAGGAACTGCTCACCTCGGCCCTCCTCCACCTGCCCCCCCCGGGGAAGGAAGATCTCTGTACAGCTGCCACCATGCTCCCGAGCAGCCACTTTCCCACCGGAAGCGACCCACGCCCAAAGCCTCAGCTGCCATCCCCCCCGAATCTCTCCCTCAACCCCATCCCCCGTAGGGACTCCAAACGGGGCTGTGAGCAGTGCCCTGGGCCCCGCACACCACACCACATTCCTGCAGGAACTGCAGAAACAGCCCTGGGCTCCCCTCACCCTGCGTGGTTTTCAGATACTACAGTCCCAGGGCAGTGACGTTCAGCAGCCACCTCTCCTTCCCTCTAACCCAGAAGCTTCTCCTCCCCCGTCCCTCTCCCTGTTCAGCCCACCACCCCAAAAAGCCTTGCCCTCACTCCTCCTCTCCTCTGAGAGCCCAGTGACCCTCCTCCTCTGTTACTCCCTACCCTGCTCACGGTCATGCTCCCTGGACTGACTATGGCTCACGACCTTCTAGCATCTCACCCAGCCTGCCTCAGTCTCCCCTTCCATGTCAGCCTAAAGAACTTTTCATCACCTTTCTAAGCCCACCTCAAACACTACTTCGTCCATGGAGCCTTTTCTGATTCCTCCCTAGGTAAGATCGACCCTTCCATGGACCCAGCACGGCCCTTTATTCCTACCTCTCTCTGTGACACATCATCTCATCTGAAGGCTCAGGGGAGAGAACCATGTCCTACTTATCTTTGGACGCTCCAACGCACGGTCACAACACACACGGAATTGAACAGACACACGTGACAGGGTCGTCTCTGGGCAGGCCATGCCTGCCCAAGTTCAAAGAAGAGGAACTCCAAAATGGTAAAAACTGGCTCAAGGCCTGGGAATAGGTTCATTTATCTTGCCCTCTGAAAATTAAAGCTTCTTGAGAGCAAGACAGGGGCCACTCCTGCTTTGCAAGGCAGACTCTGGAGCAGACTGATGGGTCTGAATGCTGACTCCTCCACTGACCACTCATGTGACTCGGGAAAGATACTTAATCTCTCTGAGCCTCAGTGCCTCATCTGTGAAATGAGCCCAGAGGGGATGATAGCAATGCCCACCTCAGACAGCTGATGAGGATCGCTGGAGTTAACGTACACAGAGGGCTGGGGTCACGGCCCAACGTTCAGGGGTAACTCTTAGCACCTTAGGCTCCTAAGGCACCTCAAGGCCGGGCCCACTCTGAACACAGTAAGAAAACTAAAAATCCATATAGCTAGAGGAAGCCACTGCCAGAGGAAACCTCTTGGAAAAGCTCTCCTGACAGTTTCTCATGGCTGCACAAATCCCTTCAAAAGCACCAGTTCTCCAGGCCCCTGAAAAGACCAGCAGTGAGACTTTATCTCTCTGGGCTTCGGGTTCCCAAATCTGGAAGATGAAGGTCATAACACATAACACGCTCTAGTGATCTTCTAGGTCATCATGAGGGTCCAAGGAGATAAGACAGAAACTGATCTGAGGAGTATAAAATGCTACCAAAGGACCCGTGGGCACTGACGGCCACCCAGGCCCTCCATGTCCTCATGCCGTGCACATTCAAGTAGGCACAGGGAGCGAGGTCTCTAACAGGCTCCCCTGGGCCTGTTTCTGTGAAGCCCATCTCCCCAGCTGCTCCCCAGAAGTTAGGTTTGGGCCACTTCTTCCCGAGACATGGCCTCCCACTTGGGTGAGCATACGACTTACTGTCCAAACAAGGCCCTTCTTGAGAATGAATGGAGGCACTGTGAACAATCACACCAGGACTCAGGTGTAAACTGAGACACACCTGGCTGTATGGTCACCCTCACTATCACCACCCCAGGGGGACTAACGTCAAAGGCTAGTGGGGAAAGGAGGACTGGGAGTCTCTTCTTCTCATACTTCCTCTTCTAAAATACCCAAAAGTAGAGCCATCACAACTACCTCTTTAAATGAAGATGGGATGGGGCACCTGGGTGGCTCAGTCGGTTAAGCATGTCTGCCTTCGGCTCAGGTCATGATCCCAGGGTCCTGGGATCGAGTCCCGCATTGGGCTCCCTGCTCTGCGGAGAGCCTGCTTCTCCCTCTAACCCTCCCCTGCATGCTCTCTCTCTCTGTCTCTCTGTCAAATAAATAAATAAAATCTTTAAAGAAATAAAAGAAGACAGGATTTGCAGACTGAGAGAATACCTTTGGGGGCTGCTCAGGGACGATCCCGTGGCACAGAGGGGAGGTAAAAGCAAAAGACTCTGAACTCCCTTTTCTTAATTTCCAAATCTGTCAATGTTTCTGAACATCTGATTAAGGTTTCATTTGTATAAAAGGGTTCCAACTCTAAAAAGCATTGTAAGTTAAAGTACTGTGTCCAGAAGGCCCCTGTTAAACAAACACACCTGTTCTCTCGGAGAGTCTGCACATCAGTGTCACAGGGCGGTCAGCCTGAGAAGCCTGCACAGGTGACACTGGGGGGCCGCTGACTCCTTCCCATATTCTAAAGGTCTCCCAGAGATCATATACTTGCATCAACCAAGATGAAGCCCGCACCCCTGAACGCAGCACATGGCTTTTGGCTGAACTTACCTCATTAAGTTCAGTAACCCTAGCCAACTTCTGCTCATCAGAGCCATTGGTTAACCCTCATATATGTCCTTAAAAATTGTTTGCAAAAGAAGAAACAAAGTAATCAGTGTGGCATATTTGGAGAATAAAAATCTTTCAAAACCAGGGGTCCAAAACTGTGGGCCAAATATGGTTCTTCTGGCATTGAAAAAAAAAAGCTCAGAAGTCTCTGCATTAGTAGATCAGCCCATAGATTAGGGAGCTGCCCCATAGCGGAAAGCAGAGCCACCCGGAGGGGCGTCAGGAACACAAGAGGGAAGTGCTGTCAGGTGCCAGGGCATGAAAGGCCCAGAGTACTCAGAACTGCGTCCTAAAGTGTGTGTGTACATGGTCACAGAGGGTGTGGGGGGTGGTTATGAGAGAGAGAGAATGTGTGGAGGGACATGTGCATCCATGCAACAGCATATAAGAGTAGAGTCATGAGAATGTGTGGTGTATACGGATGGCCATGAGAGCGCATGTGGGTAAGAGAACAGTCATGAGAACGGGGTCCTGAGAGCCTGTGTGTGGGCAGTGAGTGGGTGTGCATAATGGTGGGTAGGTACGCATAATGGCGAGACAGATTGTGTGTGGTCATATGTCAAGGACTCATGACGTATGTCTACGGTCATGCCAATGTGTTGTGTGTACAGTCATGAGAGTGAACATGTGTGGTTATGTAAGCACGTGCACCTGGGAGTCATGAAGTCATGTGTACTCATAAGAGCACGTGGGCACCACGAGAGCTTACGCGCGTGTGTGATCATGAAAGCAGATACAGCTGGTCATGAAGAGTGTACGTGCATGCGCGGGCTTGAACCTGTGTGAGAATGTGTGAGAGGGAGAAGAAGGAGGGACGGAGATGATAAAGAAAGAATGAAAACCTCCTTTGTTCCAGGTGCTCTGCCCCAAACAAGAGCCCAACATTTTGGGTACTCTGCAGTCGGCCTGGTGCGAGCTGAGGTCAAGAAACTGCACCCAGCTCACCCTTCTCCTTACTGCCACCCCTTAGAGCTGCACGGCAGGGTCTCCCGAGCCCAGGGCTCCCTGTGCATTAGAGAGGGCGGCAGTCACCCCATGGATCTCCCAGCATGTCACTCCTCATAAAACAGCCCAGGCCAAGGTCCTGGTCTGGACCCCTCCTGGAGCCCTCCAGTTTTAGCATCCTCCAAGCCACACAAAGGAGAGTCCTCTTCTGGAGCAGCTGCCAAAGACCCCTACCATCCACTGCCTACCCCACCTCATCCCTTACCTAGAACTGCACATTCCTACTTGGAAGGACCTTCTCCAAGGTCATGTAGGTCAACCTTCCACACCTCCCCAACAGCTCAGCCTTTATTTGATTATCCTTCAGGAACAGGAGCTCACTACTAAATGAGGAAGCCCTCATTGTCCTAAGGAAACTTCTTCTTCAACTGAATGGAAAACTAGCTCCCCTTTGAAGTGACAGTTATCTATCTGAAGACAGTGGCCATGAAGTCACACGGGCAGCATATTTCATCTATGAGAATTCAACTATCTTGGGTGAGCAAAATAAGCAATAAAAGTCTGTAATGCAAACCAGCTATTTCATCTGACACCTAACTACAAAATTATATTGTATGTAAGTACTCTTTTTAAACACTGTACACATTATATAATTAATATATAATGTGTATAATGTATACCATATCTGTACATTAACATTATTGTTCAGCATTAGAAACCTAAAACCATATACCATGCTTTATGGGAGATTTAGGGATTTTCACTTTACCTACTTCCTATAGAATCTAATTCTCCCACTGAGATGTATAACACCACCATACTGGGTCCCCAGACACTTTTCTGCTCCAGGTTAAATATTTCTAGTGGCAAGGAGGCCCTGCTTCATTGAATTCAGGGAATCAGAAGATAGACCTCTTCGATCCAATCCAACAATTAACCTACTGAGTAGATTTCCATGAATCCAATGCTGAGTTAAGAGTTGTTATGGATACAAAAGGTAGGTAAGATATGCCATCAACCCTCAAAAAGTTTACAGTCTACTTGAAAGAACACAGATAGAGTGGTCCCTCCCCCCCAATCCATAGCCTCATTTTCTGTGATCTCAGTTCCCAGTGGTCAACCACTGATGGAAGCATATGATTCTGACACATCAGGTCAACAGTAGCCTAACACTACATCATGGTGCCTACGTCATTCCCCTCACTTCATCTCATCACCTAGCCATTTTATCATCTTGCATCATCACAAGAAGAAAGGTGAGTACAGTAAGATATTTAGAGAAACCACATTCCCATAATTTTTATTCCAGTAAATTGTTATAATTGTCCTATTTTATTAGAGAGAGGAGATTCCTCTATTTATAGTCCAATAATTATCATTATTGTTGCTAATCTCTTACTGGGACTAACTTATAGATTAAACTATCATAGGTGTGTAGCCTGGGGAAAAAAATAGAGTATATATAGGGTTCCATACTATCCGTGGTTTCAGGCATCCACTGAGGGTCTTGGAATGTATCCCCTGTGAAAAGGGGGACTACTATACCCACGCAATGGTTCGAAAGCTACAGGGAGTAGCATGTGACCAAATATCCAGTGTCTGGCACAGTCTGGGGGTCAGCACCGAGCACTACTTGGAGTCTGACCAATTGAATTAAGCGGTGACAGTTTCTCCTCCAGCTCTCTCAGAATGAAGCAGCCCCAGCCAAGGCCTCTCAGCCCCACAGGCAGGAAGCTGCTCTGTGTTAGAGCTGACTTCGCTCAAGGGAATAGAAGACACTTGATGGTGGTGGGGTGGGGGGCGGTCTTGCTGCACCCAGCCAAGGCTCTCTGAGAGCCAAGCAAAGAGTTGGGCAGCAGTCATGTTTCCTGTGTGATTGGAGGGCCATTGCCAAGGAGGAGAGGGCAGTCCTCAAGCTCCGCCCAGCCCTGGAGTTTCACACCATGCTAGCTCAGAGCTCCTTCTCCCACTATGCCCCCGCCCCTGCCCCCGCGCCCCCCCCCCCGACACCGGTCCTGTCCCCATAGCATTCTGTTCCCACAGGACCCTCCCAGCACAACAAAGACTGAGGGGCCCCTAGAAGCTGCCCCTCTCACCACGGCCCATCCCAGTACTTTTTACTCCACTGGCCACCCAAAGTGCCACGCTCTTGTGAGCCAGCACCGTATGCCCTCCAGAGCTAATTATAGGTCAGTGAGCTAGCAGGCCAGAGGGGGGACAGATGGTGACTTCATGTGGCTGCAATACACACCACCCCTCCCCCTGACCTCCCCTCCATTTCTCCTGATCCCATACCTGGGACCTAGACTCTGAGGCAGCTTCCACTCCAGCTTCCACTCTCCTCCCTGCTCCTTACCAGCTCCTCTCCAGGACACGCATGCCACATGCAACTCCGTGCCAATCGGAAGCCACACCTTGCTTCTACAGCAACCCATCCAAGGGCCCAGAGCCCCAGGGGAGAGTGTCCCTGACATAAAAAGGCCTCCTCTAGTGCCTCTATCCTAAAGACTCCTGACTCTCCCCCAGCTCCCTGGCCCTTCAACCCTGACTCCTCCTCCTCTCCCCAGCTCTCACCCTGCTATCCTCAGAAGCTCTGAAAAGACCCACTGAAGTCCCTGATGACTCTTGCCAACTCTAAGATTCTAGCAATCAACTCAGGAAAGAGACCCAGGAGCCTGGTCGCCTGCCCTGCCCTGCCCCTCCAATCCCTCCTTATCACCCAAAGGCTAGACCTCATATACTCCACACTTCTGACATCATGACATGCTCATCAGCACACACCCAGATATCCCTGGACAAGGTTTCACTTCACACCCCCTCCCCCCACACTCTCCTATCTTCCAGAGATGGCATCTCCCACTGTGCCGGGTGTCCAGGGCATTCTTGGCCCCCAATAATCATCGTGCTATTCATCATCTCATTATTTTGAGATAGCTATTTATCTCAGGCAGCCTTCTCAGGCATCAGGACAAAGTCCTAGAAAATAGCCCAGGGAAATCCTTCAAACTGTTCCTTTTGCTAAGGCAGCTTCTCTTGGGGCTACCTGGCCAGTTAACAGTGGTAGGGGGTGGATGGGTTGGGATCCAGTTTAGACAGCTGTTTGAAAGCACGTGGACAGGGCTCTGCTTTTTTTTTTTTAATTAAAGATTTTATTTATTTATTTGACATAGACAGAGATAGCGAGAGCAGGAACACAAGCAGCGGGAGTGGGAGAGGGAGAGCAGGCTTCCCGCCGAGGAGGGAACCCGATGTGGGACTCGATCCCAGGAACCTGGGAGCATGACCTGAGCCGAAGGCAGACGCTTAACGACTGAGCCACCCAGGCGCCCAGGGCTCTGCTTTTTTATAATTTAATAGCAATGTAACAAAATGGGGGGGCAGGGGCCGTTAAGAGAGTGCCTACTGTGTGTACTTTTCAGCTGCTCCATGGCCCTAAATTGCCTTCAGAAGACCCAGCACACAGTATAGAGCTTGGCATATAGTAAGTGCCCAATAAATGTTTGCTGGGTATTGAACAAAGTACTAGGTATCAGTTCCAACACCTCTGGAAAGACGGAGGGAAGTCCCTGAAACCTAGCTACTGGAGGGGCCCCTTAAGCTCCCACCAGGAGGGGATCTCCATGCTAAGCAGAGCCTCCTCCTTAACCACTTGCTCACCACACAGAACAGGAGAATAGCAGCCCCAATTCCCATATCTCTCTACTGGGTACTACCAGCATACCTCTCCTCAAAGGTGACATCAGCACCTAGTGGCACCTTGTCCTGGATCCGTCCTCCTTCTCAAAGAAAACCACCCACACCACATTTCCAAGTCCTCCAACCCGACCTCTCTCTTCCAACCCACCATCGAACCCTGCAGGATCTATACCGGAAAACACCCCTACTGCGCGGTCCAAAGTCAACTCCCCACTCCCACCCTCTCAGTTCAGGAATCTATTCCAGCTCCCTTTTCCGCTTGCGCCCACTCTCACCCCCACCCCCACCAGACCTCGGGTTGGCCGCTCCTTCCATCCCATCGCCCTGGCACTGCGGAGACGGGGGCATTTCTGGCACAGACTGAGACTGGCAGTTCAAGGAACAGAGAGCTAGCGATATTAAGGGGTGTTAGTAGCAACGCGGGAAGGATTAAGACCCCCGATAAGCGCGAAGATCTCAGCATCTCTTGTGCCCAAATGAGCGGAGCTGGCCCAGGAGCTAAGAGGTGCTTTTTTCTCTGACTCTCCAGGATGGGAAATGGGGCGCAGTCCATCCAGCTCGCACCGGGAGACTTGCCACCTCAGCCCCCCTCCTCCGAGGCTGATGGAGCTGAGGGCGAACTCCACGCCCTCCCGCAAGCCGGGCACTGCCCCCCATTCTCACCCCCAAGGGCACAGGGCACTGCAAAGGCCGGCGAGGGGCGGCGGAGGGAGCAGTATCTATGCCAGCCGGAGACGACACATCCGGAGTAAAACGGGGCTGTTTTCCAAGGCGCGCTAGACAGAGACCCCTCCCCAAACTGGAGGGGAGCTGGAGGTGGGAAAAGAGGCATCCTTTTCCCACCTCCAGATTCTGGACGCTCACCTGCCTGCAGTCGTCGAAAGCCAGGCAGCTCAGCCCCGAAGCGGAAGGGAGCCGCCCCCGACCCGGGGAGCCCGACACGTCCTAGGGAGCCGAGCGGGCGCGGAGGTAGCTGCAGCCTCCGCCAGCGCCGAAGCGCCGCGCCTCAAAGCCCCGCCCCTGCCTCCCCGGCCTCCCCCTGGCCCCACCCCCAAGGGCGGGGCCTGGCCGGCTCCCTCCAGGCCCCGCCCCCGCCCCGGCACATGACCAGAGGCACTTTGCTACTGCGCGCCATCTTGGCTTGGCCTGGAGAGTCCCCGAGGTGGCAGAGAACCGTTTTACCCAAGAGGACTAAAGTGTCGGGGCTCAGCGGCGCCCTCTCTCCCTCCCAGTGAGGCGCAGCACACAGCCTGTCCATTTGACCTCCACCCTTGTTCCTCATCTAACCACCTGTCCCTAAATTGGCCTCAGTCCTGGCCTTGTAATCGTTGCCAATGGTCTGTCACCTTTCACACCTGCCCTCTTGTGTCCATTGATTACTTTTCTTTTGGTCGCATCTATTTCTTAAGTGGAGAATCTTGAAATCCAGATACATTTCGTAGTGTGCGCTTGGGTGAATTGCTCGCCTGAATTCAGGACCTTGGCTGTGCTAACACGGTTACTAGAATATGAAATGTTACATAGACATAGTATGAAGACAGTCTCAATGCCAAATTCCTGACTGACAAATTTTAGTTAAACCTCTCCATTTTCCTGAATTGCTCCTTACCCTGTCCCATGTGGCTATTAATTGCATCTTTCCCATCTGGTTTGTGAAGTGTCATCACAGTGCCTACTCAATCCCTTACAATACCCAGTAAGCGCTGTTACAAGTGCAAAGAATTTTTATACACACGCAATGTGTACATATTTATAAATACACATACAACATGTTCTGTATCTTCTGCAACAAACGCTGTATGTAGTTGAAATCAGTGGAACATACAACTTTTCATTTATTTTTTTTTCTTCTTCCCAGTATATTCACCAATTGGCTTCGTTTCCTTGTATCTTCAGCAAAAGGCAGAAAAATCTGAGTAATTCTGATTATGAGGGTGAGAAATGAAGCTAAATTTGTGTTATTTTGTTTGTCTGACCCTGAGAGCAAAATCAAGAGATGTATTTTTAAAAGTGAAAATTACAAAGCAGTTTTTACAAAAGTAGTCCAGAAAGTTCCAACTCTTCTCCAGGTGGTTTGGGGTTCTTCAAGAGGAAATCTGAGACACTTCGCTTATCCTTTCACTAAAATGAATCATCCTAGAAAAGGCAACTCAGTCAATGCAGAGGGAAGGCTGAAGCCATAACACACTTTACCAAGTGTCTGTCAATATCAAGCTAAGAGAACAGCTGAGACAATACCTAATATTGTACCTATTATCATCATAAAGTTTAATATGAAAACTTAGAAGTTGAGTCAGAACACAGTTATTAAACCAATTAATTTCACTCCCCTTTTAAAGGTACCTCCCAAATGGGGGAGGACTTTGATCCACCAGAATAATTCCCTTCTACTTCATTGGCATCTTCAGTCCAGGGAACCAGAACTCTGTGCTTCTCTCCTTCTGCCTCAAAGAAGCAACTTTTGCTTGTGAAAGGTACTTATTGTCCAGGATGCTTATTGTCTTTGGGTTCTTTTGTTTCTTACCATTTACATGTCTAAATTCTGATTTTCACTGACCAAGGCTCACTTTCCGTGTGAACAGCTTTGAGTACCACCCTCAGTGCGGGGTAACGAGCAGCAGTATTAAGCAGCTGCTTCCTAAGAATATTCTTTAAATAGCAGGGGTTAGGGAGGATGATTAAGGAAAAAAAAACCACACACTAATTTAACAGCTTGGTTTGTGATAATAACTGCCCCCACAAGATTTTCATGTTTTAAGAATATATTAATGCCCATCTCATGGCAACATCCAGCTAATATATCCAGCTCACTGGCTAACTTGGAGGGCTGAGAAGGGAGGACAAATAGCAAGGTTACCTTGTTAGCAAACACACAATAAAACCAAAATCCCACCCGTGATCCTCTTCTCAGAGTCCACCAGCTACAGCAAGTCCTCTGACTAACAGGACATTAGCATTTCTGCAGGGATGAAAGGCCAGGCTCCTGTAGGCACACAGGATGATAGGCAGCACAGGGCCAGGCAGAGCAGAAGAAGGTCACTAAGTGCTTATAGTTCAGGAGGCTAGTTTCAATATGGGATGCGTTTTTTTTTTTAAATGACCTTCAGCATAATGCCTTTCTAACAACTCAATGAAAATATCATTATCCTTCTTATCCTTCCTGCCTTTCTTGGTTAGCTTTACAATTTACTTAGAAACACAGATTTCAAAGACTCTTTCATCAATCTTATATACGCTTTAGGCTGATTAGGGATAAGGTAATATCACGATCAAATTTTTACTCACCCTTTTACTTTCTTATCTATGTACACTCTGCCTACTCCCTTTTGCCACCATCTACCACAGGGAATGAAACTGAACTTTTTTAACTGTGATACAGCAAAAAGACCTGGCCATATGGCCTTGGGTAAGTCACTGATGCAGTTTTCTCAACTACAGAATGGGAACAATATCACCCACCTTGCAGGATCATGAGAATTAGAGATATTACGTAAAGTTCCTAGTACAGTACCAAGGGCACAAAGTCATCACCACCACTATCAAACCTCATGCAAAAAAAAAAATACCTAAAATCCAAAATCGGCAAAAGAATATTTACGCAATAAATATCCAAAAAGTATTTTTAAAGAAAGATACACAAGTCAATCTTGTAAGATTCTGAAAACCCTGTCACCTGCTTTATTTATGGAGAAGGGTAAAGGGAGAAGAGAAAATATTCACTTGAATTTGAGGGGCAGCTTAACGGGAAGCAACAGTAGCAACAATTTCAGGCCTCGAAGGCTCCTCTCTGATCACAAGGGAATGCTGAAACTTCCTTGTTTGGAGATGGATGAGTTTAATTTTTCCCTAGAGCAAGATCATCCATTTTTGCTGGGATAAAAGAATAAAGAACAACAAACTCAATAGCACCAAATGGGGTTTAACACAGAAAATAGAGCCAGGTTTCTCCTTTCAAATGCAAATTTTTACATTAAAATATGTTTATAAATCATAGTTGTTTTTCCTCTTGATTCAATCCTTCTCCTTCCCCTAACAGGAGCCCTGGGAACCAGAAGAGCATGTGCATTACTAACCAGATATACAATCCAGACACCCCTTCCAAACTGGAATCTGATTACTAATGGACTGGCCTAGCTCAGGGCTGACCTCAGGGACAGGAAGCAGTAACTAGGCTCTCAGGGAGAACGGATACTGAGGATGCCACCAGTCAAAGAGTCGAACGCTGTGCACTGGGTCCAGGATGACTTGCACACCCTGTTCACTGCGCAGTTTCCGACCACCATGGACAGGAGAATCTTGGAACACCAGTCTCACACGATGATGCCGCATATCCGTGCTCACATTGATAGTAAACTAGGAGGGAAAAGCAAATTCAGTACCCAAATTAAACAACCTTGTTTTCCCACGGCTCATTCTGAAATAAGACAGTCTAGACAAAATTTACACTGGCTAGGCCACAAAATGAAATTCTTCATATTTAAACCATGCTAAAGAAAGCCTCTCAAATGGCTGAATAAATTAGGATACATACACACAGACTAGCACTGAAGCCAATTTTTTAAAAACTGGGTTAGAACTATACAAAATAGGGGCGCCTGGGTGGCTCAGTTGGTTAAGCGACTGCCTTCAGCTCAGGTCATGATCCTGGAGTCTCTGGATCGAGTCCCGCATCGGGCTCCCTGCTCGGCAGGGAGTCTGCTTCTCCCTCTGGCCCTCCCCCCTCTCATGTGCTCTCTCTCATTCTCTCTCTCTCAAATAAATAAATAAAATCTTTAAAAAAAAAAAAAAAAAAAAAAAAAAAAGAACTATACAAAATGACTTGAAGGGGTTCTGATGAGATATTGTTAAGCGAGTCAAACAAGATGCATGAAACATACGTTTGATCACATTTTTGGTAAAATAAACCACAAATTCTCTAAATCTGTTTATGTATATGCTGGTCTGAACAGAATTATATGAATATGAAGTCTATGGAATATAAGTATATTACTAGGTCACTAATGTGACTTAACCTAGAGGGAGGGGAGAGGTGCCTAACAACCAAAACAGCATATATGGTATAATCTCAATTAAACAAAATTATTTAAGAGAGTGGGTGTATACAAGTACATAATAACAGATACATTAAAGAACAGTTCCCTAAAGGGCCATAGTTAGAGGCCAGTAAGAGTCTAGGTCACCTTTACTTTTTTCATGTATTTATGTATTATTTAAATTCTTTCCATGAAGTATGCATTATTTATTTTACCATTAAAAAAAGAATAAAGCTGGGTGCCTGGGTGGCTCAGTCAGTTAAGGATCTGCCTTCAGCTCAGGTCATGATCCTGGAGTCCCAGGACTGAGCCCTGCATGGGGCTCCCTGCTCAGTGGGGACTCTGCTTCTCCCTCTCCCTCTGCACCCCCCACCCCAGCTCTTGTTTTCTCTCTCACTCGCTCACTCTCTCAAATGAATGAATGAATGAATAAATATATAAATAAGAACAAAGCTATTTTCAGTGCAGAGTGGGGAACCCCATGTATCTCTGAACATAAGCCTAAAGGACAGAGAAGATAAACTGCATATACTCTCAAGTTATCAATCCAGTTAAAAATTTTAAAAACCTGGAAAATATGCCAGAGACATATCTGTTATTTACTAATCTAATTCTTAGCTAAGGCTTGAATAGTCATCATCACATAATGGACAGAGCTGGTCACCTTACATTTTAGTATTTCATTTACGACACCACAAGCAAGCCTCAAGGTCCTGAAATACAGTGCTCATATATAAGCCTCATTATTATCCCTGAAAGGATACTGTTTCTCAAATATTAATGATCACTACAAAGAAGATGCAAAAACATTCCCTTTACTATAAGAAGGAAACAGAGATAAAATATCCAGACATAATTAACTCCATTCCTAATATACAAGTCTGCTTTCAAACTTTTTAAAAAAATTATACTTCAAAGATTTCTTCCTCAATGGTTAAATTTACAAATTTCTTTCAAAACCTAGGTATAATGAGAGTCTACGAAAGAACTAAGGATGGCATTCTGTTTCCACTTACCAGGGTAAATATCATTCCCATGACAATTGGAATAAAGATGAAATTGAGGGTGGTGACCTGCAGTAGGCAGCAGTCCTGGTCTGGGTTGGTATGAACATCTTCATACTGAATGGGAGGCTGCAACCCTCCCACACACTTGCTCTTTAATCTAGGGGACTAAAGAGAACTGAAAATTACTTGAACAGCTTAGAGGAAATGTTGATGGCTCTAAGACTCCACCAGTGAAAATCCTGTTTCTCTTTATATACATATTGGTTTCTATACAGATCAAGGAAAACCTGCCCTTTGAAAGAAGAGGAAACACATCTGGATAAGCAATGTGGTAGTCGGTATATGCTTCATTTAGATGGTATTTCCTGCCATCTGGCAAGAAATGGAAACTTATAGTTCTATCAGAGGCTCCCCAATGTTTGAAAGATCGCAAATTCCTCGTGACTCGTCGGACTCCACAGAACATCTGCTGCACAAAAGGGATAGAAGCAGAAGTGGCCACCTAATTCTAGGCACCATAAATAAAAGAACCACAAGTCTCAGAACTAAAGAATCTGGGCATTCACCTTCCTGCAGTTAATTCCGCTCTCAGCTTGAACACTGCTGAGACTGCCCTGCAGCCCCTTCCCAGAAAGGTCCTATGGTGGATTTACCACCACCATCTAATGGATATCACAGTTGAAGACATCTTATTAAAATCAAATGACTAGAAACCAAAATTCTTCCCTAAAGCCATGTTTATGAAAAATCAATGGAGGGTGGGAGGATGGGTTAGCCTGGTGATGGGTATTAAAGAGGGCACGTTCTGCATGGAGCACTGGGTGTTATGCACAAACAATGAATCATGGAACAATACATCTAAAACTAATGATGTAATGTATGGTGATTAACATAACAATAAAAAATTTAAAAAATCAATGGAAAAATATGATTCACTTTAATTACAAATTTATCTGTAACTCATCAAGTGAGGGATAACTAATCTTATTTGTAATGTGTCTCTTCAGTGAGATACTAAATAGGGGAGACAGAAGGAAGAAATGAGCTGCTGAGGAAAAGAAGTAAAGGCAAGCAAAGTAGATCCTCTCTGTGGCCAAGATCTCAGGTACAGTCCAAGCAAAAGGCAGAAACGGAGTAGGATACTATCTATTCTTCTTATAAATAGCCTCCTGGCGGTGGTCCCTTTCCTCATGACTTCCCCGAACTGCCTCAGGTATAAAACCATATAAATTATTATTGTCTGCAAATACATTTGCTTTGAAAAACAAAAAAATTATAGGCAAATAACCTCAGTACATTGTTAAAACAAGTTTTCCCCTTTTTCCCATCTTTAGAAAGTCTTCAACTATACGGAAAGTTAATAAAATAGTGCAATAAACTCCTATATACCCTCTACCGTTAGACATTTCACCGTATTTGCTTCCTCTCCTCCCACCTCTCATTTTATGTAGAAGATGGTAAAGGGGGCAAAGCCATCTGAAAGGAGCACTGACGCTCCACCCCTATTCAGCATGAATAAAGACACTTACATATAACCACAGTATCATTATCACACCTGAGAAACTAACAATAATTTCATGTCATCTAACATTTACAGCATACTCACATCTCTTGAATTGTCCCAAGTGTCTTTTACAGCCCTTTGTTCCCCGCTCCAGTACCCACTCATTCAGCTAGTATACTGTTGTGTCTCTTTCGTACAGAATAGTTCCTTCTACCTTTTCTTTTCATGGCGTTATCGCAAATTTTGATGTGTACTATTTGATTTCAATAAGACAATTTTATGCCTAGTGAAATTTATTAGAACAACATACTACCTGAAAAACAAAGAGAAGATATGACTACCTACCTGTTTTTTGAACTTAAAGTTGAATTCCCACATTGGTTCCTGTCTGTTCCCAACAATCTTTCTGCACCAGAAAAGTAAGCACTGTAAAAAAATAAAAATAAAATAGACCAAAAATAAATAAATGATAGAAAAGAAAAAAATCAAAGTAAGGTAACAAAAAATAATCAGCAAAAACCTGTCTGACAGCTCCAAGGCCAGCCACAGGCCCAATGCTGAGATTTTACTTTGGCACAGAGAGAGACCCCCCCAGTTTGACACTGGTGCAACATGGAAAGAGACAATCCCAGGGCTATTCAGTAAAGAGAAGAGGGACTGATATAAGTCAACCTCAGATGCTGCTGAAGGCAACCCCCACTGTTCTCATCTTTAAAGACAGAAACATGGTCTCTAGAGACTGGGACATTCTCTGAGTCAGTGAGCCACTCCTCTATATGAAAATATAAGGGCAGCCAGTAGCCACCAGGCAAGATGATAACAAAGCCATAAGGCAGGCAGAGATGGCCATCCCTGGAACAGGAGCAAGCCACTCAGGACCTTCTGGGAGCAGAGAGCCCGTGTGAAAATGACAGAGCTGGGCCGAATTATCTAGAGTAAGCCCCTCCATGAAAGTCAGGCTACAGCTAGGGTTAACACAAGAAGTTAAGTACCTCCCAGGGGATAAGGGGTGGGTCGTCCGCCGTGCCAGCTGTCCTGCCCTTCAGACATGCCCTGTCCGTCCCGCTGTTCCATCAAAAATAATGGGCTTGGCTTTAAGGGGCAAATACTTCTGCTGCCATCACAGCGGCTCCAGTGTCCCATACAAGCTATGCGATTGAAAAGAGAGAGAGGGAGAATCAAATACGAAAAGCTGGAGTCCAGGAACCTGGGACAACTTCCTTAGGCATGCTGCCAACTCCCTGAATGCCATGCGATTGTGGTTATACAAGTGGCAAGGCCATGCGTGGGACACCTGTCACTGCAGGTCCCATATCCTCTCCAGAGATCTCTAACAACAAGGCACAAAAGCAGCAGCCAGGTGGCCTGGACTTACTGTCTGGATTAAGAACTTAGTTCTCACCACCTTGGTTTTTATAATCTACTTTTAAAAACTTAATATGCAGTGACTAGAACACGCAGACACGGGCATTTTCGATTTAGGCACTGGCACTTGCATTGTGCACTGGAGCCGCTAGGATGTGTTGAGCACGAGGAGTCTGCCTAACGCTGCTCTACTCCCGGCAACTGATTGATACCCGGCATGGTTAGCTCTGGGATGATCCCCACCTCATCAGAGCTGGTCTGATACTATCAAATGTTTCTGGGGAGGGAAACTGCAAATGTGAGATGATACACTGTCCACTCATATTACTAGCAGAAGCAGCTGCTAGGTGAAATGCTACTCACCACACATTCTACTCCTGCCCTAAAGCCACCAGCTAGTGTGATACTGAATTGAGCTCAGCCCATGGCCCTGACCATCTCAGTTTGCGACCCTCAAAGGAACCCTGATAATCTTGAAACCAACAGTACCCTTTCAGTCAATATGTATCAGGTGGAATATTATCACACGGGAGCTAAACTAGGGGAGAAGAATCATTACAGAACACCCAAAAAACAAAATAGAAGAGAATAGAAAGTGCTACAGGACACCAGATTTGGGGTAGGAACAGAGTAATAAAAATTACCAACTCAAAAGATACAAAATTCAGACAATGGCATTAGTTGAAGGAGAAATAGGCTGAGACATCAACTTGCCTAAGTAATCATATCTGTTGTACTGGTATAGCTTGGCAAAGGTGGGTTCACTGGATACTTCATTATGGAGAAAAGGAGAGAAAGGATCAAAGGCTAACAGACCTATTTACAAATCAGAAGAATGCCAAACACTTGAATACAATGTATGAATATAAGCTACAGGGGAAATCCCAAGATATAAGAAATAGCCTAGGATACAGGAAGAATTTTAGAGAGCTAAAGTCTGTGAGTTATAGTCTCTGAAACAACCTAGCCCAGAGCTTGGCAATAGTTGGCCCTTAGCGTATGTTAAAGTCTATACCAAAATCTTTTAAAGAGGTCAACAAGAAAGAAGAATCCCAGATATCAAGGTCACGTTAGGAAAAGAAAATTACTAAGGTGTTCATGTTATATCTTTGCATCATGATTTACAGCACCCTGGAAGATTTACAGTTTACATCTACCATTTGAGTTGTGCTCTTCCTAACCCAAACCATCAAAATCATCTAAAGTGGTCCAATGTACAATGCATGAGAATAAATTAAAGAGAATAAAGAATATGCTAAAAGCACAAGAAAGCTTTAAGGTAAAGAGAAGAGAAGCCAGCCCAACAGAGCAGGAATGTCTTAGAGAAGTGAAACCCTGAAAGTTTGCATTAGTCCCCTGGCAGCCTGGGACCAACAGCCCTAGCCCTCCCCATCAAGGAATCCGGAGACAAGCCATAATAACAGGCCCACCATACCATTAGTTAGGCCCCAACAATAATTCTCACTTACTTTGGAATTCTTTAATGTGCTGGGAGTGCTTTCTGGAATGGCTGGATTCTTGGAGATTCGAGCAGCAAACGGCTCATACATATGGTATAGAGATCGGATCACACATGCCCGGAGACAGCGCAGCTTCTCCATTGACTCTGGTCGCAGGCGCAAAGGCAGAGAGGCACCCAGCGTGTAGTGCCTGAAACACGACACATTACTCCTACCAATATGTGACCTGTCTCTCCTGCTCTACCTCAGTCTCCTAGGACCCCTGGTCTCTGTGTCCATTTAACTATACTGTTCTACTGGCCAGTAGTTAGCTTGTCCCCAGTGTTCTCTCACTCACACAGACACACACACACACACACACACACACACATCACACATCACACCTCCTTCATTTCTCAGCTACTTTTGCTTCTTTGCTATGCAAAACCCAATTCACATATACCTTATAATCCTGCCCTCCAACCATGTTAAAATTTTAAATCCTATTTTACTCCAAAAAATGGCAAGTCTCGGACTTGACACCAGTAGAATATACTTCAGTTGCTCAAAAGGAATGTGTACTGAAGAACCACCAGGTTCTCCCACCACGGGTCTCAGCAAGTTCTCTACACCCTTGCACTTCAACATCCCTTCCCACAACATCCTGACAGTTTATAATCTTCATTACACTTCTGCACCCGGTATCAAAAGCTGTCTTATTAATCCTATCATTCACTCTTTCCTCACCACTACAACTAAACACAGGGCAGCATGAGTACAAAAACTCTGTGATACTTCATGGTAACTACCCAACTAAGAAACAACCAATCCAGTTAGAAAGATAAATAGATAGGCATCGACAGCTTTCGAAAATTCTAGCTAAGATAAACTTCTGAAGACAAGTCAAACACAGTTCTTTTTAAGACCTGAAGCAAGACTTTTTGCTGAAAGTGGATACTGGATGGGGGGGGGGGGCAACCAAAGGGAAGACGATTACCTGGACAAATTAATAATACCAAACTTAAATTAGAGAGGGGCTCAAGGAGTCCAAAGCTAGGCTCATGCCCAGGCATGGAGTAGAGAAAATGAAAAGAGGTCACCATCCAGGGAGTAGCTCCAAATCACAAACAGCAATGAAATCAGCTACACAGATAACAGAGCGAGTCTCTGTGGTCGCACCTTCGGTACAACCTGGTCCAAAAGGCAGCAGTGCAAGTGACAGTCCAGGCATTCTTACAAATCAGAGAAAAATTCACAATGTCCTCAGGACGGATATAGGAGGCCAGCAATAGCCAAATATCCATGGGATACTCTTCTCCTCCAGCCCCGTCCAGGTCTTCTGAAACAGAAAAAAAAGAACTATAAGCTTTGAACTTCGATTATGGACATATCTAAAGATCCCCAGTCATTTCAATTCTCCCAGGGCTTGCACAGTTAAGAAAATAGTTTTAAATAGGTCCAATGAAGCCTCTCAGACTCATCATTTCCTGCTTCTTCTAGCTGCTGGAAACTTTCGTTTCCTGTTGCCCAAGTGACTGGGTCTCATTCTTAAGGCCTTTCTTTAACAACTATTCACATACTATTTTGAAGTTTTCAAAGTTTATCAAAGTTTTGCACACTTTACTATCATTCCATTCTAATAATTCTTCAACCCAAATAAAGAAAATATTACTGTGCCCATTTTACTAGTAAGAAGACATAACCTTGCCACTAGTTAAGGTAAACGGACCCAGGTTTCTACTCTAAATTCCAGCTTTGCACTAAAAACTCTGCCCCTGATTTCCCTCATGGTCCCCTTCCACCAAACATTGTCTTCAGTTCAGTCATTTAAAACAACAACTGATTTTAAGATGGTATGAGGAAACCTCAAAGTGCAAGCTCAATAAAACACCCAGTAAGTTATGGTATATTTTCATTACTCAGTAAATGCCTGTAGACGTTTCTTTCCTTCTAGTTCCTCATTTCATTGCCAGTTTGACCTATGATCCCAGCCATAGGCGTTCAGTACTCAGATGCCCTGTGACAATGTATCCCCACCTCCTTCTCCTTCAGACTTTGTTAGGATTCATTCTCTTGACCCTGAGGTCCACTCGGTGTCTCAGGTCCAAGTAAAAACTCACACTCCACAAAGACACTTGCATCTGGGCAAACCCTACTTCTAACCTATAATTCAGACCTACTCACAGAACTATCCAAAAACCAGCTTTCTTCTTTCTGTTTCCTGGGCAAAAAGATCCTACACTAGCTCCCCAAAGCTGCCTCTACTTTTCAAGCTAACTGCAGCAGTATGACTCAGACAGGTTATTGCATTAGGTTCTTCATAACAGAGACCAGTACCTCTAAAATGACATCCTCTTTTCTGGTTCCTAATCTTCCCTGTAATCTCCAGTGACCACTGAAGGCTTAGTCCTAACATGTTTGAGCCCCATCTTCTCCCACATTAAGTTTCTCTCTGAAGGAGAAGGTAAATGACTATCAGAATTTCTTCTGAGACCCATCAGGACCTTTACAAAGCACAGTGCTATTAAAAAATATTCTGTCTTCAGGGACAAACCGCAGTAATTACTGATGAGGAATAACTGTGTTTTAAACAACATTATTAAGAAATTTCAAAACATAGGAAATGGAATCAGTAAAAGAAAGCTCCACAGAGATAAGCCATGAAGGACAGAAAGAACTTTGATAGATACAGATTAAGAGCAAAAGTATTCCAATTGAAATAAATAGCTAACAGGAAGCCCAGATACTTAGAAAAACAAAATACATGTGATGGCAATAAAGAGAAAAGTTTAACAGGATTTTGATGCTATCAAGAAATTACTGTAAACTTTTTTAGACATGACTAATTTTTTTTTATTAAAGAGTATTTGTCTTTTGGAGGGAACTACCAAAACATTTAGAGATAATAATAGGATATTGGGAATTACTTCAGAATAATGCACAGTGTGTGTGTTGGGGTGCGGGGACAGTGGCTGAAACAAAAATGGCCATGAGTCAGTGTTAATGCTGGGTTAAGAGCTAGGTGGGATTCCTTATACTATTCTCTCTTCTTCTATATTCGTTTCATTAAAAAGAAGCTAAAGAAAGAAGGGGAAAAAAAGACCAGTCTGACTAGAACAAAGGAACCTAATGGGAGTAAAGCAGAGCAAACAACTAAAAGATGAATTATAGTTACAAGTCTGTAAGCCACAAATCATATATCTGGTAAGTGACTAGTATCCTGAATATACAAGGAATTCCCACAACTCAGTAATAAAAAGATAACCCAAATTTAAAATGGGCAAAGGAGGGCGCCTAGGTGGCTCAGTCGGTTAAACATCTGCCTTCAGCTGAGGTCATGATCTCGGAGTCCTGGGATCAAGTCCCATGTTGGGCTCCCTGCTCAGCGAGGAGTCTGCTTCTCCTTCCTCCCAGCTGGGAGACCCCAGCTTGTGCTCTCTCTGTTGCACCCACTCTCTTTCTAATAAATAAATAAAATCTTAAAAAAAAAAATGGGCAAAGGATTTGAATAGACATTTCTTCTTCTCTGAAGAATACATACAGATGGGCAATAAGCACACATGAAAAGATGCTCAACATCATTAGCCATCAAAGAAATGCAAATCAAAACCATGAGATACCACTTGACAGCCACTAAGATGGCTATGATTTAAAAAGTCAGACAATGCAAGTGTTGGCGAGAATGTAGAGAAACTGGATCTCTTTGCACACTGCTGGTGGAATGTAGAATGGAAACCTCAAAAAACACACCGGCGGGGCGCCTGGGTGACTCAGTCAGTTCGTTAAGTGTCTGCCTTCAGCTCAGGTCATGATCCCAGCATCCTGGGACTGAGACCTGTGTTGGGCTCCCTGCTCAGCAGGAAGTCTGCTTCTCCCTCTCCCTCTGCCCCTCCTGCTGGCTTGTGCTCTCTCATGCTCTCTCTCTCAAATAAATAAAATCTTTAAAATACAACACACACACACTGACAATTATTCAAAAGTTAAACTAGAGTTATTTATTCAAAATATTCAAAAATATAAATACAAAAAAAATTTGTATTTATTCAAAAATAAAATACAACACAGGAACACACACTGACAATTATTCAAAAGTTAAACTAGAGTTATTATGTGATTCAGCAATTTCACTCCTACCCAACAAAAATGAAAATGTATGTCCATGTAAAAACTTGTCCAAGGGTGTTCATAGTAGCATTATTCAAAATGGCCAACTGAAAAAACACTGAAGGACTGACCTGTCCTACAAAATGAATGAACTTGAAAACATGCTAAGTGAGAAAAGCTAGACACAAAAGGTCACATATTATGTGATTCCATTTATATGAAATGTCCAGAACAGGCAAATCTATAAAGACAGAAAGTAAATTAGTGGTCAGGGGGGTGGACCGGGGGAGTGGGAGGGTTGGGAGAGAATGAGAAATAATGCTAATAGGTCTGGAGTAATAGAAATGTTCTAAACTTAAAGCACGTTGATAGCTGCACAACCATGTGAACATACTAAAACCACTGAATTGAACACTTTAAAAAAGTGAATTTTATGTCAATAAGGATGTTTTAAAAGTCTGCAAGCTGTTCTACGGAGTGTGCCCAAGAACAAAACAGAGCAAGATAAATCTCTAATAACATGGTGATGATGAGCAAGGATTTCAAGAAAGAAATTAAAAAACAAAGAAGTATGAGGAACGTAAATATTAATTTTGGCCTTCTGGAAAACAATGGTATCACTGACAATAATTGGCATAATTGCAAAGCGATGGCAGTTCATTAATTATCAATTATTTCAATGTATTTCAGTAAATACAAATATTTGTGTTTTTTTGTTTTTTTGTTTTTTTAAGATTTTTTATTTATTTATTTGTGAGAGAGAATGAGAGACAGAGAGCACGAGAGGGAGGAGGGTCAGAGGGAGAAGCAGACTCCCCGCTGAGCAGGGAGCCCGATGCGGGACTCGATCCCAGGACTCCAGGATCATGACCTGAGCCGAAGGCAGTCGCTTAACCAACTGAGCCACCCAGGCGCCCCAAATATTTGTTATCTGACTCTCAAGTACAGGTAAAAGTTCTGGTAGATCTGAAACCAAAAATACATGTATCACTTATTACATTAGCTTCCCCTAACTCTAACTGATCACTGGAACCACTTTAGCTTTAATAGCTATTCTGGGTACTACCCCAAGAAAGTCTGATTCACTAAGTCTAGAGCAAACCACTGCATGGAGGTTTGGCATATTATATACTATTAGCTTATTTTTCTTTGTTTCACTTGTGTGAGTTTTATTGCCATTAGGTATAAAATCACATACTTTTCTATTTCCCACAGTATCTATTAGACATAAAGCAGACATTAATAATTGCAGAGCACTTAAAAGTCCATAGTAGTATCTAGCTTCAGCTGAAAGGAAATCGGTTAGATACAATCCACATACTTGGGAAAACATTTTTTTGTCACATCTTTGATTCCTTACCTGTTCAGAAATCCAGAAATGCAAAGGCTTTTTGTTTTCATGTTACCATATGGGTTTTCACTTAATAATGACATGTTCTCAAGGAATGGCTACTATAGTTGAGCTTACAGCTCCAGAAATCTACTGGACTATCTTACCTATCTGACTCTTACCTATCTCCTTTCTTCTCATTTTTAGACAAAACAGAAAGCCCTGGTATATTAAACCTGTCCCACTACTAAGATCCAAACCCTGGTTCTCCACTGATATCACCTCTTATGCTACTGAGAAAGTGAATAGCTTCAAGTTATCACCACAGACAGGACTAATACAAAAGCAAACAAGCCCTATACCTTTATGCCTCTTGCTTTTCTTTTTTCTGGAGACGGTTCTCTCACGGATGCTCTCCTCCTGGGCATCCATCTCATCACTGCTGTCAATGATGTCACAGGGCTCACCAACCCCAGAAAGAGCTTCCACTGCAGGAACCTGGGAGGCTTCCAAGCCACAAAGAGATTTTACTAGAAGAAAATAAGGGGAGAATGAGATGGCAGAGTCCCATCCAGAAATACAAATGACTTAGACAGGATATCAGCATCCATGAGGATAAGGAAAACAAGGGGGGGGGGGAGCAATAGTGTGAGAGAGTCTGCTGAAGAAAGGTGAGAACTAAGAAGAAAGAAATTTTAGCATTTTAAATACTAAAAACTGGAAAGCAATAGGCAAACTGACCCCAAAGTTGCAGAGATTGACTCCTTAAAAGTGTCAACTTCAGACCTGAAGAAAAAGGGAGCGCATTATTCTCCCACTATAAATCCTGCAGGATAAAAACAAAAAGTAAATGCTATTCTCATTTGTATAAATTCTGAGGAGCAATGTTTGAGAGAAAATGAAGCCAATTTGACCCTGTTCCTATGCTGGAGACAGTAGGTGTCATAAAAACACAAGTCTCAGGTACCTGTGAGTAAAAAGCTTGAAAGTAAGAGAAACATGAGAAAAGGAAAAGCATACCTCAGGATTATTACACAAAGAAACAAACTGCACAGTCAGTGGGGAATACATGTGAACCACAGGAAAAAGATGACTAACCAAGAAGAAAGCAGTGGAAACTACAGAAGAGTACGCAAAGATTTTTTTTTTTTTTTTTTTTTTTTTTTTGATGCAAAGAAAGAAAATATTTCTGCTACAAAAAGCGCTACTGCTCTTGGCTAATCCTCCCTCCCCCCTCCTCCGAATACATGAGGGGCCACTGAAGACAGCGAACACGTTTATGGGAAGATGCCCAAAGGATTTTGCAAGAAAAACACTGAGGCGGAGTTCCAGGAAAATAAAACACCTAGTTCCGCCTTCCCGGCCTGAGTCTTTCGGCAGCCTACCTTCCTGCTGCACAGCATTGGCGACGGCTTTCTTGACCCGTCCAGACCTCACGACCGCCGGATCCGAGTTGGCATAATCCGCCACGGTCACTGAAATACAGCAACAACCCTCAAAGGAGGAAGCCTTCTCTCCGTCAGCGTCCTCTCCGCCAAGACCTGCTCACTGCAGGTCTCCGGCCCCAGCGCCCTCCCATTACAGGCAAGCGAGCGCTCGCCTCGGCGCTGTCCAGCCCCCTCCCTGCCGCCAGCACCCAGTCTTTCAACGCCCCCGCCCCCTCGCCCACCTCGTCCAGAGCAGGCGTCGTGGGCCCGGAACTTGAGTCGCTTCCCTCTCTTGGGCATGGCGACCGCGTCGGGGCGAGGCCGGCCTAGCAGGCCGGGCCCCCGGGCCATGTCTTGGGCCGGAGAGCCGGCTTCGGGAGCCGCGCGCCAGCTCCGCCCGGCTCAGCGGCCATCCCGCACCGGAGTCCGCAGCTCTCGCGAGGACTGCCCCGCGTCGCGTTAGCAGCCGACGCCCCATTCGTAAGCCAATCACCGCCTGGTCTGCGGAGTACGTCATCATCCAGCGCCTACAGAGCACCTGCAGCGGAGTTCGGTAGGGGTCGACCTGTGTCTGGATTGCTGTTGTTCTGGGTAGTGTGGAATTTCGCCACACCTCTTGTGAGGTGATTGGTGTCTCAGACTTGGAACCCATGCCCGCGTTGACTAGAACTGAGTTTACACCCTGGTCTCCACGGTTTTTCAGCTACCGCCTCTGTCCACACTCCAGGTTCACTTCACCCAAACGTCCGTACGTTGCCGCCTTCGTGCTTGCTATTCCAACATGAGTCTGTAAGAGTCTTCACTCTAATCCTTATACAAAAGCTATAAAGTTCTGAATTCTCAAAATGGAGGGAGGGGTTCTCAAAAGTTTTTCGATGTACCATCATCCTCCAAACAAAACACTAGAAGGATCGATGAGGAAAGAAAATGGTCATTCCTTTGTATTGAGAAAGAAAAAAGTCACTGAGCGTAGATTACAGAACTGTGAGGTAGCAGGACCCTGGACTGGTGGCGCCAGGACGAATAAGAAGCTATTTAGTGTTCCGAGTTATGTTTTGTCCTAACTTCCTTTCTGTTCTCAAAAGATGCTAATCCAGGTCTTGAGAACCCAGACATCCAATCTGCGGGATCCACCCTAAGACATTTAGGAGACTCCTGTTTTTAATGACTAGTGATTTTAGTGATTTAGTGATTACCTAATATATAAAAGTTCATTAGGAGCAAACCACTGCCTTTTACTAACATTGTGCTAATAGGCTTGAATCAATTAGGAATTATAATTGAAGCTCAATATAATCGGTTATAATTGTGAATCATTCAAATTTAATTTATCTAAAGGCATAACATAAAACAAGGGTCCAATAGACTGTTAACTAAAAGAAAATTGTTTCAAATAATTTTTCCATGTATACATAATTCATGTTTGTTGTCAAGTTCAAAGTGCAACTGGTAAGCACTGAGCCTTCTCATTTCACAATGTTATCAGTAAAAAATTAATAAGGCCAGTGTTCATGTAGATTTCTGCTGATGTGGCAATTTGCTGAAAGCACTCAGGGATCAGGACTCCAGAGGGAATCAAAGGTGCAAAAGATAAAAATCCTATTGGGGCACCTGGGTGGCTCAGTCATTAAGCGCCTGCCTTCGGCTCAGGTCATGATCCCAGGGTCCTGGGATCGAGCCCCACATCAGGCTCTCTGCTCCGCGGGAAGCCTGCTTCTCCCCCTCCCACTCCCCCTGCTTGTGTTCCCTCTCTCGCTGTCTCTCTCTCTCTCTCTCTGTCAAAATAAATAAATAAAATCTTTAAAAAAAATCCTATTAAAATGCTGTCACTGTTGCAAACTTAAAGGTTTTAACTGAAATGTTCTCATTTTCAGTGGTATGCACTACTAATTTAATGCATTGGAATGAAAGAGGTGCTAATCCCAAAACTGTTTATTTCACCTTTCAAAATTTCAAGAATGAGAAATAAGGCCACTCAGACTGTTAAGTCCTTTGGCCACTTTAGTGGAACAAAATGCCTATAAGATCTTTTATTCCACCTTCTGTTAAAAAGCAACAACTTTTTAGAGGCACCTGGGTGGCTCAGTCGTTAAGCGTCTGCCTTCAGCTCAGGTCATGATCCCAGGGTCCTGGGATCGAGCCCCACATCAGGCTCCCTACTCTGCAGGAAGCCTACTTCTCACTCTCTCCCACTCCCCCTGCTTGTGTTCCCTCTCTCGCTGTCTCTCTCTCTCTCTGTCAAATAAAATCTTAAAAAAAAAAAAGCAACAACTTTTAATTAATACCACTGTTAGTTTCCAGATCCAAAATACAGGTTCTTTCTAGAAAGACAGGTTGTGAACGTTACTAAAAGAGCTGTTACATCTAAATGCAAGTAGCATCTAGCTCTTCCCTCTTGCGGCCATCGCTGAAGCGCCAGCGGCCAAAATGAAGTTTAATCCCTTTGTGACTTCTGACCGGAGCAAGAACCGAAAACAGCATTTCAGTGCACCTTCCCACATTTGCAGGAAGATCATGTCTTTCCCTCTTTGCAAAGCGCTGAGACAGAAGTGCAACGTTCGTTCCATGCCCATCCGAAGGGATGATGAAGTGCAGGTTGTGCGAGGACACTGCGAAGGTCAGCAGATTGGCAAAGTAGTCCAGGTTTACAGGAAGAAGTACGTCATCTACATTGAACGAGTGCAGCGAGAGAAGGCAAACGGCACAACCATCCATGTAGGCATTCACCCTAGCAAGGTGGTTATCACCAGACTAAAACTGAACAAAGACCGCAAAAAGATCCTTGAACGTAAAGCCAAATCTCACCAAGTAGGAAAGGAAAAGGGCAAATATAAGGAAGAAACAATTGAGAAGATGCAGGAGTAAAGTAATCTTATATGCGACTTGAAATAAAAACTGTTAAAATGAAAAAAAAATAAATAAGTAAATGCAAGTAGCATCTAGCTATTAACCTAGTATTAGGAAGAAGGAAGGAGACTGTTTAAAGTCTTTGTCCTCAACAAAGTGGAAAGTTTAAGGACAGTACGAATGAATACATACAGCATTAGGATGCTATCTTTCTAAGTTATATCCATACTACTTTGGGGGTATTAAGTCCTCCTTTATTTTGGACTAATAGTAAATGATAGTGGTAGTGGTTGGTAGTTTGAGGTCCTTTCTTTTCAAAAGTGGCAAATCTATGCTGTTTATCAGAATCTTCTTTTAAATTTCAATATCCTGTGAAGTCCTAAGACTAGGAACCATTGTTTTTGGAGACACTGGAAAATTATTCCTTCTGATTTGAAGAAATACATAACAGTAGCATTTCCTATAGGAAGCAGTATAAAGCAATATAGAAAAGTAATAAAGAGTGTGGATTCTGAAGCCAGACTTAACCTGGGTTCAGAAAATATCTCTGCCACTTCTTATCCACATGACCTTGGAAAAGTTACTTAATCTCCCTGGGCCTCAGTTTCCTGTCTATAAACTAAAGATAGTGATAACTCCTGCTTTATAGGGTTATTGAAATAATTAAATTAATCCATTGGAAAGTATTTAAGATAATACATAGTAGTCACTCAATAAATGTCAGCTATTATTGTTGTGGTGGTGATAGTTAAAATTGTAGTGTTATTGTTATTTAAAGGCACCTTAGATGACTAAGGTCCTTTTTGCTTCTGCATGAAGAGAGAAATTGAAGCAAGACACACATTCTAGTTGATTAAAATGCTAGAAGAGGGCGCCTGGGTGGCTCAGTTGGTTAAGCGACTGCCTTCTGCTCAGGTCATGATCCTGGAGTCCCTGGATCAAGTCCCGCATCGGGCTCCCTGCTCGGCAGGGAGCCTGCTTCTCCCTCTGACCCTCCCGCTCTTGTGCTCTCTCTCATTCTCTCTCTCTCAAATAAATAAATAAATCTTTAAAAAAAAAAAAGATTGTCTTAAAAAATAAAATAAAATGCTAGAAGACTAGCTGATATTTACTGAGTACTTACCATGCAGTGACAGTGCAGAATTCAAACTGGATTCTCTGGCTTCAGGATTGTCTGGCTTCAAAGCTCATATGTAAAATCACTGTACCATATTACCTCTAAAATAAAGGAAATCATATGAAAGCTTTGCCTTTGAATAATATTAATAGCCTAAACAGATGTGGAGTCAAACAGTGGCCAAGAGGGGGAAAATCTATAGGACAGAAAACAAACTGAAAGGGTACTTAATAAATTTCTGTAATGTGCCAAAGCTGTAGACAAGGTATGTGAAGAATCTGATTCAAAATAAGATTCAGTGGCACTAGAAAAAGCACATTAACTTAAATCTGGAGAAAAGTGCTTGTGACTTTTTATATACTTTATTTAAAATACAGTGTGTGGTTGGGGCGCCTGGGTGGCTCAGTTGGTTAAGCGACTGCCTTCAGCTCAGGTCATGATCCTGGAGTCCCTGGATCGAGTCCCGCATCGGGCTCCCTGCTCGGTGGGGAGTCTGCTTCTCCCTCTGACCCTCCCCCCTCTCATGTACTCGCTCTCTCTCATTCTCTCTCTCTCAAATAAATAAAATCTTAAAAAAAAAATTATAAAATACAGTGTGTGGTAAAATAGTTTAAGATGGAGTGTTTTTTTTTTTTTTCAGTTAATAATAAATTGGGGTGCCTGGGTGGCTCAGTCGTTAAGCGCCTGCCTTCGGCTCAGGTCATGATCCCAGGGTCTTGGGATCGAGCCCCGCATCAGGCTCTCTGCTCCGCGGGAAGCCTGCTTCTCCCCCTCCCACTCCCCTTGCTTGTGTTTTCTCTCTCGCTGTGTCTGCCTCTGTCAAATAAATCAGTAAAATCTTTAAAATAATAATAATAATAATAACAATAATAATAAATAGAGTAGTCTAGTAATGGGGAGCCCAGGTTCTAGAAGCAGATGTCTGGGTTTAAATCCCTGTTCCTCCTTTTAATAGCTACATGACCTTGTAAGTGAGGAAAAAAAAACTTTTCTTCTACCCTCTTAGGTTCTGTTCCTGGAGTCCTGCAAATTAAACTGACAAAAGACAGATTAACATGAGGTAAATATCGGTTTATTTACATGTGCAACATGCACACACATGAGAGACATCAGTGATGAATAACTCAAAGAGATTATTAGGTTTGGGGTTTATATACCATCTTAATAGGTGAAAGGGAGGAGGAGAAAGGCACTTAGAGGAAAACAAATGACTTTTTGGAAAGATAAATGGATTTTCAGGAGAACAAACAGGAAATAAAGTTTGTGACAATGATTTTCTATTTTGGTCTTTTTGTCTCCTTTTGGACCATAAAACTTCCCTAAATAAAGGATTTAAGGTAGGTTTTATTCTCATTTTTTTTTTTCATTCTCATTTTCATTCTATTTCATTCTCATCCTTCCTTCTGGGAGTAGATCTGTCCTCAAGAAGAATTTATGGTAGTCTTATTTCCCAGAAGTTGTTGCTTTTAGTCAGATAAGGAACGCTCTAAAAAGCCATTTTTTTTCTGCAGCTGTTGAATCTCAAATACCCTTAGCTTAAAATAATCCTTATGCCAAAGTGGCATATTTGGGGGTGGCATATTCTGTTCCCTCAACCTTGAACAAATTACTTAATCTCACTAAAATTCAGTTATCTATAAAATGGGCATAATAATTGTACCCAATTAATAGAGTTGTTGTAAGGATTAAATAAGATAATATTTGGAATGCTCTTATTTATATTTAAAAATTTATATTTAAAAATATAATATATAATAAATAAATAAACAAAAATATAACATAATATAATAACCACTTGGTGAAATTAGTTATTATTTGTACTTAAAACTAGAAACTTACTGCTTTGAATCAGTAATTCTCAACCTTGGTTGCACAATGGATCCCTGATGGAATTTCACAAAGTACCAGTTACCTAGCCCCACAACCAAAGGTTCTTATTCAATAAGTCTGAGGTAGGGCCTGGGCACCCACATTTTTTTAAAAAGACCCCCAGATAACTTTAATGTTCAGCCCAAATATTGAGGTTTAGATCAAGAGTGAACAAACAAACTAGTGGCTACAGGACGAATCTATCCCCTGCTTACTTTTGAAAATAAAGTTTTAGTGGAACATGGTCACACCCACTTGTTTATGTATATCTGTGGCTACTCTTACTCAAATCTAAAATATTTACTGTTTACAGCAAGTTTGTCAATTCCTAGTTTAGAATGAAGTTGCTGGGCAGCCTATACCACATGGGGGCAATATAGCCTCATTATAGGATCAAGATTTTGGGGACTAATAAAACTTGAAAATTGACTGCTAAACTAAACACATCAGGAATTGTAAAAATGAATGTATTTTTCCTATCTATAAGCTCTTTTCTCTAGTTTCCAATCATGCACAAGTCTATTCTGTATTGAAAACATCTATGCCGGGGTGCCTGGCTGGCTCAGTCAGTAGAGCATATGATTCTTTATTTCTGGGTTGTGAGTTCAAGCCCTGTGTTAGGTGTGAAGATTACTTAAAAATAAAATCGTAAAAAAAAAAAAAAAAAAACCTATGCCAAACACTGATCCCTCCTCTGTCTACCATTCATGCCTAGTAAATATAGCTTTTACCCGTGGCCTTTCTTTCTTTAGCACCTAATCATTTCTGGTGCCTTTGAACTCGGGCTTCAAAGCTCATTTGTTCATTGAAGGTTACTCTCCAGGGTCACCAATGACCTCCTAACTGTATTTTCTGAGTTCTCTTTCTTGTATTTCTATGGAGATCCCATCCTCCTTGAAACCCTCTACTCCATGGCCTTTCACATTCTCAGTTCTCTTTTATCTGGCCACTCTCACAGTTAAGAAGCTCTTTGTTCGGGGCGCCTGGGTGGCTCAGTTGTTAAGTGTCTGCCTTCAGTTCAGGTCATGATCCTGGGGTCCTGGGATCAAGCCCCGCATCGGGCTCCCTGCTTGGCAGGAAGCCTGCTTCTCCCTCTCCCCACTCCCCCTGCTTGTGTTCCCTCTCTCGCTATGTCTCTCTCTGTCAAATAAATAAAATCTTAAAAAAAAAAAAAAAGCTCTTTGTTCTTCTCCTTTAACCTGTATTCTCTTAATATGCTCTGTTTAGGATGGGTATCAGTCCAAGTAGGTGCACTACTTTGCTTTTGTAAATTGTTATTAGCCCTACAAAGTTTGGGAATTGGGTTGCTAACTTACTAAACCATGGTTTAGTACAAAATGGGACCAGATAAGAAGGAGTTGATACTAATGGAAGAGGTTTGATCAAGCATCATGTCCAAAGGGCAGACCACAGTAAGTTAGGGGGTGGACACACCCTTCCTTAACCTCATAAGCCTAAACTTCATGACTTGGTCAACTTTGAGGGCTAGTCTCAAGTCTAAACTTAGAAATCTTTATACTGTTTCCTCCATTAGGGAACATCTGCTCTGCTCCTTTCTTCTGGGTAACATAGGAGTCCTGTGGGATGCAAAAAAAAAAAAAAAAAAGGAAGGAAGGAAGGAAGGAACTGCATTGCTACCTGTAAACACTGTACTTGCAACTTACTATAATTAGCTCAGAGCTTTGAGAACTACACTTAAAAATTCCTAAGCTACCTCCCCCTATAGCTACTGCCTAACTACCAGAAAATACTACCACTAGACTCCCACTCAGTAATTCTTTCCACATACTACTATAGATGGAACACTGGTCCCCATATACAAAAGTATGAATACGTCATATTGTTGTTTTGTTTTGTTTTGGCAGGATAAGTGGAGCCAAATAACCAGACTGGTCTTTGTATTCAGTGGCCTCCCGCATAAAAAATGGCTAACAGTGTCATCCGTAGATTGGGAACAAAGAAGGGATGGTGGGTTATTTATTAAGCCAACTAACTGTTTCTTCCTTCAAATGATAAAGTAGAATAGGCCCCTTTTCAGGAAAGCTTGTACTAGAACTAAGCCAAAGCTATTGAGAATCACAGGTTTAGATTGGGGCTCAACATAGGTAGATGGGAAATAGAGGTTATAACCACACAGAGCTAAAAATAGCAAACTCAGAGCGCCTGGGTGGCTCAGTCGTTAAGCGTCTGCCTTCAGCTCAGGTCATGATCCCAGCAGGGTCCTGGGATGGAGTACCGCATCGGGCTCCCTGCCCAGCAGGAGGCCTGCTTCTCCCTCTCCCACTCCCCCTGCTTGTGTTCCCTCTCTCGCTGTGTCTCTCTCTGTCAAATAAATAAATAAGATCTTAAATAAATAAAAATAGCAAGCTCTACCGCTCAGTGAATGCTAAGAATAAACAGAGCTACCAAAAAGGGCTTTGAGGACCAAGTCTTAGCCACATGGGAAGAGTTGACAACTCCATCTGTGCATGTGGGAGAATGTTGAAATGCTGGCCACATTTCCCCTGGACCCTCAGACTTTGGCTCAAACCGACAACCACATTATTACCTAAAATACCTAAACCTTCGACTTTACCTCACACATCAGCTTACATACTCTGCAAATTGAAAACAACCTCCCTATCCTGCCTTGTTATCAGAAGTCTAGATAAATAAATCACATACCAGGAGATGTTTATTAACTTGAACTAAAAGAAACTGATCCTGACATCTTAAGTATGACTGGATACACCTGGTTCTAAGGGACTGCTTTCCCTGTCAAGTGGAGAAGGTTTGTATCTAAGAAAGCTTATCTGGCAAGAAAGAATGAAGCAAACTCTCCAGGAAACACAGCACCTGAGATGAAGATGGTATTTCTTAGATTTCTGACTCAAACTGGGTTTTCTGTGTTCTTATTACAATTCCTCTTGAGATCCAGGTGTATTCCTTCCCTCGTTTTCATGAGACACCCCTGAGATCTTAAGCTACTTTGAGTTGGTTTTTTCTGTTAGTAACTAAAGAATCCTGACTGCTTTGCTCTCTAAGCCTGAAACCAACCTGTACCAACTTGCAGTGCAGCTTCAGCAAGCCCCTGGTTCCCCCTGGAGAAGGGAGGGCAGCACATTTTGTGAACAAGAAAAACAAACATCCAGTTTTTAAGATTGCTACAGCTTCAACAGGATCACTCAACAGGACAGCAGACAATTTAAACAGATCACCAACATTCTGGACCATCTCCACAGACCTTCGATTTTAATGAATTTCCATTTTTCGGCATTAGCCAAAAGAATATGTTGGGCTCTTCTGACAAATGACCTTGTATTCTTCATAGGTCTAATGAATGGATTTCTCATAGCCTCATAGAATAGTTGTCATCTGTTTAGATGACATCTTGATTTATATGCCCATTTAACCTCTCATGAGTCCCTGCTCTGAGCCACAGCACCTCTGACATAACCTTGAAAAATTTATAGTTGAAGGTCCAAAGGGAGAGCTCTTGAAAACATTCTGTCCTCCCAAGATGTTTATATGAAGCTGGACAAGTTATCAGTGGTCCTGGAGTAGCAAGCCTCTGGATAATCAAGGCTATCCAATAATTTCCAGAGAATACTTAAGAATAGCAGTTCAGCACCTATTCTTTGCTTAAAGAACCCAAAGTCCAATGGACAAGAAAGAGAAGGGGTTTACCTGGTATCTGACTGTAGCAGGGATTGTCTCACTCCTTTGCTCCAATCTTGACCAAGCCCAACCCCGTAAGATACTTCCAACACAAGATAGAGTCATAAAATGATCTCTGGGTCTACTTCAATATCTTTATGCCCAAGGTCAGAACCACAGGTCTTGGGGTGCCTGGGTGGCTCAGTTAAGTGTCTGCCTTTGGCTCAGGTCATGATCCTAGGATCCTGGGATTGAGCCCCGCATTGGGCTCCCTGCACAGTAGGGAGCCTGCTTCTCCCCCTCCCTCTCCCTCTGCTGCTCCCTCTGTTTGTGGTCTCTTTCTCTCTCAAATAAATAAATAAATAAATAAACACAAGCCTTATCTCAGAAGCTGGAACACCAGAAGTCATCAGAAGTAACCCCACTAAGAAATAACCCTGTCTATTGCTTCTTATTTTTGTATATTACGGTGAATATATTTTTTAGTTTTAATTTATAATTAGTTCTTTTTCATGGCTACTCAACCCTAATTAATATCTGCCTCTTTTGTAACCTTTTGTTTTAGCTTTAAGGATGGTACTCGTTTATTTATCTCTTTAAGGATCTTAATCATACTCATTTAAAGCCCTCTTTTTGATCCATTGCTCAATCATTTACCTTTACTCAGGAGTGAATTCTTCTGTCCATTGGGTTTGTTGGATATCTTTGATCATATGCTTTGCACTTTGAGTCTGCAAACTCATCTGAGGTAGTTTCCCTTTCTTTAAACATTAGTGTTTTATTAAATGCCTGGGTACCACAGCCTAGCCAAGTTGATACATAGAATTAACCATTACCCCAATGATAAGACTTAGTATAGAGTTGTTGTTTTTTTTTAAGATTTTATTTATTTATTTGACAGAGACACAGCAAGAGAGGGAACACAAGCAGGGGGAGTGGGAGAGGGAGAAGCAGGCTTCCTGCCGAGCAGGGAGCCCGATGTGGGACTCGATCCCAGAGCCCTGATCATGACCTGAGCCGAAGGCAGATGCTTAATGACTGAGCCACCCAGGCGCCCAAGACTTAGTATAGAGTTACAGTAATCAAGATAGTGTGACATTGGCAAAGGTATAGACACAACAATCAATGAAACAGAAGAGAATGTCCAGAAATAGTCTCACACAAATGTGGCCAATTGATTTTTGACAGAGATACAAAAGCAATTTCAATGGGGAAAGGATAGTCTTGTTAACAAAGGTGTTAGAACGGTGAACATCATTATGCAAAAAATAAGCCTTAATCTAAACCTCACACTTTATATAAAAATTAACTCAAGAAGTATCATATATAAGTATAAAGTGTAAAGCTATAAAATACTTGGAGGAAAACATGGGAGAAAGCCTTTGAGACCTGGGAGTAGGCCAAGAGTTCTTAAATATGACACCGAAACCACAATCCACAAAACAAAAATTGATAAATTGGCCTTCAACTTGGTTTTCGAAATGAGAACTTTTGCTCTGCAAAAGACACTGTTAAAACAATGAAAAGGCAGCTATAGATTGGGAGAAAATATTTGCAAATCAATATCTGACAAAGGACTTGAAGTCCTTTAAAGAACTCTGAAGACTTAACAGGAATAATACAAACAACCCAATTTTTAAAATGGATTATACACTTCAACAAAAAGGATATACAAATGGCAGGTAAGTACATGAAAAGATGTCCAAAAGATGCCATTAGAGAAATTTAAATTAAATTTACATTTAAATCATAATGAGATACAACTTAGAATACTGACAATACCAAGTGCTGACAAGGATGCAGAACAGCTGGAACTTTCATACTTTGCTAGTAGAGATGCAAAATGGTACAATTTAGCCTCAATTTAGCAGTTTCTTATAAACTTAAGCAATCTACCAGTTTCTTATAAACTTAAATATACACTTACCATATTATTCAGAAATCATACTCCATACCCAGGAGAAATTAAAATCTATGTTCACACAAAAGCCTGTACACAAATGCTTCTAGCAGCTTTATTCATAATTGCCCAAACCTGGAAACAATCTAGATGACTTTAAATAGTTGAGTGGATAAACAAAATGTGATAATCCATAAAATAGAATATTGCTCAGTGATAAAAAGAGATAAACTTGTTCTACATGCAAAAACATGGATAAATCTATAAGGCATTATGCTGAATGAAAAAAGTAGTCTTGAAAAGTTAAGATATTATATGATTCCTTTTCTATGGAATTCAAAAAAAAAAAATACAGTGATGGAGAACAAATAGGAGGAGGTTGCCAGGGGTTAGGACTAGGGAGGGGGTGTGATGATAAAGGGATACCACAAAAGAATTTTAGTAGGGTGATGGGACTGTTCTATATGGTGATTACAGTGGTTGTTACATGAGTCTATGCATGTGTTAATATTTATAAAACTGCACACCAAAAAAAGTCTCACACTGGGGACAGTGGCTCTCCTCACTCACTCTACTGAATCAAATGCAAATCTCTCCAGAAGCATCCTCACAGATACACCCATATATAATGTTTTACCAGCTATCTGGGCATCCCTTAGCCCAGTGAAGTTGACTGGGTAATGCTGGCCTAATAGAATGAGTCAGGAAGTGTTCCCTTCCCTTCAGTCTTTTCAAAGAGTTTGAGAAGGATTGGTGTTAGACCTTCTTTAAATATTTGTTAGAATTCACCGGTGAAGCCATCAGATCCAGGGCTTTCCTTTGTTAGGAGATTTTTGATTACAGATTCAATCTCCTTACTAGTTATAGCTCTATTCAGATTTTCTATTTCCTCATGATTCAGTTTTGGCAAGTTTTGTGTTCCTAGAAATTTGCCCCCCATTTCAGAATTCTAAAAGAGAATAATTAGGAGAGACTTATTTTACCAGATATAAATACATCACTAAGAGTATCAAATACCTACCTACCTAATAGCCATTCTCCTATACTCATAGTAACAGAATCCCAGACATAGGGAATTGATATTTTGTGTGTAGTATGAATTAGAGATCATGATTTTTTTTTCCAAATGGATATCCAGTTGACCCAGAATTGCTCAAAAAGGTCATAGTTTCCCCGCTGTACTATAATACCACCTTTGTCATAAACCAGGTGACTATATATGCATGTATCCATTTCTGGACCTTCTACTGTGTTCCATCGGTCTACTTATCTTTATGCCAGTACCACACTGACTTAATTACTATAGGCTTATAATAAATGTTCATAACTAGTAGTGTGAGTTCTTCAACTTTAATCTTCAAGACTGGCTATCTTGGCACTTTGCATATTCTGATCACTTTTAGAGTCAGATTGTCAATTTCCACCCCAAAAATTTGCCTGGAATTTTTATTGGTATTGCAAGAATCTATAGATCTATTAGAGAGAATTTAAATCTTTACAATATTTAGTCTTCCAATCCATGAATAAAGTATGTTCCTCTATTTTTCTATCTCTTTTAATTTCTTTTACTAATGTTTTATAGCTAATTGATTTTTTAAGTTTTATTTGTTTAAGTAATCTCTATACCCAACATAGGGCTTGAACTCATGACCCCAAGATCAAGAGCCCCTGTAGTCTTCAATTTAAAGGGCTTTTGTTGCAGAGCATCTGGCTGCCCCGGCTGGTTCAGTCAGTAGAGCATGTGACTCTTGACCTCAGGGTCTTGAGTTCAAGTGCCACGTTAGGCATAGAGCCTCCTTTAAATAAATAAATAAATAAATAAATAAATAAATAAATAAATAAATAAATAAAATAAAGCCCTTTTTAGGGGCACCTGGCTGGCTCAGTTGGAAGAGCATGCAACTCTTGATCTTGGGGTCATGGGTTCGAGCCCCATGTTGTGTGTGGAGATTACTAAAAAACACAAACTTTTAAAGTAAATAAATAAAGGGGTTTTGTTAGATTTATTCCTAGGATTGATATTTTCTGATGCTATTATAAAGAGTATCATTTGCGGAGCGCCTGGGTGGCTCAGTCGTTAAGCGTCTGCCTTCGGCTCAGGTCATGATTCCAGGTCCTGGGATCGAGCCCCTCATCGGGCTCCCTGCTCAGCCAGGAGCCTGCTTCTCCCTCCCCAACTTCCCCTGCTTGTGTTCCCTCTCTCGCTCTGTCTCTCTCTGTCAAATAAATAAATAAAATCTTTAAAAAAAAAAAGTATCATTTGGAATCTTTATTTTCTAATTATTTATACTTAATAAATAGAAAATACAATTGGCATTTATATATTGACCTTGTACTCCATGACCTTGCTAAATTCACATATTAATTCTAATAGTTTTTAGATTCTTGGTGATTTTCTTTGTATACAATCACATTACAATTTTATCTTTTTCTTTCCAAACCAAAGGCCTTTTCTTACTTTTTCCCCTTATTGAGTAGAAGTTGTGACAGAGAACATCTTTGTTTATTCCCATTCTCAGGGGTGGGAAAGCTTTTAGTAATTTACCGTTACACACACAAACACACACATACACACACACACACAAACAAGGATATTACTCAGCTTTAAAAACGAAGGAAATCCTGCCATTTGCAACAACATGGATGAACCTGGAGGACATTATGCTAAGTGAAATAAGCCAGACTGAGAAAGACATATACTTCATGGTATTACTTATATGTGAAATCTTTAAAAAAAAATTTCAAACTCATAGAAACAATATAGTTAGTAGTTGTCAGGGTCTTAAGGGGTGGGGAAAATAGGGTGAGGCTGGTAAAAAAGAGTATAAACTTTCAGTTACAAGATGAATAAGATCTGAAGATATAATGTATAACATTATAGTTGATAATACTATATTGTATAACTGAAGTTTGCTAAGAGAGTAGAATTTAAGTGTTTTCACACACATACACACACACAAAGATAAATATGTAAGGTGATGAATGTGTTAATTAACAGTGGGAATCCTTTCACAATGTATATCAAATCATAATGTACATTTTTCAAAATAAATAAATGTAAGTAAATAATAATTCACCATTAAGAATTTGGGGGAAGAGGAGTAAATAGTCTAATTAGATTAAGGTAATCTCCCCACTATTCCTGCTTGCCAAGGGTTTTTATCATGAATGTTGAATTTTACCCACTGTTTTTTCTTCATCTGTCAAGATGATAACTCCTGGATATTTTATCCTTTAGTCATGATGTATTATACTTTTTATACATTGCTCGATTCTGTTTGCTAATATTTCCTCAGGATTTTTGCATCTATGTTCTCATGAGAGATTGGGTTGTAATTTTTCTCTCTTATGATGTCTTTGTTATATTTTGGTATTTAAGCATGTTGGCCTCATAAAAACCAGTCGGGAAGAAGTACCTCCTCTACTTTTTGAGAGAATTTGTTTAAAATTAGCATTATTTCTTCCTTAAATGTTTAGAGAATTCACCCATGAAGGTATCTGGGCCTGTACTTTTTTGCGTGTGGGAAATTAGTTAATCATGGATTCAATTTCTTTAATAGATACAGAACTAATCAGATTTCTATTTCCTCCTGTGTTAATTTTTATAAGTTATTTTCTGAGGATTTTGTCCATTTCATCTAAAATATTGTCAAATGTATGGTTTATTATCTTGCTTGTAGCTCAGTATCTATGGAGATTTGTTTATGCTTTTTTCTTGATCGGTCTTGCCTAAAGGTTTATTAGTTTTACTCCTTTTTAAAAAGTACCAACTTTTGGCTTTTTTAACTTTCTCTATTGTACCTTTTACCCTCCATTTCATTCACTTCAGATCTTATCTTCATTACCACACGTGTAAAGACATTCTGCGTGTGGATGTGTGTGTAACAAAGTCCGAGTTGTAGAATGGTAGGAGACGAGGCCTAGGGAATGTACACAATGAGAAATGCAGAGAGCTAACAATGACAGGCCCTGGGGAAACCTTCTGTAAAGGGTGGGTGGAGGGAAGGAGAGGGGACCAAAAAGTAAAGAGAGAAAATATGAGAACCAGAAGAGTGCAGTCTCACCAAAGCAAAAGGAGTCTGAGCATTCTAGGAAAGAAGGGGCGGTCACCATTGCAAAGAATCAGAGAATGCACGCTCATCAAAACTTGTCAACTCAAACTAGCACCAAACTAAACAGGAAATTTGTTTGTAATAAGTAGTACAGCACAGTGGTTAAAAGGACAGGCTCTGGTGTCCCCTGGGTTCACATCTCTGCTCTCCTACTATCCCAGCTGTGTGACTGGGGGCAGATTATTTAACCTCATCTGATTATCTCTTCATCTGGTCAGTGGGGAAAGCAATGGTACTACTGTGAGCTTTGAGTAGTGAACAGTTTCATAGAAGGTAAGCTTGTAGAGCAAACTGCCCTGCTACTTGGGCCTTACGATCCAGCAGACCCAATGGTATTGCTCGTATGTCTGGCAAACAGAGATGCTGTCAGTGATGGCCCAGAGTTCTGAGTCATTTCCTTTGGAATCAACTTGGGCATGCTACGTAACCCTCACATACCTACATTCAATCCATCAGTACTACTGGTCAAATCCATTCCCAAAACATCACAAACCCAACTATTTTTCTATTTCTATCATAAAACTACCATCTTCTCTCATCTGAACATCTGTAATACGTAATTCTTTTCTTCCTTCTACTGTCGGCCCATCCTCAAATTCTCTCCCTACACTGAAGCCTGAGCAATCTTTTAAAAATATAAATAAAACCAGATGATTCCCTTTCCTAAGGCCCTTCTGTGTTTTCCAATTGCATTAAATTTAAGCCCAAATTTCTTACCATGGTTATAAGGTCTTCAATCAGTGGTTCCTAACTTGGCTACACTTTAGAATCACTTGGAGATCTTTTAAAATATTGATATATTCATAGCTAACATACATGTACTGCTTACTATGAGCCAGACACTCCATTATACTATGATACACAATATGGTATGTAGTATATGGTATGTACAATAGCTACATATTAGTGATTATATATATGTAATGTATATAAATATATATACTATCTTCTCTTTATATATGTATAATCTGCTATATAGTAATACTACAAGCTTATACTATATAGGTATATAGTGGTTATATGTACTATAGGACATCAGACCCAACAAAGTAGGTATTATTATTATCCTCGTTTTACAAATCTAACTTTTTTTTTTTACCTCAGTGAGATCTCATAAATGTCCATCTAAATATAGAAATCTAAATCTAAATCATATTGGAACATTAGCTATTAAGGAATCTGAGAAATACAGACTTTAGCTTGCCAGCCTCTACAGAACAGGGAAGCACATTTAGAAAAACATTGAACTGGCTGCTGAGCAAGCAAATGCACAATATTCACCAAAGGGTGTACATGCCGGGCATCAGAGCTTCCCTCCTTCAGGTAACTCCCACCTTTGGAATAAAGGTGAAGGTTCTCCCCATCCCCCACCCCCAGTCAGAGCAATGATTGTCAGAGGGTGTTCCCCAGCAGGGGCAACCAACTTTGACTTTCAAGCCCCACTGGACTTTATTCAGTTCGATCCTCGGTTTCATTTGTCTGCATTTGGGGAGAACACCCAGTGGGAGCCCCAAACTCTGTCTCCTCTAGGACTGGCACAGGAGAGAAAATCTCCATGGGGAGAGGGACAACTAAACTTTGTAGCTCAACTCTGCCTCCCGGAGAGCCACCTTCACCTGGAGGGAGAACTCTATCATTAGTTCCTACCCTGCCCGTAGCAGAGAGGCCAGAGGCTCTCCACCCCGGGTTCATCCACCTCCCATGACCTGTGCTCATTGGGATTACCTGGCCTAGCCTCAAAGGTTTGACATATATCTTTTCTGGTAAGTAACATTATACCAAACATTTTACTAAACCAAAGCCAAATAGATAACTAGTAAAGCTGTTTGCTACCTCCTCTTACTCATGCTGAGCTAGACTATAGAATAGCATGATGGCAGAAGAGATTTTGACAGAAGGAGGACTTAGTTGGAATTTCCTAATTTCCTAGCTTGCAGTCAGTAGCCTTTTTGCCAGTCTTGCTCCCACACCAACAGAAAACCTAATGAACTGATTTATACAGAAAGGATTTTAAGCAAACCTGCACAAAGACACTTAACATGCCATAAAAAAAGGACACCTTGCTTCGTTTGCTTCCAGCACACAGCATACGTTCATACTAGGGACTCCAAAACATAAAGTATTTTTGCCTTCTTGTCACTAACTAGAAAGCACACAGTATGTAATATTTTATCCTTAAGTAGGTGATCATTTGAAATTCCAAGATTAAATCCACTAGGTTAGCCTGAATATTAATCTGTTAAAAATAGTGACAAGTGGAGGGGCACACATTAAGGAACAGGTACAAATGCAGATTTTCCAAGACCTATTTTTCTGTTGTCGTTAGCCTAATCCTCTCCTAACCTACTGAGCGCTAGATGTCCAAAGCAATCCCACTGGCTGGAGGTGAAAGGCGGTGTTGCAGTGCTCTGGATGACAGAAGGACGATTTGCCCAAGTAGCCACTAAACCATTGGTTATTTCCTGTACCTGACCTCCCTTTTCTGCTCTGTAGTCCAGAAACATTTCTTTGAAAGACAGAAGACCCATAGGGGCGCCTGGGTGGCTCAGTCATTGAGCGTCTGCCTTCGGCTCAGGTCATGATCCCGGGGTCCTGGGATCGAGCCCCGCATTGGGCTCCATGCTCCACGGGAGGCCTGCTTCTCCTTCTCCCACTCCCCCTGCTTGTGTTCCCTCTCTCCCACTGTGTCTCTCTCTGTCAAATAAATAAATAAAATCTTAAAAAAAAAAAAAAGACAGAAGATCCATAAATGGGAGCAGTCTGTCAAATACGTCACCACCCATTTCATCTTTATGGAGCTGTAATGTGAAAATCACCAAGTTAAATCCAGGAAGCCTCCAGCAGCTGTTCTTTCATATGTTTTTCCACCTAGTAAATATATTTGTTAAAAATAAGCAGCATGGGTCGCCTGGGTGGCTCAGTGGGTTAAGCATCCAACTCTTGATTTCAGTTCAGATCATGATCTAGGGTCTTGAGATGAAGCCCTACATTGGGCTCCACGCTCACAGGGAGTCTGCTTCTCTCCTTCTCCCTCTGCCCTTCTCCCTCTCTCTCTCTCTCTCTCTCAAATAAAATAAATAAATAAATCTTTTAAACAAATAAGCAGAATAAGTGATTTTATTCTTTCCTATCTTCAAATTCCTGCTAGTATTTGTCCATGGAATTTCCCTATAACACCTAGAACTCTTCATGATAATGTCCTCTAAATATCCAACCACAGCATCTGTTCTGCACCAGAGCAGATGGAAAGTGTTTTGCTTCCTCTAAGGAACACAGTTGTACCTACCAGCCTCCTACCCTGCCCTTGGCCCAAGCCCTTGCTAGACCCCATCGAGCCCCACCAGCATTGAGGGCATGTTGAAGAGGCCTCCAGGAGTGCCAACCATGAGCCTTCATTGTGGGCCCAAGCTGCAGCCATGCCCTGCCCAGTCTGCACCTGCATACCAGACCCTGGCCACAGCCTCCTCCTGCTAAGATTACAATGGTTACAAGATTACAACCTCTGCCTGTGGCTCCTCATGTCCATTATTTTTAACATAATTCTTTTATTTCTGTTTTTTTTTGTTTTTGTTTTTGTTTTTAAGTAATCTCTACACCCAAAATGGAGCTCAAACTCACAATGCTGAGATCAAGAGTGGAATGATCTACCGCCTGAGTCAGCCAGGTGCCCCTCAACATAATCCTCTCAAAGTGGTCTTTGGCTACAGGGAGAAGAAACAAAAGAATATAAAGGGATAACATGGATTAAGAAGAAAAGAGGAAGGGGATGCCAAATCAATAAAGAGGAAAAAGGGAAGAAAATAGGGAATCCCATTTTTATTTTTATTTAAAGATTTTTTAAATTTATTTATTTGACAGAGAGAGACACAGCAAGAGAGGGAACACAAGCAGGGAGAGTGGGAGAGGGAGAAGCAGGCTCCCCGCCGATGTGGGGCTCGAACCCAGGACCCTGGGATCGTGACCTGAGCCAATGGCAGACACTTAACAACTGAGCCACCTAGGTGCCCCAGGAATCCCATTTTTTTTTTTAAAGATTTTATTTACTTGACAGAGAGAGACACAGAGAGAGGGGGAACATAAGCAGGGGGAGTGGGAGAGGGAGAAGCAGGCTTCCCGCGGAGCAGGGAGCCCGATGCGGGGCTCGATCCCAGGACCCTGCGATCCTGACCTGAGCCGAAGGCAGACGCTTAACGACTGAGCCACCCAGGTGCCCCAGGAATCCCATTTTTAAACAAATGGTTTTATCAAAGTAACACCATCACCAAATAAAAGCTGGTTCTTATCAGATCTATTTCTTTTGGAGAGTTATTCCTAAAAGAGGACACTGCAATCCTGGACTTACAAAAGTGATAGTATTCTATTGCCATTATTTTTTCTTAGATAGTGACTAAGTGTATGTTTTATTCAGAGCAGTCCAAAAAAGGTGGTACGGAGCTGGAGGTTGGAAAGACAGACTTAAGACATTAATTATTAAGGATGACAAAGAAGATGACAAGATAAAGAGGAAAGCAATTTTTAGGGGAAAGGACAGCATGTCTGGAATAAGTGGGAATTGAAAGTTGCCCAAGGAAACTGAAATTGGTAAATTTGTGGAGATAGACTTACTTCTTCCTTAAGCTCTCTGAGAGATTGCCACACTTGGTAAGTTCTGTTGCCCAAATGACTTTCTTGGGGAGCTTCTGAGTGACTTGACTTCTATTGCCATAAAGCTAGATTTCAATCTACCCTTCTCATTTTGATTCTAGATGTTCCCCAGATGCTAACTAAAGGTTATCTCCTACCACTGGGATTTTGAGTAATTTTTATTCTCTCTCTCTCTCTCTCTTTTTTTTTGTAATTAATCCAATGTTTTACATTAACATGCATTGTATTTAAAATTGGGGGAAATACCAATAAAACTACTTTTATTTGGAGAAAAATGTGGTCCAGTCCACAGTCCTGGATCTAGGTCAGAATCCCAGGAAGCTGGTGTCAGAACTTCCTCACCATTTCCCTGGGACTGTCACCAAGGAGCTGGTGTTTGCTGTGAAGTTGGAGGGTAAACAGGCCCCATTGAGGGAGAACAATGGTTGTCAGGCAGAGTGTCACCTGAAAGCAGTGACCAACTTTGTCTTGCCTCAGAGGATGCAAATTCTGGCCCCATCCCAGCTCCCCCAAATATTATATTTTCTTCTTCTTGACTTTGGAGAAAGTCTTGAACTCCCAAGAGTTGTGAAGCTGAGTTCCTCTGCACCCCCCAAAAGAAGTCTCAGAAGTACAGCTCCAGTAAAGGTGAGGACTTTCATGTGTTGTGGTTGAAACTTTTATATATATGAATATAGAAATATATATAAATATAAATAAATATATATATTTAGTAACCTGTAAAGGAGCAGTTTCTATGTTATTGAAGTTAAGCCAGTATAAATTCAGATTAAAGAGTTGTAAGTTTAGGATGCTAAATGTAATCCCCATGGCAACCACAAAGAAAATAGCTATAAAATATACACAAAAGGAAATGAGAAGATAATTAAAACAATTTGCTACCAAAAAAAAAAAAAAAATCAACTAAACACAAAAGTAAATGGTAATGCAGGAAATAAGGGACAAAAATACTGTGAGGCATTTAGAAAAAAACATAACAAAATTACAGAAGTCTTAGGAGTAATTACTTTAAATGTACATTGACTAAATTTTCCAATCAGATATTGGCAGAATTGACTTAAAAAGCTGATCTGGGCACCTGGGTGGTTCAGTTGGTTGAGCATCTGACCCTTGATTTCAGCTTAGGTCATGATCTCAGGGTCCTGGGATTGGGCCGTGATCAGACTCCAGACTCAGTGCGGAGTCTGCTTGTCCCTCTCTCTCTGCTCCATCCCCTTTCTCTGCCTTTATCTTTCTCTGTCTTTCTCTCTCTGTGTTAAATAAAATACATACATACATACATACATACATAAAATCTTTTAAAATAATCTGATCCAACTATGTGCTATCTATGAGACAGTTTTATTTTTTTAATTTTTTAAAATTTTCTTTTTAAGTAATCTCTATACCCACTCACAACCCCAACATCAAGACTCGCATGCTCCATTCACTGAGCCAGCCAGGCACCCTGAGAGACAATCACTTAAGATCCAAAGACACCAACAGGTTGCAAGTGAAAAGATGGGGAAAAAAATATTCCATGCAGGGGCGCCTGGGTGGCTCAGATGGTTAAGCGTCTGCCTTCGGCTCAGGTCATGATCCCAGGGTCCTGGGATCGAGTTCCACATCGGGCTCCCTGCTAGGCGGGGAGCCTGCTTCTCCCTCTGCCTCTGCCTCTCTCTCTCTCTCTGACTTTCATGAATAAATAAATAAAACATTAAAAAAAAATATTCCATGCATATACTAAGCAAAAGAGAAGGGGTGGCTGAACTATACTGGACAAAATAGAAATTAAATAGACATTATATCAAAAAAGTTTACAAGAGGGGCGCCTGTGTGGCTCAGTTCATTGGGTGGCTGTCTTCCGCTCAGGTCATGATCCCGGAATCTGGGGATCGAGTCCCGTATCAGGCTCCCTGCTAGGTGGGGAGTCTGCTTCTCCCTCTGACCCTACCCCCTCTTGTGCTCTCTCTCTCACTCTCTCTCTCTCTCTCTCAAATAAATAAAATAAAATCTTTAAAAAAAAAGTTTACAAGAGACAAAGAAAGACATTATAAGAGTTCATTAAAGTGTTCAACACAGCAAGAAGATACAATTATGAACATTTACATACCTAATAACAGGTCGTCAAAATATAATCAGTAAAAACTGATGAAATTGAAGGGAGAAACAGACAGTTATACAGTAATAGTTGAAGAATTCAATACCCCACTGACAATAATGAACAGAACAACGACACAAAATAAATAAGGAAATAGAGGACTTAAACTGCACAATAAACCAACTAGATTTAACAGGCATTTCAGAGCACTTTACCCACCAACAACAGAATACACATTCTTCTCAAGTGCACATGGAACATTTTCCAGGATAGGCCATATGTCAGGCCACAGATTAAGTCTCAATACATTTAAAAAGATAGACATCATACAAAGTATCTTCTCTTGCCAAAATGGGATAAAGTTAGCAATCAACAACAAAAGGAAAACCGGAAATTTCACAAAATTGTGGAAATTAAATAGCACACTTTTAAACAACCAATGAATCAAAGAAGAAATCACAAAAGAAGTTAGAAAATATTTAAATGAATGAAAATAAAAATACAACATGCCAAAATTTATGGGACATGGTGAAAGTGGTTCTAAGGGGAAAGTTTATAGCTATAAATGCTTACACCAAAAAGTAAGAAAAATCTCAAACCAATAACCTAACTTTACAATTCAAGGAGCTAGAAATAGCAGAACAAACTAACCCAAAGATAACAGAAGGAAGGAAGTAATAAAGATTAAAGCAAAGATCAATGAAATATAGAATAAAAATCAATGAAACCAAAAGCAGGCTCTTCTAAAAGAGTAACAAAATTGAAAACCCCTTAGATTGATGGACTAAGAAAAAAAGAGAACACTAAAATTACTAAAATCAGCAATGAAAGTGGGGATATTACTACCAATTCCACAAAAATAAAAAGAATTATAACAGAGTACTATGATGGGCACCTGGGTGGCTCAATCGGTTTTAAGTGTCTGCCTTTGGCTCAGGTCATGATCCCAGGGTCCTAGGATCGAGTCCACATCAGGCTCCCTGTGGGAGTCTGCTTCTCCCTCTGCTTTCCCGCAACTCGTTCTCTCAATCTATTGCTCTCTTTCAAATAAATAAATGTTTTTAAAATTAAAAATAAATAAATAAGAGTACTATGAAAAATTGTATGCCAATTAATTGGGTAATCTAGATGAAATGTCCAATTCCTAGAAACACAAAACCTACTAACACTAAACCATGAAGAAATAGAAAATTTGAATAGATCTATAACTAGTAAAGAGATTGAATCAGAAATCAAAAATCTCCCCACAACAACCAAAAAACACTGGATCTGATGGCTTCACTGATGAATTCTACCAAACATTTAAAGAACAAGTACCAATCCTCAAACTTTCCCCAAATACTGAAGAGAAAGAAATACTTCATAAATCATTCTATGAGACCAACATTACCCTGATACCAAAGCCAGACAAAGACACCACAAGCAAAGAATATCACAGCCCAATATCCTTTATGAATATTGATCCAATAATCCTCAGCAAAATACTAGCAAACCAAATTCAGTATTTTTAAAAAGATTTTATTTATTTGAGAGAGAGCAAGAGAGATCACAGAGGGATAGGAAGAGGGAGAAGCAGAATCACATTTGAGCAGGGAGCCCAATGCAGGGCTTGATCTCAGGACCCTGAGATCATGACCTGAGTGGAAGGCAGACACCTAACCAACTAAGCCACCCAGGCACCCCTCAAATTCAGTATTAAAAGGTATATGCACCGTGACAAAGTAGGATATACTCACAGAATACAAGAATGATTCAACATACAAAATTTGATCAATCTAATATGCCACATCAACAGAATGAAGAAAAAGCCCCACATGATCATTTCCATTAATGCAGAAAAAGCATTTGACAAAACTCAACACGTTTTTATTATAAAAACACTCACACTCAATGGTGAAAGACTGAAACCTGTTCTCATCACTTCTATTCAACATAGTATTGGAAGAAAGGAAGGAAGGAAAGAAAGGAAAGGAAAGAAAGGAAGGAAGGGAGGGAAGGAAGAGCGAGTAGCCAGCCATATTAATTTCAGACAAAGAGGACTTAAAACAAGGAAAATTATCAGAGTTTTTTTTAAGGATATACATAATGATAAAAGGGGCAATTCTCCATGAAGACGTAACAGTTCTTAATATGTATGCACCTAAAAACAGAGCATCAAATCAAATGAAGCAAAAACTGATAGAACTGCAAGGAGAAAGAGATGAATCCACTATCATAGTTGGAAACCTCAATACCACTCTATCAGAAATGGACAGATCCAGCAGGCAGAAAATCAGTAAGGATATAATTAATCTCAACAACACTATCAGTCAACTAGACATAATTGATATCCACAGACTGGTTCATCTAACAACAGCAGAATACACATTCTTAAGTCTACATGGAATGTTCACCAAGATTGACCATATTCTGGGCCATAAGACATATCTTAACAAATTTAAAAGAATAGAAAAAGAACCCAGTAGACCGAAATCATAATTACCTTACTTTTTTTTTTTTTTTAAGATTTTATTTATTTATTTATTTGACAGAAAGAGAGATAGTGAGAGCAGGAACACAAGCAGGGGGAGTGGGAGAGGGAGAAGCAGGCTTCCCGCGGAGCAGGGAGCCCGATGCGGGACTCGATCCCAGGACCCTGGGATCATGACCTGAGCCGAAGGCAGACGCTTAACGACTGAGCCACTCAGGCGCCCTACCTTACGTTTTTATTGCCTTTGGTTTCTCTGTTTTTATTTTCCACTTGTCATCACATATATTAGTATTCTATTCCCAGTGCTTCTTTGACATTCCATTTTACACCAATACGTGGACAGGCATATATAGATTAAAAATTGTTTAGAAGCCCTATTTTTAATAGTAGTCATTTCCATCAGTTATCACTAACAATTTTATATGTACCAAAAGATTCTGGAGAGATCAAGAGCTCAGTCATTTCCCACAACTTATATTACTTAGCCCTGACCATACTGAGCATGAGTCTTAAGGTTTTGAATGTATTTTAAAAGCATCTCATTTTTGGGCGCCTGGGTGGCTCAGTTGGTTAAGCGACTGCCTTCGGCTCAGGTCATGATCCTGGAGTCCCGGGATCAAGTCCCGGGATCGAGTCCCGCATCGGGCTCCCTGCTCGGCAGGGAGCCTGCTTCTGCCTCTGACCCTCCCCCCTCTCATGTGCTCTCTCTCTCTCTCATTCTCTCTGTCTCAAATAAATAAAAAAAATCTTAAAAAAAAAAAAAGCATCTCATTTTTTTAAAAGGATAGAATCAAAAGTTGCAAGAATTTATTAAGCACCTACTGTATCCTCAGCACTACGTTTAAATGCCATAGAGAGCACAAAGGAAAAATAGCTTCTACCTTCAGAGAACTTACTAGCAGTAAGTTTTTTTATTGCTATCGCTCAATAAACCCTGCTTTGCTGCCCACCAAAAAGAAGAAGACCAAGAAGAAATCTTAAAATAGTTTGAACTAAATGAAAATGAAAACACAACTTATCAAATTTTGTGGAATGCAGTGAAAACAGTGCTTAAAGGAAAATTTATAACATTGAATGCATATATTAGAAAAGAAGAAAGACCTAGAATCAATAATCTAAGTTTCCACCTTGGGAAATTAGAAAAAGAAGAGCAAATTAAATCCAAAGTAAGCAGAAGAAATAATAAGAATTACAGCAGAAATCAATGAAATGGAAAACAGGAAATCAATAGCATGAAACCAAAAGCTGGTTCTTTGAACAGATCAATAAAATCAATAAGCCCCTAGACAGGGTAACTAAGAAAAAAAAAGAGAAAGGACACAAATTACTAATAACAGAAATGAAAGAGAGGATATCACCACAGATCCCATGGAAAGCAAAAGGATAATAAAAGAATATTAACACTATCTCTATGCCCACAAATTTGATAACCTAGATGAAATAAACTAATTCCTTGAAAGACACAATCTGACAAACCTCACACAAGAAGGAATAGATGATCTAAAAAGCCTATATTTATTAAATTGAATTAATAACTAATAACCTTCCAAAACAAAAACCCACCAGGTGGGTTTGCTGGAGAATTCTATCTAACATTTAAGTAATTAAAACAAATTTTACACAATTTCTTCCAGAAAAAAGAAGAGGGAACATTTCTCAACTCAATTTACGAGGTTGATACTATGCTGATATCAAAAATCAAAGAAAACACATGAAAACAAAATATCTCTCATGAACTTAGATGCAAAAATCCTCAACAAAAATAGCAAATTAAATCCAACAATGTAAAAAAGAATTATACACCATGACCAAGTAGGATTTATCCCAGGCATACAAAGCTGGTTTAACTATAAAATCAACTAATGTAATCTATCACATCAACAGATTTAAAAAGATTATCAGAAGAAGAAAAAGCTTTTGACAAAATCCAACACCATTCATGATAAAATCTCTCAATAAACTAAGAAGAGAGGGGAACTTTCTCAACTTAATAAAAACTATTTACCAAAAACCTACAGTTAACATCATATTAAATGGTAAGAAACTCAAAGCTTTCCCACTAAGATCAGATACAAGCCAAGGATGTCCCTTTTTACCACTACTCTTCAACATTGTACTGGAAGTCCTTACTAAAGCAATAAGGCAAATAAATAAATAAATAAATAAATGGAAAGGAAAGTATACAAATTGGGAGGGAAGAAATACAACTGTCTTTATTTGCAAATGACATGACCATTTATTTAACAAATCCAAAAGAATTAATTAAAAAGCCTCCAGGAACTAATAAGCAATTTTAACAAGGTTGCAGGACACAAGGTTAATATATAAAAGTCAATCACTTTTCTATATACCAGTAATGAACAAGTGGAATTTAAAATTAAAAACACAATATCATTTACATTAGCTCCCCCCCAAAATGAAATACTTAGATATAAATCTAACAAAAATGTGCAAGATCTATATAAGGAAAACTACAAAACTTTGAACAAAATCAAAGAAGAACTAAATAAATGAAGAGTTCATGTTCATGGATAGGAAGACTCAATGTTGTCAAGGCATCCATTCTTCCCAATTTGATATATAGATTCAGTACAATCCCAGTCAAAATCTCAGCAAGTTATTTTATGGATATTCAAACTGATTTAAAAGCTTATAGGAAGAGGCAAGAGACCCAGAATAGCCAATGCAATACTTAAGGAGAAGAACAAAGTTGAAGGACTGAAGATAACATGTGAGAATACCTAGATGACCTTGGGTATGATGTTGACTTTTTAGATATAATACCAAATGCATGACATATGAAATAATTGATAACCTGGACTTCATTAAAATTTAAAACCTCTGCCATACACAAAACAGTATCAAGAGAATTAGAAGACAAGCCACAGACTGTGAGAAAATATTTGCAAAAGACACATCTGATAAAGGACTGTTACCAAAATATACAAAGAACTCTTAAAACTCAGTAGGAAAATAGGAGCACCTGGGTGGCTCAGTCAGTTGAGCATCTGACTCTTGATTTGGGTTCAGATCATGATCTCAGGGTCATAGGATAGAGCCCTAAGTAGGGCTCCGCACTCAGAAGGGAGTCTGCTTGTCCGTCTCCCTCTGCTCCTCCCACCCCACTCACGTGCTCTCTCTCTTAAATAAATAAATACATAAAATCTTTTAAAAAGTAATAAATAAATAAATAATAATAAATAAATAATAAATAATAAATAAAAATCTCAATAGGAAAACAAGGAGCCCAATTAAAAAAAGGAACCAAAAGGGGCACCTGGGTGGCTCAGTCGGTTAAGTGTCTGCTTTCAGCTCAGGTCATGATCCCAGGGTCTTGCTCACTCTCTCTCTGTCAAATAAATAAATAAAATCTTAAAAAAAAGAACCAAAGACCTTAATAGACACTTAAGCAAAGAAGACATACAAATGGAGAAAAGCATATGAAAAGATGTCCCACATCATATGCCATCAAGGAAATGAAAATTAAAACAACAATGAGAAATATCACCACAAACCTATTAGAATGGTCAAAATCCAGAACACCAACAACACTAAATACTGGTGAGGATGTGGATCAACAGGAATTCTGATACATTATCATGGGGATGCAAAATGGTACAGCAACTTATGGAAGACTCTCTTTTTTTTAAGATTTTATTTATTTATTTATTTGTGAGAGAGAGAGAAAGTGAGCACAAGCAGGGGAAGCTGCAGGCAGAGAGAGAAGCAGGCTCCCCACTGAGCAAGAAGCCCTGTATGGGACTCCATCCCAGGACCCTGGGATCATGACCTGAGCCAACGGCAGACACTTAACCATCTGAGCTACCCAGGCATCCCAAAACTAAACTACTCTTAACATACAATTCAGAAATTGAGTTCCTTGGTATTTACCCAAAGGTGAAAACATGTCTGCACAAAAACCTGCACATGGATATTTCTAGCAACTTTATTCATAATTGTCCAAACTTGGAAGCAACCAAGATGCCCTTTGGTAGGTGAATGGATAGATAAGTAAACTGTGGTACACCCAGGCAATAGACTATTATTCAGTGCTAAAAGGGGATAAGATATAAAGTCATGAAAAGACTCTGAAATACCTTACATGCATCTTACTAAATCAAAGAAGCCAATATGAGAAGGCTACTCACTATGTGATTCCAACTATATGACGCTCTGGGAAAGACAAAACTGTGGAGAAAGTAAAAAGATCAGTGGTTTCCAGGGATTAGGAGAGAGGGAGGGATGAATAGGCAGAGCACTGAGGATTTTTAGGGCAGTGAAAATATTCTATAAGATATCATAATAATGGATACATGTCATTTATACATTTGTCCAAACCCATAGAATACACCACAAAGACTGAACCATAATGTAAACTATGGGCTTTGGGTGATAAAGCTGTGTTAATGTAGGTTCATCAGTTGTACAAATACACCACTCTGGTGAGTGGTGTTGATCATAGGGAAGGCTATGCATGGGTAGGAGTGGGAGGTATATAGAAAATCTCTGTACTGTCCTCTCAGTTTAGCTGTGAACCTAAAACTGCTCTTCTAAAAAGTCTTTTTAAAAAAAGAATGCTACTTATACAAGTAAACTGTATACTATAAACTTCCTTGATTCATGAAAAAAATATTACTGTCAAATGAAAACTTTTCTCAATACTGTATAAATTGCAGACATCTGAATATACATCCAAGGATCACAGATTGAGAAACAGCTCTAAAAGCTCCCAACCCCAACACCATGAAAGATTTCCTATGGATATTCATCGTTATTGCAACAGCAATGGTGTTCCCAGTCTTCTTCTTCATTAGAGAAAATCCCTTTGATACTACAAGTTTCCTGTCTTTGGTGAGTACCAGAAGCTATGGATGGGGCAAAGTTGAAATCCCTTGACTTAAAAAAAAAACAGATTATCTAAGTGTCTATTTGTGTGAAATTGTCACTAACACTGTAGACACTCGAAGAAGAAAAAAAGATAAGTTTGAGGACTCAACATATCATTTGTCTTTGATATATAGACAATAAGGGATGTGGCACTCCAGAAGAGAGAATTTAGGGCTGAGAAAAAATAACACTTATTTAATACTTCAGCAAAGCTGGTCCTTTTTTAATAGCAATTGATGAGACATAAAATATTCTCTTTGTTTAGTAAGTTTCCCATTTTAGAAAATTTCCTTCAGTTTCAAAGTTACATATCCCCTCCCGCCCATTTTATACAATAGGATGCTGAATTTCAGAAAAGTTAAGTCATTTATCTAAGCCAAGAAAAAGTCTAAGGGGTTGAGAAAATTGCACTAGAAACCAGAAAGAACAAAGAAGAAAAGGGAGAGTAGTAAACAAATTTGGAAGAGTGAAGTGCCACCAACAGGAAAGAGTTTAGATTGGGACATTGAGGTGGAATTACCTTCTCTCCTGTATCTCTCACACTTAATAATGTCTTACCCTTCACGGAACCCAAATCAGGCTGTAGTCATACGGGATGATTGTGAGTGAAGAATGACATCGATTGACATTGTCTCATTTCCTACATATAACCCAGGAGAGCTAGAGAAATTCCAATTCCCTTCACCCCAGGACCCACAGTCTATACAAGAATCCCTAGTGTGGAACTTTTTTAGAGAATAAGGAAGAAAACGAAGACAGCCCTGAGCAACCTGCCCTGTATCCTGGAGATATTTCATTGTGTTATACAAAGAGAAATCTACTCAACTATTATTCCCAAAGGGCTTGAATCATAGAGCTGAAACTTACTTTTTTCTCAGGAGGAAAAGGAGATGGTAGCTTGGCAGAGAGCCCGGATGCAGATCAACCCTGGTAGAACAAACCACTTGGAAACCTTCAAAAATATGCAGAAAAACTTAGAACTGCTCAAAAATGTAAACTCCCGTATCTTGGTTGGAGCTCCTCCTATGAAAAAAAGTGAGTATGCACAAGGGGTATGGAACATGCTGGGACAGGTCAGACAAGAGTAGAGACAGAAGGCACTAGAAAGGAAATGGACCTATGACAGCATTTGATACAGTAGATCACTCTGTTCTAACATTCTTCAGTTGCTTACAGAATTCCAAAATCTTCTGGTTTTCCTCGCTTCACTAGTAGATCCTCAGTCTCTTTTGCTGTTTTATCTTCTCTCTCCAATATCTCTTTTGCTGGTTTATCTTCTCTTTCCAATGTCTAAATGTTGATGTATCCTAGTTCTTGTCTAGACTCACTGCCTTGGTGACCTCATCTAGTCTCACAGCCTTAACTACCATCTATATGCTAATTACTCTCAAAAGTATAGCTCCAGCCTAGGTCCGACTGTGGTCCTCACTGACTTTTGCAGTAATGGTACCCCTCTTTCCCCTATCGCTGGTAACTGTGCTAGCATCTGTTATGAAGTCTATGGCTAGAGAATATGTGGCTTTTATCTGTCAGCTCAATCAGGACTTTGTGATTCTCTTTGCTGAACAAGCTTCATTTTGGCATTGTGTACCCTTCTGAGGTCCAACTATGGTACTCATTTGATCCCCATAAGTTGTGATGGTATTTGATAAGAAAAAATAAACCTTGCGACAGAATAAGCATTAACTGACTCAAACACTTTAAGAATTCAAAGGACAGTGCAAAGTTATTTATTGTCAATAAAACAAGATTAAGTTCAAGAGGGTTTAAGCTTGTTGGTCTTAAAAATAGAATGAACTCTCAGCAAGGAAAAATACTTTTTTCTTTAAGTTTAAAATGTATTTTTGAATTGAATGCATTTTGAAATATCAGTCTGATACCCATGATGTATTTTATCTTTTAAAAAATTTTTTTTAGCTCTGTCCACTAGGGCTTAGAAATGACCCACTAGCAATGAGGAATACCATTTTATACTAAAATAACCAGTCCTCCTTGAAAAAAATGGCTGATTCCAGGTCCAAGGCAGGAAATGTCATACCAGATAGCAAGGTATCTTTCAAAAATAATTAAAATTGAGGGGCACCTGGGTAGCACAGTCAGTTAAGCATCCAACTCTTGCTTTCAGTTCAGGTCATGATCTCATGGTTCGTGATGTCAAGTCCCACAAGGAGCCCCGGGTCCAGCCTGGCTCAGCCAGGAGTCTGCTTGAGATTCTCTCCCTCTCCACTCCTCCCTTCTAAAATAAATAAATAAATAAATAAATAAATAAATAAATAAATAAATAAATAAATCTATCTTTTTTAAAAAAGAAAAATTACTAAAGTTGTATTAAATGGGCTCAGGATCCAACTTCAAGAGGCCACTTGCCTAAGATAGGACAATTTAAGCATCAGTAAAATTTCAGTGGTTTGAAACATAAACTTAATGAGTTCATATGGATACCAAAACAAACAAACAAACAAAAAACCAACTAACCAATTTTGTCACCATTGGAAAATGCTAGGAAACCAATCCATTATTTTGAAAGCTGGTAAATAAAGGGAAAGAATCAAATACTTATCTCACTTTCCTGTATGAACTAGACCACTGAGTAACCAAAGAGGAGATTAGGGGAATTTTCACTTTACAGAAACATTCCAGATAATGAATGGAGAAGGAATGTTTGACTTAGAATATCACCATATTACAACCCTTGGAGTATTAATGGATCTAGACACTGAACATCAAAGGCTGCTAACATCCCAAAAACAGAAACAATTTGCCATTGTGTGCCTTCTGATGGAAGAACATACCAGATAAATCTAAGCTGAACTTGGTCAAGTCCCCATATCCATATTTTCTACAAACTTCTTTTCATATGAGCCTGTTCTTTTACCAAAAAGTATGATTTCTTCCTCAGTCTCTCTGAGGATTGATATAGTATATTTGAGATGTTCTTCATTTCAGTGTTACCTCTATTATATTTTTGGAGTTCTCTTTCTGGTTGAGTCTTGTTTGTGTGTTGGTGATTCTTGTTTCATATTTATATTCAATGTTTGATGATTCAAATATTTGATGATTCTTGTTTCAGATTTATATGCAAGGATCTAGAATGAACAGCGTAATTCTCTACAGATAACCACTCCTTTTTTGCCTCTCTGTAGAAGTGTGTTGGGATTACAGAAGCCTGCCTCATTAGATTATGGGGGAGCAGTGACACATAGAGGAAGTAAGGAATGTGAATATCAGATCTTCTGGGTGAAGTGTCCCACTATCTCTCCTAGTAGAACCCTAAGTCATCTAGGGAATTTCACCCATTTATCTGCTTAGACACTCTGGCAGCCTCTACATTTCTGAATGTCTACTTGAGGGAATCTAAAGGTAAATGCCATAGTCAGCTGTGTTATTTCCTTTCCCCCTTCTTCTGTTGCCCAGAGTTCTTGGCTGTAGTTCTGATATTCTCTCCACCCCCAGGATTCACACCCTGAGCCTTTGCCTGGCAGACCTTCCACTTTATTTAGACAGAAGTCCTTAGGACTTTAGCCTGGGGGTGGGTGTTGCTACTACCAGTTCCTTGGTGATCACTGGTCTAGTGGTTCTGGAAACAGTTCTGTAATTATCCAGGTGACCATCCAAGCGCCCATACCTCTGTATTTGGTGGCTCAAACTTAGAACTTTTCTGAGGCTTTTGGTATAGATGCATCTGTGCAGTTGTTTTCTCTGTGTGTCTTTTGGGCTATAAATTCTACTTAGATTTCTCCACCAATCCTGTTCCATATTCTATCTTCCAGGAATTCTTCAAATAGTATGATTTTTTCATGGCAACCTTCCTGGTTTCTCAGTGAGACTTTGGGTGGGAGGAGACATAGATGCAATGTTTTTAGTTTATCTTCTTTATTTCTCCCACAGTAGTTTTTCAAAGATAACGTTTTTTTTTAACTCACAACTTATGACCAAATATTTTTAACTCCTAATATGGTCCATACCCAGGCCTGGGGGAGAGAAAATGTAAAATAACCACAGGGACAAATGAATTTAGCATATGGAAAGACCTAAGAAAGTAATATAACCTCACCCATAGCAAGTATTTTCCTCACTTCTCTAAGTTGTTAAAGGTCCTCTTTTCTCCCCAATCCTAGAACTGCTAACCATAGGGATTTCCTCAGTTCAACATCCCAGTGGGAGCTACCTCTTGGACACCCTGCAGTCTCTCTTCTTTGCTTCCTCCTCATCTGAGCAGAAACACTTCATTGTCTTGGTACACCTGGCAGATCCTGACCCCAAGTGGCTTGGTCAAATGATCTCCAGCATCTCAACCCTGTTTAAACCGTATATCCAGACCAGACAGCTAGTAGTGATCAATACACCTCTTAAAAACTATCTTCTTTTTAAGGACCTTAAGAAAAACTTTCACGACACCCCGGCCTATGTAGCCTTCCACTCCAAGCAGAACATGGATTATGCCTTCCTCATGAACTTTGCTACCAACCACTCTGACTATTTTCTGATGATCGAAGATGATGTGAAATGTGCTTCGGGATTTGTCACCCAGATAGCTACTATAGTGTCTGCCTGGGAAAACAAACCTTGGATGACTCTGAACTTCTCTCAGCTGGGCTTCACTGGAAAACTCTTTCGTACTAGAGATCTTCCCTGCTTAGTTCATTTCCTTCTCCTCTTCTACCAAGAAATGCCCTATGACTACCTCCTCACTCATTTTCATGAACTTCTCATGCAACCAGCACCAATCCAATTCTTCCCTTCCCTTTTCCAGCACATGGGTAATTACTCCTTCTTTGACAGCAAATTCAAAGTCAAAGATAAAGAGACTGAGGAAAACGACCCTGGTTCTCCCAGCAACCCTGCTGCTTCCATCTACACTAGCCTGAAGGTTGCCAATGGCTCTGTTCTCATGAATGCCTACAGCTTGGATAAGAATTTCTTTTATACCAAATCAGCTGAGGCTGGCAGTCATCTGACTGTGGTTTTGGATGTACCTGCCAAAGTGTTCCGAGTTCAAGTGCTGACTGGCTCTCACCTAAAAAACAAGAATCAGCTGGAAGAGGGACAAGTAGAACTGGGCTATGATGCTACTAATAGGGTCAATGACTGTGATGACTATATTCTGCTGGGGCTACTGGAAAATGGCACGCTGAATAAGCAGGTATTATCTAATGAGTCTGGGAAGAAGGTAAAATGTGTGAGATTGCTTGTGACGGCCACTCCACCCTCTGGAATAATAGTCAGGCACATCAACCTGTGGATTAAATGAAGTTAAATAATATTTAAGAAGCCGGGCACCTGGGTGGCTCAGTTGGTTAAGGGTCTGCCTTCGGCTCAGGTCATGATCCCAGGGTCCTGGGATCGAGTCCCACATCAGGCTCCCTGATCAGTGGGGAGCCTGCTTCTCCCTCTCCTCCCTGCTGATACTCTCTCTCTCTCACTATCTCTGTCACTATCTCTCTCTCAAACAAATAAATAAAAATCTTTTTTAAAAATCAAAATAATAATAATAATAATATTGAAGAAGCCATTGGGAGTTCTGGGAGGGATCAGGTTGGAGGTTAGACTCTATAGAGGTTAAAAAAAATTAAAGTCTTGAAATTGGTTAAGGACATCTCACTCTTGGGTCCTTTCAGGATTCTTAATACAAAAGACACAGCATGCTGAAAGGCAGAGTGAAGGTAACATCCTCTTGGTCCCAGAGAGCCACTAGTGGAAGAGGCAGGATTTTTAACCCTTCCCTGGTTTTCTATGCAAAAGGATCTACCATCCAAAATTCTTCCCTTGGGGCAAGAACACTAGACTTCTAGAAACAACAGGAACATGCGGATAGGACTGACTGATGCTCATATCCGGAGACTCTAGCAGTGCATGAGAAAAGACGGAGGATCTTTCCAACAGCCAAAAAATAGAGTCATTAAAGGCTGAACTTCCTACGTGACCAAAAAAATTGGTTGGTCAGGAGAGGAACATGACTATTTTCTCTGTGGTCTCATTATCCCATTATGAGGCAGTCATTCATTTGATAAATATTTATTGGGTAACCTTTATATTAGGCAGAGTTTCCTCCTACATGATCACCTAATATGTCAGAGTATTTCTTTTTAAATAGCATCAAAATTATTAAAAAGTAATTTTCTGATTTTTGGTTGCTCCTGTCTCCAGCATAGTCTTATCTCTGGGACTATAAGGTAACTGGGATGTTTCTGATAGGAAAAACTGGATATTTTACCAACATTTTTTCAGTTCAGTTTTGGTATGAGATCTCTATTCCAGGAAATATCTGAGCTCTGAGCCCTGAACCCAAATAATGTGCAGAGTCTGGTTTTCACTAGCTTGAGAACTATAATCCATGAAGGTGGGGATAAAGGAAAAAGAAAAGACCACTTTAAGAGGGACATTTGGGAAGAAATGAAATAAAAAACCAAGCAGCATGTCCAAATGAGTTGTAATAAAAATGGGTAGAAAGAGTTGGGGGATTTGGAAACAGAATAATGGGACAGAAACAAGGAGAGGGATGCGGGGGAAGCCAAACAAGGATGAGGTAGAAGTTTTGGGAACATCAAATGCAGGGAAATGGGGCAAGTGTATATGGTAGGCATAAAAATGGATTGTTGAAATCGGCTACAAGCAGCATGACTAACTGACTGCTCCACTGCTGTTCTCTGGATGCCCCACAGTGTTGGTGTCAAGGCCATACTTCCCACAGAATGCTCCCAGCCAGTAAGTGACTATAGCAGGGGTATTAGTAAGGCCCATTCTGGTAAGATGGGGGACTCCTCCAACAGGTGACATTGGCTCAAGGACTCTCCATCACGGCTTGGAAGCTTTCTTGGAACCATGCTGCAGTCCTAGACTCTTCTTAGCAATTTCTTCCTTCTCCGTCACCTTCCACAGTTGTCAGACCTTCACTACACTCTGAAGCCTTCTCCTTCTCCCTCCACTAATAGATCTCTTGGATGTCTAATCCCATTTTCATGTCAGCTTCTTGGCAGGTGTGAACTAATACAAGGGGTACTGAGAGTACTCTGTGGAAGTGGATAGTAAGGTGAGGATTTGGGACTGGTTACTCGTGACCTTCAGCAAGTTGTGGAAATAGAGGTTAAAATAGGTAAATAGAACATGTCATCGCTATGGACAAAATAGGCAGATGAGAAGACTGCTTCTTAAGATCTACAAGCAAGAAAAGGCAAAAATGGAGGAACAGGAGGTTGAGGACAGTCTCTTGCTTAGTTCTTGGACTCAAGCCAATTTTCAGGCCCATATACATTGACAGAAGAAGTGGCCAAATCCCTAGAAGGAAGACCCTGTAACAATATATCCTGTAACGATTCCCCAATTTCTTTTACCGAAGGCACCTATAGCCATTTGCTTGGATAATTGCACCACTGGGGAAGGGGAATATCCAGACATTTTCACAACTATTGCACACAAGTTCTGGGTTGATATTGATATCCAGAATCAAAGCATAATCACGGCCTCCTGTTAGAGTGGGAACTTAAGGGGGCCACATTATAAATGGTGTCCTTGCCAAAGTCATGCTCATAGTGGAACCGCTACGTCTACAGACCCACTCAATGGTCATCCTTCCAGTCCCTAAGTGTATAATTGGAACTGATGTATTTGGCAGGTGGAGTAACTCCACATTGGATCCTTGGTCTATGGGGTAAGAGCCATCATAGAGGAGAAGGCCAAGTGGAAACCTCTGAAACTGCCCCTACCCCTGGCCAAGATAGTAAATCGAAAATTATTCTATGCCAAGTGGGGAGGGGAAGGATGGCAGAGATTAATGTCACTAGTAGAGGCTTCAAGTATAAATTGTGGAGGTCCCTATAATATCTATTTAATTCACTAGTCTAGCCCCTGCAGAAACCAGCTGGCTCCTAAAAGATGACCGTGGACTACCACAAGCTCATCCATTTAGTAGCCCTGATTGCAACTGTGTGTCAGATATGCTGTCATGGTTAATGCGGATTAATATGCCCTTGAGCACATACTATGCAGCCATTGACTTAGAAAATGCATTCTTTTCTATTCTGATTAGAAAAAAAAAATCAGAAAGACTTCACACTCACATGAGTTGACAATATTCATTCACATTTTTTGCCCTGCAACTATGTAAACTCGGGGGTGCCTGGGTGGCTCAGTTGGTTAAGCATCTGCCTTGGGTTCAGGTCATGATCCCAGGGTCCTGGGATCAAGCCCCACACTGGGCCCTCTGCTCAGCAAGGAGTCTGCTTCTCCCCCTCCCTCTGCCTGCCACTCCCCCTGCTTGTTCTCTCTCTCTCTGTGTCAAATAAATAAAATCTTAAAAAAAAAAAAAAAAAGAACAATGTAAACTCTCGTGCCCTCTGTCATAATATAGTCCAAAGAGATTTGGACTGCCTAGATGTCCCACAGAACATCATACTGATTAGACAAGACAAGTAAGTGGCTACATGCTGGAGGTCTTGGTAAGAGGGTAAAATTCAGGAATTTGCCACTTGAGTGAAGTATTTTGGAGTCCAGTGGCCAAGGGAGTACCAGAATATTCCCTCCAAACTAAAGGCCTGGTAGGCCTCTTTGGGTTCTGCAAGCAACAGTTTCCAAATCTAGGAATGCTACTCTAGCTCATTTACTGGGTGATACTGAAACCTGCCAGCTTTGAACGTGTCTTGGAGCAAGAAAGAGCTTTGCAGCAGGTCCAGGTTGCAAGACAAGAAGTTTTGCCACTGAGATCATACAATCCAGCAGACCTGATGGTATCAGAGGTTATGCTGATGGGAAAAGATGCAGTGTAAAGTTTATGAAAAGCCCCCATGGGAGAATCACAATGCAGTCCCCTAGGATTCTGGAGCAAGGTCAAGCCATTTGCAACAGAAAATTATACAACTTTTGAAGAACAGCTCTTGGCATGGAATGAATCCTGATAGACACAAAATGCTTGAACATGGAGCACCTGGTGACCATGTGTCCATAACTTCCCATTATGAGCTGAATTCAGTTATACCCAAGTCATAAAGTCAGACGGGCCTAGCAGCTGTCCATCAAAAGATGAAAATGGTATATCTGGGATCAAGTGGGGCCAGAAGGCAGAAATAAGCTGCCTTTGTAGATAATTCATACCATCCAAAATAATTACACCATACCCTCCCCCAGCTCATACCTATAGCCATACAGAGGGTTCTCTATTACTAGCTGAAGGACAGGGAAAAGGCCCAAGCTTGATTTACATATAGGTGTGCTCTACATGTGGGTATAAGCTGAAAACAGATGGTGGTTGCATTATGGACACATTTAGGGGTGAGTTTGAAAGACAGTACAGGAAAATCTTCCCAGTGAGCAGAGCTCTAAACAGGTGTCTGGTCATTCATGATTTCTGGACAGTGACCAAAGGTCTAACTGTCTTATAAGGGGCCTAGAAGGGAAAGGACTAGAAGCCTGCAGATACAAAGGACTGGGATAGAGGAATGTGGAAGGACATATGGGCATGGGCACAAAGTGTGAAAATTTTTGTATCACATATTAATAACCACCAGAAAGCACCCCCATGGAAGAGACTCTGAACAACCAAGTAGACAAATGATTCAGCCAGGTAACATTAGGCAACATGGAAGTGGCACAATGGCCACGTGAATAGAGCGGCCATGGGCACCTGGGTGGCTCAGTCGTTAAGCGTCTGCCTTCGGCTCAGGTCATGGTCCCAGGGTCCAGGGATCGAGTCCCGCATCGGGCTTCTTGCTCAGTGAGGCGCCTGCTTCTCCCTCTACCCCTCCGCCTGCTTGTGGTCCCTTTCTCACTGTTTCTCTCTGTGTCAGATAAATAAAATCTAAAAAAAAAAAAAAAAAATAGAGTGGCCATGGGGGCAGATATGAAGACTACATAAGGGCTCAAGAGCATACACTCCCAGTTACCAAGACTGACCTAGCTATTGCTACCATTGAATACCTAACCTGTCAACTACAGAGACCAATGTAAGTCCCCATTATGGTCCTATTCCCTGAGAAGACCAGCCAGATACTTGGTGGCAAGCTCCATCTTAGAAGAGCCAGCAGTTTATCCTCATAGGAATAGGGATCTACTTTGGGCATGGGTTGTCCTTTCCTGCCCACAGAGGCTCAGACAGGACCACTGTCTAGGAGCTTATGAAATGCCTGATCATCAGCCATGGAATTGCACACAACATAGCATCTAATCTGGGGACCCATTTCACAACAAAGGAGGTACGGAAGTGGGCCCACTGACCTTGCGGTCCACTGGTCATATTATATCGCACACCATCCAGAAGCAGCTGACCTCATAGAGCGCTAGAGTACCTTTCTAAAGGTACAGCTGAAGGAAGTACTAGTTCAGAGATACTCTGGAAGTATGGGATGGCATCCTTCAGGATGCAGTATATACATGAACTCAGAGGATCTAAATGATTCCCCAGAAGAAAGAATATAGGGGTCTGGGAACCTAAAGGTGAAAGCAGGAGAGGTCCCCACTTACCATCACTCCCCATGACCCACCAAGGGATTTTGTGCTTCCCATATCTGCAACTCTGGACTCTCCAGGGCTGAAAGTGCTGATTCCCAAAGAGGTTGCACCCTTGCCAAAGGACACAGCAAGGACCTATTGAACTACATGTAATAGCTGCCATCAGAGCACTTTGGACTCTGTGTCCAGAGACCAGAAGACAAGTAGTCACCATTGTGTGAAGAGTAACTGTCCTTGATCAGCAAGAGGAGGTAGGGTTACTTTTACACGGAACAGAAAACAATACATCTGGAATCCAGGTGACCCACTTGGGCACCTGCGGGTACTCCCCACCCCACTGTAACTGTGAGTGGACATTTGCAGCAACCCTAGTACAAGAAGGTTTGTGACTTACAGGAACTCAGACCTCGTAGAAATGTAGGTTTGGGTCATACCACCAGGGAAGGGAAGCCAAGCCACCAAGACCTGCCAAAATAATAGCTGGGGGTGAGAGCAATTTCGAACAGGTGGGAGAGGAGAATGAAGAGCAGCATGAGCCGTGGCCCTGATGCAACTACAGCAATGAGTGCTATAGCTCGCTCTTGAGGTTTCCCCTCAGGAAGAGAGACCAATGGGAACAGGCAGGAGCTGCTCCCCAACCTGAACGGAGAAGTAGATCTGTGTGGTGCAAGGGGTTGACTACAGCAGCCGCGAAAATGTCCTGCTCCACTCTCCTGCTGTGAGGAGCATAATTCACTGAAAGACTGAGCATACTTCCCACAGACTGTTCCTCACCAGTGACTGAGCACATCAGGGTTACTAAAACAGGCCAGTTCCAACAGGATCAGGATTCTTCCACTGGGCAACTTTGGCTTGGGGATTCCCCATCAGCCTGTCTGAGGTTGAGCACTGATGTACAGGCTGCCTTCTACCCAGTCTTCCCTCCCTCCCCTCATGTCAAACTTCCATTGCATTCTTGAAGGCTATAAATCCCAGTAAATCACACACATGTAATCCCACCTTGGCATTGAGTGGATTCAACCCAGTCTATACTGCTCTTTTGCATAAATTAGAAAAAGGCACTCCTCCTGAGGTGGCTGGCTCCCATTTGGAATACCCAAACCAGGGTTTATAGTGGTGGATTTTAGTCCCCTACCACTGCCTTCGTGCAAAACACAATCTGTACAACCACACAGATGTGGAAGCACTGGGCTTTAGAATTTCAGCTCATAAGTGGGGTGCATTTCTGATACAAAAGGGGATCATCCCAGGGGCACCTGGGTGGCTCAGTCAGTTAAGTGTTGGACTCTTGACTTCGGCTCGGGTCATGATCTCAGGGTCGTGAGATCAAGCCCTGCAACAGACTCTGTCCTGGGTGTGGAGCTTGCTTAAGATTCTCTCTCTCTCCCTCTTCCTCTGCCCTTCTCCCTGTTCTCTCTCTCTCTAGTCTTTTTTTCAGTAACTATTTCTTTTTTGTTTTTCTCTTACTGTATTGTCCCCACCCATCTTGTATGAATCTCTACATCAGGCTGTCTTTTATTGACCTTCTGTCCATTTTAAAAGAAATTTGTTGTGTGCTGATCGGAAAATACAGTTGGTTACTTGTGATCAAAATTAAGTTGGGATATCCTAAGACAGCTGAGCAAAGTCTCCCAAGAGTTAGAGTCCAGAAATGCAAATACCAAGATCCATGGCCAAAGGCAGGAGCAAGGCAGCATCTATCAATAGCAGACTCTTAATAAATATTTCTTCTCTTGACTTAGCCTCACTTCCTCATATGTAGGGATACTAATATATACATTCAATGGCATTTATGAGGACTCAATAAGAACACATTAGCGGGGCACCTGGGTGGCTCAGTTGGTTGAGCGACTGCCTTCGGCTCAGGTCATGATCCTGGGGTCCTGGGATCGAGTCCCACATCGGGCTCCCGGCTCGGCGGGAGGCCTGCTTCTCCCTCTCCCACTCCCCCTGCTTGTGTTCCTGCTCTCGCTGTCTCTGTCTCTGTCAAATAAATAAAATCTTTAAAAAAAAAAAAAGAACACATTAGCAAGTGACTTCCCATTCCATCACTACCATGTCTGCCACAAAAATTGCTCAGTAAATACTAACTTTCTCTCGAGTCTTTTTCTTTGCATTGTATCAGAGGTGGTACTGAAAATTTAAAAATTAGATGGAACAAGAACACCTCAATTAAAACAGGCACTGGTTGGGACACCTGGGTGGCTCAGTCGGTTAAGTGTCTGCCTTCAGCTCAGGTCATGATCCCAGGGATCGAGTCCCACATCGGGCCCCTGCTCAGTGGGGAGTCTGCTTCTCCCTCTGCCTGCCGCTCCCCCTGCTTGTGCTCTCTCTCTCTCTCTGACAAATAAATGAATAAAATCTTTAAGGAAAAAAAAAAACAGGCACTGGCCCCAGCACTAGGACAGGGTCCTAGAAGTCCCCTGAAGTGCTAATTCTTAACTCTTGTTGCTAGGTCATGGAAGGTCTGGGGAGAAGTAGGGAAGGGAAAGAGATGCCTCCTGGGACACTGGACCACACCCAAGGGCAGATGTTTACTAATTGGTTAGTAACTGGGTTGAACATCAGCCCTGTATTACTCATAAGAGTCTCACAATCTGGATCAAACTTCTCAGACTCATATCCTTCTACCTCCTGCAGCCAAAATTCAGATCGTCTAATATGCCCTTTCCCTTAGATTCACCTGGAAAATTCCCAATCAGCTCTCAAATTCTAGCTCAAATGTAATCTCCTCTGGGAAGTCTTTCCTGATCATCCAGAGACAGAGTTAACATCTTTCTGCTATTTTTCATAATATATTATGCTGAACTCTACTATAGCACTTCGTTCAATCAAGAAATTATATTGAGTGCCTTCCATGTCATAAGAATTGAACAAATAAATACCCTACAGGTATTAAAACTTTCTGTCTGCCTGTCTCCCACATTCGACTATATCTCCAAAAGTCACTGGGCAAAGTCTTGCTGTTCCTTTCATCTCCTACAAGACTAGCGCGGCACCTGGCAACCAACAGAAACTCAACATATATTTGTTGAGTAGGTGAATTATTTTCATTCAGGCAGTCTGAAAGTGAGTCACCCCTTCTCTCAAAATTAATTGAGTGCCCTCTATGAGCTAAGCATTATGCTAAGCACTGGGAATTCAAAGATTGATGATACAGTCCCTGGCCTCAAGATGTTTACAGACTAGGGGCGAGATTGATACATACTAGAACATCACATCCTCATATAATGGGAAATGCTAGTTAGAGATAAGCACAGAGAGTAAGGACAGCAGAGAGGAGGGGCCCCCACCCACACAGCTCCAAAGCATGGATGATTTATTCCAAGAGATTCCTCGGGATCCTAAATTCTAGGCTGTCAGATACAGAAGTCCATGAGTAGGGGACTTTTGTGAAAAGACACCCTACAATGATGAGTTCTTAACCTGGAGCTAACCTGAGTGTGCGAGATGTGTATGTGGTTTTTGTAAGGAGGTATCTGTATGGCTGCTTATGGGTATGTATGGAATATACAGGTGGGTGGGTAGGTAGTGGGTAAGTGTGTTAGTGAGAAGAGTGTACTGTGTGTATAAGAGGATGTATTATGTAGGTGTGTGGGGTTGGTCTGTGGAAGGTTGATGTGTGGCCATGTGGGAGTGGATATATGTGCGGGGGTGTGGGGGTGTGAATTAGTATATGTATGGGTGGTTGGAGGAGTTGTGGTCTTTGTATAAGTAGGTATTGAGGAGTGTGTGAGTGGCTGGGTATGTTTTTTGCATTTTTCTGAGAAGATCCAAAGAAGTCTATGTCTAAAACATGATTAAGAGCATCCCCTGGATCGGGGCGCCTGGGTGGCTCAGTCGGTTAAGCGACTGCCTTCAGCTCAGGTCGTGATCCCCGGGTCCTGGGATGGAGCCCCGCATCGGGCTCCCTGCTCGGCGGGAAGCCTGCTTCTCCCTCTGCCCCTCACTCTGCTTGTGTTCCCTCTCTCGCTGTGTCTGTCAAATAAATAAATAAAATCTTTAAAAAAAAAAAAAAAAGAGCATCCCCTGGATACTCTTCCCTTTCCCTCTGAAGAACATTTGAGTTTGTCAGTCTAGAAAGTCCTCAAATAGGACCATCCCTGGGTATAGTACAGGCCTGGTGAACTGGATATGACCCAATTGTTCCTCAGAGACAAAATGACTCCTAAGGAAAAGAGGACATCTGTTACTGCACCTTTATTCTATTTCTGGGCCTTGCTTGCCTCAGAAAGGCACAAAGGAGGAGGTAGGTTGGTGAGCCCCACCTTCAGAAATAAAAGCAGCTGGGGTTCTAGTGCCCATAATGGACCTACAAGCTGGCTCTGAGCCTCCTCCTTGAGCACCTTCTGAAGCTCGTTGGCTGCCAGTCAGGTCCTGAACTGGTCAACCCCTGAGCTGTGTTATTCATCCCAAGGCGATCCAGGCATGACCCTGCTTGCCGTTCTCCATTCTACACAGATGCCCGCCCTGGGCTGGGCAAAGCAGGTGAGAACATATGGCCAGCAGTGTTCAAAACCTGACAAAGCATATGGCAGTTCTGCTGGGCTCTCTGGTTCAGTAAACCAGCCCAGCCCCTATAACGTTGTCCCTGGAAGCTTTGCTTGAAATTACGTTTTTAAAAAACCAGCACCAGGGGAGCCTGGGTGGCTCAGATGGTTAAGCGTCTGCCTTCGGATCAGGTCATGATCCCAGGGTCCTGGGATCGAGTCCCGCATCGGGCTCCTCTGACCCTCTCCCCTCTCATGCTGTTTCTCTCTCGCTTGCTCTCTAAAAAATAAATAAAATCTTTAAAAAAAAAAAAAAAAAACCAGCACCGCTCCTTTTATGATGAAGGCTAGTAGCAGTGAAGCAATTCAGGTATCTTCAGGTGGAGTTTCATGAAGGGCAGCCAGGAATGCTGCCACGTTCTTCCTAGGCTACTCACTGGGTGGCTGATTATCTGGGATAATCCATCTTTTCAAATCCCTGTTAAGGGGATCAGGGAAAATTCCACCTTTTCAGCATACCCACAAAACATACAGGTGTAGGTCTTGAAGTCTGGTCAGGGCTGCATCATGGAAGTGAGAGGTTGGCTCTAGACTCATGGAATTGTATGAAAAACATCAGTAGAAAGAGAGCAAGGCTGGCTACGTCTGCGAGTGCAGGGAAATATACTACTCCTATCTCATCGTTGGCAATTGGCCTCCGAGGGCCACTACCCTTTCTGCTCTGCGCATCTTCACCCAGATTGACTAGGTGAAACAAAATTTAGCCACCAGCGCTTCCTTAATCCCATCACAATCCCTTGAGCATTGTAGGTTTAGGAGAAAAATTGGCTATTTCCTGTCCAGGGTGCCTGGGCCAAGAAGGCCAATCGGGACCAGGCCCCAGGCCAGGGCTTCTCTAGGCAAGATGGTAATGGGCCCAGCCAGAAATGGAGGAAGCCAGGAGATGACAAAATGGTGCCAAAGAAAGGACTGACAAGGCAAGTCAGAGAAGCCAGATCTGCTTCAGTTTCAAAGAGTTATCTGATCAGAGACTGAAAGGTAAAGCCAAAAAGTCAGGATAGGGGTAAGGTGGGAAACCAAAAGCAAGGCCAGGCGAGAAGATTTGGCCAAATATTTTGCCACAGCATAACAATGGCTGTGTATTAGAGGGCTACCCTGGTTTCAAGGATTATAATCATACAAAATATGCTCTCGAACCAAAAAGGAATAAAAGTAGAAACCAGGAACAATTACATATCTAGAAAATATCCAAAGATTTGGAATATTAAGCAACATCTCTACATAGCTCATGGGTCAAAAAAGAAATTGCAAATGAAATTAGAAACTATTTTGAACTGAATAATAATGAATACACAACCTCTAAATTTATGGGATGCAATTAAAGCAGCCCTTAGAATAAAGTATATAGCTTTAAAAACTTATTTTAAGGGGGAAAATGATCAACTTTATTAACCATTAGGAAAATGTAAATTGAAAACACAATGAGATACTACCATATACCTATTCAAAGGGATAAAATGTCTTAAAAATAACCTGACAATCCAAGTATTGATTGGGAGCAACTGGAACTCTCCTCACATATTGCTGGGGGGGGGGGGGGGTTCAAAATGACCCACTGCTTTAGAAAAAAGTTTAGCAGTTTCTTATAAAGTAGACATGCACTGATTGTATGACTCAGCAATTGCTCTCCTGGGTATTTATCTGAAAGAAATGAAAATTTATGTTACACAGAAACCTGATAGGGAACATTTTTAGTTTTAGGTTTTATTTGTAATTGCCAAAACCTGGACACAACCCAAATATCCATCAAATTATGAATGAATAAAGAAGCTGTGGGCCATCCATAAAGTAGACTACCACTCAGCAGAATAAAGGAATGAGCTACTAATATACACAAAAATATGGATGAGTCTCAAATGCAGCATGCTGAGAAGAACCAGACTCAGAAGGCTACATACTACATGATTCCATTGGTATGAAATTCTGGAAAAAGCAAAACTGTGGAGACAGAAAACAGGTGAATAGCTACCAGAGGCTGTGAGTGAGGGAAAGGATTGACTACAAGAGAGTATGAGGGGCGCCTGGGTGGCTCAGTTGGTTAAGCGACTGCTTTCGGCTCAGGTCATGATCCTGGAGTCCCTGGATCGAGTCCCACATTGGGCTCCCTGCTCGGCAGGGAGCCTGCTTCTGCCTCTGACCCTCCCCCCTCTCATGTGCTCTCTCTCTCTCATTCTCTCTGTCTCAAATAAATAAATAAAATCTTAAAAAAAAAAAAAAAGAGAGTATGAGGACATTTCAGGTGACGATAGTGTTCTCGATCTTGAATATGGTGGCAACTACATGACAGTATATGCATGTCAAAACTTATAGAACTCCAGGCTAAAAAAAGGTGCTTTTTACCATATAAAAATTAAATTTTAGTTTACAAAAGAAAAACAAACACAATACCTAGTGTATATAGTGTATGATCTATCTAGTGTACAATACCAGTATATACCTACTAGAAGCAGACAGTAGAATGGTGGCTGGCAGGGCTGGGGAAGGGGGAAATGGGGAGATCTTAGTCAAAGAGTACAAAGTTCCAGTTATGCAAGATTAATAAGCTCTGGGGATCTCATGTACAGCAATGTGAGGATAGTTAACAATACTGTATTGCATACATGAAATTTGCTAAGAGGGTAGATATTAAGGGCTTTCATCAAAAGAAAGGAGGAGGAAGGAAGGAAGGAAGGAAAGAAAAAGAAAGGAAAGGGCGCCTGGGTGGCTCAGTTGGTTAAGCGACTGCCTTCGGCTCAGGTCATGATCCTGGAGTCCCTGGATCGAGTCCCGCATCGGGCTCCCTGCTCGGCAGGGAGTCTGCTTCTCCCTCTGACCCTCCCCCCTCTCATGTACTCGCTCTCTCTCATTCTCTCTCTCAAATAAATAAATAAAATCTTTAAAAAAAAAAAAAAGAAAAAAGAAAAAGAAAAGAAAGAAAATGGTAACGATGTGAGGTGACAGATATGTTATTGAGCTTGCTTGTGGTGATTATTTCACAATGTAAACATACATCAAAACATCAAGTCATACACCTCAAATGTATATAATTTTTGTCAATTACCATATACCTCAATAAAGCTAGGGGGAAAATTAATACTACAAAGCTTCTAGAAGGAAACGTAAGAGACTACCTCTGCAAACTTGTAGAGTGTGATATTTCTTAAACAGACCAAAAAAAGTCACTGACCATAAAAGAAAAAAAAAATAATAAATTGAACATCAAAATTATACATAATTTTAAGGCAAAAAAGTTGTCCTAGATTTTCTCTAATCATCTCAACTTCAATATAATAATTTTTTGTTTGGGGCACCTGGGTGGCTCAGTCATTAAGCGTCTGCCTTCGGCTCAGGTCGTGACCCCAGGATCCTGGGATCGAGCCCGCATCAGGCTCCCTGCTCTGTAGGAAGCCTGCTTCTCCTTCTCCTACTCCTCCTGCTTGTGTTCCCTCTCTCGCTGTCAAGTAAATAAGCAAAATCTTTTTTAAAAATTAAAAAAATAATAATTTTTTGTTTATTTGTTTGCTTGTTTGTTTTTTGATTCCTAGAGGAGAAAGGAGAGGGGGAGAAAAATTGGAAGAAGAGGATTCAAAGAGGGGAAGAGAGGAGAAGGAAAAAGGGTTTTAGTTCAAGGTAGTTATGCTGTGGTGGAAGACTGTATTTTTTAAATACATGGACTTCTCAAAACAGCACTACTATGGGTAAAGAAAATTGTGTGTAGTACTCTTTAGCCATCAAAAAGAGGGAAATCCTGCCACCCGTGACACCATGGATGGACACGGAGGGCATTATTCTAAATGAAGTAAGTCAGACGGAGAAAGGCAAATTCTATATGATCTCTTTTATATGTGGGACCTAAAAAAAACCAAACAAATTCACAGAAAAAGAGATCAGATTTGTGGCTACCAGAAGTGGGGGGCTAAGGGGAGAAGGAAGTGGAGGAAGGTGGTCAAAACGTCCAAACTTCCAGTTATAAAATAAATAGGCACCGAGGATATAATGTACAACATGATGACTATAGCTAACTCTGCCGTATGGTACATCTGAAAGTTGCTAAGAGACTAAATACTAAAAGTACTCATCACAAAGATGTGTGTATGTATGTGTATGTGTCTATATGGGATGATGGATGTTAACTAAACCTTATGGCCATAATCATTTTGCAATATGGGTAAGTAAAGGCACTGTGCTGTGCACGTTAAACCTATGTAAATAGTTCTGTATGTTAACTATATCTCAATAAACCTGAAAGGAAATAAAACATTATTGTAAGTAAAATCATATTCTAAATACAGGTTCTGTTTTCTTTTCTTTTCTTTTCTTTTTTAAGATTTTATTTATTTATTTGAGAGAGAAACAGAGCACAAGCCAGGGCAGGGGCAGAGGGAGAGGGAGAGGGACAAGCAGACTCTGCACCGAGCGTGGACCCCGATGCGGGACTCGATCACAAGACCCCAGGATCATGACCTGAGCTGAAGTCAGATCCTTCACTGACTGAGCCACCCCGTCACCCCAGGTTCAGTTTTTCCTGTCTAAAAAGCTGAACTGATAAGAGACGATGTCATTTGGTTCTATTCTTTACTTAGTAAAAGGCCAAATCTGCATTTTGCCTAGTGCCAAGTCAAGCATGGGGGGGAGGGGTGAGAGGAGCAAGGAAGAACTGGAAATGTGATCTTGGTAATGAGACAGAGCAGATAAAGAGAAGAAAAGGAAACTTCAGAAGCCCGCTGGGCAGTTCTGGGAAGTGGGAGGCCCACGGAAGAACTGTAGATGTAGGGCCAATCTGCGGTGACTGCCATATCCCCCAGGTAGCACAGCATCACAGAGCCTGGGTGGGGAGGGGGCAGAAGGGGAGAGATAAGTCCTCCAGGAACCATCTGTGGCAACCCTCTAATAGGGGAAGGGAACATTCAATATCCACTTTCGTTAGTTAGATTCAAACCAACAGTTAATTTCCACACCTCTGGGTTTGAGATAAAAGACTGGAAAGCCGGCTTTAAAACTGTAGCTCCACCTTATCTAGAAACAGGTGCTTGATGTGAGGCTGGAGTGGTAACCAGCCCCCCATTCAGGCTGGACAATGGTTGTCAAGCAGGGTCTCCTGGGAGGGGTGACTAGTTTCTGCTACCTCAGAGGAGCCACTCTGGGACCCCATCCTGCATGCATAAAAATATTATTTTCTCCTTGATTTCAGAGAAATTCCAGCTCTCCGATAAACCCTCAAGCCACATCTTCTGTTAGACAAAAAGACTCCATGGATGTAGCACTCCAAACATGGTAATGACTTTCACCTGATTAGGAATCTCTTGTCACTTTTAGGTTTCCATCCTACTTACCAGTTCAGGATGGGGAGAGATATACTAACAAGAGCTTCCCTTGGTCTCTCTGACTTGATTCAAAACATCATAATCTGCCTAACATAATCCTGGGAAGAAGGATCACACACAAAAGTAAATGGGGAACTAACAGACAAGACCCAATTTATGGGTCAATAACATCCAAGGAGGGACTTTGACTTGAATTTGGAGTTTAGGGAAGAATATGATTAATGTCTAACACTTGATTTCCTCTTCTTGGCAACACATCCTCTCTGGTTGGGTCTCTACTCCAAGAGTGGATAAACAAAAGAAGCTACTCCAATTTCACCTGGAAACCCAGACAGGAGGTGAAGAAGGTAGAAGTGGAAAAGAATCAAACTCTTTGGCCTTTGTCTCTCCTTAGATGGCTACAAGTAGGAAGGAGGGTTGAAGTGGGCGGGGAAAAGACGACTGACATGATTTGGCAATGGTGTCCAGGAGGAGGGAAGAGGGGAAAGAAGTGGGAGACTTCCAGGCAAGAGGAGGCCATCGCTATGCTTTTCTGAGCTGGAGGCACTCAGGATCTGTATCCTGCTCACATTTCTTTGCAGAGCTGCTCCAGGCTCCAGCACCATGCATCATTGCCTATGGAAATATATCATAGTTGCTGTGTCCTTAATCTTCCTGAACTTCTTCCTCCAAAAGAATAATGAAGAGCATCTTACATATAACTTATCATTGGTAAGTACCAGAGACAGAGATTGGACTGTTTGTCAATACTTCGGTGGGGGGGGATTTTTTTCCAGTCATGCGAACACTCTAGTTATCACCACAGAAGTTCTAAGAAGAGGGCACTTGAAGAATCAGGAGAGTGTCAGAGAAAAGGTTAATATTGAACCAGCCTTGAAAGATGTATAATATTTGAATAAAGGCAAGGAGGAAGAGAGGGCAGTTTAAGTGTAGAGAGAGTAATGCACAGACACTTCTAGAAAACCATGCTGACTGGCAGGACCTGCATGTGATGAGGACTGCCTGAGTGCTGGCCACTTCCCTCACCAGAGCCTGGCATGAGAGAGGTTAGTCATCCCATTTCTCATACAAAGGGACTGAGACACAGAGCCCTAAAATAACTTCTCCCACGTGCACAACATCTGCAAGTAAAGAAAACCAAATCCAATGCGGGGCATGCTCAGGTTTTGAGAGTCTATATTTTTCCTTAATGCCTCAGACCAGCTACAGCAAAGCATAGGTGGATGTGGGGAAGTGGTTGAGAAACATGCATATAGTCCGAGTGGAATAAAAGAAAGGTGTTTAGAATTGAGGCACTGTGGGTGTCTTCCATAAGGACAGGACCAGGCACTGGTCTTCAGTACCTGCCACAGAATCCAGCACAGTCTAAGCTGAGTTAGATGACCTTGGCCAGCCTGATAATGGTAAGAGAAATTAGATGTGAGACATGGTGGGGCAAGCAAGTTCTACTCTACAGAAGCCTAGGAACTTCCTACAGGTATTCCTACTTTCTTTTTTTTTTTTTAAAGATTTTATTTATGTATTTATTTGAGAGAGAGAGAGAATGAGAGAGAGCACATGAGAGGGGGGAGGGTCAGAGGGAGAAGCAGACTCCCCGCCGAGCAGGGAGCCCGATGCGGGACTCGATCCTGGGACTCCAGGATCATGACCTGAGCTGAAGGCAGTCGCTTAACCAACTGAGCCACCCAGGCGCCCGTATTCCTACTTTCTACCTGATTCCAGGGCCCACCACCTCTTCTGGAAAGTCCTGTGTGTTCTCATGATGAGGTGGGGACAGCAGTCAACTAAGTCCTGACACTTGGGCTCTCTGGTGACTAGATCCTGGGGCACGCCCCGCCTCTTAAAGGGGGGATCTGCCCCTTACTTGTCTCCAGGCTGATGTTCATCATATCCTCAGCAGGAGGAAAAGAAGAAAATACTGTGGCAGTTCAATCAGAAGCAAATCAGCTCTGAACGTAAGAACCATATGGCGACCTTCAAGGACATGCAGAAACCCTCCGCTTTACTCCAACGGGCCAACTACAAATTCCTGGCTGGATCCCTTCCCCAGGAAAAGAGTGAGTATAGGGGAGGGAGTGGTCAGACTGGGAGGAGGTCAGACAAGGTATTCCAACAAGAAAAAGGAGGATGGGTAAAAAGGGAACATGAGCTGGCATCTGGGGAGGAAAGCAGGATACTCTGAGGGAGTGCCATGCTATGAAATTTGGTACAGGTTATAATCCTGAGTGTACTTTCTTCCCACTGGCCACCCCCTTGAATGACTAACAAGATGAGAAGTCCACAGTGACCTGTTAAGGAGCCATCCCATAGTGAAGCTCATTCATGTCCCCCATCCCGCGGGCTGGGGGGAAGACAGAATGGGAGAGGAGGAGAGGAGAGGAGAGCTATGGTAAAAAGCACTGGGTAGAGGAAGAAAAGGGTGGCTGGATGTTGACTAGTTGTACACTAGACTGCCAGAAGCCTTGGGTTTATGTAGGTCCCTGGAGGTCCTCTAATCCAGGTCTGGCTGATCCACAGTAGCTGAGATAACTCTGAGGTCAAGACCTGGTTAACTGGCCAAGCCAAGAAATTTACCTTTAGTACATGGCAGCCTCCCCCATCAGAGGGAGACTTGTTCTTCATAAAGTTTCCGCCAATAGCCGTTTAAAGGTGTGATAAAATAAAACCACTTCACAACTTCTAACCAGAGATTAACCTCATATCTGGACCACACTCTTCCAGGGAAAGGAAATGTGAATTTATCACAGGTATGGCATTAAGGGGAAGACCTGAGAGGAGAGACCTGGGAATTCTTCCCCATCTGTAAGTGGTAAAGGCTCCCTTATCTCCCTCCACCCCTAGAGCTGCTGACGGTGGGGATTTCCTCAGAGCAGCACCCTCATGGGAACTACCTCTTGGACACCTTGCAGTCCCTTTTCCAAGCTTCTTCAGAACCTGAGCTGAATTGTATCATAGTGTTGGTCCACCTGTCAGATCCTGATCCCGAATGGCTCAGCCAAACAGTTGCCAATATTTCAAGCCTCTTCAAACCACACATTGAGGCCCAGAAGCTGCTCGTGATCCATGGTGGTCTCAGTGACTCTCCTCTCCTAGGAGATCTGAATAACATTAGTCACACCTCACCCTGTGAAGCACATTATTCCAGGCAGAAAGTCAGTTATGCCCTCCTCATGAACTTTGCTCTCAACCTTTCTGAATACTTTCTGATGATAGAAGATTATGTTCACTGCACCCCCAAATTTATTTCTACCATCTATTGGGTATTATCAGCCTGGAAAGAACTACCTTGGGTGATCCTAGAGTTCTCCAGCCTGAGCCTCTCTGGGAAAGTTTTCCACAACAGTGACCTCTCCCGCCTGACCTCTTTCTTTCTCCTTTTCCATGAGAACATTCCCATTCATTTGTTTCTCTCTGAATTCCGTCTACTCTTGGCCCAAAATGTTCCAATTCGTTTCAGTCCCTCGGTCTTCTACCACATGGGCAATTATTCTCTGTTTGAGGACACCTGCTTTCTTGTGGAGAAGGAAGAGGTCTTTGACGAACCAGACAACCCTGTTGCCAACGTCCTCACTGACATGATGGCAGAACTGAATATTATTCCACAGTACGCTTATATTCTGAACAAGGAGTGCTACTCTGTCCTCAATCCTATAGAAGGCAACTACCTGACAGTGATTTTGGAGAAGCCACAAAAAGTCATCCGGATAGAGGTGCTGACAGGTTCTGACAAACAAGGGCTGTACTGGCTACAGCAGGGACAAGTGGAACTTGGCTATGATCCCTTGGAGGATTCCAGAGGCTGCACCCGCTATACCCTACTAGGTCCACTGGTGGAAGGACATTTGGACCAGAGGGTATTTTATGAAGAAGATTCTGTGGAGGAGTTGAGTTGTATACGATTGATCGTGCTAGCATCTCAAAAGTCTTGGCTCCTGATCAGGCAGATCAGAGTCTGGACTCAGAATGAGGAAGAGGAGAGTTAGCACAATGGGAACACTGGAAGGGTGGGGCTTGAGAATGGAATCCACATGGCTGACCAGAAATAAAGCTAAAATCGATCAAAGCCTGCTCATTCTGAGTAGGGTGACTGTGTAATTTATTATCCAAACTGGGACACTTTGAGAATGAAAGGAAGCACTATTAAAAATGACACTAGAACAACAGGTGGAAAGCAAGACTGCCCCAGATAAGCTGAGATGTGTGGTCATCCTAATTCTGATTTTTCTGGGTTACTCAAGATAGATAACACAGTCTGATGAGGGGCAGACACAAGACAATGTCCTCTGGATTCCAAGGGCCAGAAAGAGGGAAGGAGTCACCATGAACTGCCTGGGTTCTTTTCAACAAACAAGTATAACATCGCAAGATCTTTCCATGAAGGAGTTATTGCCCTATCTAGAGTTATAGCAGTCTTTATAGTGGTGGAACTATGATCATGGTGGAACTGACTTTAGATCAGATCTATACACCTGTCCTGGTCTGTTTGGGCTGCTGTAACAGAATTCCATAGATTGGGTGGCTTATAAACAAGAATTTATTTCTCACAGTTTTGGAGGCTGGGAAGTCCAAGGTGCTCACAGATTTTTTTTTTTTTTAAGATTTTATTTATTCACAGTGAGAGAGGGAACACAAGCAGGGGGAGTGGGAGAGGAAGAAACAGGCTTCCTGCTGAGCAGGGAGCCTGATGCGGGGCTTGATCCCAGGACCCCGGGATCATGACCTGAGCCTAAGGCAGATGCTTAACCGACTGAGCCACCCAGGTGCCCCGAAATGTTTCCTGAATTTAAAAGGAAAAAAATATTTGAGTCTAACCAGTTGCCTCTCACTAGAATATTTATTCTTCCATTTCTTTTTTTTAAGATTTTATTTATTTATTTGAGGGAGAGAGAACACGAGTGAGGGGAGAGGCAGAGGGGCAGAGAGAGAAAGAATCCCAAGCAGACTCCCCACTGAGCATGGAGCCTGGCGTGGGGCTCCATCCCACAATCCTGAGATCATGACCTGAGCCGAAACCAAGAGTCAGACATTTAACTGAGTCACCAAGATGCCCCTATTCTCCCATTTCATTAGGAACAATTACAGCATGGGAAACCAGGTACACACCTAAAAAAGAACAAAATTCCCATGTTCCTTGCAATTTGGTTGACCAATAAAATGAAAGTAAAATCTTTGGGTGAGATTTCCATTAAAAATTTCCAATAGAGGTTTAGTCAGCTGGCAGAAAACTTTTTTCACATTGACCTAATAATTCTTTATCTTGTTACTTTGCTATTGCTTTCAATCAGTTGCTATTTATATTTTGTTCAGCTTTTCTAGTTGTCTTGCATAAGAAGGTTCAAATTACCTAAATTGTTATTGTAAAAAAAAAAAACTTCTATGTATAACTTGAAAAGATCTTCAAGACACACCATTAAATGAAAAAACCCCAGCTTCAATATAATATATACAAAATTATTCATTCATGCAAAAAAATTCCATGTATTTTACTCAGCATAATTACAAAAAGAAACTACAGAAGAATCTATTACTGGCAATTTGTCTATGAACACTATAAAAACTCTCCTGATTAAAACAACTAAATAAACTACACAAACTACTGGGCGCCTGGGTGGCTCAGTCGTTAAGTGTCTGCCTTTGAGTCAGGTCATGATCCCAGGGTCCTGGGATCAAGTCCCACATCGGGCTCCCTGCTCAGCAGGAAGCCTGCTTCTCGCTCTCCCACTCCCCCTGCTTGTGTTCCTGCTCTCACTATCTCTCTCTCTGTCAAATAAATAAATAAAATCTTTAAAAAAATAAAAAAATAGGGCGCCTGGGTGGCTCAGTTGGTTAAGCGACTGCCTTCAGCTCAGGTCATGATCCTGGAGTCCCGGGATCGAGTCCCGCATCGGGCTCCCTGCTCAGCGGGGGGTCTGCTTCTCCGTCTGACCCTCTTCCCTCTCGTGCTCTCTGTCTCTCATTCTCTCTCTCAAATAAATAAATAAAATCTTTAAAAATAAATAAATAAATAAATAAAATAAAATAAACTACACAAACTACTTAAAAACTGTTTTTAAGTGTATCAAAGAAATGAAAAGAATCTAAGAAATACTCAGAGACCAAAAAGTTAAACAAAAATAAGAATCCAGATAGGTAAATAAGGACTTAAGCTGGCTTTTGCTCTGAGGGAATTAACCAAATATCAGTAACACTGAGCTCTATTTTTTTAATTTATTTTTTATTTAAATTCAATTAACTAACATACAGTGCACTATTAGTTTCAGAGGTAGAGTTCAGTGATTCATCAGTCTTATATAACACCCAGTGCTCATTACATCCGGTGCTCTCCATAATGTCCATCACTCAGTTGCCCCATCCCTTCACCCCTCTCCCCTCCAACAACCCTCAGTCTGTTTCCTATGCGCTCCATTTTGATAGCTGTGGGGGGTGCATGAGACTAAAGAAAAGGTCAGGGATACCTAAGATTTCATGGATAATGGGAGGCCACCGTGTAAATCTGCAATACTAAGTGGCTGCATGCTCATCATAGAGAGCTGGAAAGAGACAACACCACAGAAGGGAACAGAAATAAAATTACCTGTCTCAGTCTGCACTATTAGACGGGAAAAATTTTTTCCCTGATATTCCTAAACACAAGTTGTCCATTATAGATTTGCTGTGATCCAAATTAACATTACCAAGTGCTCCCAAAAATCTCCAGCCAAGATTATATTTTAAATTAGTCACAGTTCAAGTTGGTAGTGCCTCCCAAGATTCTGGGAAAAGGCAAATTTAAATCTTTTGGAGGAATTTAGGACTTAGAGAATCCTCACAAAGTTCTACAAAACTTAAGCTCACAGTAAAAACTCACAAAACACACAAGGAAATATGGCACCATAATGAGAACCAGGAAAAAAAAAAAAACCATAATCAGAGCTGAAAAGACTTCAAATATTGAAAATATCAGACCCATAAAAAAATAACTTTTAATATATTTTTAAAAACGGAAGTTAAGATTGAAAATGTGAGTAAAGAATAAATAACTAGAAAAGGGGCTGAGAATATTTGAAATAGAGAACTTTCAAAAAAAATTTTATTTATTTAAGTAATCTCTACACTCTACTGGGACTCAAACTCACAACCCAGAGATCAAGAGTCACATGCTCTACTGACTGAACCAGCCAGGTATTTCTGAAATATAGAACTTCTGAAGATAGGAAAAAGTAAGAATTGAAATTTAAAACCCAGTGGATAAGTTGAAAATCTGATTAAAGTCAATCAAATAGAAAATTAGTGAACTAAAAGAATTAAAGATATTATCCATAATGCAGCACAGGATAAAAAGATGGGGGAAAATATGAGAGAAGATTTAAGAGATTTAGAAGACTGTAAATGACAATCATAATTCCAATCTGGGTTCAAAATAAAGAGAAGTTAGAGAATGAATTTTATCTTATATAGCTATTGTATGTATGTGCACACACATTTGTAGAGAGGGGAGTGTTAATTAGAATTATAGTATTCTAAGGTTCTAGTTCAATGCAAGAGTAAATATACTAACTTTAAATATTAAGTAAAAACATTCATGTTAAATTTTTAGAATAACTCTAAAGGCTAGAGGGCGCCTGGGTGGCTCAGATGGTTAAGCGTCTGCCTTCGGCTCAGGTCATGATCCCAGAGTCCTGGGATCGAGTCCCGCATCGGGCTCTCTGCTCCTTGGGAGCCTGCTTCTCCCTCTGCCTCTCTCTCTCTCTCTCTGTCTCTCATGAATAAATAAATAAATAAAATCTTTAAAAAAATAAAAATAAAAATAACTCTAAAGGCTAGAAATAGTATTTCATGCCAAAACCAGAGAGAAAAGGAAATGTAATGAGGAAAAAAAAAAGAAAACTCAACCAATTCTCCCAGAAGGCAAGAATAGAAGGAGAAGAAAGAAAAACAGAAGGTACCTGATAATAGTGTAAATAAATTCATAAATATAAATATTATCTGATAAATAAAAATGAATTAAATGCATTAGCTAAAAAAGATTTTCTTATTTGGTTGGAAAAAAATACAACTTTTTCTGTTTATAAGGACTGAAACTTAATAACACATAAAAGTTGGAAATGACAGCAAGGAAGAAGATATTACTGGCTAATACAATCAAAAATTAAATTACATTGAACAAGACTTTAAGGCAAAAAAAAAAAAAAGGCATTACCAGAGGAAAAGAAGATCAACACATATCTCAGGGATAGCTTCATAAAAAAATGCAGCTTACCATGGGCGCCTGGATGGCTCAGTCGTTAAGCATCTGCCTTCAGCTCAGGTCATGATCCCAGGGTCTTGGGATCAAGTCCCACATCGGGCTCACTGCTCCGCAGGAAGCCTGCTTCTCCCTCTCACACTCCCCCTGCTTGTGTTCCCTCTCTCTCTGTCTCTCTCTCTGTTGAAAAATAAATAAAATCTTTAAAAAAAAATGCAGCTTACCAGATGTCCATCACAGATGAATGGATAAAGAAGATGTGGTATATATATACAATGGAATATTACACAACCATCAAAAAATGTAATCTTGCCATTTGCAACAATGTAGATGGAACTAGAGGGTATTTTGTTAAGCGAAATAAGTCAGTCAGAGAAAGACAATTATATATCTTACTGATTTGTGGAATTTAAGAAACAAGGCAGAGGATCATAGGAGAAGAGAGGGAAAAATGAAACAAGATGAAACCAGAGAAGGAGACAAACCATAAGAGACTCTTAATCACAGGAAACAAACTGAGGGTTGCTGGAAGGGAGGGGAGTGGGGGCTGGGGTAACTGGGTGATGGACATTGGGGAGGGTATGTGTTGTAATGAGCACTGGGTATTATATGAGACTGATGAATCACAGACCTGTACCCCTGAAACAAATAAAACGTTATATGTTAATTAATTGAATTTAAATTTAAAAATATATATATACTTTAAGCAATTAAAAAAGAGAACACAACTGACAAAATTGGAATATAAATGGTGTAGAGATTAAAAAAAAAAGATGCAGCTCACCAGGGAGGTAGAATAATGTAAATAACTAAAGACTTTACCTCAGAGAGACGGTTATTATTGACAAAATCCCCAAGGAGAAATGGATAAATTCACCATCATTGTGGGAGATTTTAACTCCTATCTTAGTAACTGATAGATCCAAAAATTTTAAGTAATAAGGTTTGAATATAATCAACAAGCTTGATTCAATGTGCATATATAGAATATTGCATCCTTTATGCTTTTTAAAAGGGTATACATGGAACAGTTATGAAAATTGACCATGTAGCATCTCAACAAATTTCCAAGAATCGAAGTGACACAGAGTTCACTGACAACAACACAATTAGGATCTAATCTCTCTGGTTTCTAAATTAATGACAGAAATATTTTTAAATGCACATTTTAGGAAATAAACACACATATTTCTAAATAACTCAAAAGCTAAAGAAAAATCACATAGAAATTAGAAAATATTTAGAACTGAGTCATAATGGAATTACTAATATGAAAACTTAGGTCATGCAGTTAATTCTGTTCTTGAAAGAAATTTATCGCCTTAAATGAAAATAAGTAAGACTAGTAAATTAGAAAATAAGCAGTACTAAAAATCAACAAGTTTAGCATCCATCATAAGAATTTAGTAAAACAGTAGAAACAAAAAACAATGAATGTATAGGGAAGGCAATATTCAGTATAGGAGCAAATATACCATACCAAGGAACTTGAAGAGAGTGAAAGGCAAGCTACAGAGTGGGAGAAGAGTATTGCAATACATGTAACAGACAAAGAATGTCTATCCAGAAATCTATAAAAATTGCTGCAAATCACTAAGAAAAAGACAGACAAGCCAATGGGCAAAAAACTTCAACAGGGACCTTCACAAAAGAGGAAGTGTTTCAAGAGGAGATCGTGTCATTTCTCCTCTAGGAACTGCAAGTAAAACTTTAAATGGCTAAAATGTAAAAGACTGACGGTACCATGTGTTGGAAAGGATGTAGAGCAAGAGTGGGTAAACTGAGGCCCTTGAACCAAATACAGCCCATCAACTGTTTTTGCAAGTAACATTGTATTGGTAAACAGCCATCCTATACAGTACTCACTCCCCGAAATACCATTTCTGCCTTTAATCTTTGATGACCTACCCTGCTCAAAGGGGCATGGAGAACTCGGACTTGTTTCATACAGTTGTCCTTAGTAAAGACTGATCTAGGCACAGTACCACTCACAGTGAGGAGGTAGTGGGCAGGAAAGCAAAGGGTACCGAAACAACTGGGGGGGAAAAAAAGAAAGAAATGATCTCAGTCATTTCCAGAGCTCTTTCTGCGCCCATGGAAGGCCTTCCCAAGAAAGATACACCATAAGCAGAGCAGATAGGGAAACACAGACATAGCGTTCCCGGAGGACTGGGGACTGTTTTAAACAACAAAGAGTGACAAAGACCAGAACTAAGGCAAAGATAAAATGAGGTAACAAACTAAGTGGTTTTGCTTCTTCAGTTCCATTCTACTCTCACTGTAGAAGTACCTTCTTCCCAGCCTCCCTGCATTCCATGGTTCCCTGACTCTCTCTTTAACAGTGGTTCTCAATCAGGAGTGATTTTTGCCCCCCTCCCTGACCAGGGGAACTTTGGCAATGTCTGGAGATATTTCTGGTTGTCACAACTGGGGGATGCTCCTGGCATCTAGTACAAAGAGGCCAGGGGTGCTGCTAAACAAACTGCAACAGATCAAACAGCCCTGACAGCAAAGAATGATCCCACCCAAAATGTCGACAGTGCCCATGCTGAGAAACGAGCCTTCCAATGAATCAGCAGCAGCATACCTGACAGGACGACACCACTTTTATGTATTTTTTAAAAAGACCTATTTTTTTATTTTAGAAAGAGAGAGAGAACAAGAGGGAGGGACAGAGGGAGAGGGAGAGAGAATCTGAAGCAGACTCCTCACTGAGCGTGGAGCCCAACGCAGGGCTCCATCTCACTTGAGACCACGACCCTGAGATCACGACCTGAGCTGAAACCAAGAGTTAGACGCTTAACCAACTGCGCCACCCAGGCACCCCAGGATGACACTGCTTTTAAACAATTTTTCAAAAGCACAATGTGTCAAAATTATGCAAGGAGGAAATGGAATTATCACATAGCAGACAGATCAAAAAATTACTTTAGCCACAAAAGGCAAAACCACTAGCTCAGCTAGTAAGTCATAGCATGCATAAAATGTATCTAGAAAAATGTCTATAAAGAACAGAATTTATAGGGGCGCCTGGGTGGCTCAGTCGTTAAGCGCCTGCCTTCGGCTCAGGTCATGATCCCAGTGTTCTGGGATCGAGCCCTGCATGGGGCTCCCCGCTCAGCGGGAAGCCTGCCTCTCCCCCCTCCAATCCCCCTGCCTGTGCTCCTCTCTCACTGTGTCTCTCTCTGTCAAATAAATAAATAAAATCTTTAAAAAAAAAAAAAAAGAACAGAATTTATGAGTGTGACATTTTAAGGAATTTCTACTAGGATTTCTTTTAACTTCATGATTCTTTACATTTGAATTGTGGTGTTCTGTCAAATATGAGGTTTTACTTGGGATTTGTACTAGAAAGATGATCTGAATCCTCAAAGGGACTATATCCATACTTTAAAAATCTATGAATTTCTCAAACCCTCTCCACTCGGGATTTTGCCCTACCACTCAACCAAAACTGCCTTGTCAAGATTTCTAATGACCTCCTGGTTGCAAATTTTGAAATTTGTCAGCATATAAAACCATGAGGTTTTCAAGGACTGAGTCCTGGATCATTTCAATATTAAGAGGCCGAGTAGATGAAGGGGAACCAGCAAAGGTGAGCGAGAAAGAGCAGACAGACATCGGAGGGAAAGCGAGTGTGACCTGACATAACTACTTTCAGCCCCTTTAACTGTTTCTTCCAGTGTTTATTTGCATCCATGTTTCCAAATAATACATTACCATTGTTTGATTAGCTTTATATACAATTCCGTGCCATGATAGTTAAGCTGTTAGCCCTTTTATGCTACCCCACAAATAGACACCTATCCTTCCATTCTTCCAATATAGGTTCTCCAGGAATCACATTCTGATGCTTATGTGAAGTATTCACTGCTGAACAAGTCATTGGCAGGCAGTCCTCCAAGGCATTTCTATATATCTTGGGCTCTCTTTTCAAGGATGTTGATACAGCAAACAGCCTTAGAAGCTAGAACCAGTGTTGTCTGCCACAGCAGAGGGCAGGTTTGTTTTAAAAGACAGGAACTCTCGGGTGCCTGGGTGGCTCAGTTGGTTAAGCGACTGCCTTCGGCTCAGGTCATGATCCTGGAGTCCCGGGATCGAGTCCCGCATCAGGTTCCCTGCTCAGCGGGGGGTCTGCTTCTCCCTCTGACCCTCCCCCCTCTCATGCTTTCTCTATCTCATTCTCTCTCTCAAATAAATAAATAAAATCTTAAAAAAAAAAAAAAGACAGGAACTCTCTCTGGAGAGATTTAGAGACACAGTATTCCAGAGACACGGCAGAATAATAAGGTCTCCTTTCCCTCCTCAGAGAAGATGTTTCCTAAACCAGGATAATAAAGATAATGACTCCCTGAGGGGTGAAGGATGGGTTTGCTAGCAGTCCCCTTATAAGACTGAGAGTTTCCACAGTCGCAGCGTTTCTCAGCTGCGACACAGATCCGCTGTTCTTCCCAGGAAGAACTTGGGGAGGGGAGCAAAGGGAATTACTGCATCATGGAGTCCGGGCTACCTGCTGTGTCATGGGTAATCACAGTTTCTTTGTTCCCTTAGCAACTGCATTTGTGGAAGTGTGGCAAGACAACCTAGCCGCTACACTGTGCTTAGGGATTGCTTGATCGTTTGATTTCACAGTAGCAATCTGTGATGGTATTTTCTTCCATGTATAATTTTTCCTTGGAGCTAGTGGTTATCCCTTTTATTATTTGCACTCAGGTGCTCAGGATGCATCAGTAAGCAGACCAAGATGGTTACCCTTGTAGCAGCATATACTGAAGTGGGAGAGGCAATGAGCAGAATAAATAAGTGTGAGGCAGAGAGATCGCCGCTGAGGTTTGAGTAAAGGAGTGACATGATCTGCCTGAAGTTAGGAAAGGATTACGCTGGCTGCTGTGTAGCGATTATAGAGAAACAAGGATGGAAACAGGGTTAATTGGGATGCTTCCACAGGCATCCAAGTGAGAGAAGGTAGTTTAGACCAGAGTGGTAGCGGTGGAGGTAGTGAGAAGTGGTCAGATTTTTTAATACATTTTGAAAATCGATCCAAGAGAATCTCCTGAATGACTGGTTGTAGGGTTTGAGAAAACAGTAAGAATAACTCCACAAAGTTTTTGACCAAATCACTAGAAAGATGGAGCTGCCTTCCACCGAAATAGGAAATAACTTTTTATGTCTTTTAAGGGAATTTGGTAATTTTCTCATCAGGGCCTTGCACCTCCTTCATTATATTTATTCCTACATAGTTTATACTTTCGGTTGATATTAATATATTAAACTATTACTATAATATTTATACTTTATAGTTGTCAATTATAATATAATGGACTTTTGAAAGATTTATTTATTTATTTGAGAGAGACAGCATGAGCAGGGGGAGGGGCAGAGGAAGAAGGAGACAAGCAGACTCCCCATTGAGCACGGAGCCCCATGCGGGGCTCAATCTCATGACCTATGAGATCATGACCTGAGCCAAAATCAAGAGTCCAGTGATTAACCTACTGAGCCACCCAGGCGTCCCTGGAATTTTCAATATTTTAGTTTAATCTTGTATCCAGAAATCATCTTGAATTTTCTTGGTATTAATAATAGTGAGCTCATTGATTCTCTTGAATTCTCTATGCAGATGCACACTCTCTGCCAATATTGACCATTTTGTCACATTCAGTTCTTATTCCTCACTTATTTTTCTTATCTTGTTGTATTGGCTGAAATAGAGATTGGCAAACTATGGCCTGCATGTCAAAGATTTCCTACTACCTGTTTTTGTAAATGAAGTTTTAATGGAACACAGTCACTTTCATTCATTCGTGTATTACCTGTGACTGCTTTCATGCTACAACAGCACAGTAGAATAATTGCAACACGAGCTATATGTCCTAAAATATTTATTATTCAACCCAAACAGAAGAAGTTTGCCAATGCCTGGGCTAGGATTTCCAATACCATATTAAATAATGGCATTGGTTGCAGATATTCTAGCTTTGTTCCTGATTAATGGAAAGGTATCTAAAATATGATATTTGCAGTACAATATTGATGTATAATCTTTATCAAGTTAAGGAAAAGTTCTCATCTATTCCTAGCTTCCTAAGAATTATGGGGTTGAATTTTATTAAATGTTTTTCAGCAACTAATGAGATGATCATGTGATCATTCTCCATGAATCTGTTAATGCTGAGAATTTTACATAGAGATTTCCTATCTTTACATTCCTGAGATAAATCCAACATGATTATGGTTTATTGGTTAGGGGTTTTTTTAATAATTGTTGGGGCACCTGGGTGGTTCAGTTGGTTAAGGGTCTGACTTCTTTTTTTTTTTTTAAGATTTTATTTATTTATTTGAGACAGAGAGAATGAGAGAGAGAGAGCACATGAGAGGGGGGAGGGTCAGAGGGAGAAGCAGGCTCCCCGCCGAGCAGGGTCATGACCTGAGCCGAAAGCAGTTGCCTAACCGACTGAGCCACCCAGGCGCCGCTAAGGGTCTGACTTCTGCTTGGGTCATGATCTCAGGGTCCTGGGATCAGGCCCCGTGTTGGGTTCCCTGCTCAGTGGGGAGTCTACTTGTCCTTCTCCCTCTGCCCCTCCCCCAGCTTGTGCTCTCTCTGTTTCTCTCTCAAATAAACAAATAAATCTTTAAAAAATAACAATAATAATTGTTGGAGGGGTTCCTGGGTGGCCCAGTCAGTTAAGTGTCTGCCTCTTGGTTTCGGCACTGGTCATGATCTCAGGGTCGTGAGATCAGGCTCTGTGCTCAGCATGGAGCCTGCTTGAGATTTTCTTTTCCTCTCCCTCTGCCCCTCCCACTTGTGCTCTCTCTCTCTCAAATAAATGAATAAATCTTTAAAATTAAAAAAAAATTATAATTATTGGATAGGGTCGCCTGGGTGGCTCAGGCTCAGTCAGTTGAGCATCGACTCTTGGTTTTAGCTCAGGTCATGATCTCAGGGTTGTGGGAGTGAGCCCCACATTGGCTCCCCGCATGGGGCTCCACGCTGGGCACTGAGTCTGCTTGAGATTCTCTCCCTCTGCCACTCCCCCTACTCACTCTCTCTCTCTCACTCTCTCTCTCTCAAATAAATAAATTAATTAATAATTGTTGGATATAATTTGCTAATATTTTATTAATTTTACACTTACATTCATAGAGATTGAACAAAAGTTTTCCTTTCTTATGCTGTCTGCAATACCAGAACAGTGTATAACCCCTAAAATATTTAATGAACCCCTAATGTATGAAAGCACTTTGTGAAGTACTGGAAATATGTTGGTCCCTACAATATGGAGCTGAAAATTTAGGCAGGAAACAGAAAATAACTGACTACAAAATGGATCAGACATAACTATTGTGGTAAGTGCTAAGAAAAAGTAGTACAGAGTTAAGATGTCTGAAGAGACTGGGTTATTGGGGATAGGAGTGGCTGAAAAAAAGTTTCCTCTAAAGAATAGATGCTTTAGGGGCACTTGGGTGGCTCAGTCAGGTAAGCATCTGCCTTTGGCTCAGGTCATGATCTCAGGGTCCTGGGATCGAGTCCCACGTTGGGCTCCCTGCTCAGTGAGGAGCCTGCTTCTCCCTCTGCCCCTCAGCCCACTCGTGCTCTCTCTCTCAAATAAATGAATAAATAAAACCTTTTTAAAAAATAAAGAATAGATGCTTTAGTTCAGCTCTATATTAGTTTTCTATTGCTGCATGATAAATCACCACAACAGTAGCTAAAAATAAAACAAAGTTATAATCACACAGTTTCTGTGGGTCAAGAGTCCAAGCACAGGTTAGCTGGGTCCTATGGTCAGGATGAAAACAAGCTGTCAGCCAGAGCTACAATCTCACCTGAGGTTCGGAATCTTCTTCCAAGCTCATTCAGATTGTTGGCAGAATCGAGTCCGTCGTGACTATAAGATTGAAGTCCTAGTTTTCTTGCTGGCTGTCACCTGGGGGCTTGCTCTTAGCATCTCAAGGCAGCCCTCGGGTACCAGCTCCATGGCCCTCTCTCAACATGGCAGTTTTCTCCTTCAAATCTGGCAGGCAAAGTCTCTGGGGTCTACCAAGATAAGTCATATATAAAGTAACCTAATCAATTGAGTGACTGTCCCATCATAGTCAACAGTCTCACCCACACTCAAAGGCAGAAGAGTATACAGGTCATGTCCAACAGGGGGTAGGAATCTTGGGGGCCATCTTAGAATTGCACCTACCACAATCTCTGAATAAGCTTGAAAAACCTAGTTGAAGGGTAAGTGGAAGGATGGGGGATAAATGTTCTATGCAAAAGGAATGGTACTTGCAAAGACTATGAAGATCCTAGTAACATGATTGTTCAAGAAAATGAAAGGGGTGCCTGGGTGGCCCAGTTGGTTAAGCATCTGCCTTCAGCTCAGGTCATGATCTCAGGGTCCTGGGATCGAGCCCCGCATAAGGCTCTCTACTCAGCAAGGAGCCTGCTTCTTCCTCTCCTCCCCACTCATGCTCTCTCTCACTATCTCTGTCTCTCTCTCTCAAATTAATAAAATCTTAAAAAAAAAAAATAAAATGAAAGAGGGTGTGGCTAAAAGGGAGAAAGCAGATGGAGACTGTCACCATGTGAGGAAGAACTAGAGAGGGGCTCTTCTTTTAGGGAGTCTGGAGGCTATGCCTGATTTTTTTTATAAGAACAATGGGGAGCCAAGAATGAGGTTTTGCGGGCACCTGGGTGGCTCAGTTGGTTAAGCAACTGCCTTCGGCTCAGGTCATGATCCTGGAGTCCCAGGATCGAGTCCCACATCAGGCTCCCTGCTCGGCAGGGAGTCTGCTTCTCCCTCTGACCCTCGCCCCTTTCATGATCTCTCTCTCTCTCATTCTCTCTCTCAAATAAATAAATAAAATCTTTAAAAAAAAAAAAAAAAAAGAATGAGGTTTTGGTTTTGTTTCCTTTTTAAAGATTGGAGCCCCCAGATTATTAATTCCTCTAAAGAGGGTCTGTGTCTTGTACAACTCTATATCCCCCAATGCCTAAAATAGTGCCTGAGACATGATTGGCACTCAGCAAGTGTGTTCTGTGATGGTTTTTCCCATTTGTCAACTTTCTTTTTCTTGGATTCCCCCTGGTTTCATAATCCAGCTGCTCCTGCCTTTTGTTAGCACCTCTGTTGAAATCCATTCTCCTACCGCCTGACCTCAACCCCCACACTAAATGCTCATATTCATGTCTTTGATCTACACTCTAAAAGCAAGAGATGCACCCTACTATCCTGGACTATAGGTTTCCACCCAGACAGAGCTCCCTATCTGAGAAGGAGAAACAGAGCTCCCTGATAACAACTACCCACCTTCCTGCTAATCGGTAGGACCCCCTGGGAATTACTATGATTCACCCAGGAATATCTATAGACTTAGAGATTGCTGTGTTTTTTGGACACTGGGCCTCAAATACCTTCTACAAGCAACTTATTACAGTGGTTAGTATAGCCTAGTTTTTTCAGTAAATAAATTTGTAAGGGAAAAAAAAGGCAAGAGATGGAGGGGAAGTCTATACCTTTAAAAATACCTAAGAAACATAAACAAATCTCAGTATGTGGACCTTATTTGGATTCAAACAACACATTTTAAAAACGTAAACCAGGCAGAGACAGTACAGGAAGTAGGAAACTACAGAGCAATGTCTCTCATGAATATGGTTGTAAAAATTATCAACAAAATATTAATCAAATACAATAGTATATAAAAAGAACGATATACCAGAACCAAGTGGGGCTTATCCCAGGAAGGTAACACTGGCTCAATATTAACAATATTAACAACAAAAAAACCCAACGTAATCACTATATTATAATGCAAAGATGATCATATCAATTGATAGAATAAACATTTGGCAAAGTTCAGCATCCACACAAGATAAAAACTCTTAGAAAACTAGAAATAGAAGGGAGCTTCCTCAACCTGATAAAGGGCAGCTACAAAACAAACACCTACAGCTAACATCACACTTAATGGTGAAAGACTGAATGCTTTCTCCCTAAGATCAGGAACAAGGCAGTACTAGTACTGAAAGTACTAGTCTGTGCAATAAGGCAAGGAAAAGAAAAGGCATATAGGCTGGAAAGGAAGAAACAAAACTACCTATATTCACAGATGACATGATTGTCTGTATAGAAAATTCCCAGAAATCTACCAAAAACAAAACAAAACCAAACCCTTAGAACTAATGAATGGGTTTAGCAAGATCACAGAAAACAAGGTCAACACATAGAAATTGATCTATTTCTATCTAATAATGTACAATTAGAAATCAAAATTTTAAGAAGCAATGGCATGTCAAAAACTAGTGATGTAATGTATGGTGATTAACATAATAAATAAATAAATAAATAAATAAATAAATAAAATAAATAAATATTTGTATATCCCCCCCAAAAAGAAGAAGCAATGGCATGTAAAATAGCACCCTTCTATTAGGGCCTGAATTGTGTCACCTGCCCCCTCAAAATTCATACACTGAAGTCCTAGCCTCTAGCCTCAGCATGTGACTGTATTTGGAGATAGAGTCTTTAAAGAGGTCAGTAGGGTGGGCCCTAATCCAATATGACTAGTGGCCTTATAAGGAGAGGAGATTAGAAAACAAACACGCAGAGATAAGACCATGTGAAAATTCAAGAAGATGTGTATCTACCAGCCAAGGCAAGAGACCTCAGAAGAAACCAAGGGCAAATGTCAGTCTGGTTGGGAAACTGCGTATAAGAAAGAATGGCCATTTTGGCAAATGTGTAGCTCGGTGGCTCTCAGCGTCTATTTCTGACTCCCCTTGTCCCATTTTGCTCATTTGCTTGTCCCATTTTACCTGTTAGAGCTCAGATCTAAAACCCTATCAGTGCTATCTTCCGAGCCATTATAGTAGCTGAGATCATCTGTCTAATATTTTGCTCTAACAGGTAGTACACTAGGCACATTACATATCTCATTTAAGCCTCACAACAAACCTGTGGACTAGACAGATGACAGTATATACCCACTTATAGATGAAGAGTCACAGAGAAGTTAAGTAAGGTCACAGAGCCAGTCCGTGCTAGAGGCGAGATTCTTATTTAGTACAGTCGGCCTCCAAAGCCCAGGTCTTTGACCCTGAGGATAGGAGAACTCAGATGAGGACAAGAAGCTGGATTTGGACCCAAAGGAAGCTACTGAGCGGCCCCGGTGGCCTGGCGCTTATAAGCAAGACCTTCATGTGGGACCAGGCAATGAAGTTGCCATGCCACACTGCTCATTCCTGAACGAGCCTCCGCCAGACTGTTCAATTCTGTTGCAATTCATTCTGTCAGAAAACTAAGGTAATTTCAGCCTTTCCTGCTCAACTGTGGGCGCGTCTCTGGCTCAATGCCAGACAGCTTTCTGTTTAGCATTCGCAGACTCAGATTCCCAGTCCCCACCCACCTTGGTGTGGTTCTACATTTGACGGGACTCCCAACTTGTTCGGGGTGAGCAGAGCGAAGTAGCAGGGATGGAAGGCTAGGGAGGGGGTGGAGGAGGGGAGCTGCGGCCTTAAAAGATCTTGGATTAATCCAGGGGCTCCTGAGCCCCCTGGCCACCAAGTCTGGGACAAAGGGGTGGGGCGCAGAGCCGCTCCGCCCACCAGCCCCGCCCTCACCAGGCCCCGCCTCCTGCCCTCCCCGCGACGCATTGTGGGATCTGTCCGCCGGCCTGGCGGCGGAGGAAGAGGTGCGCGGTCATGGGCTTCCAGCCGGTGAGACCCTTGCTCTGTGCCCTGCACAGGGGACTACGTCCCATCTGGTTCTGGACACTCCGCTCCGGACCAGAGGCTCTCGCCGCCGACCCCGCCCCGTAGGGCGCTGCACCTGCCCTGGATGCCGGGGTCCCGGTACCGCACAGTGGGGCTCGGGACCCTGCTCAGGTTACCCTTCTGGCCCTGACGGGCTCTCGCGCTGGAGCTCGGGGTCGCCATCCCTGGGGCGGCTGGTCGTGCGGGACAGTCACCACCCCCTCCCCGGGCTCTTCCCCAGCGTGATGGTCACGCTGCCTCCTCTACCCACAGAGCCCAGTCCTTCTGGCCTCCCTGGGGGTGGGGCTGCTGACTCTGCTCGGCCTGGCTCTGGGCTCCTACTTGATTCGGAGGTCACGCCGGCCAAAGGTCACTCTCCTGGACCCCAATGAGAAGTACCTGCTGCGACTGCTAGACAAGACGGTAAGTTGTGGAGGAAGGACCTGGGTAGAGGGGGGACCATCCACCCAAGGGACTTTGCAGCACCAGACTTGCCTGGTGAAACGTGTGTGTCATCCATCCTCCAGACTGTGAGCCACAACACCAAGAGGTTCCGTTTTGCCCTGCCCACCGCCCACCACATTCTGGGGCTGCCTGTGGGTAAGGAAAGTGTGCAGTGGGCTCCTTTCCCGGGTATCCTGACAGGGTGATTCCCCTCCCTACCCAGCTCTGGATCCATGAGGTACCACTGGCCCCGGGACCACTCCAGGGTGTGGCTTCTGTGCCCCCAGACATCCTTCACACTCACCGGTTCTTCCTCCTCCCTGCAGGATTTGCTTATACCTCCCCGCAAGCAAACACTAATTTTGTTCTCATTGGCGGACCCTCAGATCACCTGCCACTGCTAAGGTCCTGGTAGTAATTGATGAGTTTCTCCAATGCGGGGCTTATGAAGGATACAACTGGTGGCCCAAAGGGGTCCTCCCTGCCTGGTAGCTCACTGGAACCATGCTAGGAAGCAAGACATCCTTGTTCTCTCAAAATTCCTTGAGTATTTCGAAAGGTAACAGGAACGCCGCTTGTCCACAAGCAGCCCTTATGTAGCTTTCCACGTGGTCCCCAGGCAAACATGTCTACCTCTCTGCCCGGATCGATGGCAACCTGGTCATCAGGCCATACACTCCTGTCACCAGTGATGAGGACCAAGGCTATGTGGATCTTGTCATCAAGGTAAGGGGGTAGGAAGGTGCCCCAGGAGCTCCTTATCCTTCTCTTTCTGGGATTGTAAACTTCCAAGAATTGTTTGATAGCAGGAGACACGTGTCCTTGGGGCATATGAAGAAAGAACTTGGAATGGGGATGATGGCACATGCGTAATTCCTGCCCCAGCTTCAGGAAGGACCATTCAGCAGGTGGCTCAGAAGTTAGTGACATTCCAAATGAAGTATGTTCTGTTCTACCAGGTCTACCTGAAGGGTGTGCACCCCAAATTTCCTGAGGGAGGGAAGATGTCTCAGTACCTGAATAGCCTGAAGGTTGGGGATGTGGTGGAGTTTCGAGGGCCCAGCGGGTTGCTCACTTACACTGGGAAAGGTAATGGCCTCTCTCCTCCCTAAGCCTTCTTCAGTGCCCATAGTCATCTTGGCCCAGTGTGGCCATGCACATGCGTGTATGTGTGCACATGGAGAAGGCCCAGAGCTGCCCTTCCTTTAAACATAGCACTGATATGATAGAGAGGCATATTTCTCAGCTCCATTTGCCGCAGGGGTCAGTTCTCCACTAGAATTCACCAGCCATGACTGCTGTGGACATGCCTAAAGCAAACCCATGTCTCTGTTTCCCTCCCTCCGAGATTCGCTTCTCTGGCTGAGCGGTTCAAATAGCCAGAGATAGCTTTCTTTCATCCCTGCCCATGGGAACAGCTGCGTGCATTAGTAAGCCTCCAGAGCTGCTCTGTGCCACTTAGGAAAACAGATTCACACCTGGCTCCATGCCTGCTGCCCTCACCAGGGAGCGACCCTCTGCCAGAGGCAGCTAATGACTCACTGTGTAACCCTAAACTGACTGGTACTTAATAATATGGGACAGATAGTCCTGGCCCCATTGTCCCTCAAGTGTATTATTGTCAGGGCTGCTCAACTCAAACCTCCACCCAAGCTCTGGGATCCGATTGCATAGCAGCTGCCAAACTGGCCTGGGACACATTTTCAGTTCTGTATTTGTTTTCTTATTTCCTGGCGTTGACTTTTCTCTTCCACCCCTCTCTTCACTTGACTTTTCAGGGAATTTTAGCATTCAGCCCAACAAAAAATCTCCACCAGAACCCCAAGTGGCAAAGAAACTGGGGATGATTGCCGGCGGAACAGGTGTATATCACTTGAGGGGCCATCCTCTCCCACCATTGTTGATTGTTGCCATGAAAACACCCAAGTGACTCTCAGAAGGTTTGGTAATCATAGCCAAGCTGTTAATCAGTGGATTCCTGGCAATGCCTAGAACTCTCTAGTATCTGAAAAACAAACCATAATCAGGTAGAAAGAAAAAAAAATTTTTTTTTAACTAATAGAATGAGAGAAATCAATCATGTGGGCTCTCCCAAGACCTCCAGTTGAATGAATCTAATAATCTTTAGGTGAGAATAGAGAAGCAGCTAGAAATAGGGGAGTCGAGAAGGAAGAAAATGAACAAATATTGGATGTTTCTGTATTAGACACGATGCTAGTCACTTTATATGCATGCATATCTATGAAGTAGGTATTAGTCTTCCCCTCTTACAGATGAAAACAGTGGAGGTTCAGAGAGGTCGAATGGTCTCCACAGGGTTAAATAGTAATGGCCAGAGACAGGATTAGTATCTAGCTCTGTCCAGTTCCAAAGCACATGCTCTCAACCCACAAGTCCAGTGTTCCTGAACCTTCATCATTGAATCACTAGGTACGCATCTGTGACATTTGAGTCCTAGCCTCCAGTAGACTTTCAGAGGAAGAGTCTGAGATTGGTTCCTTAGAAGGATTTCAACAGTATGATCTTATGTGAATAGTGAGCATGACCACAATTCACCTGCCAGATACAAAGTGGAGTGTGGGATCAAGGGCATCTCTGTCCTGGAATGTCAGTGCTGCAGGCCACACAGGAGGACAGAGGATTAGGGTACTAAAGGAAGGTGGAGCGGAGTGGTAAAGGTGTAGAATGAAGATGACAGGTTGATCAGCTAAGGCGCGAGGACAGGGGAGGGGCTGCGGCCATCCTATCTCATCGTGAGCTGTCTGTTTGCAGGAATCACCCCGATGCTACAGCTGATCCGGGCCATCCTGAAAGACCCTGAAGATCCAACCCAGTGCTCCCTGCTTTTTGCCAACCAGGTTGGTTTACTTTTGTCAGGCCTCGGTCTTCAAAGTTGTGGAGGCTGAGAGGTGTGGCCCCAGCAGGCACGGCAAGTCCAGTGCCCGTTGTGGCCTCTGCCCAAAGTACCCCCCTGCAAGGGAGAGGACCTCTCCTGCCACAAGGAGGACGGAGCATTGAGCCAAATCCTTCCCTGGCCCCCTAAGGGAAAATGAAAAGAAAACATGTAAGGAACCTAGTTCTAAGTGTAGAAAGCTGCTCCTTGGATTTCCTTTGTTAAATATTCCATCTTTATTCCCTCATACTGTGTAAATAAGGGCTACTCCCCTCTCCTTCCCCTCATGCTATCTCTCTAAATGTCTTGCTTCTTTGCTAGAACTTTAGCTTTCTATTTCCATCCTGGTTGGAAAGTCATTATAGCAGAGAACTTCTTTTACGCGTGCCTGAGGAGGTTCCTAAAGACTTTGCTTCCGCTTTCAGACTGAAAAGGACATAATCTTGCGGGAGGACCTGGAGGAGCTGCAGGCCCGATATCCCAATCGCTTTAAACTTTGGTTCACTCTGGATCACCCCCCAGAAGGTACCTGCCCCATTTCTGGACATCCGCAAATCAGGGCCTTCTCCCCGGGGGGGGGGGCTTCTGATCTCAGTGAAACCAACCCTCCAGCACAGCCAAACTCAAAAGTGTGAGTGCACAGACTTAGTGCCTCTCCTGGGCCCCTTCCTTCGGGTTCCTGTTTTCATTGGGCGGGGAGGGATGGCTGTGAACCTGGAGCAGGCTGAGGATACCCACCCAGCTACTGTTACAACTTGATCCCTTCTCAAGAGGCTTTACCCAGGACTCACCCCTCCCCACCTTATGGTACCCGACCCCTTGCCAGCATGAGTCTGGAGTGTCTGGTCTCTCCTCTCCTCTGTACTTCAGGTTGGGCCTACAGCAAGGGCTTTGTGACAGCCGACATGATCCGGGAGCACCTGCCCGCCCCAGGGGACGACGCACTACTGCTGCTCTGTGGACCACCCCCGATGGTGCAGCTGGCCTGCCATCCCAACCTGGACAAACTGGGCTACTCACAAAAGATGCGATTCACCTACTGAGCATCCTGCTCCATGGTCCTGTTTCCTGGTCCTGTTCCCTGCAATTGTCCTCAGTCAGTACTCAAACGCTATAAGCCCTAGATTCCTTTCCTGACAGTATCAGCCTTCGTGTCTTACTCTGGAGCCGAAATCTGGATGATACCTGCAGGAACAGCATCCTTGTAGCCATGGAAGAGGGCCAGGGCTGAGTAGTTCCTGGAAGGGGCCCCCCAGATCTCCATGTGATAGAAGGTCCAGGTCAGGCCCGTGGAGCACTTTCTTCCACGGGTCCGAAAGAAGGAAGCATGTACATTGGTCCCAACACTAGCTAGTTCCTTAATAGCATCACACTGGGTGTCTGTGATGAAAGGAACAACCTGTGTCATGGGTTTTACTTAATATTTGGTGCTTACCTCAAGCAGATTCTGCACGTGTGAGCGCAAGTTGAGCGGCCTTACAGATGTCTCGTAGAGATTGCCGGAAAGGAGAAAAGGATTTCTTTAGACCTCAGAGAAGGGAATCTGTCTCTCCGTGCCCCAGCCCCGGTTGGAAGGAGATGGCCACCCACAATCTAAGACAGCTGCTTGTGGCAGAAACCTCTGGCTGTGCAAATAAACGGGGCTCAGGCCCCTGTGTTATACCTAAGGGGTTGTTGTGTTTGTTTCTAAGGCTTTTCGCACCTGGGAATCCTGGGAGGAAGCATTTCCCAGCACAGAATTTCTCCCAGGCCTTCCAGAGAACCTTTGAGCTAGGGCCATGTGCTGAAATACGACCTGCCACCAAACTCAGGGATCACTTAACAGCTGCCTCAGCAGAGCCAGAAGCTCAACTTCTCCCCGGAGGCTTTTAAGGGTGGGGGAGAACACAAGTTGGAGGGGATGCTTTTTGAACCCAGGTATGATCACAGTGGTCCCTTGGTTTGGCCACTCTCCCTGCCTTCTCTTGGCCCTTCCTTCACCATGCTTCTACTTCAAGGTACCTGGCAAACCAACTAAAGTATTGTCTTTCTGTTTGGAAGAGAAACTTTCTCCTTTAAATAGTAACCTGATATCACCACCAGCCCCAGCCAGACTTGTTGGTGCCTAGAGAGAGTTGGCCTCCCCCAGGCCCATCTATCCTGACTGCCCTTCACCTCTGCTATGATAATTCACCCCCTTCTCCCAAGGTTGGACTAGGGCAGCTTCCTCAGATCTTCTTTGCTAGTCCCATTGGGACAGAACAGTGAATCAATCTTAGGAGGAAGGTCAACATTGCTTCCCTGCATGGAACTATGTGTTGCTTTCCCTGGGGCCCCAAAAGAAAGGCTTGTGGGGCCTGCAAAATTCACCCCTCCGTACAGCAGAGTCATCAATAAATACTGTTACTAGTATTCCATCAAACATTTCTTGATCAGCTAGTATGTGTATGCCACTGTGCTCTGTGAGACACACTTGGCCACCTCACCTCCAAAAAGAAAGATCTTGCATTGGATTGTTAGGCTCAAATAGTGAAGCAGCCCAACAAAGAGAATTTCCCACGCAAGAGCTCACTGTTCCTTGTCTTACATGGGTTTCTGCCTCATTCACTCAACATAACAAACATTTATTAAGGACCTGCCACCTGCCAAGCACTGCTAGTTCCCAAGGATACGATTCTGACCAATACTGGTCTTAAACCGCCCCCCCCAAAGAACTTGGTCTAGAGTAAGATAGACAAATAATAAACAATTACAACATAGTGTACAGTGTGATTAATAGTATAGTAGAGATACAAGGTACAGATGGGAAGAGTTTGGAAAAGATTCAGAGTAGGAGAAAGAGAATAACATTTTTGAGTTAGCCATGTAATAGGTGCTGTGCTAAATACTCATCTGTATAATTTAATCCTTATGATAATCCTGTGAGTCTATGATTAAGATTTTACCAAAGGTCATACAGTTGGTCAGTGGCTGGCAGAGCCAGAATGTGAACCTAGCAGTCTCAGTCCAAAGCCAAACTCAGAACTGGGCCTTGTCAATTGCTTGGATCTTTCAGCGGAGAATGGGAGGAAGGGCAATCCTGAAGAAGAATCAGCATTTGCAAAAGCCTGGAGGAATAAAAGAGATGTCCGTATTTGGAGAACTAGGAGAAGTTCAGTGAGGCCCAAATGCCAGAGGGAAAGTAGAGCAAGATGAGTCCGGAGAGTAGGTGAGAACCAGCTGATAAAGGCCTTTGTAATGTCTCGGTAAAGAAACTTAAAACTCAATCCTGTGGACAGTGAAATTTCTGAGGGTTTTGTACAGTGGGCAATTCATAATAGCTACCTTTGATGAAGCATTCACCATTTTCCGGGCATCACACTAAGAGCCTGCATAAATTATCTCATTTAATCCTGACAAAGGTTCAGTGAAATAGCACGGTTTTTTTCAAGATTTTATTTTTTTAAAGTAATCTCTATACCCAACATGGGCTCGAACTCACAAACCAGAGGTCAAGAGTCGAGTGCTCCACAACTGAGCCAGCCAGGCGCCCCTGAAATAACACTATTTTATTCCCATTTTTCAGATGAGATAATTCTCTTGACCAGTAACGTGCTCAAGATCATAGGCTGGCCAGGGTCGGAAACTTGGTTCTATGTGACTCCTGAGCCCATGCTTTTAACCAGCACCAAAAGAATTAATCCCATTGCCCCGAGGCGTCCATGTAAGATTATAACAAATGGCCTTCTCTCTCAGCATCTAGAATAGCACTAGCTCTGTACTATCCTTGGGAGAACTGAGAAAATTGTCAGTTCCTCGAAGTTTCTGTGTTCTGTGATTCAGCGGAGGGCTGCACCGCCCAAGTCTCCCTGACATGCACTCCAGGGCCACCATTCTGGCTGCAATGTGGGAGCAGGGAGCTGGAGCAGAGAGTTCTCTCAAGCAAGACTAGTTAGAAACAATCCCGCTGTTTCTGAAGAGAAATAACAGGAGTCAAAACTAAAGTCTAGCCCAGTGCCTTGCACATGGTAGGCACTTGAAGAAACATTCGTAGGGGGGCGCCTGGGTGACTCAAGTGGTTAATCGTCTGCCTTCAGCTGGGGTCACTGATCCCAGTGTCCTGGGATGGAACCTCGCTCCATAGGGCTCCTTGCTCCCAGGAGAAACCTGCTTCTCCCTCTGCCTCCCACTCCCCCTGATTGTGCTCTCTCTATCTCTCCCTCTGTCAAATAAATAAATAAAACCTTAAAAAAAAAAGAAAGAAACATTCGTGGAGGGGAGAAAGGGACCCTGAGACTGAAGAAGAAATTAAGTGTTTCGGAGATAAAACCACTGGCGTTGGTAACATATAAAGTGGAGAGAGTTTCCCAATTTAGAGGACAAGGTGCATGGTAGGGAATTCGGCATTCCTTCGCTGGGTTCGGTCTAATTCCTAGAAATTCCTTCTCCATCACGCGCACCAGTTAGTGACTTGGGGGTGTGGTCCTCCCCAAGTCTGGAGAGGCGGAGTTTACCATTGGAGCCGAGCCAGGGGGCGGGGCCTGCCGCGAGAAACCGGGCCTCGAGGGTGGTGCCTGCCGCGGAGGGGGCGGGACCGGGCCGGAGGGGGCGGGATCGGGCCAGAAGGGGCGGTACCCCGCGCTCGGGAGGCGTGGCCGAGGGGACCCGGCCTGTGATTGGGACTGCGGGAGGAATGCCTGGCAGTAGGGGGAGGGAGAGCCCGAGAGGAGGTGACGCGGCCGCGGAGGTGACGCCGTGTGGTCGCGCGCCCCTTCCGGCGCGGGGAGGGCGCTGAAGAACCGGGCCGCTCGGCCGCAGGCCGCCACCAGCGCCGCGGGATGTAGCGCGGGGGACCGCGGCCCCCAGCAGAGCCCGCCCGCCGGCCGTAAGTTCCCCCCGGGCTGCCGCGGCGAGCGGGTGGGCGGGGATCGGCCGCAGCGCTAGGACCCCCGGGAGCCTCGGCCCAGGCCTGAGGCGGGGACAGCCCGTGGGGCTGACCCGCCCAGACACCGCGAGGGTCTCAAGACCCCCAGCCGGAGCCGGCGGCGCCTCGGGGCTGCTCCGCGGCCGGGGTTGTAAACATTTCCGGCCCCTCCCACTGCGCGCCGCCTCCGAGGCGGCCTCCACAACAATTTAAGGGCGGGTGGGCTGCTCGCCCTCGGTTTTTACCCCCGGGCTGCCAACCGCTTTGGTGAGTGCTGAGTCTTCCCAGCCTCGCCGGGGAGTTGAGACGTCGGGATCCCGGCCCGGGGATCGTATCGGGACGGGCCAGGCCAGAGCTAAGCCGGGTCCCCAGGCCGCTGCGCGAGGCAAGTGGGGAGTGGGGGGTGCGGGCCTGGGTCGCAGAAGCGCCTCTCTCAGCCTTTGGTGACGGGGCAGCCCCAGGGGGTCCTCGACGACGAGTCTTTGGCAGATCAAACCGCGACAGTGTGCCCACCTCGACTGGGGGGAGAAAGGGAGATTAGTGGACAATTTACCTTTATTTAAGGTAACCCTAAAAGCTGGAACGTGAGCAAAATCGAAATTGTTTGGGAGGAATATGGAATTTTATTCCCTTAGAAATCTCACATTGATGTATGCCATCTTATGTGAGAGATTTTTGATCAAGTCTTTGGCTTTTAAGAAAATAAAACATATATGCTTTTCCTCAGTTTCTAGTGCTTCTCAGGCTACTGGGAAACTGACGAGGCGAATTTCAGTTTCCACAATTTCAGGTGTCAGGAGCAATAAGAGGCCTACATACTACTTTACTAGGTTAACCATACTGTTTCCCCCAAGTATTTAGAAGACAGGCTAGAAAACACAGCAGGGAATATATAGGCTGCTGATACTAATTAAGTTAACATCATAATATCTGGTTCTTTTCTGAAGTGAAGTCGTAGTGGGGTTGTTCACGGCCTTTCTCTCTTGATGGGGTTAGGTCACCTGTTACAGGGCAACGGCTGTTGCTGATATTTTATAGTATCTACAGTACCAGGAATTTAGACTGGGCGGTGCTAAATAGATTGCAATGTCAGGCTAGCAGTTTCCAGCTCGCAGCCACTAAATTTATTACAGAGTAACTTCTGTGTTTCCATACAGTGGTTGTTGGTACTTGGGGAATCAATCTGAAAAACTGTGGTGTGTTACCTGTGAGGGTCCATCTTCCGGTAGACCTCCACAAAACCATACCTAATTGCAGAATAGAATGTGAGAGCCTTCTGTTCTCAATGGCCAAGAAATTACATGATTCCCAAGGGATTTAAAAAAAATAAATGACCACTTTGCCTGCAAGTAGGAAAGAATCACTAAGCTCACCAGTGCTAATGGATGAAGGATACCACCTTAAGTAGGCTTTTAGGCTATCTTCAGTTTCTTAAAGTCTGGCCTCATTTTATCTTATGGAAAAGTGGATTATTCACTGCCCTGGGGACGGTGTTCTTTCAAGCGTGCCTTGGTCATACCAGGTACACTTCTGGAATGGCCACTACTTCCATTCTGTCTATCAAGATACTTCCTTAAGGTCTTCCACAAAACCTTTCCTGGTCATTCCAACTAAAATTGAGCTTTTCTTCTGAATTCCTCCAGCACTTAATGGCATTTAGCCTTGTAGTGATGTTAGTAGAAAAAGTTATTGCCTCCTCTAATTCTCCTTTGCTTTATCTGTGTAGGCACAATCAATAGGTATTGTCTGATGGATAATAGAATAGAATTTGTGTTTCTCTCTAGGCCAGTTAAGTTTGTTCTCTATTTCCCTAGGAAATTTCCGTTGACCCCTATAATATAAAGCCAAACTGAACTCTTTAGCACTCTTGCTGTAGGGGCGCCTGGGTGGCTCGGTTGGTTAAGCGGCTGCCTTTGGCTCAGGTCATGATCTCAGGGTCCTGGGATAGAGCCCCGGGGGGTGTCGGGCTGCCCGCTCAGCAGGGAGTCTGCTTCTCCCTCTGCCCGTCCCCCCTCCTCCCCGTTCATGCACTCTCTCTCAAATAAATAAATAAAATCTTAAAAAAGAAAAAAAAAAAACCTCTTGCTGTATTATCCTGTCCTGTCTACATGTGATTGCACTGGTGAACTAAACAGTCACGTTTAAACCCAGAAGCTTTATTAATTATGGTGTTGCTGTTGTTTTTTCTGGTACTGGTACTTATCAAAGTCATTACCATTTGTCCTTAACCTCCATTCATCTCTAATATCGCCCACCAAACTTTGTTCCTCTCACTATGCTCAAAGTTAATTCCCCTTTCCTTCTCAGAAATGTTGGGGGCGTGATTAATGTTCATAAATTTTATAACTATCTTCTGTGGAAACAATCCTGGAAAGTGCCCTGTAGGCAAACCAGTTCCAACTGATTGGCTTTTAGGTATGCACCTAGATTGGGGCTTCCCATGTACGCAGTGTTAAGTGACTGCTCTCCTGTGTAAGTGTATTGACCATATATCTGAAAGCCAAATATTAAAAACAGGGACTGGCATGAACCTCCTTCATCAGCCTGTGTATTTTTTTTTTTAATTTTTATTTATTTATTTATTTATTTATTTATTTATTTATTTATTTTGGTCATGGCATTTGGAAAGCTTATCAGTCTGTGGGATCAAAAAGTCTTCTGTTGGGATAGCTGGAGAAGAGCTACAAGGGAAGTTAGAGTGTGATTCTCCGCTTTAGACACTAAGTCGGTGACACCCAGCATCAAGTGAGAAAGCTTAGGCCTCACTGCTGCAGTTTGGTAATTTTCAAACGTAGGTCTTTGCCTTGACTCACTTTTCCCCAGCAGGGCTGTGAAACCGCGTGCCCGAACAGAGCATAGGTAGAGGAGAAGATGTCTGTGTTCTTTGACTTTACTGCCAACCTAACCGTGCTTTGGAATCATAGAGTCAGGCAGACATAGAGCCTACCCATGCCTACCCACAGAATCTCTAAGGGTCCAGAAACTCCAGATTAAAAATTCACAGAAGAAGCTTTATGCCTTTGACTCCAGGGAAGGAGTGTGCTTGGAAAACTTGGGAACTGGTTCTCAAAATAAATGTCTCCAGAAACTGTGAGGGAAGTAAACTCTCTGGCTAACTGGCGGGTGATTAACAATCAGTTCTTTCCCAAGTGTGGCACAGGATTATCTTATTTATAGGAGCACAAACACCTCCCTGCCTCCACAGCGTTATTCTCTAATATCATAGGTTTATCCAGTTGGAAAGCTTAGTGGTAAAGATTTTTATTAGCTTGAATTGAAGAAATCCCATCAAAAATGCACTCAGTGGAGTTTGGCCCAGTTCTGATTTGTCATATTGGGTGTGGTGAGTTTGAGGGGAAATGTGTTTCCTCTTTAATACTAAGGATATAGAAAGCGGGCGGAAAGTTGAAGTATATTTGGCTCTTCTGAGTGCTCCCAGAATCGGTCTTAATACCATAGGGGTTTATGCTGGTTTTATATAATAAAGACAAAAACACTTGCTTGTAATAATTCCCAGTTGTTTGTGAATGGTCACCCTATAAGAAGTTATATTTCCAGGTCCTAGTATTATTTGCTCTTCTCTCTTGCCAGACCTCCGATCCCTATCTCTCCCTTTCCTGTCTCTGTGTTGCTACAGTTTAGAAGACCAAACTGGACAATGGACTTTGCTCACTATGATGACATGATCTCCATTGACCTCCATTGTATGTACTTGACATGATGCATGATGCCATATCTTGTATGATGAGTTGTAGCTGATGGCTGGTTTGTGAGTTAACTGGGATGTCTGTTAGGTTTAGTGACTCTGGGCCTAGAAGACAATGCTGAGGGGAGGTGTAGGAGCTAGTGATAAGAGGAGCTGGAGGGCATCAGAAGAATTAACAGAGTGATTTGGACTGAAAGGGGAAAGACATGTTGGCCAAGAGACAGAGATCATCCTAGAAGAGCACTAGACTTGAGGGCATAAAAACTTTGCAGTTCAAATGAGGAAATTAGGAAGAATACCAAGCTGGATTCTGCATTTGATCTCTGACCCTAACTGTCCAACTTAAAGTTTATCTATATTATTCTCATTTTACTAGAGTAAAATAGTTACACAGCATTCGAAATAACTGAATTTAGTATGTGGCCATTCTTGGTTATTGTTCTCTCCCTCCGCTGCCCTCCTGAAACGTGAAATTACATCACTGACTTTGTACATATCACAAGTGACCTCATGCCATCTGATGATAGGCTCCTTTGAAGACGCTTGTTCAGCTGTGTGTTTTGCACAGTACCTTAGAATGCCTTTGGGTGCTAGTGCTAAATATATTTGTTAAATATTCTGTGAATATATTGACTTACTCTGGGGAAAAGGAGAAAGCCCCACAGGCACAAGAAAAAGTGCATAAACCCTTGGCTAGTGACAAGAAGCTAATAAGTCATATGCTTGCGGACTAGAATGCTGCTCCCTTCATTCATTCATTTTGAAATATGGGTTCTGACCAAAATCAAGGGTACATATCACAGAACCTGAGTTTTGGGGGTTTTTTTTGTTGTTGTTGTTGTTTTTGCCCCGGCAGCAGTGTTCTGAGCTAAGTGTATGCACCCTATTCAGACTTGTCCAAAGTGCCCAAAGCTTTTTATTTTTCTTTTCTTTAGTATAGAGTATTTCTTAGTAAAGCTGTTTATTCAGGAGTACTTCACTCTAAGGAAATAATGTTTTGTGGTCAACCCATTGGAAAAGATTTCCCAGTGTTTCTTAAGGGGATTGTCTATTTCCTGAGGTTTTCAGGGGCCTCCAGTTTCCTGTTCTCCTTAGGCTCAATTGTTGGCTTTGGCTGTGGGCTGGCACCTGTCTTGTCAGAATCTTGCACATTTGAAGGAAGAAGAACTATCTATGTGTTGACACCATATAAAGATCTGCTGTGCAGTGAGTTACTGTTTGCTCTCGAACTAGATTTGCCTATTGCTTTCAGCTGTGCTGGTGAGTTGAACATAGCATGACTTTTGAAATTTAAGGACTGCCCTCATCCGACTACTTATATCCAATTATAATCCCTGAGAAGGAACTGTAATTAGTCTTGGATAAAAAGAGAACTAGTATAAGAAATCAAAGATGTTTGTGTAGTGAACAGCGGTGGGAGATAGAGTGTCTCTCTCATGAGCAGTCATGGTTACTGCCTATTATTAAAGGTTTGGGTTCCCTAAGCTTAAATTTCCTCTCTGGTAATGCAGCCCACTCCCTGTGCAGGTACTGCTTGACCCTCTTTGCATTGCCCTGTGGTCATTGGGTTCACAGAGCCAGTGCATAAAAATGCTAGTATTCTGGTCGTTACTGTTGCTATGAGTAATAAACTCCTTTGTTGGGGCGGGGGGCTAGTAATATACAAGATGGTGAGCATCTTTGGACACTTTTCTCTCTTTTCAATATCATTTTCATCTCCCTGAGGCTTGATTGGAAGATCAGTGCCTGAAGTCCAACTCAGGAAAACCTCAAGTATTAGAAGTTTTTCCTAGAAAACTGAATTCTAGGTTTCTCAGGTTTTCCTTAAGGATTTGTGTACCTGTCTCTAGTTTCTGAAAAACTAATTTGAGTGGGGCTTAGATTATGAACTATGGTGGTTGGGACAAGCTCTTACTGAGCTGGTTGTTTGGTATGTGTTTGGCAAAGGGCAAGGCTGGGGCTGCCTCCTTGTCTTCAACTTCCTGCTCCCAGGTAAGTTATTGCTTGCTTTAAGGAGAGATTATGATGAAAGCTTTTACCCAAGTGTCGAACCCAGGCTATAATCCTACAGTAGAATTAGTAGACATTGCAGAGAAATTAACCATCTAGCTCACAACCAAGTTCCTTCTGCATATGAGGCACACTTGTCAGATCATTTGTAGAAAAAGCCCATCCGAGTTCAGTTGGCATTTAATTTATTTAAAGATTGGGTGGTCTTGAAATATAGTTGACCCTTGAACAACACGGAGGTTAGGGGCACTGACTCCCGCACAGTTGAAAATCCACGTGTAACTTCGGACTAACCAGAAGTTAAATACTAATAGCCTACTGTTGACCAGAAGTCTTACCAATAACATAAACAGTTGATTAGCACATTATTTTGTATGTTACATGCATTACATACTATATTCTTACAATAAAGTAAGCTAGAAAAAAGAAACTTATTAAGAAAATCATAAGGAAGAGAAAATATATTTACAGTACTGTACATATATGTCTTGCAGAAAACCTGCATATAGGTGAACCCTTGCAGTGCAAACCTGTCTTGTTGAAGGGTCAACTGTAATTACAGCCAGGGGTTGGCCTTCTATTTTTGCTCCCCATTCTCAGAGCCAAGCCTTTCTGGGGCAGAATAGCTTTGAGAATGGTAGGCTAGACTCTTCTCACTAAATGGGCTCCACACCTGTGGGAGGGGGTTGAGGGTGAGTAGCTGGTTTTCTGTGGTGACAGTTTGGTATGATTACCACAGATCCTTTGAAGACAAGCAACCAGATGTTATATTTTCAACCTTATCTGTAAGATTAGTGAAGTTCTGAGTCAAGACTAACATTAAAGAGGGAGAACAAGGAATAGATTTTAATTTAGCAATTACCTAGCCTTTAGAATTGGAGGTAGGGTGTGAGTTGATTAGCTGTGTCTTATTCAGTGTTGACTCATGGAAATGAAACTGTAAGAGGAATCACTTGTCAATACCCTTCATGTTTGTGTTTGCTTTTAGTGTTTACCATCACAGGGAGATCTCTGCCCCCTGGGGCTGAGAGACCCCAACCTTTCCCCAAGCTGAAGCTGCAGGGTATTGAGGTACCAGCCAGATGTCTTCTCACAAAGGATCTGTGGTGGCACAGGGCAATGGGGCTCCTGCCAGTAACAGGGAAACGGACACGGTGGAGCTGGCTGAACTGGGACCCCTGCTAGAAGAGAAGGGCAAACGGGTAACTGCCAACCCAACCAAAGTAAGTTGTCTTCCCAGGAGTCACTGCCTTAATCAGAACCTCTCATTAGGCCGGTGTCAGTGTCCATTTTTTTAAGATCTCACCTCTCCCCAAAGGAGGGACCATAGCACCCTGGGAATATCTCCATCCAGTCCTTATCATACTGTATTATATGTATCTTTTTTTATTTGTATCCTTTTTCCACTGTAAGCTTTTGCAAGTTCACTCATCTTTATAACCCTAGGACTTAACACAAGGCCTGAAGTCCAGTAAGTAATTAGTAAATGCCTGTGAATGAAGGAAGCATCAGTTAGGATTAGGTTTGGCTCCATATAACAAACAAAAATCCCTATAGTTTTGACAAGACAGAAGACAGTGTGTCTCATGTAGAAGAATTCTAGAAGTAACCCATCCCAGGCTGATAACAGGGCTCCACGACTGTCAGGCCTCTGTCTTGATCCTCCATCACATCCCCTTACCAGCCACCAGAAAATGAGGAAGGGGAAAGAGGAGAAGGGCCCACCCTTTCTGGAAGTATCTCGCAACACTTCCATTTACATCCCATAGGCCAGAATTTAGTTACATAGTTATATTCGGCTGCAGTGGAATGTAGGCAGTGTCATCTCTTCATTGGGCCTGAGTAAAATTACAGTAACATTCCCACCCTGAATAAAACCAAGGGCTTTGTTACTGAGGAAGAGAGAGAGAGAATGGACATGGGGGTAGGCAAGCAGGAATCTGTACCACACAATTTAAGAGGAACCATTCGTTTCCCAGGGACCATCAACAGGAGAGCGAAAGAGGAGCTGAACCTCCCAGCTCTCCATCTCCATGGTTTGGAGCCTTGGGACTGAGAGAAAAGTCTCTCTCCTTGATAGGGAAGTGCTCTCCCATGTGCACACTTTGTGTCAAAGCTCCTTGGGGGTCAGGACTCTGTCCTGTCCTATAGAAAGCTGCTGCTTTCTACAGAACCAGTTTGGAAGCCCTGAGACTCTTGGGAGCTGCAAGGAATACAAAGTTTCAGTCATGATATAATCCCCAGAGTCAGTGAACAGGGAACCATGAACAGATTTAAATTGTTAAGGGAATCTCTGAGACTCTGTCTCTTCCATTGTTTTGAGGATTTAGTGGTCTAGAACAGAGAGAGATTTGGGAAACTGGGGACAGTTGAGAACCACTGTCCGATAGGTAAGGAGAGGCCATCCAAACTTAAAGAACATTTAGAACTGGTGTGGCAGTCCCGTATCCCTTTCGCGTCAGCCCCCACCAGTCTGCCTCCTGTGGGCTGAATTGAGCTTTCACTCCAGCATTTGCAAAGTATTAATCAAGCTTGAGCTACAGTGTTACAAACTCATTAACTATCATGCCTTTGGAGAAAAAGCCACAAGGTCCTATGGGTAGGAGAGAGGCCAGGCAGGAAGTGTTGAGTTCAGGTTTCTTTGGATCTTTCTGATCTGGACTAGCACAGAGTATGAGATGGCTCTTAGGATTGGTTTTTGTGTATTTTTTGTCCCTGTAGGCTGAAGAAGAGCAAGCATGCCCAGTGCCCCAGGAAGAGGAGGAGGAGGTGCGGGTACTGACACTTCCCCTGCAGGCCCACCATGCCATGGAAAAGATGGAGGAGTTTGTGTACAAGGTACAGCCCAGTAGCTTCTGTCCTGGGTGAAGGGCAGCAAATACGCATTGGATTGAAGAACTTTTACTCCTGCCTGTGGGTTTGTTTTTGCTCAAGATGAAGTAAATAAAGGGGAAGGCTAGCTACATTTTTACTACCTACCGTGTTAGGCAGTGCTCACAATATATTCTAAAACAGAAGTTCTTAGCTTTTTTTGCTATGGATCCCTTTGGCAGTCGTTAGAATTTTTTAATTTTTAAAGTTCCGAAATTTTAATGTGGGCTCCTTTTATGAACACACTGGATATGCGTTAATGACAAGTGATAATGTATTTTATTAAAATTTATCATTTCTAAGCAGTGAAGCGTAACAATATTTTGATATCTGCAAAACTAGTGTATGAAAATATCTTGGATTTCTATGGGTGACAGTCGCACGTTCCAGCACTACTGTGCTTTGGTGCCCACATTTATAATTGAGGGGAGTGTTAGATTCCAGGTAGAGGTGAGCAAAAATGAAAGATCATTTTTTTCCCATCCAGATTTTCATCCCTCCCTGGATTCTATCCATTGTCCGTGTGTCCTGGGTTAAGAACCCCTGCTCTAAAAAGACATAGTCCCAACCTAGGAAGGACTTGGAATCTACCGGGGGGAAAGGACTGAGCAGGGGTCAACCAGAATCTCCTGGATTAGAGGGGCAAAGGAACGATAAAATGTATGTTTTCAAAACCATTATATATAGTTTCTGTTTCTTTGTTTTCATTCACTATTTTTACTTAATTGTGAAATTTCAAGTAGCTTAAAGAAGGTCCTGCCATATTTTTTTCAAGATTGAGATACCTTTATCTAAAGCATATCCAGATAAACTAACATGACGCAAGAACAAAGGCATTAGCAAAAATTGGTCAAGATATACAGTACTGCGATGGCCTCGTTCATACTGTGCCTTGGACATCTGTAGGTCCAGGCTGGTTCCCTATTACCTACCACCGAAGCCTGGTTGACATTCTCCTAGACTGGCTGTCCTTCAATCCTTGTCCTTGGGGAAACTAGCATTCTTTAGGGCCCTTCTTACAGTGTATATATTCCAGGTCTGGGAGGGACGCTGGAGGGTCATCCCATATGACGTACTCCCTGACTGGCTGAAGGACAATGACTACTTGCTACATGGCCATAGACCACCTATGCCCTCCTTCCGGGCTTGCTTCAAGAGCATTTTCCGCATCCATACAGAAACTGGCAACATCTGGACCCATCTGCTTGGTGAGTGATTTGGGTGGGGAAGAAATCCAATGTTTTTGTCTCCTTAAAGGCCAAGGGAGGGATTATATAGCCTTTGTCCATGGGAAGGAAAAGAACAAAGTTGTTCTGACTGATTGATTGATCCTTGATCACTGATCTTTGAGACTAGAGGAGGAAGACCTAGAACCAGGAGAAGAATAGCCAAACTGTGGAAAGAGCCAAGATGTCCATTGACAGATGAATGGATAAAGAAGATGTGGTATATACACACACACACACACACACACACACACACACACACAATGGAATATTATGCAGCCATCAAAAGGAATGAGATCTTGCCATTTGCAACGATGTGGATGGAACTGGAGGGTATTATGTTGAGCGAAATAAGTCAAACAGAGAAAGACATGTATCATATGATCTCACTGATATGAGGAATTCTTAATCGCAGGAAACAAACTGAGGGTTGCTGGAGTGGGGGGTGGGGTGGGAGGGATGGGGTGACTGGGTGATAGACACTGGGGAGGGTATGTGCTCTGGTAAGCGCTGTGAATTGTGCAAGACTGTTGAATCTCAGATCTGTACCTCTGAAACAAATAATGCAATATATGTTAAAAAAAAAAAAGAAGAAGAAGGTAGCAGGAGGGGAAGAATGAAGCGGGGGAAATCGGAGGGATAGACGAACCATGAGAGACGATGGACTCTGAAAAACAAACTGAGGGTTCTAGAGGGGAGGGGGGTGGGAGGATGGGTTAGCCTGGTGGTGGGTATTGAGGGGGGCACATTCTGCATGGAGCACTGGGTGTTATGCACAAACAATGAATCATGGAACACTTCATCTAAAACTAATGATGTAATGTATGGGGATTAACATAAGAATTAAAAAAAAAACCAGGAGAAGAAATTGGAACCCTGGCAGAACTGTCCTCAGTGGAGGCAGTTGCTTCTATTTCATGAATTCCCACTGTCCAAACAAAATGCCAGCATTTCAAAAAGTGCTCTTTTAGTCTGAGTTTCTATGACTGGTGCCATTTTCTCCTGAAATTTTAGACTGCAGTTCCCACAGCTGAACCCCGTTTTTTAGTGCTGATTTAACACCATCAACTATCAAAGTGCATGTACTGTCCTTTTCCTTAGGCTTTTTGTTTTCTTTTCCCTCCTATAGGTTTTGTGCTGTTTCTCTTTTTGGGAATCTTGACCATGCTCAGACCAAATATGTACTTCATGGCCCCTCTACAGGAGAAGGTGGTTTTTGGGATGTTCTTTTTGGGTGCAGTGCTCTGCCTCAGCTTCTCCTGGCTCTTTCACACCGTCTATTGTCATTCAGAGAAAGTCTCTCGGACTTTTTCCAAGTGAGTTGAAAGAACATCAGTACGGAAAGACCACACACTACTGTCACCTCTTGTGATTTGAGGGCTGACTGGGTACTGGAAACTCCAATAATTCCTAAAGTTTCCCTGATGTCCCAGAGGAAGGGCTTTCTATTTTGTGGGTATAATAGGGCGGTGAAGTTCCTCTCTTAAATCCTTCATGAGAAAATGCACTGCAGCCTCCTCAACAGATGGATTTTACCTGTATGGTACTAACCTGTGTGAAATTTGGGGTACTGGTGGGCTGCAAGTACCCAGTACTATCTGACCTTCCTGTTGGCCGGAGCCACAGCAGGGCGTGGTAAAGTATGCCTGCTTCGTTCTGCTAATGCTCCTACCCACCCGTCTAGTTAAGCTTATCTTCGCTGCCCATGCACTGCTGGAGGCCCCAGATGTCCATCATCTCATGCTTTTCAGATTCCCCAACTCTGTGCCCGGAGTTCTGTTTATTTGCTTGTTGTTGTTGTTGGTTTGGGTGGTAGTGGCGGCGCGGGTTATTTTGTTTTTCCCATAATACCAGGAATACATTTTTATCATTAAAAAAGTCAACTGAATCAGAACAGTACCTCTTAAGAATACTCCCAATTCAGGGGTTTTGTTTTGGGAACTCAAGTTACCAGAACTGAAGAACATTCAGAGCCCTTCATGAATGGGAAGCTGGGAATCAGCTGGATAGTGACAGAACTCCTAAGCTGAAGTTTCCACTAGGGGGAGATTTGGCTGCCCACAACTAAGGGAAGGGATGAAGTCCTGTGATCCGGGATTCTTTTTTTTTTTTTTTTTTTTTTTAGATTTTATTTATTTGCGAGAGAGAGAATGAGAGACAGAGAGCATGAGAGGGAGGAGGGTCAGAGGGAGAAGCAGACTCCCTGCCGAGCAGGGAGCCCGATGCGGGACTCGATCCCAGGACTCCGGGATAATGACCTGAGCCAAAGGCAGTCGCTTAACCAACTGAGCCACCCAGGCGCCCTGTGATCCGGGATTCTTAAGAAACTTTTCCACTGCAAGATGAACCATGAGAGACGATGGACTCTGAGAAACAAACTGAGGGTTCTAGAGGGGAGGGGGGTGGGAGGATGGGTTAGCCTGGTGATGGGTATTAAAGAGGGCACGTTCTGCATGGAGCACTGGGTGTTATACGCAAATAATGGATCATGGAACAATACATCAAAAACTAATGATGTAATGTATGGTGATTAACATAACATAATAATAAAAAAAATCAAATAAAAGAGAGAGAGAAAAAAAGAAACTCTTCCACTGCAAAATAGATGTGCTTGACTTGGTGGGGTTTTGATCCAGGATGTAGGATAAATTGTATGGGAAATGAGGGGAGGCTGGGTGGAGATGTTCAAAGCTGGGAGCAGGTGAACTGAAAGAACAAGTTCAACAAGCCATAGGATTTCTTCATTTCTTCCACTGATTCATTTCATTTTTATGGCTCTTTTTTAGACTGGATTATTCAGGGATTGCCCTACTGATTATGGGGAGCTTTGTCCCCTGGCTCTATTACTCCTTCTACTGCTCCCCACAGCCACGGCTCATCTACCTCTCCATCGTCTGCGTCCTGGGCATTTCTGCCATCATTGTGGCACAGTGGGACCGGTTTGCCACTCCTAAGCACCGGCAGACAAGAGCAGGTGGGTAGGAAGACATAGTGTAAACTTCGTACATATTTGGGCCTTGAGCCTAATAGGCTCAACCCTGGGCCCTAAGGTTTGCAGTTGGGGGACCCCATCCAAACCTTGCTTCGTGTTTAGAACTTGGAAAGCACCATGAATTTTCAAAGTTCAATTCTCCCCAATGTTTCATAGTATTTCAGTGGCGTGCTAGCAGGACAGATAACTACCAAGCTGGTCAATTTGCTGCAAGTATAGAAATGACTGCTCTTAAATTTGGTTTGAGAAAGTTAAAAAATATACAGAGCACCATCATTTTAGTGACTGGTCCAAGGCACTCAAACCAAGGGGTTCAAATTAAAACACCTGGAGTTATTTTTCCTAAGGGAATGGAAGGCTTGGTTTGGTGAATTAAAAAACAAACACCTTGAGCATAAACACTGGTCACAACTACTGTAGCAGCTACAAAAGCATAAACATCCTTGTGTTGTCTCATCTGGACTCTCCTTTTAAGCTTTATTTTTGCAGCAACACATTAGTTACCACTAGTTTTCAGGCCCTTTGGACTTACTATGTGCTGTGTCTTAAACCTTCAGTTAAAAGAATTAAATATTCGTCAAGCACCAACCGTGTGCCAAGCGTTGTGCTTTAACAAGGGCATCTACAAAAATGCAGATCAGGGGTGCCTGGGTGGCTCAGTCATTAAGCGTCTGCCTTCGGCTCAGGTCATGATCCCAGGGTCCTGGGATCGAGCCCCGCATCGGGCTCCCTGCTCGGCGGGAAGCCTGCTTCTCCCTCCCCCACTCCCCTGCTTGTGTTCCCTCTCTCGCTGTGTGTCTCTCTCTGTCAAATAAATAACATCTTTAAAAAAAAGAAATGCAGAAGATCGGCCCTGCCCTCCAGTTATGTGTAGTGTAGTGATGTTGAGACAAATACCCATTCTTCCCTTCCTCTTACCTTGTGTGTCCCTGCAGCCTTGACAGCTTCTGATCTGGGTATGTCTGTCTACTCAGGAGGTCAGAGTCCCGATACTTAAGTCTTTTATGATCTTAATGGAAAACCTGCCCAACTCCTCTCTGACTTGGAAGCCACCCACCTGAAGCCTTGCCGTTGAGGTTCTGTATCCCAGTCAGCTGTGAGATGGTTTTGACAGAGCCTTTTGGCCAAGGCTTCACATTTCTTTCTTTTTTTTTTTTAAAGATTTTTATTTATTTGAGAGAGAGAGAATGAGAGACAGCACGAGAAGGAGGAAGGTCAGAGGGAGAAGCAGACTCCCTGCCGAGCAGGGAGCCCGATGTGGGACTCGATCCCGGGACTCCAGGATCATGACCTGAGCCGAAGGCAGTCGCTTAACCGACTGAGCCACCCAGGCGCCCCAAGGCTTCACATTTCTTAACAAATAATAAAGAATGTCAGATGTTTGTTCTTGGTGCTCCTTAAAAGGTAATAGCACTGACACAGCCTTCTTCCCATTCTGGATGTTGAAGAAATGTCTGCTGACTGTTACCCGTCTTGTGGTTCATTTCCTAAACATGTCCTCTTCACCAGAAAATAGCTAATTGTCACAATAAACATCTGAATTCTGGAGTAAGACAGCGGTGCCTGCCGTGTGGTAGCTGGTTCCTTGCTTGACGATCTTACGTCTGCTTTGTTCAGGAGTGTTCCTGGGACTTGGCTTGAGTGGTGTTGTGCCCACCATGCACTTTACTATCGCTGAGGGCTTTGTCAAGGCCACCACAGTGGGCCAGATGGGCTGGTTCTTCCTCATGGCTGTGATGTACATCACCGGAGCTGGCCTTTATGCTGCTCGAATTCCTGAGCGCTTCTTTCCTGGGAAATTTGACATATGGGTAAGAAATGACTCTCCCAGTGGGGCCTTTGATGGTGAGTGACCAGCCAAAGTTAAAGGTCTAAGTACAACGCCTTGTAGAGACATAGGGATCCTGTAGTGTTTCGGGGTACCTGTATATACATAAGGAGAAATGGCAGGGGGATAACCGGTACTAACATCTTGGTGTATCTCTGACAAGATTGATAAAAAAGTTTCTACAACAAATACATCATTTTTATGGTGTAAAAAAAATCTTAAGGAGAAACTAGAAGAAGCAAATGCTTGCTACTTACTTCTAATCTCTCCTTGCCACTGTCCTAAAGGCCCGTCTCCTGTCATTCCTACAGTTCCAGTCTCATCAGATTTTCCATGTCCTGGTGGTGGCTGCAGCCTTCGTCCACTTCTACGGGGTCTCCAACCTTCAAGAATTCCGTTACGGCCTAGAGGGTGGCTGTACTGATGACTCCCTTCTGTGAGCCTTCCCACCTGAGCGGTGGTGGAGGAACTTCCCAAGTGCTTTTAAAAATAACTTCTTTGTTGACGTGAGAGGAAGAGTCTGAGTTGTCTGTTTCTAGAAGAAACCTCTTAGAGAATTCAGTACCAACCAAGCTTCAGCCCACTTTCACACCCACTGGGCAGTAAGCTTTCCATTTCCCTAGCTGAGGAGGGCGGGGACGGCCCCGTCTAGCCATGCTCCTCCTCAGCAGCCCCCCTCGATGGCAAGGCAACTACCATCCCCTCACAGAGACAGTACTTCGAAGCTCATGTTGAGATTTGACCCCTCCTCCAACCATTTTGGGGAAAAAATGATGGACTGGGACTCTTCAGAAATTCTGTTTCTGGAGGAAAATATCCCTCCCTTACCCCCATCCTTACTTTGTAACCTGGCTTATAACAGGCCATCCATTTTTGTAGCACACTTTTCAAAAACAGTTAGAACCTGGTCCCATCTTTCTTGGGCCTGGATCTGCTTTTACAGCAGGAAGAACAAAGCCACCAACTTTTACATAGCCCGGCTAATCATGGAAGTGTGTCCAGGCTTCAAGTAACTTGACTTTTAATTTTTTTTTTTTTCTTGGCAGAGTAATGTAAAATTAAAATGGGGAAAGATATTTAATATTTAATACTAAGCTTTAAAAAGAAACCTGCTATCATTGCTATGTATCTTGATGCAAAGACTATGATGATAATAAAAGAAAGTACAGAAGACACTTGGCATTGAAGGATTTAACGTGTGGTCTCAACTATTTGTACACAACTCCAAAGGATTAAAACCAGTAACATAGTTTTAGATTCTGCTGAGATGCAAATCTGAATCACAGTCATTGACAGGCTGGCATATGCAGGCCAGTGAATGAGCCTAATTGAATTCCTAGCATCTGCTCCTCGATACAGCTTTATTTTTCTCTACTTATCACACAGACATTGGACTAGAGAGTTTGGTTTGCCATAGTAGTGTTAAATAGAAGATTCTCGAAGGTGTTGGGAATATATCCCTGTGATCAAAGCTCTACTACATATTACTTTAGAGTTTAGTTCTTTTAAAGCTGCCTTGCTTAAGGTTGTCTCATCAAGAGATTATTCCATGCTTTTCCGGGCCTTTGCGAATTGTGCTCAACCTGACGTGTTGTGTTCATTAGATAGCACATGGTCTGCAGTAATCACTAACTGTAGGCAGTTAGACAGCAATCTTCTTGAGTTACAAAGTTGCATTCACTTCAAAGTTCAAGTTTGTACAATTGGGAGAACAAATGGTTCTTTTAAAAAAGAACCCCATTAGACCAACACACAGCAAAAGTTTCTCAACCTCAAGTAGTAATCAGGGAAATGTAAATTAAAACCAAAGTGATAAACCATTTCAGTCCTACCAGGTTGGCACAAATTAAAGGTTGTATTGGGTGTTGGTATAGATGTGAACGGACCAGATGCCGCAGTGGGAGTGCACATTGGTAGGACGACTTCGTGTGGACGTGCATAGAGCATATACACACAATATTCAAACATTTTATGAAACAACGCTCTACAATATGAAATGTATCTGACGTCTATCCTGGATCTTTTTTTTTTTTTTTAAGATTTTATTTATTTGAGAGAATGAGAGAGAGTACAAAGGGGTAAGAGTCAGAGGGAGAAGCAGACTCCCCACTGAGCAGGGAGCCCAATGCAAGACTTGATCCTGAGACTCCAGGATCATGACCTGAGCCTAAGGCAGTCGCTTAACCAAATGAGCCACCCAGGCGCCCCCCCCCTTTTTTTTTAAGATTTTATTTGACAGAGACACAGTGAGAGAGGGAACACAAGCAGGGGGAGTGGCAGAGGGAGAAGCAGGCTCCCCACTGAGCAGGGAGCCTGACATGGGAGTTGATCCCAGGACCCTGGGACCATGACCTGAGCCGAAGGCAGACACTTAACGACTGAGCCACCCAGGCGCCCTGGATCACTTCATTTTTTAAAAATGCTCCTGGGGGGCACCTGGGTGGCTCAGTTGGTTAAGCGACTGCCTTCGGCTCAGGTCGTGATCCTGGAGTCCCGGGATCGAGTCCTGCATTGGGCTCCCTGCTCAGCGGGGGGGTCTGCTTCTCCCTCTGACCCTCTTCCCTCTCATGCTCTCTGTCTCTCATTCTCTCTCTCTCAAATAAATAAATAAAATCTTAAAAAAAAAAAAATGCTGCTGGGGCGCCTGGGTGGCTCAGTTGGTTAAGCGTCTGACTTCCAGCTCCAGTCATGATCTCGGGGTGCTGGGATCGAGCCCCAAGTCGGACTCCGTGCTCAGCAGGGAGTCTGCTTGTCCCTCTGCCCCTCCCCCTGATCATGCTCTCTCAAGTAAATAAAGTCTTTAATTAATAAATAAAAATAAAAATGCTCCTTCTGACCCACTAAATTGTTCATAAGTCTAAATGGGTCACAACTCACTTTGAAAAGCACTACTCTTGAGAAACTTAGCTTATACCAAAAGACTGCAGCTGTGTATGGTAGCAACATACTGCAAGCCAAATGTCCAAAACTGTTGAATGGAAAATTAAGTCTTGGTTTACTCATATAATGAAACATTATTTAGCAGTGAAAATTAATTACAGTGACAAGCAACATGGCTGAATCTCAAAATTAGGGAAGGAAAAAAAGATTGGGGGAAGGAGGGAAGCAACTCAGAGTAAAACTGGTATGACTGCATTTATGTAAAGCTACTAATTTGCAAAACTAATGATAGTTTAGGGATACAGACATGGTAAAACCTTTAAAAAAGAAATACTAACTCAGAAAAACAGTTACCTCCGAAGGAGGAAGAAGAGGATTAGAATAGGGACCCATAGAACGTTTCAAAAGTAAAGCTTACATTCTTTTTAACTAGGCGGTGAGTACCTGGGTGTTCCTTATACCATAGTTATGTTTTCTTACACATATACAAGAAGTATTTATATCTTTATACAAAACAATTCGGGGGCGCCTGGGTGGCTCAGTCGTTAAGCATCTGCTTTTTGCTCAGGTCATGATCCCAGGGTCCTGGGATCAAGCCCCACATCGGGTTCCCTGCTCCATGGGAAGCCTGCTTCTCCCTCTCCCACTCCCCCTGCTTGTGTTTCCTCTCTCACTGTGTCTCTCTCTGTCAAATAAATAAATAAAATCTTTTTTAAAACATACAAAACAATTTGAAGCTTAAAAAGACCTTAAAGATGGGGCGCCTGGGTGGCTCAGTCATTAAGCGTCTGCCTTCAGCTCAGGTCATGATCCCAGAGTCCTGGGATCGAGCCCCACATCAGCAGGGAGCCTGCTTCTCCCTCTCCCACTCCCCCTGCTTGCGTTCCCTCTCTCGCTGTGTCTCTCTCTGTCAAATAAATAAATAAAATCTTTAAAAAAAAAGTCCTTAAAGAGCTGATAGCACAAGTCACAGACTGGTGACCTGTAAGCTGCAAACCTCCACAAACATGTTTTGTTTGGCCTGCAGAGTGCAGTCACCTGCAGCTCAATACCAGTGATGCCCTTGATGGAGGGCTTGTGCTCTCAGAGTGTTGCTGCCCCTCACTTGTTGGGGTCACTGGCCTAGCCCCTGGAGGCATCCGAGTTTGCAACCACTGTATAGAGCTGGAAGGAAACAGACTGCATCTGATCCGACGGCCTCCGTCCATTTTGCATGTGAGGCCATCTGGAGATCCAGAGCAATTAGTGGACCTAGTGTGTATGTGTTTGCTCATTTGTCAGTAGTTGGACCCGGGAAAGAGGATCTGAGAGAGAACATTGATTATCTGTGTACTTTTTCATATGTCATTTTATATCTTTTTTATCTTTAACCCTGTGAAGCAGTAGCATTATCCCATTCCACAGATGAAAACCTTAAGGTCCCAAAAGACCAAAACTTTTTCCCAAGATGATGGACAGGTTTGGAGTCAGTATCTGAATGCAGATCATGCTGACTTAAACCCCATGTTCTAAAGCCTCAGATCATTTAAAAATCCCTTCTGCTCTTGGGCGCCTGGGTGGCTCAGTTGGTTAAGCGACTGCCTTCGGCTCAGGTCATGATCCTGGAGTCCCGGGATCGAGTCCCACATCGGGCTCCCTGCTCGGCAGGGAGTCTGCTTCTCCCTCTGACCCTCCCCTGTCTCATGCTCTCTCTCTCTATCTCATTCTCTCTCTCAAATAAATAAATAAAATCTTTAAAAAAAAAAAATCCCTCTGCTCCTGATTTCAGTATCTTCCCTTGCCTTTATCAGAACTGCTAACTAGTAGCAAGTGAATATTACCTTCTTTGGCTGCATACATCTGGTTCGTTCACTTCCTAAATACTTGTTCAGGACACTAGAGGAAAACAAGTAAATGATGGCAAAACACTGCCAAGCTCTGATTAAAGAAAGGCCAAGAATAAAAGCTAAGAATCAGACTCTAGCCCTTTCCTATCAAAAAATTAAAAATTAGGACAGAGACTAACTTATCTCTATCCTTAGAACATCCATTTTCAATTTAAACATAGAACTCTGGGAACATTAGTAAACTCTTAAATTATTACAAATGGATAAGATCTGAAGAAATTTTTTTTTTAAGATTTTATTTATCTGAGAGAGAGAATGGGAGACAGAGCATGAGAGGGAGGAGGGTCAGAGGGAGAAGCAGACTCCCTGCTGAGCAGGGAGCCCGATGCGGGACTCGATCCCGGGACTCCAGAATCATGAACTGAGCCGAAGGCAGTTGCTTAACCAACTGAGCCACCCAGGCACCCAAGATCTAAAGAAATTCTTGAACGCTCTGTCAGTCTGGTCCTCACAGAAGCATTCTCCAAGATGAAATTAAGTATACAAGGATTTCATTAGGGGAAATGCTTCTATGTAAAAGAAAATATAAAGGGAGCCAGAGAAGGCAGGGAGAGCCATGAGGTTGTGATGCAGGTCTGACCCCCACTGAAGGAAAGAGGGAGAGAAGGTTGGGAGAAGCGTCCTAGACTGCCTTGCCATCTAAAAAAAGGTTCAGCAAAGCCCTTTGTTTGGGAGAAGGCCTTGACCCAAAGTCCCCTGACAACCGAGTCCCATTACCCCTAGAAAGGATCTGCCTTAGCATCTCTCCTATCCCCAGCAAGGGGCAGGAAACAGCCCTTGGGAGACGTGACCTGGGTGCAAACTCAGTGATGAATTTCAAAGCAGTGGCTGGGGCCCTGCTTTGATCACATTCAGTGAATAATTAAGAGGTACATTCTCTTGTCTGCCATGCTCTGGTGGTGCAAAAATGCAATGTATCCTGCCTAGCTGGTTTTAGAGATTCAACCTATATTCTATGTACTTGATCTAGAGTTCCAAGGCCAATTCTTTGTCTTCTGTTCCTGAAACCCTTTAATATAAATACCCAAACCATAAAGGCAGGATGATGTATGGAACTGGACTGACTGACTCACCCTATCCAGCCCTAGCCCTCCAGAATGGGCCTAAAAAAGTCAGAATAAGTTTGGGCTGTAGGGTTTCAGGTCAGTTATCCAAATGACTAGAAATATTCTTGTGGGGAAAGGATAGTGTCCCCATGACTTAAAGACCCAAAATGTGCTGAGACTATATCACTGAAGAAAGTAGGGTAAGCCTGAATTAATTCCCTCAGTCTTCTGGCTTTTTTGCTAGCAGTTTCTCCATCTTTTATTCTCTGAGAAAAGTGTGGGCATATTCTAAACAAAGCCACGTTTTTTTTAAGTTCCCTCTCACATCATGAAAAATTCTCAATTTAGCAGAAAGGAATTAGGCAATATCATTAAAGTGCTATTTTGCACCTGGAAAACACGGGATTATTTTTACTTTCCTTTTTTAAAGTTTTTATTTTTAATCTCTACACCCAATGCGGGGCTCAAACTCACCACCCCAAGATCATGGGTTGCACACTCCACTGACTGAGCCAGGCAGGTGCCCCTATTTTTACTTTTTATTTAACTTGGACATATTTTTAATCCACACGATGGAAAGTTCAAAAGGCACAAGTTATAGAGGGAAAAATCTCCTTTCCACCCTATCTCATGACCAACCAGTTCCTCACTGCAAAGAAACCAACATTTTGTATCTTTCCAGATGCATTTGGTACATATACAGGCAAATATGAATATTAATATTTCCCCAAAGTTTTACACAAATAATAGCAACCTATACACACTGTTCACAACTTCATGATATTGTATTGTATGGATGTTCCACACTTACTGAAGCAGTTCCCTACAATGTATGTTAAGTTTGTTTTCAATCTAATCTACAGACAACCTGGTGCACACATCATTTTACATGTGCATGAGTCTATATGAGGGATAAATTTATGTAAATCACTCAGTTAAAGTTATCTTCAGTCATCATTTTGGTTCACTTTTCCCAAATACCCCCAATAGAACTTGTGCCAATCCTGCTTGCCCACCACAATGTGTAAATCAGAGATACTTTAAGATCATTTATTTGTGAGAGAGCACGTGCACGCAAGCAAGAAGCGGGGCGGGGCGGGGGGGGGGGGGGCGTTGGCAGATGGAGAGAATCTTCAAGCAGACTCCCTGCTGAGCACCAAACCCGAGGTGGAGCTCAATCTCATGATTCATGAGATCACTACTTAAGCCAAAACCAAGAGTTGGATGCTTAATCGACTGAGCTACCCAGGTAGCCCAATCAGGGATACTTTTAGATCAGAGAGAGATGATATAAAAGATGGAAACACTATGTAAAATTAGATTGCTACCCACTTGGTTATCATTTTATTATCCATAAATCAAAGGTCCTGCAAAGGAAAACAGTACAGTGGTTCTCCCTTCTCCACAATTTCATTTACCGGTAGTCACTGCTATCTGGAACCGGATGATCCCCTGGACATATTGCCAGGTCACTGGGTAGCCTAACACTGTCATAGTGTCTACATCATGTGCTATTTTGCATCTGGAAAACATGGGATTCATGTTTCACTTCATCCCATCATGTAGGCATTTCATCATCTCACATCATCAGAAGGGTGGATACAGCACAATAATTTGAGAGAGAGAGAGACCACATTCACACAACTTTTATTTTAGTGTATTGGTATAGTCTGTTTTATTATTGTTGTTGATTTTTTACTATGCCTAACTTGACGATTAAACTTCATGATACATATGTATAGTAAAAAACATAGCATAAATAGTATTATTATTCATTTATCCATGGTTTCAGCATCCCCTGGGGGCCTTGGAACATAAGCCCCCTGGATAAGGGGGAAGTACTGTGTCATCAAAAATAGTTTGGACATTCACGGAAGTTGATAGTTCCTCATTCTCCTCTGAACCACTAAGATAAGTATGCCAAAATCAACTAGAAGCACAATTACTAAACTGAACACTCAGCACCCGCGAGCTGGTGAAAAGTCAGCAGAAGAGAAAGAGGGGAAATGATGACTACTGGGACTTCCCATACGATCCTTTGCAATTTCCCTCACAACGTCCAACTCCTAGTGACCACAAGTTCCTTCCACTGCATTGTCCTGCACTGCAAGAAGTAGAGGAGAACCACCTCAAGGGTGATGATAGGCCCCATTATGATGCAGAGAATGCTGAGGTCAGTGGATCGCAGGGCTCAGAGGATTCTCCCCACAGCCATGGTCCGGGGGGAAAGGCCGTTGTGGACAATGGACGTGAAGAAATTTGAAGCCCCCTTGGGTTTTATCCAAGCGAGAGGGTTCCTGAATACCCGGCAGGTAAAACATACCTCCCGCAACCAGCTCCTTAGTTTGGAAATGTGGAATCCGGTCAATCTGCCGGATCTCGGGAGACTGGGGCAGAATCTGATCTCAGCCAATCACGCGGCAAGAGAACTGTACACCCCGCCCCTCCCTGCGGACCCCACCCTGCCCCACCTTTTCTCTCTGCCTTTCTCTAAGTGGGCGGAAGCCCGGCACCCAGGTACCTGAAGGTCACGTGATGCCTCCTCCCCACGTGATGCAGCCCGGTGCAGGGAGGAGGGCGGGCCTCGCGTTGCATTACGTCATCACGTCGCGCGGCCGCGGAGGCGAGATCCTGGAAGAGCACGGTGACGGCTCCCGAGCCTTCGGGTCGGGGCGGCGGCGGCGGCGCTTAGGCTCCTCCTGAGCCGCCTGCTGGCCCCGCGCCCCACCCAATTCCCACGGGCGGGGAACAGGCCCGGCGTGGCTGAGTGGGCCCGCGAGCGGAGGTGAGTCGCGGGAGGCGGTGGCGGGCAGCTCTGCTCTTCCCTTCCCAGCTCCCGGCTCCCGGTTACGGCCCTTCCCCCATCCATCGACTCCCTCCGGGGTGGAACGCCGAGACGCCGGTGAGCGGAGGGAGGCTTGCGGGGCCGGGGGCGCTCCTGGCCTGGAGCGCGCCCTCCTCTCGTCCCCTCCCTGACCGCGCCCCTCCAGGACCTCCACCTGGAGCTGCCCGCGCTGTTCCCGGTGTTGTCAGGAGGGGAGACTGTCTTTCCTTTTCCCACCTGGAATTCCTCCCCTTCTCCCACCTGGAATTTAGTCTTTCTAGAATTTGACACCTTTCCGCTCTCGCCCCCTCCCCGAATCTTCCGTGGTGGAACCCCTCTATTCAGATGTTAACGGAAGTTCCAAAAATGTGAGAGTGAAAGATAGGGCTGAGATTTTGCTTGATGAGGCAGGAGTCCCCAAGGAGGAAGACTACACTGAATTAAGGTTACAGTCGGTTTTGACACTGAAACTGTAAAACCCAGTTCTAGGCTGAGCCCTGTGGTAGCTCCTCAAAGAATCTTCACAGTAAATGGGCATCTGTTCAGACTTTTCTTACATCTTCAGAATTGGAAGTAAATAGACTTAAGGAAGATCTTTTTGAAAAACGTCATATGCTTTGGTGAATCACCTCCTATTCTGTAAAATGGATGTTGCAGGTTGTTGGAGAGATTATATCTAGAGTGCTTATAAAAGAATAATGCTAACTGTATATAGAAGTAGATGAGAATTTAGGGTCTCGTTCGTGCTATTCAAAAATTACGGTTGTGAGTTGTGGACTCTTGAAGATCATTGTTTGATTTTTTTCCCCCTTAGATTATTTCAGAAGATTATAGATTCCAAATAAGACTTTCTTAATAACCATCCCATTTCATTTCCCAGAAATTGTCCTTGAAACAAAAAAAGAAAAAAAAAGGCACTAAAGCCTGTCAATAATCAAGAGAGTAAAAAAGTACATTGGGTTTTTTTAATATGTAATGTATTACTGAGTTTTTTTAATTGATACATACAAGTGAACTTTGCAAGTGATTGGCTGTGGCAGTAAAATCAGTAGTGGAATTTTAATAGGTTTCTATCCTAATAATTAGGCTCTTGGTTTCAGTGTAGAGGAATTACTACTGGATGTTTACTACTAATGTAGAGTAGGAATACCCTTCCGTAGAAGAGGTTCAATAACTTAATCACGTGAAAGTCCATAGGTAAGCTTGCAGTGTTTGCATTATTCAGGGTAGGTATTGGGTCCTCATTTGAAATGTCATTTTTAAGAAGAAATCCAGAGATATTTGGAAGTCATAATAATTCTTTGCTTACTTCTTTAGAAAAAAGTTCATTTTCACTGCCTCTGGCCTTTATTGCTCTAAGTTGAATACACAATTTTTCTTTTCTTACATTTGATTTCTAAACATTTAAGGTACACCTGCTAGAATAGGAAAAAACATATAAAACAGAATCCTATCCTCTAAATACCTACTTAATCTATTTATGGATATTAAGTAATAGTGATATCACACCTTTAGGAAATTTTATCTTTTCATTTTATCATTTGAGACTGACAGCATTGTGAAGATATGCAAGGTATGTGTGGTTTTTTTTCTATTTACATACAGTTGAGTATTGATTATAATAAATGTCAAGTGGCAGGGGAATTCGATACTGGAATTTGGAGGAAGAAGAGATTGTTTTTACTTGGGTTTGTGGTTAGATTGTTGTGGTAAGACCAGTAATAGGAGTACTCCCTACTTGTGTTTGGGTCTGAGGAAGCCTCCTTATTTGTATAGGTAATTGAATATGTTTAATTTTCCTCATCCTTCAAGTGTGCTCTGGGTTTTTTTCTCTTGTACTTGCAGAATCCAAGGACCCCTTTCATTCTTTCTCCATATTGCTTGATGGGAGGCATTATGGCCCCCAAAGACATAATGACAAATACTCACGCTAAATCCATTCTCAATTCGATGAACTCTCTCCGGAAGAGCAATACCCTCTGTGATGTGACTTTGAGAGTAGAGCAGAAAGACTTCCCTGCCCATCGGATTGTGCTAGCTGCCTGTAGCGATTACTTCTGCGCCATGTTCACTAGTGAGGTAAGTGGTAAGTTAATGCCTCACAAATGAAATTCACACTTGTAACCTTGTAGTTGTCTCATTTCGTTGAATAAAATAGTAAAAGTTTGATATAATGGTGAATTTCTGTAGTATGGCGGTTCAGTGGACAGACTCTGGTCAAAATCTGCCTTTAGACTATGTCTTAGTTTCCTCATCTCTAAATTAGGGGTACTAGCAATTGCAGTCACATATGGTTATTGTGACAATTATTTGAGAAAATCACATATGAAGTGTTTAGAACAGTGTCTGGCATGTGGTAAAACACAAATGTCAGCTACTGGATTTTACTTACTTTTAAAATTTGTTTTCCTGGGTTTTTTTTTCCTTCTAAAGTCTAAGATTTTAAAGTGAATTCTAGGAAGATAAGGGGGAGGGAGGGAAAGAAGAGTAGGATTCAGTCCTCATCCAACTCCACCTAATAATATATGAAGAAAATCAACATTCATTTGGCCAATGTAGATTTAGAGTAATTTCATATGAGAAGAGGAGGACTTAATAAATGACTTCATGACTGTATAGGTATATGGAGTATAACTTGGAAAAAGATGCTGACTGTGGAGTATAAGCAGTTAAAGGGACTAAGGAAAAGGTTGATTTGACAAGAAAAAAGGTGCTTATAGGTATTAAGAAAGACTGCTTCAGGGGCGCCTGGGTGGCTCAGTCATTAAGCGTCTGCCTTCAGCTTAGGTCATGATCCCAGGGTCCTGGGATTGAGCCCCGCATTGGGCTCCCTGCTCGGCGAGAAGCCTGTTTCTCCCTCTCCCTCTCCCCCTGCTTGTGTTCCCTCTCTCACTGTGTCTCTCTCTGTCAAAAAAAAAAAAAAAAAGAAAGACTGCTTGGGTGCCTGGGTGGCTCAGTTGGTTTAGCGTCTGCCTTCGGCTCAGGTCATGATCCCGGGGTCCTGGGATCGAGCCCCGCATCAGGCTCCCTGCTCAGCGGGGAGCCTGCTTCTCTCTCTGCCTCTGCCCTACCTCTCCCTGTGCGGCTCTCTCTCCCCCTCTCTCTTTCTCTGTCAAATAAGTAAAATCTTTTAAAAAGAGAAGAATGAAAGAGACTGCTTTAGGGGCACCTGGGTGGCTCAGCTGGTTGTGTCCAACTCTTGGTTTCAGCTCAGGTTGTGATATCATGGGTGTGAGATAGAGTCTGCCTCCCCTCCTGCTCCCCTCCACTCAGCTGGGAGTCTGCTTGAAGAATCTCTCCCTCTGCCCCTCCCCTCCTCAAATAAATAAATCTTTAAAAAAAAGACTGCTTTAGTAATTGGCAGAATACTTAAAATGAAGAGTAGGGCTGTTGAATATATTGTGAAGTGCTCTTAGAAAGCCAGACAGCAGAGAGCACTGCAGCTTTTTTATTTTTCAAAAATCTCAAGTCTGATTTTTAAATTTTAAATCAATTATCTTGAATTTTTTTTAAAGATTTACTTATTTTAGAGTGAAAGAGAGAGTGCAAGAGCAGGGTGCAGGGGGCGGGTAAAGGCAGAGGGAGAAGGGAAGCCTGAGCGTGGAGCCTGTCGCAGGGCTCAATCTCACAACCCTGAGATCATGACCTGAGCCAAAATCAAGAAATCAGGAGTTGGATGCTTAACCTACGAGCCACCCAGGCTCTTGAATTTTTTTAAGCTTGAGTGAGAGTACACCAATGTGTATTATATCATGTATCTCTGCTTATACATATGCCTGAAATATCTCATTATGTTAACATTATTTTTAAAAAACGCTATTTTCAAAAAAAAATTTTTAAGAGAGCACACGAGCAGGGATCGGGGAGGGGCAGAGGGACGGAGAGAAAGAATCTTAAGCAGGCTACATGTCTAGCGGGGAGCCCGATGCAGGGCTCAATCTCACGACCCTGAGATCATGACCTGAGCCGAAATCAACAGTCGTAGGCTTAACTAACTGACTCACCCAGGCACTCATTTAAAAATTAAAAAGTGGGGGGGTTACCTGGGTGGCTCAGTCGGTTAAGCATCTGCCTTAGGCTCAGGTCATGATCCCCGGGTCCTGGGATCGAGCCCCACGTCGGGCTCCCTGCTCTGAGGGGAGTCTGCTTCTCCCTCTCCCCGCTGCTCATGCGTGCGCTCTCTCTCAATAAAGTCTTAAAAAAATTTTGTTTTTTAACCATCAGTATTTAGTTAATCTCATCACCTTAGTGAAGATTTTGCCATTGGATCTGAATAGGAGAGTGATGGCTATATGTCATTCACCGTAGGGTTAGATGTTACCATCTCATTTTACAAATGAAGAAACAAGGTCTCAGATATTAAATGACTTGCCTTAGGTCACATGGCTTATAAATGCTAGAGATGGGGTTTATTCCTAAATTTTCTGACTCTAAACCTAAACAATATATGCCATATTTGAAAAAGCTGTGAATATATGCTATATTGCTTTATACAAATCTTACTTGCTTTATACAAAATTTTTTTTTTTTTTTTAAGATTTTATTTATTTGCGAGAGAGAATGAGAGACAGAGAGCATGAGAGGGAGGAGGGTCAGAAGGAGAAACAGACTCCCTGCTGAGCAGGGGGCCCGATGCGGGACTCGATCCTGGGACTCCAGGATCATGACCTGAGCCGAAGGCAGTCACTTAACCAACTGAGCCACCCAGGCGCCCCGCTTTATACAAAATTTTTTTTTTTTTTAGGTATTTTTTTTTATTATGTTAATCCCCATACATTACATCATTAGTTTTAGATGAAGTGTTCCATGATTCATTGTTTGTGCATAACACCCAGTGCTCCATGCAGAATGTGCCCTCCTCAATACCCACCACCAGGGTAACCCATCCTCCCACCCCCCTCCCCTCTAGAACCCTCAGTTTGTTTTTCAGAGTCCATCGTCTCTCATGGTTCGTCTACCCCTCCGATTTCCCCCGCTTCATTCTTCCCCTCCCGCTACCTTCTTCTTCTTTTTTTTTTCTTAACATATATTGCATTATTTGTTTCAGAGGTACAGATCTGAGATTCAACAGTCTTGCACAATTCACAGCGCTTACCAGAGCACATACCCTCCCCAGTGTCTATCACCCAGTCACCCCATCCCTCCCACCCCACCCCCCACTCCAGCAACCCTCAGTTTGTTTCCTGCAATTAAGAATTCCTCATATCAGTGAGATCATATGATACATGTCTTTCTCTCGCTTTATACAAATTTTAACTACTGTGCTTCTTCAGCCTCTGATACGTGGATTTTTTTATATTCTATAATTTCAAAGCCAAAGAGTTCATGATGCTCTGAGCCAATGCTCGGTCACATGGCTGGTAGGAAAAACATGGAAACCTGACAGATCATTCCTACTAATTCAGGCTAATTTTAAAATGCTCTTGTGTAATATAACATCATAGATCATGTCCTATATTGTCCTCCAGAAAAACTATCTGCCCGAGAGCATCAGAAGCAGTTGGCATTTAACTGGGTAAGGAAGGTTCTCTCAGCAGCTGCTGAGCATGAAGTACTAATGGATCAGGACTGCTGACTACTAATTATATATTGTACATCCTGTTCTTTGTCAGCTTGAGGAAAATTAGTCTGTCTTTACTCTCTCTGCACATTGAAATTGGTATGGAGTTCTATAAAAGAATTCTTTTTTCTCATCAGGGATTATTTTATAGTCTTTCTTTAAAAACTGGTATTAGGCAAGAAAATGCCAGATGGTTTTGTCTTTATTTTTAAGAATAATTGATACAAAGGAGAGAGTCCAGAGATCTGGGTCCTAGGCTCAGTTCTGTTAGCAATGCTGCGTGAACCATGACAACCATCTAACTTCACTGGGTTGATCTTTAAAATAAAGTAGTTGAACTACATTAGGGTTTCATTATTCTCTTCCGGCCCTGAAACGCTCCTCGAATGTGGTCCAACGGAAAGATCATTTGAGTGAGACGAAAGGACCTGAGTTTTAGCTGTCTCTTACTAGTTAAGATACCTTTGTTAAGTCACATAACTTCTTTGAATGGGAATAATACCAGACCTCTAAATCCTTACCAGGTTGCTGTGAGAATTAGGTGAAATAATAGTAAATAAGAAGCACTTGGAAAAATTATAAAGCAAATATAAATGTGAAATGATACTATAAGTTGCTCTGAGTCAATAAATAGTGAAATATTTTCATATTTAAAAAATAGTTATTTGATGAGAATATGGTTTGTTGAATAAGAAATTTCTGGAATAGATGTACTTACATATTTCTGTTTGCAAATATCTTTACTATGTGCAATGTTAATAAAACATTTTTCCAAAATGATGTACTAGTGACATTTTTAATGTTAGGGATTGATTTTGTTATTGGCCTTGGTAGAGAATACTTTTTTATTACTATTTTGGGCTGATGGAGAAATCAAAGCTGATAAAGACATTTAGTTTGTAATGAAAGTGCACTGGAGTTTTGTGAATAATTTGAATTTCTAACTAAGGTTCAGATGTAATAAAAGTTTCATAAGGCAATCAATTTTCAGGTAGTTTACTGTTCTGTAAAACTGAAGATTTCCACTCTTAGTCAACAGTTTTCTATGATTATCTGGCCTCTTCGATACCCATTACTCTAAGGATATATTCTGGACTAAATAAGCCACTAACAATTAGTAATCCTGAAACAGACTCGATCCATTATCTTGAAAAAGTATCAAACAGGGGTGCCTGGGTGGCTCAGTCGTTAAGCGTCTGCCTTCGGTTCAGGTCATGATCTCACGGTCCTGGGATCAAGCCCCGCATCGGGCTCCCTGCTCAGTGGGAAGCCTGCTTCTCCCTCTCTCACTCCTCCTGCTTGTGTTCCCTCTCTCACTGTCTCTCTCTGTCAAATAAATAAAATCTTTAAAAAAAAAAAAAGTATCAAACTAGTTATGTTCAGTGTCACAGTAGAAGGCCCCTTAAGATGACTTGCATGTTTCGTCATTGCCAAATGTAGTCTAAGGACAAATAGAACAATACTGAGTAATCTTGGAGGGTCTGGAGCTGTAAGCCACGGGGTCCTCTACAAGCATGAAATTTCGTTGAAATTTTGTGTTTTAAAAGCTGAGGGATACCAGTAGTATGTTCATGGAATTTTTGCATTCTATTCTGTAATAGATCTATGTTTTATTATGAAAGCAGAGTTTTAAATTATTCACTGGTAAAATTGATATTCCAAGGTGTCACCTCATTGTGTGCTCTTGGGTTACATACAGCTGCCCCCAATTTGAAAAGCTACAAATATATGCCATATTTGCTTTATATAAATCAAACAAATTAGACCATAATTTTTTAAAGCTGTGTATTCAATTAATATTAACACCTCTTCAAGCTCTTGGATATGAGATTCTGCCTTCATCTCGTGGAATTATAACCACCATTATTTCATACCCTTTGAATTTTCAGCTTTCAGAGAAGGGGAAACCTTATGTTGATATTCAAGGTTTAACTGCTTCTACCATGGAAATTCTGTTGGACTTTGTGTACACTGAAACCGTACACGTGACAGTGGAGAACGTGCAGGAACTGCTCCCTGCAGCCTGTCTGCTCCAGCTGAAAGGTACGGATGTTAAAGTTGCTGTCGTGCCAAGGTAGCCTTGGAAATGTTTAAAATTCGTGATGTAAACTTAATCCTAAAAATTATGGAGACAGACCATGGGCACTCATGTTTACTGCCTGTGGCACAGAAGATCAGATTTCAATCGCAGTATCAAAGAGCCTCTCCACATGTGAGTGAGTGGCTCTTCAGAAGAGAGCATTTACACCTTTTATGTTTTTTGAAAAATAGAAGAGGGGATTATAGATGCATTTTCTTACATATATATACACAGTAACTCTACAGGGAAACACAGGAGACTGATATTATTCATAGGCTACATGGAAAGGAACTAGATGGCCAGGTGGATAGGGAGCCTGGGGGATTATTCATGGCAAACCCTTTTGTACTTCTAATTTTTCAATCATGTAAATTACCTGTTGAAAATTTAAATTGACATACAAAAATGAAAGTATATAATGTTTTCACAAGATTAAATATTGCTGTTCCCAGTCCGTCTTTCTTAACCTGCTCTGATGTTTCTATGATTTTCAGTTTTTCCAAACACATGGTTGAAAATTTTCACTTTTTAATACATGATTGAAAACAGTGTGAAGCTTTTGCATTAGTGCACAGCTGTAAAGTTAGATTTATACTCTGAACTTGTCAATTAGAGAAATAAGAGATTGGTGTTAGTATCTTTTACTTTTCCTTCATAGGAGTCTGTCAGTAAGTTTGCATATGGAGTAGAAATTTAAGTACATTATGTTAAATTGTGATTGGTTTTATAAAAGCTTGATTCCCAAGAGTTTTATAGGTATTTTTGTTTAATTGTGCCAGTGTCCATCGAAACAATTTGTCTTGCTATACTTATTTTAAAGCTGAAACAGACACATAGTTGTAAAGGCCTTCTGTGAAGGTCACATAGCACATAAGACAGAAATTGCATTTGAATTTCTTAAGCATAAAATTTCTAATCTGATCACCAGGTGTTGAGCCAGGATTCTGCTGTTACCGTGTAGAGAAGACATCTCAATCCAAGAATGTAGACCAGTTCACACCTGGTCAAGTACCGTGAAGTGTTCATTGTCTGTGTTTGTCCTAGGTGTGAAGCAAGCCTGCTGTGAGTTCTTAGAAAGTCAGTTGGACCCCTCCAATTGCCTGGGTATCAGGGATTTTGCTGAAACTCACAATTGTGTTGACCTGATGCAAGCAGCTGAGGTTTTTAGCCAGAAGCATTTTCCTGAAGTGGTACAGCATGAAGAATTCATTCTTCTAAGTCAAGGAGAGGTGGAAAAGTTAATCAAGTGTGATGAAATTCAGGTACAAATTTGGCTTGGTATTCGGGTTTCTTTAAGACTGGGCCATTACAGAACTTGGGAAAAACAAGGTGGAATTACTGTGTTTTTGTACCAGGGCGTCTTAATCAAATGTCAATATTGGCTCCAAAGGTTTCACTCAATGCCCTGAAATTATATGCCAAATTTATTTGCAGTTTTATGGGAGGGAGTGAGCCATCTTCCTCAGTGTATGATCCCAGTGGTTAAGAGTCACTATTTTTTTTTTTTTTAATGTTTCTCTGATGTCTTACAACTGACTATTTTTTTTTAAAGATTTTATTTATTTGACAGAGAGAGACATCGAGAGAGGGAACACAAGCAGGGGGAGTGGGAGAGGGAGAAGCAGGCTTCCTGCTGAGCAGAGAGCCCAATGCGGGGCTCGATCACAGGACCCTGGGATCATGACCCGAGCTGAAGGCAGACGCTTAATGACTGAGCCACCCAGGCGCCCCGACTCTTTATTTTTTAAGATTTTATTTATTTATTTGCCAGAGAGCGAGAGAGAGAAAGAGAGCACAAGCAGGGGGAGCAGCAGGCAAAGGGAGAAGCAGGCTCCCCGCTGAGCAGGGAGCTTCATGTGGGGCTCGATCCCAGGACCCTGGGATCATAACCCAAGCCAAAGGCAGACGCTTAACCAACTGAGCCACCCAGGTGTCCCAAGAGTCACTATTAAAGAGTGTGTGGAATAAGCAGAAATTGGAAATAAAGTAGATTTCTGTAGAACACTTCTCTATTACTCATTCACTCATTTTACAAACATTTATTGAGAGTTTCTACTCTACAGCAGTAGATATTCTCAAACTATATTTGCCAGGTGCTATGGATCCAAAAGTGAGGAAGATACAGTTTTCAGTAATTCACAGTGTGTAGTGGTAGAGACAGACAAAAAGACAAAACTTAGTATAATGTGAATAATGAACTTATTCAGAGTGAAGAAATTAGAAAAAAGAATTAAACCTTCTAAGTTAAAATTAGATCAAAAAGGAAGTGGATCAGAAAGGAAGTGAAAAAAGGTTGGTGATCAAAGCAGGAGGCAGATGATAAGTGCCTAATGGGGGTATGAGGGAGTGGGAAGACGGGACATATAAACTCCCCTTGAGGGAGTTGTTTTTCACCTAGCAGAGGGGAAACTACCTGTGGGCGGGCAAGGGTTCAGTGACTTACCCCAGCAAGAAGGATCTTAGTAAATCCTAATGCTAAATCATGGTGCCAGTAGTTTAGCAGTTTTTATTGCATAGAGATCTGTAGTTAGGCTGACAATTGGAGTGAGAAGTCCAATATAGGGCTATAGATGTCTCTGAAGCCCAAGGCATTAATTCCCAGAGGTTGAATTCTCTGGTTAGTAGCCCCTAGAAAATGCCTAGCAGAGCCAAGTGGTAGGATAAAAGTCCATCTGTTAGGTTTTGTTTCCTCCAGTCAGGAGAAATCCAATTCTCTAGGAAGGCTAAGAGTTCATTTTTTCCTCTCACTCTCCTTAGATAATAATAAAAAATGAATTTTGAATTAGTGGATTCCCAGAAGTTAGTGGCACCTCATTTTAATATTAAAAAGAATCAAAGTCTGATGAATTTTCTAAGTGCTATAGAAGGAATTTGCTAAAGAAATCCTATAATACACTTTTGTAAATGCAATGATAACTAATTTATTTTATTAAAACTAGCATTTTTATGTAATGTAATAGTCTTCAGAATGTTTCTTATCAAAATTTTAGCCAACTTTTTCTTTTTGTCTTTCCCTACTGACTTTTTTTTTTTTGAAGATTTTTATTTATTTATTTGCCACAGAGAAAGAGAGATAACAAGTAGGCAGGCAGGCAGAGGGAGAAGCAGGCTCCCTGCTGAGCATGGAGCCCGATGTGAGCTGGCCCTTGGTTACCTCTTCAGCTTGATCTTTTACCATTCTTCCCCTTTCTCATTCATTCTACTACACCAGCCTGTAGTCTGTTGATTTTTGCTCTAGGACAGTGCTGTCCAGTAGACCATCATGTGAAGATGGGGAGGATCGATAGTTATGCCGTCCGGTTTGCTAATCACCTGCCTTGTGGGGCTGTTGAGCACTTGAAATGTGGCTAGTGTGACTGAGAAGCTGAGTTTTTAATTTAACTTAATTTTATTTTATTATTTTTTTTTTTTAAGATTTTTTATTTATTTATTTGAGAGAGAGAGAATGAGAGACAGAGACCACGAGAGGGAAGAGGGCAGAGGGAGAAGCAGACCCCCTGCTGAGCAGGGAGCCTGATGTGGGACTCGATCCCAGGACTCCAGGATCATGACCTGAGCCGAAGGCAGTCGCTTAACCAACTGAGCCACCCAGGCGCCCCTAACTTAATTTTAATTAATGTTAATATACATAGCCATACATGGCTAGTGGCTACCATATTGGACAGTACAGCTCTAGGGTTTTTGCATGTGCTCTTCTGTTTGCCTTGGAGTACTTTCTCACTCTTCCTGGCTAACTGCTACTCATCCATCAGATTGAAATGTAGTTCTTTTACAGGGAGGCCTTTCTGACCCATCTGTTGAAGGGCATCTTGGCTCCTTCCACAGTTTGGCTCTTGTGGCATTGCTGCTATGAACACTGGATTGGGGTGCATGTGGCCCTTCTTTTCACTACATCTGTATCTTTGGGGTAAATGCCCAGTAGTGCAATTGCTGGGTCATAGGGTAGCTCTATTTTTAACTTTTTGCGGAACCGCCACACTGTTTTCCGAAGTGGCTGTACCAACTTGCATTCTCACCAACAGTGTAAGACGGTTCCCCTTTCTCCACATCCTCTCCAACATTTGTTGTTTCTTTCCTTGAACACAAGTTATTTTTAGAGCCAATTTTGGGGGTGCCTGCCTGGTTCAGTTGGTAGAGCAAGCAGCTCTTGATCTCAGGGTCGTGAGTTCATGCCCCACATTGAGCATAGAGCTTACTTGAAAAAAAAAAAAAAAAAAAGCCAGTTTTGAATAGGGCAACAGATTCCTCCTCCCCCTGTAAAGTTTCAAAAATGGCCAGAAAAAAAAAATTCAGGAATGGAAAAACTTCCGAAGTAAAAGCCAACTTGTGACTAATGGTTTATTAGGCACTATCTCAGATTTTTTTAACCAATTTTACTGCAGCTCTTTAGCTGGTCTTAGTGAATTGTGGTGGGACAAGGGTTGTTTTCCCAAGAGCTTAGCTATTTCTGGAAGGGAGGAAATAATGGTGTAGGGGATGGGGAACAGGGAGGAGAAAGTAAGCACAGTTGCTTTCTGAGATTGTGAGATAATTGGAAAAGCAGGGTTCCATGATGTGTAATTATACACTTGTAGGTGGATTCTGAAGAGCCGGTCTTTGAAGCTGTCATCAACTGGGTGAAGCATGCCAAGAAGGAGCGAGAAGAATCCTTGCCTGACCTGCTACAGTACGTCCGGATGCCCCTGCTGACCCCCAGGTACATCACAGACGTAATAGATGCTGAGGTAAGGCATGCAAAACACACAGGATCCAAAACCTTGAGTATCTCTTGGAACTTAGTATTGTGTACTCAAAATTGGTTATTTTAATATAGGCACAGAGCCTCCCAAGGTAGCCTGTCTAGGAATGCCAGAGAGGATGGTGCTAGGTGGTCTCCACACAATTGCTTGGCAAGTCAGCCTTCTGGAAATGGAAATCTGTGGTTTAATTTTCTGTTTTCTTGTCTTTTTGTTTTATATGTCCTTATGTGTTTTACATAAGCAACATGAGATGATAAATGTCCCCTTCTCCATCAAACATAAGTTGTTCCAAATTGCCCTGAAAAAGATGCTTTGCTTATCAAGTCTATTTTTGACCTCTCATGATATCAACATGAAAGTAGTTTGATGCATTTTAATATCAATTTGGGTTATACTGTGTTTATTTATAAAAGTGTTTTTCCAACCCAAGTTATTTGTGTGTGGTATGTTTTCATAATTTTTACCATATATATCACTGATTATAGTATAATGTGAATAATGAACTTATTCAGAGTGAAGAAATTAGAAAAAAGAATTAAACCTTCTAAGTTAAAATTAGATCAAAAAGGAAGTGGATCAGAAAGGAAGTGAAAAAAGGTTGGTGATCAAAGCAGGAGGCAGATGATAAGTGCCTAATGGGGGTATGAGGGAGTGGGAAGACGGGACATATAAACTCCCCTTGAGGGAGTTGTTTTTCACCTAGCAGAGGGGAAACTACCTGTGGGCGGGCAAGGGTTCAGTGACTTACCCCAGCAAGAAGGATCTTAGTAAATCCTAATGCTAAATCATGGTGCCAGTAGTTTAGCAGTTTTTATTGCATAGAGATCTGTAGTTAGGCTGACAATTGGAGTGATTTCCCTGACCATACTTTGGGCGAATACTGCTGTTTAACATATAGATAAAGCCCAGGTCAGTGAATGCATTCCTTCTTTTGGCCCAGCCCCAGACCTCTTGGGGAGTTAATTACATACAGTTTTCCAGGTCATATTAGAAAAGTTGCAGGCTGGTTAGTGTCACGTGTCAAACTTTTTCTCATATTTGTAATTTCTAACAACTCATATAGCCGTCGTGTCTGTTCGTTATATTGTGATTCATAATGCAGACTCTCGAGTCCGACTCAGGAGACTGAAATCCCAATTCACCACTCACCCTGCAGTGAGGGAGCCTGGCCTCACTCCCCTTCTCCTTCTGAGCTCTTCTAGAGCTCCTCATTGGTTGAGCCCAGCCAGAAGGCAGAGGGCCTAGGGACCCTACGACATACTTCATGTAGGCCAGTCTCCTAAGCCAGCGAACAGAGTGGAGAAGGATGGGGAGTGAATCTAGGGATGTGACGGAGAGATGCCCAGTACAGAGCTCTGTCAGGAGGAGACAGAGGCATCGTGACGGTGCTGTGAACCTTGGGGAAATTATTTCAGACAAGATTTACTTCTTCCTGTCATCCCAGGAATTAACAGAAGCCTTTTGGTGTTCCCTTAAAATTTTTATTAGCTATTTCCTACTTGTGTTTGTGTAATCACTGGAAGGATGTACAAACAAAAATAGTTAATGCCTAGTGCTGAGGCGGATAGAGAATACTTCTCACTATATCTTTTTATGTCATTTGATTTTTGAACCATGTAATATTGTCTATTTTCTTAATTTGTGGAAACCCACTGCATAGTTATTACCAGCAGCCCTTCTGGAACTGGTTTTCTAGATCAAAAAGTTATTTCTTATGTGTGCCATTTATACTCGTATATTAAAGACATGGCCCCTGTGGCTCACTCTGCTCTCTGCTGTGTTTCAGCCTTTCATCCGCTGTAGTTTACAGTGCAGGGATCTAGTTGATGAAGCAAAGAAGTTTCATCTGAGGCCTGAACTGCGAAGTCAGATGCAGGGACCCAGGACGAGGGCTCGTCTAGGTAAGCTGGCATCTTGGCAGAAAGAAGGGATATATTTCAACTGCCCCGTGCCAGGTGGCATGATGTAGTTGAAAAGAACATTCTGTAAGAAGTACAAAGACCTGTTCCAGACCTGTTTTTAACCTTTTAGTAATAGTGTCATCTTGGACAAGTCCCTTCACCACCCTGAGCTCTCCTACAAACCAAGGATACCTTCCCTATCTATTTCACATAACTGTTTAGAGGATTAAGTGGAATAGAGTATGTAAAAACACTTTCTAAATTGTCAAGTATTAGGCAGTGTAATTTATAATTTTATTTCACTGGGGCGCCTGGGTGGCTCAGTCGGTTAAGCGTCTGCCTTCAGCTCAGGTCATGATCCCAGGGTCCTGGGATCCAGCCCCTCATTGGGCTCCCTGCTCAGTGGAGAGCCTGCTTCTCCCTCTCCCTCTTCTTGCCACTCCCCCTGCTTGTGCTCCCTCTGTCTCTCTCTCTCTCAAATAAATAAATAGAATACTTTTTAAATAAATAATAGTTTTATTTCACTATTTTTGGAGTCTTGTGAATTAGAAATTATTTCAAATGCCATGTAGTAGTTTGACATTCTGGAATGAAAAGAGGAAGGAAAAGCAGCAGTATGGTATAAAGTACGTGAGCGCAGCATAGTTGAAAGTACAGGGGTTTTGGTGGTGACATGCAGTAGTTCAGAGCCTTGACTCTGGAGCCAGACTGTGTGGGTGCAGATCCCAGCTTACCACTTACTAGGTATATTAACTTTGGCAGAAAAAATCCTCTCTGTGTTTCAGTTGCCTCCTTTGTAAAGTGCGAATCATCACAGTTCTTACCTCCAAGGTTGTTATGAAGAGTAAATGAAGTAATTTATGTAAAAGGCTTAGGACAGTTCTTGGCACATGACAAGTGCTGTATACATTAGCTGTTATTTTAGCAAAGAGATTTAGGTTCAAATCACAGCTCCACCAGTGACCCGTTGTATGACCTTGGGTAAGATATCAATTTATCTGAGCCTGTGCTTCTGCCTCTAAAATGAAGACACTAGGGGTCCCTGGGTGGCTCAGTTAAGCGTCTGCCTTCAGCTTAGGTCATGATCCCAGGGTCCTGGGATTGACCCTCACATCGGGCTCCCTGCTTAGCGGGAAGCCTGCTTCTCCCTCTCCCATTCCCTCTACTTGTGTTCCCTCTCTCGCTGTGTCTCTGTCAAATAAATAAATAAAATCTTAAAAATAAAATAAAATGAGGATACTAATATCTTATTTCAGTTGGTTGTTGTCGAGATTAAATTGGATAGTATATATAAGATGCCTGGCATTGTGGCTGACAGGTAGTAAGTACTCAGATATTACCTCACTTCCGTTTCCTGTCCTCCCTATTCCACTATTGGAGGTTATAAATGATCTATGGGGTGGTGTTTTCTTTTTGTTATTGTCTACTTTTATCTAACTGTGGACTCATGAATATGAAGGTGTTAATTGATAAATAAGCTGTTTACTGATCGCTTTAAGTAGAATGATGATTTGCCCCCTATATTTTTTTAATGGCATAAGTACTATATGTCAATGTAAGTCAGTGTAGAAACGTTAGAAATACGGAGAAGATCTTGAGAGATTAGAATATGATTCTACATGCCCTTAGAGTTATGAGATTATTTTTCAGAAGCGCCAGTAAAAGAAATTCTGAAGCTGTCTCCAACTAGATTCTTATTTTAGCATCTCCTTGTCAGTGCCTTAGAAGTAAATTGTTCCGGGGTGCCTGGGTGGCTCAGTCGTTAAGCGTCTGCCTTCGGCTCAGGTCATGATCCCAGGGTCCTGGGATCGAGCCCCGCATCGGGCTCTCCGCTTTGCGGGGGGCCTGCTTCTCCCTCTCCCACTTCCCCTGCTTGTGTTCCCTCTCTTCGCTGTGTCTCTCTCTGTCAAAAAAAAAAAAAAAGTAAATTGTTCCTACCATCATGTCTTCTACCATTTCTCTTCACAGAGATAGCTAAACCAGCTACCAGAATAATGATTCTTCTGTGTACAGCATTAGAAAATTAAATTTACAGCTACATAAAAATAGCATGCCAAATAATGGGTGGGGATTTTGTCTTAGTTATTTACCTTTTACCTATTACTTTTTCACAGAAGATGCAGTGGAAATTGCCATTTCTAATTTGTCACAGTCTCCTTTTCTGAGCTAAAGATCAATACATGTGGAAATGTAGTCTCTGAAACCTGAGATGTTAGCAGTCCTGCAGGCTATCTGCTCTAGTCCTCAAATAGCACACCACAGTCCACTCGCACTCCTGCCCCCAGTAATGACAATGGCATTGTCAAGATGCCTCGGTTCTACTAATGTGGTTTTTCATACTGTTTTTGTCAGGTGTTTTAGACATACTTTCTTCATGATAAAGAGAAAACCTAACTTAACAAGTTCCCCCCCACCCCCAATTCATTGGCAGAGAACAAACAGGCTTCCTTCTAGTCATTCCTTTCACTAGCTCTTTTCACATTAGTTTGTTAGAGTAGTTGTCCCCAACTTAGGGTCTGAAGACATTGAAACATTTAGGAGCTCTCCCAGGAGAGGAAGACTTTCTAGGCACAAAGTAATAGAAGAAATCACAAAGGAAAAGGTCAGTGTATTTGACTAAATAAAAATCGTGCATAACATTGTAAGACAAATAGGAAAGTAGATTTGCTACAACCACGGCAAAGAGTTAAACTCATTTATATATAAGGAGCTCATAATAAAAATACATGAGAGAAACACTGAAGACTTGAGTGTACAATTCACAGAGGAGGGAATACAATTCACTACTAAATATAAAGGGGGAAATTCAACCTGATTACTAATAGAGTCTTATTAGTAATAAAGTAAGAATTAAAACAATAAATACAATTTTTTGTCTACCAAAGCACCAGAGATTAGAAAACAATATCCAGCTACAGAGAGTAGGATGAATTGGCAACTTTATAGTGTTGATGGCAATATAAATTGGTTTAAACCTCAGAAAGTAATCTTACAATGTGTGTGTGTGTGTGTGTGTGTGTATATATATATATATTTTTTTAAAGATTTTATTTATTTGACAGAGACACAGAGAGAGAGGGAGCACAAGCAGGAGGAGTGGGAGAGGGAGAAGCAGGCTTCCCGCGGGCCTCAGTCCCAGGACCCGGGATCATGACCTGAGCCAAAGGCAGACGCTTAACGACTGAGCCACCCAGGCAATGCCATAATGTATATATATATATTTTTTAAAGATTTTATTTATTTATTTGACAGAGAAAGACACAGCGAGAGAGGGAACACAAGCAGGGGGGAGTGGGAGAGGGAGAAGCAAGGCTCCCCGCTGAGCAGGGAGCCCGATGCGGGACTCGATCCAGGGACTCCAGGATCATGACCTGAGCCGAAGGCAGTCACTTAACCAACTGAGCCACCCAGGCGCCCCCATAATGTATATTTTTTTAAAAAAGATTTATTTGAGAGAGGGAGAGTGAGCACACGTACAAGCGGGGGAGGAGGGTGTGGTCGAGGCAGATGGAGAAGCTGACTCCATGCTGAGCAGGGAGCCCATCTTGGAACTCTATTCCAGGACCCTGCAATCATGACCTGAGCAGAAGGCAAACACTTAACCAACTGAGCCACCCAGGCACTCCTCTTATAATGTATATATATATATTTTTTTAAGATTTTATTTATTTATTTGACAGAGAGACACAGCGAGAGCATGAACACAATCGGGGGGAGTGGGAGAGGGAGAAGCAGGCTTCCAGGCACCGTCTTATAATGTTTATTAAAAGATTTTTTTAAAGTTCATGTTCTGGGGCGCCTGGGTGGCTCAGTCATTAAGCATCCACCTTCAGCTCTGGTCATGATCCCAGGGTCCTGGGATTGAGTCCCGCATCGGGCTCCCTGCTCAGCAGGAAGCCTGCTTCTCCCTCTCCCACCCCCCCTACTTGTGTTCCCTCTCACTGTATCTCTCTCTGTCAAATAAATAAATAAAATCTTAAAAAAATAAAAAATAAAGTTCATGGTCTTCACCCCAGCAGCCCTCCCATTTCTGTCTTAAGAAAATAACTGGGATTTCATATTCAAGCATATTTATCACAGGACTATATGTGATTGTTTATAGTCCCAAATTACAAACACCTGAAATGCCTAAGAATAATAAAATTCTGTATTAAAAGATTTTGTTAATATCTGGGGAAAATTAAATATAAACAGGTGGGGGGGGCAGCTCTTGATCTCAGGGTTGTGAGTTCAAGCTCCAAATTGGTTGTGGATGTAGAGATTACTTAAAAAATAAAATAAAGGGGCACCTGGGTGGCTCAGTCGTTAAGCGTCTGCCTTCGGCTCAGGTCATGGTCCCGGGGTCCTGGGATTGAGCCCCGCATCGGGCTCCCTGCTCCGCGGGAAGCCTGCTTCTCCCTCTCCCGCTCCCCCTGCTTGTGTTCCCTCTCTCCCTGTCTTTCTGTCAAAAAATAAATAAAATCTTAAAAAAAAATAAAATAAAATAAAATAAAATCATAAAAAAAAATAATAAATGTTTTACAAATATTTAGAAACAAGGCTGGGAGGGAATAATCTCTTATATTTTGGTGTGTCTTCGTGTTGTGGAATTATGGGTAAACATTTTTCATAATACTTGTCTATATTTTCTAAGTTCTTTTAGCGGTGAGCATGTATTTTATTTATGTTTTATAATCACAAGAAATACAGTTTCTAAATCTTTTTAACCAATGGGGGTTAATATGCAAGTAAGGATGACAATTATACTAATTCTCGAGTTATTTCTCAAATTTTCAAAAAAAAAATGGCTTTCATGCTAGACAAAGCTAAATAAAGACATCAGAATTGGGGCACCTGGGTGGCTCAGTCGTTAAGCGTCTGCCTTCGGCTCAGGTCATGATCCCAGGGTCCCGGGATCAAGTCCTGCATCGGGCTCTCTGCTCGGCGGGAAGCCTGCTTCTCCCTCTCCCACTCCCCCTGCTTGTGTTCCCTCTCTCGCTGTGTCTCTCTCTGTCAAATAAATAAATAAAATCTTTAAAAAAAAAAAAAAAAGCTCTGTGTTCTATGCCTAATTCTAAAAATAATACTAATAATAAATAAAATCTTAAAAAAATAAAGACATCAGAATTGATGAAAAGTGTATCTGTTCATTGTGAAAACAGTGGTGTTCTCACACTTAAAAGCTCTGTTGGCACTTACATGTAGCAGCAATGGGGAAGTTAGTAGCTAGTCTTTGAGAACACAAGGTCTCTCTTGGGAAAGTAATGAAAAGAGTCCTTCGTGGCAAAGAAATTTTGGAACCAATGGTCTAGGTCCCCGGGCATTTAGAACCATAAAATAACTGAGTGACTCACACTGAGACCTTTGTCCCAGTCCCACTGTAGACATAGAGTTACCAGAATGTTTACTGAGAAACTTTGAAATAAGAGGAAGTGCTGTCAGTTCTCTGGGTTTTGTAGCATAATCTAAATATTTCCTTTTTTTTTTTTTTTTATGTCCGCATCCTTCAAAAGCTGCCTGAGTGAAATCACATTATCAAGAAAGAGTGGTTTTTTTCCCTCGGTTTTTTGTTGTTGTTGTTATTTTTTGTTTCTGGGAATTACATAAAGCAACAGGAATTACAGCTGAAAATCAATGGAAATTTTTTAAATGTGCAAAGCATATAAAATACCTCTCAGTTGCGGAGAATTTTCATTGTCTTAGCCATACAGATATCATTCATTAGCATCATTTATTTATTTATTTATTTATTTATTTATTTATTTATTTATTTATTTTAAAGATTTTATTTATTTGAGAGAGAGAGAATGAGAGACAGAGAGGACGAGAGGGAAGAGGGCAGAGGGAGAAGCAGACCCCCTGCTGAGCAGGGAGCCCAATGTGGGACTCGATCCCGGGACTCCAGGATCATGACGGGAGCCGAAGGCAGTCGCTTAACCAACTGAGCCACCCAGGCGCCCTAGCATCACTTTTTTAAAAAAGAGTTAGATCTATTATTTTTTTTTATTTGGGGGGGAGGGCAGAGGGAGAGAGAATCTTAAGCATGCCCCACACACAGCATGGAGCCTGACAAAGGGCTCAATCTCACAACCCTGAGACCATGACCTGAGCCAAAATCAAGAGTCAGACACTTAACCAGCTGAGCCACCCAGGCGTGCCCTTGCATCATATTTGTCTATAAAGGGAAATGTGTTTGGATAGGATTGCTTTTATCTTCTCTATTCAAGTTAAAGGGAGAGAAGAGATGCCGTAAGAAAGGGACAAATAGGGGAATAATGCTCCCAAGGAAGAAGCAAATACTTAGTGGTCATGGCCTCTCCCAGCTTGAAGGAATTTTATGCACAAATAAGCATAATATGAAAGGACCCTTTGTTCAAATGCTTTGCTTTTCTAAAAGGAACTGACACCTGAGACCTGCTTACTGGCTCACCTTAGAAAAGGGTCCACTTATTTGGCAAGTACACAAGACAGATGCCCTCTTTAATGAGGTTAAACTTAAGGGTTCATGTTCAAACACACAGAAACAGAATAATGATTTTCCCATACCCATCATCCAGTTTCAACAATTATCAACTCATGGCCTATTTTGAAGCAAATCTAGGGGATATAATTCCATCCATATATATTATGCTTTCATATGTATCTCTGAAAGATGAGCTTTTTTTTTTTTTTTTTAAAGATTTTATTTATTTGAGAGAGAGCACATGAGAGGGGAGAGGGTCAGCGGGAGAAGCAGACTCCCCGCCGAGCAGGGAGCCCGACGCGGGACTCGATCCAGGGACTCCAGGATCATGACCTGAGCCAAAGGCAGTCGCTTAACCAACTGAGCCACCCAGGCGCCTGAAAGATGAGCTTTTTAAAAATGCATCTAAAATGCCTTTATCACTCTTCAAAGAAAACCCACACCCAGTTATTTTCATCAGATATCAAGGACATGTTCATATTTCCCAGTTTTTGTTTTTGAACACTTATGTTGCCCCAGTCATGATCCAGATAAGGTCCATATGTTGCACTGAGTTCCTATCTCTCTTTAGTCTCTTTTAATCCATAGGTTTTTTCCTTCTACTTTGGTATTCCCTTGCAATTTATTTGTTGAAGAAACCAGGCTGTTTGACTTGTAGAATTTCCCATACTCTGGATTTTGCTGATTGCATCTGTGTAGTGTCATTTAGTATGTTCTTCTGTCCCCTGAATTGCCTATAAACTGGTGGTTAGACTAGTGACTTGGTTAGTTTCAAGATTCGGGTTTAATTTTTTTTTTTTTTTTTTTAGCAAGAATACTTCATCGGTGATGGTGGTGTACTTCCTATTGAGCATTATAAAGTAGTTTTGCTTTTCCCTAGTGATTATAGTAGCCATTGATTATAATTTTCAGAGCCATTATTCATGGGAATGTATGGGTTTTTGTCAGTTTAAAGGTACTCCATTTGCTCTTTCAAGTCCAGTTACTTATAAGATCACTTTGATCTCCTCAGTGCCCTTCTAATAATTGAATTGGACAAAATGCTCCGTTCTCTTCATGAGCTCTAGTAGAGCACATGTACAGAGGATTTTCTGAAAAGACTTTGCTCTTTGGAAAGAGGCAAAGGAGGAGTTTTTTTCTTTTTTAAGATTTTCTTTATTTATTTGACAGAGACACAGTGAGAGGGAACACAAGCAGGGGGAGTGGGAGAGGGGAAGCAGGCTTCCTGTGGAGCAGGGAGCCCGATGCAGGGCTCGATCCCAGGACCCTGGCATCATGACCTGAGCCAAAGGCAGACGCTTAATGACTGAGCCACCCAGGCGCCCCAAGGAGGAGATATTTTATCACAAGAAGGCCTTATGGGAGAGGGGAAGATATAAAGGCCATCAAAATACCTTCTTTGGGGAAATAATAGAAAAAAAGAGTCTCGTTAAAAGACTACTGTTATGGTTACCTGGTAGTTGTGATGAATTGGCAGGGAACGTAGTCATAAAGTTGGCTAAATTGGAAAAATTAAAGAGATTTTTAAAAATCTATCACTTGGGGGCGCCTGGGTGGCTCGGTTACACGGCTGCCTTCATCCATCTTCTTCATCCATGCCTTCATCCATGCCTTCTTAAACTGTAACTTCCAACTTTCTTGAGACAATGTTAGGAGAATGTTCTTTTCCCATTACAAAAAACTCCCATTTTGAGTTTTACAGGCTGAGAAGGGATAGGAGTTCCTTTAGCCCCCTACCTTCACTGAGAACCTCACTTACGTCAACCAGAGTCATCTAGATAGGTTGGAATGGTGTGGTGTGTTTAAGTTTGCCTTCTGGAGTTTTAATGTTGTCTTGAAATTTGAGATCCAGGTCCTCAAGAGCTAGAGCCTCAGAAAGAAATTATTTCCTGTTAGGCAGCCTTATGATGAATGTCCTATTTCAGATTGCTTCTCTGTGCCCCATAAAACAAAATCCTACAACTGTTTCTACTTATGTTTCCCCTGGGGTGGTGAAGTAACCTATCTGTCTTTTTCTGTCTTTGTCCTCAGGAGCCAATGAAGTGCTTCTGGTGGTTGGGGGCTTCGGAAGCCAGCAGTCTCCCATCGATGTGGTAGAGAAATATGACCCCAAGACTCAGGAGTGGAGCTTTTTGCCAGTAAGTACTGGTGGAACCAGTCATGGGGAAAAATTTTAAATGTCTTCAGTCCCTAACTCTAGATCATAACTAATCCAGCCCTAAAAGTAGCAAAGCCTAGTAACCGCATGACGCTCTTCATAATGGTGTCATGCACATAGTCAGTTCTAGATCAGTCAGTCAGTCAGTCAGTAGATATTTACCATTTAGGTAGAAGATCAGACTTCAGAAATATCAAAGGCCCTGTGTCAAATTAAACTTACCTGGCCCACCACTATTTGGGCACCTTCCTGAGCTGTTTGTGTAATCCCCCGCATTCTCTATTATCACGCTCTGTTAAACTGAACTCAGGGTTAAATTATTGAGTAATAATTATTCAGTAATTCATACAATAAATTGAAATAATTTAATAATAAGTTGAACTAGTGTTCACTTGAAGTCTGAAGTTTGTATCTCCCTTCGTGTGTCTTTAGTGCTGGATGAACAATAATAATTCTGAGAAAACGTGGAAATTTTTTTTTAAGATTTATTTATATGAGAGAGAGAGGGATCGAATGGGGGCAGGAGTAGAGAGAAAGGGAGAAGGAGAGAAGCAGATTCCCCATTGAACTCAGAGCCCAACTCAGGGTTTGATAGCACCACCCTGAGATCATGACTTGAGCTGAAATCAACAGTCAGACGCTCAACTGACTGAGCTACCCAGGTACCGCAGAAAAAATGGAAATTTTTTAATCTATCCTCCTAACTTTTAGGATCCCTGACCCTCTGATTAGCACTTTGGGGATACTTTCCTGCCTTACAGAAGGATATCAGTCTTTAGCCCTGGAATAGATAGCAAAATAGAAAGGAATCAGATACTGGATAATGGAAAGACATTAAACTTTTTGGAAGCCTTGGAAAGAGGCAAATGTCCAGAAGGGTTGCATCTTTAAAAGCATTATAGCAAGCAAGAGGGTATTCATTCAGTAGGCAGTTGGAGATCACTTGAGGGTGAACCGTCTCAAGAAGGGTTCATGGTGACAAGTGAAGGAGAGGAATGTAGATAAAAACAGGAAGGTTAGCAAAAGGTAAAGTCTAAGATTTGCATGCCTGAAATGACTTGTACCTCTTCTCTCCTAAATCTGTAGAGCATCACTCGTAAGAGACGTTATGTGGCTTCAGTGTCCCTACATGATCGGATCTATGTAATTGGTGGCTATGATGGCCGTTCCCGCCTCAGTTCAGTGGAATGTCTAGACTATACAGCAGATGAGGACGGAGTCTGGTATTCTGTCGCCCCTATGAATGTCCGGCGAGGCCTTGCTGGAGCCACCACCCTAGGAGGTATGCTTGGTGTGCAGGGCAGTGTTTCCATTTTGTTGTGGCTGGATCAGGGTTCATACCTCTCCTGTTATCTGGCAGGAGAGTGAAATGTGGAGGATACTGGTAAGGTTAAATATTCCTTTTTGCTTTTGGAAATACTGATGTTACTTACCAAAGCTTTTCAGTATTAATGGATATTTCAACACTGACAACAGAGTTGGTAAATCATGTTCCAGTGTGCTGAGTGGAGAACTGGCACTAGTTGTGTTTTTTTCAAACTCCAGCTAATCTTTGAGGATTCCATCTGACCCCATTCTTTTTAGGTGTCTTTTTTTTTTTTTTAAAGATTTTATTTATTTATTTGAGAGAGAACACATGAGGGGGGGAGGGTCAGAGGGAGAAGCAGACTCCCTGCCGAGCAGGGAGCCCGATGCGGGACTCGATCCAGGGACTCCAGGATCATGACCCAAGCCGAAGGCAGTCGCTTAACCAACTGAGCCACCCAGGCGCCCTTAGGTGTCTTTTTTTTTTTTTTTAAGATTTTATTTATTTGAGGGCGCCTGGGTGGTTCAGATGGTTGAGCATCTGCCTTCGGCTCAGGTCATGATCCTGGAGTCCCTGGATCGAGTCCCGCATCGGGCTCCCTGCTCCTTGGGAGCCTGCTTCTCCCTCTGCCTTTCTCTCTCTCTCTCTCTCTCTCTCTCTCTGTCTCTCATGAATAAATAAATAAAATCTTTAAAAAAAAAAAAAAAAAAAAAAAAAAAAAGATTTTATTTATTTGAGAGAGAGAGAGTATGTGTGCATGACTGGGGGGAGGGGCAGTGGGAGAAGCAGACTCCCTGCTGAGCAGGGAGCCCATCCCAGGGGCTCAATCCCAGGACCCTGAGATCATGACCTAAATTGAAATTAGACACTTTTTTTTTTTTAAAGATTTTATTTATTTATTTTGACAGAGCAAGACGGCGAGAGAGGAAACACAAGCAGGGGGAGTGGGAGAGGGAGAAGTAGGCTTCCCGCTGAGCAGGGAGCCTGATGTGGGGCTTGATCCCAGCGAAGGCAGACGCAGACGCTTAGCGACTGAGCCACCCAGGTGCCCCTAGACGTCTTTTTTTTTTTTTTTTTTTTAAAGATTATTATTTTAGAGGGAGTGCACACGCTAGCAGAGGTGTTGGGGGCAGGTAGGAGCAGAGGGAGAGGATCTCCAGCAGACTCCCTGCTGAGCATGAAGCCCCATCCCACGATCCTCCTGAGCTCATGACCTGAGCCAAAATCAAGAGTCGGGCACTCAAAAAAAAAAAAAAAAAAGTTGGGCCCTCAACTGACTGAGCCACCCAGGTGCCCCATCTTTTTAGGTGTCTTAACTGTGATGTCTTCCTTATCTATATTCAGGTAATTGACTTACCCATGAAAAACACTTTGTTTTTGTTCCCAAACATTTGAAGTACTTGTGGGGAATTTGTAAAGAGAAGAGTTATTAGAAATCTCTCATCCTCTAATAGTCTGTGATTCATTCATTCTGAGCAGATATGATCTATGTATCTGGAGGCTTTGATGGAAGCAGGCGTCATACCAGTATGGAGCGATATGACCCAAACATTGACCAGTGGAGCATGCTAGGAGATATGCAAACAGCCCGGGAGGGCGCTGGACTAGTTGTGGCCAGCGGAGTGATCTACTGTCTAGGTATTCAGTCTCGGAGGCAGAGATGGGAGGGAACTTAATAGGTGGCAACCTCTGGGTGGGGATCCCTTTTTAAATGTTCATAGGCTTTTTTCAACTAAAATCATAGTCTATCCTTGTATCTTTTCTGTTAGCTAGGATTATCTTTTTTGTGGAAGCAGAAAATAGGGTGTCAGATTTCTCTTTGGATTATTGAAACTCCTTTTTTTTAAAAAAAGATTTTATTTATTTATTTGACAGAGAGAGAGACAGGAGAGAGGGAACACAAGCAGGGGGAGTGGGAGAGGGAGAAGCAGGCTTCCCGCGGAGCAGGGAGCCTGATGCAGAGCTTGATCCCAGGACCCTGGGATCATGGCCTGAACCGAAGGCAGATGCCCAACGACTGAGCCACCCAGACGCCCCTGGATTATTGAAACTCTTAAGAACTGAAACTAAAAGAATTAGTTGAAACACTCAGAGAAAGGCAGCCTGGGAATGGGCATGAGGATTTCCCATTCTTTCTGAAATGGTCTCTACTTTTTCAGGAGGATATGATGGCCTGAATATCTTAAATTCAGTTGAGAAATATGATCCCCACACAGGACACTGGACTAATGTTACACCAATGGCCACCAAGCGCTCTGGTAAGTCATATCTAAGGGAGAGGACAGTAGACCATGCTGACAAATCTTTATATGTGCAGTGGTGCTGCAGTCAAAAATAGGGGATCAACAAATCAGAGTTGTAGTTCTTTCTTCACTGAACACTTATAGTAAAAGGAGTGAGGTTCCATTTTCCTCTTTGCCTGTCTTTTCTCTAAACACAGTGATAATAAAGACAACTAGATTATTCTAGGCCTGTCTGGCCCTAGTCCACATCCCTCAGCTACCTTAGAATTCAGCTAGCCATCAGTGGTCATGTTTTGTTTTTCCAATTCTGATCCTAAGCTTAGTAGTATTCACTTGCTATGCCCTTTTTTCCCCCAGGTGCAGGAGTAGCCCTGCTGAATGACCATATTTATGTGGTGGGGGGATTTGATGGTACAGCCCATCTTTCTTCTGTTGAAGCATACAACATTCGCACCGATTCCTGGACAACTGTCACTAGTATGACCACTCCACGATGCTACGTAGGGGCCACGGTGCTTCGGGGGAGACTTTATGCTATTGCAGGGTAAGGATTTGGAAGCCACACTAGAGTCATCATGCATCCAGGACCACATGATCCAATCGGAAGTTTGGGATCAAGACCGCCTTCGGGTCGGGGGAGACACCTCCAGTGGCAACCTTTAATGTAGGGACTATATGGAAAGGAATAGAAAGTTCATTTTCTCCTTTTGCTTCTTCCCCACTCAGATATGATGGGAATTCCCTGCTGAGTAGCATTGAGTGCTATGACCCTATCATCGACAACTGGGAAGTAGTGACATCCATGGGAACCCAGCGCTGTGATGCTGGCGTGTGTGTTCTTCGAGAGAAGTGACCATTGTTGGAGCACCATCCAGGCCTAGTGACCAGTCCACGGGACAGTTTATGGGAGAGTCAAGGATCCTTTCCAGAATATCTATTTCTCACTGTGCGCACAGGGTGATTACAAGCACTGCTGCAGTGATGACTGTACTTATTCGATACACACTGCGCTTTGCGCTGGTGGTTGTCCCTGAGGAGGGTGGGTAATAGACACTCAGGGGAAGCCCGTGCACACTGAATGGATCTGAGAGGCCAGATCACCTCTCCTCCTGGTCTAGAGAGCACTCTCACGTGCTCAGGAGAATCTGTCTGTTGTGCCTCATGTATTGCAGAGAAGGAAGGTGAGTGTGACCTACTAGGTGTGGGCAGTATCCGGCGTAGATGATTGGAAGGATATGAACTTGAGTCAGCTGGGTAAAATCCAAGTCTCGTTGTCCAGGAATATCTTTCCTAGTCTACAGTAGCTAGGGGCAACACAGTTGCATTCAGGAGGATAACAAAGGGAAAAGCCCCCTGTCAAAATTTGGGGGGGCTTGGGGAGAGACCTGGCACTCCCTTAAGGGACAGGGTTGGTATATCAGAACTGGGTTTAGAGTAAGGGAAGTCAACGGAATTTGGTGGAATTTGAGTGAACCTAGAACACCACTGAAGTATAACCTGGAGGACTTAAAGGGTGTATTATTGGAAGGATCTTTTTATTTCCCCATGGTCTTTCTGAACTAGAATGGTGCGCATCTTGGCACCGGAGACTGACAGAATAAGAGTGAACAGATGTTGGGCTGAGCAGACATGGAATAAATGTGGGAGTTCCGTATGCCTGGGAAGTAGAAGTACCTGTGATTTTACAGTCGTCTTATTTCCTGCCAGGGCTCACCTATCCATGGCATGGTTTGCCTTGAGTGGGTGAGACACTATCTTTCTGTGTTGAATCAAATACTACTATACTATTATACTTCATTACTATTTATTTGGGGATGGGGTGGGGGTGGCAGCAGCCTAAAAGGGCAGCTACCTGATTACTGCCCCATTCTGTTAAGGGCACCCTTCTGCTGAGGAGTGCTTATTACTGCTGTGTTTGGTACAGTTAATCGTTTTCCTACTATAAGTTTCCCTCACCTGTCCTTAGAGTGGATTTTATTCATCCCAGGACAGAATAATCAAGGACAACCAAAATCCTTTTGTTCCAGTACTTGCTATCGCCATTTCTGAGCCACCATTCAAGGTTCCCCTGTGTTTTGGAGTGAAATTCTTGGTTTTGTGGGGTATTGGGAGTGTTGGGGATGTGATAACCTAAACAAGGATGCACTTTTCCTTTATTCCAAAATTTCATTTTTTCCTCTTTCCCTGAGTTGTATTGACCTCAAGAGTTCATTTCCTTTGTATTTTTTTAAGAAAATATTAAAAATCAATTGTCTCAAATGCCTTTAAGAGAGTTTATGGCTGACCACTGTCTTGCAGATATTTGGGGAGAGCAGGCCTAGCAATCAGCTGTATGTCCTGTCTCTCCTCCCCGTTCACCTTATGTGTTCGCCAACTAGCTGTACTAGACATAGGTAAGAGGTAGCCCCTTTACCCTTGCGGAGATTCTCATCAGTAAAATATTTATATAAAATTGCATATTTATTGACTCCTTTCACACTTGGAGTTTACTTGAACGCCAAATAGAATAAAGACTCAATCTTCAGCTCATTTAATACTCACTTGACTTTTAGGGTTTTAGTCACTCCAGTCCTATTTCTGTTTGCTTAGATTTATACAAACAACTATGCAGAAGGCCTGCAAAACTGCAAAAAATCCTGTATTTCCAGAGCAAAGGGATGGGGGAGGCCAAGGGGAAGTTATTTTCTCTAAAGGAACCTGCCAACTTTTCCTCAGCAGATGGATTGTGCCTGCTGATCAAACCACAGCTATGAAACATGTGACTCATCCTATCAGGAAGAGATGCAGGGGAGGCAGAGAAGTGGGGAGTAAAGAACTGATGGTTATCTTTACTGCTGATTTTTCCGAGTTTCAGACCAAATTCCCAAATAGTTCTTCATATGGCAGCCACAACTGAATATTCTGTAGAAAACTGAAACTCTTTGCTCTCTTTCCACTCTTGCCAGTCTCACACACTTTGCTCATGCACATACACAGAGGTACCCCTAATTTGGGGGTTCCTCTTGTTTTTCTAGCTCTCTTAGATGGCAGCCAGCCACTTAGTTACCCAGTCTCAGAGATCTGTCATTTATTTATCTTGTGTCATCCCCATTACAATACAGACATCCAATTCATTTCTACGTTCTACATGATTTTATCTTTAAAAGTTCCAAATACATTCCGTTCTTAAATTTGTTCTCACCGTTGTTCAGGTATTCCACTGTTCTTCTATCTGAAATAATCTTGCTTTTCAGACCAAATCCTAGTCACACTCTGATGCCTAATTCAGATGTCACCTAGTTAAAGCTTTTTCTGACTCTCCAGCTGGGGATTATTCCCTAACCCTGGCTTCCATTTATCTTTGTTCCCATGATTGTCTTTATCATATGTCATTGGTTTGGGGTAGGTCTTCCTGTTCAGACTGTGCTCTCGAATATAGGGTGCCTATTATCATTGTATCCTCAGGGTTTAGTTATATTACAGAACGACTCTCTAAATGTTGAATTCCTGAAGGACAAAGGAAAAAGAAAAACAGATGGGGGTGTTGAGTAGATTAGACATTACCTAATCAAGTAGCTTAGTTCCCCTTCGTATTCTCCTTCCCTTGCCACTTCAGGATATCCGTGGCCTAATGCACTAGAACTGATAAGCTGGAGATCTATGGAAATGGAACGGGAAAGTATAGTGTAATGACCCCAAGAGCGGTGGCTTTAAAGCCATGCCTGGATCTATGGACCCTGGAAAGTAACCTTTCTGATCTTCCCCTTCCTCAGTTGTGCACTGGGAGTAATTAGTGACAACCCCATAAGGAAATCGTGATGATGCAATAGGTTTGTTTCTAAGGCATTTCAACACGGTGTTTTGCCACATAGTAAATGGTCACTATGATCAGAACAGAGACCAGCAAGTAAAGTTTCCAGGCATCTTTTTCCAACACCAAAAAGGTACATGTCCCTCTAAGTAGTCTCTTACTGAAGAAACTAATGTTGAAAAACTTGCTGATGTGTAGTGTAACCCAGATTCCCTTCACGTTGCCTCCAGAAACGTCCCCGTTCGTTTATAAGACTAAATTCAAATCTCAGTAAACTAAAAGGTATGGTCAACTTTCGTGAATTATCTACCCGGGTTTTACTCAGTAGTAAGGGAAGGCCAGTGACCAGGTGAGTATGAAGACAGGATTTGTCACGTCCCAGGAAGTGAGGGAGCCTGTCACAAAGCCAGCGGACACCTAACCACTCAGGTTAAGCAATGAATGAGGCGCTTGCGCAGTAGAATCCAGAGCGGGGGAAGCGGACGCTTGCGCAGAGGGGGAGTGACCGCGCGCTCCCCGCCCCGTCTCTGAAAGCCGCGCCAGCGCAGTTCCGAGAAGATCCCGCAGAGACAGCGCCTGCGCGGTCGTGGCCGAGGGAGCTGTGGCGGTAGCGGCGATGGAACCAGCGGAGCCGCTGAACGACTTAGTGTCAGCCGAGGGCCGAAACCGGAAGGCGGTGCTGTGCCAACGCTGTGGCTCCCGGGTGCTGCAGCCAGGGACCGCTCTCTTCTCCCGCCGACAGGTAGGGAGGCAGGTTGGAGGCGGCTCTCACCCGCACGCCTTCACAGGGGGCCGCGGCGGCTGGAGTCCGGGTCCCCGCGCGCGTTTCCGGAGACCGCGCCCCTCGTCGCGGCCCGGCTGCGCCCGAAGCTGCCCGCGCCGGAGTTGCGCGGCCGGAGCGCAGCCCGGGCCGGTCTCCCGGGCGGGCCGGACCCCCGGCCCTAGCCCCGCGCTAGGTGTGGACGTGCTGCTCCGCGTGCGGTGCAGGACCGAGCCGAGCCCGCCGGCTTCCGAGGGCCCGGCGCCCCGGGACGCCCGCAGCTCTTGCAGCTCCACGCTGCGGAGCGGCCCGATGGCGCCCGTGTACCTGGACTCGCGGCCCGCATCACACCGCACCCGCCGGTCTCCCTTCTGTCGGGCGCCTCTCCGCCCCAGAAGGAGCTCCAGAAACAACTTTGGTGTAGGGGATGTGACAGATGACTCCCGTAACCTACACGCTTTACCAAGGTGCTGGGTGGAACGCAGTTTCTCAAACGAATCCTGTTTCAAGTGGGATGGACACATCAAGTCCTGAAAATCAATTTTGAAGGAAAATTTAATTTCTATTCTAATCTTTTCTTCAAGTTACAGATTTTAATCTCCTTCATACATCACCCCAAAGGGGAAAGTTGAGAACAATTTTTTATTTTGGTAAATTTTTATTGAGATGTAACATACCCACAGGAAAGTGTAAAGTATAATCTCATTTCAGCTATGTGCATAGCCTATCACTCAAAATTGTCCCTAAAAATACGCTCTGCCCTCATGACCTATCACACTGAGAGTTAGGTTTCAACATAAGAATTGGGGGGGAAACACATTCAGTCTATAACAGGGTGCTGCTGGCACCTAGTAGGTAGAAGCCAGGAATGCTGCAAGGCATCCTGCAAAGCATAAGACACCAACCCCCACTCCCCCTGGCCCCACAACAAAGAATTCTCCATCCCAGAATGTCAGTAGTACCAAGATTGAGAAACCATGGCCTAAAGACTACAAAGCACATTCACATCTATAATCTCAGTTGATCTTACGATATTGTTAGTATTTGCTGTTTATAGCACTAGCCTATGAGGTCCTGTATCCTGTCCACCTGTGTATCTCCTACACTTAAGACTGTGCACATAAGTAAGATCTTAATAGATACTTAGATTTAAATAAATTAGTGAACAAAAGCTATTAGCCCAGTGTAAATAATGGGTTAGCATGGTGAGAATGGATTAGTAGGTCACTGTTGGTGCAGCATGTGTTCTTTGTAAGCCCTATAACTTTTTTTTTTAAGATTTTATTTATTTATTTGACACAGAGGTTGGGGGAGAGCAAGCACAAGCAGGGGGAGCGGCAGGCAGAGGGAGAAGCAGGCTCCCTGCTGAGCAAGGAGCCCGCTGTGGGGCTCAGTCCCAGGACCCTGGGATCACGACCCAAGCTGAAGGCAGCCGCTTAACCGACTGAACCACCCAAGTGCCCCTATAACTGGTTTGGTTTTACATATAAAATGTTCATACCCTTGAACTTGGTACTTCTTGAAATCTTATCTAAAGTTGATGACAGAGGAAATTATAATGAAGCTGAATAGAGATGGAGGGAACAGCAGTGTGATGTTTCAGTTGTTAGAAAAAGCATTGGTGTGTTTAAAGAACTGAAAAGTTCAACTTGGCCAGAACACAGGATGTAATAAAACTGGCAAGAAAAGAGGCCAGTTGGAGTTAAGGTGATTGGAATAGAGGAGGTGAGGGAGCTCTGGGGATGACTCATCCCCTTGGGGGGTAGAAGCTCACAAGTGGGGGTAGGATGTGGAATCACAAAGGAGACTGAGCCAGGTGCCAGTCAGCTGTGGATAGTGCAGAGTGACCAGGCCACCTCAGATGACAGTGAGGGGTCACCAGATGGCAGAAACCTTAAAGGAGCAGAGGTGGATGTGAGGATGTAGGAGTAATAATTTGGAAGCAAGGAGAGCACTGGTTCCCGTTCCCGATCCTGAAGTAGGTGGAGTGTCAGAGAATGGGCAGCACTGGTGTCCTCAGCAAAGAGCCTTACTTCCCCATGAAGACAAAGAGGAAAGGGGAACCCTCACCAAAGTTTGAGAATGTAGGAAACAGTGATGATGTTATCATAGAAGAGAGTAATTTGCTGTTTTACATTTTTTGGAGGGAGAGATTCGTGGCAGGAGTGGGCAGTGGAAGATTAACTCATAGGAGAAAGTATAGAGCGGTGTTTGGTGAAGAATATGAGAGCAGAGGACCTGAGGGCACACCCAAGAGCACTTTCTTCTGAGGCAAAACATGTCCTTAATCTTCGACCCAGCCAGTACACTGTGGGACCTCTATCCCAGGGAAATGAAAACTTACGTTCACACAAACACCTGTTCATTGCACCTTTATTCATACTGTCCCCCAACTGGAAACAGCCCAGGTGTCCTTCAACAGGGGAATGACTAAACAGACCGTGGTACAGCCGTCCACTGGAATGAACTACAGTGGAGTGAGCTACTGATACATACAACTTGGACGGATCTCCAGGGAATTATGCTGAGTGACAAAAGCCAGTCCCCAAATATTACAGACTGTATGATTCCATTTCTGTGCCGTTTTTGAGTTTTAGAAACGGAGAGCAGATGAGTGATTGCCGGGGCTAGGAACTGGGGGCTGGGCGCTTTGGTAAGTGTGGTTATAAAAGTGACGTGAGGGATCCTCCTGGTGGTGGAACTGTTCAGTGTCTTGACTGTGGTGGTGGATACGTGAACTTACTCGGGGTAAAATTGACAGAACTGTATACACACACATTACACACAGAAATGAGTCCAAGTAGACTGGGGAAATCTGAATAAAATCAATGGAGTGTATCAGTGTTGATGTCCTGTTTGTGATCTTATACTCTGGATTTGCAAAATATTACCATCGGGGAAAACTCTATTACCAAACACAGGGTACCTGGAATTTCTGTATTGTTTCTTAATATAGAACTAATTAGTATATTATTTGTATTATTTCTTCACTACATGTGAACCTACAGTTACCTCAGTAAAACTTTAAAACTGGGGCACCTGGGTGGCTCAGTCATTAAGCAAATAAAATCTTAAAAAAAAAACAACTTTAGGGCGCCTGGGTGGCTCAGATGGTTAAGCGTCTGCCTTCGGCTCAGGTCATGATCCCAGCGTCCTGGGATCGAGTCCCACATCGGGCTCCCTGCTCCTTGGGAGCCTGCTTCTCCCTCTGCCTCTCTCTCTGTCTCCCATGAATAAATAAATAAAATCTTAAAAAAAAAAAAAAAACAACTTTAAAGCTGATTAAACATTTTATTAATTTATTTTTAAAGATTTTATTTATGGGGCGCCTGGGTGGCTCAGGTGTTAAGCGTCTGCCTTCGGCTCAGGTCATGATCCCAGGATGCTGGGATCGAGCCCCGCATCGGGCTTCCTGCTCCACGGGAAGCCTGCTTCTCCCTTTCCCACTCCCCCTGCTCGTGTTCCCTCTCTCTCTGTGTCTCTCTGTCAAATAAATAAATAAAATTAAAAAAAAAAAGATTTTATTTATTTGACAGACACAGCGAGAGAGGGAACACGAGCAGGGGGAGTGGAAGAGGGAGAAGCAGGCTTCCCGCCAAGCAGGGAGCCCGATGTGGGACTCGATCCCAGGACCCTGGGATCATGACCTGAGCTGAAGGCAAACGCTCAACGACTGAGCCACCCAGGCACCCCTGATTAAACATTTTAAAAATCAGGACATTATGCTAAGTGAAATAAGCTAGTCACCAAAAGACAAATACTGTATGATTCCACTCATATGAGGTACCAAGTGTAGTCAGATTCATAGAGAAAGAAAGCACAATGGTGGTTGCAATGGACTGGAAAATGGGGAGTTAGTGTTTAATGGGTACCAAGTTTGGGAAGAGGAACAAATTCTAGAGATGGATGGTGGTGATGGGGGTGATGGTTGCATCACAACATATATATATATTTATTTAATGCTACTAAACCACACACTTAAAAATGACTTAAATGGTAAGTTTTAGTGGAGCCTGGGTGGGTCAGTCATTTGAGCATGAGTCTTGATTTTGGCTCAGGTTGTGATCTCAGGGTCCTGGGATCGCTACCCCTCACCCCCCTGCCACCACATCAGCCTCCACACTCGGCGGGGAGCCTGCTTGAGGATTCTCTCTCTACCTCTCCCTCTGCCTCTTCCCCTGCTCACACACACTCTCTCTCTCTGAAATACAATCTTTTTTAAAAATGTTTTATGGTATGTATATATAGTTGATCACAAAAAATTAGGAATTAGAATGGAACATGCATTTCAACTATGTTAGGCAATATTCTAGTTCTCTACTGCTGTGTAACAAGATCACCCAAGAATGGTGACCTAAAACATTAACATTTATTTTGCTCACAATCTGGGGAGTTGACTGGAGCTAGCTAGACAGTTCTCATTTGGGGTCTTTCGTGTGCAGGCAGAAGGGTTATCTGAAACGCTCTCTCCCTCACATGTCTGCCTGTGGACTGGGAAGACTCAAACACCTGAGCACCGGGACAGGCTCTGGGGGCATCTGTCCCCATGGTCTCTCCACGTGGTGGCCTCAGGAGCCGCAATTCTTACATAGAAGCTGAAGGCTCCCGGAGCAAGTGGTCCCACAGAAACCGGCAAAAGTGGCCTGGCCTTTTCTAACCTAGCCTGTCACCTCCACCTCACTTGAATCATCAGGGGCTAGCACAGGGGCCTGTCCAGGCTCAGGGAGAGAGGCATGGACTCCACCTCCTAGTGGAAGGATTGTCAAAGAATTTGTGCACGTTTTAAAACCATCACAAATACTCACAGAAGGGAGAAAGTTTCAAAAAAGTTACAAGTTTGCTCTGTATTGTAACAGTTTTTATTTTCATCTATATTGTAGCATGCTTGCCAAGTTTTCTACCATGAGAATGGATTTTTACAAAGAGAAAATATTTTTAAAAGGGTGGCTAACAGTTTTGGTTTTTTTCCCCAAAGATTTTATTTATGAGATGCCTGGGTGGCTCAGTCAGTTAAGCTCTGCCTTCGGCTCAGGCCATGATCCCAGTGTCCTGGGATCGAGTCTCACATTGGGCTCCTTGCTCAGCGGGGAGCCTGCTTCTCCCTCTGCCTGCTGCTCCCCCTGCTTGTGCTCTTTCTCTCTCTCTCTCTCTCTCTCTCTGACAAATAAATAAATAATCTTTTCTAAAAAAAAAAAAGATTTTATTTGTGGGGCACCTGGGTGGCTCAGGCGTTAAGCGTCTGCCTTCGGCTCAGGTCATGATCCCAGGGTCCTGGGATCGAGCCCCGCATCGGGCAGAGAGAGACACAGCAAGAGAGGGAACACAAGCAGGGGGAGAGGGAGAAGCAGGCTTCCCGCTGAGCAGGGAGCCCGATGCGGGGCTCGATCCCAGGACCCTGGGATCATGACCTGAGCCGAAGGCAGACGCTTAACGCCTGAGCCACCCAGGTGCCCCTAAATAAATAAAATCTTAAAAAAAAGATTTTATTTGTGAGAGAGAGCACACGAGCAGGGAGAGAGGCACAGGTAGAGGGACAAGCAGACTCCCCACTGAGCAGGGAACCTGATGCGGGGCTCTATCCCAGAACCCCAGGATCATGACCCGAGCCAAAGGCAGATGCTTAACCAACTGAGCTATCCAGGTGCCCTTGTTAGCAGTTCTTGAAAAAGGAAAAGGAGTTCCACTGACAATCTCACTGAGTTGGGGGTATTCTACATCTCTCTGAGGAGATGGTCCAGGATTAGGGTACTGGCTGGGGTCGTGAGCAGTTAACCCACCTGGTCAGGGATGTAACTGGCAACTTTGGCCTCCAACCAGCTAAGTTAGCAGCCTCAAATTAGATAGTAATTTTTTGATTTCCACCCCAATGTTTATCTAGAAAGCCTAATTGTATTCCAAATGTTAGATCCCAAAACTTGACCCTGCAATAGCCCTGGGCACTGCAGAGAATGGGTTGAGAGCCATACAGATACACGTACAATGTACATATATATATATAAGTCTAGCCTTGTGGATCTGACTTACAGGATTTAAATAAAAATGGGAATGTTGAGAAAGAGGGGGAACAGGACCCAGTCTGACCCCTTGAATGAATGGTTAATAGTATTTCCCTCAAATCACTACTCAAAAAAGAGACTGCAGAGGTGGTGTTTTGCATTATAAAAACAAAACAATACAAAAAACAGTGGGAGGGAAGCTGATGCTCCTTTCTTAGACACTTTTTAAAGGCTAATGTTTAAAAAGTCTTTGATTTTTCTCCCCTTAAAGTTTCACTTGCCTTATGTTTAGTTAAGATGATTTCACACCTACACTATAGGCCAGAAATACTTGTAGGAAATCCAGAGAGATACAGCTAGGTTTGGAATCCAGGTGTCCTGGTCCCTGAATTTTGATTCCTCTTTGCTTCTGCCTGTTCCCATTTTCACTTAGGGTAAGACAAAGCAGTGGGGACTCATTTAAACATTAGATGAGGTGAAAAGGGTGACTGGAATGACAATATAAGAGGAGGAGGGACTGTCCTATTTTGTGATGTCCTCAGATGATGTCTCAGGTGACACCACATAGGGTAGTGCGCAGATACCTGTTTTACTAAGCCAAGTGCTGGGCAGATGGGGAGTAGAATGTTCTGGATCAGTGCTCTCTCCTCCCTATTAGGGACAGCCACTGGCCAGAATCTGGCCCAGAGTTCAGAAGTGCGAACTCCAGGGTATTTAATACATACTAGCAGCTTTGTGATTCCCTGATAGTTGAGTTCAGGAAGAGGCTTGCTCATCCCTACCAAAGCATTTGCCTCTTTTGGACTGATGTCGGTCCAGTTTTTTTTTTAATTAAAAAAAAAACAACAACTGGTTTTTGCTTTTATTCTGCTTGCCAATGTCAGACTAGCACATTGAGGCCATCCTGTTTTATTAGAGTTTGGGGATGCAGTGGAAGTGTACCCTGGGGTGGAAAATAAGTGTACTGGCAGCAGAAATAATGATGAGGAGCAGAGGGGTAAGAAGCTTTGCTGGCATCGTATCTTCGAGTACGCTGGGGCAGCTAAAAGTGCGTAAACTAACCTTACAGGGAAGAAATTAAAGGGTGTGTATGTGTGTGAGGCTTTGTCCTAATGATCGGGAAGGCATGTTGATTAGGGGGTACAAGGATCCTCGGGATGATATTCCAAATTCTAGAACTAGATTTTCCTTTTTAATGCTCTTTTTGTAAGATAAATCCAGCATATATGTAACACTGATAGACTAGAGCAAAGCCAGATATCCTGTATTTATTCTTTTGATAAATATTTGAGTTCCTGCTCTGTATCCGTTATTATTCTTGGCGCTGGAGTTATAGTAGTGAACAGGAAAGGTAAGCTCCTTGCTTTCTTGGCGCTTACATTCTAGTGGAGGGACACCCATGGTAAATAACTAAGCCAATAAATTAATAATTTCAGAGAATGATAAGAAAGAGGTGTGGCATAAGGAAACTTTCGGGGGTGACGAATACGCTTGTCTTCTTGCTGGGAATGGTTTATCAGTATTTGCATGGGCCAAAATGTATCAAATTGTACACTTTAAATATGTGCAGTGTATGTATCGATTACACCGCAGGAAAGGCATTTTAAAAAACAAAATACAGTGGGCAGTATGGGAATCTTACTCATTGTTTGGTCAGAGAAGGCCTCCTGAAGAGGTTGCATTTGAGCTGAATATCATGAAGGAGCCAGCTTTGCCGAGATCTGAGGGCAGAGCACACTCACCCTGTCAGAAGGAGGCAAGAAGGCCAGTGGGGCTGCAGCAGAATGACCTAGACGGAGATGAGGAACAGGCAGGGCCATACAGACCATGGTAAGGACAGCAGTGAAGCCACATGACAACAGCACGTTACCTCTTTCGTGTGTCTTAAGAATCCGGGCATGGACTAGAGGCAACAGAGAAGCCACTCAGCATTCTGGTCTATTAACTTAGTGTTAGGGCTGCTCATCTCGTTTTCATTCCAAGAAACTGCCAGGGAGCAATGTAAAGTATAAGCAGAATGGGGGTGATGATGTGACTGGGCCAGTCAGCCTGCGTATTCTTTGTGTTCTCTTCCCCTGCAGCTTTTCCTTCCCTCCATGAGAAAGAAGCCAGCTCTGGCTGATGGCAGCAATCCTGATGGCGATCTCCTCCAGGAGCACTGGCTGGTCGATGACATGTTCATCTTTGAGAACGTGGGCTTCACCAAGGACGTGGGCAACATCAAGTTTCTGGTGTGCGCAGACTGTGAAATCGGACCAATTGGCTGGCATTGCCTAGATGACAAGAACAGTTTCTATGTGGCCTTGGAACGGGTTTCCCATGAGTAACTGAGGGGAGGGGGACACAGCTCCACCCCCATCTATAAAAGCTACTCCCCTCAAGAACTGGCCTTTAACCCTGTGTAACCGCTCTGCCGCCACCTTCTCTGTACTAATGTAAATTATGAGTATCGACATGTCCGGTTGAACATGCATAGGGCTAATCCCGCTTCCTTAAAGCCTCAAGTGCATGCCTCTTAAATAGCTCACTTTGCGTCCCCACATCTCCTAATCTCCCTTTTCCCCCAGTTGCAGGACACTGGAACACGTCTACAAATCTGCTCTCATCCCTGGCATCCTGCCTGGGCTCTCTGACCCTGGGCTCCCTTGTTTCTTGCTCTGTAAGAGCAGCATTCAGCCTTTTAGCCAAGATGACACATGACAGCTGATGCTCGTGCTAATAGTTCAAACTCCACATTTTTGTCTCATTCAAGAAAGCATACAAGTGTCTGAGAGTGACTTTGTTGTATGACTAACTTTATCTACAGTAATTTATTCTTTTTAAAACTATAGCATTTACAGACTTCGGTATTTAAACTAATAAGAAACACATTACTTCGGACACACCTGTAATACCATGTTTGAGAGCTGAGTCTCTAGGTTTATAGTGACTTTTTATTGTGAAGATGAATATATCCCCTTTTCCCTTCAAATCTTGCCGTGGTTTCTCTTTACATTAGAAGTAGGTTGAGAATCAGATTTTCAGCCCTATCTGGCAGCCACCCCAGGAAAACTCAGCCCTGGTTTCGACTCAGAGTGGAGGATATGGGAAATAGGAGGGACAGACCTTTGCCACGTTATACATGACTTTACAGGTTTGTCTTATCTGCACAAGTAACTCTTCCTTTGTTCTTAGGAGAGACTTCTCTAATGGATGGTGTCATCATTTACTGAACCTACTAAGCATGGTCCTCAGAGTTGTGGTTCAATGGGAATCCCTGTACCAACCCAGAACACAAACTTTCTGTCCAAATGCCACTATCTCTATCGCTGTGGGGTTGCTCTAACAGTTCAATGTTAGCAAACTTATTAACCTTTCAGTATGATTGTCACTTGTTCTCTCATTTCTCTTCTGAAGTGACTCAACATCTTAGGAATCTCTATGAACAGGTCTCAGGTGTCCTCCCATAAGCCCTACCTCTAAGATTGAGGAGACCCTGAAATTGAAATAAGGACTAAATAGAAATCCTACAATCTACAGCCCATCCTTCTGTATCTATTTTCTGCTTGCTTCTACCTTCTTTCTCCCCAGAACTTTTCTAAGGGTTCCCCAACTAAAGTGTAGGCCTTGGACATGGTTTTGCAACCAACCTACTCTAGAAAGGTGGCTTCCTTCCCCAGTCATAGCCTCGGTGAGCTCTAGCTGAAAATGAGAGAACTGTTCTCTAGATGGTCAAATGTCCATGATTATGGCATTTGTAGAAAAACAACTGTGAGAATTATCCACTCAGGTCAGAAGGAACAAAACCAAGTAGATGCCTCTAGGGGCATGTGGCCCCTCCTATCACAAGCCAAAACGTGCACAAAGCATTTTTTTTTAATTAGACTTTGACTTTTTTTTTCCTTTTTTAATCACAGAATAGTACACATTCATTGCAGATAAATACAAAAATGGGTATAAACATTTTTTTAATCATTCATTTCCACCATCCAGAGACTGCCTCTGGTGATGTGGTGAGACTCCAGTTCTCAGTGTTTTTCTATATGTATATATAAACATATATGGTTTTTAAAAATAAATACTATATCATACTGTGCTCTTTTATAACTTGCTTTTTCCATTTGACAACATACTGACTTCCCATGTTAACAGATAACCATCTATGGACACCCTTGTTTTTAGTATTCCATTGTATTTCTGTATTATAATTTATTTAAACAATCTACTGTTAGATTGTCTCCAGTTTCTTAGAAACAATGTGATGGAACGTGCAACTTTATAGTTAAATCTGTATACACATTCTCAATTATTTCCTACGTTATTAGAAGTAGAATTGCAGGGTATGCATGTTTTCATGACTTTGCTCTATTGACACATATTCTTCAGAAACAGCTGTGCTAATTCACCTCCTCCAGCAGTGTAGAAGAGCACTCGTTTCTCTGAAACCTTCCTAACACTGGGTATTTATTATCATTAAAAGACTATTTTGCCACTTTAATAGAAAAAGTATCTCACTGTTTTAATTTGCATTTATTTTGTTTAATGAAATTTTTATACACTTATTGGTCATTTGTAATTTTTTTTTAAAGAACTGCCAAACATTGTTGCCCCAATAGCCAAAAATATCAAGTTGTTATTCTGCCTTTGCAGTTTAATTTGAAATAAAGGCATTTAAACAGTAGAAGTTAGATTCCTGTATGTCCTTGGGAAGAATATGCAATTTGAAAAAGCAGAGGAGAGCAGAAACCTGAACCTTAGGGTTTCTCTTGAGGTCTTCCAACGAATTAATCATTTAGTGTCTGCTATAAAATGAGGATGTCACCTCTTTGTTCCCCTTACACATAATAGGCTCTCAATAAAGACTTGTGAAATCATTAACTGCTTTGTCATAGGTAGAAAGAAGTAGCCCATGAGTATAGAAACCTGCTGCTATGAGTACAGAAACCTGCAGTTGCTGTTAGGGAGAGCAATTGATTTTTCCAAGGCCTCACTGTTTCTACAAAATTCTTTTTAACACAGAATCAGAGGTGGACAGCAGTGTACTGACATTTTACATATTGTTACTATACCGTGTGTGACCCTGCTCAAGTAACTCCAATGTGCAACCAATGAGAACTTCTGTTCCTGATAATGGTGGATAGGTAATTTTGGATGACCATCCCACTGAGGGCAACTAGAAAGGCTGGACAAAAGATTTTAAAAATCCAAAGGCATCAGAGAGCTAATGTGTTTAAAGAATTACTGGACCAGGACCACTGAGAAGATCGAGGCCCTGAGAAGTGGCCCCAGTATTACAGGCCACTCTTCTGTTGGGGGCATTTGCAATGTGGAGCGGGGCAGGTCAGAGGCTGGTGGGTGACTGTGACAGCCTTCCAGAAGTAGGGGTCTGGGCCTGTCAGAGAGTGGTAGACCTGGTAAGTGTTTGTCACATTGGGTTGAGGCGCTCGGTCTTTTGCACCCCAAGAATAGGGGTGAGCCAGAAGTAGGAATAGAAAGGCTCTCTTAGGGGATTGCAGCTTGGCTTCCAATGATATCAGTCCTTGAAATTAGATTAAGTTGATCCCAAAGTGGCAATTTCCCCAAACCCTTGGCATAAGCAAACAAAAACGCACTCTGGAGAAAAATGTCATCATCCTAAACTTTGACTTATTTCTTTTCTTTTTTTTTTTTAAAGATTTTATTTATTTATTTGACAGAGACAGAGATAGCGAGAGCAGGAACACAAGCAGGGAGAGTGGGAGAGGGAGAAGCAGGCTTCCCGCTGAGCAGGGAGCCTGATGTGAGGCTCGGTCCCAGGACCCTGGGATCATGACTGGAGTCGAAGGCAGATGCTTAACTGACTGAGCCACCCAGGCGTCCCTAAAATGAATTATATTTCTGATGCTGTGAATAATAGTGAGTTAGAGGTTAGATACTGCACTGTTTTTTTTTTTCTCCAAAGCTTTTTGATAAAGACCATGAAAACAGATGTGGTACAGGATCATGCACAGAGTACATCTGTGTGGTCATGACCACGTCTAAGTCTTCATAGGGTAAGAAAATAAAGGTGTTAACTTCAGTATTGTGAATCTTTCCATTGTGACCAAGGTGTTCTTGTGTTTGGAGAATTAAATTCCTGGAATATGTCTAAATGTGTTTAAATGTCAGAATTTAAGGTTAAGTGAGATTAGTATCCACTAAATTCACTCAAATCTACTGAAACTTAGAATTCATTTAGCCTTGGGGCGCCTGGGTGGCTCAGTTGTTAAGCGTCTGCCTTCGGCTCAGGTCATAATCCCAGGGTCCTGGGATCGAGCCCCGCATCGGGCTCTCTGCTCGGCAGGAAGCCTGCGTCTCCCTCTCCCCCTGCTTGTGTTCCTGCTCTCGCTATCTCTCTCTCTCTAATAAATAAATAAAATCTTTAAAAAAAAAAAAATTCATTTAGCCTTGTATAGAAACAATGTATTATCCATGATGAGTAATTAGTAGCCTGTGACACAAAACTACGTGTACCCAAAGCACAATATTACAATCAATGGTTCTAATTTCTTCATGTCAGGAACAAGTCCTCTGCTACAATTAGAGCAGGGTCCCTCCAAAATCCAGACCTGGTGACCCCAGACATCCTATTTCAGATTGGGGGCCAGGATGAACCATGACCTGCGGGGACTGGTGAGGAGACAGAATGTGGGCTAGGAACACTTATGGTCCTAAGGAAGTGAGGGGAGAGTGATCAACTCCCATAAGTTTATACATCCCTTCCCTACTTTGTCCTAAATGGATTCTGGTATGAGATGTGAAATAGGGATTGGGTGGAAAGGATGTTCCATCCTAGGGAGCAGTTGCCCCAGTCACAGGGTAGATGAATTTCAAGATAAGACAATGGGGAGGGGGGGAGTGAGCTCATGGACACACCGAACTTTGGCAACTTTGCTAGAGTGACCATCAGTTGTTAAATAATTCAGTCATTTGAAAACCAGGCACTACCTCTACAATGTTGGCACTGACTCAAGAATGAATAGCTCAGGTATGGCCCTGAAGAATCTACCTTGATTCTTCACCAGTGGATGAACAGGATATTCTTGTTCCCACAAAGCCTCTCCATCTTCTTTGTCCCTCCCTCGCCCAGTCGGACTGTGGTTGTCCTTTCAATTCAGTGTTATTTGATTCTTTATGGCAAGGCAGGATAGGGAGCAAGTACCTACAGAGAAAGGATGCAGACTTATCAGGAATCTTTAGATTGCCTGAAACCTAGAGGTAACTATGACCTTTCCCTCCGAACTTCGGAATATCTTAAATTCCCGAAGAACTGTGTGAAAATGGCACATCTGCAATGGCACTAAGCTTGAGATCAGTGGAGTGCTATAGAGAAAAAGATGATGAAAGTGAGAAAAAGAATCTAAGCTTTGCAGCCGTCTAGATAATAGAAATAAATCCAAACACCTTATAAGAGAACTAATATTAACTTGTGCTCTATAAAGAAGCATATCGTCGAGGGAGGTTGGTTTGTGTCATTTCCACAAATAACACAGGATTATTGTTGCAAATATAGTTTTTTTGGGGTAGAGCCCACTCACTCTATTCACTAAAGAAACGGAAGGACATTTTGAACTGGCAGACGCTACCAGCTGGTGGGCTGAATGCCTAACAGGACCAGGCAAGGAAGAGATGATGGTGTTGAGTTTATGGCTTTTTGAGTTTATGGCCAGATAGATTCATTTTAATCACTGATATGCCCATATTCAGTAAGATGTAACATTTGAGTTGTTTTGCTTGGGCCTGTGACAATGAATAACCACATCTTAGCTTTGTATATACAAGGGTTTTCAAAGTACTTATTTGAATGTTCACCCACGCTCTCTCACCTTATCCCTTGACCAGAGATAACCACTTTAAAGCTGGCAGCCTCGTAAAACACAAGGGTTGAGATCAAAGAACACTCTTCAGAGTCTGAAGTTAACCTTTGCACCCTGAATTTAAACCACCAAGCCACCTAGACAAGCATTTAGTTTCAAAATATTTCAGAATACTTTTGAATAACATGTCTAGAGTCTTGTGGAAAAACAGGTGCAAGAATCCAGGGGGCAGCTGATCTGATGTCACATTGGTGAGTGACACAGTAACTTTGAGTCTTCCTGGGTTGTATCAACAGAAAGTCATTATAGATTTTCCTAAAGCAACAATTCAAATCTCCAGGCCTGACTGGCATAATCTGGGTGCAGTCAGCTTTCCAATGGGAAGTGAGAACAGGAGATGACAGATGCTTTGGATTCCTCTGGAATGTGCTGAACAAATACTAAGGTAATCTTTGTGGGGTGTCCAGTCATTTGATAAAACCAAATGCCAATTAACCCTCCCAAACTAGGAAATGGGCTAATTTGTTTTGCTTAGGTATTTAGAAGTAAAACCTCATCTCAGCTAAGAAACCACAACCGGAAAAAAAAAAAAAAAATACACAGGTAACATCTATGAACTGCCGAAAATACTGCTTAGCACATCACTCTTCTAGTCAAGAGTCCACAAAGGAGCCCCATAGCCAGTGGAATTGTGTGCAAACTCTTCAAAGTAACATCTGTGTTCACCCTACAAGTCCTCTTCAATCTGCTTTAGCCAGCCTGGACTCCTTGCTCTCTTGCAATCTGAGTCACCTGATCTGAAGCTCTTGCCGCAAAGGGAGGTAAATTTCAATTACCCGCGCCTGGAATGCTCTCTCCCACACCTGCCTGCCCCCCACCCACCCACCCGAGCCGCATTTTTGTCCCTCCCCAGACGCTCCCAGTACCTGGTTCTCATCACAGCATCTTTCCTTCTCTAGCGGTTGCTGATTTCAAGTCTGCGCCACCGTCCAAGGTTTATGCACTTTTCGAACCAGGTCCGCCATGTTACCCGTATAATGAGCTAAGGCAACAAGGGAACAATGGTGTTTCTCCAAAGCTCCAACCTCTCAGACCTGGCACACCTCCAAAGGAGGGCAAAGAGGGTCGAGCTGACCTGGAGGGCTCGGACCCCGGAGGCTTTCCCTCCCTTTGGTTTTACAAACTGCCCAATGACCGGCTACGGCGGGGATATTTCATAAGCGCCCGCCCAATAACGGAGAGAGGGGCGGGCCTCGGTGGGAACCTGGCCCAATGAGAGACGCGTAGGGGGCGGGCCCCGTCCGGCTGCGGCCCAATGGGAGCTCCGCTAGGAGGCATGGCCGGCAGCTGGGCGGGGATATATAAGCCCCAACTAGCCTGTCTGCGCCGGGATTCGTGGTGTTGCTGGAGACTCGTAACGCGTCTGCAGTCAACGACCCTCCGCAAACGTCACCTGTCGGAACAACCATGGTGAGAGGGAGCTGGGGGGTACTGGCGGAGTCCACGATGAGGGCGGTACTGCGCGGGAGAGCGTGCTGGGGGCGCCCGAGGGTCCCCGGTAAGGGCCAGCTGCGCGGGAAGGAGGGGAGCCCGGGGCGCCGGGCAGTCCAGGGTGTGTGCGAAGGGCTGCGCGGGGCTTCTTGGGGGGGGGGGGGGGGCGGTCACGGTGACCACGGTGTGGGGGGCTGTGCGGAAGGCCGGGGACGCCCGCCGCGTCCGAGCGCTGCTTTTCTGAGCCCCTGGCCCGGGAGAGGCGAATGCGAGCTGGAGAAGTTCTGCGCACTCCCTCAGTCTCCAGGGAGGAAAGAAAGGGAGGGAGGTGGCGCGGGGGCGCGGGGTCGGCGGGGCGCCAGCGTGGCGGGGTGCGCCCCGCGCTGCGCGCAGCCTGGGGCCCCCAACCCCGGTCCGGCTGTGCGTCGCGCTCCGGAGTCGGGAGCCTGGACCCGCCCCAGTTTTCTCCCGCGGCGGCCCGGGACAAAGAGGCGCCCGCCCCCAGCCGCAGTCCCCGCCTCCGGGTGAAGTCCCACTCCCGCCCTGGAGGCCGGACCTGGGCCGCTCCGCAAACTCCGGCAGGTTTCTCCAGTTCTGAACTGTTCCTCTGAATGCCTTTGTCTTGCGCGGCCGGACTCGCGGCCAGAAGTCAGAGGTGCACGACCTTGACCCATCCCTGGTCAGGCACGTCCGTGAGCTCCTGGTGTCTAAGGAGGAATATCCTTTACTCCACTTCTCTCCTCTTCTGATGCCCAACCCGTGAAGTCCCTCAGTTAAACCAAAGAGCTCGGGGTGTGTCAGGCCTCAGGGCCTCACAGGAATCATCAGATGCCCGCCTGTGTCCTGAGCCCCTGTAAAGGCTCTGAGGCTGCCTTGAAGGATAGCTCCTAAAATTGCTAAACTGTTGCCGATTGTCTTAGAAGACCCCTTCTGCATCTGGGAAGGGTGCCGCCCTTTCACACGGATCCTATAGACTGTGGGTTGGGGGTGAAGGACCAGAAGACAAGAGAGTCTGTCCATTGTAGGAGTTACCTCAGGAGAGCTGAAAGGGCCAGGGTGAGTCTTCTGGCTCCATTGTGACCATCGAGCAGTACTTATCTGGATTGACTGTGTAGTGCAGTGGGCAAGGACAAGTGTCCAGAGTCAGGGCCTATCCCCCCAAAAGGGGAGGTTGCGGATGAGCTTTCAAACTAGCTCTAACTCCAGAGCCACTGCCTCTCTTAATCCACAGACCTGAACTTGGTCTTCTGCCCCTTCAGAGTGTAGAGGACACAGAGTCCCCACCGTGGGAGACCCCTTCCCCTAGGGGTCCAGTGCTGGAGGCTCCATCTTGGTGTGCAGGACTCTGAGCTTCCTTGTCCCACCCCAGCCAGCACACAGGGCATTAGGCAATGGGATTTGGCTGCTTGGTATCAGCTTTCTCTACTTCCTACCCCTGAAGACCTGGGCTTTAGCCACTTTCGTTCTCGAGCCCTCAGTAAATGAGAAAGAAAATGAGGTCATTTGGCTTAAAGTGTGGGAAGGTCTGGAAAGGGAACCCAGTCTTTGGGTTTGGGAACATATAACTCACTGTCAGGCCTCAGTCTCCAGGGAGGAAAGATACAGGGGTGCTTCCAGGGCCTTTTCAAGGTCCACTTGCTTCCCTTCTCCATTCACACCCCATCATCTCTCTGCTTCCCCCAACAGCGTGAATGTATCTCCATCCATGTGGGCCAGGCGGGCGTGCAGATGGGCAATGCCTGCTGGGAGCTCTACTGCTTAGAGCACAACATCCAGCCCAATGGCACCATGCCTAGTGACAAGGCGCTGGGCAGCAGCGATGACTCCTTCAACACCTTCTTCAGTGAGACTGGGGCTGGCAAGCATGTGCCCCGGGCTGTCTTTGTGGACCTGGAGCCTGCTGTCATAGGTGAGTGGGCGGGGGTTCCCCTCTCCAGCCTGTATTTTTTGCCAGCCCCAAAGTCAGTGGGGAGCCCTGCTTAGGGGAAAAGCTCTTGGAATGCAGGCAGCCCCCTGCCAAGAACAACACTGAAGTCTGTTGCTTTTGTCTAGACTCTGACTTCAGGAGGGGTCCTGAGGGCTTCCTGTGCTGAGACAGATATCAGTCAAACTGCTCTGCCCAGAAACTGCCAGATGTTTGAGTCAGGGGTCAGACCCAGAATGAAGACTGCAGAAAAGAATGGATATGGAAGCAGAAACTTTAAACTTCCTTTTTCCTACCCGCACACTCTTGAGGATAACATTGCCTAAGGGACTGGGCACTGAGAACATTCTTAATGGTTCCCTGCTCAGCCTTAACTGAAAGGGGCCCCTTAATAGTATGTGGACCCATATGAACTTGGCTGTTGCTGGCTCCCAGGGCGTTCTCTGCTTCCTCCTTTCTGCATCTGGATCACCTCAGTTTCCTGTTCCTGAAAACTTTACCCCTCTCCCCATCTTTCTTTCTTTTTTTTCTTTTCTTTTCTTTCTCTTTTTCTTTCTTTAAGATTTTACTTATTTGAAAGACAGCATGAGTAGGGGGGAGGGGCAGAGGGAGAGGGAGAAGTAGGCTCCCCACTGAGCAGGGAGCCCAGTGCGGGACTCCATCCCAGGACCCTGAGATCCTGACCTGAGCCAAGGTCAGACGCTTAACCAGCTGAGCCACCCAGGCGCTTCCCCATCTCCCCATGTTTCCAAAGATAGTTTTGTAGATGTAAACTGTGGACTGGGTTTTCTGCATCAGTCTATGTTCTAGTCCCAATCAAAAGTGAAGTGAGGGCACCTGGGTGGCTCAGTTGGTTGGGCGACTGCCTTCGGCTCAGGTCATGATCCTGGAGTCCTGGGATCGAGTCCCGCATCAGGCTCCCTGCTCGGCAGGAAGTCTGCTTCTCCCTCTGACCCTCCCCCCTCTCATGCTCTCTGTCTCTCATTCTCTCTCTCTCAAATAAATAAATAAAATCTTAAAAAAAAAAAAAAAAAGTGAAGTGAGATTCCCCTAGACCCCGTCTGATTCCTCACCACGTAGAGGTGGCTGTGAGGGAAGGCAGTGTTAAAGGGGCCCCCTGACTTACCTCCTCTCAGGCCCAGGGAGGACTAACTGGGCTTTGCAAGTTGGTCTCTGGAAGGCTGTTGGCCATCCATGCTCCCTTTTGCAGTTATACGTGGGGGAGCTTAGCGTGGGTCCTAGCGCCTGTGTCCTCGTAGGGGATGGGACCAGCCTCTCTTACCTTTGCCCTCTTTCTTCCCCTCAAGATGGGGTAAGAACTGGCATTTATAGGCAGCTCTTCCACCCTGAGCAGCTGATATCTGGCAAGGAAGATGCTGCCAACAACTATGCCCGAGGCCACTACACCGTGGGGAAGGAGATCATCGATCTTGTGCTGGAGCGCATCCGAAAACTGGTGAGCGGACCAAGTGCCCTTGACACCGTCAGGAGATCCGTGTGTCCTGACTCTCTCTTCCTGGCCTGGGAGGCTGGACGTGTGTGGAAGAAAGGGAAACCACAGATCTGTGGCTGTGGCCAGCGCCCGTGGTGTCCTGACGGCTCCTTTGGCTTGTCTGTCTCCTCCGCTTCCCCTAGGGGGAGCTGTGTGTCCTGGGTGTGGATCTAGGGTTAGAAGCCTGAATAACCAGTTCTGCCCTGAGTCTGTGGACTCAGGCTCCTGCCCTGCTGGTTCCTAGCTTTGCCAGGTCTAATTGTCCAATCCAAGCCTTCTTTGAGCTTTGATCCCTCTCTTCCCCCAGCAGGTAGGTGGAAGCTGCCTTGACAGGTCAGCTTGTTCTTAGACTCCTAAGCAGAACTTTACACCTGGGAGAGGCTCCTGCTTACTGGTTATTTTTTAACCACTTCCCAGTTTACCCCATCCCTTGCCTGAGGCACTGAGAACCAGGAGCGAGGCCAACTAGGAGCCAGTACTTGGCACTGGTCCTCTAGAGGGATTGTCCAGACCTACTCTGTGCTGCTCACTAGCTCAGACTGAGGACTTGCCATTCATTGACTTGAGGAATGGGATTCTGTGCTTGCAAAAACAAAGTACCCCCTGGGCTTAGGGTTTTCTTTTTTTCTTTTCCTTTTTTTTTTTTAAGATTTTATTTATTTATTTGGGAGAGAGAGAGAGAGAGATCATGAGCGGGGGAGGGGGGCAGAGGGAGAAGCAGGCTCTCCGCTGAGCAGGGAGCCCGACGCGGGGCTCGATCCCAGGACCCTGGGATCATGACCTGAGCCGAAGGCAGACGCTTAACCGACTGAGGCACCCAGGTGTCCTAGGATTTTCTTAAGAGCTTTTTCGGTGGGGGGGGGGGTTGTTGTTTTGTTTTTTGGGTTTTCTGTTTGTTTGGGGGGTATTTTGGTTTTTTTAGTTGTTATCAATTTGCATCAAGTTTGCTTTTCCTTTAATTGATTTTTATTGAGATATAATTGCCATAGCATTAGTTTCAGGTGTACCACATAGTGAATCGATACATGGATATATCACAAATAAATGGAGAATTTTTATAACGTTACTCCCCGTGCGTCTGGTATAGACTGACGCTCTTCTCGTCCAAGGACCAGCTACATCAGAAGTCAGCGGGGGTACTTGTTAAACCCGCAGGTCCCTGGGTTACAGTCTGAAGTGGGGGGCCTGCGAATCTCTATGTTCAACAAGATGCCACCACTACCTCCCCCCACCTCCCACTCTGCTGCAACCAGGGCGCAAAGCCACAAAGTTGAGAGGGCCCAGCTGTCTGACAACAGTCTTCCCGTCCCACCTGACCCTCCTCTCCTCTCTTCTCCCCTCCCACCATCCCTCACTTGCCACTTCACGCACACAGCAGTGCCCTTCAAGGTCATCTGTCCCCTAGAACTCCAAACCCCTGGAGGTAGTCTCTTCTCACCTCTACAGAGGCAAAGCAAAAGAGCATGAGAGAACTTTCTGGAGTCACGGAAATTTCTGTATCTTGATTAGCTTGGTGATATAGGTATATACACTTGTCAAACCGTTCATTGTACATGCAATAAAATGTGTACACTTTATGTACAAATTATGCTTAAAAGTTTTATTTTGCTTTGTTTGTTTTCTAAATCTAGAAGTGAATACAGTTGTAGTTGGGCTACAGTAGCTTTGCCGACAGAAGAGGGTTCCGTCAGGAGAAGAGGGCTGGGGGCCGGGGGTGGGTCAGCTGCATCCTAACAGTGTTCTCTCCTACCCCAGACAGACCAGTGCACCGGGCTTCAGGGTTTCCTGATCTTCCATAGCTTTGGGGGTGGCACTGGCTCAGGCTTCACCTCCCTGTTGATGGAGCGGCTTTCTGTTGACTATGGCAAGAAGTCCAAGTTGGAATTTGCCATCTACCCCGCCCCCCAAGTATCCACAGCGGTTGTGGAACCCTACAACTCCATCCTGACCACCCACACCACCCTGGAGCACTCGGACTGTGCCTTCATGGTGGACAACGAGGCCATCTATGACATCTGCCGCCGCAACCTGGACATCGAGCGCCCCACCTACACCAACCTCAACCGGCTCATCGGCCAGATCGTGTCCTCCATCACAGCCTCCCTGCGCTTCGACGGGGCCCTCAACGTGGACCTCACAGAGTTCCAGACGAACCTGGTGCCCTACCCCCGCATCCACTTCCCCCTGGTGACCTACTCCCCCATCGTCTCCGCGGAGAAGGCCTACCACGAGCAGCTGTCAGTGGCCGAGATCACCAACGCCTGCTTTGAGCCCTCCAACCAGATGGTCAAGTGTGACCCCCGTCACGGCAAATACATGGCCTGCTGCATGCTCTACCGCGGAGAAGTGGTGCCCAAGGATGTGAATGCCGCCATTGCCACTATCAAGACGAAGCGGACCATCCAGTTTGTGGACTGGTGTCCCACAGGTTTCAAGGCAAGTGAGGAGTGAAGTCGCGGATGGGGGGGAGGGGAGGTGGTGAGCATGTGGCCTGCGTACGCGCTGAGAAGAGCGATTCCTACAGAGCCACAGGCAGGACGCCAGAAGGGCTAGGGATGGGGAGAATCGGGCAAATAACAGCTTTTTTATTCTACTCGAAAGCTTGCCTGTATGAAAGAAAAAGTAGGTTTCGTGTCTTTCGGCCTGGCCGATGGGCACTCCCTAGGTTTGCCAGTCAGGTTGGGACCGTTCACCTGTGCCAGGGACATACCCACCCAGTATGGCTCCCGCTCGGAAGGGAGTGCTTTTGGAAGCGCGGAAAGGCCTTCCATTCAGATAGTGGGCGAGACGTGGATCAGAAGGTCTGGGAACACAGCCTCTTCCTTTTGAAGTAATGAGAAAGAATTTGTTTATGCCCCTTTCTTTTCTCTCCCCGCATTCCCAGAGGGTACTGGGCATGTGACCTAGTTTAAGTTTTATGGGTTTTGTTCCAGGGTGAGATTAGAAAGATTAAAGGTGGCAGCTCTGGCATTTAGGAAACCCACAGCTTCCCTGCCCGGTGACGCTGTTACAGACGTGACACGACGGGAGAGGACTCAGGGACTCCGGTCATAAAGCCAACAGCCGTGTGCTAGGACTGAAGAGCTGTCCTGTAGCTCAGAACTAGAAATCAGGGGTAGGAAGTCTGGAAGGCAGATTCTTCTAGCTCCATATTAGGAAAGCTTCAGCTACTCAGAGGAAGAAAGGCTGCCTTCAGGAAGTAGTAAGCTTGCTGTCCGTAGAGGCAGTAAGGGGGAAGTGGGCTTTTTTTTTTTTAACACTGAATATGAAATGTATATGTTCTGAATAGAGCAACGTTTAAAGTAGATTAAGTTTAGATCCAACTGGAGAGCTTCACAAGATTTTATATTTTTTAAGCTATTTTGTAAACTATAGGAAAGTGGGGAGGTTAGTACAATTAACACCTATATACCCACTGCCTAGATTCAACATCTGGCTCTGCTAGGCTTCCTTTATGTTTGCTTTGCTGACCCATTTAAACTCATTTACGGCTATTTATGACCCACCAGTTTGTTTTTTAATAATCCTTCTCCAAAATAAGAATACCTAAGTCAGTATTTGAATTTTCCCCATTTCCACAAATGTCTTTTATATCCGTTTTTCAAAGTCAGTTTATAATCCAGGCCCAGGCATTATATTTGTCTCTTCAGTCTTTTAATGTAAAGCATCCACCCTTTTTCTTTTTTTTTTTTTTTTAAAGATTTTATTTATTTATTTGAGACAGAGAGAATGAGAGACAGAGAGCATGAGAGGGAGAAGCAGACTCCCCGCCGAGCAGGGAGCCCGATGCGGGACTCGATCCTGGGACTCCAGGATCATGACCTGAGCCGAAGGCAGTCGCTTAACCAACTGAGCCACCCAGGCGCCCCACCCTTTTTCTTGATGGTGACTTTGAAGGGACTAGTCTTAGTGTCTTGAAGGTCCCACATTCCAGATTTGTTTGTTTCCTTATGGTGGTTAACTTGTTCCCTTATCCCTGGGTTCCTTACAGACTGGCAAATGCCAAATACCAGGGGACTGCCCCTCTCCCAGCTTTGGGAATCCTTCCACACACCCCTTCCCAGGAACCCAGAACCAGGGGCTGACACTATTTGCTGTTTCTTCTTAGGTTGGCATTAACTACCAGCCCCCCACAGTGGTGCCCGGGGGCGACCTGGCCAAGGTGCAGCGGGCCGTGTGCATGCTGAGCAACACCACAGCCATCGCCGAGGCCTGGGCCCGCCTCGACCACAAGTTCGACCTGATGTATGCCAAACGGGCCTTTGTGCACTGGTACGTGGGTGAGGGCATGGAGGAGGGGGAGTTCTCCGAGGCCCGAGAGGACCTGGCTGCCCTGGAGAAGGATTATGAAGAAGTGGGAACAGAGTCTATGGACGGCGAGGATGAGAGCGAGGAGTTCTAGGGGGTCCTGGCATCTGCGACGTCCGCTCTCTCCCTAGTTTTGTATTTCTCATTCCACTGTTTCCCTAACCCCCTACAAATATAATCGGTGTCTCAAGCGATGTGGAGCTCTGTGATGTGGAGTTCTGCCCAGGCATGGGCCTTCACTAACTTTCCAACTTCCTTGTCGTCCTTCTAAGTTAAGGGGCAGGATGGCCTCTGTGTCCGGTGGTTCCAGCCGGGGGATACATAACAGAGGATCGATCAGACCACTCTGACAAATATTCAGGGGCTCAGGACCAGGACTGTGGTGCTTTGACTTCATGGGGTGGTTCCCTGTGTGTACCCCCTTATCCCCAACCCACCTCAAGGAAAGGTAAGCCTTCTAGAGGTTCTGGTGAAAGCTTGCTGGAAGTTGGCGCCTAGCGTTCTGGGACAGAAAGTCTGTCTGGGTTTCAATGCCAGGAAGGAGTCAAGTGGTTTTTTTGTTTTTAACCTATCCTCCCTCCTCATGGCCAACAGAGGGCAGTAGAGGTAGAAGCCACATGAATTCACAGGCCAATCTGCAGCAGCCATCTTAAAATTTAGGGCTCTAGCCCCATGCCATATAAAGTAAAGGCACAGGGTCCAAGAACCAGGATTCCAAAAGACCAAGGGTCTTTAGCCTGGGGCTGTTGAACATCTGAAATACTTTTTAAAGTGCCTATGAGCCTTTTAGGGAAAAAAAAAAAAAGTCTATATTTTTTTATTTTTAAAGGGGTCCCTGATGAGAAAGGTATTATAGTTCTAGGACCTAGCCACATACAGTCTTAGAAATCAGTGTATTAGTCAGTAGAAGGACCTGGCAGGACCTAAGGAGTAAACTGGTGGTCCCTTCCAGCACGGCCCAGGTTCAAGGATGTCTCTCTCTAATGTGCTTGAAAAGCCCCTCAGCCAGACAGAAATGTATTCTCTGTAGAGGTGGGAAATCTCCATGGGACCAGGCTCTGCCCCTGGCAAGGCCATTGAGCAGAACCCAGCCCAGCCCCCACCAGAAGGGTAGGGCCTGTACTCTTGGCCTGAATCTACCTGCTTTGATTTTTTTCAGACACTGAGTTCTAGCGTATTACTCAGGATGGGTCTCTGCTTTTTTTAGGCACCAGTGAGCCTTGGGGCTACCTGGATGTGTCCCCAGTGGCCTTGCTTTGGGTTCAGGGGACAAGTTTCTTAATGTTAACCTACGAACTGATTCCCAATATCTATGAGTCTTGCTTGTTTGGTGTCCTAGAGCTCATTAACACAGTGCTCAGATCCATAGACTTTGACCCCTACCTGTTAAGCTGCAGGCCTTTAAGAGGAGTTGTGGACCTATGCAAATTGTCCAGCCCAGGCAACTGAATGGGTCTCTTTCTGAAGGTCCTCAAGGACTTACAGGCTTGGGTTAGAGGTAGAGTTAAGGTACAGTAGAAGGGGAAGGAGGTTAGGAAAACCTGGCCAGTGCCTATTCAAGGACCCGGATCAGTCAATGTTCAGCAAGTCCATCTGGCCTGCACTATTGGTATCTTTACCCAGAAACCAAGAGCTGACATTTTCTTTCCTCTTTCTTGCCCTGCTTTTTCCCTCACCGGACCCATGAATTCGTACATACTAGCAGTTCTTCCTCTGTGGGTTCAAACCACTAAGTAGAGAGACCCCTCCTCGCCCTACAGGTGCCCCAGGCATTGGGAAGGAGAACGGCCAATGAGGGTTGGACACCTAACCCTGAGGCTCTCTTGTGATGAGATACCAGACGGGTGAGTCAATTACAAGTGGGCGGAGCAAGCCCGATAATTTATTTAGATAAACTTGGAGCTGCCTTCACCTTCTCTCATGGTCCCAAACTAGAACAGATCTAAGTCACATTCTCTTTTCTCGCTTCTTACCGCCCCCCCTTTTTTTTTTGAGATTTTATTTATTTATCTGACGGAGGGAGACAGAGTGAGAGGGAACACAAGCAGGGGGAGTAGGAGAGGGAGAAGCAGGCTTCCCGCCGAGCAGGGAGCCCGATGGGCTCGAACCCAGGACCCTGGGATCATGACCTGAGCCGAAGGCAGACGCTTAACGACTGAGCCACCCAGGCACCCCACTTCGTACCCCTTTTTTGTGTGTATTTTCGAAATAAGCAGGAAGAGTCTTTTAAGTCTGTGTCTGGACTCGGCCCCTCTCCCCCAACACCCAGTGCTGAGCCCCACACAGAGCCATGTCCCTGGGTCCCCAGGGAGAGGCTTGCCTGGGTTCCTTTCCAACTATGGAGTCCTTTGGTGGGGTAATGATGGAGAAGCAGAGAAATTCTTGCCTTGGGGGTTGCGGTCTGAAACTGAAAGCACTCAGTGTCTTAACAAGTGCTCTACCTAAAGCAAGCATTACCCTTGCTGGGCTGGGATGTTCGTGAAGGTGTTTTTACCAGAGCTGGCAGCGGGTGCACTCTGGCCCTGGCCATAGCACGGTCTACACCCAGACGACTTCCTGCAGGTACCACCACATTCCCTTTGTCACTGACCCAGGACCCCGGAGCCTGGTGGAAAGTTGGTTCTGTGGAGTCCTTGGAGAGGAGGGGGGTTATCCTCTGGTGATCAGAACAGGACACTAAAAGGCATTAGCCTCAATGACAGGGAAGATTAGAGGATCTCTACAGCAGCTCGCCCATATGAGAGGCTTAACAAAAAATTCCCGCCCTCAAAAAAGGATGGAGGCCTTGGCTGTTTCTTTCCCTGGTGCAGATTTTCAGTAATGCCTAGTATTCAGGCTGTTCCTCACCTCTCCCCCCGAGCTGTGCCTGAGATGCCCGACACCAGAGCCTTTTAGATTTGACTGCTCCGAGGTGTAACCCTGTTTTCTTCTGGTTGTGTTAACAGGTGCCTGCCAGTTCTAAGGTGAAAGCAGGGTCCTGGGGTCTGACTGCTTTTTCGTGAAGATTTTTGACTAGTCTTGCTGTTCTTGCCTTTTCCCTGCTTCCCCCCCAACCACCACCTTTCCGAACTCCCCAGGGCTTCGGGTCCTTGGCATTTTGGAGATCGTGAGGGGAGTCCCCTTGCTTCTTGTAAGCACTGGGTGGCGTGCAGTAGTCGTCCTGCCTACAGCAAGGAGCCGATCTGCTGTCTCTTTCTGTCTTCCCTTTTCCTTAAAGCTCAAACTGGGGTGAGAAACGTGCAGGGTGCGCCTAGAGGACACGGGAATCCCTAGCTCCTCCTTCCCGGAGGACTGGCACTTGAGCCAGATACTAAAAGTGGGTTGGGGTGGAAAGAGGGCTAGCTGTTCCAGGCAGAGACTGGCAGAGGAAAAGATACGGGAAGCAAAGGTACATTCTATTTAGGTGGCGAGTAGTTTGTAGCTGGAACTTGAGATAGAAGAAGGGGGAGCTCGAGAAAAAGGACCTTGGTTTTGCCTTATCTTTCTCGAATATTTATTGAGCACCTACTATGTGGCATGAATTATTCTAGATGCTAGAGGGAACCAATGAGGCAACAAAGGAGTTTGAATTTTCTCCTGTATAAAATCTTCAGTGGCTGTCAAGTGCCAGCATCCAGGGTCACTTGTCCTTAAAGCAATGGTTCGCAACCTAGAGTGATGTGGCACGACAGTTTTGGTTGTCACGACTGGAGAGAGGGGGTGTTCTGGTGCGCAGTGGGTAGAGAGCACAGGACAGACCTCGCCTCAACAAAGACTTATACTGCCCCCAAATGTCAGTGGTGCTGAGATTGAAAACCTTGCCCTAAAGGATTGCTTGGCAGTCGCAAGAAGGGTCGGTTTCCAAGCACAGCACACTAGAGGGAGAGGGGCGGTTGTGGTAATCAAGGTGACGCATAATGCTTCAACCAGAGCAGTGAGATGGGGAAGAGAAGGAGTTGGAATCACAATACTTAGTGACCAGTTCATGCAGCCCGTGGGAAGAGTTGTGGGTGCCTGGATTTCTGCCTTGGACGGCATGAGATGCTGTCCCTCCTTGTTATTCTGTTTGGATTTGGAAATGAATTCAGCTTTAGACACTGTATCCATCTTCTAAGGCTGCCGTAAACAAAGGACCACAGACTGGGGGGCTTATGCAACAGAAATTAACCTCCTCACACTTCCGGGGGCTGGAAGTCCGAGAGGAAGCTGTCGCCAGGGTCGGCTTCTCTCCTTGCTTTACAGATGGCCATCTTCCTGTGTCCTCACATGGTCTTCCCTCTGTGCCTGTCTGTGTCCTCGTTCCCTCTTCTTAAAAGGACACCCGTCATCTAGAACTCACCGTATGACTCTATCTTAATAACCTCTTGAAAGGTCCTATCTCCAGCACAGTCCCACTCAGAGGTGTTTCAGCATGTGAATTTTGTGGGGGCACCGTTCAGGCCCTAACAGACAGTGTTGAGCTTGAGTCCCCTGGGGGTCAGGCAGAGCAACACTGAGCCCCCAGAGGTGCTGCTGAAACTCAGGAAGTCAGACTGAGGGTCAGGGTGTGAGATCGCCTGTGGAGAGAGCCGAAGGACAGAGATGGCCCAGGGAGCGCTGCTGGTCACGGGGGTGGAGAGAGCTCCCAGCCCGGGGCAGAGGCCCGGCACAGAAGGTGAGGGTGCGGGATGACCAGAGTCTGACACTGCAGGGACCGAGGCAGATGGGCACTTGCACACATACGTCTGTAGATAGGAGGTTGGAATTCCTGGCTTCTGTTTCTTATTTGTTAAATAAACAAACAAGTAAAAATATTTATTTACTTATTTATTTATTAGAGAGCATAAGCGGGGGGGGAGGGGCAGAAGGAGAAGCAGACTCCACACTGAGCAGGGAGCCCGATGCAGGGCTCAATCCCAGGACCCTGGGATCCTGACTTAACCGACTGAGCCACCCAGGCACCCCTATTTTTTATTTAAAGTAGAAGAATTCATCTTTGATTCATTCACATGAATGGCAAGAAGAGAATTAGACACTATTTGAGACTTTTGATCTTCTGGGGGGATGGGAAGAAGCATCTAAGTGGAGAGAGAACAGTGGGTAGAGAGCAGGGATGCATCCCAGTGAATCTGAAAATGGTCAGTGCATCCAGCAGCAGACATTGCATCACCCCCTCTGAGCCCTCAGGGTCCTAGACCCCTCAACACGGCCACTACCAAGGGGTCCCTGGCACTGGGGGCCACCTGAGTCTAAGCTTAGAAGGGAAGAAACACAAAGAGGAAGCTATGTGAACAGATCGCATATGTGACAAAGATGAGTAGGAATGTGAATAAAGTCCAGAATCTAGTCTGTGGGGTTGAGGACTGACTGGGTTTTGAAGGCTGAATAGGAGTTGGCCAGGAAGGAACAATGCAGGGGACACAGCATGATATCTCACAACTACTCCAGCTAGCTCTCTGCTGCCAGGGCTAACGGTTCAGGGCAGAATGGTGGGAAATGGGAAAATTCTACAGAAGCAGGCTATGTCTTCACAGAACAGCTGTCTCCCCACCCAAAGAGGTCCTGGTAAAGAGTGAGAAGAAAGGACTCTTCTTGTGCCTGAGCCTTTGAGGATAGGGTCTGTGTTTTGGCCTCACCCCACACAGTACGGGCCCCTGGTGCGCATTTGGGTACTAAGCTAGGGTGAAGGACTCAGGTGTGAGTCAGGAAGATGGGAGCCAGAGTGCCCTGTTAGGGACAGAAGGTGGTGGCCGCCTAAGACCTCAGAAGTCTGGGAATTAAGGTTTAAGGGACGGTTATAAATGTTGCTGACTGCCCATATCCCTGGCCTCTTATTTCCCACTTAACAATGAGGCTGGCTCATTCTTACTGGGGAAAAAGAACAAAGTTGGAAACAAAATTGGTGACCGAGCTCTGGGCCCCAGCCTCAAGCAGAGACTGCTTTTGCCACTTCGTGGGACATTCTGACCCCCACCCCGAGGATCAGGTAGATGCTCTGAATGCTGGCTTGGCCGTGACTCGAACACGTGCTTGGGAAGATCTGGCAGGACTCAGCCGAGGTACAGTGTGTAATTCCCTCACTGACAGGAAGAATGGGGGAGCCTGCAGCCTGCCCTGCTTCCTCTCCCCTCTTCACTCCAGCCTTCAAGAAGAAAGACCATGCAGGATAGCAGGCTGATATCCTCTCAGAGGAGAGGTGGAGACCTTGTCAAGTAATCCACTCCTCTGGACACTCCTTGTAAGTTGAGGGACATGGACCAGATGTCCAGTTAAGGACACTTCCCATGTCTCTGTGTATAAGGACATAGAACCCAGGCAGCAAGGAGGAAATCCAGGGATGGGGGTGTCCAAGGGGTAGGCACCCCCTCCCCCTATGCACACGCGCACACACACACAACTCTTTCTTGCTGATCTAGAGTCTGGTTCTTCCCATCAAGCCTGAGCAGGCTCCCCGCCTCAGGCAGGCTCCTTGGAAGGCTGGGGCTTGCCTCTTCTGGGAGGGGCTGCTTTTAGATTATCACATCAGAAAGTCAGCAGGCAAGTTCCATACAGGACTTCGTGCAGCAGCAACTAAGGGGGAAACAGCAGACCCTGGCCCATTTGGTCACCTCGTTCTAATGAGCAGCTTACCAGGGATTAGTCCCTATCCCCAATGGGGGATGGGTCCCCTGGAGTGGATTTCATAAGCCCTAAGCACAAGTCACGTCTAATTGCTATATTTAAGACTGCAGAGGTGTGAGGGGCAGTGTGCAAATCCATTCAGCTGGCTTTAAAAAGCACAGAGCAGCTTAACTCATGATTAAGAACACAGACTCTGCAGCCAGAATGCCTAGATTTGAATCCTAGCTTTGCTACTTCATCGCTGTGTGGCCTTTATCAGGTTACTGGGCCTCTGTTTCCTCATCCATAAAATGAGCCTAAAACAACAGACCCTACCTCCTAGGGTGGTTATGAGGATAAAAGCTACAGTACTTAGAATAGTACCTGGGACACACAGCAATGTCTTATTTGTTAAATATTTTTACTTGTTTGTTTATTTATTTACTTATTTATTTATTAGAGAGCATAAGCGGGGGGGAGGGGCAGAAGGAGAAGCAGACTCCACACTGAGTCTCTGTCGGCAATATGGCGCTGATGCTCACTGTCGGCAATATGGCGCTTCGCATAACCCACTGGAGGGGGACGAAGGGGACTTTCTGTATGGTCTGAGCATCTTCCATCACTTCTCCATATATAATTCTCTGTTCCTATTCTAAGTAAGCACTTCTTTGTCTTCCCTGATGCTCTTCCCCCCCCCCCAAATTAAGCTCTTTTGAAGATACTCGTTCTCAGCAGTTAATTATTCCAATTCTCCTTTCAGCCAAGACCTCTCACTACTTGCATTCCTCTTCCCCCAAGTCCCAGTGTTTTGGAGCTCACACAATTGGCTCTGTGCGTCCAAGCACTGGCTGTAGGCCCACCCACACAAAGCACCCCTCAGTATCTCTCTGCCCCCTCCCCTGCTCACTCCTGCTCGCAGCCAGAGCCTCAGCATCCCACCCGTGCTCTCAGAAGCTTCTAGGTAGGTCAGAGGGTGTCATTCATTATATACAAGCAGAACTTTGTCCTAATTCCCAGCCACTCAGCCAGCAGTGAGACCCAAATATTTTATCACAGCGATAGGCAGGCATTGGCTCTGGCAGAAGGCTTCCAACAGGAAGAATCCAGAATTAATTATGAAGGCCCTCTTTTGCAGCCTTGTTGCTGTGCGCTCCTTCCATCTAAAACAAGCCACCCCAAACTTCGGTGGCTTAAAACAACCATTTATTTGCTCATGATTCTGTAATTTGGGCAGAGCTTGGTGGGGGGAGCTCACCCTTGCTCCGTGGGTTTGGCTGGGCCAACCCAAATTCCAAGACGGCCTCGCTCACACATCCGATGCCTTAGCTGAGGTGATGGGGGTCTGGGGGTGGCCTGCACCTCCCTTTCTCTCCAGGTCTCTCATCCAGTCAGTGTAGTCAGGCATTACATAGTCGCCAGCTTCCAGAGCATGAAGACAGAAGCTCAGAGGACTCTGAAGACCTAGGCCTTAAGACCCAGCTTCAATGGGAGGTGTTACGAGTTGAATCGTGGCCCTTACCCACTCAAGATCATACACTGAAGTTCTAACTTTTGCTTTTTCAGAATGTGGCCTTAACTGGAAGGTCATACTGGAGTAGGGTGCCAATATGACTGGTGTCCTTATTAAAGGAGGAATTTGGACATTTCCACAAGGAGAATGCCATGGTGGGTTGGAGTTAATGCTCTCACACCTGTCAAGTACTAGGAAAGAGCCCTGGAACAGAGACTGCCCTAGTGGGCTCAGAGGAAACGTGGCCCCGGCTGCACCTTGATCTCAGACTTCTAGCCTCCAGAGCCGTGAGACAACTTTATGTTGTCTTTTTTTTTTTTTTTTTTAAGATTTTATTTATTTGAGAGAGAGAGAGCATGAGAGGGGGGAGGGTCAGAGGGAGAAGCAGACTCCCCGCTGAGCAGGGAGCCCGACACGGGACTCGATCCTGGGACTCCAGGATCACGACCCGAGCCGAAGGCAGTCGCTTAACCAACTGAGTCACCCAGGTGCCCACAACTTTATGTTGTCTTAAGCACCCAGTTTGTGGTACTTTGTTACAACAGCCCAGCAAACAAATCCCGAAGGGAAATGAAGTCTACCTCTTGGTGGGAAGGGAGCCCTGCACGTACAGGGATGGGGGAATTGTGGCTGTTCTTGCAGACCATCTACTCCAAGACCGTCCAAGAGTAGACAGGTCCTACACCTGACTCTGCCCAGAATTTGCTGGGTAGTGTTGGGGAAGCCGTGTAGCTCTTCCTCCCTTTCCCAGACACTAAGGACAAGCTTAGATAAGATAGCCCTTTTTTTTTTTTTAATATTTTATTTATTTATTTCACAGAGACACAGCAAGAGAGGGAATACAAGCAGGGGGGAGTAGGAGAGGGAGAAGCAGGCTTCCCACGGAGCAGGGAGCCCCATGTGGGGCCCGATCCCAGGACCCTGGGATCATGACCTGAGCCGAAGGCAGACGCTTAACAAATGAGCCACCCAAGCGCCCCTAAGATGGCCTTTTTGACTGTTGCCAGCTTTAAAACTTTGTGCCCTCCTAAGAGTTCTTTTGTAACCTGGATCAGTATCCCCTGAAGGTTTGTAAACACGATTGCTGGTCACCACACCTCCCCACTCTTCGTTTCTGATTCGATAGGTCCGGGTGAAGGCCTGAGAATTTGAGTTCTAAGAAGTTCCCAGGTGATCCCGCTTCAAGACCACACTGTTAGGGGACCATTGGCGGGCAGTGGTCCCTAGCCCAGTCCCCACGTTGGAATCACCTGGGGAGCTTTCACAAACCGATGGCAGGGCTCTACCCTGGAGCTTCTGTCTAACTGCTCTTGGATCCACACTCTGGTATTTTTCTAAAAATCTCCTTAGGTGAAGCGAATGTGCAGCCGGAGTTGAGAGCCAGACTTTCGCAGAAACAGTACAATAAAAGCATCAGTGCGTATTTCTAAGAAAAATTGTTCCTCAATCTGACCTGCATGGCCCAAACGGAATACAGCTTTCAACGAAGGAAAAAACGTGTTCCCTCACTTCCTGAGATTAAGGAATTTGACTCTTAAGCTCCTGTCACCCCTCTGGAACACTTTGTAACTGCCTCTGGTCCCATCATCTCTCTCATGACCGATGCAGTGCCACTGGCCCAGAAAGAGGTGGGAATTCAGTCCTCAAAGGGAGGGAGAAGAACAATCCTTCGTTTCTATGTCCCTGCCTCAAACATCAGCACGGACTGGAGGCTCTCGGCCTCAGCAGATAAACCTCCCCAGGTGCCGTCAGTAACGTGAGGAACTTGAGCCGAAATAACCTAAATCTATGCAGCACCTACTCTGCCCCTGACCTTGACAGAGCAAGCACACATGTAGTCAGGAAAGCTCTGGGCTCATGCGCTTCAGTGACCTCAGACGTAAGGTAAACGGGTTCCGTCGCACTGAGCTCGAGTGACAAAAGCACGGGAAGTGCTTACCACGGGGTCAGACACACACAGAGTCATTTGTGTCCCTCCTGATCCCAACCATTTTGTGAAGCGGCATCCCTGTTTTGCAGATGAGGAAACCGCTACCGAAATGGATTGGTCCAAGGTCTAACAGCTAGGACAGGGCCTGGCTGAGACATGGACCTGAGCCCACGTGCTGGGAGAGGCCCTGCTCTTTGGTTGGCCAGAGGGATGGGAGCAGGCAGGAGGTTTGCTGACAGGTGAACCTAATCATCCACAGAACAGCCCCCCCAACCTGGCACTGAGGTGACAGAATGAACAGGGCAAGTTCTGCTGGGGTCAGGAAAGGGAGTGGAGAGGGAAGATGCAAGTGACCAGAAGTTCAAGTGTTGGTAGGAAGGAGTGAGGGGGGAAAGTCAGACCAGCCCTCCCGTTCCTTCTTTCTGCTGGGCCTGCTGTGTCCTCGGGGGCAGGGGGGCGGTGGGCATGATGTGCCTGCCGCAGACTTCAGGCTAAGGGAGAGTCAAAATGACGCGAAGCTGCCTTAGATTCTAGGATTCTATAGCTTTTTCTTTCAACAGATAATAAAATGCCTACTTTGTACTGTGAAGCCTTGGGACACAGGGGTGAACAAATAGGCACGTGGGGCTCTCAGGAAGCACATCCTGTCGGAGCGGGTACCAGATCTTCAACTCTTCCCCAGCTCCAGCTTGAGGTACGCAAAGAGAGCGGGTAGCAGGAGGCCTGGCCTTGTTGCGGGGTGGGCAGGGGAGGCTCCTCTGAGGACCCCTCACTGAAGCGGAGGACAGAGTTAGCCAGAGGAAGGAGGTCTAGGCCAGGAAACAGCCCATGGGGAAGCCCCAGGTCTAACATGAGGTCAGGCCCATGGAAAGAACTGCAGGAACCGCGTGGCTGAGGCCAAGGGAGATGAAATCAGTGAGGCAGTTGTAGGCAGTGTTAAAACAGGTTTACCCCCAGAACTGTGGGGAAGCCCCCGAAGGGACTGTAAGAGGGAATGTCATGACCCAACATGATGTATTCCTTGCCTAAAAATGCTGAGCCCTCACATGCTAATCTCATTTGACTCCCACAGCAACCCTGTGAGGATAATACCTTCATTGACAGATAAGAGCACTTGGGATCACAAAGGTCAAGTGTCTGAGTTCACAGATCTGTCCCACCCCTTTCTCCTTCCCGGACCAGGTAGACACTGCCAATGCCCAAGTGGACTGATGGTGGGGGTGGGCGGGGATGCTGATGCCGGGGGGAGGGGCAGGAAGCCTGGGTGGCCGTCCTGTCTCAGCCCCCTCGGTGATAATAGCTCGGTGGCTGTCCAGGCCTTCTAAAATAGTCCAACCAGAAGGAGGAGAATCATGCCCTGAGGTGTCCTGGTGGGAAAATCTGCCCTCCCCACCCACCCAGGGCTGGGCAGACAACACAAAGGAAATGTCCTACCTGTCCGGGCCTGTCTGAGGCTCTCTAGGAGAGGGGAGGAGTTCAGACCTCCTGGGAGGGCTGATCCTGCCCTGGGGGAAGTGTCAGCAGGGAGCAACTTCCCAGTTTCAAAGGAGCAGGCCCTTGGGAGGGAGTCGTCGCAGCCTGTGGTCCTCTAGGGCTGGGGGTGGGGAGGGAAGAGGCGCCCGGCTGGTCCACGGCTGAGTGTTAGGCACCTTGGTCTCCTAAAGCCAAGGGAGGGGTAAGCAGATGTGCTCTGAGCGTCCAGCATCTGCTCAGGGTGGGGAATCACATTTTAAGATCTCAGCTAGTAAGCAGAGCTGAACTGAAGCCCACGTTTGGGTGACCGCAAGCCTGTGGGCTTCTCATTGAACCGCATTAACCTGGTAAACAGAGTTTACTCATTCCAGGGGAGAGCCTCAAAGGCCTCCAGCAGGATGTGAGTTTAGCGCAGCCCCTCACCTCAGGTGTTTAGCACTCAGTGGGAACTCAGTAAAGGTTTGGACGAATGAGAAACCTGGTGGGAGAGGGATCACTGCCGAGTCCTGGAGCTGGGGCTGGGGGCCGAGGGGAGGGAGGCAGGGGTCTCATCGCGGGGCCCAGGGGCTGGCGGGCTTCTCCCCAACCCTCCCGGAGTAGTGGGTGTCAAGGCTCCCCAGTCTCACCTGAGCACCAGATGCTGTGCTGCCCGGCCCGGGCTTTCTAGCAGGAATCTGGCTACCAAGAGACAAACGCCATTCCCCTACAAGGCAATTCGGAGGACACGAAGCAGCTGCTTTGGATAAAGGATGTGGCAGGCATAAAGGGAGGAGAAGAGGCCAGCAGGGAGACAGCATGGACTGACCTGGAGGAGCCCAGGAGGGATGGGGGGGCTTGTGCTCCCACTTCGCTTTGCTTCCTCCACACCCGCCCCGCAGTCCCACTGCCTGACCAAGGTCCCGGGAAGGGAGGACCCACCTTGCACGGGGAGGGTGGGCGGCACCGGCTGGGTTTGCTGCTGGAGGGGGGGGCTTAGGGGCTGTGGGCTGAGAGGGCCAGGACCCACAGGAATCACCATCGGGGGAAGGGCTGGGTGCTGCAGGCAGCTGGGTGATGACGTCTATGAAGTTTCTTGGCAGCCTTGTCCCTCAGGCCCGGGGAGGGGGGGGGACCGCCCCAGCACGGCCACCTTTGGCTGCACTCCTACCCCAATGGCCTCAGCCAAGGTCTGGGTTGTGGCAATGCTGTGGGACCCCTGCAAACCCCAGGTCATCTGTCTCTCTCATTTATATTTATATATTTTAATCCGTAAAAAGGAGATCGCTCCTACAGTTGTGCTTCTGAAGATTAAACCAGATAAGGTATTCCTATGAGATTTATGAACTAAAGTGACTTTAAAAAGCAAGGGGATTATTCACTCATTCAACAAACACCCACAGAGTTTGGGCAATGGATTTGGAGGTTAAGCAGGAACTCACTGTCCAGACAAATCCAACTCAAGTTGCCCTGGGAGTTCTTTGAAAGGGCCGCCGAGCTGGATCTTGCCAAAGAGGCACGGGTTAGCCATGCAGAAAAGGAGGGAGGGATTCCAGACTGGGTGGGGAGTGTGTGGGCGACAGGGAGCCAAGGCACACTTGATGGGAACTACAGAATCTTTTTGCCCTTTTTTTCTTTGGGTAATTCTAGCAACGCCTAATGCTCACCCAGCGCTTACTAAGTACCTACAATATTCTAAGTGCTTCATGTATTTCTCACCTTAATCCTCACAGCCCTGCTCTTTATTATTCCCACTGTACCTAATGAGAAAACTCAGGTCTGGAGGATAAAGTAACTTCCCAAAGTTGTTCTGCCAGGAAATGACAGCTGAGCTTTGGACCCTGTTAGGCTGACTCTAAAAGCCGCAGATGTAACCACCTACCCTAAGACCTCCTTTTTTTATTTTTATTTTATTTTATTTATTTATTTGTCAGAGAGAGAGAGCCAGCATGGGGGGCAGGGGGCGCAGAGGGAGAAGCAGGCTCCAAGCTGAGTGAAGAGCCCGATGTGGGACTCAATTTCAGGACCCTGGGATCATGACCTGAGCCGACGCTTAACCTACTGAGCTACCCAGGCCTCCCTATAAAACCTCCTTTTTAAGAAGCCTCCTTACTTTTTTCAACCCTCCAAAACATCCTCTTAAAGCAACATTTCCTTTCCTTAAGAATGTCACCCCTCAGGGCACCTGGCTGGCTCAGTCCGAGAGCATGGAACTCTTGATCTCAGGGTCATGAGTTCAAGCCCCATGATCGTGTAGAGATTACTTAAAAAATGTCACCCCTCATCTTCCTCTCACACAAAATCCCAGTTCCTTTAACTTTTTGTAAGAGGGTTTCTGGCTTGTGAGAGGCCAGAGTAAGGTTAGCAGGACATGGAAAGAAGACTTGGAGGGATGTATTTAGGAAGGGACTGGGGCCTAGAATGAACTCAAAATCTGACCTAAAGCTCTGCCTCTCACCGATCCCAAAAAGCCCCAGCAAGGAGTTGGAGAGCAAGAGCAGAATTTGGGCTCAGAGAAGCATCTTGCTTTCTCATAGCCAAGGCTGATCTCCTTAGAGTTCATTTGCCCCCACGGAAAATTAAGGCAACTTTGATCAGTGACTTTCTTGGCTTCCGCTGCCCTAACCCTCACTTGAAACAGGGAGCAGAGCATCCACTTTAAGAGACAATGCGGGGCACCTGGGTGGCTCAGTCGGTTAAGCACCTTTGGCTCAAGTCACCATCATCTCAGGCTCCCTGCTCAGCTGGGAGTCTGCTTCTCCCTCTGCCCCTCCCCCTGCACTTGCTTTCTCTTTCTCTCTGTCTCTCTCAAATAAATAAATAAAAATCTTTAAAAAATTTTAAAAAAAGGAGAGAAAGAATGTTCCAGAGAAGGAGGTGGTGGGGAAGGTAGGCCTATAAGGCTCAATCAGACACATGGCAGCCACAAGGCCCGCACCCTCCAAACCTTCGCTGGGACTTTTTAAAAAGAGGTCTGAGGAAGCACATCATTCTCAGTACTCATCACCAGAGCCCCTGTAATCATTCCCCAGTGATGTGGGTTGCTTTCTTTCCTAACTGCATTTCATCTGCCAACCCCATAATGACTCACCTCATCATTTACCTTTACCATTCAGCTACTTCAAGGTAAGACCCCACAACCCAGCACATGGGAAGGAGGCCAGTCTCGGGGAGCTGGCACGCCCACGCTGGGGTCTGTGACTTTGACCCACACTGCAGCTTCGTTCAGTCACACCCAGCCGGGACCTGACCTGCGCTACACCCTGAATCCTAAACTGTAGCAATCCCTTTCGGTTCTTCAACCTTTGGATACCCTAATCCATAGGGACAGGGCTTCCTTTTGAATTATAACACTCCTTGTAAATCATTAGATGGCTTATCCTAAATGGCTCGGTTCTTCAGGAGGACATTAAGCCCCAAATAGGGTGGGGGCGTCAATAGGAGGACGACGTCAGCCTCTGAAAGTGGAGCTAATGAATGGAACAGATCCATTCCGCCATCTCTGCAGACTAATCCGTGCTCAGAGATGGTTTGCATTACTGATAGAGATGAGGGTGTGTCCTGAGAATCCATCTAAGTGATTAGTGCTTCTGAAGTGAAAATGATTGCCAGAGTATCCAAGAACGTCGTAACCTAATCAAGGGTGCTGTAACCTGAGCTACAACTGGTAACCTGGGAAAGCCTCCCCAGAGCGGAGCGGGGTCATCGCTCGTTGTTTTCTAAAATTGTGTTTTTAGGGGCGCCTGGGGGGCTCAGTCGGTGAAGCGTCTGCCCTCGGCTCAGGTCATGATCCCAGGGTCCTGGACACGAGCCCCACATCGGGCTCCCTGCTCAGCGGGGAGCCTGCTTCTCCCTCTCCCTCTGCCTGCTGCTCCCCCTGCTTGTGCTCTCTTTTTCTCTCTGTCAAATAAATAAATAAAATCTTTAACAAATAAAAATAAAATTGTGTTTTTATATCTTTTGAATTAGTTACCAGCATTTTAAAAATTGAGATGTCTAGGGGATTAGTCGGTAGAACATGAAACTCCCGATCTCAGGGTCATGAGTTCGAGCCCCACATTGGGTGTAGAGCTTACTTTAAAACCTTAAAAAAAATAAAAATAAAAAGTCGAGCAGTCTAACATAAAAATTGGGATTTCCATCTTCTCCTGAGAAATCGCCAGATCTGGCAACACAGGGCCCACATGCCTACAGGGCACCCATCCAGGAAAGCTGAGCAGCCCTTCACACGGGGCTACAGAGCCCCAGGCCACAGGCCTCACCACTTTCCACTGTCTCCCAGACACCGAGGCTGAGGACAACTGCCAGTTAGGACAACAGTGTTATTACTTGGTTCTTACCCCAGGCTTTGCTTCACCCACCTATGTTACCTCAGGGTCCCCGTGACACGGGAATAAGGCCCAGCCACTGTCCAAGGAGAAGGTGCCCTGATAAGATCTTAGTCCCCTTCCTTGACTTATTCACTTACACTTTCTGCCTGGAATACCCTTCCCTCCACTTCCCTGCCTGAGAAATACCTCATCCGTTTGCCTGTCACCTCCTCTGTGAAACTCTCCCTAAAGATTCCAGGCACAGTCAGTCCCTCGCTCCACTGGGCACTGTGCCCCCTGAATGCTGTATTTTAGTTGTCCCTCACACTAGAGCAAGAGCTCTTTAAGCCAGAGTCTGCAGCCTCTTACCTCTTACCCTGGTGCCCAGGACCCTACATAGAATGCTCCTTGGCTCATAGAGGTCACTCTGTGGAAAAGTTTGAACGTGAGCCGAAGTGATAGGTCTACACTGGGGTGGACATGAAAATAGAAAACCACAGAGGCTGAAGCACTTTGGGTGGAGAAGTGCAAGATTTGGTAAAAGCATTTTAAACAAGCCATTCCAGGTGATTCTGATGCAAGTGGTTCATAGACCACTTTTTGAAAACACTGTTTTAAGATTTTGAGTTTATGTATGTAAGGTAACCATGGCCAGAAATAGACGTCTCTGGAGGGGTGTACCGGCTTTTGGAGCAAGCTAAAGAATTTGGTTTTAGACATGTTGAGCTCGAGATGACAGTGGAAGAGCCAAGTAGAGGGTATCCATCATTGACTGGAGAGAAGACACTGAGGCTCCCATTGGAGACCTCAGAGGATGCTGCTGACTTAGGTACCACCTGAAAGCTCCTTCGGGCAACTCTGAGCGTGATTGGGAAATTGGAGAAAGAAGATATAGATGATGAAGAGTAAAGGGCCTTGGAATATTCCCATGTTTAGGGATGGGCGGAGGAAACAGTGTCAATGACAGGGATCGCCAATCAGAGGCATGTGGAAATATAGACTGGTGTAGGATTTGTGGAAGAAAGGTGGGAAAGAGAAGGGAAGAGGGGAGAAAGAAAAGGGAAGTGGGAAGTGTCATTTATTTATTAAGTATCTATTATATTCCAGGTGCTGAGATGGACACCTGTCCATATTTCCTTGTTTAATTCTAACTGGATTCTCCATTTTTGACCCCCTTCAGAGTAGTCTGCACAGCAGTAGCAATCTTTCCAAAGCACAGCACAGGTCATTTTGCTCTCCTGCTTGAAACTCTTCCTTCATTCTCTGTTGCCATCAGTGTAGCTGAAACCCCTTCATGTACTTCTACAGTTGTTGTTGTTTTTAAATAACTGCTTTATGGAGATTTAACTCGCATACCATAAAATTCGCTTTTTTTTTTTTTTTTTTTTTTTGAGAGAGAGACAGAGAGCACAAGCAAGGGTTGGGGCAGAGGGAGAGGGAGAGAGAAAATCTCAAGCAAGCTCTATGCTCAGCATGGAGCCCAATGCAGGGACTCGATCCCACAACCCTGAGATCATGACCTGAGCTGAAATCAAGTCAGATGCTTAACTGACTGAGCCACCTGGGCGCCCCAAGTTCACATTTTAAAGTACACAATTCAGTAGTTTTTAGTATATTCACAGAGTTGTGCAACCATTACCACAACCAATTTTAGAACATTTTCTTTTCTTTTTTTAAATTTATTTGTCAGAGAGAGAGAGAGCACAAGCAGAGGGAGCAGGCAGAGGGAGAAGCAGGCTCCCCGCTGAGCAAAGAGCCCCATGTGAGACTTGATCCCCAGGGCCCTGGGATCATGGCCGGAGCTGAAGGCAGATGCTTAACTGACTGAGCCACCCAGGCGCCCCGAACTTATAACCTTAAGATCAAGGGTTGCACACTCTACCGACTGAGCTAGCCAGGTGCCCCTAATTTTAGGACATTTTCATCACTGTAAAAGACACCCATACCCATTAGAAGTCATTTTCTTTCTTTTTTTTTAAGATTTATTAATTTGAGGGTCGCCTGGGTGGCTCAGTCGTTGAGTCTACCTTCAGCTCAGGTCATGATCCCAGGGTCCTGGGATTGAGCCCCACATGGGGCTCCCTGCTCCACGGGAAGCCTGCTTCTCCCTCTCCCACTCCCCCTGCTCGTGTTCCCTCTCTCACTGTGTCTCTCTCTGTCAAATAAATAAAATCTTTAAAAAAAAAGAAGACTTATTAATTTGAGAGAGAGAGTGAGAGTGTGTGGGTGGGGGGAGGGGCAGAGGGAAAGGGAGAGGGAAAGAATCCCAAGCAGACTCCCTGCTGAGCAGAGAGCCCAATGTGGGGCTCCATCTCACCACCTTGAGATCATGACCTGAGCCGAAATCAAGCATTGGGCACTTAACCGACTGAGCCACCCAGGGGCCCCTAGAAGTCATTTTCCATTTCCCTTTTCCTTAGCCCTGGCTATTAATCTACTTCGGTTTCTATGGATTTGCTTAGTCTGGACATTTCCTACATATGGAATCCTATGATATGTGGCCTTTTGTGACTGATTTCTTTCATGTAGCATAATGGTTCATAAATGCTGTAGCATATATCAGTACTCCATTCCTTTTTATGGCCAACTACTGTTTCATTGTATGGATATATACTTCATTCTGCATATCCTTTCATCAGTTGGACATGTAGATTGTTTTCACTTTTTGGTCATTATGATACTGCTATGAACATTCGTCTTAGCATGGATGTAAGTTTCATTTTCCTGAGTATAGACCTAGGAGTGGAATTGCTGGATCACACGGTAATCTGTTGAACATTTTGAGGAACTGCTAAACACTTTCTCAAAGTGGCTGTACCGTTTCACAACCCCACCAGCAACGGATGTGGGTCCCAATTTCTCTAAATCCTCACCAACACTTATTTTTCCATGTTTTTTTTTTTTAATTAGGGCCTTCCTAGTGGGTGTTAAGTGGTATCTCATTGTGGTTTTGACTTGCAATACCCTGCATCTTCTAATGTGCTTAGTGGCCATTTGTACATCTTCTTTGGAGAAATCTCTATTCAAATCCTTTGCGCATCTTTAATGGGTTGTGTTTTTATTATTGAGTGTAAGAGTTCTTTATAATATTCTGAATGCCAGTCTCTTATCAGATATATGATTTGCAAATATTTTCTTCCATCCTGTGTGTTGTCATTTCACTGTCTTGATGGTGTCCTGTGAATTACAAAAGTTTTTTATTTTGATAAAGTCCAATTATCTATTCTTTGATTGTTGATATTGGATTGTTGCTGTTGGTATCATATCCCAATATACCGTTGCCTAATCCAAGGTCAGAGTGATTTACGCCTTATATTTTCCTCTAAGATTTTTAGTTTTTGTTCTTACATTTAGGTCTATGATCCATCTGGGGGTCAATTTTTTATATGGTGTGAGGTAGGGGTCTAACTTCATTCTTTTGCATGTAGATATACAGTTGTTCCAACCCCATTTGTTGAAAAGACTATTCTTTCACCCATTGAATTGTCTGTGACCCTTCTCAAGCTGGTCCTCTCTCAGTCCTGTGGCTTCATCTTCTGCTCCATCCCTTCTCCAGCTTGCACTCCATCTCCTGTCCCACTAAATGATTTGTGTTTTCCTAAATGAGCCATGTCCTTTCTCACCTCTGGCCTACTTCTTGGCATGCTGTTTCTTTTACTGGAAAAAGCTCCCCGACCTTCTTCCCACATTACCTGGATATCTTCTCTAATTATCTGTCAGGTCTAGGCTTAGATACCATATTTTCCAAGAGGCCTTTCCTAAGCCCCCAAGAATATTTTAGGAAGAGCAGGTCTGTGCTTCCAAAAGACCATGTACTTAACCCTGACAGGGGCTTTTTTTGTGTGCCTGGCACATAGTAGGCACTCAGTAAGTATCTGAGGAATGAATGAATCCCAGAAGTCAAGGAAGAAGGCTGTTTCAAGAAGGAACGGTAGTTAGTATTGTGTATTGCTGCAGAGCTTAGGGGAATGAGCTCTGAAAAAATGCATCTGGGTTTTGACTATTTTTGTCACTACCAATAGGGAAGAGTTTCAGTAGTATTGTGGATGTAGAAGCCAGTGGGGGAGTTAAGGAGTGAATTGCTGACGAGAAAGTGAAGTTTTAATTACAAACTACTTATGTCCAAGCTTGTTTGTGAGGAAAGGATAAAATAGATGGGCACCATGAAACAGCTTAAAAGGATAGAGTTAAGGGCTTGGTTTTATTGCTATCAGTCCATCTGCCGCTTTCCTGAATTTCAGAGAATTTGACGTCTAATAAGAGTCACTTTCTTGGCTTCTTATATCAATTTTAGGGACACCCCAGGATTTCCCCATTTACCCTCCTACTACCACATTACACTCCCCCCACCTCTGACTATGTGTCAAAATAGGAGTGTGTATATTTACACACTCTGTGCTGATCTCAGCAACCCAAAAATCTAACCATTCTGGGATTGACCAAGGCCTTTCCCCAAGTTGGGCTAAGCTATATCTGCTCCCAGAAAAAGATATCCTATAAGAATCACTTGTCTGGGTAGAAAAAGGAAGGAGCCGGTCTCTTGGCATCATGGTGGCACCAAAGGAACCATAGAGTCTCCTCTCTCTGCCCCTCATTCCCTGGCATCTCCCCTATGTCAGTCAGATAGACTGGAATGGAATGGCTTTAAGACTTTAATTTTTTACACCCTTACTGATTTACCTCCAACTCCGAGCTGCTTCCATATCTTTGGTATTTTGCTCCCAGAGGTAAATATGCCTGATTATAAGACCACCAACCTGATCAGCCTTCACCACCAGCCTTACGCAGCTCACATTGTGCCCCATCCTTTTCAGAAATATCTCCTGATTCATCTGCCCTTCGAAGAGATGGCCCAGCAAGGTGAAGCTGGTACAGTATTGAGGCATTCCCTCAGGGTCGTAGCCCAGTTCCACTTGCCCCTTCTTCAGGGTGTACTTTCCATCCACGATGGTGCCTGTCAATACTTGCACTTTGCTCAAGCTCGCCGGATGGTTCAAAATGACTGTCAGGTGGTTCCCTGCACTAACATTGTGGGTCCAGAAGAATGACTCGTCCAGGGTGTAGGCTTCCCAGGGGAAATGAACATCAAAAACCTTCATATCCGTGAAAATGGCTCCAGGTGGGTTGTCAGGAACATAGGGGTTCTTTTTCTGAACTGGTGTGGCCTTCTGGGTGTCATTAGAGATGTGGTAGGAGAACCTGTGGTAGAAAAGGAAAGGTCTGCAGATGATTGGGTTTTTCTGAGCTAGGAGGGTACGGAAGTGGGGGATCAGCCTGTCAAGGGGCTTCTCCTTGTAGAAAAGAAGTAAGAAATGGGCCAGGAGTGGGAGGTCTTTGCTGTGGAAGAGTTTGCCAAGGATGCCCATATTAGAGAACTCCAGTAGCACCCATGGGTTGGACCTCATGGTGTTCACCTTCCAATGAATGTGGGTGATAAAGTTGGGGGCAGAAAAGACATTGTCCTCCAGTAACAGGAAGTATTCAGAGAGCCTTGTGGCAAAGCTCATGAGGAAGGCGTGATCTATATTCTGCTTAGAGTAGAATTCCCCATGATGGGCCTCGTTCCTCATGTCATCCACGGAGGGGTAGGCGTCAGGAGGAGCATGGATCAGTAGCAACTGCCCTGCCAAGATCTGTGGGCTGAAGAGGGTTGAAATATGGAGAACGGTTTCTCTGAGCCCGGTGAGGTCAGAATGTGCCAGGTGGACCAGCACTGTGAGACGTTTCTGCTCAATCTTAGAGGAAGCACGGAACAGAGAGACCAGTGTGTACAAGAGCCTTCTTTGATCTGGTTGTGGCACTGAGGAGATGCCCACTGTCAGCCATGCTAAGGAGAGGCCAAAGAGGGACAATTGTCAGTGTATACTGGGTTGGTGGTAAAGGTGCTCAGAGGGCTAGGGGTTGGGATGCTCTTTGGGACCTACTCTGTTTCTTTCTTTCCTCTCCTATTTCTATTCTATGCTCTCTTTTGGGGATGCTTAGATCGTTGCTACTCAGAATGTGGTCCTTAGTCCAGTAACATCAGTCTCATCTGGAAGCTTATTAGAAATGCAGAATCTGGGTTCCTAGATAAACAGAATCTGCATTTTAACAGTATCACCAAGAACTTAATATGCACGTTTAAGTTTGAGAAGCACTAAGCTAGGTGATACTGAGTCCCCGTGGGTCCCTTTGTGTCTTCTTTGAGCCAGAATTTTGTAGCACATGGTTTAGGTGCTCAGTAAGTATTAGCTAATATTACAGATATTATCATTCTTTTTGTTTTATCCAGTTCATCTTCCCAAAGCTCACCTTTAGGTGAAAGGAAAAGCAGTTCTTCATAAGTCAGGAACCCCAGGTTCCTGTCCCAGTTCTGCCACTGATTGTGTGACCTTGGGCAAGTCCCTTCACTCCTGAGCTTAGATCCTGATCCACAAAACTGAGGGATTTGGACTATGACTCTAAGGCCCCTTCTAACCCAAATGTTCTCTAATCCAACGATTCTGCCTTCCTATAACAATTATCTTTTCCTTCTTCTTCTTCATTCCTGATATATAAATGTCATGGTGGGGAGAGAATTGTCTGCCAGATTCAAATATTCCTGGGCACAGTCCTGCCTTTTCTCTCTCCCTTCTTTCTTTCCTTCCTAACTACCTCACTTCTCTTGATGTTCCTACTTTCCCTAGGATCCCCCATTCTCCTCCTTGGAACTCACTCTTTCTTCTCTGCTGAATTGTTTTAAAATATTCGAAGGTAAGATTGTGCCAGTCTTCTAGTGGTCTCGGGTCTTTCCTTTTGTCATAATTGTCCTCCTAGAGCATTGACAAAAGGCAAAACATGTACCTCCTTTCATAAAAAGAATAGGGTTTAGCCCCTAGAGGCTTCTCATAAGCTTTTCCAGGAAAGAGAGGGAATGGATCACCCTCCCCAGAGTGAACCCAGCACATTCTCAGGATGTCTGACCACTGGCCAAAGTGTGGAGGGCTCCAGCTCTATTTGCTCTCTTCCTTACCTTAACAAATATTGGGGGTGGGGGAGCAGCTTCTTTATGGACCGACGGGTCCAAGTTCATATCCCAACTCCCTTTGGAGCTTCCTGCTCTCAGGTGAAGGGTACAGGTGCTTTGAGAAACTACCTGTTCATACCATTCCCACGCTACATCCTCAATTCCCACACGGAGAGCAAGGGTTGCTACCTGGCCTTTGATAGCCATCATGTTTTGATCATCTTCAATTTCCTCGGGGATTTTCAAAGTGATGAAGAGCCACAGGAATCCGATGCCCACTGACGTTATGAAGCAGCGCCTGACAGAACACCGCATGGTGTCTGTAGGGTGTGGTTCCTGTAGCAAAAAGTCAACATGGACAGCAGCTGGGCACTCTCTCCATTTGTCCATGCCTAGAACTTCTTCGTCCTCTGGAAGCTTTCCCCCACACAATCCCCCATATTCTATCCTTCCTCCTCCTCATTGTTAACTTAATTCCAAAGCCTGCCTTTTTATCTGAGCTGGGAACCTGATGGAATATAATAGCCTTATTCCCTGACTAAAGAAAAAATGTCACCTGTCCTGCGAATTCTGCTGCCTTCTCTTTATAGGTTTGTTTGGAGATTCAACTTTCCCAAAGTTTTCCCTTCTCGAGATGAGGAAGGTCAGCAGGGGCTTCAGTGATGAGGCCCTTTAATCTTGGAAAACAGATGCTACCACCTACCCTTGCTATTTTAAAAAACAGTCAGTTTATTAAAATAGCTGAACTTGAAGTATTGCTAAATGCTAGGCAATTTGGTGACTTTCTTACCTTTTAATAAAGGATATCCTTAATTTATTCCCATCTTTATTTTTTTTTTTAAAGATTTTATTTATTTATTTGAGACAGAGAGAATGAGAGACAGAGAGCATGAGAGGGAGGAGGGTCAGAGGGAGAAGCAGACTCCCTGCCGAGCAGGGAGCCCGATGCGGGACTCGATCCCGGGACTCCAGGATCATGACCTGAGCCGAAGGCAGTCGCTTAACCGACTGAGCCACCCAGGCGCCCCTATTCCCATCTTTAATCTTACTCACATACCTTGATCATAATATGATTCTGTTAGAGTGAAAAAAGAATTCTTTTGTAAATTTTGGGCTTTGGACTTCAGGCCAATTCAGCCTCAAAAGCACTTGTCTACCGCTTTCTTCCTCTGTTTCAGTGTCTTTTCTCCAGTGAGAATGTGTTTCCCTGATTGTTTCTAAATGATCAGAGGAAAGGCTCTAATATGCCTCATCACCTGCTCTTGATTCTTTCCCTCTATGTTCAGTACACAAAAGAAAAGAAATGGTAGTCGGTAATTTCTGTGTTTCTGAGGCTGTAATATTCTCGAATCTCCCTGTTTTCTGGATCCTTGCCAGTGCAGGATTTCCACAGAGGTTAACGTGCTTCTCTCCCTTAACTATTTAGCTTTTTGGTAAGAGTTTAAGGGTAAAACTTATACATGGTAGGAAGGCTTCACAGAGTAAACTTTTCTTACCTGGTTTCCTTAAGCCAGGACTTCGAGTCACTTAGATGATTCAGATACAAACCACTTGATGTCAAAGAGATCGGCTTCTTTTCTCCAGAACGTAAATACAAGGATACATATCCGGATTAAAAGGCTTTCCAGTGACAGCTGACGGAGTTTATTGCCACAGCCACAGCTCCGTTCTCCTCTGCCCCTCCTGGGTCACTTACCAGTCACGGCCAGAGGACCGCCCTCTTGTAGCCCTCTGAGTTCCACAGACTTCTGGAAGAGGCAGGAGAGAGAGGAAGAGAGAGCTGGGGTGCGGGGACCAATCACTCCAGGCGCAATGACAGAGAGGGTGAGGCCAGCAAAGCAAGTCTTCTAGCTTTGAGCTAAGCCCCCTCTGTGATGTTACTCCTGTTCCCCCTCCACCTACTGCCCCACCATCAGGGCAGGTAGAGGACTTACTAGGGTGCAGGTGCGCGCTTCAGAACTGGGAGCTAGTATTCATTTCAAAGACCAGCATCGGCATCTTTTAAGAGAACAGAGATGCCAAGAACTATCAAACCTCCCTGCCGCCATGCCCTCCACTTCCCTGAACCTGAACACCATACGCCCCTCTTCCAGTGGTTGTGCCCTGACTCCCACCCCCTCTCACCGCGTCAGGTGCTTCACCCCTGCAACGACCCTCTTTCTCTTCTGCATTACTCTCTTTCTCCCTCTCTGCTGGACCATTCCCGACATCTTGACAAGGAGCTCCACTCCGTTCTGGTAGGAAAGAAGGCAAAAAGCAAAATCCTGCTCTAAATTCATGCTCTCTGAATCCTGCCCATTCCTTTGCAACCCTAACACAGCAAAACTCCTTGAAAGCCTTGCCTCTATTATGTTGCCCCACTTCGTGATGTTTTCTTTCCTCTTATTCAACCTCTCTGCAACTTTTTTTTTATATTTTATTTATTTATTTGACAGAGAGAGAGATAGTGAGAGCAGGAACACAAGCAGGGGAGTGGGAGAGGGAGAGGCAGGCCTCCTGTCGAGCAGGGAGCCCAATGTGGGGCTCGATCCCAGGATCCTGGGATCATGACCTGAGCCGAAGGCAGACGCTTAATGACTGAGCCACCCAGATGCCCCCTCTCTACAACTTCTGACATGGTTGACTACTGCCTCCTCCTCGAAACACTTTCTTCCCTGATATCATTCTTGCCACACTGATTGTTTTGTCTGTTTCCTTCCTGGCTCATCCTCTTCCCAACTTGTCAATGTTAGGAGTGTCCTAGGGCTCTGTCCTTGGCTCTCTTCTTCCTACCCGCTCTCCCTAGGTGTTCTTACCCAGTCCCATGGCTTTAAGTATGATATATTATATATGTATGTGTGTGTAACTATATACATATATACAGTACATGTATATATATTTATAGATGTGTACACATTATTCCATATCTACAGGCTTAAACATATATAAGCCTGTGGGTATATACATATATATACGCACACACTGATAACCCGGGGCTGATCTTATCTGCAGCTCTGACCCCTTGTTCTGAGCTCCAGATACCTGACTATTGAACATCTCCATTTGGATGAATAAGAGGTATCTCAGCTTTAACAGAGCCAAAACAGAACCACAGATTTGACGTACCTCTCCAATCTCTTCCTCCCCAAGTTTTCCCCATCTCAGTCAACAGTACCATCCTTTGCCCATTTACTCAGGGGAAGAATCGACAAGTCATCCTTGATGCGTCTCTCTTTAACACTCTACATTCAATCTAGTTAGTTGTGTTACCTTTTCCTTCAAAATGTATCCCCAGCATGACCTTTACTCACCCACCTCTATGGCTACAACATGAGTCTGGGCCACTGCAATGCCTGTCTGGACTATTGTAACCACCTTCTAATTGGCTCCTCACCTCCACCCCTGTTCTGCAGTCTATTCTCCATGTGGCAGAGAGACATTTTACTCATTTCTTTATTTTTTAAAGATTTACTTATTTTAGAGAGAGAGAGTGTGTGGTGGGTGGCAGGGAGAGAGGGAAAGGGAGAGAGAATCCCAAGCAGAGTCCCCGCTGAGCCGGGAGCCTGACTTAGGGCTTGATCCCACCACCCTGAGGTCATGACCTGAGCCGAAATCAAGAGTTGGACACTTACTGACTGAGCTACCCAAGCGCCCCCAGAGAGACCTTTTAAAATTGTAAATCAAATGCTATCCCTTCCTGGTCTACAGTTCTCCAAAGACTTGCTGTTGAAAGTAAGATGAAATCCAAACTCCAAAATCCAAACTCCGGACCATGGCCTACAAGATCCTGTCTGGTCTAGCCCTCTGCCTGCCTCTTTGACTGCATCTCCCCCTACCCACTGGCTTTTTTGCGGGGAGGGGTGTCATCCCTTGGATAGTCCAAGCTTTTTGTCTCCGTATACGGTACTCTTCTTCTTGGAGCTATTCTCTGTAGAATTTCAAAGAGCCGTCTTCTTCCCAACATTCAAATTTGAGCCCAGATGTTCTTCTTCCTGCCTCAGGTCACTTTGCCTACAGTACCTACTCACCACCCCTCCCACCCAACCTCCCATCACTCTATCGTGTGTTCTGTTTTCTTTAGCATTGATTTGTGCCAGAAGCCATCTTACCTGTAGGTGTTTATTGTCTGTCTCTATCCACTGGACTAAAGCATAAGCCCTTGAAGGGCAGGGACTTTGTTTTATTCAGTGCTATGTTTACAGTGCTTTGCCTGGTAGTTGGCCTGGAGAACATGCTCCACAAGTATTTATTAGCTCACTAATTATCAGGCATTGTGTGATAATGGTGAATGATCATGTATTTCTTCAATAAACACTGTGCTAGGTGCCAGGACTGTGCAGTATGCCAGAGAAGGGCAATGTATGGCTGATGGGTAAGAGCGCAGGTTCTGGACTCAGACAGCCTGGCAGAATCTGTTTCTGCTAAACTTATTGGCTGTGTAACCTTAGCTAAATGGCTCAGCCTCTCTGAACCCCAATTCCTCATCTAGAAAATGAAGATAATCCCGCCTATTCTTAAGAGTTCTTATGAGGATTTTAAGAAATCATTCACACAAAAATGCCTAGCACATAGCTAGCATTCAGTAAATGTTAGCTTGTTTATTATAAGGAACACCTACCGTTTTCAACCATGACTGTCATGTATTTATTTAGAGAGTGAGGAGAGGGCAGAGAGAATCCTAAGCAGGCTCCATCCATGCCCAGTGCAGAGCCCGAGGCGGGGCTTGATCTCACAACCGAGATCATGACCAGAGCCAAAATCAAGAGTTGGATGCTTAACCAACTGAGCCACCCAGGCGCCCCAACATGGTTGGTCTTCTTTTCCCTCACATTTGGGAGAGCCATCTTACTTTAATTCCTAAACCTTCACCCCAATTTTACTTTTAGATTCTTACACTGATGCACAGCACTTTGAGGACCTTTCCGTATCTTGTCATTTGATTTCCACTTTTCTGAGGGCTTTAGAGGAGGCAAAAAATGGAGGGGAGGGGGAAAATAAATATTGAAAAGCACTGACACCAGGTCCCTCATTAGCACTGCAGTTATGGGTAGGTCATCTATGACACTGACACCGTGCCTGCTGCCAAGGTATGTGCTGGGTGTGGGCTCGGCCTTGGCTGGAAGTCAGAGTTCTCTAAGCCTGGGAACGTGAACCTGACCCACAGGGTAGGGATGGGGCAGGAGCCCACCTCCATTCCAGCATTTCTCTCTGGGTGCCTCAGTGAGTGCTCCCTTGGCAACCTTTGTTCTTTCTGAAGGTCTGAAGTTCATCATTCCACTGGCATCTCCAGGGCAGGTGGCCCCGCACAGCACACAGTGATCACAAGCTCATTTGATTGGCCCACACACTGTTTTTTAAAAATCCGTTTGAAGATTAAATATTTATTTATTATTATTATTACTTTTTAAAGATTTTATTTATTTATTTGATAAAGAGTGAGAGAACACAAGCAGGGGGAACAGTAGAGGGAGAGGGAGAAGCAGGCTCCCCGCCAAGCAGGGAGCCTGATGCGGGGCTCGATCCCAGGACACTGGGATCATGACCTGAGCCGAAGGCAGACGCTTAACCATCTGAGCCACCCAGGTGCCCCTTATTTATTATTATTTTTAAAGATTTTATTCATTTATTTGACAGAGAGAGGCACAGCGAGAGAGAAAGCACAAGCAGGGGGAGTGGGAGAGGGAGAAGCAGGCTTCCCGCTGAGCAGGGAACCCGACGTGGGGCTCGATCCCAGGACCCCAGGATCATGACCTGAGCCGAAGGCAGCTGCTTCGCCAACTGAGCCACCCAGGCGCCGCTGAAGATTAAATATTTAAACATGAGGGGAGCTTGTATAAAAACCTAGACTTTTGGCTTCTCTTGAAAATTGCAACTTGTTGCCACCCTAGCCTGACGGGTGATCACCTGTTACTTCTGCCCCCCTCGAGGCATGTGAGTCTTTCGCCACTGCTCCAAGTCAGGTCTTGGGAGACTGGAAGACTATGCTAGATCCCGGTCTTATACTGGGCACCCATTCGGGATAAGGTGCTAAAAAGATGAGGCACAAAATCATCCCTGGGGTTGAAGTCTCATGGGCAGGGGTAGGAAGAAGATGAATAGAAGGTTGCAGACAAGTGAATGATAAATAATGAAAAACAAACTGAAGAGGGAAGAGATGATGACCGATTTGGAATACGATGTGGACAATGTTCTGGAGGACTTACAGAAGACGTGGGGTGGGGTTGGGGGAAGGGGCAGTGGCCAAAATTCAAGATTAGATGGGTATGAGTAGAGAAAACTCACTGCTTGATCTGTATCATCTTGAAAGCTGCCAAAGAGCAGGAAAAAATGAACCGCAGAACACCCTTTTTCAAATGGAGGGTCACAATCCATTAATGGGTTATACAACCAGCCTCATGGGTCTCATGGAGATCACAGCCGAAGTGTGAAGCCCGGGGAGAGAATGGAAGCATGTTGGCAGGTGAAGGGGTGGCTGGTGGTGAGAGTCTGTGTTCCCGTTCCTCAGCTCTAGAGAAATCAGCTTGGTGTTTGGGGAAGATCACAGGCTCTAGGATTACCATTCCAGTCCTGGCTCTGTCATTATCTGTGTGACACTGGCTCATTAACCTTTCTGGGTCTCAACTCACCCCCCGAAAAGCAGAGCCGCTAATAGCCACCTACTTCACCGTGTTGATATGTGTGAGAGATTGTGAATTACTCCCAGCCGCTGGCCCTGTCTCATTCATGCTAGCACAGTATTTCTAGTTGGTCACATTTCACCACTTCCTGCCAGGGGAGAGAAGAAAGGGAATTAGCCTTTAGCATTTAGTGTGTGTGTCTGACCCAGCGCTGGTCACTCAACCGGATTTGGCGGAACACTGTGCATTTCAAATGAGCATGGTAGATTTGATGGTGCTCCCTGAAGTTCCGACATCATTCTTGTAGAAGTCATTTTCTTCCTGTTGGAAGACTTTCATCCCGGATATAGAGAATTCCAAACATTCCAACTATCCAAGGCCATACAGTGTGCTGAGGGGGACGCCTCCGTCCAGAGACCTGAGTTGGGGGCGGTGGCGCTGCAGGATGAACAGGAAACATGAGTCTCCCTCTCTGCCAGACTCTCCGCTTCTCTCCTCAGCACAAGGTTGTTCCACAGGAGTCCAGGGCCTCTGAAGTGGTCCAACCAGAAAGGGAGGAAACACCCTGAAGCTGTAGTGCGGATACCTCTGCCCCTCCCCAACCCTACAGGCAGGGCTGGCCACACCGTGGGAACTGCCCCACTTGCCAGTGTCTGTTGGAGCCTCCCTGGGGAGGGGACCCCGACGAGGGTCAACCAAAGCCCTGAAGCCTGGATCCCCATGGGCTGAGTCAGCAGAGAAGGGATCCCAGGACTGGAGAGGAAAAGGGGGTGGGGAGGGGGAAGAGGTATTTAGTTATCAGGTGTCTCCCCAGGATCCAGACCCAGCTTCCCCGGGGCGGGGGGGGGGGGGCGGGGGGGGGGGGGAGAAGCCCAGAGATGAGACCCTTGTCATGGGGTGAGCTGATGCAAAGAGACAGCCCCCATAGCTGGGCGCAGGGAAGAGTAGAGAGCAAAGAAGCCCCACACGAGAGACAAGTCCAGTAGAAGAGAAGGGGTTGCTGGTTCCAGGGAAATGTACAGGGCAGGGAATGGGGGAAGATGGATTTATCCCACTATGTGGGTCCCCATCCCGCACATACTGAGCTATTGTGAGATCTTTTCCTGCTTCACCTGGGCAGCCAGATTCTTCTCCTCCCCAGTCCAAAGCTGCATCCTCAGCCAGTCGGAGCCACAGACGCTCAAGGCCTTTTCCCTTCCCCTTCAACAAATACTTGTGCAGTTTCTACCACGTGCCTGGTGCCAGGGCTAGAGACCATTACTCCTTCCCTCCAGCGGCTTCCAGTCTGGAGGAGAGCCACGTGTAGGGGAAGAGGACAGTGTTAAAGACAAATACCGAGTTAGGAGTGCAGTAGGAGAGAGTAGTAACGAGACGCCCAGGGAGTACACCAAATAAATAAAACAGGCCAAAGAGGCTGCAGCTCCTCTCGAGATCTCAGGGTTTGTGGGTTTCCACAGGGGACATCTGACACCAAACATTCCAGGACACCCAAAGTGGTGGGAGAGGGGGTGGTGGATGGCACTGAATTGGCGGAGGCGCTTAGACGGACTGTGAAGAGGCTGAGAGGAAAGGCCCGTGCAGTGGGGTAATCGGGGGAAAGGAGAAAGAGGAGAGGATCGGCTGGGAAGGGAAGGGTGGTGGTCGAAGGGGTGCAGTACTTGGAGGGCGCAGACACCGGAGGTCGGGGCGGAAGGCGGGCGCACCGCCGACACCGGGAGCCCTGGCAAGTGGTCGGAGGCGGCGGGCGGCGGAGGGGGTGGAGAGCGGCCCCTACACGTGCGCTACGTGCTGCGCGGGCCGCCGCCCCCTCCCTGGCTGCTGGGGAGTCGGGCCTGCCCCTCATCCCGGAGCCCAGTCCCCCGGCAATGCGCGGGGGACTGGCGGCGGGGGGGGGGTGTTGGGGGAGGGAGAAAGTCGCTCCCCCAGTCTGCAACCCTGGAGCGCGGTCGTCCCATAGAGACGACCGGAAGGAACGCGGGGAGAGCCTCATCACCAGGCGGGCGGATCTAGGGGCGAAGGCTGCAGATCTGGGGCGCAGGCCGGGGGGCGGGGTAGGATCGCGCAGGTTCGGGGAGTGAGGCCTGGGGACCGAGGGAGCCGGCTGAGGATGGAGACCCTTAGGAATGTGTCCAAAGGACCTGGGGCTGCACGAATAGGGGTGGTTTGGGGGACGGAGGCCCGGGTGGGGCGGAGTGTTGTCCAAGAGTAAGGAGGGGGTTCCTGGAGACGTGGCACTCCGAGCGGGGCTTGGTTCCGCTTCGGCCGCCCGGGCTCCAACCCCGCTCTCCCCCGGGAAGCCACACCGGACCCCGCCCAGGCCTCGTACCCAGGTCTCTGGGAGCTCCAGCCCAGGGACCTTCGGGCCGGGGTTGCCCAGGTCCGGCCTCTGGGGCGTCCGGCCAGCCCCAGACGAGACAATGCGGCCCGGGCCCCGCCCCCGGAGGCTGATGCGGCCCCGGCCGCGGCCAATCACCGCCTGTGGCTAGGCTCTTTAAAAAAAGAAGAGCCGGCCGCGGTGTGGCTGTCAGCTGGGGAGGGATCCCTCCGCCCATGTAAACACACATCATAAAGGGCAAGGGAAGCGTCTTCTGCGGGGCGGGGGGGAGTTGTCGCCTTCCCGGAGAGCCCTCTGGGTCCCTAGGTTCCCCTCACTACCCTGGCAACCGCCCCCTCCCTCAACGTCACATCGGGTCCGTGGGGAGCCAAACAGCTGCTGCCAGATCTGGGAGCAACAGAATCTCATCACTTAGGGTCACTACCGGAAATGGAGAGAGCTTGGGAGTTGGGCGCGTGAGGGAGTCCTAGTACACGGCCGAGGATTGGGAAAGCTTTTCCTAGGCTGGTTCTTCCAATGCACCTCAGTTAAGTGTTAGTCATTACTGATATATGTCTAGAATTTTTCCCAAAGTTACACCTATCCGGGTTGAAGAATGCCAGTGTTAAGCGTGAAAATAGTCTTAACGCTCTCCCAGGAAAGAGCACATGACAGGAAATCAACTGCAGCAAGACCCTCAAAGGCATATACACCCACGGCAAAGAGCAACAATGATTTTTCTCCCCCAACATTTTATTATGAAAAATTTTCAAATATTCAGCAAAGTTAAAAGAATTCTGCAGCAAATTCCTCTAGACCCACCGTTTAGGTTTACCATTAACATTTTATTATAACTTACTATATCTCGTATCTATCTTACAGTGACGACTTTTTCTCCAGTAGGATGCCGGCTGCCCCTTGGCTTAAGTCTCTGTTGCAACGGGGAGACAAACAGGCTCTCCTAGGTTCGAAACCCTAGAGAGCTAAGAAAAGCAGTACCTTCTGTAAGGACTTTTTGAACTCTTTTGGGGCCAAGTACCTCTGGGAAGAGTTTATTGAAGAGGAAGCTTCTCCCCTCCCCTCTTTTTAAATTGAAGATTCCTTGAGGATAAGAGAGACTTCTTTCCTCTAGGTGAATCTGAAAGCAGAGCTAGGACTAATGTTGACCCAAACAGTACTTTCATGGGTTTGGCTGCTTTTTGGGTAAGAGAGATATTTTTGGTGTTGAGGTCCTACTTGTTGAATTTCCTCTCTCCCCTTTTCTGGGCAGGACACTAGGCACTCATCCTGCCCCCCCCCCCATCCCAAAAGTGTTCATATCTCTCAAAGTTACTTAACCTCTCTGTGCCTCCATTGCTTCCTCTGCAAAATGAACATAATAGCAGTACCTACTCAACAGGATGGTAGATTCAATGAGCACAACAGTGCTTTACACACAGTAAGCATTAGATAAATAATGGCTATCACTCATATGCCAAAAGCTCCAGATTTACATCTCCACTTTTGATCTCTCCTCTTCAGATTTATACTATTCAGCCTGTTAAATATTTCCAACTGTACCAAAGAAACCTCAAACTCAAGATAATTCAGAACGTATCCAGAAGCGAACACATTATCTCCCTCCTCATACTGATTTCTCATGTATATAATCTAGAGGAATTTCGCAGCAATGCCAATGGGCCAAGCAACCATTCAGGCACGTACCTTAGACGCCTGAATCATCCTCCATACCTTACTGTTCCTCCCCAGTTTATCACTGAGTCCTAATTTTATCTCCTACATTTGCATCCCTTCTTCCTAATGAATAGTACCACTGCCTTAATTTAGGCACCATCGTTTCTCATCTAGATTATTTTTAAAGTCTTTTGCTTCACTCACAACCACCTCGTTCTTATATTGCTCAAGGATCACTTTTCCCTGCAACACCCCTCTTTCCAAAAGATAGTCTCTTATCACTTGTTAGCTGTATGAATTTGGGCAAACTGCTTTTAACCTGTGCCTCACTTTCCATTTGTAAAATGGAAATAAGAGTATCAGCCTCAGAGGGTTGTTGTGTAGATTAAATGATTAATCATGCAAAGCACTTAGAACAGTGCCCAGGATATGCAAGTCCTCAAGTGTTGGCTTATTATTAACATTGTAACTATTGTTTTCTCACCTCCATTTTGTTCTTACTCTCAAACCGTTCCCCCTACCTAGAAAATCCTTCTCCATTATGCCAAATACCTTCTGCCCCTCCCCAGGTTTTACTAAGTGTATGTACTTCTACCATGGCACCCACCACAGTGTACTGACATGATTGAAATAGTCCATTCATGTGTCTGATCTTCTCCACCAGAGTATTAACTTCTTGAGGGAAGGGACTCTGGCACGTAGTAAATGGTCAATAAATATTGGCTCAACTGGACCGCAAGGATCAACTCCATCCTCAGGCTGAAGGCCCCGGCCCCGCCCGATTCGGGGGCGGGGCCGAGAGCTCGGCGCGGGGGGTGAGTGGGGGTGGGGGTGGGACTCTTTTTCCTCGCCGTGGCGGCGGAGGCGCACGGCGTGGGTTAGCGGCAAGACGTCGTCGGAGGAAGGCTGAAAAAGCCCAAGGTGCTGCCGTTGCTAGTACAAGTCGGACCTGCTGTCGCCGGAGCCGCGTCTGCACACGTCTCGGACCCAGCGCAGCCCGCCGCCGCGGTCCCGGAGCCCACCCCGTCCTCGCCCGTCCCCGACCCGCGGTGATGGAGCCGGCCACCGCGCTGCCCCCGGGCCCGCGCCCGGCGCTGCCCCTCGGGGGCCCGGGCCCCCTGGGCGAGTTCCTGCCTCCCCCCGAGTGCCCGGTCTTTGAGCCCAGCTGGGAAGAGTTCGCGGACCCCTTCGCTTTCATCCACAAGATCCGGCCCATAGCCGAGCAGACTGGGATCTGTAAGGTGCGGCCGCCGCCGGTGAGTCACGCCGGCACCCCGGATCCTGCTCGCGGCTGGGGGAGGGAGAGAGGACTCGCGGGTTGGGGAGGCCCGAAGCACGGGGGGCGGGGAGCGGGGTCGCCCCGGAGGCCGCGTCAAGTTTGGGGCTGCCCCAGGGTGGGAGTTGAGGCCGGGGGAGGAGGCCGGGGCTTCTCCAGGGTGGGAGATGAGCGTGGGAGAGCGGGCGCTTCGGTGGTGCCACCCCGAGGGCCCGGGCGACGCGCGGCCTGGGCGGACCGGTGTGCGGCCCGGCCCGGGGTTCGGGTTCGGTTCCGGATGGAGTGGCGGCCGGGGTGGGCGCGGGGGTGCTTCCTGCCGGAGGCCGGCGGCGTCGCGGGCGAGGAGGGCGGGCGCCGGGCTCGGCGCGGCTCCGCGGGCTGGGGCTCGCCTCCTCCCCCGGGGTGCGGGGGTGTGTGCTGGGTGGGGGTGGGGGACTTGCGAGTTGTCGTGCGCGGAGGAAAGTTTTCAATATGGCGGCGGGAGCCCCTGGTCCTTTGTGTGGTGGCGGCGTCGGCCCGGAGCGGCCCTCACCTGGGCGCCCCACCCTGCAGGCGGGGGCACCCCCCTGCCCCCCGGGCCCCGGGCCTCCTGCTGTCTCCCGGGCCGGGCTCGAGCAGGGGGCGTCCAGCGCGGCCGGGGGGCGGGGAGGAGCCGCGGGGCCGGCCCCGGAGCCGAGGTGGTGTTGTGGGGGGCGTAAGTGTGTGGGGGGCGCTTGGGGGCGGTGGGGGGGCAGGACCGGCTGTGGAGGGCCCGGTGCCCGCCCGCGCGCCCCGCCGCGCGCACACCCGACTTTGGGCCCGGCCGCTCGGCTCCCCGGGGAGGTCTGGGCTGTGTTGGTGGGGTGGGGGCGAGGCCGTGCAGTAGGGGGACTTGTCAGACTGGAAGACCTCCGAAGGCTTCACGCGCACTTCCCGCGCCCCCCAACCCGCGGAGGCTGAAATGCAGCCCCACTTCAGCCCTCCGAGCCGTGTGTAAAAGCGCCTCGGGCCTGGGGGCTGCGTGTGTGTGTGTGTGAGGGGTGGGGTGTTGCTGAAGTCATCCCTAACGGCTCCAACGTTCGCTGAGCAGAGCCCGGCCAGCCCTTCCCTCTCCCCCCCCCCCCCACCCGGAACTGGGTGCGCGCCTACACCCCTGTTTTTTTGCCCACCTTGCGGATGGTCCGCGTCCGAGTTGGCCTAAAGGACGGTTGGACGCGCTGGGACCGTTGGGAAGGACGTTTAACTGCTTTTCCTACAGTTTAAGAATCTTCTCCCCACTGTCCTCCTCGCCCCCCACCCCACCCCCACTCCCACTCCCGTTGGAGGAAGATTCCCCCCCCCCCCCCAAATCCCTTTCTTTCTTAAGCTTGCTCTTTTGTAATGACATTTGGAGTTGCAGGGGTTCTGTGTGTAATCATTCTGGTTTGGAAAAGAGTTTTGAGGGAGATCTCTCTATATGTCTTTTTTTCTCCGGTCTCCCATCTCCTTCCCCCCCAAAATTAAAACACAGGCACCACACTTTGGTTTTTCTTGGACAAGTTTGAAGATGGAGATGAAACCTATGCTTCAGAAAATAACTGGTCAGCTAGTATGGGGGAAATGTTTGAAAATAGAATCATTTCTTTCAAAAAGTGGATACGGTTGCTTCTTGTTGCTTAAGGGAAGTACATTTCTTCTAGAGTGCAAAGAGGCCTGCAAAAGTTGTAGCCGGAGCTTATTAGAGCTAAGGTTTTAATTCTTGGAAGAATAGATCATGTTTCAAACATTTAGCAGTTTAGTTTTATGTCAAATGCTAGGAAGGGTGAATGTGAGTATTGTTCATTTGCATAAATGAGATTTTATTCCGAAATTAGGCAACTTGATTAAGTTCTTGGTAATCAAAATGTGTGGAGTCGGGTTCCTGGGAGTGAGAGTTGTCCTCCATGTTGGTATTGTGGTATATACTAGGGCTGGGGTAAACCCTTTATTATTCTGTGCCTTTTATAGGGCCCTTTCCCAGAAAGATAGTGTTGGCTCTGGTTAGGTTTGGCTACCCATTTCTTCCTCTTGGCTAGGATATTAATGGTAAGTGTTGCAAAATGTGTGAGCATATTGCCTTTTCCCATTCTGAATGCCAGACAGACATGATGGCCACCATTTTGTATTGAGAGAGTAGTACATTCTACAGCCTGAGAAAGGGTGTTAAAGAGGATAATCTACAAACATAACCAATGCTCTGTTTTGGAGACCTTCTTTGTGTGAGGGGGGCTTTCTTCGTCCTTTGTTTAACAAACTCCTGTGCCAAATGGAAAGAGTTTGTTGTTGATATAACCACAAAAAGGGAAATCTTTCCAGAAGTTGTAGCTCTTGAAGAAGGGTCTTGTTGGAACAAAGGTATCTTAAGGGATGTAAACAGTCTTTGTTTTAGAAACTGTTCTGTTTTAGAAGCTGTGAACAAGTGGTTTCATATAGTTGAAATAAAGCAACAAAAAACCCAAGAGGTATGAAATATTGTCCAGAGTATAGCTATATAATGCCTGTGTTTCTAGATGATTTTTGTTCTCTAATTTTTTGGAATACAAGTGGCTGTATTAAAATAGAGATTGGGTCTGTTGGTATTTGTCGTTGGGAGATTAGGGGAAGAATTATAAAGCATTTCTATTTCCTTTTGTATCTTTAATTAATGTTACTTACATAGTTTCAGTTTATAGCTGCTTTCTGTGAGGATCCTAAACTGTTTTGCTTCTGAAAACTTGGGGTTCACAGAAATTTGTGAAATTATAGTGAGGTAAATGTGATAAAAGGTAATAAATTAAGAAAACTGTTAAATCCTGAGTTTTAAAGAGGGAAAGAAATCTTTTTCAAATTATATCAAGTATGTAGGATAACCAGGCTTATTTCCTGGGATTTAAATTTTTTTAAATTTACAATTAATCTGACTTCTGGTTTTGCTACATTTAAAATGCACATTTTCATTTCCTTCTTGATGTACTTAGATGTCTTTGTAAGGACACATTTTCCATGTTGCTTTGTGGTATTTGGAAGTGATTAATTTTAGGAGTGTAATTATTAGGCAAAAAATAGTTGGCTGCTCAGTGAATACTTTTTTGAGTCTCCCAAGTTTGATTGGAATATATTTGATGGCTTTTATAACTTTTTTTGTTGCCCTCAGATGTCTAACATTTGGCCATAGATAGGCAGATTCCACATATTTCTTTGGCAGTGTCCAAAAATCAGGGATTTAAATCAAACCCCAGATGGCACAATGGACACATTTTTTCAACTTTAACTTCCTGTGGGTCATTAGTTTGATTCCTTCATCTTTATAGGCAAAGTGTAAAACTTCCAAGTGTTTTAATACAGTCAGCATCTTTGAGTGAGCCTGCTGGTTCTACCATTAGGAACAGGGAGGAACTTAAATACACATTTCTTTGTATGGTTAGAGGTGTTAATGATATGGAGCTCATTTACTCTCATTCCAGCCTATCAATCTCCCTAATTTTAGGTTTGATTGACTTTGGCCTAACCCTCTCTGTTGTTTTCGCAGTTCCTTTGGTGTCTCGGAATTTTTCTCTGGTTGTGATTCTTTAGCCACCTTAGACCCCTTACCATTTGGAGAAAAGGCTTATTAATAGAAATGTCCTTGAGTGAAAGAAGAACTTATAATTACTTTAAAAAAAATAACAGCTTTATTGAGATATAATTCATATACCATATAATTCATCAATTTAAAATGTTATGCATAGTAGTTTTAAGTAGTTTCAGAGCTGTAAAACCATCACCACAATCAATGTTAGAACATTTTCATCACTCCCAAAAGAAACCCTGTACCCACTTTTAAGACAAATTTAGGACTATACTGGTCGGAAGAAAAACTTTTTTTTCCTCATCTAGTAGGAGCCTGGATTAAGTCCTACAGTTACAGTTTGAAAGTGTCTGCCTTAAACAACATAAAAACAAACTTCATTTGTTACTAGTTCTTGAATGGGTGTTTAGCTGAATTTAACTTTGCCAGTGGTAAATTATAAATTGGTCACATGGGGAGCCGAACCTATCCACCTAGTTGTAACTTCTAGTGAACTAATCAACAAAATTAATAGGCTTTTAGAATAGAATGTGAGTGATATTATAAATACATGAGGCAGCTCAGCTTAAGATTCATACCCCCACTGGAAAAATTTCCCTACCAGTGATTATAGGATTTGTTTTTAAACATGCAACCTAAACCTCTTTAAAGAGTAAAATGAATTGAGAATTGCCTTTGAAAAGTGTTAATGTTGTGTTAAAGCTGGGATTTGAATTCTTTCATTATTGAGATATACTGATAAGAAAAAATTAGGGAAAATTTATTAGTCCTCAGTTTCAGTCTTTGTCTCTAAGGTACTTAATTTTCTTTATAATGTGTTGGCCTAAATTTAAGAGTATTTATGTTTGATAGATCAGCAGAACTTATTTGCTTAATTTGGGGAACAACAAAGTTCAGGATGTTTAGGAGACTTTAATATGCAGATAGAAATCTTCCAGTGAGAGAATATTCTTTTAGAAAGGAAAAAAATATCATTATAAACTGTTGGATTAAAAAAAAAATTTGAATCTGGTGTATGTGCTGTAAGTGGGTATTGTTCTAGACTTTTGTAACTTCTTGTCTTAATTGGACCACATTAAAGTTTGGCTATAGAAAAGGATAAAGAGAGAACTCATCCCCCCCCCCCCCAAGTGAAAGTGCTAATTAGGTTCCTGAATTTAGGTTCCAGGAAGCCTACTTGTGTACCTCTTTCCAAAGGCCGTATATAAGTTTAAAAAACCAGGAACCCAGAATATCCTTGCTTTACTCATTGTACAGACCTTTCAGCTTGATTTGTGTTGAGTTAGTGGTGATTTTTCCTTTCTGAGAGAATTAGATATTCTCTGGAGATTATGCTAATACACCTGTTTTAAGTGCAGAACAATCTCAAAAAAACTTTTTTTTTTTTTTGCCAACCTCAAAAAAAAATTAAGTGGAATAAATGTTGGGAATTAAAGGGTTGTCTGTACTTTCCTTTCTGAAATTTTAAGTTTGGGTCACTTGAAGAGGCATCACCAGAGGCAAACTGATGAGTCCCTTTGGGGTAAGTGGGTGGGTAGAATGGTACTTTGGGAAAGCCATTAACACTTGGGCTTCTCCTATTTTGCTTTATATTAAAGTTTGAGAGGGGCGCCTGGGTGGCTCAGTTGGCTAAGCGGTTGTCTTCGGCTCAGGTCGTGATCTCAGGTCCTGGGATGGAGGCCCACATCAGGGAGCCTGCTTCCCTCTCTCCCTTTGCTGCTCCCCCTGCTTGTGCCCTCTCTCTGTCAAATAAATAAAGATTTTATTTATTTATTTGACAGAGAGAGAGACACAGCGAGAGAGGGAACACAAGCAGGGGGACTGGGAGAGGGAGAAGCAGGTTTACCGCCAAGCAGGGAGCCCAGTGCGGGGCTCGAACCCAGGACCCTGAGATCATAACCTGAGCCGAAGGCAGATGCCTAACAACTGAGCCACCCAGGTGCCCCAATAAATATAATCTTTAAAAAAAATAAAGTTTGAGAAACTTATAACTGGATTTTTAAAATCTAATTTGTGAGAAACTTGAGACATGAGAATTGTATGCAGTATAACATGGACTTTTTTGTTAACTGCTGTGTCTTAGCATGGGATTAAAGAAAAAAATTAAATGAGATGCAACCTTCGTACACCTCTAAAAATTCTTCCGAAAATGCTGCTTTTTAGGTCATTAACTATTAGATGATTTCTATGGTGAATGTGTTTTTTATAACCCCCAAGTTTATGAACCAGACTAATGAGGAAAATCTGCTGCCGGGGCACTGAGACATTTCTGTTCCATAATGTTCGATGTTTGGAACAAAGATGTGGAATTTGATTAAATGCATTCTTATAAGTCCTTTTTTTTTTTTTTTAAACATTCAGATCTTTCATTGTAGACCATTTCTCTTAAAGTATCTATCTTTGCCTTGTACCTTTAGACATGGTCTAGAGTCATCCCATCTGTTTATCTTTTTTTTTTTTCTTCTTTTTTTATCGTGTAAACTTTCTTTCTGGACAGAAAGATTACTTTGCTCTGCCAGGGCTGTCACTTCCAGTGTGTAAAGTAAAATATTTTTATTATGAAAATACTCAAGCATACACAAAAGCATAGAGAATGTAGTCCCTTTAGCTATTTTCCTGGATATAGAGGAGCAGAAAGCAGATTAGCAGTGTTGGGATTGAGAGTAAGCTAGTGACCTTCAGTTGTAGAGAACAGTTTTGCTTAGCTTTTGTCTTCTAAAGGGTGTGAGTGATATTTGTGCAGTTAGGAATGGGATTTCTAGCCTTTAGTGAGTGATGGTCACTTTACCCAATTAGAATGGGGATTGTATTTCTCATTTTTAAGATTTTATTTTTAAGTAATCTCTGTATCCAATGTAGGACACGAACCTACAGCCCAGAGATCAGACTCTCACGCTCCCCTGACTGAGCCAGCAGGCACCCCTGTATTTCTCAATTTTAATCAGTGGCTTTGTTGCTTTATTACACATTAGTGGCAACTGTGCAGAAATTTTACCATCTTCAGGCCACCTCTTGGCACCCGGAAGTTTGGTGGTGGTGGTTAGAGGGTATTCTCTGCAAGCATCATTCCATACTCTTATTTGTCCATTTCCCTGTCTGCCAGGCTATCTCAACTGTTCTCTCCCTTGGGGGACCAACTGTGGCGATATAGCTCCTTCCTTGTAACATGGCTTGGGATAGGCATGTTAAAGTACTGTTTGCACCAATTACAATTGCTGTAGGGGAAGAGAATCTGAAATTCCTTCTAGAAAAGGAGTTTTAAGGAAATGAGAATCAAAGGGGTCTAATGAGTTGTTGGTTAGGTTGTTAGGTTCACTTTTCTGTGAAGAGTGGTAGTTCGGCCTTTGCCTTGATGGTGCAGTTTCTGTTTCATCAGAATTGCTGATAAACATTTCTCTGGTGTCAAAAGTTTAAAAAGAGCAGTTTAAAAATCAGGTCATTGAGGGGCGCCTGGGTGGCTCAGTCGTTAAGCATCTGCCTTCGGCTCAGGTCATGATCCCGGGGTCCTGGGGTTGAGCCTCGCATCAGGCATCCTGCTCAGTGGGAGGTCTGCTTCTCCTCTCCCACTCCCCCTGCTTGTGTTCCTTCTCTCGCTTTGTCTCTCTCTGTCAAATAAATAAATAAAATCTTAAAAAAAAAATAAAAATAAAAAATAAAAATCAGGTCATTGAAAAATATTTTGTCAATAACTCCTTAAAATCTAATTGCTTTCCCCACCAAAAGAATAACTTAATTTCTCAGAAAGGAAACTAGTTAAACACCAGGCAGAAGATCACATAATGAATGGTTTTTTAGAACGGGTTGATTCCATTTCACTTGGTAATGTGTTATTTTACAATAGATGTGAAATTTAAGGAATATTTTGCATGGGTAGAAATAAGCTTTAACGGGGTGCCTGGGTGGCTCAGTCGTTAGGCGTCTGCCTTTGGCTCAGGTCATGATTTTGGGGTCCTGGGATCGAGCCCTGCGTGGGACTCCCTGCTCTGCAGGGAGCCTGCTTCTCCCTCTCCCACTCCCCCTGCTTGTGTTCCCTCTTGCTGTGTCTCTCTCTGTCAAATAAATAAAATCTTTAAAAATAAATAAAAATAAGCTTTATCAAGGGGAGTGTATGTGGATTATTTTTTAAAAGTCTGTTCCTTTATTTTTTCTAAAGATTTTATTTGTTTGAAAGAGAGTGAGTGAGAGAGAGCATGAGCCAGGGGGGAGGAGTAGAGGGAGAGGGAGAAGCAGACTCCCCACTGAGCAAGGAGCCCAAGTGGGGCTTGATCCCAGGACTCCAGGACCATGACCTGAACCGAAGGCATACACTTAACCAGCTGAGCCACCCAGGCACCCCTAAAGTCTGTTCCTTTATTATGTAAAAGAAGGAGTCGGGTGTTTCTAGATTTTAGAGCGTAAGTGGGTAGAGTTCTGAGTCTAATTTTGTCATGACCTTGGACAATGTCATTTTTCTCCAATGTATGCCTTCTCATCTGCTATAAGGGGATCTGACACTGACCTAGGGCTGCTGTCCAGATTAATTAATTGATGGATTGCAAGGAGCTTAAATCCTAAAGCTTTATTTGTTCACTGCTAAGAAGAGTCTGGGGACAGATTTAGTGAGACACAAGGGTTAGTGCCAAATATGTATCCCCCCTTTCCCCCTACAGTGAGGGGATTTTTAAAAAGTGAAACTTGAAAAGTCAAAAGCTCAGCATCAGAACTACAATATACAGAATGTAATTCTTCTGTTGGTCTAGATGAAGCTTGTCTATTCCTAGATATTTTTAAAAATTAGATAAAAAATTAGTGAGATTAAAATCTTTTTTCAAGTAGAGCTGTTATAAACTATTTCAGAATATTTGCAGGTGCATATGTTATGTGTGTCTTGTGTAGTGTGCCTATTCAGGCAAGAGTTTGTATTAGGTGAGCTTTGTGTTAAGAAATGTTGAAAATTACTTAAATTTCTCCTAGTATGAAATGGCTGTGATGCTGTTGAAGCCCTGCACATGGAGGGCATTATATCTTACCTAACAATTTAAATAGCCCCAATTCTTGCTAGGTTAGTATATTAAGTCAGTAGATTGAGTCTTTAATATAATATTCCACAATTCTTCTTTTAAGTGGGGAGAAAAGTAAAAGGTGGCAGGGATAATGTTTATTTTGATCCTCAGGACAGAGCCAGATTGTATTTTATTCTTTAGAAACAATTAGGCAAACTTAAAAAAAATAATAATAAAGCTGATGAGAACTCCCATACAAACCTGAATTCCCCAGTTTTTTGTCCAAATAATATCTTGTTATTTGACCTCATAGCATTGCCTCTTACAGGGGCACCTGGGTGGCTCAGTCGTTAAGCGTCTGCCTTCAGCTCAGGTCATGATCCTGGGGTCCTGGGATCGAGCCCCGCATCGGGCTCCCTGCTCCTCAGGAAGCCTGCTTCTCCCTCTCCCACTCCCCCTGCTTGTGTTCCCTCTCTCGCTGTCTCTCTCTCTCTGTCAAATAAATAAATAAAGTCCTTAAAAAAAAAAACAGGGGCGCCTGGGTGGCTCAGTTGGTTGGGCGACTGCCTTCGGCTCAGGTCATGATCCTGGAGTCCCTGGATCGAGTTTGCCATCGGGCTCCCTGCTCGGTGGGGAGTCTGCTTCTCCCTCTGACCCTCCCCCCTCTCATGCTCTCTCTCTCTCATTCTCTCTCTCAAATAAAGAAATAAAATTAAAAACAAAAAAACAAAAAAACCCCAAAAAGACAAAAAACATTGCCTCTTACATAGACCCATATATACTGTTTCCACTAGTGGGTTTTTTGTTGTTGTTGTTGTTGTTTGTTTTAAGGGAGAGAGAGCACAAGTGTGGGACGGGCAGAGGGACAGGGAGAGAAAATCTCAAGCAGACTCTGCACTGAGTGTGGACTGTGCTGAGTGTGGAGCCAGCTGCGGGGCTCGATCCCATGACCCTGAGGTCACCACCTGAGCCTAAAGCAAGATTCAGAGGCTCAACAGACTGCACCACCCAGGTGCCCCTGTTTTTTTTTTTTTTTTATCTTGAATCAAGCAATTTACCCAGTATTGCTTTCTAGATGTATTAAAAACACTCTCCAATGGTGTATAAAGAACTTTTAAGTCTTAAATGTTGAGTATTTTAGTTGGTAGCATGCACCTAGCCTAAGATTTCTCTTCAGAGCTGTGCTCTTTATGTGACCTTAGGCAGATTTTTGTGCATTCCTGTGCTAATTCTTGCCATCTCACTGGCTTGACCAGATTATAATGTTCAGAGAAGTAAAGTCGAAAACTTAGTGTGTGTTGAACACTTGGTTAGAGCTTTTATTAAGCACATATTCGTATGTGGCATACATACTCTAGACTAGATACTGAAACGTTACCATTTTACTCTATCTCATCACTCCAGAAACAAAGAACAAATCCTTATCAAACCTATGTAGTTCCGAGGTCTTTAAGGCAAGATCCTCCCAATTTTCTGTGTGGTTGTACCAACTCATCATTTGGTGATATTTAAACCAGATGGTAATGTCTCATCTTTGCTAGTCTTTAACTTGGAGGGAAGAGAGGGGGAGAGCAGTATCTCTTAGGATTTGTATTATGGTATCTTAGTTGTGGGACAGGGAGTGGAGATGAGAGAGGTCTACGAAGAGGGTCTTTGGAGTATAATTTCCATTTTGTAAAATTTTAAGTATTCCAAGCTTTTTCTTCTCTCAGAGAGGCTCTTATCCAGTGGTATGATGTATTTTGGATAAATTGAGAAAAGCCACCAGATTTTCCAGCAGGAGGTTGGCTTCAGGGATTTGTGTAGGGTGTGTGTTTAGGGTTTTTAAAAATTGGACTTCATGGCAGTCCATTCTACTGGGTTCCTTTCTCTCACCACTTTTTTTTCACTGCTAATCTTGTGGCTTTTCTCCCCTTCCATTTATAAAATATATCTTTGACTTACATAATAATTGCCTATCAAGATTTTTTTGAGAGGAACTGAGTTTAGAATTTGACTTAAGATCCAAGGTAATTTTTTTTTGGAGGTTGGCATTAGCTAGCTAGGAAATGAAAACTTGAAGAGAACAGATTCATGGAAAGAATACTAGAGTAGGAATCAAAACATTTGCCTTCTGGTGTGTGTTCTATTGTTTATGTGTTATCCTTGAGCTGTTAGCTTTAAAAGGGTCATGACTATTTTCAGAGTTTTTTATTCCATTAAACTTATCTATAAAATGGGGATAATGCTGGCCCTGCTTTACATAGTGAGGCCTAAAAGAGGTGGGTAAACTTGCTCAAAGTTACCTATTATGTGGTGGAGTAAGGATTGGAACCTAGAATTAGTGCACTTAACCACTATTTATATTACCTCATATGTCCATAGTAACAATACAGTTGTGATTACATGAGACAGTTGATGGAAAATTATGAATCTTTTATTATTTGTTATTGTTTCAATATCTATTTGTATTCTTTTGCTTATACATTTTCTATTCTGGTATCAGCTACCCTTTTTTTTTCTGATGGGCTCAGCAAAAAACATTTTTGTTACTTAGTTCTTGCTGCTAAGGTATGATGGTTTTATAGATAAGGAAACTGCTGACAGAAGTTAAGTGACTTGTCTAAGGTGACAAAGCTTTTTTTTTTTTTAAAGATTTATTTATTTGAGAGAGAGTGAGCATGTGCAAGTGGGGTAGGGGCAGAGGGCAAGGGAGAAACTCAGCAGATTCCCAGCTGAGCGTCGAGCCCAGTGCTGGGCTCAATCTCAAGACCCTGAGAACATGACCTAAGCCAAAATCAAGAGTCAGATGGTCGATGGACTGAGCCACCCAGGCGCGCCCCCTAAGGTGACACAGCTTTTAAAGGACAAATTAGAAGAATTTCAAACATGGTTTTATTTCCAAGTTCACTGTTCTTCCTTCTTATACACAGTGACTCCCTTAATAAATCCCACAAATTAGCCACTTCTCATCTCCCCTCACAGGCTTTTTGGGAAGAAGAGTGGTTTTCCCTAGCTTCCTTCTCACCATCCAAACACAACTGAAGGGAAATCAAAATTCATAATGATATCAAATAATACTAAGATAACCATTTTGTTTTATCTGTCTCTAAAATTTATTTATGAAAATTTAAATAAATCCTATATCCTCATTCTTTTTTTTAATCCTCATTTTTTTAGTTTATTAATATGTATGAGCTTTGCATTTCATATACTATTAGTTGCTTGGCTCATTTGTATGGAAACTCCTGGCTCATCAATTTCAGTGACCACCCAGATTCAGTGGAAGAGTATCCATTAAGCCTTAGGCCCCCTGTATGTAGCCCTACCTCCCATCAAAATCATCTTGGGCTCCACCCCAGAACTGAATTAAAATCTCATGGGATGCCCTCTTGTTTGAATTTTAGGAAGCTCTTCTGGTCATATTTATTTATTTAAAGATTTTACTTATTTTTGAGTGAGAGAGGGAGAGAATGGGGGGCGGTGGCAGAGGGAGAAGCAGACAGCCCGCTGAGCAGGGAGCCTGACATAGGACTCGATCCCAGGACCCTGGGATCATGACCTGAGCCAAAGGCAGATGCTTAACCCACTGAACCACCCAGGCGCCCTCCTCTGGTCATTTTAAAACCCATCTAGATTTAAGAATTGGTTTTAGATAGTTCCCTGATGAGGTTTAGGCAGCTGTTAATATAAGGAATTCCCTATCTGTTGACTTTGAATTAGCAGAATTTCTCAACTCCGCTACCAGAAACTAGGGAATCCTTTTTGTCAGCTCTGGTGAATGAAGAAATGAATTGGGTCTTTGGGTTTGGTTGTGGGTTCAGTTCAGTACATTTAAAGATTTTTATTTATTAATTTTTAGAGAGAAGAGCATAAGTGAGGGGAGGGCCAGATGGGGAGGGAGAGGGACAAGCCGACTCCACACTGAGCTGAGCAGAGCCCGACATGATCCTGAGACCATGACCTGAACCTAAACAAAGATTGGACACTTAACCAACTGAGCCACCCAGGCACCCCAGTTCAGTACGTTTACTGATGTATCAATAAGTGCCAGGCATTATGTTAAGGTTTTTAAGGTTTTAGAAATGAATTAAACAGCTTTGATTTAAAGGAATTCGAAGTCTTACTGCTGAGAAAGATCTGCAACTGGATTATATGGTGTGATGTGTGCAAGTAATGGAAACTATATAGTATGGTTGAAGATACTAGGGCTGGGGATGTGGAGGTAGAGTATAGAGAAAGGAGGCTGTCTGGGATATGTGGGAGGGCTTTGGATTAGGGCAAGGTTAGGGGAGGAAATAGGGGTGGAGAATGAGAATGAGAATCTGACAGAACCTCCAGAAACATCAACATTTACAGAAGGAAGAGGATCTAGTTGTGGGCTTCAGGAAAAGTGCTAGGGGAAAAGCAGGTTTGTTGAGAGTCAGTATTTAAGACTTTTATGATCTTATGGTAATGATTTTCTTAAGTTTCAACTCAAGACACAGCTGCAAAATCCTTTATTTAAAAACTGGAAAAGTAGGGCGCCTGGGTGGCTCAGTTGGTTAAGCAACTGCCTTCGGCTCAGGTCATGATCCTGGAGTCCCGGGATCGAGTCCCGCATCGGTCTCCCTGCTCGGCGAGGAGCCTGCTTCTCCCTCTGACCCTCCCCCCTCTCGTGTACTCTCTCTCATTCTCGCTCTCTCAAATGAATAAATAAAATCTTTAAAAAAAAACCCCAAAACTGGAAAAGTAGATCATAGAAGAGTCTTTATAGAGTTTGCCCCTTTGATACCAGGCAGCCGTTCAAATGGGGACCAGTTTTACCAGGCTGCAATTTCTGCATATTTTAGGTTAAAGTGGGTTATCTTTTAAATCAAATTATTATTAAATGTGGCAATAAATGTGAAATAAATAAGGCAGTTGATGGTGCTGTCTCTACAATAATTACAGAGCATGGTTTGAGATCTATCATAGGATAAATTTAAGACCTTTGGAGATAAGACCTATTTATCTACCATTGTAAGTTGAGCATGCCTGTGTGTTAGTGCGTCCTTTTCTCTTTCACATAGGAGATCTATCTAGCCTTGAAACATGGTCAGAATTATAGTATACTGAGTAGAATTGCATGTTGCCCTTATATAAATATTAAGTGATCTGGCAATGGGATGAATGGAGCAGCTTCCTAGCGATTCCTATTCAAGTCCAGGCTTCAGTCTTTTACTTCAAATATGGCTGTTAGGGATCATACAGGTTCTAAAATTATTTCCACTTTTAACATTAGGCTTGCAGTTAATTGTAGCAGGACTAAATAGCTGTTAAATATTTGCATCCGTGAAATGAATGGCTTACTATTTATGTTTCTTTTTTTTAGTACAATTGCCAAATGTGTCTTCAAATGGAACATCAAGCAAAACAAAGATTTTGTAGTCTTTTAGTATCTTCTCAGAGACTCAGGCCGATTTTTAGTGTCACTACTGTCCCTTTTGTGACCTTGATTTTGAATCTCGGAGTGTCCAGTTTATAAAGTACTAAAGTTGTAGAAGATGTGTTTACAGATTCAGTGAGGCCTTAAAGTTAGGGTGTGGGCTGTTTACCTTTTCCTGCCCTTGGTGCCCAGGTGGGTTTGGGTGTTGCTGAGGGGCCAACCTTTTTCCTCAACCCCTTCCCCTGACAAATCATTTCTGGAACCTTTCTCTGAAGGATGTCATCTTTTCTTAACCTTGGTAGCCTCAGATTTCTGTCAGAGATTGCCTTTTCCTCACTGGGATCCTACTTATGAAAGAAAACAGAATCAACACTATTTAGTAAATTTCCTTGGGGAGAGACTCTGGCAGTATAGCTCCTTCCTTCTAACATGGCTTGGGATAGGCATATTGAAGTAATATTTGTGCCAGTTATAATTGCTGTAGGGGGGAAGAATCTGAAATTTCTTCTGGTTTCATTTGGTGACTTTTGTGTCATGAGATGTCTATGAATGATCTGAAGGAAATAATGCTTTCTTCTTAAATTTTCATGATTGACCTATCATGATGTCAACCCATTTGAGTGGAAGATGGTTTATACTAGGGATTTAGCTTTCTTATGATCCTTCTGGGTGATTTTTAAAAGGATGCTTCCATATAGAGGCATATAGATAAGACTTTGGGGGATATGCTAAGAATTTGTGTGAATCACTTCAGTAGGTAACTTTGGTAGACATCTGTTGGGGGGCATTTTGAAAGAGTAAGGTCTTCATGTGATCTTATTTTCCCTTACTCTTATTGCTTACAAACAAGATGGTACTTAGCTTGTTCCTATAAAGTGGCCTGTAAAGGAAACCATCTTTTTGAAGTTTGGGGAGGACCATTTCCGTGGTATTTTCACATGGTTTTGACAATAATAAATTTAAGTCAGTTAGAGGTCCTGCAAATACAGATATAGTTACCAAGTTTTATTAAAAGTGAAAGAGGGGGCGCCTGGGTGGCTCAGTTGGTTAAGTGTCTGCCTTCAGTTCAAGTCATGATCCCTGGGTCCCAGGATTGAGTCCTGTGGTGGACTCCCTGCTCAGTGGTGAGTCTACTTCTCCCTCTCCCTCTGCCCCTCCGCCCCACCTCGTGCTCTCTCTCCTATCTCTCTCTTTCCCGAATAAATAAATAAAATAAAAAATAAGTGAAAGGGGACCTTATTGGGACTGATGCTTAAAAAGTATCATGGCATGTCCGTTTTTTACCACTGTATTTTCATCTACAAAGAGATGCTCCTCTATAGAAACAGTGCTTTGGACACTTAATATTCTTTTAAATAAGGTGTCTGTAAAACTGAAAACTGATGGCTTTTACGAGGCCCTGCCAGTTACAGGCATTACAGTTTTAACAAAGGTCCTTAATGTTTTAGTACAACTGTTTTTTTTTTAAATTCATTTGAGAATGAGCAAGAAAGAGCACGAGCTGGGGGAGGGACAGAGTGAGAAGCAAACTCACTTTGCAGGGAGCCCAACTCGGGGCTGCATCCTAGGACCCCGGGATCATGACCTGAGCCGAAGGCAGACGCGTAACTGACAGAGCCACTCAGGTGTCCCTTTAGTACCACTGTTAATCGTCCTTGTATGTTTGCAGATAATGATTATTTTGGATCTGGATCTTTTTGGTGGTAGGGCTTTTAGGGAATACTGGGTTGACATTGGTATACTTTTTCTAAAAATGTTGGCATTACTCAAATAGGTCAAGAAATCATTGTTAGCGAATAGAGAAAACACTTAATGGGGCTGCTTTTAAAACCTGGATGGATAGATTTCCTTGGAAGGACAGATTGGTTGGGAATTCTATGGGGATTAGGATTATTAAGAGTTGTTTCCAGGGTTTGGGTTGAGGACTGACTCTTGGAGGGTTCACAAGACCTCTTCAGCAAATCCAAGGGAACTTCCTCTTTTCAACTAAATATATGTAACCAGATTTTCTTGATATACTTTAAACCAAAATAATATACTACAGCTGATTGACTATAGAAGAAGATATGAAATTCCAGTTTATTTCTATTTAGCCAGACATTAAAAAGATTTGCAAAATATATGCAATAACAATGCCATTCTTTTATTTTTTGCTTATGATTAAATGAATTGATTTAAAACATTTTATTTTTTAAGTTTTTATTTAAGTAATCTCTACACCCAAAGTAGGGCTCAAACTCTGGACCCCAAGATCAAGAGTCACATGCTCTTCCAACTGAGCCAGCCAGGTGCCCATAAAATAGTTTAAATTTCTGTTGTGATCAAAGTGAATAGATACAAACTATATAGACTAAAGCTCTTTGAAGTCCTCAATTTTAAGAGTTTTTATTTTTTTATTTTTATTATTACTTTTTAAAGATTTTATTTATTCGACAGAGAGAGACACTGTGAGAGAGGGAACACAAGCAGGGGGAGTGGGAGAGGGAGAAGCAGGCTTCCCACTGAGCAAGGAGCCCGACGCGGGGCTTGATCCCAGGACCCCGGGATAATGACCTGAGCCGAAGGCAGACACTTAACAACTGAGCCACCCAGGCCCCCAAGAGTTTTTACAGAGGTCCACGGGATGACTGGATGGCTCAGTCAGTTAAGCATCTGCCTACAGCTCAGGTCATGATCCCAGAGTCCTGGGATCGAGTCCCACATCAGGCTCCTTGCCCAGCGGGGAGCCTGCTTCTCCCTCTGCCTGCCGTGCTCTCTCTCTTTCTCTCTCTCTGACAAATGAATAAAATCTTGGAAAAAAATAAAATAAAGGGTCCTAAGACCAAAAATTTGAGAGTTGTAGTCATAAGAAGAGAAACTTAGTTCTGCAAAGGCCTGACTCAATAGAAATAAATCTAGGATCTATGCATGTGTAAGAGATGCATTGATTGCAGAAGACGTTACAAAACCAGTAGAGGGTTTGGTAAGAACTTTATTTGTGCTTTTGTGAAGTGAAATGAAAATTTAAAAGTGTTTCCTAAAGGGAAAACAATAAGCTTTTCCATATAACCAATAGCAACTAAAATGTAAGAAAGTGGGCCTTTTTGTCTAATTTTGTCATTTTATTAGTTTTACAACATTTATAATAAACAGATATGACTATGTTTTTGCATTTTTTTTTAAAGAATTTATTTATTTGAGAGAGAGAGTGTGTATGTGCTCACAAGCATGCACACATGAGTTGGGGGGAAGGGCAGAGGGAGAGGGAGAAGCCGACGCCGGCTGAGCAATGAGCCCAATACAGGACTCGATCCCAGGACCTGGAGATCATGACCTGAGTCAAAGGCATATGCTTAACCGACTGAGCCACCCAGGTGTCCCTGTTTTTGCTTCTTTTCTTAAAGATTTTATTTTTAAAGCTTCTATTTATTTATTTGACAGAGAGACACAGTGAGAGAGGGAACACAAGCAGGGGGAGTGGGAGAGGAGAAGCAGGCTTCCCGTGGAGCAGGGAGCCCGATGCGGGGCTCGATCCCAGTACCCTGGGATCATGACCTGAGCTGAAGGCAGACGCTTAACGACTGAGCCACCCAGGCACCCCTTAAAGATTTCATTTTTAAGTAATCTCTACATCCACAGTGGGATTTGAACTCACAACTCCGAGATCAAGAGTTGCGTGTTCCACTGACTGAGCCAGCCTGGCACCACCATGTATTTTGTTTCTTGATTGCTGTCTTTTGGGGTCAGAAGTTTGGAACACAAAACATAAAAATTGATCCAAGTAATTTTTTAAATTTACTTAGTATTTTTAAGAACTGTTAGATTTATAGAAAAATTATGAAGATAGAGTTCCCGTATATTCCTTCACCTAGTTTCCCCTTTTATAAACATCTTACATTAGTATGACATATTTGCTATAATTAATAAACTGATACTGTTATTAACTAAAGTCCATACATTTTATTCATATTTCCTTAGTTTTTAGCTAATATCCCTCTTTTGTTCCAGGATCTCATCCAGGATACACATTATATTTAGCTGTCATATCTCTTTAGGCTTTTTAAAATTTTTTTAATTTTTTTAAAAAGATTTTATTTATTTATTTGAGAAAGAGAGAATGAGAGACAGAGAGCACAAGAGGGAAGAGGGTCAGAGGGAGAAGCAGACTCCCCACTGAGCAGGGAGCCTGATGCGTGACTTGATCCCAGGACCCTCGGATCATGACCTGAGCCGAAGGCAGATGCTTAACTGACTGAGCCACCCAGGCTCCCAGCTGTCATTCTTTTTTTTTTTTTTTTTAAAGATTTATATATTCTAGAGAGAGAGAGAGAGAGTGCGCGCACCCAGGGCGAGGGGCAGAGGGAGAGAATCTTCAAGCAGACTCCCCGCTGAGAGCTGGAGGTTCGCTTAATGGACTGCGCCACCCAGGTGCCCATAAACTGTCATTCTTAAAAGAGTCTTAAGCTACTATGATCACTGTGGTCAAGTTGATTTATTTTTTCCTGTATCTGCAGTGTGTAAAATATGACCCATTGAGTGAGGCTAAAACAAACTTCTAAAAGGTATGGAATTTTTTCTTTTTAAGATTATTTATTTGAGGGGAGTAGGGAGAGAAAGAGAAATCAAGCAGGCTTTCCACTGAGTGTGGAGCCCACTGCAGGGCTCGATCCCACAACCCTGAGATTATGACCTGAGCTGAAATCAAGAGTTGGAGGCTTAACCGACTGAGCCACCCAGGCACCAAGGTATGGACTTTTTTTTTTTTTTTTTTTTTAAGATTTTATTTATTTATTTGAGACAGAAAGAATGAGAGACAGAGAGCATGAGAGGGAGGAGGGTCAGAGGGAGAAGCAGACTCCCTGCCGAGCAGGGAGCCCGATGCGGGACTCGATCCAGGGACTCCAGGATCATGACCTGAGCCGAAGGCAGTCGCTTAACCAACTGAGCCACCCAGGCACCCTTTTTTTTTTTTTTTTTTTTAAGTAGGCTCCATGCCCAGTGTGGAAACCAATGTGGGGCTTGAACTCATGACCCCAGATCAAGACATGAGCTGAGATCAAGTCGGAAGCTTAACTGACTGAGCCACACAGGTGCCCCTGGGTATTTTATTTATAATGATTAACATTGGAAAGTAAAGGAAATAACCTAAATGTCCAATAATAAATTTTAAAAAGTATCAATATAATGAAATATTAAACGTTCACAGCATAAGTAAAAATAAGGTATAAGTGAAGTGTAAGTAAAAGGAAATATATGTATTTTTATTTTTTATTTATTTATTTATTTATTTATTTATTTATTTATTAAAAGATTTTATTTATTTATTTTTTAGAGAGCAAGCGAGAGAGAAACGGCATGAGAGGGGAGAGGGTCAGAGGGAGAAGCAGGCTCCCTGCTGAGCCGGGAGCCCGATGTGGGACTCGATCCCAGGACCCTGGGATCATGACCTGAGCCGAAGGCAGACGCTTAACCATCTGAGCCACCCAGGCGTCCTGTGTATTTTTAAATTATGATTATTAAAAAATCTTTTAAAAGATTTTATTTATTTATTTGACAGAGAGAGACAGGGAACACAAGCAGGGGGAGTGTGAGAGGGAGAAGCAGACCCCCCGCCAAGCAGGGAGTCCGACGTGACGTGGGGCTGGATCCTAGGACCCTGGGCCGAAAGCAGATGCTTAATTACTGAGCCACTCAGGCACCCCTGATTAGTAAAATTTTTTGAAAATTATGAAGATAAGCATTTTAGAAAATACTGGAAACGTGTGCCAGAATGTAGTAGGTTTTCTCTGAGATTATGGCTAATTTTTTTCTTCTTTATATGTGTTCTCTGATATTTCAGTAATGAGCATTACTTTTGCATTAGGGAAAATTATTTTAAACCTATTCTGTTGCTTAGCTTTTCCCCAGTAAGAAAATAGGCAGTTAGGACGTTTTATATAGTGGACATACAGGAAATGGCTTTGTTAATATGAAACATTAATATTGTGGAACCATACATAGACTTGCCCACTACAGTGTTAAAGGAATTGAATTCTACTGCCACCCTAGCAGCTCCTCTCTTAGCAGATCCATTAAGTGCCTCTACCCTTGAATTACATACCTAAAACAATCTTAGAAAAAGCTCTTTAAGCATGGAAACCTGACAGTATATTCTCCTTTAAGAAGCAAGGTTGCATAAGGGTACCTGGGTGGCTCAGTCGGTTAAGCTCTGCCTTTGGCTCAGGTCATGATCTCAGGGTCCTGGGATCGAGCCCCGCATCGGGTTCCCTGCTCAGTGGGGAGCCTGCTTGTCCCTCTCCCTCTGCCCTCCCCGTCCCCTGCTTGTGCGTTCTCTCTCTCACATAAATAAATAAATAAATAAATAAATAAATAAACAAATAAAATCTTAAAAAAAAAGAAAGGTTGCATTATCTCAATAAAGCTGAAAAAAAAATACAACAAAAGAATCAGATTAATGGGCCTTGAATATTATAACAACTTCATTATATATTGAAGATTAGAGACTTGAAACCATTGTGTTAAACATAACCAATCATAAAACAAAACAAGGTTGCATTGGGCTTCCTGGGAACTAAAGCTTTGCAACATAAACATTTCCTCATGACTAACATTTTTGACCATTTACTTTGTAAATGCCAGGACCTGTCTGAAGGCTATTACATGTATTAAGCCTCATAGTTTCCCCTTTATACATGCACCTAATCTACAGGGAGATTAGTACAAAGCCACACAGTCAGGATTTGAACCCAGGCAGTGTGACACCAGAGCGTATCCTCTTTAACGTCTATTTTACTCTACAAGAATAAGGGAAATGATGTCATTGTGCTTTAAAAATGAGCATTGGAGAAATAACAGGGGGCAGGGGGGTGTGGAAATATAAGGGAGCCCTTTAACCTGTGTTGAAATTGCTCTGGTGCCAACTAGAGGTAGGCTGGAAGGATAGAGTCCTTAAAGACAAAGCTTAGAGGTCTGATGCTCCTTGAAAGTTGAGGCTGCAGTGACTTTTGCTAAAAGAAATTATATTTCAGTGGTCAGAACTTAATGTAAGTATAATACTTGCTATTTTTATTTTACAGTAAATAATCCTTTATATTTGTAATTTTAATTTTCACCATAGTCCTGAAGGTGGCTATTGTTTGTACATTTCAAATAGAAAAGATCCTTCAAGTGGTGGTTAAAGAACCAAAATGCAAATCCAGGTCTTCTGACTTTTAAGTGCATTGCTCTTTGTGTCCTGTACTATATATACAACCTCTTGACATTCTGAGGAGCCAAGTGTCTTATCCATTATCATGTCTTGGTTAAATACAAGAAGGGACTGAAAAAAGTAGTTTGGGGTAGTCAGGTAAGAACTTAAAGGTACAAAAATTTTTGAAAGTGAAGCATACTTCCAGGACTTTTTTTTTTTCTTAAGGTTACAGACCCCTTTGAAACCCTGGTGAAAGCTGTGAACAGTACCCCAAAAATCCACATACACTCAATTCTGTACAATGTAAGAACCTCCTATTTAAGGAAAGAAAGTGTGATTCTAAAGTCTAAAAAGAAAATTCTCAGTGTTTTTGTTTGTTTTCTTACTAGTGGCTCACTAAGGATGGGAGATCTTAAACAGACTTTGAAAAAATGGGTGGCTAATTAAAGCTGCTTGGTGCCAAGCCTACCTTGAGGGAATTAAGAAGAAAGGGAGAAGTTAGCTGATCATTATATTTCTGTTGGGAAGACACTGAAGTCCTTTGTATTACAGAACTTTCCTGGTAGGCGCCCATCAGTGAGTGGTCATTGGACTCCACTGAGGGACTCATAAAGAGTAACTCTGCTTGTCTTTTAATTTATAAATGGGGATTTATAATGATTATGGTGTGCCCAGTTCTACCTCTTAGATTTATGCAGGTGTCCTAAGGATATCATATTGACATAAAACTATTAACATGATGAAAAAGTAGTCTTTTTTTTTTTTTTGACAGAGAGAGACAGAGAGAGGGAACACAAGTGGGGGGAGTGGGAGAGGGAGAAGCAGGCTTCCTGAGGAGCAGGGAGCCCGGGAGCCCAATGCGGGGCTTGATCCCAGGACACTGGGATCATGACCCAAGCTGAAGACAGAGGCTTAATGACTGAGCCACCTAGGCACCCCGAAAAAGTAGTCTTTTAAATTGTACCTCATATGTGTGTTACCTAAATCTTTATTAAGGTTGAAGGGTGCCTGGGTAGCTCAGTTGGTTAAGCGTCTGACTCTGGATTTCCGCTTGGGTCATGGCCTCAGGGATATGGGATAGAGCCCTATGTCGGGCTCCATGCTGCATTCTGCATGTGGTGCCTGCTTGGGATTTTCTGTCTCCCTCTCCTTCTGTTCTTCCCCCTCACTACCCGCCCCGCCCCCCCCCCCCAGCTGAACTCTCTTTCAAATAAATAGCTCTTAAAAAAAAAATCTTTATTCAGGTTGATAAATCTTGGCATACTCAACTGAAAATTCTGACTTGCCTTAAAACACTAAGATAAATTCTTTGTTTGGTTCCTTAAAATTTTGCACCATAGTTTCGTGGTAATGTGTCAATAACCTAGAAACTGATAACCTAGAAACAGTAAGACTCTGGATTCAAAAGCAAAGTTTAGCTCTGCTGCATTGGAGTAAAAATTCTTTGAGTCATTTATTCTGTGATGACTGGCTTTAATAGAACATAACGCAGTTAAAAAATACATTGGTCCTTAGTTAATGTTATTTTTTTAAACTAATCAGAATGAGCTTTTGACATTGATTTTTTAAAAATTAGTTTTGTCTGCAGGAGTCTGAGAACCAACTTTTGGAATAGCTTTTGTAGAGTACTTTCTCTTTTTGCTGAGTATTAGATCTCAAAATGGTGATAGCTTCTCTGTATTTAGAAAGATTAAGAATATTCTGATATGTGGATGCTAATTGTGGATCATTTACAGAGTGAATTTTCATGGAGTTTTTGAAAAAATCCTTAGCATCCTATGAAAGTTATTCTCCCACTGGTCAATGTTATTGCACATTTCTCTCAGTTAAATGTACTGTATGTTGTTGCTCAGTTAGTGCTGGGACTAAGGAAAATGTTTGCTTGTTGTTTCCCAGGCCTCTGAGGATTTTGAAGCTTCAACTTCCTACTTAATTGCCTTCCCAAGGAATATATTTTTTTATTGCTTAGGAAAATACTGAACTTTGGGGCGGCTCAGTCATTAAGCGTCCTGCCTTCGGCTCAGGTCATGATCCCAGGGTCCTGGGATTGAGCCCCACATCGGGTTCCCTGCTCCGCGGGAAGCCAGCTTCTCCTTCTCCCACTCTCCCTGCTGTGTTCCTTCTCTCACTGTCTCTCTCTCTCTCTCTCTCTGTCAAATAAATAAATAAAATCTAATAATAATTGAACTTTTAAATAATAGTTAAATAATAAATAATAAATAAGACTTTGAAAATGAAGGCTTAAAATAAAAGCTGTTTTATTTTATTTTATTTTTTAAAAAAATTTATATATTTCAGTGAGAGAGAGAAAGGGGGAGGGGCAGAGGAGGAGGGCGAGAGAAACTCAAGCAGACTCTATGATCCTGAGATCATGACCTGAGCCTAAATCAAGAGTTGCTCCCTTAACTGAGCCACCCAGGCACCTCTAAAAGCCATTTTAAAGTTTTAAAAGTGAGTGAATCTTAGCAGGGAATTTATATGGGATGCCTTGCAATCTATGAACTGTTACAACACCTAGTTAGTATGGAAATACTGTTTTTATGTTGGAAAAATGATTTATGAACCATTTTATTGTTAGAGGCTAAAAGTTTTGGTTAGATTGTATAGTATCCCCTTTAGATACCTAAGTGTCAAACCCAAAATTATCACACTATTATTTAATGGTCTTTTTCCTCCTCTGATGGCTTTTTTCCCTCATGTAAAAGTTACAGCCCATCGAGGCCAGACTCAGCCAAGGATATCTTAATTCTAATATTTCAGTGAGCATTGCAAATAATATGTAATTCTTTTATTGGAGTAAAGCTTTCAGCTGACAATGAAAGTCTTGAAACTAAATGGCATTACTCCATTTTCCCTCATTCTTTAACTAGAAGAGGTGACAGTTTTCAGCGATCTGTGTTTAATGGAGGATTGATCCTCTGAAAGAGTTTTCGTTTTTAGCAAAGCTACTGTGTGAACTTCCTTAGTGATAGATATGTACTGTTTTCCTCTTGATGCTTTATTTTTAGGATTCATTTTATTTGAAAAAGCTTCAGTATGAAATAAGCATAAATTATATAATACATACATATACATACATACATACAAAGACATAGCTCACTGTAATATATAAAACTTTAATATATAGATGAGATGAAATTAATTTCTCTATCATTGTGTTTTGGGATTAGAAGGCCTGTTTGGAAAAGAAAAATGCCTACTTGATTAATCAGGGGACGTCATACATTACCCATAAGTCTTAGTTTATAAAATTCTCAGGCCATGTGGACAGTATGTTAATCATTTACTTGTATATTCTTACACATTATCTTTGATACATTTTTGGTCTAACCTTCAACCCAGATCAGTTCATTTCAGAAAGCCTACAGCTTTTTAGAGAGCAAAGCTCTGAGCAACAGAAAGTCTTCTTTAGCCTGTGACAGAATACTGAGCAATGTGATTTTCTCCCACTACATTGTGTTCTGTACAATTAAACACATTGCTTTCCTTATCTTTAGTTATCAAGCTAAACAAAAATAAATCACTTTCATCTTTCTGACCCAGGATGGAGTAGGTAGTTATTTTTAAGTTAATTAACAAAGTATAGTATTTGTTTAATTGACAACTGACATTGAAACAAGAACCATAGTCTTTGTGGAAGAGGCAGTATGACAACATAAAATAGTTGTTTTACTGTTTTCTTGAAAGCCTTATTTTTTTCCCTTTTTTTTGTTTCTTCTTTTCGGTAGTAAATAGTTTTGTACCAATTTGTAATCTGCATTTTTTTCTTATTAAAATAAATTGTGGTAAAATGTAATCTTTTTAACATAATAGTTTATCAGGCATTGCTGGTGGGCACTTTTACTGAAGTCTCCCTATCACTAAAACAAAACCTTGTTTTACTTTTTTTAAGCAAGCTCTATGCCCAGCGTGGGGCCTGAACTAACTACCCAAAGATCAAGAATTGCATGCTCCATGGACCTAGCCAGCCAGGCGCCCCAGACCTTGTTTTACTTTTAAACTAAAAGCAATCAATAGTAATAAAAATTCTAATAATATAGATTTGAAATAACAGTAATCTCTTTCCTATTATGAAAGTCTTTAAAATTTACATACATGTAATACTGTTCGCATGATTTTACGTATTTTCATTTTGTTTTGTTTTTTTTTTAAAGATTTTTATTTATTTATTTGTCAGAGAGAGAGAGAGCACAAGTAGGGGGAGCAGCAGAGGGAGAGGGAGAAGCAGGCTCCTCAATGAGCAAGGAGCCCGATGTGGGACTTGATCCTAGGATCCCGGGACCATGACCTGAGCCGAAGGCAGATGCTCAACGACTCAGCCACCCAGGCGTCCCTGTATTTTAGTTTTTTTTACTCATTCAATCTTGGCTGTCTTTCTATATTTAGAACATGTAGATTTTTTTTCTTTATTACAGCTGCAGAGTATTTTATTGCTATTTACAGATGTGTCCACATTTATTTACCTTACTATCCACTGATAGATACTAAGGTTTTCTTTTTAAGATTTTATTATTTTTTTAAAGTAATCTCTACACCCCATGTGGGGCTTGAACTTAAACCCTGGGATCAAAAGCCTCATGTTCCACCCACTGAGCTAGCCAGGTGCCCCAATATTAAGGTTTTAAGTTAAAACAATTCTGCAGTAAATTTCCTTTTTTCTTTGTGAGTGGTAACAGATATTTGTAAATTGTCACCCAAGGAATTGCTGGGTCAGTAGACCTTTAAAAATTTGATGTTTTCTTTTTTTTTTTTTTTCTTTTTTAAGATTTTATTTATTTATTTTTTGAGAGAGAGAATGAGATAGAGAGAGCATGAGAGGGGGGAGGGTCAGAGGGAGAAGCAGACTCCCTGCTGAGCAGGGAGCCCGATGCGGGACTCGATCCCGGGACTCCAGGATCATGACCTGAGCCGAAGGCAGTCGCTTAACCAACTGAGCCACCCAGGCGCCCCAAATTTGATGTTTTCTAATTGACCTCCAAAAACAGTGTACTAATCATCAGGGTCCACATTTCCTCCCATATTGCTAATACTGGTGGTGTGTATATTTAAATCATTGCTAACCTGGTAGGTAAAAACAAGGGGATCTTGTGTATTTCTTGAATTTTGAAGAAAGTTGGACACCAGTCTTTTTACAGCTAGCCATTTTTTCTTGCTAACTACTAACACAATTTGTCCGTTTTTCTATATTTTCTTATTTATTGGTATGAGTTCTTCATAAATCTAGAATTTTAAAATGCTGTATAATATTCAGTGTTGTTATAATATCAATCATATCTTTCTAACATTATGCTGCAGTTAATTTCATGCATGTATTTTGTTGATTCTGGGTGAATTATTTTCTTAGAACAAACTTCTGGGTATGAAGTTGGGTAAAAAGACTGTGAACTTCCTTGTATTTTCTCAATCTGAAGTAACTTATTTAATATGTAATAGATGTTATTTAATGTATGTAAATATATTTAAGATTGTATTTCAAATGGCTAAGGAAGTAAAAGAAAATCACCTATAATCCTACCACCAAAGACAACCACTGTTAACGGTTTTGCTGTATATCTTTCCAATGTTTTATTTTTATATTGCATAGCCTGTTTTTCTTTTCCTCCTTAACGAATGTAGGGAACATCTTTCAATGTCAATAAATAGAGCTATACCACAGCATAATTTTTTGTCTTTTTGCTTTTTTTAATTTGTTAAAATATTATGTATAATACAGAACTTACCATTGTAATAATTTTAAGGGTACAATTCAATGACATTAAGTACATTCATAACCATTAACACTAATCCATCTCCAGAACTTTTTCATTATTCCAAACTGAAACTCTATACCCATTAATAACAGCATAATTTTTTTTAAGATTTTTTTTATTCTTATGTTAATCCCCATACATTACATCATTAGTTTTAGATGAAGTGTTCCATGATTCATTGTTTGTGCATAACACCCAGTGCTCCATGCAGAATGTGCCCTCCTCAATACCCACCACCAGGCTAACCCATCCTCCCACCCCCCTCCCCTCTAGAACCCTCAGTTTGTTTTTCAGAGTCCATTGTCTCTCATGGTTCGTCTACCCCTCCGATTTCCCCTGCTTCATTCTTCCCCTCCCGCTACCTTTTTCTTCTTCTTCTTTTTTTTTCTTAACATATATTGCATTATTAATAACAGCATAATTTTTATTCCTTTAACTATTCTCCTATTGTAGACATTTAAGTTTTCTACTTAGAGGTAGCATAATATTTTCCTTGTCTGATTATTTCCTCATGATTGCAGTTCTTCTAAGAATCTGTAGCAGTAGATATGTTAAGGACGATTCTTTAAAATTAGTCTTGAATGGCAGTCTTCACCACCCCCCCCAAACTTATCTTTAATTTTATAATAAAAGTTAAGGTAACTAGGAGGTTACATATAAAAATATAGTTTATGGATGTTTTGATGTTAAATAGCTGTTTTTTTTTAAAGATTTTATTTATTTATTTGACAGAGAGAGACAAAGCGAGAGAAGGAACACAAGCAGGGGGAGTGGGAGAGGGAGAAGCAGGCTTCCCGCTGAGCAGGGAGCCCAGTGCGGGGCTCGATCCCAGGACCCTGGGATCATGACCTGAGCCAAAGGCAGACGCTTAACGACTGAGCCACTCAGGCGCCCCATTAAATAGCTATTTTGTAAAAAGATAACTTATATGGAGTAGAGGAATCAAAATCTCTTTCAAAGTCATTGATTTTTGGGGGGGTGCCTGGCTGGCTCAGTCCGAAGAGCGTGTGACTCTTGATCTTGGGGTCGTGAGTTCGAGCCCTATGCTGGGTTTAAGAGATTACTAAAAATAAACTTTAAAGTCAGGGGTTTTTCAACAGCTTGAGGTTAAGTGACTTTACTCATTTGAAAGGGTGTGAAAAGGGTGTGCACAGGATGCATCATTTATATGGGGAAGGGTAATCATACATATTCTGCTGTTCTGGTAGAAAAAGGTTAAGAAACTATTACCCATGTTCTATTTTATTTGACTGGTTAGAGATAGTGTGTTTTGCTTAACTGGGGTTTTAACAATTTTTTAAATGTCAGAATTATAAATTCTTCTAATCAAAGCCTTTGCTTCTCCCTTAGGATTGGCAGCCACCATTTGCATGTGATGTTGACAAACTTCATTTTACCCCACGTATCCAGAGGCTGAATGAATTGGAGGTAATATCTTTACTGTTGTTCTGGTGGACTGTATTCCAGAGGGACTTTCTTCGAAGAATCTGTCACAAATCTAGTGGTTTTAGTGAAGCTAAAATATGGCCAGTCATTGATAATCATGGTAAAACAAATGGCAGTGAGGCCTTTGTAGCAAGCCAGATAGCATTAAAAACACTGATTTTTGTCAATCATTGTTGGCCTCTTAATTCATTTAAATCCTTCTAAATTTAGGTGACAACCACAAGAATTTAGGTCTTGAAAGGAATGTGCTTTGAGAACCATCTATTGGAAAAGATTTCCAGCTCTAATTTTCTTCCAAATACACATCTTCACTTAGGTTTAATAACACACTTTAATTTCCTAAGGAGGGGTGAGGAATACTTGGGTATTCCTTTAGAGAAGAGATGATGTTTCTTCAATCCCTTTGCTACTGAAACCCTAAAGTACAGGGTGAATAAGGCTTGAGTATTGATAACCTAGAAGTAATGTTTACATTAACGTTTCGCTAACCTGATTTTAACATTGAATCATGTTTTGCTTTTCTATACAAAACAAGACATTTTTAACTTAAGTGGAACACACGTCCACTGGGATTCTTTGGACATTGGTGGTAGTAGTATCTAGTGTCTATTTTCAAGTTGAGCTTGAAAGATAGGAAACTTTGAGGTCTTAGACTGTGTTTGGGAACATCTGAACATTAATCTCAGTTTTGCTCTTGAGCAAGATAAAACTCCTAAAACTGCCTGACTTAAACTTAATTTTCAAGGAGGGGAAAGAAAAATGACAGATTTTTTTTAATGACTTATAGACAACAGTAATAATCTGTTAAGGGAATAATATTTAATTAAGAAAGTATCTCCTGGTTTTCTGTTATCTTATCAGGACTCATTAAAATTGATATGGAATCACTGTTGTAAATCTGTTTTGGGATTTGTGTTTGAGAAAATAAGAAAATTTGTGCTTGGAAAGAACAGACCTTTAAAATACCCCAATTGTAAAAAGACCAAGAGGGGCATATAGAAGCTTACTTGTCATATAATTTTAACCAATAACAAAATTGTGCTTATAGTACTCTGTAAGTGAAGGCCTTTTCAGAGTGCCTACTTAAGGAAAGACTTACTGAGTGCTTAACTCCTTGCCTGACACATGGTAGGGGCTGAATTAAATTTTTGTTGAGTTAATGTATAATTATTTAACCAGCTTTATTTTGTATATTTTTTGGCAGTTTCTCTTTTGAATTTGAAAGTGATATTTCACTTAAATATTCTTTTTTTTTTTTTTAAGATTTTATTTATTTTAGAGAGAGAAGGAGAGCAAGAGTGGGAGGGGCAGAGGGAGAGAATCTCAAGCAGACTCTGCACTGAGTGCAGAGCCCCATGCAGGGTTTGATCTCACGACCCTGTGATCATGACCTGAGCCGAAAGGAAAAGTCGGATGCTCAACTGACTGAGCCACCCAGGCGCCCCTCACTGTAATATTCTAAGAGTGAAAATACCACACACATAGGTAATAGAAGGGGTTTTAAAATAAGCTAGGTGAGATTAAAATTCATTTCTTTGTCATTCAGGCTCAAACTCGAGTAAAACTGAATTTCTTGGACCAGATTGCAAAGTACTGGGAGTTACAGGGAAGTACTCTGAAAATTCCACATGTGGAGAGGAAGATCTTGGATTTGTTTCAGCTCAATAAGGTAAGAGGCTAACGGCCATCTCCCTCACTTTAGTGCCTTTCTGCCAGCATGAATTTGATCTTCCTCATCTTAAAAAGAAACTTATTGTTTGAAATATGTAAAATGAAATTCTCCATTCACTTCAGCAATAATTGGGCTCTACTTGTCAGGTCTGAAAGCCTTATCTTGTGAAATATTTTGCTGCCACCTTTTGTGTGTGTCATTTTAAAACTTAACAATATTTCTGTAGGGTACTCCTTTCTGTTTTATTACAGTTAAAACAACTGGGGCTTAGGGAGAAAATTGACCAAGCTCTAAAGGCTGAGTCATAATTCAGTATCTGAAGTTCAGGTTCACTTCAGTGTAAAGCCTACATTCTTTCCCCCAAAATGGTGCCATCTCTCCTCCTCCTTAGTTTATGGAGATTTTGAGGGTCATTGTGTTGGACCAAGTGCTAGGGCTCGTTCTTTGTTTGAGATTTAATTGTTGATCTAGTTCTTCCTCCCTGAAAATCTTGATTGTTCTGGGGAACTGAGAAGTAGCTTTTGGGGGTACAAATGTTTATGGATTATGTTGTCAAAAGTGATCAATTTTTTAGCTTGAAATTAGTAGTGCATATATGTTTTCATTTGACTTGGGAGATGTATTTTTAAAAATTACACAGCCAAGAACATTTGTTCTTGGAGTCATACCTAGGTATGAGGGAGTTAGAAGTGATTTCCATATAGGCGTTTCTAATTTCTTTTGCTATTAACAGTTAGTTGCAGAAGAAGGTGGATTTGCAGTTGTTTGCAAGGATAGGAAATGGACCAAAATTGCCACCAAGATGGGATTTGCTCCTGGCAAAGCTGTGGGCTCGCATATCAGAGGGCATTATGAACGAATCCTCAATCCCTACAACTTGTTCCTGTCAGGAGACAGTTTGAGGGTGAGTATTGAGGCCAACTTTAACCTGTTTATTTCACAGCTTATTGGTGTGTTGTCTTTCAGGGTGAATGAAGAGGCCTTAATTAATTCTGTGTGGGGGAGCCTGGGTAACTCAGTCGTTAGGCGTCTGCCTTCGGCTCAGGTCATGATCCCAGATCCTGGGATCGAGCCCTGCGTCGGGCTCCCTCCTCCGCGGGAAGCCTGCTTCTCCCTCTCCCACTCCCCCTGCTTGTGTTCCCTCTCTCGCTGTGTCTCCCTCTATCAAATAAATAGATAAAATCTTTAAAAAATAATAATAATTCTGTGTGGACGACATTGTTGAGAAGACTCCGTTTTGTGAATTTTTCCTCCGATGTTTGTGTCGTTTTGTTTTGAGAACAGCTGTGCTTAGAAGTTTGTTTTTGGATTGAATAAGGTTGTGGAGGAAATAGCCTTTTGCTATTAGCCTAAGCCGAAGTCTGTATTTAACTTCACTAAAGCTATGTCTTCCTTAAATGACAAGTTGATTATTATCTTGTTATGATTCATGCTTTTGCATTCACATATTATGGAGAGCATATTCCTAGTTGTCACATGGAAGTACGACCTGTGAAATAACTTGCCTACCTGTTCTTGCCAGCTGAGATTTCCAGGGAGATTTTAAGATAGAACGCTGATATGGGTGAAAGGTAGGGGACTTAATAATGCTGGATAGCTAATGGATCCCTCTTCTAATAGTTCCTGTGTAGCCATGTTTGTTTCCTTATAAAGATGGTATCTGCCAACTTATTCAAATAGGAACTTTTGTTGTAATTAAAGTAAAACTGTATTATAAAATCTTCCTACTTATTTCAAGACCCTGATGGAAAGAACAATGTCGTAATCCATTTACACCCTTTGAGTTATTCTAAGGCAAGAGCCGTGAGCCCTATAATTTTAAGAATTGTTACTGTGTTATAGCGAAGTAGAAAGATAATAACATAGTTTCAGAGGGTAAACTACTAATCAAAACTTTGTCTTGATATTATAGACATACCATCTGTAATGCTCAAATCCTATAGATTTTTATAGCATCACATTTTTCTACACTTTCTCCCTTCTTGATTCCAGGGGAGCTTTCTTTTCAGCTTAAAAGAACATGACCAGTCTAATATTCAGAAAATTGTCATTTTTATTTTTTTTTATTTATTTATTTGAGAGAGAGAGACTGAGAGAGAGAAAGCATGAAAGGGGGGAGGGTCGGAGGGAGAAGCAGACTCCCTGCCGAGCAGGGAGCCCGATGTGGGACTCGATCCAGGGACTCCAGGATCATGACCTGAGCCGAAGGCAGTCGCTTAACCAACTGAGCCACCCAGGCGCCCGAAAGTTGTCATTTTTAAATATACATGTGTGAATGTTTAATGACCTCAGGGATGAAATTATTTAGACGGTTGTGTGTGGAACCTTTATGCCTCTGTTTTATAGTCAGATCTACATACAGTTGCCTACAGTAGATTTTCTCCTTGTTAACCTTTCTGTTTCAGTGTGGAAGTCACAGTGAGTAAGATGAAAGAGTCTACCTGCTTTATGGATTGCAACATTTTAAAAAATATCTATATATTTAGGTAGTATAAGTTTCATAGTTGGAAAGCATGTAAGCATTTATTCAATTGTAATCTGAAAGGAATAGGTATTTAAAGATACCTTTTACAGGGCGCCTGGGTGGCTCAGTTGGTTAAGCGACTGCCTTCGGCTCAGGTCATGATCCCGGAGTCCCGGGATCAAGTCCCACATCGGGCTCCCTGCTCGGCGGGGAGTCTGCTTCTCCCTCTAACCCTACCCCCTCTTGCGCTCTCTCTCTCACTCTCTCTCTCTCTAATAAAAAAAAAAAAGATACCTTTTACAAACATTACATTTACAACTCAGATAAATACTTCTTGAGGCGCCCGTTGTGGGCCAAGTATGTTGTAGGCACTGATAGGTATTCATTGCAGAAAGCTTAAAAACAAAGGAAAGTGTGATGAAAATAAAATCACTCTTAATCCTCTCACCTGTTTTTTCTTTCAAGGCTATTTTTATGCATATATATACACACTGGGATTGTATTATTCATTTACAGTATTATAACCTGCCTTTTCTCTGCTTAATATATCATGAGCATTTGCCATGTCCTTGAATATTTTTAAAGGTCTAGTTGAATGACTCTGGCATTCCATTTTTATAGCCAGACCTTGATTTCTTCATTGTTGAATGTTATATTTAATATACTGTGATGGCCAGTTTTTGTACCTAATTTTTGGCTCATTTCTGATTTTTGAAAATAATTCTTAGAGAAAGGATAACTAGAATACATATATTTTAGAAGAGTGGAAACGCAATACTACCACACAACACACCTAATTAGAATGGCCAAATTCAGAACACTGACAGCACAAAGTCTGGCAAGGACAGCAGAAGTTTTCATTCATTGCTGGCCGGAATGCAAAATGACACAGCTACTCTGGAAGACACTTGGCCATTTCTTAGAAAACTAAACATACTTTGTTACCGTCCAATCCAGCAGTCATGTTCCTTGGTATATACACAAAGGAGTTGAAAACATGTCCACACAGAACCTGCACACAGATGTGTTTTAGCAACTTTATTGCTCTTAATTGCCAAGACTTGAATGCAACCAAGCTGTCCTTCAGTAGGTAAATGGATAAATGAATGGTGGTATATCCAGACAATGGAGTATTATTAGGCATTAAAAAGAAAAGAGATGTAAAAAAAGAAAAAAGAGGTCTCAAGCCATGATAAGACAAGGAGAGGAGCCTTAAATGTATATCACTAAGTGAAAGAACCAACATGAGAAGGCTACTTATACTGTGTGATTCCAAACTTAGTATTCTAGAAAAGGCAAAACTGTAGAAACAGTAAAAAAGATTAGTGGTTGCCAGGGGTTTTGGGGCAGGAGGGAGAGCGGGGAGGGGGGGTGTGATATTCAGAGCACAGAGGATTGTTAGAGCAGTGAAAATATCCTACATGGCATTATATATTTGTCCAAACCCATAGAATGTACACAAGTGAATCCTGATGTCACCCATAGACTTCATAGGTTTATCACTTGTAACAAATGTATCACTACTCTGGTGGGGGATGGTGACAATGGGGGAGGCTGTGCATGTGGGGGTCCAGGGTGTATAGTAAATCTCCACCTTCATCTCAGCTATGCTATAAACCTAAAACTTATCTAAAAAAATAAAGTCTTAATATTAAGAAAAAAAGTGATTCCCAACAAAGGAATTGTTGCAAAAGGGTGAACCGAAGCCTAGAGTAGGTTTTGGGAAACAAGAAAAGTTGAGCAGAGATGTACTGGTGCAGTGGGACAGAGGCTCCACTCCTGTAGTCCCATGTTTTCTTCTGCTTTTCTTTTTCTTTTTTTTTTTTTTAAGGTTTATTTATTTTAGAGAAAGAGCAGTGGGGGAGGGAGAGGGAGGGAGAAACTCTTAAGACTCTGCCCTGAGCGTGGAGCCCAATGCCAGGCTTGATCTCATGACCCGGAGATCACAACCTGAGCCAAAAGCAAGAGTTGGACGCTGAACCGACTGTGCCACCCAGGTGCCCCTCTTGTATTCCTGTGTTTTCTGAGTGCCTCAGCGGATTGCTCTGTCTCTGTAAGATGGTGTCCTCATGCTGTGGAATCAGTCACCTCTCAATCCCACTTTCTCAAAGGTTAAAATTAGTCTGCATGTACTAGGAGTGGATACAAAGCAAACACATCAGTTACATGTTTGGAATTGTGGTTTGGAACAAAATAATAAAGCTTTTTTGGGCACCTGGGTGGCTCAGTCGGTTAAACACCTGCCTTCAGCTCAGGTCATGATCCCAGGGTCCTGGGATTGAGTCCCGCATTAGGCTCCCTGCTCAGCAGGGAGTCTGCTTGTCCCTCTCTCTATGCCCCTCCCCCGGCTTGTGCTCTCTCTTGCTCACTCTCTCAAATAAAATCTTAAAAAGGGGCGCCTCGGTGGCGCAGTTGGTTGAGCGTCTGCCTTCGGTTCAGGTCACGATCCCAGGGTCCTGGGATTGAGTCCCATCTCGGGCTCCCTGCTCAGCGGGGAGCCTGCTTCTCCTCTCCCCCTGCTTGTGCTCTCTCTCTCTCTCTCTGTCAAATAAATAAAATCTTAAACAAACAATAAAGCTCTTCATGTATATTCTAAAAGTTTCTGAGCTTGGTTTTACCTTAGATCTCTAAAGTCCTTGTAGAACAAAGAGACCATAGTTTGTGGAACTACTTAGACTTAGTGAGAGATAGGGACCACATTATATAGTCTCTGAATTTCCTTAAAAAAAAAAAAAAAAAAATTTATTTATTTTAGGGAGAGAGAGAGTAAGTGAGCACGAGTGGGGGTAGGGGGAGAGGGAGACTCCCCGCTGAGCGCAGGACCTCTCGTGGGGTTCAGTCTCATGACCCTGAGATCATGACCTGAGCTGAAATCAAGACAATGCTTAACTGACTGAGCCACCCAGGTGCTCCTAATCTCTGAATACCTGACCATCCACTTTATTAAATTTCCTTGATTTAGTTCAGTTCGTATCTACATGATCACACATACTTTTAGATCTCAAATAGAAAGTTTATAAAAAACATAAAGAGGTTAATTTAGATGATAGGTTTTATTCCCATCAGCATGCCATCAGCATGCTTTCATTAAATATACTCTAAATGCTTAATTTGAGGACTTGTTACAGAATGGAGGGTGGTATTCCATACTAATTTTGTTAACATTTCCAGACAAATCAATGTATGAGTTTAATTAAAATGAGCAGAATATTTAATATATATAGGTTGTTGTACCAGTTGTAGATTTGTTTACTTGTTTAGAATATCAAGTAATCTGTATCAGTTTTTTTTATAGTGTATTCTATTTTTTAAATGTTAGAAATAGGTTTTGTTAGATGATTACTCTGCTTTTGTTATTCTTGTCGCGCCCCCCCCCCTCCCCCCCACCGTTCTCTGAATTCTTTCTGCAAATGTTAGGAGGAAGGAGCCAGTAGTGAGACTATATAGTAGTAATGGTACCCGGAGAGCCAGGAGTTCTAGAAGGGTATTATTTTACTGTGTCTTACTCTAGCATAGATGATATATATCATACTTGAAGTGGTTATAACTTGGAACCTGCTTTTAAAAATGCTTCTTGTGATACTCGTGGGTCCTATTACGAAGAAGTGTTACTTACTTGAAATTCGTATTAGATTCAGTGGTAATATTTTGATGTTACCATGTTTTGTTGTGTTGGCATTAAATACCCTCTATCAGCAAGCCTAGAATCAAACTAAAAAATAATCAAAGCAAGAAGAAACTCTGATCAGAACTGGCAGTTATTACTGTGGGCTACCTATTAGCCTTTGTCTTGTGAGTTAGACCTTGTAGGAATATGTTGAAGTAAGTGAAAGCACTAATAAGGGAGAACACTTCAGTCAAATTACCTGTTTTCTCAATTCAGGTGATATCTTTGATCACAGAACATTGCTAGTTATATTTGAAACTTCAGGATTCTAAAACATAGAAAACCTATTGGTTTCCGTATTTTATGACTCTAAACACTATAAAAAATCAAATATTCTCAATATGGAAAGTTATTTTGGAAACTTACAAGGATCCTATCTAACAGTTTGAGCCTTCAATTAATTGACAGTCCCAAGCAGGGATAATTACAAGTGGCTCATGGGGGAGTGCCTTGAGCCTGCTGTGGCCTCGTGTAACCTGATGTCATGTACAGTTAAATGAATTGAAGCAACACCATTCACCTGCTAAAAATTTTTTCAATTAGCAATAATCGCGCCTCGGATAAACCTCATTGGCTACGTTACTGCCACTGATTTTTTTAGACTCTTATATGTGTGTGTATATATGATTGGTAACTGCAGATTTGTGTTTATTTAGATCTTAAAAATTGCAGACCTTTTATGTATCTATGTAAATAACTGTAAAATATACCTTACAAAATACATTGAAATTCTTAAAAAAGGAAGGGAAATTGATTAATAAATTGTGTTTTAATTTCTAGTGTTTGCAGAAGCCAAACCTGAGCACAGACACGAAGGACAAGGAGTACAAACCTCACGATATTCCGCAGAGGCAGTCTGTGCAGCCCTCAGAAACCTGCCCCCCAGCCCGACGAGCAAAACGCATGAGAGCAGAGGTGAGAGCCTCATGAGGTTGATCAGACAGAATTCTTGAGCACTTCTACCACTGTCAGTCTGACACTGGATTTCTCTCATGTGTGTGCTCTTCATAGTTTTGAACCTTGTTAATTGCTTTTATATTCTAGCTTTTACATTTGGGGAGACTCTACTGTCAAAGGAGTAAGGGATTGAAGAATTCTTTCTAGGTTTGTGCTGCCTGGACAGACAGCTGCTTTATTAACAGAGTTAGGAAGAATAGGCGTTCATTGTGATGGTGTTTGGTTTGCCTGTTACCCTCATGAAGTTAGGCAGTGTTTATTGGGGGTTGAGGCTAGGGAATAGAGAACTGGGAACTTTTTTTTTTTTCCTTCTTGAACAGAGAGGTTAGAGGATAGTGAAAGCTGTTTTTCTCAGAGTTCCTGAAAAGGAGTATGGAATCTATGGGAGACATTTATGCTAAGACAGAAAATAATTAGGCAGCATGGGGGTGGAGGCATTGAATATATAAGATGAAATGAAAGAACATGAGGGATGATCAGGAGAAGTGAACGGATGAGAAAGACAGTTTGCTTCAAGATTTTTCTGCTCTGAGAGGTTTCCCTTGGGAAAGGGAAAAGTGTATTTTCCTGGTTACCTTGTTTCCATACAGAGATGTGAAGGTTTGGGGTTCTTGCCTAGCTTGATGGACATATAAGTGTTAGGAATCAGTGATAATGTATTAGGAACATCTTAGAGCTGGGAAGCCTCGTTGCATTAATCAGATATCTAAATCAGTCTCTGGTTATTAGTAATTATTGGTCAAGATGAAGAAGAAAATAGCTATTTTGTTTTCTGAGGAAATGGATATAAATAAGGGGATTATTTTTACGGGCGCCTGGGTGGCTCAGTCAGTTAAGCAGCTGCCTTCGGCTTAGGTCATGATCCCGGGGTCCTAGGATCAAGTCCCACATTTGGCTCCCTGCTTGGCAGAGAGCCTGCTTCTCCCTCTCCCTCCGCCTGCCTCTCTGCCTACTTGTGCTCTCTCTCTGTCAAATAAATAAATAAAATCTTAAAAAAAAAATAAAAATAAAAATAAGTAAGGGGATTATTTTTAACTTAGGTAAGTTAGAGATAGGAAAAAATTTAGTGACTCCATTTTTCTGAATTAAGATTGCCTCAGAATAGGAAAATACGGTTATTCGAAGCCCATAAGCATGCTTGGATTTCATTAGTGTAAAAAATTCTTGTTTGAGCACATCTTGATCTTTAAATGTGTAAGACATGCCCTGGTGCTGTGGGTGCCTAGGTTTGCCTTGATGAGAGACATACAGGGTGATGATAGCATCCTGGGAGAAATTTTGTCAGCAGTGGACATCCTGAATACATATGAATGAACAAGGGCAAAAATGATCAAGTGCAGTTCCACAAACACTTCCCAAAGTTGTTTGCTTTATCAGTAAGTATTACCACTTTGAGAAACATTGAAAATTGAGGCTGACTTAATGATAGGAGAATCCTTAATAATTTAGTGATGTTAGAAGAGTAGCTTATAATAACAGTTTTGTTTTGTTTTTTTTTTTTTAAGATTTTATTTATTTATTTGACAGAGAAAGACACACAGCGAGAGAGGGAACACAAACGGGGAGTGGGAGAGGGAGAAGCAGACTCCCTGCCGAGCAGGGAGCCCGATGCGGAACTCGATCCAGGGACTCCAGGAGCATGACCTGAGCCGAAGGCAGTCACTTTACCAACTGAGCCACCCAGGCGCCCCATCTTATAACAGTTTTTAATAGAAGAATTAATAGAAAATTATTATGGAAGCTGAGTTTTCTATAAATATGAGCCAACTTTGGAAAAAGCCAGTAAACTCTTCTAGGCTAACGAAATTATATTTATATAACTGTTAAGGATTTGGCTTAGTGATGACTGAATCAAGCGTAAGGTGAATAGATGAGAACTGGGAAGCTTCTAGGAGGAAAATCAGATCTGTTCCCAGTGGGGTAATGACACTTGCCCTAATTTGTTCCTGATCCTTTGGTTCTTCCCTATTTTTTTGACCTGTGGAGATAGAAGAGTATCTAAGATTTTTTCTAAGAGTATTCTAAGATTTTTTCCTTTCCTTAAATAATAGTAATTTTAAGGGTAGATCTCGCCTCTGTGGGGAGAGAGAAGCATGTTTTGAATGTCCATTTATAAGACAATTTATAAGATTATAGTCACCTTGAGATTTCAGTTGCATTTTAGAAGGTTTCTTTTTTAAGAGGAAATATTTATGTATATGACAACTTTTTTAAAGGCCATGAATATTAAAATAGAACCAGAAGAGACAGCAGAAGCCAGAACTCATAACCTGAGGCGACGGATGGGCTGTCCAACTCCAAAATGTGAAAATGGTAAGAAAGTGTTTATCCATGGGTAGGAAAGAAGTAAAAGTAAATTAGTAAAAGTAAGTATTCATTTTTTTAAGGAAATCTTATAGCAACTATTGAATACTAGTCAGTGGGTTGGGTCTTGAAATAAAATCTTAATATGTTAATGTCCCTATTCTCATAGTTAGTGACCAGTAGAAGTAAACAGATATGCATATTAGAAATATGATTGAGTTTTTCTCAACTGTCACTAAGTGCTATTCTGAAATTTGGTTAAATGGCATTCATTGAAAAGAAGTGTTTTATGAGTAGCATAGGTGCCTTTGACTGGATATCTGTTAAGTTTATTTCAGGCATGGCAGGCAGACATGGTTTCTAAATCTGAATTTTAGTTGATAATTGCTTGGCTGGCCATTGCTTGATGTCAGTCACTGAGAGGTAAACCTGTTCAGGACTCTAAAAAGAGAAGTCCTAAATCCTATATGGGCAGACACATACAAACGAAGAAGTTATTAAAATTGGTTCTTCTTAGTGGTTGGTGAGTTTAGTGGAAAGGCAGCACAATGTAGTGGAAAGTAGGTGGATTTTTAGAAATACAGATCTGAATCTGAATCTTGGCCTAACCACTAAGTAGTTGTATGACCTTAGATATTTCTTGATTTATTTTAGTGTCCGTTTTCTTATCTTTGAAATGGATTTGTTGCAAAAGGTTAGATAATCAGTGGACAGCATTTAGCACAGCACCTACCTACCATATTGATAGTTACTGTTTTAGCCGAAATTCTCAGTCTTTGGAACCAGGAAGTTGGGGCAGTAAGTAGTCATGGGTTATGGAGGAATACTCTATAATGTGGAGGAATACAGTTGGTGAATTGTTAGTCTCTTACAGTTAAGATCAGGAGGAACCTGCTTTCATCAATATATATCATGTCTCGGTAACATGTTAAGAAGACTGTATCTTCGGCTCCTATTTTAAAAGCCTACAAACCTGAGCAACATACCCAGAAGTACCCATATCCAGAAGTGCCCACATTTAAATGGTGTGAGAGTTTGCATTTTACCATAAGCAGTCAGCACCTAGCCCTTGAACATGGTAACATTGGGTGCTGCTGCTCCTGCATTGAAAAGAAACAAGGAAATTGTGTTTGTGTCCTGTGTGTAGCTTGGGGGAGGGAGAGGTGAGAGGTGAAGGAGCAAGGTGAGCCAAGTGTAGTACGTGAAGCGCTAACTCTGATTGCCTCTTACAGAGAAAGAAATGAAAGGCATCGTCAAGCAAGAACCCATTGAGAAGAAAGAGTACATTGTAGAAAGCGAGAAGGAAAAGCCCAAGAGCCGATCTAAAAAAACCACCAGTGCTGTGAGTTGACATGTTTAAACACTTGTACCATTTTTGTGCCTTACTTAAGACTGCTAGCTTAGAGTGTCACAGTTAAAAGAACTTTTCATGTCCATTTATAGTATAAATTTCTAATTGAGGAAATACACAAATGCATTATGAAGGTAATAGTAACATATGGGGGGCATTCACAGCCATTTTTTGGAGTACATGCAGTTTAGAGACATATAATGGTGAGTTGGATTATATATGAAATGTTCATAAATCACTAGATCACCTCCAGGTGAGTTGAGAGCTAGATCAAAAATCAGGTTGATGTTTTCCAACCTTACAACAGGGAAGGAAAAGGAAGGTAGGAAAAGGAAGGAAAGAAAAGGAAAGGAGTTGGGTGGAGAGGAACTGAGGACCCAACAAAAGTTGGAGGACTAGGCAGCCATTTACTCAAATGGAAACTTAAAAATAAAGCTTGAGGAGATTACAGAGGATCTGGTTGCTTTTCTTCTTCTCTGTCCCTTCTGAGAGCTCAGTGAATAGCTTGACAACAGTGCTTTTTATTGTGGAATTTGAAATTATTCCAATTAAGTGTTCTTTTCATAAAGAACACTTCTCCACCACCACCACCACCACCACCACCAAAAAAAAAAAAAAAAAAAAAACAATCAGAAAATGATCAGAACCCAGGTTTTTATTTGCTACAACAGAAGAAGTGAGATTCCCTGATAAGTTGAATTCTTAGCTTTCCATATTATTGGGTAATGTATTAGTTTGCAAGGGCTGCTGTAACAAAGTATCACAGACTAACTGGCCTAAATAACAATTGATTTTCTCGTGGTTCTGGAGGCTGGAAGTCTAAGATCAAGGTGTCTGTAGGGTTGGTTTTTTTCTGAGGCCTCTCCTTGGCTTATAGATGGTTGTCTCCTCACTGTCTTCATGTGGCTTTCCTCTGTACCTGTCTATGTCCTAATCTCTTCTTCTTGAATACTAGTCATAGTGAATTAGAGCCCACTCATTATGATCTCATTTTACCTTAATTAATCTCTTTAAAGTCCCTGTTCCAAATATAGTCACATTCTGAGATACTGGGGGTTAAGACATCAAGATACGAATTTTGGGGGAACAGAGTTCAGCCCATTAACAGGTAATAACTATGTATTTTTATCACTGTGTTTGGGGAACTTAACCATGAGTCCTTAATTAGAATATAAAGTAATTTAATGTGGTTAATGAACTTAAACACTTTTCTTTCCTTTTTTTTAAAGATTTTATTTATTTATTTTAGAGACAGAGCACAAGAGGGGGGAGCGGGAGAAGCAGACTCCCTGCTGAGCAGGGAGCCCGATGCGGGACTCGATCCCGGGACTCCAGGATCATGACCTGAGCCGAAGGCAGTTGCTTAACCAACTGAGCCACCCAGGCACCCCCTTTTCTTTCCTTTTAAACACGACAAAATTGATTTTTTTTCTTTATAAGTTCTACTTTTGGTTAAGCTGATAATTTATTACCAAACATGTTCTTCTTCCAGAAGATTATCATTCTCTAAGCTACTAGAAGCTAAATATCTTAGTAACAAACATTAAAACACATAGCTGAGGGGCGCCTGGGCAGCACACTCAGTTGAGTGTCCGCCTCTTGATTTTGGCCCAGGTCGTGATCTCATGGGCTGTGGGATGGAGCCCCACTTCTGGCCACCCGCTCAGCCAGAGTCTGCTGGGAATTTTCTCTCTTCTCCCTCTGCCCCTCCCGTGCATGCGCACGTGCCTACTCTCTCTCTCTCTCAAATAAATAAATAAATAAACCAACCAACAAACATATATATATACACATATTTTTTTTTTCTTTTTTTCTTTTAAAAGAGAGAGGGGCATGAGATCTGGGATCATGGCCTGAGCCAAAATCAAGAGTTGGACGCTAACTGACTCAGCCACCCAGGCACCCCTAAATAAAGAAATCTTAAAACACACACACAGAAACAGCTGAAAAGGTTTTGAGATTAGACTTTAGTGTTGGGAATGCATTAAGCATTGTAAAGTTATCTCTTCTAAAAGGTGAAGCATTTTTATTTAAAATACCTCTTGGGGCACCTGGCTGGCTCAGTCGTTACACGTCTGCCTTCAGCTCAGGTCATGATCTTGGGGTCCTGGGATCGAGCCCCGCGTCGGGCTCCTTGCTCAGTGGGGAGCCCGCTTCTCCCTCTCCCACTCCCCCTGCTTGTGTTCCCTCTCTCGCTGTGTGTGTCTCTCTCTCTGTCTAATAAATAAATAAAATCTTTAAAAAAATGAAATAAAATAAAATACCTCTTATGGGGGGTGATTAATTTTCATTTGAAGGATGGGAAGACTAGATTATGCCTCTATGCATTTCATTCTTAGAGTTTAACAAAATCGAATGTAGCTCACGCTCCTGGTCCTGTACGTGTTTTCACTGCTGCAGGTGGATCTGTATGTCTGCCTCTTATGTGGCAGTGGGAATGATGAAGACCGGCTTCTCCTGTGTGATGGCTGTGATGACAGTTACCACACCTTTTGCCTTATTCCCCCTCTCCATGATGTTCCCAAGGGAGACTGGAGGTGTCCTAAGTGTTTGGCTCAGGTAAGAATTAATGGCAGAGATAGCATTAGAAAATTTCCTTCAGAATATTTTTTGTTTGCTTTTGGGTTTTAGATTAGCAATTGGTATGACAGTGAGGCTCATGAAAAAAAGTGGGCTGGACCTGACTGGGAAGGAGGTCTTGGCAGTGAGAGGCAGAAAAAAATTTTTTAACTACACTTAAATTTTTTTTTTATTTAAAAAAGCATTGCATGTTCTTTGCAAAAATTCTTAGACTGAATGACTTAAAAGAGAGTATGATTTCATAATTGCTAGACAAGTTATTTTGATGTATATCCATCCAGACATTTTTGTATTTTAAACACTGCATACGTAATTTTACTAATCTGTTTTTTAAAAATAATATCAATAAAATATAACTATCTATAAATAAAAATATTCTTTTTACTTTTTTTTTTTTTTTTTCCTTTTTGGCAGGAGTGTAGTAAGCCACAAGAAGCATTTGGCTTTGAACAAGCAGCCAGGGACTATACCCTCCGTACTTTTGGGGAAATGGCAGATGCGTTCAAATCTGATTATTTCAACATGCCCGTCCACGTATGTACATACATACTGCTTTGATTTGGGATTTTAATAACTTTTAGAATCTGAAGACAGTTTCACTTGGCACTTTTTTTTGATAAACATTATCATACACAGTGAACCCCCTTAATTTGTTTAATGGTATTGAAATTCCACAATATGTTAAAATGCATTCTGATTTTTCACTTGTGATTTCTCTAAAGATGACCTTTTCCACACAAATCATACAGCAGCAATAACAGGATGTTAATAAAGGAAATCATCAGGAATGCTTTCAGTTCAACAAATGTAATTTAAAGAAAACTTCACAATTTATTGACTGACTCCTATGCATTGAGAACACATTTATATATTGTTGTAAGTTAGTATCGTAAACTTTAGGATGAGTTCATTTTAAATTCTCCTTTATGCTCTTAGAAGCATAAGGCTATTTAATTCGGCATTTAACATTCTGTCAAGTGAGTCCACCAGAATTAAATGGTTTTCTGCCCTAATTCTGGACCTGTAAGCTGTGTTTTTTCTCACTTGCCAACGAAGTGCTAAGGCAGACATTTCACACATGTAGACCTCTTTAGTTGGATTATTTTCTCGGAGTGCTTACTGAGGTCAGATGAGAGTATTTACCCGTTTTTTCCCCCACTGTAATGGCTGTATCATTTATGGGAACCCAGCAATGTATGTGTGAACTTGTTTTTCCCTGATAGCACTAGCATAAGCTGTTAAGTGACTTAAAATGTTTGCTTACTTAAGAGGCTTAAATTCAAGTTATACTCCCTTTGAATTTCAGTTCTTTTGACCCCCTCATCCATTGTATGATTTCCCAGTATATTTGCGTATCCAGTCCTGGTGGTGTGCATATTTAAGGCATTTAAGTTACCTTTCTCTAGACTTGCATCAGATTAACAGATCCTAGACATGCAGTCTGGTGACTCGCGGTACTACTGCATGCTGCTGCAGAGTAATTGCTCTTTGTGTTCATATTTTGCACTCTGTCTTTTTCATCGTGGTTGCCTGCGTTATTCTTAGCCGGGTCTAGTGCAAAGAGTGAAAGGATGGACTCAGGTAATGTGTTTGAACACATCTCGATGGATGAAGTGTCATTCAGACACAGCTATTACTGTATAATGGTTAACCAAGTTACATATTTACATTTCTCACGCACAAGAACATCTCCAGGTTTTGGTTGTCAGAATTTTGCTTTTTCTTTGACTTCCTTTTAGTGTACTGGCCAGGTTGGTGGTAGAGGAACATGAATTCTTAATCAGTACTTACTTTTTTAGTTATATAATTGCTTTTAGAAAATAATACACATGTCTAAACTGCCTGGGATCAATTGTGGAACAATATGGATATAATTTTCCTTAGGGTGTTGTCCTGTGATTCCTGTCACTTAGCTAATGTCTTCAGATTGGTCATGGGCAGTTTGTGAGTGTCTGAAAATTCAGTTTTTTGTTTTCCTCGTTGTTTTGTTTCCAGATGGTTCCCACAGAACTAGTTGAGAAAGAATTTTGGCGGCTGGTAAGCACTATTGAAGAGGATGTCACAGTAGAATATGGAGCCGATATTGCCTCAAAAGAATTTGGCAGTGGCTTCCCTGTCCGAGATGGGAAAATCAAACTTTCACCTGAGGAGGAGGTAGGCTCTGTGAGGCACTTCTGTTTCAAGCAGAGACCTGTGTTTAAACCTAATAGTTCAGCATATCTTTATCTAAAGGGCATAGTACAGGATTAATAGCCTTACTGCAAACCTACATGTAGTTGGAACTTGAATTATTATTACTATTTTTTTTTTAAGATTTTATTTCTTTATTTGACAGAGAGAGACACAGCGAGAAAGGGAGCACAAGGAGGGGGAGTGGGAGAGGGAGAGGGAGGCTTCCCGCGGAGCAGGGAGCCCAGTGTGGGGCTCGATCCCAGAACCCTGGGATCATGACCTGAGCCGAAGGCAGACGCTTAAAGACTGAGCCACCCAGGCGCCCCTGAACTTGAATTATTAATTAAAATTCTATTTGGTTGGCTTGAAATAATTTATGATTACTTTCAGCACATTACTTTCGAAACATCGAGAATCTAAAATGTTAGCATGTATAGCTAAATCTTTATACCTTTTTTGTTTCCTTTCTAGGAGTATCTTGATAGTGGCTGGAATTTGAACAATATGCCAGTGATGGAGCAGTCTGTCCTTGCTCACATTACTGCTGATATATGTGGCATGAAACTTCCTTGGTTGTATGTGGGAATGTGCTTTTCTTCATTCTGTTGGCATATTGAAGACCACTGGAGCTATTCAATTAACTACCTGCACTGGTAAGAAGTTCCACATAACCTATGAATAGTATGCAAGCTGGGCTGGAAACTTTTTAAATGTGTCTAAAGAGTAACAAACTGTTTTTTCACTACTGTTGAATCAGGCATCTTAACAAGCTAAGGCACTGGTTCTTAAGGATCCTAGGAAATCCATAAATCCCCTACAATTGCACACACACTATTTTTCAAGTATAACATGTTTCTGAGGAGGGGATAGACAGCTGTTAGTGAAAGAAGCCTTTACTCATGGAAAGATTAAAAAGCACTGAACAAGGGCGCCTGGGTGGCTCAGTTGGTTAAGCGACTGCCTTCGGCTCAGGTCATGATCCTGGAGTCCCGGGATCGAGTCCCACATCGGGCTCCCTGCTCAGCAGGGGGTCTGCTTCTCCCTCTGCCCTCTTCCCTCTCGTGCTCTCTGTCTCTCATTCTCTCTCTCTCTCAAATAAAAAAAAAAAAAAAAAAAAGCACTGAACATTGCTTTTATTATGGAGAAATCCCATTCTGTGGCAGTGGCAGCCCAGATACCTTTTGGAAGAGTAGGGGAATATAGGTCCCAGAGTGTCCTCCAGGTCCTTGGGATTGCCAGCTTCTGGTTTATTGTGCTGCATTTTGGCATTGTTACACATAGTAGAATGGGCTTCATCCGTGCATGAGTGCATGGAGGCAGGGTGCAGATATTCAGACTTTTTTTTACTTTTTAAACTCTTTAGACAAAGCCATTTCTTCTTTCACATCTGTTTTTACCCCGTCCATTTCCTTTGCTTTTCTAAGTACAGAAATATTTGAAGATCTGTAACTCACTTAAATCCCCACACAAGGAATTTGAGGGTGTACCACAAGAAAGAGAGTTGGGAAGTGTATGTGGAGCATCAGTTCTGCCTCCCTAGGCAATTGCTCCCAGCTGTAAAATGAGGATTATATTTACCATACCTCACAGGGATGTTACAGATTAATTGGTTGACAGTTTAAAGTGCTTTGAAGAATAAGAGCTCTTTAGAAATGCTAATTGCCTTATTAGTGTTTAACCTCGCCTGTCAGAATGGACAAGGGAAAAGGAAGATGGAAAGTTGCCATTCCTTGTCAGTTGCTATAAGAAATTGTGGTAACCACATATCCTGTAGCTAACATGATGTCTTATATTCTTAAAAATTCTAGATATTTACATTTTCTAAAAAGTCAGATAAAAATGGGAGGGAGGAGGGGGGACCTCAGATGGAAAGTCTCATATTTAAACTCCATACTTGAAGGGGGAGAATGCATCACATATGTTCAGATCACATTTCTAATGACACTTAATTCAGTTTGAACATTCCTTTGTAGCATAATCTTACAAAGCAGGGTCTGAAAAATATGACTTGTTAACCATTTTGTGTTAGTGTTGCAGACTGATTTTTTTCTAATGAAATTTCATGTTTATGTATTTCTTGAGATTGATTTATTTTTACAATCTCTTTCCAGGGGTGAGCCAAAAACCTGGTATGGAGTCCCAGGGTATGCTGCCGAGCAGCTAGAAAATGTAATGAAGAAACTAGCTCCAGAGCTCTTTGTGTCCCAACCAGATCTTCTCCATCAGCTTGTGACCATCATGAACCCCAATACCCTGATGACTCATGAAGTGCCTGTATGTTCCTCTTGTATTCAGGCTTAATTCACCACTTCTCTTCCCTGTTTACTCAGTTTTTTATGAAGTTGATTTTAGTTATGTGTGTTCCATACCATAACTGGATAGCAGAAACAGCTGTTAGGTGGAATTTGATACTATATTGCAATAAGCCAGTAGGACTGAATCCTCAAGACACCATAAAACTAATTTGTTGCAGCTAATAACTAGGTTGCTAAGCAGCCATATTTTGCAAATAATATGTGTGATGCTTTCTTTTCTTTTTTTCAGTGTCTAATTTAGGCTTTCTAAACTATAATTTTTCCTTATAACTTCAATCTTCCAATGCAACAAAACAAAAACCTTAATGTTATTTGTCTGTATAAATTACTATGAAAATGTCTAGGTTCTGTTACAGTTAGATCTAAACTCTAGTGTCAGAATCCTTCATACTCTGTCCATACTTAAAAAATAATTTATGGAATCTACATGAACTTAATTTTGAATGATAAACTGAAATGATTTACATGCTTAGTAGATATTGGTTATATTATACCTCCACCCCTAATTAAGCTTGCTTATTTATTTATTTATTTTTTACTTTTAAGATTTTATTTATTTATTTGAGAGAGAGAGAGCGCACAAGTGCGGGGGAGGAGCCGAGGGAGAGGGAGAAGCAGATTCCCCAGTGAGTGGGGAGCCCCAACATGGGGGGGCTCCATCTCAGGACCCTGAGATCATGACCTGAGCCAAAGGCAGCCACTTAACCAACTGAGGCATCCAGGTACTCCTAAAGAGAAAATTAATTTCAGGCTCTTGAGCTTGGATTTAAGGGTATCTAGACTGAAAGGTGCTGTTGGTGATGTTGCCTGGGAGGTTGCTATACAAAATTTGTATACTGGCTTCCTATTGGAGAATGCTCTGAAGATATTTTGGGAGGCCAGACTGAAATGTATGAAGTTGAGGGGTCCATCTTAGTTAGCTAAGTCAAATGTAAATGATACATTTACTGTGCTAAAGTGAATACCTAATGTTGCTGTGACCTAAATTTCATGCTTTGGGGCTCACAGGCTGGTAAATGGGGGCAGATGGAAAGGATTTTTCTTTGAGGGATAATAAATTATTCATGGACAATAGCTTAGAAAATAATGACCAGTAAATACAAAAATGCCACCATCTCCTCATTGGTATTTTCCACATTGATTTTTTCCCCCTCATATTGATTGATGTTTCTGATTTGTTGTAAGTAACTTGCTCTAAGTGGGACCTCTGGCCATGGTTCTCAGTTATTAAATTGAGGAACCTTTGGGGCTTGATTCTGGACCACAGAGATGAGTGAACCTGTGCATTTGGGGACTCGTAGTTTAAGGGGACAGGCAGATAATGTTTATACAGATAATGGCATGGTGGTGTGGTCTGACAGTGGTATCAACTAGGAGACTGACCCATTAACTCTATGGAGAATTAGAAAGGACCCGTAATGACCGTTTGAACTAAAACTTGGAGCTCTGATAAGGAATATTTTTGGCAGATTTGGGGTGGAGGGAGTACTCCAGTAGAAGGGATTGTGCTCATGTGGTGTAGGTAGTGGTCTTCAAATTTCTGACTATATCTGAACCCCGAATGGCAGGTTACAACACATGTGGCCGATCTTCACCCCCAGGGTTTCTTGTTCTGTTGGTCTGGGTGGTGCTCGAGAGTTTGCATTTTCAACAAGTTCCCAGTTGGTGTTGATACTGGTAGTCCGGGAACTACATTTTGGACAACCACTGATGGAGAGAGATACATTGAAAAGATACTTAATTTTCTTATTTCATAAGTTCAGTCTGAGGATTTGTGTGCCTAGAGCAGTATAGTTTTTTTAAATTAAAACTTCATTGAAGTATAGTTGACATATATCATTAGTTTCAGTTGTACATCATAGTGATTTGACAGTTCTATACATTGCGAAATGCTCAACACAGTAAGTGTAGTTACCATCTGTCACCATACAGAGTTATTATTGATTATATTCCCTATGCTCTCCTTTTGTCCCTGAGACTTATTTATTTTTATTATTTTTTTTATAACTGGAAGTTTGTACCCCTTAATCAACCCTTCTGCCCATGCCCCCACCCTCTCCCCTCTGGCAACCGCCAGTTTGTTCTCTATGTTTATTACTCTGTTTCTGGTTTTGTTTATTTGTTTTGTTGGGGTAGATTCCACTTAGAAATCATGGTATTTTTCTTTGCCATATTTCACTTAGCATAATATAATCACTCTCTGGGTCCATCCATGTTGTTGTGAATGGCAAGATTTCTTTCTTTCTTTCTTTCTTTCTTTCTTTCTTTTTTTAATGGCAGAGTAATATTCCGTTCCGTATTTATACCACATCTTTATTCATTCATCTATCAGTGGACACTTAACGTTACTTCCATATCTTGGCTGTTGTAAATATTGCTGCATTGAACACAGGGGTGCACATATTTCCACAGTGGCTGCACCAATTTACATTCCCACCAGCAGTGTACAAAGGTTCCCTTTTCTCCACATTCTCGCCAAGACTTATTTGTCTTTTTGATATTAGCCATTCTAATGTGAGATGATCTCTCACTGTGGTTTTGATTTGCCTTTTCCTGATGATTAGCGATGTTGAGCATCTTTTCATGTACCTGTTGGCCATCTGTTTATCTTCTTTGGCAACATGTCTATTCAGGTCTGTTTTTTAATTGGATTATTTATTTATTTATTTATTTGGTGTTGGGTTGTAGGAGTTCTTTATTCTGGATATTAATCCCCTATTGGATGTATCATTTGCAGATGTCTTCTCCCATTCAGTAGCTTGCCTTTTCTTTTTTTTTGCCTTTTCATTTTTATTGATGGTTTCCTTTGCTGTTCAACAGCTTTTTAGCTTGCTGTAGTCCCAATAGTTTATTTTTGCTTGTTTCCCTTGCCTAAGACCTATCCAGGAAAATGTTGCTAAGGCTAATATCCAAGAGATTGCTGCCTTACTACAGATGTTTTTTGAGCGGGTGGTGGGAAAAGGGGACTTGTTGGAGGGAGGGAAGTTTGAGGCCTAAATCAAGATCTCTTTATGGGATGACGTACTTGGAAGAACAGTGGAATTTCATTAATTGGTGGTAGGAGATGCTGTTTTGGTATAATAATATTAGAATATTCTTAATTTAGTTATATTTAGATGTGTCCTAATCCTGAGTATAGATAAATTTTTGTAGTAAAAGCCATGTTTTCTGTTCAGATACTAATCAACCCTCATAATCTGGGATGCTACTCCATCTTGTGGCAGAATTGAGTAGCTCTCTGATTATTTTACCGTAATTCTTTTTTGTTAGCTCACTTTTAATTGGAAGAAAGCTTCTCTTTCTGGAGAATCATCTGATAGTCTGTGTCCAGATTGTCTTTCATGAATGTCACTAAAGATCCCCAATTTCTGTCTCTTTAGGTTTACCGAACTAATCAGTGTGCTGGGGAGTTTGTGATTACATTTCCAAGAGCCTACCACAGTGGTTTTAATCAAGGTTTTAATTTTGCTGAGGCTGTTAACTTCTGCACTGTTGATTGGGTATGTAATTATGACTTAGTGAGCCTTTTCAAATGTATTGTTTTCCTGCAGAAATGGCATATAATACTTTAAAAGCTTTCATGTGTGGTGCTTAAATCTGTTGCTCCTCAAATGGCTGGTCTACAAATTGTTTACCATCCACAGTGGGATAAAGCACTTGGCACCACACTGTAAATCAAGCCTGTACTAACTAAGCACACTGCTCGGTTCAGCTGATAATTTTTTCTTCTGTAAAAGTTTGGCTTGATGAATAAATGAGTGTTGATTTACATTTTGGGCAAAATTCAGTATTGTTGCAAACTCATAACAAAGAGTTCTATCTTAAGTCTACACAACACTAGCTTAAATTATCTACAACACAGCAATTTTTAATGATGTATTTGGTTTTAGTTGTAAAGTAGAATTTTTATATTAGTATTAATACTTTTCATTTACATAAAAAGATTTAGTTTAAGTGTGTGATGTTAACTCTAATGAATTATAACCTTGTTTCAGTGCTTTACTAAGTAATAGTACTACCTGTATCTAAAATTATTTTCCATTATGTAGTTTGGAGCATCATTGTTCCCTGAAGTAGGTTTAACCACAGCAGTTCAGCATAGTTGTTTCAGGAAATGTCTAAATTCACATGTCCATTTAGACTGTGTGTTGTTCTGGACATTAATACATTGTTAATATATTGGGTTTTTAAAAAATGTCTTTATTTATTTAATTAATCTCCACACCCATTGTGGGGCTGGAACTCAAAATCCCAAGATCAGGGGTTGCATGCTCTTTTGACTGAGCCAGCCAGGCACCACCCACCGTACGTTGGGTTTTTTAAACTGCCTTTTAATTAAGGTACCTAATATGCCAGATCCTTGAGATGCAAAGATTAAAAAAGGCCCAAGGCCTCTTAGAAGCTGGCTGTAGGGTTGATACGTGTATCATGACCCAGAATATGACCTTTGGTAATTGGGTAATGCTCAGGAGTCTTTGGAAATAGGAAGGAGAAAGGTGAATGTCAAGTACTATCCTCTGTCTCTTGACACAGCTGCCACTGGGCCGACAGTGTGTGGAGCATTACCGCTTGCTTCACCGCTATTGCGTATTTTCCCATGACGAGATGATTTGCAAGATGGCCTCCAAGGCGGACGTACTAGATGTCGTAGTGGCCTCAACTGTTCAGAAGGACATGGCCGTTATGACTGAGGATGAGAAGGCTCTAAGAGAAGCCGTCCGCAGACTGGTAAGGTTTCTGGCACCCCAGCTGCATGTGTCTGGGTATTCCTCAGGAAAATTCTTACACATGTTGCTTCCACTTTAAGGAGTCTCTTCTTAGGCTAATGTCCTTTAAGATCCATTCTGATAGATGTGTGTTAATATCTCATTGTGGTTTTAATTTTCTCTAAGGGCCACTCATTTACTGAACACCCTATCACGTATGTACATATTTGCTTTTTGTACATGTATCTCGTTGATGAACTGTGCAGATACTTTCCCCCACCCCCTTTTTTATTGGGTTGTTGCGAGATTTCTATTCATTCTGTATACCAGTCCTTTATCAGATAAGTGTTCTGCAAATATTTTTTCCAGTCAGTGCTTATTTTTTCAGTCTCAGAGCACTGTCTTTCTAATAGCAGAAGTTTTTTATTTTGATGAAGTTCAATTAAGCAGTTTCTTTTATGCATCTTTTTTGTGGGGGGGGGAGGGCAGGGGGAAAGGGAGAGAATCTGAAGCAGACTCGCCGCTGAGGTGGGCCTCGATCTCACCACCCTGAGATCACAACCTGAACTGACGAGTCAGATGTTTGACCGACTAAGACACCCCTTTGTCTTTATGTCTTTAAGAAATCTTACCTAACCCAAAGTCACAAAGACCTTCTCCTGTTAGTCCTCTAGAATTTTTAGTTTTAGATTTTACATGTAAATCTTTAATCCATCTCAGGTAATTTTTATTTATGGTGCAAGGTGTGGGTTGAAATTACTTTTTTTGCATATGGATTTCTCATTGTTCCAGCACCATTTCTTGAGACTAACATTCTTTTTCCATTGAAATGCCCTGGCACCTTTGTTTTGAAATCAGTTCACCACATATATATATATGGGTCTATTGCTAGACTTTGTTTTATTCTCTTAACCTATGCATTTATTCTCTTGCTCTTAACCATATGGTTTTGATTACTCTAACTTTGTAATAAGTCTTGAAATGAGATAGTGTGAGTCCTCCAACTTTGTTCATTTTAAAAATTGGTTTGGCTATTTTAGTTCCTTTGCTTTCCATATGAATTTGAGAATTGGCTTATAGATTTCTACCAAAAATCTTGCTAGGGTTTCATTGGGACGCCATTAAATCCATGAATATAGTTGGGAGAATTGATATCTTAATAATGTTAAGTCTTCCAATTCATGGACATAGTATATGAACCATTTATTTAGGTCTTCTTGAGTTCTTTCATTATTTTGTAGATTGCAGCACACAGATCTTACACATATTTTCTTGGGTTTAAAATGATGTACTTTGGGTTTTTTTTTTTTTTTTAAAAGATTGTATTTATTTATTTGAGAGAGAGCACATGAGAGGGGGAGGGTCAGAGGGAGAAGCAGACTCCCTGCTGAGCAGGGAGCCCGATGCGGGACACGATCCCTGGACTCCAGGATCATGACCTGAGCCGAAGGCAGTCGCCTAACCAACTGAGCCACCCAGGCGCCCGGTTTTTGATATTATTATAAATGATACCTTAAAATTTTTTTATTTCAAACGGTTTATTGCTAGTATTTATAAATATAATTGATTTCTGTATATTGACTTTTTATGTCCTGCAACCTTGCTAAACTCATTGTTCTACTGGCCTTTTTTAGATTATTTTGGGACAGTGGTATCTGCAAATAGAGTCACATTAACTTTTTTTTTTTATGTGACTTTTTAGATAGAATCCTTGAATGTTGGCTCTCTGAAGCCTGTTATGGACCAACAGCAAGCTTATTCACCTTCCCCTGATATTTTACAGTTAGGGAAAACAATGCCCAGAGGGTTTAAGTGCCTTACTAAGGTCTTACATCAATAGTGGTAACTCGGTGGCTCAGTCGTTAAGCGTCTGCCTTCGGCTTAGGTCATGATCCCAGGGTCCTGGGATCGAGCCCCACATTGGGCTCCCTGCTCGGTGGGAAGCCTGCTTCTCCCTCTCCTACTCCCCCTGCTTGTGTTCCCTTTCTTGCTGTGTCTCTCTCTGTCAAATAAACAAAATCTTTAAAAATAAATAATTAAATAATGGTAACTCATCTGTGGAACTTTGAGGATTTACATTTTTTTTCCAGATATGGAAACTGACAAATTAAAATTGGGCGAACTGTATATGATTCATTCTCAACTAAGATCCATAAAGTTGGCCCTTAATCTCATTTTAAGTAAAAATTGCAACCATTTTTATCTTGAAGTCCTTTTTAATGATCAGTTCCAGTTTATTTATTTATTTATTTTTAGATTTTGTTTGTTAGAGAGAGAGAGAGTGAGAGAGCACAAGTAGGGGGAGCGGCAGGTAGAGGGAGAGGGAGAAGTAGGCTCCCTTCTGAGCAAGGAGGCCGATGCAGGAGTCGATCCCAGAACCCTGGGACCATGACCTGAGCCAAAGGCAGAGGCTTAACCAACTGAGCCACCCAGGCATCCCTGATCAGTTCTGGTTTAAAACCAAAATTCATTCATTAGTGGGTTTCTTACTCTCCTCTGTCTTTGTTGGTCCATGTAATCAGCAGGAAGTGAAGTGGTCAGAATAAAACAGATGGTTCATAAATTGACTTAATCAGATTCTGGCATTCTCATGGTTGGATTTGGATCCAGTTTTGGATAAGGAGAAAAGGTGGTCGGAGCTTGATCTTTCAGTGACAAAAGGTATATTGTAGGGAGGGCTCTCTAGGTGTTACAAACTGCAGTTGAAATTTACTTTTTAAGACCTCATTTTTCTTGACACTGTTTCAATTAGGAAATGATTTATTATGGCTTTAGTGTCTTGTATATATTTCTAACATTTTCAGATAAATAATATCCCTTTAGGTAACTTTGCATGTGAAAGCTAATTGACTATTCAGCATCTTCCCATCAATAATCCTTTCATGATAGTCTTTTCATCTTCTTTCCTTTTTATTTACTTTTGTTCTTTTTATGGATTCTCTAGCTACCGGTATTAATCTGACGTCCTATATAATATTTCCTCTGAAGTACAAAGTATATACATTTCTTTTACTCCTTTCTTTTTTTTTTTTTTTTTTTAAAGATTTTATGTATTTATTTGACAGAGAGATAGCGAGAGCAGGAACACAAGCAGGGGGAGTGGGAGAGGGAGAAGCAGGCTCCTCACGGAGCAGGGAGCCCAATGAGCGGCTCGATCCCAGGACCCTGGGATCATGACCTGAGCCGAAGGCAGACGCTTAATGACTGAGCCACCCAGGCGCCCTTACTCCTTTCATCTATACCCAAACTATGGGTAGAGCCAATTTGGAGTAGAATAAAGAGCAAATCTCAATAGTTTACAGTCCTATTAATAAATGTTTTCATACTCTGATCAAAATGGCCAAACATAAGGATCTACCTTGTCCAAAAAGAGGTTCTTCCCAAACAAGTGAGGTAGTTTACCTGGCCCATATTTGCTAGGTCATTGTTACTTTTACGTATTTTTAATCACGCACTTCTATTTTGGTAAGGCTGCCCCTACTCCCTTTTTTTTTTTTTTTTTTAATTTTAAAACTCAACTATTACGTGTTTGTGTTGGGGGTTGGTGGATTATATTATCCTTTGGAAATCTCTAAAGTACACTTTATTCTAGGGAGTAATTGATTCGGAAAGAATGGATTTTGAGCTGTTGCCAGATGATGAGCGTCAGTGTATAAAATGTAAAACCACATGCTTCATGTCTGCCATCTCCTGTTCTTGTAAACCTGGCCTGCTTGTTTGCCTCCATCATGTAAAAGAATTGTGTTCCTGTCCTCCTTATAAATATAAACTGAGGTGAGTAGGAAGAATGGTCTTTTTCTATGGAAAACCCTAAATCCTTAATGAAAGCTCAGTGACATTTCTGTTCTAGGATTGAAATACTGAATATAAAGTGTATGATTTTCTCCAAACCCAGATATCTCAAAACTAAGTCTGCTATTCTGTTTCCAGGTATAGATACACTCTGGATGATCTCTACCCCATGATGAATGCACTGAAGCTTCGAGCAGAATCTTACAATGAATGGGCCCTGAATGTGAATGAAGCTTTGGAGGCAAAGATTAACAAAAAGAAAAGTATGTGTTATACAAAATGTAGCTTGCTGATTGGCAAATTGGGACTGATTGTAATGTAGCCAACATAGTTATCAATGAACAGATTACTTGAAATAACCTGACTTTGTCCTTGTTTAGTTCCCCTGTTTAACCAGGTTTATGGAGTGTAAGCAGAGAAAGTTTTAAAGCCATGAGTGGATTAGGCAGATGCCCTTAGAGGAAAATCTTGATAGATGAATTGTACAAGATCATGTTTTTAACAAAGATCATATTGTTAGGAAACGGAATAACCTTTACACCTCTTGTCTCAGAAACAAAAATATTTCACATTTTATGTGGAACCTTAGAAAAACATTTTTAAAATGTTTTTTTAAAATTAATATAATCCACCAACCCCCAACACAAAGGAAGCATGTTATTAAATTAGGAGTTTCTGGTTTATCACTTTTGAGTGCTAATCAAAGTCACAGTTTCTGTCTCTTGTTATTACCTTGAAAGTCACAACTTCCTTTCCCATCACTTACAAAGTGCAGGAGAAAGGACTGGTCTATGCAACAATGAGAGATCTACATTTGCCTTGTTTTGACAAGTCCATTGTTTTCCATCTCTGAAACATTTCCACATTTTTAAAAATATTTTTTTTTAAAGATTTTTAAAAATTACTTATTTATTTGACAGAGAGAGACCGCAAGAGAGGGAACAAAAGCAGGGAGAGTGGGAGAGGGAGAAGCAGGCTTCCTGCCGAGCAGGGAGCCCGATGCAGGGCTCAATCCCAGGACCCTGGGATCATGACTTAAGCCAAAGGCAGACGCTTAACGACAGAGCCACTCAGGTGCCCCTGAAACATTTCCACACTGAAGAGCAGCTCTAGGCACTTGTGTTTAAAACACTCTAAAGGGGGGGCGCCTGGGTGGCTCAGTTGGTTAAGCGACTGCCTTCGGCTCAGGTCATGATCCTGGAGTCCCGGGATCGAGTCCCGCATCGGGCTCCCTGCTCGGCAGGGAGTCTGCTTCTCCCTCTGACCCTCCTCCCTCTCATGCTCTCTGTCTCTCATTCTCTCTGTCTCAAATAAATAAATAAATAAATAAAATCTAATAAAAAAAATAAAATAAAATAAAACACTCTAAAGGGGCTCCTGGCTGGCTCAGTTGGAAGAGCATGCGACTCTTGATCTTAGGGTCGTGAGTTCGAGCCCCACATTGGGTATAGAAATTATTTAAAAATAAAATAAAACTTAAAAAATAAAAATAAAACACTCTATCCTTAGCCAAAAAATAAAAATTAAATGAGCAAATTTAAGATTTTATTTATTTATTTGTCAGAGAGAGAGAGCACAAGCAGGGGGAGCAGCAGAGAGAGAGGGAGAAGCAGGCTCCCCGCTGAGCAAGGAGCCTGATGCGGGACTCGATTCCAGGACCTTGGAATCATGACCTGAGCCGAAGGCAGACGCTTAACCAACTGAGCCACCCAGGCATCCCTTAAATGAACAAATTTATTAATGATTTAAAACATTGCAAATATAAAAGCAAACTCTCCTTTTGTATTTCATACCACTCCTAATAAACATAATGAACACAGAAAAAATGACCTTTTCTTTATTCCTAGGCCTTGTCAGCTTTAAGGCTTTAATTGAAGAATCTGAAATGAAGAAATTCCCAGACAATGATCTTTTGCGTCACCTTCGCTTAGTCACACAGGATGCAGAGAAGTGTGCTTCTGTTGCTCAGCAGCTGCTTAATGGCAAAAGGCAAACTAGGTATGTACTTCCGTTTGAGTTTGGACTCTTTGGTGACTAAACTTGGGAACCTGTTGTGAGTAGTTTTTCCTTCTGTTCAGTATTCCTGTGACATTGAATCTGAGAATGGTGAATATATCATATTCTCATGGCTTCTTTGGGACTTTGTCTTTATAGATACCGATCTGGTGGAGGAAAATCCCAAAATCAATTGACAGTGAATGAGCTCCGACAGTTTGTGACACAGCTGTATGCGCTTCCATGTGTCCTTAGTCAAACACCTTTGCTAAAGGTAACACTTAGGGATGTGTGGGGAAGCACTTTGGTAATCCTCTAGTTTGTAAATAAATTCAGTTGACGTGATTAAGTCATCTTGGGTGGTTAATTTGTACATTTATTTGCAGATGTTTTATTTTGTTTGTTTTTTTTAAAGATTTTATTTATTTATTTGAGAGAGAATGAGATAGAGAGCATGAGAGAGAGGAGGGTCAGAGGGAGAAGCAGACTCCCTGCTGAGAAGGGAGCCCGATGCGGGACTCAATCCCGGGACTCCAGGATCATGACCTGAGCCGAAGGCAGTCGCTCAACCAACTGAGCCACCCAGGCGCCCTGCAGATGTTTTTAATAATCTACTGAGTGGTGTGTGTGTGTGTGTGTGTGTGTGTGTATAAAGAGATTATAACAGGCCTACAAAGGAGAGATAAAGTTGGAAATTTTTACCTTAAAAGTAACCACCTGCTACTCCTTGCAGTTGGTAAAAGGTCTGTTATAGTCACTTCTTTTAGCTGTCATTTGGGTTATATATTATCTCATTTGCCCATACTATTGCTAAAATCCTATGAGATGGAAGAGTCACATTGAATATGTATTCAAGATTCTAAAGAATCCAATTACTGAAATTACTATTTTGATACAACAACCTGTGTTTTTTTAGGATCTCCTGAATCGTGTAGAAGATTTCCAACAGCATAGCCAGAAATTGCTCTCTGAGGAAATGCCCAGTGCTGCAGAGCTGCAAGACTTGCTAGATGTCAGCTTTGAATTTGATGTTGAACTTCCACAGCTTGCTGAGATGCGTATTCGTCTGGAGCAGGCCCGTTGGCTAGAAGAGGTGCAGCAAGCTTGCCTAGACCCCAGCTCCCTTACATTAGATGATATGAGACGTCTCATAGACCTAGGGGTGGGTCTGGCCCCATATTCAGCAGTGGAGAAAGCAATGGCCCGGCTTCAGGAACTGCTTACAGTGTCAGAGCACTGGGATGACAAAGCCAAGAGTCTTCTCAAGGCCAGGTAAAAAAGCAAACTCACCTCTCTCTCGGGGAAGGTTGGGTAATATGTTCATCTTAGAGCAGTAGAGCACAGTGATTGGCATGTGACCGATGTTCAAAAGCTGCAGCTGTACATGTAGAATACATGTAGAAATAGTTGAGATGTTGGGGCTGCTTTGGAACTTGAGTAAAAGAGTATTAATTTTCTTCTTACTTTACTGATTGAAAAAGGAATGGTTCAGATGGAATTGCCTTTTCTAGAGTTGTTTTAATGAAATTTCTTTGGGCCCCAATGATACCATCTTTGAGAGAAGAAAAAGTTTTACAAAAAAGTGAAAAACTATTTAAACCCACAGTTAATAAATTCCCAAGGAGTCTTACTGACACCATTCTGTAAAATGAAGATAGTGCCAGTAATTACCAACAGGAATAGGAATGTACATTTTTGCCGTTCCTTAGTAATTCAGGACACCTTACCCGTGTGAGAGAGATTTGATTGGACTCAAGTAAACCATCTGAGGGGAGAAAGATCACCCCTCCTTAATTTTGCTTTCTGTCTAACAGATCTTCATTGGTCCAGTTGATAACATAGAGTACAAGAAAAAAAATACATGGTTACAGACATTCTTTTGTAACCCTAAAATAGTGGTCATTGAGCAGAGAGCATATTTTTTGATACTATGCTTTTGGTATGTTGATACCCTAGAGAATTTAAATTTTCTTAGTGAAACGGTATGAATCTTGACAGTGTATGTAGTTCAACACAGTAAATTATCATTAAGTTACCTAATGCAAATGAAAAGTTTGTGGTTATAGCAGGATAAAATCAGGGATAAGTAAAACTTAAATGTTTCACTGGGTCATTTCCTTTATCTTAGATGCTCTTAAGTTTTATGCAGACATTTGAAACTTAATTTGATATCTAGTAGTTATTGACATTTGAAAAAAATTTATTTGCTATACTGAATTTCTTTTGAAATGGTTTTTCTAGCTTATTTAGTAAACCTTAAGAAAAATGAACCACCATATAAAATGTTAAGTAGTTCTTATATTTCATTTTTGTAGACCTCGGCATTCATTGAACAGCCTTGCTACAGCAGTTAAGGAAATTGAGGAGATCCCCGCATATCTGCCAAATGGTGCAGCTCTGAAAGACTCAGTGCAGAGAGCCAGGGACTGGCTTCAGGATGTGGAGGCCCTGCAGGTTGGTTTAAGAAAAAAATGTCTCGGGGCGCCTGGGTGCCTCAGTCGGTTAAGCATCTGCCTTTGGCTCAGGTCATGATCCCAGGGCCCTGGGATGGAGCCCCACATCGGGCTCTCTGCTTAGCGGGGAGCCTGCTTCTCCCTCTCCCTGCTTGTGCTCTCTTTCTCCGTCAAATAAATAAAGAAAAGAAAAGAAAAAAGAAAAAAATGTCTTGAGTGTATAAGTGCATCTATGAAGAGTAATAATTTAATAAAGGGTACTATGTTGGATTTCACCATACAGATTCAGTCTTTTCGGTTGGCCAGATTAATAATTTATTCAACCTTATGTAAATGTACTTACCCATCTATTGTCCTGACCAGTTGGCTCAATAAAGTTTAGATAATTCAACCAACTTTTTCTGGGAGCTTGGGATCTTCTTAACAAACTTGAGTACTTGGTTAAGGATTGAAGATAAAGTATGGGCGCCTGAGTGGCTCAGTCGGTTAAGCGTCTGCCTTCAGCTTGGTCATGATCCCAGGGTCCTGGGATTGAGCCCTGCGTTGGGCTCCCTGCTCAGCAGAGAGCCTGCTTCTCCCTCCCTCCTCCCTCTGCCTGCTGCTCTGCCTCCTTGTGCATGTGCTCTCTCTCTCTCTCTCTGTCAAATAAATAAATAAAATCTTAAAAAAAAAAGGATCGAAGAGAAAGCTAAAAATGGAAGTTGTGGGGGAAAGGTAGTTTCTGATCTTTGAGTACAGTTGTCTCTTGTTGGCTTTTTAACAACTTCAAGTACAGACAATCAAGAGTAGCAGATGTAATGAATCTGGTTATATGATTACAAGGCGAAAGTAGGCCGGGGCGTAGGAATTTTTCACCAAGTAGTGACTTTTTTTTTTTAATTTAAAGATTTTATTTATTTATTTGTGAGAGAAAGAATAAGAAAGAGAGCATGAGATAGAGGGTCAGAGGGAGAACGGACTCCCTGCTGAGCAGGGATCCCGATGCAGGACTTGATCCTGGGACTCCAGAATCATGACCTGAGCCAAAGGCAGTTGCTTAACCAACTGAGCCACCCAGGTGCCCCTCACCAAGTAGTGACTTAAAGCGCCTCCCTACCCCTACAAAAGAAATGAAACTTAACAAGTTCCAAAGTAATCAGCACTAAGTATATATGGTCCTATGTTTGATGTCATACTTAATGACTTGCCTATACGTTAAAAAAGAGTTAGATTCAGGGGCTCTTGGGTGGCTCAGTCGGTTGAGCATCTGCCTTTGACTTAGTTCATGATCCCTGGGTCCTGGGATCGAGCCCCGCGTTGGGCTCCCTGCTCAGCGGGGAGTGTGTTTCTCCCTCTCCCTCTGTTTCCTCCCCCTGCTTGTGCTCTCTCTCTCTCTCTTTCCCTCTCTGTCAAATAACTAAATAAAATCTTAAAAAAAAAAATTAAATAAAAAAGAGTTAAATTCACTTGTAGCATTATTAAGGTACAGACAAAAGGCATTCTGTGATTTACACAATTGCAGCTGGATAACTTCATTTGAAAAGTGGTTGGTGGGGAGTGTCTTCCTTTATCTTCGTAATCTTTGTAGATCAGTAGGTCTTATGGACCTATTGAGAAAAAAAGATCTTTGAATTATTTAATGTGCTAGGTTTTTATTTTTTTTATTTTTTTTTTTTTAAAGATTTTATTTATTAATTTGAGACACAGAGATACAGAGAGAGAGAGAACATGAGCAGTGGGAGAGGCAGAGGGAGAGGAAGAAGCAGACTCCCCGCTGAGTCAGGAGCCCGATGTGGGACTCGATCCCAGGACCCCGGGATCATGACCCGAGCCGAAGGCAGACGCTTAACCATCTGAGCCACCCAGGCGCCCCAACGTGCTAGGTTTTTAAAAATTTATCTCATACTTGAGTCTCAAGTTCTGTTTTGTTGAAGCCATCAGATTCCAAGAATAAAAAATACTATCTGGTTTTCTGAATATTTGTCTAATTTTAAGTTGTGCTAATTGATTAATTTTGCTAACAAGAAATGCCAAACCAGGCAGATTTAGCCAGATGTTTGCAACAAAACATCTGGTCATCAATTCTAGTTAAAAGGGAAGAGAGAATATGCTGTTGTTTGATAAATATTATTACTTAATTAAGGGGTGACCCCAGCTAGCCAAAGAAAAAACCAAGGGAAGTATTTACTGTGTACATAAACTTCCTTAATGGGAGTTTTAGATGCAGGCTCTTGTTAATGATGGTTGGAACTATAGTTGATTAGTTTTAATCACAGTCCCCCTTTTTACTTATGATTGGTGGCAGCCAGAAAGGCAAGGTGAGGTCATTGCAATAAGGAGAGATGAGCATGTGAGGTCAGAAAGAGGACATATTTCTGGGTAGGCTTGCTCTATTTATATTTTGTAATGTGTATACTACTTAGTACTTTGTTTTCAATAGTGCCCACAAGGACAAAAAGCAAGTTTTGCTCCATTCCTGAAATAATAGCCTGGCCTTTACTTGCATCATATACTTAAGGACTAATGGAGAGATGTGACTAACAACAAGGAGCCTCTTCATATTTAGTGGATTATGTATTTTACAATGTTACTCAGTATTCTGCTTTACACATAGGTAGCATTCCATTTATTTCTAAATTAAATATTAAAGACAGCATGTATTTTGTGAGTCACTTTAAGTGTCTAGCAGAACATTTACACACTTACAGTTCCAATCCTGTAAGAATAAATACCAAAGGAGTGAAACATCAAGTTCCTAGTCTATATTCAGTTTTCCCCAATTTCCCCAAAAATTTCCCTTCTGGTTGTTTATCTAGTCCACCACCACATGTTGTACCTTATTGACATGTGTCTTTAAGTTTCTTTGAATCTTGTGGTGTTTTCTTCCCTACCCTACTTTCTTTCATGTCACTGTCTAGAATAGTTACCCCGTGGTAAGTTCTACCTTCTGGATTTGTCTGGTTATTTCCTTGTGGTATGTTCTATCTTCGGTGTTTCCTCTAAATTGGAAGTTAGTTTCAAAGAGTTGATGGATTGAAGTTAAATACTTTTTACTTAGAATAATATCAAAATATCAGCTGATACTATATACTTTGTATGGCTTCACATCAGGAGACACATTTTGATGACCTGCTTAGTGAAGCTAAGATTTACCATTGTATAGAGGGACACTAGTGCTCCCCACACCCAACCTAATGTTTTTATTCTTCTTCCAGTTTGGGTCTCTCATTCTCAAAATGTGGTGCCAGGAGTGCCTGGGTGGCTCAGTCGGTTAAGTGTCTGCCTTTGGCTCAGGTCATGATCCCAGGATCCTGGGATAGAGCCCCGCATTGGGCTCCCTGCGCAGTGGGGAATCTGCTCCTCTCTGCCCCTCTGCCCCTCTCCCTGCTTGTGCTCACTCTCTCTCTCACTCAGATAAACAAATAACACCTTAAATGTGGTCCCAGTACCAAAAGCATCAGCATCATCTGGAAACTTGTTAAGAAATGTAAATTCATGGATTCTTCCCTGGTGACCTGAATCAGAATATCTAGGGGTGGGGCCCAGGAAACTTGTTTAAATAAGCATTCCAGATTATTCTTAATGCATATGAAAGTTTGAGAACCAGTGGGACTTTTTCCTCATTTTAGTTTTCTGAATAATTTATACTGAGTTACTTCATCATTGGGTGGATTGGAGTAAAATATTGTTGCTTTTGTTAACATAAGTCAGCGTGAAAACCTTTTGAGTTATTGCAAATCTACATTTCTCTTTAATTTTTTTCAAGCTATCTATAGGGATCAAGATGACAAGTGAGGGCGCCTGGGTGGCTCAGTTGGTTAAGCAACTGCCTTCGGCTCAGTTCATGATCCCGGAGTCCCGGGATCGAGTCCCGCATCGGGCTCCTTGCTCGGCAGGGAGTCTGCTTCTCCCTCTGACCCTCCTCCCTCTCATGCTCTCTGTCCCTCATTCTCTCTCTTGCAAATAAATAAAATCTTAAAAAAAAAAAAGATGACAAGGAAGGGCATAAAAAGTCAACAAAGAGATCACAGTGTATGTCCTGTTCATAGTTGTATCCTTGGGGACTAGCACAAACTAGGTTCTTTTAAAGTATTTGTTAAGTGAAGGAAGACATGTTACCCACACCCCCACTATCATTGGTCAGCTGGCAAATTTTGTCCATCTCTATGAAATTAACATGTTGAAATAATGGAGTAGGTCTACTCTGAATTGTGCTTTTCCCACTTTGCAGAGAAGTACTCTTTTTTCTAAGTTGCTACAATTTCTCTTGACTCGTTAGGTTGGAGGACGCGTGCCAGTGTTAGACACGCTCATAGAACTTGTTACCCGAGGCCGATCTATCCCAGTACATCTAAATTCTTTACCAAGACTGGAATTACTAGTAGCTGAGGTCCAGGCTTGGAAGGAATGTGCTGCTAATACATTCTTGACTGAGAATTCTCCATATTCTCTCTTAGAGGTAAGTTTGCAACCAGCCCATCTACAAGACCTTAGGATCTCTTAGCTTATAGAACATGCAGTCCCTTCCCTCACAAAGGTGGCGTCGCTGACTGATCTACATTCTGGGAGTTATTTTTTTCAGTAGAGCCAGGGAAATTCTTCTGAACTGCCAGTGAAATAACCTTTAAGTGTTACCTGGATACATTTAGGGATAGCATTCAATATCTAAAGAAGAACATTTTTCTCATTGAAGTTCCTCAGTCTGGGTTGAAATTGGACTTTTTTTTAACCTTGGCCATGCTGCACCATTTGCATTTAATAAGCCTGGTAAATGGTCTTCTCCACCTCTCATGAGGTGCTGGAGTTGCACTTTGTGTATTTTTTGTAAGCTGATACCGGTTGTACATTATGACTGGAATTGGTGTATATCACATTGAACTTACGGTTTCACCCAATCTATAATCAAAGTCAGTGTTTTGTGAAATTCATTCCCTCCCTCCTTCCCTTTATACAGAAGAGTTTTCTGGCTTTAGAGTGGCATGTGACAGAGAAAATGTTAGATAATAAGTTTACATCCTTCCCACTGCTTAGGCTTTTACTGTGGGGCTTCCTAAGGCTTTATCTGAAATCCATCTTACCGGTAGTTGTGCTTTGCCCCACATTAGGTGCTGTGTCCTCGATGTGACATTGGCCTTTGGGGATTGAAGAGGAAGCAGAGAAAGTTCAAGGAGCCCTTGCCAAGTGGAAAGAAGAAAAGCACCAAACTAGAGAGTCTGAGTGACCTGGAGAGAGCTTTAAGTGAAAGCAAGGAGACTGCTTCAGCTGTACGTAGTGGGGCTTTTTCTTCTTTCTCTGTTGCTTAGGGGGGATGATTTCTAACCCTTTCTTGTTCACAGGGATATTGGTAAGGTATGTAAAAGGGTAACCTTAAGAGTACTCCGTTTTACCAAAAAGACTTTCTGAAAATTGTCAAATGTAAACGTTTTGAGTAGAAGATACATAGAGGTGCAGCAGGTACAGGGAGGGCCTCCCAGTCTGAGTTCTGCAGACTGTCTTGTCATTGCCTGTGGGTTGATCCCGGGATGCTGACTGAGGATATCAAGGTTAACAGATAAGTGAAACTGTACTGCCAACTTACTAATTTACAACAGGAAATACACATAAGGGGTGCCTGGCTGGCTCAGTGGGTGGAGCGTGTGACTCTTCATCTCAGGGTTGTGAGTTCAAGCCCCACGTTGGGCATAGAGCTTACTAAGTAAGTAAGTAAAATAAATAAATACACAAACACACATGCTTAAAAAATACACTTAAAAGTGTATTGGATACCTTTGAGTCTGACTTCATTTAGTAAGCACTGTTGATTCAAAGCTGGTATCATCATAAGAAGCTGAAGCAGAGTCTTTTTTTTTTTTTTAAGTATAAATTTTTTTTATTCTTATGTTAATCCCCATACATTACATCATTAGTTTTAGATGAAGTGTTCCATGATTCATTGTTTGTGCATAACACCCAGTGCTCCATGCAGAATGTGCCCTCCTCAATACCCACCACCAGGCTAACCCATCCTCCCACCCCCCTCCCCTCTAGAACCCTCAGTTTGTTTTTCAGAGTCCATTGTCTCTCATGGTTCGGCTACCCCTCCGATTTCCCCCGCTTCATTCTTCCCCTCCCGCTACCTTCTTCTTTTTTTTTTCTTAACATACATTGCATTATTTGTTTCAGAGGTACAGATCTGAGATTCAACAGTCTTGCACAATTCACAGCGCTTACCAGAGCACATACCCTCCCCAGTGTCTATCACCCAGTCACCCCATCCCTCCCACCCCACCCCCCACTCCAGCAACCCTCAGTGAAGCAGAGTCTTAACTCATAGTCAGTGAGCCCCACAGTATTAGAACAAAAGAAGATAGGTAATTTGGATGCTTAGATTTTTTTCTTTTATTGAGCTATAATTGGCATATAACATTATGTTAGTTTCAAGTGTACAGCATAGTGATTTGATTGATCACCGCAATAAGTCTAGTTAATAGTTAACATCAATCACCGCACATAGTTACAAACATTTTCTTATGGTGAGAAATTTAAAAATCTACTCTTAGCCATGTCCAAGTATACAATACGGTACAGTATTAACTATAGTCAGCATGCTGTACCTTATATCCTCAGGACTTATTTTATAACAGGAAGTTTGTACCTTTAGACTGCCTTTACCCAGTTAGCCCACTCCCCACCCCCTGCCTCTGGCAGCCATTGATTTGTTCTCTGTTAACTGTGGGTTTGGGGTTTTTTGGGTTTTTTTTTTTTTTGGATTCATACAATATTAGTCTTTGACTTATTTCACTTAGCCCAACGCAATTACAATCCATCTATATTGTTGCAAGTGGCGAGATTTCCTTTTTTTTTTTTAATGGCTGAATAATATTCTATTGTATGTACATACACCACATCTTCTTTATCCGTTCATCCACTGATGGACACTTGAGTTGCTTCCATGTCTTGGCTACTGTAAATAATGTTGCAGTGAACATGGGGGGTGCAGGTAGCTTTTTAATAAGTTAGTGTTTTTCTTTCTTCAGATAAATACCCAGAAGTGGAATTGAATTGCTGGATCATTTGGTATTTCTATTTTTAATTTTTTGAGGAGCCTCCATATTGTTTTCCAGAGTGACTGTACTGATTTACATTCCCACCAACAGTGCACAGGGTTCCCTTTTTTTTCCACATCCTCACCAACATGTGTTACTTCTTGGCATTTTTGATATAATAGCCATTCTGCTAGGTGTGAGGTGATCTTGCATTATGATTTTGATTTGCAGTTTCATGGTTGACCATCTTTTCATATACCTGTGTCATCTTTGTATGTCTTCTTTAGAAAAATAGTCCTATCCTCTGCCTATGTTTGTTTTTTGCTATTAAGTTGTATGTGTTCTTTATCTATTTTGGATATTAACCCCTTATCAGGTGTGTGCTTTGCCAATACTTTCTTCTATTCTGTAGGTCACCTTTTAATTTCGTTGGTTTCCTTTGTTGAGCAAAAGCTTTTTAGTTGGATGTAGTCCCACCTGGGTGCTTTAAGTGGCACAGAGTGTTGCCCACTGTAGAACTGGACTATCCCAGCTCCAAGGACTGGACTAGATGGGATTAATCTCTGGTCAGGGCATCTTCTTCCCAGTCCGTTCCTTTGTAGCTACCTGACTTCTCTGGTGACTGACGTGGGATTGCCTTGATTTGTGTATTTTGACACAGACTTCCTTAGGGCATATTTGTATATTGAGTCAGTTTTTAATCAGATTGTGCTGCTTGAGCATCATTCTGGTTTTTTTAAGGAGCTGCTTTCCACTGTTACTGTGGTCTATTTTTGTAAAGCCACTGTCTGTTTTGAATTTTGCATGCTATATCTTTCAGAGTCTAGTCTCTGCCCATCTAGTGTATGAATCCCTGGCTTAAGAAAACTCATACATTACCTGTTGATTTCATAGTAGAACTCTGAAAGATAAGCTGTTTGCTCTCCATTCGTGAGTTCTAGGGAGGCACCTTGTTATCACATAACCCATATATACTGCCTGTACACTGTTTTTGTCTACAGAAATAAGTGGATTTTTAAAAAATATACCAAAGGTTTGTTACCTAATTTACTTCTAGATCTTTTTGTTTCTTCCTTAATCATTCATACATTTTCTTTCCCATTCCAAAAAGAGATAATGGAGAGTTCGTTCTGGCCTTAAGACTCAGGGCACCTTATCTGGTGAATCATCACAGGTCTGATGGTGGGTGGGTGTGGTAACTGGGAATGGTTTTAACTGTGACAGATTAACATTTTAAGGATTTGGGAATAGAATTGGGGAAAGGAGTGGTTCCTGCAGCCTGTAGCTTTTGTTTCTAGAGCGGAGAACTCAGTTTTTAAAATCTACACTCCCCCCCCCCCCCCCATTTATCTGTATTTCTATATCAGTGAAGTGCTGGAGGAGGACTTCGGTAGTCCAGCCTTTCACTGGGGAAACTGGATATTAAGTTTCAAGGTGGTAGTGGTTAACTCTCGACGTAGCCAGTGATTTTAGTTTATCACATTTAGATAGCTTTTATTTCATGGTGCATAATGAATAGATCTGTAATGCCTGGACCTGTTTATATATTGATACCTTGTATAGTAGATGCTTAGTCCGTTCATGTAAAGGTTTCACTTAATGGACATCTTGTAAATATTGTTCAGGAATATGTTCAATGTCACTTGAGCTTTTTACTGTGAAGTTGGTTCTGTTTATGTGTTATTTTCAAGTCTCTTAATACAGGTTAACTGAACTCCCCACTTTCGTGGGACATGGCTCTCGTTTAGAGAGGAAAGAACCTGCCACTGCAGAAAAGCAGCTTGCTTTTGTCTGTGCCCTAATGAGCTTATTTTATGTAAAGCATGTACATGTGCGTGCACACGTGTGTGTAAGAAAAGTCTGGTAAAGTGCTTTCTGTTTAATTATCTCATGAGGTATCCAGTTTCATTATCTACTGTGTCCAGCCCACGTATAAGGCCTTAATGTTAAAGATAGTAAGAGGCATAAACTGCCATCGTGTAGTGGCTGCTTTAGAGACTTTTCTATCCAAAGTACCTCTCTAAAAGAACACAGAAGCTAATGGAACTACGAAAACATGGAGAACCCCAGGAACTAGTGCACGTAGAATGTGAAAAGCCTGTATCTTTTAAGAGAAGTAAATGTGCAAGGAAGTTGGACTTTAAGAAGTAGTATGTGCTCAGTAATTGCTCACATTGTTCACTGTGTGCCCGGCAGAGCGTGCTCTGGCACAGGGCTCTCAGGTAATCATCACTGCAGCCCTGGGAGGTAGGCGTACTATGAACTCCATTTTATACATGTGAACATTTAGCCACAGTGGAACGTGCTGCCCAGGGCCATTCATATAACTCAGTGAGACGGAGCCAGGATTTAAATGTAGATCATCTACTCTGAGACCCTTGAGATTTAGGAGAGGGCTGAATTCTCTCTGACATTGTCCTTGATTGTTAAATTCTTTTTAGATGGCAACACTTGGGGAAGCTCGGCTAAGGGAAATGGAAGCCTTGCAGTCTCTCAGACTAGCCAATGAAGGGAAGTTGCTGTCACCTGTCCAAGATGTGGAGCTGAAAGTCTGCCTATGTCAGAAGGCCCCAGCTGCCCCCATGATCCAGTGTGAACTCTGCAGAGATGCTTTCCACAGTAGCTGTGTGGCGGTACCCAGTATTTCACAAGGCCCCCGCATCTGGCTTTGTCCCCATTGTCGGAGGTCAGAGAAACCTCCATTAGAGAAAATTCTGCCCCTGCTGGCTTCCCTGCAGCGTATCCGAGTTCGCCTTCCTGAGGGAGATGCACTTCGATATATGATCGAAAGAACCGTGAACTGGCAACACAGAGCCCAGCAGCTGCTTTCATCAGGGACTCTCAAATCTGTGCAAGATCGAGTGGGCTCAGGACTATGGTATAGCAGATGGCAAGCTTCAGCAGGACAGGTGTCTGAGACAAACAAGGTGAGTCTGGACTTTTCTTTGCCAGTTACTGGAATCCGCCGAGCTCTGTCCCTTTCCCCGGCACCTTCCGCTCTGGTACTGTTGCTGTTCCTGGTGATGGCTTGACTGGTACCGGTGCTCACTTTTAAGCTCCCCGCTTCGAGGGCTCTGTGTCCCTACCGTGCTTTCGTTTTCTCTGTTCCTGGCACTCCGAAGGGGTCTCTCAGGCAGTCTGCTTCTGGAGAGCAGATTTCCCCTTTTCATAGATACGTATAGTTTTCCCATTGATGTGTATGAATTCCAGACACATATTTAATATGTATGGAGTTTTAGGATTTTTATTTGACTGCTTTTTTCCCCCTGCTTCCTCTCATGTAAGTCACTGACTAGAGGGGAAAGCGCTTTCTGCTTTGTGTCTCTTACTGCCCCTGGAGGAAAGAATAAGTTCTGAAGTGTCTGAGTACTGTGTGTTGCTTCAGAGGAAAGGCAGTGGGTTTCATACCATCCATGATCTTTCTGCTATAAAAGCAAGATTCTTCTGACCATCCCTGGGATGGGCAGAGTTTTTTGTCTTCTTCCATAGAAGGTGACTGCAGGAAAAAAATGTGAAAATATCAGAAAAGTACAATCAGAGGGCAGTGTTCAGCCTTGATATGAGTGTGACCTGATTTTCAGATCTCATACAGAGTTCTCTAGCCGAGATCTCGCAGCTCTCTTGTGCTGTACTAACACAGTGAATTAGGAGTTAAATGTTCAGCTGATCAAAGATAAAAGACAAAAAATTGATTTCCATCATATTTGTATCCTTGTTTTCTTTTACATTTCTTTCCAGGCTTGTGAAATACAGTGTCTGGGTCTTAGCAAATGATGAATTAAATTTTAGTTGCATAGGGTGAGTTGTCGTCATTTGGGTAGCCTATAGGGGAGACATTTATGTTCTTTACCCAAGACAGGCTAGAAGTTCACCTTTATTGACAAAAGGAGGGGACACAACTGTTACTTATTTACTAGTTCAGAGTCAAAGGAGTGTTTCTCCTAGCACTTTTTAATAAACACTAAGGAAGGGAGGAAGGTGGACGTGCATGAGATCTGACAGTTCCTCAGTCAGTTTGCTCAAAGGGGCACATGTCTGTGTTCATTGTGTTATAACCTTCATTAGGAGAATTACATAGGGTATAAAAAGGCTGTAAGATCTGTTCTCATGCAAAGAAAATACCTTATTTCCCAACGGTGCTCTTGACCTCTGTGGAATCAGTCCAAGTAAAACCAGGAAGACTAAAGGCTTGGTGGATATGAGTTGATTTGGCTAAATCTAAAATACTTGGAGACTTCTTTCAGTTGGGAATTGAAGTCCTTCTTTCCTGTTTGCCTGCTTGATAACCCAAACTACATTCCTTGGACTGGTGGGAGAATTTTTAATCTGAAAAAGCCTTCCTATAAAATGTTTTCCTTCCATTAGGTGTCTCAGCCTACTGGCACAACATCCTTTTCCTTGCCTGATGACTGGGACAGCAGAGCCTCATATGTACACTCTCCCTTCTCCACTGGCCGAAGTTGTATCCCCCTCCATGGTTTGTATTTATTACGTTGATGAGGAGGAGGAGGAGGGCTGGGTAGTAAAGAGTAACCTTGCAGTAGGTTTTTGTTGTTCAGATACATGAAAAGACTTTATCCTCAAATGTCGGATATGGGTTACTAAGAATTTGCAAGGTAGGAGGAGGATCATGCTTGAAGGTTTATAAATGCAAAGCAAATAGGAAAAGGCTTTAATACATTGCTTTCAGGGATGAAAGGGTTAATCCCATGCCAACTGACTTTTAAATACCAGCCATTTCAGTCAGATGCTAAGTCCTGGGCTTCTTTGGGATCGTAGAGATAATCTACACTTGAAACCTACCTCCTTTTTTCTATGTTGACTCAAACTACACAGGTCCACTTATACACAGGTTTTCTCAATAAATACAGTACAGTAAATGTGTATTTTCTCTTCCTTATGATTTTAACAGTCTCTTCTCTTTAGCTTGCTTTATTCTAGGAATAGTATATAATACATAAGCATACAAAATATGTTAATCAGCTGTTCATGTTATTGGTAAGGCTTCCGGTCAACAGTAGGCTATTAGCACTTAAGTTTTTGGGGGGAGTTAAAAGTAACCCATGGATTTTCCACTGTTTTAGGGATTTAGCACCCCCAACTCCCACATTATTCAAGGGTCAGCTGTGCTTACGTATACTTGACTGCCCCAGGAGTTCTGCCTGGAGCCGTGGTGGGAGTCCTAATCCTTAGTCATGCCCTCCCACTATGTGTTTGGTAATGGGGTTGGAGCTACTCAGTCCACCCAGATTGCCCACGTCTTGGCCTGTTCTGTGCTTTCTATTGAAAGCAGAAGCTATCAAGGCAGATGCACGACCTCTTCTGTGTTAGCAATAATTAAGTAAGAGGGGATTCAGTGTAGACTTAGTACTTCCCTAGTAATCAGAAGCCTGAGAAAATCTTAGTTTGGGCTCGTATTATATCGTGGCTTTAGACACATTACGTGAACCTAATATAATTTTACAAGGCGAGGGTGGCAGTGGTATGAGGGGTATGAGGGGTGGTCCTGCTGTGCTTGCAGGTCTCAATGTCCATGTGAAACACCCTCTATTATCATTACACTTTGGTGTGGTCTTTAAACAGGTATTAGTCCAGAAGTGAATGAACTGTTGATGGAAGCCCAGTTGCTCCAGGTATCCCTTCCTGAAATTCAGGAACTTTACCAGACTTTACTTGCAAAGCCAACCCCTGCTCAGCAAACTGACCGAATTTCACCAGCTAGACCCAGCAGTGAGAAGGTGAGTGTCTGACAGGCAGCTGGGGAATATAGTCTAGGGTTGGGAGCATGATTTTTAGGTCATTCCATCTAAATAGTTCGGTGAATGAGATGCTGTGTCGATCATGAAAAAGATGCAAACTGTCTAATTCACAACCCCATTCCTAAGACTGTCAATGAGCAGAGGGGTGTTAGGCATCACTTTGGGCTCACATCCTGGAGTTTGGTGCTGTTTTTTAAGTGACCGTGAATTTTTTTTTCCTTTTAGCATGGTGCTTTTCATCATTCCGATGTGATAATAGCTAGAAGCAGGATTATTTTTTTGTAAGAGAAATACTGTAGAGATGAAAATCTAATTATAGTTGGGAAGGCCTTTTGGTATAAAGCTTTCAAAACCTAAAGAACATCTTGGAGTTAACGTTTAACAAATGCTTTAATTGCTCTAACCCTAACAGGACAGCTGGTGTGAGGACTGGGTCATCAGACTGAGGGTGCCTGTTTTGAGTGCTGACTTACTTGAAGGGGATAGATACCATGTGTGTTCTGTGTCTTAGCTTAAAGATGCTGCTACTTTCTCTTAGTAAGCTAACTGACCTATAACATTCAAAACTCCTGAGAATATAGTCAGGATAGGGAAGAATCTCACTATCAAATACCATTTAGAATTTTATTTTTTTAATATTTTTAAATTAAAAAAATATTTATTTATTTGAGAGAGAGAATGTAGAGCGAGGGGCAGAGGGAGAGGAAGAGCAGACTCCCCACTGAGCATGGAGCTCGATCCCATGACCCTGAGATCATGACCTGAGCCGAAACCAAGAGTCAGATGCTCAACCAACTGAGCCACCCAGGCACCCCTAGAATTTTATTTTTCATTACGATACCAAATAGTAGTGTAGCACCATTACTGGTTATGTTCAATTAATGAACCTTACTTCTGTATGGGGTGGGGATGTATGTCCTTAAAGAAGGAAGGTATTAGCACGGTTCCTTAGAAGTCTGTAGGTCAAAGGATAAGCATACACACCTAGGTAGAAACTACATGGTAGTCTTTTACTCCTGTAGTTGGTGGAGAGGAGAATGTAGGCATCTCCGCATCTTCTGGTGCTAATTTGAAAGCTAATCATGTCTTTAACATTTCCTTTTTCCACTATTTCTTTTGATAGCACTAACAGTTCGGCTAGCTAAACTCAAGCAGGTTGTCCCATAGGACATGAGGGGATGTGATGGCTTTTTTTTTTTTTTAATAAGTCTTCTCTGCACCTGATGTGGGGCTCGAGCTCAGCCCGAGATTGCGTCGCACGCTCTTCTCCAACTGAGCCAGCCAGGCGCCCTGGGTTGCAGGATTTTTAAAATGTTGATGAGAGATCATCCGAACTCTCATACAGCTAATACTTCACTAGTTTGAGTAACAGGCAGAACTGTCGGCTAAAATTGACTTTGCCTATCCACCCAGAATGAGTGCTGCCGCGGGAAGCGAGATGGAATCAACAGTCTTGAGAGAAAACTGAAGAGACGCCTGGAAAGAGAAGGCCTCTCCAGTGATCGGTGGGATCGAGTTAAAAAAATGCGGACCCCCAAAAAGAAGAAAATCAAACTGAGCCACTCCAAGGACATGAACAGTTTCAAGTTAGAGAGAGAGCGTAGCTATGAATTAGTCCGTTCTGCCGAAACTCATTCCCTGCCCTCAGACACATCCTATTCCGAACAGGAGGACTCTGAGGATGAAGATGCCATCTGCCCAGCTGTGAGCTGCCTGCAGCCAGAAGGAGATGAGGTCAGTGAGGTTTGGGCCATAGAGGACGTGCTTTCCCTTAACTCAGAAACCCTGTAAACTACACCTCATCTCGCTGGGTCTTTCTCTTCTGCTTATCTGCTTTGAGCTGATCTGAATGGATTGCTCAGCCCTCCCCCACTGATATCTCTGCTCTTAACCATCGTTCCTGGGTCTTCTCCCTTTTCTTGAAGAAACTCTTATTCTTCCCTTTTTCCTCTTCCTGCTCTTCCAGCTTTCACCGTCCCGGCGCTAAGAAGGTGGGAGGGATGCCGATGTAATGCCCTTTTGCTTACTTACCACAGGGCGGCGCTGTCTTAACCCCAAAGCAGTCACGACTTGAAGAATGGCTTTGACTTGGTTGCTTTGGCTGGTGGGCCAGCTGCACTCATGTGGCGTAGCTGTTGTGCCTGAGGTCCCGGTGGTGGGACAGTGGCCGGTAGTGGCAAACGGCCTGAATATCTTGAGGCTGGCCTGCCCAATTTCGAATCACATTTTTTCCTCTGAAAATCCCGTCTCCCTGCTCTTTGTAACCAGGTGGACTGGGTCCAGTGTGATGGCAGCTGCAATCAGTGGTTTCACCAGGTCTGTGTTGGTGTTTCTCCAGAGATGGCCGAGAAGGAAGACTACATCTGTGTGCGCTGTACTGTGAAGGACGCACCAAGCCGAAAATAAAAAACACAAACACAAACAACCCCCCCCCCAACCACTTAATGTAATTCAGGACTCCAACCAAGAAGATTTCTTCAATTTCTCAGCAAAGCTGCAGGACTGGTACTCAAACCAGCCTGTAAACGGTGCTATTTCTATTCCTTATGGGATCATTTTTCCAGAACTCTTTGAAAAAAAGAAAAAACAACTAAAAAATTTTTTGACACTTTTTGTATTTTTTTCCTTACGAGCTGTTTGTGGTTGTTGAGGTTTGAAATGCTGACTGGTTTTTCCGCAGGGGTTTCCACCAGTTTGGAAGGCATCGGAGCTTTTGCACCTTTCCATGTACAGCATTAAAATCTTACCTCTGTCTGGGATTTACCGGCTTACGAGTCCAACTCCGTTTCAGTGCCCAGAAGGGCACCAGAAATTCCAGTAAATCCTCATTTGAGGAGTTTCTCTCTTGTTTACTCTGTTACCATATTGGGGACCTTAAGTTTTTCACTTTTGGGGTTTTTGTTTGTTTCTTTATCCACTTTTCTTTTTCCTGGTAGACTAGGTTTATTTATCAAAGCAATAACTTCTGTGTTGGTTTCAGTGGCTGGAATTAAAACAAAACAAAACAAACTTCCAAACAGTGTGTTGGTGCTTTAGCATTTGGTTGATGTACAGAACACAAATGTCTAGTTTCTAGTGTCACTGATGAACTAGTGATGTAGAAAAGAGACTGCTCTGTAAGTAATTTGCCACGGCTGTATTTTGGCTTTTCCCCTGCCCCTCCCTTCCTCTCCTACTATTTTTTTGGTAGCTTGTATCAAATTGTTGCAGTTTATATTGTGGAATAAATCCTTGGTCCTAATTTAACACTAAATGCTGGTTATTTAGAGCCATTAGACTACAGCTTCTCATGCCCCTCTACCTTGTGGGCTTGGAAGAGCGAGACGGGGGGTTGCTTGCTTTTGCCTCTGCCCAACTAGGCTACAGTAGCAGTGGATTGTTCTTCTGTATCCTGCTCTGTTTGGTGGGCCGTATGCCTCCCATCTCTACTAATAACCCCACCCAGTCTTCACGGAATAGAACTTATCTTTAAAGCCATGCTGTTTTTAAATAAGCTTACCAGAATGGTGGCAAATCATTCCAATCCTCAAATCAGTCCTCCTGTGTAAATGGTGTCTCTATTATATTGGAATTGACAGGGAAACTTGGTTTAGGGTTAAGATGTCAAAAGGAAATTTAAGGAAGATGGATCTTTGCGGATGGCTAGGAAAGTGTGGGTCGAGGGACAGCTTGTGAACAGGCAGGCTCTGCCTCCGTGACTTCTTCCTGTCGCTTTCTAACTTTAGCTGCTGTTACTGGTTGTCGATAGTCCACAGCCTTTCCCCTCCTTTCTTTTATTTTAAAGGGCTCTGTTCTGCAGTGGAGAAGACCTTCTGGGGAACAGAACAGACTCTTGCTTGGTTTTTCCTCTTCTGTTGGTAATACTTATTTTCCCCCCATTCTGTAGCCATAAACCTGGAGATGGGTAGAACTAGTGGGTCTTTAATAAAACAAAACAACAAAAACAGCAGTTTGTGATGTAGCAGAGATTTAAATGTACTATATCCCCTTTGATGCAATTCAAATGATTAAATCTCTTTAAGAATGACTTGTAATTGTCTGCAGCTTTCCCACAGTTGTTGTGATGTCTCTCCTTGTCTGGTGGGGGCTCTGGGGCCAAAAGAGAAGAAGAGTCTCCAGAGTACAATCTGGAATAATAGTGGTTTGGCCTTTTTTAAGCATCCAAATTCTTAGAACCCCCTGACTTTGGGAGAGGATGCCATCTGTCCCAGTTCCATTGAGAATATAACTGAAAGGGGACACTGCAGCTGAAATAAAGCCTTTGCCTTTAGAGAGCTTTTGCCCATCTGGTATGCACCTCCTGTGCTCCCTCCTCGTGTTCTTCCTCACGTATGGGTTGTCCACAGTCCCTGATGACAGCATTCCCGGTGAGGTGGATTCTCTGCCTCTCTGAGTTAGTGGGGGAAGGGCAAGAAGGATATGTTTTTACCACCCCGTCCCCCATGAGAGGGCCACTGATGTGTTTACATATGATGATATTGAAGTTGGAGAGAGCGTCACCTGCCCAGTGATACTGCTGGTGAATGACAAAGCCTGGGTGGTGTCTTGCAGGTCTCTGGTTTTCCTCCTACCTTGTGCACTAACACAGCAAATGAACAAAGGTACATCTACCTTCTAATTGATCCCTTCTGTTAAGTACCCAGATCGACTACCAAGTGATGTTTATCTAAAAACCTTGTTTACTGTGTGTTAGCTGTGAAGCTGGCCTGTGTCCCAGAGAAACTTCTGCACCTGGAGAAAGAAGAGAAAACACACAGAGAAACTGATGCTTCATCTCAGTAATCCTGCAGCTGCATGAGGTGTGAGAAGGAAGGACTGTTAGCTGGAGTCTGAGCCAGAAGGGTGAAGGAGCCTAGTGAAGTTGGCACTAGAGGGTGATTGAGTGCCCCTGTCCCATGCCAGTGGCTCTTGTGTTTCTGTTTTTCCTTCTTTCAGATCAGACCCTAGAGGATTTCTTATGCAGAATCAAGAAAGGGCTTGTTTCTTATGTAGGCTCTAGGCTGGAGAAAGATTGTGTAATTTGATCAGCTGTAAAGGAGATGGACTTCTTTACAATTTCATTTCAGCATCCTGGGAGGTGGAACTCCCTTTTCTATCTGGTTAGCCTAAAGCCAGAGATACCGTCCGTGGTGGTGGAGGTTGGTAAAAGCCTGAGAGTCCCTGCTTCATTCTGCCATACAGAGCTTTAAAAAATGATATATAAAGATCTTCAGACTTTAGGTCTTTTGTTTTGGCAGAAGTATCTGGGATTCACTTAATTTGCTATTAAAATTAACATGACCTTTGGGTGTTTGTGTAAGATAACCCTGAGAACAAAGTGGATGCCTACCTGGAAGGGGGTAAAACTTGGTGTTGCCTTGTACCTTTTGTTGAACTCTGAAGGCCCTTTTGTAATGGGTTTCTGCGTCTTCTGTTTTTTTCATTTATGATCTTGCTGGGTATTTGGCAGTCTCTTAAGACCTGCCTCTGGCTTGGATCAGGCACTGATTGATATTTAGTGCCCATGGGTGTTCTGGGCTCAATCCTGCCTAGATCTCCTGCCACGCAACACAGACTGGAATGGATTATAGATGCTATGTACCTGTAACAGGAGATAAAATTGAACAACAAATATTTCAAGAGTCATTACCTAATCATCACCATTCAGTACCTGACTGTGCTAGTCTATGATAGGCGTCAGCCTGTATTAAAAGGTTTCTTTGCCATATTGATACAGAAAACACAGTCCTCTTCTGATGAAAGTTTGCCTGTTGGGAAGAAGAGCTGAGGAAAACAGTGAAGATCCCAGTGCCTTGATTTAGCTCCATATGAGAGTTGGAGTCCTTTCTCAGCTCCTAGTTGAGCACCAGAGTGATGACCTCACACCTTTTGCCCCTGTCATCAGTCCCTTGCATGTGGCTCCTCAAGCCTTCCAACTTCCTGAGAGGTTCCATGTGTAACTTGTAATAGAAATGTTATTGAAAAGCTGCCTAAACAAAACATTGTATAAAGTAGGAACTTGTGTAAAGTAATACTGTTGTAAATCCATTTTGAAAGTATAAAGAATCAATTTGTAAAGTGTATATTTCACGTCTTCCAAATTTATGTAAAGTTTTCATGTTTCATGACTGTGTTTACATAGGAATACATCTTTACATTTTTGTCAGTTGAATGGAATGTGTAAAACCAGCCAACAACAGGTCATCCAACTCCCTGTTCTGGTTCTGGGTTAGTTGTATAGGATGAAGGGCTGGGACATGGTGAGTTTGGATGTGTCTTTTATTTTCAGGATAACCTGCTGCATTGCCATCGAGGGATGGAATTGTGATGTCATTTGATCTGTTCCAGGTGAGTGGAGGCCAAAGGACTATTCTTTCTGTTTCCCCGTGGATGGAAAAATAGAGAAATTAAAAGTTGACTTTCTGAGGAAACAAAATTTATTTTTTCGAAGATAAATGCCCAAAGACACCCTCTCCAAAAATTAAAAAAAAAAAAGTTGGAGAGGAGTGCAGTTTCAAGCACTGACTCCTGTTGTCCCCGTGCCAGCGGTTTCTCACTGACCATAATTTTAGCAGGAATTTAAACAAAGCCCCTTTTACACATCATCAGGACAAGTAGTTTGACGTTTAATTAAAAAGTCAGTTGAGTATGAAAAAGTTGTACATTTAAGTTAGCCTGTCATGTATGCTCAGTTAATAAACTCTAAAATTGAGGAAAATTACAGTTAGAAGGCGAGGACCTTCATTCACAATAATCCAATGTATGATCTATGATTTTCAGCTTGGACTTTTTTTAAATTTTTTTTTTCTTTTTAAAGATTTTATTTATTTATTTGACAGAGACACAGCGAGAGAGGGAACACAAGCAGGGGGAGTGGGAGAGGGAGAAGCAGGCTTCCCGCCGAGCAGGGAGCCCGATGCGGGGCTCGATCCCAGGACTCTGGGATCGTGACCTGAGCCGAAGGCAGACGCTTAACGACTGAGCCACCCAGGCGCCCCTGGTCTTTTTTTTTTTTTTTAAGTAAACTCTACCCCCAACATGGGGCTTGAACTCCATACCCCAAGATCAAGAGTCGTATGCTCTACTGAGTGAGCCAGCCAGGCACACTAGCTTGGAATTATTTTAAAATGGATAAAGAATTTAGACATTGTGAAGGAATTGGACTTCAGAATTCTAGATTATTTACTCATTTTCTCCAGTCTATAGTTTCACCTATATCTAATTTAATAGCAAGTTTTATAAGCAACTCAATCTAGGGTTGTTTTTTTTTTTTTTTTTTTTTAAGTCACTTCTACACCCAACATCGGACTCAAACTCACAACCCTGAGATCAAGAGTCACATGCGGTACTGACTGAGCCAGCCAGGTGCCCCCTTGCAAGACTTTCTAAGCTGTTGGGAGAAGGCTGCTATTAAAGATGAGCTGTAGCCTCAGGAGCTGTCCCTATCCTCTGACCAGTTACGGCACACTGAGAATTTTGTTCCTTTAATGCTAAGGGATTATCTGTCATGGTCACTGTTCCTCAGGGTGACGTTTCAAGGTGTAGGTAGCAAGTATCCCTAATTTCATAGGTGTGAAAACTAAAGAGAGAGCCAGTCCTAGGACAGGTGGACTTTGGAATGTGAGGAGACTGATCTGGGAAGAACCAATCCCTCAGTGTGGTTTGTTGGTTCCTAGTCCAGGTCTCTTTGAGTCTCAAAGGATTCAGCATATTGGCTCCTGGCATTGGTGACCCTGCTTCACCCTCTGCCTCAGCCCCCACCTTCCTCTTGTCTCCAACAGTAGGGCAGGAGTGTGCAAATACGACCTAGGGGCGTAGTCACCAGTGGGCCATTTGTTTTATTGTGGCTCTGATTGTGTGGGGCTTTTATTTTCTAGAGATGACATGAAATCCAGCAGCCATCACTAGCGTTGAAGTGGCCACCCCCAAATGGGCAAAATGCCCTCAACAAGTTTCCTTTTCCCGACAGACCGTGATTGAGAACACATGGTCCATAACGTGTGTTCCATAAAAGTGCTGGCCCTACCAGATACCTCTGTGTGTCCTCAGGCAGTTTGATGAGAGGAGGCAGATCGTGGGCACAGGCCTCTCAACCTTGTCATGTATGCCTTGGAAGATGATCGAGCAGGGGTCATGGTGGATGTGAGTGTCCAGCCTGTTTTCATGCTCTCTCCATCGCTGTCCCAGTCCCGTCACCCCACCCGAAGAAATTCTTTGAGGGAATGAACAGCTTAGAGTGGGGCTTTGGGGAAGTGGTGTCCAGAAAGCAAAGCAGAGGAGAGTTTGAAGAAGGAGTAAGCATGGCTGGATATGGAAGCTGTCAGGCGTCCCCTTCTTTGCACGGGTACATGTCCCTGGAGCCACTACTAGAGGCAACTCTGGCTGTCACTCCAGGCTTGGCCACCAGAGGGCACTACTCGGTTTCCATAAATGCCACGGATCTTCCTGCCAATGTTGATGTAGGTTTGTCCTGTTTAGATTGACCAGGAGGGAAACAAATTAGGCTATCTTTAATATTGTTAGGAGTTAATAAGGCTCCAGTCCTTTATTGCACACTACCTTCCCTGACTTCGGTTTTTGAATAGGTTTGTAAGTCCAAGAGAAAATGGGAGAGGTAGAGATTAGAACAAAGGCTCTCGGTGCAGGGATTACGATATAAGGGACAACCCCAGAGAAAGGCTGGCCCTGATCAGAGGGCTAAGGTGAGCTGACTGGAAACCTGTTAGTTTCTTCCCTCAGGGCCACCCTCGTTGGGAGAGGAGACCATAACAAAACCGACATGTATACTGGAGGGCTTTCTATGAATCCATAGTGTCTGGGTCCTCAGGGAAGCAGATGTAGGAGCTGATCATTATCTTTGCTGGATGGTGATAGACTGAGTACTGAGGAAGTTGGTGTTCCGGGGTGTAGGACTTGAACTGAGCTAGAATACGGATAGAATTTTTTTTTAAAGATTTTATTTGACAGAGCACAAGTAGGTAGAGTGGCAGGGAGAGGGAGAAGCAGGCTCCCCACTGAGCAAGGAGCCCAATGTGGAGCTCAATCCTAGGACCCTGGGATCATGACTGGAGCTGAGGCAGCCACTTAACCGACAGTCATCCAGGCGCCCCACGGATAGAATTTGTATGAGGCTTGAAGCCAGTTGCTGAGCCAGACCTCAAACCCATATCCTGTTAATACATGGCTTTTTGCACTGTGCTGTGACCTCTACCACATTCCTAAGTTCTTTTTAAAATGCTTATATACCACGAACTGCCAGATAGTATTCTTAGGGGCTTTGCATCTATTTTTTTTTTTTTTTAAGATTTTATTTATTTGAGAGAGAGAGTGAGAGAGAGAAGGAGCACAAGAGGGGGGAGCGGGAGAGGGAGAAGCAGACTCCCCGCCGAGCAGGGAGCCCGATGCGGGACTCGATCCTGGGACTCCAGGATCATGACCTGAGCCGAAGGCAGTCGCTTAACCAACTGAGCCACCCAGGCGCCCCGCATCTATTGTTTAAACCTGCTAACATACGAAGTAATATTTACCTCTGGGTATGGGTGGGTGACTGGATTTTGACGCAAAATTGTGCCCTTAAATTGTTAGCTTTAGAATTTGAAATAGGGAGCGCATCAGTGTTTCTCTTGCTCCACAGCTGCCATATCCTTTGAAGGAGGGATATTCAGGGTTCCTAAAGGGTAAGGCTACGGCCTTTTTGCCCAGGAAGATAGTGGTCTATTTCCTAGTCTGAACTAATGACAGTTGCAGTTCTCTTGCTTCTAGTATTAATCTTCTAATACGCTGCAGCCATGGGGTGGGGCAGCATGAGAAACTGGAGAGGAAAGGGGGTGTTTGCCAGGACCTTCAGGACAAGCCTGCAAGAACATCCCTTACTTAGTAAGCAACACAAGAGGGCAGCAGAGGACCAAGATTGCGCTGCTTTCCTCCCTGATTCCCAGCGCTGGTATGGAGCCCACTGGGAGGGGAGGCGGTGGTAGGCTTAGACACCCAAGATCATTCTCCATGTCTTTGCTTCTCTGTAACCTGCCTTCAGACGCAGACTAATGCAGTGCTAACCCCTTTACAAAGTTCAGTTCTTTGTCTAACTCGCTGTTTAGGAAGAGATCGAGTTGTAAACTTAAGATCGAAGCCCAGGCTTTGAGTCCTCGTTCCACCTAAGGCAGAGCAAATTCCTAAGCTGCTGGCTATTGAGTTCCTCCTATATTCTTAGCCCTGCACTAAGTTTATAGACTTGGGATGGATAGAACATGATCACTGCACCCAAGGAGCTCCAAGTTTAACGTACAAGGGATCTATGTGAACAAAGTTTCTTCTCTAGTGGGCATGCACAGTTGTGATGGAAACCGAGGTGAGCAAGGCTTCAGAAAAGTGAAAATTTGACACTTGAACTATGTCCCTACCAAACTGGCCATGTGGCCTTGCTGAGGATGAGGGCTTAGCACATTTAAAATTAAGACTGGTTGGGACCCCTGGGTGGCTCAGTCGGTTAAGCGTCTGCCTTCGACTCAGGTTATGATCCTGGGGTCCTGGGATCAAGTCCCACATCGAGCTTCTTGCTCAGTGGGGAATCTGCTTCTCCCTCTGCCTGTCGCCCCCCTCCCCCGCTTGTGCTCTCTCTCTCTGACAAATAAACTCTTTAAAAAATAAAAAAATTAAGACTGGTTTACAAGATCCCCAGGGACATCAATCCTCCCTCCCCCACCCCCTAAGTTTGGTTTGACAGCAGCTACCTAAAGCACCACCGAAGGTGAGTCAGACAGGGATAGCAAATTGTTCAGCGTCTGAGTAGGAACAGGTCTTGCCTCTCTGCTTGTGTGAGTGGAGAAGAAGGGAAATGGTCCCATGAGTTTGCTTAGCACCTGCAAGGATTCACAGTGTGACCAGAACAAGATGTATGTCTAGGGCAACCTGAGGAAGAAGGCATTTTGGGCAAAGAAATGCCATGTACAATGATGAGAAATAATAAAAGCCAACAGGGGTGCCTGGGTGGCTCAGTCGTTAAGCATCTCCCTTCGGCTCAGGTCAGGATCCCAGGGTCTTGGGATCGAGCCCCGCATCGGGCTCCCTGCTCAGCGGGAGGCCTGCTTCTCCCTCTCCCACTCCCCCCTACTGTGTTCCCTCTCTAGTTTGTGCTTCTCTCTCTCTGTCAAATAAATAACAATAATAATAAAAGCCAACACAACCCTTCGTATGTGCCAGGCACTCTTCTGAGTGCTTTGCATATATGAACTCATTTAGTCTTTACAACATCCCAGTGAGTTTGGTACTATCCTACCCATTTTACAGATGAGAAACTGGAACTTAGGTTAAGACTGAAGGCCATCTAGCTGGTATATAGAGGAGCCAGGATTCATACCCAGACAATCTGCTTCTAGGGTCTGGACCCATAAAAACAAGATGGAAGGCCTCTGTGTACCCTTGAGTCTAGCCTTTGGCTCTCCAAAGCAATCAGCCATCCCTAAAAATTCCCCAGCAAACCTTCTGCTGCCCTTAAATGCTGTAGGTTTTCTTCCCACCACCAGTAGGCTGAGGCTTATAGAAGCCTTATTTTTAGAGAAGTGAGTGAATATTCTTCTCTTTCCTAAACTGGTTTGGGTGTTCAGCTGCCTCATTAATATCCCAGTATCTGCTGCCTCAGGGTGCGGGCATACAGGCCTGTGTGCAGGGACCCTGCCCTCAGGAGCTTCCTGGGGCTGGGTAGTGGCTCTCCTCAGCTCTTCCCCAGCACCTCCGCCTACCATTAGCCAAGTCCCCTCCGTTGCGACTGAGGCCAGGCAGATCATTGTGTTCCTGGCAACAAGATCAAGTCAGTACAAGAAAACCAAGACCTTTAGTGATGAAAGTTGCATAAGCACAAGTATGGAAAGTCTCCAGGTGCCTGGCCTGACCGGGAAGAGGACTGGGCCCGAGGTCAGCCGCCCTTGTGGGACCGGAAGCTGTGGTCAGTGGCTCCTGGCCCACATAAAAGACCCAGCAGGCCTATGTTGCTTGTGGGGCTTAGCTGCATGCACACAGAGCCCTCTTCAGTCCTGACAGGAGCTGGTACGTAATACGGTGCCCTAGGGAGCCAGAGTCTGGCTCAGGGTGCTCAGTCCTTTTTGAACCTTCCCCTAGCCATGCCGTAGGTTGAGCCTGAGCTGGCTGGCAGGTAGCCCATGGCTTCTAGACTTACTGAATTTCCCTGGGAGTTACTTAAGTGCTCTGGGGCAAACAAGGAGACTCCTCTTGTTGCCTCCTGTCGCCAGAACCCATAATTACTACTGAGTACTTTCTAGGGTGTCTGGCGCCATACCAGGAACTGGATCACCTCAGTTAATCCTAAGGGCATGTGAGAGGTGAGTTGAGATCTGAATCCCGGCAACTGGGCTCCCAAAGCCAAACTTGTAAGCAGGACACATACAGCCTCTTTTGAGAAGCCAGCAGGGGAAGGGACCTTCCAGGACCTCTAAACCAGCTCCCTGTGTGAGTGGTTTTTCCAAAACATAAAACTGATCCAGCTCTTCTTGTGTTCCTTCATGGTTTCTGTTGCCTTCTGAAGAAAATCCAAATAGTCTGATCTGCCAGACCCATGATGATGTTACTTTTGCCCCTCTGATCTTTCATGAATCCCCAAAGGCACCCTCACTCTGTAGCCCCCATGGAGCGACTTCCATTTCCCTAAGCAGAATAATAGTCGCTACCTTTCATTAAGGCCCTGCCCAGTGCTTATAAACATTACCTTATTTAATCTTCACAACAAGGCCTTAAGGTAGGCGGTAAAGTCTCTAACAGAGAAAGAAATTGAGGCTTTAGAGAGAGGTTAAGAAATGTGCCCAAGGTCACGGCTTTCTGATTCGGACTTTGAAGATCTTCACTGAGTGCAGTATCTTTAACCTACTACTGTTGTCTCTGCCTGGAGTGCCTTTCCTTTCATCGCCCACCTGGACAACCAGCTCTTCCTCTGAAGGCAGCTGAAGGGTCTCGCATCAGGGAAGCCTGCCGTTATTTCTTGCCCTCCTACCCTGTTGAGTTGGTGTCTCTTTCCGGCCCCCATGCACCATACACTCTTCTGTGGGTGCGCATGTCTTACTCCCTGCATTGTGGCTGCTTATTTCCCCCCACCCCGTCTTCCCTAACTAGGCTCTGAACTCCTTTGATACTCACTTCCACATTGCCAAGCCCTACCAGGGGCCTGGCAGACAATATCCTTAGTGGTGGTAAAATTTTGTCGACTGGATTGATGAGTACATGAATGAGTCAATGAGCCTGCAGTTTATAAGATTTTGCTCCAGGTTTGCACCGAAGACTGGTGAGAGGAGGGTGGCAGATGGCCCTGGGACACCCAAGCAAAGAGTATATCAATCCTAGAGCTTCTCCCCCAGATGTCCTCTGCTCTGGCTTCTGGTGCTTTCCTCCCACAGCTAGGGCACATCCCAAGGGCAGATCTGTGATACAGCCTTAATTTATGGAGGGTTTTAATGGACACAGGGATATTAAAGGGCCAGGGTTAATTATTTAGAAAGTGTTTCAACTGACTTGTTTTCCATCCCCTCAATGATGGGTAGCTTTATTTTTGGTTTAAGTTTTTTTTTTTTTCTTCGAAGTAAACTCTGTCCCCAACTGGGGGCTCCAACTCCTGTCCCCAAGATTGAAAGTCACATGCTTTGCCGGCTGAACCAGCAAAGTGCTCCAGTGATGGGTAGCTTTTTTTTTTTATAAAGATTTTATTTATTTATTCATGAGAGACAGAGGCAGAGGGAGAAGCAGGCTCCCCCTGGAGCAGAGAGCCCGATGCGGGACTCGATCCCAGGACCCTGGGATCATGACCTGAGCCGAAGGCAGACGCTTAACCGACTGAGCCACCCAGGTGTCCCCAGTGATGGGTAGCTTTAAAGCCCATGTTCACTCCCTGGGAAGAAAAGACATCCTACCCTTGTATGATTTCTAGTTCTGAGCCACTCATGCTTCACATTCTAGAAAGCAAGCACATCTCTGCGTATACCATCTCCTGCTTCTTTTTGGATTCACTAAAAGTGTAAGGGGAAGTGGCTGGAGAAGGAGGCAGTTTGGACATTGGGCAGACTAATCAGAAGAACCATCTCCTCTATTAGAGGAATGAAAAAAATGCTCAGACTAACTTACCTGGGACGTGAAGTTGTGTGACAGGTCCTTCACTGAGAAAGGAGGACTAGTCGCTTCTGGTGGCTAAAATGATTACTTCTTCTGTTTTTTGTTTTTTTAAAGTCTTTTTTTTTTTTCTTTTTTTAAAGATTTTATTTATTTGACGAAGAGAGAGACAGCGAGAACAGGAACACAAGCAGGGGGAGTGGGAGAGGGAGAAGCAGACTTCTCACAGAGCAGGGAGCCCAATGCAGGGCTCAATCCCAGGACCCTTGGACCATGACCTGAGCCAAAGGCAGACGCTTAACGACTGAGCCACCCAGGTGCCCCTGTTTTTTTAAAGTTTTATTTATTTAAATAATCTCTATACCCAGTGTGGGGCTCAAACTCACGACCCCAAGACTGAGTCTCACGCTCTTCTGAGCCAGCCAGGCACCCCTAAAATTATTACTCCCTTTGAATCTGAGAAGGAAAATCATTTTCAGACAAATTAGGGGATAGAAGAATGTGAAAAGATGAAGTCCCCATGATATTCATTAGCTCTTGGAATCTGATAAAATTCTGAGATTATTATTTGTGACTTTGTGAATTTCTTTTATATGCCAGATATGGTCCCGGAAACATTAAAATGACTCCCTTCTAGAGTGTAAAATTATAGATAGGAAGTCCTTCTCCACCCTCCTCCTCATTCTGTTGTATTTAAGAGTTTTATTTGACTCCGTTTTATTTATTGTTTTGTTCATTGCATGGGGAGTAAGTAATTACAGTCCGCTTAATCAGCTTCCTGGAGGAGTTGGCCTTCACTGGCCTTTTGGAGACACCAGTCAGAATGGAGACCAGGGCTTTTTATTTTTAATTTAAACCTAAGATATTAGGTGGATTGTATAATTTTTTCTTTCGAAATAAGAAATGATTATTATTACATTTTAAAAATCACAGAACTCCAGGGGCGCCTGGGTGGCTCAGTCGGTGAAGTATCTGCCTTTGGCTCAGGTCATGATCCTAGAGTCCTGGGATTGAAACTCCATGTCTGCTTCTCCCTCTGCCGCTCTCTCCAGCTTGTGCACTCCCTCTCTCTCAAATAAATAAATAAAATCTTTCAAAAAAATAAAAATCACAGAACTCCAGACTGAATATTACTACACACACACACACACACACACACAGATTTCTGGAGAGTCACCTACTGTACCCCCTCTCAAAATTTGGCTGAGTTCTGCCTCCGGGCAATTTTCCCATTCAATTCCACACACCAAACTGGGATAAATAGAAACACTGAAGTCTTTTGGTTTCACCCACACTTCCAGAATGCTCTTACAGGTAGAGTATTTGTTGGAGAAAATCATTTTTCTGAGAATCTTGCTGGGGTCATCACTGCCCTGGATTGTATGATATTTAACTTTATTCATGTTTCTTTTTTTTTTTCTGCCCCATCAAATGACTTAATGTCTTCTGTATTAAAAACATTTCTGTGCAATATCTAGGGGCGCCTGGGTGGCTCAGTCATTAAGCGTCTGCCTTCGGTTCAGGTCATGATCCCAGAGTCCTGGGATCGAGCCCGCATTGGGCTCCCTGGAGCCTGCATCTCCCTCTCCCACTCCCTGTGCTTGTGTTCCCTCTCTCGCTGTGTCTCTCGCTGTCAAATAAAATCTTTAAAAAAAACAAATTTCTATGCAATATCTAAAAGTTAAGTGGATTTTAGTATGAAATATGTTAAGTAAAATTTAAAATACATTTGAGGTTGGTATGTCCACAAACTCAGATCAGAAGATGAAAACCAAGATCTTTAGTGACAGGAATTGCATATAAGGAAGTTTTTACAACTGTTTGCTCAGTGCCCATCAGTGAAGGAGATGTGCTTCAGTGGAGAGTTTAATCCTTGTTTGCTTAGTTGTCAGGAACAATAGAAACTGCTCCAGAAGAGAAATACGGGTGTGTGTAGGGGAGGGAGGATGGGAACTGCAGCTTGGGGGCGGGGGGTGTTAGTGTTCGCGTGTGTGTGAACAGAAAGCAGGAAACCGGAGCTGCCCGTGGCCTGCAGTAAGGTCGGCTCGCCTGTCTCCGGCTCTTTTCTATTTGCTCTGATGACAAGCAGAGCTTTGAAAAGCTTTGTGAAGACAAAGACTTCACCAGAACCGAGGGGAAAACAATCCAAGTGCTAGAAGTGCAAGTGCTAGGAGACCTGAGGGAGAGGGGGGCCCAGCTGAAGATAAGCCACCCACTGCGGAAGGCGCCGGGAACCTGGGTCCCCATCCCGGGAGAGAGGTGCCATGGGGGAAGATGCTGCACTTCTGCTCTGTCCTCTCTGCTACCTGCGGAAAACCAGAAAAATGAAGCCCCCAGGCAGCACTGTTCAGTGGAAGGTGGTGAAACCCTGTAGCCAGACTCTTTCTCCCTGGAGAACTCTTGGGATTAGTCAGTCGGGCAGCCCTTCCCCACCTCCATGGGCACGATGTGATATGCTATGGGGGCAGAGGGACCTGCTACCTGGATGGCCCCTACAGGAGAGTACGCAAGTCAGGGATGGTGGTCTAAGACTGCTAAGGGCTCATCTTTTCACAAGGACCAACAGTTGAAAAGCAAAGTACGGGATAATTGGCTGGGTGTGGAGGGGGTGGATGTCTTTTCCATTCTTTCCTTTTCCCGCTGAAGCCTGGGGGATATAAGCGGGAGGGAGGCTGAGCTCCTGATTAGGTTTATAACCCAGATACTACTGGTCCTGATGAATTAAAAGAATATTAAGGCCATAGCCAGGGACACCACATTTTTCATTTAACCAGGATTGCAGCATTGACTCTCTAAATAGTCTGGAAAGGCAGGCTGCTTTCTTCTACCCTCCACCCCAGGCTCCCAGGTGGACTTAGGAGAACTTGGGGGCAGCAGATTGATCACAAGGTGCGACAGGTGGTGGCCCTTGAGTGGGACCAGTTAGCTTGGTTGGGGTCTGTGTGAGGAGGCTGCAGCTCTCTCTGGCCTCCTCCTGCATGAATGTCCTGCAGATTCATTGTCAGTATGGCGTGTGTGCATGAAGGAGCAAATGGAGCCCTTCTGGTGAAGCAACAAGTCCTGGGATGCACGAGGCTAAGGGTGGGACTGAGTGTCCTCTTTGAAGGTGTAGGGCAGCTGGATGACTGTTATTGGTCTGGTTTAGTCCCTCATAGATTTAGACTCAACTCCCCCCGCTTCCTCCTCTGCCCCTTGCTGCAGATGCTCTGCAGGTGAGTGGGGGACGACCTCTGAGCCTCAGGGACGGTGGGCTCAGCTTCAGTCTCATTTAGGACTCCCTAAAGATCTTCATTACCTTTCTTGTGAGAACCACTGAGTAGCAGCACTGCCCCCTTGCTTTGAGGCAAAGTGGCTGGGGATAGTCTCCGTGTTCTACCTGGCATTATTGGCAAAGTGATCTGAAAAAGCACCCTCCCTGCCCCCAAGCCTGAAATCCCATTTCCTCTTTGCAGTCCTTCACCTACTCTTTCACTTGGTACCTAAGGATTGAGTACTGAGGACTGACCGTCAGGCCAGATCCTGATGGGAGCCTCTCCCAGCATCCATGGGAGAGGAGAGGCAGGGTGCTAATGTCTTTTTATAAAAGTTGACTCCACAAGAGTTAAAGTGGAGGGGCACCTGGATGGCTCAGCGGTTAAGCATCTGCCTTTGGCTCAGGTCATGATCCCAGGGTGCTGGGATCAAGCCCTGCATCGGGCTCCCTGCTCCGTGGGGAGCCTGCTTCTCCCTCTACCTCTACTGCTCCCCCTGCTTGTGTGCGCTCTCTGTCTCTGTCTGTCAAATAAAAAATCTTAAAAAAAAAAAAAAAAGTTAAAGTGGATATTCAAATTGCTGTAAGCAATTCCTGCGGCCGTGCCCCCCTCCTCCCGCTGCCCCCCACCCCTTCCTGGGTAGGTGAGGAAGGGCTCCACCTTGTACTTGCAACTCTTCTCCCCAGGCTCCTCAGTGCCACCACCTACTGTGTGTCTGTGGCTTCTTGGCCAAAGTACCATTCAGGGGCTGTTTCCTCATTGCAAACCGCTCATGATACCCACCTTAAAGGGATGTCTTAAGCATTAAGAAACCAGCATGTGTGGAAATTTAATAAATTTATATTTAATTTTATAATTAATAAATGGGAGTGTCATTTAATAAATGGGAGTTTCCTCTTTTCCCCTCCACCTCCTTCCAGATCCTCCCCCTCCTCCCACCTTCCTTGCCACCTCCCCGTGCTTTCTCTCCCCCCACCCACCCTATTCTCCACCTGTAACTTCTCCCAAGCATCCCCCCTCTTCGTCATCAACCCTTTAGGCTCAGAAGCCCCAACCCCCCAGTTGGCCTTACTTGGAGGACCGGGTGGGGAGAGGGGCTCGGAGATCCCAAATGGCTACGGGGGCTTCTGAGGCCAATAATGGAGCCTTGAGCTGCAGTGGGTTCCGGGGGTTGGGAGAGGGAGCTGGCTCAAGAGTGACAGCCCATCTCGGGGGGGACGAGGACGACCGGCTCCGGGTCCGACTCTCCCCGACCCGGAGCAGCAGCCGTGACCTTGAGCTGGAGGCGGGGGCGCGGAGGGGACCGGGCCCCGCGGGGCAAGTGCGCCCCGCCCCGCCCCGGCCTCTCCCGCCTCGCCGGCCCCGCCCCCCGCGGCCGCGTCTCCTCCCCCCACTGCAGCGCTCGCCGCGCTCGCCCAGCCGTCAGCCGCCGCCGCCGCTTCGGCGCAGACTGCTAAGCTCAGCAAGTCTTGCGGCAAAGGCACTTCGGACCGAGTTGGGGCCGGGGCGGAGCGGGGACCCCGGGCCCCGGGGGAACGGACGCCCCTCTGCACCGTGGCCAGCGCCCCGCCCTTACAGCCCGCCGCCCCCTCACTTCGGGGACCCGGGATCCCTCCTGCCTGGCCGCTCCGTGTAAGTCCGTCCCCCCTCCCCCGCCTATGGGGGGGCATCGACTCCCCCTCCAAAGTTTTTCTTCCCGGGGCGCGTTTTCCGTTGCTGGGCCGAGGGGGCTCCCCGGGGGGGGCGGGGGGGCGGGTCCGGGAAGTTCGGGGCCAAGGGGGCCGGGCGCCCGCACCGTCCTTCGGGGGGAGTTTGGACGCGTGCGGGTGGAAGGTTCGTTTTGGGAAGCTGGACTCGAGCGGCGAGGAGCCCGCGGCTCTGCGGGCTTGGGGCGGGAGGAGGAAGCAGCTTTCCTCCCTGGGCTGGGGGGGCGCGCGGCGGATGAGGTGCAAGCGGAGCGGCGGGCCGACGTCCCCGGAGCCCTCGGGCTCTGCGTCCCCGCCGCTCCCGCCCTCCCTTCTGGACGCCCCCCACCCCGCGTCTCGCCCACCCCAAGCCCGCCGGGGCCGTCTCCAACCCAGCTTCTTTCGGCCCCGCCTCACGCTTCAGGGACCCCCGGCCCCGCCGTCGTGGGAGGGGGAGGGAGGGTCTGCGGGCTCCAGGAGGCAGAGACCCTGGATTAGGGGAGAGGGCGGGGGTCGGGGAGGGGGGACAGACTCCAGGGACTATCTGGAAGTGAGGGTCGAGAGGAACTGGGACAGGGACGCGAGAGGGGGATGGAAGCACCCCTAGTCTCTCTCCAAATCTCATGACTCAGCACGACCTAGGACGTCCCGTCCCTGCTTCAGCCCTCCTTCCCAGGGCTGGCTCCCAGACCCAGAAAGTACAGACAATCCCACCCCGCTTTTCCGGACTCCTTCATTTACCTTCCCCATTTTGGGTCCCCCCTTCACCTGTCTCTGTTCACCCCCCTTTCTCTCAGGACATGGGGGCTTTATTTTTTTAATTAAAAGGGTAGATGATTTATCCTTCTCCTATCCCTTTAACCCACTCCTTCCTCCTTTCTCCTTTCCACCCTTCCATTCCCACATTCCACAGGTGCCTTCCGGACACCCTGGTCCATGGTGTGTGTGGGGGCCTCCAAAGCCCCATCTCTCCCTCTGCAGCCTCCTCCCCCCATTCACTGTTGAGGTAGAGAAGTGAGTGTTCTGGCTGCTTTCTCCTGTGGCAGCAGAAAGGAGTGCAAGGACACAGGAGGTGGCCCAGGAGAGGGGCACTGCAGTGGGGGAGAGAAGGCCAGAGGCCTGATGGGGTGGGCGGACCCGGATTGGAATGGAGTGGGCATAAGGATGAAGAAGTCCTTAGGCTCTGTGTGCCCAGAAAGACAGGAAGATGGGCCAAGGTCTGACCTGGAGAGAGCTGGGGGGTGCCCTTCCTCCTCTCCTCCTGTTGCCGTCCTGAGAGGGTCTCCCATGTGTAATCGATTAGCCTCAGCCTGAGCCATCCAGCTCTTGGTAACCTGGGCACTTCATCAGAGGGTGTGACCACGGGGAGCAGGGTAGCCTTCATCTTTCCAGTCATCTCCCCCTGCTTAGGTCCACGTGCAGACTTTGGGCTGCTAGGAACATCTCTGTGTCCACCCCCCCCCCCCCAGGAGCCAAAAGAAGAGCCATGCCCAGTGCCCCTAAGACAGGGCCAGAGGGGCAGGTGGGAGAGGCGGGCCGGCCCTGATGCAGTGGGACGTGCATGCCTGGCAGCCACTACCAGCTGCAGCCTGTGTCAGGGCCCCAGGGGTGAGTCAGCGTCAGGGGTCCACACCAGACAAATTGAGACCTGGGCCAGGGAGCCCAGCCCCACTCCTGCTTCTCTTCCGCATGCCCCTGGGAATGACTGGTGCCCCCTCAACCCTCAGTCCTGGTTTTCTCCCTGCTTGGTGCTCAGACAGATCCCTGGCTTCATCCTCTAGGACACCCCTGGGGGGACTTGCTTCTTCTGGGGACCTCTTGGGCTTGATCCTGGCCCATTCTCCATACCTTGCCCAAGGAGGAGCTGGGGAGCTTCTGGAAAGCTGAAAAAGGGGAAGGTACATATAAGTGTTCTACTTCCAGAATCAGAGACCTGGCTCACTGCCCCTAGGAGGAGGAGACCAGAGGTCATTCTCCCTTTCACCTTCAGTCAGCTGCCACGCAGATGTGACAGGAATGTCCCTGGTACTGCAGGGACCCGCGGGCGGGTGGGCTTTCGAGATGACTGGAGAAGCCTCTTCCCTGCTCTCCCTGAGCCAGTATTCCCCAGCCCCAGGCGAGCCTGACCTCCAGCGACCCTTGTGCCTCCACCTGGACTCTGTCCTCTCTCAGCAGAGTCTCCTGTTTCTTCCCACCGACCCTGTGGAGTCTGTGTAGCCCTGTCAGGAGAGCAGAGAGAGGGGCAGTGGGTGCTCTGGGATCCAGGGTATGGGAAGCATGGTGAGGATGGAGGCGGAGGAAGTTGGGGTTCAAGGAGCTGGAAGAGTGGCTCATTATCCCCCTCCTTGGACAGAAGCATCCTCGGGGATAGTCAAAGACCGTGGAGATTAGACTTGCTGTTTCATTTGCCCTTGGGATCTGAGCTTTCCTGATCTGGGTTCTAGCTGAAGGTGGGTCTGCTTTTTTTGAGTGAGACACACAGAAGGTCCAGAGTGATGGAGATGATTTTTGAGAACCGGAGTGGCAAACCAGAGTGGACAATAGAGGGTGATTACTCAGTACGGGGTAGTGGTTAACAAAGGAAGCAGCAAACCAACAGGCTTGGGTTCATAATCCCAGGGCCACTAATTACAAAGTGTGTGACTTTATTCATTCATTCATGCAACACATATTTATTGGTGAGCACCTACTATGTCAGCACCTACTATGTGCATTGTTCTAGTCACTGTGGATACAGCAGTGAACAGACAAAACCCCAGCCCTTATGGATTTTGCATTCCAGCAGGCCTAGACAAGTTGCTTAGTTACTCTGAGCTCAGTTTCTACATTCATTCAACTATTAGATTTTGAGAGTCTACTATGTGCTGAGGGTATGTTAGGCCATGGAGATTCAGTTGGGAACAAAACAGACCTGGTTCCTGCCCCCGTGGCATTTACCATCTAGTGAATAACACACAGGATTAAGCAGATTATTACATAAATAATTCATCACAACCGTGACACCTGTTAGGAAGACATACAGGATGCCTCAAGACCATGCAATGGCGTGACCTGACCAGGTCTGGAAGGTTTCATCTATAAATCTGAGGTAATAATACTTACCCCACAAGTAAATGATAACTTATTCATATGGCGCCCTGGACGGATACAATTCTAAATTTCCTCCATGAATAACCATCACACATGCAACAAGTTGCTTCTTCATCCTCCACTAGGTCAGAGAAACCCAGGTAGAGACGCCATGATCCAGTCCTGGGTTCTCAGGAGGACAGGGAGTCTGACGGGTAACACGGTTCCACCGGTGAAGTGGCAAGTCATGGACACAGTCTAGTGTCCCCAGCCAGATTGCCCGGGTTCCTCCTGGTTTGGCCCCTGCCTCTGACTTGGGCAAGTTAATCAAATGCTATTTCTCAGTCTGCCTATCTGTGGAGTGGAGGTAAAACCCGAATCTGTGAAATAGGCAGCTTTCGTCGAGGATGCAGTACGTTAATGCCTGGAAAGGGTTCGAGCAGCGCCTCGCACCTGGTGAAAGCCAGGCCTATGTGCTCCACTGTTGTTTCGTTGTTGCCTGCCTGCCCTCCTAGCCCTTTCCCTGCCTGCAGCCCAGACTCTTTCGGCACATTTTCCACCTCTGTTAATCTTAAAAACTCGAAGGAAGGAGCTGCTGTAACTTCTTCGGTGGCCATTCCAGAATTTCCTCCCTCTGACTCTCAGGCAGTTCTTTATGCCCGACGAGGCCGTATGTTGTCAAAGCTTAATTTCTGGGCAGGATTTGTCCCAGCAGTCCTTCATTTTCATCCCTGGAACTGATAGGTCAGGGTAGGAGCCAGAGTGATGGGTCCATTTGGATCTGGGCCTAGAGGGACGTGAACAGTCATTGTGAGTTTACAGCCCCCGTCCCCTGACCCCAACATACACACACACAGGTCTATGCTTCAGCAAGGGGTCTAAAATTAAACATCAGGAAGGATACCCCAAATACATGGTATGCAAGAGACGTCCTAAAAGCTTCCTCCCTGGATAATTTTCCAGACTGGGACAGACTTCCCCACCTGTCTGGTCAGGAGACCATAGGACTGAATGCTGGGATGGGGAGGTTGGATCCTTCGGGAAGGAGGCTGTGAGTTGCTTGGTCCGTTATCATAGCCACTGACACTCGGAGGGTTGGGTGCTACCAGGCAACTCCCAAACTGGGGGTCCGGGGCAAGAAAAGAAGAGGACAGCCCTGCTGTTGTAAATTCAGGAGAGCCCCCCTTTTGACCATTTGGTCTGGGGCCTCGACATTTCAGCTTTTGCTGTAGGCAACACTCACCGTCAGGCGGAAGAAAGGGCATAGCCAGCATGGACCATGCCTGGCAAGGAGATGCAGAACCGGGTGTGAGCCACACAGCCGTCAGGGCAACCCGCCGGCCCGCTCCTCTCTCAGGCTGCCCCTTCCTTTCCCCCTCTGTGATTTTTCGTCTCCCACCACAGGGGTCTCAGAGCAGACATCACAGTCCCACTTTACAACAAACAGGCAAAGGCTCAGAAAAGTTGTGTGACTGGTTTAAAATCTCACACCATGGAGACCAGAGCGAGGTCTCAAACCTAGATCAGAGCACTTTGGTGGGGGGTGGTTCTTTCGAGGCTGCTGTAGCTGATTGGTGAGAACTTTTCCTCTCTAGGGAGCCTCCCCTCCCCCGTTCCTTCTCACCAGCTCCCTCTAGAGTGTGCAGCCTGCCAACATGGTCAGGGGTCCCCAGAGTCATTAATGCTTTGAGTATAAGCAGGGGACCAGTCATTGAAATCAGGTAGCAGGATTTTACAAAATTAGGCAGTGATCCCTTGGAGAAATGGAATCAGCTCTCCCTCTCTGGTGTTGGGCTTCTCTGGGACTCGCTGTAAGGATTTTGTCATCTTCAGGAGCACTTGCTCTGAAGTGAGGCGGGAGGAGCCCTGGTGGAAGGAGCAGAGCAGATGATGGGGCACCCGGGGAATCTGCCCCCAGCCTCATGCAGCCTTATCTGAACGGGGTGCTGGCATCATCAGCAAATTCCCAGTTCGGTCAAGTCATCCTCGGAAGCCCAGCAGGACATAGGCATGGTACATATGCTCGTGTCTAGTTGGTATCTGACTGCTTCTCCTCTTCAGAGAGTCCAGGCTTGAGAAGTCAAGATCCCCATGGACTTACAGCCGGCACTCAACCCTCGCATGCAGGGGCAGCTAGAGTCCAAGCAGCGGCTGGGGCGGAGCACACCCGTTCCTGCTTTCCTGCTTTCCTCCTTTTCCTTCCACTTCCAAATCAGATGGACCAAGCACCTATTCTGTATAAGGCACTAGGGATTAAAAGGGAGCAGGGAATAACCACCTAGTGTTCATCAGGCTGGGATTTCCTCAAAGGCAGAGCATGGGGCTCTTCCTTCTCTGCTGGGTTCCCCGCCCCCAACACCCAGAATAGAGCTCTGTAGCCAGGAGCATTTGTGATGGCTGGGTGCAAGGAGACTGGGCTCCCAGAGCTTCCCAACCCCAGGATAGCTGCCTGCCAGGACCAGATTTCCCTCAGTCCTTGGAGCCTTGTTCCCTTCCTCCCTCCGAAGAGAGACTGAGAACCCCAAGGGCCTCATCACTGGGCAGTCTGGGACTAGGGCGGGGCGGTGGCTGAGCAGGGAGTCAGGGAGGCTCCTCTGAGGCATTTGTGAGACCCAGGTGCCTCTGGGTGGGACAGGGAGTCCTCAGGCCGTGGAGACCCCTGGCGGGGCTTCCCGTAATTGGGTTGATGCCATAGCTCTGGAATTTAGCAATTAGAGAATATTGCAGTTGGAGGTGGCATTCACCCATTATTATTGCATACATCTTAATATTGAGTGTAAGTGGTTGTAACGAGGAGCTTGGCACTAGGGAGATGAGAAAACTGAAATGAATGGAGGAATGGGATGAGGGGGCCTCTTAGACGGAGCATGGGGATGGGACGGGGAGGACATCGCAAGTAGACTGAGGACATAACCTGGAGGGGAGACCAGGTTGGGTCGAGGCCCAGCAGCCCCCTGCAGACAGCAAGAGGTGACTGTGGCCAAGTCAAGGAGGCTCACCTGGGCCTTGGACATTCTCCTTTAGCTTCCTGTTCCCCCAAGTGATTGGGGAAGCAGCTTTTATGCTCTTTATAGAAAGGAATTCCTTTCTGATGTCTAACCTTACCTTTTTCTGCTCCACCTCAACGTCACATCCCCTGCCTCCTTTCTGGAGAGGAGGAGAGCCTGACAGGTGGCTTGAGGGGACCCTGGGCATGGGCCCTGGGTGGTGGTCTCTGGGGACCCTCCTTGTCTCTCATCTCCTGCGTTTATTTGGAGAAAAGCATATTTAGCTAACACACAGCCCTTTATCTCTATCCTCCTTGGGGCTGCTTGGCTCCCCATTTTCGTTGTTAGCCAGGGATACCATATGGTGCCAGCTGCCATGGACCAAAGTCATGGGCCCAGTGTTGCGGGTCTGCGATTAGATGCCGGAACCTTTGGGTTCCTGTGTGTCCACCGTGTCTGAGGGATGTACAGAGGATGAACAAGAAGCTAGCATTTCAGTGCTCTGGGATCCTGGGTGCTTCCTGGGGAAGCAGACCTGGGGGCTGAAACCCAGCCTCACCACTAGGGGCCAAGGTAAGTTAGAGTTAGGCCCCAGGAAGCACAGGGTGGCTGCCGGTGGGGTGGGAGTCAGCAGGACACTTGGAGTTAATTGAGACAAGAGGGCTCCCTCTCCCAGTTTGACTGTCCCATGTGGAGGAAAAGGCATCACTTTAATAAGGCTGCCCTGGTTCCAGATCAATCCTGGCATTGCAGGAAGCGAAGGGGGAAGCACCACGGAGAAACTGGATTAGCTCGTTGATGCTGGCCGCTGCGCTTGCTGCCAGAGGAGGCAGGGGGGACGTGAGGGCTGAGCCTGCAACTGGCAGCTCAGCCCCCAGAGTTTGAGGCTTCCCAGGGAGACGCTGGTCCCCAGCCTTGGCAGGTCTCCTGCTGGTAGAAGAGCAACAGAAGTGCCCGGGGGGAACGGACAGTAGCAAAAGCCAGGTCCTCTCCACTGCAGAGGCCGGGAGGTGTCCTCAGGCTTCCCCAGGGATATAGACGGTGAGCTCCAAAGGCACGGGGAGGAGAGGTGATGGGGAAGGCGGAGAGGTGATGCCCGACACCCCCTGGGTCCGTGCCCCACAGCTGCATGTTCTGCAGGGCATAACAGAAACAGCACCCACCACGTCCTGCCTGGGCAAGCGACTTAAACTGTCTGAGCTGCAGGGTTCTCATCTGCAAACGGAGATAGTAACACACAAGGGATACAGCCCATGGGAAGAGTACACGAGATGTCCTAGGACCGCACTTCTCCAAAGTGTGGTCTGTGGACCCCTGGGCTTCCCCAAGAATTGTTCAGGGGGAGCCATAAGGTCAAAGCTATTTTCCAAATAATCCTAAGGTTATTTGCCATTTTTTTTTTTAAGATTTTATTTATTTGCGAGAGAGAGAATGAGAGACAGAGAGCATGAGAGGGAGGAGGGTCAGAGGGAGAAGCAGACTCCCTGCCGAGCAGGGAGCCCGATGCGGGACTCGATCCCGGGACTCCAGGATCATGCCCTGAGCCGAAGGCAGTCGCTTAACCAACTGAGCCACCCAGGCGCCCCTATTTGCCATTTTTAATATGTTGTCAGTGATGGTCCCGAGGCCATGGGTTGAACTGCTGGAACTTTAGTGTGGATCAGGGCAGGGCACCAAACTGTTCTAGGCACTGCATTCTTCCCCACCACATACCTGCTAAATAAATAAACAAATAAATAAATGCCAGTTTCCCTTATGAATTTCTTTGACGAAGGAGTAAAGATTACAAATTTTATTAAATCTTGACTCTTGAGTGCACATCTTTTTAATGTTCTTTGTGAAGAAATGAGAAGGACACATAAAGCCCTTCTTGTTTTAGAGCGTGTGGTATTTCACCCCCTTTGTGAGTCTCAGAAATGTGAAATAAATGTCCCCAAGGTCACACTGCTAGTGGGGGGCTGAATCAACATACAAACGCAGGTTGGTGTGCCCCCCCTCACCCAGCCACAACACTCCCCCAGGCCACACACTGTAGGTGGGGGAAGTCAGGCTGGACTGTGGGGGGCGGGGAACAGTCAGGCTGGACTGTGGGGGGGGGACAGTCAGGCTGGACTGTGGGTGGGGGACAGTCAAGCTGGACTGTGGGGGGGCAGGGTGGTCAGGCTGGACTGTTAGGGCTGACAGTCAGGCTAGACTGGGGGGCGGTCAGGCTGGACTGTGGGTGGGGGACAGTCAGGCTGGACTTTGGGGGGGAACAGTCAGGCTGGACTGTTGGGGGTGACAGGCTAGACTGTGGGGGGGCAGTCAGGCTGGACTGTAGGTGGGGGACAGGCTGGACTGTGGATAGATGCCCACACAGGCTGGTATTCACAGGGCTCTCTCCGGAACTGGCCATACTGGTGGAGTCTGGACACTGGTTCTGTCCACACAGCTCTGGGGATGCAGAGGAAACCCGGATCTCAGCCCCCTTTAGAAGTAACATCTCACAGTGAGGACTGGCAGAGCTTCCTGTTGCCTGTCTTGTATAGGGGACCTAAAGCTCCATATTGGACAGGACCTCCAAGGGCCACCTGGTGAGAAGTAAAATAGTCCTTAATGGTAACCCCTGAGAGTGAGGAAGTTCTTTGTGTCTAGCCGTATTCCTCCTTCTGTACTGAGTCCCCGTTTCCTCTTATAATACATCCTTCGCTGCCTCCTGCCAGGTGAGTCTGGGGGTCAGAAGCTGCGAGCTGGAGGCTGAGTTACGGGCTGTGTCTGCTGAGTTACAACTGCCTGTTGTAATTAAGAGTTAGCACCCCGATCGGAGAGGCTGGGAGGCCTCCTCCCTCAGCAAGGACAGGCAGTCTTCATGGCTCTTCCGTGGCTTTAGTAGCTTGGGCACTGAAGAATGTGGTTGGTTCATCCTGGGAGGACAAGTGGAGGGCAGGGCAGGGAGGCTCTGGAGGACGGTGGAGGAACCACCTTCAGACGAGGTCAGGCGTCTGCACACGCACATCTGGCCCCGCAGGGAACATGCGTCTCTCAGCTCTTCAGCGGCCACAGGGCTGGGTAATTGACTGTCCTGGCACATGGCTCCTTCCCCGGCTCAGCCATCCTGGGCTGCTCATCCTGGACCAGGAAAGGGAAAGACCGAGACATAGTAAAAGATGGAGGCCTTCCTGGATGAGAGGGTCACCGGAGCAATTTGTCCTTTCCTGGGAATGGGGAGAGAGCATTGAAACCCTGGAAGCTGTCCTGTGGAGTCAGTGAGCTAAAGCAGGAATTGGGTTCCTGATCCTCCACTCTCCCAGTCCCATGAATGTGTTTCTGTCTCTCTGGCTCTTCCTCTAGATCCAGGAGATCCATTGGAGACAGACCCTGGGCTTGGCAGCTAGTGGGCAGGGGAGAACTCAACAGTAAATTTGGAAGCACAGAGAGGCAGGATGGGGCAGCCTTCATAGGACAGGTTGGTACCCCCAGGACTCTCAGTTTGGGGCACAGAGCTCTGGCCTTTAACAAGCCAGACAGATTCCCAAAACAGCCCCTCCCGGTGTCCATCCCATTGCCCTACTTTCAGAGAGCATTTCTTTCTTGTCGGGTTTGTGACATCCCGGAGCACTTGGCTCAGACTAGGGAAGATTCACAACTCCACATAAACACACAGATGCAAACCTACCACACATACACACTCTTGGCAGGTTGCCTGTGGGCAGTGGGGCCTCCCTCTTACATTCCTTGGAAATTGAGAATGAAATTAGATCTGAGACCTTATCTTCAGGTTGGAGAGGACTTCTCCAGGTGACATGTGCTCTCCTTTCACCTCCACCTGCCACTTCCCGGCTTGGCTTGGAACTGCTCTGGGCGGGGTCCTAGGCTGGAGTTTGGGGTCTGGCGCGGTCGGGTCAGGGGGCATGGCAGCTATGTGGTCTGCTTGCAGAGTTTGGACCTGTGGTTTCTCCCATAACTATTGCTGCCTTTCCAGACCCTGTGGCGTCTGCCATCTGTGATTAGGAGCTAATGTAGGTGAAGCCTTCTTGGCTGTGGCTGTTAGCTTAGACCTTCCTGGAGGCAGCATTGATCGGGGAAGGGGGCGCTGTGTTGCTCAGAAGCAGGAGGCTTCTTGGTGGGAAGGTGAATGAGACTGTGTCTGGGACCAGGGCTTGGGGCACCAGTCACTGCCCTAGTGACAGAGGAGATGTGGCGGGGGCGGAGGGCAGGGAGAAAGATAGGTAAGAAAGCACGTAGACTCATTAAATCCTTCCACCAACAACTTGAAGTGAAGGGCTCCCCTAAAGCAGGGGGCTGCTTCACGTGGACACCATAGTGACAAGACTCCTTTCTGTGTCCCAGTTCTCCAGCGAAGGAAAAGTCGTGACATTACCTGTCTCCTCTCCTCAGTGTTGGGGTCAAGGCAAGAAGCTGGGACCCCTAGCGTTGCAGCCTCTCTCGTGCCACACTGGCCACGGCCACCCCTCCACAGGCCTCCACTCATTCATTTATTCAGTCACTCATTCTTGCAACGAGCATTCATGAGCGAGGCTGCGGTGGTGATAAAGGTGGTATGACCTTTATAGTCCGAGGGAAGGAGGCCATTGAAGAAAAGAAACACACAATTGATTATTTGATGACAATTATGATAATCGAGGTGAAGTAAAAAGAGCTCAATGCTCCTAGGGCTTGTAATGGGGGTACCTAGCAGGGTGGGGAGAGTGGGCATATGGCCACCATGGCTCATGAACTCTGGAGAGCCATAGGCTCTCCTGGGTAACTCCAGGTCACTGCCAGGGAGCTGCGAGGCAGGCTCTGGGTTGCAAAGGGCAAGGGAGTGTCTGGCTCTGCTTCTGATTCCCCTGGTGGCCCTGAGCTTGTCATTTTCCCTCTTTGCATTTGTTCATTCCTCTGTAAAATGGGGATCTTTGGCTAGAAATCCCTGCAGTCCCTTCTCAGAGTCCCGGAAAAAGCATTAGAGGTGTTCAAAGGCCAAACTCTAGTTCTCTTGGGGACAGAAAGGATTTCAGGAACAAGGATGGGAAAGCTCCTTGGGCACTGACTCCAGAGAGCAGTGGGGAGAGAACAAGCCCAGAGCCAGGGGACCATGGTTCTTTGAGGTCAAAAAGGGAGGGGTGATGGGACACCTGGGTGGCTCAGTCGGTTAAGCGTCTGCCTTCGGCTCAGGTCACGATCCCAGGGTCCTGGGATCGAGTCCCGCATCAGGCTCCCTGCTCCGCGGGGAGCCTGCTTCTCCCTCTGCCTCTGTCTCTCTCTCTGTCTCTTATGAATAAATTAAAAAAAAATAAATAAAATCTTTAAAAAAAAAAAAAAAAAAGGGAGGGGTGAGCACGGCAGGTGTGTCCCCAGAGTGGCTGGAATCAGCAATGGAGACATAACAGGACAGGCTGCTGTCATTGCACCAAGGGCAGGACTAGAGCCAGGGTTGGAAACTGAAGCAAGCAGGGTTTAGGTTAGACATTAGGCAGCACTTTCATGCTTGTTGCACTGAGACATGTGGCAGGCCTGCAAGGGGGTGAAGAGAGGGTGTCAGATAGGTATTCCAGAAAAGCAGAGAAAAAGCTTTTCTGAGGGAGTGTTTGTGTGGAGGTGGGGGCGGGGGTGGAGAGATGACCTTACAAGGTCTCTCCCTCAGACAAGTCCGTGGATATCTTGCGTTGCCAGCGCTGCTGGATGTGTGTAAGAGGAAGATGTCAGGTCCTCTTGGAAATGAGTTTTTGAGCATAAACTATCCCCAGTTCACATCTCTCGATGACACATGTGGCTAACTGCAATTGTCACACTCAATCAAATCGAGCCCAATTACACCTTTGCTCTCTTGTCCTGCTGTAATATAAATATGGCTTCTGAGAAGTGTATTAGTTGCTGGTAATGTGATTGCTTGAGCGGCTGGGTGTGGGGCTAAGGGAGGCCCGGGTGTTTTATGTTTCTGACCCAGAAACAAGGACTGGAGATGGGCTCCTTGGGGGCATGGGATTGGGCGGCCCATGAGGCCTTCTCAGAGGACCCTGATGCAGTCCTATCTCTATGAATGGGGGATAGATCAGATGCCATCTCAAGGGTTCTTTGTGTCCTTGGACTTTTTTTGTTGTTATTACCCACAGTCACAGGTTCTCCATGTGTATGTAGGTGGGGTGAGTATTGCAGTTGTGCGTATCTCTGCCTCTAGATTATGAAAGGTCCAATGAAACCCTGCCCCCCACTCCCACTGAAGAAGATGCTCTTCATCTTTAGTGATTCATAATGTCAGAAAGGCAACCTAGAGCATGAAGGATTTCAGGTAGACACAAAGAGGAATTTCTGAATGGTAAATGTGGTTAGACATTGTGACAGAAAACCAAACAGATGGTGTGATCTCCAAAGAGAAGAAAGTCTGGGACAGGGTAGGTATTTAGAAAGGATAGATTGACCACCAAGATTCTCTGCATCCCAGGATTCTTGAGTGTGGATGTAGATGTGCTGGAGAGAGTTGACTGTCTGCACAGTTGTTATAGTTGACTTGTATTCAGTGAGTATATCACAGTAGAGGAAGAGGTAGAGGAGGAGGAGGGGAGGTGGAGGAAGGGGAAGAGAGTAATGCTGGGTATAATAGGGCTTAGGAGAGTAAAAGCCTCTTTATCAGTATTGGGATAATATTGCTGCGGTAAGGGATGGTGTGTGTGTGTGTGTGTGTGTGTGTGTGTGTGTGTGTGTGAACTCAGCATCAGGAGACTTCCCTTATGAGAGTCAAACCTGCAACAGGATATGTAGATGCCTGCTACCATGTGAGCTGCCCATTTAAATTCAGGATGCTGTGCGCCTCTCACTAAAACAGCTCCTATGTGTTTGTTTTAAGTAGGCTCTATGCCCAACACGGGGCTTGAACTCATGACCCCTGAGATGAAGAGTCAGATGCTCTACCAACTGAGCCAACCAGGCACCCATAAAACAGCTCCTTTGTATGGGGTCCATTCACACATGCTGAACATTTGCTTTGCTAACAAGCCACAATCATTCAGACTCAATAGTGAAGAGAGTAAAGAGCCAGAGCCTTGTGAAGAATATGGCTTCCAGATTTTTTCAGCATGGACTCCAGTTTAGAGCTCAGGCTAGACTCACCTTCTTTTTAACACAATCCTGACAGTGCATTTACTTTTTTGTAAATCTCCCACCCTCCCCTCACTTGATTCCAAGGAACCACGAAGAGTCACAGTCATGATTCTGGACTTCGGCGGTGTGACCTTGAAAGATCCTGATACGCAGTCTCCAGTCTCATGGCAGAACCTTTCACAATCACCCCACATCTTCTGAAGACTGTCCTGTTATCTACATATCCTCCAAGTTTCTCTTGGCCTTCCCTTCTGGTGACTTCTTTCTTAGAAAATTTCCCTTGGAAATTTTGAGACTAACCAGTCATGTTGTTTTCTCACTTTTAGCTTCTCTGAAAGGAACTGTATCTCAGTATCTTAGAACCAGGGGCCCATACCCAGTTCAAGGTGATGAAAAGAGGTAAGGAGTAGGGATGGTGTACTGTCCCCTTCCCCATGCTCTTGGACATCTGCTTGTTTTTCTCCTTGGAACTTGTCTCGGCTTCCTTCACGTAAATGGTCTCCTGGATTATATTATCAACTTTCCCCTGGATCTCCCGTAGCACCCTTATGTTGCTAGAGGCCCCAACACCAGCAGTGCATAAAAATGCAGGTCTTGAAAAAATAAATAAATAAAAGTAAAAAAATTTTAAAAATGCAAACCTTGGCTGCTTGGGACTGGGAGGTTCAGCACCATGGACAGAGCACTGCACCTGTGCTCTCTGTCCAGACTGGATGGTCACAGGCTAAGCCCCGACTTTCCAATTTTGGAGAAAGAGGCAGGGGTGAGAGGAACACTGGCGTTGTGGAAAATTGTTATCACCCTTTATTGACTGTGAGACCTTGGCCAAGCTACCTCCTCTTCCTGGATCCCACTTTTTACTCTGTAAAATGAGAGGGTTGAGCTCCAAATATCCTACGAGCCTGAGTGTCTATATAATCATCTTTCCCAGGAGGTCTTTAAAAGTAGTTTTGACACGCCTGGTCTGGGTTAGGGGAAGGCCAGTTTAGCTAGTAGGTGATAGGAATACATGACCTAAAATCCTGGAATCTGGCTGTGGTCTCCCAAAATCCGTGACCTGCGTCTCCCTCCAGCTTGCTGAAATGTTTAGAGCAGGGGCATCTTCCCTGTAATAGTCACTATTCCAGATACCCCACTGTCCACTCCACTCATAGGCAAAACCTAGCCTGGGTTGGTGAGAGGGGAGGGATTTTGTGGTAGGGTGCAGTCATGTGAAGTTTAACTGAAGATAGAGTACTGAAATGAAGCTGGAGCTGATTGGGCATCCCTGGAGGGGAGGGAGCTATGAAGGAATTAGAGTGGAGAATCCAGTCTTCATGTTGGCAGGTCAGCAGGGTGTTAGAACTGAGCCCCTCCCTCACTTGTGGGAGAGCTGGGCTGCTGTGGGAGCAGCCTGCAACAGGAGGACGAAGAATTGCTGCATAGATTGGCATGGGGCCAGGTGTGGGGGTAGGGTAGGCAGAGACTGGAAGCTCTTCAGAGCTCTGAGGGCTGGGGGAGCCTGTGATGGTGGGAGAGAAGATAGAGTACCAGACCATGACTGTGTCCTTATGTGCCTGTAGGAGGACTATACCACCTTTTCAGCCTCTTGGTTCATCTGAATGGGGTCATTCTCTGCTTCCAGGCCCCCAGAAATCCTGTAGGGAGGACGAAGCTCTTCTTTTCTATCATCTGGTTCCTTCTTTTCTCATCTTCCCTGCATCTACATTTCTTCCTTGACCACCATATATTTTGCTAAACCGATAATCCAAACACTCTTTGTTTCCCTGTCCAGGGCACTTATCATGGGGGAGAATGTGTACCTGGCATCCTTTGGGTCATTAGAGAGGCAGCTCAGGCTCTACTTTCTGGGTGGGATCACTTGGAACCCTCCATAACTTACTGAACACAAAAGGGAAATTCCAGGCAATATTCAGGTTACCTTCTATCTCCCCTTTTTTGTGCTTCTCCCCTTAGAGATGTCAAGTGCCTCCCAGCTCTCCTGTGCTACCCAGTCCTCCGCACTTGGGTCTGCTCACCTCGTCTCCCTCTTCCCGACATTGAGAACAGTGCAGTATGTCTTATTCCGCAGCCCCAGGCACAGAGTCAAACTGCTCTTCTGCTGAACATGGCACTCCTCCCAAAAAAAAGGCATCTGCGTGTTGAATAGGCAGTGATGCCTACCCAAAAAAAGGCTGGGTAAATAATGATGGGATTCCAGACATGGTAAAGGCTATTGGGGGACATATTTAAGGCAATGCTCTCCTCTGTCGTTTATAACACTGCCTTCCTCACCAGTGGGCAAAATCAGTTCTTGGGAGTGGAATGTGGGCAGGAAGAGGTGGAGCAAGTCTCTTGTTTGGCAGAGGAGACTGGTGTTTACATTTGTGGGTACAATATTCTTATTGGGGGAGGGAGAACTAGGGGCTTAAGCCGCTAGCACCAAGAGTCCGTTGCTCAGGTCCAGTCCTGAAAACCATTGCCCAAACAGGGAGGTGGTTTTGGGGTACAAGGCCAGCCTGGGGGAGCAAGCTGAGTCCCACAGTCTTACTGCAGTGAGCCCAAGGCTTTGGTCTTAAAGACAATAGATTCTATTTCTCATCTCCTCCTAGGCCTGGAGAGCACAAGATACATGGAGACTAATTTTGACCCACTGTGAGGAAGATAGTTCTAATAGAGCAAAAATTTGGTCTGTTTTGGGTGCAAACCAAGTGTTTCATTCAGGGCCTGGCACATGGAAGATACTCAGTAAATATTTACTGAATGAATGTTGAAGGATTAGAACTGTCCAAACACCCAGTGGCTTTTCTCAAGAGAGACAAGCACTTTGTCCTGAGGTACATTCACTGTTGTGTTGCTGGAGGGGCTCTTGCCACACTGATGGCTTGGTCTTAGAGCCCTTTCTCTTGAACTCTGAGAATCCATGACTCTGTGACTTCTTTTGAAAGAAAGGAGACCTTCAGAATGGGGCCAGAGCTGGCTTGACCATGGGAGTCTTTGTAAGGGACACATAACCCGGTACCTTTGGCCCAGCCACCTCTGCGACATCAACCTCCTGCCAAATACGCTTGTTGAACTTGATAAAGAGAGCGTGTCTCTTTCTCATTTCTTGGAAATCCTTATTGTGAGGCTCATGTGTGGCAGCCTCAGCTTGGCCTGTGACTTGCTTGGCCATCTGTTCGGTGGGGTGATATCCATCTGCCTGCCGTGCATACTTTTCAGAGATGGGTGCTCGGTAGGACCCTAGGCGGGCCAGGGGGATGGGAGAGATTGCTGGTTGCCTTCGAGGGGGAGTGGAGGTGGGGTGGGTGTGGGTCCCAGCTCCAGCTGCTCCCATGCTGCGTGCCTGGCGCTGGCCCTGATGAGGATGAATAATTGATGGTGACTAATGGATCATTGCTCCCGTATGAAATATTCAGCAGGGACTATGGCAAGTTCATGTAATCAGGTGTTTCACGCTGCCCTCCTGATAGGTGTGGGACTCCTGGGTTTCCCTGACTCTCAGAGTCATGGGGGTGGGGACACTTCCCCAAAGAGAAGTGGGTTTTGTGCAGAGGGTCCCGTGGAGTGGCCTCCTCAGGGTGCACTTTGCAGGGAGAGGGGCAGGGGCCCATCGTCCTGTATTCTGGGCTTGCCTGCTTTGTGGGGTAGTGTGCCAACCAACATTCAGAACAGTGAACTACAGAGAGGATGGTTGGGGTAAGCAAGGTGCAGCATGCAGCCCCTGGGATATCTGGGGTACTGATGGCGCACAGAGGATGGGGAGCCCCCCCCCACAATGCTCCTTGCCCTTGGGGTACTTAAAACAACCCCGTAGAATGGCCTTATGCAGATGAGGAAGAAGGCTCAAAGGGGTTAAGTGATTTCTCTAAGGTCAGAGGGCTCTAGGGTTGTGGAGCTGGGCTCCTCCCACAGTGCCTCTCCTCAGAGCTGTGTCTACAGTGACAGTCTCTTGGCCCTTTTTCCCCACCCCAACTCTGCCTTGTCCCCTCCTCCCCTTCCCCGCTGACCCTGTGGGAGTGATGTCATTGGGATCCCGGGATAGAATTGCAGCCACAAGCAGCTGTTCAGAGAAGGCTGGCTGGTCCCCCGTGGGGGGTGGGATGATGGGAGTGTGTGTGTGTGTGTGTGTGTGTGATCAGCTCAGCAGGGAGGAGAGGAAGCCCCCCAAGTATATCAGAGCCAGGAATTCAGGGAGGACACTGCCAGATTCGCAGTGGGGGCTTGGCTCCGTGGTGGGATTGAAGAGAGTGCCTTACCTTGCTGCGTCCTGGCCCACTCTGTCAATATGTGGTTGACCTTCCTGATGCTGTTCCCAGGAGCATTTAACCTTCCATGGAGCTCCAGACCCCAACTAGAACCCATAAATCCTGACTGCCATTTGATCTTCCCTCTGTCCCCATGTCTCCCATCCCCACCAGAAGCTCCTGAGGGGCTGCCTGAGGACAGATCTATAGGATGAAAACCTAACTCAGCCCACCCTCCTGAGTTCTGAAATACCCTGAGGAGAGAGATAGGGCCAGTTGCCTCTGGCCATCCATTTCCACGTCTCGCAAGCTCTTTCCATCATCAAGAAATTCTTCCGGCTTCTAGTCCCATGCCCTCCTGCTGCAACCAAGTGTATCCTCTTGTTCTTTGGGTCTGCAGTTCTCTCCCTCCAAGGTCTCTTGTAACATCACAGGCGTGGGAGATGGATGAGTAATGCTTGCTTAACAGAGAGGAAAACGCAATTCAGGATTGGGGGTTTAGAGCCAAATCCCTCTCATTTCCAACTTGACACATTTCTCCGCTCGATACCTGGGCGCTGTCCAGGAAGCCAAATCAGAACATCTAGCAGGACTGTTCCCTGACTCATGTAGACCCTTGACTATGTCCTTCCACTGGGGCAGGCCAGAGTGTTATAATGACAGGGTCATCCTTGCTAAGGAGTGAGTAAAAACTTCAGTGGGCTTTCACCACATTCTCTCATTTCACCCTTCTGACGCTAGGGGTGGAGGAGAAGAGTGAGGTCACTATGGCAGATTGCATTAGCCCATTTTACAGACGGGGAAGCGGAGACTCAGAGTTAAATGGCATGCCAGAATTCATACTGCAGTGGGAGTGTGAAAGTGTGTTTGGTGTTCTGCTCAGAAATCTAGGCCCTGGGTATGGGGAGCGACCATGACCAGAAAGCCAGGCTCCTGCCCGCGAAAGTTGTCTCTGTTCTCTTGGCCTCTGCTGCAGGAGGGGCCCTGGCTGACTAGATGGGCTGCAGCATGGAGCAGGCCCATGCTGCCATCTGGGGCACTGTCCCTATTCCAGTATCATTTTTTTTTTTCAAAGTAGGCTCCACGCCCAGCATGGAGCCCAACACAGGGCTTGAACTCATAACCCTGAGATCAAGACCTAGGCTGAGATCAGGAGTCAGATACCTAACCCACTGAGCCACCCAGGCATCCTTCCCTATTCCATTAATATGCCCTTAGAACTGTGATGGCTGCAAAGAATATTCTTGCTTCTTTTAGCTCCAGTTCAGTGTTAGGTACAAAGGACTTGGCAAATAGGAAGGCACAGGGGAGGAAAAGGATAGCTTTCATGCCTCAGGTTCCCAGAGGGAAATATTAATGGTATGGAAGAGGATCTCTTCTTTAAAAAAAGAAACAAACAAGGCTGTTTCGCACAGACCAGCACCCCTCCTTGTCTGAGCCACACGTGCCTTTGGAGTCACCGTCCCAGGGATCTCTCCAGTGCCTGGCCAAGGGGGGATCCCTCTCAAGAGCTCCGTGCTCCATCCATCAGTCACTGAGTTCTCAAGCTCAGCTGAAAGGCTACAACACACCCAGCCCAGGGCTAGGCTTTGCAGGGCTGAAGTCTCCTCTCTGCCCTTGGGTGACATGAAAGAGATTCAGACTAAACTCCCATGGAGATGAGGGAGATGGCAGGAGACAGCAGCACAAACCTGTCACATGGATGAGGCAGTCAGCGTCGGGGGGTGGGGGTGGGGCGGGCAGCTACACAAGACAGGAGGGTAAGGAGACCGAGGATGGCATTGTTGCAGGCCGGAGGACCTCCTGGAGGAGGACACTTTCATCGGAAGCAGAACTCACTGGGGTCTTTGAGAGTTCTCACTCATGCATTTGGCAAATATTTTATTGAGTACTCACCCAGGGACAGGCACTGTGCTGAGTGCTGGGGATACAAAGATGCTTAATGATGACACATCTCCCACCCTCCATGGACTTCTGCTCCAAGCATGTCAACAAGTAATTTCAAGATAGAAAGGTATGTGCTAAGATAAACTTATAGGGTATAGCGGGGTGAGGGAGGAAGCTGTCAGTTCTTTTTTTTTTTTTTTTAGATGTATTCATTTATCAGAGAGAGCGCGCATGCTCCAGTGAGCTGGGGGGGGGGGCAGAAGGAGAGGGAGAGAGAGTCTCAAGCAGACTCCCTGCTGAGCATGGAGCCAGAACGGGACTGGATCCCAGGACCCTGAGGAAAATGACTGGAGCCGAAACCAGGAGTCAGACGCTTAGCTGACTGTGCTACCCAGGTGCTTCTGTCAGTTCTGCTGAAGGGAATCAGGGAGGGCCTCATAAAGGAGAAGCCTGAGCTGGTGCTAGAAGAAACATCAGGATTTTCCAGATGAACAAAGGGAGGATGGTCATTTCCAGCAGAGGGAATCACCAGAATGGAGACTTGAAGGTGGGAAGTATCCTGGGGGGATTTGAAAGGCCAGGGAGGAGGGCAAAAATACCAGCAGAGGGGTAGTGAGAGATTAGGCTGGAGGGGGACAGGCAGGGGCCACCCCCAGAAAGACCATGAATGTTCAGTAGGAAGGATGGAGGTGAGACAGATGTGCACTCGGGGCTCTCACTTGGCAGGGCACAAAGAATGGCCTGGAGATCGTGGTAAGAGGCAGGAAGCTAGGGTTGGGGGCTTGTTAAGGGCTGTGGCCCTACAAGGTGGTGGACGAAGGGACTGGTTGGAGCAGGAACTGTTCTCTGCCTCCCCCTCTCCCCCCCAAGCAGAGTGTAGGAAATGGGTGTCAGGGTAACTTGTCCTTGGCTCCTTGGGGAACCTGGGAGTGGGAAGCCCCTGCCCCAGATTAGCCTTTGCTTTCTGTCTCCTAGAGACAGAGGCATCAGGACTCCACCTCAAGAAGGAAAGAGAGACGTTGTGGCCTCACTGTTTTCCTTGAGACCCCATCTGTCTGTCTGTCTATCTAAAGTAGGGATGACAAGGAGAAGACAGGCTGAAGCAGGAAGGCTACAGGGAGCACCCGTGGACCACAGTGCTAATGGGGACCAGGGTCTAGTCCCCCTGGGCTGATCCTCTCTCTAGTGGCTGTGCCTGGCCCTGCCCCAGCAGTCCCCTAGCAGCCGCTGCAGGAGGGCGAGACGTCTGTGCACCTGTGCACCCCATGCCCAGACCCCCGGGACTGTTTCCCGATGATCTCATTCTCCCGCCTCACTTGCGGGGACTATGCCTTCTAGCAATGTGAGCCTGTTTCCCTAGCTAATGGAGCTGGGGAAATGTGCGTTCATTTTTCCCCTGGGCTGTGACAGGCAATAGGAAATTTTCCCTGAAATATGCTTCAGTGTGGATTGAAATAAAACACTTGGTGTATTTTGCAACAGAGCATTAAAAAGAAATAATGTGGGGAGCTCATCCAGACATCAGCTTTCAAGGGTACATTTCCCCCAGAATTCCCTCTCTCCCCCACCTGAGCATCCCTGCATGTGGGTAGGGTGGGGTGAGGGGATGAAATATGTGGGAAAGGAGCTGTGGAGTGTCAAGGACCCCAAAGCACCAGAGATATTGGGAGAGCTGAAACCTTGTATTTCTAGAAGGATGGCGACTTTAGAAATATAGAAGAAAGAATAGGCATGTTTAAAGCTCCTGGATACCTGGGTCTGAATAATTAAATTCCATTGATTCTCTGCATTGCTAGTGGAATTCCTATTGTTGTGAGCAATAGTGCTGTTAGGATGGGGCCCTGGCATGGAGGGTGGGCACTGGTGCAGATCGGGTTTTTCTCAGCACACCCCACTTCTGTTTCTCATAACCTATAAACAGACTGTACCCAGCGAATGAATAATGCCAGCCAGGTGAATGGGAAATGGCTCTATTTTCGTTTATTTTATTCCTTAGGAGGTAAAAGTACTGTTTGTTCAGGCAGTTACTTCCTCAGCAGGCGGGTTTGCCAGGAGAGGGCTGAATTCCCAGAGCTGGATTCTGCCAAGGGCTCTGTCTCCCTCCCTGGCAAGGTGGGACACCCCCCAAGGACACTTCTCCCTTCCCAGCTTCTGCGGGCTTCTCTTCAAGCTGCTACCCTCATCCTATCCAGACTGGTGTCCTGGCATGGCTGGGCTCCTGGTCACTCTTCAACATCCACCCGCCACCCACTGCTTCATTAATGTTCCGGGAATATCTTTTGAGCATGTCACTGCCAACCCTGTGCCCACTCAAATGCTGTTTCCCAGAGGGTGTCAGGGTGCCAGAGGGTCTGGGTGTCAATGCCAGGAGCGGGTGAGTGGGTTGGAGGTGGGTCAGCTGGGATGGAGAGTTTTGTCAGAACCTCATAGCTTGGGCACAGGGGGTCAGCTCTGCAACAGATCAAGAAACATCTTAAGTTCAGGAGGGGCCAGACGAAGGGTCCACTCCCAACTGAGACCCATTATATCAGGGGGCAGGGGGCAAGAAGGAGGGAGGACACTCAGGGACAAATTCCTGGGGACAAGATTCTGCATATGCTCTCTTTTTAAAAACCTTTGACTGAAATATAATATAAACACAGAAAAGCGCACAGATCTTAAGTGTATAGTTGGATGAAATTCACAAACGAAACACACCTGTGTAACCTGCGGCCAGACCAGGAGATAGAACATCGCCAGCACCCCAGAGGGAGGAGACGGCACCAGATGAATGAGACATGCCTCATTTCTCCAGCCACGGCTTCTAGCACTATAGATTAGTCTTCGAACTGGAATAATGCATTTCAGAATGCACTCATCTGTGCTGTCTTCTTCCACTTCACGTTGTTTGTGACATTAAACATGTCGTTGTCTGTACTTGCAGTTTGTTTCTTCCCATTGCTGTGTCACATTCCATTATGACAATGTACCTCAATTTATTTGTCCATTCCATTGTTAATGACATTTAGTTCGTTTCTAGTCTGGGGCTATGATGAATAGTGCTGCTGTGAGCTTATTTCTGTGTGCCTTTTATAAACACATTTTCTCTTGCTGGGTCTTGGGGTCCATGTATGTCTTGTCATTTGAGGCTATGCATTTTCCAGAATGCTCTTGCCAGTTTATACTCCTCCCAGCAGTGATGGCAGTGATCACTGCTGCCCCGTATGACCGACACTTAGTACTTTCTGTCTTTTTATTTTAGCCATGCTGGTGGGCGTTTGTGTTAGCTCCTTTTGATTTCAGTGTACATGTCCCCGATGACTGAAAAAAGATGAGCTTCTTCCCATGTACTTGTTGGCCATTTGGACATCTTTTTTTAAAGTTGCTATTTAAATCTTCTGCTCATTTTTCTACTGGGTTGTCTGTCTTTTTCTTGTTGATTTGTGGGCATCGTGCCTACTTCTCTTAAAGGCCTAGGCCCTGATCCTTCACTTGTGCTCTTCTTCCGAAAGCCGAAGAGCTGGGTGGGGTAGTTTGGGAAGCCAGGACCTGGCTGGTTAATTGCATATGCCTTGGTTTCCATCATCATTTCCCGGTTGGATTCAGTTTGCTGCTTGTCTAGTGTCCATGCTTAGCCCCACATCAGCTCTCTGGCTTTATCCTTCACTCCTCCCCCTGCTCAGAACCCACTGGGTCAGATTAGACCACACCCCAGCCCCAGATCCACTCTCTGCTTCCCACCTCTGGGCCTTTGCTCTGGCACACTCTTTACCCCAAATGCTTTCTAGGAGCCTTTTGGGGTATTCAAATCCATGTGCTCCCCCAACCCCATTCAGATGACATCCCCTCTCTTCTGTGAAGCCTTTTCCAGCTCCAGCAACTCACCATGGTCTCTTCCTCCTTGATGCTTGGCCCTTCATGTCTGTTGGCCTCCTTTAGCAATTAATGATATTCTGTCTTGTGACACCTCTTCTACTGTTGTCTTATTTTGTTGTTTAACTTTTTGTGTGTTTCTGCACAATCTCCCTGAGTTGGTGGTGTCACTGTGTTTCCTCAGCGCCTGGCACACTGTGGGTGCTTATTTGAGCCAGGAAAGGGGAGGGGGCAGTCAGAAGTCGAGTCACCAGGCAACCTTGTCATGCTTCCTTTGCCCTCTCTGCGTATCCACCTGTCAGGTCGCTCAGTCAACCTGAGCGTTTTCTGTGCCTCTGCTAGGTGCCGGCTCTGTGCTGGAAGCTGGGTAGGGATGTAGCAAGGAGCAGTACCTCCTCTCCGTGAGTTCACTCTCCTGGGGGAGACAAGACCGGGGCCCAGGAGCTGTGGAGGTGGTGTGAGAGCAAACGTGGGATGGGCTGATTCTGGGTGACGTGGTCTGGGGGGACCAGATTGAGAAGCCTGAGGTCACAGCCATTAGGAGGTGCTATAATCAGAAGGCTCCACTGCTGACTAGTTATGGGGTAGCTGATGAGGTCACTGTCCCCGATCTGATCTCTCAGGAAAGCAGCATCGCTCACCTCTGCTTCATGCACCCCACTCCCCACCTCACAGGGGAGGCTGTGCTAGGAGATGGGAATTCTTCCCTTCCTGCCACTTCAGTGTGCTTATTAGTGCTGTAGTTGGGGGCAAAGGGGGTTGTTGGGGGGACAGGGATAGCTCACTGCCACACATTCCCACAGCTGGGCACAGTCATCAAAGTAGCCGTAAAAGGCCCTGCTGTCCCCTCCCCTTCCCCCCCAGGACCCTGCTGCCCCTACTCTGGAGGGTGACTCATTCTGCTCCCATCTGGGCCCCCCTTGGGGCTGAAGATCCTACTCTGGTCTGAACCCTTTCCTCAGCCCTGGAGGCTGACGGGCTTTCAGTGGGACCTCTTAGAGATGTCACTTAACATTTCCTGAGTGCTCCTGTCTGCCGGCCATGCCTGGAGAAGTTAAGGACCCCGCTCTGGGGATTTCTCCCATTAAATAAGACGCGACACTGGTGGGGAGGCAGAGGATTCTCTGCAGCGGCCAGCTCGCACTTCTCATCTCCTGTCCCGGGGACTCTTCCCTCTAGTTCGCTCCCATCGTCTGGGGCCCCTGGGCCTGGGAGGATCCCGGAGGCCACCTTGGAGTTAGGCCAGTGGGTAGAGCGGGGCTCGAGAAGGCTCCGAATGTGGTGGGCTCCTGATGCCTGGTGGCCGTGGCTGGGGGTGGGGTGTGTGTGTGTGGCCGGAGCTGGGTGTGGCCCGGAGTCGGGCTGGGACCTGGCGGAGTCGGAGGATGTCACACCCCGCCGAGGCACTGGCCAGGCTGCGTTGGCTCTGCCAGGACCACCCACGTTGGAGGGAGGGACTTGGGCATGACGCCATCTTGAAGGCGCAATGGTGGGCTCCAGGCACCAGGGGCAGGGATGGGCAGCTGTTTTTGCCAAGGGCTCTTCTCTTTCTCCTCAAGTCACCCAGAGCATAGCTCAGCGCCAGTTGACCGGGGCCCACAGCAGTCAGTGGAGCCCACAGAAACCCACGTGCTCACTCAGGAGCAGTGGATCATTCCACCTCATTCCTCTTGGACAACACTAAGTGTGTTTGCTATGGGCTAGGGCTTCGGTTCTCTGAGAATGTTTTCAGATGGAGAGAAGCGGGGCAGCGGGCAGCGAGGAAGAAGCTGAGAATGTGCGGGAACAATGCAAATTCTGTGGTTAAGTAGGATTTGGGGTTACTCTCCCATTCTCCTCCCAGGCACCTCCTTCCCCAGCTTCTTGCTCCATAGTTTCTGACAGTGACACATTTCATCACCAGCGGGTTCTACATAGTGAGAGGAGGAATCATTCACAAAGATTCCATAGGTAGGTCCTATTTGCTAGACACCCTAGAGGCAGAAGCTCGCATGTTCCGGTTTCCTATTTCAGCAACAATTACATAATGGCCCATATTAATTAGAATTCTCTGAATTTTCATGTTTGATTTAAGGAAGCTCTATATTTAGCCAAAATGTATGGAGCCCCAACTCCATACACTCCATATCCACTGTGTTGAGTTCTGGGATACTGAGATGATCCTGGCCCCAGCTCTCAGAGAGCCCATATCCCAGGGAAACTGATGCACAAGATGGTATCTCAGTTTAGCAAGATGATGTTCAGAAGGATGGAAATATTAGGCGTGCTAAGGAGGACCTGGTGGCCGGGAAGGGGAGGTGACCTTCCATAAATGTGAAGGAGAAGTAGAGGCCACTTGTTGAATACAGTGTCCTAGGTGGAGGGAATGTGATGGATACAAGTGGAAAGGCATGATTAGTGCCGAGGGCTTTCTGGGGTGTGCACTGAAGTTGGGCCCTAGTTGGGGATGAGGCCAGATCATGAAGAACCCTGCCTGGCAGGCTGAGGAGTTTGGGTTTAATGCCTTGCCGGATAATAAGCAGGGGTGTGATAAGACCAGACGTACATTTTAGAAACTTCACTCTGGCAGAGGTATGATTCCTGGTTTGAAGGGGGGCAAGGCAGAAGGCAGGGAAAGTGGCTAGGAGATAATTGTGGAATGTAGGTGAGAAGCGATGAGGCCTGGGCCTCTGGGAGATGGAGTCTGCATTCGAGAGCTAATTAGGAAGACTAATGCACCAAACCTGATAACCAATTATAAGTGGGAGGCAGAGGGGAAGGAAGCTGGGAATGATCCCTGAGCCTCTGAACCAGGCGATGAGTGAATGACCATGGCACTGTGCACTGAGAAGGGAAGTGGGGGAGGAAGGATGGGTTTAATTTGAGAGATGAGAATGAATTCAGTTTGGGATGGAGTGAGTTTGGAGTGCCCCTGGGACATCTGTGTGGAAATTACAGATAAACAGCTGCAAGTGTGAGTCTAGTGCTCAGGAGAGGTGGGGATGGGGGGTTGCTGAGGACGAGACATCAGGAGGGGGGCAGGGAGGGAAGGGGGTGGGGGTGTCTGCCCCCGCAGGACAGGCATGGTGGGGGAGCAGTTGGCAGCAGAACAGGAGATGGGTTGTCGCCCCAGAGCGCTGCTGGTGGGGGAGGGGAAGGTAAAGGGGTTGCGGCCACTGGATGCCAGTGAAGTCAAGCAAGGCAGGGTCCGGAAGTGTCCCTGAGAACTGGCACTTCAGGGGCCACTGCCAGAGCCAGACCCTCTCAGATTATAGGGCCAGTAGGTCAGCGATGTTGCAGCAGGTGAAGGCAGCGTATCTGTGTCGGGAAGAAGAGATATATGCGAGGGGCTGGAGGTTGTGTGTTTAAATTTATCAATGGAATAAACTTGAGCTTACCCGTAGGTGGAAAAGGCAAGGCAAGTGGAAGATAGAAGAGCCACTGGGGAGAGGTGAGGAGCAGGACCATGGTGGGGAAGTGTGGGGAGAAGGGTGCGGGGACACCGGCTCACGCTGGAGTAAGGCCAGTCCTCACCTGGGAGACTGGGGTGGGGCAGGGAGGAAGCCCTGGAGATGGAGACCCATTTAGGATCCCAGAGGGAGAGACTAACAAGGAAGCTGTGGGACCGTGGGGTAGCCTCGGAATGAAAAGAAAAAAGAAGGGAAGAGGCGGAGGTACCTTGAGAGACACGGTCTCAGTCTCCAGATCACAGCCTCTGTATCTGGATTCACATCGGTCATAGAATCAATCTTGAAAAGTTGCCATATTTGAAAAAAAAATTGTTTTTGGAAAATTAAAATAGCAAAAAAAATGACAAACATCCATGTTCACAGAACTAACAACTTCTAATGTTTGTCAGTCTTTTTTCTACATATTTAAAAATAATACAAATAACGAATGCACACACTATCCTTTATGAAAATATATGTATGGATGGAACACATCACAGATGATGCTAGGATCCCCTTTGGAGTGTCCCCTCCAATCCCGCTCCCTGTCCACTTCTTCAAAGGCAGCCATGAGGATTTTGCCGTGCAGACTTCATAAACCGTGTAGCGTTGGGTTTTGTGTGTTGTATCAGTTATCCAGTACAGCAGCTGACCTGATGCGACTTGATAAAATGCCTGAGAACAAACCACCCCAAACTAGCGTCTTAAAACACCAAGCATCTACTTTGCTGAGACATCTGAAATTTGAGCAGGGCTCAGCAGGGACGGTTCATCTCGGTCTCACGTGGTGTCAGCTTGACTGAGGCCTGGGGAGTCCACTTCAAGATGGCCCATTCACATGGCCAGCAAGTTGGTGTTAGCTGTAGCTGGGAGTTCAGTAGAGGCTGTGTGGGCTAGGGACCTCTGCTCTTCTCCATATGACCCCTCCATGGGTTGCTTGAGCTTCCTCACAGCATGGGGGCTGGGTTCCAAGAGTAAGTGTCCTAAGAGAACAAAGCAGAAATGCATTACATTTTTATTACCTAGCCTTAGTCACATGGTAACACTTCTGCCATAACTTATTGGTCAAAGCAATCACTGAATCCACCCAGTTTCAAAATGAGGGGACACAGATGGACAGGGGACACATTGACTGTCAGTGTCAGAGTCATGTTGTAAGAAGAGTATGTTGGATGGGAGGTAACAATCTGCCACAAGTGTGTTTAATACTTTGACCTAAACAGGATTTTATAGTCTGTATTCTTCTTTCCCTTGCTTTTCTTGCTCAGCATCATGCTGTGAAATCTAGAACTGAACTTACTTTTTTTTTTTTGAAGATTTTATTTATTTATTTGACAGAGAGAGACAGTGAGAGAAGGAACACAAGCAGGGGGAGTGGGAGAGGGGGAAGCAGGCCTCCTGCTGAGCAGGTAGCCCAACATGGGGCTCAATCCCAGGACCCTGGGATCATGACCTGAGCCGAAGGCAGATGCTTAAGGACTGAGCCACACAGGTGCCCCTGGAACTTACTTTTTAATACATGTCGTAGCTGGCGTTCAGGTTCAGGGAGTGAGGGAGAGCCGTTAGCAATATTATGGGTTTGGTTTCAGCATAGCCTTGTATTAGTAAAGCCAAATGCTCACCTGGTGGAAACTCTTGCTGTGATGAGAGCTGTTATAGCCAAAGGGCTGAGCCTGGTTGTTGTGAAATGCCAGACTCTTGCCACTTGTTCAGATATAAGTCTCAGCAAGACAAGGCAAAGAGAAACGTAGTCAATATGAATTGAGTGCGAGTCCATATGCTAGGAGTTATAAGGCAGGCAAAGAAATATAAGGCAGGGTTCTCGCCCTTGAGAAACCAGTAATCCGTCAGAGGAGACAAACACCCACGGCGATGATGAGGTTTGTAAGTGGAGTTCAGAGGGTGTGATCAGCATGGGTTGAGAGTTAGGAGTCGGCTTTGGGTGGGATGTTCTGCCCCTGGGCTCCTCCAGGCTAGGGTGGTTCTCACCCAGCTTCCTGTTCCCAGTCTCCTGAAGGGCCCCTGGCTCCCTAAATACATGTTGAAGGCAGGGTTGGGAGTTGGTGGGGAAAGGGGGGAGGGTAAGACAGGCATTCCATGGCAGGGGCCGTGACCTGGGCACCCAGGTGGGAGTGACAGCGAGTCACCTGCCTGGCTGCAGGGATGGGAAAAGCAGTGAGCGAGACTGGCCTTTGTAGTGAGTCATGCTGGGATGGAACGTGGTTCTGCCACTTCCTCGTGGGATGACTGGGCACAAGTTATTTAGTCTCTCTGTAAACTAGGCAGACTAGGAGCTATGACTGCCATGCAGGCGAAGGCCAGGTGACAGGTGGCCAGAACCTCAGTTGAAGAGCTTTATTTTGGTCCTATTAAGTGTTGTTTCAGGTTATCAACCTGGCTGGCTGGACTGGGTAAAGGAAGTAGGGGAAGCTGGAGCCAGACCAGCCAGGAGGCCACGAGAGAAGCTTATTTGGGTATGTTTCATCCTAAAACACTGGAAGTCCTTCCTGCTCTGTGTTCAGGACCTCCAGTGATGACAACTGCAGATGAATATATACCCTCGGGGTGAGAAAGTGCAAAGTGCAGCCTTTACTGGTTGGCCGTGCCTGCAGCCCTCGGGAATGCCTTTGTTCAGCCCCCAACACAACCATGTGTCCTGGTCAAATACTCTCGGCTCTCTGGGCTTTGTGTTCCTAGTCTGGGCGTAATTTTATGTTTTTGAAAATTGATTGTGTGTCTCCCCAACTAGTCTGTAAGCTCAATGAGAGCAGGGCCTATTGGCATGTCCCCAGGGTCTGAGTGTCTGGTAGGAGCCCAGTAAATATTTGTTGAAAGGAAGACTGTATATTAAATATAGGGTAATAGAGACTCATTCTAATTCATGTGGCCCAAATCCACAGATATTCACTGCATCTTATTTTTCCTTATATATATCATATGGTTGCACATGTAAAGTCCTTCATTCAGCAGATCCTTACTGAGCCATTCCTAGGTGCCAAGCATTGTTCTGGGGGTATAGACATAAACAAGAAGTCAGTGGCCCCCTCTCTGCTGCTTGCATTTCCATGGAAGGCAGGGACAGATAGTAAACAAGGTAAATACATGAACAAGATAATTTCAGATGGTGGTAAGTGCTCTGAAGAAAACAAAATGGTGATATAATGAGGAGTGACCTCTCCAAAGAGGAGACATTTGAGCTGAGACCAGGGCCATAGACCGAGTCCTTGTGTTCCCTCCCAAATTTATATGTTGAAACTTAATCCCTAATGTGATGGTGTTCGGGGGGGTTTTGTGGGGGTGACTACATCATGAGAACAGAGCCCTCATGAATGGGATCAGTGCCCTTATAAAGGAGACCTCTATGAAATCCCTTGTTCCTTCCGCCGTGTGAAGACACAGCAAAAAGACACCCATCTGTGAATCAGAAAGCAGGCCCTCACCAGATACTGACTCTGCCGGCACCGTGATCTTGGACTTCCCAGCCTCCAGAAACATATTTCTGATTTTAAGCCACGCAGTCTATGATATTTTTATAGGAGCCCGAACAGACTAACACATCTGGCGGGGGGGGGGTGTGGAAGAAGGGGTGAAGGGCCCGGGGCAGAGCCTACAGGCTGAGGGGCCCTCAAGTATAATGGTAGAAGCCAGCGTGGTGGGTGGAGGAAACACTACGGAGCTGGTACGACCAGAGCAGTGCGGGAAAGGGGTGCCCAAGGGATGCAGAGGTCAGTGTGGTGGACAGGCCAGACCACACAAGGCCTTCAAGGTCCGATTAAGGAGTTGGGATTTCATACAAGTGCACTGGGAACTCTTGGAGAGTTTTAAGTGGGGGAGAGAGAATGTGGCTCACTGTTTAAGAGGAATCCTCTGGTTGGTGATGGGCCATACTCACATGGGTTATACAGATACAGGTGTGGGACTGAACATGCATGATCATGATATGCACACACCGTCATCAGTTAAAGCTCATCTTCCTACATTCGTAGATGGATACAGATAACATCATATCATATAGACTTTCCCACTCTTCCACGCAGATGTTCACCTGCTCAAATATACCATGCTGACACCTGGGCATAGGCATAGTTAAATACACCTGTGCTCTCACAGGCTTCATGCGAGGATGCTCACACACCAACCTGCCCACACAGGACTTCCCATGGTACACACAAATTTCATGTCCACGTCAATGCACATACATACATTCACTCCTACCCACAGTCAGCCAACTCTTGCCGCCCATCACCCAAGCAATCTCATCCAGGTTTCTAATGGCAAATGAGATCAGAACTCTATGAGGAATTGTCCTCTCTGTTGAGCATGAATGTGCTAAATAAATCTCCCTGCCTCGAATAAATCTTGTACAGATGTAGAAAATGCATTAAAGTCTGAACAACTAGAGGTGGCTGGAGACAGTGGTGGGAACAGAGTAGTAAATCTATGAGGCGAGGGGGCGTGCCAGCAGCTGGGGCTGTCCCCTTGCCCAAGAGCAGGGAAGGGGGCTGGGAGTGTGGGCGAGTCTGCTTTCCGGAGGTCACCCCAAGGTAACCATGGCTTCCTGCCCTGGGTGATGCACCCTGTCACCTGGCGCTGTCTGGACCTCCCCCAAGGATAGGGGTGAGTGTCGGTCTTCTTGACATAGAAACATCTGTATCCTTTGATCCATTCTGGGAGGAGAAGTGCTAGTTGAGTCAAAACTCACTTCAAACTGTTTTTGGAATCTCTAGACAACACATCCATATATTTTGGGGGCCTAATTGGATACAGATTGCTGATTCTTTCCTGGGAAGTCACTGAGGTTCCAGGCCCATGGTTTTATAATATTGTTTGGGCTCTTTTCACTTACTTTTTTAACTTACATCTTCCGACGCTGAAGTTGACCTGCCACACGGTCTTGTGCGATTTATCCTGCTGTTTATTCTAGAAGAGTTCTCATTCCTATCTCTAAGCAAGACTTAATCGTACCTATCACTAAGACATCTGCCTCTTCCTGGTTGGTTTGTTAAAATGTTCCATAAATCCAGGTCCACCCCACAATCTATACTTGGCGGACTCACATTTCTCATTTCCTCTTGTTTCCTATCCCCAAGATTTTCTTTTCTCCCTTCCCCCACATCCATGGGCCCAGATGTCCAGGCAAGGAGTGAAAAGTGTCTCCACTCAGCTTACATCCTAGCAAACATCTGGATATCATGAGACAAATGGCATCTGTACTGCTTTCCTGACTCTTGGTTTGCTTGTTTTGGCTCTATATTTTTAAGACTTTTTTCTTCGGTTTTCTGCACTTTCTCTATGAGATGTCCGGATGTGAATTTCAGTTCCTATTTTCTGACTGGGTTTTGCTGGGGTCCTTGAATCTGTGGATTGACAGTCTCTTCTCAGTTCTAAATATCAGCCCCGGATATCTTTCTCAGTCTTTATTTCTTCAAATATCACCTCTGCCCCTTCAGCTCTTTTTTTCTTCTTCTGTAATTCCAATGAAATAGATGTTTTCTTCTCACTCTTTCCTCTAGGTCTCTTCCCCCATCTTCCACATTTGCCAAGTTTTTGCCACTGTGCACTGGATCATTTCTTCTGATCAATCCTCTACTTCATCAATTTTCTCTTCAGCCATGTGAAACCTGTGGTTAAATCTGCCCACTGAATTCTTATTTTCAGTTATTATATTTATCACTTAGAAATTTTACATTTCATTCTTTCAGAAATATTCTGTGGTACTTTCTATAGTTTTCGGTTCCCTGCTGAAATTTCCAAGGTTGGCTTTTTATTGGCTTGAACATAGCAAACAGTGGTTTCATAATCAGCATCTGCTAATTCTCATTCCCAGAGTGCCTGTGGGTCACTTTCTGTTATCTGTTGTGCCTGCCCATTCTTATTCAAGGTGTCTTGTTTCCTGGCGCATCTGACTTTCTTCAGTGATGTACTAATAAGCACTGTATTGGACAAATTGTATGCTGTCTTCCCCTAGAGGGGATTTTTGTTTGCTTCCACAGGCTGCCTAGGGGCATTCCTGGAGCAGGGTACCTTAATTCAAGTTCAGGCCTTAAGTTTCCTTAATGAGAGTGCGAAAAGTCAGACCAGATGTCTCATTCTGAAATGCACTTAAAGGATGAGACCATAGTTTAAAACAATAGGTAGTTTATCACAGTCCCACTTTGGTGGGCCCTCGCCATTGACTTTTATTTTCCCAACCGAGGGAGGCTGCCAAAGGGGCAGAGGTGCTGTACTCAGTTTCTCAGCAGCATCCTCCTGATGGACAAATGCTCTCAGGACAAAAGTGGCTTTTCTTCCAGACCTGTGTCTGCAGGTTTTTCTTGTCTTCTAGACTTTGGCTCAGGGCCTCCTCATTATCTGGTTAGGTCTTTGATGCTTTTATGGTGGGATTCCTGGCTGGCTCAGAGGAACATGTGACTCTTGATCTCAGGGTCATGAGTTCAAACCCCACTTTGGATGTACAAATTACTTAAATAAATAAAACTTTTTTTTAAAAAGATGATTTTGTATGTCATCACGCTTTTCTTAGCTGTCTTCAGTGGGAGGGTTGATCTTAACTCCCTAATTTCCCTTTGCTAAAAGTGAATCCCTCTGTTTTGGCCTGTGCATGCTTGGCCCCCCAGAGCCCCACGGCCATGATTAGGATCGTGTCCCAGAGCTGTGAGCTTGTCCCACGCAAGCAGGAGCAGTGACACTTCTCTCCAACTCTGAGGTCACAGGTCACAGGTCTGGTTCTGGTCTTCACTCTTCCCCAAACTTCTTTTAGGTTTTGTTTTTTTTTTTTTCAGGAGTCAGGGAGGATGGTCACAGCTTTGTTTGTGAAAGGGGGGACTCCTCATGTGCCTTGTCCACATGCGCACTGGTTGAGGACTCGTGTGGCTGGTGTGAAGCTGTGCGGGACAAGTGAATGGGGCTTTTATGTTTGGTTGCTCTGACTGCTTCATGAGACCAGCTGATGTCCTAGGGAAATGATGGGTCATTTAGTACAACCGATTGGTTCTTTGACTGGACTCACCTAGATCAGGGCTGACCACGTGAGCAGACAGATTCAGCTGGCCTGTCCATCACGGGGAGGCCTTGGTATGGTGCACATTTGGAGTCCGGAAAGGGGAGGAAGAGTCTGTGAAGGGAAGTCACATTTCAACTCAGCCTCCCCATTCACAGGCCATTGAATACGTTGCTTCTTCTGTTTTATCAGCGATACCTGTGGCTGGGTATGACTTCTTCAGAGCCTACATTGATCAGAACAGATGAAAGAACTGGGACAAACAAAGGATAGGTTTTAATGCAGAGCAGTGACCAGGGCTGTCAAGGGTGCCTTCCTTTTACCCTGCTTCCTTCACCACTGCCTTCAAACGTCAGGTGCGAGAGGGTTAAGTCGCCCATCCCGTCCCACTCATGCTTTTCAAATCCAGACTTGGCCATTATAAATGGCCATGCCCACATTATGCTCGCAAGCTCCCAGGGAGTGCAGTAATTAATCTTGGCAGGAACTTCATTAATCTTGATTTAGTGCCCAATGTACTTGCATCCCCCTTCCTCTTCATTTTTCTCCACAGTGAATGGCTCAAAGAAGAATGTTATTCCTGGTGATGGCTAGCTGGGGAACAGGGGGTTCTGGGATTCTTCAACTACTTGGAGCCTCAGGTGCCTCACCCCAATGTTGAGCCAGTAGCTCACTGAGTGTGAAAGGACATTTGGCAATGTAGGGGCTAGAGTTAAGTGCCCAATTCTCCCACTTTTCTATTAGCTGCAACCCTGTTCTCTCTGGAGGTTCCTGAGCTTCTGGAATGATAACATGTCCTCAGTTCCTTCTCCATCTGCTCCAGAGCTCCTGTGAGGTGGAGTCCCTCACGGGACCTGGCAGTCTACAGGGGAGCTAAATTCTAACATTCCAGCATCACCCTAAACAGTGAAAACCCCCTCCCTCATTACCTCTGGCTCAGAGCATGAGGGTGTTCTCTGGGTCTCCCTCCTTTCTGGGGCTGCTATGGGCCCTTCTCCCTCCTGACCACCACCATATGTATCTGAGAATAAAGGTAAGCGAATCAATGCTTGGGCTGGAGTATGACGCCCACATTCACTGGGTCTGAACCTGCAAGCCCTGTATTCATCAGACTTTCTCCTTCCACATCAACTAGGAAAGGCTGTCACCAGGCAGATGGTGGTACTTTAGTTATGCCCTGATCTGAAAGGCCAGGGCTCCTGGGTAAGTAGACTGGGTGAGGGGAGCATATGTGTGTCCTTCCACTCAACTGTGGTTCTTAAAATCTATTAAAAGTAAGGATTAAACCTTAGCTAGTATTTCTCAATGGTGTTTTAACACACAATTCAATGCAAAATTTAAAGAGATGCAAAGACTTTGGCTAGTTATGTGATCTAATTTTGTATTAGTAGCTGATATTTTCATGGCTTGTGTGGAATTAATGCACTCTGAATTTATTCATGGAGCTCAAGACTTTCAGAATCATCAGCGGGTTCCAAAATTTCTGAAGGCTTGACTAAAATGAGATACAAACAGATACCTAACCACCATATTTTTTTCCTCCATTCGGCCATTTTTCCTTACATCCTTTCTACCTGACTTAACTCTTCTTGGCTTCTGCTTCAAGAAATACATGTGGCTTTAAAATGAAAGCCATCAGGTTCCCCAGGTACCCTTCGGCAGTGCCTTGACTCCCTTCTTTGAGGTGATGCCTCGTACAGTGGTAGAACCATACAGACCCAAGCCCAAATCCTGGCTCTGCCCTCGACAGCCATGAGCTCTTCTACTGGTTACTTAACCTTGTTTCCTTTGGAAAATTGTAAGAGTAATGTCTGCCTCTCAGAAATGCTCCAAGGGGTAAATAGAATAATGCACATAAAATACCTGCATGTGGTAAGCATGTGATAAATGGTTGTTGTCCTTATGATAGTTTCCCCAAATAAAGGTTACTCTTTATTTATCCCAGAGTCTTTAAATCTTGTAAATCTTTGAATAATTCCACCTCTAACCATCACTAGCAGCCTTTATTCACAACAAACTAACTACGGAATAAAGTTAGAATCCAGGTTCTTCTATTTTTGTGCTTGTTTGAGTAATATGCTGTAAACTTTATAAACCACGTTTACATAGATTACTCTGTTTACCTCCTGCATCACTCCTGAGAGTTCTAGACCACAGTAAAAAAAGATGTAAAGCAGATATTATGTGTTCTAGCTGCAGTATAAGTGTGTGTGTCTGAGTATACAAATGGATGAGTATGTGAACGGATGATTATTTACATGTGCCTGTGAATAGGAGGGGCAGTTGTCGGAGATATATTCCATACCTTTATATTCTGGGTGAACTCCCAGTCTCCTGCCTCTATTCTGTTCACAGCAAGAGATCCACCTCCATCCCTCTGTAGGCTGTTGAGCTGCTCTATGAGCTTTGATAGTGCTAGGAGGAAGAGATGCCTGGAAATATCTGAGAAGCCTGCTGTGGGCTCGGTGAATTGCTCTCGTGGGGCTTATTTAGAATGGCCAATATAAACTAAAGCATCAGTACCTCTTTCTTTCTGACAATAGCCATACAGACATACACACATACAACTACAATAACAACAATGTGCACATACACACACACACACACACACACAACTTGTTGGTTGTTTGCCTGCCCTCGGATCCACTACCCACCCTTTGCTGATGGCGGGAGACATTTCCCAAGCTCCTTTGCTAACTGGCATCTGGGCCAGTTCAGCCAAAGGTAGACTGGAGGGCTAGAGGGGCATGTCTCCCTTTGCCTCAGGAGGCCTCTCTGGCAGCACCTGTGTCTCCCCTATGGCTCTAGTTCCTAATAGATGGCCCCAGATTCTGGGTCCTAATGGTACCACCTCCTCCTGCTTTCCCTGTACCAGCTCTAGGAGTGGCCATGGTTTCTTCCTTTTGTTTTTCTTTGCAATAAATCTTTTCCCCTATTTGGCTTCCGTCCTTCAAACTCTCCCTTCTTTTGATATTATGTGTAAGACATAAAGAAGATGTAGAATCCTAGGGGGTCATAATCTCTGCAGGATTGCTCTGCGGGGTGCCAGTCTGTCCCAGGTTCCTGGATGGGAGATTTCTCTGGGTGAAGAGAATTTTACCATTTCAACAAGCAGATTAGAGAGCCAGATTCTGCTGAAACTACCAGTCAAGCTGTCAGATCACCAGGGAAATTTAAGTTAAATTAGTTGTTTGGCATCATGAAGGCCAGGGACCAGGTAATCTTTTCTCCTACTGAGAGCTGCTGACAAAACGAACTCATTTTAGTGAGCTTTTTAAGGAAATAAATTTGTGTCCCATTTATCTGCTTCTTAAACTAGGTATTGTGAACACAAAAGCCTATCAAATAAGCACAAAAAATAACAAAAATATAAATTTTGGACTAATGACCAGTTAATGTGGATAGACAAAGAACAAGGGAGCGAGGGACAAGTGGGGAGGGGAGAGAGACATGCTCAGAGGCCCTAATGTACAGAACAAGACAGAAATGCAGAGAAATACACATAATTTGCCTAGTGATGCCTCTCTTCTGTGGCCTTTCAGGATATCACACCTAAAGACTAAAGCAGTTTTATTTCCCAGCTATAAGCATAGACTCTAACTGAAGGCCAATGACATGGATCCCTAAACTTCTCTGTGGCTTTAGTCCAGTGTAGAAACACATGTTTATCTGCCTGCCTCCCTGACAAGTACCTTGAGCTCAGGAACCTTGTCATGTGTCCTCAGTCCAGGGATGAGGACATAGTAGGTGCTCATATGTTTTTTTAAAAGTAATCTCTACTCCCAACATGGGGCTCAAACTCATGACCCCAAGATCAAGAGTCACATGCTCCACTGACTGAGCCAGCCAGTGTCCTGGTGCTCATATTTTTTTGATGAATGTCACAGAAAGGGAATCAGAGAGCTGAAAAGCGGTGTAAGAAGTTATTTGGTTTAGCCTCTCCCCAGTCCAGGCATAACCTTTTGACTTCCTGCTGTCTGTAAGAGGTAGTAGCAGAGATTCTCCTTTTTTATTCTTTTTTTGCAATTTTCCTTTTTTACTTTACCATGTTCATCCCAGAGACAAACTCATTATTCTCTTAGAAGGCAGCAGAATTTCTTAGAACAGGAGACTGGGGGAAGGATAAGAACAGAAGACATAAATAACCTTTAAATGATTTTATTTTATTATTTTTTGAAAGATTTTATTTATTTATTTGACAGAGAGAGACACGGCAAGAGAGGGAACACAAGCAGGGGGAGTGCGAGAGGGAGAAACAAGCTTCCCACCGAGCAGGGAGCCTGATGCAGGGCTTGATCCCAGGACCCCAGGATCATGACCTGAGCTGAAGGCGGACACTTAACGACTGAGCCACCCAGGCACCCCTATTTTATTTATTTATTTATTTTTTCAGTGCAAAAAGGTGTTTTTATTAAAGCATGGGGACAGGACCTGTGGGCAGAAAGAGCTGCCTAAAGTATTTTAAATTGAAATTTAAAATTTAAATTTAAATAGGCACTCCATATAATGACATACTATATTCAGCAACAAAAAGGAATGAATTGCCATCACCTGCAACAACATGGGTGAATCTCAAAATAATTACGTTGAGTAAAAGAGGCCTGTCCAGAAGGGTGTGTACAGTATGATTCCATTTAGATGAATTTTTCAAACAAATGAACTAATCTATAGTGAGAAAAAAAAATCAGTGGTTACCTGGGGCTGGGGATGATGGGGACTTGAGTGCAAAGAGACACAAGGAGGGGCGCCTGGGTGGCTCAGTCATTAAGCGTCTGCCTTCGGCTCAGGTCATGATCCCAGGGTCCTGGGATCGAGCCCCACATCAGGCTCCCTGCTCCACGGGAGGCCTGCTTCTCCCTCTCCCACTCCCCCTGTTTGTGTTCCCTCTCTCGCTGTGTCTCTCCCTGTCAAATAGATAGATAGATAGATAAATAGATAAATAAATAAATAAATAAATAAAATCTTAAAAAAGAGACACAAGGAAACTTTTGGGTGATGGGGATGTTCTGCCTCTAAATTAGGATGGTGGTGAAATTAACAAAATTCATCAAACTATACACTTACAATTGGTATATTTTATTGTATGTATGTAATTATACCTCAGTAAAGTTGATTAGAAAACATGAAAATAGGGGCAATGAAGGAATTGGGCTTTGTTGGTACTGTGTGCCCTCCGGAAACCTAAGTTGGATGTAACCGAGTTGCCTTCTTCCTGGCTAAGGCTGAACCAGGCGGAGGGGCTTGAGGTTAGACCTCATAAGGACATCTTGGTCTTACGTTAGGAAGAGGGCCCAGGAATAGCTTTCCTCATTTCATGTGGAAGGGTCTTCCCAACACCCCCTTCCCCTGTTTGGGGAAGCCCAGCTTCAGGCAATGGGTAAACCTGCCTCCCCACCTGTGAGCATGAAGAGAAGACAGTTATGTGAAGGGAGTGACAAGAAGAGCACAGGGCAGGGTAGCTGATCCCCCTCCCCCAAATTCTGCCTCATGGTACAACCCCAGAGGGCACTCTTCTGGAATCCTGGAGTTTGATAATTTGGCTGACCTGCAGCCAGGAGAGGAACTTCTTGGATTTCAAGACCATCAGAAAATTAGTGCAGCGCAGAGAAAGGGGAATCCATTTACGGAATCCTGGGCTGGCGGGTGGGTCTTCCTGCCCACCCGTGCCGCCCACCCCCCCACCCCCGCCGCCCCGCACAGGCCCTATGGCCAGAGCAGGGCTTCCTTAGCCAGCCTGGGGAGCGTCTATTTCCAATTCACCGAAGGAAGGCTCGAGGGGTGATGGGGTGAAAAATGTGCAGGGAGGAGATGTGGGATGCACGAGGGAATTTTCACTCCCACTCCCTGTAAAGGAGGCTCTTCTTGCTCCTTGGGGTCCTGCTGCTGTGGGCACGCGTGCACCCAGTGCCTGACAAGAGAACTCTTCTCAAGCCCTGTCACTGTCCTCCTGCATTGTGAGTCCGGTGCCATTGCTGGGGGAGTTGCCTCTGTTCTGTAAATATTGACTAAATGCTTACTACGTGACAGACATAGTGTTAGGCCCTGGGGGTAGGAAGAGGATTAAAAGCCAGTCTTGTCCCGAAGGAACCCCTAGTCTAGGGGGAAACATGCAAGTAAGCAGGTAAATGAAGAATATGGAGGCATGAGCTGTGATGGGAAAGCAGAGGAAGCTAAAACACACAAGGAGGACTAAATCAGCCAATCCCCAAAGCAGGACATCGCGCAGGACAAGTGACCTGGTTTGTGCAACAAATCAGTGACAGCAAAAAAGAGAGGGAGCTCTTTCATAGAATAAAGGAGATTTACTGGATATAATAACCAAATGCAAGGTGTGGACTCAAACCGACCTTGAAATCTTCTTTTTTTTCTAAATTTTTATTTATTTATTTTTGAGAGAGAGAGAGCAAGTGCGTGCGTGCACACAAGCAGGGTCAGAGGGAGAGGGAGAAGCAGGCTCCCTGCTGAGCAAGGAGCCCCACGCGGGACTTGCTCCCAGGACCCTGGGTTCGTGACCTAAGTCGAAGGCAGACGCTTAACCGACTGAGCCACCCAGGTACCCTGCAAACCGACCTGGAAAGGGCAAAACTATTCTACAAAGCTGGAGTCATCAAAATGGTATCAAAGGCATCAAAGGAAACACACAGATCAACAGAACAGAATAGAGAGCCCAGAAATAAACCCACATATGCATGGTCAGTGAATTTATGACGAAGGAGGCAAGAATATCCAATGGGGGAAAGGATGGTCTCTTCAATAAATGGGGTTGGGAAAACTGGACAGCCACATACGAGAGATAAAACTGGACCATTATCTCACACCACATGCAAAGATTAACTCAAAATGGGTTAAAGACTTGAGCATAAGATTGGAAACCATAAAAATTCTGGAGAAAACATAGGAGGGAAACGGTATTTTTGAGGCAATCAGGAAAGTTTGAATAAGGATAGGGTGTCAAATGCTATTGAAGAATCTTACTGTGCTAAGTATGATAGTGAAATGGTAGTTATAAAGATTATATTTTTAAAAGATTTTTAGCTGTGCTAAAGTATTTATGGTAAAAATAATATGATGTCTGGATTTGCTTTAAAATACTCCAGAAAAGGGGCGCCTGGGTGACTCAGTCAGTTGAGTGTCTGCCTTTGGTTCAGGTCATGGTCCCGGGGTCCTGGGATCGAGCCCCATGTCGGGCTCCCTGCTCAGCAGGGATTCTGCTTCTCCCTCTCCCTCTGTCCCTCCCGCTCTTGTGTTCTCTCTCTCTCAAATAAATAAATAAAATCTTTATTTATTTATTTATTTATTTATTTATTTATTTATTTATTTATTTTTAAAGATTTTATTTATTTATTTGACAGAGAGAGACACAGCGAGAGAGGGAACACAAGCAGGGGGAGTGGGAGAGGGAGAAGCAGGCTTCCCGCGGAGCAGGGAGCCCGATGCGGGGCTCGATCCCAGGACCCTGGGATCATGACCTGAGCTGAAGGCAGACGCTTAACAACTGAGCCACCCAGGCGCCGCAATAAGTAAAATCTTAAAAAAAAATACTCCAGGAAACAAAGAAAGTGTAGAGGATACTAGGTAAAACAAGATGGCAAAAAGTTCATAAATGTTGGGGTTGGGTGACAAGCCCATGAGGTGTATTATAGTCTTCTTTCTACTTCTGTGAGAGTTTGAAAATGTCCATAAATAAAAAGTCTTTTTAAAAAGATGTCCTGAAGGGTCCGAAGCAGAGTAGACAGAGACACAGTGGTCCACCAGCAGGTGCAGGGAAGTCAGGAGGAAGAGCCTGCTTGGAGGACTTTGCTCAGGAAGTTCTGTGGATGGGATGCAGATGGTGGTGTCTAGCAAAGAGCTGGAAAGGGGAGGTCAGGCCTTGGGAGCAGGGCTGACCTGCCAGTGTGGGAGCCCAGTGTCCATGCTAGAGTGACTGCTGAGGAAGCATGTTTGCCCAGAGGCCTTCTTCCTGCGGAGGGTTATGGTCCCATTGTCCCTTGATATTCTTGCCTCCTTTGTCATAAATTAACTGACCGTTTTGGGGGGGTTATTTCTGGTACCTTGGGCCCATCTGTGGCCCCACATACCCATAATCTCAGGCTAATCCAGGAAAGGGGACCCCCGATATGCCAGGAGGGTGAAGCAGGAGTCTAGTTCTGCAGAAGGCAGGAAAAAATATTTATTACACTCTTGCTACATGCAAGCACCTCCCATACATAGGAGGTTTCATTTCCATAATAACCCTGTGAAATATTATTTCCATTACAGGGAAAAACGAAAGGAAGAACAAATGAAGCCAAGAGAGGTTGAGTAATTTGGGCCAGTTCATCCAGTTAACTGTGGGCAATGGAGGTGTATCCAAGGACTCAGGATCGCATCCTGCTGTGGCTTCTCTCCTCCGAGAAGGAACAAGCTCCTTCCCAACCCCCATCATATCTCCACTGTAGTTACATACAATTTACTGACTATGTGCCAGGCCCTTAGGCAAACCATTCTGTACACACTATGTTTACTTTTTGGCAACCTTATATAGGATGGATGTTATGAATCCTCTTCTACAGATGGTGATCCTGAGGCTCAGAGAGGTTGCCTGACTTGCCCATGGCTACTCAGCTAGTAAATGGCTGAACTAACAATCGAACCAAGCTTGGTGTAATGCCAAAGCTTGTATCTGTCGTCACCAGACAGAGTCTCACAGTGAGACTGGCACACAGGCTCAGGAAGGAGGGGACATGTACGGTCTGCTCAGAGTCTGGGTACAGCTCAGCTTCAGGGTCTCCAGCCCGCTGACTTCACCCCTACCCCCTACTGACTGATGACGTGGAATGGCCTAGCTGTCCTGTCCCTGAGCAGGTGCAAGGATAGCACTTGGCCCTACTGGCGTCCGTGCTTGCTCTACCTGTGGAGGGGCCGTTGGCCCCAGCAAGTATTAGTAATTGGCGTGCTCCCTTCTTGAGGTCACCCTGAACATCACCGCTGATTAGAGGGTTACCTTTCCCCCAGGCAGGCCCCGTTCCACAGAGGGGGATCAGGAAGTGTAATTCCTGCATCCCTAGGACCGTAGGAAGCCCCAAGGCTGCAAAGGGAGGGGAAAACACTGGAATCTGGATATCTGGGCCCAGTTCTACCACCAGCGTTGCATACAACAGGCCTCTTGCCACTTTCTGGTCTTTGCTTATTTTTTTTAAGCTTATTTATTTATTTGACAGAGAGAGAAAGAGTACGAGCAAGGGGAGGGGCAAGCAGAGGCAGAGGGAGAGCAAGCAGGCTCCCCGCTGAGTGAGGAGCCCGACGCGGGGCTCCATCCCAGGACTCTGGGATCACGACCTGAGGTGAAGGCAGATGCTTAACGGACTGAGCCACCCAGGCGCCCCTCCTGGTCTTTGCTTATGATGTGCCCTCTGCCTGGGATGCCCTTCCCATCCCACGTGCTTGGGTGATTCCTATTTTCCCTCTAAAACTCTGCACAGAAGCTCCCTCCACTCCTTTTTTTTTTTTTTTAAGATTTCATTTATTTGAGAGAGAGCGTGAGCAGGGGCAGAGGCAGAGGCAGAGGGAGAAGCAGACTCCCCACCAAGCGGGGAGCCCGATGCGGGGCTCGATCCCAGGACCCTGGGATCATGACCTGAGCCAAAGGCAGCTGCCCAACCAGCTGAGCCACCCAGGTGCTCCTGATGTGTGTCTCCTAATTGGAGTGTGAGCCTCTTCAGATCAGGGACCACGTCTTGGTCATTCTTGTATGTCCAGTGATGAGCAGAGCTTTGGTACCTAACAGACTCTCAAGGTGTTTGACAGATGAATTAATGAATGGGTAAATGAATGAGGTAAATACACTAGCTTTGGTACCAACTCTGAGCAAATTAAGGCCCCACCCTGAGCCTCAGTTACCCCATCTGCAAAATGAGGGGATTGGGTTCGATGAATTCCAAAGGCCCTCATTGCTTTATAAACACTCCGGCGGGGGTGGTGGGAATGGGCCAGGGCCTGCCGAGTGTTCTCTCTGAACACCTGCCCCCTTGGAGCAGAGACTGGAGCTGGCGGCCTGGTGACGGATGCAGGACTGGCATGAAAAATCGAGGCCAGGGGCTGCGCTCCCCCAGCCAGGTGGCTCGAGGGCCACTGAGTGGCACAGCGCAACGGCAAGGGAATGTAATCGATGGCCTGACACAGTGTTTGGGGGAATTGGCCCATCCTCACACGTAATTATGAGGCACAGGATTATGTAAAGGGACAGGGCTGGATCAGGAAAAAAGAGATGTTTTGTACCCAGCAGTGACGATGAGTGAGCTGGGGAGGAAGGCCAAGCCATGCATCTCTTGCAGATGGCTTCTGCTTAATGATCCCACTCTGCAGTTGGCCGAGCCGGCAGGTGGTCCCCCCCAGGTTGCCTCTGTGGGGAAGGGCTCAGCAGCCAGCCTGACACTGCCCTCTGCCTTGGGGTTTGGAGCGGAGGGTCCCCAGGGGCACGCGGTCCCTAAGGGCATCTCTTCCTTGGCCTTCTTCTGACAAGGAGGACTCTGCATATGTCAACCCTAGCACCTAGCCCAGAGCCTGGCAGAGAGTAGGTGCTCGGTAGATAGTATTCACTGAATGAATGAATGAATGAATGAATGAATGAATGAATGAATGAATGACAGAGTGAATGACTGGGTGAGTCAGTCAATATGAATTATATGGTCTGCAAGGGCAAGGATTTTTGTCTTACTCATTGCCCTCTCTCTAGCACCTAGAAGTGTCAGGAACTGAGTGGGCACTCAGTAAGGATTTGCTGAATGAGGAACTGACTGAGCAATGTGGATGCAAGAGCGAGAGGCTGCGGCAGGGACAAAGCACAGGAGAGGCCAAGCACCCAGGGAGAAGGAAGGTCAGGTTGGGGGACAGGAGCAGGGGCGAGGGTTAATCCTTGGGACCGTCTCTCCTGTCCTCTGTGGCCGCGCTTCTCAAAATGTGGTCTGCGGACCACCCATGTTATAATCATGCAGGATGCCTGAACTGAACCTACTGAGTCAGGATTTGGGGGGTCAGGCTTAGGATTCTGTACCTTCTGGAAGGTTCCAGGAGATTTTTTTTTTTTTAAAGATTTTATTTATTTATCTGACAGAGAGACAGCGAGAGAGGGAACACAAGCAGGGGGAGTGGGAGAGGGAGAGGCAGGCTTCCCGCGGAGCAGGGAGCCCAATGCGGGGCTCGATCCCAGGACCCTGGGATCATGACCTGAGCCGAAGGCAGACGCTTAATGACTGAGCCACCCAGGCGCCCCCCCCCTTTTTTTTAAGATTTTATTAATTCCAGGAGATTTTTAATGCACATTAAAATCTGGGAGCCTTGGGGCACCGGGGTGGCTCAGTCAGTGAAGTGTCCAGCTCTTGATTTTGGCTCAGGTCACAATCTCAGGGTTGCAAGATTGAGCCCTGTGTTGGGCTCCCCGCTCAGCGGGGAGTGTGCTTGAGACTCTCTCTCCCTCTCCCTCCTCCCCCCCCACCCCCCCACCCCCACCCCCACCAAAAAACCCCCTGGGAGCCATTTGGTTAAGGCTGCTGGGGTGGAGATTCCCTGCCTTTCTCACCTACTGTCCTGGGGTTGTAGTAGTAAAACAAACAGCCATCACTCCCTGAGGCGTCTCTGTACTTTGTCCTGTAACTTCCAAGCAGCCTGAGGAGGCACAGCTATTACGGAAGAGGAAACAGGCTCTGAGGAGTTAATGAACTTGCCCTGGGGCACACCGCAAGAAGGTAGCAGAGTCAGGACCGAAGTCTGGCTTATAAACACTGCATGGGATTCCCTCTGCTGTCCTGGGGTGTTTCCTGGTGGCTAACCTCGATCCCCCTATATGGTCCTTGGAGCGGAGTCCCCTGCCCTGATCTCAGGGAGAAGAGAGGAGCTGTCACTTTCATCTACAGCCTGTGCTTTGATGGAAATACACAATGCGGAGTGGGGGGCGGTGGAGGCTTGGTTCGTTTTTCATTTAAAGACCTCCACACAACTTGGGGCCTGGAGGCACCTCCTGTCTGGGGCCCAGGGATTCTGAAGGCAGTGAGGAGAGTTCCTGCAGGCAGCAGGTCCGACCCTGCTAGCCCCGAGCTCCCTGCCCCTCACCCGGACCTCCATGTCGGTGGCTGTCACCTGCTCACCAGATGGCAGACTGGCTGCACCTCTCCCTGGGCTGTACCCAGATGGCTCAGCTGTGTCCTGGCTGCCCCTGAGCTAGAGCCATCTGTGCCTGAGAGAGACCCAACATCACAGAGAAGGGCAGACGGGGCCCTCAGAGCCCCTGCAGGTTGTGGGGAGAGGCTTAGGGCACACAGCCTTACCTGCCCATGCAGAGAGAGGGCTTTCAAAGTCCTTTTTAAGACTGAAATCTCACTCACCTAGCAAATGCTCCTGACCGCATTCCACAGTTCTTCCTCTAAGCTCTCTCCTTCTGCTGCTCTCTGTCAGCGGAGAGCTCACCGCCCCCCTCCCGTCGGAGTTCTGGGGAAATGGGGGGTGTGGGGGAATGGAGCTGGCAGGGATAGGTCTGCCCCTGTTCCCCTAGGCTCCTCATCTGGCTTTATTTTCATAGCTGATTGAACTCATCACCTTTTTTAATTGGGAGAGCAGAGCTGGATTGAAAAGTTCCCTTAAGGGCGCCTGGGTGGCTCAGTCGGTTAAGTGTCTGCCTTCGACTCAGGTCATGATCCTAGGGTCCTGGGATCCTGCTTCTCCCTCTGCCTCCCGCTCCCCCCTCAAATAAATAAATAAATAAATAAAATCTTAAGAAAAAAAAAAAAGAAAGAAAGAAAAGTTCCCTTAAAATGAAACCCAAGAACAGAAGAACACAGAAGTAGACTGTGTGCAAAAGGAGTATGCTGTGCAGTGGGACAGGGGAGCAAGACGGTGGTTCAAGTTCTCGGCCTCCCTGGAAACCCTGCAGCAGATTTGGTATTTGATACTCTAAAGGGGGGCGTTGTCCCCCCCCCAAAAAATGCTTATTGAGAGAGAGAGAGATTGATTCCCTGTGAATCTGAAGGCATCTCTAAAGGGGGGCGTTGTCCCCCCCCAAAAAATGCTTATTGAGAGAGAGAGAGATTGATTCCCTGTGAATCTGAAGGCATCTCTGCCTTGGGGATGGAGCCTCAAGCCAGAGCCCCCCGGGGATCAGGAAATTGAGAAGCGCTCCAATTCAGCAAACACTGAAGTTCCATCAGCCTGTGTCCCAGGCCTTGGGAAGGGAAGATGGGCCACTTCCTGCTCCTTCCACCTGGGCCTCCCAGTTCCACCAGGAACAGAGGGTAGGGGGCTGCACACTGGCGAGGGGGGCCTGGGGGGGGCACCACACTGAAGTGGAAGGGTTGACACATCCCCAGGCAACCTGGCCACCCCTTTCTGGAAACATTTGGCTGCACATTTCCCTGGGAAATGAGGACTTTTAGGAAAAAACCGAGCAACAAAAAAAATCGTGCCACTGCATTGCAGTGCCTGTGAGTGGGGGAGGCTGCTGGTGGCTGTTGGAGGCACACGCCCGCCGCACGTCCTCCCCCGGCCCGTGCCCAGCCTGGAGCCTCCTCAGCCCCGCGGGCAGATGCCCACACAGCCCTGCCGGCCGGGGCAGGGGGAACGCGTCACCAGCCCTCCTGCCACCCAGCTCCTGACTGGCCCAGGCAGGAGCCCAGGGGTGCTGGGAGAGGCAAAGGTGGGGATGACAGAGCTGGGGGAAGGGAGAGAGCAGGGGGACGTGGTGGTCGGGCTCTGTCACAACGTCCTGGGTATCTCCGTCGCCGAGGGCACATTTAGCGCATCCCCATCCCTGACGCCACCCGCTGGGAGATGTCCCTATCATTTTCTCCTCCTTCTCCAGAAAAGGGGCCACGCAGCCTTTGCCATTCACCCACTTCCCATCTTCCAGCTTGCAGACTCATAGAACCATCAGAGCTGAAAGGGACGTGAGAGACCATGCAGTCCAATCCTTTTATTGTATTTGCAAAGAACCTGAGACCCGGAGGGGTGAAGCGACTTGCCCAAGGTCACTCAGTGAGCTGAAGGCAGAGCTGGTCCTAGACAGAGGCCCCTGGTACAGGAAGTGACCAGGACACGCTGAGTGAGACCAAGTGACAGGCGCCCCCCACCCCCGGGGAGGGGTCTGGTGACTTTCTACTGATTGACTAATGAATTCATAGGTTAGTTGTTCAAGGCAGCCAGGGAGGAGGGGTAGGATCAGCGTCACCCCCAAACCCTGAGCCTCCTCCAGCGGGGTAGACCCCCGGAGTCTTCTGCCCTCACCCTCCAGAAGCCCCCTCTCCACTGCTGGCTCCAACCCATCTTCCAGAACTTGTCAAGGACAATGCGGGGGCTCCCAGGGCCCTCCTCTGTGTTGGCGGCTCTCGGTTTCTGGACCAGGGTGCCGACATCAGAGCAAGAGAGAGGCCAAACAGGGGGGCACCTTACATTCATCACCGCAGGAGCCATGCACCCAAGGCCAGCTCAGAGCATTCCTGTGTGAGGGAGGAGAGGGAAAAATACAGAGAACCGCCATTCTTTTCCAGCTCACAGACTTGTCCAACTGCTACCCTCCCACCCAACTTCTCCCCAGGGCCATGTGGTCACCCCCCAGTTTTCCCTTCTGAAAGCGAGGAGCAGTTCTGTCCAGGGGCTTGACCATCCCTCTTCCAGGGAAGTGGGCTCCAGGTCTGCCTGGGAGGGGACAGACTTATGGGTGGGCAAGGAGGCCCTGCCCGGGTCCTGAGTGGGTCCTGAGCATCACTTCCGAAGCCTGCCGTGGGGACTCCTCTGGTGGGTTGCCCTCAGACTGTGGGGAGCGTGCTTCCCGTGTGCGTGTGTTTGGACCAGCTCTGCTCGAGGCTGATGAAAAGGTTTCTGTGCCGCTGACCAGAAATCTCATTTGGGTCTGGGTCACACTTCAAAACATCTCCAGATAAGATGATAAATTATGTAAACATCTGCCTCTTGATTGGGAGCAAATTATAAATGGTCATAGGAGGTACATCCATGGGAAAGAAATGTAACCATCCCTTTTACCTAGGGCTCTGCCAAAGTCTGATCCCTGGAATTTGGCCTCACTGGCTCATATTTAGGGTCTGTTGAACCTCTCTGGATATCCCATTTCAAGAAGGACAGACAGACCGATCTTGTCCGGAAGAATTTGGCCAGGATGGCCAACGGTGGAAGAAGGATGCAGGGAGCCCGGTAGATAGACAGGGCCACCCTGGGGGGCCCCAGTGGCTGTCCTCAGAGAGCCGGAGGACCACCATCCCTTCTGGGCAGCTCCACTCTCACCAGCAGTGGAAGCTCCAGCAAAAGATTATAGTTCAAGCTAAGGAAGTCCTTGATAACTCCTAAAGATGTGCAAACAGTGGGAAGGGCTCTTCCTCACGTAGCCCACTGCTAAAATGTGCAGCCAGAGGCGGGGTCATCAGGGGTGAAGGACAGGGAGTCCCTGCAGGGAGTAGGAGCTGGGGCTGTGGACAGCAAAGCAGAAAAGCAAAGGGGCCTCCCGTTGATGGCTGTGACTGGCCCTCTACATGCACACAAGCCAACGCGCTGGGTAGCCCTAAAAGCTTCGCAACATCCTTGCTGAAAGAAGTGTCATTTTCTGCTTTTAGAGATGACACATGAGCCTCAGAAAGGTTCAAGACTCTTCCCCAAGGTTGTCCACTTAGGAAGCAGCAGTCGGGACTCAAACCCAGGCCAAGTCCCTGGGTCTTGGCACCCTCCCACTCTTGGCTCTAAGTCTCAGGCCCTCAGGGCCCTGGAGCGGGAAGGAGGGGCCAAATGCCAAGACAGAGGATGGCACCGCTCCTGCTCTGGGTCTAGAATAAAAAGCAGCGTCAGGGAGACAGGGGAGCAGAAGAAGCCCTTGGGAGCCGAAGATATGGAGGTCCAGAGAGGATTCAGTTTGCCCTGGGGTCATACAGCTATGATCAGTTCAGCCCCTGGGTTATGGCTGACCTCCTCCACTGACTACCCTGATTGGGGTGTGTGTGTGTGTGCGTGTGTGTGCGCGTGCCTGCACGCACACATGTATGTTTCATAGCCCGCCTCTCCCTCGCAGTCCCTCGTCCCAGCCAACCAGGAGCCACAGGACCCCGTGCTGGGAATACCTGCCCCTCTGCCTCTTAGCAATGCAGGGGGACTTCCCAGCCTCTGTCCTGCCAAGCCCCCTCCCAGGCCCTCCACAGCCCCAATAAGACTGGGTCCTACCCCCATCTCCCACTGACGGTGAAGCCCCCAGCGTGCGCAGGGGGCGGGCTCGGCGGGACGTGGGGGGAGCCCCTTCGCCCTCAGGTTTTGAGCCCTCTGCACCACCCTAAGCCAGCCTGCCCGTTTCCGCTCCCGCGCCCGTGTGCGGGCTCACTTCTCTCACCCTGCCTCCCCCTCTCACTGGCACAGCCTCCTCTGGGCGCACAAGCCATGCTTTCTGGTCCTGACTCCCTGCCTCAGTCTCCCCCTGCTGCTCTGACCAGGAAGGCACTGGCCCAGACCTCTCCCCTGTTTGGCCCAGCACTTCCTACCCCCCACCCCCCGGAGGCCCCTGTGCCCTCCCTACCTGCATCTGCCCGGGACCAGCTGAAGGAAACTAGGAACGGAATCTTCTGGCCCCGGTGCTCCCAGGGTCTCTCAGATCCTCCGGGACATACCCTCCTCTTCTGGGGAGACACACGGACTGAGAACACGTCACGCAGGCCTGATCCTGGGAACGTGTGAGCCCCAGCATCCTACTCTGAAAAGCAAGGCTAGGAGTCTCGATCTCAGAGGCCCAGTGAGTGAAAACACGGAAAGACCCAGAACAGTGCACAGCTGAGCAGTCGTGTCCCTTGTGAATGATCGCAGTGCTCCCTTGTCACGGGGAGAGTCTTGGGCACACGCGCAGCTGTCAGTTTATCAGTAGATAAAGGAAACAGGAAACTTACGTGACTCTGAGATAGGAAAAGAGAACCAGATGACATCGTGAAAATGGGGCGCGTGCTCACATCTGTCGTCTTGCAGGGCTGCAGTCTGGGGCCAGTCAAGCCGTGCCCAGGACTGTTCTCATCTGACCGACCACACCCTGCAGTGTCAACCCCCACCTCTCAGTAGGTGCCGCACAGACGCGCATCTCCAGCCCAGCCCGCTCCTCTGAGACCCGCGGGTTTATCATCTGCACATTCAGCATCCCCGTTTGGGTGCCTCAGAGGTATCCCAGCACCCGGCTCATGCTTATACCCGCTGCCCACCCCTGGCCTGACTCTGGGGTTTTCTGTCCCAGTGAGTGACATCCCCAGCCCGCCGGCAGCACAGACCAGAAGCTTAGGAGTTATTATTAATGCTTCCCCTCCCTATCCCTTCATATCCAACCCCATACCAAAGCCAGTCCCTTCTCTCTCGAAACCCTCCACTTCTGTCCCTCTCCAGCACTCTGGTCCAGCCAGTCTCTTACCTGGATTGTGAAGTAGCTGTTCCCTCTGCCTGGAATGCACTTCCCTCCCTCCTCTCTGGTTAGTTTCAAGCTTCAGTTCAAGGGCCACTTCCTCCAGGAAGCCGTCCTTGATCTCCCCACGAAGTCTGTCTATTAGAGTGTATAGTGCCATCTCACATCCCTTCACAGTACTGACTGCAGCATAGATCTGACGTGTGTGTGTGTGTGTGTGTGTGTGTTTGCGGTGATATGATTAGTGTCATATCCCTAAGTAGACTGAACACCCCGTGAGGCACAGCCTTGTCTGCTCTTACTCATCACTGATTCCTCAATACCGAGACCAGTGTTTGACACATGAGGTAGGCAACTAACACAAAGTTGTTGAATGGATGAATGAATTGGCGAGGGTTCCCTAGGTTTTGTGTGTGGACAGAGGCTGGAGGAAGGAGTTCTGGTCCCTTAAAGATCCGGGGTTGGGTTGAGCGCAGAGCACAAAGGGTGGGGACGGCTATCACGGGCTCTGCCAAAACCTGGTCCAACAGGGAGTGTGGGCAGCAGAGTGGCCTTCCTGGGAGAATGTGCCTTTAGGTCACGTGACTGAAAGTATGAGTCCTCAGGAACAATTAGTTAAATTAATTAGCTCATCCATTTAAGCAGCAGCTAAAGCAACAGGGCCTGAAGATCGTTTTGGGAAAGACACTCCATTATTTGCACCAGTGTCACCCTAATTTCCCCAGTAAGCTCGGCTATGGCTGGGCAAAGGGAGAGACTTGAACACGCAATTAATTTCCCCTGTTTGGGGCCTGGAGTGGGAGGGAGAGGGGGACCCTGGGGGGGTGGGGGGCGGAGAACTGGCTGAAAGTAGGCTGCCAGGACACCGGAAGGCCCATGGCCATCCATTACCTCAGTGACCCTCTGATAAAGACAGGATTTCCAGGGCTTTGAGACGTCACCCCAGAGAAAGAATAACTCAGCCAAGGTCACACAGGGACAGACCCAGAACACTGGTTCCCAGCCTCCTAGACCAGGACCTCCTCCTCAGGGGGGAGAAGAGAAGATGTACAAATAATGACCGTGGTGGCCCAGGAGGTATGGTGACAGGGTCACATGACATGGCTCACCCAGAGCAGCAGGCCGACCTGAGGAGCCCCAGCCTCCATCCGGGACTCTAGCACCCAGTCTCTGTTTCCCCATCTGGAAACTGAGGCTAGAGTTTCTTTGAAGTAGGCTTGAAGCTATCCCCCACTCCCCGCTCCCAATCTTAGGGGAAAGTCTTGGGTGCAAAACTTCCGGTCTCTTTCTGACTGCCCCCTCCCCTGAGGTGAACAGTCCACACTGATGAAGCACCTAGAACTGGGCTAGACTGAACTGCAAGGATGAGCCCCCACCTCCCCGAGTTTACAGTTTCCTGTGAAGCAACCGGAGAACCGCATAGAGAGCGTGCAATGGAGCACTGAACCGTGTGTCCGTGAGGACCAGCCGGGGAGGACTGGAGCCACGAGGGAAAAGACGGTGTCTGGGTGGGTGGGAGGGGGCTCTGAGGGACACTGAGAGGTGCTGCAGTTGACTGTGTGAATACGTGCAGGGAGATAGGCATGGGGAGGGTGCGGACGGCTGGGTGGCTCAGGAGAGTCGGCGCTGGGGGCAGAGCAAGGGGGCTGGAATGATCACATGGGGCCAGTTTAGGAGGGACCATGATGGCCAGAGAGCAGCCTTTTGGCCGCTGCTGCTGGAAAAGGGTGATGCGCAGGGTTTTCAGTTAAGGTAATGGCACCGAGGTGTCCAGCCACACATGGAGAGCCAGCTAAAACCACTGGGGAGGGACCTATTTTCCATGGGTTGCTGAGCTGGAGGACTTCTCGCGAGGCTCCAGGAGGAGGAAATCCCAAACTCTAAGGGAGCTGGAAGTGGGGGGCAGAGCGACAGGTATCAAAGGGGGTAGCCCAAGCTCAAGGCACGGTGCTTTATATGTGTTACCTTGGGTGGATTGGCTCTGAACCTTCCTTCAGAGAAAGAAACAGAACTCAGAGAGTTTAAGTCATCCATCCAAGTCGCACCGTTAATATTAAGGCAGAGCGGTGACTCCAGGTCTGACTTTGAAGTCACAGGGGAAGACTGGTTCTGAGGCAGTCCGTTCGCACCCTTGTCTACACAGAGAATGATGGATGCCCGGGACCCCCCCAGGCTAATTGAATCTGAATCTCCGGGGCGGGGGTAGGGGGGCGCCGGCCATCTTTCTTTCAAGCTCCTCAGGTGACGGATGGATGGAGACGTTGAGAAGCACCACACTGCAGCAGGTGGCCCCGGGGCTCCAGCCATCCCACCATCGCAGGGGGACTGACTCCTGTCACCCGGTGCTAATCTATTGTCAAGGATGCAGAAAGCAGGGAAGACAGATTGATCTGGGACGGGTCTCCTGCAGAAGGGCAGGTGCCAGCCAATGAAGGAGAGTGAGAGATGAAAAGCTTAGGGGGTCTGTGTGGTGGATCCTGGGAGAACAGTGAAGATGGAGGCTGAACCCCCTAACACTCCCTGTCGTCCCCACATATGCACGGCCCATGAGGTCCTCCTTTGCCACCACGACAGCCCTTGACACATGCCCACTTCTCCCCAGCAAGCCAGGCTTCCAAACTGTCCTTCTGAGCTGAGATGCCACTCACTCAAGGCAAAGGGGTGAGGGGTGTTTTCTCTCCAGTGACATCCCTTCCGTGGGCATCAGCTGCCACCAGCTCCGTGGAGGAAGCGGCTCTCCCAGAGATAGTTCCGGCTGAATGGCTGTGACGGACACTACTTCAGACTCTATAATCAACTTGTATGGCTTATCTAAACATATGCCTCAACTTTCCAGTTCTGTAAAATGGGTAGAATAATATCGGAATGGAAACTTACACCTGAAAAGTAGTAACTGTTGATAGGTAGGAATGTGCTGAGGTGGGAGAAGTAATCAGCATAGCAATCCAACAGTTGGGGATCAAATCCAGTCACTGCCACTCACTGGGTTATTAGCATCTTCAGAGCAAAGTTTTCTCTATAATTTATGAATCAGTGACTTCCAAAGGCATATCTCCTGTCTAAGCCTCCTTCCTGAACTCCAGGCCCACATTTCCAAGTGCCTACTGGACACCTCCTGAATCTAGCCCAGGTTCCCCACAGAGCATACCAGCAAATGAACTCACAGCCCACATCCCCCCACCCCTTGCATCCCTTCTTGGGGGGGCTACCTCTTAGTGAATGACTCTCCCGTCTTGGAAGGTGGTGACACACAAGCCAGAGACCAGAGGCATCCTGGACTCCTCTCCCCCACCCTGCACTCCCGGTCACCAGCATGTCACCCTTCCTCTTCATTCTCCCTGTGCTCTCTGTCCAGGCCAGGATCTATCTCTCACTTACCTGTGGTAGTGGCCCGCCTCTTCTCTGTCCAGTGTGGCCGCTGAGCTCACTGTTGCTGACATCACCCTCCTTCCAGGCCTTGCACGGCGCCCTCACCTGTGTGGGGTAAAGTCGCTCCCTCCTTCGGCTCAGGTCATGATCCCAGGGACCTGGGATTGAGTCCCTGCATCAGGCTCCCTGCTCAGTGGGGAGCCTGCTTCTCCCTCGGCCTGCTGCTCCCCCTGCTTGTGCTCTCTCTCCCTCTCTGACAAATAAATAAATAAAATTCCAAAGACCGACTAGACCAAAGTCACACTAGAAGGAATACACACACATGCTGTGTCCTTTATATATATACTCTGACCAGTAGATGGCGAAAGAAATGACACCTTGTGCAAACTCGAGGCCCCTTTGGTGATTGTCTTAGGCCCGCTAAAATCCCTGCTTGCAGGTGGGCAGGATGACCTGGAAGCGTGAGGCTTGCCCAGGTAAACAGAGTTCCTCAGACTGCAGTTTACACACCCACGGTTATGGGAGTTGACTATGTTGGCTTCCTGAATTCTCTGGGAAGATCCTCTGACCCAAGTCCCTTTTCTTCCTCAGGGTCCCCGGCCAAACATCTGTTCTTAATGTCTGGCCTGAGACTAGAGAGCACTCGGACTCCTTCCTCATGTCCAGGAAAATGGGGGACATGGAGATGATTTGTTCTCTTGTAACAGTAAGACTGGGACTGAATTTATAGCAGCCTGAGAGACCGGAGTTAGCTGGGTGGTCTTGGACAAGTCACATCACACCCCAGGAGGTGGATGAGCGTGAGGGCCCCATAGGCTCTGACACTTCCCAGCTATGTGAACTTGGACAAATCATTTGCATTTTTTGAGCCTCACTTTACTCAGCTGTGAAATGGGGACAAACACCAATTTCATAAGGTCTTTGTAAAGCTTATGGAGGACCCAGCGTCCCCAACCCTGTCCAGTTTTGGTTAGGAATGAGGGCACTTGCTATTGATTGGCAAGGCATATGGCAGAGGAGTTTAGAGCATGGCCTCAGAAGCAGAAAATCAGAATTCAAATCCTGCATCTTCCACTTCCTAGCTGCATGACCTTGGGCACATACTTTACCTCTGTCTGCCTCAGTTTGCCTGTCTGTAAACTGGGAATAAGAATGATCCTCGTTCCTGGGATACCTGGGTGGCTCAGTTGGTTAAGCGGCTGCCTTTGGCCCAGGTCATGATCCCAGGGTCCTGGGATCGAGTCCCACATCAGGCTCCTTGCTCAGCAGGGAGCCTGCTTCTCCCTCTCTCTCCTTCTGCTTGTGCTCTCTCTGTCAAATAAATAAAATCTTTAAAAAAAAAAAAAAAAGAATGATCCTCGTTCCTAAGGTGGTTGTGTTAAGTAAGTTCATATTGAACACCTAAAACAGTGCCTGGCACAGAGCGCTCACCCCATGTGGGCTTCCTGTCCCCACGGCCATCACCGTCATTAGCGTCCTAGTACCTGCTCCGCAGCAGCTCCACGCACCTGCAGGAAGTCTAGTCCCCTGAATCTGCCTTGGCCAGCATATGTGTGGGAGCCTCCTAAAGCCCACTGGCATGCGAGCCGCCTCACGGGTCTGGGCTGCCCCTGCTGTCAGTGTCTTGTTCCCCACACCGCCACTGTCCCAGCGGCTCTGTGCAACCTCTCCCCGTTCCTGCTGATGTGCCCAGCAGCCCAGGCTCTCCATCTTTCCCGGCCCGGCAGGCTCTTTCAAAAGGGAGAGTGAGAACAGTATCCCCCTCGTGGTAAAATACTCATTTGAGGGGCAGGGTGGCCTGAGCCTGAAGTGTTAGATTTTGGAAGTCAGCTCTTGAGACCTCCCTTCGGTTTACACACAGCTCTTTTTCTTTCCAGATCACTGAGTCAGGCAAGGTCGAGTGCCAGCCACTCTACCAACCTGGAGGGTCCCTCCTTCTGACCTGCAAGCCCTGTTGTGGGGTCTGGCTCATTTTGTCAGCTGTATTCCTTCTTTTTGACAATTTATTTATCAGAAACGTCTATTTAAAGTCTGCCGGATATGTCTCCATATGTCTGGAGCCCATTTTAGGCACAGTTCAAGCTTCCCTAGGGTCCCACTCTGTAGCCCCCATGTAAACCAATGGATGCAAATAAATACTCCAGAAGAGGGATGTCAGCACACTCCTCAGGTTTAGTGGGTGCAGATGGTTCTTGGCTGTAAACGCATCCTGGACTTCTCACCCCCGACGACATATAAACTGCCTAGCACAGAGTAGGACTCAATAAACAGTAGCTATTTTTACCAGTTTCCTCACCTGCAAAATAGAGATAATATAAAAATAAGAGCTAACACGTACTAACTACTTATTATGTCCCAGACATCGTTCTAAATTTCTCACATGTATTGACTCATGCAATATTCACAATGATGGTATGAGATGGATACCATTTTTGTTCCTAGTTTACAGATGAGGCGCAGAGAGGTTGAGAAACTTGCCCAAGGTCATACAGCTAGAGGCTGTGTTTTCACCCAGCATAGTTTCCCCGCTGTCACCTAGGACTGCTGTGAAGATCCATGATTCCAAGTCTTATGGCCCCTGACAAACACTAGAGACCGCCGCTCTGATTGCTCAGTGACGCTGAGGGGGGCAGGGGTGGCGAGGGGGGAAGAGGGGCAGTGGGGCTCCATTAGCACTAGTCATGGTCTTGGTAGTGGATGCAGGATTTAGAAGCTCTTTGCAGAAATCCAGTTGCATTTCTGGAAGGGAAGAACCGAGAGTCATTATTTTGCCTGGACAGGTCTGAAGTGGGGAGGGAACTTGGTCAAGGCGAAGAGCTAGGTTGGCTTTTCAAGCATCCTCTTCTCCTTTCTCCTCCCCTCTTTCCCCCCTCTCAGTCAGCCTGGGCTTGGGCTGTGGGATGGGGATTTCCAGCAAGGCTGCCTTCAGCTGCTTCTCCAGGGTACCAGCTGTGGGGCTGCTCGTGGAACAGGGGTGGGGGGAGAGGGGCTGTCAACCTCCTCAGCACTAGCTTCCAGGAAGGCCCAGGTCACTCCCATAGAAGGGAAGACATCCGAACAGCAACAGGAAGCCAGCCTGGGGAGACTGCAAAGTCCTCTTCAGGACACTTCTTCCTAAAATGGCCCTCCATCCACGGGCCCAGGAAACATATGGGCCACAGGAGCCTGATCCTGCGGCGTTGGACTAGAGCCCAGAGCTCCGGGGCAGCTCCAGAATTTCTGTGTAGGAAGAGCCCAAGCATTGCCATCTCATCGGAAGGGAGGTAAGGGCACTTGCTTTAGTTTGTGGACTTAGTCGGAGATGATTTTCTCGGAGATGCGGATACAGATCACGAAGGAAGCTACCTTGCTGCCCCCCGCTGGGCTCTGCCAGTGCCTGCCACCAAGCTCCAAGCAGAGTTGGGTTGTGCCAACCCCTGAAGCCAACACAGGGTCAGAGCACAGAATCCATGTTGGGCTGGAAGGCAGAGCCTGGGTGGTGAGGGAAGGAGCCACTGCCTCTGCCATCTACTTTGTCCTGGAAGCCTGGGGAGGCGAGGCGAAGCGAGGAGATTCACTGAGCACCCCAGGAAGGAGGCTGGAAGCAGAGGAATATGGGCCATTCCTTTATTCCTGCAACCCTCATTTCTTTTGTATTTCTTTACAACCTTTATTTCTTTAACACGGATATGCCAGGAACGGCACTGTGTTAGTCTCTCTACATTCGTTATCCCTTTAATCCTTGTGCTAACCCTATTTTATAATTAAGATCCCCACGTTGCAGGTGAGAAAGCTGAAGCTCGGAGAGGTTATGTAATTTACCCAAGGTCACACAGCACAGGGCACAAGTGGCAGTGCCAGGATTTGAGGACACTGAGCCTCAGAACCACTAAGATTTATTGGGTGCTGACTGCACCAGCTAGATGGGCAGGGGGGTCCTCTCCCTCCTGGAGCTTACGGTCTAGTGGGGGGAAAGTTTTTAGCAGGAAATGGCAAGGGTGACAAGTGCTACAGACAAGAAGCACAGGGTACACAAGAGAGGCGCCAGGGAGCTGAGACTGGCAGGCAGTACAGAGGGGAGTTGGTGTGGTGACATGGGGCAGAGAGGACGGTGTCCTCCACCAGAGGACAGCATGTGCAAAGGCTCGGTGGCAGGGAAGAGCACAGCCCTTTCCAGACCTGCAGTTGGAGCTCAGAGGGTAAGGGAATGGGGGGTGCCAGGCAGAGCTGGAGGGTGAGCAGGGGCCACATCTAGAGATGTCTACAAGAAGGTGGTAGGAGGGGCGCCTGGGGGGTTCAGTCGTTAGGCGTCTGCCTTCGGCTCAGGTCCTGATCCCAAGGTCCTGGGATCGAGCCCCGCATCGGGCTCCCTGCTCAGTGGGGGGCCTGCTTCTCCCTCTCCCACTCCCCCTGCTTGTGTTCCTTCTCTCGCTGTGTCTCTCTCTGTAGAATAAATAAATAAAATCTTAAAAAAAAAAAAAAAGAAGAAGGTGGTAGGAGGGATAACTGTAAGGAGCCCCTGAGGAAGAGGTCACAGCTCTAGCTATGCAACCAGCTCATGAAGACTAGAGGAGGGTCAGCATGTGAAGTCACAAGACCCAGCTCCATGCCCTAACTCCCCACCAAAACAACCCAGGTACTTGGGTGAGTCACTCACCCTTTGGGAGCTTCCTATACCTCAGTGGAATGAAGAATTGTCCCTTCCTTGCCTTGCTTCCTCCTGGGATTGCTTAAAAGGATCAAGTAAAATCAAGGCTGTAAGCTTGGGTGTGGTGGGGTTCCCACCACCAGGGGTTGCCCCTGGGGCCCTAGGGGCTCTGAGCAACCGAAGCTAGCTTTTCTCAAGGGACCGCACTGCTCCCACCTCCCCATCTTGACCCAGCCAGCCCCCTGCCTTGCAAATGTCACCTGACCCTTCCCTACCCTATCAGAATCCCACTCCCCCAGGAGGAAGCTTATACATTAAACAGGTATTTTCATAAGGAGCAGACATAGTCCTAAATAAATGTGTTGTTTTCTGACATTAGACCCAATTTAACTGGCAGCAGCTTTGAGTGAGACTCAGATGTCTTTTCATCCCTTCTACCAGAAGGAGCCAGGGGCTTCCTGTCATCCATCCCCCAGCATCCAAGCAGGACTCCATTGCAGTCATGAAGGCATCTGCTTTCCCGGTGTCTCGGGACATCTCATCTATGCCCCATCCAGCCCGCTGAACTTTCAGCCCTTTTCTCCCTCCTCCATGGCAAAAAAGCCTTTGGTGGATCTCAAAAGAGAAGCATTTCTTCCCCCAGAAGAGGAGCAGCCAAGTGACAAGCCCCCCCCGCGGTGTAGGAAGCCAGCAGCCCTGTGGTCCGGGGCTGTGGTGCTGTGGGGGGAAAACCCTGCTGTCCTCCCGCCCAGCATCTGACCTTGAGGCTTTGATGCTCGGTCCCCTTTTCCATCTGAAGGATGGTGAGAGGTAAGCAGAGCTGACCAGAGAGTCTCGGGGCCTCTGTCTTGTCCCCTAGCTCACACCTAAAACACACACAGCCCCCCACACACCCCTTCCCCACAGCGATGTGCGGCCCCAGCCGGGTACATGGGTGGCACACACGCCCCCACGCGCTTGCAGCCTGGAAATCCCGGAGTCAGCGATTTCTGCCGCCCAGGGGCCCTGACTAGCCAGCTGCTGTTCTAGAGATAGGCTCCAGCCCAGCAAGAAGCAGCGGGTGTCGCAGCATTGCAGTGGCCGGGCTCTGGGGTGATGGCGATGTCAGGGGGCTGGGCCCGGGAGAGGGGAGTCTGCAGGTATTGGGAATTCCCAGGGTTCCTCAGACTCTGTGGAGATAAGAAGCCCTGGAAAGCTCCGGGGAAGGCCCCCCTCCCCGACACATACGGGATTTTTTTTGGGGGGGATCACCTCCTGGGTCAAACCCCAAACTGGATTCTTGAGTCTGGGTATGAAGTACAGGAGCAAGCGGAGGAAGCGGAGGGGGAGGAGGAGTCAGTGGGGATGAGGGCAGGGGTGGGGTGGGGTGGGGCTGGGAAGGTCCAGGGATGGGTGGTGGCCCCACACCAGCAGAAACTGCACAGGGTTGAGCTGGGGTCCTGAGGTCTTAGTGGGTGAGTGTCGGGCATTGAGGAGGAGGCACAAGGGTGAACCCGAGGCACAGGAGCCCTACCCTGGCTCAGAGTCCTCCCCGCCCCTCCTGCCCTGTGAGTCCCGGCAATGCCTGGTCCTCCCCCTGCTCTGGGAGGGTTGAGGCCTGGCCTTCCCCAAGAGGAAGAAAGCTGAGTTGTGGCAAGTGGGGAGGCCCTGGGTCCTTCTGGCCGGAGCCCTTTCGGTGGGTTCCTACCTGGGAGCCAGGCCCAGGTCCAGCGCAGCGCGCACTTCCTCCTCTCTCCCCAGGGGCCCCTCCCCTTCCCTAGAGGCGGGAGGAGAGCCCCGTGCGCCCGTCCCTACTTCAGCCTCCTGCACTGAAGCTGGGGGGCTGCGCGCTGTCCGAGCTCTCCGGGGCAGACACCCCCACCGCCCCTTCGCCTCCGCTCTCTGCCTTTTGTCTCTATCATTCCTCTTCTCCCTCCCTTTTCTTTTCGTTCCCGACTCAGGAAAGCCTTCATCCGTATCCCCTGAAGCAAATCGGCTCCCTCCTACCCGCTAGCCGGTTCCCGACCGCGCAGCGATCCCCCTCCCCGCGCCCCTCCCCTAGCCAATCCCCGTTCCCGAGAGGCCCGTAAAGCTCGTGGGTGGCACGGGTGGGGTGGGGAGTGTCGCAGGAGGGCACGGGGCGGGAGGGGACTCCTCCGCATCGCCCCGCGGGGCTCCGGGGACCCCAGGTCGGCCCCACCCACCGCAAACTTCTCTAGGGGCGCGCCGGGTCGAACCCCTTTCCCGCACGCCGCGCCTCCCTCGCACACACCTCCCCTCCCCTGTCGCCCCTCCCTCCCCGCCCACCGGCGGTCCGGCCCGGAGCAGGGGGGCGCGGGGCGTGCAGGGGCGGCCTCCCCGGGGTGGGGATTGCCGGGGCGGGGGCCCTGCGCCGCGGTTTGCGGGGATCGCCCTCGGAGGGGCCGGCACGCGCTGTGTGCAGGCGGATGTGAGGAGCATCTCAATTGGCGGGCGGGGGGAGCGGGATCGGGCTGTTACTACTGCAGAGAGAGAGAGAGCGCGGGCGAGCCGGCGAGCCGGGAGCCGGCGGGCGGGAGGAGAGCCGCAGCGGCCCGGCCGGCCGCGAAGTGGGAAGAGGGGACCGCGACTTCGAGACCCCGGCCGTCCCCGCGCTCTGCCCTCCGGGCGAGCTCACGCCGCACCGCGCACGGAGGTCCCCGGTAAGAGCCGCCCCGGGCGGGGACACCCTGCGGGGGCAACGCGTGCTCCCGAGCGCAGCCGCGCGCCGACCACCGGCGGCCACCCGGGAGGGCCTGGGGCGCGGGCGGATGCAGGGTCGCTAACCTGGGACGCTCCGACTTTCTGGGCTCGGCGCTCACAGCCGGATAAACTAAGTGCGGGACGGAGCCCGCGGTGGGGGAGTGGGCTCCGGAAATCCACTTGCGTCGGAACCACCCGGTCGGTCCCGGGGGAGGTGTCCTGAATGATCCCCGGAACCCCTCGCCCTTGCCCTGCTTCTCCTCGCGGGGAGCCCGGGACGCGCGCTGGGAGAAGGCGAGAGAGGCCGCGGTGCAGCCGCGCGGGCACCCGGGGCTAGCGGGGAACGGCGGGAGGGGGTGCGGGGGAGGCCGATGAAGTGGGTGTACAGTGAAAAGTGGGTGCGGGGCGCGTGGGACCCCGCCGCAGTGAGGCTGAGCCGAAGCGCCCCGCGCGGAGCTCGGGAGCCCCCTGGCGCAGAGCGGGACGCGCTGGGGACACTGGCGGTGCGCGGAGCTCGCTTCCCTTCCGCGCCCTCCGCCCTGCCGCAGCGGTCCGGGGCTGGGATGGGTAGGCGGCATCTTCGCCCCTTCCTCTCCTCGAAACTTTTTCATACTCCAACGAGCGCCGCGGCTCGGTGTGTTGGAGGAAGCGGGGTCCTAAGGATTCTGGCAAGCAGCAAAGCTTGGAGAGATCGGGGTGGGTTTGGGGAAGGGGCACCAGGGCAGTAGGAGGGCACGCTCTATTCAGTTTGCTGTGTGACCTTGGACAAGCTGTTGTACCTCTCTGAACCTCACGAAGATGGAGATACTTGGTGCCCCAGTCAGGAATGGGGACGAGGTGGGGGGCAGGGCGGTCAGGTGAACCAGCCCCCTGGGTGTCTGTCCCTTGCTTTGGCGCCTAGGAATTCATGCCTTTGATGGAAGGCCTCTCTGCGGGGAGTTCAGCGCTCACTTCCTGGGGAAGGGGTGGCAGTGTGGAGCTGTGTACCCAGCGTTCCAGGGGAAGTCAGGAAGCTTCCATTCTGACCCAGCCTATGACCTTGGACAACTCACTTAGCCCTCTGAACCTCAGTCTCTTCATCTGTGGAATGGGATTTTGGAGCTTTTGGTATCTGAAGTCTCCCAGGTCTGACACCCGCAGGCCCCAGCATGCAGGGGAGGCCAATGGAAGTAAGGGGTGGGGTGCAGCTTCACCAGCTGCATTCCTCCTGTGACCTAGCCTCTGGGGAAACTGTGGCTCCCCACCCCCTGAGAAAGTCAGCAGGGCCTTGAGACCCTCAGCCTGCTCATTCATCATCTCTTCCCACTTTTAAAATTTCCAGTACGGCTGTGAGAATGTCTGGCTTCCCAGCGCCACACATCCTCCTTGCAGAGGGTAGAGCCTTCCCTGGGGAGAGATTCCCAGTGACAGATAGGAGTCCCATAGGCCAAAGGGGGATGTCAAGGACCCCCCAAGGTCATGCTATCTGGCCCCTGGCTCTAGACGGGGCTGCATCCACCTCAGACAAGGGTGATCTGAAGGAATCATGTTTAGAAAGGTCCTCTCTCTGTTTAGAGAGATCTCCACTACAATAGCCCCTAACCCCCCCACTGTGCAGCCTCACAACCTTTGTCATAGGAAAACCTAATCTCACACCTTCTCGGGTGAACTCTGGCTTTGTCTGCAGCTGGGATGGAACCATAGCTTCTCACTGGGCCTCAGGGTGTTGTGGGGGAGAGTCCTGGCTTAAGACAGGAGGCATGAGTTTAATTCCAGGCTCTGCCTCCAATTTGTGTGACCTTGTGTGACCTTGGGCAAGCCCCTTCCTTGCTCTCCCCACCTGTACATCGAGAGGGTTGAACTAGATCACTTCCCAGGGACGCTTCCCACCTTGCAGTTCTGGGACTGAGGTTCTAGACCGGTGTCTGAGTAGCCGGCAGGGGGCTTGGCTGGGTGATGGGGACAGGTGGTGCACACCTGCCTCGAGCACACTTCTGTCCCCCCGCGCCGAGACCACTGGAGACTCAGTACTCTATATGGAGGGGCCACTTTCAAGGCCTTGCACAGCCCTGGAGCGAACCCTCCAGAGACCCTGGGCTCTACTGGCTGTTAGTTAGCTGTGTGACCTTGACAAGATACAGTATTTTACATCTTTGAGCTTCAGTTACTCGGTTGAAATGAAAACAGTGGTGGTATTTTAGGATTGTTGTGAGGATTAAACAAGAAACGCTCGGAAAATGCTGAGCCCTCGTCCAGTGCTGAGCCCTCTGTGTCCTCAGTGAGTGGTCCCTGCTAGTGATGATAACAAGAAAGTCTGTGGCAGCAGGTGCACCTTCCCGCGGACGGGGCCCTGGGATCTCCCCTGGGCTTCCAGAGCTTCCCTATGGACCTGGAGCAGCAGCGCTGCCTCCCTCCCTCCCTCCCTCCCTCCCTCCCTCTCTCACCATTAGCATCATTCTGCAGCAGAAACTTCATGTGAAAGAAAAAACCTGCTTGACTTTCCTATAACCTCGCACCTGTTTGCCTCTAGCTCTCCCTTCCCCACTTTCTGCCATGCCTCCGGTCCCTTCCGTGGCGAGGACACATGGGGCTTTGACTCCACTTCCTGAACCTTCCAGGAATGAGCCCGCAGAAGCCCAGGGAAGGCTGAGACTAGATCCCGGGGGCGAAGAGCCAGAGGCCCTCCTGGGCTGGGGTGAAAGGGCTGGCAAAGGCACTGGCTCGGCCTTGGGGGGACTCTCAGGATCCCAGATCCCAGAGCCAGGCCAGGCGGGGTGCACTGATGGGCTGGGTGGAGGGGTGGCAGGGCCAGGACTCACTGCGTGACCTTACGCAAGTCCCATCCACGGGCCTCCATTTCTTCATTTGCAAAGTGAAAGGTCGGTTTAGATGAATCAAAGGTCCTTCTAACCCTTTTTGGTTCTGGGCCCGGTTGGCACTGCCCTCACTGAGGTTGGGCAGGGTGGGGTGGGAGGTCTGTGGGCATCATCTGGGCATCAGCTCTCACTGGCCCTTGGTCACAGTTCTGGGACAACCTGGGGAGAGGGGATGCCATCTTTTCTTAGTAAGACTGCTGAGGGTTAAGAGCAAAGGCTTTGCAGGTAGACAGACCTGGGTTCTCATCTTGGCTCTCTCTTATTAGTTGCGTGAATTTGGGCAAATTACTTAACCTCTCTGAGCCTCAGTTATCTCATCTGTGAAATGGGAAGAAAATTACCTATCGCCTAGGGTTCTTGTGAAGATTACATGGGAATAACTTCTATAAAATTCCTGGAATAGGGGGTTGCTTAGTGTGGACTGGGTGCTGCACAGCGATGGGCTTTTTGAGGCTCCGTGTTGTCACGAAGGGGGGCTGAGGTTAAAGGGGGGGTGCGACAGAGCCCACAGTCGTGCACTTTCACTCGGCTTCTGAGAGGGTGCCCCTGGCCTCCCGCATCCTGATCCCTCTGTGTGCTGGCTTGGGCTTCTGGAGTTTGAATGCACTGGTCCTTGTCCCAGGGCCTGTGGAAGGGCAAGCTCAGCCACAGGGGGCTGCAGGCAGAGTGTGAGTCTGTCAGCGAGAACAGGGAGGTTAACGGAAGCTCCCGGTGATGGTGATGAGGGAATACAAGCCGGCGGGGGCAGGGGGCGGCACAGCCTTCCACTCAAGGTTAGTCACCAGGAAAGGGCTGTAAAATGAGGTCTTGGAGAAAAGGCATCTCCGCTCCTGGGCATGTGTTAGGTGAGTGGAACCACAGCACGAGGCACTGAAAGAGGCCGTGCAGTTCATCTCATCCAGTCTCTGACTTTGATTATGGGCAAACTGAGACTCGGCGAAGGGGAGCACCTTGCCCAGTATCACAGGGCACGTAAGCAGCAGAGATGGCGCTGAGCCTGCACTTGGGGGCCCTCATCCAGTGCTCTTTCCACTCTCCCCATTAAGCACCAAGCAGATATTTTCCAGCTCTTCTAAAATCAGAGAGCACGAGGCAATAGACTTTGATGGCCGCAGAAAGGACATGGGTCGCCGATGGGAAAGCACCTCTGACCTGATTCTGAGAGCATCTAGTCTGACACTCCCATTTTGCAGATGAGAACACTGAGGTCCCAGGAAATGACAAGACTAGCCAAAGGTTGCCCGGTGTCTGAGACCGTAATTCCCAGGCTAGAGCTCTGGTCGTTTGCCAGCTATTGTACGCTGCTTCTTTGGGTCAGACACGCTAGGCGGGTGCAGGACAGCCAGAATGTGAGAAAATAAACCCAAATGTGCTTGAGAAAGGGACAGAGGACAGAGAGACAAAGCAGAAGAAAGAAAGACAGAAATATTACTCCCAAGACCATGATATTCCTTTGAGGCTTTCTTTCTTGACATGTCTCTGTTGGCCCCTGCTCGGTGCTCTTCTGCTGACAGCCTGCCTTGCCCTCCCCGAGGAAGGGGATGCTAGCCAGCCCCGTCGGTCTCAGTTCCACTGGCAACCCTGAGTGAAAGAAAGTCAATATTTGCCCAGTGGCAAAGGACGGGAGATGAGTGTGACTTGGGATGGAGTGGGGGACGGGGAGGGATTCTGGAAAGGAAGGTTGCAGAGTGTAGGGCCTCCCGTGTGAGCCCTTGACTTCTAAAGGAGCCTTTGGGTTTACCGCATTCAATAACCCTTTGTATCTCGGACAGCATCCGGCCCCGCCTGCACCAACCTCCCGGGCCGCCCTGATCCCTAATAAATTTCCCTTATTGTTCTGAGCTGACGCCTCCCCAGCTCCCAGCTCCCTGGAGAAATGGGACTTTTAAAGCTTTTGCAGAAAGGCCTCAGAGCAGATGGCCCATTGAGCGAAGCTCAGGCAGAGCCATGCAGAAGCTGCTTCCTTATCTGGGCCCCTGAGCCAGGGAAAGATGTGGAAAAAGTCCTTGGCAGGTCAAGAGAGGCTGTGAATAATTTGTTCCCCCCTGCCTTTGTTTTGTTATCTTTCCTCCTCCTTCTTCTTTTTTTTTCTCTGCATCCTGCTTCCTTATTCTCTGGGTCCTGAAGTTGGGTAGGGCCTGCGGGGAGGAGGGCCGAAGCCCCCAGCCTTTCCTCAACTGAAATGAAATTCTTGACCCCACAGCAGCTGCCGGCTTCTTTGATGGCTTTTGTGATCACTGTGTTGCTCATGGAGTCGAGTCTTAGCAATTTCACAAAGGGCGCATTTGGAAGCAGAAGCATTTCTTGTATGAGGCCCTGGGGCTGGCTGCATTGCAGCAGGAAGGGCTCAGGTGAGGTACGAGCAAGGACTTCCTGCAGTGGGAATCCCCTGCTCTCCCCGCTCTCTGTGAATCTCCTAGGGGGCAGCCGTAGGGGTGGATCCATCGAGCTCACCTCCCCACTTTGGCAATGAGCTAGCTTTCTTACCTGCCCCCGGAAAAGTTCACAGTGACATTCCTGGAGGTCAGAGCTGCCCCCTGAGACTAAACCTGGTGCTGAGGCTCCCAAACTGATCCGCAGAACCGGTGGTCCCTGGAGACCATGTAGCCAGAGGGACCTCTGGCCATCGGCCCGCTCTGCTGCTGCTGTGGGCTTGCAGCTGAGGGACTGAGATTGGGGGGGTGGGAGGACGGCCCTGGGCCTGCACCCAGCCAGCCCTGCGCCCGCAGGGGCTCCTGCAGTATCCTAAGCCGCTCGGGCTCGGCTCTGGCGGCAGGAGAGCCTCTCACTGCTGCTCACAGTGGGGCAGGCCACTGCTGCCAGCTCTGAGCCTTCAGCCTGCTCCCCACGGCTTGGCAGGGGCTGGGCCTCCAGGGCAGCCCGATGCTGGGAGACAGATTGTAGCCTGTCCCCATGCCCCTCAGCACATGGCCCCTGGGCAAGAGCGCAGCCCAGTTTCCCTGCACTGGCTTCCTGGCTTTGATGCTCCATCTTGAGCAAACTCTCTGAGCCTGCCTTGGGACCTTTGCCCATCTTTTGATGGGGCTTGAAGTGTATGGATCCTTGTAATTCGTGGGTCCTCAGCGCTCTTGTACAGTGGCTGAGAGCTCAGATGCCAGGGCGCCAGGTTGCCCCAACTCCTTTGGGATTTTGTTGTTTAAACACTTGGAACCTCAGTTTCATCATCTTTAACGTGGAAATAAATTAGTTGGTATGCCATAGGGTGGACATGAGGAGCTCTAAGAATAGCAAGTACCTGGCATACAGTGCTAATAAAGATTTAGCTATTGTTATGGTGATTCTTAAAACTGAAAGGGACATTTTGCAGAAAAAGAAACATAACACTGGAGCTAGGAGTGGGGTGAGGCAGGGATGTGATTGTAGTTGATCGGAAGGGTCTGGAAGCCAATGATTTCATTGCTGAGTTACTGCACATGGTCCCACACATGCTGTGTCTTCCCGTCTTTGGACTTCATTTGTCCCCATTTGAAAAAATGGAGAAGGATGACTGTCTCACCTCTTCTGAGGTGTCCTGGGGATCCAATCAGGTGGGTGATGGTCTGGAAAACCCAGCGGGCCTAGAGGATGCACACTGTCTCAGCCTCTGTGATGCAGGCAGCCTTCCTGGCTGAGGCTCTGGTGTGTTGAAATTTCTACAAATGGCACCAAACCCAGTGGGCCGCTCTCCCAGTGAGGCCACTCAGACTCTGGGTGACCCTGGGCTGAATCTGGCCTCTCTCCGTGCCGGCTCTTTTTCATTTGGCCAAGAAAAGGGATCGTGGTTTTGTGTCTCTCCATGCTTCCTGGCAGTGGGGCCAGGAGTGTTTCTGGACAGGGTCCACAGCTGTATACGCAGAAAGCAGGAGGGTTGAACATATCCTTCAAGCTGGGACACCCTGGCCGGGAGCCACAAACAGACTGGGGTCATGCCTTCCCTGGGATGGCCAAAATAGGCGGCTCTTCGTCCTCCCACCCCCAGCCAGGCTATCTGCAGTGCAGGGAGGCAGGGAAGGGGGCTGCCTGGAAGCAGGGCATTGACGCCGTGTCATATTCAGCACTTTTCCTGCCAAGTAAGTCAAGGACCCTGCTTGATAGCACTTTTATCCCCTCCGTCATCTGTCTCCTTCCTGGGGTGGGAGATGGTGCTGAGCTGACCGGCTGATGGTACTGGTTTGATGATTAGGCCAAGGGTCTCACATGTGGTTACCGAAGGTCTCTGCCGAAGACCACAGGGATGACCAGATACCCAAGCCAGCAACGGAGTGATGCCCACTCTCCCATAGCCCTCGCAGCTGGTCATCTGGGGTGAATGGCAGGTATGGAGAAGGGAGGACACTTTATTTCAGAGTTACTCAGGGCCTTGGAAATGTTGCCTCTGGAGCCCTCCTCAGAGCCTCTTTCCAAATATCATTTTACCAAGAGCCCCAGAGATGAGGTTGCTTTGCCAAGGTCACCTCCAAAGTCAGCCATGAGCTCATGCTCAGAGTCCACTGTATTTCATCTGCTCCATTCCCCAGACTTCCTAAAGAAGGCATTGGACATTGGCTAGAAATGGAGGGGCCCAGCCTGGTGCCTATCTCCTGTGACCTTGGCCTTGACCTCAAATTTCCCTGCCCTCATACCTCAGAAAGTTGGAAGGATTTAGGTTAGATAGCAAGGAGAATTTGCTGAGTAGCCTTGTCAGGGGGAGGGAATGGAAGATTTTCCCAAGACATTTGGGAGTCCGGGCTGGATTAGGTCTTAGGAGAAGATTCAGGAAAGAGCCCTGGACTTGGAGTTCAATAACACAAAGTCCAAAGTCAGATCCTGCAAACTGCTAGTCATATTGGGCTAAGTGCTGGATCTCTCTGAACCTCATTGCCCTCCCCCGCCAAATGTGATTGGATGCTCCTTACTTTTCAGGGGCATATCGATTTTTTACTAAAAAAAAAAAAGATTTATTGAGATATAGTTCATTTAAAGTGCATGATTCAGTGGTTTTTAGTACAGTCACAGAGTTGTGCAAACACCACCATAATCTAATTTCAGAACTTACTTTTTCACCCCAGATAGAAAGCTGCACACGTTAGCGGTCATTCCCTATTCCTTTATTCAAGCCCTAGCCCACTGATGATCTACTGCCTGCTTCTACACATGCCCCTCTTCTGGATATTTCATATTAACAGAATCTGATAATATGTGTTCTTCTGTTCCTGGCTTCTTTCACTTACATCGTTTTCGAGGCGTCTCTGGGGTTTAGCAGGTGCCATTTCATTTGTTCTTATTGTTAATTTCATTGTGTGGATAGACTACACTTGGTTTATCCTTTTATCAGTTGATGGACATTTGGGTTGGATTTTGATTACTAAGAACTATCACAGGTGCTATGAACATTCATGTAAAGGTTTGTTTTTCTTTTTTAAGATTTTTAAAAAGTAATCTCTACACCCAACGTGGGGCTCAAACTCACAAGCCTGAGATCAAGAGTCACGTGCTCTACCCACTGAGCCACCAGGCACCCTGCATGTCAAGGTTTTTGAGAGAACATATATCTTCGCTTCTCTGGGGCACATTTCAAGGAGTGGAATTGCTGGGTCAAATGGTATATTTATTTTTGAAAGTTAACTTTTTTTTTTTTTAAAGATTTTATTTATTTATTTGAGAGAGAGAATGAGATAGAGAGCATGAGAGGGGGGAGGGTCAGAGAGAGAGGCAGACTCCCTGCTGAGCAGGGAGTCCGACGTGGGACTTGATCCCGGGACTCCAGGATCATGACCTGAGCCGAAGGCAGTCGCTTAACCAACTGAGCCACCCAGGCGCCCCAAAGTTAACTTTCATCGGACCCTGTTGTCAGTATTTTACATGGATTATCTCCTTGTACTCTGTGAGATAGGTACTATTATTAGTCCCATTGTACAAAATGAGGAGACCTAGGCCCAGATAATGTATCTGAGGATGCTGAACTAACAAAGCCAGGACTTGAACCCTGATAGTCTGGCGGTAGCCCCTCTAGCACCTCGCTTCTATGTGAGGTTTAAAAGAGGTGAGGTACGAGACTGTTCCCAGCACTCTGCCTGGGTTTTAGTAGATGCTCAATTAATGTTTGTTGTATCCTGGGAAAGATGACCAGATACCCTGCATTTCTCTGTCTGACCTGTTGTGTGGCCTTAGGAACTTCTTGTGTCCCTTTGAGCCTCAGTCCATTTTCCCCTAGTATATAAAGCTTCCAATGTGGAATTTAAGAGGCAGAGAGGACCCATGATTCAGGGTCAGAGTGTGGGAAGTACAGTGTAGTGGAAAGCATCCTAGATCCTAGCTCTGACTCTCTTACTGATGTGAAAGTAATTTCTGGGGTTCCTGGGTGGCCCAGTCAATTGGGTGTCCGGCTCTTGATTTCGGTTCAGATCATGATCTCCTGGTTGTGGGATCGAGCCCCACATCGGGTTCTGTGCTCAGTGCGGTGTCTGCTCCAGATTCTCTCTCCCTCCCCTGCTGCCTATCTCCCCACTCATAAATCTCTAAAATAAATAAAAATAAAATCTTAAAAAAGAGAAAGAAAGTAATTTCCCTTCTCTGGGCCTTGGTTTTCCATTGTTCAAGAAGGGGCTGGAACAATCGATCCTAAGGTGTGTTGCAGTTCTTATGTCCTATATAAGCCCCATGCTATCTCCTCAGTAGCCTGAGCCCCCAGGGGTGAAACCTGGAGTAGACATCCAAGGTCTCAGGTCACCATGGGCACTCAACAACACTTCTCCCACCCAGCGTGTTAACAGGCCAGGTTGAGGCGAGATCCCCCCATAGCCCTCCCTTCGTCCTAGAGCCCTTGGGCTGGGACCTTCTCCTATGATCTAAGCCAGAAAAAGAACCATTTCACTGCCCCCCCCTTCTTGGTTTCCCTTCTCTTGACTCCTCCACTTCTGGAATTCTCCCCCCCCTTTTTTTAATAGATTTTATTTATTTATTTGACAGAGAGAAACAGCGAGAGAGGGAACACAAGCAGGGCTCGATACGGGGCTCGATCCCAGGACCCTGGGATCATGACCTGAGCCGAAGGCAGACGCTTAACGACTAAGCCACCCAGGTGTCCCTGGAATTCTCCCTAGAGTCACTGCGGCCCTCACACAGTCAACTACCTAGCTGGCTTCCGGTGCTTGGCCCCACCTCCTGGTTTAGGATCATCTATGGAAAAGTGCTGAGCACACAGTAGGTGCCCTTTGTGTGTTGGTTGACTCTGAATCTGTTTCCCCTAGTTTTCCTTTTTCAGTGAAAGCCATAACTGTTTTCCAAACCCAGTCTGGCTCCGCCAAGCAAGGCAGCCGCAACAATTCTGCATCTTCATCCAGCCATTGCAACCTTTCTCAGACCCTCCCTTGACCCCACATTCCCTGCTTTCTGGAACCTGCCAGAGGTCCTACTGCATTCCAGGTACGTGGAGGCTGGTGCATTTAACTCTACGTGGTAGGGATCCCTGGTGTCTCTATTTAATGGAAGAGAAAACAAGTCCAGGATAGGGGAGCGCCTTCTCCAAGGTCACCAAGCTGGCAGGTGGGAGGATTTGAGTGAAGGCTGTCTCGTCCCAAAGCCTGCACAGCAGACTGATCAGAAAGGTGGTATAAAGGACGTTTGAGGGGTGCTCAGACCCAGGGAAACCAAGTAGAGTGTCCGTGAGCAGGCAGGCTCCGAAGTCCTCCAGAGCAGGTGTGTGTCACTATGTCTTATCTCTGTCGACATCTGCACGGAGCTCAGCCATCCTCTGGGGCTCATCTTCTCTTCGCTGAGCAGGTGCGGCATCTCCAGCAGGGTCCTGCTCCAAGCTTACCTGGGGAGATCAGGTGATGGCTAAGCAGCCTTCCTTCTACTGGGGATGGCTTCAGTCTCTCCAGGGGTTGCTGTTCCTGCCCCTGGTGTGCTGAGCCGGAGTTTCAGTCCCCAGCTCCCCTCCCCTCCAATGCCTGTGTGTCTCACTATTTTTAAGTTCCGTGGGCTTAACGAGCTGCCTGCCATGACACGTCTTCAACATTCACCTTTTTCTCTAACAAACCTCGGAGAGCTAAGGGGGCTCCCTTTTCACTTGACAACCACCCCCAATCAGGAGGCCAGCGCTGGGCTGTTGCTTGTTTGGGTCCCAACTCAGCTCACGGACACCCGCCCTGCAGTGTGCCCCCCAACTCCCTTGGTGGTGGCCACACTGGCTTCCAGGCCCCCCCTTCCCTCCATGCCGTCCTTTGTCCTGTTTCCTCCCCCATCCTCCCCCAAGCCCAGAAAAAGCAAAATCGAAACCACCGAATCAATAAATAGTATTTAGTAAGAGTTCACTGTGCATTTAAGAATAGTTGGTGAGGGGCGCCTGGGTGGCTCAGTTGGTTAAGTGACTGCCTTCGGCTCAGGTCATGATCCTGGAGTCCCTGGATCGAGTCCCGCATTGGGCTCCCTGCTCGGCAGGGAGTCTGCTTCTCCCTCTGACCCTCCCCCCTCTCATGTGCTCTCTGTCTCTCTCATTCTCTCTGTCTCAAATAAATAAATAAAATCTTAAAAAAAAAAAAAGAACAGTTGGTGAACTGGGAGCTTTTAAATTCAAAGACTGATAAAACGCTCAGGGACTGGACATCACAGGATGGCTTATCAAGTGAGAAGGAAGTTGTTTACCCTTTACCAAGAGTGCTTTATTATGATGGAGGTTTCCACTTGGCAGGGGACTGGTTAAAGGTGATTCTCTTATACCGTTTTTTTTAGGAAGACAACTTTTTTTCTTTTTTTAATGAATATCAGAGGCATTTACAAGAACTAATCTAAGTTAAATTTTGCTTATGTTCATGAAATAAACTAGATTTAGTTTTGCTGACATGGCCTAAATGGCCTTGTCTGCTCAGGGAATTCTCAAGTCTGGTCTCCATTTTGTATTTAATTTCAATACCCCCAAGCCTTCCCTGCAAGAGCAGTGATGTTACGAAGAGAACTATTGAGCTCCCCACGTAATCGGGTGGTGGCTTCTCTTGAGGACCAAGAGCCTGGGAGCTGGCAGAGCCTGGGCGAATGAAGCCAGCTGACAGCAAGGGGTGGAATGAGGTGTCAGAGGTTTGGGGACTCAGGGGGTTGGAGAGGGAACTTTGAAGTTCATCTAGGCCAAGCCTGTGTCCCCTCCCTGTCTCTGGCATCCCTTCCACTAGTGTCTAATCCCAGCTTGAATACTCTCAATGATGGGGTACTCATTACCTCACAAAATCACCATCCCATCAGGATTTTGGGAAGTGCTGACTATATAAAACTCCTCCCTCGTTTTGAGCCTGAAGGAGGGGAGCCCCCACCAGAAGAGTTCATCTTCTGCCCCAGCCCTCACACCATTGGGGTTGGAGGGGGAAGCAGAGGAACCCCAGTACAGTGTTGGGGGCAGGGGCAGAGCACCTCTGAGCCCCAGAGATGCGCTGTGGTCCTCGCCTCTGAGGGGGCTGCTAGAGAAAACTGAAGTTAGATGCCTGAAGCCTTTCCTGCTTCAAGTGTGTGAGGAGCTTGAATATGTGGCAGAAAATCAGAACTACTGAAACAGACCGGCTCCATATATGGAAAAGGTTGAATACTGCCTCCCGCTTACCAGCCACAGGGACTGGGGGTCTGACGGGAGTCACACCAGGAATTCCAGTTAGAGTTTTAACCCGGGGCCATGCCACAGGGAGACTGAAACCCCTGATGCTCACATCATGCCTATTTTGGCAAACTCTCCAAGCCAGAGGATTTGCTGGCTTGGAAGAGCACTGAATTGGGAGCTAGGCTCTGCCCCACGAACCCTGTGACCTTGGGCCAGTCACTTCCTCCCTCTGGCTCGGTTTCTTCTGCTGTAACCTGTGTTGTGTGTGGCCCTTCAGAACTGATGTGGAGCTGGGCCCTGCGGTTGCCGAATTCTGTGCATGCTAAGTGTCACCTGTTGCCTGGAGGGGACGATCCTCCGCCCACGTCTTTTTCGGGTCTCCAGCCGATGGCAGAGAGGCTGGAAACCTGTGTGCATTTCACTCCTGACTACTGCAGGGCCCATTCTCAATGTGCTCAGCCATGGTGGGTGGAGAGCAATGCCTTGGCTCTTAGGAGAGAAAGCCTAGAGGCCTCTGGCGTCCTGGCCCAAGGAGGCTCTCCTGCCCCACATCAGGTTCTGTGGAGTATGTGTCCCAGAAGGTGGGGTCCTACTGCACCACCCACCTGCTGTCAGTTGTCATTCCTGCACCTTCCAGGGCCATGGTGGTCAGGGGTCCCATCTCTTCTTGCAGTTGTCAGACACCCTCCCCTGCCACCTGCCAGATCTCTTGCCTAGAACTGTCCAGCCCCTTCCAAGCCCACCCCTGTGTCCCTGGCTTGGGGCTCCTTTCTGGAAGCTCCCCCGAGTGGTGCTCCCTGGTTCTTTGTGCCTTTGCTCCATGGTCTCTCAGCAGGAGCACCGGGGCATCACGGGCGAAGCAGGTGGGCCCCTTGGTGCCCAGTGCCCTGGGCAGTGGCCTGTTAACCGCCACCCCCTCTCCCCCCCCACCGGCCGCCCTCTAGTCCGGCTCTTGCAGGCCGAATGGAGGGTGTAAGTGCGGGGCTGGAGCACTGACCACACATTAGCTGAGAGAGCTTTCTCCTCTGCTCATTCTTTGTTCTTCTTGATTGGGGTGTAACTTAGATTCAACAACACGCACAACTTGTCATCGGTATATTCTCCTTCCTGAGCATCCCAAAGGCTGCCTGTGTCCCCGCCCACCGCTCTCTTACCTCTGTCACCGCACATCCGTTTTCTCTTCTTCCTGGCTCTCCTTCCATCCTTGGCTGTTCTTCACTCTTCCTGGCATTTCCCCTCTTCCTGCAGATCCTCTAAATGTGGATGTTCCCTGGAGCCCGGCTCTGGTTTCCTTCTCCCCGGGGTGAGTGTTCTCCCAACACTCCCCCACCCCCCCCAGCCACGTGTGCTAATGACTCCCAGACACTGGTTCTCCCAATAGCGCCCATTCCTGGGCAGCACAGCAGCCCTCCGGCCACCTGCCGGACGTCACCGCCGCTTGGTGGCCCACTGGCATGGCTAGGGTGCAGCTGGGATGTCCTCGGGGCACCAGCACCACCTCGCCTCATTGCTTCCAAGCTCTGTCACTGCAGAGCGGGAGTGGTGGCCAGAGGAAGAAGGGCCAGATTCTGCTAGCTTCTATGGGGAGGACCTGGTCAGACGCACCCGTAAGAATCTGAAAAGTTGAGCCAACAAAACGGAGCCCCAGCAGGCCCCGCTCGAGAGGCTGGCTGATGCTGAGTGATGGACAGTGGGGCGGAGGGGCAGGCTGAAGGTGAAGGGACTTGTCTGGACACGGGACAGTGCCACGGCTCAGAGACAGGACTCAGCCCAGAGTTGGGTCTTAAAAGACTGACTGGGCTGATGCTGAGGGTACAGGCAGGGGGAGGATGGTTTACTTAGAGAGGTCTGGCTACCAGCGCAAAGAGCTGCAGTCTCCAGGAAGTACAGAGAAGGGTGCTGAGCTTAACCTGGGCCACAGTACGGTGCTTAGGAGAGGCCCACCTGCCCTCTACCCCGCGCCCCCCCGGAGCCACCCCTGTGTGCTCCTTGCAGGTTCCAGCCCCTCAGGAACAGGATATGGGCACAGTACCGTGCTCTACAGTCACTGTCCCTGAGCCTCACAACCCTACAAGGCAGCTATTATTTTCATTTTCATTTTACAGAGGGAGAAGCAAGACCCAGAGAGGCTAAGCTAAGCTACCTGCCCAAGTGTGCAGGGCTGCAAGTGGCAAAGCTGAGACTTCAAACCAGGTCCATCTGATCCAGAGGCTGGGCGCTAATGGGCGCCTCATGGCTGCCCCCCCCACCCCCCCGCCCCGGGCTTGACCTGGCTCCGTTTTCCTCAGTGGTCCTGCCTCCCAGGTTTGGATCCACATAAAATCCAAGCTGGACTTTCCAACTTGGTATTGTCCTGCATCTCTTCCCTCCTCTAGCCTGTTGGTATTTTGAGGACATGGTTTGCCCCTCTGGGCCCCTATTCCCCATGTCTGTTCTGGCCCCCAGGTCAAGCAGGAGAAATTTGGCTTCTTCGGGGAATATAATTGTGCCCCCGGGACTTGCGTGACCCACTTTAGTTTTTGGAGACCATGAGCTGTCAGAAGTGTTGGTGGTAATGGTCATCTTGATCTGAAAAGTGAAGGGCACATCTTTTTCCCAAGGGCCTGTCCAGCATCTGGGAGGGAATGGGGGGGAGCAGACTGCATCTTCCCCAGCTGACCCCCCCTCCCAGGTGCCGAGAGCAGACTGGGCTCCCCTGACTGCCCCCAGCTCCCTGCTTAGCCCCCGATGAAATACTCTGCCACCTGAGGGCAGTTCTTGCCGTCCTATGGGGCAGGGGAAATTGGACACGATGTGAGTGTCCTTAGTCTCCTCATCTGTAAAATGGGGATACTAGTACCTACCTGACACGGCTGAACATGACATGGAAGTCAGTGTGGTGCTCAGTAGAACCTCTAGGAAGGGGAGTTTTCCTTCCTTTCCCCTGGCACATACCCCCACCCTGTGGGCCCAGGGCCTTCATGATATCTTTCCCCCACACTTAGTCCCGAGAGCTGGGGCTGCTTGTTAGGAGGGAAAGAGCCCTGGGCTGGGTGCCAGGAAATCAGGGTTCCAGTTCACAGTGAGGCCTTGGGTAAGTTGATCTCTGAGCCTCAGGTCTTTTGTCATTGGGGAGAATCCCATCTGCTCCACCTCTGAGAAGCTCTGAGTGTGTCGTCTTTCCCTGAGCTGCTTGAGGATGGAGCTGAGTTTTCTTCATCTCGTATTCCCGGCACTTAGCTCTGACGTTACCTTCAAGGTTGGATAAGGCGGACAACCTCTGCTCCGTCCCTCATTAAGGAGGGAAGTAATCTTCATGCCCTTCCTCAGGCTGCGACTCTCCTGAGGTCTGAACTGCGTGGGACTCCCTTTCTCGAGGGAGGAGACCAAGGAAACAGCTTGCCAGAGGCTGCCGGTCTGTCTCCCTCTGCAGGCCTGCCTCCCCCGGGGCCAATGACAACTCAGGCCCTAGGCTGTGGGGATCTGGCCTTGACAGCGTGCCCCAAGCCTTGGAGTCTCCCTTCTCCCCTCTGAAGCAGGGGGCTTGCTGGATGTGGCTGCCTGAGGGGAGGGTGCAGTGCCTGGTGACACCCCATCTTCTCAGTCCCTACCTGCCAAGCCCAGCAGCCAGGCAGCTCCTGGGTGCAGGGCCGGGCAGCAGGAAATGCAGAGGCCAAGACACCTCGCATCCGGCAGCCCTTACAGTCCTCGGGGAGCTGAGCCTCATGCAAGTGACTGACACAGGCAGGGGTGGCGCAGTCTCCCCAGGACCAGGGAGGGGCTGGGAGGAGAACCCCCAGCCTCGGGCTCCCCAAAGTGCCCCTCGCCTCCTGGCCTGAGCAGGACTGGAGAGCAGAATCCCTGGCTCTCGGCCAGGGCTGCAGCTTCCTTCTGGGGACACGAGGCCTGACCTGGGGTCCACGGTCAGCGCCGACGCCACCAGCCCCGCTGGGGAGCACCGAGGAAAGGAAAGGTGGGTGCGCTCAGGGGTCACTCTGCGGCGGCACGCTGTGGCTGATGTCATTCTCACGGGGCCCTGCCGGGACAGGCACCCCGCCCTGTCTCTGTAGCTGAGGAATGATGCTGGGGCCTAAGCCCTGCTCCCAGGGGTGTCCAGCTGCCAGGCACCCAGGCCGAACCCAGCCCTGTATTCCAATGCCCACGTTCTCCTCACTACACCTGCACCCCTCATGCTGCTCATGCTCAGAGGTTAGGTCTCCAAGCATCTCAGAAGGTCACGGGGCCACCCAGGGAGGTGCAGAGGCACTTTCCAAAGGGCGGAAGGAAGGGGAGAGACACCGGGTCCCCCGATGCCTCCTTCGGGTCCCACCCCTCAGGCCACCTGTGGAAGCAGAGGATCCGCTCGCCTGAGGGGCTGGCAAGAGGTGACAGGGATGCTGCAGGGGGGCTGGGGGCCTGCGGTCTCCCCCAACCCCGGGGCTCTGTGGTTCTGCAAGGTGCCCCACGCTGGGGTCCGTCCTGCTCGCGATCCAAGTACAGGGTCTTTGCATGTCATCCCCAAGTTCTGGACAAGGGGTGTGGTCTGAGACCCCTTGTTTTCTCTTCCTAGGGCTTCTCACGTTCTCCCATATGGCTGCGTGACGCACACATTCACTCGCTTGTTTACACACGTGTTCACGGTGCCGTGCACGTGTGTTAGCCCGGTCACACGTGCTGTCACACAGGGCCTTGCCGGTACCCCGCACTTCACTGTCCCCGTCCTTCAGTGGCCTCTGTCACTTGGCTTGGCTGGGCCTGAGGGATGCAAAGCTGAGCCGCAGTTCTGCTCCATCACTCGGCTAATGGAGCCGTCCACCACTTGCCCCTCCTCCCCTCCGGGCTGTGAGCGTTGAGTGGGGCCTAGGAGTCCATGAGCCTGCGCAGGGTGGGGGAGCCCTCATCCGTGCCGAGGCGGAGACGGGGCCGCGCCGGCTGCAGCTCCTGGCAGACGGTGGGGGCACCAACCGGGTCTCCATGAGCCAGGCCTCCGGGGAGGAGGCTCCTGGTGTCTCTCACTTTCTCCCTCAGAGCCGCCTGGGGCCCCTGTCACCTTGCTCCAGCCTGCTCCTTCTCTCCCAACCACCCCCACACACCCCAGCCTCACGTTCACATGCTCGCAGCCCCCGAAACTCTCAGAAACACATCCCGCGCACCACCCCACACCTCCACGCTCGCACACTCAAATTCAAAGACTTTTGCTTTCAGCCCAGCCTCTAGCCCCCGGTCCCTTAACGGGGCAGCACTTAGCAGAGCTAGTGTGTTCAAAGCTTGTAACGTTTAGTGAGGAAGAAGATGCGTCAGTTTTTAACGTTTTTTGTTTTTTTTTTTTAAGATTTTATTTATTTATTTGAGACAGAGAGAATGAGAGGGGGGAGGGTCAGAGGGAGAAGCAGACTCCCTGTCGAGCAGGGAGTCCGATGCGGGACTCGATCCCGGGACTCCAGGATCATGACCCGAGCCGAAGGCAGTCGCTCAACCAACTGAGCCACCCAGGCGCCCCAGTTTTTAACGGTTTTTAGCTCAAAATGAAGATGTGCATTTGGCATGCAGGATAACAGGGCCCGTGTTGGGAAGTACAGAGCCGTTCACATGTGGCAGAGCAGGGGGCCTGTGGATTTGTGTCGGGTAATCACTACTAAGCCACCGGGTTCCTGTCCCACAACCAGGGCTTCCCCGCGTGCTACCGGAAGCAGCACTCCCGGCTGAACGTGACAAGGATACAGCCCCTCCCCCGCCCCGGGCCCCAACCCTCGTGCCCCCCACTCACAGCACACACAGAGGCTCCGTGACACTTTGGGCATCAGGCCTCCGCACCCCCGCTGCACCAGGCAGCCTGGGGGTCGCAGGTCTCCAAGCTGCCATGTATCCCCACTCAGTCAGGCTCCCCCAGCCTTCCCAGCCCATTCCCGAGTGTCCTGACACCCACCATGGAAGCCCTCTCCTCCACCCCCCGGAGAGCTGCCTGTGGGCCTGGGAGACATTGTTGGCTGCAGGGCAGCAGGGCTCTGGACAAAGACCCAGGCTTCTGAGTCTTGGGAGAAGGGAGGGAATGCAGCAGGTCCAGGGGTAGTGGGACCCCTTGGACTGGCAGCCCGGGAGCTCCGGTCCTGGCCAGTGGCTGGCGGGCCACCGGCGGAGGTGACTCAGCAGCTTCTCCCTCAGCTGGAGTGTGCAGTGCTCGCTCTGCAGAAGTCTGCACCCCAGCGCCGCTCCCCTCCGCCCAAGGGCTCCAATGTCCTGGTCCCAGCTGTGGTCCCGGCTGGGGTGGCAGAGGGACACGGGCCCCGGGGCCTGGCCTGACTGGGGCGTCCCAGCCCACTCCCAGCACCCCCTGCACCTTGCTCCCATTAAGCAAGGATGAACTGGAACCTGTGGGCTGCTGGGGGTGGGGCAGGGGTGACAAAGAGCAGGGAGTCTAGGACTTGGCTGCCCCTGTCGCTCAGCCACGCTACTTTTTCAGACAAGGGGTTCGGACTGTGTTGTCTGCCGGGTTCCCTCAGCTCCCACAGTCTGTTCAGGGTCTAGCTTCAGGGACAGACGCCCACAGCAGGCACGCCGTCAGCTCCCGAGTCTAGCTTCAGGGACAGACGCCCGGCAGCAGGCATGCAGCCTTCCCCTTCAGTCACCACCGGTCAGCAGAGCAGGGATGGTTAACTGCCCGAGGTGCCAGCAGAGGCTTGGGAGGGACTCAGTCCTGCTCATCGCCTCCCCTTGCCTCCTGCGGACCCCGGGCCTCTCCTCAGGTGGCCTGGGATTTGCTGATGCAAAAGAAGGGAAGGGAGTGTGAGTTGAGTGTCGTTGCAGCAGGAGGGATTGAAGTTAGACCCTGGGAGGGACTTTCTAGCTCTCTGGGACCCTGCAGTGGGTCAAGAGCAGGCTCAGCTTCTATAGACAAGCAGTGGCAACCTTGCTGCAAATCGAGGTATGTGTGGCCTGCCCCAGGTCTCGCTACACAAGGAATTCACAGAGATGGCTAATTTATTTTCAAAATGAGCTAGAAAAGTAATTCACTGAAACTTTACCCTCTGTCTCCCGGGACCAAATGTGGGACTGGAGCATTGGTTCAAAAAATAAAGAAAGAAACTTATCCTGAAGTATTGATCTTTTTAGTCTGCTGGCTTTGGTGAGAGGCATCTTGCTGGTTGCCTATTTCCATCTCATTACTTTGGTTTCTGCAAATACAACCTGAGGAGACATTAAATACGTTGGATCCAGTGAGCACCCCATTATCTGTACTGAGACCAGGCCTGAGTGTGATAATCCACAGAGGTGCGGGGTCCCCAGATCATACTGAATAGGTTTGAGGTGGCAGCTGGTGGTGAGTGTGTGCGTGTGTGCACGTGCACGCCCATGTGCTTTGGGTGGGGGGTGGGGATCAAACTTATCTTTGGTGCGGGGTCACAATCTGATTTTGTTGGTTTTTTTTTTAAAGATTTTATTTATTTGAGAGAGAATGAGAGAGAGCACATGAGAGTGGGGAGGGTCAGAGGGAGAAGCAGACTCCCTGCCGAGCAGGGAGCCCGATGCGGGACTCGATCCCGGGACTCCAGGATCATGACCTGAGCCGAAGGCAGTCGCTCAACCAACTGAGCCACCCAGGCACCCCACAATCTGATTTTGAAGGGAGTCTCATCAGGGAGGACACCCTGGGGGCCCACAAGCCGGTTGAGAAGAGTGTGGGGCCTCAGAGCTGCTGATGCATTCTAGGGCAGGGGAGGGTGGGGTGAGGGAGCAGGGTGGCCTCTGGGCGAGGCGGGGGAGGGCTTGATGGTGACTCCCAAGCTGGGTGATTCCTGGGTGAGCTACACAAACCCCCCCATTTGTGCCCTCTTTTGCAGGGCTGGGGACCGGGCTCCTGGTTCTGAAGCCCCCAGGGTGGGGGAGGGGACAGGCAGATATATTTGTGCACTTCAAAATCTAAAAACCACAGCAGGGTGCACAGCGATCTATCCGCCAACTACTCCTTCCCAACTCCTCTCCCCTGAAGCAATGACAACGCATGTCACCAACTCCCTCTGCATCTTCCAGAGCCAGTTTCTGAATATATAAGCACATATCTACACACGTCTCCCCCTTTCCCTCCACCGATATTATGCTTACTCTTGTGCATATTCATTTTTCAATTAACATTCTCTTGAGATCTACACCTACCCAAAGAGCGAAGCCCTGGGGCAGGTTAACCTCCATGATGCTCCCACATCGGCTGACCACGAGCTGAGCAAAGACGCTAAAAGCAGAGGATCCGAGAGCTTCTGTGGGTGTGAGTGTGAGTGGGTGCGAGGCCAGCTCATGCAGCCTTCTGCCTCTCATCTGACCCCCTTCCATCCTACCCGACAGGTTGTGGTCAACGGCATCTTCGATAACAGGGATCACAGCTGAGCTCTGAGCACCTCTGGGTGTTTGGAGTCAGGAAGAGACAGCCTTCAGAAGCCTGTTGTTTCTGCTTGCTAGGAGGGCTCTCTGGAGAAGGGGGCGGCCCTCCCTGTCTTGCTGTACCCCAAGGCTCTCTATATAACCTTCTTTTTTTTTTTTTTAAAGATTTTACTTATTTATTTGACAGAAGGAGACACAGCGAGAGAGGGAACATAAGCAGGGGGAGTGGGAGAGGGAGAAGCCCCGCGGAGCAGAGAGCCTGATGCAGGGCTCGATCCCAGGACCCTGGGACCATGACCTGAGCTGAAGGCAGACGCTTAACAACTGAGCCACCCAGGCGCCCCTCATATGACCTTCTTAACACCCACCTGCTATCCTCCTTCCTCCCCTGCTCCGGGCTGCTTCCTCGGGTTTGCTCCTACGTGACAGAAAAGTGGATAAAATAGAATAAGTCAACCAGCGTTTCACTGGCTCCCCGACACTGCCCCCCACCCCCCCACCGCCAGGCTGAACGTGGCTGCTCGCCCTGCCAGAAGGGGCCAGAGGCAGCGAGCTGGTGCTCAGGGACCCCAGTGTGGGCTCGAGCGGGCAAGGACTGTTAGACCACACGCACCACCTCACCTGGCCCTGCCCCCTCCCCGCTCCGGGCCCACTTACTCCGGTGTCCAGCAGAGCTTGACTGAAGTGGCCATATCTTTGCTCTTCTCCGTGAGGGTGCAGGGGTGGGGGAGGAGGGAAAGCTGGGGAAGGGGTACGTGCAGGTGGGGAGGGTTCGTTGAGTGGTGGCTGCAGTCCGGAGGTGGGACTGACTTCCCCCAAGGAGAGAAGGAGAGGCCAGAGGGCTGAGGACTGAGACTGTCACAGGAGCCAAGTGGCCATCCTGGACAGACAGACAGACAGATGGACAGCAACCATCTGGGCATGGGGGCAGAAGGGAATACCTGCGGGGATTCTCCACTCTACCCGGCTACCTAGCTTCAGCTCCACCCCGGCTCCTTGGGCTTCTGTTCCCACTGTTGGAGGCTCTCCCTTGCTGCGGCCTGTCCCCCAACCCCACCCGGGGAGGGGGAAGGAAGTGGGAGAGTCAGGCAGACGGGCTCTAGTCCTGATGCTGACTGTGGGACAGGCACTTAGCTGAGCGGAATTCGTCTTATCTCTGAAATGACCGTGCCCTCCCAGGCAGATTCATCGAGAACAAGACTGGGAACGTAACTGATTATTGAGTTCTTCTTGCCTGTGGTTTCCTCCCGCAGCCTTTGATGGAAGCCAGGCGGAGGGCACTGTCCCGGTGCACAGAGCCTTCAAGGCTTATCTGACTTCCAGCCACTGGGCTTGAGCTTTCACTTCCCCCGGCAAGTCTCTCTGAATTCTTAGAACCTCAGTTCGCGCAGTGTGGCCACCGACCACCCGCGTCATGGTGAGCCAGGGCGCTTGTGGCCCCTCGAGAGTTCCTGGGTCACACTTCCAACCTGCCGAGCCAGGCTTTGAGGGCGCGGTGCTGTGGGGGGTGGTCTGCACGAGCTTCCCAGGCTCTCCCCAGGAATGAGACCCTTCCTCATCCTTTCCCCTGTCTGCTCCAGGCTGGGTCTCCCAGGCGCCCCTTCCCCCCCTCCTCCCCCCCCGCTGTCAGACGCTGACCCCAACCCTGCAGGCCCAGAACAGGCGCCCCCCCGCAGCCCCCAGCCTGTCTCCCCGGTGTCCTGGAGCTGGTGTCACAGCCCCTTGCAGCCCTCGCTGCCTGGTGGTCCCATGTCATGTCTCCTGCTCTGGCGATTCTGACCAGACAGAGGAGTTCACTCCATCCTGGGAGCCCCTGGAGCCTCCAATCATTTATCATCCTCAGCCCTTCCAGCTGGCTGCCTTCCCCAGGACTGCAGCCTGAGCCATGAGGGAGGCCAAGGCAGCTATAAATCCCTGAGGATTTGGCTTTTCCTCCTTCCCTGTGCTTGTCTCCATCTCTGCTCAGATGCAGGAAGCCTGCATCCCAGAGTGGGGAAGAGCCCTGGAGATGAAGGAGGCAGCTGTGCTGGAGGGGGAGGAGCATTGGATGGTGTTCCAGAAGATTCTGCTCCCCGTGCTGCTAGCAGCAGGGGCTGTGTGGCCTTGGACAAGTCACTTCACCTCTCTGGGCCTCGGTTTTCCATAGGACTATTGGGAACTAGTGCTGAGTCTTCAACATCTTGCGTCCTTAGCTTCTGGTGGAATGAGTAGGGAAGAAGAAGCTGACCCCTTAGGCTTACCCAAGAGGGAACATAAAACTTCGCTGTTTTTAGAAATGCATACGTGCCCTAGAAATAGTTGGTGATGTCACAAACATTCATAACTGGGTGAGTTCTAAGAGCCTGGAGAGCACAGGCATTGTGGATGTGAAAGGCATGTGATTCATCCATGCTTGAATGGAGAGCTATGAGGGCCTACTATGTGCTAGTCAGAAATCCCTGTATTCATGAATCTTAAAGTGAGTGGAGACACCTGAAATGATAAAATATAGCATGTGTCAGTTGGTGATAAGTGCTGTAGAGAAAAAAAAATGGGGTGAAGGCGGTGCCAGTGGTTGGTGGGGTTTGCACTTTCGAAAACGGTCATCACAGATGACCTTGCTGAGCTGAAGACTAACTATGTGGAAATCTGCAGGGAAGAGTGTTTTAGGCTGAGGGAACAGCAGGTGCCAAGGCTCTGAGTTGAGTGTGCTTGGCATGGGTGAAGATCTGGAAGGAGGCCAGCGAGGCAGAGGGAGGGAAGGAGGAGAGCCCGGGGTGGGGGGCGGGGGGCGGGGGGAGGAGCGAGGATACCGGCTGGGTGTACAGGACCTTGAAGGCTGTCGGGAGGACGGGGTACTTTGAGGGAAATGAGCCGCTATAAGGGTTTTGTTTTCGTAGCAGGATCCCTCTGCCTGCTGGGCTGATAGACTAAAGATGGGCAAGAGGGAAAGTAGGAAGACTGACGAGCTTCCCATCTTCCTTGTCCTGACAGAAAAGCCCCCTGAGGGGTGTCTGGTGGCTCAGTCGGTTGAGCGTCAGCCTTCAGCTCAGGTCATGATCCCAGAGTCTTGGGATTGAGCCCCGCATCGGAAAAAAGAAAGAAGAAAGAAGAAAAGAAAGAAAGAAAGAAGAAAGAAAGAAAGGCCCCCCGAGGAGGGCAGACCTCGGAGGGCCCCGGGGCAGGGCAGAGGGGCAGAGGGGCCTGGAGCCTCCGGAGGGCACCGTGGGGTCATTGGGTGGTGGGGAGAGGGCTTGGGCTGCCCTCTCTCTTTACATTTTTTAACTTCCTGGACTCTGGAAGACCGCAGAGCAAGGGGATAAGGGTCATTGAGTCACTTCGGAGGGAGCAACTCTCGAGGGGAAATGGAAACTCAGCCTGAAGAGCAGCCTTGGAAAGAGGAGACGCACTTCTCAGTGCTCTGGGCAGGCTTGGGGCCGTGGGAAGGGCACGCACCATCCCATTTAATCCTGGCCTCGACTAAAGGTGCTGGGAATGCAAGGTCTGTTTGACAGTGAAGCCGTCTCATGCTCGGGGAGGTCAAAGAAACCAGCCAGGGTCAGACAGCTCGTAAGGGAATGTGCCCGACTCCATAGCACAGGGCCGGCTGCCAAGGGAGAGGAAGAGTGGGCAGTCCTCAGAACGGTGCACACCCCCACTTACCTGTCTGGTCACACACGTGCATGCATGCACACGCTCCCCACTCTTGGCGGTGCGCGGCCCTGGACCCAGCCTGGTGACTACTGGAGCAGTCGGATTGAGTCTTAACATGCTTCTGGAAAGAGCCCTGCCAGCAGTCAGGCACTGGTGCCCTGGGCGTCCGGGGAAGGACAGGCTTCGGTGTCATCTTCGAGGTGACATCGTGTGCCCAGTGATCTAAGAGTCTGTGTCCTGCTCATTCCTTGTTCCAATCACATACCAAATGTTTACGGAATGCCTGTCATATGTCAGCAGTATGATATCTGCTGGGGCAGGGTTGGCAAAGTTTCTCCTAAAGGACCAGACAGAGAGTAGAGATCACAGGCTTTGCAGGCCATACAGCCTCTGCCGCAGCCACTTGGCTCCATTGTGGTGCAGAAACAGCCAGAGGGATTGTGTGAACGGATGAGTGTGGCCGTGTTCCAATAAAACTTTATTTACAAAGATTAGGCCGTGGGCTCGATGTGGCCCGCGGGCCATAGTTCTCCAAGCCCTGCACCAGAGCGACAGGGGTGAGCAAAACAAGTGCAGTCTCTGCTTAAATAGTCCCAGGCCTCGTAAGTACTGTGAGAGTCTGGATGGAGCCACGGACACATATCAGGCCTCCATCTGGTGGGGGTGGCGGCAGGAGCCAGGAGAGTGGTCGGGAAGGCTTTCTTGAGGAGGTGCCATTTGAGCTGGGCTGAGACAGATGTGCAGGCATTAGCTCCGTGAAGCTGGGGAGCAGGGCACAGCATGTGCAAAGGCCATGTAGTGTGTATGTTGGGGGCGGCGCACGTGTATTAGAAGAAATAACAGAAGGCGGGTGTGGTTGGTGTTAGAGACTCAGCGGAGGGGAAGAGGAAATGACGTTGGGTACGGAATAGGACGGCCTCGTAGGCCACATTCAGGATTGTGGTTCGTGTCCTTGGGATGGCTTTTACCATAGTGATAAGGTCAGATTCATGTTTTATGAAGATTGCTATGGTGGTACCTGCAGAACTGATTGGAGGTGAGCGAGAGGAAGTACAGGATGGAGGGGGTTTGTCAAGGGCCCAGCTGGACCTCTGGGCCTCGGAGTTCAGAAGTAAGGTGGGTTCTGACAGTCATGGGAATGGCGATGTGGCTGAGGCCAGGGTGTGCTAGAGGTCACCCGGAGGCCCTTGGCCTGGGAAGAGAAGGCTTGAGGGCAAACCTTGAGGCAACTGATGGAGTCCAAATTATGATGAAAATCAGGGAATGGTTGGGGGGAACACAAGGGAGGTCAAGTACGACCAAATGAAAGGTTCTGCTGGGCTCAGCGACCTTGCAGTCACCTGTGACCATGCAGAGAGCCACATCAGTGGAGTGATGGGGCAGAAGCCACGGAGGGGACGCTGAAGGGAGAGCGGAGAGGAAACAGAGACCATGTGGTGGGGCGTGGCCCTGAAGGGACGGGGAGACTGAGGCAGCTGAACAAGGAGGGGTGGGGAGGGGTTTCATTGTTTGGTTGGTGGTATTTTAAAATGGAAAAATCCAGCAGAGGGAACCTTTCTTTTGCTTTTCTTTCTTTCTTTCTTTTTTTTTTTTTTAAGATTTATTCATTTATGATTTGAGAGAGAGAGAGCAAGTGAGCAGGGGGTGAGGCAGAGGGAGAGAATCTCCAGCAGGGCCTGACATGGGGCTCAGTCTCACAACCCTGAGATCATGACCTGAGCAGAAATCAAGAGTCGAACACTTAACAGACTGAGCCACCCAGGCGCCCCATAGAGGGAACTTTTCTTATGCCCCGCCTTTCCCTGTTCCCATTTTTGTTTTGTTTTGTTTGTTTGTTTATGTTATTTGCACATTTTATTTGTTTTGTATCACTCAGTAGCTGCCAACTCTTAAAAATATGGTGGTGGCTCAAATGAAAACATTCACTATTCTAAAATAATTCCTGAGCCTACAAATAATTTTTTTTACAAGTGTATCCTCCACCATTGAAGAGGTTGCATGGTCTAGAGGAACATAGGATTAGGCAGGCATTAGGAGACCTGGTGACCAGTCCCCAGTAGGCTGTGAATCAACTAGATCTGAACAAACTGGTTGACCAGGAAAGGTTGGGCACAAGGAAGAACACGGATCAAGAAGGTGTCCTGTGAAGGTCAGAAGGATCGCCTCCGAGATGGAGGGCCCGACCTTAGATAGGAGGAATGTACTCAGCTGAAACAGGAGGTTAGGAGGAGAGGGTGGTCAATATGCACGAAGGTCAGTGGTTTGGCCTCTGGTGGGGCATTATCAGAGATTTCTCTTCAGTGATTTCTAATAATAACAGGCCAGGTGTTGGGGCCGTGGGCAAGCCCCAGGGCCGTGGAAATAGGAGGTTTGCAGCGTCCATTGTGAAGGGAGGCAGAGTGAGTTGATGGGGAGTGTACCGAAGGTTTCCATGCAGGGTTGAAGGGCCGGCTGATGTTGAGAATCTCTGGGGCGCCCAGCTGCCTTCATGCAGGATGCTCACCTGCAGTGCTCAGTGGTCTGGGGGGCAGTGGAGAGGACAATGCCGATAGTGGGTGTCTTCGCTCGGACTGCTATAACACAATACCATAAACCAGGAGGCTTATCAACGACAGAAATGTCTTTCTCACAGCTCTGAAGGCTGGGACGTCTGAGATTGGGGTGCCAGCACGGTTGGGCTCCAGTGACAGCTCTCTTGCAGGCTACAGACCGTCGGCATCTGGCTGCTCACATGGCGGAAGGAGCCAGCTAGCTCTGGCATCTGCTTCTCCCGTGCCAACCCCATTTGTGAGGGCTCCACCTGATCACCTGAGCACCACCGAACATCATGAAGTTGAGCATTAGATCTCAACATGAGTGTGGGGGGACACGAACACTCAGTCCCTAACGGGCCAGGGGATCTCTCCAGGAGTGGTGTTTAGCCAGGCAGAGAAGGGGAGGGGATGTAGGGAATTAGGGAAAAAGTTATTGGCATGACGGACCATGATGGGAAATGAAGACAGGAGGGGCTGATGGTGTCTCAGGAAGGTCAAGGAGATTTCTGGAGGAAGAAGAGCCTAGGCTGGGGGGAAAGTAAGTGTGAAGCTGTGAGTTGGGTTGGTGAGCCTGTGACCTGCAGTCTGCAATATGGCAGGAGCTGAGGGGGTGAGAGCGGAAGAGTTAGGAAATGCACTGGGGAGCTAGCCAGGGGCCAGAGGCCAGGCCCAGCAGAGATTTTATCTAAGTGTGATAAGAGGCCATGGAGGGTTTAAAATAAATGGATCTGGCTGCAGTGTGGAGATTAGACAGAGCAGAGGAGACTGGAAAGCTTCCGGGTAGGTGGCTACCGTGGGACTCCAGGTGGAGGGGTGGAAAGTGGCGGAATTTGGAAAACACTGTGAGTGGAGCTGAGGAGTTTGCAGATGCCTTGTGGTGGTGATGGCAGGAGAGGAATTCAGGATGACTCCCAGCACTTTCTAGATGTGTAACTGAGCAAGTGGGCCCTGCATCTACCCCACCCATCTCTGGGTGCATGACCCCGCGCCTGCCTTCTATCAAGAGCCATCTTCTCGAGCATCTCCGTTATCCCCTTGCTTAGCTGGGCAACTTTGTTCTTGTGGTTTTTTTTGTTTTTGTTTTTGTTTTTTGTCAGAAATGGATTTAAAAGGGCCTTCCAGGCCCCAGGTCCTGGAAAAGCCATTGCTCTGTGCTACGGCTTTATTAACAAACCCCACGTTCCCTCCAAGCGGCTGTTTGTCATTCTCTTCTAGTGATTCCCCAAGAACACTGGAGAATCTTTCATGGGAACTTGGGGATGACAAGACATCCATTATTGGCTGTTTTAAACTTTTTCCTTTTCCCTCTGGAGTCAGGGTGCATTCTAGGCTTTTACTCACTGCCGCCAAAGAACAATTTTCAAAATGTAAATTTGTACACATTACCTGCATCCTTAAAACCCTCTGACAGCTTCCCATTAGTCTTTGGGTAAAGATGAAGTCTTTGCTCTGGCCTGTGAGGTTCTGCGCCTGGGCCAGCCTGGCCGGCTCTGCCAGCCCCATCTGGACCCAGGCTCCCTCCACTCTGGTCTTCCTTCAGGGTCTGCACTCAGCACACTGCTTCCTGCCTCTGGGCCTTTGCACATGCTGTTCTCTCTGCTCAGGCTGCACCTCTCCTCCTCACTTGGATATTTCCCACTATCCTCAGGTCTCAGTCGGTTCCTAAGGAAAGCATATTTTCTCTCCCAGATTAGGTCAAATGTACCCCATTATAAATTCATACCACCAAATATCTCTCCTTTCTGGCATTTCTCAGAATTACAATTTTATATTCACTTATATACAGTTATTTAGTTCACTTTATGGTGAGTTCCACAAAGGAAGCATGATATGAGTTCAGTAAATTTGTTGAGTGAATGAATGAATGAATGGTTCTCACATTTGTCCTCTCTACTCCATCCCCTACTTTCCTACTCTGGTCTGGATCCATGTCATCTCTGGCTGGCCTGTGGAACCAGCCGTCTGCCGGCCCCCAGGCCCAGCCTCACCTCCTCCAATGCCTGTGGAGCTATCTTCCCAAAGCCCCAGTGTTTTTTTTTTTTTTTTTAAAGATTTTTATTTATTTATTTGACAGAGAGAGACACAGCGAGAGAGGGAACACAAGCAGGGGGAGTGGGAGAGGGAGAAGCAGGCTCCCTGCAGAGCAGGGAGCCCGATGCGGGACTCGATCCCAGGACCCTGGGATCATGACCTGAGATGAAGGCAGTCGCTTAACCAACTGAGCCACCCAGGCGCCCCCAAAGCCCCAGTTTTAACAGAGCAGGGCACTCCTCTGCCTTAAATGAACGTCAGGCTCCACGTTCAGCAGGGAGTCAGCTTCTCTCTCTCTGCCCCTTCCCCCACTCGTGTGCACAAACACTCTCTTTCTCTCTAAAATAAATAAATCTTTTTTAAAAAGAGAGAGAAAAGGCTTATGATAAAATCCTATGTTAAAAAAAAAAGCAGAATGCCGAATTACATGTAGTATGGTCTCAACAGGTAAAAAAAACTCTGAAAAACTGTTACAAAATGCTCCAATATGTGAACCTGAGTTATCTCTGCGTGGTAAAATTATGGGCAGCTTCTCTTTCAATCTCTTGCCCTCTGTTTTCTAGAGATGTTGATGTAGATTGAGGGCAGGGATGATGACAGCAGGAATTTGATAGGAACAGGTAGGAATCTAGGCAGAACGAGGTCACAGAAGACGTTAAGGAGGCGAAAGGCTCAAGAAGGAGTCTTCGAAAGCAGAACATTGCCTCCTTCTTAGAGTTGTGTGGTTGGATTTAAATGAGATATGTATGAAAGCGATTAGGTTTACAGGCTTTGGAGTCAGGCCGATTGGTTCACACATCAGTTTCAGAACTTACCAGCTAAGTGACCTTGGGAAATCTGCCTGACCCCTCTGAATCTCCATTTCCGCATCTGTTAAATGGGAATAATAATCAAACATTAGGCTATTGGGTCATGATCCTGGGAGTCCCGGAGTCCCAGGATCGAGTCTGCTTCTCCCTCTGCTCCTCCCCCCGGCTTGTGTTCTCTCACTCTCTCTCTCAAATAAATAAATAAATAAATAAAATAAAAATCTTTAAAAAAACCATTGGGCTATTGTTTGGATTAAATGAGGGTCATGCATGGAAAGTACTTTGCACAGTGCCTGACTCATCCATGTCCTAACTTGATGTTGACTATTACTGTTGCTGTTTTCCCGCAGTTGTTAATATTATGGGAAATATCTTTGCATTATAAAGGGACTATTATTAGTAGTCTTTAGATTTTGAAAGACTTTTCCCCCCCGTCCTCTGGGTAGAGCTTTCTGCACTCAGACCTCTGGGATGTTCATCTGCTCCTGTTCCCTCTCATCTGCAGCGATCCCCTCTGCCACCATGAGGAACATCTTCAAGAGGAACCAGGAGCCCATTGTGGCTCCTACCACCACCACCGCCACAATATCAACCGGGCTCTTACCCAACTCTACTGAGAGTGGGGGCGCTGGGGAGAGTAAGGAGGACATGTTTGCCAAGATAAAGGAGAAATTCTTCAATGAGATCCAGAAGATCCCCTGTGAGTGTCCCAGGTGGCTGAGAGGGCAGGGTGAGGCTAGGGTTAGTGAAAGGCCTTGTGGGCAGGGCAGGGTGGGGAAGAGTGGGGAGCACCACTGGGACGTGACTGGCTGCACGTTTGGATTCCAGGATGGGTTATTTGGGGAGTCCCTTCAGGAATGGGGGAGAGTGTGGTCCGGCACTATTAAAAGGGAAGAAAGGGTTTTATATGCCCCAGGCTCCCAGGAGGAAAAAAAAGTCCTTACAACTTAGAAAATTGTCAGAAGTTGAAACCAGAGGAAGATGAAAAATCATGAAACAGAAGTCATTATTAAAGTTTGCCAGTCATGTTTTGAAACTGCTTTAGTTTGGAAGACGGAAAATACCTTCCCTCCTCCCCCACTGCTTTCTGAATTCCTGGCAAAGGCTGGTTAGGAGTCACCAGAGATTAAGGGGAGCAGCCCCCACCAGTGGGAGAGGGCGCTTCAGGACCCCGGAGAGCAGCCCAGGGCCCATCCCCAAATATTCGAGTTCCGCAAAGCTGAGCCTTCCAGGTCCTTAAGGAGCTTGGCCTGCTGGCTCTGGGTCAGCCCTCTCAAGACTGGACATAGGGAATGGGTTGAAGGGGCTCTTCTATACCTGGGTCAGATAAGGACCATCCCATGCTCTCCAATATAAGGCAGTTTTCTATAGATCAAACGAGTCAAAACTCAACAGAGCCAAACTGATGTTCTTCCTTGTACACACCTGGCTGCTATCTCTCAATTAGGGGGCTATATCTACAAGGGCAGTAGGCTAAGGAGAGAGCAAGGTATTAATGAAAAGACACGCAAAAAGGATATGCAACTTATACATCAAGCACTCATGAGTGTGTGGTTTAGAAAGGTGGAGTGTGGGCATCGGAGTTCCTAGTCTCCACCCATTTTAGCCAGTGCTATGGGGTCAGGGGCTGTAAGGCAGAGCACTGCTGACTTCGGGGTCCTCTCTGTGTGGGCAGTACCACCCTGGGCACTGATCGCCATTGCTGTGGTCGCTGGCCTCCTGCTCCTCACCTGCTGCTTCTGCATCTGCAAGAAGTGCTTCTGCAAGAAGAAGAAGAACAAGAAGGAGAAAGGCAAAGGCATGAAGAATGCCATGAACATGAAGGATATGAAAGGGGGTCAGGTAGGACAATGCAGGGGTGGGAGGATCGGAGAGGGGCCCAGCCCAGCCATTCCAGACGCTGGAAGGTGAAGCAAAGGCTTCTGGGCTCTACAGTCAAAACAGCTCCTCTTCTTAGAACTCCACACGCCCTCCCCCTGCCTATTGCCTACATCTCTAGTGGAATGTTGTCTACCCATCAGCAGGTAGGAAGGGGGGACTTATTCACGTGTTAGCATGGACTCATCCTTGAAAAGACAGAGGAAGACAACAATATATTGACCCCCAAAGAGGCTATGGGACAAAATGTTGGAAAGAGAAAGCCCAACCCTCCAGGAAACCGCCATTGGAGTGACCCTGTGTTTTCCTGCCAGAAGAGACTAAAGGACAAAATCTCACTGGAGGCCTCTACTTGGGATGGGTGCGGGATCAAATGAGGTGAAAGAATGGTCCTGAGGCACCGAGACAGGGCCAATTGAAATCCATCTCTAGTCACATAATCATTTGGTTTATTTACCCCTGTTTTGGGGGTTTGATTGGCCTGGAAATGTCCTTTGGTCAACCCTAGTTTCTCCTTTTAAGTTTACAAAGGCCCCTGTGTGCTTCACTTTTACCCACATTCGCTCATTTGTTCTGGGAGTGACTAGGAGAAATCTCTTGCTCAAGAAATCAATATGGAGGATGGAAGGAAGGGCCTGATCTCAAGAAGTCAGCCAGAGATTAAAGCCTTTGAGTGTTTGAGTGTGCATGTATATACATGCCTGTATGTGTGTGAATATGTGTGTGTGTGTGTGTGCATGCCCCCGAAAGAAGCCTGCAGTATGAAGTCAGGGTGGGAGGGAAGACTCCAAGAATGATCTGGGTGTAGCTCAGCCTGGTCTCACCAGGTGCCTGTAACAGCAGGGGCTGGTCTGAGCTGTAGGATTTTCTCTTACATCACTTTTTTCCTTCTCTTCTCACCTCTGTGGACTCTCCATACTCATGAATGCCCGGACCGCGCTCCTGGTAAGTCTTGCCCAGGGTGGGTGGGGCCTGAGCTGGGGAAGTGTTGGGGAGGGGCTACCAAGGGAAGCACCTCTCCCCTACCTCAAGAAGCTCCAGAGCATCGGCGTGGTGCCTGGCCTCATAGGACTGTGTCTTGCAGGGAGAGAGTCACACCCGAACCGGAACCGTGTCTTCTGGACACAGGCTGGGGTTCTGAGGGGCTGCCTGGGGGCTTTGAGGGGCTGTGGCAGAAACAAGTCCCCAGGACAGTGCCACATTCCTACTCCTCGCCCCACACCCAGCTCCGAGTCAGGGTGGGCACAGAGGGGCTGGCTTCCCATTGGCCCTGCACCAGCCAGGCTCCGTTCTCTCCTTTTAACTCACCCCTCCTCTTGCGCAGCCCCCACAGGACGATGACGATGCAGAGACCGGCCTGACAGAGGGAGAAGGTGAAGGAGAGGAAGAGAAAGAGCCAGAGAATCTGGGCAAACTGCAGTTTTCCCTGGATTATGATTTCCAGGCCAACCAGGTATGAGGGCTGGACTGGGGAGTGAAGTGGGGGATGGGGCAAAGGGTTGGGATCTGGGTGGGAGGGGGATAGAAACCCCACACTCCCACACCCCTCACCCCTACCTTGACCCATGGACATTGCTCCTTTTCATGGGGTGGGGTGGGCTGGAAACCCTAGGCATGTACCCCGAGACATTGACTCTGCCTTGGCCACCAGCGTGCCCTAGAGAAGGTTCCCTGGCTCAGATGGGCTCTGCTGTAAACTTGCCCACCGACCTTGGGCAAATCAGTTGCCCTCTCAGTTTCCGCTTCTATTGATACCATGCCAAATTCCTGGGGCTGGAGATGGAGACCGGTTTTCTTCTCTAGCACCAGCCTGTTCCCACCTCCCCAGCTGCCCGCCGCTGGGGAAGGGTTGGTGAGTGCTGGGTCCGGGGCCAGGTCTGGTGGTGGAGCTGTCCTGAGACTCAGGGCCCCCTTGTTCTCTCCACAGCTTACCGTTGGCGTTCTGCAGGCTGCTGAATTGCCTGCCCTGGACATGGGAGGCACCTCAGACCCTTATGTCAAAGTCTTCCTTCTTCCAGACAAGAAGAAGAAATACGAGACCAAAGTCCATCGGAAGACACTGAACCCTGCCTTCAATGAAACTTTCACCTTCAAGGTGATGCCGGCGGGAAGGATAATGCCAGTTCCCTCCCCGATCCCAATTCCATTTGAGTTCTGCAGATCTTTCCTTGGTCCTTAGCCATGGCTAAGGCCCTGGAATGAGCTCAGGCTGGAACAATGGCAGGTTGGGCTGTGGGCTTATGTGTGAGGTCACAGCTCAGGCTCCTGTAGGACTGGGACATCCCCCCTTCCCACACACATTCTGCTCCACCAGACCCCGAAGTCTTCTCTCTGTCTTTACAGACTCACTGGGAGTCCCGTGGGCTATCGGGAAGAGAGCTCAGCCCCAGGGTCCTGCCCACAGCAGCCCCTGGAGGTGCGTGAGTTGCTACCCCTCTCTGATCCTGCTTGTGCCCTGCAGGTACCATACCAGGAGCTAGGAGGCAAAACCCTGGTGATGGCTATCTATGACTTTGACCGCTTCTCCAAACACGACATCATTGGGGAGGTAAAGGTGCCTATGAACACCGTGGACCTTGGCCAGCCCATCGAGGAGTGGAGAGACCTGCAGGGCGGGGAGAAAGAGGAGGTGAGAGGTGGAAGACGAATGTGGCTGCCAACCTGGGTTACCACCTACTGGCATGACAGGGAGAGGGCGGGCTTTAGAGTTGAGCCGGGTTAGGATCCCAACTCCACACCTCCAGCTGTGTGACCCTGGGTACGCCACTTAATCTCTTTAGACCCGGGTTCTCTCCTGTAGTCTGTTTTTGCAGGTGAGAATTACCTATCTCTGTAATGCACCTGACACCCAGTAGGCATTTGGCATCTAGTAGGTGCTCAAGTAAAGGAGAACACCATTATTATTTTACTCCTAAGGTCCTGCTGTCACTTAGGGCCAGTGATTCATGACTTTGTGCCTCAGTTTACCCACAGGGAAAGCCCACATTTATTATAAAAGTTTCTCAGTATGGGGGCTTGTCCTCCCAGCAACTGCTACAGCATTCAATCACTTACCAAACACTTACTGAGCACCTACTGTGTGCCAAATACTCCATTTTAGCCACTGCTCCTTCCAGGCATCGGTCCTTTGTCTCGGCCAAGCCCCTGCTCTGTGCCCAGCACAGTACCAGGTGGTAATGGAGGGGGTGAGAAGAGACACTTAAGACACCCTTCCTTATCTTGGGGCTCACGCTGTGTGAGAGCAGGGCCAGCACACCTGAGCTGGGATATGGGTGAGGTGGTCAGAATTGGCCCCGGTGGCCCCGTTTCTGAGAAGCTCGACTCTGGCGTGATGTTGGCAGAGCTCCTAGGACTCAGCAGCCCTGGGTTCTCATCCTGCCTCCAGTGCGAAATTGTTGTGGGGCTTTGTGGAACTCTCACTGGTCACAGAGAACCCTCCACTTATCTATGTGAAAGCGTTGCGGGGACAGTAACCCAGGAAAAGGGACGCAAAGTGCGTTGAAGACCACGGATCACTGTGCCAGTGAAACGGTTGTTGGGAGCTACCTCCAGGGCGGGAGGGGTCAGGGAGGAAGACCTCAGAGACACTCAGCTTCGCCGTGTCCTTGGAAATGACCCTTTCCAGTGCACCACACCCACTCCTTCCCCCCTCCCCTGGGCCTGGGGTGGGAGCCTGGCCACACCCCGAGCCCCCGCCTTCCCCTATCACGCACACACTCCTGCCCGCAGCCTGCGCTCCTTCCACTCACTCCTGAGGCCATGGCTCCTGCAGCCCCACTCTCAGGGCTTTGTTGAACTGCAGCAGGAGGCCCCCGAGACCTTCTCAAACGTCACAGACGTGGGGACTGGGGACCCAGAGAGCTGGGGAGGCACCACTGTCTCGCTAGTCTCGGCAAGAGGGGGGTGAGCCGCGTTGGACGCGGAGAGATGACCCTGAGTCCTGCTCTCCCCACTGGGCAGCCAGAGAAGCTGGGCGACATCTGCACCTCCCTGCGCTATGTGCCCACGGCCGGGAAGCTCACCGTCTGCATCCTGGAGGCCAAGAACCTGAAGAAGATGGACGTAGGCGGCCTTTCAGGTACATGCAGGGCTTCTGGCTGCCACTGAGTGGCACCAGCGAGCCAGTCACGGCCCAGAGCCCTCTGTTCACACACCTGTTAGAGCCACACTTTCCTGCCCTGGGACACAGAGGATACGTCAGAGCAGCTGGGGGTCTTGAGGGCAGGACCGTGGAGCAGGAGACGCCTGGCCTTCCCTCCTTTCTCCGAGGGTCCCCTGCCCCCGCTCTGAACTGCCGGGCAGTATGGACCATGCAGGAAAGGATCAGAGAAGCTTCATCTCCCAGATGAGTTAGTGACTTCTCCCAGGGAAGTGTAGGAAGGGGACGGGGTGCAGCCCAGAGCTTGCCTCTCTGTCGTGTCACCGACCATCTGGGACACTTCTCCAGGAGAGGCCCTGCTGGCTCTACCTTGGAAGGGGACTGCAGGGTGGGGAGCGCTCGGAGCAGGGCTGACCCACAGCACGGGGTCTGCTGGCCCCAGCTCTGTCACTGACCGGCTGTGTGACCGGGGACACATCATCTCCCTTCTGTGGGCCTCAGTTTCTCAGCTGCAAGGTCTGGAGGATTGGACCGAATCAGGGATGGCAGATGTGTGTGGTGTCTTTAGCATTCCTCTGTCCCCTGCCCGGACAGATAGCACCAAGTGACCCCCTTACTCCTTCTGGATGAGGCCTTCCTTAGTCTCAGGAATGGCCCCCATCTAATGCTCCAGGCAGCCACAACCAGTCAGCCCGCGGTGGTCTTGGAAGTGCAACTTTCTTGCTGCCCCTGAACTAGACACTTACTTTGCTTCTTTTGGACTCAGCAGCCTGTGCCTCAGGGCTTGCTGGGCTCCTGGCCTTGGTCGGTGGGCGCTCTGGGAGGCGAGTGCATTTGGTGGGAGGGTGGGGGTGGCTAAGGGAGCCTCTCTGGGGCTGGGATTCTCCCTGCACAGACCCCTACGTGAAGATCCACCTGATGCAGAATGGCAAGAGGCTCAAGAAGAAGAAGACGACGGTGAAGAAGAAGACCCTGAACCCCTACTTCAACGAGTCCTTCAGCTTTGAGATCCCCTTCGAGCAGATTCAGGTGCTTGGGTTTTCGGGCACAGAAGCACAAGCAGGTGGGGCCGGCACGTGTGCCCTCGTGGGGGCTCAAGGGAACTCACCCAAAACCTCAAGCTGCCTCGCTCAGGCGGGGAGGGCTCTGGCTCTCACTGTCCCATCCTGGGGCCTCCTTCCCGGGGCCCCTTCTACAGCTTCCCCCGTTCCTGAGATGAACATGAACTATTCAAAACAAGTCATTTCTTTAGGCCTGGGGGGCAGCCGAGGGTGCGGTGCGCCCGTGAGGCTGGAGCTGCCGAGGAGGCGGGGGCAGCCTCATCCTCTTCCTGCTCTTCCTGGTCCAGCCACTTCCCGTCTTGCTCATCCTTCCCCCTCTTCTGCTGCTCCCTAGGTCTGCCCCCAGCTACCCCACCGCCCCCTTCCTCTCTCCTCTTTCCTTCTATCCTTCCCTTCTCTTCTCTCTCCTTGCTTCCTCCTGCCAGCAAGCTCTGTAAGTGTTGGAGGCGAGATCCGTGTTTTACCCCGAGCGGCCGTGAGTGGGATCTGAACATGGCAGGACCAGATACCCACCCAGCCGTCAGGGGCTTGCAGAGTGCTGGATCCTCTTGGAGTCTTGGTCTCTCCCTCTTTGGAGTGAACTGCCCCCTCTTCTCTCCCTCTCCCTGCACCCCCTGCCGTCCCCTCCCTAGGGCTGGGAGGAAGGTGTGCCAAGGGAATCGTCCGAGCTGGTGCTGTCATCTATGGAGAATTCATCAAGGGGATAAGGGGCAGCTCAGTGATAATGTTAGACCAAGAGGGGTCGTCCTTGTGGAAGACTTAAGGTGGATATAAAGGGAACTGGCCCAGGGGGTTCAAATTCGACGTGCCTAAAACCAGTATAATGATCTTCCCCATACGGCTCCCAGCCAAACCTGCTTCGTCTGCCTTCTGTTTTCAAGTGAGAGACCAGGGCATCATCTCAGACCCTCTGCCCTTTTTCTTTCCTTTCTCATTTATCCCACATACTTTGCTGAGCACTCCCTAAGTGCCAGGAACTCGCGAGGTGCTGGAGAAACACATGTGTAGAAGACACAGTCCTTGCTGTCCGAGGACCTCACGGTCGGGAGGGGCGGCAGTAACAGGCCAGCGAAACACAGGGAGAGGGGGCTTCAGCGTGAGCAAATGCAGAGCACGGTGAACGACACAGCTGAGGCTTGCTGGAGCAAGTTTGGTCCTAAAGGATGAGCCTGAGTTGGTGGGGGGAGGGGGGGGCAGGCCAGAGGAAGGTACTGATTGTCCCCTCAGCCAGTCCGACTGACCACCAAGTCCTCTTGATTCTCTCCCCTCAACACCTCTCCAGTCTGGCCCCTACTTCCATTCCCATTGCCCTGCCTTGGTTCAGGCATTCATGACCCCCCGCCCCTCCCAACCCCACCGCGGCCCCGCAGCCAGTCCCAGTCCCCCTCCAGTGAATCTCCCACCTCGGCGCCAGGGTTCTCTTCCTGAAATTTCCGTGCCACTCCTCTCAGAAGCCTTTGGGAGCTTCCTGCCGCTTGGCTGAAGAATAAAAGCCCATTCGTGGGGGGCTGCTGGCCCCATTTCCGCCTTGTTGCTTCTCACACTCTACCTCAGTGGCTCTGAACTTTGTCTGTTTCCCAGACGCCAAGTGCACACTTGTGTTTCTGGCCTTGACCCAGGCTACTCTTCCTTCCTGGGATCCTCTTCTCTCTCTGCCTAGAAAAGCCCTTACCCTCACCTCCCAGTTTCTGTGTCACCTCCTCTGTGAAGCTTGTCCTGTCAGTGTCTGTCACTTGGGGTTGTAGGTGTCTCAGTACGTGTCTGCTGCTTTCGTTAGAGGCGATGTTCACCTTTTCCCTTTTCCTCCCCGCCCTCCACCCCAGGCCCTCAATGGCGGGCGGAGCACGGCACATGCTCAGTAGGTGCCTCTCGGTAGAAACAAAGGCTCTTTCCAGCAGGTGTGGTCTCTGCCTCCGTGTAAGTTCAGTCTCAGTTGGAGCCAGAGAGGGAAGCAAGGTGCCCTGGGAGGCCTCTCCTCGCCGAGCATGTGGAGTAGAGGATGGAGGAGGACGAGTTTGGTCGCGGGATCGCTCATTTTCACCTGCCAACCTCCTCCCTCCTTTGTTTCCCCACAGAAAGTCCAGGTGGTGGTCACCGTGCTGGACTATGACAAGCTGGGCAAGAACGAAGCCATCGGCAAGATCTTTGTGGGCAGCAACGCCACGGGCACAGAGCTGCGACACTGGTCCGACATGCTGGCCAACCCCCGGAGGCCCATCGCCCAGTGGCACTCGCTCAAGCCCGAGGAGGAGGTGGACGCACTCCTGGGCAAGAACAAGTAGGCAGCAGCGGCCGGGACCCCGCGCCATGACAGACACGGACAAGATCCAGAGCTATCAATACCTCAGTTATGCGACCTTAGAGGTTTTCTTTCTCATTTGTTTGTGGCTGTGTCCCTGTTCTTCCTTCCTTTTCTCTTTTTAAAGACCGACTTCCCTCTGATGGCCGTGTGAGGAGAGTCCCCTAACAGGTGAAAGAGAAGCCTGGCTCTTTTCTTCGTCCCAGGAGCTGTCCTTGCTGCATGCCCTGTCACGTGTCCCTCTCACTTCTTCAAAGCTTCACTGAAGCCTCACCCTGAGTGAAGCCCTCTTCCGGCAGAAAGTCGCAGCCCTTCCTGTTTTTTGAGCGTTCTGGACCAACAAAATGGCAGCACATCCTGTTTCCTGACAGGAAAGGCGACACAGTGGCCTATGCTGTGTGTGTGTATGTGTGGGTGTGAACGCGTGCGTGCGTGTGCACGCGTGTGTACGCATGTGCGTGCATGTGTGTGAGCATCTCTCTGCGTTCCTGGAATGAGCCATGGACGGTAAAGTTGTGTGGGAAGAGAAGGCTCTTCACGGACCCTGAAATGAAGACACGTCCACTGTCTAAGTGGGAGATCTTCCGTCAGCTCGTGGAGAGGGCTCAGAATCCTGGTCAGAAGCCAGAAGCTCCCGTACTCCTTGTGGGTGGCTATCTGGGAGACCAGATGTGGAGACTGGATTTGTCCAGAACTAGGACCAAACCCCTGATGCCATCACAGACTTCCTCCTGTCAGGCATAGTTTCCCCACAAGTGTGGTTTCTGGGACATTCATGGACATGAACTATTCACTAGATTGGTCAGGCTCTAACAGGGACCATCACTCCTGGGACCTCATATGTTGATGACAGTTAACATCAAACTATGAAGAAACAAGACCCATTACCTAGAAAGACCAAATGAAACTCCTGGATCTTCTTCACTCCCTTCCAGTGGGAAACACAGATGCTTTCTCCCTTTCCAGAATTTAAGCTATGCTGTTCATTTGCATTGATTCCCCATGATGCTTTTGCTTCTGTTTTCTCTTTTAATCTAAATGGAGCAACGCTATCTGAAGACTGTTATCTGTACAGAGCCAGAGAACTCTAAAAGAAGGTTTAAATATTCTTAGTTCCCCTGAGGTCCAGGTAAGAAGGGGAGGATGGCGGACAGATGGCAGAGATTTCCCGGATGAGATAGGTAGGAGTGCTGAGATTCCCCCCAGCTCCCACTCCTCTGCCTTCCATGCCAGACAGCTTATGGGTAACTGGTGTGGCCCAAGGAGACCTGTGGGGAGGCCCCATCCTACCATTCCTTAGGGAGGCTTCTCTCTATGAATGCCAAGAAGCAGGATATCCATTCCAGATGGGTGGTGGAGGACACCTGCTGGGGTTTCTACCCCGCACTCAGTTGTGTCCCATTCCCTCTTCATCTTTTGTTCCCAGCACTGATAAAAAGCCATATATATGTTAGTCAAGTTTGCACTGAGCCTCCTTCCAAACATTCAGCCTGGGCAAGAGAGTTAGGCCCCACATGGCCTGAGGCCAGCACCACTTCCTTCCGCCCCTTCCTCCCATCCTTGCCTCCCTTCCTTCAGCCTCTCTCTTCCATCAATGAAGCCCTGAGGCCCCTGCCACTTCTTCATCACAGAATACTCATAGCTTTCTCAGAACCTTGGGGATCTCTCTCCCGGCAAAAATTCCTGTCGTGCCCCATCTGGGCCACCTCAGCTTCCTATAGGTACCTGAGATAGATGGACAGTGTTAGAGAAAATCAGGCTTTGAGGATCCACATGAAGAAGGTGCAGAGTGTCTTTTTATCTTGTTAAAAGAAAGATGGGTTTTTTGTTTCTGCTGTGCCATATTTTTTGGTTAGAGTAGGGGATGAGGGAACACCTCCACCAGAACCAGACTGGGAAGCGGGTTTCAGGCTTGTTCATCTCTCAGAGACCCTTCTCCTTCTTGCTAGTGGCCCTTGGTACATGGGAGATTGTATTTTACTGGACCCTGTGTGAGTGTGGGTGTGTACTTAATGATGAGAAGGTTGGACTCTGACAAGGACTGTGAGCTTTGGTCCTTGGGACCAGAGTTTTGGTCATGGTAGAGAGTTGTAGGAAAATAGGGTGCCTTCAGAATCTGGCTGACTGCAGCATAAGATGTCCTGGTATGGACATCAGAAGTCACTGGACTCTTCTCCCATCCCCAGAGCTGTGGGATTTTGGTGCTTTCTCAGGGTCTCTCTCCCCAGCATATCCCACAACCCTTGTTCATAGGACCTCCCTGTCAATCTCATCTTCCTTACCTTCATTCTTTTGCCCTTTCCCAATGTACTTTCTACTACGTGAGAGTCTTCTCTGCCCATGAACCTCATTCAGCCCTTCCAGAGCCCAAGATATGCCACTCTCCTGATGGGGAGGAAAGGAAATGGTGGGTGCCTCTGGTGGTTTGGGTGTCCATGTGCCAGAAGACGGGCTGGGTTTTGTTACTCTGGGCTCACCTCTAGTGAGCAGCCTTGAGGGGTGGGGACAGGTTGCTGAGAGACTGAGTGTGGGCAACAATTCCTCCCTCCCACCCACCTAGGTTCCGGCTGGTCCTCGGATGGGCACTTGGCCCAGATGAGCCATCCTAGTGAAGGCATCTGTCCAGGTCCATGAACTAGGCAGGTGAACATACCTATGCTTGTAAGTTTTCTACATCTGAGGGGTGATGTTACCTGAAGCACGGAGCATCGTTCTGGACCCTCACTTCCGTGCAGGTTTATTTCTGGGGATGTTAGGATGCTGGGGTGTATGCCCTAAGTAGGAGAGAGTTAGTTCTGGCTAGTGAGGGGTTCTGGAGGCCTCTGAGGCTGTGAGTTCTCACTCCCAAAGTCTATTGCAGACAGGAAAATAGGATAGAAGTGATTTTTTCCACATGAACTGAGACCATAAAGACCCAAACCCAATCCCACCCAGAACTGGGGTGAGGCCAGAAGGCTCAGTCCTCTCCTTTTTGCTTGAATAATCATTCCAGAAGAGAAACTAACTCTGCCAGAGCCATATGCAGATTTTTGGACTTTGGAAGCGGAAGCTGAGGCCTGGGGGAAGCAGGGTAGAGAACACTCGGGCAGCCCCAGAGAGTGAGTGAGCAGGTGCTTCGCATGAACAAGAGAAGTGCCTTTGCAGGGATCCCTCAGCTGGAGGATGGGACAGCAGGGATTAGAGCATAGTCTCAGATCCTGATCTTTTTTTCTTCCCAGGAAACCATACATAGCTGTGGTTCTGCAGAATCAGTCTAGGATGATTTTGCTGGCCCAGGGCTCCAGTGAGAGAGAAGGGAGAGGTTGTAGCAGTCCTCCTGTGGATAAAACCAGCTCCCTGAAAAACCAGCCTCCATGCAGTGGGGTGGTGGTGGGTGAGCAGAGAGGTTGAGAAACCTCCCCTGGGGTTGGGAGTGAGAGATTCCACATTCCTTTAACATATGCTAATTCTTGGTCTCACCCAACCACATACAGAGAGAGACTGTCCTTTGTCCCTCCACACAAAGGTAGGAAGCGACAGAGCCAGGACCTGCCCTCCAACCCTCCACTCTGTCCCTACTCCCCTCCCCCTTCCCACCTGAGGCTGGTTGGGGGCCCTTTCTCAGAGCCCTGGCTGGTGGCAGGCAGGGAAGAGTCCCAAGGCCTGGTCTTCGTGGCCCAGAGTCCCACGACATGGTTGTCAGATTTGGCAAATAAAAATACAAGATACCCAGTTCGATTTGCATTTCGATAAACAGTACATAATTTTAAAGTCTAAGTATGTCTTAGGCAAATTTGGGACATACGATACAAAAAGTGATTTGTTGTTTATCTGAGATTCAAATTTAACTGGCCATCCTGTGTTTTATCTGGCACCCCTATTCTATGACCACTTCCCCCCTCTCCCCCTCAGTCCCAGGGGGCCAGAGACTGGTCACCAAGGATCTTACTTAACCTGCTTTTCGAGCTGCAATATTGAGAAGGGGACACTGTGACTTGAAGACACACGAATATACTTTATTTTTTAAGTGACAACAAAACAAGAACCTTCTGAAGCCATTTGAGCCTCATGACCCCCTCCGTGCGCATTTAGTTATATATAAAAGAAGATAGTGATCTATAAACCTATGAACTGAATCTTGTTTACTCAACATGCATGTCTCTGACTTTCTGTAAATAGCCGCATGGCCATGCTGAGAGTCCCCCTAACCCCTGCCCTTGACCCCACTTTACACAACTCGTTGAGGTCGCCCCTTCGATTTTATGTCACGTAAAGTCTTTGTCCCCAAGCCCCACCCTGTCTCACCCCATCGGGAACCCCCCAGTGGGAGCCACCGGCTGGGGGCGTCGGCGTCGGTTTCGGGCTCGGGCACCAGCCCTGCCTTCGGGGACGTGGGAGGACACTGGCGCCCCGAAGGCCCGTCCCCACCGCCTGCTGCACATCCGTCTGCAGAGCTGACCCTCAGTGTAACGTGCGCTGTGTCCAGCCCGGGGTCTGCTGTCCCGGGAGCTTCTGTGTCCCGCGTATGTGTGCGGTGTGCCCCTTCCTCCCACTGTATGAATTCACTGAAAAGCCATAAAGGGGGCCTCCTGCTGGAGACCGCCCTTGGTTCCTCCCAGGAGCCCCCCGTGTCCCTCCGACTGGCTCCCCACAGAACACTTGTGAAGGGCTCACCTGCTGTCACCCCTCCCGCTCTCTCAGCCCCGTGTCACGAGGACGGATGGCGTCCAGGGCTTCTGGCCGAGTCCCAGGAGGCGTCCGGGCTGGCCCTGCCCAAGCGGGCTCCTCCACCTGGATTTGACAGTCCAACTCCATCTCCATCCTGCGTGTGGACAGGGCAGTGGGGGGGACGCCACAGTTTCGGGGCACTGAGGAGGCACCCAGGATTTTCGGGAGCAGCTAGTCAGCGGCTCAGGTTCCCACCCCCTCGGGCTTGACAGAACCAGCCCTGCTTCTGTAACACAGTGGGGTCAGGGCCGTGGGTGGCAATGCAGGAAGGCCTCTGGGGGCGGGGGTGCACTGGAGAACGCAGTGGGTTAGGCTCTTCCCACCGTGCTCCCTCCTGCAGGCTGACAGCGCCCAAGAGTGGGTGGCCTGAGGCCTGCAGACCCCCCCAGCCAGGAGCACCCTGTGGTAGAGAACTGGGGGAGCAGAGCTGGGGGCTCTGCAGGTCCCACATCACTCTGTTGTACCAGGACGGGCATGTAAGCTCCCAGCCTGCAGCTCCTGGCCCCATGGGCACGGCCGAGGGCAGACAACTCATGGGAATAATGCTAGGAGGCCTCGGGCATGGCGACTGGTAAGCGTGAGGAAGGAGAGAGACAAGAACGTGAGGAGGACAAGGCCGAAGGCGGCGAGGTGGGCTCTGCCCTTCACAAAGCATGACTTGTGAGCACGCAGAAGCCCCTGGGATCTTCATGCTGGGGACCATCTCCGGCTGGGCTGGGATCCAGAGCTTGGAGGAGTGGAGGGAAGACGTGTCTAGCCTCCCGCTAGCGCTCTCTGGGACCCTCCCACTCTCCACACCCACGGCAGACAGCGGTGCAGGCAAGAGTTGAGGGGGTCTGGCCTGGTGAGGTGGCAGAGCCGAGTGCATGGGGTCTCTCCATCCAGCCCTCCTCAGCCATCAGGATTCGAGGAGGACCCTCTTCAAAGAAGCTTGACTGTTCTGCCCTGACTCCTCCCCATCTAAGGACTTGAGTTGCTGCTTTCAGAAATCCCAGGGATCTGAAAACTTCAAAACCAGTGGGGGGCGGGGGGCGGGCAGACCCTAGCCTGCCTCAGGTCACCCCTGGAATGCATCGGCCCGCCAGGAACCCTGCCTTTGTCTCCATAGGAAGGACACCTGTGTAGCCCCCACCCCCACGCCTCGCCCCCCACCTCCTCTGCTTGGCAATGCTCTCCACACCCCCCTTATGTGGACTCTGTTGTTCTTGTCTGATCTCTTGTCAAATTGTTATTTTGTAATGAGCTGCGTCTCCTTATTAAAGAAATGAGCTGAAAGAAACCTGGGGGTGGGGGGTGTCTCTAGTGTTTGCCAGGCTGCAGGGAGGGGCCAGGCAGGAACTGCCTCCTGAGGGTCTGCATGGCGGCCGCGGGTGGGAGAGGGTTCTGAGAATCTGGCCTCGAGGCCAGCGCCTTCCTTCAGGGAAGCAGGACAAGGGGCCTGAGGCCTGTTCTCTTCTTGGGGATGCAGTCTGTGATGGGTGGTGGGGCACACATATCCTCATGACAGCTTTCTGGAGTCAGGGCCGTGGTGCTGGGGGACATGGTCTGGGAGGTTGGGGGATCCTCGATTCCTTTCCCCGTGGCCCTGGGCTTGGGGAAACAGCCACCTTCTGAGCGCCAAGACATGGAAGCTGGGCCTGGGGAATGGAAGTTTGAAAAGTGAGAATTTCTTTTTTTTTTTTTTTAAAGATTTTATTTATTTATTTGACAGAGAGAGACACAGCAAGAGATGGAACACAAGCAGGGGGAGTGGGAGAGGGAGAAGCAGGCTCTCCACTGAGCAGGGAGCCCGATGCGGGGCTCGATCCCAGGATCCTGGGATCATGACCTGAGCCGAAGGCAGACGCTTAACAACTGAGCCACCCAGATGCCCCGAAAAGTGAGAATTTCTACAAAGTCCTTGATTGCCCCACTGTAAAGAGCTTTAAACGTCTTTGATTTCTGAGGCAAAGATGTTAGGGGCCAAGGAGGAAGCTTCAGAATTTTAAGGAAAGAGAAAGTAGGGCAGCAACTGTCCCCGTTGAGAGAGAAAAGAGGGAGAACTTAAATAAAACAAAAGCATTTATGTGGGGTCTTAGAATTGCAATTCAGGGTAACCAGCTTTGGGTAGCAACCCAATTGTGTCCCTTCAAGAGTAAAAGCTGGAGCTTTCTATCAGCAGACTGTGGAAGTATTAGGAAATGTCCACAAGTTGTTTTCCAAAAACTATGATTGGAAGATACAATTACATTTTACAGTTGGTTTTCCAAGTACAGTCGGTTACCAGTCGGTTACTAGGAAAACCTTCTGCCGAGTGTCCAGTTGTTCCGCGGAATGTGGAGGCAGCAGGCCTGTGTGCAGTCCTATGCCTCTGCCCAGTTCAGTAGCTCAGTTCCTGTTTTTAAAAACAGGATGAAGTGTCAGTCCCAGAATGGAGTCTCTTATGTTCAGAGGTTTTACCCAGGTTCACACCCCCAAGAACTGGAAAGGGTGAGGCTCCTTCCTCGGTTCCCTCTCCCGCCTGTGGACCTGTCTCCTGGAAGGCACGGCAGATCTGGGCTTGCTGCTTTAGTTCCTGAGCAGGGCAGGCTGGGTGGCCTGGTGAGGGCTGGGGCGGGAGACTGCTCAGCCCAGAGGCTGGGGATTTGTCCGCGGTGGGTCTCCTGGCTGAGCACGTGAGCTCTCCGCCGGGGGCTCTTGCCCTTTGCAGAGGGCTGGACCACAGGGCCGCCAGGGGATACTCGGACTCCGAACAAACACCTCACCAGGTCAAGCGGGGGATCCGGAAAGAGAAAGGACATTTGCGGTTTAGAAAGCCCTCACATCACACATGCTGCTTTGCCTCTGTTTCGGGCCCCAGGACAGGTCTGAACTCTTCAACCATGACATCATGTGTGTTTGTTCTGTTGCTGCTTGGGCTACAAGCAGCTGGGTGACCGCAAGGGAAAAGCATCTTTCCTCCCTGCGCTTGCGCCAAGTCAGTGACCAGGGATTTCCGCTTGGCAGAGAACCCAGGGCTGAGTGAAGCCAGAGGCGGGCTTGCTGGATGGAGAAACCAGACCCGAACCTTGGCTGAGCGAGGTCAGACCTGGCCACCCACCTGCCATCCCTGCCAGCAGGCCTGAGCAGCCTCCACCGTGCACGGCTCCTTTGCTGGGAGTTCAGATTGAGCCTCCGATAACCCCCACGTTAGCTGCCTTTGTGGCTGGAAGCTACTGAGCAGTTTCAGCTCTCGTGACCCACACAGTGGCCTCGTGAAGACCATCACATACATAGCAGAGGGCTAAGGGGGGGATGCTGGGCCACCTGCAGGAGCCCGGGCTGCCACCTCTCCGGTCCTCTCCTGCCCGTGGGCGTGAGCACATGCACGTGTCCATCCAGACCGGCTCCACACCTCTGTCACGAGCCTTGCTCTCTTCAAAGAAATCACCATATTCCTAGGCACTCAACACCAGGAATCTTGATTTCCTCCTATGGTTCTTTTGAACCTCCAATCTAGGCTTGTCCTTGGTCTGACTCCTGAGATCCTGCTCTCAGTGACAGTGATTCACTCGTGGTTGTTCCTGGGACAGAGGCAGGAGGGTGAGCCCCCCTCCCCGTAACACTGGGATGGGCTCCCCCAGATGGGAAATCCTATAAACCCCATTTCCTGAACTGTGGAGACACAGTCACAAAGTTAAAACACGGTTTTATTTACTCATTTATAAATATGGTTGTGTTTACAGGCATCATATAGATGTGAATATTATTATTCCCAAACTTTCAAACACAGAATACTTAATAATACTATATAGTAACAATCAGTAAAACAAAATCATTCATCTCAGGGTTGAAAGGCCACTCAAAATTGCATAAAAATACATTCAATTCACAAAGCGAATCTGGCTCCCCCTCCCTAAATGTCCCTATCCCACCCCAGGTGTATTTACAACGGACTGAAGTTAACCCATACAAGTCAGCTGAAAAAGTTACATCTGGTGCTTTCACTGTGGTGGAAGTAAGGTCGGGACTGAAGAGTGAACTGAGTGGAGAAAAGACAAAATTCAACCCCTAAAATGGGAGAGGCATGAAGACCCCAGTGTGGCTCTTCTAAGCTCTTCTCACCCCTAACTGATCATGGTCAAGGCAGGGGAAGAATGGAGGGAGGGAGACCACGAAGCCAAAGCCGGAGTCTGAATGAGTGCAGTGAGAACAGGCCGTATATTCTCCAAGAGCAGGGGGTGCAAGGGTGAAATATGTTCCTTCCCTCCTCAGAGAGATGGTGGCCCTACCTGGGTGCCAGCTAGGTGGCAGGCCCAATCTTTCAAAGGCTCAAGGGACTCTAGCCAGAAGTGGAGTTATTTTGGATTGCTGCATCCTCTCAGAACCCTCTCCCACCCCTGCAGCCCGTCTCCTGGTGTTCTCTGCTTGAGCCTCTATGTCCTCCTTCCTCCAACCTCTCGTTATCTGGCCTTCTTCACCAGAGGACAGCTGGAATCTGTCCCAGGCTTCAGTGCGGTGGGAGGGAGGAAAGACAAGGTCAGATAAGTTAAGGTGAGAGTCTAGTGAGCGCAGGATCTGCACTCATCCTCAATTCTGATATTCTGGTTTTTTGGGAACATCAGAGGCTCTAAGAGGCTCCCTGCAGTCAGTGTGCCTTTCCTGAATCTCCTCCAGCAAGGCAGCAATGGGCTAAGTTTTTCCTGGCAAGACACTCTGTCTCTAGCTGGAAATAGTCAAACCTCTCAGGACAAAGACTGAGTAAGCTAGACATGGCTACCCATGGTCTCCCTGGCCAGGCTACGGACAAGTCAGACATGCCTACCATTCAAACCTCATCTCTGAGAGGCTATTAGCACGGCCAGGGGCCTTTGAAACTAGAAGAGGGGTGGTGGCAGTCATTGTTGGTGGATGGAACTGGAACAGGAATCATGGCTGATGTGCGGAAAACCTCCTATGTATCATTACCTCCAAGTGAGAAAAGCAGAGAACAAAGAATGGAGGGAGATGGGAGAGGAAGGGTGAATGGTATGTTTGTTTGTTTGGAAGGACATAAAAGCATCCTCATGTCATTTTAAGGGGACACCCAAGAAGTTTATTGGAAGCATGAGGGGGAAATTTGAAGGAGAAATAACAGAAAGGATCACTCTGGCAGATTCACAGTCCAAAATGATAAGCAGATGGGACTGGAAAATGGCTCAGAGAGAAGGCCTTTGGGGGACTGGAAGGATAGGGGAAAAGCAAAAGATATGAATTAACAGAATAATACACTTGGATAAAATTGGTTCAAGAATACGCCAGCCTAGCAAATGTGCACGTGTATGCAGGCAGGTTAGAAGCAAGAGTCATCTCCCAATCGTCACACCTCTTTAGGTAAGATCAGATCATTCATCAATCCATCACTCACCAGTGGTGTCTGTCTTTGAACATACCCACTTCCCACGTTCTTCCCAAGGAGGGGACACTGGGCTGCAAGCCACAGCTAGGTTCAATTTGGACCCTCAACCACAAATCCCAAAGGAGAAGTGAATGCATCTCTTTTATCCTGCAGCTGCTGGCAGGCTGGTCGAGATTCTTGACTTGGTTTTTCTCAGCCCCCAAAGACTACCTCCTCCCTCGTAGCTCTGGCAGTAACAGTGCCTGCGCCGCAGTGAAGTCGATCTGTTTTCCAATCTAATCAGAACACAAGCGATCAATAGCTGTCCTTGATAGGATCTACTGCTCCCAAGCAATGTCGATACCCATTAGGGAAGCTGATTAAAATCTCCGCTCTGCTGGAGGCCAAGGGACCAGGGTACCAGTGACTAGCACTCATTTCCCTGCACGCAGCTCGACCTCTCAGTGACCCCCTCCTCTGGTGCTGGCAGCCTCTGCCCTGCTCTTCGTTCTGCCTCCTTCCCACCTTCCCACCTTCCCACCGCAGCTCACGGGCCACCTTCACTTTCAGGGTCTCTGTCCTTTCACTCCACTCACACCCAGTCCTGCAGGAGGCTTTTCAGAGCTGAGTGCTGTTCTATGCAATACGGCTGTGTGGACTTAGGGTCTATGACCTCTTCCTGCACTGGTAGTCTCCTCTGCAGACCTGCTTAAAGGAAGGGTCATCCTCAACAGCACTAGAACCTCCTACTTCTGATAGCCCAGAATCCAGAGGGGCTTCACAGAACTAGAAGGTTGAGGTTTTCATTGAGGAAAATTCTCTTGCTGCTGTAAGCTGGTGCTAAGCAGAAAGGCAATGTCTGCCCTTTGGACGTTAAGGGCCACGGAGACCACATTCGAGAGGGCTGAGGAAATCTATGAAGCAGCAGCTCTATTTCCTATTAAAACAACTTGTCCAAAGGCTGCCCGCAACAAATTGCTTTCTATCCATTTCCCCATGAGCTCCAATTTCCACCTCTGCAGGTTTTAATATTCTTACCAAGCCATTAGGAGGGAAAGCAATTGCAACACCATTCAATTACCCTCAATATTAAATTCACTTTCTAACAAGGATGAGAAGTCAACCTTGACGTGCTAATGTTAAACAGTTTGAATTCAGAAGAAAACAAGAGCAAAAATTCCAATTTTAAGAAATATTCTGGGGCGCCTGGGTGGCTCAGTCGTTAAGCGTCTGCCTTCGGCTCAGGTCATGATCCCAGGGTCCTGGGATCGAGCCCCACATCGGGCTCCCTGCTCGCCGGGAAGCCTGCTTCTCCCTCTCCCACTCCCCCCTGCTTGTGTTCCTGCTCTCGCTCTCTCTCTCTAATAAATAAATAAAATCTTAAAAAAAAAAAGTTACACTTAAAAAAAAAATGTTCTGATCTTCCTAGGAATAGAAATTGTAAGCCTGGAAGGGATCTTAAGGACAATCCAGTCCAACTGCATTCTGCAGACAGGGAAGGTGACTTTCCCAAGGTCACGTGGCTAATAAGAGCTGGCCCTAGAACCCAGCTATTCTGACTCCTAGGGGCTTATCCCTTCCTCTTGCCTTTTTCTGCCCTCAAGGCTGCCTTGCTTATTGGGTGAGAGGACTCACATCCTTTGATGGGTTGAAACCTGCCTTAAAAATTAGTGTGGGGACCAAGATCTGCAGTTATAATTGGGCCTAGATTTGGGGCTGCTAACTCTGTGTCTAGAGTTAGGCGCAGCGCTAGCACGAACAGTGGCCCCTGGGAATGGCCAGGAGGGAAGGACCCCAGCCAGCGCCCAGGTAGGGTCACCTCAGTGTTACGCTCCAGGGGAACCAGCGGCTCCCCCAGCGGGTTGGTACCAGGAATTCCCCCTGCCTAGTGGCTCAGTTGCTGAGTCCTTTAGGCTTTCCCTTTTGTGGGGCAGAGCAACCTGGAAGCTGAATAACTGGCAATCTTGTCAATAGCTCATCTCTCATCTCCATGCTTCTCCTGCTGCAGGACTGCCAACATGGTCAGGACGGAAACGCCGGCCTTCGTCCAAGGGGAGGCAGTCTATCTGTCTGGCTAGGGGAGGCTGCACTGGGGCCAGAAATCCAGAGACCAAACCAAATGCGTGGCTTTGAGAGTTTCTTCTTCTCTCACCCCTGGCTCACTTAAAAGCCCTTGATATCAAAACAGTAGTTCACACACGTTTTTGTGGGATTCACAGGCTAATACACGGGGTTTCAGCCTTCTCGTTTCTGGGCAGAACTGTCGAATAAGGACGTTTTGTTTTGGGCAGGAGAAGCACATGGCCTCAGAGAGCAATAAATACATCCTGGTCTCAAACATGGGGTGGGAGATAGGAAGGCGCAGAAGAGAAGCGAACACATCCTGCAGTTGGACAGAAAAAGCCAGGGAAGTTCCAGGACATATCAAGTGAGACTGCCCAACAGAGAATTCAGCGCACAGAACAAACCCAGGGCATGTCTATTCTTTAGATTCTTTAGAGGCAACACCCCAAGGTTTGCATAACTCTGTTGCACTAGAGACTGGGACTGGGACTAGGGGTCATCATGCCCAAGAGCTATCTGGAAAAGAGCATGCAGCCCTTGAAAGACAAATAGGCAAAGCAGTGAAACCTCAGCCAGAGAATCTCTGGAATGGCTGAATCATTACTCTCAAAGGTGTGGCTTGCTTTGAAAAATATCAAATAAATGAGAACAGAGGATATAAAGTTGTACCGAGAACCTTCTCATCCCCATTCTGATATTTCATGTAAAGACCCTAAAATGACACAGCACAGCTGAGCCCCAAATTGTTGGCCGGACCAGCAGTACTCGTGCAGCTTGAGCTATCTGGGGTGCTCTTGGGAGTCCGAACCAGCAGGTGGAGGACAGGAGGTCTGTGGCCACTGAAGAGACCAACAGCACAAGAGGAGGGAGGCCTGCTGGCTGTTGGCACCCAGAGCGTGCGGCTGGTCATTAGGTCTCTAACCATCGCTCCTGGGGCTTCGAGTCAAAGCAACTGTGAAGAAAGGGTATTTTATTCTCCGGGAAGGGACCAGAATTCAGGGTCTATCTGTCTGGTAAAATTAATTGCATAAGAGAGGGTGCCTGAAATTACCTCGCATGGTTTACACTTTCATGATTTCTTGGCCATAGAATCCAATATTCCTGAGATTGAAAAGCTTGTGAATTTTTCATCACAAGGAAAACTTTCTGGCAAGAAAAGGCATCTTTAATGTGAAAAGGCTGTGTGACGCAGCAGGCCATGACACCAACCTAAGAGTTTATAGATGCTGTCCCACGCTTTTGAAAGGCACAAACAGATGAGGGAACTCTCTGTAACCCCTTTACCCGGTCTATCTAATGGGAGAGGGTCAAATGTTTTCCTAATAATTCAGTTTTCTTTTCCTGAGAAAGAGGCAGCAACCACCCCCATGCCTTGCCCAATATCCAGGATGTGCCAGGAGAATCAATTAGTCAACACCTTGTTTTGATTTTCCCTCTCCCTAGAATGAAGAAGATGTTTACAGTGGAAGTGAGGAAACATTTTACTCTAATTTAGCCTTCCCTGAGAACTGAGCTGACAGTGCTCCCATGCTCATACAAAATCCTAATCAGTAGTAGCTTCTCTTGGAAAATGGTTGGAAACGGAAGAGAGAATTTTGGATATTCTAAAAATGGGGTCTTGCTAGGGGAGACATATTTCCTATTCTGGAATTAGGCTCTTGAATGATAAACTCTGGTTTAAAGAGCATGTAATGTTTCAGAGGGCCATGGAGAACTACATTGTCATTTTCGGGAAAGAGATTAAAAAATGGACAGAGGTAGTATATATGTTAAGAGAATGGACCACTCTAAGCACTGAATACCATGGCCAAATGAGGAGGACTTAAACGACCTGCACACTCAAAATAAACCCACCAAGGGAGAAAATGCCTATAAAGACCAAATACGTTAGGTATTACTCTGGGGTCATCATCAAGGACTAACTGTTTCATTTTGTGCTAACGGAGTATCTGTCCAGGTTTGGGCATGATATTTTAAAAGGTTGTTTTTGTCCAGACGAGGACAGACGAGATGTGACATGCAGGAGAAGTATGCTATGTGAGGAATGCCTTAAAGGACCGGGAAAACGCCAGTTGGAAGTAAGGTTAAGGGGAGGTGACCAACTACACAAGGGGCTGTCACATCAAAGGGCACTCTGGACCGTGTGGAGCACCCAGGGGCAGACCCTGACTCACCTTAGTAAAAGCTTTCTGCTTATTAGAGTCGCCCACCTTTCGAGGAATAAATGCACGGCTACCTGACTGTGGGTCAGAGCTGGGGCAGTAGGGTGCAGGTGGGGGTCCCTGTGATGTGACAACAGAAAGCTCAACCAAATGACCTCTGGGCTTTGCCACTCTAAGATTCCGTGACTCTCATCAATGGGTTGGGAGGATCTCATCACTTCAAACCTCTAACAAGAAGTCATTTCTCCTGTTGGCTTCTAAGAAAACAGATGTCTCTCCCCTAAATCTAGCCACCAGAAATAATCACATTCACCACCATTACCACAGCACGATCTATCTTCTATCTTCTTTGTCACAAGGTTGCGAGTGTCCCCAGATACTCTACTTACACCATATATGTCTTTCCGACCTGCTTCCACTCCCTGGTCCGCCTCCCACCCATCCACCCTCCCCAGCTCTCATGCCTCCTTACAAGGACTTCCTTTCTCATTAGGAGCAGGTGCCAGAGTGAAGAGAGGAAAACAAGGTCAAAAGGAGGTGAGGCAGAATGGGGTGTTCAGAGCCCAGATTTTCTAATAAAGAAAATCACTGTGTAGGGAAAACAAGTGGGAGGTGAGAACAGGGGGCTGGCACTTATGCCAGGGTCTGGCTTTTCAGCAAGAGGACCCGTGGTGCCGCCAAGGCAATTCTTCTGGTCTCCAGAGCGCCCCAGGAGAAATGATTTTCCATAATGGCCAAAGACAAGTGAGGTCAGATGCTCTGTTCTAGCTTTTACACCATGTGGTAAGGTGGTGAAGGGGAGACAGAAAGGAAAATAGAAGGATAGAAAGGAAAGGAATAAAGGAAGCCAGGGTCATCTGAGCCCCGGGGAAGGGGGCCAGGCATGAAGGAAGAATAGGAATTAAGACTAATCAGGGATGTTACTGGGTTGTTGATAGAAAAAGTAACAGTAACACCAGCAAGGAGTCAGAGAAAAGTCAGTTCCTGAGAGGTGCAGACTAGCAGAGACCTTCAATGCAGAGTCATTGTCACCTTGGAATCTAATGGAAACACAGCTCTAGAGGCTGTCCGATGATTATGCCAACATCCTGTTTCTCTTGGCATCCCAGACAGGATCCTGGAATGGCCACCGTAAGATTCACCTATATCAGAGGACACTGGGTCAGTGGAAAAGGCTGTGGGGTACTGGTCTGGCTAGAGGCCTTACATGTTTGGACCAAATCCAATGTGGACAAGTAGCTGAGCAGCAGGAAGCTGGGGTCCACAGCTGAGCCTGGTGTACTCCCCAAGGCCTTCTCCAGATGGCTCAAATGATCACAATCATGCTTCAATTAAAACTGTCATAAAACTCAGGGGGTGGGGGGCATGGGAGGAACAGGGCACTGAGAGTGCAGAGGAAATGTACAGTGCAGAGGAGGTGACCGGAGGAGGGTCAGAAAGACGTTATCCTTCCACCAAAACAGTCACTTCTTTTGGTTGGAAGGCAATGGCTGCAGAAGAGGGGTGGGGGCAGCAAATCCTGCCCTTTCCCTCCTAAATCGGGAGCCTAGTCTATTTGGATAGTTTGCTGATGACTCTGATGAGGGCACCGTTTTCATCTTTCAGCCTCTGGTTGTCGGATTTCAGTTCTGTTAACACCTGTAGGGTGACAGAGGGAAAGGTGTGTTAGAGCTTAGCATCATCACCTCCTTACCCTCCCTGACTAGGCCAGGCCAGGCCAGCCCATGAGCAAGGCGTTCTGAGGCAGCTTATGCAGTGGACTGTCACTACCCTTTCTCTCAGGGATGAAAGTCCCCTGACTCTTCCTATTTGTTGAGTTGGTAATGTTCATATTTAGGGAGACCACAGCACCTCCATCTTTTGAACGAGCATATTTAGCAATAACGTCTTATTTCACGTTCCACACCATGTATCCTTTCATCCTCCTAAGTCAGTAACTGTTTATAATTGTTCCAGCCCTTGAACTCACTTCTAGTCTGGAGAAATTAAGGAGAGTGCCAAAGTGAGCTGGTGAGGTCACAGAGGAGAAACTGAGAAAGCAGTACTGGGTCAACTAAAAGAGTTAAGGACAGACACTGCTTCACATCCCATCAAAAACAGGAATGCAGGGGAAAGTGCCACAACTCGGCTGTCACACCCACAAGATGATTTAAGATCCTCCTAGTGCGTTCTGTGATAAAATCCACCTAAATTCCTGCTGGTCATACTACACATATCCACTTTCAACCACTAAAACCCAAGGAGTTTATGGATTCGGTCACTGCATGGCTGTGACGCACAGTGAGCACTAGGCATGTATTTAATTCTCACCCCGAGCTCCCTGTGGGTAGCTATCATGGGATACTAGGGGGCCTTAGCAGCAGTTTTAGGGGATAGTGTTACAGATCCAGGAAATAGGTGCTTTGGGGAATGGGGGAATAGAGATTTCAATTCTATCAGTTCTGCCATCTTGGAACACGACACATAGTGCTGGTCAACATGCAAACAAGGGAAAACCGGCAGCCCAAGCCCTAGTCCGGATAGCCAAGTCTTTATATGCGAACAGGCACACTGACCGGTGTGCTGTGCATCTAAAAAACCATGATGGGACGTTGCTGAGGGGACAGTTTGTGTGGGCCCTGCTGGCAGTTTAGGGAGACTTAGGTTAGAGGGAAAGTACATCTTCACCATGAAGGCTACAGAAATCTCATCTCTTCAATGCAAACGTTCTTTGATTTTTTTAGTCATCAAACCTACAGGACTCTAACAGCAGGTGAGGTCGCCATTAAAGGATGGCCTGGGCTCGGAGGTCACGAGGCCTGTTTAATTCTGGTTCCAGCTCTGCTATTAACCCCTTGTGGGATCTAACTGCACCTTAAGAACAAAATTTTTGTTTCCTTAATCTCTTATGGAGGATGTAGATTATACAAATATATATGTGTATACACACATATATGCATCACAGAGACATAAGGGATTTGTACTAAGGGAACAAAAAGAAAATAGTCTTGAACATCCATACTGTGGAAGGCGCTGTATTAGAAGTTCTCACTCCCATGGTCTCATTAGCACCTCATGAGTCTGTGAAACAGTTGTTATCCTTATGTTTACAAATGAGGAAATGAGGACTTTCATAACCAGTCCAAAGTACCCAGCTATTAAATGGCAAAGCTGATATTGAGCCCATGTGTGCCTGATACAACAGAGGTTGTGTGGGGCTGGAAAAAAAAAAAAGAAGTCCAGAATCTCAGCACTGTCATTGTCATGAACGATCTCTATTACTTTAAGCAAATCACTCAATTTGTCTGGGCTTCCATTTTTGTATCTAAAGAAGAATCATCATCTCTGCCCTGGTCGCTCATCAAGTCGGGACTCTGTGAGGCCCCAGGAGGTACCGGATGTGGAAGTGTGATGACGTATATAATATGCTCTGCAATACTCAGGATTCTCACGACTACTGTGAGTTCTCCCATGAATGTGGGATGGCGAGTAGGTAATCTACAAATTTTACTAAAAAGATTTTAATCCAGATAGTATCAAAATAAAGTTTTGGTCCTTTAATCCTGCCTCTCCTACCTCCAACCTAATCAAAGCTGTTCTGGCTGCTCTCTTTCGTGCCTCTATCCCCGTGGCCTTGACTACCAGAAGTGTGCGCTCAGAAACTCAGTCCAAGAAGATTTTTAGAAAGTCAGCCAGGATGGCCCCGCAGTGCTTCACCGTCCCATCTGCTCTCCACTGCCCCATGCTGGGTCCCACAGCCAGCCTGGGTATCAGTGAGACTCTGAACATTGTAGTTCTGTAATAGGATTCCATAGGCAGGGAAGAAACTATCTATGTCATTGGATTTTATTTCTAGGCAAGCAGCTCATCAAATCAGAACTGATTTTTAAATGTACAAACAACTCGTTGAGCTTTGATGATTTATTTCCACATTAAGAACTCAATTCTTTGAAGAAAAAAAAAATTGGACAAGGCAATTTCCCAGCCGCAATATACTACAACTGACATCTTAAGGGAGTGTCAAAAAGTACAAGAAGTGGAATGTAGAAATCAAGGGGGGAAACAGTCTCATAAACTTGACTCTCAAAAGAGAGAGGAGGAAATGAACAGTGTTATCTGATATTCACTTCAAGTTAAAGAATGATTAAATAAGAACACATGTGGAAGCACTACAGAAGTATGAGGTTTAACAAAGCTTTATCATTTCAACCCCCTGGAGGTCAGCTTTCTTAACTTCTAAATTTCCAGTTCACCACAGTGTGATGTTAAGGTATCTTGGACAAATAAAATTTAAGTGCATGTTTTCCCAAACATGACTTCGTCCAGCCTTTGATGAGGAATGTGTTGAAGAGGGAGAGAATCTGAGGGTCTTGAAGCTGTGGAGACCCGGGAAGGATAAGGCCAGCCGCAGGGTGACGGGGGCTCAGGATGAGTCTTGCCTAGGCTGCTTTGCTTCTGACTACTTGGGAAGTGGGGAGGGGGTCCCACTGCTTATATATTCTGTTGGAAGTGGGTTGCACGACACACTGAGATAAGATGATTTCTCTAGGGGATTATTTAAAAACAAGACAAAAACAAAAAGGCAGGGCAAACTCTCTTGGCCACACTGTCAGTTTGGCTTAGTTATCGCATCTTTCCTTCTGGTAGGGGTTGGCATTTTCTGTAAAGGGCCAGATAATAAATATCAAGCCATGTGGTCTCTGTTCCAACTAATCGACTCTGTTCTTGTGGCATAAAAGTACTTAGGAACATAATGATAGTATGTAAACAAATGAGCATGGCTCAGTTCCAATAAAACTTTATTTTTGGACATCAAGATTTGATTCCATATATTTTCATGTGTCACAAAATATTCTTCTTTTGATTTTTCCCCCCCAACTATTTGTATGGCTCATGGGCCATACTGACGGGCCACAGGTTGCTGATCTATTACAGCAGGTCATATGCTATGCAATGGTTTCTTTACAGGGGCAATCTTTTGGTAGGTAAATGGCTGTTTGGGAAATCAAGAGTTCGGAGAAAGCAGAATGCCGTCCTTCATCCCTCAGCTGCAATGGTGGGGGCACACTGTTGTCGTTCAATAGGTTCTTCTTGCACCCATTTAGGCCATATGCTTAACAAATGGCTGAAACTCTGTGCCAAATATGCAGGCAGCTAATATCACAGTGGCTGAGTGCTTGGGCTCTGGAACCTGACATATTTGGTTTGAATTTTGGTTCTACCACTTACTCTCTGAATGACCTTGGACAGGTTACTTAATCTTAATTTTTCCCATATGTTAAATGATTGCTCTGGGCAATAGGTGAGAAAAAGCATATACGGTACTGTGCACAGGCCTTAATAAATGACAACCGTGACCTTAGTTACCAACTACCGAAAGCACAAGATCTAGTTTTGCTCTATATCCTATACTATCTTGCACAAAGAGGGAAACGAAAAATAACTGGGACATCTTTTGTGGGTCCCTAGTTCACCCCTGTCAAATTTTCCAGTAACCCTGAGGCTTACTGTAAAGCATGGGGTTTGGACCTAACACGGCACTCGAGCAGTGGGGTAACGAAGCTGCTTGGTGCCAGGCTGTGGTACCGCTTCCCTTTTAATCTCCCTTCTCTGTGTGACAGCATCTACAGCAGGGTATCAGCTCAGCCCTTACAGTGATCTGGGCACTTCAGATCTAGCGGGCATTAGTTGCCAGCTACTGATCCTGAAGGCACAAGCAAAGAGGCAGAGAAAAGAACAGGCATTGGTCAGGACTAATTAAGATTGTTGCTGGAAATTAAAAACTCATTTCAGAGAGTGAACCTGCTCAGCAATGGTGACCCCATCACACTACTGTGGGATGGGAAAACAATTTATCTATGAGCTTGTCTTGCAGACCTACATCCAGGGAAAGGCTCCAGTTTACCAACCATATTTTTCAGTTCTCAGTTGAGAATAAATCCCTGCTCTCTGCTCCAATGACTGTCATCTCCTTTGCAAAGCTAGCCCCGTTAGGGAAGGTCTGGCTTCCCTAATGTGTGAGGGTCTCATTTATCCAGGCTCTGTTCTGCCTCACAGCCCACACACTGGCTAGGGGTGGGGGTGAGGGGGCACATCCCTAGGGCCCAGAGATTTGTGACAGGGATGAGAGTGATGCCTCCCAAGGAGGGGGAAGGATGCAAAGACAATTGCAGAAGGGAGGCAGAGAATAGCCAAATTCTACTCAAATGGTGGGATGGACAGTGTTGGTGCTGGTGGGGGAGCTCTAGCATTCAGCGCTAGTCGTCCCCATCTAGCATGCTGTCAGGTGTGGAAGACTTAGTTCTGTCTGGTGTGCAAAGGGCCATTTTCAACCCTGGTTTCACAAAAGAATCGACAGGGGAAGTCTGAAAAAATATTGATGCCTGGGTCTCAGCTCAGACTACTGATTTGGGGGGTTGGGGGATGGGGTAGGCCCAAGCATTATATACATTAAAAGCTCCCAGCCAGGGTTGAGAACCCCTGCCCTTGGTTACCCCAGGCCCAACAACAATTTGGAGTCCAGGACCAGCCCCAACTGCTCCAGCAACCAGGTTGTACTTGGGTTGCTGCTGACTGAGAAAGCTCAATCTCAGTTTGGCAATGACGCCACCAAAGAAATTTGCACATCCACAGGTGCATGCGTACGTCTATGTACAACTATGTGTAGCCAAGTGGGCAAATCCATATTTGGCCTCCAGGGGAGGAGAAGGTGATGTGGTGATCTTACCAAATAGACCACCAGCCCAGGCAAGGACTCCCCCACTGCCTCCCTTGACCTAGGCTGTTATGTCTCACTCTGTGGTCTCAGTCCTGGCTCTTTCCATTTGCAGATGACCGACATTTATAGGCACCCACATACTGTGGCTCTGATGGAGGGGCATGAGCACAGGGCTTCTGGGTCCGACAAGAAGAGTGAACATGCCTGGAGTGGTGGAGGAGGGAAGTGAGGTGGAGAAGAGGGGCAAGAACTAGAGTTCCTGGGTTTCCGAGGACTCGACGGACTCCGAGAGTCTGGCCACAACTCGGGTCAGGGCCCTGTTCTCAGCCTGCAGTTGCTCGTTCATCTGCTTCAAGGTTTGAATCTGTTTTAGCTGGTGGAGGTTCTGTAGAGAGTGAAACATGGAGGGGACATACAGACAAGAGAGAGAGAGACAAGACAGACCAGAAGAGATAAAAGTAGGACAAAGAAATCACGTGATTTTTTGTTTTTGTTTTTAGTTGGCATGCAAGAAAGGAAATGAGAAAGGCAGGAGTAATGGTGCAGGATGAGGGGAGGGAGAAGGGAGAAAAGCACCAACGAGGGGGAGAGCCGGGCCTACGATTCTTGGCTAAGGTCTAACTATGCTGCAGGTCAGCCATGTGAATACAACCACCACACTCTCAAATAGCACATGTGGATCGCTTTTGAGAATGACAGCCCACTGTGTGGCTTGGGGCCTTCTGAACTGATTTAGCATAGTTGAGCCATAGCCTCAGGGGCCTTCTTCATCATCAATGGGTCCTGGAGTTGAGGACTCTGTGTGTTCCTAAATCCAGCTAAGGCCCTTTTCTCTCTCCCTCCTCTCATCTTGCACCATACTTGGCCCCCTACTCCTAATTGTTTTTTTTTTCTGGGTCCTTCTCTTACTTCATATTTTAAAAAAGTGAAACAAGGAAAATAAACGAGGGGCCTGTTGTTTAAGTATCTTCTGTATGAGGCATGTACTGTTTAGAATGTTGAAGGGGCACATACAAGATCAGAGACTGGCAGTTGTCTGCACGGTCCTCTAACCTGTTTTGTAGGATGCTTCATTAACCCTGCTAGTTCTCCACCGCAGTCCAGATGCTTGTTCCAGGATCCAAGAACTGCTAACCTGCCCTTGACCTGCTATAGGACCAACTGCATCATGAAATTCACAGCTAACTGTGCTCTCTTTGTCCCAGCTCATAAAGAGGCGGGCAGCTGCCTGGAGGTGTTCACATACAGACTCATACTATGAAAATTACAGCTGTGCACAACAGTTGGAGAAATCATAAATGTCCAAGATAATGGAACTGGTTGGGCTGATTTACTAGTTCAGACCTCACTATTTGTTAAGTGTTACAAATGGGACAGAATAACCAGTCCACAGATATTCTTCCTAATACCTCATAGCCCATAAAGGACCTAAAGACTTCAATAAATGGCATTATATCACAGGTCTGCTTACGGTTACTATCCTTGCCTAAGTAGTCGTCTGTACTGACCTATAACCGAGCTCTCTGGGAGGAGGAAAAGGATTTTATTATGTAAATGGGGCTTCAGAGAGGAAGATGAAAAATCCTGCGGATTACAGTGATGACAAACCAGAAAGTCTCTCATACCCACATGGATGTGAGGGACAGAAATGAAGGATTAGTGGAGTTATAGTTGGAAGCGAAGAAGCAAGAAAATGAAAGGCAGCATGAAGGGGAAAAAACAGTGAAAAGGAAAAACAAGCAGAGACAAACTGCTGAATATCTCTTTCCCCAAAGAGGGAGAATGAGCACCTTGGAAAAAAGGCAGAGCAGCCCAACACTTCCATGTAGCCATTGAAGGGTAAGGACCAGGCAATGCTCCTTACCCTCTGCAAGCATCTCGGCCATGGAGAGGACTGAGATCAGAGGAGATCATGGTGCAGCATATGGAAATATTTAAAGAAATGGGCAGGGACCAAGCATAAGAACCAATGGAAAGTCCCTGGCTCTCACCCTTCTTTGGAGTTGACATTGGACCAAAGCTTTCAACATAATCATTGTCATTATACAAAGTGGTCCTTGCCTCCTAGGGAGTAATATTAAAGACACGAACTATGAAAATGATTCAATCTAACATGTGAGCACAAGCAGATCGAGGTGGAAGAATTTGGAAGTTATGAGCATGAGGGAGAGAGGCAGGAAACAATCTGGTGGAATGTTCCATAGGAAATAGTACTGAAAACAAGGCACAGCAAGATGGAGGGGAGGGCAGGGCACAGAGCAGGGTGGGCAAGGGCAGGATCAGCTAGTGGTATTTCCAGAGTAAGTAAAAATAAAAATTCCAAGAGCAATCTAAAAGGGGAGTGCCTGCTGGGCCCCTCATGCAAGGACCTGGGAGAGGCAGGAAGAAGGTCTGGGAAGGAGGCCAATGCTGAATGGAGGATGCAGTAGGAACGTCATCAGGTCTGATGGGGGCAAGACCCAGTGCAGCCTCACACAGCTCACGCTGACATGCATGCCTGTCAGAGGCTGGCACACCATCCTACTCCAATCCAGGATCTGAGTGCAGTCTGTCCTGGGGAGAACTCATAAATACTTACCTTTCTTTTTTTTTTTTTTTTTAAAGATTTTATTTATTTGACAGAGAGAGATACAGCGAGAGAGGGAACACAGGCAGGGGGAGTAGGAGAGGGAGAAGCAGGCTTCCCGCAGAGCGGGGAGCCCGATGCGGGGCTCGATCCCAGGACCCTGGATCATGACCTGAGCCAAAAGCAGACACTTAACGACTGAGCCACCCAGGCGCCCCTACTTACCTTTCTTGTAAGGCCAGAAAGACACAACCCATGTCACAAGCACAGGGCCCCACGTACATCTGGGCGAGCCCATCTCAGGGTTCCCCATTTCATCTGACCTTTGCACTTTATTTGCCAGACTCAGAAAAACAGGCACCAGAGTCACTTTCTGTCCTTGAGCACCTACTGGATCTTCGGAGTTCACTGGAGGTCAAACTTCAACCTGCTCCCTACTGATTGCTCCAAGAGGTTTGAGCATCTGTATAAACCAAATATGCAGCAGGCACGGGGGCTAACTGGCCCTTAGTTCTACTGGGTCCCAGATTCGATAAGACAGTTACCTGTGCAGTGGACTGGCTGCCTAGAACAGAGATTTTGACCACTGATCATTCCCAAGATGTTGATTACCACAAACTGTAGCCTGGATGAAGAAGGCCTTGAAAGCTACATGAGCAGCTTCTTAGACTCCTTGAAGGCCAGTGAGATCAATTTTATGATATCTGAAGTTTTTGCCTATCTCAAGGTACAGACACAAATGAAGTTGGCGTTGGCTACGAGTTTGTATGTTCCTCCCCCTTTGTCCTCTAGGGGGAGCTGGATGATTCCTGAACCTGGTATTGGGCTTTATCTGAGCAAAGGGTGTTTAGGGGCTTTAGAACTTGCAGGTGTTTCTTCTCCAAATGGCTTTGCAATTGGTAATGGAAAATAATGGCAACTGACTGCGTCCGTTTTTTAACGAAAATAAAAACAACAAAAAACAGTTTCAAATTGGTGTATCTATTTTTTGAGGTCTAAACAGCCAGGATCTGGCTCCATTTGATAATTTAAACATTTGAAGTTGGCTGGCAAACGACTTAAGGCTGAGGGAAGCAAACACCTTCATGTATTATGATCTCTACCGAGGAAAGAAAGGAACTCATGACCTAGTTTAGGAAATCCTAGCCTGGCAGGATAGGGAAAAAGAAATATGTAAGCCTGTCTCAAACCATAGAACTGAGAGCAACTGGAACCAATGAAGGGGCTCTCATGCCTGGCAATTTAGGATTGGAATGGAAATAAAGAAGGACCTCAACTGCTCCACTTGGAGACTTTCTGGGTCTTTGTGTGAGGGCCTGGGCAGACGTGGTGCAGAGTTCCATGACTAGTGGGTCTGGGCTGGCTTTGAGCTCCTGGGTACTCATTAGAAGGCACCAGCTTTGGCCTCATTTACATGCTCCTGATCAGCATTTAGGCTATTCCTTAAGGAGCATCACTGACAGCTGCCTAACAGCAGAGTACAGATGGTATCACTCAAGGGGTTTCAGAAATGGAGGAGCCCCCAGTGCAACCAAGAGCTGTGGATATTCATTCATCAAGAACTGTTTAGCTCTACTAACATACTTCTCTAAATGATAGAAAATACTTCTGTGCGGTAGGTGAGGTGGATCTGGAAAAACCAGAAGATGGAGAAGCTAAGGGTGTTGGGTCATCCTGTTTTTATCGTAGAAGAATCAACCATTAATTATTTCTACGCTTGCTGTTTTACATCAACTTGAAAGATATAAGTGCCACTTTTTGGAGATATAAGTAGGTATTGCTTGAAATTCTATATGAATGCGATCAGTTACGGCCTTGGAATGGTGACTATAGAACTCAAGGGCAGGGCACATCTCCCTCATTCTGGAATTATATAAAGAGTAACAGGACTATGAGCACTGGATCTTGTGTAAACTTGGACCTTGTCAGGTCCTGAGAAGTTTTTTTTAAGTAAATAACTATATATTTTTTTTGCCATTGTAATAATAAATGTCTCTCCTAAAGTGCTCTAATTGCATATTAGGGATGCTTGTTCAGAGCAAGAGCCCTGGAGATCTGCCTCTACCCCAGTGCTTCTGGTTTGCAGGTAAAGAAACCAGAGTTTCACCAGATGAATGCTTTGTATCATACATCTGGTAAAATAAGATCCTTGAAGGAAAAAAAAAGTCTGAAGCTGAGCAAGTGCTAGGTGATTATGGGCATGTGGCATCATGCACTTGCAGGGCTCAGATGCTCCACATCATCCCCAGGTGGCTACCCCGAGCAGCTCTATGTTCCCTACTGCTCTGCAGGCCTCTTCCACAGCAGGGAATTGACTCTTCTGGGTCGACTGCCAGTTCTCAGCACTCAAAGCTGCTGCCTAGGATGGCAGTTGTTCATTAAAGTGGCTAATGGAGATGCTGGTCATTGCAGGGCATGGTGAAGGGAGAGAGGAAAGCAGTGAGCCGTGAGGTGTAACTGGTGGCATGAGCTGATTCTAGTGGCGAGTACCGAATATTACTGAGTATTTCAGGTGAAGTGGGCTGGGGCAGGGAATCGATGTGTGAATTAATCTGCATTCTGCTGCAGAATGACTCAAACTGTTTTCCTTCCAGTGAAGGGCTGAGACAGGGAGGCGCACCAGGCAGGAAAGTCTCTGGTCGCATTCAGGCTTCCCCAGGCACCTCATGTGAGGCCTGCAGAGCTGGGACCCTTGTTTTAGGGTTTCCATCCAGCCCCTGAGGGTGAAACTACTGCTTGGAAAATCTTAGAAGTTCAACTTAGGTTTGTCTCCAGTCTGCAGATGCCTCCCCTCTCCCCCCACTTAAACCAGAGGCAGCACTGGTTCCCAGAAGGGCTGCAAGGTGCCCAGAGGGGATGCTGTGTGATCTGAGAGGGCCTATGAAATGGCTGAGGAGGGATGCTCGGCTCCTCTTCACACAGCCTTTCTTCTTGAGGGGGTGGAGTGTGTGGTGAAATCTGGAGGGGTGGGCCTAGGCTCAATCACCCAGTCCTGGCAGGCATTTGGGGAACAGGCACACAAAGAGAGAAGGGAGATCTTTCCATACCTTCATCTCCTCCTCCATCTCTGACATTTTCCGCTCCAAGGCTCGCTTCTCCTGTTGAGAAACAAGGAGACTGTTGAACATCTACTGGGTTTAGAAGGGAGTCAAAATGCTGCCTCCCGGTTGACGTGTGATCAGCAGCGCCACCTCTCAGGCAAACCTCATGCAGGAGACTAAGCACTATCTGATCCGTGGGATGACACTACTTCACTGAGAGAAATCACAGGACCTCAATCTCCCATCAGAATATTAGAAGTTAAACAAATGGCAGCAGCAGGGTACTCTGGCTATTCTGTGTAAGCTGAAGATCTCATGGAATATTTCGAATGACTCCAAGTGACCAGGGCCCCTGCTCTCTATTAATAAAAGGCATCCTTATCTTCAGGAATACTCCCCTCAAATTCCTGAGGGGCTGCTTCTCCCAGGATGGGGAGCAGATGGTGAGTGGGGAAGTAGCCTTCATTGTCTGGGAAGAAACAGCACCCTTCCCCCGAACCCATCTCTCTCCCAGCCACCCACTCCTGATTTAGCCTGAACTCTAGAGATTCTTAGATTAGATGAGATACCGGGTTTTTGTTACAGGCCAAGGAAATAAAATGTAAAACTTTGCTGCTTTCCAAATTAAACAGGAGAGATGGGAACATATTATACCCCTAGGGTCAAATCACAGCGAGGGTTCATCAATAAATCTGAGTTTTCCCAATCCAAGAATGTCAAATCCTAGAAAAATATTCTGAATGCAGTCAGGAGGAGGTCAGCAATTGAACTGGAACGCCCCCTCCCCACCCCCAGTCAGAGTGAGGGAAAGATTCTGCTGGCTCATATTTCAAGTCAGAAGACCTAAATCAATGGCAGAGGGTCCTGCTGAAAACTTCCTTTCTGTTCAAGGTGACGGGAAGGGTAAAGAGACCTTGGTCGTGGGTGTGTACGTGTGTGCTGATTTACAGTAAACCAAAATATACTGTAGGTATGTGTGTGTGTGCAGTTCTGCCTATAGGCCAAACCAGTGCACGGGATGACCTTCCAAGGACCCTTCCCACCCTAAGACTGGAATAAGTGAAAAGTACTGAGCATCTGAAGAAGCCAAAAGGACTAGCAATCAAACTGCTGTCCAGAGTCACACAAAAAGAATTTATTATCAAGCTGGGAATGGAATGTGGCAGAACTCCCGCCTTCTGAAGACGAACTTTTTCCACTGGCGTGAACAACAAAGTCAGAGAAACTCAGATGAAACAGAGGGGGGAAAGAAACACACACATACCCGTTTCTCCATCTCCAGCATTGATGATCGGTCAGAGGTCTTCTCTTGTTTCTGCTAGTGCAAATTGAAGAGAAACAACAGTCACTTGGGTTGTCTGAGGGTCACTAGGAAGCCCGGTCTGGTTCAGCTTCACCGTCAGACACCCAGAAATAGATGTCAGGGCTTTGGGCTCTCACTGCGGCAGAGGCCCCTAGCAAACAGATTCTGACAGATCTCTAAGCCTGACATGATTCCCTCTCTGAAGTTTGCAGGATTCCCATTGGGGAGTAGAAGGCAGTAGTGGTGTTTCTTGAAGTTTAGCACAGTCACAAGTGCAAAGACATTCCCACAACACACACACAAACCCCTGCTAGCTCTTCAACGCCAACTATCTTCTTATGCCTCACCACCCCTCCCTTCTCCTGGTCTGTGAGTAATCTCACAACCCAGAGGAAATGAAAAGTGGCTTTTCTTCTTTAAAAGCTAGAGACTCAGGAACTTGAAGGTCTAAGTCTCTGGCACTCTTCTAAGCAATCCCTTTGCACTCATTCTTTCTGCTTTGGGCACTGATGCCGTTTCTCTTTTAAAGCAGTGGTTTGCCTGTGTGGGTAGGTTCCAGGGCTTCTCAGGAGCTCACTCGTGCTATCTGCCCTGCTTTGAACTGAACAGTTCCCCTTTTATCTCTTTTGTATACTGAGCTTCCAGGTGAGGTAAGATTTAACCTGAACAAAAGATTAGAACTTTCTTTTAGAACATCTTTGACTTTTGCTATAAATGTCACAGAAGGACCAAAAAAATTTAGCCACCAGAGCTAACAAGTAGAATTACTTCAGGTAGTGACTCTTAGACAGGGAATGGAACTGAACCTTAAGTTCCTTTTGGCCTTAGCACTGTAAAATTTCTTACATTTAATAGACTACATTTAATAAATACAGGGTGATTATTTTTATTTTGCCTAGTACCATGCACAAGCAACCTTTAATAAATATAGAAAGTATACTGGTCTTCTAGCAGACGTTTCTTTCTTCAGAATATTAAGGAATAGCTAGAACTAACAGTAAAACTCTGATTTCTGGCTCCTGTCCTGGGCTTTCACCTTCTGTTCTGAAGGTCAGGGCCATCTGCCTTTCACTGAATCTACTATGAAGCTGAAGGAAAAGAAAAAAGGCAGAAGTAGATCCTGGCGCTTGTTTCTATCCTGGTCAGCCTGAGAAGCACAGAAGCTGTCACTTCTACAGAGTGACCTTAACCAGTTCACTTCTACACAGAACTAGTTTTGACTTGTTTTTTAAATCTTAACCCCCTTAGGGTTAGGGTGGACCTTTTACGTAAGACGTCGTGTGTGTCCATGTGGTAAGGGGCTCCCTACAACGTGTGCGGCTGACGGGCCCTCCTCCTCTCTGCCCTGCCCGACAGCTCCACTTGGGGTAAACAGCAGAGAACCGGTGTGTAGCACTGCCGTTTCTCCTAATTTTTAGTCACCAGTATTTGGCAAAACGAAGTATATTCCGACACACCCAGCAAAGCAGTTGGCTAGACAGTAAACCCTTCCGCAGTGCAAGGCTGATTTTATTTCCAGTGTCCTCTGTGCAAGTCAATGTCAGCAGCTTGTTAGCCTGCTCACTGCTCCAAAGCACAAGCTGGTGGAAAAGCCAAGAACCCCTCAAGGTCAAGAAATGTGCTGTCAGAAGAGCGCTTCTGGAGAGAGTGGGGGAGCAGGTAAAATTGGGTCTTCCTGTGGTTCCTCACATGACTGCTCCCCAATTTTCTGTAAAATAGCCCCAGTAATTCCTGATGAGAAGCAGCAGCAGATCTGTATTAATTAATCACTGTCAGTTCGTGGCACTCCTCAGAATAAAAGTCGGCCTCAGGGATCTTCTGCGGGTGTGCGGTGAACGAGACACTCCACCTGGCTCAGTCAGGTTGGGGCCGGCAGAGCCCTTGAGGTTTGTTTAGTTCTACCCGTGCCGTGCGTGTGTGCGTGCACGTGTGTGCGTGTGCTCTCCTGGGCTGAGACCCACTTTTCCTGTCGCACTGAATCACTCCATGCTCAGCTGTCATCTGCGCCTTACAGATCCCCAGCAGAAGAGCCACGTTCAGCTACTCCAACCAGGCGGAGGGGGGCCTCTTCCAAACGGACAGGCACAGGCCAGGCCATCCCCTGTGCACCTGACCGAGCCCTTCCCTAGAGAATGCGGGTGTCCTGGCTGTCCTGCTGAAATCCCACGCAGTCTGTCCTGCTGTCTTCCACGTGTTGGCCCATCCCATTCCAGAGGGGTTGCTGCAAGATGTTCAGAGGTATTTGACCACCCCTGCCCCCCAAGCCCCATGTATTCAGTACTGGACAATCCTAGCGTGTTAGGCTTTGCTTTTGGATTATATCATATGGCCAGAACAACTAGCCATCTCTGGTTTTCATTTATGCCTTCCCAGTGAAGAGTCATGTTTACCTCAGTTCAGCTTTCAAAATTCTTAGTCACTGGGCATTCCAGGAGGGCAATAACTCAATAGGTTTCCTGTTAACTCAGCAATAACCCAAGACAGCACCTGCTTCGGCTTTCAGCTGCAGTGTTTGTCTCACTGGTGATGAGGTTATTGCCTCTAGTATCCTCTAAAGCGTCACCTAATTAAATCAGGCCTGGCAGTAAAAGGAAATGGTTTATCTGGTCTGTTTGCCGCTAACATTCCTTATTTCTAGGCTGAAAAACAGTGGCGGCTTGAGGAGGTAACATATGCTGCAGGACAGAATCTTTGCTTTGGGACCTGACTGTACATTCTAACACCTTTGTCCTTGATTTCTTTCTTTCTTTTTGAGAGAGAGAGAGAGCGCACAAGAGAGCGTGAGGGGCAGAAGGAGAAGGAGAGAGAAAATCTTAAGCAGGCTCCATGCCCAGCGTGGAGCCCAACTCAGGGCTCTATCTCACAATCCTGAGATCATGACCTGAGCCGAAATTGAGTCAGATGCTTAACGGACTGAGCCACCCAGGCGCCCCTGTCCTTGATTTCTTATATGACCCAGGCAAACCACTTATAAATCTAGGCCTAATTTGCTACCTCTCTGCACTGGGTTTAATGGTGTCTTGCTTATCCCTCTCTAGGAGGTGACTGTAGATAAACTGAACTGAAACATGATGATCAAGACAGGAGACACTGTCTAGGACTAATCTTATGATGCTGGTTAATACCATTTTACTAAGAAATAAGTAGATAATCCATAATATTAATTATTAGCATTCAGGCTGTTAGGACTTGTTCACTGAACTATCAGTTTTCCGTCTTAAGTTAAATGCCAATTGAACCCTGAAATCAGATGAGAATCTCAGGGGCTTCTGTCTTCCTGTCTCTGAGGAGGGCCAATCTTAATTCCATGTCATTTCCCCTCTCTAAGACCCCAAGTTACTTTGCCTCCTCACACTCACCCTGCCACCCAGCCTTTTTCCTCTTCTCTCTTACCTGGGCCATCTTCTCAAGCTTGGACTTTATATCTGCTAGCTCTAGCTGGGCCTCCTGAAGTTTTGTTTTCAGTTTTTGGTTTTCAGACAGGGCACTCTCATAGAGCTGAGGGGAGGGAAAGAGAATCAGGTCACCTACTAGGCAGGGCTTGCAGGATTAGCACTCACACAGTTTCATCCTACGAGAACCACCCCCTACCTCCACCCCAAACCATCACTGTGGGACAGATGGAGAAGATGGAGGAAGTCTAGGAAACAGAATATATTCAGCCAATTGGTTTCTTGCTTCTTAACATTGGTGAAGTCCCAGATGCTGAACACAAACAGAATGGTGCTCCAACTTCAAAAATGTTAATCTCTGGGGGAAAAAATAGTCACTGTCATTCCCCATACAAAAAGAATTATTTTTTTAGAGCCGGTCTAGTGTATATATTGATTTTAGTCAAGTTCTGCTTAACACAACATTAACAAAACAAACATTTCATTAACAAAAATGGTTTTCTCCCCTGGCATCTCAAGTACTTGAAAGGAAAGGTTTTCAAGTCAGCCCCTGGAGCTAGGTACTCTTCTGCAAGAACCAAAGGCAATGAACTGTAAAGTGTTTTAAACCCCCAACAAACCAGATTATCATTTACCATCACCGAGAAGTATTTGGTTGACATTCACAGGACCTCATTAAAAGCACATGTCTGTTAATAATATGAGTCTTACCAAATGACTCTCTGGGCTCAGACACACAGCACTACTTTTATTTCCCCTTTCTACAATTGTCAATCTTTACTTTTTCCTACACTTCTAAATATCTGATTCAAGGCATATATTTACTGCACTAAAAACAATATATGAAATGGTCTGTGTTTAACTGGTAGAGAGGTGGAACAAACCAAGAAAATTAGTTGCTACTATTTATCACATAAAGCAGTTTTCTTCTGCTTCATGGGAACTACAATCATTTTTCTACATTGGGGAAAAGGCTGAGAGGTTTACGTGTTGTAACCCAACAACAGCAAAGTTGAAAAGGGAGCCTACTTTTTTATAATCCCTGTTGCTGTCCTCCTCCACGCGGCTGGTCAGGGTGGCAAGGCGGGCCTCCCGGGCCTCGCGGCGGGCTCTTGCTGAGGCCCGGTCACTGTAAGAATCACTGCTTGTAGGGTTACTACCTCCTGATTCCAACCTGTGGGAGATACATTAAAGGTAAACATTGGTTTTAAGAATGAAGAGAGGGAGGAAGGTAATGCTTCAGGGGAGTTTGCACCTTTTCTAAGAGGCACTTGAGCACCTTGGCCAGAAACAACGCACATTCCTTCCCTGAATCCCCTCAGCCAGCATTCTCGGACCTCTGAGCTAAGCTGCGCCAGCTTGGAGGAGGAGGCCATCATTTGCCAAGAATGGAGCTTACTTGAAAAGCTGGCGGTTTGGACCCATGTGCCGACTTAAATCTTAAGAGCTTTTCAAATTAGTTTGGGGTTGAACAGCTTTCCTCAAAGAGTGTGCTTTTAAAAGCAGAAGTTTTTTCGGATCTCAATGGCTCTTAGACAATGATTCCAACGAACTGTCAATGAATCAGAAACATACGGACTTGGGAGTTCAGAGCTGGAGGGCGTGGGGGCGAAAAATGACAATGAGGGCATGGCGAGTATGTTTTTTAGGTGCACTGCAGGGTTTGTTGGAATCTCAAACATTTCAGGGTAACACCTCCGTGCCCAAACAGCTATTTTTCTACCCTCTCTTCTCCAGTCCACATTGCAGTTGTGAGCCTGTGATGAGGATTTCTACGTCTTCCAGCAGTTGAGCTCTGAGAGTCGATGGTGGCCTCATTTCCAGGAGTGGTAAGTTCATTAGTGGAAGGGTCTCTCAGCTGATTATCTGTTTAAGTGTACAACGATCATCCTGATTCTTTTTTTTTTTTAAAGATTTTATTTATTTTTTAGAGAGCGAGCGAGAGAGAGACAGCATGAGAGGGGAGAGGGTCAGAGGGAGAAGCAGGCTCCCCGCCGAGCCGGGAGCCCGATGTGGGACTCGATCCCAGGACCCTGGGATCATGACCTGAGCCGAAGGCAGACGCTTAACCATCTGAGCCACCCAGGCGCCCGATCATCCTGATTCTTAACAGTGGTTTACATTTTTCTCAGACTTTGTTCTTTCCAAATGAAAATGTGGCCCACGAGACTGCTACGTACAAACCGGCCCTGCAGAGCTCTCCCTCCCTGAACTGGGATGGTGTGCTGAATCACAGCTGTGGAACTTCCATCTCAAGGCTCTGTCCTGTGGTAGCTATTGCCAAAGCTGGGGGTGAGGGAGCTGGAATACGTATCAGAAGAAGTAGAGGAGCAATAAGGAGGACACAGCGGGGGAGAGGCAAAGCTCCTAATGGCATTAGGGGCCACTTTGTCGTACAGAGATGCTAAATCCTACAACATTCTTCACAGCTGTCTTTTTTCTCTTACACTTCTTTTTTTTTTTTTTAATTTGTAAATAGAAACCTCTTCACTGACTTTTCTGATTACAAAAGCAATACATGCTTGCAGAAAAATGTAAGTAGTACCAAAGTGTCTAAAACAGAAAGTAAAAGTCACTCCATAATCCTGCCTAAGAAATAACCCACTGTTAACAGTTACTTCATATCCTTGCAAAAGGTTAAACACATGATACATTAAAATGTATATATTTCTATAAATAAAACCAGATAATACATACTATTGTCTAACTCCTCCTCCTCCCTCCACTTATCACTACGCTTGGAGGCATCTTACCATGTAAGTAAACAGATCTGTCTCATTAAAAAAAAAAAAAAAAATGACCGCACAGTCTTCCACTGAGTGGTGTATGGTAACTGAATCTTCTAGTGACAGACACCTCTATTATTTTGAACTTTTTAGCTATTAGAAATGATGCTACAAGTGAGAAGACATGTCTACAAATTTTAGTGCATTTGCCTGATTATTTTCTTAGGATAAAATCTTAGAAGTGGAATCCTTTGGTCAAGGTGTAAGTCTATTCTAAATTTTGATACATGTATACTGTCCTTCAGAGAGTTTAATCCTTTCTAGTCCAATAGGAGAAACATTGTCATTAATTTTAATATTTGTAGATCACTAGGAAGGTTCAGTATCTTTGATTATTTATCTTTGTTTCTGAATTGTCGATTCAGAGCCTTTGTTAATCTTCCGCTTGTTACACTGTGGGAGCATCCTATATAGCAAAGCTTTTAAAACTATACAACATAAGCTGCAAATGTTTTTTCCCACTTTACTTTTTGTCTCCGTTTATGGTGTCTATTACTAGCAGAGATTTTACATTTTATATAACTAAATTGGACAATTTTTACCTTTATGGTACCATGCCTGGGAGAGTCTTTCCTATATAAAGATTATAAATATTTTCTTCTATTGCTTTTGTAGTAAAATCATTTTCTCTTAAAAACTGTAATCCATCTGGAATCTGGTTTTGTTTTTGTTTTTTGGTATGGCTTCAGGGAAGGATCTGTTTTCCCAAACAGACGGTCAGTTGTCCCAATGATCACTTATTAAATAACTCTTCCCCCACAGAGTTGACAAATCACCTTATACATATGACTTTTGGGGGACTATACTGTGTTCCATTGATATCTTTGTTTATTCTTGAACTAATACCCCACTGTTTTAACCATTAGTTTTTTGGCATATTTTGAGGTCTATAGGGAAAGTCTCTTTTCATAAATGGCTATTATAATGTAACAGAATCCACAAAAAATTAACTATAGCAAAATAACCACTCTCTACCAATTTTGCAAAACTAATTTTCTGCTAGGTTAGATGTAAATTATTTATCTTCAGCTGGTGCCTGGTGAGAGGGTGAGCAGAGGAAGAATCCATGCAAGTTTATACATTTTTAAATACATCATTAAGGTGCAATAAGCTCAATTATCAAACAAATTATAAGACTCATTTGCCCTATGCTATCCCATAACTACATTTTCCCTCAATTTTTTCTTAATTTCTCTATCAGAGGAAAACTGGAAAGGGAGAGGTTCATACTTTTGGCTCCACAGTCTTTACTATTTTTTACTTTGTTCTTCAGGAAGATCAGTTTTGTATCCTCCGATGCTAGGTGAAAAATTAGAGAGGATCATTCCCCAAACTCTTATCTGCTTCCTTAATTTTTCAGCAATTGCAACACTGGTCTTTAGCTCTTTCAATAAATTATTACGGAGCACCATCTATGTGCAAGGAATTGTGTTAGATCCACTATTAAATGACAGTATCTAAACTCAATCTCAATTCGGGCATGTATCCTGCAACAGAGTCTTCTTGAACCACCAGATTAGGCTAATGGCCTCTTCTCTCTGCTCATAATACTGTCCATACCACTATCCTGGCCCTTACTGAAGGTGAGGATAGGGTTTTATTCATGTTGTTTCTGTAGCACAGTGCCTGGTAGGTGCTGTAGGAAAATTAATGTGGTGGAAGTATACAAAATGAATTGGAAGGAGGAGAATCTGAAGGCAGGAGGTGAGTTGCAAAGCTACTGCATTAACTTAGGCAGGAAATAATAAAAGTCTGAACTACTGTGGTGGCTGAGGAAATGAAAAGGAAGGAAAGGATGTGAGAAATATGAGCACATGATATAAAGCTAAGTTTAATTAGACATGCACTTCTCACAAGTATTAAGCATGCATATAAAACAGGGAAAGGTCTTACCTAGAAAGTCTTTCATGCTAGAGAAAGGAAGAGACAAAACAAAAACAAAACCAGCATTAGCAAAGGACTGATAATTATTATTTCCATTTATAAATGCACTTTTCAAATCAGATGTCTCAACTTCACAGGTGGAGATATGGGTGCAATTTAAGAAAAGCAATTCAATGACTGCACAAAAGGCTACTTAAGCTAGTCGTCCATGACTCAGTAGATTTGAGACTGGGGAAAGCATCTTTTTTAACTGGAAGTCAGCAAACTGTAAAATGATCAAAAACGTATCCCCACCCTTATCCACCACCCAACTAACAAACCATGCTTGTGTTCTAGGAGGGACTGATTTTCTGTGCGGTACTTAGCCTCTCTGGATCTCAATATCCATTCTATTACCTTCCTTCTGTTCACAAACCCCCAACCCTGCCCTGAGTGAATACTGTAATCTACAAATATTAAAACTCAGACAGTTTCTCGCTTTATCCTAGACCTCTGGTGAAAGGTGAGCAAGAGAGTACAGGGAGCGGGTAAGTCCCATCCTAGTCCCTAGGATGGTGGTTAGAAAATGAAAAGAATAAGAAAGTACTTTGAGGTCTCAGAAGAAAGGAGTTTTGTAGATGCAAACTGTAAGCTTGGTTATCTATCGATGGTCTACCTTTGGTTGTAAACAAACAACAAAAAATGATTATATCGATATTTTACATTTTAAAAAATCATAGATGACCGTTACCCTCTTATTTCCACCTTTTATTTTTTTAAAGAACTCAGGCAAATAAAAACTCAGTTGATTTGAATGTATTTACTTATTTTCTCTTTGGAGATACTGAAGAACAACAAAGTCCTCAAGGACACACAAAAAATGGAAGAAGAGAAACAAGGGCCCAATAATCTACAAAACGAATAATAAATCCTTTGACTGCTGAGGAGTCACTCAATGACACTGTTTTGTTGAAGAAGCATTAAATGGTCCCTGGAAGCCACTGGTTTGTCAACCAACACAGCATGACAGCACAATATATACCACCCCCTAAAGCTGTCCAGAAGTGTTTGCTGAAAGGAATTCTCTCTCTAAACCACAAGTATATTCATCAGAATTCTTTTGTGGACTTTTTCAAAATGTACATATCCCAACATCAATCCTAGAGACTCTCTTTCCCTAGGTCTAGATAGGGCCTTCTAACATGTATTTTTTAAAAGTCCCTCAGATGATTCTGTGGTACAGCCCTGGTCAAGCACCGACTAAACAAAGGCTTTTTAATGTGAGGATGTGTCCCACTAGAGATGGGGAAGCCAGTAAGAAAAGTATATAGTGCCTCTTTAGCATTCTCATAAACTTGGGAGTTGTAGTGTCCTAAAACTTACGAATCTGGAATTGAGGAATGGTCCCTGTCTCACATTTATAAATGATCTTCAGGGAGAGTCATATGCCTAGCCCACACTATCAATGACTACTTTATCAACATTAACTAAGGTTGTTTCTCTTACTTGAATCCTATTTTCGAACAAAGAAACTAAATTTTAATCACCTCTCGAGAATTACTTAATGTATAAACACGTTTCAAGTCTATTCAAGTGAAAACTGAGATGCTAGACTGTTGGCGATGCCCACTCACCAGCTTAGTGTTAAGATCCAGCCTTTAAGGCATCTGGGTGAATTCAAATTCATATCCCAGGAAAACTATAAACTGACATGGCAAAGATTCATGAATTAAGAATGAACTCCATACCAGCAAATGTTAAGGCTCTAGTGAATTTAAGAACCCACTGCGTGCAAAGCCCTGCAGAAGAGGCACCAAGGAAGAATACACAGAATAAGCTGCGTGAGTCAGGAGAGCACCAGGAACATAATCAACAAGCTTGTCTGAAGCAAGGGAAGGAACACATGTGAGTAAGTGCTAAGGAGGTAAGGGTGGTAATCAGTGGGCTCCAACTACAAAGGCTTCCTAAAAGTCATGAATTTTGAGAAGAAAAGGTTAGAGAAATACAAAGACATACACCCATAGATTTAAAAAAGACATGTTGTTACGGGGGGTTTCCTTACCAGTGATGCATGCACTTATTCCCAGCTACATCCTCAGTGCCAGAACACGATGGGTGCTCAGTGAAGACTCGCGGAACTAAACTGTTAATGCTTCTGGGAAAGAGTGTGATGTCCTTGGCTGGACCTGAGCTCTAATTGTTGCTTTGACATCTTCTAGCTATGTGACCTTGTGCAAGTTACCAGCTACTCTTATGGTAAAAATTAAATGTGATAGTTATGAGGAAGTACATTCTTAAACTGTCAGCTTCCTCTCCTGCCCTGCCCCCCTCCCCCGTTCCCTTTCTGGTTGTAAAAATACTATATTGGCTGCTGATGTCAGTTAGAGTAGTAAGTTAACTTAGGACCTTTGAGTCAGGGAATTGAGCCCACAGACAACCAAATGAAACAACAATTTAACAATTTAAGAGACCATTTACTTTCTCTTGCTACTTCTAGGCAAAGCTGCCTTTTTCAAACTTCACTGTCCATATGGGAGAACCGTTCTCCCCCCCCCCCCCCCCGCCCTTGGGAGAACTATTCTTATCAGTCTCTCCAAAGACAGACCTGCCACACCATCTCTTAGGTATGGAAAAGGACCCATATATAATCAAACTACTCTGCCTTGTGCCTTCTTTTGCTTCCTCCTAACTGAAATAGAAGTCTACCTTGCATGGTATTCACTGACTGAGACCTGATTCATTTACTGACAAATCACGTTTATCTATTGACTTTGTTATTCCTAAAATGTGGGACCTCACTTGAAAATGCTTTAGTTTCCTCTTTGTAAATATCTAATTTGTTGGGTAAGATTTTAGCTACATCTTCAGCTTTAAGTTCAGCCAGCCCTGTAGACTCTGGCAGTTGCCTCTATAGTGAAGAAACAGTGTTTTTTTTCACTAAGACAAGGAAATTACGATTTTACCAGGTATCAGTTTTAGCCACTATACAGATATCAAAGCTCGCTAATCATTTCCACTGATTTATTCCTACAAGAATGACATATAATTAACCTTTTTCATTTAGGACAGTCTAGAAACACTACAAAGCTATTTATGCCCTGTTGTCACCCCCAAGAAAGTTCTCAGACAGATATGTGACAGTACAGCATGGCTGGATATGCCGTATGGCAGCCACGGAGGAGGCTGATATAAAATTTAAACACTTAAAAACAAAAAAATAGGTTAGAGCTACCAACCAGTAATTGGGTTCCTGGATATGAAAAGGTAGATTGCACAGGGTTTTCTAGAGGCCTAAATGAATCTCTCCACAGATGACAGCACGCAGAGGAAGGTAATGCTAAGGGTGCTCAAACCTGTGCGAGCTATACCAATTCTTGTCCCGACAGGCATACTTGCAGATGTTTCCCACAGACAGCCAACTAGGAAGCTGATGAATGACACCGATTTCTGCCTGCCAGGAGCAACTAAAAGCAAGTATCACAGTCTGCTGTTGATAATTTTTTTTTTTTTAAAGATTTTATTTATTTGGCACAGAGACAGACACAGCGAGAGAGGGAACCTAAAGCAGGGGGAGTGGGAGAGGGAGAAGCAGGCTTCCGGCTGAGCAGGGAGCCCAATGTGGGGCTCGATCCCAGGACCCTGGGATCATGACCTGAGCCGAAGGCAGACGCTTAACAACTGAGCCACTCAGGCACCCCTATCATTTTTTTAAGGCATGTTAAGATTTGTGTTATCAATTGGTTTTGGGGTGAACTTTAATAAAAAAATGTCTAGGTGATGAGTGATCCAGTAGACATGAGGGGAAACGATGTGCCTAGATCCAGGTATCCGAGAAAGCAGGACTTCCAAGTTAATCCTTGATCTTTCCTCACTACTTCTGACACTCCTCCCCCCCCCCCCCCCACCTCCTTGCTTTTACCTAACTTCTGGAGCTCTCTGGACTTCTTGGGGCTTTTTTTTTTTTTTTTAATTATAGCTTTCAAGGACTACCTTAGCTATGTCCTGGGAAGGTCAACCCAACCAATTAGAGGAGAGCATATAAACCTCATGAACCAAGATGTGGGTATAGTAGAGGTAGCATATTACCATAACACAATATCATTTCAAAGAAGGATGAAAACTGGAATTTCTAAAGGCGCTGGTGTTATCATTGTAATAGAAATTAGCTTAAGAGGAGTGCTCCTATAGGGCTGAAAGTATATAGGACATGGGGTACCTGGGTGGCTCAGTTGGTTAAGTGGCTGACTCTTGATCTCAGGGTTGTGAGGTTGAGCCCCATGTTCGGCTCCGCATTGGGTGTGGAGCCTGCTTAAGATTCTCTCTCTCCCTCTCCCCTGCCCCCCCCCCCCGCAAACAACAACAACAACAACAAAACATATATAGGACTTAGGGCACAATTTCCCAGCTTCTGATAAAAAACCTTTTCAGATTATACTTCCTCATTTTTTCACTGGTGGAATACCTTTAGAAACTATTGTTTTGCTTGGCTTCTTGATATTCTAGATAATCTGGTGTTTGATGAAAAAACACTGGTTAGACTTAGGGAGAGAAAAGTGGTTTCTTGGGTAAAAGGACCAGAGCTGCTTAATTGGTAGAGACTTAACTTCAATTTTCCCTTTTCATCCTGCTGTCGATCAAACTAAGCATAGTTCACTGTTATCCTGACACTGCTTCTCATTCTAAAAAGCTGTCTGCCATCCCTGCAAGGAGACTACTGAGTGAATGTGGAGAGAGGGAGACAAGATAGAGTGGGAGTTTGCCTAAGTGGTCTCAGGGGAACAGCAAGCCAGCAAGTGACATCATAAAAGGCAAGCAGAACATAGGCTAGGGAAATGAACACTGAAGGTTTTCCAAGAGAAGATTCTAAGAAGTCAGCCTAGTGGGCAGCAAATAAGGAGAAGCCCTACAACAGAGGGCTCAGGGACCCCAGCCAAATCTAGGATTTTCTGGAAGCTAGGAATGTGAGTTCCTCTTACCTATGTTCTGGCAATAGCCCTATCTTTCTCTGCAGGGTCTTTTATTTATTTATATTTTTTAAAAAAAGATCTTTATTTTTTTATTTTTATTTTTATTATATTTTATTTTTTTTATGAGAGAGAGAGCAGAGGGAGAGGGACAAGCAGACTGCAGGCTGAGCACGGAGCCCAACGTGGAGCTTGATCTCAGGACCCTGAGATCATGACCTGAAGCGAAAATCAGGAGTCCGATGGTTAACCAACTAATCCACCCAGGTGCCCCCTGGGCTCTCACTTTTAAAAACAGAACAGTTACTCTTATTCTACTCTTTCAATAGGGTCTGAAGAGCTTACCTGTACATGATGGCATCAAATATTTTAGACAAGGCATGAGTATTCTACCCTATTTGCAGGTTAACACACACATGTATCATGTTACATGCTCTAGTCAGGAAGTCGGAGAAGGAACTTCTCTAAGTGTTTTAGTTAAAGATCGTTCCTCTATCTTCTACTGAAGACAAATGAATGATGGCCATTAAGGTGAGACTCTTCGGTGTGTCTGAACTAGATAAAAAGCGTTCACAGAAGGAATTACTTTCACAGCTTTTACGGCCCAACTGGGGGCACTAGGTACTGTGAATGAGACCCTGGAGCGGAAGAGACTAAAAGCTGTTCAGAAACCAGTATGAACACAGAAAACAGAGATAAAAAGAATGATTAGCTAGTTAGGCCATAGTTTTAAAAAGTGCTCCGAAACCAAGAAGCAGGCTCTCTCCTTTCATGCCTCTTGAAATTCTCCCGTAATAATCTCACTGGTTGGGACCTGTTTCTAATAAAAGAACAGAGTGAAGATCGTCATTAATTCAGATGGCAATCCTGGAAAGGGACAGGAACCAGGCCGGTTTTGATTTGTGAAATGTGTAGGGCTCTCAAAACACCAGAGACTGGCTTAGAAAAATCCCCACAAAAGCTTTTAACTTGAAAGTTATCAGGAGTTCAGGAAGGCATGTAATTAAAACCAAACTCCTTTGTCCAAGTTTAAAATAAAATTGTGGCTCTGGAAAGCTGGGCCCAAGGGAAAGGAATGAGACCAAGTCACATGTCTATTGCCAAGACTAAAAGGGGGTTAACTTATGTTCCTTTGGAGTTAGGGCCTGACCCCACAGTGATGGGAAAAAAATCTCCTATTTACATTTTCCCTGAAAGGGACTAAGCAGAAAGAACATTTTATATCATGTTTTTGTGCACTCGCTGAGCCAGGGGAAACAATTTGAGCTATTCTGGGATGGCCTACAGAGAACCAGCATTTCCCTTCAGCGTTCTCAGATTAATGACTGATGATGAACAAGTCAACGATGGGAGTACGGCTGCAAGCAACATGACCTTTCAGATTTGGAGGGCTACTGCAAAGCTCCTCATTATCGGAGCTAAGTGACAAGTAATATAATTCTATAACTTCTTGAGTTTAAGAATCATTCTGGTTTCCTACATATGTCTGAGAGAGACAAAGGTTTCTCAGCTTTCTACCTTGAGGGAAGAATACCTTTACAACTCAGATGGGATTCTTGAGAAAGTGAAAGGAGAGGCTACTGGTCTAGCTTTGAAAGGGATCTTTCTAGCTATACTGTTCTAGCAATATACTTGGGGATCCTGCACAAATTGGAGAAATACACGGGGGTGAAATAAAAACTTAAGATTTACATAAGGTGTGACGGTGGAGGATAGTGATGATGAGGTCTGTATCAGGTTTTTTTCTCCACATCTAAAAAATTAGTATTTTCTCAATATCATAAAAAATTTCAATTGTATTTTCTATTGCTGCTGTGACAAATTATAATAAAATGTAGTGGCTTAAAACATCCATTTATTATCTCACAGTTTTGGCAGGTCAGAAGTCTAGTACAGCTCTACTGGGTTCCCTGCTCATGTTCTCACTGGGCAGAAATCAAGGTGTCTGCTTGCTGGGCCCCTATCTGGAGGCTCTGGGGGAAGAATCTGCTTTTAAGACCATTCAGGGTAACCTCAATGAGATACCACCTCACACCAGTCAGAATGGCTAAAATTAACAAGTCAGGAAACGACAGATGTTGGCAGGGATGCGGAGAAAGGGGAACCCTCCTACCCTGTTGGTGGGAATGCAAGCTGGTGCAGCCACTCTGGAAAACAGTATGGAGGTTCCTCAAAAAGTTGAAAATAGAGCTACCATATGATCCAGCAATTGCACTACTGGGTATTTACCCCAAAGATACAAAAGTAGGGATCCGAAAGGGTACGTGCACCCCGATGTTTATAGCAGCAATGTCCACAATAGCCAAACTGTGGAAAGAGCCAAGATGTCCATCGACAGATGAATGGATAAAGAAGATGTGGTATATATATACAATGGAATATTATGCAGCCATGAAAAGGAATGAGATCTTGCCATTTGCAACGACGTGGATGGAACTGGAGGGTATTATGTTGAGCAAAATAAGTCAAACAGAGAAAGACATGTATCATATGATCTCACTGATATGAGGAATTCTTAATCGCAGGAAACAAACTGAGGGTTGGAGTGGGGGGTGGGGTGGGAGGGATGGGGTGACTGGGTGATAGACACTGGGGAGGGTATGTGCTCTGGTAAGCGCTGTGAATTGTGCAAGACTGTTGAATCTCAGATCTGTACCTCTGAAACAAATAATGCAATATATGTTAAGAAAAAAAAAAGAAGAAGAAGAAGGTAGCGGGAGGGGAAGAATGAAGCGGGGGAAATCAGAGGGGTAGACGAACCATGAGAGACGATGGACTCTGAAAAACAAACTGAGGGTTCTAGAGGGGAGGGGGGTGGGAGGATGGGTTAGCCTGGTGGTGGGTATTGAGGGGGGCACATTCTGCATGGAGCACTGGGTGTTACGCACAAACAATGAATCATGGAACACAACATCTAAAACTAATGATGTATGTATGGGGATAATATAAGAATAAAAAAAAAAAAAAAGACCATTCAGGGTGTTGGCAGAATCCCGGTTCTCGTGGCTGTAGGTCTTAGATCGCCACTTCCTTGCGGCTGTCAGCTGGTGGCTGCTCACTGCTCCTCGAGGTGCCCACACTCCTTCCCACACGGCCCCTTCCATCTTCAAGCCAACAACAGCACACTGAGTCCTTTTCATCTTCACATTTCTCTGGTTTCCCCTCTGTCATCAGCCAAGAAAGCTCTCTGCTTTTAAGGGGTCATGTGATTAGATCACGCCCACCCAGAATAAGCTCCCTGTCTTAAGGGGAATTGTGCCACGTAACATAATCAGAGGGGAACTAGCTCATCATATTTCTGGGCTCTGGAAATTAGGCCAGGACATCACTGGGGAGCCATTTTAGAGTCCCAACTACCACAAGGATCCCTCTTTATTTATTTAATTTTTTTTAATTTTTAAAAAAGATTTTATTTATTTGACACAGAGACACAGCGAGAGAGGGAACACAAGCAGGGGGAGTGGGAGAGGGAGAAGCAGGCTTCCCGCGGAGCAGGGAGCCCGATGCGGGGCTCGATCCCAGGACCCTGGGATCATGACCTGAGCCGAAAGCAGACGCCTAACCGACTGAGCCACCCAGGTGCCCCTATATCATAAATATTTCTGAGAAGTATCATTGCCAGATTGTCACTATCCAATCAATTTAATATGTATGTAGAATTGAGAAGATGTAATGCCACCTCACATTATTCTAGACATCTCACTACATTTTAAAAGATAAATCATTGTTTATTAAATTATAGAACTAGACGTCTTTTTTGTATCTATACATCATGCTACCTAAATATTGGAATTTTACAGTTCTTATTTTCTATGCAGGCCTGTACCTTTTCTTTGTGGATATTCCTAGCTACTGAAGAATTTCTCAATTTTTGGAACTCACAAATCACACTTATTATAGAAGGAAATGTATACATATACTAAGGCCTCCCCAAAATATCCAAGGCAAGCCATTTTATATTTAAGATAATTTGTAAACTGTTATGATCCATGAATACATCTGCAGGCTCAGGCACATTCTCTGTCCAACCTTTCACATGCTGCACACCACATATGATGAAAATGACCAAAGAGAATGAGTAGCTCTGAAACTTGTGACTCTAGCAGGTGGGTCACATTTCTCACACTTAACACATATTTTTACTTTCCAAAGAGCTCAGAGTTTTACGTCCTCACTGCTGTGCCCAGACACCTGAAACTATGGTAGCACATGAAATACACTCAGAGAATTCAAAAGAGCAAGGCTTAGTGAACACATGAGAAAAGAAGCCTGATCATCTCTTCTCCCCGCCGCCCCCCCCCCCAAATACTGTTAGGTACTGCATATAAGAAGTCACACATTTAGAAGTCTCTAAGTCAGCTTCCGGATCTCATCCCACTCCTCTGTTAAGGCTCTTCAATAGAGGGCCGCCTGGGTGGTTCAGTCGGTTAAGCATTAAGCGTCTGCCTTTGGCTCAGGTCATGATCCCAGGACCCCCTGTCGGGCTCCCTGCTCAGTGAGGAGTCTGCTTCTCCCTCTGACCCCCGCCACCCGCTCCAGCTTCACTTGCTCTCTCTCTCTCTCAAATAAATAAAAAAAATCTTTTTTTTTTTTTTTAAAAGCTCTTCAATAGATGCTATTACTAACCACCACTAACACCTCTTTTAGGCATTAAGCTTTCCATTCCCAAAGCCTGGGAAAAGATGGATTTTTTTTTACATGGTAAATGTCATTGTATAACAGCCTGCTTGGGCAGCAGTTATTTTAAATTTGGACTAGGCTATGAATCAAAACCTTTGCAGAAGGGTTAGTGAGGCTCTCCAGACCTCACATTTCAAGAGGAAATAAATACTTAACCTAAATAACATAAGGTAAACCATTTTACTTCTAAGTAGGTCCCACACAAGGTCAGGGACTCCCTCTGCTCTTAGCCTTTTCTCTTTCTGTCCCCACAGAAGCCAAAATATTAACTCACACATTTTAGAGCTATAGATGCACTAAGAAACTGCAATAAACAGGTATCTGAATTGTCCTGGGAAGACCTATGGTTGGCCTCCAACTCAGAAATAGGGTTTTCTAGTGTGTGGCCTTTGACTCCTTTCCAGGTGGCCAAATGGGATAGGAACAGAGAGATCAGATCTTAATTAGGCAACAGTGTTCATTCCCTGTATTTATAACAAATGCCCTTGTGTGCCGAGCTCTGTTAGTGATACTTAGAGGAATAAAATAGATATGTGCAGAATCTAAGACATGGTTCTCTGATGTCAAAAAGCTCTTCTTTGGGGAGGAAAGATAAGCATATCCATAAAACAATGAGAGAGTGATGCAAGAAAGGGATCAAACACTAGACTTTCTGCTACATACAGCAAATAAAAAAGCAGAAAAGAGAGAGACCAATACTGACTAGAGATTTTCAGCAAGGCTTCATGGAAAGAACAGGCCTAACGGGTTCATCAGTCTGGAGTTTGAAACTAGGTGGTCATGAAGAATGATACTATCATGAGTGACTTGTAAGAAGTCTGGCACAAGTTGGGACCTTGTTGGGCCACAGTTATTTAACTTCTCTCTGCCTCAGTGTTCTCATCAGTAAAGTAGGGGAAATGGTACCCAGTGTATAATGTTAACAAAAACACTAAATGAGAAAATAAATGTAAGTGCTTGGGACTGCACCTGGCATATAGCGAATGTTCTATAAATGTTAGCTATTGATATTACTACAGTTTTCTCTGTTTTTCTATTCTCTCTCCCATTCCTCTTTGGTCCTTTGGCTCTGTCAATGCTTGCTGGCTGCAAGAATAATAAGCTCAAACAAATTCCTTGGCACTCAAGTAAAGGGTTTTGATTATTGTAGATTTTGATAATCCAGGCTAATTCCTACTTACCCTTTCTAACCTACAGACATTTAAGGTCATTATTTTACTCTCTGGATAGTTATACTCTCTCCCAGATAACCAACCATATGAAGTTAATAAACATAAAGGTATAAAAACTCCTATATGAAAATGTGTTTTCATAAGGAACCATAAAGGTTAAAGTCCAGACACACTTTTAGTATCTTTATCTCATCATTGCATTGGTAGAACTCCCTGCATTGTGTAACCAAAGACTGGCTGTGATGAGAACTAATCCCCCAGTTGTGGATAACTGCCACTCACTGCATAATAAACAGGTTAAGAAGAGAAACAAAAAGGGCTGAAAAAGAACAAAAGGCGGATGAAAGCCAACTCCAATTGCTTCCCTTGGGTCTTCTGACGATAATTAGTTGTCCGTTCACACAAATACTATGATTGAGATAGAGAAATAAAAAACAATGCTGAATAAGTTGGGAGCTTTTTCAAATTTGAAAAACCACCCTAGGTCGCATAGCTGATTATGTACAGAAAATAAAACTAGAACCCTAAACTGACCTCCTAAATTTCTGGATTCTTTGGGAACTAAAGCTTATCACTGTAACATAGTTGACTGCAATACCTCCAAACAAACAAACAATATATAAGACCTGCTTTCTGCGCAGTGACTGAATAGGAAAAACGATGGGAAGAAGCCACACGTTGTTACTACCTGCCTCACCCCAACGTTTTATTCTCAGCTCTCTCCTTATGCTACATCTACTACTCAGACAAGCTCACCACTCCTATGGCTTAATCATAAATATCAATGTTTTCAGCCCATAATTTTCTCCTGAGCTTTAGACCAAATTTTTCCTGGATATCACTACCTGAATGTTCCAAACCTCTAACTCAACACACCCAAAGTGAAATCATTTCCCCCACTTCATGCCCTTTTTTTCCCCTCCTGGGTATGCCAACTAAGTTTTGTCAAGCCATCTTCTTCTGAGTCACCTAGACCAGAGACCTGGGAGTCATCCTTGACTCTGCCCTCTCACAGGTTCATCCTTACCCCCATTCTATCAATTCCCAGTTCTTATCAATTCTACCTTCTAAATAGCTGAATGTTTCTCTGTTCTGCCTGGAGAATGTCTCTGTTCAGGCCCTTATCCTTTCTCACCTGGAGTATAGCATTCGGGTCAATGGACTTAACCTCCAGACCCTCCCTCTACAATCCAGCCTCCATAGATGCCAGAAATATCTCCCAAATAAGCAATTCTGATCACAGCAACTTTACTTCAACTCTTCAATCCTTTATCTACAGGATAACTCCCCAAATCCTCAGAATGACATACTAAGCCCCATATGACCTGGCTCCTGCTATGTCTCCAGTTTCATTTCCTATTATACTCCTAAATATATCTTTTGTTCGAGCCACACTGATCTTCAGCTCTCAAAATAATCCTGTATTTTCTCATACATTTTTTCCCACTTTTGTAATGTAATTTCCTCCTTCTTTGACCACCTATCTTCTGTTGGTCTTTAAATATCTAGCTAATGCATTTACACTTGACTGATCTGCTAAAACAAAAAACACCCTGGACTTGATTTTCTTTTTTATCTCCCCAGTTAGACTGTCAATTCCTTGAAGGCAGGGACTATATCTATCATTTCTGAATTCCAGTGTCTAGGATAGGGAGGGCCTATTGCATAGCAGATGTTCAAGGAATGTTAATGGTGGGAAGATTCAAAATAGAGTAGGTGGCCTTGATAAACATTTATCATGGAAACAGAAAATTGCGGAGGGCCAAGGGTAGGACATGGCTTGCATTTCTGTGTTGTCACATGGAAACTCCACGAAAGGAACTGATGCCTTCAAAACTCCCAGTCTCTCTGGTCGAAAAACCATGACTTCAGATGCCATCTCATCCAGCTTTATGTAGAACATGGGTTAACTAGTCTACTATCTATCTAAGATTCCAAATGGGGAAACTGCTTTTGTTTCTACAGGTTCTACTATTCTTGCTTAGGAGATTCCTTGGGTTATAGAATTACTGCTGTTGACTTTTCTTGAGTGGAATTAAAAAAGAAAACAGATACACTAGTGGTTTTCATTAGGAAAAAAAAAGTGGTTAATAGATTGCACCATTAATTAGCCTTATTCACCCAGACAAATGTTTCTCATTCCATGACAATGGATTATAAAGCAAAGTGAAAAATGAATTCCAGATTGGTAGTGCCCACATGCAGTATGAGAGGTAGAAAGGATAAGATAATACACTAAAGAACTGTTTGGTGTTTGCCACAGGACAGCAGAAAGGACATGCAAAGAATGACTATTAATATTGATAGTCTGGAAGGCTAAGAGGCAGAGGGGAGCCTGTTAACCTGAGTGGCCACATAGACAAGGTCTTGTGAAAGCAGCAATCCTTTATCACTCACTTGTTTATCAAATGTTCTCTGATTAGTTTGTAGAGCTGGTTATAAAACAAAATAAGTTGGTTAATTGTTCCCTTTAAAAACCTTATGAAAAATCTCCATATTTTCAGTTGAGATATAAATCCTGAAGGAATAGCAATCCCGATTAAATGGGAAATGCTACTGATCTTGTTTTATAGATGCAGGTCCAATCCTATTATTGTAAAAACCAACCAATTCAATGAAAATCTGTCTAATTAAGAGATTCCCAGGGTTCAGTTGATGACCTACTTACTTCAAGACTATTCAATATAATAAATATCAACTAAGCCCTACAATGTGGACATTCTTTAGTATTTTATCATCTTTGGATATACCTGTATTGAAAAATGTTTTGTTAAATTAGCAGATAATAATTTGAAAGCATCGACAAATGATTACCTGGCTCTTGTTTTCAAGGTGATTTAGACTTGCTAAACCATCTAAATTGACTAATTTCTAAGTTAATAGAATTAATATACTTGAGACCCGATAATATAAACGGTGAGTAAAAAGCAAGAGCTAGAGGTGTCTAATGTAATTGTAGTTCAGAATTATTTTTTTTCAGTGTTGGAAAATTACATCAAAAGGAAGTTTTTCTACTAATTGTGTGAACCCAGCACCTCATGTAGTTGCTTCAGAGTGTGAGAACAGAGGCTAAGCCTTCAAATTCTCATACATAAATACCTGGTATGGTTCCCATTAGAAATTTGAGTGAACTGGGGCACCAGGGTGGCTTAGACGGTTAAGTGTCTGATTTTGGCTCAGGTCATGATCCCAGGGTCCTGGGATTGAGCCCCTTGTGGAGGCCTGCTTGGAGTCCTGTGGCAGGCTCTGAGCTCATCGGGGAGTCTGCTCCTCCCTCTCCCTTTGCCCCCCGACCCCTGCTCATGCACGCGCGCGTGCGCGCTTGCTCTCTCTAATAAATAAATAAAAATCTTAAAAAAAAGAAAAGAAAGTAATCTGAGTGAATCCGGAAGCTGTTCTGCTTTCCCTGAGTAAAAAAATCAGAGATGGGTAGATCTGTTACTCAGGGAGCTCCACAAATTTTAGAGACAAAAGAGATGTTGGACTAGTGTGAACCTAGTGTGAAAGCCAAAAGACTTGTTTAAAATTATTTCACTATTCAGGGTCAACAGAGATCAAAACAGCAAATACTAAGAGCATACCACTTAGAATAATCATTTTATTTTTTAAAAAAGATTTTATTTGGGACACCTGGGTGGCTCAGTTGGTTAAGCGGCTGCCTTTGGCCCGGGTCATGATCCCAAGGTCCTGGGATCGAGTCCCACATCGGGCTCCTTGCTCAGCAGGGAGCCTGCTTCTCCCTCTCTCTCCCTCTGCTTGTGCTCTCTCTGTCAAATAAATAAAAATCTTAAAAAAAAAATATTTTATTTATTTATTTGAGAGAGAGAGTGAGCGAGAGAGAGAGAGCTCACACAAGCAGGGGGAGCGGCACAGGGAGAGGGAGAAGCAGACACCCCGCCAAGCAGGGAGCCTGACGTGGAGCTCGATCCCAGGACCTTGGAATCATGACCTGAGCCAAAGGCAGATGCTTAACAGATTGAGCCACCCAGGCACCCCAGAATAGCCATTTTAGTGGGGGATCGGGGGGTGGGGATACAAAAAGAATGGATGATGGATATTTTCCTTATGGAAAGAGAGGGGTGTATTTTTTAAGATTTTATTTATTTATTTGACAGAGAGAGAGACAATGAGAGAGGGAACACAAGCAGGGGGAGCAGTGGAGGGAGAAGCAGGCTTCCCTCAAAGCAGGGAGCCCAATGTGGGGCTCGATCCCAGGACCCTGGGATCATGACCTGAGCCAAAGGCAGACACTTAACGACTGAGCCACCCAGGTGCCCCAAGAGGGGTATATTTTTAAAAACCACATTTAACAGTGTAATTTTGTGTTCAGAGAATGAAAAATATTATTTTTGAAATACAAACTAGAGAAAGTAAAATCTTAGGTGGTAAGATGTACTATTCTCTATATAAGTGATTTTTCATTAGGGAGAATACTAGTTGTACAATCTCTAGGCCAGCATTACATTTTTATATTATTAAAAAGGGCCCTAGTTTACTGAGTACAGAAACACTGAATTACGTAATGTTAAAAGTATCAGAAACTGTTGAGAGTTGAAAAGTAAAGGTATGATAAGATAGTTTCAGTTTTCCAGGACTGATAAATCATCCTGCTGTTTGTTTTCTCAAGTTAAAAATTATACCTCTTTGAGTTACAGTTTATAGTTTGCCCATACTGCTTCTTGAACATGTGGCTAAGAGCAAGGTGTCCAAAATATGCTCCCCATGTGAATAACCTTTATTTAAAAATTCCCTTTGAGAGCATTTTCCTTATATGGAAGCATTTAATATTTAGCCTCTTTACCAATAGTAAGAAAAAAATCATAAATATTTATACACTGGCTCAAAATTTCAATCATTTGTTTTGAAGAATGTTGGCTTCAGAGGCCACACCTCTTGGTGCAACTTTTAGCAGAAAACCGAATGTGCACAAGTTTGCATGAGGAGAGAGAAAAAGGTGTTCTGATCTTAACTCTGAGATGCACACAGACGTGTCCCGGCATCTTTACTTAAGTATTTCTGCCTCTGAAATATGAAGACCTGTAGCCCACAAGGTCTCAAGCTCTGTGGGATCCATGGTTTCATATGCTCTGACTAGGATTCGAGAATCAGGCGTGGGAGATTCAGCAGAGCCTGTCAATTCCCTCTGTTGGTCTGTAGACACTGCCTTCCTCCTGCCTACAATTTCAGTTTCCTGGGTCCTCATTATGCCTGAATTTTGGATTCCCACAGCTACCTAAGCTTTTAACTGTCATCTTTGACCCTAGAAAGTCCTTAACCTTCCAATGTATTTGGTATGAAATCACTGTTGTGGATAAATATGGGTTTTGGACCCAGAGATACCAGGCTCTGCTGCTTACTAGCTGAGTGATGTGGGTAAGCCACTTCTCTTCCATGTATCTCGGTTTCCTCATAGGTAAAATGGTGATAGCAACACCCACCTTCCAGGGTGGCTGGGGGTTAAATGAGGTAATGCAGGTGAAGCAGCAGCCAGTTAAATAACAGGGCATCAGAAGGCATATGAGCGTAACACTACCACCACATACAGAGTGAGAAGAGGGATGGTCATAGCATTCAAAACCCATTTGTGGGGCGCCTGGGTAGCTCAGTCAGTTAAGCGTCTGCCTTAGACTCAGGTCATGATCCTGGGGTCCTGGGATCGAGCCCCACGTGGGGCTCCCTGCTCAGCAAGGGAGCCTGCTTCTCCCTCCCCCTCTGCCTGCCTCTCTGCCTACTTGTGTTCTCTCTCTCTGTCAAATAAATAAATAAAATCTAAAAAAAAAAAAAAAAAGTTTGTAAGCAGCACCCTAATTAGTTAGGACATGAGGGGAAACTAGGCTACAGGGGAATCTTAAGAGATAAATCTTAGTTTTATAACCCATTCAGAGTGTCAACAGCCTCCAAATTAGTGTTGCATATCTTTTACTCTCTCAGACAGTAAAGGCACAAGCAACATAATAGAACATGAATGATACACAAACATCAACACTCTTTATAGTAGAGCCTAAGGCTATGCGGGCGGACCTGGAAGTTGGGTTACAGTAAGTGGATGCTATTATGGGAATCCACAGCCACTGACCACTAAAATTGGGATGCAGTCTCTTATTAAGGCCATCCATGTGCTGGTTTCCTGTAATCCAAATTTTCAAATTCTCTCCCACAATGACCTCTGTCTAAAAAGTCAGGGATGTGGGGATGATGGAATGAGGGTGGAAAGGGTGGATGACAGCCGTTAGGACTGCGACAAGAAGAAAGTAGTACTTAACTGTAAAGAAGAAATGGGTTCAAACAGAAAGGGAAAAGGCGTGTGTGTCATTAAACAGATTTTGTTGAATGCTCACGAGGTATCACACATTGCTCCAGGAACTGTGGTTACAGTAGTGAACAAATGTTAACAACGGGCTCTTTACAGCAAAGATACTGCTGAGTTTGATAAGAGGGACGGGAACAAAGGGAAACACTACTGAACTAAAAGTGCTCCATTTTGTGGACCTCAACTGGGAGCCACCAAAAAGTACCCAACAGCTGCTGAGGGGGAAGGACTCTGTGGCTGCCTTTTTTTTTTTTTAATAAGTATATGTTTACAGTCCCTTTTATTTTTAATAATTAATTAATTGAGAGAGAGAGAGGGAAACAGAGAGAGGGAGGGAGAGCGTGCACGTGTGAGCAGGGCAGGGCACAGGAAGAAGGAGAGAGAATCCCAAGCAGGCTCCATGCTCAGTACGGAGCCCAACGCAGGGCTCAATCCCACGACCCTGAGATCTTGACCTGAGCTGAAACCAAAAGTTGGACACTCAACTGACTGAGCCACCCTGGTGCCCCACACTCTATGGCTCCTTAGAAAAGAAAGGCAGCAGCCTATGAAACTCTCCTGGAACTCAACAATGGTGACATATACACTGAGCCTCTCAGTCCTTTCACCAAAAGAAGTCATGAATGAAACAGCTTTATAACAAAATCCTTTTGATATTCTGGTAACTAAACATCCCTAGCTGATGTCCTAGACCAACATGTCACATAGCAAATGCCACTCCATGATAATTTATCCCATGAGAAAGACACTGAAAATGAATATAAAATAACTCAGAAATGCAGAAGTCACTTCAGGTTTCTTGCAGATTTCCCCCCCACAGCTCCCCAAATAAGGAAGCTATGACCATGATATTTGTTATTCTGTATATACAGTAGAGCACAATCTTGTTCCCTAAGAAGGAACTGCTACCTTGCCTACTACCTAATATGCCCATCGGGGCTTCTCATCGGTTGCTATTGGTAGCAGTCCTTGCTTTTGTCAGTTTCTTACAGAGGAAGACACTAAATCAGATGCAAATCGCTTCTACAGAAACATACGCTCGAGAAAAAAACTCAAGTGGATCTGCTTAGGACATTACAAACACTTCCATACAGCTGGTTGTTAACAGCTAGGAGTTCTTTCTCTGAGTTTATAAGCATGAAATTTCCTGATGGTGACTGAGGAGTAAGAAAGACTCCAAGTGTCCATAACTATTGCTCGTTTTGTTTTTTCTCGCTATCACTCAATGGACACATAAAACAGGCAAGGGCATACTCTCTCTCACATACATGCCTACACAAACGTTCATAAGGAACTTCCACATAACTGAAGTTTAATGTATACAGTTTCATGGCCATTTGGGAGCTTTTTCTCTAGAAACATAGTATTGACCCACAAAAAAAACAAGAAAGGGAACAACTAAAAATAGCCACAGAAATTAAGAAACGCCTGTAAGATATAGAGACAAGGACTCTAAAATCTTACTGTCAGGCAGCTTACAACTGACAGTTAAAAGCTAAGACAGAAATTGTAGTCTGACATATTTAAGTCTGCTTTTACTTAAGACTACAGTAAGTATTATGAACCATAACCTCCTGCAGAAAAGCTAACAGGGTCTTTACTTTCAAATTTTCTTTTTTCCTCTACCAATTCCCATATGCTCTGAAATGCCTTTGCTCTAAACCTAACTCCCCAAGTTACATATACATTCTCCACCTTTGACACAACTATGAACATATGTAAATAAAATGCTGCTTACTCGGAGTGTCTTGGCAGTCGGGGAGGGAGATGCTGGGGGAGAATCAGACTGAGATTTCCTATTCCGAGTGAATTCTTTACTTCGGGTATATACAGAGGACATGGTTCCTCAGGATGTAGAAAGACACTCAACCACTGGATTCTTCACGCAAAGCTGGGAAACCGTCCCTGCAGGTTTACCCTCACAGAATCTCTCCTTTTGACTTGATGCAAGAAGACTTTGGAGAGAACTAAATAAAGGATAAAAGCCACCCTGTAAATTATAGTCTTGCGCTCTGAACCAGTCCACAGTTAAACAGAATCTGAGAGGCGTGTTCCATCAATATTTTCAGTCCAGCTTCAACCACAAGTGCTCAGGACTGGTAGCTTACGATGGAGGGTATTGTGCTGAGCCACACCTTTTATGCCTAGATCGAGTCCTTGATTCTCCCAAAAGGACACTTCTTAGTGAGACTTGCTCCCCAATAAAACCTGAGTCTAGTTTCCCGATGACACTGGATTAAATCCCAGAGGAAAGACGACTTTGGATCCTGCCGGAGACGAGCCTGGGATGAACTACCGTCACTTTATCCAGAGGGAAGAAACAGAAATCCTCTGGAAATCATGCTGTTTTTCCTTAGCTTGACTCCACTGGGCTGGAAGGGGTTTAGAACTGCTGTGATAAATTCAGGTTAAACAACTTAAAAAAACAAAAAACAAAAACAAAAAAAAATACAAATAAGGAACCCAGAGTTTATGAGAAGGAAGCCATCTGAGGAAGTCAAGTTTCCCTAAGTCCTCCCAGACGAAGCTGCTTTTACATACAAACACTCACAGTCATACACACATCTTTTCCCCTCCCCTCTTCTATTTTCTGACATTCCAAATCCCTATTCGCTCAGCGAGGAATGCTGGAGAAGAGCCAAGGGCAAAGATTCACTTTCAACTCAGAATTCGGGTTGCCACTTGCAGGAGGAAAAGAAAGCCTGCCAGCTTCTAGGAATAAAGGGAGGCTCTTTGGGAACATGCTCAGGGGTGAAACCCACCAAACTTTCTGGTATCCACTGCTTCAATTAGAGTAATAAGCAGCAGTTTCAACAGCTGATTTCTCTGAACAGTTCGCTAAATATGAGAATGGGGACTTTTCAACTTCTGGATCTATTAAGTAACAAAGCCCTGACAGACACATCAGTCAAAGCACCTTCAGGCCCTTTATGTTCCACTTGAATGACAGGTCGTTCCTGCCGCACCACAAGGAAGCCCAGCAAATTGAAACTTTGGCCCACTGCAAAGGAAACTCTCTGTACATTACAGACTTTAACGGCTGAGTCTCTGAGTATACAGCTTAACAGAGTTTTCCAAAATGCCATAATCAGGGAAGAACAAGATGGGAAAGGGGTACAGGTAAGGGGAAAAGGGTCAGAAATGAAGAAAGAAAGCAGAGACAGGAGTGGAAATGCAAGACTACAGGACTGAATTACCCACAGGGACAATTAAGAGTTAAGAAGAAAGGAATTTATTTGCTTAGTGTTGAAGGTTTTTGGATTTGGCCTTGAAACATCTCAAATTTAATCTTTTGCACTCTGTTGTCATCACTACCCTATCCAACATTTCTAGGCCAAATGCTTTCTAAGCCAATGAGTTTAGCCCCAAAGTAACAACTCACTTCTCTGGGCTCTTGGAAACTCTATCCTGCCCTTCCTTTTCCTACACAAAATTTATATTTTTTCCTTCAAACCTTCCCAGCATGCCACTCTTTTTTCCTCTAATTATCTTGACATCTTCTTTATTCTTATAACCAATTTTGTGAAATTAAATGAAGGGAAGTGATCAGCTTCTTGGGGGTTGGTCTGAGGAAACCGGTTGACAAGGGTTTATTAAAAGAGGTCTTACTTGGGCGCCTGGGTGGCTCAGTTGGTTAAGCGACTGCCTTCGGCTCAGGTTATGATCCTGGAGTCCCGGGATCGAGTCCCGCATCGGGCTCCCTGCTCGGCAGGGGGTCTGCTTCTCCCTCTGACTCTCCCCCCTCTCATGTGCTCTCTCTCATTCTCTCTCTCTCTCAAATAAATAAATAAAATCTTTAAAAAAGAAAAAAAAAAAAGAGGTCTTACTTCATTCCCAATCTAAAAAACTTAAGAAGACTGATCAATTCCACCACAAACCAGAACTATACTGTGTCTGAAAGGCCAATTATTTGGGGAATTAGGATTTATGAATCTTACGTTTTAGATCCTACTTATATAGTTAATCTCATCTGGTAAGAGTGAGTTTTTCTTTATTAGATCTTTTCACTTAGAAAAGAAATATTGACGTAAACCTAAATAGTAACATTCTCATAGCAAGCACGATTGTCTAGGGAAGGATTAGGAGGGATACTTTTTCACTCTCCAGAATGAAAGTCACCAGGTTACATTATTCCTCAAAGACATGGCAAGAACAAGTATGATCAGTCGGTTCCCTGACCTGTTTCTGTAAGATTTATACAGCGATTTCATTACTCACTGGCAATTGAAGAGGAAATGTAAAAGCCTACTACTCCCAACTATTATTCTTGTCTCTTTTTACTTCTTTTTTGTATCTACTTCTAGGCAGTGGTAAACTTTTTTTATATTTTAAAGTGTTTTGGGGCACCTAGGTGGCTCAGTCGGTTGGGCATCTGCCTTCGGCTTAGGTCATGATCCCAGAGTCCAGGGATTGAGCCCCGCATTGGGCTCCCTGCTCAGTAGAGAGTCTGCTTCTCCCTCCGCCTCAGCCCCCCACCCCCCACTCGTGCTCTCTTGCTCACTCTGTCTCTCAAATAAATAAATAAAATCTTAGAAAAAAAAGTGTTTTAACATACATTATCTCATCTGATCCTCTCAATACCAAGAGGCAGTAACCTAGTCTAATTAGGGGATTGGCTTTATACAGGGGGGTTGAACAAATAAACAAACATATTGAGGCTAATGGGAGCGAGGTTTCTCAATGCTGGAGAAGGCAGGTATAAATAAGAAAAAAGGGAAACCTAGGATAAACCTTGTGATACGCAGGATCGAAGGTATTGGTGTGAACTAGTGATTTTCAATATACACAGACATAAATAACTAAAGATGTAAGAATGTGTGTGTGCACGTGTGTCTAAGTAAATGCATCTATATATGTATTTCCTAGCTCTGTGCACTGAGAGACGTGGGAAGAGCAACACTCCAGCAGCATTTCACACACCTAGTGCCCAGATCATTGTTTCTATGTGCCACTCTCCATTAAAAGGAAGAGGGCTCCCTGGAGAAATGACTAATTCCAGAGTTGGGGCAGGGATAGAAAATAAGCCTCGGTCTCTTGTGTCAGAAAGTAAGGAAGCACTTTAACAATAATGGGAACATGACGAAAGGACATGGAGAGGTTAAAAAGCCAAATCTGAAACAATCTGAGCATCAAAACAAATAATGATAGTGAAAAGTTACAACCCACTGAACAAAACAGGAACCCATGAGCACACATTAATATAAATAAATGAATGAAAAAAAGAAACGAGAGAAAGTTCTTCCTTACAATAGAATGCCTACTAATAAACGTAGAAGGAGGAATGAAATTAGAAAAATGACTACTTGGCAAACATCAACGTAAAATCAATCCAAGAAAGGAACATTAGTGGATACCAAAGCTAGTAGATAAAAATAGGATGAGGAACTGGATTTTACATAATCTCAAAGTATTGCCTCATAAAATACTTAAAGGAGGAAAAGGCAGCTTTACTGTGGAGAAACCTAGCAGACACTATCTTGATTTACAAAGTGATCAAAGTACTACAAAGTAGTGGGACAAATTGTTAAGGCACAAAGAGAAGAGCAAAGGATCACTTCTTTGACACTGTAAAAAATGCATAAATTGGGTATACTTATGAGGAAACACTGGGCCCAAACTGACGGACATACATGACAGGCCTGTTATCTTAAAAAATACCAAGGTCAGGGCACCTGGGTGGCTCAGTCAGTTAAGCCTCTGCCTTCAGCTCAGGTCTTGATCCCAGGGCCCTGGGATCGAGCCCCTGCATCACGTTCCCCACTAAGCAGGGAGCCTGCTTCTCCCTCTCCCCCTGCTTGTGCACTTTCTCTGTCAAATAAATAAACAAAATATTAAAAGAAAACAAAACAAAACAAAAACAAACAACCCAAGGTCACAAAAGGCAAGGAAAGACCAAACTAGAGAGACATGAGAATCAGGTTTAATGTGTGATCCTGTACTGGATTCTTCTGCTACAAAGAACATTATTGGGACAACTGGTGAAATTTGAATGTGGCCTCTGGGTGAAGACTATACAAGGATCTTTGTACTATTCTTTTTTATTTAGATTTTATTTATTTATTTGAGAGAGAGAGAGAGAGAGAGAGAGAGCACGAGTGGAGGGAGGGGCAGAGGGACAAGCAGACTCCTGGCTGAGCAGGGAGCCCAACACAGGGCTCCATCCCAGGACCCTAAGATCATGACCTGAGCTGAAATCAGATGCTTAATCGACCGAGCCAACCAGGCATCCCTCTACTATTCTTAAAATATTTCTGTAAGTTTGAAATTGTTTCAAAATTAAAAATTAAAAAAACCCACCCAGTTCTTTCATATTACGAGGGTAGGAAATGGGGGCAAATGAGGTAACTTCTTTTAACCCCAAAGAACTTTCAAAAGATAGTCTCTCATTACAGATATAATTAAGATTTTGTGTTCACCAAAGAACTGGGTTTTTTAATGGCAGTAAGCAATCACTTGGGCTAAAGGCACAATGAACTAAGTAAGATTCATTAGGTGGTCATGAATCAATTTAGTGGTTCACAACCAGGTCAATAAAAAGTGAAACAGAATAGCAAATTTCAGAGTACATTACACAGAGAGTAAGGGTATGCTTTCATGGAACCGTTGTTTCTGTTAGAACACATCTATATACTGGGTCACAGTGTAAAATGCATTTCTTACTGTGAGTCATGGTCAAAAAAGTTCGAAAGCAAAGAACAAAGAGCTAGTACAAGTCCTTCTCTGGGGAGAAGAGAAAGAGTAGTTTCTACCTGGCATGAGAGGAGGATAGTCTTTTCATCCCTGAGTTATCAAACTGGCAAAAGATATGTGCTCTCAACTAAATCTGACCCAATATTATATTGCTTGATCAGTAAAATCTGAAAATACTACAAAAAGTCACTACTTACTAAGCAAAATTTTCTTTTTTGGTGGACAAACACCAAAGAATGATTTTATTATGGTTGATAAAATTCCCAGAATCATCTCTAGTGTCCAACTGTCAGAGCTTCACCATACAAACACACTACCCGAATGCACCCTGCAAATCCTTTGTTGGTCTAAGGCATGAATGGAGATTCCTTGAATGTCACTGAAGGGCTTTAACTAGAGGAACCAGTATACCACTGACTGTCATCTCAAAAAGGCATGTTTGGAATTCCAACTTTTTTTTTTTCCCTAGTTGAAGAACACAGTTCCCCCTTTCCCCCAATAAACCAATACTTCAAGATCAACAGTGTTCATTACCATATGAAGAGGGAAACTGTAGTTAGAATTTGTAAGCATATTACATTTTGGGTATCAAACATGGTATTATTAAGTTCACAGAAAAAAACATTTTAGATACTCTGCTTGCTGTATTTGCTATTCCATATAGACTAGGAGCCTGCAGAAGGGGTCCTGATATTTATCCAGATAGATTAAAAATATTTTCTTAAAAACTTCATCTGGTAAAGATTCTGAATAGGGCAAGGATTAAGAGTATAGAAGGACAGACAGGATGTGAAGACACAGGTGAAAGAACATAATTCGCTCTTTGGTTCAGAGCCAAACTAATTTTTCAAAATTCCTGAGGGCAGAGTATACAAATATAAATGGATGTGTGTGCATAGGAAGGGGGTGGATATACCTGCAAAATGATATATCAACTATGAACAACTACTAAAAATAAAGCTCATAATTCTATTAGATTGTAAAACCCATAGAAGCTTTATTTTATCATTCTATAAATCACAGAAAATCTAATCTCTTGGAATTAGTTACTTTTAAAATTAAAATGATCTCAGAGGGGTTTCACAATCTCAAATGGTCCCTATCTATACCTTTCAAGTTCTTTTGTTACAAAAAAGGAAACACAATAACAGAATTCAGTTCTGAAGTGCTTTTGGCTAAGGGGATCAGAAAGACCCTCTCTATTAGCACTTGTGAAAGTCAGAATTGAGCCTAAACTATGAGATGTTTAAGTCAATATATAAATGCTGTATAACTACAGACAGAAACATTAGGCCTACACTTTACTGATGGGGCCCCAAACCTGAAACTCAATCATCTAGAACTGTAATCTCTAAAATTGTATTTTTGGCATAGGGCCAAAAGAATCCTTTCCCATCATCCATTTCATCAGATATAGCAAAAGTAGGGGTGCCTAGGTGGTTTAGTCAGTTAAGCGTCTGCTTTCGGCTGGGGTCATGATACCAGGGTCCTGGGATAGAGCCCCATGGAGGGCTCCCCGCTCTGCAGGGGGTCTGCTTCTCTCTCTCCTCTGCCCCTCCCCCTGCTTGTGCTCTCTTTAAAAAAAAGCATAGGGGCGCCTGGGTGGCTCAGTCGTTAAGCGTCTGCCTTTGGCTCAGGTCGTGATCCTAGGGTCCTGGGATCGAGCCCCACATCGGGCTCCCTGCACCGCGGGGAAGCCTGCTTCTCCCTCTCCTACTCCCCCTGCTTATGTTCCCTCTCTGTCAAATAAATAAATAAAATCTTTAAAAAAAAAAAAAGCATAGGAAAGTTCCTCTTGGAAGGTAAGCATGGCTTCTAAACCACAAGGTCTTCAAAGCCTAAAGGACACTGTTAAATTGGCAGACATTATCTAGTCTTTCAAAAAAAAAATTTTTTTTAAAGATTTTATTTATTTGATTTATTTATTTGACAGAGAGAGAGAGAGAGCACAAGCAGGGGGAACAGCAGTGGGAGAGGAAGAAGCAGACTCCCCGTTGATCAGGGAGCCCAATGCGGGGCTCGATCCCAGGACCTGGGGATCATGACCTGAGCTGAAGATGCTCAACCATCTGAGCAACCCAGGTGCCCCGTCTTTCAAAAATTTTTATGCTGCTTCCTGCAAATCAATTTTTTTTGGTAGCTTAGTTTATAAACTTCTGAGTAGGCACAATATACAGTATTTTAGTTTAGATTTAAGGAAGAAGGTAATGAGTCAAATATTAACAATTAAGAACTATAAATAGTTTAAGATCCCTGTTCCTCCTTTTGGAACTAAGTGTTTGAAATAGAGCAATCATTTTCAGCCCCATTTATGAATATAAGGACAAAAGAAAATTTATTTATTTATTTATTTATTTACTTATTTTTTAAAGATTTTATTTGTTTGTCAGAGAGAGAAAGAGCACAAGCAGGGGGAACGCCAAGCAGAGGGAGAAGCAGGCTCCCCACTGAGCAAGGAGCCTGATCCGATGCAGGACTCGATCCCAGGACCCAACCCTGGGATCATGACCTGAGCTGAACGCAGACACTTAACCAAGCTACCCAGGTGTCCTGAAAATATTTTTATTTTTAATCAACTGATACTTTTCTTCCACCAATCCATCTAACACTATTAAGTCCTTACTCCATGCAAGGTACTATTAAGGTTACATAAAGTTCTTTAAGACATGATTATTGTCTTCAAAGAGATGATAGGAAATCTCAAGATTTACATAACTGCAAAGTGAGGGCTCCATACTGCTAAAATTAACAATTAGCACCACAATGAGATATCACCTCATACCAGTCAGAATGGCTATTATAGAAAAGACAAGAAATAACAAGTGTTGGTGAGAATGTGAAGAAAAGAGAACCCTCACGTCTGTTGGTGGGAATGTAAATTGGTATAGCTACTATGGAAAACAGTATAGAGGTTCCTCAGAAACTTAAAAATAAAAATACCATACGATCCAGTAATTCCACTGCTGCGTATTTACCCAAAGAAAATGAAAACACTAGTTTGAAAAGATATGTGTATCACTATGTTCATTGCAACATTACATACAATAGCCAAGATATGGAGGCAACCTAAGTGTCCATCAATAGATGAATGGATAAAGAAGATGTGGTGTACGTATATACAATGGAATATTACTCATCCATAAAAAAGAATGAACTCTTGCCATTTGTGATAACATGGACATACCTAGAGGGTATTATGCTAAGTGAAATAAGTCAGACAGTGAAAGACAAATACTGTACGATTTTACTTACATGTGGAATCTAAAAAACACAACAAACAAAACAGAAACAGATTCATAAATACAGAGAACAAAATGGCGGTTGCCAGAAGAGAGGGGGTTGGAGGGGTAAGCAAAATAGGTGAAACGGATTAAGAGGTTCAAACTTGTTATAAAATAACAAGTCACAGAGATGAAAAGTACAGCATAGGGAGTATAGTTAATAATACCATAATAACTCGGTATGGTGACAGATGGTGACTATACTTACTGTAGAATGGCATAATGAATAGAATTGTCAAATCACTATGCTGTACAACTAAAACTAATATAACATTGTATGTCAACTATACTTCAATTAAAAAAAAAAACTGTAGGGGCACCTGGGTGGCTCAGTCGGTTGAGTAACCCACTCTTGGTTTCACCTCAGGTCATGATCTCAGGGTCTTAAGACTGAGCCCTGCATCAGGCTCTGCACTCCGAAGAGTCTGCTTCTCTCTCTCTCCTTCTCCCTCTGCCCCTCCCTCGATCTTGCACTCGCAAAATAAATAAATCTTTAAAAAAAAAAAAAATTGTAAACATAAAAAACAAAAATCAAAAAACCCCATCAAGCCCTACTCTTCCATATGTTCTTATGTAATTTCTAATTTCACACTAAACAAATAAGCTGTTTTTAAAGGAGACCATCAATAGCACACAGCCAAGTGAGGAGAGCAGACAGAGTGAATAAGAGCGGCATTTACTATTCCATGTATTTATTTATACTGTTGTTTTTATTACTGGGCACCTAGAGGGGCCACAAGCATTACTTGGGGGAAAGGGGATATATGAGAAGTTCTGAAGAGAACAGAAGTTCTTTGTCACTTAACTCCTTTGTCCTTCCATTTTCCCATCTTAATCCTCATTTTTAATTTATGTGATATGAAAATCTTCCCCCTTCTTTGAGGATGGGGAAGATCAATGATGTTAACTCATGTTTAATGATTTTTCCTGCGGAGATGCTCCTGAGTGAGGTGGACATATTAGGGATTTTACCACAAAATGACTCTCTTACCCTCAACTTCTCATTTGAAGTGAATCATTGCAGAGTGAAGAGTCGGCCTTCATTCCAATAATAAGGAAATAAAGAGCAGAAGGAAGTCATGCAATTCTTTCCATTTAATACAGGGCTTTTGACATGTGTTCTTTATGAAAAGGCAATAAAAGCTAAAAATCAGACCAACAAAACACACCCACTAAAAGGCTTGTGTACATTCTGGTGGGTTGCGGGGGGGGGGGGGGGACAGGAGATAGCGCCATTTTGAGGTACAAGGCAGTAACACAGAAACAAAGTAAGCTAAGACCTACAAGTTGCCTAGCATGGAGTTAACCAATTTTTATTAGTCTGCAGAATGTTTCCCATCTTGCTCTCATATACTTAAATAATGTTGCAGTGTTATAAAAGTTTAACTCTCAGAAACGCACTTAAGGGTAAGGGATTATTAGAGGTCCTTTAAGAAACCTGTCCCAGGGGCGCCTGGGTGGCTCAGTTGGTTGAGCGACTGCCTTCGGCTCAGGTCATGATCCTGGAGTCCCTGGATCGAGTCCCGCATCGGGCTCCCTGCTCGGCAGGGAGTCTGCTTCTCCCTCTGACTCTCCCCCCTCTCATGTGCTCTCTCTCTCATTCTCTCTCAAATAAATAAATAAATAAATCTTAAAAAAAAAAAAAAGAAACCTGTCCCAAAATTAGTGTACAGGTTTAGTGTTTTGCAATTAAATTTAAACTGAGTAACAGCTAAAAAAGACAAACAGAAGTGAGAAGCTACCTCCTTTTTTAATGTGAATAACTTAATGCAGTTTTTCCTCTACTCACACTTTCTTTGTAGGCCATATCCGATAACAACAGTAGTAAGTAAAGTTAGAGGGGGCAACTCATAACCTTAGCAGAGGTTTTTTTCAAGGGTAGAGGTGGCAGTGGGGGCAATACCCCCTCAGGGGCATGTGCAAACATGTGGGGACACTGGTTCTCACAGTGACTGCAGAGTGCTATCACAATTTAGTAGGACAGGGTCAGGGATGCTAAATGTGTCCTACTCTGCTCCAGACAGAGCCACATGAGGAAGGAATCATTACTCTGTCAAAATGCTCACAATACCTTGATGAGTCAAAATGCTTCAACTGATCAGAAGCACTAACAGAGCAAATTAAATCTTTTTCGATTAGCTTAAAAGTAGCCCAAAGGGCTCTCTCTATAGGTTTATGGCTGGTTAAACACTGAATAAGTGCTTAAAACAGTATGATTTATCTAAAACTTTTGTTACAAGTATAAATATTCAGCAAAGAGTTGTTTTATTTTTATTTTTTATTTTTTTAGAGAGAGAACATGCACACCAGTGGTGGGGGAGGGAACAGAGAGAGGAAGAGAGAGAATCTTAAGCAGGCTCCACGCCCAGTGCGGAGCCCAATTTGGGGCTCGATCCCATGATCCTGAGATCATGACCTGAGCCACAATCAAGAGCCAGCCACTTAATTGACTGAGCCACCCAGGCAACCCAAGAGTTGTTTTAAAAAGTTGTTTATCTTAATAAAGTTGCTTAAAAAAGTCAAGGAGATGGGGGCCTGGGTGGCTTAGTCGGTTAAGTGTCTGCCTTCGGCTCAGGTCATGATCCCGGGCTCCTAGGATAGAGCCCTGCATTGTGCTCCCTGCTCAGCGGGGAGTCTGCTTCTCTCTCTCCTTCTGCCCCTGCCCCCCACTCATGTGTGCTCTCCCTCAAATAAATGGATAAAATCTTAAAAAAAAAAGTCAAGGAAAAAGATGCTGAACACTACCATGTTTTTTTTAATAATACCTTAAAATACTTAATTATACTTTAGAGTAGCCTTTAAAATAAATAAATTTGTTTAGTGCATAAAGATATGTTCGATATTTATGTTGTGCTTATAATCTGTATATCAGGCAAAATGTACTACCATCTGGTGGTAACATGCCTTAAACTTAGGCTCAGTATTTGGTAATAATGAGCTTCTTGACAATGTAACCTACCACTTAAAAGTATAAAATCAGAGAATCATCATAAGCTATGAGTAATAGAAATCTGTAAAAATAAATTATAAACACAAAGGTTCAGAAATTCTACTTTAAGTTCAAGTTTTTTAACTGTCATCAACCTGATTTATTATTTTTTGTAGTATTTTGGGAATTTTCTTTAAAGTCTATAAATTTGGCTGAATGCTCCATTAGGTGGTAAGAAAAGGAACAATATTTCCCATTATTAGTAATTGCAGACTTTTAAGGCAAAGGGCCATTACAAAGAAAAGCAATCTATGTATGGTTCATGTAGAAATTTTGAATCTTTCATAATTATGAATTTATAGTTGGTCCAGATATAAAATCTGCTCCATTCATCTAGGTTTACTAAGAATACTACCTCCTTAGCATTAAAAATGTAGTTAGAAACTCAACACTTAATTTTCTTGTAATAGTACAGATCCTGGAAAAGTCATGAAAGAACCTTCCTAGGCTACAATGAACTGGCATGCACCCTTTTTTTTTTTTTTAAGATTTTATTTATTTATTTGAGACAGAATGAGAGACAGAGAGCATGAGAGGGAGGAGGGTCAGAGGGAGAAGCAGACTCCCTGCCGAGCAGGGAGCCTGATGCGGGACTCGATCCCGGGACTCCAGGATCATGACCGGAGCCGAAGGCAGTCGCTTAACCAACTGAGCCACCCAGGCGCCCTGGCATGCACCCTTTCTGCTTTGCAGATACTGTTGACAAACATAGCGTCAGTTTGTCGTATGCTTTATGAGTTGTCTCTGTGCTGTGTATGCTCTATGTCCATGCTCTCAGTTAAAAATACTTCAAAACAGTTGAAAATGGAAGATGCCACTGCACTGCTAGGTTTAGTTTCTAATGCTCTCATTTCTCTTATGCTCAAATTATTTTCTTCTGTGCCAAGTGAATCTCTCAATATCCAATTTTTCCTTTTTCTGTCTTTCCAATTCCCACTGGACATAAGTTTGCCCTTTCACTAGGGATCTGCCAGAGGAAGTTTGAGCTTTGGTTCTGGCTAAAAAGTACACCTACAACTCTGAAGATAACATAAAAGTTTCTCCCTATACCTAAAAGATACAAGAGATTTAAAAAAAGGCCATTCATACAGAAAAAAAGTTGAAAGACAAAACATTTCATAGGGAGAGTACTATTTTCTGTCCAAATTATTTTTGCCCATGGCAGGTAAAGAACAGACTACGTACATTTAATAAGAAATCCATTTCAAACTCCCACACCATAATATAATTCAGAAACACAGCTCTTTCAGTCAGCCATGGGGGAGGGGGTGAACAATTCCCAGGGTACTCAAGTTAATGGTCCTGTCAACCCTGTCATTCCCACATTGCAATGCCAATGTAATTCCACATAAACACAATTATACGGAGGCAAACACTGTTGCAGAGTCTAAGAGCTACATACGCATTTCTCTAAGAAACACAGCTTGTGAGGCTCATGAGGCATGGTAATGTTTGTGGCAAACAGGACCAACGTGGGGATCAAATTAATTAGATTCCTGGAGTCTGTTGCTTAGCATGCAATTCCAGAAAGAACTAAGCTCCACGATGACCGACTGACTGACTGACATACATAGAACCACATATTGCTTTGTTTGAGCACAAAGGGCATATAATAACTAATCTGAGTGCCCTGGGCACTGTTCTAATCAGTTTGCAAGATGCTGCATGTAATGTTACTATCTGGGCGAGTCAATTTGGGGGGTGATAACAATGCTTTATGGGAGTTAAGGTCATAGTCTCTGTATGTTTAATTAACACTTACTTACTTATTTATTTGTCAGAGAGAGAGGAGAGAGAGAGCGCAAGCAAGGGGAGGGGCAGGCAGAGGGAGAAGCAGGCTCCCTGCTGAGCAAGAAGGCCAATGTGGGGCTCAATCCCAGGACCCCAGGATCATGGCCTGAGCTGAAGGCAGACGCTTAACCGATTGTGCCACCCAAGCGTCCCTAGTAAACACATATTTAAACAAACCAAAAAATAAAATACCTTTTCCATACCACAGACTACTGGTGACCTAGCTATCTTACAAATATACACTACTGGTCCTAATACAGACTGAGTGGCAGTATACAAAACCTATCATTAAAGCTGGAATCAAAACTCCAAGAGCAAAGCAAATCTGTTTTTAAAAAATTTTGTTTATTCTAAAGAGAGAGAGAGAAAGAGAGGGCAAGTGGGGGGAGGGGCAGAGGCAGAGACTTTTTTTTTTCTTTTTTTTAAGATTTTATTTATTTATTTGACAGAGAGAGACACTGCGAGAGAGGGAACACAAGCAGGGGGAGTGGGAGAGGGAGAAGCAGGCTTCCCACGGAGCAGGGAGCCCAATGCGGGGCTTGATCCCAGGACCCTGGGACCATGACCTGAGCCGAAGGCAGACGCCCAACGACTGAGCCACCCAGGCGCCCCAGAGGCAGAGATTCTTAAGCAGACTCCGTGCAGAGCACAGAGCCCAACGCAGGGCTCGACCTCACGACCCTGAGACCACGACCTGAGCCAAAACCAAGAGTCAGACTCCTGACTGTGCCACCCAGGTGCCCCGAAAGTGAATCTCTTTTTAACCACTCAGAAGGATGATCACAAAGTCTGATGTTCCAACCAGAGAAACTTATACTGACTAGGTATAATTAGTCAAATGTCTTTTTTTTGTTAAATTTTAAATATTTTGATACAGTTGATACACAATGTTACAACAGTTTCAGGTATATAACATAGTGATTTGACAAGTTCATACATTATGCTATGTTCACAAGTGTAGCCCCCATCAATCCTGACACGTCACTATTACAATATCATAGACTATATTCCTTATGCTGTGCCTTTTATTCCCATGGCATAGTTGTTTCATAACTGAGAGCCTGTATCTTCTACCCCTTTCCCCTCTGGCAACCATCAATTTGTTCTTAGTGTTTATGGATCTGATTCTGCTTTTTGTTTTTTTATTCATTTGGGTGTTTTGTTTTGTTTTGTTTTTAGATTCTACTAACCAGTGAAACCATATGGTATTTGTCTTTCATCTCAGTCTGACTTATTTCACTTAGCATAATACCCTCTAGGTGCAGTTCATCCATGTTGTTTCAAATGGCACAATCTCATTCTTTCTTATGGTTGCATAATATTCCATTGTATACACACCCCCCCCCCCACATCTTCTTTATCTGTTCATCTATTGATGGACACTTAGGCTGCTTCCATACCTTGGCTATTGTAAATAACGCTGCAATGAACATAGAGGTGCATACATCTTTTCAAATTAGTATTTTTGTTTTCTTTGGGTAAATACCCAATAGCAGAATTACTGAATCATATGGTATTTCTATTTTTAATTTTTTGAGGAACTTCCATACTATTTTCCATAGTAGCTACACCAACTAACATTCTCATCAACAGTGTTCAGGGCTCCTTTTTCTCTATATCCTTGCCAACACTTGTTATTTCTTGTATTTTTGACTTAAGCCATTCTAACAGGTATAAGGTGATATCTCACTATGGTTTTGATTTGCATTTTCCTCATGATTAGTAATGCTGAACATCTTTTCCTGTGTCTTTGGCCATCGTATGTCTTCTTGGAAAAATGTCTGTTCAGGTCCTCTGACCATTTTTTTTTTTTTTTTTTCTCTCAGTCGGTTGAGCGTCCGTCCGACTCTTTTTTTTTTTTTTTAAGATTTTATTTTTATTTATTTGAGAGAGAGAATGAGATAGAGAGAGCACGAGATAGGAAAGGGTCAGAGGGAGAAGCAGACTCCCTGCCGAGCAGGGAGCCCGATGCGGGACTCGATCCCAGGACTCCAGGATCATGACCTGAGCCGAAGGCAGCCTCTGACCATTTTTTAATCTGATTTTTGTGTGTTTATATGTGTGTTGAGTTGTATAAGTTCTTTAGATATTTTGGACATTAAGCCCTTTTTGGAGATATCATTTGCAAACATCTCCCACTCAGTGGGTTTCCTTTGAGGTGCAAAAGCTTTTTATTTTGATGTAGTCCCAATTGATTATTTTTACTTTTGTTTACCTTGCCTTAGGAGACAAATCTAGAAAAATGTCATTACGGCCCATGTCAGAGAAATCACTGCCTGTGTTCTACAATTTTTATGGTTTCAGATCTCACATTTAGGTTTTTAATCCATTTTAATTAGTCAAATATCCTTATTGTTCTGGTCCTTAGTCCTCTTTCTATATTGTCTTTCCATCATGTCATATAGTCTCATGGCTTTAAATAACATCTAAATGCTCCAAAGATGCAACAGATCTGTCATTTTTCCAGCTGGATATCTAATAGATATCTTAAACTTAATATATCTAAAGCTGGATTCCTGATTTTCCTCCCCAACCTTCAACATCTGGAGACTTCACAAAGTCATTTGACAGCAACTCTTATCTTTCCAATTGCTCAGGCCAATAGACCCTGAAGTCATCCAAGCCTCCACTTTCCCTCACATCCCACATATCCAGAATCTATCAACACTCAACACCTCTACTGCTGCCACATGATCCAAGTTCCCATCATCTCTTGCATGGATTACTGTAATAGTCCCCCAGTTTCTACTCTTGTCTCAAGTCTAATCTCAATGTAGCAGCTAGAATGGTTCCTTTAAAACTTAAGTCAGATCATGGCACTCCTCTACTCAAAATCCTGCAATGGCTCTTCATTTTACTCAGAGTAAAACACAAAGGTTTATAACACCCTATACCTACATGATCTGATTCTCTTCCCTACTATTCACCTCTATAATTTCTTGTATGTGCCAGAACTTGCCCACCCTATGGCCTTTGCTCTAGCTGTTTCCCCTGCTGGGAACACCCTTCCTCCAGATATCTTTGTGGTTAACTCCCTCAGCTTCTTCAAATCTTTGTTTAAATCTCAGTCTGTCAACAAGGTTTACTCAGGCAACCTACCGGATACTACAAGCTGTCCTCTTTCCACCAATCCTCCTTATTCCAACTCTTTTTATTTCAAACTGCGTCTATCACTGTCTAACATGCTATATACTTTATTATGTTTATTGCTCACTGTCTGCCTCCTCCTCCTGCCTGCTAGAATGTTAAGTTTCATGAGGCCAGGATCTGTCTTGCTGACTAATTAAGTATTGCAAGTGCCTAGAGCAATGTACGGCAAATACCAGGCGCTCGGTAAATATTTGATGAATGAATGAGTGAATGTTGATTTTAAATTTAGTGTAACCCTCATGGTATACACATTCCATGTATGCTTTATATCTATTGGATCAAGCGGGTTAATTGTGTTGTTCAAATCCTTTATGTCCTTATGTATTTTTGTCTGTTTGACATTAGTTTCTGATAGAGGTGTGTTAAAATCTGCAACTCTTAATGTCGATATACTATTTCCTTGCTACTCTGTCAGCTTTTGTTTTAAAATTTCCATTATTTTATATCTTGTTTGTGGATTGTTCCTTTTTTACAAGTAAGAAATATCTTCCTATAATTTGATGCTTTTTGCTTGAAATTATCTTTTTTTGGGGGGGTTCTTTTTTTAATATAAATTCAATTAATTAACATATAGTGTATTATTAGTTTCAGAGGTACAGGTCAGTGATTCATCAGTTGCATATAACACCCAGGGCTCATTCCATCATGTGCCCTCCTTAATGTCCATCACCCAGTTACCCCATCCCCCTATACCCCTCCCCTCCAGCAACCCTCAGTCTGTTTCCTATAGTTAAGGGTCTCTTATGGTTTGTCTCCCTCTCTGTTTTCATTGTATTTCATTTTTCCTGGGTTTGTTTCTTATAGTAACCAGAATCATGCTGTATTGTTCTTTGATGTGCTTGCTGGCGATGTTCTCAGCCTAGCACACTCCTTTTATCCATTATATATTCCACAGAATTAGTGTCACTATTTGGCATCCTTCATTCTGCTGTTATAATTATGCCCACTTTTGTGCACAAACTTGAGCACAGGGGCTGGAATCTGAGGGGAAGAGTGTCAGTTTGAGTCCCTGTCAATCTGAGGTGAAGGTGTGTTGAGTTGGCATTGAGCAGGTGGCAGGAAATTATCTTTTGATGGATATTAATGTCGCCATATCAGTTTTTTCTTCATGAGTATCTGCATATATTTTCCCCCATATTTTTTTATCCCCTTCAGTATCATTTTGAAGACAGCATAAAGTAAGTAGAATAATCTGAGTGCCTCTCTGGCTTTGTAGATGAATTTATATTTATTATGATTGCTTACATATTTTATTTTATATTTCCTATTTACTATGTTTTCCCTTTGCTTCTTTTTATCTCCTTTCTTGCCTTCTATTGAATTGAGTAAATAAATTTTTTAAATTACCTATTTTTCCAGGGGTGCCTGGCTGGCTCAATTGAAAGAGTATGTGACTCCTGATCTCAAGGTCATGAGTTCGAGCCCCACGCTGGGTAGAGATTATTTAAATAAGTAAATAAATAAACTTTAAAAAATTTTTTTAAAATTACCGATTTTTCCACTACTGATTTAGGAGTTGTACCTTCTATTTCTATATTCCTATTACTTTAGTGGTTATTCCTACATTGAACACACAATTATTTAAATATATTTTTTCTTTACAAGTTTATAAACTTAATCAGTATCCTCTCTACTCAAAATAAGGACCTTACCATACATACTTTTATATCTTTAACACATTGTTGTTGCTAGAATTTTAGATTGTTTTTTACACATAAAAGAAAAAAATAGCTTTATCACCATATTTTAATACTTCTTCTAGTATTCCACTGTTTTCTGCATGTACTTTTCTTTTTGCTGAAGAACATTCTTTGGTTCTTTCATCAGCAAGAGTTTGGGGGTTGAGAAGTTAGCCCTTGTGTATCTGCAAATGCCTTTATTTCACTCTAGTATACAGAAATCACTGCCTAGAATTGTAGGTTTATAATTGTTTTTCCACAGCACTTTGAAGATATTGTTACCTACTGCTGCCAGAGCCTAATGCCAATTTGACTACCATTTTGTAGAAACATTATCTGTATCTTTTCTTTGCATTTAAAATTTTTCTCAGAGCACCTGGGTGGCTCAGTCAGTTGGGTGTCTGACTCTTGGTTTCAGCTCAGGTTGTGATCTCAGGGTCATGGGATCGAGCCCCATGTCAGGCTCCAAACACAGAGCCTGCTTTGGATTCTTTCTCTCCCTTCTCCTCTGCCCCTCCTCCTGCTCATGCTCACTCTCTCTCTCAAATAAATAAATAAAATCTTTAAAAAAATTTTTTCCCCTCATTATTAATATCCTACAATGGATTCATTATGGAATAGGATTAGTAGCTATAGGTTTATTTATCGTGCTTTAAGGGTAAGGTTTTTCTATTCTGAAGACTCCTGCCTTCATGGATTAATACTCAACTGCAATCTTCATTATTATTATCCCCTCTTTATTCATTCCCTTTCTCCGCTCTTTTGTGCCTCCTGGCAGACCTGTGCTTGAGCTCCTCAGGCCGTGTTCTGTGTCCCAATTCTCCATGTCTCCTACCTCCATCTTGACACTGCACTGAGACGTCTTCTTTGCCCTATTTCCAGTTCACTGGTTTTTCTCTGAAGCTGGAAGCAGTACGCTGTGCAGTCTCTCTCTTCTGTCCCTTCAACATTAGATATTGTTTTCATTTCAATGTTACATTTTCACTTCCAAGACTTCGAAGTGGTTCTTTCTCACACCTTTCTGTTCTTGTTTCATTACCCGTTATTCTTATTTTGTGGGATCTAACCTGTTTGTTGAGAATTTTAACTTATTTTAAAACCCTCTTTAGATTGTTCTATTATCTTTTTCTCTCAGGTATCAATCCTCTCATTTGTTGGGTCTCCTGACTGCTTTTCATGGTCTTAAATTTTATGAATTCTTTTTTTTAAGATTTTATTTATTTGCGCGAGAGAGAATGAGAGACAGAGAGCATGAGAGGGAGGAGGGTCAGAGGGAGAAGCAGACTCCCCGCCGAGCAGGGAGCCCGATGCAGGACTCGATCCCGGGACTCCAGGATCATGACCTGAGCCGAAGGCAGTCGCCTAACCGACTGAGCCACCCAGGCGCCCCAAATTTCATGAATTCTTTGTAGTATTTTGAGGACTCAATTTCTATGACAGTGTTAAAACATGAGTACCTGTCTCTGCAGGGTGGTTTCAAGTTGCCTCAGCTTAGACCTGGTAAGAGGCTGGCCTTGAACCTGATCTTAAGTTGACAGCTCTGGGTTCTATCTTCAGTGGGTCCTTGTGCTTGCTGCCTCTGGCTGTCCTTCCTGATTTCTGGTCAGGTGCAAGTGGCGTATTTCTGTGATGCTACTGGGATGAGCTGAACTAACCCAGCCCACATCTGCAGACAGCATAGTGTGTTCCTGGTTCATGCTCTGAGGAGGCAGAATCCTTACAAAAAACCCTGACCCAATTGCCTATATCCATTTATAGCTCCCCTACCACAGTGGCTTTTCTCTCCATTATTGGCCCTCTAAAGAGACTTACTTTCTTGTTTTTAAGTATGATTGTGTATTTTTAAAAATCTTTAAAAAATATATACCCATTACTTCTTAACTTTGTAATGAGAGGAAAAGGATTCAGTGTCCTTACTTTGCCATCCTGACCTGGAAGTCCTAGGAGTAGCTTTTATTTTTGAAATAATAACAGTTCAATTCTCCTAACCACACCAGTCTATAAACATTAGCAAATATATCCAAGGTTCGAAATCAAAATCAACTGTAGTGGAGGAATATTCTGGTTACTTGGAAGTAGTTTGGATTGAAATACGTAACAGACTGAAAAATCAGAAATGGAGGGAAGATGATTTTAAAGAGGTATGAAACTTGGGACAGCAGCGGACTTTATTGTAGACCTTGGTGTATAAACTCTACCATAAATGGAATTGGACTGAGAAAAAGAAGAGGGTGCTTTCCACAGCCCTAGGCACAGCATTGTAGCCAGCAGAGTCTTTGTAATAAGCACCACCTGCACTCCTGCACCTGGAAGACAGCCATCAGCACAGTGGAAAGAATGCTGATCTGGGAATTCAGAACTGTTCTAGTTCATTCTCTGCCACTAAGCTATTGTACAGCATAGGTTAAGCCATGATCCCTTTTGGGGCCCCAGGTGTTTTATCTGTAAAATAAGGGAGTTGGGCTAGAATAGCTTCTAAAGTACCTTCCAGAAATAATTTTCTGTGATCTCAACAGTTTGGTACTTCATAAGTATGCCGAGTCTTCCACTCTTCAGTTTGCTGAGTAAATAACTTGGCAGATAAAGGAAGAAAACCATGCATTCCTGAAATCAGTCTTCAAACTGAAACACAATCACCAGAGGTATGGCTTTTTCTGATCACCACTCTGCAAAGGAACAGCCTACTGGTCCCTGGTGACTGGATGAAGTTTCTGTGTGGGTGTAGACACAATCCAAGTTTTAAATAGAGAAAAGCAAACCAAGCCAGACCAAAACAAAACCCCTACACACAGTCTCAGACACCACAGAGGAAAACAGGTCTTTTCTACAAACATGTCTGTCACTGATAGTTGAGAAGGAAACGAAAATAAATCTCACACTGATCACATCAAAGTGTAGAGAGGGGCAAAAGTGAGCAGCCTGCCGCAGTCACAGGACGTGAGGGGTCTGACTCTGCACACTGGAAAGTCTGCACAACCAGAAATTTCATGTGAATAGAAATGTAGGGAAGAGAATGAAGAAGGAAAGTGTAAAGTTGGGAGTTCTACTGGAAAGAAGGAAGAGTGGATTACAAAATTAGGTTAAGGAGGCAAGGAATACTCAATAAATCTTAGAGCTTCTCAGCGCTTTGACTATGGTCACAGTGGGTATTTATATGAACTACTTAATTTCACCACATTGCACTAAAAGTCAAGTAGATTCTAACTTCATAGGTGTGAAGATGGAGAATTAGCATATAACCAGCCCCACTCCCAAGCAGTCTTCAGATAACATTCTAAAGACATTTTTTAAAAACAAAAACACAAGCCAACATTCATTGAAAGGCACCTTACCATCCACACTGCTACACGTGAGGCACAGCACGCTGGTTCTACACTGCTGTATACATGGACACAGATGATATTAGGGATGGGGTGGGTGCCCAGCAGACTTCTCGACTCCACTACCCAATACCTCCACTCTATCAGAAACACGCAACCCATCACCAGAGAGGGAAAAAGTGCTCTGACAAAATTCCCACTTGGTTCAAGCAGTCTTCACTCTCAGGCAAGCCTTCACTTTTGGGAAGTTTGTGGGGCCAAAGCATTTAAGAAAAAAAAAAAAATACAAGTAACAGGGGAGCATTAAAGAAAACAAGGAAAAATAGAAAAAAATAGAAAAAAGCCAGTCATATTTAGTCGCACCTTAGAAACACAATCACTGGTAACACTCTGGAGACATCCCCCACCCCGGTCTTTTTCCCTGGGCCTGGGTATCCTCTATCCCTTCACAGCTGTACTCCTATTACGTACATAACTGTGCATCTAGTTCATTCAGTAATCTTTTTATCATAAGCATTTATCCAGGTTATTACACTATCTTTGTAACTCATTTTTAAATGGCTGCCTCATACTCTAATCTGTTCCAAGGAAACACCCCTAAATGGCTAGTAGTCAGGGAACAGTAAAACAAACTATGATTCATAGTATTCCATTGCATGGATGAATCATAGTTTACTTAACTGCTGCCAGAATACTGGACATTTAGGTTGTTTCCAATTTTTCCACTATTACAAACAGCTAAATGGACTCAATCTGTTTTGTTCAATAGTACCTAGCAAACAGCTTTTCACATAATAGGTACTCAAGTATTTACTGAATGAATAAATGTTTACAGAGCTACATACAATAACATACCCTGTGATGAAAATCTCTGTATATAAAGCTTCCCCGACCCTCTTATATTTAGGACTGTTTCTTAGAGAAAGATTTCCATAAGTGGAAATTCTGTATCAATTTGGGGCTTTTCATAGTTTGACAATTTGCTTTCCGAAAAGGAAGTATTAACTTGCATTCTCAACAGTAAAATACGAAGAGGCCCATTTCACTAGACTCTCACCTAAATAGGGCATATCTTTTCAAAATCTTTGCCTATTTTGGTCGGTGAAAAAAAAAAAAGCCCTACTTACAATACTAATTGATAGTTTTGAATACTAGTGAGGTTATATACTTTCCCTTATAGATGTTAACCAGTTGTCCGTCTTGAAATAGTTTTCTAATAATCATGACTATCTAAATTAAATTTATTCCTTGAAGCTCAGTGGTAGGTTGCAGTAAAAAAACATTTTTAGGAAGTAAATTCTGGAAGAAACTTTAAGGGACTAAGCTAAATGCATAGCTGGGAACAGCTTATTCATTATTACACTGTAATGTGCTTTTATTAATGGTCAAGTTGGAAGCTAGAACTCTCAGTTCTTGACTTTTCCCTAATACTTACTTGTTATATAGCTCTGTTTTATTTGTGTCATTTTTCTGGGGTGATGACGTAACCTAGGAGGGGGAATGCTGGGAGGAAAAGGTTCCCATATAATTCTTCCAGAATTTTTCTTTCAGGAAGCCATTCCAGATTAATCCAGAACCTCTAAGGGCTGTTTTCCACAACTGCACTCTATTGAACTTCTTAAGTTACGATAATCTTGGGATGGCTTAGCAGAACTTTGTCAATCCTGAATTAGGCTTTCTCTTTGAAGGCGCTCTGTAAACAAGTAAGTGAAACATAAAGAAAGGTAAAAAAAATGGTCAGAGGAAACATGGTAGGTCTGGACAACATTACCAGTAATGAGAATCTGACAATGACTGACAATCACATCTCACTAGCTAATCCAGTAACTAGCTCCTTTCATAATTGCTAGCATAACATGGAAAATGCTCCTTTGGGGTAGAGGAATATTTGCTTTTCGTTCCTTCAAAACATGCTTGCAGGAGCAGGCAAGAATGTTGATCTACCATCTGTTCTCAACAAGGAGAGGGAGCAGAAATGTGGAATAAGGACGGTTAGGAGGAAGCCCAATTCAGAGTAAAGCATGGAATCAGACAGTCACCACAATCTGCCAAATGAAATGATAATTAGATGTGTTTGAACTCTTCCAAGTTTTACGAAGACTTTCTTTCTTTCTCTCCCTCTCTCTCCCTTCCTTCCTCCCTCTTTCTCTCTTTCCTTCTTTCCTTTCCTTCCCCTTTCCCCCTTCCCCTTCCTTCCTTCCTTCCTTCCCTCCTTCCTTCCTTCCTTCCTTCCTTCCTTCCTCCCTCCCTCCCTCCCTCCCTCCCTCCCTCCCTCCCTCCCTTCCTTCCTTCCCAGCAAACCATCTTGGAGCTTTGCCCACAGAGCAAATGGCTACTAACCAGATACTATTAACTCATCAAGATCATTATTGCAGACAGTCACAGAGAGAAGGGACCACTGCTTTGTCACCCAGACCACCAAGCTGCTCTCACACGCCAGCAAGATCTCCGTATTGCCAAATCCACTGGCAATACGTACTTTGGGGTTCTCAGACTCTATGTGGACTACAGAATCAAACTGGATATGATTACAGAGGACTGTGGTAGCTAGTTTGTTTTCCCAGCACTTTATCCCTGTCTCTCCTTTTGGTAACAGGATCCTTACCTCCTGTGGAGAGCCATCCATGGGGCTGACCTTCTCCTAACCCTACCCCTGCAACGATTGGTAGCTGCTGCCGCCTCCTCATTGGCAACCATCACTACCACTGTCATCATTACCACCACCATGGTAGCTAACATTTATGGAACACTTACCATGTCCAGCACTCTAAGCTTTATCTGTATTATCTCATTTAAAGAAATGACCCAAGTGATAGCTACTGTTATTTCTTACATGTTAGAGTTGAGGAAACTCGGGCACAGAAGGAGTATGCACTTTGCCCAAGGTTGCACAGTAAGTAGCAGAGCAGGGATCTGAACTCCGATACCTTCGTTCCAAAGTGCTGGCTCTTTTATTTTTATTTTTTTTATAAATTTTTTTTTAAAGATTTTTATTTATTTTTAACAGAGATAGAGAGAGAGCACAAGTAGGCAGAGCAGCAGACAGAAGTAGAGGGAGAAGCAGGCTCTCCGCCGAGCAGGGAGCCCGATGTGGGGCTCGATCCCAGGACCCTGGGATCATGACCGGAGCCGAAGGCAGTCGCTTAACCAACTGAGCCACCCAGGCGCCCCCAAAGTGCTGGCTCTTAACCACTATGCTTCACTGCCCCTCTAACCGTCTAATCTCTGGCTACAGAAACTGGTTCAGGGAAGTTTACCTGACCCAGGTAGGGTCAACTGGATAGATGAACACTAAGACAGAGAAGATATTTTTCCTCTGTGGTCTACACAGAGAAGGAGGCAGGACTCTGAGGACCAAGTTTTAGCCTCCTGCATTTCGCTATGCCTGACACCAGCCTGGATCAATGTACAGATTTCCCAGTTACATAAGCCTTTTGCTTGAGCTATACGAAGTTAAGTTTTGGTCACCTCGAGTCCTTGAAACTTTTCACTCCGTTGTGTTTTTTTTGGTTTTTTTTAAGATTTTTATTTATTTATTTGAGACAGAGAGAATGAGAGACAGAGAGCATGAGCGGGAGGAGGGTCAGAGGGAGAAGCAGACTCCCTGCCGAGCAGGGAGCCCGATGCGGGACTCGATCCTGGGACTCCAGGATCATGACCTGAGCCGAAGGCAGTCGCCTAACCAACTGAGCCACCCAGGCGCCCCTCACTCCGTTGTTTGATGGAACAAATTCTTTCCTGGCTCTTTTCCTTCTCTGACCATTTCCTCCCTGGTCTCTTTCATGAGCACCTCTCCTCCTCGGCTTATCCCGTAAGCACTGGTGTGGCCGGCCTCTGTTCTAAACTGTCTATTTCTCCTTTCTCACAGCAGTGGTCCCCCTTAGCACCCCACAAACCTTCTGAGAGGCCTCCCCTTGGGCATGTACTCCTTTTGCCCACCCTGCGTTAGAATCATTGTGATACCAAACCAGTTACTCCCACAAGTGCATCCCTCACAACAATGGGGAAGAAAAAAAGTTGAGAACCAACTGCTCTCTAACTTATTCTTGGAAAATATCATCCTTTTCATAGTTCAAAACTATTACCAGCAGGCTGATACCCTCTAACTCTTTATTTCTGGCCCCTTCCTTCCCCACACTTCAGGCCTATGTATCTAATTGCCTGTAGGATATGTAATTTCATGTGTCTGATAGGTACCTCAAAGTCAGCAAGTCCAAAAGCAAACACACGATCTTCATTGCAAACACGTTCTTCCTTCTGAATTCCCAGTCTCATTAATGGCATATTATCCATGCAGTCATCAAAATTGGAAACATGAATGTCATTAATTGGACTGTTCTACAAATCTTCATAGAAGACATCCTAAATACTACATATTCTGCTAGATCCTGGGGGAGCTAAAATAATGAACGAGAAACAGACCTGCTTTTAAGGATTTTAGTTTAACTGGCGAATACCACAAAAAGTAATAATTATCACTGTGTATTAAAGATTAATTCAAGATACTGAGGAGAACCTAGTCTACTCTGAGGAGGGGTCAAAGGAAGCAATCTTGGAGGCCCTAGGTGGGGCCTAACCTAAATCATGAATGGGTGTTAAAAAAGGGAGTGGGGAGAGAAAGAGGCAGTAAAGTAGGAGGAAGAGCATTCCAGGAAATGGGAATAAAGTGTGAAAGCTCAAAGATACGGGGGAAAAAGACTGATTTAGTATTATTATACTAGCAGCTTTTGTTAATTAAAAACTTGCTAAAGCTAGGCACTATTTAAAGTGAAATACATTATTATTGCTGTCCTTACATCAGGCCTACAAGATAGGAATAACAATCTCATTTTTACAGTCAATTAAAGCACTTTCAGATCAGAGAGGTTAAATTACTTTTCCAAGACCATACAGCTAGTAAGAGATGGAACTAGCTTTGGACCTAGGTTTTCTGGCTCCAAAGCCAATACTGTTTCTACCAATCCATGTATCTTCTCAACCACTCTAGACTCTTCTTTATGTTAACTGTCCACATCCAGTAAAATATCAAATCCTGTTGAGTTTTCATATTTCTTAAGTTTCTTCCATTCAAACCATACTTAACGTTAGAAATCTCACTCATTATCTTTCATTTGGACACTAATAGACTCTAATCGCTCTTTAGGTATAAAAAAACTGTGTGTGTGTGTGTGTGTGTGGTGTGTTGTGTGTAGCAGAAAGTCAGATCAGAACTACTTCATTTTCCCCATATGAGATCCACCAACTTATATATGTTCTCCTGATCCAATGGAAGAAATATTCCTGTTTCTGTCTAGAGCTGGCCCTGGAGTAATCTAGGGCGTGGTCATGGACTCCTGTTTTCTTTACAACCTTTTCCTGAGAGATCTCTCCCAGTTCACCACCTCTGAGTATCATCTCTAAGGCAATGAATCCCAAATATCTTTATCTCCAGCTCTAATAACTCCCACGAACACCAGATTCCTATGTGCAACTGCCTATGTGATATCTCAACTTATATGTCTGTTAGGAATATCACCTGCCCCATTAAAATGTGAATATTATGAGGGGCAGGAACATTGTCTACCTTATACATTTCTGTATCCTTAATGCATAATATTTGACACATACTAGGTAACCAATAACTATTTCTTGATTGAATAAATGCACACTGCTGTGTGAGCCAAAGACTTCCTGAATGGGACCAGACTGTCCTAGGGGGCCTTTAAGAATTTGATTCTCTATGGGTTAAATGGGCATTTTTGGAGTAGAGCAAGGAGTAGAGATTGGCTCTAAGTCCCCTCAGTGTGCCATAGTTAATCCTACTTTTTAATAATGACCTACCTGGGATATTAGCAATCCCTAAATATTATACCTGTAGGAACAGTGTTTGTCAAATCTGCCTGTTAAGAATCACCTAGGAGACTTCTATTATAATACAGATTCTCAGGTTTTCCACCCTCCACCACGACATCCTCTCCTAATTCAGAATCTCAACAGGGAGAGGCCTGAAATTCTGTTTTATAAACAAATGACCCCAATGATTCTTATTGACAAGTTTGAGGAAGACTACTACAGAAGCTTCACCTATTACATAATTATTGAAAATGGCTCAGCTTGCCAGATAGCAGTATCCAAACTTGCCCTTAGCTCTAAGTCGAACACCCCAGAAATGATTTATAAGTTGTCCAAACAATATTTCATGAGTTCATTTCATTCGAGAACCAGAGGTCACCAGTGACTGGAGAGACTTCTTAGACAACATGTCATACATTAGGCAGACCTTTATTCTATAGAAAGGATCTGGTTTTGTTTACTTGGCACAAAATTAATTGTGCCAACACATCATTGATTCCGATATGTGATATGAGTCTTTACTGTGACCTATCACTGTCAGCTCTCATCACTTTTTTCCTTAAAGCTGTTCAAGAACCAGAATTTTAGTTTCTCTTTCCAAAAACCCACTCCTCTTAATGATCATTTCAAGTAAGCCCAAGGTCAAAGCTTTATTTATTTATTTTTTAAAGATTTTATTATTTATTTGACACAGAGAGAGAGAGAGACAACTAGAGAGGGAACACAAGCAGGGGGAGTGGGAGAGGGAGAAGCAGGCTTCTGGCTGAGCAGGGAGTCCGATGCCCATTGCAGGGCTCGATCCCAGGATCCTGGGATCATGACCTGAGCCGAAGGCAGACGCTTAATGACTGAGCCACCCAGGAGCCCCTAGGTCAAAGCTTTAAAGATTTCTGTCACCGCCCTCTGTAAATCTCCCCCAAATTCTTCCTGTATATATTCTGCAAACTGAAAGTTAACAAGGCAAAAAAACTAATAAACTCCATAACCTACTCCTGACTAAGGAATTCAATGACAACCAGCAATTAAAGTGAATGACAGGTACCCTTCCAAGAATCTGTGAGCCTTAAAGGCGAACTTATTTATGGCCATAGCCTAAAAAAACAGAATTTCTCAAGTGTCAAGTGATTATATCTCCCCAAGCTGTAATTTTAGCTAACCTCAAAGTCAGGTCTGTGGGAGGGAAGAAGGGATAGGATCCGATGAAAAAAGCAGATAGGGACATTAATTAGGAGAATCAACCATTTCAGACTTTCTCCTCAAAAGGTAATGAACGACCAGACGGTAGCTATACTGTAGTAAGCGTAGCATAACCTATAGACTTGCTGAATCACTATGTTGTAGACCTGAAAGTAATGTAACATTGTGTTCAACTATACTTCATGAAAAAGATAAAAACATGTTTAAGAAAGATAAAAGGTAATGAACTAAGACGGAACAGAGAAACTACATTTAAAATGACATGGAAGAAATTCTCCCTCCTTTACTCCTTCATTCAGGAATCTTTAAAGCTTGTTTTCTGCAGCATGACCAGAACTGATGCTTCTCCAAGTGAGGACAAACAACACGTATCACTCCAAATGACTTCCCCTGCCCCACAAAGTGTCAATGATACTAAAGAATCAGAGGAATTGGAAAAATGCTGAATTACCAGAAAACCGCTTGGATGAGAACAAATTGACATTTGGAGCCATGTTTACATCAGCAAACATTTCTGAGTCTGTAACCAAGACCAGAGGCTGGCAAACTGGCCTGGGCGGTAAGCCAACTCCAGCCCACCAACTTGTCTTTATAAGTAAAGTTTTATTGGAACACAGACACTGCATGTATTGACATATTGTCTATGGTTACTTTCCCACTATAATAGAGGAGTTGAGTGGGGCACCTGGGTGGCTCAGTGGTTAAGCGTCTGCCTTCGGCTCAGGTCATGATCCCAGAGTCCTGGGATCGAGCCCCACGTCGGGCTCCCTGCTCCGCAGGAAGCCTACTTCTCCCTCTCCCTCTCCCCCTGCTTGTGTTCCCTCTCTCGCTGTGCCTCTCTCTGTCAAACAAATAAATAAAATCTTTAAAAAAAAAAATTGAGGTGTATATGACACATATTAGTTTCACATGTACAATATGATGATTAGGTATTTGTATATAGTGCAAAATAAACACCATGATGATAAGTCTAGTTAAAATCTCTCACCATAGTTACAGAGTTTTTTTTCTTATAATGAAAACTTTTAAGATTTATTCTCTTGGCAACTTTCAAACATGAAACACAGCATTTTAAACTACAGTTGCCATACTGTTCATTAAGTCCCATGACTTATGCCAATGGGTCTTAAAAATGTCCCTCCTTTCTTCTCAGTAGTCAAAACATTGGTATAGTTTAAGGTGTAAGAGTTCAGGGTATAAGAAAACATTTTTAACGCATTAAAAAAGCCAAATATTTTCAAAAGCACATACTGGTAAATCACACCTATATGAACATTATCTTGAAAAATCATATTTGGATATAAAACTATGGGTTTTCTATGAAAGAAATTCATGTCAACTAAATGGCTGCTGATTCTTAAACTTGTTTCATCGAAAACTGAGAGTATACAGAAAATTAAGACTGGTAGATTGTAACCATTTATCTTTACATTTTCACCCCAACTATCCTACATTTTAGGTCCTACATGAATAAGACCTTTAAAGGCAACATTTGTTAGTGCCTTAGGGCAACATTCCTGCTGGGGCAAATCTATAAACACTCCCTTTGCTGAAAAAGAGATGCAAATCCCACACTAAGCTTTTTACCTCAATCATGGGGCTAGAACTCTGACATTAGCTAAGCCTAAGCCATGGTTAAAGCTCTCTAGCCATGCTATCAACAGAAGAAATAAATACTTTCATAACTAAGGTAACCCTTAGATTCCAACTGAAAGAGAATTATTCCTGGAAGTTCTCTGTAATCAAAGCCATCACAGGACTGACTACTTTGATAAAAGAGTTGGACCCAACTGCTTTGAAGACAATGTTATGAGATTGTCATCATGGTAATGATGGGGTCCCAGGAATGCTCAGGTTGGAAATGATCCTTTTCTTAAAAATGTCATTAGTCAGTCTTGAATATGTTTAAAAAAAAAAACTTAGGGAAAATACCAGCAGAAAATTCATCAGAATGTTAAACAGTAATTTCCTCTGAGTGATATAACTTTGGACAATATTTTCTTGTTCTTTATAATACAAAGAATCCCCTTTTATAACAAATATTTTCTAACAGCAACCCCCCCAATCTTTACTATTCTGAAATAAAACTCATAGATACAAAACGTAGCTTAAATTATTTAAAAAACTATGAAGAAAAACAAAAGAAATTTATAATGAAATATGTATTTCAAAGTATAAACTCTTGGGCCAATAATACTAGAAGGTATAATGAAATAATCAGAGGCTTGGACCCATTATAGATCACCATGAAGATCGAAGTCAGATGCAGATCTGTAGAATGTGTTTTATAACAATGCCACTTATGCAAGTGGGAGTGCTATCAGGAATGATAAAACTAAAACTACAGTTTTTCCTCAGTTTACATGGTGGTTGAATTTTTAGATTCCCTCTGCCATAAAATGTGAGTTTATACATAAAATCAAGTTTGCTTTTAGACTCAGATAACAGAGCATAAGTTTTCACCTATGAATGTCCAGGAAGATAGTCAAAAGTCAAGTAAGCTTTACGTGGGACATACTAGGAAAGCTAGCATCTCTGGCCCCTGTCCACTAAATGCATGTAGAATATCCCCCATCACTGTGACCCTTAAAAATACCTCTATGAATGTTTGTAACCTCTACAAATGCTCCCACTGCTTTTAAGAACCACTGATTTAGGGCGCCTGGGTGGCTCAGTCGGTTAAGCGACTGCCTTCGGCTCAGGTCATGATCCTGGAGTCCCGGTATTGAGTCCCGCATCGGGCTCCCTGCTCGGCAGAGAGTCTGCTTCTCCCTCTGACCCTCCTCCCTCTCATGCTCTCTGTCTCTCATTCTCTCTGTCTCAAATAAATAAATAAAATCTTAAAAAAAAAAAAAAAGAACCACTGATTTACACTTTTCTATACTTCATATATTTTCTATAATGACATATGTTACCTTTATAATCATAAAAAAAGTTCCAGCAGAGTTTCAAGCTCAACAAAGAGACAGAAGGTCACAGGTCACTAACACAAACTAATATCTTGAAGGCAATCTGAGGCAGAAGAAATTGGAAGAAAGTAAAAGGTCAAGGGGTTAACTGTACTATCCTTACTAGTTGATAAACCTTCCACATCTTTGGATAAGAAGTTTGAGCAAAGCCCAAACAGATACCTTGAAGGGCAATTTATTCTGTCTTGAAAAAGATTTCTGACTACAGCAGAATTCACTGATGTAATGGGACAGTGGGTCCAAAAATTACAGGGTCTCAAAGGAATACATGTGAGCTTTGATTACTGAGATTTCCTTGGCAACAGCACGACCTAAAATTAATAGAGTCCTTAAAAGGAAGATGCCAAAAGAAACTTTGTTGATTTATATAGCTTGAGCTAAAAGCAAGGCACAGTATGACCCATATATAGAAAATCATAGCATCTGCAGTATTTTAAGAAACTACAGTTGCAAAGCAAGAGCAAATGTATAGTGAAAGGAAAGATCCTTCCAGGCTAATATGGAGTCAACCACTAGAGAAGATTCTTCAGTGCACACTGATAGAAGGCAGCTTCCCACACACAGAGCTCGTTGGCTGCCATGTCTCAATCTCCATCTCCTTCCTTGGGACTGCCTATTGTCATCAATTGTACAAATCCAGGACAGCTTGCTTTTCTTCATGTGAATGCTTGCCAACTCCCACAGGCTGGCTACGACAAGACTGTTTATAACAGCCATCACTTATTAAATCTATCTTTATTTTTAATATCCTTATAAGCATTTTTATATAACCAAATTTCTCAGACTTCTCAAAACCGTCTCAATTTGGGGACAAACTACCCCATTCTCGTCATCTTTTTTTTTTTTTTTTTTCTTATCTGGCTAAAGATAAAGAGGCTGAGGGAGGAAAATCTATCTTTTCTTATCCTTTCACTTGATTAAAAGGAAGAGAGGCTTACTTAAAAAAAAAAAAACCAAAACACAAGATTGTGGTTGTTATATGGTATACTGTGAAAAATATTACTTTACTACATAAATAACTAATCCTGATAGCTCTGACAGCTCACCTACGGTGTCTTTAAACTTAGTCAAACTGTTGTTCTATCTCAACAGTGCAGTCTTGTCTGGGACATACCTTACCATATTAGGCAATCAAGCCCCAGAGAGAGGAGAAAGCAAAACAGTCCTAGGATTTTACCTAAAAGGAGAATGGCAAGGATACTGCCCAGTGGCAGAGAGCAGACAGAAAATCGCTGGATGCCTTCCAGCAGATTAAGGGGCTTCACAAGATTAAGTAACAAGATTAAAAAATACTGCTTGAGAGAGAGGAAAAGATCCAGCAAATAGCCAGAAGCAAAGCTGTGAAAAAATTAGAGCAAATAGGCAAAGGCGCTATTATTTACTCAAAGAAAAGAGTGTGTGTGTGTGTTGGGGGGGGGACTGTGGGGGAGATTAAAGATCTATAAAAGTAGGAACTAACTATTGGAAACACTGGCAGAGAAAGATAAATGGGAGGGGTAACTGAGGCATAGAAATGAAAGTCTTCTTGATTGACAGAGAAATCTGCAGGGACTTGATTTGACCAGGTGCTCAAAGAGTTCCCAGCAAAATTGGAAACATTGAATTCTTGTTTCTTCCCTTTCTACTCATTACTCGTTTCTCCTGCTTCAGCAACCCCCTTTAAAACTTATTTCTCAAAATTCATCAGGTACATTTTCAGAACACAGACATATACTGGAGTTAGAGAGGAGCCCGGGCTACTTCTCTGACTCTCCAAAGAATCCATTCTTTATGGATAAATTAATAAATAACTTCAAGATCACATGATTCTAAGGTCAACGAAAGTATTCCAAAAGCCTTACACTCATGCAGACTTCGGAACCTACAGTTTGGAAGACAGCATGAATGAATCTCAATTATCTCTTAACTATTTAAATGTATTTCTTCATTTTCACTTTACAACTTTAAGAGGTAGCTACTATGATTATCTCTACTGTACAGATGAGGAAACTGAAGCTTATCAGTTTCAACTTATCCAAAATAGCTAAGTGGCCCAGGGAGTCCATCTAGCTCCTGGGTCTGCACTCTTAACGACTATGCGATACATAATAGATAGAAAGATTCTCCTGAAGGTAGTACAATAGCCATGGACTAGGAACTCAGCTATGTGATCCTGGCAAGTTACTTAATCTCTCTGGGCTTCAGCTGTTATCTTTAAAATGAGAAGTTTAACTAGTTAACTAAAATTTAAGTCTCTTTCAGTTCTAAAATTCAGTCTATAATTGCCATTCTAGCCATTGCGGAGCTAACTCAGAGTTTAGCATATGACAGCCCTCAGAAATAAGGTTTTCAAAGAAGCCTTCTTATTCTTAAGTGGAATGGAAGTGCTAGTTATTCAAAGATGTAATAAAGCTAAGGGAGATTAGGCAAAGCAAAGGGGACCAAAAGCTGAGTCAACTTAAAAGATCACCTGCAAATATGGTTAATCAATAGAATTCTTCTGATTTAACCAAAAACAGTCATATCCATATTCTCAGAGCTAAGTGCTAGGATTCACCAGTTTCCTTTGTGGTTCTTCCCCTTTTCACTTTGAATTTTGGAGTGCCCCAGGGCTCTATCTTTGGATTTCTTCTCTACTTTCATTCTCTTGGTGATCTCATTCAATCTCATGGTTTTAAATACATCTATACATTTGCTGACATTCAAGTTCGTATGTCCAGTCTGGACCACTCACTTGAACTCCAGACTCCTACTGCTAAGTCTTCTCTTGACATTTCCAGGTGGATGTCAATCAGACATATTAAATTTAACACTCCTAAAACCAAAACTACAGGGGCGCCTGGGTGGCTCAGTCGATAAGCATCTGCCTTCGGCTCAGGTCATGATCCCAGGGTCCTGGGATCGAGTCCCGCATCGGGCTCCCTGCTCAGTGAGGATCCTGCTTCTCCCTCACCCTCTGCTGTTCCCCCTGCTTGTGTTCCCTCTCTCACTGTCTCTCTCTGTCAAATAAATAAATAAAATCTTTAAAAAAACCCAAAAAACAAAAACAAAACTACATGCCTGCTCGCCCCCCACTAAATTCATTCCTTCCACAGTCTTCTATATCTCAGTTAATGAAAACTCCATACTTTCAGTTGCCTTAGTTAAAAGTGTCAGTGTCAACCTTGATCAAGTGCCACCCACCCCCCACCCCCGGACTTTTTTTCACCCTATATCCAATCCAGCATCAAAATTTATTGGTTCCAATTTCAAACTATATCCTGAATCTGAAAACTTCTCAGTATCTTTACTACCCATGATCACTTTGGTCCAAACCACTATCAGTTTTTCCCTGGATAATTATAAGCAGCCTCCTAACTGACGTCCCTGCTTCCACCCAAATCCCGTTAGAGTATATCCTCAAAATAGCAGGCAGAGTAATTCCTTAAAATATAAGTATAATCATGTCACTCTTCTGCTCAAACCTCTACAATGGCTACCTGCTCATTCAGATCAAAAGCCAGAGCCCTTAAGATGACTTATCAGTCCATGCCATTGGGGCCTTTTGCTCATTCGGCTCTATCACACTGGTCTTTTCACCTGTCCTCAAGCACGTCTGGCACATTTCTGCCTCAGAATCTTTGCAGGTGCTGTTCCCCCTGCCTAAACTCTGTACTCCCATATGTCCACATAGCTCCCCATCTTACTTCCTTTAAGTCTAGGCTCAGATGATGCTTTCTCTGCAAGGTCTATCCTGACCACCCTACTTATAATTCTAATGTCAACTTCCTATCCCACTCAGGCATTTCTGATTCCTTCCTATCCCACTCTACATGGGTTTTCCAAAAACACTTATCACCTTTTCACAAACTATTTCCTTCACACATTTATTTTATTTATTGTCCATCTCCTCCACTAGAATATAAATTCCATAAAAGCAGGGCTTTTTATTCATTGTTGCATCTCCAGTACCTAAAAACTTGCCTGATTATAGTAGGTTACTTAAAAGTAGTTGTTCAGTGAATAAATGAGAAGGTTATAAAGGAGAAGGCAGGACAACATGGGAAATGCGTTTAGTGACTTTAGGTAGTAGAGACATTTCTGGGGCCAAGTGGCTCCCAGGGCAAGTTTTATTTTCTATTGAAGCTTAGTTCAAAACCAAACTTTGCCAGCAATTCTCTGCATGCTTCTCTTTTATGTAATTTGAAAATATTACGTTTCATGGCCGACTTCTTTTGGAGCACCTTACCAACCCATCTCTCCACTAGCAGGCCTTCATTTACCTCAGACAGATACCTTGATGCCCGTGAATTAGTAATTCCTTCACAATATCTCCTTTACCAATGCATTTTGAGGGGTGATTAGCAATCCAGATCTACTGGTTCCATTCTGGACTGGGAAAATGGCATTGCTAAGTTTGAGAGTGCGGTTTCAGTGATTTTGTTCAGACTAAGTGCTACCCGATTTGCCTAAAAGCAACAGGGATGGAGGGAGGGTGGGGATGGGAGGGAAGCATTTTGTATGGAAATTCTTACTTCCTGAAAGACATAAGTACGTACCTATGTCAAGGACAACAGAAGAATGCTGATATTCTACCCACTGACTGAATCTTGATACTCAGACTAGGCTTTTCAGTTGTCCTTCGAGAAGACATTCCTTGACTTAAGGAACTGAGATGCTACTAGCAAGTCAATTTGAACATAAAATCTGTTGAGTAAAAAACCAAATGGGTAAATAGGGAATGCAGAGGATATAAGCCCTGATTTCAGGTCTGTTTCACTAAAGTCAAATAAAAAGGTTCCCCAATGCGGACACAGATTGATCAACTAGCAGAGCTTTCATATCCCTGAATACTTCTTAACTTCTTTGGGCCTCAGTTTTCTTAACTGTAAATTGAAGTCCCTAACCCAAGTTATCTCTAACTTCCCAAAAGTTGGGAGGCAAGTAACTTCATTACACTTAACTGGGTTCTTTAACAATTCCTTTAAAACTAAAGAATCTGTCTTCTGTTCAAATTCTTTAGGGCACTACCAGCAACTTTTCTGTTGACCACTCATGCCCTCTAGTGATAAACTTAATTATACAACAGAATTGGCTAGGGAAACAGTCTGTTCCAGAGGAGTAAATGGGGCAAACAGCAAAAACGCAGTAGATAAAATCAATGTAAAGCAAAAGAGGCAGGCCAAAGATGTAGGTAAAAAAAAGATGGAAAGAAACCAAATGGCCATCACTTTCTGCAGTGTGCCTATGACTGCGCCTTCCAGAACACTGTAAAGAAATTACCTCTAGTAATTACCACTAACTAGTAAAGAAAACAAACATGCTCCTGAATATAAAAGTTTTTTCGGGTATGACTGGAACTTTTCTTTCTCATATTAAGATCTAGATACAGTTTCTTTTTCACTTAGCAAGATAAAAGATATATTAAGACTTCTGGAAAATATCTATTACATACCTAATGTGGATAATTAACAGATGTGCTTTGAATGCACCTGTCAAGGTGCTAAGACAACAAATTATATATTCATTGCCAGTCTCACCTGTTCTTGGATTTACCAATGGGAATGGGTTCTGACTAAAATCATGTAGTATGTTGGGCTTAAGCAAAGTCCCCAGCCTTCTAAGTATCATTCCTTGGTGTCACCACCAGAGAAATGCACAACTGGTCTTTCTCCTATCACATAATTGAAAACAAACATCAGGGCCTTTCCTGGCAATAAATCATATCTGTATATAAATGCTGATAACATTTTTCTAACACAGGTGCACAAAAAGAAGAAATGGATTTCAGTGATACCAAACAGAGATTTAAGTTAAACAATAGAGAGGTCTTCTTAACCATGCTGTTGTTACTGATATAAGGGCAAGAGGTTAAAGAATCTTCTTTTGAAATCTTTTAAGAGGAGGAAACAAAATCTGTACTTATTTGGAGTCATTTTAATTCTAACCTTAACTGGGACATAAGATAGGAATAATAACCACTGAAGTTTCCTTTCTGCTCTTAAAATGAATTATGACTGTATGCTTCATATATATGAAGTTCAAGAACAGGCAATATTAATCCATAGTGACAGAAATCAGAAGAGTGGTTGTCTCTTGGGACAGGGAAGGGGGCATGAGGGAACTTTTCAAGGTGATGGAAAAATTTTGTATTTTGAGTGGTGTTTACACTGGTGTATACAGTTGTCAAAACTCATCAGATAATATACTTAAGATCCGTGCAGTTTGTTGATTGTAAATTTTATCTCAAAAAAATATATATGCCAGAGTCTTGGGAAGAGTTAACTTTAAAAATACCACCACTACTCTTTAAGAACAGGCTCAGAAAGAGAAGGGAACTGTCATGACCTCAATAGCATATATAGTCTTACTGAACCAAAAACCAAGAAAAGAAAACTGCCCTGGCTTCTCAGCAGTATCCATGCTCATTAGCTAACAATGCCAATTCAACGGAATGCCCCCTCCTCTGGCTGGCCCGATTCTGCCGCCTGATGGAAGGACATGGAGGTGGGGGAGAAAGACTGGTCCTAAGAGATTACTGACTGTCTTGAAGTAGAACTGCAGCTTACATGGCCAGGCATGTTGCTCTGCAGGTCCATATGATGATAACGGCATCATGCCTGCTAGTGTTAGAAAGACAGTACTTGGGAGAAAAACAGGTAAGTGTTTTTGGCTTTTTGTTTTCTCTCTTCAGTTAAACTACCTTCTAGAGATAACAGACTGTTCATTCTTCTATTAAGATTCACGTTGGAGTCTGCTTGACACATGGTAGACACTAACAGATGCCTCAAGCAGTTGGATGAGTGAAATGTTTTTCAGTCTGACAAATGACTTTCTCGTCAAACCTATTGAATCTCTGCTCTTCCTCACCAGAAAAGAATCAGAAAATCTTTTCTGTAATTTTCATTCCATTTCATTCAAGTCCTAAGATGAAATCCTCTGGGACGCACTGCATCAGGAACATCTTAGCTTTCCTTACCTGGTGCCCTATGTTAGGATTTTCCCATGGCAAGTGGTTTGGAAAGGTGGAGACACAGATTTTCACCGACAAAAGACATTCTGTCACGACAAAGCCATCCTTGTTGTCATTCCCTTTACAGATTCAATGGCCTCTATAACTCTCTAGGGATTGTAGTCCATTTCAGTGCTCTGTATCTATTATTCAGATTCTTTCTTTAGATATCTTATAATTCCCCAAAGCAACCTTCCTACATTCACTCTTCGTCTCCAAAAGCCTTTCCCAGCCCACTGAAGAACGGAAGAGTTGCTGTTATTTATGCACATGCATGAACCTCTTTGTGGTATTTCCACTTGACATGGCTCATCTTTGTGAAGTCACCTAGCTTCAACCAACGGTAGGCAGTTCTCACCTATGTCACCACTAGTCATCTTGGCATTGCTTTTTGGAAGGCCCTACTGATTGCTTTGGATCTTGACTAAAATACAGGCAGGTCAATGACATAATAGAGTATTTCTATTTCCTCTGCTAAGAACAAGTTAGTTGTTGATTTTCAGTATGGTTTATCAAATACACTCTTTTTTTTTAAGTAGGCACCACGCTGGGTGTGAAGCCCAGTTAAGATTCTCTCTCCCTTGTGTTCTGCCCTGCCCCTACCTCTTAAAAACAAAAAAAGAGTCGGAGGCTTAACCAACGGAGCCACCCAGGCGCCTCTCAAATATATTCTGAAAACCTACTTTCAACTAACTGCAGGATACAAAAAGTCCATCTTTTGTACATAATTTCCAGTAGAGATGTACATGTAGTCTCAATTCATGTAGTCAAAACCAAATTCCTTCCTTCCTGAAAAATAGTACTGATAAGGAAACCACTAACTTTCTGTCATGTTTGAGTGGCTTTCAGGAACCTGGAGTGTCAGGAAAGCTGGGCCCAGGTCATCCACTGCAGAGAAAAGTTGATGCCAGGCCTGAGTTGTGTAAGAGTCAAGGGTTTAACCTTATTTCAAAGTCAAATATGTGACTTTTGGATTGTGTGATGTTTACATTCTTCACATTTATGTTCCTTTCTCTATATAAGTATAGACCCATAAAAGAAATAGTATCACTCTTCACTTTTCTTCCAAAGATTTCAAAGTACTTTCTACAATCCAATAACGTACTCACAAGAGAGAAAAAGCAGATAGACAGATCCTAGAACTGTGTTAGGGATCAGCAGAAGGCATAGAGAAGTGCAGGAAACTTGCTCAAGAGCATCTGAAGACAATGTACCACCAACTAACACCTGCCACATCTCTCAGAGCAATGTCTATCTCCAAACTCTCCCTCAACTCAAATCTACATAGGGCCTGCTCTTTTCTATTGAAATTGTATGCACACGAGAAAGGCTGAACCAAGAGGGACATACCTCACTGGCTTGCCACTTACTTACCAGTGCTGCTTTTACCTCTTCAGAGACGTCAGTTTCATCTTCCTGAAAAGAAGAAAAACAAGAGGACCATAGTCACAGACATCCTTGAAAGCAACAAGGTCAGCTCCCATCAATTATGCATCTTGGCATTTCAAACATAGGCAGTGAGAACTGACTGCCAAGTGATGCTCTGTTACTGCCTTTTAACAGCCGCCATAGGCAGACGGCTCAGAAACACTGCCTGTCATCAAAAACGTCAAATAAACCATAGCAGGAAAAGGGGTATCTTTAGAAAGGACAGACTTTATTCCACCTCTGTCAACAGTTATTGTCTGTCAGTAGTCTATTTGGTCCTATAAAAATGAGATACTTTTATCTTAAAGAATAGTTTCTAATAGATGACTATTACTGTTTCATTCCTTGTCTCACTGAATGGTTCATCCAGCTTGCAGATGAGTCACTGGTAACCAGGGACCTCTTGATTCTTGGTCACTTGATTTTTAAAATGCCAACGACATTTAAAAATAAAATAAAATAAAATAAAATAAAATGCCAACGACAAAAGTTGAGTGACAGCGGTATAGAACCGGAGGGTGAATTAAAGTACTGAATGTGTGCTTGCACTTAGTAAGCCCTAGTGCACCTGTCTTTATCTTAAAGCCAAAGTTAATCTGTTTTTTTTTTTTCTTTCTTCCTCTAAGAGTAAAGTTGAGTCAGATGAACTTATATCACTAAGATTTTAGGTTCCTTGAAATTCTTGTAACACTCCTAAAATATTTCGTTAGAATCTCTGCTTATATGTGATAATACTATTGACTAACTACATGACTTTCTGGGAATATTAGGGAGAATTGAGTGCCTACTACATGCCTGGCACTGTTCTAGGTACTGGGCGTCTGGCCAAGGATATACCAAAGGAGTCCCACACTAGGTAGGTCGTCTTCTCTTTCCTCAGTAATATTTCTTGATAATCTGCAAGATTCAGCAGACCAGGTGGGACCCTTTCTTTTTTCTGAACTCAGCAGAAAGGACGGCAGCCGTGGGTGATGTGATATGTCCCAGCACGGACCAATCCACTTACATCCTTTGTCCAGAAATTGATGCCCGTGCCTCGTCGTCGTTCCTTGGGCCGCCTCCTCTCACGGATGGACAGTCTAGTAGAGGACTGATCATCCACATCTGCTTCTTCACTCTCTGGCCAGAGAGAAAACAAAGTGTGATCTTAGGAAATGGGGGCATGTACACGACGGGGGGACGCCACCTATTCTGAAGCTCTACATACCATTCTTGTCCATTTCCTTTGCAACTGCGGCGTTTGTGGTGGTCTCTGGACTCTCAGAGTCAGGGACTGAAGATCTGCTTGTCCGTAGCAGATGGGAGCTGGTGTAGAGAGAGGATCTTGATGCAGAAGGAGACACTGGCGTTGTGGGTTTGTCTGGCTGAACCGGATACCTCAGGCGACGACAGACAGGCTGGAAATAATCCATAGGGTGAGATGTTAGAGGTCAAGTCCAACCAAAGGATAAGGATAGCAGGCTTATTAAAAATGGGCTTTTCCTATACCAAGAGGCTTATTAATAGTTGATGCTCAATAAATAGCTACTGAGCTGAACTAAAGTTAGTTAGTTAATTAGCCAGAAAGGAAACAGCTTCTGGATTCCTATTCTGATAATACCATCAGGTTGACAGCAGCCCAGGAAAATTTTTCCTAAATTGACCAAAGGGCACTAGGTAGCACTAACCTTGTTAATAAAAATTCCTTTGATTTTGGAATGAAAATAAGAAGGGTGATGGCCTTTTTAAGATGGAACACTGAAAGGCAAGATTTACATAGAAAAATAAAAAGCTTGGGAATATGAAGAAACAATACAGAGTTATCTGAGAACAGAGGCCAAATCTGAGCAATCAACCAATTTCTGAATATTCTACCAACCTGCCATAACCAGGCTTACTGAAACTTAAAAAAACTTCCCATTTTCCACTTTGAAATTTTTCCCCAAGGAGAAAGAGACTGACAATAAGCCTTAACTTGGGTTTTTGAAGATGCACAGATAAATTCTTAATACATGTAGAGATTGTATACTTTTTTGTTTATAAAGACAGTGACAATAAAATATAGTAAGCTTTGGAATCAGACAGAACTTGGTTCAAATTCTAGCTTCAGCACTTACTAGCTGTGTGGCCTTCAATAAGTTACTTAACTTCTCTGAGCCTCTGCTTTCTCCTATGTAAAGTAGGGATAACAGCTTCCTCAGAGAGGGTTGTGAGGTTTATACAAGAGAATATATGGTAGATGCTTGGAACAGTAGCTAGTAGTAAATAATCAATAAACAGTAGCTGATAGAACAAAAGAAACAAAAGAACTTCAGTTAGTTTATGTAACCTAGCCAGAGTTGGAGCAAGGAGATTCCTTTCTCCTCTAACTAGGTGATGGGAAAATTTATCATCCCAATTGAGACACTTCTGAGAGTGAAGATGAATGGTATCAATAATTACACTAAGATAACAGGTGTAATTTGAACTCCTAATTTAAACTAGGAGTTATGTTCACCCTAAATAGAATCCTATGCCTTTACTACCAACTCCACTTGAGAAAGGAAACATAAGTTAAAAATGTCCACCTCAATTATGACATCTTGTGGCATGTGATTAAGGGGTGCTCTGTAAACTCCTAGGTTTGCAGGGGTTTAGAGAACAATATAATCATGGTTGAGAGAGTGCTCTGTGGAGCTTGGCTGCCCATGTCAAGTTCTTGCTTAACCACTTCTCATCTGTGTGAAATGCTGGGCAAGCTACTTAATCTCTTTGTGACCTGATTTCCTTACATTTACAATACAAATAATATCTACCTCAGAGGATTAAATGAATTAATACATACGAAATAGTTGAAATAATGCCTGGTATAAAGTAGACACTCAATAAATCCTCACATTTCTATTTGTATTTTTACTATACTATAACCTCTCTCTTTAGAATAGAAAAACATCTTTAGTTAAAGAATAAATTTAGTTAATGGAACTTATTGTGGTAATCATTTCACAATATATACATATATCAAATCACCATATTGTACAGTCTAAAGTTAATAAAATGTTGTATGTCAATTCAATGTTATATCTCAACATCTCAATAAAACTGGATAAAAAAATAAGCATTAGTTAAATCCGAGCACAAAATGATGACTGAAGGACGGACATCCTCTGAGTTCTTTCAGTCATACAGGTTTGCCAATGACAGACGGACGTTACCAGTGTTTTCTATGAGTTGTCTACTGCAAAGTAGCACTGTGCTTGAGTTATCAGTGAGGAGGGATTCCCCACATTAATGACCTGCTTTTAGCACAGTACATGTCAGTGACTTACTTCTTCATCCAGACTCCCACCCCAGGGTTGACGGCCCTCGCCAGCTTCCTTTGCTGGGACCGCTGAGGGCTCATGCTTCTCCGAGCTTCCTTCAAGCCCTTCAGTGCCTGCGGACTTCTGGCTAGGCTGCTCCTGAGCTTGCCGTTCTGCTCTTGACCGGCTGAAAGTCCTTTCTGCTTCCTGAAGGTCTGTTAGTGTCACGCCCTGGGAAAATGACACAAGGTCAGGAAGTTTCACCCTAACCATGGAATAACTGTTGATAAATAAGCAGGGAGACTGCCTTAAAGATCTAATAGTATCAAATTCCAAATGAAGCTCTCAAAATGTATGAGGCCATTACAAGCAAGATATACTTAAAATAAACACCTCAGTGTGCAAAGAGCCCCAGCCTGAGCCCAGGTATATTTCAAATGTAATACTTTAGCTTTTCCAGTTTGAGTTCCAGAAAATAGGGCAACATTGATGGCTGCCTGTTGTAGATGTACTTCTCTCATACTCTTAGTTCTCAGTACCTTTATTTGAAAGCTCCATACCTCCCAAGAGCAAATGGTTACCAAGAGAAATTCTCTGAATAGTGGATAATAAGAAAAACTTGATTTTACTTATAGAAAGAAAAACCAGGCTCAAAAAGGTTAAAATTCAGAGCCAGGCTAGAACAACAACAAAAACCAACCAACAAAAACGACACCACCTAGGGGCGCCTGGGGGGCTCAGTTGGTTAAGCGACTGCCTTCGGCTCAGGGCATGATCCTGGAGTCCCGGGATCGAGTCCCGCATCGGGCTCCCTGCTCGGCAGGGAGTCTGCTTCTCCCTCTCCCGCTCCCCCCTCTTGTGCTCTCTCTCTCTCTCTCTCTCTCACAAAAAAACCCCCCAAAAAACCCCCCAAAACGACACCACCTAAACTAGCTTTATTCTAAGATGATTTCCTAAGTGACTCTAGGAATGTCACACAGAGACAATCCAACAATTGATATTTCCCCCAGGCTCTCAGGAGCAGCAATACAGAAGAAAAACAAGTAGGAATCATCTGCAAGAAGAAGCGAGAAAGAGAGTCAGGACTAGAGTGAGCTGATTCTAACTCAAGCAGTTATGTGCTCAAGTCCTCATGAGAAGGAAGTTCTAAAGCTAGAGGGAGTTAAGCAAGTACTATAACCTGTTTTTTTTTTTTTAACTATTCCTGAATTTATTCACTCATTCTCTTAATAAATTATTAAGTGTCTTTAAGCACTGGCACTACAAAGACAAATCAAATGATTCTTGCACTCAAGAACCTTTTTTTTTTTTTTACATTTTTTTTTTTTTTAAGATTTTATTTATTTATTTGAGAGAGAGAGAATGAGAGACAGACAGCACGAGAGGGAAGAGGGCAGAGGGAGAAGCAGACTCCCCGCCGAGCAGGGAGCCCGATGCGGGACTCGATCCCGGGACTCCAGGATCATGACCTGAGCCGAAGGCAGTCGCTTAACCGACTGAGCCACCCAGGCACCCAAGAACCTTTTAATCTAATGGAAAAGACATAAGAAAACCTTGAGTATGATAGAATGTAGATAATTAAGACAGAAACATATGATCCGGCAAATTCCACTTCTGAGTATTTACCCAAAAGAACTGAAAGCAGGGTCTCAAAGAGATCATTTGTATACCCATGCTCACAGCAGTATTATTCACAATAGACAAAAAGTGTCTATTAGCAGGTAAATGAATAAATAAAATGCGATCTAACCATATAGTGTAATATCATTCATCCCTAAAAAAGAATGAAGTACGGACGCAGGCTATAATGCAGATGAACCTTGAAGTACATTATGCTAAGTGAAATAAGCCAGGCACCAAAAGGACAAATAATGTATGATTCCACTTGTGTGAAGTACTTAGAGTGATCAAATTCACAGAGACAAGAAGTAGAATGGTGGTTGTCAGAAGCTAGAGGAGGGGGGAGAGGGAATTATTGTTGAATATATACAGAGTTTCAGTTTGGGAAGATCAAAAATGTTCTGGAGATGGATGGTGGTAATAGTTACAAAATAATGTGAATGAACTTAATGACACTTAAAAAAATGGTTAAAGTGATAAACTGCATGTTATGTATTTTTTACCACAATAAACCAAACTAAAACAAAAAAAACTATAGGTAAGTCTTGGTCTTTTTTTTTTTTTTACAAAGAGAAAGCACAGCCCTTTTCTTCCTTCCTTCCTTCCTTCCTTCCTCTCTCCTTCCCTCCTCCCTCCCTCCTCCCTCCCTCTCTCTCTCTCACTCGCTCTTTCTTTCTTTCTTTCAAGATTTATTTATTTATTTATTTGACAGTGAGAGAGAGAGTACAAACAGGGGGAGTGGCAGGCAGAGGGAGAGGGAGAAGCAGGCTCCCCACGGAGCAGGGAGCCTGATGTGGGGCTCGATCCCAGGACCCCGGGATCACGACCTGAGCCGAAGGCAGACGCTTAACAACTGAGCCACCCAGGCGCCCCATAAATAAAATCTTAAAAAAAAAAAAATAAAGGCCCTTTCTTCAGTCCTCAGCTTTCCTGCCTGACCTCTGTAGAATTTACAACTGTTACCTTCAACTGACTTTTCATTTACTTCTATGCCGCTCCTATTTCCTGGTTTACCTTTCATCTCTCTGGCTGCTCCTTTTCATTGTGCTTCATCAGCTCATCGTCCTCTGCCTCCTTAATGCCAAGTCACAGCTTTCTCTCCCTTCTCCTTGCCAGTACATCCTGACTGAGTTCATGGTCTTGTTACTTCCAGCTTGGACTGCTGTGACAGCTTCCTAACACATCTTCTTGTTTCCCGCTTTTATAAACATATTTTTGCCGACCACTCCCATCAATTCTCTGCACAGTGATTTTTGCAATATTATACAGATTGGGGTGCCTGGGTGGCTCAGTTGGTTAAGCGTCTGACTCTTTTTTTTTTTTTTTTTAGAGGGAGAGAGAGCAAGAGTGCGACTGAGTCACCCAGGCACTCCATAGTCTCCGACTCTTGATCTCAGCTCAGGCTTGATTTCAGGGTTGTGAGTTCAAGCCCCATGTTGGGCTCTACACTGGGCAGGGAGCCTACTTAATAAAATGAGGTATGCCTGTATACAATTCAGTGGTTTTAGCATATTCACAGAGTTCTGCAACCATCATCACCATCTCATTTCAGAACATTTCATCACCCCAAAAAGAAACTCAATATCCATCAGCAGTCACTCCCATTCCTTCCTCTCTCCCACCCCTGGCAACCACCAATCTATTTTCTTTCTTTCTTTCTTTCTTTCTTTCTTTTCTTTCTTTCTTTCTCTCTCTCTCTCTTTCCTTCTTTTTTTTTTTTAGAGAGACAGAGAGCGAGAGTGAGGTGGGGGAGGACCAGTGGGAGAGGGAGAGAATCTTAAGCAGGCTCCATGCCCAGCACAGAGCCTGACGCACGACCCTGAGATCATGACCTGAGCCGAAATCAAGAGTTCGACACAACTGACTGAGCTACCAGGTGCTCCACTAATCTATTTTCTATTTCTCTGGCTTTGCCTATTCTGGATATTTTCATATAAATGGAATCATGTCTGGTTTCTTTCACTTAACATAATGTTTTCTTAAGTTTCCTGCACATTGTAGCATTAACATGTATCTCTTTATTGCCAAATAATATTCTATTGTATGGCTATATAATATTTATTTATCCATTCCTTTGTTAATGGATATTTGTTTTCTTTTTCCCCAGTTATGCTAACTGCTTAATTTATTTGGTCTGCTTGATGGCTCAGCCTGTGCCCACGACTCCTATAGCTGCAGAGGATAGCTGAGGCACGCCCAGCCACACAATGCTAAACCTTGCTGCTGCCGGGAGCCCAGGACTCAACTCCACAGCAAGCTTGCCAACTCCACACATAAATATGGTCTATATAGCAAGTAAACTCTGGCCAGAGTTCAGAAATGACACTGAATTTGGGATGTGGGCTATTGTAGATAATGCTGTTATAAACATCTATGTACAAGTTTTTGTGTGGACATATGTTTTCATTCCTCTTGACTATATACCTAAGAGTAGAATTGCTAGGTCATATGGTAACTGTATATATAACATTTTGGGGAACTGCCAAACTCTTCTCCTTTAGGGATTCTTAAGATGTGGCCTCTTAAACACAAATGGAATGATTAGTCTTGTGAAGGAAAGGAGATAAACCTGCTCTGAGCCTGGAGAAATAAAAGTGAGAGTGGGCAGATATAGCTATAAATTCATCTGATACTATGTAGTATAAGATTCAACACAGGTGAAAACTTTTACAACAGTGGCTGGAGTAAGGAACTGATCTTAACGATTTTTTAGTTGTACCTCCAACAGAAAGGAAGATAGACAAAATGACATAAAAAAGAAGGTCACACTCACTTGAGTAGACCTTCGAGTCTGCCGAGCTTGTCTGGAGCGTGCTTTCCGTAAAGACTCTGCTTCCTCATCCCGTACAGGAGTCAGATACGACCTGTAGAGAAAAAAAGTAATACCAGAAGTAAGAGACCTTTGCTGCATGTACTTGAGGAATGACAAGGTACTTCCACACACTGCAGTGATTTCTACACTCTAAGAATGAACTTAGGCAGAATCAAAATGATAGAAATGCTATCAGTGAAAATTGCATAATCCAAGACATTACTTATGAATTTATTACTGTTCATACAGAATCATGTCATCTGTAAAATGAGACTTTCATTTCTTCTTTCCACATCCTTAAAATTTTTATTTCTTTCTTTTCTTGCTTTAATGCTCTGGCTAGAGCCTCTAGGACATGTTGAAAAGGAGTGATGATAGCAAGTTTTCATGCTTTGTTCCTGCCTTCAGAGACAAAGCATTCAGCATTTTATCACTGTGATGTCTACTGCAAGATTTCTGTAGACGCTGCTTCTCAGGTTCAATCAATTCCTTTCCATTCCAGTAGGAAGTAGGCTAGGATTTTGTTGTTATTGGTTCTGTTTTTTTAATCATTAGTGTGTGTCGAACTTATCACATGCTTTTCTTCCCCATATTATCATTGTCCTTCTTTTTTCTGTTAATATGGTGAATCACATTGAATAATATCTGAATGATAAAATAACACTGGATTCTTAGGATAAGCTCGACTTGGCTATGATATATCAACTTTTTTTAAAGAAATATTATTTTATTATTATTTTTAAGTAAGCTCTATACCCAACATGAGGTTTGAACTCACAACCCTGAGATCAAGAGTTGCATGCTCTACTGACTGAGCCAGCCAGGCACCCCTGTATAGACTTACTTTTATATAGATTCAGTATTATTTAGTTTAGGATTTCTCCATCCACGTTTATTTGAGAAAATGGCCTATAATTTTCCCTTCTTATAATAACCTGGTGAGGTCTAGAATTAAGATCATACAAGTTGGGAAGTGTTTTCTCTTTGTCTATTTTCTATAAGAATTTGTACAAGATTAAGTTTGTTTCCTTCTTAATTAGTAAAGTGCACCAATGAAGCCATCTGGATTTAAAGCGTTCTTTATGGGAAGGTTTTAAATAAGGGGTTCAATTTCTTTAACTGATTTAGGCCTAGTCAGATTTTCATTTTGGTAATATTTGTTTTTCAAAGAACTTAATATTCTTATATTTAGTGGCACAAAATTGTTCATAATACTCTTGTATATTTTATTTTATTTATTTTTTTACTCTTGTATATTTTAATTGTCATTTTAGTATCTGTAGCAATGATTCTCAATTTTTGGGCCTCAGGGCCCTTTACGTTTTATATATATATATATTTAAGATTTTATTTATTTGAGAGAGAGAGAGCACGAGCAGGGGGGATGGCAGGCAGAGGAAGAAGCAGGCTCCCCACTCAGCAGGGAGCACTATGTGGGGCTCGATCCCAGGACCCTGAGATCATGACCTGAGCTGAAGGCAGATGCTTAACCAACTAAGCCACCCAGGTGCCCCTACATTTTTTTTTAAAAAAGATTTTATTTATTTATTTGAGAGAGAGAGAGTGAGCAAGAGCAGGGTGAAGGGCAGAGGGAGAAGCAGACTCCCCACTGAGCAGGGAGCCCAATGTGAGACTTGATCCCAAGACCCTGGGATCATGACCTGAGCCAAAGGCAGACCCTTAACCTACTGAACCATCCAGGCGCCCCTCTCTTACATTTTTAAAAATTACTGAGGACCGTCAAAGGGCTTTTGTTTATGTATATCTATTAATATTTACCTTAGCACAAATTAAAACTGAGAAATTTAAAAAATATGCACTAATGTATTTAAAAATAAGAGCCCTATTATAAAAAGTTACATCAATAACTTATCTTTTATGAAAATAACTATTATCTAAAACAAAATAATTTAGTAAGGGTGTTGTATTACATTTTTATAATTTTCTTTAACACTGGCTTAGTAGAAGATAACCAGATTTTCATACACACTTTATTCAATATGTTGTATAACAGTGTTTCAGTTAAAATATATAAAGACCTAAATTTTTAAAATGTTAAAATTTAGGGTCTCACTAGTATATATTCTATTCTATAAGAAGAGAGGGTGGGGGGGGAAGGAATATTAAGCCAAACACTTCCAATTCTACTTTACTAGGGTGTAAGAATATGGTTTTAAGCTACATGGGTAAGAAACTCTCCAGGCACCACTTCTAGTAACTTTTATAAGGAAGTGCTTTTATATTGAGCATTTGAAAGGTATGATGTATTTTAATCTACCTCCAAAGTATTAAGTAAACATGTGATTGCAATGCAAAAAATAAATTAATTAAATAAAAAATATAAAGAATATACAGTCTTTCACAGGTTTATAGTCGGAAAAGCCAGTAGCATTACAATAGCTTTTTTTTTTTTTTTAAAGATTTTATTTGGGGCGCCTGGGTGGCTCAGATGGTTAGGCATCTGCCTTTGGCTCGGGTCATGATTCCAGGGTCCTGGGATCGAGCCCCACATCGGGCTTTCTGCTCAGCGGGGAGCCTGCTTCTCCCTCTCCCTCTGTCTCCCCCCTGCTCATGCTTTCTCTCTCTCCGTATCTCTCTGTCTCAAATGAATAAATAAAATCTTTAAAAAAATAAAAAATAAATAAAGATTTTATTTATTTATTTGACAGAGAGAGACACAGCGAGAGAGGGAAAACAAGCAGGGGGAGTGGGAGAGGGAGAAGCAGGCTTCCTGCTGAGCAGGGAGCCCGATGCGGGGCTCGATCCCAGGACCCTGGGATCATGACCTGAGCCAAAGGCAGCCGCTTAATGACTGAGCCACCCAGGCGCCCCTATAATAGCTTTTTAAGATAATTATGGATATTCTTCTTTGATACTATATACTAAAATACAAGTGGTAGTTTCTTAAAGGTTAGTAGCAAGTGGAATCTGAAACCATGTTAACAGACTGTTCATATTCTGTTACATTGAAATCTATTGGTCTATCTTGCACTTTGAATGGACCTTCTTACCCATGAAAGAATTTGGGTCATTACACATTGGTCATTTGGAAAACACTGGTGCAGATCTTCCAAATGTTGACACACCACATTATAGACTAGTAATTTTATAAATCACATTCTGTAACATAGGGCATAAGCTCCTTGACATGGCCTTGGTAATGATTGTTTTGGATTTGACACCAAAAGCAAAGGCAACAAAAGCAAAAATAAGTGGGACTATATCAAACTAAAAACCTTCTGCATTGTAAAGTAAACTATCAACAAGATGAAAAGGCAACCTACAGAATGGAAGAAAATATTGGCAAATCATATATCTGGTAAGGGGTTAATATCCAAACTAGATAAAGAACTCATACAAAATAATAGGAAAAAAAATCTGATCTCACTTATATATGAAATCTTAAAAAAAACACAAACTGATTTGTGGTTAATGGAGGCAGGGAGGAGGTGGGCAAAGTAGGTGAAGGTGCTCAAAAGGTACAAAATGTCATTTATAAGATTAGTAAGTCCTGGGTATATAATGTACAGTATGGTGACTATAATTAACAATGCTGTATTATATACTTGAAAGTTGCTAAGAGAATAATTTTAAAAGTTCTTATCATGAGGGAAAAAAATTGTAACTGTGTGATGATGGATGTTAACTAAACTTATTGTAGTAATCATTTTGTAATATATTTACTAAATCACTAAGTTGTACACCTAAAACTAATACAATGATATGTCTATTATATCTCAATAAAAAATAATAGAAAAATAAAACAAAAAAATTACATTCTTTAATACCACCTTTGATCGTAGGGCAGTCTTTAAATATTGGGAAGCAGTCAATAAAACCACTCATAATGGCAGATACAAGTTTTCCAAAATTCTAATTTCTGTTTGAAATTTAAAATTTTATAATTGGCAACAAATACTTTGTGACAAGCTCACTTTGTTCATTTTCAAGAAAATGTCTGCCAAATACCCAAGTCTAAAGGACCATAGTCTGCCCATTCTTTCAAGTAAAAATGGTGTTCCAGGAAAAAAGCAGCTAATTCTTCTTTTTTCTTCCTCTGCATTTCAATTCTACTTATATTAGACCTTATTGGTCATATTCTATTTATTTATTATGCTTTTTCTGTACTTCCTCTTCCTTTTCTCTCTCTGGGTTTCATTCTGGATTATTTTCTTTTTCTTTCCTTTTTAAGTTTTATTTATTTAAGTAATCTCTACACTCAGTGTGAGGCTTGAACTCACAACCCTGAGATCGAGAGTTGCACGCTCTTCCAACTGAGCCAGCTGGGCACTTCATTCTAGATATTTTCTACTATCCATATAATTAGTTCACTATTCCTCTCTTCAGCTGGTCTACTATAAACTCACCAGTTGAGTTTCTAATTACAGTTATTTAAAGTTTTGGTTCTAGAATTTTCATTTGATTCTTTTTAAAATAGATTGCAGTTCTCTGTTGAAATTCTCCACCTTCTATTTTCTTGAACATATTAACCATAATTAGTTTTAGTTTGATAACATCAATATCTGGCTCTGTTCTTATTGATTTGTTTTCTTAGTCTTTTGCTAAATCAGTCTTATTTCTTGGTATGTCTGCTAATTTCTGGGGGAAAAAAAACCCACATTTTTTTTTACATTGAATAAATGTCTTTATTAGGAAAACTGTAAGTGCATATACATCTTCTCATTGATATGACTTCAAAGTAGAAATAATTGTTTCTTAAATGGAGTTGTAACTTGTTTGGAAAAAAAAAAAAGCTCACTGCATACAGGAAGCTGCCTTCTCCTGGACCACTTTCAATTACAGATCCAATTTAAACAATACAAAATACAGTACATATCACATTTCACAGAGACTGGGCGTCCAGCAAGGGTCCAACTGCCAAACATTTTTAATGAGAGGATATTGTTTTTCTCTACTTTGACCTTAATCTACATTGAGCTGAATGGAAGCTAGCCTTCAGTCTTTGCAAGGGCTGGTCTATTTCTGGTAAGCCCTCACTTCTAGAATGTAGCCCTTCAGTGGTCCCAGATGAATGTATGGGGCCCCACATCCAGCTCCCTGGACCAAACCCTGGAATTGGTGACCCTTGAGGACTAACTCCCCATGAAATTCTGTCTGGGTTACCAACCAGCCTACACACAGGTGCATTTCTACCTGCAAAATATATAGAGCATCACTCTTATACTTAATTCTTGACTGTTAAACCTTTCTTTGCATACTAGATAGGAGCCATAGTGAAAGAAAAGAGCTTCAAACTGGCTTATCCCACTTCATACTCTAGAGTTTTACTGAATGAGAGAAATAGTAAAAACAGGCCTGGTAGGTAAGAAGTCTTAAATATTTGAAGTCATACATCTAATTTTTCATAGAAAAATTAGAAGACAAAAATGTAAAAACAAAAATAAACTAAAATTCCACCATATGAAAATAACCCGTTTGCATTCTACTACATCTGTGTCTAGATTATTATCTACGTACGTATCTATGTATTTAGTATACAATTTTTTTAGTGAATATCATGTAGATTATTTTGTTACCTGTGTCAATATATGAGATGTTTATGATTTAAACTGTAAAAAAAAAAAAATCTAAAGACAAAACCCAGAAAACTCCAGTACTTAAATTTGTAAATATTTTGAGGAAGGAAGCAACATTTTCATTCATTTTCCTTTACCTAGATGTGGATTCCAAGGTTCACAAAAGTGACACACCTAACTTACGGTTGCCTTGAGGACGTTCAAAGTTTTAAGTAGAGTCCAGGTCCTTGCACTTTCTAAAATCTAGACTAGGTGGTGAACAAAACTCTGGTCCTGAGCCAAATCTGGCCCGCCATATTTTTATAAATAAAATAAAGTTTTACCTAACTACAGCAACAGAGTTTAATATCTACAATGGAGACAAAGTAGCCTGCAAAGCCTAAAATATTCACTACCTGGCCCTTTACAGAAAAAATTTGTGACTCCTACACCAAACCTATGCTCAACACACCTTGCTCTTTCTGAGAAGCATTTGAGCCATCCACGAAATCTGAGTACTACACAATTCCTTATTGCTATGAAAAGAAGATGGGTCTATGTTCACTAAATAGTACAACAGAAAATATAAGAGAAGCCATGGCTTTACATCTGTCTCTGGCTTTCTGACATCCAGCTAAAACTAGGTTAACACCCCCAATTCAGTGGTATAGAAAGGAATTGCAATGCGAAAGTCCTTTGATTACCGTATTTGTCTACTATGTTTCCTAGACGGCAGGAAGCATTTTTCTTTGCGTTTGCTATGACATTGAGGTCATATAATCAGTGGAATTCAAATAATTACAAATAATTAGCATGACCTCACAAAAATAATTTGTTCTCTGCATCTAAAATTCATAGTGCCCCTTTATATACTACAGATGGACTAATTTTATCTTAAGAAGCTGTGAAAAATGCCTAGCAAATCACCAGTGAACCTGAAGAAAGTCACAATAAATAAAAAATAGAAGACCTAAAATATCTTCTGACAAGGACAGTGTAGTGATAAAATACCCTGGGTGTGGGAATCAAACTGCCTGGGTTTGAACCCTGGCTCTTCAACGTCCTTGGTAGATGATAATCTTGGATAAGATATTTAAGTACTCCAAACCCAACCTTCTTATACGATGAAGATATTAACAGCTGGGCTAGATATTAGCAGGTGTAGATTGGGTTCTCATGAAGATTAAATACAGAAACACATAAAGTGCCTAGACCACGAGCTGGTACGTAGTAAGTACTCAGCAGAGCACCACCACACTGCCAACTACATTATTTACCGCCACAGTAAAAGCTCAGCTGTGGTCATTGGAAAAGAAAGGCTGCGTGTACCATAACAGGCAACCCATCTAATCTAATAAAAGAGTTCCCCTTAACTATTTTTACCAGAAATGGATAATTCACTTGGAAGAGGTCTTGATTCCCTTGAAAATGTGCCCTAGGAAGGTTCAAAGGGCTATCTAAGTAAAATGAAACTACTGTAAGTCGAAGAATGAAAGAGAAATTGTCATGATCTCCAAGGCAAGAACAAAGCTGTTTTCCCTAGAATGATGAGAGAGTAAAATTTTTGTCTTGAATCTACCAATAGGAAATTGGTTTTTGAAAGAGCTTTAAAGAGTCCTGTATCTAAAATCTGTACTCAAAAGAGAGGGTACTTACCTGGTTAGCTTCAAATAGGGAATGACCACGTTTAGTATGTGTTTTTTTTATAGCACTCATGAGGCCGTGGTCATTAATTACAGAATATCTAAACAGTCTTATAAGACAGCTTGCCATTCCTTGGACTATATCCTGTGATTAAGGATATGGAGACAAAGGTATTCCAGAAAGGCCAAAAAGAACCGCTTCGATATCAATCTGGAAGCACATATAGATAGCTATATGGGGAGGGGGACAACTTAGAGGATTAACAGGCTCATAAACCCATGGCTAAAGACTTTATGACTTCAAGGAGTCATCTGATCTAATTCCAAGACTTCAGCTAGAGAAGACAAATTCCTGTTTTAGAGATGAGTGGATATAAGCCTAAGGAAACATTAACATACTTGCCGAAGCTCACAATGTTGTTCAGCCACAGGCCTAAAGGGACTATAACCACGGTCTCCTGCTTCGAGTATAGCTTTTCTTAGATTACACCACTGAAATGAAAACTGTTTCTTCCACCCAGCACTGTGGATGGTACCCTAATTATGTGGATTTATGGAGCAGGACGTTTCTTTTTCCCAATCTAGCAATATCAGGAATTAGTGGATAAAGATGTCTTGCGTTAGACTTTTCCTATCTTCCCCTGATGTTTCCCAAACGTATGCCAGTATCGACACTCTATGTTGGGAAAGAATGATTTTTACATTTTCAGAGGTTGCCACCAACATGCTATAAAACTGTCATGAACAAAGTACAAGTGACAGGTGATATGAAGGACTAAAGTCTCCTTCAGAGGATGTAGCTGACCCTATAGTTGCCAGAGCCCCAGCAGGTAAGCTTGAGTTCAAGTTTCCCTTGTTATTTCTAATTGCGTATGGGATGCTAACACTGTGGTGCGGCAGAAAGAACATGTACCTGGGTTCTAGTTTCAGTTCTTCCATTAACTATTTGTTTGACCTTAAGAGAATCATGCAATTTCTTGGTACCTTAGTTTCTTCACTTACAAAATAAAGGGTAAGTCTATAGTTTTAAGGTCCCATGTAGCTTTAAACTCTAGTGAATCCATATTTATGCTAATTCTGGACAAACAGTCTCTAAGTCTTCTCACTAAAATGCCTATTCATTGGTTCTGGTCAAATACTAAATTTCCTATATTCTATAGGTCACTTGCTTGAGTATAGTCCAACAGAACTTTGTATGATAATGGAAAAGTTGTATACCTGCATGGTCCAATACGGTAGTTGCTGGTCACATGTGACATCTGAGCACCTAAAATGTGCTAGTGTGACAGAGAAAATGAATTTTTAGTCTTATCTAATTTTTAGTTAACTTAAATTTAAATAGCCGCTCATGGCTACTGGCTACCATATTGGAAAGCACAGCTCCAGAAGTCCTGAGAATCCAATTAAGAGACATTATCACCAAGCTCTCTCCTTAAACCTGAAAACCAGATTCAGCTCATAAAACATCAGCCTAAGAGAATGCAGCTTGTTAGCCAGCTAAGTTTAAAACCAATTAATTGACTTGATTTCCAAAGATTAATTTCCCATTTTTCTCCTGTGCCTCTCAGAGACATTATTACATTAATTTTGCGTTTTTACATGTGGTGCTTTTAAGTCCCAGTGCTGGGGCTCCTCTCTTTCAGATATTTATAGATAGAGCAACTAGGAATAAGCTCACAGATACAGCACACCTCAGAGATACTTTTTTCCTAATGGCAGCATTTATTCTCTGCTAACCCCATATGCCTTACCCCGTGCCACCATGCTTTCCCTCTGCCCCCTTTACAAAGAGAGCGCCAAGAAAACAGACTGTTACCTCCTTGCGCAGGTCTGCATAGCAGAATGAAGGTCAAAAGATGTGTGGAGACGAATGGCATGAGAGGTAAGTGGATGCTGGGCAAGACTGCAGTCTCAGCACCCGGTCTCCCTTGGAAACTAGAAAAGGCTTGCACTTCCACTGCTCTACAGCAAGCCAGAGGCAAAGCTTGCAATGTGCTAAGAACCTGCTACTAAGAAGGAGGAGGAAAAGGAAGGGGAGGAGAAAAGGCGAGGAAGGCAAAATCTTGGGGCTCCGCAGAGCCAATGCCGCTAATAGTGCCCCAAATACCACTCCAGTAGATGCGTATTTTATACACTGTACCAAACCAATCAATACCACTTCTCATTTCATAGAGAGGGGAGAGGGGAGGAACTCTCCTTCGTGTGAAAGATGACAGAGCAAGAGAGATGCCGTATTCTTATTCTGGATATTATTTCATCTGCCCTTGGGCTATCCTAGTTGCTGCATCTATCCAAGTGAGCTGTAAATACTGCCTCTCTAGAGGCTCAGGCCCAGCCAACTGGCAAGGTCAACAGTGGTAAAGAGAGAGACAAAAAAAGAACACACGACAGACAAATGCAGGGACAAATTTCAGATCTGGCATAAGTGGGTTAAAGCTAAATAGAGGGAGACTGTAAGTACTGCTCAATTTGATAAGCTACCTACAGATCAGAAAGACTTCTAGATAGGATCTATGTCACATATCAGGATATGATCTGACTTCATAGTTTAGGGACAACTGTATTCAAGTGCTCATTTGACATATACTCCTCTCTAACTCAACACTGAGATCAGAGCGAAAGTTTAAGCAAGGAATCAGAGCTACATCTCCACTACACAGAATGATTATTTAAAAAGCAGGGAGGATTTCCCTCAGCTAAATGAAGCATTTCCTGAATATTCTAGATCAGTAGTTCTCAACAGGGAACAATTTTGTCCCCCCTGGGGGCAACGACAAAGAATTAGCTGGCCCCAAACATCAATACTGCCAAGTTTGCAAACTTTTTCTGTAAAGGGCCAGACAGCATATCTTCCAGGGTCTGCAAGGCTACGGAACACCTCCACTGTAATGCCAAAGCAGTCATGGACAATACAGAAATGAATGGGCGAGGCTGTGTGCCTATAGCTCGCTGTGCTGCAGGGGCAGAGCTGAGCAGGTGCAACAGAGACCACGTGGCCCATAAAGCCCAAAACATTTACTGTCTGGCCCTTTACAGAAAAAGTCTGCCGATCCCTGCTCTAACCTCTTAACTTATATGGCACCAAAGGACAGCTTAGAGAACTCCTTTTGCTTTACAAACAATGTGAGTCTGGTGTTTCTGTGACCTACCTTTGATAAGTACTATATTGCCTCGAATTCTTGTACCTCTGAACATTTGTTCCATTCAAAACACTCCAGCTTCAAGTGCCAAAGCCACTTTCACAAATGACAATGTTTTACTTATTTAGGTCACTCTACAGTTAGTTCATCGGTCAGAACAGGTGTTAGGGATGCCAAGAATGGCAGATTCAGGCGCCAAAAGCGCAAGTGCTGCTTTATTTCATACCCACAGGCTGTACCAACTGGACTTGGCCAACTGTCTCCAACATTTATCACTAACTACAAAATAGACCAGGTCAAATTCAGCACCACCACTTAATTTTTTTTTTTAAGAAGAAAATACAAAAAGTCAACACACAAAATATTCATGGAAATAATCTAAATATGAAACAACAGGGGGAACAATTGAATAGATTACGGAACATTCATATGACAGAGTCTATATAGACATTAGAAGACAAACCACAAACTACTACCGATACATAACTTGCAAAATATTAGTATTTTGAATATGTAAAGAACATATACCAATTTAAAGAAGGACCAAAAACCCAAGAGAAAATAACAAAGCATATAATCAGGGAATTTACAAAACAGGAAACCCAAAAAGCCTATAAACATAAGAGAAAATGTTCAGTTTCACTTAATGATCATGAAATGCAAATTAAAACAAGGAGAAACCACTTCATCTTCCTTAGATTCGCAAAAGCAAAAACCACTGACGTTATCAAGAATAACATTAGTTGTAAAGATGTAGAAACTCTCATACATTGCTGGTGAGAGTGTAAACAGGAGAGCAATGTGGCATCTCAACTCACTCTTTAGATACAGAAATTCCATTTGAGAATAAATACCCTTGAGAAACTGTTACACATTTAGATAAGGAAACATGAACAAGAATGTACGCAGCAACACAGCAGAATAATTAGTATTAGCAAAAGAGAGAGAGAGAGAGAAAATGACCTAAATGTCCAAAACCAAACTATGGTATATCTACACAGTGGACTAAAATGAGCATTCAAAATGAACAAAAGAATGCTAAGTAAAAACAGAAGGTTTGAGAATGATGTGTGCAGAATGAAACAATTTATATAAAGAATAAAAACATGTAAAAGTAGTAATATGTGTATACAAAACAGAATAATAATAAAAATTTGCAAACGATAAACACCAAATTCAGTAGAGTGACTACCTCTAGCTAGGGAGGGAGTCAAGGGGATGAGACAGACATACATAGGGGCTTCTACTATATTTTTAATATTTTATTTAAAAAATATTGAAGCTAATATACCCAGGGCTTAAGTGAGCCAGAACATCGATATGTTGGGTATTTGTAATATTTAATAATAATATTTAAATAAGAAAAAACTATAGTATAATCTCAAAATCAACACAACATATAAAGATGTTAGCAGGGATATTGCTGAATGGTAAATTATGGAAATATAATTATTTTCTGCTTAAAATATGCACATTGTGGAAAACTTTATAAACTTTAAAACCTTTAAAGATTTTATTTATTTATTTATTTGAGAGAGAGAGAGTGTGCGTGCAAGTGGCGGTAGGGGGAGGGGGGAGGGAGAGGGACAAGCAGACTGCGCTGAGTGCAGAGCCCGATGGGGGCGGTGGGGGGGGGCTCGATCTCATCACCCTAAGGTCTTGACCTGAGCCGAAATCAGGAGTTGGACGCTGAGCCACCCAGGCGCTCCAAACTTCAAAAACTGATCATTAGGGGCGCCTGGGTGGCTCAGTCGTCAAGCATCTGCCTTCGGCTCGGTTCATGATCCCAGGGTCCTGGGATCGAGCCCCGCATCAGGCTCCCTGCTCAGCGGGAAGCCTGCTTCTCCCTCTCCCACTCCCCCTGCTTGTGTTCCCTCTCTCACTGTGTCTCTCTCTGTCAAATAAATAAATAAAATCTAAAAAAAAACAAAAACAAAACAAAAAAACCCTGATCATTAATATTCAAAGGACTGTTTCAAAGAGTAGGATGTAGTTATATTCCACACTTAGAAAAATCCTTTATTATCATATTTGGCAGTGACATAGAAAACACAGGTACTTTCTAGGATATACTAAAGTAATATAAATATTTCAGGAAAAAAATGCCCTTTGGTCAGCCTTAGGACAAAGAAGCAGTGAGAGTTTAGGTTTAAGAAGGTAGAAATAGGGGCTTAACCCCTGTAAGCAGGGAAATTAGGAAAGGCCTAAGCCTTTCCTAAGTGGGCTCTAAGGCCTAAGGTCAGTGGACTCACAGACTCCTCTCACCCACTCCAGAAACTGGTCTGCAGCTGCTGTAATCATTAGCATGGTCTTCCTTAGGAAAAAGGGGGCACCTGGAAAGTAGGAAAGCACCCAAACATGTGCTTTTTAACCTCTACTGACAGTAACCTACTTATGACAAGCAGATTTAAGCTGTCATCTCTTCCCAGAAAAAAAAAAAAGCAATTACGTCTAACAAAATTTTGCTAACAATTTCAGGGATTTCTAGACTTTCCTGAAGCTTGGGTTAAGAAGAGAAGGGTCTAGAACGGAAGAACTCCTTCAAGGACCTATATCAGATTTCTCTTCAGAGAAGGCCTATAAAACAGATCTATTATCTTCTCTATCTAATCACCCCACTTTTCAGATGACTCAGATTCCTTTAATTAAGCCTCAGTGGCACTTTTTAAAAGTCAGGTTTCCTGAGATATAATTTACACACAGTAAAATTTGCCCTAAAAAGTATATAGGCCAATGAGTGATAAGTTTTGACAAGTGTGTATAATCCCATAACCATCACCACAAATCAAGATACAGAACAGTTCCATCACTCCCCAAAATTCTCATGCCCCTTTGTAGTCAATCTTCACCAAGTCCCAGCCTAAGGGGAATTTTTTGTAATTACACAAAAGTTTTAAAACTCAATACTGAAGGAATGCATTGACTTTTTCAATCACACTAAAAAGTGATAGACAGGGGCGCCTGGGTGGCTCAGATGGTTAAGCATCTGCCTTCGGCTCAGGTCATGATCCCAGGGTCCTGGGATCGAGCCCCGAATCGGGTTCCCTGCTTGGCGGGGAGCCTGCTTCTCCCTCTCCCTCTACTATTCCCCCTGCTTGTGCTCTCTTGCTCTCTCTGTCAGATAAATAAATAAAACCTTAAAAATAAATAAATAAATAAAATAAAATAAAAAGTAACAGATCAACGGCCCTAGCCCACTAAATTAGGTGTTAGCCACTATCCCATAGATCGTAACAAAAATGAGCCTACGATCTCATGAAATAAAATTCCTTATATTCTATGCACCACTACCCACCATTCTCTAAGTTTTAGGAAGGTGGGAGCTATTTTTTGTCATTACATCATTAACATTTAGCACTGTGCCTAGCTTATAGTAGGTGCTCCAACATGGTTACTGGACTCAATTAAGGTTATGGAGGAAATTTAGAATCCAAGTTATTATAGTTTTGTCTTAGGATTGGTCCCAATTACCTACTCGTTTGTTTATTTACCATTTTAAAAGTTTCATCAACAGGGTGTTTATCCATTCATTCATTTTCTTCATTCCATTTAACCAACCATTGCCCCATCCTACACTTTTTTTTACCTACTCCAGATACTGTATTTCAAAATAAAGAAGGCCTGATTTCCAGCAGGACCTTGGGGGGAAGTTGTACATATAAAGGAGTGATAATTAAATTTAAGATAAGAAATGCCACGCCATAAAGAGATCGTGCTCTGGATAGGAAACCCAGTACTACCTGAGGGGTGAGAAAGAAAAACAGAGGAGGTGATGTGAACAGAACCTAGAAAGACTGGGAAGAGGCTTCCTAAACCAAGACCGGAGACAACATTGTTTATGGCACTATTCTTGGATTTCAAGCAGGAGAGTGAGCCAATCAGACCTGCACTGCAGAGGATGATGGACTGGTGGGATGGGGCAGGGGAGAAGAAGGCCAAGGGTCCAGCTGGGAAGGCCCAAGTTAACAGAGGGCAGTGTGGATGGAGAGAGTGGAATTGAAGGATTCTTGACAATGAAAGACAGGACTCGGTGAGGAGTACATCACTTCTCGGTGGGAAGTAAAAGAGAAGGCTTCTAGTTTGATTTCTATGTTTCTCAACTGGGTGACACGCAGGACCATTAACAAAGACTTTTTAAAATACGTGAAAACTGGGGCATGCCTGGGTGGCTTGGTTGGTTGAAGTGTCTGACTCTTGATTTTGGCTCAGGTCATGATCTCAGGGTCCTGGGATCCAGCCCTGTGTAGGGCTCCTCGCTCAGTGGGGAGTCTGCTTAGAGACTCTCTCCCTCTCACTCTGCCCCTCCCCACCCACTCACGTTCAATCTCTCTCTCTCTCAAATAAATAAATAAATCTTAAAGAAATACATGAAAACTAACAGACTTTTCTCTCTCTTTCCAGCCTTTCTGGGTCAGAGGGAAGGAAATGGTTTGGTTTGTTTATACTCTCTTTCTACGGAGGACTGGAGAATCCTTAGAAATGTGCACTTGTAATAACACTTAAAATTATGAATATCGGGGAAAGGAAAACAACGGCCAGAAATGGCTGTCGTTAGGTGTGGCTACTGGAAGTCAGGCACTATTCTACATAAGTCCTTTCCACGCAGTACCATGAAGCTCAGCAGAGAAGTCGGGGCTAGAAATATAGAGTGATAGCTGAGGTGACTGGAGTAGACAAGATCAACTAGAGAGTCCTGAGTAAAGAAAAGAAGGAAGCCTGAGGAACAATACGTAAGGTGTTTGCAGAAGAAAACAAGCTAAAAAGGACACAAAGAAAGAGCAGTCAGAAAGGACCGAAGTGAGCCAAGGAAGAATGGTATCTCAGGGGTCAAGGTAGAACAAAGATTTAAGAAGGTAGCCGTCAACATCATAATGTGCTGCTGGGAGTTCAAGGTAATAGGTGAAGTGACTAAGGAATCTGATCATTAGGAACACCACAGGGCCCTGTGCTAGAGCAATTTCACTGGACAGGCAAGTGGGGCAGAATTTCTACTTTAATAGGCTGAGGAGAGAATAGGAGGCTAGGAAGTAAATAAAATGACATAAGGGCTTTTCCAAGAGTAACAGCGAAGACAGAGTGAGACATGGTGACCCCAGAGGGCAGTGTAGCACCAAAGGTAAGTCTATTAAGACAGGAGAGACAAGCACCTGTCAAGGACAAACAAAATCTTTGTGCAGAAGTATTTTTGTCATAGATATAGCTAAGCTTGCAGCTCTGGTTCCCATTACTTACGAATTTTGTGTGCCAGACGTTCTTTCTTTTAAACACTCTAAGCTCATTAAAAAGGAACATAGTTCTTGAAGGATCCTTGAGCTATTACTATATTTTATTTACATGGCAAATGAGCAGCAAGCCACTTTCAGCACAAGGACACCAGATTTGAGAATCACATTCAATTTCCTTTTCAGGTTAGAAGACTAAGATTTATTCAGAGGAAACAATTTACAGAGCTGGGTCATTACACTACCCAGGATTAGCTAAGAGACTCTGGGGAAGAAGGGAAAAAATGGTTTAAAGACAAACCAGAAACAATGAATCATTCAGGTAATTGTTGTCATCCAATCCCAATTTTTTAATATTTCTTGAAATAGAAATAAGCCTGCCCACGGCTCTGGAATTCTCCCAAAACTAAACTTCTCATGTCTAGCATCCTCACAAAACACTGAATAAGCCAGTGGACCTACAAAACAACTTCTCATTTGTTTCCCAAAAACCCTTATTTCCTATTTCGATTTCAGATGGGATAGAAAGTGTTCGATTTGCTTTATTTTCAGAAGTGGTATCTCCCAAGACAAATACTCATTTCCTAGAAGTTCTGTCTTCCCTTCAAAAAAATATCAAGAGATTTTAACTACTGTGCTCATTGCTAGCTTATGGTATAGAACGGTCCAACTAAGACTTGGGCCCTGGCACGCACCTGCTCAGTGGTGTACAGCAAGAATGGACTTTAAAGTACAAAAGATCTGGTTTTGAATCCTGGTTTTGCTGTTTACCAGCTCTGTGATTGTGGGCAGGTTCCATAATCTATCTGAGCCTTAATTTTCTTGTATCTTTTAAGAAAACAGTATTACTTATCTCACAAAGCTGTGAGGATTAAATGCATCTAGGAGAGTACCAGTGTATAACAAGCTTCCAAAAATATGAATTCTCTTATCCCATTTAAACCTTCCATATGTTTAAAAGCCAACTCAAATTCTATCTTCACTGGCTTCATGAAGCCCTTTCTAACCTCTCCATCCTACATCATTCATTCATCTTCTTCTCTGAACTCCTAACACACCTGAACACAATTTTGCACCCAAGGATATACAGTTCCTTAATGTATACTCTTGGTTTACTATGTGTATATGTGGTGTCCCTGATCTTCAGGGCACCACCTAGGACATATCCCTTTCTTATTATACTCAGCACAATACTGAGCACAGAAACGGTCAGATGGTCATCAAAGGCTTAGAATCCAGTGATTTTAGAATCCAATAGTACCTACAAATCTCCTATCTCCACTGATTAACAAGTTAAGACACTGAGACTAAAGAAATTAAATGGCTTGCTTGAGAGGGCAGACGCTGTGTGTTCAGCTGAAGAGTACGCTGGGTCTCCTGCCCTGCCACCAGGGAGCCTGCCACGCTGTTGTGAAGCAGTACCCCAGCAATGTCCACAGAGGGCCTCCCCAGGCCAGAAAACACCTGCACTCCATATGTTAAAACACTTCACACGGAATGGGGTAAATATGCTTATCTGCAAACTGACCCAAACGCAAAATAGGGTCTTTGGGCACCTTAAGCTAAGTAGATCGACTGACGTTCTTCTGCTGCCACCTTCTGGACAGAGTATATTACTACATGGGGGCTCATTTTTCACTGAGAATTTTCTTCAATACATATGTACCCAACCCCTACTATGTATTAGGCTCTGCGGTATGAAGAAAACCTAATAAAAAATGCACTCTCAAGAAGCTCACAATGTAGTAATGAGGAGGGACAACACCTGCTTTAATTAACTAAACCAGTCCTAAGAAAAGTGCTACCAAAGAACACTGAGGAGAGTATACTGATGGCAGCCTGGAGCTGGGGAAGCAGGGTAGCCAGTGGTGGGGTTTCACCTGCAGGAGTTCTTACAGTATGAATAGAATTTTGTTCAGCAGGGAAGGTGACAGAAGGCCATTCAAGAAAGAAGGTGGAGCACAGACAAAGAGGGTCATAAAAGTAAAACATGTTTAGGAAATAGCCACAGTTTCCTACCTGAGAACATAAAGGGATGTGATGCCAAAGACATAAAGCACAAGAAGAAAAGTAGAGAGGGACAGATGAGAAGAGTAGAAGTTTAGTTCTGGACAAGCTGAGCTCAGAGACTAGTGAGCGATCTCTCTACAGGACTGAAATGACTACCCATCCACAGAATCCTCTGCACTGCCTGACGCAGCACGATTTTGAATTTTGTCTAGAAACTGGTCCTCTGAACATAAAAGATCACTTAGGGAACTTCTCTTGTGGGTATGGGAAAACATTTACTTCCAGGAAGATTCAATGTGACTGTATAGTTTGTAGCATGTAACTAGTCTCTGCATGTTGTAATTTCCTGTTCAAAGGCCAATTCAAGGAGCAGTCTAACCTTTCACTTACCTAAACCAGCTTCTCTCTGCAATTGCCCTACATATCCAACAATTTTTTCTTTGTTTCATTTACTTAAAATATATAATATTTAAGATTTAAAAAGATATACAGAATACCACCACCAGGGGCGCCTGGATGGCGTAGTTGGTTAAGTGTCCAGCTCTTGGTTTCAGCTCAGGCCATGCTCTTAGGGTCGTGGGATCGAGCCCCGTGTCAGGCTCAGCGCTCAGCGAGGAGTCTGCTTAAGACTCTCTCTCTAACCCTCCCTCCTCTCTAAAATAAGTATATCTTAAAAAAAAAAAAGGAATACAACCACCACCTATCATCCAACTTAATACGTTACTGGTATCAGTTTCCTCTTGAAAAGAGAAGCATGTTTCTATGTCTTGAAATTCTTAATTGTCCTCTGCCACTCTAAACTTTTGGGTGGGATCCTTAAGTCAGTGCACATGTTTAAATTCTTTAGGAATATGAAGAAGCACCAGAGAAGATCTAAACCGGTTGTTCTGAACACTGTACATCTTATTCTTAAACATCCACCCTCCCCCTTCTCTCAAACACACCACCACCAAAACAATGTATGCAATCAAGTCAGCTTCCCAAAGGACCATCAGGAAGAGAAGAGGACTGAGAGTGGAAACACACATCTAGGATATCAAAGCCATCAAGCAAAGAAATTTTACCTGCTGCTTCCGCTATTCCATGCCCGTTCCTGATGTCGCAACTCAGCACACCGAGTTAGCTCCCAAACACAGAAGGCGCTAGTAAATTATGGCAGGGGCTTGATTCAATTCCCCAGAACATAAAGATCAACTTCCTGTGCCTTGGATTTCCATAAAACCAGGAACAGTAAGGAACTCCACTGCCAGATCAAATCATTCTAGGTGAGAGCAGGTCAAGCTACCTCAGACACACCTTGCCACACACCTGTGCAACAGCTTCCCAGAAGCCCAATTTTCAACAAACAGGTGGCCACTCCTCGGACTGTCCTTCCCTAGTAACCTAGTAAACACCAGAGCTCATTTTATGAGATTGTTACTAGTGACCGTCTTTTTCTGACATGGGAAAATCAACTGGTAGGAGAGAAAGGGGAGGGGGGGTTTGAGAGAGGGCATAACATTTTGGTCCCTCCCATATGTCACCAATACTCACAGCTCTGAAAAAAGAACCACTTTATCAGAAGGAGATTAACTGTAAAAACATAGCTGATAAGGGCTTTGAGTAGCAGGTGTTGGGTGACTTCTCACTTTACTCTGAAGTGGTTGGGGAATTGGCATAGAACCACCAGAGGCTCTGCTGCATCAGGGAATGGATTCTTGTTCTTTCTTTGGAATGCATGTGTCCCGAAGGGGTGGGGGAAACGTTTTAAACCTCCACTCCTGAACTGTTAAGTGGTGTACTGAGGAATTACGTGACAAATGCCATTGTCTCTGGAAAACGAAGTCAGTTTGTGTCTCAATAGCTGTGTTTAGCAATAGGAATACAGGAAAAAGATGACAGACACGTAAATTCAAGACCCTTAAATCTTATTGTAGTAATTCTTAGCAGGCACCATCCAGGTCTTCTTTCCCAGAACAGTTCAGTGGACCTAAATGGTCTTAGTGTTATTTTTAAACAGCTTTACTGAGATACAATTCACATCCCCAGTTAAGTGTACCATTCAGTGGTTTTTAGTACATTTACAGTTACGTAATTATCACCATCATCAATTTTGAAACATTTTCATCACCCCAAAAAGAAACCACATATGCATTAGCAGTCACTTTCCAGTTCAGGTTTTTTAATATAGATCAACAGCATCATTCCCACTGGCTAAATGGGACCACATTGCATCAAATCTAAACCATCATCCACTGCAAGATACACTGCCACTTTACCACCAAGAAAGAAAAAGCAGTGCCAATCACACGTTTTTCATCACCTTTTCAGCACTTGATTTAATAGTTATTGAAAGGGATCTTTTAGATTTAGACATATTTTGTACCAGCAATGCACATATCTCAGTGGCAGTAACAGAACACTTAGGACCAAATTCACACATGTGCAAGAACAACCACCAGCAGTAAGACATCCTGGCTTTAGAGACATTGAAATGTGAAAAATGTTCACTCTAGAATCAACAGTATCAAATATTGCATGCACGGTATGGAGTGTCCTTGGTTACAAAACAACAGAAACTGACCTCACTAACTAGGCAGGAAAGGAATCCCACAAGCATAATCTATATAAGCTAATAAGCTAACATAATAACTCATCATCTAAACAACGCAGAAAACCCCAGAATGGGGGCAGAAAATGTATCTACTGCTATGTACATTTCACTCTCTTCCTGGTCCATAGTCACATGAAGAGAGAGAACTCTCTCTCTCAGTAGAGAAAAATGTAGTAATAAGTTCAGCTTTTTTGCAGTCTTTTAGATAGGGAAAGAAAATACTTATTTTTTTTTTAAGAATTTATTTATTTGTTTGACAGAGAGTGATATAGTGAGAGAGGGAACACAAGCAGGGGGAGTGGGAGAGGGAGAAGGAGGCTCCCTGCTGAGCAGGGAGCCCAATGCGGGGCTCGATCCCAGGACCCTGGGATCATGACCTGAGCCTAAGGCAGACGCTTAATGACTGAGCCACCCAAGCACCCCAGAAAATACTTATTTTAGAACCAAAATTGAGAGAGTGGAGGCGCTGCGGAATCTCTAGAGTGCCTTTTCCAATTGACAACTGCCTGTCTTTAGCTTGGAGACAGTGAGATGAGTCAAATGACTTCAAAAAACCATGACTCAGAGTTTAATTACTCGGTTTAAATTTCTAACATTCCAAAGACGATGCCAAATTAATTTGCTGACAGCTTCACATTAGCACGAATAACTAGCTAGCTTATAAGGACCGAAGGTCGATAAGTGTGGTATATATTACTCAGCCAATACTGACCATATCCTGACCAAGCACGGTCGCATGTGGGCTATCTGGGAAAGAGAAATAATTTTAGCTTCTTTTGGAGAAAAACTATTTTAGCCGTTTCTATAAAGAAAAGAAAGGGCACCAATAAAAGAGATGTAAAATTCAGAATTAAGTGGTAATATTTTGTAATCTAGAGTTCATTTCTTACTGAAGTTGAATACATTAAAGAAAGAAAGATGTAAAATTCAGGGTTGGGTTGAGAGGGAAAAAGCTAGAGGAGAAACAGAGCAAGAGGATCAAAGGCGGACAGTATCAGACTCTAATATTAGCCAAGGGAATTGTTTACATTTTGTTGCTAAGGAAAACTTGGCGCTTTGGAAAACGAACCAGCCGCGACACTCTTGCGACAGCTGCCGCTTGGCTCTGATGCCCTTGCAGGGCTATCTGCCACCTGCCTGCCACTTGCCATTTCTGTCCTGCTGTCCGCCAGTCAAATCAACCCCTGTACAATCAGATGACCCTGTTGGTTTCTGTAAGCCTCAGGGACACTCCAAAGACTGGGTGGCGGTGATCACGGTGCCATGAAGGTAGACCACCGCATGCTGGGCTACCGACTAAGATGGACGGGTCCCCAAATCAGAACCTTTCTTCTCAAATCCAAAAGAAGAAATGGTTATTGAGTTCAATGACAAGGGCAAAAGAGGCTTGGGTGACGATCTCCACTGTGCCTCTGACTCAAGGTGTGCTATTAGGCAAGTCACTCCATGCTCTGAGGGCCTCAGCATTTCCATTTGTAAGACAGGGAGTTTAACTCCTATTCTTTCCATCAGGTAAAGAGAATACTTTGAGCATACTTGAGCTTTTCAGGAAAGAAAACAAAAGGAACTTTGTAAATTCAAGATCATCCCTTTCTTAAAAGTAATAAACTATTTCAGAAGTCCTGCCCTGAGCTTATGTAGCAAAATAATAAATTATCTAAAATCCTGCAAACCTTGAATCTCTTGACTCTTGTGTTTACTCTTCAGTGACTATGGCCATTTTCACAGACTGACATCATAAGAAAGACTGTTGTTCCTAGAGTTAAATTTTTTTTTCAAGCTCTCCTTCCCCTGCCTTGCTTATAAGGGTAATACTTTATCACTCTGGAATTTTGGAATATACAGAAAAAAAACCCAAAAGAAAATAAAAAAATACCCATAATCCGCCCCCCTCCAAAAAATCTAGTGTTAAGATTTCCATGTTTATTATTGTTTGGTATCATAATCTATTTTTTTTTGTATCTAGCTCTGTCCATTTAATAATGTATCTGTAGTTAACGAACTGAATAAAGCACACAGGGAGTAAAGCTGAGACCCATCATGAGCCAATCGGTATGCACACACCCTTCTTAGGACCAAACATTCTCAGAAAAGAAAAGCCAGCTGTGCAGCTTTCATGGTAAGACCCACTCCCCAGTCCACATGCTCTGATTACACTGCAAATGGAGATTCTTTCTGAGAGATGGCTTTTCCACTGGGTAGGTCTCGCTGTGGCCCATTTTAAAGCCCCATTTATCCCAGTGCTCGCTAATCGTTTCAAATTGGCCCTGTGAATGTGAGCTTCAGGCCGCCATCGTGGTTCCCAGCAGGAGTCCAAATACTTCCACAATGAGCTGATTACAGAGAAAGCTGCAGCTAGCTTCAAGAGAAGAATTAGCACCCAGCATGCTCTTTCAGAAGGAAAATGTAGCTGTTTTCAAAACATGTGAGGTTTTTTTTCTTTCAGCTTATGTTTGTCTAGAGGGAGAAATTCTAAATGGTTTTAATTCTGTAAAGGCTTAAATGATAGGTTTTATTTGATCAAGTCATTCCCCAGCTGAAAATACTTCAGTGGTATTCCATAGCTTGGAAAACAGAAGTTCACGTTTCTTAGCATAGCACAACAAAAATCTCCATGATTTGGTTCCTGCCTACCTCTCTAGCTCCACAATTTCCAAAGTATACCCAGTGGAATACCAGTCTTGGGTTTCTGTGAAAAAAAACAAAACAAAACTATTCGATGGACACAGAAATTTGGAAAATGCTGCAAATTCTAACCACACCCACACTCCCCTCTCTACACCCAACTCCCCGCCCCGGCCCCCCACCCCCACCCCACAACCACCCCCCTGAGAGGAATGATCCCGAGAAGGTTTTGGAGTAATCCTGTTTAACTTCCTTTAACCGATTCTTTCACAAACTCATTTGCCCACAGGCTGTTTTTTTTTTTTTTTTAATTCATCTAAATCTATTTCACAAAGACACTTTCAGAAATACAACACTGGCCTTGCCTTCTCCCAGCTTCGGGGATATTAAACTTGTTTCTTGAATTTCTTGTGTTCCCTCTAAAATACCAGCCTCCTATTACTACTTATAGTTCACTTCTAGTTGCCTTCAAAATTCAACTCCAGTTACCTCCTCTGGCACACCTTCTCTGTCACCCTACTCAGGCTAATTTAGATTCCCCTCCTCTGTGCCCCCATAGCAATCTATACATATCTTTATCAGAGCACTTAACAACTGACTATATTAGTTGATTTACTTGTTTGCCTTCCCACAATAGATAAACTTAAGCTCTCAAGGGCAGGAAAGATGTTTTTCTTTGACCTTGTATCTTTAATAACTGTGCCTGGCACATGGCAGTCTCTCAATAAATGGTTGTTAGATGCTTTATATATGCAGGTTCCCATATATAGGACTCTATATAGAAACAACACATTTCCAAAATATTTTATTCTAGGAACCACTTCTGATTAATTTGCCATTTTTATAGATGTGTCTATCTTCAGTACAACTGGTCACTTCTTATTGTTACCAAATTAAATAATAGTTTGAGGTTTCTGTTTTGCATCCAAAAATTCTACTACATAGTGATCTGCATGTAATACTTCTAAAAGTATCTAAGTATTTAAGAAGCTGCATCTGTTAACTTTTTCTCAGAGTGATTCATTTCCTATGTGAGTTTGTCTTTGGTAGGCAACTGTTTTATAGAAATCCTTTGCACCCTGGGTTGTCGATGTGTTTCTTCATGGTGGTTTTAAATTGCCTGTGCCAATGGCCCCAGAGTTTCAAGAGTGCCGACTTAGTTTCTATGTTAAATTCTTGGCTTCTGGGGCGGGGGGCGGGGAGCCTGGGTGGCACGGAGCCTGGGTGGCACAATGGGTTAAGCATCCGACCCTTGGTTTCAGCTCAGGTCATGATCTCAGGGTCATGAGATCAAGGCCAGCATTAGGCTCCGCACTCAGCATGGCGTCTGCCTGAGATTCTCTCTCCTTCCTTCTGTCCCTCCCACCGTGCTCTTTCTCTCTCTCAAATAAATAAATAAATCTTTTTTTTTTTAAAGATTTTTATTTAATTTGACAGAGAGACAGCGAGAAAGGGAACACAAGTAGGGGGAGTGGGAGAGGGAGACGCAGGCCTCCTGCTGAGCAGGGAGCCCGACGCGGGACTCGATCCCAGGACCCTGAGATCATGAGCGGAGCTGAAGGCAGACGCTTAACGACTGAGCCACCCAGGCGCCCCTAAATAAATAAATCTTAAAAAAAAAAAATTCTTGGCTTGGGATTTCCACACTATATGTGTAGTAAAAATTTCCCACAGAAGATTTTTCTGTCCCTGCTCAGACCCTTGAATAGGCGCCATCCTTGACATTTTGGGGGGCCATAGACAAAGTACCCTTTTTATGAACTGGGTAGTCTTTTGAGAACTCCAGCTTTATACAGGTTCTTACTTACAGATCCTAGCCTAGTCAGGTCCAAAGCCATGCTTCCTACACCCAGGCATGGCATTAAAATCTGAGCCTCCAGACGCTAACATCTACTCTAGACGTCCTATACCAACCCTGGGCCACTCAAACCATTCTGGCCTTTGGATTCTCTTCATTTTTGTCACCTAGCAGTTCCCTTTCACTTTTCTGAACTCAACTACATTTTCCTACGTTAATAATGGGAAAGGGGTCCTTATAAACCCATCTACCATGTTGCTAGAACCTTTTCCTAAATAAATTTTGAGTCCATTCACTTTTCTCCATCTCTTTTACTACTACCTCTGTGCAAGCCAATGTTCTCTCTCATGCACCCTTCTTTTGCAATGGTGTCCTTACTGGTCATCTCACATCTATTCCCGTCCATCCTTCCCCTGTCCAATTCATATGGAATATTGTACCCAGAGTTTAAAAGCCAGGATTCTAAAAAATGTAAACCAGATCATGTTATCCTTTTGCTTTTTGCATATTTTCTGTATGACCCAGCAATTCTACTCCTACATATATATCCAAAAGAAAGAAAAACATATGTCCACACAAAAACTCGTACATGAATGTTTATAGTAACATTATTCAAAATAGCCAAAAGGTGGAAAGAACCCAAATGTCCACCAACTTAGGAGTGGCAAACAAAATGCAGTATATCCACACAATGGAATAGTGTTTGGCCATTAAAAAGAATAAAGTGCTGATACATGCTACAACATGGATGAACCTTGAAAACATTATTCTAAGTGAAAGAAGTCAGTCACAAAAGACCACATATTGATTCCATTTACATGAAATGTCCAGAATAGGCAACTCTACAGAAACAGAAAATAGATCAGTAGTTGCTGAGGTCTAGGGAATGGGAAGATGGGGTGGGAGTAGGGGGGACAATAATTAAAGGTATGGGATTTCTTTTTAAGATGATGAAAATGTCCTAAAATTGACTGTGGTAATCATTGCACATATCTGTGAATATACCAAAAAATGACTGAACTGTACACCTTAAATTATATGGTATATATAAATTATATCTTTATAAAGCTGTTCAAAAAAAAAAAAATGCTTCCAGTAGCTCATCATGGTTCTTAACATATATATCCAAAATCTTTGTCTTCAGCTGTAAGACTTTGTATGATATAGCTCCTATTTATTCCTCAAGCCTCACCTTAGACTGCTCTTTCCCTAGCTCTCTACCCCAGAGCCACAACATCTTCTCTCAAATTCTCCAAAGGATCAAGCACCTTCCCACCTTAGTGGCTTTTCAACAGCCATATTTTCTGCCAGAAATGCTTATCCCCTTTTCCTAGCTATTATTTGTCCACAAGAGGATCATACCCTTAAGATAACCTTCTGCAGGAGAAGGGAAGTCTTCTGTAGGCAGATCTTCTGTCATAACAACTCACACTACTTCTTCATAGTATATATCACAATTATTTAGTGTTTGTTTTTCTTCACTATCACATACATTCCCCGAGGGCTGAGATTGTTTTCCTTGTTCACTGCTGTATTACCTGGGTTCATCATAGTACTTTGCAATGGCAAATGTTCAAATATTTTGAAAAGAATGAATGCTAGTGACTGAGTCCAACAGCTCTTTATGTAATACCTTCTTATTTATTTCTCTTGTGCCATTACCCTATTTAACTTGTCTAAGATCATTTATTATCTAATAAATATCTAATATCCCCATTTATTATCTTGTGCCATCCTAAAAATTCACTTATCTTGATACACCAAATTCACATAATTCAGTGATATTTTGATTTAATTCTTCTTATATTTGCTGCTTCTTGAGGAATTATGTCCTAGTGAGAATACACGGTACACAGTATATAATCAATAACTATTTGTGGCTTAAGTAAAACTTCTAAAACAAAATTAAAATCTGTAGCAGGTGCTATCTTATTGTTCATAGGTTATAAAAATCCTAGAAGACAGTAACTGTCTCTCTAGGTTTCTCTAAATAATGGTGCATGCAATTAAATATTTAATAATGCAGTTTGATAAAAAGCCTGATTTACACATCCTTACAGGGATCATAAGCTTAATGATGAATTTAACTCATTTTACTTGTCTCAGCCCAGAAGGAATTTTTTAAAGGGAGTTTTTTTCAGCTAATATTCAGAAAATATTACTTTTGCATTTAGTTCCTAGATGAAACTAATAATACCTAAATTCCATCTGAGCTATTAAATATATAAACATTAAATATTCAAGATCAATTTATTAAAATTTCCTTGGCTGGAAACCAATGAAAAGATGATGCTCTGCAACCTGTTAGCCCAGAAAACTGACTTTCTTCTATTTTTATACAAAGAAATGAAAAAAGAAAGGAAGGAAAAGAAAGGAAGAAAAAACCACAATTTTTCAACTCACTTAACATCTCCCTTCCACTTCTCAAAATTTTAATTTTAGAACTGTCTTTATAATAAACAAACATCTAAAAAGTTCAACTCGTTGTATCTTGTAGATGATAAGACTTCTTGACTTATTACACATACATACACACTCACAAACATAAAATCTTCTTCCTTTGGATAGTCAAAAGAAAATGAAGCCAAACTGAAATCTAAATTTTGATAAGATTTCATTTCCTTTTATAGTCTTAAAAAAGGGATAAGTATGGCTTCAGTTTTTAAGTAGATCTGAAACAGCCAAATGGAGTGCATTCTATTTTTTACACTTTTTCAAGTGGGAGAAAATGTCCCATTCTTCTTGGTCACATCTTGGAACATCTCCTAATAATGACAATCAAAAAGTTCTTCTTAGCTTCTACCTTAAATCTCTCCTGTGCCAATTCATGACTGCTCTCTCATAATTTTTCTCTAAAGAAACTGTACAGTAACTAGTCACTATCCTTCTACCATATCATCATATACTATTCAGTTCTTTTTCCGGTATTCTTAAATTAATTAAAATGATATCCTAGCTTTATTTCTCTGAGCCTTTTTCATGATACTGCTTTTCTTTCCTGCCAGAGAAATCTTCACGGACTCCTCAGAACAAAAGAAAAGATCCTTCTCTGTGCTTCAGGTTCTCCATCACAAAATGGGGAAATAATGCCTGATCCTGATTTCTTTTATAAGACAAATAGAAAAAAGATATGCCTATATTCATAACAGAATAAGTATCTATGTTAAATATTATCAGAAATAATTAAGATCTCTGTCAAAAATCTCCCAGAGGCAAAATAGAAAACCCAAACTGTAATATAAAGATCTACTTTCATAAATGTATCTGGGATTGGGGGAAAGACTTCACACCCACTCCTTTATCTCCTACCTCAAAGCAGAACCCCGCAAATGAAATCAGTATAGAACATACCTCCTCCTGTCCCTGGCTTCCACAGAGGAGTCTGTTCCAGGAGTGGAGAGCAGAGTGGCAGTTGTAACCCCATTGGCAGTGTTAGGTGGAGGTCGATTAGTGATCACACAGAGCGGGGTGCTAGAAGAGACATTGTCTGCTGTTTTCTCTGCTGTTGAGTCAGCCTGGGATTTGTAAGGAGTCCTGAAATCAAAAACACAGACACACAAAAGCACAAGCAGAAAGAGAATGGTTAAGCATGCTACACAACAAAGCACTAGCACACAGACAGAGGGTTCGAGGTAAGTTTAACTAGAGAATCTTCTTGCTCCACTTTTGTTGGCTGGTTGACTGGTTTTTTAAATTCTGAGCTCTTGATTCTTACAACAGTATGATTATACATTTAGTTTGATATCCTCTGCCCAAAGAGTTATATTTCATGAAAAAATTTTTTTTTTGCTTGAGATTAAAAATTTTTTTTAAAATGAGCTATGGCACAAGGAAGATAGTAACATATGCAAGAATGCTTTAAATGACTCCTGAGCACCATCTGGTCTCCACACACACACACAGAGGCAGGGCCTCTCCACACACATGAAAACAACGCTAAAGTCACTTACGATATTATTCTCCACCTGCCCCTTAATTCTTGGCAGTGAGAGTCTTTGGTAGTCCTCAGCCTGGATTAGATGACCATCTTCTTGGATTCCAGAGATATTTGATAAATACAACCTCATATGTTTACTTCTTTCCCACCTAGCTCAGCAACTGCTCTCTTTCTATTTAACCAAATGCCTGATAGCCTGTATTCTTAAGTGCATACATGAGCAACAGAAACAAAAACTAGTAAGATTCTATATGTAACCTTAACTGCAGACTTTCCAACAGCAAGCTGTATAATTAAGCTCATTTACATGAAAACAAGATCTTTGTTTCTTAACAAAGAGTTGAGAGCAACCATTGGCTCTCCACCCAAAAAGCTATCATTTGTGATGTCACAGCTTGTTGCTGGGGTAACAGAGATCCAAAATTGATATTCACAGAGATGGGAAAAGCAATGAAGATAAGGAATGCTAAAAATCTGTTTGTTTTTTTTTCACCTACTCACAATTACCAGAAATGCTTATAAGTAGCTATAAGCTCATTTTCAAATAATCACATCATTAGAATAAGCTTGAAAGCAATAATCAGATTGTAAAACATCTAAATATGGTACCTAGATGCAATTATAAATATAGAACAGTTTTGAAGTGGTATCTAAAAAACACAAGCCACTTCTCCAGACGCAATTAATGACTCAGAAAAAAGGTGAAATTAAATTCCTCAGACTTATAAAATGTATGAGTCTATAGGACACATGAATAAAATTAGCCAGAACCAAACTATAAAAAATTGGTGGCTGGGTGACAGACATTGGGGAGGGTATGTGCTATGGTGAGCGCTGTGAATTGTGTAAGACTGCTGAATCACAGACCTGTACCTCTGAAACAAATAATACATTATATGTTAAAAAAAAAAAAAAGAAAAGAAAAAGATAGAAGGAGGGGAAGAATGAAGGGGGGGAAATCAGAGGGGGAGATGAACCATGAGAGACTATGGACTCTGAGAAACAAACTGAGGGTTCTAGAGGGGAGGGGGGTGGGGGGATGGGCACGTACTGCATGGAGCACTGGGTGTTATACGCAAACAATGAATTATGGAACACTACATCAAAAACTAATGATGTAATGTATGGTGATTAACATAACATAAAAAAACAACAAAAAAAAACCTTACCTGACATTCTTTTTAGGTTAATAACATGTTTTGTTCTCCCTGAGATTTTTTCTGCTGTGGAAATGCCAAGGGTTTTTATTTTATTGAATTACAGAATAGAACTTGTACTATTATTTGGATATGTGGTATAATTTTATAAGTAGAATGTTAAGAGCAGAATAGGAAGGGACGCCTGGGTGGCTCAGCTGGTTAAGCGTCTGCCTTCAGCTCAGGTTATGATCCCAGGGTCCTGGGATTGAGTCCCACATTGGGCTCCCTGCTCAGCCGGAAGTCTGCTTCTCCCTCTGCCTCTGCTCCCCCTGCTTATGCTCTCTCTCTCTAATAAATAAATAAAATCTTAAAAAAAAAATAGGAAAAGCTGCAGAGCAGGGGTCAGAGGCTCTGGAACCATGTGGGGCTACATTTCAGCCAAGTTAACCTCTCTAGTCTCTTCATCTGTAAAACGGGAATAATGATACCTTAAAATGCAGGGGTCTTGTGATAACTAAATAAAATAATGTATGAAGAACATCAGTATTGAGCTCAGAATAAAACACAAGCTCAGTGGAAACAAAACAGTGAAATAGGATCTCTGACATGGACAAATCTAGGTTCAAACCCTGCCTCAGTTCCTTACTAGATATGTGACCTTGGGCAGATGATTAAGTTTTGGGTCTCAGTTTCTACATCCATAAAATAAAAATGGTACTTCATACGCTGGAGGCCTCTTTATAAACAATATATGTGTGCCTGAGATAGCGAGTTGCCCAGCCTATATTCATTTTCCTTTTCTTCCTAACAGAACCTGTAAATTATTGAGGGCAGCATTGCACCTAGTTAAAAATTCACATTTTCCAAAGTCTCCCTGGCTGCTAGAGGTAGCCAGTGAGGCATAAGTAGAAAATTAGTGCTTTGGGGGAAAACCTCAGTTCAGAGGCCTTCTCTCTTTTTGTATTTCCCCCTTTCTTTCTTCTTCCTGCCTAGAATGCAGTCATGTCAGCTAGAGCTTCAGCAGCTATTTTCTGTCATGAGGCAACCTGTGGAAATGGAAGCATGATCTAAGGATTGTGAGGCAGAAAGACAGAAGGATCCAGGATTCTTTAAGGACTTTGAAGCTGTGGTGCCAGCCCTGCCTATTTCTGGACTTTCTTAAGTGAGAGGAAAAAATAAATAAACCTTTATCATATTTTAGCCTCAATTATTTAGCTTTACTGTTACATGTGAGTAAACCAATTGCTCATGTAATTTTTGTAAGTATCTAAGCCAATGCTTGGCACATGATAGGGTTCAACAAATGGCAGCGTTACTATTTTTCCCTAGTCTCAGCTCTTAATACTTAAGCAAGTAACCTGTGTTTCAGTTTCTTCATCTATGGTATAATATTTACTATGTCTGTGCAGATGAATTATTATGAGGACCTAATAAATTTCTACATAATTATCAGTATTATTATTAATAATCCATCTTAAGCCTATCCCTCCTGGAACAAATGATCACCACTTATTTTAAGGAAAGAAATCTAATAAATGGACAAAAATCAATCAAGTACTACCATCAACAGTGTTCTTGCAGCAACAAGCAACACTATCATCATTAATGTTTTTCATTTTCTTTGTGTCAGTTCTAGAAACAAGCCCTCAAAAAGAAGTCCCTTTGTCATACCCCAAAGTAAAAGGGTCTCTGCGCACACATACAGGGTTGAAAGCTATAGCCAAAACCACAGCTGAAGTCCTATCGTGCTTTCACGATGAAGCCCCGGACAGGCTACCCCCATGCTACCCCTTAGGCAGACTGGACACCACGGCCCCAAGAATACCACAAATCTAGACAAATTTATATAAACATAAATCTCTTCCCTCCCGTGTGTTTCCAGCAAAATGCTCTCATTGGCTGGGAATTTTCAGAAAGCTATAGGAAGCTTTTGGAACAAGAGCTGGCTTTTCTTCTGATTTGGGTTTGTATGCCATCCTCTGAAAAAAAGAGTAAGTAGAAGAGATTCCTACTCACTGGGAAATTAATGTAAGTGAAGTGTGGGGATATTTTTAATATGTGCTTTCCCATAATAGGATGAGTCCCTTACATAGTAATCACACAAAAGCGGTCATTTTAAGTTGATGCCTAAACACCAAGTACCAAGATATATACCCTATGATTTTTCAATGAGCAACTGCTGAGTGGCTAATACAAGTCCAAACAAAACCTCCTCGTTAAACCATGGACATTTTCACAAGAATTCAAACTTGCTTCCCCAGTGCCAAAGTCTCTTTGGTTTGAATCTCATATGTGCATCCAGAGGCATGAGTTTTGATGACTGTAACTCAAATGGCCCCAAGAAGCCTTACCTGCCATGGTGTGCAGATGCAGTAGTGTTTGCACTGATTGGTGCAGGGCAAGAAGAGGCAGGTTGCCACTTGTTGCCCCGAGAGGTAGATGAACCAATGGTAATGGGTGAGGTAGCAGATGAATTGCGATTGGCTGAAATGTAGGGACTTGTGGGGTCACTACTTCTACCAAAGGAAACACTGCAAAACAGCACACAGTCACTTTCTTCAGGACATGCTGCTCACCCACCATTTCCCAGCACCACCTTCCCCCCCAGATTGTGCATTTAAAAGGAATGTAGATCAAAGAGAGGGTATGGCAACTGGGAAGTGGAGTGAGTGATCAACTCCAGCTAGAGCTGGGTCACCGGCAGCAAGCAGGCATCTGTCAATCATCCGAAAGAGTGAAGGAACATGGAGGAGAGATGATAGGCAATAAGAGAAAGCAGAAGAATAGTATATAGGAACAGAATAGGGGCTAAGAAATATTAGCAAATAGAATAATTTTATTAGAAAAAGTAATTCCCAACAAACCCCAAGGCAAAAAAATCATGCAACCCCAAATGTCTACCTGATACAGAAGTAGCACTGCAGAAGCTAAAGTAAGACCAAGAATTTGGAGGTTTTGGAGTAGAAATTTAAAATTAAAGAGTGGAGAAGAATAAAAAAGCTCTGTGGAAAAAAAAAATGTCTGAGAACTGTGGTTATTTAGCCTAGTCTTGGGAGGATTCAAAGTTTTAAGTCTAGAAAATAATATTGCATGGGCGGCAGAAGGCAACTTTCCTTTGTTTCAAATGAAGGTAAGTAAGAACCATCTCAATTGAGGCAAAAAATTATTTGGATTAGAATTTTAAAAAAACCATTTTTACTATTATAATAATGAGACACTAGCAGGGGTGACCAAAACAAGCTTTGAAGCCTTTTACTTTAAGATGCATTTTACTGGGACACAGGAAAGGAATTTCTGCCTAAGGACAAGAGATGAACTAGAAAATGGAAAGTATGCTGAGGCCCGGCGGAGCCCAAGAGAGCCAAATGTCTTCTCGCATTTTCTTTTTTAAATAGTGATAGCATACAATTCCCTTTGGAAAAGATCATAAAATGAGATTTTGTATAATCAAAAAATGCTTTAAGGGTGACATAAGTTTGGAAATCCAAAGCATGAAGCAAGTTGTGGATCTTCTTTCAAAAAGCACTCACATAATTAAGCAAGCTTTCCACCCTAAATAGAAGCATTCCCTTTCTCCTCTGTTTACCATAATTGTGCCAACTGTACCTATCTCTCCAGATGCTACTCACTCAACCCATTTGTTAATGATTTGGATCACGAAAAAGAACAACCCCACCACAATGTAACAACATGCTTAGAAATTAAATGCAGCTTTCTCTCTTTCCTAGTACTAGAACGTTATTTTCTTAGAAAAGTTTTCTTGGTCTTGGATGCAACCACAAGGAGTAGTGATGTATAGACAGACTAAGACCTTAGTCCTGAAGACAAATAAGTGATAGCTTCATTAAGCCAAAAACACTGAATTTGTATATATAATGAAGCTTCCAGTGAGAACGCTGAATTATCTCTGCAGAACTGAAGACCATCAAAAGGCTACATTGGCTGTTTGTTTTATAGCTTACTAGTTCCCATGTTCTGATATTAACTAGTTGACAAGATTCCTCTAATCAAGTGGAAATAAGTTTTGAACCCAAACACATAGTTTATGGCAAAAGGCTGTTTCTTGGGCAGCCAACCAATCCTATAAGACCTAATGATGAAGCCCATGGCATGAAGAGGCAGTTGGAGGGGTTGAGTAAATAAAAGTGAAGAAAGAATTCAAAGTAAGAAATGAGAATCAGACTCTTGACATCAGCAGCAAAGTTCAAATTAAAATACTAATTAAGTATATCTTATAGTTTAATGGCTCTGGCAAAGGTGCTTTGCTTGCTGGCTGGTACATGGCAAAGAAAATAATTGCAGAAAAGAGAATACAGATGAGAAAAGGGGAAGGAAACCCATGTACCTTCTCTGCACCAAACTTGCGAGTTTCACATCTTGATGGATCTGAGGGCCATTAAAGTCATAAAAAAAAAAAAAAACTCAAGTCCCTAAATTAACAGGCTTCAATATGAAACTTCTTTAATGCAATTCAAAACTGTCCCCGTTACCCACCCCCCTCACCACCCTATAGGGTCCCTCCCTTCCTCCCCATAAAAATGTAACTTGAGATGGGAACTACTCTAGTTTTAGAAAAAGGAAAGCTAGCTACTGGACAAAGGTGATTTAAATTCAGTCCTGCTCAGGGATTACTAGAAGTCACTTCCAGTTGAAGATTTTAATAGGACTGAGAGGAGAGAGTATAAATTCAGATCTGTCTGTGGTGAGAATTTGGAATTAGCTTACTTTAATTCAGTTAGGAAAATAAATTAATGTTAATTTAAAATTAGTCAAGATGTTACTCCCAAGAAATCTAAAAGTAATTCATTTTTTGATTCATTTTCGTGGTGCTAATTGGATATAAAACAGCATGCAATTATTACCCATACACCCATGACCAGAGTGAAGAAAAATCATCTCCCACCCCATGGAACCTGGTACCTTTTCAAGTAGGTTGATACATAGGTAGAAGGAGCAACTGTCTGTGGAGTTTCACTTCCCTTTGCTTCATCCCTCCACAGCTGCCGTGTATACGAACCACTCCTCACTAGATTAACAGCTGATTCTCTGTAGAGGCATGAAAGAAAAATAAAACAAAGCACTGATTCCTACCACCAGTTTTGTCCACGATACAATGCAAACTGGGAGGGGTGCCTGGGAGGCTCAGTTGGTTAAGCATCTGCCTTTGGCTCAGGTCATGATCTCAGGGTCCTAGAATCAAGCCCCACATCAGGCTCCCTGCTCAGCGGGGAGTCTGCTTCTCCCTCGGTGGGGGGGGGGGGGGGGGCGGGGGGGGGTGTTGGGAGAGAAGAGCCAGGGACAGAAACTGTAATATGATGGCTAAAGAAATAGACACACTTTTCAAGTGATACTTGGTTTTATATAAACCTGTTTTCTGTATACATAGAGAATGGGTCAAGTATTACTACTGCCTGCTTTCTTTTATCAACTTCAAAGCCAACTAACTTCAACAGGTACCAAATCCTTATATCAAAGGTCTCCAATTCTTTGGTAATGAGAACTCACTTTTGTTTCTCCTTTAAAGGGCTTTACAAAGCCAACAGGTTGTTCATAAGTAAGCAGAGAAGAGGATGATGGGGAAGATGAGGAAGTCTGTCACAAGGGAAAGAGGTAACTAGCACAGAGGAGGAAAAGAGAAGAACCTGCTAGAAGTCTACTTAGTGTTATAAATAAAAATCGTCCAGGAAAGGGCTGTAGTAGGATTTCTAATTCACAAATGTTCACTCAGGGCCTTTGCAACCAAAGCTGCGGCTCTCCAGAGCAGTCCTTCTCAAACTTCAATGTGCATTTGAATGACCTAGAGAATTTTTGTTAAAACCCAAGTTCTAATTCAGCAGGTCTGAGGTGGGGCCTGAGATTCTGCATTTTTAACATGCTTCCAGGTGAAACCAATGCTGCTGGTTGGGAAGACCACACCTTAAAAAGCAAGGTTCTCGATCAGGTTCTGTTCTGAGATGCAGCAATACCTCAAAATCCTCACATTCATTTTAACTGATGAGGAAGACTTGAAATTTTATGTACATACACATTAGAAGTTGATCACTAATTAAATAACAATACCTTTAGTGTTTACCATGGAATAGGTCGTGTGCTAGGCACTAGGGGTCCCTGAGAAAACAGACATAGACCCTACCTTTACAGAGCCTGCTGGTGTACTAAAACAAATTCACCCTTGGAAGGGCTGGGGAAGACTTCCTAAAGACAGTAAGACCCAAGCTGAAGTGAGAGCCTGAGGGGCGAAGGGCAAAGCAAGAGAGCAAGGGCTGGGAGGAGCTCTAAGCAGAAGGAATAAACAATTCATAATGTGCTAAGGGCACCTGCGGAGAGATGGCTGCAGAGCGATGGCCAAGGCATCACTATGCCTAGGAAAGTTACAGAGGACCATCTTTTGGACTGCATTAGGATTACCTGTTCTCCTTTTCTTCAATGTCACTCGTGCTGCTGAGCTTCCGGGGCGCTAGTGAACTAAAATAGCTTTTGTTTTCTCTCTCCTGTAAAATCAAAACAAGTAAAACACAGAGAAGGTACAATACTGACACGGTGTAACATTCTGGGTAAAAAAAGCAGAGATCAATACACCTGTATCATCTTATTTCTAGATCCAATACCAATTCTGGTTTGAGTGGTATTACAAAAGGTTACCTTTCAAAGGCTAATTCCTACCTCTCCTCCATTAAAAGACCAATATACCGGGAAATAATTCTCATGGGAAAGGCCAAAACGATCAAAAAAGGAAAACAGCAGCACAAATTTCACAAAGCCAACAGCCCTGCCAAGAGAGATGGAGACTTTGAAAAGCCACAAACAGAAAGCTCCACTCTAAAGTTCTTAATGAAATAAGCCTTATTTCTTCCCCAGCCTATCTTCTCTTTGAAATGCAGCTTCATGCACAACAAATATGCTGCAGAATTCATCCAACCAATATGACTCATCTCCTTGAGGAGTCTCCAGAAACAATATTGAGCAGGGGACTAAGGTTACAGGGCAGACCTGACCCCAGAGAAGAGCATCAGGTAAGCCCTAGAAAATCTGGAACCAAAAGTTAAGAAATAAAAATGCACTGATCTTGGATGATTATGTGGATGAGCTGTTATACATCTAGTAATGAAAGAAATAAGGCATTTAAACATTTTTTTCTAAGTGCTAATTTGCCTGAGCTTCATTAGGATTGAAAGTCCGGCTAAGGAACTTTGCTTCCAAACACTGAAACAATAAATTACTGGTATTGGTTCAAGGGAACCTTAGGCCATGTCCAAATTTTCATGTTTCTGACTAAATTTATTTTATTTTATTTTATTATTTATTTGCCCTACGTAAGGAGGGTAAGGAAGAATGAACATAAGATATGCCAAAAGATAAAAGGTTTTTCTTTTTTGGCCGAGTAATAATAGCAAGCAAATAGCTAACTGATTAAACTATCAATGTGCCATCTCCCTTTAAAGACTTTGTACTTCCAGAATCAAATCAGGGACTAGAACACACTTTCATTTGCTCCTGAGACTGAATTTTCACAGACGGGAACTGCCCAGGAACTCCCCCGTACCCTGCCTAAACTGCACCTTATCTTTGTTGTCCAGCAGAGCAGAAATCCGAGGGCTTGATGATGACCGGTAGATAGAAGAGCCTCGGTCCCTTAGAGCTTCCCTAGAATTGGCCACCTCACTCAGCATGTTCTGGCTGCCAGTTTTTCTGAGTCCCAGTCTCCACGAAGAAGGAGATTCATCTTTGGGCTCTTCCGGCTTATTAAAAAGGCTGGAGGAGAACTATGAGGGAAGAAGCAAAGAAAAGAAAAGAAAAGGGAAAAAAAAAAAAGGTCCTGATGATTCTTTTCAGCCTATTTGCCTTTTCCCACACTGACTAAGTTCAGTGAGGCAACATAAGGCAGTACAAGAACAAATACATGGCAGGCTTTCTGCCAATGTTCCCTTCCTCACCTGGCAGATGCTAATAACCGCTCAAGACTGCCCTTCTCCCTGAGCCAGAAATAGTCTCAGATTCTTAACAGTGCTCCTACTGACAGAGTTGCTCTCTGAGAAATTAAACACTATTTGCTCTCTTAGCAATGAGTACTGACCTAGAACACCAGGAGATCCACGTTCTAGTAAAAATATCTTCTCTTGCTTGACTCACTGTGTAACTATAAATGGGACATTTTACTTCTCTAGGTCTCAACATACTCACCTGTAAAATGGTGATAATGAGCTTAATTCCTCCTTATAATATGTGGAGACTAGAAAACACAATGAGCCAATGTATAAGTATGTTTTAAGGTACTGTGATAAGACTGTGGTAAGCTGACTTAAGTTAATACTAATAAAAATACTAAAACTCACTCCATTCAAATTCTAATTGCTTATTTCAAGAAAATAGTTTATTTGATCTTGAGCAGCAGTTCCAAGTGTTTCAGATTTCACCGAGCAGCAAAATTAAAAAAGAAGAAAAATGGTAGAAGTCATAGAGTTGCCATCTTTTAGATTTTGCCAGGAGAACATCTTTCAAAAACTTGCTTACCATTTTCAACACTATCATTTCATTAAAAAAAGAAAAACATTTTAACCTCAGAAAAGAAAGCTTTCTGGAAAGCTTACATAACTTACATAACTGCCATAAACCACAGAAAACATGATAGACCAGTGTTAACCAACAAACACCAGTCTGAAGTAACTGGTCTTTAGAACTGCAGTCAACAGTCCATTCCTGGGATCTGAGGGACCTCTGTAAGATGGCTTTGGTCTTACTCCAGTTATCAGGCCACCTTTACTGCCTGGTATAGTGAAAATGCAATAAACACTAAATCACTCGTCTCCAGCTCACATTCAGATTTTCTCTTTTAATTAGTTATCTGAATATATATATTTATGTACTCCTTCCAGCTGTAGAGGCTCAATCATGTCAGCTCTTTATAAGCCACCCTGACTCTGAGAGTCACACACACACTCTCTCTCTTTCAAAAATAAAACAAAAAAATAAAATAAAAGAAATTAAAAGAAAGCCAGAAGTCCAGTCACACCTAGAAGCAGTGGGAGTATGTGAGGTACAGCTAAATGCCGGAGTGAGGAGTGAGGTCTGTGTCCTATCTGAGACATCTCTACAGATTCAAAGTGATGCTCTTGGGAATAAATAAGCAGCCAGGGCTTTGTTTCCTCATCTCCACAATGATACCATAATCCTGTCTTTTTAATTCATGAGGCACTAAGAAGATCAGTAAGTTAGTATCTATAAAACCATGGAGTTTTTTCAACAGCTTTCTTCCCAAGAACTCATTATCAATTCTTAATCTCAAAACTAATTGTATCCTTTGTAGAGCAAAGTCATTATTCAACTCTGTCTCACTGACTAGAAGCCTATAGCTTCTCAGAAGCCTGGGCCAAACTGCAGGAGGAGGTGTCTCTGGTACCTCAGCAAGTTCTTTCTACCTCTGCTCTCTACTCATTATGAGTACTACCAAGACTTTACTTATAAAAGTAAAATTTTAAACAAGATGTAAAAAAAAAAAGGACATAAGTCATCAAATCAATTAATACTGAATGCTAGGGGCGCCTGGGTGGCTCAGTCTTTAAATGTCTGCCTTCAGCTCAGGTCATGATCCCAGGGTCCTGGGATCGAGCCCCCCATTGGGCTCCCTGCTCTGCGGGAAGCCTGCTTCTCCCTCTCCCATTCCCCCTGTTGGTGTTCCCTCTCTCGCTGTCTCTCTCTCTGTCAAATAAATAAATAAAATCTTTAAAAAAAAAAATACTGAATGCTAGCTATCTTCCTAACCCAGTCTGAGCTTTATATATACTTACCTACTTAGCCGTAGATACGAAGAAAATAAGCAATGGACAAAATTCTTTGGTCCCAGATCACTATATCCTATGTTATCTAAACACATTGTACCCAAATTTGTTTGGTGATGGATTTATAGCTTTTGCAGGCAATGTTATAAAAGCAATGTTTGTGCACAACCCCGCCCCCATCCATACCTTGAAGTTCTAATCCCCATTGTGACTATAATATTTGGCGGTAAGGTGGCTGTCTGCAAACTAGGAAGAGATTCCTCACTAGGAACTGACTCAGCTAGCCCCGTGTGACACAGTTAGTCCCGTGATCTTGGATAGCCCAGCCTCCGGAATTGGGAGAAATAAATTTCTGTTGTTTAAAGCCACCTGGTTGGTGGTATTTTGTTATGGCAGCCTAAGCTGACTAGGACAGGCAAGATGTATCTGTATTATCTTGCAAGAATGTATCTTTAAGGACTTTCAAACTGTATATAACCATAGTAGGAGAAATATAATATTCAAATTAGTTCCAAAATACTCACTCTCCTAGCTGAAGAAGCAGAGAAGGTATTCTGAGCCGGTGGTGGTATCTGTTCCGTGATAATACTCTTGCTTTCAGAGTTGGAATGGTTGACAATGGCTTCTGGCTTTTTATCTATTATTTAAGACAAGAGAAGCAACAAGTGCAAGTATGAAAACCTTATCTGTGTGTATGCATGTACTTTTCTGCTAACAGAAAAGGTTTACCCATATCAAAACAGATTATTAGGGCCATGTAATGCTTGGACTCAAACTAAAATGAAATCTCTAGCAAAGTTGCCAAAAGGAAATAAACTCAATGGTAAAATTCCTTTCTTGGTAGGTTCCAATTCCCACATATGTAACTGAAAACTTTCTCCACATTATGTATCATATATAAAATTTGTCAGTAAGTACGTAATAAGAATCTACTCTGTTTTGGGATATTGGGCAGGAAAAACCAGATAGATCTTGCTTTCTAGGTAATTATAATCAAGACATGAGATAAGATGCATAATGATAATAGTAACAATAGAAGATCATATATAAGTTAGGTGCTAAATTGGGTGAGTTGGATCAACGGGGCTTTATGAGTTCAGAGTAAATCCTCTGAGGGAGGAAACAACAAGGAAAGATGCCATAGAGAAAATTGGAAGACAAATACCGACTGGCAGGAGGAAGAAAGGGTATGAGTAATGAATCAGAAATCAAAATATACACATCTGTTGGTCAGTAAATTTAAGTCTAAGCAGGCCTAATTTAAGCAGGCCTAATTAAAGTAATGAATATTCTTGGGATTACAATAGGAAATAAAGGTAGAAAGGATTACAGAGGATATTGTGAGTTAAACTACAGAAGTGTAGTAGGTAAACCCTCTTAATAAATAACAGTAGTCCATGTTATAGGGCCATCGAGTGGAAACCCCGTCTGTCTCGTTCACTGCTACGTCAGTGCCTGCACCTAGTAGGTGTGGTGGGGCCTTCTGATCTATGTACTCTGGAAACAGGGCCCCAGAGTAATCCACCTATGAATTACATGACAAATTTATGCCACGTTTTAGCTGTGTGACACTGGGCAAAATTTACTTAACATATATGAACCTCTCTTTTCTCACTGATTAATCAGGAATTTTAATTCTTACCAAGAGTTGCTATAAAGTCTAGAGATAATGTTTTTAAATTGCATCATTCAATGTCTGGCCATAATAAGTCCCTAGTAAACAGTAATTTATTATTAATGTTATTTCTTGTGGTTATTATGAATATTCAAGGCATTCTTTCAATATTATCTGAATATTTCTAACCCCAAGAAGTATACCTTACTACCAAATGTGACAGATCATTATAGTAAGAACTCCCAATGAATCTATACCCCTGTGTAGTGGCCTCTCAGATTGACTCTGGGCTTGGCAATGTGACTCTCTATGGCCACTGGGATATTAGTAAAGTGACACAAGGAGAGGCTTGGAAAGTGCTTGTGCACTGAACCTTGCCCTCTCGTCTTGTGGAATCCAGCCGCCGTGTGAAGAAGCAGGGGAGAGTCCGCTTGATGAACACGGCCCACTTGCCTCAAACATCCTAACCAACTACCAGAAAGGTGAGTAAGGCCATCTGGGACCAGCCAGCCCCCAGCTGACTTACCAACTGACCACTAACACGTGAGTAAGCCCAGTATTACCACACGGAGAAAAGAAAAGCCATCCCAGTGAAGCCCTTCCCAAATTGCCAACCCATAGAATTGGGTTTATATAAATAGTTGCTTTAAGCACCACTAAATTTGAGGATGGCTTGTTATTTAGCAATAGATAACTAATATACCAAATGTTTAAGTCAAATAAATAAAAGAAAGGGGAAAACAGAAATCCAAATCAAACTGTTTACATTCACCCCAAAAGAGAATTAGTATTCTTCACAACTACATTTATATGTAAGACATATGAAAACTGTCATTTTATGAGGTTGTATCTGTGAATCTTTAAAAACAGGATAAATGCATTCAACAAATACTTGTTCAGTACATACATAATGTGTCGGGCATCACTTGGAAAGGTTTAGACATAATCCAGTTCCCCATATTTTTCCAATAAACATTTATATATAATGTATATTTATAGGGACCTACCATATAGAAGGCCCAGTGCTAGGCATTATGGAAGACAGAAAGATAAACAAGACACACAATACATTTCAGTGCTTCTGAAACTTGCTGGTAGGGGAAGAAGAGAGGAGATGAGAAACAAACAGAAATAACGCTACTACTAGGTAATGTAAGTAATATAAAAGAGGTTCAAACAAATAGCTACCAGTCAGAGGAGGGGAGAAAGCTTGTATCTGTGATGATAAGGCTTCATAACGGAAGCTGACTTAAGCTGGGCTTTGAAATATGAGTAAAACTTCAACGGGCAGAAAGGAGCAGGGAAGCGTGCTGGAACCATCTAGCTTCTGCCTACATCAGGCTACAGAAACTGCTGAGATTACCAGACTCCCTAAATGCTGTCTCTTTCTTGACCTCTCCCTTCCCACTCCTACCCTGGCTTTTCTTTCTTTCTTTTTAGGATTTTATGTATTTGACAGAGAGAGAGAGCATGCACAAGCAGGGGGAACGGAAGGCAGAGGGAGAGGCAGGTGGAGGGAGGAGGAGAAGCAGGCTCCCTGCTAAGCAAGGAGCCTGACATGGGGCTCGATCCCAGGACCCTGGGATCATGACCTGAACTGAAGGCAGATGCTTAACCGACTGAGCCACACAGGCAGCCCCTACCCTGGCTTTTCTGATGCAGAAACACATATCCTGGTTTTCCTCAACCTCCCTGACCATACCTTCTTTGCCTCTTTTTACCTCCTAAACAGAGCATGCCCCACAATTCTTTTTTGTACATCTTTTCTCTACAATCTTTCCCTTGGGAAATCTTGTCCTTTTCCACACCTTTAGCTTCCACCTTTTAGGCAGATAATTTCCACATTTCACTTTGCCCCTGCTACTCTGAGGAGTCTCAGATCAAAGTCAGGATCTCAGGCACACCACTTGCCAGCTATGAGACCCAGTTTGCCTTACCCCTTACAGGGTCAATTTCCCACTCTAAAATGTGGTGATAATACATCCCTCAGGGTGTGGTTGTAAGTACACTGTAGAGTAAAAAGCACTACCCAAATGTAAAGTGTTGTTATAATCCCGCAAACTAAATATAATCTTTCTTACTAGTGAATACCATTGACAACATTTCTCTCTCTCATGTGGCATGTATTTTATTCATGTATATGCCTTCCTATTCCCCTGTATATCCTAGATGTATCCAACAAAAAGCATTTAATGAATGTGAATGCTTGTCCTGTGTCGGGCATCATGCAGAGACCTAGGAGTAAATGATAAACCTAGAGTTCTCAGCTGAAATGGTGAGTGTTACAACAGAGATAAGTATGAAGTGCTAGAGGGATACAGACACAGGAGCAATTATCATGGGGTGGGGGAACAGTGAAGTGGTCCACTGCTTTTCACTTTTTTTATACAGGAAAACCTAAAGAAAGGCTTCTTCATCCTGGTAAATCCTATAGCTTAAAACAGAAATCACTCAATAAGCATTTGATGGTCAGAAATGAATTTTAAGGTGCAAATAAATGTTCAGGGGTAGGAAAGCTCAGGGCATGTTTGGGGAAACCAAGCAATGCAGCTTGGCTAGTAGATGACACTGCCTATGGATAGCACTGGAAAGGTCAGCTGGAGATATGTTATGAAAGATCTTGAAGGTCAGGTTACAGGACTTGGGATTTATTCTACAGGCAAAGATGGGAGTGGGGAAGGTGGTCATAGATGGCTTCTGGACAGAGGTGTAGTATAACCTAAGGGTGCTGTGGGTGTTTTACTCCAACAGCAATGTAGAGATGGGTTGCAGGGACCAGAGACCTGAGGCATGGGTACATATCACAAAGCAATTATAGTAGTTCAGGTAGCTCCCTCCCATTTTTCTAATACCTTGGTAGTTAACAAAGTGATCTAGCACAGAGCAAGACCAAATAGAAATACTTGAAAGCTTAAGACATGTAAGTCCTTAATAAATAATAAAAACATAAAAAAGATGAACATTTATAAATTTTGATAGGTATTACACTAGCATTTCCAGAGCAAGCTGTGCCTGCTTAATAACAGAAATTCAAGGCTCCATGAGTAAAAGATCATCTCCTATGCTATAAACTTAGTTGGTGCCTATCTTCTCTACACAATCAATGGTCTCTAATTTCCTTTGGTGACATTCAATGAGCTAATACTAATACGACTAATACAAGCCAGTGAGGGTAGGACACATGTACTGTAAAAATCTTAGTTATCATTAACTTCCAATTATCCATGAGAGCTATTCTGTTGCAGGTGAACCGCTACTCAGTAAAACCCAGTATGTCTTTTCTCAGTGTTTGCCAGACCGTATATCAAAACCTATGGCTGCTTCTACAGCTTGTGGATCTGACCATGTCCAGCACCTCACTCTCACTATTGGGTTTCCTGTCTTGCCATATAATAAACTTAAGAAGTGTCATATGAAGTATATATAATATTAATAACAGTCATAAAGGTAAATATGATTTTGTTCCTTCTTCAATCCCCACCTCAGGAATTGAAGGAGCTTCATATAATCAGAAGGAAAATGAAAAGATCTTGGGATTTTGTTTAGGGAATCAGATCAACCTGAGAACTAAATGCAAATTTTCACCAGCTAGTTAAAGATACTTAACCAAATATGACTCTGAAAGATCTCACCTCCTCAGTCTCTTAGCATACTGAATTTTGGAATCTGGTCTCTACACCCTACCAAACTGAGGTCAGACAGTTGGCTCCTTTACACAAGAATTTCTGGGGAGCTCCTGGGGGGCTCCTGGGTGGCTTAGTTGGTTGAGTGTCTGACTCTTGATTTCCACTCAGGTCATGATCTCAGGGTTGTGGGATCAAGCCGCCAGTAGAGCTCCACGCTCAGTGCGGAGTCAGCTTGAGATTCTCTCCCTCTCCCCCTCCCCGCCTGCTTGCAGGCCCATGCATGGGCACTCTAAATCAATCAATCAATCAATCCATCCATCCATCTTTTTTTTTAAAGGAATTTTTTTGTGCGCCTTATCATATGGCTACATAGAAACCAATACATATATTCTAACCTAGCTCATAGCTTTTACAACCAAGTTTTCACTCAAAATTTGGTATCTTATCTTTGAAAACGAAACTTAAAGAACTTAAAGCTCTTTTTGGAGCCCTCTGAGGCCTCCCAGCTCTGACAAGCAGTGATCTCCTTGCATTATGGAAACAGAGGATCTTTACTATGAATATCTTTACATTACCTCCTTCCTTCTCAGTTTCTGACTCAGAAGCTTCATCTTCACCTTCCTCCTCCTCTGAGCTGGAGCTGCTAGACTCTTTGCTTTCCTCCTCCATTTCTTGGGACTTGGGTACCTCTTCTTCATAAAGCATCTTCTCTTTGCTAAATTAAAGATGACAATTTGAGGGTAACTCAGAAACGGCAAACTATTTAAGTTCACTGACAATCAAGCATAAGGAGAACAAGTCTATAAACCTCTGTGTAGAAGCAATAACAGAAATACTTCAAATCCTTCTTTACATTCTTCTGAATCCTTGGGTTTTTGCAGACTAAGGTTCAGTATTTGACTTTAGAGTATGACTTAAGTGGATCTAGCCTGTTTAACACACAGGAAAAAGGAGGGCTATGAATCTTGACAGTGATAAGGCCGGTAAATATTTTTAAAAAGTCATTTAACAAATGTTTACTGAATGTTTATTACCTGCCGGGAATCATGCTAGGCCCTGGTACAGTGGTAAACAAAACACACATGGTCCCTGAGTTCACAGAACTTAGAGTTAGGGATGTAACTAGGACTAGGAACCCATAAGCTGGGGGGAAAATGTTGTACACTGTCTCAATTAATTTCTAAATTTAAAACACATTCACCCGGGGCACCTGGGTGGCTCAGTTGGTTGAGCATCAGCCTTTGGCTCAGGTCCTGAAACCAGGGTCCTGGGATTGAGCCCCCCGTCCCCTGCATCAGGCTCCCTGCTCATCAGGGAGTCTGCTTCTCCCTCCCCTTCTGCCCCTCCCCCTGCTCATGCTCACACACTCTCTCTCAAATAAATAAATAAAATCTTAAAAATAAATTAAAAAAAAAACACATTCACCCACCCTCAGTGTCTCCCCCATATATCAATGCCACCTCTTTGTCCCTCAAACATACCACATGTTTAAAGATCATTTGGCTTAAATCAAACACAGTTTCTTTCCTGTATAAATTCTCAAGCTATGTCATACACACATATGCAGCCAAACACAGCAGAGCTCATCCCATTTCTCAAGTCCTGAACGTCTTACTTCTTAAAAAGTCCACTCTGCAACTTGCTGTTCAGGTCTGACTCAATGAGCTTATTCCGTGTCTCTTTTTCACTTCGAAGCTGGAAATTGGAAAAACAGAGAGGAAAGGGAAGAAGTTGACTATTGGTAAAAATCAGCAGTGATGAGAAGAACTCAAAATGGTACTGTCATTCTGAAAAAAACAAGACCAATACCAAAAGGGGAAGAAAGAACTGAGAAAAAGAGAAACGCATCAGTTGGGTCTCCTTACAAGATAATGACAAAGAAAAATCCTCATCCAAGGTAAAAGAAAAACCACAGTGTTAGAGCTTCAATAAAACTGCTCATATCAAATATCCAAACCCAATCTTCAAAAAACCCTGGCTTCTAGTGCAGGCCGGCTGGCTCATTCAGAAGACCATGTGACTCTTGATGTGGGGGTTGTGACTTCAAGCCCCACGTTGGGTGTTGAGAGATTACTAAAAAAAAATAAGTAAACTTAAAAAAGAAAAAAAAAAAAAAAGCCTGGCTTCTGATGGATTAAAAAAAAAGGGAAGGAACTTTGAAAAAATTTTTTATGGCCACATACCGAATTAGGTTAGCAATAGTTCTCAAGAAAAAAACAGGTACCAAAGGGGAAATAAGTCCCTAGAATAAATTGTCTGGTATTTAGATACATGCTCTAGACAAAATGAGTTTATATTCCTGGACCCAAAAGTTATGCAGGGAGCAAAGATAAGCACCATTCCCAGTGCAGAAATGTTATTTACTGAAAATATTATTTATGTTCAAAAACCAAACCACGCTGGGTAAGGGATACATAGAAACTCTCTATTATTTTCGCAACTTCTTCATGGGTCTAAAAATTATTTCAGAATGACAAGTTTAAAACACAACAAAAACTGAACTAAACAAAGCATATATCTTAGGAAGGCCAATGCTGTTAGATAATAACCCCAGTACTCTGTGTGGTGAGTCCCAAGTTTTAGCCTAGATTCCACAGCTCACCAAAGAAAACAAGATGAACTGTTAAGTTGTGTTTGTCTGAGCTTTATATAGGCAATTGTTCCACTAAGCCTTGAAGTAACGGGGATCTTCACTCTACCAGTCCAGACTTGGTGCTGAACATGTGTGAGGTGAGATCCGGTTGATCTGTCCCACCAGTGAACTCCATTGTTATTTTTTTCAGAACTGCTCTAAGTTTCTCTCCTTTGTCTAAACTTGAGTTCACATGCCCTGAGCCACAATTCATGCAAAGAAAAACACAAAGGAAAGCTAGTGATTTTTTTCTGTCCTACTCTATTCAGACATCAGCCCTGATCATCAGTAGCTGATCTTTATTCTCCTTGTCCAAATTAATCATCCCACTTACACATAGAAAAAGTGAATTATTCACTGTTTATCTGGATATTGGGTGGGTTTTTCCTTCTGCAGTCTGTACATGGGTACAATACTTAGGTAGTTCTCCTACATAGCACCAAGCAACAGAATGGTACGTGCAAGCCAACAATAAAAGATTTAAAATGAGAAGGGAGAGGAGGATTGGGGCACCTGGGTGGCTCAGTTGGTTAGAAGACTGCCTTTGGCTTGGGTCATGATCCTGGAGTCCCGGGATCGAGTCCCGCATCGGGCTCCCTGCTCGGCTGGGGGTCTGCTTCCCCCTCTGCCCTCTTCCCTCTCATGATGTCTCTCATTCTCTCTCTCTCTCAAATAAATAAATAAAATCTTAAAAAAGAGAAGGGAGAGGAGGATTGAATTCTGGATATTTGATGAATCCTGAGTAAGTATGAATCACTGGCCAAGTACTGTCCAATACCAAAAGACAGGTTTAGTTTTGTGGCCTTGTTTGCTTTGTAAGAAAGAAGTATATTCCTCCCTGTAATGAATTTACTTTAAATAAACATGCCCTTTCAGTCAATAAGAGGAGAAAAAAGTTATGAGATGTCCTCTACCCTGGTACTCCCTATTTGGAAAAAACTCTGATTTGAATATACCACATTCATTTCCTAGAACTCAAGGGTAATAATTACTTTGTTGTTCTCATCATTTTTGACTTTCAGCTGCTTGAAGGCTATCTTATAATGAGTAAACTTTAACAACAATGGTGTCTGGGATATTTTCTAACAGACTGTTGCTAGTCCCTGAAGTGAACAATTATCATCTCTGGAATGTAGATATGTCCATTTCAGCTCTCAGGAGACATAACTAAAACAAGGGATGAGATACCCGCACTGTTATAAAAGCTTTTAAAAGCATTAACCAAAGACTTACCACATTCTGCTTCTTCTGGAGCATCTCCAAGTGCTCCACAAGACCCTCATCAGCCACATCAAATGGTGTCTGGCCCTGGCAGAGAAAAGGGGGTACCATGATCAAAAGAAAATAGAAGTAGTGATTTTGTGACTTCATCAGAGAACTATTCAATACTCATTTTATGCCTTTGTTCCAGTGAGAGCTGCTTCCCCAACTTATCTACTCTACATTATAATAATGCCTTCATCTATCACAGAGAAAACGTAACAAGAAACAGCATGTCTGTTCGGGAACCTGGGTAGCTCAGTTGGTTAAGTGTCTGACTCTTGATTTTGGCTCAAGTCATGATCTCAGCGTTGTGAGATTGAGCCCCACATCAGGCTCTGTGCGTGGAACCTACTTAAGATTCTGTACTACCTCCCCCCCTTACCCACTCACACTCTCTTCCTCTAAAACAAAGCAAAACACATCAAGTCCTTTAAATACATGTTTTTATATTTAATAAAACAGTATCGAGGAAATCACCACATTATCTCTAATGCTTACTGCCTCTTGGCATATAATCAATTGAAATCTCTACTTGTGCCTGTTCTAAAAGGGTCTTAATTTCTATAATAAATTCAATAAGGGGCTTTTAAAAGCCTCAGAACGGGGTCCAGGGCACATGTGCACTGAAGGTTAAGTCACAGCAGTTATCTCCCTTCAAGTGAGAGAAGGGTGTCTCTTTCAGGAAACATCAGCACAGTTCAGGACCATAACCCATAAACTGGGGATGAAAGCTGGGTTCAGGAGAGATGTGAAGCAGATGAGAACATCTACTAAATAAAAAGCCATGTCTCTGGATTCCTAAAAAAAACTCACTAGGTGTAGGGATAGGAGTTCTAGGGCCTCTGAAGTTGCTTGAAGTGAGGCTGAATAACTATTTTCAGCCAGACTCAAGGATCTTTGTCATTACAGTGTTTTTTTTTAATGACTGGATGAGAGTAGAATTCAGCTATCAAAAGTCTTTGAATTAAAAATAAAGTAAAATAAAATCTTTCATACTTCACCAGAGAGAGCAACCTTAGGATTTCCCAATGCTCATTTTTCCCAAGGGCAAATATCTTTTTTTCCTATTTATTTTAGGGGCTTCAACATAAATAGAATCAGAATGCTGATCAGTAGAGTTTTATTTTACACAGCAAACATCTCTGTGTTGATAATGGGGCAGGGGGGAAGGGGGAGGGTGCAGGGAACAGAGCCATAGCTACCTGTGATGTATATTTCCCCAGACAGTAAGCCTGGCCATTTAACTGAGACTTTAAGCCTTTTGTTCTAGAGACCCAGATACCAATTTCACTGCCCTTTTAGAGGGTCAGGCATACTAACCAGTTTGTTCCTGATATCCATGTCACAGAGTGCTTCTGCCAGGATGGAGCAAGCCTCCTTCACTCCCCAGTGTGCAGCAGCATGGAGGGGAGTCCAGCCATCATAATCCTGAACATTGAGTTCATAGCCAGCCTGGATTAAAAGTCTAAGAAGAAAACCCCAAACAAGACACTTATACCCTCTATATTACAGTTTTCTGCCAAATAAACTATCACTGAATTGATATTCACTTTGGCCCTGAACCACCGGGAAACTGTGATTACTTCTGTCCTCTAAGGCACAGCTCGGGCTTCACGGTTCCTACACTGAGAACCTATCACAGAGAGCAGTTATCAACCCGCTCTGAAAGGTCAGAGTGTATTTCCTAGGGTACATCCATGTGACACCATACAAGAGGGGTATTTAGAAAGGTGTATCCCTTTGAGATTCACCAAAGCCTGATTAAATTTGCCAAACCACACAACCTGTTACAAGGTGTGTTTTCCATTTCCTAGTGCAGGTAGGAAAGAACATCTAAAATGAGAACTCCCATCAACAGTGTAAGAGGGTCCCGTTTCTCCACATCCTCGCCAACACTTGTTGTTTCCTGCTGTGTTAATTTTTGCCATTCTAACTGGTGTAAGGTGGTATCTCAATGTGGTTTTGATTTGAATTTCCCTGATGGCTAACGATGTTGAACATTTTCACCCAATGTTCATAGCAGCAATGTCCACAATAGCCAAACTGTAGAAGGGCCGAGATGCCCTTCAACAGATGAATGGATAAAGAAGATGTGGTTCATATATACAATGGAATATTACTCAGCCATCAGAAAGGATGAATACCCACCATTTGCATAGACATGGATGGAACTGGAGGGGATTATGCTAAGTGAAATAAGTCAAGCAGAGAAAGACAATTATATGGTTTCACTCATATGTGGAACGTAAGCAATAGCATGGAGGACAATAGGGGAAGGAAGGGAAAACTGAAGTGGGGGAATCAGAGAGGGACTAACCATGAGAGACTCTGGACTCCAGGAAACAAACTGAGGGTTTTGGGGTGGGGGGAAATGGGATAGCCAGGTGATGGGGATTAAGGAAGGCACGTGTTGTGATTAGCACTGGGTGTTATACCCAACTAATGAATCACTGAACACTACATCTGAAACTAATGATGTACTGTATGGTGGCTAACTGAACATGAAAGAAAGAAAAAGAAGGGAGGGAGGGAGGGAGGGAGAGAGAGAGAGAGAGAGAGAAAGAAAGAACGAACTCAATATTCTTCAGGGCACTTGACTTACGAACTTTCTAGTTGATCTTTCCAGGATCCCGTATGTTTACTGTAGACTCTCAAACTTCCAACTCTGTGAAGTATTTGCAGGGACTTCTTGCTAACTACAAAGCTATAATCTGTGTGCATGGAGGAAGAAAGGTATGACTCCTGAGGCCCCAAACTGCACTGGCCTGATTGAGGTTACCCATATCATGGGCCTCCAGACACCTTCTAAGAAGTGAGCAGAATATGAATGCCACTCTCAGGCAGAAACAGTATACTAACATACTGCCACACCTATTAGATACCCCATATTCGGTGGAGTATGAAGCACTGGAAGAGTCTGGCAACAACTATGCACACAAATCTATTAGCTGCCCATGTATTTGGGAAAGCCTGTCAACAGTAAGCACCAGAAGCTACCTAAAGCATGTATGGATGTAAGAAAAAATGGAACAGACAGAGCAGTAGAATCCAAATCCCTCGTATCAGTTTAACTCTCCTACTCTAACTGGACACTGCACACTCAAGATCTGTACCCTTAATCTAAAGAGCCCAAAGAAATTTTCTATGCCCAAAAAGGACCAAAATGATCACCAGTCTGTCCTGTATTACACATCACCAGAGGAGAAGATTGTAGGGATAGTAATGATAAATCACAGCACTGGAAGAGATCATGTAAGGTCATCTTCTAGGCTAGTGTACCTCAACTGTTTCCTATCATACATGTCAGTGAGAAACTCACGTGACCGTAGGAGGGTGGGAGACCATCTATGGATTAATATCAGCAAAAGAGAAGAAAAGACTGAATGATCAGAGAGGAAAACAATAAAGAAAGAAACACATCATAGCTGATAATCTAATTCATCCCCTGCTTCCAAAACCCAGCTCATCTTCTCCCAGTCTACCAAACTCCTGACTGATGTAAATGGACAATACCTGAGGACCTCAGAGTAGCCCTTGGCAGCAGCCACATGGAGGGCTGTGGCCCCTGAGCGAGGCTGCCTTACATCCTCTAGTTTCCCGCTGTTGAGCCACTGGCGGGCATCCTGTAACATCTGTTGTTCCTCTTCTTTTCGTGACTGCTCTAGATCAACTCCTGCAGAAACCAGAGAGCCAGCATTACTCAAGGCCCATTTAAATCTGACAGGATATTTTCCTTAGATTCTAAACACATCATAAATAAAACTGCAAATAACAGTTGAGTCATCAAGTTGGGTATTCATCAAATTTACTCTTTATTTAGAAGAGCAATGACATTTATACACATACTAGTAGTTTTACCAGGGTTAAATCATCATTTTAAATACTGTGTGATGGCAGATCCATTAAAGGAACACACTTAAAATTGAAAACAATTTTAAGAACATAAAGACCAAACTGGACATTAGTTTTGTATTATAGTATTTGTACAATGCTATACACTTCAAAGACCTTTTATGTGTTACACCATTTTAGTTTCCCAACAATCCTTTGAGGTAAATATAATAGATATCACTATCACCATTTAACAGATGAGGAAATAAACATAGAAAGGTTAGGTGCCTCGCTCAAGGCCATAAAACACATTAGAGCTGTAACTAGAACTCTGGCATCCTAGGTCCCTGTCTACTGTTCGTTCCCACTTACTACTCCATTAAGATTGGTATAAAAAAATATTGGTTTCAGGTATGATATACTTTAAAAAAATAATCTACCTCTAATGTTCACTTCCATATGTAGGGAAATATACTGACTTGAAGCTATATAATCTAGAGCAGCTGAGTAGGTCATGTGCAGTTAAAACTTCCAAGGGAATGTAGCTTTTGTTTTGCTTTAAAACATTATAGAGGAACTCCAAAAAGCTCCTCCCTTTAGGCAGCAACTGTCCAACATCTGTGCCACTGAAAAGGGGCTGGGGCGGGGCACTCCCTCTTATATAAAATAATGACATGATCAATTCACAGAAATCAGTTGCATTTCTATATACCAACAATGAGACAGAAGAAAGAGAAATTAAGGAGTCGATCCCATTTACAATTGCACCCAAAACCGTAAGATACCTAGGAATAAACCTAACCAAAGAGGCAAAGGATCTGTACTCAGAAAACTATAGAATACCCATGAAAGAAATAGAGGAGGACACAAAGAAATGGAAAAACGTTCCATGCTCATGGATTGGAAGAACAAATATTGTTAAAATGTCTATGCTACCTAGAGCAATCTACACATTCAATGCAATCCCTACCAAAATACCTTCAACTTTTTTCACAGAACTGGAACAAATAATCCTAAAATTTGTATGGAACCAGAAAAGACTCCGAATAACCAAAGGAATGTTGAAAAAGAAAACCAAAGCTGGTGGCATCACAATTCCGGACTTCAAGCTCTATTACCAAAGCTGTAATCATCAAGACAGTACGGTACTGACACAAAAACAGACACATAGATCAATGGAACAGAATAGCGAACCCAGAAATGGACCCTCAACTCTATGGTCAATTAATCTTCAACAAAGGACAAAAGAATATACAATGGAAAAAAGACAATCTCTTCAACAAATGGTGTTGGGAAAATTGGACAGCCACATGTAAAAGAATGAAACTGGACCATTTCCTTACACCATACACAAAAATAGACTCCAAATTTGGTTTAAAGACCTAAATGTGAGACAGGAATCCATCAAATTCCTTGAGGAGAACACAGGCAGCAACCTCTTTGACCTCGGTTGCAGCAACTTCTTGCTAGACACATCTCCAAAGGCAAGGGAAGCAAGGGCGAAAATGAACTATTGGGACTTCATCAAGATACACAGCTTTTGCACAGCAAAGGAAACAGTCAACAAAATCAAAAGACAACCAACAGAATGGGAGAAGATATTTGCAAATGACATATCAGATAAAGGGTTAGTATCCAAAATCTATAAAGAACTTATCAAACTCAACACCCAAAGAACAAATAATCCAATCAAGAAATGGGCAGAAGATATGAGCAGACATTTCTGCAAAGAAGATATCCAAATGGCCAACAGACACATGAAAAAGTGCTCAACATCACTCGGCATCAGGGAAATACAAAAATCAAAACCACAATGAGATACCACCTCACACCAGTCAGAATGGCTAAAATTAACAAGTCAGGAAATGAAGGATGTTGGCGGGGATGCGGAGAAAGGGGAACCCTCCTACACTGTTGGTGGGAATACAAGCTGGTGTAGCCACTCTGGAAAAACAGTACAGAGGTTCCTCAAAAAGTTGAAAATAGAGCTACCCATGACCCAGCAATTGCACTATTGAGTGTTTACCCCAAAGATATAAATGTAGTGACCTGAAGGGGCACCTGCACCCCAATGTTTATAGCAGCAATGTCCACAATAGCGAAACTATGGAAAGAGCCCAGATGTCCATCAACAGATGAATGGATAAATGTGGTATGATGTGGTATGTGTACACACACACACACACACACACACAGGAATATTACGCAGCCACCACAAAAATGAAATCTTGCCATTTGCAATGATGTGGATGGAACTAGAAGGTATTATGCTAAGTGAAATACGTCAATCAGAGAAAGACAATTATCATATGATTTCACTGATCTGTGGAATTTGAGAAACAAGGCAGAGAATCATAGGGGAAGAAACGGAAAAATGAAACAAGATGAAACCAGAGAGGGAGACAAACCGTAAGAGACTCTTAATCTTAGGAAACAAACTGAGGTTGGGAGGGCGGGTGAGGGGATGGGGTAACTGGGTGATGGACATTGAGGAGGGTATATGTTGTAATGAGCACTGGATATTATATAAGACTAATGAATCACAGACCTGTATCTCTGAAACAAATAATACATTATATGTTAATAAAAAAAATACCCAAAAAAATGACATGTCCCAAATACAAACATAGCCATTCGAAGAGTTCTATACTCATGAACAGGCTTTATCTGTGCTTGGTCTACTCCCTTCCAACTCACTTCCTAAATGAAAACCTGTGAGCTACCTAAGGATTATCTGTCTGATTTGGGGAGATTGATGGGGTGAAAGGGTAAGCAATTTATTTCTTTTTTTTTTTCCAGAGTCACTGAGATGTAACAGACATATAACACTGTGTACATTAAATTTGTACATGTTGATTTGATACTTATATATGCAAAATGATCACTACAATAAAGTTAGTTAACAACAGTATCACCTCACATAATTATCATTTCTTTTTTGTGCTGGAAACATTTAAAGTCGCTTAGTAACTTTCAAGTTCATAATACAGTATTGTTAATTACAGTTACCATGATGTACATTAGATCCACAGAACTTATTTTATAACTGGAAGTTTGTACCCTTTGACCAATATCTCCCCATTCATCCCCACCCCTAGCCCCTGGAAACCACCATTCTACTCTCTGATCATATAATATTTGTTTCTTTCTCTGTCTGACTTATTTCACTTAGCATAATGCCCTCAAGGCCCACCCATGTTGTTGTACATAGCAATATTTCCTTCTTTCTCATGGCTGAATAATATTCCATTATATATTCCATTATATATATATATATATATATAACATCTTTATCCATTCATCCATAGACTGACACTTAGGTTGCTTCCATATTTTGGTTATTGTGAATAATGATGCATTGAAAAGAGGAGTACAGATATCTCTTTGAGATCCTTTTTTTTTTTTAAGATTTATTTATTTTAGGGGAGGAGGGGCAGAGGGAGAGGGAACCCTCAAGCAGACTCCCTGCTGAGCAAGGAACCTGACGTGGGGCTCAATCTCAGAACCCTGAGATTATGAGCTGAGCCAAAATTAAGGGTCGACCGCATGACCGACTGAGCCACCCAGGCACTCTTCTCTTTGAGATTTTACTTTCATTTTCTTTGGATATATACCCTGAAGTGGGACTGCTGGGTCATATGATAGTACTATTTTTAATTTTTTAAGGAAATTCCATGCAGTTTTCCATAGTTGCTATGGAAAATTTACATTCACACCAACTGTGTACAAGAGTTCCTTTTTCTCCACAGCCTTGCCAACACTTACTATTTCTTGTCTTTTTGATGATAGCCATTTGAACAGGTGTGAGGTGATATCTCACAGTGGTTTTGATTTCTGTGTCCCTGATGATTAGTGATGCTGAACATCTTCGCATAAACCTGCTGACTGTTTGTACATCTTCTTTGAAAAAATGTCAATCCAGTTCTGCCCATTTTTTGTTTTTGCTGTTGTGTTCTATGAGTTCCTCATGTATTTATCAGATATATGATTTGCAGATATTTTTTTCCCATTCTGCAGGATGTCTTCATTTTGTTCATTGTTTCTTTTGTTGTGCAGAAACTTCTTAGTTTGATGTCGTTCTGCTTATTTATTTTCGCTTTTGTTGCTTGAGCTTTTTGTGTCATATCCCAAAAATTATTGTCAAGACCAATGGAAAGGAGGTTTCTCCCCATGTTTTCTTCTGGGAGTTTTATAGCTTCAAGTCATATGCATTAGTTCTAACTCCATTTTAATTTCTGTGAGTGTTGTAAGATAGGGGTCCCATTTCATTTTTCTGCATGGGATTATCCAGTTTTCCTGACACCATTTATTGAAGAGACTATCCCTTCCCTAATGAGTCCTCTTGGCTCTCTTGTTCAAATATTAGTTAACTATGTATGTGAGGGTTTATTTTTGGGCTCTCCATTCTGTTCCATTGGTCTATGTGTCATTTTTATGCCAATATCACACTGCTTTGATTACTATAGCTTGGTAGTATAGTTTTGGAATCAGGAAGTGTGATGCCTCCAACTTTGTTCTTTTTCAGGATTGCTTTGGCAATTTGGGGTCTTTTGTAGTTCCATACAAACTTCAGGATTGTTTTTTCTATTTCTGTGAAAAATGCCTCTGAAATTTTGATAGGGATTACACTGAATCTACAGATGGCTTTGGACATTTTAACAATATTAATTCTTTCAATCCATGGGTGGATTTCCATTTATATGTGTCTTCTTCAATTTCTTTCTTTTCAGATCTTTCGCTTCCTTGGTTAAATTTATTCCCAACCAATTTATTGTTTTTGATGCTAACAGTTTTTTGGTAGTCTTCAGAATTTTCTATACATGAGATCATAATCATCTGCACACAAAGAAGATTTTAGTTCTTCCTTTCTGATTTACATGCCTTGTATTTCTTTTTCTTGCTTGAGTACTCTGGCTAGGACTTCTAGTAGTATGTTGAACAGAAGTGGTGAGAGTGGGCACCCTTGCTTTGTTCCTGATCATAAAGGAAAAGCTTTTAACCTTTCACCATTGAGTATGATGTTAACCATGGGCTTGTCATATATGGCCTTTATTATGTTGAAATAATTCCTTCTATACCCAATTTGTTCAGAAGTTTTACCATGAAACGTTGTTGTAGTTTGTCAAATGCTTTTTCTGCATCTGTTGAGATGATGATTTTTACCTTTCATTCTATTAATGTTGTGTATCATATTTATTGATTTATGTATGTTGAACCACCCTTGCATCTCAGAGATAAACCCCACTTGATCATAGTGTATGATCTTTCTATTGTGCTGCTGAATTTGGTTTGCTAATATTTCATTGAGAATTTTTGCATGTATATTCAGCAGGGATATTGGCCTACAGTTTCCTTTTCTTGTACTGTCCTCATCTGGCTTTAGTATCAGGGTAATGCTGGCCTCATAAAATGAGTTTGGGAGTTCCCTCCTCTTCACTTTTTTTGAAAGAATTTGAGAAGGACTGGTATTAATTCTTCTTTAAATGTTTGGTAGAATTAACCTAAGAAATCATCTGGTCCTGGGCTTTTCTTATTGTTTGATTACTGATTCAATCTCCTTATTTGTTATCAGTCTGTTCAGATTTTCTGTTTCTTCCTGATTCAGTCTTGGTAGGTTGCAAATTTCTAGGAATTTATCTATTTCATCTAGGTTATCCATAGTTGTTTATAGTAGTCTTTTATCATGCTTTGTATTTCTGTGGTATCAGTTGTAATGTCTCTTCTTTCATTTGGTTTTATTTCAGTCTTCTCTTTTCTTCTTAGTCTAGCTTAAGGTTTGTCAGGTTTTTTTTTTTTTAAAGATTTTATTTATTTATTTGACAGAGAAAGAGACAGCAAGAGCAGGGACACAAGCAGGGTAGTAGGAGGGAGAAATAGGCTTCCCGTCAAACAGGGAGCCCAATGTGGGACTCAATCCCAGGATCCTGGGATCATAACCTGAGCCGAAGGCAGACGCTTAACAACTGAGCCACCCAGGCACCTGAGGTTTGTCAATTTTATTTATCTTTCAAAAAATAGCTCTTAGTTTCATTAATCTTTTCTATTTTTTTTTTTCTGGTCTATGTTTCATTTATTTCTGATCTTTGTTATTTCCTTCCTTCTGCTAACTTGGGCTTAGTTTATTCCCTTTTCTAGTTCTCTGAAATGTAAAGGCGAGTTGTTTGAGATATTTCTTTTTTCCTAATGTAAGCATTTGTCACTATAAACTTCCCTCTAAGAACAGCTTTTGCTATATTCCGTAAGTTTTAGCATGCTGTGTTTCCATTTTCGTGTTTTTCAAGATATTTTTAAATTCTTCTTTGACCCACTGGGTATTTAGTAGCCTGTTGTTTAATCTCTACGTATTTGTGAGTTTGAGTTTTTCAGTCCAGTTTTCCTCCTCTTATTGATGGAATGTTCTGTACATGCCTATTAGGTCCACAGGGTCTAAAGTATAGTTCAAGTCCAATGTTTCCTTGTTGGTTTTCTGTTCAGATGACCTATCCATTGTTGAAAGTGGGGTACTGAAGTCCCCTTCTATTACTGTATCATTGTCTATTTTTCCCTTCAGATCTGTCCATATTTGTTTAATATATTTAGGTGTTCAAAAGTTGGGTGCATATTAATTTATGACTGTTATATCCTCTTGAAACTGAAAGGGATATCTGATTTAGAACACCAGAATTCCACACAAAGAGAGAACAGTGCTAAAAAGTTAAGCATACATTTGAATACCTCTTATTCCTTAATTGAACAGAACATATTCCTTAATTAAAGAGCATATTCCTTAATTGAAGAGTCAGAAATCAAAATAGAAAAGTTGGTTGCTTGGGGCGCCTGAGTGGCTCAGTCAGTTGAGTGTCTGGTTCATGATTTAGGCTCAGGTCATGATCTCATGGGTCACTCCCTGCACTCAGTGGGCAGCCTGCTTGAGATTCTCTCCCTCTGCCCTCCACCTTCTCTCTCTCAAATAAATAAATCCTTTTTTTTTTTTTAAAAGAAGTTGGTTTCTTAAATCAAAGCTATTTTAAAAACAGTTTGTTTAAAAAAAAAGTTTTTGTAAATAGTGATGCCAATCTTAGCATAAGGCTGAGTGGGACTGAACGGTAAACTAAGTATAAAATTCTTTAATTCAAAGGGCACAAAAATTATACACGGGAAGACAGTAAAAACAAGTATTCACTGCCCTAGAACATCATTATTTTAAGGTATTGGCATACTTTCCATAAAAAGCCAGATATCAAATATTTTCCACTTTGTGGGCCATTCGGTCTGTTCAACTCTGCTGCGGTAAGTGCAAACGCAGCTTTTGGTAATATGTGAACAAATGGATGTGGCCAGGACTGGCCTGCCTGTTCTAAAGGATCATATCAGGAAAGGTCACTGGAACTTAATCTTTTGGAACGAAGTGCAGATTGTGGGTAAGCTAATTTAACAGAAAGACTAAACATCACTACAAACCATGTCCACAAAGTTTTTTGATGTGTTCTAGCAAACTTCCTAAAACCTGTCCTCCCTGCCATCTGACTATTTGCAATATTTTTTTATTAAAAGAACTTAGAAACTTCATGAAAATCCTGACTTATTCTCTTATATGGATTTTTCTGAAAATTAAAATTAAGTATTTGTAGAGTTTATTCTTCTAAATAACAAACTGCAGAATAATTTTCATGGTCAGTATGGTTAAGGATCATTTCAGAGGTTTTATAATAAATACTTTTACCAGCACCACTTTCAGCTCTCATCAAGAGAAAAGATACAAAGTCATCAGCAGAATTTGCCCAGTACTCAAGTTTACACTGTATATCATCCTTTCTTTAGACTTTATAATGTGTAGCCAAATCCAGTACCATGTACACACAGTGAGAAACTTCATGCTCCTCACCAGTCTAATTTGTATTATCAAAGAATACTCAGGTCACTCCCAACTATACAATGGGTATACATCCTTGGATACGACAAAAACAAGGAATGACCCGTCATCCTTTTGACATTTGGCCTATTCTTGTGTGAGTTATTAAGAGGATACATGATGTTGGTGATTGATGACTAATGCTGTGGAGACAGATCTAATCCTCTCTTATCATATGATAATGAAAAACTCTATAGTATACACCAAATGGATTGTTTTCTAAGTGGCAATGTTTGAGAGTCTCTCCTGGTCCCCTGAAATCGCTTAGGTTACCTTGCTTCTTCACTTGCTCCAGAAGAAGATCCTTCATGGCAGGCTCTTCTGCAAGGTCAGAGGGGACTTCACCTTCACTATTCACAATACCCACACTGGCTCCATGGTTAATGAAATACCTGTGTAGACAAGATCCAGGATCTACATTATCTCTGTCAGTCTAATAATAATTTATACTTGTGCATATGGTCTTCAATGCAGAGCAAGGCCACTGTTTTGGAGTTTTAAATAAGGTCTCAGATAACATGTTCCATTATTAATTTCTAACTCCATTAGCCTTCAATAATTAGGACTGGAAACTTCTCTATTTCGTGACAAGCAATCCAACAAACAGGATTTCTTTCACACTCTTATTCCTTTTTTTTTTTTTTTAAGATTTTATTTATTTATTTGACAGAGAGAGACACAGCGAGAGAGGGAACACAAGCAGGGGGAGTGGGAGAGGGAGAAGCAGGCTCCCCATCTAGCAGGGAGCCCGATGTGAGGCTTGAGCCCAGGACCCTGGGATCCCATGATCCCAGGATCATGACCTGAGCCGAAGGCAGATGCTTAACACCTGAGCCACCCAGGCGCCCCTCACACTCATATTCCTAACTTCCACCCTCTCACTCCCATTGGATAGCAAGAGATTTTCTAAATACCATAAGGAAGACATGCAGCCATAAAAACTCACCCACCATCCCTGAGATCCAAACACAAATTCCCAAATGGATTTATACACTTGTAATACTGTAAGAGCCCTCAGAAGATATGTAAGGAAGTAATTCTCACAAAAACTTTCTCAATGCCTCATTAGAGTATATTAAGTAGTGCTCGGTATGAAAACAGAAAAATAATGAAATAAAATGTGCATTAATCTGCCTAAATTATGCCTCCACAAAACTCTCCCTTCAACCAGCCATCTACATGAAACCTTCTACACTAAATACAATACTCAATCCTAAAGAAGAAAGGTCTGATCATTTTAATACTTTAAATGTATCCTTTTTGATTTTCAAAGAGCTTTCACATAAAATTACATAACATGTCAGGCAATTTTAAGAAGTAGACAGTATGGGCATTACTACCTCCACAAGAAATTGAGGCTCATACATGTTATTTTCCTAAAATCATAGAAGTGGCAACTGACAGAATTGGTGGCTCCAGCCTCCTATCTTCAAGTCTAGTTCATCTGTTCACTAGGTCAAGTTGCTTTTGGGCCAATGAGAATCCCAGTAATACTGGGAACTCTAACAAATACTCAGAGTATTTAAAGGGGGAAAGAACTCTGGAAAACAGTATGGAGGTTCCTCAAAAAGTTGAAAATAGAACTACCCTACGACCCAGCAATTGCACTACTGGGTATTTACCCGTAAGATACAAATGTAGTGATCCGAAGGAGCACCTGCACCCCAATGCTCATAGCAGCAATGTCCACAGTAGCCGAACTATGGAAAGAGCCCAGATGTCCATTGACAGATGAATGGATAAAGAAGACGTGGTGTGTGTATCTATATACACACACACACACACACGCACACATACAATGGAATATTACGCAGCCACCACAAAAATGAAATCTTGCCATTTGCAATGATGTGGATGGAACTAGAAGGTATTATGTTAAGTGAAATAAGTCAATCAGAGAAAGACAATTATCATATGATCTCATTGATATGTGGAATTTGAGAAACAAGGCAGAGAATCATAGGCAAAGAAAGGAAAAAATGAAACAAGACAAAACCAGAGAGAGAGACAAACCATAAGAGACTCGATCTCAGGAACAAAACTGAGAGTTGCTGGAGTGGAGGGGGGTGGGAGGGATGGGGTAACTGTGTGATGGACATTGGAGAGGGTATGTGCTATGGTTAGCACTGTGAATTGTATAAGACTGATGAATCACAGACCTGTACCCCTGAAACAAATAGTACATTATATGTTAATAAAAAAATAAATAAAGGGGGAAAGAAAAACTATTTAAATCAGCGAAAGAAAAACTATTTAAATCAGCTTCAACAAGTCAGTGACCATTTATCAGTCCCTTACTATGTTTAAGGTACCACATTTTAGATATCGTAGATTTTCTTTTTTTTTAATATATTTTTAAAGATTTTATTTATTTATTTGACAGAGAGAGACACAGCGAGAGAGAGGGACCACAAGCAGGGGGAGTGGAAGAGGGAGAAGCAGGCCTCCCATGGAGCAGGGAGCCCGACGTGGAGCTCGATCCCAGGACCCCGGGATTATGACCTGAGCCAAAGGCAGACGCTTAACGACTGTGCCACCCAGGTGCCCCAGATATCGTAGACTTTCAAAAGATAATCAAGATATGGTCACTATATTCAAAGAGTTGGCAAAGAGAAAGAATCAACAAAGACTATTAAAATCATGTTTGTGCTTTCTCAGTGCCTAGTACCTGGTATAACAGAGCCTCAATAAATGTGAATTTCTGTATCAATTGCACATATATAAAGTGTAAAAGCATTCACAAGTCATCTAATTTTCAGCTGTCCCTGTCCTTCCCTCAAGTCTCAGAGGAAGAGACTTTCTTCCAATTTAAAGGTTAATTCCCTATATCTACTTTCTTAGTTCTATCAAGTACCAGTCCTCTGTTCATCAATTACTCCTTCATTTCCACATATTCAATAGCTTCTCTCTTCTGGTTCCTCAACATCAGGCCAAAGAAACATTCAGTTACACCTCCCCCACCCTGAAAAGTCAAAATGGAAATAATCTACATAGTAAGCACTCAATGAATGCTTTTTGGGTTGACCTGTACCCGATACTCTAATCACACTGAACTACTTAATGTTCTCAAACATATCCCACTCTCACTCAGCAATCTTCCACAGCTCAGTAGTTTCCTCCAACTGGATGAAATACCCTCCCCATCTCCTTTCCCTTCTAGAAACTCCATTTTCAATGTCCACTTAAAATGCTTTTGCCTTCATGCAGCCTTTGCTTGTTCTCACCAAATGAATCCTCTGTCTCCTTCCTTTAATTCCGCCCTTCCCCTGCTGCCCTCCACAGCACTAATTCTGGACCTCTGCCAAGACACTATTGATGCACCTGCCCAATTAAGCTGAAAGCTACTTGAGGGCAAGAACTGTGTCTTCCTCACTGTTATCATTGCTATAACATTCTGACATCATCTCTTTTCTCTTGGCACTATATAAATATTACCTGAAATAAATGAAACATCTTACCCACTCTGCTCTGACATCTATTCCATCCCTTCCTGGATCGGGCACAATGTCACTTGGGTATACAGGCCCCTGCTTTTCCCTTTTCTGACAGGTTCTTATGCTCAGGATCAAGAAGACTCATTTCTAGAAAGCAATCTGGTTCACCATGAATCAGAGACTACTGTTAAGCAAGGCTACCTTTCTAGACCATTTTTAGGAAAAAAAGAAGTAAAAACCTGTTTAGTTTCCCACTTTTACCTGAACAAGAATAAATATCAATTCTATAAAGTAATATTTACTTTACTCCTGAGAATCTTTATAGTTACCCAAAAGCTCAGAAATACCCATTATCTCAATAAATATGCCCCTCAGAAAATAAAGCCCTTCTATTCTTCCTAACTCATGACTGATACAAAGTATTTTTACTACTATCTAAAGGAGGAAGAAAGAAAATTTAATGTGTTTAAAAACTCAGAATAAATTAGCATCCCAATAAACTATAAAGTCAAACTAAATGCTGTACCCTTGGGTCAATCTGCTGCTTCTAAGTTAAACACTTATTGGTAATAAAAATATAAAACATCCAGCTTACTAACAATAAGCCTGAACTCAAATTAAAAGGAGAAAAATAATAGCCTCTAAACCTCTTTTTAAAAATATATCATACTGAGTTCAAATATGAGACAAAAAGGTAATGGAACATGAAATAGAGTGCATTTCAATTCTTTTTTTTTTTTTGAAGATTTTATTTATTTGAGAGAGAGCAAGAGAGAGTGAGAGAGAGAGCATGAGCTGGGGGAGGGGTGGGCAGAGGGAAAGGGATAAGCAGACTCCCTGCTGAGCAGTGAGCCTGACACGGGGCTTGATCCCAGGACCCCAGGATCACGACCTGAGCCGAAGGCGGAGGCTTAACCAACTGAGCCACCCAGACGCCCCTTAGATTCTTCCTAGAAAGCTAGTTTGCCTTTTGTTTGTTTCCATTCCCTTAAAATTTAGAATTCTTATGATTCAGAGCATAAGAGTGTAAAATTTAAGATTTTTAAGATAAAAAAAAAAAAGACAAAATGACCAAGGGTTAATCTTATCTAAAACATTGTTCATAGGACCTAAGGTAAAGTAACCAAAATGAATATGAATGAATAATGAATAAATGAATAAATGAACCAAACATAAACAGTGGGGTTCTTTTCCATTGTACAGAAAGCATCACAAATAAGTAAATAATGACAAGGTCAAAACCTGTCTAATAATGATATGTATAATGAAAGGTAAATTAAAAGGCCATCCTTATCACCACCCCACCTATGCAATAGATTCTAGTCTAGATCATCACTCTCCTGGTCAGACTTTCATATGTCTAATGAGTAATAATTTATATGAGGAAACAGTAACCCTCCTGATTCCTTTCACTCAAGGTAATCTTTATTTGGGCAGGAGATTGTTAAATTTTGAACTTGTTTCCAAAGGAATTGTGTTCATCCAGAAAGATGAATTAAAGAAATCACTGTAAAAAAGCATTTACAATCATTCTCTGTACTCAGCTTCACAAAAAGGAAAAAAAGAGACTCCACGGACAATGCCAACACCAGCGATCCTAATTCCAAGCATGAGCTCTGCTGGTTACCTTCCAAAGGGAAAAAAGTGAAATTCCTGCGTGTAATGAGATCTGGTAACTCAAAAATCACAAACAAGCCATCTGAACAAATAATGACATACAAAAAATGAGGTGCTAACATGTTCTATAACTGTTTCTTCGATACATTTTTAAAGTAGAAATCAGAATCTATGAGGACGCCCCCCATAAGTCTTAGATCGGAGAATACTGGCGTTAGTGGTAAGGCTGAGAATCAGAGCCTTTCCTATGAGATTCTAAAAAGAGGGCAGCCTGAGGGGTGAAGACGTGACTGATTTTTACTAAATCAGAACAGGGAGAAGGACTGAGACTAAAGAAAACTGCATTGTTCGTTTCTGTTGGCTTTGGGGCCAAGCCCCGTTGTCCACTTTTTAGAACAAGCAGCCCAGTCAAACACCAGTGCTGCCGCATAGTGCTTCTCTGGCTCGGAGTCTCCCTTTGTTTAACTTCTCCCACTGAGCATCCCTGGCTCAAAAGTAAAACAGAGACACAGGCTCTCCCCCAGGAAACCTGGGCAAATCAGACTGTGTAGGAAGCCATTCCCAGGCCTCCACATAGCTGCCAACATAATCCTCCCTGCTGTTTGCTGGATAAGAGAAATGTAACAGAGCTCTAATTATATGGAAAGGGGCCTTAAAACAAGCATCTGATTTTCAAAGGATCACAGAATACCATGATTTTATTCAGTGAATTTACCTTATCAACCTAAATCTACTCTCATCTAGAACACGCTCGATTGTCTCATTTTAAAGATATTTCAACTGCTAAGCCCTCTTTCCTATTTAAAAAAAACAAATATGGGGCGCCTGGGTGGCTTCAGTTGGTTAAGCAACTGCCTTCGGCTCGGGTCATGATCCCAGGGTCCTGGGATCGAGCCCCACATCAGGCTCCCTGCTCCACGGGAAGCCTGTTTCTCCCTCTCCCACTCCCCCTGCTTGTGTTCCCTCTCTCACTGTGTCTCTCTCTGTCAAATAAATAAATAAAATCTTTAAAAAAAACAAAACAAAAACAAAAACAAAACAAAACAAAAAACCTTCAGTGGTGCCTGGCTGGCTCAGTTGGTTAAGTGTCTGACTCTTGATTTCTGCTCAGGTCATGATCTCAGGGTCATGAGATCGAACCTCCCCCTGCCCCAACAGGCTCTGCAACTCAGTAGGGAGTCTGCTTGAGACTCTCTCCCTCTGTCCCTCCCCCAACTCACATGCACATGTACTCACTCTCTCTCTCTCTCTCTCGAAAACAAATAAACCTTAAAAAAAAAAATAAATAACCTTCAAGGGTGCCCGGCTAGCTCAGTTGGTGGAGCATGTGACTCTTGATCTCTGGGTTGTGAGTTTAAACCCCACGATGGACGTAGAGATTACTTAAAAATAAATAAATAGGGGTGCCTGGGTGGTTCAGCTGGCTAAGCGGCCAGCACTTGATTTCAGCTCAGGTCATGATCTCAGCATCATAAGACTGAGCCCCACATCGGGCTCCATGCTCAGTATGGAGTCTTCTTGAGATTCTCTCTCTCTCTCCCTCTGCCTCTGCCCCTCCCCCTACTTGCATGTGCACTCTCTCAAAATAAGTGAAATCTTAAAAAAAAAATTAATTAAATTTTTAAAATAAATAAATAATATAAAAATAAAAATGACCTTCATTCCTTCATTCAACATTTAGTACCTCTTATATACCAGACATGATGTGGCCAGGATTCTTCTGCCCAAGGCAGGGGCAACTAGTTGTGATGGAGGTCAGGAGCTACTTATGTGTCTTAATAAACATACCCATTCAACTAAGGTGGAGAATACATGCCAATCCCTACCCTTCCTTTGCTCCATCTTTAGGCTCATTCTTCTGCTATTAACTATAGGGGTATTGGGATCAGTATGCCAGGCATTCTCCACCTTCATTTGTACTAAGCACTGTTTTTTTTTCTTAAACAATAAAACAAGTTTACAAAGAAGTCCAGAAAAAAATCTCTAGGCCTGCCCACACATTGTTAGAGTTGCTCAAAAAGTGACCCAGAGAGCACAACAGAAGCCACCTCTAAATATCCAAACAAATATGAATTACCTGAGAATAGAAGAAAACAAAAAATTTCAATTAAAAAACTGTGGATTTGGGGCACCTAGGTGGCTCAGCTGGTTAAGCACCTGACTTTTGATTTCAGGTCTGGTCATGATCTCATGGGTCATGAGATGGAGCCCCATGTAGGGCTCTGTGCTCAGTGGGGAGTCTGCCTGAAGATTCTCTCCCTCCGTCCCCCCCTGACTTGTGCTGTCTTTCTCTCTCTAAAATAAATAAGTCCTGAAAAAAAAAACAAATTGTGGATTTAGCAGGTATATAAAAACAGTATCAATTATTCCTTAAAAATGATTCAAACTCCTGCTTTTATAATTTATAATAGAAATTATAACTATTTATGAACTCAAATTTTTAAGAGAAGAGAAATGAAGGCTATTCCTACAAATAATCCAAACCCATACAGAGACTCACTCTGCTATGTTGAGATAGCCACAGGAAGCTGCTGCATGAAGGGGTGTCCAGCCCTCGTTGTCCTGCTGGTTTACATTGGCTCTGTTCTCCACCAGAAACTTCACCATGTCCAAATTTTCATCAATACAGGCCTGAAAAGAAAAGTCCAATCATTCACTCGACAAGTACTGACTGAGTTCTACTATGTGCCAGACACTGCTCTGGGCATTGACAATACAACCGTTGTAATGATACATTAATTTCTATTTCTTGCATACTGATAAGTGTCCAGAGAATGACTTCTAAGCTTTGTGATTTTATGCAAACCCCTGAATTGTCTGTATGTCTCAATATCTCAGCTGTGGGGGCACCTGGGTGGCTCAGTTGGTTGAGTGTCCAACTCTTGGTTTTGGCTCAGGTCATAGTCTCGAGGTCATGGGATCGAACCCCGCATCAGGCTCTGCGCTCAGTGGGGAGTCTGCTGGAGATTCTCTCTCTCCCTCTCCCCTCACTCATGTGTGCACATGCATGCACTCTCTAATAAATAATTAAGTTTTTTAAAACAAATCTCAACTGTGAAATAGGTATAATGATACTTAATTTTATTTATAGTACTATTAGGATTAATTGTGAAAGTGATTTCTAAAGTACTATAAATGGGTGAGCTGTTTTCATCATCATAATATAAAAGAGGGCCTGCTAGAAACCACTAATTTGCTTATGAATTTCTAAAGAAAACAATCACACAGAATCAAATGCAATTTTCTCAGTGGGAAGCTAAGAGTTGAAGATTCTAGGGTTGCCAAACCTTGCTTTGGTGAGAAAGGATGAGGTGATCACTTCAAACTGAAGAAATGCACTTCCTTTTCATGTGTTTTTTGAATGTCTCCAAACAATAGGGCAAAGTATGTTTGTAGTTTGGATGGTTAGGGATCCTTAACTGCCCATCTCACAGCAACAATTAGGAGAAAGCAGACGAGCTCTTTAAATAGAAACTTTAGGCTTACCATAAGCCTAAAAGAAACAGTAACAAATAGCAATGAGATCTGCAGACCAAAAGGCTGTCTTAACTTATCTATAGAATAAAAAGGAGGTAAAATGCCCACATTGATAAAGGCAATCATTATCAAGGCTTTGATTGTTCTAAAGCAGTTGGAATAATTCAGGACCTAGAAACAAATGAGACTCCTTTTTAAAAAAAACTGGTCTTTAAATCCTTTCCTTGGGGCCTGGGGGTGTGTGTGGTGGGAGTTAAAACTTCAGCTGAGAAGCTATTATCAGATCAAAATGATTTTCTATAACGATATTAAGACATTATTTGCCCTTTTCACTGTGTTGACATTTGCACCAAGGATACATAAGGTATTATGGGTAAAACTACTAGTGCCTTAATATGAATCAAGGCAGTAGCATCAAAGGATACTAGTACTCACTGTATTCTTCCCTACCACGTACTCGCAGTTTAAAACAAAACAAAACAGGGGCGCCTGGGTGGCTCAGTCAGTTAAGCGTCTGCCTTCGGCTCAGGTCATGATCCCAGGGTCCTGGGATCGAGCCCCCAGTCGGGCTCCCTGCTCAGCGGGAAGCCTGCTTCTCTCTCTCCCACTCCCCCTGCTTGTGTTCCCTCTCTCGCTGTGTCTGTCTGTCAAATAAACAAATAAATAAAAATCTTTAAAAAAACAAAACAGTTTCATTTAAGAATGACCTTAAGATTGGGGGTCCCTGGGTGGGGTGCCTGGGTGGCTCAGTCAGTTAAGCGTCTGCCTTTGGCTCAGGTCATGATCTCAAGGGTCCTGGGTTGGAGCGCCGCACAGGACTCCCTGCTCAGCGGTAGTCTGCTTCTCCCTCTCCCTTTGCCCCTCCCCCCTGCTCATGCTCTCTCTCTCTCTCTCTCTCTCACTTGCTCTCTCTCTCTCTCCCTCAAATAAATAAATGAAATCTTTGTGAGAGAGTCAGAGAGAGCGCGCGAGTGAGCACAAGCAGGGGGAGCACAAGCAGAGGGAAAAGCATGCTCCCTGCTGAGCAAGGAGCCTGATGCGAGACTCGATCTCAGGACCCTGGGATCATGACCTGAGCCGAAGGCACAAGCTTAACCAACTGAGCCACCCAGGCGTCCCATAAAATCTCAAAAAAAAAAAAATGACCTTGATGAAGCAGTAAAATATTAATTTTATTAAATCTCAATCCTTGGTTATAAGTCTTTTAAATACTATGAGTGATATAGGAGGTATACATAAAGCACTTCCGCTGTATCCCAAAGCATGATGGTTGTCTCCAAGAAAAAAGCACTTGTGCATCTATTGTGAGATGGACTACCCACTTTTTCATGGAATGCTATTTTTACTCAAAAGAACTGACATGCAAATTATGGTTTAAGACTTGAAAATGGGGCGCCTGGGTGGCTCAGTTGGTTAAGCGACTGCCTTTGGCTCAGGTCATCATCCTGGAGTCCCGGGATCGAGTCCCGCATCGGGCTCCCTGCTCAGTGGGGAGTCTGCTTCTCCCTCTGACCCTCTCCCTTCTCATGCTCTCTCTCTCTCTCATTCTCTCTCTCAAATAAATAAATAAAATCTTTAAAAAAAAAAAAAAAAGACTTGAAAATGACCAAGTGAGTCTGTCACTTCAAAGAAAATAACTAGTATTTGTTGCCAGTGACAAAATTTGACCATCCAAAAGAACTCGGAATTTTGGGAAACATACCACTACCGTGAACTTGACAGCTTCTTAATACTTTTCTGATGAGATCAGTGGGACTATCCACAAATGTATAAGTAAATGCATTAACATTTAGAAAATCTGCATAACTCAATGAACCCTTATTTTCCAAGTACTAATGAAATACATGGTATAGATAATCATGCATGGGTAAAAGATTCATTCAAAGTATAAGTTAGACCACTCAATTTTGATGTCACAAAGTAAGAAAAATCCACTGACATGTTTCAGATTCTGCACTGCAACTAATATTTAAGAAACTCCTACTTGTTGGACTTTTAGTATAATATTCAAGAAAAGTATCCACAGTTGTCTGCAGGCTATTAAAATACTCTTCCCTTTTCCAAATATATATATATATATATATATATATATAGGGCTTAAGGAGTACATATATTAGTCAGAGAACTTACAGGAACTTCCTCCAGAGATAAACCTCACATCAGTTCTGCCTAGAAGCAGAGGCATGCATGAACAAAGACTGATTCAATTTGGATGAAAATTTAATTAGGTAACCCTGGTTACAAAAAGCATCTTTGTTCATTTTTCTCAAACCATTTGATACTCTTTTTACAATTACTGAGATTAGCTAACATATCAGCCTAGATTTAATTTGCAATATAATATATTCTTCTAACTTGACCTTTGGAAGCCAGATGATTCTTATAGCCAAAATTCATAATGGTCTCTTTTTCAACAAGCAGCTCCAAAACTTACATTTCTTCTATGATGTTCTCTCAGGTTTATCAATTTCTACAAGCATTCCTCACTTACTCTATTTCTTTACCATGTAAAATATTTCATAACTATTATTATCACTAAATTTCAGATATATTGCATGTCTGCCAGTGTGCAATCCCCATAGGTAAGATTTGGCCAACTCATTGCAGAGTACCTTGCTAAAAACTGTTAATAAAGACTTTTTAGTGAAAGGATGGGACGGAATACTTTTTAAAAAGGTACTAAAGTCTAAGGAGAAGAAAGTGCTTTGCCCATGTAATAACAAACTCCTGTATCATGAAGATCAAATGTGCCATCTTAACCTGTGTTAAGCAGCTGGGTCAACTGCTTCCTGCTCGGTTACAAAATTGCTTTGGCTCAATAGTCTAAAAACTTTAGCTCCAATGGCCACGCACCCACCAGGCAGACCTTTGGGAGCCAAGGTTTTCAAGATCATTCTTTGTCCTTTGAAGATGAGAGCAGCCAAATCCCAGAGAGCCTAAAATAAGCCCAGTGAGTCCAGGTATCAAACGGGAGAAAATTTCTCTTTCTGTCCCTCTTACTTCTCTCCCTTCCTTTTCTTAATCTCCTTCACCCTATCACCACTTCAGTTCTTTTCCTTTTCAGTTTTATATTTTTGTCTATGAATCTCAAATTCTTGATATAGTATTTTCAGTATTTTTAGACATTGTGAGGATATTTGAGAACAAAAAACTAGCCTAATCTGCAATGTACTTTGGCAGATCATCAGTCTCCAAAGAATCATCTCAAAGAAAATAAAGTAGGTCAAGAGTTAAATTATTCCTCATACCCTCCACAAAGTGAAGGACACTATATTGCTAAAAACATCAACTTTGGGGGCGCCTGGGTGGCTCAGTCGTTAAGCGTCTGCCTTCTGATCAGATCATGATCCCAGGGTCCTGGGATCGAGTCCCGCATCGGGTTCCCTGCTCAGTGGAAAGCCTGCTTCTCCCTCTCCCACTCCCCTTGCTTGTGTTCCCTCTCTTGATGTCTCTCTGTCAAATAAATAAATAAAATCTTTTTTAAAAAAACAAAAAAAACATCAGCTTTGAAGTCAGACAAACCCGGGATTGCATACCAGCTCTGCCAATATGTAAAACCTGGAATGAAGTATGTAAACTGAGGATCAGTGTACTCATCCTTTTTTTTTTTTTTAAGATTTCATTTATTTATTTGAGAGAGAAGAGAGAGAGCATAAGCCAGGGGGAGACGCAGAGGGAGAAGGAGATGCAGACTCCCCGCTGAGCGGGGAGCCCAATGCGGGGGTTTGCTCCCAGGATCCTGGGATCATGACCTGAGTTGAAGGCAGACACTTAACCAAAGAGCCACCCAGGCGCCCTCAGTGCACTCATCTATAGCATGAGAATACAACCTACCTCATAGGATTTTGTGAGGATTAAAGGAGCTAAACCCTGGCATTGTTGTTGTTTTAAAGCCACCAGTTTAACAAATAGCAGCTTCCCCAGGAAAGAGCACAAATTGTACTAACTCTTCACCCATCACTGCCCTCCCTCACCTCCAGGATCTTATAGGAGGAAGGCAGTTTGGTTAAAAAAAATGTCTTTGAACTATAAAGATTTTAGAGCTTTTTATTAAGTCTGACTTCAAAAAATTTCCTCTCTAGTGTCCAGAATTCTGCAGGTTCCTAAATTCAGGAGCTTTGTGAATAAAATAGTATGTACCATGGTTAAGCTGAAAGAGAATCATCCTCGGAGACAATCCACAGAGTTGTGCTCATGAAATATCTTGGAGTGACCATTCTCCATTCTTTTTGTTTCTGTCTCCAGAAGAAGGAATATGACTAAAGCCATGAAGGCGAGGCAAATAGTCACTGAAAACCTTCTCCAGTGAATAACGACTAAATTTAGATGCCCTTCTGCCCACTCCATTTGCAGCTGTGCTGCTGACTCATTCACGACTGAAGCATGGTGGATGAGCAGATTCGTCCATCTATAAAACCTTGTCCAGGGCCATGGACTCCAACATGATGCCTCTACATAGAGCGATCATGAACCTTCCAGATAGATGAGTCTTTCCTTTCCTTGAATAGGCAAAGGATGCTAAAGAAGTTTCTGATGTTACTCATGACATCAATGGGAATATTCTTTGCATGTAACCCTATTCCTTCTGCTGTGGCTTATGTCATTTCCTTCTATTTTTCATTCCTGAGGATACACAGAACATTGCTAAAATAACAAGTTCTCCTAAGCTCCTTAACAAAAGGAGATATTATTTAATTATTGGTCCAGAGAGATATTAGGAAAATTGCCACATAATAATTTAAAACTTCCTAAAATCAGCATGTCACATTTCCTTGGCAATGATAAGCTATCTCCAAGGAAAAAGACTTGATTTTACCAATAAAATGATAAAAGGGAACTCTGATCTCTCTACTGTACCTAATATTGCTCTCTCTGTATCAAAGACAAAAGTGGCTGATGGTTGATCGGTGCCAGAGTTAAATCTGGGAGTGCAGAGAAAGCCTTACAAAACAAAGCCTCCTCCGTTCCCAGAATAGCCTGCAACTGTCACCACCACCAAGTGCCGCTGGCTCCAAGAGCTGACCTTGCTCTCGTGTCTCGGAATACTGCTAAAACTACCTGCCTTTGCCCCAGAACAACTCTCTTCCCCACAAAACCCAGCTCGAGATGCCAGGGCAGATGACACCCAGAAGCTGGGCTTTATGCTGCATACCAGCTGTGTGTTTGGACTTCTCAGCTCACACTTTTGATTTCAACAAATCATGCTGACCAACGTGTTGGGAGATGATGATGTTTGTAATATATCCCCATTCCACCCATTTCACTATTTTGTCCTTTAGCCTCCCAAAATTTATATAATCCAATAATAATAATAATTTACATATAAGGTATATAATTCAAAATTTATATAATCTCCCAAATTATATAATTTCAACTTTATGCTGGAAACCCTAAATGCTTGGAGATAAGACAAAGAGCATAATTTCTTTCACACAACCATTGATCAGCCAAACCCCACATTCCTGAATCACCTATATGAACATCTCAAGTCATCCCTAGCAAAGCTAGACTATAAATTCCACAAAGGCTATTGACAGACCTAGAAAACACCTAGAGCAGCACCTGGCACACAAGAGCCCTGAACAGATATGTTAAGTGGAAGAATAAATGCCCAAATGCATAGAAAGTCACATTTTCTGTACATTCAGTTGATTCTCAGATATCTAGAATCACCCAAAGACTTCTCTCTAGGCTGCCCAAGGTGATTCCATCAAAATCATTCAGCACATCCATGTATGGACTAGGGCCAGGCAAGGGTGTTGTATACTGCTGCCTCCCACCCATCGTGTATTGTCCATGTGTCTCCTTTTCAATGGTGCAGTATGTTGAATGGCGGCCCCCCAAAAGATATGTCCATGTCCTAGTCCCTGAAACCTGTGAATAAACCTTACCTGGAAGAGGGGTCTCTGCAGGTATAATTAAGGATGTTGAGATGGCAAGATCAACTTATCAAAGTGGGGCCTAACTCCAATGACAAGTGTCCTTATAAGAGCTAGAAAGGGGTCGCCTGGGTGGTATCACTGGTTAAGCGTCTGACTCTTGATTTGGGCTCAGGTCGTGATCTCAGGGTTGTGGGATCGAGCCCCTCATGGAGTCTGCTTAAGGATTCTCTCCCTTTCCCTCTGCCCCTCCCCTTGCTCATTCTCTCTCTAAAAACAAATAAATCTTTAAAAAAAGAGAGAGAGGCAGGGGGAGACTTGAAACAGACCAAAGAGGAGGAGGCAATGTGACCACAGAGGCAGAGACTGAGGTGACACAGCCACAAGTCAAGGAATGTTGACGGTCAGCAGAAACTGAAGAGGCAAAGAACCAATTTTCCCCTACAGCCTATAGAAGGAGTGCGGCCTTATCAACACCTGGATTTGAGGCTTCTAGCCTCCAGATAATACATTCTAACTTGTGCAGTAATAAATTTCTGTTGTTTTAAGCCACCATGTTTATGGTAATTTATTGCTGAAGCCATAGAAAACACAACTGGCAGAAAACAGGAAATCAGAACCTGAAGAGTCTGCCACATCTTTATCCCTTGGTATTAATGAAAATCACAGCAGTGAGTCACCCTTTCTTTGCCAGATGAAAAATGGTCAAAACATTAATTATACCACTTTTTAAAAGACAACTACATTTAACAGAAAGTTTTCGAAGGTTTTTTTTTCTAGTAGTTAGCCCTAATAGCAAACACCTTGAAAGACCTGCCCATGGTTCTCCCACTAGGTATTTTGCTGGAAGTACTCTGGCTGAGGACTGCAACTGAAACTAGGGTGGCAGGACTGACTGAGGAGTTTGCTGTGAAACCCAACATTTCAAAGCTCAAAGTCCCCCTACTCCAATGAGGTAGCCTCAGCACAGAACAAGAATTTATGCCAGCGGGGCGCCTGGGTGGCTCAGTCGTTAAGCGTCTGCCTTCGGCTCAGGTCATGATCCCAGGGTCCTGGGATTGAGCCCCGAATTGGGCTCCCTGCTCGGCGGGAAGCCTGCTTCTCCCTCTCCCACTCCCCCTGCTTGTGTTCCCTATCTCGCTGTGTCTCTATCTGCCAAATAAGTAAATAAAATCTTAAAAAAAAAAAATTATGCCAGCAAATTAAAGGTGATAAAGGAGTCAGTAAATTTGGAAATCTCAACCATTAGCAGATCATCACTATGAGAAGGCTTTAACATATTAGTAGTTAAGATTGACTGATCCAACGCTTGAGTCACTCCTTCCAAGTACCTGTCTCTCTATTCCAATCATGATATAGTATAACTACTACTCAAGTGAAAATGGTAATAGCATTCTGCTCCAACATGACAGGTGACTCCAGCAACTGTCAGCCCTGTGTAAAAGACTCACAACCCCACTGGCATAGACAGTTTGGCTCCCAGATGGTGAGAACTATATCTGATTATGTACTCAGTGGTCAGACAGGCTCTGGACACTGATTCGTTGTAGCCTTTCGGGAGAGATCGCCAAGAGAAACAGCAGAAGTAAAGAATTTTCCATGGAGTGTCATACTGACTAAGATTTTTTCTCAGTAAACTGGCATATTACCTGCAAGACTATAAACGTTTACAATTTGGGACCAGAAAACACCTTCCTTCAGTTAAGAGCAAGTATCATACTGAGGGTTGATAATATTTAGATATCAAAAATATGTTCATTTTGAATTCTACTAAGGCCTCCTCTAAATGCCCCGAGCCCTTACCCTTCAAATAATGTTTCCTTCAACCTTCTCCATTCCCCATGCATTTATCCCCTTGAATGAAGAAAAGCCCATTAAGTTGTCTTACAGGTATGGCTTTGGCAAATTTTGTGCCACACAAGGCTATATACATTTGATCTCTCTCTCATTAGATCAAGGCAGGCTTTTAGAAAGGTGAGAAGAAGAAAGAATAAAGGGCCCATCTTTTTTTTTTTTTTAAAGATTTTGTTTATTTATTTGAGAGAGAGAATGAGACAGAGAGAGAGAGCACGAGAGGGAAGAGGACCAGAGGGAGAAGCAGACCCCCCGCCGAGCAGGGAGCCCGATGTGGGACTCGAACCCGGGACTCCAGGATCATGACCTGAGCCGAAGGCAGTCGCTTAACCAACTGAGCCACCCAGGTGCCCCGGGCCCATCTTTTTAAAGCCCATGGTTATTCCAAACAGAACTTTTATAGTTCCAGTGTCCAAATCTCTGTTTCATGATTCATTGATCATCCTGATTTTGAGGAACAATAAATGAGGCCTAGTAATAATGATAAAAATCCCAAGCATGAGTTTCTCTCAAGTCAAAAGAGTGTACACAGCTGAGACACTCGGACACTTGTATATAAATAAGAAAGCCCTTCTTGAAGTTATTTTCTTACAAACTCTGCACATAAGAGCTGAGGCACACTAATGGGATGATTCATCTTTACAGACTTGATCAAAAGAGGTTCCTTGGAAAAAGCATGTTACAACAAAGATGTAAAAGAAGGACAGAACATGGTAGCTAACGCAATAAACACCAGGACTTTTCATGTGACAGATGGAGAAACTAGTCCCGGGAAAGTTAAATGACTTATTTAAGGTCACATATTCAGTTGCAGAAGTACCTAAATGTTTTCTACCTACCAATTTAGAGGTATCCAAAATAGAGTTCATGGGCCAGTCTCCAGACACCACTTGGCCCATGGAACATTTTTAATACCTGATACTATCTTCCTAAAAATAACTTTGCTTTAGCATATATAGGGTAAACTGATATGAGTCTAACTCTCCAATAATTTCATATGAGGAATGTGCCCAATTGGTTGATTTGAGTTGGTCACTCCTGGCTAGACTACATGCAAAACACAAAGATCCCATTAAAGTGCTTTGGTTACCACTCTGTTTATTAGCATGAGTCTGGATTAGAAACCTCCCTCATATCTTGGCTACCTATCTTAACCACAGCCCCCCAAAGGTCTATTGTGCTGCCAACTTGGCATGTAGAGTAAATTGCTGTCCCAGGGAGAGGGATTTTTCTATTTAACTCCAGATCACTCCGTGCCCATAAACAAGTGTTTCATAAGCTGCAAGAGTACAGCCTGAAAGCTATGGCATGGGCAATGATCCACAGCTGTCAAGTAAGCCTTGTGAAAGAAGGAAGGCAATTCTGGGTCTGAGCTGGGTAAGGAGTAAAAGCCACAAAAAAATTACAGGAAGATTGACTTCTCAGAAAGTATAAATCAGTACAGCAAATTTTATCCCTGAAAGGAGATATTAAACTAAGAGGTTACTCTTTTCCAAGCACATATTCATCAAGAGTTTTACACGGGCAAAGCTAGTCACATATGTGAGTCCAAATCACTTACTGGCATGTCTCCCCACACGTAGGGTCCTCTGTGGTAAAGAAAGCAGCCCCAGCCGGAACAGTGTACTGGTTAAGAGTGCAGACTATGGAATAGACTTCCTGGGTTCAAATCCCAGGTCTACTAAATTTTGTGTTCTTAAAACAAGTTATCTCTGTATGTTCCAGTTTCCTCATCTATAAAATTATCACACCAATTATGGTACCTACTTCATGGGGTTACAAATGAGCTAATGTACATAAAAATACTTAATGTACAGCATATAGTTAAATGCCACATGTTGGCTGCTGCTAGTATTATTACTATTACTGCTCCCCTCCCCCCCTCCACCGCCCTCATCTCTAAGAGATAGCAAGAACACTCCTTTCCACACCAGAAAGGGCAAAAAATATATACTTAAAATAAACACAAATATAGCATAAACTCTCTGTAAGTTCTAGTAGATGCCAACAGACCACAGTCAGGTTTTATTAAAAGAGAAGGAAGTAAATTAGAAGGATCAGAGGAAAGGGAAGACAGTGAGCCAGGAGTGGAAGAATGACTCTCCTACAGCTGGCAAAGGAAGTTCAGGGGCTGCATGCTGGGTTTTGCCATAACAGTCCCTGGCTACAGAGGGGTCCATCAAGTCTATTGTTAGCACAGGCAGAAAATCTGAGAACACAGATTTAAGTTCCGGTTCTGACACTGACTCACATTACCAAAGAACAGGTTAAGAATTTATCTTAGTAATACATTCCTTGACTGTAAAGTGCCTTTCATTTATTCATGTAACAAACATTTACTGAGGCCTATACTCTGCCAGACATAATCCTTAGGAGAAGATGCAGGAATAAAAAATGAATAAGACTTTACCATTTCATGGTAGAAAGAGATATGTAAATGATACATGTAACAGAAATCATACTCTAATATAAAATGAGTGATATGTACAAAGTATTATAATACAGAGTAAGAAGTCACTAACTTTGTCTGGGGGTAACAGGGAACACTTCACAGAATGGATATTATTCACCTGAGTTATAACGGAGAAGGAGGTAGCCAGTTTAAAAAGCAGGGATGAAAATAAAATAAAATAAAAAGCAGAGATAAAGAACATCAGGAGCAAAGGGAACAGTAATACAAAGGTCTGGAGAAAAGGAAAAAAAAGAAAGTCTTTTGGAATGGTGAGAAGTTTGGCATTTTGTACTCAGATGGGGATGGGGGCACACATGAAAATCTGAACAGGGCTTCATTTGCCATACTGAAGAATCTGAATTTTACCCTACAGGTTAATGGGAAATGGAAGGAAGAGAGGCTGGTAGGATAGGTTGGCAGCAATGAAGGTCCCTGTATCTCATGATAAAAAGTTTAACCTTTATCCTGAAGGCAACAGGGAGGTACTGAGTCTTTTAAACCAGGGAGTGACATTACCAGAATTGTATCTTAAGAACGGTAACTGTGGTGGGAATATGAAGATTGAACTGCTGGCAGGAAAAATTCACAACAGAGACAACCACTGAGAAAACTATAATCAAGGCTAGAGAGGATGAGGTCTTGAAGTAAGGTCCTGGCAGTGGAGGCATGGAGGAGGGGATGGATTTGAGAAGCATCCCTGAGGTAGAAGGGACAGCATAGCTGATTAGAACGCCCACGGTGAAAAAGAATAACACAGAGACGGTTAAGAGCTTAGGGCCCTTGGTAGACTGCAACACCGCGTGGTCAGAACAGGGAATATAAGGAAGTCTTAGAAGTCTTTTCTGTTGCTGATTCCTACCCAGTGCTAATTTCTGTTCAAGCCTAAGTGACTTACATCCAGGAACTACATCTGAGCAGCAAGCTAGCATGTACTACTCGCTGCCCTTTCCCTATTAAATAATCCTAAAGTGAGCCCAGGGAAATTGAAGCCAACCAGCCCAATCTCACAGCTGTTCCCAGCCCCACAGCAAAGCCCTGGTTGGGTCAGTGTCATGAATACGGCGGCATGGCCCTGGCAAAGCATTATCGTACAGCAGCCCACAGAACAGGGGAATTGAGGTTATGGCAGAAGGTCTCCGCTACTGCTGAGGTCTCTCCAAAGTCACATGTTAGTGGTAACAATGGTGACAATTCAAGCGGACACCTCCATTTTTCCTCTAAAATTAAAATCTTTGGGATAGAAAAATGTTGGTAAATTAAAAGCCTTTTGTTTGGCCCATGTGGCATTTTAAAAATAAAGATTTTTCACATTAAAAAATTCCACATTCGAGATTTAAAAATTAGAATATCTGGCAATGCAAAGTAACAATTGAATTGAGTGGCAGTTGTCTTCTCTAGGCAGAGGATGAGTACCTGATGCCCCACACGCCACCATCCTCTACTGTTTTATACTTAGCCTACTTTTATTAAGTTATATTACCTGCCTATCCTTTTTAGGCACTTTCCCCAAATATTTTATTATGAAAATGTTCAAACATAGAAAAGTTGAAAGAATTTCACAGTGAATACCCATTTTACCTTCACATGACCTGTAGTCCACCATTAACACTCTGCTATACTTACTTTATCACACGTCCATCCCTTCACTCATTCATTTCAGACATTCATAATAATTTCTTCAAACATGTCACATGCATATTAGCAAGAGTTCAACGCTTGTTTAGAGTATTATTTTTCTTTTGAAGTAAAATTTACATATAGTGAAAAGCACAGATCGTCAGTACGCATTTACTGAGTTTTGACAAATGTATACACTTGTGTTATCCATCGCTTTAGGCATTTCGGCATCCCTGAGGCATCTGACCCCTGGGACATTTCTCTGACCTCAGCACTGTCAGTGGCTAAGAAAATACTGGCTATCAGTGGAAACATAGTTGACCTCTCTTAAGGTACCATCTTGTTTCTGATGCACCTTAACAGACCAAATCTGGGTATAACCAATTTTGCTAATAATATCAATTCACTACTTGGGCTGAAAGAGAAGACGCTAGTGGTTAAGACTTTGAAAATATGAATAACTTGTTTTTTCCTGAAAGCATCAAGCTCAATAATATAAGAAACATGGCCTATAGTTCAATCTTCAGACTATGTCCTAGAGGTAAGAGAGTGCAATGAATAATAAAAAGCAATAGATAACACAAACATCCCTTGAGGTCACACATAAGAGTTAGACTTCACTCTCCCTGACTAGCTTGGTGGTAGTGCCGAGGTAACCAGGAAAGTTCCTTTATTTAAGAGGCATCATTCCTAAGCTCAGAAAAGATCAGGAACAGCAAAAAAGTAGAAACCTCAAGCTCCAAAGGCAGAATAATGGACAAGTGTAAACCTAAAAAAAAAGATGCAAAATTTACTGTTAAGTCAAAGACTTTCCACATAGCCCACCAATGCAATGGCATCCTTTATGGAAACGAAAATGAGAAATGCCCCCTGTCTCCTTTGATGGTAAGTGCTTACTTATCTGAAATCAAATACAAGCCTCCTGGAGCACTTCACTGGCAGTGTGCTCAGAGTAAGTCGAACCTTGCCAAGAAGAGAATTTCAGACACTGTTGCAGAGGTGCTGAAAGTTAAGGAAAGAGTATGTGTTACCTTGCTCTTTTAATCTATCTCAACTGTCTCATTTATGGAGTGGCCTTGAGCCCAAGCTCTGAGCAACTATATATCTAGGACAAAGGTAGAGGGCAAATTTCAGAACAGAGTGCGGGACATTACAAGACACTGTACAGGCAAAAGAGTCTAACTTCAGTGTCACAACCCATCCCAATCTTCCCACAATTAGGTTTCCTAGCTGTAAGATAGAAAGCATCAAACTTAACCTTCCTTTTATTTCAGGGTTGATATGAGGACACATGAGACAACAAATATGACAACAGATTTTTAAAAAGATAAGTAGTACATAAATCCAACTATTGCTATTAACACACACTCTTTGTGTTATTTTAGCAAACAAAATATACTATGAGGCAATCTAGCGAATTGTTTTAGAGCAAGGGTCGGCAAACTTTCTCTATAAGTCAGAGAGTAAGTATTTTAGGCTTTGCAGGTCATTCAGTCTCTTGCAAATACTCAACTCTGCCAACCGTAGTGTGAAAGCAGCCATCACAAACCAATGAGTGTAGCCGTGTTTCAAGAAAATTTTATGGATACTGAAATTTGAATTTCATATGTCTCAATGTCACAAAATATTATTCTTCTTTTGCTTTCTGCAACTAATTAAAAATGCAAAAACCATTTTTAGCTTGTAGGCTGTATAAAACCAGACAGTGGGCTGGACGTGGCTTGTGGGCTATAGTTTGCCGACACCCAGTTTAGAGCACTGGCCAAAAAATTTGAGTTCAAATGCTAGCTGTGAAACTGAATGGCTGTAAGACCATAGGTAAGTTACTTCTCTCTGCCTCGGTTACCTCATCTTTAAAATGGGAAGAACAATAATAGTTTTCTTAGAGTGTCTTGTGAGGACTATATGACTTACTATGTGTGCATGTTAAGTACGTGACTGGCACAGTGTGACTGCTCACACATATTGCTACTCGCTGTCACCCACCATTCCCAGAACACTTCTCCAACGTACCACGCTTTCATATACCTCTACACATTTATACATGCCATCTCCTAAGCCTGGACCATACTTCCCTGCTTAGAGCTTCTCTGTGGTCTCAAAGACTTAGTTTAAACATTACCTCCTCTATAAAGCCTGCCTGACGGTCCTTCTCATCCTAGCAGAGTCAGTCACCACCACCTGTGTTCCTGAGGGCCTATTACAGTGCATTGCGTTCTACTGTACTTATCTTTGTCAACTTACCAACCAGACTATGAACTCCATCTATGCAGAGTATGACTTACTAATTGTATCCCCAGGGCCCAGAATAGTGCCGAACACACAGCAGGCATTCAATACATATTTGCTTAATGGTATTATTAACAATATAGAACAGAACCTACTACATTAAGTGTAACTGGGATAGAAATCTCCTAGTTATATGACAAACATATAACTGTAAATACAAAAATAATTTCAAATATCCTATTTTTAGCATAATCAATCATGCCAATATTCATCCCGACGCATACCCAGTAAGCAACCAGTTTGTCCTGGCACTGTTAGCTGGCAGCAGACATCTCAGAATCCACACAGTGAAAATCACAACACTAGCTTTTAGTGATACAAAAGTCCATCTCCCACCTCAGTGCATACAAAATAATCTGTGTTTGGTAGTGGGTGAAGGAGGGAACTCAACGGTGAAATTTGAAATTTCCACCAACATAACACTGCATATGGCCAGAGGTAAGACGTTAACAGAATAGGAGCCCTTTTCTGATCCTGCCCTTAAATTCTTAAGGAAATACTCAATGATCAAAAGGCTTCACCAAGGCCACTGAAAGAGGTATGTTTTCTCAGCCAGTTAGGATCCTCACTAAAACAGAGTTACTTGGGCAACCCCAGGCACCACCCTTCCCACTCTCAGCCTGCCAGTGGTGTTCTGCCACTCTGTTTAGACCTCTGCCAGGCAAGCTATGATACTGTGCCCAGTTGACTCTGCGCCAGACACAACATTCCCTCTGACAGAAGATGCCTTGTGCCTGGTAATACCGGGCTAACCAGTGTACCTGGCATACTACCTCTTGAAAATCAAAGCTGTTTTGGAAGAACAGGTTAAAAGGGGAGGGGACTTCAAGGTAACTAGTGAACATTTCCTGGCAGGTAGTTTAATGTCCTCAAAATCAGTCAAATGCTATTAACAACCATGAAGAGGGTCCAGTGAGGACTCCGATCACAGCCTACCAGGTGACACTAACATGACATAACATGAAGTAGAAACTTCATTTTCTACTTTGTCCCATTTGTAAAATCCCAGCTGCTTGCTGGGGAAATGACAGCATAACTGGTCTTCCCTTGGGTTTCTGGGGGTGTGTGTGTGTGTGTGTGTGTGTGTGTGTGTGTGTATGTCAATGAGTGTGATGCACTGGCTGAGAATTCTCAGTTTCTCCAGAAGTCTCTCTCCCTCTTCTAGGCCATGAGATCACACACTATGAGAATCTGCCAAATTTAAGGAACAGAAAATTCAACATATAAAAGATACTTGTATTAGGAAGATGCTGAATTTTTGTCTTTGTCATTGTTATTACTTTTATTACTATCATCCTCATCCTCATCATCATCATTTCCTTCAGTGCCTGGAAATGGCTTCATGTATAGCATTTGAACAGATGAATCTGGACACTCTCAGGATTGCTAATTCATAGCATAATACTAGATACATCATATCAACAACTTTTTTATTCCAATACTGTGATAACGCTGATCAGTAGGATTAAGTTTTATTTTATTTTAGGGCCAGATTAATTTCAGTGAAATAATAAAATGTAAGTAAATTATGATGCCATTCTTTCTTCCAAAATACTCAAATTTTAAATATATTCCCATGGGTCTTCCCAAAAGTCCTCCAAGGAAGGGAAAGACTGGTGAATAATGATGATAATCTTGATAGCAGCCAATGTTTTTTGAGGACTATTTGAAGCTGGGCCTGTGAACAAGACATGGAAAGAGAGTAGAGTGAGAAGACCTAGCACCAAGATTTGAAAATTCTAACATTTAAAAACCATGTCGAGAAGAATGTGCAAACAAGGAAGATGCAACAAGAGAAGAAGGGGGGGAAGGCAAGAAAAATTTATCATGAAAGTCTTAGGATAAAAAGGTGAGAGAGAAGGACAGAGTGGTTTATGTGGCTGAGAGTCAAGTAAGATGAAGAATGGAAATGTCAGAATTAGCAATCTGAAGGTCACTGATGATCTCAGCAAGAAGTGTTTCAATGCAGCAATGAGATGAGGTTGAGATAGGAAGGGAATAAAGAGTGAGGGGAAAGGAAAGCAAGGGTGAGTCTTGAAAAATATGGCTAAGAAAGGGAGGAAAAAGGCAGGGTGATACGTAGAGGCCAGGGAGGGGTCTTGAGAATTTTGTTATTCCAAGATGGAAGAGATCTGAGCATGTTTAATGACACTTGGAAGAGTCCAAATAAAAGGAAAAGCTTGAAGAGGGAAACTGAACAGTGTCTGGTTGCAGAAGAAGGGCTCCAAAACAAAGACGGGAGTGTTAGCATTAGATGGGAAGAACACCTCTGCTACGGCACGAGGAGGGAAGGAAAAAAGAGTGTTTCTGACTAAGGCAGAGTGGTTGGTAGGTGAAAAGTTAAAGAATTCTAACTTCTCTGTTTCCGATTTTATCTGTGAAATAGTATTAATAATCATAATAGTAATGAAGGTGGTAGTAGGAGTAATAATAGTAGTAATGTTTATTATATCAAATATTAATATTTAATAAATACATATTAATTATATAAGTGACATTTATAGAATTATTAGAATTATTTATTTATTGTTATTTATAGAATTATTAGAATGTGATCATTATGATTAACAAATAATAATAATAATTTACATATTAATTATATAAATAATAAATAGAATTATTTATTGTTATTTACAGAATTATTAGAATGTGATTCTTATGATTAACAAATAATAATAATAATAATAATAATATTGTTGAGTACTATGGGTTAAGCACTGTGTTATACATTAATTTAATCCTCCTAGCAAACTTTTAAGAAGGATATTTTTATTTTCACTCTTCAAAGGCTGGGGAGCCTGGGTGGCTCAGTCCGTTGGGCATCTGTCTTTGGCTCAGGTCATGATCCCAGGGTCCTGAGCAGGAAGCCCGCTTCTCCTTCTCCTGCTCCCCCTGCTTGTGCTCTCTCTCTCAAATAAGTAAACAAAATCTTTAAATAAATAAATAAATAAATAAAAGGTTAAGTAGTTTGTCCAAGGTCACATGGCTAAAAACTAAGCCAGCATTCAAACCCAATCAGTCTGGCTCCAGAGCCTACACTATGAACTACTTTATTATACCAACTCTCAATTTAGACCTTGAGGGTCACCAGACTTTTAACAAGTCTCATGTTAAAGCTCTTTAAAGAGCTTTTTTTTGGTGCAGTGATGGAGACAAAAACCAGATCAGAGACTCTGTGGAGGGGTAGGAGGTAACATCATCTGCTGACAAAAAAGGAGGAAATTGGGTGGTCAGAAGTGTGGGGAGAGTAAAGAAGTGGAGAATGATCTTTTCAGGGAAAGAAGTAGTGAGTTGAGATATAATGGAGTTTCCAGACAATGGGAAGATCTATTTGAATTTGGTGACCATGAATGTAAAGTGGTAAAAAATCTGCACTATTTTGTGATTTTTAGCCACTTGGGTGTAACCACAGAGAAATCAGAATTGGGTTCATCAAGGGTTAGAACTCTGTCTGAAAAGTTCAAAAATTTCACAGAGGTAAAGAAGTTTAGGGGTTTAATTTAGTAACAGGGAAAGTGTTATTGAAGTGCACACAGAATCTAAGCAAGATAATAAGGGGGGGCGCCTAGGTGGTGCAGTCAGTTGAGCGTCAGACTCTTGGTTTTGGCTCGGGTCGTGATCTAGGATAATAGGATCAAGTCCGGGCAGGCTCCGTGCTCAGAGTGGAGTCGGCCTGAGATTCTCTCTCCCTCTGCATTCCCCATCTGCTCTCTCACACTCACTTGCTCTCTCGCTCTCTCTCAAATAAATAAATAAGGGGTGCCTGGGTGACTCAGTCAGTTAAGCATCTGACTCTTGGTTTCGGCTCAGGTCATGATCTCAGGGTCATGGGATCCAGCCCTTATCAAGCTCTCCGCTCAGCATGGAGTCTGCCTGAGATTCTCTCTCTCTCTCCCTCTGCCCCTCCCCCAGCTCATGCTCTCTCTAAATAAATAAATAAAAATAATTAAAAATAAATCTTTTTTAAAAAGATAATAAGGGAAGCTGATAAATTAGGAAGAAAGGGGATGGGGAGAAGAACTAGAGGTCCCAGTAAGAATTTGGTTACAATGGGAGTAGGGACTGAACTAGTCATTACATGTTACCTTCAAAAAGCCAGATGCTTTGAGAAGTAGCTCTAGGTGAAAACTGTCATAGATGTGACTGTGGAAGTGAGTGACAGAGCAAGATGGAGGGATAAGTCACCCAAAAGGAGGAAGTTAAGAAACTAAGAGGCCAAAGTGTTGGATGCTCTGATAGTAATGAGACTGAGAGGAAGTTGTGAGTTGTCTTTGAAGAATGAGAAAGAAGGTGGCCTAGCCAAATGGCATGCAAATCAAAGGAGCAGAAGGTATTTTATTTTTATAAGAGGGTATGGAAAGTAATGCTCAGGAAGTGATAATGGTAAACATGGATATTAATCCTACTTCCTGATACTGAGTTACATGAGCTATATGAGAATAAAACCACTCAAGAGGGCTTAAGTCTATGATCGTAACTTGACTAATGCTCTAGGGTTCCTAGCTGCCAGTCCAAGGCTCTATACCAGAGTATACTATAGCCTTTTTCTTCAAAATGATTTAAGTAATTTTTTTAAGTAACACAAGAGTATATTTTTACTGTAAGAGTAAAAAAAATGAAAAGTAGCTATGTACAGTTTGGTATATATCCTTCTAAAATGTTTTCAAAACACATACTTATACAGAGACAGATTTTTATGTATTATTTAGAATTTTTAAAAGCATAGAGACATATGTATTAACTGTGCATTTTTCTTTCTATTTACAAATTTTTATAGACTTTCCATGTTAGTGGAGGTCATGAAGTCTACCTTTTGTTTATAACTGTAAAAAATTTCCAAACTATGAACATATAATTTATTTAACCATTCATTCTCCTGTTTATCTAAGTTTATATAAACTTAGAGTTTTTTCCCTAATGTTTTTATTACTACAAACAAAGAATTAAATAATATTTCTGGGGGCGCCTGGGTGGCTTAGTCAGTTAAGCATCTGCCTTCAGCTCAGGTCATGATCCCAGGGTCCTGGGATCAAGCCTCGCATTGGGCTCCCTGCTCATCAGGGAGCTTGCTTCTTCCTCTCCCTCTACTGCTCGCCCTGCTTGAGGTCTCTCACTCTCTTTGTCAAATAAATGAATAAAATCTTTAAAAAAAAATATTTCCTTACAAACATCCTTCTGCACACGTTCCAGTAGAAGGAAAGAAATACAAGTTGGGGGGTCAAATAACTTGCATTTGTTTTTATAAATTCTTCCAAACCGCCTTCTGAAAAGGATTTACCCATTTACAAGACAGTGTTGAATAAGAGTGCCCAGTTTCTCAATTCCATACCAATATCCACACTTGACAGAACCAATATAAAAATTTCTATTAAAGTACTGAACAAAAATAATCAGTATTTCAATTTGCATTTTGCTGATTAATAATAAAAGTGGGAAGTTTCTCATGTTTATTTTTTTAATTTTAAAACAGCATTATTAAGATATAATTCACATACCATACAATTCACCCATTTAAAGTATGTAATTCAATGGTATGCTTACTTTTCCGTGAGTTTGGTTTCTGTTTTTGTTTTTGTTTCTGTTTTTTAGTATAGCCAGAGATAAGTGAATCAAACTATCATCACAGTCAATTTTTAGAAAAACTTATCACCTCAAATTTACTATTCAGGATTACCCTATTATCAGGTTAAACTTCTACTGCATCTAGAAAGCAGTCTTCTCACCCAGTAGAATCTGACCTAGATGATCACAATAGTCAAATATGAAGGGATAGGTAGAACCCCACATCTTCATTCCTTTTTGTAAAAGAATAGGATGCCATGAAAAGCTGTGTAATTCCATTCTTCCAATTGCAATTTGGCAAAGTCCTTAGGCAAAGGTATGCCTAAATATGTTCTCATAAAACAATCCTCACCAGTGTATTACAAAAAGCAAGTAGCAGTAAGAAAAATATATCACCCTTAAAACAAACAAAAAAACTTTGTCAAACAACAGCACTTAAGCTGATTCTCAATTATTCAGTGCCTTAAATATGCCAAAAATCAAAGAAAGTCAACGCATCATATAAATACACAGGAACCTATTCTAAGTACTCAGATTTACATGTACGTTCCTGAAGTTAGCCATTCTTAATGTTTCAGATCTTATTACCACAGTGTTTTCCCTATTGCAAATATCCTCCTTCCCCTATAACCATATTCCCTTCCCACCTTGCAATAATCCTTTTTAATAAAGACTCTCCTTACTGGGAGGAAAAAAAAAGTTCTTGGAATAATCATAATTATTTAAACCATAACACTAACCAGAGGGAAAGTTGGCAATTATTATATGACTGAAATAGAAAACACATCTAAAGGATCTAAGTGTCTTTTTCCATGTGTTCAGCCAGAATTTTGCCATTAAAAAAACAATCTAGGGGCTCCTAGCTGGCTCAGTCAGTACAGCATGTGATTCTTGATATCGGGGTTGTGAGTTCAAGCCCCACATTGGGTGTAGAGATTACTTAAAAATAAAATCTTTAAAAAAAATATCAAGTACAACATGAAAAGCTACCACGGGGTTGGGGGGAAAGCTGCTGCTACATGAAGCAGAAACTGGCAGGATAGAGGACGCAGTGGAAAAAGATGTATGGTGTCTAGATAATATATAAACTAAATAATCCAAATATGATTTGTTGAGATGTAGTTGTCTGATGCTAAGGAACGTTTTCAGTAACACAGCTGTCCAATCTCTCCCTGATTTCATAAACTTTGTATGATGTTAGTCATGCACAAACCCCAAATATCAAGCAATATGCTACTTGGGCCTTAATATTTTACAGCTAATCACTAAGAAATCTGTAGCAATAGTCAATAGGCATTTACAAATAGCATCACACTGTTGGCACTGTCTGAAAATAGTAAACAATTGATTTGAGAATATCAGTTTTGACCTGCTAAGTCAATGATATAAAAAATCTGACAAAACGAGGGGGCGCCTGGGTGGCTCAGTCGTTAAGTGTCTGCCTTCGGCTCAGGTCATGATCCCAGGGTCCTGGGATCGAGCCCCGCATTGGGCTCCCTGCTCCTCGGGAAGCCTGCTTCTCCCTCTCCCACTCCCCCTGCTTGTGTTCCCTCTCTTGCTGTGTCTCTCTGTCAAATAAATAAATAAAATCTTCAAAAAAAAAATCTGACAAAACAAGAATGTGGAGCTATAGGAACTTTCATACACAGTTGGAGGCAATGTAAATTGGTATAGCCAAGAATGTGGAAAAGCACTATCTGGTAAAGATGCACAAACATTTGATCCTTCATATAACCTTTAGAAAAACTGTTAACACATTTACACATGGAACCATGAACAAGAATGCTCACAGTAGCATTATGAGTTTTTTGTTTTTATAATATCTTCATTGAGATGTAATTTACATACCATAAAACTTACCCTTTTAAAGCATACAATTCAGCAGTTTTTAGTGTATTCACAGAATTGTGCAACTATCACCAGCATCTAATTTCAGGACATTTCATTCCCCAGAAAGAAACCCCACATCCACTAGGCAACACTCCCATTCTTCCCTCTGTCTAGCCCTTGGCACCCACTAACCTACTTTCTGTCTCTTTGCCTATTCTAGGCAGTTCATACAAATGGAATCAATACACAGTCTTTTGCATCTGGTTTCTTTCACTTAGTATAATGCTTTCATGGTTCACCCACACTGTAGCATATATTGGAACTTCATTCCTTCTTATGGCCAATCATACTCCATAGCATGGATATACCACATTTTGTTTATCTATTCATCAGCTGATGGACATTTGAGTTTTTTCCACTTTTCAGTTATTAGGAATAATGCTGCTATAAACATTCATGTACCAGTTTTTGTGTGGACATATGTGGTAACTTTGCATTTAACACTTTGGGGAACTACCAAGACTGTTTTCCAAGATGACTATGACACTTTATAATCCCACAAGCAATGTATGAGGTTCTAATTTCTTCATATTGTCACCAATATTTGTTAATGTCCATCCTTTTTATTAAAACCATCCAAGTGGTAGGAAGTAATATCTTTTTGTGGTTTTGATTTTCATTTCAACATTATGTTTTAATAGCAAAACTAACATTATCATCCTAAAAACACTGTAAATATCCATCAACAGAAGATAATAAATTTTAGTACAATCATATACTGGGCTACCATATGACAATGTGAAAATGAATAACTGTCACATGTATCAATGTAAAAATGAATAAACTAGTGCTATGTATATCAACACAAATAAATCTTACAAATATAATATTAAACTGTAGAGAGCACATAGCAAAAGGATATGTAGAATATGATGCCATTTACATGATGTTAAAAACATGTAAAACAACACACATTATTTAGGGATACATTCATATGAGGTAAAAGTATAAAGATATGTTCAACTGTATTGCTAATAGTCTTCTTTTTTTAAGCTAGTTGGCAGCTACACGGGTATTTGTTGTATCATTCTCTGCAAGGTTTGAAAGAGCTTATTAAAAATAATAAGTCATGGGGCGCCTGAGTGGCTCAGTCGTTAAGCATCTGCCTTGGGCTCAGATCATGATCCCAGGTCCTGGGGATCGAGCCCCACATCGGGCTCCCTGCTCCGCGGGAAGCCTGCTTCTCCCTCCCCCACTCCCCCTGCTTGTGTTCCCTCCCTCGCTGTCTCTCTCTCTGTCAAATAAATAAATAAAGTCTTAAAAAATCATAAAAATAATAAGTCAATGAGAGAAAAGGTCTGGCCATCACATCTGGTCCTTCTGTGCGCTTTACACTGCTAGCAAGTATACAACCAAAGTTAAAGGTTGGGAAACAACTCAACGGTTAGATAGCATCTCATAAGACTTCTCAGTTTAAATCTGAATTTAAATCTGAATAAGGTCTATGAATTGTACCAATGTCCACTTCCTGGTTTTGATAATATACTACAGTTATCTAAGATGTTACTAGTGGGAGAAAACTGGTTGAAGGATTAACAGGACCTCTCTGTATAAGTTTCTACGAATCTACAATTATTTCAAAATAAAAGGGTTAAAAAAAAAATTCCTGGGATCTAACATGGGCTACTGAGACAATAATTTGCCTACCTCTCTCTGAGCTCTGCATGAGACTCCTTTATCCAGACATTTTCAGTTCCAGTTGTTGGCTTACAGATTCCCCACTTCCTTTGTTTCTCCTTCTAACTTGCCACTGTCCTAATAATTCTGGCCTTTAAACTACTTACTAGTCCATGAGAGGGTGAAGAGAGGCGAAATTCTAATAATTTTAATATGCTACATTTTAACAGGCACCATAAAGGAGGGGTTTAGAATTACTAGATTTCCTTTTCTTACACTATTCCCAGAAACCACAGAAAATGTAATACTAACTTTCCTATTTGAAAGGAGTCTTCGAGCTGGTCCAAAAGCACAAAGTAGGATACGCTGGCAGTTAAATGCAATCCCCTATTAGCTTAGGAAAAACAGTAATGGAAATTCACAAGTCATAACTGAAAGCCAAGACAAGCAGTAACCTGGCTGGAGAGCACTGCTCCTTGAGTCCTGGCCTAGGCTACAGGAGGCAGTCGAGGAATGAGAAACACACACATACTCATACACATAACCACAATAAAGTTCATCAAAAGCACTCCAATACTCTTTAACACAAAGGGGCAGTACTCAGATAATCTAGATCAGGTCAGACCAAAAGATGTGTAAGATCTTTTCTGTAAGAGTAAGATAGGTGATCAGTAGGGACTTCTGCCCCCACTAAAGTTCGGAAGAGAAATAGTTACTGTTCTTACACCGAGTAATTGCAGATATCATCAGAGCCCGTTGGGGCTTTAATAACCTGAAAAGCATGTATGTATGTATGTTCATGCATGTAAATCTAGTGAAATCTGAATAAGGGGAATGGTATTAAGAAACAACTTATGTATATATCAGTAAAAGACAGCAATCTGTGAATAAGATAAAGAAACAAGAATAATCTTAGTAAAGCAAGTAACTGCTTTACAAATCCTAGTGCTATCAGTGCAATCCAATTACCCTAAGTAACCATGCGAAATCCTGATAAAAGGTGAGACTGACTTTCAAAGACCACAGATACTGGAGACCTTAGTCCTTCAAGTGTTAGAACAGAACATGACTCAAATATGAAGAATTCAAAAGGAATATGCGTAATCCTTTATTTGGAGAAGAGGTCTTAAAAGGGATGCACTCAAGTTCAGAGAAATAATCAGGACAAATCGGAAACATCTTAGACTAAATCAGTAACCAGAGCAGCTACAGCAAAGTAGAGAGAAGGCCTCTACTGACGCTGTGAAGACATGGCCAGGAAGGACAGAACCAAGGGAGAAGGCAAGTTTAAGGGCATAAAGCTTCAGGGCTCTGCTGTCAGGGGAGGAGGTAGGTTTATCCCCTCTCTAGAGTGGATAGAAACAAGCACAATAATCCAAAATTCAACTTATGTTCATAGAAATTGTCTGAAATACATTTTCCTCTTTATTCACAGGTCATCATATCAAAACCATTTGATAAATCTCTCCACTGGGGCAATAGCAGCCCTAGGCTGGAAACATTAGGTAAATAATGAAACTACTTGGCTCCTGAGTCTTCCACCTGCCACAGCATGACTTGCTCAAAAAGACTTGATGGATAGTGCGTGCAGTCTGAAGCTACCATGTGCCTCCAAATGTCGACTGTTTGGTTGTTGACCATAATTTGCACTAATAAAATTTATGCATTTGGATGCTGACTTGGAGTCCTGGCCTAAGTTTTTTCCCACTGTTTAAAATATAACATCTTTGGGCGCCTGGGTGGCTCAGTTGGTTAAGCAACTGCCTTCGGCTCAGGTCATGATCCCGGAGTCCCTGGATCGAGTCCCACATCGGGCTCCCTGCTCGGCAGGGAGTCTGCTTCTCCCTCTGACCCTCCCCCCTCTCATGTGCTCTCTCTCATTCTCTCTCTCACAAATAAATAAATATAAAATAAATAAATAAAAAATAAAATAAAATATAACATCTTTGATTTTAGCAGAACAAATAAGATCCAAGAAAGGCACAATCCAGGCAATAAATCGTTGCTGGCAGCCATGGGCCAAATGGAAGCTAATAAAATTGCCTGAGGATAGGGCTAAACAGAAGCAAAACAGGAATCTTCTGGAGGCATTACCAGAAACTCATTAAAAGCAGAAGTCATAGAGGAGACATGGGACTCCTCATCCTTGTCCAACAAGTAATCATGAAAATATAACAACCAGTCAAGATGTCCAATCATGGCATAGTCAGAGTTCTGCCAGCACACGACTACTGGATCTGGGAAGGGAGAAGGTATTTCATCAACTTGCTCTTATGATTTAGACCCCTCAGGAGGGGAGTGAGACAATTCCCTCTGGCCAGTGTGTTCAGAAAAACTAGTTGAGATGTTCGTCTCAGACCAGCCGAACTTTTCTTAAATGATTTGGTTGCTTTCCCAAGAATCTCATCAGAAAAAAATTATTATTTCTCAGATTAAAGGCATAAAAAGATTTTTATCCCTCTGCCTTCATGTAAGATTAACAATTTATTCCAAATAGTTAAGAAGGTACTACTCCTCACAATCTTATAGAAAATTCAGTTTAGGGCGCCTGGGTGGCTCAGTTGGTTAAGCGACTGCCTTTGGCTCAGGTCATGATCCTGGAGTCCCTGGATTGAGTCCGCATCGCGCTCCCTGCTCGGCAGGGAGCCTGCTTCTCCCTCTGACCCTCCCCCCGTCATGTGCTCTCTCTCTCTTTCATTCTCTCTGTCTCAAATAAATAAATGAAATCTTTAAAAAAAAAAAAAGAAAATTCAGTTTAGGAAACTGGAGTCTAACTTTCTCCAACCTACAACTAACTGGACTTTACTATCCTTAAGGAATGATAAAAAAATAACAGACTTGAGCCCCCACGGGGGCCAGGCATTCAGCGGCTAGTGTGATAGTTACATATTGGTCTTCTTTCCTCTAAAAGATGGAAATAACTGAGTGAACAGGGCAGAAAGAAGCCTCAATTCTAAACCTCATTAAGATAAAATCAAGTTTTTAAAAAATATTTGATGTTTCTCTTTTTCTATTTTAGACACAAATACACATCCAAGTTCTCTGCAGCAAATATTATCCCTCATTACCCAGAATAATGCCTGACACAAAGTAAATGCTCAATAAATACATATGTATTTAGTAAACAGCTGGATGAACGAGCAATTAAACGGTCTCTCTCGAGGCTTCCTTAGCTTCCTTGACAACTAACTAGTTCTTCAGCTTTCCCTATGATCACTCTTTCTCTTCCCAAACATGTAAATTCACGAAGGGTCAGACCTCAGTCTGCTCTTCCTGAAAATAACAGAGTCCATCTTCTTTCAGAACTTTAGTTCTGAAATTAGAACTGATTCATTCATTTAAGGAGTATACCGGGAACTAAGGAGATAAAGATGGTTGAAAAATGCTTCCTGTTATCACGGACTCTTAGTCTAGCATAAGAAAAGTTAAATACAAATTTGTATAAAATGGAATCACATGTAGTCGCTAAACTAGCATGAAGAACAAGATGTTATGAGGACAAAAGGGAAGGACGAATAAATTCTGACAAGGTAGACTTTGCAAAGAAAGTGACATCTAAGCAGAACCTTGAAAGATTTAGGAGAGATCTACTAAGTACAGAAGGGCAGGGAGAGCAATGTAAGCAAGGAGAACAACATGATAAAATGTTCATGAGAAGTGCTCAGGAAATGGCAAGTAATAAATGTGCAGGTATGTGAATATGGTTGAGGAGTAGTGGGGAAAGAAATTGGTAAGATGGGTTGAAAAACTTTCCATGCCATGGAAAGAGTTAGCCTTTTTACTCTCCACGTCAATAGTTCCAAAATGCAAAACTGCATCAGAATAACCTGAGATGCATGGAAAAAATACAGATTCTTGGGCTCTACCCCAGAGCTACTGAATTGGAATTTCCAGAGATAGGGCTGAGGCATCTGTATTTGAATGAGTATCCTAATGTGTAATAAAAATTGGGAACCATCGATAGAATTTTTTAAGGAAACATATTATTAGATTGATATTTTAAAGATAACTCTGAGGTACTATTAAAAATGGACTGTATATGTGCAAAATTAGAAAAAGGGAGACCTATAGCAGACTATGGTAATGATGCATTCATTTATTCAACAACCATTTAAAAAAATATGTGCCTACTGGTTCTCATGAGAGATGACAGCCTGAACTAGGTACCAGCCATGTAAATGGAGATAAGAAGACAGAGTCAAGAGACACGAAAAAGAACTGGTAAGTCCTGATGATTCAGTAGGTCATAGGGGAAGGAAGGAAGGGAGCAAATCCCAGTTTTCATCAATGATTCCCAAATTTGGATGAGCATCAGAGTAAAGAGTTCCTGGCTCCTATCCTAGACCTACTGAATCAGGTTCTTTGGAGGGTAGGACTAAGAGTCTCTGTTTTTAACACGTGCCCCCTGCATCAGCTGAGCATCAATGGTGGAACTGACAAATGAGAACTAATGTCTTAGATGACTGAATGGTTTATGAAGAGAAGATAAGAAAAGAAGGAGGAGGGGCACAGGTTTTTGACTAGGATGAAAAAACAGTTTTGCCCTGGAAATACTGAGACTGAGGTAAATCTGTAAGACATGTAGATTAAGATGTCTAGCAGATGACTGGGAATACAAATTTGGAGTCCAGAGAAAAGATAAAGTCTGGCGAGGTCAGAGCTGGATAGATCTGGACATCATGAGTACATAAGCGCTAGATGAGACCATGGAAGTGGGTAAGGTTACAAATGGAGAAAAGGCAAGAGAGAAAAGTGGGTGTATCATGAACTTCATCTAAAAGCATACTCATCCAGTGTGACAATAAGTAAGGCTGACTGGTTGAAATGGTAGCTTGGTTAATCTCCCTATAGCCTTTATTGTTGTTTGCTTCACCTACACTTAAAACTTTCCTCATGAAATATCATTTGGGCTGAGGTACTCATTTGGTCATTGTTTATCAATATTTTGTCCTTTTTCTGCAATCCTAAATGAATCGTTCCTTCTAATGCAAAAAAAAAAAAAGAGAGAGAGAGAGAGAAAGAGAGAGAAAAGTGGGCTGAAGATGGAGGTCTGGAAGAAGAGTGGGTAGAGGAAGAGGAATAGTGAAGAAAGTGCAGAAGAGTGATCCAAGAGGTTAAGAGGAGGATCTAGAAAAAAAGCAATGTTTTAGAAACTTGGTTTCTAAAACCAAGGTGTTTGGTGGTAATTTTTATTTTTTTATTGAGGTATAATTGATATAACATTTAATAGTTTCAGGTGTAAAACATGATTTGATATTTGTATATATTGCAAAATAACCACCACAGTAAGTCTAGTTAATGTCATTTTTCTTTTTCTTCTTCTCTTTTTTTTTTTTTTTTTTTTTTGAGAGAGAGAGCACAAGCAGGAGGCAGGGGGAAGGGGCAGAGGGAGAAGGAGAGAGAGAAAATCCTAAACAGGCTCCACGCCCAGCTCAGGGCCCAAGGCGGGGCTCAATCCCACAACGCTGAGATCATGACCTGAGCCGAAATCATGAGTTGGACGCTTAACTGACTGAGCCACCAGGCGCCCCACATAGTTTTTATTTCTAAGAATAGAGACAACTTGAGGGATTTTAAAGAAAAGAGGAAGAAAGGAAGAAAGGAGGGGAGAAGAGTGTGAAGACACAAATGAAGAGATAACTGATCTAGTAACATCCTGGAAGAGGTGGGGAAGAGGATATTAGCCCCTGAAAGGAGGGGAGGAGAAATGACAACAGAGACAGTTTGGAGGTGGAGAGGAGAATACTGAATATGGGGTTTTTTGGTTTTTTGTTTTGTTTTGTTGTTTGTTTGAGTAGATGATGATTAGGTCAGGTCTTAATAGGAAAGAAAGGAAAGATGTGGGTAGATATGGAGCCACTAGGGACGATTAAAACATTGGTAGGAGGTAATGAAGGCCCAGATGAGGTATTTCATTTTATTTACTTAACAAATATATATACAAGCACTCTCTGTGCCAGGCAGTGTTCTGAGCACTTTCATACATTAACGCAATTATCCCTCATACCAACTCCATGAGTTTGAAACTCTTATTGTCTTCATTGCACATAGGATGAAGCTGAGACATAGAGAGATGAACTGACTTGCCTAAGCTAGTAAATGGCACAACTAAGACTCAAATCCAGATGGTCTGGCTCCAAAGTTGTGCTTTGAACCACTCTACTGTGCTGCCTCTTTAATACAAAAATCAATGTTTGCCATGTAGCCAATAAGAAATATCCTAAAATTTTATCTAGCACTGCTAAGCAGCTTAGGAGAGCAGGATTGGGAAGAGGCAGGGTAAGTACTCTGAACTTGACAGACTAAAGGAAGTAGAGGGCACTTATGAAAGGACAGTTGTGATGACTAGTGGACTGGGAGCCCAGCTGGTTCTAACTTCATAATCTATCTTAGATCCTAAACTCTTCTCTAAATTCCAACTGTTCAGTGCACATTAGTGGTTTGGTATCTTACCTGAAATTAAGAGAAATTAATAACCTAAAACCAAGCTCTACTCTTGCCCCATATCAGCTTCCTTTCTTGCCTTCCCCATTCCTATTTACAGTTTAGTATAGAATGAAAGAGGACTATCTTTCTTATAGTTTTTTTTTCCCAGCGCCTAGTTCAGTATGTGGTAGGGAATGGATGCTTAATAAATATTTGTTGAATTTCAGCATTATTCTCAAAATTTAAAATTGTTTTTGACCTCTCCTTCTCCCGCTTTCTATATCTAGTAAGTGTCAATATCTTGTATTTTTCCTAAATGCCTATTCACCTCTCACTGTTCTCTTCGACCCCTTTCACTATTGCCATAGAGGCTATGATCATAAGCTATTGTGCATCTTTTGTTTCTCCCTCCTCAAATCAATCTATCCAATAGAATTTTATCACATTAATCACTTAAAATACTATTCTTTTCACATTACTCCTTTGCTCCAAAACAGTCAATCTGTTTAATAAGCAGTTAGGAGATGGCCAACCAGCCAGAAACAGTGCCTTTCCCATTGATAGTAACCTCTATTTCTTCAAAATTTCTATACTAATTATCCAGTCTAATCATTCCATAATTGTCCTACCTTAAACACCTAGTTTTGTTGTTGTTGTTTCTTTTCATGTAACTATGTCTTATCTCACCAAACAGTGAACAAAGTTCTTGAAGGAAGAGAAGGTTTCTTTTACTTTTTTTTTATCCTGCTGAGACCTTAAGCACAGTGCAGTGGACAGAAGTATCTATTGTCCTTGACCAACAGTCTCCTGGCAACCATAAAAAGAAAGATACCAGGTTGAAGAAAATGGTCCCTGATGTACTCTGGTTTGGTCTATTATCCTATTACATTATTTAATATTTATATTACATTGAAAAAAAACTTTAAAGATCCTTTCCATATTCCTGTACTACAAATAACAACTTCCAGTGTAATTTTTATATCAAATGATACTGATTTTATTTAATTCATTGTAATTTCTAAAAGGATGCAATTCTAATCTTTATGGACAACACTGCGTTTATACACCAATCCCCAAACTATGCTAAAAATATCTGTTTGTTTCATTCTTACTACAACTCTTGCATTTCTACCAATCCATTCAATTTAGTGTTTTGATTTGCTTCCAGCTGATTTCAAAGCTGTAATACTTATGACACAGCAAACGGTCTGAACTTCGCAAAAACTTTCTACATCAGAGACACTTATTCCTAACAGTTGCACTCATCACTCTGACACACTGCCTGAAGGTCAAGGCTCTAAATTCTGCAATATTTTTAGCATCCAAAATCCTGGTTTATGTTCTCCTTCTTGTTCTCTTGGTCTTCAAAAGATGTAAGAACACGATATTCGATTCCTAATTCTAAGTCCTAACCAACCGAAGTTTAAGTGATTAAAAAAAAATCCAAAACAGAAAATGAATTACTAAGGAAAAAAAACATATACTTTGAAGCAAACAAAGTTATAAGATGTGAAATATGAACCCTAATTCCAATTCTGATTATTCTCATTAAATTATTGGCTGGAACAATTCACTGCTCCTCCCTTGCTACCACCCCCTACCACTAATTAGTTTATTCACTGAACAAATATTTATTCCCAATGCCTAAAATTTAATAGATATTGTAGTAGATACAGTTAACACAATGGCAAATAAGGTAGGCATAGTCCCTGCCCTCCCAGAGCTTGAAGTCTGGTTAGGGGAAGACAGCCAAAGAAATGAGAAACTGTAAGACTATATGACAAGTGCTATGACAGGTATGCTATCAGATACCAAGGGAAAACACAGGGAAGTACCTAACATGGAAAAAAACATAGTATGGGTAAGTTATGGGGAGGCTCTTTGGAGATAATGATGTCGAACCTGAGACCTGAAAAATGGGTAAGCAAAGAGAGACAATAAGCATTGGAGAAGTAGAAGGAGATGTACTAAAAAGAGAATACAAAATGACTGAGTAAATGAAATAATGTTGAAGTGCAGAATTCAAAGTTGGGAATGACAAAAGGTGAGACTGGAAAACAGGGCAATGACAAACATTGAAGGATTTTAAGGAAAGTATAAAATGTTCAGCTATTCTTGGCTGAAGTACAGGAAATGGCTGGGAAAGGCAAAGTAGAAGCAGGGAAACTATTCAGCAGACTATTTCTGTAACCCAGGTGAAAGATAATGACTTGGACTACAGTAATGGTGAGGGGAACAAATGAAAGCAGACAGATTTGAGAGACATTCTGGAGGTGCTATCCACAGAATATGGTGATGTAAGCTCATGAGACTACCATGTCTGTTTTGTTCCTTATTACATCCTCAGTGCTAATAAGTATCTAGCTCACAGTAAGTGCTAGATAAACACTGCCGAATAAATGAATCAAGAAAAGAAGGAGTCATAGATGTTACTCAGGTTTCACATAACAACTGGGTAAAGGGAGGTACCATTTACTAAGACAGGAAACACAGGAAGAGGAGCAGTTCATATAAAATATGTTGAGTTTGAGGTACCCATGAGCTATCCAAGGACAGATAATGAGAAACACAGATGGATATCACTTACAAAGCACAGGAGAAGAGCAGATCCTCATGGAAATGTAAAATAATGGCAGCTTCAGTGCCTCAATTAAAGCTATAGTTGATAACTGACACTTTTTTTTTTAAAGATTTTATTTATTTATTCATGAGAGACAGAGAGGGAGAGAGAGAGAGAGAGAGAGAGAGAGAGAGAAGCAGGCTCCCAAGGAGCAGGGAGCCCGATGTGGGACTAGATCCCAGGACCCTGGGATCATGACCTGAGCCGAAGGCAGACGCTTAACTATCTGAGCCACCCAGGCGCCCCGATAACTGACACTTTTAAAGGATACTGTGTGTGGTATCACTCCAATAATCCCTTTAAACTTCCCAAGGTTAGGGGTGCCTGGGTGGCTCAGTCATTAAGCATCTGCCTTCAGCTCGGGTCATGATCCCAGGGTCCTGGGATCGAGCCCCCAGTCGGGCTCCCTGCTCAGCGGGAAGCCTGCTTCTCCCTCTCCCACTCCACCTGCTTGTGTTCCTTCTCTCGCTTTGTCTCTCTCTGTCAAATAAATAAATAAAATCTTAAAAAAATAAAAAATAAACTTCCCAAGGTTATTAATTGTTTTAACATCAAAAGTATAAAAAAATTAATATCCATTCCTGTTCTTTAAATCATTAGCAAATCTTTAATTTCTTGACCAAGGTGGTGGTAATTCAAGCCTTTGCTTTATAAAAATCCACTAATTTGTACATTTATGTTTTATGCACACTTTTCTATATGTATATTAAATTTTGCAGTATATAAAGGTTTTTAAAAACCTTAACAAGGGGCACCTGGGTGGTTCAGTTGGTTAAGCATCCAACTCTTGATTTTAGCTCAGGTCATGATCTCAGGGTTGTGAGATTGAGCCCTGTGTCAGGTTCTGTGCTCAGTGGGGAGTCCGCTTGAGATTCTCTCCCCCTCCCTCTGCCCCTTCTCCCATTTGCACATGCTCTCTCTCTAAAATAAACAAACAAGTATTAAAGAAAAAAAAAAAAAAACTTTAACAAACCAGAAACAAGAAAATTCCTTAAGTTAATCAAAAGAAGCTATTTAAAACACAGTAAACATCATTTAACCGAGGACTACTAGAGATATTCTCATTAAAGAAAAAAACAAAGATGCCTTCTATCATTATTATAATTCAATACTGTTTGAGGTTCTGGCAAAGAAAGGTTTAAACCTTGGAGTCTTTGCAACAAATGGTGCCGGAACAACTGGATATTCACATGCAAAAGAGTGAAGTTGGACCCTTACCTCATACCATATAAAAAGGATTAACTCAAAATAGATCAAAGACCCAAATTAAGAGCTAAAACAGGGGCACCTGGGTGGCTCAGTCATTAAGCTTCTGCCTTCGGCTCTGGTCATGATCCCAGGGTCCTGGGATCGAGCCCCGCATCGGGCTCCCTGCTCCATGGAAGCCTGCTTCTCCCTCTCCCACTCTTCCTGCTTGTGTTCCAACTCTCACTGTCTCTCTTTCTCTCTCAAATAAATAAATAAAATCTTAGAAAAAAAAGTAAGAATGTGAAAACAAAACACAAAAAGATCACATGAAAAAGAGGCCATAGATAGAAAAGATTTATAATACATATCTGACCAAGGACTTATATCCAGAAAACATCAAGAATTCTACAAATCAATAATAAAAGGACCAAAAAATATTTTTAAGTGCAAAAGATTTAAATCAGACACTACACACACACACACACACACACGCACACATTCCCAACGACCAGTAAGTACATGAGGTGTTTAACATTATTAGTCATCCCAAATTAAAACCTCAGTGAGGGGGTGCTTGGGTGGCTCAGTCGGCTGGGCATCCAACTCTTGATTTTGGCTCAGGTCATGATCTCAGGGTCCTGGGATTGAGCCCTCTGGGCTCAGCCAGGAGTCTGCTTGGGATTTTCTCTCTCCCTCTCCCTTTGTCACCCCCCTCACCCATGCTCTCTCTCTCAAATAAATAAAATCTTTTTAAAAAATCAAAAACAAAAAACCTCAATGAGATAGCAATATATAAACACTAGAATGGCTAGTATTAAAAAGACTAACAACAAGAATAAAAAAGACTGGGGTGCCTGGGTGGCTCAGTCGTTAAGCGCCTGCCTTCGGCTCAGGTCATGATCCCAGTGTTCTGGGATGGAGCCCCGCATCAGGCTCCCCGCTCGGCGGGAAGCCTGCCTCTCCCCCCTCCACTCCCCCTGCCTGTGCTCCTCTCTCACTGTGTCTCTCTCTGTCAAATAAATAAATAAAATCTTAAAAAAAAAAAAAAAGAATAAAAAAGACTGACAATACCAAAAATTAAGAAGTGGAGCAAACAGAACTATCATTCATGACTAGTAGTAGCGTAAATGGTACAACCACATTGGAAAGCTGAAGTTATTAATAAAGTTAAAATTTCACATACTCTATAACCCAGCAATTTCATCCCTAGGTATTTACTCAAGAGAAAGGAAAACATATATCTACAAAAAGGCTTGTACAGTAGAACAATATTCATAGCAGCTTTACTCATAATAGGAGGAGGAAGAGGAAAAGAGAAAAGGAAAGAAAGAATCCAAAAGTCAATCTACAGGAGGATAAACTAATTATGAAAATTCACAAAATGGAATAACTACTCAGCCATAAAAAGAATGAACTACTGATACACCAAAAAATGGATAAACTTCAAAAACAAGTTCAGTTCAAGAAACCAAACATAAAGAAGCACATATTATTCCATTTTAAGAATAGCCAAACTAACCTAGAATGACAGAAATCACAATAGTGATTACCTGGGAAGAGTTCAAATGTAACTTTCAAGGGTGATGAAAATGTCCTGTTTCTTGATTTGGGTGATAGCTATATGGTGTATACACTGTCAAAACCCATCAAGCTGTATATTTAAGATCTATGCATTTTACTAAATGTAATATATACCTCAATTTTTAAAAATAAGAAAATGAGAAAAGTTCATCTGAAATTTTTAGACAGGTGGCCAGGGAGTGCTTCGCTGCAAAGGTAACATTTGAGTAAAGATCTGCAGAAAGTAAAAAAGCAAGGCTTGTGGATATCTGATCAAGTAGCCTTCTAGCCAGAAGGGATAATAGATGCAAGGTCGCTCAGCAGGAACAGGAACTGGAGTTTTTCAGAAATGGGAAGAGGCCAGTGTGGCTGGAGTGGAATGAACAAGAAGAAAAAGGAGTTCAGGTAGATAATCAAATAGTGATGGGGATCAGATCATATAGTGTCTGGTGGGTCACGACAAGGCCTCATTAAAGATTTTGGTCTTCATCTCAAGACTAATGGAAAAATCACCTAGGTGCCTATTAAGAATCAGGCACTGTGCTCAGACAGCTTACATAAAGCTTAGTAAGAAGCAAAGCCAGGATTAGAACCCAGGTGTATTTTAACCATAATCTTAACCATTTTGCTATAGTAACTCAACATAATAATAATAGTCAATATTTACTGAGTGCTAACTATTAAATGTTTGATCTAAAGGGCTTTCTATCAGGTCTTCCCAATCATATATTGTACTACAAATGTATTAACAAGGTTGATGCAAAGATCTTTTGAATGAAATTTTTAATACTATTAAAAAATGTTTTGCAACCAATCAAAACTTAAAATAGGTAAAATTATATTTAATTTGTATGGCTACCTCTATAAACTTCCTAAATTTAGAAATAATAATTTTGGTATATAAAACTCCATTGCCAGAGAGTTTGCTACAGTGACTCCATAAAATAGCCCTTTCCTTGATCTTCCTATTTAATCATTTTCACCTGTATTTTAATTTTAGTCTACACTGTTTAACACTAGTGAAGTTCTATGTTTTGCATGCACATGTAAAATATATTATTTTTCTATTTAATTTGCTCCAGTTTTTCCACAATATTTCTGACTAGAAGATGGGTATGTCATAATTATCATCATGACCAACATCATCATTAATATATCTGCTATTATTAGGTGTTTCTAAATAAGACATAATTCATTTTGTTCATTTCTTGATTGCTACTTCTTGGTCTACTTATTTTTTATTTTTTAAGTAGTGATTTTCCTTTTAAAAAATTTTTTTAAAGATTTTATTTTTAAGTAGTCTCTACACCCAAGGTGGAGCTGGAACTCACAACCCCAAGATCAAGAGTCACATGCTCCACCAACTGAGCCAGCCAGGCACCCCTATTTATTATTAATAGATTTTAATGCTAACAATTAACCAAAGTCTGACTTTTAATAGATTTTATCCTGACATTTTAGGGAAATACAATGAATTTTTATACAAAATTCCCAAATCTCCCAAGTTTACCAAGTGTGCTATACAAATAATGTCACCTTCTGCACATGCCATGACATGAAAGAGGTTGGCAAGCCTTGCATCATCTAACCGAGTAGACACAGAATTCTGACAATGTAAAAATCAAAGGAGCAATAGAATGCAAAAAAGGAAATCTCCCCCCTTCGCCCCAAAATGGTACGCATCTAAGAGATCTAAGAGGCCTTTTAAAAGTAAACAGAAGGTTTAGGGGCGCCTGGCTGGCTCAGTTGGTGGAACATGTGCCTCTTACTTTTGGGGTGGTGAGTTCAAGCCCCATGTTGAGCATACAGCCTACTTTAAAAAAAATAAATAAACAAAGTTAACAGAAGTTCTAAATGGAGAGGTGAACCAGGATGTCAGAAAAGCAGCATGGGACGCCTTAGGGGGATCGGTCAGTTAAGCTTTTGACTTGGGCTGAGGATGTGATCTCGGAGTCCTGCGGTGAGCTCCGCGCTCAGCCGGCACTCACCTTGCTCCTCTGCCCCTCCCCCTGCTCATGCGCTCTCATGCGCATGCTCTCTCTTTCTCTATCCCTCAAAAACAATCTTCAAAAAAAGAGAAAAGAAAAGCAGCAAAACCTAGGCAGAAAACTTGAAGCTTCTGAGTAAGACAGACCTAGATTCAATGAGACGTAGGTAAGGGCAAATTGCCTTCTCTGATTCTACTTCCTTATTATTAAATGAAATAATACCACTTACTTGGTAGAGTTGTTGATGTAAAAATAATTTTAAAAGCAAAATGCATGGTGCAACACATGGTACACAGTGGGCACTCAGTAAACAGTACTTGCTATAATCATGATACACTGTTATTTCTACCATGTTAAAACATTTGTAAAAATTAATAGCCTGGGAGGGCGCCTGGGTGGCTCAGATGGTTAAGCGTCTGCCTTCGGCTCAGGTCATGATCCCAGGGTCCTGGGATCGAGTCCCACATCGGGCTCCCTGCTCCTTGGGAGCCTGCTTCTCCCTCTGCCTCTCTCTCTCTCTGTCTCTCATGAATAAATAAATAAAATCTTTAAAAAAAAAATTAATAGCCTGGGAAAGAACAAAAAAATGAAAACAGTCCATGTGTTAGGGTGTTATCTGTACTAATGAATTGGTTTTTTCTTTTATATAATTTTGCTTTAATGCTATGATGTTACTTATCAGTAAATATAGAGATGACTAAATTAAATGTGAAACCAATACTTTAAAAGAACTCTAAGATTAATTCTCTTGAAATGTGAATAATTATAGCATGAGGATTCTATTATATTGAAGTTTGCAAAAGAAAAATACAACTACAGGGTATCATCCTTCTTCAAAAGTTCTTAAAAGAATTTAGAGAATATTTTACTTTTTCCCAGACTTATCTTTCATAGAAAAGAATATCAAGCAGAAACTGGATCATTTTATAAATAAAACATTTCATTATATTTTATTTCTGTTACATGCTTATGGCATTCTTTTAGCTTCTTTCTAGAACTCAGATTTCTCATTTGTAAAGTGACAGAGGTGGATCAGATGTCCTCTAATGTTCTTTTTGCTATAATGTCCTGATTTTGATAATCCTATAACAAAACAAATACATAATGGCTAGTCCTACAACTCTACTTTCAAGTGGCCCTGTAATAGTCTTTTTACCCTAGAGGTGGTCCCCAGGGCTGAAGCCATTACTGACTCTTATCACTGAGTCCAAAGAGAGCTGGTGAGCTTAAAAATCCACAGGAGAGATAGCAAATGATTAATGATTTGGAAACTGATCTTAAATTAAACGAATGGTCATGTTCATTAGATTAGAGGAGGCTAAGGACTGAATTACACAAGGCTGAGGACCAAGAGTTGATAATCTAAAAATATACAAAGGCAAATTACAGATAATGATCAATATCCTTTTTTCACTTTTACTATGAAGAGGATAATAGGAAATGGATTCAATGCTAAATGGGAGCAATATGAACCAGATTCTATCTTTAAAACTATGAGTTTCCCAATAACTGCAAAATCCCTAAGGGCAGGGACTCTGCCATCGTTGTATCCCAGCATCTACTAAAAGATCTGGCATCTAGGAAGTACCCAATAAATATCTGGCCAAAAATAATTAATAAAGGATCATTCAAATTTTTAAAGATCCAACCACAGAAGTGCATTATGAGAAGAACAGGAATTTTCTCTTTTCTTGATATTTAAAAAAATGAAGGTTAAGAGCCTTCTTAATAATAATTTAGATACTGACTAGAAACAGAGAGATAAAAATCATTATATTTTAAAATTATTCCCCTATAAAAACCTTTGAGCCTTGGTGATCCTGCTAAAGCACAAAAAGAACAAACAAGGCAAAGAAGTCTCTACTCTCACCTGAAAACGGATACCAGTCAAAAATATGTTGCCTATTTTAAAAATCTACTAAGCACTCAAGAGTTCCAACAGTAACATTCTCCTGATAATAGCCCAGTATGGCACTTGGTGAGACATGGGGGGGCCTTCTCACTTGGGTCTGGGTGCTGCAGAAGCTCTCCAACAGGTGAAGTGACTCAACAGATGGAACACAGCCCAGTCATCCTTCAAATCATTTTCCATTACCTCTGGCAATTTATAATGAGGTAAGTTATTCTCTTGACCTCATTTTTCATGCTATTTACTGTCAAAGGGAAACAATCTAAACATGGGGAGGAAAATCAATACAAGAGGCGTGATCATGTAACACATCCAAAAGACCCAAATACAATCTGCGTTGGCACTTTGCAGTCATATCTCATAGCTAGGCCAGTTGACTTAAAAAATAAGTAAATGAATAAAAACAGCTAACTAGGGGCGCCTGGGTGGCTCAGTTGTTAAGCGTCTGCCTTCGGCTCAGGTCATGATCCCAGGGTCCTGGGATCGAGCCCCACATTGGGCTCCCTGCTCGGCGGGAAGCCTGCTTCTCCCTCTCCCACTGCCCCTGCTTGTGTTCCCTCTCTAGCTGTCTCTCTCTCTGTCAAATGAATAAATAAAATCTTTATAAATAAATAAATAAATAAAATTAAAAAAACAGCTAACTAAGAAACCTGGCAAAAATGTTGCAGAGAAACAAAAAGAAAGTAAACCTGTTTCCCACGAAATGCCCCATATAAATAAAACATAGTTCATAAAACCATATACTCTACTGTAAAATTCATGTTCAATTAGAAGGGCAGATCTCTCCTCTGCCTCCAAGAGCACAACACAGGTCAGCCAACCCAACCTCCATATGAATATTCCAAATGTCACTTCCATTTTCTAAGATAAGCACATCATTTGCCTACAGTTGACTGCCCAAAACTGTTGCACTTGTAATGGGCACTCTTCTCTTCCTATCATCTCCCTTATTAGGTCAGATGCCTATAAAGAAAGTCTCTCTCTCCTTGTACAGCCAATTTACTCTCGTAAATACACAATTTTACAATTGTGTTTTTTGTTCTTCTCTTTTATATTTCCTCCTCTCCTCCTCCACATTCATTGCTTCAACTCTCACCTTTATGTTAATATCCAACTCTCACATTTTAAATATGAGGAAACTGAAGCCTAGATAGAGAGGTGAGGATTAGCCTTGAATCATAGATGCCTACAGGATATTTCTACTTGGATGTCTTCAGAGCTCCTCGTCCAAAATTGGACTGACTCCTATATCCATCTGAATAACAAAATTCTTTCAGACTCACAGGCTAGAACTGTATTATACTTTCCTTTCTCATCTGCATTCTCTCAGCTGGTTCTTTCATCTGTGTCTTTCCATTCACTCTGAAATCCAAATACAGCTTCATATTCCTTAATGTTGCTTTGGTTGGGTTCACCTCCCTGCTCAAACCCACAAAATTCTTCTGCTAAGGACTCCATCAAAAATTCTTGGTCTGCTGTTTGATGTTCAAAGTCTTCTAGGATGCTATCCTCACCCCTTCCCTAACCCTCCAAACGCATCCATTAGGGATCCCCGCCTTGTGTCCCCTCTGCCTGCATACCATACTTCTTCCTATCTCTCTGCCCACACTGCTCCATCATCATAGACTGTCTTCCTACGACCCTCAACTTAGGAGTGCATCTTTCCCTGTTATCATAGAAATTATCACTCTAAAAGTAATTGTTTTTTATTTATCTGTCTCCAAACCAGACTGTGAATTTCTTGAGGGCAGAAACTATACCTATCAACAAACATACACTTTAGCACCGACTTACAATTATTAGGCATTCAATATTAGCAGTAAATTAACAACCTAATAAAACCTCTAACAAGGAAGATATATAGTAAAGCATATCCAAATGATGACATACTATTCAAACATCAAAAACTTTACTTTCAAAGCATATTTAATGATATAAGAAAACAATTACAAGGAAAGTTAAGTGAAAAAATCGGGAGACAGTATATGATACCAACTTTGTAAATATGCAGCTAAACACATACATATGAACTCAATATAATGTTAAAAAAAAAAAACCTGAAAGGAATACACTAAATTTTAGTAGCATATATCTCTGAGTAGCCTGATTTTAAATTAATTTCAACTTTTTTTATAATGTCATTTTCTAATCTTTTTTAGAATGAAAGGCAATTTAGTCTAGTAAGAGGCAATATAAAGTTAAGAACGTGGACTCTCCAGTCAGACTGCCTGGACTTAAATTCTAGCTCTGCCAGTTATTATCTGTGTGACCTTGAGCAGTGTCTCAGTTTCCCTATCTCTATAAAATCCAGACAATAATAAAAGTACCTCACTCATGAGTTGTTTTGAGTATTACACACAAGTTAATATATTAAAAGAACTTAGAAGAGTCCTTGGCTCAGAGTAAATACCACATAAGTGAGAGCTACAATTACTACTACTATAACTACTAAGGCTGCTGTTACTACTCTTCTTACTACTGTCTTAAAAAACAACTTATCACGATGTAACCATGAGAACAGCTTAAATAAAATGATAATCCCGAGTACTGGTAAGGATGCAAAGCAACTAGAACTCATACATTGCTAGGTGGAATGCAAAATGGTAGAGCCACTTTGGGAAACAGTTTGGCAGTTTCTTTTAAAGTTAAGCATTCATTGGGGCGCTTGGGTGGCTCAGTGAGTTAAGCATCCAACTCAGGTCATGATCTCAGGGTCATGGGACGGAGCCCCGCCCCGGCTCTGCGCTCAGCACAGTCTGCATGTCCCTCTCCCTCTGCTCCTCCCCCTGCTCTCTCGCTCGCTCTCAAGTAAATAAATAAAACCTTTAAAAAATATATGAAACACTCATTGCCACAGGACTCAGTTATCCCACTGCTAGGAATTTGACCAAAGTAAAATGAAACATGTTCACACAACAACGTGTACACAAATGTTTCTAGCAGCTTTATTCATTATTACCAAAAACTGGAAATAATCCAAATGTCCTTCAACTGGTGAGTGGATAAACAAACTGTAGTACTTCCAGATGCTGGAATACACTCAGCAATAAAGACCAGTGAGCTACTGACACATGCAACAAAATGGATGAATGTCAGTGCATTACAGCAAATGAAAGCAGCCAGATTCAGAAGGCTTCATGCTGTATGATTCATCTATATGGCATTGTGGTTATGGGAACAGAACATTGATGAATGGCTGCCAGGGGCTAGGGGTGGGAGGAGGAGTTGGCTCCAAGGAGCACAAAGAAATCTTGGAGATAATGATAATATTCTATATGTTGATTGTGGTAGTGGCTACACAACTGCACGTATCTGTCACAACTCACAGAACCCTACGTGCTAAACAGGTGAATTTTACTGCGTATAAAGTATCCTTTTTTTTTTAAGAATTTATTTATTTGACAGAGAGAGAGAAAGCAAGCACAAGCAAGGGGGAGCATGCAGAGGGAGATGGAGAAGCAGACTCCCCGCTGAGCAGGGAGCCTGATGCCGGGCTCGATCCCAGGACCCTGCGATCATGACCTGTGCCGAAGGCAGACGCTTAACCAACTGAGCCACCCAAGCATCCCTATAAAGTATACTTTAAAAATACTTAAAAATAAGCAAGCAATGACTTAATTTTAATTTACCAACAAGACCTGTCCAACCTTCTACCTTTAGCAGAATTATGCTTAAACCAAACACACTGACAGCTTGCCTATTTAAAAATACAGAGAAGATTCTATAAGCCCAAATGATAGTATACGGTTACTCTACAGGACTTTAAGAATAGGCAACAAAAATTTGGCTAGGGAACAAATAAAAGTAACTTGCATCTGTACTCAAAAACAAAACAAAACAAACAAAAAAACACCTCACCATAAAAATAAGCTTATTTTTCAAATCTGGCTTTGAGGTGCACTATGGCATGGAAACTTGGGACTAACACTCATAAGGCAAGGAGCCAGGTGCCCAACATAGTCTGATGCATCATATCAACCAATCTGAAGAGGCAAACTACTAAAATGACTCAGGATGACTATTCTAGATTCACAATAATGAAGAAGCCAACAGGATTTTCTTAATCCCATATTGCCTTGGGTCCTGACACTGAGCAGAATTCATCAATATACACAGGGTAAGGCAAAGTCATTTCACAGGTGGAACTATAAGAGAAATAAGTTGGAATAAAACTTGGAATAAAAGAGAAAGGGTTAAGAATATAAGTTTTAGGGGCACCTGGCTGGCTCAGTAGATGGAGCATGTGACTCTTGATCTCACGGTTATGGGTTTGAGGCCCACACTGGGCATAGAGATTCCTTAAAAAAAAAACTACAAAGAATACAAGTTTTATTTCACCATACCTGTTGGCACATATACATACTATTTTGTACTGAACTGAACACACTATCATCCTAGTCGTCTTCTGTCTTACTCTGTCTCACTGTGAATATAAATGGCTCTGCCTTTCCTCCTTCCCTCATCTGTTTCTGTCTTCCAGAGAAATAGATCATTTTAATCTCCCTGAAGCTACAGGGTCAGATGGAGGTAGCTGTATAATAACAGAAAATACGAGGAGTTGAATTTCCAGTCTGGGGTGTCCCTGAGGGTCCAAACTTGGACTCTGAGACCATTACAAAACTGACCTGAGTTTCTGAGTCAAGTACAGAATCATCCTCATCTCTGTGTGGACTGACATTAGTATCCACTACACCCAACACAGATACAAGCGCCAATAAAACATATTTTGAAGAAATATGCAGGCACTCATTCTAACAAATCCCAGAAAATCTCCTTTCTGAAAGCAAGAACTTGCCTCTTACAGTAGACCAATGATTTGGTAGATATAGTTTTAAGAGCCTATATCTACACCCAGAGCAGCCAAGATTTTAATACTAAGAACACCAAAATAGGTGATAACAATCAACCTTGCAAAATAAATAAATAAAAACAAACGAAATTTCAAGAAGTACCACCCCACACAGAATTATTAACCCATACATCATGACTTATAGTGTATATTCACAAAGTAAATGGGAATTCCTCTGTGAGCAAACAAATACTTTCAAGGGTTATATAATCAGAGTAATGCCTAATTTTCATTGGTAACTCTGGGATACTAAGGGCATATACAATTTATTCACCCAAGTTGGGTTAGTCTGCATCAGTTTCCAAGGCTTTCATCAGAGAAGGTCTAACCTTCGAGATATTTCTTACCTCAGTCTATTTCAAGTATTATTAATAGGCCCCCTGGAGCTTATCATTGACTCAAGCACCTCGTGGCCTAAGCAAAGTCTGCCAAGAAAGAAAGGTCTCTAAGTCAAAAGCAGCATCAAGGCACCACAACCTGAAGTATAAATCATTTACTGTGACCTTGTTGGCAGAGGAGGAGAAAAATCAACCACCAATATCACCTGGGGGTTTCTTCCAACATGCCAAGATGGTAATTCACAGTTGGTCAAGAGGCTGTGGCCAAACAAAAGGGAGAAAGAAAGCAATTCTCCGGATAATTCATACTGTGCTTATATAACAGATGGATATTTTAATGAAACAATTCAGATAATTGTACCACTCTCCATTTCACAGAAGGACAATCAGTCACAAAGTAAATTGTTCAGCTACTGGCCGCTCCAGTCTCACATTCTGAATATAACCTTTTACGTACCTTAAGAGCTCTTCAGAGCATGGAGGGACATACTGTCACTCCACGGAAACTGACTTGTAAAAGAGTTCCTGAGCCAATAAAGGTCCCTTGTCTTGATTAAAACAAAGAGATAGTTTCTCAACAGAAGGTTTGTTTGGCTTCAGATCTTCAAGCAGCTTAATCTTTGGCTGAATTTGTCTCATACTGAGTATACCTATTCAATTCAACTCATTGCCAGGTCCATAAACAGGGACGAATGCCTATATTGCCTATGCTGGTGTCGTTGTTGTTAAAAACCTCATAGCTGTCATCTCCTTCCTCTCCTATTTCAAGAGATTACTGAATGTGAAGAGCATATAAAGTGAGAAGTTGTACTTCACAATCTGGGATGGTAGTTAAGATAGAAGGAAAGGCACCAAGAAGGTCAGTCTCAGAAGGGATCAGAAAAGTGGTTACTTTGTATGAAAACGAGACCTACCAGAGTGACCTCAAAGCAGGTGCTTTTCTCAGGGCATTATTAAAATATACACAGCAAGGACCAGATTCAGGTAGCACAGTCACCTTAGAAGAAACAGGGCTACTGAGTTGCACTAAGAAAACTGTGTTTTGATAGACTAGTGATTCAGTAAAGAAGCACATGGACCAGAAACTGGATTCTATTTCTCTATCATCAATGAACCCAAGAAATGGTTCCTTCCAGAAACCAGATCTCAATCCCCTTAACATCTCAAATATACTTGAAAAATAAATATTCACCTTCTCAAAGAGTCCAGAAACTTAAAATAATGAATATGGCCCTCTTAGCATCTGTCTTATTTATATTCAGCTCCTTATTAGGTGAGATATAAAGCTCTGGAATTTAAGTCTGAAAAATCTATGCCTAAGGGCAACTTATTTCTTTTCTAATCTTGCACAAGTAACAAATTTCTAAGCTTCAGATTCCTCATCTGTAAAATGGGAATTACAACACTACTTGCCACACCTACTTCAAGAATCACTGCTGAGACTCACATAGTGGAAGACAAACATAAGAATTTTTAAACAGCAAAGGAGTATACAAATGTTGGTTGCTACCTTAGGTGGGGCACTATTATAAGCAGGAAAAAAAAAAACAGATACAAATAGGATGAAAAGAAGAGAAGGTTCTTCCATGTGAAAGAGAAGGGTTACAAACACGGTGAGGAATAATTTTAGGCTACTGGCTAATACATTCAGTGAAGTGGTATGACACAAAATGGAATTATTATTTAGAAGTGGATTCTCATGCCAACATTCACTTTGTACACACAGAAGAAAAAGAAAAATAAGAAAGATTAGGAGTGGGTGTCCAGCTCTCAGCCCACCAAAATAACTGATGAAGGTCCATTCGGGGAGGGAGGGTGGAGTTAGTTTTGACAGTATATATTGAACATTCCTGCATAGGTAAGAATACTCTTGCATAAGATGAGAGAAGTAAAAGTGTTATTACTAAGCACACCACTGTTAAGTTATCCACAACCCATATACTATAGCTATATATGGGGCATATGATTTTTATAAAAAGCTTTAAGAAAAAAGAAAAAAGGGGCGCCTGGGTGGCTCAGTTGGTTAAGCGACTGCCTTCGGCTCAGGTCATGATCCTGGAGTCCCAGGATCGGTCCCGCATCGGGCTCCCTGCTCGGCAGGGAGTCTGCTTCTCCCTCCGACCTTCCCCCCTCTCATGCTCTCTGTCTCTCATTCTCTCTCTCTCAAATAAATAAATAAAAAATCTTAAAAAAAAAAAAAAAAGAAAGAAAAAAGAAAAAAAAGACTATTCCACAAGTATCAAATAAACGTAAGTGATTCAGTAGATTGGTTCTCCATAGGAAGCTCTCAGGGAGGTAATACTCCTAAGCAGATACCCATAACAATGAGGTCAGGGGTGTTCTAGGAGCCTGTAGGAGACACAAACTGTTTATGAATCATTACAAACCAGCAAAACAGGAGGTGTGGTTTCAGAAGATTTGCTTGCCTTAACCCAATATAGGGGTTTACTCTCTGAGTGCTCTAAGATACTCTGTAATAGGGTCACACAAACAGAAAACTGAATTTTTTGAAAAGGCATCAGACAAATGACATTGACTATGCTTATACGAGTGACATGGTGTACATGCACACCAACTAGACAGAGTGAAGATGACTAATCTATAGGGATAACACCAGGGACCAAATCATCAGTAACCATGACAACTCAAGTAGGTAGAGGGAAATACAAACACTGACCAGGCAGCGGGGTGACGCTACTCCTTCAGGTGGAGACCCTGGGGTCGGAAAAAGACTTGATTAGTGGGGGAAGCCGTGCGAGAATGAAACCGACTAGCCCCAGAGGACCAGTGTCCGTGCAAGAGGGCTCGGCGGTGACACTAACACTCCCCGTGGGCGGCCCGCAGGGGTCACAGGCTCATCTATAGGAGACTGGACGCCTGTAAGACTGAAAAGGGAGCTACCTGGTGCAGGGCTGTCAAGCCGTCCACGTTGACCGTGTTGATGTCGGCACCTCTGGCCAGAAGCTTTTTCACCTCGTCGGTGTCCCCGCTAGAGCAAGCGGCCAGGAAAACAGCACCGTCCTCGAAGCGGACCCTAGGGCTCCCGCGACGAGTCTGCGGCTGCCGCCCCGCGCCTCGTCGCTCCGCGGGTTCCTGCTCTGTCAGCGAGCCCCGCCAGCGCCGAAGCTGCTCAGCCCGCCGCATTCGCGCGGACTCTGCCCGCTTCCCGCCCAGGTGCTCTAGCTCCGCCATTGCTCCGGCCTCAGCAGCTGCTGCTGAAACTACCACCCCTGGATTGCTATTGCTGCCCCAGTTGCCGCTGCAGCTTCTCTCGGAGCGCTTCAGCCGGGAGCAGAAGGCGGAGACCCCCGCACCGCCATCTTTACTCCTCCCGCCAGTAGCACCGCCCGCACGATCCCTCGGCTTCAACACGCAGGCGCTGCCCGCGCCTCGGGTCATCACGGGACTCGTAGTGAGAGACGGGCCTTAGGGGCAGATCATGGCCTTGAGGGAACTACAAATCCCTGGATGCATCAGGGAAGAGGCGAGGACCGGCTGCTCCCTACTTCGCCGCCGGACCCAGAGGGGTCACCTTTGCCCTAAAGCTGGAACTGTGTCCCCGCCCGGCGTCAGCCTCTTCGAGCATTTCGGGAATTGTAGTTTATTCCTGTTGTGACTGCTGTCTAATCTTGGCTCCCTAATTATCACATCAGTCCTTTGCAGTGGAAAAGAGGCAGTAATTATCCCTATTTTCTATTGGGGAAAACTAGACATAAAGTACTCGAAAAACTCAAATCTACGCCCTGGTTCTAAATCTAAATCTTATTTATAATACCACGTATAATACATAACCGTGTATTAATCACAGTAAATGTAAAGGTGCATGGGGAGGAGGAGCATGGATACATATACTGCGTCCCATATTATACATAAATTCTTTCAACGAGTCACGTATATTTTAGGCCCTAAAAAGTCCAGGAAAGGATGCATCCAACGATAGTGGAAAGAATATAAAAGCTTTCAATTCAAACTGAATTCACATCCCTAAAGAAGTTACTTGATTTCCCTAAGTCTGTTTCCTGATTTGTAAAGTGAGAATAGTAATACCTCACAGAATAGTCCTGTGGATTAAATAATACATGCAAGGCTACCTAGTACTATACTTGGCACAAATCAGCTCACTCCTATACTAATTAAACACTAATTTCCCTTCTTTCTCCCTCCTCCTTCTCTACCCTTTTCATGGATCTTAAATTCTTAGGAGACAGAGTGGATGCCTTGTCTTTTGTGATTTTTGCCCCCAAAGTTACAAAAAGACAACAATGGGGCATACTAAACTCCTAAGGCAGAAAGCAGGACATTTTCATATTTACAGTTAACTTGGTTATAAAACCTGTACGATTGATTTAATACCTATACCCCCCAGGGCCATAGCCCTGGACAAATATAATTAAATGTGCTGTCCATAATGAAAGAGAACATATACAATTATTAGGTTCTGTAAGTTTTCAAATAGTCTTCTGTACGTTTAAAATTTTTCATTAAAAATTATTACAAGAGTGATTAGGACATTGTAAAGGGAACCTTTATTATATTCCATTGTGAACATTTGTGGGTGCTTCAACTTCCCCTGAGATGAACTGAGAATTAAATGAAAAATGACACGCAAATGCAAAATATGTTTAAGAATACCATGCCTGTCCACAATATGCTTTAATTAGGTATTCTTAAATACTTTATAAATCCTAATTTTCTTACTACAGAGTCTTTGTGAACAGTGAATAACAATGTGCAATAAAATAATCCAGATGTGGGGGCACCTGGGTGGCTCAGTTGGTTAAGCGTCTGCCTTCAGCTCAGGTCATGATCCCAGGGTCCTGGGAATGAGCCCCTCCTGCTCAGCGGGGAGTCTGCTTCTCCCTTTCTCCTCGCTTTGCCCCTGCCCCCGCTCCTGCACACTCTCTCTCTCTCTCTCAAATAAATAAAATGGTTTTTCAAAAAGATTTTATTTGACACAGAGAGCAAGCGAAACAAAGATTTTGTTTATTTGACACAGAGAGCAAGCGACAGAGCACAAGCAGGGGTAAGGGCAGAGGGAGAGGGAGAAGCAGGTTCCCTGCTCAATCCCAGGACCCTGGGATCATGACCTGAGCCAAAGGCAGACGCCTAACCGACTGAGCCACCCAGGCGCCCCAACATAATGGTTTTCTAATAAGAATTTTTAACTGGGGTAAAATTTTCAGGGATCAATAATGTTACATTTCTTTTGGCTATATTATTTTCACATTCAGAATCAGGGAAGAACTATCTGGCTCCAGTTGTATAAATAAGCTAAAATTGGCCAAGTCCAAGTTAAATCCTTCTATTTGTAAGAGGTAAACTTAAATTTCAACAGGATGAATTCAATCTCAATACTAGGAAGTTCCAGGAAATACTTCCTTACTATGTCTATTTTATTTGCTTCCCCTCGCCCCCAAGGTTGTTAGAGTATATAATATCCTCTTTGGAGATTGTCCTAAGTTCCTTGGATAATTTAAGTGCATCCCTACCTGGAAGGAGAGGAATTTATCTTCAGCTACATGATTACAAAAAGCAGTAATAATTATTATAATCCAATTAATTTAACTGGCTCAACCAAAAAAAAGTTATGCCACAAAAAATAAAACAAAATTAATCTGTGTATAATGGCTCAAAAAGTTTTTCAAAATTAAAATCATGGAAGTTTTTTTCTTAAACATCTTCCCCCAACCAGGGCTTTCTGAGAGTAAACTTATATAATCAGCCCATTAAACAAACGTGATAGTTCAGATTTACTAAATAAATACTCTATACTAAAGAAAATCTTTTATACTCAAGTTGAGTAAATCCTGGCAAATAATCCTGTGTATAAATAAAATATAATTTTTGTGCTTTTAAATGTACTAAGTGAGCCGGCTATGATGCATCTATATTCTTGTGTGAAGAAACTTTTGTTAAATAATTTCCCACACATACACTTAAAAAATAAATCACAATATAAAATGATCCCTTTTTAAAAGCAATGACACCTGTACACAGGTAACGAAAAATTTTCAGCCCGGCCTCTATTCTCACCAGTTGACATACCTCCCTCTGGTGGACAAATGGAAACTGTACATTTAGCCTGTGGAGTTCTTTTTACCTTTTCTCTTTTATTCAATCCTTTCAGTTTAGTTGCCAAAATTATTGGTATTTGCTTGTTTTACGATACCATCTCTCCTTTCCCAGACTCAACACAGTTCCTGCTTTTTCTGAGACATTTTTTTTTAAGATTTTATTTATTTATTTGACAGAGAGAGACACAGTGAGAGAGGGAACACAAGCAGGGGGAGTGGGAGAGGGAGAAGCAGGCTTCCCGCGGAGCAGGGAGCCCGACGTGGGGCTCGATCCCAGGACCCCGGGATCATGACCTGAGCCGAAGGCAGACGCCTAACGACTGAGCCACCCAGGTGCCCCTCTCAGAGACATTTTAAAGACTCGTTTCTCAGAGAACCACCCAAAGAAGTGATCAGTTTCAGTTCTGAAGGCAGAATTGTAATTGAAATACAATTACATTTGGGGTAGGAAGAAAATAAAGAAGACGTTGAAGGAATTAGAACAAAATATCCATAGTAAAATAAGCAGCCAACTCCAGATTTATGACAGAAAACACTTCTTTACAATGAGTAAATATTAACAATAAATGCAAAACCCCAGCAGCTAACTGGAAATTAGATTGGACAGTCCCAGGATTCCTTACGTTTGTAATTCATAAGCTACTTCAGCTGATTCATTCTTACAACCAGTGTGCGGATCCCCAGGTAGAATCATGGACAGAGTGCTAGTGAATGTGTGGATATCTGGAGGGGAGGTAACATACATGCAGTGGGCTCGGGGAACCAAGTGCTACTTAACACCAATGTGGACTAAATGCAGAAATCACTAGAGTGGCCAGAAGTATATTGGTTTGCAAGTTTAGAAAGACTGGCCATTACTCCTATGCCACCACTGTTCCAAAGCCACACAATGAGCTGAAAGCAGGGAGATGAGGGTTTGGGGGGTGTGTGTGGTGGTGGTGGTGTTTTTCCACCCACAGTATTCCCAAAGGCTAGTCAAGTTCCAGCCGTGTCCTTTAGATTCATTTCAGGTCCGAAGTCAAGGCTGGTTTAGCCATAAACGGGTACTTCCTTCATCAAGTAGTACCACGCTTTTAGAGTTGGAAGGCCCCAAAGCCATCTATTCTAAACTTCCACCCACGCAGGGATCCCCTTTGCACTATCCCTAATTAACTTCCCCTTGAACACTTGCAGTGATGAAGGAATTCACTACGTCCCAAGTTCACCTGTTCTGTTCTTCAGGGTTCTAATTGCTAGAATGCTTTACTGGGCTAAATTTTGCAATCCTTTAACTTTCATCCATTAGTCTTAGATGTGTCCTCTGACGCAGTAAAATTCTCCAGGTGAAAAACACTTAAATGAAGAGACGTATCACGCAGTCCCTACTCCAGTTCAAGTATTTCCGGCTCCCTTCATTGTTCCTCCTCTGAGGCGATTTCCAGCTCCTTCCCCGCGCTGACAAAGAAAGCTGACATCGTAACCCGACTTGTCACCTCAGGGCCACACCAAATGATGCAGCCCGCCCAAACCGGCGGGAACCTCCACCCTGATCAGCAGCTCCGCGTACGAGGGGGCGTGACTACGTCTGACGCGCGCTCCAATTTGAAAGCGGCGTGAGCGGAAGCCGGGCTCAGAGCGCTGCCCAATAGGGGGCCGCGCTCCTCCACCGGGCGTTGCCGCGGGCCAATCGCAAGCCCCTCGTGGCGGAAGGCGGAGCGACGCCAACCGTCTGGGCGTGCGCAGGCGTGGGTAGCTGCTGGGCCGCGCGTCGCTACGTTGTGAGGTGAGTACGCCCAGGTAAGAGGGTAGTTTTCTGGTTCCCCAGCGGAGAGAGCGCATCCCGGCGGTGGTCCCTGTAGGTGTCAGGGACCAGGAGTCCTGTTTCTGTTTAATGTGGGAGTTTCCTGTCTTCGGAAGGGAGAAGCGGCTGTTGAGCGGAGGCTTTGCCGGGATCTCCGCAGCTCGTCGGCGGCCAGAGCTGCCCGAGCCGCCTGTGCCCCGCAGGGAGAAGTGTGTCCCTGGGAAGGAGACTCCGCTGCCCTGCGCTCGCTGCGGGGCCGCGCACAGGCCGTTTGCCTTTTTCACCATCTGGTCCAAAACCCACGTTTCCAACACTAGTTACAGGGCTGCATACTGGTATCCTAAAGCATTGTCTGTAGGCATTGTTGACTTAAGAATTTTTAAAAAAGAAAGAAATTACGAAGACTACACCCGCCCTCAAGGGATTTTCGCCCCACGAGAAGAAGCTGTCAGAGATGAATAACAACTCCCGGTGCAAGTTGGTGTGGAAGCACAGAGAGGGTGACAATCGAAAGGAATGAAGGATTGGGGCGCATTACTAGAGAAGGGCGAGAAGTGATCATTTAATGTGTAATATCTGTAGATGTGAAAGAAGATGAGACTCTTAATGGGCAGCAAAAAGAAGTCGGTGTGGCTGAAGCACAAGTTTGTGGGGAGTGGTTACTGGATATGAAGTCGGGGTTTGATTGTAAAGAACCTTTGTGCCCAGAAAAAACGCACTAATTGATGGCTTTTGAGCTAAAGAGTGCCATATACCAATTTGTGTTAATATAGTGAGACTGGGGTCTGGTTGCCTCCATTAGAGAAATTGTCTTGCTTATTCCTCACCCTATTCTAATCCCTTTCCCGTGCCTTTCCCCTGGGTTCTCATTTTACTATAAAGGTAACGCTCTATTTCTTGTGGATTCTTGTCTTATTGTGGTCGCTTTCTCAGCATGTGCTTACTGAGAAAAGTAGTAGGGATCTGTATATAAAACGGGAGGTTAATTATCCAATGAAATACCTGCCTCCAAAAGATGATGGTCTTATGGGTGCATCTAAGGAAATTTGGAAGTACTTTCAAGAATAATTTATATGAAAGACTGTTGTAGTGTAATTCTATTTAACAATTTAATTCACCTGTAATGTTATTAATTTCATTTAAATATTTCTGGAAGAGTTTGTGAATTGTGGAGGAGTAGCAAGCCTGGAGATTAGAAAAGGAAGATCCAAAGATCCATTGTGTCCGCAGCACAGTTCAAGAGAATGTCTTTACCTAGCCAATACACAAATTTAGTCTCCTTTAAACATCCCTGTGGTGGAGGTAGATGGCCTCTATTTAAGGGTATGATTATCATAACAACCATCCAATAACTACAATCTGTGCCCACCAGGTAATCTTCTGATTATAATTAGTTTTCCAAATAGAAATAGTGTAAGGAGGGAATGTATGGGATTAAGATTAAAAATTTTATCATAGTTGTACAAATTAATAAATTGACCTTTTAATATAAAGCCTTTGTGAGTGAGCCTGGAATAAATTAGTACATGTAAGCCCAACTGAATCTAGGTTTACTGCCAAGTTGAGTATTCGGTTTACAAAACTGAGAACCAGATCCTGAGATGTATATACATGTGGACTTTTATGAGGTGATTCTAAAACTCATATGGAAGAGCAGAGGATCAAGAATAACCAAGATATTCCTGAAGAAGAAGAACAAGGTGTGGGAACTCAACTTACTATATATCAAGTCTTATTAATAAGCTACAGTAATTAAAACAGTGAGGTATTGGCTCAAAGATAATCCAATTGACCAATGGAACAAATTGAAGAATCTCAAGACAGATCCACACATACATGCAAATTTAGTTTATGAGCATATCAGCGGGGAAAGGAAATACTTTCCAAAAAAAAGGACTAGGACAATAGGTTATTCATATGGAGGAAGAGATCCAAAATTGGACCTCTACCTCACACTATACACAAAAATCAATTCCTACTGGATTAAATGTGAAAGCAAAATTGTAAAACATTTAGAAGATATAGACAAATATCCTAAGTTTGGGGATAAGGAAAAATTTAATACATAAAAGTGTAAGTGTACAGGAAAAGGTTTTAAAATTGATTACATTAAAGTTAATAGTTGTGTATCTGTCAAAAGACATGAGTAAAGTGGAAAGACATGCCACAAACTGGAAGACAGTGTATGTAACTCATAATATAAAAAATCAGTATCCTCTGAGTGGCAGCTAAAGGGAGAACTAGAGTTACGAAGGGTTTTGAGTGTGTGTAGGTGTGGGTGTTTGTTTTAGATGAGAGAGATTTTGAGCATATTTGAATGCTGATGGGAAAAAGGTTGAAAATACTGAAGAATTGGGAGGATGTGGAATCCAGAATACATGGAGAAAACTTCACACATTAAACTTTCACTTACAAATACTTCAGAGTGAGACTATCTCCATCATATTCATTCCTTGCTCTCCTCACAAAGCATATATAGACTTCCACAGCTAATATTTGTCAAGCCTTTTCTATGCCAGGCATACTGAGGATGCAGTGGAGAGCAAAATTAGACCCAGGGTGTACCTCCTGAATTTATAATTTAACAGTGGAAACAGACATTAATTGAAAACTTGTGTTTTTGTTGTTTGTAGAGCGTTTTGCATTTTTAATCTTTATTTTTAAAATGTGCTTGAATAGATAACAGAAAGGAAATGGAAAAAACTCAGATTCCTTTCTCAGAATAGGGATTAATACGAAGAATTTGTTTTGTTTTTCACTAAACTGAAGCCATGTGCTAAAAACTCAAGTCACCATTGCTGACTATTTCATGGTTGTCCCTTTTCTCCCTAGTGAATCCCAGCCAGCTTCTAGTGTGGTGCAGTGAACTGTGTGTGGTTCCTTCTACTTGGGGACCATGCAGAGAGCTTCACGTCTAAAGAGAGAGCTGAACTTGTTAGCCACAGAGCCACCCCCAGGCATCACTTGCTGGCAAGATAAGGACAAAATGGATGATCTGCAAGCTCGTAGGTATCATGTCATGCCTATGATGACCCTAGAAAATTGTGCTGAAATCTGAACATTTGTATATTCTAAAGTAGAGAACAATGGCAAGGTCAAAGTACCTTATCATCTTTCTAAACCTAATTTGTTTACATGTATAAAAGGTTTGCTTGACATTTCTTCTCTGGCCTTTTATTACACCTTTTGCTGATTTATAGCCAAGATTTGGGCGTCAGCTCTGAAGCAGTGTTTAGACCAAAGATCACCATCTCAAGTATCTGTGAGGCCAGACAGGAAACATAAATAATTAGAATCCTGCAGTACAGACAAAACAAATCTGGAGCTTATATTTGATCTGTGGTCAGTATTGTCCAACTTCTGTTTTGATCTTCTGTCTGTCCTTTGTTTGACACCAACAATTTTTTGGGTACATTGGTGCATTGCATGAGAAGCTTGTTAAAGCCCTAAGAGGAGAGAATTACTGTCCTAGACCCAGCTTTCCTTTAGGACCAATCCTTTATTAGGACTGTATGGTGTGGTCATTCAGATCATCTGATTACCTCTTAATTTTTCTTTTTTTTTTTTTTTAAGAAATATTAGGTGCGGCTGACACACCTTATGAGAAAGGTGTTTTCAAGTTGGAAGTTAGCATTCCCGAGAGGTTAGTGTGAATTAGATTTCTTTTTTTTTTTTTTTTGAGAGAGAGAGAGAGCACATACAGAGTGGGGTAAGGGCAGAGGGAGAGAGAGAATTTTAAGCAGGCTCCACACCCAACACGGGGCTGGGTCTCATGACCCTGAGATCATGACCTGAGCCAAACTCAAGAGTTGGACGCTTAACTGACTGAGCCACCCAGGTGCCCAGTGTGAATTAGATTCTAAACTTACAGGGTAAAGGACGGTTTTGGAAGATAGAGTAATGCAGTAGAGTGTTAAATGTAGGAGTTAAAGGTCCTAGGTTTTAATCCTAGTCTTATCATGATGTAATGTGACCATGGGCAAGTTATTTTATCTCTCTGGAGTTCAAATTCCTTCTCTAAAAATGGGCTAGATCACATCTAAGGCCCCTCTTTTCCTCATGGTGTTAAAATATACATAACATAAAATTGATCATTTAAGCCATCTTTAAGTGTTTGGTTCAGTGGCATTAAGTATATTCACGTTGTCATGCACCTGTCACCATAATCCATCTCCAAAGCGTTTTCATTTTCCCAGACTGAAACTCCATACCCGTTCAGCAGTAACTTGCCAGCTCCCCTGTCCCCCAGCACCTGGTAACCACCATTCTCCTTTCTGTCTTTATGTTAAGGCCCCTCCTAATTGAGGTCTCCTTTAAGGTTCTCATCAAGTGAGTCATAGTTACCGTTTTGTGCAGAATGGGGAAGGGAAGAAATGAATGTCTGACTGTTGATATGTAGATGTCTTTTCACTAGATCAGATCCTGGCCAAACTTGTTAAAGTCCTGAGAGAAGTAGCTTGATAATCATGTGATACATCAGTTCTGAAAATAGGCTGGGAATTTTCCGAGGTTTGTGTCTCACTAAAAAGGCATAGTAACCAAATGCAGTGGGGGCACCTGGGTGGCTCAGTTAAGTGTCTGACTCTTGATTTTGGCTCAGATCATGATCCCAGGGTTATGGGATTGAGCCCTGTGTTGGGCCTCTGTGCTCAGTGGGGAGCCTGCTTGAGATTCTCCCTATCCCTCAACCCCTCCCCCGCTCACACATGCGCATGCTTGCTGTCATGCTCGCTCTCTCAAATGAATAAATCTTTAAAAAAACATGCAATACATAAATCTTAATTTGATCCTGTTTTTCAAAACCTATCTGTACAAAAGGGGGGGGCAATTGAGGAAACCTGAAGAGTAGCTGATATTGGGGGATACATTTTTAATTTTGTCACAGGTACACCGATAGTCCTGCAGTTATATAGGAGAATGGCCTTGTTCTTGGGAGATACGTGCTCAAGTATTTACAGGATGAAGTGGTTTGACCTAGGTGGTGGGTACATGAGTGTTTTTAATGCTGTTAGTTCAACTTTTCTATTGTTTGTAAGTTTTCATAATAAAAATTTGAGGAGAAAAAAGGTTTGCCTCTCAAAGGCTGTCTTCCTAATTAGTCACCAGGAAGCCTTTATTATTATATGTTTATAATGAAACAATACGTTCATAAAAATTCTCTATTACCCTGTGTTTTCAAAGGTACCCCTTTGAACCTCCTCAGATCCGATTTCTGACTCCGATCTATCATCCAAACATTGATTCTGCTGGAAGGATTTGTTTAGATGTTCTCAAATTGCCACCAAAAGTGAGTGGTCGGTAAAGGGTGGACACAGCAGTCTGTGATTCTCATCTATACAACTTGAATTAGAGTATCACATTCTTAGTGATACAAAAGCAGCTGCCTGTCTTCTGTATATAGGGCGCCTGGAGACCATCCCTCAACATTGCAACTGTACTGACTTCTATTCAGCTGCTCATGTCCGAACCCAACCCTGATGACCCCCTCATGGCCGACATAGTAAGTATCCTCTTGTCCTCTGCAGCACATGTCCTACTTTCTTCATACCTCTGAATTTTCATTTATGAGGATAGCTGTGGCAGCTGCAGCTTAACCACTACAAATCATTTTTCTCTCCATTCACTCTTCTTTGATTTTGTCTCAGTCCTCCGAATTTAAATATAATAAGCCAGTCTTCCTCAAGAATGCCAGGCAGTGGACAGAGAAGCATGCAAAACAGAAACAGAAGGTATGATGATTGTATAGTTCTGATTTTGCTACTATTGTTAATCCATTAAAAGTGTATTTATCTGTAAATGCGTAAATGGTTATTAACTTTGCCAAATTTGTAACGTACTCTAGAGTAGCTAACTGATTTTTTCTCCTATTACAACTTTCTAAATAGTTATTCAACAAAATAGCCTAGTAGCTCAACCAACAGTATATTTTTCCTAACAGTTGTCATCTTTGACAACACTAGAGGGCAGGCAGCATCTGCTTAATGTTTTTTTATATTCTTGGGGTAGCACGGATAGATGAGAGGTGACTCTGATTCTTTTTTTGAGGTTTTCTTTTTTAACACTGAGAAGGGATTATTGCAGGAATCAGGAAGGAGTGAGAGAGGTATAGGAGAGAGGGGAAAATGAACATTTCTTATAGGACCATTCATAGAAGGGAGAAGGAAAATTTCCCCAATTTAAGTTGATAGAGCTTCCTCATTTAACAATACAAATTATAGGAACACAAAGATTTGCATATTCTGGTTCTCGCTGAGTTATAACATCCTTCAGATTGAGTTAAGTAGCAGTTACTTATGAAAAGAAATAAAAATTTAAAACATACAAAAGATTGAAGAAGATGCTTTTGAAGGGAATATCATATACAAGAGGCAACAAAGAAGTACTTGGAAATAATATTACAGCACTTCATTTGTTCTCCATCCTGGTTCATAGTGTGAACCTTACATTTTACCGTATCTGCTCCTTTTTAGGCTGATGAGGAAGAGATGCCTGATGATCTGCCAGAGGCTGGTGACTCAGAAGTATGCAACACAACACAGAAAAGGAAAGCCAGGCAGCTGGGAGGCATAGAAAAGAAATTTTGCTCTGATGCTTAGGGGTTTGTCCTGGTCGTAGTTAATATATTTTTTGTTAAGATGTTCTAATTTGCCTACCTCTCTTGGATGTTTTTCTTTGTATTTGATGACATTATCATCTTTTGTGTCCTATAAAACACTGCTCTACACTGATTCTGAGGCTAGTTTGTTTTATTTAGCTTGTACATACGTAGTTTGAAACCTTTTAAACCTGAAAAATAAATAACCACTTAATGTTGAGTATGTGTTTATCCTGAATGTGTGTCTGGGAGCAAACTGTCCAGAAAGCTATATAATAAGAATGTTAAAATATTTGGAATTGTGTCTCTTATTTTGTCAACTTACCAACATCACTAGGGACGCTGAACGTTTGACGTAGATGTAAAATGACTATTGGAAACAATTCCGTTACCACCAGGCTTTCAAGGATTCTAGGTTTTCAGGAGTCTTAACAGAATGTGGGAATAAGGTAATGGACCCTTTTGTTAATTTTTTTGCAGTTTTTACTTTTTGTGATTTACATAGCTGGTCAGAATTAACCACGGTAATAAATACTTATTGAACACCTGCTGTGTACCAAGTATTGTGCTTGTGTTTTAGAATGGTGGAAAAAAAATCACACATGAGATTAACCAAATAATCATACAAATTTAAATAAGGATTTTTGTAATCACTTTCTGTCCCTAACTTCATTTCATGGCAAGCACTACTCTGAACAGATAGGCGCCAAACTTGAATCCCCTACTCATGATTTTATAATCTACTTAGACTTTATTATTCTATTGAGATGAAAGATGAGAGAAAATGGATTTGAGCAGAAATCAGCTGAAGTGGAAGGAGGCTGCCCATGCTGAGTGAAAGACTTTCTGAAGAACGTAGATATTAAGAGTCCTAGGTAGAAAAATAAAGACTGTAATATCCCTGTCCATTACCCAGTGTAGCAGTTTTATCCCAGTGCAGTGGTTTTATACCTCGGCTAGGCACCGTGCACGTAAAATAGCGCATGTCTGAATAGGCAATGTCTGCTCATCCACCTATGAGTTACCTTGTATCCTCACTCAGCACAGCCTGCCATAGATCATGTGTAGTACTGAACTCAAGGCAAACAAGACGAGAAGTGTGAATTTATATAATCCATAATGACAGATGATGGCATAAACTGAAAATATAAATTTCTTCTGTATCCCCCACTTCATCAACTTCCAACTTCTCTAGAATTCTTGAACCATTTCTCAAAATTAGTTCTCTTTTTAAAGCCCAGAAATGATTTTATTGCAGGCTTTTCTCCTAAATTCATGCATATAAGCCAGATTTGGGGTTCCTAGATAACATTAGTATATCAGGTGGGATGCTTTCAGCTGTGAGTGAAATCCAACTCAGACTGGTGACAATACAACACAGGAAGTTCTAATGGAATAAATGGAAAGTCCAGGGGTGGGGTGAGCATCTGAATTGGTGTGTTCAGAGGCTCAATAACACCAAGATTTCAGTCTCTTTCCACCTGCCATCCAGAGTAACAACTTGTCTTGGTTGTCTGCTCCTTAAACATACTCCCCTTTCAGAGTGACTCCTAGCAGCAGTCAGGGCTATGTACTTTCTAATTCACACCCAGCAGGCCATGGAGTGAAAGTTCCTATGATTGGACCACCCTGAAGCCAGTCGCTGTGGTCAGGGAAATGCCATGTGCTGATCAGGGTGAAGCCAGAAGTGAAGTGTGAGGGACTTAAGGAATAGTTGTAGGAAAGGAGCCCCTCCTATGGGACAAAACCCCTACACAAGTGGTCAATCACCAGGTCTGGTCAGTTCTACCAGCCACTTCTCCCTCCCTCTTCTTTTTTTTTTTTTTTTTTTTAAGATTATTTATTCATTTGAGAGAGCGAGAATGAGAGAGAGTACATGAGAGTGGGGAGGGCCAGAGGGAGAAGCAGGCTCCTCGCCGAGCAGGGAGCCCGATGCGGGACTCGATCCAGGGACTCCAGGATCATGACCTGAGCCGAAGGCAGTTGCCTAACCAACTGAGCCACCCAGGCGCCCTCTCCCTCCCTCTTCTAAAACTAGTTCAAGCCATTCTCATCTCACTTGTACTATAGTCCCCTTACCATGTCTCCTTGCCTCCAGCCTTGACCCTCTACAGTCCATACTTCTCAAAGCAGCAAGAATAATCTTTTGATGTCAAAACCAGATTTTCCCTCCCTCCTTAAAACCCTTGAAGTGGCTTCCTTTTGCAATTAGGAAAAAAAAAAAAAAAATCCAGTCTCCTTCCCTGGGCCAGAAGACCCTGATCTAGCTCCTGCTTGCTTTATCTACCCATCCTTATGGCATACCCTCTACCCCTATACACCACACTCCAGCCACACAAGCCACTTCCAATCTCTTGAACACATCTAGCTTATTCCTTGTTCAGGGATTTCTACGTTGTCCATGATGGTCTCAGCTCAAATATAGGTGTCCCAGAAAGTCCTTGTCTATCCCATCTAAAGGAGCACCTTGAGTCCCAGGCACTCTAGCCTATAGCCCATTACCCTGATTGACTTTATTCATAGCATTTGTACCTATCGGAAAATGTGTCCATTGTATATACATTGTTCGATTCCAAGTGCTGGGGATATAGTGGCAACAAGAAACTTTTCTCTCTAATTGCAAGAGAAACAGAGCCAAAAGTGATTGGAGGTCATCTATCCATCTCTCTGATTTAGCAAGTACAGAGGACCTGGGCTAGAGAACAGAAATGAGAGAAAATGAGAAAAGCCCAGGTCTGTATCCCCAGCCCAAGGAACGATGGGAAAGGGTTAAACGCACGGACACTGGGGTCAAGGAGGCCCCAGCCTACCCCCGGCAGCGCTGCTTACCAACTGTGTGCCCTTAGTATGCTACATGATCTTTCTGTGCTTTGGGTTTCTCCCATAGAACAGGGATAATGACAGTACCCAACTCATGAGGTTGTTGTAAGGATTGACTAAGATAATGCACAGAAAGCACCTAGTACAGGGCCTAGCACAGGGCTGACATACTGAGTGCTTAGGGGACTCAGGTGGGGACTGGGGATGGAGACATAGTGGCCCAACCACAGTTGGGCCCCAAAGAGATGTTCTGTCCCTCGCCTACTCGCCAGTCTGCTCTGCTCCTAGGACAAGCAAGCTGAGCAAAGTTTGCCAGCTACAAACCCCTAATTAAAGAGGAGAGATGACATCCGTGACTGATCATATAAACAATGCAGATTCCAAGCTCCCCTCTCCTGCTGCCCCCACTCCCTCTCCCCATCTCTCCCCAAAAGTTATCTAAATAAGAACAGATTTTACCACCCACCTTGTGGGCAGTCTCTAAGGCTGGGGACTAGCTATTTATCCTTCAGCTGCTGTGGGAATTCAACACACACAAATAAAGCTCCTTTTCCAGCCAAGTGTGTATTTTTCCATCAGCATGTGGCCCCCCTGCCCAGGTTGTCTTGTTTAGGTTGGGGCGGCCTGAGGGAGGGAAGAACAGGGTGGGGGGTAGGGGTCTGTGGTTTCAGAACCTGCTCCCCAGGATGGGTGGCTGCAGGGCAGCTTGGAGTCCTGCACAGGGCTGCCAGTGAAGGCTGGGGTGATGGACGCAGATGTGCTCTACCCAGAAATAACATGTTCCCCTTTCTCCTTGCTTCTTGGCAAGTTGCCCCTGGCTCCTACCATGGCTCCCAGGGAGCACTCATCCTTTTCTCCAACTCCCAGTTTCCATCAAGGATGACAGGTTATCCAGTGTCTCTCCCACCCCACCCCACCTCCCATCCCCGCTCCAGGATTTCTCCCCTTCATGTGCTTTCCTCGTTTGCCTTTCCCCCTGATCCCACAATCCCACCAGACTATGTCCCCTTCCTTCCGTGGTCTGCATCCTTTAACCAGGACCTTGCACCTCTGCTTCAAAAAAAGGCCTGCTGAGGGATCTTTCTCCCAAACCTCCCAGCAGAGGCAACTTCCTTTTGGCGGGGGGTGGAGGGGGGGTGAGTTTTTATTTATGCACTAGGTTCTCTCCAGACCTGGGAGTTATGTCTGGGGAACTGCCCAAACAGGGTCAGGTGGTGATGTGGTCCCTTCTGGGGGAATGTCTAGGTTTCCCTCCTCTGATGGCCCATGACCTCCAAGGTGTCTCCTAGTGCTGATATCTGGCAGTTCTGTGATTCTCAAACTACCTGTGGGATCCAAGGCCAGAGCCTGCTGGTGGTGTCAGGCTCACTCAGTGATGAAATGAGGTTGGTCTCACCTGCCCTTTCCATTCTCCCCTCTCCTCCAGCACTCTCTTGCCCTGCGTTACCGCCTGGGGCCTCCCACGCGCCTCCCACTATCCCCACCTGACAGCCTATCCTGACAATCCTCCTTCCTTCCTTATTCCCATTCTACAACTGCCCTCTCCACCCTAACAGTTGGTAGTAAGTCAGTGGGTTTACTCCTGGGCCATGGGGAGGGGGTGATCAGAGAGGGGAGTCTCCAAGAAACCTATTTGCAAGTGACAGACTCTAACAATCTCACATGAGCAAACAAAAGTCCTTGTTTCACAAACTGAGGAGTCCAAATGTACTGTCAGGCAAGTCTTTAGAAGAACTTGAGATACGAGCCCATCTTGGACCAATCACGGTGGCCAGGGAATAGGATAAACTGAGAAGACTGGCTCACATTCCAGCTCCGGAACCTAGAGTGGAGTCAACCCCACCTGAACCCCATGCCTTTGGGAGCCTGGGGATCGTTGCCTTTAGAAAAGCCAAACGGAAGTTCCTGGAAGAACGGAAGCCGTTACTGGGCAGGCTGAAGTAGCAGATGCCCCAGGCAAAGGGCCTAACCTGAAGGAATAAGGAACTGTGATGGTGGAATTTCAACCACTGTGCTAGCCACGGGAGGAGCTGTTACCGAGAAGGGGGTCAGGGAACTTGCTGGCCCTTCAAATCTCACCACAGAAATAGCTGCCCACTCTGCTTTCTTATAAAGAGAAAGGACATGCCCGAAGGGCACGACATAGAGCTACTGAATGGAGGGCCAGTTCTCAGGAGCAGAAATGTAGTTCAGACAAGAAGCTATCTGTTGTTCTGTGTTACTTGCATCTTCTGGCCAGATGTCCCTGTTAGGCTGGGAAACAGAATTTTTATGGATTGCTTAAATATGTTGATTTCTAAAATTTCCCCCCCATCCAGCAGAAATTAATTGAGCACCTTTTTGTGCAAGGCCCCGTGGAACGGACCGTAGCGGATAACACCAACACAGTTCCTGCTCTTGTGGAACCTTTCTGCCATGCCCATTGCGCGTTCTGAGAGAAGAGCCCACAGCCTTGCTCCAGGGGCAGCTCTGAGCAACCATATTTCGTCCCATGGGATCCCACATAAACATATCCATTCATTCGCTACAGTTCAAGGGCCTGGCCTGAGTGGTCAGTCCGTTAGTTGACCACTGACCTCTGATTTGACCTAGTGCAGGAAAAGAAGTTTGGCTAGTCAGGTTCTCCCTCCATCTCCAGGAAGTACCAAAAGAAAACGAGGCAATTAGCCAGGAATGGAAGCCGAAAGAAAGGATGCGTAGAGAGGGCTTGAGGAAGAACAGGGGTCATCGTGAGGCCCACGTAGGCGGAAGTTATGAATAAACATAGCCTGTGAGTCCAAAGAAGCAATGAGGTAAAGAAAAGATACTATTACCTCAAACTCTTGTTGTCGTTGTTTTAAATGTCAGCCCCTCCGCATCTGCGGCTCACTCACACCAGGGGCACGATGCCGGGGCCAGATCCGGGCCTCACCGGGGTTCATCGCCCCACCTCCGGCGCCCCAGCGAGCCTGCCTCCTCCTTCTGCCAGACCCGCTGCCCCCCGGGCGCACCCGGCTGCTGCTTCGCGGCTGCGGGCGCCCACTTGCCGGCGCGCGGGGATCCCGGGGGAGGCCAGACCCGCATCCGGCATCGGGGCCGGGGCCGGCGGGGGTGCAGAGGCGCCTCCCCGGCGGAGCGGCTGCCGGGCTCCCGCGGCCGCGCAGCCCGAGCGGCGACCACACGCGCGTCCCGCCGGCCCCGCGCGCCCGGGAGTCGCGGTGCGCCCGGCCAGCACGCAGCGGCGCCCACACGTGCGCGCGGCTCCACGGCTTCGGGAACAAGATCTAGAACTCTCTTTGCCCCAGCAATTCCGTGTCTGAGACTGCGTCTTACAGATACACTTACACGTGTGCTAAATGACATACATCCGATGCTACTTGCTGCAGTGTTTGTAGAAGAAAAGATTAAGCAAACCACATTTCCATGAAAAGGGGCGGGGAATAAAATTTAGGATACGTCTGTATAAAGAGAGGTAAGATACGGTAAAAAAAAAAATAAGAAAGCATTCTATACTGGTAAGGAAAGATCTCTGAGCTCTGTTAACAGATGAAAAATTCTGCACAAGCAGAATTGTGGTATGCTACCTTGGGCAGAAAGGAGAAGGAAGAATATATATGCGTTTTGTTTGTACATGCATGAAGAAACTCTGGAAGGATAGATAAGAAACTGATCATAGTGGGGGCGCCTGGGTGGCTCAGTTGGTTAAGCGACTGCCTTCGGCTCAGGTCATGATCCTGGAGTCCCGGGATCGAGTCCCGCATCGGGCTCCCTGCTCGGCAGGGAGTCTGCTTCTCCCTCTGACCCTCCTCCCTCTCATGCTCTCTCTTTCTCATTCTCTCTCAAATAAATAAATAAAATCTTTAAAAAAAAAACAAAACAAAAAAAAAGAAACTGATCATAGTGGTGACCAGTGAGGGTTTGGGAAATGGGCAAATGGAGACTGTTAAACAGATATATTTTATTCAAACCATGCGAATGTATTATTTATTCAAAAATTAAATTTATAAAAAGCCTTCTAGGTAAAAAGGTGCTGAGGAGGAGCAGGGGACTGTGGTGAGAAGGGGACAGATATCAGAGCAGGCCTACAGAGGGCAGCTTTGCTTCCTACTGGGGGGGTCCAGGCTGACGGGCCACAAACTCCCACTGGCTGGATCTCAGAACTGCCTCGCATCCATAATGGCCCTCCCATTTCAGCCACACTGGGCCCAGTCCCACTGCTCTTTCTGGTCTTAGATTTACTGAGATCCTGCCTCCCTTCTTGCTCTACACAGACCCTCTTAGGGAACATCCACTTACTTGAGTTAGCCCCTGTGTCTCCGTCTCTCAGTCCAGTCCAGCAGGAACCGCTGAATGGCCTTTCGGCAGTTGGGCCACAAGGATGGATGGATTTGGAATTCCATCTTCAGTAAGAGTGGAAGAAAGAAATACTCCTGGAGGCATTGTTTGGCCTCTCAGAAGGAGGTAGGGCACTAGGCCAGTGAGGCCCTGACTGGGGCTTGCATCTCCTTCCTATGATTGCAGGGTTTTACTGAACCCAATCTCTTTCCCTTACATCTAGAAAGGAACTGCCTGCTTGTCCTGAGGACATCATCCCACTCTGGGTCAAGGCTTCAGGAAGAAGATTTCCAAGGCAGAGTGGGTGAGGAAGGTCGCCCAAGTAGAGGAAAGGAAGCTGATTCTTTGGGATTTACAGAATCAGGAAACCCCAGGAATAGGCTTCGGGTCTGAGAAGATGCTCAAGGGCGTCTAACAGGAAGTCCACCATGTTGCCTGCTTTCTCTAGATCATTCTCCACCTAACCCAGTGCCCAGCACACAAAGGGCACTTAAACACAGGTGAGCCAAATTGATTCTGATCCTTCTGAAGTTCAAACCTGAGCCTCTTTGGCTGTGCCCCGGCTGCCCCAGAACTCAGGGGACAGGGTGATCACTCCTCTCTCAAGGCAGCCCCACCTCTGGCTGTAGCTCACAGAGCTACCGGTGGCAGCAGCAAAGAGTTGAGGGACACACGTAATACTTCACTGGTGCTTTATTATACAGAAGAATCCAAATATTTACATCGTGACAATTCTTACACTTCACACAGCTGGAGAGGGCATGGGCCTGCAACCCAGAAGTGATATAGGGGATACCGGGTGGGTGGGAGAACTTGCTACACCAGAGCAGAGGTAGTTAGAGAAGACGGTGCCAGAAAGGATCAGGATTCTAGCTACTTCCCATCATCCTCACTTATTCAGGCCCTACCAATTGTTGTCAACTCTTCCTCCTGGAGGTTGACGAGAAAGAGGTGGGGAGAGGAAGGTGAAGAGAAGGCCCAACTAGAGGCTTTGTTAATCCATAGTCTTCAAATCTCAGCACTGAATTAAGGACTCTTCCTCTTGATGTGTACAGAGGTGCTTTAAAAACCATGGTTGACTATAGAAAGTTCTCTTCCACAAGTTGCTCTGCGAGGAGACTGTGGTTGGCACTGTTTGCCAAGGCACAACACACAGAGGCCAGGGCCACACATCCCAGGTCGGCAGTTCCCAACATTTCTTCCACCGCAGCCCTTTGGATGGATTCATCCCCGTGGACGCCATTTTGGAAGATTTCACATGCACTGAGTTATTTGGTTTTTGATTTTGTTTCATCAAAGACATATAAAACCTTCAAAGTCTTCTACTGATTATAATGGAGATAACCAAAAGAGTAACATACTGACTTGCTAAAAAGTCCATCAGAAACAAAGAAACTACTTCACCACTTATTTTGGGTAAATGTACATCATCAACTAGGCTTTTTGAATAATGAAAACAGTTCATGGCGAACACCTCTACTCCCTTCCCCCACACCTCTCCTCTGTCCAGAAGGGCCAGACTTGGCAAATGCCCAGAGCTTTAGGAGTATATGATACGATGACAGTGGTGCCACCCTAGAGCTTGCAGCCAAAAATCCCTGGCACCCTTTTCATAGAAGAGGCCACCTGTAGGGGACTGTTCCCATGACTCCTAAACCTCCAACACATGGCCACTTCACTCCACATTCCGCTCAACACTGGCTCCCTGGCTCCAAGGGCGGAAGTGACCGCATGGGGTGGGGCTGGCTGTGAGGAGGGGCCTGGGTGACTTCCTAGAAGTCAAGGCTCCCACAAATCACACCAACTTTGTCATCCCTGGGGCACCTCAGAGAACTTTCCACAGAACAGTCACCAACTCCCAGTACCCAAAGTAGAGCAAACTCCTTCCATGAAAGGCTCTTGATCAGGGAAACAGGGAGACCAGCGGTTCTCAACCAACTGGTAAATGAATTCCCCACCATCTAGTGAGTGCCTACTCTGAGGTTAACCCTGTGCTAGGACCCTAAGTTCCTTCTGTGATTACAAGGTCAGCACATTTAGCTTCAGAGCCCGTAAGAGTCCAGGCAGCTTAGCTGGTCAAATGAGATTTAGAAATGTGCCAAGTTCCACTCATGGTCTCTGCCTCATCCCTTCACCTCAGCCTAGGCAGCCTTGGGGACTTGCGTCAGAATTTCCACTGGGCACTGGGGGCAGTGGGGAGATAGAAGCTAAACTGCAGGCTAGGAAGGACCTTCTCAGAGTTGTCTTAATAGTAGAGCCCCTTTTCTGAGCCTTGGATTCCCTTTTTATGTCTTCAAGAATGTTCTAGCTCTCCCCTCCTCATCCTGAGATCGAATGTGTGTGTGTGTTTGGGGTGGGGAGCGCTAGAACACTCGGAGACACTTGGTAAACCCTAAGGTAGGAAGGTTATGACAGGAGAGGCAGAAGTGTCATGCTTCTTTGGGGCACCCAGGGATCCCAGATTCCTATAATGCTCCCTACAAAACAATACATACAATGCAAATATCCCTCCAGTTTGCTGGCCAGGGGCTCCCTGCCCCAGAGAAGGCAGGACCTGGGATGCAAAGAAAGAGCTATGCTTGCGGCAGGAGTTGCCAAAAGGCATATGGTGGAGAACCACGAGAGGGCAACTCAGAGCCAGAAGGAAGCCAGGCAGTCATCGACTTCCCTCTGTGTACCCTGCCAGGATCCGGGGGAACTCTCTCTTATTGAGGGCAGAAGTTTCATTGGTGGTTGGGCTTGGGGAAGAGGTGGGACCCCATGTGGGATCCCTTTACCCCTGCCCCAATGCGGGGGGCTGAGGCTGGAACCACAAAGGCAGCCTCTTCCCCATCCTTCCCAGGGCAGAGCAAGAGGGATGGGAAAGTAGAGTGTGGACAGTCTTCTCTGGTTGATGGGACCATGAACTTTACCCCAGGTGAAACTCCTACGATCAGGGTTTTCTAGGATCGGTGGCACCTTGTGATGTCACTGGGTAGCACTAGGTGGTATAGAGGTGAGGGCCCTGGGAGAGAGCAGTGTTACATTCTGTGAGACGTTAATAGATAGCCCATGAAAACCAACCAAACAAACAAAAACCTGTTGTCAAAGAATTTGGGGAAGTGGGTTAAACAAAGGTCAACAGACTTTATCCCTGCGGGAATTCTTGCAGCCGTTACTATACTAATATGCACTGTGAATCTCTAAGAAAGGGACAGAATGTGTAGTATCTTCTAAAACTGATTTTAACAGAGAGTCTTTTTGCATGGCATATCTCAAGATTAACAGGACACAGAACACATTTCGTGTCCAATCCGCGAGTCAAAGGGCAGATGCCCAAATGCCTTTGGCAGTCCCCTTATAGGTCTTTCCCTGTGAGGTCCCCCTGCCCATTGTACCCTGATCCTTGACCTGCTCGGCCCCCTACCTCAGTCACTGTTTTGTGCTTCCCTCAGCCCTCATTTCCCTTAGGCAGACAAATGTCCAGATCTCTGGTCCACAGCTTCAGATGTGACAGGGAAGAGGCCCAGAGGAAGGCCAAGGGGAACCCAGGCTAAGAAGCGCACGTTGATGATGGCCATGGGAGGGAGGAGACCAATGGAGCCCAGGGCCCAGGGACTGGGCCATCCTACTGTGGATCATACTCTTGAGTTGTGGTTGAATTTATTTTATAAGCAGCCATCATTCGTGGAGTGGGAGGGGAGGGGAGGGAAGGGAAGAGATGGGAAGCAAAGAGTGAGGAGGGACATTTATAAGTGTGAGGCAAAGGCGGAGCCAGAGGGCTGGAAGGCCCTGCCCACTGACAGGCCCCCGCCTGCTGACACGGCTCCCTCTGCCCTGAGCAGCAGTTCTCCATCCATGGAGGGTGGTGGGTTCCCAAATTGGGTTCCCTCTGGCTCTACAAAATGGCTGCCCTCTAACCTGGGGCCCCCTGGCTGCGGACAGGAAATGAGGGTCACTGAGGGGAAGCCATAGGTCTCCAGCCCAGGGGGCCGCCCAGCCTCGGAAGCTTCCAGAATGAGATCCACATCAGAGAAGGCCACCAGGGCCTGGGTGGAATCGCAGGAGCTCTTGTCCAGCTCGCTGGCAGCAGCATAGGCTAGGGGCCCTGGGGTCCCCGTGCAGGGCCAGAGCCGCCGCAGGTCATCCCGGAAGTGGGGGTTGAAGAGCAGGTAGAGCAGAGGGTTGAGGCAGGCAGGCAGGGGTAGAACCACAAGTAGCACAGACTTGACGGCCTCCGGGGTGACAGGGAAGAGGCCTAGCATGGAGGCGAAGCTGAGGAAGGCCACGGGGCAGTAGAGGAGCCCGTCGGCAAAGATGAGCCAGGCCACGTGCCTCACCATGGCGCAGTCCCACACGGCCTCGAAGTCGCCCCTCGGCAGCTCGCAGTAGAGTTTGATGTAGGCGCCGGCCACTACCAGGAAGCAGAAGGAGTTCATCATGACCAGGGCCACGGCGAAGCCCAGGGCAGCTGGCCGGCCCTCGGGGGGGGCATAGGGCAGGCAGAGCGGGGACGCCCCGTATTCTCCCACCGAGGCGAGCGGCAGGGCGGCGGCCAGCCCGGCCAGCAGCAGGCAGCCCAGGGCCCCGGCTCGCACGCTGCTCAGGGAGGGGGCCTTCCCGTAGGCCCGGACGCAGGAGACAGAGATGCTGCACTGCACGGCGGCCAGGGTGAGCAGGAGCACGGAGGCCTCGGACCCCAGGACGGCCAGGAAGCCTGTGGCCTGGCAGCCCAGCCCCATCTCCCAGCGGGCTCCATACTGGGAGAACTGGCCAAAGGTCAGGGCGTCGACGGAGGCTAGGAGGCCACAGGAAATGCCCGTCAAGGCGTTGGCACCCGCAATTGCCCCTACGACAAACTTGACCGGGGGCAGGGGGCCGGGCCCGCCAGCAAAGACGCTCAGCAGCACCAGCCCGTTACAGAGCACGGAGAGCAGCACGACGGCCCACACAGCCAGGCGGATGCCCCAGCTCTCGAAGAGGTGCTCGCAGGGCTTGAAGGGGCCTGTGGGAGAGAGGATCAGACATTACCCCTGGGTCAGAGGCTGCTGGGCCGAGGGTCCTGGGGATGAGGCCAGAGAGGCTGACACAGCCTCTGTCCTCAGAGAACTCCCAGGGTGACGGAGGCTGACCTGGTCTCTCAGAACTGTCAGGTGGGGTTAGGGCGGGGGGAAGTGGGGACACACACAGCTCTTCTTCCAAGGAGCTGCAAATGGAGTGAACACTCACCCAATACATGTAGAAATATAAACACATAATAAACCAACTTGTACACAAAGTACAGATTCATACAGCGCAAACCCAGGCATTGAGGAAACGTTCAGCCAAGCCGTCTTTCCAAAGCAGCAGGATTTAGGGGACAGGAAGGGGCGAGGTGGCATAAAGGAGAGGAGGGGGCATCCAAACTGGGATGCGGCCAGGCCGGAGACACAGAGGTGTGAGGGGCTGCCCGGAGAGGGGACCAGTCTGCGTCCCAGGGCTCTGCTTCTCCCCGTCAGTGCCCAGGGATCCACTAAGGACCCGGCCATGCATGAGCGCTGGCCAGATGTTGTACCTGGCTGGCTCTCCCTTGCTCTGTGACGGGGAGACAGACCACAGTTAGTACTCACAGAATCAATCAGTATTTGGGAAGAAAAGCATAATAAGTAAATGAAAATACGGATGACTCTGGGTTTTTCCAACCTGGTTTTGCACAAATGGCTGAGATCGTGGTGTTTTCCATCTCTCCCCTCAGGTTCTGTCCTTAAATCACCCTGTAACTTTGGACATGTTATGTCTTCATTTCTTTTGGCTTCAGACTCCTGTTCTGCAATGTATTTCTAGTAGCTTGGGAATCTGAGAGGCTTTTGTGGGAACTATTTTTTAAACATTTTTTTTTCTGACTACCATCTAATAGATGGCCATTGTAGAAAGTTTGGAAAATATAACACGGAAAAATTAAAACTGCTTATCATCCCACCTCTCCGAAAGAATTCATCGTTTTGGTATGTTTCCTTCCATTTTTTTTTAAAAAAATACATACATACATATACGTTTTTAAACTAAATTGGGATTTTCCGTATATAGTTTTTAATTCCCTTTTTTAAGTAAAAATCTTACGATGCACACTTGCCCAAATCTTTATCTTCCATGGCTGCGTAGTAAATATTTGCCCATATGGATAATTTATTTGACCATCTGCACGCACGATCTATTTTTAAAGCAAGTTCAAGCTGGACTTTGCCTTTTGGAGCCTCCTCTTTAACCTCATCACTGCTGATTATTCGTTTTCAGAGGTGAAATTTCTGTGGCAGCGTGAAGCATGGGGGTTTCCAAGCCAGGAAGAAAACACCACGTTTCCTCCAGACTGCGTTGGTGCTCTTGCTCTGGGCTGCCACTAGAGGGCGTGCTCCACCCACTGAGCGCCGCGGGCAGGGGCTGGCAGTTGGCAAGTACTATTTTGGCTCAGAGAGAGCAGTGAGAGAAGGCCAAGGGGCGCGAGCCAAAGAGAGATGTCAAACTGGAAAATGGAGGGGAGACGAAATAGAGAAGCACACTGTTCACCGCCTTCTGTTCATTCCGACCAGATCCTGTCCCGGCTTAAGCAATGTACTACAGCCTTCTGGGGGTGACCTGCTAGCACTTTATACACAGGGGCAGGGGCTTCCTCACTCTAAACAGGTTAGGGTGCACTGCATCAAAGGGAAAGAGAATTCTCTTTCTTTCTTTACAGCAAGATCAGGTGAGACTCTACAGGAGACTTTCTCAGATGTAAGGGTTGGATAGGCCTATAAGGAGTCATCCAGGGGTACTGTGAAGTTTTTCCACCCTGGAGAGTTTAAAGAAAGAGAGCAGAGAGGGATGGAGAAGGTGACCTTGCGGAGGCCCATGCGGCTCTAGGATTCTTCGACTGAGAGAGTGCTCAGAAGCAGTGCCACACTCCACCCTGATCAGTGGGGTCAAGACATTCTTTCCTGCTTCTCTCTTCCATGAGAGACACTTTCTCCTGGATGTTTAACTTCTCACTGGCTGATTTGTGAAAGTTGCTTTGACTCCTCTCTCCCCACTGTCCCCCCTCCCCCACTGCTGTTCCAAACGGCCACTCAAGGGAAGAACTCCAGCTCCTTCCCTAGGAATCACCAGAGAGGCTCTCTTCCCTCCAGAATGTTGGCTCTTAGGCAAAGAAGGTGCCTGAAGCGGTTATAAACATGCCAGGCTGAACTGGCATCTCATCTAAATATTCGGGTACTCCTTCCCCAGTCCTGCCCCCACCCCCACGCCAAGGCACCCATCTCACCTGGAATGGGGCTACACTGGACACTGAGGTGTGGCTTTGTGTCCTCCATCTCCAGCTGGAGCTCGTCCAGATCCAGGTCATCTGAGAGGTGAGAAGAGAAAGTGGCTTGGGGCCCAGGTCTTGGTGACAGTCAAATTCCACCTTTCTCCAAATGCCCACCTCTTTAAGCAGTCATCCCCAACTCAATCTGCTCAGCACAGGTCATCCCAGCAGCCATGCACATCTGTTCTACTCTTGGGTGTAAACATTCAGTCAGTTCCTATTATCCACATGTGGATTATTTGCATTGTCTGTTCTTTACAGCAAACTTGTATCTGAAACTCTCTCATCTCATCCTATAACTCAGCATGCTGTGTCCCCTCCAGGCAGCCTAGTTACCGTGCATGCTGCTTAGAGTTAAGGTGGAGGCTGCCTTAATAATGGGAGCTGGTAATCAAATAGTTCTCCACACTGGCCAGTCCCCCACTGTAATTCCCTGGCCAGTTGTGAACACCATGTGCTAGGAAGAACATCTTCTTTTTTATTTTTTTGTATTTTTAGAGAAAGAAAGAGCCCAAGCGGGGGTTGAGGGGCAGAGGGAGAGGGAGAGAGAGAGAATCTTAAGCAGGCTCCATGCCCAGCAAGCACCTGAAGCGGGGCTCGATTCCACGACCCTGAGATCATACCTGAGCCGAAATCAAGAGTCTGACGCCTAATCAACTGAGTCACCCAGGTGCCCCAGGAAGGGCATCTTCTTAAGACAGAGTAGTGAGCTGCTTCAGAGGAGGTGAACCAGGGATAGTGGGCGAGTAGAAGCCATACACTTGAGAAATGGTCACAGCCACTGGGGGATTAACTTAGGCAAGGCAAGAGTAAGTGGGAAAACCGAGGCCATCCGCAAGGAGCTGAGGCCCCCTATATCAGGGGCCCTTTTTTGCTTCAGGCATAAAGGAATTGTGCTCCTATATGCTGTATTGTTGCAGAGGATAGAATCAGGATGGGTCGTAGGAGGCAAATTAACAATTCAAATGGAGAAGTTTTCATCAGCTCCCACACTTAGAGCTGACCAATAGAGAGGTGGGCCTGAGGTCCCCAGGCGCTGCATGCAATGCCTGCCATTCGCTGGACTTCTGGCAAGTGCAGAGGACCTCGAGGATGACGAAGACATGGTCCTGCTCTCAGGGAGCTTATGGAGACGGAAGAGGATCAAGCACTCATGTCAGAATGCGCTGTGTCAACTAACAGATTTATGTAACAATAAGGGCTAAGAGTCTCTGAGCCCCTACTCTGTGCCAGCCACTGCCCAGCAAGTCATCTTCATGGTCTCATTAACCTTCCCGGTGGCCGCACGAGGCAGGTGTCCTTTGACACCATTTGACAGATGAGGACACTGAGGCTCATGGAAGTGAAGCGGCTCGCCCCAGGTCTCCCAGCCGGTGCGCTACAGGGCGGAAGTCCAACCCCACTTTGTCTGACTACAGAGGCCAGGGATTTAACCTTTACGCTCTCCTGATTTGGGGGGGCTGGAGGGGATAGGGGGGCAGCTTTACAGATGCACGAGCTGGGCATAATTTGTCCCCAGAGGTGCTGGAGCAGGAAGTCCCAGATGTGAGAAAGGGCACTTCTATGCTGAGTGAGAGGCTGGACTAGATCTTTACTGTCCACAATAGCCAAACTGTGGAAAGAGCCAAGATGTCCATCGACAGATGAATGGATAAAGAAGACGTGGTATACATATACAATGGAATATTATGCAGCCATCAAAAGGAATGAGATCTTGCCATTTGCAACGACGTGGATGGAACTGGAGGGTATTATGCTGAGCGAAATAAGTCAAACAGAGAAAGACATGTATCATATGACCTCACTGATATGAGGAAATTCTTAATCTCAGGAAACAAACTGAGAGTTGCTGGAGTGGGGGGTGGGGTGGGAGGAATGGGATGACTGGGTGATAGACACTGGGGAGGGTATGTGCTCTGGTAAGTGCTGTGAATTGTGCAAGACTGTTGAATCTCAGATCTGTACCTCTGAAACAAATAATGCAATATATGTTAAGAAAAAAAAAAAAAGAAGATAGCTGGAGGGGAAGAATGAAGGGGGGGAATCGGAGGGGGAGACAAACCATGAGAGACGATGGACTCTGAGAAACAAACTGAGGGTTCTAGAGGGGAGGGGGGTGGGAGGATGGGTTAGCCTGGTGATGGGTATTAAAGAGTGCACGTTCTGCATGGAGCACTGGGTGTTATGCATAAACAATGAATCATGGAACACTACATCTAAAACTAATGATGTAATGTATGGTGATTAACATAACAATAAAAAAATTAAAAAAGATAGATCTTTACTGATCCTTCCCATTCTAAGTCTAGACCCTGCAGTTCCTTAGCCTGAGAAAATAGGATTAGAAAGATAAATCCATTGTTAAAGAAACTCTGTAACTTGTTTGAATCAAGTAGCATTTTTTTTCTCCTCTTAGTCACTATTGCAGTGTTTCTTAAACCAGAGCCTGTGAACTCCAGGGGTGTTAGGGATATCTTGGGGGTCCATAAATTCTGTAAGAATTTTGAAATGATCATCTTAAAACATCTTATCATTTATAAAGACAAAACTCTTGTTTGCGGCAATAATTCATCATTGAAAGACTTTTTTTTTTTTTTAAGAATAAGACTTCAGTCTCTCTAGTGAGACTGGGCAAGGTGTCTGAGGCCCTAAGTGGTACGAGAGATTTGTTTCTCTTCAGAAGGACGCCTGTACGTTACCCAGGCTTCAGAGACAGTGCCCCGTGGGCTCATCCTCCACCACACATGTAACGGAGAGGTGACTCGGTGTCATGCTTGTCCCCATCTTTGACTCATGTGGTTTGTTTCCTTCCTCCCCACTTAAAGGGTAAACACCTTCAGTTGGGCATTTTCCCAGGAGGCAGGAAGGCTCTGTGGAGCTGCCCTTGGCCCAGACACAATCAGGGTGGGCAGGAGGCCGAGGTGTGCCCACAGAGTCCTGGCATTTCCTCTCCTCTCTACCTTCCATTCCCTGCCCACCTGGGCTCTCCAGAATGGAGCTCAGCAATTCTTTGAAATCTGAATGCATGAATGAAACACAAGGGGTGAAACCCGCGGACTCCGTCCGAGGCTGGGAAAGTCACAGCCAAGGTGTTAAGTAACCACTCTTCAAACAAGGAGGAAATCAAATCTGGCTGCAGCCGAAGCTCCTGGCTTTCTTCCTCAAGGCTTATTAGCTCCCACAGGAAGTGGGGGGCCCTGCCCTAGCTCCCGTTACCGGCGGCAGGCAGCCCACGATTCTGACGCCCTGTGGCTCTCCAAGACCTAAGCCTGGTGGAAAGTTTCACCTTGAGGAAGGAAAGTTTCCATTCCTCCTTCCAGCCCTCTGAGGGAGTGGACAGCAGACAGACATCAGGAATGTCCCCTGGGGACAGCTGTCTGCCGGCCTAAAGCCAGCCTGGCCACTGGGCTCCTCATGGGGTCCTCACGCCCTCCCCAGGGAGGGGTCTGGGAGAGAGACCCCAGAGACCCCCTAACTGCTTGCACAACACTGGCCTCCGTAAGCTGTGTCCCGGACTAGACAACACACCGTCCCCCAGCACGCACACGGGGAGGCTCCCCGTAAGAGCAGTAGGCAGTACCAGTGAGTGCCGGCCTCTACAGCCTGTGGATGTGTAGTATCATTCTCATGGCACAGATCAAAGAAACAAGGCTCAGTAAGGTTAAATAGCTTGTCCCCGGCAACTCAACTGGTAAACAGTGTTGCTGGGTTTAGAACCCAGGTCTGTCTACACCAACACAGATGTTTTTCTTACATGTTTCATTTTGATTTTTCTGTTTAGCTTCTCCATGGACATATTGTGGAGAGGGGGTTAGAGACTGAAAAAGAAATCCAAATATCAGGGGCCCTTTTGTGCTTCTTCCTAATTCTACCTGTGTTGTCACATGGGGTGAAGGTGAGGGGGATGGAAGCCCTCCTCTCTGCCCTTTATCTAAGACACCACTTGACAGAGGATCCTTAAGCCCCCTCAGCTGCCTACCTCCACCCTTCCTTCCTTTTACCCCAACTGTTCCGGAAACAGACCCATGTGGCTCAAGACCCACGTGGCCCTTCTCAGCAAGGTCCTCTTGTACCTAGTGGCCTGTGATAATCCCCACACTGTTCCATTTGGCTCTAGGACATATAATGAGGGGACTTTTTTTTTTTTTTAAGGTTTAATTTAATTGATTTAATTAAATCCTGCTTGGCTCAGGTTGATTAGAAAGTGGATGTCCACTCTGAGAATGCCCTGAAGTTGAAGGGCCCATGTAGCCAGGAGGCAGCTATGGAGAAGGAACATGTGAGCCATGAGGGCAGGGGTGCTCTGTAAGATGCAGCTCAGGGAGCACCTTGCGAATCGCCAAGGGCTTGGCAAATATGGAAACATTACTACTGTCCTTGTCTTCCTCATCTTCTCCGCAAGCACTTCTGGGCTACGTCCTTGGAGAGACAAGGTGTAGAGGTCACCTCCCAGGTCACCCTTGGGGTTTCCCTCCGCAGCCCCTGCCAGAGCCCCTCTCAGGGTCCCCCAGGCCTCCTCCCTAACTTCCTCTCCAAGAAACGCCCCCCCCCCCCCCAGCCCAGGGCCCCCATCACTCACAGTGGTTCTCAGCTTGTCCAGCCAGAAGGCCCGGGGGCCTCTTCGGAGCCTCCTCCTCCTCAAGGTGAAAGTCCTCAGCCTCCCACTGCCCAGAGGCCTTGAAGAAGCCGGCACAGACACCATAGGCACAGCACTGGTAGGCATAGGGCACCTCCAGGATCCTGGGGGCCGAGGGGGCACAGGGGCAAAATGAGCTGCCTTAGGAATGTTAGGATGCCAACCCACAGACCCGGCACTCAACACCGGCCTTTCAACCCCAAAGTGCCCCGATTACGGTGCAGGCAGCCCCCTGGGCTTTCTTTGTACAGATCTTACAGTCTGGCTTCTGCCTCTGAAGGCCTCTGGCATCTTCCAATCTTTTCGTCACTCATCTTGAGAATGAGATGGGAAGATAAACTTTCCGTCGTTTATGGAGTCCCCTCAGTAGGCTCAGAGTGGGGAGCAGCTCACCCAAGATCACACAGCACTCTGGTGCTCTGCTCCCCTCCCAGCCAGCAACTCTTCATTCAGATTCCAGGAGACGGGGATTCTCCTAGTGACTCTTGCTTTACCCTTGCCCTCAGTAAGACCCACGCCCTTGCCCCTGGCCCCACCCCTGGGCACAGCAGAGCTGAATTTGGTGCCCTCTGAGGGCGAGGGCAGATGCCACCAGGCATCTCGTTAGCTGGCTTGGGCCACACAGGCTGTGGTCCTGCTGCAGGCAGAAGGCCTGGATGTCATTAGCACCAGGGACTGGCCAGGCTGCTTGTTTCCCACTCCTGACCACAGGGGCCCAGACGCTGCCCAAATGAGGACAGGCAGTCTGCGTGTACTGAAGGGGACAAGGAGCAAGGAGGTCCGGGGGGCCTGCACATCACCTTACTCCTGTCCTCACAGGAGGGCTCAGCGTCCCCTGGGGCTGATGCTTGGGACAGAAAGAAATGCTATGAATGAGATGAGGAAGGAGAGGCCTGAGCCCTTCCCACTCAGTAGTGGCCAAACCCTATGCCTCTGGGCCATCAGGTTTTTCTTGAGGTAAAGCCCTATGGCTTTCTCTCTGTCCCTCCATGGCCTCCCCAGCGACTCCGGGGCAAACCTATCTAGAGGTGGGGGAAAGCCAGGCACTCACCTCAGTTTTGGGAAACTGTCCTTGGAGAAGGCCTGGGATAGAGCCAGGTTCCCTTTGAGCTTCAGATGCATCAGGCCCCCAAGTCCAGCCAGGGGCAGTGTGGTCAGCTGGTTGTCTGTGAGGTCCCTAGGACAGTGGATGGTCAGGGTTATTGGCAGTCAGTGGGGTTGCTGAGGGGCAGGGCTGTGCTAAGGGTGTGACCAGGGTGCCTGGGATGGAAGCAAGAGGAGAGGAGCAGAGGACAGATGAGCATAGAGAGACAAGAGCACTAAATGCTGGGGGGGGGGGGGGGGGGACGGTCAAGGGTAGCTATAGAGGCACCACGCATAACTCACTCACTCATTCATTCATCAAATACTATATACCAGGGACTGCTCTAAGGTAATGCCAAGCCATCCCCATTTGTAGGTCACAGAGTCCCTTAACCACAGATCCTATGCCCAGGTCCCAGCCCCGTGCAAGGGCCCCTGTCCACCCACTAGGGCATCTGCCTGTACTTGCTTGTCCCTATTCCCCTGCTTTTCTGACGACATGGGAGGCCAGAGTCGGGGATTGGACAGAGCTGGCCTCTGGCTACATGCAGGGGTTTGGTCATCCGTTCTGTTTTGCAGGGATGGCTTTGTAGCCAGAGATGAGGACATGCATGGTCTTCTACTGGAGACACATTACAGGGAACCAGGGCTCCAAACCAAACACCAGGACCACAGACTGCACATCGTGGAAACAGCCTGGACTGGAAGGCAGGAAACCTGGCGCTGTCACCGACTCCCTGCATAACCGAGGGGAGTCAAAAATCTGCCTGAGTTTCAATGTCCTCATCTTTCAAAGGGATAAAAATATCCACCCTACCTATCTGGCAGGAGTAGAGCAAACAGGAGAGGGAAGACCGAAGTGCGAGTTTTACAAGGCTCCGGCCCAGAGCCCAGAGAGTGGCAGATAGGAGGGGCACTGTGAACCACCTGGGAGGCTTGCATTCTGGCCTTGCTTTGAGCGAGCCTCTCCCCCTGGGCCTGGAGGCCTCCCCTGTGAAGTGAGGGATTGGGTTGGATGATCTCCAAGGCCAGAGCTGGAGCTAGCCCATAAGGAGTCTGGGCATTAATCAGAAAAGGGTCCTGTCGGGGTGGACACACCTTTAGGACATGCAAGCAGGCAGTCAGCTCCCCCTTGGGTGGGAGCCCTTGTGCATGCAGTACACAACCTGCACCACAGTACATGGCAGCCCCATCAGAGGTCCCTTCCAGCTCTGACCTAATGACCATGCAGCCAGCACTATATGCTCCCGTTGGCATCCTATGTAACTTAGGGGACCTGTGATCCTCTGCCACCCTGCAGAATGGCAACCCTCTAGAGTTACTGCTCATGCAGGGGACTGCTGAGCTGAGACCCTGGGTTCCCACATCTGCTGCCACTGTCCCAGGTCGTGAAGGAGTTTCGGGCTCGAATATCCTTTGTTGGGACGTGTAGAGGCTGGGGTAGGGCCCAAGACAGGGGGGCACTGGGAGGGCTGAGGCCGCCAAAATGTTGCCAAACATTAGCAGATGATATTCCAGAGCTTGCAGGAGGCAGGCTCTCTGTTTATCAGGCCCCCAATCTGTCAAACGGACTGTCAGAATGATTGATTAGGCTGGAGGCCACCTCCCCGGGATGTGTGGTCAGACATTCATGCATGTCCCTACTCTGGGGTGGGCCCTCCTGCCCCCCCTTGGCCAGCCCACGGTCCTGACTGGTCTCCATCAAGTGGGAGGAGAGTGCAGTGAGCACTTACAGCTTGACTAGGGAGCATAGGGTCACGAAGGCCTCAGGGTGGATGGACCGGATGGCGTTCCAGCTCAGGTCCCTGTGGACAGAGAGGTATTACAGGTGGGACCAGCGACATGTGGAGGACTCACTGTTCCCATCCTGAGTTCTCCTCTCACTCCCCATCTGAGCTGCCCCCAGTAGCAGAACTCTCAGCCTTTTGGGGGAAGGCACCTGCTGCCTGGCTCCGAACCTGGCTGTGGCGACAGAAAAAGGGATTTGGCAGATTGGCTTCAGAGCCTCATCGACTCCTGGGTACCAGCTGGAAAAGCGGCTTCAGAAGCCATCTGGAGGGGGAGGCACCTCGTGTGTGTGTGTGTGTGTGTGCGCGCGTGTGTGTGCGTGTGCGCGCGCACACGCGCGCGCAGAGGCGGCAGGGATATAGAGCAGGGAGGCTTTGTGCATGCCACCGCCATGTGTGCTATGGGTATGGAGCATGCCTGGGAAAGGGGCACAGGGCGCCCCTGTAGGGCCCACCCCTGGATGCTGCAGGATACTTACAGGGCTCGCAGGGAGCTCAGCTGGCTGAAGGTGTCAGCTCCAATTTCCCAGATGCGGTTGTGTTGGAGGCCGCTAGGGCAGCAAGAGAGACTGGATGAGCCAACAGGCTCAGACCCTGGCTCAGTTCCACGCCCCCCATGCACTCGGAGGAAGAAAGGAGAGCCCCCCACTTCTCCTGGCATGGGAAGAAAGGGCCCAGCCCGCGGAAGTCACCAGAATTAAAGGGAGCACAAGGGGATCCGGTTGCCTTGGGTAAGTGGGTCAGGAGACAAAGCCACAAAACCATCCCTGTGGCCCAAAAGGGAGTCAGTTTCCAGGGTTCCCACCGGGGCTGGCTCCCAGCCCAGCCAACCTCGCCCCTGGGTCCTCCAGACCTTAGTCCAGCAGCAGAACACTGCCCCGCCCTTGGATGACCCAGTGGCTGGCCCAAGCTGGGGAGCAGAGCTCAGTAGACTGCTTCTCTGAATGGGAGATGGAGCCTGTACCTCAGCAATGCTGAAGACCCTCTTTCCTTTGGCATCTAGATCAACAGGACAGACCCTCACACCCCTATCCTGCCTGGGCCCCAAAAGGCGTTGCCCTGCCTAGGGTCAGGGGACAGACATGGGAGGCTCAGGAGACCCAGCAAGTTTGAAAAAACAGAAGCTGGGTGAAAAGAGCTTAGAGCAATTTTTAAGTGATTTTTTTTTCCTTGTCAAATGTGAATCCTGGGTTTCTCCTCCTGTGTATAAGTGTGCGTGTGCACAAAGACACACTTGTGTCCTGCCTCCCAGCCCTGATGTGCCTGACCCTGGCCCCCACTGGCCCAAATCACTACTGACTTTCATCGTTGTGACTGACCCTCAGTGAGCCACCTTGGGACTGTTTGCGTGGGCCCATCATCTGTGGTCCCTGGAGGCCTCGTCTAGGCCTCTGCTGAGCCCCCAGCCCTAACCCCTGGATATAACAAGCTCAGAGAAGGGAGAAATGTCTGAGTGTGCACGCTGACCCCCTCCCCTCAGACATGCCCCAAGTCTGGCTCGCATGCCTTCACCTTGCCCCTGCCCCCCCAACTCACATTTCCTCCAGCTTCTGACACCTGTGCAGACTGGGCAGCTCCTCGATTTGATTATGGGACAACTCCCTGGGGAAGAGAGACTGGATGAGACAATAGGCTCAGACCCTGGCTCAGTTCTACACCCCCCACGTACTAGGAGGAGGAAAGGAGAGCCCCCCACTTCTCCTGGCATGGGAAGAAAGGGCCAGGTGAGGCAGGTGAAGACCTGAGACCAGGTGAGGGTGAAGCTGGGGGCCAGGAGAAGCAGCTCTGGCCAGGACGTGCCTTCCTGTCAAGCAGCCAAGGGCTGGGAGGACCCTGCAGGGATGTGGCTGTTGACACACCTCATGGCAATGAGACTTCTCTTCCCTTCCCCCTGCTGAGTCCCGCTCCTCACCACAGGGCCTGGATGGGGCTGATGTGGCATTTTTCCAGCAGGGCTGCCCTCAACCACATGAGGGCCTGGGGGACCCTGGAGGGTCCTGGGGGGAGGGGGACAGGAAGTGAGAGGGGCATGGAGATAAGCAAAGGAGCAGAGGGTGCAGAGACTCTGAGACGGTCAGCAGGGACCATGTCAGGCCTTACTGGGCAAGCTGGTCAATGCCAACCCAAGTAAACATCACCTGTAGTCCCCACGCACAGAGTCCCAGGGAGGGAAAGCTGGGGCCTGTAGGGCTCATCGGACCCAACCCCTTCATTAACGGATGAGGACACCGAGTCATAGAGAGGGGACAGAACCTGCCAAGGACACACTGCCAGTCAGTGGCAAGGCTGGGTCTGGCGCCCATGTCCCCAGACACCCAGTCTAGCGCTGCTGCATGTGCAATGCCTCCTGGGCCAGTCTCCCCATCCTGAGCTGTGGGCTTGGGTCCATGCGGAAGAGCCTCAGATTCCGGTTGGATTCAGGAGGGAGAGGAAAGCTCCCCTTGACTTCACAGGCCACTTAAATACCTCTATGGTTCCAGAAGAGACTAACGGTCTTCTTACTGGATAAGTAACACCACCAACTGAGCACCGAGTATGTCCTAGCACTACGTGCTATGTGCTGGACATACATTTTTTTTCAACCCTCACACATTTATCCACATTTTGCTGATGAGGCATTGAAGCCCTGAGACCTTAGAGAGGGAGTCCAAATTCATACAGCTAGTAAGTGGCAAAGCTGGGCCTCAAACTCTCATCTGAGTCCAAAGGCCATTGTCCTTTTGCCCCAAACAAGAGAGGACAGCCCAGTCCCTCCCGGGCAGTTTCTCAGCAGAAGCCCAACTTGTCCCACTCTCCAGAAAGAGAGGTAACCCAGGGGTACAGAAGCAGGAGGGGCCCATGCCAGCCCATGGGAGCAAGGGCACAATGCCAAGACTGGAGAATGCTCGTGAGCCACTCACAGAACTCGGAGCCTGGGTAGCTGTTGGCACAGCCCTGGTGGGAGCAGCCGGATGCCTGCGCGGGTCAGGGTCCTGTGGAGAGAGCAGAGACAGAACTGGCAGCGGGCCCAGGGCCCTGCCATCCCCGGCCCCCCGTCTCCAGCTCCGGGCCTGGTACTGACATGGGAGTTCTGAGCTGACAGAAGGGGCAGGAGGCACAGGGCAGGCGTGGGGCCGCAGGGAGAGAAATCAGCAGGCCTGGCATCTGAGCATAGAGCTCCCCTGGGACTGGAGGCGGGTGGGGGTGGGCAACAGACAGAGAGAGACACAGCCCAAGGGCTCTCTGCTTGGCAGACAGCCCACCCCACCCACCCATCGTGTCCCCACCCATTGTCTCATAGTGGTCGCCAGCAACACGGGGTATATAGGACAGGAACTAGAATCTCGTCTGCCCTCCTTAGAGAGGGGGGATAGCCGTGGGCAGGGAGTAGATAGGAAAGACGAAACAAAACAACCCCAGCAGAGCCATGGGAACCACACATGGAGTCTGCTCCCTGTGCCCCAGGGAAGGGGGAAGGGGTGGAAAAGAAGGGAAGGACCCGGGGCTGGAACAGAGAGGGCTGTCGGGGCAGATTTGGCTAGGGACAGGGTGTCCCAAGAAACACCCAAGGCCAAGGTCATTCTTGGGGAACTATTAGTTCCCTCATGGAAAATTTTCCAGATGCCAGCAAATCTAGGGGAAGACAATAGAGACACAGAGGAGAGAGAGTTCCTGTCTCAGCCACGCCATGAATGAGCTGTGTGACATGGGGCAGGCCGGCTGGCTTCCTACCACTCACTCTGGGTGTTTGCTTGATTGTTCCATTCATCCTCTTAAATGTATTGAGGGCCTACTGTGCTCTGACACCCCTCCCCCACTCTACAGGCTATAGTAATAGAAAACATGAGAAAATCCTTGTTGGAATCACGCTTCAGAAAGGCAAAGGAGATGTGTTTCCACAACCCTGCTCCCCCTGTCACAGGTCCTCAGCACGCTCACGGCTTGGGGTTAGGAACTCTGAAGTCATGCCTGAAAAATCCAAGCATGGTCAGGAGAAGACCAGCCTCCTCACCCCCAAACCATCTGCCGCCTCTGGCCTTGCCTGCAGCAGTGCCATATCAGGAGATGGCCATGGGCCCCTGGGGCTGAGCCAGGTGACCCCTGGGCCAGGCTGGAGCCAGCAGCAGAAGCAGGCCAGATAAGGGGTAAGCAGAGGATCTGGGCAGCCTTCTGGGGGACAGGCAGACAGAAGAGCTCCTGTGGGCGAAGCAGGAGCACAGATGGGGTAGAGGCCTGAGTGTATCCACTCACAGGATCTCCAGGCTCGTGGTCCCTTTGAGATCTGGGAACTCCTGGATGTCTGTGGCACCATTCAGGGATCTGGAAACGGATGCGACAAACTCAGAAGGGTGGGGTCAGAGCATCTCGATATCTGGGGTCCCCACCATCATTGATCTCCCCTTGAGAGACCCTACCTTTTGGGGAAATGTTATCCTTCCCCCCAGCCTCAAAATACTCCAGCTACTCAGGCCCTGTAGGGGCGGAGCTTGGCTCAGCAGGGTCCAAACTTCCATTTCCTTAAGTTGGCCCAGCCCCTAAGAGCCCCCAACGGGAGAACACAACCTGGCATCTGGGCCCCAGCATGCAAAACACAACAAATGAACAAAGAAAAAAAATACAGGCAAGGGACATGGGAATGGCGTCTGTCTAAAAGGCTCCAGCATGGGAGCTTCTGGAAAAGTTCCTGGCTGCGGGTGTTTGCTTATTAGAGTCTGAGATAGGGTCTCCCCCAAATCATCATCCACTAAAGCTTTATTACAACCTTCCCACCAGCTCTCTCTTAGATTGCTTTAGACTGATGGCTTTTCCCCTCCCTGCTGTCCCCTACCGGTGAGGACAGGGACCCAACCAGGCACAGCAAAAATGGGTCCTGCCAGACCACAGGGAGGCAGTGTAGGGTCCAGAAAGGAGCCTCTCGGATCTGGAGTCCAGGGTCCTAGCTCACGGCAGAGCAGAGCCCGGGAGCCTCGGGATCCATCTACAAAATGTGCTACCACCATCCACCTCACATGGTTAGAGTGACAACGAAACGTGATAATGGACATGAAGGCGAAGTGTGTGCTTGAAGATGTTAGTTATGTTCCTGGGATGCCATGTGTGGCGTGTAATCCGTGGAAGATTTTTGAAGAAGCAGAACTTGGGCTGGGAATGAAAAGAATGGGAGAAAGGAAACAAGGGAATGCCGTCAGGCCCAAGGCAGTGAAGGTGGTGCAGCAAAGGGCCAAGGGACCCATGCTCCAAGGTCACTGGAGAACCAGACCCTTATCCCATCACTGGTTCCTTCAGCAAGTATTTATGGAACAGCTCCCCGGAGCAGGACCCTGAAGAGGCCAGATAAAACTCCTGGGCTCTGGAGAAGGGCCCTCTTTCACTCATCTGGGATCTGGGAGGAAGCCGTGGGGAGCTGAAGGGAGGCAGTTCAGTGCAGCCAGATCTGGGAATAGGCCTGAGCAGAGGCTGCAGCACCGAAGACCAGGCCTTGTAGCGGGGGCTGTGCCTGCAGGTGTGAGAGCTGCAGAAGGGAGCCAGGAGGTGGCGGGAAGCAGGGAGGCCTGGGGGAGGTCCAACTTACAGTGTGTGCAGTTTAGGCAGGTACTGGAATGCTGACCTTCCCACAAACTGGATCGGGTTATCATAAAAGTGTCTGGAAGAAAAAGACCCGAACACCGAATTTAGTTATTCAGTCCTTTGAGCTGGGACCTAGGCCGATCTCTGCTTCGTCCTCTTACCCACGAGACGGGGAAGGAGCACACAGGGGAAGGCACCCCCTCCCAGAGTCCGGCCTCCCCAGCCCCGGCCCCCCTCCCCCAAACACAGCTCCGCACCAAGAGACGGGAGAAGTGAGTACTCACATTGTCTGCAGCAGAGGGTTCCCCATGAAGGCCTTTTCTGGGATGGCCCTGATGTTGTTGTTATGGAACCCTCTGGAAGACAACACCATGAGTCAGTGAGGACTTGGAGAGAGGTGTGGAGAGGGAGAGATGGAATTCCATGAAGCTTCTGGAAAGCTGACTAGGAAGGCCATAAGACCAAAGAGACATCAGCCTGGAGATTTGGGGTTCACCTCCTGCCTGGGACGTGTCCATTCCATAACACACCCGTCCTTTTCTCTGACACTTGTAAAAGGAGTGAAAAGTGGAGCCTCAGAGAGCCGGGGGGCCGGGGAGCAACTTGGGAGCAGGAGGCTGAGTTCAGATCCCAGGAGACACGTCCTCTCCTCAGTCATTTGTGGAGGGAACCCCACAAGGTCCCCAAGAGGAAGCTGAGGGTGTGTAAGAAAAACAGAGCTTCTGGGGGTTGCAGGGATGAGAGATGTTCCCCAAATGGAGGCTGGCTTGGCCTCCAGACCTGGAGACTAAGGAATCTAGAAGGGCAATGGCAGAAGGAGGGAGGTACCAGCTCAGTGTCCAGGGCTCTGGAAGCCAGGAATTATGAGTTTGGTTAGTTGGGGCAAACATTTTAAGATAAAAGTTGGACTGAGAAACACATGATCCAGGCTGAGCAGGCCCCTCCCAGCCACCTTTTTTCCACTGGAGATTTCTAGTGTCTCCTCATGCTTCCTTGCCTCCACCTCCTCTCTCTCCTCCCTCCCCTCCCCTTATTATTCCCACCTTCATGCTCTCCCCACAGGTCCCCCCAGACACCCCCAGCCCGTGCCACCCGCCTAGGCTGCTCTCCTCATTCTCTCAGTCCTTCATGAATTTGCTCGTTATATGTTTTTGGACTCTTCCTTTATGTCTAATGCTGAGCTAAGCTCTGAGAGATTTAGAAGTTTCTCTAAACTTGTCCTCAAGCAGCTTTCTCTCAGTAGATGTAGAGATACAGAGACAGACAGACAGACAGACACACCTATACTCATTGGGGACTCATTGGCAGTGGAGGACTTCCGACCCTTCCCCCAAGTTGGTCTGGTTGCTCCTTATCTGCTACACACAACTGGCCTTCATACCTTCCAGCTTCTGATGGGGGGGGATGGGGCATGGCATGGGGTTGGTCCAGCAGGTCTCAGATGGTAGTTTGAGTAAAGATGCTAGGCTGCCTGAAAGTGTGGGGCTCTGCTCAGAAATGTCAGGCTCCCTTAATCTGGTGCCGCTTTACTAACAATAGATCTCCTACTGTTTGCCAAGAGCCTCTTCTCCAAGAAGTCTGGTCTCTCTTGTGGTCATCTCTCTGCCCATTGAACTTCCAATCTCTACCTACTCGGTTCTTCTGTCTGAAAGGCCAACCCCCCCCCCCATCATGGCCACCTAAATCCCATCCATCCTGTAAGACTAATCTCAGAAGTATTCATCCACAATGTTCTTTCCACGTCACTCGGGATTCCCGGTCATTTTAGCTACTACTGTACAATTAGGGCTGGAATTATATACCAACCCGAAGCTGCTCTGTCCTGGTCCCTGACAGACCTAAAGGGTCCTCGGGGATAGCCCAGGTCTATCTGAATCCTTGATTATGTTTAGTAGCAAGCAGAGGGCTTGGCACAGTTGGTGCTAAAACAGAATAAAAAGAAGAGGTGTCCGTGGGGAACCGCATCCAGCTTCTCATCTCCTCCTTGGAATCAGGTGCTGAGGAGTGACCCAGTTAACCAGCCCCCAGCTCCTCTTCTCATTCATCTCTGGACGCACCCCAACCAAGGTGGGGGCAGTGCCAGGCCCAGCCTACCAGGAGGTGTCGTGTGCCATGTGTCTCTCCGGGCTGGAAGGGCCCACGGCCATTTCTGCTGATGACACACTACTCGGAAACGCTCCATGCCAAACTAATGAGGTCTGTGACTACTCAGACCCGTGCTGGGGGCTGGGGAGGGCACCCAGCTCCAGTTTCTACAGACCACAGGAGATGAGGGTGTGAGGGAGGCCCAAGGCTGGAGGCGTCAGCCCCTGCCCTTGGGAGAACAGAGAAGAGGACACCCCCGGAAACCAGGAGAGATGCTTACAGTTCCTGCAGTCTGCCCAGCGTCCGGATGGCGATGGGGAACTCCTGCAGCTCATTATAATTCAGGTCTCTGGAATGGAAAGCAGAGCCGTCATTAGAAGGGTGGCTTAACAGGGCATGTCACGGCCCCTGAGAAACACAAACTTGGCTCTGGGATTGGCCGGAGAGATGCGTTTTCCAATTTGTCAGATCCAGCTGTCAGTGCCTAGAAACACATTTTTGGAATGTTCATATTCCATTCCTACTCCACAAATCCTCAGGCTTGAAGGCTTCCTGGCAGCAGAACTATTTTGAGGATACCCATGAGGGATATGGGTACTTGGAACTGACTCCTTCAGGAACAGTCCCCACTGGCTGAGGAAAATACCTCAAGCCTTTGGAGACATCAATGGCTGGGGAAGGGACAGAGGAGAGAATGAAGCCATCTTTACCACCTTGTCACCCACACTAGGGATTCTGGAAGGTTCCGTCAGGTGACTACTTTGGCTAGCTACGGCCTCTGCAGTGTCTATCAGAAAGATCAGTGCTTCTTATCTTTGGGTGGTGGCAGGATGGCTTATGTGTTTCTTCATTTCCTGATTTTTTTTTTTTTTACAATGAACATGTGTCACACATACAATCAGCAAACAATGGAGGCAATTTTAAAAAGTAGTAGCAAGTAGGGGTGGCTGGGTGGCTCAGTCGGTGACGCGTCTGACTTCAGCTGAGGTCATGATCCCAGGCCTAGGATCGAGCCCTGTAATGGCAGGCTCCTTGCTCAGCGGAGAGCCTGCTTCTCCCTCTCCCTCTGCCCCTCCTCTCGCTCGTACTCTGTCTCTCTCTTCTCTCAAATAAATAAAATCTTAAAAGAAAAAGTAGTAGCAACCCAAGTTGTGACTGGCCCTGATCAACAAGGGGGCCCTGCCAAAAGAGGAGTGCTTGCATTGTGGGGAAGACAGTACAAGGAGACTGGGGAGTAGGGAGTAAGAGCCACAGAAGACTTTCCGGGAGTTTTGCTCTATGTTACGTGATGGAATTCTCTCCCTACCACTGCTATGAGAGACTTCAGAAGAGATAATCAACCTTCAAGATTTTTTTAAATTTATTTTTTAAAAGATTTTTATTTTCAAATAATCTCTACACCCAATGTGGGGCTCGAACTCACAACCCTGAGATCAGGAGTTGCATGCTCCACCAACTGAGCCAGCCAGGTGCCCCTCAACCTTCAAGATTTTATTGTTATTCTTTATTTATATTTGTTTAACTTTCAAGACTTTAAAGTTGACTTTTGTTTCCCTCAGTGGCCAATGAGTTAGCCCCATGTGGAAATGTGCCTGATTGTGCGGGGGTTGCCTCGGTGTCTCCAGATTCCCGTGGCTGAAGTCTGTGGTACAGTCTCAGGTACAGTGTCCCTCTTGACCCCCCAGGATGACCCCAGCCCAACTTCTCTCAGTCTTTTCAAGCCATCCCTGCCCTGACCACGTTCATGAGAGGACTATCCAATGCCAGGGCAGGGGACAATGCTGAGGCCCTTTAATCACAGAGTGACTTGGCAGGTTCTGTGGGTAAATACTATGTTAACACAGAGATAATGACAGGTTCCCCTACATGACAAGGTCATTACACTTAATAGTCCACAGGTAGAGCCAGAAACCCAGCCCAAGGGCCAGAAGAGCAGTGACAACCGTCTGGCAGCCAGTGAGCTGGATAATTGTGCCCCCTCTCCACCTCCCCCCCCAACACACACTAATTACCCGATTACACTCAGACTCCCATGGTGATCTTGGGTAATTACAGCATAAACCCTCCCGCTTTGCTCTGCTCTGCTCCGTTCTTTCGTGAATCCTATACCTTTCCTTCCAATGACTCAAAACTTGATCTGCTCAGATGGGCTCTTTCTGGTCTTAGATTTTATAAAGGATCCACCCTCATATCTCAATGTCTCCAAATTAAGGGTCCCCCTTCTAACTCTGCTCAGCCCGTTCAGGAATTCCCTACCGTCACACAAGAAGAAATGGATAAGTAACAGAAGAGCACTTTCCCTTAAAGCCTTCCTATTGCGGTGTTATCATAAATGCAAAGAATTGCGCTGGCCTGACCTCAGAGCTTCAGCTCACCATTCCATCTCCCTGGAACATTGTAGATACTTGCATGGCTTACACCCTCACTTCATTCAGGTCTCTGCCCAAATAACATCTCATCAGAGAGGACTCGTCTGACTGCTCTATATAATATAGCACAGTCCATCAATCAAGTTCCCTTACCCTGTGTGGTAGATTAAAAGTGATCACAAGTCTTCTCCTTTTGCAATATGTAAGTGTATCAGATCAACAGCCTGTATGCCTTAAATTTACACAATATGTCAATGATACCTCAATAAAGCTGGAGAAGAAAACGTGGCCACAAGTCCTTTGTGGCTTCTCCAATCAAGAAGTGGCCTCTACTTCCCCACTCCTGAGACTGGGCTGGCTTGTGACTGGTCCTGACCAACAGAATGAGGCAGAGAGGCCATGGTGTGAGCTGGTCTGAAGTCACGAGAAGCCTCAGCCTGTGTCATGCAAGGAAGCCCGGGCTATCCTCCTGTGGAGGGGCCATGTGGAGAGGACCGGCCAATAGCTAGCACCAAGGCCCCACTCACAGACTTGTGAATGAGGCTTCTCAGAGCCTCTAGCTGTCGTTGAACCTCGGCTGACTGCAGCCTCATGAGTGAGCCCAGGGGAAGGCTCCAGCAGCAAAGCTCCCCAGGCAAGCCAATCCACAAACGTATGAGAAACCATACATGACTGTTTCACACCGCTATCTTTTGGGCTGATCTGTTATGTAGCCATAGGTAACAAGAGACCCTGCTTTTCTTTTTCTCATAGAACATATTGATATCTGACATATATGTGTCTATTTTCTTCCCCCCGCTAGAATGAACGTTTCTTGAAAATGGAAACTTTGTTTCATCATCTAAACACCAAAATACTGGCACAGAACAGTAGCTCAACAAATATTTGTAGAATGAATACATGAGAAGGTCTAGATAAATGGATTGATGAAAAGCATTAATGGGCTCTTAAGAGTATCTAGGATATTTGGCAGAACATCCTTAAGATTTTGAGGCGGATGTCAGAAAAGGCACTTAGAGAATCTTGAGAGGCACTGTGAGGTTTGCCCAGGGCCCCAGAGACCAGGGGACAAGTCCCACGTGATTTTGCTATCACCAAGCCTTCTACAGTTCACTAGACTCATGTCCAGGCAGCCAAATTGAGTAGTTTCAGCCTTCCTTGGCAGTTTCTGGACAGGAATTCTGCCAGGAATGGCCTACCAGACAGTGGGAAAAGACAAAAAGTAAAAGGCATGTGAGCTAGGGTGCCTGGGTGGCTCAGATGGTTAAGCGTCTGCCTTCGGCTCAGGTCATGATCCCAGGGTCCTGGGATCGAGTCCCACATCAGGCTCTCTGCTCCTTGGGAGCCTGCTTCTCCCTCTGCCTCTCTCTCTCTCTGTCTCTCATGAATAAATAAATAAAATCTTTAAAAAAAAAAAAAAGGCATGTGAGCTAAAAGGAGAATAAAAACTGCAAATGTCAAAAGAAATACTGCAAACTACATACCAGTGGGGTGGCCTGAATTTTCCCATTTGGACATCTATACACATTCAATGACCTGGGTAATTGGCAAAGCCCTGCTTCATTTGGTGCTGTGTAGATGTACTCTCTGGCTCTAACTGTCCAGGGAACATGTCTTTGCAACTCTCTTTGCCCCTGATGGATTCAATTCAGTGCAATGGATGTTTGTTGCCTGCTCAAAATATGCAGAGCATTCTGCGGGGGAAAGTGGAAGGTAGAGAGATAGGTGAGAAATAGTCCAGTAGGGACAAATGCACAAGACAATCAGACGAGTGGCCTCGGCACGATGTGGCAGGTGCTGGACCTTCAGAGATCACACGGAGTAGGGAAGACCAGGAGGTGTTCGTGGAGATGTGGCATTTGAACCGGATCTTGACAGCAGGGCAGGAGTTCAATAGGTAGAGCGAAGGAAAGGACAGGTGCATCAAGCAGAGAGAGAAATGGTTTATAGGAAGCATGTGCCGTGGAGTTTGGAGAACACGTGGCATAGTTTGGTTGAGCAAAGGGCAGTATTTAGAGGTGAGGCTGGAGGGGTGTCTCCCTGGACTGCTGTATATTCTCCTAACTGGAGTCCCTGCCTCCAAGTCATCCACAGGACACCCTTGGTTGAGCACTGATGATGTGCGGGGCACTAAGTGCTATGCCTGAATGATCTCTCTTTTTTTTTATTCTTATGTTAATCCCCATACATTACATCATTAGTTTTAGATGTAGTGTTCCATGATTCATTGTTTGTGCATAACACCCAGTGCTCCATGCAGAATGTGCCCTCCTCAATACCCACCACCAGGCTAACCCATCCTCCCACCCCCCTCCCCTCTAGAACCCTCAGTTTGTTTCTCAGAGTCCATCATCTCTCATGGTTCGTCTACCCCTCCGATTTCCCCCGCTTCATTCTTCCCCTCCTGCTACCTTCTTCTTCTTCTTCTTTTTTTTTTTCTTAACATATATTGCATTATTTGTTTCAGAGGTACAGATCTGAGATTCAACAGTCTTGCACAATTCACAGCACTTACCAGAGCACATACCCTCCCCAGTGTCTATCACCCAGTTACCCCATTCCTCCCACCCCACCCCCCACTCCAGCAACCCTCAGTTTGTTTCCTGAGATTAAGAATTCCTCATATCAGTGAGATCATATGATACATGTCTTTCTCTGTTTGACTTATTTCGCTCAGCATAATACCCTCCAGTTCCATCCACGTCGTTGCAAATGGCAAGATCTCATTCCTTTTGATGGCTGCATAATATTCCATTGTATATATATACCACATCTTCTTTATCCTGCCTGAATGATCTCTTAATCCTCACCACAGCCTAAGAGGTATATACCACTATTATACCCATTTTATAGTTGAGGAAAGTAAGACACAGAGATGTTAAATAAGTTGCCCAATCACACCTAGTTATTAAACTGCTGTGCCAGAGACCACTATCTATCCACCAAAATCCATCCTCTCCCTTCTCTACAGCCGTGCAGCCCAATACCATAGCCACCAGCCACGTGTAGCTGTTTAAACGTAAATTAATTATAAGTTAGTAAAATTCAAAGCTCAGCTCTCAGTTTCACTAGGGACATTTCAGTGCTCAAAATATCATGAGGCAAATGGCTACCATATTGGACGCACAGATTTAGAACATTTCCACCATCACAGAAAGTTCTGTTGGACAGCGCCATCCAAGAGCAATGGGAGGAACAGCCAGGGCAGAAGGGATTTTTACTTAAAGTTTTTTTGAAGTTTATTTTATTTAAATTCAGTTAATTAACATATAGCGTATTATTAGTTTCAGAGGTAGACTTGAGTGATTCATCAGTGGTATATAACATCCAGTGCTCATCACATCACGTGCCCTCCTTAATGCCCGTCACCCAGTTACCCCATCCCCCGACTCCTAGTGCAGGATTTTTAAATAGCCAGCCTGTCTCCTCCATGGTCTCTCTACCCTTCCACTAGCTGGATGCCAAAGACAGTGAGGTTGTGGGGATGGCAAGATCCTAAGAAGCCAGGTCCCTGAGTCACCACATGGAGGAGGGCCACTTGACAAGAAGAAACACCCACTTTGGGCTATTATAGGATCCAGAAATAAACTTCTATTGTGTTTGAGCCATTATACATGTTTTGGCCTATTTGTCACACGATTTAGCTTACCTTAACTAATTCAGCATCACAGCCAGGATTTGAACCCTGGCAGTGTGAGTCCAGAATCCACACTCTTAGCTGCTACACATCTGCCAGAAAGATCTTTTTAAAATGCCAGACTGCCTGTGTCGCTGTCCTGCTGAGAAATCTGAAAAGGCCTCCTCATTAGTTACAGCACAAAGTTCAAATTCCTGATGCCACATGTAATCTTCAGCTCCATCTACCATCTCGGCCCCACGTGTCTTCCCGGACTCGTGTGTTTCTTCGTGTCCCTCATGCTCACAGCCTGGGATGCCCTTCCCCCCAGCCTTAGCTGTCGAAATCCTAGCCCTCTTTGAAGTCCAGCTCAAATATACCTTCCTTCACACACCCAACCCCATGCCTGCAGTCAGAATGAATCATTTGCTCTCTTGGTGCTTTTCTGATGTTTTCTCCAGAAACATGTTTAGCGTTAGAATGGTAATAATGGTGGCGGTGGTAATAATGATGATAATAATAATAGTAATTACTACGGAAGAGTCACGAGTCTGGGTGATTTCTATATAGATATTAATTCATTTCATTCCTGTGCCAACCCTTTGAGGTAGATACTACTATCACCTTCATTTTGCATGTGAGAAACTGAGGTACAGAGAGAGGCAATCTGAGCACAGAATGGAAGAGCTGGGACTGAAGCCCAGGCAGTTTGAGTCCAGAATGGGGTTATGTGTACGTAGTGTCTTCCCCATGAGACAGGGAGCTTGCTGCTATCAGGAAGCATGGGGGTTTCCTGTTGCGTCTCCTGAAGCCCAGGCACAGGGCCACATATGCGAACAGTCATTGTCAAGGATGACCATCTGAGCTATTGTCAAGGCCTGGAGATGGAGGCTGCTTTGGCCTTTGTGGCTGGCTGCATTGGGGCAGCGTTTCAGCCCCTTGGGATTAGAAGCCATCATGCAGCCTCTTGGCGATCGCAGAAAGACCTCTGCCGGCACAAGTTCCTTTGGTCTGACTTCTCCATTGCAGGGTGGTGTAGGATGCCCTAAACTTCAGCTGGAAAACTCGTCCATGGCTTTATAGTCTATTATCTTTAATAGCCCAGAATCAGCCAGAAGCCCAGGAAGAGTTCATTGTTCTGTATGCTGCTCCCAGGAGCTGGGAGCAGCCAGGGAAGGGCTGAGGTTAAAGAAAAACCATTCCCAGCTCCAGCCAGAATTCAGTTGAGAGGCTGCAGCTGTCCCCTTCATCTGCTCAGCCGCTTCCAGGCAAACCCAATTAAAACTGATGGCAGAACCACACAATTGGTAAAAGTAGCTGAACAGGTGACCCAAGCCCCAAGCTGTTCAAGGATCCACATCCCCAATTTTCTCCTTTCTTTCTGGCTGTGCAGAAATGGCCAACTCCTGAGATCTCTGGGGAGCCTCACCATGGATATAGAGCACAGAGATGGCAGGATTGAACAATCATCTTTTCTAGCCCCTTCTTTTTATTGATAAGGAAATGGAGGCTCAGAGAGAAGAGGTCAATCACTGCAAGTCCCACAGCCTGGATCTGAAGTTAGGTCTGTTGGCTCTTGGTTTAACATCTTTTCTATAGTCCAGCCAGAGTTGCATCCTAGCTAGGCTCCAAGTAGCAGGGCTGAGAAAAACGCTTTAGGGAGAGTGGGAAGGAGGATAAATGGAGAGGGAGGACCAGGCTTCTTCCCAGGGGAAGAAACTCCTGTGGCAATCTCCTTGGGTGCTAACAAGCATGTCAAAGCCAATTGGTGACAAGGCTAGATGCCTATTTGTGTGTTATGCGTTTTAGAGTAGAAAGAGCTTTGTCCTCTGTGTACCAACAGGATCACCTTGAACCAGTCACTTAACTTTGCTCAGTCTGTTCCTCACCTATACATTAGGGATGCCCATTACATAAGGCTGCTCTGTTCACCTGGTCCAGAGCCTGCACAAAGTAGATGTTCAAATAATGCCAATTCAGGATGCCCGGGTGGCTCAGTCAGTTAAGCGTCTGCCTTCGGCTCAGGTCATGATCCCAGGGTCCTGGGATCGAGTCCTGCATCGGGCTCTCTGCTCAGTGGGGAGTCTGCTTCTCCTTCTGCCTGCCACTCTCCCTGCTTGTGCTCTCTATCTCTGAGAAGTAAATAAAAGAAAAAGGAAAAAAAAACCCCAAATAATGCCAATTCTTTTCCCTTCTTCCTTTTACTAGACATGAGATACCAGAACAGATATTTCTATTCATCGGGCACCACAACAGCAGACACACATGTTGGTCTATCTACACTGCACAACAATAAAGAAGGATTAATATAATTAATTGGGCTTCCACTTACACTTTTATTCTCAAGGCTAACATTTGTGTTTATTATCAGATCACAGATAAGGGCATATGGAGGAATGTGGGTGAGCCTAGCTCCCCAGTGCGAAACACAAAACACAGACGTCCTGATTGTAAACTCTGAGCCGTTTTTATCTCCCAAAGGCCTGTAACAAAGGCGGGCAACAAATACATAACTTAATTGCTCTTCCCGTATTGCAGACTGAGTCTTTATCTTGATCTGACTGCACATGCTCGGGGCAGATGACCTGGCGAGCCAGGAACCAACAAAGATTTTATGACTAACAGCATTGTTTTACCTTCTAAACAACCTACATAAAAGGCCACCCATTAATAAGTGCAGCAATTAGTAAAATTGTCCTCAGTTTCTATTGAGAGACACAGACACGCCTTCCTCCTAACCTCCCTCCACCCACGCTTGCTTCCCTGCCAGAAAGAAAACTGAGAAAATACCCGAAGCGATAGCAGCCCCAGTTGTAATGAAAGTTGCCGACCTCTGACACTGCCATTACTTGCTGCCCTGTCCTCATGAAGCACCTGGGCTCAGAGAAGCCCAATCTGCTCCCACATGGGATCCTCTCTGAGATTCCAGGGGGATGGGGATCCAGTTTATGCCTGGACGAGGCAAAATGGCAGGGCTCACGGACTAGGCTGGGCGCCCAGGGTGCCACAGCGGGGCTACTCTGAAGATTAAGTAACATCCTGAGCTAGAGCACCACCTTTCCTTCCTCCCTTGGCCCGTGTCCTGTCAGCTGGAAGATCATAAGTTATGCATAAGTGTCTTCCAAAGACGATCATCATACTCCACCTAAGACTTCTCCCACATTCTTTGAAGGTGCAGACAAGGTAATGTGGACATTTCATATTCTCACCACCCTCCCCAGAAAAGCCCTAGCCACCCTTAGGAATGGTACAACAGGACCCCGTCCTCTAGATGTGGCAGACCCTGAGGCAGCACCTCCCTCACCTGGATGTCATGGGTCCATTAATGCAGGGGACCTGAAGGCTTTGAGACAGCCCTGGTCCAAGCAGGATGCAGCCTGAGGATTTGTCCTAGTGACTTTAACTCACTGGTCTAATGTCAGGGTCCTGGGCTTCAAGCACAGGGCTTACGGGCAGGGGACCTTGCCCCAAGGCAAGGATAAGGGACGATCTCAGTGGGTTCAGCCCATGTTCGGGGCTTCAGTTTCTCCATCTGTTTCTCTAGGAGGGGTCTGGGCTGGAGACTCCGCACCGCACTAAGTACGGATGACCAGAGCTGGGATGAACCTTAGAGACTCAAGAGTCTACTGTCCTCATAGGACAGGTGAAGAACCTGAAGCTCAGAGAGGAACAGCGACTTGCCAGGGGCCATAAACCCATTCATGTGTTTAATAAGTATTTACTGAGTACCTTCCTTGTGCCAGGCACCATGTCAGGTGCTACAGAAACTCATGGAGTGAGGGGCTTGGGTGGCTCAGTCAGTTAAGCGTCTGCCTTTGGCTCAGGTCATGATCCCAGGGCCCTGGGATTGAGCCCTGCATTGGACTCTCTGCTTGGCGGGAAGCCTGCTTCTCCCTCTCCCTCTGCCTGCCACTCCCCCCTGTTGTGCTCTCTCTCTGTGTCAAATAAATAAATAAATAAATAAATAAACTCATGGAGAGGTGGGAGACAGACAACCAACAACCTAAATAAATAAACAGATAGATAGAGTCGATATCAGATTGGTGAGCGCCATAGAGAAAAATAGGAAAAGGAGATGGAGAGTAATAGGAAGTGTTGCAAAATAGTGATCAGGGAGGACCTCACTAAAAAGGTGACATGTGGGCAAAGACCTGAAGGATGTGGATAATGAAACAGAAGAACATTCCAGGCAAAGGGAAGAGTCAATGCAAAGGTCCTGAGGCAGGAACATATCCGTCTGGTATATCCAAGGAAGCCATTGTGCCTGGAGTAGACTGGAGGAAGAGGTGACAGGGTGTCACATCACCTGGGACCTTGTGGAACTTGTAGGCTTCTTTCCAGAACTTTGTGGAACTTTGGCTTCTTTCCAGAGTATGATGGGGAGCCACTGGAGGGTTTTGAATAGAAGAGTAACATGATCTGATTGTATTTTAAAAGAATCTCTCTGGCTGTTGTGTTGAAAATAGACTGTAGAAGGACCAGGATGAAGGCAGAGTGGCCGAGTGAGAGAAGGATGCTGGCTTGGGATGGCACAGTAGCCATTGAGGGGTGAGTCATCAGATTCTGGGGAGCCAGGGAGGTGAGGTCAGAATGCTGGCAACAGTGCAGGAATAGTAAGTTAAAAAGAAGTCAGGACTCCTGATCTAGAACCCTTTAGTCTCTGTGATAGCAGGGGCTGCAATTTTCTTGTTCATAAATGTTTTCCTAGTGCTCATAGTGATGGCCTGGCATATACTAGCAGCTCAATAAATGTTTATGGAATGAGAAAATCCAAAGAAACAGAAAAGAAAGTGGTAATTATTGTTTTTTTTTAAGATTTTATTTATTTATTTGAGAGAGAGAGAATGAGAGACAGCACGAGAGGGAAGAGGGTCAGAGGGAGAAGCAGACCCCCCACTGAGCAGGGAGCCCGATGTAGGACTCGATCCTGGGACTCCAGGATCATGACCTGAGCCGAAGGCAGTCGCTTAACCAACTGAGCCACCCAGGAGCCCTATTGTTTCTTTTTTTAAAAAGATTTATTTATTTATTTGAGAGAAAGAGAGCAGGGGGAGGGGCAGAGGGAGAGAATCCCAAGCAGACTCCCCATTGAGTGCAGAGCCCAATGTGAGGCTCCATCTCATGACCCTGAGATCATGACCTGAGCTGAAATCAAGAGTCATGGACGCTTAACTGACTGAGCCTCCCAGGTGCCCCTGGTAATTATTGATTCTTACCAGCTCCTCCTTCCCACAGATATTAAGGGCCAGACCTGAACTTCATTTCCTCTCCATGGTGTCTACTAGAGACCCTGTTGCTAAGTGGTTCCCACGGGGTGCCGCTAGTGCCCAGCTCCCCACCCCACTCCCTTAACCTCCTGTGTCCCCCCCACCCCGCCCCGTCCACTGCACACCAGCTGACCAGGGTGCCTATGGGAGCAGCAGAAGTTGAGAGTAGAAGCTTTGGTCCCATTGCCGGTGATGAGAATGGTGACCTTGGCCACCCCAAGCCCCAGGGCGGTGGGAAAGGGAATGTTGTACCGGGAAGAACTACTAATAACATGTCATGGTATTAGAACACAAGACAAACTCACTGGGCAGCTCGATTTTCTGCCTTGAGAAGTCATTAGTGGTTCTGAGGGGAAAGCCAGAAAAAAAGTTTTATATGGAACAATAAATTCCTCTATAAGCCACAAAACCCCACAAATTTGCAGCTAATAAACCCACAAATGTAAGATGATTAAGAACTGGCGAGGAAAGAGGTCCTCAGTTCTTACAGGGTTAGCCTGGAGAAGCAGTGTGGTCTGACGGGCTGAAGCTGGGCCAAAGGCAGAAAAACTCGGGTTCAAGTCCTGGCTCTTAATGAACTGGATGACCTTGAGTGAGTCAACCACTCTCTGCCTCAGTTTCCTCACCTGTATCACAAGGATGCACAATCCCTGCCTTGTTCTCCTCAACAAGTGGTTGTCGGGCAGGGTGGGGGTGGGGATAAGTGAGCTCTGAGGTGCAACAGCCTTTACAAAACTATTTTTTTTATTCTCTTAACTGCAGGGAATTATCAGTGGGATGATTAGCACTCGCCTTAAGATTAGAAAGAAAATTGAGAAGATCCATCTGAACCTCTGCCCCACCCATGCACCTGCCCAGGAGGGCCCCGGCCGCAGAGGCAGCTACAGTGAGTGGGTTGAACTGTAGCTCCCTCAAAAATATGTCCATGTTCTAACCCCTGGAACCTGTGACTATGACCTTATTTGGAAAAAGGGCCTTTGATGATGTAATTAAGTTAAGGATCTTGAGGTACGATCATCCTGGACTAATAGGATGGCATAAATCCAATGACAAGTGTCCTTATAAGAGGAGACAAGGAGAAGACCATGTGAGGACAGAGGCAGAGTCTGGAGGGACAGATGCATCTATAAGCCAAGGAATGCCAAGGGTCGCCAGCAGCCACCAAAGGTGAGACGGAGGCCTGGAACAGATTCTGCCTCAAACCTCTAGAAGGAACCAACCCTGCCAGCACCCTGATTTTGGACTTCCGGCCTCTCCCAGAACTGTGGGAGAATACATTTCTGGGGTTTTTTTTAAGCCACAAAATTTGTGGTGATTTGTTATGGCAGCCACAGGAAAGTATATAGTAGCCATGCCCTGACTCCCTGGGAACTCCTATCCACCTTAGAGAGGGGATGAGTCACCCCATGGACTGCTGCAAAAGGACCTCTGGGCAACACCGTCCCTGCCACCTTAAGACACAATATGAAAAGAAGGAGGAGGAGGAAGGAGGAAGAAGAGGAGGAGAAAGAGGGAAAGGAAAGGGAAGGGAAGGGAAGGGAAGGGAAGGGAAGGGAAGGGAAGGGAAGGGAAGGGAAGGGAAGGAAAGGGAAAGGGGTGGGACCCAGATGGCCTGGCCTCCAGAGCAGAAGGCATAAGCGAGCCCGTGGTGCCACGGGTGTGTTTGTACCAGGTTATCTGTGTGCTGCGCGGGGGTGCGAGCTGGGAGTGCCCACTGTGCGGGGCAGAGCGTGGAGGGCCTGAGACACACAGGCACGTGGCGTGTGCCCTGGGCGTATGCATCGCCTGTGGCGTGTGGTATGGGATGGCTGTGTGAACGCACATGCACTGGCCCGTACGGGCCCCTCCTCCCCAGGTGGAAGGGCTGGGTGCTGCTCTCCCTCAGAGAAGCCTGCAGACAGAGCCAAACCACAGCTTGGGCTAGGCGGGTTTGATGTCCCCCTGCTGCGGAGATGAGAGAGGTCTAAGTGGCAGAGATTTAGGGGCCCGAGGGAGAAATACCCTTCCAGTGAAGACGCTCACATGAAAAGCTCCGAAGTAATAACCGAGGCTGCAAAGTGTGCCAATTATGCAACAATTAAAAGGTTGACTATCTTTCTTTCTCCTTTTATTCTCCCAGCCACTCCTCCCCCTTTCCACATCTGGCTGCCCCTGCAGGCTCCCCCAGCAAATGCTGGAGGGGGGCGGGGGAGGGATAGAGGATAAAGAACACACTTTTCCCCTTTTTAATTGGAGATCAAAAGTTAGAAGGAGAGCTTATCCCTCAAGGGCAGGGAGGGAAGGGGTGTTGTTGAGATTGAGGCCCTCAGAGGAGGGGATGGGGACAAGAAAGGAGTGCGGGGCAGGTTCCTAACACGGATTCCCAGGCTCTGTATGAACCCTACACACATCATCTCATTTACTCCACATGTCAACCCCGTAAGATCCGTGTGATTAGTGGTATTATGTTGCAGATTAGAAAACTAAGACTCATGAAGGCAAATGCCTTGACCAAGTTCACACAGCTGGTAGAACTGGCATCACCCCAGGCTATCTGATGCTAACGGCCATAGACTTTGCTATAAGGCTTTCTCCTGTCTCTCAGCCTTGCCCTTCCCATCTGGACAGTGGGTGCAGGTCCTGGACTTTGTGTGATAACCAAGCACTCTCATAGATGAAAGGTACAGTGGGCACTTAGCGGCAGGATTGCTCTGTAATTAAGCCAGCACCAGCTGAGCCAAATGCCCTGCGCAGCAATCCAGTGGCTAATTGAGAAAGAATTAGGCAGTGTGCCCCAGAAGTGAAGAAATAGCTGCTAGGTGGCTTTTTAGAGGTGCCAACCCACACCCAATATACATGCCCCCTCCCCACTGGATTTCCCAGCATAACTAACAGCGCTCACACTCCAGGGCAGATAACACTGGGCTCCTTCCCACTCTGCTGATGCCCAGCAACTACAAACACCATCCCCCCGCCAACTCTTATATCTCCTGAGGGAGGGTGGCGTTGGGGACATGGACCTTAAGAGAACAATAGCCATCCCTTACATCTGAGATCCTCCAAACACCTAGCACATAGTAGATTTGCACAATTCACATTCAACTCAGATGACTAAGGAGAGCAGGGCACTAAGCTAGGAGCTTTCATGGACATTTTCTCAGTTAACACATCCCAGACCTGCTCTGTCCCTAACTGAGGGAGTAACTCTGGAAGCACCATGCCGCTTCCCTGGCCCTCAGTTTGCTAGTATGTTGATGGGGCAGGCTAAGTGCCCAGCTTTAAATGGCCAGCTGTCTGTGAAGGCAGGGGAAGAGAAACACAGAGCCCAGGTCACGCACAGTGGTGGGGAGAGGTTCCAACTTTCCTGACTCCAGGCTGGGGCACATCCTCCCACAGCCCACTCCTGGGCACTTAGTCAGCGGCAGGGTGAGGACGCGGGGAGAGCTAGACCCAGCTCTGCCATTTCTCCTGCTTCAGGCCAAGCCCAAGAGAGCCACTGGGCTCCTGGGTCTCCTGCCCACAGAAAAGAAGAATGGAGCATTGGTCTCGGCCTCCCCGTTCCCTTCCCCTCCATAACCACAAACGCAGACAGCCCAGGCCTCCTGGGCTAGACGTGCCAAATGGTTTTCCCCAAACCATTGCCTCCTCGGGTCACAGCTTGTCTCCCAGCCTTTTCTCCTGGGCTGCTCTGGATTCTTGAAAATCCCTCACCTTGGGAGCTCGGGTGTGTGTCTGGGTGTTGGGTGGAGAGGGGGGAGGTGGAGGTGGGGAGGCAAAAGGCACCGCGACCATGCTCCTGACACCGTGAGCCCTGCCCCAAACTTAGTGGCTCACTCTCGGAGACCGGGGGTGGGGTGGGGGGTCCCTCTCTCCCTGGTGCTGGTGGCCTGCACCAGGTGACTGTGGCAGCCAGCTCCCTTGTGGGTACTGCGGGACCCCAGCTGGCATGGCCAGCATACTGAGAGAGCCCAGCCAGTTGTTTGCTCAAATGGGGCCCACTCAGCCCACTCTGTGGGGGTTGGCAGGACTCCAGAGGAAATGATGGGAGGGTTTGGGTGCATTCTGACCTTAAATGAATTCCAGGATGATGATGTGTGAATAATATGGCTTTCTGAGAGTCAACAACTTGGGTGCTTTTTATAGTTAGGTCAGAGTGCTGAATGGGCCATCTCCCCATTAAGCATTAGGCTAGTTAGATCCACTGGCAAACTGTACCGGCATGACTCCATGGCATTCCCCTCCCTTCTGTCAGCAGCCACCCTTAAACAGATGTCAAAGCTGCCATCAAGTCAGCCCCACCCCCACCCCCAAGCCTTCTAGTCCCCAGGCTCAATATCCTCATTCTTCTGGCTCTCCTATCTAAAATGTTCATTATTTTGGTGGTCTCTGCTGGCAGGGATCCTGGATTCCCCCTCTCTGGGCCACCCTGAACTCCCAGAGGCACATTCTACCCACCTGAAGGAGCAAGGAATGCATTCATAGTGACATCCTAGAGAGAATGCCACAGAGGGCCATGTGGGTGAGCAGGCCTGGAGCCAGGGCCCAGCATCCCAGTCCCGCCAGCTTCTCCCTCCACCAGCCTCCCCTCCTGCCTCCAGGCGTCTAGGCTTTCCTCACCAGGACAAGGCCCCACCACAACCCCATCACTCACAGTGTCTCCAGATTGTGCAGCCCCTCGAAGCTGTGGGTCCCCAGATGCTGGATGCGGTTGTTATGAAGATGCCTGTGTGGGAAGGAAAGGCACGTCAGAATGGGTGCCCACAGCATCGGGCCCAGGGCTGGGGGGTGGGGGGCGGTGCGTAGAAAGCAGACGGTGGCTTAAGTCGGAAGGTGGAGGCAGAAGCATAAACAGACTGACCCCAGTGGTCCAGCCCTTTGTCTCCAGGGACAAAATGATTGGCCAAGACTGACTTCTGAAGTTATAATCTCCAAGGCTAGATCAACCATGGGCTATATGGTTTCAACTTCCTATTGAAGGAAAATGTGAGAGGAGTGCCCAAGGCCAAGGCTAAGGTAGGCCCCCACTAAGCTCTTGGAGAGAGGCCTGATGTCAGGGGGGCTCCAGTCTGAGGCTTCTTCTATAGTCCTGCTCCCCAGGACCCAGCCCGCCTGACTCAGTGGCCAGACGCGCTTATGGGAGCCAAAAGCAAACCGCTGTAGACAACATATAATTAAAGGCTAAGCTTTCTGTTATAGCTGGAGAGAGCTGTAGACAGGCTCAGAGATGGGAGACGGGTGAGACCAGAGGAGTCAGGGAAGGCTTTACAGAGGTGGTGATCCAGAGCAGGTCCTTGAAGGGTAGGTGATCTGGACAAGCAGAGGGAAGGGCATTCCAGGTAGAAGTAATGGGGATAAAGGGGGGGAGGGGGGAATGAGTACGTGCGTCTGTGCTGGATGGTGAAGGGCCTGGCCAGAGGGCATGTAGGTTGGGGAGAGGTAGGAGATCGGTTTGGAAGAGATTTCCAAGGTAAATAGCTAACTGAAAATAAGTGACAGAATGTTTTTCTCCCAATTCCTAATGAAATAAGCAAAAATAGCAAAAAACAAGACCCCTGCCTCCAGCCCAAATATTACAAGTAGCAACAAAGCAAGGACAGAGACATAACCCAATGTAAATAAACTGCACAAACTAGTGACCGAAGAAAAACTCTGGAACTCCTAACCAGTCTCACTTTCTCCAGGAATTGAACTGGCAAGAAAATGAAATCCTGAGAATTTCCCCTAAAACTCCAAATCTAAAGAGAAGCAACTCTGTGGATAAGGTTTATTTCCCCTCCCCATGTCTGGCTTCCAGAGGAAACAGGTGAAACTGGGGAGTAAAATAAAGGCTCCAGGCTACTCACTGACTTGAGGAAATGACTTGAAGCCCAAGGGAATTCTTGGGGGGAGGGAGTGAACTCACACATTTAACACACTCTGAATCTGCAGACAGAGCAGAGCCCAGGCTGCCTGACAAAGACTGGGCTCCCCCTCAGAGCACACTCCACCTACCTTCTTCACCCCACTACCAGGGCACAGAAAAGCAGATGGAACCTCATTTACCCACAATACTAGCCCACAAACTACAGCTTGGAGGGGAGAACCCATGGGGCCCCAAGATGACACAGCTAGAACAAGTAGACAGCTTTCTATGCATAAGCCAGAACAAAGAAATCACATGACAATTATGGATGCACCAGGGAGACCGAGGACAGGGAGAAGAGAAGGTGCAAAGGCAGGTAAAGTTCCAAGCCAAGAAAAAAAAATACAACAAATGGATGAGGGACAGAAGGAAATTTACCACAATGGCCTCCTGCTACAAAATGAACTCAAAACACAGTATTTCCAAGACGAAATTTTAAAAACAAAAGAGAAAATGACATCATAGGCAGCAAAAACAAACTGAGAACCAAAACTACATTATTAAAAAAATTAGTCAATAGGCACGCCTGGGCGGCTCAGTTGGTTGGACGACTGCCTTCAGCTCAGGTCATGATCCTGGAGTCCTGGGATCGAGTCCCGCGTCGGGCTCCCTGCTCGGCAGGCAGTCTGCTTCTCCCTCTGACCCTCCCCCATCTCATGCTCTCTCTCTCTATCTCATTCTCTCTCAAAAAAAAAAAAAAAAAAAATTAGTCAATAAACTCGAGCCAAGGAACAGGGTCAACGCTGTTGAAAATTGAACTGGTGTTGGAGAAAAAGCTTGAGATAATCATGGTGAATGTGGCTGAATGAGACAAAAAGGTTAGAACAGAAATGCACAGATGGAGAAGACACAAAGGTGATTCAACACAAGGATAACTGACATGTCTGAGGGAGAAAATCCAAACATGAGATGGAAGATGTATTCAAACACAGAATACAGAAGAAAATTCTCCCAAGTGAAGAAAGCATAGAATCTGCAGCTCACAGGTATACATTGGCCCAGGAAAATCGGATGTAGAATATTCTACACTGTGACATATTCTAGTTAAGCTAGTAAAGTTCAAGAATTAAGAAGCCTCTTCAGAGGGCGCCTGGGTGGCTCAGTTGGTTAAGCCTCTGCCTTCGGCTCAGGTGATGATGATTCCATGGTCCCTGCTCAGCGGAGAGCCTGCTTCTCTCTCTCCTGCTCCCCTGCTTGTGCTCTCTGTCAAATAAATAAATAAAATCTTTAAATAATAATAATAATAATAAGCCTCTTTAGGCAGAAAAAGGAAATCTCTTCCAAGGGGAAGAAATCATGCAGACCTCCAAGATGCTGTTCAAATACCAAGGCGACAGGAAGACCCCATCCAGCACAGATGGATAGGGATGGGGGTCTTGAGAGTCATGGGTCCTGTATATCTTCCCCATCCTTGTCCACCTGCGCCACCAGGTTCCGCTGAGAGACAGGCCCCTCCCATAGGCAGCTTCCGATCCCACAGGGAAAATGCAGCCTTCTGGGAATAAACTATCTCCCCTTAACAAGGGCTTTTGATTTTTCTTATTGCCTCCATGCCTGTCTCCCGACTGTCACCAAACTCTTATCATTTCTTCCTGCCTCCTGTTGGACTCCCGTTTCCATTTTCCAGCCCCTTCCGCCTCCCCAGCATCTCTGGTCTACACCCTCTCAGCTTCCTAAATATGCAGCTCCAGGGTTCCAACAGCCTCCTCCAAACCACTCACTCAGCCAGGGCATCCTGGGCACCTGTAGCAGCCAGGCTTGGGGCAGGGTGTTGGGGTTTAAGAGTCCGATGAAGAGACAAGATTTGTAAGAGTGACACTAGTGCTGCCCAATTAAGTGCTGCCTGGGGGGGTCCCATCAGGGCCAGAGCAGTGATGCGAAGGACTTCCCAGCAGCCTGATGAAAGTACCGGCTTGGGTTTGAATTGCAGAGAAGCCCCTTCTCCTCCATCCCATTTGTCTACTCACACCGCCAGCCAGACTCCTGTGCACCAGTTGGGTTTAACCAAACTTTCCTACTTCCTATGATACCCAGTCTTCCTTATCTGCCTCCTGGGTCTTTCTATACCTCATCCCATAGTCCCCGGACAGCTTCCCCCAGCCCCCTCTCCCCTCCCAGGTCCTGGTGAATTGGAGGCAGGACAAAGGGGTCATGTTTCTGGCCCTGCCCCAGGAAAAGGGACCAGTTGCCCTTGAGCTTTGCTCCTGCACCAGTAGGTTTTCTTCCCTTGGCCCTCCTTTTGCCCAGTGGGGTCCCCCCCACCCCGATCTGTAGCACACCTAGCATTCCAATTCCCTGGTTCCCAACCAGACTTTGGAGTCATTCTTGATTCCCCTTCCTGCTGCTCTTTACTAGATCAGACTTATCCTTCCTTCAAAATATCCCTCACAGTCATGTCTTCCCTTCCATTCCTTCTGCCACCTCCTAAACTAGACTTTGGTTGATAGACGAGAGCCTCCTAAATGCCCCCGTTCCCATCCATCCTCCAAATTAGCCTTCCTGAAATACCCCCCTGCTCATCTTTACTCCTAAACCTCAAGCTTCCCTTCCCCACTGACAGACAAAAGCCAAACTCCCTGCTCTAACACCGTGAGCACCAGCCCCCCCCCCCCCACCTTTCCAGCCTCGTTCTGCAAGAGGATCCTCTGCTCCCACCAGCCTGGCCTATTCGCTGTCACCACACAGCCGGGCTTTCCCCTCGGTGTCTTTATGACACTGCTTGGAACACTGTCATTGTCTTCACCTGTCTGGTTCTTCATCATCTTCCCAGGCCCAGGACCCACCCCACCTTCCCCATGAAACCTTCCCCATCACCCCCTACACTTGCTCAGCCACCCCAGATTTCCGACACTGTGTGGATCTGTATCTATCATCAGCTATCTTGATATAAGTTACATTACATCATTAGCTGTCTTTTCCCATATTTATTCCACTCTTTCAACTAGACTGTCAGCCCCTGGAGGGCAGCAGCTGTTCAGATACTTCTCTGACTCTTCAGTGCCCCACATAGGGTTTCTGGAAACAGCTGTTGCTGCTCATTTGTCTGGGACTCCTCATGTGGCCCTCATTTTCCCAGTTTTGTCTCTTGTGGAGATCTGACCCCATTCCCTCAGGGTGTCATAGGGCTGTCACCAAAACGAGAATCAGTCACCTTGCTCTGTTCACCCTCTATAAATACCCCCACTGACTCCCAGAAGGAGGGATGGAATGGCCATCCTGATAGAAGGACGTGATCCATAAGGATGCTCCTCTTGGTTTTCCAGTCTCCCAGGACAGAGAATTAGACAAATTGGTGCCTGAGTTTTCGGCTTTCAGATGGACCTATATATCATCCATTCTCTGGTTTGGAAAATTGGGCCAGATTTCCAGGAGCAGGGGAGGCAAGGTTGCCATTTAGCAAAGTCACTAACACATATGTTCCCGCAGCAATTAGCGTGTAACCCAAAGCAATTACACATGACCTCCAAGCCCTTAGTAATTACCCTATGAACTTACCAATCACTCGTAGCAATTAGTTGGGAGCTAATTTGCACTCTGAAGTTCCCACCAGGGAGGCAGAGGTAACCCCGGTCCCCAATTCCTGCCAGGGATACTATCTCCCAGGTAATTACCCTCACGGGGCTTTGCTGTCTAATTACAAGTGATGGCTTTTCTCTGCTTGTCCAAGTCTGGGAAATGAGATGAACTTATCCTATCCCTGTGCCAAAGCATAAGACTGCATCATCCGATTGTTGAATGTGGTAGAAATCGCTTAAGAGACTGTTGACTTATATTCCAATCAGCTTGGTATAGTTACTATATTTGCATGGCAAGAAACTAGTGGCTTAATTCCCATTTTCTGATTATGGTGTGCTGGCTTCTCGAAGCACTTTTACAGCCCTACTGTCATTTGGCCTCATGATAATCTCCATGGGGCCAACAGGGGATGATCATCCTCATTTTAAAAAGGAGAAACTGAGGCCAGATGGTTCAGTTCCATGTAGAGAAGAGCAAAGCTATCCAGGCTTCCAACCCAACTCTGGAGTAAATATGCAGGCCCAGCAGGACCCAGCCAGGAGTGGGGGGCAGGCAGGGCAGCACTCACAGCACCACAAGGCTGGTGAGGTTCTGGAAGGCGTAGTCAGGGATGTGGCTGATGCGGTTGAGGGCCAGGGTCATGGCCTGCAGGGCAGGGAGGTTGTTGAGGGCCCTGACAGGGATCTCGGTGAGTGCATTGTCGTCCAGCCACAGGTGGCGGAGGGAAGACAGACCCTCAAAGCTCCTTTCCGGGACCAGGGAGATGAGGTTGGCATCTAGGCGCCTGGTGGAAGAGAGGATGGAAAGGATCAATCCAGGGCAAGATGCAGACCAAGGTTTGGAAATGAGTTGAGCTGGGCCAGCCTGGACCCCAGTGGGGCCTCGAGATACCCTAGGACTGAAGCTGCGACTTGGCTGCCACTTAGCCTATACCCCACCTCTTCAAGTTCCGATATTTTGCCTCCATTCCAACCCATAATTCTTGCCATATGTTCCTATTTATGGCACCAACTCTTCCTCTCAGACCCAATGTTGAACCCATAGTCACTCTGTGAATAACCAATCTTTCCCTCACACCCCCAGGCTTCTAAATCTATGCCATAGCTCCCCTGTTTTGGGTGTGATACTATTCTTCCCAACCCTGTCTAGTTCAAGGCCATATAGTAGGGATGTTCCCACCATTTATAGAGGGAAATCTCCTCCCTTTGGACCTATCCAAAGAAAGGGTCTCCCCAAAGATTCAAGCCAATTCCCTGTCATCCAATCCTAGCACCACTTGCTCCTTGTCTCTTCAAGGACCCAGTAGTTTGATGAAGCTCCTGCCAAAGTCCTGGGGCTTCTTGCTCAGTTGATTGCCCCTCTATGCTACAGTTGGAAGTCCTTGATAGGCTACTTTTCAGAACAGGTAAACAGATGGTGGTGATCCTGTCTGCGCGACAACCAGAGATTCTTAGGTGACATGAGAACTTCTGGTGCAAATTCTAGAAGATCTAGAAGTTCAGCCCAGCAAAACAAGGAGACTGCCCATCTTAGCTTTTTACAGATATATCCCAGCCATGATGTCCGTTATCAATACACTATTGTCTTCTGCCTCCTGCTCTGGGACTTGGGCTGAAATCAGATCACCCTAGGTAGCTAGTCCCACAGGGACCAGACAAGCTGGCCTGTGACTATGGACCTACTGCTGAACTTTTCTATCTTGAGGCATGGTTCTCCCACATGTATATGGTACCTCAGTCATTGACACCCAGCCTTTGTCCACAAAGGCCCTCAGACTCCATAGCCCTGAACCTAAAGAACAATTGATGTGACTGGGGATGCGGGCTGGGCACAGGAAGGTCCATCTGGGCTTCTATCTCTTCCCTAAGCCATTTCACCAGTGCCCTTCTTGCCAAATGTCTTAAGGGCCACTGGAGAAACTCCCTGGCTCACCATCAAGGGGAGTGAACAGGTCAATGCTGGAACCTTAGATGGGAAAGCAAAATGACCTGGATCATCCTCGAAAGCTGCGATTAGGAAAGACCTCCCATTCACATCAAACCTGACCTGATGGGACCAAACACCCTTCGGTGAGTGCCCTCTACTGGCAAGGCCTGTCACTCCAGATATGGCCCACCAATGTTGGTCACCATACTCTTGATGGTCTGGCTGGCTGGAACTTTGTGAAAATACAGACTCCCAAGTCCCTCCCCAGGATAGTGTAATTCAGAAGGTCCAGAGGGAGCCTGGGAATCTTTTTTTTTTAAGTAGGCTCCACACCCAACATGCAGCCCAAGATGGGGCTTGAACTCACAACCCTGAGATCAAGACCTGAGCCGAGATCAAGAGTCAGATGCTTCACCAACTGAGCCACCCAGACGCCCCTGGGAACCTGTTTCTAAAGAACACCCTAGATGTTTCTGTGCACAGACAGATTTGGGAAATACTGGATAAACATCAGCTATGAAGACAATGTCCCTGCCCTCCCTGACGTAGCTTACAATCTGGTGGGAAGGCCAGGCACATTCACGGGGCAATGGTGGCAGGGGAAGCACAGGTGCATCCGGAAAGGCCTCCAGGAGAAAGTAATGTTTACATAGAGACCTGGTGGCTGAGGAGGAACTATTCGGGGGAGTAAATGGGGAAAAGAACCCCAAGCAGAGGGAAGGCAGGTGGGAAGGTGAGGGTGCAGCACGGTAGGGAGCTGAAAGTGCTCAGGTAGGGCTGCAGCGGCGGGGGGTGGGGGGAGCATGAGAAGAGAGTGTAAGGTGAGCTAGCCAGGCAGGTGGAGCCAGAGCTCACAGCACCTTGTAAGTAATGCTATGTTAAGGGAAACAGGGAGCCACTGAAGGGTTTTAAGCAAAGGAAGAACCTAGCCAGATTTCTGTTTGAAAAGATTCCTCTGCAGACCTTGTTGGTATAGGAGAAGGGCCAGACTGGAGGCAGGAAGATCATCAAAGATGATCTGGACCTCCTTGTCCAGAAAGGGACAGCCACAGCCACAGAAGCTTGAGAAGTGAATTTGGCCACTCTGGTGTCCAGTCCCCAAAAGTGTCCATTCCTAGTGGTAGTTTCTGTTGCTCCTGACCTGGGATAGTACCAGGCTGGCCTGGCAGGCTCCGTGGCACAATAAAATCATCCAGCAATTCCGGGAGTCTTCTTAGCATCCCATAAGAATGCCACTGCCCCACTTCCTTCCGCCCAGTGAGGGCAACGTCTTGGCCCCAGCCTTCTCAGAGACCACAGACAGACAGCTGAGCCCTGAGAGTCGACTTAGAACCACCCAGGCAAAGTGTCCTTTGAGATGGCCTTAAGCAAAGATAGGATTCAGACAAGGAGAGGTGGAAAGTGGGGTATCATGACTGAAGGCTGAGAGGCAGGAGAACAGAGTGCCAGTGTGGATGGGGGAAGTGGGCACAGATTTCAGACATCCTTAGGAAGTCAAATCGATAAGGCCCAACAACCCACTGGATGTATGGGACCAGGACAGCTGGGGCTTGCCTGGGGTCTGGCTCTTTGCAACTGCCTACCTAAAGGGGGGATTAACAGACCCAGGAGGCCCCTGCTCTATGGACAGAGGGAAGGTGTTATGGGGCAGATAGGAAGTGGGACTGGGGCAGAGCAAGAGGGAAACAATCTTTTCCTCTGTGGCTGGGGGAGCATGTGGAAGCTGCCTCTCATGTATATGCATATGTGTGAGCATGCATGTGACCCACGCATGCGCATGTGTATGCTTTCACATGTAACCTGTGGCCCCAATTAGACCACCGCCTGCGCTTTGTGCAACCCAGAGGCAGGAGGGCCTGAGAAGGGCCACTTCTCCCAGAGGCCAGGCCAAGCACAACCCTGGCTCAGGATGATACTTTTCCAGGTAAGGGCTGGACTGGATGAGATGCCAGGCCCCTTTCTGCTGTGTTAGAGGGAACGGCTCTCCCTCGAGGCCTTGCAGATCTCCTGGAGCAGTGTGGTGGGGCGTGCCTGGGGCTGCAGGAGGAAGGTGCCTACAGCCCTATTCCTGAGACTTGGGGACAGACACATGCCAGAGGGGGGAACCAGGCAAGCTGGCAAATGAAGAAGGTGGGATAAGCACATGGAAGAAATCAGTCAGATCTGAATTTGTGTTTGGGGTGAGCAGAAGGTCCAAGCATTTCACTCAGGCCAGGCAGACTTGGGTGGGGATGTGAACCAAGCAGAGTATTGTTGCATTTAACAAATAAAAATACATGTTGCCCATTGGAATTTGAATTTTGGGTAAATAACAAATAATTGTTAGTATAAATATGTCCCATGCAATATTTGAGATGGTACCCAGTTAAATTTGAATGTCAGATATACAAAGAACAACTTTTTAAAAATAAGTAGGCCCCATACAATATTCCTATTTTATGTGGCAACTCTAACCCCGGGGGCTCCTGTGAGCATGGAGGAAGTGTGGGTTTAGCCATCAAACAGATCTAGTCACAAACCCCTCTCTTAACATTTTGGGTTGGTTTCCTCACTGTATAGTGTGACTAACCCCCCACCCCTGAGACTGTTTTGAGGTTAAAGGCAGACAAAAGGCCCCAGCATTACCTTCCCTTCTAACAAGGAGGCTGTCCACGGGGGCCCTGGGGACCCAAGGGAGAAACTGGGCATCTGGCAATTATGGGCTCTCCTGGTAGGGTTGGCTGTGAGGACAAAACACCCCCTTCAAAGTGGGCTCCCGAGGGGGCCCAGAGAGGAGCAGGGAGGCAGCAGGGGAGAAAATGGAGCAGTACTGGCTTCTATATTCCCCCTTCCCCTCTTGTGGGACATCCACCCCTCCCTCAGGGACCTCTGAACCTTGGGGAGCCCCAAGAAGTCCCCTGTACTCTCTCCCTGCCCCACCCCAAGCAGGATAGAGTGCTCTCTGAAGAAGCTGCCTGACCCTCCTGAGTCAGGTTCAGACTGTCCTGGGGCCCCTCTGGGGCAGGTGGGCCTGGGCTCCCATGCCATCTGGGTGGGGGGGCCAAAGGAGTTTCCAAGCAGCCTGAATTCACCATTTGAGACTAATGGACCTATCTGAGCTGCTCCCCATCCGCAGGTGGGAGAGCCAATCCAGACGGACTTGGGTTTGGCAGGAAGAAAAGAGCAATTATACCAATTAAGCTCTGGAATAAAATCAACCACCCCCAACAGCTCTTCTCTTTCTCCCACGTGGGCCTGGGCTCCTTGAATGATTTCTGACTATAATTCTTACCTGCGGTAATAGGGCAGATTAGCAGGGACCTCACAAGCCAGTTTGGGCTTGCTTGGGCTCTGGGGAAATAGCTTAACCTCTAGAGGGCCAAACTACTCCTCACATTCCCCCAGCCCAGGACTGAGACTGAGGGGGGGGAGGGGTGCGGGGCAGGGAAAGCTTGAGTGATGGCTGGGGCGCCTTCCCTCCAAGTCCCAAGGGGCAGGTGGTCTGAAAGTCGCCTGGCCATAGGACATTCCAGAGAGCTAGTGACATGGGGACCTGGTCCCAATGGACTAAAATGAGATCAAGACATAACCAGGAGCAAGTAGCAGCAGAAGAGATTTAGGTTAGACAGCAAGAAGTTGTTGACTGACAGTGACCCAGAAGAACAACAGTGTAAACTCAGAATCACATTATATCAGCTTGAAGGAGACTGGCAGCCCACTCATTTTATATAAGGACACTGAAGCTCAGAGAGATAAAGAGAAATGCCCAAAAGGAGTGGCATGCCTGGGACTCAAACTCAGGGCTCCTTTCCATTTCTTTCTACCAGCCTGGCTTCCCTAAAAGGACTGGATGACAGAAAGACAGACACCTCTCTGAGCTGTAGGAAGCATATATATATATTTGAAAACCGAAGTCCCTTACAGCCCACAGAGCATTCGACTGACCTAATGGACCCTTTCTGGAATTTCTTCCTTTTTTTTCTTTTTTATTAAGATTTTATTTATTTGACAGAGAGAAACACAGCAAGAGAGGGAACACAAGCAGGGGGAGTGGGAGCGGGAGAAGCAGGCTTCCCGTGGAGCAGGGAGCAGGCGCCCCAAGGAATTTCTTTCTTTAATCCATCTTATTTCCTACCAGATCTTAGTCAAATACAAGACTAAGACAGAGTCAGGGCTCCTAGTGGACCACCAGCTGACCCATGGATGTCATCAGGTATTCATTGAAAAGGGATCATTCAGGGGTGCCTGGGTGGCTCAGTCATCAAGCATCTGCCTTGGGCTCAGGTCATGATCCCAGGGTCCTGGGATTGAGCCCTGTATCGGGCTCCCTGCTCCACGAGAAGCCTGCTTCTCCCTCTCCCATTCTCCCTGCTTATATTCCCTCTCTTGCTGTGTCTCTGTCAAATAAATAAAACCTTTTTAAAAAATTAAAAATAAATAAAAATAAAAGGGATCATTCATGTGAAGCTCTAAGCCCAGTGCCTGCTACCTAGTACCTGCTCCCTGGACATAGGGTGACTTTGAATCAAAAGGTCAGCATGTCCCAGGGCAGGACCAGGAAGACAGCAGGGAGAAAAGGGTTGAGGGGTGTCTTTCTGTTCTATTACACTCAGGTCCGGTGTGACTTGAGTTCTCTCTCCAGTTCTGAGCCACATGATATGAGAAAACATGGTGATTATAGGACAGGATTCTTAGGAGTAGAGAGAGGCTGAAAACCAAGATCCATGAAGATAGATGGGCTTGACGTAGGCTCCGAGGACTGGGGACATCTGGGGAAGACTCTTGTTTTTCACCTAGAGAGAGAGATGGTGTTTACAGGGACCCTCCACGATGTGGCCCCCCATCCTAAGAAAGTGTCCCCAGCCAATCTTAGGCTCTGCAGTATCCCTTTCCCTCATCAGCCCATCAGGTTTCTGCAGAGTTGGAAAGGAGGGCCAACGTGCCATTTCAGATGCAGAAGTTCAGAGAGGGGGAGCCCCTGGCCAGCTCTCATCCCATGACTTGGTCACTGAGTTTGGTGGTGCTTCTCTGCTCCAATTCCCACTCCAGCCTAGCTACCTTCTTCTCTCCTTGAAGCTGCTCTCCATTCAGGCCCTCCTAGGCAGGATGGGCTATGTGATTTGTGGAGCCCGACACAGACTGGGAAACCCCTATTTAAAAATGATTAAGAATTTCAAGATGGCAAGAGCAGAGCACTAAACCTTCTGAGCCGAGGTCCTGAATAATTGCACAGGGCACACGCCAGTGAAGCCAGTCCTGCTCCCGAGCTCAGAAATCCTCAAAAGCTGTGGGCCAGACCTTCTGTTCTCAATTCCTAATTGTAAGTGTGAGGGTAAGAAAGAGGTTGGGGGTGAGGTACCTTGAGAACAAGGGCTGTGTATTTGGCACCCAGTGGTCAACTGGCTGCTCTGAGCAAAACCCAAGCTGGCTTTTCACCTCAAAGCCCCTAGTCCCCCTCCCCAGCCCACACAGGCACAGAGTTGACTTTCAGCAGGACAAGGAGAAGAAAAGAGAGGATGGGGATGGTATGGGGGCGGGGGGCATCTCAGGCTCTGGTTGGGGTGGAGTACAGGCAGGGTGGAAAGGGGAGGATATTGAAAATGAAAAAAAGAACAAAAAGCAGCCACTATGGAAATGGTTATTCTGTGGGGAAAATATTCCATGTGGGAGCCATTCATTGCCTGGAGGGACCAACAGCCCTGACGGAAAGCCTGCCAGGGAAGGTGAGGGTTCCAGCAGGGAGCAGGCTGGCACCTGCAGAGTGGCAAGAAGGTGCCCCTGGGCTTTCCACAGGCAGGAGGCCCTAGCCTCCTGCACCAGCCGCCAGTGCCATCCACCAGCCTCCACAGGGAGGGCCATGGGGCTCTAACAGTGTGGTGGGGGCGGGGCTGGGGTGGGGGGTGCTCCCTCTCTGTAGCATGCCCTGGCCCTGCTTAGGGAGAGCGCCTGGGGACCAGGCAGACTCAACCAGCTTGGGCCCAGTACTCAGGTGCCTTGACCTTTGCACACACTGACACCAGCCCGAGCTCCCTTTGTGGAGACCACAACTCGCCTCCTGTGAAGGCCCTTTGTGGTTCCCTGAGGGATTCCATAAAGTCTCTATGGGCCCCAAATATCTCCCCACTACCCATCAGGTTGCCTGAAATGCCCCTTAGTTATTTTAGTCTCAACTCAATCACCAAGTGTCATTCCTTTGGTCTTGAATTCAATCGGATTGGATTTAGTTCAATCAAAAAGGATTAAAAAATTCAATCCGGTGGATTAGATTAAATCCACCAAACATTCACTGAATACCTACTGCTAGGCCAGCATTGTGCTCAGTGCTGGGATTCAAACAAGCATAACAGAGAGTCCCTCTTCAGAGAAGCTCTCAGACTATTTACTTTATTATTTAATAAGACAATATAAAAACTTTTGCTAACATTTATTGAGAGTTAGCTGATTGCCAAGTGTGCTCAGCATTTCATATATATTTTCATACTTAACCTCCACCCCAGTCCGATGGAGTAGGAATCTTATTATCCCCATCTTACATGTAGAAAAGGAGGCACATAGAGGTGAAGCCATTTGTTTGACTCCAAAGCCTGTGGCTTTAAACTCACAACTATGCATACTTCAGTCAAGTATATGGAAAATGCTCTGGAAGCTGGGTCCCACTCTTTCCTCCTGTGGGAAACCCAGAAGACCGCACAGAGGAGGTGACAGTTGAGCTGGCTCCCAAGGGGGGAGTAGGAGTTTTCTGAAGAGGCAGTATTAGAGGGAAGGCAAAAAGAACAGCAAAAGCAAAACCACAGAGGCAGGGAAGGTATCTGGTGGTGCCTAGTCAATGATGTCAAAGTGAGTGAGAAGGATCCAGAGATGAGACAGTCAAAACTGGAAAGGGGCAGATTATAGCGGGTCACAGGTTAAATTGGCATTTTCAGAAGATCACTGAGGCTCCTGTGTTGAGATTGGATTGGGAGGGATCGGTGAAGGCAGAGGGCAGGGAACCAGTTGGGAGGTTGTCTCAAGTACAGAATTCAAAGATGTCTCCTTATGAAAAAGGAAGGCTCTTGGAGGACAGGCCCAGGAGAACAGAAAGAGTACAGAGAGGGGACGTGTGAGGCACTAGGCAAAAGCAAGCTTAGTTTTCCAAGGCTGTCAGGCCAGGAACTCTGATGTACATGCCTCACACCCCTCAGCTGTGTAGAACAGATGGGTCCAGGGTCAGCTGCATAATTCTAGAAGTCTTGCCAATGCTGCTCATGTGCTGGGGGACGTCAGACTGCCCCATTACCCTGATCCCCTAGCTCAGGCGGGCTGTGGGAGGTGAGTGGTAGGGAAGTCCACGCTTTGCCTCAGCCCACACCTTTTATTCCTGTCCTAGGATGGTAAAGGGTCAGGGGCGGGAAAAGGGAGAAGCTAGGTAACCTTAAACCACCTTCACGTGGCCATCACTCTGTCCAAGTTTATTGATGAGGCTTCCCCTTAGCAAGATGTGAACATCAGCACTTGCCCTGAAAGGCCCTTTCCAGTCAATGAAAAGAAATTTCCTATCTAAGGAGAGCAGTGAGTGGAGGCTCTGAGAGAGCTGACAGTTTGGAGCTATAGCCAAAAAAGGTGTTGACAGTGTATCTTCACTAGAAGTAGCAACCAAGCCTTGAAGCCAAGCGATCGAACTCCAGACCCAGTTCTAGGAGCTTCCCTTCACACATCTTCTCTGTGCAAGGCAGTGACGTGTATGTAGTCTGGGCAGCTAACGACTTCCCAGACCCATGATTCCTCCATCTTGGGGGCTGTAAGTCTCTGGTGTCTTCTAAGATAATACTGTTCAATAGGGTTTTCTGTGATGAGAGAAATGTTCAATATCCACAATGTCCAAAATGGTAGCCACTAGGCACATGTGGCTGTTGAACACTTGAAATGTAGCTGGTGTGGCTGAGGAACTGCATTTTTTAATTTATTTTTAATTGACACACATGCTTAGTGGCTGCCATACTGGATGACACGGCTCTAAGAAGTTAGTTAGGCTCAATGCAGGACATTAGGGAGACAGACACGAATGAGATTTGGTTCCTGCCTATGGGAGCTTACAGTCTAGCAGTGAAGATGAATAAATAAAATACCAATCGTGATGCTGTGTGTGTGTGAGTGTGTGTGTGTGTGTGTGTGTGAGAGAGAGAGAGAGAGACAGAGACAGAGACAGAGACAGAGACAGAGAGAATGAGAGAGAGAGAATCCGTGTGTGGCGTACACCAAGAGTTGGGGGAACAAGAAGAGTGTGCAGAGGGTGTGAATCATTCATCCAAGGAAGGGAAGGGAGGACAGGTTTCCCAGAAGAGGTATATTTGTACTAGACCTTGACAAAATAACTGAATTTTCACCGAGTAGATAAGGAACAAGCATTTCTGGCAGACAGAGGAGTGCGGGCAAAGGTGCTGATCCAAGTACAAGTGAACTAGATGCGTGTGCCAGGAGCCAGGGCTTGAACAAGATGGGATAAGTAGTTGGGAAGAAAATGTGCTAGTCCTTGGGGGGCTTTATGAATCTGAACTTTAACTTGTAGGCACCTAGAGGGTGTAGGCATTTCTCAGCTGAGGTTAAGAGACAAAACTCTGGTTGGGGAAGGGAGGCTGGCAAAGGTCTTGTGCCTCTGGATGCCCAGAGCTCTTGCTTTCAGACAGGTCTCTTTCCTTTCTCTGGGTTCAGTTTCTTCACCTGCAAAGGGAGGGTTAGCTTTAAGTATCTTTCTCACTCTGTCCTTCTAGGTGTCTAGGTACCTTCTTTGGACAAGTCTTCTGTGTTATATCCCTCTGTACTCAAGACAGGGGCTTACTGGGCAGGCCACTGTATAAGCACGTGGCGTCATGCAGAGGCTTAGGGCAGCCAATCCCCACCCCCATGACCCACAAGCATTTTAAGATGACTAAAATTTTACTTATTAGACAATATTCCTTTTTAGATGTAGAAGTTGCCTTTTTTTTTTTTTTAAGATTTTATTTATTTATTTGACAGAGAGAGAATGAGAGAGAGAACACATGAGAGGGGATAGGGTCAGAGGACAAAGCAGACTCCCCGCCGAGCAGGGAGTCCGACGCGGGACTCGATCCGGGGACTCCGGGATCATGACCTGAGCCGAAGGCAGTCGCTTAACCAACTGAGCCACCCAGGCGCCCCGTAGAAGTTGCCTATTAATATTTTTTTAATCTGGCAAGTATTATTAGGTAGACTTTTAATGGAGAACAGCTTTTTGAGAGAAACTTCTGGAAACGGGACACAGATTTGGAATGCAAGGAGCTTTGGGCCAGAGAGAGGTCTAGGTGGGAGAAAGGCTAAGGCCAAATTTGTACCTTTGAGCAAGTTTACCAAGCTCCCACTCTGATTGCTTTTCTCTCCATTAGACTGGAAGTCCCCTGAGGGCATGGGCTTTGTCCTCTCCCTGAAACTGGCCCACAGTGGGCATTCAATCTGTGGGGGGTTTTTTGTTTTGTTTTAAGATTTTTTATTTATTTATTTGACAGAGAGAGACACAGCGAGAGAGGGAACACAAGCAGGGGGAGTGGGAGAGGGAGAAGCAGGCCTCCTGCCGAGCAGGGAGCCCAATGCGGGGCTCGATCCCAGGACCCTGGGATCATGACCTGAGCCGAAGGCAGATGCTTAACGACTGAGCCACCCAGGCGCCCCTGCGGGGGGGGGGTTTATTGATGAAATCATGAGTGCTTCCAGCACTGCTCAGGGAACTACCTGCTGAGAAGAGGCCACCAGTCAAAGAAGTGAGAGCTGAGAGGGACCCCACTCAACCAAGAGAAAAGGGATAATCATCCAAGGTCAGAGAGTGAATAGATAGTAGAGCCAAAGAAGGTTTTTGGCTTTGAGTCCAGCGTTTGATTTCTCTCCTGCCTTTGTTCACCTGGGAGAAGGTGTTCATCAACCTCTGCCCCCAGAGAGAGTGCCATGAGGACAGTTTCCCAGAAACCACATGAAGGAGGATGGCTGCTCCCCTCCCTATGTTGCTGGCTGAGGTCTTATGAAGAGCTTGGTCTCCAAGTGCCATTTCCAGCAGGGTCCAATATTTGGTCCCATCCCTTGGGTCCTAGCCATGCCTCTACCCACCTAGAACCCATCACCAGGCCCTCACAGAGTGTGCATGAGTTCTGACAGTCCAGAAATGAAAACTCTCAGGAGTTGGAACCAGAACACTCTGGGATGGATGGATGGATGGGTCCCATGGTGACAGAGAGCATGGGGAGCAGAGAACTCTGACTGAGCCACCAGAAGTTCAGAGAACTCAAGCTTCCCTGCAGGGGGCAGGGGGTGGGGTTGATGGAGGCTTCAATTAATCTGTGTGTTCCTGCTCATGACTGAAGGGGAAAGGGCAGCTCAGAGCTACAGCAACGCTTTTCCTTCCTTTTCCCTAGACAGGGGAAGGTCTGAGTTTGTTGGGAGGAAAGTGATTTCATCAGTTCTGATTTATGCCACCTAATAAGATCCTTCCCCTCTCACTGTCAGCCTTTCAACAGATCAAAGGTGGGATATTAAAACGAAGGCAATTTCAACTGGTTCTCCAGGCTATGCTAATGCCCAATCACCCTTTCTCTCCATATGTCAGGAGAGTTGATGGATGTGCAAGAACCCCAGGAGGCAGGGAAGGCGCTTCCTTTGTATACATCAAAGGATGATACCTGAGCATTCCTCCAAATCATTCCTTGTGTTTTAATCAGCAGCAATATATAAAAATAACTACCCACCCTTCCAGGAGGGAGGCAGGGACAAGACTCTGTATAGCCTTTATGAGCTTCCCCTGAAGACACAGACCTACAGATCTGGGCAGAAGGCCAGCTTTGTGGGTGACGATCCCGGAATTCTCTCGGGTGGGGACTACAAAAAGCCATCTCATCCATCCCCCAGCCTCTAGCCATCGGATTCCAGACATCAGGCTGGCTTCTGGGGACCTTCCTGGGCTGTCTGGGATGTGTTTGAGAGCTGGGTCCTGTGGTTGCCTGGGGCCTGGATGCCTGCCCTTGGCAAAAGGCAGCTGTGGTCGGTGGAGGAAGAGGCAGATGGGGATTTTCCCAACTTGTCTCTCCAAAGAGGGGGCAGTGATGTCAGAGGTTTAGGGAATATAAGCAACATCACAGCACTTTGAAAATACTTAAAGGCCATGCCAGCAGATTCTGCAGTAATAGGTACCATGGGAAACCAAGCCACGTATTAATACTTTAAATGTACCATGGGAAGAGGAGGAGAAGGAAAGGAAAAAGTCTGTATCAGATCTGGCTTCCTTAACACAGGGTTCCAGTCCTTCCCACAGTCTGTTTTCTCCTTCCTCATTTCTAAGGGCTCCCAAGCTCCCTGTGGACCAGTATGAGAACTAGGGAGGTTGTGGATATGTGGTTTCAATCCTCTCCTCCCCAACCTCCCTACTTCCCATCAGTCTACCTATCCACCCATCCATCCATCCATCCACCCATCCATCCATTCACACAGACTAGAGAACCCCTCCCTCCCCCGATGGGATGGGTGTGATCTTGTCTTTCTCTTGATCAGAATCATCCATGGCTTCCAGTAAACTCCAAACCCTTTACGCTTGGGTTTCAAGATTCCTTTCCTGGAATGACTCTCTCGCTAGCCTCATTTCTCCAAAGGTCCCCCCCTCTCCATTTCATCTGGGAAATATGCCTCTCTGCCTCCCTCCTTGTCCCAGAGTTCATGGTTTATTGATCTCTGTACCTTTGAAAGGGTGGTGCCACTGTTTGAAATATGCTTCTCCCTCCTCTCTTCAAAGTTCTACTTAAAAATCCTCTTCTTCAGGAGCCTCCTGACCTAACCCCACATGGTGCCGGTCCTTCCTATACTCATCATCTTCTCAGTCCTTCCTGATTGATCTGTAAGCACTCACTGTAATCCAACTCCATACTAAAATCACTGATACAGGGAGACTAGCCATAATCCCTCTCCTCTGGCCTAGAAGGGAAATGAAAGAAACAAGTAAAACACACTCAAGTTGTCTTCAGTTCAAATGGAGGAAAACTTAGCCACCCTCTCACTAAAACACCTGTGAAGACACAGAAAAAAAGGATGAAAACTTAGACCTTAACCAAAAGCAACACTTAACCTGGATCTGACCCCTCTCCTAGCTCTAGGGTCCATGGAACCAAGTCCTCCTTCCCCATCTATTCTGAATCAGAATCCAGAAAACTGGACAGCCATGTTCCTATACTGTGTGAACAATGCTTGCTGAGGTAGCAAATGTACTATCCACCACCACCACCCTAACCCCTATTTCTAGATTTACCCAGAGATTTCAACTCCCTGAAAATAATATGGCAGGAAGGTGGAGAGAAGGATTGGAAGTGACTTCTTCATCCTGGGAGGTGAGTGTCCCCAAGGCAAGGACCATCCTGTGGCAGATAGAGGGCAGCCTTAGTGGTCATGCATCTTGAGACAGAGCTCCACAATAGCATCACCTAAGGAGCGTCCTAAAACCACGGTGCCTGGGCCTATCCCTAGAATTTCTGAGTCCATTTGTTCAGGGTGAGGCCTAAACATATTATCACTTAAAATTTCCTCCAGTGATTCTAATGTTCAGCCAGGGTAGCAAACCACTGTTGTAGGCTTTCCTATAGTCCTTGGTTGAGCGAATCAGAGAACTCTTCCCTGGGTGAGGACTAAGATTCCACTGCAGGACACCAGAGCTACACCAGATGAGTATTTGCTGAGATGCTACAAATTGGCCTGGGAATTGTACACACCAACCTGCTTTCCATCTGTGCATCTGAGAAGCTGACTGAACTAGCACCAGGAGGCTAGAAAGCAAAACAGTGTAACTCACATGACCTCCCTAGTGACAATTACTGCACCTAAATAAAATTTACTCTCTTCAAAGATAAGGAGAAAAAGCACAAACTCCAAGAGATATTTGTTAACCCATGTTCATAGCATTATTCACAAGAGCCAAAGGTGGAAGCAATCCAAGTATCTATTGATGGATGAATGGATAAATAAATATGGTATATGCGTATATACATACAATGAAATATCATTCAGCTGTAAAATGGAAAGAAATTCTGACCCACCCTACACCATAAATGAACCTTGGAGACATTATGCTATGTGAAATACAGGGTCACACTTATATGAGAGCTACCTAGAACAATAAATTCATAGGCAGGAAGTAGAGTGGCAGTTGCCAGGGATTGGGTGGGGGGCGGCGGGGGAGGAAACGTGGAGTTAGTGTTTAATGGGCACAGAGTTTCAGTTTTGCAAGATGAAAAGAAGTCTGTGGATGGATGCTGGTGATGGTTACACAGCGCTGTGAATGTACTCCATGCCACTAAACTATATACTTAAATACGGTTAAGATGGCAAATTTTATATGTATTTTGCCATATTCCTTTAAATGCATTTTTTCAAAAGATAAAGAAAATTTTTAAAACACTTATTTAAAAAATTCTGAAGAACAAAAAAGTGGTAATAGCATCTAAAAGCCCAGAAAAGGATCAAATCTCTGAAAATAATTTATGACCAGAATGAGAAAAAAAAAAAAAAGTAGAAGTTTTTTTGGCATCCTCAATAAGGTACAGGAAATTATGACCTCTATGAAATAGGAGCAAAAATCCAAAGGAAAAAAAAAAAAGATGAGACAGAAGAACAACAGCATCAAATGGGAAAAAATAAAGGTAAATGTGAAAGACAAGTTGAAATGCAAAGGGAGCTTAGTGGGATGTGGGAATGTTGCAAGGGACGTAAAGTTGAAAGAGCAAAATTCAGATTTGCTTTGTGGGTAATAAAAGTAGAACCGGCACCACAGAAAACTGATTCAGCAACGGGGAGAATAAACATGAGACCCAATCTTTGAAGTCAGAATAAAAGATGAAAGTTATGAAAATAAGGAGAGATAAATAGGAGAGAGAATTGAATTTGAGCTTAAGAACTATAGGTATTCCCGAGGATTAAAGCCAGAGTGAATGGAGCAGAAGACAAGATAGCTCTACCTGAGAAGAAGAAACAAAACCAAACACTTTGAGGCTGAAAAAATATATTGTTAAAAAGTGTTTATCATGTTTCAGGTAAACTGAATGAAAAGAAATTCATAGCTAGTCACATTCTGGCAAAATTTTTAATTGTAAAGAAGAAATTAGGAACATTATTGAAGAATTTACTTCTCAAAAAAAGGTCTGGGACCAGACAATTTATCAGTGACTTCTTCCAAACTTACAAGTACAAAATAACTTCATGCTTTATAAACTGTTGCAGGAACAGAAAAAGCTAGAATGATACTCAATTCACTCTTCGAACTCAGTTTAGCCTAACAGCAAAAGCTATCAATGAAAGCACAGAAAATAAGCTATAGATCATTCTCATTCATGAATATTTTATTATAACACTGGCAACAAATAATATAATAAGAATAATCTACCATCTACCACTATGAGGATAGGGAAATTCCAAGAATACTATAGTAATTAAAATAATGAATTATATTACAGTATAACGGGTTCAGTATATATAACCTCAGTATATACTGAAAAGTCACTCAGTAACATCCCCAAATCCTAATTTTAAAGACTTAAAATATTGAAATAGAGGAATGTTTTCTCAAAATGATAAGTACTACTTATGTTAAAGAGTATCAAGCGTCATAGTCTCTGGGGAAATTTTAGAGATTTTCCTATTAAAATCCAGAACAAGATAAATATGTTCATTGTGTTAATAATCATCATCATTCTTCTGAAAATTCTGATTCACTCGTAAGATGGAAAACAGAAATAAAAGCTATACTTATTATTTGTAAATAACATGAGATAGCTCCAAATCCAAGAGAACCAATGGTAAAACCCTTAAGATTAATAAAAGAATTCAATAAAGTGACCAGGTACAAATGGAGGGGTATTACACAATATTTTCCTAAATTCCAACAACAAACAGAGGAGATAATGCTGAAAACATCTTCTTTACATTACTAATAGCCCCTAAAATAAAACTCATGAACAGGGGCACTGGGTGGTTCAGTCAGTTAAGCATCTGACTTTGGCTCAGGTCATGATCTTGGGGTCCTGTGATCGAGCTCTGTGATCGATCCCCACCCCCCCATCAGGCTCCCCGCTCAGTGGAGAGTCTGCTTCTCCCTCTCCCTCTGACCTTCCCCCAACTCATGTGAGAGCTCGCTCTCTCTCTAATAAATGAAATCTTAAAAAAAAAAAGCTCATGAACAAACAAAACACAATAAATATTGTAGAATAATTCTAGCAAGAAATACATGGGTCTTTAACAAAAAAAACACAAAAAGATTACTGAGATGTATAAAAGATGTTTTGAATTAAGAGAAATAAGTCCTGTATGAGAATAAATTTTATAAATATGTAAATTGTCTACAATTCAACTTACAGATTTAATGTCTTTCCAACTAAGATCCCAATGGGATTTTTTTTGGCAGGGGTTGGGGGGGTACCTTCACAAAGTAAAACTAAAGTTCATGTCATAAAATAAATAGATGAGAAAAATATAACCGAAAAATAGACTAGAACTTCCCCTATCAAACATTAAAATACCTAATAAGAAGCTATTAGAATAAATGAGTATAGCAAGATTGCAGGTTATAAGATCAATATATGAAAATCAATTATATTTCTACACACTTACAATGAACAATCCAAAAATGAAATTAAGATAATTCCACTTACAAAAGTATCAACAAGAATAAAATACTTAGGAATAAATTTAACAAAAAGTACCAGATCTATACTCTGAAAACCATAAAACATTGTTAAAGAAATTAAAGAATATGTAAATAAATGGAAAGACATCTCATATTCATGGGTTGGAAGACTTCATATTGTTTAGATGACACTACTCACCAAATTAATCTACAGATTCAACACAACCCCTATTAAACTCCCGATGTCCTTTTTTTTTTTTTTTTTGGTAGAAAGTGACAAACTGAGGGGCACCTGGGTGGCTCAGTCAGTTAAGTGGCTGACTCTTGGTTTCAGCTTAGGTCATGATCTTGGGTTGTGAGATTGAGCATCAGGTTCTCTGCTGGGCAGAGGAGCCTGCTTGGAATTCTCTCTCTCCCTCTCCCTCTGCCTCTCCCTTCTCCCCCTCTCTAAAAAAAAGAAAAGAAAAGAAATTGATAATCTGATCCTAAAATTCATATGGAAATGCAAGCGAGCCAGAATATCCAAAACGATCTCTAAAAAGAACAAAATTGGAGAACTCACACTTCCCAGTTTTGAAATTTACTACAAAGCTACAGTAATCAAGACTGTATAGCACTGGCATTAGGACAGACATACAGATCAACTGAATGAAACTGAGAGTCCAAAAATAAATTCATACTTTAATGGACAGTTAATATCAACAAGGGTGCTAAGACAGTTCAACAGGAGAAAGAATAATCTTTTCAAAGGATAGTCTTTGGGGTGATGAAAATGTTGTGTTGGAACAACTGCTTTCTATATGCAAAAGAGTAAAAGTTGGACCTTTACCTCACACCATATACAAAAATTAACTCAAAACAGATCAAAGATCTAAAACTCTATAAAACTCTTAGAAGAAAACATAGACAAAAATCTTCCTGACTTTGGATTAGGCAATAGTTCACCAAAAGAATAAGAAACAAAAGAAAAAACAGACAACTTTGACTTCATCAAAATGAAAAGCTTTTGTTCTTCAAAGGACAATATCAAGAAAATGGAGGGGCGCCTGGGTAGCTCAGCCGGTCAAGCATCTGACTCTTGATTTCAGCTCAGGTCATGATCTCAGAGTTGTGAGATGGAGCCCCAAGGTGGGCTCCTCGCTCAGCAGGGAGTCTTCTTGAGATTTTCTCTCTCTCCCTCTCCCTCTGCCCCTCCCAGTTCTCTTGCACTCTCTCTCTCTAAAATAAATAAATAAAGTTTAAAAAAAAAAAAGAAAATGGAAAGACAAGCCACAGAACAAGAGAAAATATTTTCAAATTATAGATCTGATAAGGGACTTGTATCTAGAATATATAAAGAACTGTTACAGCTCAACAATAAAAAAAAGACAACCCAATCAAAAATGGGCCAAGGATCTGAGTAGCCATTTCTCCAAACAAGATAAACAAATTGCCAATAGGCACGTGAAAAAATACTTAATCTCATTAGTCACTACAGAAATGTCAATCAAAACCACAATGAGGGGTGCCTGGGTGGCTCAGTCATTAAGCATCTGCCTTCAGCTCAGGTCATGATCCCAAGGTCCTGGGATCGAGTCCCACATCGGGCTCCCTGCTTGGCGGGAAGCCTGCTTCTCCCTCTCCCACTCTCCCTGCTTGTGTTCCCACTCTTGCTGTTAAAAAAAAATAAAAATAAAATCTTTTTAAAAAAAAGAAAAAAAAACCTCAATGAGATACCGCCTCACCCACGAGGATGACTATAATCGAAAAGACAGTAACAGGTGTTGACAAGGATGTAGAGAAATCAGAACCCTCATACCATGCTGGTGGGAATGTAAGATGCGTAGCCACTTCAGAAAATAGCTTGGCAGTTCTTCAAAAAGTTGTGCGTAGAGTTACCATATGACCCAGAAAGTGCACTCCTAGTTAAATACTCAAGATAAATGAAAACATATGTCTACACAATGTTCATAGCTGCATTATTCATCATAACCAAACCATAGAAACAACCCAATGTCCATCAGCTTGATGAACAGGTAAACAAAATGTGTTATAGCCATACAATGGAATATTTTTCAGCCACAAAAAGAAATGAAGTATTGATTACATGCCTGGATAAAGAGACGGATGAGTCCTGAAAACATCATGCTGAAAGAAGCCAGACACAAAAAGCAACCTATTGTATGATTCCATTTATATGAAATGTCCAGAACAGACAAATCCAGAGAGAGAGAAAGTGGATTAGCACTTGTCAGGGGCTGGGGGGAGGGAAATCGGGAAAAACTGCTAATGAGTCATGAAAATGCCTTGGAATTAGATAGTGTGATAGATGCGCAAGTTTGCCAATACACTAAAACCCACTAAACTGTCCACTTTGTAAGGGTGAATTTTATGCTATGTGAACTACATCTCAATTTTCAAAACTATTTAAACCTAAAATAATTACACTGGTGCTCTATAGTACAATCTTGAAGAAAACAACAGAACAGATCCCAAATAACTTGTAAAGATTCAACGTATCATAAAAGAAGCACGTCTGTTTATAAGAACATGTGTGTTCATAGAGAAATACACAGAAATGTTAACAAGCATTGTGTCTGGGTGGTAGCCTTGTGGGTGATTTTTATTTTCTTTTTATTTTTTGTATTTTCTAAATTTTCTACAATGAGTCAGAACAAAAATAAACATGTTTTTTAAAAAACAAAGTGCGTCAATGTATAATTAAGTCCCAGGCTCCGGAGTGCTGAGATGAGGGAGGCCAGCAAGGGAGCTCTCCGCGGAGCCAGCACGGGGAAGGGCTCTGGGGAAGGAAAGATCGGAGAGCCAGCAATGGAAGGAGACTCATAGCTTCATGTCACCTCTGTGTCTCACCTTTTCCCTGGATCTTCTATCCACGCCATCACCAGGCCCCGGCAATGGAATCTCAAGGCCGCGCCCCCTCCTCTTGAGCCCAGGGTCATTGTTGTGGCCTAGGCCCTATCCTGCAGTGGCCTCCTAACTGGCCTCACTGTCCCCCCTTCAGCTAGGTCCACTGTGCCCTCTCAAAGGCATAGGTTCGTCTCCATGAGAACCCTGCAGTGGCCTCCACTACCTCTGAGACAGTCCCTGGCTGGCCATCGAAGGCTCCAGACCTCTCTACGTGTCTTCTCCCAGGCAGGCTGGCTCGTGGTGGTGCAAGCGAGGAAAACTAGGCCTGTCCCAAGCAGAGCTGCCGTTCCCTGAATCCAGCGTTACACCTCCCATGCCTCTGATCCGCTGCCTCCACACTTTGCTCAGGCTCCTCCCCTCCCAGCAAAAAGCTGTCCTTGGACCTCCACCTGTCCACCTTTTAGCCTGCCTTCAAAACCCAACACAAGTGTGGTCTCTTGCACAGAGCTCTGCTGATTGTCCCAACCACAGGGCATCCCACACACCGCGAGGCTCTCTTCTCATCTCAGAAGCTGGGTTGTCAGGCTGCTGGGACTACCAGCACTGTGACTCCGTGCGACCTGATGGCCACAGTTAGAATCAGATGATGTGGGTTCTCTAAAGCCCTAAAAGCTCTGGGAAAGAGAGCTATATCTCTGCGCATACGTATCTAGAGGCCCTTTATGTTCAGCGTCTCCCTCCTGCCCTTGCTCTAGGTTCCACGTGGAGCTACCCAACTGTGCTACCAGCAGAGTGATGCTCCCCCTTTGATGTGAGAGGGAATCAAGGACTGTGTTCTTTATGTGTCCAACCTCCATGACAAGACTGACCCAGAAAAGCTCTCGGTAGCTTCTCATTTTATGAAAGACCCCAGCTTAGCTGGACCACGTGGAGATGACCATGACCTCGGAGGATGAATTTGGGTTTGAAATTCCTGAGACGGATGTGGAAAAGTTCAGGTGTCCACAGGAAATGGTATATTACACTGCAGATAAGAAAACTATCTGTACATAATGCATCAGACCCCCCGCCCTTTTTTTTTTTTACTGAGAGAAGCCTCAGACAATACCGCTGAGAATCTGGAAGTGAGAACACATTTTGGCATCATTGCTTTCTTGGACAGCATCATTCTGTTGGACTTGTATTTAAATTATCTAAATATTTTGCCCTTTAAAAATAAATATATAAAACCAAAAAAGAAAAAAAAAAGAAACTAGGTTGTCAAACTTCTCACCTCTGCAGAGTAGTAGGAGTTGGATGTTAGATACAGATTTGAAATCTCAGCTCTGATGCTTGGTGCCATGGAGAACTTGGCACAGCACCTGACACTGCAGGACCCCAGCTGTGTTAGCTACCCCCTTCCCACTGCACTCTGACCAGCCATATCCTATCATATCCTGTTTATGAATACGCCCTGTACATCCTGACTGTAAACTCACTGAAGGCCGGTGGTCTGGTGAAGGTGCTCACCATGGATCTGCACGATGAGAGGGATATGGGATGGGTGAGACACACTCACTCACTGCAGGGTGACTGACCCCCTGAAAGGACCACTCCTGGGGGTAGGGGTTGGGGGAGAACCTATCCCTCTCTGGGTAATCTAGTTTTGCAGCAGAGCCTGGCAGGGGGTGGAAGACCACAGTCCTGGCCTCCAGAGTCTGTCTTGCTCAGCTCCTCCCAGCCAGGGTTTCTCTGAGCCACCCAAATCATCCTCCTCAGGTCCCCTCACTAGTGCAAAATGATGACACTGTGGGAAACAATTCTGGAGTTTAGTCTAATAATAGGACCACCATTTATTGTGCACTTAGGATATACCTGGTATAGATTCTATACACTATCTATACATTACCCCGTGAATCTTCCTAACAATCACTTTATCATCCCCAGTTTACAGATTACGAAACCAAGGCTCAGAACAATTTGCCCATGATCCTTAATCTAGAAAATGGCAGAGCTGGATTCCCAAAGAAAAGCAGCAGCTATTTCCAGAGAAAGACCCTAAAATCACAACCCACCCTTTGAGCTGAAAGGAGACAGATTATCTGGGCCACCACAATCTAGAGCCCTAGACTGAGCCAAGACTCAAAGAATGCTAGACCCGTACCAAGGTGTTCCCAGGCTGGATATGTGAGGGTTTTGATTAAGGGGTCGGGTGAGAGAGCCCATGCATGTGCCTGGCACAGCACCAGGCACCCAGCAAATGCTCCCCAAGACTTAATTTCCTTCTGCCTTCTGACTTCCCAGACTCAGAGCAGCTTGGGCCCAGTCAGATTCAGAACACTTGTCAGGTCATACTAAGGAGAGAGATGAACCAAGAAGGGTAGCCACCTGCCCTGGGCTAGGCATGGAGCCCTTTCTCACAACTTTCCAGACTCACAAGGTGACCACTGAGTGTCCCAACACCCCGCCCCCCACCCCAGTTCTGAAACAAGATCTCTAGATGGTACCTAAAGAGTATTTATTGTCTGTACCCATACCCTGTCCCTCTCCCACCAATTTGAATTCTGATCAGCTTCTCCTCCAGGTCCTGCAAAGACAAGAGAGTTCTGCTTGAATCTTTCCTTCTCTGCTCTGCTAGGGCCTCCCCTCCTGCCTTCCTGGTTATAAAGACTGAGGATCCCTGCTTCTGGTACCTAGTGTTCCCCATGTGCCCATCAGACTCAGAGTCAGATGGAATCAGTCTAGGAGGACTTCCTGGAGGAGATGAATGTTGCATTGATATAGGAAGTAGAGAGGTAAGGCTTGACAGAAAGGAAGAGGAAAAGTGTCCTAGGCTGAGAAAGGGCTTAAGTCAAACTTGGGAGGTAGAAGAGGACAGGTTTGGGGAGGTAGGGGTCAGTGACTTTGCAGGAGCAGGTGGAAAGCAGGGACACCAACATGAAAGCAGACAGAACTCAAATGAAGATCTGCCCCAGCTAGTCCTTGCGGGGGCTGTGGGTTGTTTCTGATCAGAGGAGCAAGACTACTTACGTGGTGCCCTCTGATGACTGGGAGGAGCCTTGGGCCCCACCCTTCACCATGCCCCCTCTGATCCATTCTGCCTCAACAAACAACAGAACTAAGAACCCAGGGACTACTTAGTTCCTTCCAGCCTCCCCACCACCTCCCCTACCCCACACACCAGGCTATGCTCTCCCATTCAGTCCCCTTTCCCTCTCCCCACTCCCACCTCCTTTCTCCTCCAAGTGGACCCCTCCCCTGCACTCCAGATGTTCCAAGGGGGGGTTTACTATAAGGCCCTTTAGGCCCCAGGTTAGCAGATGTGCAGCTGAGAGGCAGGTTAATGGGGGCCAGAGGAGCCCTCTGGGCCTGAGGCTGGGGGCCGAGGCAGCTGCATTGGCCCAGAAGGCCTGGTGGCTCCCGAAGGAGGCCTAGCAGCCTCATTCCTGTAGCTGACAGAGCAGGAAGGAAAGGGAAATGGGCTGGGGGGCTGTCCCAGCTGGGGAATAGAGCCTCCCGACTCCCTGGCTGTGATGAATCTGGGGTTTCCTCTTCATCCCAACCCCAACCCCAAGCTGGAGCTCCGGAAATTATGAATGCCCCCCCCGGGTAGTCAGCCTAAGGAGGTGCTTCCTCAGCCCCTGCTGTTTTGTTTTACTAAGAGCTCCATGCCCCACTAGGGCCAAGGGCTGCCAGGACAGAGATCGACCCTAAGTAGCAGGTAGTTCTAAATAATGTTATTCTTGGCTCTGGAAGGTATGACATGGGTTTTAAAAAAATAAGTTTATTTCCCATTTCTGTTTTATTTAGGTTGATACACACACTGAAGTGCAGCCCCTGACAACACACCATCCGATGGGGGGGGGGGGGGGGCCTCGGTCCCACTCACACCTTCTCTCTGTGAACTCACAGCACAGAGAGCCTCCCTGCCCCGCGCACGGCCCAAGCCGCAGCCTTGTCGGTATCAGGCTGTAATCTGCGTTCCTCTCACGTTAAACCCCTTGGGTCACTTCCATGCCCTCACTCCCTTCTTAGCTCTGTGTGCTATCCTACCTCCCCTAAAAGTGACAGCGGAGGGCAGGAAGGGCCCTTGTCCCCAGACTTTCCGCCTTGCTCAGAGCTGCTCTGATACTCTCAGGAAGCACCCACAGGCAGGGGGAGGTGGTGAGCGGAGGTGGAAAGCATGGGCATCAGAATCAGACACACCCAAGCTTAAATCCCAGCCCTCGGTCACACAAATTACTTCAGCTCTCTGACCCTGTCTCCTCATTCATTCATTTGTACACTCACGAGCAAAGACTAGGCACCTACTACGCACCAGGCACTGTACTAGGTATGGGGAAACATGAATAAAACATGAATTAAAAAAAAGGATGCAGTCTCTACCCTCACAGAACTCAGAGTAGAGAAGGAAATGTCGACAATGAAACAGGAAGAGAACAGAATTGCAGGCTGCTCTGTGAGTGCATTGCAGGGGCACCTGGATGGATGGGGGGTCAGAAAAGGCCTCCCACAGGAGGAGACATTAAAGCTAAGGCCTAATGGATGAGTGGGACTTGGGTCGGTGAGCAGAAGGAGAAATAGGAGCGAGTGTTCCAGGAACACGGGCTGCAGGCCCAGGAGAGCCGTGAGTCGCTCCCTCCGGCTCCAGCAAAGGCAGCCGGTGAACTAGGGGGAGGAAGGCAAGAGCCAGGTGGCACTTTGTAGCTGAGCCAAGGAGTGTGAGGTTTATCTTGCAGCAATTGGGAGCCCCTGGAGAATTTTAAGTAGGGGAATGACATGATCAGGTTTGTGTTTTAAGACCTACATAACTGCAACATGGGGGACAGATTAAGGTAACTTCGGAATGGAAGCAGGGGACCATTCGGAGGCTATTGCAGAAAGCCAGGCAAGGGATGGTGGCGGGCAAATGATAGTGTGCAGGGGAGGAAAGGCAGGAGGATTTATTAACAAGCAGTCTGGATGTAGTCACTGGGACTTGACCAATGAGATGTGGGAGTGGTGACAGAGTCAAGAAGGACTGCCAAGTCCCTGGATAAGGGAACGAAATGCATGGTGGTGCCATTTCTTGGGACAGAGAATGCTGGCAAAGGACTATCCATGGGAGGGAAGATGATGAACATTTGGGGAAATGTTCCATTTGAGGTACCTTTGGCTCAACCAAATGGAGATTTCAATGGGCAACCCACATGCCAGTCTGGGCTGGAGAGGCCGACCCGAGGCCATCAGTGTGGGGGTAACTGAGCCCACAGGCAGATAAGAAACTGCCTGGGGACAAAGTGAGGAGCACACAGAAGAGAGGGACAAGGAAAGAGTAACCGCCCCCCGAAATTCTGCCATTTATAGGGTGGGCAGGGGGAGAGGCGTCTGTAAAGAAATTGAGGAGTGGCCAGAGGAGTAGGGAAGGAGCAGGAGACCAAGTTTTGTGCACACAAGCCATGGGAAGAGAGAACTTAGAGAAGAGTGGTCAACACTAGCACATGCTGCTAGAAGATCGCATGAGGTAAGTTCTGGAAAGAGCCTGTTGCACTCAGCAAAGGTCCAGTGACCTCGGCAAGAACCATTCTGATGGTCTGAGAGGCCCATGGAAGCTGGACTGAAGGTGACAAAGTGGAGGCAACTGGTATGGACTGGAAGGAGGGGAGAAGAGAGAGAGCTGCAGCTGGAAGGGGCCTGGGACAGAGTCCTGGTGGTACGGGAGGGCTGGCTGCTGACGGCACCTGGTGTGATGTCTGGCACATGGGAGATGCTCCTGGAAAGTCCCTTCCCTCTTTCCCTCCCTTCTGTCTCCTGCCTTCTCACCTTCCTTCCCTCAGTCTTGTCCCATACTGTTGCCTTGACACTGAGGAGAGGCATGGGGCCAAGGTCACCTCTGCTGGATGGTCTTCTGTGGCCTCCATCCCCACAAAGGTGCTGCCTTCCCCACTTGCAAGGTGATCAAGGCAGGACACCCTGAAAAAGCCCCCTGAGAAAGAGTCTATTTCTCCTAGTAGACATGGGGAGAGGGGAGAGAGCTGGGATGGCCAAGCTTGCCCTTTTTCCTCAGGGAAGAGATTGCTTCCAAGGGGACAGAAGTGACCTCCACTCCAGGGCCTGCCAGGGCCCTCAAGGCTCAGCATCCTTTCAACGACCACCACCCCCGAGCAGCTCGCCCCTGCCAAGCACTGTGGGCCTTCTTTCCTCCCTCCCTAGCACCCAGGCCCCTCCAAGGTCCCTAAGGTCCTCCTGACCAGCTTGTTGTTGTTTTATTTTAGGGTGACAAGGGAAGGAATTGGCTCCAAGTCCAAAGACAGGTGTTAGGACTAGTGAGGGAAGAGAAGCCACCTTGATAAGAGAGTCCCCCAGGGGTTCATATTCCAGAAAAACTGCTCTTAGAGCCATCTGGTGGAAGAGGTCACAGAGGCTTATAAATAGATCGTCCCCTTTCAGAGCCAAAAAGCATCTGCTGGCCTGACCTAGGTCCCAGCTAGCTGCAGCCCCACCACTAACTCGATGGGTGACACCGGGAGAGTTGCTTCCCCTCTCTGCTGCCTGGGTTCCTCACCTGTGGAAGAGGCACTTGGACTGGGTAACCCCTACAGCGCCTGCCAGCTGGGTATTCTAAGGTCCTGTGGTCTGGGGTGGGCAGCCTCCACCCACGCAGCCTCTGTCAGTGGCCAGAGCAGGAGCCCGGCGTGTTCACAGCCTTTTCCGGTTGGTGTGTGGATTTCCACACTCCAGCAAGCGGCTGGCAGCCACCTTGGCTCCAAAGGCTCAGAAACGGGTAGAAAATTACTCATAGACTCTCGGAAAAGACCACACTTTCCCAGCCCCTGACAGACTTTTCTCACCGGGTTGGCGGATGGAGGCAGGCTGGGGAGTGGGGAGCAGGGGAGCTGGTGGCCAGTGGCAGGGGTGCAGCCAGGGAAGGCTGGCTGCAGGCACACAGGTGCTCTCTCCACCTCTTCCTGGCTGTGATCTGAGCCTTCTCTTACCTCCACTCTGGACTACTGTAAGGCTTCTGAGGCACAGACTTTTGACTAGATGTTGTGAGCTCCCAGAAAATGTCAAGAGTGGACTGGAGTGAGATGGGGTCAAACCCCTTCCTGCTCCCAGGCCAGATGTGGGGAGTGTGATTCTAGAGGACTTTCAGAAGAAAGTGCTCTAGGCTTTCCCCCTCCCTGTGGTTTTAGGGAGCTGGGAAGTTCTTCCCAAAGTCTAACCATTGTGTCTCCACCTGCATCCTCCAAGAGATCATCTGGTACAGCTCATTGCCTCGAGGTGGGTCCACAACCAAACCAATCCAAACCTCTCATTACCACCCTACTTGTGCAAGTGATGGCAGAGGACAAGAAAAGGGGTTTTAAGGCTTGAGGACTTTGCATAGAAAGGCCTTAGGGCCTAGGGGATGAGGGCAGGAGTGAATGGACATGGACAGCAGGGAATGATTGTGGCCCATCTTCACCGAGGTTGGGAGAGGGGCAGGGTGCCCCAGAAATTCCTGGACAAAAGAACAGTGGTTCTCAAATTGCATACCAGTAAGCCTGGAAGGTAAAAGGGTGGGCCTTCTTAAAGTGCAGGTTCAGAATAACTGGAGCTTGAGAGTAGGCACAGCTAACACGCTCCCACGGCTCCACAACACCAGGGTCGCTGGCCTGGAGTAGCCAGGGTCCAAACAATGGTTCTCAAACCTGGCTCTGCCTCAGATACCACCTGGGAGGACTTTCTCACATCTGCCATCCTGGGCCTCAGCCTTCAAGATTTCTAGTCAGGTGGTCTGAGAAATGGCCTGGGCATCTGCACTTTGTAAGCTTCCCTAAGTGTTGTGAGGCAGACAACTGCGGGAACCAGACCTCTGGGGTCCCTCCCAGCTACATACCTCATCTGCATAGTCTAGGGTGGTGGTAAAGGGCACGCACAGGCTTGGAGTTCAGGTGAACCATTTATCAATTCTGTGACCAACTCCCCAAATCTTAGTTTTCTCTTCTATAAAATGGAAATGTACCTCCTATAGAGATTTGTCATAAGGAACAAAGGTGATATCTGCTAAGCATAGCCTCGGGCCGGGTACCATAGTAAGCATTCAACAAACATTAGCCACCAGTAGGATTCTTATCACACCCCTACTGGGCTTCACCTGGTTTTCATCATTTTGGCCAACTCCCAGTTTGCTCTTATACACTGATTTTATATCATGTTCACTTGCACCGACTTTCTGTCTTGGAAGCTTAAAAGACCATAGTGTATGGGAGGGGCAGAGTGAAGATGGGTGTCTGAATGTGTGTGATATTCCCACATCAAACCACGAGCTGCTGAAAGGCAGGCCCTTGTATTATGATTGATCTCAGTAACTTTTCTGCCAGGCATTCCAGGCACTGACCAAAGCTTGAACAAACAAACCAAGGATTGGAAGGATGGAAGGACGGAAGGATGGAAGGACGGATGGATGGACACCAGTGGCTAGATCTCCTCTTTCCTCCAGACATATGCAGAACCCAGGCCAGGGCTCTGCCCTGATGTCAGCTGCTCAGAGAGGGCATTAATACAGGAGGAAGGAAACTTGCCTCTGTCTTCTCCCCATGGGGGAGGGGGTCAGCCAGTTCTTGGCTCTACCTGCAGCCCATGTGCACCTAAACCACATTTGAGTCATCAGCTCCCACACCCCAACCCGGGGTGCTCCTGCCTCTCTCAGATCTCTCGGGCCTAAGCCTGGAAGAGCTCCATGGGACTCAGGGGGCAGGAGGGTGGGGAGACCCACAAGTCTGGACTGAGGTGTTCCTCATGGGGCTGAGGCACCACGCTGCTCCTGGGTGGCCCCGCTTGGGCTGACTCTATCCCAGACCAGCATTTACAGCTGAAAAAACTTCCACAGGATCCCAGGGCCCAGCCCACCACGGACACTCTCCTAGAATTTCCAGGGGCCAAATTACCCATGTTCGGAGCTTCATCATATGCAGGGGGCTGCCCGCGTGCCCGCCCACCCACCTACCTCAGAGCAGCCTCTGCCCCAGACGAATGTAGTAATCAACTCCCGGAACCTCGGGGAGATCCAAATACAGTAGCATATAATCATGGAGCCTGAAATAGCTGTGCCAGGGAGGCCGTCTGCCACCTCGTGTGTCCCTGGGGACCCCCTCAGCTGGGCCCCACAGCATGGCTGGGCCTCAGGGCCCTTTCTGGCAGGCAGGTAAGTTTGGGTGGCACTAACGAGATTCACTAGATCACGTGAAGGGCTCAGGGGCAGCTTGGGGGCTTCTCCATGGCAGACTGGGCATCTTCGGGATGGGACTTGGATCAGAACTGTCCGGACCTCAAGGCCTTCTTCTCCCCCGGCCTGCCAGCCTTGGGCCTTACTTTGCCAGATGCCCATACAGCTGGCTCATGGGCTACTGCTCCCTATAAGTCTCCTGTTCTCATTCTGACTCAACTCTCAGCTCTTTACCCCATGGGTTCTCCCAGAGGCTACAGGCTTGCTCGCCCTCTCCACTATCCCTCTTACTGACTGGTTGGAGAGGGGCTCCCTAAAAGATAAGTCCACTTCCTAACTCCCAGAACTTGTGAAGGAGACCTTATTTGGCAAAAAGGTCTTTGCGGATGTAATTAAGTTAAGGCTCTCGAGGTGAGATCATCTGGATTGTCTGGGTGGGCCCTGAATCTAATGACAAGTGTCCTGATAGGAAACCACAGAGAGACACAAAGAGAAGAGAAGGCCACATGAGGATGGAAGGCAGAGATTGGATGATGCAGCCACAGGGAATGCTGGCCACCAAGAGAAGCTGCAAGAGGCCCTGCTGACACCTTGATTTCAGACTTCTGAGCTCCAGAACTATGAGAGAATGAATTACTGTTGTTCTAAGCCACCCAATTTGCTATGGCAGCCCAAGGAAACAAATAGATTTCTCTTCTCCAGGACTGATTCTTAATCTTCAGTGTGCGTGGAATCCCCTGGGGGGCTTCTTAAAACACAGACTGCCGGTCTCTTTGGCCCACAGATTTGATTCAGTAAGTCCAGGGTGGGGCCTGAGAATTTGCATTTCTGACAGGTTCCCAGGTAATGCTGATGCTGCTGGTCCAGGGACCACACTTTGAGAGCCACTATTCTACAAGTTCTAGTCATGACTGTGTTGGCCCATTCTCTCCCCCAAAGGCACCTTCCTCGTCCCCCCCAGTGATGTCCTCTTCCTGCTCACGGTGCTCAGGAGAACCAAGAAAATGCCTCCTTAAGGGAATTCCCCAGTCTCATGCATCACTGGCTCTTTCTCTTGAAATCACCCAGGCCTTCCACTGGGGCCTTTCAAAGATTTGCTTCAGGGAGGCTGTGAGTGGTAAGGCAAGTCATGGTTGGGCTCTTCTGCCCCACCACAAGAAGACCCTACTTAGTTCCCCTCCTGGCTCCATCTCTAACTCACTGGGGAATCTTGAGTAGAGCACCTCCCCCCTGTATCTTCCCTCTCAGGTGGGTCTGTAAAATGGGCTATAAATGCTGGTGCAACTCCTTGCAAGGGTCAAATAGAAAAGCTGTTCCAAGGGCTCCTGGGTGGCTCAGTAGGTTAAGCGTCCAACTCTTGATTTCGGCTCAGGTCATGATCTCAGAGTCATGAGATCAAGCCCCACATTGGGCTCCTTGCTCAGCAGGGAGTCTGTTTAAGATTCTCTCTCTCTCCCTCTGCCTCTGTCCCTCCCCGCCACTTGTGCGCTCTACCAAAAATAAATAAATAAATCTTAAAAAAAAAAGAAAGAAAAGCTGTGCCTCATGAAAAGTTTCTAGAAAGATCTTAATGCTCTTCACAAGTAGATGGTTAGGGACAACCAGCCTCAGGCCCTCTCTCAAGGAGTCTTTGGGGGTTATGATCAAAGCCAGTGGTTTTTAGGGATCAATGCTCATGCCAAAGTGTCAGCAGCCCTAGCTCCCCAGGCAACCAATACTCCCTCTGAGAGTTACTACAGTGAGTACATAGTAGAGCCATGGTCCAAAACTCAGGCAGCCCGGCCCAGAGTCCGTGCACATAACTGTGGTGCTGGGTTGCCTCTCAAGGGTGTTCTGAGGCTGCTGAGTGAGCCGATGACAAGCCCTGAGGCCTGGGTCATCACCGGTTATGGACTGAAGTGTGATGGATTTGGGAGGAGAGGCCTTCGGGAGGTGATTAGCTGAGGTCACAAGGGTGGGGCCCATGTGAATGGGATTAGTGCCCTTGTAAGAGTCAGGACAGAGCCTGCTTCCTGTCTCTGCTCTTCCAGACATGAGGGTGCAACCAGAAGTCAGCAGTCGGCAACTCAGGAGAGGAACCTCATCCTCCTACTCAACCATGTTGGCAAGCTGATCTTGGACTTCCAGCCTCCAAAACTGTTAGAGATAACTTTTTGCTGGTTACGAGCCACGCAGTCTATGGTACCTGGTGAGAGCAGCCCAAACTGGCTCCATTCAACCCTAGAACTGCCAGAGTAAGGACAGCAGCCCAATCCAGGCTTCTCCGGCACCCCCCAGCAGAGTGCACTACCCAAAGCCAGCCTTGGGGGCAGGTGCTCTGGAAACACCTTGATCCCCAGCTCCCCAGTGATGACCCAGGCCTCAGGGCTTGTCATCGGCTCACTCAGCAGCCTCAGAACACCCTTGAGAGGCAACCCAGCACCACAGTTATGTGCACGGACTCTGGGCCAGGCTGCCTGAGTTTTGGACCATGGCTCTGCTACGTACTCACTATAATAACTCTCATCAAGTCACATCACCCTCCCTGTGCCTCGGTGGTCTGCTCATCTATAAAATGGGGTGATGAGACTACTAGTAGAAAGCATCCCAGAGGAGTACTGCAAAGAGTAAGAGAGGTAAGAAGAACGAACACCTCACACATGGAAAGTGCCATCTAAGGGCTGGTTATTATTAGTCTGGCTGTGGTCATCCATCTAGGGGAACAACTGTCCCTGGGAGGGGGGTCAGATGTACGGAATGAGGGGGACCTGCTCAGAAGCCCCTTGTTTTCATCTTTTCTGATCCTTGTCCTCATAGAACTGGCCTCTGGCACTGGCCAGAATGGTTTAGCCATTTTCTCCTAGAGAGGTTTGAGTCCTTCCTCCCTATCCCCCCTCACAGAGTCCCAGGAGACTGGAAGGGTTCAAGGAGGATGCTCTCCATTGCACAGAGACAGAAACTGAGACCCAGAGAGAGCAAGCACACAGCAATCATAAGGGACTGAGGAACAGGGCCAGTAACCCCATTAGGACATTCTTCTATCTCTGGAGCATGACATCCTTTCTCTTGGGACACCTGTCTGCCAATCATCTCATTTGACCCTCCCACTTTAGAGATAGGGAACCTTGGGCTCAGAGAGGGGAGACTTGCCCATGGCCTCACTGCTAGTTAGTGACAGAGCCAAGACTTAAATCCAGATCTTTGGATCCTAAGGCACTGTGTCTTAGAAGAGGTGTTAAGAGAGAGAGGTTAAGAACATGGTACTTTGGGGACACCTGGGTGGATCAGTCGGTTAAGCATCTGATTCTTGATTCCAGCTCAGGTCATGATCTCAGGGTGATGAGCTCGAGCCCCCGATGGGCTCCATGCTGGCCATGGAGCCTGCTTAAGATTCTCTCTTCCCCCCTCTTTGCCCCACCCCCCGCCCTCTCCCCTTGCACGTGCACATGCGCTCACACACTTTCTTTCTCTCTCTCAAAAAAAAAGAACATAGTACTTTGGAATTAGAGCTAAAACAGAATGCCAGCTCAGTTACATCCTAGCTGTGGGATCTTGGTCTAGTTGCTTAACTTCTCTGGCCTTTAGTTGCCCTGTCTATAAAATCGGAGTAGCTTCTATCCCAAAATGGGATTTCAGGATTAAATGAGATATGAATGTGCTTAGCATCTTGAAGTGTGATAAGTGGGAGCCACTACTCCCTTCCCGCATCACCCTGAGCCCAGCTGCCTTCCCATACACACAGGTACACCCCCCCCACACACACACACCCCTCTCCATCCCGGACTTCTCCAACTCTTCCCCCTCTGCAGCAGGCAGTCAATGTGTTTTAGATCGACTGGCTTGCGCTGAGAGAGTTGTGGTGGTTCTAACTTGGGTTTCAGTTTGGAGTCTGGCACCACTCTTGATTAATTTCCCCTGCTCGGCACAATGTTGGCCAGTTTCATGTGGCTATCCTTTGCGATTATGCATTTCTCCCCGTAGGGTGTCCAGGATTGGGCTGTTTTCCTGTTTTCTCCCCTTTATTCCTGCCACTGTGCTTTTCTGATTCTTCTCCAGGGACCAGCCAGCCTGCGCTTCCCGGGCCCCACCCCAGCCCCGTCCTGAGGTCTTTCTGGGCTGTTTTTCTGCTTTTCCATGCACTCTCCCCCTGGCCCTGCCTCACCCCCACCCAGTTTCTATTTTCCCCCAGGCTCCACTGGCTTCCCGTGGTTTCTCTTGGCCTCAGCTCAAACCTGGCATGACACATCTGGCATTGCATCCTCTCCCTCCCACATTGGTCAGAGAAGAAGCAAGTGTATCCAGGGAGGGGGTATTGTAGAGCTGGGTGCTACCCACCCAGGTGCCAAGCCAAACAGCCTGTGTACCATGTTCAACTGGTCACCTAGGGCCCCATCCCCTAAACCTGACCCCACTCCTGACTAATCCAAACCTACTTTCTATTCCCCAGTATCTGGTTCTAGCTGGTAGAAGGTGAACCACAGGACTGAACCTTCACTGAGGTTCCAGGAATGTCCACAGGAGTCTGTGAAGGGACCTTGCCTTTTGGAGGCGAAGGACAGCCTTTCCTAGGGACCTGAGCCCCTGGGTGGGTCTGGCCTGCTCTGGGGAGGACATACCACCCCCAGGAGAGACATGGGCAGGGATGTGTCTCCTATATACTGCCTCCCTGACCCACTGACTTCCTACAAGAAGGAGGGAATTTCTATTTATTGGTATTTGTCAGGAAGGAGGGAGGGCCGCCCAGTGATGGCCACCAAAAGTGACTTCCCTTGCAGCCATGATGGGAAGGGCACAGCAACAACACGGGTATAGCCCTGCCTTCCCCACTCACTAGCTCTGACCTTGGAATAGTCCCTGAACTTATCTGAGCCTCTATTTCCTCATCTGCCAACACAGAAGGCAATCATGAAGGAGTTTTTGTGAGAATGAAGTCAGAGCACACATATAAAACATCTCACACAGCGCTGACACACAGAGGGGCTCCCAAAATTGTCATTTGCTCCCACCGTCCACTTTCAGCCTAGCAAACCTGGGCTGGTTTTACTGTCTCTGTCTGAGATGGAGGAACCTGAATTAGTAGGACAGAGCCTCATTTAGAGGTCCCCAGCTTCCAAAAGCTCAGGATATAACACCAACCAAATAGAACATTTGAGTTGGATTATGCACTCCCCCTCTTCTCCCTAAAACATACACACACACACACACACACACACACACACACACACACTGATGTCCTGCAGGTGGGGTGACCCCCTTTCCAGTTTGTCTGAGATGCTTGGTCACCCTACCCATAGGTACCTCAAACTCAATAGGTCCAAAGGGACCTCAGTGTCTCCCCTTTCCCTGTGCCCCTCCCCAGAGCACTCAGCCTCTGGGGGTCACTATTCACTTACATTCTTACTGTGATCTCACCATGTGCCAGGCTCGCCGCGACTAGCCTCTCTGTCCACCCAGACGTGGAAGCCAGAGACATGCCCAGCAACTTGACTCCTCCTCCCCTTCAACTCCCACCTCCAATCCATACCACAACTACTAGTAATAACTGCAGTAGTAGCAACAAAAGGTACTGTGTTTTTATGTATATGAGCTCATTTCATTCTATCCTATTGAGGTACACAGACACCACCTCCATTTTACCAATAAAGAAACGAAAGCAGAGAGGGTAACTAATCTGCTCAAGGTCCTACAGGTAGTAAGTGAAGGAGCTGACCCAGGACATCCGATCCAGAGTCCTGACAACATATCATCTTGATATTTCTAGAGTCCATCAGTTTCTTCTATCTTACTATGCCTCCCTTTCTTCAGCTGCCATTAGGCTCCCTTGGTTCACCAGCCCCTTACTGGCTCCACACCTCCAGGCTGTCCTCCATAACTACTGCCAAAGTAATCTTTCAGTGATGCAAACTCAATCACACTGCTCTCCTGCTAAAAATTCTCCTGTGGCTCACCAGTGTTCAAATCCTTAGCAAGGTCCACGCTTACTCTTTAGGCATTACCTCTTGCTAATTCCAGATCTCTCTCCACCACTGCCCTTCCCACCAGTCCCCGAACACACACACAGTTCAGCCAGACTCACTTCATTGTAAAGTCTATAGAATATACTGGGTTCCTCATCTTTGTGTCTTGGCACGTGCTACTCCCTCTGCCTGGAATGTCCTTCCCTGATTCTTCGCCCAATTGACGCTTACTAATCCTTCAAGATGCAAGTCAGGTTTTGCCTCCCCAGCAAAGCCTCAAAAATATGTGTAAAATGAATAGATCAATGACTAGCTAAGTGAATAATAACATAATAGCATCACCACACATCCCAGTTGTGCGGAGTCTTCTCTTTACAAATCCCTTTCTGTTTACTATACATTTGATCTTCCTGACAACCCTGTGAGATAGGCAAGGAAGATAATTACCCCCAAATTGAAGGTGGAAAAACTGAGGCAGAGAGGGTTAGTGACACAATAGTTGGGATCAGAGCCAGGACTTGAAGCCAAGTTTTCTGCTTCATAGGACAGTGCTCTCCTCACATGACTGCAAGAGGCAAAATCTATTCATCTGCCTTAACACTGCGGGAGTGGGGGACTGGGCCTCTGTCCCCTGCCCTGACCCACCCAGACCATGGGGAGTAATAGGGCTGCAGGGGAAGCCAGTTACCTAGTTTCCCCAGCCACAGGGGCTGCCCGTTTTTCAGAAAGTGCAGAAGAAACTGCCTGATAGCCCCAAAGCATCATGCGTGGTCTGAAAAACAAGACCTTTGGAACCCCTAAGCAGGCAAAAGATGTGATTCACAATTAAAACAAACAAAACTTAACCTTAAAATAAGTGTGAAACCCAGCAAAATTCTAATTTTTTTCCCCAATGAATACCTCTTTGACGCTTTGGATGAAATATCAAATTCTGCACACACGCACCCCTCCATTTTTGGCTGCCCCTGCTTTGCTGGTGCCCTATGCAAATGTTTAGTCTGTGCTGAGGGTGGAGATCAAGCACAGGATTTGCTGGCCTTTGATCTGATATTGGCCTCTAGGGAAATACTGGGTTGCCTGCCCAGTTCAGTGGTGACCTGGATGGAGGGAGAAAAGGTGTCTGGGGCCAGAAGCCCAGCATTTGTTGGGACGGAGGGTGGGAAGGTGAGAGAGTGAGCGGAGGCAAGGACGGGCCAATAGGGCAGTTGGGGGGCGCTGGGGTGCAGACACAGAAGCAGGAGGGTAGGAGACGGCCAGGGCAGGGATAGGGGAGGAAAGTCCTGACCATGTGTGGGTGTGGCACAGATAGCTGGCCAGGGCCCCCATGGCTGGACCCCTCTATTTATGGTGCAGTGGGGCCTGAATATGGGTTATGGGAAGGAAAGCCACCTTGCTACTTCCTTCATCCTTCTACCTGAGGAGAATCCGGACAGTTTAGAATCAGACACAACCATTGGCTGGCTCTGATCCCAACTATTGTGTCACTAACCCTCTGTGCCTCAGTTTTTCCACCATGGACAGGGACCATGGCAGAACCCACAGGCTGAGAATGCCCGGGGCCTTCATCCTGACACAGTGCATGTTAACTATGCCTCAGTTTCCCCCATGGTTATATGTTATGCCCACGCCTGTCTCTCAACTTTGATTTCTCCCAAAACATCTATTTACTCTCCCATCAGATGCAGATGTACTTGAAAATTCAGTTGGTTCAGACCTGTATTAGGCACCTGCTAGGACCCAGGCCCCTCGATGTGCACCACGTGAATAAAACTCAGCACCTGGCCCAGAGGATCACAGCTGGTGAGCTCACATCACTAGATAGCACCTGTTTCTGCTTCCGCCCTCAGACTCAGTCTTGCCTCATGAAGCCCCTACTGGGTGAGACCGGTACTGCAGGGCTCCTTGAGGAGATGGCTCTGTCCTGAGTGGCCAGTGAGTCCCTGAATGCAGTCCCACCCACGAGTAGAGGAAATGGGTGTCTGAGCCTAGCGCCCCAACCCCGCAAGCCCTGGGGGCTAGAGCAAGCTAGGTGGGGGAGATAGCCCCTTCCTGACACTCCTCTGGGGTGGCAGTCTCCAACCTCCACCCCAGGCTCCGTGGCAGGACGCCAGACACCCCAGGACCGCTGCCCCGGTGGCCCCACCTAGGGAGGTCCCATTCCCACAGTCCTCCAGTGGGGGCCCAGGGCCTTCCTTCCCGACTACACACGCAAGTGTACACACACACACACCGACGACAACAAAAACCCCCGAAAAAACCAAAGCCCGGAGCGCCATGCTGTCTGGAACATGGAGTGAGAAAGGGGGGTCCGCAGAAAGGAGGGGAAGCCGAGGCAGGGGGCCCGGGGCTGTGAGTCAGGCCCCAGGAAGCTGGCTCCCCAGCCCAGCCCTCCAGTGACTCACAGAGACTGCAGGCTCGGCAGCTCCCACAGGGCCGCTGCGGGAATTCCTCCCAGCTGGTTGTTCTGCAGCATCCTGTAAGGGGAGGGAAGGGCTTGGAGGACCCACACAGTGTGCACAGCTGGGGGGTTCCTCCCTCGACCCCTGACCCACACCAGACCCCTCCCTCTTGCCCCAGCTTCCGAGCCCCAGAGAGTCCCGGTCCAGCACCCTGCCCAGTTAGTGGGGGTTCAGAGGCTGCTGAGGAATTGTGGGCTGGGCCTGGGGCTGGAGAGGGCTCAGAAGGGCTTCTGGGATGAGGCAGGGCTGAAGAGGACCGTGGAGAAAAAGCAGAGAAGACATCTTGGGGAAGCGAGACAAGCTGGAAGTCAGAACACTTGCAATTCTGTCACAGTTTGGTCAGGAAGGACACTGGGAAATGTAGGTTTTTCTCCCCAGGCAACTGAAAGGCTGGAGGTGTCTTTGGGGAAGGAGAGGATGTGGATGAGGGCAAGACTGCCCCTTGGGAGGCAGGGCCCCAGGCAAATATGTTTTTGTGGAATCCATGTCTATAGAAACAATCTGAGGCACCCCAGATCAGCATGTCAGCACTATTCTGATGGCCCCATCTCACATGGTCCCACAGAAGAAATAACATGCCAGCCAATGGACATGATCCACTTGGTAGGCTACTCTTCTGGAAGTGGCTCGGCCACAGGACCCCAGGACCACCCCATAGGTGGAGCTCTTCTGCGCACCTGGGAAACCTGACGTGCAGGGCAAAGGGTCAGAGAGCACACAGAGAGGAGACATGGAGGCTGGGCGGTCCCTCCGGGTGGCTCTGCTGACCCCACGCATCACAGCTGGCCTTAAACATGTTTGAGAAAGGTACCTCAAGGCACAGAGACTCTAAGACGCGGGGCCCTGAGCAAGGATCCTGCTCACCTGGATCTGTGGGAGGGAGGGAGCGAAGAAAGGACAGGAAAGCCCCTGGGTGGCATTGCCATCTGGACATTCTTTACCTGTAGGCCTGGAGAGCTGGACCCCAGAAATGGGGAGGAGGAGGGCACACAGACTGTGGGCGCTCTGGGGTCCAGAGAATAGCTGGGGAATCAGGAAGGAAGCTGCCCAGTACCCCAGGCAAAGTGAGTGGGCCCTCCCCCAACCCAGCCTGCCTGCACAGCACCCCGTCCGACAGCCCCCGGGGCCACATATGGCCCCAGAGGCGAGGGATGCATCCTGATAGGCCAGGTGTCTCAGGAACCTGGAGGGGATGAGCACTCAGTGAGTCCTACTGTGTGCCAGGTATGGACTTGTCAATCCTTCAGAAGGGAAGGCTCAGCAGAGATATGCCTCTTGCTCGGGATCGCTCAGGGAAGAACACCATGCTTCAGGAAGAGTAGTTCCTTTCCTAGTCTTTAACTTGAAAAATACTAGCAGCTGATGTGCCTGGTCATAGAGCTTTATATGTATTGACTCAAACTTACCCCAGAGGGTTTGGTCCCAGCATCCAAACACCTAGCCATTACACACCTGGCCTCCATCAGCGTAGCAGGGGACAGCGAGGACCAGAAAATGCAGAGTGGGAAGATAATGCACCTGAGTAGTTACCCACGTCTCCTATGTGACTGTCCCGGTCAGAGCCACCCGTTACCTCTCCTAAACTCCTTTTATGGATACGTAAGAATCCCAAACATGAACCAAATCACAGCACCACAAGAACAAAAGAGCGTTGGCCTCACTGTAGGCCTGGCCTGGAGACTGAGAAGAGCCCCTGTTGCAGGCCAAGCTGAGGAAGGGGGAAGAGAGCCAGACCCTGAGGACTGCAGAGAACCGGGGCCTTGGGATCGGGGTCCTCCCTGCCCCTGGCCCCGAGGCTAACTGAGAGCAGCACGAAGGGAAGGGCCAGGCTGCAGGCAGAGGCAGTGCCCAGGGTCCCTTCCTGCTCATACTTTGTGCCCCTGAAGGAGCACACTCCCCAGACCCCTCCAAGCCAGGCCCCACACAGCCCAGGATGGGGCCTTTCAATTACAATTTTGCTTCAAAGGTAGAATATAGGGGCATCTGGGTGGCTCAGTAGGTTAGGCAGGCGACCGACTCTTGATTTCGGCTCAGGTCGTGATCTCAGAGTTGTGAGATCAAGTCCCAACTTGGGCTCCTCACTGGGACCCCCTCTCTCTCTCCCTCTGATGCTTCCCCCGACCTGTTTTAAAATAATTAATTAATTAAAAATCAACCTTAAAAAAAAGGTAGAATTTAAACCTGAGCCTCCCAGACGTCCTTAAAGTGTAGCAGTCACACAGCAGGCTCTGAAGTCAGACAGCCCTGGATTTGGGTCCTAAGCTCTGCCTCTATCCAACGATGCGATAGCTGCAAGCTCCTACTTCAACTCTTTGGGCCTCAGTTTCCTCATCTGTAAACTGGGGATGATGATAATGACCTTACGCACTGATTAAGTGGATTAAATCAAATAACCCCCGTGAAGCACGGTTGCAGTATCTCAGGCGAGGGAATCGCTCAGGAGCACAGCAGGTGGCCTTATTGTTCTGACACCATTTTATCAGTGCTGGATGACTTGAGTAGGTCACTTCCCCTCTCTGGGCCTCAATTTTCTCATCTTTCAAAGGAAGAGGCTACCAGAGGATGCATAAATAAACCCTCACTCAGTTACAATATTCAGGGACCCAAGACATTTCCTGCCCTCCGCCCTGCTTAGTACTTCTATCCTTCTAGAGTGTCGACCTCCTGCATCTAAAGAGTGGGAACTTCACTTGGGGATCTCAGGGGGCTGCCTTGATTCTCACCCAGAGGCCTCAGGATGCTTGGAGCAAGGAGATGGAGAAATGATGGTTGGGCAAACAGGAGGGGCCACAGGCTGCTCAGGCCACCTCACAGGCCCCCACGCCTCCAGGGGCCCCAGAGGCTGCATCTAGTCATTCTGTGGGCAGAACCCTGCCTCCCCTGAGCATCGCAATGCATTTCTACCCCCATCACCTGCTCAGATCCCCCTACCCTTTCTTCTGTCAAATCCCAGATCTGGAAAGATCTTTAAGGTCTCTGAATTGTACCTCCCTGCCAACACAGATGCTGTAGCACCTTCACAGGGCACAGTCATCTTTCCAGTGCCAGGGAAGTCATTCCATGCCAGGCAGCCCGGTCTGTTCGTCAAGAAAGTCCTTGCTTTCATGGCATCAAAACCCACTAAGCTGAAGGTCGGCATGGCGGTTGGCTTTGGGCCTGGCGCTGTCTCCCTTGCTGTTCCTGGCCTCCTTTCCCAGCCCTCCTTCACTGAAACACAATTGGGTCATCAAAGCTGGAAGCACCTTTAGAAGGGAAGAACCCCTTTGTTTCCCAAATGAGGAGATGGGGGTTCAGGAAGGGGAGGTGACCTACCCTCAGTTACAAAGCAAACTAAAGGCCACATCAGGCCTAAGGCCCAAGTCTTATCTCCTAGACCACTGCTTTTGGGACCACATTTGCCTGCCCCTCTCACTGGCCCTGATTCTGCCTGGTGAGACAGAGTCTGTCCAATGCACTGGGTCTCAAACCTGGCTACATATTAGCAGCACCTGGGAAGATTTTTTTTTTTTTAAACCCCAGTGTCCAGGCCACACTGAAGCCTAATTAATCTTTGGGGCCAAATCTCTACGCAAGGGATTTTAGGCAAGCTCCCAGGTGACTCTAATGTGCAGCCATTCGTCTAGGGGAAGCCCAGCCCTCGGGACTCCTCCCTGGTCACCTGTGAAGCACTGCTGAGGAATATCTCTCTGGTTTGAAAAGCATTTGGGGGCAGGAACCATGAGCGCTAATAGCTGGAAGGTTCCAGAGAGGCGATCCACCAGTGGTTGACAAAGGTCCTTCCTTTGGTTCTGTGGAGGGGCCTTGGCGGTCACTGGGGTGGATGGGCAAAAGAGAGCCTGGGGTCTACCCACCCCCCTCATCCACTGTAACCAGAGAAATCCTCCCTTATCTGTTTATATAACATGACTTCTGCACTAAGTGTTTATGTTTTAAGTTTCTGCAGTTAAAAATGTTGGAAAGGGTATCCCAACATCCCCGTTTTAAAGGTAAGAAAACTGAGGAAGTCTGAGCATCCTCCTTGCCACCTGTTCTGGGATCTGCTGCACATGAGACCCACTTCCTGACATCTAGTCTCTTGACAGGACGAGGGCAGTAGGCTCCACCTCCTGGAGAAGAATGGCTCAGAGGATCTCCCTGGGCTCCTAGAGCCTAGCATCCTTCTCCCATGAGCCAGGCAGGAAGGCCCCACTCTAAAACAGCTCACAAGTCTCTCCTCCCTAGGTCAGTCCAATTCATTTCATCAACACCAGTGGAAGCCCGACTCTGGGCCAGGCATGGTGCTGTCCAGCCAGGTGGAGAGTAAACACAGTCAATGTCAACCGAAGACTACTCAATACAGTGTGAAGAGGACAACGCTAGAGGCCAGCCCAGGGAGAGTCCCTCAGGGATGGGGCCCGAGAGGTACTCACTCTACCCCACCCCTCGGTGGCCTCGGGCCAGGGCTTCGGAAGGGCTTCAGAAAAGGCTGCCCTTTTCGAGACTCAGGCATCACCAAGGTGACGTGAGCTAGGAACCCCAAACCAGTCTCCCAGAGATTTGGGGCTCAAACCAGGCATAGGTAGTCTGGGGAAAATCTCTTGCCCAGCCTCTTGGGGACATGGAGGGGAAGCAAGTCCTTGAACTGTCAACCCCCGTTTCCCAGATCTGGGTCTGGTGAGAAGCAACTGAGGCCCATCAGGAGTCTTTCTAGATGAGCCAAACTGGCCTAACATAGGTAAGGTGGCGGCCTTGGCAGGAAAGGCGCCAAGGCTCAAGCCTCACACAGCTCTCTGAGGGGAGGGGGGCTGCTGTGAGGAAAGAGGCTTGTGAGGGAAGAGGTGGCTGGGGCACACTCTCTCCCTCTCTCCCTCCCTCCCTCTATCCCTTTTCTCTCTCGTCTACTTCTCTCCCCCCCTCCTCTCCCTCTCCCCCGCCTTCTTCCTCCTCAGTGTGAGGCAGGAGCCATTTAGGGCAGGACAGCCTCCTCACAGGCCAGCTCCACACCCTCAGGCTGTGGGTCAGGATGCAGGAGCTCCAGCCTCCGTGATTCCCTCACCCTGACAGGGCACACAGGGCAGGTGCCCTCCAAGGCTCTTTCCCACATACCAGCAGCAGCAAGAACTATGCTTCCTTTAGGACAGTTCCAGTGGTGGCCGTGGGCAGGGGGAAAGGCAGTGAACCCGGGGCCTCAGCCTTCCCAACTCTAGAGGACAGACATTCCCACCTACAGTCTGGAGAAAAGGCATGAGACTGGAAATCCCCTGCAGGCCTGGCTCTCTCCACAGGAGCCCGGCCAGAGCCTGTGGGCCCCAAGACTTGGAGAAACAGCAGAGGAAGGAGAGGATCCAAGAGTAACACCTCCAGGGCAGGCGTGGGGCTGCGGTGGGAAGGACAGAGGAAGGGGTCTGCCACCGTCACTTAGGAGATCAGAGAGGGAATCTCCCCCTTCTTTGCCCTTTGCTTCCGAGAGGAAAGAGGCAGTGTCCGGCAGGGACAGTCAGGCCTCAGAGAAAGAAAGATGCGGTTCAGGTAAGAGTCTCAGACCCCAAGAAGACAGGGGAGTAGCTAAAGGGACAGTATCCTGGTACAAAAAGAGATTATTATGCTGATGGTGGGCTTTACTGCTCTATTTTTTTTTTAAGTCACCAAGGCTCTTTTAAGATTTTTTATTTATTCATTTTGAGAGAGACAGCAAGAGCAGAGCAGGAGGGAGAGGCCTAGGAAGAGGCAGGATCCCCGCTGAGCAGGGAGCATGGGATGGATCCCAGGATCCCGGGATCATGACTTGAGCCAAAGGCAGATGCTTCACCAACTAAGCCACCCAGATGCCCCTTACTGCTCTATTTTTCTTGCAGTTCTGAACACTGAGCCATGGAAGGACAGGGTGGCAAGAGAACTGACATGAGGCATCAGAAAGTCCTTCTTGCCCAGATGCAGGAGCAATCCCCTGCTTTGAAGCACTTGAGTAAGAGAATAAGCTCCCCAAGACCACCCAACTCATTTCTCAAGTAGAGAACTCTGCAGGCAAAGAACTGACAAGAAGGCTTTGGGGGACCAGGTGGTCTTCGAGTATGGGGCAACGTGGGGGCCAATGGCAGAGTGGGGAGTGGGCCTCCAGCTGTCCTTGGCTCCAACCAGCAGCTTCTCCTGGCCACCCAGCTCATGGAGCCAAGGGCACCATTTGCAGAAAGGGGGTGGGAGGCTTGCGGTTTCTCCAAGGCTTTGATTTATTGCCTAATGTAGGCAAAGAAGAAAGAGGAGGCTCATCTCTAAGCCGGAGTCTTAGGAACGGGACATGAGTCTCACATCTTCTGAAGGCCCAGCAAACAGAGCCCGCTCTCTAATCCCGGCTGCAGGTCTGAGCCTGCCACTGGGCACAGACACGCCACCAAGCAGGCTGCCTGCACTCTGTGTCTGGTTCGGGATGCCTCTCCACACCCCGAGGCAGCAATTGACGGGGATCAAGACAGACCAAGAGGAGAAGCAGGAAGGAGAAGTGAGAGGCGGGGCACAGAGGGGCAGAGGGAGGGAGAGCAAGGGCTGAGACAGAGAAGGGGAAAGCAGGAGAGACCTGGGGACTGAGGCTGGGGAGAGACCCTGCAGGATCCAAGGGCACTGCAGAAGGGAAGGGAAGGACAAGAGACTGGGACAGCCTTGGAGTCAGAGACTCAGAGGCAGATCCAGAGAAAGGCTAAAGGCCAAAGGTGTTCAAGACTAGCAACATGAAAAAGAAGAAAGTGCTTAGCCTGGACCATGGACTGCTGACCACCTAAAAGCCAGAAGCTCACAGGCCAAGGGCCCAAGGCCATTGCTAGCCCATAAACAACTCTAAGCACATTTGAAAAAGATACTCCTTTCTAGGTGGCTATAGCCCCAAGCCAGGCATAGGACTGGATTTCAGCCCCTTCTTACCCATTCAGCCAGATTTTCTTGTGCAGTAAACCATCTGCTCAACCATACAAAGAAGACCTGCCGGTCAAGTGAGGACTAAGGGAGCAGCAGAGCTGGGGAATGGCTCACCAGTTTAGGGAAACTCCAAATGCTCATTCTATTGCTCCAGGATCAGCCGTCAAGATCCTCATTTTCTTCCCAAACCCGTCCCTGTGGTGATGTGCCCTCCCCAGGAACCTGTCCTACCCACCTTCAGACCCCGTGCATCTACTTCCCCCTATGGCCTTTCATCCTCACTCCTCATAAGAACATGGGGGGAGCTTTGGGGGAGACAGTCTTGGTTGGGACAAAGTGAGCCATGGATGGGGATGGAAGGAGATGGTGCCTCAGTTTTCCCTTCTCTAAAATGGGCCATCAGTTCAGTAGCAAAGGGGTAAGTTAGTGAACTAACACAAGGTCCTCTCCAATTCTCACTTTCCTTTTGCTTTAAAGGAAAGATAAAAGGATGAAGAGGGGGATGGGATGGGATGAAGAAGCCTGAAAACAGAGGGCTGTGAGATATTTACCATGGGAAAGGGGACTCAGAGCTGCAGAGACCAAGGTTGGGTCTCAGGAGGAAGAACAGCCAAGGAAATCCAATCTGGATTCCTCCTCTCCTGGCCCAATAGGGCTCATGAGGGGAGAGCAAAGACCTGCCTCTCTGGTCATTATTCACATTACAAAAAAAAAAAAAGATACCTGACTTCTGTGGAGGGTTGCCATAACTATCAGGTGCAATGAAATGTTTGTTTACAAATCAGAAGATTTGTTATAGAAATGGTGAAAGCAAAGAAATGGAAATCACAATTAAAATGAAAAGTAAAGATGAGGAAGTAAGCAAGCCAGTGACAAACCAAGACCCGGGTTACAAATCTTCAACCTGCCCACAGTTCTCAAGGTTGCATCTCTGTGGAAAATGGGGAAGACTTATACTTACAGAATTTTCAGGCTGTAGAGGCCAGAGAATGCTTGTCCCGGGATGTGTGAGAGATGGTTCCCTGAGAGACGCCTGCAAACCAGGGAAAAGTGTCAGTGATGTTGGCAGGGAACCCAAATGGGGGACGTGGGGGACCACCCTTAGCATCTTGGGATTTGGGAGGGGGGAGGGGGTGATAACTAGCATTTATTGATAGGAACAATGTGTTCAATGCTTCATGCCCATTCTCACTTAACTCTAACAATAACCCTGTGAGGTGCCTAGAATTATCCCCAAATTTTAAAGGAGGAATCTGAGGCTCAGGGAAATCAAGTCACTTCCCCCAAGGCTGACAGAGATAGGCAGTGGCCGAGCATGGTGTTGTCACCCAGACCTGATTCACTTCTAGGCTCTGGTCCCCTCCACAGTGTCACGTCCTCCCCCCTGCTAACCTGGATGACTCACCCACCACCCTCAACTGCGGAACTGCACTGCATCCTGTCACCAGGGGAGGGCCAGGTACAGACAGGATGGGACCCTCTCTCCCCATGCCCTCAACTACACAGCTAACCCATTAATCCAGGAGAGTTAGGAAATGGGGTTTTAGAATTAGTCCAACATCCGGGTCTAATGAAGCGTCTCCACATTTGTCATGGGGTGATCACCAATTCTAACAGGAGCAAATGTGACAGAATATCCTTAATGCCCAAACCAGACTGAGTGGAGTCAAACTGTGGATGATGCAGAAAGAACCTGGGATCTCCCAAGTCCCCAACGACATTATTACATACTTCGGTTCCTAATGAGAGGCTGTGGATGTACAGGCTGGGCTGACATACCTCAGAAGCTGTTTTCTTTTTAAAAAATATATCTTTAATAAGAATCTTGTTATTTGGGGGGTGCCTGGGTGGCTCAGTCGTTAAGCGTCTGCCTTCGGCTCAGGTCATGATCCCAGGGTCCTGGGTTCGAGCCCCACATCAGGCTCCCCGCTCGGCGGGAAGCCTGCTTCTCCCTCTCCCACTCCCCCTACTTGTGTTCCCTCTCTCGCTGTGTCTCTCTCTGTCAAATAAATAAATAAAATCTTTAAAAAAAAAAAAAAGAATCTTGTTATTTGGTATTTGTTGTTTAAAAAAAATTGTGTGGAAAGGCATCATGCTATTTGAGGTCCCCAAGCTTGGATCCTATAGGTGGGCATTTGCCATGGAAAGGTCCTTTAGATGGAACCTTTAAAAGGGGCCCAGCCCCTTCTCGGGGACCCGAAAATGGAAGGAAAATGAGCCTTCGGTTCTCAGGTTGTGCCATGGATGTCACCTGCCCCAGCGCCTCAGCCTTCACACCTGCTTTTCACTCCCACCCAAGATGTGGCACCTCCACCTCAGAAGGCCCCTTGCTGCCTCCAATTCTGTCACTTCCTTTGAGCCCTGGCTTAATACTCCTCCCCCAGAAAGACTTCCCCATCCACAGGCTAGATGTGCCTCCCCCCTCCCCCGCACCCTGACCACTTCTTTACACAGAGCTCCCCTGCTCACCTGCTGGGCACACAGCTCTGCTGCCTCACCTAGAAGCTCCCTGAACTTCTATCTTGTTTTCCCCCACAGCACCTTGAGCTTGTCTTTCACACAGAGGGGAAGCTCAAGAAAACCCAGCTATGGCTCTGGGGGTTGATCAAATCCTAACTCCAGCAGGGGCAGGCTGACTGCATCTTGAGGGAGCACTGTCTAAGATGGGAAATCGGTTAGGGCAGCAGCAGGGCCAGGGTTGGGGTGGAACTGTGAATGTTTTCAGAGCCAGGAGCCCATGCTTTGCACAGTTTAAGCAAACCTTAGTAGAGCCCTGAGGATCAACAGTGGTGCAAAACCAAGAAAAAGCAGGCTGGAGACGGAGGTTGGAGGTTAGGAACAGATCTGGGACGAATGCAAGGATTGGAAGCAGAGTGACCTGGCTTCCCCAAGCAGACAGGCCACGGGCACTCTAACTGAAGAGATGATTTATTCATGAGTCTGAGGCTAGCCCCAAGGACTGCAGATGGAGAGCAACAGTCGTGGGAAGGCATTAACCAGGGCGGACTTGGTGGAGGAAGTGGGCCTATGTGTTCGGCAGTGATAGAGGAATGGTTTGTGCCTGAGATGCTGGGCACCGGTTGAAGGGGAAGTCTCCTGCTCAAATGCAGGAGGGGAAACCAGGATAGTGAACATGACCAGCCTCAATGGAGCAAAGTCGGCCAGGTAGGTTTAGGCCAGGTTGGGGGAGGGCCTTAGAAGTAGATCCTTTGGGCACTGGGGAGCCAGAGAAGATTCTTAAGCTGGTGAGATGCTCCCTGACGATGGGCAGAGTATATTTGAAAGGAGGCTGGTGGAGTGGGAATAGAGAACAAGGGGTGGAGGTAAGAGACACTGCAGAGAAAGAACCACTGGGATGTGGGGGTGGCTGGTAGCTGGACACAAGGGATGGGAGCAGGTCAAAGATGACCCCCAGGAAGAGAAGCAACCACTGACAGAAAGAGGGGAAGCTGAAAATTAGAGCTGGCCTCAGGGAGGACCAAGAGCCAGATTTCAGAGTGCCTCTACCATGTGGTCTTGCCCACCACCTGGGACTCACAGCTGGCCCAGGTATCTGTGAATACCCTGCTATCAAGAACAGCTTCCCACTCCCTTCCCTTTGAGCTCTAGCCCTCCTCCTGGAGATCCCTGGCTCCTACAGCTATCAGTGGTCCCAAAGCTTCGCCCCCGAGTCCCATGAGGCATCTACTCACAGCTCCTCCAAGAAGCGCAGGTGGTGGAAGAGGCCAGGCTGCAGCTCTGTGAGGTTGTTCATGCTCAGGTCTCTGCATGGCGAGAAAATGGGAGGGGAGCTGTGAGCTGCCCATCAGCCCCAACCTGTGCTGTCCAGGTCCAGATACCCACAGAGCCCCAGCTATTCCTGCAGCATACCCAACACACATCTACTCCATGCCACCTAATTCCAAAGCCAGCCTGGCAGGAGCACGTGCAGTGTCTAAGAGTGAGCACTGGGCTGGGAGTCAGGCCTTCCAGGTCCATATATGTGCATTCCCTCCATCGTTTCCAATTTTGCCTTCTGCCTTTCTCCTCCCTCCGCCAGACTCCCCGAGGAATGGCTGTGATTAGGACTATGAAGGACACTGACCTCCCTGTAATGGGAGAAGCTAGAGAACCATTCATAGAGTTTCAGAGCAGAAGGGGAGGGGCCACTTAATACAAGCAATACCTCATGCATTCTTTTTACCAAAGGGGAATCTGAAGCCTAGAGATTACTGCCATTAAGCTCTATGGAGCAAGTTCATGCAATATTCACACACTGGTGTGCTCATCCCTGCAATGGCCATGGGGGATAATTCTTTTATTCTATCCCAGAACCAGTGGGATTTCGCTGCTCTCTGAGTTCTCTGCCAGTCACTTTCCTGTTGGTTTTCCTCCCGCAGACTCCTGCTATCAGAGGACCTCCAAGCATGTCCCAAAAGATGTCTAGCTTCTTGATGCGGATCCTGATCCCTCCATGGATCATTCCAACCTTCCCATACCATGTGAGAGGCCCCGTGGGTGGTTTCAGGGTCACTGTCCTCTAAAGATACCTTGACACAAAATAACCACAATATTAGCAGCTGACACTTATAAGGCCTACTGTGTCAGGCACTGGCTAACCTTTAACCAAATAATTACATGTAATTCTCACAACAGCCCCAAGGTAGATTCCATTGTTATCTCCATTTCACATTCAAGAAACCAGAGGAAAAAACACTGAGCTTTGGAGTCAAAAGGCCCTGAGGTCAACTCTGTCTTCTACTTACTTATCAGACCTTGGGCTCTTAACCACTGTGACCCTCAGTTTCCTTATCCATAAAAATGGGATGAATAACACCAAATCTCTAGGGTCCTTATAAAGGAGCCAATGCTTACAGACTGCCTAGCAAATAGTACATACACAATGAATATCTGCTTTCTTCCCTCCACCTGTCCCTCAGAGACCTGTGGGCAAATGTCCTAGCCCAACAGGCCCAGGAGCTAGGTGGGAAGGAGTTGGTGCTTTCATTGGTTGGTCCTGCCCTGTGTTAGCATCTCCTCAGTTTCTACCAGGGTGAGCAGTGATGTCTCAGAGTCCGTGTGTGTGTGTGTCTCACCCATTTGGGTTCCATCCTATTTCAAACTCTTAACAGCTGCTTCCTGCCTCTGCCAGCACCCTCCCTGAGGGGTATAGAGGTGGGTCCAAACCAGACCACCAGATTGCTGGGCACCACCCCCAGGCCTGCCTGCAGCTTTCTCACTTCCTCAGGAATGCACGTTTGCTGTCAAATCTGAGTGTCTCCATTTTCCTCCAAGAAATGAAGTGTGCTTTATGTGGACGCTCAGAAAGGCAGGCTGGAGATGGTGGGGAAATGTGTGCTGGGGAGCCCAGTTCCAATCTATAAAAAGACTGTTTAGTCTCAAATGTTTTATCTTTGATAAAGCTTAGAGTCCGGACGCCATGTCCTCTAAAGAAGGAAGACATTCCGTTCAGGGTAGAGCCAAGGAACTGGCCTGCTGAACTCGGGGCTGCTTCTTGTCCACAGCTCCCTCTCTGCTCCATGTGGGGACAGGAGGGCCATCCCTGGGCCTGCTCCATCCAGAAGAGGGCTAGGAAGAAGGGGGTGTGTGGGGGGATGGTGTGCTGATGGTCATGGTTTAAGGAGCAGAACCAAGAGAGTTTGTTGATGGATTTTATGTCAGAGCTTGGTTCTCGGGATGTATCGAGGCTCCACTAGCCTGGGCTTCCAGTGGAGAGGTGAGGATGCAGGGGTGCACCAGACAGTGGCAGGGGAAGGAATGGCGAGGCCCACAGAACTTGCATCTGACTGGACTCCTCCCCTTCGAGTCCTGGGTCTGGCTCATTCTCAGCCAGGCAGGGAGGCACGAGGTGCCCCAAAAAACGATTACCTCTAAATATTTACCCTGCGCATTTCTGGACGTGTCTCCACAGGAGTGGGAGCGGGAGTTCAAGGAGCAAGCGGGGCATGTGACTCAGACCTCATCACTCAGCTGTCCCTCCAGGGGCCGCACCTCAGAGGCTCTGATGTGGCTCCATGCCCCCACCCCACTCCCTCCACCCCCCCCACCCTGACTAGCGGCCTCATTGTTCTCCCCTGAGGAGGAGGGGGCCTGGACCCCCCAGCCCGCCCCCACATCCTGCCCAGGACAACACACAGCCCAGCTGCAGGGCTCAATAAGGGGAGGGGTGCACAGGAGGGTGGATTTCCAATGGTGGGGGGTGGGGGGAGCCCTATTCAGACCTGGCCCTCTCACAAAAGGGGAGGGGTAGGGCTGGTGCCCAGGAAAGGGAGGGGACGAGAATGCGTAGAGCTGAGAGAGGGACGTGCAGGGCAGGTTTCAGAGCTGAGATCCTCCAAGCTGATGCCACAGGCCCTGGGAATGGCGGAGGGCCCTGGCAAGAGGCACTGGGCCCTGCCTGGGAGGGAGGTATGCCTGGACAGTCTCCAGGAGGGAAGCAGCATGAGGGCACTCTGAACACACGGGTCATCCTGTGGAGTGCAGGAAAGATAGGACTTTCCTGGGGGGTCAGCTGTCCTTGTGCAAGCCAGTGAGCACATTCAGGCCATGCTTGGACCCAGGGCAAATAAGAGGGCATCCGATTCTGGGGAGTCCTGGGGTTTGCTTGTGGCTGCATCTGCTTGGCTGTATGAACTTGTCAGTATCTACAAGGGGGGGCCTGTATTGGGGTACATGAGCTCTTGGATGTGCTTGTCTTGTGGGGTGCTGGGCACACGTGTGCCGTGTGAGGACACGTGTGTACCTATAATGCGCACATTGGACTAGTGTACTGTTAAAAGTCATAAATGTTCTCAGAGCATCACATGCTATAAAGATAGAGATTCTTTGGGAGAAACAAACACCCTCACCCAAGTCTCACTCCTGTGGCTGGAAAGCTTCTTTGGCTGTGGGACCTCTGGCAAGCCGGGTTCCTCCTCTCGGCTGCAGGGCTCCTCTCCGGCCTATCTCCGGGCCCCAGGAAGGGGCACAGGTCGCTCAGTGACACTGTTTGGGGGTCCAACTTGTGGCTGAACTAGACACCCCATGCCTGAACTCAAACGCTCCACTCCCATCGCCCCGTGACCACTAGGAACGCACACGTGCGCACGCACGCGTAGTAGCACGCACGCACGTACGCACGCACGCACGCACACACGCTCGACCGCTCTCCAGGACCGGCTTCGTCGGGGTGCGACCGGACCTGTGCAGTTGCGCGCGCACCCACACTCAGAAGGGCCCGGCTTCGTTCCATTCTCTGCTGTTGTCGTTTTGAAATCCTTGATACATTTTGAACCGGAGGCACCGCATTTTCGTTTTGCACTGAGCCCTGCAAATTGCTTCTCTCCAACTGTGGGGGGATTGAGAGGATGCGTTGCAACCCTGTTCTTAAGTTTTCTTGCAGGACCCAGAGGGGCTGTATGTTCTTTTAGTTGGACACAGCCATGGGGGCGGGGGGGGGGGGGGGGTGGCTGGCAGGAGGGGAGGGAGGGGAGGGGAGGGAGAGAAGAGAGGGGCAGCCCTGGGCACAGGAAGTGGAAGTTTCTGGCCGCACATTAGGAAAATGTTCTCAGAGCTTTACCCTGTGAGGCAACCAGACCACCCAAGGAAGCTGGGTGAGGCAGTGTCACCATGGAGACAAGGAACAGGGTTTGATAAGAGGGAGGATGCTGGGGAACTGAGGGGAGAGACAGCAGCAAGACCCGAAACTGGAGGGGGGTGGGGCAATAAGGGACACCCCCCCCCCCGGAATCTGGCAGATACCCAAGGGTGCTGGTGAAGTTACTCTGTTTGCATTTTTCCTTTGGGAGAAGAAACAGAGAAAGGCAAAGACCCTGGGCTCTGCTGGGGCGGGCCTGGGAGGACTGTCACCACCTGGCTGGAGAAGAAACCTAGGAAGCAGGGCCCACTTTGCACGTGGGCTAAGGTTGCCCATCTCTGCAGCCAGGTAAAGGGCAGTTAGAGTGACCAGGAGATGAGCCCCTGTCCCCAGGCATGACCACGCCCCAAGGTCACTGCAGGCAGAGCTGGTGTGGTGTCCTCTGGGTGCTTACAATATTCTGTACACGCTCCCTCAGTGATGATGACTGAGCTCCTCCATGTACCCAGTGCTGCACGCACCTTCATTATTACCCCAGCACAAGACTAATTAGCTGTGTGATCCTGGTCATGCCACTTGACAGCTCTAAGCCTCCACTTTCCCATCTGTAAAATAGGGATAATGATAGTACTTACCTCACACTAGTTGTAGCGAGAATTATACGAGTTACTAAATGTAAAACAAACATAGTGCTCAATAAATCTACCTTATTAATATTATACTCATCTAATTGAATTATGATTATAGTGACCATACAACTATGAGCTTCAAGGCGAGGACTTAATCTTAGACCTCTCTGTATCCTCCAATCCTAGTGGGATATCTGGCAAATAGGGGTGTGTAATAAACGTCCAAATGAATGTATTATAGATGGAGATCGATGATACAGCCTTCCCCGGCTTCTCTTCGTGTGGTTGACAACCCTTGCTCCCTAGGAAGTTCTTCCTGTTGTCTAACTTGAGTTTCTGCCACTGCTGTATTAAGGGCATAACCTCTGTAAAGAACCTAGTGCTTAGTTCCAGTCTGGTGCACAATCCATGGGGCCTGTTGCTAACAACGTTCACTTGTCTCTCAATCCAGCAGCCTCTAGAAAAGGTAAAAGTGAGGTCCTCCTCTAAAGGATCCCTCAGGCACCTACAGTGGACCTTCAGGTTTCTCTTTGGCCTTTTCCTCTCAGGGCAGCAGTCTCTGGTTAGGGCTAATGTGCCACAACATCCTGAAGCAGCCACCCTTCCCCACAAGGGCCAGGCCAGGCCTGGCGCAGTTCCCTCCATGATGGGAGACAGCTTGGGGGTTGACGGGGAGCAGGATGAGCTAGTGTAGAAATAGCCCAATGTGGGGGATGGGGGAGTCCCTCCCACTGAAGAGGGCCAGTAGACAGGCTGGCTGCCACAGGAACCATCTGGCACTCGGGGAACACTTGCTGAATTCCTTGGTCAACAAGAGAGGCAGGTGACCCGGTAAAGAGGAAAGAACGTGGAATCTGGAATCAAGGAAGCTGTTTCAATCGGGCCAATACCGAGGTCCCCTCCAGCCTTACAGATCATTCTTTCCTGACTGCAATGTGCCCAGCACAGGGCTAGGCATCCTGAGGAACGGAGACAAAGCACAGGGCAGGGTCTGGGCCCTCCAAGAGTTTACAGTGTTGCTGGGGAAGGATTGTTTACTCACAAAGTAGCAACAAAAAACCCACATATGTACTCTGCTTTGTGGTTTACAAGCAGCTCCTACAGCCACTATCCCAATTAAGTTCTGAGCTGTGTGTCCAGACTCAAGACTAAAACAGAGGCTCAGAAGGGGGAAAGGGTAAACCAGCATGGCTTCCTGGGGCAGAAACGAGGGTGGGGTGTATATGAGACGCAAGTAGCTTGCAGAACTGAGTTCAGAGTGGAAAGCACCCAGAGAGCACCCCATGTTACACTGTGGGGGAGGGGGTTCATCGGCACAGTGGACGGGACTGGCCATTCACCACAGGGCTGTTAGCATCCGTGGCCTTGCTCCTTAGTGCTGGTAGCATCTCCCAGTTGTTGTGACCTTCCAAAACACCCCCCAGGTATTTCCAAACACCCCCTGAATGAAAGGTGCTTTCCTCTTCCTGCACTCAATTAGTTTACAAGGGAGGAAACAGATCCAAAGCTGAACAAAGTGACCTAAGGTCACAAAGCAAGTTGATGGCAGAGAGAATTAGGTCTCCTAAACCCCAGGGCAATGCTCTCTCCACCCCCACCACATTGATCTTGGGTTTTCTAAAGCAGCCTCCCCTGCCCAGTTGATTCCCCTAGGTGGCACCTCCTTATCAGAGATGACGCGGTACCAGCTGTCTTATTAGAGACTCTAAACACACTAGTTGACACAAAGTTCTCTTGGATTTTTGCAATTTTCCCAGATTTCCACAAAAGGGAGTGTACTCCAATCAGGATAAAATGTATGTCTTCACATAACAGCAGGATACATTCTCTTAGGCTTTGCACAAAGTTCTTCGTGAGAACAATGCTGTGGTTTTCAATACAAGGGCTATTGCTTCATTGTGTCATGTCCTGGCTCCTTTGTTTGTAACACGCATGTCTTCCCGCCTGCCTGGAGTGGCAGGAGGGTGTGCAATGGAAGGGTGTAGTGAACAGTACCAGAGAAGCTGGAGGGGTTGGTGGGGTGGGCCTAGGCCCCTAGACTTGGGGCTCATTTGTAAGGGGAGAGAAAGTCCCCTGTGGTTGCTCAGCAAAGGTGAGGTTTGCACAAGTCAGACTGAACCAGGGAGAGCCAGGACACCCAGAGCATCCTCAGGTGACCCAATTCATTCAGGTGGAGCAGGGAGGGATAAGGGCAAGGGAAGGAGACATTCCTACAAGTCAGGTGAGAGAAAAGTTCAAGGGTTTTTTTTTAAGCCCTGGGTTAAAAGACCACAGAAGTCAGGGAATGTCGCTCATGGGTATCATGATATTTCATCTGTGTGGTGTGGGTCTCAAGTTCTGATGGCAGAGAAAGGAGGCCAAGGAGGGAAGAGGCCCAGGAGAGGTCCCTCCCACTCAAAGACGCTAGATTTGGGCAATCGTGGTTTGGTGCCATCAGAACCAACCTCAGACCAAACTCTATGGCTCTGCCTTCTTGTTGTTGAACAAATAAGGGGGAAATCTGATGGCATTAGCATGCCAAAGGTGTGGGTGCCTGGGCAGAGCGAAGAAGGGGACAGGCACTGGGGATGGAGAAGGGGTTCTGGGGTGGGCTGTGACCCTCAGTTCTGCAGGGGAATCCCTTTGTGAGGGAGTCAGGCTCATCCCAGGCTAAGGGACATCTCTGGCTCTGCGGGGTAAAGCAGCTAAGCTGGGGTGGCCCGCGGTGTCTCCGAATTCCCGTCAGAAGTGTTACAACAGGTCAGGTGCAAGGGCTGCTCCTGCCCCAGGCAATTAGTCATGACCCCCAGAGAACTTGCACGGGATGGTCAGGAGCTGGGCTGGTGGGAGCGGTCCCTCTGCCCGTGCCCAGAGCCAAGTGAAGGCTCTCAAGAGCAAAGCATGGCCCAGGGATTGCCTGATGTGTGTATATACGTGCTTCTCCCCCGTGGCCACCGGTGGGTGGAGAAATTGAAGACGCAGGCCTCCTGGGCCCAGGCAGGGCTGCAGTGTGGTCTGAGAACAGCCCGCGAACAGGAGGGGACAGAGCCTCTGGAAGCTGTGGAGGACGGGATCTGGACTCCCTTGGCTCCTCTCTTCCTCCTGGGAGGCAGCAGAGACCTCCACTGTCTGATGCAGGAACCAACACCCACATGTGACTATTTCAATTTAACCTCATTAAAATTAAATCAAATTAAGGGGCGCCTGGGTGGCCCAGTCAGTGAAGCGTCTGCCTTCGGCTCAGGTCATGATCCCGGGGTCCTGCGATCGAGCCCTGCATCAGGCTCCCTGCTCCGCGGGAAGCCTGCTTCTCCCTCCCTCTCTCTCTCTCCCTCTCCCTCTGCCTGCCGTTCCCCATGCTTGTGCTCTCTCTGTCAAATAAATAAATAAAATGAAATGAAATGAAAAATTGAGCTCCTCAACTTCACTAGCCACATTTCAAGGATCAATAGGCACACATGGCTGGCGACTACCACGACAGGCAGTGCGGATCTAGAGCATGTCCGTCATCACAGGGACGTTGCACAACACCAGCACATCCTCTGGAGTCAGACCTGTGTTTGCTTCCCAGTTCTGCCACTTGCTGGCTGTGTGACTTTAGGCAAGTTACTTCACCTTTCTCTGCCTTGGTTTTCTCACTGGTAAAGTGCTCAGCCAGTGCCCAGCACAGGGTAAATAAGCAACCAATATGGCCTGCAAGCAGCTCTGCCTGCCTCGACCACTCACCGAGGCCCAGCTCAAGCACCTCCTCCTACAGGAAGCCTCCGGCCTTCATCCATACATTTACTCATCCAGCCATATGTCATTCAACCAACATTTACTGAGCACCTACTATACACCAGGCCCTGTGCTAGGTGGTGAAGCTGCGAAGTCCAATAATGTATGATCCCTGCCCTCAAAGAGCCCAGTCCAGTGGGGACAATGACAAGAGAGTGGACAATTACAAGCCTGAGTGACAAGTGCTGGGATCGAGAGGCTTGAGTGTCAAAGGGCCACCTCAGGCTAATTCGTACAGCCTTTTGATTCTGGTCTCTGAGGGTTCAGTCACAGAGTAGGTCCACACAATCCTGTCCTAGACTACAATCTCTCATCTGCTGGTCTTAGATTGCTCATTCGTGTGTTTGGTCTCCCCACAAAGGTTGGGGGCTCTTCCATGGCTCCCAATTACCTGTGCTTGTCACACACACACACACACACACACACACACACCCCACCACCACCACCACCACCACCAGCTTCAAGGTCCATTTTCCATGCAGCAAGGGAGGGGTGAGCACCCCACAGGCCGACCCCCCCGAAGGACTGAAGCGGCCTGCAGCACCAGGGAAGAGAATTAAGCCAGCCAAGGAAGCAGCAGTGGTTGTGCGTCTGGGGACCTGCCCACTTAACCCCGTCAAGCTCTGGTCTCCCCTGACCCGCCAGCATCTTTTCCAGCCCTTGTTCCCATCTCTAGCTCCATCTAAAAGCGCACCATTTCCGTGCACGGAGGTGTATGGGTGTGAATTGTCTGCCCTCTCAGACTTGAAGCACCTTGGAGAGGACAGTGCCATTGGCATCAGGTGAGACCTCCCCAAGGGGAGGAACTATGTGTCTCTCCTCAGAGTGGGAAATCCCTGAGGGGCTGAGGGGGGTGGGGAGCCGAGGCGGCCCAGGTGGGAAGGACTAGGGAGGGCCGCATGGGGGCCGGAGGTGGAGCCCACTTTGTGCGCAGACCACAGCCCTGCGCCCTGTTTGTTTAGCTGAGGCTCCAGGTCCTGCTGCCTTTAGCCTTTATTTCACTGGATAAAGGGACAGGGTGTGTCTGGGGGTGGAAAATAGAAGACAGGCCCCTCTATTCACAATCACATACCTCCTACCCCCACATCCCAGATGGAAGCTTTCCTCTCACAGCAGGATCTCTTCTCTTTCCCGACCCAGCAACTCCACTTACCTCCATGGACGGACACACGAAGGAGTACCCAATTGCCACCCACTCCCACCCCAGCCAAGGGCAGCACCAAGACCCATAGCCAAAAGGTTTTCGAAATTGGACCTGATCCCAGCTTTGATTTGAATCTAGTGGGAAAGAGCAGAAACTGGAAGCTCAGGGCATATAATAAGAGCTACTTCGGCTGGGGCAGACACTGTGCTTTATAAAGACTTTACAGACCCATTTTACAGAGGAGACAGCAAAATCAAGGTCCCTCGATGCCAAAGTCCCAAATCGCGTCCAACTCCACCCCTCTGCCTCTCCAGTTCCCCTCCATTTGAATGTCTTTCACAGTTCATAGAGTTCTGGTACATCCTTGGTCTCATTTAATTTGATCCTTTTATCAAGCCAAGGAGTGAAGCATATTTATTCCCATTTTAAATGAAGAAACGGAGGCTGGGGAATATCGAGTTACTTCGCGTCTACTCACACAGTTAATAAGCGGCAGAGCCAAACCCTCGCCGGTTCGCTCTGTTGAACACTGCTGCACACAGGAGCCCAAGGAGCCGGGGCGCAAGGCGGCAGCTCGGTCCCCAAGGGGCCCCAGCGTTGTCGTGTGGCTGCCCCTGGGGCTGAAGGGCCCGGAAGCTGGGAGGCAGCCGCAGCTCCAGGAACAATGCAGGGGGATTAGGGCCAGCCCAGGAGAGCCCCACCCGTCTTGTCACTGTCAGGCTTTGAGTCCCACTCCCAGGGGCCTCAGAGAACCAGTGGAACTTTCCGGAACTCAGCTCCCCTCCTCCAAGCCCACCTGGGTGTGCCTCGCCCTGTTGGCCCAGTCAGCCATGGGGAGGTCCTGCCACACCCCCCGCTGGCAGGCTGCTGAGGTCCCAAATGCCTGGCGCCTCCCCCAACCCCCCCGCCCCCCCACCCCCCCACCCCACCCCCACCCCCACCCCGGCAACTCCTGCCTCCTTCATGCTGAATCTCTCTGGTCCTGTTGCCTCCATCCCACTTTCCGGCTGGTGCCCCAACAACCTACCCTCTTCCCTAACTCCCTACCTGTTGGGTTCGTCGGACTTGTACAAAGACTAGATGCAAGATCCAGGTCTAACATCCCTGCCCAGCAAGAAGTCCTTCCTGAAGTCTAGCCTCACTCCCTCATGCTGCAGTTGGACTGAACAGAGTTCTGGGCCTTCCGTTAGGGTGTAGTAGTTTGTGGGCTCGGGTGTCAGACTGCCCAGAGTTTGTATCTTGGCCCCACCACTTACCAGTTGTTTGACATTGGGCAAGTTACCTTTCCTCTTTGGGCTTTAGTTTCTGCATCTCTCACAGGTTATGTAATGGTTCCTCTTACGGGAATCGTGAGGGTTACATGGGAGAATCCTTGTGTGTCGGGGGGAGTGGCAGTGCCTCCCAAGTGGCATGAATGCCAGTTAGCATCCCTCCCCTCCCCTGTATTCAACCCCTAGAGCCTGTCCTCCTGGAGAAGCAGCACAGTAGGGTCACGACGGAAATGGGGTGGGGAGGTGGAGGGGAGGGGAGGAGAAGGGAGGGGAGGGCGTTCTGGGTCAGCCCTGCCCTTAGGAGGCACCCGCTGCTACTTCTCTCTGCTGCTTCCAAGTGAGTGCCATCTGCCCCAGCCCTGATCTTCACATCCTTTGATCTTCTGATCTCTGGCCAGGGTCCCCCAGCCAAAGGCATTCCTGTGTCCCAGGCCTCCTCCAAGGAAGAGCAAAGGGCTGGGCTCCTGCCCCTTCTCCCAGGCTCCTCCCTCCTCCCTCTGAGATGTTTGTGTGTGTGTGTGTGTGTGTGTGTGTGTGTGTGTGTGTGTAACCAGGACTGCCACAGAAGCCCTGGGACCAGGTACCGGACAGGTTCCCTCTGAGGTAGTGATGTCTGGGGGAGAGGGACATGGAGAAGGGCTGGCCACTGGACTGCCACTGGGCATGGTGCCCTGGGCTGGGACTGGACCCTGCTGGAAAGGTGCCTTCAGCCTCAGTTCCTTGTTCCGAGCGCCCTTGTGTGCAGAGCCTCGCTGAGTGCTGGAGGAGGAGAATGTGCGCCCGTGTGTACAGACAGGGAGGACCCCGAGGCCGGAGGAGAGATGCAGAACCACAGACCCAGCTGGAAAGAGCCTTGAATGTTAGTGCTGCAGGAATCTCAGGAGGAAGCTGGCCTGCGGCGGCCAAGAGGAACAGGTTTAGCAGTCAGAAAGCGACTGGAGAGCTTTGCAAAGGGGGGGACTGGGCTGGGGTGCTTAGGATGGCAGTGAGGGATGGTGTAGTAGGCTGAATGGTGGCCCCCCAAAAGACATGTCTACGCCCTAATCTCTGGCCCCTGTGAATGTGACCATACTTAGGAAAAGAGTCATTGTGGGTGTAAGTAAGAGAAGGATCTAGAAATGAGGAGAGCATCTTGGTTTATTTGCATGGGCCCTAAGTCCAATGACAAGTGCCCTTGTAAGGCACACACAGAGAAGAAGGTGATGTAGAGACAGAGGCAGAGATTGGAGTGACGTGGCCGCAAACCAAGGAAGCTGGCAGCCACCGCAAATTAAAAGAGGCGTGCAGTGGATTCTTCCCTAGAGCCTCTGTAATGAGTGGGGCCCTGTTGCCACCTCGATTCTGAGCTTCCGGCCTCCAGCACATGAGAGAATCAATTCCTGTTGTTTTAAGTCATCCAGTTCATGGTACTTTGTAATAGGAGCCACTGGAAAGTATACAGTAGGTAGTCAGATGGGTCTCAATATACTGCTGGTCCTTGGGTCCCTGCTGTGGGCTCCCCCCGCCCCCGCCCTCTCCTTACCTTCTGCCCTGGCCTCCCTCCTGAAGCCTCAGACCAAGCTGATGAGCCATCCCACATTCACCTAGGAAATTCATTCTCACCCTAGAGACTCCCCCTGGATCTATGACCCAGCAATTCCACTCCTGGATATATAACCAACATAAACACATCCAGATGCTCACCAAATGACTGTACAAAACTGCCCGTGTTAGCACTCTCCACAATGCCCCTAAACTGGGACGTGTCCAATGCACATCAACAGTAGAATGGATAGGGGCGCCTGGGTGGCTCAGTCGTTAGGCGTCTGCCTTTGGCTCGGGTCATGATCCCGGGGTCCTGGGATCGAGCCCCGCATCGGGCTCCCTGCTCGGCGGGAAGCCTGCTTCTCCCTCTGACCCTCCCCCTCTCATGCTCTCTCTCTCTCTCTCATTCTCGCTCTCAAATAAATAAATAAAATCTTTAAAAAAAATAAAATTAAAATTGAAATTGAAAAAAAAACAGTAGAATGGATAGACTGTGTCGTGTTCTCCCGAAGTGAGTATTGCACAGCGATGAGCGGGAGTGAGCTCTTGCGGCAAACAACAGTGTAGTATGGAAAAATACTTCAAACACAGCGAGGGAAAGAAGCCAGACATAAAATAGCGCTCTGTTTACGTAAAGTGCAAAACATAGGCAGAACGTACCTATGTTGTTAGAAATCATGACAATGGTTACCCTTGGGGGGGCAGGTAGTGCCTAGAAGAAGGCATGGTGGGTGGAGGATTTCTAGAAACCTGTGGACATTCTGTTTCTTGATCTGGGTGCTGATGATGCCAGTGTACTCAGCTTGTAAAAATTTAGCAGGCGAGGGGCACCTGGGTGGCTCAGTTGGTTAGGCGTCGGCCTTCAGCTCGGGTCATGATCCCAGGGTCTTGGGATCGAGTCCCACATCGGGCTCCTTGCTCAGTGGGGAGTCTGCTTCTCCCTCTCCCCCTGCCTGCCGCTCCCCCTGCTTGTGCTCTCTCTCTCTGTGTGTGAATTAATAAATAAAATCTTTAAAAAAAATTTAGCAGGCGATAGGTAGTCTTTTCTGTGATGTATATTATTCTCAAATAAAAAGTTAGTTAAAAAAAAGAGAGACTCATTCTGATAATCTTCCATGAACCTCAAGCTGGCTAAGGGTTCTAGCTCTAACCCTGGCTAAGGGTTCCCTCTAGATTCCCATAGCATCTTGTCAATACTTCTTAACTTTTTACCTCATGGAATGAAAATCAGAAGTTCAATCCATGACTCAGTATCATCTCACTCATCTGCGTACTCCCAGGACATTGCACCAGGCTCTGGCACATACCAGGTGCTCAAGAAACACTTACTGGGGGCGCCTGGGTGGCTCAGATGGTTAAGCGTCTGCCTTCGGCTCAGGTCATGGTCCCAGGGTCCTGGAATCGAGCCCCACCTCGGGCTCCCTGCTCCGCGTGAAGCCTGCTTCTCCCTCTCCCACTCCCCCTGCTTGTGTTCCCTCTCTAGCTGTGTATCTCTCTGTCAAATAAGTAAATAAAATCTTTAAAAAAAAAAAAAAAGAAACACTTACTGACATCTGTTGGCATGGCCAAGGGCTTTGGTGTTCTCAGACTTCCCTCCCAGAGTTCCATGGCCATCGGCCCCAGCACCCTGGACCACCACAGGATTCCACGGTGGGACCCACTCCTCCTCACTGCTGCCCCCCACCTCCTGAGTACCCCCACAACCGGCCTGTGCCTATCCTCATCCAAGCACTTATAAGGTGGTAACCTTCTGACCCACCAGCCTGAGATCTCTCTTAGCACAGACCACAGGGCTCACTCATCTTGGACCTTCAGAGCACACACTGGAGATTGAAGAACCAGGAGCCTCAAGTCCCTGGAGCCCTCTCTCCATCCAAGCCTAGAAGCAAGCACATACCTTTGTTCGTCTTAGCTTGTTTGAAACTGGATGGAAATTTTCAAAAGAAGTGTTCTTTAAAAGAAAAAGTAGTAAAGAGAATGAATAGGAAAGACAAAAGCTTCTAAGTAGAAGGGTTTATAGAACAGATGTCTCACTCTAATGAAACCCAAGCCTGGCCATGAGCTGGCTAACTGGCAGCTTAAGAGGCTCCCCAGCACGGCTCCATGCTCACCGCAGCCGTCTGGGTTGGATGCCACACCTCCGGCCCCTGGTGGAGCCAGGTTAGGGCCACCACCAAGTCTGGAGATGGCGGCCCTCCCTCCCAGCATCGCAGCCCTCTCTCTCAGGTGAGCACATGTGCTGGTTTCTGCTCTGTGCCTCCTGCCTCTGGCCATTCATTATGTATTCATCCGTTCGTTCTTTTCTTCACTCATTCCACCAGTACTTTTGAGCACCCCCATGCAAGGGGCTTGTGCCCGCACCAAGGATACCAGGGAGCCTTGGTGGCTGGGGCCCTGCTTTCCTGGGCTTCCCAGCCTAGTTTGGGAAACAAACAAGTGAGCAGAAGTTCAAACCCAGGGGGAGCCCTGGGGCCGAGGAGGCACACAGAGGGGAGCCCTCTCCCAGGGTTGAGGGATTAGGGAAGGCTTCCCTGAAGAAGAGACATCTCCGTCAGTCCCTTGTATCTGAAGTCAAGCTGATGCTTCCCCGGCTTCCCCTGAAGACTGGCCCCCAGAGCCGCCGGCTTCTTGTCTGAACCCATTTCTTAACCACATCCTTGCAGTAAATCACAGTGAAGTCCACGGGGCTCTTTCTTATTGCCCTAGATATAAACCAATAGGGCATCACCTACGTATAAATGAGGTTAAAGCAATTCTGGGTGGGACGGTATGGGGGGAATGGCTGGCCAGAGACTCAGTGGACGGTCTGACTTATTGCGAGGATAAGCTTTGGGGCAGTGCCTGGCACACTCTGAAATGCAGATTCTGACTCAGTAGCTCTGGGGTGGAGCCTGAGCTTCTCCAACAGTTCCCAGTGCTGACACTGCTGGTCTACAGCCCATACTTGGGGTAAAAAGGCTTTGGGAGATCCAAGGAACTAGATAGAATAAATCTTCTTCAAGCAACCACTCATAAATAGTTTTGCAATCACTTTTTTGTTAAGTATTGACCAGACTGACTCACACAGATGTCCAGTTGTGGCCTGGCATGGGCAAGGCCAAGCAGAGGCTGAAATCTGGCCCTCACTCCACTCACGAACTCTGCCCCATCCCCGCACGGTGGAGACACAGGGGCACTGAGCGGGCTGGCGGCAGCCCCCGGGGGGTTCTGGGGCAGGGAGCCGCAGTGCGGTGCAGTCCCCATGGAGGGGCAGACAGAGACCCTCAGCAGCCCCTCCAGGATCCCTGGGAACCGTGCAACATCTCCACCTCCTGCTTCTGAGGTTGCCTCTGTAGGTTAGGCTCCCTTCCTCTTGGAGAAAGTGAAGTGAAACCCAGTCCACCCCAGAGTGCATTTGAGGCTAACAAAGCAGGGGTAGCTGCTGGCTCTCTCCCCTCTGACCAGAACAGGAAGGAAACTCAGGGATATTACAGCAGGAAGGAGGAGGGACACCAGGAAGAACTTCCCAGGGATCACATTCTTGAGGAGCCACACTAAAGCAAGTGGTGGTGAAGGACTTGGTCTGCCCGTGCCAGGGTTCTAGCTTGGATTAGGGGTGGGGGGCTGCAGCAAAACTTCAGGAGGGCCCCCAGGGCAAGCTTCTGTGTCTCCAAACCTTTCCTGTTTGCTATACCCTTTACCCCTGACCCCCTACAGGCTCCAGGGCTGTCCATCAGCGCCGGGCACACCAGGGTTCTAGGGGTTAGCCCAGGTATTTCCTGACCCCAAGCCCCACCCCCAGCGGGTCCCCCGGGCCCCGCAGCGTGGTGCCTTTGCACCCCCATGCCAATCTGGAGGGTGAGGCTAATACTTTCTGGCAGGTAGAGGCAGGGCAGGCAGAGGGGGAGGCGGCACCCTGGGCTTCTGCATTCAGATCAGGGGAGCCAGCAACGAAGCGAGGGTTGGCGTGGCGTCGGCTGGCGGGGGGGTGGGCATTCCTCTTTCCGCTGGCTGCACATAGTTAATGGGGGGCCTTGTTCTGGCTGGGCACGCAGCCCTGGAGGTGCTGGTGATGGCCGTGCCTTGTCCCAGCCCCCGGGATCTCAAGTCTCACTGAGTGAAACTGCAAATCTCTGGGGACCCTGGCACCTCCCTCATCCCACAGTCTTAACATGGCCTCGCTCATGCTCCTTCCTCCCCTTCTCTTCCCTCTGCCTCTTCATTTAAACACAATCATTTGTCTCTGCAATATCCTGGGATCAGGAACTGCCAGCCCGACAGGAAACAGGCCCAAAGAGATCAGAGGACTTGTCCAAAGGCACTCAGCAAGTTGGTGGCAAAGCAGAATTCTAGCCCAGGGTCTCCTGATTCCAGTTCCACTGACCAGAGAGCGGACCTACAGCTCAGGTGTGCCGGTGTCCGGGGAGTCTCAGACAAAATTGGAGGAGGGAACCTATTGATATCCCCCCATTCTTCCAGAATGGGCAGCCCTTCACTGCACAGTAGCCGGAGGGTGGGAGAGCTGGGAGGGCCGGGGCCAGCAGGGCTCTGCGGGTGGGTGGGAGGATCTCCTGAGGGGGCTCACATAGGGCACTAAATCTTTGTCTCCTCTCCCTGGACCAGCCACTGTGGCTGTTATATGGAGAACTGTTGATGTAAAACAGGGTGCCAAGCACAGCTGTGCCTGCGAGGGAGTACAACTCAATTAACGTTTATCAGTTGAATAAATGAATAGTAATAGTTAACGCCCTTTGAGGTTACTATGCGTCAGACACTGTTCTAAGCATTTTCCATATATTAACTCATTCGGCCCTCCCAACAGCCCTACGAGGTGGCCATCATTATCGTCCCTATCATTTCCAGGTGAGGAAATTAAGGCACCAAAGAGTAAATCCTTCCCCAAAGATTGATGAAAGGCAGAGCCAGGATTGGAGCCCTGGAGGGGCAGCTCCAGAGCTCATGCACTTAACCACGCTGCTATACTCTGAAAAACTAGGAAGGGGTGCAACTCACACAGAAGCCCTCCCAACAAGCAAAGGCCTTGCCCCCCAGAGTCACACCAAGATTCAGGTGCGCCCCGTGCCTCACCTTGGCACAGTGCACCCCGTAACCCTTGTCCCCTGCAGATGCCATGCTCAGGCCAAGGAGTGCCCCCAGCCCAGTGATACCCAGTGTCCCTCCCACCCCTGAGGCCACCTCAGGTACATCCGGACAGAAGCTGCCTCTTCTACCCTATGGCATCCCTAAGGAGACCCCTCCTCCTGTCCATTCCTGCCCTCGTCCCCCCGTCTATCAGGATTGTAAGAACAGAAGACATGTATCTGCGATGTTAGAATCAGAGGACAGAGCACGGAGAAGGGGTCTCATTTGAATCTATGACAACTTGGAATGGGAGATGGGAGGCTGGTCAGGAGATTTCCTCATTCTACAAACCAGAAATACAAGGCTCAGAGAGGTGAAGAGCAGGACAATTTATGCGACCCAGTGCAAAACAAAACTGTGGGGCCACTTGTTAAAAAATGATGAAGAATTGTAAGATGGCAAGAGCAGACAGCATTCACCCGAGCACGGGGCCCGTGTGGTGGAAGAGAGGGCACGTCTGTGATGTAGGCGCTTGTCTAAGGGGTTAGCCCAAGTCACCCAGCTCACAAGTGCAGAAGCTGGTAACTGTGCTGGGAGAGCTGGGGTCCAGTCCGGTCTGAGATGCGAGCTGGCTCCCGGCTCCGGACTCTCCTGGGTCTGCCCCCAGGTAAATGAGGGCGGGAGCCCAGGCCCTGTCCCAATTCTTGTTCTCTCTTGCTTTTGTCCTAGACAATAGTCCCCTTCCTTTCTTCTCTCTTCCCAGCCTCCTAATCGGCTCTGTCCACCACAAAGGCAGGGGATTAGTTTACGGCCCCTTCCTGACTCAACCTTCACAATCTCTGAACACTCGATCCACCTCCCCTTCCTCAGACACCCCCACCCTTGGGCTGCCCCAGATCTGGAGCTGAGGAGGAGGGAGAAAGACCGAATGCATAGTCCTGTAGTGTTTGCGACCCTGTTCAGAGTGCCCCCTGCAGGTAGAGGCTGGTACGTGTGTGTGTGTGTGCGTGTGTGTGTGTGTACACACGCACATGCCCATGTGTTTGAAGGGGGGCGTGTGATGTAGTCCTAAGAGGAAGGGAACCAGGAGCCCAGATCCTGCCTTCAGGAAGCTCCCAGTCTGAAGCCTGAGTTCTGGCCCTTCCCCTGAGAGCTCCAACTTCTAATGCCCGGAATCTGAATCTGATAAGGCAGAGCCTTTGTCAGGTAGACAGACAGATGGACACACACACGCCCTCAACAGACATGGGTACACAGTCCTACTTGATATTTTCGCAGCGGCGTGGGGCGGGGGGAAATAACATCCCCTATGTGCTAAGCACTCTTCCAAGCAGGACCTTGCTTAATACAACCACTTCATCGGGGAGAGATGATTATTCTGTTTTGCAAATAAGTGTCTACCTAGGGCTTCTAACGCCCACTCCTGTGGTTTTTCCCTTGCACAACTGTCTCTCCAGGGGTTTCTCCATCGACGGCATTAGTTAACATGAGCTTTCCTCCCTCCGTGCGCCTGCCCCCTGCTCCTTATCTGGACCTGCCTGGTGCACGTCTCACTCCCCACAAAGTGTCACAGTTATTTGTGTGCTTGTCTTGTCTCCCCCTCCGAGCCCCCAGGGCAGAGGAAAGAGCCTGGGCTTTGGAGGCCCCAAGCTGACCTCCAACCTTGGCTCTCCCCCGTCACCGGGTGTCCCCCTCCCTGTCTGAGAGGGGGAGGAAGGACAGGACGGCCCACAAGGGTGGATGCACGAGAGAGCCTCCAGCACGGTGCTCCCAAATGAATGTGTGCTCCCCACACGGCTAGAGAGTTTGAGTGGCGTTATCACTGACCATTAACAAAGGGGAAGGGGAGGGCGCCTGGGTGGCTCAGTTGGTTAAGCGACTGCCTTCGGCTCAGGTCATGATCCTGGAGTCCCTGGATCGAGTCCCGCATCGGGCTCCCTGCTCGGCAGGGAATCTGCTTCGTCCTCTGACCCTATCCCCTCTCATGTGTTCTCTCTCTCTCATTCTCTCTCTCTCAAATAAATAAATAAAATCTTTAAAAAAAAAGGGGGGGGAAGGGGAGAGCACAGCATGAGCTGGGAGGAGAGGTATTATCAGGACGCGAACAGTGCGCTCTGGCAACCGTGCTTGAACCCGGGCTTACATACACTCTACACAGAGCTAGCCCCACTGAACGGCACAGTCCTATATGCAAAGGAACATGAAGCAAATTGGGAGAGACCCAGGGACTGGGGAAAAGAATCCTTAGTCGGGGTCAACCTGAGCGAAGGCTTCCTTCCTACAGGAGGTGTTAAAAACCCCTTAGTGGCTGCTGCCTTGGCCTGTTTCCCAGGAGTCAATGGTAACTCAGATCGGGAGACCATTCAAACTTGCAAATCACACAGGGAGGTGGAATAAATCTCAACAGTCTTGATCCTCCATAGGCCACCTGAGCGACCACCCCCTCCCTGCCCTGCAGTGACCCGAGCCATGAACTGGGCTGGGGTGGTAGATGGGGACGGTGATGGCACTCCTTTGCACCACCACTCCTCCCCTCTTTCCCCTTCAGTAGCCCATCTGCCTTGGCTTTGGGCCTAGGGACCATGTCCAAATCCCTGACACCAGTGCAATGGAAGGCACTCAGCACCCTCCTCCCATCCGCCTCTCTGGACACTCTCAGGGACACCCCCACCTCCTCCAGCACCTCCAAGGGCAAAGGGGAGGGGACAGTGGCAGGGAGAGAGGATGAGGAGAACTGTGTTCTAGATCTAACCCTCTGCGTCTCGCTCCCTGCCAAGCCCTAGATTGGCGGAGTTGTCAGATGCAGAGCTATTTTTTGCCTGCCTCCATTTCTCCATCCAAGTGCTTCTCCTTCCAAGGGAGATCAGAGTGGGTAATAACAATAGCCCCCATGTGTCGGGCATCTGCTGTGTGCCAAGCTGCAAATTGCAAACTCTGCCAAATTGCAAACATCTTTCAAAGAGCTTGATATTCTTACACCCATTTTGAAGCCAAGGCATTTGAGGCTCAGAGAGGTGAAGAATCAGGGAGGGCCACCCAGCAAGTTAGTGCTGGAGTTGAGCTTTGAACCTGCGCGGCCAGGCTGCAAACGGGAGCTTCTTCCTCCGCAGCAATGCTTCCAGGTGTGGCAGAGAGAGAGAGAGAGAGAGAGAGAGAGAGGGTCTCGGCCCCTGGGGGACTGGATGATGCCTGGGGTTGGCTAGATGCCTTTGGCTGGGAGCAGCCTAGTTGATTTATCCCAGCTGCTAAACACCTTGAATCCATTTTTGTTTTTTAAATGTGTGGCCTGAGGCGAAAAAGGCCAAGAGCCCAGCTCTGGAATATCCTGCCTCGAGGAGTGAGACGGAAAGTCTGTGGTGATGAAGTAACAGAGCCCCAGTGTGTTCTGTGTTCGAGGCTCCTGCTTTCCCTTTTCCAGGAGGGCCTTGCCTGTCCGCTCCCTGCCTGAATTCCCTGGTCCTTCAGGACTCAGGATGGGGTATCCCCTGACCAGCACCGTCCTCCCTGTCCTCAAAGAGCTCCTAACCTCACTGCTGGTCCTCCGGGGACACTCCCCATGACCATCTGGTACAGTGAGCCAACTCTTCCTGTCTCCTCTGACATCCCCATCCCCATCCTGACGGCCTCACAGAGGACCCAGCACCTTCCCTTCATGCAGCCCCCACAGAGGAGCTCCCAGAGACCCTGCTGGCCAATGGGATGGGAATGAAACCACCAACACTTCTTGAGAAAGACAAGAAAACTGGAACTAGGCTTTAAGGGACTGCTCCACCTGGGAGTTTAACATGCCCAGAGTCTTGCCCATTCCCTCAGAGCTCCAAAACCCCCAGCTCTGACCCCCTGAGCGGCAGTGGTTAGGGCGAAATCCCACCACTGGCTGTCGGCCTCAGGCCAGACTCTTAACATCTAGAAGTCTCAGTTCCTCATCCTTAAGATGGGGATAATGTTAGCCCCTCTCGCCTGGGGTTTCTGCGAGATGAAGCCGGGGGGAATGCTTACACAAATGCAGTAAATGCCAACTAGTACCACCATAGGTTAAGGCAGCGAGGCCCTCACAGTGGCACTTTCCTAGATATGTCTGTCTGGGCCCCAAGGATGACCTTCTTGACAATCTGGTTTCTTCCTGGAAGAAAAGTTACAGTCCAGGGAATGGAAATGTCAACCAGGAAGGCAACCAACCCCACCGTGTGCGAGAGCAGACAGGAGAGGCAGGAAACTGGGCACGAGGAGCGTCCCTGGCCCCAGCCTTAGATTCTGTATCTCACACGATTCATCAGAGGGGGCCCCGATGCCCCAGGGCTGGGGAAATTCAAGATACAGGCCTTCCTTATTAGCTCTGGAGGAGGAAGAGGACAGTGGCACAGAGGGCACCTTGGTCGCTCTGGAGGTACCCTGTCTTGGAGGAGCAGGGCCCAGCCCCCACCTGCCTGCTGCCAGCCCGCCCATGGCCTGCTCTGGCATGGCTCCGGGGGGCGCAGTGCCAACCCCTGAGCCCGACCCGCCCCCCCCCCACCATGTCCTTTCACTGCTTCCAAAATAACTCTGCTCCCTGCCCAGGTTTGGCCTCGTGGGTGTTTTTCTCCTTCTGAGACCTGTTCTCCCATGTCTGAAGGGCAGGGGGGGTGGGGGAGGAGGAAGACCTGAATTGTCATTAGAAATTGGGGACCACCCCCTTTTTTAGCAAGGAACTAGTTAGCACCAAGGGGCTCCCACAACCCTGAGAGCCCCTGAGTCAGTAAGTCCATTTCAGTTTGGCTAAAAGAAGGCATCATTTCCAACATGAGAAAGAGGGTTGGAAATTTCTCCCCCACCCCTGTCTCTTGTACCTTCCCAAAGCCCCAGTGGGACTCCTTGCCTTGGCCCTGCACCCAACAGAGTGAGTTTATTAGCCTAAGGGTCACACAGCCCATTAGGGACAGGCTCAGAGAACCCTTACTGGCCCCTAAGGGCATGTCCTGGAGCAGAAATCCTAACGCCCCGCACACACCTACTTTTCCTCAGGCTATACCAGAGAAGGCTCTAATTCCACAGAACTCCCGCTTCTAGGGAGAAGCTGGGCTCTGCAGACAGGGGTGACCTGGAAGCCTAGACTTCTCTCTGGAGAGTCTCCCACCAGGTACCAGGCCAGGGCCCAACTCCTCACGTGTCCCTGTGAGGAGGATCACTTCCTCCATCATCCCGGGGGGCTGGGAGCTCAAGAGCTGAATGGGCTCTGTGAAAGACCCAAGTCCCTGAAGGCCAAGGGGAGGGGGCTTTATTAGTACAGATGGAGGGAGGGAGGAAGAAAGAAGGGAGGCAGGTGGGGCCGATCTGATGGGGCTCTAGAAGATCACACAGGCACCTTACATCCCCACCCTGTCACAGGTGGCTCTGTTATTCCCCTTCTGGTTCTCAGCAGATCATTTGCAGGTGAAAAGATGGAGAAAAACAATATAAATTGTCAACATTTGAAAGTGGGTATAAACATGAAAGACACCGAGCTCTGCTTTCTTTGTGTCATGAGCCCTTCCCCCACCCCCTTCCAAGTAAATACTGTTCCTGCTTCCAGGTTCAAGGTGAAGAAGCTAACTGTGGAGAGGTTAAGTGACTTGTCCAAAGGCACGAAGCCCCTAGCTGCTGGGGTGGAGAGACTGGGGGCCACAGCCAGAGCCCCCCGGCCTCCCGGGCAGGGTCTCCCCACGCGGTGCCCTATCCTGTGCCCTGTGCCCCATCTGTCTCTCAGCCTGGTGGGCCAGGGGCAGTGCGGGAAGCGGGCTGTGGCACGTGTGGGGCCATCAGGGTTGAGAGCCCACGGCATGGGGGAAGGCGGGGTTGAGCGGGGGGGTGGGGGTGGGCTGGGGGCCAACTCTGCTCGGAGCCAGGCCTTCTTCTCCTCCACCAGCCGCCCCACCCGGCCGCGCCCAGGACCCGCTGCTGCCAGAGCCCAGAGGTTTCCTTTTTCTTTTGCCTAGGGTTGTTTCCTGCCTTTCCTTTGAACTGGGGTGTTGGCTCCTCCACGCACTCACCCTCCTCCGGCGACCCCCCAGGACTGCCCTCTGATGGGCCCGTCCCCCTAGGCTGCACTTTGGAGGAAGCCTGGCACCCCATTTCCTGGAATCACTCTCCCCGGCTTTGCCCTTCTCCTCTCTGCCCTGATCTGGGTGCTGTCCGGATCCTCCCCCTTCCCTCAGTCCCTTCCTCTACTGCCCACCTCCGCCAAGCTATTCTCGCTGGAGGCTTTCTGCATCCTGCATCAGGGGAGCAGGCCCAGGGTTGGTTTCTCCCTGCCTCTCCCACTCTTGTTTTTTGACGAAATGTGTAGACATTGAGGTCCAGAAAAGTTTGGGGGCTCGCATCACAGCAACTGAGGGACCGAGGATTAGAACTCACAAATCCCAGGTTTCAGGAAGGCAGAGATGGCTCAGGCTCTTAGAATCTACCAGAAAGGGAAACTGAGGCCTGACCCAGGGAGGGTAGCCTTGGAGGTGAGACAGGAGACCGGGCACATTGAGCCCCCGGGTACATCCTGCCCAAGGCCAGCTCTTATCCACTGAAGCTGCTTGCTTCTCTGCTTCTTCCTGTGACAGGCCCTGAAAGGCCCATCGGGACATGTTGGGAGGAGGCTGGCATCTTCCATCCAGGGTCCACCTCCTGCCCCGATGCCCTAAGACTGCACCAGCCAGCCGAAAACTATAGCTACTCCGGGTCCCCAGTATAGCAACTTCTGTCTCCTTGCCAGCCACTCTTCCTTCTCGTGGCCCCACCACACACACACCCACACCCACACCCACACACACCCCATCCCACGCCTTTCACAGAACAGTGCTCCTCCTCTCCTCCCAGTGCTGGCTCCAGGACTTCCTCCTCCAGGAAGACTTCCATGCCTAACACTTCTTGGCCCCAGTCACCCTAATAACAATACTGGCTAACACTGACTGAGCTCTTCCCACAGGCCACACACCATGCCAGACCCTTTACAAACACTACTTCAGTGAATCCACACAGCAACCCTATGAGGTAGATATTAGCTCCATTTACAGATGAGAAAACTAAGTCACAGACCAACTGGCCCAGGTTCACAGCTTAGTGATGAGTCATCCCCCGCTCTGTTGTGGCTGATGCCTGTGCTCTCAACCCCTCTGCCCTCCCCCTGTGGCCTGCCTCCATCTGGTCATGGGCATCCCCCACGCAGTGATGAGGAGGATGCAAATTACCTAGAATACACACACACACACACACACACACAAACAGCTGACCTTACAAACAAGCTTAGTGGTTATCATGGCAGTCTGAAAGGGAGTGAAGTCCCAAGAGGGCAATGAGCAACCTGACTAAGGCTGCCCAGAGGGGCGGCCCCTCTCTTTGCCCCCAAATCAGTGGGTGATGGAGATGGATGCTCAGGGCCAACTGCAAGTGTAGGGACCTCAGGCCTTTTACAACTCACCTCCCAAGAAGGCTTTTCTCCCACCATCCGCTCCTGATACGGCTCAACTTTGGAAGCAAAAGGAGGAACAGAGAGTAACTACTCAGATTCTCCTACTTGGGGTCAACTCTGGGTCTTTGCCAACAAGTATTTGCTCTCTGGACATCCCTGTCCCTTCACTGTGTGTATGTGGGGTAGAATACAGCAAGAGGCATCCTGTCTTCACGTCACCATCAGGCTGGAATGCCCCAGAGCTCCACCTCCTCCAGATGGTTTACCAGAATAGGCCCTACCCAGGAAGAAGGTCTAAACCCCAGTGAGGCTCATGGCAACTCAGTTTGGGAGGAGACTTCAAAAAATGAGAGATCCTTGAAAGATTGGGGGTATTTCAAGTCTGTCCTCCCAAGCCTGATCAAACAGGGCTGGCATTGGGCCCCAAAAGAATCATAATTTTTGGACTTAGGTGTCAAAGCAAAGGGTAGCAGTTGGGTATAAAGACTTTCTGGTCTTCACTAGAACCAAGATGGAGGAAGGTAGAGGTGTGTGCACCACGAGAGGTAATTGACTAGAAGGAGGGACTCTCACCTTCCCGGGGTGGGGAAGCAGATGTGAAGTAATTTTTATTGGGGCAGGTCTAGGGCCCCCAGGTATCTTCTGGAGTCCTTAGTTCCTTGGTACTGCCTATGGTTCAATCTATGGCTCCTTCCAAGGATCTTCAAGTACCCTCTGGCCTGCCACTTCTGTACACCCAAGTGCTTTAATCTTACCTTTCACCTTCTTGACCCCGTGTCAGGAAGACTTAAGAGTCCACTCCCCTCCCACCCCCACCCCCACCGTCAACCAACTCCTTGGACCCCAGGCCCCCAGAACAACCAAGCATTGAGCAAGACCAGCACCCACAGATGACTCCCTAGCACACACCTTTCTTCTTCCTGCCACAGACCATTCCCTTGGGTTCTTTTTATTTAAAGATTTTACTTACTTACTTACTTACTTACTTATTTATTTATTTATTTATTTATTTATTTATTTATTTATTTGAGAGAGAGAGAGTTGGGGGAGGTGGGGAGGAGCAGAGGGAGAGGGACAAGCAGACTCCGTGCTGAGCGCAGAGCCCAATGTGGGGCTCAATCCCAGGACTCTGAGATCAGGACCTGAGCCAAAATCAAGAGTTGGACACTCAGGGGCGCCTGGGTGGCTCAGTTGGTTAAGCGACTGCCTTCGGCTCAGGTCATGATCCTGGAGTCCCTGGATCGAGTCCCGCGTCGGGCTCCCTGCTCGGCAGGGAGTCTGGTTCTCCCTTTGACCCTCCCCTCTCTCATGTGCTCTCTCTCGTTCTCTCTCTCTCAAATAAATAAATAAAATCTTTAAAAAAAAAAAAGAGTTGGACACTCAACTGACTGAGCCAGCCCGGCGCCCCTCCCTTGAGTTCTACACTCATCCCTGGACTCAATTTCCCTCCTATGTGAAGTGTCCTGGGAGCTTGCTTCCATCTCCACTGCACACCCAACAGCAGGCATGATAATAATAGCCACCATTTCTACATCACCCCCCGTGTGTCAGGCGCTGTGCCGGGGACTTCATACTGACATATTATCTCATTTAATCCTCCCTGCTACCTGTTTCTCTCTATGCACAAATGACGAGCCTGAGGCTCAGAGGAGTTCAGTGACTCAGTAGGTGACAAAGCTGGGAAGGAACCAGGGTTTGGGGGCCGAGACAAAGAGGCACTCTGGGTTCCATCATCAAATACAAATCTGCACCATCCTCCGCTAGAGCTGGGCTCCTTGAGGCAAGGCCAGACTGGGCATTGCCTGACATTGCTGAGGAGGAAGGGAGCCCCACGACCTCCCTGCCCTTGCTCTTCTCGGTGACAACCCTCATGCCTGCTCCACCTTCCTGAGAGGCAAAAAAAGAAGGCTCCTCCTCTGAGCCACCCTCAGGCCAGCTGCCCCCAGCAGAGACCCCTTCATCCACCATCCACATGGGACCCATCCACAGCCCAGGGCAGGGGACATGGTTCTCTCCCACCTCCCTCCAGTATTCCAGAGCCCACTGCTAAATCCCCCACATTGCCTCAGGACCCTACTCCGTCTCCTCCCCTCTCCCACAAGTCTGAGTCTTGGGAGGGAAAGGCTTTCTCTATTCCCACAGAGACACAAGACAAGTTCAGAAAGTGCCACCTCCACTGAACCCAAGTGCAGATCTCACAGCTCCAGGGAACTGTGACAAGGTGGTGGAAAATCTCCCATCAGCCTGGATGGCGGGACGCTTGGATTCCAAAGGTGGCATTGTACCTCTCCTTCCCCAAGTTCTTCCAGTAAAAGGGTCAGTCTAGAAAGACAGGTGCTGAGAAAGGAGACTGGAGCAATCAATTTCTGGAAGCCCCCCCACCTCCTTCAACCCAGGAAAAGGCCCTTCCTTCTGCTCCCCCGGAGAAAGACTCTACAGATGCCATTTCCAAACTCTTTCTAGCCCCAGAACCCTGTCTTCAAATGAAACAATGTCATATACCCCCAATATATAAAATGGTTAAAAGTGGGGCTGCCCTAGCTGTAGCAGACATGGGGGCCAGAGCCAGCCCTCCTCCGCCAGCTGTGGGGCAGCCTCCCAGCCCCCCAAGGGGCTCACAGCGTTCACCCCTGCCTTCACCTCCCGGGCTGTGAAGGATTCAATTTGCCCTTTTGGAATATGGACACTATTTTCTCCTCTCACTCCCTGCCCTCGTCCCCAGCCTGTGCCTCTTGAAGTGGCGACGGACATCCAACTAGGGACAGAAGGACTGGGAAGGGAGCTCCATGAAGGCTTGCAATCAGGACCCTCCACGTGCCACCAGGACACCCTCACAACTGATTGTCGGATCCCATTTAGCTCAACAGACACTTGCTGGGCTCCTGTGAAAACTAGCCCAGCCCCCTCTTCCTCAGAGCTCCCAGGTCCTGGAGCCCCAGAACCTATCCCCGGGACAGATGGTCCGGTACTTTCCCACCTGAACTCCTCTGAGAAAAGGTGAAGGAGCCTGGGCAGGGCTGGGGGGGGGGGGGTTCCTTCCCAGAGCAGAGGTGGGGTGGGGTTAGGTGGTCTGGAATGCACTCTCACACACTCCTCCTGCCCAGGTGGGAGCAGGGAGTGCCCCCAGCCCTCAGGCCCTGAGGGGGAAGCTCCTCTGAGCCTTCCCTGGGACAGCTGCCCCCAATAGGGTCCCCTTCACGTGCCATCTCACCCCAACTCAGCTCTAAAAATGGTTCTCTGGTTTTTGGCCTCGGCGCCTGCCCACAAATTAGTGTCTCCAACGCGGCCTCTTGGGACATGACTTCAGGGAGGCCCCCGGGGGAGACAGGAGGCCTCAGCAGAGGGAGATGGTGCTGGCAGGGGCCCTTTTGGAGGAGCCAAGAGTAGCTAGGCCCCTCTCCCAGCTTCTAGGATACCCTCCCCCCGGGGGAGGCCACCCAGCCTGTGTGACAGCTCTGCTCTCCTTGCATGCAGAGGAGCAGACATCTCTGCACCCCACTGGGGCCCCACCCCTCTGCTCTACCACCAAATCAGTCAGCTTCACGCTGAGCCACCGTCTGGGCACTGCTGTGCAGGGGGAGAAAGCAGCCCCAGGGCCCCCCAGCTCCAGGGTCCAGACACCCACCTCTTACCAAGCCTGAGCTCCCACAGTGAACCCCAGACAGGGGCCACTGAGAAACCAAGGGAAGCCCAGCCTCACCACTTGTCTGGTCCACAGTCTCAGACTCACCTCCGCCCCCCCCCCCCCGGAGGGGCACGCCTCACCCCAGTCCCGCAGCAGTCCACTTGGAAGGGGAAGAGCCCTCCCCGGATGCCCATGCCTCCCGGCACCCTCCTGGCAGGTGCCCTAGCCTGAGGCCGGAGCTGGGCGCTAGCGGCGGCCAGGCGGGAGCGGGGAGGGGCGTGCGGGCCAGTACTCACAGGTAAGCCGTCAGGGGGTCCAGGTCCCCAGGCACGGCGGAGAGCCCGAGCTCCGAGCAGTCGGCCGACAGCATGATGCCGTCCTCCTGGCAGTGGCAGGGGGCCGGGCAGGCGGCGGGCGCGGGGCCCGACTGGGGGGCGCACGGGGAGGCGCACAGCGCAGCGCACAGCCACAGCGCCCCGAGTCCGGGCGGGCTGGGCATCTCGGCGGCCGGCGGCCGGGGCACCTGGCGGGCGCTCCGGCGCGGTGGCGGCCGCTGCTCGCCTCTGGGTCCCGCGGCCGGGCGGGCGGGCTGCGCCGTCGGTGGGGACCGCCCCGTGGGCTCTGCTGGGTGTCGTCGGCCGCGGCGGCGGCAGCGCGGGGCCGGTGCAGTCAGAGAGGGGCAGGCATTGTTGAGTGATCTTCGTTATTCAGTTTCACAGGCTGGGCTTGGCAAGGGAGAGAGACACAGGGGGAGGAGGAGTCAAGGAAACTTTCTGCGCTGTGGCTCGCTCCCCTTCCCTCCTTCCTTCCCAGCTGGCAGGAATTTCATCCAGGAAAGAAGGGGGAAAAAAAAAAAGGCAAAGAAACCCTAAGAGAGTGAGCAGAAACGGCATGTCGGCATGTCGGGGACCTGTGCTTGCACTTGTTTGGAAACCGTGAGATGTCCCAGGACCTAGGCTTGAGGACTGGGGACCCTCTTGCCTGCAGGGTCAGCCACGGCTCCGTGGGACTTGGAGGAGGCCCTCTGGAAGCAATCTTAAGAGTTCCCACAGGCCCCCAACCCCTCTACCACATTTGCCACAGAGACCCAAGAGGGAAGTGATTTGTTCAAGGTCACATGGCTGAGGGGGAGGGGGGCAGCCCCAGAATTGGAATTCAGGGTCTGTCCTTGTCACCTTGTCTCCTGGAGGAGGGAAGTAAGGCGTTGTCCTCAAAGGGGTCAGGCGGTGAAAGGTTCCACTTTATGCAAGGATGGGGGCAGTGGGCAAGGAGGAAGGGCCTTCTCACTGAGCAGCCGGCCCCGCCACCAAAGAAATGGGTGCGGATTTCCACCCACTGAGTGTACTTTGCATGCATGCAGCCCCAGTCAGGTCTAAGGCCCTGGGACCACCCTGATGCTGTCCACGGGAGCAAGCTAGGTAGATAGACGGAGAGACTGAGCCAGCTGGGTTGTCAGAGGCTTCCTGAAAGTCAGTGGATTGGCACCACCTGGAGCTCAGAACTGCAGCTGCAGCCCAGCCACCCTGAGGCTGGAATCCCAGGGTCCTTCTGGCCGTCCCAGGGCCTTGAGGGGCAGAGCAGATGGTGGCTAAGGCTGGCATCAAGTCCCTACTCTCTTCTTAGACCAGACTGGGCTGGCTGTGCTTCCTTCACGTAGCCTTTTGCTTTCTCTGGTCTCTCCCACGCTGAGCCAAACCCCAGTGCAGAGCTAGAGCCTGCTCTGTCTCCCATTTGGGCTCTATCTTCCCATGGCCCATCCAGAGTGTATACCCAAAGCCTGGAGACTCAGAGGCAGCCATTATTCCTTCCACCCCATACCTCCAGACCCCTCCATACCTCACATCAACTGCCCCCACCCAACCCCGTTCTCTGCTACTACTGCTAACCTCCCAGGTCCCCAGGTCAGCCAGCAGACCCTGAGCCAGGCTCCAGTTGGGGCCATGGCCCTGAATGTAGCTGAGCCACCCAGGAAGGCCAGAGAAGGTCCTGCACAGATGGTCCTGGCTCTCATTACCAGAAAAGACCCACAAATGGAAGCTGCCCCTGCCTTCCCAGATCAGCCTGGGTTTCTGGCCTCACTCATCCATAGCTTGGCTCCATTCCCCTGCCTGTTTGCAGCTCCCTCTGCTCCAGTGTGAGGGGCCCAGACTGGAAAAACCATGGTTGAGCCCCGTTCTGACCTCAGCAGCAGCCCTTCATGGCAGGCGTGGGGGCCTCAGAGCTAGTCTCCAGCCCTCCAGTTTGAGGGTCACGATGGGGCCAACCTCTGGGACTCCTGATAAACATAGTTTAGAAGAGGCCACGACATCCGTTCCCCCCGGTGGGAGCATCAGAGTCTAACCTCATCCTGGGAAGGCTCCGGATCGAGCAGAGAGCCCTACCTCTGTTCCGCTTCTCCAGCCAGGCCTGAGAAAGGCCCTCTCTGACCCCTGGCGCCTTGTACTTTACCAGGAACTCAGGTCGGCCAGTGAGAGTTCTGTCTCCTCTTCCATTTGGGGATCTAACTGCATCTCAGGGCCTCCCGCTCTGATTGGCCTGGGGTTTTTTTGGGCCCCGGCCCCCACCCCAGGGCCCTCCACCAGGGACAACTGCTGTTGAGCCCCAGGCACCTGTCATCCAAAATCGTGCAGTCAGGGAGTCAGATAGGAGCTCGTGAGGCCATATCATGTAACGACGTGGTGTGCAGTTCAGTCCTAAGGTGTGGGACGGACTGCTTCTCCTGGGTCCTCAACCCCACCCTGTTTTCTGATTCTCCTCCTGGTTTTCCTCACCTCCAAAATTCCCTCACTGCTTTCTCTCCACCCTCCCTCCTATGGCGGAGGGGAGGAAGGAGGGGGTGAAGGAGCTGAGAAAACTTGGCAACTCCGGCCTGAGGAGCAGCCTCCCAGGAAGCAGCAAAGCCCCCAGCTCCCGCCTTCCGCGTCGGTGTGCCTGCGTCCTGGAGGGACAGCAGATGTGGCTGAAGAGGACCCTGGGGACACTGGCTGGTAGAGACGGCTGGCGATGGCAGGAGAAGGCAAGCGAACGCAAGGAAAAGGGAACAGGATTGGTTCTACTGCATCAGGGGTGGGAGGTGGGGCAGGAGAACCCTGAGTAACTGGGGCTCTGAATCTGGGGCACCCCAAGACCCTAGAGACCAAAGTCTAAGGCCCCCGGAAAATTGGAAGATGGGGCATCAGGGGCTGCTCCCCAGGAAAAGCTGTCAGCGGGCAGGCCGTGGGTCAGCCCCTTCAGCCAGACCCCACCCTGGCTCAGGGTTGCCCACCAGGCCCTTGCACTGGGCCCCATGTTGTGCCAGTCTTTGAGGCCATTTCTCTCCTCCTTGGAGGGTGGACGGACAGAACACACTCAGTCTCAGTCTTGACCACATTCTTTATTCCTCAACTCTGCCCCTTCCCAACACAGGGCCAGTGTGCAGGCTGCCCTCCCAGGGAAGCCAGGCCCCAGCGGGCTTGCTGAGGCCCATTGTCACTGCCCAGCAGGGCCCAGACCTCTTCTGCTCGTGCACAAGCACAGTGACCAGTGCTGACTCAAGGCAGCCCGTCCATGAGTGCGCTGTTCAGACAGGTGTAGAGGTATATATACTGCTCCTGGGGGCAGACGTGGGGTAAGGAACTTCCCCCTGCCTGCCCACATCTCTGCAGAAAGGCTCCCTTGTGTCTCCCAACCCTTAGGGTTCCATGCGGGAGCATCGTGGTCCCCAGCACCACCTAGTGGCTGCCCAAATAGTGCTGCCTAAAGGTGGCTCCTAGAACCTTCCCCGCCCCCTTGCCCCTTCCCACAACTGAGCCCTGGTGGCCTCTCACCAGCGTTGGGGTCATGAGGCCACAGGCCTGCGACTGCTGCAAGGCCACATTAAAGATGTCCACGGTGCACTCGGCCCCCGCCTGCTGCAGCAGCTGGTCCATGGCCAGGAAGGTGCCCAGCTGGGCCACACCCCTGCTGCAATTGACCTCCAGTTGGATGGGGTACCGGGGCGGGGGGTGGAGGGGCGGAGAAGGCTGGGTTATCCAGGTATATGGGGAAACCCAACCTGGGCCTGGGAACTGAGAAGGGACACACCGGGCACCTGGTGGGCCCGGCAGCTGGGGCCCGAGCCAGGAGAGGGTAAATTCCTAAAAGATGTCATATTCCCCAGAGATATCAGGGCAGAGTAAGGAGATGGGAACACTGGGAGACTGTGGCCTTTTGACCCATGACCCAAGGAGGGCTCAGTGAGATGTGAGGGCCTGCTGCAGAGGCAGTGAGGGGGTCCGGGCACCCACTCCCCGCCCTTTCTCTCCAGCCGTACCTGGAGTGGCTGAGCAGTGTGCCTGGCTTCGTCTTGTCCCTAGAGCAGCACCGGCCCACGGCAGCCAAGAAGGGTAGCAAGGTGGGGGCCGGGAGCTCACGCCCTGGCTCCCAGCACGGGAACAGCAGTCTCTGCACCTCCCTCTCCTTCCTGCTCTTCCCCTGGGGGCAAAGCCATCAGCACCGGTGCCAGGGAGAAGCAGAGGCAAACCAACACGCAGCCCACCACCCCACAGCCTGTGGCCCCGACACCTACGTGTGTGACCCTCAGGAGGGTACAGGGCCAGCCTGCCGTGCTGCTCTCGGCCACCCAGTGCACCGTCACCATGTCCGTGACAATAGGCCGTGTCTCCGTTGGCCAGAACTCCTGTGACCGGGACCAAGTCAGGGCTGCTCAGGTGGCTTCCCAAGCTCTCTGCCCACACCCTGGTCACAGGCCACACCACAAGCTCCCCCAGCCCTGCCCCAACACCTGAGGCTCCCCCCGCCCCGTCTCTCTGCCCCCCTCACCTTCTCCCAGGTGTCAGGCGGGCACAGGGAGACCAGCACGTGGGCCCCGTGCTCCCACACCAGCTCCCAGAGCTCCTCGGGCCCTGCAGGGCCAGTCAGCACAACATGGTCATGGCCAGAAGGCCCACCCTGCAGAGCACAGATAGTTGGCTCCCAGGGACTGAGGTTGTCCCCTGCCCATCGCAGCTCCAGGGCCCCCCCAGAAACCCCAGCTCCAGCCTAAGAAGCACAAACGATCCGAGAGAGCAAGTGATAGGGCACCATCTCACCGGGAAGAGCCAGGCTTCGAGCATCTCATTAGGGGGGCTGTCCTCCACCGGAGAAAACTGCACTTGAGAATAGTCGTCTGAGGGAAGATGGGGAGGGTGAGGCCGCCAGAGGCCCTCCACCCAGGCCAGGTCCAGAAGCCCTCCACCTAGGCCCAGTGCGGGGGCCCCACCCACTGGGACCACTGGCACTCACAGGAGACCATGCTGTCCTGCTCATAGCCAGGAGGGGGCGCTGAAGAGTCAGCTACGTCCTTGACGGCCTGGAGCAGGAGCTGCAGGGGGTGGAGATGGGCGTTAGGAGGCTCAGCTGGACAGAGCCCGCAGAAGTGCCGGTTGGGCAGGGACAGCCCCCGAGTTGTCACCCCCCTGGTGTGAAACACACCTTGTACTCCTTCAAGAAGCCAGCGTTGGCATTGGCCGCCCTCTTGGCGCAGGCCTGTGCAAAGTTCCTCACCGAGATGGGTTGGGACCTGGGGGAGGGGCGGGGAGGGGAGAAGGCACTCGGGGTTCCCCAGCTCCCGCTTCTAGTCTTCTCAGCTCTGCCCATGGACAGGATCAGGGGCCTGTTGGTGGGAGGGCACAGGGAACCTGCGCCCCCACCCCACAAGGGCCCCAGGGGAGCTGCGACTCACTCAAAGATGTCAGAGGGCCCTTCCAGAATCTTGTTCAGGAGGCAGCTGTGCAGGAAGATGTACTGACTCTGGCAGGAGGAGGACGCGTCAGTGGCCCGGCAGGGAGATTTCCCGGGCTCCAACCAGCAAGGCAGGGATGGGGCGAGGAGGGCGGGCCGCTTGGGAACCTTGCCCCGCTGCCACACAGTGTCAAAGCTGGCAGGGGCCTGTCCCACCCCCCACCCCCCGACAGAAAGGGAGACAGAAGCCTGGGGAGGATGGCGACATGTTCGAGCCCCTCCCCACCAGGTCCCCTGTGTGTCCCCGAGATTCCTTTTCCTGGCCCCTCCAGCGCCGCGGCCCCGCAGCCACCCACGTCCCGCCCACCCCTTCGGGTCCCTGGCCGCCCGGCCCAGCCTGCGGAGCCCTCACCGGGGTCTGGATCATGAGGGGCCGGTACAGCCGCAGCGCGTACACCGCGTTGAACACGTCCACGGTCTGCTCCTCCTCCAGCTGCTGCAGCAGCCTCGACAGGGCCACGAAGGTGCCCGTGCGGCCCACACCCGCACTGCGGGGACAGCCCTGGGGCTGAGTGGGCGGAGGGGCGGCCCCGGCTCTGCCCAAGGCGCCGAGCCCTCCCCCCCCCGCCGCCCCCCCCCCCCGCCCACCTGCCCTCACCTGCAGTGCACCAGGATGGGTCCGGTGGCCTGGGTGGCCCTCGCCTGCTCCCGTACCAGTTCCGCGAAGGTGAGCAGGGAGCCGGGGGCCTCAGGGACGCTGTGGTCGGGCCAGGTGGTGAACTGCAGCTGCTTCACCCTCCGCTGCTGTTGCTGGGCAACCTGACAAGGGGGCGGGACGGGAGCAGGGACCTAACGCTGGGGTCCCTCTGCTCAGCCCTCAGCGTTCCTCACCAGATCCCTGAGGGCAGGGAGGCTGATGCCTGCCCCCTCAGCAGGGTGGCCGCTATGCCTTCCCCCCAGATCCGAAGCTTCCCTGGCCCCCTGCCTTCCCCAGCCTCCTGGGTAGTCTCGGCCTCTAGGGGGTGCCCCGGCAGAGGGGTGATGCCGGTCCCTGGCCTTCCTGCCCCGGCCTGCCCTTGTCACAGCCTGGCAAGGCAGATGGGCACCAGGGGTGTGGGGTGAGGCAGGAAGCCCTGAGCTGAGGGGAGGGCAGAAACTGTTGCTTCACCCTGCTCTACCTTTGACACACTGTGCAGCTTTGGAGAAAACCTTAACCTCCCTGTGCCTTCCTATCCCCTCCCTAACCAACTTCCCTGGACAGCGGCTGGGCGCTTACAATTCTCAGAAGGACGCAGGCCAGGGGACCCAGAGGTGAATCAACCTTCTCAGAGTCGCCACCGGAGTGCCCGCCCCGCCCTGTCCCCTGGGGCACGCACATGCTGCAGCTGGAACTCCCGCTTGGTCCACTCATCCTCGGGCTCCTCAGCCAGCAGGTGGACCATGATGTGACCGTGGGTGATGGGGGTAGGGTCTGCCGGCCAGTAATGCTCACATAGCACCTAGGGCCGGAGGGTCAGAGCAGAGGGGGTGGCTGTGGGCCCAGCCCCATCACTGCCACCCGCTGGTTTATCCAGACAACCCTTTCCACCATCTTTCTGGTCTCTGCCACCCTGCTGAAATTCTGCTCTCTGTACCCACCCAGCTCCACGGCTACCTCGTCCAGAAGCCTCTCTCCTCTGGCTGGCCCCTGACACCATCACCCCTACACCTCTCATATGACCCTTAGGACTTCAGGGCAGCTGCTGGGCTCCTTTGCAAAACCAGGTGGCTTTATTTAGGGCTGCCTGCCCTCGCCTCACTGCACCAGCTGGAGGACAAACCCAGCAGGTGTTCTCTCTGTCCGGGGGCCCTGCCCTGAGCCGCGCACGGAGGACACATCCACCGGGCTTGTTGAAAGAAAGGCTGCAGAACGTCCTATCTCTGGTGCCCACCCTGGGGCCATCCATACCCCATTCTTCTAACCCCTTCGCGGCTCTCTGCCTAGAGCGAGGCAAGTGGAGACGCAGAAACAGCAGAGGTCAGAGGAAGCGGAGTCAACCTGGGAGCTTAAGTACCTGGTCCCTCCTCCTGTCCCCTTCTGGGTGGCCCTGGGGACCCCCACCAACCTCCAGGCCTGACTGGCCTCACTCCCGCCTGACCCACCTTCCCAGACCTAAGACTGAGACAGCAAGGGGGCCATTCCTGTAAGGAGAACGTGTGCCACCTGGTGGCCATTCTGGGAAACTGCAGGGCATGCTCACCCTCCCGTTCTCCATGCCCACAGTCAGCATGACGATGATATGAACTTGTTGCTCCCACACAAGCCGCCAGAAGTCCTCCAGAGTTTTCTTGAGAGGCCCCTGGGTGGCAATAAATTCCTGCGGGTCGGTGTAGCCCTGTGGGGGTGGAAGACAGGAATGTCCTACTCGGTGACTCCTTGGTCCCCCAGGCCCCACCAAGCACACAGCAGTAAATGTCCCATGTATGGTCTCCAGGAGTGAGGATACCATGCCCACACGTGTGCAAACACATGAACACGTGTGTGCACCAGGAATTCAAACCAGGAGGGGCGGCTTCAGAGACACGGCCATCACTACCCTAGCGCGACCTTGAAGGGGCCAGAAAAACCTACATGAAAATAACAAGGTCCTCACGAGCCAGAAGTAGTGTCCCCAGTCCAACCTCTTCACCAACCCCTCTCTCAAACCAAACTCCATGTTTCTTCCATGCTCAAAAGTCCTCCATGGCTCCCTACTGCCCTCCGAGTAAAATCCAAAGCCCTTAGCTTAACAATCAAGCCCCTCCTTCATCCAGACCCAATCTGCCTTTCCTGTCTCATCTGCCACCACCGGGCAACCCCAGCCCCACACACCACCTGCATGCTCCCACCCAGCTCTTCTCTGGCTGTTCTTGTCAGCCAGAATGCCCTTCTCCCCTTTCATCTCTTATCAGAATTCTACTCATCTTTCAAGTGAGTACATGTCCCCTCCTCCAGGAAGCCTTTCTTGATTCCTCAGGTAGGCTTAATTTCTCCTTCTTCCATGTGCTCTGAATACCATGCCTGTTCCCTTAATACCTCACTTGTCACACTGAGCAGATGTGACACACTGATGCAATGCACGCGTGTGCACGCACACACGGTGTGCTCCTTCGAAAGCGAGAATACAGGTAGCCAGCTCTGCCTCCTGCAGGCCCAGCACAGTGCCTGGCACACAGGAGGCCCTCAACAAATACCTGGTGGACTGACCTGGAGGAACACAAGCTGGTGATCTTCGAGGACAACTGCTAGAGCTAGGGTAGGGCAGTGTGTCCTGCACAAGGGCCCGTCTCCCAAGCGGACTCCCCCCCAGACAGCCCTGCAGGTGGCTCTTACTGGGATGAAGTTGGCATTGATGTAGTCGGAGTGGGGCTCTCCCTCCAGCTGGGTCAGCCTGACCCGGGAGTGGTCATCTGCAGAGGGGAAAAACTGAGCATCCAGCGCCCGGCAGACACCAGCCCCCTACCCACGCCCACAGCCCTGCTGCCAGCACTCACAGGGTAGCACGTGTGGGTAACGGTTCTTGGTGGCATTGGCCGGGTGCTCTGCCTCCAGTCTGGGCTGCTCCTTGCCCACCTCCTTCAGCTCCTGCAGAGATCGGGACTGCTGCTGAAGAGGACCCATCTCACCCCACCCCAGGAGAGGGATGGGGGTGGGTGTGCACAGCTGGGAGCTCCCGCCCCGGACGTCAGGGCAGGTCCCACCTGAGCTAGAGGCCCCAGGTCCTCTATGCTCTGAGCCCAAGGGCGGTAGAGGCCTTACCTCGAACTCCTGAAAGAAAGCCTGGTGAGCGTGTGCACTCTTGGCCTCATAGTGTTGCCGGAAGCTTTGAATCGGGATGGGCCGGTGGGTCCGCCTGGTGGAAGAGGGAGGGGGTGGGCCCACGGCAGAGCCCGCCCTGAGCTCAGCGGCGGTGGGAACAGAGCTTCCCGGGTCACGCGGGAGCACATGGACAGACAGACCTGGGCCCGACCTCCCCGGAGTGGAGCCGGGATGCATTTCGAGCGCGTGCTGATGCACGGTGGGGGCTGCCAACCCCCAGTGCGGAGAGACAGACAAGGGGACAGGGGGAGGAGGGCGGGCAGTCAGGCTCGACCCGGGAAGGCACCCGCGAGTCTTTCAGACCCCGGCCCTGGTGCTGAGGAGGGCGTCTGTGCGCAGCCGGTGCTCCCCGATGTCAGTTCCAGGTGAAGTCAACGTCAGGGAGCACAGGAGGGACAGAGCAGAGTGACAGGCCTAACATCCCGAGAGAAAGAAAGACATTCGGCCCCATTCCATCGAGTGGTGTATCGGGGATAAGGGCAGCCCTGGAGAAGGTGAATTGGAAGGAGGAGGCTGAATGGGCAGAGAGGAGCCAGAAGCTCTGGGTTTGGACACCGCTGTGAAGGTGTGACAAAGGTGTGAGGTGACCAGGGAGGGATGCAATCCCAGAGGGGCAGGCTGCCAGGAAGGTCGGGGGCAGTGCCACCGTGGCCCATGCAAGGCAGGCCCACACTGCCCAGCACGTCACGAGGAGAGGCGGGAAGGCGCCCTCACCGCAGGTTGTAAGCTGTCAGCTCTTGGGAACACCGATTCTTCTCTGCCCTGCAAAGGATGAAGAGGCGTGTGGGAGTGAGCCCAGGGGGGCAGGGGCGTGGGGAGCTTCTTGGGGAAGATGCCACTCCTCCCCCAGCCACGCTGGCCCCAGCCTGCCCTCGCACTCACCTCTGCCCCTTCACCCTCCTCCAGCACAGCAGGCCCAGCATGGCACAGATGGTGAGGACACAGCCCCCCATGATGCCCACCACCGCTGGGAGGGGCATGACTGCCCCGGAGACGCTGACCCGGGGCTCTAGGAAGGGCAAAGGAAGGGTGGAATACAGTCGCCCTTGTCCCCCTGCAGTGACACGCCAACCTCTCCTGGACTTGAAACCCTCTGGACGGAGGGCATGGCGACAACCCACCTCCGGAAGTCCCACATTCCAACCCAAGGCCAGAGACGGCTGCCGGTGGGACCACCCTGCATGGGGACCCAGAACGCCCGACAGGCAGCTCTCCCTGCCCCTGGCGTCTGAGCTTGCCCCAGAGACTCTACTCCCCTCCCTGGCACCGTCAGAGAAAAAGAAGAGGGCGAGGACCGGGCTTCCTAGACCTTCTGGGACTGCACTGTCCAGCATGGTAACTACTAGCCACATGGAGCTACTGAGTGCTTGAAATACCTCTGCTCCAAATTAACATTTGCTCTAAGTATAAAATACACGTAGGATTTCAAAGACTTAGTAATAAAAAAAGAATGTAAAATATCTCATTAATAATTTTTAAATTGATCCCATGTGGATATGATAATATTTTTGATATCTTAGTTTAAATAAATTATTACAAAAATTAGTTTCACCTGTTTATTTTTACCTGTCTCATGTAGCTACTGAGAAATATTAAGCGGCATATACGGCTCACACTTGGGGCTTGCTTTATGTTTCTACTGGACAGTTCTAGACTGTTGGACTGTTCTAGAACCTCGATGGTCTGGGAGGAGCAGCACAGAGAAGGGCAGTACAGGAAGGTAGTGTGATTGTGGGGAGTGACACAGCATTTCATTAATGGTGTGTCTCTACCTCTCCTCTCCTACTCACCCCCTCAGCCCACCTAGGCCAAGTCTGGTGCCAGGAGCACCTGTATCCCCGGCTCTGGGTCTCCCAGCTCTCCTCTCCCTGGAGTCTAAGCTCAATCCCGCCTGCTGCTGATTGGGGGTGAGCCTCAGCGGGGGGATCCCAGCACTCTTCCCCTCCCCCCGGGGCCCAGCTGGAACCCTAGCCGGGTGTCCATCCTACCTGAGAAGGCCGAGAAGGAGATAATAGTCTCGGGAGGGCTATATCTGGTAAAAGCCACAACACTGAACCTGGGGCAGAGAAACAGGACCTTATGTTGGGGAGGGGCAAAGAGGGCAAAGCCTTTCCAGGAAACGGAGTCATGAGCAATAGACGCTCAAAAAGTGAGAGCCCTCCTCACCTGCTAAGAGGCTATGTATCATGCTGTCTGTAACTTTAGAACGAGCCATGCCTAACCTCTCTTCCATCTTCCCTGCCCTATTCTGACAGCAAGAAGCCTCAGAAATCGGTACCTACATATCCTTGGAAAGCTGAAGCAGAATCCACCCCCCGCCTTTCTTTTTCTGAAAAAAAGATCCATGTAACAGATGGGTGTTCCCTTTTTTGCCTCGCCTACCAGGAAGCCCAGTCAAAATAACTCAGTGGACCCTTATGGACCAGCAAATGCTTTCTCTTTGTAAGTCAGTCCAGATCTTTTGAGGAGAGAATGTGCAAACAACCCCTAAGTGAAACTCACTTACAAAACCGGCCCCCCCCTTCAGTCTTAGCCCTCACCGATACTGGGAACCTGGCTTGAGTTGCCCGTTACATATCTCCTGGGTCTGGCCACAGTCCTCTGTACCCATGGGCACCATCCAGGATCTCGGCACAGCCCAGGGCCCCGGGTAGAAGGGGTTGGGAAGCAGGATGGCCAGGTAGGAGTCATGTCCTCCATAGTAGTGGTCGTACCACGTGTGGTTGATGGCTTCCTGGGGAGGCCGAACCACTGCAGAGGAACAGGAAAGGGGCAGAGTCAGCAGTGGGGCTGAAGCGGCTCTCCCCGCCACAAAGCAGCTACCCCATTTCTCTAGCATATTCCCACCACGCACAGCACGACATCAGCCCTAACTTCAAGAATGTTCCGGGTCTCCCTCCCTGCTCCAGTGCTCATGCCGGCCTCAGACATTGCATCTTACCAGTCCGGTGTCTGGAGCCCCCTCGCCCGGCCCATGCTAGGTAGTCACCGGGGTCTCCCCGGCCCCTCTGGCCCAGGACTCACGTGACATGTTGGTGGTAGCAATGACGCCGTACCACTGAATCTGCCCATCGTCCTTGCCAAACATGCCCCGTGTGATCATCACTCCCATCCCCGCCTCTGGCTCTAGCTGGGGGGCTGCAGCTAAATCCGGGGGGTGCCAGCCTGGAGATGGCGAGGGGAAGACTGAGGTCCTAACTAGGTGCCAGGGGCCAAGGGCAGGGGTCATGCGGTCATATCCCCAGCACCTCTGACAATGTCTGGCAACTGGTGTCTGATGGATAGGCTCAAGAGCATATGGAATGTGGGTCAGGGCCATTTCATTAATGGCATGTTCCCTGGGGGGCCAGGGAACAGGGAGAGCCCCCGGCAGGGAGAGCCAGGGCGGTGAGAACCCCCGCGGGCAATGCTCGAGGGGGGCTGGGAGAGCAGGGGGGGCTCCCCAGGCCACGGGAAGGGCTCACCCTCCACAGAAGTGGTGCACACCAGGGTGACCACACGACTCCACAGACCGTTCCTGCCCAGCACGGTGAGGCTGAGGCGATAGGAGGTGGCAGGCACCAGGCTGGGCAAGAGGAGAGCGTCCCCCGAGGTATTGGCCTGGAAGACGAGGTGAGCACTCCCTCCGGCAGCCACTTGCTCTGCCACCACCAGACAGATGGCCACATCCCCCGAGGGCACCATCCAGTTCAGGGCCAGGCGAGTGGCCTCAGGCTGACACTGCACGTCCTCCACAGGGCCAGGCTCTGCGGGAACCGAGGGGTCTATGTTGTGTGGGCATCGGGACACCCCAAGAGGCTGGCATCTGGGTCAGCTGCTCTCAAAACCAGCAGGTACAAAGGGACCGGGCATTTATGTCCACAGAAAGGGGCCCTGGCCACACGGAGAAACTTCTCCTCTGGACATCACTGCCCGTCGGGAGAGGCAGAGAAAGCGTATCCCCGGGCGGGGGTGGGGAAGCACCCACCTGGGAGCAGCAGGTGGCTCTGAATAGAAGGGGCAGTGCCACAGCCTGGATCGGAGCCTGTGCTCAGGGCCACCCCCTTCTCCCCCGACAGACACCCACATACCGACAGGCAGCACCACGGGGTGAGTGGATGCCTGCAGAGGCCCCGCCCGGCACAGCACTGACAGGGACAGATTGCGTCCGGGCGTGAGGTCCCTCAGAATGAGGCGGACCTGGCCGAGCCCCAGGGGCCGCTCCCAGGAGAGGTGCCCAGCCGCTGAGAGTTGGGCATGGCACACCCCGTGCCCCAGGGGGCCACTGGCCCAGGCCAGGCTGATGACGGCGCTGCCCGCCTGCATGGACACCAGCAGCTCGCTGGGCGTGAGCGGGGCTGTGGAGGGAAGGAGAGCGGGTGAACCAGCTGCTGAGGGCCCAGCACACGAGGCCACAGGCGCACTGACCCTAGGCGGGGCCCTCGGGTGTGGAGTTTGGGAAATGGAACTAACATGGGGGCTAAGGTGCTGTCGAGAAAAGAATCCGGGGGTCTCAGAGGCAGCCCTGCCCACCTCTCCAGCCCTCACTCACAGGTCCAGCCGGAGGCGTTGGCTGCTGCCGTGTGGAGGGGTCCAGCCTTCGAGATGATCTCCACCTCGTACTGAGTGCCCGGAGTCAGAGCTGAGAAGCTGGTGCTGTCCACCTCAGCTCCCACGGTGCTGGTGCCTGCCTGGGCCCCTGCCTGGTACAGAGTCACCTGGTAGCCATCTCGCGCCCCGGGAGCATGGGCCCAGGATGCCCGGAGCTGGGTGGGACCTTCAGGGGTCACATTTACCAGAAGAGGGGCGAGGGGGGCTGTGGGGAAAGCAAGATACGGGAAGGTTGAGGAGAAGAGAGGTGTTATAGGCCAAATTACATCCCCCCCAAAATTCATGCTGAGGTCCTAACCCCCAGGACCTCAGAATCTGACTGTTTGGGGGGATAAGGTCTTCAAAGAGGTCATTAAGTAAAATGAGGTCATGAGAGTGGAACCCTCATCCAACATGACCCGTGTCCTCGTAAGAAGAGGAAATTCAGACACACCCACGCACAGAGGGGAGACCCTGTCAGACACAGGGAGAGAAGATGGCCATCTGCGAGCCAAGGAGAGAGGTCTGGGACCGATCCTTCCCTCAAGGCCCTTGGAAGAAACTGGTCTTGCCAACACTTTGATCTCAGACTTCCTGCCTCCAGAACTGAGAGACAATATATTTCTGCTACCCATGCCCCCAGCCTGGGGTGCTTTGTGCAGCCCTGGCAAATGAATGCAGAAGAATGCAAACCAAATCTCTGGCTCCCTCCTCCCTTGGGTGTGCCTCCATCCTTCCCAATCAGGAAACAGCAGCTCAGGGTGGTCCAGTGAGCCCGAGATTCTCCCCGACAGAAATAGCACCACATCAGGGCTCTGGGCTCACGGCTCGTCCCGGAGAGCTGCGCACAAACTCGCCCAGTAGCGCATGAGCGAATTAATCCCTCTCCCTACCAAAGTACCCCTCCTGGAGGCAGGGCTGGACTGGGCAACACCAGAATTAAATCCAGTGCCTTTTCCCAGCCCCAGCCCCTGTACCCAAGCAGCTTTCAAAGACCTCCACGTGACTGGGCAGGTTCTCAAAGACAGGCAATGTCTAGGGGCCCAAGTAGTGCCCCTTCACCCTCAGCGGGAGCCCAAGCCCTGAAGTCACATAAGCCTGGCCCCGTCACCTAGTCAACACCTCCTTTGCAACTGGGGGAAACTGAGGCTCGGCGAGGAACAAGGTTTGCTCTGGGTACTGAGCCATAGCAAGCACCCAGGTCTCCTGCCTCCCAGGCCAGAGCTCTTTCCAGCTTCTTCTCGGGCCTGTCTGAGGTCACATGGTCCCTGGGAGGAATCAGGAGGGCAGGGCCGGGGTGGGGGAGTCACCACACCGGAGGAGGCTGATGCTAAGGGTGGGGGAAGGGCTCCAGCAAGAATGCGGGAAGCAGAAAAGGCAGGAGGACCCAGGCCAGTGTGAGAGGGAGCGTCCAAACCCAGCTCTGTGGCTCTGGAGGGTTCAGGGGCGAAGGAGAGAACCCCACTGCGTGATGCGCAGCGTGTCCTGCGCTTGACCCTTTCCAGCGCCAGCACCCCCCCCCCCCACCTCTGGAGGTTAGGATGTGGCAAGGAGCACAGACCCTGGGTCACAGTGCTGGAAATGGAATCCTAACTCCCCACTAGGGCTGAGGAACCCAGGACAAGTGACTTGGCTTATCTGTGCCTCAGTCTCTCATCTGTGAAATGGACAGAACCATAGCATCCACCTGCTAGGCTGGTCGTCATGAGGAGGAAATGAGGGAACACAGGGAGAACACTTAGCAAAGGGCCCGGTGAACCCGAGCCACTGTCGCTGCCAGACGCCCCCAGCCCAGGGCGGGCTCGGGGCTGGGTCCTGGCTGGGTCCCCACTGCCCCCCACCCCCGTCCTGACCACGCAAGAGCCTGGACAGTGGCATGCCCCGGCTGCCCTGCAAGAGCAGACCCCTGCGTTCTGCCCACCTTCTAGGAGGTCCCGGGGGCTCCCAGTTAGGGTCGTGGGGCCTCCTGGTGTCTAGAGGTCAGGGAACAACCCCCATCACCCCAGCTGCCTGCCCACAGATGACAAAGACATCGAGGAGAACATGTAGTCCCCAGGGAATCCAGCCAGCAAGGGTGGCCAGGCAGGAAGGGGTGTGTGGGCGGCACTCACGCGTCCAGCCTGTGGCGTTGGCTCTGCTGCTCTCATCTGGACCCCGCAGGGTGACCAGCTGAACCAGGAACTCGGTGCCTGGGGGCAGCTGGGCCCAGGAGAAGTTCTGAGCCTCCGGAGCCAGAGTCTCCTTGCTTTCCAGAGTCAGGGGCCTCAAGCGGTAAAGCCACAGCTGGAAGCCATCCCTGTCCCCCGGTGGGGGCCTCCAGGAGGCAGTCAGGGCAGGAGGCTGGGAGGCAAGGCCCAGGCTCAGATTGGCAGGAGGAGCAGGGACTGCAAAGTCAAGGACGAAATAGATTTGGAACGACCCAAATCCCCTGCCATTGTCCCCCGCCTCCCCTTCCCCACTACCTGCACCCTTTTCCTGGGTCTCCACAAGAGCCCCAAACACTGCCAGCCTACAAGTCCAGCTTCCATGGGGCTCTAAGCACACTCCTTTTTCTTTCCCAAGGAAACCACCTGAGGGGCACCTGGGTGCTCAGCTGGTCAAGCCTCTGACTCTTGATTTCGGTTCAGGTCATGATCTCAGGGTTGTGAGATCGAGCCCTGTGTCGGGCTCCATGCTGAGCAGGAAGTCTGCTTGAGATTCTCTCTCCCTCTCCCCTTCTGCCCCTCCCCACCTCTCTCATATAAATCCATCAATCTTAAAAAAAAGAAAAAAGAAAACCACTTGAAAAACATGGGTCTCTGCCCTGATGTCTGCGCCTCCACCTCCCCACACTGTCAGCTTCTTGAGGGTGTGATGTCTGGTTCACAGGGTCCCCACAAGACTCAGCACCCACCTCTCTAACCCCTTAGAGCCCTGGTCAGCTCACCTGCTGACATTCAGTTCCCACAAGCTCATTCTCTCTCCCTCTCCTCCAACCTCCTGAGGGCCTTGGTGCATGTTTAGCCTCTCCAGAAAGCCCTTGTCTGTCCGACTCAGACTGCAGGCTTCTCAGCTCACTGTCCTCCTCCTCCAAGAAGCTTTCCCTGACTCCCTAAGCAGGTTTCCCTCTTGTGAGCCCTAAAAGATTAGCCTGAACCACATACCACATGAAATTCCTGATAGTCATCAATTTTAACCTATAAGAACACAGTTGCATGTGGTTTGAAATACATTATGCATATTCCTATCATGCATTTACATTTATGATATATAAAATAGTATACATTATATATGTGCATGTGTGTATATATCTATATATAATCCTCTGTTTGCTGTCAGTCTTCCTTTCTAGACTGTCTTGTTCGTGATTTTTAGCCTCAGCACCTCGCCCCATACCTAAAACACGCGAAGCACTCACTAAATATTTGTTGAATAGATGAATGGATGGATGGATGGATGGCCAACCCGATGGTAGGAGGCGGAAAATGCTTGCAAACAGATTCACCAAAGGCCCCCGTTGGATGGGCACGTGACCCTCCAAATCCAGAACGTGCACACAGAAGAGCAGACAGTAAAGGAAGCTGGGCCCCCACCCCCACTGTCCTGGGCCAGCCTCCTGGATGCTACCCGGGAACGCACGGGGGCTCACAAAGCTGGAGCTGAGGTTCCCTGCCCAGGTCCACACTGACACAGTGTTGCAGTGAGAGCCGAGCATTAGAGCCCTCAGAGTCAGGAACTATCTGGAACTATCTGGTCCCCAGGCGACAAGACTGCCCCGTGACCTCTGGCTGCCCTCATGATGCCAGGTGACCCTGGAGCCTTCTTGCTGCCCTGGTACTGGGGGCCCAACCCATGGCCAGGTCAGAGGGGCTGCCCCCGCCGGTGACCTCCAGGGACTGTGGCGCCAGGGGCTTTGAAGAGAGGGGCAGTTTGGTCAGGGGGCCAGATAGTGTCTGTGGCCCTGGAAAGCCCCCTCCCAGCTCTCCTGAGCCTCCCCTCTACCCAGATGTCCCTCCCCAAGGCAAGCCTCACCCCGACCAGGGGACACAGTGGCCGGCACTCACTGGTATGGTCTGTGAGGCTCCGGGTCATGGCCCGGGTGGTGGCAGGTGGCATGGAGATGTTTCTGAGGAGGCCTGGGGCTCCCTCAGTGTAGAGCAGTGCCTGCCTCCTGGGATCCCCGGTGGCCGCCAGCCCATCCGGCTGGAGGTTGGTACCATTGCTTCGTCTGGGCTGGGCGACAGAATCTGCAGAGGATGCAGTTTCTGGGGAGTGAGGACCCAGCTGCTTCTCCATGCAGGTGCCCCTGGGCAGGACCCCAGCCCGTTCCCCACCAGCCCAGACTCACCATCCAGCCAGGCACTGGCCCGGGCCCAGGCGCCGTAGGGCCCAGCCAGAGCCCTCAGCTCCAGAGTGTAGTGTCCAGCAGGCAGGGGCCCCAGGAATGTGGCATTGAGGGCTCCAGGGCCCCGAGTGGTGTTCTTCTCCACCTGCCCGCTTAGCCTGAGCAGGTAGCCCTCGCAGGCACCAGGCCCCGCCTTCCAGCTTGCCCAGAGCACGGAGGGCAGGGGAATGAGCACCAGGTCCAGAGGAGCAGAGGGATCTATGGGGACGAGGAGCAAATATGTGCAGAAAAACCTAACCGGTGGATGAGAAACATCCTCCCCTCCTCTCGCCAGCTTCTTCCCGTTTGCTCTAGGCTGTGTCTCGCCCAGAGACAGGCGGCTGCCATTTGCCATTCCCGGTGGATTCTGGGACCTGGCCGCGGACAACAGTCACAGAAAGAACACCCAAGTGACCAAGTGTGTCGATGCCAGCAGGGGTCTAAGTGCCCCCCACGCACTGCCTCACGAGCATCCCCGTGACACTGCCGTGATAGGGCCCTCTTACCACCAGCCCCCTCTAAAGAAGCAGAAATGGAAACACAGAGACGCTAAGTAACGGGTCCGGAGACCCCCAGCCAGTGAGAGGCACCAGTGAAATTTGGAACCCGCTCAGCGGAGCGGTCCCTCCACCCTTAAGCACCGCGAGATGGGGCATCTCGGAGCAAAAACGTGGCAATGTCCACGTGGGCTCCACGGGCACCCAGCCTAGGCGCAGACTGGCGTGGCCGCTCACCAGCTGCTTGACCTTGGGCCCCTTCTCTCTGCACTTCAGCCCCCTCTACCCTACCCGGGGGGGGGGGCGGGCGGGGGTGGGAGTGGTGGTGACAGGGCTCCGTTGGTTTGAGGACTAAATGAGACGATCCGCAGCAAGTGCACGTCACCATGGCTGGCCCGTGAAGGCTGCAAGTGATGATAACTATTGCACCACCCTCATCTCTTCAGGGGCCACCCCCACCCCCGCCCCCCGCCAGCAGGGGGGGCGCTCCCTCCGAGCCTTACCCCTTCCCCGCAGGATTCCAAAGGCACCCCCCTCCACCCTTTGTAGCCCACCCACTCAGCCAGACAAGAGCTGAGGAGCCTCTGCTGTGTTCCCTGGACCCCCCCCCCCCAAAGCACTCACAGGTCCACTCGGTGGCATTGGGCCCTGCCACCCACTGTGGCCCGGCAACAGCCCTGAGCGTCAGCTCGTAGGGGGTGCCCGGAGAGAGGTGAAGGAAGGTGTGATTGGAGACCCCGCGTCTGACTACCGCGGTCAGGTTGGTGCCACCCAGGAGGTCCGTGAGCACCAGGTGGAGCCGGGCGGCCCCCTCAGACCTGTTCCAGGAGGCTTGTAGGGCCCTGGTGCTCAGGGTCTGCAGCACCAGCTCAGGAGGAGACACGGGGGCTGGAAGAAAGATGGAGAGAGCAAAGCCAGGCTTAGAAAGAGCCCTGGAGTCGGATCCTGCCGCCAACCAGCTGTGTGGGGACACGGTTGCCTATGAGGCTCTGGACGCCCCCCACCACTCCCAGACCGGCTGCCACCTGGGTCTTGCCAAGTGCCTGCCTTACCTGTCCACTGGTGGACGCTGGTCTTCGCCTGGAGGTTGCCAGCCCAGGTGGTAACCTCCAGAACATACTCGCTACCTGGTAGGAGGTTGCTAAAATTGTAGGACAGGGTGCCCGGTGGCATGGAGGTATTATGGGCCAACGCCTGGGATTCTAGGTGGTAGAGGAGAAGTTGGTAGCCATCCTGCTCCCCAGGGGCAGCCCCCCACGAGGCCTCGAGGCTGGATGGGCTCCCAGGGCTGTGGAGCCGCAGGCTGTAGACGGTCGATGGGGCTGTGCCAGAGGTAGAGAGAAGCGCCAAGTTCAGGGCCAAAGGGGCATCACCCGTGTGCTTCTAGTGCTTCTACATGGGTCACCGTAGCAGGCATAGTCCTCAGAGAAGTTGCCCTCCTTGGCTACCCTGTCCCTGGGCAACCCTCCAGGACAGCTGCTTGGACTGCGAGTGATGCCTGCCCACACCCGGCCCCCCTAGCCTGCAGACCACACACCGGTGCGGGCAGCGAGGGTGACCGTGGCATTCTGTCCACAGGCTCGCAGGGCAGTCACTTCCAGCAGGTAGCGACTTCCTGGCACCAGGTCCTGGAACTCAAAGCTGGATGCGTCGGTGTGGGCCTGGAGCGGCTGCCCTTCTGGAGAGCCCAGGGGACTCAGGTGGGTGAGGCGGAGGGCATGGCTCAATTTGTCTGGCCCCGGGGTTGCCCAGCTCAGAAAGAGGCTAGTAGGCCTCCCCTGGCTGCTGACGTTCACTTTCAGAGGTGGTCCTGGGGGAAGGAGGTGCATTCAGAGTCTCCCAATGCCCTTTCTCCTCTAAAGAAGGAGGGAAGGCAAAAAAAGGGCCAGAGCAGAGGCCAAGTCTGGCATGGAGAAACTGAGCCTGCACCCCCACTCCCTACCTCCCAGACCTCCCTTCCCTACTGAAGACACCTACCTCCACTCTCTCTGTCCGGGCTCCCTGCCAGGGTGTGACACTCATCTCCCTGTAAGAAGGAAGGGAGGAGGGGAGGGGAGATGGGCAGAGGGCTCTGGGGTCTAGGCCTCTGGGAAAGCCAGTGGGGGCCAGGGCCAGGATCAGAGAGAAGGCTGTCCTCTTGTCTGGCACTCCCCCAGACAGGGCCAAAAGGACATCACCGCTAGGCACACCTAAGGCCCGGGAGCCAGCCCCGGGCAGGCAGAAGCAATTTGTTCTTGCTGTGCTCTGAGCCAGTGGCTGGGAAGGAGCAGCCCTGCTCTGCTTAATGCAGACCAGCTGCAGGGCCCCGCAGAGAGGTGGGAGCCTAGACAGGCCCCAAGGACAGGGCCCCACCCGCCCACCTGCCCCCAGTGCCCACCTGCCCCCAGTGCCCACCGTACCTTGGCCAAGAAACCCCGGAGCCAGAGGAAGGCAGCAAACAGGATTGAGGGCCTCATCCCGATGTCTGTAAAGGAAAGTTAAGAGGCAGCAGGGGAGGAGCCAGTCCCCCCAACCCTCCCCTTGCCCCGCTGGCTGGCTGGCTGGCGGGTGGACGGGCAGGCAGGCAAGGGTGGGAAGGCTGAATTCCAGGCAGATGGCAGGCAATAGACAGCCAAAGAGCAAGGGGCTGCCTCTCAACCCAGACCCTAACCGCTCACCCCATCCAGCCTTGGCAAGATTCCGTGAAGGGAGAAAGACCCCAGGGCCCAGAAGGTAGAAGGGGACTGCCCTGTCAGGCTGCAGACAAGCCCACCTCTCCCTCTGCCTCCCCCCGCCCCCCGCCTCCACCCCTCCTCCAGCACTTGACTTTCTAGGGAGGCCTTGAGAAAGACCAAGACAAGAGATGGCCTTGCCAGTGGACACACAGAGCGAAGGCAGCTGGCTCCCCACTCCCAGACCCCAGAAGAAGAGTGTGGCTCTGTTGACTCTGTCAACACGTGGGAGAGAGGCTGTTTGTGTTCAGTCGGGGGAGGGGGATCCTGGGGACACCACGTGGATGTGCGTTGCTGTGGAGTGGATGGCCCAGCTGGGAGTGTGTGTCTGCTTCTGTGCACCCGTGTGGTGCCATGCCCTTGTGGACAGGGTCACAGGGGCATGTTCTAAGGGCCTTGAGTCACAGACATTATAGATCTAGAAGAGCGCACCTGGGCCTTGCGACCAATCTGTTCCCACTCCCTCACTGCCCAGATGAGGGAGCTGACCTCCAGAGAGGGGAAGAGCCCAGCCCCAGAAGGCAAACCCTGCTCCTCACCCCCAAATTGGGGTCCTCTCTGCTTGGAACTCTCTGAAGAGCTACTTGAATCTCTAGGATATCTGCTTTCTCTCCCCCACCTCCTCCCTAGATCAGTGGGTACCCCCCTATCCCCCCACCCCCCCATCCCCCCACCAGGCTGCAGGCAGGTGAAGGCCCAGGGGAGCTTCCCTGAGGCTTGGCCTAGAAGCAAGGCTGCTTCACCCCAGCCTAAAGCCCGCTGCTCACCTGGAACTGCTCACCCATGTGTCCCTACCCCATGACAGCTGACGGTGGGGAGGGGCGGGGAGAGGGGAGAGGGGAGGGAGAACAGAAGGAAGAAATGGCTCTGGGCCCTGGGAAAGAAGCCCAGGACTCAAGCACTAACTCAGGAAGTGGGGAGGAGGAATATGCAGACAACAGGCAGGTACAGAAACTGAACACCAGGACCCCTTCCTGGGAGCCAGGCTCTCAGGGCTAGCCCCAGCAGGGAGGACAGGCCTGCATAGAGACCCGCTCGGCCTCCCTCCGGCTCAGTTCAGAGCCAGGGGCTGCTCCCTGCCCTTGCCCCACTCCACCCAGCCCCAAACCTCAGAGCCACCCACCCGGCCTCTGGACAGGGGCCTGGAAACTGAGCACTGCAGACTCATCAGATTTTCCAGGCTGCGTGTGAGTGTGTGTGTGTGTGTGTGTGTGTGTGTACATGCACGCATGTGTTCTTTCAAAGGGGAGTGGGGGGAGGGGGGTGCAGAGAGCAACTGGGGAAGCTGATACAAAAGGACAAGGTCCCCGTCTGGCCAAGAGGTGGGGGAAACATCCTCCCCCGCTCCCCTCCCCCATCCCACCTCACCTGGGGCACCTCACTCTGCTCTTACTAGCAGAGTCTCAGTCAGTAGCAGCACAGGGGAGAAGTGGGGTGGAAACATCCTAATTCAGAATCTAAGTCGAAGAGCTGTGGCAAGACATGGTTGTAGGTAAGGGGGGGCGGGTCTTAAACCCTGCCTGAGAGGCCCCACAGAAGAGGAGCCTGCTGGGGACAGCATAGACTCCGTAGCTAGTTCTGTGGACAGTCCAGGAGGACGCACCTGGCCATAGAAAGCACACCTGCCAGGCCCCCCGCCAGCCTTGCTGATGGAAGGGGGGTGCTCCAGAAAGGGGGCAGAGAGGATCTGACAGATAAGATCCAGCCTCCCCAGCCCAAGCCTCTCCATTCAGCAAAAAAGTACCACAAGGGCTGTGTCTCCTGCCCGGCAACCACTCTCACAGACAAACCCACATCCTCTCCCTTAGAGAAGCCCCGGGGTCCTCCTGAGGTCTCAAAGCACCTTACTGATTCCTTCTGGAGAGAGCCAGCCGGGAGGCAGAGGAGGGCAAGAGACAGGTCCAGGCATCCTGATTCCCAAATGTGAGCCAGCCCGGTCTCTCTCCGCGGCTGCCCCACACGGCTCCCTTCCGGTCCTCCCCCTCCGCTCCCATGGCCTGTAGCTAGGCCTTGGGCACCCCCACAACAGGGGAAGCTAATCACCAGGCGGGAGAGGGGTAGGATGGATCCGGACAGCCAAGTCTCCCACTCTTCCTCCCACGCCCTGGGGAAGGTCGCCAGGGGGGCAGACCTAGATTCCCCTGACCAGGCTGTGGGACGGCAGCAAGGGGCTGGAGGCAGCGGATTGGTGAGGGTGTGCGTGGGTGCGCCGGCGGCCTGGACACGTGTGTGGAGGGACACGCTGTGTGCATGCGTGTGTGCATGAGCCGTGAGGGTGCACATACCTATCTGGATGAATGTGCACGTGTGGGCATCTGCGTGTACATGGGGGTGTCCAGGGACATCGTGGAGGGGGAGAGGGACAGGAAGGTCCCTGGAAGAAAGGACCATGTTGTACAATAGATGTCCATCTCACCAGCTCTGGCCTTGGGAGAGAGGGAGGGACTCTCTTCCGTCCTAGAGTCCCTCCTACAAGGGACCTGAGTTCCAGCAAGCAGGCAAAGAATGGGGCTCTTTCCTGCATCTCAGGCAGGCCAGCCTTGGCTCCCCACGTGCTGAGCTGGCCTGAATCACTGGTCCTTCGGCCAGGGGGCGTGAGGTATGGGAAAGTCCCCTTCACCCACAGGTCCCCAAAAGGTGTCAGGGAAAGTGGGTCGGGCGGGGGATGAGCTTCCGGGATGGCCGGCACAGAGGCAGGGCCCCGGGGCAGGCCCGGTGGGTTTCCGTCTTCCTTCAGACTTCACACCAGCAGGCCCAGATCACTGCCACGCCGCCAACAGCAATAGTCTGGCCCACTCGCCCAGGGTCTCTCCTGCAGTGCCTCCCTGCTCCTCCTGGGATGAGGCCTCCCAGCTCCTAGCTCACTGCGTCTCTGTCTCCCCCACACAGCCAGGGGCAAGCGGGAGCCTGTTAACACTGGGGCGGAAGCAGGCCTAGGCTGGCCCAGGATTTGGGGGCGGTGTGGGGGAGGACCTACGATCCTAGGGCTTGAGAGAGGAATGAAGAGGGCTAGGGAGGGGAGCAAGACATGTGGAGTGCACGGGACCCCAGAGTCCTGGCCCCCAGCAGCAGGCCCTGGGCCCAAGGTCCTCCCCTTGGGAATTTTACAGGGTGGCAGGCTTTGACTCTGGAGCTTGCAGCAGCTCGGCCTGCTCCCCAGGTGCTGCCGGGGAGCAAGAAGCTCTGGGAATTCCAGACACAGCTGCCCCTCCAAGGGGCTTCTGACACTGGGGACAGCAAGTGGTGACTGGCAGCCCTGGGGTTGGCAAATGGCGAGAGGAGCGGGGCATGTGCCCAGGCAGCTCTGTCCCTGCAGACTAGCTGGAGAAAGGGAGCAGTCAGGAGGAAGGGGGTCTGGGAGAGAGGGGACATGGATCCTCCCTCCAGACACTACTCCCCCGGCCCCCTCCCCTGGCCGGCTTCTCCGGCTGACAGCTCCTGAGCCCTTCAGAGGCCCAGCCCCATTTGATGGATCAGAGAGGTGCCAGGATCCTCCACCTGGGAAGGGAGGAGCCTGATGTGGAGACTGAGCCTCAGGGATATTCAGTAACTCACCCAGGGTCACACAGCTAATGGGCCACAGTTTAGATTCATTGCACATGGGTCTTTTTGGCTTTCAACTATTGCTGTGCTTTCTTTGGAGTCAAGGGTGGCCGGAACCTAAATCCCAGCTCTGGAAGGCAAATCAGCTACTGGAAAGATGAAGGCTTGAGAGCTGTCTGGGGCTGTTCCACCCCAGGAATGAGGAAGGTTCTGGGGGCAGAGGAGTCACTTCCAGGGAACCCTGGGCCTTTCCCCATTCCAGCAGCCTGGCCAGTCTGGGGAAGAGCTGCTGCAGGGCATCTTGTCCCATCCGAGGCTCATGGGTGGTGCGCTCACCCCTTCTGAGCTCTAGCCCCACACCTCCATGGATGTCCAGGCATTTCTAAAGCAGAAGGGAGAGAAGGGGCAGGAGGAAAGGAGTGACTATATCCCCCCAACCCCAAACACACCCAAAGGGAACTGAGAGATCCTCAGGGTCTTGCCTAATGCCATTGCCTCCACCCCCACCCCCAACTACCTCTCCCAACTCCTGGCCCCCAGCTTCCTTGCTCTTCACCCAAGAGCTCAGCTTCCCGCTCTTCAAACTGCTGCTGGGCCCAGCCTTGGGAGGGTAGAGGGTGTGCTCACGGCCCACCATGGGGCTCAGACCCTGGAAACCTGGTAGAAACTTGGAGGCACTGGTGGACCAGTTGGGGGAAGGCTTTGCCTGCTTCCTCCTCCCCACCCCTGTGGTATCCTAGCTTCCTGTTCTTGATAACAATCAACAGCTTGGCCCCACGGGGTTGGCCCTCTTTCTGATCCCCTCCTGCCCCCTTCTTTGATCCCCAGGCCCCACGATCCATTCGTGGAGATACTGGTAGGTTTGGGGGAGCAGTTGAGGCAGAAGCCAGCCTCAGGTCACTTCCCACCGATTTACCAGGGATTCCCAGGCTATCCTGCCCCCGCCTCCAGCCTGTTCTGGGTACCAGGGCTGACTACTACTCCAGCCCCTCCTTTCAGGGAAACCCCACCCACTTCCCAGAGTGAAGAAGGGTCCAGGACCAGCTGGCCCAGGAGGGGTTCAGAAAGGACCCGGCCCCTGGTCCCCCACCCCCACTTCCAGAAGCAACAACAGGCACTGGGAGGCCACCCGAGCTCCAAAGGGTCATCCTGGTCTCCGTCCCACCCCTCCTCCCCCACGGGCCAGCAGCCGAGGCCAGCACCCTCCCCAACACCCCTCCCATGTGCGCACCCCCTGTGTCTATTGTAAATCATTTCTTTTTTGCTGTCACCATTTGACAGCTGAATCAGAGATGTGGGAGGAAGAGAGAGGACGGGGATTGCGCGTGTTGGGGCCGGGAAGGGAAGGGTGTTTGGAATGTTACAAGGTAGAAGAAGCTGTGCCGCGAGCATGAACCGGCCGGGCTGCTGGCCAGCAAGGGGCCTGCCAAGGCGAGGCAGGGGTGGGGGGCAGTGGAGTCTTGGACGCGGGGGCCACTTTCTAGGCCCCAGGCATCCAGGCACCCCAGAAGCAGAGAAGACGTGGGAGTCCCCCTGGTGTGAGGGCCAGAGACTGTCCGCTGTCTGTAAGTCTTCTAAATAGATGTCAGGATTCTGGGAGGAAGCCTGGAGGGGCTGGGGGCAGGGAGAAAGAGCCCCAGACTCTCCTACAAGCTGTCTCTACTATCTACTTCCTGGCTGGCTGGTCCATCTCCAACCACAGGTAGCTGACAGCTGGGGTGTGGCTCAAGTTCTGGGGATGACCCTTCTGGTCTGGCCTGGGCCTTTCTTCCCCATCGTGGAGCAAGGATTCCTGCCTCCTTCTTCCCTCACCCCACCCCAAGTCCGCACCCACCTCTGCTCTGAGAAGGTGCAACCTGGACCTGATCATGAACTCGCAAGGCTTGAAGGGACGAGGGCTTCCAGGACCAGGGCTTTGAGGCAGAAGTCAGTCTCTGGACAGGGCCAGCTTGAGCAGGAACAGCTTGGGGTTTCTGTGTGGGACAGCGTGGAGCCGGGGGTCAGCTGAGCTCTGCCTGGTAAGCAGGCAGAGACTGGAGGTGACAAATACCCAGAGGACAAGCAGTCCAGGGAGCAAGGGGGTTTGGGAGCTAGGGAAACCAGGGTGGTCAGGAACAGGCCGGCCTCTCCCTCTCCATCCCCACAGAGCAGGGCCTTAGGCCCACGGCAAAAGTGCTGGGCCATAGCCAGGCCACCCCCAGAGGGGCGCAGGCAAGAGGCACCGACCCCTGGTGGTGGCAGCGGGCGCAGGAGGGCAGCACGCCGCTGGGGTGTGCGTGGGCGGCAGCAAGGAGGGGCAGAGGGAGGAAGCTGGCTTCCTGAAGCCTCCTCAGCCCTCAAAGACAGACCAACAGACAGACAGACAGACAGCTGGTAAGAGGCAGCCTGGGGGACACGGCTGCTTCAGTAAGTACCTGAGTGGGGGGAGGAGGGGCCCTGTGGTCCTGGGGTGGTGTGAGCCCTGGGGAGGTGGGAGGGCATCTCCAAGGGGGTGTGAGTGAGGCTGCACCAGGAGCTGGCTGGGGAGTGGGCGCTGACCTAGCTGACATCCCCGAGGGGCACGGGCCAGGGGAGCCACAGGGGGGCTGCAAGGACAGCAAAGGCCAACCACCCCCTTCCTGCTTCGTGAGAGCTTCTCTCTACCACCCACATCCGCACGGGGCCCACTCTGTCCCCTCACCTCTGTGCCTCCCTGCGGGCTTAGCAACTCTCACACCGCCCCCACCCGTCAGAAGCTGTGACCTGGCTCTGGAAGATAGGGACTGTCCCCCAAGAGGACATGGGCCCCACCACCTCCATGCCCCCTCTTGTGCCCCCAGCTGTCGCCTCACCATGCGCTGCCGCTCAAGGGCTTGGTGAGGCCATTTCCTGTGACGGTTACAGAGGCGGGAGATGGGGGGATGGGCAGAGGAAGAAGGAAACACCCCCCCCCCAGCCTACCTCCCTGGACAGAGACCCCAGAAACCAGAATGAACTTGGGCACTGCCAGCAGTTAGGATAGGGTCTACAAGGGTCCCCAACTGGCTCCAATGCTGCGAGAGGCCTCAACCCTCTCATTTCAGAGAAGGCCCGGACGAGAGGTGGTTTCTGTGAGCTTTCTCTCTCCCTTCTACACAGAACACGTCGTTTCTGTTTCCTCCCTTGCCTTCTTGCACCTGGGCCCCAGCTGAGAGCCCTCTGTACTCTGGCCTCGGGCAGCCTCTTCTCCCCTCTCTCCCTCCTTCTGGAGTCTTTCCTGCCCCCCCCCCCCCCACCACCAATCTCTATGCCTTGTCTGGCCTGCCTACCACCCTGGGTCCCCTTGTAGGGATCCCGGCCTTCCCGCAGTGACAATGACAGCCCTGCTCGGAGAGCAGAAGACACCCCAGTGAAAACAGAGGTGCTGGAAAGCGGGCGGCTGGCCTGGGCTTGGGAGCCTTCTCCTGGCCAGTCGGACAGGCCAGAGGTCAGCTGCTGAGGGGCCCTGTCTTTCAGGTGAACCTCATGGCTGAGTGAGCCTCCCCTGGGCCCTGCACCCCACCCCAGCATGGTCCAGGACCGTGGGGGGTGCTCCAGAGCACAGCTGCTGACGTGGTCTTTGGGGGCAGCCATGACCCAGCCTCCACCCACCAAGGCACCGGCCAAGAAGCATGTGCGGCTGCAGGAGAGGTGAGATCTTTCCTGGGGGGGGGGGGCCTTCCCAGCCCTGAGACCCTGCCTGGTTCCCTCCATCTGCCCCCTCCAGCTCTGACAGCTGGGTCCAGAGGGCCCTCAGCTGTTGACTCCAATCTGGAAAGGAAAAACCCAATGTGTTCATTTGCATGGCGTTTGCATGGCATTTGCATGCCTGGGGTATAAAGTTTCACGTCAACCTTGTGCCTGCTCCCCGAACCCTAAGTTGGGCTGAGCAGCCCCTGGAGCAGGGCTGTCTTGGGTCCGGATGTAGGTCTGAGCTTTAGCGGCCTGGAAGGAATGGGTAGAGGTGGGCAGCTGGAGGTTCAAGGCTGCCCTGATCGGACTGACAAAAAAAGGCCATATAGCAGGGGCCTGAACCCTTGAATCTCCCGGGCCTCTGGGTCCAGGGGAAAACAAGGAGCAGCCCCCTCACACGTACCCCGGAACAGTAAGAATGGCTAGAGCAGCTCGTGCTCCTGGGTGCTCACTGGGCGCTGGTTGTCTGTGCCTGCAGGCGGGGCTCCAACGTTGCTTTGATGCTGGATGTGCAGTCCCTGGGGGCTGTGGAACCCATTTGCTCGGTGAACACACCCCGGGAGGTCACCCTACACTTTCTGCGCACAGCTGGACACCCCCTCACCCGCTGGGCCCTGCAGCACCAGCCACCCAGCCCCAAGCAGCTGGAAGAGGAATTCTTGGTAAGAACTTGGGGTCCCCTCTGAGTCACTCTGCCCCTTCTGAATCAGAGACAGCCAGCTAGCACCATACTATCTTGGGCACTGCGGGTATGTCTCTTCTTTGGGCCCTCAGAATCGACGAGAACCCCAGCGCCAGGGGAGAAAATCACCCCCTGCTCCCCCTTCTGCCCTCCACCCCATCCAGACCTACTAAAGCCAGGAGAAAACAGCCAGGACCAGCTCCACTAGATTGGGGGGGGGAAGGGGGGAAAAAGGCTGGGAAGAGGTAGTGGCTATTCACTCATTTCCTCCCTCTGCCAGAAGATCCCCTCGAACTTTGTCAACCCTGAAGATCTGGATATTCCTGGCCACACCTCCAAGGACCGATATAAGACCATCTTGCCAAGTAAGAACTGTGGCAGGCATCAAGGGAGGTGGTGCTGTCCCTGGGGCTGGACAGGTTCAGAAGGCAAGACACACAGCCTCAGCCAGGGAAGAGCTCCCTTACCCGGGGCACCTGCTTTCAGCAGAGAAATACCAATACCTTGCCCCGGCTGGGGGAAGGAGGAGCGAGAACCATAACCACAGTAAGAACACGGCAACTCGTATTTGCAGATGCTTACTGTTGGGCCAGGCAGTGCTGGGAGCCCCTGATGTTAACTCATTTCTCAAGATGACCCCATGAAGTTGACGCGATGCTATCATTACTCCCGTTTTACAAACGAGGCAGAGGAGTCACAGAAAGGTTGCCTAACTTGCCGAAGATCACAGCTTCTTTGTGCTCTTCCTCCGCTGCGGGAAACGCCCAGCAGAGGTCCGTAGCGGGAAAGGCACCATCAGGATGGCTCCCAGAGGGAGGGCTTTGAGCAGCTCAGATGCAGGGCATCCAAAAGAGAGCAGTGACAGGTTTGGAGATGGGAGTCCAGGGGCTTTAAGGGGTTGACCCCTCAAGCTCAAGGGACCCAGGGATCAGCACCTCCCACCTTTCAGAGGCAAGTGCGAGACCCTCACAGATTCTCTCCCTCCCCCCACTCAGAGCAGCCTTGTCCGGCCAACCCACCTCCAGTAACTCCCAGTCTTGAGGCCTTAGATCACCACCAGCTCCTGTGGTTCCAGCCCTCTGCCCGCAGGGGTGGGTCAGCACTCAGCATCTAAGTGAGGGGGAGGGAGCAGCCCTTGTTCTTGGCCAAAGTCTAACCAGCCGGCAGCCAGGAGAGAGGGGAGAGGGTCCTCTGCCTGCAATCCCCCTCTGTCCAGAACCAGGCCAGCTCCGGGAGAGCTAGTCTCCTTTCCTAGCAGGCTAGGTTCTCTGTCCCTGCTTGGATTGGATTTGGAGAAAGCCTTCCCCCTTGGAGGGACAGGCTGACACGCCCAGTATCGGAATGAAGCCGGAATTCTGGTCCTGCTTCCCCACTGTGGGATTTTAGGCAAGTCATTCATCCAAATCCTGTATTCACATATTCACCGTCAGAAACAAACTCTTTCTCCATGACATCTCTTTTTCTGTTCCCACTGGTACAATCCTGCTCCACACCCTTACCAATCTCAAGGCTAGAATATCTCAACTCACGGCCCATTAGGCCCCTGCGGCTCCATTTCCTTTCCTCAATAGTCTGTCCTACAGGGCACCACCCAGTTAACCTTCCCCAGTGATTCCTTTGCTAGTGTCACTCCACTGCTCCGAAACATTCTGTGGCTCCCTATTGTCCACATATAAAATTTAGTGGGTCTCTGGCCACCTGCTATCCCAGAGACACTGTGATAAGCACAGGAACTCACCTCTTCCTGACCTTGTTGGCGTGTACATTAGTTGGTCCCCTTTTGACCTCTGACCTCTGCTGATTTTTACTTCCTAGATCCCCAGAGCCGCGTCTGTCTAGGCCGGGCACAGAGCCAAGAAGACGGAGACTACATCAACGCCAACTACATCCGAGTGAGTGGCCTGGCTGAGGCTGCCCTGCAGGGAATGGGGGTGCAGGGGCGGGGGGGCTGTCTTTGAAGATGTCTGTCCCCAGAGAACATCTTCCAGCTGTGAGTTCCCGCCCCAAATCACAGCTGCCAAGCTGGGGCAGACACTGAATAGGCCCCAAGCCACCAACCGAGAAAACAGAGCAGATGTTAAGCTGAGAAGAAGATACCAGCCAGTCTCCTTCATGCACACTATCACTTCATCCCTGCCCACCTTCTACACAGGGAGGAAATTGCATTGTTGAACCCACTCCCGCATATCCCCCCGGGGCTCATCCCTCTTAGCTCTGCTTGGAAGGTGCTCGCACAAATAGGAGCTCTTAGCTGTCTCCCTTTTCTCTCTCTCTAGGCTTAAGTGCTCCCCAAAGCAGCCCCTCCTTGGTGGAAATGGTTTAACATCAAACTATAGGAGCCGGGGAGGCAAGGTGGCCTCTCTACCCCAGCTTCCCACCTCTACTGGCCCTAAGTAGATGTAAAAGCAACGCCCCCTAGTGGCTCAAAGTGGGTAGGACGGCAGTCAGAGGCGCCAAGAGGTGGAAAGCTGTTAGCCAAGGCCCAGAGAGGAAAGGAGAGCTCTTGGCCGCATCTGTTTGCGGCAGAAACTTGGTGAACGGTGGTGCACGGTGGTCTGTCTGGATTTCCTCATCTTCGGGAGCTGAGATTCTAAAGGGGAGAGGAAGGGGTCAGCAAGAATGTGCTACATCTTGCTACTAAATATATACAAGTAATACATAAAAGTGAAACATTCACTCCACCAAAGTTGAACACTGTTTTCTTATTTTGTGCTAGTAGAAAGCAGCAGGGGAGGAAGGGAACACACACGGACAAAGTATTTGGTATGTGCCTTCCTCTCCGTATGCTTTGTGGAATGTAATCTGTATTATACTCCTGCAAGTTAGATATTACGCCCAATTTACAGATGAGAAAGTTGAGGCTTACAGAGGCTAGGTAACCTGCTTACGGTGGCATAGCCAGTAAGCAGCAGAACAGGGATTTGAACCCACGTGTTCCTCCCCCAGAAGCTCTGTCCTCTCTACCATGTGGCTTCCAGTGCACACATGTGTGTGTCTGTCTGTGCGTGTTCAGTGGCTTTGGCCGGATCCCAGGACCTACAGAGTCTGGGATTCCCCCAGAGAGCTAACACACTGCTTCCTACCCTTCCTTTTGTGCATCCACCTCCCCAGGGCTACGATGGGCAGGAGAAGGTCTACATTGCGACCCAGGGCCCCATGCCCAACACTGTGTCGGACTTCTGGGAGATGGTGTGGCAGGAAAAAGTGTCACTCATTGTCATGCTCACTCAGCTCCGAGAGGGCAAGGAGGTAGGAGCCACAGTCTTTAGTGAACCCAGAAAGAGCTACATTGTATCCTACCGCACAGGCCGCTACTCAGGGCAGCTCAGGACTAAGGGCTCCCCTGGGAGTTGACAATACCTATAGCCAGGCCCAGCTTGCACTTCTAAGAAAGTTTCTGAGCTATATGCCCTGGGGGCTATCCACAGCTAGAATGGGGGATAGGGGGCGCACTTCACCTGCACGTGCCAAGCTCAGGCGAGCCCGCCCCAGGTGCCAAGCCACCAACCGAGAAAACAGAGCAGATGTGAAGCGCAGTGCGCAGCCCCTCCAGCGGGGGTGGGAAATTGGGAGGGGACCCCACTCCCCTTTCTGCTGTGCTGGCCCCTGCTCAGGCTGATAGACACTTCCCCCTTCTGACTCCCAGCTCCCTCCCTCCTAGAAATGTGTCCACTACTGGCCCACAGAAGAGGAAACCTACGGACCCTTCCGGCTCCGCATCCAAGACACAAAAGAGTGTCCAGAGTACACGGTGCAGCAGCTCACCATCCAGGTACAGGGAGCTCAGACCACCTCCAGCATCTCTGAAACTCAGGCCCAACCTTCGCTGGGAGCCAGGGGTTGACTCATCTAAACCCTCTTGAACACACATCTAAAAGAAGAGCTTGAGGCACAGAAGAAAGAGAAACATGGGTACTGCCCTGGTCTAATAGGGCAGAGCCAACAAACCAAGCAGGAGCTGCTGGGAAGGCCCGTCCGTCTGTGCTGAATGGGCCAAGAAAGGAGAGGTGGGGTCCCGGAGTCATGCTGAAGGAGCCCCAGGAAGTCCAGGGACATGTGAAGTGCTTTAAAATGCCTTCTCTTATCATATAGCATTTGATATCTTTCAAAGCATTTCTCTACCAACTCCTTATCCTCTAAGCATCCAGAGAAACAAACCAATAAGATATCACTGTGTCCTTTTTCTAAGTGAAGAGAATGAGGTTAAGGGACTTTGCCCAAAGTCATGTGCTAGTGAGAGGCAGAGCCAGAGCCAGGACTTGAACTTGGGTCTTTCCCCCCTCCCTGGATGGCATTCCTGCCAGCATTTCAGGGGAGGGAATTGTGGAGTCTGATGAACAGGAGAAGGGAGAGCTGACCTTGCCTGCTCGGGGTCCCTGACCGTGCCATGGAGTCATTCTAGCCCTTGACCTCCTCTGGCCCCAGAGAAGGCTGGCACTGCCCCCTCCCCTGACCCTGGTTCTCATGCCTTGTCCCTCTGCCAGCACCAGGAGGAGTGCCGGGGAGTGAAGCACATCCTCTTCTCCGCCTGGCCTGACCACCAGACCCCAGAATCGGCTGGGCCCCTGCTGCGCCTGGTGGCCGAGGTGGAGGAGAGCCCAGAGACAGCTGCCAACACTGGGCCCATCGTGGTCCACTGCAGGTATGCGCCCCGCCCTCCCCGGCAGCCTTCACGCGGGCCCCTCTTCCCTTGCCACTGGGTCTTTCCTTGGAATGGGTCCAGGAAGGACAGCATCAAGCAGGCCCGATTCTTCCCAGGATGGGAATCCCTAGGTCACTCAGCAAAGTGCCCTGTGCTTATTCTCTCCTTCAAGCAGAACCTGGCCATGTGGGCTAGACATTCAGGCACAAGCCAGAGAGGGGAAAGACTATCGGAAAGCTTCCCAGTCTGCTGGGGCAGGAGGTAAACATGGTCCCTGCTGTTGAGAAACTCAGTTACTCAACAAATGCTTATTGAAAACCTGTTATTGTCAGGCACAGTGATAGATGCTAAGGAGACAGCTTGGCTTCTGCCCTGACAGGCTCGCAGTATGACGAGGGCTATGATGGCGGTGTCGGGGGGCACAGAACCAAGTCGCTCATCTCAGAATTTGGCCAGAGACAGTTTTCCAGGAGAAAGGACATTTAAACCAAGTAACAACCTGAGAGGTGAATTAGCCAAGAGTAGAAAGGGGAAGCATTCCAGACAGATAGAACAGCGTGTGCAAAGGCCCCTCGATGACATTTTTTTTTAAAGATTTTATGTATTTATTTATTTGATAGAGAATGAGAGAGAGTGAGCACAAGCAGGGGGAGTGGCAGGCGGAGGGAGAAGCAGGCTCCGCACTGAGCCCAATGTGGGGCTCGATCCCAGGACCCTGGGATCATGACCTGAGCTGAAGGCAGACGCTTCACCGACAGCCACCCAGGCACCCCTAGATGACATTTTTAAATGGACACATTGCGGGGAGTAGACTTAGAGGATGGGGATGGGGGCCTGGAGGTCAAGTGGGGGAGGGGAGGAGAGTGATAAGAGATAAATCTGGAAGGCCCGAGGCCTCATAGGACTGGCTAAGAAACTTGGATTTAGCCAAAGGAATACTTGGGCTACAGAATAAGAATCTGATTGGGATGGAGTCCGGGGTAACACAGGGGACAAGCTTACAATAAGGAAACCATTCGGGAGTGCATACCCTAAAAAGAACGTAGTGGCAAAAGTATAGACAGAGGTGGGATGCCTGGGGGGCTCAGCCAGTTAAGCGTCTGCCTTGGGCTCGGGTCATGATCCCAGGGTCCTGGGATCGAGCCCCGCATCGGGCTCCCTGCTCGGCGGGAAGCCTGCTTCTCCCTCTGCCTCTCTCTCTCTCTCCCCCTCTCTTTGACAAATAAATAAATAAATAAATAAATAAATAAATAAATAAATAAATAAATAAATAAATAATTTTTTTTTTTTAGTACAGACGGAGGGGACTCATGAGCCCCCTCCCTGCAGGTGGCGCCTAGACATTAAGTGCTGGGAAGCCCTGAGTGGCTTCTATCAAGGGTTCAGACAAGTCTTCCTAAAGAAGGGGGGCTGAGAAGATTTTGAAATAAAGAGCAAGACAGAGCAGAGTGGAGGGCCAGCTGTGGGAAGGACTCAAGGTGGGAAAAGGGGGCTGAGTGTCCGCAGCTGTGGTGATGGAGGAGGTCACAGGGGCTCCGCTAGCCCAGTGTGAGCACTGATAGCTGGAAACCGTTTCCTGCTGCTAAGCAGAAGACGGCTCCTCGAAATGTCCACGGGGACTGGAGGGGGACCTGGGAAAGGTATACGGCAAGACTAGTAGGAAACGTAACCTCCTCCAGCACCAGCTCTAACCTGAGAAGGTACTGCGGCCTTCCTCCATCCTCATGTCCCCACCCCTAAAACAGAGTGCCCTACGACTTTCTCTGTAGTTTGAGGCCTGGCCCCTGTGTTCCCTGGTCACCTGTCTCCCATGTTTCCCACTCGCCTGGCCCCCATGTTCCCCAGTCTCCTGTGACCTCCCTGTCCCCTCCCTGGCTGTGTCCAGTGCAGGGATTGGCCGGACTGGCTGCTTCATCGCCACCCGAATTGGCTGTCAACAGCTGAAGGCCCGCGGGGAAGTGGACATTCTGGGCATCGTGTGCCAACTGCGGCTGGACAGGTGGGTCTACGGATGTGGATGGGAGCAGCACCGTGGAGGAGTAGCCTCCGTGCTTCCTGGGCTCCAGAGCACTTAGAGGCACCATCAAGCACTCCCTCGAGAAGGGAAGGGGCCCTTGGCTTAAAGAGCTGTTTCTTTTGCACCTAACACCCAGGAAAGAATCTCTATCTAGAATTTTAGCTTGGGGGCCGAGATTGAAATGTGCCACTCTGTGGATATCTGAGCCTTACATCTTTTCTGGGTTTGTTTTTTCCAAATTCCCTACCCAGGGAAAGGTGGAGGAATAGGGGATGGTTGGTTCTAAACACTAGGTAGACACAGATAATGCACAGAAGCCCACTGGATCTGGAGAGAGGGAACCAGGGTGCAAATTCTGCCTTGCATCTCACTGAGCTATCATGATCGTTCTCTGGGCCCCCATGTCTTTATCCGGAGAGAAATAATGGCTCCTTCCCCCAGACAGCTGTTGTAAGGAATGAGTTAACTCACTGTGAATGTGTTTTTCGAATATAAGAACCTACTATACACATATATGGAATTATTATGTTTACATTTAAGATGGGGAGGAGGAAACTTTGAGGCTCAGGAATAATCCTTGTCCGGCCTGAGGGATCAGGGGCCTGGTTCTGCCCCAGGAACTGATGGGTCAGAGAGGAACAAGTTTCAGTGTGGGCTGTCTCCTCCTCAGCACAGCCAGCCACAGGACCCAGCCCTGAGTATGGGGCCAAGGGGCTGTCCTTGTGGGGAGGGTGTGAGGGGCAGCAAACAGGAGTAGGAAGCCCAGAGGAGGAACATATGAAGTAGCTGACGGGTTCTTTGGGAGAATCTCCCTGGTGAACTATGAAGATGTTTGGCCTGAACCCTCTGCTCGCGGTCTGCTTGCTTCCCTCACAGGGGCGGAATGATCCAGACCACGGAGCAGTACCAGTTCCTGCATCACACGCTGGCCCTGTATGCGGCCCAGCTGCCGGAGGAGCCCTGCCCCTGAGCCCTGGCGCCCTCCACCAGCCCAGGTGCCAAAGTCCCCCAGGCCTGAGCAGGTGGGTCTGGGAAAGTGGGTCTTGTGATCTGAGAGACGCCTTGGGTGGGCCTGGAGAAGGGGTGCCCCTCAGGAGGCGCATGCAGTCACCGGAAGCTACATCAGCAAGGACTGGGACCAGACTCCAGGTCTTTACCACTGGCCATTCTTCTGCTTCCTCTAGTAGCCCCAAACAGACACTTGAGGGACCTCCCGTGTCTCTCTGACCTTCGAGCTAGGAGCTGGCATTTACGACAGAGCTGAGAAAGGAGCCCAGGAGTCCTGTCTTTCCCAAAGTGCTCTGTGAGCTTCATCTCTCCGTCTAGGACAGGGACATTAGGTGCTTTGCTGCCATAGGGAAAAGTAATCAGAGAAGTTCCTAGAAGCCTCTCCAGCTGTATCTCCTTCCTGGGGCTGGCAAGACAGTGATCCCAAGGTCTTCCGCCTGGGCCCTGCCCAAAAACAGGCCAGATGCCAGAGCTGGGAAAAGTCTGGTCCTGACCACGGCCAAGTTCTCAACATCCTAGCAGTGACTCTGCTTCCTCACCCCACATCCATGAGGGCTGGATAACCCGCCGAAGAGAACAAGAACCCAGACTACCCCTGTGCCCACACTTGAGTCCTGGGATCAGGCTACAGAGGTGACCAGGCCAAGCAGTTGAAACCTCTGGAAGAGGGAAAGTATGGGGGCCCCTCAGCGGTCCAGAGGGCTACCCCTACCTCCATAATGGCCAGCCACTCACCCCAGCTACTCCCTAGGGAGGCCCAATATCCGCTGTCTTCTCCTTCCATGACCTTGGAAGATCCCGGGGTAGGAGGAGGTACAAAAGAACAAGGAGTGAGGGAGAAACAAAGAGCTTGGCCTGATTTTAGAAAACCAGCCCCCCGGCCCCCACCCCCTGCATTTGCAGAAGACACCTGGAGAGCCTGGCTGCTTCCACGAACAAATGGGTGAACCCATTCCATGCAGACCTGGGGCCTCAGACTAAATTGGGGTCCCTCAAAGTCTATCCCAGAGAACGAACTCCCTTCATCATCTCAGTATCAACACAATTTCCAGGGCACCCAAGATCTATCTCAGGGCTCACCTACACACCTCCGGGAAGACATCTAAATCCTTCGTCCTTGAACCCAAGATGGGTTGCCTGTGGCGATGAAGGAAGGCATCATCTCTCCGGGCACGCAGCCCCTGCGGTCTGCTTTGGCTGATGCCAGTTCTCTGCAGAATCCCCCAAGGAGCTAGATCCTGGAGAACAGCTGAGCCTCCTCATTCATGACATCTCTTCGGAAGAACCCACAATGTTGAATCTGAAGTGAATTTTCTTAATGCTTCTGCTTGGTCTCACAGTGGGCTCTCCTGCAGCTGCACCTTGCCTAACCCCTATGGGAGGCACTCACAGCTTGTGACCGTGAAGCCAGGCAAAGAGTTCTCAAGCGCCTGATCCTGCCCTAAGTTCACACCCAGCTGGGAGGAAAGCAACTGCATGAGCATGGGCCCAGAGGCTCCCCTCCCTGGCACTGTCGCCCCGACCCCGTTCTAGAACTTAGAGAGTATAAGCTCTAAAAGAGGAACCAAGTGGGAGAATAAAGGCTTTTTGGATGACTGATTCATTCCTTCTTTCCATCTTTTTCTCTGGCCTCCGGAGCCTCTTTATAGCAATAGAGTAAGAATCCATAGGCCAGGAATAGGCTGCAGATCCTTATCCCAGGATATGCACATTTCTAGCACTTCTTGAGACATCAAAGTGACACTGGAGTCAGTTTAGGAAATGGGGCAGAGGTGTACCCTAGGAGCTAGATAGGGACCTATTAAGGGGCAGAAGCTAGAAAGATGATACTTTGTGATCCCTCCACTGTCTGATCATTTGGAGTCATCTTGGGTACGTTTGATGGATATGGCTTAGGTCGACAGTTTATGCACTTTTAACTAGAACAATAGACTACATGTGAGTACGTTTGAAAACCAAATACTGGGGTGCCGGGTTGGCTCAGTCAGCTAAGCATCTGCCTTCCACTGGGGTCATGATCTCAGAGTCCTGGGATCAAGCCCCATGTGGGGGGCTCCCTGCTCAGCAGGGAGTCTGCTTCTCCTTCTCCCTGTGCCCCTCCCTCCCATTCATGCTCTCTCTTTCAAATAAATAGATAAAATCTTAGGAAGGAAGAAAGAAAAAAAGAAAGAAAGCAAGCCAAATACTAAGGAGCACCCATCCTAGGTCGGGGCCTGCCCTGAAGCCTGGGATCATTGGGGAACAGCCAGCCCTGGGGTTCCGCAGGCCCTGTGGCTATATCCTCTGAGGCAGGCAGCATCTTGGCCTGCCCTACACCTCCCGCTGACAGTTCTCCTCCTGAAGAAAACTTTGGCTTTCACCAAAACAGGCCAACTTTTTCATCCACCGCACATCTTCCTCACTGGAAACCGTCCCCACCTCCAAGTAGGATTTTATCTGTGAATTATGGTGATACTAGGGAAAATCAGCATCAGCCTCAAACAGCTATTTCACTTAGGGCCAGAGACTTCCTAAACAAGCAGTTCAGGTAAACTGTGGTTAACAAAACAAGATGGAGTATTAACACACCCAAACCCGGTTGTTACTCTCCACTGGTTAGGTTTTGAGAGGATAAGACTCAGTCCCCAGAGATGTTCAGAGGCAAGGACTCAGGGAACAAAAAGCCTCCATTGGCCGGCCTTTCATAGAGATCTCATCTCCGGGTCCTGGCAAGTGGGTGAACCATCCTCCTCCACCCTGCTTAACGGGGACCTCACCCACCTCGGGCCCACCACCCTTTAGGAAGGAACGGGGTGCCAGCCAGGGCGCGGCAGCCCGGGAAAATAGATTAGACCTCTTTCCCCGAGTGCCCCCGGACGCCAGCAGGCGCAGGCCGTACCGCGGAGGCGCGAGAGCTCCCCGCGCAGCCCACCCGCCGGCCGGGCTCGGGGCGAGGGAGGGGCGCGCGCTCGGGTGCGAGCCGGACACGGCCGGGCAGCGGCGGCGCGGGAGGGGGGCGGCGGCGGCGGCGGCGGCGGCGGCGGAGGAGGAGGGCGCTGAAGCCACACCCATCGGCGAGCGGATCCGGGGGCAGCGAGTCGTCGGCCGCTGCGCTCGAGCCTCCGCCCGCACCGAGCCGCGGGACCCGGGCCGCACCGGGGAGGGGCCGCTCCGGGCCGCAGCGCGAGGGCAGCGAGGGGCGGCGGGCAGCCGGCACCGGGCGGGGCCGGCGGCAGCGACCATGATCGCTTTGTTCAACAAGCTGCTGGACTGGTTCAAGGCCCTGTTCTGGAAGGAGGAGATGGAGCTCACGCTGGTCGGGCTGCAGTACTCGGGCAAGACCACCTTCGTCAACGTGATCGCGGTACGGGGGCGCGGGGCGCGGGGCGCGGGCCCGGGGCGCCTGCCGAGGGTCGGGCCTGTCTCGGCCCGCGCCGCGCCCTGGTGAGCCGGGGTCGCCGCCTGGCATGGCCGGGCACCGCCGGGCGCCGGGCGGGGGAGGAGCGGGCCCGGGCGCTTGGGGCCTAGCACGGCCCGCGGGGGACCCGGGTGGCGCGCGACCCGCTCTCCCGTCCGGGCCGGGATGGCACGGCTGGGGGGGGGGGCGGGCGGGGAAGGGGGACGAGGACACGGGCTGGGGCCCTGGGACTGGCGGCCGCAGGGGGTCACGAGGTAGGAGGGAACCGCCGCCTGCAGAGACAGGCCCCCTCCGGTCCCCGCGCATGGGGGCATGATGGGGCGAAAGTGCCCGGGCCTGCCCGCCCCGCGTGCGGAGGGTCGTGGGACCCGGCGGCTGGAGCGGCTTGGGGAAGGGGGCTTGGGCGAGCTCAGCCCCACCCGGAGGCTTTAACCCCTCTCTGCCGGAAGAGGAAGCCCCGCGCTATTGAGGGGGAGGGGACCCGCCCCCTGGGGATAGTGGAATCAGCTGAGGCCCTTGGCTCGCGCCCAGACTCCTCCCCTCCAGGAACCCGCGGCGTCTTCGCTGGGGGTCTGGGGAGGGTGGCATCGGGAAGGGAGTTTGGAGTCTCCGCCTGGCTCAGAAGTTGCAGCTGGAGGTGCCTCGGACCAGAGGACGAGTTTGGAGGGGCGCTGCCCACTCTGGGGACACGGGAGAGAGGGGCTCTGAGGCCTTTGGGTAGTCGAGTCCGAGGTGGGCAGTTTTCAGTCTTTCGCTGCCCGGGAGTGGTGGGGAAGGAGTTAAAATGTGTCTCAAAAAAAGGGAAGACGAGCTCCCTGGGGGTGTGAGCTGAGGCTGCAGTGATGGCTGCGGCCTGCTTTAAAGAACCTGGCAGGACTGGGCGTGTGGGGCTCAGGGAGGCTTGGGGCAGGGGGCGCTGGGGTTGTCGCGGCCCGGCCCCAGTCCCCATACTAGGGTTTCTGAGAATTGTGAATCGGCCCCATACTGGCCCCAAACGCGCATCCTAAGAGAGGTCAGCGAGGAAGTGTGGCCAGGCAGCCTAGGTACCGCCCCGCGTCCGGAAGAGAGCCCCCTGACGGATCGCAGCATCCCAGAGGCGCGAGTGCAGACGGAGGGCTGGAGCCTGGAGCTGCGGGTACCCCGTGGCCACATGTTTGGGTACCCGCTTCCCTTTCCAAACATGCTTGGCGGATGACCTCTGCCCCTTCCTCCACCCCATGGTTCCTGGCTCCTCATCGGACAGGGCAGGACCTTCAGGCCCCCGCTGGGTGTTTTGGCGTGATGGTTTCCTAGCCAGCATGCACCCCTGAGCTCCCGTCTGCCCAGGCTCTGGGCCTAGAGTCTGGCCTCTAGTTAGATAGGGCATTGACTCGGGCTCTTGGGCCCCTTGGAAGCATAGTGCATAGTGCCTGGACTCTGATCCTGCAGCCCGGGGTGGCTTGGCTTCTAGGCATTTCCATCTGGGAGGTGTCTCCAGGGTAAGGCCAAGAGGAGGAAGTTCCTGCTGCTCTAATGGCTCAGCCTCCGTGTCCCCTCCAGTCCCCAGGGAAACTCTCCTCATGGAGCGTTTCTGAAAGCCATGCTCCTGGCCAGAGACCCACAGGTCCCCGGGGGGTTTCCACTTCCTGGTCAGGAGGGCTTCCCCTGGACCTGCATCATATCTAAAACAGGAACAGAGCTCAGGAGTCACAAATGACACTGTCAGGGGCAGAGTTTCTGAGAGGTACAGGGAGTGCGCCCCCCACCCCGTGCATTCCCCTTTCTAATATTCAATCTGCCACTTCGGCTTGCACATCCTAAAAGTGCAAGCAAAATTTCCCTTTAAAGAGGCTTCCCAAGAAAAACCACCCCTTGTGGACTTCAGTGGGAGTTCCAGCATCAGGGGAACCTGTGTTCTCGGATCTCCAGGGCGCCGGCACTGGTATTTCTGCCCACCTTGTGCATAACCACAGTAGAGTGTCTTTCAGAAAGAAATGAAGAATTGGGACCCCTGGGCTCTGTTCCTATGCCCACTACTGACTCTCTGAATCACCTTTGCCTGTTCATTTGGCATCTGTTTGTCTCAGCTTTTTCCCCCTTTGGCTTTTTCTACTCGCTATATGAGGTCTGACTGTAAATAGAAATGGAGTTGATATGTCTAGCCGCTCAGCAGGCTAATGTGAACTGGAAAAAATAATTATATAGAGACTTCACAATGCTTGTAAGAACCTAAAACTGATCTTTTGAGTTCTTCTGAAAAAGTTGTGATGTAGAAAGGAGATGTTTTGCCTGAGGGAACCAAGAGAGCCATTTTCAAATATTTCAAGCCGTTTAAAGCCATTTAAATATGTAAAGGCCGTCACATGGAAGAATGCATCTCGGGGTACCCAAGCCTCTGGAACAAGGGATGGGAGTTACAAGAAGATGGATTTTTGACTCATTATAAAGAACTCTCAGAGACCTGGAGCCCACCCGAGAGGGAATGAGCCAGAGCGAGAGGGAATGAGCCAGAGCGAGAGGGAATGAGCCAGAGCGTATTCAAGTGAGGCCAGAGGTTAGACCACATGACTTTGGGGTTACTTCTAACCTTAAATGAGGAGCTTGTGAGATCAGCAGGCATTAGCAGGGAAATGAAGTCATAACCTGGTTCCAGCTTAGCTTTGGTTCACAGCTGAACTGGAAATATGGGTGCCCGGGAGCCTGGTTCCCTGGCAGTCCTCCTACCCAGGAGCACATTCGGCCAGGCTAGGCTTTTCCTTTATCCGGGAGCCTGTGGGTCTTCTAGTTCCCAGAGATGCGAGATGGGTCCTCATGCTATATCCAGGCCATTTCCAAGCACTCTGTGAGCCTTATTTGCCAGTTTCTAGAAACAAAAACCCTTCTCCCCATTTCACAGAAGGAAAATTTGAGGCCCAGAGAGGTTGAAGTGCCTTGTCCAAGCTCCTCCATGATGAGTGATTAACAAAAACTGGGCTTTCTTCTTCAGACCTTTATGTTCTTCATGAGCCCAGATGAGGAGGAGTGGACTTTGGTCCAGCAGATGCCCCCACCCTGGCACCCTGCTGGGTTTGAGACTTAGACTGCATGTGGTTAGGGTCTCCATCCTTAGGGAGAATAGAAGCCATCCTCCTTCAGGGCACTCCTTTCTCTCAGTGATTCCTAACTTTTAGGGCTCTTGGGCCCTTTTGATATCTGATAAAAATAAGAGACCCTTAGGGCGCCTGGGTGGCTCAGTCGGTTAAGCGTTCAACTCTTGGTTTCCGCTCAAGTGATGATCTCAGGGTCGTGAGATTGAGCCCTGAGTCAGGCTCCACACTGGGCGTGGAGCTGGGTTAAGATTCTCTCTCCGGGGCGCCTGGGTGGCTCAGTTGTTAAGCGTCTGCCTTCGGCTCAGGTCATGATCCCAGGGTCCTGGGATCGAGCCCCACATCGGGCTCCCTGCTCGGCCAGGAGCCTGCTTCTCCCTCTCCCACTCCCCCTGCTTGTGATCCCTCTTTAGCTGTCTCTCTCTCTGTGTCAAATAAATAAATAAAAAATCTTAAAAAAAAAAATTCTCGGGGCGCCTGGATGGCTCAGTTGGTTAAGCGACTGCCTTTGGCTCAGGTCATGATCCTGGAGTCCCGGGATCGAGTCCCGCATCGGGCTCCCTGCTAGGCGGGAAGCCTGCTTCTTCCTCTGACCCTCTCATGCTCTCTCTATCTCGTTCTCTCTCTCAAATAAATAAATAAAATCTTAAAAAAAAAAAATTCTCTCTCCGTTTGCCCCGCACCCCCTGCTTGCTCTCTCTCCCTCTAAAAAAACAAAAACAAAACACACATTAGAAACCCTTTCCCCAGAGAAATGTCCATACAAACAGAAACTTTGCACATGCAGATTGGGTGCAATTTCAGGGGGTTCAGGGACTCTCTGAAGTTCATCTGTGGCCCACAGGTTAGGAACCCTTGCTCCACCTTGTCACGAGCATCAGTCATGGGGACTCACTTCTCACTTCCAAGGGCCTTAGTTAATGAGTCTGAGTGATTCTTGCAGATAAAAGGGAATCAATCCCTCTCATTCAGATGGGACCTCAGGAGTCTTCACTCAGGCCTACAGGCTCTGAATAAGAAATCATCATCTCCTACATCTTGGCTAATGGTCAGAGCCCCTGACTTCTGTATGTGACATGAGGTAAATTATTCCTGCCACCTGGCAGAAGAAAATGGCATGGTACAGAGACAAGGCTGTCACCCTCAGATTCAAGGCTAAATAAGCCCCATCTCCTGCATCTGGGGGAGGAGGGTGGTAAGCAGAAGTGTCCTACATGGGAACATGAAGATGACCTTGGAGGGAGTTTGGCCTGGCCTTACTTCAGGCCTGGGGCTAGTTTAGAGCAATCTAGACATCTTGGAGATGATTCAGAGGGGGAGACATGAAGATCATTGGAATTTGAAAATGGGGCGCCTGGATGGCTCAGTTGGTTAAGCAACTGCCTTCGGCTCAGGTCATGATCCTGGAGTCCCGGGATCGAGTCCCATATCGGGCTCCCTGCTCAGCAGGGAGTCTGCTTCTCCCTCTGACCCTCCTCCCTCTCATGCTCTCTGTCTCTCATTCTCTCTCTCACAAATAAATAAAATCTTAAAAATAAATAAACAAATAAAAGAATTTGAAAATGGGTTATGGGATATGGAATTATAGTCAACTTCTTATTCAGCAAACATTTGCTAATGTTGTTAATGGGGGCATGGTTCCCCTCCCCAGGAAGCTCTCAGTCTAGTGGGAGACAACATGAGTCAACAAGGAATGTAGAGTATGGATTATTCGCCCTAACAAACAGAGTATAGTGCAAATAAACCAGAACCATGGATAATCCAGAAATTGCTTCGTGTGCAGTGCATTTTGGGGTGGCCTATTTACCTTCCATCAAAGTATTTACTGCTCATTTGAAGATACGTCTGCTTCCCTTGAGATTCCCCCCTGTTTGCCCTGACCTGTTTGAGGTCCTTCTGCTGGCAGCTGATTGCTCTTCTGCTCCACTGGAGACTCAGTGCAGTAAAGGAGCTTCCATTGCGACAGAGAGATGGTGGTTAGACCTTAGGAAGAATTTTTTCTCTGTCTAGGCTGAGAGACTTTGAGGCGGGCAGGAGAAGACAGGGCCTCTTATTCACAGGAGAGCCGTGTGGAGTGGGTGGACACCTGAGTTGTTGATGGCCGTCCTGCCTGAAAGCAAGGGACTCAGGAGATGGCCCCGTGCCCCTTGCAGAGGGTGCCTGTGACGCTCTGGCCTGGCCTCTGCTTTATTCTTGGCAGCCCTTGCCTGCCAGGGACACACATCTGGGTTCTGTCGACTTGGACCCCTTTTCCAATTCTGACTCTTCCTTCCAGTCAGGACAGTTCAATGAGGATATGATCCCCACTGTGGGTTTCAACATGCGCAAAATCACCAAAGGGAATGTGACCATCAAGGTGAGTGGCAGGAAGCCAAAAACTCTGGGCACACGCTCACTCGGGGCCACAGAAGACCACCTGTGTGCCTGCTGGGGCGGGGCCCCCAGAACGAGTTGGGGAGGGTATCTGAGACCCCTGGGAGGAGAAGCTGAAGGAGGGCAGAGGCTTGGAGAGGTGGGAAAAGAGCACAGAACTTCTGAGGCAGTCAGAGGGGTGTAGGCACAGGAGGGATGGAGAGCAAACCAGTCCCTGGGTGGGGGAGGGGGACGGGAAGCCAAGATGGGTTTGGTTGCCTGCCTGCTGCTGAGACCATGTTGCCCTCTTCTCACTCAGCTCTGGGACATCGGGGGACAGCCCCGGTTCCGCAGCATGTGGGAGCGCTACTGCCGAGGAGTGAGTGCCATCGTGTAAGTGCAGAGCCGGGTTAGATATGGGGCTCAGCCTCCCCGGCTTCCCCCCCAGCCTCACCGCCTGCGGGGACCCCTCCCCGGCTTCCCCCCCAGCCTCACCGCCTGCGGGGACCCCTCCCCGGCTTCCCCCCCACCTCACCGCCTGCGGGGACCCCTCCCCGGCTGCCCCCCCACCTCACCACCAGCGGGGACCCCTCCCCGGCTGCCCCCCCAGCCTCACCGCCTGCAGGGACCAGAGGCGCAGAGCTGGATTAGTCACAGTCCTTGGTTCAGGGTACACTTTCCGGTCCATACGAAGCCTGCCTTTGCTTCGCTTCACGTGCTGCGTGTTTCTTGCCTGCAAAACGCTCTGAGCACCTCCCGGCCAACCTGAGAGCCAGAGCATCAACCAGCCGAAAGTACCTGTGTCTCCCTGCCTCCCCCACCCTAGAATCACCACTCTCTTGAAATTTGTATAATTTAAATGATTTGTTCCCTTGCTTTTTAAAAATAATTTTATCCTACATATATATGCCCAACAAAAGATTGTTTTGTTTTTGTTGTGTTTGACCTCATTTTTTAGAAGTATCTTGCTGTAAGAAAATCTGGGGCTGCCTTTGCTTTGTTCACTCAACCAGGGCTAGTCTTCCCGTGGAGACTGAAGAGGGTCATTTTGGAAGGGATTTACACCTAATCTTAAAGGGCCAGGCTTCACCCCTACGTGACAGCTTGTCCAGAGGGGACTTTGGGATGACAGGATGATGACAGGCCGTGGGGGAGGCCCCTAGCCCATAGATCCAGAGATGCCCAAGCCCCAGCAAGATGTTTCCTCCTGCGAGCGCAGCTTCTGTTCCTACCTCTCGGCCTGTAGTGTCATCATGCTTGTCCCCACCTGCTGTCCCCCAGGTACATGGTGGACGCTGCTGACCAGGAGAAGATTGAGGCCTCCAAGAATGAGTTGCACAACCTACTGGACAAACCCCAGCTGCAGGGCATCCCGGTCAGCAGCCTAATGGAGTGGGAGGGGAGGGAGCCCGCTGGGAAGTCACTGGGGGCAGGGCGGGAGGCAGGTGAAGGCGGTCGGGGTGGGGGGAGGGGAAATGGCTATCCTGGCGCAGCGGCCCTGGACCTAGTCCCTGTCCTCCCTTCTCTGTAGGTCTTAGTCCTGGGTAACAAGCGAGACCTTCCGGGAGCATTGGATGAGAAGGAGCTGATTGAGAAAATGTGAGTTTGGTTATTCTTCTCTGTCCTTCCTCCCTGCTCCCCAAATTTCCCAGGCAACGGAGAGACGGCTTGCTGCTGCTCTCAGTATCCGCCACACGGTGGCAGCAGAGCCCGCCTCGCCCGGAGCCTCGCCCTCCCGGTGTAGCTCCTTCAGCAGGAAAAGGGCTCTGTTGCCCCCAGCCCCAGGCCCCTTGGGCAGTCCTAGCCTCAGCAGGTTCTCCTCTGGCTCCCCCCCAGGAATCTTTCTGCCATCCAGGACCGAGAGATCTGCTGCTACTCCATCTCCTGCAAAGAAAAGGACAACATTGGTGCGCGTGGGTATGGGGGAGTTGCTGACGTTCTGGGAACAGCCACAGGGCGAGGGGAGGAGCAGAGAGGCACTCCTGGGGATTCCCATTCAGTGGCTCTCAAAGCTTTTCCCTCCACAACTTTCCCTGAAGCCCAAAGCTCGAATCTTCTCCTGGGGTGGGACCGGTGTCCAGGGAGCTCAGATTCTGAGCATTACCCCAGCTCTGCCCTTGACTGGTTGTGTGATCTTAGGCCAATCACTCCCTTGCGTGGGCCTCACGTCCCGCACTGTAACATCACAGGGTTGGATCAGGCAGTCCCCGCTGTGACATCCCCCGGCTCCGGCTTTCCCAGCACCCACCCCCCCCACCCCCCACCCCCCGCCACGCATCCGGGGCTGTTTGGAGCTTGATGGCTCTGGGCTTCTGGTGCCCTTAGAGCTGATCCCCAGTTGCAGTTTCGGAAGCCCTGGGCTTATGCCACGCCCCTGGGTGTTTGCTCCCCACCTCCCCAGTCCGCCCAGCACGGGAAGGCCTCTAAACTTCTCCGTTGTCCTCCACCCAGACATCACCCTACAGTGGCTTATTCAACACTCAAAGTCACGGAGAAGCTGAGACCGCGGTCCTTCCCCCTCGGACCAGGGACCTGCTGTCATCCAAACCCGAAGCCGAGCTCCCCGCCCACCCCGCCGTCCCCCCTAAGCCTGCCCCTCCTCACTCAGCGTGGGGAGGGGCCCTCTGGGGATCCCAGAGTCCTGTTCTGCTGAGGTTTGAACTCCTGATTTTATTGTAAAATAAACTGCTCCCATTCTGGTCCCCTAACCTCTGGCCCTCCCCCTTCCCTCTGTTCCCCCCCCCCCCCCCGCTTCCGTCCCCTTAACAGCCCAGGCCCCACAGCCCCTGCCCTCCACTCTCCCGTGTCCCACCCCTACGCTGCCCTTTTCAACACTCTTCTGTTATTGTCCTGTGTGTACAGTATATATATGTATATATATTTTAATTTTTTAATTTAAGCAAAGACTAAAATCACCCATTTGATGCTGCAGGGGCCCATCAGGATCTGGGAGGGGGGCGGTGTGGAAGGAAGGCAAGAGAGGCAGGGCTGGCTCTGGGCAGGTTGAGATTAGGAAAGTGAGCGCCCCTAGGGCAGGTACCAGCCTGGGCACTGGTGGCCGTCCCCATGTCCCGTTTGTTTCCACTTCTCAGTCTGGCTTGTCCCTGCAGTGCTTGAATGTCACAGGCTGACAGGAGCGTCCAGAGGTGCCCCTCTCTGCCCCCAGTCTCAGCAGGGCCACCGGGCACACCCGAGTGCCAGAGACAACCGGGCCAAAGGGGCAGGAGGCCAGCCTCCACGCGGCCCCGGCAGCCCCTCCTGCCCCTTCCTAGGGCCCCCAACTCCATGGGCCACCTCATTTTCTGTTCTCATTTTGCAGAGTTGCACAAGGAGAGAACTCAGCATGGGGGGTTGGTTCTTTGGGTTTTGTTTTCTGTTTGTTTATTTGTTTAATTTAATGATTTGTAAAGTGACGTTCCTCTTCCTTTTTTACACTTTTAGCTCATATTTAACCTCTGTTTGGAAAATGATTCTTGTAACTGTACATTTTTTTGCCTCCTAACAACAAGAATAAATGACCAGTTTTGTGTTGGGGGGGCGTCCGGGGCTGGTTATTTGTCTGTAGACACCGCGGGAGGACTGGCGGGCCCGCACACTGGGCACAAACAGCCACAGAGAGCAAGGCACGCGCTCATGCTGGGCACACAATGGCACCTCACAAAGCAGCCTCCCGCATGTGTGCCTGGGCCTTGCCCGGCCTCCTCCTCCCTCCCTCGTCAGACTTGCATGCGGTCCCGGCTCTGAGCTTGCAGCTGCCAAGGGGAGCCCAGCAAGTCTGTGGGCTGGGGGTCCGCATGGCGGGAGTGTGGGCCTGCATCCCGATGTGTGCAGGCCTGAGCCTCTGGTTCCCAAGAGTCCATTCAGAACCCCACCTGGCAGCCAGAGCTGGGCCGAAGCCGGAACTCTGTCCCCACCCATGATGAGCCAGTTACTTGTCCTCTAGGGCCTTTAGGGCCCGATGGCATCCCTCCTTCCCTGCTCCCCTTCTAGTGTCAGTGCTCCTGGTTTTCTGGGAGAGGGTGCCCCATTATCCCTCTGCCCAATCTCAGTCCTCTCCCCCGCTTGACCCCAACCTCAGAGCTGGTCCCCCCTCCTCCTCACCCACAGCTGCTGCCGTAGAGCCTTGTGGGCCCTGCTTACCCAAATCCGGGGCCATCTTGACCCAGTTTTGCAGCAAGCCCCGCCTCCCCCCTGCTTGCCCCCCCCCCCAGCCTCCCTCCCCGCCGGAAAAGGGAGCAGGCCCCTACAGCTGCTCCATGCCCTCTCGTCCTGCCTCTGTAGGAAGAAGGAGCCACAGGGTTTGCTAAGATCTGGGAGCAGGGAGCCCAGGGCTCAGAGTTCTGAGCCTGTTGGCTCTGAACACCAGCCCTTTCTTGGGGCCCAGGGCTTCCTCCTGGAGGCACTTTTCTCGTCAGAAATCACTTGCCTCAGGGGAGTCTGAGGAAAGAACGTGGATGGAATTTGGCAAAGGGAGCAAAATGATTTTAGGGTGTCTTCCAGCTCTAAGGAATAGGAAATGTGCCCCCTGGTTAAGGAGGTCGAAGCTGGGGCCAGCCTGCCCCTGTGCTCCCCCTGCTGCAGAGGCTGCCCCTGGCCTGGGAGGCCGGAAGAGGCCTGTCACTCATACGGGGAGCAGGACGGGGGCAGGTGTCAGGGTTGACCTGCCTTTCCCCGTCCTGAATCCCCCGATGAGGGGCAACATCTGAGATTAGTCAGGATGAGCTGGTGATGAGCAAGTAGGCATCCTCCTACCGCCCTGTCTGCACACAGCAGGTGCCTAATAGGGCCTGAAGAACTTGTGAAACTTGGGCAGGGAACAGACTTGGGCGTCTATCTGTAAATCCTCATGCTTGGGGCCCTTTGAAGTGCCAAAGCCTGGATGAGTTTTGAGAGTACCCTGGCCAAGCCTACTCTGTAGTACTAGAGAATTCATTTCCCAAAAGGAGGAAAGGAAGAAAAGGTGCCAGGCGTCATGCCAGATGCTTTATGTATCTTGTCCCATTTCACAACTGTAGTCCTCTGAGAGAGGGGTTATTCCCATTTTATGGATGAGGAAACTGAGAGGCTCAGTAACCATCCAGTCTGATTGGAGGGAGGCGATTCTCACCGCGAAGCGCTGGTGCTCTCCCAGCGGAGGGGGGAGGCTCAGTGGGTTGCCCTCCCCCCCCCCCACCCCACCCCGGATCAGGGGTCTGAGGGCTGGTCTAAAGTTCGCCCTGATGGAGAGGGAGAATGTCTGCGCTGCCTCTGAGCATCCCAGCTCAAATCCACCGCCCACCACTGTGCCAACCTGCTCCCCCATCCCAAGCCTGGGACCCCTAAGCAACAAATGCCACATTGTTCCGCCAGCTGGCCCAGGCTGGAGGGACAGTGGCTCTTTCCCAAGGCCCTGATGGCCTGCTGACTAATCTTGCAAGCCACTCACGTTGGCAGGCGTGGGAGGCCGAGGTGGTGGCTGGGCCCCGGAGACACCATCCCCCCACCTCCCTTCAGCTCTGAGCTGGCCAACCAGCAGGAGGGAGAGACAGGGATGTGTGTGTGTGGGGGGGTGCCCTCTGGAAAAGGCCTCCCAAACAGGATGCTGAGGCTCCCCCCCTCCCCTTTCCTCAGTCTTCATCCTCAGCCCTCTCCTGGTGCCAGACTTTACCTCAGTTCACCCCGGGCCCCCTCCCTACATCCCATGGGAAGCTCCTGGTGAGTCTAGGACTGGGGGTGGGAGTGGGGGTAGAGAGGAAGTTGGGGGGTATGGGAGAAATGGCCCTGGCGACCTCAGTGCCGCAAGCCTGCCTTTGGCCCCCTCTCCAACCTGCCCCCCACCCACCCATCTTAAGTTTCTACAGACAAAGCCGAAGGCTCCAGTCGCTGTGGCAACAGGTCTGCTGAGAGATGGGTGGGTGTCATTCCTCAGCACATGGCGGCCTCATCACTTAGCAACGGCCTCCCTCTCTCTTGGCGTCACCCATCCTGGGGGTGGGTGCCAGGAAGAGAGAACAAGGCCATTAAGATCCCCAAGGCGGGGGGGGGGAAGGAGGCTTGGGTCCCGGCCGGGCTGAGGCCAATGGGTGTGGGTGGGGTAGACAGAGGAGAATGGGGCCCAGTGCACTCAGCAACCACTGTCCCTCTTTATCCCGGGTCCCTGGGGCCCTTCCAAGGCCCCCTGTAGAGGTTCTAGGTAGACCTGGCAGCCAGAAGTTGCTGGTGGGACCCGGAGCTGCACTTTGGATGGGGAAGGGTGGTTCTGAAGGAAGCTGGGCTTAGGAGGCGGGAGTGATTTGTGGCCTAGGCCAAGGTGTCCCTTCTGGTTGACCTCGGGCCAGCTTCTCTGGGCCCAAACGAGGTTAAGGGGGCCTTTGCAAGGGCCCCAGAGGGGGACCCGGTGGAAGTGGGACACCTGGGGCAGGACCAGCAGGAGGAGCTGAAGGGTCCCTGCCGGCACAGGATGGAGCTCTGGCTGCCAGGAAGGGGGTGTGGTGGGGGCAGGATGGGGGCAGACGGGGAACAGGCAGCTGGGCCGTCTACAGGCAAAACAGTCTGTTCTAAGAAACTGAACAAGAGCAGATCTCTCAGAGTCAGAGGGGCTGGAACCCCCAGGGCTCACAGAGGGAAGGCTGCTGTTTTCTCTAAAATGGGGGCTTTGTGGAGAGCGAGGAGCAGAGGTGGGGGCTCCAGAAGCCTTTTGACTTCCCAAGGATGCTCAGGCTCACGTCAGGATGCAGACTTAGTCTCTACTTCCCAAGCCCTCCCTCCACTCTGCCCCTCAAAAGCCATAGGGCTGTTGGGCTGGGCAGGATATCAGCCACAGGCCAGAAAGGGCCAGAGGGGGCCGGGAGGAATCCCCCTAGGGTCCCACCTGTCCTGGAGAAGGGCACTGTCAGGGTGTAGCACAAGAAACTCCAGTGGGCACAGGGATAGTTCTACCTAGTTTATTGCTTTTGAAGAAGGGCCTGCTACAGAGGGGGACCCACCAAGGGAGGTGGGGACAGGGCAACCCAGGATATGTCAAAGAAGGAAGAGGAAGGAGAGAGAAATCCTCTGGGAGGAGGGGAGTTGCCAGGAGGAGGAGGAGGTGTCCAAGGCTGGGGAAGATCTGGTCCAGAGAAGAGCCAGGTAGGGCTGACCCCCAAAGGACCCCCTATTCTAGGATGGATGAGTGTCAGAAAGATGATACTTAGAGAGGGCCCAACTAAAGTATAGCAGATTCCAAGACAGAGACAGGTGAAGTTCTGGCTCCCGGCTGGAGGTGGGGGGTGGGGGGGGCAGAGGGGCGGGGACTGAGAGTTTCTAGGCAGTTCTAAGGACCCGGAAGCATCACCACCCACCAGTTGAGAGCCCAGGGCTAGGAGGCCCCACAGAGTGACAGGGAAGGTCCTGCTGAGGGAGGGGGCTTTGCTGTGCCTGAACCCAAACCCCGGCAGGAGGAACCAAGTCCATCACTAGAGAGCAAGACGGCAGAGAAGCGAGACCTATGGGGGCAGAAACACCAGACCCAGGCTTGGGGGGGGCGCCCTCCCCGCCCCTCCGTGCCCCTGCCCCCGTGCCTCTCCCAGGCTGGAGCCTGGCCTCAGCAAGGCGTGCCCAGGGGCAGGAGCGGGGGCGACTCCCTGGGCTTGTGGAAGTAGATGGAGGAGGGCGCGGCGGCCTTGAGCTTGGCGTCCGAGGCGCGGGCGGCCGAGGCGCCGCCACCGCCCCCCCAGCAGCAACAGCAACAGCCCAGGAAGGCCTGGCCCAGCGGCCTGCAGGTGCACAGGAGGAGCACGGGTGTGATGGCCCCCTTGGAGAAGGCCGAGAACTGGTTGATGAGGCCCAGGAGGTCTAGGGTCTGGCGAGTCAGCTCCGTGGAGAGGTAGGCCACCACGACGTTGCAGACGTTCTCGGGGAGGGCGCAGAGGGCGTAGACCACCGTCAGGCCCACCACGGTGCTGTTGAGCTGGCTCTCACACTGCTCATGCTTGTCGGCCCGGCACTCGGGCTTCCTCCCCAGAGGGCCCCGCACCCGCCACGTCACCAGCTGGCAGGTGACGGTGAAGAGGATGGGCAGGCAGAAGTAGCAGCCGAAGTACCACCACATGCGGGCGTTCTGGTAGGTCATCACCAGCGAGTAGAGCGACTCGGGCAGGCTGGCTGACGGTTTCATGATGCATGAGTCCAGGGTGCCCGTGGTGGGGGCAGGTTCCTGCGACAGCTGCCACAGTAGGAGCTCAGGCACGGCCAGGATCACGGAGCCCACCCAGATGATGGCCAGCTTGGCCAGGATGGATTGGCACCGCTCGATGGGCCTCACCTTGGGCAGGGTGCTGGTGGCCACGTGGAAGCGGTCGATGCCCAGGGCGCAGAGGCTGAAGGTGGTGACTCCCAGTGAGGAGACCTGTGGGCAAAGGTGTGGAGGAGAGGAGCATGTGGTCAAAGCCAGAGGGCCTGGGGGCGGGGGGTGGGGGCTGGGGGGAGGGGGCAGGGTGCCTGGTCTCCAGCCTAGACGGGGAGCTGAGTGGCAAGTGCAGAAATGATAGGAATGACATTTAGTGAGCGTTTCTCACACGTCAGGCATCAGGCACTTCACACCCTGTCACCAAATCCTTGCAGCTGACAATCCACACGGGACGAAACTAGCTCAGGCAGGACGAGTGACTCGGTCAATGGCAGAGTTGAGGTCCACGTGCAGACTGGTCCCACTCTTTCCACCTTGCTTCTTTGCTTCCTGGGCGAGGGAATGAATGGCCTGGGTCCCACAGACCCTTATGCTCTCTGAGACTTTGAAAAATCATCTCGAATGAGGCATTAAGACAAAGACATAGAAGTTCTGGGTCTTTGCAGGTCCTTCCACTCCCACATCCCATTATGTGCATCAGGTGAAAGGTTTTTGAAATGTGGCTGAGATACACACACATACACACACTCACATACACACTCACTCTCCCCATCCTATCCAGAAAAGCCCAGGGCCTGGCTGTGTGGGGAAGCAGCCCCCCTCCAAAACAGCCTGGGCCCACCCTCCCGGATGCTATTCATTGAGCACTGAGGAAACTCGCCCGGGAGCCAAGAGAAAGAAGCCAGAGCAGCAGGGGAAGAAAGTGCCAGAGAGAAAAGAGGAAGAAAAGAATCCTCCCAAGCTGTCGGATGATGCTCGACCACACTCAGGGATTGTGCTCAGATCCCCCCTTCTGTCCAAATTCTTCCTTCTTCTGGCTGGGGGAACACAATCCCTGGCTCATTAGCATTGCCCGCAAGTGATCTTTGTGAGAACCCGCGCCCTCCCTTGGCAGGGGAGCCCTGCGGATGAGCAGCCTTTGGGGCTTGGACAAAACCAAAAAAATCAAATTCCAAATTGTCTTCTCCTGCTCCCTCCTGGGGTCCGTCCTGGGATCCTCCCTATAAAAGTGTTCCAGAGCAGGGTATTTTTTTTTTTTTAAGATTTTTTTTTTTTTAATTTATTTATTTGACAGAGAGATAGCACAAGTAGGCAGAGCGGCAGGCAGAGGGAGAGGGAGAAGCAGGCTCTCCACTGAGCAGGGAGCCCGACGCGGGGCTCGATTCCAGGACTCTGGGATCATGACCTGAGCTGAAGGCAGCCACTTAACCGACTGAGCCACCCAGGCACCCCCAGAGCAGGGTATTTTAACTCGTACTCCATCACCTAGCCTGAAGGGGGGGCTCTACAAGCTCGTGACCATCTCCATCCTCTAGGAGGTGTGGAGCCAGTAACCTAGGAGGGTGGAGGCCGCAGCCTGGGTATTAGGTATGTTGAGACCCATAGTCAGGCACGGCCAGGCTTCCATGCAGACAAGAGTTCCCGTATGTCTGTCTTCCTCCTCTCCCTTTCCTGGCAAAACCCAATACTTACTGAATTATTTTATTTTATTTTTTAAAGACTTTATTTATTTGACAGAGAGAGAGACCGTGAGAGAGGGAACACAAGTGGGGGAGTGGGAGAGGGAGAAGCAGGCTTCCCGCCGAGCAGGGAGCCCGATGTGGGGCTCGATCCCAGGACCCTGGGATAATGAGCTGAAGGCAGTCGTTTAACGACCGAGCCACCCAGGCGCGCCCTTACTGAATTATTTTAATGCTAAGGACTTTGTAGATATTACCCATTTAATCTTTCAAGAATTCATTCAGATGGTTTTTATTATTATTATCCCTAACTTACAGAGGGCAAAACTGAGGTATAGACAGGTTAGGTCACTTACCTAGGTCACTCAGCTAGTGAGGGGTAAAGCCCGGTTCCTCACCTAGTCCTTGTGTCCGGCGTCTCACGGGGCGCCGGGGCTCTGCACCCTACAGGTAACTAAGATGCCAAGGCTAGCCCCAGTTGCAGGATCTTCTTTGAGGTTTGAGTACCTTTGGCCCCGGTTAAGTGGTCTCTCTGGGTTGGGAAGGACGCGAGGGGCTGCACCAACTGCTGAGCCTCAGGCTGTCCAAATGTGAAATCATCACTAATATACGGGGAACTGGGGACAGAGTTGGGAATAGGGCCCACAGGCCTGATCCTGATTCCTTCTCCACCCCGGGCACATCACCCATGGCCCACAGCATCCTCCACGCATCTGGAAGAGCAGCAGCCTTCACGGGGAGGCCAGTCACTCCCGTCCTCATGAGTACCCACTCCCCGCAATGTAGCCAAAATTTAAAAGGCTGCTTGCTTATTTTGTGCTCCTGTACAGACACGGTGGCTGGCCTTGCTGGATCTTGCCTAAATGCACAAAGATTGGTATATTTTTGTAATGTTTTGATTAAGGTGTCTGTATATGATCTACACCTCCATCATCACCCATGCACCTGTCTTAAGGTGGAAGTCCCCAGAGGTGAGGATGATGGTTTACTTTGGAATTGTAGAAGAAACCTGCCAGAGGGGCCATCTGGTCTACCCCATGGTTGAGAGCTAAGCAAACTGGACAGGAGGCGTCACCTGCCCAGTGACGCCCAGTGTGTCAGAGACAGAGCTGATCCTGAGCCCCTCACCCCCGGGCTCCGGCACCCTTTCAGAGAGCAACAACCATCACAGTAAGGAAGGGACTTTCTTTCTGGTGTTTGCATTCATGGGGAGTGGACACTGACTTGATTTTGGGGGGCGCTGCAGGAAACTGGGATCTCCCTTCACACGCTGCTTGGAGAAGCAGGATATTCAGAAGTAAAGAAGGGCAGGGCAGTGGCAAAGAGGGAGAAAAGGAGACATACTGTGGACAGAGCGATTTCCTGCGTGGACAAATGGAGAGGGGTTAAGGGGGGAGGGGACAGTTCAGAGCAAAGAGAAAGGGGGAGAGATTCGCCTTGAGGCTGCTCCCGAAGCAAGAGACCGGGCTGGGGCTGGCCCCCAGAGCTCCTGCCCACCTCCCTGCTCCCCTTAGCTGGCTGCGTTTACCTGAGAGCCACCAGGAATCAATGCAGCACCTGTCTCCTTGCCCAAACGGGATGAGAAGCGAGACAGAGCTCCAGGCCTCTGAGGTCCTGCGCACCCACAGAGCCCGCTTCGGACAGCCCAGAGCCGAGCTCCAACAGGATGCACACTCACCTCCATGAAGGGCACGGCCCGGCAAGAGGCGTCGCCCAGCAACCTCTGCTTGGTGAGCTCATTGAAGATGACCACCGGGAGGCAGAAAAAGAGGACCAGAAAATCCCAGAGGGCCAAGCTGGCCAGGATGGAGTTCCAGGCACTCTTCAGGTAGTAGCTGTGCCACACGATGCACATGACCGACAGGTTTCCCACGATGCCCACGGCAAACACCACCAGGGCCAGGACCATGATGCAATAAGCTCTGTAGGAGCTGTCAGTCACCGGGTACAGGGGGTTCTGAATCTGCAGCCTCTGGCCCGGCGTTCCTGTCAGGTTGCCCCGAGGCTCCTGGCCGCGGCCTGCCGTGCCCCCATCCTTGTCTGGGTTGGGGCTGGTGGCCACCAAGGGCTTGGAGGGCTGCAGGCCAGCAGGGTGGATGGGCCGGGGGTACTCGGCCCACTCCTCGGGCACATACTGCTGCACCCCCTTGGCCTCCTCGTCCTCGGTGCCTCTCTTGGACCGGCTCTGCTGCTCCTGGGCCTCGGCCCTGTGCCGGCCCGCGGGCAGGGCGGCACCCCCAGAGACTCTGCTCAGCCCCGCAGCCAATAGCACGGCAAGAGAGACGGCCAGTGGCCACAGCCGCCGCATGGCCGGACGCCTCCCCAAAGAGCAGGTGAGGGCGAGGGACCCAAGCGCTGGGCTGACCGGAGAGAGGCAGCGGGCCGCTTGGTCCGCCTCCAGTCAGGCATCTGGCATCACCAGCCTGCTCCAGTAGACTCGAGCTGCTCCCTCCCACCGGCTGGCCAGGGGCTGGGCAGGGCCCTCTGCTGGACATAGAGCACTCTTTGCTGCCCTCACACATCTCGCCCTGCAGGACATCCTCCTCGGCCCCACAGGGCGGCAGCAGGTCAGACCTGCAGGGCCCTCGGAGATCAGCTGCTCCCACCACGGACACCAGAGAGGGAATGTGGCTGGCCTAGGGTCCCACGGTGTGCAGAGGCCGAGCCGGACGATAACACTCGCTGTCCTTTCTCAAACATTCACTAGCACCTGGCTGACTTCCCCACTAACCCTCACAACCGCTCGACTGGGCAAAGGCTACCATTACCATTTTTCAGGCTTGCAGAGGTCAGTCACTTAGCACACAGCTAATACATGGTAAAGCCAAGCCCAGGACCCGGATCCGACTCCAGAGCTTGTAACTCAACAGGCACCAGTCCATCTGCCTGCCTCGTCAGCACATGAACTCCCCGCAGAAAGCAGCAAAATCAAAACTTGAAAACCACATTCTGATCCAAACACGTGATGGATGGACATTTGCAATAACCAATATTTACTGAGCACCTGCTATGCTCCAGACAGTCAGAAAACAAAAGGGTGAAAGACCTCTGCCACCAAGCAACATTCCTTCCGGAGGGGAAAAGGAACATGTCAATAAGTAATTATAATTCAGTGTGATAGATCTTGTGAATGGCAAAGGACAAGTCGCTGAGGGAACCCACAGGGGCCTGGAGGGATCTGGAAGGCCTCCCAGATGAGCGGGCATTTGAATGGTTCCTGAGACATGACTGTGTCTGCCAGACAGATGATAGGGAAGTCAGCGCTCTGGGCAGAAGATACAGCAGGGCTATGGCTCAGAGATGTGACTGGAGCAATGCCCCGGAGAGCCAGCAGGAATGTCAAGGAGGCTGGGATGCAGGGGACTGCGGGAGAGAGCCTGGGAGCTTGGGGCAGGGAGCCTGGAGAGGTCAGCAGAGGAGGGACCAGGAAGGACTGTGTCTGCCAGGCCGAGGGGTTTCCATTTATCCCAAAGGCAGTGGAGAGTGTTACAAGCTGCTGAGCAGAGGAACAGTGACTTGAGCAGGTTATTTCGAGGGTTCCCTGATGGCCAGCTGGGGTCTCAGCAGGCAGCCGGGAGCAGGAGGATGCAGGAGGACAAGAGGCAGGGGCACCCTTTGGGAGGCAGCAGTCTGGAGAGTGGCAAAGAGCAGAGTGCAGGAAAACCGCCAGCCTTGGAGGGCTCTGGCTGATCCCTGGGCATGGAGTGGACAGTGAGACACTCCTCTGTGCGGGGAAGAATGTGGAGTGAGGGTGGGAGAAAGCCTCAGCTTTGCACTCGTGGAACTGAATGGGCCACAGTCATTCGGGTCAAGATCTGGGAAGAAATGATCTGCAGCTCCCGAGAAAGGAGAGAGAGGAGGGTGGAGGCGCGGGTGGGTCAGGGGGCCAGAGAGGGTGCAAGCACACAGAGGGGAGGGTTCGGGGTGAGGCCCGAGGAGCCCCTCACCCACAGGCAGCCCCAGGAAGTGGAAGAAAATGGACTAAAAACAAGGAGAGGGCCGGCCGCTGTGTCCCGCGCCTCATGGCCCAGAGCAAGAGAAGAGCAGCCGGACCTCTGGGGCCCGAGCTGCAAGTCACTCACGCACTCAGCAAACATCAACCAGGGCCTCCCAGGAGCAGAGCAACTTGGAAGTGACTTTCCTGGAAGACTTCCTGACCAGGAAATCCTCCACACCCAGAGGGGCCCCAAACCTGCTGCATAAAAATAGGAATCCCAAGAAAAAAAGGAAGAGGAGCAAGAGAAGAAGAGAAAAACACTGACATACCCTCAGACAAGGTCAGGGAAGCATCTATGGCCTTTTAAACATTTGTCTTTCCGGCTTCTTACTGTTCATCCTTTTCACGGGGACACGGGGCACAGGTGGCTGAAGGACTGACCATGTCTGGGGTTCAGAGTGTCACAACAAAGAGGCAGAGGTTCACCCAGAAGTTAGGTCAGCCAAGGACTCAGCTGTCCCCTTTGTTGCCAGCACCCCCCTGGCCGGCCCCCCGCCCCCCCAGCAGAGCGGAGTGGCCAGGACTCAGGCTCACATGCTTGGGAAGGGTGGAGGAGGAGCTGTGGGAGATGCACCGGGCACCCAGCCCTCATCCCCAGCATCCTGTGGTCCACCCTCGGAATTGTGCTTTCTCAATCCCACTGGAGAACTGACCCCTGGCCCTGCCCCCGAGTGAGTCAGCTGCTTCCAAACGCCCATGGCACTTAGGCTGTTGTTGAAACTACCTTCTGCCTTGTGGTGTGGCTATTTTGGTAACTAGGGTCACCATCCACATCGTCACCACTATTTACTGAGCACTCACCAAGTGCCAGGCCCTGAGCTAAACACTTGGTATAATTACCATACTTAATCTTGACATTAGTACCCCGGGCTCGGAGAAGTAAAGTAACTTGCCCTGGGACACACAGCTCATGAACACCAGCTGGGATCCAAATGCAGGTTTGTCCAACTCTAAAGCTAAAAGTCTTAACCACTCCTTTGTGTAGCCTTACAGATTTTTATCCAGGAGGAGACCCTAAGGATGATCTACACCACCCTTCTTACTTTTCAGAAGTGGAAACTGAAGTCCAAAGAAGTCAAGGCCAGGCTCTGATCCCCAGTGCTCCGTGTCAGGTATGTGCCAACACGGTGTAGCCCTTAGCCCAGGGCTGGCATGGGGTGAGCTGGGAAAATGTTAGCCATCTTCTTCTTTATACTTATGGATATGCCCCACTGCACTGCAGCGTGTGCTTGGCACGGAGTAGGGACTCAGGAAACACCCACTGGCTGAAAGAGCACCCCCTCTGCTGGTCCTGAGCTTCCCGGGTTCGGCTCCGGCAGTTGGAACGTCGGAGGCCACTAGGTGGAACCAGATGTTCAGTGATGGAAGTTAAGGAAGGCTTTGTCTCCCTCCCATCCTACCCACCCCACCCTGCCCAAGCCCTGTCCTCTGATTCTCCGCAGCTGTCTGAGGGGGCAGTCTGGAGACAGGACAGGGTGGGTTCCCAGGGGCTGATAGCAGGGGGGAGGGAGGTGTCACCTATCCCCTCTCCACCGTTTCACCCCACCCCTCCTGAGGGCACCCAGCACGAGTCCCCCAGATGTGCTCATCTCCTATCCCTGCTTCTGCCTGGGGGGAGTCCTCTGCCGGGCCAGCTGCGCGCGCCTCCCTCATTCATTAAGCACACCAAGCCGAAGGCAGAGGCTTCCGGAGCCCTTAGGAATGTCTCTCCCTGATCCCAGGAATTCCCCATTCTTCTCCCTGGGGATTTCCCCAGTGCTGGCAGAAAAGGCAGTGAGGTGGGACAGGGTGGGAGAGAGACTGGGACTGTCCCCGGCACTGAACGAGGGGAGGGCCTCTGGGCCGCAGTGGCAGTGCCAGTGCCAGTCTGGAATCAGGAGCGAGCGTTTCGTCGAGCGGGTTCCACGTGCACGCGCGCTCTGGCTAAGCACGCACCCTGGAACTAGCCTGTCTGGATGTAAGTCCTCACTGGCTCTGCCACTGAGTAAGCTGTGTGTGCGTGTGTGTGTGACTTCGGCCAAGCACTTAACCTCTCCGTGCCTCAGCTTCTTCCTCTGTAACTTGGGGATAACAGCAGGCTTGCTGTGGAGGTGAAATGAGTTCAGTTATGTAAATCACCAGCACAACGTCTGGCACCCAGTAAGCAAAGCGCTCGTGGCCAGGTAGCTCATTTAATTCCCGCAACAACCTTCTGAGGCAGGGTGCTGTTACCTTCACGTCACAGGTTTGGACACTGAAGTGCAGAGACGCAGGAGACAAATGCCGAGCCAGGTCTCCCACTGCCAGGTTCTCGGCCTGAATAGGGACTGCAGGCGGCACCAGACGAGGGTGGGGCGAGGGGAGGAATAGACACCTCTGACCCCACTGGATCCCCCTGGGACAGCTCTCCATACTCTGGGCTCCCGGGCCCAAGGGGCACTTTGGGGTCCTGCTCTGGAGGACAGGCAAAGGGCCCCAAATGGGAAAGTATGCTTCTAAAAGTCAAGGCATCTGAGACCTGGTCCCAACTCTGCTACTAGCCAGCCCTGTAATCTCAGTAATCACACATTCATTTATTTCACAAATACTTATTGAGCATCTACTATGTGCCAGACATCGTCTTAGATACCCAGGAAACGGTGGACAGTACAGCCATGACCTCCGCCCTCCTGAGATTCACATTCGAATAAAGGAGGCAGCCCCTGAAGAGACTAACCCCCAAACAGCATGCCGATGAACTGTGAGGATATGGAGGAAAAGAGGACGGTGCCGTGGTGTCTTGGAACCTCTCTGTCCTCCCGTTTTCTCCTTGGTAAAAGGTAAGGAGCATCATCTCGGGCCTGAGGTCTCAAGAGGATGCTATTGCCATGAAATGTGGGCATCGTGAAGGCATTCGAAAAAGGTAAGACGTCTACAATAATGTGTGTCAGTGGTTCACCAACACCTGGAAACTTATTTGAAATGCATATTCTCAGGTCCCTCCCTGACCTGCTCCATCAGAAACTCTGGAGGTGGGCCCAGCGATCCATGTTTCAGCAGATCCTGCGGAGGACGGCAATGTGTACTGCACTTGAGAAGCAGCGTGTAAGGAATTCCCGTGGTGGCGGGGGGGGGGGGGGGGGGGTCTCTGCAGAGCCCCTGGGCTGCGCCTGGGGCAGAGGGAACAGCAGCCCTGGGAGCTCCCAGAACACCGACTCACTGAGCTCTGGTATCTTTCCGTTGGCTTCCTCAGCCCTTGGCATTCAGTGGATGCTTGATATATGTGTTTAAGGAAAAAAAAAAGAGAGAGAGAACAAATAAATGGTAAGCAGAGTCATAAAACGACTCCCCAAATCCCACTTGCTCTGTGATACCCAAATCCCCTCACTGGGGACGGGGCGGTGAGGAAACCTCTGGCTTTTTCAACAAAAGGAAGACCTACAACTGCCAAGGTGGTCAGTGGGAAGATGTCCAACATCCCCAGACGCTCCTTTCCTTGGGGCATCTCTCACTATAACCTTGCCGAGCCATGGCCGCTGCCCCCCCCCAGAATGCCAGGTTCTAGACACATCTCACCTTTCCTCAGCCCTCTGCAGCACAGCTGAAGCAAGGCGGGAACGTTCGGACTCGGGGGAAAGCTTCCGTTACCATGTTGATATAAACAAAGCTAGTTCCAAGGAATCTGACAATGTGGCCAACAAGGTGTCATTCTACTTTCCAGATCCCAAAGCACCTCCACTGTGGTTCCCAGAAGACAGCCAGCACCAGGGCTCAGTACAGGCACTACTCTCTTCCAGGGGTGATCAGAGGTCCTCTCTTGCTTACCTAGACTGCCCTCTGGGTTAGGGTTCCCCCATCAGGATGCTTTAAAGATCAGCCTAACTTTCAGGACCCAACTGGTTGGCCCCATCAGCACAAAATCCCAAATTTTTACGTATTGTAGGAAGGGAGTGAGTCATGTTGGAGTTGTTTAACAAAAGTTTATGGAGGGGCGCCTGGGTGGCTCAGTTGTTAAAGGTCTGCCTTCGGCTCAGGTCATGATCCCAGCTTCCTGGGATTGAGCTCCGCATCGGGCTCCGTGCTCCACGGGGAGCCTGCTTCTCCCTCTCCCACTCCCCCTGCTTGTGTTCCCTCTCTCGCTGTGTCTCTCTCTGTAAAATAAATAAATAAAATCTTTAAAAAAACCCACAAATGTTTATTGAATGCCTACTCTGTTCCAGACACATAATTAATGCTCAAAAGCATTTGTCACTAATAAACAACAAGCCATTCTTTGAAACCTTCTCCTGACAGAGAGGTCACTACCATTCAAGGCAGCCCATTCCCATTTTAGATGCTATAAGAATGTGGAAGTTGCTCTTTTATTAGATATGTGATTCCAGGAAGACCCGCCCGTTAGTTCTGGATCTCCTGGAGGACACAGAACGTGCTCGCGCACACGCACACACGCACACACCATCTAGTGTGAGATTGTCAACAGACCTAAAATCAGTTCCATAAGGGGTAGGACTGGCCCCAGCAACAGGCGGAGGTGTGTGAAGATGGCCAGCAGGACAAGAGTGCTTGAGGGCAATCAGCAGGCCTTTGATGAGTCAAAGAAGGCTTCCTAGAGAGAAGTCTCACAGGGGATTTCTTCTGGAGCAGAGTCTGGATGAAAGTGAGGGAGCTGGTTTGGCAGAAAGGAGGTGGGGCAAAATTTCCTGGCAGGAAGGTGGGGAGGGAGGTTTGATTCCAGGCAGATCCAGCCTGTTGGGTGAAGCGGAGTGTCACCCACTAGAGGAGAGAGCTTGGCCCCGGAATCACAAGACCAGGCAGGTGAAGAGCCAGGCAGCAGTGGGGTGAGGCTGAAGGCATTTGGGAAACTCGCAGAAGACCATTCTCTGTCCTCTCCTGTCTGGTCCTCCCTGGGTGATCCCAGGCACGAGAACACCTAAGTCCCTGACTCACTGGGTTGTTCCCTAAGACACCTCCACTGGATTCTCGTCCCCCGGAGCAGGTTGGAGGGCTCTCTGGAGCTGGGACCTGGTTGGGATAAATCTGAGGGGAGAGCCAAGCCCAGGCTGTGGCTATTCAGGGTTTGGCTGCAGCCAGGGGGACGTGGGGAAAGCCGCTTAAGTTTCTGTTTAAGTGGTGACTGCCTGGGAGATGAAGCAAGCTCTAGACACAGCGTAGTTCCAGGGTCCTGCCCTTTTCAGTCCCCCATTGCCTCCCTGACCTCCCCCCCCCACCACCACCACAGCCCCTTGCCCTCAGGTGCTGGCGCTGGGGGCCATCCCCGCTCTCCACCCCACACCACACAGCCTCGGGGCAGCCCGGCCAGGACAAGCAGATTATTCATTGCCAGGTGCCCTGGCCATGTCCTTTCTGCTTTCTTGCCCTGATGTCCTGACATAAGCTGCCAGCCAGAGCTCAGCACAAAAGAATGCAGTGTGGAGCCAAGGAGGAGGGGTTAACCCTTGCCTGGGCAGCATCTGCCTGGGCAGCATTCAGGGCACAGGTAGGGTAGGTGTTGAGGGAAAAGAGAGCTGAACTTCTACTTTGTCTTTCTTTTTCTTTTCTTTCTTTTTTTTTAAAGTAGGCTCCAGGCCCAACGTGGGGTTCAAACTCACCACCCCAGGATCAAGACTCACACGCTCTACCGACTGAGCCAGCCAGGCATCCCTGAACTTCTCTACTCTTGAGTCCTTCTGAGCCCAAGAGCAGCACCGTCTTGCTCTCTTTCTCTGGAGTCGGTGGATTGTCCTGGACACAGCATGAAATCAGATTCACACAAATCACTCTTTCCATAGTTCCTAACTGTAGCCTCGGGCAAGTCGCTTAACCTGCCTGACCCTCTGTTTTCCTGACTGTAAATGAGAATAGTAATACAAACTTCAAAGGCTGGTTCTGAACCTTAAATTATATAACTCAAGTGACATTCCTGACACAAAGCATGTTTTTAATAAATGTCAATTCCCTTCCTGTCTCCGTGTATTCCTTCCCCGTCCATGACACCTGCCTCATGCCTCTGGTCCCACTAAAAGCGCTCCTCAAAGGGCTCTGCACCTTTGTGCTCACGATGTGCAGCCCCCTGGAATCTCCATGTCGTGAGGCCTCTCTGGACCTGCTGCCCAGCCAGCCTGGCCACATAGCCCTGACTCGGGTTGCCGATGGGACTTTGTGTCACGCTGCCAAGATCCCGGGGATCTGAGGGACCCTGGAATGAGCTCAAGGGTCTTCTCTCTTCCTAGGAGGAAAAGTTTCATCTATGCCCACCTTAATCATTGCCCCAAACTAGGGTGGAGAAGGAGAGGATGTTTCAAAGGGAGGGGGACTAAAAGTCCCTGGCTGCACCCCCCTGTAGAACCCACGGAGGAAATTCTCCCATATGCAAAAGAGGCTAAGGACAGACTCAGAGACCCCACCCCGGGTTGGGCTTGTCTCGCCCTGGAATCACAGCCCAGCCCATTCCCCGGAACCAGCAGGGCCAAGCTGGCTGTCCAAGGTCTCAGGTGAGACTTGACCCATGGATGGACAGAATGATTTCTGGCCCCAGGCAAAACTCCTCCCACCTCTGGCTCTCCTTGGCTGCAGAGGTCAGATCTTCCCCTTCTGAATCCTCCTGGGATTCAGGCGTTTTCTTTCCTGTCTAAACCAGCCCAAAAAGTCCCGCGGGTCTACTTGCAGACTCGCTCATGGTTTTGCCTGACTTCGGATCCTGTGATCGTGGGAGCCAAGATGGGAGGGCCTTTGCAGAAGCTACCCTATGTGAGTACAGACTGCGGGGAAGCCGGTGCCTGGTTAACTGCGGCCACCCCAGCGCCTAGCATGGCTCCTGACAGAAAGTATGCACTTCATACATATTCATTGTCTTTGTTCTTAGCGGGGCTGCGCAGTCAGGTCCATGCCGAGGAGCTCAGCACTTGCAGCAAAAGCACCTGGCCTCTGGGGGACTTGAAAATGTGTGGATTTCTTCCAAACCCTCCTCCTGGGTTACCCTGTGGCAAACTGTCCCCATCTCCCTCTGTTGAGGTCACTCTAGCACACAGCCCTGAGCTCCAGCTCCTATGAACTTAGAACAACTCTTTGGCCATTTGTCCATCAGAAATGACAAGATAGGGCGCCTGGTGGCTCAGTCGGTTAAGCGACTGCCTTCGGCTCAGGTCATGAGCCCAGGGTCCTGGGATCGAGTCCCGCGTCGGGCTCCCCCTGCTCTGCGGGGAGCCTGCTTCTCCCTCTGCCTCTGCCTGCCACTCACCCTGCTTGTGCTCTCTCTCTCTGTCAAATAAATAAATAAAATCTTTAAAAAAAAAATAAAAAGAAATGACAAGATATCCCAGACTTCTCAACACTTGGGCAGGCTCCAGGTAAGAAGGTTGGGAAGACAATACATTGCCCCTTTCCCATGTCTTCCCCTGGGCCTGTCTGACCCACCACTGCCACTTTGGGGGTTCCCATTTAGGACATCCCCCAGGTGGGCCCATGTGACCAAAGTCTGACCTGGCTCCTAGAATTTTGGCAAGATGCCCTTGCCAACAATAAGGAGCACTGTGCCTTCCTTTAGATAGAGAATTCCCCGAGTTGGGACCCAGCCCTCACCCATAAACTTGGGCTTTGCTAGAAGTCTCGGTCCCCTATCATGGAACACTTCATCTAAAACTAATGATGTAATGTATGGGGATTAACATAAGAATAAAATTAAAAAAAAAAAAAAAGAAGTCTCGGTCCCCTTCAAAGCCCAGTATTCACAGGGGAACTTCAATGGATGACACCTCGTTGATATTTTTGTTTGTTTGCTTTTGTTTTTTGGATGAGGAATGGTTCATAGAAAGCTGGCACCGGACCCTGGAGAGACATATTCAAGTCTGTTGCAATCTCCTGGACCTTTTGTCTTTTGCCAATTCTAACCCAGGCGGATGGCATTGGTGTATGTCTTTGTGCTCCATACATACCGGCTTGCATCTCCCTCCATGTTAGAGTTACAGAGCTCTCCCAATGCAACTATATACAGAGATTTACATTTCTTTCTGGAATGGTTGGGGCAGGGGTGTGGTCCAACAGATGGCTAGCAGGTTACAGGTGTGTCTGGCTGAAAAAGGTCTCTGGTTCAGCGCCTTCTGATTGGCTGTCCGTGAGTCACTGTAGCTGGGTCCCTGGAGTGGAGCTAATTGGCTGTCATGGAGTCGGGTTCATGCCCTGCCTTATCTTTAGAGCCTTCTCCTGTCAGCCCAGACGGACAATGTTCCCTGTATCGGCAATGACGCTTTCAGGCTGCTGACTGCGGGTCAGTGGGACATGCCTTTGGGTAGCTTTCCCAGCAGGCCGTGGTTTCACCTTGACATTGCCACACTCCAACACCTCAAGCCTTCAGTGCCCAGTGGCACCCACCCGGGAGTGATTCGAGGGGCCCGTTCCCTGGCTGGCTGTGACCTGGCAAAGCCACAAAGGGGTTTCCTCAGTTCTGAAAGACTCACCTGAACTGACTGACAACATAAAATGTTTGTGGGTAAACATTCTAGAAAGTAATTCCAGACTCTGGGAAAGGCCTCCAGGGAGCCGGGCAGGGAAATGTTGCCACGGTAACTCAGCAATCTTCTAAGGGTCTGGTAAAGAGGAGGAGAGAGGTGGGGGGAAAGGGTCCTCTGCCCTGGCTTTTCAGACACAAGGGACCCCTGGACATGCAGGCCGTGGGAAGCGTGCTGTCTCCCAGTGTCAGGTCATGCGTGCACGCAGAGCTTCTCCCTTTTCCTAGGCCCTCTGTGGGTGTGGCTTCATGCCCTCCCAGCCCGTGAGGGCCGGGCCCACACGGTCATCCCCATGTTTGAGTTGGGACAGAGCAAGGCCTTGACAGGGTTACACGCCGCCCAGGTCACAAGATGGAGACCAGCAGCGAGCAGGAGCGGACACAGGGACATCTGACCCCAGCAGCTCTCTTTCTGCCTGGCCATGGCAGCAGCTGCAACCCTCAGTGCTCCATTTGTGTCCCACTGGGGCTGGTACAATCATCTTGAATGAGGACTGCGACTTCTGAGAAGCTCCCAGGTTTCAACAAACAACCACGAGCTTCCCTATCACTCCTCCTCTCTCTGCCTACCTGAGCAGAATACAATTTTTGTGTCTGGGCAGTGGGGCACGATTGAGCTGGAGAGGCCTTGGCAGGCCCCCGGCCAGCTCCCTGTGGCTGCCAGACTGTTCGGTAGTGCCCTGGACTCCCAGCTCCTGCCCAGCCAGACTGGCACAGTTGCCGTCCAGGGCACCTGGGCAGAATGCCAGAGGGAATTTTCCACCTGCCCGGCTTTGTTGTCCACTCTGTGGTCTGGAGCCTGGGCCTGGGGAGGGGCAGGCCTCCCCAGGTACCTGGAGGAGAGCTCCTAGGTTGTCCTGGGTGACCTCACACAAGACTGACCAACTCTTGGCTTGTTCCAGGGCCGCTGACAGGGTCTCGCTTTTCCTCCACAGAGAGATGCAGGAGCTTAAGTTGCCACCGGGTCGTGAAGCCCATCTGGTTGCCCAACAGAGGGCCAGGGTTAGAAGGAGCCTTGGCTCACCCAAATGAGCCCCTGCCTTGTACAGATGGGGCTATGAGGCACCTAGAGGGCAATGAATATGACCCAGGTTACAGAAAGGAGGTAGTGGCCAAGCCAGGACTCAAAGCCAGGTTTCCAGACTCACAATCCAGTGTCCACACCTTGACCACACCTTCTAGTCTTCCCCCAGAGCTCTCTTCTCCCCTAACCTTGCTCCTCCATCTCACGTTTACTTGGGTTGCCCATCTCCCAGCCCTGCTCTCTTTACACACCTTGTCCTCTCTTCTTTTTTTTTTTTTTTTTAAGATTTTTAGTTTATTTACTTGAGAGAGAGTATGAGTTAGGGGAGGGGCAGAGGGAAAGGGACAAGCTCACTCCCCGCTGAGCATGGAGCTTGAGTTGGGACCCTGAGATCATGACCCGAGCCGAAGTCAGATGCTCAACCCACTGAGCCACCCAGGAGCCCCTTGTCCTCTCTTCTTGACACAAGGTCTGTGGGGCCCGCCTCCCCTCCACACCTCCTCAATGTGAGAAGCAGCTCTGGTAGCCCCACCTCCTTCAGGGTGCTCCACCAGCCCCCCCTGCCCCTGCTGAGCTCTCCCTGGGGGGGCCTTGGGGTCAAGGGTGGGGGCAGGGCTGCTCTAGGAGTAGCTGGTGAATGACGAATACTGAAACCACCGATGACCAGGGGAGGCTGGAAGACTCCTGGGGAAGAGATTAGAGGCAGATAGCTGAGGACTCAGCAGCTGGTGGGGGGGGTGCCTGAAACCTGGGGCCTCTGGGAGTGGCAGAGCCAGTGGGGGGGGCAGGAAGGGGTTGCTAGGTCACTCAAATCTCTCCACTGGTTTGGGAGCCCCAAGACCCCATCCTGGCCTTGGGCCACCTGCGGGGGTATGGAGTTAAACAGTGCCCCCGGTGTCCCCAGGTCCCATCTCCCTCCCACCGTGAAATGACCCAGGTGCACCTGCTCCTGGGAGTAAACAGTAAATGCAAGGCCCGCGGCAGGGGCGGGGCAAGGCTGAAACTGGGTGCCGGGAGCCGGATGAGTCACCTTCTCACTCTGAGGCCACCAGGGAGTGGAGGATGGGGGAAGGACAGATGGAGCCACAACACAGGCAGATCCAGGCTCCACACGCCCCTCCTCTGGGACTTCTGAAAGTGTCCTCAGAAATCTCTCTTCCAACCTCTTCAATTTATTGCGTTAGGGGGCTGCGCCTTAGAGAAGGCCCAGAGAGGACAAGTGACTTATCTAGACACACATGGCATATCACTGGTCTTGGGAATTCAGAGCTGTGGGTTCGAATCCAGAGCCAGGAACAGAACTCCCAGCAGGCCTGCCCTGCCCAGAATCAGACCCTGCAGCCTACCGGGAAGGAGTTCTGAGAGAGATTTGTAATTGTAACCATTGCTAAAGAAGCAGGCAAGTCCCAGAGCTGCCCTGGGGACAGGGGAGACGTGCGTGCGGCCCTGCCACATCCCCACTGTCAGCTGGGTGTCACCAATCCCCAGAAACCCTGCCCAAAGGCATGACGTCACGGGGCTGGACCTGCTCTGCTAGGAAGAAAGGTTCCACCCTGGTGAGGGGGTTGCGGAGGGAAGCCAGGTCTGGCTTCGTGTCTGGGGAGGCAGCAAACCCACTGCAGGGGGGGACCGAAATGCCCGCGTTCTTCCTGCTGCCCCCCTCCTGCGCACCCTGAAACCGAGGACCCCCTGGGTGCTGCACGCAGGGCTGAGTCAGTCATCTGGGGCCAAGCTATGAATAACAGAGTCCGGCCTCCCCTGACTATGTGTGGTATTGTGGTTAGGAGGGTGGAATTTAGAGAAATCGGAGGAGCAGGTCATGCTAGCAAATCTCAGCTTGTCACTCATCAGGTCAGCGGAGACCTGGGCAGGTTTCTGGCCTCACTGAGCCTCATCTGTGAAGCAGGGATAAGAACATCTACCTCCTGCATAATTGTTGTGGAGATTCAAAAGAGTGACCTGAGTAAAAATCTGGTGCAAGTCCTGGCATATTGCAATAGGGGCTCGATTTCTGGAAGATAAAAATAGTAGAGAAAAGGACTCTTAACATGCCCAGGGTTTACATCACAGAAGAAGAGTGTAGAGTCTTTTTCTTTCATTTATTCCACAGACTTTTCTGAAAGTCAGTGAGGAGGTGCCCCTCCGACCACCGTGGCTAATGGAGATAATGTGGGGCTCCTTCTCCAGAAGCAGAGCTCACAGGATGGCGTTCAGAGAAGGGCCGGAGCTTTCTGGCTACTGCACAAATCCGTGCAACTTCTCCTCTCTGTGCCTGTCGGCAGGCTGTTTTCTGACTAGAACTCTTTGCCGTTCACTCTCAGCCTCTTCGCTACCAGTTCATTTCTACTCCTTCAACCGCTCCCCCCACCCAGAGGCTGACACAGAGCAACGCCCACTCCGGGCAGGTCCCTCCCACAGGCACCCACAGCAGCTGCTCTTCCTTTCTTGCCATTTGTCACAGTGTTTATCCAAGCATTCCACCCACTCTGTGATGAGTTGTCTCAACTGTAAGCTTCCCTAGGCCAGAGACCTCTTGCTATCTTGAATTCTCAATAGAGATAAGAGTAAACGTTTGCACCACGAATACGTGGACCAAATAGGCTCTCTCGGGGACCTGTTTCTCCAGGTCTGTGAGGAGGGGGTGGGTGGGCCGTGGGACTGTCCATCTCAAAGAGCCCAGGACAGTCCCGGTGTATGCTGCTGGCCCATAGGGTTATTCATTGTGCTTCCTCCTTCACGTGCCAGAGGGTCCAGGTTTGAAATGTTACAGTCACCCTGGACCTGAGAACCCTAGACAGGAGATGTGGTCTTGCCAACCAAAGATTTCGTGTCAGTCTTCTCCATCATTTCCTTTTTGTCATCCCTTTGTTCGTTTTCCCAACTGTGCTGTGGGACATTGGTGGAATGCTCTATCCTGGCCTGGGCCTGGGTTATAGGGGACTGGGGAACAGTAAAGAGACCTGTGGGGCAGAGAGACCAGAGTGAAATACCTCCCCACCAGGGAAGTTCCTCTCCTCAGACTCTTAGGGGCGTCTGGGGCTTATTTAATTAAGGAAGCCAAGACTAAAAGGCAGTGAAGTTTCAAACGAAGTCAGTAGGCCCAGGATAAATATATAAAGAGGAAATTACCATACAATGAAGCTCTTTGTGTTTCTAAATCTGCAAGAGTTCTCAGAGGGGCCAGCTACCCCCTAGAGTGAGTGAGCTCCCAGCCCCAAAGGATCCAGGGGAAAGGTATGGAGACCTGAAACTCCCCCTCCCAAATACACACCAATGTGGGTCCTCTACCTCTCAGGGGAAGGGCTTAAGGGGACAGGGAGAGTTGCCTCAGGTTCTCCACGTCCTCCAGCTCCTGTGGGGAGACCTTTTCTGTTTCCTTTGTATTTCAGTGCAGGCGGGGAAGAGGGGAAAGGTTGGGCAGGGCAGGGAGGGGAGAGGAAAGGGGAGAGAGGGTGGGGGGTAGGGAGAATAAATGAGTAACCATGGCAACCAGTCCATAAATGAAGATTCATTGAGTCTGGAAGAGATCTTGAGGAGGCATCTAGCCAGCAACTCATTCAATTTATTCAGCAAACATTTATTTAGCTTTATGGGGTGCCAAGCACTGAGCTAGGCCCTGGGGATACAGAAATGAAAAAAACAGTCCCGCCCTGTGAAAGCCCGGCAAGCTTGGGGTGTGGGGGAGGAGACCCAAGCAAGCTGGCTGGGATGTTGGGATGGAGGGAAGCCAGGGGGTGGTGGTGGAGCCCAGGAAGTGCCCAAACCCAGAAACTGTTGGAGGTGGGGGTGGGGTGGGGGGGACATGTAAGAGACAGGACATCTGACCTCAGGCCTGAAAGAGGAATAGAGTCAGCCAGATGAGAGGAGATAGACACCCGCCGCCCCCCGAGAAAGAGATATGGAAGAGTGGGGCTATTTCTAGAACCTGGAGGATTTTAGTATGCCTTCATTTTCTTTTGAGGATGTAATTGGCTTTATTAAGCCATTCATGAATTGGACAGCATCCCATCCAGTAAGTAAAGAGATGTTTCTTTTAATATGCCTTCTTAAGAAAAATTACCCCCAAACTGGGAATAAGGCAAAGGATGACTGTTTGGTCTTTCAAAAGTATCCTACAGCATTAACGAGCCCATCTAAGGATCATCAGATGCTTTAGGGAAGACAGCTCTGTTTGACTTACTATTCATGACTGAGTGGGGTCCCATAGGGCTCTATAAATGTAGATGCTGACTTGCGGAAGTTGGTAAGTGGCAGGTAATTTTTATCTGGTAGAAGAGATCCTGTCAAAGGGTGGGGTATTATTGTTTTATAGGACGATAACCAATTTTGTATCTAACTTTACTATCTTCCAGCATTCTGCTTCCCACTGACTAGATATATGTGGTCTCTTGTACTCGCTGCTGAACCTGCTTCACATTTACATAAACTAAAGCTTTGACATATGTTTACTATTCATAGGAGATCCATGTTTTTAACTTTCTGAAAACAGTACTTTGATGTAGTGTGTACGAAGTCATGGTGGGAAAGGAGGGCTTTGCATGTCATGTTCAAATAGAGGTGAGAGTGGACGTTTGACTTTATAGTGCACTAATAGACTATTCGGGTAGTTTCTTATGAACATACCCTTATCATACAACCTGGTAATGAATGCCATTCCTAGTGTCTACCCAAGAGAAATGAAAGCACACGTCCACACAAAGGCATGTCCAGCAATGGTCACAGAAGCATTATTCATACTAGCCAAAAACTGGAATCAATCCAGTGTTCAGCAGCAGTTGAACGGATAAACCTACTACGGTACATCACACAGTGGAACACTACTCAGCAACACTAAGGAGTAAACTGCTGGTATATAAAACATCATGGGCAAATCTCAGAAACATGACTCTGGGTAGAAGCAGCCAGACACAAACGAGTACGGACTGCATGAGTCCATGTATATTCTAGAAAACGCGAAACTCTAGCGACAGAAAGAAGACTAATGGTTTGCCTGGGGCTGGGGAAAGAAGGAAGAGATGTAGGCAAAGGAGCTCCAGGGGAATTTAGGGGGTGATGGAAATGCTCTAATGCTGGTAGTGATAGTGGTGGTAGGGACAGGACTGCATACATGTGCCAAACTCATCGGGAGGATACATAAAATGAGTGTATTTTGTTGTCTGGCGCTGATATTTCCAGTAAGCTGTTTAAAAAAAAAAAAAAAGGTAGGGGAGAAGGGGAAAGGTCCCTGAGAGCACCAGAGGAAGGGTCAGCAAAGCAGGAAAAGAGAGTGTTCCCTTCTGCTGAGAGGGGTGGGAAGGAGATAACAGGGCTGGAATCCACAGGTGTCTGCAGGCGGGAACAGGGTTTGCTTGAGCACGTCCCAGCTCTGTGCGAGAGTGGAAAGCACTCCACTTGGTGTTCAAGCCTTCCATCTCCTGCAGATGCAAATCACTATAGTGTTTCAGAAAGAACACCAGACAGGCCCTAGAGGACTGCTTTCTTATCTTGACTCTATCTTTTCCACCTGTAGGCTAATTCCCGTAAGTTCTCCAAGTCTCAGGTTCTTCATGTGGAAATATGGATATTAATCCTTTCTCTGCCTACCATCACAGGGTTATTGGGAGGACAAAATCAGAAAATGCACGTAAAAGCACTTTACTGCAGGGGCCATAAATGGGAAAGGTGAGAGACGATCCCTGAGCTCTTACCTACTTCACCCGGCTTCCTCTGGCCCCTGCGTGGCTTGTTTGGTTGTGAACTCCTTGAAGACGGGGACCTCATGTCTACTTCTGTGTTTCTCATGGTTACTGGGGAAGTTATCCTGCAGAAGGTACAATAGCTGTTGCTGATGCTTGGAGGTCTTTTTTTTTTTTTTTTTTAAGATTTTATTTATTATTTGACAGAGAGAGACACAGCGAGAGAGGGAACACAAGCAGGGGGAGTGGGAGAGGGAGAAGCAGGCTTCCCGCTGAGCAGGGAGCCCGATGCGGGGCTCGATCCCAGGACCCCGGGATCATGACCTGAGCCGAAGGCAGATGCTTAACGACTGAGCCACCCAGGCGCCCCTAAATCTTTTATTTTAAAGACCTCCAGGGGTGCCTGGGTGGCTCAGTCATTAAGTGTCTGCCTTCGGCTCGGGTCCTGATCCCAGGGTCCTGGGATCGAGCCCCGCATCGGGCTCCCTGCTCAGCAGGAAGCCTGCTTCTCCCTCTCCCGCTCCCCCTGCTTGTGTTCCCTCTCTCGCTGTGTCTCTCTCTGTCAAAAAAATAAATAAATAAAATCTTAAAATAAAATAAAAGATTTAAAACTTGGGGGCTCTTCTTGGTGGCATTTTCTGCTTTTCTGGGCTGTTTGACCTGCTGCTGCTACTGAGGATGATAAGGTAGAGGAAGAAAAAACTTTTTCCATTCCCTCTTAGGTTCAGTGACTAGGATATACAAATTAAACTAATAAAAAACTAATAAAAAACAAATTAACGGGAGAAAAGGCACACAAGTGTTAACACTTATTTGATGTGAATGTTTTTTTTTAAAGATTTTGAAACTGGAGGTTTCAAACTTCTGTATTATAGAGACCAGGAGAGATGTAGAGGGGAAGGGAAGGTCATGGGATATTTGAATTTAAGATTGAAGTCATAGGGCAGTTCCAAGTGATGACAAATACAGGACATGGTCGTGGAGATGGAGGGCTGACCCAGAGGGGAGGGGAGATCTTTGGGGTTGAGGTCAAGAAACAAAGAGGTTTCCAGAGTGGATAGGGTGTCTCCATGGACTCTGAAACCACCCAGAATAATGGCAAGATGAGGAGAGACACCCACACAGGTCCCCCCATCCATAAAGAAAGCGGCCAAGTAACCAGCAGGTGGTAGAGAAGAGTGACGAAGAGGGGACAGATAGCAAAGTTGGAGGGAAGGAGCCTCATCGGAACTTCTGGAAGTGACCGTAGAAGGCAAGGGCTGCCTGCAGCGCCTGGAAGGTAGGAGAGTTACAGCCGCCCTGGGGATGCTGCTGGGAAGTGGGGTCCTCAGGGGAGCCAGGTTCCTGTTGAGGCCATAGGTGCTGGAAATAATCCATGAAAGGGCTGAGATGAGCATGTAGAAAATTTTCATGGGTCAAGACTTTTAAATGGCAAAATGGAAAAGTCTAGAACAAAGGGAAGCAGTGAAAGCCTCGGTCTAGAGAGAGGAAGCTCAGACAGCAAGGGGAGGAGCATAAGGGGAATGAATCTATGCCCAAAGATTTAATCTGCATGACTGATGGGGATGCTCAAGGCTCGGTGGCCGTGTGGCCTCCCTCTCTGGGGAGGTCATTCTCCACAGAAAGCTGGAGGTGAGGATGGGTTGGTATCTGCGGGAGGGATTGGACCTAGACAAAACTGAGGGGCTTTAAAAGAATCCTAGGGACACCAGAATGGCACAGTTGGTTGAGGGTCCGACTGTTGGTTTCGGCTCAGGTCATGATCTCGGGGTCATGGGATTGAACCCTGCATCGGGCTCCACACTCAGCGTGGAGTCTGTTAGGACTCTCTCTCCCTCTGCACCTCTCCCCCATGCTCTCTCTGTCTCTCTAAAATAAATAAATCTTTTAAAAAAATGAACCTTAAAAAAAGATAAAGGAATCCTAGACCAAGTGAGAAAGTGATTTAACCTCTCTGGGACTCTGTTTCCTTACTTGTAAAATGGGTATAAGAATATCTAACTTGCCAGGTTGTTGCAAATTTTAGAAATAAAGTTAAAATAAGTCACTTAACCAAGTATCTGGCCCAAGGTATGCTTTCAGTAAATGATAGCTGCTATTACTTGTCTTATTGTTATAATTAAGTCCCTTTGGAAAGGCTGAGGCATGGATGAGAGATGGCATGGGGTTGAGGTCGTAGGGTGTGAGAAACCTAGGGGTCCAGTCCACATTTTCCTCTCTTCCTTTCCCTGCTCCTCCTCACTATCATTGGCCTCCTCAAGAAAGGTGGCCATTGGGGGTGCCTGGGTGGCTCAGTCGGTTAAGTGGCTGCCTTCGGCTCAGGTCATGATCCCAGGGTCCTGGGATCAAGCCCCACATCAGGCTCCCTGCTCGGCGGGGAGCCTGCTTCTCCCTCTCCCTCTGCCTTCCTCTCTGCCTACTTGTTCTCTCTCTATCTCTCTGTCAAATAAATAAATAAAAATCAAGAAAGAAAGAAAGGAAGGAAGGAAGGAAGGAAGGAAGGAAGGAAGGAAGGAAGGAAGGAAGAAAGAAAAAGAAAGGAAGGAAGGAAGGAAGGAAGGAAGGAAGGAAGGAAGAAAGGAAGAAAGAAAGAAAGAAAGAAAGAAAGAAAGGAAGGAAGGAAGGAAGGAAGGAAGGAAGGAAGGAAGAAAGGAAGAAAGGAAGGAAGGAAGAAGAAAGAAAGAAAGAAAGGAAGAAAGGAAGAAAGAAAGAAAGAAAGAAAGGAAGAAAGGAAGAAAGGAAGAAGAAAGGAAGAAGAAAGAAAGGAAGGAAGGAAAGAAAGAAAGAAAGAAAGAAAGGAAGAAAGAAAGGAAGGAAGAAAGGAAGAAGAAAGAAAGGAAGGAAGGAAGGAAAGAAAGAAAGAAGGAAGGAAGGAAGGAAGGAAGGAAGGAAGGAAGGAAGGAAGGAAGGAAGGAAGGAAGGAAGGAAGGAAGATGGCCATTGGTTTCTCATAGGACCCAGGCTTTCTCTGTACTGAAAATAGAGAGTTCCCCATCACCAGATAGAAAGCCTCCTTTGGGTAGACAGACCATCCCTCACATCCCATTGTCCGGAATCCAGGGCACCCACCTGGCTCCTCCTATCAGTATCTCAGACCCGCTGGCAGGGGGCTTAGTGCTCACCCCCATCCTACCTCTCACCCGGCAGCAGGGCAGAATCTTGTCTGCAGGACTAGCCATGGGCAGCAGAGGCAGCACACAAAGTCCTTGGCCAGCCATCCCCATCGCCACGGTGACAAGCTGGAGGGCCTGAAGGCCCTTTGGGGAGCTGGCCCAGAGGAGAACAGCCCACCTCTAGTCGGCTCCTTTTCCTCCTCTCTCCTGTCTTCCCAGTTGCCTTTCCCTCTCCCGCCGTCTCCCCAACTCTGCACTTAGTCCTCTGTCCTTCACTGGCTCCCTTACGGCCCCATTCCACCTGCTCCCTGAAAAGGAACAGTAGACATGAAGGTGATTTTCAAAATCTGGAAGGCTGTTTTGCACACGTATATGCGTGCACACATGCACGCATATACACACGCATTCTCCATCTACCCCTTCCAGCCCTTCTTCCCCATCTCTGTTCCTGCCCACCCCTCTGAACTGATGGCCCTTTCCCTCACTTCTCTCACTCTTCTTCCCACATCTGTATCTGCCTGTCATCTCGTCCCTTCGGCCAAGACAGGAGTGATCTGAGCTCCCTTCTTGGCATCCGTGGGAGCAAGATCCTGGATAGCGCAAGGGGATGCTGCCAAGTGGCACAGCAGAGTTGGCCTTGGAAACCACAGAAACTTGACTATGAATTCCATCTCAATCTGTCCAAATCACCGAAGCTCTCTGTACCTCTGTTTCTTTTCTTTTCTTTTCTTTCTTTCTTTCTTTTTTTTTTTTTTGAGAGAGAGCAAGTGAGCATGGAGGGGCAGAGGGAGAAGGAGAGAGAGAAACCTAAGCAGGCTCCACGCTCGGCGCAGAGCCCAACCCTGAGATTCTGACCTGAGCCGAAACCAAGAGTCAGATGCTTAACCCACTGAGCTACCGAGGAGCTCCAATGCCTCTGTTTCTTTATCCATAAATGGTTTGTTGTGAGTAATGAGGAATGCATCTCTAGATTTCAGCTCATTGTCAGTGCGCCGTTAAGAGAAGCTCATGGGACACCAGCCGATGTCCCCACAGCTCTTCTCTTTACTCCGCTTGCCTTGTCTGTCTGGGTCTTCAGTCTGAGACCAAGAAGAGTCTACTCCTTCTGTTCTGATGTCCCCCAGCCCTGGTCTCAGTCAGCAGGGCCCGGGTACCACCCCCTCCGGGGGCAGCCTCCCCTCCACCCCCCACACCCGCCGGCTTCCCCTGCCAGGGCTGCAGCCTGCCACAGCTGGCCCGAGCAGGACTGGGTTGGGAACATCTCCAGCTCCAGCAGGGCCCAGTGTCAGTTTCAGGCCCTTCTGGGGTAGAAGGAGGCTCAGGGCGGGGCTGCCAAAGTCAACACAGCCCGCCCCAATGGGCAGGGCCTGGTTTGGCACCTGCAGCCCACATACTTGGGTCCTGGCCTTTTCTGGGGTCAGCTGGAGTTCCTCTCCCCTGCAGTTCTCCAAGTATAAAGCTTCTCTGTCTCCATCATGCAGTCTGGTCTCTGCTCTTTAGGACCCTAGCACTGCCAGCCACCCCAAACCCCTGACCAGCCCCTCGAGAATTCACCCTCTCCACTTACACCTAAGACAGAGACTACCTACCTACACAATTGATGGTCACATTAATATGACTTCACTATCCTCTTGTCTCTGGTAGCATAACGTTACTAATTCCATGTAAAAAGCCTGGTCATTTATGATAAGACCTGCTGGGAAAGACTTCAACAGTCTGCTCCCTTAAATTCTTTAAATCCTTTGCTTCAAAAATGCTCGCTTTGCTGTTTCCACCAATCCCTGACTGCTGTACGGGGACGAACTCCCAATTCTCAATACATCTGGACCTTGCTGTCCCTGCTCAAGAGGCTGCCAAACCTCTGTTGGGGTGGCCCTGTCCCTCACCAAGGTGAAGGGTAAACTCGTCTTTGTGTCATCAGTAGGCTGTGTTGGTAATATTTGGGGAGTAGACATTCAACACTCTCTGTCATCTTCTCCCTGAGATGAGCCATTCTGGGCTCTGCAGGTATAGCCCTATTAAGACCCCAAACCTGGTCTGCATTCCCCCTGAACAGCATGTGTCCTGAGTTCCTTGAGGCCAAACCCAGCTCCCTGCCCTACAGCTGCCCCTGACCAGGAGGCCAGGCTAGAACCAGCCACCCTCCCCCCGACCCCCAGGTCTCGTCACATGCAGACAGAAGAATGGAAAGGAAGAAACGGGTTGGATTTAACTAACAAATGGGTGAGGGGTACAACTGGGGTTGGACAGAATCCCCACCAATCCAGACTTCTCTCACTTGTGCTGGAAGGAGAGCAAAACTCTCACCCTCTCCAACAGCCTGATTTGTTTTGCAAAATCTGAGGATATTCTATACCTAGGCCACAGGGAAGCCACAAGAACAGGTGGGGAAGGGCAGGAGGCAGCTCCAGACTGCACCCACGCGACTGCATTAAGAATTGCCACCTCCGCCCAAATGCCCCCTTCTTCCCTTCTATTTCCAAACACTCTCCAAATTCTCCTGACCCCCAAATACTCTGTGCTCCACATCCCTCACTCCCTACCCTGATATCTATGTGCTCAGGTGTGGGAAGCTGGCAACAAGGGGGGGCCAGGTCTTCCCTCAAACAGAGGGGAGCAGCTGAATACCCCAATGCTAGCCCTCACAAGGATAAAGACTACATGCATTTTGAGTCCAAGGCTGGAGCAATTCAGATAGGAGCCCCCAGCCACCCCATCTGTGTCTGGGCGTGCCCCTCAGGCAGGCAGCAAGACGTCACTAATGCCCTTTGCCCATCAGGGGCAGGCTCAGTGGGAGCATGCAGCTGCCTCACCCAGCCCTGCCCCCCCCCCCCCCCCCCGACACACTGCCACCTCAGGGCGGGGTTGTCCTTCCTCTCCCCCAGCAGCTCCCGGGGCTCGGGTCCCAGGGCCATACAAAGAGTCCTTTGTCTGGGTTAGAAACAATTGTTCTCCCCTTTATGGAAACATGGGCTGTGTCTCATAATCAAGCTTTCAGACGCCGGATCAAAGGGCACTGTAGTATGGTGTGCTGGGGATTATGGAGTTGTCCTCAGAGCGATTGACAACCTGTTGGGAGCCCCTAATCCATACCTGTCCTGAGCCCACTGAGAACGCACTTTCTTCCCTGGGCTGGGCCTGTGTGAACCTTGGAGTGGAAGGGAGTTGGGGGAGATCAAGGAGGATAGGGTGGGTCCCCAGGGTGGGTCCCCGCCCCCCTGCCCCCCGCCCCCCCACCCTCCCCCCACCTCCCCCAGCACCCGGGGCTCAATTTACAGCTCTTGCCCGCACAGCATTGGGTGTGAACGTGCAGAGAGGCACTACTTGGTGAGAAAGGGTGGTGCCTGGTTTGGCCCCACGCCACCCCCATCTCCCAGATCCTCAGTCAAAGGGGGCGGGCAATGCCTCGGACTCACAGGGGCCTCTTCTCCCATTTGCTCTGGCTCAGGGTCAATCTCTATCCAGAGACACATGGGCCCAGGTTCCCTGTCCTGCCCCAGCTCTGCAGCCCTCTGCTTGTCACCACCTCCAACCCCCGTCTCCTCCCAGTTCCTAACTCGGTTCCACCTCACTTTGTGGCCCTTCCCAGCTTCCCTGCATCTGCCACATGGGAACAACTCGGAGCCAGAATCCGGGGTGGGGGCCTCCCTTCTCCACCACCCCAGGTGTCCAGGGGAGGAGACCGAGGACACACAGCTTCCGGACCACAAACTCCTTCTCTGCCTCCACAAATGGATCCTGTGTACCTTTTTAAAGAAACCAACAAAAACAAGTCCTCTATCACATGGAGATTAAAACCAGTCCCCCCCTCAAGAATGGAGCCCCCCTGAGCCAGTGTTATAGTGAGAGCACAAAAAAAATCACATTCTCAGAATCGGACGAAGCCTTAGGGACTAATTAGCCCACCCTTCCCCATCACACCCGTTTGATGTATCTATTCGTTATTCTAGGGAGAACCACAGATTTTGTTGATATTTCAAAATAATGTAAGACTCACTGGCCTCACCTGGCCCACATCACTTTACAGATGGGGAAACTGAGGGTCAGAGTGGGGAAGTCACTCAGCAAGGTTAGTGGCAAAGGTCCCCTAACTCCCAGGCCATGGAATTGAATCCCAGCTCTTTCTTCTGTATGACTCTCTCCCGGCCAGTAGCCACCCACAGGGGCGTGTGACCTTTTGCCAAGTCAAGGTTAATTCAAATGTCAGGGAGACCCAGTCCCTCCCCTGAGGAAGCTTACAGTCAAGCAGAGATGGCACAGATAGAAGCTGACAGATGGGGATAGGAGTAAACACATGGCTCATTGTAATGCACGAGATTACATCAAAGCCATGCCTACCAGGGTGCACACGAAATCTTGTACCCGGAGGGAGGCCGGCCTGCATGGCTTTGGTGCCCGGCCAGGCCGGCTGGGGGCCTGCAAATCCACCCCTCCGCTGCCTGATGGGGGCACTGGTCAGGCATTCTGGGTGATTCCCAGCTGAGGTACCTGAGGGACCCCTGGGAGGGTCACGGACAGCAGACCAGCCAGCCAGTCGGCCAGCAGACCTGAGCGCCTGAGCGGGTCCGGGTGTGTGGCCTGGACTCTGTAGAGACAGGAAGGAGGCAGGGATCCCGCTCCAAAGACATGGAGTATCCTCTTCAAGAGAGGTCCCCACACGCTAGTCCCCACACAGCAGCCAGATCGTTCAAACACTCCAGTGGCTCTTCATCTTACTTGAAGTGAAAGCCAAAGCCCTCCGAAGATCCTACACGATCTGCGTCCACTCTGGACCCCATCTCCCTCCGCCCTTTGCTTTGTTCCAGCTGCACGGGTCTCCTCGCGGTAGCCTCACCCTGCGGCCTCTGGTACCCCATCATTGCTCCCTGCCCGGATTCCCTTCCCGAGGGTGGTCCCACGGCTGACGACCCAGGTCTCTGGCCAAACCCTCCCTTAACCCTGAGACTTTCTGCAGTGAGCCCACACCCTTACCCAGCTTCATCTCAGTCCCTTTGCCCTGCTGTACTCTTCTTCAGGGAACACACCAACACATGACATAATTATTTGCTTATTGATTGGTCATTATATTTTTATTGTCAGCCGCCCCAGGGAGAATGCCGGCCCCAGGAGGACGGGATTTTTGTCAGTTTGGTTCAGTTCAGCACTGTATCTCCAGTAACTAATAGAGCACGCAGTGGGAACTCAATAAATATTTGAACGACAATTGCTGAAAGAATACAGGGAGAGGGGTGCTAGATAAATCACGCAGCCCTGGTCTCCCCACATGGAAAACGGGAGGGGATGAAACTGGATCCCTAAGATTCCGTGGGTCTGGAGGTGTCAGACAGGCTGTGCGGGATGGCCTCAGTGGGGCTGTGGGGGCCAGCTTGCTCCCAGGTCCTGAGGAGAACCAGGCCGTGTGCCGCAGGGCGAGGCAGGGTGTGCAGGGAGGGGCAGGAGGTGGACCTTGGTAAAGATCTATCCAGGACAGTTCAGACTTCCCAGGAATGAGACAGGGCCTCGGGGAGGGCAACCTATGGTTAGGGCAAGGACCCTTCAAGTAGAGAGCAGCCCTTCAGTAAAGAACAACACCCCTATTTACCATAAAGCCAAAACCCTAGGGGGTCTTCCGGATCCTTTCTTTTCCCTCAGTCCCCACATCAGCTCTCAAACCCCCAAGTCTTCCCAGTCCTCCTGCCAGAAAGCAATCTTTATAAACGCCAGCTTGTTGGGCACTTACTACAGGCCGGGGTCTGCTCCCAGCCCCTGTTTCATCCTGCCGGCCGGCCGGCCAGGTGGCTGTTGTCACCTTCCCTCAAGCCCCTTCCCTCCTCAGGCCCTTCACTGCTTGAAGTTGGGTCTCGGGCTGAATGTCACCTCCTCCAGCGGTCTTTCTGGCCACACCCAGTCACCTTCTAACAGGTGTCCTGTTTTAATTCCCCACAAAGCACTGGGCCCTCCCCGATGGCTTTCTGCTTCCACGTCTGACTTCCTCATTAGGAAGCAAGCCCCACATCAGCCGGCTCCCTGCCCTGTTCACCACGGCATGCGCCCCAGGGGCAGCACCGGGCACAAGGAGGGCTCCATGAACACGGGCTGAACGAAGCCCCATTTTCGGCCTGTGAAAACAGAGGCACAGAAAAGTTAAGTGCCTGGCCCAGCGTCCAACAGATAAGTGGCAGAGCTAGGATTCATCCTGCCAGGCTGTGCTTCCTGTTACCAAGCCTGTCCCTTCCATCCTGTCTCCATGCAGCCACGAAAACGAAATTTTCAAAATGTATATCGGCTTCCCTCTGATTCAGCGTCCCATGGCTTCCCATTGTGCATGAAACCATCTCCAAACTTCTTACATGGGCCTATCTGGCTGTCTTCACTGGTGTCTACCCACGGCTGCCGCTCTTGTCCCCCGTCCTGCTTCTGCTTCTCCCCCAGACAGATCACACTCCCTCTGACCCCTGGGCCTTTGCACTTGCTCTCTCCAGAAAGGTTTTCCCTTGGCCCCTTTGCATCCTCCCGGTCTCTTTAGAAAGGCCATCTGGACCACTCTATCTCAAGGCACCCAGCTGCCGTCCCCCAGTTGCCCTCCACATCCTACTCCCCATTTCCTCCATGGCACCCACCACTTGCTGTCATCACTGGCTCATGGTCTGTCCCCAGCACCCCCAGAGCATCAACCCCATGAGAGACTGTGCCTGGTGGACTCCCTGTTGTACCTCTGGTGCCCAGAAGAGTGTCCGGCATGAAGTTGGCACTCATAAAATATTTGTTAAATGAATGAGTGAATGTATGAGTAAATGCATTTGGGAAGAAGGCCCAATGGGCAGCAAAGAAATGAGGTCAGGAAGGCAGGGCTCGCTGCCAACAGGCATCTGTAGGATGAGAGCAGAGGCCTGCAGGCCCAGACTCGGACACCAAGAGAGACACACAGGAGGTCGGGGCCATGGAGGCTCCTGGCCGTGCTGGGGGAGTTGACTTGGGGGTAGAATATTGGCACTGAGACTGGCAAAAGGCAAGCAGGCCAGACAGGGGGGCCTAACCCTGTGCATCTCACTCCTCTTATCAACTTTCTCTGAAGTTCTTATCTCTCTGGACTTCAAACAGCTGCCCCTTATCTTCAGCCCAGCCCAGGCAGTTATCAGGTTCTAGAATAACAGCTTTCCAGGCTGCTAGGAGCCCAGTGCCAGGTCTCTAGCTTGGCATGGGGAAGGCTGCTGTGTGCCTGCCATCTCTTCACTCATCAGGGCACCATACTCCCAGCCCCCTGGTCCTCGTCACCGTCTAGGGAGAGACAGGGGACAGGCTCATCTCCAGGAAGCCCCCTCAGGTGGGATCAAAGCTAAAAACTCTAGCCGGGGGTCCAGTTGGTCCTCACTAACCTGTTCAGGGACAGGTACTAGGCCTCCTCTTACAACCTGGGCCATGGGCCTCAAAACATGCCCTGGATGTTAGGCTTCCTCTAAGAATACCCCAGTCTGAAACATCCTTTGGAAGGAAGAAAAGTTTGCCGGAGAAGTAGGCCAGGGTGTCCTGGTCTACTCTGCCCTGAGGAATCACCTCCCACCTGCCCAAGTCACCTTCAGGACTTTGATGCCCAATGAGCAAGGGGGAGACTGGGTCACCCTGCTGCAGAGACCAGGCCCTTGGGATTCTGCCTCCTCACCATCCCCAACAGAACACTGACTCCCCACGAAGCTCAAACAAAGTCCAGAAGGCCAAGGCTGACAGCTGCCTCACCTTATTTCACACCAGGTGGTGCCTTGGCCCAGGGCCCATTGAGATAGGAGAGCCAGGGCCCTGACTCTCCCTACAGCTTGGAGCAGGGGCAGGAGAGGCGACAGGGGAGAGGACACAGCATTGCATGCCCTGAAGGACTTGTGCGACTGCCTTCCACCGCTGCCCTCCTTCCATTAGCTGTAACCTCAGAGGACATCTGCAAACATCGGCCAGACCCCTCACCCCCTTGCACCATTCCACCGCCAAGCAGGGGGATGCCAACAGAGAAAAGGAGAACGTACAGAAGTAGAATTAGGAACACCTCGTCAGCACTTATACAGAGCAGCTTATCAGCAAATAAAGGCCAGTGTGATTGGAACAGAGAGAGGGAAGGGCATGAGGCTCAAGATGAGGCTGGGGAGATGGGCACATCTCAGGCCTCCAGTGGCCTGTTAAGCTGGGGTGAGGAGCGTAGACGGGACCCTAGGGACAAAGGAAAGCTGTCACAGGCTTTCCATAGGGGCTAGACAGCACCAGATCCGCAGCTTTGAAAGATCCTCTGGCTACAGAGAGTGGGGGAGGGCACGCCGAGGGGAGGGCCTCGGGCTTGCAGGAAAGACATCTCTGGAGCCAGCACACCTTGAGAAAGGGCACAAGTGCACGTGTCTTTCTCCATCTAAAGGTACTGGAAGCCAAACTCCTAGGATGAAGAGGGCCCTTAGAAATTTTTAAACTGCTTTTTTCAAAAAGGTCTTCATATGCCAAAAGGCTGGGCAAGCCTGCGGCTATGGGGTAAGAGGCAAACCCCTTACATGGACCCGCACAGTCTTCTGCGATGTGGCTGCGAGCCTGTCTCCTCTTCACCCCTCCCCTTCCCCCCGGGGGGCCACAGTACCCCAGGGCTCCACACCCCGGTGCGGTTGCTGTCCCCTCTGTCTAGGGCGCCCCTGTCCCTCTTGGGTCTTGTTCGACCCCCAGCACAGTGCCGGGCACATGGCAACCCCTCCGTCAGTATGTTTGTTTGATGCACAGCGGAGTTAATCACCCCCTCTTTTACCTCCCACGATGTGGCGCGCCCACCTCCAACATAGCTCGCAGGTCATCCTGCCATAAGCTGTGTGTTTCACATTTCCACCCAGGCTGCACACTCCCTGAGGGCTTGCGCTGGGTCCTGTTCATTTTGGTGTCTCGTTGCCCTGCACACAGTAAGGGCTCAGTAGGTGCTTGTGGAGTGAATGGATCAGCACTGTCTGAGCCCTTGAGTAACCACAGTACCTGCACACTCTCTTCTGAGTCCCCCAGCACTCTCTGCTGCAGCCAAGAGCTCCTCCAGGGACCCCAGGCGAATCCGGGTCCAAATCCTGGCTGCAGAATTTAAAGAGGACCTGGGACACCCCCTCGGTTTCAGTTTCCATTTGGGAAAGTGAGGGCAAGAACAGGGCATATTCCATTAGAGGAATGGATGAATACAATCAGGCAATTCATGGTTTGGCAAATGTCAAATCAATGGTAACTTTGTTATTCTGGCCTCACCCAGTATGTTCTCGCTCCCAGAATCGTAAAGCCAGCCATTTAGCACTGATTAGGAAGATAAGATGCCCTAGGTGTCACGAAGATTCTAAGTGAGGATAACATTTTTTTAAACATAAAACCAAGGGATGAGAAAAGCAAAAACAAAAAGGAAGGTCAGTGGGGCATCTGGGTGGCTCAGTCCGTTAAGCGTTGGGCAGTTGGTTTAGGCTCAGGGCTTGATCTCAGGACCCTGAGATCATGACCCTGGGATCCTGACCTGAGCCCTATGTTGAGCCCCCACATCAGGCTCCTCACGCAGCAGGGAGTCTGCTAGGGATTCTCTCTCTCCCTCTGCCCCTCCCTCTGCTCTCTCTCAAATAAATAAATGAATCTTAAAAAAAAAAAAAAAAGGAAGGCAGGTCAGGGTGGTGACAGCATTGGGAGGGACCTTGAGGCTGCTGGGGAGTGCCCGTATGCATTGGTGTGGCACGGCCAACCGTCAAGGGCCGGCCACCAGCCTGCCCAGCAGCCAGGTTCTGGGAGCCTCATCTGGCTCAGGCTGGATGGGCACCTCTGCCCCCACCCCTCCAGGGTCCGCCTCCTCCCACCTCCCCAACAAACCTGCTGTGAATTTTCTGGAATTGCTCTCCAATTAGGGATGGGAGCTCTTGGAGGTAAAGGACAGAACTGTCACCAGGAATTCAGACAGACCCACTAGCAGATTATCACATTCCCCAGGCCTCGTAATTCTTCATCTGCAAATTGGGATAGCAACATCTATCTCATAGAACGTCGGTGATTAAATTAGATAATGCTAAGGTGACTATATAATTTATTATCCAAGCTGGGATACATCTGAGAGTGAAAGGGGCCCGCTGTTAGCAATTGCACTGAAACAACAGGCATAGACCCAGACCGTCCTGGGCACATGGGGAAGTAAGGTCACCCTAGGTTCTGTATACAAGCGCTTCGAACCAGGAATAACTGTCAGAGCCGGCATTCATTGGCTCTTCCTACGTGAGCTGTAAGGTTCTAGATGCTTTACCTCATTTGATCCTCACAGTAGATAAATTTATCTATTCTATAGGTGGATGGCCACCATTTTACAGGTGAATAAATCCAGGCACAGAGTGGCTAGGTAATGTGTCTTAAGCCACCCAGATGGTAATGGTGGAAGCAGAAAGTGTCCATGTGCTGTATTAAACCATCTCAGCCTTGGTGAAAGCTATTACCCTTCCTTTTTTTTTTTTTTTTTTTTTTGAGAGAGTACGTGCATAGGCGGGGTGGGGGGCAGAAGAAGAGGGAGAGAGAATCTTAAGCAGACTCTACATCAGTGCGGAGCTCAACATGGGGCTCAATCCCACGACGCTGAGATCATGACCTGAGCCGAAACCAAGAGTGTGGATGCTTAACGGACTGAGCCACCCAGGCAACCCTATTACCCTTCCTGTTAAGACATCTCACACTGATCCCCAAGAATCACTGGGCCTTAGTCCCCTCTGGAGCCCACTTGTTCCTTGAGGTACCCCTTGCTGGCATCTCTTCCTTCTTCCGGAAGGCATGGCAATTTTCTCCCCATGAGCCCTCTCCTCCACATCTGAGCCCCTTCCCCGGTTCACGGTCACACACCCTCAGCTACAGGGTGAGGTCTCCTGAGGCCCAGCTTCTCTGCAGAGCTCCAACCCAGCAAACTCAGGGGCCTGGGCATTTCCAGTGTCCCCTCTCTTCACCCATAACACCCTAGAAGGGGCTGAGACAACCTTTGGCAGGGTCCAGGGTACTCCAGGGCAGACTACCTAGACTAGAGGAATAGATGAACCCATCTGTCCTAAAGATGCTCTCTCAGCAGAGCTCCTGATAGCCACTGCACAGCTATGCAGAGACGGTTTTCTGACGATCCCTGGGTCAGCGTGTCATTGATAGGCTCTTTTTTTTTTTTTTTAAAGATTTTATTTATTTATTGGAGAGAGAGAGAGAGAGTGAGAGAGAGCATGAGAGGGGAAAGGGTCAGAGGGAGAAGCAGACTCCCCACCGAGCGGGAAGCCTGACATGGGACTCGATCCCGGGACTCCAGGATCATGACCTGAGCCGAAGGCAGTCGCCTAACCAACTGAGCCACCCAGGCGCCCCATTGATAGGCTCTTAAGAAGCAGCCGTTGAGTCACAATTTGGGGTGCAACATGCTTCCCATGAACAGAAGGGGTGGAACAGCAGAACCAGGCAGAGGGAGAGGCTGAACGGCAGTGTGGGTCCAGTAAGGCCTCCGTCAACCTGGCACGGAGCTCAGGAGTGTCGCCTCTCAGACTCGTCCCACGCAGGCCTGAGATTGCCAGGCTTTTATACCCCCCACAGTACTCGTTGGTCGGATGTGGGTGCCCAGGAAGAGCCTGAAGGAGCTCGCAGCTGGAGGGCTGGAGGCTGGCTGGTGACTGCACCTGCACCCACCCCTGCCGTGCCCCACCCCCGCCCCCGTCCCTGGCCTGGAAGGGGACTGGAGTGGTGTGCCTTGGCATCCTGCAGCTCGGGTTCGCTCCTCCACGTCTATCTGGGCCACAACTCTGGGATCCTGGTAGACCTTTCTTCCTGGTGGGAACTTAGGACTGGGGGTGGGGAGTGGGTCACAGGGCACTTTCAGTTGCTGCATCTGGTCTCTGGTTGGCCGTAAAAACTCACCTTCTCTGCGTTCCAACATCCATTCTAGCTTCGCTCACCTCCGGCCAGCTGGAAGCCTCGGGAACTGGCTCACCTGGTAGAGCGACCCCCAGGGTCCCTGAGCCCCAGGTCATCACACCCTTCGCAGAGTGGGGTTGCTGTACTTACCCATTTACAGTCACCCTTGCCCCTCTGAACAGCACATTCCTGTGGTCTTGGTCAAAAGTGTGTCCTTGGGGCCCCGGGTGGGTCTTCTGATAGGACCCACTGTATCCGCATCAGTCCGCCCCCTTCCCCGCTCCCCTCATCCTTTCCCTCCCCGTCGGCTCAATAATGCTGCTACTGCAACTTCAAGAGGTGTGGAAGGTCACTTTCCCCATGCTTCCAGAAGCTATCACTGGAGCAAGTTCACACTATCTCCTGGCGTCCTTGCCGGGGTAGTAAATCCTGTCTCAGGATGACTCCAGAAGTCAGTACATTCTTTTTACTCCGTTTTATGTTCCAGCCCCTCAATCCGCATCCTCAGGATCCAGTTCTGGGCAAACTCCCCTGGCTCGGCTGGGCTTGTTCACTGGTTCTTGCAACTCAGTTGGAATATGGTCCTTTGGCTCTGGCACGAAGCCCAGCCCCTCCCCAGCTGGGTTACTTTAAGACTCAAAGGCCAAGTAGCCAGAGTAAGAGGTAGGGGTGGGTCCTGATGGGGTACATGCTGTCTGGCGGGGGAGAGGCCTCTTCCTTGACTTCAGGTGGGGGTGGGGTGGGAAGGACGGTGATAGCTCTTAATATGGAAGGTTGGACCACATCTGCAGACTCGGCGGGAACTGGGACATCAAAATCTTTGGGAAGCTTCACTCAGATGTCTCCATCCACAGATGTCTGCATCCCATGTGTCAGGGTCCCAGAAGTTTCTAACCAGGGCTCTGACTTTGGTACAATAGACTTAATAGACCTGTCTTTTTTTTTTTTTTAAGATTTTTTGTTTTTTAGGGCGCCTGGGTGGCTCAGTCGTTAAGCGTCTGCCTTCGGCTCGGGTCCTGATCCCAGGGTCCTGGGATCAAGCCCCGCATTGGGCTCCCTACTCTGCGGGAAGCCTGCTTCTCCCTCTCCCACTCCCCCTGCTTGTGTTCCCTCTCTCGCACTCTCTCTCTGTCAAATGAATAAATAAAATCTTTAAAAAAAAAAAAGATTTTTTTTTTTTAAATTTTTATTTATTCATTTGACAGAGAGAGAGATAGCGAAAGAGGGAACACAAGCAGGGGGAGTGGGAGAGGGAGAAGCAGGCCTCCCACGGAGCAGGGAGCCCGATGCGGGGCTTGATCCCAGGACCCCGGGATCATGACCCGAGCCGAAGGCAGATGCTTAACGACTGAGGCACACCTAGACCTGTCTTAATTGAATATTTAAGCTTTGAAATCCAGATGTTCTGACTTTTAAAACCTCAATTTTCTAGACCTTCCCATTCTGGTGCTTCTTTGTGTCTAACCGAAGAGGCCCTCGGGATTTTGACACCTGACTTTCAGTGGCCTGTTATTCCCCTCAGCTGTTCTTTATTTTTCTGTACAGCATCAGTAACTTAGCAGTGGCCTTCTCCATATCCTTCTCCTTATAGATGCTATTTCCCTGACGTCTATCAGACTCCAGGCTCGTCACGGCCTCTAGTGCATTCTCTCCCACGGACACCCCATCCTGATTTACCACCAGCAAAAGTTTCAACGATGCACCTCGTGCCATAGCGGGGTGGGGAGAACTGCATGATCTGCTGACCACAAGCCGTGGGGTCCCCACTGCCAGCCAGGCTGGGAGGCATCCAGTCCCCAAACCCAACTTCCTACCTGCTTTCTTGGACTATTCCCAGCGGGTTCTCTGGAAGCAGATGTTGAGACAGAGCTGGAGTGTAAGAAATGCATGAGGGACCAACACTTCTGAAGGACACGGAGAAGAAGCAGGACTGGACAGAGGAGTGGAACTACTGCGAAAGCCGGGGCCAAGCAGTGGGGAGTTCTGGAAGGAGTACTGGCTGTCACGGTTGGCCCGCGCTGGGGCAAGATAGTGGGTGTTCTCTTGCTCAGCTCACTGGGTCTGGATCCAGGCTGTCCTGGAACTGGGAGCTTCTGGTGACTTCACTCCCTATTCCACACAGCAAGTTCTTCCCTAAAGGGGATGCAGGCATTATCTGTGTTTGCTATCTACCAAGGAGCAATTCAGCATCCACTCATTCAACAAACATTCTCTGCCAAGCACTGTTCTGATGCCCCAGATACAGCAGGGTGGGGAAAAAACCTCTCTCTCTCTCTCATGGAGCCCTGTGACTTAACATTCTGTTCAACTAGGGGCAACATTCTTCTACTGATTGTTATAGGCCTGCTTTAAAGTGTGAAGAATGAGGAATTGAGGCCCCAAAGTTACACTCCATGTAGCACGGCCTTGACCATTATATTTCTAAACAGCTTTACTGTGATATAATTCACATACTATACAATTCAGCCATTTAGAGTATACAATTCAATGGTTTGCAGTATACTCACAGAGTTGTGCAACCATCACCACAATTTTATTTTTTAATTTAAATTCAATTAATTAACATATAATGTATTATTTGTTTCTTAGAGGTCAGTGATTCATCAGTTTTATATAACACCCAATGCTCATTATGTCATGTGCCCTCCTTAATGTCCATCACCCAGTTACCCCATTCCCCCACCTCCTTCCCCTCCAGCAACCCTCAGTTTATTTCCTATGATCAAGACTCTCTTATGGTTTGTCTCCCTCTCTGATTTCGTCTTGTTTTATTTTTTCTTCTCTTCTTCTATGATCCTCTGTTTTGTTTCTTAAATTCCTCATCTCTGTTAGATCGTATGATAATTGTCTTTCTCTGATTGACTTATTTCGCTTAGCATAATACCCTCTAGTTCCATCCACATTGTTACAAATGGCAGGATTTCTTTTTTTTTTTGATGACTGAGTAGTATTCCATTGTATATACAGACCACATCTTCTTTATCCATTCATCTGTTGATGGACATCTGGGCTCTTTCCATAGTTTGGCTATTGTAGATATTGCTGCTATAAAACCACCACATCAATTTTAGAACATTTTCATGACGCCCAAAAGAAGCCCCACATAAATTAGCAGTTGCTTGGGCGCCTGGGTGGCTCAGTTGGTTAAGCGACTGCCTTCGGCTCAGGTCATGATCCTGGAGTCCCGGGATCGAGTCCTGCATCGGGCTCCTTGCTCAGCAGGGAGTCTGCTTCTCCCTCTCCCGCTCCCCCCTCTTGTGCGCTCTCTCTCTCTCATTCTGTCTCTCAAATAAATAAATAAAATCTTAAAAAACAAAATTAGCAGTTGCTCCACATTTCCCCCCACTCCCCAGCCCTAAGCAACCACAAATCTACCTTGTGTCTCTACAGCTTTGCCTTTTCTGGGCATTTCATATAAATGGGATTATACAACATGTGGTCTCTTGTGACTGGTTCTTTCCCTTAGCATCATGTTTTCAAGGTTCTTCCATGTAGCATGTATCAGTCCTCTGTTCATTTTCACAGCTGAATAATATTCCACTCTGTGGGTCCACCACCTTTTGTGTATTCACTTATCAGCTGAAGAATGTTCACCTATTATCAATAATGCTGCTGTGAACATTTGCGTGTAAGTTTTCTGTGAACATATGTTTTCAGTTCTCTTGCCTGGGACTGAATTGCTGGGTCATGAGATAACTTTATGTTTAATATTTTGAGGAACTGCATTGCATTTCCAAAGTGACTGTGCCATTTTACAGTCCCACCACCAGTAGAGGAGAGTTCCAATTTCTCCCCATCCTTGTCAACACATGTTATTGTCTATCTTTTTTATTATAGCCACCCTAGGGTGTGTCTCATTGTGGTTTTGATTTATAGTTCCCTAATGCCTAATGATGTTAGCATCTTGTCATGTGCTTATTGATAGCCTCAGTACTTTTAGCTTGGAATTAAAATGATCCCCTTTAGAGTTTTTCACACTTGCTTGAGACTTAGAATTCTTTTTTCAGAGGATAATTTACAGGAAATTCTAATATACAAAGACATAGAACTGGGGGTTAAGGTTGGTGGAATGGTGACAGAAACTAAGGCTCTGCCTGGTGTCTTCCCCAGAGCCTACCCCTGATGATGAAAGTTCCTGAAACTACTAGAAGTTTGTAAAGAGTAGTTTGAAAATCACTGATTAGGGCAACATCACAAGATAACGGATAATACAGAGCAGTAAATAATAGGGATGGGATTGATCAATCTAAATGAATGGTATTTAGCCATCATATTTTGCTAACCAAACCAGAGTTGCAGAATCTGACAACAGAATATTTGAACCTGAAATACCTTTTGAAGACCCTGCCTTTATTTATTATTTTTTAAGATTTTATGTTTACGTAATCTGTACATCCAACATGAGGCTTGAACTTAACAACCCCAAGATCAAGAGTCACATGCTCTACCGACTGAGATAGCCAGGTGCCCTGATCCTGCCCTCATCGAACAAATATTGAGTACCTTTTATATGCCAAATTTTCTAGGTTCTGGGGATTAAAGCAGTACGCAAGACAGACAGGGCCCTACTCTCATGACATTTACATTCCCACAGATGGAGACTGACCACAGAAAAACAACTAAACAAGAAAAACATCAGACGGTAATTGGGGCTTTGCAGGGACTGAGCTGTCTCCAAGAGACTGGTGGCTATTTTAGAGGGACCCCCTGAGAAGGTGACATTTCAAATGAGAGCAGAAAGACCAGAAGTCAGAGGAAACCGTCAATGCAAAAGCCTGCTGGGACCCAGCATGACCTGCTCAAGGAGCCCCAAGAAAACTGAAGCAGACTGGCTCAGGGAGAGTGGTGGGAAGTAAGACTGGAAATGTTGCTAATAGACAGATTTTGTTAGCCCCTATGGGCCAGGAGAAGAGATTTAGATTTTTTTTCAAGTGTGATAGAAAGTCACTGGGGATTAAACAGGCAAGTGATATACCTGGTTTATACTTCTCTTTTTGGAATACACTTTTTTATTTTAGAATAACTTTCAATTTCTAGAAAAATTGAGAAAATACCAAGAGTTCCCATATACCCCATATGCAGTGTCTTTTTTTTTTTTTTTTAAGATTTTATTTATTTATTTATTTGAGAGAGAGAGAGAGAAACAGCATGAGAGGGGATAGGGTCAGAGGGAGAAGCAGGCTCCCCGCCGAGCCGGGAGCCCGATGCGGGACTTGATCCCGGGACTCCAGGATCATGACCTGAGCCGAAGGCAGTCGCTTAACCAACTGAGCCACCCAGGCGCCCGCAGTGTCTTTTATTATTAACATCTTACTTTAGTATGGTGCATAGGTCACGATTAATGAACCAATCCTGATACAGTATTATTAACTAAATTCCATACCGTGCAGTAATCCCCCCTTATCTGTGGAGGGTATGTTCCAAACCCCCGGTGGATGCCTGAAAACCACCCGTGGTACTGAACCCTATATATATTGTCTTTTCCCATACATACCTACCTGTGATAGTTTAATTTGTAAATTAGGCACAGTAAGAGATTAACAATGATAACTAATAATAAAATACAACAATTACAACAATAGACTGTAATCAAAGTTATGTGAATGTGGTTTCTCTCTCATAATCTCTTACTATACTGTACTCACCCTTCCTATGATGGTGTGAAATGATAAAATGCCTACGCGATGAGTCGAAGTGTGGGGAATGACGCTTTCATCATTTCATCAGTCATCAGCAGGTCAGTAGCTACTGACCTGCTGATGACTCTTCAGAAGGAGGGTCGTCTGCTTCCTGAGTGCAATTGACCCAGGGAAACTGAGACAACAGACAAAGGGCGACTGCTGTATTCAGGTCTCCTTAGTTTTTACCTAATGTCTTTCTGTTCCAAGATCCCATCCTGGATACCAGATTAAATTTAGTTGTCATATCTCCTCAGACTCTCCTTGGCCATAACAGTTTCTTAGGCTTTCCTTGTTTTTGATGACCTTCACAATTTTGAGGACTCCTGGTCAGATATTTTGGGAAATGCCCCTCAAATGAGATTTGTTTGTGTTTCTGTCAAGATAAAAAATGGGATTGGAGGGGCGCCTGGTGGCTCAGTTGGTTAAGCGACTGCCTTCGGCTCAGGTCATGATCCTGGAGTCCCGGGATCAAGTCCCGCATCGGGCTCCCTGCTCAGCAGGGAGTCTGCTTCTCCCTCTGACCCTCCTCCCTCTCATGCTCTCTCTCTCATTCTCTCTGTCTCAAATAAATAAATAAAATCTTAAAAAAAAAAAAAAAGGGATTGGAGGGCGCCTGGGTAGCTCAGTTGGTTAAACGACTGCCTTCGGCTCAGGTCATGATCCTGGAGTCCTGGGATCAAGTCCCACATCGGGCTCCCTGCTCAGCAGGGAGCCTGCTTTTCCCTCTTCCACTGTCCCTGCTTGTGTTCCATCTCTCACTGTGTCTCTCTCTGTCAAATAAATAAATAAAATCTTTTTTTAAAAAAATGGAGTTGGAAAGGCAAAAGTTGGATGCCAAGAGCCATCCAATAGGACAAGCATTTATTTATATCGGTATGGATGCATGGACATTTACTTGATGTGTTTGGTTATAGCCCAATACTACTTTATTCACTTTGTTGTTCAGATCGTTCCAGCTTTGGCCATTGGCGCCTATGTCCCGGTGACGTAACAAATCCTAAGACAGTAATGAGAAAGGCCAGAGACAACTCAATTTACAAGAATAGAATATGGGTAAATGGACCCTCTGGTCCCCTCAAGCCTCCAGCCAACATTTTGACTGAAGCCTTTTGGAAGACTCTGACCCAGAGCCCACCCAGCAAGCCCTCCAGAATTTCTGACCCAAAGAAATTGTGAGACAATAGAGGTTTATTGTTGATCTAAATCTCTAAGTTTTGGAGTAATGTGCTAGGTAGCAATAGAACACAAATGTGCAAGAAAATAATGTTATGAAAACGATAGAAAATAGTTGGAAAATAAAATTGAGGAAGTCTTGGGGCACCTGGGTGGCTCAGCCAGTTAAGCATCTGCCTTCGGCTCAGGTCATGATCCCAGGGTCCTGGGATGGAGGCCCACATCCCTGCTAAGCAGGGAGCCCGCTTCTCCCTTTCCCTCTGCCACTCCCCCTGCTTGTGCTCTCTCACACACACACTCTCTCTCAAATAAATAAAAAATTAAAATCTTAAAAAATATTGAGGAAGTCTTCCAGAAGATAGACCTACAAAGCAATGAGATATAAAGAGTGAAAAGATGAGAAAATTAAAGAATGAGTCCTCGAGAGTTAAACTTCTGAAAAATAGGGGTTGTTGGAGGAGAGAAAAGAGAAAACAGGAGTAAGAAAATCATCAGTGAAATCGTCCAAGAAAATTTCCCCAAACTGAACTGAAATATCCTTCAATTTCCAAGTTCAAAGGGCAGCAAGTACCCAGGACAATATATGAAAATAGAAATACACTAAGGCACATCACAGTTAAGTTTTAGAGCTCCAGGAATAAAGAAAGGTGTCCTACAAGCTTATATAAATGGCGAGAGAGAGACAGAGAGAAACAGAGAGAACATATCTAAATGATCAAGAATTAAAATGGTTTCAGACCCTCATTTTGGTGGGGCACACCTTCCAGTAGTTTTCTGAGAAAGAATATGTGGAAGGTAAATTTTTTGAGATTATTAATAACTGAAAATGTAGGGGCGCCTGGGTGGCTCAGTCGTTAAGCATCTGCCTTCGGCTCAGGCCATGATCCCAGGGTCCTGGGATCGAGTTCCACATCAAGCTCCCTGCTCTGCGGAGAGCCTGCTTCTCCCTCTGCCACTCCCCCTGCTTGTGTTCCCTCTCTCGCTGTGTCTCTCTCTGTCAAATAAATAAATAAAATCTTTAAAAAAAATAACTGAAAATGTACATTCCACTCTCACACTTGGTCAATAGTTTAGCTAGGTGAAGAATTCTGAGTAGGAAATGTTTTTCCTTCAAAAGAGTTTCTAAAAACCGTTTTGGCTAATCTGTGGAGAATGTTTGCAGGAGGTCAAGGATGGAAACAGGGAGACCAGTTGAGGGGCTAATGTCGTAAGTAGCCCAGGTGGGAGATGATCATGGCTGAACCTAGGGTCTGCGGGGTAAAGATAGGGAGAATTGAATAAATATAAAATACTTTTAAAGTTTGATAAAATTTTCTGGTAAATTAAATCTGAAGTAGGAGGATGTAGAAGAGGCAAGGATAACTTGATTTGGGGCCACAGCAACAATGGAAGTGCCAGTCACTGAGCTGAGAGGGAAGACTGTATTTACCTCACCTCTGGCCCCCGAGGGCACGAGACATTGGACACTCTCAATGTGACCAGGCTGCAGGGGGAAGAAGTGACCACAGAGTGGAGCCAAGTTTCGCTGAGGCCAGAAAGTAAGGAGGGTTTGGTGGGAGGAGGGGAGAGAATGGGAGGTTAGATCAAGCCCCTCGCACAGACTGGATGAGTGTACAGGAGGGCAGAGATGACCAGACAGAGTGAGGATTACAGGACTGTGGGTTTAGCCACAGCAGACCCGGTCCACGTCGGTAGCTATTAATAAGAGTGGTAGGTTCGTAAGACTTTGCCCTCTTGACATCTAGCCTTTGCTTACATACCTCTGGGTCCCCTTCTCAGAAGGAAATTGCCCATCCTCTGGCTGGAATTCTTCTACTAAAACAACATCTGCCTTCAAGGGACCTATTTTCATTGGTCCTTGATTTGTCCTCTGGTCAAGTATAGCAGAGTACCCCACTTCCATGCTTCCTCACTTCAAGCATTTGAAATTTTTTTTCCTAGTGATACCAAGGCAAGAACAATTCCACAAGCCCCAGCGAGAAGAATCAGATCTGCAATGGGTCCCAAAGACCAGGGCCAGATTTTTTTTCAATGTGATTTTGCACTTCAAGGTGTTCTTACTACCTTAAAGACCTTCATAGGGTCCTTCAGCTGATCCATCATCAGAAAGCCTTCTCAGATACCAGAGCTTTCCTCTCTGATCTTGTGTCCCTTTCTCCAGAGGACCTAATTGTTCCCTTCTTGGAACTCTCCATAGCTCCATTCATTCATTCCTTCATTCATTCACTTGTTCATTTTTTAAAATTAATGTTTATTGAGCAACCACTGTGCTCCAGACTCTGAGATTTAATAATGAGCAATAAAGACACAAAACCTCTCTTATGGCACTTATCTCAGATTATGTCATATTATAGTCAATCACACATTTATTTATTTAATCAACAAACTTTTACACGTTCTAAGTGCCAGATTTTGTACTAAGTGCTGAGTACACAGTAGTGCCCAAGACAGAATTCCTGATTATTTTGAGTGAAGGAGACAGGCAGATCAACCAGCAATGATAAAACAATGTGGTAAGGGCTCTGATAAGTGGATGGATGGGTGGATGGATGGATGGATAGATGGATGGATGGATGGGTGGATGGATGGATGGATAGATGGATGGATGGATGGGTGGATGGTTGGGTGGATAGACGGAAGGAAGGATAAGTGGATAGATGGATGGTGGGAGAGTGGAGAGGGAGGAGACAAATTGAGAGGTAAGTAGGTACAGGATAGGGCGCCTGGGTGGCTCAGTTGGTTGGGCAGCTGCCTTCGGCTCGGGTCATGATCCTGGAGTCCCTGGATGGAGTCCCTGGATGGAGTCCCGCATCGGGCTCCCTGCTCGGCAGGGAGTCTGCTTCTCCCTCTGACCCTCCCCCCTCTCATGTACTCGCTCTCTCTCATTCTCTCTCTCTCAAATAAATAAATAAAATCTTAAAAAAAAAAAAAAAAGTAGGTACAGGATATTAAGGAACTTATATCCATGGCTTAGCTTCACTAGATTTTAAGCTCCACAAGGACAGAACCCAGGCCTCATTCAGCTTCACATAAATAAGTGCTCTACGGGTGTTGATTGAATTAATGTAAAATTGTCTTCTAGTTGTGGCCAGATGCATGTGGGTCTCCCATCCCGGCCTGCTGGCAGGTGAGACACCTGGGCTCCATTCTTCCTTTCTTTCCAGTCCCGAAACCAGAAAAGGCAGTTTCACTAGCTCCCCACCTACCTTCATTCCCCTGGGATATGTTTCCAGTGAGGATCACAGGATCCCCCAGGCCACCCCCACTCATCTTATTGATCTGCCCTCACGAGGAGCCTGTTTCCTAGGATAACCCTGACCAGACCACAGCAAGGACACTTTGGTCAGCGCAGTGTGACCAGCCCCACCCTCTGCAGTCACATTTGCCCTCAGTGCCGAGATGACAACCCGGCTCAGTGTTTTGTTGGGTTCGTGACTGGAGTCTATTTGCAGAGTGCTGGCACCCAGCTTGGCAGGCCAACGGGTCAGACGCTCAGCTTCGTTCTCTGGCCCCAGGCCCACACGGCCACACCCGCCCACACACCAGTGAGACCAGCTCAGGTTACACCGGTGTGTCTATGGTTACAAAGGAGGCCAAGCACTGGGCGGGAGGGCCTCACCCCATCCCCCCACGTAGCTTGGGTGCTTCAGGAACCTAGCAGGGTCTTGTCTAAGGTCTCTGGGAGAATAGTCAGGGCGTGCAGCGTCCTTAATTGTCATAGATACCAGAATCTTGGGGCAGCTTCATTTCCTTTTCCCAGGATTCACAGTTTGGGGCCTCATCAAGCCACTTGGGGCTTGTCCATACTTGCCCTGCACGCCTAAGTCTAACCTCCGTGCCAGTCTTAGCCTTTCCCCGTCTTGACCCCACAAGGGCTGGGAAAAGAGTTCCAGACTGTGATCACAGCAGGCACGGCGATCATTCGGCATCTGGGCCTGCCCCACTGCTGCATTACCATCCGCAAAGCAAATGCCTTGATACCCTTGTTGGTTCCTCTATTTCTTGTGCATACACAAATCCATCAACAAGCCCTTTCCGTTCTACCACCAGAATATAATCTCCATCTGCCCATTTCCCACCATCCCCTCTCCAGTCCATGCACCACCGCCTCCACCCAGGACCATTGCAATGGCCTCCTGACTGGTGTCCCGCCTCCATGCTTGCACCCACCTGCGTTCTCCACGTGGTCCCCAGAGTGAGCTTTTACAAGTAGAGATCGGATTGGGTTACTCCCCAGTGTAAAGCTATGCCATCCCATAGGCTTCCCATCTCCCTTGGAACACCACCCAACTCTTCACTCTGGCCTACCAGACCCTGTGCATTCTGGCCCTCCAAGTCTACCTCTTCGGTCTCCTCTGGTACACCATGCCTTCACTCGCCTTAGCACACAGCTTTGGTGCTTTTTAGAAACACCCAGCTTGCCCCAGTCTCAGGGCCCTCCTCTGCTTCCTCTTCCCATGGCTCACTTGTCTTCAGACAGGTCTTAGCTTCATCTTACCTAGTCAGAGAGGGCTTCACCCAATTACCTTATCAAAAACAGATGCTTTTCCCAACTCCGTCCTGCCTCTTTAGCAGGTCGTCCTGTCATCTGGTCTTCAGAGCACTTCCTATCACCTGAAATTAGTCAGTGTCTTTCTTTCTTTTTTTTTTTTTTTAAAGATTTATTTATTTATTTGAGAGAGCGAGAATGACAGAGAGAGAGTACATGAGAGGGGGGAGGGTTAGAGGGAGAAGCAGGCTCCCCACGGAGCAGGGAGCCCGATGCGGGACTCGATCCCGGGACTCCAGGATCGTGACCTGAGCCGAAGGCAGTCGCTCAACCAACTGAGCCACCCAGGCGCCCAGTCAGTGTCTTTCTTTACTTGGTTATCATCTGTCCCTTGCTGACTCGAATATATGGTACCTGAGGGCACAGATCTTTGTTGTCATGTTCACATGTGTATCTCCAGTGCTTCAAAGGAGACATGCTCAAGAGAAACGTTTTTGAGGGATGCCTGGGTGGCTCAGTCGGTTAAGCATCTGCCTTCAGCTCAGATCGTGATCCCAGGGTCCTGGGATCGAGCCCTGCATCAGGCTCCCTGCTCAGCAGAAAGCCTGCTTCTCCCTCTCCCTCTGCTCCTCCTCCTGCTTGTGTTCTCTCTGTCAAATAAACAAATAAAATCTTTAAAAAAAAAAGAGAGAGAGAGAAACGTTTTTGAGAAATGAGCTATGCTAACAATTTAAATATCTTCTCATTTCTGTGCCAAACTCAGGGCCTACCAGGTCTTTTGTAAAATATTCGTAATAGTAATACATAGTTGAGATATTATTCAGTAATAAAAAGGAATGAAGTGTAGTCAGTTGACCCTTGAGTATCATGAAGGTTGCGGACCAACCCCCCCATACAGTCCAAAATCCAAATGTAACTTTTGACTCCCCAAAAACTGAACTACTAATGGCTTATTGTTGACTGGAGGCCCTTCCGATAACATAAACAGTTGATTAACACATATTTTGTATGCTATATGTATTTATACTGCATTTTTAAAAATATTTTATTTATTTGACAGAGAGAGACAGAGTGAGCGAGAGACAGCGAGCACAAGAAAACCCTGGCCGTCCAAACCTGTGTGGCTCAAGGGTCCACTGTACATGTAACAACACGGATGAACCTTGAAAACGTTATGTCAAATCAAAGAAACCAGTCACAAAGACCACATATTGTATGATGCCATTGAGGGGAAATGTCCAGAAGAGGCAAATCCATACAAACAGAAGGTAGATTTGTGATTGCCCGGGACTGGGGGTGGGAGTGGGGCAATGGTCCACAGTGTGAACATTGCAGGATCTACTTAACAGCTTTCATCTCTTCTAGGAAGTCCTTGGGGCTACTCAAGCTGCTGTGAACGTTCCCACCAGCTCTCCAAGGTCCCCCCTGGTTTCGTCCCTAGGGTAGAGAACGCAGTGAGCAAGGGAATTTCTGAAGGCAGGCCCTGTGTCCCAGGTCTCCGGGACTCGAGCCGGGAGCCTCCACGATGAAGTATGTGTTTATGAAATGAATGAAAAAACAACAAATTAATAAATAAACTGAATAGCTAAATTAAAGAGTAAATCTGACCCTGGAGCAGCTCTCCAAAGGGTCTCCGAGATTGTGAAGAATAATCATCATAAACCATCTTCCCCCTGCCCTGGGGTAATTTTAGAATTTATAAAGCATCTCCTGTGCCTCAGCTCCTTTGTGTTTTCCTAACCGCTTACTGAATGTCAATAGATAAGAAGGCACCATCCACCCCATTTTTGCATTGAATAAACAAAGGTTGAGAGAAGTCCAAAGTCTTTCCCCAGGCCTTGAAGTGTGAGCCTCTAGAGTGTCTCCAAGATGGCGTTGCCTCCAGGGAGCTTAAAAGGGCTAAGGTGGGTCTTCCCTGAGGAAATGGCCACCAGCAGCCAAGTACAACAGGTGAGTCATAACACAAGTCCTGATTCTCCACGGTCCAGCCATCCCGCCCCAGAAACTGAAGAAGTCCATATTTTAAAAAATCCTGCTATTACCAGTAGTATTACCATCTGCAACCCAACAGCTACTTTCCCTCCAAGCTCCCCGCCTGCCAGGTCGACCCTGAGGATGGCTGCTCTGAGGAAGGGTCCCCCAGATCCTCTTCATACAGCATGTGACGTGCTCCACAGACCTGAGCCAGCCCACGTTTAGAAACAGCAATCCGGGAGTATAATTTTATGTCTATCGAGAGAACAACAACAACAAAAAGGGGCTTACAATTTGTGAAACTTTTTTTTCCTTTTCCTTTTGTAGTAATTCGTTTTCATTGCGTCTTGCAACAGTATTTGATTGAAAAATCAAAACAAGCCAAACCAAACTGTTCTTTCACTACGAACAGTTTGCGAGACTCTAGTGCGGGAGACCTGGCTGGTGTCCGGGCTCCCCCCGCCCCCTCACTTTGGCCTGAGGGGAGCTAGCTCTCCTGTGAGGCTCTCAGCTCCCCGTCAGTACACAGAGGACCCTAGTACTTACCTCACTGGGCTTCTGCGGGATTGGGAGCAGACCATACACGGAAGCCACTCACATAGGAAGAAGCAGCTGGTCCCGCACCCCGTCCCCTTCCTCCCATCCCTTCTGCTGACTCTGGGACGTATGTTCTAGGGGACGGGAGAAACCTGGTGACAGACAGACAGATGGAGCGATCAGGGCTGGGGACAGGCAGAGTCACGACCCTGAAGAGTCAGGGGACGGAGAGCCGCAGGGCCCCTTGCAGAGGGAGCGACAGCCGCATAGAGGCGCTCGGCCTCCCGGGGGGCCTGTCTACCTTAGATCCTGTGTTTCTTGAGGGCAGAGGTCCCGGCGGCAGGCAGCTTCTTAACCCCGGGCCTTTGCCAGTCGCCGGCACCCTGGCATCCCCGGTGGGTGGCCTGCAGCCACTCAGTGACCGCCAGGGCGCTAGGTACCCAGGGGCCCGTGTGGAGGAAGGTGTGGGAGAGGGAGCCCCGGCAGCCGTGGAGCAGGCCTGTGGGCTGTGAATCCAGCAGAGGGGGGACGGCAGCCAGCAATGCGGGGGGCTGCAGGGGCAGCAACAAGCTGCTGTCCCACGTCTGCGGACATGCCACCCCCGACTGTGGCACTCTGGGCTTGTGGGAAGTGGCAGTGGGCCGTGGGCCGTGGGCTTGAAGGAGACAAACTGACAGGTGAGATCAGGAAGCAGGAGCTAGGAGACTATGTGGGCCATGACCTGGGGATACACCTCTTGACACTCCTGGGTGGGGGCGGGGGGGAGCCCCTTCGTTTGGGGTTGGTTAGGAAATCTCTGGTCCCAGGCTTCCCAGAGCCTCGTCTTGGTGCCATCATCGAGGAAAGGAGAGAAATTCACTCCCGTGAGCCTGCTGGGGAGTCCCTCCGTCACACACTCTGTCTTTGACAAAGGGCAGGTGAAAATGAAATCCAAGAAATTGTGTCCAGGACACTGGGGGTCAGGTGAGGGGGCTGCAAGCCTTGGCATGAGCATCCTAATGCAGCAAGCAGGTTGAGCCAGTTCTCAGCTGGGCACGCTGGGCCTCCTACCTGCAGAGCAGGATCCCCTGAAGTAGGACCCCTGAGGCTCTTCGAGCTGAGCCTCTCTGTGCTGACCCCACCCATCCTGAAAAGGTGAGCAGGGATGGGACACCCCACAAAGAGGGCAGAGAGGGCACCCCCCACCCCGCTGGGGAAGAAGGTGGTGTGGGTGCAGATTCGATGGGGCAAGAAACCAAAGGGTGTCCTGTTGGATTTCCTGACTATTCTGATGAAGGCGACAGCAACATCATTTGGTGAGAGGAAATGAGGAGGTTGGGTTACAGGAGCTGGAAAAGAGGAATGGGGGGTGCTGGGGGAGCAAGGGGGACGCTGACTGGGACAGCTCTGACCTATGGGGTGCCGGGGATTGGTAGAGACCCCGATGAACACAGAGCCAGCGACTGGATCACAACAAAGTGCTGCGCATGTAGTAGGCGGTCAGTACATACCTGGTGACTGAGTGTCCAGTCATCACCATCGAGAGACAGAGGAGACCGTGGGGAAACACATGTTACATGAACTTGGTCAGTTAATCATTCCCTGTGGAGGAGGAAACTTCTCCCCACTGAGTCACAACCACCCAAGGCCCCGGACTGACCCAGACCAGCCGGAAATCAGCCCGGGGGCTGGCCACCCTCCGTCCTTCCTGCTTTGGGAGAGAGGTTCCATCTCCTAAGTCTCCACCAGATGGGCCTCACCTGACACCTCTGGTCCTCCCCTCCACCCCTTCCGCAAGCCTGCCTTCTCCCCTCGTTCTTTCCACAGGTGTGAACTCCAGATTCACCCTCACTGGCTCGACTGACCTGACAAAGCCCAGAGAGGGAGAGCTTCCCCTCGTCCAAGGCCGGGCTGAGCCCAGCCCCAGGGCGGCCACCCTGGGGTGGCATAGCGGGGTGTCTTATCAAGGGGCTCAAGCATGGATCTTATTGCCAACTCTACCCTCTCTCTCCCTCAACCTCAGTTTCCCTCGAGGGAATGCCCATGAGAACAGAGTTGTTGGTCCTCTAGCCTCCAGTGACTTGGCCATAATGTCCCGCTACTCCCTGAGCAAGGGAGCCCCCCTGGAGGCATCTCCCTCTTGGAGTTGGCTAAGAATCCCTAGCCCAAGGCCGCAAGAGCCTGGCACCAATGGTACCATGGAAAGGAGCAGAGCTTGCTCCCTGAGGGCCTGAGTCACCTGCCAGTACTGCTCCCCACCCCCAAGAGCTCTGCCCAACCTGTCCTACAGGTGTGTCTGGCTCGGAGCCAGTGGGGCCCAGTGCCCAACTCATTTACGGGAAGGAAGGATGTAAACAGAGGACAAGGGGCGGGCGGAGGACAAAGGCGACCCAGGTCTTTTGTTTGCACCTCACTCAGCCTAGAGGCTGCTCACATCACACCCCAGGGGGGCTGGCACCCAGAAACCTGGGGACCGGCCCACCAAGGGGGCAGCACGCAGTGCCAGAGCCGTCCTCACTTACCCTCCACCGTTCCCCCTTCCCCTCTCCTGGGGCTGCCCTTGGCCCACCCGTCCTCTCTCACAGCCGTGGTCTCAGCCTTACCACTCTGCCTCTCTCCAGGACACAGCTAGAGAGCAATAGGTGCTGAGTCACGAGTTTGCCACGTGGCCTGCCCAGAGGAAGGAGGCCCTTTAGGCTTCAGCTCCCCATTTCAAGGAGTCGAGGGGAGGTAGCAGACAGAAGGCTGAGGATGTCTGGGCCTCAGCAATAATCAGCTAGGAACCCAGACAGAAAGAGGAGAATACTGCTCCCTACCTCTCCAGGGTAATCCATCTCAGATGCTTATGAGTACTTGGGGCCATAGGAAATTCAGAAAAACTCCATGCATTCAGCAGACATTTGCTGACTATGTACCATGGCCAAGCATTCTCCTAGGTGCCAGGATCCATCCGTGGACAAAACAAGGACCCTACCTATCCATGTGAGTGTCCACTCTGGTGGGACGGTAGACATTTAAAGAGAAATACATCAATGTATTGTGCATGACAAAATCGTAAGTGCTGAGAAGAACGATGAAGCAGAGAGCTGTGGGGAGGGGTGGCCAGGGTGGCCTCCCTAAGAGGTTATTTGAGTGAAGACCCGAAGACAGTGAGGGAACCATCCTGCTGAAACTTGAAGGGACAGCATGGGGGCAGAGCAAAGAGGCCACACGAGGTCTCCAGGGGTGAGCTTGTGTGGCATGGCGTGGGGGGCGGGGGAGACAGTGAGGAGGCCAAGCGAGGAGGCCAGCCAGGCTGCAGTTGGAGGTGTGGGGGGCACTCACCACCAGGGCCCTGTGGGGGTTCCATGTGTACTTGAGTGAGAGGAGCCATGGAGGGTTCTGAGCGGAAGAGAGTCGTGAACTGATTTAGGATTTACCTGGACAGCTCTGGCTGCTGGGTTTTATATATATATAGTATTATCTAATATTATATTATATTATATTATATTATATTATATTATATTATATTATATTATATTATATATCTTATTTTATAAGATATTATATAATTATTTGAGAAAGAGCACACAAGCAGGGGGAGGGGCAGAGGGAGAGGGAGAAGCAGACTCCCTGCTGAGCAGGGAGCCCGATGCGGGGCTTGATCCCAGGATCCTGAGATCATGACCTGAGCCAAAGGTAGACACTTCACCGACTGAGCCACCCAGGTGCCCCAGTGTATATTATTAAATGCTAGCTATTAGTTTGAAAATTTTTCCAAATTGTACAATGTACGTAGCATAGAATTTACCATTGTAAGCGCGTTAGAGCGTGTCGTCCGATGGCATTAAGTGCATTCGCACCGCTATGCAGCCATGGCCACGGCCCGTCTCCAGAACTCTTCCATGTTCCTGCGCTGAAACCGGAGGGATTTCTGAGCTCCCTTGCAGACAGGAAAGGTGATGGTGAGGGGTCACCACGCACTGGGAAAATGAGGAACTGCTGTCTGGGGGTCAGCAGTTTGGGGGTGGTTGGAAGGCCCTCGGCTTGCTGTTTGCCAGGTCCTCTCTCTCTGCTGCCCTTGACTGGAGGTGGGGGACCTGGTGGGCTGACCCTAATGAGGGACTGGAAGCCGACTGCTCCTACAGCCCCCTCCTGCTAAAGATCCCTCACCTGTAGACTCTGTGTTGCTCACCACACACACACACACACCTGCCACCCTGCTGGAGTGACAGAGCCACCCCCTGCACATTTCCCTAAAGCGACCGGCTGCCCTAGTGCCGGCCTAGTGTAGACACCCCATGAGTGACTTACCCCTAACAGCTACTGGATGCCGATGTTGTGATGGAGACATTCCCAAGGAATTAGGGAGCACAGGGGAGGACCTAACCCGGTCCAGGGCAGTGGGGGAGGGTGTCAGTGAAGTTTTCCAAGGTTTCCACCAAAAGGTGACCAAATATTGCTCCTTCCTCTGCTCAGTTATAACTCCAGTAGTAGACGCGTAGGAGAGATGCCGTGCACCGCACTGCGTGCTTTACCTGCCTCACATCAACAAATCTTCTCATGATCCCATGAGGTAGAAACTCTTATCATCCCCATTTGACAGCTAAGGAAATTAAGGCTCAGAGAGGTCAGCCACTTGCACAAGGTTACATAGCTCAACTGTGGCAGTGTCGGGGGAAGATCCAAGGTCTGTATGACCCCCTCAGTTGACATTCCCTGGTACCCCAGGCTGCCTCCCAAAAGGTAGCATTTCCCAAGGTATGGGCAAGCATACTGCTGATGATTCATGGTCGTTCACAGTGGTCCTAGGTGGTACAAGGACAAACATTTCTAAAAATTCAATAGAAGTGAATTCATTTTAATGCATGCTAGGAAAATGATAACTAACGTGTTGAACCCTTGATGAGAAATAGAAATGTGAAGTTTCTTTTTGAATTAGATTTAGGTGAAAGGGGGAGCCTTTTTTTTAAAGTCTCAATCCCCTTCTAATTATACTCTTCTAGGTATCACATAAGAATGTCATGTTTATCAACTAGTAGTTGATAAACTAAGGTTTTTTTCTTTTTTTTTAAATTTTTAAAAAGTATTTAATTGGAAATGCTTCTCTTACAGAGATGGATAGGGGCTTTATTTTCCCAACTTCATGTTGATGAAAGTTATTTATTTCCATATGATTTCTATTCCTTTAAAAATATTTTAACATAAAGAACTAAAAAATCTTATTCACATATAAAAGTATGGAAACAGGGGCGCCTGGGTGGCTCAGTCGTTAAGCGTTTGCCTTCTTGGTTATATGCCAAAACTCACATGGTGAGCTATTATTTTTTATTTATTTTATTTTTTTATTCTTATCTTAATCCCCATACATTACATCTTTAGTTTTAGATGTAGTGTTCCATGATTCATTGTTTGTGCATAACACCCAGTGCTCCATACAGAATGTGTTTTTTCTTTTTTTTTTAAAGATTTTATTTGTTTATTTGACAGAGAGAGACATAGTGAGAGAGAGAACACAAGCAGGGGCAGAGGGAGAGGGAGAAGTAGGCTTCCCACCGAGCAGGGAGCCCGATGAGGGGCTCGATCCCAGGACTCTGGGATCATGACCTGAGCTGATGCTTAATGATTGAGCCACCCAGGCGCCCCAACTAGGGGATTTTCTTAATTTTGGTAAACTATACAAACAAAATTGACCATTCTACCATTTTTTAAAGATTTATTTATTTGAGAGAGAGAGCATGCAGGAGGGTGGGGGCAGAGGGAGAAGGAGAGAGAGTCTTAAGCAGATTCCATGCTGACCGCAGAGCACTCACACGGGGCTCAGTCTCAGGACCCTGAGATCAGGGCCTGAGCTGAAATCAAGAGTTGGATGTTATCCATCTCTAGAACTTCTTCATCATCCCAACTGAAACTGTGTCCCCATTAAACAGTGACTCCCCCATCCTCCCTCCCCTCAGCCCCTGCTTACCGTCATTCTGCCTTCTGTCTCTACGCAGTTAACTATTTTAGGTACCTCATATAAGTGGAGTCATTCAGTTTTTGTCCTTTTCTGTCTGGTTTATTTCACTTATATTATCAAGGGGAGCCTATTTAAAATAGAGGAGGGCGCCTGAGTGGCTCAGTCAGTTAAGCATTCAACTCTTGATTTCAGCGCAGGTTGTGATCCCATGGGTTGTGAGATGGAGCCCGGAGTCATGCTCCCCACTCAGCGGGGAGGCTGCTTGAGATTCTCTCTCTCTCCCTTTCCCCCTTCCCCTCCCCCTGCTCACTCGTGCTCTCTCTATCTAAAATAAATAAATAAATAAATAAAAATCTTTAAAATAGAGGAAAACGGCAGAATAAATAAATAACTTAGTTGGTCGACAGATGTGGCAATGGCATGGGGGTGAATAAATATGGGGAATTGTCAGGCTGGGAGAGCAGAAGACTTCTCATCCCTCCTGTCTTCAGAGGAGCAGCCAGAACTCCATCTGTTATGCCTGCTGTGAGGAAACATGTCAAGGACACAAGGAAGAGGAGGCAGTGAAGGAGGCAGAGAAGGAGCCAAGTATAAACTCCTCATCCAAAGAATTAACTGGGCTATTCTGGGAGACTTTGCCCTCCCAGAGCCCTTGCACTCCCAGAGCCTAGGGATTGGGTGTCCACTCTGTGAATGGCTGATGGGTAGCTGATAGATGGCCCAAGCTACAGGCTACATCTGGTTCCACTTCAAACCTTCTGGTGCCATTTTTTTCCCACTCATCTAACTGGTCAGGGCCCAAGTGACGGCATCCAAGGGACTTCGAACTGCTGCTAACTCAGGTTATGTCCAAGACACCAAATGGAAACCAATGACTGGATGTCACATATCTCGGATCTGAGTTAGTAGGGAGATAATACTTCAGGCAGGAACCAAGCAGAGAGAAGATGGGCTGGAAAATCCCCAGGGACTAGGCTCCAGAGATTGCAACAAATGAAAGCATTTTCAGGATGGAGAGGGAGGCTAGTTCTTCCCTGAGGGTTGGGGTCCTGGCAGAGTCCAGACCCAACGTCTGAGTAGGCAAACTCCTAGCACCATGGCCCAATGAACCAGAAATGTCAGGATGTATGATTTTTTTCTGAGAAACACATTCATTGCCTGGAATTCTCTAAATAAATGTCATGTGCATGCTACAGGGTGCTTTGTGCTGAGTGCATGTGTGCGCTCCGGTCTGTGGGAGGGACTACCGCCATGTCGGTGGTGTGGATTGCTCTGAGCAGTCCGGCCCTGCAAGCGGATCGGTTAGTTTCTGACTCAGGTCAGCTCTAACTAGCAGCCAGGCCTCACCCAGCTGTGCAGTTTATAAGATATTATTCTTTAATCCCACAAACTATAAACTCTTGAGAGAAAGGATAAGCTCTGTTCTATTCCCCGGTGGTACCCTCTCTCTAGCACAGTACTCAATATATCTACCTAGGTAATGTAGCTCATTGAATATCCGTGAGATGAATCAACGTATGCATGATCATCGGCTCTGATATCTTTTATTGAATTGTCATCTTTCTCCGGTCTTCTTTTAAAGATATATGACATTGACATATATTATATGTAAAGATATACAACGTAAGTTTATGTGTATATATGTAACATCTATATGTTTGTGTAAACATATAATTTGTTAGCTTTCTATATCTAGTTTTGTAAATATCCAGAATCTTGTGATATTTCTTGAGGAAAAACAATTTGCTTTCTAAAATATAATTTGCATCTCTATTGCTGGAGTGCCGTGTACCCACTCCTACAATCAGTGTATCTATCCCTGAAAACAGAACAACTACACAATAGCCACAATGTGACTACATGGAATGTAGTTCCTTTTTAAAAATTACAACAATCTGGGGCGCTTGGGTGGCTCAGTCGCTTAAGCGTCTGCCTTCCGCTCGGGTCATGATCACCGGGTCTTGGGATCAAGCCCCGCATTGGGCTCCCTGCTCAGTGGGGGGCCTGCTTCTCCCTCTGCCCCTACTCCCCCTGCTTGTGCTCTCTCTCTCTGTCAAATAAATAAATAAAATCTTTAAAAAAAATAATAAAAATTACAATAATCCTAAGAAATCTTCTTTTGAAAGAGGACACAATTCAAATGCGAATGGAGTCATCACGGGTGAAAACAAGAGCTCCAGCGGAAGTCCTTTCTATGCAACATTCCCCTTAGGGGAATAAGTTCTTCATGAGAGGAATTCCATGTTTGTCCCCAGTCAAGAACTTTCTGCTCCAAGTTGCTAATCCTATTTCAATATTTTATTTCAATCTTGGGTCTACTTCTGGGGTGGAAGTACTTTTGGTGTTACAGAGAATCTAAAGAATGACAAAGGGAAGAGAGACAATGCTGAGATCTTAAGTGGTAGAAAGTATTTTTTTTTAAAGATTTATTTATTTATTTGAGGGCGGAGAGGCAGAAGGGGAGAGCATCTGAAGCAGACTCCGTGCTGGGCCTGCTGGGCTTAGTCTCACAACCCTGAGATCAGAACCTCAGCCGAAACCAAGAGTCGGAAGCTTGGTTTAAAATATATGCCCTACATGGTTTAGATACAGATATATACTCTTTGAACAATACTAGATGAATAAAAAGCCATCTGAGCTTATGAAAAATGTAAAATGTGGTTTTGCCGTCAGGAAACCTTCCATATCACATGTATATTTATATGTACCGTGGTCACATGTGGTCAAATTACAATAGTCACAAGCAGTAATGCAGATAATAAAGCAGGGGCTGTCACATACCCAGCTCTGGCCAAGGGGTCTTCTCTGTCCCCTGCCCTGTGGACGTCTACCCGGGCCAGGTCTTGAAGGCTTTGCGCACCCTGGCCACTGGCCCTCTGGTTCCATTTGGATCTGGTTAACCATTTGCTCCGCTCCAGGGTGAGGTAATCTGAGCTCACTTGGGAGAGGTGAGTACCTGCGGGCAAACCAGCCCAGGCTGCATCGCAGGGCTGATGTCACCCTGACCCTTCCCGAGGCCACTGCCCTGGCCAGGCCTCGAGTGGGTGGGGAACAGGGGTGCTTTCTTGAACTAAGGTCACATTCCAGACTATAGTCACTCCTTCTCCCACCCTAGCTGTCTCGTGGAACCCCCTCCCATAAACCCAGCCCCAGGTCCCAGGTGCAGCAAGAGGAACCACGGACTAAAGGAAAGAGAATCTTGGGGTGCCTGGTGGCTTAGTCGGTGAAGTGTCTGCCTTCGGCTCAGGTCATGATCTCAGGGTCCTAGGACCAAGCTCCGTGTCTGTTGGGCTCCCTGCTCAGTGGGAGTGTGCTTCTCCCTCTGCCTCTCCCCCTCCCGTTTGTGCTCTCTCTCAAACAAATAAATAAAATCTTAAAAAAATAAAAATAAAGGAGAGGGAATCTGGAAAAGTCCTCCCGTCTAATATGAGGGGCACTTGATGGTGGGGCAGGCTGTGTGGCAGGGCAAGAGACACAATAGTTGGAGATAACCCAGGAAATGTGGAAAGAGCCCTGCATTCAGAGTCTGTAGACTTTAGTCCTGGCTCTGCCACGGCCCCATGCCCCCATCCTTACTCCCCAGTAAGGACAGACCAGAAGCTCCTTGGTCCTCTGTCTCTGCTTGGAAGTCCCTAACATGTGTCAGGTGCTTTACACAGATGACCCTGTTTAATCCTCAGAACAACCTCAGGAGATGGATATGAGTGCTAAACATATTTCAGAGGTGGGAAAGTGGAGGCATGGAGCTGGAAGTCCCAGCCCCAGGACCGCACATCAGCAAGGCTGACTGAGGACTCCGACCCAGGCAGGCTGGCCCCGGGGCTCTGACCCACAGCGCCATCTTGCCTGGTGCCCCTGGTGGCCCTCCCTTCTGTCTGATCCCCCAGCCTGGCCTCCGTACCCTGCCCTCCCTCCCTCTGCCTTTTCATACTGATTCCTGGAAAACCCCAGGCCCTGTCAGTTCTGAGAGGAAGGCCTGTGACGAGCTCACTCACACAGTTTCCTCATCCTTCCCAAGAGCACGACAAAGAAAAGTCCACCGGTAGCAAAGATGCCAATCTTTTACCTGTTGATTAGAGTTAAAGGTCCTCAACCTTGTTAGAGGTCACCAGTGAGGAGGGGTCAAAGGTAACAACTGATGGCCATTAATGTCTGTATGAAGTGTGAAGTGGGTCTGCTCATTTATTCAATAAATTATTTATTGAATGTCTTCTCTGCGTTTTGTGGCATTGTGACAAAATGGGCAAAACTCCATACCCTCACGAAGCATACAGATTCATGGGAGAGAAGGTCAACTGACAAAAATAAATAAAGAAACCCATATATGGTGTGTCTGATCATGATTAATACAATGGAGAAAATGAAATAAAACGGGAGGAGAGGATGAGGCGTACTGGCAGGGCTGAAATGGGGGACGGGTTGCAATTTTAATCAGGGAGATCGGTGGACTTCTCAGAGGAGGTAATATTCAAACGAAGACTCACAGGAGGTGTGACAATAAAGCATCTGGGTACAGAGAAGACTCCCAGTAGAAAGAGGTGGCAGTTCAAAAGCTCTGGGGCCCCAGCATGTTCCAGAGCAGTGGGGTCTATGTCTCGAACAGAGCAGAAAGCAGTGGGTGCGATCAGAGAGGTGAGGCACCAGAGGGAGTCCGGCCTCACCTACCCCTGGGAGGATCTCAGCGTCTCCTCTGATTGGGAGGGAAGCTTCAGAGGATTTTAAGCAAAGGATCCACTTGATCGCAAGCCTGGAAGAACAATTAGAAGACTTTTGTGTTAAGATAAGTGATCTGGTTGGTAGCAGAGGAGATGGGTGAAGTGGTTGGATTCTTGATACATTTTGAATATAAGACAACAGGATTGCATCCAGGAAGGATATGACACGTGAGAGAAAGAGAGGAGTCAAGGATGACTCCAAGGTGTTTCTCAGAGCATGGTGGCTGGGTCCTAGAAGCAAGTGTCCAAGAGAATGAACCAGACGGAAACTATATTGCCTTTTGTGATCCAGTTTCAAGAAGACACAAAGTCTTTCCACTGCATTCTATCCATTAGAGTTACTAAGACCTGATTGTATTCAAGGGGAGGGAAACTACACAGATTTTCAAACAATTGCACCCAGCCAATTGCACTTAACTGAGAAACAGGCCATCAAAAGAGAAGGCCCTTCACTTCCTCCATCTGCACCCTCCCTTCCTGCCACAGTCAGAGAGGGGGTGCCTCCCTACTGTCCCACAGCTCAGCCTCCATTGGTGCTCTGACTTCATGCTCACGGAATTCTGATCTATCAGCCATTCTTCACCCTCTCTCTTCCCCGAAAGACCACATCCTCATGACGTTCATGATTAGGAGCTAAGACTCCCGTCTCTGGAGTCAGGATCCTTGGGAACCTGGTCCTGTCACGTACGTACTTGGCTCTGTGATACCAGGTGATTATTTAACCTACCTGGGCTTCATTTTCTCATTTGTAAACATGGATGGTGGTAATCCCAGCTTCATAGGGTTGTTGAGGTTTAAATCAGATTATCCATGAGCAGAGTACCTGGACTTAAGGGGGAATACCCATTCCTCATTCCTGCCGTCTCTTTGGGAGGGTAACTTTCCTGGCCCTTCTATGCCCCTCACTCACTTCTCTCCTGGCAAGATGGAGTGACTGATAAATTGAGGAGCATGAACAGAGTACACGTAGCCCAGACCCTTCCTCCCTCTTTCTCTCTGGACTGAGAGGGTACAAGTCCTGTTCTGCCTATGCATCTAATTTTTACGAGGGAAGGCCTCAACACGGTTGGGATGTGGAGGAGCACACATCTAGTGCCTCCAACACTGGATGAATGAGTCTGTCTAATTGTGAGCTCAGTATTTCTGCCTACAGAGAAAACCCACATTCTCCAAGGTCAGATTTATCAGGAACACGTGTGACATTTTACTCTTCATTTATCTTACTCTTGTAAAATGTGACTTTTATTTCTCAGAATTTGGTTGGGAAATCCCAATCTCTAGTACATATGGAAAATGCTCCACATTACTATCTTCTGGGCTTTCCTTTTTAAGATGTAGACATGCCCAATGTTCATCTTAGAAATTAACACCTATGTAGGGGTGCCTGGGTGGCTTGGTCGTTAAGTGTCTGCCTTCGGCTCAGGTCATGGTCCCAGGGTCCTGGGATCGAGCCCAGCATCGGGCTCCCTGCTCGGCGGGAGGCCTGCTTCTCCCTCTCCCACTCCCCCTTCTCATGCTGTCTCTCTCTCATTCTTTCTCTCAAATAAATAAATAAAATCTTTAAAAAAAAAAAGATTTTATTTATTTATTTGTCAGCGAGATAGAGTGAGCGCTCGCACAAGCAGGGGGCACGGTAGGCTCCCCGCTGAGCAAGGACCCCGATGGGGAACTCAATCCCAGGTCCCTGGGATCATGAGCTGAGCTGAAGGCAGATGCCCAACCAACTGAGCCACCCAGGTGTCCCTCAAGCCTTCAATTCTAACAAGTGCAGGGTCAGATCAGCCCATGGGATCTTTCTTCTGAAGAATGGCAGCCCCACCTACCCATCATTGAAGCAGATCCTTTGTGTTATCCCGACTCTGTTCTCCCACACTCATCACTCACCATTCTGTCCTGCCCGTTAGACATCCTTGGATCTCCTGACCCCTTGCACCACCCCAAGCCCATCTCTGTTACCATCACCATCACTCAGGTCCTCACCCCCTCTTACTGGAAACTCTAACAGCTTTCTGGTTGGTGTCCTTGTCTTTAGTACTACCCCATCAATCTACAGCATACGCCGCCCTCCCTGCCCTCGGTGGGATGTTTCGCTAAAGCAATTACGACTCTGTCATCCCATTAGGAATACCTCAGCCCCCTCCGTGACTATCATTACCCTTAGAACCTGACAAAGCATTTCATGGTTTACAAACCTCTTGGCCTCATTTTTTGCCTCCACTGCCTGGAATACTATGCTCCCATCCTACCCAATCTCTTACCAGTCTCTGTACAAATGGGACCATTTTGTGCATCTTTACCTTTGCACATGATGTTCTTTCAGCCTGGATGAGCCCCATCTCTGTGCCCTGGCAAGTTCCCGCTCATCTTCCCACCCACACCTCGTTCCAGATTCCATGCTCTGCTCTGTGGTTTCAATATCACTTGGTGAACTACTTTCATCACACTAGGAATCCCAATGTGCGGAAAACACCTGCTTACTCATATGACTTCGTGATGGGAGGAGAGTGCTGGCCTAGTCCTTGCTTCCTTCATATCATCAATGTCTGGCACACAGCAGATTCTTCAATGAATCATCATTTTTAATGGAGGCATAATATTCTAGACTGTAAATAGATGAGTCATACTTTAGTTACCTTATCCCAAATATTAGATGTGTTGTTTTCCCTTTTTTGAGTTACTAATGTTTATTTTTCAGAATGGAAAAAGCATTTGTCTACTTTTTTATTTTAAGAGCACTGCAGGCTTATTGTAAAAGAAAATTCAAAAACAAACAAACAAAATTCAGGCAGTACAGAAAGGCATGAAAACAAAAGGAAAAATCATACCTAATCTAACCATCCAAAGATGGCCTTTGTTATTCAAGCTGATGTACATCTTTCCAAGCTGCTTTCTATGCATGCAGACCCTATAGTTATCTCTACATTTAAAAACCAAAATTGAGACATACTGTCCATACTATTTTATAACCAAACTTCTTTTTTTTTAAAGATTTTATTCATTTATTTGACAGAGAGAGAGAGAGCACAAGCATGGGGAGCAGCCGAGAGAGGGGGTGAGGGAGAAGCAGGCTCCCCCGCTGAGCAGGGAACCCAATGCAGGACTTGATCCCAGGACCCTGGGACCATGACCTGAGCCAAAGGCAGATGCTTAACCGACTGAGCCAACCAGGCGCCCCTACAACCAACCTTCTTTACTTAACAGTAGAACATGAACAAAAAGAACAAAAGTCAATGTTGATAAATAGTCATATATCATTTTTCATGACTGCATAGTGTTTCATTATATGCATATGACAATTTATTTAACAAATTCCCTTTCTTTGGACATTTTGATTGTTATCAAGATGCCGTGAACCTCCTTGTAGAAACATCTTTGTAGGGCGCCTGGGTGGCTCAGTTGGTTAAGCGACTGCCTTCAGCTCAGGTCATGATCTCGGAGTCCTGGGATCAAGTCCTGCATTGGGCTCCCTGCTCAGCGGGGAGTCTGCTTCTCCCTTTGGCCCTGCCCCCATCTTGTGCTCTCTCTCTCAAATAAAATAAAATCTTAAAAAAAAAAATCTTTGTACACTTATCTGATGATTTGCTTAAAATATATTCCTTGAAGTTAAATTGTTGGGTTGGAGGGTTGCACATTTTTGATGCTTTGTCCCAACTGTTCTCCAGGAGGATTGTACAACGTTGTATTTCAACATACAGCTGTAATGTATGGTAGCTCCAGTCTTGCATACCCTGACCAATAGTGCAGATTACCATAAATTTTCTCTTTGTTACCCTGGGATGAAGGGAGAAATGTTTATGTATCTATTCTCTTTGAGAGAATATTACTCAGCTTTGAAGCCAGGAACTCCCCCAGATAATTACATTGTAGGTGTTTAATAAGTACTTTAAGAATGAAGGAATGGGTGAGTGAAGACAGATGCATGGAGATAACACCACACAAGATAAGCTCTGGACTTGGGTCCAACACACACAGTGTTCCAACACACTGGGTTCGAATCCTGGTTCTGTTACCTAATGTCTGTACAATCACAGACTAGTTACTTAACTTTATTAAATCTTGGTTTACTCAATTGTGAATTGGAAATCCTAATTCCTATTTCATATGACTATTGTAAGGTTAATAAGATATCGTGCTTTAAGACAATGCTAAAGGGTGCCTGGCTGGCTCAGTCGGAAGAAATGTGACTCTTGATCTCCGGGTCATGAGTTCAAGCTCCATGTTGGGTGTAGAGATTACTAAAAACAAAATAAACAAACAAAAACAATGCTAAAAGCATTTTAAAAGGAATACTTGTGGGGCGCCTGGGTGGCTCAGTTGGTTAAGCGACTGCCTTCGGCTCAGGTCATGATCCTGGAGTCCCGGGATCGAGTCCCACATCGGGCTCCCTGCTCAGCAAGGAGTCTGCTTCTCCCTCTGACCCTCCTTTCTCTCATGCTCTCTGTCTCTCATTCTCTCTCTCTCAAATAAATAAAATCTTAAAAAAAAAATTTTTTTTTGAAAAAAAAAAAAAGGAATACTTGTGGGGCGCCTGGGTGGTTCAGTTGGTTAAGCAACTGACTGCCTTCGGCTCAGGTCATGATCCTGGAGTCCCGGGATCGAGTCCCACATCGGGCTCCCTGCTCAGCAAGGAGCCTGCTTCTCCCTCTAACCCTCCCCCCTCTCATGTACTCTCTCTCTCTCATTCTCGCTCTCTCAAATAAATAAATAAATCTTTAAAAAAATAATAAAAAAATAAAAGGAATACTTGTATACAGTAAAGTATTCAAATAGTGCTCAATAATATTCAAAAGTATTCAATACTATTCAATTTTATTTAAAACTTATAAAAAGTCTCCTTCTCATCCACACTGACTCCCATTCCTATTCCGGAAGTAACACAAGTTACCAGTTCATTTTGTGTCCTTCCAGAGATTCTTTCTCTCTCTCTCATTCTTTCTTTCTTGCCCCTGTGCACACACATGCCCACATGTGTGATAACAAACTATACACATTGCTATTATCTGCTTTTTCTAGTTAATCTGTTTTGGAGGTTGGTCCACATAAATTTATGCATTCTTTTTAATTCCATTTAATTTATGTAATCAGTACTCTATTACCAGACATTTGGACATGCTTTTGTTGTTGTTGTTGTTACATTTGGACATGCTTAAGAGAATAAGCTCCAGAATCAAATTGCTTGGGTTTGAGTACTAGTTTCAAACTGGCTGTGACACCTTGTAATGGGCCTTTGTGCTCTGCACCTTAGCTTTCTCATCAGTAAAATGGGGGATGATATAGACCCACCTCAAAAGGTGCTCGTAGGCGCCTGGGTGGCTCAGTTGGTGAAGCATCTGCCTTCGGCTCAGATCATGATCCCAGGGTCCTGGGATCGAACCCCATATCGGGCTCCCTGCCCAGCGTGGACCCTGCTTCTCCCTCTATCTCTACCCCTTCCCACTGCTCATGTGCTCTCTCTCTCTCACTGTCTCTCAAATAAATAAAATCTTTAAAAAAAAAAAAAGGTGGTCATGAAGATTTAGAGTTTGCACATGTAAAGCACTAACAACATCTGACACATAATAACCACTCAGTAAAGTGACTTATATTTTCTTTCCAGTATTTTGTTATTTTCCCAGAAAGTCTGCACTGATTATCCTTGTACCAACATGAAAGTTTATCTGGAGGATGAGTCATTAGAAATGAAATAAAGATGCTCTTGGGCCCAGAGGAAGATTCACTGGTAGGCAAAATTACATGCATGTGTGCATTTGGGGGTGGTGTCAGGAGGATTTTTATTTTTCTTAAGGCTATCGAAGAAGTCTAGAACCCCCCTCAAAGAGCCAATATGCCCAGCATATGATAGAAGGACACCTCAATGTGGATAAAGACTGAGGGGAGGGGGCGCCTGGGTGTCTCAATCCTTAAGCGTCTGCCTTTGGCTCAGATCATGATCCCAGAGTCCTGGAAGCCCCGTGTTGGGCTCCCTGCTCAGCGGGAAGCCTGCTTCTCCTTCTCACATTCCCCCTGCTTGTGTTCCCTCTCTCGCTTTGTCAAATAAATAAATAAAATCTTAAAAAAAAAAAAAAAAGAATGAGTGGAAGTTAAGTTTCCACTCAGGATGTAGCAAGCTGAAAAGGGCGTTGCTCCCACCCTAATGATAAACAGTCAGAGAAACTACAAAATCAGAATTTTCCTTGAACCTATCAGAGAGCTGGGGGCACAGGGTAACCAAGTAACATAGAAGAGAGGCCCCTCCAGGGAGAGATGGGATGCAGGAACAGGCTGGCCTGGGGCAAAGCAAGTGGGGAGCACTCATCAGGCCATACCAGTGGGTAAGGGCTTTGCTGATATTTTTAACAAATTGCTGAAGGCTGAGTGAGGGCTGGCATGACAGAATAGAGTCCCTGGGAGCTGCACATTCACAGGTGGACTCTTCACAGACCTCCTCAGGGGCTCAGGGGCAAGAGTGGGGGCAGGCAGGAGACTGCAGAGAGCCTCCCTCAGTGGTGGGAGGAAGCCTGTTAAAGCAGCCATTCTGGGGTTGGGGAATTTTGCCTCCCAGGGGACATTTGGCTACATCTAGAGACAGTTTTGGTTGTCACAGCTCGGGGGAAGGGATGTGCTATGGGTATTTGGTAGGTAGAGGTCAGAGATGCTGCTGAATGTCTTTCAATGCCCAAGACTGGCCCCAACAACAAAGAATTATCCACCTTGCAATGTCTGATAGTGTTAGCTTTAAGTGGGGGTTACAGGTGAGGGTTACAGGTCTCCCACAGTTGAAGGAGAGGCAAGAAACTCTTCTCCATACAAGATCCTGCCATAGACACAGGCGGTTTGGTTGCCACAGGAAGGAGAGACAGGATCATTAAAAATAACCACCTTCAAGACCCAGACACACAGGGCCTGCCTAAAATGGAGACTGGACCAGAATAACAGAACCCTCCTGACCCCTCACCCCTGTGCCACTAGGCTAACAAGCCTGAAGTAACCAGCAGTAGCAGTCCACTCCTGGAGGTGGTAGGAGAGCATGGAGAGAACCCTCCTGGGCACAGGTGCACAGGGAAGGCCAAAAGCTGAGGGTGGGGCAGGAACAGTGAGAAAGCCCAACATGAAGCCCAAGGTAATGCTGGAGGAACACAAAGCCAGTGGTACACTGAAGACAAGCACCCACAGCAACAGGGAAGCTCAGGGTAAAGTAAGGTCCTGACCAGATTAGCTCAATGCCCCTAGGCAGACAGACAGACAGACACACACACCCCAAAGACCTAGCAGAGGAGGCATACCCATTTCCAGCCATATGTACTATTTATCTCAATCTCTACTCTTCTACATAGATGTCCAGCATTTAAAAAAAAAATTATGAGACAGGGGTGCCTGGGTGGCTCAGTCGGTTGGGTATCCAACTCTTGATTTTGGCTCTGGTCGTGATCTCAGGGTTGTTGGATCAGGCCCCAAGTCGGGCTCCGTGCTCAGCATGGAGTCTGCTTGTCCTTTTGCCTCCCCCTGCCTGTGCTCTCTCTCTCTCTCTCTCTCCTTTTCAAATAAATAAATAAATAATCTTTAAAAAATAAATAAATAAAAATTATGAGACATACAAAAATATCAAAGAAAAAAAATCCCACTGCCAAGAAACAATGTAACCAGTAGAACGAGATTCATAGATGAACCAAATGTTAAAGGCTCTAGTAGAAAAGGTGGATGACATGCAGGAACAGATAGGGAATTTCATCAGAGATAGGAAAATTTTAAGAGTCAAAGAGGAACGCTAGAAATTAAAAAATGGACATGGAGATGAAGAATGGTTTCAGCGGGCTCATCAGAAGACAATACAGCTGAGGACAGAAAGAATCAATAAAAGAACGCCATAACTGCCTATGAATCTTTGGACAAAGCCTTAATCTCTCAGAGCCAAAGGTTTCTCATGAAATTGAATGGACTCGTTCTTGCCTCTGAGTGAGTGAAAGGAAGAAACATCCTGGAGACATTTTATTGGATTTTATTTTATTTATTTGAGAGAGAGAGAGAGAGAGAGAGCATGAGCAGGGGAAGGGGCGGAGGCAGAGGGAGAAGCAGACTACCTGCTGAGCAAGGAGCCCGACCAACCAACTGTGGGGCTAAATCCCAGGACCCCAGCATCATGACCTGGGCAAGCGCTTAACTGACTGAGCCACCCAGGCGCCCCCCGGAGACATTTTTTTTTTAAGGGCTAGAGCAACGTAAATAACAGCCCTTGAAAGCTTTTTCCAATCCCTTTGATACCTAAATTTCTTTTTTAAAAGGAGAAATGGTTTGATTTCCTTCATAGCAATATATACATAATCTAACTTTTTTCAGAAAATATAAAGTGATTTTTCATCATGCCACCCAGAGATAGCCATAACATTTTACAAAGGTGAGATCATTCTACACACGACGAATGCAAACCTACCTTTTCCCGCCACTTCATAACATATCCTGGACAAGTCTATATGTCAATAAATACAGCTCTGAAGCATCACTTTAATGGCTGCCTAGCATTTGAATAAATATCTCTCCTGGTGTTAATTTCACCAGTCCTCTTCTGATTGACACTTAGGTCGCTGTTGTCTGTCTGCAATTATAACACCACCGTAATGAGAGTCCTTGTACATATATATATCTTTGTGAATCTATCCAATTATTTTCTTTGGAAAAATTCTCAGGCATGAAATTGCTGTGTAAAGTGGTATGCATGATTTTTTAAGGACTTTTAGACAATTTGTCAAACTGTTCTTCAGAAAGTGTCTCCTAATTCACACCTAGATCAACAGTTTATGGCATGCTTGAGTTTATCTTTACATCCTCAACAGCTCTAGACATCAGGGATGTTCTTATTATTCTTTTGCCAGTTTGATATGTGAAAGGTAGTATCTCCCATGGTCTTAAGCTTCTCTCATATCAAACCATGATAGAGAAGAATAAATGCTTCTGTCTGCCTTCTCCATAGAGATTCTAGTTTTCTGAACCCCAGTATTGGCCCTGCCTGGAGCATTTTATCTTGGCTAGAAATCAGCCAAGGACCCAAGCTTGTGCTATAAGGACTCTAAATCCCAGCATGCCTTGCAAACACCTGGGGTAGGCGAGGGATGGACCAAGGGATGCTGGGACTTTCCCCTCAGTGTTGCGGCCTGGGTCACTGAGACTGGTGCAGGTGTGGAGGTGAGCAGGTGAGGCTGAGTCATGCAGGACACTGGGCATGGTTTCCTGGATCAGCTCCAGAGTTGACACAAAGGTTCCAGTAACGGGCAGCTGAGCGGGGCTAATTGCTGTTGCTGTTGGCCCAGCCCAGCCCTGCATATAGCAGGAGGAGCAGGGGGAGGAGGAGGAGGGGCACAAGAATGACTATGCAACCCTCCCAAGAGATGGCCCCATGAGGATCTCAAAAACTGAAAACTCACTCTCCATCCTTCCCATAGGATCAAGAAGTCCCTGAAAAGCATCTCTAATTGAATCCATCCCCCCTCCCGGGCGGGTTTGTAGATCAGTAGAGCACTTCTCAAAGTGTGCATCTAATGGTGGGATTCAGGTGCTCGTAAGCAGTGAGACATCGGCATTGCTCGGCGCCTCTCAAAACAGTCAGTTGTGGGGTTGAGAGAAGGTCAGGCAGCCAGGGTTCAAATCCTGATTTCTTCAACTTACTACCTCTGAAAACTTGAGCTGTTTCTTTATCTCTCTAAAGCCTCAGTTTCTCATCTGTGAAATGAGGGGCTCATCCTACCTTGCAGACTTGTTGGGAGGCTCATGTACATGACTTTGGAATTTCTTAGGCTCCAGCCCAGGCTCTCTACAATCCCTGGGTGACCTCTTCCCAGCCAGGTCCCCTGCACCCAGCATAGAGCCAGGCACTCAGCAGACACTCAGTGAATGCTCACTGAGAGAATAAATGAATATAGCACATTGAGCACTAACTTGACACATTACTTGGCACCTAGTAGGTGCCTAATAAGGGGCCAGCTGTCAACATTAATCTCAGGTTCTGTACTGGCACGCTGTGTGACTTTGAGCAAGTCACCTTCCTTCTCTGAGCCTCAGCTTCTTCACCTATAAAATGGGGCTGTTCATTTGGATCTTGTGCTCTATTCTATAAATCACTGGTAGATGATTATGGTGTAGGAACTAACTTAGGACACTGCTCTTCCTGAAAAGAGATGGGTTAAGGGAAGAAATACTATATGAAGAGCTGTTGCACAGATGAATGAGGTTATGCCAATTCTCCTTCTCCCTCAGCAAGGAGAGAGCTACCTGGATGGGCCAAGGTTGCTGGGCAGGACTGGTGTCTTTGGGCACTCTGCGTTAAGCAGCCATGCCCAGCACAGAAGGTCTGCGCTGATACTCAGTGCGCATGAGTGCCCATTATATGCCATGCACTGAACTGGACTGAAAATGTTCTTGGAGGTGAGAAAATGTGATATTTCCTAGTGAGTATCAGAGGGCTCTGATCCCCATCCCAGGCCCTTATTGTAGAAGGAGTTGGCTGGGTTTCTATACTAGTTTTTGTTTTTAAAGATTTTATTTAGGGGTGCCTGGGTGGCTAAGTCGTTAAGTATCTGCCTTCAGCTCAGGTCATGATCCCGGGATCCTGGAATCCAGCCCCGCATTGGACTCCCTGCTCAGCGGGGAGCCTGCTTCTCCCTCTCCCACTCCCCTTGCTTGTGTTCCCTCTCTGTCTCTCTCTGCCAAATAAGTAAATAAAATCTTTTATAAATAAATAAATAAATAAATAAATAAATATTTTGAGAGATAGAGAGCATGAGAGGGTGGGGGAGGGGCAGCGGCAGAAGGAGAGAGAGAATCTCAAGCAGACTCCATGCTGAGTGTCGAGCCCTCGACTCTGAGATCTTGACCTGAGCCGAAATCAAGAGTCAGATGCTTAACCTACTGAGCCACCCAGGTGCCCCGCGTTTCCATAGTTGTGAGCATGACTACTCCCCACACCTCCCTGCCCCCCGGCATTATGCATTTACTTACTGATATCCTCAACAAACCATCATTTTGCCAAGTAGAGGGAGTACAGAATGAGCTCCTAGTCTGGGAGCAGTAGGTAGGGCGCTAGGCATAGATATTTTCAACCAGGGGTTGAAGACTTCCTGCCTCTGGGGCTACATAGATTTTTTTGTGGTGGCCAGAGGGGTGAACTTGAGAATATATAGGGGACAGCATGATCTTGCTTCTGCATCTAGTGGTCCAGTGCGCGAGCTGGCTCAGTTCTGCCAGACCTGACCTTCTGATTTCTTTTTTTTTTTTTTTTAAGATTTTATTTATTTACGTGAGAGAGAAAGAGATCCTGTGCGCACATGGGGAGAGGGAGGGGCAAGCAGACTCCCCGCTGAGCAAGGAGCCTATGCGGGGCTCCACTCTAGGACTCCAGGATCATGACCTGAGCCGAAGGCAGACGCTTCACCGACTGAGCCACCCAGCGCCCCAACAAGGGCCCAAGTTTTCATTTTGCACTGGGCCCTGCAAATTATGCAACTGGTCCCAACTGGAGGGAAGGTCTGAGCCCACCTGGTGGGGGGAGAGGGCAGAAGGGATGGCAGGAAATGAATCAGAAAGGGGGTCAGTTGGGGCATCTGGGTGGCTCAGTTGGTTAAGCATCCGACTCTTGATTTCAGCTCAGGTCATGAGATTGAGCCCCAAGTTATGCTTGGCACTGGGTGTAGGGCCTGCTTAAGATTCTCTCTCCCCCTCCCCTGCGAGCTCTCTCTCTCCCTCTCTAAAGAAAAGGGGGTCTCAGTTGTACCTGAGGGAAGAGATGAGCAATGTAACCACAGGGCTCAGGCAGGGCGAGCCTGGGGTTTCATCCACTGGGGGGAGGTTGAGGCTGTGTGTGTGAGTGACTGACATGTCAGTGTGCGTGTGACTGTGATGTGTGAGTGTGATACGTGTGGCAGAGTGTGAGTGGACTGACGTGTGTGAGTGTGACTAATATATGAGTGTGACGTGTGAGTGTGACGTGTGAGGGAGCGTGTGACTGACGTGTCAGTGGGACGTGGGTGCGCGCACGTATGGGAGTGGTGTGGCCGTGCAAGACCGCGGAGTGTGTGAGAATGTGTGCGGGCCGGGGGTGTGCAGGTGTGCATGAGCGTGTGTGGGCACCTGTGTGGGATCTGTGACAGTGTGTGCAGAGGGGGAGGTGGTGGCCGGGGCAGGGAGAGGCAGGGAGAGTCACCGGGCGGTTTAACAAATATTTATTGAGCACGTTGCGTGTGCCAGGTGCTGTGCAAGGTGCTGAGATGAGTGCGCGGCGGCCCCTGCCCGGAGGCCCTCACAGCCCGCGGGCGGAGAGAGAACTGGAGGGCAAGCGCGGACTGCAGTAAACCCTTCACGAAACCACAGCCTTACCCACTTCACCCGGGGGGGCAGGGAAAGGTAGCCTTCCCCAGAACTGGTGTTGGGGGGGCAGAATCCGGGCGCTCTCTCGGGGAGGCCCGGGGCCAAAGCCCGCCCCGCAGGCACACCCAAACACGGGAGGGGTGACCTCCCTCCGACCTGCCCCGCAGCATACCCACCCGCTCCCACAGAAGCAGATAAGAGGTGACCGGCAGCCAGGGGCACAACCTAAACAGCCCAGCCCCACCCAGGGAGCCGCACAGCCCTGGGCGGAGGCAGGGCCCATCTCTGGGGGGTCGGCTCAGGGGCTCCAGAGCTGGTGAGAGCTGGGGGGATCGAGAAAGGCCAGCCTTGGGCTCTGCAGCATCCTGAGGGGGAAGAGGGTGGAGAGCAGTGTTGGGGCGAAAGACAACTTGAGTAAGAAACATGTCTGTCGCTCGCCGGGGCCAGAGGAGCCCTCCCTGCCTCCCCAGCGCCAGGGCTGCCCAGGCGCCCTCCTGGGCTCCCCTCCCAGAGCTGCAGCATGGGGGTACTGCCGCCCGGGCTCCCGCAGGGGCAGGAGCCCTCGGATCTGGCCCCCCGCTCACCTGGCGGGGGTGACCTTGGGCCAGCCACTAGCCTCATCAGGGACCTGGGGACGCCCAGTCTCCTCAAAGGGCTATGGTGTGGATGAAATGAGATAATGGGATGAGGAAAGCACCTCATAAACAGAAAATGGCGGGACAAAGGTCAGAGTGTAGTGCTGGGCCCAGAGCCGCCTCCCAGCCCTTCGGCAGAGGACAAAGGGGCTCAGCCCCAGGGTCCCAGCTCCCCTCCCCCACTCAGACCGACGGGTGGGCACCCAAGGCCAGTGGCTCCGTCTTAGAACTGAAGACGCTGGGGAGCAGGGCAATGTGCTTCGAGTTCCTAAGGTTCATCCCGCACTCCTGGCTGGGCAACTCCGGCGACAAGGGTCACCTCTCTTTAGGGTATGAAGACCCCCCGAGATAACATGGGCCGAAAAATCAGCGGTGCCTAGCACCTCTTCATTTCTAAGACATGAGGTCATTCTTAGGCTAAGTTGCCAAAGGCTCCCCAGCCGAGAGGTGGCCTGACCCGCACAGAGACCAGGGCTGTTCGAGGCTAACCCTTCCCCTTACTCACGTCGACTAACCTGCTTGTGCAGTCACAGGAATACTTGGTCCAAAATGGCTCCAGAAGATTCTAGCTTCCTTCATGACCCCACTAGCCTCCCCAACCAACTTCCCCACTTCCCTTTTTACTATTCCTTATTTCTCCAGAGCAAGGCCCACTTCCACACGTCTGGTTTTCTAAGCTCCCTTCCTTACCCACAGCCTTCAGTGAATAATCTGCTATTTCCAAGACAACTAAACAGCATTTTAAACTTACAAAGTGCCTTTTTAATGTGCTCTATGGAGTCTGAAGCCTCAAACTTAAGGAGCTTTCCACTGGAAGATACTCTTCATGAGGAACCATACGCACGCCTCCTCTTAGTAAAATCCTCTCCTAGAACCTGGCTGCAATATCACTGGGGAGACATAGCAACATACTTCTGGAATGTACTGAGGATTAAGTCAGAAGAGCCCTAACCCTGGGGACACCCCCAGGGTAAAAGCTACTGAGCACCAAGGTGCTGCCCTAGAGGCCTTGGCTGAGTTGCTGGCCCTATTGAACCTCACTTTCTGCATCTGTAAAATGGGAGGGATAAATCTCCCTCTCTCTTTTTGGGAGAGGATCAGGTGGGCCGAGGGGCTGTCTGACACAGTGCCTCGCGTACACGAGGCTGGCAAACGTTTATTCCTTCCCCCCTTCTTTCTTATCAAGTACTCATCTCCATTTTGTTTTCTCTCTTTGGGGCCAACACGGCTGGAGTCTGAAGGGTCTATCCCATAAGGCTCGATACGTAATTCTAGACTTCTTAGAGAGCGTTGGATCCAAACCCCAGCCTTTCAGCAAGGAAGCAGGCCCAGAGGGCTGACTTGGCCAAGGTCACCGCGCAAATGTGTCGCGGCAGCCGGGCTGGCCCAGTGTCTGGCTGGCCGAGCTCATGCCCTTGCTTGCACGGAGCCTGGGAAGCTTTCTCAGTCTCACCTTGTTTCCTTTGCTTGCCCTCCAGCACCCCCAGGGCAGCTTGTCTGTAAACCGAGCCCTCCTGCTCTCGGACACCTGTCCCTACCCTGCAGGCCTGCCTCTGCCTTCACCCCCAGCCCGGTAAAGCTCCTGCCCCGCCCCTCCTCCAACCCCACGGCCTCATCCAATCCAGAGGCCCACATTTCAGTATGCAGGTAGCTAAGACAAAGGTTAGAAAAAGCGCAGAAGACACTTTATTGGAGGTCTCTGCTTCCATTCACAGGAGAAAGGAGCCAGGAGCCCCAATCTGAGGGTCCCGGCATCTCCCCGCCCCTCACTGGCCCAGCCAAGGGCCTAGAACAGTCAGTCTGACCACGAACACGTGGAGGGAGAGGAGCGGGGAGGGGAATGTCTTAGAAAAAATAGATCTCTATGTACATCTGACGTATTTATAGCACATAAATTAGGGAGTGCTCTGACCCCTGCCTGCGGGGTCCAAGCACTGAGGTGGAGGCCGGTCCGGAAAGCAGGAGGCAGGAGGACCCCGTCTTGCCCCCTCTCTCGCAGCACCCCTGCTGCTTTTTCCTGGCCTCCTTGGCTCAGTCCAGGCATCTGGAGGCGGAAGGCATCATCTGTAGCTGCTGTCTGTGTTGGGTCTGGGAGGCACCAGGTAAGAGGAACGATGCTGGGAACTGTGGTCAGCTGACCGGTCACCTCAAACCCCAGGGCTCGTAATTCCAAGAGGAGGGCAGAGAGGAGAGGCCGCAAGCCCCAGATCCCAGGATGGCGGCTGAACAAGGAACCCGAACCTCAGCTTCTCTCCACGGCATGGCCCCAGCCTGCCCGAATGGTGGGGGCCTGGTAGTCCTCCCAGGAGGGGCTGCAGGCCTCAAGTCCGTGCGTTTGGTCCTGGGTCCTGTTCGGACCCTCAGTTCCGACTCCCGGCAACCTCTTCCTCCTTCCAGCCGCTGGAGTTCTTGCCGAACTTGTAGACCAGCCGCCGGCCATCCACCCGCTCCAGGATCTCCCGTTTGTAGTAGTACCTGGGTGCGGACAAGGGTGGTCAGACGGGCCCGGGTAGGGAGCAGCCCGGACTGCTGATGCCCTCCCCCCACCGCCCCCGATATCCTCACGGGGCCTGGCCCACTGGGTTCCAGCTTATCGTGAAACCACGTGATTTTAGGGCTGGAAGGGACCTTAGTGATCGTTCAGGGGGAGACTGAGGTCCAGACAAGCAATCTAATTGATTCAATAGGGGGAAAGCCAGGTCTTGGTGGAGGCCTTGGCTCAAGCTCTTTTCACCACTAAGAACTTTTCTCAGGACAAGCCTTGCAGATAATGCAAAGAAACGTTGCCAGAGAGAGTTCGCTGTGTTTGCTATGCCGACCTACTGCTTTCTCCATGTCATCCTTTAATCCCAGAAGTGGGCAGACACTATTATCCTCACTCTACAGGACTCAAACCTGTCAGGAGGGTGGTGGTCAGAGAGCCGTGGGAGCGGGGACAAGCTGTCCCCGGCAGCATCTGCTCACCTCATGGCTCTGCTCAGCTTCTCGTAGGTCATGCTGCTATTCTTCTTCTTTTGGCCCCAAAGTTGGGCCACAGCCTCTGACCGCAGGAACTTGAAGACACCCTCTTGCCGGTTCTCCCACTTCATGAGGCCTTCATTGAGTTCCGGGTGGATGAGGATGTCCCGGATAAACTCCCACAGGTGGGTGCCTCTGGGGGCTGCAAGGCCAGAGGCTTCGGTCAGAGGCCAGGGTAGCCCCTCTCCTCCGAGACCGGTGGGCCCCCCGCCTGGCCCAGCACGCCGCCCCCGGATGGCTGCGCCGTGTCACGGCTGCTCCCTCCCGCCTCCCACACCAGAGGGGGCCTGCCTCTCACACAGCACAGATGTCTTATGCGCTCCAATACTGATCCTGTGTCTGGCTGGGATTTGAGTGACTGAGACCCACTACCGCCTGAAGGGGCCCATGGTTCGGTGGGTGCCACCGGGAAAACGCAAACACACCAACAGGTGGTGAGAGCTTGGCGAGTACAGGACCAGGGAGCTGGCCCTGGCCTGGGGGATGAGGGGACAGCTTCCTGGAAAAAACAGCCCCCTGAAGACAAGAAGCAAGCCAGGCGAGGCGCAGCGTGTGGCGGGAGGGAGGCTGCCCGCACGAAACGGAGGCAAGGAGCTGGGGGCCGTCACCCAGCGGTTCCCAGCGGCCGGCTGGCGCACACCAGGGCCTGAGGCCTGCAGCAGGGTCACGGTCCTCTGCCTGAGCCCCCTGCGGCCCCGCGGGCCCTCCCAGCACCCACCAGCTGCCCCCTCACACCACCGAGGGTGTCCCAGCAGGCAGGACAGAGCAAGTGCAGAGAGACTGGAGTGGGTGGGCCGCGAACCTGGGCTCTAGTCCCACGGGCCTTCTTCCAGGGGCCTCAGTTTCCCCTCCTCTCCAGGACCACTGACCTAGGCTCTGCAAGGAGGTGGTGACCAGTGCCACACAGCCTCGGGCCCCGTGCACAGCCAGGACGGCGGCAGGGAGGAGCGGGGTGGACAGCCGGCGAACACGGGAGAAAGCAGCCCCAGTGGCGCCACAGTGAACCTGCCGCCCGCCCCACCCCCCAGGCCTCAGAGCAAAGGGGGGGACCCCAGGAGCTCACCATGCTTGCTCTTCTTGCCCTCCAGACACTCCCGAGACTCTTTGCTCAGCTTTCGAGGCCGACCCCGTTTCCGCTTCCCGTGCTTAGGATCCCCCTTCTTATAGTCGGGAAAGCCGTCTAAGACAGGGGAGGTGCAAGGTCAGGAGGGGAAGGAAGGGGGGGCTCGAGGGGGCAGCTCCTGCAGGGAGACCCTGCAGGCGAGCAGGGATGAGGGGAAGGACCAGCCCCAAGGGCACTGCCCACTGGGACCCCCACTCACCCCTAGAGAAGAGCTTGCTGTCACTGGGATCCAGGTCCACGTCACTTGCACCGGAGTCTGAGGAGTGGGGACTCTGGGAAGTACCAGTTCCTGGGGGGGGTGGGGGCAGAGTGAGTCCATACCTTCTGCAGGGGGATCGCTGCCCAGCCCACTCCTGTTCCTCGCAGAAAGCCTGGGCTCTAGTGCAGGAACCAAGGGCTGCGGGACGTTTGGGAGAAAGGGAGGCTGTGGCCCGGACGAGGGCGCTCACCTGCGGTGGAGACATCGGAGCTGCCGGGGGAGGGGGCTCCTGGGCCGTAGCTGCTAGGGAAGTAGGGGCCGGCCTGCCGGCACTCCTCCAGCATCTCTTGGTTGAAGGGGCTTTCCTGGTCTGGGAAGAGGAGTTAGGGGTTCAGACAGGGTTCTGAGGAACAGGCAGGGACACTAGGCCACCTAGAGGTCCAACGAGCTGCTGTTCTTCTAGCTGGGGGAGACAGAAGTCTGGCGACCAAGGGTCAGCTCTAGTGCTTCAGGGAGAGGCTGAGATGGGATAGGACAAGCTGGGGGATGATTGAGAAAATGAATTCTCACCAAAGGGGCCCAGGGTCTCCTGGAAGGCCATGCTGTCCTTCTCCAGCAGCTCAATGATCCAGCTGAGTTCGTCAGGAAAGCTGGAAGCTGATTGGGAAGGGAGGAGGGGTCAGAGCCCAGGCAGGCGTCCCACTCCCCTCTTCCCTCAGGGCTTCCTTTGCGGTCTGTGCCCACTGGCCTGGGGCTGCAGGTCCTTCCCACAGCCCTGCTGGCCTCAGCTCGGGGTGTGGGCCGTTCCCTAGGCCAGCCTCCCCAGCTGAGAGGGAGGCCTCCCCCTCCAGCCCTGGGCTCCCGGGGGCACCTGCGGCCCGGACTCACTGAGGTCCCACAGCTGGGAATAGAGTTGGTCCCCCAGAGGCCCGAAGACCAGGCGCAGCTCCTCAGGGGCACAGTTGCAGAGTGTGGCCCCGTCCATGTCACACCGCGAGAAGTCGATGGAACTCGCGTCGTATTTGTTCTTCTCCACTTGGTAGCTGATCCAGTCCAGAACCTGGGCCTTTGACCAGAACTGGGGCTGCTTCCCCGACCAGCTGGCCTTCTCTACAAGGGACCGGGCACAGCATCAGGTCAGCTTGAGGCACCCGGACCCTCACCGCCCATTTCTGGCGCCCACTGGGCTTCTGTGTGCATCACCCCCCCCACCCCTCCACCCCCACGTCTCAGAGACCCTGCCGGGAGGAGGGGCAGGGGGTGGCATTCACACCTTCGCCCAGCACCTCACTTAGTTGGTCGCTGCCCCTCAACCCCAATACCTCAGCCTCTTACAAGTCCCCCCAGCCCCTAGTGCTAGAATTTGCTGGGGGGACCCTCCTCCCTGCCTGACTTCCCCATTTATCTAACAGACTCTTAGAGGAATGTCTCTCCCTCCCCCAAACACCCCATCCCACCTGCTGAGACCCACCTGTGCCCTCCAGTGGCATCTGGGGGTTACTCAGGGTCAGCACCAGGTCATCAGCCCCAAAGGTGGCAGCAGGGGGGACGGAAGTCAGAGCGGGCTCTTCTGAGCTGTACATAGTACTGAAGTAGTTGCTAAAGACGTTGCTAATCTCGCAGGTTGCAGCCATGAGGCTACCTGGGGAGAGAGAGGCCAAGGCTGGTGAGGGCCAGGGTCCTTCCCTTACCCTCTGGCTCTTCTGTTCCAGCCAAGCCTGGGGCAGGAGGAGCCCCAAGAGGGGGCGGTGAAGATCAATATCTCTTTGGACACCCTCTCCTCATGGAAGGCTCCAAGATCTCAGCGCCTGCTGCGGGCACTAGGCCTCCCATGGGCCCCCTCCTCAGCCCCCCTGGGCCCTTGGGTGGGACTGGCAGAGTTAGGGCCACTCTGTCCCTCCCAGAGACAGTGCCTCTGCGACCTTCAGGGCGCTCCCACTGCCCGACACTCCTGCTCAGGGGCCCTACAGTGCGCAGCTGCAGTGGGTGGGTATAGAAACTACACATCCCCTCGACCCCTCTCCGTTTCCCAGGGCCCAGGCTGGGCAATATGACAGGTGGGGGGGTCCTACCTGACTGGCGGAGTGTGGGTGTGGCAGGCAGGCAGGATTAAGGGACAGTAGGCAGGCGAGAAATCCAGGAGGCAAAAAGCTGCGCCAGGTAGCTCTGAGGCGTCTGGCCCGCGCTCCCCCACCCGCCCTAAATAGAGGCGTGTGGGAGCTCCTCCCTGAGCCCAGGGCTTTATAGTGCGCCCGGCGGTAACCTGAGCTGGTGGCTCATTGGACGGAGGGGATTTCCTGGCCTTTAGACTGGGCTTCTGGCCCCAGGTGATTTGCATATTTTGTGCCACTTGGCCCGGATCCTGGCAGGCGGTGCTGGGAAATCAGGCCCGGCTGGTTTAATGATTGTCAGAGTCTGTCATCCCGCACCCTCTGGGGTTGGGCACAGGGCACTGGCCTGGGCGGGTGGCAGGAGAGTCGCTGGGGTGGGCATCTGTACTTTCGGCCACCCACTGGTGTAGGAAATTCCTCAGGGGGGCCAGGCCGGGGATGGGCTGGCAGGGGGAAGAGAACAGGGTAGGACTGGGGAGAGCTGCTAGTCCCCAAACGGGTAGAGATGTGAGGGCAAGGGGGCCTCGTAGGGAGAGCAGATAGTGGGGTCGAGGGCATTTTCCAACAATGCCCAGGATTCCTGCTGGAAGGCTCTCCAGACACTAGGCAATATTCATGGGCTCGTCCAGCCTAGCCTCAGGGCCCCAGCGTCCCCCGTGTCCCCAGTAGTCTGCTCGCTGGCATCTACTTCGGTGGTAAAGTCTTGACACGCTTTGCCCACCCGGACCCCCTGCAAGCCGCAGTCACTTCTGGAGAGGTCCGGCTCTCCCTCAGCCCCAGCCGGAGCCCTTGGACCCTGCAGGTGCTGGAATCCGCGTGGCCGTGTTTATCCCGCGCCGTCAGGTCTCCCTTCTAGTCTCCCCGCCCTCGGCCCAGTTGACCGGTCGGTACCTGTCTGCTACCCTCTAGTGGTCGGAAGCCTGCCTCCCTGGGTCCCAGCATTCCACGAAGAAAATGGAACGCTCAGTATTTACCATTTACCAGGCACTTGTAACGTAGTCTCCACTTAAAACTCACAAAAACACTAAGGAATGTAGGGTTGTCTCCATTTTAAAGCTGAGAGCATCTTAGCTCAGAGGGGTTTTGTGACTTGCCCAGGCCACACGGAGCTGGTTACGTGGTGCGGCTGGTGCTCTCTCCCCATAGCAGGCGCGACCTGGCTTCAGGGTCCTCTGCTCAGTGGCTCGGAGGCTCGGCCAGCCCCTCACCCTCCCCATGGGCACGGTGAGTCCTTTGTGTCTGTGGTCCCATCTAAGAACGCAGAGCCCACTGGAGACCCTGAGCACTGGCAGCAGAGGATGGGGGGTGAGGAGTCAGGAGACCTGTGCTCAGGTGACTCCCCAGCTACGTGATTGTTTGTTTCCCCATGGGTAAAAACAAGGTTGTTTGGACTTAATAATCCCTAAGATCTCTTCCAGATCTAGTTTTTTATGTATTGAAGATGTAGGATCTGAGTGTCTCTTTCCGCACCTCCTTTGTTAATGCCACAACCCTGGGTGGCTCATGGCCAAGCTTAGCCTCAGTGGGCGAAATGGCTCCTCATACAGTGACGCCCCCTCCAGAGCTGCCCCCTTCTCTCTAGAGCCAGATGACTAAGAAGGCCATCTCCCGGAATCTTCTCTTTGTCCCTGAAACTGCTGCGCCCTAGGAGAGGGGCTTAGGGTCCAGGGCCCCCTCCACTGGGGTGGCAGGAGAGCCTGGGGCTCTGGCGGTAGGATTTTCCCCAGCCCTTCAGGGGGCCTCCCCCAAGGAGCCTGAGGCGGGCACACCCTCCACCCAGTCACTCACCCTGGAATGTGGGAGAACCGGCTTCTAGCCCCAGGACGGCTCACATGCTCCCCTGCCCTGGGGGACACCTGGCTGAGGCTCCAGAGGGTGGGATGAGAAGGATGTTTGCCTTCCCAGGGCTTCACAAAAGAAATGGGGCTGAGATAAGGAATCCCTATAGGCTAGCACCTTATCTCCCAAGTATTAATGCTTTCAATAATAGCCCAATAGTGGGTGATGTTATGGAGGGTAAGCGGAAAGACTTCAGTCTGAGGTCAGTGCCTTGGAGGTGAAGTGGGGAGAGGTTCTAGGATAGTGGTCAGAGGAGCTGTGGAGTAGGCGGCCTTCCCAATACCCTGCCCACGGCAGGAAGAGCCCCTTGGCCCTCCCCATAAAGCTTGCCCAGACAACGGCACAGCCTCATCTTCAGGATACGGGATGGCAAAAGCACTGCCTCCCAGCCCTGTAAAAGGATAGGCACATCCAGCAGGACTGTTGGGTGGCAAAGGGGTGAGCAGGGCAGGCAACACAACTCAGGATACCCATGCTGTGCACTGTGAGGATGCTCAAAGTTAGTGGGGTCAAAGAGCGGCTGTCAGAGGAAGGGCTTCTCCAGCGACCCTACTATTCTGCCATAGGTATTCGTGCAAACAAGGCAAGACAGCCATGGCTGTCAGAGCTGCTAAGCCAGCCGCCAAGTTGGGGAGCAGGCGAAGCATCTGGATAGCCCTAAAATCATCCTTGCCTATAGCATATCAACAGGGACAGCCCTGAAAGAGCTATGGAGACAGTCTGCCATCAGAATGCCAGGGCCCGGAGGAGATCCTACAGTCCTGTGCCTCCAAATCCCTCTCCTCAGACCCAGAGTTCCCTCTCTGCTGGCGAAGCTCCGGGCGCGCCAGGGGATGGAAGCCCTCACCAGCCTGCACCTGCTCACCGCCATTCCCTAACTCTTGCTAGGAGCGAGAACACATCTATTGAAGTGGCTACTCTGCGTTCTCTTTCCCAACCCAGTGCGGGGACAGCAGGAGGCCTGAATGGATAACCTCAAAGCCAAGGACATGGCCACACATGGAGACTTGGTCAGGAGTGCCCTGTATTGAAGAAAGGCAACTTAGGGGACCCTGGGTGGCTCGGTCGGTTAAGCGTCTGCCTTCGGCTTGGGTCATGATCTCAGGGTCCTGGGATGGAGCCCCACATCAGGCTCCTTGCTCTGCGGGGAGCCCACTTCTCCCTCTGCCTCTGCCTGCTTCTCCCTCTGCTTGTGCTCTCTCTGTCAAATAAATAAATAAAATCTTAAAAAAAAAAAAGGCAACTTAAATATATTTAAATATTGGGTTTTTCTTCGAGACCCTCCCTCAGCTGAGATTCCTGTGTTGAAACCAGGAAATCGGAACTTAGTGCCAAGTTCTGAACCGACTCTATTTCTTACCACACCATTAAAATACTTACCCAGGAAAAAAAAAACCATCCAGGAGCAAAAGCAGGTGAGGCCCAGGGAAGGATGGTGAGAAGGCCAGAGAAAAAACACTAAAATACACATTTTTTAAGCAATGGAACAGATGAACAGGAATGGCCCTGCAGGTAGGGAATTTAGCTGCCTTCACAGAGAACTGGAATGAGGTTTGTTCGCTACAGGCGTGCAATGGGCATACTGCCCTGTATTCTTCCATCTGCAGGTGTGAGACCCCTACCTCCTAGGCCCAGAGTTTCCTGCGGACAGGGAAGTGCTGTCAGCCTCTGGGGCAGCTCCCCCCACCCCCCACCCCCGTGACCTTCTTAGAACATCTGCCCCCACAGAGGGCACGTGTGGAAGCAGAATTTTCACAGCCACTCAGGTCATAACTCTAACTTAAATACTTTTCATTTAAAAATATTTATTAAAATAAAGATTAAACCTGAAAAAATGAATTACCAGAATGCAGCCCTTTGCATAGTACTTCAAGAATCAGAAAAGAAGAAAAGAAAAGAAAAGAAAAGGGGAGGGAAAAGAGAGGGGAAGGGAGGCATAAGAAAATCTCTGATCTTCCCAGACAGCAGGGAGGAGGGAGAAGACTGCCCGCCCTCACCAAAGCCAGCAGAGAGCTGTGGAAGGTTCTCTGGTCTTAGGACTTGCTGGTCCAGAGAAGTTTCCACCAGAGCAGAGGCCCAAGAGTCACAGACACCAAGCCCAGAGACCAGATTTCCCCAAGGGTGTGTAAACTTCAGGAATTTGACTGGAGAACTGGAATTTAGGAACAGTATTCTGAAAGCCTGCAAAGTCTGAAGAGGCAGAAGCCAGGCCCAGAGCCTCTAACTGCCCTTGGACGCCACGATCTGCTGGACGTAGTTGACTACATTGCTGTGGAGCTGGGGGGCAGTGGCCTCGAAGGTCTCCTTGGCAAGGGTCTGGGCCACCTCGCTGCCAGCCATCATTGCGTGGTACAGCGGAAGAGTGTACTTCTGCTTCCCCTGCAAGAAACACACACACACCCGTGGCCTGAGCAGCCTGCTCAGTGAGTCGGCACAGCCCCCGGTCCCGGGGCCGCTCCAACAGCAGGCCTCAGCAGGTGCCAAAGGGGATGTGGGTAGCAGCGCTAGAATAAGGAGGCTCCCAGACAGGCGTGCTCTTATTCTGGCATCTTCTTGGGGCCAAAGATCCCTGCAGGTAGATCTTCGTATTCACTCCAATCCATGCTAGCACAGGGGTGTCTACACTCATTTTTTTTTTTTTAAGTAGGCTCCCCAGCGTGGAGCCCAACACGAGGCCTGAACTCACGACCTAGATCAAAACTGAGCTGATAGCAAAGGCTGCCGCCCATAAAACTGAGGGCCGCTGTGAGGCCCAACTGCAGGCAAGCACAAGAAAACCCACAAGTCAAATTCACACCCATGTGAGAAAGCTACATCACAAAGCTCCTCAACTCCAGAGGCTTGGAGAAGCCTGCAGAAGGCTCACAACACCTCCAGACAGGAGCGCAGCTCCCACCGCAAACGGATGAGGGCATCCGAGCGCTGCTTTGGACCCAGCCCCATCCTGCCCTGGGCTCTGAGGCGCTCCGCCCCTTCCCCAGCAGAGCCGCTCTCACGGGGCCCTCCCAGGTCCCGGGCTTCCCCAGGAAGCAGGAACCTATGATCTTACCCTTCACTCACCTCTCTTGTCCTTGGGCCCCTCTCCCCAAGACCAGCCCTCGAGTCCCGCTTTACCCTTCTTCCCAGTTTGGGGTTAGCTCTGACCAGCTTGGACCCTTCAGGCCTTACCTGGTGATCTGCAAAAAGCTCCCCAACCCCGGAGGCTTCTTCCCGCCATGGGAACACCTCCCCCAGCCACACTCAGGAACCAGACCACTGCGCTGGGTCCTCTCCCTTCCCCTCCCTCCTCTGCTCCACAGAAGAGCACACGGGGAGGCTCGACCCACGGGACTATGGAGAGTAGGGCGAGGCGGCCCACCGTGTGGGGGTCACCCACCTGGCTCTGCAGGAATGCCTTCACTTTCCAGAAATCCTCCTGGTGGTCATTCTTAAGGACAATCTGGCCCCATCGGAGCCGGAGCTCCGCGTTCTGGGAGTCTGAGATCTTTGGGTATGTCTCTCTGAGGGTCTCCACGTTCCCTGAAGAAAGAAAACGGGTTTTTAATGGCTGTGTCATCAGAGACACGAGTGTGTCTGCCCACAGGCCTTCCTGAAAGCCCCCAGGATGACGTCATGGAGGTTCCCAACCACCCCCTTTACACTCATCCTGCTCATCTTATTCTCTGGAAGGGCGCTGTCCGATCCTTAAGTTTACCTTCATTTCTAAGGCTCTTCCACCAAACTTCCCTTACTGTAATTACAGACTTTCTGCCATCATCCCACTTACCTTCCAGGTTAAAAGCCCAGGTATCCCCCTAAAACATGCTGCGCACCCCCCCCCCCTTTTCTCCCACCACCACTAAGCTGCTGAAAGTTCTCCTGCCTTTCACGGGTTCTCTTCCCAGCACCTCCGGGTGAATGTTATTTCTGGCTGAGCAGCCACGCAGCAAGAGTGGGGGCTATTTGTGCACAAGCTCATCCTCCATTCCCTGGGGGTCACAATCACAGCCCCCAGGCACGGAGCGGTCAAGAGGACTCAAAGGAAGACTTCGATGTGAAGAGCTGAGAAGAATCACCTGCAGAACTCGAGGGCACAGCAAGCGCTAGGCATTAGGATTCTCTTCCTAACCTGTGTGCAGGACTCACAGCAGCTGTTGACGTGTTCACCTTGAGGGGCTTGCATCCACTTGCCAACCCCTGGCAGCTGCCGAGGGGTGAGCCCTGCCCCTGATATCAAGCTCTGTACACAAGGGACCTTGATATGATGCGTTGATTTACCCCACTTTTTCTTACCGGGAGGGAGAGGGGATTTCTGGAGGATCTTATCGAGGAAATACACCAGCTGGTAGGTCTTCCAGGCAGAAATGGCCACAGCTTCAATGGCCTTCATGTCCAGCTCCTTGGCCACCCATAGCTGGGCCAGCTCTTCAGCGGGCTTCATAAGTGAGTCCCCAGGGGAGAGGTCAGGGAGGTAGGGGGGCCAGCCCGGGGTATTCAACCACCGATCAAACTCAAAACCTGTTTGGTGGAAGGAGAGGGGGCTGTCAGAATTCTCTGGCAGCTTCAAGGTCAACTTGGCTCCAGCAACACCTAGATCGCAAGCTCCTGTCTGCGTCTCTCGATCCCAAACTGCTTCTCTAATTTTAACATCACTTTCTCACAGAACTACCTGCTCCGGTCGGGTCTCACTAATACTGAGACCCAGAGATTGTTATTGTCAGACTGGATGGCCCCTTTTTCTACTGTGACAGTCGTTTTGATTAACACTGGGCTGCCAGAACCAAGTGGATGGAGGCTTTCCTAGCTTTAGTCAAGTTCACGTTCTCCTTCAGATGAGAACAGCATGGTGTTGAAGCTCCTGGGCCCGGGGGCCAGGCTGCCTGGGCTCCTATCCCAGCCCTGCCATGAACTAACTGGGAGGCCACGGGCATGTTACTTCGCCTCTCTGCGCCTCCGTTTTATCTGTAAAATGATAAAAGGCAAGAGGCCCTGCATGTGTTGGTAGTGGTGAGGATTAAATAAGCAAATACACAGTACGAGTCTAGCATGCTGCCTGGTGCGTAGTGAGCACTCAGTAATTATTAACTTTCATTAGCCAGGGAGTCTCGTGACCTTCAAGTGCAGACCTCCAAGCACAGGGTAGGTGCCCCAGGCCTGACCAGTCCCAGCTGTCAGGGGACGTGAGTTTACCAGACCAATGATGGCCTGACTCAGAGTACCCAGCAGAAGTGGGGTGTCTCCAGGGGCAGCCTCATCCACGACAGGCCACCGTCTCCTCTCTCTTAGGGCCTCCCAAGCCGAAATCAGGGCGGCCACCGGGATTTGGCTTCATTCAGAAGGCCGTATGGGGCAACTCCATGCTTGCAAGGCGGGGCGGCTGCCGGTACCGCGGGCCTGGGTCATAGCTGGGGCGGCGGCAGCTCTCTGGGCAGAGTCGGGGGTCTGGTTATGTGTGTGTACGTGTGAGGAAAATGGGGACACAGAGGAGACACTGAGGGGAAAAAGTGGAGAAAACGAGGCCAGGAGGAGCGGAGAGAAATCATTCCTGTGGAACAAGGCCTGGGACCCTGGATGTGCGCCCCTAGGTGCCACTTACTGGAGGACTTGGATTTCGTATTTTCCCGCCCCACTTTCAGTCTTCCTGGATATAAATCAGACATAATTCTCTATCATCTCCCAGGAGCCTTAAGCCAGCTCCTCTGCTCACCTGGAATGGACTCCACATTCTTTTTCTTCAGCTCAGGGAAGTATTCCAAGTAGAATTCTAGAAAGTCCTCAGCTAAGATACTTTGGAATTTGAATTCATTAACATAGGCCTGCAGGGAGGGAGGTACTTTTCAGTCATGCTGGATCCTGTGGGGAGTACAGTCCCTCCGTGCCTCAGGTCCTCCTCCAACCCCTGTCCCTTCGGCCCCCGTCTCTACCCCTGAACTCTGGCCCGGCTGGCTTCTCGGCGCCTCCTTCTCCCATCTCTGAGTCGACTATACCTTGAGAAAATTGTCAAATTGATCCTGATCACCCACCAAGTGGGCCAGGTATGAGACAAAGCAGAAGCCTTTCTCGTAGGGAGTCTCGTTGTAGGTATCATCTGGGTCCACACCTAGCAGAGAAAGCAGACACTTGTAACCTGTCACTTTGTTGTCCTTCTCCAGCTCCAGATTCTACAAGTAATTATGGATGAGATCAGAATTCAGCTTCCTCGGATTTAGCAAGGCCAAGAAAGTTTCCAGATCCACCTTGGCCTCTCTCAAGCCACTTCAAAGTTGATCTTAAAGGGTCATTAACTACGGATCTAACAAGAAGACAAAGAACCAGCCTTCCTGGGGAATTGGCAAGTTTCCTTATTCCTGGGATTGCTTTGCTCCAGTGGGTTCCATGGACTCTTAGGACTGAGCACAGGGCTTGGTGCCTTTTCCAGCCCAACTGGTCACCACCTCCACTCAACCTCCCCTCCCAGAACAAGTGGTTGTTTCTACAAATGTTCTAGACCAAAATAAACGAATGACCAGTCTACAAGAAGTTCATTTTCATGGTCACTGGCATCAAGGAACGTGAGCTTAAATCACACACAAAGGTTTTAGATTAGTCATACATGGAACTAAAGAAAGATGTCAGAAAATAAAAACACATGACCTTGGACAAGTCATTTGACTTATTGGGCGCTCACTCACGTCCTCTGTAAAATAAGCGGTCAATCTACAAGACCACAGGTCTGACTTGATAGAAAAAGAATGGCAAAGAGCCCTGGAAAATGATAGGGGCCCGTACAAATGCAGAGCAACAGTAAAGTCACTAAGAACTGCACAAAACTGGAAAGAACTCCCATTGGGCTGGAATGGCTTCCACTGAGTCTGCCTAGAGGCCAGGGAATGGCTAAAAAGAGCTCTGGAGGGCTCCTCCTTCCCAAGGAGAGTATTCAAGGTGTGCACTGATCAACATGAAGCTCAAATAACTTGGGGTTCCAAGCTCAATGTCGGGGAGGGGGTAGTCAGACAGAGGAGCCTTCCGGACCTGGTTCGATCTTCACGCGGAGCTTGTTGAGCGGGTGTTCCTCGCCAGTGATGTCCATGTGCTGCCGAAGCAGAGCCCGGCCAGTTGCAGCTTCCAAGCAGGTGTAAGCAGAGCCTGGGGCAAAAAGAATCCTTAGGCCTCAAACCACGTCCGAGTATAATTTCCGGACAAGAAGGTGTGCTGCCTCCTTGTGGCCACAAGAACAATGACAGATAACTGAAGATTAATATTGTGACCCTCTGGGGACCCCAGGGCCAGAAGGGTCAGTGACAGAGAACCTGACTCAGCCCCCAGCTCCTTGTTGCTCTGGACTACAAATGACTCGGTTAGCTCAGGCTGTCAGTCTCGCCCAGACATGAGGATGAGGGAATCTCACACCTTTTCCTGTGACTGTTACCTTTCCTCATCAATATGCTTTTATTTTTAGACACAGTAATTTGATCTTCAATAAAAGCAGACTATTTTCATTTGACTGTTCCTGTCAGACAACAGAAACTGTCACCCAACATTTTTCCAGGTGTCTCTACATTTCCTTCTGGCTCTAAAAATGGAGGGGAAGGGGACCAGGTTTCGAACCAGCCTCCTCTGCCACTCACAAGGTGTTCAGACTCTGGGAGAGGTACTCAATCTCTCTTAGCCTCAACTTCTTCATCTGCACAGTGGGCTGACAACATGTGCTTGCAGGATTCTTAGTGGCTCAGTAAGATATTCACAAACAGGCTCTTGTTCCATATACTCTGGATGAAAGTAAATTTGCACAAACTTTCTGGGAGGCAATGGACAATATGTGCTAAAAAGTCTTTAAAATGTTTGGATCCACAAATTACAGTTCTAGGAATTTAACTCCATTGAGATGGTCTGGGATATGTTACGAACATTTATATGTAGAAGTATTTGTCCAAATATTCTTTCATTAGAAAACTGAAAGTAACAGGGGCGCCTGGGTGGTTCAGTCAGTTAAACATCCAACTCTTGATTTGGGCTCAGGTCATGATCTCAGGGTCATGAGATGGAGCCCCCTGTTGGGCTCCACACTCAGTGTGGTGTCTGCTTGAGATTCTCTCTCCCTCTCCCTCAGCCCCTTCCCCTGCTCACACACACTCTCTAAAAAGAAAAGAAAAACTGAAAATAACCTAACAACTGGAAACTGAGTATGTTAAGAAACGTCCATACAATGCAGCTATAGAAGAAAATTTAATGACTTGGGAAAATGTTTAACTTTATGAAGGCAGTTGGAAGGTCTGATGATTCACCCACACACAGGAAAATGTCTGAAAGGATATACATCAATTATCTCTGAACAGTGAGATTATGGATCAATCTATTGTGCGTGCTTTCCCATATAGATCAAAATAGATTTTGATGAGAGAAATAATAAAAATAATACATGTTATGTATTTTTTCTTTTAGGATTTTTTTTTATTTATTTATTCATTTGAGACACAGAGAGAGAGAGAGCATGAGCAGGGGGAGAAGCAGACTCCCCGCTGAGCAGGGAGCCCGAAGTAGGGCTCGATCCCAGGCCCTGGGATCATGACCTGAGCCGAAGGCAGATGCTTAACGACTGAGCCACCCAGGCACCCCATACATGTTATATTTTTAAAGCACCTGATATGTAGCAGGTTTTCAATAATGAGACAATGTTGAGAAAGTTATTTTAAAAGCACACCTGGGCTCAATGTGGGGTTCTGCCCCCACCTGCCAAGTGGCTTGGACACATTTCTTATACTTTTTGAGTCACAGTGAGCTCATATATAAAATGGAAATCATATCTGTTTCATAGAGCTATTGTGAAATTGTTAAATGACGTATTTTTAATAAAGTGCCTGTACCAAGCTGGTAGGTAGGTGTTCAATAGGAGGTAATGATTATAATGATCTTATGATTCATTTGTAAGATTAACTAGCTATGTGGGTGAATGACCCTGGGCAACTCTCCCCGAGGGGTTGCCTGGCTGTTGGGAGAACAGAGCTTTGAGTGTGGTTTCAGCTTAGCTGTGGGGTCCTTTCACTGTCGGGCCCCATTGGTTCACTCAGCCAACATGCAGTTTCTGAGACCCCCTCTCCCCACCGTGCCTACTGCCATGTGACACAATGGGGCTCAGCCACTTAGAAGGGACTTTTGTCTAGAGCCGGCCCTTGCTGGCCTCTCGCCGGAGCTTTCTGCACCACTGCCCCTCCCTTCATGCCCGCTTGTGTCCCGAAACCCCGAAGGAGATCACACTGGCCTCGCAGGTGAAAGAATGGGGTGTGGGGTCCCTAGGAGAGCTGGCTTACCGAAGAGGACCGTGGAGATCCTCCTCTGTGCATACATGGTGAAACCTTCATTGAGCCAGAATTCACCCCAGTTGGCATTAGTGACCAGGTTCCCGAACCAACTGTGGGAGATCTCGTGGATGATGACGTCGGCCAAAGAGCGGTCCCCTGCCAGCAGGCAGGGGGTGACAAAGGTCAGACAAGGGTTCTCCATTCCTCCAAACGGAAAGGATGGTGGCATGAAGAGCAGGTCATACCTACCGAGAAAGCAGGAGGTCACAGACAGGTCTCGGCTCCCCAGGGCAGAGACCCTGCCTCACTTCCCCAGGCGGGACCCTCAGCCTAGACAGATGCAGCCACTGAAGAGGCAGCACGCAACCCCAAGCCCAGTGCTGAAGTGACACTCAGATTCCTCCGTCCCCAAGTCGCTGGGAGCTCCCTTTCCCCAGGTTTTGCCCTCTTGGAGGCGGCTCTCTGAAACCTGCTCCCTGTTCTCCTTCCAAGCAGGGTATGGTCCTATCATCAGCTCTGTCACAGTCAGCTTGCTGATGGCTCGCTTGGGGTCACACAGATCTAACAGAGCCTTTGATCTGAGGTGGCTAAAGTCTGGAGATGTCAAAGGAAAAAATGGGAGTGTGTGGCTGCTGCTAGTCACCAGGAAAGGTAAGTCACAAAGGTCCCCAAGATCCCCTGACAGTGTTTCCCCATCTCCACACTCAGCAGCCGGAAGGCCCATTTTTACTACTTCAATAACCCTCTCTCTCCGGGTCCCTCCTCAGCACAGTGAAGTAGGCCTGGCTTCTCCCTTCCTCTTTCTCTTCCTCCTCTCCTTTATTTCCGGGATTGGGGACCTTGGCTCTAGGAGAGAGAGGAGAAGCAGCACCAGAAGGAAGAGAGGGGGAAACCAGGGACTCAGTTTAGCTAAAGACATTAGAGTCAATGTGATACCACACCTTCCCCAAACGTAGGGTCCAAAAAGTTTCTCTCCTGTAGCCAGAAATTCTTCTATCACCCCGTTGTACTCCTCCTTGGCAGCCTCGATCAGGCAGGGCTCAGCCCACACCCGGCTCCTAAAGACAAGAGCACAGAAAAAAGCAGGCTGGTGTTTGGAGACCCATCGTGGAGGCCCGATCTCAAAAGCACCTGGAGAAACCTGGCAGTCTCATATCTGAGCCGAATGCATGCGACAGTGTGGCCAGCCACAGAGACAGGAGGTGCAAGGTCAGATCGCCTACATGGGTCCAAGACTGCTCGCTACACCTGATAAATAAGACCCCAACACAGCGTCCTGGAGGAGCTGCCCCCGTGTGCAACAGGCTCGAACTCACAGCGCCATCATGTTCCGTCTCCAGCACTGAAGGTGACCTTACAGTCACTGACCTCCCTGAGCCTCAGTGCGTCTATCTGTAAAGTGAGCGGGGAAGATGAAAGAAGACAGCACGTAAGATAGCAAAGTGGATGGGCTCCAGGTCAGGAGGAGGGAAGGTTTCCCTTCTGTCCCTGTGGAAGCTCAGGAACTGCTCTAGCAGAAGGAGAAGGAGCAGGGGCTTCCCCAGGAGCAGAAGCAAGGGCCTAGGAGAGGAAACTGTACAGGCAGGTGAGGAACCACCGAGAGTCTGGGATACTGGAGCACTTACCATCAGATCAGGGCTGGGGGAGGGGACGGGAAGAGAGGGTAAAGAGGCCCTCGAGGCTCCAGTCACAAAGGGCCCGATATGCCACGTGACACAGCTGGACCTTCAGAGCCATGAGAGCATTTTAAACCAATAAGTGGTGGGCGCCTGGGTGGTTAAGCGGTCTGCCTTTGGCTCAGGTCATGATCCCAGGGTCCTGGGATCGAGTCCCACCTCGGGCTCCCCGCTCAGCGGGGAGTCTGCTTCTCCCTCTCCCTGTGCCCCTCCACCCTGCTCATATTCTCTCTCAAATAAATAATAAAATCTTAAAAAAAATAAACCAATAAGTGGTATTAATCAGATTGAATCCTGAGAGATCACTCTAGCTGCAGTACCCAGAAGATACCTTTAAATTACAAAAGCGAGTGCGTATCCCCAAGAAAAGCATGGAGGAAAGGCGAATGGGTCCAAAACAGAGTCCTGGGCAACACCAGCACACGGTGGGGCTAGGCAGAGAAGAGTCCACAAAGGAGACCAGAAAGGAAGAGCCAGGAGGTCCTGGAACCAGGACGGAATTGCGTCATGGAAGCCAGAGGAGGGTCAAGAGGCAGAAGAAAAGTGCAGAACACCAAGACAAGGACTGAGGAGGAGCCAATGTGCTACATATGCTGAGGCCAGTGGCCTCTCTTACTACAGGAGTTTCTGTGGCACGATGGGGAAAGGTGCTGGATTCCCACGGGTCCAAGCAGTACGTGGGTGGTGGGCGAGCAGAAACGCTACTCTTCTAAGAAACTCGGCTAAGTAGGGAAGCACAAGGTAGTGTGCTAAGAGGGAACATGGAGTCAATGAGTTTGTTTTTTGCTTTTTTCAAGCTCTAAGAAACAGGAACATGGTTAGGGTTGGAAGGAAAGAGCCAGTTGGGGGGAAGCCTGCACATTTGAAAAGTGAGGGCTAAACAATGAGGCAAAGCCCCACTGGATTTGGGGAGGGACTGAACCAACAACAATGGCTCAAATGCAGAGATGTGGCTTTAAACAGAAGGATGGACACCCCTCTTCAGAGTCCGGAGGGAAAATGGGAAGGACGAAAGCCTATGAAGATGACTTTTTACGTGGAAAACAGGAAGCTGACATAACCATATCTGACAAATTAAATATTCTCAATAAAGTAGGAGACAAGATCATCTGCTTAGAGGGAGGATCTGGTGTTTGAATAGGAAATTTGAAGACAAGAGTCATCCTTTAAGGAGAGTGAGCTAGGAAGATAAATAGAAGGACTGGTGAGCAATAATTGAAAGCATCTATCTGTAGTTGAAGACGACATTTGTTCTATTTTTCTTGAAAACCACATAAATGTCAACTTTTTAAAAAGATTTTATTTATCTGAGAGAGAGAGAGAAAGAGCATGAGAGGGGTGAAGGGCAGAGGGAGTAGCAGGCTCCCCGATGAGCAGGGAGCCCAAAGCAGGGCTTGATCTCAGGACCCTGGGAGCATGACCTGAGCCAAAGGCAGATGCTTAACCAACTACGCCACCAGGCATCCCTATTTCAACTTTCAATTCCAGCTTTCACCAAGAAACCAGAAATGGATAGTACAATCAGTATGCACAGCTGTATTCTCCTCTCAGACACCCAGGTACAGAAGTAGAGAAAGGGGACAGCAGGACCCGGCGCTGGAAGTTAGAGCAGCAGGAAAGCACGCAAGGCGGCCTGCTGTGTCGGGAAGAGAGGATCAACCCCACACCTGGGCCACAGAGAAAAGATGGGCCTGGCCAACAAGAGGCTGGCTGCCCAGGAGGAAACGCACAGTTTGCAGGAAGAAAGGCCTTGGTTAGCTTAAGAAGCAGATATAGCAAGAGTGAGGTCACCAGGGGGCTGGCAGGTTAGGGGCATGGGGTCAGAGAATGAATGAGGCAAAGGTGTTTAAAATTTCTACTACAGCACAGCTCATGCGAATGCCCACAGCTAGGCCCTAGATTGTAGAGTGTGTGCCCCTGAGTGTGGGGGGCTGGATCAGGTGGAGAGGGTCCCTGAGTAGAGGAGGTTGAGGAACCCTGAAGCCACCCTCATCCCTGGCATGGGGACAGGTAATCCAGATGGAGAAAAGAGTCACCAAAAATGATTTGACAGAGCTGAGAAAAGACCATGACATAGGCGTCAAAGTCTTCAAGGAATTGCTTTGTGATCAGCTTGGATATCACAACTAGCAAAGTCCTTCAACCCAGGCTACTTCAGCTTGCTACAACGAGAAGATGAAGGCCAGGCTAGACAGGGGGCATCCGAGATACCTCCTCCAGTACAGAGATTTCTGTCTAAAGAAACTGGAATGTTCTCGGTCAGGCTGGATTTTTATTGCCAGTAGTCTAGCTCAGCAAGCACTGGCTCTGCACAGAAATGCCTGGATTGGAATTCCAGTTCTGCCAACGATGTGACTTTGCACAAGTAATCCCACCAGAAGCCTCAGTTAGCTTTATCCACAACAGGGAGACAATAGTAACCCCCTCAGTGAGGTTACGTAAGGATGAGAAGAGATTATATATAAAACATGACTAGGACATACCCACTATCTCTTCTGCCCAGGATTTTCCTCCTGTGGTAACAGGGACTGGGACTGGGGGCAAAGTTTGCCAGAAGGCCCTCTCAACTAACATACCTTCACAAGACCCTAAGATGTTCCCCCGCAAGGCAAGGACCTGGCTCAGCTGGTTAAGCATCTGCCTTCAGCTCAGGTCATGATCCTGGGGTCCTGCGATCGAGTCCTGCATCAGGCTCCCTGCTCGATGGGAAGCCTGCTTCTCTCTCTGCCCCTCCCCCGGCTCGTGATCTCTCTCCCTCTCTCTCTCAAATAAGTAGTCTTTAAAAAAATAAATAGGGGTGCCTGGGTGGCTCAGTCGTTAAGCGTCTGCCTTCGGCTCAGGTCATGATCCCGGGATCCTGGATCGAGCCCCGCATGGGGCTCCCTGCTCCGCGGGAAGCCTGCTTCTCCCTCTCCTGCTCCCCCTGCTTGTGTTCCCTCTCTCGCTGTGTCTCTCAGTCGAATAAATAAATAAAATCTTTAAAAAAATATAAATAAATAAATAAATAAAAAATAAAATAGGGGCGCCTGGGTGGCTCAGTTGGTTAAGCGACTGCCTTCGGCTCAGGTCATGATCCTGGAGTCCCGGGATCGAGTCCCGCATCGGGCTCCCTGCTCGGCAGGGAGTCTGCTTCTCCCTCTGACCCTCCTCCCTCTCATGCTCTCTGTCTCTCATTCTCTCTCTCTCAAATAAATAAAATCTTAAAATAAATAAATAAATAAATAGTTCATACTCTTACTAACAGAACCTTAATTAGTAAGACTCAATTCTCTAAAATAACATTCCTTTACTTATTTACTTTCCGGTCAACTGCAACGTTGACGCTCCTTTGGTTACGTACGACCCACTCTGTCAGAAAGACTGCCCTTCGTGGCAGGAGAGCACCTGGTCTTTCAAAGCTGGTACTGTGTTCAGTGTGTGTGCTGGAAGCGGATGCCAATGGCCTCCCATCTCTCCTTCTCTCTGAAGCCCAGGAACTAAGATTCATGATCTTAGCAGTGCTACTGAGCCCGGCTATGAGGTCCGATGCTGTAACCAATGCGGTCAAGGTCACCGCCACCTCCAGGACCTGAGAGAAGGGCTGTAGCAGCAGAGCCGGGAAAAGCACCACAGCTCACTGTCCAGCCTTTGATCATTTTACCGCAGGCTTATGCTGTACTGGCAGATAATACGAGAGCCAGGAAAAACCGACACTCCTGGTCAAGTTTTTTTTAGCAGGAAACCTTACAAAATCCTTATTCATCTCCGTTAAACCCATCTAGTTTCACAGCGGTATCTCTGCCACCATGGGTTCAGGTGTATGTATCTGGAGCAGACAAAGAAGGATCTCCCACTTTCCTCTCTGCAGAGGGGAACAATGAGATCAAAGTTGTATATTTCCGGGAATTACGTGCTGGAGAAAATGGGGAGATTTGGTACAAAGATTAAAAAGCAAATATAACAGCTAGAAGGGAATTCAGAACTAAAAGATAGTGATAAAGATGAGTCTTCTAAAACTTCTGCCAACCACACTCCACAAGGTGGCCCAGGACAGCAGCTACTGCTATTAGCAGGACTGATGACCTCATTTCAGACAGCAGGATGAGAAGCGGAGGGGGAGCGGGGCGGGGAGAGTCCTTCCTCCCGCTGTACTCACGCCACACGCTTCGCTTCCGGGCCGCAGAGAGGCTGTCCATTGAGAGCAGATGCAAGACTGTCCCAAGAACCATCCCAGCTGGGCCACTGAGCAGAGGCCTCCTTGCCTCAAGGTCAGTCCAACCTTGCCTGTGGGGGTCTTTGTCTCCTACCTGGGTCCAACTTCAGCCGAAACCAGATCTCCGATGGCCAAAGCTATCAGATAGGCGGGGATGGGATGACACATCTGGAAGAAGAACTTATTTGGACCTCTCTTCTCCCAGGTGTTAGCACTCATCACAGCTGTGAAGCCATCTGGGACCTGACAAGAGAGAAAGCTTAGGAGATTTTACCCAGAGTCTCCTTTTGATTTGCACTAAGAACAGCGTGGTGGGCAACCTACATGGTGACAGCCATGACCGGGAGCCTGTCTTGGAGAACACAAAGGTTTCAAGAAACTAAACTTGTGCTAAGCTGATGGAATTTAGCACAAATAAAATTTCTGTACATGGAGGAATTTTGCAGAGGTACCAATGGACGGATGTAACAATTTACCAGTTGAAATGTGACTAGATAGATCTGAAATCTTCAATCCCAAGGGCAGGTCTTAACCTTAATCCTCTTACCTCAATAAGTGCTGAATATTTGCATTTCACTGCAGGAGTGTCGAAGCAAGGGAAGAAGGCCCGGTTCAGGACAGCCTGACCCTGGGTATAGACAAAAGGCTTCTTCTTTCCTGCTGTCTGCTCAGGAGCCAACCAGCAAACCTAAGAGAATAGAAGAACATTTCCAAACTGACACCCCCTACATGAGCTCAGTCCAGCCAGAGAAAAGGAGTTGGCTGGCAGGGGAGAATTTTAGGTAATCCTTACAATCCTGCCAGCAGTTTGGTCCTGACTGGGAAGTTCTCTCCTACTGTGTATTTAATCCACCCTGGAATCCATGCCAAGGTATTGACGTCCACCTCACATGGTAGAAACACCACAAAGGGTCTATTCCCCCCTGTATCCCACTAGGTATCTCAAGAATTCCAGACATGGCCTCTGACCCTGGCATCCTGTCTTCCTCCTGAGTCCTGCACGCTGTAGTAGTTTCTCATTAAAAAACAAACAAAAACCAATTGAGAGGCAGCTGTATTTGAACTTGGTGTAAAAGGCACAGAAAAGCAGAAGGGAAGTGGGAGAAGTCTGTGATTAATATGTGTTCTCCATTCCTGAAACTTACCCTTTCAGAATAAATGTATTTTACATTATAGATACTGGCTATATATAATTTTTAAAATTTTGTTTTTAAAGATTTTATTCTTAAGTAATCTCTACTGCCAACGTGGGGCTCAAACTTACAACCCCAAGATCAAGAGTTGCATGCTCTACCTCACTTACAACATAGATATAACTGTGAGGGGGAGGAGGGTATGTCAGCACCAAGTGCCACTTAGAATTTATAAAAGAATTAGATAACTCTGGCAAGGTTTCATAGCGGAAGCAAAACTTTCTGGTTTAAAGGTGAGTAGGACTGAGATGGCTGGAAAGGAAAGAAGACATTTTCAAAGAGGTAGATAGCAGCGTGAAGAAGGCATGGCGATCTCTGGGAATTGGAGGTAGGTTTCAGACACAGAGGTGGGAGGCATGCCTCGGCAGGTGGACTGAAAGGCTTTGAACACGGGTATTTGAGACACACTTTTAAGAGGCATAAAGATGCCACATGGAGATGTTGGCTTTTTCTTTGCTTGAGTTTCTTTTGTGTGTGTGTGAAAATTTTAATAAGCCTCCTTCCAAAGAGTATAGTACAGATGGAAAGGAGGAGAAAGAAATACCACAGTGGAAAAACCAGCACTACTTCGGCCAGATGAGTGAGGTCAACTTCAAACAGTCACAAATCATGCTGATACTGTGTATTCGCAATATGATGTGAAGACAGAACTTTGCCTTTGTGACATTCCACTGAATTTTGTTGTGAACCTAAAACTGCTGTAAAAAATAAACTTTAAAAAAATTTTTTAATAACCCCCAGTCTGATCATGCAAAAAACAGACAAATTCCAATAGAGAGGCATCCTACAATATTATCAGACCAATACTCCTCAAAACTGTCAAGGTTGGGGTGCCTGGGTGGCTCAGTCGGTTAAGCCACTGCCTTCGGCTCAGGTCATGATCCCAGGGTTCTGGGATCAAGTCCCCGCATCGGGCTCCTTGCTCAGCGGGGAGCCTGCTTCTCCCTCTCCCTCTGCCTGCTACTCTGCCTGCTACTCTGCCTGCTTGTGCGCTCTCTCTCTCTGTGTCAAATAAATAAATAAAATCCTTAAAAAAAAAAAAAAGAAAAACTGTCAAGGTCATCAAAAACAAGTAAAGTCTGAGAAACTGTCATAGCCAAGGGGAGCCTAAGGATACATGAAAGCTAAATATACTGTGGTATTCCGGATGGGACCCTGGAACAGAAAAAGATATTAAGTAAAGCCTATGAAAATCTGAAAAAACTATGAACTTTAGGGGCACCTGGGTGGCTCAGTCGATTAAGTGTCTGCCTTCGGCTCAGGCCATGATCCCGGCGTCCTGGGATCAAGCCCCGCATCAGGCTCTCTGCTCAGTGGGGAGCCTGCTTCTCCCTCTGCTGCAGCTCTCTCTTTTTCTCTGTCAAATAAATAAATAAAATCCTTAAAAAAAAAAAACTATGAATTTTAGTTAATAATACTGTATCAATATTGGTTCATTGTTAACAGATGTATCATACTTGCAAAATGCTAACAGAGCAATCTGTATGTGGAAGGGTATATGGAAACTCTGTACTATCTACTCACTTTTCTTGTTAATCTAAATTTTCAATCCTTTGGTGGGGGAGGGGCAGAGGGAGAGGGTGATAAAGAATCTCAAGCAGGCTCCACGCCCAGCACGGAGCCCAATTCGGGGCAGGGCTCAATCTTACAACTCTGAGATCACGACCTAAGCTGAAATCAAGAGTCAACCGACTAAGCCACCCAGCACCCCTAAACTGTCTTTAATCCTATTACTGAAAGAAATTTAATGAGTTAACAATAAGACTAACACACAGTATTCACTAGGTACCAGGCACTATACTAGACACTTCCGTAAAGACAACTCATTTAACTTTTGTCAAGCACATAGACTAGTACCTGGCACATTTTAATAAATACTGGTCATCCCTCCACCATACCTTAATTCCTTTTTTTGTTTATAATGACATAGAGGAGAAAATGAAGGAGCCTGGTAGTACAAGTATTTCTGCTCTATAAGAAAGAGTCTTAAGTCAGGGTGAGGCTGTTACCTACAGTGATTAAGGTGAGAATCCTCACTTGGGATGGTGGCAATGAGAAGGAATAAATACAGGTGACTTTAATGTCGACCTTCACAGTGCAAAGTGTGGGTGTCTGCTCTTAGTCTCTAATGAAAGCTGTTTAGTATTGGCGTTTAATTTGAGGTGCCATTTTCAGTAGGCAATTTCAGAGAGGGCTTAATTTTTCCAGGTATCCTGTTTAATTCCTAGTTCCTGCCCCAAACCAGAAGCTAGCATGTAACAGGGCAACCAAACACATTTACAGTGTTTGAGGGCACTGGGTTTTTTCCTTTGCCTTAGAGGTTTGGACTTTCCATTTTTTAAACAAGTTCTATCACAGGTTCATTTATTCCCTGAATAAAGATGGAAACAGAACTGTCTTTTGGGCCAGCTCTAAGAGTGAAAGGAACTGCTAGCTAGATAAGTGAACTTTGATTGCAGGCAAGCAGCCTACGGGTGAAACGTATAACCCACCCTACCTGAGAAATGGCTAGCAATCACAGCCTCAGGACTCTTTATGGAGGAGTTCCAAACTCCTATAAATGTAAGCCACATAACCATCCATCCTTTTATTTCCAATATTTGTCCCCCACCCCAAAATGTAATATTTAAGAGTTAATCAATATTTAAGAGTCAATCAAGAGTAGTAACAGGGCCAACTTATTACAAAGCCTAGAACACCCTGATTCTAGTTCTCATTTTTACTCAAATTCTTCCATTAAACAAATCTGGGACTTCGCGGAAGAAAGCCAAAATAACTCTCTGGGGTTCAGGGTTATTCCAGCCTGTGGCACCGCAAGAGCACACGGACAAAGGGCTGAGTCAGCACCCAGGGCAAATTAACCGGCAGCGTCCAGGGCTGCCGTAAAGGGAAAACTAAGTAGCTCCTTATCAGGGACCTAGGGCCCCAAAGCCCAGCGAAACGTTAAATTCGATTTATAAATAGCCGGTTATCCCGAAAGCCGCACAGGACAGGGCTTCCTCGGCAGGCAGAAATGGCAACCAGACAGGGCGCTGTGCGAGAAGGAAACAACGTGGAGATGCCACCAGAACCGCTGGGCGGGGAGAGGCAGGAAGGGTGGAAAGGACGAAGGGTGCACAGCTCGGAGGCTGGCCGGAAGCCACAAGAGGGAAAGCGGGGCAGCCGGGGAGGAAGAGAGGGCGCTGAGGGTGGGAGGGCGAGAGGCGTGCACCGGGAGGCTCCGGGCCCCTCCGGGCCAAGGCGGAAGCATCTTCTCTCTCTTTGAGGGTGGGGATGAGTGCAGGTCCGGGCACCAGCTCCGAGGTAGGAAGGGCGGGCAGGAAGCGGCCGGGAGAGGCCGCGGCGGGGCTGGGCCCCGGAGTCGAACTCACCCCGGGTCCCTCCCCGACGCGGTAGGTGAGCAGAAGCCGGAAGCGCTCGCCGGCCGGGCAGGGCTGCGGGAGGGCCACGCACAGGGCCTGGCCGTAGTGCGAGAAGGGCTGCGTGTGGAAGGGCACGGGCTCCGAGGGCGGCTCCTCCAGGCCGGGCCGCGGCCGCCGCAGCGCCGCCGCCGTCACCTCGAGGCACGGGTGCGAGTCGAGCCGCAGCTCGGTGGCGCCCTCGGGCACCAGGCAACGCAGCTCCAGGACTGCCGTGCCGCTCAAACCCCGGCTCCCGGGGCCCGGCCCCGGAGGCCCGAACTCGACCCGCAGATCCAGGTGCAAGTGCAGCATCTGGAAAGCCCGGAAACTGGAGGCCGAGGCCACGTCCACGGCCTGCGCTGAGTGCAGCGGCCGCGAAGGCGCGCTCGGAGACCCGTCGCTCGCCATCGTCCCGCAGAGCCGTTGAGAAACTGCGGGAAAAGCCCCCCGGCTCCGCCGACTGCTGCGGGGAAGCCACGCCCCAAGCGCGCCGGGCCGCCGCAGGCCCCGCCACGCCCGCCACGCCCCCAGAGCGGCCTGGGCTGGGTCACGCCCCTCTCCAAAAACCTGAGACCTAACCACACACCTCTCCCTTGCTCTCCAACCACACACCTCTCCCTTGCTCTCCAAGTGCCCGCTCTTCCAGCTTTATTCGAAATACCTCAGGACCTTGGACAAAAAGGTACGGTGGGATAATTTGGTCCACATTTGTCCGAACTCATCCTACTGCGATGTTACAGTAGTCCGAGTGTGCACCTTTCTCTGCTGACGTTTCGTTCCCCAATCTCCCAGGAAGGTAGTGGGATGTAGATTGAGCCCTAAATTGGAAGAGTCTGAGTTCGAGATCTCACACTCTGCGCTGGACCAATCATTAGGGCTGTGTGTGTCACCTTGGGCAAATCACCCTCAACAAAGGTGAATCTCTTCAAACCCCTTTCTGCACCTGTAAGATAGGAGTAGTATCTCAGGAGTTGTGAGAACTCAATCGGGCAGTTTGTCTAAATACCCTTGGTAAACAGTACAGAATTCCACACCAGATCAAGGTTCATCCATCCCCACGGGTTCCAAGCACACTTATCTTTCCGTTCTTCTGCCAAGGAATAGTCAACACCATACAGTGTAACGCTTGGCTATCCATCATGTGCGTTTTATTTCCCATAAAGCCTATTGAGCTAGGGACACCTCTACTTTATACTTTCTTTTCTGTATGAATAGGGTTGCAATAGTCCTTCTGTGAATAAGGAGCCAGTCAATGATACTTTCACTGATCAGGTGGGAAATGAGATTTTTATTTATTTTTTTATTTTATTTTTTAAAGATTTTATTTATTTATTTGAAAGAGACACAGCGAGAGAGGGAACACAAGCAGGGGGAGTGGGAGAGGGAGAAGCAGGCTTCCTGCCAAGCAGGGAGCCTGATGCGGGGCTCGATCCCAGGACCCCTTGATCATGACCTGAGCCAAAGGCAGACTATTAACCGACTGAGCCACCCAGGTGCCCCGGGAAATGAGATTTTTAAAAGAATGTAGGAAGTTTTTCATAAAAGGAAATAGTATCTTATCATGTGTCACCTTTTACAGTGTTAAAATTTTATTTTATGAAATGCTTACAGTTTCGTTTTGTTTTTAAGATTTTATTTATTCAGGCGCCTGGGTGGCTCAGTCATTAAGCGCCTGCCTTCGGCTCAGGTCATGATCCCAGGGTCCTGGGATCGAGTCCCACATCGGGCTCCCTCCTCGGCGGGAAGCCTGCTCTCCCTCTCCCACTCCCACTCCCGCTGCTTCGTGTTCCTGCTCTCGCTAACTCTGGCTCTGTCAAATAAATAAAATCTTAAAAAAAAAAAAAAAGATTTTATTCATTTGAGACAGAGAGCATGAGCAGGGAGAAAGGCAGAAGCAGACATCCCACCCCCACTGGGGGCCCCCATCCCAGGACCCAGAGATCATGACCCCAGCCAGAGGCAGACGTTTAACCATCTGAGCCACCTAGGCACCCTGCTTACGGTAGTTTTATTATTTTTTTAAAAGATTTTATTTATTTTGAGAGAGAAAGTGAGAGAGCACAAGAGGGGGGTAGGGTCAGAGGGAGAAGCAGACTCCCCACTGAGGGTGGGGGGAGCCCGATGTGGGACTCAATCCCGGGACTCCGGGATCATGACCTAAGCCGAAGGCAGTCACTCAACCAACTGAGCCACCCAGAGGCCCTTACGGTAGTTTTAAAAACTTCCATATAAGATCAATGTTTTAACTTGTTAGTGAAATCAGAACTAACAGAAAAGGTGACTTAGATATTCAATACATCTGCCTCCATATTATTCATTCTCTGATGCAATGCGTTTTGTTTATGGTTTTATTTATTTGACAGAGAAAGAGACAGCGAGAGTGGGGACACAAGCAGGGGGAGCAGGAGGGGAGGGAGAGGCAGGCTTCCCACCGAGCAGGGAGCCCGATGTGGGGCTTGATCCCAGGACCCTGGGATCATGACCTGAGCCAAAGGCAGACACTTAACCACTGAGCCACCCAGGCACCTCTGATGCAGTGCATTTTTGTTGAGCATCTACTACACACCAGCCATTAGTCTGGGTGCTAGGGATACGATTTTAACAAACCTGGCACAGTCCCTGTGGTGTTCACAGTCTAGCTCACATTTTAACTTAAAGACAAAAACAAAACAAAAAAACCAGGCCATGACAATTCCATGTGCTGTGCTATTCTCTGGGAAGAACACTATGCTATGGCAGTACAAGGGAGACACACACAGCCTGATCTTTCCAGTTAAATATAGCTGGAGTGAGAGGATCTATTGGCTGTTGGAGAAAACATTCATGGAGTAAGGTTTCTCCTTTTAGCCTTAACTTCTTCCTGGGAATATTCCCATCGTTCCCATTTCTGCTTCCCTGCATGCCTCCCAGTGTCTGGTTTACCTCTAGATGGTATTTGTAACAACTCACAGCAGATTCAGGAAGGCCTTCTACTCTGTAGAAAGACACTGCAGACACAACCCACCTCTCCCCACCAAACTGCTGTCATGATTTATTTACTTACTTTTTTAATGTTTAGAATGCAACACAGCTTGCATATTTCAAAATAATAGCTTAAAATCCTCTCAAATTGATGAAAAATGTGGTTTTATAGGTTTAAAGGTCACAACAAGGCCCCCAATCTACATACAAATGTGTTTTAGTAAAGTTGAGTAAATCCAAGACATAAAGGAGATCTTAAGAACAGCCAAAGAGGGCACCTGGGTGGCTCAGTTGTTGTCTGCCTTTGGCTCGGGTCATGATCCCAGGGTTCTGGGATCGAGTCCCGCATCGGGCTCCCTGCTCAGCAGGAGGCTCGCTTCTCCCTCTCCCATTCCCCCCTGCTTGTGTTCCCTCTCTCACTGTGTCTCTGTCAAATAAATAAATAAAATCTTAAAAAAAAAAAAGAATAGCCAAAGAAAAAAGACCAATTACTTATAAAAGAATGATGATTGGAAACTGGACCAATAGCAGGGCTCTCATTAGCAACAATGGAAGCCAGAGCTATTATCTTCAAAATACTGAGAAAAAAAATCAACTGTCAACGGAGAATTGTTGACTAAAGGAATTACTTGGAAGGAAAATGATCACACAAGGAAGGAATGAGATGCAGAATCACTGGCAAAAAAAAAAAAGTGGGTGAATTTAAACAAACACTGTATAAAACAATAATATATCAATAGTGTTTGCATGAGGGAATCAACAAAACAAAAATATTAGCTGAAAAGAACATAAGAAGAGGAGCCGTGGCTGGAGTTAAAGCATTCCAAGCTGCTTGTATTATTGAGAGGAGAGATTTTTAAAAATTATTTATTTATTTATTTATTTATTAAAAGATTTTATTTATTTGACAGAGAGTTAGCGAAAGCAGGAACACAAGCAGGAGGAGTGGGAGAGAGAGAAGCAGACCCCCCGCCGAGCAGGGAGCCCGATGTGGGGCTCGATGCCAGGACCCTGGGATCATGACCTGAGCCGAAGGCAGACGCTTAATGGCTGAGCCGCCCAGGTGCCCCGAGATTTTTTTTTTTTTTAATATTTATTTATTTGACAGAGAGACACAAGCAGAGGGAGAGGGAGAAATAGGCTCCCCACTGAGCACAGAGCCTGACGTTGATGATGATGATGACAACTCGGGGCTCAATCCCAGGACCCTGGGATCATGACCTGAGCTGAAGGCAGATGCTTAACTGACTGAGCCACCCAGGCGCCCCAGGAGTCGATTTAGGGATAAATATGGGATTTTAAGTATGTGTATTAAGATTTTATTTATTTATTTATTATTTTAAATTTTTTTTGGAAACAACAAATTTTATAGGAAACTGAAAAGGACCAGTGAGAATTATGAAAAATAAAAAGAACATACACAATTGTACCTTCAAGAATTTCCATGGAACATTATGACCCATCAAATTAAGGTATCCACATTCTCTAACAAAAATGAACTGATCTGAGTAAGGGCAGCATGAAAATATTCTAATGCAGTGCTGCCCAACAGAACTTTCTGTGATGATGGAAATGTTCCATTATCTCTGTTGTTGAATACAGAAGCTATTAGCCACATGAATACTCACAATGTGGCTAATGCAATTGACGAACTGAGTTTTTAATTTATACAGCCACCTGTGGCTAGTGATTACCAACTGAACAGCACAGTTCTAATGCCTCATGGGTCAAAATCAGTGGTTTCTTCGGGGGATTTCTCTGATCACTGCTGAGGGGTGTAGATGGTTGGGGGTGGAAAGAGAGGAAGCTCTTAGCAGCTCTATTTAACTACTTAAACAAGTTCTGAAACTCTCCACAGCTTTCAGAGGCAAGGGCTGAGGAAAGGACTCTAGGGGAGACCTGAGTATGCCCTTGAACTCCTGGCTAATGCCAACGGGAGTAAAAGGCCTAGGATTTGGCTCACGCAGATGGGAAGAGGCCTATGGTGCCACTCACAGAATCTGAGGCTTGGGCCATCTGTGCATGGAAATCGTTGCTGTAGGGCTGGTGGGGAGGTAGGGGTGCTCATTTCTGGACAGGGTTTCCAGGGCTAGAAGAGGATTTAGAGGTGGAGGGAGGACCCGGGGGCCCTTTCTGGCCAGCTGCAGGCTGGACTGGCCCTTTCTTTTGGGGGATTAAGGTCTTGTTCTTGCTCTTGAACACTCTGCTGGGATCCAGCTTGTTCACGAAGCAGTTGGTCTCTTCTGCAAGTAGGTCTGTGTTGTAGGTGATGGTTGAACCACTGCTTGGCCTCTGGGCTGATGCCGTAGCTGGTGAAGGCGTATTGCCACTGCGGCAGGCCCAGGTGCGTGATGAGCAGGCGACAGTAAGCAGTGAAGGAATCGGTGAGGAAATGCCAGTATAACGCTCTGTCCAGGAACCAGATCTCGGCGTCTTGCGCTAACGCTGGTTTCCCTCTTTTGTAGACAACGCAAACCTTCCCATTCCCATTGCAAGGATCCAGCTCAAATATCACACTGCGAGAATCAAAGTGAGGCTTCTCTGGCTGGTTCTCACTGGCCTCAAGTGCATCATCCTCCAGGTCTGCCAGCGTTGGTGCATTTGGGAGTGAATACACGGAAGACTGGTTGAGTTGAGTCAGTTTTGCGATGCTGTTAATCGCCATGCTGCCCAATGGAATGGTGTGCTCATCCAGCTTCACACTCCATGTCATGTGGAAGCCATTGGTCATCAGGTAAAAATTCTTCACATCCTCAGGTAGCATGCAGTTATTTTTTTGTTCCCATGAAGAAATCATATGATGTTCAGCAGGTGGTTTCTCTATGATAGTCACCTCTGTCACACCTGGGGAAGATTCTAGGATGCGGGTGATCCCCAGGGTCAGCTTCTCCAGGTGTGGCTTGCTGCAGCCTGGGGGCAGCATCTTCTCCATGGCTCGTGTCCTGTGTATTAAGATTTTAAAGGAAACCACCTAAAGAATATAATTCGAATATAACTCACAAAGCAACAAATGGGGAAAATAGGGAATACAAAAAAATTTAAGGAAAAAATAAAAAGAGCAGGACAGGACCAGTAGCTACCCAAGTTGGGGGAGGCAGAAGCCCAAGATGGGAAAGAGCTCATAAATACCTAGAAGTAAATTACAGTGTTCTTGCTCTCAAATTGGAGGATGTACCTAATAATATAGCCTCAAAATATATAATACAAAATTAGCAATTACAAGGGAAAATGGACAAATTCGCCAACAGAAAGGCCTTATATACCTCTCTTAGTAATTAGCAGCTCAGACAAAAGTTATACAGACATAAAAGATCTGTATGGAAATGTCATGATCTGCTAATCAACACATACCAAACTCTGCACCTAACAGTTAGAGAAAATACACTGTCTTCACGCACATTTAAGACAATTACAAAAACCAACCACAGATGGGCCATGAACAAGTCTCATCAAAGAATCAATGGCATACACAGCATTCCTCTAACCACAATGCAATTAAGTTAAAACCAATGTTGGGAGACAATGGTCCATGGATAACATGCATTTCCACAAATCTTGCAAAAGGAGGCAATGACTGCTCTTTGTTCTAGACTATCTTTTAAAGATTGTAGAGCGAACTTTGCAAGATAATGACTCCCTTTGGAGACAAGGGTAAGTTTGCTTACCATAGTAGTTCTCAAATCGGGGCATTTTTGCCCACTGAAGATATTTGACAATGTCTAGAGACTTTAGTGGACACAACTGGGAGAAGAGGTACTACTGGCATGCAGTGGGCAAAGGCCAGGAATGCTACTAAACACCCTATAATGCCCAGGGCGGGTCCCCGCAACTAAGAAGTATCCAAACCCAAATGTCCACAGTGGCAACGCTGATCAACTCTGGCTTGTACATATAATGTCTTCCTGGGCGCCTGGGTGGCTCAGCTGTTAAGCGTCTGCCTTCGGCCCAGGTCATGATCCCAGTCCTGGGATCGAGCCCCGCATCGGGCTCCCTGCTCAACGGGAAGCCCGCTTCTCCTTCTCCCACTCCCCCTGCTCGTGTTCCTGCTCTCGCTGTCTCTGTCAAATAAATAAATAAAATCTTAAAAAAAAAAAAAAAGATATAATGCCTTCCTTTGGAACCAAGGGAAGTCATGCATCTTTTCTATTATAATAAAGGCAATACCTCCCTTAAAGCAGGGTATGCTACTGCCCACTGTAACAGTTCCAGGTTTCCTAACCTCAGGTCCCTCTCCTATAATGCAACCCACTCCATATGCAGGCATCTACCTCAGTCCACCCATGGGACTTGGGGGCAAGGGGAAGCAGTACAAATGATGATCCTCTGGATATTGCTATTGCTGTAATAATCTGTCCTTTGTTTCTGAACTCCACAAATACGATGTTGAATGGAAAGCAAAACTGCGTAAGAACACATGCAGCATACCATTTATATTCTTTTATATATGGTTTAGTAATAGCTGCAAATATAGTAGAAATACAAAGACATCTGACTTCCACTAGGGGATGTAGGTAAGTATTTAAAAAAAAAATACATCTATTTTAGATGTAGATAAACTACAATCTACAATATTGCTAAACCAATCAGAGAACTGTAGTCCCAGGACAACCTACTGGCCAAGAATCTAAGGAGAGGTAGGCACCAAAAGGATAAGCAGAGTAGGGTCTCTTACCTGGGGTAGATGCAACAAGACACTTGTAATAGTTCAGTTAGGATGGTTAATGAGTTGGTGAAGGCCAGAGGTGGGCTAGTGAGCTACTAGAGGACCAAAGAAATTGGGAGTTTGTGCCCTCTTATAGGTTTTTCTCTGTAAACTCATAGAAGAGATCAGAAAGAGCCCCAAGAGAAGTGTTATGGTGCAGACCTGGGAGAGGGTACAACAACCAAAGGTGTACGGGCATGAATCCACTGGGATGCTTTCCCCTTAAAAAGCGTAATATTTAATCTGTAGGGGAAGGGAATGTGAAAAAGAAAATCTATGCCGGGGGGTGGGCAGGAATATTTGCTGGCTCCAGAACTACAAGGGAGAAGGAGCAGGAAAAATGAGAAGGCTACCCTCCTGAGATGCAGGGACATGACATCTGCCTAAACCTGAGGCCTAACCAGAACCAGGAACACTCTACCACCCACCTCCCAAGCTAACAAACTTCTAGAAACAAGTCAAAGTGGAGTATCGGTGGGAGAGGGACAGGAGCAGGAGAAAAAGAGCATGCAGAGACCTCCTCTTGGGTGCAATGCAGAGAGAAGTTCTAAAGCTGAAGGCAGACATTGCTTGGCAAACGAGCACCTGCTCTACACCCCAGGTAGGACTACAGAAGTTGATACCTGTGGTATCAACCAAACCAAGACCAAACCCCAACTAGATTAACTCATCCCTTACCTCCATTAAAGGCCTAGCAAGAGGAAAGGTATTTCCATTTCCAGATACAAATTTTATATACCTCAGTGTCTGCTATATCCTACACTAGGTTGGGTTTGAAAAAAAAATTGAAGTACGTGAAAACATCAGAACACACAAATGTGATCCAGATGTTGGGACAGGGAATTCAAAATAATTATGATTAATATGTTAAAGACTCTGATGGAAAAGATGAATAATATGCAAGATAAGTAATTTCTACAAAGAGATAGAAACTATTAAAAAAAAAAAATCAAGTGAGGGATGCCTGGGTGGCTCAGTTGGTTAAGCATCTGCCTTTGGCTCAGGTCATGATCCCAGGGTCCTGAGATGGAGTCCCACACATTGGGCTCCCTGCTCAGCAGGGAACCTGCTTCTCTTTCTGCCTGCCACTCCCCCTGCTTGTGCTGACAGATAAATAAAATCTTTTAAAAAATCAAGTGAAAATGTCAGAAACGCAAAACACAATACCAGAGATGAGAAATGTCTTCACCTAGCTCATCAGTAGACTCAACACAGCCAAAGAAGAGAATTGGGTAAGTCAGTAGAAACTACCCAACTTAAATACAAAGGAAAAACAACAGGGGATGGGAAACAAAATAAGACATCCAAGAGCTGCTGGACAATATCAAATAATCTAACCCACCCATAATTAGAATCCCAGGAAGAGGAGCATGCAATAGGAAGAAATAATCCCAAAAATTTCCCAAAAGTAATGACTGACAGGAAACCACAGAGAAGCTCAGAGACCACCATGGATAAATGCCAGACAAATAAAGAACACCTTAGCATACCATATTTTTAAAAACACAAAGAGAAAATCTTAAAGACAGCCAGAGAATAAAAGACATACAGAGGAACAAAGATAATTAGTTAACTTCTAGTCAGAAATGATACAAACCAACATCAATGAAGTGCCTAAAGCACTAAAAGAAAAAAAAAAAACTGTTAACCTACAGAAAATATATTTTTTTAATGAAGAGGAAATAAAGACTTTTCTCAGAGAAAAACTGAGGGAATTAAGGGCTAGCAAACTTAGTCAATTAAAAAAAGCTGAAGGAAGTTCTTCAGACAGAAGGAATATGGTTATCAGACAGAAACTTGCGTTCACACAAAGAGTGCTAGAAATGGAATAAATGTAGGTAAAATAAAATTAATCTTTTTCTCATTTTAAGTTTTTTTTATTTATTCATTCGAGATACAGAGATAGAGAGAGAATATGAGCAGGGGGAGAAGCAGAGGGAAGGGGAGAAGCAGGCCCCCTGCTGAGCAGGGAGCCCAATGTGGGGCTTGATCCCAGTACCCTGGGATCATGACCTGAGCCGAAGGCAGACGTTTAACCATCTGAGCCACCCAGGTGCCCTTCTTTTTCTCATTTTTAATTGCTCTAAAACAGAGGTTGGCAAAAAATCTTTTTCTATAAAAGGCAAATATTTTAGGCTTTGTGGGCCTTATGGTCTCTGTTGCAACCACTTAATTCTCCTTAAAGTATGAAAGCAGACATTGGCAAAACATAAAGAAATGATTGTAGGGGCGCCTGGGTGGCTCAGTTGGTTAAGCGTCTGCCTTCAGCTCAGGTCATGATCCCGGGGTCCTGGGATCGAGCCCCGCATCGGGCTCCCTGCTCAGTGGGGAGCCTGCTTCTCCCTCTCCCACTCCCCCTGCTTGTGTTCCCTCTCTCGCTGTGTCTCTCTGTCAAATAAATAAAATCTTTAAACAACAAAAAAAATGATTGTAGCTATATTCCAATAGAACTTTATGGGCATTGAAATTTTAGTTTCATGTAATTCTCACGTGTCATGAAATTTTTTTCTTTTGATTTTTTTCAACCATTAAAAAATTTAAAAACCATTCCTAATTTGCAGGCCATACAAAAAGAGGTGGCAGGGTGAATTTGGCCAATGGTTGCTTTGCTGACTTCTGCTCTGAAAGCCTACTGTCAAAGCAAAAGCAGCAGTGTGCTGTTTGTCTACAGGATGTACGAAAGTAAACTGTAGCACAACAATATCAAAAAGATGGGAAGGAGGAATTGAGAATATACTTTTGTAAAGTCCTCATCCTACATGTGAAATGATACCCTATTACTTTAAGGTGGACTCTTAATTACAGATGTATATTGTAAACCCTAGGTCAACTATGAAAAAAATTTTTTTTGGAAAAAATTTTAAATACATATAAATAATAAGTTCATAGAAAAGATAAAATGGGATCATTAAAATGCTTGGGTAACACACAAGAGAGAGAAAAAGAAGAAAAAAGTAAACAAAAAATGAAAGAAAATAGTACACAAGATAGTATATTTTAATCCAACACGTCAATAATCACATTCAGTTTGAATATACCTTAGAAGAGGTTGTTAGATTGACTGACAGAGCAAGATACCAACTATATTGTTTAAAAGAAATTCACTTTAAATATAAAGATATAAATGTTATATCTTATATATTTTAACATATAAATATGTTAAAAGTGAAAGATAAAGATAAAACTAAGCAAACACTAAGCAAAAGAAAGTGGGAGTAGCTATATTAATATCAAAGTAAACTTCAGAATAAGGAATATTATCAGCAATAAAGAGGAATTCTACATAATGATAAAGGGGTCAGTTCCCCAAAAAGTGCAATACTAAAGGTGTATTGAGCTTACAACAGAGCTTCAAAACACAAGGCAAAAACTGATAGACCTGAAAGGGGAAATAGACAAATCCACAACTACAACTGGAGATTTCAATACTCGTCTCAGTAATTGATAGAACAAGTAAACAGAAAATCATTAAGGATATGTAAAATCTGAACAACACTATCAACCAACTAATTGGCATTCATAGAACAATATCAGAGTATACATCCTTTTCTAGAACACATGGAACACTCACCAAATAGACCCTAGTCTGGGCCATAAAGCAAACCTTAACATTTTAAAAAGAACAGAAATCATACAAAGTGTTTTCAAATAACAGTATTAAATTAGAAATCAGTTAACAGAAAGATAGCTGAAAAATGCCCATTTATTTGAAATTTGAAAAACACACTTTTACATAATCCATGGTTCAAAGTGGATGAATCAATGGAAATTTAAATATTCTGAACTAGGGGCACCTGGGTGGCTCAATCAGTTAAGTGTCTGACTCTTCATTTCAGCTCACGTCTTGCTCAGGGTCATGAGTTCATGCTAAAAATAGGGGCACCTGGGTGGCTCAGTTGTTAAGCGTCTGCCTTCAGCTCAGGTCATGATCCCAGGGTCCTGGGATCAAGCCCTACATCGGGCTCCCCACTCCTCGGGAAGCCTGCTTCTCCCTCTCCCACTCCCCCTGCTTGTGTTACCTCTCTCGTTGTGTCTCTCTCTGTCAAATAAATAAAATCTTTAAAAAATAATAATAATAAAATAAAAATATTTTGAACTAAGTGAAAATATATAAAAATTTGTGGAATACACCACAGTGCTTACAGGGAAGTTTATAGCATTAAATGATTACGTTAGAAAAGAAAGTTCTCAAGTCAATCATCTAAGCTTCATTCTTAAGAAAGCAGATAAGAGTAAACTAAACTCAAAGCAAGCAGAATAATGAAGGCATAAATCAATGAAACTGAAAACAGAAAAACAATAGAGAAAATCATTGAAACCAAAGTTGTTCTTTGAAGAAAATCAATGAAATTGATAAACATCTACCTAAACTGACCAACAAAAAAGAGAAAAGATACAAACTATATCAGGAACAAAAGAAGGTATCAGTATGGATCTCCTTAACATTAAAAAAAAAAACAAAAAGAAATACTACAGACAACTCTATGTTCATAAATTTGACGACACAGATGAAATAGATCAAGTCTTCAAATGAAACAAACTACCAAGTCACCCAAGAAGGAATTTATAATCTAAAAAGTCCTGTATCTATTAAGAAATTGAATTTGTAGTTTAAAAACCTTCCACCAGGGGCGCCTAAGTGGCTCAGCAGGTTAAGCTTTGGACTCGATTTCTGCTCATGACCTCATGATCTCAGGGTCATGGGATGGAGCCTGGTATCGGGCTCTGCACTCAGCACAGAGTCTGCTGGGGATTCTTTCTCTCCTTCTAGCTCTGCCCCTCCCCCCACTCACGCGGGTCTCTCTTTCTCTCTCTGAACAGATAAATAAAATTAAAACAAAACCTTCCAACAAAGAAAACTCCAGGCCCAGATGGTTTCTATCAAATGTCTGAGTTCTATCAAACATTTAAGGAAAAAAATAACACCAATTCTACACAATGTCATTCAGAAAACAGAAAAGGTAGAAACAATTCCCAACTCATTTTCAGACCCACATTACTCTAGTGCCAAAACCAGACAAAGGCATCATAAAAACACAACAGACCAATATTCCTCATGAATATATAGATGCAAAAATCATCACCAAAACATTAGCAAATCAATCCAGAAATACATAAAAAAGGATAATACATCACAGCTTGTAAGGTTTATCTTTCACATTTGAAAAATAATCAATCTAATTTACTATAATAACAGACTAAAGAAAAGCCATGTGATCATCCCAATGGATGCAGAAAAAGCATTTGACAAAATCCATTCATGACCAAAACAGACAAGCAAACAGAAACTCTCAGCAAACCAGGAATAGAAGGGAACTTCCTTAACCTTATAAAGAGAATCTACAAAAATTCTACAGATAACATACTTAATGGTGAAGACTGAATGTTTCTCTTCCAAGATGGGGAACAAGGCAAGGATGTGCTCTCTTACTGCTACTATCCAATGCTACACTGGTGCAGTAAGGCAAAAAAAAAAAAAAAGAGAGAGAGAGAGAGAGAGAAAAGCCACACAGATTGGAAATACAGAACTGTTTCTATTCCAGCCATGACTTTACAGAGAAAATCTTGAAGAATCTACAAAAAGGATCCTAGAACTAGTAACAGTTCACCACGTTTATAGGATACAAGGTCAATACATAAAAATCAGTTGTATTTCTATCTGCTGGTAATGAACAATGGAATTTGAAATTTTAAAAACAATACCATTTAAATAACATTCCCAAAATGAAATGGTTAGGTTTAAATCTAACAAAATATATGCACGATCTGTATGCTTACAACTACAGAACACTAATGAAACTCAATCCCAATAAACACTTCATCAGGCTTTTTTGTAGATATTAACAAGCTCACTGTAAAATTTATAGGGATAAGTAAAAAAACTATAATAGTCAAAGCAGTTTTGAGAAAGATGAACAAAGTTGGGGGACTCACACTACCCAATTTCTAAACTTAATATAAAGTTGTAGTGTGATACCAGTGAAAGGTAGACATGTAGAAGAATGGAACAGAATAGAGAACCCAGAAACATCCACACAACTAATTTTTTTTTTTTTTTTTTTTTTTTTATTTGACAGAGAGAGAGAGCAGGAACACAAGCAGGGGGAGTGGGAGAGGGAGAAGGAGACTCCCTGCCGGGCAGGGAGCCCGATGTGGGACTCGATCCCAGGACCCCGGGATCATGACCTGGGCTGAAGGCAGACGCTTAACGACTGAGCCACCCAGGCGCCCCCACACAACTAATTTTTGACAAAGGTGCAAAAAATACAAATACAATGTCTGACAAAGGACTTGTATCCACAATAAAGAACCCTCAAAACCAAATAATAAGGAAAATAATAAGTGGAGATTTGAACCACTTTTCTAAAAATATATAAAGATGGCAAATAAATATATGAAAAGATGCCCAACACCATTAGTCATGAGAAAAATGCAAATTAAAACCACAAGATAGCACTATATACCTAGAATTGCTAAACTGAAAAAAACAAGAACAAAAACTGGTGCTAGCAAGTGCTGGCAAGGATGCAAAATGGCCAGAACTCTCATTATGTTCCTGGTGGAAGTACAAAATGGTAGTCAGTTTGGAAAACATTTTGGCAATTTCTTGTAAATTTAAATATATACCTACCTTATGACCCAGTAATCCTAGGTGTTTACCAAGAGAAATGAAAACACGTTCACACAAAAATCAGTAAGTGAATGTTTACAGCAGTTTTATTCATAATTGCCAAAAAATGGAAACAACCCAATGTCCTTCAGCTAGTAAATAAATGAACAATGGTACATCTGCACAATGGAATACTACTGATGATAAAAAGGAGCAAACTATTGATTCACCCATCATGGACGAATCTTCAATGCCCTTTGGTAAATGAAAGAAACCAGACCCAGGGCGCCTGGGTGGCTCAGTTGTTACGCGTCTGCCTTCGGCTCAGGTCATGATCCCAGGGTCCTGGGATCGAGCCACGCATTGGGCTCCCTGCTTGGCAGGAAGCCTGCTTCTCCCTCTCCCACTCCCTCTGCTTGTGTTCCCTCTCTCGCTGTGTCTCTGTCAAATAAATTAAAAAAAAAATCTTAAAAAAAAAACAAAACCAAACCAGACCCAAGACTATATATTGTAGAATTTCCATTTATACGGAACTCTTGAAAAGAAAAACTCAGAGACAGAAAACATATCAGCAGTTGCCACAGGTTGGAGGGAATGGTTGACAACAAAAGGACAGCATGAAAAAATTTTGGGGGTGATGTAACTGTTGTGTGTCAAATTGTGGCAGTGGATACCTGTCAACATTTGTCAAAATCCACAGAACTGCACACCACAAAGCGTGAATTCTACTGAATGTAAATTTAAAACAAACAATCCACCAGCATGTGAAAGATGGAACACATACTACACAAATGAGTCTGACTGTATTACCAATGAATCACATAGCCACACTGAAGGGGGTGGGTATGAAAGAAGTGGACCTAAATAGCTTTGGAAGATGTCTTGAGTAAATACTGAACACTAAAAAGAACTGTGAACAAATATTGTACTCTAGTTGGCAAATTTGTTTCTCACAGAGGTATGGTTTAGCAATTCTGAAATCAACTTACATGGAACTAGGATTGAATAAGCAAGTTATTGTGGATAACAAGAGTCAGGTTTCTTGCTGTTAGAAACACAGAGAGATGGCTCGAATGAATTCTATGGTGCTGGACTGGAGTTGGAGAGACTTGTGGTTTTCGTTTTATGAATACAGAAATAAATACTGCATACATTTCCATACATTTATCCTCTGAAAGGGACTAACGGCAGTAACATCCAAGTAGCAACAAGCATACCTACGAACCAGAATTTTTGGTTTCTAAATACCATTGTCCAATGAAGGGAATTAGAGCTTCTTGGAAAAAAGGTTGATTCCAGGGCTTGGGCAAGGGAATAGAAGATGAACCTGGAGCGTCTTGTAGTGCTGGGAAGTAATTAAGGACTAAAAAAACAAAAACAAAAAGCAATGTTGAAAGGGCCTAAGAGCCAACATGAAAGAGCTCCCAGTGGCCAAAGTTAGAACACCTGAGCAAATAAATAATAGTACTGGATTATAGCCTACAAATAAGACCCATGAATCTATACTAACATAAATAACTCAATAAATAAACAAATGAGAAAAGAGGCAGGTCTTATAGAATTCCAATTAATACATGTGGAAGGTATGAGAAAAACAAAATCACTACCACATGGCAAAGTTATGCCATTTGCAAAACATGCCATTTGCAAAGTATCTCCCCCCCAGATATTTATTACAAAGGCAAAATGGTTAATTTTACAGTAGAGAAAGCCAGCAGATACCACCTTAATCAAGTGATCAAGGTCAACATCACCTACCCCAACAGGATGTCCTGAGAAGGGCAGATCTGTGTGTTGTCCTTTCCAATAATGCAGAACTTTGAGAAAACACTAGATAAACCTTCAAAATAACAGATTATTACTCCTCAAAAGTATCAAGGTCACAAACAAGGAAAGACTGAGATATTGTCACAAATTGGAAGAGATTAAGGAGACCTGACGACTAACAGAATTTGTGATCATGTATTAGATCCTGAAACAGAAAAAGGATATTACAGGAAAAACTCATGAGATTCAAATAAAAAGTCTATAGTTTAGTTAATATAACCTACGTGAATGTCTTAGTTTTGATAATTGTTTTATGGTTATGTAAGATGTTAACATAAAGGAAAGCTGTGTAAAAGGTATATGAAACAATTTTTGCAATTTTTCTGTAAATCTAAAATTAACTCAAATTAAAATGATCAATTAAAAATAAGGGGCACCTGGGTGGCTCAGTCATTAAGCATCTGCCTTCGGCTCAGGTCATGATCCCAGGGTCCTGGGATCGAGCCCCACATGGGGCTCCCTGCTCTGCGGAAAGCCTGCTGCTCCCTCTCCCACTCCCCCTGCTTGTGTTCCTTCTCTCACTGTGTCTCTGTCAAATAAATAAATAAAATCTTAAAAAAAAAGGGGAGGCGCCGGGGTGGCTCAATTGGTTAAGTGTCTGCCTTCAGCTCAGGTTATGATCCCAGGGTCCTGGAATAGAGCCCCACATAGGGCTTCCTGCTCAGTGGGGAGCCTTCTTCTCCTTCTCCCTTTGCCCCACCCCCCCAACCCCAGCTTGTGCTCTTATATAAAATCTTAAATACATACATACATACATGGCAATGCCAAGAATCAAATTCAGGATCACAGCTAATTCTTGTGCAGAGGTAGGTGAATGAAATCAGGGAGCTATGCTCAAGACACTTCAACTGCCTGAGGCAGTTTTCTTTCTTAGGCTATGTGGATGGTACATGGATTTTTTTTTTTTTAAGATTTTATTTATTTGCGAGAGAGAGAATGAGAGACAGAGAGCATGAGAGGGAGGAGGGTCAGAGGGAGAAGCAGACTCCCTGCCGAGCAGGGAGCCTGATGTGGGACTCAATCCCGGGACTCCAGGATCATGACCTGAGCCAAAGGCAGTCGCTTAACCAACTGAGCCACCCAGGCGCCTGGTACATGCATATTTTTAAAATTATATTTATATGCCTGAAATAGCTCATAACTTCTTTGAAAAGTTTCAGACTTTTGAAATGGGTACAGACACATCTGCTTATAATTTATTCATTCACTCAACATTTAACAAGTACCTATTGTAAAATGTATTCCTGTCCTTAAGAAATCCAATTTCGGCATCTACTGAGACTCAGGCCTGCTTCTCCTGTGCTGGTCGTAAGCCAGTCTTTCTTTTTTTTTTAGACTTTTTATTTATTTATTTGACACAGAGAGAAAGACAGAGAGCACAAGCAGTGGGAGCGGCAGGCAGGCAGAGGGAGAGGGAGAAGCAGGCTCCCGCCGAACAGGGAACCCGATGCAGGGCTCGATCCCAGGATGCTGGGATCATGACCTGAGCCAAAGGCAGCCGCTTAACTGACTGAGCCACCCAGGCGCCCCAGGCCAGTCTTTCTTAACAACTACTCTAGTCTGCCACTGTAGCAAGAAAAGCAGCCACAGACAGCACAGACATGAAAGGATGTGGCTGTGTTCCAATGAGTTATTTACAAACATAGGCTACATGTAGCTTGCTGACCCATAATTAACAGATTGTAGAGAATTTAGACAGCTTTAACTAAAACTAACACACCATAGGGTGGAGCTATGACCATGCTTTCATACTTGGCAGACATTTCATATATGAAAACAAATGCACTTTCAGTAGTAGATGCAGCTGTACCCACACGTCTTACAAACTCTGACTCGGAAATGATTACATGCCAATTTCACACCAAGTGTCAGATACTCATCAAAAACAGGAGAAGCAGATGGGATCTTTAAGATGGGCATTTCAGCCTTGAAACTGAGCAACTCACTCCATTATTCCACAAAAGACCTTGGGAAACCCCCCTCTCTGTCTGCTTGTTTCTCCAAGTATTTGATAATTAAAACAATTTGGTTATTTTAGCTTTTATTCTGGGCTCTACCTGAGTATACCAAAATTAATTTTAAAATATTTATTACAAACTTCAAGTCAGTATTTTAAGATGTTTATTAAAATCTAAACCACCTAGTTTTCTATTATTTGCTAAACTAGGGGAAAAAATCCTAGAAACTAGGTGGCAGGTGTACGGGTGTTTCCTGTAAAAGTCCCCGACAATCCCCTCCTACTGTGCTGTCCTGACAACAGATAGGAAAAGGAAACCTGGCTCAATCCAAGCACTTCCAGTCGCTACAGAGAAGGCACCCGAGATGGGTCTTTGAAGACTACCAGGAATGACCCAGCAAAGAGGGGGGCAGGCGGAGGAAACAACACAGAAGCTGCTGTTATAAAAGACCTGTGCCAGGAACACCACAGATGCTCTGTAGGGTTTCAAGCAGAAAAATAAATAAAGTTTGTTTTCCCCCTTTTACACCTTCTTTCTCTGGCTCCCATCTCTAGGTAAGTTTGAACCACTGCCCTCAAGCTAGGCTCTAGCATGAAAGGTAGAAAGCCTTTCCCCAAGAGCAAAGCCTCTCCTAACTGCAAGATGTAAAGAGTAAGAAGAATATCTACCAAGTAGGAGAGGCAGGAAGCCTGGGAAACATACTGGCAAGGTTTTACTCTATCCAGTGTCCTGCATATGGTGAAAATTTAAAATTCTCTTTGGGGCGCCTGGACAGCTTGGTCGGTTAAGTGTCTGATTCTTGATTTCTGCTCAGGTCATGATCTCAGGGTCATGAGATCAAGCCCCACACTGGGCTCTGTGCTGGGTGTGGAACCTGCTTAAGATTCTCCCTCTCCCTCTACCCCTCCCCGCTCTAAAAACAATTTTAAAAATTATTCAAAAAGAACTGGTTTTCCATCTTTTTCAAACTTTTCTCTTCTACTCCGCTCCTAATACCAGAAAATTCATCTGTAACCAAGGACTGCTTCAGATTTGCTGAGCTGAAGATACCAGAGTTAACCAATAAAATGGCAAAAACATACCAGCATCACATAATACACAATCTTCAAAGAATCTGAACTCATAAGAAAGGAACTCACTTCCCAAATTGATATACTATTTAAGAGAAGGAATTTAGGAGATCTTGAGAACTGTATGCAATTCAACATGTTCTCAGCTTTGAATTTTCTTCCGATAGACATCTCCTTGTATTTGTGACTGAAAGTTATAGACTTAAAAACAAATCTCCAAAGACGATACACAAATGGCCAATAAGCACAGAATCATTTGTCATTAGGAGAGTGTAAATCAAACCCAATAGATAACACTTCACACATACTAGGATGGCTATAATTTTTTTAAAAAGGAAAATAAATGTTGGCAAGGAAGGATGTGGAGAAACTGGAACCCTTGTACATTGCTGGGGGAACATAAAATGATGCAGCTGCTGTGGAAAAGTCTGGTGGTTCCTCACAAAGTTAAACATAGAACTACCACATGCCCCAGTAATCTACTCCTAGGTATATATCCTAAATAACTAACTGTAAGCAGGGACTAAGCCACGTTCGCAGCAGCATTATTCACAATCCTTAAAAGGTGGAAGCAACCCAAGTGTCCACCAATGGATGAATGGATAAATAAATGCGGTATATACATACATACAGCCATTAAAGAAATGAAATTTTGGTATATACTACAAAATAGATGGACCCTCGGGCACCTGGATGGTTCAGTCAGTTAAGCTTCTGCCTTCAGCTCAGGTCATGATCCCAGGTTCCTGGGATGGAGTCCTATGTCAGGCCCCCTGCTCTGCAGGGAGTCTGCTTCTCCCTCTACCCCTCCTCCCACTCGTTCTCTCAAATAAATCAAATCTTTAAAAGAAATAGATGGCCCTTTAAACACTATGCTAAATAAGCCAAAGGACAAACACTGCATGATTCCACTTATAAGAGGGACCTTGTAGGCATATTCAGAGACAGGAAGTAGAATTGTGGTTACCAGGGCGGGGGGGGGGGGGGCGCGGGCGTGGAAAGGGCAGAATGGGAAGTTATTGTTCAATGGGTACAGAATTTATGTTGGTGATAATGAAAAAGTTTTGGATATACATAATTGTGATGATTATGCAACACTGGACTGTATTTAAATGCCAGTGAATTCTACACTTACAAATGGTTAAAATGATAAACAGTATTTTATATATATCTCACCAAACATAAAAAAGATGAAACCACAATTAGTAATTAAATGCTTACTATGTATATGGCATTGGGCCAAAAGATAACTGTGTGTTCACCAGAGCCACACAAATTTGTTCTCCATCTCGCACAGATGTAGGCAAATGGGTAAGAGCACCATGCCTTCTGTAAGGCCACATGTCATTTCCAATACAAACAGTAAAATGGCCTATTCTGAAATGCTAATCCATTTTCCAGGCCCAATCAGACCCCAAAATACAGCCTTTATGAAGATTAGCTTCAGGGGACTTGGAACACATTAAAATCAGCATACATTTTATTTTCAAGCACACAAGAAACACCAAACTTTTCCAGTGCTATTATACTGTGCATGAATTCTTCTCATATAGAATTGGAAGTTGCTTCTGGTGAGGTTGCTGATGATCAAAAATCAAGACACAGGAGGGGCACCTGGGTGGCTCAGTCAGTTGAGTGTCTGACTCTTGATTTCAGCTTGGGCCATGATTTCAGGGTCCTGGGATCGAGCCCCGAGTCGGGCTCCATGCTCAGCGTGCAGTCGGCTTGGGATTCTCTCTCTCCTTCTGCCCCTTACCCATCCCCCCAGCTCTAAATAAGTAAAATCTTAAAAAAAAAAAAAAAATCAAGACACAGGAGCCTCAAAGATAAAGGAAGTTTAAGATATGACATCTTCAAAACCAAGAAATAGCATATTTTCCTTTCAAAGTAAAGGATATTTTACCTCAGCCTTTAATTCATTAAGTATTTACTGTGAAATGATCCATGTTAACTCTCCATAATTCTTCTCATACATAATTTACTTCAAGTGAGATGAGAGCCCAACTATAAAACATGCAATTTTCAACATACTTTGCATTATTTGAAGTATTCGAGGATGCAAAGTAGAACTCTACAATTTATCTTAAAAGAAAGAGCAAGTTCCAGGGGTTTTTTATTGTTTGGCTGACAGAACACAAAACCAGGCAGAGAAGTCCCCAAGGAAATGATGGTCACGCCTCATTGTTTTTTGCCCTTTGGTCCTTCACCTTCTAAGCATTTATTATATTTTCTTTTAAAGATATTAGACATTTATTTTTATCACAAATGCAATCCAATTGTGAATAAATAAATGTATTACATTTAACATCTGCCCCCCCATGTTCCCTTAAATAGAAAAAAGAGCTAAGGTGTCTCTTTCAAAGCCTATTTGGCCATAGCTGTCCCACCTATGGTTTTAAAAACAGACTGTAACTTATCTTCTGAGATTCTTTCTTGAACTACAGCTCATTCTGTTAAAGAAATCCTGGGAAAGAAGTCCTATTGATATTGTCGATAGTCTCCAAAAGGTGAGGATGGTAACTGGGCTGAAGGCAACTGAGAAGGGTCTTCAGCAAACTGAGGACCTGCAATTAAGAAAGAAAGAATCTTAAAAACCACCTGAATATTACACAATTAACAGAACAAGACTTTGTAGAGAGTAAATCAATCAACTCAATAAAAATAACGTGCTACCTTAGAGCTGTCCTCTGAATTTCTACTGCCTAATTTTCATGAGTGCCTCCAAATTTGGTAAAACCTGACAGCCTGGCTTTCTTTATGCTCCAGAATGAACAGCTCTCAACTGTTATGCCAGGAAAGTCAGATGGATTAATTATAGCAAGAAGTGAATTCAAGTTTTTAAAGCAATTGCTGTAACAAGCTGCTATAAAGATGGGAATAATCTCACACCTCTTGACATATTTTTCAGTAGCTATTTAAAATTATTTTCACAAAGTTTAAGTACCTTAGTCATGTTTTAAGAGAAATCAGTAATCCAGTTTATACAACCAATTAAGAGAATGAGTTCTGAAATGGGAAGACATCCCCTAGCTTGCTGTAGAACAAAGTCTTATAATATTTAGTTTTCAAAGGATGGGAGGGCCTGTGAACTAAGAAAAAAATGTATTTTTTGTTTTGTTTTGTTTTGTTTTAGATTTATTTGAGAGAGAGCACGAAAGGGAGAGGGTGTGAGTTGGGGAGGGGGGCAGAGGGAGAGGGAGAGAGAAACTTAAGCAGACTCTGGGCTAAGCGTGTAGATGGACATGGGCTCGATATCACGATCCTGAAATCAAGACCTGAGCCAAAACCAAAGTCGGATGCTTAACCGAATGAGCCACCCAGGCATCCCAAAAAATATGGTTCTAAATTAAAAACAAAAAACAAAAAACTTTTATGCAAATAATCACAATTATTTTATTTTGGAAATAAAATAATTCAGGGAAACTAAAGCAGACTAAAACATTAACTGTAAAGAAGAAAGAGGGCAGTGGTAAAATTCCCTGAAGCTTTCCAATGCTTCAAAATCCAATGATACATATTTTTTTCACTATAAAAGCACTACCTGTTCATTTCAGAAAACTAGAGAAGATACTGGGTAAAACAGGTAAACCAAAGATAACCATTATTACTTAGATACAATTTTACCTCATTTTTTCCATGGTTTTAAAAGCATTTTCATGTCAGTTAATTAGAAATACATGATTAACTATTCAAAGATTTCCCCCAACACAGCTTTTCAGAAACAGATCTCCTGTCTCAAATAAAATGCACTTCTTTTAAAGATTTCCTCTGAGGAAAAAAGGTTAAAGCAAAGTAACCTAGACTAATTTCTGTAAGACAATGTAACTTGGGGCTCCTGGCTGGCTCAGTCAGTAGAGCATAAGACTCTTGATCTTGGGGTCATGAGTTTGAGCCCCCAGGCAAAGAACCCACTGAAAGAAAGGAAAAAAAAAAAAAAAAAGAAATGAAAAGAAAGAAGGAAAGAAGGAACGAAAATGTAACTGATGTTTTTGTTATGTTTCTGAATTTCTGAAAAAATGAAACTTTTCTGATGTTTTATGTGAAGCCTTTCACACTAAAGTGATAAAAACTAAAAAGCAAAGTTACAATGTGCCTATCATAACAGATTATTAACTCCAGAGTAATGATTAAAAAGCAGGAACAGAGGGATGCCTGGGTGGCTCAGATGGTTAAACATCTGCCTTCGGCTCAGGTCATGATCCCAGGGTCCTGGGATCGAGCCCCGCCTCAGGCTCTGTGCTCAGCGGGGAGCCTGCTTCTCCCTCTCCCTCTGCCTGCCTGTCTGCCTACTTGTGATCTCTCTCTCTCTCTCTGTCAAAATAAAATAAAATAAAATAATAAAAAAATAAAAAATAAAATAAAATAAAATAAATAAAATAAAATAAAATAAAATAAAATAAAATAAAATAAAATAAAATAAAAAAGAAAGAAAGAAAGCAGGAACAGAAAGTGAGAGGATCCAGGAGGTCCCTAGATCATCCCTGGCATCTACTGTGCAGTGTTTGCCAACTGTGCCAAAGAGACACCGAATCTCTCGCTAGGTGCTTCAGGGAAATCAAATCAAACTGGGAGCTATGATCTATTCCTAACTCTATGCTGAATCTTTTCCAAGCTCCGAAAATAATTTTCAACATGTGTCACTATTCTGCCTATTTCCTTCCCCAAACGCCAGGTCAAATTTTTCCTACAAAATCCTCATGCTTATCTTTTTGCTTCCTTCCAATGTCAAGGAATATTGGCCCTTTACAGACAACTGAAGTTTTCTGCAGTTACCAGAAGGTGCATAATTTAACAGCTGAGCAGATATTATATGACCATGATCACTTAGCCCACAATTTAACTTTTCCCTATATATCAGATAAAAGGAACAATTAGCAACAAATTATTTTACTAACTTCTCAAAAAAATTTTCTCTGCCAACCATAAAGTGACCCTCCCAAACATAGCCACTTTCTACCACTCTATTTCATTCTCTTTGAAGCAAGCAACACAATCAAATCTCATTTATCTGTTAACATGTTAATCGGTCTTCTCCCACCAGAATTTAAGTCCTTGTTCACCACTATATCACAGCATCTAGAACAGTGCCTGGCACATACATGTAAGTAAGAGGTTGTTGATGGACTACCATTATTGTTACACATCTGCAAGGACCTTTCATCAAGCGCCTCTAAAATGACTGGCAATTTCTTAGAATAAGCACATGAGCGCTGACAAAACCTGAGAACTAAAAGAAAGATCAACAGCGGGCGCCTGGGTGGCTCAGTCGGTTAAGCGACTGCCTTCGGCTCAGGTCATGATCCTGGAGTCCCGGGATCGAGTCCCGCATCGGGCTCCCTGCTCAGTGGGGAGTCTGCTTCTCCCTCTGACCCTCCTCCCCCCTCTCATGTGCTCTCTCTGTCCTCTCATCCTCTCTCTCAAATAAATAAATAAAATCTTTAAAAAAAAAAGAAAGAAAGAAAGAAAGATCAACAGCAAACCATCTAACCAAAGCATTTTGGTTACTGTGGCTAAACACAATAATCAAATCCACATGTACCTTTTCAAATAGAACCAGGGGCTATTATCGTAATCCTCACGAGCCATGGCAAATGTAGAAATCACAAACTACCACATTTTAGCAGAAAGGATAGGTTCTCTCTAAATATCAAGAGGCCATTCCAGTGTTTGAGCTATGGTAGTAGTAAGCAGGAAGAAGACTCACCATTGGGAAATTGTGCAGAGGCGAATCTTGTCAACAAGATACCAGCTCCTTCAATTAAAGCTAGGAGAATGCCACCCATCGCGGCTGACCCAACCATGGCCACTGGTCCATCTGAACACATTAATAACAAAGAGATTACCTTAATAGAAAACTAGTTTAATAGAAAATTTGGTAAAGGAAAGAGCTGTCCATATGGCTCCATGCTACCCTCATTCCCAACCCTCCTTCTCACTGGCTAAAACCAGGTGTCAACAAACTAAGGCCCACAGCTCAAATCCAGCTCATTGCCTGTTTATGCAAAGTTTTATTAGCACAGTCATCCTCATTCATTTATATATAGTCTATGGCTGCTTTCATGTTACAATCATAGAGCTAAGTATTTGTTGACAAAGACCTCACAGCCCACAAAGTCTAAAATATTTACCATCTGGCCCTTTATAGAAAAAGTTTACTGATCCTTGGCCTAAACCACTAAACCTCCCAAAATTCTGGGTTGCTTTCTGTCCCAAAGATCTAGAAGATGGTTCTAAGCTCTTTATTCATAACACTGCTATGTGGCAGGTATGATTATTAACTCTAGAGTACCAATGAGGAAACTACGGCTGGCACAAAAAGTTTGGCAAAATGCCCAGTAACTTGAACTGCTCTTAACCACTGTATAGATCAGAACCCCATGCTCTCTCATTCTTAAACATTCCAAATAAAGAGATACTCTTATTTTCCCCCATATCACCACATACATTCATGCTATGCTAAATTAAGCAATGCTCAGTTTTATTTATTACAGATATCACTAAATTAAGACAGATAAGGTTTTCCAAAAAGTCTTGCTTTTACTAGTGTGTCTATAATGATTGCTTACTTCTTGCTGCCAGTATGGCTCCTGTTAAGGCACCACTTGTGATGGAGTTCCAGGGATCTTCTTTCCCTCTGACTTGAACCATACTGCAGTCAATCATGGAAAATAAACCTCCCCAAACTGCAAAGCTACCTATTTTATTTAAAAACAAAAGAAATTTCATTTTTTCATTTTACATTTAAAATATTATACTCAAAAATAACTTTAAATAACAACACTATATTCTTAAAACTCTCACACTTCAAACAAATACATGCAAACACAAGTTTGGATAAGCACTGAACAGTCGGAATACTTATCTTTTCAATAAAGCATGGGTTGTATTGTTATCAGCTTGAAAATTAGCAATGGCCCAAAGCCTAAAAGAAATAAGCCAGGTCTAGAAGAGTCAGGCTAAACACATTCAAATCTCCCTTTCAGAACCAAGTATCTCTTTTTAAAAAGCAATAAACACAACAAAGCCACCCTGCTTCTTCCTTCCTTCTCCTTTTATAGCTCTACCTTACCTCTATTTTTTCTTTTCTTCATTAAGTGTCACTGAGCATATATATATATATATATACTCTATAAAAATCACCAAGAGAGATACAAAAGAAATCCAGCTATCCAGGAATGTATTATATAGGTGTAGGCCAATACATGCTAAAGCAGCTAATGGATGATACAAACAGTCAGAATTATGGAACATCAAGGGGAGAGAAATTAGCTATCCTCCCTTTCTATCCTTTATTCCTCCAGCATGAAACTAAAAACCACACTAAATCAAATTACTTGGCACTTAAACTGTTCCTAAACACAGTAACAATTTTGTCAAATAAGAAACACCCACAAATACACTTATAGAAGTACACACAAAATTTTAGACAACACCAAGGTTTTAACTGTCAGCATCTCTGGATGATGTGACACGACTTAATTTCTTCATGCCTGCTTTATTATCCAAATCCTCTATCATGAGTGCACCCGACTTGCACCATATGAAGAGTTGTTACATTTATTATGATTAAAGAAGAAAAACTACCCAAAAGAGCCCTAGTCACTTTATTCTTTACCCTCTGAAATCTGAAAATAGTGGGGATATGTTAGTAAGGGCAATACCAAATGTCAGAACCAGATCATCACCAGAATCCTTTTCCAGTTTTCACATTATCCATTAAATCTATTAGATATAACCAGCTGAAATATAGCATAAGCCCTCATATCTAGTCCAATACTAGATAGTACACACTACATAAAAATAAACTAGTAAACTAGTTCTTTCCTCTAACTCAGTAATTCTATGTCCTGAGAGAGATCTGATGCCTCGGTGTATTTAGAATGTATATTAGAATTACCTCACTAAATTCCTCAAGCAAGACTCTCCCAATACCTCACAAGAGTCTGAAACCTGCCCATCCTCCAAGAATAATTGCCAGAGTAAGCTATGGTTACTGATGAGAATGAGACTGCATCCAAGCAGGGTGAGGAGGCTGTCCACCGAAGGGTGGCCCAGTGTGAGGAGCCAGAGCCAAAGCAGGGTAAGGAAGAGTCCTCAGCCTGGCATGGAGTTGAGTGTATCCATGTGGAAGGACGGCCTGGTGTGGGGTGCCACAGCCCAAGCGGGACAAAGATGGAGGTATTCATATAAAAAGGGAGAAAGGAAGAATAAACCTTATGCGGCTGGATTGGAACTGAGGTCCTGGTGTGAACTCATGATTTTCAACATGTACATATAAATATGGATATAAATTTGGGTATATGTATTTGTTGTGGTTAGTGTGTGTTTACATATATACATATATACTCCCAAGCTCTATTACAAAGAAGGCCCGGGAACAGCAACACCCCAACAGCAACGATACACTTTGCACCCAGATTTTGGATTCTAAATACCATTCTCAACTAAAAGGAACCGGAGCTCTATGGAGAAATGGTTGACTCTATGGCTAGGCAGGGAAAATACAAGATGAGCCTGGAGTATCTTGTTCCAAAATGCAAAAGATGCCTGAAGAATAATGGGGATGTGTCAAAAGCCCCCATGAAATTTTCTCTATGAAAATATAAGGCTCTTCAGGACACAACTATGATTTTTCCATGTTGCCTGTCCCCTGGATTTTGACTAGAGAAGCTCAGTAAATGCTCACTGAATTAAATTGAAAATGTCATCCCAGTATTTTTATTATTTTTTTAATTATTTTTTTAAAGATTTTATTTATTTGACAGAGAGAGACACAGCGAGAGAGGGAATACAAGCAGGGAGAGTGGGAGAGGGAGAAGCAGGCTTCCCGCTGGGCAGGGAGCCCGATGCGGGGCTCGATCCCAGGACCCTGGGATCATGACCTGAGCCAAAGGCAGACGCTTAACCGACTGAGCCACCCAGGCGCCGCATCATCCCAGTATTTTTAAAAAGCAAGACACCATAAAGATTTCTCAATAGTTTCCTTAAAAAAGCCAGTCCCAAGGATCTGAAATAATCCCAATTCACTCATACCACAACTTAGTCTTCCTCTATTTCACCCTGTTTAATTTTAGAATAGTTTTAGAGTTACAGAAAAGTTGTGAAGATAGCTCAGAATTCCCATATATCCCACATCCAGTTTGCCCAATTTCTAACATCTTACATTTCCATGGTGCATTTGCACAATTAATGACCCAATATCAATACAGTATTAAGTAAAGTCCACACTTAACTCAGATTTCTTTAGTTTTTATGTCCTTCTGTTCCAGGATACCAAATTACATTTAGTGGTCATGTCTCCTTAAGCTCCTCTTGCCTGTGACACTACCTGATTGTTTTTTTATCCATTGAAAAAGTGTAATATGATAGAAGCAGCCTCTTAAAAGACATATAAAAACCTGTATGACTTCCGCATATATTAGGAGTGCAGGGTTTGGTGTGTGCTTTAATACTACTTATCATTCTTGAACAAAGGAAAATCAGTCACTATTTACTTTCCAGGGGTATATAATTATTACAGAGGAAAGAAAAGGAAAAAGATATACCATCACTTCAGCCCTCACAGCTTCGATTTCCTCGCCTGGAAAATGGGGATAATTATACTTACCTCTTGTGGTGTTGTGAGGATTAAAATAATGCTATAAAACCCTTAGGAGAGTGCTTAGCACATAGCAAACACCCAATAAATGGCAGCTCCTAGCTAGGCTTCCAAAGAAAAATATGCTAAAAACAAAGACAGGACTATTCTGTCACACAAAATTACTAAGGAATGACTAAAAGTATTTAGTCTTTTTCATGTGTTCTACATGGTCTCTCCAACCTGACTGTATCTTTGTAAATGAATATAGCCTCCAAGCTTTTATTTATTTGAGAGAGAGCGTGAGAGAGAGAGAGAGAGAGAAAGAGAGAGCATGAGATGGGGGAGGGTCAGAGGGAGAAGCAGACTCCCCACTCAGCAGGAGTCTAAAGCAGGGCTCGATCCTGGGACTCCGGGATCATGACCTGAGGTGAAGGCAAACGCTTAACAGACTGAGCCACCCAGGCGCCCCACCTCCAAGCTTTTTTATCATCTCTCTTCTCCCAACTTCTGAATAACCAAGTTTAAAAAGTATAATGAATCCTTTTCAAATTTTGCATTGACCTCTGCACAACATCCAAAACCTAACCTTGGAGAGGAGTCTGAGCAGCATCATCAGTTTCTCTCTCATGAAACCCCAATCCTTCAGATCACATTCTCTTCAGCTTTATATTACCCCAGAAGCTATCACTCCTGACTCTCACAAACCTAAGCTTTAAACACACTGTCTTCCTTTTGGATAACAGGAAAAAACAAAAACAAAATACCACTGAGCGTTTGGACAAAGACAAAATTTTCAAATGAATGGATGCAGCAATTCCAGTTAACTTTCTCAATAAACCGTAAATCCAGAAGAATTTACAGAGACAGTAATTTCTAACAAGCTCTTAGATTGAACTAAGCTTCATCTTCAAATGAACAAGAAAAGATATTCTGAAGTACAAATGGAAAAATTCTGCTTACCTCCCAACTGTGGAGCCCTGGTTTTAATAGCTGTCAGACTCCCTCGTAGTCTGTGGTTTACTCCCTATAAAGAAGCAATCAAAAATACAGTAGAAATACAATATATTTCCAGCTCACTGATAGGGCCACCAGTGATATTAGCAAATCCAGATTTCAAGTGATGATAAGACAAGACCATTCACCTACTTACCACTGGAGAATTGCGAAAACCTTTTATTGCTTGAAAGATACCACCACCTATGGTACCCATCGTAAAGGCCCCACCACAATCATCGACAATTCGCCAAGGGCTAAGAACAGGAAAAAAAAAAAAAAAAAAAGACTATTTCTCATTCATAAACCATAAAATTTTCTTTGCTAACACAGTAAGGGATGCAACAGATTCCAATGTAGGGTCTACTGCAACCAATAAAATAAACATTTAGACAAAAGGATTCTGAACATATCCGTATCTATTTAGCTCCAAGCCATAAGGAATGGAAATGGCTTTAACTCCCTACTGTTAACAGTACTTAATTTTCATTTAATAATTAGCACATCTATTAACAGTTGGGCACTGAGCAAAAGTGAATAAACAACTATGTAGGAAATTACATTATAATCAATGCTGATCCAATCTCCCAGGGATCAAAGTAAGCTCTCCAGCTGCAGCAAAATTTAAAGCTGAGACCCCCCCCAAATGAAGATTCAACAGGGGCAGAGGGAGACCAATTTAAACAATTTTTAAAGTTTGAAATTCTTTCTGGGTTTATTGAGTCCCACTAGCACTTGGAACTTTAGTTTGTATTAGGTCCAACCATTTAACACGCTGGAATACTCTAATCTCCAATAATTAAAGGTTATATTTGTAAACCCAGTTTCCAAAAGTAGCAACCTAACTTATACAACACAATGAAATCTGAATAATGTGATCAGAACAGAACTACTATTCTAGGAATCTGGCTTATAAAAAAGTCTGTGAATGGTTAATTCATTTTTTAAAAAAGATTTTATTTATTTGTCAGAGAGAGAACAAGCAGGGGGAGCGGCAGGCAGAGGGAGAAGCAGGCTCCTCGCTGAGCAGGGAGCCTGATGTGGAACTTGATCCCAGGTGACCTGAGCCAAAGGCAGACACTTAACCAACTGAGCCACCCAGGTGCCCTGGTTAAATTAACTTTAGACCCACTATAAATAAAAGCAATTTCTTTGATCTAGTCTCAAGAGTCAAATGCTACATAATGAACCTATGGACAATCTACTTGTTCAAGTAAACTTGTGAATTCAGTGTAGTTGCTGCTGAAGAATTTGAATGAGTAATTTCTGACTTTGGTGGACAGGAATACAAAACCTTGCAGTGAAACATCATATTCTTTTTCAAGTATAATACAAATCAGGACCTTGTACAGAATGACTATCTCATGCAGCACATATTCCAACTGTCAGCAGGATGCTCTGGGGCCTTGCTAACCAAGGCTTGCTTTTGTGACCCTAAAAGCAAAATCAGCAACACCTGAGAGTTTATTAGACCTGCAGACTTACAACACTTTACCCAGAACCTACTGAACGATCCCAGGTGACTTGATTTCACTTTAATAGTTTAAGAAGCAGTGCTTGATATTAAAAAGGATTAGGAAATTGCTTTAAAATGGTAGAAACAGGTGGCGCCTGGGTGGCTCGGTCGTTAAGCGTCTGCCTTCGGCTCAGGTCATGATCCCAGGGTCCTGGGATCAAGCCCCGCATCGGGCTCCCTGCTCGGGGGGAAGCCTGCTTCTCCCTCTTCCACTCCCCCTGCTTGTGGTTCCCTCTCTCGTTGTGTCTCTCTCTGTCAAATAAATAAATAAAAATCTTTAAAAAAAAAAAAATGGTAGAAACACTAATAGGAAGTATAGAGAAAAGACAAAGGAGAATGAATTAGTGGCTCCTTCTGAGTGGTGGGCCAGTAACTTCAAAAGATCTAGTCCAAATGATCTTATTAGTTGGGGATTAAAAAAACCTTTTTTGGGGGAGGGGGTTAAAAAAATCTTAAAGGACAGCAGGATTCAGGGGTGCCTGGGTGGCTCAGTCGTTAACCATCCGCCTTCGACTCGGGTCATGATCCCAGGGTCCTGGGATTGAACCCCAAGTCGTGCTCCCTGCTCTGCGGGAAGCCTGCTTCTCCCTCTCCCACTCTCCTTGCATGTACAGCATATGATGTACATGTTTGGAGGCAGAGTGGTGTGGAGGGAGGGAAAAGATTCTTATAGTCTGAGGTTGGAGGATTTGAGAAAATGCTCTTACCGAACAGGACAGTACAGAAGATCAAAGCAGTTTTGACTAGGAAACTAACCAGACAACTGATTGTATTGCTTCAGGACATATGTACTAAGAGAAAGCAAAGTAGTAGATAAAAACTCATTATTCTTATTACATCTTTAATTCAACCAAGTTAAAAAATTTACCCTCCTGCCAGCCTGTGTCATTATACTATATCCAACAGCAGCTGATAACAACAGTCTACAATGCGCTGAATTCTTCATATGTAAGCACAATTTAGGAAGGGGGATAATTACATTTGGTAATTTTAAAGAGCCAGGAGGAGCTGAAACGCTCTGTATCCCATTTGAGTGATTTAAATTAAAAAAAAAAAAAGGCACAAAGCAGGTAATGTGGCTACTGCTGGCAAGGTAATAATATAAAGTCCTAGGCACTTTCACAAGTTGAAGATGACATTGGCTTTTGCTCTAACCCAATAAACAGGTGATTAACCCAAATAATAAGATTTGATTTCGCTCTTAAGACCCCCAGAAGCCTTAAATTTAGGCAACCTGAGACCTCTGGCAGCAATTACCCATTTTATAACTATGTATGTGCCTGATTTACTCATGCTGTTACTCTTTGAACCTATAAAGTGGTGGGCACAGAGACCGCACTCAAATACTGAATACATGAATTTCTGCTCATGGTTTCTCAAAGAACACATACTACTATCTCTTTCTATTTTCCAGATAATCCTTGTCCCCCCTCTCCCCTAAGGGAGAATTCCAAGGATGAAAACGAGGCTCCTGCCTACAGGAGCTTATCCAGGCCCTTTAGGTAAAATCTCTTGTTCTATACATTTGAAATCCTTCGCCCTGGGTAGACCGGTCACAATACAAATAATGTCTTAAGAATGGCATCCCCCTCAGAGGCCTACTGTCCATTCCTCAACACAGGAACTGAGCAAAGCGAGACATGGGGACGTGTCCAAGGTCACCTCAGCAGACAGAGGGGATTATTACGGACCCCGCACAAGATCGACTACACCCTGGGTTGGGAGCAGACTCCGAGGCTCCATCAAGCCCAAGCCGGGACCTCCTCATCCAACGCAAGGTCACCAGAGTGCCGGGTTGTTAGCGGAAAGGCTGCCACACGCGGCCGGGGGAGCACAGGGTTCAGAAGCCGACTAGCTGCTCTAGACGGCGCTGCCTATGATTACCAAACCCACATCGACAAGCCTGCGACTGAGTTCAACTTGCACCTACGGGCACTGGACAGGGGAGGACGAGGACCACGGGCAGAGAGGCAGGAGAAAACAAGAACAGTGGTAAAGCTCACCAAGGTTCTCGCGCGTACTCCTCCATCTTGACTCCACCTGCGCGAGTGATGCCGGGCAAGTTGGGTGGAGCCTGACCCCAGCGGCGGAAGTGATCTCGAGAGGAGGGCGTTAAGGTCTATGTGGATTGGTTCACCGTTTCCTCCCGCAACCAATGGGAGCCTTGACTTCAGGGCGGCGTGGGGGGCGGGGCAGAGACGCTCCGTGGCAGAGCTGGCCCCGCCCAGGTCCTCGAAGGCAGCTGGTCTGGGCTTCCTGCGCCGGGAGCAGCCCAATGGCGAGGAGTTCAACTTACCCCGTCACTGAAGGTTCCGTGGACTGAGATAAACCTAGCATTATTCCGCTAGGGTTCACCAAATTTCCTAAATACATGTCTTTTTTTGTTTTTAGTACTTTGGCTGCTAGTTGGGAATTAATGTTAGCTAATCCGCGATGGTTTGTGAAACTCTTAACCAACTACACACAGTAGGAGAAGGATTAGGGCAGACAATGTCATAGTCCTTGTAGTCACAGTGCTTGGAATGTGATAGATGTTCGATAAATGCTTTTGAAGTGAACTTACCTGGGCCATCTTTGCTGTGACCCAGTTTGGGGCCCTCAATTGAAGGGACAACAGAACCTCTTCTGGTCCACCCTTCAAAAGATCAGCAGAAAATGTGAGGGGTGTTTAGCTCAGAAAAGAGGAGACCAAAAGGATGGGAACCCATCAACCTTTTTTAGCCTACAGTCAACAAAATCTCGGTCATGTGATGTCTGTTAAAAGAACTTTTCTCCACTCCTTTTGAGATTGACTTTAAAATATGTATATATTTAGGGCACCTGCGTGGCTCAGTAGGTTAAGGGTCTTCCTTCAGCTCAGGTCATGACCCCAGGGTCCTAGGATAGAGCCCCTCATTGGGCTCCCTCCTCAGCAGGAAGTCTGCTTTTCCCTCTACACCTCCCCCCTGCTCATGATCTCTTTCATTCTCTCTCTCAAATAAATACTTTTTAAAAATATGTATATATTTATTTTATGGAAAAAATTAGTGCAGTTCATAGGGAACTGCAGTGAAGAGTGAGGTACCCACAAAATCTTGAAAATAAGGTAAACTGAACCCTCCACAGAACTGAAGATTGTCAGTAAAGTGTATCTTTATGTAAAAAGAACAGTTCACACTAGTCATCTGATTTTTATGTGTAAAGTCCGAGAAGTCTTTTTCTGGAATGTGACTGTAATTAAGAACCTTTAAGTCTAATTAACTGCACAGGCTGAAGAGAGAATGTGGGAGATGGGCAACAAGAGGAGCCAGAGAGCAAGAATTTGATATTTAGTCAGCACCCCAGACCTAGTGGGTATGAATATTTCAGTAACTAGAGATTGGCATTCTCATGGGGCAAGGGTATTTTTTTCTGTTCTCACCAGGACCCAAGTGAAATATTTCTTAGCTCTAGCTACCTCCCTTTGCTCTTATTCCATATTCATTATGCAGTCTTCTGATTGTTATTTGGTTTCTGAATAGATTTTCCTTTAAGAGAGAATTCCCTGGTTTGTACTCAAAACTATTCTTGTCCACTTAGTTTATGCATCTGCCTCTTGTGTGCTGGGTTCTCTTGAATCAAATCAATCACCGGGGATGGTGATAATACTGAGTTTTTGAGTTTACAAAGCTGAGGGCCAGAATCTAGCTGGTTACCCAGCTCACTCCATTCCAGCAGTCCCTATCCAAAAGTCCCTTACTGTTCTGGGAGGCACTGCTCAGATGGCCAGCAAGTAGTCTTAGACTTCTCATTCTTTGCTTTCTTTTAACTGCAACAGATAACAGGGTATAACATTTTTGGCTGGGTAGGGCCTTGGCCTTGGACTTTGTTGGCTAGCGGGAGATGTCACCCGTCCCTCAAAAATATCCATTTTCATCTGAGTGAAAAAACATCTTGGAAGAAAAGAACTAAGTACTCTAATCTCCTCCTAGTGAATCTGAAAGGAGTCTAAGGAACTGTCGTGGCCCTCAATGAAAGAATGGTGAAAGACATGGAGGAACGATGGAAGAAAGGGGGTCCTTGGGAGAAAAGTCACAATAAAAGTGAGGGGAGTTTGAACTGGTGATTCAACACAGCAGGGTATATTGGTGAAAGTTAGTGTTCTGGGCCCCAATGGAGACTCTTGCTGGAACCCCCTGTGATCCAGGTCCTCTGGGTATTGCTTTGGGGAAAATAGCTCCATGTGTGAACTAAAAGAACTGTGACTCTGGGGCCTATTTTGTTGTGGGGTTTCCCTATAAGGGGAAAGGAAGGTGAGATCAAGGTGAGGAACAAGGTGAAGAAAGGGAAATCATCCCTCATGCCTCGGGGAACCACCTGGATGGATGAGCTCTAGGAAGAAGCCAAGTATGGCAGTGGCACCTGTACCTTCTTTCCCACTCTAAGGTAATTATCCACCCCTGCCACGCCCCCCCCTCCCCTCAGTTAGCTTTCATTCATCTTCCACTCTTGTACAGTTAGACCATTCTTGGGGGAGGGGCCACTGATCAAGCCTAAGATTGGCGAGAGATGACCATTTGATCGATATCAAGGGTGCACAGGTAATTTTGAACCAAGAGAGAAACTAGAGGGATTATAACCCAAGTCAATTATAAGACCCTTACTCTGTGCTCAGGATTGTCCTTAGTTTTAGGATTAGTTTTAGGATTAGGGTGGAGAGAGTACAAAAAGTATTGGTATGGTTGCTGCCCTCAGGGTCCTCAAAATGTACTTGGGGAGAACGAATGCACTCTTGAGAAACAGGTCAACTTTATAAAATTGCCAAAATGTGTGACATAGAACATGGTAAGTGCTAGAGGCACTGAGAGGAGAGAGGGCGCCCTGGGGGCCTGAGTGTGCTCACGAAATGTACATGATAAACTTGCATTTAAGCCATGGCCTGAAGAATGGTCAGATTTTGATCAGTGGAGAGGAGAAAGTCAGACATTAGAGACAGAGGGAATGACAGCAACAAAGGTGTGGGCAGGAAGGAACATGGTGCTGTCGCTGGATGGGTTGCCAGTCCCACAGGAGAGTAGAAAGACTAAAGCAGCAAGAGCAAAGCTATATCAAGCGATAAATTTCTAGGGCAGAAGGTGTGGAGAATGACCGAGAAGCAAGACTGGAGGAGTAAGCTGGGTCAGGAGGCGGTTCTTCATGGGGCTCTCATGTGTCTACACATCTAAGCATTAAGAACTAACTTCCCTCAGGTTCTCTTTTCAAGAATGTTTATAGAAGCCAATGGACTTGGATGGGGCACCTGGGTGGCTCAGTTGGTTAAGCATCTTCCTTTGGCTCAGGTCATGATCCCAGGGTCCTGGGATCGAGTCCTGCATCAAGCTCTTTACTCAGCAAGGAACCTGCTTCTCCCTCTGCCACTTCCCCTGCGTGTGTGCTCATTATCTCTCTCTGACAAATAAATAAATAAAATCTTTAAAAAACAGAAGAAGAAGAAGCAGCCACCGCCAAGGGCCTTGGAAAGCTAGAGACAGGGACTTCCCCTGGAGCAGATTTAATTACAGGATAGTAAAAGCAGAGATGTCTCCCTTCTGTCCTTGGACTGGATTTGTTGCCCTTCCAGGGTAATGAAGATATATTAGAGTTTTATCTCCTGTATTAATATAGCTAAAGGAGTTCATTCTAGAAGGATACAGTGAGGTCATAGGGTAAGGAAGAGGCCTGAAATAGCTTCTGTAGGGGTGTACAAGAGAATAAACCACAAATGAGTAAAAGAACCAAGAATGCTTCTTTCTATACAGACCCAACCTATGGAGGAAGGGGGATGGCCATTTTCAGAATCTGCACCTCCCAACCACTCAGTACCTTCAAGGGTCCTGGACCTACATAGGTTGAGCTCCATTGAGCCAGAGGCAGTGGGAGTCTCAAAGAGTTTTGTCTACCAAGAGGTCACAGGCCATGTATGCGGCTCCACAACCCCCAGTCCTGCCTGGTCCAGTTCGTGAGACACTCAAATTGGCATGGACAAATGAGGCCTGCACCACAGCTGACTCTTGGGTCTGGGGATGCAGTCTGTGCCTGGTGTCTCTTTGGTGGGTAGAGAGGTTTTAGTCAGGGTGAGGGTGGGGGAGGTAATCTCTTGTGTCTACCCTCTTGCCCTCCCCCTTGCTCTCCTTCTGGGGGGACATTAGTCTGGCCTGTGCTGTCTCAGAGCTCCCTCTAACCATGTCCACGCACCTCAGGAGTGCTGGGCCAGGCCAGTGGCTTCTTTCCAGAGACAAAGTCTGCTGCTCTTGAGAAACTTCCAGTTTCCCCCCCAAGAAGAGAACCAGTGTGATTCTGTACGGACTAACAATGTATTTATGCTCATAATGTGTCTGATGCTGTGATGCACTTAACATGCATTATCTTATTTAATCTATTTAATAACTCCATAACCCTGTGCAGTAGGTACTTTTTTTCCCCTTTGGGTAGGTACTTTTAATGTCCTCGTGTTCCACTTGGGGCCCATAAGGGTAAAAGAGGTCAAATAACTTACTCAAGGTTGCACATCTCAGATTTGAGCCCACGTCATTTGACTCCAGAGCTTGTGGTCTTACCTGCTATCCTATACTGCCACCCTAGATTCCTGAAAATGTGCCTTTCCTGGTCATCCAGCCCAAGTAAGAACCACCCTAAGCATCAGTTAAATTGGTTCTGGTTCGGGCGCCTGGGTGGCTCAGTTGGTTAAGCGACTGCCTTCGGCTCAGGTCATGATCCCAGGGTCCTGGGATGGAGTCCCGCATCAGGCTCCCCCTGCTCTGCGGGGAGCCTGCTTCTCCCTCTGCCTCTGCCTGCCACTCCCCCTGCTTGTGCTCTCTCTCTGTCAAATAAATAAATAAAATCTTTAAAAAAAAAATTGGTTCTGGTTCCCTATGCCCAGCCCCCCACCACATATTTGGCTATGAGATTGGGGTCTCTCTTTCCTCCTTCCTCTCCTTTCTCTCCCCTTCATTCTAGCACAAAAATTTTTCCCGGGGAGGGGGGCTAGGCCATGCCAGAATCCCCTGACAATCAGGATGTACTTGTTTCAGGTGGAGGTGGATTCTGAGCTTGGATAATTATTGCCCCCTACAGAGTCGGGGGCAGTGGTCCCTCACTGCAGGGGCTGGAGGAGAACTGTACTCATGGGTTCTGTGGTTCTGAATCTTCCGGACCCTGCTGTGATGCCTTTCAAGGGAAGACTTTCAGAGTCTGTGAGCCCACAGTCCCTGGGGCCCTAGGGAGCAAAAAGCTTCAGACTGAGTCCTATCAGAAGAGCCCCTGTTTGGAATTGCAGGACCCAAGGCAGAGAAGATGCAGGGGTTTGTGTGCAGAAACACTGGTTAGGAGGCCATGAGTCCTGCCTTGAAGTTTGGAAGCTGTGGGTTTATTTTCCAAGTGTGTTCCTTGAGCAGAGACCACTGGACCCAGAGAAAAGGCCACTGAGACCAGATGGTACAAAGCGTGCCCCTGGGGTTGAAGGCGGGTTATTTGCACTCAGGCCCTGATTGCTCTTTGGGAGGAGTGAACATCATTGGCAAAAAGCCTAAGAAAGAAAAATCCTTGGAGGTGGAAAGAGAGGTGCTTTGAATGGATTGAGGACAAGAGGTTGGCCAAGGTGGTTCCAGAGCCAGGGATTCCAGGAGATGATGCCTCTTCCAGAAAGCTCCTGCCGGGCAAGAGTGAGAGTGAAGACTGAGTTACCCAAGGTGGGGCCGGAGTAGGGGTGGGGTTGGGCTAGAGGCTTGTTGGCCGGTGTAGGAAGCGTCCTTTCCACCCAATATATCAGACTAAAGCCCATCTCAGGGTAGCTCAAGCCCTTTGCTAGACCGTCTGGGCTACCCACCCTGACCGCTCCCTACAAAATTACTGCGTCTTCGGTTGGACTCTTTAACAATTGCTTCCACCTGCCTTATAGTATAATTAGGTTTTGCCCCATAAATTATACATTTTAAAGAGAATAAGCAGACTGTAATTATTTTTGTACTCTCACCCTATAGTGCCTGGTCGGCTATATGTACGTAGCAGTATCTGAGTAATGCTTGAATGAATGAATGAGCGAGAACCAGGTGAGGGTGTGTGTGTGTGTGTGTGTGTGTGTGTGTGTTGAGGGTAGTTACTGCTGAAGGCAAGAAAAAGATGAGAGAAGAGGTGGGATGGGGAGAAAAGAACCCGGGAAGCGAGTAAATAAATAATTGTAAATAACTGTAAAAAGCTATAATAACTGCTAATAATTATTGTGCGTTTACCATATATCAGGTATAGCAACTAACTGTCTCATGGGTATGTTCGAACCTGATGTTCACAACAATCTTACAAGGTTGGTACCAATTCTGTCCTTGTTTTACGGGTGAGGAAGCCACGTCTCAGCCACATGACCGGTGAGTAGCAATACCTCAGGGCTTTTGGCCTGGAGAGTCCAGGCTGAACTAGGAAACCAACTTGCTCTCCAGCCTCCCCTGTTGTGCTTCCTTATGGCCCCTGGACTTCTCTTTTGAGGCATTTTGTAGGCTTTTAATTTTTTTTAAAGATTTTATTTATTTATTTGACAGAGAAAGAGATAGCGAGAGCAGGAACACAAGCAGGGGGAGTGGGAGAGGGAGAAGCAGGCTTCCCACCGAGCAGGGAGCCTGATGTAGGGCTCGATCCCAGGACCCTGGGATCATGACCTGAGCCGAAGGCAGACGCTTAATGACTGAGCCACCCAGGCGCCCAGCTTTTAATTTTTTAATGACTTCTTTGAAATTATTTATTTATTAACTATCTTCATTGATGGAAAGTAAGCTGCAAGAAGATAGGGACCTCTCTTTTCTTTTCTTTTCTTCTTTCTTTTCTTTAGTAGTTTCCACACCCAACATGGGGCTTGAACTCACGACCCTGAGATCAAGAATCAGATGCTCTGCCAACCGACCCAGCCAGGCACCCCAATTTTCTATCTTTAGTTACATGCCTTGCCCTTAGAACTGCACCTGACACATAGGAAGCACTCAATAAATACATGCTTCCCAACTCACCGACAGAATGACGACTGCCTTTTAAAAATGACAACCCCCAGGATTCTCTCAGCCCATCTTCCACCCTGCCTCTCAGGTTTACCTGCCTCACCTCTGCACTCCAGTCCTGCCCGTCAGTGCCATCTCCTCCTCAGCCGTAACCTAAAGCTGGACCAGTGGGCATTAAATGCAGGGCCAAGTTTTTGTCCCAGACAATCCCTGGACTCAGCAAATGCTGATCGGGTGACTGTCTCTCTCTGGCTTAGGATGGAAAGATGCCAGGAAAGATCGAACCATCTACCCTGATGGGTTACACCAGGGCTTCTAGAAGGGATTTTGTGGCAGGAGGGAGGGGGGGGGAAGGAGATTGAGTGTCTCTGTGACTTGTGCAGGCAGCGTGATGGATGAGCAGTGGAAAGCCCTTTTATGAAACATGCCAGGCCCGCTGCAATAGTATCCCTCCCAACAGCCCAGAATTATATTTCCCTGAAGACACACTCAGTTGTGCTCTGGATTTACATGTGGGTGGCAACCTCCTGGCTCCTCCTTGGCCCTCCCAAAGGAGGTCTGTCTACAGATCCCCCAGCAGAGGAAGAAGCAGATGAGAACGGAGGGAGGTTTGAGCCCTCTTCCCAAGAGCCTTGGCGCTTCCTGGAAATGGACAGTCCTTTAAGAGTTCCCTGACTTGTGCGGGTCATACTTTCTCCCCAGCCTACCAGTTTTCAGTTTGGGTACACAGTGAAGATTTATTTTCTCTCTCTCTCTCTCTCTCTCTCTTTCTCTCTCTCTCTCTCAAAAAGTGGCTGAGCCTCTGATGTTTGGCACTCAGGTTCTCCTGCGCAGAGAGAATGGGTGGGCGGGTAGTTCAGAGTATCTGGAATCATGTATCTTTCCCGTGGCTGTAAACAACCGGGAGTCCCCCAGCACATTACCAAATACAGTAGAAAGGAGTCAGTGGACCATGCACCGACCCCGGCAACATCCAGCCGGGATGCGGAAGTCGGATATGTGCTTGAGCAGGGCATGCTTGGGGTTGGCCTATTCCTGACCGCCCCCCACCCCCACCCCCACCCCCATGGCCCCGTCTCTGCTTTTCTGGCTCTCCTGTGGTCTGATCAGCTTCTTCCAGCCTCTACATTTTTGTATCTTTTTCTCATTGCGTGGCCCCCTTGTCTTTAAAAGGCTAAATGCTCTGTACTAAATTTGGTCACACAGAGCTCCAAGATTCCCTGGAATGTCCTCAAGTTTCAAACAGTTCTGACAGCGAGGCAGGCCCGCCCCCTGCGTGGGGATTGGCTTCTCCTTTCAGGGCCAGGCTGTTGTCAAGTCTTATTGGCCGCCGGTTAGACCAGCCAGGGTCCACTAGCCCTGGGCTTGGGAGTTAGCTTGCAGTTAACACTTGGACACCTGTGGGTCTGCAGGGCAGGGCAGCGGAGCCACGTCCTCAATCCGCTGGGGGTCTGCTCCCAAGCCCACTCTGCTCCATCCAGACCAGCTTGTGCCCCCCCCGGACTCCTGTAGCGCCCCCCGCCCCCACAAGAGCCACAGCCCACTTTGCCAAGATGTCCAAGGTAGCCAAGTATCGCCGGCAGGTGAGTGAAGACCCTGACATCGACAGCCTGCTGTCCACGCTGTCTCCCGAGGAGATGGAGGAGCTAGAGAAGGAGCTGGATGTGGTGGATCCGGATGGGAGCATTCCCGTGGGCCTGCGGCAGAGAAACCAGACAGAGAAGCAGTCCGTGGGCACGTACAACCGGGAAGCCATGCTCAACTTCTGTGAAAAGGAGACCAAGAAACTTATTCAGAGGGAGATGTCCATGGATGTGAGTGAGCAATATGCTAGAGGGAAGGGGGGAGGGGAGGGAGGGGAGGGAGACCTGAACTTGTGACCAGGATGCTTCTCTCCTCAGAGGAAAAGGTCTCGTTGGCAAAAGATGTAGCGCTTCAGAACCGATTACCATCTGCTGAGCGGGCAGTGTGAACCTCTTACCCCTAATTTCTGTTATAAAGCACAAGTTGGCTCTGTCGGGAGAACTCAGCATCCCGCAGTAGCTGATAGGGCTGCTAGCAGAATGGGAGCTGGAGAATGCCCTTGAAGCGTTCATTGTCGAGTTGATTCCGTACTTGTCCCCCCGCACTTTTATCCCCCTGCACATTCGTTTCACCCGTTGTGGGGAGGAGGCAGAGGATAGAATGATGCTTGCAGTCTCTTGGCAGCCGCCCCAGAAAAGAAAGTCAGGCCTCCTCGCAGAACCGCTCATTTTGAGGGCCTCTGGCCCTGTGGGCAACTCGTGGCACACGAACCACTTGAGGAGGTGCAGGGGCAGATGGGCTTCCCAAAGCAATGGGAGTCAGGGGCCAGGGATCTGTGAGGTGGGCAATGCATCTTCACCGGATGGCCTCAGTTTCCCTCCCAGGGAAGTTGGGGTTTGCACTTCCTAGAGGAGCATCTTGAGGGAGCATCCCCTCCTGTTGGTCATAAGTCCTTTTGTAAGCCAGCAAGGTCCCTTTGCTGGGGGATGAAGGTAGTTCCCAGCAGGGTTTTGCCTTGAGGAGGGGACAGAGGAGGGGCCGGTCAAGGAGGGCCATTTTGGAAACATCTGCTGACTTCTAGGATGGGCTTAAGCAAGACCTGCTTTTTGTTTTCCTGGCTTGGCATGGAGGAGTCCTTTATTCATCATGTATTCATATGTGAGTTTTCTTGGGACAAACTAGACTAGCCTCCACCTGAGTGTGACTCGTAGAGCCCCTTGTCCACTGTAGAGAGGGGTTAGTGGGGAAACTGTCCTCTGTGAGCCGGTTCTTACTGGCCATGTCTCTTGTCCTTGTGGATTCTTGCATGAGAAAGTTCAGTCTCAGTTCTTGTCCTTTGCTTCACTTCTATGGAAACCAAGACCCAGAGCTTCACATGATGTGTTCATTCTCCCAAAGGAAATGAGAAAGGCAACAGTATCTCCCGGAATTTCTGTGACATGTCTGGCTGGGTCAGAGATTGTGCTGGACATTAGTCACGGAGCACGTTTGCAGACAGAGCCCTGGCCCCTTGAGTGAAGGGATGGGGGAGGGAGAGATGAAGGAAAGTGAGGTAGAGGAGCTGGACCTCTGTCTCCATCCCTACCACCCTGGGCCCAAGAAGTTGGGAGCAAGGGGAGTCAGAAGGCTTGAAATTCATTACCCTGTGGGCAAGGTGATCGCCACTCGGATAATGATGAACAGATACTAGAACATTTATGGAAAAGATGAGAGGATATAGGGCACTCCCTGTGAGGGCCTGGTACTTCAAGACAGCTAACAGGACACGTAGGGAAAGCCACGCAGCACGCTCAGGGCTTTGGCATCTCTGTAAATCCCCCACTTGGACCCCCAACTTTCACTCTGGAGCCCGGCCCTGCTCTTGCCTCACTCCTAGTCCCCAGACTCTGTGCCCAGTGGCTTCTGGTGTGCAGAAAGATAGTCCTGAGGCTAAAGTCAAATGCAGAACATTCTTAATCCCCAAGCAAGATGCTTAGGCTGTGGAGAGTGTGAGAGACTCTCAGTCTCCTGGAAATTGCATTCTCAAAAGGCTTTTTCCTCAGCCAACTGAAACCATGGCAAGCCTCGCCTTCCCGGTCCCACCTCCCTCACCCCTGCCAGGTGCACGCTTGTTTCTGCAGACAGAGTCTGAATCAGGGAACGGAGGGTGTGTGTGTGTGTGTGTGTACATCTTCAGCATGAGAAGATGGCGTCAGGGCCATTTTTCCCTTGGAGGGATAGGCTGTCCCCATTCTTCCTCATCCAGTTCAAGGGCATATGTCGGCAGAGTGCCTGGGTGGAGTTCTGGGTGATCCCGAGCCATGAGCAGAAGTCATCTCTGTAAGTCTGGATGAATGGCAATGAACCCTACAAAGTGACCTCTTTAGCACCATTAGCAAGCTAGTAAGTGTGGGATTAAGAACTTGTTTAAGTGCCAGGAAAGCCTGGTTTGAGTACCAGCATCTCTTCCTAATAGTATAAATAAGTAACTTACAAGTTACCCAGTCGGCCTCCCTTCCCTCAGCTACACAGAATCCAGCCCGTAGGATTGTTGTAAAAAACGGAGAGGACAATAGTGGAAAGCACTTAGCACAGGGCTTGGCTTATAATAAGTACACAATAAATGGCAGCTATGCAATTATTAATTCATTGCTGTCTCCCCCTGCCCAGCCCCTCCCTTCCATCAGTCCTCTGAGGGCTGAGCAAGCCAAGCCTGTCTGCTCAACTAGGGGCCAAAGTAAACAAACGAGCGAACCCTGGATGCTCAGGCTGGGGGGCCTTTGACATTGCAGATGCGGAGCGGCTCCAGGTGGGGGCTCCAGGCCGCTGGACTGGCGGTAGCTCTCCCGGCTAGCGGCATTTGCTCCCTGTAAGGAACGGACTGGAAGTTAGTTAAGACAGAGTAACTCGACTCTAGGAAGCACAGCAAGGTGACCATTTACTGAGAATCTTCTGTAGGCGAAGCATATTCACCTCTTCATTTAAACCTCACACTTCTTGGGAGATATGTAGGTTTATCCCCATGATACAGAGCAGAAAACTGAGGCTCAGAGAAGTTGAGTAACTGCCCTAAGTTCACACAGTCACAAGTACCCCGCCGGGCTTTAAGGACAGTGCTTCCTTCTCTCTGCCTCGCCAGGGTACAAAAAAGGAGCCCCTGGCCCGAGGAGTTTATCATCCAATTAGGATCACAAGGCACACAAATACAGAACCCCCGTGGAGGTGAGATGGGGCCCAGACCACAGAGTCCTATGTTGCTGTAGGAGCAGCAGGTTATCACATCGTCTAGCCTGGCTGAATGCTCATCCCTGCCCCCAGGGCTGGGAACATAAATAGTAAAACCAAGTGTGGCCCCGGGATTCAAACTCTTAGAACCAAGTGTGGATTAGGGAAGGAAGTCCTGCCAAGATATTGGATGGCATTAGGAATTTTTGTTAATTCCTTTTGGGTGGGATAACGGTATTATGGATATACTTTTTAAAGGATCCTTGCCTTTTAGACACAGATCCTGAAATATTTATGGGGAAAACTGATAGGATTAGGGCATTTCCTTTAAAATAATATGGGCAAGGGGAGTGGGTAGGGGGATAGATGAACTAATACTGTCCACCAGTTGATAATTGTGGAAGCTGGGTGATGGCTCTGCATGTGTACCCATTACACAGTTCTCTCTACTTTTGTGTATGTGCTTGACATTTTCCATAACAAAATGTTGGTTTGTTTTTTTAGACAGAAACTGAGAGCGGAGGCAGGCCCAGTTTGGGTCTTAAGTTCTGGTTTCTCCGGGGGAAGAGGAGTCCCAAGATTCAAACTCCGGCTATCGTGCTGGGTGGGTGTAGACTGTGCAAGGGGCCTCGGGCGGCACCTCCCTCAGTGGATAGAATACTCCAGGGCTGTCCTGGATTGGTTTACCCCCTGCTTCATGAATACTCCTCTCCCCAACCCACCCCTGTGCCTCCTTTGAGGTCTCAGGCACCACTTCCTCCAGGTAGTCTTCCCTGACTGCCGGGCAAGTGTAGGAACCATGTCTGATCTGAGCACTCCAGTGCCACTCTGGACCAACCCCATCCTGTTTTCTTATCTCTCTTCCTCCCCAGCTTGTGTGATTCTGGTGGACAAGTGCTAACATAGGGCCCAGCACAGAGGTGGGCCCTCAGCCTCTGTTCGTTGAATGAATGTTAGGAGGGGAAGGTGGGGCTTGGCAGAGCTGACCTGTGGCTTCCCTCCCTCCCTTTAAAAGTGCCTGTGTGTTCTACCCTAGTCCTTCTGGGACTCTCCTTCTGACCAGGTGGAAGACAAGGCCCCCTGGGCAGGTGTGTGGCCAACAGTTGAGTGAAACCCTTGTGCTTGGCTCAGGTTTCAGGAACCTGATCCCAGCAGGTCAACTCATGTGTTCTCTTTCCTTCCCCAGTGGGAAAGAAAAATCTCCAGCCTGCCTCCCCTGCCCTTCTCCCTGGCGTTACCAGGGGCTGGGGATTAGCGCCTCCACCCAGCCAGGAGCAGGGGCAGCTGAACTGGGGGGGTGGAGGAAGCTCTTTTAGGTTCTCCCTTGAGAAGCTAACAAGAAGCACCCCACTAGCCAGTCACCCGGCCTCCTCACCTTCGCCTCGGGTCTCTGGCTCACCCAGCCTAGCAGGTCCCCTCCCCTACCAGGCCCAGCTCATGGCCCAGTGTCCATGGCTTCTCTACCGGGATGGGGATGCCGGGCAGGCCCGAGGCCGGCAGCACAACCCTCCGATTACCCTTTGCAGAGGGCTGGGCCCTATCAGGAGTGCCCTGGGCAGCAAGGCTCAATGATTAAGGAGATTAACCCCAACTGATACACACCCAAAATAGCCCTGGAGGCTGGGGTGGAGAGGGCAGAAGAGGTGAGGGGGGCCTGTAGACCTGGGGAGGCGATAGCAGGCACCCAGTCAGGGTTAGACAAGTTTAAAAATCTCTCCCTGAAGTCTGAAAGGTGCCTCTGTCCAGAGTTTAAAAACTAGTTAACCAACTTCTTAAACTAGGTGGTGGGATCCGCAGGTGTTTGTTTTCATTGTTGCTCTTACTCATATTTTATACATTTTCTTCTGTGTGTATAGACTATCCGATCTGATGGATTTTAAGCGGCAAGGCCCCAGCGCCTGCTCCCACGCCCTCGGCACCGCCCCTGGTGCTCGACTTTTCTCAGCAGGACCACAGGGAGAAGAGCTTGGGTGGATGGGACATGTGGCAAGAGGGAGGCAGGCCAGATAGGACCAAGGAGGAGATGTAAACATGAAATGTCCCCACAGCGAGCGGGAGATGCAGATGGTCAGGGGACGGGCATGAGCCCCACTGACCAAGGGTGGCTGGTAGGCTGGGGGCTTCGGGTCCCCACACTAAGGCAGGAAGAGGCCTGTCTGAGCAGACACCCAGAGTGGAGACAAAATCCTCATCTAACCTGGCTACCCTCCCTCAGCCTCTCTTTCTCCCCCAAGAGACTCTGGAGACTTGAATCAGATGGCGTCAGCATACCAGAGCTGGCCCACAGTGGGCAAAGCCTGGATGAAGGGCACTGGGAGAGCTACAGAAGACAGAGGGGTCAAGGGCGCTGTCCTTGGAGATCTACAGTCTACATGCATAAAGTCTACACACACTGCAGGGACAGCAAAAAAGCACAATGACTGGGGGGCGGGGGAAGAGAAGCTGACATTCGTATGTCTGCCAAGTTGGATAAACAAGAATATCCTGGACCGTAATACACAGTCCTTTCCAGATCAGGCTGTGCTTTCTTGTTTATTTGATCTCTTTTGGCATGACCAACAAAGAAAGAAGGGGTCTGGATTCAGAGCCTCAGTTCCCCTAAAGGGGTCCCTTAGCCCCGGGCCATGTGGGGAATAGAAAGCCTGTAGGGGTTTGGAACCAAACAGGACCAGGTGTGATTCTGCTTCTGCCCCCGTTGGAGCTGGTGAGCACGTTACCTGAGGAAGAGCCTCAACTTTCCTGAGTACCTTCTGGACTCAGAGGCATTATTAATGCTATCTCATTAACATATAGCTGCTGGAGGCCCCATTGCTTTACTGTCAAGTGGGAAGATGACCTCAATCTTGAAGGGTTATCGTGAGGATTAAATTGGCTGAGGTACTGAAAGTGGCCCATCATGAGCAACTTTTCCTCCCTGAAGTTCCTCAGACGTTATACCTGTGAAATTAAAAGACAATCTGTCAGCAGGATTGAGGGAATGGCAGAAAGGGAGGGAGAGCATGGGAGGAAGAGAGGCAAGGAGCTAGCTTGAGGAAAAAGGCAGGCTTATTTACTGACTTCCTGCCTGGCCCCCTTGTCTTGATTTCTTTGAGCCTAATTTATTTCATGCCCCAGGCTCAGTGGCCTGCAGTGGGTGACTGGGTTGGAAACACGGCAGAGGTGGGGTAAAGGGCGATTGGGAGGAGGGTTGGGGACTAGTGAATTCTTGTCTGCAACTTCCAGGAGCTTAGAAAAGCCTAGGCTGCTTTGGACCAATTTGGCTCCACCCGTCTCTGGGGTTGGCTCTAGAAACGACCAGACCAGTGGGGAAGGCAGGGTGCTGCTTAGGATAGCTAGGCCTCCCGCTCCCACACACCTCCACCCCCTCACTGGCCTGCTCTCGTGGAGGACCCTCGGGCTCTGCAGGTGCACACATCCCCAGCCCTGACTTCCGGATCAGGCCAGCAGAGCCCCCCCTCCCCCACCAGGTGGAATATCCTGGGGTGGGGGTGGGGTGTGGTGGCAGAACTTCCAGTGAAGCCCTGGGTGCAGAATGTATTGAGTTAGTGCTGAGCGCAGTGTCTTCAGAGGCCAGCTAGACCTGGATGCCGATCCTGCTCTGCTGGTGGCCGGCTGTGTAACCCGAACAAATTACTTTATCTCTCTGAGCCGGAGTTTCCCCATCTTTAAAATGGAAATAACACCTAGTCACAGGAGAGTTGTGAGGATTAAGCAAAAAAACATCTGTAAAGCAGGTCGCAGAGTGCTGGGCTGGAAACCTGGTAGTGAGGGCTAAACCCTAAATTTGAGTTTGGTCCCTTCCTTCACTGCTCTTGCCTCCACCCCCCTTCTCAGCATCCTTTTCCTAGGCAGGTTTCAGGAATTATGTTCTGTATCTACAAGGAGGGAGGAGGACTCCATTAAATCATGAATTCTCCAACTGTTTAGGAAGTTTCCATTACATTAGGTGCTTCTGAATGCTGGCACAGAGTAGTGAATAAGAGAGACCAGGTCCCCGCTCTCGTGGCGCTTCCATTCTAATGGGTGAGACCGAGAATACATGTACTTAAATAGATCACATAGAACACATGCACATCACATATAACGTATATGTCACATACACATAAAGGAGAAGAATGCACTTTCAAGAGAAGGTCTAGGACGATTTCCTGTAAGGTGGTCAGGGAAGACTCTGCCACAGGGGTGACATAAGCTCAGAGCCTGGAACGGACCGAAGGAGGCAGCCAATGGGAGGGTCTGAAGGAAGCTTTCCAAGCAGAGGGAACAGCACACAGAAAGGCCTGGGCAGGGGAGCAGGTGTAGTATGTCTGAGGAAAAGCCAGGCCAGTGTAACTGGAGCAGGGCGAGCCAGGGGTGGGGGTGGGGGGGTTGGAGGTGATCAGGCCCCAGAAGTCAGCGGGACTCACATGATGCAGGACTTCAAAGTGCAGCAGAGGGAGTTTGGATTTTTATTCCAAGTGTGGTGAGACGTCATTGGAAGGTTGTGAGCAGGGGAGAGATGTGATCTGATCTAGGTTTTTTAAAGGATCCATCATCACTCTGCCAGCGTTCAGATGAATAGATGGTAGGAGGGCAAGCCTGGGGGAGAAGGGGGCCCGGCTAGAAGGGTGTGCAGTAGCTCAGGCAAGAGGCCAAGGACGACAGGAGGAGAAGTGGTCAGATTCAGGAAAGACCTCCAAGGTAGCACAGACAGGACTGTCGGACTCACCAGGGAAAAGAGAGGAGTGGGGGGCCCAGGCCTGCCTGAGCTATTGGCTAGATTTGATGCCATTTACTGAGGTAGGAAACAACAGAAGAGGAGTGGTTTTGAGGAGATCAAGAACTCTGATCTGAACAAGTTCATGGTGCTTGGTAGACATCAAAGAGCAAGTGTTGCAATGACTGGGCATGTGCAAGTCTGGAGCTCAGTGGGGTGGTGGGGCTGGAGATTCCATCTGGGAGCCATTAGTATATAAATGATACTTAAAACCATGAGCCTGGAAGAGATCATGTAGGGAGGAGCTGTGGATGAAGAGCAGAGGGCCAAGGACCATTCCCTCCATTACCCCAACATTTAAGCATCGGAAGAGGAGCAGGGGCCAATGAAGGAGACTGAGAGAGTTGGGCGGAAGCTCAGAGCAGCTTCACAAAAGCAAGTGGACCGGGGCCTTATAGGAGGAGAGAGTCTCCACTGTTTCCGTTCTTGTTGAGAGGTCTAATAAGTTAAGAACAGAGAATCGACTGTAGTAACTGGAAAGATGGAAGCCACTGAGACCTTGACAAGATTGGGGTCACTGCAGTGAAGAGTGGACTCGAGAGAGAATGGTCAGTGAGGACTGGAGATAGAGAATACAGACAGGTGTCTTCGGTTTTTTTCCCCAGTTTTGTTCTAATGGGAAGCAAAGAAGTACGGCAGCAGCTGGAAGTAAATGTGGAATCAAAGGGGAATTTTTTTTTAAAGATGGAATATGATAGCATGTTTATATACTAAGGGGGTTGGTTCAGTAGAGAGGGAACCCTCGATGGCACTGGAAAAGGCAGGAAAAGAGATGGAATGCACTGGAGTGGAGGGGTTGGCCTTGGCAGCAGGCGGTCACCTCTGGTCCTGGGAGGGAAGACAGTGGAGACCAGCAAGGATGCAGGCAGGTTGCTAAATGTGGTCGGGGGAGAGTAGGTGGGGCTGGTCTGTGTTGACACATGCACGGTGCTGGTCCAGGAGGATCCCCCTGGCGGCTGGACACAGGCTGGACTGAAGTGGGGAGAAACTGACGGGGCTGTGACAGTAGTCAGAGGTTAAACGTCAGGTCGCAAGAAAGCTGCTCAGTGCTCCCTGGGTGGGGTAGAGAAAACATGAAAACACTTCCGGATCGGACATCTGGCACGTGAACAGTCAACAGACAATAGCCAGCTCCAGAGCTCCTTGAAAATCCAGTCGATTTTCACCTCCAGTGCATCCATCTTCTGTCCCCAAGGCCACCCATGCCCAAGGAGAAGGAGGTCCCTTCCCAGCACACAGCTGATGGCCCTGGGTTTGCAAGGCAAGCCAGGGGGGCGCCTGGGGCTCACTCCCGGCTTGACTGTCTCCTAGCTGCGTGGCCTCAGACAAGCATTGAACATTTATAAGCTTTACTTTCTTTTCATTGTGTTCTTTAATGCCTTTTCTGTGTCTCATTTTGTACTTGACAATAATGGATTTTTTTCTAACACTTTGTTTTTATTGAAATATAAAACACATACAGCAAAGTGTCCAAAATACAAATGTAGAGTGTCATGAATTCTCACAAAGATGAGGATTCTAACAAGTCGGGAGCTCAGTGGGGTGGTGGGGCTGGAGATTCCATCTGGGAGCCATTAGTATATAAATGATACTTAAAACCATGGGCCTGGAAGAGATCACGTAGGGAGAAGTTGTGGATGAAGAGCAGAGGGCCAAGGACCATGCCCTCCATTACCCCAACATCTAGGCATCGGAAGAGGAGAAGGGGGCCAGTGAAGGAGACTGAGAGAGAGAATAAGACGGAGAATATTGCCAGCACTGCGGGACCCCCACCCACCCTCTGCTTCCTCTCCAGCTCTACCCCCGTCGTCCCTGCCACAGGAACCCCTACCCTGACTCCAACCCCGTAGGTTAGCCTTGCCTGTTTTAAAATTTTATATATATGTAAATATATATATAAAATATTTTATATTTTATATAAAATCATAAAGTAGGTGTTCTTTTGTATTCTACTTTTTTTAAAGATTTTATTTCTTTGACAGAGAGTGAGAGAGAGCACAAGCAGGGGGAGCAGCAAGTAGAGGGAGAGGGAGAAGCAGACTCCCTGCTGAGCAGGGAGCCCAGGATCACAACCTGAGCTGAAGGCAGACACTCAACCGACTGAGTCACCCAGGCCCCCGATAATTGTTTTTACTTTTTATTTATGTATTTATTTATTTTTGATAATTGTTTTTTTTAAAGATTTTATTTATTTATTTGACAGAGAGAGACACAGTGAGAGAGGGAACACAAGCAGGGGGAGTGGGAGAGGGAGAAGCAGGCTCCTGGCCGAGCAGGGAGCCCGATGAGGGGCTCGATCGCAGGACCCCGGGATCATGACCTGAGCCGAAGGCAGATGCTTAACGACTGAGCCACCCAGGTGCCCCAGCTCTCACTGCTGTAGAGTATTCCATGAGTGTTTCATTGTACGAACATGCCATCATCTATGCATTCATTTCACTGTTAATGGACTTTGGGTTGTTTTACAGTTTGGGGCTATCATTAACCATGCTCCTGTGAACATTTTTGCACATCTTTTGGTGCACTTATGACTTCATTTGTGCTGGGTATGTACCTAGGAGTGGAATTGCTGGGTCATAGAAAATGCAGAGTGAACTTTTCATTTCTTCACCTGCAAATAACAATGATACTGCCTAATTTGAAGAGTACAAAAGTTCGAAGAAGTGCATGACAGTGATTTGCAAACAGTAGGCATATCATAAAGTGGGGGCCACCATCATCATTTCTAATGGTGTCCATCTTTGGGAGCAACTAGAGTGCTGTCGAGTCCTTTGGCCACGTCCTGCCGGCTGTCCTGCTGAGCCCTACTATTAAGATTTGCCCTTCGGGGCGCCTGGCTGGCTCGGTGGGTTAAGTGTCTGACTTCAGCTCAGGTCATGATCCCGGCGTCCTGGGATAAAGCCCCACACCGGGTTCCCCACTCAGCAGGGAGCCCTTCTCTCTCATCTCATGGAAAAGGTGTCCCTCTCCCTGTCCCAGGCTGGTGCCCCCACCCACTTTTCTCTCCTGTCTTCTCAGGGACATTTGCTCCTGTAAACATCTGTTTTCTCTCAGACTCTCTCTCTCTCTTTCCCCTTCAACTTTCCTTCCTACGGGCTCTTTCTCTCTAGTTCCCACCTTCTCTCCTTTCCTTTGTAGCGAAGCTGTAGGGAATCGTATCTACACTCACTCTCACACCGCCCGCCCCTGCACTGACCTCAACCTCCAGAAGGTCTCTGCGGACCTCCTTGTTGTGCACCCAGGGGATGCTTTCTTAGTCCTTACCCTGTTTGTTTACTTTGTGGTATTCCACTACTCTCTCCTTCTCAAAATACTTTCCCTGGGGCCAAGACACCACACTCACCTCCCTGGCTTTCTTTTTCTCTCTCTAGCTGTTCTTTCCTTGTCTCCTCTGAGAGGAGCCCTTCCTCCGAACGCCTCACTATTGTTGTTTTTCAGGGCCCTGCCCTCCCGAAGCCGTCTTCGTGGCTACCCTCATCCAACCCCACGGATTCAGCTACCACCTATATGCTCTGTCTCGATCTCTCACCTAGATCTCTATTTTGAGTTCTAGATCATTCACTTGCTTTTTGGACCCCTCAAGTGTCTCAGATTCAATGAGTCTAAAAATAAATTATTATAGTTACCTCACCCCAACCCCCCAGCCTGCCTTTCCTCCTGCATTCTACACTGGGGTAAATAGAAGCACACCTAGGTCAGAACTCGGGGGTCTCTCGGTGTTCCCAGACTCTCCCAGTGACCGAACCATATTGCTTCTACCTGTGCCACCCCTCTCGGGTCCCCCCTGCCCCCGTGGTGCTTCTGCTCTCACCTGGATCACTTATCAGCCATAAGAATGCTGTGACCTCCCAACTGATCTCCCTGTCTCTCTTCTCCCCCCATTGCAATCCATCCTCCCCACAGCTGCCAGTGTCTTATTATAAAATAGAATCATGATCTTGACACTCTCCTGCGTAAAAGCCTTCAGTTGCTCAACATAGCTTCCATGATCAAATTCACCCTCCTTAGGGTGGCTTAGGAGGCCCTTGGCAACCCAACGCCTCCCTATCTCTGTAGCTACTAATATCCTTCTCCTTGACTTTTACCCTTTGCTACAGTTACACTTGACCCCTGGTTCTCTAGCGGTGCCACACGTTATCTTGCTTCCTCTGTGCCTTTGCACCAACCATCACCTTTGACTGGGATGCTGGCCCCACCCTGGGCCTCGCTAACTTGGATTCTTTCAAGGCTCAGCCCAGGTGACAGCTTCCTACTTCCCCAATCCCTCCAGTCTGGGTTGTGCGCTCCACCCCTGTGTTCACCAAGCACCATCTGTCTGCAGCTCCCGTCACTTTTTGCAGCATGTACACACGTAACACATTGTTTCGGCTTAGCATGTTTCTGTGCCTTCCCCTGACTTCTTAAGAGCGAGGCCTGACTCTTACTCATCTCCGTGTCCCCAGCAGTGAGCACAGTGCCTGGCTCAGTAAATGTTAAACGAATGAGAGACAAATGGTTTGCAAATGCCATTCTTGTCGTACTTGATTGAATCTGCAGGAGTTATGAATTCATCTAAACTCTTCTGAGACAATTTGAAAATACGATGTTGGGGGCGCCTGGCTGGCTCAGTTGGTAGAGCATGCAACTCTTGAATTTGGGTCATGAGTTCAAGCCCCATATTGGGTGTAGAGCTTACTTAAAAAAAATAATAATAAAAAGAAAATATAATTTTTATGTCCAAATCCTCAAATGAAAGGCAATTTGGCAGTGACTCTTTTTTCCCAGTTTCTGTAAACAACCAATTAAATCAGTCCACACGTTTACACTCTGGAATCTGAATTGTTGGGATGGGTCCTTGCCATATTTTCCTTTCAGGACAGAATGAGCCTCAAGGACTCATTTTTAACTTTTTCCATTATGTCCCTTCCTTGTTCTTCTCTTTCCCAGCTCCCTAGGGATCTGAGATTATAGGCTGACATTTTTAGCTTGACCCAATCAAGTTTGCCCATGATCTCTGGGGCCACAGATACACCCTAAAGAGGAGAGTAAGAATTTGTCCTGTATACAGCCAGCCAAGGCCAGCAGCTCCCATTATCTGAGTACTTCCCTGGAGTATCCGGAGAAGTTCAGCCTTTTGCCTCTAGGTCTAGAAAAAAGTAATATGGCTTCTCTAGAGAACTTGCTATAAGCAGATTATCTCTTTGGATCACACACATAGCAGGAGAGCTGTCTTGGGATGGTCTTTTGGGAGGCCCAGTGTTCAGATATGTGAGTATGATGACCCAGGAGGTCTGGATATACCAGTTCCGTGGCCATGTAGACACAGACTTGCCCTACTGAAGCCAGAACGGCGAGGCTGGGATTAGGTTCTTGTAGACAAACAATCAACTTTTCTCAGTCAGGGTTCTGCAAAAGAATTAAGCCCTATAGAAAATTAATGGAGCGATTATTTCCTCAATTCTCCCAAAGATGCTAAATAGCAGGTCCCATTCTAGATATATAGGAAATAAATTAATTCATTACATACAATGGATGCCTTCAGGCATTGAGGACTTAATTTTTCTCCTGGAATCCCAGTTGTGAAAGGATGACATTGAGCCATCTTGCTTCTACCAAGTTTCCCCAAGATGAATCATCTCAACTGATCCAATGGCATCTCTTGCACTCGCCACTTAGTGATAACCTGTCTGTCTCTGGTCCTTTACTGCACTGAAAAATATAATGTATTCGAAATCACCAAGAAGATATTTAATAATGACCTCAGAGTGCTGAAGACTCCAGTGGTCAAGGAGATTTTTCCCTCCAGTCTGTAATCTTTGCCTTAAAGGTGGGAATAGGGGGCGGTACGTAAGCATAGAGGTGTTATTTCTAGATGGACTTTCTTCAAAAAATAACTTATAATTATGGGTTTCCCCCACTATCGAAAAACAAGGCCTTCCTATGAAACCTGTTGCAAGCGGAAACGGCAGAAAACAAAGGAACACTTACCACCAATTTATATGGAAAAATTTTTGAGCATTCCCAGACCCCCAAAATAACTTCTCTTAGGCTTTTCTGATACCTTAGGACACATCTTGCTAACAGAAGCACAGAATAAATGGAGATAAAGCACAGATGCTCACAGACATAGTTCAAAGCTCTGGGGACTGGATGCTGAGGTGCTGAATGTAGTTGGGGGGGAGTTTGGTGGAGGGTGCAGGGGGGTGCAGGGGGGCAGGGGGCCCTCTAGCTGCTGTTTGGGGTGCGTGCTGCCTCTGTGAGGACTCCCTGCAAAACCAATGCTGAGCGCTACTTTTGTTTTTCCCCCTTTTTTGGAGAAGGGAAAATCCGCTTCAGATTTCTTTCAGTTAGCGAAAACAGGTAGCAATGCCGGCCCGTGAAAGCAAAGTGACGCAACGCAAACTTTCGTAAAGGGAAGGATACCTGTATAATGTCATAAGGCTCGTTAGAGACAATATACAAAACATAGGGAAAAAATAACCAACAATCCTGTTTCATTAGCTCAAGATAGTAACCACTGGCAGTTTTTGGGGGTGTATGTGTCTGTGGGAACTTTTCCTTTTGTGGTTGAGGCCATTGTACACACTCACATATAGGCACATAAATTGTGTTTCCTGCTTTTTTTTTTTCTTATCATAGTGTAGTCATTTTCCCATGTCCCTGAAAATTCTTCCTAAACATCATTTTCAGTGGATGTTAGCATAGTGCATCATATGGCCGGGTTGAGCCATATGTCTATATTTGGACATTTACATGGTTTCTAATAAATCTATTTTCCAAGGGCCCAAACAGATCCCCAGAGCACAGGCTCCTTCCCTTGGCCCTTGGCACCCATCCGCAGAGAGGTGGAGCCAGCCAAACAGGATGATAAATAGAACCGTTAGCACACTGTCCCCCAGCTGAGACTCACAGACAGCTGGGGGCAACAAAACTCCGAAAGGAGAGGACAGACTCACTGGACACTGGAAGGGAAGGGACCGATGGTCACTCCTGGGACACAGTCCACAGCCCAGGTGAGCATGAGGTCACACATGCTGTTTTCTAGAGGATCAAGTTCCTGATGTTGGGACATCTGCCAAACGGGGCAAACCTCCGCCTCCTCCTCACCGTGGCTCCCAGGAATAGATCTGTTCATGGGCACCGTGTGCCTGGCTTCCTTTTGTCTTGGGAGGAGGGAATTGTTACCACTTAAAAAGAGAATCAAGGCTCCAGCCTTGGAAAATTCCGGATGTAGGGAGGATGTCAAGTTCAGTTAGTCCCTCCTCCTGCTTCCAGGGGGCCCTGCTCCAAAGCTGGTCTAAAGTACCGTAGTCAAAACATAATACCTGGTCAGGAGGCAGTCCTTTTTCCTGCCCAAGAGAAATCGAAGAGTCTCTCACACCAGTAGCCCGTAGGTAGGCACTCAGCTTCTTCCATCTATACCATCTCACTCGATCCCGCCATCAGCCTCCCCCCAGGCCCTAACCTGCCTGACAGATGAAGAAACTAAGACTTAAAGAGCTTTCCCCACTGCTGACCAAGGAAAGTCTTGAACTCTTTCTTCTAACTTTAGGTTGCAACAAACCGCGTAACTTAGAAAAAAACAATCTGTCTCTCGAGCTTTCCCTTTGGACCTCCACTTGAATGGGAGGTGCAGTTGTTCAGTCAGCATTGATGAGACATTCCCTGTGCGCCCATTTCCAGGATGGGTTCAGTCCTGGTGGCCTTCTTGGCAGCAGCTTTCTTATCACTGTGCTGCATCCTGCAAACACTGTTAGCAGAGGTGGGCACTGGCCTCCCTGCCCTCAGAGAGAACCCTGGGAAGGCGGTCAGGAAACACTCCTGGCTGTTCTGGGGTGAATCCTTCTTCCATCCTGAAGGACCCTTGTGCTCTGGCTCCCTTCACCCTTCTCCCTAATGTAGAACCTCCCTTAAGGTTCTTCTCCCCAAGCCCAGCTGTGGAAGAGGCTGTGGTCTTTCCAGCTTGCCTCTTCCTGATGACACTGGAACCAATCACACAAGCCCTTTATTATTTAGGGTTTTTTTTAATTGTTCATCATACATGCAAATACAAAGAGGAAAATACAACTGGCCCAAATGGGAAGTGACCATCATTCTAGGTCTGAACTGTCCAATATGGTACCACTTGCTACACTTGAAATGGGACCGGTCCAAACTGGGATGTGCTGTAGTGTGAAATGCCTATCAGATTTTAGAGTTAGCAAGAAGGAAAGAATGTAAAATCTTACGAATAATTTTATATTGGTTATGTATTGAAAAGATATTTTGTATGTCTTCAAAACATTAAAGTTAGTTTCACTTGTTTCTTTTTACTTTAGAACATTTAAAATTGCATATATAACTCACATTATATTTCCACTGGATAGTGCTGGTCTACAATGTAGTGTTTCCAACTGTGGTCTCTGGCATATAGGTCTTTGGGGGCTTTTTTGTTTTTCTTTTTATGCTTTCAGTTTTTTATTTAATCGTTATCTTTTAGAAAGTAAAGCAAGAGAAGATAAGCATAGTATATAAAATACGATTTTTAGTATAACCCTTCTATCATTGTGCAGTTAAGACTAAAATCTCCCTTCATTATCTTTAAATTATTTTTATTAAGATATAATTCACAAGCCACAGAATTCACCCTTTTAATGTGTGAAATTCAGGGGTTCCTGGCTGGCTCAGTCAGTGGAGCATGTGACTCTTGATCTCAGCATTGTGAGTTCGAGCCCCACACTGGGTGTAGAGATTACTTAAAAACAAAATCTTAGGGGCGCCTGGGTGACTCAGTCAGTTGAGCATCTGACTCTTGGTTTCAGCTCAGGTCATGATCTCATGTCATGGGTTGTGAGATCGAGCCCCACGTCGGGCCTGCACTCAGGGGGAAGTCTGCTTGAGATTCTCTCTCTCTCTCTCCCCCTCTGTCACCTCCCCTGCACTCACTCTCTCTAAAATATATAAATAAATCTTTAAAAAATAGTAAAATAAAATCTTAAAAAATAATAACAATAAAGTGTGCAATTCAGTAGCTTTTTTAGTATATTCACTAATTTGTACAATCAACACCACTACCTAATTCCAAAACATTTTCATCATCCCAAAGGGAAACCCCATACCTATTAGCAATTACTCCCCTGTTCCTCTCCCCCTTTCCCAGCCCCTACAACCATGAATCTACTTTCTGTCTCTATGGTTTTGCTTATTCTGGATGTTTCATAGAAATGGAGTCACACAATACGTGGTCTTTGGGGTCTGGCTTCTTTCATATGATATCTTTCAAGGTTCATCCGTGTTGTAGTGTTCTTTCTTATGGCTGAATAACATTCCTTTGTAGAGACCACATTTTGGTGATCCACTCAGCATTTGATGGATATTTGGGTTGTTTCCACTTTGGGCTATTATGAATAATGTTGCCATGAACGTTCGGGTATAAGTTTTGTGTAGACCTATGTTTACAATTCTCTTGGGTATACACATAGGCGTGAATTTGCTGGGTCATATGAAAACTCTGTATTTAACTTTTTGAGGAACTGCCAAACTGTTTTTCAATGTTGCTACACCATTTTGCATTCCTACCAGCAATGTATGAGAGTTCCAGTTTCTCCATATCTTCCCTAACATATTATTGTCTGTCTTTTTTATTATAGCCGGCCTAGTTGGTGTGAAGTGTATCTCATATGGCTTTGCTAACCTCAAAGGATATGAGTTTTATTTTACTAAATAATGTGGCAGTCTCCATGCTTCTATTCTCTAAATCCCTTTCCTCTTCTTGATGGTTTTCATTGTTACTTACACACCCACAACTCGCAAATCCACAGCTCAAGCCCAGATCTCTTGCCTGAGCCAAAGATGCTTATTAATGCCAACTTGTTAGGCATTTAAGTCTTGTCATGGCCAAAACAATTCATCATCTCAATTCCCATCCTCACCGTCCATAGTCCTTGCTAGGGCTATAAGCATCACCATCTATCTGGTCGACCAAACTGGGAATCTTGACAATCACCTTCCACTCTTCTTGCTATTCCCCACTTCACTAAGTCATATTAACTGTACCCCCAGAAGTATCTGGAGAATTCATCTCCTCTTCTTTGTGCTCACTGATCAGCCGTGGTCCAGGATCTCATCACTTCTTGCCTGGACTTTTGTGATCGCTCCTACCTGGTCTCTTTCCCTCCAGTTCCTCCCAGCCTCGACTCCATTCTCCAAATAGCTGCCAAGGCTATCTTTCTAAACCACAAATCTGATGGTCACGGCTCTGGTTAAAAATCTGTATGTTTTGGGCGCCTGGGTGGCTCAGATGGTTAAGCGTCTGCCTTCGGCTCAGGTCATGATCCCAGGGTCCTGGGATCGAGCCCTACATCGGGCTCCTGGCTCAGCGGGGAGTCTGCTTCTCCCTCTTCCTCTGCTTCTCCCACTGCTCATGCTCTCTCTCTATATATATCTCTGTGTCTCAAATGAATAAATAAAATCTTAAAAAAAAATCTGTATGTTTCTCCATCACCTACTGGGTGAAGCCCACATCCTGTAGCGTGATGTATGAAATCTGTCATGGTCTGGCTCAGGGTAGAGTTCTGGTCTCCTCTCTCACCCCCACTTCCTCAGCCCCCTCCTGTTACAAAGAACTTTCCAACCATCCCTGGATGTATTGTGCTCCAATAATCACATGTTTTGCCCGTCTTGTTCCCTCTGCTAGGAAAGTCCTTCCCTTGTCTCCTGTGCCCAAGCGACCTCCTCTGAAGCTTTACTCCCACCTCCTCCAGGCTCTCCCCTCCCATTGTGTATTCACTGGGTCCTGGACTGTGTCGAAGCCACTTGACATCCCTGATGTAATGGATTGACACCCTTATTTGCTGCCTCTCTTCTCCCTAAATCTTGACTTCCCTTTCTTTCCCCCCAGTGGAATGACCAGCCCCAGCTCCCAGTTCTCCTGGAGCTTAAAGATTCAGCTTAATGCTCAGGCTGTTCCCTAACTCTGATGGACTCCCCAGTGTGCTTCCTCTCTCAGCCAACAAGGGTGATTCCCCTCTCTGTGGCCTTGGCGCACAGAAAACCTGTGCCTCCTCAGGCCTCAGCTGCTGGAAGGGAGCTGCATTTGGGGGTTGTAATGACCTGCATCACGAAAGGAGGAAGTTCCCAGAACAACTAGCAAGTGTCTGAAACCTGGGAAATTGTGGCTCAAGGTGTATCATTTTACTAGGGTAAAAATCCCCTGGAAAAGTCAGCAGTGAGTGGAGGTAGCATTGAAGTCGACAGTCCCCTCTCCCTTCCATAGTTCTGTCCCCTCCAGAGACTTTAGGAGACTCCGGAGAAGGCCTCTCATAATAGCTTAGTGGCCAGAATGGACAGATGTGGACTGGAAGGTGGGATGTGAGTGGTGGCTCCCTAGAGGTTTCTGTCAGGGTGCCAGAGAGCTCTGTCCTCCATGCTGCCCTGTCCAGTGGGCATAAAGATCTAGAAAGCACGCCTACCATATTTGCAAATTATCTGAACCCAAGAGAGACTGAACTTTTAAGCAGCAGAACCAAGATCACCCAGAAAGTTCTAGTCAGATCAGAATGATGTGGGCTTAGACTAACAAATGAACTCATTTAGCCTGGAGAAGGCTGGCCTCAGGGAGAAGATGCCGTAAGTCTCAAATATGTACTGAGTACTCATATAGAGGAGAAGGGGTAGCCTTGTTTTGTAGGACCCCAGGGATATAACTGGAACCAGAAGGGCTTTCTAAGTCAGCTTTAAAAAAGAAGAAGGCTTGGCTTCTTCTGAAGCCAAGAACTGAGCTCCCTGTTATGGGAAGTATGCAAGTACAACCTGTTTGGTAGGGACACTGTAGGTAGGATTGAAATATTTTCTTTTCATTCCAGCAAATCTTTATTAAGTGCAACGCACTCTGTCAGGCCAGGTGCTGGGGACAGAAATTAATGTCTGGTCCTGGTCCTCAAGTTGCTCATCATGTAGTCCAGGAACAGGCGAGCAAACTGTGACAAGTTCAGGGATAGCACATAGCTCAACCAGCACAGGGCTGGCGGTGTGTGTGTGGGGGGGGGGGGGCGGTTCTAACCCAGGGCCTGGATGAGGGCCAGTGAGGAGGCCCTAGTTCTGAGTGTTGACGGGCCATTAAGAGAAATTACTAGTCTTCGTTTTTTAGGTAAGAGAATGGTATTATAGCTTTTAAAAAATTTTCTGTCTTTTGAAGATACATACTGAAGTATTTATGAATGAAATGACATACCTGGGATTTGCCTCCAAGTCATCTGAGGATGGGAGAAACGTGGGTGGGCATATAGATGAACCGAGATTGGCCCGATGTCAGTAACTGTGGAAGGCCGGCCCTGGGCACCTTGAGGCTCATTATGCTGGTCCGTCTCGTTTTGTGTACAATTGAAGTTTCCCATAATAAGAAGTGAAAAAGGAGGAGGAGGAGGAAGGGAGGAGGAAGAGAAGAAGAACAGAAAGGGTTAGCCAGGCAGAGAAGACGAGCGGGCGTTCTGGGTGGCAGGAACCGCGTTCACGGGCAGAGCGAGCTAGAATAGCACACTTGCTCTTCCCTGTGACCCCGGTGCGGGCCCGGCGCACACAGCATGCTGAGGCAGGCACAGGCGGATCACGAAGGGCCTTGCGTGCCAAGTTACGAAGTCTGGGCTTCCTCCTGAAAGCCTGGGAGCCACTGATCAGATTTCCATGTCAGAAAGCTCTCTCTGGCTACAGTGCGCAGATGTCTTGAAGAGACGAGTAAGACGGGAGGCAAGGACACCAGCTGGGAGGCAAGAGATGATGGTGACCCCAGCAAGGCAGCGGCAGATGGACGGGGAGGGGCTCACCGGAGACTTATTAGGAAGGAGGGATGAAGGAAATGTGGTGTGGGAGCAGGAAGAATCAAGGCCGATGTCCTGGGATGGGGTTGTCTGGGGAATCGGGGTGCCATTCCTGAACACGGTGAAAGCAGGAAGGCAGGGACCTGTTCTACCCCTGACATCCTCTGCTTCTGTGTTTCTATTAGGCCCAGGACTGGCTACAGAATTTTCAGGACCCGCTGTAAAATTAAAACATAGGGCTCCCTGTTCGATAATTATTAAGACTTTCAAGATGGTGACAGTAGAACTTAAACAGAGCATGCTCATGAAACCAGCCCTGATGAGGCCACTGTAGCCTGTTCTGTTTAGAACAGGCCAGAGGGTGGCCGGGTACGAGCCAGGGCTGCAGCTCTTGGCCCCAGGCGGCAAAGGGACAGCATGTTCCTCCTGCTACCCCCTGGGACCTAAGTGAGACCCAGCACTCTGGGACAAATAGCTTACATTTAAGTAGCTCTTTACAATGTTTTCCAAACTCGCTGGGGTTTTTGTCTGTGCTGGGATGAAGTAAAGAAGCAGAAAGTAGGCATTTCAGAGAGCTGAGCGCTAAAGGGACTTGTTTGTTTCTACAAAGAGATTTCCTGGCTTCTCCAAAAATGGGGTTTGCTACAAGCTTCCCAGTATGAGTCACCAGACCAGTTGGCAAAACACGTAGGTCTGCAGAGAGCACTAGAGCCTGATCCTTCATTATAGAGAAGATCTATAATAAGACTCCAAAAAGAAACCCAGACAGTGCTGCCTATGAAGGTCTGGCCAGCACAAGCCATAAAGCGACACCTTCACCTTGAACCCTGCCCCCCACTCCTCCCATCTTTCCCCACTGGCAGTAAAATGCAGATACCCTTGGCAGAAGAAGTAAGGGTCTTGGTGAAAAGTAGACACTCTTCGCCCTCCCTTGCTTGCTGGTGCCTCTTGGTGGCTCTTCTTGGGCTCCTTGGAGGGGACCAAGAACCACAGAGCCACTCCTCCCCGTCCCATCTTCTTCTCCTATTTACTATTCCTTTCACAAGACATCCTCACCCTTAAAGACTCAGAGCAGTCAAGGAGCACCATACTCTCTGGCAGAGTCTGGTGAAACATTCAGTGCAAGAGCCCAACCACCCAAGTTTGCACATCCCTCTCTTTTCCAGAATATTCCTTCCCTCCCATTCACTTATAGGGGCAATGCAGAAACTGCAATGGATGGCATTTGCTCCCCATGTGAAGCCTGGTCTTGAGGTGGACTGCGTCAGAAGATGTCATTTCCCAGGCTCCCGAATGCACTGCCCTTTTCTTAGCCACCACTCGACCCCATCTGAGATCATCCTGGGAGGTAAAAATGAACTGTGTTTATGTTTACACTGGGGTTGGAGGTGGTGCCTGAGACTCTTCTGGCCCTTCTACTCGGCGTAATATTTACCACCAGGCTAACTTTGAAATCGCTGGAACAGAACCAGGCAAGGGTCAGGCTCCGTGGCAGGTCCTGGCACAGCCCAGCTGGGCCTCATGATGGGGAATCACCACTCATCTCTCTGTCTTCTCCCATCCCTTCCATGCTTTCCTCCTGCCACTGGCCTGAGAGGTCTTGGTTTGTCTTTCTTTCTTTCTTTTTTTTTTTTTGCTACGAAACTGAATTATTTAAAGACAATTTTCTTTTTTTAGTATATAAAACAACTTTTGGGATTTTTTTTATCATAAATGTAATTCAGACATTAGATACCTGTTTCAAAAACAGATTACTATCTCATATCACACTCCAAAATAAAATGCAGATGAATTAAAGATCTAAGCTAACACCTTTCCAGGTTAAGAATTGGGGTAAGGATTTACCAGGAGAAATGAGGGAGGACGAACTTTCCAAGCAGTGAGAACGTGACGGCAAAGGCCCAGGAGCTGGCTCGGTGCCAGAGCCAAGAGCACGGAGCAGGGCTGAGCAGCACCACGGGCAGGAAGGTGGTGACAGGGCGGTCAGCGGCCAAGTGAGGACGGGCCGGTGGGTCTAGACTTGATCACAGGGGTGCTGGAGAACCACTGGAAGGTTTTGTGCCAAGTGAAATGCCAGGTCTCAGCAGAGTCGCTGAGGTGGTGTGAAGACTGTCCTGGAAGAGGTCAGCAGAGCCAACAGGAAGGGGGCTGCAGTAACCCCAGGGAGAGGTGACAGCCGCCTGGACGCATCAGTGAGGTCAGAGGAGGGACTGAGCGGAGCGGTGGTAAGGAGGTAGCATCATCTGCGGGTAGGAGATAAGGGGATAGACTGTCTTTTACCCAATGTGTTTATTTCGCAGCCTTCCCCCCGCTCCCCAGCCCCTTGGGATGGGGAAGAAGAGATGCATGGGGACAGAGGGCTCCACATTGCCTCTCCCCACATACTCCTCCCATCTTCTTCCTAGCAGGATTTCTGATTTGAGCCATCAGATGTTTGGAGGATCCATTCACCAAGACAGGGAATGGAGCAGGAATGGGCATGGCGGTGGGGAGCCAGGGGAGCTCAGTTTTTGAGACCTGTGGGGACACACACCAGGATGTTTGATTGACAGTTGGATACAAGGGTCTGAACATCTGCCTGTGGTGTCCAGCCCAGGAATAGAGCTTCAGGAGATAGCAGAACACAGAACACAGCTCATGCCCTCAGAGTAGATGAGGTCACCCAGGGAGAGGGCCTAAAAGTGAGAGCAAAGGAGGCTTCAAAGAAGACCTTGAAAGCACCCACATTTAAGAGGCATCAGATTCCCACGCATCCCCAAGCGATTAGGCAAGATGAAGACTACAAGATAGGAATCTGATTTAGCAATAGGGGGTCAGTAATGATCTGGATGAAGCTCATTTCCATGGGATGTTGAGGCTGAGGCGATATTGTGTTGGATCCAGGAAGGAGCAGGGATTTTACAAGAATTCTTTGGGGGAAGTTTGGGTATAAAAGGCTAGCGGGTGCCTGGGTGGCTCAGTTGGTTAAGCGTCTGCCTTTGACTCAGGTCATGATCTCAGGGTCCTGGGATCGAGCCCTGTGTCGGGCTCCCTGCTCAGCAGAGAGTCTGCTTCTCCTTCCCTCTTTGCCCCTCCCCACCCCTGCTTGTGCTTGCTCTCTTGCTCTCTCTCTCTCTCTCAAATAAATAAATAAAATCTTAAAAAAAAAAAAAAAAAAGGCTATCAACAAGGGGCAGCACCCGACGGGACTGTGGGGTCTAGACACAGATTTGATTGACCTGGGAGAGATGTGGGCATGTGAGGGCCATGGAAGAGAGTGTGAGAGCCAGAACCCATGGCAGGGTGAACCCGGGACAGGAAGAGAGGTGCTTCATCCTTCCTGGGACCGGGAGGAAAGGAGATGAACATGGCGGAGAGATGGTAGGAGGGATGGTGGGAAGTTGGAGAATTCCCACTGGTTGATTTCTGTTGATTCCAGGGAAGTAAGTAGGGGAGATAGTCTGCTGAGAATGGGGTGGAGTGGGATGAGAGCTGGAGAAGGAATCAGAGCTTCAAACAGATGCTGTTGAAGAACCGAGAAAGAGCTGTAACTCAGGGAAACTAGACCATGACAGCTAACTTTTACTGCAAGCTTCCAGTGAATTCAGCACTGCTGCAAATGCCTCCCACGTAGCACTTCACTGAAGGCTTGGAACCTTGTGAAGGGTTATCATCCCCACATTGCATAAGAGTAAAGACTAGAACCTTGGCGTTCTAACTCTAGAGCTAGGGCTCGGCACTGATGTCACCCAGGAGGCAAGGCTGCGGGAATGAAGGGCAGAGGGCCCACTCTGGGGGGTGGGCCGCTTGTCCCGTGGGGCCCAGCAGCCTGTGAGGGGGTGTGGCATGGGCGAGGAGTCAGTCAAGTTCAGGGTTGGGGCTTTGGCTGGTGGTTGTGATCCCGGTGCAGGATATTTGCAAAAATGTGGTTAACACACAGGATAGGATAGGAGATGAAGCAGCCAAGGTGGGTGGAACAGAGAAGTCAGAATTTGGGTCATGTTCCCGCAATGCCACTTCCATGTAGAAACCCAAGAGAACTGAAAGCCGGGAGTTGAACAGATGTTTGCACACTCATATTCACAGCAGCATTATGCATAATAGCAGAAAAGGTGGGAGCAATTCAAGTGCCTCTCCATGGATGAATAAACAAAATGTGGTATAGAGATATAATGGAATATTATTTAGCCTTGAAAAGGAAGGAAATTCTGAATTTAAACTTTCTGTGGTGTCCCCCCCCCCCCCTTAGTAGGTAACATTTAGCAGGTGTGAAGTCTCACTCTTGCTCAGCAGCAAGAGGGTCAGCAGTGGGCTGGACGAGGACGGAGTTATTAAGGGGACTCTAGCCTTGTCCTGAAAGATCATGTTTCCAGTAGCGGCCCAGAGAGGTCACTAAAGAAACTAATGGATGACAGTTCTGAGGGCGAGCTTCTTAGCTAAAGCTAGCAAATCTCTGGTTTCGTAAAACAAACTTGACCTCTCCTCGGCTGCCCCGTCCTTTGGGATAAGGTGGTGAAGATGAAGAAGAAACTGGCTGTCACTGCCCTCCACTCCCACCCCTAGCCTCCCACCTCTGGCCCCGTGGGGCTGGGCTTCTCCTTGTTTACTGCATTCCTTTAAGGAATGTCACTGGCGGGCAGGCTCCGGGGCTGGCCTGGCTGGCCTAGCTGCCTCTCAGCTCCTACCTCCTTCTCCTCCAACTCTGGACATCCTCAGGGCTGCGGGCCAAGGCAGCCGCGGACCCAACAGGCCTTCTGGGTGTGGACTCCAGGAAGTGTAACATACACAGGGGTGCGCCCTACGGTCAAATCTGGTGTTGGACCGGCCTGATCCGGACCCAGTGCCGGGAGGGAAGGGACAGGGAGCCAGGAGAGCCACCAGCAGAGGGCACAAACTGAGCAGAGGGCACATGTAGCCCTGGGGCCTGACCGAGAACCTGTCTCAGGCCTGGCCCCCTAGGGAGACGGTGTGAGTAGTCTCGAAATGCTCTACGGCTGGCCCTGCTGAATGGCAGGGCCCTGGGTTGTCTTTCCAGAAGTGGGGTGGAATCACATGCATTCAGTCTCCCGTAACCCCAGCCTCTTGTCGTACCCCTGCCTCTGCCCGCCCTGGGCCTTGGAACATGGCCCCCGCTCAAGGAGGGCCTCTTCCCCCTGTCCACAGTGCTGGGATGTAGGGTTGGGGATATGTAACAAATCTGGACCAGACTGAGAAGGCGAACATTCGGGGCTCTCCAACCTATGGCCAGACTGGACGCTGAGGCTGCTGGCATTTCGGACTTGGAATCTGTCTCTGCCAGTGTGAGTGGTGGGAGTGCCGCCTCTTCACCTCCAACATCGACCTCGATGTCGTTTGTATTCACCACTCACTTATCTGTGCTCAGCTCCTTATTCTACCAGCTTTCTAGAGGCTCATCATTCCAAAACTAACATTTGGCTTCATTTGGTGGCCATCATTCCCCCATCCGCTCATTCATTCAACAGCTATCAAGCCTCTACGGTGCACCAGGCGCCGTGCTATCTGTGGGGGTCCAGTGAGTAGACGCCATACTTCCTGGCCACCGTCCCGTGGGAGAGATGGACAAAGGGACAGAGTGATAGCAGCCAAGACTGGGAGTTGTAGGGGAGGGCCCCGAGCTGGGGCTGGGGGGCCCGGGGTGACTTCCCAAAGCAGACCACGTGCGATGCTTCATTGTTTCAGAGGTTAGCCAGCTGAGAAAGGGGTGCCAAACTGCTGTAAAGGATCAGAGTTGTAGGATGGGGCCTGGGAACCAGGGCAGAGCAGGTGAGGCTGCAGACAGGAGCCTCTTCCTCAGCACCCAGGGCTCCTTCCCCGCTTCGCAAACTCCTCCTCCTCCTTCAGGGGCAGCTCAGGTGTCTCCCCCCTTATGGAACTTCCTCAGTGGGCTGGCCTGGCTCTTTGCTTCACATGCATTTCCTTGCCATGAGGACTTGCTCAAGCCTAGTGTTCGCCTCAGTCGGCAAAGCCACGTGGTCCCTCCCCTGTGCAGCCAGCTCTCCTCTGCAGCCCTCCTCCCGGGCTTCTAGTCGTTGCCGCCTTCCATGTACCCTTTGGATTTCTTCTTCCAAGACTGACGGTTTCCCCATCCCAGCACCTTGATTTTTATTCTCATGAGGCTGTCTTCCCCTTAACCCTGCCTTAGCAAGAGCCATGGGCCCTTCCCTCCCAGCTGGTCCCTCCTTCTAGCCTGGCCATGAAATCCAAGGGAAGGCCAGGTGCCTCTCCCAGCTCTCCGGAGATTCCTGCCCAGGTATCTCTGCGTCCCCAGAGCTGAGCCCAGCACCTGGCAGAGTTGTCACTCCTCAGGCGTGCGTCTGACAGAATGATCAGATGGCCAGGTGGCTAACATCAGGTCTGTGTCGTATGCTTTGCCAGGTGCACCCGGCAGGAGCCTGGCATTCATTCATTCCTTAGTGTCTGATGGTGGAGAGTGTAACATGGGAGTTAAGTTCTTTTTAGAACCCAAGCGATCCGAGCTTGAACTCCAGTGACTTGTTTAAGAATGACACCATCTGCAAAATGGAGAACATGTTACCACTGACCCCCAGAAGCCCTAACTGCCCCTGAGCAACACCGTCCAAAAGTGGTTGAATTTTCTGTGGCTTATTTCTAAGATGCTATCATAGTGTGATGGTCACTAAGACCACGATAAAAAGCCTGTCAGGAACAGTGGGAAAGGAAGACCTTCCGATTATGAGGGCTCCGGCTTCCACCGGCCAGCAGCCCGAGGGCCCCCACCCCTGCCAGCCATCCCCCAAGCTTCCTTGCCGGGAGGCTGGAACCTCTCCGAGCCTTGCCCTCCTCTGGTGGCCGTGCGGAGGACTGAATTAGACGGGTGACTTAGGTAAAGAACTTAGCACAGTGTCTCTCACCTTGTAAACGCTAAATAAATGGTGGCCGCAGATATTGGGATTGACGGTCTTATTTCGGTGCTGGGCGGCCAGGGGTGAAGGGCTGTCTGCACCAGGCATTTGGGTGACAGAATGGCTTGGCGTGCAGCCCACTCACACACGACAATGGAATATAGAGGTAAAAAGTTCAGCCTCTAGAACCAGAGTCCTTGCTTCCTCGCGTAATAGCGGTGTAATCTTGGGCTTCCGTTTCTTCTTCCGGGAACCAGGAATCAGGGCAGTAACTAGCCTGCAGAGCCGGTGCGGGGCTGCGGGGGTTCCTAAGTCCATGCGAAGCCATAGCACATCGATGAGCCCTCATTAATTTAGCAATGGTTTTGCTGTAGAGGAGAGGTATTAGAAAGCTGTTGTGGACTGAGGATTTGGGGCAGAGGATTGAACTTGACTTCTCCAGTGGACCGGCAGCCAGGGGTGGGGAACATGCCCTTTAGAAGTATGGGGCTCAAAACCATGAAACGAGCTCCTTCGGTGTTGGAGTGTAGTTTCTTCACTGGGTAAAGGGACAGCCCGAGTCTGCCTTGCCCTTCCCCAGCAAGCTTGGTGCCATTCCCAGACCTTCGGCCCAACCAGCTGTGAACATCCCGCCAAGTGGTCTGGAGCCTGCCCACCACCCCGAGAGTTGATTCACACGCCCCCAGCAGGCTGGTCCTGGAGAGCCCGGGCAAGCCAGAGAGAGACCAAGCAGGGTGGGGACAGGGTAGCAAGGGGCATCTGGGATGTCTGCAGGGAACAGCTTTTCTTAGCTCTGTGACTGCATGAGCCTTGGCTTCTCAGCTCAGAGCTTACCAGGTGCACACGTTCCCCCAGGGAGGTGCCCTAGATGACCCCTCTGGAGCCCTGGTCAGGTTGGAGGCTCTTTTTGGCCCACATTCTTTTGGGGGACAAGGGGGCACAAGCCTCCAACACTGCTTGCCATATTGATTAGGTGTGGATTAGCGCTCACACCATCAACCCACAGGACTTCAGGCTGGGAGCAGAAGAGGGCTGAGACATCTGCTGGTCCCTGGCATTGAGCGGCCCTACCAGGATCACCTGGAGGGCTTCTCTCCAAGCCTGACCCCTGCCCGTTTCTGACGTTCTCCAAGCAGATTATTTGGGGCTGGTGTACTTTGTCCTCATCCCAACAAGCATTTACAGAGGCACCTGTGATGTGCAGGCCCCCATGCTGGGCATTGTCATCCTCCCTCCCACCTTGCTCAGGGGCTGAGGGTTCCAGACATGCAGTCATGAGAGTCCCAGAAGGCATGGTGAGAAGACAGTTTTGCAGCCCCTACACCAGATGATACAGTCCCACCCCAAAATTAGGAATTTCATTTTGAGCCCCTGTTTCTTAGGAGATTTTTGTGGGTTTTTTTTTTTTTTTAAGATTTTATTTATTTATTTGACAGAGACAGAGACAGCGAGAGCAGGAACACAAGCAGGGGGAGTGGGAGAGCGAGAAGCAGGCTTCCCGCTGAGCAGGGAGCCCCATGTGGGACTCGATCCCAGGACTCTGGGATCATGACCTGAGCCGAAGGCAGCTGCTTAACGACTGAGCCACCCAGGCGCCCGGGATTTTTTTTTTTTAAGATTTTATTTATTCATTTGAGACACAGAGATACAGAGAGAGAGGGAGCCTGAGCAGCGGGAGAGGCAGAGGGAGAGAGAGAAGCAGGCTCCCTGCTGAGCAAGGAGCCCGATGTGGGGCTCAGTCTCAGGGCCCTGGGATCATGATCTGAGCCAAAGGCAGACGCTTAACGACTGAGCCACCCAGGCGCCCCTCTTAGAGGATTTTTGTTTTAAAGATTTTATTTATTTGTCAGAGAGAGAGCGCAAGCAGGGGGAGTGGCAGGCTCCCAGGACTTGATCCTATGACGCTGGGATCACGATATGAGCCAAAGGCAGCTGCTTAACCAACTGAGCCACTCAGATGTCCCCATATACTCCAGTTATGGGCAGGAACTGAGTGTACACATGGGTCTTTGTGTATAAGCCCTTGAACACTCCAAATATTATGTTTCCAGAGATGTGAACCTAAGGGGGTGAGGTTAAAGCCATACTCTGCCCCCATTCCCTATTGCCTTCCTCCTTCTTGAGCCCATCCTGTGGCGTTCCCAGCTTCCTCACAGGCCCCTGAACAGCTACAAGGGATGAATAGAAGGGGACTCCTCAGAACTCATCCTGCAGGGGCCAGTGGAGACAATGTTTCCCTACACTGGGGGCTTTGAAATAGGGGAAGCAGATCTGGAATGATCCGAAAAGGGCCAGGGCTGGGATAACCAAAAAAGGGGGTTTCTGGGAGATGCCAAGACCTTGTCCCTGAGCCACCGCCAGAACAGGAGTCAGGGAACATCAGTCTGGGAATGGTTGAGAAAGGGGCTGCCGGGCCTTTTTAGGGAGCCTGCAGTCTCTGGCCAGCCTGAAGGGATGCCGTCAGCTGAAGCAGTAACTCTTAGCCAGCGGGCTCACCTGCCTCACACCAGCTGCCCCATGCACGTTGATGTCAGCTTGTCGCCCTGCCTGCCGCCTGCCGTGCCTCCTAAACTGTGAGGGCGGGACTGCCTTAAGTAGTGCTCTGTCCCCAGGATGGTGGTGCTGCCTACCTCCTGATGGAGGAATGAGTCAGGTCACAGGAAGCGTTTGGAGGGGCTGGCTCTCGAGAAGCCCCAGGCCTCCACAGGCCCCAGCACTTGTGGTCCCTGTGGGGGCAGTGACACATGCTCCCATCCCACTCCACCCCTGCCTCTGTCTCTGTGGGATTGGGGGGAGCAGTGGGGGAGAGCTCCCCAAGTGACCTGGTCCCTTCCCAGCTTCTAGCTCTCCAGGCGGCTTTCCAGGGTTTGAGACGTGGTCATATCATTTTTCACGGAGAAGTATACAAAATGCAGTTCCACTGACCACTGGGTAAGTGCTTAATCTGAGCCTTCCAAATAATACTAAGATACTCAGCAAGGGGCCTGGGGGCCTCAGGAAGGAGCAGACGAGCCCTCCTGCCTGCCGTGGGCTTAAGTGCTTCTCACAGGGAGGCCTGGCCTTCCTGGCAGCTTATCTCCGGTTCAAGCCCTTCTCGGTACCAGGACCTTTGCGGAAGTCTCCTTACAACCACTGGCAACCGAATGACGAGCTCCGGATGGGTCAATTCCTTCCTGCATATGAGAAGACAGGTTCAGAGGAGGTCTGTAACCCGCCCAAGATCACACAGCTGGTCGAGGGCAGAGTTGGGATTTGCACACAGGCCTGCTGTCTGCAGAGCCATTGAATCCCCCTGCCACCATAGGGGGGACGCCTTCCGAACAATTCCAGCTGTCCTGGCAGCTCTGGAGGGAACCTGTAGCTTCCGAGGGGCAACATCAGTTGTTTCAGGATCTGAAGCTCTACTGCGTAATGTACAGAATTGTCAAATCACTCTGTGTGCATCTGAAATTAATGTAACATCGTGTGTACGCTATACTTCAATTAAAAAAAAAAAAGAAAGATCAGGGAAGCCTGGTTGGCTTAGTCGGTAGAGCATGTGACTCTTGACCTTGGGGTCATGAGTTCAAGCCCCACATTGGGCATAGAGCCTATTTAAAAAAAAAAAAAAATCTGAAGCTCTGTTTCATGAGCTGGCCTAAGCCCCAGTGGAGGACTCTTGCCCTGCAGACCACCAAGGGAACCAGGCCTTGCTGTCACTCCCCAGGACTGCTCCAGGAATGACACTTTCCCAGAAAAGCAGATGGCCCTCCTGAAACTTCTTGTCAGGACAATCTAGAATCTTTCTTCTTGGTGGAAAACAATAAAAGAGTTGGCATTCCATGCAAATGAGGCAGGAGGCTGCAGGGAGGGAAGCTTCTTGGTCCCCACAAGCCCCCAGCCCTGCTACCTGCCCTGCCCCTGACAGCAGCCTCGTAAGGGGGCTGTTCTCCGGGGGGACCTCTGGCACACTCTCCAGCCTGCGGCCAGCTCCTCCCCATCCTGTCCTTGCAGACAGATGACCCTGGCAGCTGTGGTGCCTGATACCAGGTCTCCAGGTGGCTGGAGTGAGTGGGGCCAGGGCCCCAGAGCCCTGCAGGGCCAGCTTCATGGGAGAAGCAGGGGAACACGATCTTGTGCCCTGAGGCACGCTGAAGGCTGGTGGGGAGCACTGGTGCAGGACCAGGGAGAAGACACGATGGGGGGTTGGAGCACTGAAGGGACTGGGAGATGCCACAGATTTCCCTGATGCTTTCCTATGAAATACAACCCAATCCATGAGAAACAAGAGGCAGGCTGTAGTCCAGAGCCAAGTTAAAATGCCGGCGTCTAAGAAGCTCAGACCCTGAGGCCTCTGTGCCATCAGGAGTTCAGCTCAGGCCTGGGACAGTCTACTGAAAGCAGAGTTGCAGACCCCAGAGTCCCTGCCCTGAGCCTGGAGCTTGAGCTGACACGCTGTCGCTGCTTCTAGACAGAAGGTCTGAGGGCTGTGTCTCACCAGGCAGCCCCCGGGGGGACGCAGCAAAAGACTGGCCTGGAGGGGTGCCTGGGTGGTTCAGTCGTTAAGTGTCTGCCTTCGGCTCAGGTCATGATCCCAGGGTCCTGGGATCGAGCCCCACATCAGGCTCCCGGCTCGGTGGGAAGCCTGCTTCTCCCTCCCCCACTCCCCCTGCTTGTGTTCTCTCTCTCTCTCTCTCTCTCTCTCTCTCTCTCTCTCTCGCTCTCGCTGTGTCTCTCTTTGTCAAATAAATAAATAAAATCTTTAAAAAAGGCCGGCCTGGAGCCATCTGAATTGACATCACCTCAGCCTTGCTTTGGGGATGGAGCAACGGTGCCTGGATTCATGGCAGTGGGGTCCCATGTGAGGGGTGCAGCCACTGCCAGTCACCCCTGCCCTCCTAGGCCAGCGGCTGGGGTGAACTCGACAGACCCAGACCTTCCAAGTCCTGTTGGAGAAGCTTTCCCCAGGGTGCCTCTGGTCTTGGTGCTGTCCCTTGGGGAGGTCTGCAGACTCTCCCCCTTGCATGGGCCTCAGGCAGGATCACTCTGCAGGCGATGCGCCATAGGAAGGAAAGAGAGGGCCTCGGTGGTGGTCTACATGAGCTAATAGGTACCAGTGGGCTGAGGGCTGAGCACAGCACACACAGGGAGTTTGGCCTTCCCTCGGCAAGTTCTCATTTTCTAGGGACTTCTGGGCAGACACTTCTTTTCCTCTCCCCCTTTGGCAATGAAGGTGGCAAAATGTCCTCTTCTCTGGTCAGTCAGACAAGACTTCTAGAGGAAGTAGTATCTGAAGGCCCAAGGTAAGGGAAAAGATGTCATGTCAAACCTGTCAAAGGCATTTAACTGGGATCCTAACCCAAGTGGCAGACAGAGCAACACCATGAGGCCACAGGTCTGGAGCTGATAGAGGAAGGGAGCTGCTTCTCACCTCTGAGTCTGATTTCTAGGTCCCTGCAAAGTCTCACAGGTTGTTAGAGGTTTTCAGAGGTCATCCTCTCCATTCCCCTGCCTCTATGAAGGATTGCCAAATCACCCTTGGCCTTCCCCTAACCCTAAAGCTTTCCCCAAAGGGAAAAACAATTATTGCTGCTTTGATCTCTCATCTAGAAGCCTGTGGACCTTTGCTCTGTGGAAGTTCTTTGTTATATCTAACCTAAACCCCTCTTGCTATAAGTGATGAATGGTGGAGTGAGGCCGAGAGACAGGAAGACAAGCAAAAATAACCTCTGGAGGTCGCCAGGATGCACCACCAGTTCTAGAAGCAAAAGAAGTTGGCTTGGACGCCCTTTCAGATAAGCAAGAAGGAGGCAGCTCTGCTATGTGCTGAGGAGCTCGCTCACCAGAAATCTCAGCCCTGGGAGGACGCTGGGCTCCTTCTCCTTTTAAGGCAACATCTGAGCTCTCGGGGCTGCACGAGCTCCGACAAGCCCCAGCCCCACTCATTCCTGGCTATTTGGAGGAAACCCATGATTAATCAGCTTCCCCCCCTCCCCCGCCCCGCCTGTTTTTCATTAGGTTCTTTTTAAAGGGCTGGAACACCTCCTCAAGAACAGACACATGACAGATCCAAGCCAACTAGGACCCCAGTGTAGGGGGAGTACCCTAAGAGGGAGTGGGGAGTAGTGCTGGATGAAAACCAAGGGGGCAGCTCAGAATCTAGGGTGTCGGGGCAGAGAGAGGGTTAAAATGTTGGAAAAGGAGTCCTGATGGGAGAGCAGGGGAAGGTTCTGAATGGGAGCCCTGGTCGGAAAGCGGGATGGGTTTGGCTGGGAGAGGAGGCCGCTGCCAAGCAAGGTCCTGGGAGCAGCAGGGGCAGCAGGGGCAGCTAGGCACACCTGGAGGTTCTGAGGGCAGGTGGAGAGGAGTGCCTTGGCCCTAATGGGCAAGGTTGGAGAAGGTTACATTGACTTGGCAGCTGCTGGTGAGCCGGTCAGACCTGAAACCCAGTTTTTCCTGAACTTGCTGGTTAATATCTCTCTGGCTTCCCAATTTCCCTCTAAGTGAGGCCTGTGGGCGGCGTGGGAACTGTGCAGAGAGCAGCTGGGCACTGCCCGGTGGGCGCTGAGAAATCCCCCAGGGCGTGCATTTGGAAGGGGAGGGCAGGAGTCCCTGCCTTGGGGGCCTGACCTCTGGAGCTTGGGCGGGACTCACTGGAGAGGCTGTGGCACCCAGCTCTCACCTCCATGCTTGTGAAGTGGATGGAATTTGAGAAGAAACCACTCTGAGCTGGGCTGGGCTGGAATTTCCTGGCTGAGCTGGGGCAGATGTTAGGTGTGTCCTAGCGGGGCTGACCCACTGGATCTCCTCGTTCACCTTATGTTTGCATACTCCAAGTCTCCCTTTCCTTTCAAATCAAGGTACAGTAAAGTCACCATCACTACAAGGGTGATCTGAAGGGTCAAATCCAGTTCTCTGGGAGCCAGAGAAAGTGAGAGGGCATCCTCTGGCCCTTGCTCCACCACCGAAGCCCCAGAGAGTCCCCTCCGTGCAACAGCCCCCATGGGGCAGGAGGAGAGAAGGGGCACATTCCTCAGCCCTCCCTCACCGGGCCCTGTGTCCCTTGGCTGCCTGTTGTGATTCTAGCAGAGGAGCCAAGGACTTTTGCTGCTAAATAAACCCTGGGGCTGGTCCCCAATGGCATGTGTTTGTGGTGCAGGTACAAACTGTTTCCATAGGACCAACCAGCTCTCCATTCCGTCCCGGCAGGGTGGGGGTGAGGAAGCTGGGAGGGCCGGGGTGCCCTCCTCCTCCTCCCACACCCCAACCAGGCACTCTTGAAAGAAAGAAAACCTTTCTAATAATCAGGCCATAGTCTCTTCCTTTTAAAAAACAAAACAAAACAAAACAAAAAAACCTTTAGGAAGGACATTCCTTGAGGTCCCAAGGATTGCTCCAGGTTATCTATCATAGTTGGACAGTTTAATATCTAATCTTAGGCAATTCTGAGGCTTCTTTGGCTCTTCTAAAGGGGGTAGGAAGCAAGTACTCTCAAAATAAGGCTCAGACTTTCTGCAACTTCGTGGAAGAAGACACAGGGCCCCACGGAAGTACAGGACAGCCCATGTTGCACGTAAAATTCAAGACTTTAATGCAACTCAGCCGACTCCCTTCCAGGCCCCCTCAACAATTTCTCAGTGTCCGTGTGGTCCATGCAGAGTCACAGAATCCTAGATCCAGAATCTGGCAGAGTCTTCTTGAGGTCAGCTCACTCAGTGGACTCCAGGGCTCCTTACAGAAAGGTGCTGGTCCTCAACAAAGTTTTTACTAAAAAAATAAGCAAATACTATGGGCTCTTTGAAAAGCTACCCATATCTGACGTAAAGGTATGGGCTTTATTCTGTTAATGTCTACCTTCTTTATTGTAAGCTCCTTCTTGTTTCAATGAGAGAATGATGGTAGATCAAATTTAGAAATATCTTTAATTGGTAAAATAAAATGTTAGCAGCCCTCTGTTGGTCCCTCCAACTTTTTTATTCCTTTGAAAAGGTATTATCCGTAAAATTCCAGCATCTGAGGACCACTGACCTACCTCCCCTTTGGAAGCAGGGCCAGCGCTAGGGTGAGGCACGCGAGGCACTCGCCTAGCCCAGAGAATGGAAGGGGGCACGCAAAAGCTCAGCGATCTGATATTTTTAAAAATTGAATTTAATGCCAAAAAAAAATCCATGACAACCAAAAATTCAAAATTTTAAATAAAGACAGAAGCAGTATAAGTGATGTTTCCTCTTGCCTCGGGTTCCGACGCGGCTCAGCAAGGCACCACTTGGAAGCATTCCTGCTAACTCACCCATGACAGAAAAGGGCAGCTCTGGGTCTGAGAACCCCCTGGGGAAGGACTTGCCACAAGCCCCTCAGGTGTTCATCTTGGCCCCTCACGACCCTGAGGTTTTCTTGAGTCTGACGTCAGCCTGTTCTCTGCAGCTTGAATTCCAGATCCTCTTAGGGTGTTCTCAATGGACATTGCCCTTTGGAGATTCCAGGGCAGTTATATAAATGCTCCCCACACTTGTCCCCATACTCACTCCTCTCCCTCTGTAGCCAGCTCTTCATGTTTATTTTTCTTTTCTGAATTCTTAGGAAAGCAAGCAAGTGGAGACCAAGACAGATGCCAAGAAAGGAGAAGAAAGGGGCAGAGATGCCAGCAAAAAACCCCTGGGCCCCAGACGGGACTCAGACCTGGGGAAGGAGCCAAAGAGGGGTGGTTTAAAGAAGAGCTTCTCAAGAGACAAAGATGAAGCTGATGGCAAAAGCGGAGAGAAGCCCAAGGAGGAGAAGCTCATCAGGGGCATTGACAAGGGCCGGGTCCGGGCTGCTGTGGACAAGAAGGAGGCAGGGAAGGATGGGAAGGGAGAGGAGAAGGCAGCAGCCCCAAGGAAGGAGGACGAGAAGAAAGGCAGTGACAGGAGTGCAGGGACAAGCAGAGACAAGGACAAGAAGAGAGAGGAGAAGGAGATAAGCAAGAGAGAGGACGACAGGAAGGGAAAAGGGGAGAGTAGGAACGCAGACACCAAGAAAGAGGGTGAGCAGATGAAAAGAGGAAGTGGGAACACAGACACAAAAAGGGAGGAAGAGAAAGTGAAAAAAGATGAGTCCATAAGCGAAAAGGAACCCAAAGAAGAGAACAAGACCCAAGCGCAGGAGAAACCAGCCCCGGCTTGCCCCACCAAGCCCTCTGAAGGGCTTGCCAAGGCGGAGGAGGAAGCAGCTCCCAGCATATTTGATGAGCCTCTGGAGAGAGTGAAGAACAATGACCCAGAGATGACCGAGGTGAATGTCAACAACTCAGACTGTATCACAAATGAGATCTTGGTCCGGTTCACCGAGGCTCTGGAGTTCAACACGGTGGTCAAGGTGTTTGCCCTGGCCAACACACGCGCTGACGACCACGTGGCCTTCGCCATCGCCATCATGCTCAAGGCCAACAAGACCATCACCAGCCTGAACCTGGACTCTAACCACATCACAGGAAAAGGCATCCTCGCCATCTTCCGGGCCCTCCTCCAGAACAACACGCTGACGGAACTCCGCTTCCACAACCAGCGGCACATCTGCGGTGGCAAGACCGAGATGGAGATTGCCAAGCTGCTCAAGGAGAACACTACCCTGCTTAAGCTGGGCTACCATTTCGAGCTGGCTGGGCCCCGGATGACAGTCACCAACCTGCTCAGCCGCAACATGGACAAACAGCGACAAAAGCGACTCCAGGAGCAACGGCAGGCCCAGGAGGCTGGTGGTGAGAAGAAGGATCTGCTGGAGGTGCCCAAGTTAGGGGCCCTGGCCAAGGGCTCCCCAAAACCCTCCCCCCAGCCATCTCCAAAGGCCTCGCCCAAGAACTCGCCCAAGAAAGGGGGCGCTCCAGCTGCTCCGCCCCCACCCCCGCCTCCCTTGGCCCCGCCCCTAATCATGGAGAACCTGAAGAACTCATTGTCACCAGCCACCCAGAGGAAGATGGGAGACAAAGTCCTCCCCGTCCAGGAGAAGAACTCCCGCGACCAGTTACTGGCCGCCATTCGCTCCAGCAACCTCAAGCAGCTCAAGAAGTTAAGTAGTCGCGGGCCTGGGCCAGCAGGGCTGGAGAAGAGGGGAGCCTGTCTGGGGAACAGGGGGCAGAGCGGGCCATGTCAGGCTGCAGGCTGCGGACAGACTGCAGCGCCTGTGTGGCATCTCCAGCCATCGCAGCCATCCCCCTGCCTCTGGGCAGGCTGCCCCGGTGTCCATTAGAGGGAGACTCTCTCCTTCCTGTAAGGAGCTTCCTTTAGCCTCTCACTCCATGCCTCTAACTTCACCACCCTGCAGCTAACCAGGGTCTCCCAGAAATGGAGAAACAGTCTCTGTCTAGTAGTTCTGCCTCTGGTCCTGCCATTAAGTCTTCTCTTCCCTCTTCCCAGAGCAAAAATGATCTCCCTTTTATGAATTCCCTCTGAGGACTAGCCAAATCCTACTGATCAGTGTATCCCAAAAGTCTTTGGGAGATTCAGCCCTCGGGAGGGTCTCCCCTGTGACTAATCAGTGCCCCAGACACATGAACCATCCCTAGAGACCCTGCTCCTCAAAGTTTCCCCTTCCTCCACCTCAGGCGACAGAGGCCATGGTCATCTGCCTGTCGGACTGGATGGCGGCAGCGAACCCTAGCCCCACAACATCATCTGGGGCTAGACGCCGCGACATAAAGGACAACCTCAGTTGTAATGCTAGTGGTCATTTGATGACATCCAGTTTTTACAGACAAGGAAAAATGCTTCATCTGTGTCCACAGCTCATTTATTCATTCCACAGACATCTATGGGGGGTCTGGTTTCCAGAAGGAAGGGAGGCCAGATGAATTCCAGAGGCTCCTTTGCTGAGCTCCTTTCTCTAAACTGTCTCTGCTTTGCCCTTACAGGTCGAGGTGCCCAAACTGCTTCAGTAGGACCAGACTGCCAGGGGGCACCATCTGCCAATGCCAAGGCTGCCCCGGCCTCGCCTCCCAGGGCCGCACAGACCCCACCCACCCCACCCTTGGCTGACCTGCTGTGGATGCCCCTCCTCTGCCATGGGAGAGCATGAGGCTTGGCCACACTCAAGGAAGGATGCCTTCTCTCTTCTCACTTTCCTTTTCTTGTCTCTGAGGCTCTCCAAAAATTTCTTTTATACCTGGAGCTGAGGTTTCTGGACAAGAAGAGTCCTTTTAGCATATCACTGAGAAGAATGCCATGCCTGGGGCCCAAGTAACTGGCAAGTTGCGAAAGGCCTGTGATCCAGGGAAGATGTCCTCCCAGGACCACATAACCAGCCCAGCCCCACTGCCCTCCAGGGCCAGGATTCAGGCCTCTGAGGAGCCCTTGGGGCAAAGCTGCTGGGCCCGAGGCCCTCTGTGTGGGACAATGGCAGAAGATTGAGAAGGGCATGAGGGCCCAAGGGCAGAAGGAGGCAGGGCTGAGGATACCCTCAAACCCCTCCTGGGCTAATCAGAGGACATGGCAGGGGCAGCTGGCCTGGTGGGGAGTGGGCTCCAGCTGGGAGGAGAGGGACAGACAGCAGCTGGTCCTGAAGGTTTGATGCCAAAGCAGACATTTCCCTCACACCCACCTGCTGTTGTATAAATAGCTGTGTATCTGTTTTTCCATAAGATTTTGATAATATATACAAGCCTTTAGTTGTGAATGACTGTGCCCCACCTCTGTACTGTACTGAGGGTCCTGATGCTCACCCTGGGCCCCATGGAGGACTTGAGAGGCTCAGGTTCCCTGCCATGCCATCCCGAGTTGACCACATAACAGGTTCATATCTGCTGAAAGTCCAGCGCAAGGGAAAGCCTCAAGCCTGGGTAGAGGGCTCCCCACTGACCGGGTTGACCAGGCCAAGGAAACTAGGCCTTAGCTAGGGTCTGCTCCTGACCATTCCTATTGCCTGGAGTCATTAGCCAGATCCGCTTTCAGGGGTGACAGGGCAGAGTGAAGCACAGGGCCCTGGGATGGCTATATTAGGCATGTTCAGGGGATGCTCATTCCATGACTCTTCCTAACTGTGGGCTTGGGGCCAGCTCCCCACAGCAGTCACAAGCCCAGAAAGGCAGCCATCTCTGAGCAGGCAGAGAAGCAAATGACCATTTGGGGAGCAGCCCCCACACCAGTGTGCCCAGTGATCCATCTCATCCCCCCCCACTCCAGCTGTAGGCTGCTCTCCTGACCTAACAGTGTCCCCGTGCCCTCCATCAGGTGTATATCAAAAGCATCTTCCTGATTTGATTGCATTAAAGGCACTGGCACCCCTTGGCACTGTGGAACGGCCACCTTGGGTCTGGGTCACTGGCAGTTTTCTCTGTCTTGGGGTTTTGTCCAACAGCAGGGAGCACAGCAGTTTCACCATCTTTGGGGTGAAGGAGGGGGCGTCCCTGCTATGAAGGAGGATTGCTATGCTAGGTCTGACCAAACCCAGAGGCAGGCTAGTCGTGGTAGCAAAAGGCTTGGATCCCAGGGGACACTCTGCGCCCCTTCCCCTCTACCCACTTGCCTGTCTGCCCCAAAAACCGAAACAAGGGCTAGGCCTGGGGGGGGGGGGGGGGGGACATGGGGCAGACACCTGCTGCCTCCTGGACCTCAAAGGGTGTTAGCTGGAGCTGAGTGCAACCACTGCTTCCATTTACCCTGTGTCTGTGGTTGCCAGGCCTTGGCAAGATGCTGCAGGTCGCTTCAGGTGCTCTCGCAATTCTGGAGATTTCCATTTTGCAGATAAAGTTCAGCCCAGAGAGATTAACCTACAAGTCCATGATCACACAGCTAATAAAAAGAGTTCAGATAGATCTACCGCTCTTAGAGTCACTTCTGATGAGAGGTCCCTCTCCTCCCCTTCCTGAACTGAGACTCATAATGGTGCCTCAGGAAAACACTGAAAGCCTAACCAAACCCAAACGACGGATCTCCAATAGCCAGACCACACGCACACGCACACGCACACGGTCCTCGGGGGCTGGGGGCTGATGAGGTCATCCTTCCTCTGGTGCCTTAGAACCTGATGCGGGAGCGCAGCGCCACCTACGGGTAGGCCGCGTCCCGGGTTCTCCCGCCGCGCCAGGAGCGCGCCGGAGCTGCGCTGGGGGCCAGGGAAGGTGGGCAGATGGGACGCAGCGCCGGGTCTGGGGGGCGCCTTCCCGCCGCCTGGGAGGGGCGGGGGGGGAGCGCCAGGCATCGAGCGGCCGCGTGTGCTCAGGGGTCGGCCGAATGTGGGAAACGGGCCACACTCGCGGAGCCGCGTTTCTGCGGACTAGTGCACCCACAGCCGCCCACCTGCCCCATCGGCCTCCGCAGGCGCCCGTCTGCCCGGTTTCCCTTCCTGAAACCCAAGGTGCGTGAGCCGGAAAGGATCTATCTTCGTCCGCACCCGCCTTTTACAGGGGAGAAAATGAGATTCAAAAGCAGCAAATGACTTGAACAAGTTGATGCATAGGTATTCAAACTACGTCTCTTGCCGCCGACTGCACCCTACCGACCTGGGCCAAGGGGGTCCGTCCCCGCCCCCCCCCAGCCAACCCTGCCCAGGCAGGCCCTCCGAGCCGCCTCACCCTGGCTGGCCCCTTTCGTTTCCAGGGGCCACATCCTGGGTCTCTCGTTCCCCCAACGGAGGGCGTCTTTGGGGGCCCGCCGCCACCCAGTGTTGCACTGGCTTCTCACCTGCGGGCCCCGCCCCCGCAGGCCTTGGGGGACCCCGGGCTAGGCAGGACCGAGGCTCTGGCGCTGGCCATGGGCGGGATGGCGGGCGCCTCCCCGCCCCACTTCTGTCGCAGGAAGCCAGTGAGCGAGGGGCTCAGTCGCAGGTGCTGTGAGTTGGGACCATGGCCACTCACACGGCCTTCTTTAAGAAGCAAAGATCTGGACGCCGGTCACCCACTGAGAGTGGCTTCCGGACCACCAGGACGACCAAGCCTGTTGTACCATGTGCCCCCCACCCCTCTGCAGGCTGGTCTCAAGCCTGGGGCCCAGCTACCGCTTTAGCCTTCCTGTGGTGTGGGGGCCAGGCCGCTGGCCTGGGAGTCCAGCCTGGTGATGTCTCACTCCCACCCCCTTGCCCTGTGCTCTACCTGCTCTGCCTGGCCAGTTTGCCTTCTCCAGGCCTCTAACTCTTCCTTTATCCCACCTACCCTCCCTCACTCCTTGCCTGAAGTGTCAGCTGTCCCAGCTGCCTCCATTCTATTCCTCTCCCCCCACAGTGCTCCCCTTTCCTTTCTTGGGGCCCCTTTGTATCCCCATTCACCTCTGCTCCAGCTCTCCCTGCATCTGAACCCCTGCCCTCACCCTTTGAGCGGTCTCCCCCTCCCCTGCCTGAGCAAGCACCAAGAAAGAGGTGCCCTGCTTTTGTGTGGAGTGCTGCTCTCCATCTGTGCCTCCCAGACCTCCCCTTCCGGTCCTCGATGTGCCCTCGCAGCTCAGCAGGACCCCATTTACACCACTCGAGTGTAAATCCTTGAGGGTCACTGCTCCTCCCACCCTGTATCTTCCCATTTGTAGGGTGCCTGCCTGGTTTTCAGGGGTGCTAGCTGCTGCTGATGATGGGGAGGGGCAGCTACAGCTCTGTTCTGCTGGCCGTTCCCCTGGTGGTAAGCAGATAAGATGGGGTCATAGATGGAGAGCTTTGCGAGAGATTCAGCGGGATTGCCCTATTTACAGAGCTAGAGGATGTGAGAGGGGCCTTCTCTCTGCTCGGGGCATGTGAAATGCCCCACTCTCTTGTAGTTTTCCCCTTTTCTTTAGAATTCTCAGTGCTTTGCAGAGTTAATTGGAATGTTGGGGAGGGGAGACTTCACCTTCTGGGAGGCAGCTCTGACTGGGATAAACCTGCCTTCCACCCCAGTCAACAAAGCAATTTTTAATTGGCCCTAGATTGTGGATTTAAGGATAATTAATTCAGCCGGGCATGGCCATGCATTCATTTACACCTCTTTCCTTAGGGAAACTCAAACCTTATCCTATCAACCTCCTCCCCCTCTCAGCTTCGAGAGGGGGGAGAAGGAAAGCAAGCGAGCGAGAGACTGACTGGTGGTTCCAAACCTTGAGATGAGCTGGTGACCCTCTCTCCTGAAGTGTGAATGAAGGCAGAATTTGCAGACTAGAAGCCAAGACACTGTGACCCCAGCTCCCGCCTCTTGCCCCCACCCTCAGAGAGAAGGTGGATCTGCAGCTGTGGCCCCAGCTCTGTCCCCCCCTGCCCCTCACCCCAGCATTAGCCTTCCCTCTCTGGTCAGGTCCAGGGGCAGACTCTCAGGCCCCCCTAAAAATTTCATTACGAAGGGGGGAAGCTGTGAATCCATGGACAGAGGTTCTGCCCATAGTGGTTTCTGACCCTGGCCTAGGAGCTCCCCTGCTCCAGCCTGTGTGACAAGAGCCTCCCTGACAGTATATGGGTGCCAGAGGGCATGGTTAGCACAGGGGCCATATGCAGAACCCAGCTGGAAGACAAGGCTGCAGGGCTGGAGGACCTTGGGTGAGGGAAGGAGGGGCTGAGCATATGGTTGTTGGGGAAAGGAGACCGTTGGTTGGTGGTGGTGTTGCCAAGCCAGGATGGCACTTTTCCCACTTGAATTAAAAACTATAAAACTTCTTTCCCTACATCTGTCACCAGAGAAGTCCTGAGAGCACAAGGACCCAGGTCCTCAGGGAACAAGGCAAAGGTGAGGGTAGAGCTTGGTGCATAGGCATCTCCAAGGGTGGAGGGTGTCTGCCTGGCTCAGCAGGGGCCTAAGGTCTTAGGGTCCCCTGATGACCCAAGGCAGCTGACAGCAACACCTTGCACCAACCTCTTGGGTGGCCCAGTCTCTCCGCTTGGCTCCTAGAACCTCTCTGATCAGGAAGGACGGACAGGGGTCACAGTTTCATTTCGTATTTCACCCACATGACAGCCCTGAGGCATTATCTCCATGGGATAGCTGAGAAAACTGGGTTCAGAGACACGCCCAAGGTCAGCCAGTGTCGGAACCCACCCGTGAAGCTAAGTGTCCCCGAAAAGGGGAAGGTGCCTTTGTAAGAATTTGCAATGCCTTTTATGTCACAGGGGCCTGACCCCTAGTACAGAACGTCTGTAACACAAATGAGCATCCTCTTCCCAGCTATGGCAAAATCCACCTCACTGGCTTTGGGAACCAGCTCAAGGGGCCCTCAGCCTGAGGTGGTTCTGCTTACGGAAGCGGGGGAGGGTGCCTTGCCGGCTGGGAGGTTGTGGCACTGGCAGCCCTCAGGGCCCAGCTGAAGGCAGAGCTCCTGGAAGGTGTGGATGGGCCCAATGAGGCAACCGACATGAGTTACAGCTTTACAGCTTTAATCCAGCAGTTGGAGCCCTGGCCGGTGTGGCGGCCGGGAGCAGGGCTTCCGCCCACTACTGATGGAGCCCACAGTGAGCAAACAGGGCGGGCCCCAGCGTTCCTGGCTGGGATCTTGGAAGTCGCGGGACTCTGAGAAAGCAGGGGCTTTGACCCAGGCTTTCATGTACTTCTCTTGTCCCACGTAAAAATAGTCCACTGACCCCAAGCCCTCCCCACCCACCCCTCATTCACGGCCAAGTTCCAGCTCAGCTCCTGATCTACATCCCTGGGGCTCCATCACCAGTAGGACCCAGGGCTTGGCTTGGTCTGGGGCCTGCTGAGTAGAGGACCCTTGCCCACCCCCAGGGCCAGATGCAGATACAGGAGAGGGGCATCACTGAAGGGGCAGCAGAGACACAGCTGGTTCCTCAGGCTCCTGGGTAGGAGGGCTGTGGTGGCATATAGGGGGGAGGAGCTGAAAGCCAAGCAGACAGGGTAAGGGTCAGGGGTGGCACAGGAGGATGGGAAGTGACCCCCAATTCCAGAGGCTTGAAGGATCCATGGGGAAGAGGTAGTCTGGATGTTTCCAGCTGAGGCAGAAGTCTGGGAGAGGGACTCAGGGTGAGAAAGGGGTAGGGGAGGTTCCAGCACGGAGGTAGGCGGCAGGCAGGAGCAAGGGGCTCCAGATCGCTCACTTACCTGCAGGGTTGTAGATAGGGGGCCCAGCTGGGTAGAGTGGATACTGGGGAGCAGGACCACTAGGAGGGTACATGTAGCCAGGCTGTGGGGGTGCGGGGCCAGCTTTGGGGTCCTGGGGGTATGGGTACACTGGCTGCACTGGGATGCCTGTCATTGGAATCTCCTGGCCTAGGTGGGGGACAAGGATCAGCATTCAGAACTCCACCTCCATGGTGAAGCCGCCACCTCCTGCCCTGAAACCAAGGTAAGCCCCCCCGGGCCCCTGCTGTCTGTTCTGGGGGCTCCAGGCTGGCCACCTGCTGCGTTTGCCTCCCCGACATTGCTTGGCAGAGCTGAGCGGGGAGCTGTGCACGTGGTCCCAGCGGGTCAGTCTGTGTTTAGCAGGTTTGCTCCCCTCAGCAGGTTTCAGAAGCCTCACGAGCCAGAGAACACAGCTTGGGAAATGTCCCACTTAGGCAAGGACAGGGCAGCTCCAGGGTCTGGTATCTTCTAATCTAGCAGAGCTGCCTCTCAGGGGGTCTGCCCTCAGCCTCTTCCTCCCACACTGATCCCCCGTGCAGCGACACCGTGCCCACGCCCCTCAGGGTTGGGCATACACTCGGTCACATGCCAACACTCAGGCACACAGTCCACTGTAGACTAGAGTACGTGCAATTAATGCTCACCACTACAGACCCCCCGGGTCCTTTCCAAGAGTCCCGTGCATGCACGTACCCGCTGCACCACACCACTGTTGACAGACGGCCGGCCGCGCACATCTGCACGTTCACATGCACGCATGTCCGCCCGCGTACTCACGCCCGCTGTTCACACACGGCCCCGGCTCGTTCTCGTCTCTGCGGTTGCAGGCTGGCAGGGGTGTGTACACAGCGGCCCTCGCTACCACGCAGGGCGCACGTCCTGGAACTGTCTGGTGCCCAGCGCCCGTGCCCCCCGTGCCCAGGACCGCCCGTACCTTCGAAGGGGCTCTGCAGATGCTGGCGCCGGCGGTACAGGTAGCAGCAGGAGCACAGGAAGCAGCAGATGGTGGTGGCCACCACCGCCACGAAGAGGATCACGGCCGAGGCGATGCCTGCTATGGTCTTGGGACTTGAGACAAAGAACAGGTCCCCTCACCTTCCAGCACTCGTAGGAGGGACTCCTCATTATGGTGGCCATAAAACTGTGCTCCAGCTCCTGGCCAGCAGGGGGCCACAGCAAGCTGAGATTTGGGGTTCCTTGAGGGGCTCTGCCCCGACCCTGTGGAGGAGATCTTAGGGGACCTCCACTTCCCAGAAGACCGTGCTGCCTGGCTGGCTAGTGTGAGGCATGCTGGGATTTGTAGTGCGCTCCCCACTGCATCGCTCCTACATCTACAACTTGATTAGACTTTGAACATGTTAGCACTGAAAGGCACCTTAGAAATAACCTAGAGCCCTTTTCTTCCAACCCCCCAATCATGCTGTCTCCTTGCACCTTTTCTGTATTAGTAGTCCCTTTCGAAAAGAAGTTTGAAACCACTAATTCTGGCAACCGCCTCATTTTATGAATTGGAAATAGTGACCCATGTGAGGATGAGTCTTCCCCACAATGACACAGCTACGGAGACGTGGACCTGGGAATCAAACCCAAGTCCCCTGCCTTTTTGCCAGAGCTTCTTCCACAAAGCTGCACCCTGTACCCACCCTACCCACCACCGAGCGCAAGACCATTAATACGCCCTTCCTGGACCTTCCCGGCCCCTGCACCAACACCCACTTCGTCACCAAGCTGAGTGCTAGGTCTGGGCTAAGGCTGTGGAGGTGGACATGGAGAGGGGAAGGAGGGAGACACGGAGGAGGGGAGGCCCGGGCAGGCCTCCTGAGAGGAGGATGGAGGGGGCGTGGGTGGAGGCGGGGGCCCACCTGAAGGCCAGGCAGTGCTTCTGCTGCCTCTCGGTGATGAGCAAGGTCAGGTCTCTGCAGCAGTAGCGCTGGTAGCAGGTCCCGCAGCAGAAGGTGAAGAACTCGCAGTTGAAGCCTGGATGCCAGGAGCCGTTCCGGTCCAGGTACCACAGGCAGTCCTCGCGGGCCAGCGCTGCGGGCGGGGTGGGGAGGGGGTGGGGGCGCATGGCCACCAGGCCAGCTTCCCGTCCGCCCTTAGCCCCGCTCCCCGAGGCTCCCAGCCCGCCGGCTCCCGGGACGCGGGAGCTGACCCTCGTCACCACCCTGAGGGGCTCCGCCCCTGAGCCTCAGCGGCCTCCCTCCGGGGCTGACCCCCGCGCCCCGGGTCAGCTTCCATGGCCCAGCCTCCCGGCCGGGTCTCCTCCCGCTCCCTGCGGACCGGCAGCACCCAGGGGAGCCCCGCGCCCACCCCCTTACCCAGGGGAGCCCCCAGCACCAGGAGAGCGGCCGCGGCAAGCGGCGCGGCCCCGCAGAGCCCCGGGGGCCGCATGGCGGGGCTTGGGCGCGGCCGAGACCGGCCGCCTGGAGCGGGGAGCGCAGGACGAAGCCGGCCGGCGGGAGCTGCTGCGGGGCCCAGCCCGCCGCTAGGCTCGGTTTCCTCTCCCGCCTCCTGCGAGGGCGGGACTAAGGCCCGGGCCGCGGTAACCCTGCCCCCCTCGCTCCGCGCCCGGCCCAGGCGGCCACCCACCGGCGACGCCCACCCAGCCCGGGCTCACACTTCCCCACCCCCTCACCCAGCCCGGTACTGTCCTGCGCCCCCGCCCCCGGCTCCACGGTGGCTCCTCCCGCTCGAGCCACCATGGCCACAGCAGGCCGCCGGACTCTGCAGCCCGGGAGGCCTGGCCGTGCCCTGGGCCCGCCCTCGGCCTGGGCCCAATCAGTATCCCGGACCCCAGAAGCCCTGATCCTGGTGCCATCTCCGAGTGCCCAGGCACATGGGCCAACCCTAGAGGGGCAGGGCCCGACCTTCCCCTGTGCAGGACCTCCTCTGCCCCAGTGTCCAGCCCAGGACGTCCTGCGGGGAGCAGGAAGGGCGGGTGGGGGGTGGCGGGAGAAGAGGGCAAAGAGGCTGAGGGCACCCCGCCCCCACTCCCAGAACACAGGCACCCATTGAGAGGCGGCTCAGAGCCGCTTTGTCCCCAAGGGCCTGGGCTCTGCCAGCTGCACTGGCTCCCCGAGATGGCCCCTTCCCCCTCTGAGTGGACAGCGCTGGCATGCACCAGCCTGTGGCCTCATCAGTCGGGATGATAGGCTGCTGCCTGGAGCCCATCCAGCTAGACACTCTTCAAAAACCCCCTTTTCACAAAGCAGTCCTGCAGAATACTGCATTGGCTAGGGGACCATAGGGAGGGCAAGAGTTAATCACAGTGGAGACCGTGTTTTTTTGGGGGGGAGCCAATTAATCCCCCTACAAATTTATACTGTCAGTGACTGTGCCCCCTGCTACCTGGGCTACCCTGACCAGGAACTGCCTATCACTCCAGGGACCAAATCAAAAGCCTGCCTCAAGCTGTGGCCATGGTGCGGTCCTTTACAAAGCACGTTGACATGTACCTCATTGGAGGGTCTCCACAACTCCGGGAGCTCAGAAGTTGACAGGTGTTCTCATCAATCCTATTATACAGATGGACAAACTAGGACTCAAGGGAGTTGTAGGACTTGCCAGAGATAATACAGCCCGTAAATGGCAGAGGCAACAACAGCAGGGCCCAAGTCTTCTAAATCCAGGTGGATTCCCCCTCCCCAACAGCAGAGGGCGTGGATAGTGAGTCTCTCTGGTGTTCGGAGGTGAGGGCACCAGGGCAGGGCAGGGAAGGTCCAGTAGAATCTAAATAAGTTAGGGAAGGGCAGCCAGAAGAGGAGCTGCCCTGTCTTGGGCCCCTGTGGTTGCTAGCACCCCCAACCTGAGAGCTGGGGTAAGGAAAGCATTAGTTCCTGCCCCAGGAAATTGCTGGTAGTCTGATGGGGGTCAAGTGATTATATGTCCCAGTGCAGGCCTAGTCACAAACACAGCAGCAGAGGGATGAAGAGAAACGTCTCACACTTCCCCACCCCCTGGACAGTGTGCCCTTTGCCATCCCTGTCTTCTTTCCTAGTGCCCAAGCTCCATTAGTGCGGGACCATGTGGTCATTGTATTCACTGCTGTCACCCAGCCGTTGCCGTAGGTAATTCTTGTAGGTTGAATGACGTTCAGAGGGAGGGTTGTCTCTCTTCCTGTCCAAGGCTGTTCCTCCCACGTGTACTCTAGACCTCATCTGATCTCTCCGCATTATCTCTTCTCTTCAGTGTCCTTAGTTTATCCTTTCTTATCAGCTTCTTTCCCCAGAGCAAAACTGAAATCTCAAGTCTCTCCTGGTAAAACAAAACAAAACAAAACAAGAACAAACAAAGCCAAGCCACATGCTTCCTGAAATTCATCCTTTTCTAGCTACTTTCCTGCTTTTCTCCTTTTTTCGTTTCTTCTCCAACTGGTCCTCCTCAAATCTTGCCCTTGTTGAGGCTTCCAGCTGACCATGACACCGAGTTCTCCCACCATCAGTGATTTTCTAACTGTAAAATTCTAGGGAAACTCTTCAGTCCACAGGATAGGAGTGTTGAGACTGGGACAGAGGGTGGGGAAGGGCTGGGGGCGGGCCAGGGGGGAGAACTGGCAGGATGGGAGAGCCTGGAGATGGAGGGCTGAGGCTAGCTCTGTCACAATAATGGACCTGAGTCTTGATAGAGGCCATGGAACTGGGCAGGAGTGGGAAGAGGCTGGGTGGGAGCAATGGGGAGGGACTGGGGCACCTGAGAAGGGGTTTGTCCAAATGTTTAGGCCTGAAGGGGCTTCACTGTACCTCGTTCGCTCAGGGCACACAGGAGCCTCTTCCCCTTACCAAGCCTGTCTCCTGGGCCCCAGTGAGGGGCAGAGGCACTTTTCTGGAAAAGGAGAGGCAGACAGTAATTAATTTGTGATCAGATGAGACAAAATATGAACTTTGCCAGTAGCAGGCTCTCCCCAGGGGGGCCTGGAATAGGATAATAGTAATGCTAGCAGCTAACACTGCAAATGAATTTGTCCCATCGTACAGGGGTTGGAAGCGCATTTTCCCGGCTTACCCAGCTGGGATTTGGAGGTGGGCTTCTGTGACTTCTAAGTCCAGGCCCTTGCAGTCCACGGCCTGCCTCTCCCGTAATATGTCTAAAATGCTCCACGCTATGCTTGGCATACAGAACGCATACTTGGGGAAACTTTGATACCCAGCCCTTATCCCCAGCAGAAGTCTCCCCACTCCTATGTGGGAAGATAGCGGGATATTTAGGGTGGGGAAGGGCAGTGGAAGCCGGGCAGAGAGGAGGGGCTAGGACCAAGCCTGTGACCCAGTTTGGGCTTTGCCTGGGGCTATGGTACCCGAGTGAACGAGCTGCTGAGTCATCTCACTGCTGGGCTGAATGACCAGCCCAGGGCTCCTCCCCACCCCCTTCTTGTTCCTCTTCAAATCAGAGCTGACTGAGTAGGCCTGGGCTCTTCCAGGGCCTTCCTGCCTTCCCAGGACCAGGGCCTTGGAGCCTCCATTCCAGAGGCTCCTGCCCCACCCAGCTGTCTGGCTCAGGGGGATTCTGGGCCACTGTGAGATAAGGGGAGCTCCATTCCTCTCCCCTACTTGCCTCCAGGTTAGTCCCATGCTTTCTCCAGTCCTCCTCCTCCCAGCTGTCCTCTGGCACAGTCACCTCCTGCAGATAGATAATTACTCATTTCTTTCTTCCCGAGGGCCCTGAGACCTTTCCTCATTGATTTAATCTCATTACACCCACTCCAGGGTGTCAAAGACACACTGATTCTTCCTTGCAACCCAGGGCTGGGGAGAGCAAGCCCCAGATGAGCCCCAGAAACTTGGCCAAGCTCTCATGGCTTAGCTGGGGACTGAAGGAACCAGATCTTCTGGCTCCCAGTGTCCCGAAGTAAACAAACATCTCTCTTGCACATAAGGTCTTCCCTGGTGTCTAGCTTTATTCTTTCTCAGTGCAAATGAAAGACTATGACTCTCGAGTTTGTCCTCTTGATGGGAGGGGTCTGGAGGTGGGTGAAGGACAGTGGGGATCAGCCTCACCGTGGGCCCAGCTACTGGTAGGAAGGAGCACTCTTCTAGCAATGCCTTTGCAGGATTACCTGTCCCAGAATGCCAGGCTGCTGCTTCTTTGCAGAGGCCCAGGGCAGCCTGGGCAGTACTTGCACAGCCTGGGCCTCAGGAAAGGAGGGGTTAGCTGGGCTGGTTTGGGTGGCATCTGGGATCAGCCTGCCCTGGGGGGGCTGTGGGAGCAGTGCCAGTCACAGGCAGCCAGTGCTCGCCTCAGGAGCCCAGCCCAACCAGTGGGGCAGACGGGGAGGGCCAGGTTATCTTTAAATGGCACCTTACTCAGACTGCACCTCTGCCAGCTGGGTAGGGTGGGGGCAGACAAATGTTATTTTGGGATCTGAGAGTAAGGAAGGAAGACGGTTCTGTTTACAGCTCTCTCGTTTATCCCCACTCCCTCTCTGAAGGGTTTGGGGACATGGGCCTCAGCCGGTCCTTTCCACCCTGGGTCCTGTTTTCAGCCCAGCCCTGTTATTCAGGGGCACAGAGGGGGAACTGTTGGACTGACAGAGGCACAGGGCCTTTGCTGTGTGACAGGCTCTACAAGAACAAGTTTGGGTAGTGAGAGGTGCTTTGGGCTTGGAATTAGACTAATGGCGCCATTACTGCCAACTATAAGGCAGCACTCCACAGGGCTTAGTATCATGTTGACTTTAATCCTCAAAATGAGTCCCTGATGCAGATACTAATATTATACCTGTTCTGTGGATGAGGAGATGGACGTACAGGTAATTTAAGTAGCTTGCCCAAAGTCATCCAGCTGCTAGATGGCAGAGCCAGGATTCAAACCCTAGCAGTCTGGCTCCGGAATTCATGCTCTGAACCCCTAACCAGAGCATGAGTCCCGCCCTGTCTCTTACTGGCTCTGCAGACTTGGAGAAGCCACCTAATCCCTCTGGGCTGGGCTTCCTCTTTGTAATGGACTCTAGTTCAGCCAAACCCACTAGAATCCTCAAGTCAGCTGGCAGAGGCCCTCTGGCCCATTCTCTCTCCCTGTTCAATGGAAAAAGAATTTACTCAGGGTCACATAACAGGTCACAAGCAGAGCTCCAACCCTCTTGCCTCTACATATATTTCTGTGCTCTTGCTAGCAAAGCTCCGTGAGTCAGAGATGAGGCAAGGGAGCCAACCCAGTGAAGGATAGGAGATCAGGTGTGGATCCGCAATCACAAAACCAGGTGTAAAAGAAACGCCACATCGCCCTTCTTTCCATCCAGTTAGATCAGACCAAGTCTCTACCCTCCCAGGTGGTGGGGAATGATCTGTCCCCCTTCTGGGATCACGAAAAGGTCCTGGGATCTCACACAGTGCAAAGTACTGAGGGTGGGCCCTGCAGGCCTCGTCCTCTGCCATCCAGGGGCTGGCAAGTACAGCAGTCCTGGCCTGGGTGCCACAGGCACAGACACTGTTCTCCAGAGCCCGGCACCCAGCAGCCTGCCTCCCCAGGGACTCCGTGCAGTCCCTTCCTTAGAAGTCCTCCCATCCAGGATCCGGGCAGGGTCCCCGCCATTCAGGCCCCATGGACTTCTGCTCCTTCCTTTCTTCTGGGACCCCCTCCCCTTCTTCCTCTGTGACCCTGAGCCTTGTCTCAGTGCACTCAAGCTTTTACAGAGGCTTCAGAAGCATGCTCTGCTTTCCACCCTGCAAAAGCAACTAAGGCAAGGAAACGCAAAGAATTTGGCTATGTTCTTGGACTAAGTAGAGGGGAAAAAACCTAGGGGAAGCAAGCCAATACATCGGTAACTTATAATATCATGCAGATCCTCACAGAAAGACTGCTTAGCAGGTGGAAGGCAGGAGCTGTAGCCACCACCTGTTTCTATCCTGTTCCCAGGCAGGATGGCAGTTCTGCAGTTCTTCCTCACAGAGCTGGCCTCCTGAAGGCTCCCTGAGACCCTAATTTAGCAGCAGCATCTGTGAAGCCGAACTGAATCATTCTAATCCAGTGAGTCAGGGAGACGGAGCCAAACATAGCTCCCAGCTACTGGAGGGCGGGGGAGACACAGAGAGAAGCACTCTCTCCCGTTTGAAGTGCTTCAATGAAGTCATCTTTAATTCTAACTACAACTCTGAGGTAGGTATTAGTTCTCCATTTTACAAATATGGAAACCAAGGATCAGAAAGGATGTCACTTACCGCAGCTTCCTCCTCACCTTCCGGCTATGCCGTCATGCCAAGTTGCAGCAACTCGAGACTTGAAGGGACTTCCTAGGCCTTCCAGTCAGGGCAGCGTTTCCTCCTTTTCTCTTCCTACAGCACACCTGCCGTAAAGTCATGTGTACCATACAGGTCTAAAACACCGGTGTAATTCGCAATTTTAGGAAAACAACAGTAATGCCACTCATTTCTCACGTACTCAAACAAAACATAACACAACAAACCCCAAAACAAAACAAAACAAGAATGTGAGGGTCCTTGTTAGATAGCTGTTGAACCTGTACCAATCCAGCAGAGAAAGATAAATAATTCACAAATGGTAGAATTTTATTAACAATCATTTCAGGCTGCTTTGTTACCCAAATCCTGCCCATCAGCTGTCACTTTCGGAAGACCTTTCTCCACCTGTCATCAGGGCCCACGGACTCTCCTTTTTCAGCCTTTCACTGTCTGGCCTCTTTCCCTCCATCTCCTCCTGTTACTCGGGTCTCTCACTTGCACCCCTGCCCCCAATCTCCCCTTCTAGTCATGCTTGGACAGACATCAGAATGCTTTCCAAAATGCAAACCTGATCATGCCACATCTCTGCCTAAAATTCATGAGTGGTCACCCATTCCCGGAAGAGGGCAAGGCCTACAGGATCCCTCCCCTTCTGGCTCCCACTTGTCCCCCAGCTGATTTCTGGCCAAGAGCCCTGTGAACCATAAATTCTAGTACTTTTTAACCCGTGTATAAGCTGAAAATGCAATCGTATTCTGGGATGGTCTTTTCTTAAAGATTATTTTCTCTGGAGTGTCCTACTCCACCCTTGTCTGCCTGACAAATGCACAGAGGCAACAGAAAACTGGCAAAAAGTACAAAACCTACTCGGATCCGAATCACACACTTTGCTATGTGACTTTTGGCAGGTAACATTTAATAACTCTATGCTTCAGTTTCATCAGTCTGTGGATGGGGTAAACAAAAGTATGCACTTTGTAGTTATTAGATGGTCTACACGAGAATCCAAGTAACACTTTGGAACAGTCATTGGCATTTAGTGCTTCTGAAACCTTAGCAGTTGTTAGCCACCTTGCGAGTGCGCAGTTTAAGGGTCCCCTTCTCCATGCAACCCTGCCTGACTTCTCCCAGTTACCATTAACCATTCCTCTTTCGGGTAGTGAGAATTGACCCCAGTACTTCTCTCATAGTACTACCCACATCTGCTGCATTATTTCTGACCCCCTACTGGGCTAGCTTCTTGAAGGAAGGGGCCAAGCCTCTCCAGCATCTAGCACTGGCCTTGCATGGAAAAAAAGTTTAGTATTTGCTGAACAGAATAAACACATAGTGGCCAGAAATTGGCTTTGAGTTTATCATCTACTTATTGGCCGTAGGTCTGCCTGGCTGGGGTGAGAAGTATAGAATGTCTTTCACTGGACAATCCTTTCGGTTTCCAAAGCAGTGTCCTGTTTTCCCTGAGTCTTCTCGGCTCCTTCAAGCTTCTTTCCCGTGACACAGCTTGGGGCCTCCAGTTCTTGGTTTTCCTCTTGCAGATGGGCTCACCGTCTGTCAGGGAGCCTCCTGTTTGAGCACCATAATGGAACAGAGCACTCTAGGATTGCTGACAGACACAGAGGACCGAAATGATCTTACACAATCTGTGCCTACTACCCCAGCCAGGAGTACACTGGAGTTTAGTGAGGACACGTTAACAGTTCCTGACATCATAAACACTTATTACTGCACAAAGAATTGTTAACAAGAGCACAGTGCTCTGTAATCCTTAACTCTCTTCATACTCATCCATCTGAATTTTGAAAACAACCTTACCTTTAAATTCTGCCTATTTTTAAAGCTTATATAGTTGTTTGAATCCTAAATTGTCATCCTTCCCAGGAGTTCCTGTTATCTAAAAATCTGATCGGCTGATCAGCAGGGAAGCCTGGGTGGCTCAGTCGGTTATGCATCTGACTCTTGATTTCTGCTCAGGTCATGATCCCAAGGTTGAGAGATGAAGCCCCATGGAACCTGCTAGGGATTTTCTCTCTCCCTCTAACCCCTCCCCCCATCTAAAAAAAAATCTGATCAGCAACTCTATCTAGTACTGTTTCTTTTGTAAATGGCCTCAAGTCCTCTTTTGGAATGGGTAAAACATTAAAAAAAAACCCTCATCTGTCATTAATATCAAAGGAGGGGCCAAGGACAGAGCCCTGGGGCACAGCATAAACCATTCCACAATAAGCCAGTTTGTAGTCTGAGAGTTGGTGGACAGTAACCAACTTCTCCATTTCCCTAATGCTTTGATTTTACCGTGTCCAGATTTTATCTGTTAACAAAATCAGACTACGAGTCTAGTTGGGCATCACTTGCTCTGAATTCATAATGAACATCTATTAAACTCCAGTGATTACAACATTCTTATTTATCACCTCAAGTCATCTGTCTGTAGTCCCGATCAATGTCACACATCTGGCAGGATAGTCCCTGTGTCACAGATCGGGCAGGGACTTATCATAACCAGCTTCCTTCTGTTCTTGGACTTCCACCTCCTCTATCTTCTGGTTGTTTCTTCCGTTTTCCCTTCAGTTCTTTCCACTAAGAGCTCAACACACTGCTGGCAAAGCCCTTGGTGTCCTAGCTGTTACTCACCAGGCTCGGGAAACCTGAAGTATTTTAGAACAGCCCAGCGCTCTCTCATTCCCTTGTTTATCTTATCTTGAACTTCAACTCCTTCCAACCAGTTAGCCCTGATCTTTTAGACCCAAGGTAAGTTCTTTGGCCAAAAGACCAGGAGACAAAATAGGAGCTAGAGTTCAACTTTCTGTCAATACTACTGGAACTTTCTGTCAATACTACTGGACTCAAGCAGATCTTTTTTCTCCCTGCTGACGGTGGACATAGTCTCTGAACTCTTCCTCATTGATAGAATGGGAATATTATCCACTGTGTACCTGCTGTAAAGGTTAAATGGGATGATGTGAAAATGCTGTGGGAGCAAAGGAAGTGCCTGCACACAAAGGGGTCCAAGACCCTCTGCTCTCATCCACAACAGTATGTCTGTTAGGCAAGGGTGGCCGCCTGGATGATACGAAGACCCTTTCCTTCAGGACTTAGGTTTTCCAGTCCTCCCCAAAAATCAGCAAGAGAGGACCTTTGTCAAGAGATCACTTTTGGCACTAGATACAGACTCTTTTTTTCTAATTAGCAGGCCCAGAAGGGGCCCATATCATTCTATGTGTGGGAGCCCCAAGCCTTCCCAAACTCAGCAATTCAATGCCAATGGCATGAGACCTTTCTTTTGTGCCACAATCAGGAGTTGATTTGGCCTTATGTAACCTTCAGCACTGAAACCAACTGGCACTGCCTTGAGATCAACTATGGAGTTTGTTTCTAAGGCTGACTGTGGTTTTCCTGAGCACCAATTGGCCAGACCTTCTATATTTCCCCAGTATGAGCAACTCTCCCAACTCAAGGGGGAGAAACAGCAGGGGCAGTTACCAGTCTCAGAACCTGGCTGGCAGCGGACCATGCTGTGCACACGTCCTCAGGCTTTTCAAAGATAGTAACGTTAACAGACACTTTCCCCAGCTCAGATGTGACAACTGTACACCAGGGACACCTAGTGGCGTGAAATCACTATTAGCTACAAAATCCTTAGGCTTCCGTAACAGTCCTGTACAGTAAATGCCCCACAAGTGGGGCCCTTTCCTCAAGAACAGAGACTTAAATTCACTTTATATTCTGTTTCCTGTCTGCAAGACCATCAACCTAAAGAAATCTTCTGTAGCTACTAAAACTGAGGCACCAGGTGTGGGCACTATCAAAAAAGGGAATGCTGGGCTTTGCCTTCCTCCCCTTGATTTATTATCCTCATTCACCCACAACACACTGAAATTCCCAAATAAGGGACCACCCTTAAAAATACTTGATTGGATGATACTAGTTCTCTAAGAATCATTTTGAGCTAGCTTAGCTAAAACACACTAGGGTGTCTACATGGCTCTGCCTAATCTTTTTCCCCTTATTTTTATTTTCCTTCTAAAAGGAACAGAAGGCAGATGTGCTGGTACACCTTATACCATGCGGACTAAATTCATTTGTAAAGATTACTTTACTCTCCTAGAAAAATACACATTGCAAATTTGAGGGCTACAACTTAACCACTTTAGAGGATTTCTGAGGGAGATGGGGTAACCTTTGAATATCAGACTGTGTGGTGACGTGTGGGAGAGGAATATTAAATATGGTTGTATCAGGAGGACTTTTAAAAAAATGTTTTTCCTTTTTTTTTTCCTTCTAAAAAAGGAAAACCAACGTGCCATCTGTCTGGCTTATTTTGTGTGTGTGCATGTATACACAGGGATAGCTTAGGGGGAGGGGCTGTGTCATGCAATGAGGCAAAAACAAGATGACTTCCTTTGACAGGGGAGCCTTAGTGTTATAGGAGGGAGACAAGGAGAGGTCACTGGAGAGGGCTCAGAATGTAGCTCTCTCTCGTTCCTATGGAGAACCCAGAACATCTGTGGTGGAGGGCAGAAAGCAGAATCATCTCTCAAGGGTATTCCTATCTGAACACATCAGATGTCCTATGAAAGTAAACAGGTCTGTTTTAGAATATAAATGGTCATGACTTCCTGTGCTCCTGAGGTGGGGCAAAATAATCCATGAACACATAATCCTTCTGGGCAATATGTTTCTGGAGTGGCCAGCAGAAGACTCTAGGAACACAGGTGAGGGCACAGTTGGGGAGAAAAAGGTTCTAGAGATGGAGTCTCTTCAGGGAGTCTTTGAGAAATGTCCTTTGTTCCAGTATTCCTAAGTGACAGCACTGGTGAGCTTGGTCTGAATTGTCACTCTGCAAAGGCCAAGGGCCAAGAGTCAGGAGGCCACTCTAGGTTGAAAAGAAAGTACATCTTGAGGCCAGTTTAGGGCTGCAAAATGGTTTGTGGCTAGGCCAGGAGGAGCAGATGTGGAAAGTCTCCGTTTTTTAGATGCCAATGGTCTGCAGAACCCGCCTCTCGTTGTCATTAAGGTGGCCTGAGAACATTATGTAGCAGGGCTGCTGAGCGAACTGGCAGAGGAAGTCCGTGAGATATGCCTGGAGGGAAGAAAAAGAATGGCATTACTGAGGGTTCCCAGGCTCACCATCTGTAGCAGGGCAAGAACCCCAAGTGGTACAGGAAGCACTGGCTTTTAGACAAATGCCAACATCCTGAGCGGTGGCTTTCTATGTTCTTGAATCTAGTTCAGGTTCAACCCAGAGACTAAATTCCATAAGGAAACAAAATTTTCCCAACAGATCTCATATTCCACCCAAGGACCTTCATAAGATGGCCGGGTTGCAAGAAATTGGACTGCAGGTTTAACACTAAGGTGCAAAGGCCCAGACCACCCAGAGCCCTTGACTACTCAGCAAGACAGGAACTCTCTGCCCTGAAGCTCCCAGGATGAACTATAAATAGGTTTGAGGCCATATTCTTCTTTCCGTGGCTTGAGACACTGTCACTTGCAAGACATCTATTTTCTCTGGACATTCTCACCTGCAGATCAATCTGATAGAGAGGATCCTTTAGGGCATCAGGGTCATCTTCCTCATCATCCTCGTAGTAATCCTCCTCTGTTAGACACAGCCAACATAGAGAGGGGTCAGGGCAGAGGCTCCTGCTTGTGCCCCAAGCAGGGAGGCATTACCACACGGCTGGGGTAGGAAGGCTAAAAAAGCCCAACGAATGTTCCTTGTGGGCCCATCCCTCCCCTTTCTTTGGCACCCCATTCTTGGTACCTGTGCACAAAAAAGGTATTTAGCAAGGCTGTCCTCTTCTCAAACTGCTTACCATATTTACTTGTAGCGAGAATGTCAGATAAGAGTTGGCCAGCTAAACCATCCTCTTCCTCTTCTTCATCCTCTTCCTGGTCCTCCCACATATCATTGGAGTCATCTACTTGGAGATGAAAAGCAGCTGGAGCATGCTCACACATTCCCTTCCCAAATGCAAACAGGCCAGAACAGAAGGGTCCCAAGGGTTTCTGCAATGTGGCCAAGCCCTCCCAAAATGTTTAAATGGAAGAACCGAGGGTGTTCTGGTGGATAGATAAAAGGCTGAAACCCCTGAGAAAAACCAAACAGAAAGGTTGCCTCCCAGCTGCCTCCTACTCCAGCCTCTGAAGAGATTTCACAAGGTAGACCAGAAGAGCAGCTCTTAACATGTGTAGCAACGCTAGCCACATGACAGGCATGCAATAAACATTAAAAAGCCCCCAGTGATTCAATAACCCAAACTGGTAAATTTGAACATTTGTAACTTGATCTGTCAGGCTAAAAGTCTGCTGGGAGTAAGAGCCTCGTGCACCTTGACCCCACTCTGCAGGAGTGGCCTGGCGTGCGGCGTTGGCCTCCATGACGTTGGAGAGCTCATTGATGATCAGCTTCAGGATCTTGACCAGCAAAGGAATGTTTGTCCAGCGCTCAGGGTCTGGAAAGGAAAGGAAAGGCTTCTAGGCAAACTGTCAGTGGGCTCACTTCTGGCAGTGCTCACCAGACACAGTTCACCATCCCTCAAGCTTTCCACCATCCCAGACCATATCCACTTGCCACAGAATGACTGAAAGTTTAATAACTTCATTCTGCTTGGTGTTCTAAGAGTTCAGAAGTTAGGACAGATAAGAGAGTTCAGGAATTAGAGATAGGTTTTTGCTGGTAATAAAGCTTGGACACCAAGTAACTGAATAGAGTGCAATACTCCAGTCCCCATGACTTGCAGTTTGAGAAACAGCATAGGTAATTATAAACCTACAGCTGAAGGGGGCAGCTTTGTACTCGCTGCCTACAAATCACTGAAATCACAGGCTAAAAGCAATCTGATAACAAAGACATGCTGATATGGGTATCAGAGCCCCCGAATGAAGCTGGAAGTTGGGGTCCCTGAGATTGTTTTTGCCAACTTTCAGCAACAAGGAGGAACCATATGCTCTGATCCTTTGTTTACCTATAGCTTTCTGATTCTTTTTATCAAAGCCATCACTAACAATTGTATTTTAAAAATCTAGATCACAGTACATCCCTGCCTTCCACCCCATTTAGCCCCTAGGGAGGAGACTGGAGGGGCAGCAGCATCACCCACTTTTGGCTGACTTAGAGCGGGTGCGGATGCCCTCATCCATGCTGTAGATCTCCTCTCCCTTCACGCGGATATCCTGTAGCCGTTTGTCATCTGCATTGATGCCATGCTGGAGCAGTTTACACAGTGCCACAGAGCTAGCAAGGAAGAGCCAAAAGGGTCAATCAGCAACCCATCTAGAGTTCACTCCAAGGAGATAAGCAATTATGTCCTAAGACTCTTCTCTTCGTTGGTGAAAATTGTTCACAACTAATTAGGAGAGATAAGAGAACCTAGCTGAAAATGGGATTTAGTGTTCATAAGGATGGGCTAATGAGAACTTTTGAACTTCTTGAACAAAGCTAGGGTGGGCAAGGATCACAATGGCTGGCCACACGGGAAGGTGCAACAGGGTGATGAGAACCAGTGGGAGGCAAGTCGAGGACAGGAAGTTAGCAAAGCCAGGGTTAGAAGGCTTGGGTTTATAAAGGAGAATAAGCCACTAGCAGTACTTGGCTGGGTGAAGTCTGTGGCAGAGGAAGATCTCTAGCCAGCAGAGAGGGAAAAAAAAACATGGTGTACTTTGTGTCGACTGTGTTTTGGAAATTTCAAGATGGCAGCTATTCAAAGACACCGATTAACAATAAAGAAATAGAGGGAAAAGGGAATACAAGGGGCAGTCTGACATGTTGAACAAAAATCAATGAAGCAAGTCAGGGAAAGAAGAAATGCAAGGAGAGGGCAGAATGCCCACAGAAGAAAGATGGGCTCTACCTGACTTTGCCCTCATATTGTCCATAGAACAGATGCTGTCGGCTTGTCCACTCAGCCATTACAAACTCCAGGGCAGGTTTGCCAGTAGGTCCCGGGAGGCTGCACAGGAACTCCAAGAGGGGTTCCAGCTGAGTGTGCACCAGATGAGCGAACACCATGATCAGAGACTAGGAGGTAACAAGAAGGACACCTACTTCAGGGAAACCAATTTCAGAGACTTGGAGATGAGAGGGAATGGGGCTGGCCAGTCAAGAAATAGAGAACATGGAGATTTCCTTGTCAATATTTCTTGGGCCAGAATAGACAGATTTTACTTAACTGTTCTGCAAGGACAGTAAGACAAAGTAAAATACCTCAGGACCTGTATATTGATTTCCATCTCTACCACTTGGAGGTTGGGAAAGCCCTGTTCCCCACTGTCCTCTTACCTGCATGACACTGAGCGTTTCTGCCTGCTGCATCTTACTGAGGATGGCACGAAGAATCTGGTCCAGGTTCTCCCCCAGCTCCTGCCCTGCCTTGGAGATGAGGGTGGAGACGAGGCGACCCACAAAGGCCGCAGTGAATTCGGAGGTACGGGGGTCCAGGAGCTGGCTCACCACTTGCATCACGTACCACAGCCCATTGTGGCCCTGCTCGTCGTGCCACTGGGCCACCTGCTCCAGCGTCACTGACACGTAGGCCCGCAAGCACTCTCCACCATTCTGGGGAGACAAAGGTGGCAAATGAGATTAGCAACGGGGGGACAGATGTCAGGAGGCCCTCAGTCTGTATGGGCAAATGTTTTTCTTAGAGGCCTATGCCTCATAAGAGTAATGAACCTACAGGGTTTGTGGTGGGCACATACTATTGGAGTCAGGAATTTACTGTTACAGATATAGCCATGCACTATACAATCCTTGCTTTACCTAATCAGCTATCTCAAAAATGCGGATTTCCGATCACAAGGGATAATGGCCAAGTAAACTAAGTTTTAGCCATAAACATCTACTTCTAGTACTGGAAAAACATGTTTCAGATGTAAGCAATGATTACGGACACTATAGGTCTTTATGGGAATAAAGACAAAGCTATATGAACCACTGTCTCCTTAGAGATTTCCAAAGGCCTATTACTTTGCTGACTTTATTAAGTCAGAAAAGACTTTCTTATAGCTTCAAGTCTATGTTTGTAATCTCATCCACAATAGCAATACCCAGATACAGATGGATAGGATGTCTGGCATCCTTACATAATCTTATATATGTAAGATTACAACATATCCCAAAGCAGAGAATGCTTGGCTTCTGCAGTCCAGACCGTTCCTGGGTCCCACGGTTAAATATGGATTTGAGAGACCTGTATCTCAAAAGCATGAGACTGTGTCAGCTTTCTCAGGCTACTATACGCCCATGGCCGGTGGGGGGGAGCGATCTTCCCTCTTCTAGTCACCACAGCTCAGATACCTGCATGGTGGCATTGTCATCTGTGTGAAGGGTGCATTGTGCCACGGCTGGGAAAGCTTGGCAGATGAGTAGCTGGGAAAGGGGAGGCTTTGTATTCCGTACTACTGTAGTCAGGATATCAATGGCTGTCTGAAGGAGAGAAGAGGAAAACGAGAGAATCAGAACCGCCCCTAGGGTGGGGGCCGGGGGTGCCCAACAACCAAGATCCTTATTGCATGGATACAACATAGCAACCCAAAGAAAGCTCATTAATTTTCATTAATGAAGTTTCTGAAGGAAAGGAATTAATTCGATAGTAGGCAGTGCTCTCAGCCTCCTCCTGATAGCTCACTGCCTGCTCAGGTATGGGGGCGGGCAGTTTACGGCGGGGAGTGGACATTCTGGTTACATGGTCAGTGGCACTGTGTAATAACAGCACTCTTTTCAATTCAATGAGGGCAATTCGGGAACAACAAGAGCCATTTTCTTAAAGCCTCAAGACTCACCCACTGTCCTGTGGGCACAGGAGCCCAGGAAAATCACCCTATGAATCTCTAATGCCACTGGTTTCCTATCAGCGAGGTGCGATCTACAGGTGACATGTGCAGAGCGTGTGCACGCTCTTTTTCTTCCACCTCCGCCCACACCGGTGCCCTGTAGCCACTTACCGCACACAGTCCTGCAGGGATCTTGTCTGCTGGGGCCTGCATTATGCTCACTAGAGTGGGAATCAGCCTCATCTGCATTGGGCCCTGACAGGCTTCAATCTGGGACAGCTCCTTGAAGATATCTTGGGCCAGCGAGGCGACGACAGGATCTGAAGTGGATAAGGCAACACAGAATCCCCCCCCCAGTGGTCTGCATGTACTCTGCAAGAGCCAGAGTATGCATGGTTTCATTAAGTCAGAGACTGGCCAGTAATAGCTACTCCTAAAATGAAACTTGGCTCTTTTTCTGGGGCAAATCTTTAATGACTTTTGTTCTTATGAAACCTGGATTATGAAACCAAACGCTTAAGGAAAAAAAAAAATCCCCACTGATACTTTGTTAAGAAGACCATGAAAGTTTCAAAGATTGCCACAACACTCATTGCCAGGTTCTCCCATGCTGAAGAGGAATCATATACATCTCCTAGGGGTTAGTCACGATAGAAAAAAGAACTCCCAAAGCATTTCCAATGCAAAAGGCAAAACCCTCACAAGGCAGAGCCTTGTGAAGAAATGAAACTTTGGCTTGACCTACTTCACCTATTTAAGAAATATTTCTTCCTGTATCTAGCAGGAAAAAATAGAAAGTGTGCAGTGTACTAAGATACATGTTAAAAGATCACTGTGGCATTGCTTCGAAAAAAAATTGCTAACAATCTAGCAATTTGAGATACAGGTGCACTAACAGAACAGGCAAATTATGATACAGCCATTTTATGGAATATTATGTGGTGGCTGAAGAGAATGAGAGATACCTAAGAGTGCAATGTGGAACCTCTTCAGGATACATTCTTTTTTTTTTTTTTTTTTTTGAAGATTTTATTTATTTCGTCAGAGAGAGAGAGCACAAGCAGGGGGAGCGAAAGGCAGAGGAAGAAGCAGACTCCAATGCAGGACTTGATCCCAGAACCCTGGGATCATGACCTGAGCTGAAGATAGATGCTTAACTTACTGAGCCACCCAGGTGTCCCTTCAGGACACACTTTAAGTGAAAAAGCAAATCAAATAAAATGTTTAGTATGATGTCATATTATATAACTCCTACCTCTACATATCCTGTATTTCAATATTGGCGCTTCCTCTATAAAAACAAATATCCTCAATATTTTCTCTGGTAACGAAGCATTACACAAGTAAAGTGTTGTTAATAATACATACTCACTAATGAAAAACTTAAAATGTAGGGAAGTATTCAAGGAAAGAAAACACCTGGAATTCCACCACCTAGAGAGACCTACCCTTAACATTTTGATGTATTTTCTTCCGATATTTTTTTAATATATGTTATCTATAATTTGTCTAAAACAAACCCCAAACTTGGGATTATATATATATATATTTTAAAGATTTTATTTATTTATTTATTTAATTGACAGAGAGAGAGAGAGAGAGAGACAGCGTGAGAGGGAACACAAGCAGGGGGAGTGGGAGAGGGAGAAGCAGGCTTCCGGCCAAGCAGGGAGCCTGATGCGGGGCTCGATCCCAGGACCCTGGGATCATGACCTGAGCTGAAGGCAGTCGCTTAACCAACTGAGCCACCCAGGCGCCCCTTGGGATTATATTCTATGCAGTTTGGAAAACCCTCTATTCTCTTCTTATAATGTGAGCACTTTCCCATGGCTTTAACTTTCCTTTCAAGTTTGATTTTTAGAGGATGCATGGTATTACACTTTACATCTTTCTGGGGCATATAATTAATCTTTTTTATTACTTCTAAATTTTTGCTACTACAAAAGCCATGTGATGAACCCTACTGTTTGTAACCCTTCGCATGTGTCATTCTTCAGTATCTTTCCACATTATAGCTGTAAGCCTCTTCTTTTAGGAGGATTTTGATGTAGTCGCTCAATTTCCTACTTGATTGTTAAAGTTCTGAATTGTACCTCTTGCCTGCTAACCCTTTACTCGTTGTCTTTTTCCCCAGTTCTGACTGCAGGTCAAAGTAACAGGAATAGCTACTCTACTTTTTGGTGTTCCTGTAGCTCCAGTATGGCTCTCCTCTTTGCTGAGTGAAAGCTATTCTTTGCTTCTGATGCTTAAGATCATCAGACGCAGGGAAAAGTTTCACCTAAATTCACCAGCCATCACCTTCCCTTTGGTGTCCTTCATCCACACACAGTCCTGGTGCATACCGTTACTGTACTTCAGGAAAATGGCGATGGTGAAGGGGCAGATTTTGCTTTCCATGCTTGCTGTGAACTCTGGGTCTACTGTACAAACGATGCACAGGGTCTCCATCACCAGGTTGAGGACCTCTGAGCTGAACTGGGCTGCTAGGTGAATTAAGCCATCCAGGATACTGGGGAGGAAGGGCTGAAGCACGTGGGTACTCTCTGAGACTTTTAGTTGGTCACAATAACTAGAGAGAGAGAGAGAGAGAGAAGCAAGCATTACTCACAGGTGGATCTCTTAATTCCTGGTTCTTCTATTCACTATGACAGATTACAGCATTTATATGTGTAGCTTTATTTTTTTTTAAAGATTTTATTTATTTATTTTGACAGCGAGAGACAGCGAGAGGGAACACAAGCAGGGGAAGTGGGAGAGGGAGAAGCAGGCTTCCCGTGGAGCAGGGAGCCCAAGCCGAAGGCAGATGCTTAACGACTGAGCCACCCAGGAGCCCCATATGTGTATAGCTTTATGAAGCTACTTGTAGAGTTAGTTTTTACATCTTTCTGGGGCATATTTTGTAAACATCAGCACCACCATCTCTATGCTAATTTATTTCTGCTTTGTTTTTTTTCTATTTTAAACTTTCATCCCTCTCCCACTGTCATATCATTATATTCAAATTAAGATGTTAATTAAATGCTTTATAATTCCTCAGATTACTGCTTTAATCACATCCTTCAGATTTTTATATATTCCTGTTATTTTTCAAATAGTTACAGTGGTTTTTTTTTTTTTTTTTTAAAGATTTTATTTATTTATTTGAGAGAGAAGAGAATGAGAGAGAACACATGAGAGGGGATAAGGTCAGAGGACGAAGCAGACCCCCTGCCGAGCAGGGAGCCCAATGCAGGACTCGATCCAGGGACTCCAGGATCATGACCTGAGCCGAAGGCAGTCGCTTAACCGAGCCACCCAGGCGCCCGTTACAGTGGTTTTAAGACTTTTAAAATTTATTTATTTGAGAGAGAGAGGGTCGGGGGAGGAGCAGAGGGAGAGGGAGAAGCAGACTCCCGAGCACAGAGCCCAATGAGGGGCTCGATCCCATCACCCTGAGATCATGACCTGAGCCAAAATCAAGAGTCAGATGCCTTAAATAAATCTTAAAAAAAAAACCTAGACAAAACAAAAACAGGATTGTGGGGGAGGCTGTGAGTGGCTCAGTTGGTTGAGTGTCTCTGACTCCTGGTTTCAGCTCAGGTAGTGATCTCACAGTCGTGAGATCGAGCCCCGCATCAGGCTCTGGGCTCAGAGCGGAGTATGTTTCGGATTCTCTATCCCTCTGCCCTTCCCACTCGTGCTCTCTCTCTCCAAAAAATAAATCCTAAAAAAAAAAAAAAAAGTCAGGAGCGCCTGGGTGGCTCAGCAGGGAGCCTGCTTCTTCCTCTGCCTGTGCTCTCTCTGACAAATAAATAAATCTTTAAAACAAAACAACAACAAAAAACAAAAACCCTGTAAATATTTGGGGGCACTTGGGTGGCTTAGTTCAGCATCTGATTCTTTTTTTTTTTTTTTTTTAAGATTTTATTTATTTATCTGACAGAGAGAGAGCACAAGCAGGCAGAGGGAAAGGGAGAAGCAGGTGCCCTACCAAGCAGAGAGCCTGCGTGGGGCTCCATCCCAGGACCCTGGGATCATGACCTGAGCAGAAGGCAGATACTTAACTGACTGAGCCACCTAGGCATCCCAATATTTTTTTTTTTTAAGATTTTATTTATTTGACAGAGAGAGACACAGCGAGAGAGGGAACACAAACAGGAGGAGTGGGAGAGGGAGAAGCAGGCTTCCCACAGAGGAGGGAGCCTGATGTGGGGCTCGATCCCAGGACCCCGTGACCATGACCCGAGCCGAAGGCAGACGCCCAACGACTGAGCCACCCAGGCGCCCCCCCAACAGTTAGTTTTTTTAACATCTTTTCTAACACAACTGTTATTTAGTAGGAGATTATTTACCTTTCATGTTATAAAAATTTTGTACTTTTTGGAGTATTTTGCATCCTAAAATGAGATCAATTTGTATAGACATTCTATGCAATAAATTTGTATAATATCTGTGTACAGTAGAAAATTGTGTACTAAAATTCATATAATATTTATAGGGTTTAAAGTTTTCTATACATAGTTTTAACTTATTCACCTCTTATTCAATCAATATTTACTGAGTGCTGCTTACCATGTCCAATGGAATATAATTATTAAAGACATACTGTTTAAGTTTTTACTTTCATTTATCTTCAGAATAGCAATAAAAGTCAATAAAAACGCTGTTTCTCTATGTTAAAAGAACCTAGTACAGAAACAAGGCCCTCCCCAGGTACTCAATAAATGTTTTTTCCTAAATTTTTTTTAAGTGGCTTATAACCATGTTAGTTGTGTCAGATGCTGGGTTCAAAGGTCCATAATGAACAGTGAAACTGTGGGCTTTGATCTCTCAGATTTGTCCATAGACTTTTAAAATAATATTTATTCACTTATTTGAGAGAGAGAGAGTGGGCGAGTGGATGGAGGAGCAGAGCGAGAGGGACAAGCAGGTCCCACAACCCATGAGATCATGACCTGAGCCGAAATCACGAGTCGTACACTTAACCAGCTGAGCCACCCAGGAGCCCCAGACTTTTTGTTTTTTGGTCCATAACATCTTGATTTTCAACTCTACCTTGCTCTGTATCTAACTTTTCCTTAAGAGCTGATCTGTCATCTGGCCTTGGTCAGCTCTCAACTCTCAAACCAGGTTTTGCACCCATCTCTCTACTGGTACTCAGTTGTGCTCTACCTCGTCCTCTTGCTTCTCCACTCTAAGGATTTACAGTTACTTTGCTCTTCTGATGAACTTGAAACTATACAGTCTGGTAGATCATGGAGATCACATTATCTGCTTAGATCATATGGGATCTTGTATGCCACACTAAGGGAGGCTAGATTTTATTTTGGAAGCCAGTGTATCTCAAACTTTTTTTTACAAATTATTTCTAATACCTTCTTTGCCCTCCCCGAAAGTCTTCAAGCAAAACTGAAGCTCCAGGAAGATGCTATAGATTTATCCTGTGGTTTCACGTATCAGCCGGCATACTAGGACTTTGTTCTGGGGTACCTGTATCTCAGTTTGAAGAACACAACTGGAACGAGTAGAATTTCATTTACAGGAGCAAAACTATCAGGTTTCTTATTTATTTATTTATTTAATTTTTTTTTAAAAGATTTTATTTATTCATTTGAGACACAGAGATAGAGAGAGAGAGAGCATGAGCAGGGGGGAGGCATAGGGAGAGGGAGAAACAGGGTCCCCGCTGAGCCAGGAGCCCGATGTGGAGCTCGATCCCAGGACCCTGGAATCATGACCTGAGCCGAAGGCAGACGCTTAACCGACTGAGCCACCCAGGCGCCCCTCAGGTTTCTATTTTAGAAAGAACAGTTAGACAGCTAAAATACTACGGATTGCTATAGTGGAGGCTGGAGCAGAGATATCAATTAGGAAGCTATAGCAGCAATTCAGGCTACAAGAAGTTGAGAATACAAGCTAGGCTAGTAGTAGTAGGAGAGAAGAGATGAAAAGCTAAGGAACCAAGACCTAAAAGGCAGAGATCTGGGATCTCCACTTTTACTAAAACAGGGGATACAAAATCTCTTTAAGCATAAAATCTAAAGGTACCAATTTCTTAATAAAAAAAAAAAAAAGTACTGATTTCTTCTACTAAAACAGAGAATACAGGTAGGGCAGGCTTGGAGGCGGTCAACAGTAAGTTCAGTAGTGGATGTGTTTATTTTCAGATACTTAAAATGATTTCGGACAGTTTGCAATGATACATATTATGACATGGAAGAATAAATTAAAACCAGGACAAAAGAAAAGCAAAGGTGGTGTGATGGTCATTAATAGGTTGCTAGTGACATCAGAAAGAACAGTTTCAGTAATGTGATAAGGACTTAAGCCAGACCGTAAATGGTTGGGAAACTGAATAGGGAAATGATCAACTGGAGAATCCTGGCTGTGAAGAAAAGAATAGCTAGGATCCCTTCACAGACAGTTTCTAACCTGGGATCCACAGATGTGGTCAAGGGATCCAGCCTTTGATACATTATATAAATTTTTTTTTTAGATTAAACTTTCTTTTAAATTTTATAAACATGTATAAGTGTCCATTTCCCTGGTGTACAAAGCTTTGGTCACCTTTCCAGAGGTTTGCTTCACCTTTCAAGTAAATCACTGCCCATGTAGTCAGAGACTTAACATTATTCTTAAGTTTTCTTCACATTTTTCTGATTATAAATTTATGAACAAATCAACTTAAAATTTTTAACTTAATTTTTTTCAGCTTTATTGAGGTATAATTACATATACCACTGTAAGATATTTAAAGTATACATTGCTGTGATTTGATATACACACACACTGTGAAAGTTCCTCATCCCATTTGTTAACACATCCATTTTTTTTGTGTGTGAGAAAATTTAGGTTCTATTCTCTAACAAATTCCAATTATATAATAAAGTGTTATCAACTTAATCAGTTTTATATTAGATCTGATTTTGTTCATCTTACAGAGGAGAGTGTGTACCGTTTTATTAACCTCTCCCTAAACCCCCACCCTCCAGCAATCACTTTCTGCTTTTTTTTTTTTTTTTTAAGATTTTATTTATTAGAAGGAGAGAGAGAGAATGAACCCGAGTGGTGGGAGAAGCAGAGGGAGAGGGACATGCAGACTCCACACTAAGCCCAGAGTCCATAACAGAGCTCAATCCCAAGACCCTGAGATCATGACCCAAACCGAAATCAAGAGTCAGACACACAACTGACAGAACCACCCAGGCACCCCACTGCTTTCTTTTTAAACGAGAATTAGTTTATTTTTAGATTCTAGATATAAATGATACCATGCACTATTTGTCTTTCTCTGTGTGGCTTTTTTCACTTAGCATGATGCCTTCAAGATCCATTCCTGTTGCTGCAAATGGCAGTTCCTTCTTTCTCACAGCTAAATATTATTCCATGCATATGTATACCACATCTTTATCCCTTCATCTGCTGACACACACTTAGGCTGTTCCCATATGTTGGCTACTGTAAATAACAAGCAATGAACATGGCACTGCAATCTCTTCTAGGCTAGATCCTGTTTTCATGTCCTTTGGATATTTACCCAAAACTGGGATTGTTAAATGAAATGGTAGTTCTATTTAAAATTTTTGAGGAAACTCCATACTGTTTTTCATATACTGCTTTACCAATCAATAGACATTCCCACCACCAACAGTGTACTACGGTTCCCTTTTCTCCACATCCTCATCAACACTTGTTATTTTGTTTTTTGTTTTAAAGATTTTATTTATTTATTTGACAGACGGAGACACAGCGAGAGAGGGAACACAAGCAGGGGGAGTGGGAGAGGGAGAGGCAGGCTTCCCGCTGAGCAGGGAGCCTGATGCAGGGCTCGATCCCAGGACCCTGGGATCATAACCCGAGCCGAAGGCAGACACTTAACGACTGAGCCACCCAGGCACCCCTACACTTGTTATTCTGGATAACAAAATACACTGTTGTTTTGGATGACAGCCATTCTAACATGTGTGAGGTGTTATCTCATTGTGGTTTTGATTTGCATTTCCCTGATAATTAGAGATGTTGAGTACATTTTCATTTACCTGTTGGCCACTTATAGGTCTTCTTTAGAAAAGTGTATATTCAGTTTCTGTGCCATTTTTTAACTGGACTGTTTTATTTGCTATTGAGGTTTTTTTTTTAATCCTTGAGCGTTTTTAAAAAATTTTTTATTATGTTAATCTGCTATTGTTTTTTAAAATATATTTAGAATATTACTCCCCTATTAGATATAATGATTTACAAACATTTTCTCCTATCTTGTAGGTTGCCTTTTCATTTTCTTGATGGCTTCCTTTGCTGTGCACAAGCTTTTCGGCTTGATGTAGTCCCACTTATTTATTTTTGCTTTTGTTGCCTTAGTTCTTGGTGTCAAACTCAAAAAAGCACTGCCAAAACCAATACCAAGGATCTTAACTTCTATGTTTTCTTCTAGGAGTTTCATGGTTTTAGGTCTTGTGTTCAAATTTTTTTTTTTTTTTTTTTTAAGATTTTATTTATTTATTTATTTGAGAGGAGAGAATGAGAGAGAGAGAACACATGAGAGGGGATAGGGTCAGAGGGCAAAGCAGACTCCCTGCCGAGCAGGGAGCCCGATGCGGGACTCGATCCAGGGACTCCAGAATCATGACCTGAGCCGAAGGCAGTCGCTTAACCAACTGAGCCACCCAGGCGCCCACTCTTGTGTTCAAATTTTTAATCCATTCTGAGTTGACTTTGGTGTATGGTATAAGATTAAGGTTCAGTTTCACTCTTTTGGATATGGCTGACCAGTTTTCCCAACACCATTCATTGAAGAGACTGTTCTTTCCCCATTGTACACTTCTGGCTCCTTTGTTGTACATCAACTGACCATATATGTGTAGGTTTACTCCCAGGCTCTACATTCTGTTCCACCGATCTATGTATCTGTCTTATGCCAATACCATACTGTTTTGATTACTACTATAGTTTTTTAATATAGTTTGAAATCAGGGAGTGTGAAGCCTCCAGTTTTGTTCTTTCTCAAGATTGCTTTGACCATTCAAGGTCTTTTGTGATTCCATACAAAGTTTAAGACTGTCTGCCACTGGGAGTTTTAATAGGAATTGCAATGAATCTGTAGATTGTTTTCAGGAGTGTGAAAATTTTAATAACATTAATACTTCTAATGCATGAGGATGGAATTAACTTTCCATCTTATTTGTGTTTTCTTCAATCTCTTTCCTCAATGTCTTATAGTTTTCAGTGTACAGATCTCTTTTTAAAAAAAAGATTTTATTTGAGAGAGAGAGCGAGCGAGCGTGCGTGCACAAGTGGGGGGGGGCAGAAAGAGAGGGAGAAGCAGACTCCCCGCTCAGCCCCAGGACCCTGAGATCCTGATCCAAGCTGAAGTCAGATGCTTAATCAACTGAGCAACCCACCAGGCACCTCTTCAGTGTACAGATCTTTAATCTACTTGGTTAAATTTATTCTTGGTATTTTATTGTTTTTGATGCAATTATAAATAACATTGTTTTAAAATTTTCTCAAAGTTCATTATTAGAAATGCAACTGATTTTTGTGTATTTTGTATCCTGTAAATTTACTGGATTAATTCTAACAGTTTTTTGGTGGAGTTTTTAGGGTTTTCTATATATAATACCATGTGTCAACTGCAAATAGACACAATTTTATGTCTTCCTTTCTAATTTGGATGCCTTTCCTTTCCTAACTGCTTTAGCTAAAACTTCCATTACTATGTTGAACAGGAATGGTGAGAGTGGACATTCTTGTCTTATTCTTGGTCTTAAAGGAAAAACTTGCAGTTTCATTGTTCAGTATGATGTTAGCTGTGGGTTTCTCATAGTTGGTCTCTATTGTGTTAAGGTGTGTTCCTACTATATTCACTGTGTTGAGAGTTTTTATCCTGAATGGATACTGAATTTTGTTAATGCTTTTACTGAATCTACTGAGCTAATCCTATCATTTTTATCTTTCATTCTATTAAGTAGTATATCACATTTATTGGTTTACATATGTTGAACCATCCTTGTATCTCAGGGATAAATGCCACTTGATCATAGTTGTGATCCTTTTAATGTACTATTGAATTTGGTTTCCTCCTATTTTGTTGGGGATTTCTGCATCTATATTCATCAGGGATATTGGGGCCTGTAGTTTTCTTCTACTGTCTTTGTCTGGGTAATGCTGACTTCATAAAATGTTTGGAAGTGCTCCTTCATCTTTAGTTTTTTTTTTTTTTTTTAATATTTTATTTATTTATTTGACAGAGAGAGAGACAGCGAGAGAGGGAACACAAGCAGGGGGAGTGGGAGAGGTTGAGAAGCAAGCTCCCGGCTGAGCAGGGAGCCCAATGCGGGGCTCGATCCCAGGACCCTGGGATCATGACCTGAGCCAAAGGCAGGCATTTAACGACTGAGCCACCCAGGCACCCCTCTTTAGTTTTTTTTGGAAAAGTCTGAGCAAGATTTGTATTAATTCTTCTTTAAATGTTTGGTAGAATTCACCAGTGAAATCATTTGGTCCTGGGCTTTTCTTTCTTTTTTTTTTTTTTTAAAGATTTTATTTATTTATTTGACAGAGAGAATGAGACAGAGAGAGAGCATGAGAGGGGGGGAGGATCAGAGGGAGAAGCAGACTCCCTGCTGAGTAGGGAGTCCGATGCGGGACTCGATCCTGGGACTCCAGGATCATGACCTGAGCCGAAGGCAGTAGCTTAACCAACTAAGCCACCCAGGCGCCCTGGGCTTTTCTTTTATGGGAAGTTTTTGATTACTGATCCAATAATCTTACCTGCTAAAGTCTGTTCAAATTATCTATTTTGTCACAATTCAGTCTTGATAAGCTGTATGTTTCTAGGAATTTCTCCATTTTTTCTAGGTTATCCAATTTGTTGGCATATAATTGTTCATAGTAGTCTCTTATGATCCTTTGCCTTTCTGTGGTATCAGTTACAATGTCTCGTTCATTTCTGATTTTTTAAAAAGATTTATTTAATTAATTTATTTTTTAAGATTTTATTTATTTATTTGAGAGAGACACAGTGATAAAGGGAACACAAGCAGGGGGGTGGGAGAGGGAGAAGCAGGCTTCCCGCGGAGCAGGGAGCCCGAAGGAGGGCTCCATCCCAGGATCCTGAGATCATGACCTGAGCCAAAGGCAGATGCTTAATGACTGAGTCACCCAGGCACCCAAGATTTATTTATTTTAGAGACAGAGAGAGAGGGCGCACACACATGTGCAAACAGGGCCTTGAGGGACAGAGAGAATCCTCAAGCAGACTCCCCGCTGAGCACAGCGCCCGGATTCGGGTCTCAATCTCACAACCCTGAGATCATGACCTGAGCTGAAACCAAGAGTCAGAGGCTTAACCGAATGAGCCACCCTGGTGCCCCTCATTTCTGATTTTATATTTGAGTCTTCTCTCATTTCTTTTTAGCTTAGCTAGAGTTTATCGGTTTTGTGTTTTCAAAAAACACAGCTCTTAGGTTAGCTGGTCTTTTCTATGGTTTTTCTGGTCTCTATTTATTTTTGCTTGGATCTTCCTATTATTAACTTTGGGCTTAATGTGTTCTTCTTTTTCTAGTTCCTGAGATGTAAAGTTGTTTGAGATTTTTTTTTCTTAATGTACAGACTTATCTCTATAAACTCTCCTAAAACTGGTTTTGCTATATCCCTTAAGTTTTGGTATGTTTCCATTTTTGTTTCAAGATATTTTTCTATTGATTTCTTTTTCCATTGATTGTTTAGGAGTTTGTTAATTTTCACGTATTTGTGAATTTTTTTAGTTTTCCTCCTGTAATTAATTTCTACTGTTATTTCACTGTGATTGGAGAAGAGAGCTGGTATGATTTCAGTCTTAAGTTTGCTAGGACTTGTTTTGTGACCTAACACAATGACCTTTCCTGGAGGATGCTTGAGAAGAATGTGTATTCTGCTGCTGTTGGATAGGACGTTCTGTATATGCCTAGTAGGTCCATTTAGTCAAAAGTATAATTCAAATCCAATATTTCCTTATTGATTTCTGTTTGGATGATCTACCCATTGTTGAAAGTGGGTTATTAAAAGTCCCCTACAATTACTGTATTATTGTCTATTTCTCCCTTCAGATGTTAGTATTTGCTTAATATATTTAGGTGCTCCAATGTCAAATGTATATATATTTACAAATGTTATATCTTTTTGATGAATTGACCCCTTTATCATTACATAATGACCTTTTTTCTGTCTCTTGTACAGCTTTTGACCTAAAGTCTATTTTATCTGATAAAAATATAGCTACCCTTGCTCTGTTTTGGTTTCCACTTGGATGGAATAGCTTTTCCATCACCTCATTTTGAGCATGTGTATCCTGAAGTGAGTCTCTTAAAAGCAGCATATAAATTGGGTCTTTTCTATTTTTTAAAAATATTTTTTATTTACCTGACAGAGAGAGAGACAGCCAGAGAAGGAACACAAGCAGTGGGAGCGGGAGAGGGAGAAGCAGGCTCCCCGCTGAGCAGGGAGCCCGATGTGAGGCTCGATCCCAGGACTCCCTGATCATGACCTGAGCTGAAGGTAGACACTTAACAACTGAGCCACCCAGGCGCCCTTGTTCCTTTCTTCCTCTCTTGCTGTCTTTGTGAATTTATTATTTCCCATAGTGGAATGCTCTGATTCTGTTGTCTATTATAGATTTTTGCTTTGTGGTTACTGTGAGGCTTACATAAAACATTTATAGATATCACAGTTTATTTCACACTGATGACTTTGTATACAAAAGCTCTACTCTTTATTCCCTCTTTTATGTTTTTGATACAATTTAACTTTTTATATTATATATTCATTAAATTATTTAGCTAGCTATTTTCAATACTTTTGTCCCTTAACCTTTAGAGATAAGTGGTTAACACACTGCCAGATTACAGAATTAGGGTATTCTGAATTTGATTATATACTTATCTTTATCAGTGTGTTGTATACTTCATATTATTAATTTCATTTCAGCTTTAAGAATTCTTTCAGCATTTCTTGTAAGGTAGGCCTAGTAGTGAAGAATTCCCTCAGCTTTGTTTGAGAGACTGTATCTTGCCTTCATTCCTGAAGGACATCTTTGCTGCGTATTCTTGGTTGACAGTTTTTTCTTTCAGCACTTTTAACATATCATGCCACTCTCTCCCGGCCTGCAGGGTTTCTGCTGCAGTCAGCTGACAGTCTTATAGGGATTTCCTTACATGAGAGAAATATTTTTCTCTTGCTGCTTTAAAAGTCATCTGATTTTAGACAATTTTTTTTTAACTAATTGATAGTTTTATTATAATGTATGTTGGAGAAGATCATTTTGAATTTGAAATTTTGGGGTGAAATATTAGCTTCATGAACATGGATGTACAATCTCTCTTCAGATTTGGGACATTCTCAGATGTTGTTTCTTTAAGCTTTCTGCCCCCTTCTACCTCTCTTCTCCTTCCGGAGCTCCAATAATTCACAGATGGTTTCTCCTAATGGTATCCTGAAGTTCACATAGGTTTTCTACATTCTTTTTCGTTCCTTATTCTTTGCCCTCCTTGAGTGGATAATTTCAAAGGTCCTGTCTTCTTTTCCACAGGTTTTTTTCTTCCTCTTGAGTTGTTCTGCTTTCGATGGTCTCTGTTGCATTTTTTATTTCATTCATTGTATTCTTCACCTCTGGAATTTCTGCTTGGTTCTTTTTCATGATTTCTATTTCTTTGTTGAACTTCTCATTATGTTTCTGTATTGTTTTTCTGATTTCATTGAATTGTTTTTTGTGTTTTCTTGTAGCTCACTGAGCTCCTTAAAACAGTTATTTTGGATTCTTTATCAGGTATATCACAGATCTCCGTGTTTGGGCTCAGTTACTGGAAAATTATTGTGCTCCTTTTGTGGTGTCACGTTTCCTTGATTTTTCATGTTCCTTGAAGTCTTTCTTGTGTTGCAGGTCTTCACATTTGAAGTAACGGTTACTTCTTCCAGTCTTTACTGACTGACCCCTTTAAACTGTCCAGTCTTGGATTTCTTTGGCTCCAGTGCTATGCTGGAATCTCTCTGCTGGACTCCCGAACTTCCAAAAAGGCTCTTTCATCTTTGGCTGATTGTCTAAATCTGTGTTCTCCAGGGGTTCCTGGACCACAGCTGAGAGGGGGTGGAGCCAGTTCATGGACTATTTCAGGGTCTGCAGCTGGGACTAAGGTCTGTATTCCTATTCTCCAACACACAGCTGGGTAAGATCCTCCCAGGTACTTGACGTGTGGTGCTGGTGATAGAATCCAAGCCCTTAAGGGCATGGAGCTGTGTCTGGGGCTACAGCCAGGACTAGGGTTGATACATCTGCTGCTGGGTGTGGGCCTGACTTCTCAAAATGGCTCTCCTTGGGGCGCCTGGGTGGCTCAGCTGTTGGGCGTCTGCCTTCGGCTCGGGTCAGGAGCCCCACATTGGGCTCCCTGCTCGGCGGGGAGCCTGCTTTTCCCTCTCCCGTCCCCCTGCTTGTGTTCCCTCTCTCACTGTCTCCCTAATAGATAAATAAATAAATTAATTAATTAATTTTAAAAAATCTGCTCTTCTTCCTGTGTCCCCCATGTCAATTCTACCTTCCACTCTACTCTTAAAAAAAAAAAAAAAAAAAAAAAAAGGCTCTCCTTGTTCTTGGACAGCCCTGGGGTTTCAGTCTCCTCTCTGGGTCTCACAGCTCCCACAAAGGCACTGTTGTCCACCAATAGATGCCAAGTTATTGTTGTTGAGGGAGGGATACAAGCGACAGGCATCTTATTCTGCCATCCTGCATACACTATTTCCCCTCAATGCTTTCTAAAGACATATATAATAATGCAGAGCATCTCAATCTCTACTTCAAAAGAAGAGAGCACCAGTAGGTAGAAGATGAATTTTGTATTTTTAGGATTTTAGGTAGTTTTTAGAATTCGATTGAGATTTTTAAGTTTGGACTTTAAAATATTTCTTAAAACAACAATACTCCCGGGCGCCTGGGTGGCTCAGTTGGTTAAGCGACTGCCTTCGGCTCAGGTCATGATCCTGGAGTCCCGGGATCGAGTCCCACATCGGGCTCCCTGCTCAGCGGGGGGTCTGCTTCTCCCTCTGCCCTCTTCCCTCTCGTGCTCTCTGTCTCTCATTCTCTCTCAAATAAATAAATAAAATCTTTAAAACAAAACAAAACAAAACAAAAAAACAATACTCCCTCTGATCTTGGTAGGAATATAAATAAATGACTAGTTGAGCCACTAGTATATTAGCTGTGAAAAACGGAGGTAAAACTAGTAGAAAATAAGCAGTATTTCTAGGCCTCATTATCCCAAATTTAGTCTCTGAAACAGGGAAATCAATCAACAAAAGGACCTGGGCTCTAATCATGCTTCTATAATTCTTCAATTACAACCCTATGCAAGTTATTTATCCCTCAATTCTTCACCTTTCTAAGAAAGGGAGTTGGTCTAGATGTTTCCAGAGCTGGAGTGAATTTTAAACGAATGAGGAACAAAAGGGAACAAGATCTACTGGGACTCAAAGAAGCCACATTGTTTCTTTTTTTTTTTCTGTTTTCTCTTTTCACTGTGCAACCCACTTCAGTGCCCGCAGCCTATGGCAGAGGCCAGGCAATGGTTCGGGGCCACAGTTTGCTCTGGCATGGGGCACTATGAGAGGCCCAGAGGGACGAGCCTACCATAAATCCAAACCCATGCATAGAAGCCATGTTCTTGATATGTTTTTTTCCCGTCCATTTGCCATTTGGTAGGAGATCTTCATCAGAAATTTCCAAGCAACATAACCCACTGGCCAAATGCTGTTTGGGACTTCTACTCTGAGAAACTTTCTCTTAAAATAGCTCTTACCACCCTAAGGTGGTGTACTCACCCCCAGATGGCTCTCACGGCAGAAATTCGAACTGATGGGGGCTGTGTCTCATGAAGACCACTAACTGTTGCCTGTAGAAACTGCTGGATCAATTCAGGGGACATAGCAACAGTAAACCGACTGGCAGCCCAAAGTGCCCGGCCCAAGAGAAAAGGAGACACTGGGAGGAAGAGAGAGCAATTAGGGGTTGGACAATAAAAGTTTCTGTTACTTGCCCTTCCTCCTTTCCCACCTCCATCCTCAACTTGTCACAGTAACTGGATACTACATAATATATACAACTTAATTAAGGAAAAAGGATGATCTTACCAGATAAAAGCAAATGTTCAACCTATGGTACAGAATCATTTTCCCAGTTTCGCTTTTCACTAGTTGTTGCAAAGCAGATCTTGAATATTCTTAGGCTAAAAAGACTTACCTCCCTCATTTCCATCCCTACCTCTCATTATTATCCTTTACCTGCACTACTACTTAGTCCCCTAAATGTCTCCATTGCCAGTTTTTTCCTACTCTTGGACCGCTACTGAAACATTATAAATTATAGCTGTCATTCTTTTATTTAGTACCTGTCAATAAATTCCATAGTCTACCAAACAAAGACCATTTTAGTTAAGCATTATATTCAAGGCCCCCTATGATCAGGAACTTTAGCATTATCGATGATTTCCTTTTATGTGTTCTAAACTCAAGCACACACCCCTCCCAGCAACTTGCATCTTACCTTGCCATTTCTGTGCTTTGTATATAAGCCAAGACATTCACCTCTACTTGCATCATCCAACTGATCTTACGCTGAAGTAATCCTAACTATCTCTGTGCTAGTCTTTAGCTTTCTTACATATTCTTACATATTTTGTTGGATATTCTAGCCACCTGTGTAAGAATGTCTACCCCACCCCCCACCTATTATAAGCTGCTTGAAGACAGGGACTATACTTAATCAGCTTATCACAGGGCTTACCTTAGTTACCTGTAAACATGTAGTTGATGAGAATTATTGAACAGAACCTAACAACCTGTGCCAGTTAGGTAATTACATACTAATTTATATAATACAGAATAGCAGTACTCAAAGTATGGTCCAGGGACTCCTGGGAGTCCCGAAGTTAAAACTTTCATAGTGATACCAAGATATGATCCATCTTTTTCATTCTCATTCTTTCTTAAATATACAGTGGAGTTTTCCAGAGGTGATCTGATGTGTGACACCATGGCTCTGACAGCTAATGAAATGTATGCTTGCATTCCCTGTATTTTAGAAACTTCTCAGATTTATTTATTTATTTTAGAGTTGGTGGGCAGAGGGCGAGGGAGAGAGAGAATCTTAAGCAGGCTCCACACCCAGTGCAGAGCCCGATTTAGGGCTCAATCTCACGACCCTGAGATCATGACCTGAGCCACAATCAAGAGTCAGACGCTTAGGGCGCCTGGGTGGCTCAGTTGGTTAAGCGACTGCCTTCGGCTCAGGTCATGATCCTGGAGTCCCTGGATCGAGTCCCACATGGGGCTCCCTGCTCGGCAGGGAGTCTGCTTCTCCCTCTCCCGCTCCCCCGTCTTGTGCTCTCTCTCTCTCACTCTCTCTCTCAAATAAAAACAAAACAAAACAAAGAGTCAGACGCTTAACCATCTGAGCCACCCAGGTGCCCTGAAACTTCTCAATTTTAATTTCTAATATGTTAAATATTGACACACAAAATTCACAGAAAAACTCTTTCCGATCACTGATAATTTTTAAAAGTATAAAGCGGTCTTGACACCAGAAAGTTTGAGAATGGCTAGTGCCGAAAAGCTTTTAGCTATTGACAGGATAATAAATGCTATATTAGGGCGCCTGGGTGGCTCAGTTGGTTAAGCGACTGCCTTCAGCTCAGGTCATGATCCTGGAGTCCCTGGATCGAGTCCCGCATTGGGCTCCCTGCTCAGCGGGGAGTCTGCTTCTCCCTCTGACCCTCCGCACTCTCATGTGCTCTCTCTCATTCTCTCTCTCTCAAATAAATAAATAAAATCTTTAAAAAAAAAAAATAAATGCTATATTAAACTTTGCCCCAGTCTCAATTATAAATATCCTCAAGTCTCCATGAATTTTTGAAGGTTCTTTACTAGGGTAAATTCTACAAAAAATACATTGATGGGTTTAAGAAATTTCGACACTTTCATTCAACACATAATTATGAAATGCCTATTACATGCAAGGCACTGTGGGATACAAACATGTATTAGACATGATTTCTACCTTCAGAGACCTTATAGTCTAGTATGAGAAAGAAAACATTCATCAGTGTAAGAGTGAAAAAGGATATTTCCAATGGGCCTGAGCTCTGGATGTTCAACCATTTTAATTTTGTGAGTCAGAGAATGGAAGTGACTTTGTAAGATATCCTCTAACAGATTACCTAAAGTCAGAGTAGAATGTTTTCAAATGGCTTCGGCTATTCAAACGGCTAGTCTATGAGCGAGTGAATGGAGCAAATAATGCCAAATGTGCCATGATTTATGTACATGAGAAAGCAAAGATGGCCTTTTGTAATGGGGGGGTGGGTGGGTCTAAGGATGAGAATAAGGCATAGCATGGGCAGAAGCAACATAGCTGAAGATGTCAAATTGAGAGATGATAATTCTTAGCTATTGCTCTGCATTGCTGGAGAAATCCAAGTCTAATATAGTAGAGCCAACTTTTTTTTTTTCCCTTAAGGCAAGCAGCTAACATGGACTTGAGAATGGAACATTTTAATTATTTGGATCTTGGCCAAGAATAAAGTTTGAGAAAAATGACAGGAAACAAACAGGAAGAATGAGCCTGACACAAACCGCCTGAAGGTATTTTGCACTTGATAATGACAGAACTCAAGCCAAAGTTCTCAAGGTACAGTAACCAAATTTGCATCCTATTCAAATGTCAAAACCAGCCATAAATGTGAGCAGTAATTTGGAAGGAAATGTGAACAGAGTGGAAAAATTATGAATGCGGCAATATTTCTTAGCTGGTAAAGCCTGAGCCAAGGTCTCTAGGCTGTTTTAGAGGTTCAGATGAGTTCAAGCTCTAGTGTGGAAAGAATTTTCACCCAAAGGACACATGAATACCTGGTTTACCTATCTAAGTGAACAATATAACTGAGTTGATGACAGGTTTAAAGATCTTCCAGAATCCTGGCATTGTGCTGAAACATACCTGAAAGGTTGAGGTCTGCAAGGATGACATTGGTCAGGAACCCATGCATGTCAAAATGGATCCTGCCATTCTTCACACTGTCAGTGATGATAGACTTCACTGAGCCGAGGGCAAGCATACATGCCTCGTGTATCTTCCACCTGAGAAAGCGATACCATAGTCTGGTAAAACAAACTACACTGCCAAAAAGATAAACGCCTGAGGGAAGGAGAAAAAGGAAAGGGCATTCCAGCACAATCTGACCCAAAAAAGGCCATTTTCTGTCCTTCTAATTTAAATTTAGAGCTGAAAACAAGGACATTTAGATTAACAGATTTTTCTAATTAAAAACAAAAGTAAAAGTCCTTCCCTCCAAGGCTTTTTAAATTAAGGGGTAAAATAAAAGCATCTTAACCAATTATTTTAAGGTTGGGAGGAATTGCTTTAAAACACATGATTCAAAGCAAGGATTTGATTGTCTCCGATCTGATGCCCAGAATATGTCCCTAAGTTAAGTATCTGCTGCTCACTCTTACCAGTGTTCGGTACCGCTGTTTTTGGTTTGCTCAGCTTCTTGTAAATGCCGAGTGGCTGCAGCAGCCAGGGCTGCTGCACTCTCATTCTGGAAATCAGTGGCCACAGCCTAGGGAGAGAGGGGAGGGGCTGGTAAACCTGTCTGTGCAAATTAAACCCACTTTACTTTTTTTTTTTTTAAAGATTCTATTTATTTATTTGACACAGAGAGAGACAGCGAGAGCAGGAGCACAAGCAGGGGCAGAGGGAGAGGGAGAAGCATGCTCCCGGCTGAGCAAGGAGCGGATGCGGAACTCGATCCCAGGATCCTGGGATCATGACCTGAGCCCAAGGCAGACGCTTTAACCAACTGAGCCACCCAGGCTTCCCGAATTAAACCCATTTTAATTGAAACTGAAAACTTAACTGCAAACTCAGTGGTTCAAACTCTTTTACATATACATGCTAAACCCCGATTAGGTGTATTAAAAATACAACCCCTCTTAGTTCAAGGTCTTTAATGGAATTAGAGTAATATTTATATTTCTGCAGTGCCTAGGCATTGGAAAGCTAACAAAATGTAAAGCTTCCTTTGGCTAGATTGAGCAGAGAATAAGTAGCACTAATAGACTCAGCTTCAGATAACAATGGACCAGACTATTTATTCTCTGGGGACTGACTGTAGAAATAAAAGGCTAATCTACAAATTGAAACTTCATGTGATCTTTCCTAGGTGCCTTAGAAATACTGAAGGATAGGGGCACCTGGGTGGCTCAGTCGTTAAGTGTCTGCCTTCGGCTCAGGTCATGATCCCAGGGTCCTGGGACAGAGCCCCGCATCGGGCTCCCTGCTCAGAGGGAGGCCTGCTTCTCCCTCTCCCATTCTGCCTGCTTGTGTTCCCTCTCTCGCGATGTCTCTCTCTGTCAAATAAATAAATAAAATCTTTAAAAAAAAAAAAATACTGAAGGATAATGAGAACAAACCTTCCACCCAATATACAGCAAGAGGCAGCTTCTTCACAGAACTTCAGCCTAGAGACAATTCTATGCCCTAGTCAGAGCAAAGAAAACAGCAGATGTTTGGATGTTCTTCTCTCAGCAATCTAATTTTTTTTTAAAGTTTGCCAACATCTGGTTTGTGCTACAAATTCTGGCTTAAGAGTGGATTAAAATGAGTGTTCCTGATTTAACTACTCTTTCTCATTAGAACACTTTATCCTCTGTACAATTTTTACATCTAATATTTCCTTGTAAACCAAAACCAGGACCAATGACTTTGGAATTCCTGAGTCTCAAACTTCATTTGGGATGCTCTCTTGTTATCCTCAAAGAAATCTAAGATATAGTCACGCAGTAACACTGCTCAACTTGGGTTAGATGCCTAGAAAGAGGGAATACTCAACTGATTGATTAGGGTTTTTTTGGTTGAAGTATCAAGGGAACCCACTTACCAGCAATAGGTCTTGAGCTGCAATCCTAACTGTATAAGAGAAAGTATCATCATCCTCATCTTCTACAAACTGTTGGGGGTTGGCTGTCCATACTTTAATCTGAAAGGATGATGAAGTTAGGTCTTTGTGAGGCTGCCAATCTGGTTCATATGTTCCCTTTTTTCATCCACACACACAGGAAGATTTCAACCTTTTGTTTTTATCTGGAACAGAACTCTAGCTTCCAAGTCTTTTCTTTTTGATGTAGAGAAGCAAATCCTTTATCAAGGTAAGTAGCAAAAGTTATTCCTCTCTAGTAGACACTATTTTAGAATGTGGCTGATTACTAGTTCTTTGCTACCTTTCATCAGCTGTTATTTCTGACAGATCAACTTTCTGAATATATTAGGTCTCATGGAATATTTAATGTGAAAATTATGCTGATTCTTGTGGTATTTATATAAGAGAGGAAACATTACCTTATTTTTTTAATGTTCTTTTCTGGTCTAATGACCCACCAACCAAGCTAATGATTTCTGTCTGTGTGTCAGTATTTATAGAAAAGGAGTAAGTTCTTCTAGATACCAGGGTCTTTGGTTAGTGGTACTATGGAGGTAAAAGTATTCTCAGAGTCCAATTATCTAATACTGGAGTTAATAAAGCCACAACACCCAGAAATTTTGGCAATAAGATGGTATCAAAGCCTTCCTAGGACTTCACATGAAGTTACTCTTCTAGTGTCTATTTTCAGAAATAAAAATTGTTCACTTGACCTAGATTTCACATTCAAGTTGCACTTTCCCAAAACAGGCTGCTAACTGTCTCCCAAATATCATTTACCTGCTCCTCAGTGATCTGCATGTACAGGATTATATAGTAAATCAACTCAGGCAAGGCTTTCTTAACAGTGCTTTTGAATTTGCTATTTTCTAGGAGAGCATGGACAAACTCAAAAATACTAAAGACGAGATTTTCAAAGCCCAGGACTTCACCTACAGGAAATACACAAGAGAAGATTTTAATGACAAGAACGCAAAAGGAAAGCACGTCTGCTGGAAATGAACTACATTATCTTGGTAAATTAATGAATATTTAAAGTACTTGCTGATTATTACTCCCAAGGGAACAGAAGAGGGGAGCTAAGGAGTCAAAGAAAGGAACTTTGAGAATATTAAATATTCTTTGGTTTTGGGGCACCTGGGCGGCTCAGATGGTTAAGCGTCTGCCTTCGGCTCAGGTCATGATCCCAGGGTCCTGGGATCAAGTCCCACATCGGGCTCCCTGCTCCTTGGGAGCCTGCTTCTCCCTCTGCCTCTCTCTCTCTGTCTCTCATGAATAAAATAAATAAAATCTTTAAAAAAAAAAAATTCTTTGGTTTTTCAAGTATAAGAATCAGAAACACTGAATATATTTTCCAGCATGTCTATTTTTGATTTCAAATACCTAAAAAATATTAAAACAGAAATGAAAATATCATCTGCCAGAAAGAAGTAGGCTGGATAGGATGGCTTTTGAGGTAGCTCTTCCAACTCAGAAATTCTATTTTATGAGATTTATGCAAATGCCTTTGAGGAACAGATTAGATTTGCAATGTCCCATTTTCCCACATTGAATACACTGAAAGGAAACTCAACTAGAAAACTCACTTAAGAGAGTGAAGCCTCTATGTTACTGTTTTTCTTTGTCTTTTTCCTTTCCTAGATCCCTTTCCTCCCTACGTGGTATATCTGTCAAGATCACATAAACTACATACCATCAGAATCCACAGGATCTTCAACTTCCTCTGTGTAATTTACTTCTGTCCTCACATAAGTATGATGAAGAGTAAAGAAACAGAATTTGGAGTCTGCTTTACATATATTGTACAAGGGAATGTATAACATTCCAACCCTAAGAGTTGATACTTTAAAAAACTCATTTAAAAAAATGGAACCACATGAATGCAAGACCTAATGCTAGATTCCCGACTACGGGTGGTAGCAGGTCCCTTAAGCTTTCTGAAAAGGATATAAAGCTGCACTCTCAGTTAGGGTGTTCCAAACAATAGGCAGAATCTGCTGCATGGAGGACACCATGTGCTTTGGGAAGTTTTTCACCAGGGCTGTCACTGCCTGAGAAATTACAAAGAAAAAGATCTAAGAGTTACACGTGATATAGGAGAAAAACCAATGATTTCAGACCACCTTCTAAAACTCCAAGTATCTCAACAGTAGTAAATGTTTACCTTTAGGACTTCCATCTTAAATCCACTGTCAGATGTAGGGCCATCTGGTATCTGGAGGGCCTGAACAAAGGCCTCTGTGAACTGCTGCACCACAGGAAAGATCAGAACTTTGGCTGCACCCTGATAACAGAAACCAAAATCAATACTGGACATACCACTAATCAGTGGCTTCACTACACATATCAAATATCATAACACAGATCTGAGGCACCTAAAGATTTCTTCCGGCTCGGGTTCCAATCAGAAGAGTGCAGCCATAAAGTCACTGGAGGTGTTACCCAAAATTTCAGGTTTTCTTCTCTAACCCCTGCAGTTCCTCATCATGGCCTTCTTAAAAGCTATTATATATATAAGACCAACTTTTCAAAACTGCTTCTGAATGACAGGGGTTGGCGTTTTTTATAGCTTCGTCTCACGTGAGAGGCCATAAGAGAGTGGAGTTCTGGGCAGTGGCTCATATGAAAAGATGCAAGGTAAGGTGGTTGAAGAAATATGGCTTAAACAAAAGGAAGCTAAACTATATACAAATGAAAAATGTAATCAAAGTGCTAAATGCATCCACAACTCTGATTAAATCAGGGTGCATTCTGGTACTACTGAAGTAAGTCACTGCTACGCCTCTAATGGAAGGCATAGAGATTTTTAAGCATAAAGTCTGTTACTAACCCAAAGGCTTCCTTACCTTTTCCAGTTCCTCCATGTTACAGATCATATGGGCACAAGTGGTAAAAATCTCCACAGCTCGGGAACGGGTCCGAATACCATACACCTGTGAAAAGTTACAGCATAGCCATGAGATAGGCATGTCTGTGTCTGCATGTCTGTGACTAGAAGAAAACCTATGACTTCTGAATCCTGACATGGGACTGGATTCCCTAGAGAAGGGAAACATCATCTACTCATATCCAGGACAGACTTCTTCCATAATTCAGAGAATAAAAGCCAGCAGAATGTTAGAACTCAGTGGAATTAGCCTTATATGTAGGCCTCTGTGGGCTGATTTGATTAAAAATATTAGGCTGGGTGCTGCTTGAAATCTCAACACAGTCAACATATTTCTTTCAAAAGACAGACCCTTGGCTGGTGGCAGAGAGGAATGGGGAGGTTAAAACATTACCCATTAGGCACTCACAGTTTATTTATACTGTATACATATTACAAGCCTATTATGGGCAATGCAGTGATGGATTGCTTTGCACACACTTAACTGAGGTGAACAAGCTTAGGTGGGCTGCCTCGACAAGAGGCTAGAGGTAACACAAAGCAGTAGGTACTCAGGGGTTGCAGGATGCCAGGAGGTAGGAGATATGTGAAGAAACAATGCAGATGCTGTTTCATTCTCTCATCAAAGAGAATGAAATATATATATATATTTCTGCCCTCGCAGTTATAAGTGAAAGATCTAAGGTTAATCCAGATTCAGATCTCCGTCAGTTCTGGTCTTCAGGTATGGGGATAGGCAGCAAACAAAACAGTTTCCCACAGGAGATGTGGAGGCTGACCAGAACCTGAGCAGCTCTTACTCGCTGGGATCTTAGAGCTGAGATTTCATACCTCGGCCATAGTGAAGATCTTATACATCTCTGGAAGAATGACTGGAGCAACAAGGGGCATCTGTGTGTCTGTTACTTCTCGAGTGAATTCTATAGAGGAAAAAGGAGTACTATAAAAAAAACAGTGCTTTATAAAGATGTAAGTGGGAAAATTTTCAAACTGCTTCTAGGTGGCGGTTCCCAAGCAGATAGCATACCGGTAAAGACATTGGCCTGATGGTCTTATCCTGGGGAAGGAAAAGGTGCAAGAGTTATTATTTGTTAGAAGGGGGAAGAGAACAGTTCAAAGATAAAGGAAATTACCTAAGACTGAGAAAAAAACCTTTATTATATAAAGATTGAAAAAAAGAAAAAAAACATATTGAAAGAAAATCTGTAAGAGCTGTGTAAAAGTCCTTGTGAGGTCACCTTAGGGAAATCCTGTATTAATCTAATTTATGCCTGATCGTCAACATCCAGGTGCACTTCAAGGTGTCTTACCTTTGGTTCCATTTTCAATATTCTCCCTTGGTGAGTTGTTTCGATGCACACAATAAAATATACGCAGGCTTAGTAGGCTCAACTCCACTCTGTTTATGTTACTCTTGCCAGTGAATGACATTTATTGACCTAGAAGTCAGAGGCTGCCGCTCATTGGAACAGAAGGGATTACCATATGAATGTGGCAAAAAGCAACCTATTCATGAAATGAGACTTGAAGAAGGTAAGGGAAATAGGGGTCGTGTCTTTCTCTTCACTTTCCGCACAAGGCATTGAAACAGCATGAAGGACCCTGGGGTTCATGTTACTATTCTGTGGAATACAAGCCCTTGAGTTCCAGTGTCTGTTCACTTTATCTGCTGCTTTTCCTGGCAATTCCACATTATCACTACAGAAATGGAGCTAATTACCCGGGACATTTTTCAGGAGGATCTACAACTAGAAATGCATGTCGGCACTTTCAAGGTTAATATACCCCACAAAATTGGGCAATATCAATCACCAGAAGTCAAATGAAGATCATATATTCATTACTGAGTCTTCTTTACTAGCTTGGGTTCCTCCTGAAGAATAAATTCTGAACTGTGACTAAAATGAGTGTTCTTATTTCATCCAGAAATCCAAAGAAATTAGTCCAAACAAATGTGATGAATAGCATATTAATGAAAACAAGTTTTATAAAAAATGCAGGTTAGCTTAATTCTACTAATAAAGTGCTTAATCACATTTTTTACTCTCCTATAATCATTCCTAGTAGTCCCAACTGATTAACATTTTATAAGCTCAAGTCCAAAATAAGTTTTCTGAGGTCATTCAGCAAGTCAGAAAAGGTGTGGGGCACTGGAAAGATCTTAATCTCCGAACTTCTTTGAGGTTAAAAAAAAAAAAAAAAACAAACCTATACCTGTGGTCAAATATTTCAATCCTTAGCTGCTATGTTTGCATTTCCTTCACACCATTAGTGTTAGTTAGTTCTCATTTACAAATAGATAAGCTTAACGAAAACTTACTAAAGGCTTAAAAAAGTATATAGTATCTTAAAAAAAACCCCAGAGAATCAGTCCCATTCTCCTACTGGGCTCCTGTCCATACACCATGTCCTGCCATCTTCACGCACGCCTAGTTGCTGTTGTGAGAGCACCATCTATCCTCATCTGAAAATATGTGGAGCAGCTATCTGGGAATGGAGGTTGGCAGCTATCCATCCTGTGTCTGCTGACTGCAATATAAAACAATACCCATTTCCCCCATAGTTCTTTCCCTGTGGCTGACAGAAAAGTGATCTCACTGAACAGTGATTTCCTTAGTCAAGCACAATGATGGTTCTACAGTATTCCAACTATGATAAATGTACAACCGTCTTTCTCCTTCAGTTTTTTTTTTTTTTTAAAGATTTTATTTATTCACTTGAGAGAGAAAGAATGAGACAGAGAGAGCATGAGAGGGAGGAGGGTCAGAGGGAGAAGCAGACTCCCCGCTCGGCGGGGAGTCTGATGTGGGACTTGATCCTAGGACTCCAGGATCATGACCTGAGCTGAAGGCAGTCGCTTAACCAACTGAGCCACCCAGACGCCCTCTCCTTCAGGTTTTTTTTTTTTTTTTAAGATTTTATTTATTTATTTGACAGAGAGGGAGATAGCGAGAGCAGGAACACAAGCAGGGGGAGGGGGAGAGGGAGAAGCAGGATTCCTGCTGAGCAGGGAGCCCGATGCGGGGCTCTATCCCAGGGCCCTGGGATCATGACCTAAGCCAAAAGCAGACGCTTAACGACTGAGCCACCCAGGCGCCCCTCCAGGTTTTTAAAAAAGCTGAACTTTGTGTTGGAAGACTGGAGGGGAACATACTTCTTTTCCTTGGTAGAAGACATATCTGTTAACTGATATTCTGGCACCATCAAATTGTAAATAAAGAATCCTAGGTGGCTGATTCCACAGAGAGGGGTACATGAAATCACCTGAACAATGAGTCATACAAGAGAAGTAAGGGAAGTAATGAGCAGGGAAGTGAAAACCTGAACAAGGAATGTTTTGATCTTTTTGGTAAGTCTGCTCTATACCCCAAGCACCTATCAAAGATAAGCAATAGGAATAAAGCGGGTAGTTCAAAAAGGCAGCCAGGACATGGGAAGATGAGGTTGAAAACAAAAGATGATGAGTTTGCTTTTGGACAGAGAATTGACGTTATCTACCATCAACAGAACAAAGACAAGTAAAACTGGGACCAGATGCCAAGTTCAATAAACTGAGAGTTTAAAAAAAAAAAAAAGGGGGTCGCCTGGGTGGCTCAGTCGTTAAGTGTCTGCCTTTGGCTCAGGTTCCCGGGGTCCTGGGATTGAGCCCCACATCGGGCTCTCCACTCAGCGGGAAGCCTGCTTCTCCCTCTCCCACTCCCCCTGCTTGTGTTCCCTCTCTCGCTCTCTCCCTCTGTCAAATAAATAAATAAAATCTTAAAAAAAAAAAAAAAGAAATGGCATTCCTAACTAGGTAGGAATACATTTCAGGTAAGCTAGCAGGGCACAGAGAAAGAGATGAGATATAGACAGACATTTCACAAGTCTGTATGAACTGAGGGGAAATACTCTTTTTTTTTTAAAGATTTTATTTATTTATTTGAGACCGAGAGAATGAGAGAGAGCACATGAGAAGGGGGAGGGTCAGAGGCAGAAGCAGGCTCCCTGCCAAGCAGGGAGCCCGATGCGGGACTCGATCCAGGGACTCCAGTATCATGACCTGAGCCGAAGGCAGTCGCTTAACCAACTGAGCCACCCAGGCGCCCGGGGAAATACAATTTCTAAGAGATCAACAGAAGGTGGCTAATATCCAGATAAGGATTCCTTGAAGGCAAAACAGTAAAGCCTTCATCTAGGGGATTGGGAAGCAGGGCAGAACTCTCAAGACTGGGAAATTCAGGTTTTGGGTTCTATGTTCTGTGAGAGATTAACAGATTAATCAAGCTTAGATGAGATATCCACCAAATCTCCTTAGACAAAGTGTTTTTTTTTTTTAAGATTTTATTTTTATTTATTTGACAGAGAGAGAGACAGCGAGAGAGGGAACACAAGCAGGCGGAGTGGGAGAGGGAGAAGCAGGCTTCCTGCAGAACAGGGAGCCCGATACAGGGCTCGATTCCAGGACCCTGGGATCATGACCCCAGCCGAAGGCAGATGCTTAACGACTGAGCCACCCAGGTACCCGACTAAAAGTATTTTTCTGTGAATATTTTTATCACCTTCTTAGAACAGAAAGAAAGAAAAGATACCAAATGCTACATTCTCTAAGCTGACCAAACGAAGGTAAGAATTACATAGCTACACTGTTTTTATCTTCTTTCTTACATTCCTATAAAAATTTTATTTGACTGTTCTTAAATTTGCCTTGGTTGAACTAAGTAGAAAATTAATATAATAATGATAATTACCATAATGGCTAAAATTTAGAGTGCTTACCTCATGTCAGTTATTATGCTAAACAATTTATGTACATTTAGCTTATTTAAAATTACCAAAAGACCCCTTCAGGTAAACACTACCATTATCTTCATTTTATATACAAGGAAACGCAAGCTCAAGAGACTAAGTAACTTGGGTCAAGGTAAAACCAGAATATGAAGCGAAATCTGACTCCTTAACTACTATGCGATTACTCTATCCTTAAATGGTTAAGGTTTCATAGTAGTAGAAATACTATACCAGCTTAATTCCCTGGAAAGAATCAATGGAGCGGGAGGATAGACACGGAGATAAAAACTAGGGAGGAGCAGCATCACGAAGAGCTATAAATATCAATTCCTATCGGTCAGAGCCATTCCATCACATCTCATAAGTGTCTTGGGATCCAAGTACGAACACCAGGGAAAAACTTCTGATACCTGTCAGCACTCGCATGGCTCCATGGACTGCATTTAAATCTCCGCTCACCAACATCTCCATGAGCAGGTTGAAGAGCTGGGGCCAGGCTTCGGGCCAGTCCCAGTGAGCAATGGCTGACACTGCATAGGCCACACTGGAGCGCACCTTACTTATTGATTCTCTCAACCCGTTGGGCAATAGCTCCCGGATAACAATTTTTGCCTGCAGAGGAGAAAAGCCCACTTGCCATTAGACCAGGTTGTAAGTGACTGGCAGAGTGCTATCCAGTTTATGTGTTGGAAAAACAACGTGTGTAAGGTACTGCATATCAAAAACTCCAACACACAAACTTGTTCATCTTTGATCCCTAAACTTACCTGTCCATTACAGCAGCTACCTGTGGTCCTTTAAATTTAAATTAATGAAAATGAGATGAAGTAAAAAAATCAGCTTCTCAGGTTCACCAGCCACATTTTAAGTGCTCGACACCACATACAGCCAGCAGCTACTGCACCAGACAGCACAGATACAGAATATTTCCGTACCTGCAGAAAGTTCCAGTGGACAGCGCTGCCCTAGACCCTATACTCAAAATTTCTTGGGGGCCCAGAATGGCTGCATAGTGCTGTACCAAGCAGAAACATTATCTCATTTAATCCTCAAACAATTCTTTGGAGTCGAAATTTTAATTCTAATTTTAGATATTTAGGAAACTGAAGTTAAGAAGTTAAAGTACTTTTCTAGTATTTTCATAGCTAGTAAAAGGCAGAACTGGAATTTGAACACAGGTCAGCCTGATACAGGAGCTCTCTTACTTACAGCATGTTGCCCATAATGTCAGCTACCAATCGATCTTTTCTGCCTAGTCTTTTGATTGCCCCATGTTGTCACACAACAGTGACAGCTCAGTATCTTAAGAAGGCTCCTCAAATCTCTATAGGAAGACTAATCAAATAATTCTCCTTACCCTTTCTGTAGTTTCAGGAGGCCTAAACTTCTCTGATTGGGCACACCAGTGAGTCTCCACATACTGCTTCAAGATGACTGATGCCAGCTGCAAAGAGAACAAGCCAAGCAGGACAGCAAGAAAAAGACTTTTTTCATATATAAAAATCATATACATATACATAGCCTGATACATTCATTTGAAGTATATCTAAATCTAGTACAAAATCCTAGGTTATTTGTAAACTGGCATTAATTCTTTCTTTTTCCAATAAGAAAGTTTCATTACCAAGTAAAAGGGAAATTACTTATAAATTGGGCCAATCAGTCTGGAATTACCTGACGGATTGCCAGTGCTCCCTGGGGATCTACAGTCAGCTCTGCCAGGTGAACACCAAATTCTGAAAGAGAAAATTTTATTGTGAGTAAAAGCACCCAGGAAAGCCATAGGAATATACTGAGCTTTAACCCTGATGCCAACAAGAAAAATTTCAGAAGGAGATTGATTTATTGTTTTTAAAAGTGCTTGGGGCGGGGCACATAGGTGGCTCAGTTGGTTAAGCAACTGCCTTTGGCTCGGGTCATGATCCTGGAGTCCCGGGATCGAGTCCCACATCGGGCTACCTGCTTAGGAGGTAGTCTGCTTCTCCCTCTGACCCTCCCCCCTCTCATGCTCTCTCTCAAATAAATAAATATAATCTTAAAAAAAAAAAAGTGCTCGGGGCACCTGGGTGGCTCAGATGGTTAAGCATCTGCCTTCAGCTCAGGTCATGATCCCAGGGTCCTGGGATCAAGCCCCACATCGGGCTCCCTGCTTGTGGGGGAGCCTGCTTCTCCCTCTCCCTCTACTGTTCCCCCTGCTTGTGCTCTTGCTCTGTCAAATAAATAAATAAAATCTTAAAAAAAAAAAAAAGGTGCTGATAACTGGAGCGCCTGGGTGGCTCAGTCGGTTAAGTGGCTGCCTTCGGCTCAGGTCATGATCCTGGGGTCTTGGGACTGAGCCCCGTGTCCAGTTCCCCGCTCAGCGGAGAGCCTGCTTCTCCCTCTCCCTGCCACTCTGCCTACCTGTGCTCTCTCTCTGTCAAATAAATACAATCTTTAATAAATAAATAAATAAATAAAAGTGCTGATAACTGCTAAGATTGGTTCTTCTAAGGAAGAGAAACAGGTTGGCCTGCAGGACATGGCTGCTCACAGTAACTAGTTCCAGCGCTCTCATTTTCTCCAATCACTGCATAGCATCTTCCAGCCATCTTCTCTTCCAAGATGGCAACACCTCCCTCTTAGACCAATGAATGCAGTAGCTAACTGAAAACCAGTACTATCTAACCCCAAAGACAAATTAATAGGCGAGATTTCAGGAGTTGCTCTGATATACACTACCAGATAAGAGATAATTAAGTCTAAGAAAATCTGGCTTTAACAGGTTTAGTCCTAAAAATGTAACTGTTAGAAGTAAACACTTCCGGGGCGCCTGGCTGGCTCAGTTGTTAGGCATCTGCCTTTGGCTGGGGTCGTGGTCCCAGGGTCCTGGGATCAAGCCCTGCGTCGGGCTCCCTGCTCGGCAGGGAGCCTGCTTCTCCCTCTCCCCCTGGCTTGTGTTCCCTCTCTCACTATGTCTCTCTCTGTCAAATAAATAAATAAAATCTTAAAAAAAAAAAAAAGTAAACAGCTTCCAATAAGCAATGTGAGCAGTAAACTTGAAATGCATATTGAGAGACTTATAAGCAACGCTTACTCCCACATTAAAATTTAGATCCTTCAATGCAATCCATATAAAAAAATCTCAGTGATGTTTTTTTGCAGCAACAGAAACTTACCCCAAAATTCATATGGAATCTCAAGGGACCGCAAATAGCCAAGATAATCTTTTTTTTTTTTTAAGATTTTATTGATTTATTTGACAGAGAGAGAGAGCAAGCACAAGCATTATTCATAATAGCCAAAAGATGGAAGCAACCCGAATGTCCATCCACAGATGAGCAGATAAAATGTGGTATTATACATAAAACTGAATATCATTTAGCCTCCAAAAGGAAGGACAATTTTGCAATATGCTACCACTGCTAAAATAGGTGAACCTTGAGGACATTATGCTAAACAAAATACATTAGTCACAAAAGGACAAATACTGTATGATTCTACTGATATGAGGTACTTAAGAGTAGTCAAAATCATAAATACAGAAAGTGTAACAGAGGTTGCCAGGGGGTGGGGGAGGGGAAAACTGGGAGTTATTTAATGGGTTTACAGAGTTTCACTTTTACAAGATGAAAAGAATTATGGGACTGGATGGTGGTGACACTTGTATAACAATGTGAATGTATTAAATGCCATTGAACTGTGTGTACTTAAAGATGGTTAAAATGGTAACTTTTATGTTAAGTATATTTTACTACAAAAATTAAAAAAAAAAATTAGATCTGGGGTGCCTGGGTGGCTCAGTCGTTAAGCATCTGCCTTCGGCTCAGGTCATGATCTAGGGTCCTGGGACTGAGCCCCACATCGGGCTCCCTGCTCTGTGGGAAGCCTGCTTCTCCCTCCCCCTCTCCCACTCCCCCTGCTTGTGTTCCCTCTCTCGCTGTGTCTCTCTCTGTCAAATAAATAAAAATTTTAAAAAAACCTTTAAAAAAAAAATTAGATCTAATTTACACTTGCAAAGGAGTCTACTGTCAAATGAGGAAGAAGAATGTAAGACCAGGAGTACATCTTAATTGTCACATTTCACATTCTAGGGCTGTGCTATCCAACATGGTAGCCATTACATCCAAGTGGCTCTATGCTACCTGAAATGGGCCTAGTGAGGACTGACATGTGCTATAAATGTAAAATACACACCAAACTACAAACTTAGTATGAAAACAAAATAATGCAAAATATTGTAGTAATGTTTACACTGATTACATATTGAAATGATACTTTACACACATTAGGTTAAATGAATACAGTTTTAAAAATTATTTTTACCTGTTTGTCTTACCTTTTCAATACATTGCTTTTAGAAAATTTAAAATTTCACCTGTGACTCACATTATATTCCTATTGGACAGCACTGTTCGAGAGAATGAATGGTAGGTTTTCAGATGTGTTTGGTTGTGGTAGGCGATCAGGTTACAACAGGTGCATCATTCCCTTTTGGAGGGAGCTATAGATCAGTGAGGTTAAGAGCATGGATTCTGGAATTAGGCAAGTTTAGGCTCAAATCCTACTATGTCTGAATTTAGGCAAGTTATTTCTAAATCCCCTTTTCCTCATCTACAAAATAAGGACAACAGTCGGTATCAAGTTACCAAGCAATCCTGTGAGAACAATACATGACACACGGTAAAAACTTTAAAAAGCAGTTATTGTGGCAATCCCTATCAAAATCAAATGGCATTTTTCACAGGAATAGAACAATCCTTAAATTTGTAACCACGAGAAACCCCAAATAGCCAAAGCAATATTGAGCAAGAACAATGCTGGAGACATCCCTGATTTCAGATTAATTTACACAGCTATAGTAATCAAAACTGTATGTAACTGGCATAAAGGTACACAGATTAATGGAACAGAAGAGAGCCCCAAAATAAACCTATGGTCAATTAATTTATGACAAAGAAGTCAAGAATATACAATGGGGAAAAGGACAGTTTCTTCAATAAATAGTGTTCGGAAAACTGGACAGCCACTTGCGAAAGAATGAGACTGGACCTCTATCTTACACCATATACAAAAACTAATTAAAAAGAGCTTAAAAGACTTGAATGTAAGACCTGAAACCATAAAACTTCTAGAAGAAAACATAGGTGGTAAGTTCCCTGAAATATTAGCAATGGTCTTCTGGATTTAACACCAAAAGCAAAGGCAACAAAAGCAAAAACAAATATGTGACTACAGGCATACCTGTTTTATTGTACCCTGCTTTACTGTACTTTGTAGATACTGAGTTTTTTACAAATTGAAGGTCTGGGGCCACCCTGTGTTGAGCAAGTTTACTGGTGCCATTTTTTTCAACAGCATTTGCTCACTTTGTGTCTCTGTGACACATTTTGGTAATTCTCATAATATTTTAAACTTTGTCATTATTATTACATTTGTTACAGTGATCTGTGATCAATGATCCTTGATGTTACTATTGTAACTGTTTTGCAGCAACACAAACTGTGTCCATATAAGATAGTGAATTTAATAATAAATGTTGTATTATGACTGCTTACTAACTGGCTGTTTCCCCTTCTTTCTCCCTTTCTTTGGGTGTCCCTAGTCCTGAGACACAATGATATTGAAATTATGCTAATTAATAACCATACAATAACCTCTAAGTGTTCAAGTGAAAGGAAGAGGTACATGTGTCACACTTTAAAAAGCTTGGTGAAGAAGCCATGTCCAAAACCAAAAGAAGCTGAAAGCTAGGCCTCCTGCGCCAGTCAGCGAAGTTGTAAATACAAAGAAAAAGTTCTTGAATGAAATTAAAAGTGCTACTCCAGTGAACACACAAATGGTAAGAAAGCAAAACAGTATTATAGATATGGAGAAAGTTTTAGTGGCCCAGACAGATCAAACCAGCCACAACATTCCCTTAAGCCAAAACCTAATCCAAAGCAAGGGCCTAACTCTCTTCAATTTTATGAAGGCTGAGAGAAATGAAGAAGCTGAAGAAGAAAAGTTTGAAGGAGCAGAGGTTGGGTCATGAGGCTTAAGGAGAGAAGCCGTCTCCATAACATAAAAATGCAAGCTGAAGCAAGTGCTGATGCAGAAATTACAGCAAGTGATTCAGAAGGTCTAGCTAAGATCATTCATGAAGGTGGCTACACTAAACAACAGATTGTCAATGTAGATAAAACAGCATCATACTGGAAGATGGCATCTAGGACTCTCACATCTAAAGAGAAGTCAGTGCCTGGCTTCAAAGTCCCACAGGACAGGCTGACTTGCTTGTTAGGGGCTCACGTAGCCGGTGACTTTAAATTGAAGCCAGTGCTCATTTACTATTCTGAAAATCCTATAGCCCTTAAGAATTATGCTAAATCTACTTTGCTTGTGCTCTATAAATGGAACAAGCCTGGATGACAGCACATCTGTTTATAACTTCGTTTACTGAATATTTTAAGCACACTGTTGAGACCTATTGCTCAGAAAAAAAAAAGATTCCTTTCAAAATATGACCGCTCACTGACAATGCACCTGGTCACCCAAGAGTTCTAATGGAGATGCCCAACGAGATTAATGTTTTATGCCTGCTAACACAACATCCAGTCTGTAGCATAAGAATCAAAGAGGAGGGGTGCCTGGGTGGCTCAGTCGTTAAGTCAGTTCGGCTCAGGTCATGATCTCAGGGTCCTGGGATCGAGCCCCGCATCGGGCTCCCTGCTCGGCAGGAGGCCTGCTTCTCCCTCTCCACTCCCCCTGCTTGTGTTCCCTCTCTCGCTGTATCTCTCTCTGCCAAATAAAAAAAAAAATCTTTAAAAAAAGAATCAGAGAGTAATTTTGACTTTCAAATCTTACTATTTAAGAAATACATTTTGAGGGGCGCCTGGGTGGCTCAGTCAATTAAGCAACTGCCTTTGGCTCAGATAATGATCCCAGGGTCCTGGGATTGGGCCCTGCGTTGGCCTTCGTGCTCAGCGATGGAGTCTGCTTCTCCCTCTGCCCCTCCCCCTGCTCATGCTCTCACCCTCTCTCTAATAAATAAAAAAATCTATTAAAAAAAAAAAGACATACATTTTGTAAAGCTATAGCTGCCATACATAGTGATTCCTGTGATGAATCTGGGCAAATTGCAAAGCTTCTGGAAAGCACCATTCTAGATGCCATTAAGAATATTCGTGATTCATGGGAAGAGATCAAAATACCAATATTAACAGGGGTTTAGAAGTTGATTCCAACTCTCATGGATGACTCTGAAGGGCTCAAGATTTCAGGGGAGGAAGTAAGTGCAGATGTGGTGGAAATGGTGAGAGAACTAGAATTTGAAGTGGAGCTTAAAGATGTGACTGAAATTGCTACAATCTCATGATAAACTTTAATGGATGAGGGGTTACTTCTTATGGATGAACAAAGGAAGTGGATTCTTGAGATGGAATCTACTGGTGAAAATGCTGTGAAGATCTATGAAATGACAACAAAGGATTTAGAATAATATACAGAGTTACTAAAACGGTGGCAGGGTTTGAGAGGATTGGCTCCAATTCTGAAAGAAGTTCTACTGTAGGTAAAATGCTGTCAAACAGCATCGCATGCTACAGAGAAATTATTTGGGAAAGGAAGAATCAACTGATGTGACACACTTCATTGTAGTCTTAGTTTAAGAAATTGCCATAGCTGCGCCAACCTTCAGCAATCAGTCCCCTGATCAGTCAGCAACCATCAACATCAAGGCAAGACCCTCCACCAGCAAAGATTGACTTGCTAAAAGCTCAGATGATGATCAGCATCTTTTAGGAATAAAGTATTTTTAATTAAGATAAGTATACTGTTTTTTAGACATAATGTTACTGCACACTTTAACAGAATACAGTGTAAACATAACCTTAATATGCACTGGGAAACCAAAAAATTCATTTGACTCGCTTTATGGCAATATCTGATTTATTGCCGTCATCTGGAACCATACCCACAATGTTTCCAGAGTGTGCCTGTACATCTAAAAAGCTGATGCACAGCAAAGGAAATCAACAAAATGAGAAGGCAACCTACTGAATAGGAGAAAATTTTTGCAAATCATGTGTCTGATAGGGGTTAATATCCAGTGTATAAAGAACACGCACAGCCCAACAGCAAAAGAACAATCCAATTAAAAACTGGAGGATCTAAATAGACATTTTTCCAAAGAAGACATACAGATGCTCAACATCACTATCAGGAAAATGCAAATCAAAACCACAATGAAATATCACCTCACATCTGTTAGGATACTATTATATTACCAAAAAGATAAGAAATAACAAGTGTTGGTGAGGATGTGGAGAAAAAAGAATCCTTGGTGCACTGCTGGCAGGAATGTAAACTGGTACAGCCACTGTGGAAGACAGTATGGAGGCTCCCCCCAAAATTAAAAATAGAACTACCATATGATCCAGCATTTTCACTTCTGGGTATTTATCCAAAGAAACAAAAACACTAACTTGAAAAGATATATGCACCCCCATGTCCACTGCATCCTTATTTACAATAGCCAAAATTCGGAAACAAACTAAATGTCCACTGACTAACGAATGGATAAAGAAAACGGTGTGTGTGTGTGTGTGTGTGTGTGTGTGTGTGTGTGTGTTTGCCAGAGATGGGGGGTGGGAGGGGTGGGTAGGGAGGAGAGGGCCAAAATGGATGGAGTCAAAAGGTACAAACTTCCAGTTATACAATAAGTAAGTCATGGGGAAGGAATGTACAACATGTCAACTATAGTTAATACTGTATTGTATATTTGGAAGTTGCTAAGAGAATAGATCTTAAAAGTTCTTTCCATAAGAGAAATAAAAATTCTGTAACTGGGACGCCTGGGTGGCTCAGTCAGTTAAGTATCTGCCTTTAAATTTAAAATCTTTAAAAAATTCTGTAACTAAAATAAAATCATATATTGTGCTATTATTTGTATTGCCCACCATAAGTACACTGTAAAAAATCAGTTATTGCGCTATTATTATTTTTATCACTCATAATGAGTACACTGTTTGGCTTTCCTATCTCTGTAACTAAAGTTACTTTCTTCTTTTTTTAATTTAATTTAAAAAAATTTTAAAGATTTTATTTATTTGTCAGAGAGAAAGAGAGAGAGCACAAGCAGGGGGAGTGGTAGGCAGAGGGAGAAGCAGGCTCCCTGCTCAGCAAAGAGTCCAACGCTGGACTCCATCACAGGACCCTGGGATCATGACCCAAGCTGAAGGCAGACATTTAACTGACTGAGCCACCCAGGCGTCCCTAAAGTTACCTTCCATGGTAAATTCTAACTATCACAATTGGATTCCACTGGAATAGCCATCCAAAGGATATTTATACAAATAGAAAAGCTTAATACCAAGAAAAAGTCACCCATGCAGTGTTTCATATTCAAGGCTTATCCAAGTAAACAGGTTAAAAGCTACTGAAAATAATCTGTGTCTCTCTCTCTCTCTTTTTATTTTTTGAGAGGGAGGGAGGGAGGGAGAGGGGGAGAGGGAGAGACAGAATCTTAAGCAGGCTCCATGCTCAGTGCAGAGCCCAATTCGGGGCTCGATCTCATGACCCTAAGATCATGACCTGAGCCAAAATCAAGAGTTGGAAGCTTAATGGACTGAGCTACCCAGGTGCCCCATGATCTATGTCTATATTTTTTAAAATGTTTTATTTTGAAATAATTCCTAGACTTAAAGAGGTGACAAATAGTACATAGAGTTCATGCATATCCTTTACCCACATTCCTGATATTTTTTTTTTTTTTAAGATTTTATTTATTTGACACAGAGAGAGAGACATAGCAAGAGAGGGAACACAAGCAGGGGGAGTGGAAGAGGGAGAAGCAGGCTTCCTGCTGAGCAGGGAGCCCGATGCGGGGCTCGAACCCAGGATCCTGGGATCATGACCTGAGCCGAAGGCAGACGCTTAACGACTGAGCCACCCAGGCACCCCACATTCCTCTGATATTAACAACTTACAACACAACTGTGGTTCAGTGATCAAAACCAAGAAACTAACATGGGTGTAATACTATAAACTACAGACTTGGTTAGAATTTCACCAGTTTTTTTCCCCCTTACTGTCCCTTCTCTGTTTCAGGATCCAATCCAAGACCCCACAATGTACTTGGTTGTCATGTCTCTTCAGTTTCCTCCAATGCATGACATTCTTTCATTCTTTCCTTGTCTTTTTTTTTTTTTTTTAAGACTAAAAGCTCCAAGGTGTATTATTTCAGATAGGTGTTACTGCTATCTATACCCTCACCCCATTTATTAAGCCATTTCAATAACTTCACGTTCATTAACTTACAATGAGGTCTAGAGCCCAACCAGGATGAGACAGAATGTGTTCCAAGTTAGAAGGGGATAGGATCACTTCCCACTGATGTCTCCCATGGAACCTCTGCACTCCAACTGCACAATTAAGGTTTTCTTCCTACACATCTGAATGTGACCTTTGGGATCCTCTGGCTGTGGCTGGTTTGGTCTCCTGATTCTAATGGCCTGCTGCTTTGTTGCCTAGCAGGTCGATCCAAGCTTTCGCACCTCCCCCTCTTGTCGGCCTTGATTATGTGTGTGTGAGGTTCGGGGGAACCCACCAGTCTGAGGGTGGCGTTCGCTTGCCTGAAGGAGGAAGCACCATTCTAGCATAGACTGTCCTTAATCCTACTGCAGCAAATGTCTCCATTCTGGGGATGGTGAGTCCTAGAAGGTCATGGCCAAGCAGATGTCCTGAGTGGCTTCCCCTGTGGGAGCCATCTGGTCACTTGCTTTTTATCACATTTCTAATAGCTGCTCCATTTCCTCCAGGGCTGCTGTAAAATCATTTACTTGACTGTTACATAAAGTCTGCTGTTCTAGGAACCGGGCCCTCTCTTCTTCTTTCATCTTCAACTTGACTTTTAAGGCCTGTAACTCCTCCGTCTGCTTTTTGGCCGTTTCGTTAAAGAACTTCAGCTCATCTTGCAAAGTATCTAACAGCAACATGGAGTCTGTGTGATCTGCGGCAGATTCCCGCTGTGATGCCAGGGTCTCACTGCCTAAAACTGGGTTGAGGCCCTTGCTCTCCAAAACTGCCAAGCAGTTGTCTTGGAACTTCTCCAGCAGCTCCACCTTTTGGGTCAGGTCCTTCAGTTCTCCCTGAGTTTCAGTCAACTTCTGGTACAGCTGCTTGTTGATGGCCTCTAAGAGCTGGTTCTTATCCTTGAGCTCTTCCTCTGATTTCTGCTTACTCAGCGGTTTGTAACTCTTTCTGATGTTCTTCCTCATGGCAGTGTCTGCAGCTTTTACCTGCCTATTCTCTCGTCTCGGTTTGGTGATTTTTGTAACATCATTCTCTGAACCTCCTGAATGAAGTCTGGAAACATCCGCTTCTTTGGACTTAACGGGTAATAGGCTCTTAGAAGTGGCTCGAGTTTGTGTGTCTGCCGGCAGGCCGCCGCTCTGCACAGCGGGGGGTTGCAGAGTGTATATGGTCTTAACCACGCTGGTCATCGTAATGAGGCGGCACGGCTGGGTCCCAGGCTCCTGCAGCTCCTGCCCGCAGCCCTCGTTGCCCTGGTTCTCTTTCCTTGCCTTTTATGACCAGAACACTTCTGATGAGTAATGATCAGTTACTTTGTAGAATGTCTCAATGTGCATTTGACCCTAGTTTCCTCACGATTATATTGAGGTTATTCATTTTTGGCAAAAATATCAGAGAAGTGACGCTGTGTCCTCAGTATATCCTATCAGGGAATAGTTAATGTTGAAAAATTACTAGAAATGTTAACCGTGATCACGGTAATGTGGGACCTACTGGGTTTCTTCACTGTATAGGTACTGTTTTTCCCTTTGTGATTGATAAAAATCTTGGGAGAGATACTTTGAAATTATGCTAATATCCTATTTCTTTTTAAACTTTGACACACTGATTTTAGTACCCACCTGTAGATCCTGTCTGCAGTGATTATTAATGGTGCTTTTGTATTTCTTTTATTCTCTTTACTCTTATTTATTGCAATTCTTTTCTAATGAAGAACTGTCTCTTCTTTCTTTATCCAATTACTTCTTTACACCAGTGTAGACTCATGTTATTTATTTTATTCTATAGTTTTAATCCAGTACTATCATTATTTAGTTTTCCAAATTGTTCTACTTTGGCCATTGGCACTCCTTTCATTTGGCTCCTATATACTTCTATACACTGCCATCCTTTTTACAGTACTGCCTTTTTTTCTGATATCACAAGATATTCCAGGCTTATCTTGTATTTTCCCTTAGGCCCTGGAATCAACTTTTTCTCCAAGGATCCCTAGTGCTTATTTTATTGGAGAATGCTATTTCAAAACCAGATCTGGATGCTCGCTGTGCTCATTGCTACTGAGGTATCACTGTTCGTTCCTAAGCCCTCTCAGAGAACCCCACGAGGAAATATATGTATGTGAACGTACGCCTATACATCCATCCATCCATATACTGACACCTCAGATGCCAATCCAATGACCTCAAAGGTCATCCTACTTTTCTTCTTTTCCTGATGTAACTTTTTCTCTACCATTGATAAATCTGGGTCTCATTTTTTAAAAAAGATTTATTTGAGAGAGAGAGTGTGTGTGTGTGTGCACGCGAGCATGCAGAGGGGAGGGGCAGAGGGAGAGGGAGAGAGAAACTCCAAGCATGGAGCCAACTTGGGGCTTGATCTCACGACCTGAGATCACAACGGAGATCATGACCTGAGCTGGAAAACCAAGAGGCTGATGCTTAACCGACTGCGCCACCCAGGTGCCCCTGGCTCTCATTTTCTATAATAAATTGACTTACTCATTTCAATCTTAGTATACATGTAAACTAATTACAGAACTATTATCCCATACTCTTTTGAAAAACAGACATATTAACTGGAGGACAATTTTTGTATATAGTTCTTTTTGACTTTAATCTTACAATAAATATGCAGTCAAAATATTATTTTCCAAAGTTACTTAGGTTAATTCTTTTCTCTCCTAACACTTAATAATAACTATGCTATTCATTTGCAGTACAGTTAGGTTATTTGTTATTACTTCCATTTTGGGCCCCCTCCACTGTCTGATTTTAAATATTTATTTTAGGGGGTACTACTATGATTCTCAGTCAAAGCTATACAAAAAGGAACATTCCAAGAAGCGTTGCTCCCTTTTCATTCCTATTAACTTCTTTCCACCCTTTCCCCACTCACTCCACATAGGTAAATGATCAATTTCTGGTTTATCTTTCCTGTATATCGTTTGCATAAATGAATATAGATACATCTGTATTTTCTTTTTTAAAGATTTTATTTATTTATTTGATAGAGAGAGACAGCGAGAGTGGGAACACAAGCAGGGGAAGGCAGTTCTTAACCAACTGAGGCACGCAGGTGCCCCACATCTGTATTTTCTTATGTCCTCTTGTTTATATGAACAGTTCTATACTCTGCTTTTTTGCAGGTTTTTTTTTCAATTAACATTATATTCTGGAATTCATTCCAAATCAGTTTGGAGATTTCTCATTCTTTTTTTTTTATAGCTGTATAATATACCACTGTATAAATCTATTTTTTCAAATACCCTCATACACACACACACACATTAATGTAGGCAGTTAGATTGCTTCTAATATTCTGCTTTTATAAACAATGCCACAGTAAACAATGCTGTGCAGTATATATTTTCATATATATTGAAGGTGTACCTTCAGGGTAGATGCCCAGAAGTGGGTCTGCTGGGTCAAATGGTAAGTGCAGGGACACCTGGGTGGCTCAGTGGGTTAAGCATCTGCCTTCAGCTCAGGTCATGATCCCAGGGTCCTGGGATCCAGTCCCACATCAGGCCCCTTGCTCAGCGGGGAGCCTGCTTCTCCCTCTGCCTGCCACTCCCCCTGCTTGTACTCTCTCTCTCTCCTTGACAAATAAATAAAAACGTTTTTTTTTTTTAAGATTTTATCTATTTATTTGAGAGAGAGAGAATGAGAGAGAGCACATGAGAGGGGGGAGGGTCAGAGGGAGAAGCAGACCCCCTGCCGAGCAGGGAGCCCGATGCGGGACTCGATCCCGGGACTCCAGGATCATGACCTGAGCCGAAGGCAGTCGCTTAACCAACTGAGCCACCCAGGCGCCCCAACAAATAAATAAAATCTTAAAAAATAGGTAAGTGCATACATAGTATTGTTAGGTATGGCCAATTTTCCTCCAAAAGGGCTGTACCAATTTGCACCCCACTAGCAATGTTAAGAGTATTTTTCCACAGTCTTGGGGCGCCTGGGTGGCTCAGTCGTTAAGCGTCTGCCTTCGGCTCAGGTCATGATCCCAGGGTCCTGGGATTGAGTCCCGCATCGGGCTCCCTGCTCCGCAGGAAGCCCGCTTCTCCCTCTCCCACTCCCCCTGCTTGTGTTCCCTCTCTCGCTGTGTCTCTCTCTGTCAAATAAATAAAATCTTTAAAAAAAAAAAAAGAGTATTTTTCCACAGTCTCATCAACAGAATGTGGTATTGTAATTTAAAAAATTTGCCAGGCTGATAGATAAGAAATGGTATCTTGATGTTGTTTTAATTTGTAGTTCTCTAATCACTTTAAACTTTTTTTGTATGTCCGAGTGCTTTTTTTGAAGGGGTGTGTGTGATTTGTCTGTCCATGTCTCTCCTATTTTTCTACTAGAGTTTTTTGGTCCTTTGTTCCTCATTTTTTTTTTTTTTAACAGTTTAATCTTGTTTTATCTTCATAACAACACTGTGAATTAGGCAGGGCAGGTATCATTAAACCATTTGGGAGATTGAGCAGGAAGCTATGGCTCAGAAAAGTTAAGGGATTTTGTCAAGATCTAAAAGCTAGAATGAGTCCCTGGTTTCAGCTCTGATGTGTAAAGGCTATCAGAGATCAAAGCAGCTGAAGACCGACCTTGAAGCTTACTCTGCTATTCTCCATGTTGTCCCTGACCCTTCCATTCCAGGTTTGGTTTTCAGGGACTCTGCTCCACAGGCAAGAGACTCCATGCAGAGGCACCCAAGATAGTACCCTTCTCTGTTCTGGGGCTGCCCACGATGGTATGAGGAAAGCAGGACTCTAAATTAGTAACTGCCCACTGAGGAATGAAGGTCAGTTCTATCCTTCCAGTTACCTCCCCCAGAAGACCAACCTGCTGAGTGTAGGATTCAGAAAAGATGGTTGGATCCAGCCAGTTCACAACAGTGACAGACTCACAAAGATACATGTATCATTTAAATAAATACACATCTGTGATATTCTAGGCCCCAACAGATCACCATGCCAAACACGCTCCATGGACTCCAGATAAATAAGCTAGTTCACACTGTCTAGGCCCAGGGATTTCATACCTTGGGGCCTCTCAGGGAACCAGGGCTCCTCTGCCAGGCTGCCCAGAGGAGAAAGATCCAGCCCTCTCCTCAGAGAGAAGGGTGAGCACCAGCAGCTTTTCCTGGCAGTGCCCTGAAGCAGCAACAGGGAAAAGGGCGAGGAAGAAGACTTCACCGAACACCCCTCCACCCAGCGTCATGTCCCTGTACCAGTCTCAGCATACAGAAAGGTTTTTGCTTGTTGCTTAACCACAAATGATGGCATAAAGGTCTTCCAGAGGGGCTGGCATGGAGGTCTTTTAGGGACACCCCTTGACTCAATCCTTGGGGCAGGGCCATCAGGAGGGGCAGGGGACTCAAGGTATCTCAGGTTCCTCCAAAGGATCCGGTTGAGCAGGACTGGTCTTGTTCCAGTGGAAGAGATCCCACTTGTGTCCCTGGAAGGATGGAAAGATGTAAGCGGCTCTGCTGGGGCCTCTAACAGCCTGGGAGGGTTGGCACTAGGCACCCCTACCTTTAGGGGTGAAGCGGTCTCCTGTGTGTGGCTGAGCAGTCTGTGCACCTCATTGCCTGGGGCACAAAGTGGAGGTGAAAGGGCCAGGGCTGGCTCCTTTTCCCCCTCTGCTTCACGACCCCCTGGGGGCCTCTGGGTCTGCAGTTGCAAGTAGAGCTGCTGGAGCCTTGCCATCTGCTCCCGCACTATGCAAAGGTATTGCAGGTATTGGAGACTCTGCCTAGTTTAGGCCCCAGGTACTGCACCATCTCTGCTTTTCCCATGGCTGCCTCTAGGTCAATTTCTGCTCCTAGGTCAATTCCTGCTTCAGTGGCCTCCTGTTTCCTTGCTCCAAAAAGGGGCACTTCACATTCAGGCTCACTTGGCTTCAGGGAGTGGTGGTGTTGTGACACGCTGGCAGGGGAAGTTGGGAGCTGGTGGGACTGCTCCAGCTTACAGTTGGCCAGGAGCCTGCCTAGATGGGCAGGAGGTTCCATGGCAGCAAGGGTCAGGGGCTCAGGGGGCTGTCCCCAACCACCATCTCCACTCCTGTGTCCTGGGAGGCCAGTTTGAGAAGTGGTTCCTGCCTCCTGAGACCTCTCAGCTCGCCATTCCCCTTCCAGAAATCCAGTGAGCAACCTTGAGAGGCATCCAGGATCCATCTGTAGGTGCTGCTGACTCCAGGTACTATACAGCTGCATGCCAGGTCCTTGCCAACCCCATCTGCCATCTTTTTTTTTTTTTTTAAAGATTTTATTTATTTATTTGAGAGAGAGCATGAGAAAGAGAGAGCACGAGAGGCGGGAGGGTCAGAGGGAGAAACAGACTCCCCGCTGAGCAGGGAGCCTGATGCGGGACTCGATCCCAGGACTCCAGGATCATGACCTGAGCCGAAGGCAGTCGCTTAACCAACTGAGCCACCCCGGCGCCCCCCATCTGCCATCTCGTAACACCTTGATTTTTCAGGCCAAGTCTTTCCCTGCTAGCCACAGGTTGTCTAGGTTGCTCCATCCTAACCCCATCCTCCTAGACAGCATCCCCACCCCATTCTTCTTTCCCAAATAAAGATAGGGAAACACAGCCCTCAATTTTTTTTTTCAGAGCCTTCAATTCTATAAGAGTTCTTTACATACAAAGAATATTATCCTTCTGTCTGTGTATGTTGTGAAAAATTTCTCCCAGTTTTTCAGCTGTCTTTTGACTTTCTATATGGTGGTTTTTGTCATGCAAATGAAAAACATTATTTTATGCAGTCAAATGTATCAATCTTTTATTGCCTCTGAATTTTGTGTCATAGTCAGAAAGCCTTTCCTTATGCCAAGGTTAAAGAAAAATTCATCCATATCTTCTTCTATAACTTATATTGTTTCATTTTTTAAATATTTAGATTCCTAATCCATTTGGAGTTTACTTTTTTGTATGGTATGAGGTATTTATCTAATTCCAAATAGCTACCCAGTTGTCCCAGCACCCTTTATTAAGAAGTCCATCTTTACCCCAATGATTTGAGATGCCACCTTTATCTATACTATATTTCTGTAGGTACTTGTGTCTATTTCTATTTTATTCCACAGTTCTATTTGTGTATTCATGCACAAGTGCCATGCTGTTTGTTTTAATTATAGAGGCTTTATATAATGTTTTAATGTCTGGTAGAACTAGTCCCTCCACAAAGTTTTCCTTTTCAGTGTTTTTGGAGCTATTCTTTCACGTTTGTTTTTCTGTGAAATTTAGAATCAACTTCTGTACTCCTCTATAATGTTGAGTTGTTCCATCCAAGGACAGCACATGTCTTTCCATTTGTTCAAGTCTACTTTTCCCCCCCATTTTTCTATAAATACTTTAATACATATCTCTGAAAGATAATTTTTCAATTGAGGTAAAATTCACATAAAATTAACCATTTCTTTTTTTTGTTTTTTTATACATTTTTTTTTTTAAAGATTTTATTTATTTGACAGAGAGAGAGACAGTGAGAGAGGGAACACAAGCAGGGGGAGTGGGAGAGGGAGAAGCAGCTTCCCGCGGATACTTAGTGTGATGATGCGGGGCTCGATCCCAGGACCCTGAAGCTGAAGACAGCCGCTTAACGACTGAGCCACCCAGGCGCCCCTTTTTTGTTTTTTTAAATTAACCATTTTAAAATGAAAAATTCAGTGACATTTAGTACATTCACAATGTTGTGCAATCACCACCTCTACCTAATTCCAAAACATTTCCATCATCCTAAAATAAAACCCATACCCATTAAGCAGTTATGTTCAAGTTTACTTTTTTATGTGCATGTCTTTTTTATTGTTATGTTAATCACCATACATTACATCATTAGTTTTTGATGTAGTGTTCCATGATTCATTGTTTGCGTATAACACCCAGTGCTCCATGCAGAATGTGCCCTCTTTAATACCCATCACCAGGCTAACCCATCCTCCCACCCCGCTCCCCTCTAGAACCCCCAGTTTGTTTTTCAGAACCATGAGAGACAATGGACTCTGAAAATCAAGTTTACTTTTTAAGTCTTTCAGGACTGTTAATAGTTTCCCCCAATAGGTTCTTGTACATTTCCTGTTAATTTTATCCCTAAGTATTTTTCTTTGTTGCTATTGTAAATGGACTTTTAAAAAACCACCATTATGTCCTCTAGCCTTTTGTTTGTCTATATGAAGGCTATTGATTTTTGCATTTTATGCCCTACCTCTTTTTTTTTTTTTAAAGATTTTATTTATTTATTTGAGACAGAATGAGAGAGAGCACATGAGAGGGAGGAGGGTCAGAGGGAGAAGCAGACTCCCTGCCGAGCAGGGAGCCCGATGCGGGACTCGATCCCGGGACTCCAGGATCATGACCTGAGCCGAAGGCAGTCGCTTAACCAACTGAGCCACCCAGGCGCCCCCCAAATCCTTAGATTCTTAACTCATTCTTATTACACCCTTATTTTAAGCTGTAGTTTTTTTAAAAGATGTTTTTATTTTTTATTTTATTATTTATTTAGAGAAAGAACGAGAGCAAAAGCGAGCGGGGAGGGGCAAAGGGAGAGGGAGAGAGAGAATTCCACCCAGACTCCCTGCTGAGCAGGGAGACCCATATGAGGCTCGATTTCATAACCCATGAGATCATGAACTGAGACGAAACCAAGAGTTGGATGCCTAACTGATTGAGCAACCCAAGCACTCCTCAACTGCAGTTTTTAATACAATCTTATGGCACCTATCTTTTCACCCAGGAAAGAAGAATTTTTGCAAGAGCACCACAAAAGAAGCCACAATATTTCTAAAGAATTTAGTTAAGTGATTAAAACACAAGCAAACACTTCAAACCTGTAGAATTACCTCTAAATATACTGAAATTCATTCTAATTCTTAGGACTGGTTTGGTGAGCCCAGGCTCTGGTAAGTCTGTGAAACTATAAACAGAAAAAACACTAGGTGTCCACAACGCAAAGTTATGGGAATCAACTTTCAGAATGGACTAAAACACTTATGAGTCAGATATAATTCTGGAAGACCTCCTGGATACCAACCAGTGTCCAAGTTTAATGGAAAAAAGCTCTTTAAAATGCATGTGTGAAATTCAATTAAAGGAGAAAGAGCACTTGTAAAGGTACCCACCCCCACTTTCTTTGACTTCAGATACTTAGTGTGATGATGGATGTTAACTTTACAGCCCCAAGTCTGTTTAGAAGTCACTGTCCACCCAAGTTTAGCTTCCTTGGATACAGTCAGCCAATTCTGTGACAATTATGTGTTATCTTTCAGGATGTTCCATACGTATTCATAAATTACATGGGCCATACAGTATTTTCTTTTAAAGTACTTATTTCAATTTTTGTGTGGACCACTGTGATATGGGTTTTAATGCTCCTGGCAAGAGCACAATTTATGGATCATTATTACAGGGACAAACTAAAATGGGGTCAAGATGAGCAAAATTTTTAATCATACGATATGAAAAAGATACTGAGGTATAAAAATCAGAGTTTTTGAGAAGATATGAAACTTGAGGCAAGGCTATAAAGCTTAAACAAATCTGAATAATTACCTTTCCAATGAAAGCACAGATACTGTTACAGTTGTAGGGTAACACTACGGCTCACAGAAGGGAAATGGAACCACCCACTTTCCATCAGTCAACAATGGCATCAATTAGAAGAATTGTTACAGCATGAAGACCAGGCAAACTCTATACACAGGTCCTGCCACGTTCGGGGGGTCCTTTCTCATCAACCTAAGAACATCAAGTCTACTTTTTTTAAAGAAAAGCTTAGTGTGAATACATTTTTTTTTTTCATACCACTGCCAGAAGAAGGTAGTACTCTAGTAAAGATCACAATAGCTGGGAGCTCTCCACTCTAACACAAGCTTTAAATTAATCTTGTCTAGTATTGAGATCATCAAAGATCACACCCCAATTTCCACTAATCACTTTGCATATACTGCTGAGATTGCAAGGGATGGTGAGAGTAAGAGGCTATCGGAAGATTAAGGTCCATGCGGGATCAAGAAACCTGAGTCAACTAGGGGATCTGTACCTACAACAAGCATTATAAGATAGATTTCTCTGAAAGTTTATTTCCTCCACATAGGAAAGAAGAGGCTTGAAAGTTCAAGTAATATGACTCTCTGCTCAAAAGCATTAATGGGAAAGAAAATCTTCAAATAATATAATCACCATTAACTAAAGACAAATTTTAAAAACAGACTGGATAAACAACAGATTTTCTTTTCTACAGGCTCCCACAGTTTCAAAACCAGTGGCCATATGATCAGCTCTGGTTTGGAAATCCCAAAACTTCAAAGACCAAGAACTCACCTGCATTAGGTTATAAGGGGATATGAGGGAAAGTTCAATTATTATTTATTTAATCCAATTTATTCCGCCTAGACTATATACCCATTAGAAATATAGGGGTATCAGTCACCACGGGAGAGTTTCATGCCATAAAACTTAGTTTATTTAAAAGCTATATGAAGAATTGTTTACAAGGAATGATAGTGGTGGTGTGGTGACGGGTGAACTCTGTGCTTTAAAACTAATGCACAGAAGGAAAAGCCAGAGAAAAATCCTTAAGTTCTCTGACTTGTTTTAAACCATCAACATGGCTGTTCCTATCCAGTGCTGATTTCTGCTAAGTAGTAAAAATTCTATTTACAGATACTTACTTAACAGAGACCATATATTTTTTGAAGAAATACAACTAAGTAAATCTGTAAAGAAAAGGTACTTTTACTTATATTTTTGTGTATTGGGGGATTTCCAGTTTTGCTGATTGGTGTCTTTAACAATTTCTTTAGAAAGCATTAGAAAGAACAGCTAAATAACTTGCTTTGGGATGATTAAGGCAGAAAAGTACAAGAGACACAAAGATACATAGCTGTTTTATTTTGTCTTGCTTGGAAAGGACAATTCAGATTAAACTAAGATTCAATCTACAATCAATTAAGCCGAAGGGGGACCATTCAAATGGGTTGTATAAAGTTAGCTTTCTAATGCCATTTTTGTTAGACTTAATTTCTCTAGTTCCTTTTCCCAAGGTGAAGATAGACCTGTTCTGTCAATCTGGGTTTTCACCTTGACTGTAGGTTCTTGAGTACTTTTATCCAGCCCAAAATGGTATGCTCTGACATCCTTTCTAAGAAAGCTTTTGCCCTCATCCCTTAACTCATTCTCTGGTGTTTTAGACTGGTGTTTAGACTTTTGCTCTGCTCTCTCATTATCCTTGCTCCCCTTTCACGCCACTAGGCAAAAACATTATCTGTCTAAAACCTGGCTTAGAAGGGAAGATCCAAAGGAGAGCATGGAGAATAAAGGATTAAGTTAAGAAACATATACTATTGGTCTTAAGGGTCTACTAAAGAGACATGAGACTTGGTAGTGCTTTGACAGTCAGGGAAGCTACTACTAGGAAGAACTATGAATAGGGTTTGGTTGGGAAAGGAGGTAGTTCTGAGTAAAGCTCTGGAGAAGCCCCCTTTTCTCACGGGGGTTGGTAAGCACCACAAAACCACAGCTGAAAGGAAAAAGAAAACTCCACCACTGGCCTTTTTCCGAGCGTGGCCGCCTTCCGCTCGGCTCAGTGCCCGCCACATGCCCAGGAGTGCGTCTGGATCCTTGAGGGGCTCCCTTCGCAGGTGACAGTGCTTACGCTATACTGTAAGAGAGCCAGAAAAGTGCCCATGAGAACCAGAAAGCAAACCTCCAGCTAGCAGGAACATCTCTCTAGGCATCTAAGATGGGGGTGGGGGTGGGGAGATCAACACAGATACTTGGGCAGCATCTGAATGCCAGGAAAAGTGAGGGAGAGATAATTCCCCCCCCCCCCAGTTCAATATAATGGTGATGGAAAAAAGTATTTTATGTGATGTATCTGCTAGGAGCAAGACAGAAAAGACTAAGTCAAAGCCAAATGGTGGGGGAAAATGTCTTCACTTCCAATAGACGGAAAGAAATAAGAGAAGAAAATGACCTAGGGTCTAAATTTCGTTATATAAGAGTCTGCTATGCTGGCCTGGAGAATTAGAGCTTATGAATGAAAGCAACTCATTCTACCACTTGGGTGATGCTGCTCTTAGAGGAAAGTAGAGACAGAAGGAAAACCTTCATTCTAAGATATAAAAAAGTAAAGCATAAATAAACCAAAAATAAGAGCTGATATTCTCATAAGTCATGATCTTGTAAGTCAGACAAAAAAGAAAAGCTCAGTAGACATTAGACTTTGATGTAAGAGATCTCTGGCAGTTCACAACCTTTCCGATCTTTTTTAACTACTATGTTTATAAAATGCTTGATATGACCCTGCCTGTTAAATAAAACAAGAATTAGAAGAATGCTCTAACAGATCAAAAGAGTTTTATTTTTCCTCTGTTGAGGCAGAACTCAATTCCTGCAAATTCGGCTTATCAAACTCAAAATCTCAATCTTCCTAAGGAAAAAAGAAAGGGGACCATTTATCTGTTGGAATACTGTAACAGCAGAGGAACTTCCAAACTTTCAAGTAATATGCTTCTTAATTCCAGATGGGAGTGTGTCTGAAGAAGGTGGTTTGTGGTACCATCTCCTTCTCTAATGAACCACTGTTAAATAAGGTTTCTATTCAGAAAGGTTTGTTGGGTTTCCTCAGATTCCTAGTGACTGGGGAAAATGGAAAGCACAGGAACTCAAGAACATCATTCCAGGACACCAGGCTGATTTTATCTTGATCCTTTTGAAATCAACCCAGTATCAGAGATGGATCTCTCACATATATACACTTCCTTGGCTTAGACTTAAGACAGTAGGCTCCCATTCTGGAAAACACAGTAACTAATTACTTCTTGGAAAATTTCAGTTGGCAGACTAAATGACCAGAATGTACTTTGGGCTCCAGCAACCTCAATTTTCTAGGATAAATGCTTCTTAAAATCTCATCTTCCCAAGAATCTGGTCAGAGTATGTCAACCTCTCTTGTCTGTCCATTTAACAGAGGAGGGTTAACAAATGATCTGTGTTCTTTCCTTCAAAATTAGAAATTCTTCCACTTAAGCTCCAGGACTAGGACTAGGCAACCAAGGAAGGTGGTACATCTGTTTGTCAAAGGGAGCAGACTGGTAAATCTTAAAGATCAACTGGGACCAGTCCTTCATGTGAGGCAATAATAAATGGCTTACAAAGACAGTGTGGTAATTTGTGTTTAACCAGATTTGGTTGTTACCTGACACTGGACCCCAGGAACCAAAAAGATCAAAAGATTACCAGAACACAAATGATAACAGACACCAACTCTCAGATTTCTCATTAACTTCAAGTTCTAAGGAAGTGTGTTTCCTAGGACCAGAAAGCAAGGTTCTTCCACTAGGATAAAACTAAAATGTGAAGCAACTCCAAAGGAATGGAAAATGATTTGTTCATTCATTTATAAGAATGGTTCCTACTCTGGCCTCCAGGGTGTTCTAATAATAATAGGAAGAGCAGTGTCTACCAGTTTCATCAGGACAGATAGTTGGCTAAATCCTGGCTGCAAAGCCAGGTGCTATATTTTCATCTAAAGGAAGGCAATGGCTAGTGGAAAGAAATTAGTGACCATGTTAGGGAACCATCTGAGATTCAGACAGAATATAAGACAGGAGGTACTCTGGACCAGTGGCAAAAATAACTTGGTAAAGCCCATAAGAAGAGGAAAGGAGAGAAGCAAGGTACTACATCTGAGGAATGGATCATCACCCTCCATCTATAAAGAGGTTACTGAAAAGGGGTGAATTTTTATCATGTTTAAATAAACATAAGGAATTGGATTATTTAAACAACGCAAATAGCCTCCAAAGGGTCCAAAGCACTGCAATCAACTCCAGAGACCTGGTCCAACCCTGTACATTACATCCTAAACCTGTGAGTCATATGCCTTAGTACTAGACCATCAATATCAGGTCACTGTATTATATAGCCTTTTTATGTAGCTCAGCATGCCTGATAGCACATTACCAGTAAGCTAAGGTGTGTGTGTTTCAGTCTATTCCCGTCAGTGGCCTAAATCAAATGCAAAACGCTGCACTTCTGTTTAATTTTAGATTTCAAGGCCCCAAAAGATGAAGAAAATGAGAGACTAGAATTTCAAAAAGATCTCAAGAAGTTTATACGATAATCGGCTATGCCTGGATGAGACCATGGTACTGGCTAGAGAAGGGATCAGAGCCCAAGTGGAGCTGTTATTGGACAGTTAAAACATGCACCAAGGTTCACCTCTTGTAGGAAGGTGCCAGACTTACATCTGGGCACCAGGAACATTGGATATCATTCACGGAAGGCATCAGACCCTCAACTTTATTCAAGTAGTAACTTGAATGTGATGAGGTTCCTTTGCTTTGTCACTCTTCCTCCTTAATATTCAAGGGAGGCAGAGACTGTGAATTAAAAATTTTTATCTAAGCGACTGCAATAACTGCAATCAATCTATGCATGGCTCTCAAAAAGCTTTCTCCTAACCAGTGGTTGCTCCTACTGTAGAGTCTGACATTTTACAGAACAATGACAATTACAATTAGGCCTTCAAAATGGTCCTTAACCTATTATATCCCAAATCTCAATGTATTTTCAACAGAAGGAAATTCATTTTCAACAGCGATCTCATATTGTGAGAGAATATAAAATTAAAGGAAGATTTGTCTGAAGTTCTTTTTCAGTAAAAACCCTAAGCCCAGTAGGACAGCAAACTCAAGGTTTTGAGTGTGACTGGTTAGTCCATGGACAATTTCCCCAATCTCAGAAGAGGCCTCTAAGAGGTGGCTGAGCTGGGGGAAATTCTAAAGATTTGCAGTTCTTCCAGTGAAGCCCTGACAAACCAAATATATTTCTTACATAAAGACCAAGAGGATTTTCCCTCCTCCTGTTTTAGGATCAAATTGTTCTTTGTAAAGTGGCTACACTGGGCCTGCTGAAAGGCCCACTCAGCAGAAAATTGACAATCTCAAACCAATAGTTTGTTTTTTCTCCATCACTTTAAAGCATATAATAGGAGTACGGGGACAAAGAGTCAAAGACAAAGGATCAGTTCCTTCAAACAGAAATGCACACAGCGGTATTTAACAAGTGCAAATTATTTTCAAAAATTAACGGGGAGTATGATCAGGAAGGTGAATCATCTGCACATGCACTGAATTTGATTTCTGGAAAAACATTAAGAGGTAAAACGACCAGCTAGGCTTATAACTCAGAGGCAGAAACTTGTTTGATATGTACTAAGCTTTGATAGCCGCGTTCTCAAGGCTCTGCCCTCTCACCACTTCTAATAACTCCCCTTACTCTTATCTCAGTACAACCGAGCTGGCAAAGAGGACAGCAAAAGACCCTGGTCTGAACTCAAAAATGTTTCCCAGACCGCGCGACTTCCTCCAACAGCAGCAGGTCTAGCTCCATCTCGGTCCTCCGCAGATCCCAGACTCCATCTAGCTTTTCTAGTCTCCACCCTCCCCCTCCCCTTCGAGGCTCCACCTCCCCCGACCCTCTCCCCCAGGCGCGCCTCCCCTCTCCCGGACTTTCACAGCCACCGGGGGACATCGTCCTCTCGCTTCCTACCGCACTCCCGCCTGCTGGGCCTCGGTGCCCAGATCTCCACTGGCTGACTCCGCTTGCCCCCGGCCGGTCCGGAGCTGCGGCCAGCGGATAGTACGGCCGGCCCAGGTCCGACCCATCCTCGTGACGGTCCCGCCTCACTCACCCTCTGTCACCTCGAGCACCTTAATCTGTTCCTCGGCAGCCGCTCGCACCTCCTGCACTGGGGACAGGATTCCGGTGAGGGTATCCACCAAAGCCTCCTTCAATCCTTGTGCCACTGGACCCGGCAGCCCGGAGGCCGCACCACCCGCTGCCGCTGCCGCCATCTTTCTTCCCTTCAGCCCGCCAGCCCCGCGGCCGGGACCCGCCACTAAATGACGGCTCCCGCGCGCGGCCAATCCGCGAAGCCGCGCCTGCGCACCAGAGCAGGGCGGGAGCGAGAAGGGGGTGGGGAATGGGCCTAAGCCTCCAGAGACAGCGCCTCCTGTCGTAACGGACGAAAACCGCACCTTTTCGCGCAAGAACCACTTCACATTTATATGAAAACTGAGGTTAGGGGGATTTTCTAAAGTGGAACAGCAAGTTAGCAAACTCACTTGGAACAAACGCCATGATATAGGACTTTAAATTCATGGATCTTTCAGGTATAAGATACTTTGTTAGAAGAGAGGAAGTGAAATGGGACTGGGTGTAGAGGGCTTTGAGGAGAGAGGTCTGGGTCAGAAATAGCTATTTTAAACCAGTCTTTCCCCCCCACCCCAAACACTGAAAAAAACCGTTGGCTCACGTGAGTCTCTTCATCTCAGCCTCAAGAATTCAAAGGTAGGGAAAAAGAAACTTAAGTGGACTGGGCAGTGGAGAGTGGTCACCTGAAAAAGACCCAGTCCCTTGGCTTTCCAGCCTAGTTGAGCCCAACTTCAAAATTGTGGAGTGTCTGACCAGGAGAGGGCACCTGCGTGGGGAAGGGTATTTCCTCCAGAGTAAGTACTTGAATGACTATTTGAGAATGAATCCTATTCGCTGAGAACGTATAAATTTTTTTTCCCCAGAGAAATTGTGGCTGGACATTTAAGGAGTGAAGTTTAATATGGATATCCTCGGGCTGGTTGTAGGAAATGGTTGAAGGAATAGAGATAATGCTAAATACTGGAGCAAGTGGAGAGGATTATCCAGAGGGGTTAAAAATGCAGGGCAGAATGTAAATAAAACAATACATTTCAAATTTTAAAAAATGCACGTCAGGTTGGCAAGCACGTAGTGGCAGAGGGGTAGAATGGCATGTTTTCGGAATGGGAGGCTCTAGAGCAAGAGGAACAGGTAATTTTTAGCAAGCTGTTCAGGTTGAGTGCCTTAAAATGGTTTCTAGGAACTCTGACTCTCATTCCCAAGTGGCAGAGGAAACCAGATGGCAATTCCTAGCCTAGTTCTAAGACCATGGCTGCTAAATTGATAGTGATCTGGGGGTGTCACTTCATTTGAGTATTCTTCCTAAAGATTGACTCCTTGACTTGAGGACAGCTCCTTGACTTGAGGACATTTGTCATTTCTCATGTGAAAGGACAGGTGGGTTGTGTTACCACAATTTCATAGGGGACAGATTGCTTCTTGGACCTTGAAATTCCATAGTAGGGAATAGTAGGACTTCTTTTCCTTCTTTCCTTGTTCCATTAGAGCAGCTTCTTTTTTCCTGGGTTAATTCACTTTTACCCCTGGAAGAGAACAGGAAAGTCCAGAGGGTGGTAGATTTTCAAACATTGTGGCAGTGGATGGAGGACTCAAGAACCCTGAATTTTGGGCTGGTGAAAGATGCTATGTCCACAGCGTGCAAGTAGGGAACTCCCCGACCCCTCCTTTCCCCAACCAAAGGGTTCCAGAGCTCCTGCTTAGGATCTGAGGATCAGACATTTCCAGGGAGATGAGGTTTACCTCTTGGTTAGGCAAATGACCGCAAGCAGTCTCACCTTGCAGATCAAGGAATGGGCCACAAGATAAATGGAGACAGAAACCAGACAGAGAGGGAACTAGAGAGAACCAGTGGACAATACAGGAGATAACTTTATTGAAACGCAAATGGCATCAAACAGATGAATCTTGCTGGGAGGAGACATGCCTGATGGAACAGAGGGCCCAGATGAGAGGGGCCTCTGGCAGTGATGAAGGAAGGCCTCTTCAGCTGGCCTGGCATGGATTTAATTTTCAACCAATTTGTTACTTAAAACAAATTACTGAGGGGACAGCTCAGCTCTCTTCATGATTGTTACCGCAACTATATACAACGGTTTGCTTTCCAGGTTCAAATTTGCTTTCTCTACATTAGATATAAAAGGGGGTAGATTGAAAGAGGGGAGGGTCAAATGAGAAAAAACAAACACACAGGTACATACATATCCTGGTTTGGGGCTTTATGTCCAATAAATTAAAAAAAAACACACAAAAACCTGGTGCAAAAATTCCTCCCCACTTTCCACCTGAGGATTGCCATGCACTTGAGAAACACAGACTCCATCACATAAACAGTGCTGCCTAAAACAGGATGGGGGTGGGAGGGGGAGGGAAGGAAAGAAATCTGGTAGGGGTTGGAATTCATTAAAAAAAAAAAAAGATTGTTCTGTTACAAAAACAAAACAAAACACAAAAAACAACAACAGTAACAAAAGTCATTAAGTGGGAGGCTCCTGCACAGCAGGAGCCCAGACACTGGCTGGGATATGGGAGCTCTTGGCTTATTATCTAACATCTTCAGTCTCCAAGGAATGGGAAGGAAGCAGGAAGATCGCACAGGAGATGACCAAAGGCCCGTTATAGGCCTTCGGGGGGACCGAAGGGGTGATTTTAGTGAAATCTGTTTTACACTTGTCTTCTTCCAGCCTTAGTTCCTCCCCAGATGCTTGGTCCTAGATTTCAAGAGGCCTAGTAGTAGCACATTACTTTGTCCTCTACCCATAAGCTCCCTCACAGGGAAAACTGACAAACTTGAAACAAAACCAGTTGTCAATAGCCTCATCTACCCCATGGCCCCACCAACTAGAATCTGGAAAGATAAGAAGCTCCTCTCAGGTTTTTTTTTTTTAAAGGATTTTATTCTATCACTGTGGCTGAGTCATTCTGTACCCTAGGCCTGGTGTGGGGAAAGGAAAGGATGAGCCCAGGGATTTAGTTGTCCCTGTCGTGCATCTTCATTGTGCTTCAGCCCCTCCTGTGAGCGGAGCAGAGCATGGAGACGGGGTCTTCCTCGGGGTACTGGAGCCCTCCAGCTGCCCCGGGGAAGGAGGTTCTGGCCAGGTTTCTCAGACCCAGCAGTGCCATTTAGAACTCAACTAAAGGAGAGGGGATGTTGCTAAGAGCACAAGTTGCCATGGAAATACAAATGAGATGTTCTGACTTTTCTCATCCTATTATATAATCAGAAAAAGCCTTGGAGTAGACACAATCTAGCAGAAGAGCAGTCTGGAAGAGACCTCCAACTGCTTGCTTCAGCTACAGCCCATTCGTTTCCCAGGTAAAAATTTCAGAGCCAGGAGATTTTTCTCTGAAGATTGTGTTCAACTCAAAGAGATTCCTGCTTTCCCCCTCCCGTCTGCCCAAAGGCACATGAACCTTTTCTGTGTTAAATAAAAGGAAAAACAGAAACATAAGGAAGCATGGGAAAGGTAACTTTCAAATTAATGTAAAAGCCTGAATTACAACCTAGGACCTTATTTTTTGGTCCTAAAGCCCCTCGGTGTGGGGACTCTGCTGCTTGCCTTTCCCTTTAAAAAAGTGACTTTCACACTGTAGCGTGCATCAGAATTACCAAGAGGGTTTGTTAAAACACAAATGGCTGGGCCCTCTCCTTAGTTTCTGATTCAGTAGGTCTGAGATGGGGCCTGATAATTTCATTTTTAACAAGTTCCCAGATGTTGCCGCAGCTGCTGGTCTGGAAACATAGGATGAAAACCAGTATTCTAAGAAATGAGAGTTGAATCAAGGGACCAAGGGTCCACTTACTTCCATGACCACTCTTGTCAACAGAAAATTCTCCATGGCATAATCATTCAGAAAAATAGCCAAAACATCAAACTGGGAGGAGCCAGTATACATAGGTTTAATTTTCAACTCTAATGGTCTCTGTGCATCCTCCAAATTTCTATTGGGGTCCTCATCTTCCAGTTTACTTCTGTTTCCCAGTCTCTGGCTGGCAGTGCTTGCTTCCAGGGCTAGGCTGAGCTTGCATCTGCACACATGGATCCTCGGCAGTGGGGAGAGCCCACTTGGTGGCCCCATAGATCCCTGATCAGGTTGGTTGAGGACTCATGAATATATAAAGCTGATTCAAGTATAAAGGGCAATTATCTTCAGGCATTGGCCTTTTGGGAACACAGTGTCCCTAAGGCCATTTTATTATTTATGGCCTCTTTAGTGGAGCCATGAACCACTAGTAGCCAGAACTTGCTAGTAGTTCCTAGTCATCAAAAGAGTGTACCAGCATTAAATTAGTGTATCCATTAGCAAAACCTCTGGCTGGAAAAACACATTTCAGCCTGTCAGTGGGGTTGACTTATAGTCTGCTTATTAGCGTCACCTTAGCTAAGGCCCGAGAATAAGAAAAATAAGTATGATGAGGAGTTACATTTGGTGATCTGGATTACTTTAACACTTGAACCCTGTGTTAAACCTGTAATTAGGACAAGAACAGCTTCCTTTCCTAAACATCCTGAAATAAAGAATTCTTAGAGTCTCCTGTAGGTCTCCTGATGCTGGCTTGTAGAACCAAGTCCCACTCGGTCTGGCAAATTTCACCTATAAGCAGGGTTTCTGGATATGGGTGTCCTCTCAGGTGATGATGTGAGGTGTTTGTGAGAAAGAGCAGGCTATTGTCTTCCTACTCTTTTGGAATACCACAGAACTAGTGACCTCCAAGACTGGAAGGGAGTGTCCCTCTGAATCGTGTGACCCTCATGTCAGGGAGCTAGGAGTGGAGGCGTGGTGAGATTAGGTCCATTGGGAGTCTTGCAAACAGGAAAACCAAAAAGCCAGAAATGAAATGAAATGAAAAAAAAAATCACTATTTCTTCTGAAATCCTTAAGGAGTATGAATAGATTAGTTAGAAGGCTGGTAATTCAAGACCAAAATGTAGCATGCCAATCAGTAAGGACTTCATTGTAGGGTCTGTCCATGGACAGCAAATCTTTCTTCCCTGTCAGCCTCTAGCTTCCCAATGGTCAGACTACATGAAAAAGACGTTGGTATAAGGATTCACACAAAGACAGAGATAAGCACCGTAGAGCTGCCACAAAGCATAGATTTTTAAAAAATATTCTGAAGCCTCAGAAGTTAGGAAACAGCAACCGCAAAGTGCTCTTGAAGGCGGGGGTGGGGGTGGGTGGGTGGGAAGAGAGACACACACAGACATCAGGTCCTGTATTAGCCTCCAATTACCTAGTATTTTATTTTTAATGCCTAGGCAGGGATTGAGAAACACATACACTGGACAAAATGTGTTGTGGTCGTCTTCATCCAGAAATGAGAGGGAGTCTGCGGAGGAACCTCTCCTGGAGTCACGGCTCTCCCCAGAAGTTGATGTTGGGTATTGAACCATGTCATCTGCTAGCCCACTTTGGTGAGGAATGGAGTTGAGGGTCTGGAGAGGAAGGGGAGAGCACACATCCCAGTCCTACATAGGCTGGGTTCTTCTGAAGGTGCCCAGGGGCTGAGAAATTAGCCGTGGGTCCCAGTTTTCATTTTCGGAGGGATCCCAGAGTCTCAACTAAGAAGCAGGTGCGTAGGTAGGAGAGAATGCTGTGGATTCGCTCTTGTCATTAGTTCTAGGGCAGTAAGGGGGGAAACTCAGGTTTTCTGCTTCAGAGAAGTCTGGATGAGCACCCCAAGGGGTTATAGCACCATGAGGAGGCTCAACTTTCTGCAGTTGCCACATAAGCATGATTCCTTGGTGAGACAACAAATCCCCACAATGAGGGGCCCAAGTGTGCAACTGTAAACAGGGTCCCAGGCTCCAGAGGGAAAGCTGAGGCTGCAGTGGCACCTCATTAGATGGGAACACACTTTTTGGAGGAAAGCAGCTAGAGACCTGGGCTAAATGCAGCAGTCAACTCAGAGTAGAGGGTGGTGGGTCCCAGAAATAGAGAGTAAAATTAGTAACATGAGAGGCCTCCAGAATCAACCTGCTGAGGATCCAAGTAAAATTCATGGTGGTATCCATGGTTACCAGGGAGCCAAGAATCCCTTTGGAGGTCTGAGGCAGTTGGAATGGAGGAAGGGGTTCTCCCCTTTCCTTTTTCTCAAGTAGCCAGTAACATCCATGATAGAAGGCACTGGCTGGGCAGCACCAGAAAGTAGAGAGTTAAGGGCTCAACCACCTGATCAAGATGGCATTAAAAGTCTGAGCCTTGCCATGGGACTGGAACTAAGGACAGGGTTCAGAAGAGGCCTTGGTCCAAAGAAGGCCCATCTGGTCCTCCCTTCCTTCCAAGTTGGAACATCCAGCTCTGGGGCCTCCTCATTCTGCACAGCAGAGACCTTAAGGCAATGATATCAGCACCATCCTTGAACAAACAGCCTCTTCCCACCACAGAATTGCATATTTTACAGCTGAGTTGTTGGGGATATTCACAGCTCATGGACTTAGCAGCAAAAGCACTAACAGTCTCCAGCATAGAGGACCCTGTCATCCCTGGGAGCTACCAGATGAATGCGGAAGCTTTCTTGGGGAGCAACCTGAACCATCTGTTGGACCTAAATGGAAAGATTCTGATATGAAGAGTCAGATGCATGTACTCCTTGGTTGGGTGGGACAGAACAGTCCAGGTGAGTATGCCTGTAGATTCGGATAAGGTCTTGTGCTACATAGGAATCTGAAGAATGCACACTTGGGCCCAGGCTCATCACAGGTCTTTGATCTGTAGAGCCCTGAAACTTCATCCTCGCCAGGCAGTTCAGCCTGGATCTCATCCCACAGGGGCTTCCAGAAATGGCAGGTAGAGGACTTGTCCACTTGAGATAAGCAAGGCTCCATAGTCCTTCAGGGCCCATCTTAATGGATCCCAGATCTTCTGCCCCCCGTGTATTAGACATCTAATCAAAGGCTTCTTTTTAGCTGGCACCTTGGGTTTTGGCTACATTTCTTAGATGATCCTGAGGGTCTAGATAAGCAGAGGATGTGCACTTAATGGAGGTTAAGATTTCCTACTAGATTGTGAACACAACAGCTCAAGTCTTGCCTTTTTTGTTTTTTTAAACCTGGTGACTGGCAGACAGTAAGTACTCAGTAAGTCCTTGCTGAGTGAAAGCATATAGACTGCCAGGCCTTCGGGGCAACTTCTACTGAAGGTGGATCCCTTTAGAAGGCAGATCTTTGCCACCAAGTCAAACTCCTTGAACTTTATATTCTGACTGGGAGTATTTCATATGGATGTCCAGTCTCCTGTAAGTGAATATTTACTTGTCAAGAACACATAGTAAAGGCCAGCTACGGATTTTTGATTCAGTTGAGCAGAGTGGCTGCCATCAGAATAGTGCAATGGGGGGCCCAACAGGCCACAAGACAAAGGAATATTCCCAGTTTCCTGGTTTTCCTCCAGTCCAGTGTGGAGCTCAGAGTAGATCTTCTATCAACATGGGGTGATACACTCTCAGACTGGAGGCTGGCAGCTGAGCTCCCAGGCAGAACGTGTGCTTTCTCAAAAGGGAAGTCAAGGTTCTTTTACTACTTTTGTCTGAGCCAATGCTTCGGGTCTCCTGTAAGTCCCAAGGATGCCAAAAATAGTGGCATGGCAGGCATCTAGCTAGTGTCAATTAGATGGCATCAGATTCTCCGAAGAAAACCCACTTGGAAAAGCCAAACTAGCCCCAGGAAAAGCAACCCAAGCATTTTGTGGACATGAGAGGAAATGGAAAAAAAAAAAAGAAAGAAAAGGAAAATAAATAGGCACACGGGAGGGGAAAAAAAAGAAAACAAAAAGCGAAAATAAAAAATAAAAAAAGTAGGGTTTATTGACTCTCATGCATGTTAAATTAGAGGGTATAAGACAGAGCTAACAGTCTTTCTTTGAAGGCTGGAATGCTATTGTTGTGGTCTGGTGACTTCCGAGATAGGCAGCCATCTTGTCTTCATCCCCTAAGTCATCCAGGGATGGGCAGCACGTTCTCTACTTTGGCAACTTCTTCCTCTCTCTCCAGCGTCATCTTTTCCTTTCTTTTTTTGTGTTTTTTTAAAATATCTTTTACAGATTGATTTAAACATTTTTTTAAACCACATGCTTCTTTGTCTGGGCTCCAGCCAGATCTCTGGGGGAAGTGTTATTGGCAGTGGTGACGGAACTCGGAAGGGTCTGCGAGAAATTCTGGGGAGCTTCCACCTCCCTCAGATTTCCCCACACAGGGCTGTCTCTCCCAGAGCTGTTCGTGAGAATCAGTTAGGAACTGCTGCCGGTTTTTCTGATGTCTTCTGAACCCCTCCCCAGAAAGCCTAGGAGTTTATAATTGAGACACGAAATCAAGGGAAAAGACCCAGAATCATCTTTTCCCCAGTCATGAGAGGAGGCCAGTAAATATATCTAGGGGACACAAGTTTCCAAACTCCACCCCACCAGTCCTTACTAGGAAGTTCTCAAGGTGCAGCACCAAGAACCTGCCCTCTTCCTTCACCTCCTCCTCCCCCTCCTGTTCTCTTGAGCCAGAGAGCCAGTCCTCTGGAAGAAGAGAGGGGAGAGGAGGAGAGAACGTCGCTGATGCCAGCATTCTGCTGTCCGGGGTGACAGTGACTGCTGGACCCTCAAAGCGTGGCCTGGAGGTTGGGGTCCAGGATGGTTTCTCGATCTGGAGACTCAATGTAATTGGCAGCTTCCTGAAGTTTCAGCAGCATGGCCATCTAAAGAGGGGCAAAAGGATGGATTCATGAGAGTCGGGACTCAGGGTCCTGCCCACAGAAGGGAAACATAAAGCCATCTAGATCAGGAGTCTGATCCTTGGTTTGGAAGTGATGAAGGGCCCAGAGAGTATACAGGTGGCTCCTGAAAAAGCAGCAGTGGTTACTTCAACCCTGTCTGTAAGCATGTGTGTGTGATGCTCGGGAGTATCTCGGCTCTACGAGGTGCTGTGCTGTGATGTGGGAGGGATGTCGAAACATGAGAGCCTCTGCCTCCAAGGTGGTCACACTCAGGAGAGGACAGAAGGCCTGGACGTACCGACTAATACTGGGAGGGATGTGCGAAGTGGCCGTAAGAACGTCTGTGTGTGTCAACTTCTTCCAAAGAGATCATAGCCGAACACAGTGTCATCACGAGTCTGTCCTGCACACCCACCCTCTGCCGCAACACACAGCCTAGTGCTTCGTGTCAGGTCTAAATGCTTCAGTGTATCCAACTCCTTCCTCCTTCCCTCTTTACCTCTCTCCAGCTCCCATGCCTCTTCAAGACTGTGACCCTCCGTTTCAGCTAAGTATACCTGGCTGGTTCTCTGTTGAATCTTCTATTTACATGATTATTAACAGTCTTCCAATTTAATGGCTTGTTTTTTGTTTTTTGTTTTTTTATTTACACAGGTAACACCTGTTTTTAGCAAAGTCAAAATTTAAATTAAAATGTATTATGACTAAAGTGGAAGAATTTCTTACTTGCAACGTAAAACTGCAAGGTCACAGGAGTGGTGCACGTTAAATTTTAATACAAACTGCTTAGTTATCTTCCAAAATGGCTTTGCTAATCAACACTCCCACCAGCAGAGGATGAAGCTTGCATACACACTATTTCTGCCAATGTGAAACGGTTTTCTTCTTGTTTTGATGTTGCATTTCCACAATTATTAGAGAAGTTAAGGTTCTTTTTGTATTTTCATTGGCTATTTGCACTTCCTCTAGTCAAATGCCTGTTTGTATCCTTTGTCCATTCTTCTAATTGGAAATTTTATGGGAAGTTTTATATATTCTAGGTACCAATCCTCTTTCGGTTACAAGCCTTGCAAATATTTGCCCCTAGTTGGTCACTTGTCTCAGACTACTTTTCATAGTGGTTCATGAAATCCACTGAACCGCGGCAATCCTCAGGATAATACCAGAGTAGAGGGAGAGGTAGAGACAGAGTGTATGTGTGTCCCACTGCTCTCTTTTTTGGTTAATAGTCCTACCTGGGATCTGCCTGAGACTCAGGTCTTTACTAGAATACATCTTGCTAGCTTAAGATAGGTTGTAGGCATATGATCTTTATAACCAGGATTCTGACTGTTGAGCTCCTCACTGGCCTCATTCTAGTCCTAGCCTTGCTGATACCCTTCAGCCTCCATCAGGGTATGCATGAAAAATTCAATTCCAGGGGCGCCTGGGTGGCTCAGTCGGTTCAGCATCTGACTCTTGATTTCGGTTCAGGTCACGATCTCGGGATCGTGGGATCAAGCCCTGCAGTGGGCTCCATGCATGGTGCGGAGTCTACTTGTCCCTCTCCCTCTGCTCCTCCCCCAGCTCACGCGCGCATGTGCACGTGCTCTCTCTCTCAAATAAATAAATAAAATCTTAAAAAAAAAAGTTCAGTTCCATAATACTCTTATTTTTACCTTCGAATGGCTTCTACTCACCAGGGGGTCTGAGTCCAAAGAACTTGGGGTGCTATCTTTGACTGTCCTATCCTCGGGAGGTGAGGCAATGCTATGAGGGCCCACGGTGGGAGGGGGCAGGTGGTATAGCTTCGACTGGTCTTGTTGGGCTGATGGCCAGGGAAGAGTGTCCCGGACCCACTCCACTGGGTCCTCCCAAGCAGCTTTCTGTCCATGGACCTGGATAGAAGGGGAAATGCAGTTACTGGCAGAGGGATCCACAGATGGAGGCTTGCACATGCAGTCTCCTGATGGCCATACGCATTTCCTCCAATGGGAAGCCTTGAGACTCTGATCCCCATGAGTTGAAACTCAACTCATTTGAGTTTCCCCACAAAGGAAATAAATTGGTGTGACTAGGTAAAATGATTCTGGAGGATGATTTGGCAGACTGTGTTAAAAACTTAACATGTGCATGGGGTGCCTGGGTGGCTCAGTTGGTTAAGCATCAGATTCTTGATTTTGGCTCAGGTCATGATCTCAGGGTTGTGAGATCCAGCCTTGCATTGGCTCTGCACTGGGTGTAGAGCCTGCTTAAGATTCTCTCTCTCCCTTTGCCCTTCCACACCACTCCCCACTCTCTAAAGACAAAAACAAAAAACCCCAAAAAACAAAACAAAAAACCCAATAAAAAACACTTAGTATGTACCCATCTTACGACCCCATAATTTTAGTAGGAAGTTCTTCCTTAGTAATCATATCCTTTTTTAAATTTTTAAAAATTTTCATTTTTTTCATTTTTTTAATCTTTTTTTTTTATAAAGATTTTATTTATTTGATAGAGACACAGCGAGGGAGGGAACACAAGCAGGGGGAGTGGGAGAGGGAGAAGCAGGCTTCCCGCTGAGCAGGGAACCCGATGCGGGGCAATATCCTTTTTTTAAAGCCTTTTTTTCTTTTTCCTTTTAAGTAGGCTCCACGCCCAACGTGGGGCTTGAACTCATGACCCCAAGATCAAGAGCTGAACGCTCTACCGACTGAGCCAAAAAGGCACCCCAGTAATCCTATCTTTTAAAAGAATTTTGACTTTGTTGAAAACAGATGTTATCTGTGTAAAAACACTTTGAAATTGGAAAACTATAAATAATAATGCAAAATTTGGGGCACATGGGTGGCTCAGTTGGTTAGGCGTCTGACTTCAGCTCAGGTCATGATCCCACAGTACTGGGATAGGATCGGGCCCTGGGTCAGGCTCCCTGCTCAACAGGGAGGCTGCTTGCCCCTCTGCCCCTCCCCCTACTTGTGCTCTCTCTCTCTCTCTCTCTCTCTCTCTCTCTCTCAAATAAATAAATAAATAAAAATAATAATGCAAAAATAAATGAGATAATGATCTCTGGCACCGCCTGATAGACAGCATCTCTATAGACACTTACCACATCATCAGGGGCTATCTACTGCAATAACAAATTACTTTTATGGAAAATACATGGCCGGTAGGATCCAGACACCATATTGTAGTTCACTAGTGCTGGAATGGACGCTAGTGATCATTATGCCCTAATTCACAGGTGGAAAAAAACTGGGGAGGCTTTACTAAAATGATACCTTCCTTTTGCATAAAGTTCTTACTCTAGTTTCTAAAAATCTTTTCACATATTTCATGTCTTCAAAACAACCCAGTGATTAAGGCAGAGCAGACTTTATTATCTCCTTTCTTATATATATAGGGATGTTAAAAAAGGTTATGTAACTTGACCATTTTTATTAGTAGTTAGTAATAAGCTAAGGCTGTAACAGGGTTTTACTTAATTCTGAGCTTGATGATTTCTCTATTAGCTCTGACCTTAGAAAGGTCTGAATTTGGCACAGAGCCAGAAGGCCCAGGCCTGGAGACAGGCCCCAGAGACTGTGGTCCTATAGCCATTTGCTGAATGGTGGCTGGACACTGGGCCTTACTCTACCTCTTAGCAAAAGAACTTGACAAGTCTTCGTAGCCTCATGTCTAACACTGAAGGATGTTTCTGCTTTATTAGGTGGGACAGCCTGACCTTGGGGACTGAGTAGAGTCAGAGGGTAGGGCTCACCTTGATCCCATCCTTCGCTCCTTCCTGTAGGTAGGGAATGATGGAATTATTCCACAGGTCAATGAACCAGGTCCGGAAGTCCTCAATGCCAATGGGACAGGACAGAAAGAAGCAAGGGCCTATGGAAAAGGATGAGGCCAGTAAGATGACTGAGCACCCAGCTCTCCCCAGTCATCTGTCTCTTCTACTCCTTAATACCAGGCAGAGGGGTCTGATAACCAAAGAAGTAAAGGACATTTAGAGTCGGGCTGTCCTGAGATTGTTGTCAAGACCGATGGGAGTGGCTGCCTGGCTGGCAGCCTCATCAGCAATACCTCTTCACAAGGTGGAAGTGAGGTGAGGGAATGAGGGGAAGTTTCCCAATTCCCTTCTAAACACTTTCTTTTCCCCATTAGTTGTGGGAGAAGTGAGGGAGTGGGGCTAGCTTTCTGATGACTGAAGTGATTCACCCAAATCATGGCTCTAACTGCAGAGGGGAATGCTTGGTGAGTAATTAAGCGGTCCTGGGTCTGAAGCCATGAGGCTTGCTACCCCTTTACATGCTGAAGACTCCAGAAAGAAACGGGAACATCGCTCTGGGTGGCAAAGTAGGAAAGGCGAGCCACCTTCTGACCCCAAGGGGGAAGCTGAACCCCAGTACCGATGAGGAAGTCTGAGGTGCTGTGCTTCTCAAGGAAGGTGTGGAGATGGTACCACAGCTTGGGCACCCAGTCGAGCACCCGAAGCAGCTCTTCCTTGTTGGCATTGATGTCACTGTCCGACTCTACCAACTTCCTCCTCAGGTAACGAACCAGGAAGCCATTGGCTGGCTCCACGTTGTTGGAGAAGGTCAGCATCCTGCAGCCAGGAATGGGGAGAGGGGTCAGGGTGGCCATGTGGACATGGTCGGCATCCATCCCCTGCCAGTCCGTCCCTCCTCCCACCTGCCTCCCACTAACACCCACTGGGTTTCTTCTCAAGTAATGGCCGAGTTGACTGAACAGGCAGAGCTGATTCTCAAACCAGTGACCCTCTTCAGAGAACCATCTGACCTCAGTGACCCGGATGAGGGGGGTGTGTGGGCAGAGAACCCAAATTACAGCATCTTAGCTGCAGCTCTCTTAGTTTTATAGTTCTTTCCTCATCTCCAGGGTTCTCTTCCACCCTGTAACTGACATGGCAAATATCCCTACTCTTTCTTCCCAGCCCAGAGGCCCCGCCTAGTTCTCCTTCCTGCTATCTATTACCCCTCTGGCCAGATCCTGGGATTTAACTAGTTTACAGAACCTTAGGTAGGGTGGGAAGGTTGATCCAGGGCCACAGTTCTTACCTGAAGCTCAAGTGCAAGCCATGATTAGGTGTCATTTTTACAGGCTGATTGGTGGTACCTATGATATAAGGACTGTGGGAAGAAGGAGGAAAAAGGTTCACTTAGACTTAACACTTGCTTTCTGCTATGTACACCCAATGGAAAGCTCACGGGTTGGACTGGACCAAGGCTCTCCTTCTTCCCACTGCAGGAGTTTGGTCCTGACGCCAGCTTACCATTTGTGGTACTTGCAGGTGAGAGCCCCATTGACCAGCTCACTGATGGAGCCTGCTTCACTCAGGTCATCCAGCAGGATCACCAGTGGGACATCCCCAATTCCTGTTTCCCGGTCTATCTGGTTGGCCAGGTTGGAGAGATAGAGTTGCAGATCCTGAAATAAAAGAAGGAAGTGGCTCAGCACTCAGGAGTAGTGAGCACTTGGATCAGCCTTGGGAGGAGGGGTTTTGGAGAAGGTATGCTAGTTCTGGATTCCCCTGGAACCTTTGGTTCTTGTTTGATGCATCTGAACATTTGACTCCAGAACTACTGTGGACTGATAAACAGTGGTCCCAAAGGCTCTAAGGCAACCATCTTAAGTAGCGGCTCCTAAATCCCTGAAGGGTGAGGATCATATCCTATTTCCTAACGGGCTTTTCACTAGGTTGGTACCATGAACCACTCCAATAGATAAGCCTCCCCGTGTTGGGGCAACCCCAGAGTGTCAGGGCGTGCTTGAGAGACATCCAGATTTGGCAGGGGACAGCAGAATGTGTCACACGTAATTCTGAGTTCTTCTCCCCAGAAAGCCCAAGGTCAGAGTAATACTGAAAAGAAAGGTAGAGGGAAGGAAATAAACAAAGGGACAGGATTTTCAGGGTCGGTAGAAAGTGAGTGGTTCTTCTCCCAAACAGGTACCTGTGTCAGTGAGACTTGGGCTGGAGGAATGGGTGAGGGCAAGGCCCAGGGATGTCGTTCAGTCAATGATCAGCAAGAGGGAAAGGCGTATACCAGAGGCAAGGGGAAGTGTGGAGAAAGAAGGGAAGGGAAAAGTCTGGAAAGAAACTGGGGGCAGAGGAGGGACTAGCAAAGGGGAATGCTAAGAGGAAGGGAGGAAAGGGAACAGAAGGGGCAGGAAGGGGCCCGGGGAAGGCCTTGGGGGCTGAGGCCTGAGCAAAGGCTGGTGGGGGTGCCAGGAGGCAGCCACCTTGCAAGACTGCTGGTGCATGTTGAAGGTGCTGACGATGCCCTCGGTGACCTCGCGGCCGGAGCGCTCCACCAAGTACTCAGCCAGCCGGTTGGTCAGGTAGGTCTTGCCCGTGCCGCTGGGGCCCGAGAGGACGAGGCGCCGGTGCTTGAGCAGGAGGCTTATGTAGTGCTGCATCATCGGCTTGGGGACCAGTGTCTCGAACACCAGGCTGTCGACGCACTTCTCCTTCAGACCTGAACCCCCAGCCCCAGAGAGCATGAGCCATGACCAGGGCCCCGAGGATGGCAAGGACCCCTGAAGGGCATACCTTTCTTCACCCAGAAGCCCACTGAAATAACTCAGGGCCACCTGTCCCGGGTTCTACAGGAATCCCCTAAGCCCTAGTTTTGAAAACACAGATCTTATTTTTAGGGACATGCTTGGAGTTACAGGTGTGTGGGTGGAGTGAGAAACCCAGGCTTTCTAGAAATTTCCCTGGGAATGAAAATGGCCCTCGGAACAAAAGTTAGGACTGGATCTTATTCATCTTTTTACCTTCTGTTCCCTTTCCTCCCTTCCCCTTAGTTACTTAAGTACAGTGAGCTGCACGTTATAGCTTCTCAGTAAATCCTTGTTGAATGTATGAGTGACAGATTGATGTTCCTCTCCCTCCCTCACCCCATATCGCTGCACTCCAAAAGACAAAGACTGACCTTTGAGGGAGACTGATATGTTGTTGACACCTCGGCGGCAGGGAGGCATCTCTGGGGGCTCCGCATCCAACAGCCGCTTCACGTGGCTGATGCTATAGCCATGGATGGACTCGGTGCTCAGTCCCAGGGTGGAGGCTGGGTCCATCTTAGAAATGTAGTCCTAACAGAGGAGAAAAGGAGGGAAACAAAAAGATAGAGAGGAACACCAAGATGATGCAAACCCAGACGTACGAGCCACAAATTTCAGAGGGAACGGAAGTCAATGGAGAAAGGGAAGAACCTATGTTTTTCCTAGTTAGCATTTCTCCATGAAGCATCAAAGGTCCCCAAGATCCCAACGCCTGGATGGCTCCATATCCCATGAGAGGATAAACAACCTTTGAGAGTACATGTGTCCCTTTACCTTGAACACTTGGAAAACAGCTTCATCCAGCATCTTCCAGTCCACTTTTCCACTGACCTTGCTACATCCTAGGAAGAATTCCTGCTGTTTCAAGTCCTACATGGTCAAGGAGAAAGAAGTGTGTGAGCCTCAGTGCGGTCCCTCCAAGAAAGGGGGGTGGTCCTAAAAGGCCTTAGCCGTGGGGTACTCTGGTTTGGGGGTTATTCAGAGACCAGATGTTTTTGGATAAAGATAAGAGTGTCGCCAGGCCTCCCTGAAGTTCCTTACCCCTTTGATGATGTGCTGGGGGGGCATCCGCACCACCACCCGAAGGGTCACTTCCTCCTTTGGACCACAGGTGCTGATGGCATCCATGGGTGACAGGTCTGTCAGCAGTGAAAACAACTATTAGCTTTAGGGGCACCCACAGGCTTTCCTAAACCGCCTAGTCATCATCCCTTCCAAATGACTACTGACTACCAAGAGGAAACCAAAACTCCCAAACGGAAGAGCAATTAGGGTTGAACGACCAGAGTAGGTCTTCGTGTCTCATGACACTGGGGTGCGCTTGGTTTAGGCGCTGTTAAGCTCCATGACCCGAGAGCGGTGCCCCCAGAGCAAGCGGAATGGTGTAGCAGTGACGCAAACCCTCTTTTTCCTGCCACCCTTACAGGTTCTTCTCCCAAACAGGTACCTGTGTCAGTGAGACTTGGGCTGGAGGAATGGGTGAGGGCAAGGCCCAGGGAGCGGCGAGGGGAGGCTAACGCAGAAGATCCGGGGACCTGCCCTGGAGTGGAGCCCGATGAGGGGCCTGGGGCGACCTTCAGCCGGTCGTTCTCGGCTTTCAGCAGGTCCACCTCCAACTGCGGCGAGAACAGACGGGGCGGGGCCGCAGAGTTGGACGGATCTCAAGGCCCGGTCTTCCCTCTGCTCAGCTCTCTGCCCAGATACCCACCTGCATGTTGTGCATCGTCTCCCGAAGTTGGTCCAGTTGGTGGGCAGAGTTGAGGGCTTCCAAGCGGATGTCTGTGAGCTTCATCTCTTTCTCCCACAGCTCGGAGCGCAGTTCCGATACCTCTTTCTTCTCTGGTTCCTCCTCCTCATTGCCATGGAACAGCCTGGTGTGGGGGGCCGGGTGAGCAGGGCCCCTGGAAGAAAGTGAGAGTGAAGCCAGGCCATGTGGGGCAGCGGTAGAGTTGCTAGGGGACACGGAGGTAATCAGCCGTGGTGGGGGGAAGGTCTCATACGCCCCAGGAGAGCCCTGTAGTGCGGTGGCCAGGGGCGAACAACACGGGCTTAACTGCCGCCGCCGGCCATACACCGTTGGTCGGCAGGCCGACAGCACTTACTCGGCGCCATCTGTGCCCACAGAGGAGGGGCTGGAGGACTTGACGGAGGGCGAAGCGGCCTCTGCGGAGCCGCGCTGTAGTTTGGGGGACGAAGGGGCGGAGGAGTCCGGTGTGGCGATCTCCTCAATGTCAGAGTATGAAGAAGCGGACTTGGGTCCCTTTTTTATGCTGAAGGCTTTGTTGAAGGAACTTCGAAGCTAGAAAAAAGCAGATCCAGGTAGAGAGACGTCAGGGCTCCACTCTGGAGACTGGGGGCGGACTGGTTTGGGACTTCTGAGACGGAGAGGTATACAGGCAGGGTATTTGCTTGCTGTCAGTAAGCCTCCCTCTTAAGGCTTCACTTGCTTCATGAAATATGGACAGAAGAGTTGCCTAGAAATTAGGGCTGAGAGAAAGTCAACTGTTCTGGCATGCCGTGGCTGTAGGCTACAGGAACTTCTTGGGTCTGCTCTCTCCCATGAAGAAACTATGCCCCTGAGCGGGACAGAGAGAAGTCCCCAGAGGTCACATGGTGGCCAACCTCTCAATGATCGAACTCCACCTTCTCCAGCAGACCAATTCCTGCTCAGTCTAGAGCCTTGCTCACTTTGGGTCTCAGTGTCCACCCTGACCGTGGCTCATCAGATCAGAATCCATTTATCTATTTACCTATTAACCAGAAACTGGCCATATGATTCTGTGGAAATCAACGGAAGGGAGTGGTATCAAGTTTCTTTTAGTGTCTCTTGTGCTTAGCACATCCCAGAATGGCGAAAACAATCAGATACAAATGCTTTCTCCTATTCCCACTCAAATGTCCTAGAATGAGAAATATTTCCCAGCATTTCCTCAGAATACTTGGGAGACTATAATGTGACCATAGCTTGTTTGACCTTAGGTGTTGATGAGCTTGGGTGTTAGGGCTGTGAGCTAGAGAGGCAAACCAGGGTCCTGGCCCACCCATTCGCATGCATCCATATAGCATGCACACACACACAGGGACACAGATATGGAATGGCAGCAAGAGACAGAGAGTAAAGGAGGGGTCAAAGGCTGTAGGGGACAAAAGTAAACCAGATCTTTGGGACAGTGAGAGAAAAGAAAGGAAAACTTGAGGGTACTCTTTCAAAGTGTCTCTTGTGGAACACAGGAAGGCTGTTAGGTAAATGAGGAGAGCTGATGGTGGTGTGTGTTGGGGTGTCTACCAAGTAGGACATAAAGGAGGACCAATCTGGCTGTGATGGGGATAGGAGAGAGAGAGAGAATGTGTGCAGTTAGCTAGAGTGTGCGTGCAGGGGATAGATTATCATGGAGTAGTCAAGCCTCAAGCATCCCATAAAGCTCAGTTCTCTGCAGAGATGAGGAACCAACGGTAAAAAGTTGACTTGCTTGAGATTGCAGAATTGAAGGAAGGCCTGGGACTGGAACTCAGTCTTCCTTATTTTCAACCCAATGGTCTTCTCTACACTATTGCCTCATGGGAAGCTGTGTGTATATGAGAGAGAGAGAGAGAGAGAGAGAGAGAGAGAGAGAGAGAGAGAGAGAGTGTGTGTGTGTGCGTGCACGTTAAGTGTGTGTGCGCATACAAAGAGATCCCATGACCACAATCTGCCCAAAGCACACGTCCTGTAAGATCACGAAGACCCTGAGTGAGAGACGGTAGTGTTCTCTGTCATTCAGGGTTCCCAAAGCACAACTGTTGGCAGATGTTCATTAGTGTTATGTGGTGAAGGATTCCCTGAATTCAGGAAACAGTGGGTCAAGCAAAAGGAAACAGACTCTTTACTGAGGGACATCTCAGAATGTTCCTATGTGGGTGTGCACTGCAGAAATGCAGGGCTTATGGCATCCCTGTTTCAAGGAGCATCGCCATGGACTTGTGCACAACACACGCTGGGAAATGCTAACCTAAAGAATCAAGTTTAAAAAAATTTTCCTGGCATTTCAGGCCCTTCCTATTTGTGTCCCGCCCTACTTAGTGCTACAGCAGGGATTTTTGTCCCTGCAGAAAGCCTCTCCACACACTCTCTTATCACAGTACCATCTCAGTTTAGCTTTTACCTCCTTTGTGATGTTTCCCCAGCCTCCTGTAGTAAGTTTCATCTACGAGCTCCTCTAGCCCTCATTGGCTCAATTAGGCATTTTGGCACCGTTGGATTGTTATCAATCTCATATGTACAATATTGCTTTTTGTCTCCCCAGCAATTTTGCAGGCTCCTGGATGGTTCAGATTACAGACTCCACTTTTCACATCCTTTCTAACACCTGGCGCAATGTTGGGCTAGGTTAGTGGACCTCAGATGTCTGGTTTGTAATGGAAACTCTGGGTTCACTTTCTGCTTGTCTGAGACTATACTCTAATCCCTGAAATGTCTTTGGAAACTCCATGGATGCTCAGAGGGTCTCAGGTTTTCAGGTGGTTTGAGGGTGCCCTGGACTGGATGGATCATATCCTCTCCTATCTCTGGTTCGTCTCCCTATAGAGCTAAATCTTCAGACGAGACCCAAACTGAACTGGTCTTTGGGAATTGTGGTCGAAATTATGTTCATCCAGTGATTCTCTTCCATTTTGGGCTTCTAGGGTTTGAAGGAAAAACAACAACAACAACAAAAATCAGAAAGCTCATTTTCTGGATAGGAGGAACTCCAATTGACTGCTTTTATAACAGGCTGATTTTGTAACAACGGGAAGACAGGAGGGAATAGATCAGGATTTTGTTGAACTTTTCCATTTGGCCCCCAACCAGACCACTCCTCTGTCCTCATGTGGGGGCAGCCGTGGATGGACCATGCAGTGGAGTGAGTTAGGAACTCTGGGGTGGTTGTTACGGTTAGTTTTATGAGTGGCCGCTCTTTGTTTAGGGGGAGGGAGTTGCTCTGGAAATGGGGAAGGTATGGCAAAAGGAAAGAAAAAACAAGGAGAGAGGAACTGGGTCTCTTACCTCATAGACCTGGAAAAAAATAGGGATTTGAAGTCAGCATTTTGAAGGGAAAAAAAAAGAAGCAACACTTAATCACTCATTTCACACAGCTGGGACCCATCTGTGCTATACAAAGGTTTGGGGGCCAGTCCTACTGCACGGGGGACAGAGGAGAAAGAAGTCTCCTTTTGGGGATCCTCTCCTTACCACAGGCCAACTGAGGAGCTAAAAGCGTTTTAGATCTGCCTATGGAATTTCAGAAAGGTCATCCAAAGTCAGTTTAGGACTATTAGGAGCCAGCTGGGGGGAGGTTGGGGGCTGGGGGGTTTGGGGGTTAACTATCTCTGGACTAGTCAATGGTAATATAATGGTTCCTTTTGAAGTAATATGGAAAGTTCCACAAATACCTCTCCAAAAAAATTGAAGAAACAACCTGCAGGAGCATCTAGAATGAATGGCTTTGTTCAGAAAAATCTTCTCTCCATAGTATAGAAGGGAATGGAGGTGGGGTGGGCAAGCAGTTTGATAGGATGTTCCTTTCTGGATATTTCCTTCTGTTGCCAAATATATCTGACCTAATCAAAGGCATGGAGAGCCCCAGGGAAGTGGGTGTGCACAGGGTTGGAGAGACGGCCTTGGTACAAGTGGGGCGGAATGGGGATAAGAGGAGAGTTTAGCAGACTTTGCTCTGAGCTGATGCCTGGGGCTTCGTATTTGCCCCAAGGCACCATATCTTGGTTAATTCTGGAAGGAACCAATCCCTATGCTGAGGTGGAGGTGACCCACCACGGCTCTACATAGTTCCTTCTCCCTAAACTTGGACCTACCCAGCTCTTTTTTTTCTTCTTCTTTGCATCAGCATCCTTGCTGCTGCCAATGCTGGAATGGCTGGTGATGCTGTTGAGGCTCGAGATGCTGTCCGAGGAGTTCTGTCTCTTGATCCGGAGTTCTAGGGGCCAAGTACAAGTGGGAAGAACACACCCAGGGTAGATTTAAAGAAGACATGGGACTTAGGGTAAGTGTAGCTGCAGAAGGTGGAGGAGAAGGGCACCAGCAACTTCTCCGTCCACAGTATTCATTTTTTGGATCGTTCTTTCAACAATTATTGAGGGCCAATCATGTTTTAACATAAAAAAAGCTAACGGTAAAAAATAAGTAAGAAATGATCCCTGTTCTCAAGAAGCTTCCAGTCTAGTAGGATAAACAGCAGTACACAAACTAATGAACTCAGCCTGAATAGGTCTGAGAAGGGCTTAATGAGCACTGGCCTTCGATAACTTGATGGAGACATCAACCTACCATTTTTTTTTTTTAAGTAAACTCTACCCCCAGAATGGGACTCGAACTCACCACCCCGAGATCAAGAGCCGCACACTCCACCAACTGAGCCAGCAAGGCACCCCTCAACCTATCATTTTTCATGATTTTCCCCAGCAATCCTTGGCTGCTTGGTGCTCCAAGGCCAAGTATAACCAGCCATGTGTCCTGCATTTAACCTGAATGAGCTTTAGTTGTCTTATCTGACAGGTAGAACATCTTTTCAGCACTCTGAGGTTTGGAATGGCACAGAAGATGAACCACTTTTCCACCACAGGGAAGAAAAAAAGTTAACCAGGAAGGAGATATTTCAGTCTTGAAAGAACAGAAGTTCTTCAGATGGGAACACTGGAAAACTGTTTGGGCTAAAGAAAAAGTACACGCAAAGGCCCCGTGCAGGCTTTGCTTTGGGGAACCTCAGGCAGACTGGAATGGAAGCAGTACAAGGAGCACAGCAAGAGGTGAGGGTGAGGTTGGAGGTTAGCCTCAGGCCAGATCAGCAGAGCCCTGAATGCCTTTTAAGGAAATTTGCCTTTGTGCCATATAGGTAATGAGCAAGAGCAGCAGAGATTCTGGAGCAAGATTTTCTTTTTTTTTTAAGAGAGAGAGAGAGTGTGAGAGTCTGCTTGAGATTCTCTCTCTCCCTCTGCCCCTCCCCACCTCTCTCTCTCTCTCTCAAATAAATACATAAATCTTAGAAAACAAACAAAACAGGTCATGAGCCAGATTTGGCCAATGGGCCATGGCTTGCTAACCCCTAATTCACATTTTCCCCCAGAACATGTATTGCTTCTATGATAAAAATAAATTTAATGAAAAATTAGTTAACTAAAGCTAAAATGAAGGGCAGCAAAATAAGTGCGTGCCCCTATCACCGGTTACTCAGAGGTTCCAAGTAATTGTGAGTCAATTAAAATTTAAAAAATATGCTATATATTTTTATATATAAATATACATATATATATTTTAGAAGGAAAGGATTTTTAGAATCAAATAACCTTCAGAAAGTTAGGAACTCTTCTGTGTATTTTTAATTTTGTGCCACATACATTTATTACCTTTTCACAAATAAAACAAGGGTAGGTATCATTGCTTTAAGCATTAGCTTGTTGAACGCTCCTAGAAATCCTCCTGACCAAGTTGAGCCTGAGTCAACCTGAACGGAGGAAAACATGCAAACTCATCACAAAAGAGAGAAATGATTTATTCACTTAACAAATACACATCTGAAGAGGAAGGTGCACCCAAAATAGCTTAATATTCCAGATTCATCACTTATGAGCTGTGTTTGACCAAGTGACTTATTTTCTCTGATCTTATTCTCAACCATAAAATATACTTCATAGGGCTGATATCTGGAATAAATGAATCAATACAAGTACAATCCTTGAAAAGTGCCTAGCACATGCCAAGTGCCCAACAAATACATTTTTTACTAGTGCCATAGGTGGGATACAGAGTGCAAGAGGAGAAGGGGTGGAAGATGAAGCTAGAAAGAAATGTTTGTCTTGGGAGCAGGAAGAGGATAGTACCCCATACTAATGGGTTTGGAGCATATTCTCTTTCCCTTTTTATTTTATTTTATTTTTTAAAGATTTTATTTATTTTTTTGACAGAGAGAGACATAGCGAGAGCAGGAACACAAGCAGGGGGAATGGGAGAGGGAGAAGCAGGCTTCCCGCAGAGCAGGGAGCCCGATGCAGGACTCGATCCCAGGACCCTGGGATCATGACCCAAGCCGAAGGCAGACACTTAACAACTGAGCCACCCAGGCGCCCCTATTCTCTTTCCCTTTAACTTGTTTTTCTGAAATGTTTCAAACACACAGAAATACTTAAAAGCATAGTACAATGGACACCCATATGCCCCCTCCACCTAATTTAACAGTTGTTAATATTTTGTTATATTTACACTTGTGCGTGTTCTCTTTCTTCCTCCACATACAAACAAGTGCACACACACATACAAGCACACATATGTACAGATATTTTCTTGAATGATTTGAAAAGAAGTGGCAGACATCATGACACTTTGCCACTAAATCCTTCAGGACTCATCTTCTAAGAATAAGGACATTATCCCACAACATCATTATCACACCTAAGAAATTAAGAATTAAGCAGTAATTCTTTTAAATTAATATCTAGTCCATACTCAAATTGGAATGATTTCTGATCTCAACTGACATGATTGGATTACTCTGGGGGGGGCGGGGGTGCATGAAGGAAGGACTATAGCAATGCAAGACTAGTTAGGAAATTATTGTAATAATCCAGAAGAAGAGTGATGAAAACCAGAGCCAGGGTAATGACAAGTCAGAACAGAGAGAGAACTGAGTTTCTATCTATCTATCTATCTATCTATCTATCTATCTATCTATCTATCTATCCATCTGCATGAATTATATATAAAACTCAATGGCTTTATATGGCAAACCAGTGAGACATAAAAGATGGCTCTTATATTAGTGGTTTGGGTGACCAGGCAGATGATAATACCTGAAATGGGCCAAACTGCAGAAGGGAAAGTGTTGGTTTGTGTATTTCTAAGGGAGGTGGAGGGACTTCCTTTTAATGCTGGACATGTTGAGTTAGGGATATCTATCAGGTGATCTAAGTGGGGATGTCCAAAAGTATTTGGAAATAGAGGTACAAAATTCAGGATGGGGATACAGGTTAGGAGACAGATACATATTAAGAGGAGGTTGTAAAACTTATTGAGCTAATAAATACTCTCAGAAAGTTTGCAGGATACAAGATCAATATATAAAAAAAATCTATTGTATTTTCATATACCAGTAATGAATAATCTAAAAAGGAAATTAAGAAAAACAGTTCTATTTACAGTATCAAAAACAAATTTAACAAAGGAAATGCAAGACTTATATACTGAAAACAGCAAAATACCACTGTAAGAAATTAAAGAATAAATAAATGGAAAGGCATGCTACCGTTTGCCTTCTATCTTAAAAAAGACCTTGACCCAGGGGCGCCTGGGTGGCTCAGTCAGTTAAGTGTCTGACTCTTTGATTTTGGCTCAGGTCATGATCTCAAGGTTGTGGGATCGAGCCCCGCATTGGGCTCCGGGCTGAATGCGGAACCTGCTTAAGACTCCCTCTCTCCCTCTCCTGCTGCCCCTCCCCTCACTTGCGCTTGCTCATCTCTCTCTCTCACTCTCCAAAAACAAACCAAACAAAAAGCTGTGGCTGGAGCTCTGGGAGCCCAGTCCCTGAAGACGAAGTGGAAGGAAGGAATGGGTTCTGTGAAGGAGTCAGAGGCAGTAGGACAAGGCCAAGATGGGAATGATGACTCAGAAGCTATGGGGAGAATTTAATGAAGAAAGGAGACCATAACAGGGCCAAATCTTGGAAATCTTGAGATACTGCCTCTGTGTGTGTGTGTTTAGGAGAGGTTTTTTTGAGCCCCTACCAAATGCCTGGCACCTTGGTGAATGCTCACATAGGTCTTCTGATTTGATACCACAAACTTCTGGTTAGGTATTATGTCTACTTTACATAAGTCAACTAAACTAAGTACTAACAATTATTAGTTACGTTTTGTAAAAATGGGGGTCCCTGGCGATTTCAGTGAAAGCAGTTCTGGTAAGGGTGATAGTAATGGAAGCAAATTATGGTGGGGTTAGGTGGGTAAGGGAAGCGGAAGGTAAGTTTGTGAAGGAAGGAAAGAGATAAGACTGTAATTAGAAAGGATATAGCGGATACATCTTTCATCTTCTTTAAAGAAAAAAGAGCCTTTAGCAGCATTATAAGCAGAAAGGAAGGAGTGAATGGAGAATAAGAGGTCAAAGATGTAGAGGGGGGTGTGTGTGTGTGTGTGTGTGTGTGTGTGTGTACCTGAGCGCATGCACGTGCACACAATGGGTATCAGTGCTAGAGGGAGCATCCCAAAGCATTAGACAAGGGATCCCTCTTGGCCAGAAAGGACAGCCCCTTCCAACAAAACGCGAGAAAAATAAGTAAGGATCGGATGACTATAAATTGATGGAGCAGGGAAGTCAATGGAGTTCTTACTTGAAAATGTTTATTTTCTTGATTAAGGAGGAGGCAGAGTCTATGTTCAGAGTGAGGCAGGTCAATGGTGGAAGAAAAGGCTGGAGAACAGTGACAGAGATTGGGGATCACTGCTAGTGGAATAAAAAGGAAAACAGACTACAGACAAGTTAGAGGACCATCCAACTACCCAGACAGCCTGCCTCGAGTCAGAGATTGCAGGGTTTGGGGGCATCAGACCACTACTCATCTTGACCTTCTCTAGCAGAACTTGACTGTTTGGCTGTTAAATGCTAAGGCTAACTTGTCATTTGAGCCCCACGTAACCACTGTGATATTTGCCTCATTTGAATAATAGATTGCACCCCCTTGGAGAACTGATATGAGGATCAAATAAGATTATATGTGTGTGTGTGTGTGTAAAAATGTAAAGTGTTGATTTTTTAGACTTTATTTTGTAGAGTAGTTTTAGGTTCACAGCAAAAATTCAAAGGAAGGTACAGAGGGTTCCCATATCCCCCTGTCCCCCCAACATGCATAGTCTCCCCCACTATCAGCATCCCTCACCGGAGGGGTGCATGTGTTACAAGTGATGAATCTGCGCCGACACATCCTTATCAGCCAGAGCCCATAGCTGACATTAGGGTTTGCTCTTGGTGTTATAGACATCCGATGGCTTTGAACAAATGTGTAATAACAGGTATTTACCATTATGGTATCATACAGAATACTTTTGTTGCCCTAAAAATCCTCTGTGCTCTGCCTATTCACCCTCCCTCCCCCACTCAGCCTTGAGCCTTTTAGAGTCTCCATAGCCTTATCTTTTCCAGAATGTCATATAGTTAGAATCATACAACATGTAGCCTTTTCTCATTGGCTTTTTCCACTTAGTAATGTACATTTGAGCCTGCTCGATATCTTTTCATGGCTTGATAGCTCATTTCTTTTAATGCTGAGTAATATTTCATTGACTGCCATAGCACAGTTTGTTCATCCATTCACCTACTGAAGGACGTCTTGGTTGCTTCTAAGTTTTGGCGATGATGAATGAAGCTGCTATAAACATCCAGGTTTTTCTGAAGACATAAAATTTTAACTCCTCTGGGTAAATACCAAGGAGTGAGACTGCTGGATCAAATGGTAAAAATACCTTTAGTTTTTTTCTTAAGAATAAAGTGCTATTTTATTGATGGTCTTTGACAACTCTTGAGCTCTGCCCTCGAGGTTCAGGGGAGGACCCATGGGGATGACAGGTCTGCTCTACTCTCCCTCATCCCCAGAGATGGCAGGGTCATGCCCCTGGCCCTGACCACTCCAGAGCATCATACTGAAGGGCATCAAAGTGCCCTCACATTCTAAAAATCTGGTATGGGACTTGGCACATTGTAGGCACAGATAAAGATCTCCAGTAACCCCATTCCTGTTCTCCTTCAATCTATGGTCAGATGTCTTACCTTTGGGTGTGGTTTCTGAGGCATTAAGGGCTCCCTGAATGACGGCCTGTGCTTCCGAGTTCTTTTTCTTCAGGAAGTCTATAGTTTCTCGTAAATCCAGCAGCTCAGTGTCCTAAGAGAGACATGACAATAGTGTCATTAGTTGGGATTGGGAGCACCTACTCTGCGCCAGGCAGTGGGCTAGGCACTGGAATTCTTCCAGACTTGATAGAGAAGGCAGGGAATTCTCCGAGGGGAGGATTCAGGGTGATGGGACGGAGGGAGAAACCGGTGCTCAGGAGAGAGGGGAGGAGGTCAGCCCTGGTCTGTGTGTGAGGAGAACTCACAGCTCTCATACCTTCTCCTCTGCTGTCTCTGCCAGGTGCCGGAGGCGGGATGTCATATTCACCAGGCTCTGCTCGAAAGCTGCCACTAGATTAGCCTGAAATAAACATGGAAGGTGGTGCCTAAGTTGCCTGAGGCTTGGGAAAAGACAAGACTGTGATGGGAAGTAGTTTGAGGTGATATTCTGTGTTATAGCACTGACCAATGCCAACAACCCTCTTGGTGATTTTTGAATATCGATTTCCCTGAGCAGAGAAGGAAGAATCAAACATCTTTCTGGCCTGAAGAGATTTTCTGGCGGGGACCAGCTTCTTGACAGCATTAAGGCAAGGCAGGCTTTTGGAGGCTCTTGGACACTTGGGATTGGGTACCTATCATTACCAGAGGTGGGACTGTCCCTCTGCTCTTCAGGAGGGCCATAACCTCTGGGTCATTCTTATTATCTTGACTTAACGCCTCCATTTTCTGACGGGCTGGCCCCCATGGGGCCAAGTCACCTCCCAGTAGAAACCATTTGGTGCTTCTCTCCACCATTGCTTTTTTTTAAAGATTGTGTTTATTTGACAGAGAAAGACAGCGAGAGAGGGAACCCAAACAGGGGGAGTAGGAGAGGGAGAAGCAGGCCTCCCGCCTAGCAGAGAGCCTGATGCGGGGCTCGATCCCAGGACCCCGGGATCATGACCTGAGCCAAAGGCAGATGCTTAACGACTGAGCCACCCAGGCGCCCTCCACCACTGCTTTCAAGCACCCTCTGTTCTTAACTCCTTCCCGCTTCTCCTAGTTCCTGGTTTCTCCCCGCTGTCTTTGCAGGGCTGGAGAGAAATAGTTCAGGAAAACTTCAGGGGCGTTCCAAAGTTTGGCCACTAGATGTCACATGTGATTCATGAGGAGGAGGCCGGCGGGGGAGGGTGGAGCTGAGGCAACTTGGAGCCGGGCTAGCACTCTAAGCTGTTCACCTGGCAGCAAGATGTATAGGGAAGGTGAAGGGAATGAAGCATGGGGCCAGAAAAGGGAGCACGAGGGGATGGAGAAATAGCCATCACTGGAGGGTATCTAAGCAAGTCAGTGACTCTAGCAAGAAGTGACAGGCATATTTTGGGCAGATCTTTCATACAGAGCTCGAGGACGTAGGTCTATGACACTTGTCACTGCTTCCTGTGGGCCACTACTGATTCTCTCTTTCGGTTGGGTCAACTCTAGTTTTCAGCCTCTGCCCTTGAAACATGCCTGGAGGCTACATTTATTTGACAGTGGCTGGTGGCAATCCGTCTGGACCAATGTGAGCCTCCTTGTCCACATGCATGCACCATGAACCTGTCAAGGCCTGGGCTCTCCTTGGCAGACCCACGTCATGACCCCGAGCCATTGACTTTCACCTACTGTACAGGGAACTCCTGTTTTCTTGGCCTTGGGGTGTCTCTTGTTCACTTCTCTACATCCCTGTATAGGTGTGTAAACAGCCTGCTTGGAGTCCCTGGACGTCTCTTCGTGAGGGACCCCAACAATGGCTAGCTCCCCTTCTCACTGGGGGCTCCCTCTGCTCTGGATGGGCGTTCCTCCTGTCTTCTACACATCCTCTCCCTCCTCTAAACCTTCCCTAACCCTCAGCCTCACCAGGGTGCCTGTAAGACCTCAGGGCTGAGCAGTGGTGCCAGAGAGAGGCTGGCTCTCTGGAGAGGTGAAACGGCTTGCGGCCCCTCCCTGTCTGGGATGTGTCCTCCGCGTGGGCAGCTGGGAAGTTCCACAGAACGCGACCAAAGCTCTGTCAGGAATCAGGGGATCCCGGAGAGTTCTGGCATCACAACTCCTCCTTGAGGGCAGGGCTCTGACCCTCAGCAGGACTCTGCCTCTAAAATTCAGAACCCATCTTGTCTGGCTGTTTGGTTTGTTCTCTCTTAGCCAAAGGGAACTTCCTGTTCAAAGAAAAATCACCCTCTAAATTCATTTTCTTGGCTCTCACCCAGCCTTGACAACATGATGGCTGACAGATTCAGTGTAAATGAATCAGACACACTAATGTTCTCTGCCCACCTGGTGCCTCTCCCCGCCGCATCTCCCAGATGTGAATTTCCTGGGGTGTGCAGGACGTGACCCAGGCCACCAGCCGTGGTGGGTGGGGCACAAGGGAGGGGAGAGATGGTGCTTGCTTATATTATAATTTTTATGGGTCCCCAAGAGTGGAAGGCGGGTGGGTGATACGGGCTTTCAACAAACTGGTGAGTGCACAACTTATGAGTGGAGGGTTTGGGAAAAGAGAAATAGAGAATAATCAGCGTGGTGAAGGAACTGCTGTTGAAATAGGATGGAAACATGCAAAATCTTGGTGAAGAGTCTCCTACCTGATCCCAAGGGAAGACCCTCGGGCCTGACAGCTGGGTTCCCCAGAGAGGAAGGGATGAGAGAAAACCCAGAAAGTCCTGCGGAAACTGCAGACATGGTCACTTTTGTGTGAACACTTGGAAGGCTCCTGCAAATCCGGCTCAGCTGTTGTTTACAGCTTTGGGGGAAAATGGCTCTTATGTTCTCCGTTTGCAACTTGGTCACAGGGGAGAAACTACCACAGCCTAGTGAGAGGAGGTGGCCTCATTTCCCCAACCCGCAGGGTCGAAAAACCAAGAAAGAAAGAAACTCATTCTACTGCGATGGACTGAGGGCAGGTCGAGGGCGGAAACAAAGAATTCTGGCTCCCAACCTAAAGCTCAGGTGATTTCTGCCACTTGCCCAAGGAGATGGCTACGAAAAGGCAGCTGTGAGGGAGGCAGCTGGACTGGAACGAGAGTGTGTTTCTAAGTTGTGTCACACTCGCCAGGCAGAATGCTCATAGCCAGTTCTGTGCCCGCCCAATTCTGTGGCCTGAACAAAGACAGGAACATACCCCAGGGCATACCCCAGGGCAGCAGCAAAGAGTTCTAAGGGCTCACTACTTGTGTCCATGGCCAATGGCAAGGTTGTTCCCACGTCCATGCAGAACCACTGATAATCCTCCTCGCTTTCTCTAGGGAGTTCAAAGACCACGGGGCGTGAACTCATCATTAGGGTGGGGGCAAAAACAGTTCTCTATAAAAATCGAGACTCAGAGAAGGCCAGTTCCCCAATCCTCTCTCGTAAAGCTGTGAACAGGACCCGCTCCCTTGGAATCTAAGCCCAGGGGATACCTTACGAGAGAATTCTCCTCCGTTGGCTGAACTTATCTGACCTACGGCCAAAGTAACTGCCTGGGTCTTCCCCTACTTTATGGCACTCACATTGGCAGAAAGTTGAGACGTCAGGGTGGCCACTTTTTCCTGGGATGATTCCAGTTCCCTACGAAGCTTCCGGATTTGCTGTGAAGGGGAGAGAAATACAAACTTATGGCAGCAGCAGAAGTAGGAGATCTGGAAGCAGAATGGGGCGCAGTGGTGTTAACAAGCAGAGACAAAGGCTTCGCACCCTACCTCAGATTGCATCCTCTCCTCAGCCTGAAGAAGGAGCACAGGAGAGAAAGAGAGAAGGAGGTAGTTACTACGGAGGTGAAGAAGCCAGGCCCCAGTGGCAGGGCGGAGAACGTGGAAGAAGCGTGACTCAAGAGGTACGAAGAGGCTGAAACTCAGTGTCTTGGCCGCCCTGGCCCCTCACAGGATGGGCTGAGACCCTACCCGGGGGTTCCAATAAAAGATATCTCTGGAGCTCGTCTCTAGCCAACTTTGTCACTGCCAAGAAGGCTAGGAAATGGAACTTCAGTTGATCTGAAGACTAATCCTTGCTGCCACTAACTTGAAGGAGTAAAAAACCGGGGGCAAAACAAATCTGAGAACCGAGTTATACCTAACGGCCAAACGCAGTGTGCCCAGTCCCCCGCAGGGAACACTTGGTAAATGCGGTACACTATTAGGATGCTGAAGTCCCATAAACCTAAACCTACCTAGCCTACCTTGCCATGAGTGCTTCCCACTTACCCTGGCACAGAATGGGCTCTATTATAAGGGGATTAGCGATTTTTCAAAGGAGGGGAACCAAAGGGCACCAGAGTTTGCTCAGGAAATCGGTGGTGAGGCCAGAAAGACTACTGAGGAACTGATGCACTCAACCGAGCGCTCCAAGCTCTAGGCGCCATCCCCCGGCCCCACCCCAGATCCACAAGGTATCAAGAACAGGTAGCAGTCCCCCTCCCCCACCCAGTTCCCCAACCAACCCAGGTTCTGGGAAGCAGTGCGATGGCAGGCAAGAGGGGATGAGGGAGGAAGAGAAGTAACGCTCTTACTGAGGAGTAAGTGGAGGAGGCACTGGAGGCCAGGGACAGCACTGAGCCATGAACTGAAAGAGAAGCAGAACACAAAGTTAACAGAGGGTTCCAGGGACAAGGGGTTCCTGGGCAGAGCCCGAAGGCAGGAGTTGGATTCTGATTCTGGAGGGCATCTGGAGCAAACAGGAAGAACACCATAGGGGACCCAACTGGTAGCACGACAGCCCTGAGCAGGCAGGTGTCTGCTGAGGAGGCAAGGTCCTGAGCAGAGCTAGCCTCCTCCTTCAGTCTACGTTCTTGGGCAGCCTGGGGATGGCGGGCCCTGGCTCAGCCTGCTCCTGCTTCGCGAGGCACAAGGGTTCAGGGAGAGGGGAAGGAGGTGTTCGTGGACAGGCAGGAAAGTACTTAAGCTGCGCAAGAGGGCAGTTTCCCATCAGAGCTGCTCAGAACAAATCCTGCGATTCGGCCTGTGCCTCCTCTTCTCAGCTCTGGGGACCATGCAGGTGGCCAACGGACTGAAGTGTAAAATCCTCGTTCTGATGCTTCACTAGCCCCACTGAGAGACCCACAGCGCCCCTGCAAGGATGCCTCCAGGCTGAGCGGCCCGAAAACAGCGGGAGGTCTGTTCTCCGGTGGCCTTCCAGCTCTAGCCATTAACACCCACGTCACCACAGACAACCAGAGGGCCCTCCCTGAAGCTAACCTTTGGAACATTCTTGAAAGAGGAATGAGATGCCTAATTCTCTCCCAGGATTGAGAGCCGCCCTTACATCCCTGGACCTTTCCACATTTGCTGAGAGACTGTGGGGAGGAGAGGTTGCTGCTGCCACGAGGAGGGGAGGAACTGCAGTTTCGGGAGCACTCCGAGGGGTACCCCGTAAGCCTTCCACGCTCCATTTCCCTCCCCCGGCCCCGATGGCGGGTGCTCCATCCCAAAGCCCCAGCGCCAGACGGTGCCACCCAAAGGTTTCTGGGCCCCCAGACCCTTCAAAGGGATGGGAAGAAAGAACTGAAATGGCCCCGACTTGATGTTCTGTGAATCATATACGTGTGTGTGGTGGTGGCCGTGGTGGGTGAGGGGACCCAGCAGAGCTGGAATGAGCGTGAACCGCGCTGGCATGAAGTCTCACCATCGTCCGTGGGGTCTCGGAAGGATCCTGACCGAATCATCCCCTTGGGTCTCTCGGCCAGGGACAGGGTGCTCCCCATTTGGGAGCCGCTGTACAGCTCGAAGGCCGCCTCGTGGGTGGGGATGCTGTTGGAGCGGGTGATTCTTGGCGTGGTGGCCGCAGTGGGACTCACTAGAAGGACAGAGGGGAGGGGGACAGGAGAGGGAGGGGGAGGGCAGGAGAAGAGGCAGGGTCATCAGCTCTCTGGGTCCCTTGGGGAATGGAGCACCAGGAGCACGGGAGGCAAATGGGGGGGGCAGGAGAGGAAGGGGTAGGGGGGCGGGGGAGTGTGCAGGCAGCTGGTGGTTAGGAGTGGGGTCGCTCCCGGGGAGATCGAGCCCTAATGGAGAAGGACCCTGCTGTGGGGAATAAAGGGGGAACAGCGTTTCCTATTTTAAAAGACCTTCCCTCAGCCCTGCCTGCCCGGGAACTGTCGCTTTTGAAGGTCAGGCTGGGGGCCTGGCAGCTTTTCTGAAACCTTCACATCACTTGAATGTGCCAATGAAATGGGATGTTGTGGTTCCGTAGAATACAACTGGCAGCCTGTGAGGACTAAGAATTCAGACCAAGACTCAGATCTGAATGATGACAAAGAGGCAGCTAGAGAAGGGGGCCGGGCTATGGGCTCGGACGGGCTCGGCACTACGGGAGGGACTGAGACTCTCCCCACAAGGGTGTCACATTCTAGGCCACTGGTCGGTTCTGACGCAGCAAGAAACACAGCCCTCTCTGCCCAGCGTTCCCCTGGCTGGAAGGTCAGACGGATGGAGCAGGTGAGAATGTCAGAATCTGCTTTGAAGTGGGGCTCCGCTGAATCCCGGCTGACCTGCAGCACCTGCTCCCCTCCGCCCCTCCCCCTGCTGGGGTTACAGCCTCCCAGGGTTCACAGCCACATGGAGCTCCCCTTGCCTATTCTTTTGCCTCCAGAGACAGGCGGATGTCTAGTCCCTCCATAAGGACCTGTGCAGAAGACAATTTTACACCTTCCTTGGCCCTTCTGAATACGTAAGGTGATCACGGTTTAGCCCAGCCCCTTCATCCTGCAGCATCAATGCATTTCCCCTTGTTTGGTCCTCAGTGCAGATGGAGAACAAGCTGGCCCCATCCTCCACCTAACGGCCCTTCAGCGACCAGATGACCTTTCCTTATGAATCCCTCCCTTCTCTAGGCAAAACGATCCTGATTCCATCTTTCCTCAAATGCCCCAAAGCCGTCCCACAGACTGTTACAGGTCCTCGTGTTCCCTTACTACGTTGCTTCACTCAGCTGAACGAGGAGGTGGATCTAGAAGGACACAGCAAACCACAGGCCTGTCCCAGGCTCTGTCCTAAAGGGGTTCCCACTGGGCCCATCACGGCCTGCTGCTCCCCAGGGCCAGGCCTCCACCTGAAGCTCCCTCCCCTCCCGCCTCTGAATCCGCCATCTCTTCCTGCTTCCCTCACCAGCCTTTCTCCTCAGGCCAGCAAGGGTCTTCAGCAGCGCTGCCTTCAGGGCTAGGCTGGTCCCGGCCCAGCCACAGCAGCCGGGACACCCGCACTTTTCTGGCTTTGTAGGCAGAGTCCCAAGTCTGCAATCAACGGTTCCCTCCTTCCTCTCGGCCATCCCAGCCGTCTAGTATTGCTCCCCTGGGCGTGGCCGGCGGCTCCTTTCTGGAAAGGACTGCCTGCTCCCCGCACTGGTCTGATCTCCAGGCCTTGCCTGATGGCTTTCCCGCGCCATCATTCAGACTCCCCGCTGCTCCACGCACCCTACCGCTGGTGCCCGGGGACGACTTTTCAGTTGAGGATCTTGGAGCACTTTGCCCTCAATCTGAGTTTGGACGGACACACTGAGGCACCACGAAGCGACCCAAGATAGTGGGAGTCATAGAGGAGATGGAACCTAAAGTCCAGCTGCCTTGCCTCACCCGGCGGGGTGAGCCCTGCTGCATCCCGTGCCGCAGCGAGTGACCGGCAACACTGACCTATGTTGGTAAGCTGGCCCTTTGCGCTCAAGGACATGGAGAGTGCAGGGGGGGAAGGCAGCTCTGACTGGTCGTCGGATTCGGGCAGCCCACCAATGGTATGAGAGTGTCGCCTCTCCTTGGTCTCCTCCTGGGACTGAAGCTGGTACCTGCAGGACATAGCAGAAGGACTCAGTCTGCGCAGCTACAAAGTGCTATCAGAGGTCTGGCGGTGTGGAGGTTCTCAACGCAGGACAAGGAGAAAAGCGGGGGAGCGGACAGAACTGCCTAAGGAGGGAACAAGACACGTGCTGACTCAGCATTTTCTCCCACACCATCAAGAGAGTCCTGAAGGACCAGCAGGTATCTCTATGGGCTATCATGAGGTGGGGACTGAAATGACAGAGGGGGCATGAGAGCCTCTACCCCGAAGCTCAGGGCAGAGCTTTGCGGCTCCCTATGTGGGCTTCCCAATCGCAGGAGATCTTCGCCTCAACGAAGAACTCAGTGATCACTGGGCTGTCCTGCTCTTGCCCACTGGAATGACCCCTGAGGCAGCCTGTCCTCCCTCTGACTTTGAGGAAAATTACAGGGAGGACGTTTGGTCAGGGTGGAGCTAGCACAGGCTGGGGCAGGTAGGTGAGGATTCCCGCGTGCCGACGTGTTTCTCCTCTGTCACCAAGGAAGAACACTGGCCATAAAGCTGACTCACACATCACATAAGCCTGGGTAGGGCGCTGGGTGGTCTATGCAAGGAACCGCACGCAAGTAACTCAGCTAAAGGGGACACTGAATTCATGACTGGGACTCAGGACAGGTCAAGGTACAGATTTTTATACCGACCAGGGAACCCAGATACACGGAAGGGCAAACACATCGAAGGGTGGTTACCTGAGCCCTTTCTTGGGAAGAGTGTTCCGATCCCGCTGATTACTGCGCAGAAGAAGAAAAAGAGAAGCATGGGAGTCCATCTTAGAACCTCGAGTTTGGGATCATTGGTTTGCGGGACACGACACCTAACCCAGGACATCAAACTGTGGGCCCCTTTATCTCTATAAACAAAATAGGAAGATCTTTGCAGTCCGCCTCTGGGCTTGTAACTTGAGAGATTCACTTGAAATGCTGAGTGTTTCTCTCTGTTTGGGAATCAGGATGTGGCTAGCTATTTAAAAGGTCCTATTAAGGTGTGATATAATAGAAACCAGTCTGGCCTTGAAAGCAAACGCTTTGGATGACACGTGAAACTAATTATGAAATCTCGGCTATGTCATTTAATGTCTGTGTACTGTTGGTGACCCCAGTGTACAATCATTACAGTGATAATGATAATAATAATAATAATGTATAAACATAGTAATTTAAAACTCCTTCTTATCTCACAGGGCTGTTGTGAAGCAAATAAAATTACCTAACAAAGGTGAAAAAAATGTTCAAAGTCACAATGAGACAATCAGGTATGGGACCGTGTTACTGACGGCGAAAGGGACCAGAAGCACAGGGACGGACCCAGGCTCAGCTGTGTCTCTCTCCACCCACCTGTCCAATTGCCCAGTTCTGGGGCTTCCGCTCCAGGCCAGCTCTTCTGTCTCTTCCTCTGGGGGTGCAGCGGTGGGGGCAGGTGGGGTAGGGCCAGGAGTACTGCTGGGGAAGGCACTGGGCAGGCTCATTGGCATCTGGAGGGACTCCATGCTCCTGTGCAGGCCTGAGAGTTTGGGGTACATGCGGGTCTCTTTGGGGACACTGAAACCACTCATTAGCTCCAGGCCCTGGGAGAAGCTGGCTGAGTTAATATTGAGAATGGGTGCTGGACTGGGGGTGAAGCAAGAAGGAAGAGGGCTCCCGCTTGCTGAGCTTGTGGGATGCAGATCTGGGACCTTGGAAGCGTGGGCATCACTCGATGATGGCAGATCCAGACTGTTGGAGTTGACCTTGTCTAGGTTGGCTAGTGAGGGTGGCTTGACAAAGCTCTTAGCTGTGGCCCTGAGGGAAGTGAAAATTAAATGAAGTATTTAGAACCACAGAGTTCCAGAAGCGAGAGGCAGATTGGATCTCAGAGTACTCTTAGTCTTGTTTCCCCGTGTCTGGCTGTTTAAGCGCAGAGGCTTATTATCCCAATGCTGCTGTGAAATACGTTGGAAGGAAATCTGCTATCTGACTTGGGGTCCTTCAAGTCTTAGTGAGGGGGATGGCACATGCACATGGGAGACCCAGCGGATTTACAAACAAATGGGTACATGTGTGTCAGTAGACAATAGTACAACCATTAGTACAAGTGCTGAAGACAGGTTAAGGGTTGATCGGGGAACAGAATAAATGAGGTGAGTTTTGAAAGAGGGAGAAGGAACTTGGCGTATCGGGGAGTGGGTAGGGGGGAGCCGTGCAAAGGCCCAGAGGCCAACAGTGGCTAGGCCATGCCTCGCTTAGTCTCAGGAGCACACGGATATGGAAAAGAGAGAGCAGACAGACGAGGAAGAAGCTGCCCAGTTTGGGTACCTGAGAGGGGTTGGTGGCAGCTCCGCTAACTTGGTGGCCGGGGGGTGGCTGGCTTGGTTCTTAGGAGTACTCTCTGGGGAGCCAATGCTCTTCAGGGAGATGTTGTCCGAGTCCAAGGCCACTGCCTTGGCTTTGGCTTTCTCCTTTTCCCGATCCGTCTGATTGACAGGGGCTGGAGTGGTCCGCCCGCTGGCCACCTTGGAAGGTTCCTTTAGTCGGGAGGGGGTAAGGGCCCCCTGCTTCGTGCTGAGGAGGCTGGGGTCAATACTGCTGCTAACAGGGCGAGGTCCCCCCCGGCCGCCGGTCACGCTCATAGAGCTCGACTTGGCTGGCCGGGGCAGGCTTCGGTACTGGATGTTGGAACGGGCACCGGGAGCCAGGAATCCGGGCTCCGCACTGTTGGACACATCCAGGCTAGTCTTACGTCCGTTCACGGGCTTGACGGGGATGCCTGAGGACTTCTGGATCTTGCTGAGAGTGGCTGAACCACCCGTCTGCATGACGGTGGCTGTGCCCGTGGTGGGCGGCGGCTTCTTGTAGCCGAAAGACCCCGAAGCGGAGGGGCGAGCGATGCCGGACGGAGGCTTCTTAGCGTCGCTCAGGCGGTCCCGGCCGGCGTCCGAAGAGGAGCGCTGCAGCCCCGTGTTCTTCACAGCAAGTTTACCCTTGTCGGCGGCCTTGCCTTCAGGTTTGCCTGCAAGAGGGCAGGAGAGGACGTGAGAGGAGCCGACACTGGCCAATATCTTGGCAGTATCCCGGCAAATCCTTTTCTTTCCCTCCGCGGGAGAAGGAAACATTGTCAACGTGCGTTAGAACATCGAGGCCTCAACACAGGGAAGCGGGTAGTACGTAAGCAGATGACATTTCTTGCCAGAGAGAAGGAGACCGGGGAGGAGTGGCCTCGGGGATTTGTTCGTTTTGCTTTTTGTTATTTTCTCCTTCTAGAGCAGGATATTCCATTTTGGTTCAAATGGCAGAGGCAACCACAAAGGTTATTAAGAAAGAAGTGCATCGAACAACTGGTCAAGGAAGAGAAAAAAGGAGGAGATGCACACAGAGTGTGGCCATACCTCCTGGTAAGTAGAGACTGGAGGGAAATGGGGACGAAGGCGAAAAGTTACCCAAGGGGCCAACTTTGGGAGCAATACCAATACAATTCTGATTTAATGTTTTCTTGGGACCTCCCTGGGAGGTCAAGCAAGTACCTTGTGAAGACAAGTACATAGGCCAATTGTCTTGGGAAGTGTTTGAAGGCGGGTCAAACTAGTCTCTGAACAGGGGCGCCTGGGTGGCTCAGTCGTTAGGCGTCTGCCTTCGGCTCAGGTCATGATCCCAGGGTCCTGGGATCAAGCCCCGCATCGGGCTCCCTGCTCGGTGGGGAGCCTGCTTCTCCCTCTCCCACTCCCCCTCTGCTTGTGTTCCCTCTCTCGCTGTGTCTCTCTCTGTCAAATAGATAAATAAAATCTTTAAAAAAAACCCAAAAAACTAGTCTCTGAACATAACACACTCCCCTCCACTACCTCTTCTGAGCTGTATGATTTTGGCTCTGCCACTGAAACCCTTTGTGTTGTTATTTCTACAGTTGTCAAGTGGAGATAGTAACATCCATCTTCCCTAACTCACAGGACTGTTGTGAAGACCAGATCATACATATTAAAGCACTCTGCAAATGTCTGCCATCATCCTGTGGGCTAAGGACCGTTAAGAAGAGGAACAACCCAAGAAACAGGTCTCCGCCCTCGTCCCTTCCTTCACTCTGGCCTCACCTGCGACTTTGAGGGCGCTCTGGGCGGTGTGGGTGATGGGGGAAGTGACAGCCACTGGCGGGGTCTTGCCCTTCTTCAGGGAACCGGGGTGTCCCAGGCTCACAGGCTTTTTCAGTTCTCCAGCCTTGGATGAATCATCACAGCTCTCGGGCCGCTCTCTCCGCCACTTCGAAGTCCCGGGTTCCATCTTCAGGCTACCGCTGTCGTACTCCAGTTTTTTGGGGGCCTTCTCCTCTGACTCACTAAACCAGCTCAGCCCACTTTCGGCCAGTGAGCGCTTCTCTGAGTCTGTGCGGAGCTGAAGGAAGGAAGAGAAAAAGCAGAGTGGGATGCTCACTCGGGGATGGGAAAAAGGAGGTGGAGGGGATTGGTTTTGGTGGCTGGGTGGCCCTGCTCTTTCCCAAGCATGTCAACCCAGGGTTTCTACCTACATCTCTAGGGGGCTGGAGAAAAGACATCCTATGTATCTCAGGGCTATTTTTTTTTCCTCTGGTTGGAATAACTCTTACACGCATCACTCCAAGTCAGCGAGGACACTAAATACAGGGGCTCCGAAGGCAACAGCTAATGTCTTAGGTGACTGGTTGGTAGCCTCAGGCTTCTTTGGGCCAGCTCTAAAAAGACCTGGCCAAAGGCACATGGGAACTAGTCCCACAGAGTGGGGGGGGGGGGGGGGTGCGGTGCATGTGCAAACCCATCTGCCCCGTGGTTCATCATGAGAGGGTGGCCTGGGTGTTTGTAAATTCACATACCGCTACTGTGGAGTTCCTGCGAGAAGCAGTGGGAGTCGTTGGGAGGGAGTTGAGGGAGGAACTGGCATTGAACTCTTCTGAGCTGAGGTTGTCCGAGGCATCACTGAGCCCACTGCTGATGGAGCTGCTCTCATCCCAGCTGTAGGACAGGAGAGAAAAGTTAGCAGTTAAAACAGAAGTCAAGACAAGGAATAAAAGTGTCATATGCATGGAAGAATGGCTGTATTCCAGCATACAGACTGGCCAGGAGGAGAAAGCTTGAAGGTTAGTCCCGGGTTTGCCAGTAACTTGAAGTATAACTTGGCGGTGTTCTTTTATAAAAGGAAGAGAGTCTGTCTTTATCTGGCAAAGGAAGACGTTACATCTCCTCAACGGAAAGGGACACTGTAAAGACAAGGTAATTCTTGGATCAATCTAATTATACAATTTCCTCCCCCGATCGATGGTGTCCATCCTTATAGTTACCATGTCTTTGTTCATTTCTGGATGTGTTCTCCGGGTATTTTCCCTCTCTTCTTCAAAATTTTCCATACCTGGTAACAAGGGCCAGGAAAAGATTGATCTTTTCTAGGACCCCTAAGACCTGTCGTTTCTCATTGCTCCCCTGCTTATACAATCGCTGACCCTGGGATCGGGCTTTGCTTCCAAGCAGCATGGACTTCTCTGCAGATAAATGAACCACACTTAAGGTGTGGCCAAGCATAAGCGCCAAATTTGTGCTGAATGGTTTCCTTTTTCCGCCAATTGCTTGGAATATCAGATTTGTGGTATCTGGGAGAGACTGTTGAGCATCTGCATATGCAAGTCTTTCTATAAAGAACCCTAGTCCATATACTAAGTGAAACAGCCTCCATCTCTTTGGAGCTTGGACTCTACAACATTCCCTTGGATGTTCAACCTTGTGTTTAGCAACTTTTGCAGTTAGAAAGTTAATTCTTACCATCTGACCTAAATGGCCTCCTCTGCCTTGATACCAACTTCCTTTTGTTCTCTCCTTATTGGCTGTTCGCAAGTTTCTTCTTCACATTATTTTCTGAGTTCAAAATCTGTCTCCTAGAACCTTTTTTCAAAGGTCCTGTGTTCTACACCTTCCACTGTTTCTATTACTCCCTTCTGGACCCAAAAGTCCTTCAGATTTCACGCAAGTTTTAGAGCCCAAAACTCAACACGGACTTCAGGAAGACTGCAATATGAGAGCATTTGTTTGTGCCTGTAGGAATCATTCTCTAAATCCTTGCATCTGTGTTCACAGGTTTGTTTATCGGCTTTGCGTGTGTGAAGAATTAAGAGGCTAAAGATGTTTTTTGTGAATTAGCTGGTATCTGGAAAATTTTTCCTTTTAGATTTATTTTGAGTGTCAGATCATGGAACAAAAGTCAGACATACAAGCCATCTAAGTTCTTGGCCCAGATTTCAGCTGGCCTCCCCTTAATTTATTTGCTGGGAATAGGAAAGTGGGTGGTTTGGACATTTGGCTTGGTTGCTCTGGAGTGATTAATCCAAATACATTGAGAAAGAGCAAAGAAAGCATGGGGATTAGAACACACTACAGAGTGATTTCAATTTTATTACTAAGAAATACAGCCCTTATTAAAACAAGCAACCTCTTTTTTCCTCCACCCATGACATATATTAATCCTGCATTTATCTTGGGCTAAGATATCATAGCCCCCATTTTGTAGAGAAAGAATACTGAGGAGGAAAGATCAATTCTGGCTTTATGATCCTATCAGCTCTCCTGGGTCAAGATAAGATCTCTGGCAAGCAAACAAACAAACTATTCACAACATGTTCTTTTGGGTCAAAGACAGAGGAAGCCTGTAGCACTGAACCTTCCATCTGAGATTAATTATTGGTAATGAAGGTCTTGGAATGGAGAAAAGTCTTATGGACAGGCTCTTGCAAAAAAAAAAAGGGGGCGGCTGCAGTCCACCAGTCAAAAAGAAACCAACTTTGCCCTACATTTATGGAAAGCCTAATAGCAAAATAAAGGAGGGGAGTGTATCGTCTCAGGGTTTCGGTCCTCTTTGCCCAAAAGACATTCCTGGGTCCCAACTCACAGACTCTTTTCCTAAAGTGAGAGAGTATCAGCCTAAAATTCTTGGGCAAGTTTGGCTAGAGGATTTAAAGATTTCCTAGGAAAATTCCTTTGCAGATTCTGGACAAAAGGAAAATTCTGTTGTCATTACCCAAGGGTTAAGCATGTCCACTGGAGATGCTATACTGGAGGGAGCATATTTTCCTTCTTTAAGACAAATATTAGGAAATAATGGATGCTATAGTCGAGACTCAAACATTACACGAAATTATAAAGGGAAAAAGAAAAAATGCCCCCTTTCTGCCCTCCCACTTTTACTTTTAAAGTAACCACTGTTAATAGTTTCTTGTGCTTCCTTCGAGAATATCCCCATGCTTCTGTGTTCTAGCTATTTGCTCTCTGGATCTGCCAAATAACTGACATCATGGGACCACACCTCATCATCTTGGTTCTCTTTCCCAGGCTCTTAAGTTAGAACCTCAGTCTTCCTCTTTGTTGGTTTACTTTCTTGTTTTAGTGAAGTACCTCTTCAAGGAGGTTTCTGAAAAAAGATGCTTGGGAAGCAAACGTGGTAAGATCTGACACATTATAAAATGTCTTTATTCTGTTTTGACATGTGAAATTTTGTCTAGCCATAGAAGTCTAAACTGAAAGTAATCTCCTCTCAGAATTTAAAGGCATTGCTCCATTGTTTGGCCTCTACTGTTGCCATTCTGATTCCTTGTCCTTAACATGTGACCTGTTTCTTTCTCTCTGGAAAGTTTTAGCATCTTCCCTGGTGTTCTAAAGTATCATTAATGATATGCCTTGGTGTGGGCTGATTTTTATCCATTGAGTTGGATACCTTCCTGGGCCTTTTTAACATAGAAATTTTCATGCATTATTCCTCTGATGACTTTCTCCTCTCCATTTTTCAGTTCTCTCTTCTAGAATGTCTATTATTCAGATGATAGATTTTGAGGCTGATACTCTGATCATCTTATTATTGTCCAACATTACATATATTTGTTTTTTAACTCTACTTTTTGGGCAGTGGCCTCAATTTTACCTTTAGTTGCCTCCATTAAAATTTTCATTTCTGCTATCATATTTAAAATTTTAAGGGTACTTTAAAAACAGTATATTGTTCTTTCTTTTAAGGATGCAATCTCTTAACTCTCAAAGATATTCATTCACTCATTTATTTGGAGGGGCAGGTTTAAAATCTCTTTATACAGTTTTTGGTTCCAAGTAGCTTTTGTCTGTTTGTATTGGTGAGGCTTGCAGGTGACAGACCCTTCTTAGTTGTCGGATGATCCTTGGCTATTTGCGCATAGGTAAGACTGGAACACATGTTATAGGTTATTTAGAAGCTTTGTGTACGTTGGTGGGACTTAATCAATTACGGTTTCAGTATAGGGAGATGTGATTGGACTTATTCATTTGAGTTTTTTCTCTTGGGGGGGGTCAGATTTTCTAGAGATGAATCTTCCAAACTCCTGACTGGAGTTGCCTTTTGGGAAGTAGCAAAGGAGAGGATCTCAGAGTCTAAGTATTTCTTATATAAATTGTAAACCAATCCTCCTGTTTTTAGTTTCATCTCTTCCCCCACTATGGGTACCTGGTGTCACCAATTACCAAGCTTTTCGAGGGTTCTGGGCTACAAACACAGTGGCTGTGCAGCTTTTCTCACTACTGGTTTAGGATTCAGCTTTAAGTCGGTTAAATCAGCTCACACGTGCAATTCTGATTTCCGGCTTCCCCAGATTTTGTGGCTATTATCTCTTCCTTCTCCTATTCTTTGTCCTTGGGGTGTTAAGACTTAAGGAATAAAGAACCCTCCCCCCTCTGTCTTCTCTGCACTGGGAACAGCTCTCCTGCCACAGCCCGTCATCCCCTGAAAATATCCACCTGTGCCAAGTTCGTCTAAAGCCACAGGGGACACTGACAGGTGACAGCCTCAGCAGCTCGGCAGCCCCTCGTCCCCTGACCTCACTTATTCCCACCTGCAGCTTCCAAACCAGCGCCATTTCAAGGGACATCCACACAGCAGCCAAGTTCACTGGGGCTGGGGCTGGGGCTGGGGCTGGGGCTGCCATGGTAGGGGCGGCTGGCTCTGGGGCTGGAATTGGGACTGTGTTTGGGAGCCTCATCATTGGTTAAGCCGAGAACCCCTCCCTGAAGCAACAGCTGTTCTCCTACACCATTCTGGGCATTGCCCTCTTGGAGGCCCTGTAGCTCTTTTGCCTGATGGTAGCCTTTCTCATCCTCTTTGCCACGTGAAGGAGCCAGCTCCACCTCCCTTAGGTCTTTCTCCCGTATCTTATCTGCCCTGCATGTTCTTTTTCCTATACCTCCCCAGGCAGCCTGGGGAAAGTGGTTGGCTTTGGATTTGACAGAGGGAAGACAAATAATGTATTAATAAGAAAAGAAAAGGAAAGAAAAAAGAAAAGAAAAAAATGAAACTCTAAACCCTTTATGATCATTTTACCCTTGTGAAATAGTGAAATACATTAAACTAATGCTACAAGCAGCTTAAATATGGCACCAAGGGGTACCTGGGTGGCTCAGTTGGTTGGGCGTCTGCCTTCGGCTTGGGTCGTAATCTCCAGGTCCTGGAATTGAACCCCGCATCGGGCTCCCTGCTCAGTGGGGGGGGTCTGCTTCTCCCTATCCCTCTGCCCTTCCCCTGCTTGTGCGTTGTCTCTTTCGTATACATAAATAAACTCTTTAAAAATAAATAAATAATTATGGCAGCAAAACAATAAACAAAGAAGAGGGCAAGGCTCAGAGCTTGGGAGGGCTACTACAGCTGTTATTTGGCACAAATAATCTCTCTTCGCTTGCTCTAAGCTGGGTTTTTCAATCTCCTTTCTACTTCTCTTTAAATTTGTTTCTCATATAGATCTCAGGTGCAGAAAAGAGGGCTGGGCAGCAACAAGCTAGGTCTAAATTTACTAGAAAAACAGAACATAGAAAAGTTAATATTCGTTTATAATCCAACCTACTTACAAATCCAGATCACCATCACCAACAGGCAACTGATGCAAAAAAGAAATGTTCTCTTATACATTTGCACCATTTACTTTGCATGGTGTGAAAGTGTTCATTCTGGGAAGGCTGTTAGAGGAATAATGACACTTTACCATTTTCATCCACCCTCGGAATAGAAGAGAAAAATAAGTTGGAATAAACATATGAGAGATTAAGTCAGATATAAACAAGAAGATGAAAATGACTCTTGTCAAGGGATATTTCTAAAGTACTGGAACAGGTTATAGCAATAAATTAAAGATTTTTCTCAGCAGGATATTCATTTTCTCGTTTACCGATCGCCTCATATCCTTTAATCCTCCCTCCAAATCTCAAACTTCTCATTTCCGGTTTACCTGAAAAGTTATCAGTTTTTTTCCCCCTGTCACTTTATCAATAACTTCAGTATGGCTTTAACTCTTTTTTCTTTTCTTCCCTCCTCAAGAGGTCCGCTAATTGTGTGATCATTTGCCTCTCAAATCTTTTTTTCTTCTATATTTCTCCTGCTTTTGCTCTGGTTCAGAGCTAATGTCCCCTCACCCAAACCACAGTAAAAGCCTTCTTACCGACCCCACTGTCTATAAATTCTCCCTCCTTCCAACACACTGAATATAATCAGAAGCCTAATCACCCATAAGTGTAGCACTTCCCAAGCCTTCATTAGCTCCTCATTGCTGATATAATAAAATCAAAATTCTAAGGCCCACTGTTCAAGATTATCCACGAGCCATCATTAATATAGGGTAGTAATTAAGAGCACAGATGTTATAGCCAGACTATCTGAATTCAAGTCCTATATACTCTGCCTTGGGTTAAATTAAATTTCAACTTGGCAAACATTCATTGAGCTCCTGGCATTTATACGACAGTCTCAGTTGTATGGGCATTTAAAATGAGTGACTATCAGAACAAGCTCACAATCCAAGGGTGGAAGAAGACATATACATGAAATGAATACCATATATGAAGTATAGACAACATACATAAGAGGATTCAGAGGAAGGAATGATTTAATTTTCCAACAAAACCCAGAAATACGACTTTGCCATGGTAGGATACAGATAAACACAATGCTCATCTCCTTTACCCTAGTCCCACCCTGCTCCAAATTGTTATGTCTTCTAGGATTCCTATTAGGTGACCAGCTGTCTCACCTAATTTCTTTTTGGAAGTACAGGCCTGACTTATCATCACTGTGCAATCATCTGTGTCCTGCTGAAGATTCTGGAGTCCTGGCAATATTATGGGGACTTGACGACAATGTACATAAACCCTACCTACTTTCCATGGGTTTCTCCCTAGCTCTGCATTTTGAAATTCTACCTTTCTTCAATGCCCAGATCAAACCAAGTTTTCTATGAGGCTTTCCATGATCCTCCTTGCCAGAAGAAATCTCATTCTCTTTTATGTACACTGGACTGTAATTCCCTGAGGGGCAGGATTGAGTCTCATTCATCTTTGTACCTCTCATACTGTATCTTGTACATAGTGGGCTTGTACACACTTGCAGACTTGAACTCCTGGTTTCTGTGAATGTAGGAATGCATAAACTCAGGGAAGGGGTTGTGATTTTGGAACTGCTTCTTACATAGTCTCCAAGAATGATTAGTAGTTTGTTTCTAAGAAATCCTGGTTTCAGAGGGAATTTATATACATTCTTTTTTTTTTTTTTTAAGAACTTCCAATTCTCTGCTTAAGTTCTCCATCTATTCAATATAATTCACCTTTTCTACTAGACCCTTAAAAATGTTTATAGAAAGCATTTTACATGGGGCGCCTGGGTGGCTCAGATGGTTAAGCGTCTGCCTTCGGCTCAGGTCATGATCCCAGGGTCCTGGGATCGAGTCTCACATCAGGCTCCCTGCTCCTTGGAAGCCTGCTTCTCCCTCTGCCTCTCTCTGTCTCTGTCTCTCATGAATAAATAATAAAATCTTAAAAAAAAAAAAAAAGCATTTTACAATATTGTCTGTTAATTCCAACATCTGGGTCATCTGTAGGTCTGCTTCTATTGACTATTTTTTCTCTCAGTTATATTTCCTGCCTCTTCATGAGTCTTATAACTTTTTATCATATGCCAGATGTATGTGAACAAAGAACGGCAATACATATACCTAGAAAAGGACACGCCCCTTCCTCTGTCAGGCTGTTAGGATTGAGAGCTGAGCCAGTCTTATCTGTAGCAGAGCTAGGTCTGGGCTTTGTTGTCTCTTTGGTTAAAGTGGGTGCACCACTGGTTTCAAATGTATTGAGGGTAGGATCAAGATCGTCTCAGTGGGGCGTGGGATCTGACCATAGTGAGACTCCAGATATCTCTCTCTATACTTTATAGCCCAGCCACCAGCTTTTGGGGCTGCTGTGGAGTCCTCTTTACTCTTGGTGGGTGGCTTCTATATACTCAGTGAAGGGCCATTGTGCTTTGAAGGGGTCTTTTTCTATCCTCCTGCCTTGCTCTCAAATTTCTCTGTAGTGTGTTACTGCTAGGTACTCAATGAATGCTCTCTGTACACTGGGTAGGGAGGAGGGTGTCTTTCTCATCGTTCTGCCCTGCCCTGCGCTATCAACTTGCTGCCACTGTACGTATTAAGCAAAGTCCTCATGGGGAAAGAATGAGGGGTGGGTGGGTACAGTATCTGCTCTGGGATTTAGTTTCCTTATACCAGCCAACATGCAGCGTTCAAACGTTTTATATGACGTTGAGCTACTTTCTCCTTATTCTCACCTACAGTAGGCTTTCCCCTCCTGCTGCTGTGCCTCCAGAATGAAAGCGGCCATGCATTCTTTTCTCTCCTAGCAAGGGCTCGGACCCTTCTGGAATTTAGTTCAATTTGAATACTTCGCATTCTTAGATATTTAATTGTTTGTTTTCTCAGTTAGGTTTGTTCTTTATCCAGCTTATTCTTGTTATTTGGGTGGGAGTGCTTGTACTGTGACACTATACCATTCCTTTCAATAAATCAGCTTCTTGAGCGCTAATTCATCACATCTTCCATTCAGGGCTGTAAGAATAGCAACAGATTCCTCTTTCTGTTCTCTTGCCCACTTCCTAGCACTGATACCACAGTCTTAGAGATACTTTGGTGCACCCCATCTCCTCTGTAGGATGAAAAGGAGGCCTGTGAGGAGGCCAGCTCAACTGAACACTGTTCTGTTTGTGTCTGTGCAGACACAAGGCAATGCACGGGGCAGGGAACACTCCTCCCCTCTGGGAAAAGCACCAACACTAACGTAGCTCTTGGCTAGGACTGGCCACCCCTCCCAGACTTCTCTCACACAGTCTGCTCCCCATACTTCAGGTCCAGCCATTCCGCAGTGAACAGCCAAGGGAGCCTGCAGGCAGCCGGAGGGCCAAGGGTGTGGGCTAGCTAGCGGGAAGGGTGGACTAGCTTGTGACTACATAGGAAAAAATCCTCATTGCTTCTCTAGCACAGCCTGGTCCTTAAAAGTCAGACTTGAATACTGAATCGTTATTTGTCCAGAATATATATGCCTGGTGAGTCAGTTAACAAATTTTCCGGACTACTTACCACTTAGTGGATAAGAGCTCTGTACACAGAAGCTGACTTTCTCCTCTGAAAGTGGAGAAATATCTATAATAGGCTAGTTTTAAGAAATGGGATTTCGGGATGATTATTTTTACTCTCAGGCAGAGTTTACGGAATTGGAAGCCTAAGATTATATCCCAAGGAGACACTTAGGACTTCTTGCTCTCCCATCTAGGAAAAGAAGGGCAGTGCTTCACCATCTAAACTGGAAACAGGCTCCAAGACAGCAGGAAGCTGTTTGACCACAGTGTACCCAACTTCTGGGAACTAAATCACCAACTACTTATAAAAAGAAGCCAGAGTTAGACTTGGGAGGCTTTTCAGTCTCCATCACTGTACCAACAAGGGTGGACTGTATTCTTTTTTTTTTTTTTTTTTTAAGATTTTATTTAGAGTGAGAGAGAGCATGAGAGGGGAGAGGGGCAGAGGGAGAAGCAGACTCCCCACTGAGTGGGGAGCCCGATGTGGGACTCGATCCTGGGACTCCAGGATCACGACCTGAGCTGAAGGCAGTCGCTTAACCAACTGAGTCACCCAGGCACCCTGGACTGTATTCTATGAGACACACAAACGTCAAATGGAGCAGAGGCGGAAAGGTCATCAATAGTCACAACTCTTGATACCGTCTCACTTGCTGGAGTTGATGGACAGTGGCCTAGGTCAGGCAGTTAAATAGGAAACAGTGACTAATGGTAAGACAAAGTGTAGATTAGACTTGAGGTCTGATGGCAATCTGACAGTCAAGATGGGTGAGAGATTTAGAGGAAGAGGGGGGAGCGGGGAGAAGAAGCAAATGTGACAACCCTGGCTCTAGGTTCCCTAAGAGCCAGGATGGCTATGGATCAACACAAAAGGAATATTTTGAGATTATAAGTGCTTTAGATAATGCTGCCATTGGATGGTTCTGCAGCCAAGAGTATTTCATGACATCTGCCCCTGAAGCTGAAGTTACTCTTAGTACTTCAAGGGGACAGGGAACAGAGTATATTAAGTTTGGTCTAGGATCAGTCCAAGATAGAGTTAAACACATAAAGAGACTCAAAATTAATCTGTCCTCCTGGGGAGGTTAACTTTATGGCTAGAAATGGGACAGGCTGACTTCCAAGAGTATATACTTCTATGGACCAGAATACATTCTGGATACTTGCTCTCGTCTTTACTATTATCATTAAAGATTTATTTATTTATTTGAGAGAGAGAGAGAGAGAGAGAGGGAGAAAGGGAAGGAGGGAGGGAGAGAGTAAGTGGGGGGAGGGGCAGAGGGAGAGGAAGAGAATCTCAAGCACACTGCCCACTGAGTGTGCAGCCTGTGAGTGCTGAGCCTGACACGGGGCTGGATCCCATAACCCATGATGAGATCATGACCTGCTTGCTCTCATCTTAAAAATTTCCATAACTTCCTTGGACTAAACCAGCAACCAGGTTAGAGTTTAGATACAGGTTTCCTTGCTTATAACCTCAAGAATACTTTTGCCTTCTAGGAGTATTCCTAGGTTAAACCATATGAAATCGTCCGTTTTGTAGGTAAAAAATGGTTAAACATGGATACTTTCATACAGTTCAACATCACATATGTTTATGTTCATGTTTGGCCTATGCTTCAGCACTTGTCTGCTATGGAAGTGTAGTAGTGGATTCTAAACTCTTTTTTTTTTTTTTTTTTTAATTTTACTTATTGGGGCACCTGGGTGGTTCAGTCATTGAGCGTCTGCCTTCGGCTCGGGTCACGATCCCGGAGTCCTGGGATCGAACCCCGCGTCGGGCTCCCTGCTCGGCGGGAAGCCTACTTCTCCCTCCTCCACTCCCCCTGCTTGTGTTCCCTCTCTCACTGTGCCTCTCTCTGTCAAATAAATAAAACCTAAAAAAAAAAAAAAAAAAAGATTTTATTTATTTATTTGACAGAGACACAGCGAGAGAGGAAACACAAGCAGGGGGAGTGGGAGAGGGAGAAGCAGGCCTCCCACAATGGAGCAGGGAGCTCGACGTGGGCTCGATCCCAGGACCCTGGGATCATGACCCGAGCTGAAGGCAGACGCTCAACGACTGAGCCACCCAGGGGCACCTCTAAACTCTCAATAGGAGGAAAACCTAACAGGAAGAAATGGAGTCAAATGACAGAAATGATCACCTTTCCTGACCTAAGCCTTGTCTGGTACATCTGAACAAGGGAACACATTCTGAACTCTACTCAAGCCGAAGTTCCCAATATATCCCATTCTTCATCTTTTATACTTTCTTCAGGCCCATTCCTGGAGGTGAGCCATTCAGCTGATAGCCAGCTCAGGCTTCCCCAAAGGTCACTCAGCCAGCCATGGAAATGTGGGTTCCTAATGAGAGAAGTAGTCAGTGATATTCCATCTTTGGTCCCTATAGCAAGTGGACTCACTTGCTCTCCTTTGTTAACAAGGTGGTAATCTTCTAGATCTGTGTAACATGGTAGTTCCTGGCCTTACGTGGCTCCTGAGCACTTGAACCACGGCTAGCCCAAATTGAGATGTATAGTAGGACTTCAAAGATTTAGTACCAGATTTCAAATGCTTAGTATGAAAAAAGATTATAATGCATCTTGCTAATAACTTTATATTACATACTAAAATAACATTTTAGATATATTGGGTTAAATAAAACATGTTGTTGTAATTGATTTCACCTGTTTTACTTTTTAAAATGTCTCTACTAGAAACATTTAAATTACATATGTGACTTGCATCTTTGGAAAGCACTGTCCTAAACAGGAAACTTTTGGTCAATGAAATGTCAGCTTTGAAGAGCTGGAGTTTATGAGTTGCTGCAGCAATTACAGTTGATCCATGACCTGGGAAAGCTATGGTGTGCAGTTAAACTTCAGCTTATCCATCCCTTGATGGCACCAAATGTGGTAGAATTGTTGGATGCATGAATTGAATTATCAGCCACAGTCCCCAGAGAACCTTCGAGAGGTTAAGGAGAAGTGATTTAAAAAACAGAAAAAGATAATGGAAGAGTCAGAATGTAATTGGGCAATTTTGTGATGTTCAGTTTTGCAAATGAATCAAGGCCATGTAGAGAAACCAACATTCTACTCAAGTACCGCCAAGGTTCTCAAAGTCGGTAACCTTTCCCGCTCCCCACCCCCACGTGGCCTCAGAGCACTCCAAGAGCAAGGGGGAGTACAGTGTCTGCTTCGTTACATGTCTGTGGTTTGGCAGAGACCACGGCAAGCTAGCCTGATCTGGCCAACAAAGCCAGGCAATGGGAGGAAAGGATGAATTGCACAGAGTGAGAGATTTAGAGGAAGAGGGGGGAGCAGGGAGAAGAAGCCAATGTAAATTTTTTGAGCTAAGGGTTTGCCAAGTCAAGGGTAAAGATCACCTAGAAGAAGGGATTCTTTTTTTTAAGATTTTTTTTAAATTTATTTATTTGACAGAGAGAGAGAGAGACAGCCAGAGAGGGAACACAAGCAGAGAAGTGGGAGAGGGAGGAGCAGGCTTCCCGCCGAGCAGGGAGCCCGATGCGGGGCTCGATCCCAGGACCCTGGGCTCATGACCTGAGCCGAAGGCAGACGCTTAACGACTGAGCCACCCAGGCGCCCCTAGAAGAAGGGATTCTAAAGAACAAGGAAACCAGAGTCTGATATGAAATTGGAGGATATGTACAATTAGGAAAATTTATTTGGCCTCCTTGATATTTTGGCAGTCAGCTCACACCAGGATCCCAGTGCATAAGAAAACTAATGGTTTCAGCAACTTATTAAGACACTTCCTAAATTCCAGTTTGAATCACAGAACTTTCTGACTAATTTTGTTCAACTCTCAAATTCTGTGAATGACTATAAGCTGGCGACCCAAAATTCAGATTTAATTCCTATAGATTAGCTCACACGATACTATTGGCATCACTGAAAAATCAGGAAATAGCACAACTTTGGAGCCTTAATACCACAAAGTTTGAAGATATTTCTTGGAGATCAAAGCCAGCTGATATAAAAAGCCAAGGAAATTAGGCCCCAATGCCCTACTGTACCTTGGCCATTCTGTAAAATTCAGAAATCACATATTTCCACTGTTGTCTTTTTCTTTTAAGTCACTCAGCTCATAATTTCTACAGTGACTGCCAACGTTCCCTGTGGCATCTAGAAATGGGATAATGTAAATAAACACAAGGCTGCTATCCCACCAAGCATATGAAACATCACCCTGATGTGCTCACTGAGAGAGGACTTCTGTTATTTCTGATGATGCCTGATGTAACAGAGAAGTGAGAAAACTGTCTGCTCAGCCCCAGTTCTAGCCCACCTCAACTCTTGCTCAAGTTGTAGCCATCACTGGCACGTCTGCCTGAGCTCACTCTCCTTTCCTACGAGGCCTAAGGTTTTTGAGTGGTGGCAATAAAATCACAGGCCCAGTCCTAAGCAGAACCCCATTTTGGTTAAAATCAAGCTATGTTTTTCTTTCATACACACCCTCTGCCTAAATCTGTACATATGTTATCTGACCAGGGACAAGAATGCTTTGAGAGAGAACTCGCCTACCAGCATCGAGTCCTTAATTGGTCTGGAGAAAGGGATGCCCTTGCAGTTACATACAAAATTCTGTGCCTATGTGCAATTTTCTGGACTTGGATCATACTTTCAGATTCTCAAATGTCTATGGCCTAGAAAAAAAATTTTTTTAATTATCATCTTGCCTCATAACACCATGCTTCAAGCACCGCCTTCTTGATTCTGGCATTTAATCTTTGCTCTAAAGTTATGAGAGTTTCTTAAGCCTAGACCATTGTTATAGACCAAATTGTGTCCCCCCCCCCCCCCCCACAAATCTTTAAAGGGAAGACATAACTCCCAATGACTACATTTGGGGATAGAGCCTTTAGGGAGGTCATTAAGGTTCCATGAAGTCATTAGGGTGGAGACCTAATCTGACAGGATTGGTATCCTTAGGAGAAGAGGAAGAGACACCAGAGAGCTCTTCCTGTGTGTGCACACAGAGGAAAGCTCACGCAGAGACACTGAGAGAAGATGACTGTCTACAAGCCCTGAAGAGAGGTTTGACGAGAAACCAAACCTGACAGCATCTCAATCTTGTAATTTTAGCCTTCAGAACTGTGAGAAAATAAGTTTCTGTTGTTTAAGTCTCCCAGTCTTTGGTATTTTGTCAAAGCAGCCTGGGCAGACTAATATAACCATTAAGTGATAAAAACTAGCTTTTTTATTTATACATCAATACCCCCACCACCAGTAGACCACAATGGACGCTGACCACCTCCCTCATTCAGACTGGTTTCCCATTCAGAGATTTACTAACATTCAGCTTTTGATCATAAGACCACAGCTGAAATAAAATACCCAAATCCATCAGCTAGGCTCAGGAGAAGCTACGGACTGAGAAAATCAAGAGTCAAGCAAAGTGGAAGGAATTATTGCTTTGATTTGGCAGCAAAATAATCCTGGAGAAATTCCACCTTTCTATGATGCAATCAGGTCCTTAATGTGCCCCTCTGATGACACGATGCACAGCTATTCAGCCCAGCAAACAGCGTGTATAGCACTCTGTGGGACAAAATGGATGCAATTGGATTAGAGGTACCAATGTATTTTATTGGGATCTTAATGCGGGAAAGGGTAATTGCAGGGTAGTGGGCAAGAGACAGAAGTGAGACTAGAAGGGGAAGACATGAGAGACTGTTCCAGAGGTGTGGTTTAGTTAAATCTCTGCCATGTCAGCTGGCAGGGCCAGAGCAAAGGCGGGGGGGGGGGGGGGGGGGGGGAAGAGCAGAAAGTTGAGCTGTTTAACGGGAGTCTCCTTAATTAGGACCAACTGTGGGTGAGGAATGCTGAGTCGGCTGGCCACAATTTGTTTGAGTTTTCTCTAGTTTCAGAGATTTCCCTTTTTGCCTGCCTCCAGCCTTCCCCCTCCTCTACTGTTTTCACAGGGGTAGGGGTGAAAAAACAAGGCACCTTCCTCTTTCTTTCAAATGTGTCCAAAGGAGGAAATTTAAATCCTCCACCGAGTGAAAGGTAACTGGGAATCTCTCTCAAGAAAAGGGGAACGTTCTCTGGGGTGCCATCAAATTCACCTTCAAAGAAGCAGCAGCTGCCCTTTGGGGCAGGCTCTGGAATACTGAATATGCACCTCCATTTCCACTGTGATTTATCACCAGAGTTCAACTCGTTTGTCTTAGCCTCCATTTCCCCATGTATCAACAGGTAGTTCAGCGCCTATGAAGCAATACGTCTGGAAAGTTGAACATCGGGGGGAATAATTTTGATTCTTTTTTTTTTTTTAAAGATTGTATTTATTTATTTGACAGAGAGAGACACCGCGAGAGAGGGAACACAAGCAAGGGGAGTGGGAGAGGGATAAGCAGGCTTCCTGCGGAGCAGGGAGCCTGATGCGGGGCTCGATCCCAGGACCCTGGGCTCATGACCTGAGCCGAAAGCAGACGCTTAACGACTGAGCCACCCAGGCGCCCAGGAATAATTTTGATTCTTAACTTGGGCAAAAAACCTATCTTGACAAAAACTAAAAAGTCACAAAATTAAAATGTCAATGGATAAAAGCGATCTTAATTGGAGTGTCTATGTTTTTATCAGAGAGTCTGAAGGAGGCTCTAAGAATAGTCAGCTGAGTATTGTTTGGAACCAACATTTCCTTTTCTTCCCCAAACCATCAGAGATGTCCCATCTCATAGGTTTTTGGAAAGGGATGAAGATCATATTTGACTTAAAATTTCATAAGATACTTCCTGTTTCCTCCCCACTTCTCACCCATATTCTTCCTGAGGCCTTTCTTAGGAGTCTCTCACACAATTCCCAAATCCCTGGCTAACTGAAAGGAAATGATCCAACAGTGTCTGCATTTCTGCATTTTCTTGAAAGCAGTAAGGAATTAAGAGATAACTGACAATATTCTGAAAAGTTGGAAAGGTTCACATGAAATGCCTAGAGCAGGCCTTGGCAAGTTCTTCCTGTCAAGGACCAGATAGTAAATAATTTAGGCTTTAAGGGCCATATGGTGTCTGTTGCAATGGCTTATCTCTGCCCCTGTAGCAGGAAAGCAACCACGGAGAGTATGTGAACAAACATGAAGGCAGCTATGTTCCAAAATAACTATTTACGGACAATGAAATTAGAATTTTACGTCATTTTCATGTGCCACAAAATATTACTCTTCTTTTGATTTCCTCCCCCCCCCCCCCAATCACTTGAAAATATGAAAACCATTCTTAGCTTTTTGGGCCATGTAAAAACAGGCAGTGGACCAGATCTAGCCCAGAAGGTCAAAGTCTGCTGACCGCCGGGCTGGACCAAACTACAGACGAAAAGGAAGAGAAATAAGAATCCCTCAACTGACAAGTCCTGGACCAAATTTTGGACAAAGAAGGACCTCCATTTTTATTCCCTTAGTGCCCTTCAGATCTAACCTGCTCAGTTCACAAGTCAAAACCAGATTCTTCTACCAGCACTACTACTGGCTAGGTTTTGACTCAGGAAATAAAAAGGGGTGGGGAGTACGTGGGGAGTAAGAGGCAGGAGAGGACAATAAAAGGGAAAAGAAGAGATACTAGTACCGTGTGCACCTCATTGCCAATCCTCCACTGGAATCAGATGGGATTCAAACATATTTGCAGCTTTTACGATGATTTATGAGGGACTGACAGAAGCAAAAGCCTTTTGTCGTTAGAAACGCAAATCCTGCTACAGAGGCAGGTTGGAAGAAGTCATATAGAGTGCCTATGACCTGTGTAAGGTTGTGTTACCATCGTGGCCTCAGAGCAAAGCCCCTGATATTAACAAGCTGCCACTCATCTTCACATCTCAAATCACCCTGTTAGCTTACAGTGAGAATCAAAAGAGGTGAAAAAAGATAGGACTCAGGCCTTAAATTCAGACTCCTAGGCTAACGAATCGGTGCAACCCTGAGCAGTTTCTGGCAGCTCCGAAAGATTCAGGCCAGACTGCTGGTGTGAAATGCTGAGCTGGCAATAAACACCTCTGGCCTGTAAGCTACTCTCTCTTCGTGGACTGAGGCTTCCCACCACAAACCAAATGAACTGCCAGGCGTTCCCTCTGAACACATCACTCCCCCGTTTTTTGACTTCTTTGTATCACATTCAATCTTCACACTCCATTCCCTGGCCTTCCATTATCACCTTTTTTTTTTCTTTTACTCTATTAAATAAAAAGTCCACTTTATACTTTGAGTTCCACAGAAACTGAAATCATCTTTTTTCTAATCACCGAGCCTCGGTCAAAAATCCTGACTCAAAATCGAGGGCTTATGTGCCACCCAAATGTTCTGCCTGTGATTACCCTAATGCCATCCACATTTAATCTACACAAGAGAAACAAAACAAGGAACATTAAAAAGGAAAGCCAGCAAAACAGAAATAAACACACATTCCAAATCCTAAAACCTAGAGAGAAAAGTATTGGACCCTGATTCCTCGTGTCTGCCCACTTACATACTATCATGCCGAGCTAGCATACTGCTTAGAGGGACCGACCTGCCAGGGAGCCTTATCAATTTGTTACGGTGGGTCAGAGGTGGGATGGGGGAGTGGGGGGGAGCTTAACCAGTGCCTCCATCGGCACCGTGGGGTCATTATCTTCTGAGAAATAGCTACGAGAAGGTAGGAGAACTTAAGGGCAGGCTTCATAACTGACCATTTCTTAGTCTGTGTGGATTCAATGGTAAAGATTTCCATTGTAGCCAAGCCATCATGTCAGCGTCTGAGCCTGCTTCGTGAGAAGCTGCTGTTCATTTAGTCAGCGTGGGATCTGAGTCGACATTAGCTACTCCTTAGACCCACCCAGTCAAACGTAACCAACGTAAGGTCTGTCTTGCTGGACAAACGTGTAGCAGTGACCTGTACGTAAGCAGAGGAAAGTCTGAAGTTTTACTAAAGAGTCATGGTTTTCTGGAAGACAACTAATTTAGGAACCTGAGAGGACAACCAAACAATGCTAATGAACACTCACAGTCTTTGCATCATACCCTCCAACTTCGGAAATGCTGAAACCCAGGGGATGGTCTCCAGTCTGTGGAGTCAATACAGCTCTCTAGCTCACTCACTTGTTTGTTACCTGTCCATAAGCTTGCATCAAATCAAAGTGGTGACCCCACTCTTCTACTACTGTAAGCACTGTGGAAATCCGAAGAGTGCTTCTTTCTTCGCTTTTATTTTTTGTTTTTTTGTTGTTGTTGTTGTTTTTAAGTAGGCTCCATGCCGAGCATGGAACCCAATGTGGGGCTTGAACTCACGACCCTGAGATCAAGACCTGAGCTGAGATCGAGAGCCGGATGCTTAATGGACTGGAGCTACACAGGCGCCCCCAAAACAGTGTTTCTTAAAAGGCATCTTTAATATGCTGCCTTTTATGCTGATCCTGTGGTACTTGCTTTTGTCAGAAGGGAATGCATTTTACATTATTGCCTAGTGGAGATGCCAGATTTGTGCTGATCCATGCACATACTCTAATCTTATTTTTCTTTGTGAATACCACCAAATCATTATGAAAACAATAGTCACTGTGTGCCCAGTACTTAAATATGTATACCAAGCACTTTGCTGGCATTTCATTTACTCTTCCTATTAACCCTGAGTTCAATATTATTTCCATCTTACCTCTAGGAGAGCTAAAACTTAAGACAGGTAAAGTTACATGCCCAAGCTCCCATAGCAAGTGAAGAAACAGAGCCAGTTTAATATTAGGATCTGTCTGACTCTAAAGACTCTGTTTTTAATATATTGTTTTTATTATATAGTATAGTATACTATAAATATTCCCATCATGAGAGAGAGAACTGAAGTTCGGGGTGGTCGCAGAATAGCAAAAGTAAATTAGGCATTTACTCAGATCACTAGGGAAACCACTTGGCATTATTTGGCAGCTTTCCAAATGATGTTCCACTGGAGGGCGAGTATCCTTTATGCATCTCGAGGGGCTCTTTGCACAAAAAGGTGGTCTCCAGGTCACATGTAATTTGTGTCTGCTCCATCCCTTCTACACTGCATCTCAACAGTCACTGAAGTTTGGGACTGAGAATGGTGACAAAGAAATGGGTTAGTTCCTAGACGTCCAAAGCCTGCAAACCAAAACAGAATCTGCCTGAAGGAGTGACAGGCTCCTGGTCCACTAAAGGGAGGGGCTTTAGCAAAAAGAAGAACGTAGGATAGTCTAACTGGACAGAAACCTTTCATATTTGTCCAAGCTGACTCTTACAGATTACAAAGGCAAACTTCTTTAACATGAGCACCACCAAATAAAATCTCAGCGCTGCAAGGCTGGAATAGAACGGGTAAAAACGGATCATTGTTGAGGCAGCAGAAGAGTGGGAGAAGAGCCAGCGGCGAATGATAACTGACTTAGTAGCACTTGGTCGGTAGGGCGCTCTTTTAGGGGCACTCCATTCCAGCATCTTTCCCCTCTAGAAAAACCCAGCCAGGACTCTCCCTGGCCCTTGAAGATGAAGTTCAATCTTCTGGATGTTGTTTTGCAAAGAAAGTCTCTGTAACCCATGGGTAAGAATCAGAGTGAGGAGAGGGGGAAATGCTGGATGGACCCCCCAAGTGGGGCCACTTTATGGAGTCTTCTGGGTCCAACAGGGCACCCTGTGGCCTGGGGCGGGAAGGGAGAGGCAGGGGCCAACCTACAGATGGTGCAGCCCAGGGCCTTCCGTAGGGCCACAGAATTGGCTGTGTCATCTCTAGAACTCCCCTTACACCCCCACATATCACGGCTAGGCTGGCCAAGTGGCACTATGATGCTTCCTCCCATCTGGGGCATGAGCCAGTCTTCAGAGTCGAAGTTGTCAACGCCATGGCCCCTCACAGCTTAGGCTTTGGGGTCAACAGCACCAACTGCTTGCTTCCACCCCACCAGAGGAAGTCCTGCCACTGGCTCCCTCTCCCCTTGTCTATCAACATCCACTGACTGCCAGTTGGTCTTCTTGGCACTGAGGTCTGTGCCCCACCTGGCATTTTTCCTTCAGGTGCTCATCTTAGATGCTGATGGGAAGTCCAGAGGCTTATTTAGGGAGTGGCCCTGTTTGGGTAGATGGGTCTGTGCTAAAAAGTAGACAGCAATGGGGAGAGCCTGGCAGGCTCTGTTGGTGGAACGTGGGACTCTTTATCTGGGGGTTGTGTGTTTCAGCCCTACGTTGGGTGTAGAGCTTATCTGAAAATAAAATCTTTTTTTTTTTTTTAAGATTTTATTTATTTATTTGAGAGAGAGAGAGAGTGAGAGAGCACAAGAGGGGGGAGCGGGAGAGGGAGGAGCAGACTCCCCACTGAGCAGGGAGCCCGATGCGGGACTCGATCCTGGGACTCCAGGATCATGACCTGAGCCGAAGGCAGTCGCCTAACCAACTAAGCCACCCAGGCGCCCCTAAAATCTTTTTTTTTTAAAGCTTTTTTAAAAAAAGATTTTATTTATTTATTTGACAGAGAGAGACACAGCGAGAGAGGAACACAAGCAGGGGATGTGACTGAGCCACCCAGGTGCCCCTGAAAAGAAAATCTATAAAAAAAAGGAAGTAGATAGCGATGGAGTAGGGCCCAGGCTAGACTTGAGTATGAGGGCAGTTAGAGACCCCTTCCTTATGCAGAAGAGCTTGTTCACCCAATCTTGCCAAAACCACAGCCCTGCAAGCACTGGACATCTCCAAGTTCAAGAGGACATGTTCCTCTCTCGTGCTTTGCTGGATGAAAATGAAATCAGAATTGTTTCTTAGGTTAATGGGAGATTCTCCAAAATCAGCTGATTTTGGAGAACGTCATTTCATTACAGCACTGAAGATGGAGTATATACTATGAACCACAGTGTTGTATCATCTCTATTCCAAGACAGAGGATCAAATATAGAAACTGAAAGAAACCTCTAAAAACTCTTCCCCTTTAGAGATCTTGAGGAGGAGCTGCTTTTTCAGGTATTCAATGGAGTATGTGACACGGAAGTCAAGCCCGAAGGGCAGGTTGTTGAACAGGGAGATAATTGCTTTTTTGCCGATGACATCCTGGTGGCTAAGAACTAATAGTGTTGCATTGCTTGGTGTGACAGTGGTGCTTTTATGGAGAGCTCACCTTAACATCCTCTTATGCCACACCTACGACTATTATTGTAACTACAGAAGGAAACCTTTGGGGGTCAAGTAAGAATCATTTACTGATCAATCACAAAGATCGCCAAAGTAGAAAAGAAAAAAAGGGAAGGATTTTTCATTAGTTCCATGCCTTTTTTCCAACTCCCTGGAGAAGGATTAAGTATAAAAAAAATATCGGATGTGTTGGAAAAGAAACCTGTTAGTCTGAAGAAAGAATTTTTCTTCAGGATGAAAATGCAGAGATTTTCTACATATTCAGTCAGGTGAATGCAAACTACTGACTGAAAAATGAAGCAGCAGGAAGTGGGGATTCTGAGGCATTATGAATCAGAATGTTTTGGAGAGTCTGTTCTGTTTGGCAGCCACCCAGGACATCATTAGCCAGGGAGGTCAAATGTTTAGTTATCAAATGTAGAGGCCCTTGAGATACTTCTTGGGCCCCGTGTGGACATCTTGAAGAGAGACATGAAATAATATGAAGAGCTGATAAAATGGTTTTGTTTCAGAATTAACAACAAGATGTATGAAGTGTTCGGAGAACTAAGCTTTTTAAATGCCTGAAAATATGATTACAGTGCTTTAATTTAGATAAACTCTATAAAAACACATGAAAACTGAAGATTTAAATACTTTTATGCAGGCTCTGCATATACCCATATTTGTGCATTTTCCCCTTCATTTTCAGTCTGTTCCTTGGAACATCTTAACCCTTAGAAACAACCTTTAGCTCTTACAAGGCTACTTTTTCATGGTGGACCTATTCTGCCTACGCTTTATAATAAAAAAACAAACAAAACCCCCCAAACTTTCCTTCTAGGAGACCCTTCCCCATTTTAGGCATCAGGAGTGAGCTCCCTCTAATAATTTCACCTTCCAGGTACTTCCCCCCCACCCCACACAGAGGAACTCACGGGTCTAGTACATTAGTTGCCAAATCTCACCATGCACACCACCATGATTCTTGTATTATAGGCTCTAAAGAAAATAAACTAAGAATTCAAATAATTGCTGAGCCTGCATTTGACCATAGAAACCAGAGTAGTTTCTACTCTGTACCACAACTGATAGCCAATCATTACTGCCCCATTAAAAAATAATGACAAGGGGCGCCTGGGGTCGAGCCCTGCATCGGGCTTCCTGCTCAGCGGGAAGCCTGCTTCTCCCTCTCCCACTCCCCCTGCTTGTGTTCCCTCTCTCGCTGTCTCTCTCTGTCAAATAAATAAATAAAAATCTTAAAAAAAAAAAAAAGACAAAAACTAAGTTAAGCTATAAGTAAGTATATCCTTCCCCCATCTTATGTTTTTTTAAAAATGTTTTTATGCAAAAGATTTCATTTTTATTTTACTAGGGTAAGAGGTTTTGTGTGTGTGTTGTGTGTATGTCAATTCTTTCTAGTATTGCTGAAAACAACTGAAGTATGTTACGTGCAAAATGTCAACTGGGCACAGTTAAGCCGCCAACTCTTGATCTCAGAGTTGTGAGTTCTAGCCCTGCAATGGGCTCCATGCTGGGAATGGAGCCGACTTTAAAAAAAAAAAAAAAAGGCAACTAGGCAATATGTAGGCAAGGTACTAAGTTACAGTTGTCTTTACGTTGAATTCTCATTACCGATGTCTAAAGGCACTAGTTTCTCTAAAGTTTTATCTTTTTTTTTTTTTTAAGATTTTATTTATTTATTTGACAGAGACAGAGACAGCGAGAGCAGGAACACAAGCAGGGGGAGAGGGAGAGGGAGAAGCAGGCTTCCCGCGGAGCCGGGAGCCCGATGTGGGGCTCGATCCCAGGACCCTGGGATCATGACCTGAGCTGAAGGCAGTCGCTTAACCAACTGAGCCACCCAGGCGCCCCTCTAAAGTTTTATCTTAAAGTACCTAATGTTATTCCTCTGTTCCTGATTGCATTTTGTTTACATTATACCTGAAACTATATTTTCTTTAACCTTTTGGTAAATTGACACTGTATGAAATATTATTCATATCGGTTGTATTGCTAGTTTTATTTTGAGAGCCAATTACACACGTCGAATAAAATGAATTATTTCCCCATTTAAAACAGTGGTCAAGTTCATGATGTTGTGATGTATAGTAAGAAATATATATATTTGGTTTTTGTCCCTGTTTCTGGCACAGAGCTCCTAAAATCCTAGGAATTTCCTAAGTGATGAAAGCTTTACTTATGTCAATGTGATGACTTCTGGACCCCAGCTAAGGATGGGGGCTGGTTGCCAGGGGAACCAATCACATGATTAGAGGGTTGGAAATTTCAGTCCCTGTAGACTGAATCAATTGGCAAAGGTCAATGATTTAATCAATCAGGCCTACATGATGAAGCCTCCGTAAAAATCCCAAAAGGACAGTGTTTGGAGAGCGTCCAGGGTTGATGAACACAGGGAAATGCTGGGGCAGCCCACTCAGAGAGCAGAGAAGCTCCACACTCCTTCCCACACACCTTGTCCTATGTGTCTCTTCCATCTGGCTGTTCCTGAGTTGCACCCTTTTATAATAAACTGGTACTCAAGTAAGTAAATGTTTTTTTTGAATTCTGTGACCTACTTTAGCACATTAATCTAAGCCAAGGAGGGGATGCGGGAACCATGGATTTATAGCCGGGCAGTCAGAAGGCCAAGTGACCACCTAGACTTGCAACTGGCATTTGAAGTGGGTGGGGAGCAGTCTTGCAGAACTGAGCCTTAAACCTGTGGGATCTGATGCTCTCTCCAGGTAGATTATGTCAGAATCCCGATGAACCGGAGGATGCCCAGCTGGTGTCGGAGAATCAGCATCAGCATTGGAAGTGGACGTAACAGGACAAAATAAAATTGTATCCTGCAGTACAAGTAACACAAAAATTCTAGGTAAAAGGTAAAAGCAGATCCAGCAGGAGAGGGTTCTCTCTGATTTGATCCTGGTGTCTCCTCGCTCATGAGCCACGTAGCCACATGGGTAGAACCTGCATTTGCAGGCTAGTGTTGTCCTTTAGACCACCCACACTCACCATCCCCACCTTACCCCACGTTTACTCCTCCACCTACTGGAACTTGGACTACATCTCCGCTGCTTCACTAAGATCTCTCCCGTCAGGGATACTAAGGCTCTGTATACTGCTAAATCCAATTAGGACTTTTTAGTCTTATTTTTCCCGCCTCTCAGTGGTATTTATCAGTGTTAGTCACTCCTTGAAATTCTTCCCTTTGCCTGCCTCAATGACAGCACTCTCTTCTTGTACCCTCTTATCCAGACTCTCTCGTCCTCTGCCAACCTCTTAAATGTTAGTCTTTCATTGTACGTGGCCTTTGACTGACTAGTGTTCTCATTGTACCCATTTTCCCGCGAGGGTTTTTTTTTTTTTTTAATATTTTATTTATTTATTTGACAGAGACAGAGATAGCGAGAGCAGGAACACAAGCAGCGGGAGTGGGAGAGGGAGAAGCAGGCTTCCCCCTGAGGAGAGAGCCCGATGTGGGACTCGATCCCAGGACCCTGGGATCATGACCTGAGCCGAAGGCAGACGCTTAACGACTGAGCCACCCAGGCGCCCCCTGCGAGTTTTGTCCCTGGCATATATGGCAGCAAAGCATCTTCCTCTACAGGGTGAGAGGGGTTGAATGGCGGGGTCTGGCACAGAGTAGACTCTCAATAAAAACTGTGTTGAAGGAACAAATCAAGGGGTCATATTAAAATGCTTTTATGGATATGGTTGAGAATCCTGCCAGGGTCTGTGGTAGGAAAGAAGGCCATATGAAAAAACCACTATTACTAAACGTTTTCTTCAAAGCAATTTTATTCCATTGGGAGTTCCCAGGTTCTAGCTTTCCTTCACTGTCCCCTTCCTTGGACTTTCATCGCCATCAAACTGGCAATGTACCTACTTTTGGCAAAGAGTGTACCAGCTTCAGATTGCGTCCCTATGGTTGGGAAGGTTACACCAGGACCTTATTTGCTCCATCTTTAGTTTAACAACAATCATCCCGTACAATTACCCACCAGAGGCCAACACTTTATGTAGCCCCCAATCTATTTCTGGAAAACCCTCCGATGCAGAGTTTGCCCAGACTAACTTAAAAATGCAAGACGGAAGCAGAACTTGCTGTGAAGTTGTTTATGCGTAAAATTGTTCGACCTCTCATAAAGAGAGCTTCTTGAACACCGGAAGCCTTGTCATTTCTGTGGAAAACACTTATCATATCCTGGCCAATGCCAAATGCACAGCATCTGAGTTGAGCACTGTTGTTTTGAAGGAATCATTGGAGAAGCACTAAAACATTACCCCAATCTCTTTACTAAAGACATTTGAGATACATTCTTACACCAACTTTAACCACGCTCCAATCCCAGACAGTCGTCAAACATGAGGTCACCAAGTTTTCTGGTCAAACACTGGATGGTAGAATTTAATAAAACAGAGGTTTTCTCTAATTACCCAATTATGGGCTGAAATTTAAATATAGCACAATTGCTTCTGCTTTTCCCATTTATGAGATATGCTACTAGCTCCTACAGGGGCTCATCAATTCTGTTTTCTAGGATGGACTGTAGTCCTTATAGCACAGTGGTGCCCAAAGAGACAACTTTAAAAGTATTTACATTAAAAAAAAAAGTATTTACATTATCTGCCCCCTCCAACCCGCCCCCCCAAATAGCCACTTCTTAGAAAAGGGAATGATCATAACTTGTGAAGACAGTTATAGGCGACCAAGAGAACTTTCTTTGTTTGGGGGGGATGTGGGTTCCCAATCCATTCTCAGATCCCAGACAGATCTGAGATACTATACAAGGTAAACCTTTAATCTGAGCCTCCCTTTCCCCCGAAAAACAACCCATACATTCTTTCCTAATGTAAAGATTTCCAACAACAGCACAAAACTAGCTGTTAATAATAGGTCCCAACATGTAAATTACAGTGGTCTCCAAAAATAAAGCTTCATGGGGGAAAAATTTGCAAGTTACCACCGTGAGGTAGACGCAGGGAAAGAACAGTTTCCTCACACCACGGACATCTGGATGTCCTCGCTCAACTGGCAGACAAGTATTCTGAACACAGTCCTTGGAAGCGATTTTTTTGTGTGTGTAAACCACACCATGACTTTTCCCTACCTCGCCTCTCTGTCTCCCGCTCCTCGACCAACCTTACAATTAAACACCCAAGGCTTGTTTCTGAGTCTCAGTCTTTCCTTACATTTCTAGAGAGCAGTGGGGGGCGCGGGGGGTGGGCAATGATGTAATCTGTTACCTTCTCAGCACTTTGTCTAAGGTAATGACTGGGCCTACATATTACTTGTGAAGTTTTCTTTCCTGCCAACCAGCCCATGAATGCTTAGAGCCTTGAGGCCTTTAGAATGAGAGTACTTATTAAGGATTCCAAAAGCAGTGCTCCCAAGAGGCCCCCCAGATCCGTGCATTCTGAATCGATTCCTCCCCCACTAAGATGCTCCATTCTTCTTTGATGAATTCTACCAAGGCACACTGGGCAGGTTTGTCCAAAGAAATCCTAGCATTATAAAAGTCCCATTGAATGGAAAGTTTACTTGTCGCTTTAATCTAGGTCTTAAGAAAGGTTGAGTTGTCACCCCCACCACAGGGGGACCACTGATCTGGCCTCAGTGGACACTGTCATTTTTACAGCCCTCTTGCCTTCATCTTTATCTCAAAATTAACCCGCCTTCTTATCTTAAGTCATTGGGTTCATGGCCCGCTTACTCTTGGTGAAATATCTTTGTTGAGAACTCTGAAGGTTTTTCACTTCAGAGAACAGGACAGCTGAATACCACATTGTGCCCTGGGGTCAAAGGTCAGCATCACAGAGAAAACCCAGCTAATGCCTTGTGAAAGACCTTCATTTTTGCAGGCGAGTCTTCCATGCATGTGAAAGTAAGCACATCTCTCACCTAGCACAAAGCCTTGAACAAAAAGAATGAAAAGAAAAAGGAATCTTAATTCTTAACCAGTAAGTGGACGAAGCAAAGATCTTATTCCAGAGAAACAAAACTATACGCAGGTGTTCAGGCAAAGGTAAAAAGCCACTCGTTCTATGCCCCAGGCATGACATTCTGCCCACTGAAGGATGAAGGATAAATGGAGGAAAAAATAACAGGGAACTGAAAAGATTTAAACTTCTCAAACCCTCACCTGCAAATGCCAGATACACCAAACATTTCTGCGAGGCAGATGTCCCACCCAGCTTTTATAGAATCAGGTATTGAAGGATCTGACCGTTTTTTTGTCACTGGTGATTGCTTTCAACACCCTGCGAGACTGGATTGCCACATTCCCGCAGCAAATCCTTCCTGATGCATTTCTTATTCAGACAACATTCCATCCCCTCCAAACCAGCTCGGGCGCGCTGTGCATTGTGTGCCTCTCAATGGCCGGGGCCCTTCATTCTCCTTCCGAGAAGGGGAAACGGAGGCTGGAAATTTTGCCCCTGCGTTGTGCAACAAGTCAGTGTCAAAGCCAGTTTGAGGTTTCTGGGTGCCTCACCTCTTTACTGCGGCATCATAAACATCCTCCAGTGCTGGCTACCTATAAAGTACATGCTTAGCTTTATGCTTTTCTCAAAATGCCTCCTGCCACATCACCTCCCCAGGTCGAGAGGGAGAAAAGATTTTGTTATCTAAAGATACATATCGTAGGAAAAAATAACAATTTGGGGAACACAGGAAATGACTGACTAGGAAACACCTTCTGGTATTCACATGCTTTTCTTGGGCAACCGAGTTGAAATCTCTGCTCTGAGGCTTTATGATCAGTCTGGGGCTTTGGCATAATCCTTGAAGAAGGAAGATTGAAATTAAAAGAAGAGAAAGTTAATCAAAATCAAACGGGTTTTGTTTCTGGGAAAGGTGCCTTCAGGCAACAGACAGGAACGAAAACATCCTGTTCTTTCTTCCATTTTGTTCTGAGGCAGGATGGATCCAGAGATGCTTCTCAGCTTAGAAAAGGGGTCCCTGCAGTTCTGTCTCACCCTCCAGTCTTTCTCACACTTGGAAGAATGAAGCCATAATGGGGTACCCCTCACAGGTACCAGCCTTCTGTGCATCCACCAAGTGTTAGGTTTGAGGAAATACAAAATTCATCAATGATTGCTCCAAAAGAGTCGATAGTAAATGAATATAAGCTATGACTCGGGCACTAAAACTCTGTCGTCTAGTCTCCGCTGGGGAGAGCACAGTTCAGTCTCACATAGATCTGGAGAAAGAGAGACACGTAGAACCCTCTCTATGAACATTTTTACCTGAAATCCCCAGTGTGTAAAACAGGTGAAAACAGCTGCTCTGGTTGAAAGGGAGGCAGATGCTCAGGGTCCACTCGCCCAGGTCCCCTCCAGCTGTGAGCGGTTTCATCTCAGCCCCTTCCTCCCCCGTTACTGTGTATGTAACAAGTCATCCAGGCAGATGGTGGCTTTTCTATGTTTAAAGGCTTCCTGAGACGCCCCCCCCCCCCCTTCCTTAGGGCACTCATTACATGTCCAAGTCCTCGTTACAGAGAATTACAGACAGGCGCCAGTCATCCTATGAGGTTCAAAGTCCTAGAACCAGCAGGGTTTTCCCTGACACACTTCTGCTTTTCCATCTCCTCTCTGCACCCCTACGCCCACAGTGCATTATTATATCCAGCGTCAGTTTCTTTAAGATTTTCATGACATGGAGCAATCTGAGAGCAAAATCCTTCTAGAGTTTTATAGTGTCCCCCTAGGACCTTTTAAGTCCTATAGGCATCTCAACAACAGTTTTACTGACAACTTGCCTTTTCAAGCTCCCCCAAGTGTTCAATAATGTAGTTTTTATAGAAACGATTTTTTTTTTCTTTTTACACTCGTATTTCATCAGCTTATGTAATGATCAAGTGAAACAGTGTCGACTGGCGTAAATAGGTTTGGGAACAAACAACTCTTGGTAAGCGTTCAGCCTGACTGGTGGGAGCAGAAGGAGTGTTCGGTGTGCAGAGGGCAGGGCGAGCAAGTCCGGGGAGAGGGCTCTGCTCCATGGGATGCCCGGAAGCACCGCAGGAAGACCAGGGGGAAATTCACAAGGCTGAAGACACCATCACACCTCCGCTTCTGACCTTTCCTGCTTCTCAATATATTCCTCCTCGCTCCACCTCTGGGTTTCTTTGTTAAAGGTAAAGACCAGAGGTGGGGGGGATAAGGAAGTGAAGCAGACAGAAATTAAAATTCAGGTTATTTCTGAATCCTTGGGCTCACTTCACACAACCAGCATTATTTTACTTGGATGGCATTAGTTTACTGGTATAATCATTCTGGGTTAGAGAGTGTCTCAGTTCAACTTTATAAGAGAGACAAGGAGTGGCTAAGAGTCTTGCCAGAGCAGACCATCATGTGAAACCCAGAACCAAACCCAGGAGTCCTGACTTCTTGGGGGGTCTCCTAGAGGAGATTTTTTCCAAGGGCTTTGGACTTGCTGGGGATCCAAGCTGCGTTCACAATGAACAGCTCTGTGCAAATTTCCAGAATTCGTTTCTCAGACAGCAGGAAAGCTCCTGAACCAGGCTTTGCAGGAGTAAGCAGTGACTTCCTCCCTCCTGCAGGGGGCATGGTTAGCTTCTCCGACCTGAGACCTGGACTGGCCCTTTACCCCCTAGGGGCTGGAGGCCAGGGTGGAGGTTGGTGGAAGTTCCCTGCTGAGGGAACTGAAGTGGAACAGTCTTTACCCACCTCCCTTCCTAAACACCCCATACATGCTGATCCTCTGGGCTCCCAGCTTTGCCAGGGGTTTCCATACGGGGACTCCAGAAGAAAAACAAACACTTAACTGGTAACAGCAAATATGAGGTTCATCTCCAGGAGATGAAAGCAATTTCTATAAACCACAGGAGAACACTGTTGTGTTCTCCCCTTCACATTTAATTTATGAGAGTGGGGGAAGGAGGACCCTGTTAATTGAACAAGGACAAGAGTGGAAAATTAATAAATTAACATACTGCTCATTAGATTTCGAAGGTAATTCTAAAATGCATTATAAGCATGGAGAATAGTGGTCTCTATGGATTTACCTCATTCAGAGAGCCACCTTTTCAGGAAAAGGTGATTCCTAAGTCCTCCCCAAGATTAGCTCAATGCTAGCCTAAAATGCATCTGCCAAGTTGTTAAACATGAATCCCATGTATTAAGAGGACCCACTCCTGTGAAATGGCTGCGGGGAGCTCTGAGTTCTGGAAGAATGCTCCAAGAATAAGAAAAAGTAGCAACAGGTATGGAAATCTGGGTTGCAAATCCAGGCCTGGAAATTACAAGAACGTTCACCTAGAATTTATGAGAGCTAAATGGGGAGAAACAGTATAAATTATGGGAACTGAATACATACATAACAGGAAAAAATAGGAAGAAATGGCACACATTTCCAGAACACGGAAATCCACCACAATGTAAACAAGGATTTCACTAGGGAACTGTTTCCAGACAAGAGGCATCCATTTCCAGGGATCTGATTAACCAAAGAAGTACTGCTTTCCAACTGTGTATCAGAGAGAATTAAGGAACAAGGTCTCGGATTTGTGCCACAGAACACTGCTGTTATCTCAGCCACCGTGTCTCGGGGGTCAAATTCCAGAAACCCTGACACCCAAGAATAATTCCCAAGTATTTATTTTCCCTGAGGGCCTTTGAGCCATAATTCCACTGGCAGAAATACTACTTCTGCTTAGAGCTGTTAAAAACCTATTTTTAAAATCACACAGTTGGCAGATCATCAGGATCAAAACCTGGTAGTCTAGTATAGTCTTATAGAAGAATTGAAAATAATCCATGGGAAAATGTTCCAAGCCTGAGCAACAACACTTTCATGCATGTGTGCGCGCGCAGAGACACACACACACACACACACACACACACACTACTCTCTCTCTCTCTCTCTCTCTCTCTCTCGGAGCATTTGGGCATGCACCGGACAACTGCCAAAAGAATGAGGGGCTTGCAGGACATCAAAGATGACGGAGTGGGACGCGCCTTCTGTTCCAGTTTTCCGACATATTACCCATTGATCTCACCGCCTCATAAATTCTCTTCAAGAGAATTCATCTTGGGCCCAGGGCCCTCTCTCCCTCTTCTTTCATACCTGAAAAGCTTCCTCCTTCCCCAATACACTGTCCAGATTTCCTTGCAGTCTGCCCTTGAGCTTTTCATGACTGCCACACTCACTGTCCTCTTAATGCAGTGCTCCTTGACCTGGTTATAGATCTTTATATATTTTTGACTTGCTTGCTCCCTATTTCTAGCTATTATTATTCCTAGTGTCAGAAATCAACACCCAACTCTGTTATAGATTAATCGTGCCATTATGGGGACTGAAATAAGTTGTCTTTTTTTCTCTTTGTAGAGATTAGCACCATTCTTGGCACGCAGTAGGTGATTAATAAATCCTCACTGGTGGATGGCTGATCAGCTTCTATTTTATGTAGCTGTTCTATTTCAGGAGATAGGATTTGACCCAATCTAAAGAGCTCTGAGTGTAATGCCGCACAGGCCAATGGTGGTGTATATAACTCTGTACTGTTCTATTAAGCTCTTACGACGGAATCCTGTTAGCTATGTGTTGTCATTAAATTCCACATAGACACCACTTGAATAAGAGTCCCTGGTCCCTAGGACTTACGATTAGACAAAAATACCACCACATAACAAATGCATAGGGGGACAAAATAAGCTGGAAAGCAGCATCCCTGGAGGTTGAAGAACCTCACTAATAGCTCTCCTTTATAAAAAATGACCATCCCAGGGGCGCCTGGGTGGCTCAGTCATTAAGAGTCTGCCTTCGGCTCAGGTCATGGTCCCGGGGTCCTGGGATCGAGTCCTGCGTCGGGCTCCCTGCTCCTCGGGAACCCTGCTTCTCCCTCTCCCACTCCCCCTGCTTGTGTTCCCTCTCTCACTGTGTCTCTCCCTGTCAAATAAATAAATGAAATCTTCAAAAAAAAAAAAAAATGACCATCCCAGAAGCGAGCGTAGGCATTCTCAAGCTTGCAGAAAGTGCTGAGCTCCTTAGACTCACATTCAGTCTACACATGAATGGGCTACGGAGCCAGCCAGAGCTGGGTTTTCATTTCTGCTCCACCACGTACTGGCCGTGACTTTGGGACAGGCATTTTCCCTCCCTGAATGCATGCCCACATCACAAAAATGGCCATATCACCATCAGCTCTTCCTGGTTGCTGGCATAAACAAGGTCAAAAATAAAGCATCCAGCTCAGTTCCCAGCAAGTAGGTAGGTACCCAACTTCCCTCTGCTCTCCTCTTTAGAATAACCCACCTACTACTCAAATGACACCTGTAGCTATACATTACCTAGGAAAACCAGTTTATGAGGGAAACTTTGCCATACCCTCTGTAAGTCCACGGGTTACATTGGCAACTCTTGCCTGTGTAAAGAGGACAGTGGCCAGGCTGTTTCGCCTGTGTACACATGCACGTGGGCAGGGCCTTTGATGTTCTTTCACCCAATGACGTGTCGGAGTCTTCATGGGAGACAGGCTTCCTCAGATTTAAATGTCCAATAATGTCCAAGAATTTAGTATTTCTAGGAAATTCCTGAAGCATCCCACGAAAGTGAGGATGAGGATGATGCCTCATATCCGACACATTCTGCCCACAGGTAGCATTACTGGACTCTGCTCGCGTGGCAAAGGCAAAGGCAGGCCATCATTCTGGCCATGAACTTTGCCTGAGATGAAAGCGAGACCAGGCTCTGGAGGAAAGAAGCCAGTTGTGTTACCAAAGGCTTCCAGATAGGACTGCCGGTGGTGCTAAGCAGTGACACTTTGATTCAGCTGTCTGTTTGAGGATTCTATCTTAGACAAGGGGTGTCTGTTATCAATGAAGCCACAGTGATAGTGGGTCTGGGGCAAAGAAACTGGAAGATGACATACAGCCTCTCAACTGAGGAAAACTCCTCCCCTCTCTCCTCAGATGAGCTCTGGTTCCACTGGAAAATGTGTATTTTTGCTTTCAGGCCCAATGGAAATGCCATCTTCCCGTGAAGTCCTCCCTGACCACTCAAACTATGGCCCCTCCCTGCTTGCTTCTGCTTCCTACACATTCGATCTGGTGTCACAGGGATCTGCACCCTGTTTCCTCCACCAGATTGCATCCTCCTGCGTTATTCCCCCTCCAATAATGTATGTATGTGCTCGTTGACTTTTATTTATCTGTTTTCACTGAACGATGATAAGCTTCCTGAGGGCACAGACTCTTATGTCTGTCTTACTGGTCACTATCATACTCCCGGTTCCCAGCACCGTGCTTGGCATCTGTGAGATGCTCGCTACAGTTTGTTGAATAAATGAACAGACAAATGTTAGCTCCGTAAGGGTCAGCTCGGTGTCTCCAGCCCCCGGCATAATGGCTGGCATAAAGGTATCACATAGTAGAGGCTGAAAAATAAGGTGTTTTTTTTTAAACGATGACGTTTTTTTAAGTGGCCGATTTTTACGTCAATTGCCATTAAAATAGAATGTATAAATACGGCATCTTCGTTAGGATAGAATTTGGACTGAATAGAAATCTGAAGATGAGTAATTGAGAATTTAAGAAAAAAATCAAAAATATATTCGATGCCAGGAAGTTATTTAGCCTATTATTCCGATTGGCATCCTCATTAGGGTCCTAGCAAAATGGAAGGAAAAAATGAAGGGAAAAAGCAAACTTGAAGAATCTGGGAGGGACTCCTACTGCCTGCGAGGGACCTCAACTAGTAAATATCACTCGGAAGAGCTCACGTGTTGAAAGCACTTTGCTCTTCATATCAGCTCACTGTCATGACTACAGCCTGGGGCGGGGGGGTAGACTGGTCAGGAGTTAGGCCCATTTTATGGAGAAGGAAACTGAGGCTGGAGGCTACGCGACCTCTGTAAGGTCACAAGGCTAACTGTAATGGAGCCCTTGTCCTGAATTAGGTCACCAGACTCTACAAGTCCAGTGCTCTTCCCACCTCACCCCCACTAGACTTCTGGGCCGACTGCAGACCTTTGCGGAGGCCTCAAATACCCTCAACTTGTGCATCTTCAGCATTTGGTATTCCTTGGGCCTAGATCAGTGTCAGTGAGAATGATCTCCTTATAGCAGCACTTGGGGGTTGGCTTTAGAGTCAGACAGATCTAGGTGTGAGAACAAATCCCACCACTGTGATCTTAGATAGGATTACTTAACCTCCCTGTTCCTCAGTTTCTTCACTTGTGAAATGGGATGATGATAAAATATACCTCGTATGGTTGTTGTAGGGCTTAAAGAAGTGAATGTTTACAAAGCGCTTAGCATAGATAGTGCTTTAGAGCATCCTGTTATAGGGTGAAAGTGATTGGCTCAGATGTTACACACAGCCACACTAAGTCTTCCTCATTATAATGCTTCTCGCTTGGCACCTCTCTCCTCCGTCTCTCAAGCAGAGCGCAGGAGCTTTGCAGGAAGAGGTTAAGCCGGCAAGTGTGGTTTGCCTGCGTTGTGCGTGCCTAGCCCCATAAAACCCGCTAACAAGAAGCAGCTCGTTGGCTCTGCTGTCCCTAGGCATTTTGTCCTCTCACAGAGGCTGGGTTTGTGCCAAGCTGGAGTCCTATGCCCCAGGGGGTCTCTGCGGGTTGAGGGAGGCAAGTGCTGTGAGCAGGTCTTGTTCCTACTGGTCCCCAGGTTATAGCTAAGGGCCCCTTCTAGGAGGGAATCTAGGAATGCTGAATGGGATAGATGCCTACACCCCGGGTTTGCTGCTTAGAAGAATCTGAAGGATGGTGATTTCTGGAGCAGGAAAGAGAGTGGTCTCCAGGAGAGATGTGCAAGAATGGTGCTTATGGAGACAGCCTTCCATGATAGATGCAGTAATGCCAGGCATCTGCTCTGAGGCAAGTGGAGTGGCCAATGGCTGATCACAGCTCAACTCATCAAAAGCTGGGTATGGAGATACTGCGGGCCAATTAGGCCATTCACCCTGATACCTCACATCCTTTCCATGCTGCCTCCTTTGGAGCTTAAGGGGAACCTGCACCTGAAGGGCAAGCATCTCTTTGATCCCTGTTGGCCCCAATCAAGCATCATTTACAGGGAAGGTTTTTCGAGCTGTCTCCAGAGCAAAGGCTCGGGTTAAACTCTCCCCCTGTGGATTGCAGCCAGGGTAGTTAAATTTTGTATTTGAACTCTGGTGATTTGAGGACTGATCTCCACTTTATAACATCCCCTCTCTCCTTGCCTACCAACAACAATTGGCTTGAAAGTCTTGGGCTTGGGTAGAAAGGAAACTGCAGTCCAACCTCGCCCCACCCTAGCAGACATGTGATATGACCCGCTCCTCTCCCTGGGTTGTGGCAGACAGCTCCCTGCCCTGGCACACCTGCCCAGAAGTCTGTTTCTGGTAAGGAGCTAGGTGAGTACTCAGCAGCTATAGCCCCAGGATAGGCACTAAACTCACTGTCTTCAAAGCCTAGTCTCTCAGGGTGGGGCGGGAAGGGGTGCAGCAGTGCAAGGGGGCGTGGAGAATAGCCATTCAAAAGAAATGATAGCATAACCTAGAAAGGGCTCTGTGTAGGAAAGAAGGGGTGATGGGCTCAGGGAAAGGGAGCCAACTAAAGGATTTTCACGTCTTCCAGGGGTGAGGGAGGCAAAAAACAAAAGTGTAGAACCAGTGCAAATCTGGGTTCAGTGACAACTATAATCTTGCTTGGGCACTCCCTGTGTGGATCTCAAGCAGGTTCTGAACTGGGGTGGCAGTGCTGGAAGTGGAGAACAAGGTCAGGAACAGCCCCTTCCTTCCACCTTCTCCAGGGCCCAGAGACTCAGGACGCACCCCCAGGATCTCACCAGAAAAAAGAATCCCCAGAGGTCCCTACATAGATCTATTCTTTGTTCAAAACTGGTTCCTCTTAAAGATATATTCCACCAGTCATCCTAGCAAAGTCAGTCCAAGGGTCCCCAGTCCCATTGCAGAGGGGCTGCAGTCTGTCCCACTGTGGTGGGGGACAAGAAGGGCACCAAGGGCACCCAGTGCTGCAGACGCTTCGCCCTTGCCTAGGCCTTGCCTTGGTTCTGTTGCTCTTACCCTAGGCCTGTGTGTGCAGAGCTGCAGTGAAGCCCCTGGCAAGTGCTTGGGGCTCTCCCCAAGGAACCATGGGGAAAGGGGGGCATGTTCCAGGGTGCAAGTCTGGGCTCTTGGGGTTGAAAGCCCTGAGGAGGTATGGGGGTGGGAGTGGTCTCAGCTTCAGTCATCTGGCCTAACCTCCAACTTCCTTCAGCCAGCCAAGTCAGAGGGAGGGTGAGGGGAGGGAGTGTGTATATTGGGGTGGGAAGCTCCCAGAAAAACCAGAAAGCATCAGCTCTCTTTCTCTGGCTGCTGGAATTTCCTAATCCTCTCTTGGAAGTGCAGTTTCCAAGTCAGCTCTGAGGATCCCTGACTGGCTGTGCTCACACTCACTTCCTCTTAGTGGGGAGCCACCATGAACGGCCCCCCTCACCAACCCCCTCACCACCCCCTCACCAACCCCCTCACCACCGCAAAGGACTGATCTGTGATCCCCCACTGTGCATCTCCCAAATTCCGCTGCTGCTCATCCCTTCCCAGAGTAGAGTCCCAGGCTTCACTCCTTCTCAGAGGAATCCAACCAGCTGTGGGGTCACAAATTCACCCCCACCTCCCCTCCTTAGGTCTCACCCCTCTACCTCCTTATACCCCAGAGCTTCTGAGTCAGGGAGACCCTCCCGCTGAAGGACCCTCCCCTTCCCTCTCCAGGTCCCTAAGAACCCCGACCCCCCCCCCCCCACAGCTGGGGGCGGGAACCCCCCCAATACACTGCAGCGGCAACCATCCAAGTTCAATCAAGTTGTGCCATTGTCTCAGCTTTGTCCCGGTCTCTGGGGAACCCAAGCTCCTTGCTTTGCCTTCCCTCTCCTTTCCCCAGACCCGTCCACACACCCACCTCCAACTCCCAACGCCAACAAGCCCAGGACTCCGGGGAGCCGGGAGCCAGAGGACTCTGGCGGCACGGGCGCGGGCACTCCTCCCTCCGTCAGAAAAGCAGGGCAGCCAAGACCCTCCTTCTTGCAGACCCCACACCCACTGCTGCGGTAGTGTAGCCAGGGGCGGGGGCTGGGGTCGGGGTTGGAGAGCTCCCAACCCCGACCCAGCCCTGCAGCAGGGGCCGGGCGCTTACCTGCTGGGGAAATTCACCGTCCTTCCCGACCGGGGCAGGGGCAGATGAAGCATCTTCCCCGGCTCAGGCGGCCATTCGCCGGGTGGGCACCCAGCGCCCTCCCCGGCACCGCGGACACCCGAAGAGGTCTGAGTCCGGGCCACGCGGAGGGCCAGACACCGAGTGCTCGCCGGCCCTCCGCTCCCTTTTCTCCCCACCGCCGGGGCTTGCACTTACGGCTCCAGCTGTACTTAAAGCGACAGAGCCCCATTTCGCCGCCGCTGACTTCTGTCCCGAGCCCCGGAGATGCAGGCTGAGAGCGGGCTCTTTAACGCCCAGAGCAGGTAGACAAAGAGCCACCGCAGCCTCAGCCTTCCGGTGGCCTCGGGAGCCCGGGAGGTGCAGATGCGGGCTGGGGGCCTCGAGCTCCACCTGGGCTGCCCTGGAGTTAACCCCCTGGCTGCCTGCTGCGGTCCCCTGGGCGCTCTTACTTGCGCTACAGAGGCAGAAGGGGGTGTGGGCAGCGAGCCAGGGAACCAACCGGTGTGTACCGGTGGGCACGGGTCGGGGAGGCCTGGGTTGAACCTTCCCCCTGGCAGGGCTTCTTCCCAGCCCCCTCCTGGCCCCTTTCCAGGCTCTAAAAATTAGAATAAGAGCAGGGGATCAGTACATCACCTAAAACGAGGAGCGTGGTTGGGGGATGAAGGTCAGACGACAGGCACAAATTACCAGGAGCTGGCTCAGAGACCTGGGGTGGGGAGGGGAGACTAGGAAGGTGTGCCCTCCAGGAGGGCAGACAACTTGGGTGGGGGGAGGGCTAACGTTTTTCCCACTTAGGGAAATAGATTAGGTGAAAGGTGTGCATGTTGGGGGAAGATGCCAGGGAGAAAGAAGAGTTCACACCATGCAAGAGTCTGTGCTTTTATCCAGGAGGCATTTTCAGCTAAGAAGGAAAACGATCTCAAGGAGGAAGGATTTTAGTTGTAAAGTAAGAGGGAAAAGAAGTGGGATCCAGGAGCAGGCCCCCCCTCCAGCCCATTGAGCTCCCCTCAGGGTCTTCCTGAGCACTTAACTCTCCCCGTTCAAAGAAGGGGGGGCTGCACAGATGCTCTCACCACTGCTTCCCCGAGGCCGCTCTCCTTGCTCCTGGAAGGGGCTGACTGTGTAAGGTTGGGTCCCCATCTCAATGTGATCTGGGCACACCAGGGAGACCATGTTTTAGCAAGGGACAGACGATATCCGCAGTTTCTTAAAGCAACAAAAGCACCGCAGTGATCTTTTTAAAAAGCCGCCCCCAGTACTGACCTAAGAGGCCGGTGAGCCACTGAGCAGTAGTTGTCTCTAGTGTTTGGGCAGCTTGGGGTAATCAGCTGCACACAGAGACCCTATGGGTTCACCTAGGCCTGTCACCTCAGCATCTGGTTTTCACAGAAGTTAAGGCAGAGGACATTCACACTCTTGAGCTCCTCCCCGCCCCCCCCCGCCCCCCCGGGCGCGGTCTGGATGGTGCTTTGAGTGCTAGGGATGGCCCTTCTCCCTAAAACCCCACCTGGCTCTGGTCCTCTGATTGCCCAGTGCCACTGACCTGGGGCTGCACCTCTAGAGGGGGAACCACCGTTCTTAGAGGGTGGGAAACCTTACAGAGGGAACTCTGCCTCTGGATCCCTGAGCAGTCTGAGTTGGAGAGGGATCTGTTTCTGAGGGTGCATACTGTGGTCAAGTTTTCCATATATGCTTGGAGATCAAAGGGGAGTAAAGAGCTGCAGTGATCCTAGCACCAATCCCTCAGGCTCCTCCCTAGCATGGGAGGGGCGTGAGTTGATTTTTATTCCCTTTACTCTATGCTGAGTGGCTTGGGTGGTAGGACTTAGGAAAGGTGCAACAGGTCCCAAGCAGACCAGCTGTGAGGGGAATCGGAGCAAGGCAGGTGGTTTTCGCCAGCATTTTCACCCATCTCAGGCCCTACACCAAACCCCTATCCTGCCTCTTCTGTCCTGATCACGTCCGCAGCGAGCCCATCCTCACCACCACCCCAACGGGAGGATGAATGTAATCAGTTTTCTAGGGAGATTCTGTCTGTGCAGCTGTGTTGGGGCTGGCTTGGGTCATCTGGGGAACAGCTTATGGTGACAGGCACCATAAGGGATTCTCTTTAGCCTCAGCCAGCATCCTGAGTAAAATGACTTTGTCTGAGCCAGAGGAATGTCACCAGCAGGGGATGTTTTCCCCCAGATCTAGCTGTGCGTTTTCCATAAGGTTTCCCCCTTTGTGGATTTCTGGGCAGAGCCTAGAGGGAGGGGAGACCGACAGAGGTGAGGCACAGAGGCTTTACTTGGAGGGGCAGGAGTCTTTGGAGCAGGGACTGAGCTGTCCCAGAACATTCCTTCACAGCCTTGAAGAGCTCATGGGGCCCTATCCCTCTTCTTCACACAAGGCAGCCTGCCCATCCTCCCTTTGGCCCTCCCCCTCCACCTGCACTGCACCCTCCTGCCCCCCACCCCTCCCCACAGCAGGGACTAGGGAGCAGGCAGTAAAGAAAGCAACTCTCAGCCAGCAGCTCGACACAGGGGAGGAGCTCTCAGCTCCTGAATTTTGTCCTTGTCCTCCCACCCCCACCCAAGGGGATTCTGGGCTAGAGGATCTCTAAACCCCTCCTCCTTGGGTCTGATTCTTGAACTGTTAGAACCCAGTAGAATATGAGGTTTCCCTCTACATGTTCCTCTTTCCTTGCCAACAAGGAAGGTGGGTTGCATGGTTGTCTACCTTCTACTTACCCTTCTGCTTGGGGGAGGTTCCGGTGGGCTTTTACAGGGGAAGGAGTGAGGGCCCAGAGACTTAAAGAAATAGCATGCAAATTAGCACCTGCTATTTTCAGCCAGCAGGTCAAAGCACTTTGGGTAATTGGACAGCATCACTGAAGAGAAGTGCTGTCTGGGGGCTTCTGTGAAGACAGTAAAACACAACCTCCCCTGTCAGCAGACCCAGTTCATGCGCTTGAAGAGGCCCTGACCCTGCCCATCATGGGGGTGTGGCAGAGTTGGGGGTGGTGGTGGTGGCAGAGTTGGGGGGGTGTGGTGGCCTCATTGCCTTGACTACAGTGGGGCGGCTTGCAGGGGATGACTCTGAGCTCTTCTTTCTGGGTCCCAGGCTGCACAGTTGTCGCCTGTGGCAGAAGGAATGGGGGATAGCTTGTGGTGGAGGCATGTGGTGGAGGGGGTAGACACCTGCTGATAGGAAGCTAGGAGTCAGGCACTTTTCCAGAAAGAAAACCCAGCCAAAAAGGGAGAGAGGAAAAAGGCCCATCTATCTTAGATAGGCTTCCCCTGTGCTCCTCTGGCTTCTCTTCAAAGAGCCCTTGGGAGCCATGATCTCATTTGTCTCCCATGCCAGCGCCATCAGAGTGGCTCTTTACAAGGGGGAAACTGAGGCATGGAAAGGCCAGGAAATGTTTAAAGCAGAAGGCAGAGCCCAGATTAATACATGTGAGGTCTTTCAGCCAGATTCCTGTGAGAGGTGATACCCTCCCCACAACCCCTCCACCCCCTCCACACACACCTCAAGGGATCTCTGGAGTCACCCTGGCTCAGGCCCAAGGTCCTCCAAACCAATGTTCCATTTCCAACAGGAACATCCTGAGATAGTTAGTGGGAGGCTCTGGTCCTTGACCATAATCTCAAAGATTAATGGGGTTGGTGAGAGTGAGGCACAAAAAAGAGAAAGACTTGCCAGGAAGGTCCATGTGGTCCAAGTTCCAGTGTCACCTGCCTGGGGGTTTTGGGGCTCCAGTGTCCCCTGTTGGGTCTGACTACACACCTGATTCCTGGTGAGGCCCAGAAGTGAGACCGTTGAGACAACTAGGGTCCCAGGGTAAGCATTGACCATTCTGTCCCTTGACCTACCCTCACTTCCCCGATTTCCCGTGAATAATGAAGCTATTTACTTCCTTAGCTGGAAAAGGCCCCGCCCCTCCACAAGTCTGGGCCAGTCAGAGAAGTTCCCTTGGGTTCTGTGGGGACAAGCTGAGCCCTGAGACCCCTCCACGTCTTGGCCAGGCTGGGCTGGTAGCATCTTGGCAGAGGCAGAACAAAGAGCATTTTACCATATAGAGAGGGGTGATGAGAGAGAGAAAGAATTAAACCAGAATGCAGGGACAGGGGAAAGGACTTGGGGGAGGACCCTGGTGAATTAACCCTGTGGCCACACCGGGGTGGGATCCCTATGCTCTCCATGGAGAATGACCTGGTCATATCTCTAACTCCAGCTTTTCAAACCTACTCCCAGATCCCCCAGTGACCCTGGTGACTCCTGGGGAAATCGTCTGTCGGCAACTTGACAGAACCATCTATAAAAATCATTCCCAGCCTCTGTGGTAACACTTTCATGACTCTGATCTCATTTACAAACAACCTAATGCTCTAAGGTGAGGCACGTGTTACTATACTTGCTTTAGAACATGAAGGGTTAAGAGAGCGGCCTCAGGTAGTTTGGCCACAGGTATGAAAGCCATGATGACATTAGTCCCAGGCAAAAAGGAAATCCAGCGGATTTCTTGTCTTCTCAGGGAGGCCTGAGTTTTCAAGAGCTCCTGGGGAGCTTCTCTCTGCTTTTGACCTACTAAGGCTGTACCTTCCCTCAGCAACTTCCAGGCCCTTCCTGGAGGATATGCCAGGTTGCCTGGGACAGATCCACTTCACGTGGTCAGATAATCCAGAATGTCAGAGCCGAAAAAATATGTACAGCTCCTCTGGTTCAAGTCCCTCCTTTTCACAAAGGAGGAAAGCAGGGCTCAGAAAGGGTAAGTGACTTCCTCAAGGTTCTTCCACAGAACCTGGGCTTCCTGGTTCCCAGGGCAGTGTTCTTTCTAGTGGTCAGCGCTTCCCACTTGTTACCAACTCCCTCCCCAGGGCCAGCTTGATGCTAGGACTAAAAGGCTCTGAGGGTAGGTGGGGGAGAGCTTGGATCCGGGACACTGGAGTCACCGGATGCACAGCGAAGTGCCCCAAAGTCCAGCACCGATCCCAGTTGCGAATTCTCTGGAGCAGCAAATGAGCCCGCAAGAGCAGTGGGTGCGCCCAGCTGTGTTACTGCTCCGCAAATATTTACATGACCTCTGAGGAAACCTGCCTTCTCACCACCCCACAGCTGGAGAGGCAGCAGAGAGGAAGCACCCCGACCAGATCTTATATGGTGAGCTACTATTTCAGCAGTCCTAGCTTAATATCCTCCTGCCATCATCGCAAAACCTCTGAGTCTCGGTGTGGTTCTGAAAACACAGGACAGATAGGACAATGGGGAGACTGGGGGACAGGACAGAAGCTGCCTCTCCAATAGGACCCGATGGACCCTCAGCCAGTCTCCCTGGGCAGATGTGTGCGTGTGCGTGTGCGTGTGTGTGTGTGTGTGTGCGCACGCGCGCATGCATACTAGCGTCTATAAGCCCTCTGGCTCAAATCCGAGGCCAGAAACAATGACTTCAGAACCACAGCACCCACTGCCCCAGGTTCTCCATTACTGAGTTGGAGCTCTAATCTCTGGAGAGAAATAGGAATAAAATCTCATATGATTTGAGAAGGCACTGTAAATGTATCGTCCCTTTCATCCTCAAAGCCCTTCTCACCATGTCCCTGGCCACCCCCCTCCCCGGTCCAAGCCACCACCTTCTCTTGCCTAGATTATTGTAGTACTTTCCTTTCTAGGCTTCTAGGTTCTCCCTGGTTTCCCTGTGGCTGTTGTCCTCATAGTAGCCAGGCAGGCCCTTTACCAAACATGTCAGACCTCATCACTCCTTTCCCTGAAACATTCCTGGTTTGGCTAGATGAAAAGCCAAAGTCCTCACCCTGATATGTAAGACCCTTTATTACCTGGCCCCTGGCTACCTCCTGATCTCATTTTCTGACTACTCTCCCCCTTGTTTACGCTGCATCAGGCACATTGACCTCCTTGCAGTTCCTTGAACACATGCCCACCCTTGCCTCAGGGCCTATGCACATGCTCTTCACGCATAGTTTGCCAGAGAAGCCCTCCCTGACCACTGGAGCTCAAACAGCCCCTCTCCCCATCACTCTCTGCCCTTTACCCTGCTTTATTTTCCTCATGGCACACAGCGCCACATAATCTACCAGGTATTTACTTGTTTGTCATCTCTTTTTCATATGAGTTTAAGAACAACATCTATTTTTGTCCTCTTGCTGAATCCCCAAATGTCTTATATAGTAGGTACTCTAATATTTATTAAATATATGAATACGTAATATGAATATGAATAATAAATATCACGAAGTAGGTATTATCATCTTTCAGACAATGAGATGAAGCACAAAGAGGCTAAAAGTAACTTATCCAAGGTTATGCAGGTGGTGAGTGGCAAACATGAGAATTAAATCCAGGTCATCTGGACTCCGGAATGTTCTATCCACGTTGCCAACCTGCCTCCGAAGAACAGAAAACTAACCACAGGGAGCAGTGGAGACATAAGAGACCATATAAGCCACTGCCTCCCAGACTTCAGCGGCACCCGAAGGATCTCTTAGCTGGAGCCTCCCACAAGGAGCTTTTTGCTCCAGCTACATCCAGAAAACAGGGATCCTCTGAGGAAAGTTCACTCCAGCAAGGGCATGGGGCAACTGGCTCAGGAAAGGCTGGCGACAGGCAGATGATAAGCTCTGTCCCTCCTCTTCTCTTAACACTCGGCAGAATGTCAGCAGCCCTGGGAGCCCCTAACGCTAGAAGTCCCACCACCCGAGCCCAGCCACGAGCCTGGCCACATGGCCGGGTACATGTAGATGGTGTCATTCCTGAACGGCCCCTTGTCATCAAACCCACAGGAGCTGAGACGGAAGCCAGACACTGAAGGGAAGGATGGCTGAGACACTGAGAAAGGTGACCAAGGAGAAACGGGCCGGGAAAGGAGCTGGAAGAGAATGGGCAGTCAGCAAAAGAAGCAGGATCGAGGTTGGAGATGTGTCCCTCTCTCCCAGGCTGCAGATGCCCCCCAAGAAAGAAGGGACAGGGCACAGGACAGACCCCTTTTAATACCAGCTGGCCAAGGGGAGCAGGAAGGGCAGGCTGGTGAGAAGGGCTCACCCTGCTCTGGGTCAGGCCCCCAGGCTGAGCGCAGGGTCACTCACTCCTCTCTGGAAGAGTCCTTCCACCTCCCAGACACCCTCTGTGCCTGTCTGGTTGCTAAACGCCCCCGGCCACCGGCAGCCTTGCGTCCCCCCCACCTCTGCCACCAGCTAAATTAGTGCACACACAGCCTCTTTGTACCCAGCCGCCTCACACACGTGTTCGGATGGCTCCCACAGCGTCTGTCTGTCTCGCATTCCCCTCCTTGGGGTGCACATCACGAGCGCACTGGCTCTGTTCATCTATGGCACATGCCCCACCATCAGCCTCTCCTACCTGGTCTCCCCATGACGCTGTCTTGCATATTCAGTGAATGTTGATCTGTCTCTTCTGTACGTGCCTTGGGTCTCTCTGGGCCTGACTCTTTCTGCCTGTTTTTCAAAATCCAGACTTTTATACATCTGCCTGTGCTCGTCCCATCATCACTCCCACATAGAGGCAAGAACAATCCAGTCCTGCAGACTCTTTTTTTTTTTTTAATTCTTATAAGTCCTGCAGACTCTTTAGGGCGCCCCTATGCAAGCTCAGTGGTTAGTCTGACTGCCTGGCTTGCTGGCCCTTCTTAGCTGCAGTGAATGGTCTTTTGCTGGCTGGCCAGAGACATCTGATAGCCCAGAGGCCAGAGCTGGCCCCTCGTGGACATCCTGGGACAGCTCAGCCTTTGAGCCTGAGTCAACAAGGACTTGTATTCACAGAGGCTTGGGCTGCTCCTTCTGCCTCTTCTGCCTGTGGTCCTGAGCTCCTCGCTGTGGCTACTTTGTGGCTCTCCAAAGAAGATCCTATCCTGGAAGACAGAGAGGTCACTTAGGGTCATCCCACATGGGGGTCTCTAACTAAGATTCACTGGCCAGTCAATAACATGACCTGAGAACATATTCTGCTGGGTGCTGAGAAAAAGTAGAAAATAGGGTCTCTGTCCTTGGGAAGCTCCTACTCCAGTGGAAGGCACGTGATCCCTGCCCCAGAAATTCTCCCAGGCTTAGGGGGCACATGGGCTGCATACAGAGGGAAAAGGTTTCATGGTAGACCCAGCAAGGCAGTGGGTATACCAAAAAGAGCACAGGACATGGGAGTCAGAAGGCCTGGGTTTTGCTTGAGTCACCCACTTTTAAGTTATGTGATTCTGGCAAGCCAAGTTCCAATTTCTTCACTTGCAAATTGGGGAAAAGAATATCTAATTCAGTGTTAAGATTAAATAAAACAATGAGATATTAGTGTTTTGTAGACCATACATGCTATGCAATTGTTAGAGAATCTAAAAAGCACAAGTTACTACAGTATGAGTTATATGTACAAGTTCTAAGACAATCCAGAGTCAGAGAGCAATCATAGTGCAATGAGATGGATTAGAAAAGGCTTCCTGGAAGGAGGGGATGTGGCAGATGAGTGGGCAACTGAATCACCACCCAGGGGGAAAAGTTCCATTCTATAGGTGGTCTTTAGGACCTTTACTGCTTTAATTTTCCAGGAGCCAACCAAGAGAAGGGAGGGAGGTAACATTTACTGAGGCCCTGCTGCATACCTAGTGTATTAATACAAAATATTCCATAACATCCTTATAGGAATCTTATTCCCATATAACTATTCCCACTGGAATGGATTCACAGCTTTCCCAAAGCCTCAGAGCTGGGATCTGAACCCAGGCCTATCAGACTTCCAGACTTATGCTCTTTCTGTAATATCAGATTGCATGGAATTTCCAGGCATTCCTTGAGCCCAGCTGGCTTATCACAGAATATAAGGTTGGTGGGAAAAGGAGGAGGGAGCTGACAATTAAAGAAGATAGAGACAAGTGGACAGGCAGGTGGGCAGGCCTATGGGGGGGAGGGGGAGCCAAACCCATCTCAACAGCTTCCTCAACCCCTTATCCATCCTGATTGTCGACCAAATTGTCTGTCATCAAACTCAGTGAAAACCCCAGCAGCTCAATTGTAGGTTACTAGGACGCGTCAGAGGAGGGGCCACGCCTCCGGCTGCATCAGTTGCCGTGGCAACGAGCGCACATCCAGCTGCCCCTCCGGAATACCTGGCTCGCTCCAATCTTCCATCAGCCCTGATGGGTTTGAGCAGATACTATGATCCAAGTTAACCCCACACAGACTGTAGAGTGCTAACCCGATTTGGTTTTAAGAATTAAGGGGTGTTTTGGGGCGCCTGGGTGGCTCAGATGGTTAAGCGTCTGCCTTCAGCTCAAGTCATGATCCCAGGGTCCTGGGATCGAGTCCTGCATCGGTCTCTCTGCTCCTTGGGAGCCTGCTTCTCCCTCTGCCTCTCTCTTTCTCTCTGTCTCTCATGAATAAATAAATAAAAATCTTTATAAAAAAAAAAAGAATTAAGGGGTGTTTCAAGAGCCAGGAGCTCTCCGAAGCTACCCCCTTCTTCCATCCGTACCCAGGAATCAGACTCCACACCCTCCTTCCCTTCCTTTCCTCTCAACTTCCCTCTTTATAATCAATGCCGTTTGTGTCCCACCCACTGTGCAGTAAACCGTTCGGTAGATGTTAACAGAACACCGGGGCGCCTGGGTGGATCAACTGGTTAAAGTGTCTGCCTTTGGCTCAGGTCATGATCCCAGTGTCCTGGGATCGAGCCCTGCGTCAGGCTCCCAGCTCGGCAGAAAGCATGCTTCTCCTTCTTCTGCCTGCCGCTCCCCCTGCGTGTACCCTCTCTGTCAAATAAATAAATAAAATCTTAAAAACAACAACAACACTACTGCGCCTATGCCTCGGATCACTCGTGCCTCTCATCCTGAGGGATTTCTCTCAGCCTATGTGGAGTGCGCCAGGAAAGCCAGGATGCAATGCCCCTTGGAGTTGCCCGCAGCCCATCATAACTGGCAGTCGAAAGGTAAATATCTATGCTTCCTTGCCCACTGCGTGGAACAGCTCTGAGGAGTGTTCCATGGAATCCCCCAGAAATCCCTAAGGGCCAGTTGCCCACAGCAGTAACCTCCATGTAAACATATCCTGCACTGGCTTCCCTTCTCTTCCCTGACTCACTTCCCCACTCCCCATCTGTGTTTTCTAGAATCATCTACCAAATAAACCACTTGCACTCAAATAAACCACTTGTCTCAAGGTCTCCTTCTGGGGACCCCAGCACAAGACACTCTTCATAGACAATAAATGTATGTTTGAGTGCAGGTAATGATGGGAAAGGGGCCGTGTCCGACTGTGTGATCATGCATGCAATTAGCTTGGCTTTACTGCATAACTACCTGTGGCCCAGATCTGCCATTCACAGATGGGTGCCATGTGCCACAGGAGAACACTGGGTGAGCAGGTGCCCCTGGGTCAGAACATATCCACCTTGCTTGGCAAGCCACTTAGTTGGTCAGCCTCGAGTGAGGATCAGAAACAGCCTTTTGAAGCAAGAAGGTTAACAAACACTTTTTCAAATACTGTACTATCATTTCACATGTGCATGTGATGTCTTAGGCGCGTCCATTTGTGAGTGCCTGCCATCACATGGCTAACAAACAAGAGCTAGCATTTGTTGAACACTTATTACATATAAACATATTAACAAATTTAATCCTCACATCAATCTCCCAGAGTAGGTCCCATTACTGCCCATATTTTTCAGCTAAGGAAACAGGCTGAGGGAGAATAAGCACTCACCCAAACCCACAGAGCTAATAAGAAGAACCAGGACTCAGACCCAGGAGCTGAAAGCCTTCCCTCTAAGCCAGTCTACTACCCTGTCCCTGGTATGGTGGTGTGCCTATGTGGATAAGCCTGTTCTCCAAGGTCTGTTGACTTAACTGTACACCACAGGACTAAAAGAATATCAAGATGGTGTTGAAAAGCAAAACAAGATCTTCCTTTGCAAAATAAGTCAAAGCCCAAATTCAGAGAACTCATCTGCCAAGCTGAAGAAATCTTATTTGGGTATTCCAACAGCTCCTAATTAAGAAAGAGGCCATCAGCTAAATGAGCAGAATAGTAAGTTGAGATCAGAATAATATATTTCAAACCAGCAGCTCTTTATACGTTGCAAAGCACTACCACTTGTTCTCTTTCACTTGATCCTCCCAAGGCAAAAATGGTTACCTTTTTACAAATGAACAAATCAAGAGTCAGAGAGGCTAGGCGACTTGCACAGGGCCACACAGCGAGCTAGAGGGGAGCTTTGGATGAACTCCAGGTCTCCAGATGCTCCTTCTCCTGCACCACAGAGAAGTATCAACCAAGGCTGCCTTTATGAATCTGTGTGTCAACACTGTAATTGTTAGATGTTATCCCCAAAATGGCAACAACCACTGTCTACTTCAACTACACATCGCTTCTTTCGCCACTGACCCAGGAGGCATCCTACCTCCCTTTTAGATCTGAAGCCCGTCAAGGACAGAAACTGAGTTTCCCTTTTGAGCTTGAATGCTGGGTCCTCCCCTGAAGGATCCCCTATCACCCTCTACCCTAATCCTTGTGTTCCATGGGCAAAAGCCAGGCCTGGGCCAGCTGCCCATTACGTGGGAGACCTCAAGAACTGCCAGGAAACAGAGGCGATAAAGGCAGAAGAAGACTCCCCGCACCCCCACCGTCCATTCAAATTAAAAAAGATTCTCTTCTCTTTGTACAAACCCTACAAAAACCCAGTGCCCATTCCCAGAGAATTCTTGTCACTGAAGGTGGTTGGGTTGGGCATTTGGGGTTGACCAGTCAGATATCAGCCAAACTAGGGAGGAGCAAATGAGGCTCCTTCTCCGGAGGGTGGCTGCAGACAGAGGCTGAGGCCAGCTTCGCAAGGCTGGGAGGTGTCCCTTTAAGGCTTGGGCTCACTGCCTCTGGGAGCAGAGAGCCAGCCTAGGAGAAGGCAGGGGCCTACAGTTTATTTTAGTTGACATTTTTCAACGTCAGGACACTTCAGAGCCAAGAAGGAAACGAATCCCATCTGTTCCTGAGCCCCCAAGCACAGTTCAAGAGGACAGGCTGGGGAAGGGAGGGGGAGGCGAAGAGAGAACAAGAATCCTGGAACATCCAGCCACACACACGGAGCGGGAAACCACCTGAGGAGAGACACAGGGCATGGCCGACAGTCGCCAAGAAGTCCTGTTGTCCCTCCAACCCACCCGCAGAGGTCTTTCAAGATGGGGCCTGCTAGCTCTGTCTAAGGCTCTGCAGCCTTTGGCACAGGTCGCTGGACAGCAGTCCCGCCAGGGCTGCTGATGACACAACTCTACACCATGGGAATGGCGCCCACTGGAGGTGTGCAACACGGGGTACCGCTGCTGGCTCGGCATGGGGTTCCTCCTCCTCACCGCCGCACGGCTCAGACACAGCCCAGCCCAGCTGCCCTTCACATGCGCAGAAATGGAGACAGTGAGAGGGAAATCCAAGTTCAAGTAGGGAGGGAATGGAGAGCCTCCTGACCTCCTTCCTCTCTGGGCACATCTGCTCCCTATGCCCAGTGCCTCTATTTATCTCTGCACGGGAGCCCATCCTTGACTCCCCTCCTGTTCCAACTCTGGGTGCCAGTGAAGGGAAGGACAGATGGCCGTGGAACTTATCTTCTTACTTAGATTAAATTCCAGACCTTCCTATTTTTAGAAAAACAAATTCCTGTTCTCTTTTCAAGAGGTAAAAATGTCTCTCAAACTGTCATCTAGGACAGTCCGTGGCCAACCTCAAGTTGTCTATAGTGTCATGCTTTGGAGATTACCCTGGCAGGCCTAGTGTCAGGCGGTGATTGGTTTAGGTGCCAAATTTTAAGAGGATCATTGACAACTTGAGAGCTTCCAGGGGAGGGTGAAGAGGATAATCACGATCTGGAAAACTGGGTCATTTAAGAAAATAATGAAATAAGCTGGGGACTTTTTTTTTGTTGTTGGTCTAGAGAAGAGACTATCTGAGCGATCATTAAGAACATGTTGAAATATTTGAGTGAAGATTTCCACTTACTCTATTTTTCTTGGATGGCAGCATTTGAATCAATAGGCCAAAGGGAAGCTGATTTCAGGTGGATATTTAGAAACGTTCTCATAATTTTGTTCTATAGGAAATAAAATAAGCTCATTGTGTCTACGCAAGGCAACACCGAAAGAGTGGCTATCAGGAATGCTATAAAGAAGATTCTTGTCCCTTATGGGAAGATAGACTAGTCCAAAATCACTGAGAAGCTTTAGAAAAATATGGCTTCCTGAGTAGCAGAGAATCTGCCTTGGTAGGTCTGGAATGGGATTTGGAATCTAAATTTTTAAGAAGTCCCATTAGCTATAAAACTCTTAGAAGAAAACACAGGGGCAGAGGTTCGTGACATTGGATTTGGCAGTGACTTCTTGGATACAACACCTAAAGCACAGGCAACAAAAGAAACATTAGATAAATTGGAGTTCATCAAAATGAAAAACTTTTGTGCTCAGAGGACACTAGTAACAGAATGAAAAGGCAACCCATAGGACGGGAGAAAATATTCGCAAATCATATGTCTGACAAGAGATTAATAACCAGAATATATAAAGAACTCCTACAACTCAACAATGACAACACAACCCAATTAAAAAATGGGTAAAGGACTTGAATAGACATTTTTCCAAAGATGACATAGCAATGGCCAATAAACACATGAAAAGATGTTCAACACCGCTACTCGTCAGGGAAACACAAATCAAAACCACAATGAGATACCACTTCACACTCATTAGGATGGCAATTATTAAAAACCCAAACAAACAGAAAATTGTAAGTGTTGGCAAAGAGATGGAGAAATTGTACTCCTCATGCATTGCTGGTGGAAATGTAAAATGGTATGGCCCTGTGGAAAACAGTATAGAGGTTCCTCAAAAATTAAAATAGAGTAACTATATGTGATCATATGTAACTACATATGATCTGATAATCCTACTTTTTGGTATGTACCCAAAGAATTGAAAGCAAGGGCCTGAACAGATATTTGTTCACCAATGTTCACAGCAGGATTATTTACAAGAGCCAGAAAGTGGAAACAACCCATCGACAGCTGAATGGATAAATAAAATGTGGTATATCCCTACATTAAAATATTATTTAGCCCTAAAAAGGAAGGAAATTCTGGTACATGCTACACATAAGTGAACCCTGAGGACATTATGCTAGGTAAAACAAACCAGTCCCAGCAGGACACATACTGTATGATTCTGCCTGCATGAGGTACCTAGAGCAGTCAAGTTCACAAAGACAGAGTAGAATGGTGGTTGCCAGGGGCTGGGGGGAGGGGAAAATGATAAGTCAGCATTCCATGGGGACAGAGTTTCAGTCTGGGAAGATGGAAAAAGTTCTGGAGATGAATGGCAGTCATGGTTACATAACCATGTGGATGCGCTTCATGCCATTGAGCTGCACTCTAAAAAATTGTTGATGTATTAGCTATATATAAAAAAACATGTATTTTGCCACAATTTTTTAAAAACTGTAATTTTTAAAAATAGGATTCTTTTGGCAGCAAATTCACCTTCCTCATTCTAGTTTGCTGAGCTTCCGTTTGAAGAATGTGCCTTCCCTGAGCCCCCACAGACTGGCAACCCAGGGAAGGCCTGGTGTTTGGATGGAGCAGAGAGAGCTGAAAAACACCCAAGGGGCTGCTCCCCCAGCAGATAACTGAGAGCACTCCGAATCACTGTCATCTTGCATGGCTCACTCGGACGGCTTGTGGCTGATCATGTGTCGCCCAGTGGGGAAAGCAGAGGCTTCACCTCTCCTGCTAGCCTAGTATTGGGAAGCAGGAGCCTGAATGGCAATGGGCAGTGGCTGACAGGGGTCAAGGAGGTGTCACTGTGTTGGTTGAGAAAGGAAGCTCTACAGGCCACCCCTACAGGGAACAGCCCTACTCAGTTCATGAATAGGGAAAATAATTTTCGGAGAAACAGGACATTTTCTAAATTATAAAACCTGGACAGAAACCACAGTGGGGGTTGGGAGGGCCAAGAAGGGGGCTGAGCAGGGGCCGCTCAGGTCTGCATGTTCTCTTGCTGGAATTGAGGATGCCCAGTCTCTAATGAAAAAGCACAACACTTAACCATGCAAACACATAACTGAGGAGTGACTGCTTACATGAAAATTACTGGGATTATAAGTGGGTTCCCCTCAGCTCTGACTTCCTTAGCACACTGAAGGGTGGGTGTGTTCCTAGGCCTGGCAGGGAAGTCAACAATGGAGAAACCTTAAAACTATCAAGCGTTAAGAGTTCCTGCTAACTGCAGACCGCCCATAAACAACACACATGAAATCATCTTGGAAACCAGCAGTGCAGATTGTAGTCAGGTCCACTTTACGGATACTTCCATGCCAACACTTTCTTCTCCAGAAAGTCTGGGTTTGCACGTTCTCATTCATGCTAGGCTAAGTGAAGTTTGCTTTTTTTTTAACTGATTCAGGAGCACATACCATGTCCAGAGGGAAGGGGATAAAGAAAGGGTGGATTAAGCTCATCTTTCCTGGCTCCCCTCTGCCTAGCATCCCATGCCCTCACACCCCCAAAATCGATGCTCCCAGGTTTGGCCAGCTGCTGCTACATCTGTCCCAGCTGCTGATTCTGAGTGGCACTCGGGTGAAACTGCACAGTCCCTGGGGGCAAGTCTGGGAACCTCAGGGGGCAGGAGTCCTTCTCCTCCTTCAGAATGGCATTTTAACAATAACGATAATAACCAGTAACAGCAAAAAAAAAAAAAAAAAAAAAAGCTAACATTTATTGAGCATTTACAATGAACCAGGGATTATTCCAAGCACTTTCTATGTGTTTAGCTATTTAATCCTTATAATCATCCTGAGATAGGTTCTATTATCTGCATTTAGCAGACAGACAAACTAAAGCCTGGAGAGGTTACCTAACTTCCCCAAGCTCACACAGCTAGGAAGTCCTGCCACCTGCGTCAGACTGGGATCTCTCCAAAGGCAGGAGTCCTGTGCCTTCCAACGTTTGGTAAATCTTCTGCCATGGCCATTGCATGCACCGTGGAGGACGGCTCTCACCTCCCTCTGTCTGGGAGCTTCCCGAGGGCTGGGGCTGCAGTCCTTCCAGCACATGGGGAACTTTCAGAGCCCTCTGCCTCACAGGGGTTGTGCCTCCCTTTGCCCCACCCAACTGGGAGCTCTCAGAAGGCAGGGACCGGATGCTTCCTCAGAGAAGCAGCTTCCCAGCACAGTGGCTGTACAAAGCAGCCCGTCAGACACCTTGGCTCTCCTTCCTGCCTGGCAAAGCCCTCTGAGCACAGGAGGAGCTGGGTGGCTTTTCTGCAGTCCCAGCTCCAGGCTGGTGGATCTGAGCGTGAGGTCGGGCCGGCCCCGGGGATTGAAGAGGCAGTAAACAACCCCATTCATGAGTCAGTTGTTTTGCTCCAGAGCAGCCTCATCAGCCGGACAGGCCCTGCCCAGTCCCTCCAAGTTTGTCCCCAAGGGTGGGGAACAGTGGATGGCCTGGAGCTCAGCTCTTAGTCCTTTCCTAGGAGGGGCTACTTTCCATTCTCTTGAAGCTTGGGGGTTTTTATTGGGAAGAGGTAGTCCCTGAGAGGGGTAGGGGGAAGGGGTGTTGTCACTACTTGTGTGGTCCCTTGCAAAGTTCCAGCAAACCAAGAAGGAAGAGAGGAAGTAGCAGTGAACTGAAAGATGCTCTGGAGAAGGTTCCAGAACCACTACAGCTCTCCGATCTCACGGCTTGGAACAGTTGGGCCAGGACCCCTCCCACCTCCCACACTTCTTTCTTTCTATCTTCTCCTTCACTTCCCAGACTGTTGCCTATGTCCACGTTGCTCCACAAACCCAACCCTGCCAATTGGGGGCAGAAAAGATGAGGGTCCCTGTGGGGCAAAGTACAGGAAGGAAGGGTTTAACAGACCGGGATAGGGGCTCGGAAGTTGCATTACTGGTAGAAGGTCTGCAGAGGAAGAAACCAGAGCAGTGGAAACTGAGTGCCATGGGGGAAGGCACACGGGACAGAGGGGCCGGGAATCCCGGCGAGGGAAGGGGGAGCCACCAGTCCCACTTTTCTGTTTCAGCAGTGCTCTTATTTTCTCTTCCTGTTAGACTCGGAGGTAGGTACGTGTAGTCCTCTCATCCTCTTTTTACAAAGGGGATAGCAGGATTAGGTTGTCCGAGGCCCACACGGAGGTAGCAGAACGGGGACTAACGCCATTTCCTCCCCAGAGCCCTTCCCGTCAGCCTTTTGAGGGCAAAGGACGGGGAGGGCGGGGCATGCCTTAGAGCGACAGCCACCCGGGCCAATGAGAGGGAGGTCCCGCCATTGACCAATCAGCCCCTCCAATGGTGGCCCCACCCACCACACCAAAGCCCGTAATCCACCGCCTCAAATTTCGGGGGCAGCCACGACCAGCGTCCAAAGGCCCCGCACAGCTGTCTCTTGTCACAGCACAGCAACCCAAACTCCTGTCGTGAGTCCAACTCCCCTCTGAAGGAATCCCGCTCCACTGGTCTTCCGCCTGCCCTCCCTAGCCCCTTGCCCCACGGTGCAAGGGGCCTTACCCGGTAGTGATGTCGTCGTCCTCCGTCATGGTCTTGCCCATGAGGTCGCTGTCGCTCATGTAGCCGGACTTGAGGTCCACCTCGTCCGAGTCCAGGGACTCGACCAGCTCCAGGCGGGAGATGTGGCTGAGCTTGCTGGGGCTGCGCATGGGCATGGTGTGCGAGTAGTGGGCCCGTTCCCCGTGCATGTACCAGGCGGGCGGCCCCTCCGAGCGGCAGCCCCCGCCCACCGAGGGCGCGTCCCCGGCCTGCAGCCGCGGGCTGGACTGGCCATAGCGCCAGGAGAGGGGGGACGAGCGGCTGGAGAGGCTGGACACACTGCGAGGGTTGGCGTCATCACTGTCGTAGCACGTCATCTCCAGGGAGCTGGGCAGAGGGCAGAAGGACACTGGTTTTCATTCTGGCAGGGCCGCTCTGGGCCCTGTCCCGGCGGACTGCACTCCAGCGACCCTTCCGCCTTCCCAGGCCCTCCCGCCTCCTCTGCACCTGCCCACGTGGGCTCCAGGAACCTCCAGGAGGCCTCTCTTCGGGTCCGGCCCCCCTGTTAGTGTTACCTGAGGTTGTCAGATGAAAAGGATTCTTAAGTGCGAGGGAACCAATCCCATATACTGCCTAAGGGCATAGATTTTATGACATGAGCTGGGTTTTAGTCCTTTTCTACCATTTATTTGTAAGTGAGCTGGAGGTGAACTCATCAATCTTGCTAAGCCTCCATTTCCTCATCTGTAAAATGGAGATAATAGCATATTAGCTACTCCACAGAGTTGTAAGGATCACCTATGTAAATGTCTAACGCAGTGCCTGGTATATACAAGCCGCTCAATAAATGGGAAGAGTCCAGTGGGATCGCTCGGGGGAAATGGGATAGACTGGTCACCCCAGCTGCAAAGGCCTTGATCATTCATTTGTTCAGGGTGTGTCTATCACCTCTTTTCTGTTAACAAGTAAGAGCTAGTTGATTCCCAAACCAGAGATGGCAAAGCCTGGAGTGGGTTACAGAGGGTATAGGCAAAGCTTTGGGAACCTGAGATGCGTGGCTGGTTCCCAGTAAGACTAGTGAAAGGCCTAAGCTGTCAGGAGAAAGCAGCAGCACCTCACCAGAGAACAGAAGCAGCCTTAACTGGAAAGAGGAGAGAACATGGGGAAATGGGCAACAGGGTGAAGACAGGATGTGCAGGGCCCCACGCCTCAGGCCCTGCTAGGCCAGGCCAGGAAAGCATGCCCAGGTTTGTGCTGGATGACCTGACCCAGAGGGAGTCTGGGAGTTGGAGAAGGAGATGCCTTTCTCCCCCAGGGACCCTCTGCAGGTGGCTGCAGAGAGCAAGGATAGTTGGGATCTGCTTGGAGAGGTGGCCTGGATGTGGGTTCAGACAGAGACTGATCATCCCACTCATCCCAGCAGCGTTGCCAGCCCCAATCAACCATGGGTAGGGTCTCAGGAGCTCGGCCTGACTAAAGCCAGGCAGGGTTGCGTAACTGAAATAGGATCCATAGGCCTGGAAAGCTGGGTAGCTAGGGCAGTCTGTGGCTGCAGGAGTTACACAAGTACACGAACCCCCACTCTGTGAACACATCTATTTCTTCTTAGTCACTTTGGGGGGTTAAGGTATGAGTGGGACACTGATTTTTCTATTCTTGTTTTTGTAATGCTCCTTGAAAAAAAGAAAATCCTCCCAAATTGTGTCTACCAACCCTGAGAAAATAAGGGTTGATTTTTTTTTTAAAGATTTTATTTATTTATTTGAGATAGAGCGAGAAAAAGAGAGAGAGCGCGCGCGCACACACACAAGCGGGGGGGGGGGTGCAGAGGGAGAGGGAGAAGCAGGCTTCCCAGACGTGGGGCTCGATCCCAGGATCCCCAGATCATGACCCGAGCTGAAGGCAGACCCCTAACTGACTGAGCCACCCAGGCTTCCCCAAGGGTTGATTTTTTTCGATCAACAGAACTGGAGGAGCCCAAAGACCCTTGAATCTGAGCACGCAGGTGGTCTCTACAGAAGTCCTGTGCACAAGCTGGGGGTGCCCTGGCTGGGCAGGGCAATTTGTGAGCACTGCCTCTGACCCTCTGTGGGGCTTCCTGACCTGGCGTGCATCGAGCTTCTCCCCTCTGGGCCCTCCTCTGGTGTTCGGCGTGTGCTTCGTCACATACTGTGTTATTTCTGTTTCTAATTACTGTGGACCTCGGAGCGAATGGAAGTTCCCTGAAAGAGACTGTGGGCCTGTGTGACTGGCTGCCTCACTCACCACTGTATGTCAGCACTTTGCGCAGGGCCTGGCATGTTCTTGGGTCCAGGTACAAGAATCAATCAATGAGGAGCAGACCCAGGACGAATGTGCTGAGTTGAAGAGCAGTGACGTTCTCGTTATCAGACTCAGTGCCGGGACGCACGCAGTAAGGGTTTAATGAAAACAAGCTGACCATGACGATGAGATGAGAATGGGAAAGGAAAGGATGATGATGGCCATGGTGACGACGCTGGAGAGGTCCAGGACAGCCCGTTTCCCTAGTCAGTCTACACCGCGGCAATAAAATTAGTGCGCGGTGTGGGCTGTGCGTATGCGGAGCATCCAGATCCCTCAGTGCTATTCCTGGCCTACTCCTGCTTAGCTCTCTGCACTAAAAGTGCCTCTTCCTCGGTTCTGCTGCTCTTTTTTACACGCCCCCCCAACCCATCTCCAGACATCTCTAAGTCAGCAGGGGAGGATTCTAGCTTAAAACGTCAGTTCTTGCCTTCCAGCCTTGCATCTGGCACTTCAGTCTTGCCTTTCTCTCTCTCTCGCTCTCTCTCTGGGGTGGGGAGAGTGGCGGGCTTGGAGGGAGACTTTCATTTCCTCTCCAGCCCCAACCCCCTGACCCAGACGCTCTCCTTGCTGGGGAAACGAGCCAGTAGAAATAGAGGAAGCAGGACAGAAATAAAAGATTTCTGAAAAAGGAATTGAATCTAGAGCTAGCCTCTAAGTTCCAGAGTGAAAATAACCTGGCTGGAACTGCTCACTGGACGGGAAGCTCCCCATCAAGCATGAAGCCTGTGTTTGTTCTGGGGTTTGGTGCCCAGCACCGTGCCTGGCATGGGTTCTAAGCTTGCCGGACACAGAACCCACCCTCATCAGCTGGCGTGACTCCGGCAAGGGACCCCTCTCCCCAGCCTCAGCTGCTACTTCTCTAACCCAGACGATATGAACATACCCTGCCTCCTCCCAGGACGGACGGAAGGGCTGATGGATGGAAAGCACTTTAAAAAGTGAAAAAGCCCTACATACTCAGGAAATCGTTTTGGCTATCAAAGCGTGGACCAGGAAGAATATAAACCAAAGGCTAAGAGAGGAAGTGGCTCTGGGTCCACAGTCAACAGCAAAACCAGCTCAGGGCTCTTGGTTCCTTTTCCACAAAGGGAGGCAGAAGCCAGAGGTCGGAGGCTTTCCCCTCCAACCAGCCAGCTCTCTCTTCTCCACCCCAAACAGAAAGCAAAAAGGGGTCAGCCTGTCCTGCTTCACGGGCTGGCTGCTCAGAGTCAGTGGCACCAGGACACGGAAGCTGTTGCTTCTACCCTTCCACTGCGGGTGAGTCATTTGGGGTGTGACCCCCTCAGCAACTAAGCACTTTCTGCCTTCTTTGGCATGGAGCTGGCATATGATTTGGTTGAGAGCTGTTCCAGCAACTTCCCTGGATGGGGGAAGGAGGATGCTCAAGATTTCCTCCACCGAGTCCCCGAACTGGTGAGCCAAGCTGAGCCCGGCCCCTGTCTCACTTGGGTCCTGCTCAGGACTGTGAGGGATGGAGGTTAGGAATAGATGTAAGGGGGCCTGAGCCCCAGGGTCTCCAGGAGCCTCCCCCCCTGCACTCTTTTCCTCAGATGTCCTTGACCACATCCCTTTCAGTAGGCTGGGTCCTGCGAACCCCACAGAATAGAGGCTTTGATTTAGCACTGAAAATATTTCAGCTATCTGGGAGCAAAGGGCTGAGTGTCCAATAAAGAGGATGGGACAGGGCTAGGCAGAGTAGTGGAAGGAGGAAGAGGGGTGTTCTTAAGCAGAAGAAGAACTAGAGCTGATGGGTGAAAGCTATGAAGCCTGATTTCTGTTCCACTGCCTGGTCATGGCAATCCCACGGTGCACAGAGATGATTGACAGTTAGTGAGTTCTCTGTCACTGGAGGTATGTCAATTTAGTCTGGCTATCACGTGGCCACACACTTGGGCTCAGCAAAGCCCCTATCCTTTTGTCCTTCTGTCCCAACTTTGCTCTCATTTTCCTACCCCAGGAGATGGGGAGGAACCGATCTCCAGTCCAACTGGACAGGCCACCTAATCGCTCTCAGCCTCCCTGCTCCACACCCCCCAGGATTTCCCAATCCTGGCTGTCTGCTCCCTCTCCTTCTACCCCCTGCCTGGCCCTCTATCCCCCTTGGAGCTGACAGCATGAGCTCATCTGAGCAGCTCTAGGAGCCAGTGGGGGAAATTCTGAGTCATGGCAGAGGCCGTGGTCAGTATGCAGCTCCAGGGAGAGGTGCCATGGGAGGGCGGAATGCCCCACACTGCGGGAGGCTGCAAGGTCTCTGCAGGGTGGGGTGAAGGGGCATAGCCCCATGGCGTGGATCTGGGTGACATGGAGCCTGAGCACTCAGGCTCCCTCAGGCTCCCTCAGCCACTGGCTGAAGAGGCAAGGGGACACCTAACTGAAAGAAGAGGGAAAAGATGCTGGGTGTTGGGATGGGCACGATTCTAGAAGCCTCTAATAACAGAAACTTCAGGACAGGAGGAGGACAGCATATGTAACAGATGAGGAGACTGGTGTTGAAGGAGGGAAAGTGGACAGGAAGGTCATGCCCTGAATCATGGGGTGGCTTCCCATTCCCCACTCTTGTGCTTTTCAAACTCATTTGCTCAAAATGAAATCTCATGCTCAAGCGCAAGCAGATCCCAGGCAAATCCAAGCTTCTTTTGCCAAGATGGCCAACTCTCCTGTCCCTGCCGCGGTGGCACCGTGGGGCTCTGAAGCCCTGCTCTCCAGACTGGGAGAGAGAAAGAGCAGTGGAGGGTGTGGCCCCCTCGGCAGTTTAGACCTACCTGTGAGTCACCTGGGACCCTCGCAGACTGGACATGGTCTCTTCCAGGTTCTGTCGAAGATCCAGGACATTCTGCACTGTCCTCTTCCTCTGGGACTCTGGGTCTAGAGGGAGAAAAGAGCAGCTGGGTGAGTGGAGAACTTTCTGGTGAGAGCTGAGGGTGTCAAGGAGTGGAGACTGATGATGTCCCGAGGACACTGCTCCCCAGGCCATGCTGGTCACCCTAGACACATGCCCTTGAACCGCCTGACGTCTTGACCCTAGAAGGGGTCTGTGTTGGGCACGCCACCCAGACCCCCTGAGGAACTGTTTCTTCTGGCTTCATTTTTGGGAGGCCTTGCTTCTCAGAGCAGAGGTCCCTGACAGGCAAGGTTCCTGTGGTTGAGGTCAACTGAAATGTCTGCCCCAAACCCCATCTCCAGTGATATGTTGGTAAATGTTTAACAACCAGCCCTCAGAGGTGGGGATGCCCTGACTTGGAGTGTTTGCCAATTTCTGTGGTGTAAATATTCCTCCCATGACTCTTTTAAGCTACCAACATGATGTCAGTGACCTCAGGGTTAGGAAGAGATGCTACCAGTCAGCTCTGGGAAGCTGGTAAGAGCCAGCTCCAGCATGTCACACTCCCTGGGCCCCACGCACTGACTGGGAATGTCTGGACTTGCTCTATGGGGCTCAGGGGGGATAGTGCAGATAGAGCCCCTAAAAGTGAGGTGGCTGGTGGGGAGGCTGGAGGGCATGAGCAGTCATTCTCCAGAGCACAGACTGAGCTCTGGGCAACAGTGCGATCCCAAGTGAGGAGGACTGTATGGGTACGGCCACCACCCTCAGAATCCTAAACGATCAGGGGTCCTTTTATTCAACCTTGGTTTCCAGGCAGAATGTTAACATGGTCAGATGAGAAGAATCAATCTACAACAGCAAAAAGCAAACAGAATTTATCCCATCTCCTTTCCAGAGTAAAAATAACATCCAAAAGATGAAGAGGTTCTGAGCATGAAGAACTCAAAGAACTTTCTCCATCTTTCTATCAATCCACCCAGTAAACCTTATCAAACACATAGTTTATGCCAGTAGGCCCTGAGGACACTAAAATGAAGAGGACCTGTCCCTCTCCCGTGGTTTACCTTTGACTGTGGGATCCAGATTCACTGAATGGAATCAAATCCCCCAAGGCCTCCCTGAAACGCAATGTATGGAGGGTCAGGGGCCTGCAGAGAGCTGATTGCAAAGCAATGGAGAAACCCCAAGAATCCTGACTCTGAGGCTACTTCCCTTTTCTATCCTGAAACCCTCTGTGGTCCTCCCCTCGTCAAACTGCCCTCTTGGTCCCTCCCCGACCCACAGACTCAGCAGGGGCATGAGGTTCTTTTCGCTGCCAAAGGGAACATTTCCGAATCCCTTCAGAGGCCCATCTTCCCCCAAGAATATACTCAGGCCGGCTGGCTGGCAGGGGGCTGCTCTGTCTTGTTGGCCGAGGGGGGACTGGGGAGGGTGGGCAGGAAGCCAGGTGGCACCTTTGCTGAGAACCAGCTCCACACCCAGACCCAGGCACCTCTCCTCTCCCTGGGGGAGCCTATAGGAGGCTGCTACTGCTGGTAGGGTCGCTCATGGTGAGTATCATGTATCCGGCTTCCATGCTGGTGGCAAGAAGGGACAAATGGCAAGCCTCCGTGCCAGGGGCCTGAGCTCTGTCCCACAGAAGCGTCGTCACTTCTGTAGCTGCCAATGCCTATTTATCCTGGCAAATGTCACCTTGTGAGCTTCTCCAAGGCTTTAACGGATGGCTTGGCATGGAACACAGACAGGATCAGAAAGTATACACATATATTTTTAAAGCTTGGTTCCCAAATGCCTGTGTGGGGACTAAGAACATCGTGCCAAGATGTGGGTTCCTGGGCTAGGGCAATTCTTTCTATGGGTTTGGCAGCGATGAGGGAAAGGCGCGCATAACTCTAAGGGGTGTGCAGTCCCAAAGAGGAAGGTGACCAAGAGTTACTCAGAGACTTGTGTGCATGCCAACCCTGTGCATGTATCAGCTAGTTGAATCCTCACAACGTTTACGGGAGGTTTGTGCTCTTGTCCCATTTTACAGATGGGAAAACTAAGACTCAAAACGATGAAAGAAATTGCCCAAGGCCACAGAGCAGAGTCGAGCCCAGGAAGAAACTCGTATTTCTTGTGATCGATCACAGGGTATCTCTGCACCATTACTATCAAGCATGGTGACAGCACACAGTAGGTGCTCAATGAACATTTCAGTAGACGGATGCTACCACAAAAACTGTGCCAAGAAATACATTTTTAAAAAGAATGGATAGGGGCGCCTGGGTGGCTCAGTGGGTTGAGGGTTTGACTCTCGGTTTTGGCTCAGGTCATGGTCTTGCGGTTGTGGGGTCGGGCTCGGCACTTGGCGCGGAGTCTGCTTGGGATCCTCTCTTTCCCTCCCCCTGTCCCCCTCTCCCTATTCGAGCATGTGTGCGCGTGCGCTCTCTCAAATAAATAAATAAAATCTTAAAAAAAAAAAGAATGGATGGATATATGTCCCTTTAGGAAGATGTCTTTTTTTTCTTTTTAGGGAAAAGTATTTAATACACATAGTAGCCAGCCCCAGGAGGGTCCCTCTGTATTCTCTAATGCTCCTGGCCCTGGGACATGGGGGTGTGGGTGTGGAAACCTGGATCTTAATGCTCTAGTAGTGACAAAAAAAGAGACACTTTCCTACTTCTCATTGCACTGATCACATTGCCCTCTTCCCTCAAAGATCACCCTATCCCGCTACCTCATTTCCGTGTCGGTAGAGTGGGGTGGGAATACCCCAAAGTCTCATAGACTTGCTGAAAATTAGAGCCACAAGAGTCCTTAGAGGTGACCCGGTCCAGGCTGGTTACAGAAGAGATGGGAGGCTGAGGTCCAGCGAGGAGGAGATGAGCTGGAGGTCTCGGAGAGAGGTTAATGGAATAACGTCTGATGCCAAGCCTGCCGGCAGCATAGGCTACGCGCATACACAGCAGGAGTTTGGGTTAGACCCTGATTTGCTGGAGGGTGACCTAGATCTGCATCTGCTCCTAGGCCTGGGTGGGTCCTGCCGAGGCTACCCCCCTGAAGCTCCCTCCGTGCCCCAGCACTGCCCCCTGGTGGTCATCCTGGGCATGCCAGCCTGCTTCTCAAAGGTTAGCTCAGGGTGGTGGCTCCTGAGAAGTCTGGCTGTGCTCCACATTTGTGGGTGACGGATACCTTCCTCGGGGTACAGAGGTAGCCCCATGATGAGAGGCCTGACATGCACATACAGGGAAGGCCTCTGGAGCTCAAGAAGCTGCAGACACATTGGCTAGGTTGGGGGGCAATTTGATGTTCACGTCCATGACCCCAAGGCAAATCTTTACATATTTAACTAGAAAATATGAATAAAGTTACATTTGCAAAAGAGTTCACCCCACCCCTCACCCTTGCCCCCTCTTGACCTTCACTCCATCCACCTGACTCATACCTAAGCTTCACCCGTTTCTCACCATCTCCCATGAGGATCAGAGATGGGGTGAAGGTCTGTGAGGCACACACCATTTTGTGATGATGACCCCAAAGCTTGCTGATTTGTTTTACTGGATAAGTCATGGTGCCTCAGAGGTCACCTCCATGTGTCTTGTCAAATGTTTAGTCTGGGTGTGGGATAGGCCTAGGGGACATAACAGAGTACAGACACAGCAGAGAGGGAGGGCCTGGTAGCTCCTCTCCTCCCTCAGCGTCCTTCCCTGTGGGATGCAGTCAGCACACCCCCAGCCTATTTGTCATCTTCGTGCAGATGAGAAAAAAGCGTTCTCCAGGCCGGCTTAGCTAGGGTCTTGCTCTTGCTTGGGCCCACGCTGTGGCCAGCAGAGCATACCTGTCCCCTCCATTGGATGCCCTGATCCGAACACCCTCACCGCCCTACTCTGAGGCTCTGGGTATGCTCACTCTTAACTCCTATAGAATAGGGTCCAGCTGTAAGAATGGTGTGGGTGTGTGGGTGTGTGTGTGTGGGTGTGTGTGTGTGTGTGTGAAGCAGGGTTGGACAAAGGCCAGGTAGGGCTCCTGCAGCTCTGGGTTGACAAGGAGGTCTACGGGGGGAGCTCATGAGGTTGTCTGGGCTCCAAGCCTTTCCCTGCAAAAGGAGCAACCAGGGAGGATGTATGTGCTCCTCTGGCTCAGAAGAGAGCAAGAGTCTCCCCCAACCCAGCCATCACCATGGTAACTCACAGGTGCCACCAACAACATCACCCTCTCAGCACGCACTGGGCATTGCAAGGTAGGATGGTGTTTCTACACACTGTTGCCCCTTACGCAAGACCACAGAGGGCATACTGTTTGTCATGAGTCTCTGGGCTCACGGACTGGCAATCAAATAAACCTGACACACAGATACACACACACACACAAATGCAAATAATGTCACTCCTGAACGCTTACCACACGGCGGGCATGACCCTAAGCACTTTCCCTATCTGTGGACTCCAAAGCTCCTGTTTTTTCCACTACAATACAGTGCCCCGAAATACACATGCCTCCAGACATACACAACTACTTGTGGTCTGGCCAGTAGTTTGTGGAAACCATTAGAATCACATGTGTGGGGGCGCCTGGGGGGCTCAGCCGGTTAAGCGTCTGCCTTCCGCTCAGGTCATGATCTCAGAGTCTTGGGACTGAGTCCCGCATCAGGCTCCCTGCTCAGCAGGAGTCTGCTTCTTCCTCTGCCCTTCACCCCACTTGTGCTCTCTCTCTCTCTCTCTCAAATAAATAAATAAAAATCTAAAAAAAAAAAAAAAGAATCACACGTGTGCAGGTCTGCAGTTCTGCACCGAGAGGTTTACGTGGACCCCTCCTCCACTGCAGGTGAGGAAGGAAAAAGATGAAAGCAGTAGCATAGGGATCGTTTAATCTGGAGAAGGGATAATGCACAGGGAGGAAGCACTGTGCAACTGGTGGCAAATCGGGAAAACAAGCTTCCCCAGGAAGGCAAGAGAGTGAACTTGAACTAGACTAGGAACTAACCAAGAAATGGAGACGCTGGGGCAAGAATGGACGGGGCGGTGTAGTAGCAAGAACATAGTTCTTCGAGTCGGAAAGACCTGAGTTCAGACCCTGCTCTGTCCTTTCTCGGTGTGTCTGACCTTGCACAAGGCACCTCAGCTTGCTGCAAGTTTCCCCCTCTGTAAAATGGGGAGAATAATGGTGCCCCGCTGGGAGGGTCATGGCGAGGGTGACAGTGCTCATTCAGGTAAAATGCTCTGCGCGGCAGTTGGCACATAGTAGGTACTCTATAAACCGTAGCTCTTGTTCATCACAAGGTACAAAGGGGCCAGTGAGCAAAGGGCGCACGCTTGCACTGGGGCTGGGGCTGGCTTCTTGCTTCTTTCCTTTGTAGGTGGGGGGTGCCAGCCCCCCAGGTGCAGCTCGGGTGGACTGCCCATCCTCCTCTGGGCCCTTGCCCTGGCTGGGGGAGGCCCTCAGCCTAGGAGGCAGGGAGTAGACGAGGTGGAAACAAAACTTCATCCTTGAGTCATCAGGTCTGATGACAGCCCTGCACCATAGTGATGTTCCATCTTCAAACCCGCTCCCCCAGACCCTGGCTCAGCCGAGGGAGAGGCTGGGCCTTGGGGGCCATCCCTGGCCAGCAGTCTGAAATCGGAGGTAGTAAGGGATGGGGGCCTCCAACGCAGGCTAAGAACCCCACCAGATTTAGGGAGGTGTGGGGAGGAGGAGGGACTCCAGGGGATCCAACCCCCAGCAGTCAAATTTACCCAAGTTCTGTACAATTTTAATTATTAGCTGACAATTAAGTAAACTGTGATAACTGACTGCCGAAATCTTAATTACTTCCACCAATGTTTCAGAAACCGCATTAGTCGTTTAGCCCAGGGCAGAGGCCACAGAGGACTGGGTTCTCGGCTGACTTCTGTATGAGCTTCTGCTGTGAGTGGCTGGGCTCCGTGAGAAGCCACAGGAGAAACGGAAGTGACTCAAGGGCAAGAACATTTTCAAGTCTTGGCATTTCGGGGCTCGGAAGAATCATCTGCCCTCTCACTTCATAGATGGGGGAAAAACAACACCTCCCTCAGGCCCAGAGAGCGGAAAGGCGTGCCCCGAGTCTCCCAGGTGGTGAACAGCAGGGCAGGTGTGCTCTTGGCCTGGGGCTCTTCCTGGATGGGTTGTGGGCTGGGGATGAGAGGCACTGAGATGTGTCCCCAGAGGGGGTGATCAAAATGTAAATTACAGTGGAGCACCTGGGTGGCTCAGTCAGTTAAACATCTGACTCTTTGACTTCCGCTCAGGTCACCATTTCAAGGTCATGCGATCAAGCAGGGAGTCCGCTTGAGATTCTCTCTCCCTCTTCCTCTGCCCCTCCCCCTGCTCGCACACGCGTGCTCTCTCTCTCAAAATTAACAAATAAATCTTTAAAAACAAACAAACAATGTAAATTACTGTTCGGGATGGTCTGGGAATAGATCCGCTTAGATATCCAGGCTAGACTAAATGACCTGCAGAAGGAGGAATCAAGCATCTCACACACACACACACACACTCAACCACTCCCAAGAAGAAAACAAAAAATCTCTCCTGACCCTATTAGATCCCAAGGGTGGCATCCAAGTCTTCTCCAAACTCTAAAATCTGTCAGCTTGGGCTCCTAGTACACATGGGGCAAACAGCATTATAATAAAAGCGTTACGAACACAAGTATTCCAGCCCTAGCCAGTGGGCCACCTTCTCCAAGAATATTTAGTACCACGAGCACAAAGGATGCTTGGGAGTTTACCACATCACAACTAGTATCCACGGCTGACATGCTGTATTTCCCACGAGTCAAATGGCTTTGGCATCACTTTTCTCTCTCTCCTCTACTCAAGGACACACACCTTCGAAGTCCAGCCAGAGGAGGCGACGGGGGCCCACCTCTGGGGAGTCCTCAGCCCTCCAGGTCTCCACCCCCTGCTCAGAGGTTGCTCTAGGTGGGTCCTGCAGGTCCTTGCAGCCAGCAGCCTTGCACCGGATGGACTCCTCATCTTGAGTCTTGGGAGGCTCGGTCTGGCGGTGCGGCAGAAGCAGGCATGGAAACTGACAGGTGACCCAGCTCACCAGTCTCCCCTGAGCTCAGGCAATCTCCCTACAATTCCACTCCTCCCTCCACCCTGCTCACCATCCGATGAGCCCGGAGGCCCTAGAGAGAGAGCACTGGGTGGGCCTCTATGCAAGAGGCACCCCCTTCCATGGAGCATGCAGGCGGGGGGACGTTTTATTCTGTTACCAATTCTGTCATTTCACTCATCCCCCCACGTAAGTCATAATATTGTCAGAGGCGATTGTCACCGAACCCTGCGGTGTGACAAATCACACACTTCTAGTTAGTGAGTGCTCCTGCCCCCTGGAGAGTTTCATCCTTGCCCCAGAGAATCCTGAATCCTCCCAACTAGCGTGTGAACCAAACTGGAGCCAAGTGTTTGTGGCCCTCCTGCGGGGTGCTGCATGGGGCAAAGTACTTAGAAAGAGCCAGGACTCAAGAAATAATATATTGGCCACATGAATGGGAGGCAAGGCAAGGCAAACCAGGAGATAGAAGTGAAATCTGGGGCCAGAGAGAAGGGCATGCGTGGTCCACCTCTGGCCTGGGATTGCCAGGCAGGTGTCTCTCCAGATCACCTAGAGTTTTGATTTTGATTGAGTCAGAAGGTTTGGATCAGAGAGCCTCCGCAATATGTCCCTAGTGGACTGGGCTAAGAGGAAGGGGGAGGCAGGGGTACAGGGGAGGAAGGCAGCGGGGGCAGGCTTGCTCTTCCCGAGGGCACACACTAATTAGCTGTGGGGTCCTGGATAAATTACTTCCCTTCTCTGGGCCTTAATTTCCCTATCTATAAAAAAACGGAGTTGGGAGGGTGCCTGGGCGGCTCAGTCGGTTAAGCATCCGACTCTTGATTTTGGCTCAGGTCGTGATCTCAGGACCTGAGATCAAGTCCCATGTCGGCTCTGCTCTGGGTGTGAAGTCTGCTTAAGATTCTCTCTCTCCCTCTCCCTTTGCCTCTCCTCAGCCTCCTCTAAAGAAAAAATAAATCAAGGAAGTTGGGGTAGGGGATACCCAAGGCCCCTAACCAACGTTGACCATTTGGTTCTATAGCTTTGTAGTTGGCTAAATCCCATACAAACATCTTTTCTCCCAGAATGTGTTAAAGATTCGGGGGTGAGGGTGTCATCCGCAGTGACCATGACTCAACAGGCTGAGATGGGGCATCTTTGCAAGCCCCCAATATGGATGATACAGAAGGTCTTGTTTTTTTAAAAAATATTTTATTTATTGGGGCACCTGGGTGGCTCAGTCAGTTGGGTGTCTACCTTCAGCTCAGGTCATGATCCTGGGGTCCTGGGATCAAGCCCCACATCAGGCTCCCTGCTCAGTGGGGAGTCTGCTTCTCCCTCTCCCTCTGTCCCCTGCCTCAAATAAATAAATAAACAATCTTAAAAAAAAAGTTTATTCATTTGAAAGAGAGAGACAGACAGAGAGCATGAGCAGGGGAAAAGGGGGGTGGGGTGGGGAGCGAGGGAGAGAGAGAGTAAGTAAGGGGGGGAGGAGCAGAGGGAGGGAGAGAATCCTCAAGCTGACTCCCCGCAGAGCGTGGAGCCCAACAAGGGGCTCCATCTCATGAGCCTGAGATCATGACCTGAGCTGAAATCAAGAGTCAGACGCTTAACCGAATGAGCCACCAGGCAGCCCCAGAAGGTCACATCTTGAGAAATTCTGACATCTTGTTGCACACCACCAGAATAGATGTCCACCACAAAACAGGGCTGAGTTCCTGATGCCAGGCCACTGGGCTGTGTCCTGGGCCTTCAGACCAAGTCTACTCCCTGGGCACACATCCACTGTTTTCTGGGAAAGCCCACTCGTCCATCACGAGGAGCCACCTAGTCCCCCTGCTGCTCGGAGGATGCCAGCCCCAGTCCAGTCCCTGCCGGGGTCGCTGCTGCGGAGACGGGCCACAAGGGGGCGCTGCTGGTCCTCAGCCCGCCGTGGCCTTGCGGCAGCCGCCGTACTGCAGAAAAGCAGCCCTCTCGCTCTCAGGCTTGCAAGGCGCTGCCAGAAGGGTCTTTTCCCCTCTGCATTCTGCTTAGCACACCTCCTTTCCTCCCAGATTCTGCACTCCTGGGGCCTGCATCCTGCCCCCGACCCCAGGCCTCAGTGCCTGGGTGGTACTATCATCCTTGGAGAAGTGCCAAGAGTTTGCAGCATCTACTTTGGGGAGCCTGTCCTACTCATGGGGAGAGGGAGCAGTGCCTGGCTTCTGGGCTGAGCCGATCAGCCCTGGGCGTGCAGAGGGTTTGCGGGCGGGGGGGGGGGGGGGGGTGTTCCGGGGACCTGTGGGCTCCACTTGGCAAGCTCAGATCCAGAGCCAAAGTCTCGGAGAGACTCCAACGGGCTTTCTGCTCCAGTGCCCAGCGGGACAAGGGGTTGCCTGTGGGGCGTGGATGAGGGTTTGGATCTGTGCTCTGGAGGTCTCCCTCCTGGTGAGAGGGAGGGGAGTCACCCCCGCCACACCCCCACCATGCCCAGCCTGGCCCTTTCCGGGGGGCGGGGGGGGTGGGATAGTGGCAGCCTCTCTCTGCAGTGAGCAGGAGGGAGGAGGGGAGCCAGACAGCAGCTCCACAAGGCTGCCCAGGTCAGGCCGGCTCAGCCTGCTCAGCCAGTGAGCAAGTGCAACCTTTGGAGGCGACCACGGAGAGTGAGCATTAAAGCTCCAGGGCAAAGCAATACCTCCGCGGCCACTTCCTACCGTCTAGCCCTGATCCGGCTTTAGGTAAGGACCGGTGGAGGGCGGTCAATGCTGGGCGCTGGGGGCCAAGGAGGGGACGCCTGCCTGCACCCCTGCAGGGAAGGGGTGCCGTTTGCTAATCCTGTCCTCTTCTCTTCCCCACCCCACGTACCTCTGAATGTGAGGTTATAGGATCAGAGAGAAGACTCTGGAACCTATTCAATCTTCTCTCCTTTAAAGACTTAGACACTGGGCTCAGCTCGAGAGGGCAGGCCTCCTGCAGAAAATGAACTGCCTGCCTCCGCAGGAGACAAGCCCTGCCTCTCCTGCCCAGCGGACCTCAAGATTTACTGGCACTGCTTTCCAGTAGCGATGCTGCCCAGACCCTACATGTTGACACCAGGCTCTCGTGACGCTGCTGCTGGGGGCTGGGAGCTGGGAGTGGTTGTGATGGGGCAGTTTACACAGCAGAGAGGGGGCTGCAGGCCAAGCGGGGAGGGGAGGGGAGAGGAAGCTCGTGAAAGGGCTGGGGGCTGGGGGCTGGGCCCGAGTGTGGGCCACGATTTCTGACCGAACTAGTAAGATCAGTTACTGGCTAACTCTTTAACAGCGCCGTGTGCCACGCACGGGTCTAGCAGCTTCATGTATATCAGCCCATGTCATCTTCATGACAGCCCTGTGAAGCAGTCCAGTTAGTATCCCAGTTTTGCCATTGAGAAGACTGAAGCCCAGAGAGGTTAAGTAAGCTGCCTAAGGTGATACAGCAGTGAATGGCGAAGCCAGAATTGGACCGCATTGTCCAGTGCTGCAGTCACTGGCCGCAAATGAATATCTAGATACACAGATACAGAGACAGATATACTTCCCAGAACAGAACAGTCACCCTTTTTAACAATTCACGGGCACCTGGTGGCTCAGTGGGTTGAGCATCTGCCTTGATTTTGGCTCAGGTCATGACCTCAAGGGCCTGGGATCGAGCCCCATGTTGGGCTCCGTGCTCAGCGCAGAGTCGACTTGAGATCCTCTCCCTCTGGCCTTTCCCCCATGCACGTGCTCTCTCTCTCTCAAATAAATGAATAAAATATTTTTTAAAATAAACTAAAAAATAAAATACAATTCAATGTTCTTAGCACATCTGCAGATTTGTGTGACCATCACCATCACCTAACTTCAGAATATTTTTATCACCCCCAAAAGAACGCGCCCATTAGCAATCACTCACCACTCCCCACCCCCCACCCCCCGCCTCAGCCCCTGGCAACCACCAATCTCTACTTTCCATCTCTACAGATTTGCCAGTTCTGGATATCTCATATAAATATAATCATGAATACTGGCCTTTTGTGACTGGCTTCTTAGCACTTCATTCATGTTGTATCAAGTATCACTATGTCATTCCTTTTCACGGCTGAGTAACTTTCTATTGCTTGGATATACCATATTTTATTTATCCATTCATCATTTGATGGGCATTTGGGTCATTTCCACGTTTTGCCTATTTTATGAATAAAGCTACTATGAACATTCATATACAAGTCTTTATATGGACATACATTTTCATTTCTCTTGGATTTATGCCCAGGAGTGCAACACTGGGTCATACGGTAACTCTGTGTTTAACAGTCTGAGAAACTACCAGACTGTTTTCCAAAGTGGCTGCCTCTGGGGCACATGGCTGGTTGAGTCTGTGGAGCATGAGATTCTTGGTCTCGGGGTTGTGGGTTTGAGGCCCACGTTGGGTGTTGGGTGCAGAGATTATTTAAAAATAAATCTTAAAAAAAAACCACCAAAAACCCAAAGTGGCTACCCATTGCACATTCCCACCAGCAGTGTGTGAGGGTTCTGATCTCTCCACATACTCTCCGACATGTGTTATTGTCTGTTTTTTTTTTTATTATTATGGTCATCCAAATGGGTGTGAAGTGTAAATTATTGTAGATTTAATTTGCTTTTCCCTAATGACAAATGAAGTTGAGCATCTTCTATATTTAAAGTTAAATAAAATTTAAAATTCACTTGTCATTTGCCCTTGCCACATTTCAAGTGCTCAATGGCCACATCATCACGTTGGCTCCTAAGCACTATAGATAGAGACCATTTCCATCGCCTAGAAAGTTCTATCGGACAGCACTGCTCGAACCCGGGGGCTTGGTCTATACTAATACCACCGGCTGTTTCCAGGAGGTGTTTGCCCTTGATGAACTGTCTAGTCTGGCCTCTCCACTTTACAGATGGGGCCCATCTTGAGGTATTTGGGGCCCTGCGGCTGAAGACCAGAGTGGGTCAGACAGAGACTTGCCAGAGCACAGGGTCTGACTTAGTGGCAGAAGAGGATCAGCAGCAAAGGTATGCTCTGGCTCTGTGCTTTTGTCACTTAGCTCCTCCAAGTCTTTGACATCCTTTCCTTTCCCAGGACCTACCAATGGCCAAGTGACAAGAGGCACTGTCTCTGAAGATACTGCTCTTTTGATGGGAGACCTGCCCCCGTCACGCCTCTGCCTGCACCAGAACTCCAGGCTAGGGACCCTCCGGAGTTCTCCTACCCAGACCTTGCCGTCTTCTCTGCTGTAGAGGTGCATCCCACCTGACTCCTCTGGAAGTAGCTGGACTTCAGAGAGGGGACACGTCGAATGGATAGATGGCCATGGCTTTTGATGCACCTACTGACCCCAGAAGCCACTGGCTTCCACCTCAGCCATCCACGTAGGGCCCGGCCTCTGGGAGTCCGCAGCCAGGAGGCTGGCACGCACATGTGGGAGTCAGGCACCGTCAACAGTGCCAGGGGCCTTGCTGTTTGCCGGGGACTGATTAGAAAGTGGCGAAGTGGGGGTGGGCTGAGGGAATCAGAGAGGGGCTCCTGGAAGATGTGGCCAATGATTAGAAACCACAGGAAGGGAAGGAGTGAGTCTGACCACGGACAGCAGAGCAAGCCCCTAGTTCAGGAACAATGTAACCTAAGCCAAGGCTGAGCCATGAGAAAGGGCTGGCTCCGGCTGTTGGGTGGCAGGAGGCCACGGCGCACAGAGCCAGCTTTACCCCCAACCAGCCTGGGACCTGGGGCAAGGTACTTAATCCTTCCTTGGGCCTCAGTACTCTTACCTATAAAGTGAAATAATGGCACATACCACCCAGAGCTCCTGATCAGATTTCCTGTCTTTTCCCCCACTAGACTGTCACCTCTGGGAAGGCAGAGACATGGCATATTCATCCTGTATCTGCACACAACACCTCAAATACAGGGCATGCTCCCCTCACTGTTTTAAACCAGACAACGGGAAAGGGGTGTGGATTTGGGGTGAGGGTGGCATGTAGTTTTGGAGACAACGCAGATGTGTAGAGTAACTGGTCTGCCAACTTGTATATGTGCCCGTGTAGACAGCCCCTGCCGCAAGCCTAGAAAACGGCTGCCATGAATGCTCCTCGAACATCAGAGCAGGCATGAGCCTCAGAGGTTGTTGAGCACAAGAAGAAACTGAGGCCCAGGGGAGTGGCAAGGACTCGGTGAAGATGACACAGCTTGCTAATTTCAGAGCATGCTGGGGCTGGAGAAGGTAGAGGTCAGGCTTTAAGGAAATTCCTTGGCTCAGAGAAGGTTCGGGACAGTGTGTGGGCGATGCAGGGCTGCCCCAGACGGGGGAGGTCTCTCTGCCTAAGAAGGCTGCTCACACCTCCCTCTTCCCCAGCCCCAGCTCTCCCTGCAGAGCATCTGCTCCTACATCAAAGAGCTGTGATCTGCCCAGTCTGGCTGCCTCCCTGGAGGATTCATATTTCTGGAAAAGCCTTCTATGTCACCGATCCCCTCGACCCTCTGCTGCCTACCACTGGGGACCCTCAGGCTCAGCCCATCTGCCACTAGCACATCTCCCCACCTTCAGGATGGTCCTACTACCCACCAAAAGGACCAGGTTTGGATAAAGGCCGTGGCACTGCCCCAGGGTTTGGGCACAAACTGAAGCAAGAAGGAATAAGGTCAGCTTTAAGGATTTCCAATTAAGAAGGCAGAGAAATCCTACAGTGAAACTTAGTAAGGTTTGCTTAAGAGTTCTTAAAAAGCAGGCAATGTTCTCTGAGGCAGGAGGGGAAGGGGAAGGAGACAATACTTACTCATAATTTTCTAGGTACCGAGCATGATGCTAGACACGGATACACAGTAGTCCCCCTTTATCCACAGTTCCATCTACCCATGGTCCTGAAGTCAATGATCCTCCTGACTAGTGAGAAGGTCAAGGGCAGCCTCGCACTATGTCACAGCGCCTACATCATTCCCTTCACTTCACCTCAGCACGTGGGCATTTTATCATCTCACATCATCACAAGAAGGGTGAGTGCAATGTGAGATGATGTTCTTTTTTTTATTTTTAAAGATTTTATTTGTTGGGCGCCTGGGTGGCTCAGTCGGTTAAGCGACTGCCTTCGGCTCAGGTCATGATCCCAGGGTCCTGGGATCAAGTCCGACATCGGGCTCCCTGCTCAGCGGGGAGTCTGCTTCTCCCTCTCCCTCTCCCCCTGCTGGTGTTCCCTCTCTCGCTCTGTCTCTCTCTGTCAAATAAATAAATAAAATCTTTTAAAAAATTAAAAAATAAAGATTTTATTTGTTTATTTGAGAGAAAGAGAGTGTGTACAAGCAGGGGAGAGGGGCGGAGGGACAGGGAGAAGCAAACTCCCCACTGAGCAGGGAGCCCGACGTGGGACTCGATCCCAGGACCCTGGGAACATGACCTGAGCCGAAGGCAGACTGACTGACCGACTGAGCCACCCAGGCACCCCATGAAATGAGAGTCTGCATTCATGTAACTTTCATTACAGTATATTTTTATAATTGTTCTATTTTACTAGAAGCTATTGCTGTTAATCTCTCACTGTACCCAATTTAGAAACTGAGCTTCATCAGAGGTATGTACATACAGGAAAAAACGGTGGTTACAGGGTTGGGACTACCCACGTTACAGGCATCACCGGCGGTCTTGGACCATGTCCCTTGCATGGGGGACTTGGGCGACTGTGGTCACTTGGGTGACTGTGGTCTCTTTCATCACAGATTTTCAATGAGAAAGCAACCTAATAGAACAGAACCCAGATATAAACAGCCTAGCTATTTATGACTCCCCTGATTAGCTTCTAATATCTGTCAATAGGACATACGTGTTCGTAGGGACATGCTGCCGACCGAGGCGATCATCCCGGGACTCTGAGGCCCAGCTCATCCTGCCAAAACGTGTAGTCATATGCCCCCTTATGCTCTCCCCAGCAGGAGAGAGCATAAGGGGGCATATGACTACACGTTTTGTCCCTTAACACAACAGCTATTAGGGGTTAAGTATAATTACCCCCGTTTTATAGATGCTTGGCTCAGAGAGGCCCAGTTAACTTCCTAAGGTCCACAGCTTTCATGAGTGGTATAGTAAGAAGGTGAATCCACGTCTGACTCTGAAGTCCATGCTTTTTCCCAGATACATGAGAAATGACAACCAAGACAGTATCGCCAGACCCCAGAAGGCCCCTCCTGACTGACACGCCGGCCCTGCACTCCTCACATTCGCAGGAAGAGGCCTGTCCTTTGGGCCGCGGAATGAATGCACTGCAGGACTGCCAGGAGACCGGGGGTGGGGGGAGGTGGGGGGTGATGGGCGGCAGGCCAGGTCAGCGTTCCTCCACCTCCAAGACTCGGGGCCACCAGCCAGGCCGGGCCTTGCGGGCGGTCACTGCTCCTGCCCGGTACTTCCTCGAGGGAGCCCTTCCTCCCCACTGGGCTTTGTCCCAGCTCTGGAACCTGCAGATCTTCTGGCCTCGGAAGAACCTTCCTAGAGCATCTGGCAGGCAGGTTGTGCGGCCCGCTGGCCAAGACCAATGGCTATGCTCAACTGCTTAATCAGATCACTCAGAATCCTCTTGCCTGTCCAATTCCAGTGCAGGAGCCTGGGAACCAGCTGTGGCCAAAAGCAGGGCTCCGGCACCAGCCCCTCCTCATGACCTCCCACCCGCTCCTTCATGGGGAACATATGTGGGGGCCTGGAGGCTCCCACCCCATCTCCTCCTGACCCTGTCCTGCCCCTGCTAACTGGTCTCTCATGGAGAAGCCAAGGGGTCCCCCACACATCTGGAAGAGAAGGGCCTTCAGAGCTTGAGCACCAGGCTGGAAGCCAAGGCCCCTGGGTCCCAGGCCCAGAATGTTCTGGCACCTGGGAGCAAGCTGCTCAGCCCTTCTGGGCCTCAGTTTCCCCTTCTGAGAGAAAAAAAAAATCAACCCCATTACCACACTCGTGAAAGTGGGAGAAAAGATATGAAAAGAGAAAGGAAGTGAACAGGAGCTTATGTACTGGGCATTCTTCTCCAGAAGGTCCAGTGGGGTGGTGTGCAAGGGCTAGGGTCACTCTGGAGAGCCTGGGACCCATACTGAAGTGAAGCCCAGGGAAGGGCAAGAAGAAGCACCCAGTCTCAGCCCTTGCCCAAGCCCAGCGGGGCCTTGCATATAGCCCATGGTGGCCCAGGCCCTGCACTGCAGCCCCACCAAGTGACTAAGGATTGGTCACTGTTTGAATGGAGCTGAATTCCCAGGAAAAAAAAATTCTCCCCTGGAGATTTCCAAGTCTGCAAGCTACAAAGCCACATCTAAGTTCAGTGACGACAAATCCTTCCAGCATGGAGCCAGTACCCCTTCCCCACACCCCGCATCCCCCCCCCCAGCTAGCCCATGTGCTCGGATTCTTGGAAGAACCCAGCACTCCTGCTTCTTCCTGCAGGAGTCCTCCAAAAGAAGGGCAGAGAAGACATGAGAGGGCAAGACGCCAGTCTGCATGCTGAGTAAGGTCCAGCTTGGACCAGGAGCCACACAGGGCTGGAAGTGGTGATGAGGGGGAGGGCCAGCCTGCCTGCAGGAAGTTCTTGGAGCTGGAGGCAGGGGCTGGGGAGGATGGAGGCACAGGCAGTGAGCTGCCTGCACTCTGGGCACAGGGGCAGTGGGGGCCTGTGTGTGTGAGCCCCTGGGGAGGAGGGTGCTGCAAGAACGCCCAGGGGCGCCCGGGAGAGCCAACTGCCCTCTGCTGTTCATCTTCCTCCCTGGTGCAAGGAAATGCTCTAAACCCATGGAGGCTGGAGCAGGAGGCCTGAGCATGGAGGAGGCTGGCCTGGGGGTAAATTTAGAACTGGGACCAGGCTTCCAGGGAAAGTGAACAAGAAAAATGAGTACTGAGAAGAGTACGGCCTTGACTCTTGGAAATCCATAGACGCCTTTGGCCGAATTGATCTCCTCTGCCCCTGTCTGGAGGCAAGGAGGCAAATTAACATTTATTAAAAGCGTTCTGTGTGCCAGGCCCTTCACATTCCTATGTCCTTTAAGCCCCATAATACCCCTGTGAGGCAGGCACCTTGAGAGCCCATTTTGCAGCTGTAGAGACTGATGAGCTATTTGCCCTTGGCCTCAGCTAGGAAGAAGCAGGGCTGGGACAAGAACCCATCTTCTCTGATTCCACTTCCAGTGCTCATCCCCGTGAGTCACTTGGGCGACTGTGGTCTCACTCATCACAGATTTTCAATGAGAAAGCAACCTAATAGAACAGAACCCAGAGATAAACAGCCTAGCTATTTATGACTCCCCTGATTAGCTTCTAATATCTGTCAATAGGACATACGTGTTCTTAGGGACATACTGCCGACCGAAGCGATCATCCCGGGACTCTGAGGCCCAGCTCATCCTGCCAAGACGCGTTCTCCCTACAGATGATCCCCAGCCTGTCTCGGAGCAAGAGGCCCAGGCAGCTGGTGACCCCTGCCCCCACCGTCCCAGGGGTCGTCCATCTTTAATGAAACAGAGGACGCTGAGGGGGCACCCCAGCCTCAGAAGAAGGGTCAGAGAAGAGATGGCCAATCAGCTGCGCATGCCTAGCTCCAGCACCACTCAGCAGCCAGCAGTTCATTGACAGAGGGGGTCCTCTGGCCCTCAAGGTTTCTTGGCCACTGTTCCCACTCCCCGTTACAGGGGGCAGCTCCCCTGGGCCCCTGGGTGAGCCCCGGTGAAGATTCGGGCCTGCTGCTCTCCTCCAGCTCTATGCTCAGTGCTCGGTGCTGAGGGCGGTTGCCATGGGAACAGCTGGCCAAGGCTGCAATCCTGGGGACAGGGGGTGGGCGCTCGGGGATGGGGGGGGGCACACGTGACTGAATTGATATCTGTGCCTGTCCCCTCCCCCACCAGGAAGCCAAACCGGGGCTCATGCTGGGGAGAGAATTTTGTACAGGCGTGCCAGCCATGGAGGCTGGGAGATGGCTCAGGTGGCTTCAGACAAGCCCTTCTCCCATCCCTCAGTCCGAGGAGTCCGAGGGCTACCATCCCCATGCCGCCGTGGGCCTCTGCAACATGAGACTTGAGTATCCCTCAGAGGACAGCCAAGTCCTTGGTCTGGCATTCAAGGCCCTCTACCGGAATTGTTTGGCCTGATCTTCATTATTTCCCTATATTTCATCCACTCGTTCAGGCGGATCTCTGCTGCATCCCATCACTGCACCTTTGTTGCTCCATCCCTCCAACTGCTCCCCATCTAGAGGGCCACCCCACTGGGGTGACTTCTAGCCATGCCGCAATGTCCACTTCAAGACTAACATCCTCTAAGAAGCCTTCCCGGGCCATCCCAGTGATCACCTCTTCAAGCTACAGGACATCTGGTGTCTGAGCCACTCTCACCAAAGCACATGTCCTACCTTTGCAGTAACAACTCCCAGTGCATGCTAGTCCTGTCTCCCCCACTAGACATGACACTTCGTGCATACATAACCCCACTTCAACCCCAATAGCACTGGACAGCACACATCAGGTGCCCAGGAAACGTCTGATTGATGGAGTGAGCAATTGTGTCCCCTGGAGAACGCACACTTGCCTACAGCCTGGCTCCCTCCCCTCAGATAGGCATCACCAGTTCTGTCTTGGGGTCCCTGCTGGAGCCTGCAACAGGCTTCTTCCACAGCCTCTGTATCCCACTATTGCCCAGACTTCTTGACACGTCTATCTGCCTCCAGGGAGAATGCAGTCCCTGGGATGTAGTACGTCCTCCATAAAAGCCTGCCACACAAATGCATCCCCTGGGCATGCAGTCAGGGGGCACGTCCTCTGTTCCACCCACCTGCCACACCTATCCTGCCTCATGGGTCTCTCGGGTTCATAGATGGGCAGGGAGGCAACCCCACGTCCCCACGCTATGGCCTCCCCTCTCCTGCACCACCACCCGAGGCCATCGAGAGGCCATCCGGTCTCTCCAGCTCACTCCCTGCAGGAACCTTTCATGCCATCCTTCCCACCCTGGCTCCCCAACCTACTATCTCAAGTCTTGCCTTCTGCCTTTCCAACACCAGCAGCGCCTAGCTCTGCCAGTCTCTCCTGACTCTCTGAGTCTCTAGCCTGACTCTCTAAAGGCAGGGAGCAAGTTTCTCTGCACTCTTATTTCTGCAGGTGCTTAATCCAGGGCTCTGTGCCTGGTCCTCCTTGCAGATGGCCTTTCAGACAGCCTGCTCCTCACGGTGTGCCCAGGGAGCACCTGACTTGTCCACTCACACACGTGGGCCTTTGTCTTCCTCCCTGACATCTCAGCGTCGGCCCTCGTCAGACACAAATGAGAGAGAAACAGCTCCCCCGACACCATAAACGCTTTTAATAGGAGATCAGAAACTCACTCTAAAGGTTACCCTGCATTTTCTAGGCCATTACAAACTCCTATTACCAGGGAGCCATGGTGATTTTTCCCTGGGCAGGCAGACATATATATTTTACTGGACACATTGAAAGAACTCTTTAACACACATTGAAAAAACTATAATAAAATTCACCACCCCAGACTCGTAAAGCCGGAGCTCTCTGTCACCTCACTCCAGCTCTCCGCTTACAGAGATTCTTTTCCTAGAAGGGTGCCAACAAGTCTCACTCAGCCAGCTCTTCGGTGAGGTTCTTCTGGGCTCCCAGGGCACCCCGCTTCCCCCAACACAGGACACAGCACTCACCAGGCTCTAATGTAGTTGCCTGGCTGCTAGTCTATGTCTCCCCCTGATGAGCATCTGTGTCCTCTGCTGTATCTCAAGGGCACGTAACCCAGACTCATGTAATGGCTGTGAATGAATGAATAAATGGTCAAATGACAGGAAGAAGAGAGGACAGTTGCAGAGCAGTTCTGGGCTGTGAAAAAGTGGGGTGGAATAGAGGGAAAGGAGACACAGCCCTGGAGAGTAAGCATACACAAGTACGACTCATGGCTAAGAGGGGCTGGTGCGCTCCGTTCTGGGCTGGCTTCAGGCAGAACGCCATTCCCCAGTCCTGCCATCAGGCTCCTGGACCACAGCCAGGGAGGGGAAAAAAACAGGTGACATCTGGTGCTCCAACTCCAAATGGTGATAGTAACTTTTGGAGGGTTGTATCCAGATATATTCCAAAGTCAAGTGCAAGTCTACCAGGAAGGAGTGCTGCGATCAATTAGCAATGGTTTTATAATTTACAGGCAGAACTCTATTCACAGCTGGTTTACCCACTTCTCTTCTTAAGGATCTCCAGAAAAGGGGATTCTACAGTTTCCTAAAGCGGAGCTGCACCAGGCAGAATCCTGTTCCTTAGCCAGGAAACAGGGACCGGCCTGCCTGCAATTCTTTTGGCCCCTGTGCCTTTGCTCAGTGCTAGTCCTTAAGCCTGGAACATCTGTGCCCCTCCCCATCCTCTGTGTGCTCCGCCCCTCCTCATTCACCGTTCACTTGTTTAGCCACTGCCTTGGCATACTCTGAGCATCTTCTTTGTACCAAACACTGGGCTAGGCTCTAGGGAAAAAAGCTGGGGGGCGGGGAGGGAGTTGCTTTCCTGATTTGGTCCCAAACCTTTTTCTCAAGGAACCGTCTCTGATGCCCACTCCCCTCCTCAGACAATCACTTTCCACTGGAGCTGAGCAAGTGCTCGTGCTGGCTGCACAGAGGTTCTCAACTGGGGGTGACGTGCCCACCAGGGCACATATGGAAATGTCACAACCCAGGATGCGGTAGGTACTACTGGAATCTGGGGCACAGAGGTGAGGGACGTGACTCAACACACTGTGATGCACAGGACAGCTCCCAGCAGATGCACAGTATCGTTTGCTTGTTTTAAGCTTTTATTTATTTGAGACAGAGTGAGCGCGCGAGCTCACGAGCGTGTGAGTGGGGGTGGGGGGATCAGAGGGGAAAGAATCTCCAGCAGACTGCAGACTCAGGCTGAGTGCGGAGCGCCACACGAGGCTCAGTCTCAGGACCTAAGATCATGACCTAAGCCGAAACCAAGAGTCTGATGCTTAAGCTTAATCGTCTCAGCCACCCAGGCGCCCCTAACGGTATGGTATTGTTAAATACTGTCATGTTAATGACTCCCTCTCCCTGCTCCCCACTCCTTAGTTAAAATTTTAAGTTCCTTGAGGGCGCAGTCCATGTATTGTAATATCTGGAGCTGCTCATGCAAGGCTACAGAGGGTCCAGGAAATCCCTGAAAGTATATGCAGGATCCTGTACCCATGTGTGATGTTCATTTTTCTGGGGCGGGGGTCTGAGACCAGAAAAGCTAAGCAGCACTGAGCTGGAGCCCGGTATTGTGACATGACAGGCCAAGTGTACAGTATACAGACCCTGGCAGCAGAACCCCCACCCAGCTGCTCTGAGCTTCCAACACACTCCCATGACCATTCATAGCTCTCTCCAAGTTTGGGTTGGGATTCTGATCAGAAGGGTAAGCTCAGGGGCACCTGGGTGGCTCAGTTGGTCAAGCGTCTGCCTTCAGCTCAGGTCATGGTCCCAGGGTCCTGGGATCGAGCCCCAAGTCAGGCTCCCCACTCAGTGGGGAGTCTGCTTCTCCCTCTGCCCCTCCCCCTGCTTGTGTTCCCTCTCTCGCTGTCAAATAAATAAATAAAATCTTAAAAAACAACAACAACAAAACTGAAGATACATGGGATGCCTGGGTGGCTCAGTCAGTTAAGCGTCTGCCTTCAGCTCAGGTCATGATCCCAGGGTCCTGGGATCGAGCCCCAAGTCAGGCTCCCCGCTCAGTGGGGAGTCTGCTTCTCCCTCTCCCTCTGCCCTGCACCACCCCCACTCGTGCTCTTTCTCTCTCCTCAAATAAATAAATAAAATCTCAAAAAAAAAAAAAAAAAAGAAGAAGAAGAAGAAGGGTAAGTTCACCAGGCACCAGTTTACCAGGGAGCTCCCCTCCCTGGGCTCCACTGTGGAGTCTCACCATCAGCACCCCTCCACTTAATGAGTTCAAGACACTAAATTAGGTAAAGTCAGTTCCAGCAAAAAGGAGGAGGACTTTTGCCTTAGAATTCCTTGAGAACGCTTTCGCAGAGAAGGGCCCGTTCTTTCAGTGGGTGTGTTGGGATTAACTGCTTCTGGGAAGCCCACAAAGATTCCCAGTGAACCTGCTAGTTGATCACATAACTTGGACTCAATTCTCCCCGTGTGTTTCCACTGGATAAACTGAGGCCTTCAACTGAAGGTCATGGGTAAGAAGGTGATACATCTGGCAACCACGGGCCCCAGCCTTTGCTACTCCCCTAACCAGCCTCCTTGTTAATGGATGGAGAATTTATCGAAGTGAGAGCCACTTTCATTCCATCATGTCAGGGACAGGCAAGAGAGATAAAAGGGCATTTGACTCCCTGCTGTCAGCCAGAGATGCTAATGAATCCTTTGCTTCCGAAGACGATTATCGGACAGAATAATTCATCGCTAGAGATTAATTGGACTAATTACGTTGGCTCTCAGAATCCCCTGAATAATTATTTTCTATCAGGGCAGGTGTCAGTGATAATTGTGTGATATCTGAGCCCCTTCCCCTGAGTGAAAAGCCCACAGAAAGAAAAGCCCACTGGTTTTGAACAGTAGGCACGATGGAAATACCACAGGTGGCTAAATTTCAGCTCTGGCTGGGTTCTACGGTGCTCATATTTCGTGTGGAAATCCTTTATTTGGGAAATATTTTCACTTCTAGGACTCCACTTCTAATATCTAATATTATCACTTCTAATAACCTTCCTCCCACCCTCATTCAGCATATTCCTCAAAACATCTCACTTTTCCCAGAAGTCCTTGACCCCATGGGAGTAGGGAGACCACAGGCTGTGTGAATTATCCCTCCTGGGAGAAAGGGGTACCTGCCCCCCATATACCTAACTTGCGCAGTCTCCTCCAGGGCCACCTCCCTGGCTGCCCTCAGCCCACCAGTGAGGCAAGAGGCCCTAGCCGTGCACACATCCAGAGCAATCCGCTCTATCCAGAGCATCGGAGGGCTTCTCCAGCAATCTCTCTCTTTAAATTAAGAGTCAACAACTTTGCAGGGTGAATAACTACGAAGGCTGAGCGTATAGCAAAAGAATTTACTGTTAAAATGGAACTTAAGCCAAGTTGATCTGACACATGTAATAATCCACACTGTCACTTTCATGTTATGTGGCAATTGGATACAAAGTGGCTGAACAGCCACTCCTTTGCATTACATACAGCCAAATGAGGAATGTTTAGGACTCCAATGCTGGAGGTGGTTAGGGGGGAAAGAGAACCTCTGGCTCTTACCTCCCCCCACCCCCACAGGCGGAAGGGTGAAGAAACAGGCTTTTACTCTTATTCTTCCCCATCAGCCTCTGGTCTGAAATTAAGTCAGTTTCAGATCAATTAGTTTTAGGGCTCCAGTCTACTCTGAACCAATATTCAGGGTAGGTGGGTGGTAGCTTTACAATCAGACAGATCTAAGTTTCAATCCCAGCTCCACCACGAAGTATGTAAACTCAGCCAAGAGTCTTTGATGTTCAAAATCTCATTGTTTTTTTTCACCTGTAAAATGAAGATAATTCTATTTACTTCTTAGGGTTTGGGGAAGATTGAATTAGAGAGCCATGTTAAGGGGGCGCCTGGGTGGCTCATGGTATCGAGCCCCGCGACAGGCTCCATGCTCAGCGTGGAGTCTCTCCCTCTCCTTTTGCCCCTCCTGCTCGTGCCCGCCCTCTCTTGTCTCTCTCTCCAAAATAAATAAATAAATAAATCTTTAAAAAGAGAGAGAGAGCATGTTAAGTGCTGTACAGAGCCTAGCATGGTAGGCACTCACACCGTAACAGTTATTATGATCATTATTGTTGTAAGTGGGAAAGCCTATCCATCTTGGTCGACTTTGGTTATGAACCTAGGGGTCTCCAGAGGGTCTTCAGATTTAAGCTCTTACCAATCCTCCACCTCAGTGGGGTAAATCTGCTGGGGGACAGAACACTCATTTCCACTCTCTCCAGAGGCTGGATACACAAAAGAAGTATACTAGGTCGAATGGTGGTATGATTTAAGAGAAGACCTATCCTGTCCCACCTTCCATCCAACTCTCCCTGGGGGGAAAAAAAGACAATCTATAAAACCTTCCTATAGTAACTGCCTGGATTCAATCAGTGAAATGTATTTAGATTCAGTGGTAAAAAGCCTTAGAACAAGGGTCATTGCTTAGTCATTCCCTGGTGTAATTTATATAATATTGTATATACTGGCAAAGGAGACCTTCCTAAATACAGCTTATAAATACTTCTGAAGGTGTGTGTCAACTACACTCAAATTAAAAAATTAAGTTAAAAAAAAAAGACTTCTGAAGGGATAAAGGAAAAGGCATTTTGGATGAAGCTGGCAAGCAGCTAAAAGGTTTCTGTTAATGACTAACTATGCATATCTGCAAAATACCTTTCACACCAGGAAGGAGCTCCTGAATTGAGTGACAAAGCAGCTGCTAGGAAGCTTTTCCAAGGGCAGCAAAAGTGCTCCTTCCCAACCCTCCATTCTCCCCGCAGGGCACAGGGAGGGGAAGGAAGTGCGGTCAGAGGCTGGCCGGAGAGGTACACTGCTGGGGTTGGGCTATTCTCCCAAAAGAAAAGGATAGATTGCTGCCCGGAAGGCAATTTAAGGGCTCCCTCGGAGGCAAAGGTGGCAAGATCCGTAGCAAGAGAAAAGGCTGCCTAAGGAAGCTACTGAAATAAGCAAATGAACTGCATGGGGGTGGGAGGGGGCACGGAATAGGAGGAAGATGCAGATAAACGCAACCTTGCAATAAATTCACAAGATGTTCAATTCAGCATAAAGAAGCGTGGTTAGGAAGTGCCTGGGACCCACTGAAGACAAAGTATCAAGGTGCAGTTAACAAGAGGGCTTATACCACAAATATGAATTAACAAATCTCTAAATGTTGAAAGCATCCTGTCCTACAGTTTAGTCAGACTACTTTCCAAACACCTTGATTAAAGAAATGAGTGTTTTGATGGGAACTATGGGGAAGGGCTGTTACAGAGGAGAAACACTGAGGGGCAGGGATGAGGGCAGCAAGACAATGGCCAGAGAGAAGTGAGTTTCTGGGGGATTAAGAAGAGGGGCAGACACGGGGCGCCTGGGTGGCTCAGTCATTAAGTGTCTGCCTTTGGCTCAGGTCGTGGTCCCGGGGTCCTGGGATCGAGCCCCGCATCGGGCTTCCTGCTCCGCGGGAGGCCTGCTTCTCTCCCTCTCCCACTCCCCCTGCTTGTGTTCCCTCTCTCGCTGTCTCTGTCAAATAAATAAAAAAATTAAAAAAAAAAAAAAAAGAAGAAGAGGGGCAGACAAAGGGATAGGGGAGGAGTGAAGGTGATTAGGACGAGCACCTTGATTTTACTTAGGACTAACAGGACTCCCTCCCCTCTGGGAGTGCAGGGTCCACACCTTCTTCTCTGGCTCTGGAGCCTCAGGTAAGTATGGAATAAAATCAGTGAGTTGAGGACATTATGTCCTGTTGATCTACATAAAAGTCTCAGGCACTCTTTACAGGAACATTTTGCAGAAAGCAAGCCTAGAGTGTTCAGTGGTATTTTATTTATTTTTTTAATGATTTATTTTAGAGAGAGAGAGTATGTGTTTGAGGTGCTCAGAAGTATGGGGAAGGGGCAGAGGGAGAGGGAGACAAGCAGACTCCCTGCTGAGTGGGTAACCCCACTGCCGGGGGGTGGGGGGGCTCCATCCCAGGACCCTGAGATCAGGACCTGAGCTGAAATCAAGACTCAGACACTCAACCCACTGAACCACCCAGGTGCCCCAAGTTCAGTGGTATTTTAGTTCACAGTGGACTTAAAGACATGCAGCTGAAGGCGTCCCCATGTATCCATCGGGTATCATGATTCCAGCCCAGGACGTTCAGAAGGATGGACTGGGGACAGAGTGGATTTGAAAAAGCACAGAAAGCTTGGATTCTACTTCTGCAGCTAATTGGCTATTTCCTGGACCTGTTCCTCTTTAGTAAAATGATCTATCAGCCATTTCAAGCCGGTGGACTCTGTTTGGAGACATACACATGCCTTGATTATCACTGCAGGGAAAGGAAAGTGCTGACCACTGGGCCAAGGGGAACGGGCAGGGCCATCACAGAAGATCCTGCTGTCAGCAGTAGTGGGTCCCAGACAATCTGGCCTCACACTAGGAAGTCTCAGGTGCTCAGGGAACCAGATACAGGAGGAAATGAACAGAAACACCCAAACACGGGGTAATGGACACCTTGGCGAGGATTACAGGCTGTTTCTTACAGAGCGACACCTCTGGGGAAGGTGAGAGCTAATTTGCCTCACAGCCCCAGGGATAAGAGATATACAAGTCTGGAAATGCAACACATCTGTGCTGGGGCTTGACTGGGTTCTTCTTCTTCTTCTTCTTTTTTTTTAAATATTTTATTTCTATGTTTGACAGAGAGAGACACAGCGAGAGAGGGAACACAAGCAGGGGGAGTGGGAGAGGGAGAAGCAGGCCTCCCGCCGAGCAGGGAGCCCGATGAGGGGCTTGATCCCAGGACCCTGGGATCATGACCTGAGCCGAAGGCAGACGCTTAACGACTGAGCCACCCAGGCATCCCTGGCCTGGGTTCTTCTAAACTCAATTAGACCTAACAAACATTTGTGTGCTTGCCACACTCTTTCTCCAGCCTTTGGAGTGCAGTCTTTGGCTCAACCTCAGAGACTGTAATTCAGAAGAAATGGGGTCTTAAAAAGCCATATAAAGGAAGGTTAGACTGAACCATGTGGAATTAGATTGGAGTAAGAAATGTCAGTATTAACTAATGTGTATCATGTGAATTATAATGATAGCCGTGTGTGTACACACACGTTAATATTTCCTAGCTCTGTCCACTGAGAGGGCCTAGAAGCAATGACACTCCAGTAACAATGAGCACACACAGCACCCAACTCTTGGTTTCTAATACCATCCTCCAATTAAAGGAACAGGGGCTCCCCAGAGAAATAGCTGTTTCTTGGACTGAGGCAGGGAATGTGCAAGATGAGTCTGGAGCATCCTGTAGGGCCAAAAAGCAAGGGGGGAAAAGAAAAGAGATCAGGGTATGTCAAGGGGACCCAAGTACCAACTGAAAGAGGTCCCCCAATAGCCAGCACTGAGATAATCTGCACAACAAAATTAAAAATGTAGTATTAGATGATAACTCAGAGTAGAAAACATCCTGAGTACATACTGATCTAAATAAATAAATGAAGAATATACAAATGTCTCACTCAGAAGAATTTAAGTAGATACTCACCCCTACTTTTTTTTTTTTTCAGTAGGCTCCATGCCCAGAGAGCTAACGCAGGCTTGAACTCACGACCCTGAGTTCAAGAGATCAGACGCTTAACCGACGGAGCCACCCAAGCACCCTTCACCCCTAGTTTTTGCATGTGGACTGCCCATAGTCACTTCCTTCTAAAGAGTATAGTATGGCAAGTGGAAGAAAAGAGTAACTTTATAAACACTACTTTAGTCACATGATCAAGGTCAACACCAAAAATGATAAGCCAAGTTTGTAGTATATACCCTTCACATGATGAGTGAGAATGACACTTGACCTCTATGGTCTTCATCCCCAAAACCCATAAAGCCCATCTAACCACGAGAAAAACATCAAAACAAATCCATATTGAAGGACATTCTACAAAATACCTGATCAGCACGCTTCAAAACTGTCAACGTTATCAAAAACAAGGAAAGCCTGAGAAACTGACATAGTCTAGCGGAGCCTAACGAGATCTGATGAGTGAATATAATGTGGTATCCTGGATGAGACCCAGGACCAAAAAAAGACATTCAGTGAAGACTAAGGAAATCCAAATAAAGCATGGATCTTAGTTAGCAATGACCAGCATTGGCTCATCAGTTGTAACAAACATGCCACAGTATGTCAGACGTCAGCAAAAGGTGAAACTGGGTGTGAGGAATATGACCACTCTCCTCGCAACTTTTCAGGAAATCTACAGCTATTCTCAAATGTAAAAGTTTCTTACAAAATAAAAAGCTGCACAGAGGATTCTGAGGCACAGCATCTATTCTGTAGAAGATACTGAAGAGAATTCAAGAATGAGGGACACAGCACCATCAAGTTGCTTAGAGTCTGAGCAGGGACAGAACGGGGGACCGCTGCCAGACAAGCAGACAAAAGAGCAGAAATAAATAGTTGCAACTGATGTGTGCTGTAAGAAGTATTCCCATGGAAATTCAAAAGACCCCAGAAGAGGTTCTTTGCCGGGGGACCGGGGGACAGTCAAGAAAATTATTTCTAAAGGATGGGTAAGATTTTTATAGGTGAAGATGGAGGAAGTAGGTTTTTTCAGCCTCAGGATATGGGTTAATCTAAGATACAGAGCCCAGAAAATTGGGGGCAGACTCTGGGAACAAGGAGCCCACCTTGTCCAAAGGCTGGGCCGTGTTCCACACATGGTTCCATGGACCGCTGGCCCACAGAATATTGTGTCACAGTAGGGCAAATTCTGCATACTGTTAACCCATTCCTGGGGAGTCCCAAAGCCCATGAGTAAAGACTTGGTGAAGTCCTGCAATGAAGAAACCTGTTTAACCTTGTCAACCCGGAGTTTCCTAGATTTATTTGACCAAAGGTCTTTTATCTTTAAGGAATGTCAATTAACAGGTTTCACACAACTCCCTGGGGAAATGCCAGCAGGTGGTCTAGGTCAGGAAGAGATCCCAGAAGCTAGAAAGGTAGGAATGTGCACCTGCAGGGCCTCGAATGTTGGCAGCAATCAGAATGTTGTATGGTGGGAAGCCACTGAAGGCCACTGTGCTGGGGAGGGGCAGGGTCTCAGCTGTGCATTAGGAAGGCACACCCAGAGCAGTGTGTGCAGATGAACCAGAAAGAGGGGAGACAGGAAGCCTTCCCAATGGAATGATGGTATGAATTAAGAGAATGGCTGGGGGGGAGAAAAGGTAAAAGAATTTCAGAGGTAGAAGCAAAGAGACTTGATCAGTGATTGAACTGAGGAAGGGGGTCAGGTGCAAGAGAGGGAGGGATGAAGAGGAATGGGGGGGAAATTATGATGCCAGGGACATCCCAGCTGGTGAGACAGGCCAGCCCGTGGTCTACAACAGAGCCCGCGCCACCCTTCTCCTCCTTTCTTCATCCCAAAAGACCCCATCTCAGACCAGAGTGACACCTCCACGCCCCCACAGGCACAGGGCCCAGCAAAATAGAATAAAATAAAAATTTAGTGTTGGATTATAACTCAGAGTGTAAAATACACATCCATGAGTACATACTGATATAAATCAATGACTGAATAAATAAATGGGAGAAAAGACCAACCTCCCATACAGAAGAATTACAAATCACTTTACAGATTATGACCTGTATAACGATGCAGAACCTGTACCCCATGACCCACCCCACTCCGGACAGCACTCCAAAGCAAGGCCTCCCCCAAAGGCACGGAGTGGTCTTTCTGGGCAGGGACCCAACAACTGTTCAAACCCCTTTTCTACCACTGACTAGCTGGGTGACTTTGGGCAAATTACTCAAGCTCTCTGCCTCAGCTTCCTCCTTTGCAAAAGGGAGACAAAAAGAATTCCAACTTTGTAGGCCTCTTATGAGGAGTTAATACGTGTAACGTGCTTAGGATAATATCTGGTAGACATACAGTAAGTATCAGTAACTATTCTGACTTGGAGCGGTGCGAGCGGAGGGGCGGGGGGAGTCAGGACGTGGGGCTTTGTGAGGAAGGAAGGAGTCTGTGGACCCCAGGAGAGAGTTAAACAATAACCTCAGAAGAGGAGGTTCTCAGGGCTGGGGTTAGAAGTCTGAAGTAGAGATATCAGGACAAGGGTTTCCTTTCTCTTTATGGGGTAGAAGCTGCTCATTTGCATATGGCTGCCTCCCTTCCCCAGATGCACACCGGTAATTAGAGGACTAGGGCTCCTTATTCTCCAAACACCTCCAGGACCTCTGGGGGATGAGCTGTGAATGAATCCACAGCCAGGCTTTGTGAAGAAAAAGGTGCTGAGAGGGCCAGCTGGCCTCCCTCTGCCTCAATTGGCCGCTTTCTGCCCCCAGGCTCTGGAGGCTGGCTCCCTGCTACAGGGGAGGGGGCGCCCAAAGACCCCCCCCCCCCGCAGCAACCTGACCACCTCCTCCCTTCTGGGTCCCCCGGACCTTTGTCTCCACGAGAGCCTCCCCCTCCCCAGCATCCGGTGCCTCAGCGGGAAGCAGATGGAGGGGAGGGGCTGCCAGACCTCTCCCTCCACCCTGGAAGGCTCAAAGGCGCTCCGGCAGGGTCCCTCCTCCTCCCAGCCTTTTTGTCGGCGCTGATGCCCTTGACTTTGGATTGGGAGGGGAGAACAGAGGGAGAAGTAGGTGCGTCCTTGAGTTTGAGCTTGTGGTGGTGAGTGGGTGGTAAGAAGCAATGAATTCACAGGGATGAATGGAGCCTGGGACTTTGGAAAGCAGCCTCTTTTGTTGGAGGCTGGATGAAGTCAGAAAGCAGAAAAAAAAATTGCTGATAAAGTTACTTCTTTTTCAGAGTTTCTTCCTTCGTAAAGGGTGCTTAAGTCACTAGGGGACCCATTATAGGAGAAGAGTTAAAAGTTCAGGGTTCAAACTCTTGGCCGCACCAGTTACCAACTCTGTCACCCCCAGCAGAGTGCTCACCTTTTCTGTGCCTCACCTTCCTCATCTGCAAAATGGGGGCAAGAGTACACCTCAAAGACCTGTAGTGAACTGAGCAAACTCTTACATGTGAAGTGCTGAGTACCGGGTCCTGAACACAGGAAGCCCTCGAACACACCGGCTGTTGCCAACTTTAGTCAGAGGCTTCCATGGAAAGTTCAGGAAGGCCTGCTTTGATAGCAGCCTGCACTGGGAGGCAAGAGGCCTGGCTTCCTGTCCCCATATTGCCACAGCCTCATCACCACCTCAGTTCATAACACAGCTCCTCCATCTGTCTAACGGAGTACTAACACTTGTCCCACCTGCTTTATTAAGGAGGTGAGAATAATGAGACCATGTGGCAGGATACATTTCTGAGATATTCTGTCTGTACTCCACTCCCCAGCAGGCCCCCCAGGTCATGACCCTCCTAATGCCCAGAACCATGGGTTACAGCAGGACCTGAACCAGCCAGAGGATTTGGTAGAAGCTTCGGGCTACCAGGAAGGGATTTTCGAGGAAGGGAACAGCCCACCTGAGAAGCAGAGAGGCAGGACTCTCCAGAAGTGGACCTGAAAGGGGTCAGTGAGGCCCAGGAGCAAGAGGTCAGATGCACTCCCATGCAGCGGGAGGAGGATGGAGTGGCCCAGAGAGGAGGGGGGTGCGTGGGGCACGTGTTTCCCCCCAGCCTTGGCAAAGAGGTCATGCCCCGCTATGGTGGAACTGGAGAGCCGCTGACCTCCGAAGGCCGCTGGGGGTCACGGTGCCAAGGAAGCCTGCAGGGACCACAGCAGAGCAGCCCTTGCCTATTTTCCCAGCCCCACTGAAGCCTTCCTGCGCGCCCCCCCACCCCACCGCCCTGTGCAAGCCTGGGGACTGGGGGAAGAGGTCCCACCACCCCAGTGGGCGGGGGCTCAGAATTAGAATTAAGTTGATTTAAAGACAAGCAAGAATGAGATGTTTCCTGAATGCCTGAGTTTGTGGGTTGACATTCATATCTACCACACACAGATTCCAAAGTTTAAAAAGTGTGGAATGCCAGAAACACAGTACATGACATGATTATTAATTACCTAATTATTTTGGTATAAAAATGCTTGGCAGGAGGAGAATAGGAAAGGTTCACCAGGGCCAGCGGGGGTTGGGGCTGGAGCCCCGGGAGAGACTGTGCTTACCTTTCAGCAGGGCTCACTGGGTGTGGTGGGGAGAACAGTGGAAGACCCATGGGGGATCCTGGCCTTGACTGCTCAGGTGAAACCATTCCTTGCAATTCAGCTTCCTGGGGCTGTGGGCTACTTCCCACAGCGTGTGGCCTGCTTGACCTCCCTGGGGCTCCCCGATCCCTCCCTCCCTTCTAGCAGGGGCACTGGGAAGCCTCCTCAGCAGCTTGGGGCAGGTGCACTTCAGTCTTGTGAAGGAGAAAGGGAGAGAAAGAGGCAGAGGCCCTGAGCCTGGAAACCCAGCTCATCCGGGCTTAAGTAAGTGCAGCTTCAGGAGAGAGTCAAACTTTCTCAGAGTAAAGTTTCCTCCTAAGTGGCAGAGGGAGGGGGCAGCCCTTGGGAAACCAAGGTCTCCAGAGTGTGGCCTTCTGGCTCCCAGGGGACCTTCCTGCTCCTCCTTCCTCCTCACTCGCCTGGCCTGGCCTGGGGGAGGCCCCTGGGGTCTTTGAGGTACCCAGGGCACCAGCGAGGTCTCTCAGCAGCCCTATCTCAGAACGAGGGGCTAGAATCATCTCCTGCTGGTGCAGGGGGAACTGAGGCCTGAGGTGGTGCTTTGGGAATAAATTCATCTAACCACGAATGGCAACCTATGGGCCAGGCCATAAAGTGTGCTCTTTGTTGCTCCCCTCTTGAGGCCCTTCCCTGCCATCTTCAGAAGTTGGTTCCAGGTAGGCAAAGCCTCACTGCCCCCAGCAGAACTCCAAGCCCAAGACGGTAGGTTTGGGGTGGTGCGGGGGTATAATCTGAGTTGTAGAACATGAGATATGAACTTGGGCAGACCTGTGGGGAGTACCTCAAATGCCACTGCTTTGTTTTAAACATTGGCCCGCCTTGAGAAAAGGTAACCGGGGGGAAGGAGATGGAGGGAAAGAGAAGATATTTAAACATGCAAATTCCTCTGGCCTGGGTAAAACCGAAATCCCTTGCCAAGTGCCTCGCTCATGGTTTATCACAAGTTAAGGTTAAATGAGAGCCGTGTTTAGGGAGAAGCTCCTTTGAGCAGGCCCCGGGTTGAAGCGCATCATGTCGCTCCCCAACCGCTCCACAAAGTGGGGACTTTTATCTCCCCACTGTGGTGCTGAGGAGGCCGAGGCTGGCTGGTCCTGGCCTTGTGACAGGAAGGGTCCTGTCAGAAAGGGGACAGCAAGAGTAGCGGGGGCTGGGGCAGGGGACCCAGGGAGAGGGCAAGAAGTTTATTTCAGAACGCAGTAAAAATGTGTCCCCGCATTTGATGGATTGCTTTTCGGATTTGAGCCCAATGCTTCCCGCACGTGGGCAGGCAGGGCCCCACAAACGGGCCGTGGCATATAGGAGCGAAGCGCGAGTTGACTTGTAAGGGATGGTCGTGGGAGGCGCACACTTATCAGATTTCGTTTCTGCTCTCGTTTGGCATAGTAGCTGCTGAGCAGTGAAATGGGAGGGAGGGAGCAAGGGAGATTGAGACACAGTTCGTTATCCATAGACTGGATTGTCAGCTCCCCAAAAGGTGCAGCAGAAGGACATCAACTTTGCCGCTTTCATGATTCTGTCAAGAAGCAGATTTGGCACCGGGAAGATCCTGTTCGACATTCACCAGAGAAATGGTGGACGCCCTCTGTGGGCATGCCTGATACCACCCATGACTGTTCCCCAGAAGCCCCCACCCTTTCCAAGAGGACCCTGAGAAGGGCAGCGAAGAGAATCGATGCTGCAGATGGTCCCCGCCACCCTGCCCCTCTGCTGAAACCCCTCCCTCCAAATACTTTTTGGTTTTAGACAAGTTTCCATAGCAACTCGAGTCCCTATCAGCCAGAGGGTTACCATGGAGACTGAACTTGGCTCTGCGTCCACAGCTAAGGAGGGCCCTTACACCTTATCTGTCAAGCAAGGCACCAAGAAACCAAGTGAGGGGAAGATGGAGGCCCTGGGGGCCTGGGCTGACCACCTGCCAGGCCTGGAGCAGTGCTGGGTCCTGCCCCTCCCAGGACCAAGACATGTTGCCTCCTCCTTGGTTTTCCCTTCAAGGTACTGCCTGGGCTGGGTTTTCAGATGCTGCACCTTCTCCATAGCTGCTTTGTCCAGGCCCTGTTCTTGCTTCTTCCAAGAATCCTTCCTGAACTCCAGCTGGCTCAGTAACCTGACTCAACATTCTCTCAGTATTTATAGACTTGGTTGACACAGTGTTCCTACAACTTATATCAATAGTCCCACATCTAGGCTCTGGGCAGGGTTGGTGTTCACCTGCTGCGCGCCTCACTGGGTGTCGGGGCTGCATCCACCCCCGCTGTCTGATGGCCACGCCTTCCCTTGTTAGCAGCTCTTGTCCTCCCATCGGACTGGAGGCTCTCTGACGCACGGCCTGCTTCCTTGCTTTGGATTTCTGCATTGGACTTAGGTGAGGAAGCAGAGGGCGGGGAGTGGCCGATGGTGATGGGCTTGACATTTCTGGTTGTAAAAAGGAGGGGGGAACGTGAGGTCGATTCACACTTTTGGGGAGCTGACAATCCAGTCTATGGATAACGAACTGTGTCTCAATCTCCCTTGCTCCCTCCCTCCCATTTCACTGCTCAGCAGCTACTATGCCAAACGAGAGCAGAAATGAAATCTGATAAGTGTGTGCCTCCCACGACCATCCCTTACAAGTCAACTCGCGCTTCGCTCCTATATGCCACGGCCCGTTTGTGGGGCCCTGCCTGCCCACGTGCGGGAAGCATTGGGCTCAAATCCGAAAAGCAATCCATCAAATGCGGGGACACATTTTACTGTGTTCTGAAATAAACTGCTTTTATTTCAGTTGCATTTGAAATTTTTGTTTCATTCTCACAGAGAAGGTTGCATTCTCACGGAGCCTAAAACAATAAATTCGCTAAAAAAAACAGTGAAAGTGGTTAAACTCACTTTTTTTTTTTTAGCCTGCAAAAAGCGTTATGTTTAAAATTAACAGCAGTATTTTTTTTTTTAAAGACCAAAGTCAAGCTCTTCTTTCCACTCAGAAAAGTCTTACTTGCTGACTGGCCAGTGGGCAGAGTTCTGCATTTGGGTCTACCAGGCACCCCAGAAGGGCTTTTGTCTCCACTGGCCGGTGTGTGACCATAGAGCAGCCAAGCTTGAACGGGTCCCGTCAGGCTGTGGATTCCCAGGGCCCAGCCTGTGTTATAGGTTCATCAGGCCTGCCTTCCAGAAGTACCCGAGTCAGGCTCTGGCCACAGGGATAAGGTCTGCTGGCTTTCTTAAAGCATCACCACTATCCCCCTGAGGGACCACCCCACTTCTGTGGCACCTCGACAGTCAGCAGAGCTCAGTGGGTGAGCATATATGGTGTCTAGGGTTCTGTCACTTCCTATTAGTATGACCTTGGACAAGTAACTTCACCTCTCCATGCCTCAGTTTCCTGGCCCATCAAATGTGAATGCTGTGACAATAATATCTACCTCAAAGAGTGGCTGTGAGGATTAGCTGAACTATTACACATAACACATAAAGCACCTAGAACAGTGCTTGGCACAAAGGAAATGCTCTATTACCCCAAGCCAGGGTAAAGTGTCCTGACACCTAGTTCCCAGGGACCTTCTGTGCTTGGAAAGAAGATCCTTTCAGGTCAAGGCTTTTCAAATCACAGACTGCAACTATTTTGTGGATCATGGCATCACTTTAGTGGATTGCAACTGACAAGTAAAAAAAAAAAACAAAAACAAAGACCATAAACGATGAAACAAAAAATCAGGTATATTGTGCATAGTTAGTATTGTCTCATAAAACTTTTGACTCAATATGTATATACTGGATTTGCTGGAAGATGTATTTTTTTAAGATTTTTTTTTAAGATTTTATTTATTTATTTGACAGAGAGAGAGAAAGCAAGCACAAGCAGCAGGAGGGGCAGGCACAGGGAGAGGGAGAAGCAGGCTCCCTGCTCCCTGATGCAGAGCTCGATCCCAGGACCCTGGGATCATGACCTGAGCTGAATGCAGACACTTAACTGACTGAGCCACCCAGGCGCCCCTGGAAAATGTATTTCTAATTGGGGGTTAAGATAAAGAAACAGTTTTTTAAAAAAGTTTAAAATACATGGCTCTAGGGTGTTGCCAGTTAGTGAGAACCCCAGTGTGAGTTCTTGGTTCCGTCCTGAGAGAAAGTAGGGAAGGAAGATCTAGGAGGGCTTTGTCAGACTGAGGAGACAGGGCACGGCTCATGGGGCAGGGGTGGGAAAGAGTGCAGGGTGTGGAGGCCTCAGGATGGCAAAGACAGTCTTGTATCTCTCACATTTTTTACTCTCAGCGGAGCCTGTTCCTCATGAAGGACTGGAAAAGCCCCCTTTAAAGAGTTTTACCTCAAGACAGCCCCACATTACTCGCCAGAGATAAAGGCAGGCGTCCACAATGTGACCAGTGGCATGGTTCTCCATGGGAACTAGCAGACAAGGGCCCCTTTGTGGGCCAGGACTGCTGACTGGACTGCTGGGAGCCTCGGAGGGAGACATGCATTGCCTACAGAGGCCTTGGCTCGTCCCCCACCCGGCATGCCCCCGGCTCTGTGTCAGGTCTCCCAGGGACGCCATCCGTTACAAGGAGTTTTCATACCCATGACCTCATCTGGTCCTCCCAACAGCTCCCTGAGCTAGAACGGGTGGGGAAAATATTATCCCTTATTTAGAAGCGATGAGTAAACTGAGGCCCCTGGAGGTCCAAAGATTTGCTCAAGGTCATCTCACAGTTGGCCTCAGCGTGTACAGCCTCCCTGTGAGTCCAGCAGAGTTGCTTTTGCCCGTGCTAACCTCTACCACACCTACACGGAAGTGGATGTAGATGGGATGGGGTAGGGAGCAGGTAAGGAGGCAGGCGTCCGCTTTGAAGAGGATGCACCTCTGCCTATGTGGAGCTCCTCAGTTCAGTCCAGAAAGGGAAGGTATGGAGAAGGGGAAATGCCAGCACCAGAAGGGATGCTGAGCTTCGGCACTCGCTTAGATCCCAGGAAGGTGATAAAATCCCTAAGAGCGGGGACAATTCTACACTTCCGCTGCCATCCCACAGCAGCCAGCGTCATCCTGGGCTCAGGGACACGTGTTGCCTAAGGCAGTGGAGGAAGCAGTCCCTTTGGAGGTCACGCCTAGCTCTGCGAGCTGGGCACACTGGGGCACAATCTGCCCGCAGCACAGCTGCTCTAACAGGGCCCCGGTTCGCTAGCCTAGCCTCCGAGGCTGCAGGGGGGACCCCTGCTCTAGGCCCAGCGCTGGAGCCCAACCGCATCTGCCTGCTCAGGGCAGTGACTCGTCCCTCTGCCTTTCCTCACTTCCGTCACGGGTCCTAAGTTCGGCTCAGAGGAGCTTATCTTTTTTTTTCTTTTTTTAAGGTTTTATTCATTTATTCATGAGAGACAGAGAGAGAGAGGCAGAGGCAGAGGGAGAACAAGACTCTCCGCCGAGCAGGGAGCCCGATGTGGGGCTCGATCCCAGGACCCCGGGATCATGACCTGAGCCGAAGGCAGACGCCTAATGACTGAGCCACCAGGCGCCCCGAGCTTACCTTTTTAGAAAGGCATCATTACTAAAAAAACTAAAGGATTTTGTTTTTAATGTATGTGCTCTGCACATAAGACACTTTTGTATTTAGGCAAAACGAAGTACACCTGTCCCTTCCCCCACCTGTCTCTTCCCCCAGGAGGTCCCTGGTCAGTTCTTCAGCCTCTCCCCTTCAGCTCCCTCCCTGGAGCCTGCAGGAGCCCCGTTCACGGCCCTTCAATGCCCGCCATCTGCACTGCCTGCTCCCTCAGACCACTGCCGTGTCACCTGGATGGTTCCAACTGGGGCTTTCCGTTGGGACCCCATCACTCTTGCCTCCTCCAATTATATTCTCCCACAGCAACCTGAGTCACTTTTGAAAAACACAAACCCGACGTCACTCCTCCCACTGAACACCTTTCCTGTCTTTCCATTGGACGTAAGGACAAAATTCAGATTCCTGACCCTAAGCCCCAAGGCTGCGGTTGGTCCAGCACCTCCTGCAGGCCCACCTTCCCAGCTTTGGGCTGCACTACTTCCTCCTCAATGACCTTTCCACTTGCCTCAAACACCTGAGCCTGCTTCTATCTTAGACCACGGGGCCTGGTGGAAGGCTCACTTGCTCAGGGAAGCCCTCCCTGACCAGCCCCTCTAATCTAAATCATCACACCCTCCACTTTTCCTACAGAGCACTACAGTGCGAACTAAGGATTCTCTTCTGTGATTACCCACGTAAGAGCCACTGCCCCACCCCTGCCCCCACAAAACTCTAAGTCCACGAAGAGAAGGAATGGGTCTGTTCTGTTCACTGCTGTAACCTCAAAAAGTAAAACATTGCCTCGTATACAGTAGACAACCAACATGTGTTGGGGGCTTCATATGTTGGCAGGCCGTGGACTCTTAACCACTATACCGCGTGGGCTCCCTCAGCTCCAGCCCGGGCTCCTCCTACCCTAGGGCCAGCCACACTTAGGCACCGGTGTGGCACATTCTCTAGAAAATACATCTGAGGACCTGATACTCTTAGCACGTTGCCTGAGGCTCTGCTCAACAGTTAGGACACAGAAATGATGAAAAAGGACTCCAGCGCAGCTGATGGAGAGTGTGATGAGGAAGAAGAGGCTGCAAGGGGCACAGGTCAGGCGAGCAGCTGTGGTAGGGAGGGGAGTCTGGAAAGGCTGGTAGGGCTGGCAAGGCAAGGGGACCAGAACCGGCCACCAGAGGCAGCTCCAAAGCCACGCTGCCCCTCCTCTCGTCAGCCTTCCAAGCAGCTAGGGTAGGGGTCGCATTAACCCATCACAGCCGCACCTCATCTCCCCTTGGAGTCTTAGTTCCCAGGGGACTGTCAAGGCGACTTCCCCACCCCAGGTGAGCAGTGCTGGGGCTGCGGGGAGGGGCTCGGGTGCAGGCAGAGAGACCCCAGGTGGAAACCCAGGCCTGGGCTCCCTGCCAAGGCTTTTCAAGTACCCATGAGCACACGTCACATTTCAGTCCTAAAAAAAAAAATCACCCCATGAAGAGGCACTAGACGCACAGCTCATTTCCATCTGAGCACGAAGCCTGCTAAAGCCATCAGAGTAGGGGTGTTGGGGGGATCTGGAGGTGGGGGAGGGGTGAGGCTGGGGGAATGTGAGCCTCCTGGCTCTGGGGCTGAAATACCAAACCCTGGTCGGCCTGCTCTTTGAGAGTGTGGCTTGGACTTCTGCAGACATGACCTCATTCCCTTGCCTCCTGCTGTTACCAGCCTCATTTTTCTGAAGAGGGAAACTGAGGTGGCCTTCCAGATCCCAGGAACGCTCAGGAACGCTCAGCCAGAGGAAGACATAGGCTCCACTGGTTTCAAGTGCCTCGCGCTGAGACCACCGGGCCTATGAGAGGACTCTGGTCAGTCAGACTGGCCCTTCACATGCCTGGCGGGGGCCTCCATCCTTGCCCCTTGAGGGAATGGCATTTCCCTCCATGTGGGACATTTGCCAGAAGAGGTTCCCTCAACCAACCCCCACAACCATGGAAAGCCAGCTCTGACGGCCCCTCAGGTTTCACTGAGAGATTGTATGAGTCTCCGTGGGTGGGAAGAACTGTGGAGTGACTTTTAAAAGCATATTTATGAGGTTTAAAAGCCACAGGGAGAGAGAGGTGCGTTTGTTACTTGACCCTAAAACCTCAGCAGATAGTTTTAAAAATGCATGGGTCAGGCCAACAGCAGCCATTTGCTGAAGTGTGGTTGTGACAGCTGCATCCTCCTCCTCCTCCCTCCCTGGGTTGACCTCCCCAAAGAAGATGGATCACGGGACAGGAATAGGAGTTGGGAGACCTGGATTTGGGTCCCTGATCTGCCACTCGCTGGTTGGGTGACCTTAGGCAAATTTTGCTTTTCTGGTACGTCGGTGCTCTCAGCTGTTAAAGGGGACTGGATGATGAGGGCTGACCCCCGAGGCCCGTCCAGGTTCTGACCCTCTACGCCTTGCCAGGGGCCCCACCCCACCGACATCTCTGCGGAGCGCACCCGCCGGCAGAGACAGCTCATCCTGCTCCTTCAAGGATCTGCTGGGGGTGCCACATCAGGATGTCCTCACTTAAAATCTGAGGAAGGGGACAGTTTCATTAAACCTTAGTGGGGGAAAGCGCTAGGCCAGGAGTCAGAGAGCTCTGGGTGGCCCTAGGCTGGACCTAAGGCCTGTTTCGTCCTCTGCAAAATGAAAGCTTTGTGCTTCACCTCCACTGTTGACACCGTGATGCTGGGGCTTTCTGTAGAGTCAGGGGTCAGGGAATGTCCTCGGTGCTTGCCCCACCCACCAGCTGGATTGCCACTCTTGCTGAGGGAGTGGTGTCTCTTGACCTTGCCCGGGAGCCTGGCTTCATGGAGAGGGAGCTGGGTGCCCTCACCCCTATTCTTGGCTCTTGCTTTTCGATTCCATTCAGAGAAATCCTGACAAGCAACATGCCAGAGGGCAGCTGCCTGATGGAGCCCTGTACTACCCTGCCTCCCAGAAACCCCGGCATCCTCAAATCTGCAGGCGCTCAAAATCTCCGGCCAGGAAGGAGCTGGGAGTGAGAGAAGGCCAGCCCAAGCAGGAGATACACAAAACATCCGTCACCCCCACCCTGCTGCCTCTTCCTTCTCCAGGTTACGGGGTGGGCGATATCCTCCAAGCGAGGACCGAGCCAAGGATTTCAGGGGCCCCAGGGATGGGCATGGACAGAGATGTCACTGGCTTCCTCCACCCATCGTTCCTGGGTCTCTTTATCATAAAAGCAAGCTCTTAAAGTCTAACCTCGGTCCTTCTTGCTACTACCATTTTTCTCGTGATCTCTCCTCCGTGGATATAAAGGACAGTTGCTCTGCCACCCTCACGCACCATCCCCCACCCCATCTGTCTTTTCTTCCAGACTTATGTTTTCTACACTCAGAGCTGCTTGAGATAATATATAATTTTTTTTTTTTTTTTTTTTGGTAGGGAGGCAAGACAAGAGTGGGTGTGGGGACAGATTCCCTTCCAATTATGTCTGGCTCAGGCTGATGCTAGTGTCAGTTTGCATTCCCTGAACACGTAGGAGCCTAGAAGCAGGGGGGAGGCAAGAGACAAAGAGATGCTCGCCACCCCAGCCTTCGCCATGGGCAGACCAAAGGAGCCTGGGTAGCTGGGAATGGAGGGACCAGGAAGGTGGTCTGTCTGGGAAGAGGTGGGAATCTGGAGCCCCCTTCCCTCAGCTCTGCAAACTGTTCCCTCTGGCCTCAGAGGCCCATTCTCATGGGACTTACCTGTGATGCGTGGCCTTCACCTGTCCACTCAGAGCTCCCTGCTCCTTCACTTCCTTCACACATGAGTTTGAGGAATTTAAATGGATACCAGTTTTAGTCAAAAGGGATCAAAAGAAGCCAGAAAAGTAAAACTGTTATCCCCAAAATCTCAAGGAGAGTAGTTCAGGCAGATGGAATGGCTTTTCTTTCTTTCTTCTTTTTTTTAAGCTTTCACATTGGCACAGATAATTGAGAGATGAGTGTGTTTGCAATGTTGATGGTAGAAACTCCAAACCTCAGCAGGTTTGCTCTCAGGCTGGGAATGGGCAGGAGGCACAGGCAATTCTGGCCTTTTCATGAATATTCTCCCCCAGTGTGACTGCAGAAAAGAAGCCAGTTCTGAGCACCCTCCTGGAGTCACCCTGGTCTCTCAGCCAAGGAAGGAGTGATGGTGACCTGGTTGTCCTCAGGAGGGAAGGCCCTCTATCTGCCTGCCTATGGCTCCTGCCCTCATCCTCTCGTCCTTCCAGAGATAGAGACTGGAGGGGAGGAGAAGGCTTTTCAAAGCCTATTCTGCACCTAGTGGCTTCCTGCACATGACAGTGCTGGTAGTGGGTGGGAACGGAGATGGAGGGCGAGCATCACCGTCCCCACCCCCCACGATGAGCCCCCAGCCACAGGCATCTGATTTCTAAGCCCGCAGCTGAACTCTTGACAATGAGCTCCAGGAACTGAGAGTGTTGCAGGCACAATGAGAACAGGCTGTACCTGGGCAAACTCTGCAGGGCTGACCCCAGGAAAGGGGCAAGAGGTGCAGAGCGTCACGTGGGTCTGTGGTGGCCGCTGAGGCAGGGCAGAGGGGCCCAGCTGGAGGACGCCCTGAGCACAGCAAAAGGAGAGGGTTGGGAGAATGGGGGGTGCACTCCGGAGAGGGGAAGATCGGGAAGGAAGAAATGTGGGTGGGAACATGCTGGCGTCTTTTAATCAAATGCAAATTTAAGGGAGACGGCATGCAAACTGACATGTCTAATTTTTGTGTCTGCAGTTTGGGCGGTGTTTGGAAAGAAACGAGCATCCTGGGGGAGATGCTTCTTGAGAACTTGCTCAGCACACACAGAAAAGACCTACGAACGAGTCATCTGGTGAACTCCGTGGTGATGAGACAGCACGACAGAGGCAGGGCCCAAGGACACCAAAAGGAGAGAAGAGGGCATCCTGGAGACGATGGGCCTGGCTGCAGTGGGGAGGGAGGAGGTGAGGCTGGAGGAGGGCTGGTGGCAAATGGGGCAGTTGAGGGCATGCTAAGCCTCAGGAGGAAGGGCCCAGGGAAACACAGGGATCCAAAGACAAACCACCTGGGGGCTCCGGGACACAAGAGCTGCACCTCCCCCACCAGAAGGAAGCTCCCTGAGGGCAATACCCATGTTTCCCCCACATGACTGGTGGGTCCCTGAGCATAGGGCTGAGTCTCCCCCCACAGGACAGGGGCTCCTGAGGGCGAAGCCTTTGTGTCCCCTATCAGACTGGGGGCTCCCAGAGGACAGGGGCCATGTCTCCTTCTTCTACAACCTCATATAGCGGGGGTGGATAGACAACAGTGAAATACTATGACAAAGCCATCATTTATTATCTGCAAGTGCCAGGCATTATGCTCAGTGCCTTATGGACGTTAGCTCATTGACTCCTGGTAGCAATCTTACGAGATAGCTATTAGTTGACATATTTAACAAGTGAAGAAACTGCCACTCAGAGAGGATAAGTCGGCCCAGGGTCTCAAGGCTGGTTAATACAAACGCAGGATCTGAACTCAGGACTGACTCCATACTCTGTGCATCTGACCACTCTATTCTGTGTCCTTCCTCCCAGGACCCCAGAAAGGAAGGGTGATGGCTTAGGATATACAGAGCTGCTGCAAACAGCTTGGGTTGAGAAGCTGGGAACTTTATGATTGTGATTCAGAGATACAATTTCAGCAGGAAACCCAATCTCTATGCAGCGTGTGGGAAAATGGCAAAAATCCAGCCCCTGCCCAGCCCCAGGCCAGAATGGGCTCCTCTGGCTCAGAAGCAGGGCTGGTGTCTCTGTGGCAAATCCCTTCCCACCCCCCATCGGACGTCCCACCCCTAAGGCAAAGCCAGGGGGTCTCCCCTCACCCCAGCACCCCGGCCCCAACCTCATGCTTGTGGAAGTGATGGGTCAGCATCAAACCCATCCAGCTGTTCTCCCCTAAGATAAGGGAAGGAGCCAGGATGTCTTGGCCTCGTTCCCCCCAGATGTCCTCCCAGCTGTGTGTTAACCCGCCACTGGGGTGGATTTCATGCCTCAGCCCTGGAAGGACCTTTCAAGGACCACCAGTGGGGTTGTGAGCCAATGCAGGGACCGGGGACAGGGCAGGACAGTTTCCAAGGACCTGGGGTGGAGAGGGGACATACATGCCCAGGGTAAAGCTATGGGCCCTTTCTGAGTGCCCTTCCCTACCCAGAGGGGAGGACATCGCCAGTTTCACCCTGCTCGAGATGGGATCTAGGCCCTGAGTTAAGGACTAGGGGTGGGTAATGAACTTGAAAAACCTTTGACTACCTTCTTCACATCTGCTTCCAATTCAACCACTTATTTCATAGTGTTTCTATTTTCTTTTCATCAAAGTCTAAACGACCACCAGGCTGATGTATTACCTTAAAAACTTTGGACAAAGCCAATGTGCTTCTCCTATCTCCCCTGAGGGGAGACTGGCTGATGTCTTGGACAGGGCAAGCACGGAGCTGTGGGCATCCACGTTCCGCCACGTGCGCGGGGGGCAGAAATGCCGGTCCACCGTACAAAAGGTGCTGAATCCGATGTGTGGCGCGGAGCAGAGTGGAGAGCGCAAGAACGCTGAGCAAGTGAAGGTGCTCAGTAAAGCCAGCTTCCTTTACCCGGGAAATCTGGCTGATCCCCGCAAGCCAGCTCTGTGTCTGTGTCCTATAATAAACTCCCTCTTTGGCTTAAGCTGCCTCCAGGGGTCTTCCACAGATACAACCGAAAGTCTGAATGAAAATATCAGAGCTGAACTGAAACAGGGTCAGTAACGAGCCAATCTGTAAATGAAGCCACTGGAATCCCTGGGTGACATTGGGGTCTGCAGAGCCAGGGTGATTAGGACGAGGAAGGACAGGGGATCTGTAAGCCTGCAGGGGTGGGGGCAAGAACGCCAACCCTACTGATCATCCGTGGCATGCCAGGTGTTCCCTACTCTCTTCTATTTAATCTTCACAATCACCCCCATGTAGTGGGTCACAAGCCCCATTCTACTGACAAGGAACAGGCTGAAAGAGTGCTAAGGACAGCCAGCAAGTAAGGACAGAGTTTACTTGAACCCTCACAGGCATGACACTTTTATCCCAGAGATACACAGGGCTCCAGGCCAGGCCACTAGAGTCTTGATGCATATCTGTCCCCTATAACATGACGTGCTGGTCCTTCTGGACTGTCAGGACAGGTGTGCAGGGTGGAGGAATGAACACAGAGGGTGGTGAAAGCAGAGAAAGCATATCAACCACAGACTCCACCCACTGTCCCCAGCCTGGCAGCGAGGACCCAAGACCGTCCAGGGAATGTGCTTGGCTCCCAGCGCCACCACTCTTCTGGAGGAGACATCAGAATGGAGAGCACTCTGGAATAAAGGACCTGGGCAGCCGCCCTGGAGGGTTTGCCATGCCTGTGGACTCTGTCAGGCCAGTGTTCTCCACCAGTGAGAGGCCCTGGACCATAGTGCTTAAGAAGGCAGATGGGTGAGCTACACTGCCGGGTCAGGGGGGGCGGGGGGTGTCATACCCAGGCTCCTCCACTTCCTGGTTGTATGACCCTGGGGAAGTTACTTCTCAGTTTCCTCATCAGTAAAATGGGACTAAAAATAGCACCCATCTCCCTAGTTTGTTCTAGGTGACTCGATGAATCAATATATGTGTAAAGTGCTTAGAAGAGTGCCTGATACATAACACAGAATAAATGATAGATGTTATTACTGTGAGTCCTTGGGTCTTCCATGTAGCTAACTCCCCACCTCCAAGATGGAGCACTCTGGAAAACTGAATCTAGAAATCAGGGGTTTCTGGCCAAGGGGGAACAAGAGAGGAAAGGAGCAGCCGTGCCCTGAGATGCAGACAGGGCTGAATCTGCCAAGAGCAGCCACGGAGCAACCCTTTCCCACACGTGCAGCCCTCAAGGCATCCTCCCGGATCTGGGAGCTAGGGAGTCTGACCCCTGTGTTACCACCAAGGAGGTTGAGGTTGAGGCCTTGAGTGGCTTATTCAGGATCCGCAGTGACAGAACAGGGGCGCCTGGGTGGCTCAGTCAGTTAGGCGTCTGTCTTTGTCTCGGGTCATGATCCTAGGGCCCTGGGATCGAGCCCCCAGGTCAGGCTCCCTGCTTCTCCCTCTCCCTCTGCCCCTCCCCCTGCTTGTGCTCACACTCTCTCTCTCTCTCTCTTTCAAATAAATAAATAACATCTTAAAAAAAAGAGTGACAGATCCAGGATTCACAGTGGGAGGGACCAGAGGAAGAGCTTATCCCAGGCTGACATTGTGAGGCCCAGATTCTTCCTGATCATTCTAGTCATCCTCAGCATGGCCCCCTCAGCCCTGATCCTTCATGTCCTGGTGGGAAGCCCTCTCCCTGCAGCTCCTGGCCACAGCGCTGTACTGCAATTGCTCACATGCGGTCTTCTTCCTGGACTAGACAGGGAGAGCCTTGGGAAGCAGGGGTTGGCAAACAACTGGCACCTGAGGAATGGTTGCTGAGGCAGGAAAGAACACGTTCTTACAGACCTGGGCTCTCAGGACCACTGCAAGATGGTTCAGCCTACAGGTTCTAGAATGTCTGGAGGGCATGGGAAGCAAAAGGATGCTACTTCTTGTACAAGAGGCAGTGGAGTCTATGGTGAAATGGACGAGTCTGAATCTTAGCTTTACCATGAACTTGCCAAGTGACCTTGGACAAGCCGTGTGGCCTCCCTTGACTCTGCTCAGTTTCCGCATACTTCAGTCTTGTGCAAGAGTGGAGTGGCCAGTCTACAGAAGCGTGCCAGGAGGGGCATACTACAATGCCTGCTAAAAAACACAAAACACTCCCACACCAGGAAGCAAAGTAAGGGCTTCCTTGGGTCCTCAGGTGCTCCTCCCACCACCTGGTCATGTGGGCCCTTTCTCTGGGACTCCCACAGTTTGGCATCCACAGAGTTAACATCTGGCATGGCGGAGGGCCCCCAGGATTCCTCCAGCTCTGCAGCCAGCAAGAGTTGTGAAATATTTTGCATGTGACCCTTGATTAATATCTCATTGTGAGGATGAAATGGGTTTATATAAGCAAAGTGCTCAGCGCAGCTGACAAACAGTGAGTGCTCAATAGATGTTAGTCACGATTTTGCGAATCTCCAGTGACTCGTGTCTGTGAGTGTTAAATGATCCGCACGGATCCTCAGGATGAAGGTTTCTGACCTCCCTGCAGAGTCCAAAGCCTCGAATAAAGTCTTGGGCACCGAGTGTTTCCTTTTAGGGAGCCCAAACCCTGCAGCCAGGCCCTTGGTGGCCCCAAAGCTACGAGCTTAGCTGAGGTGCCAAGCAGGGAGGCCTCGCCCCGGCACTCCTGGGCTTTGGGGTGCCAGCAAGAGCAGGGGCAGCCTCTCCACCCTGCCTGCTGTGAGCAAACCCCACTGGGTGCGCAGGGTGTCAGGCAGCACAGGGACTGAGCCTTGCCCCTGTGCCCAAGAAGGCCGCCCCCCATCGTGGCTGCTGTGCTTCATGGCGGCCAAAGCCTCAGGAGCTGCACTGGCCTGTCTCCCTGGCCCAGCGGGCACTGCTGCCTTCTCTGCTCCATAACCCCTCCCCTGGTGCTGCAGCTGCAGGATGACAGGGAGGCCATGCGGTGAGCACGGCGGCCACCCCTGGACACCACGTCACCATCAAGGCCAGGGAGCATCCATGTAGGACAGGATCTACACACTCAGGCAACCCCTGAATTCTAGGACCACACCTCCTGGGGATGCCCAGATTCCAGGACAAAACCAAGTCCTCTGACAAAACACCCTAGCTCCTATAACAACAGAACCCCATGGAAATGTCCAGGGCATGGCAACTGGAACAGTCTGGTGGCATCTTGAGGAACAGAGGAAGGTGAAGATCTGAGTGTAGGCTAGGGTTCCTAATCCTTCACCAGGGCACACTCACTCCCTGGGGGCCCTTCTACCCCGGGGTGAGGGGCTGTTCCCTTCACTCCCTGGAGGACCATCTGCTCCAAGGGCTCCTAGCCAGCTAGTCCCAATCCAGTCCTCCCATTCCATCCAAGCAAAGCTGGATGATGGGAATGCATCTCCCCTTGTGCCAAGCGTTTCTGGTTCCTTTAAATAGCTCCCCAACTTCCAGCTCCTTCAGGAAGGCATCCTGGATGGAGCAAGTAAGCTAGGAGCTGAAATGTGGCCCCCACACTACTTAAGCCTACTCTTAGGTTGGGTTGTGCATTGGTTCTGCTGTGTATAGTCTGGTTCATGCCTTGCTGTGGGCGCTCCCCAGGGCTGGGGGGGTGGGGGGGTGCAGTACCAATCCCTGGGCGGGGCAGAGAGCTGTACCTCAGGCCTCACCAGAGCTGCTGCTAATCAAAGGGCCCACCTCTGGGCACCGAGACGTGTTCTCTCTGCAGGGGGAACAAGGGCAATCTTCACTCAAGCAAACAGATTCGGAGCTTGAGAGGCCCTGGGCTGGCTGATCTCATCAGTCAGCAATCTCTTCAAAGGACCAATAGGCACCGGATTCTTTGGGGGATCCTTTGGGGCAAACCTTGTATATCCAGAGATGTACAAGAGACTGGCAGCAAGAGCCTGGACCCTGCTGGAGCCATTGGATCCACTGCTCGCCTCTGTTCAAATGTTGCCCAGAGCCTACACTCAAGCCCCAGTGCCCTCCACTCGGGTCCGTCATGCCGCTCCCATCCTGCCTGCCCAATCTCACTCCCTCTCTCACTTCCTGTGCCGCCTCTCCTCCAGCAGACAGGATCCCACAATCAAGCCCCTCATTTACCTCCTCCTCGCCTTCTCTAGTCCCTCCCATCTCTGCTGCCGGGACCCCAACCTTTGCAACCACATCCCGTCTCCAGAGCTTCCCCTCCTCCCCGCTGCACCCACGCGCACACTCGCCCCACGCTCAGTCTCCTTAGCCTCTCCGAACTTTGTCACAGCACCCGCCACAACCGCCTGGCACAGGAATGAGCGCGATCCTTCTCACCTCCTCATCCAGCCTGCCAGAAGCTAGCAGGCAGGGCCCAGAGCCTCAATCTCAGGGGCACAGAGCTTTGCCCATAGGGAACGCTTGAGGGGTTAATTCTGAACTCAGTGGACTCAAACTCAGCTGCAGGGGGGTGTGGGGGAGTCTCGAGGCTCCTGGAAGCAGCATGTCATAGGAGTTAAGTTCAAATCCTGGCTTTGCTGCACTAGCTTTGGGCAGATTCCCTATAGTTCAGGGCCTCAGTTTCCTCATTTGTAAGTTCCAGCATGGCGGGATGATTGTGAGCACTGACTTATTACGCATCAGGAACAAGAACAACGCCTCTTATCCCCTCTGAGGATACGTGTTCGTTATTACCGTTAGATTATTGTATTCTCTGGGCCTACTTGTTGCCCCAGCAGTCAGGTCTCAGAGCTCCTGGGAGGCAGCTCCTCAGCCCGGGATGGTGGGAGTCCCAGGCCCCGTGGCAGCTTATGGAGCCTGCAGAGAAAAGCCAAGGCCTCCTGGGTGACTGCCAGCTTTCCCAAAAGGGAAGGGCCTGTTTAGCAAGTCACCAAGGGCAAAGGGAGCCTGTGTCCTCACAGTCTAGGAGTAACCAGCACTCAGAGTGCTTTTCTGGGAGAGAAGCCAGGGAGACCGAACCCCTGCAGCCTCTGCCTGGGAGTCTCTTTGAGGGAAATCGTTCCACCCTGGTCATATTTCAGACTCTTTCAAACCTGTCCAATTCCTGCATGCACACAACATGTGCACACAAACGTACCTTTAGTATGTGCATATTTGCCGGAGGCCGGTGAGTGCTCCCCGTGACCCATACTAACCCCTGCACATCCAGTGTTCACACCCTGAGTCCCAGCCTCACCTATGTTCTTAGGATTAATGGCTATCTGCCATACGCCCTATGAACCCAGTACCTCCACACACTCACACAAACCTTGCTCTTTCAACACTCACTACCCTCCTACCCAGCCCTAGGTCCCAGTTTACAGTCTGGCTCTCCATCGAAACACCTGGGACTTGGGACATGACTCCGCCTCCCAGACCAGATCACACCCAACGACAACACCCCAACTGGATACCTGCAAGACGACCCTGGATTCCCTGGGGACCAACACTGGGAGCATTGAGAGCACGCCCTTGGGTCTGCTGGGCTGTACTTGCTTTTGGTTCATCCCCAGGGCACAAGAGCACCCCAAATCCAGAGCGAGAGTTACAGCCCAGAAATTAGAGGGCTGTGGAGAATGTGCCCACTCCAGTGGCCCTGAAGTGTGTCACTGAGGTGTCTAAAATAGACTCGAGCACGGCCCAGGCCCAGGCCCAGCGCCTGTGGAGTTCTGGCCGCCTTGCTGAGGTTTGGCTGGAGCTGACTTGGAGAACTGTGTGTCAAACGCACGACGTACAACAGCACTGGCAGCAAGAGCCTGGAACCTGCTGGAGCCAAAGCTCTTGCGGGTGAACCTGCAGCCTGCGGCTGGGCTGGGCTCCGCGCTCTCCCACCCCCACCCCACCACAGCACCGCAACAGGCTCAAGGAGTCTGGGGGCTCCGGCGAGGTCCCCATTCTCCTCCACTCTGCTTCCTACCCCTTCAATTTGCCCCTTCTCCTGCCAGAAGCATGGGTGCTGATAAAAGATGAGAAGCCTTGACCCACCCCACTTATTCCAGGCACACATGCTGTGCCCACACTTAGCCCACCGCAGTGACCATGTTGGACACACCGTTGGCACAAGGCTAATCCTCCCTCAGCCTCCAGCTGGGAAACAGAAACAGCTCCTGGGGCGCTTTCGCAATCTGCACCTTGATCTCTGCTGGTCAGAGGGTAGCAGAGACCTGTGTGCACCGAAGGAGGCAGAAAGGAACCCTGGGGGCTCTGGTTTTGTCCCAGGAGGCCTGGTCCCCAGAAGCAACGTGAGGGAAGGTGTGGGAGATGGTGTCCACTTTGAGGGCTGACCCAGCATTCCAAGGGCTTCTATGGACAGAGCGTGCCCACGCAGGGCCAGTGAGCTGCGCCTGGCCCCCTGGCCCTTCCTGTGCACGAGAGAGAAGGCTGCAGGCTCCAGGGACTTCAAACCATCTGGGTAATCCAAACAGGGTGTGGGAGGAGGTCAGCCAGTGCAAATGAGAAACATGTGGCGTCTGTTTCCCCTCTGCTGGCTGGCTAGCACAGGGTTTCCAGGCAGCGAGAGAAGGCTGTGGGGAGGAGGCCAGGTTGGACCCCGAGAACACTCCGCCAGGTGCTGAGATGCAGACATTAGGAGCAGGCAGGGGGTGCGGTCCAGGTGGGGAGCAGGACTCCACTAGGCCCAGCAATCAGGGTGGATGGGTCGGCTCCTCTTCCTATCAAGTCTTATTCCAAAAGGAAAGACAAATGGAAGGAAAATTAAAGCAGGTAACAAAGGGAGAAAAGATGCAGTGGAATATGGCTAGGTGTCTGACCTCAAATACAAGAGGGTATCTGAAAGGCAGGCTAGCTTAACCTGTAAGGATCCAGATGGCAGGTTTGGACCCATGGGTGGAAATTCTCAGAAAAAAGAATCTTAGTTCAACAGACTCTCCAATAATGAGCGCTTTCCAGGAAAATAAGGTAGTGAGCCCTCTGTCACTAGGAGTGTGTAAACAGAACACCCACCTGCCTCTGATGCTATGGAGGGATTAATTTCAGCTTCAGGTGTGGGTGGCTCAACTAGACATTTCCATTCTGTGGTTCTGTGAGATCCCAGGGCAGGGTGGGGGAGAAGGGGCTTTTGCTCTCCCTGGCCGTACCAGGAGACACCGCACTGTGATGCAGATGTGAAGGAGAAGCAGGGTGCTCAGCTGCAGTGAGGAACCCTGGGGGCTCTGCTCAGCCTGCTCAAAGCAGGACGGGCTCTCCCTTGAACCCCAAGGAGCAAACTGCACCTTCAGCACTTGGGATCAGAGGCTGTGAGGAGTGGGTATGTGTGTGCGGAGGGACAGTTCTAGAGGAGAAAGATTGGAAGTTAGCAGGAGAAACTATCTGGCATTGGCAGCCTAGGTTTGGGGACAGGTCACGGTGGGGAGGGGCAGCTGTAGCCACAACAGCAGACGTGGGGCTACACGTCGGGGGAGGGGTGTAGAATAAGAGGGAAGTATCGGGAAACAGCCCAGGATTCCAGGTGACTTGGTCCTGTTACCCATTCAGTCCACATCTAGAAGGAGCCTATGGCCTGGGCTTGGAGCCAGCATTGATGATAAAGGGCATCTCCCTGGGTTGGTTTATGCTTCCGGGGTAGCAGAGAAGCTCCAGGCACTTCGGCTCCATCTGCTTCTCCCCAGAGCAGAGGAACTGCCCCCAAGACCTACTCATGCATCCATCCGTTACTCTCAGAAGCAGAGCTGTGGCTGCCAGGTGAAGAGAACAGCTTTGCTACAGCCATCTGAACAAGGCAATGCCCCAAGGCTAGGACCAGGACCTGGACGGGGCCCCGGGAGAGCACTAAGCCCGCTCAGGGAAGAAAAAGTTCTGGGCATGTGAGAAAAGAAATGTACCCCTCAGTGCTAACCTTGAGGAAGGCAGGAGACCTTGCAAATGGAAGGTTCTATGCTAGTTTCTCCACATGCATGCTCACCTTCAGACCCCCACACCTTGCCACAGCCCTTCCTTCAGCTTGTGAATCTATAAGCATCCTCCAGCGAACTGCTGTGCCCAGGGGAAGGCTAGAGGTGAGCTTTGTCCTCCTGTTCCTGCTAGGCCTCCGGGGAACCCCTGGGAAGAGTGGCTCTGGGCGTGGAGCCTCTGACTAGGTGAGCCTGCACATATTTTACCTGCTGCCTCTGGGCATCAGTTCTTTCGGAAGAAATCACGTAACTCCTCTACCCACCCAGACCCCCCAGTGCATTGAAGAAGAAGGAAGTAATTTCTTCTCTTCCTCTATTCAAAGCATCCCAGAACACATTCTCTAGAGTAAATCCCACTCTCACCACCCCCTTAAAACCAACATCAACCAATTGGCTTAGAAATGGATGACTTCCGGACTTCCCCTGTTCTGTTTGCCCTGAGCCTCTGAGGACCTAACTGTTGTCATGACAACACCTCCCATCGGTCCAGACACCTTCTTGAAGAAGTGGGACCAGGAATCCCAGCCACCTGGGTTCCTTTACACCCTGACCTTGGGCTGCCTTAGCTGCTCCACTCTGTCCCTTCGCCTAGAGGGTTGAAGAAAGGAAAAGTGAATGTGTGGGGAGTCAACAGACTGATTTTCCTTTGAGATCCTTAGGCCCAGGGCTGATGAAGCAGGAAGAGTGTGGTTTGGGATGGTGTTATGTAGTTAAATGGCCTGGGACATTTCCAAGTTCTGACCACCTTCATCTGCAGCCCCCTCCCCAACACTATAGGTAGGGAAGAGCCATGAGAGGGTCTCTTCCATTCACAAATGGGGAAACTGGGTTCCAGAGGAGGTCACAGAGCTTAGAACTTCCAGACAGGGAACTCAGGACCACAACCTCCCACCCTGCCCCAGGCCCAGGTCTGGTGACATTTCCTCTCAGAGCCAAACTGCCTGATGTGGACCATTGGCCAGGGTCCAAAGACATCTGATTCCTGGGATTGGCCCATTTCCCCCTGGGCACTCACCCTTCAGCCTTCCAAGTTTCCAGGGTTCCCCAGTGGGAACCTAGTTATTTGGCAGCTTCCAAAACAAGGGAAGGGGCACAGAGCCTGCCTAGATCATCTGGGTCCCAGCTGATTTCTGAGAAGGGAGTGATCGAATTTCAGTTCTCTTTTATTCCAGAAAGGCTCTTATTTGGGGCTGCCTCACCCCCTTCCCCCCCAGAAACTGGATCTTGGCAGCTTCTTGGGTCTGGGATCATACCAAGGAGTGTGTAACCTTTGACCCTCAGCCTCCCAAGTAGGGAACAAATACTGTTTTTAGCCACCATCCTGAGGCATCGAGGCAGCCATTCTTCTCCTCAGAGGCCACCCTGCTCTCCAGTGAAGGCCAGTCCTGACAACCTGGAACACCTTCATGGGTTTGGAGACACTGAGCCAGCTCTACTGTCCCCTGGTCCCTCAAAGGGTCAGTCTACCCTCTACCCCAACTCTCATCACCTTCACACAAAAGAGAGATTTTGCCTGAAAGCACCAGATCCCACCCTCTCCCCTCCCCACCGCCCTGTGATGCCAAGCACTGTCCCCCCAGAACCTACCCACAAGCTCCACCCCCACCTTGGTCCTCACAGGCCCAAACAGTCCAGCATGTTTGCCAGACTTTCCACGCTCTCTCCCCAGCAGAGATCTTAGCCCCTCAGCCTTTCTGCAGGGTCAGCAGGGCAGGTCAGTGGCCCCATGTCCAGGGACACCTGCCTTGGTCAGACCCCTCCTGACCTGCTGACTCCCCTTTCTCCATTGGGCCTCCCAGATGGAGCCAGTGACTTAGGAACACAAGCAGAACCTGCCTCCCATCACTAACTCAGAGATGGCTCTAATAAAGCCCTTGGTGCTTTTGACCCTGCATTTTCCCTACTGGGAAGTGGGGTAGGGGGGTGTTTTCTCCTTATCTCCAAGGTTCCTGAGAGGCTGCGGCACCAGTGTGCTTTGAGAATGACAACTGCTGAACAGGAGTAAGGGACCCCAGCTCAGCTTCCCCGCCTGCCCTCCACCCCACCCCAGGCAGCTCTAAGACTATCTGTCAGGGTTTCTGAGGTGACTGTCTCTTGATGAACAACTAAGGAGGCAGCCAGGTCCTGGGGCAGTGCTGGGTCTTGCCCATCTGGGGACAGCCCAGATCAGCTAAGACATCCCAAACCAGTGAAGCCCTGACCTTGAAAAGGGAGCTGTGCCCTCTACTTTTCTGAGTCCCTGACACTCCCTTCCCCTCCCAGGACACAGACACTCGATTCTCCTCTCCTCTAGCACCATCCACACCCCATCCACATCCGCTTCTTAGTGCCTGGGGAATGTTCCTCCCCCAGCCGGGTCTGCCCTGCCCGGTGCCTCCTCTGGCCTCAGACACAATTCAGTTCTCACCTCCCTTAAGCTTAAAGATCGCTCCTTTCCAGTCCTCTATCACAGGGGCCCCTTCCATTTTCTCCATGGCCCTCCTGCTGTCTGGAATTATTTTTTTCTTCCTTGTCTGTCTCATCCCACTAGACCGTAAGCTCCTTGAGGGCCTCACTTGGCACAGGGGTGGTACTCTCCCTCTGCAGCAGAAGGCTGCCCTGTCAGCTTCTGCACCCCTGAACTCCCAATCCTGGCTTGTCCCTGCCGAGGCTGGGGCCTTCAGGAGGGGCTCTCCTAGGAAAAAAGCTGCTCTTCCCTTCTTTGCCCTTGTGCAGTCTCCTAACTGCCCCTGCAAAGCCCAAATGTGGCCTGTTAGGAGAGGCTCCCAATCCAAAGCTGCAAGAGGCTCTTGCTCCTGGTCAGCGGTTCCTCCTGCTGGCCACACCGGGGTCTGGGGGCCCGGGATGACAGCAGCAGGTCCAACCAGTCTTCTCCTGCTCTGCGCTCTCCAAGGCTGCCAGTCGAACACCCCCACCCTCCATCCACCCCACCCGCCCCATCTCCTCCAGCCGGTCCTCGGACCATAGCCCGCGTCGGCCCCGCCCCTTCACACGCTCACGGACACGCCCCTTCCCAGCCCCCAGCGGGGCGGGCAGCCTGCCTGGTACCGGGGAAGCTCGGGTCCCTCGGCGCCGGAGGACCCACATCCCAGCCACCGCAACAAGTCCGCGGAGCCTAGGAGGCCCGCTCGGGCTCCAGGCCTTGCCGCCGTCCTCCCGTGGCCCCGGCACGACCCGTGCCGGCTCCCGAGGCGGCAGCCCTGCGTCCTGCACTTCCCGGATCTATCCCTCTCAGGGCGAGGGCTCTCCGGGGGAAAGCGAGCGCAGTTCCGGGGCCCGCTCCGGGTTTTTTGCATAGACTCTTCAGGCTTGGAGAACAATGGAGCAGCTCTCGGCGCTTCCTCCGCCCGAGCAAGCTTTGTTCCTCCCTTCCCGCCCGCTCGGCTTCCATTAGCCAAAGGGCAAAGGCTTCCCAGTCAACCAGGAGTCTCCGCGCGAGAGCCCAGACCTCTCCACACTCTGTAAAAAACCTGGGGGGTAGGGGTTTGGGCCAGAGCCTGAGCCGAGGTACAGGACGAACATCCAGATGCGCACAGCTGGCTACCCGCCCGCCCCTTGGCCCCAGACGTGTTTCCTTGCCAGAACCCCCACACCCGGGAAATCCGACTCGCGCTCCCACCAGGGATCCACAGAGGAAGTGGAGCTTCGGCTCTGCTCTGGGGCCAAAGAGCCCTCACATCTGCTTTCCCCACATCTGTCCTCTAGATCCGGGCTCTCACTGCACTCTCCCCTAGCAATGCTGGATGCTCTCTCGCCAAGCACAGAGCACAACACAACTGAGGTCTCCATCAGCCCCAGATTTTGCCATATTAGGATTCTGGGCTTTAAAATTCGAGGAAGCTAATGGGCTCTATTTCTGAGAATCTGTGACCCCCACACCATTGTCCAGCCTCACCTCAGGCAGGCCAGAGCAGAGCCTGGGCTCCTGCCTGGTGACATCTTTAAGAAGACGCACTTTAGCCATGCGCATCTGGAGGTAGGCCAGCCCTGCACATCTGGGCCCAATGCCCCCTCACAACCTGACCGAAATCTGGAGAGCCCTACCGGGAGGAGGAGAAAAGGAAGGGAGCTGCGCTCTCTCTACACCTTCCCTTGCAGCTGGCTAGGAGAAAGCCAGGGGTGGGGCGGGGGAGGCAGGACTTACCCAGCATCTGGCTGAAGAGCAGCTGCTCCAGGTCCCCCAGAACGGTCACCACGAGCTCGGGGTCCACCTTGAGGAAGGCGCGCTCCTCCTGGCCCTTGGCGGAGGGCACGGGCCCGGAGCCCTTTTGCGCCTTGGCCTTGCTAGAGAGCAGCTCGTCGTCCGACTTGCCATCGTCGCTCACGGCTGCCTCAGGAGCCTTGCTGAGCGGCTTGACCTCGGCGTACGGGCCGCGCGGGATCCGGCTCGGCTTTCCCAGGCTGGGCGCGAGGGGAGCCAGGGGGGTCTTGGCGCCGCCCGCCGGGCTGCCTTTTGCCTGGAAGAGCGAGTGCTCCGACTTGGACAGCGTCTTGGACATAAGCGGAGCCTCGCGGCCTTTGGACCCCGCCTTGCCCAAGCCCTTGGGCGCCTTGGCCATATCGTCGCTCCACTCGGGCTCATAGAGCTGCAGCTTTTTCTCCGAGTCGGTGAGGAACGAGAGGTTGGTGAGCGACTTCTGCTTGCGCAGGTTGGAGGCGGGAGGCCCTCCGGGGACTCGGCCGTCCACGCTGCCAGACTTGAAGACCTTCAGCTCGGCCGCGCTGGCCTTGGCCATGCCGCCACCGCCGCCGGGGGCCTTGGCGCGCTTGGGCAGCATGCCTCTGCCGTCCGCCGCTGCCGCCTTCCTACCGGTGCCCCGAGGCTCGTCCGCGCCCTCGTCCCCGCCGCCGCCGGCACTCAGCTCCACCTCGGGCTGCACGCTCTTGACGCTGCTGCCCAGCATTCTGCCCGCGAGGAGCGCATGGACGATCCGCGCGTCTGCAGGCACGGCGGGGGCGGGGGGGGGGGGGGGAGGGAGCGCAGGGAAGAGGAGGCGGGGGAGGGGAGGGGGAGAGAAAGGACGGAAGAAACCGAGGAAGATGGGGAGAGGAAGGGGGAGGGAGCGAGGGAGGAGGGAGACAGGCGAGCGAGGGCGCAGGGAAAAGAAACGCAAGGAAAGAAGAGAGGAAAAGGAAAGAGCGAGGAAACCGTGGGGCGATGGGGCGGGGTCGGAGGAAAAGGGGCGGGGGCGGGGAAAATACAAATTAAAATTTACAAATCAAAGGAAGAATGGAAGCCCAGCGGCTCGGCGGGCGCGCAGAGGTGCGCCGATGCCCGGGTGCCGGCCCTCCGTCTGCCCGCCTGTCAGTCCCGCGGGCCGAGCACTGCTCCGCAGCTCCCTCGCGGCACTCCGCCCGCCAGCTTGAGTAGAGGCTGCGAGCTGCAGCTCCGAGCGCAGGAAGGAGGGGAGGGGAAGGCGGAGGAGCAAACAGGAGGAGGGGAGGAGTGTGCGCGAGGGAGGGAGGTGGGGGAGAGCGAGTGTGTGTCTATTTCTGGCTCGGGAGGGGGTGGTATTTGCGGCAGAGATGCAGGGGCGGATGAGTAGGGGGTTGAGGGGGGAGATAAAGGATTCCACCAGTTTTCCTCCTCGCTTTCCACGCGGAGGCGGGACCCGTTCTCGGAGGGCACCGTGGTCCTCTGCCACGCCCAGAGTGTGGGGGGCAGTGAAAAGGATCTGTCGAGGAGATGTGAGGCGCAGGTAAACGGGACTGAGACAGGGCAGCTCATGATGCAGGAGGGAAATTGCGCTCGTGGGACCGGGAGAGATGCTGGGAGCGGGGTTGGGGAAGCCGTACAATCCAGGTTGCTTGTTTCCCCACCCCCACTCCAAACTGTGGCGGTTTCCCTCCAGGAAACTCCCAGTACCATCTTACTTCAGTCTCGGAGGCTCTCGGCTGCCCTCCAGAGGTAGGGGATACTCCCTGGGGTAGGGCAAAGGGGTTGGGACAGGGGTGGCTCGGAGAGACAGGCCTAGGGCTGACGGGGGAGGGGGCTCAGGGCATGGAGAAAAGGACCAACCGTTGGGATTAGGAGATTGGATTGCCATTCTAATTGACCTTGTCAAAGTCACTGCACCCCTTTGGCTCGCTCTCTTCTCTTACAGTGGTTATAATACCAGCTTAATGGGTAAAAGCGCTTTGTCAAACCTAGGAAATCAGTTGGAGGCTTAGCATGGGTCCCCTGCAGGCCTGATCTAAAGTGGGACTGCAGAGCAATTTAAAAAGACAACATTTTCCTTTCTCCCTCCTCCCACTTGGACTCAGGGAAGAAAGATAGGGTGGAAGGGGTAGAGGCCAAGAGGGATGGAGCAAGCAGCAGTCCGCCTAGGGCACTCCCTCAGTAGAGGGCGACACTGCCCATTCTCCCATGGCCTCCCAGGTCAGTGCCAAGTTGCCTGAGCAAATGGTTCTCAGGCAAGAAAATGAGGAACAGGAGAAAGCAGAGGATATGACTCTGGAAGCAAAGCTTGCTCCAGAAGAGGTGGGGCCCAGATAGAGCCACACACTGGGGATAAAGCCCTAAGAATTCTTTTTTTTTTTTTAGTTTATCTATTTTTTTTAGTGATCTCTACATCCAACATGGGGCTCGAACTGATGACCCCGAGATCAAGATTTGCATGCTCTTCCGACTGAGCCAGCTAGGCACCTCAAGAACTCTTTGCCAGAATGGGCTGTCAGATTATCTGCCCACCCCATCCCCAACCTTCCTCTCTCTAGCTTCCTGCCTGTCCCCTTAGAATCTGAACAACCCTGTGCCTGGGTCTCATGGTTCACCCACTTTCCTAGTGCTAATCGTCACAGCCTGCCTGGTGTGAGAGGTATTTGTGTACATGTCTGTCTCCTCCACCAGCACTGGAGCTTTCTGGGTTCAGAACTATGTCTCTCAGCACCTTGCAGGAAGCAGATGCCACAACTGTTTAAGCAAAATGGATTTGAAGGCCTGAGCGCTGTGTACTGGATCTGTCCCCTCTATGACTCTTGGGTCCTGGTAGTGTCTGTCCCCAGGCCTCTGCCTTCCATAATCCCAGGGCTGGATTGAGATACAACAAAATCTACAAGAACAGGGATCATCACCGAGAGGATGTGCTTACCACAATACCAAGAACACACAGTTCTCAAGCAGAGGGGTGTTGGTAAGAAGCATGGGCCCTTGGCTGGGCTTTGGTCAATACATAGAAAGATGGAGAATTCTGCCCTCAAGGAATTCAATGTCTGACAGGGGGAGTACAAGATAGACAACACAGATCTGGGAAAATAATCATCCTGACCCTGTGAAAAAACAATGTCACATACACCAACACACTCACCACAGATAGGCAGACACAGGTATGTGTATACTAATTTCAGGAGTGACCGGAGGGAGACCGAGCCCTGAAGAGCAGGGACCCTGGCTGTCTCATTCAGTGCTGTAACCCCAGAGTCCATCACTTCCTTCCTAGGGGCTGGGTACATGTGAGCGTAGGAATAAGAGACTGCCACCAGGCAGAAGAGGTGGAGGAGGTCTTAAAAGCTTCCTGAAATACTAAGCAGTATAAACAGAGAAGGGTTCAGACCAGGAGAGCAGAAAGCAAGAGGTTGTTCGGGCTCACGCCCTGCTGCCTCAGAGAAGCAGAGGAAAGGGGCCGGGTGCAAAAACTTAGCAGAAGGTCCAGAGGGCACATGCAGACTGGCCTCAGAGTCTATGTCTAGCACTTAGGAAACTCAGGGGTGGAACCAAGTCTTGTGATCTCAGATAGGGAATGACAAGCAATAGAGATCTGGTTAAAGGGACTTAGGTGGTATCATGCCAGAACTTGCCCCGGCCACAGAGAGCACCCAAAGGTGTGGCCAGTCCTGGGATTTTTCTCTCTGGGCACACATGACGTCCTCATGCTTATGCCCAAACATAAGATCCCAGCTCAAGGAAGGGACCGAGCCCCATCACTGGTGCCAAGTCTCCGGGTAACCATGCCCTTCCTCCCCCGTCCCACAGGCCACCTTTAATGAAACTGCAAACAATCACTTCTCGAGTCCTCATCCTTACTTAGAGGTCATTCCCTAATTTGCGCCAGACACACCTAATTCAATCACACAGGAACCTCACCTTTCCTAAAAATAGCGATTTGAGAATCTGGGGATCCTTGTTCTCTGATTTACCAGGTTACAGTAGCTCTTGCTTATTATTTCTATGTTCTTTCCCTGTATGTAAAATCATCTCTTTAGCAGACAAGGAGAAATTAACTGGTTGCCATCTGGCTGAAAACCATCATTTCCACTGTGGTCCATCCCGCCTAGTGCGCACTTCTGTAGGCAGACCTGACGCTGTCACCCCTTGGTTTATTTGGCTTCCCGTCTCCAGTAGGTTTGTAGGTTTGCTCCTGTCAAATTAATCTTCAGAATTACTATGAGGCACTATTCCACTTTTTGCTCTGTCCACCTGTACTTCCTTGTCCCCGCATGCCCATTGCCCCCAGAAGCTGACCCTCCTTTCTTCCAGCCCTCGCTGGTCCCTGCGTGCAAGCCCGATCTCTTCCTCGTCTTTACTCCTTTTTTGTTCCTCTGTGCCTCCTCTCTGGGGATAGCTCATGCCCCAAATCCCAAGTCCTTTCCTTTCCTTTCCTTCAATAAACAGCTCCTGAGGGGCGCCTGGGTGGCTCAGTCGTTAAGAGTCTGCCTTCGGCTCAGGTCATGATCCCAGGGTCCTGGAATCGGGCCCCGCATCAGGCTCCCTGCTCGGCAGGAAGCCTGCTTCTCCCTCTCCCGCTCCCCCTGCTTGTGTTCCCTCTCTCGCGGTGTCTCTCTCTGTCAAATAAATACATAAAATCTTTTAAAAAAAATAAAAATTAAAAATTAAAAAAAATAAACAGCTCCTGAAATTCTGCCTCCTTTGAGGAGGATTGTCTCCTCTGGATCTGTCTGTGTCCAGAAGATAGGCACTAGCCCCCCACCACTGGCCCCCCACAATCCCCCCTTTAACCGCCCCCAATCCCTCCTGCACGAGAGGCCACCTGTCAGTTTATGAGATGGAAAACACCTTCCATGCTCATCTCATGAGTTAATTCAGTGCTAATCCCCTTGAGTGCTAGTCCTCTCTCCGTTCACGTCCACCCGGTACTGCTCATCTTCTCGATGCCACTCTCTAAAGGGCTGTGCCATGGCCATGTGGTGGCCTCTTTATTTATTTATTTTTTAAAGATTTTATTTATTTGTTTGACAGAGAGAGAGATAGCGAGAGCAGGAACACAAGCAGGGGGAGTGGGAGAGGGAGAAGCAGACTTCCCGGCGAGCAGGAAGCCCGATGTGGGGCTCGATCCCAGGACCCTGGGATCATGACCTGAGCCGAAGGCAGACGCTTAACGACTGAGCCACCCAGGCGCCCCGTGGTGGCCTCTTTAAATAGTCCTCTTGGCATCCTGGAACTTTCAGACACTCCCTAATGCGACCTCTCCTTCTATCTGGTTCTTTTTTGATTCCTTTCACATCCCTTGAGTTTCCCACCATCCTCTACTGCAGTGGGAGCCTCTGCTGCCGTGGCAACAGCCATTCCAGCATCAGTCGATAAAGCCAATATGTGCAGAATGTTTCCTTGAGTGATTCCTAAAAAGAGAGGGACCTGCCCTGTCACACCATAGCCAAACCGCCCTGAGCCCCTCCCACTCTGCCGTTTCCTCTTTCCCCAAGCCACAGAAAAGATAGGCTGGGGATGGTCTGATGAGAGAAATCCTATGTGATGAGGGAGAGGCCCGGCTGGGCAGAGAGTGGGTCCTGGTGATGTCAGTGCCCTGTGGAGAGCAACTGGATTCTGCCCAGTCTCCAAAGAGGAGGTGGGGAAAGAGGCTGGTTTGGAATCATGAAAATCCTCAATTCCCAGCTCCCCAGAACCACTCATCACCCCACTCCTCTATCTCCAAAGGCAATGGCACTTTCTGTGATGGGGTGGGATGAGTGATTTGACCACATGTGTTGACCGAGAACTTAAAGCAATCTGAGGAATGAAGACACAGGCATACAGCCAAGGAAAGGCATGCTGTGTGATTTTACATTCTCACACCATGTGCTGGGAAACAGATGCAACCCAGGTTGTCCGTGGGGGGTCTGCGGGCTCCCCCATTAGACTGGGGAGAGAGGAGGACAGGAAAAGGTAGAAAGGAGAGGTGGGCTGCCCCCACCCTGTTGACCTTGAAAGGTAACCTTGGGAGAAGAGGGGATCTGAGGGAGGGGGGAGTGGGCAGGTGAGTCCAAACTTGGCTCCGACAAGGGCCAAGTCAGAGCAGGGAAGAGGGAAGAGTTTTCTTGATATCTGAGCTCACAGTCATGATCAGGAGAGCAAGAGCTAGGCACCTAGTCCCATGGCTCTGCAAGCCTAGCCCACCCACCCTGGGCCAGGCCAACTGAGTGACAGACACCCTCTTTGAGTCTGCCCTCCTCAGATCCCTATGATGAGGTTTTTTTCATCACCTCCCTAGCAGATTCCAATACTTATGCCTTTGTGGAAAGCCCTCCAGCATTGCTCCCCACCTCCTTCTGTCCTTTTCTCTACCCTGTCATTCCCCTATGTCATTCCACCCATTGGCAGGGACTTCTTGAGCACTCAAAATGTGCGCAAGGCCAGGCTGGAGGCTGCTGAAATGGCCGGTGCTCAGCACAGTCTCGTCTACATCCTGATGACCAGCTCCCCATTGCTCACCTCCTGCTCAGTGCCTGCTACGTGCCCGCTATGAGGAGTGCTGGAGGATTGACACAAACTCCTGTCCTTGTGGAACTCCCTGTCTAACGGGAGACACAGACGATAAATGAGAAAGAAATGTTAACTACTACAAAGTTCTCAGGAGTAAAACAAAGCAGGAAGGGGAATATGAAATCTCCAGCGGTAGGGGTTGAATTTTCAGTATGGTGGCCAAATAAGGCTTTAGTTAAGAAGATGACATCTGAGTAAAAATCTGAAGGAAGAGAGGGAGCAATTTATATGGATAACTGGGGGAAGATATCCAGGCAGAGGGAATAGCCCTGAGGGAGAGTGTGCCCGGCCCAGCAGCAGAACCGCATGGAGATCCGCGTGGCTGGAAAGGAAGGGGAGGATGGTGGTAGGCAATGAAGTCTGAGATATAACTGGAGGCCAGGGCGTGGAAGGCCTTCTAGGTCATGACAAGGACGTGGCCTTTTACTCTGAGTAGGATGGGAGTCACTGGCAGGTTTGGATCAGAGGAGTGACAGGACCCAGCTTCCCCCTTGAAAGGGTCACTTTGGCTGCAGCGCTAAGCTCGTGGGCAGAAGAGTCCCAACAGCGGAGGTGAGAGAGGATGGTGGCTTGGAAGTGGGTAGTTACTTTGGCAGTGGCACAAAGTGGTCAGACTCTATATTCTGAAGCCATTAGAATCTGCTGATAGACCAGGTGTGGGTGTGTGGGATTTACAGAAACGGAGCGTATCCCAAGGATTTGGGCCTGGACAACTCTAACACTGGACTGGCCTTCAACCAAGATAGGGAAGACTTGCGGAGGAGCTGGTTTTAGAGAATATTTTGGAGTCTTCTGTTCTCCTCGGCCCTTCCCTAGGACGCCTTCCCTGACTCTCTCCACACAGTTCGTTGTAGCCACTTCAATAATCTCTGAACATCCAGAGCCAAAATTTTTCATTCACTCCTTTGTGTTTCCCAAGGATCCATCTTTGGTTGGTCGACTGATTATGAATTTTTTCTCAAAACCCATCATGGCTCTTTGCACATAGTGGGCTCTCAGAAATAGTTGGTGAATGACGAGCAAGTAAATGAATGAATGCGTGACTCAGAACAGATGTGTGGGGGATTGTAAACAGCAGTGACCTCTCAATACCCCGTGGTGAGAGACACTGCAGCTGGTATGCTGGAATGGGAACCAGGCTCTGGGATGAGGTCCCAGCAACATCTTTGCTTCCTTCTCTGCAGCCCTGGGCCACAGGGAGGCCAGCAGACCCTCTCTTTGCCCCTTCAAGGGAAGCTCCAGTTTTTCGGGGGAGTGACCTGGGGACATATCACAACTGCGACCCTCTCCTCTCCAACATCTCCATCTCTGCTCTACTCAGAGGTGTGGAGAGCTTTGTGACATCTCTGGGAGACAGAGGCAAGAGTGAGCAAGGTGTCCTCAGAGCCCAGGCTCCCTGGCATATGAGACAGTCTCAACTGGAATTTGAGCCCCACCCTTCGCTGCCATCTGCAGAAGAAAAGGGGCCAGTGGACACAGTGGTCCAGCATGGATGCACCAGCTTCCTCATACCTCCAAGGGCCTCATCCAGGAAGCCTTCCCAGATTGATCCACTTCCTTCCTCCCAGCCCAGCTGCTACTTTGCTTTGCCAGGGCATTGGTAGAAATATGGATTCTGCAAGGCCCTCACTCAGCATCTCTGGTCCCAGGAGGCGCCCAAGCCCAGGGGTTGGGAATTTTTCTTCTGGGCCACAAGGTCAGCAGTGCAGGTTCAGAAGAGATTTGCTGTTTGCCCGCCTGTTGGGGGAAAATCAGGCTCAGCAAACCAAAGGCTGGGAGTAGAGCCAGGGATCATAGGCCTTTGTCTACCCTCTGGCCTAACTGTCTCAGGGAGAGCTTCTAGGAGGGTAGCAATGCTGAGAAATTCTAAACTACAACCCACATTCCTCAGGGCTCACAGCAGCCTGGATGCACCTCCCCTGAGCCTCTAGGCCAACAGGACAGGGATGAGCCTACCATCTGGTGAAATGGGAAGGGCAGAGAATAGACCCTGGGAAGGCAATAAGTCACCTCTTATCATACAAGGAAACAGGACCCGAGCCCGAAGTCCAGCATGTCCAGCTGCAGGTGCAGGACTGGGCTCTCCAAGTCTGATACCTGCTGGTATAGAGCCAGAGCTGACCCTGCGAGGCACTCAAGGCCTTCACGGCTCTGGCTCCACCACCTGGTAACCTTGCCCTCTCATGCTTCCTGCCTATCCTCTGGTCCAGGCCTAATCCCACCCCTGCTCCCTGTAACCCAGATGCCCACTGCACCTGAGGTTTGCATGGGGGTCTAGGAGTGCAGTCACATTAAAACTGGCCCACAGGGGTACCTGGGTGGCTCAATCAGTTAAGCATCTGCCTTCGGCTCAGGTCATGATCTCAGAGTCCTGGGATCAAGCCCCACATCCTTGTCCTCCATCATGCTCCCTGCTCAGCAGGGAATCTGCTTCTCCCTGCCACTCTCCCTCTGTGCTTCCCACCCCCCACTCTCTTTCAAATAAATAAATAAATAAATAAATAAAAACTTAAAAAAAATAAAACTGGCCCATAGAATCCTGGGGACAAGGACAGAGGATTACTCCCTTGGTGATCTACAGCACCACCAGCCCCTTGGTAGCTCAGCCTCATGCCCTTTGTCCTGGGGTCCTGGTCACTTCTAGTGGACTTGGCAGTACTAACAAGTGCAGGACCCCTTCAGGACTTCCCTCTTCTCAAGTCTTGGAGGTCCCGGTTCTCTTGACTTGCTACGTGGCCTTAAGAGAATGCCTCCATTTTCCTGTAATGAAACGTGTTCTCGTTGGTTACGTAAGAAATTAGTACGGGGTGGAGAACCTCTCGAATCCCTCTGCTCATGGCCTTACAGCAGGGAAAGGCCGAAGGAAAACACCTAATCTAGACGACTCTGAAATTGCACTCATTTAAAATTAGATCCCTGTGCTCCTTGCACTAATAAAGAGACCAGGATAAGAAGTCTTAGATGTTTCCCACATGTGTTTGGCTTGTGTGTTGCCATGGCAACTGTTCCATACACATCCATTGGGGTGTTCATTGCACATTGGGCTCCAGATGAGCTCTGCAACACCCAGGTCCACTGCCCCTAGACTAGGACCAGCCCAGATCAGTTGTCATGGCAACCACAGGCCTGTGACGGGGGACGAAGAGGGACAAGGGTAGCCTCTGTGCGTGCAGCTGTGCCTGTGTGTTGGCTGGAAACACAAACTGCCTGTGTGCATGTATCCTGTTATAAGGGCAAACCTAGAATCCAATCTGACCTGTCCATGCAGAGTTGATTGTTTTGTTTTGTTTTTTTTAAAGATTTTATTTATTTATTTGAGAGAGAGAGAATGAGAGACAGAGAGCAGGAGAGGGAGGAGGGTCAGAGGGAGAAGCAGACTCCCCGCCGAGCAGGGAGCCCGATGCGGGACTCGATCCCGGGACTCCAGGATCATGACCTGAGCTGAAGGCAGTCGCTTAACCAACTGAGCCACCCAGGCGCCCGCAGAGTTGATTGTTTTAAGGTCACTGAATCACAACACTAAGTGGAACCTCAAAGATCATACTCAACATTCTGCTTTAGAGCAGAACTGACCCATTTGTAATAAATCCCATTACCTCACTGTGGGCCAAGGAAACCCAAAAACCTGATGAGAAAAAACAAAAGGTCCAAACCTGAGGTTGTCTGGCCAACGCTGTGATACTATTACTGAAGGGGAGAACTTCCTAATGTGTGTTCACAAACTGGTTTGTGAAGGTCCGTGAAACCAACCGTCAAATATAAGTTTTGTGTTGTGAAGAGTCCATTTGTCTAGGGAGACAACCAGGTTCTGAAAGAGGTCCTTGATGCTAAAAAGTTAAAAACAACTGCAAGAATAGGGAGAAACCTTTACCCACCTGACCCAGAACCAGCTGGGGACCTTCTCACTACTCTGGAGAGAAAGACACTCACGTATCATGGCTATACCCATTCTCTCAGCGGGCACCTCTGTGCTTTATGAGAGTTTTTGTTAGGTTTTTATTTACTTTTTATTTTATTTTATTTTTTTTAAAGATTTTATTTATTTATTTGACAGAGAAAGACACAGCGAGAGAGGGAACACAAACGGGGAGTGGGAGAGAGAAGCAGACTCCCTGCCGAGCAGGGAGCCCGATGCAGGACTCGATCCCGGGACTCCAGGATCATGACCTGAGCCGAAGGCAGTCGCTTAACCAACTGAGCCACCCAGGCGCCCTTTACTTTTTATTTTTAAAAGATTTTATTTATTTATTTGACAGAGAGAGACACAGCAAGAGAGGGAACACAAGCAGGGGGAGAGGGAGAGGGAGAAGCAGGCCCCCCGCGGAGCAGGGAGCCCGATGCGGGGCTCGATCCCAGGACCCCGGAGATCACGACCTGAGCCGAAGGCAGATCACGACCTAAGCCGAAAGCAGACGCCCAACAACTGAGCCACCCAGGCGCCCCTTGTTAGGTTTTTAAAGAGACATTAAACTTAACACAGGAATGCCATGGATTCATATTTCACTGAATTTTAATAGAATAATCACTGGCAATTACTTAGTATATAAAAACTGCTCTGCAAATGTTAAGAATAGTCATTGGTGTGGTGGGTGGGAGTCTCAAAGCATGATGAGAACTCTACCTTTCACCCAGTCTGATTTCATCACAAGGAGCTTACCACTTCTGTGCTTCTTCCTGCCCCATGGAAACCCAGGTTCTCAGGCAGGAAGGATGCAGTGAGCTCACTGGGTCAAGCTCCTGCCCCTGGACTGTGCCAGTCTTTATGTGAACACGAGAGCTGCTCGCCCTCCACTTCTGATGGGGCTGAGCTCTCCTCCCACTCGGAAGTTCTCTTATCAATGTGACCTCGATCATTCTCAACACAGAACACACTTATTTGCTTCTCCAGCCCTCTGTGGAGGTGGAACGATTTTCTTGAGAGAAGGGATGACTAAGACTAACCACTTCTCTGTCCTGTCCCCTCCCCGCAGGGCTTGGATGACCCCACACTCGCTGACCCTCTCTCTGCCCTGACCCTTTAATTATCTTCAGCTCTCTCTGAAGCACAGGACTCCCACAGCCCGGGAGCCACACACAGGAAGGCGGGGTTTTGATTCCTTCCGCCTCTTAAAGGACTCAGGACAAGGAATATTATGACTGGGGTAATTCTCAGCACTTAATCTTCCTGCTTATTGTGTCTATGTCGCTCACTCTCTTCAACTGCCTCTCCCCAGAGCTCCTTCCATGTAAGCCTGCTGGGCGGCCTTATTGTGGGGGGGGAAGTCTCTCAGTGGGGGACCCTAATCCTCTTATCAAGGGGATAGAGGAAGTGCAGGGAAGGGGGGGCACTGTGTTCCGGTTTCTGCCCATTCAGTGGTGCCAGAGGGAGGGACTAAAGCCTCTCTCGGAGCCAGGGCTCCTTGAGATGAAGCTGCCTGCAGGCTCTCCATCTGCCTCAGGCCTTCCCAGGGAGACCCTGTTGTGAACAGGATTGGCCAGCTTTTGCCTCCAGGGATGGGACAAAGACCTGTGAAGTCAAGTCTTTAGGGCATCATTGAAACAGGGTTTCTCTGGATTAGTCATGGAAGTTTCTCCCCATTGGTCAAGGAAGGACAGTGGTGAAAGTTTAGCAAATAGTTCAGGTTCCTTCCTCCTCCCATGGCTGAAATTTCTAGCAGCCCCAGAGCCCCCTAGGTAACACTCTGAAGTTGTAAGGGGTAGTCGGATCTGGAGAGATTCCTAGTAACTGGGCCTACCTCCTCCCAGTACATATCCTTATCCTCAGGGCCTTCCCATGGCCCATAGGCACACAGAGAGAGAATTAAACAAGAGGCCAGGGCTTCCCAGGAAGAACTAAAGAAGTTCCTCTCAGTTGGGAGAGCTGAATCTCCAGAAACCTGCCAGAAGGAAGCTGAGTCGAGGTCAGACAGGTACGGGGTATAGGGGACAATTCTCTACAGGAGAACCATTTTGACATTCCACTAAAATGGCTCCCACTGGGTCAAATTCACTGCTTGGAGATTAATCCCATTCCCTGCCAAATGCTGTCTTGAGAAGTCACTCAGTCTCCTCCCTCCCCCTTCCTCCTCCTAAGAAATAGAATCCAGATCCCTCTAGTTTCTATTTCAAACTCCTCCAGCAGGGTACCTCAGATGACCTCACTTCTCTGGCCTCTTCCTTCACAGGCCCCCCCCCCGAGCTAGGCTCTGTCCTGCTGCTCATCCCGCTGCCCCTCCCGGCCTCCCGGTGGCACCCCAGGACTCGGGACATGTTTCCCTCCAGCAAGGTCATGGCATGTATGGCTAAGAGAGTGACCTCCGAAGGCCAGCTGCCTGGGTTCCAATCCTGGCTGGACCACCCTGGGCATGTCGCATAGCCTTTCCTCATTTCCTCATCTGTAAAGTGGGCATGTTAGTAACAGCACTCTCCTCAGTAACGAACAATAACACATATTAAGCAGTTACTATGTATCAGTGCTCCTCTAAGCACTTTATACATTGGTGTATTTCGTCCTCATTGTGAAGGTACGGTCATCATCATGGAGGCACAGAGAGATTAGATCATTTCCCCAAGGCTGCACAGCTAGCAAGTGGTAAAGCTGTGATACGAAGCTGGGGAGCTGTTCCAACTCTCACACGTTGTTAGAAGGATTGAAGGTGCTTATTGGCAGGGCCTAATGCAGAGGAAGCCACAGCAAGTGCTAGCCAATGCTACGCGGTATTATGATTACCTCCCCTCCCAGCTCCTAGAAGCCTACTTGGTCCCAGACAGCCACCCTGTTTATCCAAACCGGCCCTCAAGAGACCCCCGAACTCCCGAGCCTCCTCTGGCCCACAGCGGCACGGAGCTGCCTGAGCCCTGACAACAGAGCTAATACCATCTGCCCCTGAACTCGGCCTGTGTTTTCTAGTCAATTGTCTGCACGTCCTCTCTCCACGGATGGCTGGGACATCAGGCTCAGCTCAGCTTGAAAGTCCCCAGAGGGCAGGGGACACGGCGGTGTGAACTCAGCATGAAATGACACAGGTTGGGGATGACAGAGAAGCCGGTGACATCCCAGGGCTTGCTCACGTTGAGGAAGATGTCAGCAGGACTGTGGCTCCCTGACCCTGTTTCCTTCCCCACCATTTGGCGGAGGTTAAGGGAGACAGTGTGCCAGTGACCCAGTGAGTGCTGGGAGCAGCGGGAAGGCAGGGGAGCAGCGCTGGAAGGCTGGAAGGCTGGGCTTTTTGACAAGCCCAGATTCAAATCCTGGCACAGCCCCCCTAGCTGTGTGTTCCCGGACAAGCTAGTTCATGTAACTTCTCTGAGCTGGAGTTTCCTCATCTATTCCACAGAATAACAGTTCCACCTGCAAAGGGTTGCATAAGATGCTCGTGAAGGACTTCACGGGAAGAATCTAGCACGGAGCCCTGCACCTAGTAGGTGTTCAATAAATGGTAGTCATGGTTACCATTTGGTCATTTTAGAGTTGGAGACACCAAAAGGCAGGAGTCCTGGCTTCAATTCCCCTGCTAACGAACCAGGCAGTCGTGAACAGGTCTGTTTCTCTCTGAGCCACATCGCTCCCCATGGAAAATGAGGCCACATGTGGGTGATGGGGAAAGTTCATTAGAGCTTTGACTTCCTGTGTTCTTTGATTTTCCAAGTCATCAGTAGCCCTGGGATACTTGGATTTGGCCTGAAGCCCCCAGAAGAGCACAGGGGGCTTGCCCCACTGTGCTGGACCACCTAAGAGCCCTGAACAAACTCCTCTCCCAGGGAATGCAGTGACCAGACCTCTCTCCTGCCCCCCGGCGGAGGGCACACCAGGTATGCAAGTTTTCTCAGAAGGGGGACTCTATCCCTGCTCCCAAATTCACAAAACATGAAAAAACTTAATTCTGCCTTCAAGATGGAGTCGGCTCAACAAGGGAGAAGAAAGAAGGAGAAAAACAAAACAACTCCAGCATGAGGCCAAACTCTACACTGCCCCTCCTATTCTATATATATCAAGCCTTGTGTGAGAAGCAAGGCAGGGAGGAAGCTCTAGCTTGTTCCCCAGCAACACATGTGATGGTGAGAGAAAGTACCCTTCATTATGTGTCCACTTAGCACTCAGTCAAACATGCCACAAAGTGGAAGTAATTAAGGAACCTGTGTCAACCTTGGGGCGACCTTTCCCAGTCCTCCTGCACACGGCCTCACACATGTGGGCACACAGAAATGTCAGCACTGGCTTCCACTGGCTTTCCAAATTAAGATCTGATGGTGGCAACTAAGGGGAGTGTTGGCAGATGGGACCAGCACGGGGCCCTCACCAGCACAGCCAAGCGAGCCAAGAGTGCGTCAGGGCACACACACAAACACCCATGGGCTAGGTGCAGAACACCCCTGGGACATACGAAGGCCAAGTCCCAACACCGCTGTGTGGTGGCAAGTCATCGTGGGAAATTCTCTTCCTGCTCTACAAAGCTTATCCCACCTCATTTGGACTCCATTCCCAGGCAGAATAAGGAAGAAAGTAGTACAAGGCTGAGAAAGGTCTTAGTCTTCCCTGCTCCCCTCAAGGCCTCTGTCCCCCCAGATGCCTGGATGCCTGAGAGGACCGTATTGGGAAGAGAACAGAAGAAAGGCTGGTTGCTCCTCATCAGCCAGCAAGAAGCAGGTCCACAGAGGATCAATGACTCCACAACCCCTGACCTTGGGTTCCTTATTTACTCTCTCAATTCACCATTTCACCAAACACTGATCAGCGGGCACTGTGCTAGGTATGGGGAGCAAGACGGGTTCACAAACAAGAAGGAAGGATGTTTGAGCTACAAAAGAAAGCAGACCTGCCCCTTGTCGTCTACAAATTGATATGGGAATCACATGGTCAATAACTGTGCTGGGTTCTGTGAATGACACCGATATAGGATATGGTATTCTATTCTCCAAGGCACCCAAATATCCTTCTACAAATTGAGGAGCATAATGCCAGTGTCCTCCTCGTGCTAGAGGGCCTCATGTGGGCAGGACTGACTGGGCTGCCGGATCAGCTCCTACAAGGGCAGGTCACTGCCAACCGATCCTCTGGGTCAGACTCACTGGAGTGAATCTCTAGCCTATGAACTCCTTGAAACAGTTTCAGAGTCTTACTCATCTCTTTGTTTTATTTTTTTCTATAGGAATGCCATTTTAAATTATCTATCTATCTATCTATCTATCTATCTATCTATCTATCTATCTATCTATCTACTTATTTATGATTAAAGTAGCCTCCATGCTCAATGTGGAGCTTGAACTCATGACCCCAAGACCAAGAGTAGCATGCTCTCCTGACTGAGCCGGCCAGGTGCCCCTTATTCATCTTTTACCTTAGTGCTGAGCACAGTGTTTGGCACAAGGCAAACACTCATTGATGGTTTGTTGACTGAATGAAAGAAGAAAAGAATGAATGAATCATGTCATGCTCTGAGTGAAGTTCAGAGGTAGGGGAACAGGGCATAAAATGGAAGTCTTCCATCGTCTCCCTTCTCATCTCTGTTTTCTTCAGGCTTAGAGTGCAGGTTCCCCTACAAAGCACAAGCAGACCCTAAATCTCTCTCTCCATCCAACCCGTCGGCATGCTCAGCATAGCCTTGGCCAACGTGGATCGCCATGATGACTAGGGCATGGCAGAGCAGAGGCAGTGAACCTGGTTTCTCCTCCCCAGGAGCCTTGGAGGAAGCAAGGGCTTCTCCCTTTTCTCCCACCTCCAAAGGTTCACTGGCACTCCACCTCACGGAGGAACCCAACCTGGGATCTATCGGACATGCTCAGAGCTGGCTGGTAAGGATGGTCTTCCAGCTGACGAGCCTGGGGGATTCCTAAAGTCAGGCTGTGGCAGATGCTAAAAGTGAAAGTCCTCTCCCCAGCTCATCGGATAATGATTATGAACGAGAGCCTAGTTAGGTGGAGATCATTAGACTCCCACAGTGTGGCATACCCATAAGGAAGCCATTACACTAACAAAACTGCAAATGTAAAAATAGAGCTCCACATAGTTTCCTGGTTACCACATTCTAATTCTGATGGTTTCTCAGTGCCAGTGACATTTGGTTTCCTTTGTCCCCCACCATGCCCTGGTTCCTCTGCGGGCATACTTATTGTGGGAGGCAATGGCTCACTTTCTAGATGCCCAGGCTCCACCCCCACAAACCTCCTCTACAAGGCTTGCCATGGAGTGAGTGTTGCTTCTCTGTCTTCGGGGTCACAAAGGCCCTAAGACCACTGCTGGCGCCCAGGCCGGCAGAAGGCTCAAAGGGCCCCGCCCCCAGCCTAGAGGAACACCCAACCACCTGCACAGAGGGGACGAAGAAAGCAGGAATGGCATTCTACTGGGGTCCAATGGCATCAGGGTCAGGCTGTGTCGTACACCCGAACTTTGCCCACCGGAGCCAAGCACCGAAATGAAGCTAAGACAAAACCTCTGGACAATCTCAGGTTTGCCAAAAGCAAGCTCATCCTTTTCCTAGGACAAGCCCCCTTTGGAAACTAAAGGACAGACAGAGCTGGTGCCCTGCAGTGTGGAGTCTCGAGTACCTCTCGTGCATACACAGTCATCCTCTAGGTATTTTTTAATGTTGCAGGAATATCAACACACACACCTAAACCCCGCTAAGAGTTTAGAATCTGACCAATCTAGGACCTGACCTATGGCACACAAGCATTCACCCATCCGCTCACCAGTCATTCAGTCAGAGACACCTGCTGAGCACCTGCCGGGGGCCAGACACTGGCCTGAGGATGCACCTGGGGACACGCAGCATCTCTGCCCCTACAGAGCATCACTGTGTTCCAGGTTTGGGGCTCTTCTTGGTAAGCCTCACATTCTGGCTCCTGAGGCTCAGGCACCAGTACGACATGCATCAGGTGATATGTTGTGACTACCGGGTGCCCCAGGGAAGGTGACAGGTGTGGGAGTGGCCTGGGAGAGGCAGCAGCTGTGAGGCAGTTAGCCAGATGGCTCTGGGCTGCCTCGCTGGTTCCCAGCACCTCCACTGTTCATCTGGGCTTTGCTTGGAACCTGGCTCTTGGTTCTCAATCTCCCAGCTCGTTACTTTTTTTGTCATGGCCTTGGTGACTCCCAGACCTGAGCACTGGATAAACAGGGCACCCACTGGCCACTTTCCTCTCCTGACTTGGACGTGCCCCTGGATTTGATGGACCAGCCCTGGGTTGAGCCAAGCATGGCAAAAACTCAAAATGCAATTCACAGGCTGATGGCTCATTGTGAAGAGAAAGACCTGTCTAGCCAGGTCTCTTCTCCCACAGGGGCAGTGAGACTTCTAGTCTGGTGGCCTCCCCAGCCCAGGAGGAAGTCTTTCCTCTAGAACACTCACCTGCACAGGAGAAGCTCTCCTCAGTCCCAACAGGGCAGCCGGAGTAGCCATCAAGGACCCAGCTAGCCTGAGGGAGGGGGCCAGGTTCCTGGTCCGTCTGAAGCCTGTGGGACAGAGAAGGGGTGGTCACTCATCACAGAGGTTGTCCTGGCCTCGAAGCTTCTCTAAGGGTCTAAGGATACCCCCTTGGAGCTCGGTTCTTCTCCGGTGCTGGTGCTCTACACCCCTCTGGGCTGGGCCTTCCCTGGCAAGCATGCATACATGTGTGTACTCAGCACGAAGCAGGACTTGGGCAAAGTGAGGCCAGTGGTAGGGGCAATAGGGGAACTCGTGAGGGCACTGGGATGCCTGATGCCAGTCACCCTTTGGTGTTCCACCGATCCCAGGAACACAAATCGCCCACAGGACAGAGGAAACCCAGAGTAACTCCAGGCCTTGGGTCCTGCGTCCTGCCATGGTCCCTAACCTCAGGCTGTGCCTGGATTATAGCCATGTTCACACACAGAGGGAAGAGCTTCCTCTGAAGCGCAGGTCACTGACTCCTTATGAGAGCTTAGGGGGCACACAGGCCTCCTTGGGCTTGCTCACAGTCCAGGCAGTGAGGAGGTCAGGGAAGATGGAGGGGTAGGCTCAGCTGAGGTCACAGCGACTCCCAGGAGCATAAGTCCATGCTGGGCCAGTGTGGCAGCAGGAAGGAAGGGTGAGGTCTCCGGGCACCAGCTCCCAAGTGCACACAGACTTCTGAGCACAACCCCAACCGTACAATCGCTCCCAGGAACAAAGGCTGTGGGAGCTTTTATTATAGGCAATTACCCTGGGCTCTCAGAGCTGGCCCGCCCACCCGTCCGCCCGCTGTCTCCAGCTAAATGGACCCTTTGGCAGCTTGGCAGGAGGGGGCGGGGAGAGCTGTGCAGGCAGGAGGGAAAGTTGATGTCTGGTCCTGGGGCCGGGGGCTGGGCTGGGGGACCCTGTGAGTCTCCAGGGCTACTGAGATTTGTCTTCCTCTCTCTCCAGTTTTTCCTTTTTTTCAACCCAGATGGCTGGGACTCTGGGCTCAGCTCTGCTATTAACTCACAGTGAAATGCAGAGCAAATCTCTTCTCCTCCAGGTCCCACTTCCATCATGGGATAGAAGAGATGGCCTCCAAGGCCCAGATCAGTCTGACAGTCCAGGGTTGTGTGAGGGGTTTGCTGCTCCTGCGTGGCTCTCTCTAAGCCACGCAGGCAGTGTCGGGCTCTTGTGTGTCTGCAGGCCCCTGAGCTGGGGGCTTGCAATAGAGCAGGGTGGGGGGTACTCAGAGAAAGCAGGAGACTTCGTCTTGCCCTGGGGAGTGCTCGGTCTGAGGGGGTCGCTCACCATGTACTGCTGTGAATTCAGTATCAGCCTGATGTTCGAGTATCAGGGGGACAAAGAAAAACTGGAGTTGGTTGGTTTCTTGGAAGAAATGAATATAGACTTGGGTTTTTGAAGGGATGCAACATACTGGTGAGAAAGCAATAGGGCATTCTACTGGGGAGAGGGAATTCTAGGTAATGTACATGTTTCACTGAATAGCATCATATATGTAGACCTAAGCACCGCCTGACCCAGAGCAGGTAGCAAGAACTAGCGTTAGAAATACAAATACTTTGCTGTCATGCTTGTTGGTGCCATAATTATGCTGCCAGGGTGAGTGGCGTGCACTGGCCCAGGAGCACCTTCCTGGTTAGAGACACGGAGGCCTCCGTGTCTCTAACCTCAGTCGGTTCTACACTCTCATCTCTGCCTGCCTCCACCTCCCCAAACTCGGCCAGGGCCCCAGGCCTCCCCTCACTCTCCAGCCCGAATGGACAGTGTCATCTATGCCGGAAGCTGGTTAGAGGTTGAACCAGAGAGAAGAAAACCAATAACCCTACCCTCCTGACCCCACTGACTGCACCCTCCTCACTGAAGTCTGACCAAAGGCCAGCCTGAGGAGGGAAGGAGAGAACTTTTGGAAAAAGAGAACACTTGGCAGATGGAGAAAGGCAGCCCCAGGGTACTGAAGCTGTAAAGGGCTCTCTTCCAGGAGAGCAGAGGAGAATGAGGTTGAAGATCTGCGGAAACCAGCTATATGAGAGCAGAGGACCTGGAGAGCAGATTGAGAGGCATTTACGCCTTCTCTGGGGTCCAGAGAGCCGGGGGGACCAGAGGGAGGCGGTGGCGGGTCAGAGAGGAGGCAGGAGATACACATCCTTGGGAAGGACCGCACCCGGACCCCGTGGACAGAGACGGCTATGGAGGATAGGGCAGGGCAAGAGAAGGCTGGCGATCTGCTCCCTGGAGAAGCAGGTGGGGCAGGACAGGGCTGGAGATGGGGAGGGAGCACGATAACCTCTGTTTCCATGAGCAGCTGGGACTTTGCAGAAGGCCAAGGTGCCGGGGGTGGGGGCAGGAGATTTCTAAGAAAACAGGATGTCTGTGCCTTCTAGGGAGCAGATGGTAGCTCCTTGGCTATGCAACTTGCAAGGATAGCCCAGCCTGGCCTTTGGCAGAGTGACCCGTGGCAGGCGCGCCAGGCTCCACAGGGTGTACTGGGCTCTCTTCCATCTTCCAGCGGCACCTAGGGGTGTCCCTCGTCCTAATCCGCCCTTGCCCGAACCACGGCCCTCCCTGCAACCCTAACCCAGGGCCTGAAACAGGCAAGGTCTAGGAGGTGGATGGTGAAGAAAGCTGCCCACCCCCCCAGCCCCGGTTGGTACAACACATTTCCATTTCTGTTGAAATGCAAACATGCAATAAATGTTTGCTGAGTGAAGAAACACGGTTCTGTTCAAGTTACATTGAAATGTTCAAAGGAAGAAGTTCTGACCTCTGGAAAATGTCAGAGTCTAAATCTGCCAGGGGACGTGTAGGGTAGATAATGTAAAATCTTAAACAATTTAATGCCCAGACACTTTTCCCGAAGGTTGAATTCAAAATGAAGGATGTCAGGTAGAAGGAAATCAGGTAGGAGAAGAAAGCCAAAGAGTCACCAGGGAGACGCTGTACTGATTGGGAAAAGGCCATTCGAAGGAAGGTCTGCCCTGCATGTGTGCTTCCTTGAGTTCTCTCACCAGCTGGAGAATCTCAGTGGAGGTCAGGAGGGACAGACGGACAGACACAGACAGGAGGAGCTCCTTAGCAGAAGGAACATGGGTGAGCTGTGTGGGTGGTACATCAGGCAGAAGAGATGCTCCCAGAGGCAGGGATCACCCAAATGAGAACTTCCTTTGATCACAGTGTCAGCTAGAATTCCTGCCATGACGGGAAGCTCACTGCCTTATCAGTCATTTGTAAACCTCTCCAGTTGCTGGAAAGTTCTTCCTCCTGAGCTTCCAGTTTGTCTCAAACTGACTTCTAACCACCGTGACGCCAACTCAGTGCTCTGGAGCCGCACCAAGTAAATCTAATCCATCTTATGACATGACAGCTCTTCAAATATTTGAGAACAGCTCTCAGACCCTCTCTAACCCTCCCTTTTCCAAAGTAAACTGCTTCAGCTCCTTTAATCATTCTTCTAACGCCTTGCTTGGATCCCTCACCAACCTGTTCACCTTTCTTTTTTTTTTTTTTTTTTTAAAGATTTTATTTATTTATTCATGAGAGACAGAGAGAGAGAGAGAGAGAGAGAGGCAGAGGGAGAAGCAGGCTCCCAAGGAGCAGGGAGCCCGAGGTGGGGCTCGATCCCAGGACCCTGGGATCATGACCTGAGCCGGAGGCAGATGCTTAACCATCTGAGCCACTCAGGTGCCCCACCTTTCTTGAAATGTGTTTTTGGGCATCGATGCCCTTTTAAAATGTGGCGTTCCTAACTGTGATACTCTAAAAGAGGCAGGACCACATGGCGAATACAGTGGGACTACTGGCTTCCTGGTCCTGGGCCCCGGATGTCTCTAACTGTATAAGAATGCCTGGAACTTTTCAGAGACCAAGTCACACTGTTGGCTTCTAGTACAAGTGAAAGCTCCTAGTAGTTCCCCCCCACCTCCACCCCAGATGTTCTGCTGCTGCAGAGGAACCCCCCCCCCCCCGCCCTGCCGTGTCCCGGGAATGGTGTACAAGCTTTTCTAAACCCTAGATGTAAGTGGGTTTCTCCTCACACCAGCGCAGAGGAAAAGCCCAGGAAGTCAGGCTAGCCAGAGCGGTACTTAATTTGCATTTGAGCGTTTCAAAACTGTGTAACACTTAATAATTAAAATTTAGTTTACTTAATGTGGCCATTTTAGTAAAGATATTTTTATTAAAAAAATGATGTACTTGATGGACCGAGGCCCCCTCCTCTTCGGGCTGGCTGCTGGGTCGCAGCTCCATGCCTCCCTGCTTCCCTCCCCACCTGCTCCCCCCAGCTCACCTGTACTGGAAGGGGGCCACTGTGGCAGTGACTGGCTGACTCTGCTGATGGCCGGAGGCGAAGCTGATGGCCCCAGGGGTGGGGGAGGGGCGTTTGCCTGGCACGGGGCTGCACCCTGGGGAGGAAGCCCCTGATACTGCCCCGGCATCAGGCTCCAAAGACCTGGGGACCCCTGAACTTCTGTAGTTTGCATCTCTTTGATCCTTTCCTGGGTAGTTAGGAAGTTTTCGACCTTCAGGAGCCCCTGGTATTTGAGTTTCTCCACGAGAGCTTGTTCGGGACGGGCTCCTGCCCCGGCTCTGGCGGACTGGAATCCCTTCTTGAGCCACCTTCTTCTTTCCCTGGGTGCCTTGTGTCTCCCCAACTCTTCTGGCCCCAGCCCAGCTGGAGAGGGCTGCTTTTGGGGTTGCCCTGGGACTGCTCCATGGGGAGCTGGAAAGGCCTTCACCACCCTCAGTTGACTCTCTCACCACCCCAGAAGCCTTGGGGGAGCCTCTCCCCCGGGAGGCCTTAGGAGAGGAGTTTCTGGAAGGACCTCCTGCCTTGCCCAGTCTTGGGGAGGCTGCACGCTGGGGGCTCAGGGCCAGGCCGGCCTGACGTGGCCGCGGCTGGGGAGAGGCGCCCGGTGTATGAGTCCTGGTCTGGGAAGCAGCTCGAGGCACAGGGATAGAGGAGGCATAGTGGGGGCGGCTGGCAGAGTTCACGTTGGCCATCCCATTCATGGTTAGCAAGGCAGCAGTGAGGACTACTGTCCTGCAGAGAGAGGAGAGAAAAGAGGATCGTTAGGCCCCATCCCAAGCTGCTGCTCCTGAGTGTATAAAGGTGATGCCGGGGTCAGGGGAGGAGGCACAGGCATTTGGGCTGGGCATCAGGGCTCCTGGCTTCACATCCTGACTCGGTCAGTGCCTGCCTGCCTGCCTGACTCTGGGCAAACCCCATTACCTCTCTGCCCCGAAACACTGCTGTGAAGCTCATGTGAAGACACGTATGTGGAAGTGCTTTGCGAACCATGATGCTCTGTACAAACGGGGTTCATTTAACTTTCCCTGACTCTGCTCCCCTCCACTGACCGGGGATAGACTCTCCTTCTCACAGCCCCTCCCTCTCAGACCCTTCCTTGTAGCCTGAGTCTAGAATCCCCTGCCCACAGTAAACCAACTCCCTTGTGCCTTCAGCCTTTTCTCTGCATGTTCCTTCCACCTGCCACTTTATCTGACAAAAGTGCCCAGGATTCCTGTCCAGTGGAATGTAATCTTCCAGATCCCACTGGGCTCAAAGGTAGAGCAGCCAATCCCGACCCCCGCAAATCATAAACTTGGAAACCTCCCCCCGACCCTAGGCTCCTGCCACCTGGCTCCTACCATTCACTGGTCCTCATTGACGCCATCTCTCCTGGTCCCTCCCCACCGTCCCTACCCCTCAGTTACCGGAGATTTGGGCACTGGGCTCATAGGCTTCCTCATAGCCATTCCCTATGCACCCTCTGGCCCAGCGCTCAATCCCTTCCCTCCCAGACCTTGATCCATTAATTATCCCATCCCTCTCCTGTATCTTCAACCTCTCCTCTTCTACCAGCTTCTCCTCCCCGCCATGTTAATTAATGAATTAATTGCTCTATTAATCACTTTCATTTCCAAGGGAATTTGAAGCCATTTACAAAGACACAATCAATCAATTCCAGATGGATGAAAGAGTTAAATGTATGAAATGTAGAAAACGAAACCATAAAAGAATTCGCAGAACACACGCATAAATGTTTCCATAATTTTGTTGTGGGAAAGGCCTTTGGAAGCCCCACGTCAGAGGCAGAAATTATAAAGGAAAACACTGATAGACTTCAGTGCATAAAAGTGAAAATCTCTGTATGGACACAAAAGCCCTTTTAAAAAGATTCAAGCCATCAATAAACTATGAAAATACTTACAACATATATGGGGGACAAGGGAATTCTACCAAATCAATAAGAGAAAGCAAATGCTCCACAGAATAAAGAGTAAAAGACTTGAACAAGGAATTCACAAAGTAATACATATAATTGGCTAGAACCTAACAAAAACAAAAGTCCTCCTTAAAATCGAAGAGATGCAGATTAAATGTTATCATCTTTGCTATCAACTTTATTACCTTTTAGAAAAGGTATAATATCCAGTTTGGGCACAGGGCCACAGACACTGCTGTGGGAACGATGCCAGACCTAGAAATGGTCCCAGGGAGAGGAGGAAAAATGTAGGCAAATGATTATGTACGAGGAAAATGCTCAAGTTGACTCTCTAAGGGTAAACTGGCCCTGGGTGAAGATGGAGACAAAGGACATGTGGGCAGAGAAAAGACCACCACGGTATGGCTGGTCCACCTGAGCCCACTGGGGTGTCCCCTTTCATACTGCAGAGAAAGCTGTCAGCAACTGCACAGGACTGGTTATGGCTGTTGTCAACCTTTCTCTGACCTTTGACTCTGTGGCCCAGGACCAGCTACAGGCTAAACTGTGAGAAGTCAATATAGACCTCTAAACATCGATGGATTTATAGAATTACAGTGTGAAATGACTGAGAGTCAGGACTTAGAGGACTGTTCTGCTAACGGAGGAAATAATTTCCTCTAGGAAGAGAAATGCTCTGACCCCCTCCTCCTTTCCTCTAATTTGTACTTTAATGATTTGATGCCATTACTGGATGAACTAAAGTAGCCCCCACCTCCTCCAGCAGAGAAGGCAAAGCCACGTGTGTTCAGGTGACCACGACCAAGCTTACCTCCACTCCTCCAGTGGCTGCCCATCACCTAGGCCCACAGGACCACATCCAAGGCTTGCCTGACTCCTGCCTCCTTCCCATCTGTCTCATGCCCACCTAACAGGCTGTAGACCGAAAGGACACTCTAAGTCACCCTCTGCCTGCCCACAGTCTCCCATGGAGGGCACAGTGCCCCGTCCCCAGCCCCAACTTGCCAAGGACAGCCCCACAGGAGGGCCTGAGAAGTACTTTGACAAAGAGATCTCAGAGGGTACTAACAGCAGTCTGCAAAATAAGAATAGGACAAAATCGAGCAACTGCAGTCAGGTGGAGAAATAGGGGGTCTTTACTATAAGGAGGAACACCATGCTTTAGCCTGGCCTCAAGACGGTAGCAAGAATTCTTCCCCAGTAGAGGTAAGAGTAGATTTACGTTGTCATCCTCCTGTCCAGCCACTGCACTAGTTATCAGCTACACGCATCAGTGACAACACCCAACAGGACCAGAGGGATAAGAATAGACCTGATCAAAGGTGTGTGTGGTCCCTGAGCTGCTGACCTTGGCCTCCAGCACAGAGCTGAGCCACGCACTGGCCAACTGAACGAATCAGCTGACCACCCATGAGAAGGTCCTAAGACCACCGACCCACTACAGCTCGCACCCCTGAGACTTCAGCATTCCCACGGTCAATCCCTCCACTGGCACAGTACCACCCAGGCCCCTCCTGCCTCTCCCCTTAGGCCTAGTCCCATCAAACCCCAGTGTGGGGACCATGGCCATGTAGGCACCCCAGCCCACCCCCTCCAGGAGATATGTCTGTGATAGAACCCAGAACTGCATCTTGGTGCTGCCTGCAACTCTCCTGTGAACTGCTCCCCTACCCACATTGTAGTGCTCAGGGATCCCCCCAAGAGCCCAACTCACCTACACTGTCCTCATAGCATCCCCAGGCTCCCCTTGGCCCAGGCTCTCCCAGGCCCTACATCTAGGACTGGCCAGATTTCCAGCCAAGAGAGCCTTAAGGCCGAGGAAGCTGCTTCGACTTCACTTGCCAATGGAGCAGATGCAGTTGCTGCTTTAACTGGATCATCATTTTTTCAAAAGCTCGATGGGAAGAGGATTTAAAAACATTCCTGTGGTAGGATCACAGGACTCCCATCCCTCCCTCTTCACTACAGCTGGGGGGCCCTGCTCTCTCCTCCTCCCCAGAGGATAGCCCTCACCTAGACCAGGAGCAGCATGCACACAGGAGGTGATGACCATCCCAGGTGGAAGTCTGGAAGAATCAGACCACCTTTGGGGTGATGGAGGAGGGATCCCCAAACACGCTGTGTTCTCTGAGCCTGGTGGGAAAGGGGCACAAAGGAGCCTTCCTGGTTTGCCTTTAGAGTGGGAACTCACAGGGGCTCAGGATCTTTACAGAGATCTCAAGAGGACACCCAGCATATCTCTCTTCCCTAGACAGCATCAGTATCTCGCTGAGGCCCAAGGATGGATTCCCTAGACCACAGCCATCAAATGCATGTTTGGCCTCAGGATGCACTCCTCAGCCTCCATATTAACACTGTCCTTGCTGTGATCGACAGCTCTGGGCCTTCCAGAGATTGTGGAGGAGGGAGGAAGAGGGCATAAATCTAGTTCACAGGGTGGAAACCAGAAAAGGAAATCAGTCATGGGCAGCTCTGGAGGAGGCTTCCTCCTCCTCCTCTCTTTTTCTCTTTTTTCTCCAACATTCCTCAGATCTAGCCAGCTTTCCCTGTACCCTTCATATCCTGTTTGCCTTTGGTGGTACTAGCCGCCAAGATGGTCCTAAGGCATTGCCCCATAAGAGGCTATAGGCAATAAATGGGGGTGGGGAGGGAGATAATGGGCCAAATTGTCTGGCCACATGCTTGTAGCAGGTGGCACACCTGGGGTAGGTGGGGATTGAGGAGGAAGACTATGGAGTTCCAAGTCTCTAGCAGATGGGAGGCCTGGGGAAAAGGGGGGAGTGAGTACTCATGGGGGGTGGGGTCTTAGCTGAGACACATGGACAATGGTGTTTTCAAAGCTCAAGGGTGAGGCCTCTGTCCAAATGATCTCTTCTGGGGCCTAACCATGTATCTACTGGCCACGGCATCCAAGCTGCATTCTTAATGGACCGAATGATTTGGGAGACTCCCATGTTTGCTCTGGGGCTCAGTTTCTCCTTCTGTGAAATAAGGAGAAATCCTTTCTGCCTCCTTGCTCCCCATTTCTTCATGTCCTGAGCAGGCTGAATAAGGCGGTATCTAGAAAATGTTCAGCCTCTTGGGGTATTAGGAAGTATTAAAGTCACTTTCATAGTATACATAGTATACACAGTATACAGGGTTAGCTGTAATGGTCTCCATTTCTTGGTTCTCACTGTTAGACAAAATGTCCCAGAGAAGCAGGACAATCTATGTGTCTTTTGGACAGGGCCTGTTCAAGCCAAAGAGCTTGGCTATCAGTACTGATCATCTTTTGTGATACCTTCACAATATATCTGGGGAGGGTCCCAGGCAGAAGGCTAGGAGCTGGGAGTGTTAGCAAGGAGCCTATGTCTTTCTTATGTGAACATGTATGTGCATATGTGTGTGCACACACATGTGGTATTGGGGGATCCTACCAGATCCCCTACTCCTAAACTTGCTCTCTCTTCCTCCTTCTAAGTGCTCTGATCTGAAATTTCACTTAACCTCAGTGAGCAGATTCAAGAAGAGGGTCTCAAGTGTCCCTTAGTTCACTCATTCTGGGGATCCCTGTCTTCAGTAAATTACATTAGGGAATTAGTACTTCCCATTAACAAAGCTCATTGCACTTTCGAAAGGATTCACAACAGGATCCCTTTGTTCATCAATAACACACCTTGGTTGAGACCTCCCATACACCAGGGGCTTTGCCAGATGCTGTGGCAATCACAGTGGCTGAGACCCAGGCTCTGCTCTCAAGGAGCCAACAGTCTGGTAGGGAGAAACATGCACAGTCGTCACAAGCGCATATGCTGTGTGTCAAGGGAGGCAAAACAAAGTGCTATGGGGATGTGTGTGTGTGTGTGTGTGTGAGTGTTGATGAGGCAGAATCCGGGAAGGCTTCAAGGAAGAGGCAGCAGCAGAGTTGGGGGTTGGTGGTTTGAGGTCCAGGAAGCAGTAGATTTGATGACTAAACCTCCCATGCCCATGGTCTGTCTATCAGCGCTCCAACACATACTCTCCTCTTCGAAGAGATTCTGTGGGGTGTTAGTGGTAAGAGAATAAACTCCGGAGCCACAATGCCTAGGTCAAAGCTTGGCTCTGCCTTTTGCTGATGATGTGAACTTGGGCAAATTCCACAAACTCTGAGTTTCCTCATCTGTAAAATGAGGCTGACACCAGGACCTACCTCTTCATCGCTTTGAAGAGTAAATTAGTGAATAAAGGTAGTGCTTAGAACAGTAGCTGGGACATAGTAAGGATTCAACAAGTATTGTTGTTATGATCACAAGGACAAAGAACCCTTTTTTCAAGTGCCCCTCCATCCCAGATGGCCCAGGGATGGAGGCTGCATGGCCTGGTTCATCTGGAGCCTCCAGCAGAGCAAAGGAGGATCAGAGTACCTGCCAGGCTCTGATCAGAAATCGAGAGCATCAACAGGAAAAACACTGTCCGTGCTGGATGTGATAACACCCAACGCCCACCAGTGGACAGGGTAGGAAACTAGACATTTGGAAATTTTGTAGTGGAAAGAGTAACGCCTTTTGAGTCAGGAAGACCTGGGTTCAAATCCTAGATCTGCTACTTCTTGCTATATGGCTTTAGAGAAGCTATTTTAACTTTTCTGAGCCCAAAGTCCTCATGTAAAAAGCCGTCTTAGAGTTTTGTAAAGATTCAATGAGAGAATAAAGATGAGATACCCAGCATGGTGCCTGGCACATAGTAGACGCTCAAGAAATGGCCAAAATTTTATTAAGGAGAATAGCTGCCCTTCTTCTCAGAAGGGAAGGAGACAAATTGAAACAGACTATTTGGAATAGTCTGATGGATGTCAGATGAGTCCAGAGGCCGGTGGCTTCCAGGGAAATGGGGCACAGTCCCAGTCCCTGAACACAGTGTGCAGCCCTACCCAACATGTACTTCCACCTTGTCCCACTCCACCTTTTCCAGGCTACACCCAGAATGTCGATTCTCCACCTGGGGCTGTTTTATTTTTAAATCCAACACTTTTTAGTTGCATTTACCAACTGCATGCCAGGCACTGTTCTGAGTTCCTTACCTATATTAACCTGCAATTGCCCTATGAGTTGGTGGTATTATATCACCATTCCCACGTCACAGGCAAGGACACCAAGGCACAAAGAGGCTAAGGAATTTGCTTGTGATCACACAGCTAGTAAATGGGAGAGCCAATATTAGAGGCACAGTAGAACCAGCCTGGGCCTAGAACTACCCTGCTCTGCTGCTCAGCCTACAGACTCAATCCAGGCCTCCCCACCCCCCACCCCACTGACTCCCACCCCCAACCTCCCTTTTTCAGCCTTGAATCATTCTGGCCTCAGGCCCCATCAGGACAAACAGAGGCGACTGGCTCCTCAATGTTCTGCAAACCCCAGAGCCAGGAAGTATTTTTGGCCTATAAATATTTTACTCTAGCTCAGAATGTGGTGAGAGCTTAAGCGCCAGCTCCCTCAGATCTGCGGGGCCAGAGGAGGGATGAAGGGAGGGAAGGCGGGCACTGTATTCAGCGGTCCCTCCCAGGTCTGGAGGACTAGCCAGGCTGCAGGTTCCCGGCCAGGACTCTCCGCAGCTCTTTCTGCCCTTGAGGCTCCCGCAGCGGCGGCGGGGTGGGCGGGGCGCGCGGGGCGCGCGGGGCGGCGGCCGTGGTGCTGATAGGACAGCTCCTCCTGCAGTGGCCCCGTTAAAGGAGCCGCGTCTGCGCTTTGTGAATGTAGTTAGGACGTCCGTTTCCAAAAGTCAGAATATTTTAACCACAGCACCGAGAGGTTGGATATGGAAGGAAAGAGAAGAGAAGAGAGAGAAGGGAAGGGAAGGCAAGGAAAGGGGAGGGAAGGGAAAGGAAGGGAAGGGAAGAAAAGAAGGGAGGGAGGGAGGAAATGCAAGCAAACAAAAACCATCTGGGAAGTGGGACTCTGGGTGCTGGTCAGATAATTCCATCACGGGCTGAGTGAATTTGGGCAAATTATTTCTCTTCCCTGGTGTGTTATTTAAAAGCTACAAAATAGGGCGCCTGGGTGGCTCAGTTGGTTAAGCGACTGCCTTCGGCTCAGGTCATGATCCTGGAGTCCCGGGATCGAGTCCCGCAACGGGCTCCCTGCTCGGCGGGGAGTCTGCTTCTCCCTCTGACCCTCCCCCCTCTCATGCTCTCTGTCTCTCATTCTCTCTCTCAAATAAATAAATAAAATCTTTAAAAAAAAAAAAAGCTACAAAATAGGAAGAAAAAACTTGGCTTCTCAGGAAGTAAAGAAAAATACTGGAATAATTCATGGTAAAGGTTCAGAGTGTCTCTGGATTCAAGCACTGAGGTACAGACCCTGCACAGTAGAGGGTGGTGGTTAAGAACACAGGACCAGGAGCCAGAACCACCCCCTTCCTATAGCCTCCCTCCGCATCTTCCCAACACCCCTCCTCCCCCCCACCCCCAGGCAAATCTAGCTTGCAGGGTTGATTCCTAGCTTGTGGTCCTAACCTCCTTGGTCTGCTTCCTCATCTGTAAAACAGGAATAATAATAATAACAATATTTTATAGTGTTGTTATAAAAGTTCAGTGAGTTATAATAGGAAAATCACTTAAGACAGTGCCTGGCTCATACAAATCACTGAATAAATGCTAGTTATTATTGAGTCAAATAGATCATTAGCACAGCATGTATCTCCCTCCCTTCTCTCTGTTCTACTCAAATTTCCCACTGGTACCTTTTGTCACCCATTTCCATCAGAATAACATAAATGTTATCACTATATGCTTCCCTCTAACCTAAATTTCTATTTCCTTATTTGAGTATGAATAGGACAGACAGTTTACATGGGATTGGGGCAGGGAGGATAAACAAAGTTGGAGAAGTTTCCAAAATAAACCGTGGCAGGGGTTAGTGAGAGAGGTGGGGAGACCTCTTTCATGGAGCCCCTTCTGAAATTGATGCAGTCCTGACAGCATGAGCGCGGCTTAGGGGCAACCTCTTCAGAGGCAGAGGGTGGACAGAACGACTTTCAGGGATCCAGACACCACAGACAAAACTCCTGGACTCACGCAGGCCTCTTTGCCAGCTTTCTTCCTCTACCTGCTACATACTGTCTTCTGGCCCTGAAAGCCTGAAGGCTTCCTGCCAGGGCCAAACGCCAGATTGGGGCTTACTTCTGGTTGGAGGTCCAGGCTCGTGCCTGGAGGCTGACCACCTCACTGAACAGAGAGCTGTGCCCTCTGATGCCCCAGCAAAGAAGTGACTTGTGTTGCCTCACCTCTCGACCAAGTACCATATAGATAGTGACTCACTCACTCACACTCACACACACTCATGTCTACACACTGATACACACACACCCCTATCTGTAGCTTCAGTCTGTCTGCTTGCTCTCCCTGTCCCTTCCCTTTGGCCCATCTCTCATCCAGCCCAGAGATGAGAGGGTGCCCTGTCTTCCTATCTTTTTTCATCTCAAGGGCTCTGGGCTCTCCAGCAGTGTGCTCACAGGCTTTCCCTGGAAAAATGGCCCCCAACGCCCTCACTATGTGTACACAATTTTCATTTAACACTTGTGGATTATAGACTTGTTAAAGCTCACACATGGAGGCAGGGATGGGGGGAATAAGGACAATTGATAACATCCCTAGGCCTAGAGGAAGTAACTTGTCCCAAGTCACTGCTGAGTAATGGTAGTGCCTGGGGTGACTCCTGGTCCAGTGCTCTTCCTCACACCACACAGTCTTCCCTCCCCATAAGACACCAAGGCTGGGCATCATGGGGAGGTCCCCAGGGCTGAGGACAGGACTGCAATGGCCATTTACTAAATGTTTCTCCTTCTTACCCAGCCTCTTATCTCTGCCAGTCTCTCAGGACAGAGATAAAGGGAGATCTGAGATGTGGGTACATGGTGGTGGGGCCAAAGGAGAAGAGATTTGCCCTTCCCCAAGCTCTTAGCCTACAGACCCTGGCTTTGGGCTCCAGTAAACCAGCTAGGCCTGGTCCTTGGCAGAGAAGGTGATCAGTCCCATCAGTATTGAGAGAGGGACAGGGTGGGCAGCCAGGCGTGTTGTCTTCAGGAAAAGCATGGACAGGGTGAGCAGAGAGCATTGGCAGGAGGCAAGGAAATAGGTCTGATGACTAGGACTTGGCAGGCACAGGGTGGGGGCTCGGTACTCCCAGCGCCTGCCTGGCTGGCTCCTGGCTCAGAATGGGGATTAGGATTGTCCACAGTAGTGGAACTCATTATTCTCCTCCCCATCTCCACCCCTGGAGCCCAGGGCTCTGCCAACACCCTCAGGAATTCCTTTAACCCTAAAATGGGAGAATGGTCTTCTTGCTGGCCAAATGGAAACATGTTCTTACAGAGGAAGATGGGACTGGCCAAGACAATCTCGGGTAATATCAAATAGCTCAGTTTCCTGGCATTTATAGTAAATGATCACAGTGGTGCCAATACCCTACCTTTCAGGCCCAGTCCGGCTGAGCCCAACGCCCTTTCCCAGGAGGTGGCTTCCAAATGCTGTATTGCCCAGACTTGGCATTCTCAGAGCAAGTCCATCACACTCCCAAAGAGTGATCTGTAGCCTCATGACTCTTCTGGCTAAGCCCAGGCCAACAGGCAGGACATGCGCAGCAGTCAAACAACCTATGTAGGAGAGATGTTCACTGTTCCGCCAATGCTACTCTGAGAATCTCCTGTCCCATCTCTCCACACTGGAAGTTTGTCCAAATGTCTAACTTCCAGCCCTCTTGCTAAGAATCAAGTCCATTTCCTGGTTCTCCAGTCTGGGAGGGAGTGGAAGGGGTTGTTTCTCACAGCCTCTGGCCTTGTGAGAAAAGTGAATTTTGAGCTCCAGGGAGGGGCCCCAGAGCCACCCAGCTGAAGACTTGCACTGTATCAGCATATTGGCATTTTTCACTGATTTGATCCATATAAACGGCTCCACTCAGGATCCTTGGTTCCTTTTCAATTAGCCAAGAGAAATGATTTACTGTTAATGAAAATCAATGGCTTAAAGCTGTGCCACAAATCACAGGGGGCTGGAGGCTCAGGTTATAAATACCTCCCAGGAAGGTGAGCTGGTTCAGGGAGTATGGGCAGTCCTACACAGCTTTCCTCTGCTCCAGAACACCTCCTGCTCCTCACCCCCCAGCTCCAAGAGCCCCTCAGGCTGCTCCCAGGATGTGCCATGCTTTCCTATAAGGCAAATGAGAACCTGGGAGGTCTCAATCACAAGAGGACCGTTGCCTAGGCCCCTGGGGAGCTGTCCCACAGACAGTCCATGTTGTACCCCCATCTCATTCCCCCCCCACCCCGGTGTGTGTGTGTGTGTGTGTGTGTGTGTGTCTAGTTACTTCCTCTAGGCCACTGTTACCAGAACTCTGGCTTCCCAAGCAATAGCTTAGATTCCAGATGGACCCTTGAGCTAATGAATGGGGCAGGAGCAGGAGTAAGTGGAGCCTTGGGGGTAGGGGAACTCATCTCAGACAGAGAAACTGGAACCTTCTAGACCCCCAGGCAGCCTGCCAGATGACTGCCTCTCCCCCTAGACCTGTCAGCTCCATCTTTCTCACACTCACTTTATTGTTATTTTTCTCCCTCAACTCAAAGCCTGCAATGTTCTTCCATGGATGGTTTTTCCAGCCGGGCAGATGGAGGAATATCACTCAACAAGCCCCACATACTTTCCAGGACACAAAGTCCAGGGCCACTGGGCTAGGGCAGGGGAGGGAGGTTCCTTGGTGCTGGGGTGGAGAGGTCTGGGGGATTCCGGACTGCTCTTAAAGACGTCCAACCCAGAGGCCCTGCCACTTTGCCATGTGGAGGCTAATACCCTGGCTGGAACGCCACATCCGGGCATTTGGAGAAGGCTGGACTCTCAGTCTAACTGCAAACCCATCAGTCAGACTGGGCTGTGAGGTGCAGACCAGACCTGCTGCCAAGTTCGGTCAGCCTTAGGCTGGCTACACCAGCAATGAGCCCTAGTTTCCTCAAAGACCTCAGAATGTGAGAGGGGTGGGAGTGGGGGTAAGAAGCATGAGTGGGGAGTTGGAGGCAGGCCCAAAAGTCAAGAGTAGCCCAGGAGTCAGACCACTGGATTGGATTCCAGTGCTAGGTATCTCCCTGAATTATTCAGTCTCTAGGCTTTAACTTTACCATCTGAGAAGTGGGGCAAGCAATTTCGGCATGAAAGAGAATTCAACTTATTCCTCATTCCTGAGCAGTGGAGAGAGAGCGTGGGGTGCCTGTGCGTCTTGAGTAAAACCGAGGACCCGTCCTGCTGGCTCCACCAGCTACCCTCAGAGCCAAGCTAAAACTGTGCTTGGGCCCCCATTCCTGCCAGTACAATGCTGCCAAGCCAGGACACACCCCCACCCCCCTTTCTGTAGCAGCACATTTGTGTGGGAGTCACGTGCAGGGGAGAGGCCAGGCCTGACTGCAGCCCAAGGCAGGGGGCCAGGCTGCAGGAGAGAATTCTCCCCTCCCCCTACTGACCCCCATCATGGGAAAGGATCCGATGGGCTGGGAGGCTCCCAGGGTGTAGCTCCCCAAGGCCCAGAATCCTGCTGGACATCAGGAGGCTAAAAGGTGAGCTTATGGGATTCCACACCCCTGAAGCTGGGAGCCCCTCCTCTGCCTCTCCTATCATGCTGAGCAGGCCTAGGAGTGCACCTGTCCCACCCTGCCCACACCCGGGGCCTCACTCGGGTCCTGTACATCCCGGCACAGGGCCTCGGAGTGGGGCCACCTCCGCCTGGAAAGGTGGGTCAGGTTTGACCAGAGCTGCCCAGCAAACAGAGCTGAGGTAACGGCCACTTGAGGTGGGACGTATTATTAGCCTTCACACATTTAGACCAGAAACCCATAAGCCCGGCAGATCAGCACAACTTACCCACCTCACTCCCACCCTGAATGACCGCATGAACCTTTTGTAACTTTTGAACCTCTTGTAACTTTTCTGGGGTGTTCTTTTATAAGCTGGGTGGCTTCAGAAATGTTACTTATACCCTCCAACCTTTGATTGTTTCATCTAAAAAATAAAGGTATCTATCTCACGGAGTTGCTATAAAAATAAAATGAGATTATGTGTGTGTCTTCGTCCATTTGGGTTCCTTTAACAGAATATCACAGACTGGGTGGCTCCTAAGCAACAGAACTTATTCACAGTTCTGGAGGCTGTGATCAGGGTGCAGGCAGATTTGGTGTCTGGTGAGAAAGTGCATCTTGGGTCCCAGGTGGCTGCCTTTGGCTGTGTCCTCACATGGTAGAAGGGGGAGGGAGCTCTCTAGGGTCTCCTTTATAAGGGCACTGATCCCATTCAGGAGGGCTCTGCCCTCATGACAAAATCACTTACCAAAGACCCCACTTCCTAATACAATTACCTTGGAGGATAAGGTCTCAACTTAGTAATTTGGTGGGGGAGGGGTACACAAACAATCTAAAGCAGAATGAAAAATGCTTAGCACAGTAGCATGTGGAATGCGCTAATAAAGGTTAGTTCTTATAAAAATAACAAAGCACTCATTAGAAAAAACTTGGAAAATCTAGAAAAATACAAAGAAGAGAAAGCCTATCATCTACAAACCTACTAGCCTACAGTTAGCATTAAGTGTTTTGGTTTCTTCCAGGCTTTTTACTATTCACACTCATATATGTTATATATGAGTATAATATATACTATATAAACATAATATATATAGGATACATATATAGTATATATATACACAGGTATATTATTATAAAATCGTGATTATACTTAACATACATATCTTCACTTACTATGAATTAAGCATTTTTACTTTTCATCTAAAAATCTTGAAGTTGTTTTTAAAAAACATCCTTATTAATAGATCATAAACCATCATGCAAATGCATTATACAGAAATGACTTAACCATTCCATCATTACTGGCCACTCAGGGTGTTTCCAATTTTCCACTAGTATGTATAAAGCTGTGATAAACATGCAAACAAGCTTTGCTTTAGCCTCAGCTTATTTTCTCAGGCTTATTTCTTAGAAGGGGAATTACTGGGTACAGGCGAGAATCTTACAAAGATTCTCGGTCATAAATTGCGGACTGCTGTTCAGAAAGATTCAATCAACGTGTTCTTCCTCCAGTGGTGTCTGAGTGCCTGACTCACTGCATCCTTCCTTCGCAGCACTGAGGGTCATACATCAGGTCGGCCCCGTTCAACAGTGGGGCTGCAGCCTCTGCTGGGGGCCTGGCCCTCCATGTGGCCACACATGCCAAGAGCTTTCGCAATGTTCTTGGTCAGGCCAGGCAGGGAAGCAAAGCTGGAGGCAAAAATGTGTGGGGTGGCCCCACCACCAGCAAATCCTGCTCTCCCTGCGCTCTGAACACAGAGAAGAACAAAGGAACTGCTCTCCTTGGGGGATTTAAGTTAGAGGTTAGGTGAGCACTGTCCATGAAAAGCCCTAAATACTGGGACTGGGGCCTTACTGGTTCTTCTGCTTTGGAGGTTTGGAAGGGCAAAGAATGCTCAGGGCTAGGTGCATGGACAGGATGATAGGAGCCTTGGCCCTAGCATATAGGCTTGAAGTACATGGCAGTACCACTGAGGAAAGTGCCAGCCAGATGAGGTGGTTGGGTGGGATCGTGGAGTCCCTACAAGTGCTAGCCACTGGGTTAGAGGGGTCTTCCACGCACTATCTACCCTGAACAATAAGTACGTCTGAGAAAGTCCTGCTTTGCCTTCATGAGAATCCCTGGCTGGTCCCTGGCCACTTGTCCAGGTAGATAGTTCCTAGATGTTCTGACCGGCTTAGGCTTCCTCCCCCTTTCTCTGCAGTCCTTCCTCTTTCTGGGTCCATCACCTGACCGCCATCCTAGGTGGCCTGTAGCCACCCGGGGAATGCCTGTCAGGCCTGCAGCACTGTGGCAGCAAGAGCCAGGGTCCCCTCTGTGAACACCAGTCCAGGCACCTGGAAATCCAGAGCTGTCCTCACTTCCTTTCCCACCTCCTCTTTCCCTCCTTTTCCCTGCAGGCTTCCTCCAGACTTTTGAAACAGGAAGACAAAGGGGGGTGGTGGTGCTGGGGGTCAGGGGAGAAAGGGGAGGCAGAGGCTGTTGAGACCAACCACTGACTGAAGCTGGACAGACCAGCAAAATCTCACAGGGTTCACACACACCCACAGTCCTTGGGCAGGAGGCCTGTGTGGTTCAAGATGTTGTTTATGACAGTCCCCATCCTCCAGCTCCTGTCCCTGGCCTTAGCCCTTCCCTAGATGCTGCGTGCTTCAGGCATGGCCCTGTTCAGATACACTCCTACCTATCTCCTACTGGAAAACATTCCCCATTACCTCACTCAAGCAACTATTGAAAAATCCTCCCTCATCCTTCCTGAACTGACCCACAGAAAGGTGATCACGTGGCCCAGGCCCACTCTATCTAAACACAAAATGCCTGTGGCTCTCATCCTTGGCCCTCGCATAAATGTCCCTAAGCTAGACTCTCTCTCTCTCATGCAGACTGTCACTCTCATGACTTGTTATCTCATGAGGTTTTGGTTGAAGCTATTTGTGATGCTCTCTGGGGGCCCTGAGAGCAAGCAAATTGTTGCTGGTAAAACTGCATGAATGTCCTGAAATACAGGGTCTCACCACCTCCTCCTACCACCACCTAACTTTTTTTTTCTCTCTCTCTTTTGGCAGTACTTGTTGTCATGGAGATTCTAACACAATGGGGCAGGTAGGAAGCCTGTTGCTTGGCAACGAGATGCTGGAGGTACAGGATTGGCTGCTGAGGTCTAAGGGAGCAGAAAAGATGATAAGGGGAAGGTGGGAAAGTAGAGAAACACCCTGGGGGGACACAAAGGCATAGGAGAGAAGCAGAAGACAGGGCCAGGGTGAAGAGAAAAAAAATAGAAACGAGAAGAGAGAACACACAACCTCCCTGGGGCTGGGTCACCACTGTGTATTTGCTTGGATGCCCTCGGTAAAAACAACAAAACAAAACAAACATACATTAATATATTTTCATAGCTGCATTTGCATTGTAGCATGATGAGTGGAAATTTAGACAAAAAGAAGTTTCTAAATATCAGAGTGGGGAAATTCTACAGGGAGACTCTACTGTCCAGGGGAACGATGACAGGCTTTACATAAAATGCTTGGGTTTGAATCTCCACTCTACCCATCCCTTGATGTGTGACCCTCTCAAGTGTCATGACTTCTCTGAGCTTCAGTTTTCTCGTCTTCAAAATGGGAAGAGCAACACGTACCTCACAGGCTTGTTGCAAGAGTCAACAATGTGATGAGCACAGGTACATAGTGGGTGGCCTCAGCAAGGGGTCGATCACATGGTTACGGTTGTTGGCCTTTTGTGACCAACCACCCGTTGTTATCTTAATCACCATGATTAGGACAGGCTGTGTGGCGGAGTGGAAAGAGCCCTGTTCCCAATGTCCAAAGACACTGGCTTCCCTCCATACCAACACGCCTGCAGTCTGAGACGTGGGCAAACTATTAACCTTTCTAGGTCGAGTTGCTCATCTGTGAAATGGGGATAATAATCCCTCCCTCAGAGAGTCATTAGGAAGATCATATTCAAGCAGGTTGGTCAAGAACCTACCCTATGGATGTCCTAAATGCCGGCCCTCCGACTCCTAACTCCCAGCTCTCTGCAGTGGAGATCTATAGGTCTGGGCTGGGGCCACTCTCAACCTTCGAGGAAGGGAAGGGTTCAGTGGTGCCTGGGTACTCTTCCTAGCACCCAAATCACATGTGATTATGGCAAAGACAGGGAAAGAGAGAACACAGACTATGTAAGACAAAGCAAAGGCACATCCTCCAGGCTTATTTCCAAGCAAATTAATTTTGCCAAAGCCATGACTCTGTCAGCAGGAGCAAAAGGCAGCAGGGGAGGCCTGACAGCAGTGATGGGTAAAGGCGTACAACCACCATTTCTGCCTAGATTCCCATCACAATGATGGGAATTTCTATGCTGGGACCACATGAGGACTGTTCATGAATATGGAAGTCACCACGTCCTAGAAGAAGAGGTATTCAAGAGGACAGGACTGACCTATGTTACCCCGAGGCAGGTGAAGCTTTGGCAAGCCACTGGATGCCTCCCAAGAAACCGACACCGTAAAAATCCTTTGGGGCCCATGAAGTTCACGGAATGATTCTTGATGTCTAGCCTAAACCCTTTCTGCTGCAATTTTCAGTTCATTCTTTCTGGTTCTGTCCTCAGAGAGCAATTTAACTGGCTGAGAAGGTAACTGTCTCACCAGCTTCTAGGTTCACGCCAGGACTGGGGAGGCAGGCGGGAGGGCAGTGACTCACACAGACGCTGTTTAATTCAGCTGTCTCACTGTCTACAGTGCTTCCCGAGCTCTAGCCCCCAACACCCTACATCCCTCTGTGGTTTCGAGGCTGACTTTTCCAATAATGCCACCAGGCATCAGAGGGATGTGGGGACCATTTCTGCTTGGCTTGAGCCAGGCCTGCCAGCCTGGGGGAGGCTAGGCGTGGGGGCTGAGTACGCCTGGAGAAGGCCATGAGGAGTGTGAGCAAGGGGTGGGGGGTGGGGGGTGGACCGCCGACTCGTAGTTCTGCTCCCCCCAGCCTAGAGCAGCATCTTCCTTTGAGCAATCTTCTTAGGGGGCTCAGAAGGCCTGCCCCTGTGGCCCAAGCCTGAATGACTCTAAGTGGTTTCACGTACAAAAAGATAATTTAGAGAAGGATTCATTGCTGTTCCAAGAGCACAGGGTTGCTTTAGCGCGATGGTGTCCAGTTCATTTTCTCCTGTCCCTGGGAGGAACAAGCCTGCAATGGCAGCAGCAAGAGAGCTCGAGGGAAGACTTTGGGAGGTGGCCTTGACAGCGACTGGGTGGGAGAGAACAGCCCTCTGACACTCACGGCATGGGCCAATCGTTTAGATTGGGGAGATTTTCATTTCGGATCCTTAAAAGGTGGACTTTTGCAAAACCACTCATTCCCTCCGGCGGGTCAGGGGCGGAGCAAGTGTGAGAAACATACATAATGAGCTCATCTTGAGGTGCCATGGGGGGGCAGAGGCTAACTTGAGCTAGGTTGGGCTTGGTCCTTTCCAAAGGGCGGCTGGAGACTGTGCTGCAGCCGCGTGAGGGAATGGAAATGGGTCTCCCCTGCTTTAACTAGTTTCGAATGTATCTGTTTTAAATCTTGGTTCTCCATGTTACAGCTAAGAGGGTTTGAACACCCCTCTAATCGAGTCGTTCCCTGGAGCTGGATGGAGGATCAGTGACCACTATTGACTAGCTTTTGCAGAGGCCTTAGGAAAGGGCAAAACATCCCAGGAGACAGCTCTGGCTCTGAAGATGGAGGAAATGAAGCTTCCAGAACTCAACTTCAGGTAGGGAGTCTGTCAAGTACTAGAGGGTGGTTAACTCAGGATAAACTCGATCCTAAGGGCTTTAGCATCAGGAGAGCCCTTTGTTCTTCCACTGGGATTGAGGGATCAGACACCTAAGGGCTGTAAAGCCTCACCACTCTTGGAAGTTTCTACTTCGTCTTTGTCTGTTTTTGTGCCCCCCCCCAACTTTTTTAAAAAATGAAGTTTTTATTTTGAAGGAATTTTAGATTTACAGAAAAGTTGCAGAGATAGTAGAGTTCCCATATACCCTTTGCCCAGTTTCCCCCAGTGTTGACATTTTACACGACCACACCACATTTGTCAAAACTAAGAAATTAACATTGGCACATTACCATTAAATAAACTAAACTTGACTCAGAGTTCACCAGTGTTTCCACGAATGTTCTTTTTTTGTTCCAGGATCCAATCCAAATTCCCCCATTGCATTTAGATCCCCCACCCCTCCGCCTGACTTTAAAATTTAAATTTTCTTTTGCAAACTCAGCCTCTCTCCACCATGCTCCAGGGGAAAAGAGGAAGGCATTTCAGTTACTGTTCACCCTTGGAATGATCTAAGCAGGATAATTCTGGGCAGGACACGGGCAGGAGGATAAGGAAGAGAAAGCCTCAGGGACGATGAGCCAAGGGATAAGGGTCATTAGGTGGCCACCCTCCACCTAGAGGATCTCTTTCCTTCTGGAGCTCTTCTGCCTTGGATCCTCCCATACAGAGTCATTCAATGGTACAAAGGCTTTTAGGGATGACTGTGGGGTCTCTGTCTCTAAGAGTCGTAAGAATGAGATGACAAGAGGCACAAGATGAGCTGCCCTGCTCGAGACCCTTCTCCTCTAGGGCAGATAACTTGGCTTGAGCTGCCCCCTTGTTTGGAGCCCAGAACTTGGCCTGTGACTTCAGAACTCGGCCCCTATTTCTGAGCACACAACACTTCATAATAAATAGCAGGGAAAGTGAAGCTGAGATGAGCCTGCCTCTCAGCAGAATTGTTTCCAAATAAAGTGTTATTTTTTTCCTCTCAAGCTCTCCCTGGAGATGACTATGGCGCTTAAAAACCACTAAATTATCTCTCCGTGCTTATGACACAGACACCTTCCCATCCTCCCTCCGTCCCTTAGCCTGGTCTCTTTTATAGCAATTACATGAGTGGTGCTGAATAAGAATCAGAGCAGCTGCTAGCAAGCCTGCCTGATGGGTTCCCCTCCTACCAAGAGGGGCTCACGGGAAAGGCTCTGATTTCCTAGAGACGCAAGATTCATGGAGAGAAGCTCCCAAGACGAACATCAGAGTGGGCCTTAAGCCCTGGATTTGGCTGGCTGGGCGCCACAGATGCAGTGCTGCCAGAAAATCCATCCTCCTGAACCAGCCATGGGTCAGGGGCATATGAAACCTTCAGCCAATTAGTTTTGTGCTCTCTGGTCTATGAGGGGGTACAGGGAACTGGAATTGCAACTGGGGGAGAGGGGTGTTCAGAGTGGGGGCCAGCCAGCGAGAGGTTAATGGGCTGGGTGGCTTATCCCAGAGTGAAGGTCAAGGGGAGACCGGCTAATGAGCTTTGCAGATATAAAGCCTTTGTTCTCCATTCCCATTGAAAACAGGGTCTTGGAAAAGGAAGTCCCCTTCCAGCCAGAAAGATTGGGATTGGACACAAGAAAATGCCCTTGTCCTGCCCAGAATTATCCTGCTTAGATCATTCCAAGGGTGAACAGTAACCGAAATGCCTTCCTCTTTTCCCCTGGAGCATGGTGGAGAGAGGCTGAGTTTGCAAAAGAAAATTTAAATTTTAAAGTCGGGCGGAGGGGTGGGGGATCTAAATGCAATGGGGGAGTTTGGATTGGATCCTGGAACAAAAAAAGAACATTCATGGAGCTAGGAAATAGTGCAACATGGGATCCAAGAAGACCGTGACCTCAACTGGCCAGAAGGCCCTCCTCTGTGGGATTCGGCTTCCAGGGGTCCCACCCTGGCCAGGGCAAAGCCCAGGTGGGGAGGCTGGGAGGGTGGGTGTCTACCAGCAGGCAGAGATCCCGCCTTATCCCTCTTCATATGCTGAGTGGGGCCAACAGAAGCCCCTGTCCCCATGGGTGGCTCCGGAAATGTTTTCTGAAGGGCAGATCCCTCCTGGTTCTAATGTCCCCCCTGATGATGATGACCTGTTCAGAAGAAGGGACAGGGATTCCATGACCTCTGTAGGGCTCTGCCAGCTCCAGGATCAGCCACAAAAAGAGGTGGCATCTACCTGCCATCTACCCCTGCTACGGAACTGAAGAATCACAGTGTGGCTGGGCTCCTAGCAGGCTGCAGCCCCATGGCCTTTACCCATCATAAATGGCAATCAACGCGAGGACCACCCTCACCTGCTGCTTTACCGCCATCATCTCAGCTCCTTCTCCTAGGTGGGGAAGGCACTTGATAGATGATGAACTTGTGGTTTGGAAAAATGTGAGAGACTGTCCAAAGTCACAGAGCCAGAACCCAGAACTGGCCAGAACCCAGGTCCCCAGTGCCAGGCCAAGATGTCCGGTCAGTCCTGTGGTCCTGCCAACTTTTCTTGACCCCTGTGTCCTAGTGCCACTGCCCTAAATCGGGCCATTAGTATTTCTCACCAGCATGCACAACTTGGTCTCCTGGCCCCATCTTGGCTGGTCCACTCACACCATTTATTCACCGAGGCCAGAAGGACTAGGCCAAATTATGGGTCTAACCATGACTTTCCCATCTAATAAAATCAAGTTCCTTGGAGGAGGGGCTCTAAGACCCTCCTTGACTTGACTCCTCCCTGTCTCACAATCTCATCTCCCAACCTTCCCTGCTTCATACTTTTATCATTTATCCACACACCCCCCATGGTTTCAAGCCTTTCTTTAGCTAATTTCTATTCACTCTTTGCGTTCAGCTCAGACATCACCCCCTCCAGGAAGGCCTCCCTGACCTTCTAGGGGGAGCTAAGTGCCCCCCCAACCAAAGCTTCCACAGACTACACAGTGCTGGCCTCTCAGTTTGGACTCTTGGCACCCAGTACAGTGCCTGGCACACAGCAGACGCTCAATAGATGTTGGAGGAACGCTACACCTTGGTGCCTTGGCACCATGTAGCTGGGCTTGCCTCCCCTTGCAGAGAGCTGGGCCCTGCCCCTCCCACTGCTCTCTGGAGGCCCAGGGAACTGGAGTCAGGCGGGAGATGGCACACTACACAAGGGAGGGGTCTGCCTCACCTCATCACACTGAGCTGGGGCTCCAAAGAGTAGGGAGAGGAGGAAATGAGACACAGCTGGCAAGGAAAGAGGCCAGGAAATCGTCCCCACTAAACAGGAAGCAGGGTGGAGTGCTGGAGGCCGAGCTTCCTGAGGAGTGGGAGGGAGGAAATCTGGCCCTATTCACTCGCTGCCCTCAGCTGCTCAGCCCTCAGCAGAGTGGAGCACGGGTTCCACAGCCTGCAGGAAGGTGTCTCTGCGAATCCTCTCCGCAGGCTTTAACCAGAGGGCCCCAGGGGCATGTTAGGAGGTTATGTGATAGTCTGTGGTTTGCACACTGAGACCTGACTAGGAAGCCCCAAGTCAAAACAGACACACAGCTCCCAGAAAGACAGCAAAGCCACCTTCAGAGAGAGGTGGGAGGGGCGGGAAGGAAAGGGGAGGAAGGTGTTTGGCCAAGGTAAGTTTCTGTGAATCCGGAGAAATGTTGGGTGCCTGGGGAGGGTGGAGGCCTAGACCACACCCTCTCCTCATCCCCTTCACTGACCCCCTTCCTCCAACACAGGTCACTTCCCAGTGATGATTTCCCTTACCCCCACCCCAGATCTGTGTTCCCATTGCCTCTCCCTTGTTAAAACCCATCCCACTTGTTCATTATCTTCCCACTAGGCTGGAAGCTCTCGTGGGGCAGGGCCTATATTTTGTTCACCACTGTATCTCCCGTACCTTGTATGATCCTGTCTACATAGTAGATGCTCAATAAACATGGTCAAAGAGATGATGACATGAAGTCGTGATGGGGCATGATGGAAAAGGGAATCTCACAACCAGGCACTAAATCTGGGCCAAGGACAGGGCCAAAGAATGACAAGGTCAGCTCTTGCCCAACCCATAAAAACACTGAGGACTTCTTTGCAAGTCTAGCCGACGAGCTGCTTGTTTTCTCCTCGTGAGCCGGGCCAGTGACAGGACTGGCTTGATCATACTCCCATCTCCAGTGTGTCCAAAGCTTTGGGCTAAGTTGGACTCACCTCAGGGTCAGGGGAAGGGAAAAGAGTCCCTGTCGTCAAGAAACTTGGGCAGAGTGAATATGCTCTTGGCCACCTCTCCCAGCCTGATGTGAGAGTTGGGGTCCAGGCTGGGCAGAAATAATAACAAGAGCTAACATGCATGGAACACTCACCATGTGCCAGGCATCGCTCCCTGCATTTCACACGGATCACCTCATCTCATCCTCACAAAACCCCATAGAGAATGTTATCATTCTCGTTTTATTGACAGCCAAGGAAACTGAGGCAGAGAGAGGTTAAGAAACTTGTCTAAATCACACAGCTAGGGAGTGGAGTGGGTAACACTTAAGCCAGGCTGCTGGTCCTGAGCCGACGTTCCCAACCGCTAGCCCACAGCATGTCTGCTACAAGTGCTGTGCAGAACAGCTGAGGAGACCAGCATGAAGGGGACTTAACCATAGCTTGCTCCTAACTTCACAGAGGAGGACAGTGCCGGGTCAGGAAGGACAGGGCTTGGCCTGGGAGGTACTGCACCAAGTGGGGAAAGACATCCAGGGGGCAGGGGACATACACGCCATGACTGAGGGGGGCAGAGGGAATGTTGCTCTCAAGTCCGCCAAAAAGCACTAGGATGGAATTTCTTCCCCCTTCCCTTGGCTGGAAGACAGTGGCCACGATGGAGGGCCCACCTCAAATCCTGAATCCCCACTTGCTCTGACAGTGTGCACAGCGGCTCCAGCCTCCCCCCAACTGTGCCCCTCGTCACTGTCCAGAGAGGAGGCACCTGGTGAATGGAGGTGAGAAGCAGAGTCAGCATCCCCTGGCTCTCGGGGAAGGAGGGAGCTTCAAGGAAGCACTTGAAGAAAGGGTGGTTTACAGGACCAGAGGAGAGGGAAGGAGAGAGCTAGGTGGGGCTTCTGAAGATTTGCGTTATTGAGACAACTTTAACAGAGAGGGCTGGTGGGGGGCAGAAGCACCCAGTGATCCGTTCTAAGCATCAGTCCGGGTGAAATGCCTGATGCTGCTCCTGCACATCCTGTGCCTAGCAGAGCACCGAGCCCCACAGGAGAGCCTGACAACATCGAGCTTATGCAAGTGAGCTTCGCAGCAGAGACAGACACCAGAGATGGCCTGGGTTACCAGCACACAGGACTAGAGGTCCCACTAATGAATGTCTCAGGAGCTGCCGAGACTCCTGGAGACGTGGTGGCATGCTTGGACACATCAGTCCTCAGCTATGTGGCAGGCCCAGCGGCCACCCTAGTGAGCCATTAAACCACTGGTGACACAGTTAACACAAGAGGCATGAAGCAATCTTCAAACGCTTTCACGTTGCTCCCTTTGGGGGCTTCCTAGCTGTGCTTGGTACAGGACGTGTAAGAATAGTGCAAAGCACCTCGTACTTGACTAATGCTTAGAACTGAACACTGGTGCATTTTTTTCTTAAGATTTTATTTATTTACTTGACAGAGAAAGAGAGAGATATGCAAGCAGGGGGAGGAGCAGAGGAAGAGGAAAAGCAGGACCCTGGGATCATGACCTGAGCTGAAGGCAGATGCTTAACCAACTGAGCCACCCAGGTGCCCCTCACTGGTGCATTTCTTGAACATCCTGTTGTTTCTCTTTCTCCACTGATGCCCTCCCCATAGAGAAGATGCAAAGATTCTCTGCTCAGTGTTCCCCTTCTTAGGGCTGGCCCTCTAAGCTGGCCTCTCAATCCTTGGAGCAGAGAGGGGGCAGGGAGCCACACTTTTCCCTTGAGGCCTCCTTCAGGCCAGGCCCCTGCTGGTTTCAGCAGGTTTCTATGCTGGACAGCTCCCAGTTCCCCTGCTCCCGGGTGGAGGCCAGAGCTGCCTTCCCATCCAGCAGCTCAGCCCCAGTGCTCTCTGCCAAGGCTGGCTGGTGAAAGGGCCAGCTCCTCTCCCTAGGGCCCCTCACTCACCTCACCTCACTTACTATCCATGAGTCACAGAGAGAATCTATTCTGATCCTTCCTCAAGGGATACTGTCCACCTCCCAACCTGCCTTTCCTTCACTCTCCCTTTGTATTAACCCAGAGCTTCAGCTCCCCCAAGGTCCAGCAGGGCCAGGCCTCAGCAATTCTCCTTGCTGAAAGAGGGCTCCACAAAGGGCTCTGTTAGCAGTCTGGACTAACCTAGCTCTGCTGGTGGCTACTGGTCCTGAAATGTCCTCAAAATTAGTCTGACTTCTCCCACAAGCCAGCTCCTAATGCTTTCTCCTGCAGCCTTGCCAGACCCTATCAGCTTGGGAGCATTCTGCATCTCATTCCAGCAGCCTCCTCCTCCCCTCCCTTTCTCCTGGGTCACTCTGAGAGCCCCAACCTTCCAATCTGGGAGGCTCTGAAGTGCACAAGACGGAAATGAGTCCTTACCCTCATGATGCACTCCACAGCATGGGGCTAAGAATAGTCAGGGCTCCGGATGGCCTTTTGAGTTATCAATAGGGCTGGGAAGTGCTACTCACCAGTAAACAGGCTAGATTCCTCAGCCCTTAGCTCTTCGCTGGTGGTGTTCTCAGAGCAGCTGGGTGCACTTGGCCTCTTCCTACCTGCTCTGAGGGTGGTCCTACTACACTGACCCCCAGGGCCTAAAGTCAAAGTCTTAACACATGCTCCTAATTCATCACCATCCCAGTGAGCCTCTGATGGCCCCAGGCTCATTGATTCTCCCTGCACCTGCAGCTGGAGCAGAAGGAGGAGGGATAACCTGGAAGATGGTGGACTCAGGATTGGGAGCCTGCACCGAGGCCACTGGGAGCCCCAGTCTGATAGTGGGAGAGGAGACAGAATCCGGGGTCAGTGGTAAGCTGCTCCCCCATCCCGTGATAGTACCAGCAGAGATACTGTCCAAGAAACTTAAAAACAATTGCAAACACAGTGGTGCAGGCCCAGGACAAAAGAGCTTAAAGAACAGCTTTGAGAAAATGAGGAATCAGCAGGGAAAGGTCACTGACGTTTGGATAAACTCCTGGTTCTGGATTTGGTTCTGCAGTCTTCTGACTCATCTGTGTCTAGCCACTGCCGCAGGGCCTGACTAACTGGAGGAAAGCTCAAAAGGGCCAAAGAAAACAGGGGTACATTTTGTAGGGCCCAGGTTCCCGGGGCTTGGAGGGAAGAGCAGATGTCTTCATTTACGGGCCTGTATTAGTACCCCCCAGGGGAGGGGAAGTTGTCTCTGACCAAGAGTGCACCGAGGCCTGAGAACCAAAGTAGCCTCAACCTGCTGACAGGTTTCGTGAGGCTGATGGATGAACAGGGACTGCAGCTGGAGCTGGGCTGGGGCTGGGAAAAGCATCAGTCACTTAAGGCCTCGGAAAGCCAGAGCCAGGGCTGTGATCGAGCACCTCTTTCCCCAGCCCCGCCCGAAGCTCTTGGTTGCAGTCCCTACTCAGCCCCAGATACGTAAATGTCTACCTTCTAGATAGGACAACGCTGCTCAGGGTCCGGGGCCATCGCAGGCAGCACTTGGCAATGTCTGACGATGGGGGCCCTGTGCGGGCTAACCAGTATCTACAGAGGCCCCCAGTAATCAGGAAGAGTGGGAAGATGTGACTTGGAGGGGCTACGGCCCCAATATGGGAATGGCAGCACTGGAGAGTGACAGGAAAGGGCCCCCCAAGGGAATCCCCAGGAACCACTGGACTTGCTCCTGGTCCGACAGGTAGAGCTCAGAGCTGGGAGATAAGGGCTGGCTCCTTATCCCACTTGGCTGTGGGGCCTTCTGCCCCTTCCCGCAACGAACCTCACTTTGCCATCTGGGCCACAAGATGAAGCTTTCCTTCACATTCCTAGTGGGTACAACCAGTTACCTTCTGCCACACTTTGTGCATCTTAGCCTCTAGATCTATCCTGACACCACCTCCTCCAGGAAGCCTTTTGGTTCAGGCCACCCATTCTTCAAGTCATGAGTCCGACTCACTGACTAACCCCCTCACTGCCACTGAACTGAATAAGTGAGCCAGGTGTGGCCTACACGACCAGCGTGGAAATAGGGAGACCCCGGGTCCAGTTCCAGCCCTGTCTGAGCCCAGCCCTAGAGCCCAGCTGTGTGGCTCTCTCAAAGTCCCTTCCACACTCTGGCTGTTTCATGAACGAGCACATGAGGGGTAGAGCTAGAAGCTCCCCAGACTCCACTCCAGGCCTGCAGTGATACAATTCTGCTGGTTCTTAAGCCTTCATCCCCAATGGCACCATTTACAGGAGACTGTAGGCTTTCTCAGAGCAAGGCCTATATGTCTTTCCCTCCAACTCTGGGCCAGGACTGTGTTGTTGTTGCTCGTTCCACATGGATTTGCCGATGGCAGATGGGGGGAAGTAAACGTGAGCAGAGAAGCTAGGAGGACAGGCAGGAGTTTAGAACCTGAAAGCCCAAACCAAGAGAGTCTGCCTCCCACCCAGGAGGGGACGCTCCCCACACCCCAGGGCCCCTCTCCCACCACCCAGGGAGGAGCGGTTCTGCTGCAGGGACAGAGGAGGGTGGGAGATTGAGAGGGGAGACAGAGAGGCTGGGTCACAGACTGTTCTCTTTGCTTAGCCTGACCCTGAGACATTGCCAAGCCCTACCTATGATGGCCCCTGACCCTGAGCAGTGTTGTCCCACCTGGAAGGTGGAATTTTTGATGTCTGGGGTTGAGCAGGAAGGAACTGCAACCAAGAGCTTGGCTTGTCTGGTCCCATTCAGGTGCTGTCATTCTCAGTATGGGGTCATGTCCCTTCCCTCCCCCCCTCCCCCCTCAGGACACCACTTCCTCACTTTCCCAGACCTCCTGTGGGGTGGGGGCACTGAAAGGGAAGAGAGGCCCTTGGAAGGGAGAAGCAGGAAGAAGGGATTCCTAGGCCAGGAGATGTCACACCTGGGGTGGGGCCAAGGGTGGGGCTGTGGATGTCCTACCCTGAGCCAGCACTGCAGTCTGCAGAGATTTGCATACATCTGCATACATTTGCACATGCTTATTTTCCCTGGTGCCAACCTAGCTCTCATACCCTTCTCTATGCCAGGCCTACTCAGCCCCTGCCCAGGCAGGCTGAACCCCTGCCTGGGAGCATGGGGGCCACCCCACTGCAGTTGAGCCCTAGGCTGGGCCCTGACTCAGAGAGCTTGTACAAACTGCCCTTTCCTTCCCCCTCTTGAAAAAGAGGCTCTCTGGGAACCTATCTCCTTGTCTGACCACCATCACTGCAGCTAAGGGGTGACAACTACCGCAGCCTCCCCCCTCTGCCTCTTCTCTCCCAGGTGATCCCACGGTACTTTCAGAGTGAGAAGAAAATCAGGGTGACACCCTTGTCTTACAGAAGATGGGAAGGAAGGGGTGAGGCCCTCATTCTAAGGGCTGGGAATCCAGCCCCAAGTGCTCATCATCCTCAGAAAGCTAACTACATCCCAGTGATGTAGTTAGTGCTTACTCCGTGAGAAGAGGGGTGATGAAGAAAAGCCAGGGAGAAGCTAAGTAAGCAGACAAAGAAAGCAAAGGAAAGGCATGGGGGGGTGGGGAGCAGGTGGGGAGGAAGTGGCTATTGGGAAAACAAGTCGCTGTCCGGGGTCTTTGGTGAGTGTTACAGAACCAGCCATGCAGTCAGTCGGGCCTCCTAGCTCCACCCAGTCCTGCGCTACCCCATCCCACCCCGCCACCCCTTGCCTCCCGCTCTGCCTCTGCTGTGCTGGAAAAGGGGCCAAGTAGGCAGTTCTCAGAAGGGCAAGAGGCCTGGCTGACTCAGCTGATAAGCGTGAGGCCCAGCCCAGCCCACTGGCTTGTGACCCTGTCACTCTGTCTCTGACCCCGCATGCCCCATCCAACCAAACAGCTCCCCTGGCAGCCCTCTTCAGCTGGGCGCCTCTCATGTGGCCATTAACAACAGGGCCAAAACAGGCACAGCAAGTGAGCAGGCTTTTTGAAGAGGGGGAAATGTTCTAAATCATGATCATGTTGTTGGGGCGCCTGGGGGGCTCAGTCGGTTAAGCGTCTGCCTGCGGCTCAGGTCATGATCCCAGGGTCCTGGGATCGAGCCCCACATAGGGCTCCCTGCTCAGCGGGGGACCTGCTCCTCTCTCTCCCTCTGCTGCTCCCCCTGCTTGTGCTCTCTTGCTCTGCCAAATAAAATCTTTAAAAAAAGAAAATCATGATTGTGTTGGTAGTGAAATGACTGTACTCATTTGTAAACATTCATTGAATTTCATTTCATGTAAATTATACCTCAATAAACCTGCACACGCAGAACGGCAGGCAGGGACTCACTGCTGGGGGGATTTTAGACTGGAACTCAGAGGCAGGGTGAGGCCTCAGAATCAGAGGAACCGATGACATTCCCCGCCCCCCCCCCCGCCCCCCATCCATCACTAGCGGCACAAGGGCTACCAGGCATCCCTTCTGGAGTCGCACTTTCTAGATCTGTGAACTGGAGATAATAATGGCTTCCTTACAGGGCGGTTTTGGGGCTCAAGCTTCACAGCTCACATGTGGTGACCATCCCATGGTGCTCGCACAGATAATAATGACAACAGACATTTTATTTGGCACTTACCGGGCAGGCATTGTTTTAAGGGCTTTACATGTATTAACTCACTTAACATCATGGCAAACCTACAAGGTGCTAAATATTATTATCCTCATTATACAGATGACAAAACTGAGGCAAAGGTGTCTAATTCTCTCTCCTTTCCCCATCTGTAAAATGGCAATTTTCAACCTTCCCCATTTTTAACCGTTTCCACTGGGTATTAATCAATGCTCTGAGGTAAAATGGGTCCATATTCAAATAAGTTTGAGAAATTCTGGGCTTTTTTTTATTGAGATATAATTCATATATAATAATATTCAACCTAAAGCACACAATTCATTGGTTGTTAGTATACTCACAAAGTTGTACAACGCTCACCACTTATCTAATTCCAGAATGTTTTCACCATCCCAAACAGAAACCCATCCCCACTAGTGGTCAAGCCCTATATCCCCCTAGCCCCAGCCCCTGGCAACCACGTATTTATTTTCTGTCTGTATGGAATTGCCAGTTTGGAAAATTTCATAAAAATGGGATCAGAGATCCATAAATGGGATCATAGGGCAGATCAAGATTCCAAGAGGCAGATGGATTTTTCTGCAAGAACCTATTTATGTGCCTCCCCCCACCATCTTACATGCTGTCACAGAATATCTTGCCACAGAACATGCTCTGAGATTTGCTGCTCTAAGGTTCTTTTCTTTTTTAAAGTTTATTTATTTAAGTAATCTCTACAATGTGGGGTCCAAACTCACGACTCCAAGATCAAGAGTTGCATGCTCCACCGACTGAGCCAGCCAGGCACCCTGGGTCTTTAGTACTCCATAAAAAAGCCTTGGCAAGAGATGAGGCATCACAAATTCGAATCCCAAAACCAGGAAACAGGGGAGATCCAGCCTAGGGCCTGACTCCAAGGACAAGGGATCAGGTATCTGCTCAGAGCCTGAGGGACTAGGGAGAAAAACAGGCTGCTGGGACAAATGTCCAAATGGGGAACCCAAGATCAGGAAGATTGGTCTCATCACCTGTGCATGGGGCTAGGGCTGGGCAGGACTGGGCAGGAGGACTCAGTCAGTTGCTTCCAGAGTAGGGATTTTAGCCCTGTCTCTCACTCTTTTGAGTTCCTCAGTTTGAAAATGTAGGGGCTCTTCTTCCCCCACCCCCCCTCATGGGGCGCCAGGATCTGGGCTCCCTGCCAGCCAGCCAAGAGATTCCTGGATCCCCTCCATCCCTATCTGCTCCAGACTCTCCTCAGACCCCCCTTTCTGGATGACTCCGGAAGAGATTAGAGACCTGAGCCAAAGGTCCAAAATCCAGATGTTGGTGGAGCATCGGAGCTGTCCCAGACCATCAGCTAGAGTGATAGGCAAGCCCTGACACTTCCTTGTGGACTCGGAGGAGATTCTACAAATGGGCTCCTCTCCAGGGCTCTCACCAGGCTGCAGTGGGCTCTGCTACCCACAAACAGATCCCCGCCCAGGAAGGCTGCTGAATTAGCAGCTGTGTTCCATCTCTGGGTCTCAGTTTACCCAGACGGCAAGAATTCAATGTCAAAAAGATTATACAAACTTTTTTTTTTTTTTTTTACTTTCAGAGCCTGCACACACATCTTAGGTAATCTCTCAGCCACACGGGGAGACCAGAGGAAATAAGGCTCTTTTTTGTTCATTCTTCCCAAAGGACACTGTGATTCCAGAGAACTTAAGGGGTCAGAATTCAGACTCTTTGTCTTTAGTTAGATTACTTTTTCCCCTCTATACTCAGCTCTACCTTGTAAGAAACCATTTAAATGGGCACCCCTCGGGGCGTCTGGGTGGCTCAGTCATTAAGCCTCTGCCTTCGGCTCAGGTCATGATCCCAGGGTCCCGGGATCGAGCCCCGCATCAGGCTCCCTGCTCAGCGGGAAGCCTGCTTCTCCCTCTCCCACTCCCCCTGCTTGTGTTCCCTCTCTCGCCGTGTCTCTCTCTGTCAAATAAATAAAATCTTTCAAATAAATAAATAAATAAATGGGCACTCCTCCTAAAACAGGGGGGCATGAAAAGAGCAATGGTTTTACAGCCTCATAAATGTGGATTTGAATCCAGAGTCCTCTGTGTATTGGATGTTTGGCCTTGGACAACTTATTTAATCTCGCTGAACCTTATTTTTCTCACACTTAAAATGGAAATAATGATAGATGTGAGAGATTTGGCACACATTAGGGGTTCAGTAAATGCTGGTTTCCTTCCTCCTTAGATTGCGTCGTATAGAAGAATCATCGAGGGTAATGGGATTTCTTAGTTGGAAAGGATCTTGGAGATTATCCAGTTGAATTCCCTAATTTTTCAGAGGAGGAAACTAGAGCACAGAGAGATTAAGTAACTTGCTGAAGGACACACTGCAAAGTGGGGTGGTAAATCCCACCAAATCCAAGTCCCTTTGGGCAGTTCCAGGTCCCAACAAGCAAATCTCTCCCAGGCATGACCATTGGTTGTTAGGCTATTTCCATGCTTTATCTTGAGGTCCAGTATTTTGATTATTGGCAGTATTGGTGCCATGATAAAACAAGACTGGGGATTTGTACAGTTACTCAAGGGAGCTGATAACTCAAACAGCTTCTTATTCATTTCCATAGCTTCCTTGGGCAGAAGGGAGGGGAGGAAAGGGTTTCCCAGGCTCAGAAAAGGTCAACTGTTTGCCCAAGGTCACCCAGTGAGTCTGTAACAGAGCCATGGCCAGGCCCCTGTGCCTCCCTCTCTCCCAGAGCCTTTCCAGCCAGCCCCAGCTGCCTCCTTAGCCTGGTTTCTTTGGCTCAGAGGCTCCTGACAACAGCAGGGAAGGAGTTAATGTCAACCTCTGTTGGCCTCTGCAGGTGCTGCTCTAGAGAAAAAGCCCCTTAGCAGAGTCTGCAGATAATGGGAGCAGAAGAGATAACGAGCCTTCTGTCTTAATTGCAGACGAGGAAACAGGGTCGGCTTGTTGGAGGGCTTGGACCATTAACGCAGCTGGGGCACAGGGGCTGATGAGCCCTGGATGGGGCTTGCCCCTGCTGTCTCCTCTCCGCCAAGCACGGGATCAGGGTTATTACACCAATGCAGGCGAGCCTGGCGCAGCATGAGCCAGGCAGAGGCGCACAAAGAAATCAGCTGGGCAGGGAGGAGGCTGAGAAATCACCAAGTGGGCTGAGCCTCAGAGGGTGCAGAGCCCCCGTGCTCAGCTTTGTCAGATACCCAGACACCAGGGCTCAGGCTGAGCCCCACAGAGCCAAGCCAGGGGCCCAGGTCTCAGAGGTGTGGCAGGGGACACTGAGGGATGTTGTACACGTTGTCTCCAAAGGCTGGGGAGAGAGGTAGCAGCAAGGACGCAAGCTGAAGGTCAAGAGTGGAGTGTTAATTTAGATTTCGGAAGGGGAACGGCTGTGTCTGGGACCAGGTCTCGCTTATTGAGGGGGGAACGAACGTGCACCTGGCCTTGGGTCAGCAGCTCTGCAACGGCTATTGACCAGACTAAGGCTGGACCTCAGCACCTTCCCTTTACGTCACCAACACTCTCCTCATCTCCCAGTCCCGGGACACTTCTCCTTAGGCCAGCTAACCTCCCTGTGGCAGCGGATGCAATGAATACCCTCTTCTTGAACTTCCCTGCTCCTTGGGCTCCATGCCAGTCCCTCACATCATTCCTCATCATCCTCTTGCTCTTCCCAGTGCGGGGGAGGCTGGCTGGTTCCTGCAGGCTGCCTGGCCTGGAGCCTGAGCTACACCTTCTGGCTGGGTTCTGCCAGCAGGGAGCAGTAGCACGATGTGGACAGTGAGGAGAAGGGAGCAGCCAGGGGACTTCTCTCCTTCCCTCTGTACCTCAGGAGGTATCTCTGGCAGCATCTGAGCCTCCTCGGCGGCCCCAGCCCTGGCCAGACTGGCTCTTTGTGTTCCAGCTTCCATGGGCTTCTGGGGTCTTTCTGCCTAGGAATGGTAGCGGCTTCCTCCTCTGTGGGGCCCCTCAGCTTTTCCATCACTCATGTGGCCAATGCCCTGCATGAAACATCCTCTCTGGTAAGACCGACGGACACAGGCTCATGACGGGCTCTGCCCCTCCCTTCTGGTACCCCCCTCCCGGGGTCCTCCCAGGGCCCTCTCCACGGCCCACCCCTTCCACATGGCAGCAGTGTTCTTGGTCTTCTTTTTTTTTTTTTTTTTTTGGTCTTCTTTTTTAATTCTTAAAGCCCTCTCAGTGAGATCCATGGTTTTTATGAAAAATTCTACACCATGGCTTCCAACCCCACCTCTCTCGGGCCTGAACTTCTCTGACGAGACATTTGGCCATCCTCTGACATCCTCACTGGGCTGTTCAGACACTCCAGGGCTGTTCAGACACTCCAGACTCAACACATCCAAGGCTGAACTTGTTTTCTTTCTTGCCCTCTCACAACCTGATACTCCTCTTCCTCAGTTCGGTCCACTGAGCCAAAGAGCCACGCTACTACCTTCTCTCTCATTCATTCCATCCTGTGAATCTGGTCTCCTAAATATCTCATGAGTGGAACCCTTCAGCCCATCTCCACCACAGTCTATGTTCCACCTCACTTGAACCATGACGAATAACTGCTTGCTGATCTCTGTACTTATGTGTTGTCCCTCCCAGGATGATGCAAATCCAACCATATAATTTCATGCTTCAAACCTTTCCACAGCTTAGCACAGCACACAATGCCCTTTGCGATCTGGTCCCCACTCTCTCCCCTCCCTCTGCCAACTTCTCTAGTTTCATCATGCCACTCCCTTCCCATGCCAAGCCCTAGCCCCAGCAAACAGCCTGCAGTGAGTTGCCTGAGTCCTCATGCTGTGATACCTCTAAGCCTTTGTACCCACGGTTTTCCCTGCTGGAATGCCCCTCCCACCATGTCCATCCAGAAATCTGCTTCTCTGTCAAAGTTGAGCTTGAGTATACTGGCTTCTTCTAAGGAGCCATTCTTGTCCCCACCCCATCCCAAGTAGGGTGATGACCCCCATCTCCTTCAAGCCTCCAACATACCATATATAGTTTCCTACTGAAATACTAGAATGCAGGATTTGATCTATTTGTTTGCATGTCTCTCTCTTCTGCTAGGCTTTGAGCTCTTTGAAAGCAAAAAATAAATTTCAGGGTGCCTGGGTGGCTCAGTTGGTTGGGTGTCTGCCTTTGGCTCAGGTTGTGATCCCATTGTCCTGGGATTGAACCTTGCATTGGGCTCCCTGCTCAGCGGGGAGTCTGCTTCTCTCTCTGCCCCTCCCCCTGCTCGTACTCTCTCACTCACTCTCTCTAATAAATGGATAAAATCTTTAAAAATAAGTAAATAAATGTCATTAGTCTCTTTAAGGGCTGGCATACATAGGTGCTCAAAAAAAAAATAATTCCAGGCAGGTCTGGAGTAGTCTTCCCTATTCCCCCCGTGAAGTACAACTAAAAACCCTGGACATTGTACATAAAACAAACATGAGAAGATTCGGAAAGGTAGGGAGAAAAAGACAAACTGACTAGGGAACCTCAGGATGGACTCTAGGGACGACATGGTGGTGAAGTCCTTGGGTTTTCTTTTTGCCTCACACATCCTGGACTTGGAACTGAGGGAGACAGCTACTCAAACACCAACAGGCATGAACAAAACCAGTCTCAACAAAAGCCTGCTCTCTCCAGCCAAAGGACCAGAGAAGAGGCAGCCTCACAAGACAGAAAACGTTTAGACAATAATTACTCCACACCAGCCAACAACACAGAGAGAACTATGGCTCCAGCTTTATCCATACCAAGAAAGGCTGAATGGGGAGCAGAGTTTCTGGTCCGCAGGCTGAGGCTGAAATGAGACAACCACGCCTGGTAGCATCACGGAAGGTCAAGGAGGGAGCAGGACATGCCCACCTGCTGGTAATGAGGCCACAACTCTCCTCTTTAAGGTCAGTGGGGACCATGTGGGGAGCTGGAATCCCACTCCTGGCCCAGCGGTAACAAAGAGCAGAGAACAGAAGACATTAAGAAGAACCAAATGGAAAATTTGAAACTGAAAATATAACAAGTGAAATATAAATCTCAGGGATCAACAGCAGAATGGAGGAGACAGAACAACAACAAAAAAATCAGTGGCTGGAAGACAGAACAATAGAAATTACCCAATATAAACAATAGAAAGAAAACAGACTGAAAAAAAAAGATTATATTCTTAAGGACCTATGAGATCTAATAATAATAAAAGATCTAACTTACCTGTCATTGAAGTCCTGATAAGACAGGAGAAACAGCAGGGGGCTGAAAAAGTACTCTAAGAAAGTATGGCTGAAAACTTTCCATAGCTGGTAAGAGACATAAATTTACTGATCCAAAAAGCTTAGCAAATGCCAAACAGGATAAACCCAAAGAAATCTACAAGGCATATCACAATTAAACTTCTGCAAACTAAAGACAGAAAAAAAATCTTGAAAGCAGCAGAAAAACAGGAAACCTTATCTACAAGGGAAAAACAATTAAAATAACCGTGGGTTTCTCATCAGAAACCATGGAGGCCAGAAGAAAGTGGCACAGTATTTTTCAAGTGCTAAAGAAAAGAATTATCAACCCAGAGTCCTACACCCAGTAAAAATATCATTCAGGAATGAAGGAAAAGTCAAGAACTCAGATGAAGAGAAACTAACAGAAATTGCTGCCAGCAGATCTACCCAAAAAGAATGGCTAAAGGAAGTTCTCTAAACAGAAAGGAAATAAAAAGAAAGAAATCTTGGAATATCAGGAAGGAAGAAGAATCTGTTAAGCAAAAATATGGGTAAATGCAGTAGGATTTCCTTCTCTTGAATTTTCTAAATTACATTTGATGTTCAAAGCAAAAATTATAACACTTTCTGATGTGGTTCTAAATGCACACAAAAATATTTTAGATGATTATATTATAAACAGGGGAAGATAAAGGGATATAAAAGGAGGTAAAGTTTCTATACTTCACTCAAACTGGTAATATTACAACACCAGAGACTGTGATGTTACCTACATATAATTTAATACCTATAGCAACCACTAAAAAAGCTATGCAGAGGGGTGCCTGGGTGGCTCAGTCAGTTAAGTGGCCAACTCTGGATTTCAGCTCAGGTCATGATCTCAGGGTCCTGATATGGAGCCCCATGTTGGGCTCCACACTCAGCGAGGAGTCTGCTTTAGGATTCTCTCTCTCCCTCTCTCTCTGGGTCTCCCCCCACTTGTGCGCATTCTCTTTCTCTCTCAAAGAAATAAATACATCTTAAAAAAAAAAAAGTGGGGCAACTGAGTGGCTCAGTCGGTTGAGTGGCCAACTCTTGATTTCAGCTCAGGTCATGATCTCGGAGTCCTGGGATCAAGCCCCACGTGGGGCTCTGCACTCAGTGGGGAGTCTGCTTGGGATTCTCTCTCCCTCTCCCTCTGCCCCTCCACCCCCTGCTCACACTTGCTCTCTCTCTAAAATAAATAAATCTTAAAAAAAAAAAAAAAAAGCTATGCAGAGAGATGCACTCAGAAAGTCTATATGTAAGACTTAATTGTGGTGATCATTTTGCAATATACACAAATATTAGATTATTATGTTGTATACTTGAAACTCATGTAATGTTATATGTCAATTATATCTCAATTTAAAACTACAGGGGTGCCTGGGTGGCTCAGTTGGTTAAGCAACTGCCTTTGGCTCAGGTCATGATCCTGGAGTCCCGGGATCGAGCCCCGCATCAGGCTCCCTGCTCAGCGGGGAGTCTGTTTCTCCCTCTGACCCTCCCCGCTCTCATGCTCTCTCTCTCTCATTCTCTCTCTCAAATAAATAAATAAAATCTTAAAAAAAAATTTTTAAAAACCACTACAGATAAATAAAATGGAATTCTAAAAAATGTTCAAGTAACCTACAGGAAGACAGAAAAAAGAAAATAGAGGCAGGGGTGCCTGGGTGGCTCAGTTGGTTAAGCAACTGCCTTCGGCTCAAGTCATGATCCTGGAGTCCCTGGATTGAGTCCCGCATCGGGCTCCCTGCTCCGCAGGGAGCCTGCTTCTCCCTCTGACCCTCCCCCCTCTCATGTGCTCTCTCTCTCTCATTGTCTCTGTCTCAAATAAATAAATAAAATCTTTAAAAAAAAAAAAAGAAAAGAAAATAGAGGCAAAAATCCAGAACAGCAGACAACAGAAACTTAAATAGCACTTACTTCCTAATATAGCAATAATTACATTATTGTAAATGGCCTAAATATATTAGTTAAAAGACAGAGATTGGCTGAAAGGAGTAAAAAATATAATGCAACAATATGAAGTCTACGGTAAATTCACGTCAAATATAACAATATAGGCAGGTTGAAAGTAAGAGAGTGTAAAAAAGATTATCATGTAAAATTAATCAAAGAAAATCAGAAATGACTATATAATTATCAGATAAAGTAGCTTTGGAGCAAAGAAAATTACCAGGGACAGAGAGGGACATAATATAATTATAAAAGAATCACCCCACCAAGAAAAGAGCAATCCAAATTGTGTATGCACCATACAACAGAGCTCAAAATATGTGAAGAAAAGCCTGATAGAACTGAGAAAAGAAATAAACAAATCCACGACTACAGTTGAAGAACAACCAGAATTGGTAGAACTAGACAGAAAATCAGTAAGGATGGAGAAGAATTCAACATTTTTTTTTTAAAGATTTATTTATTTATTTGAGAGAGCGAGAATGAGAGAGAGAGAGAGTACATGAGAGGGGGGAGGGTTAGAGGGAGAAGCAGGCTCCCCGCCGAGCAGGGAGCCCGATGCGGGACTCGATCCCGGGACTCCAGGATCATGACCTGAGCCGAAGGCAGTCGCTTAACCAACTGAGCCACCCAGGCGCCCAAGAATTCAACATCTTTAACTGATAGGATCTAATCAACATTTATAGAACACCCCAACCAACAACAGCAGAATATACCTTATTTTCAAGTGCTCTTGGAATGTGTATCAAGATAGAATACATCCTGTGTCATAAAACAAACATCAACAAATTTAAAAGAATTGAAATTATACAGAGTGTATTATCTGACTATGATGAAATCAAACTAGAAATTTATAATAAAAAGATAAGAGAAAATTCTCCAAACACTTGAAAACTAAATAACACACTTCTAAATAATTTAAGAGTCAAAAAGGAACTCAAAGGAAATGAAAAAATACATTGAACTGAATAACAATGAAAATGCAACATATCAAAATTTGTGGGATGCAGCTAAAGCAGTGCTGAAAGGAAAATTTGTAGTACTACGTGCATGCATTAGAAAAGAAGGAAAATCGGGTGCCTGGGTGGCTCAGTTGTTAAGCGTCTGCCTTCGGCTCAGGTCATGATCCCAGGGTCCTGGGATCGAGTCCTGCATCGGGCTCCCTGCTGGGCAGGAGGCCTGCTTCTCCCTGTCTCACTCCCTCTGCTTGTGTTCCTGCTCTTGCTATCTCTCTCTCTGTCAAATAAATAAAAATAAAATTAAAAAAAAAAAGAGAAGAAGGAAAATCACAAATCAATAATCTAAGCTCCCATCTCAAGAACCCAGAAAAAGAAGAGCAAAATAAACCCACAACAAACAGGAGGAAGAACATAATGAAGAACAGAAATCAGGGGCTCCTGGCTGGCTCAGTCGGTGAAGTGTGCAACCCTTGACCTTGGGGTTGTGGGTTTGAGCCCCACATTAGATGTGGAGATTACTTAAAAATAAACTCAATCTTAAAAAAGAAAAGAACAGAAATCAACACACTGAAAACAGAAAAACAAGGATAATCAATTTAACAAAGAGCTAATTCTTTTAAAAGATCATGAGAACAGACAAACCTTTAGCAAGACTAACAAAGAAAAAGAGACAGAAGACATATGTTACCAATATCTGGAAAGAAATAGAATATCACTACAGACCCTGCAAACATCAAAAGGATAATAAGGGAATACTATGAACAATTTTACACAAATAAATTTGACAACATCGACAAGACCGGCCAATTACTCAAAAAATACAAACTACCATAACTCATCCAATATGAAGTAGATAAATTTAATCACCTATAATTATTAAGGAGATTGAATTCATCATTTGAAAACTCCCCCAAAAGAAATCTCCAGGCCCAGATGGTTTCACTGGAGAATTATATAAACATTTAAAGGAGAATTAACACCAGTTTTACATCATATCTCCCAGAAAAGAGAAAGAGGGAACATTTCCGTCTTTTTGAAACTTTCAAGGAACTAAGAAGTGCCCTAAGCAGAGAGCAGAGGCCAGAGCGATGTGGGGGCTGCCACAAAGCCCGTCAGCTTGGTTTCCTTCTACCTGAGACAGTGATGCTGTTTGGACAATGCAAAGAGGCGGGGAAGATCCAGACTTGCAGGGCCGGCGGTGGTGGCAGGCATGTTGGTGGCTCTGGTTAGTTACTGGTAATGGCAGCACAGTTGATCTGAGCAGACTTCCTATGACATGACTCAGACTGGGGTTCAAGACACCAGCTTCTCTTAGAACCTGCAGCTTTCCCACTAGTTCAGTGAGCTACCACAGTATCCGATAAAGTCTTTTTCTATGAGCTTAAGCAGGCTTGGGCACCTGCTGGTACAGGTGACCATCACAAGCCTTATGGGTTGCCCACTCTGACTCAGAGTGCTGGGTCATGCTGCTCCTTCTGCCTGCACGGTTGCTCCAGCTAACCACCATCCAGCCCACACCCATCATCCTGCGAAGTCCATTTCTCATGTCACCTCCTCCAAGGAGACTTCTTGGATTTCTCTAGGGAAATAATGTCCCCCTCCTTGAAATTCCCCTCTCAGGGACTTAACACTTCCCACCTTAGATTATGGACTATGTGGGGCTTACCTTCTTTGTCAGATGGTGAGCCCCTGAGGCTAAACCTACATTTTTTCCCTTTTCCTGTCCCTAGCCCAGGAGAGGCTCCTCCACACTGAAGAGTGCTCAATAAATGCCTATAAATAAATCTGCACAATTTGCCCAGGTTAGGGGTTCTTGGGATCCAGGCATGCCCCCTGAATGGAATGTGCATTTTTGGGACACAATGCCTACGACTTTTATCATATACCTGACGCTATTCTACATACTTCTCCTATATTAGCTCATTTAATCATTACAAGAACCCTAGGAGGTAGGTACTATTTTTTTTTTTTAAAGATTTTATCTATTTATTTGACAGAGACACAGCGAGAGACACAGCGAGAGACACAGCGAGAGAGGGAACACAAGCAGGGGGAGTGGGAGAGGGAGAAGCAGGTTTCCCGCCGAGCAGGGAGCCCGATGCGGGGCTCGATCCCAGGACTCTGGGATCATGACCTGAGCCGAAGGCAGACGCTTAATGACTGAGCCACTCAGGCGCCCCGGTAGGTACTATTATTATCCTCATTCTATAGATGAAGAAACAAAGGCTCAGAGAGGTTAAATACCGTGCCCCAAGGTTACACTCTTTCTAGAGCAGACATCAGAATTTGCACTCAGTGAATCTGGTCTCTGTGTGCTACTCTGAACCACGATATCCTAGCAGTCTCTCCTGGACGCACTACCGGGCTGTCTGCAGACTGGGTGGGCCCCAGGGTAGGGTCAGGGCAGCTAGAGGTCTGCTGACTAGTTTCCCCTTCACCCCCCGGGGCAGGGTGGGCAGTGGCTCTCCTCCACGGCCACACACCAGCTGTCTCCTGGGAAACGTGGAGACCAGGGTAAGCCACCCAAGCTACCAGGGCCAGGGGCTGGCAAGCCCACTGCTGAGCTGGTCTGGGCTTTCTTGTGGCCGTGCCCAGGGCAACCACATCTGGAGCCAACCACAGGAGAAAAGCAGGCTGGCCTGGGGCAGAAGATAAATCGGACCTCCCTCTATCATTATGGAGGGTCCTGCCGGCAAGAGAGCAAGGCAGGTATATGCCACAGGGATGCGGGGGAGGTAACAAGAGCCCCCTGTTAGGGGCTGGGCTAGGAAGAGCTGGGCTAGAGGAGAGGTGGGGCAGGAACTGCATCTGGGTTTACCCAGGGTCACATGCCCTCTTCAAATATGTGAATATGGCAGAGGAGCATACACACACACACACACACACTCTCTCTCTCTCTCTCTCTCTCATCCGGAGATGACAAATTCTCTGGGGTGAGCAGCCATATTCTGGGCATTCAATACTCCAGGGTCAGCTCCCTGTGGTCTGCCTTGGCCTGATGTCCTGCTGTGTGTATGTCCTCCGAATCAGTCAGGGTGTCTGGCCTGCATGGTAAATTCCTCAGGGACCGGCCCCGTGCCCTTGGAATTCAATCTGGGCTTGACCAACGCAAATAGACACCATGTCAGGGCTCTAAGCAAAGTTTGTTGACTCTCAAGGGGAGGGCTCCTCCATGGTCCTTCCCCAGTGATGACAGTGGTTTCAGACCACATGGGCCCTGGGCTCTGGGCTAACAGTGCCCGGCTCCGGATTCTCTGGGGCTATTCTTGGAAAGGATGGGACAGGGTAGGGAGGGGCAAAAGCCGGACAGCCTGAGAGGAGATGACTCCTGGGCCAGAAAGAGAAGTGACTGCCAAGAAGAGCAAAGCCGGACACCACCCCACGTCCCAGGGCATCTACTCAAAGAGTGAGGATCTCACTGTTCGGGAAAAAATAAATCTGCGTGTCCTCCCCTGCACCGTTCAGAGAGAGCCGCCATACTGCCTCATTTGTGGACTTGTAAGGACTGGTTGGCAGCAGGTCAGACAGGTAGGTACTGCTGTCCCCACTTCGCTGATGGTAGCGGAGGCCGAGAGGAATCAGAACCCAGGTATCTAGACTCCAGGTCTGGAACTCGCCCGACCACACAACTGCTCTCAGGAGCCACAGAAGCCAGCGTGGGACGCACTGTCCTGCGGGCTGGAGAGGTCTGGCCACCACGAACCCACCACGCGGCGCACAGCAGGCCTCCACCTTCAGGGGGCTGCAGAGCCCTGCTCCCCCAGCTTCCTCACTCCCCCATCAGAGATCCCACGCTTTTCTCCTTTAGCCTCTGACCACGCTCTCGTCCATGAACAACATGAATGGGATGCTCTCTGGGCTGTCGACAATTCCCGACGGGGGCACCGGGCCCCTTCCCTCTAGACGGCTGGACCGTCTGCTGTTGTTTCTGCTCAGATTGGTGATAACCTTTCCACTGTGATCAACAGCCCTGCAGAGGACATTCTCGCAGCTAGACCTTTGTACACATTGCTGACCACTTACTTGGGATAAATTCCTATGTAATCCTACTTTAATAATGAATAAACAAAACCAAAATAGGGAACGGAAATTTGCTGCAAAAGAAAAATAAAAGCTGTAATAAGTGATTCTAGGCAACACAGGAAGGCTGGCCAGGCCCCCAGACCTTGACTGAGGGGGACTGAGGGGCCCCTGCGGTGACACTGCTGGGCTTCCGTAGCCAGAGACCCAAGGACAGGTCCAGAGTGCTTACTCTGTGGTCCCCTTTCATCTGGGATCTCAGCATGGCGGGAGGCCCGGCTCCTTAGCTGTGCAGCTAACACCCTCTCTGCAGGGTCTCCATTCCTCCTGCCTGGAGCCTGGCAGTGCCTGGAACATGGAAGGTGCTCAAAAGATGCGTGACATTGGTCTGCAAGCACCATCAGCCATGACGACATAGGAAAGGGAGCTGTCATTTATTTATTGGGCACCTGTTATGTGTCAGGCTCCGTGCTAGGAGCCCTGCATCCACAACCACGCTCATCATCTCATTTGATTCTCACAGCAATCCCACCCCTATGTAAACTTTACTAATGACCCCGAGGCTCAGGGAGGTCAGCCTGACGTCCACCTCATCACAGTGCAGGCGTGTTCAATCCCATTGGCGCGTCTCGAGACCCGGTGCCTCTGAGCCCACGTAGCTCGTGGTGCATGCTGAGCGCTCTGCTCTTTCCAAACCAGTGGCTGCCAGACCCAGCAGGCCTGATGCAGCGCTTGGCAGGGACAGAAGCCGGCACAGGGCACCTCCACCCTGGCGGAAATGGGTGCCTGAGATTCTGTGAAAGCTCAGGAAGCCGGAGGGCTTGGTTGCCTTAGCAACGAGCAACCAGGGTCAGCAGCAGAGCAAGGCGGCTGCAGGGCTAAATGGTAGAAAACAGGCTAGGCTGTCAGGCCTGAGGTTCCAGGTGTGGAGGACCCACATTCCTTCTATACCTGAGCCTCCAGGAACAAGCCTGCCTCTGCTCAGAGAACAGATCCTGAGAGGCCAGGAGGCTTGACTGCCTGGTGCCTCTTCCAAGTCAGAAGGGGAGAGACCCTCCAGCATCGGCCGGGCTGTAAACAGGGTGGAAAAGCTTTGTTCCGCCCCAGGGCACCAGGCAAACGTCCCCACAGTCTCTCTGTGGTTCCAGCACGCACAGGCCTGAAGACTTACTCTCTGTCACCTCTAAGGACAGACTCCCAGCTGGCATGGGGCCTCTTCCCAGAGGCAGACCTGTACTTCTCATAGGAGGGACCTGCAGAGGCCGGAGGCAAGGCTGGGGGTGTGTGACCAGATGTGCCCTGAAATTAGACGGGGCCAGAATTCAGGGCTGTCTTGACAGGCAAGCTCCTGACAACTGGGAGGAGGGGCCTGACCCTGGCAGTTGCTTCATCTTTGGGTTTGTGGGGTGTACCCCGGGCCGAGCTTGCATGTAGGCCACGGGCTCCTACCAGGTAGGGAGGGAACATGCTTCCTTCCACCTGCTCCAGTTTTTTTTGTTTGGTGTTTTTCAGGTCAGCTTAATCAGGACACACAAGCATCCAGAGGAGCTCCCACCCAGGGTGGCTGTAGTAACTCTATCATAATAAATAACAAGTCCTATAAATAATAAATGATAAATCATAATACATCAAATATGGTATTTTACAGTTAACACATTTTTACATACATTGTTTCATTTGGCTCCCACAAGAACCCCAGTGAGCTAGGCAGGCCAGGTGGGAGCTGCATTTCACAGGCAGGACTGCAAATTTAAAACTGCAGAAGTATATAACTCATCCACTGGTTAGAAGCCAGAGATCTGGGTTTCTGCCACCAAGCCTTCATTCTTTTTATGCTGCCGTGGTCTTAGAAGGTGTCCAGCTGAGCTAAGAGAGAACTATGACAGGGGAGATGGAGGGGACTTCCTAATGCAAAGGTGATGAACTGCTTTCACCCTGAGGGCCCCCCCAACCAGTACATAGGACAGTGTCCCCCTCTTCAGGCTGCCCCACAAGGCAGTATAGAGAAATGGGCAGCTCTGTGAGTCACTGCATGTTCCCTAGATAGCACCCCCCAAAACAGTTCCATAAATCCTTTTCTTAAGCTTAAGGACGCAGCACTCTTCCCTACAGCTGCTCCCTCCACCCCACATACCCCACTTCTTTATGCGCAACCTCTGGATCTGTGGCGAGAATCTGACCCACCTAGGTTTGTGACAAATTTGTGATCTATCTATTCTTCAGCGCTGTCTTGGCTCAATCACTTAGACTGTATGAATTCAGACCACACCTAAAACAGCAAAAGATAGTGGAAATATACCTAAATGACCACAGATGTTCCAAATAGGAAAAAGAAAGCTCAGGTCAGGCCCATGGAAAGCTGCTGGTTTTTTGTTTTTTGTGTTTGTTTGTTTGTTTTTTAACCTTTTCTATTTATTTAGTTAGTTTTGGTTAACTCTTTTGGAAACCATCTTAAAATTAGAGAAAAGTTTCTAGGTTTAGTACAAAGAACAGTTGTTCCCCTAAACCAACTGAGAGTGACTCACTGACATTCTGCCATCTTCCTTGATTCCTTTTGTGTTTCTTTCCTACAAGTCGGGACATTCTGCATGACTACCATACGAACTTCATGCTCAGAAAACGAACACCAATGCATTCTATCATTTACTTCTCATACTCTTTGCCAGCGTTGCCACTTGTCCATAGTGTCCTGCAGAGCAGAGATCCATGGACTGCACTTACTTGTCCTGTTTCTTCCTAGATAACTTTTTTAAAAGATTTTATTTATTTGACAGAGAACAAGAGAGAGAGAGAGAGCACAAGCAGGGGGAGGGGCAGGCAGAGCGAGAAGCAGGCTCCCCGCTGAGCAGGGAGCCCAATGTGGGGCTCCACCCCAGGACCCTGGGATCACAATCTGAGCTGAAGGCAGACGCTTAACTGACTGAGCCACCCAGGAGTCCCTTACAAATTTTATTTGAGAGAGAGAGTGTGCACAGGCAAGTAAGTATGAGTGGGGGGAGGGGCAGAGGGAGAGGAAGAGAGAGACTCTCAAGCAGACTCTGCATTGAGCATGGAGCCCAGTGTGGGGCTGGATCCCAGGACCCTGAGATCATGACCTGAGCCGAAACCAAGAATCGGATGCTCAACCAACTGAGCCACCCACGTGCCCCTCTTCCTAGATAATTGTTTAAACACAGACATAGGGGCACCTGGGTGGCTCAGTCATTAAGCATCTGCCTTTGGCTTGGGTCATGGTCCTGGGGTCCCGGGATCGAGCCCCGCGTCGGGCTCCCTGCTCAGCGGGAAGCCTGCTTCTCCCTCTCCCACTCCCCCTGCTTGTGTGCTCTCTGTCGCTGTGTCTCTCTCTGTCAAATAAGTAAATAAAAATCTTTAAAATAAATAATAAATAAAATAAACACAGACATAATCTTGGCAACCTAGAACGTTTTACATGGTGTCAGATGGTGGAAGGAGATCTTCAGTAACCTCAAAAGCGAAGAGAAGGCGGATGTACCGGCCGCAGAGGCCCATGACACCCTTTGAGCATCCCTGGTGCTGTGTAAACACGGGTCCTTTGAGATCCCTGGAGTCCATGGCTTCAAGAACTGAAGGTGATGTTAGTGTCAGACATCAAACACCTTCAGAAACCAAAGCCTTGGGGCAGGCCCTGGCCTCAGAGGCATCTGTCCCATAGCCGTGAGCCCCTGGTGCCCTGGGGTGGCAGGAGGTGGCCAGGCCGACTCCCACTAGACTAACCTGTCACAGGAACCCACCCAACAGCAGCCACTGACCTTGTCGGGTCTGAGCATCTCTGGCCAGCGCTGGCTGTTCACTGCAGGCAAGCTTTCAGCCCTGAGGACTGCAGATGGTCCTGAACAGAAGTCTTGGGGTGGGGGGGGGGGTAAGGGAACAGCCTGGATTTGTCCAGCACGGGGAGGAAATGAGGTTCTCCCCAGGTGTCCTGCTAACGGGAAGCAGCTGAGAGGAGTGGGGAGCTGGGAGGCCTCACCCTGCACAGCTGTCCGGGCTCCGGGCCCACGTATCATGCCTTCCAGTCTGACCTTCCTCCCCTGGGCCTGTCATTCAAGCCCAGTGACTTAGAGGGACCCCCAGAAACTTCTGTGTGTGTGCACGAGGCACATCTGGACTTTCAGACCAGACAGACGCTCTAGGGAAGAGAGGGATCAATAAGCAGCCTGAGGACCAGAGACCCTGCACCAGAGCCCTCATTCCTGAGACCATGCTCTTGGGGTGGGCCCCGTGCCAACATGCATTGCTCATGTCATCTTACTGAATCCTCACAACAACTTGATGTAGGGCACATGATGAATACTCCCATTTTACAGATGAGGTAACTGAGGCCAAGGAGCTAAAACTACAGGCCTAACAGCCACAGTCATTACCAAACCCATGTGTGCCTCAGCCCGCTATGCAGTCAGCACGTTTGTGGTCTTGTGTGTGCCTGCAGCCACGGAGGCAGACAGGAACTGTACTGGACCCAGATGTGACCAGGCATGTCACCACCTATAACTCAGAAAGAACACATTCTTTCAAGGATCTCAGATGCAGCCATGGCAAGTGGGGGGTGGTTTGCCGATGCTGTGTTACTAGATAGGCTTTGAGCACTACAGAAATCAGAGCTCCAGGGTCCTGGGGCTGGCAGCCCAGATCTACCCATGGGAGACTGCTCACTGAGGAAAAGAGCCACTCCAGGACCACCACTGCCCCGGGGGCTTGCTCTGGGCTAGAGGAGCAGTGGAAGGCCCTCAGCAGCTATCTCCCACTACTTTTTCACTCCAGCCCCCATGGTCTCCCTTCTCTTTGTCAGCCCGGGACGCCCCCACTCAACTGCTCCCTTGACACACAGCCTGGGGAGCCCCACGACAGCACAACTTCCAGGCGCTCAGAGGAGGCCACGCAGCTTGCCTTCAATCGCGGGGTCCTGATGGAGGGAAGGCAGTGATACACACCGCACAGGCCAAAGCACTCAGTGGGGCTCAGTCTCCGGTTTTCATCCTTATATGGGTCAGTGACCTTTGCTCTGTACCATAGAGAAAAAGGACATTCTGGATGTGAGTTTAGGGGCCTCACAAATCTGGAAGGTGCAAGCCTTGGGTACAGACCCTGGGAAAGCAGGTGTCTACGGATTGGGAGGAATCACAGCCTCTCCTGGGTAGACACTGGCCAAGCTGGATTTGAGAAGATCCACCTCGCTGTGCCTCTGACAGCCCTGGGCGCATCAATGCCGTCCACCCACACAGCAGATCTTCACTACTGGTTAAATCAGACTGAATGGATTCTGGTGGCACCTCTCTGAGCTCTGTTGCCAATCGGCCCAACAGGGGTGGCAGAGCCCATCCAGCTATACCTGTAGAGCCCTGCACCTGGTCACCCATTTCCTCCCGAGCAGGCAGTGAACCCCATTGATCTCTGCAGGTCAAGGTCCCTCTGGCCCAGCCCCAAGTCTGGGCACAGCACCATCAGAAAAAACAACAGAGATAACCCCCTGCACCAACAGAAGCTGGTTCCCCAGGAACAGGGTGGGGTGTTTATCAGCTCCCCCCTGCAGCTGATGGCTTTCCCATGGTGTGAGGCAGGAAGGGCAGGGTGTGGGGAGGGTGTGATGCGAAGATCCTATCAGAGTCCAGTGAAGAGCAGCTGGTCATGTCTTATCTTCCGGTGGCTGGGGCTGGTGGGTGGGAGAAGGCAACTATTCCAGAACACTGATGAAGTCAGTCTGGGGACCATAGGTGAGGAGGAATCCTAGAGAGTTGAGCAAATTATGGCATATCCATATTAAAAAAATGTTAAAAATGATCTCTCTAGAGCTCTGATAGGGAAAATACGGTGATCATATTAAACAAAAAAGCAAAACCAGGAACTTGTATGCAGAGTATGATACCAACTGTGAGGAGACAAACTTGCCTTAAAAAGGAGAAAAGAGGGACGCCTGGGTGGCTCAGTCGGTTAAGCGTCTGCCTTCAGCTCAGGTCATGATCCCAGCCTCCTGGGATGGAGTCCCGCATGGGGCTCCTTTCTCAGCGGGGAGTCAGCTTCTCCCTCTGCCTGCTGCTCCCCCTGCTTGTGTGTTCTCTCTCTCTCTCTGACAAATAAATAAATAAAATCTTTTTAAAAAGAGAGAGAGAAAAGAAGAAAGAAGAAAATGTGAACAGAGCTTGCTTCTGGAGTGAGGGATTATGGCTATTTAATGCTTTTCCATTTTCCTGTGATGAGTTCTGTTAACCAGGAAAGAAAACCCTAGTTAAAATTCAGGAGAATAAAGGACCCATGGGTTGGGGGACCTGTGGGGCACCGCCGCCACTTCCCGAGAGAAGCGGGGATCTGTGAGTGCGGGTGGGCAGGGGAAGAAAGTGCTGTGTGTGAACGCTGCTAGGGCAGAGACAGGATGGAGAACATATCCTCGGAGGAGCATAGCCTCAGTACAAGGGAGGGGTACAAAGCCACGTGACAGCTGAGTATCCCTGGACACCGAGGGGCAGAGGGAGCCAAGAGTGGGGGTGGGGGTGGGCTTAGTAGGAAGACTTCCTGGAGGCACTGGGCCTCCTACAGGCCTTCATGGGGAACTGGGATGTCCAGGGAGCTGCTGGGTGTTCTGTGGGGCATGGGGAGGGGTCCTCAGAGAACAGAGTGAGCAGCTGAAGTGCCGGAGAGGTGGCCTGCCCCTTGGTCCCTTGGCAGACAGCATCACATGGTGTGTTTGTTGGGAGCATGCTGGGCGGTGAGGCAGTGTGTGCCCCTGGCGCCCACAGGAAGGAGTGTGGATGTGATGGGGAGAGTTCAGGGCTGTGGGGGAAGGGGGCACAGCCAGGATCTGAACGAAAGGACCAGCTGGAGCCTTGACATGAAAGAAGGTGGCTGCATTTCAAATTGGTCTTTTAAAGAAAAGTCTGAGAGGTGCTGAAGGGCATTTGGGTGTTAATTTTTGGTTCAGTTCAGTGAACTCGGGGTTGGGGGAAGAATCTGGCGCCCATGAAATGCCGGTCTGAAGCAACGAGGCCCCTAAAGGTCAAATCCACCTCATCTTGTGGCCTGGGGTCCTGCCTGCAACTGTGTGGGCCTCAGTTTCCCCCAGAGAGGCAGGGGGTGGGTGACAGCCTTTCAATTATGCTCAGGTCTTAGGGGCTCTGCTAATAAAAATGATTGTAAAATGCTTTGCAAATAGTGAGGCTGCCTCACAACAGAAGCGATTCTTTCCCACAGAGGGGGTTCAGTTCCTGCAGGGATCCACTTGGAACCTCTCTGCCCTCCGAAGAAGGGGCCCTTCTGTTCCCTTGTGATCTCGGTGAATGCCGTGTCCCTGGGATAGCCATGGGCCGGGCCCCGGGCCCACTGCTGGCAGCCGCTCTCACACAACACAAGGGAAACTTTGTGTGCCTCCCAGGCCCAGAGTCACAGCTGCCAAGAGTAGGATCCGCTTCTCTGCCGGCGCAGGAAACCGAGGCACAGGGAGGGAGAGGGACAGAGCCGAGTGGAAACCAGAACCCGTACCTTCTCCCTTAGAAAAGTGGCATTAATAATTTACACAGTGATGATGATAAACAATAACCTAATATCCATGGAGCACTGAGTATGTGTCATTCACTTTTACAGGTATTATCTTTTTAAAAATATCTATGTCTTCCTTCCAAGAGCCCTTGATGATAGGGACCTTTCTTATTCCCTATGAGAGGCAGAACAATGGACCCCAAGGATGTGGGTGCCCTAACACTCGGAACCCCTGAAGATATTACCTGAAGTGGCAAAGGGTCTTTGCAGATGTATTCAGGGTTAAGGATGCGGCGATGGGGAGATTATCCTGGATTACCCAGGTGGGCCCAATCGAATCCCGTGAATACTTAAAAGCAGAGACCCTTTCCCACTGTGAGAGCCAGAGACACGGCAGCGGGAGCGTGAGAAGGACTTGACCTGCTGTCTTTGGCTCTGAAGCTGGAGGAAGGGGCCACGAACCAAGGAGTAAGACTGGCTTCTAGAATCTGGGAAAGTCAAGGGAACTGAATCAGGAAGGAAGACGGCGCTGCCCACATCTTGAGTTTAGCCTCGTGATACGCTGCCGGACCTGTGACCCCCAGGGCCGGGCAGTGATGAATCTGTGCTGTCCCAAGCCAAACAACACAGATGCTGGTGGTCAGTTGTGACAGCAACATTAGGAAACGAATACACTGCCCTTTCCAGGTAAGGACACCGAGACTCAGAAGCGGAAGGCCTCACGGCTGGAGAGCGGGGGAGCTGAGCCTCCACTCTTCCTCCGCGGGCAGGAGCTGACTCTGCCCGGCACGAGGCTCAGGGGTCCCCAGCAGCTCGGTCTGCCCATGCCGCCTCTGCCTGTCACTACGGCGGCATCCTGCCCTCCAAAGCCCTTTCTCTTCCGCACGGCTCCTCCGGCTGTCCTTCCAGCCCCCACGGACACGGCAATCAGTGCCCTCGCGCTGCAGATGGGGACACTGAGCTCAGCGCAGATGGGTGACAGTCACAGAGTCCCAGGTGGCCTCCGCTTCCCTGGCTCCCTCTTTCCTTCAGGTCTGCCGGGTGCTGGGGCTCCCCTTGCTGTGCCCGCGGCACCTGAAGCAGACACGGGCAGCATCTGGGAGTTGGCGCCTCCCAGGGCTTGCCCCCTGGCCCAGGTAAGCCAACTTCTCCCAGCCTGGGTGACGCCAGGGAAAATCGTGTCGGGGTGGTGACAGCCTATGCAAGGGAGCAGCCGGCCCTCTGTCGGCCAGGCTGAGTCCCGGGTCCCAAGGCTTTCAGAGGAGATTTCTCGGGGGGACACAGGCTTCCTGCTGCTGTGTGGATGTGCAGGAGGCATGAGACCAGCGGCAGCAACCCTCAGCTCCCATCTGGTTTGCTCAGCACGTCCGCGCTGTCCTGTCACCTCTCCATTAGTCAGTCACTTCTCCCAAACATCCTCCCTTAGGACTTAGCCACAAGCCCAAGACAGCTCAATCAGGGGCCATCCTAACACTCCTAACCATGTATTCTGCCAAAACCGTCTACAGAGCCCTTGCCCGTGCATTACCTCACTGATCCGGCCACCCCCCCTGGGCTGTTTACATCCCCACTTTTCAGGAGAGGAAACTGATGCTCAGACAGATGGTCCAAGATCATCCAGAAAAGGAGTCCAGAACCTGGACTACAGTGTTTGACTTCAGAGCCCACCTTCCCTCCTGGTGACTCACTGGTCTCTTACTGACAAATTACCGTAGACAGGACCTGTCCCACCCCTCCCTGCCTTCCCCCTCCAGGAAGGCTCACGTCCATGCATCCACCTCAGCCCAGGAGAGAGCATCAACAGCCTGGGAGTCCCCCTGGGCTCAAACAGAAAGAGGTGGCCACAATCGACATGTGTATATTCTCAGAATGACCTGCTAAGGATGATGCTTTCAGCCCCACTCAGAGGGAAGCTGGAGGCTGAGGTGAGAAGGCAATGTCACCAAACAGTCAGCCCCTGCCAGGGTCCCTTCAGTCTTCCTGCTGAGATGCAGCTGTGCCCAATGGGAGGGCAGCACTGTCAGCCAGGCCTGGCCCACCAACCCGTGCGGCCCAGCTGCTGGCGGGGGCTGTGCTGGAGGGGTGAGTCACAGAGCCTGGAATCCAAAGCCTTCCAGGCCTCCACCCATCCCAGCCAACTCGGCATCTGCCCTCCAGATGTCTCCACTTCAGAAACACCTTCTGCCAACAAGGACCCAACACCAAGGTCAGGAGGCCTACTTGATGCCTGAAAAACACCTTCAGGGCCCACCGCGTATGTGGCATTCATGACCTGCCCTCCTTGGTGAATCAATGATTCTTAACCTAACTGCCCTTAATTCTTAGGTGTCTTTGCTCCAACCTTGGACATCTCACTCCACATTGGTGCTTGCTGCCTGAGTGCCTGAGCAGAGGCAGCTCCCAGTCTGATGGAGGAAACGCGGTCCTGCCTTCAGGGAGCTCCCACTCTGATGGGCAAGGCACAGTTGCTAACTTCAGGGAGGCTCAAGGATGACTGGGGGAAAAAGAGCCCTTGCTCTCCAGTAAACCCCAAACTGACGGGGCAGATGGAGCCCTGCCCTAAGGGAGCCTATAGTCTGACAGGGGAAATATTTCTGTCCCTGGTTTTCCAGTGTCTGGGGGGAAAAGGACTCAGAAGAAAAACCTAGAAGCGTAAATGATGGAAAGTAAAACTAACCCTTATTGCGTGTTTATTGTGAGCCAGCTACTCTGCAGGTTTAATCTTCTCTAGTTTTCGCCCTAACCTCATAGACCATCGGGGAAACCAAAGCATCGTGGTCAGTTATGCAGCTAGAACATGGCAGAACCAGGAATCACAGCCAGGTCTGTGCGTGCCCACATCCTGCTTCTGCAGAACACTGCCTGTGATGGGGGCAGAGGCCTTACCTTTGTTCCCATAATCCTTTCGGCAGGGGGCTGCTCCTTCCTGTCTGCAAACCACCATTCTTGAAATATTGAAAAGTGACCACATTTAGGACAATCTCAGTGGTTGACAACATCCCACTGTCCCAGCAGCAGGCGGGACTGCCAACATAGTCTCTTTAGTTAGTTATTAAAGATTTTGTTTATTTATCTTTTTTTAAGTAAATTTTTTACCCAATGTGGGGCTCGAACTTATGACCACAAGATCAAGAGTCACGTGCTCTACCAACTGAGCCAGCGAGGCGCCCCCAACACTGTGTCTTTAAAACAAGGAGATCGGGCACCTGGGTGGCTCAGTCGGTTAAGCGTCTGCCTTCGGCTCAGGTCATGATCTTGGGGTCTGGGATCGAGCCCCACGTCAGGCTCCCTGCTCAGTGGGGAGCCTGCCTCTCCCTCTCCCTCTGCGTGCCACTCCCCCTGCTTGTGTTCTCTCTCTCTCGCAAATAAATGAAATCTTTGAAAGAAAAAAAAACAAGGAGGACTCACAGCAGAACTCCTGTCCAGCAAGTTCCGTCGCCTGTGAGCTTTGCCCATTACAGAGGCTCCTGCGGTCAAGGACTTCTTGGGGCCTGAGCAAGAGACGGTTCAGAGCACCAAGGCCCCACCCCATGTGAGCCCCAAGCCAGTTCCTGGAGGAAGGCAGGGCTCAGGACCTCTGGAGAGAATAATGACTGAGGAGCACGACAGGAAGGCCTGTGGTAGTGGAAAATGCGAGAAGTGCTGAATATGCTCCCTAAGCCCACTGTCTGTACTGTGGCACCCAGGCTGGCCTGGATCAGAAGCCTGGCCTTCCTGTCACCGAGCCAGAGCCCTGGGAGGCCTCGGGGTTCCTGGCACAGATCCCAAAGCTCTCTGTGGCTTCTCTGTCCCAGGAAAGGGGCTCTGCGGAGAGGGGAGATAGAAATGCTGCCACGCAGCAACAGAGATCCAGATTGTCGAGATCTTGGTTTCTTTCCATGGGAACAGTGACTTGGGCCCTGAAGGAATGGGAGACAGGGTTTCATTAAATCCCTGCCTCTCGGAGCCTGCTAGGGGGTAAGGAACCCTGGGCCCAGGGCCAACCCCAGCTCCTCCTCTGCCTCACTCTATGGCGTGTCATTTCCCTTGGCACCCCAAACCGCCCCAGATGCAGGGTCACTGGGCTCCTGCCTGTGGATCCCTGGCCCAGGAGAGCCGCCAGCCTGAGTGGTTTGGGCGGGGCGGGGGGGTGCTCTGCCCATCTGCAACAGGGCAAGCTGTTCTGGCCTTGCAGGAAGGCTGTGCTGATGGTGGAGGAAAGCTGGTCCTGGCTAAGAGCCTCATAACTAAAAGGGGAGAAGATCCCAGAATAAGAATCCTGGAAAATCTCTGACCTTTTCCTCTTGCCAACCAAGAGCCTCCTCGCCTGCTCCATATACTTAACGAGCTTTACATCCTGAAACACAAAGCCTAAAAGGGAGAAGGTAAGAATATTGTTTTTTGGTGGGGAGGTGGTATTGGTGGCAGGTGGAACCGCAGTGAAGAATTAGAGATTTCTGGGGCGCCTGTGTGCCTCAGTTGTTAAGCGTCTGCTTTCGGCTCAGGTCATGATCCCAGGGTCCTGGGATCGAGCCCCGCATCAGGCTCCCTGCTCAGCGGGAAGCCTGCTTCTCCCTCTCCCACTCCCCTTGCTTGTGTTCCCTCTCTCGCTGTGTCTCTCTCTCTGTCAAATAAATAAATAAAATCTTTAAGAAAAAAAAAAAGAATAAGACACTTGTTGGTGCCACCCAGGAAACTGGAGGCAAACCTGGCACCCAGGGAGACAAACACAGCTTGCTCCCCTATGCTGCTGACCCCCCTGGCTGACCCATCCTGCCAGGCCATCCTGCAAGGGCAGGCCTCCCCCCACCAGCACCAGTGCCTGCCCTCCCCAGTCTGGAGAAGAGGGGATATGCACAGGGCCTGCTTCCCCAGCCCAAAAGATGCACAGCTGCCCGCGGTGGGCACAGGGGAGGGCGTGGGGATCCGGCTGGCTTCTGCTGGGCAACTCCGCCCTCTGGTGGTAGCAGTAGGAAAATGCAAGGGCACGCAGACAAAGGGTGAGTCAGATCCGTTTCTCCCTTTCCCAGAATCCCTCTATGCAGCCTCTATTAAGCACCTATTGGCGGATGGCACTGGGCCCTGCGCAAAGAGAAGTGGGCAGACACCACCCTGTTCTCGAGGGCTTCTAAACGAGACCCACGCAGGAGAGAGGCAAGCAGTCCTTCCACAGCTCTGGCCTACCAGGCCTTCCCTTCTGTGATGAATCCTACAGAGGCAAACCCGCTCCTCTCTGCCCACAGGCGAGACCCCTGGGCCATCATATGGGCCCCAGCATGCTTCTCACCTCCTTCAAAACTCTGCTCCCAGTTCTCCTTGTCTGGGAAGCCAACTCTGCCTAGGGGCCCTCAGCCTCCCCCATCCCACACTGAGGATCTTGGCAGCGGCTCTTGGAAGAGTCACCGTTTGATGGTTCATGTGGCCGTGCCAACCTCTACAGTCAGATCTCCGACTGCACTGGGAGCTTCCCAAGGGCAGGAGACAATGGGTAAAAGGCAACATTTACTGGGAACCCATGTCATGCAGACACCTTATGATCACCACCTCATTGAAGCCTCCCAGCAGACCTGAGCTGGCAGAACCAAAAACAGCCCCAGTTATAGAGAGGCCACTCAGGCTCAGAAGGTCACAGGGCTTCACCGAGAGCTACCACTTGTGAAACAAGAGCCGCTTCCCATGCCTGGCACCATGCTAGCTGTGTTACAGGGCTTCTCTCATTCGGTTCTCATACTGGCCCCAGGAGCTAGGTTCAATGATCCCCATTTCACAGACGAAGGCATCGAAGGAATACATAGTTTACACAAAGTCATGCACTAAAACGTGGCAGAAGGACAAGAAGCCTTATTCTTATCCCTGTTTTTTGGACAGCCAGGCCTCCTCCTCCTCCTTCCTGCCCCTCCAAGCCCCTCACACAGAGCTCCACACCCACCCCGGACACTGCCCAGCACACAGACAGCTTCCTTTCCAAGGCCCCGGAGGAACCCTCTCATCTGACTCCAACAAACCCCAGACTCGACACATAGATGCAGCCTCCTGCTTCTCTTCATTCCCTCCCCTTCTATTGAAATAAAAACCCTGCTTGACATTTCTCAGTATTATTACAATAAAGGGACTGGATTCCAGCCAGCTATGCCTGGACTTTCGTTATTTATTCTTTCCAGTCTGAGTGGCATGGGCAAGGCGGCTCTCAGTTTGCCCACCTGAGAACTGGGAAGATCAAGAACTATCCCCTGGCCTTTGATTACCAGTAGAGGAAGGTGCCAATGTGGAGGCTGAGTGGGCTGGAGGCGGCGGGGTGATTTCTGACTTCAGTTCTCCCTCGGGCTGACCCAGGGGGACCTCTGGGACCACAGTCAGCTTTGCAAGTGATCTCCACATGGAGAGTTAATAAAATCAAGGCCTACTGGGGGCCCCTTAAGTCACTGCACAAGATTGGGCACACGAGCATCAGGACATGTCTGACTGCTGTCCCATGGGCTGGACTGAGACACTGGACAAGCACATACCCCAACTTTTGTCTTTTTTTCCAAAACTCCGAAGCACTGTCACAAAAAGGGGAGCACAGCAGCTGAAATTTGCCCAGATCCCTCAGAAGGCACCAGGATCCTATGTTGAGGACTAATCCCATCCACCCTGGATGAATGATTGGGGTTTAAATGCGGAGTTTCAACATCACTATTGGCGGCATGGGAATGCAAAACAATCTCAACTTGACACCGAAGCAGAATTCTCTGGAGCTTCCTAACAGAAACGACAGCCTATTTTTATCTCAGGCCCCTCCAGCCATGAAGAGGGGCCCTGTGGTCTGGCAGCATCATGCAGGGCTGGGGAACCAAGAGTCGGGGCTCCTGGGTCCCTGGCTGACTCACCATTGTCCCTGGCCCAGGGACGAGCCTGCTGGTCTGAGCTTTTGCCTGTGATATTTGCCACTGCAGAGACCTCAACAGAATTAAGCCTGTTTCTATAGGGGAAGATTAATGACTTTCTAAGGCTCTTCAAGGAGATGGCACTTGAGAACCGAACTTGTTTTCAACGCAGGGGATGGGAGGACGACAGTGCTCTCTGCTGGCCAAGAAGGGGTAATTCTCCAGAAAGCGGGCCCCAGGGACTGGCCCAGAGTCTCCATGGAGGGGAAAAGGGCAGCTCCTCAGACCCCTGCTGGAGGCTGCGGTTGGACAAAAGATGGGGCTAAGAGAGCAGAGGTGAGAAGTGGGGTATTTCTCACCCCTGCCTTAAATGCCTTTGCACCCAGTGGCACTCACTTCTGCCTTTCCTGCCCCAACCAGCAGTTAGAATTCCCTTCTCTGTCCTCCCACAGCCCTGAGCTGCCTCTGGTGCAATCATTGGCTTGCTCACCAGACCCATTTTTGTAGGTGAGCCTTCCACTGATTGTCCGAGCCCCTAGCTCAGCCCCAAAGTCGGGCAAATGCTCAGTGAATGAATGAACGGACCGGTGAATGAATGCATGTAGCACTTTCAATTCTCTCTCTCAACCTAAGTCTCCCAGACCCAATCCCTCTTGGGCCTTCCTCACTGGCTCTTCTCACGGGGTTCTCTCATCTGCGGAGCCATCTGCCTGCCAGGCCCAAAAGCTGACACTGAAGCCACCACTGACCCCCCCATGAGCTTCCTCCGCAGTGCCTTTCCTCCAGCACCCGGGAACCCATTTGGCTCCAGAATCCCCACCTAACCTCTCCCCTTCCTGGCCTCTTTTTCGGAAACACCTTTTTCCTGCCTCATCAGGCTGCTGTGTTTCCTGCATGGGAAGACATAATTGGAAAATGCTATTTATAGCAGCCCCCCCCCCCCCCACCAGGTCTGGCTGAGGTGACAGTTGTCCTGGCCCAGGGGGTGCAGAGAGAAGATGCTTGGGCCTTTCCAGGGTCCCAGCCACCAGGGGAAGGAAGCTGGGTGCCCAAATGACAGGCAGGACCTAGAGGAAGCCTCTGCTGATACTCAGGCTGATTCCCCCTCCTGACTTCCCCATAGCTGTTAATGACCTCCCAGCTCCCCCAAATCCCCAGACTTGTACCTCAGAGGCAAAGAGTTGCAGAATTTAGATATGGACAACTTAAGAGACCAAACGTGATGAGGAAACCGAGACTCAGAAAGGGAAAGAGGTTTGACTGAGAGCACATAAGAAGCGAAAAGCAGGTCCCCTGGCTAAAATGCCTCGCGCATCCCACTGACAAAGGACTTCATACCCATTGCCTCATTCAATGTCATCAGGCAGGTAGTACATTACGGATTGGACTGTGTCACCAAAAAGAAGGTTGAAGTGCTAACCATCAGAATCTCAGAATATGACCTTATTTGGAGATAGGGTTGCTACAGATGTAATTAGTTAGGATGAGGTCATTTTCGAGTAGGGTTGGCCTTCTAAGAGGGGATTTGGACACAGACACACATAATGGGCAGATGATGGGAAGACCACAGGGAGGAGATGGCCACATCACCATGAAGGCAGAGACGTGGGGTGATGCATCTTTCAGCCACAGAATGCCAAGGATTGTCGGCAAACACCAGAAGCTAGAGGAGGCAAGGAAGGATGCTCCAGAAAGATGTCCTGGCCGACACCTCGGTTTTAGACTTCTAGCTTCCAGAACTGAGACAATACATTTCTGTTGTTTAAAGCCACCCAGTTTGTGGGAACTTTGTTACGACAGTTCTAGCAAATGGATACACGGCATTATACCTATTTGACAGATGAGCCACAGGAGCCCAAATTCAGGCCCTCTGACTCTCAGTCCAGAGCTCTTCCAAAGAGGCTGCATGCTTTTTTGATTCTCCTCTCTCTTGCGTCCTTTCCATGGCCAACTCCTGAAGTCCTGTTGGGTTTTCCTTTGTGAAAAATCCACCCACTCTCCCGTTCCTTTCTGCAGGGCTGCCCTCGCTCAGGCCCTCCACGTCAGGAATGGGACAGCGGATCTGCTGGCCCAACTCCCCTTCCTGCAATCCACTAGTTCACTTCGCACCTCTTTCTCGAAAGCCCACTGTGTGACAGGGTCTGTGCTAGGTGCCAAGGTCCTCTCATTGAACAAAGCAGACCTGGACCATCCTCCTGTTAAAACACTGCTTCGGGGGCACCTGGGTGGCTCAGTTGTTAAGCGTCTGTCTTCGGCTCAGGTCATGATCCCAGGGTCCTGGGATCGAGCCCCACATCGGGCTCCCAGCTCTGCGGGAACCCTGCTTCTCCCTCTCCCACTCCCTCTGCTTGAGTTTCCTCTCTCCCTGTGTCTCTCTCTGTCAAATAAATAAAAAATCTTAAAAAAAAAAAATAAGACAAAACAAAAAAACCCTGCTTCATCATGTCACCTCCCTGCTCTGGGCCTTGGGTGTCTTCCCACCACCTGTAGGCTAACATCCTCCATCCCCTGCCTATAAAGATGCGCCAGGTCCATTCAGGTCAGAGAACAACCTTCTGTCTTAAAGGGAAACCAGTCGCCTCTCAACTAGTGATCTGAACTTCTAGCTCTAGGAGGTAAGGATGGCTTCCAGACCATGAAGGAAAGAAAAGGTCCTGTGGCCTTTTACAGGAAGCCACCAAAATGGGAAGTGTTCTGGAGAAACAGGTGACAGAGCAGACTTCAAAGACTTCCCACTCATCTTCACTCTCAAACCCCTGGCCAATACCCTACGGATGCTCAGTGGCTGGGACTCCTAGAGCAATGGAAGCCCATAAATTGTGGTGTGTTCTTACATTGGAAGTTAAAAGGAAAAGACTACATCATTCAACACAGGTGAATCTCAAAAATATTATGTTAAGCCAAAGATGCCAGACACAAAATATATCATACCCTAGGATTCCATTTACATGATGGTCAAGAACAGGCACCATTCGTCTATGGTAACAGAAATCAGCACAGTGACACTGTGGTGCAGGGCAGGGAGGTGTACTGATGGGATCAGACCGAAGATGGAAATGCTCTGTATCTGGACTGGGATGCAGGTTATGAAGGTGTATTCATCTATCAAAAAAGCATCAAACTGGACAATGAAGATCTGTGCATTTCACGGTGTGTAAAGTGTATCTCAATTTAGAAGAGAATAGAATGAAATGGAAGAGTAAGGGGCTCGCTCTCTCTCTCTCTCTCTCAGCTGGAAGGAAAGGTGCCCCCAGGGCACACAGTGGGGGACAGGGGAGTTACTGAAGGTGAGGAGCCATTTGCTTTTGCTCATCTCTCTAGACCTGGAATCTTGCTCAGGCTCTTGCTCAGTCCACCACCTGGGTTCAGACAGCAGCACAGGTCTCTCTACAAAGAGACAGACGGAAGCAAATAGAGCGGGCACCTCGGCCCATTGGCCGCTGAGCACAGGCTTCTCTGGCTTCTAAGTCAAGCCTTCTGCCTCAAAGGCACCCAGGCTGAGCCCTCCCTGGTGTCCTACTGCCATGCAGACGGCCCCAGCCTGCATCCTGGCCCACAAAGGCTTGAGCTTATCATTTCCAATCTCCCACCTTCCCATATACTTCGCCTCAGCCACATCTGCGACCTCTCCTCCCGAAGCCAATGCTATTTATAATGCCCTGGAAACGCAGCCTGGGCCAGATAATAGGCGGGCTTTGCCAAACAAAACCCCAGGCCACTCCACTCCCCCACACCCTCCAGAGGCCTGCAGTCTGGAGCCCAGTGGGGCCCAGAGGGACCATACGTCTTAGAGCCGGCACCACTCCCACCCGGTCTGTCTGACCCTCAGACAGGGAAACATTTCCCCCTGTCTGGTATATAAACACCCCCTGGGGGATAAATCCACCCAGCAGCAGAGTCTGCAGAGCTGGGGAGCTGAATGCTTGCGGCATCCTTGGTTTTGCTCAGTCATGTTGTCTGGCCTGCATTTACCCTCCCAGGACCAAGTACAGAGAGCCACGGGGCATCCAGATCTAGTGTGCTGATAATAGCTAACGTCAGCTTTATGCCAGATGGTTTGTAACACCCTCCAGGACGACCCTCACAACTCTGTGGGGTAGGTATGACTGTCCCCATTGCGCACATGAAGAAATTGAAGCTCAGGGAGGCTGCAGGTCAGTCTGACTCCAAAGACTGCATTTTCTACCATGCCATTCATGCAGAGGCCCCATGTCAGGGAGAAGCCAATGAAGCAAGGAGGTGGCCTCTGAGCCAGCCAGGCAAATTCAGGACCAAGGGCACTTACATTCATTCCTGCCTGTCCCTCAGCTTAAGGACAAATTTCTCCCTTATCCTGGGACTAATCAATGAGCAAATATTTCCTGAGCCCCCACTATGTGCCAGGACCCACCTAGGCTATTACAGGCTTGTCTCTGCCCTGGGTAGCCTCTCCCAGACTGTATCACACACCAACCCCCGCCCCCCTCCCCTGACACCTGCCCCAGCCCTGCCATCCCAAACACAGAGGCCTTTGTCTGGGACTGGATATGGGTATGAGAGTGTCACGGTCTCTGTGGCCAGCTCACAAAGGCCCTTCCCACCTACTTCCCACAGCCACCCCAATCCTGCAGTCACTTTCTGAACCTCCCTAGTGGCCTCTGATTTTTTGCTGGCCACGGCCAACAAGGGGAAGTGGGGAGATGACTCAGAGGTGTGATGTGGCCGTAACAGATGTGTCTTTGTGATGACATTCCCTAAGGAGGTGGGTAATGAGTGACAGAGAAAGACCTGGATATCACAGGAGGTGTGTAAACAGGGAAAGGTCAGGTTATTAGATCCAGACCAGCTAAAAAGCAAAAGTCTTAACGGATTCCCAGCCTAGGGCAGCCCTAAATTCATGCACAACAGTTATGTTCAACTCTGAGGAGAAAATGAGGAACAGAACTCAAAATAGAACACTTTTACATTGTTCCTTTGCGTAAAATTAGAAGTGATAAAATTGGTGATGTACTTTTAAGTAGCTTTCACTGAAAGACAAATCCTAAGCACTTGTCAAAATAAATGCAGTAACACAATTTAAAAAAAAAAACCCTCAATGTGGGGCGTCTGGGTGGCTCAGTCAGTTAAGCATCTGCCTTCACTCAGGTCATGATCCCAGAGTCCTAGGATGGGAGCCCCTCATCTCCCCGCTCAGCAGTGGGGCCTGCTTCTCCCTCTCCCTCTCCCTCTCCCTCTGCCCCCCCCCCCGCTCACGCTCTCTCTCTTTCTCTTTCTCAAATAAATAAAATCTTTAAAACAAACAAAAAACCTCAATGTGATTTCTGCATTTGTGTAACAGATATGACGACCGTGGGCCCCTAAAGACGCTGCCCACTCCTCTATATATGGCCGTGGGAGTATTGGAAAGGACAAAGGTCAGGAGTCAGGGTTCCCCACCTGATTCCCTGAAGCTACGCGGCCTTGGGCAAGTTACCTAGCTTTGCTGAGTCCTGTTTTCCCCATGTGTATAAAGAGGAACGCGTATCTGACCACCTCACAGGGTTGCCGTGAAAAGGAAATGAGATGTTGGCTATGAAATCGGTCAGGGAAGGTTGTCCCCTAAGCTTGAGGAACCTCTACAGTGAAGGCCTGAGAAGAAGCCATGACAGGAGGATGAAATTTGGGTCTTGTGATTTCCTGAGAGCTCTGCTACACTCAGGCTCAGGCCATGAATGTCCCCAAGTGGTAAGGGCCTCAGATAATCACCCACAGATCCCTCGGGGGCCAGATCTACACTCACTGCCCACCCCACCTGGGCCTAGGACAAAAGGCCTGGGACTGAGCAGCTTTTCAGAGGCCTATGGAAGAAAACGTCATGGGTTCCAAAATACAAAAAATAAAACTGCAAAACTGAAATTAATCACGGTTTAATGAAACATCTGTGAAATGAAACATCATGTCACCTGCATCGATATTTAAATGTACTTTTCATAAAAATTCATCATATTTGAAAATAACTCACAGGTGACATTTTTCTCACTTCACAGTAATTTGTGCATATGTTCAGGGTGACCCAGAAGTCGCCAATTTTAAATTATTAAGAAATTAGTCACCAATGTCCAAATACCTTGAAAAGCAAAATTATAAAAAATCTTTGGATTGTGTTTACAACAAAAGTATTAATACTTCCTGTGGGATGTAGGGTGTGGGGTGTGGGTGCATCCTCCTGGGGATGCCATGTCCTGGGGCTCTCTCCAGGTAAGAATGCCCAGTGTGGGGGGCACCTGGGTGGCTCATTTGGTGAAGCGTCTGTCTTCGGCTCAGGTCATGATCCTGGAGTCCGGGGATGGAGTCTCGTATCGGGCTTCCAGCTCAGCCAGCAGTCTGCTCCCTCTGATCCTCCCCACTCTCGTGCATGTGCTCTCTCTCTCTCAAATAAATAAATAAAGTCTTTAAAAAAAAAAAAAGAAAAGAAAAACATGCCCAGTGGGCACCAAAGTCTTAGGAAGGCCCTCTTGGTTTTGGCTTAGCATTTCAGAGAAGCTTCTACAGGGCCAGGCCTGTCATCCTGTCCCTTCCTTGTACTTAGAAGCCAGGATGTCTGAATTCGAAGCCCACCTTTCCCCATACGATTAGAGGTGGTCACCGTCAAACTGGACAAAAGACCTTAGGATAACAAGCTACAGCTTCCTGCCCCACCCTGTTGCCCAAATAGTGTTCTGTTATTAGTTCTTGTGGTGGTTACCCTCTAGATCATATACTCATAACCTGATTCCCTGTTTTGCCACTGATAGACAATATCAACCATTATAATAGTTGAAACAAACCAACAACAATACAACCAAAACAATAGTTGAAAATGATGGGTAGGACGCCTGGGTGGCTCAGTTGGTTGGGTGACTGCCTTTGGCTCAGGTCATGATCCTGGAGTCCCTGGATCGAGTCCCGCATCGGGCTCCCTGCTCGGCGGGGAGTCTGCTTCTCCCTCTGACCCTCCTCCCTCTCATGCTCTCTGTCTCTCATTCTCTCTCTCAAATAAATAAATAAAATCTTTAAAAAAAAAAAAAAGAAAATGATGGGTAACTTACACTAAACCCATCTCTGTCTCCTTTTCATCCTTCCAATATTTGATTTTAGTTCCTTTTTTTATTATTTTGCACCTTTATTCTCAAAATTTGGTTTCTTACAGGGTTTTTTTATTTTCTATTTTTTTTAGAGATTGTATTTAATTATTTGTCAGAGAGAGAGAGCACAAGCAGGGGGAGTGGCAGGCAGAGGGAGAAGCAGGCTCCCTGCTGAGCAAGGAGCCCAATGTGGGACTCAATCCCAGAACCCTGGGATCATGACCTGAGCTGAAGGCAGATGCTTAACCAACTGAGCCACCCAGGCGTCCCTCTTGTGGGTTTTTTAATTTTTTTAAAAAATTTTTATTTGTTTTAATTTCTTTTAAGATTTTATTTATTTATTTGAGAGAGAGAGAGAACATGAATCAGGGGGAGGGACAGAGGGTGAGGGAGAAGCAAGCTCCCCACTGAGCAGGGGGGCTAGATCCCAGGACCCCAGGGTCATGACCTGAGCCTAAGGCAGACACTTAACCGCTTAACCAACTGAGCCTCCCAGGAGCCCCTAAATTTTATTTTTTAAAGTAATCTCTATACCCAACGTGGGGCTTGAACTGATGACCCCAAGATCAAGAGTCTCGTGCTCTGCTGACTGAACCTGCCGGGTGCTCTTGGTTTCTTGTTTTCTAACACTTTGACAGCCTCTCTCCAATTCCCTCGGCATAAGACGAGAGTACTGGAGCACCCCCCCTCTGCACTTCTCACCTTCAGTCAGACATGCTTTTATTCTGAATTGCCATTTAGAGTCTGCCCAGCAACTACAACCAACTATATGGAGCTTCCTCCGAGATTACCAATAAATGTCATTTATGTTATCTTGACGATGTAAATATTGTTTATGACCAGCCTCAGAGGGCTCGATCTCTCTTTCCTCATCTGTAAAATGGGGGCAGCAGAGCACCTCTTAACATCTCCTAACACCTAACAAGAGGATAAGAAATGTGAAGGACAGAAGACTTTCAGTAAATAAAAGATCTTCTTTTTCTATAATTATTTCCTGGCACAGCATGGAGTGGTAATAATGGCTCATGCTATTTGGGCAACTGAGAAGACCTTCTGAACCTCGATTTCTTCACCAGTAAGATGGGGAGGATATTAGTACCTATCTCACTCAGTGGTTATAAAGATTAACTGAGGGGCACCTGGGTGGCTCAGTTGGTTAAGTGTCTGCCTTCGGCTCAGGTCAGAGTCCCAGGGTCCTGGGATCGAGCCCCTGGAGACCCATGTCAGACTCCTTGCTCAGTGGGGAGCCTGCTTCTCCCACCACCTGCCACTCCCCCTGCTTGTTCTCCCCACCCCCCACCAAATAAATAAAATCTTTAAAAAAAAATAAAGATTAATTGATATTGAAGTGCTTTGTATTCAGTACGTCACTATCCCAATTTAAGGGATCATGACTTCATTTCCCTCTTTCTGGGAGAGAAAACTGCAGTTCAGGCCTCCACACAGGAGGCTGTGGTTGGGAAAAATGCACAGCGCTCTCTAAAGGCCATTTGGGGAACAACTGGAAGATATGAATATGGCCCATAGATTAAATACTTCTGCTAAATCCAGCATCATTGGCTGTGATTATGGTACTGTGGTTATGTAGGAAAATGCCCCGTCCTGAGGAAATACATGCTGAAGTATTTAGGGCCTAAGTGTCATGATGTCGGCAAATTATTTTCAAATGGCTCAGGAGAGAGACAAAGCACAGTGTAGCAAAATGTTAACAGTCAAGGTCACCTGGGTGGCTCAGTCGGTTAAGCATCTGACTTTGGCTCAAGGTCATGATCTTGGGGTCCTGGGATTGAGTCCTGAGTCTGCATCGGGCTCCCCACTCAGCAGGAGTTGGCTTCTCCTTCTCCCTCTGCCTCTCCCCCCACTCGTGCTCGCTCTCTCTCTCTCTCTCTCTCAAATAAATAAATTCTTTAAAAAAAATGTTTGGGGGCGCCTGGGTGGCTCAGTCGTTAAGCGTCTGCCTTCGGCTCAGGTCATGGTCCCAGGGTCCTGGGATCGAGCCCCGCATCGGGATCCCTGCTCGGCAGGAGGCCTGCTTCTCCCTCTCCCGCTCCCCCTGCTTGTGTTCCCTCTCTCACTATGTCTCTCTCTGTCAAATAAATAAATAAAATCTTAAAAAAAAAAAAAATGTTTGGGGCACCTCGGTGGCTCAGTCGTTGGACGTCTGCCTTCGGCTCGGGTCATGATCCCAGGGTCCTGGGATGGAGCCCCACATCGGGTTCCCTGCTCCGCGGGGAGCCTGCTTCTCCCTCTGCCTGCAGCTCTCCCTGCTTGTGCTCTCTCTGTCAAATAAATAAATAAAATCTTTTTTTTTAAAGAAATTTTTTTTTTTAAGATTTTATTTATTTGTTTGACAGAGAGAGACAGCGAGAGAGGGAACACAAGCAGGGGGAGTGGGAGAGAGAGAAGCAGGCTTCCCGCCAAGCAGAGAGCCCAATGCAGGGCTCCATCCCAGAACCCTGGGATCATGACCTGAGCCGAAGGCAGATGCTTAACAACTGAGCCACCCAGGTGCCCCAATAAATAAAATCTTTTTAAAAAATGTTAACAATCAGGGCGCCTGGGTGGCTCAGTTGGTTAAGCGACTGCCTTCGGCTCAGGTCATGATCCTGGAGTCCCGGGATCGAGTCCCACACTGGGCTCCCTGCTCAGCGGGGGTCTGCTTCTCCCTCTCACCCTCTTCCCTCTCGTGCTCTCTGTCTCTCATTCTCTCTCTCTCAAATAAATAAATAAAATCTTAAAAAAAAAAAAATGTTAACAATCAGTGAATCCAGATATTAATGGTACTAATCTTTCACTTTCTCTACTGGTTTGACATTTTTCAGAATAAAACCTCGTGTCTGTGTAGGGGGCGCACTCTCAGTGTTGGAAAGCACCCTAAGGGTCAAGCAGCCCTTTTGCCTACTCTGGGGATTAGGTGTAGGCCCGAACACTGCAGCTCTCACAGTCCTTCCCAGTGAGGTGGGGGCAGCTTTGCTGACATCTTAAAGCCCTTATAAAGCTGACCATGCCTAGGAGGTGATGGAGACCTCCCAGGTTAGGGGGGCTAACGGTCTGCATTCTGTGGTGCGGGGTTGCCCCATGTAATGGAGCCCTGCTTCTGAAGCTTTGGGGAGGGAGGGCCAAGGGACAGAACTGCCCCAGATGAGAGACCAGGCAGACAGCTGCCCAGTCTGGGTCCTGGCTGAGGCTCCGTCACCGGGTGTCTCATCAGCTGTCTCTCCTTTGTTAAAAGGAAAGCAGGGAGAGAACAGTTGGTATCTTAGCACTACCCAGAACCCAGATACTCCTTCCAGTCAACTCAATTATCTGCACCAATGAACTGGGAAAAGAGGCACTGGGAATGGACTTTATATTCTATGCTATCCTTGCCATCTACCAAAAAAAAAAAAAAAAAAAAATTAGGTAACACCAAAACAAAATGAATCCGTTCAACAACAAACAATATAAAGCAAAAGATATGGTCAGACTCTCTCATTCCTTTATGCCATCATGTTCCCATCTTTTCCCTGAGCTCGCAGGTTTGCTGGGGCAATCTACAAATTGAAAAAAAAAAAAAAAAGCTGCGTTGCCTAATTGATCATAGGCGATCAGCCTGTGGACTGTGTGTGCCAGTAAGGATGTAACTGGAGTACTGCATTTCATTCTGGACACGACACATTCAAATGGGGATAAACTGTAGCTTGTTTTAAGGATGATTAGTATCACGGGGAGGGCGAGGGGGCTATGTGGCACTGACTGAGCTCACACACTGCATGGCCCAGGGACTGGGTTAGGGCTCGTGGTCTCACTTGATCCATACAATCACTCCCTGTCTGTATTTCCCAAACTTGCCAGATCACAGGGATCGCTGAAGGACAGGAAGGAGGTTGATATCAGGCAAGTTGGGGAACATTGCTTCGGAGTAAGGCATTTTCATTCAACTTTTCTTTCTTTCTTTTTTTTTAAAGATTTTATTTATTTGACAGAGTGAGAAAGCACAAGCAGGGGGAGCAGGACGAGAGGGAGAAGCAGGCTCCCCGCTGAGCAGGGAGCCCAATGTGGGGCTCAATCCCAGGACCCTGGGATCATAACCTGAGCCGAAGACAGACGCTTAACCATCTGAGCCACTCAGGCACCCCTCAACTTTTCTTGGGGAAGAAACTGTCTCTGAGAGGTTCCCTGGCCGGCCTCGGGTCACACAGAGATAATGATGTCACTGTGGATAATATGATTTCAATTGTTATTATTTGCTGAATATTCATCATGCGCTAAGGACTTCACAAGCAAAGTCAAGATTTGAACCTTGACTCCAAGTCTGGCACATTTCATGATCTAAATTCTTGCTATTACCTCATACATCTTCCCAGAAAATACTTGAGAACACATCCGGTGAAGAAGAGCTGCAAAAAACAGGGCAGCCAAGAGCAGAGAGGAAAAGACGGGGCAGGCACATGGTAGTCGTGTCCAAATATTGAAAGGCTATCACTGTGCAGGGCAATTGCACTTACACCACAGGCTTTATTTTGCATATCCCCTACTTTATTTGGGGATGCGTTTTGGTGAAGCCCATTCACCTTTTGGTATCTTTCCCCAATGGGTAGAAATCACACCCATGACAGATTACTACAAAAAGAAACTCTGAGAGACCAAGCTGTCCAAATAGGGAATAAGATGATTGCAACACACCCACCGTTGCTGGGAGTTGCCCAGCAACAAAGGGGTCCAAGCTGGATGACCCCTGGTGGGGAGGTTTTACAGGGCGGGGGCCTGGTATCTGCAAAAGAAAAAAAAAAAATAGGGCTACGTGACAGTTATGGTTCTTAACAAGTGTGCAAGTTTAATTCTACAGAAGTTGACATTTATTCTATTTACAAATGGATTTTAAAATCAGGGGAGGGATGTAAAGTGGGTCAGTATTATTGTCCAGATGGGGAGGGAATTGCGTCACTGGAAGCTGTGACCAGCCAAGGGTTCCAGGGAGTAAATCAGCTCAACCACTGAGTAGCTGAAATCCTCACTGTGCATCAGAGTCACTGAGGGGGCTTTAGAAAATGACAGACACCAGAGCTGCAATCCAAACCAAATGAAGGTATATCCCTCGGGGGTGGGCCCAGGAATCAGTAGTTTTTCAAAGCAACCCAAGGAGATTCTAAGGTGCAGCCAAGATGGAGAACCACTGAACTGGAGAAAAGGAGGCTCATGCAGGGCAGTTGTTGAGGGGCTGTTTGTAAGTCAAGAAGATCCGAATCAAAATCCCTCTAGGATGTTCCCTTTGGAAGTCAGGTGAGGTCCTTTGATCCCTCCACTAAAGCCATGAAGTCCTGACTTTTCGAGCTATTATCAAGTCTTCACAGCTTCATAGAGATAAAAAGTAGAACGGTTGCCAGAAGCTGGGGGACTGGGGGGGGGGGAGTAGAGAATGCAGAGTTAACTGTAACAGGCGGGGAGTTTCAGCTGGAGAGGACGAGAAAGTTCTGGAGATGGAGGATAGTGACGGTTGCACAACAAGGTGAATGCACTTAATGCTACTGAACTGTACACTTAAAAGTGGCTCAAATGGTCAATTTTATGTTACATATATTTTACCACAATAAAAAAATTGTTTAACATTTCAAGTACAGTGACTATAAGAAAAATATAATGAATGTGCACTGACCCACCCAACTGCGCTGTTAGCACTGTGTTGAATTTTCTTCAGTCTTTTTAAGAGTTAATTAATTAATTAATTTAAGAGAGAGTTAGCAGGAGGGATAGGGAGAGAGAATCTGAAGCAGACCCCATGCTGAGCCCGACGTGGGATTCCCACGACCACACGATCATGGCCTGAGCTAAAACCAAGAGTCGGATGCTTGACTGACTGAGCCACCCAGGCTCCTCATCTTCAGTCTTTTTAAATAAAAGAAATAAAACTTTGCAAATTTAAAAAACAAAAAAAGCATTCAGAGGGATTTATCCTGGGAATGGAAGGGTAATTCAACATAAGAAAAACAATCAATGTCCTGTACCAAACACATGATTATCTCAATTGGTGCAGAAAAAAGGTTCTGACAAAATCCAACACCCTTTCATGATGAAAACACTTAGAAAACTGGGAATAGAAGGGAATTCCCTCAACATGATACAGGACATTTATGGAAAACCCACGGCAGGCATTACACTCAATGGTGAGAGACAGACTGAGAGCTTTTTCCTTTAAGATCAGCAACAAGACAAGGATGTCCACTCTCCCCACTCCTACTCATCACTGTATTGGAAGTTCTAGCCAGAGCATTAGGGAAGACAATAAATAAATAAATAAATAAATAAATAATAAATAGATAAATAAAAGGTATCCAAATTGGAAATGAAGAAGTAGAACTCTATTTATAGTTGATGTGATTCTACATATAGAAAACCCCAAAGAATCCATACACACCAGAGGCTACTAAAGCGAATATACATATTTGGCAAAGTTTCAAGAGCACAAGATCAACACATAAAAATCAGCCGTGGTTCCATATACCACCACCCATGAACAATCTGAAAAAGAAATTAAGAAAACAATCCCATTCACAAAAGCTTCCAGAGCATCTAAGGATTGGACATTAAAAGAGTCTCACAGTCCTTTGAAGTGGAAACATTTTGTTATTAACGGTGTTGGTGGAGGCACAGGCTTCAGCACCTTTAATTTTTCACACATATTAGTGCATCTCATATTAAAATTAAGTAGAGCAGATGGATTTAATGGGGACGGTGGTGTGGACTGCACAGGCCATGTAGGGCAAGTGAAGCCACATCCCCAGGCACTTCCGAGAGGCCTGGGTCTTGGCCATCCTGCCTCCCTTCACGTCTCTCAAGAGTCACAGGAAGCTGGGAAGCAAAGTTCCAGGCCCCTCGGAGGAAATCAGGCCTGAGTCAGCCTTCCTGGGAGGTTGAAGGAACAGATCAGGCCCAGCAAACTGTTTACTGAGGAGGGTGTTTTTTACTTGAAAAGTTGGTTGGGGTTTTTTGGGGTTTTTTTTAAGTTGAAGAAGGAACTAAAAGTGCTTTTAATTATTGTTTTGTGACTAGGGGCCAGAAAGATGAAGGGTCTGCCAAGTATTGCCACATTCTTAGTTCTCCATGTTCCAGAGACTCTATGAGCTGGTGGTTGGTTCCATCACCGAGACAGCTCTCCTTACCCCTTGTTTCTGTTCCTCACTCACTGACAGCTAAGGAGCACCTGCCAAGATCTATAGATGAAAACACTGGGCAGAGAAAAAATCTGAGTGCAAGGAGGTGATCTGCTGAACGGGATTAAGCCCTGGACAGATGGCCAGAAGACCCGGGTTCTAGGCTGGCCTCTGCAGCGCCCCAGCTGTGTGGCTTTGAGTCCATCCCCCTCTTGATTCTTGTCCCTAAAGGGAAGAGGGGCAGGGCAGCGGTTGGGAGAGGAAGAGATCCTTTTGATTTTGACATTCTAGTTTTTCTAAAGGCCAAACCCACTAAGAATTCAAAAGAACTTTAAAAGAAAGGGGAAGTGACATTGATTGAAAAGAAAGATGGAAAAACAAATTTTAAAGAATGGACAAGAGGTTTTTCTACTCCAGGCCACTCTTTTTTTTTTTTTTTTTAAGATTTTATTTATTTATTTGACAGAGAGAGACACAGCGAGAGACCACAAGCAGGGGGAGTGGAAGAGGGAGAAGCAGACTCCCCACCAAGCAGGGAGCCCAATGCGGGGCTCGATCCCAGGACCCTGGGATCATGACCTGAGCCGAAGGCAGACGCTTAACGACTGAGCCACTCAGGCGCCCCCAGGCCACTCTTTTCTACTTGACCAAGGCTGAGCGGATGCCAGAGGCTCAGGTGGACTCAGGCGGGGAGCACAGCTGTCAAGGGAAGAAAAAATAGCATTCCTGTTTTCAGTTTCCCCAGGCCAGGGCTCCCCAAGTAGATCTCACAAAAGGCCCAAATGCTTAAACCTTGCCCACCTGTGGGCAAATCAACCCCGTTAAGGACCATGGTTTTAGAGGGAAAAAGTGGGTGGAGGCAATTAAACAACTGCCAAAAAATGAATAAAAGGGCCTGATTTGGATGGGAGGCCTTGATTTGGATGGGTATTCCTTAGATTTCTTTCCAAGTGTACTATTCGGCAAACATTTAGAAAGTGCCTACTATGTGCTGGGTGTTGTGGGTGGTCAGCTGTGCTATCTGGCTAGCCAACATTCATAGGGAGATAAGGCATGCGCACAAATCCCAAAAGTCTAAAACACAAAGCAGAATGTGAAACCTGCCCCAAGGGAGTTCAGATAAATCTCTGGAGTTCAGAGTGGGGGCTGCTCCCCCTTAACCTGGGAAGTTCCAGAAACAGGCCCTGGGGGCTGAAGCACAGATCTAGAAAGCCTTGTCTGTTCTTCCAGGAGTAGCAATTTGCCCCAGCTCCATTTTAAAGAAGTGAAAACCAAAACAGAGAGGCAAATTATTTGCTCTCTGATCATCCAGGGAGTTAGCAACACAGGCTGATTACGAACTACAAACTGATAACTTCCCCCCAGAAATTAAGGGTGAAAGATGAGACAAAGCTCATTTTAGGGGAGGAAATCCAGAGCCACAACGTCCTTTCCCAGTTTAATTCCAAAGACACACCAACCACAATTCAAGGCAGCATAAAAAAATTCATAAGCACGCTGAAGTCGCATGTGTTTTGGGTCTGAAGGGAGCCAAGGTCTCAGAAGCGGCAGCTCCGCCTACTTGGGGAGGGGTTCTTTGTGCGAAGTCCATCTGCCCCATTATAAGTGAGCTGCAGAGGACACCATGCATCCGGGACAAGACAGAGGAAAGATGAAAACCCAGGCAAGCCCTCTGCTTTAGCAGAGCGAACGTGGCCGCAGGCTTTTCAGCATTGAATTTGAACAAGCCAATGGCATCCCAATCATTGAAACAGGAAGCCAGATAAACAGCATGTTATCAAGGGGGGATCCGGGCGCTTCCCTTAAGCCGGCGCCAGCTGCGCCCTGTGGCTGTCCTAACAAAGTCCCATTGACTCACCAGCTGATTTTCCAGTGTTGGGCACCGGGGGACAAGGAACCCTCTCTGCTGGGTGGATTTCACCCATGCACGCCGCCCCCCCAACTCACCACTCACGTCCTTCCCCAATCCTGCCTCCCCAACGCAGACTGGGCTGATTCTTTATCCCATGACCAGGTTCTATCGGCTCTGAAAATAGAAGGGACCACAAGAGCCCAAGCACCGAGCGCCCTCAGGTGAGCTCCTGGTGTTCACCCAACTCCTTCTCCTCCCTCCCGCGTCCCCTGGGAACGCTTCCTCTGAGCGGGCGCCAAAGAGGACTGCCTCAGGGAGTCGCGGGCGGACGCTTCGCAGCGCAACCTGGGCACCCAGTGAACATTTTCTGGAACAGCCGGGCAAGGTCACCTGCTCCAGCTGCTCCGCTCGCTCCGCTGGGATGGGAGAAAATGTGGGTACAGTGTGTGTGTGTGTGTGTGTGTGTAATACGCAGTACTTGGTGTCTCTGGTTATAGGATCTCAACACACTTTACGTGGCAGGTATTTCACAGAAAGGGAAACTGAGGCTCCGAAAGGCTGGAGCTGGGTAGCCCCTAGTGAGTCAACTCCTGGAGCAGACGCGCAGTCCCCTAAGGACGTCTCGGCACACACCCTCCCGGCGCCTCCGTTGTTATTCCAGCGCCTCTCCCGAGCCCAGCCCGCAGCCTCCCCGGGGCACCGGGCTCACCTCCCCCCGGGGCTCGATCCCGGCCCCACACAGTGGGAAGCGGCGGCGGCCCGTCTCCGCCGCCGCGCGCAGCCCGGTCCCCGCCCCCGCGACGACCCCGCGCGGGCCACTCACCCGCGCGCCGGCCCGCTCGGGCTCCGGCTCCGGGTCCGGGTCCGCGCCGCTGCCGCCGCCGCACAGAGTCGCGCATCCCCCGCGCAGCGCCGGGCCGGGCGCGCTCTCCTCGCGATAAGAAAGTTTCTCCGGGGTCCCCGGCCGGGTCCGCCCCTCGCACGGGGGTCGGCGTCCGCCGCGCGCTCGCACTAGGGCCGCCGCCGGCTCCGGCCCCACAATGAGCGGGGAGGCGGCATCCTGAACAAAGTGCGTCCCTCGGGGCCGGGCGGCCGGGGGCGGAGCCTCGTGACCCGCTGCCCCAGGCACACGCCGGCTGCCTCCGACGCGGGCCCCGGGAGGGGGTGCCCGGCGACCGGGAGTGGGGGGGACAGGGGGGCGGGCGGGAGGGGAGGCTCTGCTGGTCCCCCTCGCCCTCCTCCCCCCGCACTGTGCCAGTTTAACCCGCAGAGGGGCGGAGGCATGGGTCCTTTCCAGACTTTGTCATTGGAAAGCTATTCCCGTAACCCTTTCCTGCCTTCGCCTTCCCGTCCCGCCTCCCCGGCCGCAGAAAGGCGGCGGCTTGGTGGCTGGGCTGGGGCCGAGAGCTGGCAGGGCAGGAAGCCTTTGCACAATTGAGCCTTTCCTTTGCCCGGGGACCCGCCACCCCCACCCACGTCCCAGGGCTGCGGCTGGTTCGGCCGTTCTTTGGAAGGGGGCAGATGGATCCGCCAGCCTCCTCGCCCTGCTTCTGACTCCGCCCACCCTTCCTTCCTCTCTACCCCGGTCTGAGCTGGGACTCGTGGGTGCAGAGGTGAGGGGAGGCCCCAGAAGTGCCCGGCAAATAGTAGGTGCTCAGTAAAATAACGTGACTTCTTCCCACTTTCCCGACTCTGCCACTGCCCCTCCTTCTAGGGCCGTGGGAGTGGGAGGAGGGGGCAGAAGACGGGAGAGGAAATGACATGAGCTGAAAAGCGAGAATGGGAAGGAGGTCCTCAGGCAGAACCTCGTGCAACCTCTCTGCAGTGTAAGGATTGCACCCCCCAGACCTCCCACCCCCACACCCGTCTCCTGACCTGAAGGCTTCCAGACTGTGCAGGAAGAGTCCAGAAGGAAATCAGGTGTCCCGGGCCCCTGGAGCAAGCTTTGAGTTGTGTAAGTGAAAGGGAGTAGCTGTGGCCAAGGACCCAGCAGATTGGGACTAGAGATTTCACCAGCTCCAGCCAACATGAGGATTGATTTATTTCCTGGGTCTTGAGGGGTTGAGAGATAGAAAGCAAAAAATGCCAACTCCCTGGGAGGTCTCTGAATGCTTCACCAGCAGCATCAACCAGAGGGAGCAGAGTCAGGATGAAAGCCCCTGAGTCTTGCCCGAGCCCCTATTCAGCCAGTCAGGTCACAGTGCACGTGGACATAAGGGGAGGATCAAGGACCCCTAGACAGGGACTAGCAGTGACATTGAAGACGGTCCCATATTATCAAGGGAGAGGATTTTTACATGGCTTTTGTCCATGAAAGGAATGAATTGTCTTTTGAGGTGGGGAGGGGGGCTGTCCCTGAGGGATACCGCAGATGACTCCCTTGCCCTGTGTGTGTATAATGGCTAAACATACGGGCTCTTAAGGCAGACTGCTTGGGTTCAAATTCCTGGATCTACCACTTACTAGCCATAGGAATTTGAACCAATTCTTTAATCTCTGACCACCTCCATTTCTTCATCTGTATGTAAATGGGATAATAATTGTCGCTATGTCCTAAGATTGTTGGGAAGATTAAGGGCAATGAACACAGGTGACACACTTAGAAGAGTGCCTGGTAGCAATCTATATGCATCATTGAGTCTGAGTCCAGCAACCTGGCATCCATTTGGCATTCAATGATGTGCTAACTGGAATTCTGGTCCTGCTCTTCACAGTCCCCTCTGCCTGCAAAGGGGAAGCCTGGTCCTTTAAGAAGAAGCACTGTCTCTTCTTGAGGGCTCATAGAGTGGATCGGCTGAGCTCTTTGGCCCTCCTAGCCCCAGGGACCAAGAGGACACAGTCATACAAACCGGTATCAGAGACTGAACCACCCCCTACCTGTCCTGAGGCTAGATACAGGGCCCTCACCCACGTGGGTAAGGTTGAAATGATGCAGTTCCTTGGATGCTACCCAGAAAGGTAAAGAGGCCAAAGCCATAATTTTGTAAGAATTAAATTTCTTCCATCAGTGCATACAATTAATATTTCTCCCCCATTTATGAATGGCTGATCATACAAGTCCTCTCTGACCCTGCTCCAAATGTCCCCATCATAAGCTTCCAACAGATAAACAGAATAGCATGTGGACAGGTTGGGGGGCAGAGAACAAACACGCCAGCCTGGTTGGGGCGACAGGCAGTGGATGTGAAGGCTTCTGGAAGAGAAAGTGGCTAGGACAGAGCAGCAGAGAAGAGAAACCAGATGCAACTCTGGACAGAGCGCCGCTGGGGTGTAAGCAGAGTCCTCGCCCATCCCAGAAGTGGCTTCTGCCAAGTGCCTACTTTGTGAGTGATTTTCCTCTGAACACAGTGATGACTCAGTTGCTCTGAATCAAGCAAATGGATTTTCCTTACATATGAAAATCAATGAGAAGTAAAGGCAATGGCCTGGTTGTGGGGAGCGGAGGGTGGAGAGAACAACAGGGGTGCTGGGGATTGAGATGGTTGGTAATCAAGGGAGGTTCAGGCTCCCTGCTGGGGGCCCCTTGGCTCAGCATGTGTTTCTCTCCCTCCCTGCCCCCCCCCCATGCCCACTCATGAAGAAGGTGGCCTCTGGGCCCTGCTGACCTTATTGAGACTCCTTAAAACCCAAGAGATTCCCCTTGCCCCCACCACTTCCACAGGTTAGAGCCAACCCACTTCAGGGCAGGAGATTATTAACAAGAGGATTAATGTCAATGTGACAAATGGGTTTTAAAAAATCAGCCCAAGGGGCGCCTGGGTGGCTCAGATGGTTAAGCGTCTGCCTTCGGCTCAGGTCATGATCTCAGGGTCCTGGGATGGAGTCCCGCATCAGGTTCCCTGCTCAGTGCAGAGCCTGCTGCTTCTCCCTCTCCCTCTGCCACTCCCTCTGCTTGTGCTCTTCTGTCTATCTCTCTGTCAAATAAATAAAATCTTTAAAAAAAAAAAAAAAATCAGCCCAGGAGCCTGTTGTCACCCCCATAGAGTCTCAGACCTGGCCTGAGTTGAGATGGGGGCTTTGATAGCCCCCAGAAAGCAGAGCAAGTGGCATTTCGAGACCCAGCCTGATTTCTTGGGGGGCTCAGCCTGTGTTCCTGCCACCTTGAGGTCTGAGGACCCATGCTCATTTGTTTCCCCACTTGGGTTATCTGATGTGGGACCTTGGGGATTTGAACAGTCAGAGCTTCTACATTCCGTGTGACCCAGGGAGGGACTGCTTTTACCTCTGGCTCTCTTGTTCAGGCCTTCCGGAGCTGTTTGTAAGGCCCTCGGGTGGGGATATGAAGACAACACGTGGCTTTATTTTCTTGAGCACTTAATAAATGTCATGAGATCTTCTGAGGTGGAGTCTGAGGGAGCCTCTGACTTCCTCCTCCTCAGCACAGTGGAAAATCACTGGGCGCGGTATCAGGAGACCTGAGTCCACGCTTTGGTTGGGCTACGGGCTGAAGGGCGTCACCCCAGTGCTCGTCAGTAAAAACGGGTGTTGACACCCGGGAGACAACAGTAATCGCCAACCAAGGCTTAGGTGAGTATTCAGTGAGATAATGGAAGAGAAGGTGGTTTCTAAAGTGCTGTGCAAATATAAGCAGAAGCGTGACGATGAGACAGAAAGCACCAGCCCCTCTCCCTGGCCCCGGCTTCTTCCCCACCCCAGTCACGTACACTCTGCTTAAGGACTCAGTGCTTGAAAACTCACTTCTCAGAGGTAGACACCGGACCGTCCACTAGTAACCCTTGCCCTTTCTAGCTTGATTCATTAACCCAGGAGGGGCTGCATGCCGATGGGAGTGGGGGGGCGGGGAGTGTGGGCAAAGCATTTGTCCCCATCTGAGGCCACTCAGGCCTCATGACTGGCCTCAGGGTCCCCTTTAAGAAGGGCCCTCTGTGCTGATGGCTTGCGCTTAGGAGGACCTGGGAGAAACGGTCTGTGGGAAAAGCTGGCACCTTCATGAATGTTTTATGAGGCTGAGCGAGTCACTGCCTTATCGGGAAGATGCTGTTTGTCTCCCTTTCTTTGTTACCAGGACGTGAGATGTACTGAAAGTCATCCCAGTGTTTTTCCAAAGATGGCTTTTCAAGACAAGTGTTTCTTTAAGGGGCCAGCAGGGTAGGGATGGGGTTGACAAGGAGAAACAGTCCCCTTGAAGAAGGCAGGCTTGGGCTACAGCATCCTGGAAAGAAGAGTCATAGTCCTTCCTTCTGTGTAGCACTGGGTGTGGGTCAACTACAGTTCCAAGCACTTCATATACATTCATGCACTTGATCCTCGCAACGACCCTTTGAAATAGGTATCATTTTTATTTGTATTTTATAGGTGAAGAAATTGAGGTCAGTATCTTGCGTGGTTCTGACAGCTAGTAAGTGCCAGGGCCAGGATTTGAACTGGCAGTCTGGCTCCTGAGGCCATGCTTTCAAGTGCTATGTAGAGGCAGAGAAAAGGAGTCTTTCGGTGGCAGTGTGGGCTAGCAGTGAAGGGCTCTATCGTTTTCTAGCTTCAGCACATTTCTTTATTTCTAGCTTCTTAATAGCTGTTTTGAAGTATACATTATGTATTAGAAAATTTGCCCACTGTCAGGATATGATACTATGATTTCTAGTAAGTCTGTAGAGTGGTGCAGCCATCCCTACAACCAAGTTCCAGAATGTTTCCATCACTCCCAAAGTTTCCTCTTTTAGGATATGTTTTCATCTCTCAACATCCTCATCTGTAAAATGGGAATAACAGTGCCTGCCTCATAGGATTGTTGTCAGCATTAAATGAGCTTGTGAGGTGGCACCTGGATGGCTCAGTCGTTAAACATCTGCCTTCAGCTCAGGTCATGATCCCAGGGTCCTGGGATGGAGCCCCGCATTGGGCTCCCTGCTCAGCAGGAAGCCTACTTCTCCCTCTCCCACTCCCCCTGCTTGTGTTCCCACTCTCACTGTGTCTCTCTCTGTCAAATAAATACATAAAATCTTAAAAATAAATAAATAAATAAATAAATAAATAAATAAATAAATAAGCAAGCCTGCAAATGGTATAAGGTAAATGCTCAAGCAAAGGTGGTTATCGTTATAGTCTCTTAGAGTCATTTAAATACACACTTGTAGAACTGGGAGTGGTCTTAAAGACGATCTCATCCCACCCTCTCTTTTAAGGGCTAAAGAAACTGAGGTGCCAAGATGTTGAGCAATTTGCCCCTTAAGAGCACACAGCAAATTTAATGGCAGGGCTGGAACTGAAACCCAGGTCTCTTGGTTGATAGTTCAGTGCTCTCTTATCTCTGGGGAGACTTTCTACCCCAGGCACAGGGATGTCATTGTCTTGCACCCTGCTCTTTGTGGGTGCCCCCAGAACAATGCGGCCTGGCTGACATGGACCCCGGGAGTTTGCTTGTGCTAGAGCTGGAATGACCAGCATGCTGGCCTTGGTGCAGAGAATGCAGCTGGGGAAGGCTGGGTGCAGAATCAAGGGACAAGAGCCAATGTGGAGGCTGAGGCAGGAATGTCCATTTTCAGAACAGGGGATGCATTGACTCAAGGCATCTAGGAGACAGCCAGTCTCTGTAGAGCCCATGGTTAGGCCAGCTTCATGGGCATGTGACCTGTGCAGCCACATGGGACCCCATACTTAGAAGGACCCCTGGTTTGGTTTAATGCTTTGCTGTTGCAATCTTTAAATTCTTAATAATTTTTTAAACAAAGGAACCCACATTTTTATTTTGCACTGGATCCCAGAAATGATGTAGCCAGCTTTGCCCATTTGACAGGGAGTGGAGGCCAAGCTAGACTCTCTCTTTTTAAATATTTTATTTATTGGGGCGCCTGGGTGGCTCAGTCGTTAAGCGTCTGCCTTCGGTTCCGGTCATGATCCCAGGGTCCTGGGATGGAGCCCCACATCGGGCTCCCTGCTCCTCGGGAAGCCTGCTTCTCCCTCTCCTACTCCCCCTGCTTGTGTTCCCTCTCTCACTGTCTCTCTCTGTCAAATAAATAAATAAAATTAAAAAAAAAAAGATTTTATTTATTTATTTATTTGAGAGAGAGACAGAGAGGAGCAGAGGGAGGACAAGCGGACTCCACCCTGAGCTCAGAGCCTGACCGATGTGGGGGCTCGATCCCATGACCTGAGCTGAAATCAAGAGTCGGACACTTAACCGACTGAGCCACCCAGGCGCCCCTCTTATATCAATAAATATTCTTAAAATAGTAAGAAAAAAAGTGTCTTGAGAGGGAAAAACGAGGTGTGAAGTGGGACCACTAAAGAAGGATAGATAGAGGCAAAAGAGTTTCAGGCCCATGATAGGGCTTGAAGGGGAGCAGCCTGGACCAAGGGAAGGAAATTGGGTGTGAGAAGCCTTTGACAAGGAGGTAGCAGCTATGGCATCCTCTTTGATGGGTGATGGTGGGGTGACCGGAGGTGTTGGAGAGCTGTGAGTTGCCAAATGAACCTCTCGATAAAGGTTATAGAGGTGACTTTGGCTGCACTAAACAGAAATGGATGAGTTGGGGAATTACCTACAGGGGGAAGAGGGATGGGGCCTAATGTGGGATTTCCCGGGGATTGGGAGGTTGCAGGCAGTGTATACAGCAGATGGAGTACAAGCTTTGGAGTTCGGGCAGCATTCGAGTGTCAGATTCACTGTATTCTGTGCTGACCATAACCTTGATTTCTCTCCTATGAAACAGAAATGATCCTGACAACATGTACCTGGCAGGGTTTGGGGGAGGATTTGATGAGGTGATGTAAGTAAAGCATTGGACCCAGTACCTGGCACAGACCCAGAGCCCCAGAATGTTCCCCCTTCAATTAATTCTGTGGTTTGAGGAACTAAAGTGGCAAGAAATCATTTGCATATATAAAGAGCCATTCTTTCAAGTATTTCCCTCCCAGCTTTCTGGGAGAGCCACTAGGAGCCAGGATTCTGAGCTCCAGCCCGCAAAGGCCTGAGCTGAGCCAACCGGGAAGGGAGAGGAGCTGGCTGCAGCCAAAACACTGGGCAGCAAGACAGAGGAGGAGGACTCAGGGCTTTGACTCGCAAGCTGCCGCCAGCGAGGCTGATTTTGGGGCAACCTGGCAAGGGGTCCTACTTTGGGAACTCTAGGAAAGAAGTACTCTGTGAATGCTTATCCCAGTTTTCCACATTTCTCGCACCCCCTGGCCCTTTCTGCACACCCCCTTCAGCTTTGGGGAGTGTGGCAATGATTGACGAACCCTCCTGCTGCGCGCGCCCGCGCGCGTGCACCCCCCCCCCCCACCCCATGGGTACAGATGTGCTGGGCAGCAGCTGTACCATGCAACCTACACCTGTTGCCTAGATCAGCTGCTGTAACTCTACTCCTGGGAAAGGAGGCCAGGTGCCCCGGCTTGCAGAACTCCTCCTTTTGGCAGGTGGAAAGGACAGCCTCTGGCTGTCACAGCAGTTCGCTCCAGGAGGCTGCTTGGAAAGTGCCAGGGCCCTGGGAATCTCAGCTACAGACTGGGAACCCTTTCCAGCCCAGAGTTGCTCCCAGCTGTATCGCTGTCCCACACGCCCCGGCTGGTTCTCTGACTACTCCCACCCCTACCACACTGGGGTGGGGGAGACAGAGGAGCAAGGGGAGAGACAGACACCTCCCATGGGATCCATCCCTCTGTCAGCAGCAATGTAGAAGCTGAGCAGCAATGTGGACCAGAGGACTCAAAGAGAGCTAGAACTGGGGAGAAGACTGGCAGTGGGGCCAAGGATGAGGAAGAGTCTGGAAACGAGAGCAGAACTCGCTCTTGCGTGGCTTGGGCCGCCGAGACGTTCGTTCCGGAGGCTGCAGCCCGGGGAGGCTTCCATTCCACACTGAGCATGCGTGGAGGCGTGGCCTGGGCAGGCACCGTGGGAGCGCGGCGCAAGCGCTGGTCTAAGCCGTGGGAGAGCGAAGCAAGCGACCCTCCCGGAGCGCCTGGGTGCTGAGCGAATCCAGAAATCCCAGGGAGCTGAGGAAATTTCAACAGGGCAAAGCCGAGACACACGTCCTCTGACATCCAGATCCACACAATGCATGGCCCGCGCCAAGACACAGAAAAGCCTGGTAGAAAACCAGATGGTGACTTGGCGGTGCAGATGTCTGGATGTGTGTACACCCACACCCACTTCGGCCTTTGAATGAACATACCTTCCATCTCCCCATGGTACTCCACATTCAGGAAAAGGAATCTTGAGCCGGCGATGCTCAGAGTGATGCCAAGGCCTTACCAGGAAGGTATTCTCCAGTTCCCCATCGGCCCTGGAGGTGCCAGGAGAAACAGCCCATGTGGCAAGCGGCTCCAGGCCAGATGTGAGACACTGCTGACCCCTGCTGGCGGGTTTCTCTCTGCAGCAACCCGGGAAAGCCCCAGGGAGAATGGAGTACTGGAAAAAGCTTGCAATCCGTCTGGGAGGGGTAGGAAGAAGTAACCCAGCGAAGAATCTCCTCATCTGGAGCTCCTCTGATGAGACCCAGAAGAAGTTAGAGTAAAACCCAGACTGAATTTCTGGGAGGAGTGAGACAGACTAGTGCGTCCTTTCAGCCCCTGTGACTTGGAAGAACTCCCTGCTGCGGAGCTCTGCGAACCTAAATTGGGAAATCATTAGCAACACTCCATTAGCCAAATTAAACCACTCAACAAAAAAAAATAAAAATAAAAAAGAAGAAGAAGAAGAAGAAAAACCTCTCCTCCGTCTCTCTCCTTTCTTATTGCAGTGCAGAGCCTTCCTGAACTTATAGCTTAATTTATTGTGAGTCTGACATTTCCCCCTTAAGACCTGGGGCTAACATGTGATAATCATGGCTTTATGTCTTACTTTCCGTGGAAAGAGGTTGTTCTTAACACTCTTTGGAAAGCCACAGTTAAGAAAGCTGACATCTAGGGTATTTGCATCTGTGGTTAGTTATTTTAAAAATCTTTTTCTACACCCAAGGTATGAAATTCAAGTCTTCTAGAATCTTTACTGGAATAGGAACAGGGACCAAAGGAGCACTAGCACTCTGATAATTCCAACAGAATTAGTATGGAAGCCCCAAGAAGTGAAGTCACTCATTGTTAAACTCCTTCCTCTACCCTGCGCCCGTTTCTAGCAACAGACCTGGTGCATAGGGTATGTGTACTCCTTGTCTCTCTAAAACCCATCACCAGCAAGCCTCCACTCTGAACACAGTGCCAAAACTGCTCCAGCAAAGGTAATCATTGGCTTCAGAAGCCAAATCTAATATGCATTTTCTTTCTTTCTTTTTTTTTTTTTTTTAAGATTTATTTATTTGAGAGAGAGAGCTCCTTCAAGAGAAAACACAAGTGGAGGGAAGGGCGGGGGAGAGACTCCTCAAACAGACTCCCCACTGATCAGTAGCTGGAGGTGGGGCTGGATCCCAGGACCCATGAGAGCATGATCTGAAACCAAGAGTCAGACACTCAACCAACTGAGCAACCCAGACTCCCCTAATGTGTGGTGTTTTTTATTTTTTTAAGATTTTATTTATTTATTTGACAGAGAGAGGGAACACAAGCAGGGGGAGTGGGAGGGAGAGAAGCAGGCTCCCACTGAGCAGGGAGCCCAGGGAGCCCGAAGCGGGGCTTGATCCCAGGTCCCCAGGATCCTGACCTGAGCCTATCGACTGAGCCACCCAGGTGCCCCCATTTTCCAGTTTTCATGTTGCTTGACCTCTATAGCACCTGAAATCTTAACCACTCATTCATTATTTATTCAAAATTTTATTATGAAATATTTTAGACATGCCAAAGGTATAGGAAATAATTTAACAAACATACCTGTTGTATTAGTCAAGGTTCTCCAGAGAAACAGTACCAATAGAATGTTTGTTTATTTATTTATTCATGTATTCATTCATCTGTAGGGAACTGGCTCAGGCAATTATGGAAGCTGACAAGTCCCAAGATCTGCAGAGTGGGTTGGCAAGCTGGAGACCCAGGAGAGCCAATGACTTAGTTCCAATCTAAGTTTGAGGGCTTGAGAACCAGGTGAGCTGATGGTATACTAGTCCAGAGGCCAGTAGGCTGGAGACCCAGGAAGAAGCTGATGTCCCAGTTCAAAGGCAGTCAGGCAGTATGAATTCTTTTTTATTCCACGGAGGGTCAATTGATTGGCTGAGGCCCACCTACATTAGGGAGGGCAATTGGATTTATGCAGTCCACCGATGTAAATGTTAATCTCATCCAAAAGCACCCTCACGGAAACACCCAGAATAATTTGGGCCAAATATCTGGGCAGCCCATGGTCCAGTCAAACTGACATATAAAATTTAGCCATCACACCTATAAACACCTATAGTTTGAGAAATAAAGCAGTACAAATATAGTTTAAGCTCCTACTCCCCCTGCCCCGCCCAGGGAAATACTATTCTGAACCTGCTGTTAATCATTTCCATGTATATCTTTATACTTTTACTACACTATACACTATATATGCATTGCATATTTTAACTATTTGAATGGACTCATACTGCGTATAAAATTTTTCTAGAACTTTCCTTTTGATTCAACATTCCATTTGTAAGGTTCATTAATGTTGATTCACGTAGCTTTAGTTTACTCATTTCCACTGCTGTATAACATTTCATTTACAACTATATTACAACTTAGGGATTCTCTTGTTTCCAGTTTCTGCTACTATAACACAGTCTTACTACTATGGAAATTCTCCTACACATCTTATTGTGTACATTTGAATTTCTTCAGGACTCTACCCACATGGTTGATGGTCTGGATATCTTTAACTTTACCACATTTATGCCAACACCTGGATCATCAGATCTTTTTTTTGGACAACCAGATAGATGTGAGATTATAGAACACTGTGATTTTAATTTGCATTTTACCAACCACTAACAAAGTTGAGCACCTTTTCATATGTTTATTGGTCATTAGGATTGCCTTCTGGGATGCCTGGGGTGGCTCAGTCGGTTAAGCGTCTGCCTTCAGCTCAGGTCACAATCCCAGGGTCCTGGAATCGAGTCCCGCATCGGGCTCCTTGCTCAGCAGGCAGCCTGCTTCTCCCTCTGCCTCAGCCTCTCCCCCTGCTTGTGCTCTCTCTCTCTCTCTGACAAATAGATAAATAAAATCTTAAAAAAAAAAAAAAGGAGGGGTGCCTGGGTGGCTCAGTCGGTTGGGCGTCTGCTTTCGGCTCAGGTCATGATCCCAGGGTCCTGGGATCGAGCCCCGCATCGGGCTCCCTGCTCGGCGGGGAGCCTGCTTCTTCCTCTACCTCTGCCTGTCACTCTACTTGTGCTCTCTATCTCTCTGTCAAATAAATAAATAAATAAAACCTTAAAAAAAATTTCATGTTAAAAAAAAAAAAAAGGATTGCCTTCTATTTATTCTTATCTCTAACCTTTTCTCAGTTGTATTGTTAATCTTTTTTTCCCCTTGATTTGTAATAATTCTTTATATATTGTGGCGAACAATCCCTTTTCAGTTATATTCTTTTCATTTATCTTTTTCAAGTCTGTGGCTTTTCTCTATCACTACCTTATAGTAGCTCTCTTGAGATATAATTTACTTATTATAAAATTCACACATTTTAAATGTACAGCTCAATGATTTTTAGTAAATTTAAAGAGTTGTGTAACTATCACCACAGTCCAGTCTTCGGACATTTCCAACACCCAAAAGCAATCCCTGTAACCCACGTGCGATCAAGCCCAGTTCCTGTTTGCAGCCACAGACAACCACTAATGTGCTTTCTGCCTCCATAGTTTTGCCGTTTTGGGACATTTCACATAAATAGAATCATATAATATATGGTTGTTTGCATCTGTCTCTTTTCACTTAGAATGTTTTTAAAGTTCATTCATGGGGCACCTGGGTGGCTCAGTTGGTTGAGTGTCTGCCTTCGGCTCAGGTCATGATCTCAGGGTGCTCCCATTGAGTCCCGCATTGGGCTCCCTGCTCAGCGGGGAGGCTGCTTCTCCCCCTCCCTCTGCTCCTCCCCCTGCTCATGCTCTCTCTGTCTCTCTCTCAAATAAATAAATAAAATCTTTTAAAAAAAATAAAGTTCAGGGCGCCTGGGTGGCTCAGATGGTTAAGCGTCTGCCTTCGACTCAGGTCATGACCCCGGAGTCCTGGGATCGAGTCCCGCATCGGGCTCCCGGCTCTGCGGGAAGTCTGCTTCTCCCTCTGCCTCTCTCTCTCTCTCTCTCTCTCTCTCATGAATAAGTAAATAAAATCTTTAAAAAAAAATAAAATAAAATAAAAAATAAAGTTCATTCATATTTTAGTATATGTCAGTAGTTCATTTCTTTTTACTGTTGAATAGTATTTCATCGTATGAATATAGCACATTTTGTTTATTTCCCAGTTAATGGGGATCTGGCTTATACTCTATCTGATGAAAAACAGCTCTCATAATTATCATTGCTCCCACTGTGTAATGCATCTTTTTTCTCCCTTTATGGTTGGTTTTAATATTTTTCTCTTTCTCTTTGGTTTCCAGTAATTTGATGTGCCAAGTGTGTTTTCTTTGTATTTACCCTGCTTGTATCTTGTTAAACCTCTTGGACCTGTGAAGAATTATTTTCAGCCACTGTTTCTTTAAATATTTTGTTCTACCCCACTGTTTCTTTCCTCTCTTTATGGAACTCCAATCCTACGTATATGAGACTCCTGGCTATTGTTCTACAGCACGTGAATGCTCTCTTAATGATTGTCAAACATTTTTTCTTACTTTGCTTTAATTCAGATAATTTCAATTGGCCTGTATTCAAATCACTAATTTCTTCTTTTGCAGTGTCCAATTTGTTGTTAAGTCCCTCTAGGACATTTTTATTTTCAGATATTATATTTTTCAATTCTACAGTTTGCATTTAGCTCTTTTTTAGAATTTCTGTTTCTCTTGAAATAACCTACTTCTTGGCTCATTATATTTGTTTTTTCTTTTAAATTCTTCAACACATGGATAACAGTCATTTTAAAGTCATTGTCTGCTAATTCCCATAACTAGATCATCTGAGGGTCTGGTTTTCTTATGGCTATGGGTCACAGTTTTCTCCTTTATATGTTACATAAAATTTGCCTGTACTCTGTAACTTTTGTATAAAATAGCAGTGGAAACTTAAACTTAACATTTTTGTCTTGTTTTGTCCATTTTCCAGGGACTGCAAGCTCTGTCCTCTGTTTGGTGGTTAAGGGGCACAAACATTTAGGATCATCACATCCTCTTGATGAAGCGATCCTTTTGTCTTTTTGAAATGAATCTATCTCTGGTAAACTCTTTGCTCTGAAATAAATGTTGTCTGGTATTAATATAGCAACTCTAACTTTATTTAATTAGTGTTATCATAGTATATTCTTTCCTATCCTTTTATTAATGTCTTTATATTTAAAGTTCATTTCTTGTAGGTAACAGATACTTGAGTCTTACTTTTTTTGGTAAGATTTATTTATTTATTTGAGAGAGAGCATGTGCACGTGCATGAGCAGGGGGAGAAGCAGGAGAGGGAGATAGGCAGACTTCCCGCTAAGAAGGGAGCCCGATGTGGGGCTCCATCCCAGGACCCCACGATCATGACCTGAGCCGAAGGCAGATGCTTAACTGACTGAGCCACCCAGGTGTCCCTAAATGAGGTGTTTAGACCATTTAGATTTAATGTGATTACTGATATGGGTAGGTCATGGAATATGCATGGAGATGGAAGCCAAAGTCTCCTTCTCCTTCAGGTCTCAGGGCCCACACAGGGCCCAGTAGGGACATGAACAAACTGCCTACTTCCCAAACTTCCTACTTCTGGTTCCCAAGACAGCCAAGCTTGAATCTCGCCATTTCTGGCTCATTCAGCCTTTAAACTAGGCTCACCCATCTTTCCCTATAAGGCTGGTGGTTGACACAGGTTCTGAGCATTTGGGCCCTAGTCCCACCAAGGGCTTTGGGCCCTCAGGCTCTCCTGGGATCCTTGATCTCACTCCCTATTCATCTCAGCGTCCACCTGCTTTATAACCATAGGGCTGTATTTTATCTCTGACCTAGCTCTTGTTCCTAGTCTGCTCCCTGCATCCGTGTTACAACAAAACTGAGCTCCCACGTGAATGTGTGTACATCTTATCTCTCAGGCCATACAACAGCTGCTTGTTAATTGTTACTGCCCTGTTTGGGCCCTGCCCACCGTGGCTCTCACTCAGCTTGGACACTGCCTCTGGGTATTCCTGGCCACTTGCTGTGGTGACACCAGACCATTCTTCCCCCTCTAAGAATTAGTCTTGGCAGAACCTCACATGATGGGCTCCCTCCATGACCATGACTCCACTGTCTTGGTCAACTGGGGCTGACCATCCATCTCAGCCTCCTCTCACCCCCTTGGGAGTTCAGTATGCATCTCCCTCTTACTCAGAGTCTCCCCTTTGGAGAAATAAGTTTCATAATTCTTTAAAAAAATTTTTTTTTAAATTTATTTGACAGAGAGAGAGACAGCGAGAACAGGAACACAAGCAGGGGGAGTGGGAGAGGGGGAAGCAGGCTTCCCGTGGAGCAGGGAGCCCGATGCAGGGCTCGATCCCAGGACCCCGGGATCATGACCTGAACCGAAGGCAGATGCCCAACAACTGAGCCACCCAGGTGCCCGAGTTTCCTAATTCTTAGTAAAGATGTTTCAGTGAATATTTCTAAAGTCTCATGTTTTCGCTTAGCAATGCCCACACTGAGAAAATGGCCTGCTGTCTTAGAAAAATGCATCTCCTGAGATACCATCAATGCAGGTAGCCACCTGGAATGACCTTCCTGCTTGTGGCAAATTGTACTTTCCAAAAAGGGCTGCAATAATATTTCCTATCCTGCATGCTCTTCCCAAACCTTGCCACTCACACATCAAGAGGTGGGGGTCCATGTCCCCTTGCCTGGAAAATGGGTGGGGCTTTGTGACCGTCTCAATTAGTAGAGAACAGGGGAAGTTCTGCTCTGTGCCTTCTGAGGTTAGGTTACAGAAGGCAAGATAACTTCCTCCAGGCTCCCTCTTGGGAGGTGTGCCTTTTTTTTTTTTTAAGATTTTATTTATTTATTTTTGAGAGAGAGCACGAGTGGGGGGAAGGGGCAGAGGGAGAGGGAGAAGCAGACTCCCCGCTGAGCAGGAACCCTGATGCGGGGCTTGTTCCCAAAGGCAGCCACTTAACCGACTGAGTCACCCAGGTGCCCTGGGATGCTTGCCTTTGTAACCCAGCTGCCATGCTCTGAGGGAATCCTGGCCTCCTGGATAGCCCACATGTAGGGGTTCCGGCTAACAGTTCTCCCAGCCGACAGCCAGCATCAGCTGCCAGCCATGTGAGTAAGGAAGTCTCCATGATGACTCTAGCCAGCTATCATCTGATCGCAATCACATGAGAGATCCTGAGCAAGAACTATCTAGATCTAGCCAAGCTCAGTAAAATCCAGAGCCATGAGAGATAAAAATGACTTGTTTTAACCTACTAAGTTTGGGGTGATTTGCTACACAGCAATAGATAACCAGAACACTGCCCATCTCCACACGTCAAATGCCTCACCCATTTATGGCTGAGCCCATCACCGTATGTTCAGCTCCTGTAAAGCTTTCCCTGACTCCTGCAGTAGGATCTCCCCCTCCTGAGCTCCCAATGCTCTTTGTCTATGCCAGTCTCCCATAACACATCCAGGTGCTCACCCATCTCCCCTCTTCCTGTCAAGTCCTGGTTCATCTACTCCTGCACCTAGGCCAACACTTGCCTTGTTTTGGGTGCTCACATCTCTGTCTGGATGGATGATGGGGAAATGTATCTGGGAGAGTGAACATTTGCCAATGGAGAGAAATGCCCCGAGTTGCAAATTAGCTTCCTGTACCTTCATAGGCCTTTTTCTTTGACTGGTGTCTCAGGATATTTTTGGTTTCTCTACTAGGAACCTAAGATGTCTTGAGGGAGAGGCAGAAGAATTTAAGTATCGGGAGATCCTGGTGAAAAAAGGATTGTCTAAGTCAGGGTTTTGTTTTTGTTTTTTTTGTGAGTAGGCTCCATGCCCAACATGGGACTTGAACTCGCAATCCTGAGCTGAAGAGTCACATGCTCTACCAACTAACCCAACCAGGCACCCTTAAGTTGGGAGTTTTCTTTCTTTCTTTTTCTTTTTTTTAAAAGATTTTATTTATTAATTGACAGAGAGAGAGCAGCAGAGGAAGAAAGAGAAGCAGACTCCCTGCTGAGCAGGGAGCCTGATGGGAGACTTGACTTGATCCTAGGACCCTGGGATCATGACCCAAGCCGAAGGCAGACACTTAACGAACTGAGCTGCCCAGGTGCCCAAGTTGGGAGTTTTCTTAAGGTTACTGACTAAAGGGCCACTTAGGCTACAAGGGCCCCTAAGAAGTGTCTTTCACAAATTTACCAGCAGATGGCAGCCTTGCTCCTGGTTCTTACCTTGCAAACGATGAAGTGAATTTATTGCTTTCATAAAATATTAATGAAGCTTTTGCTCCGTGTAAGGCACTGTGTGAGCTACAAAGGAGGGTAAGCTGCAATCCCTTCCCTCTGAGACCTTACCGTCTAGTAAACTCTATGTCTCTTGAGCTTGTCTTTAGATTGATAACTCCAAAAGTCAGCCAATCCTTTCTTCTCAGAGTCTAATTTCATACAATCGGCCCTGATGGAACAGAGGGGTTAAAGGTATTGCCTAAGGTCTGGTTATTTCCAATCTACTTCACTGCCTTAAAACATTGCCGTCTGGCCAGATGATCACAGAGAAGGTTGGAGCTGCAAAGGTGGTGTCCTAGGCAGGAAACAGGGAGGCAGGTTTTATTTATTTTTAATTTTTTAAAGATTTTATTTATTTGAGAGAGAGAGAGAGAGAGAGCATGAGCTGGGGGAGAGGCAGATGGAGAGGGAGAGGCAAACTCTCCACTGAGCCGGGAGCCCGACGTGGGGCTCCATCCCAGGACCCTGGGACCATGACCTGAGCCGAAGGCAGCCGCTTAGCCGACTGCGTCACCCAAGTGCCCCTGAAAACAGGTTTTAAAGCAAGAGGGAAACAAAACTGGTCGGGAACAAAAGACAGCTGGAGTGATTGGAGCTAAGTCTTTCAGAGAAACTTCTCCTGAGCCTTCAGCCCAGGCCTTGGCTACACTGCTCCCTACAGCCTGTCAGGCTCAGAATAGCAGGAGTCTGCACAGCCAGCTCCGGGGAGTCCGGGTGGGGGGAACCCCCCCCCCAGCCATTCCCTTTTCCCTCCCAGCCCCTCCTGTTTGTCCCTGCCCGCACTCTGGCTCTGAGAGCTCCCCACAAGTCAGCGAGTGGGAGCAGAGGCTGCGGGGGGAGCAGGAGGGGAAGTGGCCCTGCAGAGCTATCAGGCTGAGGGGACAGGAAGGGGAAGTGGTCATTTTTAAAGTTGTTCAGCCTGTTCCACACATACTCTTTTGAGGATCTGACCCTGAGCCTCCCCTGAAGGAGTTTCTGAATCACTTTTTAAGCTCCCCTGGAACATTCTTTGTGCTTCACAGTGTTCATGTCAGCTTGAAAATCAAAACAAATTTCCTAATCCAGGGCCCTTTGTAGTATCCCCTCTGATTCTTTCCAGATGGATTTCCCTTTTTCTTGCCTCCCCGCATTTTATCTTCATGACATTCACTTGCAGATATTTTGGTCTTTCTTTTGCTTTTGGCCATCAGGCTCATTTCTCCTGCAAACCCTGAGGGATTCTAAGGGCTCCTCCTTGGGAAATGTGACTATAGAGACCAAGAGCCCAGCTCAGGAGTCCAGCCCATTCCAGAGCACTCCCCCTCCATAAGTAATCGCTGTGCCCAATGTGGGGCTCGAACTCATGACCCCGAGATCAAGAGTCCCAAGCTCTACTGACTGAGTCAGCCACGTGCCCCACCACAGCCCCCCCTTTTGACTTGCCTTGTCACAACCTCAGAAGTGCAGATCCAGATCCAACAAGATCCAGAGAGATCCAGAGCTGCAAAGAGCCTGAGAGATGATCCATTCCCCGCACTGGGTCCCCTCATAGTCCCAGGGGTCCACAGAGGGCTGCCAGGGGCTCCTGGAGCTACACCATTGAGAACGACACACTTCTCAAGGACCTCCCTTTCTTTCAACCATCATTTTCAGCAGTATCTTTTAATGAAGACAAACAGGCAGGGGTGCCTGGGTGGCTCAGTTGGTTAAGCATCTGACTCTTGATCTCAGCTCAGATCTTGATCAGGGTCATGAGTTCAAGCCCTGCAGTGTGAGCCTACTTTAAATAATAAATACATACATATATAAAATGTAGAACACAAGGATGTGTGAAGGAGAATGCAAATGTAAATAAACTTTTACAAGAAAACCTCAGACTTCAGAGATGGAGGAGGGGGCTGGTGCTGCCACCATCCCCGAGTTCCTCCAGAGGGATGTGTCCACCCCTCTCTGCTCTCAGGGGGATCTTAGGGGAAACTTCTGAGAGCATATGGGGTAGTCTGACCCCTCATGTCACGTGGGAAGAAAACTGATCTAGGTTATAGTCACAGCCCCTTAACTTGGTTGCTGCTCTGAGGCTTGGTTACCTCGCATGCAAAAGAGGGGCTAAAATAGTCCTCATGTCTTCAGTTCTGGTGAAGATTAAGGGAGATGATGGTGTCAAGTGTCTGACATGCAGTTGGTGCTCAATAATTAGTTATTCAGATTAGTTTTAATGATTGAAGGCAGAGCTGAGATTCAAAGGGCAAGGCTAGCCCTGGATCCTCTAAATTATAGTGATCTAACTAAGCAGCCTTGCTTTTCTTTGGGTTCCACTGCAGCTAGGAGATGGCTTTGAAGTCCCCCTGGGAAGTATGAAAGGCAACGCTTGTTGAAAAATATTTTAATCTGTGCCCTGAAGTCTTTACTCCTTGAATCTTTCTATTCCCCAAATTCATTTCTTTAGCACTGCACAGAATCCTCAACCCCTCCAAGAAGGACTCTCGGGAACCAGTCTCACATTTTCTGGGGTATGGGAAAGGGGAGGGAGTACTATAACTTCAACCTACCAACCCTGGCCTTTCTTGAACCTTCTATGCATTTTCTCTCCTGGGTGTCTCCGCGCCGCTCCAGTCTCCCCTGGCCTCGCAGAAAGGAGGCCCAGCCTGGGTATGTCATGGAACCCTCCTCCTTGAAACTCTCTCTCCCTTGGCCTCCATGTCGTGGGTCCTCTTCCTACATCTCTGATTATTCCTGGGAATGATTTCCTTTGTGGGCTCTCAGTCACCATCAACTGTGTGTGTCCCTGGTGTCCTGAACCTGCTCTTGTTCTCAAGCTCTTTCCAGACTGAAGACCCTCACATCTCCATCTCAAACCCTGGTCTCTCTTCTGCCCTTGGTGTCCAGCTGCCTAACGGACACTTCTGCTTGGATGTTCCTCAAGCATCTCAAATCCAACCAATCTGAAACGGAATTCACTACCCCTCCCTGCCCCTCACCCCACAGCTCCACCTGAATTAATTATCTTAGTGAGTTGTCCAACCCAGAAGCCAAGAGCCATCCCTGACTCCTCCCTCCCTTTCTGCTGTACTCTGGATCCCACCTCCAGAAACCAATTGGTCACCAAGTCTAGCAGATTCTGTGTCCTCAACAACTCTTAAATCCAACACCTACTTTTCAGCCCCAGGGCTACTGCCTGCCATCATCTCTTTCCTGGGCTCCTGGGATCATCTCCTAATGGGCCCCCCTGGCTCGTGTCTTACCTCCTTCTCATCTAGCCTTCATAGGGACTCAGCATCTTCTTAAATACTTTTGAACTGACCATGTCATTTCCCTATTTAAGATCCTTTAAGGCTCCCATTGCCCTCAGGACAGTCCACCCTCCTTCAAATGGTTGACAATGGCTGCCATGTTCTTCTGGTCCCTGCCTGCCGGCCAGCCCCAACCCTCATAGGACTTGGTCTTTCATCCTAGGTGTCAGCTCTGCGGATGAACTTGCAGTTCCCCGGGTAACAATGTTCCCTGGGTAACAGGATCTTGCCCCTTCTCCTTGCTTCCTGGCCAACTCTCACTCATCTTTCATTCCTATCTCACTTTCTCTAAGAAAACTTTCTTGACCCTGTACCCTCTTCCATGGAAAAGAGAATTAAGCATTCATTCTTTGTCTGCTCACTGTCCTCTATACCCCTTCCCTCATGCCTCTGAAAGACATAGGGGCCCTGATATTGGTTTACCCACTAGATTATAAACTCCTTGAGGTCAGGATCCAAGTCATATTCTTTCCCATATTCCCAGCACCTCTAGTACATGACCAGCACAGAGTAGGACCTTAATAAATGTCTGCTGATGAATGGATGGATGAATAGACAGACTGATAGAGGGATGGATGGACAAATGAGAAATCTGTGGCCCAGCTTGGATCTCTAAGCTCTCTGGGTTGGTGGGCAGATCTAAGTCAACCACATTCCCTCACTTTTAGCCTCTGTCTCACACTCATGTCCTCTTCACCCAGGATCAATGAGAAAAAGAAATACTTTGTGGCAAGAAGGGAGCGAGAAGATGTGACATCAGGATGCAGATGAGGGAGGAAAGAGGAGAAGTTGTCAGAGAAGGCAGCAGAGGAATTTGGAAGTTGGAGGAGCCCTCCTGCTTGCCCATAGTCTGCCCTACTTCATCCCCAGTGGCTAGGTTCCAATCCTGGGACACTGGGGGCTAGAGTGCACAGAGAGCAGGTGAAGATACTGAAATGTTTAGACATTTTTGAGAGTCCAGAGAAGCAACCAAGCCCCTGTGTGTGCCAGATCTCCTTCTAGAACCCTCAGCAGAGAATCTCTCGGTGATGAGCTCTGTATTATCTCTGCAGCGGTGGGCGGAGCCAGTCAGGGCACAGTTACCTAACTGAGGTCAGCCAGAATGAGTATCTCCGCCCTAAGAATTTCAGCTGGTGTGATGTTCTAAGTGTTGATGGTGTTTACTGGCCTTTTGTGTGATTTCAACATCGGGCTCATGCCTGTTTGCACGGTTGATGACCCCAGAACACCTTTGATTCACCTCAGTCCTAAAGTCCTGCCTGATTTCCTGAGTCTTCTTTATCTGCAAATGAGCTATCCAACCCAAGCCCAAATGATTGGCAGCATACAGGGAGGGCGACAACCAAAAGGTGTGAAGTTCTGGAAAAGCAACAGACAAAGCGGGGCCTACCTGGCTTCCTTTATCTCCAGCTCTGCCTCAACAGCTCCTAAGACATGTGCCCTGACACGGTCTGTGGGTGAACATGCAGGGTGACCATACATCTTGGTTGGCCTGGGACAGTTCTATTGCCTTAGGGTAATTATGAAGACCATCACTATACTGTTCACTATCAAAAGCATTCCAGTTTGGATGACACATTTTATATCCACTCTATTTACAAGGTACGTTAAGATCCTCTGGAAGAAATCCAAGCGTGACTGTTGTTACCACTCTCTCTTCCTGGCGCAGGTTCGCATGTTGTTACCAGGGAGATCCACCAATGGCCCCAGGGCTACAGAAAGGACAAACCCAGGTCAAAGAAGAAAATGCAGGTGCGCCTGGGTGGCTCAGTTGGTTAAGTGACTGCCTTCCTCAGGTCACGATCCTGGAGTCCCAGGATTGAGTCCCACATCGGGCTCCCTGCTCAGCAGGGAGTCTGCTTCTCCCTCTGACCCTCCCCCCTCTCATGCTCTCTCTCTCAAATAAATAAATAAAAACCTACATATAAAAAAAAAGAAGGAAATGCAGGAGTTTGCCTTTTTGTAAAATCTTGGGCAAGACTTCAAAGCTCATCAAAGATCCCAAAGATCTCTCCAGGATCTTGGAAGAGAGGGTAATCCCGTGAGATTGCCACCTTCGGACAGCAAGCCCATGGTCTCTGACACTGACTGTAGTTCTGCAATTTAATGTACCTGCTGATCTATTGCTTGCTCTGTGCAGGAATGGCCAAGAATTCTCCTGGCTTTTCCTTCTACATCTTGGTTGGGTCAGATGAAGATGGCCTGGTGGGTGCTTGTAGACCTCCCAATCCTGGAGGGCCCTGTTTCTATGAATGGCCTGGCCAAAGGAAAGATGTTTTTTTGTGGGAGAAGGTAAGAAAAACCTAGAGAAACACTTCATTTTCTGGATAATAAGACGCTTGATTTTATTCCTAGATGAGAGTTGATTCAGCAATTCTGGGACTTGAAATGAAGCCTGCGAGGGTCTGAGCCCCTGACACCTGTCCAGGCTGGGAGATGTGGCAGCTCCGTGTATAGATAACTCGGGGTGAGGGGTGACCAGCTGCCCAACAAACCCTCCAGGACCTACCCCCAATTAACTGCTATGGGCAGAAGGAGGCTGTAGTACCTCCTGCTTAGGGAACACTCTAGAGCCCAAGAGAGCGGTAGAAAGTTACACACGGGCACCCCCACCAAGCATACACCATCAGTGAAATGTATACCTAAGATCTGAGTATAGTTCATTTCTCAGTGCGAATAATGTCATTCAGCCCTGGACAATAGGCGATAACACCAGCCTTCAGCTCCCCTTTGACTTAGAAATAGAGTGAACGAGCTACAAAAAAACAGAAACTAGAAGATTTTATCTCCCTGAGGCTCTCACTTCTTTGTCGTTCTTCACATTCCTGGGAACATCAGCCTCTCGGATTCTCCATGTTCCTCCAAAACCAAGTCCACAAGTCCCAAACAGAGGGCAGTGCTCCTTGCTAGGGGCAGGGCAGGGCCATGGTGGTGGTGGTGGTGGTGGGGAGCAGTGGGGGTGTGGCAATGGCGTGAGAGCTGGTTCTGCTCCCCACCCTGGGCCTGGGGCCCTGGTCAGAGCATTGGGTTTCTGGGCTGTTCCTGAGTCCAAGAAAGAGGTGGAGACTCTACCCTGGGTGAAGTAGGAGCTCGGCAGGGTGTGAGCTTCTCTGCCCTCTGCAATGCCCATAACAGGCAGGCAGGAAGGGCTGGGAACTGGGTGAAGGTGCCATACCCATTGCTAACTGCTCCAAGGGCAGCTTTGAGTAGCCTGAGCCTGTGTCTGTCATACTGAAGCTTGGAGCCCAGAGAAAAGCCCCAGGGGAGGCACCCACTTTCCAGAACTGCTGCTTTTGGGGATGGGGCGCTCTCCTTTGGGTAGTAGGGAAGACGTGGGAAAGCTGAGGGGACAAGAGCTGTTGGAGGAAGGAGTAAACAGCTGAGTATCTTTCATATGGTGGGCCACTGCTGAGGGCTTACTGGTCCCATAGGATCTCATTTTATCCCCCACAACATCCCTGTGGATTATACCCCTTTTACAGAGGCAGAGCCTGAAACCCAGAAGGGCAAGGTGTCTAGGTCAAGGCTTCAGCTAGTTAGTGGAAGGGAAAAGATCAGAGCTCAAGCCTGTGTTACTCTGGCGCCCAAATGTGTCCCTTACACCTTGCCACCAGCACATGCGAATGTAAGACTCCACCCCCCCACCCCCCAGCCATGCCTTCATCCTTTTACTGGGGGCCCAAGTTTACCAGGAGTCTGATCTCTCCGCTCACATCTGCAATCTCGTATCTGGCCAGCAGGAAAACCCCGACAGGTCCAGGCACGTGCCCCAGACGCTTCCGCAGCAGCAGTGGGTCCGCATGGGCGCACAGTGGGTCCGCCCGGGCAGAGCCGGCGTCTCCTGCCCACGCATCTGACCGCCCCGGGTCCGGGGGCGGGGGGGTGCAGCGCCGCCCGGCTTCGCGCCATGACATCAGCCCTGGTGTGGTGCAGTGTGCAAAGCCCACTGGTTGGCGTGGCCCGGGACACGCCTTCCCCGGAGCGGAACAAAACGGGGCGCGGGCCGGGCGCACCCAGTCGCCGCTTCCGAGAGCGTTCCCGCCCGCGCCCGCCGCGCAGCCAGCTGCCAGGTGAGTGCGCCCCGGGGCCGCGCGTGCCCGGCCCCTCCGTGCTCCCCCCGGCCCGGCGCGGCACCCCCGCGGCGCCTGCCCGACTTCCCCGGCCGCCGGGCACGGCTGGGGCACCGCGGGGCGCTGGAAGGAAAAGCGGTGCGGCCAGGCGGCCGTCCCGGGCCGCGGGAGTGGGACAGGCGGCCGCACTTAGCCGGAGCGGCGCTCCCGGCTCGGGGCGTCCTGGCACAAAGGGCTCCTGCGTGCGCCTGACCGGGGGTGGCCCGGCTCCCCCACCGCCTGCAGGTCTGGCAGCGGAACAATCCGCGATTCTGCGCGCCACTGACGCTCATTGTACGCAGGGGGATGAGGGCATCCGTGCCACCCCCTCCCTCACCCTCCTGCTCCGGGAGGAGAATGTGCCCGCGGGTGGGGTGGGGAAACATCTGGATGCAGGGCCCAGCCTGGGGCCTCTGTGCCCTGAGCGCAGGTGTCAGTTTTCACTCTTCCTCGAGAACCAGATGGAACAACATTTCACCTGCCCCCACCCACAAGTCTAGGTGCTAGGTGGGGACGATTATGCTCCCCGCTCCCGTCAGTGTTTGGTGGCCTCAGTCTTTGAAGGCTGGGGAGCAAGAAAGGAGCTGGTGTTGGGCAAATTTAAAGTGGCAATAGGTTACCCCACGAACAACCTCGGAGGCAGGTGTCCTATCCACTCAAACAGGCTGGGGAGTATCCTGCAGGCTCTTGGTCCCTGCGCTGTTGTGAGCTAACCAGGACCTGGGTCTAGGCTGGGGGCAGTAGCCTGGGCTTGGCCCCTCCCTAGCGGCCTGGGCTCCAGCCACCCACCCCCCTGCTCCATGGGGGTGAACGAGCCCGCAGGGCCTTCCCTCCCTTGGAGGGCTCTGCATTGGGATCCAGTTGCAGTGGCACTGAGGAGATCCATTGGGCGCCGGTAGAAAGCGTGTCATGAAGAGGCAGCTGGGAATCTCCATGAGAGATTGCTTGGAAGGCAGCCTGGCTCAGTCTTGACAGTTGGATCTGCCACTGAATAGACTGGTGACCTTGGACTAGTGAAGTAACTTCTCGGTGCTCAGTTTCCTTTGGGGATGGCGCTTTGGGGATGTATTGCACAGACGTGAAACACAGCAGGGCTCAATGACTGTCTTCTCTCTTGTCCTCCCCCTTCCTTCCCAGAAGCTGAGGAGGCTGCACGTGCTGGCCGTGTCTCAGGCATCTCAGAGTGCAGGTTGGGGGCTTCTCCTGGGATTTGGGGACAGGGGTGCTGAGCTTCCCTAGCTCTCACTCAATAGGTGCCTCCTGATTCTCTAGCCAGGCTCTGACTCAGGAGCCCAGGGTCATCTCCTTCAAGAGAGGCGGTGCTCAGCCCTCGACTGCTCTCAGGCAGTTGTCATCCCATCATTGCTGAGGGCAGCCTTGCACGGCTCACAGCTTCCCAGGGAACGACCCTTTGCCTCAGAGAGGATATCCGGGGTGGGGACAGTTAGACCAGGAAGGAAGTTTATCCTGCAGAGGGTGTGGTGTAGCCTGCACGAGGGGGAGGGGGACACGGCCCAGTACGGAGGGTCTTGGGGGGACGGGATGCAGGGGCGAAGCTCAAGAACAGGCCCGCCAGCTCTGCAGCCAGGTTGCTAATAAAGTGTGGAAAATGGGTGCCACAGCTTTTGGCCTCTGGTTTGCCCCAGTACCTTTCTTCCTGGCCCGAGTGTTTCCTTTTTGAATTGTAAACATCTGCCTCTGGAGCCCGCCAGTCCTCCCTGGAACAGAGTGGCGGCCTGGGAGTGTAGCGTTGACATGTGGAGGGTGGTCAGCAAACATTTGGTGAATGAAAGGGGTAGATACGGGCTTTTAGCTGAGTGGCCCTACTGGACACTCATAAACCTTGCAAATAGTTTTTCCCTGTAAGTAGTACTGAGAACCAGGTGAGGGGGAAAAAAGAGTTTTTATTGACTGTGGACCTCCTGGTGGGGAGAGGAAACTGGGAAGGCTTTTGCGATAGACTGCCGAAGTTTTAAATATTCATGGAAACCCATCTTATGGTGAAAAGTGGGTTTGCTTGAGGACTGAAGAGTCCTGCATTACACATTTTGAGGTGCCAGTGAGGTCTTCTAAACAAAGAGTTGCCAGGGAAAACAAAAGGACCTTTTCTCCAAGTCAACCATCTGCCATTACTTGGGCATATTGGCAAATACCTAGAGAGTCACAAAACTGAACAGTAAGTGTTAGAGTTGGCCTTCCCTTAAGGTAATCATAAGCAGATACTGCACTTACCATGCACCAGAGATGGGCCTAAATCCTTCACGTGTATCATCTAGAACAATCTATGAACAGTCTAATGCTCCCCATTGTACAGATGAAGAAACTGAAGCTCAGGGTGATAAGGAACTTGCCCAGTAGCGCAACTGGTCAGTCGTGGAGGCTCCATTCAAACATAGGCAAACTCCTTCCAAACCCATGCTCAGTGATTGTGTTATTATTTTTCTTTGCTCCTGTATATTTCCGATTTCTGGATCAGTTAGTAAAGAGCTATCTGCCATTTATGAAATACACTTTACAAAGTGCTTTGCTGTGGCTTATAAAGTACTTAAGGAAGACATGGCTTTGCTCTTGTGAACGTGGACAGAACTCGTGACCTCTAGGTTTCCACTCTGCTACATGGCCAGCGAAGAGAGACACCCCCGGATGTTAGGTCCCAGATCCTAGTGGGTATGCTTCCACCAGGTCTGATGCGTGCTTGAATTTCCAGGTCAGGTTTGCAGGAAAGAAAAGAAGCCTGGAAAAGAGACTGCTTGAGAAAACACACACACACATACACACAGCAGCTAGCTGTGGGTAGGGAGGACGGGGAGAGGGGGTGCTAGGTACCAGAGGCTTTGCCTGTGGTTTCCAGTTGTCAGGAATTTCTCTGGTAATGACGTGGCTGGACTACGCAGCTCCTCAGGAATTTGTCTGACGTCGGCATTGAGTAATTCCCATGTATGGTAAAGTGTGTAAATACAGAGGCAGTTAGCATTTCCAGACTCTGGCATTTCCAGCGCTTCCCCAGGGCCAGAAGGCAGTGTCTGCCTCCTCAGTAGTGACAAAGGAGGAAGGAATAGGAGGTTTGCAACTGGAGCATAGGCTCAGCCCCAACCAGGCAAGCAGACCCTCCCTCTCCAGTGTGTTGGGGTTCTTTATGCGGGGATTGTGGTGGGGAGGGGGGGGATGGAGCTTCCTGTGAAGTCAGCTGCAAACAACCTGTTTGTATGAGGTCTAAGTGCTAATTTGGTTTTGCTTTTTAAAAATCAATCCAGGAAACATCAGTCAGACCTTTTAGCATGGGACCATAAGTTGTTACCACTCTACATTGACATCATTCCAGAAAAAAACCAAAGAAGCTTGATCTGTTGAGTAGCCTGTGAGACCTTATTATAAGATAGGATTTCTCGTACTAGTTTTGAAATATTGTTTAAAAAATCGTAGACCCTCCCGCTCTTCTACCTTGGTTGACCTTCAGATGTCTGAACTCCAAGGGTGGAGAGCTCTGCGGGAAAAGGCATTACGAGACAAGCAGGAGGGGACATAGCACTGTACTTGTCAGCTCACAATCACGCAAGGGCCATGGACATAGATGTGGAAAGAGAACACTCCTGCCACAGATTGAGGGCTGAGCTTGAGCGACAGTCAAGTTCTGGGGTACCATGGGGCCTGGAGTGATCATAGCACAAAGATGCAGCTTAGCCATGCCATGGGCAGGGTTGTGAAGGAATCATGTAGTGGGCTGTGGGAAGCTGGGGACAAATTGGCATTTCTTTATTGACCATCCATCCCTCTCCCAGTGACCATTACTTTCAGGGCAAGTCTATTTCCTGGGTTTTCATGTGTCACCTCTAACACATGGGTTCTGAACCCTGATCAGCAGGGCACCCCCTTCCCTCTGTCTCCTTGGCCGCTCTCTTAACGTGGGGGCGTAGAGGAAGAGGCTGAGCTGCAGGGTTGGATGGGATGACAGCCCTCCTGTGTACCTGGCCACGTACCACACAGCTCAGGTAATGTGAGCAGTGCATTTCTAACTAGACAAACACCTGACAGGTCTCTACCAGACCAAGTGGGTGGGGACCTGAGCCCTGAGCCCAGAAGTCGCTTTTTGACCCTAAGGAATAAGAGATTTTGGAATGGGAGAGATGGGATTTTTCCACTGGAGAAATAAAGACAAGGAATGGTTTGTCAAATCAGTGGTTTGACGAGACTTACCTTCAGGCACCTGTGGCCAGTAGTTAAGGATTATACGTCTCTGAAATGGTTCCTTCGGCTTGAAACATGATCACACTGAACCCATCACCTCATCCCGACTTTCATGACATTTGTGAACCTGAGGGCCTGTGCATTTCTCTCCTGCTATGTGAGCGGCCATCTTGAATCCCTCTTCTCAAGATTGAAATCTGGATACAGTTCTTTTTTTTTTTTTAAAGATTTTATTTTATTCATTTGAGAGAGAGAGAATGAAAGACAGAGAGCATGAGAGGGAGGAGAGTCAGAGGGAGAAGCAGACTCCCCGCTGAGCAAGGAGCCCGATGCGGGACTCGATCCAGGGACTCCTGGGTCATGACCTGAGCCGAAGGCAGTCGCTTAACCAACTGAGCCACCCAGGCGCCCCTGGATACAGTTCTTAATGGGACAACTAGATAGGAAGGTGTGGATAGCTTATCAGAAGAAGCCAATCCTTGGCTTCTGGCTTCCAGCTAGCCCTAAAGATCCTGACTTTTTTTTTTTTTTTAAGATTTAATTAATTAATTTTAGCGGGGAGTGGGGGTGGGGCGAAGGAGAGGGATAGAATCTCAAGCAGATTCTTGCAGGGCTCCATCTCACAACACTGAGACCATGACCTGAGCCGAAACCAAGAGGCAGATGTTTCTAGCCATTCAGCAGAAAATTCAAGCCCTATTCTCTTTTGAGATTAGCAACGTGGTGAGGTAGACCAAACCAGAACATGGACAGCAATTGCCAATGGGAATGTAACTCTCTGAAACCCACCACGTGGAGAATATGATTACAGAAGATAGCAATGCTTCTTGAACACTAAGAGCAATACAAAAAAGAACTTGATATAAAGACACAAGCCTCTGCTTGCCTCTCAAGTCGCCGGTTGCGGGGGTGGGGGGTGGGGGTGGGGGTGGGGAAGGGACTAAATCCCAAAGAAGGGCAAGTCGCTTGTCTTGTTTGCTGGGCTGACAGATGAGTCAGGAATTCATGGTCCCGATTTGGCATGTTATTTCTCAAGCCTTGTGCCTTCCAGATGTGGACTAGCTGGGAAGGACGGTCAACATCTGGCCCCACAGCTGGTGAGAAGCTTGCCGGGGCCAGCCCTGTCAGTGGTGATCAGCGGATCTGGCCTGGCATCGTGCCGTCACTTCCATACATTCTCATTGCCTCCTCAGAGTGGGGATCTGAGGGAACCAGTGTACGGGCCAACTTAGAGACTAGCAGACTGAAGCTCAGAGAAGAAAGGACGTTGCCCAAGGTCATTCAGCCAGGAATGGATGAATCCAGACCCACTTTCCTCACCACTGAACACTCCCACCTGAACTCGGACCTGGGGAACTTTCCTCCTCAGAGTCTCCCATGGGGTGTCGGACGGTCAGAACTTGAGATGAAGCCAGGTGTCCCTCTAAGTACTCCAGAAACTCTGAGAGACGGGTTTCCTTTTAAGGCAATTGGTTGCCTCCTGATAGCTAGCTAGAATGTGGCTGTTAGAAAGAAGGGGCTGAGCAGGAGGGTGGGGGTGGAGTGAAGAGCGCTCCCTGCCCCTTGTAGGGAAGGAGGTGGCCTGGGCTCCCTCCAGCTGAGACTCTTCCCCACAGGCAGGTCCCCTGGAGGGGTCCTCTTGTGGGCAGAGGGGATGGGGGGCCCATCCACGGGGGCAGCCTGGGACCCTTCCAGTCAGTGAACAGTCACTGTTTTTTATCCCAAGGTGCTGGAGCCCTTGTCCCTTCACTGGGCTCCTGAGAGGAGACCCCCAACATCATGGCCAGGCTCGAAGGATGGCGCAGCCCAGAGGCATCCCAGGCAGATTTTCCTCACTGGCAGGTCCTTGGGTTTCACCCATTCTCTGCCCATGTTCCTGTTTCCCTGGGGCCCTGCTGGATGTGGGCCCCTGACATGGAGCCAGGGAGAACAAGGAGAGGCCTGTGTGGAGCTGTAGGTCTCCCCCAGGGGGAGAAAGGCTTTGTATCTGGGAACAAAACACTGCTTGGAACTGGCTCCCAACCACAGGGTTAGGGGAACTTTCCTCCCTTAGGGGTATTCCTAGGGGCACGGAGTGTGTCCCTACTAGTTCAGGGGGCTGGAAAGGGAGGGGAGAACCAAGCATTGGCATCTTCTCTGCCTACCGTGTGTAGGCACTCTTATATAGGATGGGGCGACAGACTGACAGTTGGGGTGACAGAGGGCCCAGAAGTGGCTAAACCCGAATCGGAATCCAGTTCTGTTCTTCTCTGAGCCTTGTTTTCCTTATCTGTAGGGTGGGCATATATTCCCCATGTCCAGGTGGGAAGAAAGGGATGATGTCCGTAACCTGGTGCAAAGCAGACATGCAGTCGATGGTAGTCTGTCAGTTGGGGTGCCCTGGCTGCAGGAGTCCCGGTCGTGATGCCTGGTCACCTCCTCAGAGGCAGAAGAGAACCTGAGTGGCTCCAGATGAACACGCCTATTTTTCCAGAAGCTTCCCAAACAGAGCTGCCCTCACACATCACTGCCTGTCCTTCAAGCCGCCCCCACAGGGGAACGGGATGGCCATGGTGGGCCCCTAGAGCTGGGCATGGGAGCGCATCCCCTGAGTCACCCAGTGGAGGGTGGCTGGGGTTCTGCTACACGAAGGGGGAGAAGGGGTGACACTGAGGCCGACAGCAATATACATCACTATTCTCACCGAACTGCCCCGCACAGCGTAGGGTTTTGCAGCCCTGAGCTCTTGTTCGACCAGGCAGCTGGCCCCTGGAATCTTCGGGGCAGAGTGGAGTGAGGGAATGAATGGTGGGATCGGGGATCTGGGAGTTCAGGCCCTGTGGGGGTTATCTGAGGAGGGCAGAGAGAAGTCACGTGCCCTTAGAGAAACCCTACCTGCGGGGGGCATCAGTGATGTGCCTAAGCCTGAGGAGCTGTGGTCGTTGCAGAACCTGCGGAGGGGAGAACTGGCCTTGCACAGTGGTCCGTGGCCCGTCTGGACCCATGTGGGAGAGGATGATGGGCCCCAGCCCCAGCCGTCCGCCTCCTCGCAGCCTCTCCCAGCTCTGAGCACAGGCACTGACTGAGCACTCCCGGCATGCCAACGCCGCTCTGGGCATCCTGGGAGCGAACCCAGCGATTCAGTCACCAGCCCCGCTTATGGGTGAGGCAGGGTAACAGGAGACAGCGGGGAAAGGAAACTGTGCAGGGGAGAATCTCAAGGTGAGGGGTGTGGTTACTCTCAGGTAGCCGGGAGTCACTGATGGTTTTTGAGCAGGGGTGCCCTCCACAAAAAAGATCTAGCAGCTGCTAGTGGGGATGGAAGAGGAAGGAGATTCCAAAAGCAGCATGACCATAATTGCTGTCTCTCTGGGGATGCATTCAATTGTAAAGTAATGGGCTTAAACCCGTAGAGGGAATTTGTTGGTTTGTTTAACTGGAAAATTCAGAGATAGATTGACCTTTAGGTTTGGCTGAATTTGGTGCCGTGATGATGCATTGCAGACTTAGTTTCTTTTGTCTCTCAGCTCTGTCTTCCCTGCTGTCAGCTTCATCCCGGAACTGCCTGTCTCCCTCGGGACAACAATCTCAGAGCCCTCTCCTCACTGGGGGAAGAGGGACTTGTTTCCAGGAAGTTCTCTCAAAAGATCGGGATGCTTTTTCTTCCAGAGAGCCTAGAACTGCCTTCTCCTATCTTATTGGTCTGAAATATTTAGCTGGCCCATCTTTGAGCCAATAACCTTGGCTGCTTAGGTTAGGTACAGGCCATGTGCCATGGCTGATAATCGGGTAGTTGCCAAGAAACAGGTGTATATGGCGTGGTGTCCTTTTCCAGGGGGCCGGCAAGGGATGGGCTGCATGAGGGAGAGGTGGGGAGGCTGGGGTAGGGTGGTGCGAAGAAGAATGGAGAGGAGAGAGTCTAAAGGGCTCAGCACTGGTTTCGGGGGTGGGTGGGTAAAAGGGAGCACACAGAAGGGTGCAGCTACGGGAGGGGGAAGAGCCCCTCGACAATCTCAGGAGTGGGATAATTCCTTTGTGATGGAGAGAATGGTTGTGGTACCATGAGCAAAAATGGAAAAGTCGAGAAAAAGAATAAGTTTGAGAAAAGGCAATGAGTTCAGGTCCGTCACGTTGAATCTGAGGAACTTGTGGACCATCCAGGTGGAGATGCTCACTGAAATTAGATGTGTGAGCCTGGGCTCAGGGGAGAGGCCAAGGCCAGAGGGGTATGGAAGTTCTTGACAGAAGGGGGCCAAGGTGGGACCCAAGGGAACCCCAGCTTTTCGGATATGGGAGCAAAGCAGAGGGAGTGAAAATGTGCTTGACAAAACCTTGCTGAAAATCCCCGTGATCGTTGTGATATTCGAGCCCCAGTGCCCGTGAAGAGCAGCACCACCCACACCACTTTCCCACGCGAAACCCTGCTTGTCAGCCCGCACTCACTGACTGTACACCTCTGCTGGGTCCTAGGCTCTGCTGAGATGCCCCGACACAGAACTTGGCCCTGGCTGTGGTTTTCAGTATGAGAGCATCCTTCGTTCATTCCTCACCTACTTCCTGATGGCCTGTAGGAACACCTGTATGCCAGGTGCTGAGCAGGGTGTGGGGACTCCATTGTGAACATGACCTAGACTTTCTTCTTGAGCTCAGGCCTGTGTCCACAGTCAGATGGGAAGCTCTCCAGCAGTGGAAACCATGTCTCCCTCTGTCCTTGACATTGATTCTAGCTGCAGCCACCAGGAAGGTGAGCTCTGGATAACACATCCCTGTTTTCAACATTTCCTGATACAGAAAACTGGTGAGTTTTCTCCTTAGGCTCCTTTGCGTCCTGAGGCAACAGACCCCTCTGGCAAGGTCCCCCTTCATTTCCAGCAGCCCGCATCATCCTATACTCACCACATCCTGAGCTACCTCATCCCCCGTCTTGTACCCACGGTCGCCTGTACCTTGCACAGGACCCCGCCCTCCGTGAACTTCTGTCATCTTCCTCCTTCAGTCACATGTCTGTTGAATGGAGGAGTGAAATGGGAGGAGAGACGCTGACCCCATCAGCCTGAGGGGGTGTCTGTTCTCCAAGTTTCCATGGCATGTACCTGCTGTGCTGCTCTCTGGTGCATCAGTACCAACCTGGAGCACGGCCTCTCCCGCAGTCTTGGACGCCTGCGTTAATAATAATTAGTCAGGTCATGATCCTGGAGTCCCGGGATCGAGTCCCGCATCGGGCTCCCTGCTCGGCGGGGAGTCTGCTTCTCCCTCTGACCCTCCTCCCTCTCATGCTCTCTGTCTCTCATTCTCTCTCTCTCAAATAAATAAATAAAATCTTTAAAAAAAAATAACAATAATTAGTGAATGCTAACTATAGGCCAGGCACCGTACCATGCCTTTGACATGCCAGACCTCATTTTATCCCCAGAAAAAAATCTTTGAAATAGCTTTGGTTTTTATCCTCATTTTACAGATGCAGAAATCTAGGTTTAGAAAGACAACTACCTTGCCCAAGGCACACAGAGCCAGTGAGTGGGGTTCAGAACTGGACCCAACCTGTCTGGTATCAAGACCTCAACTCAGAACCAATACCTAGAGCATCTCAAAGTTGGTCTCAGGCTGCCCGCTTTGGACTCACCTGGGGTGCTTATTAAAAATCCAGATTCCTGGGCGCCTGGGTGGCTCAGTTGGTTAAGCGACTGCCTTCGGCTCAGGTCATGATCCTGGAGTCCCGGGATCGAGTCCCGCATCGGGCTCCCTGCTCAGTGGAGAGCCTGCTTCTGCCTCTCTCTCTGCCTGCCTCTCTGCCTACTTGTGCTTTCTCTCTGTGTGTCAAATAAATAAATAAAATCTTAAAAAAAAAAAAAAAATCCAGATTCCTGGGATGCCTGGGTGGCTCAGTCGGTTAAGCGTCTGCCTTCAGCTCAGGTCACGATCCCAGGGTCCTGGGATGCAACCCCGAGTGGGACCGAGCCCCACATCAGGCTCCCTGCTCAGCAGAGAGTCTCCTTCTTCTTCTACCCCTGCCCACTGCTCGCCCTGCTTGAGCTCTTTCTGTCAAATCGATAAATAAAATCTTTAAAAAATATCTAGATTCCTGTACTTCCCCTGGGGTCTGGGGTGACGCTGGTCAATGTGATTTTGCAGAAGCCCCCCTGCACTCCCAAATTTTTTTAAAAGATTTTATCTATCTATTTGAGAGAGAGAGAATGAGCAGTGGGGAGGGGCAGAGGCAGAGAGAGAGAGAAGCAGACTCCCTACTGAGCAGGAAGCCTGATGCCAGGCTCCATCCCAGGACCTGGAGATCATGACCTGAGCCAAAGGCAGATGCTTCACAGACTGAGCCACGCAGGTGCCCCGTGCACTCCCGATTCTAATGGGCTCTAAGGCTGGAGAACTGTGCCCTGTGTGCCTACCCCTTCCCCCCCACCCCACCCCTCACTTAAAAAAATTTCTGCGTTTTTTTTTGGTGAGCTGTATCTTACATATAAAGGAGCATATAATACCTTCATATATAGTTCAAAGAATAATTGTAAAGTGAGCCCCCATGGGACAACCACCCAGGTTAAGAAAAAATATTGTCAGTGCCTTAGCAGCCCCCTGGAGACCCCCACACAGCTCTGGGCCTTTCCCTGTCTTAGAGGTAACAAGTCTAAGATAATAGCTTGTGATCATCTTCCCTTGCTTTTTCTTTATAACTTTTCCACCCGTGGGTTCATCCCTTGACAATATGAATTTTGTCTGTGAACCTCCCACAGATGATCTGTGTTTTGTGAATTCTAGTGTATCTGCTCTTTTGGCTCAAACAGACCTTGGTGAGATTCATCCCTGTTGATGCACGTAGCAGAGGGTTCAATGTCTTGCTTCCACAGCCTCCTTTGGAGAGCCGGTATCTTATGCTTACTTATATTAGAGTGCCTGGCCCCAGGCTGAAAATACAGCAGTGGCTCAGTGACTGTCTGTTGCTGGCACTGGGGCAGGAAGCCCCCGAGTGGCAGTGTGAGAAGGACGTGGAGAACCATCAGGGGGAAGTGCCCAGCCAGGACTGGGGGCCCCCACAGGTGCCCTGCCTGCCCTCTTGCCATCCTCGGTCTGCCTGTGGTTCTCCCGTCACGGGCAGTCTGGGTCTCCAGCTCCCCGTAAAACTAATTCCCCTGTCTGGGTCCAGTTTCAGGATGCCGAACTGGGGAGGAGGCAAGAAATGTGGGGTGTGCCAGAAGACGGTTTACTTCGCGGAAGAGGTTCAGTGCGAAGGCAGTAGCTTCCATAAATCCTGCTTCCTGTGCAGTGAGTATGCGCCCCGGGCCCTGCTGCTGTTGCCGTGGGGACTGGGACGGGGCCTGCCCCCACAGGCTGGGCCTGTCAACACCGCAGGGGACGGGCCCCATGGGATGTAAACAGCCTGACATTTGGCTGGAGCACAGCTGGGGAGGGAAGCACTTACAGGCCTCTTTGTTCCGCTCAGAAGCTGCTTTCTAAGGGGAAGAACTGGCCAGAGCTGGTGGGGGTGGCAGCCGCTCTGGGGCGGGGTGCCAAGCTTCCAGACTTGCTTAGGGAAACTTTCCACTCTGCTTTCTCTTTCTCTCCCTGCCACAATGCCATCATTTAAGAGGAAACCACTTTGGGCCCAAAGTTTTACCCAAATTTGGACCCAAATGATCCCTTCTTAAAAGGTGAGAGAGGTTGCAACTTTATGGGGACACTGAGCCTGGAGCAAGAGCTGGGTCCTCCCTTCTTCAGCCCCTCTGGGCCAGCCTGGTCACTTCCCTCACCTCCCATTTCCCACTTCCCCCACCTCCCAACAGCCTGGGATAAGAGGACGATGAGCAAACAGATCTTTGACATCCACCCCCAGTAACCTGGAGCTGGCTCGAATCACAAGCCCGGGTGAGCAGGAAACCGGGCAACAGACAGCAAGCAGCTGGGAGCCGTCAAGTGGCTCCAGGAGTCCTTGACCCCAACGGTGTTGTCAGAGCACCCAGGAAGTGGGGCCTCGAGGAGGCGCCCTGCCCCCCATTTCTAAATGATTTGGTTCACTGTGATCAGAACAGAGGGTCCTGGTCAGAGGAAGAGGAGTTTTCCATGAGGGCAGACAGAGTCGGAGGCAGGGGAATGTCTTAGTTGAGTCCTGGGTTTCTGGAGCCAGTCGGGCAGGGTTTGAATCTGAGTTCAGTTTTGGTTATCTGTGTGCTGATGGGCAAGTTACTCGGTTTCTCCCTGGTTGAGTCTTCTCACGATTACAGGGGAGCTAATAATACTTACCTCATGGGGTTGTTGTGAGAACAAACAGAAAGAAGCTTGGAAAACAAAGTACTTAACGCAACTGCAAATGTTTGATAAATGACAGACACTGCCCTGGACACACACACACATACACACACACGCACACACACACGTGCACGCGTGCTGCTGAGGGAGCTGCAGACAACATGGTGTGGTGACATAAAGGAGACCTCATAGCCCGTCTGAGAGATCCAGGGAAGGGGGTCCCATCCATCCCGTATCACATGAAGCAAAGTTGGGAGTGTCCATGGCCGCTTTGTTCCTAGGTGATTTGTGATCCAGAGTAGGAACCAGATGGACCGAGGGCCACCTGGTCACTGGATGTTCACCAGATCTCTTCCGGGCCACCCAGCTGGGAGGCACCCAGCACAGGACAGGAGGGGCCCCCCACACCCTGTGCAGCCAGCCGGAGTGGCCACCCAAAGGCTGCATCTGATGAACAGGAGTAAATGAGCCCCAGTGGGGCCTTGTTGGCGCATAGCCCACAGAGGAGACCGCAAACAGCAGCTTCTTGTTATCAGCAGTTCACTGCACTTAGGAATTTTCAAGCCGTTTATTTTTTCAGAGGGCTCAGCATTGGCAGGAAGAGGGTCTGGGCTGTGGGGTCTATAGGGCTTTGGTCTTTGCTCTCACATGTTGCTTAATCACTACAGAGGCAGCTGAGAGGCCTCGGTCCTGCTCGTGGAGGAGTAGCTATTGGTGGCGGTGGGGGGAAGGCAGGAATTCAGGGGGTGGCATAGGAAGAAGGGAGCAGGCCTGGGTCAGGGCGTGAAGGGGTGTGGAGGATTAGAAACAGCTGTGGAAAGTCAGTCTGGGGAGCAGGGCTGGGAGGGGGTGTTGTGAAAGTAACAGGCATAGGGAGCAGTCTCGGGTCGCGCTGGGGTCTCCGGGCCAGCACAGCTCCTGGGTATCCGAGCTTAGAGAGGTCCCGGCAACCAGGTATCCCCACAGCTTGCTGATTCCTGGTACCAGAACAGCACTGAGCACCCAGCAGGTTCTTGATGATTTGTTTATCAATGGAAGGAGCATCGCTTCTCTCTTTCAGAGAAGTGGGTGATTAAGTGTCCAGCTTGAATTCAAGAATTCAGAATGACCCCGAGAATCAAAGGATGTTCCTTCCTAAGTTTCTTCTGAAGGCGCTTTCCTTCCTAAGGCTCACAGAGTATGGACCTGGGTGGGATTAGGGCCATAGTCCCCTTGCTGTCTGGACCTCTGACCATTCGGGTCCTTGGCTCTGGCTTCTAGTCAGTGTGGCACCTACATTCCCTTTCCTGAGGGCCCGGGACAGACAGGTGGAAGACAAGATGATGTAACAGAGTCAGGGAGAATGGCCTCTGCCCTGGGCTTGGCCTTTGACCTGGAAGCAGGAACAGAGAGGGCCTGAAGTCTACTCCGGTGGCCTCAGTAGGGGTGGCCACCTCCTGCTAACAGGCAGAAGAGCTCAGCTCTGCAGTTGGGGGCCTACCCTGAGGCTGCATGCCCTTCTCTGAGCTGTAGCCAACTCCCTCCTGGGCAAGTCAGGGTTGAACAGCCAGCCCTGTGGAAAAGTAGACCTGGTCTGGCCTAATGGTGGTTGACTGATGAAATTGCACTGTTTTCCAGGACCCCAGTGCACAGGGGAAGCTCAGAGAAGCCCTGCATGCCCTCTGACACCAGAATCTCCTCACCCACAGGCTGAAGTTTGTTGTCAGTTTTCACCCCCTTGGTCCCACAGGCTTGGCCTGCCTGAAAGGGACCTTTGGCAGTCAGAAAACAGCCAGGTCTGGAAATCAGGCTTGGTTCTGACCTGGTCCTGCTTCTGGCTAATTCTGTGAGCTTGAACTTCTTTGTGGGCCTTGGTTTTCCTTCCAGAGAGAATCCCTCTCTGTTTTGGGGTGGGGTGAGGGGGGCTCTGACCTCTCACCTGGGACTGCCTCTTGCCCATACTTCAAAATAGCATCAGAAGGCCTCACTGAGCCTGTGGCACCTGGAAGGACATTTTTCCAACAAATGCATAACTAACCATACCTAAGTCTTTTTTTTTTTTTTATCTCAACATTATTTGGTAGAAATTTATTTAGGCCTTCATTCAAAATTCCCCTCAGCTGAGTCTTTGGTAGAGCCTCCAGGTGACCAGACTATCTTGCCTGGATGGAGGTAGAAGGGTGGAGGGCCTGGGTAAGGTGTTGAAGATGGGCCATGGTGGGCAGGAGGGCCAGGGGGAGAAAAAGCAGGGCAGAAACCGACAGGGTGGTCTTCACACCAGATCTGGAAGTCAGGGCTCTGTTGGCACTGCAGGGAGCCGCCTGGAGGTTAATGACTGGTAGGCCCTGCTGTCTCCTCTGGGCTGAGCTCTTGGGTCTCCTGCTGGCAAGATCACTCAAAAGAGCCCTCTGTTCCCCCAACTGTTCTTGTCTCTACTTTCTGCCTTCCCTCTGGTTTTGGAATTCCCAGTTCAACTTGGGTCTTACAGGAAGCAATTCCAGGCCAACTCCTGACTTCCCGCCCTAGAAGGGAATGTTGGAGCCCTTGGCCTGTTGTTCCCTCTCCCTCCTTGCCAGGAGCTAAGCCCCAGGGGACGTGGTGGGAAGTTCCATATTTGGGCTGCCCAGAACACTGGAATGGGGTGAGGATCTCAAGGGCAGGACTAGAGGGCCCTTATTTAGTCTGAAGTCTGCAACCTGGGGCTCAGGGTAAGAGAGGAGCTGGCGGAGGGCTAGACCCATTAAAGGCAAGAGGATGGCAAGTTGCACGGAGCTGAGCTGAGAGCCGTCTCAGGGGGAGGTGAGAGGCGTGGCTCCTCTAGTGGTTTCTGGAAGGCTCCCTCTTCAGAAGGACATGTTTGAGTCTATGGTCCAATTGGGCACACCCAATCTCCATAGTGAAGGAGTATCATAGAACCAAATTGGGACTGTAGGATAAGACATAAGCAGATAGAGTGAGGATGAGTCTCTTGAGAGAAGTAGGTGGGGGTTGGGAGCATATGATCTTTTGAGGCCTGGGCCTGTTCTTCCTCCTCCCTTGTGTCCTGGTGATACTAACTTTACATAATACTAATAAGAGTAGCCAACATTTATTATGCACCTACTGTGTATAGGGTATTGTGCTAAGTACTTTACATGTAAGATCTTATTTAGTTCTCCCCACCACCTTTTGGGGTAGATATTATTGTCTGCATTTACAAAAGGAGACACCGAGGGGTGCCCGGCTGGCTCAGTTGGTAGAGCATGCAACTCTTGATCTTGGGATTGTGAGTTCAAGCTCCATGTTGGGTGTAGAGATTACTTAAAAAATTAAAAAAAAAAATTAAAACAAACAAACAAAACCCCCGAAAAGAACCAAGTGGAGAGATGGAGGCTAGAAAGGGAAAATAACTTGCCCATCACACAGAAGTCACATAGCTGGAAAGAAAGAGAGTTGAGATTTGATTTGGGGCAGTCTGACTGCCATGACCCCAGGCTCCAACCATTTTACTCTGGATGGCTGGGCACAGGCCCCCTGACAGGCACAGGAAGGTATATGGGACTCACAGGCTTTCTGAAGCTCATCCCCTTCCAATTGCTGATACCCCAGGAATCAGGAGTTCTTCCGAGTCTGACCTCGGGTCTTCCTAAGACAAGCTGGTTCCTGAGATCAGAACCTCCAGATCTTGTTGTGATTAGCATATCCTGCATCTCACTTCAAGGCCCACCATGCTGGGTACTTAGTAAATATGAAACTTTTCTTTTCTTCTGGGTGCATCACTTCACCTGCAGCCCCGGCCCCCCCAGGCACGCATGGATTGTTTCTTCAGGAGTCCATTGCTGGAGGCAGGAAAACCTGGACTGTCTTCCTTTCTTTTTTCTTCTTTCCTGTTGGGATACATTGTCAAGAGCAGAGCGAAGGCCCTCAGCAGGTTTCCTGTGGCTTGGGGTCAGCCTAGGCTGTGGCCTCGGATGATCCCTGGTGTGCACCACAGCCTGGCGAGGGGTGAGGGTGGAGAGGACAGAGGAAGGCACCCGTGGGCTCCTGCGAGAGGTGGCTCAGCCGGCTGGCATTCCTAGAATGAGGCCACGCAAATCCCCTCCCTCCTGGCTCCCAGCTCCCTGGCCATCTGACTTCCATTTTCACGCTGCTCCTGGAAGATCAGGATATTCTCTCTCAGAGCGCCCTGAGAGCTTTAGCGGCGGGGGTGGGTGGGGTGGGGTGTTGCAGTGAGCAAGCAGTTCCCCCCACTGCCAGCTCACCATGCTCCCTTCCCTCCCCAGTGGTCTGCAAGAAGAATCTGGACAGCACCACCGTGGCCGTTCACGGCGAGGAGATCTACTGCAAGTCCTGTTATGGCAAGAAGTATGGGCCCAAAGGCTATGGCTATGGGCAGGGTGCAGGCACGCTGAGCACCGACAAGGGGGAGTCTCTGGGCATCAAGCACGAGGAGTGAGTACGAGAGTCTCGCCACCCCCTTCCTTGAGGTTCCCCCCCCCCCGTGTCGCACACATTTGCAACCACTTCTGGTTCAGCCGTGGAAGGTTCAGAAAGCCATTGATCTCCAAGGAAGTCCTAGAGCCACCCACTGGGGGTCAGGACAACGAGAGTTGCTGAGGGGTTAGAGCGTGGAGGGACCCCAAGAATTACTTGGTCCAATGTCCTCTTTTCTCAGATGAGAAACCCCAGCCCAGGCTCAGTGGCCTGGCTGGGGGTCCCACAGGCGCAGAGCCAGGCTCAGAAGTAACAACACTGCCCCACCTGCCTCTTTCTCTCGCCATCTCTCACCCCTGCACTAAGGGGCAGCCATCTCCCTTCCTTGGAAATGCGGCAGGGTTCCACTGGCACCCACTGACCTCTGACCTGTTGAAACAGTGGCTATTGGCAGTCTGCCTGGCCAGCATCTTGACCTTGGGGGGAATGTACAGAAATGACAGATGAGTGAGCACATTTTAGCCAAGGTCATTGCCCCAGAGGGAATGATTTGTCAGCAGATTTCTCCTGGAAAGAATCTAATAGGCAGGCTGCAGGAATGGGGAACAGAGGAGGGCAATTCTTAGCAAATGAGCTGCTCACTGATGCCCGTGTTTTAACTCAGTGGTGGAGGGCAGTAGGATGCTTCGATGAAAACAGCATTGTGCTGAGCCTGGGTTTGTCCATCTGTAAAATGGGAGAGCACCCTGGAGGTCCTGGTTGGGAGAGCCGCCCCCTACTGATGTGAGATGAAGGTAGGGTCATGCCCACTCGGGACGAGCCCCACTAGTCTCACTGCACATCCTTGCCCACGCAGGGCCCCTGGCCATAGGCCCACCACCAACCCCAATGCCTCCAAGTTTGCACAGAAGATTGGCGGATCCGAGCGCTGCCCCCGATGTGGCCAGGCAGTCTTTGCGGCTGAGAAGGTGATTGGTGCCGGGAAGGTAAGGTGGCTTCTGGGAAGATGGGCTGGAGAGATGCCTTCTTGAAATGTGGGTTCTAGAACTTTGTAAGTCGGCCCTGGATCTGATCAAGGGAGCGTGAGCACTGGGCTTTAACTCCCTCCCTTCTAGGGAAGGAATAACCCTTCGTCCCTGTGTTGCTTGTCCCTGTGCCTTCCAGTCTGCAAGGACTGAGGAAGGCACACATAGGCTCCGGGGAGAGGTGGCTTGGCCAGCATTCTTATTCATGAGGATAACAGGCCCGCCATTGATGAAACTGATTATTAAATGCTTATGTGCAATTTATAGGGAGTTGTAAAGATCAATCTGATGGGTTTCAAAGGAGCTACAAGCCCCCTAAAAGCATATACAAAATTTTGTGTCTCTGGGAAGAAGATCCACAATTTTCATCAGATTTTCAAAAGGATTTGTGATCCCCAAAATGTTAAGAGCCACTGGAAAATCCACATACATTCCATATTGTAAGACCTGGATTCTGGGAAAGCATGTACATCCATGTACCCCCAGGGCAGAGATTTTCAAGGTTCAGGGCTGATCAGAGCCTCCTGGGAAGCTTTTGCAAACTATTTCTTTCTTTCTTTTTTTTTTTAAGATTTTATTTATTTGATGAGAGAGACACAGCGAGAGAGGGAACACAAGCAGGGGAGTGGGAGAGGGAGAAGCAGGCTTCCCGCAGAGCAGGGATCCCGATTCGGGGCTCGATCCCAGGACTCTGGGTTCATGACCTGAGCCGAAGGCAGACGCGTAACGACTGAGCCACCCAGGCGCCCCTTGCAAACTATTTCTGACTGCCATGTATGCCTTCCCCTGTGGACTCCCAACCCCAGAGCACAGTAAGAATCACTGTAGCGAGCCCCCATTCCAGTGAAACAATCCCACCTCCCAGAGAGCCTGCAGTGGAGAAGAGGCAGGAGAACTGGTAATCCACCAGACTAGTGGTCAGAGAATCATGGAAGAGGCATCCTCAGTCTTTGGCCAGAGAGGCCCAGATGGAGGAGAGACTCGGCCAAGGTCACATAGCAAGCGTCTGGAACAGCTGAGCCAAGAGCCTGTCTGCAGCTCTTCTGGCTTTGGGTCTTGGCTTTCAAGTCTTTTCCACCTTGAGGAAGGGGCCCAGGACCAATGCATGGGCAACTGACACTTAGGCCACATCATCTAGACCATAGCAGGCTCCAACCTTGACAGTCACGGTTGGAGATAGGTATTATTATCCCCATTTTACAGATGAAGAAACTGAGTGTCAGAGGCATTAAGTTAATTTGCCCAGATCTTCCAGCGAGGCAGTGGCTGGGCTAGGAGTCAAGCCCAGGTCCCTCTAACTCGGAAGTTCGTGCTCTTACCACTGTTAACTCTGCTTTGGGCCACTTAACCTCTTTGAACCCATTTCCACAGCTGTCATGAATCCTGGCACCATGATTAAGACCTTGGGCCCTAGAGGCGCCTGGGTGGCTCAGTCAGTGAGGCATACGACTCTTGGTTTCAGCTCAGGTCACGGTTTAGGAAGCGTGGGATCAGCCTGCTTCGGTCCCTGCGCTCAGTGGGCAGTCTGCTTGGGATTCTCTCTCTCTCTCCTTCTGCCCCTTCCCCTGCTCACACTCTGTCTCAAATACACAAAATCTTCAAAATGACTGTAAAAAAAAAAACAAAAAAACCTTGGACCCTAGACAACCCTTAGTTTTGGCCACTTACTAGTTGTGTGACTTTGGGCAAATCATTTAACCTTTCTAAGCCTCCATCTGCATCTGTAAAGCCAAGCAAATGACAGTCCCATCATACAAAGTTGTTTTGCAGAATAAAGGAGAGGGGCGCCTGGGTGGCTCAGTTGGTTAAGCGACTGCCTTCGGCTCAGGTCATGATCCTGGAGTCCCGGGATCGAGTCCCGCATCGGGCTCCCTGCTCAGTGGGAAGCCTGCTTCTCCCTCTCCCACTCCCCCTGCTTCTGTTCCCTCTCTCACTGTGTCTTTCTCTGTCAAATAAATGAATAAAATCTTTAAAAAAAAAAAAAAAAAAAAGAATAAAGGAGATACTGCACGCGGGGCCCCCAGCACAGCCCCCAGCGCAGTGCCTAGGGTGTGCTCAGGACACGTTGGCCATTGCTGTTACTGTTGGTGCTGTTGTTACTGTTACTGTGCACTTTGGGGGATTGCTGTGAGGTCAAAAGGAAGATTCTTGCCATGGATTAAATGATATGAAAACGGGAGATGTTAATCTTATTATGCAGTTGGTATCTCTTTCTGCTCATAGTGTCTCACTAGGAGAGTTGAAAGTTATAAAAGGGCGCCTGGGTGGCTCAGTTGGTTAAGCGACTGCCTTCGGCTCAGGTCATGATCCTGGAGTCCCGGGATCGAGTCCCGCATCGGGCTCCCTGCTCAGCGGGGAGTCTGCTTCTCCCTCTGACCCTCCCCCCTCTCATGTGCTTTCTCTCATTCTCTCTCTCTCAAATAAATAAATAAAATCTTTAAAAAAAAAAAAAAAAGCGACTGCCTTCGGCTCAGGTCATGATCCTGGAGTCGCTGGATCGAGTCCCACATCGGGCTCCCTGCTGGGCAGGGAGTCTGCTTCTCCTTCTGACCCTCCCCCCTCTCATGTGCTCTCTCTCTCAAATAAATAAATAAATAAATCTTTAAAAGAAAAAAAAAGAAAGTTATAAAAAATAGCTAAGAATCACTATGTCCATTACCTGGACAGGGTCTAAGTTAAGGCTGTAACTTCTGAGGGGTGGGTATAAGAGATGTTTGTGTTCAAACAGAAAAAGTCGGGAGAAGCTCCCACCTCTCTTTGGCCTTGGCCAGCAAAGAAATAATCGAGGAACAGGGGTACGTTTGGGCGCTGAATGAGTGAGCAAAGGGATCCAGCTTATTTGGAGGGTGGGCAAGGCAACGTGAGGGGTGGGTGGCGGTCCGCATGCGCTTCAGCCCCGCTCGCTCGGGCCTGGAGAGCTGGTGTAGCAGCCCCCGCTCCCCAGAGGAGGAGGCGAAGGCTGGGTGGCTGCTGAGGTGCTGGGAGGGCCTGCCCATCTCAGCTCTCTGGACTCCGCTGTCTGCTGTCCCCGCTGTCCCCGAGGCCTGGGAGGAGGAGCCAGCATGCACAGGTCAGGCAGCCAGGAAATCTGAGGGGATCCAGCTTCCTTTCTCGTTCTCCAGCCCAGGCTGTGCTGAGGGAGCCTCTTTGACCTTAAAAGGCCTTGTTTTGTCCTGCCTGCGTGCTGCCTGCCCCTGGCTTTCCTGGTTTTGCAGAACTGTCTATACATCAGGGGCCTAGCGTGCTCAGCTGTTGCTAATGGGAGCAGGGTGCTGAGAGGTCTTCGTGTCCGTGCTGGCTCCCATCACCGTGTGCAAACCCCGGGCCTGCCTCTTCCCTGGCAGGCTCTTTGCAGGTTCCTCTTAGACCCACAAAGGACCTTCTGTGGCCCCTGGAGAAGCCGCACTCCTCAGGCCTTGCCCTGCTGAGTTCAGTGCACTTCACAGACCCCTTCTCCTTCCAGAGTAATACTCGATCTGATGGGCTCCGGGCCTCCTCTGGGCCAGGCCTGTGCCGGGCACGTTACATCGCTCATGCTGTCTAATCCTCTCAGCCAGCGAGCCAGGGAGATACCGCCAGCCCCCTTTCCAAGAGGGAGTGGCTTCCGGGCAAACAAGGAGCCCAGTGCTGGAACTTCAGGGGCCAGGCTGGCTCAGACGAATCCCAGTTGCAATAGCCTGCACCTTGGCTGGGCCCCATCCGTGGGTGTGGATGTGCAGTTCTCACGACCATTCTGCAGGGTGGGCAGGGGGGTCTCCCGGAGGAGGAAACGGCGGAGGCTGTGCAGCTAGTAGGTGGCAGTTCCAGGACGGCCACAATGCTGATCCCCAGGCAGAATGGGTCTGGAGAAGGCTTGTGCATGCCTGTGGGGGAAACAGCTACGCTGGTGGCGATCCCGCCCCCTCGCCTGCCCTTTGTGGTGCACCTGGTGCCACTCACCGCCCAGCAACACTTCCTTGCAGATGACGTGAGGTCGTGTGTGGTCCGTGGCCTGCTTCCGCCACTGCCTGGCCCCATGGGCCACGTCCTCCCAGCAGGCCCAGCTGAGCAGACTTCGGAAGTGTCTTGAACCCTTCCACTGTCATTATGTCAGGGGGAATGGGGCTGCGGGGTAGGGGACCCCCTCGTCCCTGGAGGCGGCATTAACTGTTTCCTTCCCTACACAGTCCTGGCATAAGTCCTGCTTCCGGTGTGCCAAGTGTGGTAAAGGCCTTGAGTCCACCACCCTGGCTGACAAGGACGGCGACATTTACTGCAAAGGTGGGTGGCTTCACTTCTAATGCAAGGGTCGAGAGGTCTGAGGGGGTAGGGAGCTAACCAGTTATGCCCTTGCTAAATGTAAACCCAATTCCTGGCCTCGGGGTCACTTCCAGAGCTTCCAGTGTGGCCCTTCACTTTACAGATGAGGAGACGAGCCCGGAGGGAAAAGTGACTTGGCCAGAATCATATGACAGATACGGGCAGGATGGGGCCAGGACCTGGGTTCCTAACTCCTAGTCGGATACCCTGACAGCAGATAGTGCTTCTCCTATAATTTCAGCAGTGGGGGAAATGGCTGTAATGTGGAGCCAAGAACTTCCGCACTTACCGGGGCTCGGGGTGCTACAGAGGTGAGGGGCACTGGGTGGATTTTGCTGCTCTGGAGGCCTGGCCAGGTGCCCAGGGTGGAGGATCTTTGGTGGGAGGGCTGGGAGGTGGGGCCTGGGGGAGGAGGAGCCAGGCCTTACCCCTTCTCTCTCGGCAGGATGCTACGCGAAAAACTTCGGACCCAAGGGCTTTGGCTTTGGGCAAGGAGCTGGGGCTTTGGTCCACTCTGAGTGAGGCTGCCGCCGTCCACCGCACGCTGCCCACTCCTGTGCTTTTCATCGCCATTCCCTTCCCAGCAGCCTTGGCGACCTCCAGGATCCCTCCTCCCTCTCTCAGCCCTGCCACACATCACTAATGACTTGAACTTGGGCGTCTGGCTCCCTCTGGTTTGGAGTCTGCCTGAGATCCTACTCCTCTACGGGGCTCCCTCTGCCTGGGACCTGACACCATCACCAGCAGGAGACCTCAGTGTTTTAGTGCAGGTGGGACTGGGCCCTTCTCCCCACAACCCGCCCCATAGTCCTCTGTTCTTAGCCTGTTAGGCTGAGTGTCCGTCATCAACCTGCCAAGATCCCTGAGCCCACATCTTGGATTCCAGAGGAACAGTAGGCCCAGGGGAGAGGGAAGCAGGAACAAGATCGGGCAGAGGAAGCTGGTGGTTCATTGGATTCTCCTCTGCGGGTAAGAGGGTGGGCTTCTTGGTGTCCCTCCGAATAGCCTGGGGAGTTCCAGCTCGGGAATTCACTGTGGATGCAGAAGGGCATACAGACAGGGTCATGGGCTATTGGAGCTACTTGCTTCTCTGAGCCTCTTGCCTCTGAGGCTCTGGAGACCCGGTGTCCTCCCCCTCGTGTCACCATTCCTCGGGGTGAGGAAAAGAACTCAGGTCTGAGGACCCAAAGTCAGGATGTGGTCTGACCTCCCCAGGCATCTAGTTCCTTGTTTGGCAGAGGCCCGGATGAAACACCTCCCAACACACACTTTCATTTATCAGTGGCCCAAATCTGAGGGTAAATAGCTCCGCCCCTAACCCCAGTCCCGAGGCTGTGTTGGTAGCTCCTCCCCGTCCCAGCACAGACCAGGCCGGTGCCCTATTCCCATCACTCCTGCTCGGCCCTCAGATGTGGAGGGAGGCACACACAGCCTCAGGCTTCATCTGGACACCCCTTCCCTATGTGCCCAGTCCTCAGCACCTGCCTGCCCACTCGGGGCCTTGCCCCTGCCACCCCACCCTTCTCCAGGAACCCTTCTCTGGCCTCTTCACCCCCCATCCCTTGCAGGCCCCAGGTCAGGAGCAGCAGGAGGAAGGGGAGGGGCTGGGTCTCGCTGCTCCCAGTGACTGAAAGGACAACACTGTATGGAGGAGTCATGTGGAGGGGCTGCAGGCCCGAGCTATGTTCAAGCTGACTTCTCATCTGGTCAATAAAGCCTAAATCTTAGAACAGAACTCTGGCGTCGTGTCTGTAAGAGTACAGCGAACCACAGGGCTGGGAGGGAACTTCATTGGAGGCATCAAATTAGCAGGAGGTTAGGTGGAAATAAATATGGTTTGTTCCTGTTTTTCTAAGGGCTGCTTACTTTCTAGTATCGGTTCTAACTGAACTGCACTGCCTAGAATGACCCAACCAGCCCAGTCCCGCTGCTTTGCCCTGTCTGGCAGCCCCCACTCCCACATCTGGGTGTGAAAGCTGTGTGGGCTTTGGCATTTGAGGGGCTCAGCAAGGCCCCAAAGCTGTGCTCAGAACTTCTTCCAGCTTGGAAAAGCCCAGAGTGGGAGGGGAACTCAGCCAGAGGAACTCTCATGTCACATCCAGAAAGTTTACTTCTGCCCAGGAGGGATGGCATGGAGGGGCCTAGCTCAGCATGCGGCGAGGTCCGGGCCCTGTCTTAGTCTATTCTGGCTGCTGTAACAAAATGCCATAGACTGGGTGGCTTATAAACAACAGAAATGTATTTCTCATATTTCTGGAGGCTGGGAAGTCCAAGATCAAGGCGCCGGCAGATTTGGTGTCTGGTAAGGGCCTGCTTCCTGGTTCATAGCCAGCCATCTTTCTGCTGTGTCTTCACACGGCCCAAGAGACAAAGAAGCTCCCTGGAGCCTCTTTTATAAAGGCACCAATTCCATTCTTGAGGTCTTTGTCCTTACGGCCTCATCACCTCCTAGAAGCCCCACCTCCCAATGCCATCACATTGGGGATTAAGTTTCAACAGATAAATTTGGGGGGGGACACAAATTCAGTCCATAGCATTCTGCCCCTGAGCCCCCAAATTCATGTCCTTTTCACAAGCAAAATACATCCATTCCATCCCAATCACCCCAAAAGTCTCACCTCATTCCAGCATCAACTTTAAGTCACCCCAAAGCCTCACTCATCGTCATCTACAGAAGATACGGGGGAGACTCCAAGTACGATTCATTGCAGGAAAATTTCCTCCCCAGCTATGGACCTGGGAAAAAACATGTTCTGTGTTTCTGAAATACAATGGTGGTGTTAGAGGATTTTTTTCCCCTTTATTGCCCGCGGTTCTTGGTCACACTGCTTCAAAGAATGAAGAGGAAGACCAGATGAAGAGTGGCGGGCAGCAAAGCAGAGTTTATTGGGCGATAGTACAAAGCTCCCAAAGAGGGAGGGGGCCTGAGAAAGTTGCAGATTGGGCCTTTAGGTCTAGGGGGTTTTATGGCTCATTGGTGGGCTGTGTTAATCTGATTACCCCTTCTGGGCCTGTCACCCAATCAGGTTTTTATCACCTACCTATCACGTGGGAAAGGGTGGAGGGCTCCTTCCAGGGTGGTGTAAAATCCGTTTAAGGGTGGTTTCCTCTTGGGCGCCTGGGTGGCTCAGTTGGTTAAGCGACTGCCTTCGGCTCAGGTCGTGATCCTGGAGTCCCTGGATCGAGTCCCGCATCGGGCTCCCTGCTCGGCAGGGAGTCTGCTTCTCCCTCTGACCCTCCCCCCTCTCATGTGCTCTCTCTCTCTTTCTCTCAAATAAATAAATAAAATCTTAAAAAAAAAAAAGGGTGGTTTCCTCTTAGGGCGGGATCCCCTCGTCCCTGCCTGTCTTTCTTCCCAACTATCCTCCATTAGTGGGACACACATAGGATAGACAGTTCCTTTTTTTTTTTTTTTTTTTAAGTAATCTCTACACCCAGCGTGGGGCTTGAATTTACAACCCCAAGATCAAGAGTTGCATGTTCTACGGACTGAGCCAGCCAGGTGCCTCAGATGACATTGCCATTCTAAAAGGGAAAAATAGGAGAGAAGAAAGGAATGATGGGTCCCAAGTAAGTGCAAAACCTAATGAAGCGGGCGCCTGGGTGGCTCAGTTGGTTAAGCGACTGCCTTCGGCTCAGGTCATGATCCTGGAGTCCCTGGATCGAGTCCCGCATCGGGCTCCCTGCTCGGCAGGGAGTCTGCTTCTCCCTCTGACCCTCCCCCCTCTCATGTGCTCTCTCTCATTCTCTCTCTCAAATAAATAAATAAAATCTTTAAAAACAAACAAACAAACAAACAAACAAACAAACAAACAAAAACCTAATGAAGCAAATTCCATTAGACCTTAAAGCTTGAGAAGAATCCCCTGTCTTCTGGACCCACTGGGGAGGCAACATCACTCCCATGGCCCAGCAGGGAGCTGCCTATGCCCCAACTCTCTGCCAGGGCCCACCCCCGTGACGGCTCCTGGTGGCCCCATTGTTTAAAACCTAGGTGGAAGAAGCCATGGCCCCCAAACCCCTGTACTCGGGGGTCTGTGAGGGAAATGGCAGCCTTAATGATCCCTGAATCACCTTCTGGGTCATTCTTCCATTGTCTTGAATAGCACTTGGCTTCCGTTGATATGGCTGTCCCGTACTAATCTTATCACAAAGTCACTTGGTCACACCCTTAATGTTTTCATTTCTTGCAATATGGATAGGCTGAGAATTTTCTTTTTTTTTTTTTTAAGATTTTATTTATTTATTTGACACACAGAGAGAAAGCACAAGTAGGCAGAGAGGCAGGCAGAGAGAGAGAGGCAGAAGCAGGCTCTCCACTGAGCAGGGAGCCCGATGTGGGACTCGATCCCGGGACTCCAGGATCATGACCTGAGCCGAAGGCAGTCGCTTAACCAACTGAGCCACCCAGGCGCCCTAGGCTGAGAATTTTCCAAACCTTTAAGCTATGCTCCCTTTTTGCTTAACAGGTCCAAGCTTTAGGTCATTTCTCTCTTCTTGCATTTTACTGTAAGCACTCAGAAGGAGCCAAGCGCACCTTCACCACTTTGCTTAGAGATCGCCTCAGGTAGACACCCAACTTCATTGTTCACGAGTTCTACCTTCCACAAAACATTAGAATCTGAACACAGTGGAGCCACGTCTGTTGCCCCTTTATAATGAGGATCACCTTTTGTCCAGGTTCTACTAACATGTTTCTCATTTGTTATCATGATGGCCTTTACCATCCATATTTCTACCAACATTGTGTTCAAAATTATTAGTCATTAGGGGCGCCTGGGTGGCTCAGTCATTAAGTATCTGCCTTCGGCTCAGGTCATGATCCCGGGGTCCTGGGATCGAGCCCCGCATCGGGCTCCCTGCTCAGCGGGAGGCCTGCTTCTCCCCCTGCTCATATTCGCTCTCTCTCTCTCTGTGTGTCTCGAATAAATAAATAAATAAACCTTAAAAAAAAAAAAATCATTGGTCATTATTCTCTGAGACGACCGGGGCTTTCTCCAGCTCTCCTTTTTTCTTTTTGAGCTCTCACGAGAATGTCCGCAGCAGTGTCGGTGCTTTCCTGGGGGACATCTCAGAAATTTTCCACCCTCTATCCATCATCCAGCTTTGAAACCATTTCCACTATTTCAGTATGTGTTACGGAAGCCCTCCACTCCTGGGTACCAATTTCTGGTTTTGTCCGTTCGGGCTGCTACAACAAAATATGAATCGGGTGGCTTATAAACAACAGAAACTTATTTCTTGTAGTTCTGGAGGCTGGGAAGTCCAAGATCGAGGTGCTGGCAGGGTCAATGTCGGGGAGAGCCGCTTCCTGGCTCCTAGTGGTCTTTCTGCCCGGTCTTCACAGGTGGAAAGGAGGAGGGAGCTCTCAGGCTTCTCCAACAAGAGCGCTAATCCCCTTCTCGAAGGCTCCGCCCTCATGACCTAACCGCCTCCCACAGGCTCCACCTCCTAATACTTCACTTTGGGGGTTAGGATTTCAACATAGGAATTTTGAGGGGGACACAAACATTTCGTCTGTGGCAGACCCCCACAGCCTGCCCCACGGAAGGTTGACCTTATCTGTAAAGACAGAGTTCATCTGAGGGGTTGCAGTGTCCTCCTTCATCCTAGGGATGCCCAACAAAACACCAAGAAGCAGAGACTTGAGCAACAACAGGCCTTGTATGCCTGATGTCCAGATGACCACATTCAACAGTGGCCTTGACAGACCCCTCTCCGTGATTCTGGGAGTGAGACCTAAACATGTAAAGACCAATTAATGGTGCAGAACACTAGGTAAGTGCAAGGTGACAGGTAAAAGAGCTGGAGGAGAATGCTGCTGCAGGCCATGAGTTCCCGGGGTGGGGGCCAGGTCACCTTCATCTTGATAAATTCTCTAGGTCCAAAGCAGGACGTTGCCAACGGGAAGCTCTCCAGGAAGGGTTTGTGTATGGGGGAGGATGGATGGATGGATGGAAGGCTCTATAGACTGGGATCACGGTCGCCTCTGGAAGGGACCTATGGGAATGGCCAGGATGGGAGCCCTTAGGGCCCAAATCTGGAGATAGGCTGCCCCCTGCTGGCTGCTGGAGGTGGGTGTTTGGCACGCCAGCACAAGGCCATCTTCTGAGCTAGCCTCTCTGACACTAGCTGTCAAACTCTGGGACAGGGGTCTTCCAGAGCAGCCCCATGGTGGGGAAGAGGATGGACGCACCTCCTGGGAGTGAAACCTGCGTAAAGGCAGAGGGCTGTAAGCGGAGGTGACTGGCCCGGAAGCACCCTCTGGACAGTGTAGGACGGGGTGGCGCGGGAGGGCTCCGAGGGAAGGGAGGGGGGGCCCCCCGGAGGCCAAGGCGCCTTGGGAAACGGAGTCCACCAGCAGGGAGGGGGCCCTCTATCCGCGCGCGCAGCCCTGGGGCTGTACCCGGAGGCACCAGGTGGCGCTGTGAGGTCGAGGCATAAGGCGGGCGTTCCCTTTCTGCGGATCCCACACCCAACTCCTTTCCCCCTTGGCCTGGGGTACCTCGATTTGTGCAGCGAGAGGGCGCTGGCCTCCAAACTCCGGATAATAGTTTCCCACTGGGGGATTGGCACTCTAAAAGGCCCTGCGGTATATCCAACCGTAGACTTGACCCAAGGGAAGAGGGGGAGCAAGGATCTTTGTGTTCCCTGGGGTATTTCTTTCCTCCTTTCTGTGATCACTGAGCTAGGCGTCCGCAGCATTCACAGGAGAAGCAATGCCCTGGCTGCAGGATGGCCCTGCTGTGGGAAAGAACTGCTTCTCCGGAGGGCAGGCCAGCCCAGCCCCATGGGGCTTGCCTCCTCCACCAGCCCTTGCAACCTGTTTGGGTCACCTGTGGGGCTGAGGGTGGAGAAGGAACAGAAGGAGCCATGGGGTAGGAATGCAGGGATGAGGGGGTTAGAGCTGCCGGTAGGTTTTGGGAGTAATCTCTGAATCAAAGGCACAGAAATCCTTTCTCCATGGGGGGCAGAAACCCAATGAGGTCACATTCTCCAGACCTACATCAAGGCAGGAAGATGGTCAAGATCAAGAGAGATAGCTCAACTCATCTACTGGATGATTCTCACTCCTTCCCCCGCTCTCCCCTCCCCTAACTCCCAGGCCATGCTCACCAAAAGGATGAGAATCATTACAGAAGGCTTTTAAAATAGATTCCTGGCCCCACCCCTAGAGATTCTGATTCAGCTGGCCTGGGTGGGGTCTGAGAATCTGTGTTTGGAATCGGTATTTGGATAACCTCTCAGGTGAGCCCTGTGCCCCACCTGGCAGCTGAAGCTGCCTTTGAACAGTAGTAATGACCAGAAAGGACTTCCCGAAGCTTCCTATTTCTGTCCCCTCGAGTCATCGGGAGCCGGTCTAACTCCTCTCCTGCCTGCCGACAGTACTTCAGAGATTGGAAAACAGTTGCCCCACCTGCCGGAGGCTGAGTCTCCAGGACAAAAATTTGCTGGCCTTTCCGTCGTTCCTGATGGAGGCACCAGGGGTTGGGGGGCTGTCCAGGGGCGGGAGAAGCAGATCAGGGACTTGCAGTAGGTCAAGGGGCCAAAGCAGAAGCAGCTCCCTCTGAGAAAGACCCTTACGGTCCCTGGGGCCTGGCTCCATCCAATCTAGACTTCCTCTTTTGGACATTTTGGAGGGATCACTCATCCATCTTGTGCATTTACTATGTACCATAGCTTATTTGGAGACCTTAAATGTATTACTCCATTTAATCCTTAAAATAACCCTATGAGTAGGGGCCTTCCTTATATCCATTTACGAATGTTCTAACTGAAGCTAAGAACCAAAGAACAATTTAGGACCTGGGCTCAAGGTCAAGTGGCAAAGCTGGATATAAACACAGGCAGCTGGGTCCATGCCCCACTCCCTGCTCCTTCTTCCTTTAGAAGACACTGCATGTGCCAGGAGGTACGCGATGTGGTGTTAGAACAGTGAGTTAGGACCATAGCAGTAGCTCGCATTTACTGAGCACGTACTGTGTGCCCGCATTGGTCTAGATGTTGTCTTATTTGATTCCTACATCAGCGCTGTGAAGTGGTTATATAACCACTTAATTTATTTATTTGAGACAGAGAGAATGAGAGAGAGAGAGAGAGCACATGAGAGGGGGGAGGGTCAGAGGCAGAAGCAGGCTCTCCACTGAGCAGGGAGCCCGATGCGGGACTCAATCCCGGGACTCCAGGATCATGACCTGAGCCGAAGGCAGTCACTCAACCAACTGAGTCACCCAGGCGCCCGAGATTCAGTGAATTTTTAAGTGACTTACACAAAATCATTGGCAAGTGGTGGAGCCAACATTAGAACCAGCTGTGTCACTTTGAGCCAAGCTTCCTCCCCTCTGGGTGTCAACCTCTCATTCCGTGAAAGGAAGATGTTGGCCTAAATTAATTCTAGAGAAGTACTTCTCAGGCTTTAATGTGCATAGGAATCTCCTGGGGAATCTTGTTAAAACGCAGATTATAATTCAGTAGTTTGGGGTGGGGCCTGAGATCCAGCATCTCTCACAAGCTCCCAGGGGAAGGTGGTGCTGATGCTGCTGATCCTGGGACCACACTTGAGCAGCCAGGTTCTAGGGGACCCACCCAACTCTGATGTTCTAAGTTTATGGGCCTAGGAAGACTCGCCCAAAAGGCCATGAAAATTCAGGAAGGAGATTATGGGAAATAAAGCCCTTAGTGGGCATTTTTCATGCCCAGACAGGCCCTTGGTGCCTTTTCTGAAGCATCTGCCCCGAGCCTTTTACATTTCCACTCTGTCGACCTCAACTTGACTCCTCCAGAGGGTTCAAGGGCTTGGTCCTGGGCTAAGGGGGTTGATTCTCTCTAATCAAGGAGTGAAGGGATGTCCTGAACACCCTGCCTCATGACCCTGTCTCCTGGGGACACCAACTGGTCCTATGGTGGCCACATTGCCCTTCCCAGATATTGCCCATCTTCTGGGCACATGGGAGGGTTACATTTCTCCCCTCTTGAGGTTAGATGTGGCCACGTGGCTTGTTCTGGCCTCTAAATTAAGATGAGGAATAATTTGTGTCACTTGTGGGCAGAACTCTTTATGACCCACTGAGCATGTTATCATAGCCCTTTTCCCTGTGACAGAAAGTATCATTTTCCCATCTCTTGTATTTACTGTGTGCCATAGCTTATTGGAAGACCTTAAATGTGTTCATCTAATCCTCAGAGTAACCCCGAGAGGTAGGTGCTATCATTGAACCCATCTGCAGATGATACGTTTGTATCAAGATAGAGCTTCTATCAATCTGGACCTGTTAGTACCACAGCCAGGAGAACCTCCCCCGCCAGCTTTGGTAGGACACATGGTATGAACGGATAAGCTTTGCTGTGTTACGCCTTTGGGATTTGGGGGGGCGGGGTGCGGGGATTTGTTAGTGCAGCATAACCTAGCCCATCCTGACTAATACACATACTGACATCAGCTGTCAGCTGTGATGTGGGGATAACACCTTAGGTAGGCTGTGTCCAGTACTGGGGGATCGTGTTTCTACAAAGTCAGGATTTGGGCTTGTCACCGAACTGATGCCTACCTCCGAGATCCTCTTGAATAGGAGGGAACATCCTCTTGCCGAAGGGAGGAGGGGTTCCCTAAGGATGTGAGCTCCACCTCCCCCTGTTTTGCCAGTCCCCAGTAAGAAGAGAACTATGATCTACCGATTCACCACTGTGTCCCTAGTGCCTAGCCCAGGGTGTGGCTTGTAGAACACTTAATTTACACCTGATAGGACTTACTCTGATGTTCCTTTCCATGAATCTCCCTGTAGATTACATTCACGAATATACCGTGAGCTTCCCTCCACACTTCTGCCTTGAGCCATTGGTTAATTTCTTCTTGACCCCAGTCCCAGGCGGGACAACTCATTGCCTTCCTGCCTGATCTTGACAATGGCACTATATAGGAACTTCTCAATTATGAAAGTGATACTCATGAAAATTCACAACCACTCACTATGAAACATTTGAAAATCAAGGGCAAGCAGGAAAAAAAATTATCTATAATCCCCTGTCCCAGAAGGAACTATTGTTGCCCCTGTTATCTTTCTCTCCATCCTTTCTTCTTCTATGCATTCCCCTACCTCCCCACACCCGTGGCATAATTATAACAAGATCCCATGAATGGTTGCTCTTTAGGAGAGGGAAGAGCCACCCACAAATGCAGAAAATGTCAGAGCTGGAAGGGGACCTATGAATTGTCCAGCCAGCCCCTCCCATGGCTGATGAGAACACTGCTTTAAAATATTTTGGGTCCAGGGGCACCTGGGTGGCTCAGATAGTTAAGCGTCTGCCTTCGGCTCAGGTCATGATCCCGGAGTCCTGGGATCGAGCCCCACATCGGGCTCCTGGCTCAGCCGGGAGTCTGCTTCTCACTCTCCCTCTGCCTCTCCCACTGCTCATGCTCTCTCTCGCTCTATCTCTGTGTCTCAAATGAATAAATAAAATCTTTAAAAAAAAAAAAATAAAATAAAATAAAATATTTTGGGTCCAAATGTGTGTGAAGTAAAGACAAATGTCTGGCTCAACCCTTACTGGGGGACTGTTGTCTATGGGGGCTGGGGGGAGGCACTGGAAGGGGGATGAAAAGATACTTTCTGTGTTTTGAATTTTTTTGCAACAAAAATGCATTCAAGTATTAATTGCACTTAAAATGCATGATTTGTGTTAAAAGAACAGAGAAAGCAAGCTATGGAATAGAAAGCAATCGATGCGTACAGGTTTGCCCACCTATTACTGGTGGGTTGGTTAAAGCCACTAGATCCCTGGGCATCAGTCAGTCTTTTTCTGCTGTCCTTGCCCTTCGGCCCATTGTTCCAGAGGACGAGGGTCATGCCAGGGCAGCCCCTTTGCTCCTCCAACATGGGCATCCAGATGCCAGAACGACATGGGAAAAGGGAAAATTTGGCAGGCCCCAACCTGATCCCCAGGTCCACAAGTCCAGTCTCTGCCAGACCCAAGCTGGGATCAAATGCCTTCAAGCCCAGACTCAGCTCCATCAGAGAGGGGACAGTAGGCACTCTCAAGACGAAAGGGATCCCTGGTGAATCAGGAAAGTTATTGGGCTAGAAAGTGGTTAAAGGGCTGAGCGTGGGAGGGGATTTCCACCGAGAGAGCCAGGCCCAGGAGCAAGCCTGGGCGGGTCAGCTGCAGGGTTGTGGCCCACTGAGGTCTGTTGCAATGGTGCCCATAAAACCCAAATCGTTAGGCTTGAAGCCTTGATCAGTTTTTTCTTCTGTTTCCCTTTAGAGAAACAGAGATCCGAGGAAACCCCAAAGCTCTAGAACAAAGGACTCTACATCAAAGGGGTGCGGGCAGGTCAGGAGAAGTCTGAGTGACAGGTCAGCAGGGGTGGGGGGGTGGGGGGTGGATCTCAGAGGGAGAGGAGGGCAGGGAGGGACCTGTGGACTGGAGGGCGTGTGCCAAAGCCAGAAGGGAGGAGGGGAGGAGGAGCAGGGCTGTGGGCAAACCCATTTTCCTGTCTCATCTAAGTGAGCAGGAGCTACCTGACCCCATGAATCTGGGACTGTGGAGGTTGAGGACTAAGTAGGAATGCTCTGGTCTTACCTAAAGAGAAGACAACAGATAGAGTTCCTTACCGCGCTCCCACCACCTCCCCCCTCCTCCCCCGCCCACACTAGCCAGGCTTTCTTTCTTTTTTTTTTTTAATGAATTTATTTATTTATATGACAGAGAGAGAGAGCACAAGCGGGGGCGGGGGGGGGCAGCAGGCAGAGGGAGAGGGAGAAGCAGACTCCCAGCTGAGCAGGGAGCCCGATTCGGGGCTTGATTCCAGGACCCCAGGATCATGACCTGAGCCAGAGGCAGATGCTTAACGACTGAGCCACCCAGGCTCCCCCTAGCCAGGCTTTCTTGCAAATCTAATACAAGCTAGAAGGATGTACAAGATGAGAGAGAAGTGACCTGTTCAAGGTGTCCCGGAGCTAGGGCTATAATACAGGCACCTTGTTTCCTGGCTGAGTGCTCCTTCCTTGACACATAGCATTCCCACACTTTCAGATGCATCAGAATCATGGGGAAGGCTCAATAAAACACAGATTGCTGGGTCCCAAACCCAGAATTTCTGGTAGGTCTGGAATGGACCCGAGAACTTGCATTTCTAACAAGTTCCCAGGTGATGCTCCACACTTTTGGAGAACCACTGCTCTAGACCCTGGATATTCAAGTATGTTCCAAGGACTAGCAGCATCAGTGTGACACGGAAGCTTCTAGAAATGCACAATCTCAGATTCTGTTCCAGACCTACTGCATCAGAATTTGCATTTACAAGATCCCCAGGTGATCTGTTTGCCCATTATAACCTGAGAAGCACTGGTCTATACCACACCACCTCTTCCTTACTGGGGTCAAACCCAGGCAGCCTAGATGAGCCTTCCATTCCAGTTGCCAGGGGGTACTGGGACAGGTGCCCAGGGGCCTATGGGGAAAGTTGCCTGTTTCTGTGTTTTCCAGGGAGGGGAATGGGTGAGGGAACCGCAGATATAGGAGAGGCTGCCCACTCAGCCCCAGGGACTGCTCTGCTGTGGGGTTTGTACACCGCCCTCCAGAAGGTTCTGCACTGCCCACCCTGGGGAAATCTTGTGGCCAGAGGACTGCCATTTAAGTCTCCAAATTGGCCCTTGCTTTCAAGCTGGCCCCAGGTTTTTGTTTAATTTTTACAAATATTATGTCCCACATATGTGTTTATTTTTTAAAAATAAGGGTAATACATGCGTGTGACATGCAAACCATATATAAGCATACTTTGGAGATAATGTGGGCTCAGTTCCAGACCACTGCAATAAAGTAAATATTGCAATAAAGCGAGTCAAATGAATTTTTTTGGTTTCCCAGCGCATATAAAAGTTATGTTTACACTATACTGTAGTCTAGTAAGTGTGCAATAACATTATGTCTAAGAAGACCCTGTACATATACCTTAATTAAAAAATACTTCATTGCTAAAAAATACTACCCACGGCCTGAGCTTTCACTTGAGTTATAATCCCTGATCACAGAACAGCATAACAAATATAATAATAATGAAAAAGTTTGAAATGTTGTGAGAATTACCAAAATGTGACATAGAGATACAGAGTAAGGAAAGGCTGTTGAGGGGCGCCTGGGTGGCTCAGTTGGTTAAGCGACTGCCTTCGGCTCAGGTCATGATCCTGGAGTCCTGGGATCGAGTCCCACATCGGGCTCCTTGCTCAGCGGGGGGTCTGCTTCTCCCTCTGACCCTCTTCCCTCTCGTGCTCTCTGTCTCTCATTCTCTCTCTCTCAAATAAATAAATAAAATCTTTAAAAAACAAAACAACAAAAAAAAGGAAAGGCTGTTGGACAGATCTGCTCAATGCAGGGCGGCCACAAACCTTCCATTTGTAAAAAGCACAATATCTGCGAAGTACAATAAAACAGGGAACGCCTGTAGAAACATGCTTATACAGTAACAAGTATGTTCATGCTGGCGATCCACATCCTGGAGGTTCCATAGGTAACATATTGGTGGGAATCCTTCCAGATATAACCTGTACAACAGAGAGGCACAAACTTTTGCTCATTTGGGATCAAATTCTACATCTTATGACACTCATTGTACTGAAATGTCTGCCCTACAAAACAATGTATTTTAGAGACATCTCTCTCTATTAAGATCTATAGATACCGGGGCGCCTGGGTGGCTCAGTTATTAGGTGTCTGCCTTCGGCTCAGGTCATGATCCCCGGGGTCCTGGGACTGAGCCCCGCATCGGGCTCCCTGCTCCTCGGGAAGCCTGCTTCTCCCTCTCCCACTCCCCCTGCTTGTGTTCCCTCTCTCACTGTGTCTCTCTGTCAAATAAATAAATAAAATCTTAAAAAAAATCTATAGGTCTGTTTCGTTATTGTTAACTACTCCACCGTGTATGAACATTTATGTATTGTGCATTTAACTGGATTTTTAAGAGAAGCAAAACATGCAGATGGTAAGAAAAAATAAATAAATAAAAATCAAGCAGTACAGAATGATGAACAATGAAAAGGTAAAAGTCTTGATCTTCTCTCCTCATCCTTCCCCAGAGGAGCTACTGTTAACTACTTTTTTTTTTTTTTAAGTAACCGACTTTATTTATTTACTTAAAAATTTTTATTTATTTATTTGACAGAGAGAGTGAGCGAGAGAGAGCACAAGCTGGGGGAGGCGTAGAGGGATAAGGAAAGAGCAGACTCCCCACTGAGCAGAGAGCAGGATATGGGACTCGATCCCAGAACCCTGGGATCACGACCTGAACTGAAGGCAGACGCTTAGCCGACTGAGCCACCCAGGTGCCCACAGACTTGATTTTTAGACCAGGTTTGCATTTCCAGAAAAATCGATCAGATAGTACAGAGTTCCCATGTATCTCTCCCCACCCCATAAATTTCCCCCGTTATTAACATCTTGCATTAGCGTGGTACATTTATGATGAAGGGGAAACTACTACATTCTCCTTTTCCAGTTCCCACTGTTCATCAGTTCCGTTACCATTCTGTTCCCTCATTCAACAATTATTTACCGAGGCCCTACTGTGCACCAGGCAACATTCTCAGTGCTGGAGACACAAGGGTGAAGAAAACAGGATAAAATTCCTTGCTGCCACAGAGCTTACATTCTAGTAGAGGAGATAAATAATAAATGAGAAAAATATTAAGAATTTTAGATGGTGGCATGTGCTATAGAGAGAAATCAAGCAGGAAAGGGGATGTTGTGTGCATGAGCATGACTGAGTGTGTGTGCCTATGTGTTTGTGTGTCTGTGGGGAGGGGGGTTGCAGTGTTAAACAGGGCGGTCAGGGAAGACATCACTGAGAAGGTGATATCTGAACAAAGAGCTGAGGGAAGTGAGGAAATGTACCATGTGAGGATCTGAGGGAGAATGGTCCAGGCAGAGAACAGCATAAGCAAAGGCCCTGAGGAAGGCCTCGTGGAGGAATGGCAAGGAGTGTGGCTGGAGCCAGGGGAGGGAGGGTGGAGAGCATGGGTGCTGAGGTCAGAAAGTAGCAGGCAGGTCTCATAGGCTGCCTCGCTGACTTTCGCTTTACTCAGACAGAGATGAGAAGGTTCTGGTGGATTGCAGGAAAAGGAGTGACATGATCTTACTTCCGTTGTACAAATTTTATAGTGTTAATAGACATTCTATTTTGTAAATAAAATGATCTTTGATGCTTTTTCTATAGATTGAGTCTAACAATGAATGACCACTAAACCAAATTTAGAAGATTAAATAAATATTGTAGAAACAGAAGCTAGGTTGCTTTTTATGCCCCTCTGGGTCCCATTCTGGCCTCTATCCCTCCTTATTCCCATCTTCTGTTCCGTGCTGTCCTGGGTATCCACCAAGTGGATCCAGGGCTCCCTCTGCTACTCTAGGGATGGCTCAGACCTACCTAGAACGTTTCTAGCACACTATTCCCTGGGGCCATTTTGTAGTCTAGCCCGTTCCAGCTGGACTCAGATTGGCTGACAGTGCAAATCAGCTTTCCTTTGGGCTGGGCAGAGAGTGGAGCAAGCAGAGTATACCCTGCTGAATTTGCCTCCCTCCCCCCCTGCACTGCTCGTGCTCCCTCTATCCCTCCTTATTTATAAATAAATAAAATCTTTTTTTTTAAAGATTTTATTTATTTGACAGAGAGAGAGACAGCGAGAGGGAACACAAGCAGGGGGAGTGGGAGAGGGAGAAGCAGGCCTCCTGCAGAGCAGGGAGCCCAGCAGTCCCATGTAGTCAACAAGTCCGTAAGAATTAAGTATCTCCAGGGCCCAGCACTGCCCCCAGCTGAGTGCCCCAGGAAGGCTAAGTTAGAGCTCCCATTCCCAGGGGCAGTGCAGGGATACCCTGGCAGGAAGGGAGCAAAAGACTCTATATCAAAGGGGTGCGGGCAGGTCACCAGCCTCTCACCAGCCCCCACCGGCCCCGACATTGCTCCCTTGGCTTTACAATGCTTATTGATCCTTCTGCTGGACCAAGTTGGATTACTTGGGCCCAAGCCTCTCCCAGATGGGGCTACCAGGCAGGATGTCAATTCTGGGGAAAAATTTAGAGTGAGTCACCTCCCCTTATTCCAGGAGGTGAAGAGACTGGAGGATAGGACTCCCAGTAGGGCCTACGCAGGACACTCGGGAGAGGTTGTGTTAGGAACTGGATGTTTAGTTTGTAAAGACCTTTCCAGCAATAGAGTATACCTTGCTGAAGTTCCTCCTATGGCCTCCTCTTTACGCACTCAATCTTGCTATCCAACATTCCTGTCTTTTTTGCCCTTCCTCCTGTGTCCAAAAACTTGGTACCACCCTACCCAGTAAGCTGAAGAGGAAAGTGTGGGTGGCTGGATCTTGTGTAAAAGAACCCTGTGAGGGGCACCTGCGTGGCCCAGTAGATTAAGCATCTGCCTTCGGCTCAGGTCATGATCCCAGGGTCCTGGGATTGAGCCCCAAGTCAGGCTCTCTGCTCACCTCAGCTTTGCCCCCCTCCCCCCTGCACTGCTCGTGCTCCCTCTATCCCTCCTTATTTATTTATAAATAAAATCTTTTTTTTTTAAAGATTTTATTTATTTGACAGAGAGAGAGACAGCGAGAGAGGGAACACAAGCAGGGGGAGTGGGAGAGGGAGAAGCAGGCCTCCTGTGGAGCAGGGAGCCCAATGTGGGGCTCGATCCCAGGACCCTGGGATCACAACCTGAGCCGAAGTCAGACACTTAACTACTGAGCCACCCAGGCGCCCCATAAATAAATAAAATCTTAAAAAAAAAAAAAAAAAAAGAACCCTGGGTATCAATACAAGATCCTGGACCTTCTTAGCTACCACACATTCTCTTCCCAGCTTTGTCATTTACAGAGCTGTATGACCTCATCTAGGTTGCTTGACCTTTCTGAGCTCACTTTTCTCATCAGGAAAATGAGCACAATAATAATAACAATACCAATCTGTTGTGAGGATAAAAAACACGAGAGGGCTGTGTAACCTCTAAATGCCTGTGCTTTTGTGAATTAACCTGGAACTGGAGAGACAGTCAGTGAGTCCCAGACTCAGTGCGGGGAGAGGTTGAAGTGATAGAGATAGAACAAAGTTAGGGGCAGAGTTAGTAGCCTGGTTAGTGCCCTGTCTCCTCAAGGGTAGAGTTTTGGATCATGGCAGGACTGGGCCAGATTGGCACACTCAGGAGATTCCTATGGAGGAGGTGGGGTGGGAGGGGGGAGAGAGAGAAGCTATGGGAGGGCATGGCTGGAAGATAGGCTGAGACGTTGGGGGTCCCCAAGACAGGGCTGTGGGTACCTTGAGCTTTCTCAAATGCTGTCCTCTGGGCCTCAAGAGAAATCTATCTTGGCTGCTTCTCTTCTTTCATGGTGCTGGCCACTTCCTCTCCTGGAGGGGTATTCCATGGCTTAGGCAGTTCGCTTCCTGTGTGTTGGGAGGGGGGGGTGCTCCTACAGCACACAGGCTGAGGAGTCGTGGTAGGAAACTTGACAGCTGCTTCCCCACTTCCTGACTTGGGGCACCTCTCCTCTCTCCCCTGGACCCTCCTTGTGCCGGCTAGGCTCTACATCAATGGGCAGGAGGAGGGAAACAGGCTGTGGGGACAAAGAGGTCTTATTACTATCATTACTACCTATTATTATTCCCATAATACTCTATTATTAACATGGCAGTGAAGAGGCCCTGAGGGAACTGGGGGACCTGGAGGAGCTGACAAAGATGGGGCAGGATCAGGACCTAGAAGAGTCACTTTCCTGTGCCTGGCCTAATCTTACGGTCCCCATCCTCTTCTGAAGGCCATGCAAGTGGGAGAAGGGGAGGAATGACATTTATTGAGACTCTGAGAGTTGCCAGGCCCTGACCTGGACCTTTCACAAATATTATCTAACTTATTCATCAGAGCTCCATGAACGGAGAATGGACAGAGGAGGAAATGGAAGGATAATGCCGCAGCCCAAGGTGGGCGGGAACACCACGGTCCCGGAGGAAGGGTTGAGGTTTGAACTCAACACTGCAGAGCTTTCATCTTAACACAAAGCCCTTTAGGCCAAAAAAGGGAGGGAAGTCTTCTCCCTCCCCATCCCCCTTCAGCTCCCATCCGGGGAAGTAGGTGGCTCGGAGGGAGGTTGGTAGAATCTGCCAGAGGGGCTGCGACAAACAGGGTTGGGCAGGCGCTCCTGCAGCTAACTCTTGGGCCGATCCACGTGGGCTGAGCGACCCGTCCCTCCAAGCGTGTGCTACGAAGAAGACTGCAGGAAGTGACCTCTCCAGACCACAATGGGGTCCCCCCGTGCCTCCACAGGGAGGTTGAGTGACCTCAAGGTTTCTCTCTGCTCAGTTCGCCTTGGCCTTTTTTTTTTTTTTTTTTTTTAAGATTTTACTTATTTACTTGACAGGGAGATAGAGAAAGCCAGAGAATACAAGTGGGGTGGGGGAGGGGGAATGGAAGAGGGAGAAGCAGCAGGTTACCCCGCTGAGCTGGGAGCCCAAGATCATGACCTGAGCCAAAGGCAGACGCTTCACGGACTGAGCCACCCAGGCGCCCCTCGCCTTGGCTTTTCTCTACGCGGCTCCCAGTGCTGGGGATTGGGGTAGGGAGTGGGGGGGGGGGGTCGCCCCAGCAGAGACAGCTGGGCAGCCTCTCTTTTTCCCTGCCGAGAAGGGGAAGGAACCCAACACAGGCTTGATTCCTACCCCCACGCCCCACCCCAGGATCGTCCTCGTTTTTCTGATTTGCACAATGCCAAGGGGGAGCTGGCCAAGCTAGGAGAGGGGGCACGGGCTGCGGGGGCAGGACACCCCCGGCCCGGGAAGCAGCCAGCAGATGTCTGGAGCCCCCTCTGCAAGTCCCAGCCGGTGCACCGCGCGACCACAGAGCAAGCCCACCCCCTCTTACAAGCAGCGACCCTCTCATCTAGGAGACGCTCCCTGTCTCCCGCCTCCCCCACGATCGTCCCCTGTGTCCAAGGCCTGGAGGAGCTGTGGTTCCAAGGAGCGGCAGACGGCAGGCCACGAGGCTTGGGCTGTTGGGTAAGCAGCCCCCCTGCCGGTACCAGCCGTCCCCGCCCGGCGCCCAGCGCCTCCAGTGCGTGACCGAGCCCCCGCCGCGGCCCCGCCCCCCGGAGCCCTGCCCCGGCGGGTGCGCTGCGCGGAGGGGAGGGCCGGCCGGGGCAGGAATGCGCGGCGGGCGGCGCAGGAGGCGAGCGGCGGAACATGTAAGGGCACATCCCTCGAGCTGCCGCCCAGCGCGCAGGCAGAGCCCAGCGGAGCGAGCGGGCGAGCGCGGAGCCAGTGCGCAGCCGGGCTCTCGGGCCGTAAAGCCGCGGCGGGCACCGGGCAGTGGCGGCCGGGAGCGGCGCGGAGGAGGGCCGGAGCGGGGGCTGCGGGCGCCGAGCGGGCGGCGGTGGCCCGAGGACTGCGCGGCGGGCGCACGGGGCAGTCGGGGCGCAGGTGGCGGGGCGCGCGGCCAGCCGGCCCCGGGCGCCAGAATCCGGCGCGGCCGAGCGGGGAAGGGCGCCGCGCCCACCGCAGCCTACAGCCTGCCCGGGACCTCGGGGCGCCCATGACGGCGGCGGCGACGGTGCTCAAGGAGGGCGTGCTGGAGAAGCGCAGCGGCGGGCTGCTGCAGCTGTGGAAGCGGAAGCGCTGTGTGCTCACCGAGCGCGGGCTGCAGCTCTTCGAGGCCAAGGGCACGGGCGGCCGGCCCAAGGAGCTCAGCTTCGCCCGCATCAAGGCCGTGGAATGCGTGGAGAGCACCGGGCGCCACATCTACTTCACGCTGGTGACCGAGGGCGGCGGCGAGATCGACTTCCGCTGCCCCCTCGAGGATCCTGGCTGGAACGCCCAGATCACCCTGGGCCTGGTCAAGTTCAAGAACCAGCAGGCCATCCAGACAGTGCGGGCCAGGCAGAGCCTCGGGGCTGGGACCCTCGTGTCCTAAACCCCCCCCCGGGCTTACCATCTTACCTTCATGCTGCGCACCCTCCCCACCACGTGGGTCCCAGATGTCAAGTCAGGTAAGCCCCTTGGGGACCGAACCCTCTTTCTCTCCTCTCTCCCTTCTCTTGCCCCTACGGAGAAAATGCGGGACTCCCACCAGCATTCCACTTCAAAGCTGAACCATGCTAGGGCCAACAAAGAGTAGGAGCTTAGGAGTCTGAGCAAGGGGGCCCAAGAGCTGGACATTGCCCTCCCGCTTTCAGGCAGGAGGGTCCTATGTGACAGAGGTGGCAGAAAGGAAGATAGGAGGGATGGGCCTCCCTATCAGGTTGCTTCTGCCCTGGCTCCGGTGGAGGGAGGCTGGCCTGAATATTCCCTTGAGGCTTTCCCGACCATGGCTTTCAGGGAGCTGGGGAGAGCCAGGGGTGGGATGAACTGAAGTTTGCCCCTCCTTGTGCTAGGATCAACAGTCTACATAGAAGAGTTTGAGCGTGGAATTGGGACAGAAAGGTAGCCTCCTTCAGTTAGCAGAGTCATTAGGGGTTGGGCACAGAACCCAGCTCCCAAGGTGGGGCCTCAGGGGGAGGGTCTGAGTAGGCTGGGCCAGGACTCCACTACCCATTCTTGACAGTGGGTATTGGGTCCTAGGGCCAAGCTGCTGGCAGACCAGAGGTGTTGGAGAGTGGGCCACTGATGCCAAGGGGGAGTGGGCCTGCCCACCTGCCCCTGAGTGCCAGCTAGTGCCCAGATGGGCCAGAGGAGAAGAGGCTGGAGAAGGGGGTGGGCACCTGGGGTGTGTGTGTGGGGGAACGGGTGCAGGATGGGGTCAGGATTTGTTATTTGTGAGGTCTTAATCCTCCTTGAGCAGTAGGGCAGGGGGTGAGGGGCGGATTTGTGGTCAGGCAGGCCCAGGGGAGGGACCAGGAATAGAACCTAGAAGCTCTGGCTCCCAGCCCTGTGCCCTCTTCCCCAGATGCCCCTCCCAGCCCCGTGGGAACTAGGAGCGGGAGTGGGGAAGGATTTATACCACTCAGGTTTTCATTTCTCGGGTGGACACCCATACCCCCCTGGCCCTCACTACCACCTCCCACACTACCTCAGCCTCCAGCCCTCCAGCTTCCCCACCTTAACAAATAGAGTCCCAGGGCGCCTGGGAGCCCCATCTGGTGCCATCTACCCCTTTGGCCCTCCTGCTGAGTAGTGAGGGTTAGCTGAGAGCTTGGGCTGAAGGCAGACGTGCTGTATTGAGAACTGACCCCTATTGGTCCCTTGGGCCTCAGGGGGGCCAGGAGGAAGCAGGTGTGGATCATGGTGTGTGGCACATATACTATTTTCTGCTTTCCCCTGCTGTGGAGAAGGTTGGGAAGCCCTGGTGTGAAACAGCTCATGGTGGATACTTACCCTCCCGGGGTCTGCCCCGCCCTCACTGCTGTTCTTTCTTGCCAGCTCTCCTGCCCCTTTTGGCTCGCGGGGCATGACTCTGCTCCCTGCGTCCAGGCAGAAGCCGTGGTCCTGTGGCGGAGGCGTTGGAGCTGAAGGAATGGACAGGGCCCAGGGCGGAGGGCAGAAGGCCACGTGGGGCTGAGGATGAAGATTCAGCCTCTGGACACTCTGAGACTCTCAGGACATTCCCAGCTCAGGGCTTTGTAGCCACAGGCCTGACTTGTATCTCACGATGGAGCGCGGGCATCAAAGCATCCTCTCCCCAGCGGCCCTGTCATCCGTCCTGCAGACTGCTGGTAGTCCCCAGCTTGGTGTCATGCCTGGAGGAGGACATTTCCCCGTGGGGTGCCCAGCCAGCGCCTCAGGACTCGGGAGGCCAGCCTGGTACCCAGAGGGGGAACCACCCTGGCATCACCTCTGGACTCACCTGGGTGGGAGGGAGCTGACCAGCCCTGAGGCCCACGCGTGGTGGTCTCCTGCTGCTTAGGTCCTTCTGGGACCCCCACCCATCCAGGCCTTCTCTTTGCACACTTCTTCCCCCACCTCCTGCCCATCTTCCCCCCACTGTGGTGCTAGGCCTGGAGGTGGTGGGGGTGGGGTGGGGGTTTGACCATTACCATTTCATGCCTATCCCAAAATGAAGATGCCCTACAAAGGGCAGTGACCACACTGTTTGCCGAGTGGAATTCTTTGCCCACAAAGACCCCAGTGCTTGGAAGATCCCTCTCCCACCCCCGCTTTCCCATTCCACAGCCCATTCAGAAATCTCCAGCCTAGGGAGGGGGAGACATGGCAACCCGAGGAGGCATGACCTCAGTGGTCTTAGGAAGGAGGAACCGTCAGGACTGAGGGATGTTATACGGGCCAACTCGGTGTCTGGCGATCTTCTCCAGAAGGCCGTGCCACCCCTGCCATCCTGGGAGCTGGCTCAGCGTTCTGGGCAGAGCTTGTCTCCCTGTCATTTATATACTCAGGCTTTATACATTCGTACAATATGTGCAGTAAGTACTCCTCGTGGGGCGGTTTAGAAGGAATAATTTCAGCACATGAGAGCCTCAAGTACAGAGAGCTAGCTGCCTGAGTTATTCAGAAACTATTAATCGGGTAGCCCTCGAGATCTTTCCATGTTGTGGCCGGCAATTTAGGCTGCCCTCCCTTCCTCTGTGGCCCACCACGTCTGGCCTTCCCTGTGGCAAAGCAGTGGCCTACTCCAGAGTCTAAATTAAAATTACCGAGGAATTTTTTTACAAATATCTCAGTTATTACCTCATTAGGCTTTATACCCGTCTCATGAATAGCTTAATCCCAGTGTGGCAAAGAAGCATCATCTTCCATGCCAACCCTGACCAGTGCTGAGAAAGATCTGGGCTCCCCATGCTGTGATCGATTGGTGATGTCTGCCATGGGCTGGGGAAAATGCCCAGGCTTATAAGGGGTTGGGGGGGGAGGGATGGTGAGAAGATGGTGTCTGCCACCCCTTCCTTGATGGAGCCAGGAGAATGGGAAAGGGTTAGCTTCTCCATCCAATAAGACGACCTCTAAAATAGAATCCTTGCTCTTCCAGTTGAGCCCGAAAGGTGACCAATGGTGGGGACTCAGACATGAAGGAAGAAAAGAGGTATCCAGGCCCTCCGAAGTGGGAGAGTGGGAGCAGGTGGGAGTGGGATGCAAGGCAACCCAACTTGTACTAAATGCCTCTTACAGGCCAGGCCCTGTGCTTGGCACTGGAGATCCCGGGTTGAGGAACAATCTGACCCCTGCCCCGAGGAGCCCAGAGTCTGGTGCGGAGATAAAATGCCAGTTGGTGCCTGTAGTTGGGCTCTTCCCCCTGTGCCCAGCACTGGGTCGGCCTCAGGGGAGTTTCCAGGATCATTCTGTGAGCTTGGCAAAGGGCAATGGGGGCGCAGCCAGCCTGGGCTGTCAAGGGTAGGGGGCACACGAGGTGGAGGAGGAGGCCGACTCCGGGTTCTGGCGCTCCCTGCTTTTCTGGAACCCAGCCCTGTCGGTTCCAACTATGCTTTGGTTCCTGCCCAAACCCAGCTTCGGCTTCTCCCCTTGCTAGGAGAGTCCCAGCCCCTCTGAAGGACGTGCTGCGATTAGAACCCTTCACACAGACCCTAGAATGTAGTAGGTCCTCAATATACATTAATAGAGATGGTGGTTGTTGCCATGGGAAAGAACACTCCCTCCCATTTGTAAAAGTCCCGTAGCTTCCTGAAGTTTCCAAGAACTCGCAGCACAGAGACTGGGGGCTCACATGCTGAATTTAGTTTTTTTTTAAGGATCTGTGACCTCTGGGGAGCGTTGTCTCTCTGCTGTGGAGGGAGACACCCTGCTTCATGAATTCAGGGGTGTCTTCACTGGTCCGGCAACTCCCAATTCTAAAAATGGAGCATAGACCTTCACCCTAGGAATGCTTGGCTGGACCGCAGAGTAGGGTCAAGGCCTCTTCGGGGGCACAAACAGGCCCTGACAGTGCCAGCAGACATGCATGAAATGGAAAAACCGCTCAGTTGGGCCTGAGGACGCCGTAAGGCCAGCGAGGGCCTGCTGCCTTCTCTCCCCCTGGCCTCACCCCCGTCTGATGCGTGAGTCATGGATGGGAAAATGAGACAGGGCAAGTCCCGGCCCAGCAACTGGGAGGCCTCTGAGGCTAGGGGCGGGGAGACAGGGGAGAAGGGGATGGGCTTGCTCAGGTCAGGGTGAGCTGAGGCTGGGGCTGAGGCTTTGGCAAGAGTGAGCCTGTTGCAAGGGTGAGAAGGAAGGCCAGCGCGAGGGGCCAGAATTGGAATCCACAGTCAGGTGGTGCTGCAGGAGGGAGTGGGGGTAGATCTATAGGGCCTTAGGGCATGCAACTCTGAAATCTGGCCCTGCCCAGAAGTTGGGGATGCATAGGTGCCGTGGGCAGGTATCCTACCAGGACCAGAGGCCCAAGGGCCCTGGTCAGACTGTGTTTTGCTGTGCGCCATGCTGCTGCTCGGCGGCTCAGTGAGCCTGGGCTTGGCCTCCTCCAGTCTCTGCTCTAGTCTGCGGGCCATGGTCTCCCAGCGTGTTCTGTCCAGAATGCAATCCATTCTCCTGCTTAAAACCTCCAGGGGCTTCCCCACTGCCATGGAGGAAGTCCAGGCTCCTTGGACATGCCCTCTCCTCAATCAGGGCTCTTTCTCATGCCTGCCCTCACAGTCTGCACACACGGGGCCCCTGCATGCTGCTGCCCCCATTCCAGGCCGGCAAAGGCCGCCCCGCACTCCCGGGCCTTTGCACCCCCCTCCTTCGGCACATTTTTGCATTGTTGGCTCACCACCTCGGAGGAGCCTCCCCAGTTCTGCCCTCCAGTCCAGGCTGAGTAACCGCTCTCTCCTCTGTGTGGCCATAGCTCTTCCATTAGTCACCCTGCGTGGCAGTTGGCTTCCTTGTCTGCCTGTCGACTAGACCGTCAGCACCTGTCATCTGCATATTCCTGCTCCCTCAAAGTATCTGGTACACAGTAGTTTCTTAATGGCAAAGGGTAGATCGAGCTTACTCTGTGCCAAGCATTGATCCAAGAACTGTTCAATTATTGAATCATGTAATGCTCCAGCAATGCTGTGAGGTCGCTGTTAATTCTTAGAATTCCCATGTTTTCCATTAAGAAACTGAGGCCCAGAGAGGTGAAGTGATTTGTTCAGAATCACACAGCCACTCTTAAGTGGCGGAGCCAGGATTCAGCCAAGTCAGTGGGACTCTAGCATGTTCTCTTAACCCAGCACCAGAGGATTAATTCTCACCGGATGAGTGAATGAAGGAATGGATGAATGAACCCACAGTGTCACTGGGAGAAAGATGCTCAGGAGCTGGGAGAAAGGACTTAAGCCCAGAGGAGTGGGGAGTCCGTCTTTGGGCTGGGGTGTGGAGGAGCTGACCGCAGCCAGTCCTTGAAACAGTGGTGGGTCTCACTATAGGAAAGGACATGGGGAGGTGTCCTGTGGGTTGGGAGGAGGCGTCCTAGGGCAGGACTAGTCTGGAAGAATGGAGAGACCCAGAGTGGGAAGGTACAGTGAGAACTCTGAGGGAACACATAGTTTTCCAGGCTGAGTGCTGGTCCTGTGTTGGCCCAAAATGCTGTTTGTCTCATGATCTGGGGTATAGGGCTGCCCCATCCTGCATACCATGCTGCAGAGAGCAGGACTGTCGGCTCAGTAGATGTGACCCTGTGTGGCAGCAGGCCCGGTCCCAGAGGCCCACAGGCAGGGCTCACACCCAGCTAGGGCAACCAATCATCCCAGTTTGCCTGGGACTCTCCAAGTTTAAGCACAGAAAGCTCTGTGCCCCAAGAAACCCCTCAGTCCTGGGCAACTTGGGACAGCGGGGCACCCTATGCCCTGCCTCAGGGACGGGAAGCACGGCCGCTCCCACCCTCTTAGCTCACCAGTCAGCTCTGCCCACAGCTCTGCCCTCCAGTGGGGCCATGGAAGAGTCCAAACCTGGAGCAGCGGTGCGATGGCCCAGGGGCATCAGCAGCCTGGACTCAGGCAGCAGCGGAGGTTTCTGCTGTCCTTGGAGGGGACACCGGGCCCCTAGCTGCAGGGAGGAAGGAGAGCCAGGTGTCTCTGGGGGCTCTTCAATCATCTCTGCTTCTACCGGCCCCCAACCTCAATGTAATTCAATTCATCTCAACCTGGCCCTTTGTTAAGCACCTGTTAAGTACAGAGGCCTGTCCAGTCTCCCAAGATCATCGAAACAGAGAAGGCAGCAAGGGAAGGGAGGGGACTGTCAGGTGGGGACAGAGCTGTGATGGGTGGGCAGGGGATGCAGGTGGTCCTTGGGATGGAGGATAGAGTTCTATCAGAGGGAGGAGGGGAGGCAAGGCCTTCCAGGGGTAGAAATGACCTGTGCACAAATGCCAGGCTGGACAATGTGGGGTGGCACAGGAAACACAAGTAGGTTTGCACAGAACCTGGAGGTCCAAGAACTGAGCACAGAGGAAGTGGGCCGACTCAGAGCCTATTGACCGGCGGGGGGTCTGAGCTTCTTTCATTGGCAGCGGGAGTCTGTCACAAGGCTTTTGTTCTTTTTTTTTTTTTTTTTTAAGATTTTATTTATTTGAGAGAGAGAGAGCACGAGTGGGGGTGGGGGGGTGCACCACAGAGGGAGAAGCAGGCCCCCCGCTGAGCAGAGAGCCTGACTTGAGGCTCCATCTCACGACCCTGGGATCATGACCTGAGCCAAAGGCAGATGCTTAATGACTGGGCCACCCAGGTGCCACAAGGCTTCTGTTCTTAACACATACACACCCCTGGGGCGCCTGGGTGGCTCAGTTGGTTAAGCGACTGCCTTCGGCTCAGGTCACGATCCTGGAGTCCCGGGATCGAGTCCCGCATAGGGCTCCCTGCTCGGCAGGGAGTCTGCTTCTCCCTCTGACCCTCCCCCCTCTCATGTGCTCTCTGTCTCTCTCATTCTCTCTGTCTCAAATAAATAAATAAAATCTTAAAAAAAAAAACCACATACACACCCTTTTATTTTTATTACAAAGATGTGAAAGGACAGCTCATTATGAAGAAGAAAACAAATATCACCTTTCATGTTTCTATCTGGCAGAGATAATCTTTGTTAATATTTTGGTGTATTTCCCTCTACATTTATTTCTATGCAAAGAGATATGTGATATATAATTATTACATATGATATGTTATGTGATTATTTTTCACACATGGGGTCATGCATTTTTTTTCTATCGTATACAAGGTGGTAATAAATGTTGGCATATCTAAACCTCTGTGTCTCTGGTTGTTTCTTTTCTTTTTCTTTCTTTCTTTCCTCTTATTACTTTGAAGTCAAATTAGCTTTCCTAAAGTGGAATGGCTGGGTCCACCCTGGAGAGCAGGGGAGGTGTGGTGAGCCCTGGGTTTGAGAATGGGTGTTGGTGGTGGTCTTGGGGAAGGGAGACCCTGGGAGCGGGGAAATCAGTTTGGAAGCAATGAGGCCTAAGAGCCACGGTGGGAATGGAAGGGAAAGATGGGAGCCAATGAGGAGACAGTGACTAGTTGGTAAATGCCCACTGTGGGGCGGGAACTCATGTCATCCACGTGGAGGCATTCAGGTAGCAGTGAAAAACACTTATGCTCTAATTACAGATCTGAGTGTGAAACCCTGCTGGGTCTCTCATTAGCAGTGTTATTTGGCACCCCGTTAAAACGGGAAGGATAATAGCCTACTCCCTAGGATCATGGTGAGAATTAATTGAGGGAAAGCCTGTAAAGTAGATAAGGCACAGAGATAATGCACAGTAAGCGTTTGTTACTACAGTAGTGTGATAATCCTCCCCTTGACCTTGCTCTGCCTAACCCCCATTTAGAAAGCTGCCTGTAATGAACAACTTAAACTGGCAATGCTTGCCCGTGCTTTTACCTGATACCAACCCCTAACTTCCACGGAGTGCGGCCTAAACTGGGCTAGACTTACATCCCTTCGGGATAAGTGTCCATCTTACAGCCCATGAAACTGACATTCAGAGACATGAGAAGTCAGCGGCAGGTGTAGACTCGGGCCTCCCAACTCTGGGACCCACGAAGTTCTCGCGACATCCCGGTGCCTCCTGGTGTTGGAACTTCCTGGTTAGAAGTGAGGATGGAGAGAGCAGGTGATGCTCCAGCAAGATTCCTTTGTCGTCCGAATGCGCTGCACTCTCATTATCTTCACCAGCACCGCTAACTGGGCTCCACTCCAATGGCTCAGAGTCCTTCACACACAGAAAGGCCCCTTCCCCTGCCAGGAAGGAGAGGGCGAGTTGCACAACTTGTCTGAGTTCACAGAGCATGTCGCACACCACGCCAGGAGGAGAACATGGGAGTCTGGCCCAGGCCAGCCCCGGGGAGCCCTTGGCTGACTCCCCGTTGCAAAGGAGTTGAGCCTCCATGCTCACCCAGACAGCAGAGGTAAACAAACTGCGCTCAAAAAGCAACTCTAAAATGCCGACAGCGTCTATTAATTATACTTGACTGCGGTGGTCAGGGCTGCAGTTTGGAGTTTTTGGCTATTTGTGCCAAGAGAGACTTGAGACTCTGTGCTTACCCCACTTCCAAAACACATATGCCCAATGGCTGTTTCTCACAATCGGGGTGGTCCATCTTGAGGGTCCAGCCCAGAATAGTTTATTTCTCCAGCAGAACAAAACATAACCCTCCCCCGGCAAGGTCTCTGGAAGCTCCACTCCCCACCATCTTCACCTTCCAATCCTGGAATATTTACCATCACCCTCTGTGTTTCTCTCCAGCGCTCTGGCTCTCAAGGAATCTTCAGGTGTGATCTTGTATTATCAAAACAGGAAAAGCTTGGAATATTTCCTGCTAGATAAGATGGTAAATCTAAGGCCCGGGGAAGTAAAGCATCCTCTGCAAGGTTGAGCCATGGTCCCTGAGTGAACACCCAGTCTGAAATTAGATAGACGAATGTTCCTAGCTGGTCATTCTGTTGCAGGCTGCGGCATGCATGCATCTGGGCCACTTAGGAGTTTAGGGAGGGGACAGCCTCTCAGCTCTTTCTCCTTGGCCTCTACTGGCTACCTGGGGGCTCCTCTCAGCTAGCCCACAAGTCCTCTTTGCACCCACTGCTGGCCTGAGATACTTGCAATGTAAAAAGTAATGCTAAGATGAGGGATGCCTGGGACATGCAGGGAGACCTGGGTCCACCTTGCTTTGCCCAGTGCCTCCTGATTCCCAGATCCACAGCCATGAGGTCTACCTGCATGGTTTGGTGAGAGGTGCACCCCACCTCAGCAGCCAATCACTTGTTCCTTTGGTCAGCTGCTTCTGAGCCTGGGCGAAGCCTGGCTGTTTCATGCAGCCCTCGGATTCACTGTCCTAGATGGGAAAGTGCAGGAGGGCAAGGCCCTGCATTTCCTTACTGTGCTCACTGCTGGATCCTCAGGCCAGTGGCTGGTCTATAGCAGGTGCGCCGTAAAGAGTGTGGAAAGAGCAAATGGGAAGTTGTGGTTATGTATGTGTGCCTGTGTGTGTCTGTGGGTACTATGTTGGGGGCTCACTGCCTCTCAGGGCCATCTCCTGGCACACTTCCAATAAAAAGAGCCTAGAAGACATTAGGTGGGTATGTAGTCAGGTGGAATGCACTGAGGGGACCTCTAAGCGGCTCTCTGTAGGAATGCTGATAGTCTGGGCCTAGGAGGCAGCACTCTGGGTCCCTCTTCCAACTGGGCCAATATCTGGCCCTGTGACCCTGGGCAAGCTGTGGGCCTTGTTTTCCTCACTTGTAGAACAAAGGAGTCAAAGTAAGTCAGTAGGTTCTAAATCCAGCAGATGGTCAGAACTTCCTGGGTGTTTGCTAAAAGCACAGAACCCTGGCCCTACCTGCAGCTCACTGAATCTGACCCCCTAGAGCTAGAGCCCAGGAATCAGTATTTTCAGTCAGCCCCTCACCCCACCCATGGTGATTCCGACGTCGCCAGGCTAAGGAAACGATGCTCAATGACCTCTGACAGTCATCAAGAGCTCAGGGCTGCTGTCCTGGCCGCCGGGAGCCTGTTGGAGGTTTATTGAGCAGAACCTGCTGAATGGTGTTACACACACACACACACCCTGCAATCTCATATATACCCACGTAGCTTCAGCTGCCACAGTCCTGGGGAGTGCCATCTGGCAGCCAAGGGCCATTTTGTTTCGTCATTTCCTGTGTGTCTTCCTCAGATCTTAGCTTGCCTTGTGATTTTACTTTCTCTGATCCCACCCTTATCAGAAGAATCCCTGGAGAAGGGAGCCCACATGGGGCAGTTGGCCTCTGGCCACACTCTTACTGTCTGGGTCTCAGTGTTCATTCCGTCCATCCAGGAATAATATGCCAACAAATTGGTCAAGGTCAAAAAGACAAGGTCAGCGAGCGTGCAGTGCAACGTAAATACCTGGACTGTTTGCAGGTAGTTGTGGATTCCCTTGGCATGCTCGTCACATGGCAGCCCTGCTCTGGTCTTTCCAAGAGAGCTCCATGCTTTTCGTGGGCCTTTGTTCCTGCCTTGACCGAGCCGGTCCCTGCTGTACCTTCGAGACCCAGTGTGGGCGTCCTGGTGGCAGACAGACCCTAAAAAGGCCCCCAGTGGTCTCCACCTCCTGGCTACTCTTGTATAAACCCCTCCCCTTGAGAGCAGATTGGCCTAGTGACTTTGCTCCTAATGAATAGAATTAGATAGGGCGTCCCTTCTGTGAGGTGGCTACCTAGGATTGTGATCTCCATCTTTTGCATGCTGACCCTCTCCCTTGCTCGTTTGCTGAAGCAAACTGCCATGTGGGAAAGGCTCATGTGCTCGGAACTGAGGTGGCTTCTGGCCAAGAGCCCCAAAGAAACTGAATCCTACCAACAACCGTGTGAGTTTGGAAGCAGGTCCTTCCCCAGCCAAGCCTTCCAAGGGGACCCTGTTCCTGGCTGGGCTCCCGATTTCTGCCTTGTGAAAGGCCCTGAAGCAGGGGGCCCGGCCAGGCATTTCCAGGTTCCTGACCTTAGAAATTACGAGATGAGAAATGTGTGTTGTTTTATGCCACTTAGTCTGTGCTAATTTGTTACATAGCAATGGATAAATAATACAGATGTCTTCTTGAGGAAGATTTCCCATGATTCTCCTCATACCCCAGTCAGGGCCAGGTGCCACGCATCTGCTCACATTCATCAGTGTCCTACACACACTCTTACTGGAATAACATTGCTTTACTTGTCTCCCTCTCTAGGTAGGGACCACATGCTCTTTACCTTTTATCTCTGGGGCCTGGCCCTGTGCCTGGCACACAGTAAGAGTTCAATAAATGTTTGCTGAGTGATGGAGATTCTAAAATCTCTATCCCTCCTTACCTCCCCACCTCTCCCCAGATTTGATGGTTTGCTTTTTCAGAAATGGGGTCAGGTCATCCCAAGATTACTGAGCAGTAGACAACACTAGAATGCTCTGGGCTGTAGGAGGGTGCTGGGTGAGCACAGAGAAGATGCTCAGGGCTCAGTCCAGTGGTTTTGGGGCCACATGAATCCCTGGAAAGCTGAGAATGGGGAGTGAGGAAGAGTGGGGACCCACTTGGACAATGCACCATCTCTAGCTGGCCTACTGAGCACAGGACATCCTACCTTCCTACCTCAGGACATTTGAGAATGTTTCCAGGCTGGAATGATGTCCTTTGGCCAATTAAAGTGCTATCCCAATGACAGGGAAAATGAACTCCTAGAAAAAGAAATTCCCCAATCGGGGTGCCTGGGTGGCTAAATCGTTAAGTATCTGCCTTCGGCTCAGGTCATGATCCCAGGGTCCTGGGATCGAGCCCTGCATCGGGCTCCCTGCTCTGCGGGGAGTCTGCTCCTCCCTCTCCCACTCCCCCTACTTGTGTTCCGGCTCCCGCTATCTCTGTCAAATAAATAAATAAAATCTTAAAAAAGAAAGAAATTCCCCAACACAACCTAAAAAAGAGCTACTTTGCAAGGAGCCAGACCAGTCACCTACTCACCTCATTCCACCAGCCCAGGAGAGCACAACCAATAGCTTCCTGCTATAATAATCTACCATAAACTTGGTGGCTTAAAACCACAGAAATTTATTCTTTCACTGTTCTGGAGGTCAAAAGTCCAAAGTCAGTCTTGGGCCGATACCAGGCTGAAACCAGGGTATTGGCAGGCCGTGCTCGCTCTGGAGGCTCTGGGGAAGAACGGGTTCCTGGCCTCTCCCAGCTTCTGGTGGCTCCAGGTTTTCCTTGGCTTGTGGCAGCATCACTCCACTCTCTGCTTCCGTGGTCACATTGCCCTCTTCTCTTCTGTCTGTAATCTCTATGTGCCTCCCTCTTATAAAGACACTTGTCATAGCATTTACAGCCTGCCTGGATAGTCCTGAATAATCTCCCCATCTTAAGATCCTTAACGTAGCCACATTTGCAATGTCTTTGCCATATGAGAAAACACTCAGAGGTTCCAGGGATTAGAATATGCACATTTGGGGGCCATTACCAAGCCTACCCTGGAGGGTGTGCCCAGGAGAGAAACTGAGGCATAGAGCAGCCCAACATATTCTCATCTGAAAACTGAAGGCTGGAGTCTGAACTTCCAGACCAGCTTCTTGGCCACTAACCCCCATCCCCGAATGAAGGGAGGCCCAGGACAGACAGGGCCAGCTCTGCCTTTGCCCATCCTGGTATGGAGGAAGTCCAGCCCTGCCTTCTCCTGGGTCCCTTGGTTCCCCTTTCCTGGCCCTCCCCTCTGCTGGCGCCTGCGTGGGAGGCCCTGGCCGCATGACTGGGGAGTCTGGCTTCAGAGCGGGGACTCTTCCTTTTCTCTCCTGAGAGCAGCATCTTTCCCCAGCTCCGGCTTGGTAGCCCCATAGTGGGGGAGGCTGTAAATCCCCCACCCACCCACGGGAACAGCTGGGTCCCAGGCACATCCTGCGGACTTAACCCTTTCCAGGCCTGCTGACCACTCCCTGGGCCTGAGCTTCTGCTCCTGTGTGTAGTGCTGACCAATGGCCCCAGTCTTGTTCACTGCGGTGCTGAAAACTGCCCATCCAACCAGGAGCCAGGAAGGGGCAGGTCTGCTTACCCCCTGGGGTGGCTGCTGCTGACCACAGCATGAAGGGGGGTGCCTGGGGCACAGGAGCCTCCTAGCCTCCAGAAGGTCTTTGTTCAACACTGAACTGTCCAGGGCTCTGGGATGAACCAGGACCAGCTGGAAATACTCATATTGGCCCCCTAGGGCGCGGCTGCTGGAATCTGTTTACTTAGCTTTCTCCTCGCCAGACTGTATGTGTCTAGGGAGTAGGGACTTTGTTTATCTTTGGCTGATAATAAATTCTTATAAATGGCCTGAATAATGCTGAATAAAGCTGTCCAGAACTATTCTCCCTCTCTACCTCTTCTGACATTGGATTCATTTGGGAAAGTTGCAATGGTTCGAAGGATGTGAAGATGTTTCATAAATTAGGAAATCACGCACCTTAGGGGTGATTATTATTAGAGTCTCAGAGAGGCTGGAAGCGGACAGCCTTATCTGCAGGAGGGTGGGGAGGCCATCCATTAGCAGGTTCTCGATGGTAATAATCTCTCTGCTGGTATGTGCTGGTAATAAAATTTCATGGGGTTTTCATAACTACTATCTTATTTCATCTTCCCCACTGCCTGGAGCAGAGATGATCCTTCTCACTCGTGGATAAAGAAATGAGAATGCAGAGACGTTTAGGAATTTGTTCAAAATCGCCCAGTGATTGTGTGATGTCGGGGCTGGGATCAGAACCCAGGTTAGTGGGGCTGAGAACTGGCCCGGGGGGAGCAAGGAAATGCTGTAGGCACCAGAGGGGTGTGTGTGGGGGGAAAGCAGGGCCAGCAGGAGAGACAGCAAGCAAAAACTGGAATATGAGGCCCAGGATAAAGGTTAGGTAGTCTTAGATCCTACCCTGGGTGACTGAGGGTGGTGGCTGGGCAATAATAGCATTTATTGAATGCTAAATGTGGGCCAGGACTCTGCTAGGTGCAGTGTATGAATTATGAATAATTCATGTCAGAAAGACAGCAGGAACAAGGATGGGATGGAGGCTGTGAAGATAGAGGATGGGGAAGTGAGATTTTTCAGGAGGAGAAAGGGGCCTGGGGCAGAGGCATTGTGATTAACAGTATGCTTGCCCGCTCAGAACAAATCCTGGCAGATGTGTAGGCCACTGCAGGCTGGGAGGGAGGCATTAAAACCTAGCACTCCAGAAGTGGGCTGGGCTGTGAGCCTGGACACTCTGGCCCCGCCCTGATGGACTCTGATTGCCCCCACCCCCAAGTCTCAACAGAAAGACAATAGTCCCAGAGAGCCACCTCCTCGGGGGATAGGACAGGCGGGTGCCAGCCTGCCCAGCAGGACAAGGAGCCCTTGTGCAGGCCTCCTGTCCAGATCCTGCTCCACCCTCCCTGGCCCTGGGGGGTGGTCGGAAGTTTAGATCCTGGGGTGGGAGGAGGCCTGGAGCTCACAGTAAGGGACAGCGCTGGGACTGGGGTCACCTGGAGGTCTCCAGGGCCCCAGGGTGGGGTTGGGTAGAATGCTCTGGCTTTCTGTATTGGCTGCCCAGGGCAGCTTCTGGTGGAGCTTGAGAAGTGAACAGACATGCTGAGGTTTCCAGACCTTTCTCATTTGACCCACACCACACCCCTGTGGGATGTGAATGGAAAGGATGCTTTGTCCCATTTTATAGATGAGAAAACAGAAGTTCGAAGAGGTGGAAGCTTTAGCCGAGGCCACCCAGGGAGAAAAGGCATAAGAGGAAGCTCCTGGATTCCTGCCAGGATGGGGAGTGGGGCGAGGAGGCGAGGGGTGAAGAGTCTATTCAAGGCTAAGCCGGTTCAGGAGACCGGAGGCCATCTGAGAAGAGGGAGGAAGGCTCCTGTTAGCCAGTTCACCAGTCCACCTTTTCCATTTCCTTGCATTGCCCTCCCCCCAGCCCGCAGGCCCCTGGGAACCCAGGCCAAGCCTGCAGCATTCCAGGAAGGGAGGCACGGGGTCCGGCCGCACAGCCCAAATCTACTCAGCTTCTCCTTGAAATTCCACACACCCAGAGCCTTTGGCAGGAGCCCGGAATGCGCTTCATCTGAACAATTTGTCTTTCATGGCGCATTTGCATCAATTACCCCATTGTTCCTTTCCCCTTTCCAGGACTACTAGGGCTGCAGAGGCGCTCCAGGCGCGCTTTGGGGGCGGGGGAATGCGCGGCGCGGGGAGGCAGGGGCGCCCCCTGGTGGTCCAGTCTGCACGCACACGTGCTGGTGTCCCCGCGGTGCTTGTCACGCCGCAGCCGCAGCAAACCTTCCAGGTGGCCGCCCCGGCTCACCACTCCCCACCCAGGTCCCAGGATCCCCGGGTGGAGCAGGAGAGAGAGATTCTGGGAGGCAAGAAGGCACAACACAGGTGGGTCAGGCACTTCATAAGAGAGGGGTGCTCTGGGGGCGCCTGGGTGGATCAGCGGTTAAACGTCTGCCTTTGGCTCAGGTCATGATGCCAGGGTCCTGGGGTCGAGCCCTGCATCGGGCTCCCGGCTCTGCGGGGAGTCTGCTTCTTCCTCTCCCTCTGCCGCTCCCCCTGCTTGTGCTCGCTCTTTCAAATAAATAAAATAAAAAAAAGAGAGGCGTGCTCTTGTGAGAAAAAGGGATAGTCCGTGGGTCCAGGGTCAGGCTTCAGCCCCCGAACTTCCCCCCACACCTGTGTGACCATAGGTGAGTCAGCTTGGGGGCTCAGGGCCTCATCTATGAAATGAAAAGCCTGGCCCGGAGAACAGTGTACAAGGGCGCTGAAATCCTGGGTGTGGACGCCTAGCACAGGGAGTCTGAATCCTGGCTCTGCGGCTTGCTGGCTGCCTGCCAGCTCTTCACCCTGATGAGGGTCTGTTCCTTGCTTTGTAAACCGGGGACAATGATATAGTCAGTCCTCATTATCGGTGGATTCTGTATTTGCAAATCAGCCTCCTTGCTAACGGCTATTAGTAACCCCCAAATCAATACTTGTGACGCTTTAGCGGTTGTTGGCAGACGTGTGCAGGGTGGTGAACAACTTGAGTTGTTCAAAGCACACGTTCCCAGCTGAGGTTGAGCAAGGTGATGCTCTGCCTTCTCTTTCGGCTCTCATACTGTAGACGAGTACTCCTTTTGCAGTCTATTTAGTGCCATATTTTTGTCATTTTGTTGGCGATTTCACTGTTTACAGTGGCCCCCAAGCACAGTGCTGAAATGCCGTCCGGTGTTCCTAAGCACAGGGAGCCTGTGATGTGTCTCAGAGAAAATCCATGTCTTAGAAAGGCTTTGTGCGGGGCTGAGTTAGAATGCTGTTGGCCAAGAGTTCGCTGTTAATGAATCAACAGTATATATTAATAAGGTGTCTTCAAGCAGAAATACACATACAACAAGGTTCTGTACTGATCGGTTGATGAAAATGTGGTGACCAGAGGCTCACGGGAACCTAACCCCATATTTCCCCAGGAGCAGTGGTTCTGTATATGCACATTCAGTGTTTGGGTAGCTTGATAGAACCTAAGAACCCTGAGTAACGAGAATCAACCGTACTTACCTCACGGCTCTGCTCTGAGGCTGGAATATGTCCAATGTGGCCCTGCAGTTCTTACAGTTCTTGTTCTGTGATGTGTGAGTCCGTGTGTCCATCCCCTGAAGCCCCTGGACCTAGTGGGGTCGGCCGCCCCGAGGTGGGATCCTTCCATGGGCACACACAGAAGCATCACCAGCCAGCCAGGCTTTGCGGCTCAGACCCGGAACTTCCAACAGGGACATTCCATTCATTTGGTGTCATAAAAAGGTCCACACTGCTCTTGATGACTCCGAAAGACTTTCTACAGACATTACCTCATTTGCTTCTCACAACAATACTGGGGTGGCAATGTCATTGTTCCCATTTCATAGGCGAGCCTGAAGTTCAGAGAAGCTACGTCCAAGGTCAAGGTCACCTGGTTATTTAGCTAGAGTCAGAAAGCTGCTCATTCCACCAGCTTTCCACCACCAGGCTTGTCCCTATTAAAACACGATGCTCCGGGGGAGGTAAGAGCCAGACCTTGTTATTGACATTAAAAAAAAATTTTTTTTTAAATATTTATTTATTTGACAGAGAGAAACACAGCGAGAGAGGAAACACAAGCAGAGGGAGTAGGAGAGGGAGAAGCAGGCTCTCCGCTGAGCAGGGAGCCCGATGCGGGGCTCGATCCCAGGACCCTGAGATCATGACCTGAGCCGAAGGCAGACACTTAACGGGTGAGCCACCCAGGCGCCCCTAAAAAAATTTTTTTTTAAAGATTTTATTTATTTATTTGTCAGAGAAAGAGAGACAGAGAGAGCACAAGCAGGGGGAGTGGCAGACAGAGGGAGAAGCAGGGGGCCCACTGAGCAAGGAGCCCGATGCGGGGCTCGATCCCAGGACCCAAGACCCTGCGCCGAAGGCAGAGGCTTAACCGACTGAGCCACCCAGGTGCCCCTTGTTATTGACATTTTATTGTGAATGAGTGCACTGAGGTCCCCAAAGAAATTGGCTGAGAGCAAGTGGGAGATGAATATCTGAGCGACGCCTCTCTTCTGTGGCTAACCCAAATCACCCCACTTCTCCTACCTCCCTTTTGCCTGCAGCCCCTGTGGGCTCTGAGTCACCTGCCCCACTGTCCCCACGGTTACCTTCCTACACACTCAGTATAGCACAGCTACACCTAAGCCTCCCTCCATCTCACGCACCTGCCCATCCCTCCCACAACCTCGCAATCAAGTTAGTTCTATCTCAAGTTTCAGTTAAATTAAAAGTATTTACATATTTCTTGACCATGTAAATATTTTGCATATCCAAGCCATGCCGTATATTATGATTCACATCCCCTTTTCATACAACTTCATTCTCTGAAGTTAAGTTGCACCCTGTTTTTATTTGCTCATTGGCGTGTGTATCTGTGACTATATCAGCCTCTATTTTGCTGATGGCAGAGTAAGCTCAGGACATCCAGACCCACAAGGGAATCTAGGAATGTTCTTTCCTGCCCCTCCCCTTGCCTTTCTTTCTTTTTTCTTTCATAATTTCTGAACAGCCACTCCCCCCCGCCCCACCCCCACCCCCACCTCCTGCTCTAATCTGTGGGGGTTACTCACTGGGCCTCATCCACAGCCGGCAGTGATCTTGGTGTTTTCCTCCCATAACCCTGAGAATCCCCTTTGCCTCTTACCTACCCATTCTCAATTTCCTGCGCCCCATGCCTTCCTCTTTTGTGGTTTGCTCCTTCGTTTTGGTGAAACACCATCTCCAGCAGCTTCCCGGGGAAAAGAGGCAAGAGAATTTTGAGGCTTTGCGTAGTGGAAATTATCTGTCCCCTGCCTTCACAGTTAACTGATAGTTTGGCTGGGTATCTGTAGCATTCTAGTTAGAAATTGTTTTCCCTTAGAATTTTGAAGGCATTTTTTTTTCTATTGTATTCTAGTTTCCAGTATTGTTATTGAGAGACCGACAGCCATTCAATTTTTCGTCTTTTGTATGTGACCCACTTTTTCTCCCTGGAAGCTTGAAATATCTTTTGTCTCCTCTGCCTTAGGTCGTGGTTGTAATAGAACTGGATACTTGGTGACCCCAAACGTTCCGTTCTGGGAGGTGTAGGTTTAATTGCTCTGATAACCATCTCCTTTTAAATTCTCTGATCTCTCTTTCTGAACTTCAAATAGTAAGATATTTGACCTCCTGGATGATCCTTTAATTTTCTTATCCTTCCTGATCTATTTCCCATCTTTTTTGTACTTTTGGGAAGACTTCTTCAACTTTCTCATCCAGCTCTTCTACTGAATGTTAGATTATTGCTATCATATTTCTAATTTCCAAGAGTTTTACATTTTCTGAATGTTTCTTGTCCTTTTTATACAGCACTGTGTTCCTATTTCATGGACAAAACAAGTCCTCTCTCTCTCTATTAATCATAGTTTTTTTGAAGTTTTGCTCTGTTCCTTGCATTGTGTGCTTTTTCCAGATGGCTTTTAATCTGCTTGTTTTAGTTCTCTTTCAACTTAGATGTTTTCCTTAAATATTTGGTGATCCTGGGGCGCCTGGCTGGCTCAGTCGGTTAAGCGTCCGACTCTTGATTTCAGCTCAGGTCATGATGTCAGGGTCCTGAGATTGAGCCCCACACTGGGCTCTATGCTCAGCGGGGAGTCTGCTTGAGGATTCTCACTCTCTCTGAAATAAATAAATCTTTAAACAAGATCTGGTGATCTTTGAATGTCCACTTATATATGTGAATTTAAGACACTCAAAAGCTAACTGGAAGCTCTCTGTATGGGTGGGACTGGCCTCTCATGGCTCTTACTCCAGGGTGATCAAGCTGCAAATTTGTGGCCTCATTGCAGGACTCTCAAATGTCAATGCCTTCTCTTGGGATGGTCGGTTTCCCTGGATCAGAATCTTCACGTCTCCCACCAGGGAGTACGAGCTTGGCTGCTCCTGGAGCAGAAGCAGGAGGGAGTGGGTGTGTCTTACACTTCTATTTGTCAACTTCCCTTCATCCCCTTGTTTTTAGTATGATACTCCTGTTCTCAGCTGTGCCTGTTATCCCCGATCCCAAAGCTCTCTGGTCCAGTGTCTCTGGAGAGAACACCTCTTTTTTTCCACTATGGCCTGAACCCTAGCATTTTGGTATTTGCACTGAAACCCTCCCACTGAGATAATCAAAGACTTCCCACTTGCTGAACACAGTTGGTGGAGTGAGCTTTGAGGATGTTGACGCAGTTGATTACTAACCCTCCTTCCTGGGACTCTGTCTTCTCTTGACTTCTATACTCTACCCACATCTCTTTTCCACTCCTCTGGGTTCCTTCCTCTGCCTCTCCATCCCATGTCCATTCCACTTGGGGTTTCGTCCTCAGCTTTCTGCTCCTGCCTTTCCCTCTCCTCCTCTTTCCTTCCGAAGATTCTCCTTCTAATTCCCTCTGCTCTACGCTGCTGCCTTCATCCAGGTCCTCCTCAGAAGTCACCCCTTATTATTCTCATTATTTGGTCATATTTGTATATTATTTATATTACAGTGTTAATTTTTTATTATATTTGTTTATTATTATTGTTACCTCTGAACTGGGTCCCTGGGCCTCCAATTCTTCCACTCTCTAATCCAGCTTTATAGTGTAGTCTTCTGTGAACTTTCTACAATTCACATCTGACTGTGTTACTCTGGTTTATAACACTTTAATGGACCTCAATTAAATGCATGAAGTCTGGGCTCCCTGGTACTTAACATGCAGATCAGATTTTGTGACTTGTCATCATCCCACATCTACTCCCAGCTTCAACTCCTCCTGCTGTCCCCAGCCTAGTCCTTCACACACTAGCAAGAGCAGACTGCCCATAATTCCCCACACCCCACGCTACTGTGGCATTCCTTGGGGTATGATACCCTTTCTCCTTGGTTTCCTGATGAACTCCTGTACTTCTTAAAAAAAACTAGCTCAGGCGTTGCCTCCTTGGTGAAGCTTCTTTTGAGCCCCCCCCCGCCTTTTTTTAATTTAGGTAGGCTCCATGCTCAGCGTGGAGCCCAATGTGGGGCTCGAACTCATGACCCTGAGATCAAGACCTGAGCTGAGATCAAGAGTCAGATGCTTAACCGACTGAGCCACCCAGGCACCACTTGAGTCCTTCTTTTTTTTAAAAGATTATTTATTTGACAGAGAGAGACACAGCGAGAGAGGGAACACAAGCAGGGGGAGTGGGAGAGGGAGAAGCAGGTTTCCTGCTGAGTAGGGAGCCCAACCGGGGCTCGAACCCAGGACCCCGAGATCATGACCTGAGCTGAAGGCAGATGCTTAATGACTGAACCACTCAGGCGCCCCCCACCTTGAGTCCTTCTGAGAGAATTCATCACACCTTGTCAGTGCTGTAATAAAACACATAGTTGTTGTATGTATAACAAATGCTTGGGAGTGTTTTTTAAAAATTTTTTTATTGTTATGTTAATCACCATACATTATATCATTAGTTTTAGATGTAGTGTTCCATGATTCACTGTTTGTGCATAACACCCAGTGCTCCTTGCAGAACGTGCCCTCTTTAATACCCATCACCAGGCTAACCCATCCTCCCACCCCCTCCCCTCCAGAACCCTCAGTTTGTTTTTCAGAGTCCCTCGTCTCTCATGGTTCGTCTCCCCCTCTGATTTCCCCCCCCTTCATTCTTCCCTTCCTGCTATCTTCTTCTTCTTCTTTTTTTTCTTAACATATATTGCATTATTTGTTTCAGAGGTACAGATCTGAGATTCAACAGTCTTGCACAATTCACAGCGCTTACCAGAGCACATACCCTCCCCAGCGTCTATCACCCAGTCACCCCATCCCTCCCACCCCACCCCCACTCCAGCAACCCTCAGTTTGTTTTCTGAGATTAAGAATTCCTCATATGGGGCGCCTGGGTGGCTCAGTTGGTTAAGCGACTGCCTTCGGCTCAGGTCATGATCCTGGAGTCCCGGGATCGAGTCCCGGGATCGAGTCCCGCATCGGGCTCCCTGCTCGGCGGGGAGTCTGCTTTTCCCTCTGACCCTCCTCCCTCTCATGCTCTCTCTCTCATTCTCTCTGTCTCAAATAAATAAAATCTTTAAAAAAAAAAAAAAAGAATTCCTCCTATCAGTGAGGTCATATGATACATGTCTTTCTCTGTTTGACTTATTTTGCTCAGCATAATACCCTCCAGTTCCATCCACGTTGTTGCAAATGGCAAGATCTCATTCCTTTTGATGGCTGCATAAGCTTGGGAGTTTTTTAATATATTCATGTGGACAACAAAGCAGGAGATGAACGCTATCTTCTGTGTGCCTTTCAGTCTGGATCATGAAGAATTCGCACTGATCAAGGTAGGGGGAGAATAACAGGGAGGGTCTAGCAAGTGTGTATTTCACCCCAGGCTGAAACTCCCAAATTATTTTGAGCTGATTGTGCACGAAGGTAGAGGTGTTGATGAGTATAAATATCATTTTGTCACAGGCTGTGAAATATCTTGGCTCCCTGGCCTCCACAAGGCATCCTGAGAACCTCAATATCCTTAAATAGCAGAAACAGTAGTAGGAATATTCATCCTTCCATACCTTTATTCCTTGCCTACTGAGGAGTCAAGAAATGGTCCATTCACTCCCTGCTTCACACTGCCCTCTAGTGTCGGCTGCCTTGTCCTGCAGTCCCATTTCCTCCGCTTCATCTCTGGCGGTGCCAGAGAGGAGCCGGGGCTGGAAGGAGGCTCTATAAGGCCTTGGAGTCAGGTGTACGTGCACGACAGCTTCAGGCATTACCCCCTCCCACGTGGATCTTTGAATGGGTTTTCAGAGGGTTTCTGAGTTCCCTGGAATTGGTGTGTATGAAAGCTTGTGACTTTCAAAATGTTGGTTATAGGGGCGCCTGGGTGGCTCAGTCGTTAAGCATCTGCTTTCGGCTCAGGTCATGGTCCCAGGTTCCTGGGAATTGAGCCCCGCGTTGGGCTCCCTGCTCAGCGGGAAGCCTGCTTCTCCCTCTCCCACGCCCCCTGCTTGTGTTCCCTCTCTCGCTTTCTCTCTCTCTGTCAAATAAATAAATAAAATCTTAAACACAACAAAACAAGACAAAACGTTGGTTATGAATGCTATGGATTTCAACAGTTTTCAAAAAAGTTCTAAACCCCTCAAAAAGTAAAGAACCACATAACCGCTTAGATCCTCCAAGGAACTTCTAGATTGCAGGGAGACCTCACCTTAAGAAAGATCAACATTGTCAAAGCACCTATATTGGGGTTACAGTAATTGCACTAAAAAAACACTCCTGTCAGAGACGCTGTATTTGTTGCTCTCCAAGCTTTGTACTGCGGTTGACCCAGATTACCAGGTGTGAACAAGGAATGTGCGCAGGGAAGTTTCTGCAGGTGATGGATAAGGAAGGGCCTGGGACTAGACACACTTTTGATAGTTTATCATCTGGGTGAAGGGGTGGGGGAAGAGATAAAATGGAAAGGGGTTCACATTCTCTTTAAGTTTTCACAATGGATCTCATATACATAGTTGGTAGGTACCACAAAAAGTCACACACACACACACACACACACACACACACAACTCCCTCTGGTGGCAAGGAGGAAAACTTCATCTCCAGCTCCTATGAACTAGGATTTTACCTCCTGGGAATACGGCGGTTAATGCCAGTTATCTCATACAAAAACACACAGAGGACGGAAATATAAATCACAGTTGCACAAACTGTTTCATGCACTTTCTTGTGAAAATTTCCCTAACTTGTCATTTTAGGGACATTTTATTAAACCGCAAAACCATAAAATCCCCAGAGCTTACTCACAGTGGCCAGTCCTACCTTTAATAACTTGGATATTATGAAACTTACTGATTCCTGTCACTGGCTATCATTTGACAAAATTAAAAATCATACTTCATTTTTTCTTGATCATTTTTGTTTTTTTAACTTTATTTTACAGGTAAAATAAGTGAATCAGGATAAAATAATAATCTACTAAAAACATAGAATGGTGGTTTCCAAATTTGGGGGGTTTAAGACCCCTTTACATTCTTTATTGAGAAGCCTATACACTTTTTGTTTAAGTAGGTAGTAGTTGTCAATATTTACCTTTCTAAAAACTAAAACAGAAAATTTTAAAATACTGGTTAATCCATTTAATAACTATATTAATAACCCACCTTACATGTTAATATAAATAAAATATTTTAATAAATATATTATAAATCACATAACAGAAATAATATAAATAAAATGAATTATCATTATTTGTTTTATTTATTTATTTTTTAAAGATTTTATTTATTTATTTGACAGAGACACAGCAAGAGAGGGAACACAAGCAGGGGGAGTGGGAGAGGGAGAGGCAGGCTTCCCGCTGAGCAGGGAGCCCGATGCGGGGCTCGATCCCAGGACCCTGGGATCATGACCTGAGCCGAAGGCAGACGCTTAACAACTGAGCCACCCAGGAGCCCCTATTTTGTATTTTGATAAATCCTTTCAGTGTTTGGCTTAATAGAAGCCAGTTGCGTTCTCACATTGCTTCTGTAGTCCATCTGTTAGAATGTTTTGGTTGAAGTACATAAAAACATCCACCCTTATACAGATGTGTAGTTAGAAAAGAGAGTATTTTAATAGCCTTTTCAGAGAATTGTGGATAGTCTTCTATATTAAAACTCACCAGGAGTGCCTGGGTGGTGCAGTCAGTTAAGCGTCTGACTCTTGGTTTTGGCCCTGGTTGCAATCTTGCGCTCGTAGTCTCCAGGTTGTGGGATCGAACCCCAAGCCAGGCTCTGCACTCAGCACCGAGTATGCTTGGGTTTCTCTCTCTCTCTCTCTCTCCCTTTGCCCCTCCCCACTGTGCGCTCTCTCTCTCTAAAATAAATAAATGAATCTCACCAAGAGGGAGGTTTTTTTTTTTTAAATTAAAAAAAAATTCTTTTTTTAAAATTTATTTGCGAGAGAGAGAATGAGAGACAGAGAGCATGAGAGGGAGGAGGGTCAGAGGGAGAAGCAGACTCCCTGCCGAGCAGGGAGCCCGATGCGGGACTCGATCCCGGGACTCCAGGATCATGACCTGAGCCGAAGGCCGTCGCTTAACCAACTGAGCCACCCAGGCGCCCCGAGGGAGTTTTTTTTTAAAGTTTAGCTACCATGTGGAATCTGAAACCATACAATGAAGTTTTCATAGTCTGTTACATTGAAATCCAATGTATTATGTAGCACTTTTTTTTAAAGATTGATTTATTTATTTGAGAGAGAGCAAGAGAGACTAAGCACGGGGGGGAGGGGCAGAGGGAAAGACTCCCTGCTGAGCACGGAGCCCCAGAAGCGATGTGGGGGACCCTGAGATCATGACCTGAGCTGAAACTAAGAGTCTGCTGCCCAGGTGCCCCTCTGTCCCAGTGTGAAAACGGGGAGCGGGGTGCATGTAAGCTCTGCTCTCAGAAGGAGGCTCGCCCAGCCTTGGGGTTTTGGTGAGGTTATTTCATCCTGGCTTGGGTCTTTTTTTTTTTTTTTTTTTAAGATTTTATTTATTTGCGAGAGGGAGAGAGAGCGAGCATGAGTGGGGGGAGGGGCAGAGGGAGAAGCAGACTCCCCGCTGAGCAGGGAGCCCAATGTGGGGCTCGATCCCAGGACCCTGGGATCATGACCTGAGCTGAAGACAGGCTCTTAACCAACTGAGCCACCCAGGTGCTCCCTGGTGGGCGTCTTAAAGGAACTTCATTGGAACCTCTGATCAGGAAGTCCCCTTCCTGGTCAATTCGGTCCCAAGATTCCTGAGACACAGTCATGGTGTCATGGCGTGGGGGCGGGTGTGAGAGAGGGTGAAGAAAGAGGGCTGGAGCCTGCAGAGGGGGGTTTGGAGCAGAGTGGAGAGGGGAGGAGGAAGCTGGCCAGGCCCTAGGTGCTCACCAGGCATTTAGGCAGGGCCCTTTGTCTGTGTTGGCGTCTCTTCCCCTGACGTTCCTGGCCCCAGCCTGGACATGGTGTGAGGAGGTGGTCATAGTCTGGAGTGACCTCTGAGAGGCTCAGTTTACCATCAACAAAGGTCCAGCTGTCCAGCTGTTGTTTCTATGTATGTCCCAGCACATTGTTGGAGGGGAGAGCGGTTCATCACCTATGTCAAGGTCAGTAAGTGGCTGCTTCTCCCAGGGGGAGGGTGCCCAGACCTCTGGGTGCCAAGAACTTGAACAAGATGGCTTCCCAGACAGCCCTTTCCCTGTGCCCTTAGCCATGAGCACTCCAACCTTATTTCAGGACCCTGGAGAACAAACAAAGATTCTCCTGAGCCCTGAGGGCCAATTTCCTGCACTGTCTTTGGTCAGAAGGCTTCTCTCTGTGTTGTCCATTCATTTATTCAACGAGCATTTATTGAGCACGTACTATGTGTCAAGCACTGTGCTGGGCACTGAGGATGCAAAAATGAGTAAGACATGGTGTCAACATTCAAGTTTGTCCAGGATAGTAAAATGTGACTTCAAAATTCTGGGTTAAACGCAGGGAAAGAGGGACACGTGGGGGCTGTGGAGCCTGGACGAGGGCTCCTAATGCAGTCTGGGGTGGTCTGGGAAGGCTTTCTGGAGGAGTCAACATGCTGCTGAGATTTGGAGGAGGGTAGGTACAGTGGGCCTGCGGTGGGGTGGGAGAGAAAGGCCTTCCGAGAAGCCTCTGCTGCTCCAGGAGCTTTGAGTAGCTCTGTGTGGCCGGAGCTAAGGGAGTTTGGAAGCCAGGGAAACTTCAAGAGTGAGATCCCAAAGGGCATGTAACTTGATTACGGGGTTTGCATTTCATCCTGAGGCCACTGATGGGAGAAATGGGGAAGTGACACGACTCTGTCTTTGTTTTAGGAAGATGGTTCAGACAGCAGGGGGATCCTGGAGAGGCTGCAACCAAGCCGGCCACACGTGGTGGCCCACGCTGACAGAGGCAGGTCGGAGATCCCGAGCAGGGAGCAGGACCGAACACGGTGCTCCGCTGATCGTGGGGAGCGGGGGAGGAGAGGAGTGGTGGATGACCCCGGGATGTGGGGGTTGGCTCAGGGGTTGTGCCTGTGCCTGTGAAGGACAGAAGGAGGGGCAGACGTGGGGTTTGGGTTGGGACCCAGGTGTGAGGAGGGGCTTGCCGTTGGCTAAGCAAGCGCGCATGGCAAACAGGCAGTGTTGGCCCGGGCAGAAGACACAGATTTGGCACCAGGGCAGGAGAGCGGGCTGGGTTCGGTCCCCACTGACTCACCGTCCCCTCTTAGCCCTGGGACTAAGTTCAGCCCTTTGACAAAGAAGAAAATAATGTCTTCTGCAGCTGGGAAGAAGGACTAGAGGGAAAGCAGTGAGCCAGAACCAGGACCCAGGAAACCCGTGTCCAGGTGCCCAAGCCTGGCTTCCGGGCCCCGAGGCTCACTGTGGTATCTCCAGGGCCTGGATGAATGGATGTGGCTGTGTGGGGACCTCCAGAGTCCCCTGGGTCTGGAGCATGGGCGGGGGTGGCGGGAGGACAACGGCAGGAGGCGGGTCAGGGTGGTTCTGGGCTGTGTGTCACCAGCTCTGCTGAGGGGTGGCGCAGGTTGAAGTCAAGCCATTGACCCAAAGGGTTGTGTCTGTCCACACTGGGTGCCTTTTCTACTTGGTATAACTATAGTAGTTCTGAAAGTATCGGTCCCTAGGCCCGCAGTACCAGCACCACCTGAGAACTTGTTAGAAATGCACATTTCCAGGGCACCTGGGTGGCTCAGTTGGTTAAGCGACTGCCTTCGGCTCAGGTCATGATCCTGGAGTCCCTGGATCGAGTCCCACATCGGGCTCCCTGCTTGGCGGGGAGCCTGCTTCTCCCTCTGACCCTCCCCTTCTCATGTGCTCTCTGTCTCTCTCATTCTCTCTGTCTCAAATAAATAAAATCTTAAAAAAAAAAAAAAAAAGAAATGCACATTTCCAGGCTCTGCTCATGACCTGCTGAATCCGAAACTCCGGGGGTAGGGCCCAGAGTCTGTGTTTTACCAAGCCCTGCAGGGGATGCTGATGCACTCACTACAAAAGTTGAAAACCATGGGGCTAGCAGAGGCCTGCTCTTTTGACACCGTGCTGCACCTGAGCCCCATCTCCTGCCCCGCTCCGCAGACAACTTTCTCAGCAGGAAGGGAAAACTGTACCTGGAGAGAAGTGGTGCGATGCCTAGAACCAACTGAGCTGCGCAGACAGGAAGTCCTGTGCAGGAGATGGGTGTGGAGTCTGGGAAGGCCTCCGGGAGGAGGTGGCTTCCAGCAGGGACTCCATCCACTGACTGAAAGCAGAAGAGAGTAACGTTTCTGCTTCGGAAGATGGCAAGCTCGAAGATACAGAAGTGGAAAGCCAGGGAATTCGGGCGGGAGGCAGGAATGGACTCACGTGGCTAGGACGGAGGGGCAGGCAAACTGGGAATTGGGCAAGAGAGGCCTGGCTGGAGACAGAGGTGGGGCACATTGGGGGAAGGGTGGAAAGGGGGAGGGGGAGGCCGAATTGGGGAAGAGACACAGTGAGCTGGCTTCTGGGTTCCAGCCTTGCTGACTGCTCACATGCCACTTATTTATTTATTTATTTATTTATTTATTTATTTATTTATTTATTTATTTATTTTTAAAGATTTTATTTATTTATTTGACAGAGAGAGAGACACAGCGAGAGAGGGAACACAAGCAGGGGGAACGGGAGAGGGAGAAGCAGAATCCCTGCCGAGCAGGGAGCCCGATGTGGGGCTTGATCCCAGGACCCTGGGATCATGACCTGAGCCGAAGGCAGACGCTTAACAACTGAGCCACCCAGGTGCCCCACTTTTTTATTTTTTAAAGATTTTATTTATTTATTTGCCGGAGAGAGAGAGAGAGAGAGCCCACAAGCAGGGAGAGCTGCAGGCAGAGGCAGAGGCAGAGGGAGAAGCAGGCTCCCCACCGAGCAAGGAACCTGACACAGGACTCGATCCCAGGACCCCGGGATCATGACCTGAGCTGAAGGCAGACGCTTAACCGACTGAGCCACCCAGGTACCCCAGCTCACGTGCCACTTTGAAAAGAATTTGTTTCTAGTGTGGGGTCCACCCCTGGTTTGCCAGCTCACTGTCCACCTCCGTCCCCCACATCCCCTCCCAACCCTACAGTCAGCCCCAAACTCCACCTGCTTATTATGGAATTTCTGGAGAAGGGACCTGTCGAGGCCTGGGCTGGCTCCACGCTCTTGGGTGTGAGGGTTTAGCTGGCAGCATACAGGAGGTCTGGGGTGGGAGTGGGGGTGGCCTTTGGTCCCCCTCCTCCATCATAGCACTGGACTGGCAGGGGAACTGAGCAGATGGGCTGAGAAGGACTCAGGGTGGGCAGTGCTGAGCTGGAGGAGAAGGGTGCTCAAGGGAGGACACAAGAGGTTTGGGCAGGGTGTGGGAGGAAGTCAGGGGTGTGTGAAGATGGTGGGGAGGTGCGGAGCTTTGAAGGAGGGAGGGTGAGAGATACCTGCTGTTGAGCTGGAGGTCAGCCCCTCTCTGCCCAGGCCCGGAGCCTGCTGGGGCCCTCCCTGCCATGCCTCTCCCCAGCTTCTGGCCTGCACAGTGGTGCTGCGCCCGTCACCGGCCCCAGCCAGGCCTCCTCGGAGGGGAGCGGAGGGCCTCCTCCTAAGGGTATCTCGGCACTGAAAGTACAGGCTAGGGGCGCCTGGGTGGCTCAGTCGTTAAGCGTCTGCCTTTGGCTCGGGTCATGATCCCAGGGTCCTGGGATCAAGCCCTGCATCGGGCTCCCTGCTCAGCGGGAAGCCTGCTTCTCCCTCTCCCACTCCCCCTGCTTGTGTTCCCTCTCTCGCTGTGTCTCTCTGTCAAATAAATAAAATCTTTAAAAAAAAAAAAAAGATTTATTTCTTTTTCCTTCTGCCTTCGGCTCAGGTCATGATCCCAGGGTCCTGGGATCGAGCCCCGCATTGGGCTCCCTGCTCAGCGGGAAGCCTGCTTCTCCCTCTCCCACTCCCCCTGCTTGTGTTCCCTCTCTCACTGTGTCTCTCTGTTAAATAAATAAAATCTTAAAAAAAAAAAAGATTTATTTCTTTTTCCTTCTGCTTTCGGCTCAGGTCATGATCCCGGGGTCCTGGGATAGAGCCCCGCATCGGGCTTCGGGCTCAGCGGGAAGCCTGCTTCTCCCTCTCCCACTCCCCCTGCTTGTGTTCCCTCTCTCGCTGTGTCTCTCTCTGTCAAATAAATAAAATCTTAAAAAAAAAAAAAAAAAAAGAAAGTACAGGCTAATACCATCTGTTGCTACACTGCTGCACCTCTTACAATTAGGTAGATAGAGAACAGCTCATCAAAGCATCACTTACAGTTTCTAAGGTTGGAATGAATTACATGGGGCTTTGGGGGCCCAAGGCTGGTCCATTCCATATTCCTGGTAGAAAGCATCATGCTGCCTGAAGACACGCATGGCCCGTATTCACGGAGCGCTTGCTGTGCCAGACGACAGGGGCAGGGCTGGTTCGGGAGCACAGAGACCTGGGTGCTGGTCTCACCTCTGACTCTTCCTTGCTGTGGGGTCTTGGGTGAGTTGCTTCATCATTCTGAGCCCCCACTTTCCTCATCAGTAAAATGGGGTTGATGATGGTGCCTATCTCAGAGTGTTACCTTGAGGCTTCAGTGAGAATATCCTCCGAGCTAATGTTTGTCAAGCATTTGCTTTGTGCCAGACGTTGGCAAAGCCCTCCGGACACGTTACCTCACTTGGGCCTCACAGTCACACTCTGAGGTAAGCACCATTATTGTCCCATTTTACGGAAGGTGGAGCAGAGCCTGGGAAGGGCTAAGGGTCTGAGGGTACACTATTGAGCAGTGCTAGTGAGCTGTGTGTCGATTCCCTGGGCTGGGCCACGTGTGTAATGCCACAGGCATTAATGGTGACACTAGGTTGTGGCAGCAAAGTGAAGGGTGATTACTTTTGGTTCTTTGTTCCTTCTGCTCTGGCCTCCTCAGCCCACAGCCCGGCCTCCTCTCAGAACTTGGCTCCTGGAAACTGGCCCTGGATCAACTGCTGGGCTTAAGGTGGGCTGGGGGGAGGAGGCCGGGAGGGGACTGGCTGCCCCCGAGGTGATGGCCCGAGTGGTGTGGGGGAGGGCGTGTGGGGGCAGGGCTGCCTGGAAGGCAGGCTGAGCCTTGTCACTTGCTAATTTGGGCTCCTCTGCTTCCCAGACAATGCCAGGGCAGTCGGGCTGACAGGTGTCGCCACTGAGGGGATGGGGCCCTGACTCCACAACCCACGGCCTTACAAGGCTTAGCTCCTCTGGTCAGACACTTCCTTCCTTGCCCTGTGGCCTCCCCAGCTCTGGGACATTGGGAGCCATGGGACCAGAGGCTGGAAACCCCTCCAGGTTTTCTCCCCTCACCTCACCTACCCCGAATCACTCCCTCTTCCTGGATTGGCCCCTTTCTCCCTGGATCTGGCGAGTCCTGGTTCTCGTTCCTTCTCCAGCAATCTTTCTTCTGTTTTCCATTGAGCTGGAAAGTCTTGGGAGAGCTGAGAGGGTACAGACCACATGGGCCCTGGTCAAGTCCGCCTCAGACTCTCCCTGAACTTCAAAAGGCGCTAAGGGAAGGCCATCAGCTTTGCCCCAGGGAGGGGGCGTCCCCAATGAGGCCAGGCTCTCCCTCGGGCCACGGTGCACCCTAAAGCCGGTGTCCGAATGAGGAAGCTGAGTTTCAGAGAGGACACTGCAGCTGGGTCAATCATGGTGACCTTACATTGGGTTAGAGTCTAGAAGGCCTGCAGCAGGGTCAGGCTAAGGCAGGCATGGAGGGCCAAAGCTCGATTCACTGGCTCAGTATGGGGGGGCGGGGTTGGAGATGAAGCCGGATGAGGTGTATGAACAAGATCAGCCTGAGCATTTCACACAAAGTTGTTCACAGGATGGATCACAAGAGGGCGAGTGCAACCTCACATGTGAGAATAGAGAGCCAGAAGATGAAGGTTCTAGTAGGTTAGGGCTGGGGCCGCCAGGTGCAGCGTGGGGATGATTCCGCTCACGTGGACCTTGGAGCAGGCCAGGCCGGGCCACAGGGGCCATGAAGCTGTGGGGCGCCGCTTTCCAGTGCACGCTGAGGGCACCTGTAGGCCTCTGGCAGCTGTGAGGGTTAAAGGCGAGGCCAGGGTTAGAGGAGAGTTAAAGGAGGGACGGTAGGATGAGAACTGGGGTATAGTCAAGGGGACGGAGCGCCGGGCTGGCCGTCAGGAGACCTGGCCCACTCATCGTGTGGCCCCTTCTCTCTGGGCCTCTGTGTCCTCAAGGGCAAGGTGACTGCCCTGGACGGTTTTCCTGCTCTGACATCCTGTGATCCTGTCAGTTCAGAGCTGACTTCCAGGAAGGCCAGGCCCTGGTGGGCTGGATTCTGGCCAGGGATGCGTGAGGGTCTGCTCCGGGCTGTCAGGCCCAGGGGACACTGGACCTGAGCGCCCCCAGGTCCCGAGCACGGCCTGAGCCGTGAAGTCCCGGGCTCGCGAATGTCCAAGGCATTACAGAACATATTAATGTCTGCTGTACCAAATTGCCACAGCCCCAGTGATTCGGAAGAACACAAGTTTGTTATCTTACGGTTCCGGGGGGCGGAAGTCCAAAATCAGCCTCACTGGCCTAACAGACAAGGTGTCGGCAGGCCTGCTTCCCTCTTGAGGCTCCGAGGGGAGAATCTGTTTCCTTGACTTTTCCAGCTTTTAGAAGCTGCGTGCATTCCTTGGCTCAAGGTCACGTCCTCTGTCTTCCAAGCCAGCCCCACAATAGCATCTTCTCTCTTTTTTGATCTTTCTTCCTTTATCAGGTGTCCTACTACCGACCCTGGTCCTAATGCCTCAGTCTGATAAGGACCCATGTGATTAGATTGGGCCCCCATGGATAATCCAGGATAATTCTTCAACTCCAGTTCTTTCATTTCATCAGATCTGCAAAGTGCTTTTTGCCATATAAGGTAACATATTCACATTTTGTTCATTAGGACATGGGCCCCTTGGGGGGGGGCCATCATTCAGCCCACCACAGGGAGTTCTGCCTGGGGGTCTTACAGGGCCATGAGGACTGTTTCTGGCTCTGTGTCTGGGGGTCACCCCTGGCCAGGTGGGTGTTTGTGTGAGACACAGCCTCAGAGGTCCCTGGACAGTGTCCCCCGCTCCACAGGCAGAATGGGAGGTGGGCAGATAAGCACCAAGCGGGGGGTGACCTTTAAGGAGGGTGACAGTGAGTGGGGAGGCCAGGAGAAAGGCTGCAGAAGCACACTGGGCTGGGGCAGAGAGTGGGGCCCAGGGCCGATGTCATCCAGCGGTGGCCCTTCAGCTGGGTGTGGGCAGCCTCCCGCCAGAGATCCCCAGCCTTGCAGGCAGACCCCGGAGGCCTTTGTCTCCAGAGTGGTCCCCACTTGAAAGAAGACTGGGGCAGGTGCAAGGACCACAGGGCAAAACAGTCTCATTTTTGAAGGTCACTTGTGAGCAGACAGCAGGAAAGAGGCTGACAGGTTGCGGTGGATGTGAGGATGGAGAGTTGGACCACATGGTGTGGAGGGATGGTGTCGATGGGGTCTGGGATGAGGGATGCCGGCCCCACTCTGTCCCATCGGGGACTGAGCATGACTAACACCCCAAGGCCCTCAGAGTCCATGATTCGTTGTGGTCCCTGCAACCCTCTTTTGTTCTTCCATTTGTCAATGTTTTTTTTCTTTTTTCCCTTCTAAAAAGCAGAATAATCCATGCAGATAATTCATTTATTTTGGTGCATCTTAACTTCTTGTAAGAAAGTTCTTGTGTAAATTACAAACATGGTTAAGCCAATGCAGTAAACTCCAGTAGACTCATCCCAACCTTCACACCCCTTCTCTGACCTCCTGCTATTCCTGGGTGGATGCCTGTCCCTACTGTCCATCCCAGCCCCTCCACCCAGAATCCTATGCCTCCAAGCCCTACAACTTACCCCGCCCTGTCCCTTCTCCCTGGCAGCCTTCCAGCATGGGGGTGTTCCCAAACTGGCCTGAGCAGAACCAAATTAGAGCAGCCTCCGTTGGGCACCAGAATGGCAGTGTCCAAAGGGCAGGGTCTTTGAGCCCTCTGTAGGCACTGTGCGTGTGTCTCCTTAGGACACCCCTGTCCACCAGCTCTCTCTCCCACCAAACAGGCAGCATGGTAGAGCTCCCTAACCTCCTGCTGGTTGTGAGGCCTCTGGCTGGCCTCCAAGGGGGCTCAGTATCCTGCTTGTCCTGTCTCAGCCTGGGATCCTGGCCCAGGAGATGACCAACGATAATAGCCCCAGGATTAACATAGCAGGCATTGTCTTTCTCTGACTATAGGGTGGGTATTATGTGTTCATCAACTGTCCTAAAAATACCCAGTAAACAGGTGCAGCCTCCACCCCACCAGCCCCCTGGATTCTGGCTGGAGACAGAGGGTAGGACAGGGGAGAAGGTGAGTTAGTCTCACTGAGTTCCAGGCATGGGATGTGGGGTGCCATTTGGAACCCGGGAAACCTAGATTCCCGGAAACCTACTTGGAGGGGGGTACAGAGCATCCACAGACCCTCAGACCTCCCTGAGCATAAAGGTGGACGCTACAGCTACCAGCACCTCAGCTCAGCCCCAGATCACTCCCTGGAGTCAGCCTGCAGCGCTGTTGACGTCACCCCCAAGCCCAGGTATCCTCCTAGGGCACGTGTACCAGAGTCGCATGAGAGCCCCCAAATCCAGTCTCTATTCCTCTTAGGCTTTTGGAACATGGGCTCAGGAGTCTGATTTCCACAGTTCCTTGTGAGAGATGTAGGTCCGAGAGACAGTTTTCCTGCCCCCAGCCCCTGCTGGGCACCCCCAGGCCTCCCAGTGCCCCCCTCCCCCCCCCCTCCCCACCCCAGCCAGAGCCCTGGGCTCTGCCCTGGGCCCGTCGCTGCTCAGTGCCTCATCTGGTCTGGCTGCTCATTCTCTCCCTTCTTTGGCTTGCGACCCCCTAGGTGGGTGCTGGTTTGACTCAGTCGGTGGCCTCTGTGTGCACAGGATGTGTGTGTCCCCCTGAGCCTGGACACACGTGTCTTCAGGGCATGCCTGCTGTGTGTCAGCGTGTGTCTGCTCTGTGGGGGGGGGGGGGGGGGAGGAGCAGCGGGCCTGTTCTATTTTTACTGGCCAGTTGCTGTGGCCCATAGTTTTCATAGCCTCCCCTCTGCCTGCCCCTCACAGTCTGCGGTCCACAGCGAGACACAGGCCAGCCCAGCTCACAGAGCCTGAACGAGGTAAGTGTCTGCAGCCCAGGACTTTGGATCTAGGTTGAGCCCTGAGAAAGAAACTGGGGCTTGAGTTAGAGGAGACAACCAGGGCGTGGAGATGGAAGAAGACCTGTATCATGCATGGCCTGTACCTTTGGGTTGGCTGAGGGAACAGTTCTAAGATGCTCCCACAGTGTTTTATCCTGTGGAATGACCTCTCTCCTGCAAAACTGTTACTGGAGGTAAAATCCCCACTGCCCATTTTCAGGCTAAGAGCCAGGAGCAGAATTTACGCCCAGGCTGCTCAAGGGGCCCCGGGGTAGAGCCTGGGGATTATGTTATACACCAGGCTGCCCAGTAGGTCCCGGAGGGAGACGGCGCCTAGAGGCAGGGGGTGGCATTGGGAATCAGAGAGCGGGGGCGGCGGAGCTGCGTTGGGAAGTTTAGGAAGAGCCTGGTGAGCAATTAAAGTGGGCGATGGCTGCAGCAGAGGACAAAGAAGGTGCTCTGGTGTGTGGGACTTGGGGGGAGCCTAGTAGACCAGATCCCAGCCCCTGCGGACTGAGGAAACCATCTTGCCTCTTTGTTCTTGGTCTCCGAGGGGCGTGCTTGGCTCCCCTTGCACGCCCATCTGTATAGCAGGGCAAGAGTGGGTGAGGGCAGACTGCCAACCCCGCTGTCCACCGCTCCTGGCTCTGAGGAGTAGAAAGTAGTTGGTGGGGGGCCTTTAGAGGGAAGGTTGATGGTGACAGCATTTGGGGTTGGGGCATGAGAGTCTCTGAATGCAAAACAGAGGGGACCTTCTATATTGGGATCCATGGCTGGGGGTGGGGTGGGGGCTAAAGGCAGCACCAGGCACTGGGTTTGGGAGATCGTCCCACAGCGGTTCTGAGGTTAGGCTTTCCTGCTAAGAGCTCAAGACAGGGGTGTGGGGGGTGTAGGAGTACAGTGCTTGCTAATGATCAGTCAAAGAGGACTGGGATGCCCTTGAACTAGGGTCCAAGGTCAGGGGGTGGGGAGCAGAGGGAAGAACATGAGCCTAACCAGAAATTTGTGTCCCTGATTATCAGGTGTGCAAAAAGATCAGTTCCTGGCCCTATAGACACACCCTCACCCCCCCCCCCACACACTCAATTACACACAGACACTCATACGCTCAGCCTCAGTCTCCCAGTCTAGTTGATATTCCCGGTCCACCCCGCGGGGCCTCAGGGAAGAGAAAGCCTAGCTCTGAGTCAACCCCTGGTCATCCTTCACTCCCTCCCTCCAGGGGTGGATTTTCTGTCTCCTCACTTGCTACTTGTGGGGGAGATGGAATGCCGGCCCTCCAACCTCACATTTGCTATCTGCATCCTGACTTCTTATCAGGTTTCTGCTTGTCTTCCACAGGACCTGTCAAGGGGTCCCATCTGGTGGGTATCAAAGCACAGGCTGGGGACCCCTGGGCCTGGCATTTGTCAGGGGGGCAAGCTGGCGGGCAGGCCCTGCAGCTTGGCAGGAGGCCAAGGCTGGCCTGGGCCAGTAGGGCCCCATGCTGGTGACAGTGGGCTCTCTGAGGGAGGTGTGACCATGGCCAAATGCCTGCCAAGGGTGAGGCACATCCCCACTCAGCTGAGACCTGTTGCCCCCTGGGGACTGGCATCATGGCTGGGCAGTGATGACAGACAGACGGACCTGGAGGTGTTTCTTCACTGGCTAGTGTTTCTCTTTGGACTGCCTTGCTAGTCGTCCGAGGAGTGGAGCCCTCAGAATAAACAGCTGGTGATAAAATCTAATTTCAGCCAAATATCTGGGGAATTTATGGATTGGATCCTACCTCTCCCTCTGTGCCTCGGGGTGACAGCTGAGACTCTGGGGTCACACTCCCTTTCCCCCTCCTCCGCCCCAGGCCTCACCCTCCCTAGGTGGCAGAGGCAGAGGTGGGAGGCCCAGAGGGCTTTCTGACCGTTGGGGGGAGATTCAGGACAGGTGGCCGAGCCCCACTCATGGGCTGGGGGAGGAGGCTTCACGGGCACATAGGGAAAGGAGAGAATTAAGGCAGAGACAGGAGGTGGCTCTGGAATGAAATGACTGGTAGCCACTTTACAATTGTCCTTTGGATTCTGCCCTCCCCTGTACCAAACCAGGTTCCTGGGCCAAATTCAAACTCCTGATCCTGTGCTCCATGTCCCGCCCCACCCCCCCCCCCGCCCCGCCAAATGCACACAACCCAGCTCCAGATTCCTGTCCTGCCTCGCACACTTGCTCCCACCAGAGTTGTCCTTCTTCCCCTGATCTTTTGCACAATCCCCACCCTCTATTAGAATGCTTTGTCCAGGCCCAGGCAAGTTGGTGAGTTGGGTCTGGCTTTGGAGTATCCCCCTCTGCTGCCTCGAGGACCCCCTTCTTGGCCTGGGTCCCCCAATTGTCGGGACTAAAGGGAGCCCCAGGACAACACAGTCAGGGGACTTCAAACTGTGCTCCACAGCCCGGGGTCCTCACAGAGGGCCACGGGCTCCTACGTACCCCCTTCAGCCTGTGCCGTTTGCTCGGATTGCCTGAATTTGTTTTGCTTCCAAGTAAAATTTGGTTTGAACAAAAGGCTTAAGAGCTTTTTTAAGTGGACGACAATTTATCTCACCTCGATTTTTGCAGAGAAGAAAACTGGCCTGGAGAGGGTCAGGATGAAGATGAGAGTAGAAGGCAGGATTTGCCTCACCTGCTGGCTTCAGCCCCTCCGTGCAGGGCCTCCTCCCCGCCCCACCCCAGGGCTGCCCCTCACACTGCCGTCCATGTGAACGGCACCCCTGGCACAAGGACATGGCTCAGCATGGGAATAGCGCCCCCTGGAGTTGTGCCATATGGCAGTTACCTGCATTTCATCTTTGCTCTGTGCCACTCCACTTTCAGATTCTCCTCTCTCTGAGAACTTCACCCTTGTCCACAGGAGAGACTCTAAACTCAGCCTGTTGTGGAGGGCCCCATGACCTCACTTTTCAAATAGATTTCTATGGATTCCATTCTGTTCCCCATGAGGGTTGGCAAACCTTGCTGGAAAGAGCTTGATAGTAAATGTTTTAGGCTTTGCAGGTCACATAACGTTCTGTTGCATATTCCTTATTTTACAACGCTTTAAGCAACAAAAGGGGGGGGTGTGCAGATTTGGCCTGGGGGCTGTAGTTTGCAGATCCCACCCTACATACCTGTCCAATAGAGCCACTTACAGTGCTTATATTGTTTCTTTGCTTTTCTAAGATTTCTCTCTCTTGTGAGCGAATGAGTGAATGAATGAATGAGTGAATAAATGAAAAAAAGAGAGTATCAATGCACAAATATTTATCCCATCCCGACCTGTTGGAATCCATTCTGTCTGATTTCTTCTTCCTGTTGTCCGGCTCTCCCAGGCTGGGCGCTGACACAGTCCCAAGGCCCAGCTGGGTTGGGAGGCAGGAGTTACAGCTTTCCCACATTGACGCTTGCTTTGTGCCTCCAGGTGCTGCCCCCCGACCACCACCATGCCTGAAGTGTAAGTAGCCCCGTCCCTCTCTCGGACTCGGAGGAAGCCAGGCCCTTTGCTGCAGATTTCAGTCCTCTAGGGGAGGCACCATCTGTCCAAGCCCTGAAGCAACTTCCCAGGAGAACAGGTTTTAACAGAAGGAACAATCCTGAGTACCTAGGTCCCCTGTGCCACCACGTGTCCTCCTAGTCTTTGAGCAGAACCCATGCTCCAGGCTCCCTGGGGAAGACCTTTGTGGCCTCTTACAGAGTTTTTCTCTGCGCAGGCCAGATGAATTGTGTGTGCCAGGCCATGGTTCTGCTTCGGCCCAACAGATGAACAAAGCTTTGGGAACTTGCCCACAAGGCCAGGGACGGGAGCTTTCCCATGCTGGAACCCTATGTTGAGGCTTCCCGGAATCTCCAGCACTCCTCCCCAACTTACAACGGCCAGCATCTCCAGCAAGAACCTCCAGTAGCCCAGAGGGCCACTGGAGTTTTATTCTGTTCTGCTGGAACCCTTGAGCTGGTCCCCCTGCCTGATGCCTGATGTCCTTCTGGTGTATGGTTGTCACCACACCGCCCCTGCCCGGGCTCATCCACATGGTCCTGCTGTTGCATATGTCATATGAATTGTTCACACTCTGTCTTTTGCTCTCTCCTCCTGTCTTTCCTGTGGTGGATGCCTGAAGCGAGGTAAGTGGGATGTGGGGTATCTCACCCATTCTTGCTCACTTGTCTAACCCTGAGGGACCATCCTGTTTTTTTGCAGAGTCAGTCCAGTAACAAAGGATCATCATTGGGTTATTCTACCCCTGCCCAATGACCAAACATTGAGAGAGGAGCAAAGAGGTGTCCTTACACTCCCCTCAGGTCTTAGATAACTCTGACCCTGAAACAGTACTGAGAACACAGCGTGTGTCCAGTGCAGGGTTAGGAACCTCAGGGATCGGGCTCTGAACTGGCAAGGGTGGGAATTAGCAGCACTGATGGAGGGGACATTTGGCACAGAGATTCTCAGAATCACATACACCATTTTTCAATAACCATATGAATTCCTCAGTTTTGCTGAGGCTCATATTAAAGTGAGTCGCCACTGATCGATGGTCAAACGAGACGGCCTAGAGGCTCACCAGGTGGTGGGGAAACAACATTGCAAAGAAACATTTGCCATGGGTACATGACAGGGTGTAAACTGTGAGTGGCGATGACCATAGCAACAGGCCATTTCTCCCACAAGCACACTAACCTGAAATGTAGCCCAGCCTTCGCTTTAGGAGAGGAAAGGACAGACAAACCATTCTGAACAGTCAGGTTAGAAGTCACACATTCCATCCATAAAATATGAAGCCCCTTTTCTCCCTTAAAGCCTGCTCACTTCTGCTCTCCCAGCACACAGCACAGTACTAGTAGATAGCCGCTCTCTGGCAGCAACCACAATCGACGACCTATGGTCAAGAAGAGATACAAGTGCTCAGAAAGCCTCACAACCTCATTAGTTAGAGGTTGAACAGCCCTCCTTACCGTCACCTCCCCTGGAGTTGGGGGGATGCTGCCGCAAGCTAAGACTTATTAGAACATACCTAGTTGGCAAAAATATATCAAGTATTTTTAATAAGAAGAGAAAACAATATTTTTATAGCTGAGAAAGATTAATATGGATGGTGTTGACATTAAAAAAAGTTGTGATGTCTAAAAAGATACACTTCTTGATGTGTGAAATTCACAGCTTGTTTCTGGACACGACAGATCATCAACGTATTGGTATATTACTATCCAGAGCGCTAAGCAGGTGCATCTGTTTCATGCTTTTCAAAGGATTTGCACGTCCATGATGTCATTCTGTCTGTAATAATTCTGTGAACTGAGGAAGGTGGGTCTCAGCATCCTTATTTATAGATGAGGAAGGAGGTGCCCACAGAGGTCACATGACCCACACAGGATCCCACCAGCACTAGAAGCAGGATCGAAAGTGAGGGCTTCAGCCTCTAGGTCAGGGTCAAGGTCACTGACTACAGCATTCCTTGAATTTGAGGGGTTAAATCACAAAGATGAGGGGCCTTTTAAGGGACCCTATGGCGAGGATTCTGGGTAATCATGGTGAACCTGGCAGGCACGCATGCTGGCCTAGACCAGATTTTCAGTTCTGCCACCTCTATCTCACCACCTGTCTCTCCCCTTCTCACCCTCAGAGAAAGCCCAAGATCACGGCCTCCCGCAAACTCTTGCTGAAGGTGAGGCTTTGGGCTGGCTCTGGGGGGACATCCAGTGGGAGACAGAGGGGATGCGGTGCAGACTCTGCGGGGGTGTGGAGGGTCGGGGGAGGGTGAAGACGAAGGAGGCCTAAGTGAGGATGATGATGAGGGAGGCTGGCCATTGCCTGGAGCCGGGTGGTCAGCGAGTGGAAACCTGAAACTAGGGAGACCTGGCTCCTGCCCGGGTTCTTGAGGGGAGGCAGTGACCAGCTTCAGGGTGGTAATCCACTGGTGGCGGCCGGAGGGCCTTGCTTTATCTTGGCCAGAGTTTCTCTCTTTGGAGCTCTGTGGGCCAAAACACGCCCGAAGTGGGCACGAGGAGGACTGTGAGGGAAAACAGCTCCAGGGTCCGAGAGATGCTGTGTGTGGTGGCTCAGTGTTTGTTCTTCCCTGGCCCTGCCTATAGGCAGCACACACATCTGCAGGCCTCGGGACCGGCTCATTCACACGCTCCCAGGGCTGCCTGGTCGGGGCCCTGACCAGTGCGAGAGGACTTGTTGCTTGTAGGGCCAGCAGCAAGAGCCGGCTCCAGCCCGGGGTCCTCCTCCCCTCATGCCCTGATGCTGGGTGGGGAGCACGAGAGCCCTGGGCTCCTGGCTCAGCAGGCTCTGTCCTGTCCAGAGCCTGATGCTGGCCAAGGCCAAGGAGTGCTGGGAGCAGGAGCACGAGGAGCGGGAGGCTGAGAAGGTGCGCTACCTGGCCGAGCGCATCCCCACGCTGCAGACCCGCGGCCTGTCCCTCAGTGCCCTGCAGGTGAGTCTGTGGGGCTGACCCCAGGGCCTGGGTGGCAGGAGCCTGCACTAATACCAGAGCTCTGGGCTCTGTTCCTTTTCAAGGGGCTCTTCCCTTACATGGTCCCATGTCACCGCATAGGCCCCTGGGAGGTGGTGCTGGTAGATTCCATTTCGCAAGTGCGGGGAGGGAGCCTCAGGACTTGTCTATCCTTTCCCTACAAATAGGTTTTTAATGTTTGAAAAACACTGATAACTGTTTCAATGCCAGCAACTGCAGAGAAAAGAGACTGGAAAGAAATACACCAAAATGTCACCAGGGGTCACCTCCCACTGGTGGCATCACTTGTTATTTGTAGTTTATTCTTTTTGTTTCATACCTAGCTTTCACATTTTCTGCAACTCGCTTATATTATTTTTATCGTAAGAAAACTTTTTAAAGAAAACAATGACATTCCGAAAGGAAAACAAAGGGCTTATGCAGGGAGCTATCAGCAGCCATGAACCTCAGAGAGAAGGGGTGTATCAGCTCCTTTCCAGAATGCAGGTTTTGCAAAGGCACTGGGCAAAGAGGCAGGAAAGGGAGGCTGCGGTCCAGACGACTCCTCTCTCCTCTTTTCTGTTCCTGCCTGATTAACCTGGCTTCCCCCAGGACCTGTGCCGGGACCTGCACGCCAAGGTGGAGGTGGTGGATGAGGAGAGATACGACATTGAGGCCAAATGCCTCCACAACACCAGGGAGGTGAGCTGGCAGGAGGGGAGGGCACGGCTAGCACAGGCTAGGTGCATGGTGGGGCGATGGGCGGGGGGGCCGGGACGTGGGCACCCTCCTTCTGCAGGGTTTCACAAGTGGCCACTTGGGAAGCTCTGGTCCCTCCACTCCAGCCCCATGGGGCTGGAGATGGGCAGAGAGAGGATAACCACACAGATGAAAAACACAAACTTCCTCTCAACCTGCCACAGGGGCTCTTCACCTCTTTGTTCACCCACACAAACAATCACATGCTAGTTAATAACATCTTCCCTTTGTGAATGGCTTTCATGTGCATTGCATCCTTTGATCCTCCCTACACGCGTGTGGATAAAGGAGGTGCTATTACCTGCACTTTACAAAGGGGGATGCTGAAGTTCAGAGAGGCTGAGAACTTTGGTCCGGGTCGCACAGTGGTGGTTGTGGGAGCAGGGCTGGTCGCTGCCCCCCACTGCGGTGCTCAGCGCTCCCTCGGCGAGCTGACCCTGCTCCCATGTGGTGGGGCAGAACGTGGAGGGCAGAACCCCTGCTGCTCTCGTGGGCTGCTCCTGGGTGCTTGTTCAAGCAGGGAGGAGGGGAGGGGGCGGGATCAGAGACCACTCTGTTCCTTCCCATTTCTCCCCGGAAGGAATGATGATTTGTGGCATCATGAATCTTCCCAGAATTCCCTCCAGAGATAGCACCCTAGAAATTTGATCCACCCCACTGGACTTAGGCTGTGCTCTCAATGAACTGCTTTGAAGGCTCACGGGGAGGGACTAGTTAGAAGCAGGAATGGGGCCCCAGGAATAGGAGGAAGCAGCCCACACTCCAAAGAGGGCTTTCAAACCAGACTTGTGCTGAGTTTGGTGGGGCTGCCCCATCTCCTCACGTAACCATGACAGAGGTGGCTAATGGGCTTTATCTGTCCGTTTACTCATTCATTCGTTTATCAACAAACACGTTGTGGCTATTCTGAAAGTGATGGGGGGGTCTGAGTGTCCCAGAGGGTCTGGCCTGGAAGCTGGAGAATGAATGTGGGGTGTAGCTTTGGCTGGGACCCTAGAAGTCTGAGATCCTCAGGAAGGGTGCTCTGGGGGTGCTGCCTCTCCCGTGAGCCCCTGCTCCTTCTCACCTGCAGATTAAGGACCTGAAGCTGAAGGTGCTGGACCTCCGTGGGAAATTCAAGCGTCCACCACTGCGTCGGGTCCGGGTCTCAGCTGACGCCATGCTCCGGGCTCTACTGGGCTCCAAGCACAAGGTGTCTATGGATCTGCGGGCCAACCTGAAGTCAGTGAAGAAGGAAGACACAGAGAAGGTGAGGACCCCTCTTCTCAGAACCTTTCACCCCTGTCCTATCACCTGTCTCTCTGTCACATAGCCTCAGGCAGGGGCTCCTGTTGGAGGCCAGACAGACTGCTAGAACATTCTAGAACCCTCTGGGAGACCAGTGATGAAGTCTTGTGATTCTGTCTTGGGAGAAAGAAGACTTGCTCCCTTCCCTCAGGCTGCTCTCAATCTGAGAAGGAAACCGGGACCTAGAGGAAGCCAGACCAAGCAATAAAGCAGAAACTGCACCCAGTGTGAAGAGAATGTAGAGTTGGGGTGACCAGGGGGATAGTGCCTTCTGTCACTACTGGGGAAAAGAAGACAGCAGGTCATTGTGGTCATAGGACACACGAGCACAGACATTAGAGAACTGAGTTCAATCACTCATTCAGCAACAAATCACTCAAAGCTGATTGAACTCAATATATGTGCTCAGAATGGATGGGCTCTAGAAGGAACATGAATGAAAGACGTGGTCTCTGGCCCAGAGAACTTCATAAAGAGAAGAGATGGCAGGTAGTATGCGGGTAAAATGGAAAACGAGCCAGTTTAGGGAGGAGGTAGGCTTCTTAGAAGAGGTGGCCTTGAGCACCAGACCAGGAGGTTGGCGTGGGTCTGGAGGCAAGGCTGGGCTGTGGTTCACTGGGGTGGGAACTGGCCCCGGCATCCCACTGTGATCATCCAGAACTCCCAGCCGACACAGCTTCCTTCTTCTAGTGGAGCCTTAGCTTTCCCGTGTCTACCCCAAATGTGTCCTTGGACCTCCCCAGTTGGGCAGGGGTGTTGGGATTCCCTCTTTTCGAAGAGGCTGACTTTCCCCTCACCTAGTTGCTCTTGTGCCTGGAGGGCCCCCCGCTGCCCTCCAGCCTGCTCGGTCTCTGACATGTGCGTGTGTGTGTGTGTGTGGCCCCCCAATAGGAACGGCCCGTGGAGGTGGGTGACTGGAGGAAGAACGTGGAGGCCATGTCTGGGATGGAAGGCCGGAAGAAGATGTTTGATGCTGCCAAGTCTCCAACCTCACAGTAGAGGTACCTAGAGACCAGCTCCCTTTTTCTGGGGCCCACCAGAATCTAACAGATAATAGGGGCTCCAGGATGATGGCTGGTGGGTCAGGCCCAGTGTGGTGCATTGATGGGGGTCAGCTCTGGTCAGCTTGGTCCTGGCTCCAGCCCCTGGAGACCTTGGGCACATCATTTCTGCTTTGGGACACTTTTTGTTCCCCTCGTCTGTAAAACTGGAGGTTGTATCAGATCAGTGTTCTCCAAGTGTGGTCCTCGGTCCAGGAGTATCAGTTCCACCAGCAAATGATCTGGCTTGACCCGTGAGCCCTTGAATCGGCAACTCGGGGGGGTGGGGGGCAGGGCGGGGACAGCCCTCCGGGTGATTCTCCCGCAAGACCTTGAGAGCCACTGGGTTGGATGATCCCTGAAGGCCCTCCAGCTCTGACTTTCTCAAAGTCTAAGCTTTTAAAAACACCTCCTGGTAAAGTACCCCAAACTCAGAGTCCCTGGTCCCAGGGGGTTCTATTCAGAGAAGACAAGACCAGCCCTTCTCTGAGGAAATTGCTGGAGAAAGCAGCAAAGCGAGGCTGCATAAAAGCCCCACGGGAGTGCTGAGGGGCTGTGCAACAGGACAGGGGTCTGGCGCGTAGCCCTGGTACAGGAGGAAGAGATGGGCAAGTGTTAGCAGATACAGGAGAAGGGTGTGTGCGTTGTAAGGCTGAGGTGGGACTTAACCAGCCGTGGTGGAGGAGCCACAGTGTGGACAGCCGTGGCAGGGGTTCCGAAAGGGGAGGGGAGGGAGCCCGGGTCCTGGGCTGAGAGGCTGAGGCTTCATAGGAGCCCCTCTGGATGATGGTCCAGCCCAGGGTGGAGGGGGTGGGTGCTAGGGGTGAGAAGTCCCAGAACTGTATGTCCCACGGGGAAATCGGTAAGATGGCTTCTGCCTCTTTGTCCCTACAGGCCGGCTTGCTGCGCTGTGCTCTGGGCTTCCGTTTGCGCTCCTCCCTCCAACCTGGCTCACCTACCTCTCTGCATCCCACCCGGCCTTTCTGGAGCCTCCCATCCTGTTCCCACTTCTCCCCTCCAGCCTAAGTGTCCTCCTCTGGAACTGGGATTCAACAGACACCCAAGAGGACAGAGAGCAGTGTCTGAAGACCTCATCCTGGCAGGGTGGAGACCCCGGCCAGCCGCGGTGTAGCCAAGCTCAGGAGGAAGAGGTGTGAGAGCACCTTCCCTCTGGCCCCTTGCCACATCCCTCCACTACTTCTGTGACATGTAGAGTGCCCCCAGGTATCACAGCTTTTCCATTAAAAACCAGAGTCCTGGTCATTTCTGTAACTCCGGCTGTGAGTGCTCAGGAGAAAGAGACAGGGAGTCTGGAGAGATGGGTGTGCTGGGCTCCAGGCAGGAGCTCAGGGTCGGAATGGAGGTCTAAGGAATTGGCAGCTGTCTGCTAAGGCCCCTCTGGGACCCATTCTGCTCCGTCCCAGTGACATCACACAGCACCCCCTCACAACCCAGGATGCTCAGATTACCGAAGCCCTACCCTCTGCAATAGCCCCTGCCCCTCCTAATGATTCCAGCCATCAAGATGGGCCTCTCCATTCGAGCCCCTTGTCCTGCTTGATTTCACAGTTCCCTTTCTCTGCAAACCTGGATCACCTCTCGCTGGTGGCTGCTGGATGTTCCTGACTTTTCTGGACTGAGAGGTCAGGGTGCTTTCAGGCCCTCACCTGGTCCTACAGGCACAGGGCGGGAGTTAATCCGCACCCTGGCCCAGCCGGAGGGGACACCTTGCAGTTCTATGTCTTGCCACGAGGTGGCGCCTTTCCCCATCGCAGCCCCAGGGGGCCTCCTGTCCTGACCCCTGCTCTCTCCACCCCCATGCACCCTCCTCCCAGTCATTTTCTCTTCACACTCCTGGACTGGTCATATCCTCCAGGTCACATCCTCCAGATCCACTGTCCTCGAGGTGGGCCGGCCAGTGATCTGTCCTCTAGGTCTGGTTCTTCCTCCATCCCACTGATACCTGGACCCAAAGCATAGTGAGGGGTGCGAGCCTGCTGGGGTGGAATGGGGGGAGGGGCAGCCTCCCTCCCTGCCCTCCCACATACTGAGGAGAGTGGCTTCTCTGGAGCAGAGACCAAAGTTCTGGGAAGAGCAGAGCCTGGCTTCTCAGGGCAGTGTCCTGGCGACTCCTGAACTAAGCCTACAAAACCGGGGCCCTTTGACTTTTAACCACGTCAGCACTGGTCCCAGGAGAGGCTGAGCTGCCTGAGGAGTCCCCCTTCCTCCCGCCCTGTGACTCCCTGTTCTGCCCTCTGCTCCCAGTGTATTATTTGCCATAAATACGAGAAGCTGGGTACAAAGGGCAGTGCCAGCTACTCCCTGGGGCAGGGTCTAGCACCCAGGGCTGCTCAGCCCATCGGCCCCTGCAGGGACCAGCAACTTGGGATGGGGTAGGCGAGGCAGCTCTCTACCCGGGGTCCTTGCTACAAACAGCCCAGGAGGCAGAAGGGCAGTTGTGTGCAAAGAGAACAGCTCCTACCATACACAGAAACCCTTAGGCACAAACACACCCAGTCTCTCTCATACACACACATGCGAAGCTGGAGAACCTGATGGGGCCAGTCCGCGCCACAGAGGATGGGGTTGGGCTTCATGCCCAGGCAGCCACAGAAACCCACCCTGCCCTGCCTCACAGAGCTCCTCCCGGCTGGCCTGGGTCCAAAGCATGGTCTCCTTGCTCTGTCTCTGCTCAGCCCTTGGAGAGAGCCTGGCCCCAAGTTCCAGAGCCAAATCTCAGTTCTGCCAGTCAACTATTAACCTGGGGCCCTGGCAGACTGGGGTCTCCACCCTGTCCTACAAAAGCCGGAGAACAGCCCCAGGCCTGACTCAAAACAAACACCTGGGTGCAGAAAGCCTGCAGGGCCAACTCAACACACCCAAGGCAAGGGCCCTCTGGGAAAGTGCCATGGCCCGGCCCGTGTGGAGGCTTTCTGGAGGTCATCATCTGGTCCCTCTTCCCAGCAGGGCTAGAACCAATCCATCTCCTGGGAGAGCGGAGCAAGGGCAAAGGGGCAAAACGCTTCCTGAGAGTGAAGACCATGGGAACTGAGTGGGTGAGGGAGGAGGTAGGCTCTGTCACAGGGCTGCTTTGCGGGGAAGAGCAACCTCTGGGAGGGGGCTCCTAGTAGAGTCGTAGCTGTGAACAGGGCCTGGGTGGGAGGCATGGTATCTGGAGAGCCATGAGTCTACTCCCTTTCACCACGGAGGGCCAACACTGGACTGGATACAGGGGGAGCTGAGCTGGGAGCTGGGCCTCCCACTAAAAACACCTCCCATTGAGTATATGCCGGGCGCCACTCTACACATCTTCACATTTCACCTTCACGATGCCCCTCTGAGAAAGGGGCACAGAGAGGTTAACGCCTGCCCTCCCATGGTCACACAGCAAGTGCATGGAGGTGCCAAGGTTCGACCCAGGCAGTCAGAGTCCATATGCTTACTCACTATTTTAGTAATAATAAAAATGATGCTCAATGCTTTATCAGAATTATATCATTACATTCTCACAAAATGCTAAGAAGTAGACGCTCTTTTTTTAAAAGATGTATTTATTTATTTGAGAGAGAGAGAGCAGGAGGAGGGGCAGAGGGAGAGGGGAAAGAGAGAGAGAGAGAATCCCCAGGCAGACTCCCTGCTCAGTGCAGAGCCCAACTGGGGGGGGGGAGGGGGCTCGATCCCAGGACCCTGAGATCATGCATGGCCTGAGCCGAAAGCAAGAGTCAGCCACTCAATGGACTGAGCCACCCAGGTACTCCAATACTCTTATCTTGGATTGCAGGTTGAGGGCCCGGAGGCTGGGAGAGGTGAATTCATCCACCTGGAGTTGTAGGGTTTGAGAGCTGCATACCAGCACTTGGAACCTAGGTCAGCCTAGGCTCTCTGCCACAGGGAACCCAACCAACCACTTTCCAGAAGGGACACAGCTGGGGGTCAGGAGCCCTGCATATGCACCTGAGGAATTCCAATATCCCCACCGAAAGGGAAAACCTTCAAATGAGATGCAAATGCCACCCAACTGAGCAAAGGAGAGGTCTTCCTCCAACACCAGGGCCAGAACTGGGGGTGGAGGGACGGAGGATTTTTGGGGATGCCTGTGGCAAAGCTGGGTAAGTATCTCTTGTGCAGCTGGAGATGGATCTGGTGCTCCTCCCACCTTGGTAGGAATGACCAGGGCAGAATGCCCCCTGCTACCACCCCTGCCTGTCCCAGAGCCCTCAGGACGCCCGCGGCTGCCTCTCCTTCCCCATGAAGTCCCTGTCTCCATGGGGGGCGGGAGGCTGGGCCCCTGTCTGTCTGGAGCCCACCCCCAGCAGGGCGATCAGGGCAGGCCCAGTGTCCAGGGCTGCTGGGACTAAAGGGCCTGCGGAGGAAGGGAGCTGAGTTAAACATTAGCCCCAGAGGCCCCCCACGAGGTGAGTCAGACTCCCCGCAGGGATCTGGGCTGGGCAGCCAGGGGGGCAGTTTCATTCCAGGTGGGTGATCAAGCTACTGAAAACTGGGACAGGTTGCTGGGACCCGTGCAGATGGCAGGTCCTCTCCTGACCACATCGGGGCTCTTGCCTCAAAAACCCCCGAAGCTTGCCGGCCGAGGCTCCTTCACTGGAGCTGAGGAACAAGGGTATCCCCTTACTCCCAAGACACAATCCTAAGCTGGCCTGTGGGTCCCCTGAGGCTGAGAAGAGTGAGTCCCTGTAGCCCCGGGGCCCTGGCACCAGAGAACTATGGTCAATGTCTGCAGGCCCAGAGAGGGCAAGTGATTTGTTGAAGGTCACAGATATAATTGGGATGAAAACATGGGTCCTTGGACCCCCAGGCTCCTGAAAAAACTGGATGTGGGTAGAGTTTTGGTATCCCAGCCAGAGGCAGAGGTCCAGTGACCTGAGCAGGTGGCCCACCTCTGGGCCGGCCCAGCACGCATCTGGCCCTAGTACCAGCAAGTACCCCTTCCCTGGTCCGCACAGACCGGGCGAGCCCGCCCTCTACTCCAGGTCTGAGAGAGAAGTATGGCCTCATCTGGGGGCCGGGTGTTCCAACCTAGGAGCCCCTGGGGGAGGGGATGTGTGTGCGCGCGTGTGTGTGCGTGCGTGTGAATGCTCGCGGCTGTCCATCTGAAGGTGAGCCTGGTGTGTGTGCACACACAGCAGGCAGTGTCTTGCCTGTCCCAGGGGGGGCGGATGCCCGTGTGTCCCTTGTACTGGTGCTTCCCAGACACAACCCTCCTGATTCGCTCGCTCTTTGTGACCCACATTTCAACGGCTGCACGATGGGCAAGCGAGGGCTGCTGTGGTGGAAGTTTCCATAAAGTGTAATGTACTCAGTGACAAGGGCTCTCCTTTGTTCTAAAATTATGCATGCCTTAATGTTATGATTTTAGTACTAACATATTCTTTACTTATGGAGTGGGAGCAGGGTAGGTAGTCATTGTTTTTTAATGTTCTTACTTTGCAAAATAAAATGGTATCAACACCATTTGGGTATTCACATATTTTTTTAAAGGAGCGGCAGATGGAGGGAGAAGCAGGCTTCCCGCAGAGCAGGGAGCCCAATGGGGGGCTCCATCCCAGGACCCTGGGATCATGACCTGAGCCGAAGGCAGCTGCTTAACTGACTGAGCCACCCAGGCGCCCCAGGGTATTCATATTTAAAACATATTATTCGTTAGTAAAAACCCAAAGCCAGGGAACCACCGCCCTGGGTTTTTGAGGGTATGAGTGTGATTACCTCATTTGTTTTCTGCCTTCCCCTAGAGTGGTCTGGCATGGCATGTGCTCAGTGGGTATATATGAATGGGAGTAAACCTGAAATGTCAGGGTGTGATTTACAAACCTGCTAGTCTGGGGCCAGGAATCCCCCTGGATCCCCACTCTGGCCTCTTTGGAGAAGGAGAGGACGACCTATGAGCTATGTAGATAAGGGTAGGGGGTGGGGGTTCCAGAGCCTGACGTCAGTTCTGGGAGGAGAGAGATGGCCCCCTTCCCCCACTGCTGGCTGGGAAGTCCTGAAAACTGCCCTTGACCGGGGAATTCCCCATGTGAAAAGCCCTATCTCCGTGGATTGTCCTTGGAGGAAGTGACCAGCACACGCTTGTGGTTTTTAACGTGCGTACAGTTGAAGAGTTATAAAATGAACATCCATGTGCCGACCACTCATGTTAGGAACGAGGGTATTGTAAATGTTTTCCAAGGCCCTTCCTCTCCACAGAGGAATCCACAGAATCCTCAGCTCTGTGTTTACTATTCTCTTTGTTCTCTTTATAGCGCTGCTCTGTATTTATGAATTCCTAAACAAGATATTGTCTACTTTTGCATTTTTTGGGTAAACCTAACATAAATGCATGCTTCCTGCTTTTTCCCCTTCGAGGTGAAGGTGATGAAATTCACTCCTGTTGATACATTTGCTGTGACATGCTAATGCTCCATATCCTGGTTTTGCTATATCCGGGAGGCCAAGGGATGCTTAGAGTCCCCCCCGCCTCCCCATCTCAGCTTCTCCCAGACCCAGCTCCTAAGGTTATACTCAGCAGGGGTTTTGGCCGATTTGGGTTTTCCTGTTCTTCCCAAAGCAAGTTAGTGCAATTCTCCAAAGCTTTATTGAGCACCTACTATACTAGGCGTAGAGTTGAGGGCATACTGAGGCGAATAAGGCATTTGCTCTTAAGACACTCAGGGGGTTAGCGCAGGGGCACAGACATCTTCAACATTAACACCTCTCTCCCCAGCCTGTCCTCAGGAAACCCTCCCTCCTCCTGCCTGCTCTGCAGCTCACGGCTGGGGTCTCTGGAGCACCCATACTCCCCACAGCCAGCCGTCTGTTGGACAGCTCCACCTGGCTGTCTCCACGGACCCTACATTCTAATGAGTGGAGGCCAGGGATGCTGCTGACCATCTTACCATGCATGGACAGTCCTCACAATAAAGAATGATCAGGTCCAAAATGTCAATAATGCTGAGGCTAAAGAACCCCTAGTGGTCTAAAGTCACCTTCCTCCTGAAACCTCCTCCTCCTCCTGCAGCCCAGTTTCATCAGTGGCACCTGCCTTCACCCAGCCCCTCAGCCTAGGGAGATGGGCTTCACAGGGATTTGTCCTCCTTTGCCACCCACAATCAGTCAACTCAGTCTTGACAACTGAACTTCGAAAGCTCTTGCCAACACCTCTCCTCTCCCCCTACTTGGCTGCCCTTGCTCAAGCCTCCTTCATTTCTTTTGTGGACTGTACAAAATACCCTCCCCAGCATGGCCTCCCACTTCTAATCTGACCTCTACTCATACTGCCTCCAGAGTTGTCTTTCGGGGTCTATGACCTTTCCCATTCAAAGGCCATTAACCCTCCCTTTTCCTTCAAGTTCTACATATTCTATGGTGAAAAGGTAACACCTGAGCACAACCCAGGATCCTCACTATCTGTCCCCCCTCTTTCCCTTCAGCCTTGGAAGGAAGGTGCTCTAAGCCTCAAGAACATGAGTCTTCTCTCTGCTCCGCAAACACCTTCCACTTTTGCCCCTCTGTTTTTGTTGATGTTGTGTCCAGTAGCTGGATGCTCAGCTGCCATTTCTGATGGTTGAATTCCCCTTAACCTTCAAAGGCCAACCCCGATGTTCTTTCCTCTTTAAGACTTCCCAATCCCTTCCATTAGAGTTAATCCCTCCTGATGACATAACTTCAGTTTCTATCAGTCTGTCTGGAATGAGGCTTGGGTGTGCATCTCCATTGCTAGAGTGGGAAGGTCTGGAGGTCAGGAGCCGACGCCTTACCATTTTTGTGTCCCTGAAGTCAAAGCCACTTGGCTGATTGTGGTGGGTAGAATTCTGGCTCCCAAAAGGATAGGTTTAATTCCTAAGCCCTGGTACCCAAGAGCCTGACCTTACCGGCAACTAGGGTCTTTGCAGATGTAATCAAGTTAAAATGAGGTACGTCAGTACGACTCCATGAGGTGGGCCCTCATCTAATGACTGACGTCTGTATAAGAAGAGGGGAATTTGGACGCAGACACAGAGACACAGGGAGAATTCCTTGTGACGGTAGAGGTGGAGATGGGAATAACACACCTGTCACATGGTTACTAAATGGCAGAATCCGAGCTCAAAGCCAGATCTCTAGGCTCCCAGTCCGGCAATCATTCCTTAAACCTCACTCCTCACCGCCTAGGCCAAGAAGAAAGGCTCCCTGGAGGAGGGGGCCTTTTGGGGAAGGAGATGCCTTAGCTGTGTGTCTGTGTTCCCAGGCTTCTGCTCAGCAACTGGCTTGCTCATCACCGTCAGATCTCAGAGCCGGAGGGCACAGTGGAGACCATCAGTCCTGGATCAGTGCCAAAGGGAGGCCAGGCTGGGGAGCAAGGCCAGAATGCTGGCAGTTCTCCCTCTCCACCTCCTCCTCCTCCTCCTGGTGCCTGGGGCTGCGACCCATCCCTCTCAGAGCAGGAACTGCTGCTGCTGACCTTGCAGTTCTGATCCATCAGGGGAGATCAGAGTCTCCATGCTCAGTGACTGGCCGTCTCTCAGCCCATCCGAGACTGGTTCCTGGATAGAGAGCCCCTGGCACCCACCAGCCCAGCTGCACACTTTAAGGGAGCCAGGTGGTGCTGGTGGTGCCCGAGCGGCCGCGGCCTTCAGCATCCCAGTCCCGGTGATCCGTGTTCATTCCTTCCCGGGGAGAAGCTGAGCTTCCTCTGCCCTGTTACACACCCCGCCGCTCCAGCCCAAAGACCAGCACCAGCAAAGCCAGGACAGTGCCTTTGACATCCTTGTGTTTTCCGAACTGCGGGCTCTCCAAAGTTTACTGAACTGAATCTAAGAATCTCGTCTGGGGGGAGGCTGGCTTTACACGGGGCGCGTTCTGTGGTTTTGCTGGCGGCACAGCGAAAGCACTGCCCGGCTCATCTCTCGGGGCCTCTTAGGGGCGCAGGGCCGCGGCGGGCGCCGCAGGCCCGGGAGCCGGTGCTCGGGTGCCGGACCCGAGGTTACGGTACCTGCTCTAACTCTCCCGCTCGGCTTCCGCTCTTGGGCTTCTCCGGGCTAAGCCGGTTTACCCGCAGCGAGCTCGGCCCGACCCCGCTCGTCGGGTCCCCGCCCGCCGCCCCACTCCCCGGCACCCCGGCCCCTGCGAGAGGAGGCGGCTCAGCGCCGAGCTGGTCGGACTGGTTCTGAGCAGGAAGTCCCCCGCCCTCGCTGCCGGCGGCCGATCGACCCCGCGCGGGCCTGGGCGTCTGTCGGTCCGTCCGTCCGGCGGCCGGTCGGACAGCTAGCCGGCGCTCGCAGGCGCGCGGTCGGGCCGGCCGGGGCGGAGATCAATGCGGCTTTGTGCGGGGCCGCCCACACCCCGGGGGCCGCTCGGGGCGGCGGGTGCGAGCGCGGCGGGCCGGGCGGGCTGAGATTAGCGGCCATGTGACCTTACCTGGGCCGGGCGGCGGGGGAGGGGCGCGCAGGTGAGGCGGCGGCCGCCCGGCCCTGCACGCGCACTCGGCGGCCGCGGGCTCGGCGGCATGGCTGTCAGCAGGAAGGACTGGTCCGCGCTGTCCAGGTGAGCGCCGCGGCCGGCCCGGGGAGCCGCACCGGGCTCTCCTCTCCCCGCCGCGGCGTCGGTCCCCTTCCCGTCCCCGGGAGCCGGGCTCCGAGCCTGGGTGCTGCTGCTGCTGTAGTCGGGCGGGGTTGGGGGTGGGGGGGGTGGCAGCCACTGGGGCCAAAGTGGGGAGCTCTTAGGTGACAGGGCAGGGCGGATGTTCTCGCTCCCCCACGGTTTTCTTTCCTCCTCTCGGGGACTGAGGCCACACACAGGGTGCTTGGGGGAGGCTGGTCCCCGGCCTGGAGAGGCCCCCCCCCCCCCCCCGCCATGACCCCCTGCGGGGTGGAGGGAACATGTGGGGGGACTGGGGAGGTGTTCAAGAGTTACCGCCAAGCCTCCTTCCGAGAGAGGCCTCCCCCGCTGCCATGTTTCTCTGGTAGAGACTAGGAGAGTGGGCCCCTGGGGAGGTATCCCTCACCCCCTCTTGGGGAAGAGGGGTGGGGACAGCACTCTCTCCCTGGAGGGTCAGAAGAACAGGGATCAGGGAATAGAGACCATTGGGCAACAGAGCCCCCTCCCACTAATGAGGCTCAAATTCAGAGTGTGGCATTTTGGGGTGGTGTCTGGGCTGGGCGACCTCAAGATAGTTGCTGTCCCCCTCTGTGCTTCAGTCTTTTTTTGTAGGCTGGTCTGTCAAAGGGTCAGGACACTGGGTATCTTATCCTTGCCTGCTGGACATCCTGTCAGGGTTAGATAAGCCTGGGATGGTGGAGGGTTGTCCTGGAGGCAGCACCCCTCACTGTGGCTGGTGACCCTGGTGACTCCTCTTGGAGCTACGGGGCACCTCCCCTCAGAAGTGTTCACACTAGCATCTTCATCTCTTCACCCCCCACTCTCCCTGCCATCTACCCCCATCTTGCCCTTGAAGAAACTGAGGCCCGTGTAGTAGCTCAGAGCTGGATTCCTACTCCTTTGATCCCATAGGGTTAAGGCAAGTAGAAATTGTCCTTTTTGCCCTTCCCAGGTGGGCATTTGGATACCGAGGCCAGGGTTCTCTCTGCAGAGCAGACCAGCACCCTCCCCAGGCCTTCCCCATTAAGGTGGCTTTCAGGCATTCTCCAGTGTTCTAGGATCTCCTTCGTCTCCCTCCAGAAGGGCTCTACAGCTTCTCTCGTGTCTCAGTCTCATCCTCCCGAGGGCTGGGGGCCCACCTCAGACCCTCAGGACCTCACAGGCTCTGAAGCACTGTTGCCTAGGAACCCCCCATGTGGTGGGGCCCAAGGGTTCTAGAGAGGGGATAAGGTACGCCCCGAGAATGGAAGGAACCCAGTGCCCCGGGAAAAGGAACCTAGGCTGCCCGGGAGGTTGGGCACACCCCAGGGAAGGTCTGTGCTGAGGGTGGAGCTTGGGGGTCCAGACCTTGGACTCTGCACGTGGGTCATTGTGCCTGGGGGTTGATGTGGGAGTGTCTTTGCTCCCAGGTGAGGGCATATCTGTGCCAGTGGATGTGTGCTTACATGGGTGCGTGCAGGTGTATGTGTGGGTGAGCGTGTTTATGGCCTGTGCAGTATGGAGATATCTGTGTGAGTAGTAGGTTCTTACGTTGCTGAGTTTGGGCTGTAGGAGTCTCAGTATGTTTGGTGTGAACGTTTATTGAAGACCTCAGTATAGTGCATTGGGTGAAAAATGCAAACCACACGCTACTTCATTCGGAGCTCACCAACTGGTGGGATATATGTGATTTTGTGTCTGAGAGCGTGCCTGGATATGTATAGGGTGTGTGTGTGTGTGTGTGTGTGTGTGTGTGTGTGTGTGTGGTGGGTGGGCAGCTGGAGCATGAGAACTTTAAAAATGGGAGCTGGGTCTGGTCTTAGCTTGTCCACTGCTCAGATGGACATGTGGCCGCAGGGGTGGGGCCGGGTTCCCACGGGATGCCCAGGGTGAGTGCCAGGAACGCCCTGGGGAACCAGTCCTGCCACAGGAGCCCCTGGCCTGCTCTCCCTGCCAGCCCCAGCCCGCACAGAGCCCCATGGGCAGACCCAGCTGGTACCAGCCGTCACTCTGATGAGGCGCCTGGAGCGGAGGTCCGCTCCCGCTCTGCTCCCCGGCTGAACAACAAGCCTCAGCGGGCAGGAGGGAAAGCGCTGTGAGTCACTGTCAACCTGTGATGAGGGTGTGACCGGTGTGGCTCCAGGCAGGGTCCAGGTGGGGAGCGGAGGGCCAGCCTGCCACCCATCCTTGGCGTGAAGTAGACATTCAGATGCTCCAGCTCTGGGATGGGGGCGGTGGCGAGCTGGTTGGCAGGGTGCCCTGGTCAGTGGCCATGTCCTTTCCTCCCGGGGCTGGCCAGGTGACGGGTGAGGCTGGGCTGGGCCTGTCTGCAGGGGGTGAGGGGTGGGTCTGAGAGTGCCTGGGACTGAGCTGCCAGTGGTTAATCATTTCCCTGCCTAGGCCTTGAGCAGGTCTCCCACCTCCCAGCACGGCTCTCCGTCCTCCCCTGACACCTCTCCCTAGCCCATCAGGGCTGTGACTGCCCGTGGTGACCCCTCCTTGTGCAGAAGGGCAGCCCGAGACCTGTCTTCCCTAGGGGTTGAAGACTGGCCCAAGGTCATAAGGCCAGTCAGAGCTGGGCCTCCCAGCTGTCTGTTCTTTCCTTCAAAGAGTTACAAATCCTGCTCCTTGAGGCCCAGGGTTCTACAGATGTTTCTGGGGCAGACTTCCCACCCTTCCCCTATTTAACCAGAGCAGCTGAGCCTTGATCTGTTTTTTGAGCTTGTTTTGAGGTCTCCCGCAGGGAGGTTCTTCCTTAGATCTAACTTCTATCTGTTAAGCAGCTGAAAGCAGTGGTGTGAGTGACGTATTGGGGAGGATGGTGGCCGCACATGGAGGCGAAGAGAGGGATGTTGTCCCCAAGTGAAGGGCAGGAGGTAGAGGAAAGAATTGTCGGGAAGGAGGGAGTGGTGGGGCGGCTGCCTAAGGCTGTGGCATCAGCTGGGGAGAGTGGCTGGGACTCCCAGATGGTGGGACCCAGGTTCCGTCCTGGGCCTGGCTCTGGTCAGTGCATTGGCCATGGGGCTTCCCCAAAACCTTTGCTCTCCCAGGCTGCACCATGAGCTCTGGCCTGCCCTGGGGTGGAGAATCCCACATGGTCAGAGGCCCTCCCAGGCTCCCCAGCTTCTTCCTCTAAACATACACTGACAGGCTGTCAAGAAGGTGGGGACTCACTCTGGCTTAGGGGCAGCCCTCCTCGGACCGCCTCTTCTGGCATCTGGTATTGTGGTTAAGGGTACAGGCTTTTGAGAAGCTGACCTGGCATGGAATCTTATTTTTTTCCTTTTGATTAATTGTGCTATCTTGGGAAAGTTACTAGCCCCAGTGACCTTCCATTTCCTCATCTGTGAAATGGGGATAACACCACCTTACCTCATGGGGTTGTTGTGAGGTTTAATGTCCACGTTCTTTGTAAAATACTAAGAACGGTGCCTGGCATTATAGTAAGCACTTAGATGTTAGTACTCTCACTTCTTGATTCCTTTTTCAACTAATATTTGTGTGCTACTGAACGTTAAGCACCATTCTAACGCCCTTACTTATCATATATTTATTATGGGGATTTCAACAGTTGCACCTGCTGAGGTTCCCCTTGAAAACTGACCCTTGCCCCTCCTTCCCCCCTTCCACCCCCAATTCTGTCCATTTCCTCATCTTATAAGCAAGAGTTTTTTTTTTTTTTAAGATTTTATTTATTTGACAGAGAGAGACACAGCGAGAGAAGGAACACAAGCAGGGGGAGCGGGAGAGGGAGAAGCGGGCTTCCCGCGGAGCAGGGAGCCCGACGCGGGGCTCGATCCCAGGACCCTGGCATCACGACCTGAGCCGAAGGCAGACGCTTAACGACTGAGCCACCCAGGCGCCCCTATAAGCAAGAGTTAATGGCAATAACGTTTCTTCCCCAGGGTGAGGTGGTGGTAAAGGTGGTGAAGGTGAAGTGATTCATGTTCTGCCAGGGGTTGAAGGCAGCCCCATGATTCCTGAGCAGCAGGGGGGTGACCAAGTCATCTTGGGGGATTGTGGGGTCATGGCATAAAGCTGGTGGACATTCAAGGACACCTGGGCCGCACCTCCTGCAGTTCCAGCCCTGAAGACCCCTTAGGGCTAGGGCTGGCCTGGGGAACAAGGGGGGTGAGTCATTTCCGAAGAGACAAGGCTCTGGCAGATCACACTCCATATATGGCCCCACTGGAGGATAAACAAATAAGCTGCTTCCCCCAGGGCTGAGAGGAGTGTGTGTGGGAACGGGGTGCTCAGGACCTAGAAATCCTGGAGGCTCCAGCCCAGCCCAGCTGGGTGTGGTCAGGGGAGAGGAACTTCTGGCTTTGTGGGGGCCCTTTCCCCAGTGTATGGATCCCTCAACTTTGGAGGGCAAGAACTGGTCCCACATTGGACATACGGAGAGGGAATAAGTCCAGAGAAGGTGAGAGATGAAAACATGGCCTCAGATGAAAGCCAGCTAAAGCTGGCATTTCCAAGTCTGGTGGAGAAGAGCTCCAGTCAGAGTCCCATGGCCTTGACCACAGAATTTAAACATGATTCCCATAGGCCTTCACATGACCCCTGTGGGCTCTGTGTATTTGAAGATTAGTCAGTCATTCATTCACTCATTCACACACATAAACTGATGATCTCTCATGAGCCAACTTAAGCTGAGGAGTGGTCAGGCATCAGAGCCTGGCTCGTAACAGATGGGCAGATTGTCTTTGGGGAAGCTCAGAATTTGTCCCCCCCTTCATGCTCGTCCTTGTCAAGACAGACGTTTCGCAATTCCCCAGGGAGGAGGAGAGCCCTCACATCTGAAAGTTGACAGTCACACTGGTTCATTCCACATTCGTTGGCACTTATGTGCCGGGCCCCATAGTGGGTGCTAGAGATGAGAGACACCCTCTCCTGTGGGCTCTCCTCTCCCTGCAGGACAACATCTTCACACTTTGTTTTCAGACTTCTCAAACCCTCTCCACTCTCCTTCATTTCCCCATTTTTAAAAAGAAAACAAAACTTGATGTGTGTCTATTGTATATGAATTCTACCTCAATTACAAAACCATTCCTTGAGTCCATTCTGCTCTAGCTACTGTCCCAGTTTATTTGCTTTTCTTCTGAGGAAAACTTCTCCAAAGAGTTGCTGGTCCTCGCCAGTTCCTCGTTCTTGACTCCCATTCTCCCCTTGCGAGTCCGGCTTGGCTCTGGGACCAGCACCTCTGCTCACTACTCTGTGCTGGTCTCCCCCCACCCCCCCAATTGGCCTTGGACAGGACCTCGTTCCTGCCTCTAGGTTCACACTCCGCCCTGATTTTCCTCTGATCTCCCCGGCTCAGGGCCTTGGTCTCCTTTGCACTGGTGTCTTCTCCTCACCCTCAATAGCCAGAAACGGAACTTTTCCTCCCCCTGCCCCCCACTGCCGGCCACCATCTCCCCAAACTCCCCTCCCCCCATCTTTCCCATCTTACTAACAGCACCAGGAATTGCTCAGGCCAAAAATCTAGGAGTCTTCCTTCTTTCTTCTCTTTGTCTCTGCCTTCATCCCCATCCAGCCCATCTCCCCTTGGCTCACTCTACAAGATGTGTTCCCAGTCCATCCCTCTTTCCTTCTCTCTGTCACCACCACAGTTCAGGCCACCATGGCTCTCACCTGGGCCATGGCAGGAGCCTCCTGACGGGGGCCCCTATCTCCCCCTCCCCCCCGCCACCCTCAATTCTTCTTCCTTCAGTGGCCAGAGAGATTAAATAATAATAGTAACAAATTTTATCATGTCACTCCTCTATGTGAAACTATCCAGTGGCTCTCCAGCATACTTGAATAAAACCCACATTCTTTCCCTGGTCCATGAGGCCCTTTTCTCTGGCCTCTCCTCCTTGTCCTAGCTCCCTGTGGGCCACGCTGTGGCTCCAGCCTCCCCTTCCCCTAATGCCCAGCCATCACACCCGGGGCTTTACACTTGCGGTGTCCTCCTCCTGGGACACCCTGCCACCAGATCCGGGCTCCTCCTCAGAGCTCTCGGAGAGGCCTCCCGTCCCGGTCACCTTCTCTCACATTACCCTTTACCTGGTTCTGTTGTCCTCGGGTCACTTCCTGACATTGTTTTGTTCGTGCACTCATTTCCTGGCTCGCTGACCACACCCCCACACCCCCTGCACTATGCACTCCTCCCCTGCTGCATCCCAATGCCTGGGACTGTGTCTGGCACGTAGTTGGTACTCAAAAAATATTTGTTTGGTGGATGTTGGATCAACATGATGTTGGGCTTAGAAAAACAGAGTGGAGCCATTGTGTGGCTCATCCTCCTCATTTTAGGAAGGAAAACTGGCGAAGAAGACAGACAGGGATGTACCCAAGGGCAGGGGGAGTAGACTGCCTTATGAGAGGCTGCCTGGAGAATCTTTCCTTGGAGGCTCCATAGATGCATTTCATATGTAATTCTGTTTGTAAAATCCGTGGGTTTGCATGATTATTTTTTCCCAGAAAATGTCTGTTCCTTAAATTGAGGCTTGGTTGCATGGCGATACCCTGCAGGAGGGGAAGAGGCCCAGGAGGAATAGGGCTGGGCCACAGGACAGGCTGGGAGAGCAGGTTTGACACCTGATGGTGGCAGAGGGATGGCCTTACAGTAACTCTGGGAGGGAAGAAGAGACTTTTTCCAGACTCTTCCTATCTGTAGGGCCCTAGGTAGTACTGGGAGAGTCATAGGAAGGCTCCAGAGAGGGCCCACTCTGCTGACTTACAGTGTGCTATTTCCAGCCCAAACTTTCTCCCAGGCCACTGGGTGAAGCACATCCTCCTGTCCCAACAAACGTCCTCCCTCTGACCTCAGGCTTGCGCAGGCCCTCCCTTCTGCCTGGCCTACCGGTTTCTCCCCAGCCCCCTGTCACCTCTTTTGAAATCCTGTTCACCCACGGAGACCCAGCCAGGGTCAGTCTCATCCTTGAGCCTTTCTTGATAATCTTGCCTTACAGTAATCATCCTCTCTCCTGCAGAGCAATTTCTGTGCTTTGGCTGGGGGAGTTATTGGTGGACATGCTTCTCTTTCTCACTAGATAGAGGTATCTTTTTAAAAATTTTTTATTGTTATGTTAATCACCATACATTACATCATTAGTTTTTGATGTAGTGTTCCATGATTCATTGTTTGTGTATAACACCCAGTGCTCCATGCAGAACGTGCCCTCTTTAATACCCATCACCGGGCTAACCCATCTTCCCAACCCCCTCCCCTCTAGAACCCTCAGTTTGTTTCTCAGAGTCCATCGTCTCTCATGGTTCGTCTCCCCCTCCGATTACCCCCGCTTCATTCTTCCCCTCCTGCTATCATCTTCTTTTTTTTTTTTCTTTTTTTTTTAAGATTTTATTTATTTATTTGAGAGAGAGAGAGAGCACAAGAGGGGGGAGCGGGAGAGGGAGAAGCAGACCCCCCGCCGAGCAGGGAGCCCGATGCGGGACTCGATCCAGGGACTCCAGGATCATGACCTGAGCCGAAGGCAGTTGCTCAACCAACTGAGCCACCCAGGCGCCCCCTCTTTTTTTTTTTTTTTTCTTAACATATATTGCATTATTTGTTTCAGAGGTACAGATCTGAGATTCAACAGTCTTGCACAATTCACAGCGCTTACCAGAGCACATACCCTCCCCAGTGTCTATCACACAGCCACCCCATCCCTCCCACCCCCCACCACTCCAGCAACCCTCAGTTTGTTTCCTGAGATTAAGAATTCCTCATATCAGTGAGGTCATATGATACATGTCTTTCTAGATAGAGGTATCTTTAGGGTAGGGATCCTGCTTGTTCTATGAATCCCCCAGTTCCTGACTTGCTGGTCCATTGCAGTTGCTTAGCAATGATGTATCTGCTCTTTGGTTGGGATGGAAGGGTGGGTGGATGGAAGGTGGGGAGGGCTGGCAGCGAGGTGGGTGGGAGGATGAAAGGGCAGGTAGCTAAAGACGATTGATGGGGGTGCACCTGGGTGGCTCAGTTGGTTGAGCGTCTGACTCTTGGTTTCAGCTCAGGTCATGATCTCAGGGTCCCGGGATCGAGCCCTGAGTCAGGCTCCACGCTCAGTGTAGAGTCTGCTTGTCTCTCTCCCTCCCTGTCTGCCCCTCCCCATGCTCGCTTGCTCTCTGTCTCTCTCAAATAAGTAAATCTTAAAAAAAATAAAATAAAATAAAGATGATTGGGCAGGGAAATGGGGGGGTGACTGAGTTGATGGGTGTTTGGATAGACAGGTGGCTGGGTGGGTAGGCAGCGAGTGAGGAAGGAGATGGACAGGTGGGTGACTGGTTGTGAGAGTGATTGGGGGGCAGGACCCAAAGTAGAGTGTATGGAGTCCCCTTGCTCCCTGACAAATGAAAGCTGGTTCTAGAAGGTGAGAGAGCTCCAAGAGCTCCTGAGAAGGGAGGCTGATATTGAAATCTTTTCCAGGTGTAATTGGTCTTGTCTGTGGGGCTTCCCCTCTGAGCAGCTGAGAAATCCCATGGGTTGTTGAGAAACTCTGAGAAAGTTTCTCTGTGATTGTCCACTGATCGATGTTATCTAAGAATCCAAGACCAAAAAGAAAAAGGAACTTGTCAAGTGTATCCATCTCCTTCAGGCAGAACCATGCCCAGCCTCTCATGTTCGTAGTCCCTCCTAGAGAGGGAGGCCCCACATTCTCACTCTGGATTCTAGAAGTCTAAACCAGTGGTTGTCATCTGTGTTGGAACCCCCCCCCCCCGCCCCGAGGGACATGGCAAAGTCAGGAGACATTTTTGGTTGTCACAACTGGGGTCTGGTGCTAAGGCATCAAGTGGGGAGAGGTCAGGGGTGCTGTTCAACCCCCATAATTCAGCAGAGCCCCTGCACAGGGAGTTATCTAGCTGAAATGTCAGTGATGCCCAGGATGAGAAACCCTGGTTCAGTCCAAATCCTCTTAGTGTCTTTAGCTGAAATTTAATACATATGTAATGTGAACCACAAATTTGAACCACATTTAAAATTTTCAGGTTTTTTTTTTTAAATAAAATTTTCAGTTTTTAAAAAGATTTTATTTATTGGTGAGAGAGAAAGCATAAATGGGGGGAGCGGCAGAGGGAGATGGAGAAGCAGGCTCCCCACCAGCAGGGAGCCCGACGTGGGGCTCCCATCCCAGGACCCTGGATCATGACCTGAGCTGAAGGCAGACGCTTAACAGGTTGAGCCACCCAGGCGCCTCTAAAATTGTCAATTTCCTATAGATGACATACTAAGAAAGTAAAAAGAAACAGGCGATGAATTTTAATACTATATCTCATTTCCCCAGTATATCCAAAATATTATATCTCATTTCCCCAGTATATCCAAAATATTATATCTCATTTCCCCAGTATATCCAAAATATTATCATTTCAACATGTAACCAATATGCAGAATTATTAATGAGATATTTTACAGTCTGTTTTTCATATCAGGTCTTGGGGCATGTGTATCTTACAGCACATCCCAATTCAGCCCAGCCCTGGTTCCAGTACGGTTCTCTTGCACACAGCCCAGGCCTAGAGGGTGTTTGCTCTTTTCCCCCAGCCCCGCAGGGGTTTGGCTCTGGGGGATGGGGATGCAGGGATCCAGGGATATGGCCTGGTCTGCACTGAGCCTCTCCCCCGTTAGCCCCCCCCCCCCGCAGCCTGCACTGACCCTCTCCCCGTCACCCCCCCGCCGCCTGCACTGACCCTCTCCCCGTCACCCCCCCCCGCCGCCTGCACTGACCCTCTCCCCGTCACCCCCCCGCCGCAGCCTGCACTCACTGACCCTCTCCACCATTCCCCCCCGCAGCCTGCACTGACCCTCTCCCCCATCCCCCCCCCTGCAGCCTGCACTGACCCTCTCCCCCGTCCCCCCCCCCGCAGCCTGCACTGACCCTCTCCCCCCCCCCGCAGCCTGCACTGACCCTCCCCCATTCCCCCTCCCTCCTGCAGCCTGCACTGACCCTCTTCCCCATCCCCCCCCCCCGCAGCCTGCACTGACCCTCTCCCCCATCATCCCCCCGCAGCCTTCACTGACCCTCTCCCCTGTCCCCCCTGCAGCCTGACCAGGCAGTGGACTCTAGAGGATGAGGAGGAGCAGGAACGTGAGCGCCGGCGGCGGCACCGAAATCTGAGCTCCACCACAGACGACGAGGCTCCCAAGCTCGCCCAGAATGGAGACGCACCGGCTGCCCAGAGGTGCCCGGGTCAGGGTGGGGGGACGAGGCACCATTTCCCTATCCCAGGTGACTGGGATGGATTTAGCAGCCCCAGACAGACGGCGTGCGACAGGTTTGGCCTGCCTAGCCAATGTGATGAAGGTCTGAAGATAAGCTTCCAGCTCCTCACCCTCCCTAGACTCTCGTCCACACTTCAGCCCCCTTACCTCTTCGGAAGCAGAATACGGGCGACTTGCTGAGATCGCTTACCCAGGGAGTGGCAGGGCCAGACTTCTCGTCCAGATCTCTCAGTGTCTGGCTTAACCCTTTCCACAGCCCACGCTGCCTCCCTGCCTCCCTGACTCCATGATTCGCTCCTGAGGGGAGGGACACAGGGGCTACTCTTGCTGCCTAGATTTTAGGGCTATGAGGGAAAGCAAGTCCCCCGTGTGCCAGGACAGTGGTGGGCACTCACAGGGAAGGAGTCTCATTTCACCCAAATAAACTCTGTTTGCAGATTGGGAAGCTGAGGCGCAGACAGTGAATTAACTTGCCCCAAAGCACACAGAGGGCAAGGGGGTGAGGGAGAAAAGGAATCTCCTTTGGCTGGAGGCCAAGTGCTGCAGGTTTTGGACAGTCTCCTCATGTTACTCTTGTTCCCTTGGGCCCCCCGGGTGAAGGGACAACTCTGTGTGTGCCCCGGGCCACGCCAGGGCCGTGGCTGCCACGTGACTAACAGGAGTGCAGGGTGGCCTGTGGGAAGCTCTGGGTTCTACTCCCAGTTCCACCGCACATTATCTGGGTGACCTTTGACACATCCCTGAATGTCTCTGGTCTTGATCTAAGCTCTAAGGGGCGAAGACTGCATTTATTCCTTTTGACCTCCAACGCCCAGCACGGGGCCGGGCACCTGTAAGGTAGCCGTTCAGTGTTTGTTGATTGGGTCTGAACACGGGATAGTTGGTCCTGGTAGAGGTTTATCAACTTTTTAAAAGCACGGAGTGCTTTGTTCAGATGATTTCCTGGAAACCCAATATGTAAAGCAGGTAAAAGCGATCCTTATTTAAGTGATAGTTGGGGGGTGGGGGAGGCCAGGGCTCTACTTCCTCACCCCCTCCCTAGCAGCCCTGGAAGCTTCTCTACTGGGTCAGGTCACCCCAGGGTCTCTCCCACCTCTGATAGCCTCTCATTCTTATCTCCCACCCCATCTCCCATCTTCTGGCCTAGACTGCCGAGCGTGGAGGAAGGAGAGGTGCCCAAGCCACGAACCTCAGCCTCTAAAGATGAGGAGGAGGACACCCAGGCCATGCTCAGGACCCGGCAGGAGTGGAGGCAGAGGCGGCAGGTGGTGGAGGCTGCGCAGGCCCCCAGCCCGCCGGGGGCACAGGAGCCAAGGGACAGCTCTGGCCCAGGGCAGGCCAAGCAGCAGCCCCTTGTGCCCAAGAAGGACGGGGAGCCGCCACCTCGCCGGAGACTGAGCCGGGAGCGGCGGGGCCCCTGGGCCGGGGAGGAAGAGAGCTTGGAGGGTCGAGAGTCCGAAGGTGGAAAGAAGGAGGTCTCAGAGAAGTCGGCAGTCTTGGAGAAGCCCCCCGTCCTGGGGAAGACATTAGTACTTGGAAGGAGACTGGTCTCGAAGGAAACCTCCATCTTGGAGAAGGCTCTGGGCCCTGAGAAAACATCTGTGTCAGAGAAGAAGTCAATTCTAGAAAAAACAAGTGTGTCGGAGAAGCTGCCAGCCCCAGGGAAGACTTCAGACACGGAAAGGAGAGTAGTTTCTGAGAAAGCATCGCTCTTTGCGAAGTCTCTGGTGTCAGAGAAGACCCAGGCCACCGAGACAAAGCTGGCCCCAAAGAGAGCAGCTGCCTCAGGGCAGCCCCAGGCAGGGGGACAGCTGGCCTCGGGGGGAAGCCAGCCCCCTCCCACCACAGGGCAAAGGGGAAGGGCCCTCCCCGAGAAAAGCCCACCATCCTCGGCCAAGCTGGGAGAGCAGGGGGCGCCAGACCCTCCGACTGTGGCTTCCCGCCTCCCGCCCGTCACATTCCAGGTCGGCAGTGCCCCTGCCCCTCCCAGCCCTGCACGTGCCCCTTTCGTCCTGCCCGTGCCCCTTTCGTCCTGCCCCAGGTGGTCTCTGGCTCCCTCGCTGTTTCCTGTCCTCTCACCGTGAGGCTGGCTTGGGCCGTTTCCTCTCCCCCTACCTGCTTCTAGTCTCTGTCAGAACAGACACTAAAGCAGGGGCCAGCTGAAAAGGGCATCAGCTGTGTGACAGAGAGCACCACCACCCTGCACCCCATCCTCATCCAGGGCCTGGATTTCAGGACACCAGCAGACTTTTGGGAAGCCACAGGTCCTTCCAGAAGTTCTGCTGGAAAGCTCTGTCTGGTGGCCCAGCCCCACAGAACTGTGTCCACCATCCCCACAGCAGAGGCAGAGAGGCGGGAGGCCCCAGAGGAAGGCATAGGACTGTTTTCTCCCCCCCCCCCCCCTCCCTTCCTCCTGCAGCTCCTGGGATGAGCCAGGCCACATGGGGTCCCCATGGAGGCTTGGGCTTTAGGCTACCCAGACCTCCTGTGTGACACTCCCCCACTCCATCCAGGTGAAAATTCCCAGCAAGGAGGAAGAGGTGGACACACCCTCGCCCACCCAGGCCACCTACAGCAGCTCCCTCAAACGCTCCAGCTCCAGGACCATCTCCTTTCGGGTGAGAGCCCAGGGCACCTTTTGTCTCCAGTCCACTGGAGGGCAAGCCGGGGAAATCAGCATTTATTACAGCATGAGGCCTTAGGTTAGATATCAAGTGGATCCTTTGGCTGGAGAGGGGTTTTGGATTCCCGTGGGTGGCCAAGAGCAGATGACTTGGATTAACTGAAGGAGAGCAGGTTAATGACCCAGTGGGTGGATGTGGATGAGAGTGAGCAGCCCCACCTAGTGGGCAAGGCTGGAGCTGCAGGAAGAGGGCACCGGGCAGATTCAGTGGCAGGGGCCCCACACCTGCCTTCATCAGTTCCTGATCTCACCCGGGAGGCTGGCACAGGGGGAAAGGGTAGGGGCTGAGAGCAGTGGGGCTCTCCTAGAGCTCCGTGCTCTGCCTCTGCTCCAGTAGTACAAGTTGTGTGGACTGGAGACTCATCTCACCTTCTGGTATTTACTCTCACTTCCTTGGTTCGCTGGGTGGTTCATTCATTTTTCACTGACTGTGCTTTGTACCTCTGATGTGTGCCAGGCCCTGGGGAGGAAGCTGGAGGCCTGGTGTTGATCGGGGCTGGTCCCTGCCTGGCAGGGCTAATGGGCAGTAGGAAGGCAGACAGGAAAATAGATGGTTGAGGTGGGGGGTGGGGCACAGGAGGGGCTTTTGACCCAGCCTGGTGGGTGGGGGCAGGTGTCTCCCAGACAAGAGGAAGGCCTTTAATGGAGGTTTGGTTGGGGGTTGGAGGAGGAGGAGGAATATTCAGAGAGGTGAGCCCTTCTCTTGTGGAAGGCCCTGGCCTCCTTGGGACTCTCACTCATCAGAGCCTTTCCTTCTTGTTTCAGATGAGCCCCAGGAAAGACAGCTCAGAAACAACCTTAACCCGCAGGTCAGGGGCCTGGAGGCTCTGGCTTTGTCTGATCTGGTCACGTTCAGCCTATGCGTGTTGAGTGCCTGCCGTGTGTACTCCCAGGCAGGGCCACAGGGCACCTGAGGGGAAGGTGCCATCCTCAGCCAGGGCTCCAGGTCCTGCAGGGACACTGGACCGACACAAGGGTCGGAGGCCCAAGGAGATGGAACAGGGAGGGAAGGGATCAGGGAGAGCTTCCTGGAGGAGGCAGGGCTTGGGTGGGGCTCTGAAGGTAGAAGAAGTTGGGGTGGAGAGGAGGAGGAGGGCCTCTTAGGAGGGGGCCTATGAAGAGTACAGGGAAGGGGAAGGCTCTGCTTTAGCAGGCCTGATGCTGGGGGGCCTGGGCATCCACATGTTCCATGAGCATCCCCGTGCCCCATAATTTTGATGCAAGTAGTTTAAGGACTGTGGTTTTGTTTTTTTTTTTAAGATTTTATTTATCTACTTGACAAGAGACACAGCGAGAGAAGGAACACAAGCAGGGGGAGTGGGAGAGGGAGAGGTAGGCTTCCCGCTGAGCAGGGAGCCCGTCTTGGGGCTCGATCCCAGGACTCTGGGATCATGACCTGAGCCGAAGGCAGACGCTTAACGACTGAGCCACCCAGGCGCCCCAGGACTGTGTTTTGAAGAAACAAAACTGAAATGCGGTCTGAAAAGCAGTTGTGCTTATGTATTAGGAATTCCATGCACTCGTGCTGTGTCCGTCTGCCCCTACACATTTGCGGAGGCCGACTGTCCTGGGCTAGGCCTGGGGTGACGGTGGCGGCAGGGGGCCCACAGATGAATGAGACATGGCTGCTACTCTCCAGCATCTCCCACTGGGCCAGTAAACATGCAAGAGCCCCTCAGCAGGGAGGTGCAGGGACAGGAACGTGGCAGGAACGTGGGAGACCATGCGGCAACAGCCCAGCCTACGGGAGCCCAAGGACATGTCACAGAGCAATTGACTTCCGGGTGGGACTGGAAAGAGAGGGCCCAGCACAAGTAAAGGCACAGAGGGTGAAAAGCGTGAGGTGTCTGGTTAACTGGCACATAAGCATGTGGAGAAAGGGGTTGGGGCATCGGGGGGACACTGGTGTTAGGAGGGGAGGCAGGGCCCAGACCACCAGAGCCTTGTGTGCTCTACCAGGGAGTTTGGTCCCTGCCCCGTGGCCTGAGAGGCTTGAGCTGGAAGGAAGGACAGGGTGGGCTTCGTTTGGGGTGGGAGCGGTGGCGGCAGGAGGGGGAGAGCTTGGGGTGGCAGGCCGAGGGAGCAGAAGGAAGGTGACTGCGGTGGTGGGGCAGGTGGGGGCGGGGGAGATTCAGGAGACGTGTGAGGTGTGAGGTGGAAGTGACAAGACGGGGGAGGGATGGCAGATACTTCTGATCCCGGGGGTGTCCTGCTGAGTGGGATGTTTCTAGGGAGGTGAGGAAGGTCCTTGGACTTCTGCAGTCGATTTTCACCTTGGCCAAGTCATTAGAGTCTCGTTCAGTGAGGGAGGCCGTCTTCTCTTTGTCCAGAGGGTGGGTGGGCACTACCCAGGCTCTGGGAGGGCTGAGGGCAGAGGTCTCACCTGGTTTGTCCTGGCCTGTCCTGGTTTGTCCTGCAGCGCCAGCATGCGGCTCCCGGCTGGCACAGTCAAGTTAGGGGAGAAGCTGGAGAGATACCACTCGGCTGTCCAGGTGGGCAGGGCTCCTGCGGAGGGGCCTCCGTACCCGACCGGCTTGGTGGGTGTGGCCTGGGCGCCTCACCTCCGTGGGTCAGCCATCTGTGTTCTCTGATTCCAGAGATCAGAATCAGTCAAGTCTCCCGGCTCCTCCCGCACCGAGTTCTTTGTGGCTCCCGTGGGCGTAGCCAGCAAGCGCCACCTCTTTGAGAAGGAGCTGGTAGGCCAGAGCCGAGCAGAACCGGCCTCCAGCCGGAAGGTGAGGGGCTCAGGCCCAGCTGGGTGTTTAGGCTGATTAGGCCTGAGGCCTCCAAACGTAGAACCGGGTGTTTTCATGTGTCCATTTTGGCAGAACCTGCCGTTGACTCGAGTTGCCACGCACGAGCCCATCTCCTTAGCTGCGCACAGCACTCCCTTGGGGGGTGGGGGTGGGTTGGGGGCCTTCCCGGGTATATGTGGCACGTGCTGAGTGGATATGGGAGCAAGGTAGAATCGGATCCTTGTGCCAGGGCCCTTTCTGAAGACACCATGCTGTTACCAGCAGCTCCAAGCCCTGAGATGCAAGCCTTTCTTTTCAGGATAACTTGAGGCTTTCAGGGGTTGTGACATCAAAGCTCAACCTGTGGATCAGCAGGACCCAGGAGTCTGGAGATCAGGACCCGCAGGCACGTTGTCCCTCCCTGAGATCTCGTGCTATGGGCCTTTCATGGTGGAATGACCTGGGTCAGAGAGGGGGCAGCCCTGAGGGAAATGGAGATGTGCCCGGAGCGGTCTCCATGCGGAGTAGGGAGGCCTAAGTCTGTCACCAGGAGGCAGAAGAGAGGAGGAATGGGTCTGGGGTCTTCCCTCTCAGGAAGGGGAGGGGCCTGGGGAATCCCAAGCCCCCTATGCAGTGTGCTTTACTCTGCCCTAACCCCTCACGTCTCCAACCAGGAGGTGCGGAAAGAGTCAGGAGCCACCAAGAGGACCCAGTGGGGAAACAAAGTCTCCTCCCTGGATGTAGAGGTGAGGGGCGGAGAGGGGCTGGCCCTGGGGAGATCCCGTCCCCGCCCCCGCCCCCACCCCTCCAACTGCATAGTCCCAGTAGCCGGAATGTCAGGGTTCTGCTCTCAGGCTGGTTTGACCCAACCTCGAGAACACTGGTCGGATCCCTGATCTGGTTTCTCTGTGCCCGCAGCTCTGCAAAGCCCCTTCTTCAACAAGCAGGTTCGGGGCTTCTGACCACTGTGGGTGTGGGCCTCGGGCCAAGGGATGCCTTCCTGTCCACAGACCCCCTTCCCTCTCAGCCCTAGGAGCCTCCTTGTCTTTCCTGACAGACCTCTGCCCCACAGGTGTGACGAGCCCTGCCAGGATGGACCTGTGAGTCTGCATCTCAGGGGCCCTCCCTCAGGCCAGGCCCCGCCACCAGCAGCATCCCTGTCTCTCACCCCTGCTCCCTCTCTGCCTCTGGACCTGGCGCCACGAGTGTCGGGGAGCCTCAGCCACCTCCTTCCCAGTCTAGCGTCTGGTGGCGGGTGTGCCCCGGCCCCTTCTCGTCCCACTGCAGGCGCAGCAGATCCCTGGACCCGGTGTCCGCCCGGGCACAGCACCGACTCTCGTCAGCACCGTGTGGCCTCCACGTCCTGTCCGGAGGTGGCCTCCAGGCCCTGCTCATGTCCAGGGGCGGGGCGGTGCTGTCCCCCCGGAGTGTGCCTCCACGTGCCTGTGATGTCGGTCCCTCACTGAGGCCTGGAGTCACCCCCCTCAGTCCCTGCGGCCTGCCTCCAGCTTGCTGAGGCCCGTCAGGCTAGATTGGCCAGGCGCTGCCCTGTGTCTTCCGTGCGCCCCGTCTCCCTGCTTCCTTTGCCTCTCGTTTCCTTGGCCTGCTGCTCGGCCAGCAGCTTGGTGCCGTTTTGTGCACCCCTTCACCCTCTTTCTGAAAAAGCTGTTCTCAGGAAAGAGCTGATAAACTCATTCACTCTCAGGTGTGACTAATAAGACCTTAAGAATGGATTCCTTCCCGGAGGACTTGCTTTTGAGTGGGGTCGTCTGCAGAGTGTGAGGAGGCTTGTTGTGACTGGATGGGGGGGTCAGGGGTCGTTTTCCCTGCAGCCCCTCTTTTCCTCACGTTGGGGTGGGCGGCCACCTGGTCCTAGCCTAGTGGCTTGGCGGGGGGGCCGGGACTACAATGCCACGGCTCTGCCACGCTTCCCCAGCGCGGTCTCCCCGCCCCCAGTGTCATGGCCCGTGTGAGCTTGGAGAAGGCTGAGCTTTCTGAGCATCTAGGGCAGACCGAACTCAGTCTGGTGCTCTGTTGAACCCCTTAATGCTGTAATTTAAAAAAAAGTGTATGTATGTGTGTGTACACACGTGTGTATTATACATATATGGATATACATTTATATCACATATTTATATACTCTATATTACACACACATCTACACGTATATTATACACACACACACACCTATTTTTTTTCCCCCATTTAAATTTGATTAGAACTCTTCTTCCTGACTGCTCTGGTTTTACCCAGAACCAGCTGGGGAGGGAGGGAAGGAGAAGTGCAGAGCCCTCCCCACTTCCACTTTGTCCCTTGTCCCCAGGCATACCTGGAAAACCCCAGGGTTTCTCAGAACACAGCCCTTAAGGGCATCACGAGGCCTTAGTTCCCCAAGCTTGTGGGCGCTGACACACCAGCCAGGGACTACCAGCCTTGTCCCAGCGTCTGTGACTAGGAGTGAGGGCTCCTGTCTTGGGTCCTTTGGTCCAGGGGACAGAAGGCACTCAGGGCCCCATCTGTGCAGACCTCCCAGTGACCCCAGGCTGGCCCATCTGCAGCTGGTGGCTGGTCCCGAGCCTGCACTGAGCTGGGGATAGTGGGACCTGGAGGTCCCGCCCTGTACCCCACTAATTCCCCCAAGGGCTGGAGCTTTTGCAAGAGCTCCACCTCCAGAATTTGAGGACAAAACCAGCGTTGCCCAGAGACTCAAAGGACCTGCTGGACTCAAGGTTCAAACAAGGACCTAGGATTTTTGGATGCTCATGTTCCCAAGTTTGGGAAGTCTCTTGGCAGGTGAATTTGTTTTGCAGGCAGGACTGTCCTCACATAGGCTTTTCTTGGGAGAGACTCCCAGAAACCCTCCTCCAGAGTGGAGGCCTGGGTGGGGGCGGAGGGGACTGGCTTGGGCCGGGGTGTCTGGGGGATCGTGGTGGCTACTTCCTCAGGGTGTTGAAACGCTTCATGCCTGCACATCCTCCCTGGGGTGACCATCAAGGACAGGCCGCAGGGTAGAGTGTTGGGAGACATGACCCCGTGACTCCCTGCCCTTTGCATTCATGCCTCCCTTCTTCCCTTCCCCCACAAAGAGGCCCTGATCTCATTCCTGGCAGGGGACAGCCACGCGACAAGGAGACAATTATATGCACAAGATGATTTCAGCTGGGGACAGGTGTGAGGACAGAGTGCAGCATGCTGGTGACTGGATGGCTAAGCGGGCAGGGGAGGACTCTTGGGGGAGGTGACATTGAGCACCCTCTGGAGAGAGAGGTCTCCCTATCCATATACCTACCACTCCTTGCCCAGTCTACTCTCCTGCCCTAGTGTCCTTGGGACCCCACACATGCCCTGCTCTTTTGTGGGTCCTTAAAGTTGCAAGCAGTGTTCCGGTGTATGCTTCCTCCAGTAAAACTCTGGGTAAGCACCATCTCTTTGTTTTCTCTTCCCTTCCACCATTAGCTCTAGGAGGGAACTCATGTAGTGTAAGGACAGGGCACCCATGACAGGCTGGGAGCAGCCCTGCCGTGTCAAGGTGTGGCTGCTGGAAAGCGGCTGGATTTTCTCACTGCCTGCCTGTCCCCCCCGCTTCTCTGAATTAAATCCCTGCTTTAGAACAGTTAGTAAAAGCCTCACATGGTCCATGAGCGCCAAGAACCTACTGGATTTTTTCGGGGAGGCTTTGGTGATTTAGGTGCTCAGGTGCCTCTCCCAGGCATCTGCGCAAACAAATTATGGCCTGTTTGAAGGACTGTTGGGCTTATGAGGAACAGTTACCCACTGAAAGTGGCTCAAGTGAAGGGAAGGCCTAAGACAAGCAATCCCTAGATTCCAGGAGATTCCAGGCCAGGACACAAAGCAAGGCTGGGCCCCGGTGGGCTAGATAGAAGGACCATAATGCTTTTCTTCCATCTCTCAGGGACAGCCTGGTTGTTCCCTGTTCCTCTGTCAGCTTGCTCCCCCCACCTGCCCCCCCCCCGCCTCCTTTCTGCTGGCCCATGCCCCCTGCTCCCCCAGGATGCTGTCTGGCAGGCCCGTGGCCTCGGCTCGCCCTGCCACAGCTCTGCTGGCCGCCTAGAGGGGCTCATGGCGGGATAAGCCTAAAGGTGGGCCATCAGACCACTGGGCTCCGAGGCCACTGGGGACCCTGGAGGGGACAGTTTCAGCTGAGTTGATGGGGCAAGAGTATGATAGCGGAGTCAGGGAGCCGCAAGTGGAAATCCCACATTCTCTCAAGAACGGTGGCGGTGGGCACAGCAGAGTAGCTCCCAAGACAGCAGGACTGAGAAGAGAGCCCAGGACTGGGAGGCTTGGATACATGGTCAGGTGGGGGGAGGAGGCCAGGAAAGGGGGAGACTGGCTTTCTTCACCCACGGAGAAATAGATAAGAATGTGCATCACTGATGGGCAAGATCTGGAAGGGCCGGGGGTTTCAGAGTTCAGGGGCACACGGGAGGAGTGGGCCTGGCCCAGAGGAGGGATGTTCCTTCTTCAGAGGTAGGGGAGAGGCCTTGGAGACTCAGAGACATTGAGGAGGGCAGTCAGCTCGGACTTGCTTTCCGCCCCCGATTTCCATCCTGTATTGAGCCCCAGGATGTCTTGGGCACTGTGCTAGGGGCTGAGGACATGCAAGCCAACCACAAAACCCCTGGATCCTGGCCTACGGATCTTACAGTCTAGTAGGTTTAGCAGATCGTGGTCCCGTATTCCTTCATCTTCAAGCCTTAGGGGGATGCACTTCAGCGGTCCTCATGGCCCCCTCAAACAACCCAGCTGCCTGTCCAAGGAGAACCATCATTCCTGATTGGAAGTTCTACCTTGTATCTGACCCCCTGGAGCAGTTTTAGTTCCTTCCCGGTGAGGAGGGCTTGTCACATGGCTCTAGGGGGGCCTGGAGCAGACCCACTTTGCAGATGTCCTCACTGAGGCCTGCTGAGCCTGCCTGCAAGGCCCCTCAGCCCAGTAGAAACAGCCAGTAGCCTGGAAGACATCTTTCCCCACAGCATCATTTTCTGTGTAGCTGCAGATAAGCCCTTCCCTCTGCCCACCAGACCCCCCTGGCCCAGAGACTCATGAAGTGTCTCGGAGGTTGCCCTCTGCCCCCCAGCCCTGCTCCCAGCCTGCCTTCCCAGGCCTGGGCCTCTGGCATCTGCTTTATCAGGATTCTTAAGAGGGATAGCTGGTTTCTGTTCCATGCCTGCTCCCTCCTCTCTTGCCTGCGTATCTGCTCTGGTTTTAAATAGCTTATCTGAGCAGCTGGACAACCACATGGGCTTATATGGCGTGGGCTGCATGTCCCTTTAGCCCTGTCCCCGGCACCTGCCAAAATAGCACCCAGCACCCCCCGCGCCCCCGCCGCGTCTCCGGCTGCACATCCCTCCCACCGCAGGGCTTGGCTTACGGGGCCCCAGCCCACAGGCCTGCTTAAAGCCCTCTCCATCCCCTGCCCTCACCCAGTCCCCGCTGAGGCTGAGCAGATACCTCGGGATCTGTCGGCAGCTCCTGGTTTGAGGTAAGACTTGGGCACGGCTCGAGATGGGGAGAGCAGAGAGGAGAGGGAAGATGTCTTGCAGCCTGGCACCTTTCCCAGAGTCTGCCTGCGTCCACACTGTGGGGATGTCAGAGTTGCTGGTGGTCCACGTTCCCTCCGAGAAGAGGCCACGCTTTAGAGGAGGTGTCGCAGGGATGGGACTCCGAGACTAGCGCCGTAGGGCAGCAGTGACCCTCTGTTAGCAGTCAGAGCCTTGGATCTGAGTCCCAGACCTGCCACTAAAGATACTGTGTAGCTGGAAAGTCTTGGGTGACTACCTTTCCCTCCCTGGGCCTCAATTTCCTCATCTGTAGAATGGACGAGATAATCACTAGGCCTCTGCCTGCTCAAAAGACAATGAAGCTCTAAGCAACGGGGCCTCCCCCAGATTGCTCGGCCCCGACCCTCACCTCCAGGCCTAGGGCCCCCTGAACCTTTCCAGGCAGGTCCTTCTGGATTCAGAGCAGAGCAAGACTGCGGTCGTATCAGTCACAAAGAGGGCCTGGTGGTCAAATTCTCATCTCCAGCAAGTCAGTAACTGTCTTGGAAGCGTTGAGAAAGAGCACACTTGCAGGGCAGGCAGGGACCTCTGGAGCAGCTCTGCAAGCAGACAGGAGACGTTTTCTGACTTCCAGAGCCAGCACCACCCCCCTCTGCAGAGAGAAAGCACTGCCAAGCAGCATTTGGGGGACTGAGGGGGGAGAGACCCCACCGCAAGGTCCTCTTGTGGGCTGTGAGCCCAGCTCCAGGGGTCAGAGTCTAGCTGCCCCCTGCCCCCAGGGTCTCTGCGAATGTGACCCTTGCCCCACCTCATCCCGACATGCCCTGGAGGGACAGACCTTGCTCTGGGTCTGGGAGTGGCAGAGAAGGTCATATTCCCTTGATTTTCAGCTTCTCCTGGGCAGGCGGAGCAAATATCTACGGAAGTGATTGCCTGGAGTGCAAGGAATTTCAAAGCACATTCCGGGCCCTGTGCAGTTGGGAAGCCACCTGACCTCCAGAATTCCTCCTCTGACCCCAGTCTCACAGGGCAGGTCCTCTGAGCGGCTTGGGTTACCCACTGGCCCCCCTCAACCTTGTCCCCTAGCTCTCCTGGTGGGCTGACAGCTGCAGGCTTGGGAGGAGTCCAGCTGGATGCTGGGGACAAGGGCTGAGGGATGGGGCCTACATTCCTCAGAGACTCAGAGACTTGTTTCTGCAAGACGGGAACTTGAAGCTCATCTATTTTATAGATAAGCTAATAGAAGCCTAGAGAGATTAAGTGACTTAGCTAAGGTCACACAGCAAAAACTGGGTTTTAAACCCAGATCTTTTTTTTTTTTTTTTTAAAGTAATCTCTATGCCGAATGTGGGGCTTGAACTCACAACCCCAACATCAGGAGTCTCCGGGTCTATGGACTGAGTCAGCCAGGCACCCCTACATCCAGATCTTTTGACCTTATGGCCATTGTTCTTTGTGCCTTGTATTGTTTTTGACATACTCCCCCAGGAAGGTGACCCTGATCTCTTGGCTGTGAGGGAATTTGGCTAGAAAGCAGTCTGTGGAAGCAGGTGAGGGTCTGGGTGTGAAGACACAGCTGCTTTGCACATTCTCATTCCTCGCCTTGACAGGGTCCTGACTGGATCTCATTCCAAAGCTGTAACCTCAGCCCATCCCCTGCCACTTCATGTCTTGCCTTTGGGCCATTGGCTTGGCAGCGTCCTCTTGGGTGAATTCAAGCCCTTCCCTGCTCTCCATCCTTGCTATTTTTAGGAGTTGGATGGTGCTCCCGGGAGCAGGGAGAAGGCTCCAAGCTGCTCTTTCTTCCTCTGAGCCCCCGAGCCATGGCTGGTGGCTCTGAGCTGGTGGGAGGGCAGGGCAGGAGAGGAGAGAAAGCTAGAGGCCACATGCCCCATGCTGGCATGCATAGCTCCCCTGAGAAACTTCTCTGTCCTGCCTGAGGTGACAGACTCCTCCCAGGGTGCTAGTCCTGGCTACTGCCCTGGGGCTTGGGGCAGAGCATATCTGGGGTTAGGGGGCTATTCTCTTTGGCCACTCTCATCCGAAGACCCGTTTGGAGATGCTCTGGAGTTTGGGTCTTTCTTCAGCACAGTGAGGGTCCATCCTCCTGCATGACACCATTCATGCCGGCCATCTCTTCTCGCCCACCCCCATCCCAGGGGAGCCAAACCGTGGCTCAGAGTTTCTGTCCAAAGCTCTGTGTAAACCCTCCCTCCCTGCCCCCACCCTACTCCTGCAGAGAGAGCTGGGGAGGGCCCTGCCTGGCTACAGGCGCGCTCGTCCTGAGCCCAGCAGGACCGGACATCTCTGGAGCAGGTTCAGATGAGCGGCCAGCTCGAGGCTGCCATGGACACTGGGTCTGGGGGAGTTCTCCACGCGGAGGGGCAGTCATGAGCAGAGGCTCCTTCGGAGTTCCTCAACCTGAAAGCGGCTGCCTGGCAGCAGACATCACCCCACCCCGCCAGAGCAGGGACTGTCCCTGGGTGTCCGCAGGTGGGTGCCTGGGGCGCCACTCCAGGAGGATGTGCAGGGAGAGGTGGAGAGGGTGGTAAGCGGTGCTCTGTGGCCCCGTCCCTGTGGCTTGGGTCAGAAGTTGGTGGCTCACGAGAAGCCTCACTGAGGCGGCCGCCCTCACACCACCTTACCCTTCTCCTCGCTGGGGCAGAGGACAGCTTTCATGCTGCCCAGCTCTGGGGGGCGTCGTTCAGCTCTCAGCCAGTGTGAGCGGCGTCCCTGGGCGGCACGTTGCTGTGGCCCAGGAGGGTTGGGTTATAATGGGTATTCATCAGGGGTCTGCTCTGGGCCAGGTACTTTATTAGCTCTGAGCCCCACAGCCTCCCCAGAGGAGGAGCCCTTTCACGGAAGAGGGGACTGAGGGGGAAGGAGGTTACGTGACCTTTCCAAGGTCACAGGCAAATGTGAGATGGAGCAAGGATTCACATCCGGGTTTGTCTCGCCTCTCCCTGTAATTGCATGGAAATACAATAAAACCTGACATTGCCTCGTGCTTTCCACTTTCCTTAATGTCCACTTACTCCTCATAAAGACCCCTGAGTAGCCAGGATGTGTATGTTGTATCTCCGTGGTTCAGAGGTGTTAAACAAAGACTTGCCCAAACACACTCAGCAACCTGATGGAAGAGGATTCGAATTGTCCTTTCCTATCCCAATTAAGGGAGTATCTCAAATTGAGTTCCCTGGGCAAACATTCTTTAATTGGAATTTGTATTGATCAGCGGTAGTTTAATGTGAAATCCCGAGATGATACGGGTCCCATGTACACTTTGCCCAGTCCCCCCAACGGTACATGTGCACATCTGTGGTATGGATCGAAACTAGGACATGGACTTCGCTACAAACCATAGCCTGATGTAGACTTCCCCAGCTCTACTTAGACCGAGTGTGTGTGAAATTCTCTATGGTTTTAACCTGTGTAGGCTCATGTGTTCATCACCACACTCAAGACACGAGACCGTTCTAAAACCACAAAAGTCCTATGTGCCTTTTTAAAAATTGTTAAGTATTCTCTACACCCAAGGTGGGGCTTGAGCTCAACATCGGAAGATCAAGAGTGGCCCGCTCCACGGACTGAGCCAGCCAGGCGCCCCTCCTGTGTGCCTTTCATCACCATGCCCACCTCCCCTCGCCTTCTTCCACCCCACACACAGCCCTCGACAAGCACCAGTCTAGTCTCCATTTCTATAATTTTGCCATGTCAAGAATGTTACATAAGTGAAATCACGTGAATTGGCCTTTTCCTCCTCCGTGAGGGTAATTCCCTGGAGATTCGCCCAAGGTGTCTCGAGTATCACCGGTTTATTCCTTTTCATTGCCGAGACGTAGTCCACGCTACGGATGTGCCACAGACGGTTGAACCAACCTCCCAGGGGAACTTTGTGCGGTGACGAGCAGAGGTTGTGGGCTGGAAAGGTTGAGAAACTATAGATACATTGTTCTGAGAGTTACAATGATTTGCACCAGAACAGGGACATTCCAAAAGGTTTGCCTGTTGAGGGGCAAGGAGTGAAATGGGCATCGGCTGGTTGCCCTTGCGGTGATGTGGGGGTTACTGTCCCCGCCGACAGAGGAGGAAGCAGGCTCCTCACTGCAGGTCACCTCACTGCAGGGCTAGCTTCACCAGCCCCCGCCACCCCAGGGCCTCTCGGGGTGGCAGCCTGGGGCTGAGGAGGACGGGCTTCCCCTTCTGCGCATATTGACATTTTTCTCTTTCTGGAGGGAGAGCAGGGACCATGTCGGACATAGAAGAGGTGGCGGAAGAGTACGAGGAGTGAGTATCTATCTGGAGCATCCTGTCTGGGGTGCTGGCCCTCTCCCCACCCCGCCCTTCACACCTGGCCCAGGAACCAGCTGGGATGGGGAGGGGAGCAGCTGTGCCTGTTCCGGGGATCTGGCCTCTGAGCTGCGGATCCTGGGCTGGCCACAGGCTGGGAGACTTTTGGAAATAAAGAAAGCTCAGCTCCCAGGGTCAGCTGGGGTCCTACCTGGCTACGAGACTAGGAGGCAGAAGAGCTTAGAAGGTGTGTCTCCTGAAAACATATCCGAGACGTTCAGTGGCTATCCTGAAGCCACAGAGCTGATCATGCCCCATAAAATCCAAATCAGAGCTCACTGTTAGCACTTCATCTTGGAACCATATTCCTCCCGAAGTGCCCTGTCCACCACCCTTCTTGGGGACACCCTGGGGTGGGACACTGGCAGCCAATCTAACAATGATCTCCTGGAGGGTGATGCTCACCAGGAAGGATGCAGAGGTATCAGGATATCAGGATACAAAGCTCCTACCCTCATGGAATTTGCTCTCCTATGGGATGTTAAGATGTCAGATGTTGGAAGTAATCAGCCAAGAGGGGCCGGGCTTGGAGGGTGGGCTGTGGGTAGGGCAGGAGCTCTAAGGAGGGGGAGAGCAGTGGGGGCTGGGGTAGTCAGGCTTACCTGTGTCGGATTTGGATAGGGAGAGAAGGGTGAGGGCAGGGTTCTAGGGTACAGTCTGGCAAAGCTCAGTGCAGGGAGAGAGCTGTTAAGCGGGCAGATGCTGGAGAGACCAAGCAGAGGTTTGCTGGGGACCGTGGCAGGAGGCCCTGGATGAGAAGACTGGGCCCGTTCGGGGGTGCCTTTGTAGGTGGGCCTAGGAGGGTGAGCTCCATGAGGCAATGAGGGAAATAAGGAATGGACTTACCTTTGGGGAAAGACGAGTGTGTGCGTGTGGGGTGCGTGTGGGGTGACACTATCTTTTCCATGGCAGGGAACAGGAAGGTAAGCACACGCTTATGTACTCATTCGGATGAAGGGCAGCCTGGTTGGAAACTGACCCACCTCTTGTCTCCTTTCTTGCGGCCGTGGTCTTCTCTCCTGAGCAGAAGAAGCTGTGGAAGGTACGGAGCTCGGGCAGAGGGAGGGCCAGAAAAGAGAGATCCCGGGAATCCAGTATCCTGTCACTGCCCCTCACTCCCAGCTGAGCCAAGATCCATGGCTCCTAAATGGGAATCAGTCCTAGCCTTGGTTGCTCAGGTCTTAGGCAAAAGGTTTAAACCTGTCTCGACTGTCCATCATTTTGTTCACACAGAATTGCCACTTTTTCCAATTAATTATTTTTTTGATTTTTTTCTCTAATTTTTTTTCAACCATGGTAAGTTTTAAATGCATGTACAAGTAGCAAAAATAGAATTACGCACCACCCTGCTTCCCCAAATGCCCAGCATCTGGCTTTAACAATCATCAACTATGGCCAATCTTTTTTCATCTATGCTTCATCTCCCCTCACTTATTTTAGAGCAGACATCCCAAATCATCCTCAGACTTCATATCATTTCATGCTTAAAGTTCAGTAGGTATCTCTAAAAGATAAGCACTATTTAAAGAAAAACATAACCATGACACCATTATCACCCCTAAAAACATTCAGCTTAATAATTTTTCAAATGAGATTATGGAAGTGTTCAGTTATCTGAAACATTTTTAAAAAGATTTTATTTATTTATTTGAGAGAGAGAGAGAGAGCACGAGTGGGGAGGAGGAGAGGTAGAGGGGGAGGGACAGGCAGATTCCCCAGTGAGCATGGAGCCCGACGCTGGGCTCGATCCCTGAGATCACGACCTGAGCTGAAACCTAGAGTTGGACGAATAACCAACTGCGCCACCCAAGCGCCCCTCTGGAATATTTTAGATAAGCATGAAGACATCATTATCTTTCGAAAGTCCATTTTGACCCATAGACCCGTTCCTACTCTGATCTGTTCTCACAATTCTTTCCTTAGCTTTATGCCTCATAGCCCAATGAAAGAACACCCTAACCTTTCTCTCTTCCTGAGTGCTTGACACATGGAAGTGACTAAGAGGCCTCACTCCAGTCCCCACCCAGCCCCCCAAGTGGCCCAGAATAGCCCTCAGTCCCCTCAGGCTTCTGTGCCCCAGGCGGGTTTCATCCTGCCCCTTAGAGGCTCAGCAAATTCTTAGAAGTATCATTTCAGCACACAGCGTGTGGACATCAGGAGAAGGGGCTCCCTGAAGGTCTAGGGAGAGAGCCAAGCGCTTCAGTAGCTGTCCCCCTTCTTCCTTATGCCTTCTAGGGCAAACGAGGAGCCTCTCACACATTTAAGGCTATTCTAGGGTGCCTGGCCAAAGAGTAGACACCGGAGCAACTCACGGGGGAAACTAAGAGGGGTCACTGGAGTCACCTTGGTTTTCAAGGAACACCAAATATGTCAGAAGCTGTCTGAAATATTTTTTGAATCAAAAATCTAGCTGGCTCCACTTTTTTGTTGTGTTCCCTGCACATACTCTCGATACGGTGGCTTTTCCTCTGCTTTGGAGGACTTGCCGGCTCGTGAATTTTAGGGGGTGGTATTTGAGATACAGACCTTTGAATTTGGGACTAATCTGCCTGCTATGCACAGTAGGCTTTGGCTGTGAATTAACAAAATAATTCTCTGCTGCGACGGTGGACTGAACTCCATGTAGCATCTGCCTTGCTTGCAAGGAATGGACTCCACCTGCCTCCCACATAGCTAAGTCCCCAGCTATAAATGAGCAAGAAGGAGCAAGGTCTAAATGGATGGCCACTGAGCCTACAGAATGGACAACAGCTTCTCTCTTCTTCCAGGAGAGAAAGAGTACCAATTGCTGTAAGCGCTTCCTTTGGGCAGGTATTTGCTGACTGTGTGCTGGTCTGTTCCCTGTGTTATAATGCTGTGCCTTCCTTTGACGGGGCTACTCCCTTCAGCCAGACCAGGCACATCTGCCCTGTGCCGTGCTCTCCAGTGGGGCTTTCACAACTGTGGCTCCTGGAAACTGGAGATGTTCTGTGGGATATCAGAGAGGCTCATTCAGGGTAGGAACATGGGAGAAACTGGATGGCAGTGCATTGTTCCCACTCTGCTCTTCGGGGCCTCTGTCTCCGTGTCTGGAAGCAGAGCCGGAAACGGCCGGTTACCGCTTACTGAATGACTCCCAAGTGCCAGGTAACAGCTGGGTGCTGCATGCATGGTAGATCATTTCTTTTTCTTTTTTTTTTTTTTTAAGATTTTATTTATTTATTTGAGAGAGAGAATGAGAGACAGAGAGCATGAGAGGGAAGGGGGTCAGAGGGAGAAGCAGACCCCCCGCCGAGCAGGGAGCCCGATGCGGGACTTGATCCCGGGACTCCAGGATCATGACCTGAGCCGAAGGCAGTCGCTTAACCAACTGAGCCACCCAGGTGCCCGATCATTTCATCCTTACGTCGACGGAGAAGGGAGGATGATTATTTCCATTTTACTGACAAGGCACCTGGGAAGCTGCTGAGAAGGGACTTGCCCAAGTTGCTAGACGTGGTGAATCAGGAATTGGAACTGGAGCTTAAGTCCAAAGCTCACGCTCAAAACCATGCCCTGTCCCGCCGCTCCCGTCCCCATCCTTCTGCTCCCAGACTAACCTGTCTCGCTTCTCCCCTTTGCTGCGGCCACTCCCTGACCCCCAGAAGAGGAGGACTGGAGAGAGGACGAAGACGGTAGTACAGCTTTTACTTTCCTGTGCTTTCTGCTCCCTGCTGTCCTGAGCCTGGCCCTGTTCTGTGGCGGGGGAGGGGAGGGGGGGCAGGGGCGGGGGCAGGGGGGCAGGTGTGGGTCAGTCACTTCCTCCCAGCCTCAGAGGGGCCAGACCACTGCTTCTTTCCCTGGTTCCTGATCTTTCTCCTGGGCTGGGTGGTGGTGGGAAGGACCCGGGCTGGCTTGTCCCCCAGCCTGCTCTGAATGTGGCCACAGAGGGGGACTAATGTCTGGAATGAGTGACCTTTCTCTGCCCCTGCTGCACATACTGGGCCCTCCCTCTGAGCTGGACAGCACCCAGGCAGCGTGGCCAGGGCGTGAGGGGCCTGGGGACAAGTTATCTGAAGAGCAGCTGGGGGAACTGGAAATAGCCAGAGCAGAAAAGACATGACGTCAGCCTTCAAATGTGCCCTGCTGGGGGTGGGGGTGGGAGGCCTGGACTTGTTTCCAGCCCCCGGGGATAGGACTAGGGCAAGGGGGACAGACTTGGGCTAAAGTTGAGTAAGAGCTTTCTCATAGTCAGGTCCCAAGCTGCGGTGGGTGGTCTGGGGAGGCTGGGAGCACCTTGGCGAGCACGTTACCTGACCACTGGATGAGGATGGGGGGTATTCTACAGAGAACTGAAACATTAGATGGGGATGGGGGGTATTCTACAGAGAACTGAAACATTAGATGGGGATGGGGGGAGGGGTTAACAACATGGCCTGAAGAGGACCCCCAAACTGGCCATACTCTTGCTGGCCAGCCTTCTACTCTCACCCCTTCTGGAAGGATCTTCTTTGAGGTAAGGATCCTGTGGGGATCAAAAAAGAGGCACCCCCAGGCCCAGACCTAGGAAAAGAGAACAGGGAGCATCAGGCAGAGTGACTGGTGGCCGGTGTTTCTTTCATGACGGCCCCTCTCTCTCCCGCCCTGAGGCTTTTTCTTCTCCCTCTGCCAGGAGGCCGCCACATGTCAGCCCATCCGTCAGTGAGCATTCCCCAACACCTTCTACAGGCAGAGCCGCGTGCCGGGCGTCATCCTGTCTTATCTGTCTATTCCAAGTGCCTGACTTGGGTGGTTCATATCCTACCAAACAGAGGGATGAAAATAGAAAAATCCTACCAACTCTGGACAGTACAAATGTCTACAGGGTGGGCATCTCATCCACCCACCCACAGTCTTGCTGGTTTGGTTTCTTTTAGATACAGCTGAAGGGTCCCTAGAGTTCCTGAGTTCAGGGCAGGAGCTTTCCCAACACCGCACCTTAAGCAGGATACATCCTGTGGTGTCAGATGCCTGGGTGGAACATTTGGGGTGGAAAGTTGGGGAATGGGGTGGAATCACATTTCCAGGGAGGCTGTTGGGGAAAGACGCTAAGTCAGGCAGAAACAGCTATTAGCCACCAGACCTCCCCGCCCCCAGCAATGAGCCTTGCCAGGCCTGCAAGCCCTTCTCCGCGGGTACCCACGGCACCTACCACACCCTAACGCACTCCTACCTCAGACTTCTGGCCCTCCCAGTGGCTTTCAGGTAGAGAACAGGTCTCCATGCTCAGAAAGGCCCAATTCCAGTTCCCAAACTCTGGGAGAGGCAAGTGTTGAACAAAAGGACTCTTCACAGGCCGGATCATGCCCTTCTGTCATGGTTGACCAGGGTCAGCAAACATTTTCTGTAATGGAAGCAGATAGAAATATTTTAGGCTTCGTGGGCCCCACAGTATCTGTTGCAACTACTGAACTCTGCTGCAGTAAGGCAAAGGCTGCTAGAGGCAGTGCCTACATGGATGGATGTGGCTGTGTTCCAATAAAACTTTATTTACAGAAACAGTCTGGGGGCCAGGTTTGGCCCTTGGGCCATAGTTTGCCAACTTCTGGTTTACACCCGGAACTGAGCAGCCCCTTGTCATTCATATCGGTGACCCCAAAATTCATCTGGATCCTGGGTGTTGCTAACTTCCGTCCCGAGCCTTCTCTGATCTGGGTTCTGCCTGCTAGCCTAAGTAGGGGCCTGGGTGTTCACTGTGTCTGGCTCGCTTCTCCAGAGCAGGAAGAGGTGGCAGCAGAAGAGGCTGAAGGTGAGGCTGAGACGGAGGAGACCAATGCAGAAGGTAAGGGTCTGTCTGGGGTGAGGGTGTGAGGGGCTTTGTCCTGGTGCTTCGGGACGTGGCAGGAGCCCCCAGAGGCATTCCTGTGGCGCTAGGAAATACACCTGGAAGCCACGTTCCAGCCTGTACAGCCGCACATCCTGCCTGGGCTGGGATTCAGCCGCCGATGGTCTGGTCAATGACCTTGACTGTGTGCTCCTTTCATGTCAGGCAGAGCCTTGGGCCCAGGGGCATGTGCGTGAATAGACATCCCCTGACCACGGGAGCTGGCAGGGTGCACTTTGGTTAGGACCTGTGTGTGGGGGAGACTCTTGTCAGGGGGACTTGAGCCTAGAACAAGGATCTTATTGATGTCTCATGTTCTGTTTAGGAGATCGACAAGAAGGGGAGGCTAAAGAAGCTGAAGGTAAGGATTGTTGGACATCAGGAGAGAGGTATTGGGGTGTCAAGGGAACCCCTACAAGCAGCTTTGGGGGGAGACTGACCACAGGGCTTCCTCCAGGGAGGTGGGCGAGGAGGGGCTCAGGGGAGGGGAGGACAGAAGTTGGTGACCATGCAGGTTTTGGGTATTTGGCTCCAAACCTCTGTCCCCCTTATTCTAGAGAAGTTGCCTGGGTGGTGCCCTGTGGGAGAGGGGACCAATGTCCAGTCCCCATTCTGGGCAGGGCCCCCAGAAGTCACCTACACATACAAGGCTCCTGGAACTCAGGCAAAATCACTTGTAATGTGTGGTGTCTATAGGATGAAATCCCAAGACATAGACGGTCCATGTGGTGGGTCACTGTGGTGATCCTTGTCATGCGGCAGGCTTTGGCAAGGGTGCAGTGGTCCCAGTCACGTCTCCGGAGGGGAGGGGCCAGCTGGGTCTTGCCCATCAGCTTCCCTCCTGGAGGCCAGGAAGTCCAGGGAGCAACTAAGGAGTCAGAGACCTGGGTGGGGACCCTGGGGCCAGGATCCCCTGGGACAGTGCCATGGGACCCTTCCTCACTGGGAAGCAAAGCTGCCTTGCCCAGAATTGGCGAATGAGAAAAGTCTTGGAAATTTCACTCTGGGAGTGTGTGCTTCCTGTTAGGACCCAGCTGTGCCCTGAGATGTCCCCCCTGGGAGCTGCTATGGGAGAGCGAGTGTGGGGTCTGTGACCCTGCTGCTTTAATTCTTCATGATGCTCCTGGAACCAGGGATCCCCAGGGCTAGAAGGAATTCACTGTGCAGATGGGGAAATGGAGGCCCGTAGGTGCCCAGCTCATCAGGCGCAGAGCTGGGACCGGATCTGGGGCCTCCTGACCTTGTGGCTCTGTGCTTCTCTCCAGATGGCCCAGTGGAGGAGTCCAAACCAAAGCCCAGGTGAGTGGGACACACCTGTGGTGAAGCCCTGAGGGATGATTAGGGCAGGACAGAAGTGCAGTATGGCCCAGTGGGCATGGGCTGCGGGGTGCGGCAGGCACAGACCCGGTAGTAGAGGTTGTGTACTGCACGAGAGTCGGCCTGAGGGAGAGCGGGGACTGAAGTCCACCCACACTCCATTACCAATTGCGTACCCCGTCGTGGACAGCACTGTGTTCATCTAGAGGAAAGGGGTGGACTAGTTGCGGCCCTGGACGGATGCCCTGTCCTATCCCAAGGCTGGAACACCTTCCTCTGTAGCTCAGTTGGGACCTGAGGGAAGAGGGAAGAAAATCTGGGGGAGGGACGCCTGGGTGGCTCAGTCAGTTAAGCGTCTGCCTTCGGCTCAGGTCATGGTCCCGGGGTCCTGGGATCGAGCCCCGAGTCGGGCTCCCTGCTCAGCGGGAAGCCTGCTTCTCTCTCTCCCACTCCCCCTGCTTGTGTTGGGGCTCTTGCTCTCTCTGTCTCTGTCAAATAAATAAATAAAATCTTAAAAAAAAAAAAAAAAGAAAATCTGGGGGAGCCAAGTAATGACACTCTGCCAGCCTGGGTGGCCTCACAGTGTCGCAGAGGGGCGGGGCAGGGTGGCTTGGGTCCACACATGTGAAAGCACCTGCAAGCTGTGGGTGTCGGGGGAGGGGGGCGCAGGGGGGAGGGGTTGGCCAACTAAGGTTTCCCTTTCTGCGATGCTCAACCTGTCAGCCGATGGCGTCTCCGCCCACACTCGCAGGCTTCTCCCCGCTTCCATGGGACCTCCTGAAACCGGCCCCGGAGATAATCCCAGCTCTGCTCGTTTGTCCAGAGCCTTTCCCTTTCCTGGCCACCTGAATGGCCACTGCAGTATCTCATTTCAGCCCCACCCAGACCTGAGGGCAAATGGGGAAAGTGAGGACCAGAGCCCACTGGACCTGGTGTCACAAAGCAAGCATGCGTTGGGGCTGGGACCAAACCACAGGACTCCAGGGCTCATGGGAGATCCTGTGGGGTCAGCCACACGTGTCGTAGCTTCTCCGCTTCCTAGCTGTGTGGTTTTGAGCACGTCCCTACCTCTCTGAGCCTCAGGCGTCTTTGGCGAGATGGGCAGTCCTACGTCGCGGGCGTAGGGGGAGGATGAATTGAGAGGGCACGTATGAGAGAGCCTGGTGGCCCCGGGTGCGAGGTTGCTGTCCTTGACGGTGATGTGGCTTAACTGTTGTAGCCGTGCTTCCGCAGGAAGGGGAAGGGCCCTGCCCGCCCGGGGCACCCACAGTCCGCTGGGGCCACGGTGGGATGACATTCACGGATTCCCTCCTTTTCTCTCCAACAGGCCATTCATGCCCAACTTGGTGCCGCCCAAGATCCCCGATGGGGAGAGGGTAGACTTTGATGTGAGTGTGCCTGTGGGGAGCGCGGAGGCCCCGAGGAGGCCTGGGGGCCTGGTGGGGGGCGGGGTGGGGTGACGTGGCAGGTGGGATGGTGCTCGGCACAGACCTGGCCAGGCCTGATCCTGGGTTCAGGCCACCGCGGCCCCTTCCCGGGCCAGGCCCCCAGCCCGCCCATCGCTTCTGCTCTGCGGACGGTGCTCCCTACCCAGCCGCTGTCCTCCGGATCTGTGGGTTCAGCAGCCCTGAGCCTGCTGTGCGTTCGCAGGACATCCACCGGAAGCGCATGGAGAAGGACCTGAATGAACTACAGACGCTGATCGAGGCTCACTTTGAGAACAGGAAGAAAGAGGAGGAGGAGCTCATCTCACTCAAAGACAGAATTGTGGGTGTCCAGTCTCCCGTGGAAATGCCCCCAGAGGCCACGCACTCTGTCCTCCCCCCTCTGTGTTAGGCACCGCCTCCTCCGGGCAGCCTTCCCTGGGGCCCCTGACCCTGCGGGAAGTGGGCTCTCCCCCAGGATCCCTGCGGCCTGGAGCCGCTCCGGAGGCCCTGCACTGTGGTTTCTCGGGTCCCCGCTTTCCTCCCCACCAGACTGGATGGTGCTTGGCAGCCGGAGCTGCTGATCGTCTCTGGGCGCCCTGGGCTCTGGCTGTGGGATGACCGGTCAGTTGGCTGTCGTCCCACCTCGGCCCCTGCCTCCCTCCCACTGGACCCAGCTCCCCCCACCAACGCAGGGAGGGTGATGCGGCCTGTGCTGGGGAGAGGGGAGGTTATTTTGATTCCTTTGTTTTTCTCCCCACCACACTCGCTGCCGCGTTGGCACACGGCTGCGCGGCTCCAGCTGGCCCCCCGCTGAGGATTTGGCCATCTGTCGGTGAACACGCAGCAGGGGCCGGGGCTGGCGTGGGGCCAGGGGCATGGCAGTCAGGGGAGACGGGAGAAGCCCGCCTGACGTTTGTCAGATCGTTGAGGACAACCCCATGATGAGTGATGGTCAGTGTAGGCCCTCCGCACATGCCCGCTGTGGCCTGTCTTTATTTAGCTGGGGCCTTTGGACCTGTCGGGGGGCCATCTGCGTCCACGCCCACGGAGCTGGCTGAGAGTGGAAGCCCTCGGAGGCAGGGCCTGCCCTGCCCTGAGACTCGGTGGGGAACATCCCCCGTGGGCTCTCTTGCCACCGCTTTCCCCGCTTGGTCCCGGCACCTCGGACGACACCTCCTCCCTGTGCACACAGTGGGCAGGCTTGGCCTCTCTCCCCGCAGGAGAAGCGGCGGGCGGAGCGGGCCGAGCAGCAGCGCATCCGGAATGAGCAGGAGAAGGAGCGGCAGACTCGCCTGGCTGTGAGTGACCCCTAGTGCAAGGCCCACAGAACCCCCCCCACCGTGCTTCCAGCTCCTTCCAGGCCTCCCAGACCCTTCTGTCTTCATACACACTGATTCAGTCCACGAGCCCCTGGTGGGGTGCTGGGAATTGTTTGGATTCTGATGATACACAGTAAACAAGACAGAAATGTCTGGGTCCTCCCGGACTTACTATTTTATAAGACCCTCCGTCCAGCAGTTCCACGTCTGGGTATTTACCCGAAGATGCAACCATGAATTCGGAAAGATATCTGTGCCCCATTCACTGCAGGCTTCTTAATAGTAGCAAAGACATGGAAGCAAGCCATGTGTCTGTCGATGGAGGAATGGATAAAGAAAATGTGTACACAAAGAGGAATATTACTCAGCCATAAAAAAGAGGGAAATCTTGCCATTTGTGAGAACATGGATGGACCTTGAGGGTATTATGCTAAGTGAAATAAGACAGTGAAGGACAGATACTGTATGATTTCACTTATATGTGGAATCTAAAATGAAACAAAACCAAAACCAAAACACCAAGCTCATAGGTACAGAGAACAGACTGGTGGTTGCCAGAGGCAGCAGGTGGAGGTGGGCGAAATGGATGGAAGGGGCCGAAAGGTACAAAACTTCCATTATAACCCAAGTAGGTCCTCTCCAGCCCTCCTCCCTGCCCTTGTGCCGGCTCCCCGGGAACAGAAGGGCCCATGGCCCTCTTCCCGTATTGCTGCTGGAGGTCCTTCCAGGGTACCAGGCCTCCTGGAGGGGAGGGGTGGGGTGGGGGGACGGGCTCCCTGCCTGAGGCAGGGATGGGAGCCACACCTGGGAATCATTCTTCCCTCATTCATCAACAAAAGTCTTCACGCTCCCATGTGCCGGGCCCTGTGCTGGGGGGTCCCCTCAGGAGGCTTCTTGCCCGGTGGAGAGAAAGCGCCACTCAACTGACCCATAAAGACCACGGACTTCAGCCCAGTGTCAGGGGTTTGTGCCCCCCGATTTGCTCTCTTCCTCCCCCCCCCATGGAAACCAGGAAGAGAGAGCCCGACGAGAGGAGGAGGAGAACAGGAGGAAGGCCGAGGATGAGGCCCGGAAGAAGAAGGCTTTGTCCAACATGATGCACTTCGGGGGCTACATCCAGAAGGTAGGTCAGGGAGCAGCAACTGTCTCAGGGGGTCCTGGTGTATGGGGAGGAGTGGGGTGTCCACAGACTTCAAGTTGGATTCCAGGAGGAAATTCCCACCTGGTGTGAGAGACCGAAGCCTCCTCCTGCCCCCCCCCCCCCCCGCCCCCCGCCCCAGGCTCTCTGCCTGACTGTGGCTTTCCCCAGGAGGGGCCTGCTGGGGTGGGGGCTGCTGGCAGAGGCCCCCCCCCCGTTTCAGCGGTGCCTGGGGGCCCCCAAGCTGGCTGGTGCATCTGGAAGAGCCTCGTGCCTAGAATCAGAGCTCTGATACAGCTGTGTGGCCTCGGGCAAGCTCAGAGGCTCAGCTAGCTCACCTGTAAAGTCGCTTTAATGTTGTCTGCCCTGCCTGCTCGGAGATCAGATGGGCTCCCGTGGCAAGCATCCTTGTCCCACACAGCTGTGAGATGGTTTATTCCTGCGGACTCCCTCAGCTTCTAATTTCTGTGTCCCACTCCTGCTAGGTACTCCATTCTCAAGGGAGGAGAGGAAATAAAACATTGATTTTTCTCTATGCAGTGGAGAGATCAGAACATTTTTTTAGATTTCTAAAGTCCCCAGCTCAGAACCAGACCAGCCTGCCTGCCTCTGCCCCCACAGCGACCACTCCAGCCAGACTTTTGGCGAGGCCCCGCTCTCTAAACAGTCTGTGCCTCACCCCCAGACTCCTGTCCTAATAAACAAGGTTGCCTGCAGGAGCGTCTGAATCACCTTCTCCTTCTCCCCTGTCTCTCTGCCTTTGCCTCCGGCCCTGTGCTCTGCTCTCTCTCTGCGTCTCTGTCCGGGTCTCGTTCTTTCTCTCTCGGCCTTTCTCTCATGGTGTCCTGGCCCTGCAGGCCCAGGTGGGTACAAAAACCTCTAACCCTCTTCCTCCTCATGGTTTTGGGGGCTCCCTGGGAGGGGAGGGTGCCTGGCTGGAGGGGAGGAGTGTGGAGAATGTGTAAGTGGGAGGAGGGAGCCGGGAGACAGATGGAAGAATTTGGAGAGGCAAAGGAACACAGGACTGAAATGGTCCTCCTTGCCCCAGCCTCAGTTTCTCCTGGAAATCCATGCAGTTGATGGCGTGGGTGTCTCAGGAAGAAGAGGATTAGGACCTAGTCCTTCTGCAGGCCTTGCCTTACTCCCTATTGGGTTTGGGGAGGGTTAGGGGAGAGGGGGTTTGTGTTCTCCAGCCAACGCCCCCTGCTTGTCACCCTCTCCAGACGGAGCGGAAAAGCGGGAAGAGGCAGACAGAGAGGGAGAAGAAGAAGATGATTCTGGCTGAGAGGAGGAAGGTGCTGGCCATCGACCACCTGAATGAAGATCAGCTGAGGTGGGGGCTGGTGGTCCTCCGGACATTGCTTACATCTGCGTGGGGAGGGCAGGCGGGGCAGAGGGCACATTCTCCACATGAACCACCAGGGGGCGCTGCCATACCACATATTTTTTCCCAAGACTCCAGTGGGAGTGGAGTTGGGAGGGAGCCGGTCAGGCCAGCTCAGTGCTTTGCCTTCAGGGAATAGGGAAAGAGAACTGAACAGGCACCTCACCCCTCTGAGCTTCTCCTTACCCACCTGCATCCAGGTGGTGGGAAGGGGGATTGGACTGCGCTCTATAGTGCTAGAAGGGCTTTTCCCTCTTCCCCCCAACTCTGCCCTAACAGCCCCTGGTACCTGTTCCTAAGCACTGGGCACTGCCATCTGGGCCCCATGCTGAGCCAGGTGGGCTGGGGGTCCCATTAGCAGGCCTGGAGGTGGGAAGGAGGGCTGGGGCCTCTGGGGGCTGGGTCGGATTTGGGATCAAGGCAGATGAAGACCCTTCCTTATCGTTCCCTGTCCCTCCCCCCATCCCCACTCTGGCCGGTGCAGGGAGAAGGCCAAGGAGCTATGGCAGAGCATCTACAACCTGGAGGCAGAGAAGTTCGACCTGCAGGAGAAGTTCAAGCAGCAGAAATACGAAGTGAGCCTGCTCACTGCTGCCCTCCCCCATCCCATGCTCCTCCTGGTTTGATCAGGTCCCGCGCTGCTGCTGCCAGTCAGGCCCCTTTCCCCGGTCCCTGTCATCCATCACCCACGCCAACTCACACACCTGCCCGGGTGTCTTGTCCCTGACAAGGCTGCGCGTCCACCCCTGGGCTACAGCTTGTTGGAGAAGTCTGATGGTTCACTGGCTGGAGCTGAGCAAAGACCCATTTCTGGGGTTCCAGCCCTGGGGGGGCTCCCTCCCTCTGTCCCTGAAGGCCTTGAGGCAGCAGCTCAGATGCGCTGAGCCCGACGGGAGGAGTAGGATGCACAGAGCCAGGCCTCCTGGGGGAGAGGAGGCCTCACCAGAGAGGTAGCCCCTTCACCTCTCCCTACGGCCCCCGAGGCCCCGGTGTGGGCGCAGCCAGCTGAGCCTCCAGCTCACAGCCTGGAGGGTCCCAGGTGTACAGACAGCCAGCAAGGATCGGCTCAGCCGGGACGGGTCCTGCGCACTTCCCCGGGGGGCCCTTCTGCTTCGAGGAGTCCAGCTTCCCTTTCGGGGCCTGCTTTTCCTGCATCTCCTATGTGACGGGCCCCTCCTCTGAGCACAGCTCAGGCCCCCGTGGCTGCAGAGAGGCAATTTTGTGCAGTGACAGTGAGCAGGGACTTCGGAGCCACACTGCCTGGGTTCTGTAGCTAGCTCTGCCCCTTACCGGCTGTGTGACCGTGGGCAAGTCACTTACTTTTCCTTGTTTCCGTTTCCCATCTAAATGACAAGGATGCCGGCAGGCCCTATTTCACAGGGCTATTGTGACGGTTACAGAGGTAACAATAGTAATAATAACAGTAACAACGTGTTCCAAGCACTGTTCAAGCACTTTTACATGTATGAAGTTATACCTCACAGTAATCCTATGGGTTAATATTTGGGAAAGAGCTCATAACGGAACAGAAAATGCCGGGTACCCCACTAAGTGCTCGGTAGCCATTAGCTACTATTACAGTTGCTCCAGGCCTGGGCCTTCCTCTTTTCCTTTGGTTCCTTATTTAACTCTGCAACTGGCCTGCCGGGCTTAGATTTGGCCGAAATACAGGGCGGGTGGGTGTGGCCCATGGGGATGCTGCCCCTCTTGAGCAACAGGGCAGGAGTGCCTGGGGAGGGGGGTGTCTCAGGCTGGGCTGGGCTGTTTGGAGGGCTTCCTGAGGCCCAGCCTTGCACTGGATTCTCAGAAAGCCTCTTTATGCCACCCTTGTCCCGAGCCCTCCTTGGCTCTGGGACCCCCACAGTGACAGGCCAGTGGGGTGGTCAGGAAGCCTCTCCACAGCTTCTGCGTGTGGGACCTGGGCCCTTCTGGATCTCTAACCGTTCTGACCCTCACAGCTTCGCTGCCTGGCCTCTCCACCTCTCCTCCTCCCTCCCCTCCCCCTTCCCCCTCCTCCCTCCTTCCCCTCCTCCTCCCTCCTCCCCCACAACTGTGTTAAGCCGGCTTCTCCCTCACCCCCAGCCACCTGGGACCTGAATCAATGAGCTCCAAAGTTACTCTATCTTTCCCACTTACAGATCAATGTTCTCCGAAACAGGATCAATGATAACCAGAAAGTGTAAGTTTCTAGGTCCTTCCAACACCCAGCCCTGCCTCCTCCTTCCCTGTGTTCCAGCCCTCCCACTCCTCCTCTGAGGGCTCTGGCTCCCACCCCTTCCCCCTCCCCTTCAGGGCACAGGCTGCTTCGGCCTTGGGCTCCCCCATGATCACTGCTCAGTGGGGAATGGAGTGCAGGGCCCCCAAGGACTCCCTCCAGCCTGCTGCCCTACTCTACATCTGGAGGCAGCTCCAGGCTGCCCCTCTCAGCCCTCTGCATCAACCCCCTCTGCCTCCTCCTTGTGGAGACCTGCTGCCCTGGCCTGGGTCCCACTTCTGACTGGGCCCTGCTTCTTTTGCAGCTCCAAGACCCGCGGGAAGGCCAAGGTCACCGGGCGCTGGAAGTAGGGGCAGCAGTTCCCCCTCACCAAAGATCCTCGCTGTGTCCCCGCCCTGCTCGCCCCCAGCTTCTGGGGCCCTCCTGGGCATGGGAGGCAGACTCAGGTCTGGAAACCAGGAGCTGGCCCGGCTGGGAGCTGCTGTTCGTGCCTGTACCCCCACATGCCCACGCATGCCGATAATAAAAGCCAGCACGCATCTCCTGCCTTGTCTGTCAGCTCCCCTTCAGAGGGAGGGAAACTGAGGTGAGAGCCTGTCTCGCAGTGAGTCAGGGCCCAGAGCAGACCCTCAGGGACACAGGCCCCTGGGAACTGCCAAACTCAAAGGAGCCCCCTCCCACCTGCTCGGGGAGGGGAGAGGGCGGCTGGCCCCGGGGGAGGCACAGGCTTACTCAGGGCCCAGGCCTCACGACAACAGAAGGGCTTGTGACGGGAGCTGCTGTGAGTCACTTGGAGGCCCACTGGGGGCAAGCGCCGAGTGCAGGGACAAGTGTTCCTATTCCTGTGTGAGTCACTCCTTGGGAACAATGGAGGCCTTTTAGGATGGGCCTGTTTTCTTTCTCTTCCTGGCGGGGGACTAGGAAGCAGGCGTCTGAGGGGCAGGGAGCCGATGAGGGAGGAAAGAGGGCCGGTTTCATCAGGTAGCTTTTCAGGCAGAGATGAGCTGCTGAGAGCCACGGGCTGGTCCCGCCATTTGCAAGTCCTCTAGGGCTTGAGTGTAAACCAGGGCCCACAGGGTCCCTGAGTTGAAGAAGATGGCATGGCGGCATTGAGCCCAGTTGGCAGAAGGGAAACGATATGGGATGGGAGAGCACCTAACTCAACAGCTCCCTAGAGGAACCCCCTGAATGTGGCGCTCCCATGACTCTGCTCCAGCTACTCCCTCTGCCTGGAAGGCCTTCCCTCAATTCTCCACTTGTCATCCACCAAAGGGAGCCCCACTGTCCCTGGGAAGTCTTCCCATACTCTTCCACGCAGAGTGATTGATTTCTCCTTGCTCTGAGCACCCTGGACCCTCCTGTAACTGCTACCACAGTTATGCTTCTAATCCTACACTGCATTCCCTTTGTCTGTACCTGCGGGCATCACCCCTGTGACTCTCAAGAGACAATATAGACCCACTTATCCTGTGCCACGTGCCAAGCACTGTGATAGATGGCCAGGATACAGAGATGGAAAGGATATGGTCCCTGGGCAATGAGGAGGGGCTTAGCCTGGGGTCTTGGCCTCATTTCTTATCCATCCATCCATCCATCCACCCACCCATCCATCCACCTATCCATCCATCCAATGTCTCCTGAGCACCAAATATGTGCTAGGTGCTGTGTCAGGTGTCGGTGATGCTGTGATTTAAATAGGCACATCCCTGCCCTCGTGGAGCTCAGAGCCCAGTGGGAGAGGGGCGGCCAACAGAAGATCCCAGCTCAGTGTCACAGCAGGCAGGGCAGAAGGTGCTGGGGAAGCACAGACAAGAGCCACCCCACCTGGCATTGGTGAGCAGGAGGGCTTTCTAGAGGAAAAGGTTTCTACATCAAGTCTCAGAAGATGAGAAGAAGAAAGTCAAGGCCAGGGGTCAGGGATGGGAAGAGGGAACAGCACATAGAAAGCCCTCGAAGGAAGGGCTGGCCTGGTGTGTTTGAAGAGCCCCGGTTATCACAGAATCCAAGGGCTTCTGGTGGGGAATGAGAAGGGCCTCTGTAAGTGGCCAAAAGGCAGGAGGCGGGATACAGGGCCTTAGGTCCACAGAGGGCTCCCACCACTGTCTCTGGGAGATCCACTGAACCCCACCCTCCCTGCTACCAGAGAGAGGGGCATGGAATCCAGAACTGAAACTCCAGAATTTTCCAACTGCCAAATCCCCATGGGGGCTCCACCTCCTGTCTCATTCTCTCCTTGGGGCAGCAAGAGGGACTGATGGTGTGGTCCTGGGTCCTGCTTCCTGCACCTCCTTTCCCACCAGGGTCCTCATGATCATCCCTCTGCCCTAGCAGGTGTGGTGTCTCCTTCAATGACCATACTCTGAAGGGGACATGGAGGCAGCCTTGCTGTCTTACTCTGAGCCTCCCTGAGGCCAGGTCCCATGTATCTCTTTTCTCCTGAAGTCACCCAGTGTTTCGGGAAGACCCTGTGAGTACCCTAGACGCTGTCCCCACACAGGGCTTCCTCTGCTCTGACTCCGTGGAATCCAGTCGAGGTCCCCATCAACCGAACAAGAACTCTGCAGGGTGACATGGGTGCTGTCTCCAGATGGGAGCCCTGCGGATAGCTGGTCTGCACGGGCCCTGGGGCATTTGTCCCTAAGTGAAGAGACTGGGCAGGTGGCCCTGTTCTGTCCTACTCGCCAAGGAGAGAGCAGACGGGGGTCAGGGTGCAGGGGCATACCTAGGTCATCAGACCAAGGGAGGGGCCCTTCCAAATCCGACAGGCGATGCCATGGGCTCTGGGCCTCGTCCTGTGCTTCCCCCAAGACATTCCTAGAGAACGGAGGGACCACGGACGCGTGCACAGAAGCACGCTGTGATGGGTTCACAAGCGAGTGGCAAGGTGCAGAGAGGCATGCACACTTCCCCCCTGGTTCATTCATGACTCTGTCACTCTTGTGCTCACCGTGCAGCGGGAGCCGAATCAAACACTGAGGGAGGGAGCGAGTATGGCCGAGAGCCATACTCGGGACCTGGGTGAGGCTGCAGCGGGTCGAACTGTGCCACCAGACACCCTGATTCCGCCCTGCACCGTCCCCTGCAATCGCCCAGGCACCACCGTCTCCACGAGGTTCCCACCTCCCCCTGCTCTGGGCGCACCTCTCACCTGGCAGATCTCTTGGCGCCCCGTGTATATGCTCAGGGAAATGACCTCCGAGCTCTGCTCACCCGTCGCCCCCGCCGTCCTCCTATCATCAGATTTTCTCTCCTAACAAGCTCAGGTCATGAAATGCATTCACATGATAAACCCACTTTTGAGGAGGAAAAGCCAGGAGAGAATGATGGATTCTCCAGGGGCCGCTTGCCTTGGCATCCAGCTCTTCCCGCCAGAGACTCCATGCTCTGAAGCCCGAGTCTTGCTTTCTCCCATCAAATTCTGGCCCCGCCACTTCCCAGCTCCGCGACTCCGGGCGAGTTACCCCCTTTCTCTGTGCCCGAGTTCCCTTCTGTGAAAAACGGGGATTGTCAGCAAGGCTAATGGGGTAGTGTGTCTGGAAACTGGAGGAGCGCTTGGTGCATGGGAAGTGGGGAGCGCACGTAGCCGTCAATAAGGCCATTCTAGTCGTAACTTGTCACCAGCCCCTTTCAAGGGCTCAAGGTGTGGGGAAGCCGAGTCACCCATGCTGGGTCCAAGCTGGCTCCTCCTTGTCTATGGGGTTTCACGGAGCCCCTGAAAGCCTCTCTTCCCTCTGTGTTCCAGGGTCAGGCCTTCTCCCTGGCCAGACCACTGGGGGCTCGGGGTGGGTGGCTTTGACACTCGGCGGTCCCAGGTCTGTGCCACCGCCTGGCCGGAGGTGTGCCGAACTTGCTCCCAGGTGGAGCTCCACCCCTGACACTGCAGCCTGGTTTCTGGAAAGGGTGGGGCAGCACCCACCCTGGAGTCGGGGGCTGGCCCTCCTCTGCGCTGGGCGCAAGCCTCGGGCCCAGCTCTCCGATCAGCCCAGGTTGGGGGCGGGGCTGGCCAGAAGTACGCTAGCATCCGTGTCCCCACAGGATGGCCGTGGGTCATCACCACTCTGGGCTAGGCTTCTCCTCTGAATGTCCAGCCTGCCCCCTTGGCCCTACCAGGAGGAAGATGGAGTGGGAATTACAGGACAATGCTGCTGATCGGAGGGGGTGTAAACTCACCCCTTCTCCCACACAACATCTCCTCACATGTATCTCGCCCTGGCCTCCGTGCCAGGCCCTGTGCTGGCTACTTGATACGCACGTACTCACTTGGACCAACTCCCCACCCCCCACCCCCAAGGCCCTCAGGTCTTGTCCCCACGTTCATAGGAAGACACTGAGGTTTGAAGGTTTGAGCAACATGTCAAGGGCCGTTCAGTTAGTAAGTGGTGAAGCTGGGACTTGAACCCCAAGCTTATGGCTTCAGAGCCAGGACTCTTCCCAGCACGTGAACCTTGTGGACTGAGGAGGACCTCGGATCTCACAGAGTGCAGGGCCTGAGCCGGAGTCCGAACCTTCTGTGAGCCGCTGGAGGTGGGCCCAGGGGCCAGGGCATAGGACATGAAAGTAGGGGCTCAGCATTCTCTGCCCCTACTCCCCCTCTCCGCACCCCTGCCCCCCCGCCCCGGGAGACAGCAGCCCCTCATGGCAGCCTGTCTGCTCTGTGCCTGCCAGCCTGCTAGGCTAGCTGCTCTGCCCCACAGGAAGCCCTGGGGCCTGATCGCCGGAGAGGTGCATGGCCAGCATGGGAGGGGGCTTTGCCCAGAGTTGGAAGAGCACAGTCAGGCAGCCTTCTCCTTTGGGGGGGTGATGCCAGCCCATGCCGCTGTCCACGGGTGCTTAGGGGGACGTGTGGATCATGGAAGCACCTGTCATTGCTTTGCCAATGGGTCACCCCTCAACCCTGAAAAGAGAGAGAGGGAACCCAGGGTGGACAGAGGCTTGGCCTATAAACATCAGCAGTGGGGGTGGCGGGCCTGATTCCTAATCCAGGGAGATCCCCCCGCCCGCCCCCTGTCCCCGACCTTGGTCTACCTGCAATCTTACTGTGCAGCCAGGTGGAGCTAGCTATTTTGTGACCCCCCAGTGTCCCATGCTCTCCCACCTGGGCAATGCTCTTTCTTACCACTAGAATGCCTTCGTTCCCTCTCTGCCTACCCAACTTTTCCCCACCTCTCAGGACCTGGCTCCAGTGGCTGTTTCTCCAAGAAGTCTGGGGGCCTCCTCCTGAGCCCCCATGGCCTCCTCGGGCAATGCCCACCCCCCCGCCGGCTGCCTTGAGAACCCCACACTGAGGCCCATTCACCCGGGGCTTGTGATTCACAGAAACCAAGTCTGGGTGCCCCACCCTGGCAGCCTCTTCAGCCCCACCTACCTGCTCATCCTGGTTCTCAGCCCCCACCCCAACAGCTACAGGAATTTCAACTGCTCTCAGCTGAAGACTCAGGAGACAAAGGTTTCCACCTTGTGCAAAGGCCCCCCGGGGAGTCGCCCTGCCCATGGCCTTGCACTCAGTACTGCCTGGCCCACCCCAGCCACACCTGCAGTGCACCTGAAGCAGTTCCCCCGGGTAGAGTCAGGCCTGGGCAACGCCAATCTGGAGAGGCGGCGGGCTGGTGTTGCTCTTCAGGAAAGTGGAGGGCGGGGCGGGGGAGGCGGTGAGATTCCCAGGCTGGCTCCAGGGCTGAGATTGTGCTGGGCTTGCGGAAGGTGGGTCAGGAAGACCTGTTTAGCATGAGCTGCCTTACCCCTCCCTGATCCCCACCCACCCCTACCTTGCCAATTCCCCAAAGAAGCCAACCACCCGGGGTGCTGGTCCGTGAGGATGAAGGAGGGGGAGCTCACTTCATTGCTGCTTGGGGGTAATGGACAAGCAGAGTTCTTTCCTCTGAACTTGACACGGAGACCTCTCTGGCCCCACAGCTCTCACCTCCTGGGGCCCAGGGGAGGTGGTGAGCAGTGGACTCTGTTGGGAGAGACTGGACATAATTTATAAGCCGGCTACATGATCATACTAATGAACGATATTAGCCTCTACCTATTAACACCTACTGTGTGCCAGGCAATGAGCAACACAGTTCATGTGCTCTCTCCAATTACAGTAAGGACCTAAAGAACTCCACTTTATAGGTGAGGAAGCTGGGGCTCAAAGCACTTAAGTGACTCATCCAAGGTCATACAGGGCAGGATCCTGATTGTTCTGCTTATGATTTTTTATTTGCATGGTATACTTTCCACCAAATAAAATTGGGTATCTGATGGAAACAAAGAAAAGCATATTTTAAAGACATTACTTCTGTATTTTAGCTAACAAATATTTGAATCATTTCTGATGGTATAATGCAAAGTATGTGTGCATTGATCCTTGTAAGAAAAGTCATGTGAAAGAATGTTCCGATCTGTCTATTGCAGACTTTTGATCACTCCCTGGGGGCAGCCCAGGATGATGAGTACGCGATCTTACAGATCTTAACCGCTGTTCCTTGTTCAGATAAAATGACTTGCTAATGAACACGGGCCTCTTCCCACTCAGCTGTGTTGTTGATTTCCTCATTGCTTTCCCTGTCTAGATGGGGTGGGGAGTGGGGCGTGGGGCCCTGGCTTGTTCATCCAGAGGTCCCAGTGGCCCCCTCCATACCAGTTGAATGAATGTAGGAGGAAATCATTCTCATTTAGCAGATCTTGTACAGGATTTGATCATTTGATTGTCAAATGAGGGAAGAGGGGGAAGATACGGTAAAATAGCTTCCCGAGAGAGGGAAAATATGGTAAAATAGTTACATTATCGTTGTTCAGATGTTTACCTCACTTATGTGGTATCAATGTTAGCACTGAGTCGGCTTGATTACTAATGTGTCCATTGTTTAAGGGTTCATTCATTCATTGGTTCAGTCATTCCGTAAATCCAACACATATATATTGAGCACACACTCTGGAACGTGGTTAAGTAGCAAATGAGATGGGAGAGGCCCAGGAGAGACCTCCCAGAGGGGCTTCTTGGGCCCCGTGGGGGCCCCTCTGAGTTAAGAGACCACAAGACAGAAGCTCCACACAGGGCAGTGGTGTGACCCCCATGGGAACCAAGTGAGAGCAGACGCCTTCCCTTTCCCTGGTACCATCCCAGCATGAGAGGGGTCCGTGTGGGAAAGGGGCATGTGGGAGAGCTCAGCCCAGCCACGCTTCCGCAATTCTAGTCCATGCTGGGCAGGGCGGGGATGGGGAGCTGTGAATCAAATGTGAGGTTGGGATTTGAAGTCGACGAGGTTGAAGTCTTAGTAACTACAGAGGGGCTGCTGAAAGAATCAAAAGTGGCTGTTAAGTTTTGGAACCTTGACTGGAACCCACCAGAGTCCAGGTGGTAGCAGTTATGGAGAGAACAATGAGATTTCATAATCTAACCTCCCCTCCTCTAGGTCTTTACTCAGCCTCCGAGGGGGGCACCATCCATCCCTGGCCATAAGGCAAACCTTGTTGCACCTTCCCTTCTACCCCACACTTCTGGTCCCTTCTTCCGATCTTGTTTTTGGTCTGTCTCTTTACTATAGGCTCCGGAAGACCCGGAGTCTGTCTGCTTTTTGTTCATTGCTGAATCCCCAGCGCCAAGAGTGTGCCTGGAACCTGGGGCACTCTAGCTGCTGAATGAACGAATGGCCATGTATCGCCAAGGAGTCGAGACCTCACACGGGACGGGTTACACATACATGGTGTTCTAAAAAGGCCAGAGGTAATCTTGCTGCTTGGAGAGGTGAATAGAGAGATTTGGGGGCTCTGGGGCAGGGGCTCTTTGACACAGATATTTGACACTGAAGAAATGGACACTCTGAACATTCGCAGAATTTTCAGCGCATGGACATGACGAGGCCAGGGCTGCCGTGCCCTGAGTGAATGAGCAGGGGTGAGGGGGGCGATGCTGGGGAACCACCAGTTGGAAAGCAGTTTTTCCCGGGAATGAGATCAGGCTGCCTTGCCCCGCCTGACGGAGTGGTACTAGTGGTCTGGCCACCAACAAGCCATTCTGCCTCCCTACTTGGCCAGATGAGGGGGTGGGGGGTGGTGGATAGTGGAAGAGAAGTCTTATGTCCCCCAGAGTCTGTTGTCTTCTGGAGAGTGTTTAAGGGCACTAGCTCTGAAGCCAGACTCCCTGGATTCAATCCCCATTCTACTGTGTATTCACTGCATGACCTTGGCCAAGTTACTGTCTCCATTTTGTTTTTTATTTTTTTATCTGTAAAGTGGGGATGATATTAGCAACTGCCTCATTGGATTTTGGAGGATGAAATGAGCTTATATAAATATAAGTGCTCAGGACAGTGCGTCGCACAAGCCTATGAGTGTTTGCTGTTATTTCTGGGATGCTGTGGAGATGGAAACGCTTCCCTTCCCCCCGTGTGTCTCCCTTGTCCTCTTCCCTCCCTGTGGTGTCTACTCCCCCTTCTCCCTCCTCTCAGATTCCCCCAGTTTAGGTCCCCTGTCCCTTCCATGCTAGGGGCCTTCGGGCAGGCGATGGCCAGCCCCTCCTTCCTGCCCTCTCCTTCCTTGAGTGGAGCCTGGGACCCGCTGGTCGTGGGAAGATGGGCCTGGCTGGGTGAGTCAGCCCATCCTGCCTTGCCCGCAGCCGCCGGTGACGGCACTCGATCTCCTGCCAGCTCATCAGAGATCTCTTCTGTGGAGTGGGCAGACATGGAGCCCACATGGCCATGCTCCTCTCCTGAGGGATTATCGCTCACCCTGTGTTAGGCCCCGCACCTCCCTTGTGTGGCTCCAGGGGTGGGGTTGGGGTAGGGTGGGTGGAATTTGCTAGCCGCTCAACCTTGCTGTCCATCCTCCAGCCCTCATCCGTGGCTCTTGCCCCATACCTAACCTTAAAATCTGAGCCCCAGACTACATTGGCTTCCTTTTTCCCACCATCCTGTCTCACCTTCCGTCTCTCCCCATTTTTTCAGTATTCTGCAGCCCCAGCCCTGCTCTCTGGTAACTCTTCCCTTGAGTCCCCCCTCTTTTGTAGGTCTGCCCTTCCAGAAAGCCTTCCTACACTGGCTAGGACCTTGCTACTCAACGCGTGGTCTGTGGACGGATGCCTGGCAGCAACGGCATCCACCTGGGAGCTCCCAGAACTGCATCCTCTCAGAATCTGCATTTTAACACAGTCCCCAGGGATCTGCAGGTGCATTACAGTTTGAGAGTTATTGAGCTAGGTCACCCTTGTTCTTCCAGCCCCTGAGAAGATGGAGACTCTGGGACTCTGGGTCAGCTGGTATCGCCTGGCTGGAGACAGAAGAGAGCATTTCATTCTGTAAATGATGACATGGGCCCTGTTCTGCTCTTCCATCCCCAAAACTATTTTTCGAATGGCCTTCCCACCAGCCTCTCCAGCTGGCTGAAGGCTGGACACACCAGAATTACCCCTGACCCTTGGTTAGCTGAGACACAGGTCTTTCCCAGGCTGCGCTCATCTGGTTTGCCATTTACTGTTCCAGAAGGGCCGTTGAAAGTCAGCTTAACCAATCTGAGTTACCCCCAGACTGGCTCTCCAGAACTTAGGTATTTTGTCAAGAAGTGTTCTTCCATGGTGGCGCCTGGGTGGCTCAGTCGTTAAGCGTCTGCCTTCAGCTCAGGTCATGATCCCAGGGTCCTGGGATCGAGCCCCGCATCGGGCTCCCTGCTCAGCAGGAAGCCTGCTTCTCCCTCTCCCACTCCCCCTGCTTGTGTTCCCTCTCTCGCTGTGTCTCTGTCTGTCAAATAAATAAACAAAATCTTAAAAAAAAAAAAAAGTGTTCTTCCATGAAACAAGTTCAGGATGGGCTTCCTGTCATCCCCACTTCCTCTCTCTTTCTCCTGTCCTCTCTCTGCCGGGACACACATTAGCATATTAATGCTTCTGGGAAATAGGAGTAAAACAAAACCGTTTAACTTCATTTAGCCCAGAGTTTCTAAAACGTAGACTTCTCCTCTCACTTAGCATCTATGAATGTCCTGTGGGAATAACTTCGGGAAATGCTAGCCTTATTCCCTTCTACATGCGCACTCACACACACTCATACGCACACAGACACACAAACCCTGAAGTCCTTATGTGAGGCTCTCTGGTGCTAAGGGGTCCCTTGCCCCCACATTCTGAGGTGAGAAGCCACGAGTGGTGGTCCGGTGGAGCTTCTCCCTCAACGCCCCTTCTGGGCAGTAGTCAAGTGGGTATAGGCAGTGTCACCTCGCCCAGAATCTATGGGGCCGTTGTTCTCACCCGCTTTTGTTTTGAGTCTCAAATGCTGGTGTCGCCCCAGTCCACCAGCCTCGTCTGGCGCTGGAGTCCTGTCCCTGCCGCAGGGAAAAGGCTGTTCCCATGGGCCTAATGGCCATTATAAAAGAAGGTGTGACTCCCTCCTGAAGGGAGAGGAAGGGAGAGAAGGGCTTTGGCAAATCCAGCAGCTGGCCTGGACTTCTGCAGGAAAGCTCCACGCCTTGTCCACCTGGAGAATGTGTGGCAGCAGCTGGAAGAGGTTTCTAGCCCAAACCTGGCCTGGGCTTTTGCTGACACAGTGGTTAGATGGAACGTGGAACTGGCGGGGCCAGTTCTGACAGCCTGACTCACCGGCTTCTTCGGCCTCCCGGCCTCCTGCACAAGCACAGTGTGGCTGAGGAGGCCAAGGCAGGGAGGGTGTGGGAATCTGTCCGGGAATGCCAGAGTTTGGGCTCCCCAGCCCCTGCCAGGGAGCTGGGGCAGGCTGGGGCCAAGGTCTGGAGTTCATGGAGGCCCCAAGGAACTGGGGGGCACGGAGAAAGTGGTCTTGAGGAACCCTGATGCTCTGAGAGGCATCAGGTATCAGCACAGAGAGGCAGAACTGCGCAGGACCCTAGACGCCTCAGTTTAGTGGAAAGGGAATGGGTGAGGAGGCTTTCCCCAGGCCATCCATTGGCTCTGTGGCAGAGCTGGGATTTCCTGACAATTATATTGAGACATCACTTTTTGTGGCTTCTGACCGCTTCCCCAGCTAGAACTAAATTACCTGAGAATAAATTTATTCCAAAGCTGGATCTGTCCACACTGGAGAATTCCATTTCCAAATACTGAAAGGCACATGCCGTTTCCTTACTCCTTATGAGACCCACGTCTCTGAGGAAGCTCAGAGTAGGATCCACCACAGGCCTGGGCCCCCTGCAGTCAAAAAAGATGAGTTTCCAAGGGATGGGAGCTCAAAGAGGCCAGGAACCCAGCGATTTCGGGGCTGGGTGACAGAGTAGACTAGACATGTATGCCCCAAATTGGAGAGGCCCCATTCCACTGGTCTTGGTACCACTTGGGCCACATCTGATGTCCGAGGCCCCATTCAGAGCCCCAGTTCTTAAGAGGGATGATGATAACCTGAGAGGTATTCAGGAGGGTGACCGAGACAGTGAAGGGACACCAAACCATGCCCTATAAGCAAAGTCTGAAGAACCTGAGAACGTTTAGCCTGGGTATGAGACAACTCAGAGGCACAGGATAGCCTTTTTGAGATATTGAGACAACTGTCCCGAGGCAGAGAGATTAGATCTGTTCTCCATGGCCCCAGTGAGGAAAGCAAAGGGCCAGGGAGGAGAAGCCACGGGAGGGACGCCTCTAACAGCCAGGGCAGCTTTGAGTAGTCTCTCCCTGAGGGGCTCAGAGGGTGCTCAGCCAACTTGGAGGCTGCGCGTGTGGACCTTCAAGATCAGATAGTGGGGAGGGAGGCCTGGGAGGCTTTTAAGATCCGTGCAACAGGAGATGAACCCAGAGTCCTCTTCAGTTTGGCGTCCATGCATGCTGGAGCGCACGCTCTCTGCTGGACACCGTGCTAGGTGTTGAGTAAGGACGCAAAAATGAGTAAGTCACTGTTGCTGCCCACAAGGAACTCCACGTTCCAGGGAGGGCGAAAATAGAACCATGTGCAAGTCAAGACCCGATGGGGGCCTCTGTGCAGGTGCAAACATGCAGGTCCAGCAGAGGGAAGGACATGTGAGTTGGGTCTCAAAGGACAAACAGGGTTTTGATGGCAGAGCTAGGGCGAGGGCACACTGGGCAGAAGAAACAACACAAAGACAATGGGATTAAACAGGCACGTGGTGTCTGGGAGATGCCTTGCATGGGTGGAGTACAGAGAGTAAGTGGATGGGAAGGAGCCGGAGACAGACAGGGTGGACTGGGGCCAGCCGGGGAAAGCCTTGGGTGACAGCCTAAGAATTCTAGCTGCAGAAGACTGGGAGCTGACAGATGCTTTTACACAGAGGAAGGCTTTTGTCAGCATTGCTTTCAGCGGTTGCGCCAGTGGTGGTACTCTGGTGGCTGGGAGGTGGGTCGGGAGAGCAAGGAGGGGGGCAACTGGAGGCACTGGTGTCTTGAAATGGTCAAGACCAGGCTTGTAGGGGGCCCAGTTTATGGGTATGGAGACGAGGTGACATCTCAACACCGTTAAGGACTTGGTACCCGAATGAGAAAGGAAGGATTAAAGACGAGGCTACTAGAGTTTCTTGCTTGGATGACTGGGTAGTTGGTGATTTCATTAGCCTTTGTCTTTTGTTTCTCAAAAGCAAACAACCCGAAATATGTGTGGCTCAGGCTCGTTTTAAGCTTGGTGGAGCCCTGAGTAGAGAAAGGAAGGCCCAGGGAGGTGCTGGGAAGCTGGGAAGGAGCTCTCAAGGTAGCCACAAGAGGTCTGAGGTTTGCTACTGGGGTTCTCCCATCCTGGTGCCTCAGTTTCCTCTGAATGAGCAACAGAGGCAGACGCAATGTCCTGGCTTTCTAGCAAAGCCCCAGACCCTCTCCTCCGCCTCCCTCTCTCACGCCTACATCTCTTGCTCCATCCCATGCCCCTCTGCCAAACTTTGCAACTCTCCTCTCAAGTTAACCTGGTAGGTTGACAATGAAGTACGTTTGCTGTGCTTCCTGCACCAGCCCCCACCCATGGCCTTGCTGTGAGTTAGTGTGCCCACCAGCCGGGCACTTGGACCCACAGGGCTCAGATCCACCAGCAGTGAAATGTGGATCTCTTCTCACTGTAATCTCAAACAGTGGTTTGTTCTTGGGTTACCTTAGAGAATTTGGGGGAGAGCTCTTCTTTATCACCGGAAGACACTTGCGCATTGACTAGAAACTACTATAGGTGGAATCCAGGAGAGAGGAAAGTCTGGGGCTGCCTTGGACCTTTACTTCAGTTTAGTTAAACATACCACCCTGTGCAGCTACTACCCACTGGGGCAGTCACCTATAGACCCCCTGGCCATTCCCCTCATTCCCCTGAAGACTTCAGCTCCAGTCCGCCATCACGTTCTCAGTATGAATTCTGTTTTAATTCTTGGTGATTTCAGTGTCCAGGAGTATGATCCTTCCAATAACCTGGCCTCTTGGTTCCTTGATCTCCTGTCCACCGATGATTTTTCCTCTATCCTATCTAACTACTCACTCCCATGGTCAGCTAATCTTATTGTTACCAATGATGACAATTTTTGCATCTTTTCCATTTTAAGCAACATGCTCTGTGACTGCAACTTCCTAACTTTCAGCTCACTCCCTCAAGTCCTCTGACTCATAATTCTTCAGACCCTATAATACATTCATTCTGTCGCCTTAATTTCAACTAGCTCTCAAACCCCTCATGTTCTCCCCTTACTTGCCCAGTTTAAAGTTCTTGGCCCATATCTTTTTTTTTTTTTTAATTCTTTTTATTAACATAATGTATTATTTGTTTCAGGGGTACAGGTCTGTGATTCATCAGTCTTACACAATTCACAGCGCTCACCATAGCACATACCCTCCCCAATGTCCATCACCCAGCCACCCCATCCCTCCCACCCTCCTCCACTCCAGCAATCCTGTTTGTTTCCTGAGATTAAGAGTCTCTTATGGTTTGTCTCCCCCTCTGGTTTCATCTTGTTTTATTTTTCCCTCCCTTCCCCTATGGTCCTCTCTCTGGTTTCTCAAATTCCTCATATCAATGAGATCATATGATAATTGTCCTTCTCTGATTGACTTATTTCACTTAGCATAATACCCTCTAGTTCCATCCACATCATTGCAAATGGCAAGATTTCATTTTTTGATGGCTGCATAATATTCCATTGTATATATATACCACATTTTCTTTTTTTTTTAAGATTATTTATTTATTTATTTGAGAGAGAGAGAGAGAGCGCATGAGAGGGGAGAGGGTCAGAGGGAGAAGCAGACTCCTGCTGAGCAGGGAGCCCGATGCGGGACTCGATCCTGGGACTCCAGGATCATGACCTGAGCCGAAGGCAGTCGCTTAACCAACTGAGCCACCCAGGCGCCCATATATACCATATCTTCTTTATCCATTCATCTGTTGATGGACATCTAGGCTCTTTCCACAGTTTGGCTATTGTGGACATTGCTGCTATAAACATTGGGGTGCATGTCCCCCTTTGGATCACTACATTTGTATCTTTGCGGTAAATATCCAGTAGTGCAATTGCTGGGTTGTAGGGTAGCTCTATTTTCAACTTTTTATAGAACCTCCATAATGTTTTCCAGAGTGGCTGCACCAGCTTGCATTCCCACCAACAGTGTAGGCGGGTCCCCCTTTCTCTGCATCCTCTCTTGGCCCATCTCTAATCATTCTTTTGCATGCAGCCTTATCGCCCTTACTCCTCTCTTGCCTCATCGTACCTTCTTGGAAAAATCTCTGGTTAAATACTCTTCACCTATTCTACACCTGCACCTGTGTGGTAGCAAAATGTGGGTGGAGAAAGATCCAGGCCTATGCTGACTCCTTTTAAATTCGTGACGCCGACCTCAAGAGAGTTCTTAGCGCTGCCCAGCATTCCTACTATATTTTGTTAGTTCCTTAGTTCTTCTACTTTCCTAGAAAACTGTTTGATCCTCCTCCCCCTCTCCCAAGTATCTAACACATCCTCCTCTATCCTCACTCTTAGATGATAATTGGGCTTCCTATCTCACTGAGAACATGGAAGCAAAACAAAGAGAACTCCAACTGGCCTGCTCCACCACATCTACCCACCCACCTTCCTCAGCGAGTATAGACGAACTGTCCACAATCTATCCAAAGCCAATTCCTCCACTTATGCATGTCCTATCTTCTCTCATCTGTTCAAGAACATCATTCCAGCAATTCTTCCCTTTTTCTGTATCATCAACTTTTCCTTCTCTGCTGGATTATTCTCATCAGCATAGAAGACATGCTTTTATCTTACAAAATGGCCTCTCTTGATACCACATCGACCTCCAGGAACCACTTGATTTCTCTTTCCCTTTACAACAAAACTACTCATGAAACTGTAAATATTTACTATCTGTAATTTCATTCTTTCCATTTTCTCATGAACCCACTCTAGTCAAGTTTCTGCTCTTACCATGTAACCAAAATTGCTCTTATCAAGGCACCAATGGCTTTCATGTCACTAAATTTGATGGTCAGAAGTTTCCATTTTCAGTGATGGTGGAGTAGAGCCCATCAAATCATCTTTCTTACAGATAATAGCTTAAAACTGCACAAAATATGAAAAGTAACTACATGAGGGTATTAAAGCATAGCCAAAAAGCAGTCAGAAAATTCAGGGGAGTTGGCACTCAGAAGAATAACAATGCATTGGGTAAGTTTTCTACTTTTATAGCTTTTCTGCCAATGGCTGGCTGTAATTGGCTCCATTCAGGCTGTCAAAACTTGAGTAGAAGCTCATAGTCTTACTGGATTGAAGGATTAGAGGCAAGAGTTTGAGGCAGTTGGAAAGTGGAGAAGGGAAATATTGAAAGGAGAGTCACAGAGAGAGTCCCACAAATTCTGAATATAAACTGCCCAAACCTCTAGGTGACCTTTGAATTATGCATATGTAGAAAAGAATCCAAACAGCCCAACAAAACTAAGTGAACCGAACAGAAATTTTAGCTGCTGCTACCACAAAGGAAGTTTGAGTTCAGCCAGTTAATTTCCTGCTTAAAAAAATTAATTTTCTTCAAAGGAATATAACACAATCTAGAAGCTATACAATTTATCATTCATAATGTCCAGAATGCAACCCAAATTTACTAACAGAATAAGAAATAAGAAAATGTAACCTATACTTGAAAGAAAAGGCAATAAATGGAGACTGATCATGAAAGCAGATAAAGTTTTAATTTTTTAATTTTTAAAAAAGATTTATTTATTTTTTTATTTAGAGAGAGATAGAGTGAGTTGGGGGAGGGGCAGAGGGAGAGGGAGAGAGAGAATCCCAAGCATACTCCTCACTGAGTGTGGAGCCTGACATGGGGCCCTGTCCCACGATCCCGAGATCACAACCTGAGCCAAAATCAAGGTTGGTTGCTCAACTGACTGAGGCAGACACCTAGGTGCCCCAGCAGACAAAGATTTTGAAGCAAAGATTATAACTTTGCTCAAAGATATAAAGGAAAATATACTTGTAAATAATGAATAAATAGAAAATTAGTAGGAAATATTATCAAAGAAATACAGAGTATTAAATAGCACCAAATGGAAATTCTAAGACTGAAAAATATAGTATGTAAAATAAAAATTCACTGGATGAACTCAACAGCACATTTACAATGATGGGAAAAATTGTCAGTGGACTTGAAGATAGGTCAATAAAAATGAACTAATCTGAAGAACAGAGAATAAAAATAGACAGACACTCGATGATCTGTGGGAAAATATATAAAGACCTATTAACATACAGGTAATTGGAGTCCCACTCTGAGAGGACAGAGAAAATGGAAACATAAAAATAATTGAGGAAATAACGGCCCAAATTTCCCTAAACATGGTGAAAGATGTAATGTATAGATTCAACAGGCTTAGCACACCCCAAGCATGATATAGTCAAAGAAAACCATGCTTAGGCACATTATAGTTAAATCACCCAAAGCCAAAGGTAAGAGAAAATCTGGATAGCAAGGCTGAGAAAAATGATATGATACATACAGGGAACAGTAATATGCGTGATGCTAGATTCTCATCAGACATGATGGAGGCCAGAAAATAGTGGAACAGCATCTTTAAAGTGATGAGAGAAAAAAGATACCATCAACCAAAATCCTATATCCAGAGAAATAATCCTTCAAGAATAAAGGTAATATAAAGACATTTAAAGATAAATGTAAAATAAGAGACTTCATCAGCAGGGCGCCTGGGTGGCTCAGTCGTTAAGCGTCTGCCTTCGGCTCGGGTCATGATCCCAGGGTCCTGGGATCGAGCCCCGCATCGGGCTCCCTGCTCGGTAGGGAGTCTGCTTCTCCCTCTCCCACTCCCCCTGCTTGTGTTCCCTCTCTCGCTGTCTCTCTCTCTCTGTCAAATAAATAAACAAAATCTTAAAAAAAAAAAAAAGAGAGAGACTCCATCGCCATCAGCCCTGCACAATAAATGCTAAAAGAAGTTCTTCAGACTGAAGGGAAATAATACCAGACGGAAACAGACATGAAAAGCATCAGAAATGATAAATATTAAAGACGATTTTTCTTTCAATTTCTTTCAAATACATGAGATGTTTTAGAGCAAAAATTATTACTTTTTTGTGGGATTTATAGTATATGGAGGTTTAACACATAGAACAAATATAGCATAAAGGAAGGATGTGGCAAATGGGCCTATGTGGTTGCAAGATTCTGACATTTTACTTGAAATGGCACAATATTAACTTGAAGCAGGTAAAGTTTAAGGATAAATACTGTCATCTCTAGAGCAGTCTCAAAAAAATGCGAAAGGTATAGCCAAAAAGCCAATTGATAAAATGGAATTCTTTTTTTTTTTTTTTTTTATTCATGAGAGACAGAGTGAGAGAGAGAAAGGCAGAGGGAGAAGCAGGCTCCCAAGGAGCAGGGAGCCTGATGCGGGACTCGATCCCAGGACCCTGAGATCATGACCTGAGCCGAAGGCAGACGCTTAACCATCTGAGCCACCCAGGCGCCCGATAAAATGGAATTCTTAAACTATTTAATTAGCCAAAAGAAGGAAAGAAAGGAAAAATAGAGGACCCAAAAGAGATTTGACAATCAGAAAACAAATAGTAAAATGGTAGATTTAAATTCAACCGTATAAACAATGACATTAAATGTAAATTGATTGAACACTCCATTTAAAATTCAGATTGTCAGAATGAATAAAAGTAAGAGTGAGTCCTAACTATTTGCTATTTACAAGAGTTGCATATTAAAATAAAGACACAGAAGGGCGCCTGGCTGGCTCAGTCAGTAGAGTGTGGGACTCTTGATCTCAGGGTCTTGAGTTTAAGTCCCATATTGGGCATAGAGTTTACTTAAAAATAAAATAAAGTTAAATTAAAAATTAAGAAAGACACAGAGAAAGTGAAAGTTAAAAAATGGAAAAAGGTATAGAATGCAAACAGTAACCATAGGAAGACTGTAGAGGCTATGTTGATATCAAATATAGTAGGTATAGAAACAAAAATTATTAACAAAAACAGAGAAGGACATGTCATAATGACAAAAGGGTCCATTTGTCAGGAAGATGTAATAAGCAAATATTATACCCAACAACTGCAGAATACACATCTTTCAGGTGCACATGGTACAGTCACTAAAACTATATGCTGGGCCATGAAACAAATCACAACAAATTTAAAAGGACTGAAATTATGCAGAATGTGTTCTTTGTGTATAATGGAATTAAATTAGAAATAAAAAGAAAATATGTAGCAACTTTCAAATATTTGAAATTAAATAACACATGGGTCAAAGAATTCACAAGAGAATTTAGAAAATATTTTTAACTAATGGATAATGAAACTACAGTATGTTAAAATTTGCAGCTGACACAGTTTTTAGAGGGAACTTTAAGTGCTTGAAAGGCATAAAATCAATGACCTAAATTTCCGCTTTATGAATCTAGAAAAGCAAAGCAAAATAAATTCCAAGGAAGTGGAAGAAAGGAAACAACAAAAGAGCAGAAACTAATGAAATAGAAAACAAACATTAAAGAAAGGTCAGAAAGTCCTGATCTCTGGGTTGTGAAGTCAGGGCTCTCTCTAAATAAATAAATTAATAAATCTTAAAAAAAAAAAAAAAAAAGACCTGAGGTGAGATCAAGAGTCGGACGCTTAACCGATTGAGCCACCAGGTGCCCCACCTCTTCTCTTTTCTATCTACACTCATTCCCTTGGTCATCTCATCCAGTCTTTTTTAAATTTTTAAATTTTTTAAAAATATTTTATTTATTTATTTATTAGAGAGTGAGCAAGAGAGAAACAGCATGAGAGGGGAGAGGGTCAGAGGGAGAAGCAGGCTCCCCGCGGAGCCGGGAGCCCGACATGGGGCTCGACGTGGGGCTCGATCCCAGGACTCCGGGATCATGACCTGAGCCGAAGGCAGTCGCTTAACCAACTGAGCCACCCAGGCGCCCCATCTCATCTAGTCTTAATGGTTTAAAAGCTCTCACATCTTTGCTCAGAGATGTCTGGTGTCTGGCTCCAATTATTCTAGACCCTCTTTAGGATGTGGGGCTCTTGGCATCAATTTGTCCCCTGCTGCATCCTGGTCACCAATGCTGGGACTCTAAGAAAGATCCTACTTAATCATACAGCGGCACTAACACCAAAGACTCTGCTCTATGCCAACATAGTGCCAGGTGCTCTGTGTGTGTGTGTGTGCGCGTGCCTGTGGGGGGGTGCTCTCTAGCCTCTTCTCTGTGCCAGGTACTGCGGGGATCACCGCCCTCAGGGAGCTCACAGTCACGTGAAGGTAGAGATGATGGGCTGCAACAATTAGCCAGGGTGGTGAGTGTTATGCTGGGCTCCAGCAGAGCACCAGGGGATGGGGGTGGGGAGCACCAGAAGGTACGCCTGGTCCAGTGCGGGAGGCGAGGGCGGTGTAGGAGAAGGGATCTGGCCTGCCATTCAAGAAACCTGAGCTCTAGACCCTAGAGCTGCTGTGTGGCCCCGCCTGGGTCTCCGTTTCCTCACCTGCAAAACAAGGGGGCTGGACTAGACCGGAGATTTTCCAACTCCTTGGAACCTGGGGTTCTGAGGATCGCCCTCCTGGGAAGAAGGGGGTTGGGCAGTTGGATCTCCTGCCCCTAAACTCTTTCAGCAAGGCTGCTTTGATCTTACCTATTGGTTTCAGGCTTCCATGTTAGATGCCATTCACCTAAAGGATTCTGTGGCTGAAAAAGTGTGAAAATCACCCAACAAGGGGAATCCTGAAGACCCTTCCAACTCTACAGCCTGAGACTGACACGGGCCAGTTCCAAAGGGTGGGTCCCGGCTGCTGGATGGTGAGGCCAGGGTGCCCCCTCAGTCCCGCTTCCTGCCAGCCCGCCTTCCGGCCCCTGGCTCGGGGTGGGGAGGCTACAGGTCCCCCTCTACAGCCTGCCGAACTGTCCAGCCATCCGGGAGCTCTGGTTTGTTGAGGCCAAGAGTAAAGGCTCTGCCCGCAGCGGGGACCCAAACTCAGGCAGGCACAGGGGCCAGGTGGGGCCAGCTCTGGGCTGGCAAAAGGAAAACGGAGAGGTTGGGCAAGAAGCGCTTCTTTCAGAGTCAGAACTGGCCCCTTGTCTGCGAAATGGCTTTTATCAGCTTGGAGAAGCCAGTGAGGTCGCAGGGCAGGGGAGGCGGGGTTTGACTCCTAGTTTTGTCTCAAGAGCCTTTTTGGAGGACAAGAATTTTTTACCCAGATGTTTCTTGAATTACAAAAAACCCCCACAAAACCCAAAAAAACACCACCAAGCGAACAGTATGTGTCCAGAGCACCGGGTCTTGCTCTAGTCTCTGACCCAGGTTACAGGGGCTCCCAGGGGGCTCTACAGTCAAAGGGAGGTCCCGAGAGGGCAGCTGAGATGTCAGCCTAACTGTTGGCAGGGGCTGTCTAAAGGCAGTTCCAGCCAAACGGAGAGAAGAGCAGCCTTGGCTTCAGACTTGGTTCAGATTCTGAGTCCATCACTTACTAGCTGTGTGACCCTGCATAAATAATGAGGCCTCTCTGAACCAAAGTTTCATTATCTGTGAAATGGGAATGGTCAAACCTGCTTTGTGGCATCGATATGAAGACTAAACATAGGGTGCCTGGGTGGCTCAGTTGGTTAAGCGACTGCCTTCGACTCAGGTCATGATCCTGGAGTCCCGGGATCGAGTCCCACATCGGGCTCCCTGCTCAGCAGGGAGTCTGCCTCTCTCTCTGACCTTCCCCCCTCTCATGCTCTCTATCTCATTCCCTCTCTCAAATAAATAAATAAAATCTTTAAAAAAAAAAAAGAAGACTAAACATAATTACATAATTAATACGTGGTTACTCCTCTCCAGGTCTACACCTGTGCCCACAGCCCAGCTGTCTTCCAGGAAAACTTTGGGCCCCAGAACGCAGGACTGTGAGCTTGGGAAGATCCAGAATGACACACCTGGGCCCCACTGGCCTTGGAGGCCTGGTTGAAGCTTCCTTTCTGAGTGAGGTGTAGAGAACAGGATTTTAATGGCTTTGTGTAGAGAGGGTTGGATTACGGCCTCGAGATTTGAACCACTTGATTAATATGGAAATGTTTTTTAATTTAATTCACCAGTCATGAAACTTCTTAATGGTCGACTGATGGGTCTGGAACATTGGGAGCATGCAGCCCTTTCTTATATGGAATATGTCTGCTGATCTGCCATCAGTGGGGCTCATCAGCTTTGACATACTCCCCTGAGCAGGCTGACACACTACTCAGTGACATTTGTACTCTGCCGACTCGTGGCAGGTGCCTGAAGGATGACCAGTTAGGGTGGGGCATGCCTGCTGGAGTCATTGGGACTCTTGGGGGGTTCATTAGCCCCATATTCTGACCCACCAAACCAGGTGGCCCTGGACTAGATGATCTTCACGGTGGTTTCTGGTATCCGATATTCCACAAATCATGACTTTCTACTCATCAGCATGTCTGCACAGCAACCCACGCTCATAAGATGTGCAATGTTAGCATGCCTCAAGGTAGTGTGAGCTTCTAAACCACTGGGTTGAATTGTGTACCTTACTGCCTTTGTATCAGGGCTGTCTCACCATGTTCTAGGGCCCCAACAGCTGGGAAGGCTCCTGTGAGTCGATCAGAGTATACTTGGGCTGGGACACAGCATGCTTGGGTCTCAGCCTTGGTTCTGCCACACACTTGCAATGTGAGTCTGGGAAAGGCAATTTCTCTTTTAATCTGTACACTGGAATGTAATACTCTGAGCTCTGCTTGTCTCACTAGAATGAGGTAAAGCTCAAAACAGAAAATGAATACCTTAAGGCTTTGAAAGGTAAAGGGGTTATTTTTTGGTCCCTCAAGTAAAAAGACTATTGTTTGTATTAACAACTTCTGTTCACTCTTTCTCTGACCGTGTTGGGCAACAGAATGCACTGCATTTTAAGAAGTGAGGCACAAAGACTGCTTTGTCTCTAGAGTAGCTTGGACTACCGGCGGGATCCGGGTCCTGGGCCAGGCCAGCTGCAAAGGGGCAGGAGGAAATGGCTTCCAGGCTCAGGGACAGATAGACTTGAGCAGCCTGGCCGTGGGGGTCTGGGAGACTCTGCTTTGTGGGACCCTGGGACCTTTCCTTTGGTACCATCTAGGCTTCCAGCTGCTTCTGGTGCCTCCCACTTTGGTCCTGTCCTCTGCTCCTAGACCCCAAGGCCCTCCCATGCTCATACGCTAGTCGTCTGAGGGGCCAGAAAGGCCCACCACCCTCTTGGCCAGGGATGGCTGATTGAGGACCTTTGTAGCCCTTTGCCACTCCTACACATTAGATGCACCCACACTCACATCAAGTGACATTTCTTTGCTGTTAGTTTTAATTTCCCAGTGATCACACCACACGTGGGAACTCTGGGGGAAGTGAGACGGCTAATCCACCCATTGTTGCCGAATACTTAGAAATTCTAGCTGTAACCACGATGGTGGTGTCAGACCGCATTTTGCTTTGCAGCATTGTCCCACGTTGGACTACCACGTTCACGGCCGTGAAAGTGATATACACCGGTAACAAATGGATGTCACGCCCATGAGCTGGGGAAGCCAGACACAGCAAGCGACATCCTGACTCCATTTATATAAAGTGCCGAACAGGCAAAATTACTGTGTGGTGTTACCAGTTCGGATCGTGGTGACCCTTGGGGAGTGGGGCTATTTACAGGCACAGCCCTTCGGGCACTGGTAACATTTAGTTCTTGATCTGGGTGCTGGTTGCGTGGGGTGTTCGGTTAGCAAAGATTTATAGAGCAATACACATGTAAGTTGTGTGTTTGTCTGTCTGTCTGCGCTATTGTAAGGAAAGCTTAACCATCCGACATTTCTTGATTTTGAATTTGTAATCTGAGCTCGCATTTCAGAGCCAATACATGTTTTCAGGTCTCAAGACATTTTCAGGGGCCCCAGACCCAGTATATTAACAATCTGGGTCACAGACAGGCCACCTTCCTCCCCCTGGGCTGAGAGCCAGCCTGTCCTCCCTAGACACTCTGACCATTACCCAATCGAGAGATGACCCAGAAAGTCAGGGCCACGGCTCTGTAGAGAGGCCGTGCCAGGCACCACCCTCCCGAGCTGGGAAAAGTTCATCTTTAGGCTTTCCCTCAGCTTTCTCAACCTTCTCCACCCAGATGGCCCTGACATGCAGTGATGGCCTGTCCAGGCCACCACTTGGAATTTACCACCTGTGTCTTAGGAAGTTCCCCGTGTGCGTCTTGTCCTGTATGTCCCTCTTGTGGCTGGGGCCCATCACCTCCTCTGCTTTTGTGATGCTCTAAGTACCTCATACAGGACGCAGGTAAGATACACTTTCAGTAAACATGGGATCCCCTTATGTCCTTGACGTTTCTTTCCCTACAAGTGCTCTGCCTGGTGCATTCACACGTGGGGTGCCTTTTCCCTCTCCAAGCTCGGTGACATCGGGCACATTCGCTCTCTCCTTAAGTCTCACTTATTTGTCAGATGAGGGCATCAATGCTGGCGTCATCTAGTCACTGTGGGGCTCAGATGTGCGGACACGGAGCAGGTGCTTATGCGTGGTGGTGCCCGTCTCCCTCAGGTGGTGCTCAGTCCTAGCCTGGCGCAGGCTCAGTAAGAGGAGAGCCTGGAAGGGAGTGCGCAGCTCTGCTTTCCTCAGTGGTACCCCCAAATAATCCACTGCTCAAAAAAGTTCACAGAAATGCCAGCAATTTATTGATTTCCTATATTTCCACAAAAGCAAATACATAGTGCATCACACAGGGAAACTGGGCCTGGCCAGCACAAGGTTCTTATACAAACATGGGGCAAATGGAAGGCTGGGCTCCAGAGGGGCTCCAGGGTACCTCCAGCATCATCTCCCGGGCTTCCCTCGGCTCATCTCCCCCTGCCCATCCCATCCTCCCAGTCTTCCTCATCCTGGCCATCCCACCTTTCAGCCAGGCTCTGGGGTGGACAAGAGAGAACATCACTGTCCCCACGTGTCTGGAGAAAACCCTTCACTGCATCACTAGGGGAAGCGTGGGGTCTGCGATGCTGATCTGGCCCCCACTGGACAGGCTGCTGGTGGCCAATGACCAGATCTGTCTGAAGCACAAGAGATCCTGGGGTCAGGGCAGGGAAAGGCAGAGACTGAGTGGTCTTTGTCCTTCCCCATTGGCCCCAAATTGGAATGTCTTGTTTGGGGTGTCAGCCCTGGTAGCATGAGGCCAGTGTGGGCCTCAGCAAACCCCTTCCTCCCTGTCTTTGGGAAATGCCTCCTCAGGACTCTCTCAGCGTTGCCTCTTCCAAAGGCCACGGGTCCGAGGCCCGGGTGACGGGCCCAGCTGGCGGGCTGAAGAAAGCACAAAAGAGGTTACAAAATCAGGCCTGGCCTAACTGTCCATCCAGCCCACCGTTCCCCAAGGCAGAGGGCTGGGCCCACCTGGCTCTTCACCCCGGCTGGTGACAGAAATCCAGCAGAGAAGTGGCAGGAAGTGAGGGCAGGGCTAAGGGAAGGGGCACCTCCCTGGGGGTGAGGGGCTGAAAGCCACAGCCTCACTGGTAGTGGGCTATTTCTCTCTTGTCCTGACTGGATTGGACAATCCTCTCACACTGGGGGGACCCCCAAAGCCAAGCATCCCGTGTCTCCTCCTTCTTCTCTGAGGATGTAAGCTGCATGAGGACGGGGCAGTGGTCTGTTTGGTTCACGGATGTATCCTTGTGCTTACAACACTGCCTGGCACATCCTGGTGCTCCATATGTATTTTTTTTAAGAAATGAATTCCTCTGAGCCCTGGTGATCGGCAGAGGAGTCATCCTGGAACCTACACCCAGGACAGCCTGGTGGGACCACGCTCCCACGTGGCCCCTGAGAGAGAGGGAGTCAGGAAGAGACCTTCCATCATGAGCAACAAGGGGGGAGGGCATCACGGACCCACAGCAGTGGGGGACACTGATTAAATGGCCCATCATCACAGGGCTGGCCCCAGTCTGTCACATGTCTTAACAGGCACATCCATCATCCAGAAGGGTACTTTTCTGTTCTGACTGCTGAGGTAAGAAGTGGGGTTGGACGGGGGGGTAGAGCGGGGTGGGGGGCAGGGGGCCTGGGAGGAGGATGAGGACGAATGAAGAGTGAGGAGCTCCTCTTATTCTTCTAGAGAAGCCTGTGGACCAGGGAGCCAATTCCTAGCTGGCACCAACAATGTTGGTGCGGGTGGCAGAGGCAGACATCAGGAAGCCTTGGGAACCCACGTTCTGCTCTATCTTACAGTGTATACTAAGGGCTATTTACAGCGAGCTTTTCCATGAGGCTCTCCTGAGGTCCTCCTACTTCCTCTCCTCTGAAATGCACACGAGTCTGGGGTCTTGGGTGTGGCTGGTGCCCCTGACAAGCCTCTTATATCACATCCTCTGTGGTTTTCCCTAAGACAGAGTGGAGACAGGATGGCTGGTTTTCAGGGTAAGGTGGGGTTGGCCTCCAGCTGGGGCTGGAGCTGGAGCTTGTTGGGTGCCCTGAAGTGACAGCTCCCTTTCCTGTTCTATCCAAATTCCCATCTTCCAAGTCTCCTGAGACCCAGAACCCTCCCTCTCTTGAGTCTTAGCAAGGAAGTATCCTCCTGGTTAATTTCCAAATGGCCACCGTCCTACCGGGGCCCCAGCTGTCCCCCTCACCACTGGGAATGTGAAGACCAAACAGCCATTCCCCAAACAGCTCTTTGGCTTTGAGCACCATTTTGCCTTCTTTCTCCTGAAATAAATAGATGACAAGCCCCTGAAGGCAGGGGCTTTCCAGGCTGAGCCTCCTCTGACGGGTATGCAGCCCAAGAGCATGGCCAGCCCCATCTCTCTGGCTCCTGCAGCCCAGAGCAGACTTCAGATAGCAAAGCAAGCATGACTGTCCTTGCCCGTCCCCTGGAGCCCCAACCCTGTCCAGCCCCAGGTCCTGTGGCCCTGCGGGAAGGGAGGCATGATCAGACAACTAAAGTTTCCCATGAGATACACTGAACCTCAGCAGCCCTGCCAGCCTCCCTTCCTGCAAAGCTGCCTCTTACGGGGGGTAGGTTGGCCCGAGCCCCAGTTACTCTCCCCTCCCACTTCCCCACTACCCTCGCCCGGGGGATGGTTCCCTCGCAAGGTTTCTTGTGGACTTGACCCTGGTACGGGTCCCCTGCCCTGGCATGACATATTTTGGGAACTACAGGCTGCTAAACAAAAAGCACAGGTCGTGTGGGAAACGTGGGAGAGTGAGAGTCCTTTTTACCACCTCACGAGCTGCAGAAACAGCTTATTTAGCTTTTTGCAGTTTGTGGTCACACTTTTAGGCACTCATGCACAAGCATGCGTGCGCGTGCGCTCACACACACACTTACCCTATACATATATATATACCATTTCTCAGCGAAAGAAGTATTGACATGAAACATAAGCCCCTTTAACTCAAGAAAAGTCCCCCCCCCACCCTTCCCAACCCCCCTTGCCTGCCAGTTCCCCCAAGGAAAAAAAAAATCTAAAAATATTTCCATCATCCACAGTTTTCAGGTTTGCTTTCAGTTGCATTTGAACTTTTCCAAACACTGCACAGGGTGGGCAGAATCACCCCTCCAGCAAGGCCTGAGGTCTTCTCAGCTGGATCACATCATTTCTGGAAAAGGAGAGGTCATCCGGTTAGCATTTCTGGGGAGACACCCCCACACCAGGAGGTCTAGCCAATACTGCCCCCCCTTTCCACCCATGTCCGCACAGATGTGCCCCCTGGCTGGCGAGGGCATTCCGAGTCGCCCCTGACACATTTGTAGGTCACTCTTGCTGAGCCAGAAGCTTGTCAGCTTTGTCCCTCCCCCTATGCCCACCCTGTTTGGTGAGCACGGTGCCCCGCACGGTGCTGAGGGTCCAGACTTCCCTTGTTGAGAAGCTATTGACTTTTGTCTTCTCTCTTTGTCCACACTCATGTTGTTGAAGCTTTTCTGTCAGGAGAAGGTGTCTGACGTTTTATCTATCTTCACCTGGACTGGAGTTTCAGCCTCTCCCCGACCAGGCCCCTCCTCAGGTATTGGCATGCCGGCAGATAACCAGGGTGCTAAGGAGCCCCCTTCAGCTCAGGAGACCCTGTCCTCACCCCTGGCTCTTTGCAGATGGCTCCACAGCAGGGCCACCTCTGGTGACCCGCTAGGGAAGGTTAATGATGTCACCTGCCTCAGAACCACTTGGGATGCTTGTTTAATAATGCACTTTCCACTCCAGTGCTCCGGAGTCAGATCTGCTGGGGTTGGGGCCAGGAGTGTGTGTTTTAGGAAGCAGCCCAGGTGATTCTACTGGAAGCTAAGGCTTGCAGGCCTTTGTCATAGATACTGGTTCTGAGTTTTCGGTCCCTGGAATCATCAGCTAGAAATAAGCTTAGCCACATTAGGCATGTGCAGACTGGAAAGTGAATTATAAAAAGGATAAGAAAGTGAGCTGTAGGTGTGCAAACCCAGAATGACATATTGTATCACTGCGGGGGCAGGGGGGGCATTCATACCATAGTCCATGTGAACGGCACCACCTAGGTTGTGCAGTGCATAACCTACACAGCTGTACCTGGAAGTTCTGCCCAGACCTCTGGCCTGCTGATGCTATCAGGACACTGCCCATCCCTAATGTCCTGTGGCCAAGTAGCCTATATGGCTGTCCTCACAGGCCTTGCGTCGGCCACGGCCAGGCCATCTGCCAGGTTGAAGGATGCTTCTGTGCCCTGCGGAACACAGGCCTGGCCTCTCCCTCTGAGACCAGCTGAGGCAGCTGCAGGGGTCCTGGACGTGCCTCTGCCCTGGGGGGGCCGATTCTTACCTGCAATCTGTACTTGCTTGGGCAGCCCCTTCTTAGAATCGGGAGGTGAAGTTCCTGAGGCTGTTGGGCCCGGCTAAGGTTCCCAGCATGTTCCTATCCAAGCCGTGCTGCAGGGGGAAGAAACAGCAGCTGCGTGAAATACTCTAGGACGAAACTGTGGGACTTCCCACAGGGCCAGACACTGGCTTCCCAGAGTGGCCTTGGGCTTGAACCAGACCCTGCCCTCCCAGAGTGGCCTCAGGCTTGAGCCATAGCCCTCTGGATTCATTATATATGTGTGTCAGGGCTAAACCTGGCCTGATTAAATGCGCAACCAAACATAAGGCCGTGGATATGCCCAGGTTAGTAAAGCGTGTCTGGGCTTCCACCAGCGCTTCTGAATTTCCTATGTGGATCTGCAGAAATCTGAATTAAGGCATAAGGATTTAAGCTCGTAGTCATTACTCTTTAAACAGAACAATAACCAAAGTCAGATTAGAAAAGCTGTTTGTTTTTCTTCCTTCTGACTGTCCCTGTTTTTTTTTTTTTTTTTTTTTTCCCCAAACCTTGACAAGAGCTCTTGGCAGCGAGGACACGTCCAGCGTTTCTCACATACCAGAGAGGCGCCTGGTGCTGGTACTGAGGAGCTGCCACGCTGTAGGCTCTGTTTACCTGTCTGCCCTCCCACCTGCAGCCCCACTAGCCCCTGAGCTCCTGCTGAGGAGTGACAGAATCTTGTTTCTGCTATTTCTCCCAGCATACCGCAGGTGCTCAATAAATGCTTTGGAGTGAATGAGGACAGCAGATGGGCCCTAGAGGCCCTTCAGAAGGGGCGCCTGGTGCCGGCTAAGAGCTCTGAGAATCTGTCAGCTCTCACTGGCCTGTGGGAACATGAGGGCTCCAGACACCAGGTGGTTCAAAGCCCAAGGCCTGCTTGGTCTGGGCATGAATCACATGATGTTGGTTTTTCCACCACAGATTTGCTTGCTTGCTCCTGTTGAGCTTGGCTGGATTTGGTGGAAAGAGCCCAGGAGTGAGAATTCCTGGGTCCCAGCCCTGCTCTTGCCATGACTCACTGCATCAAGGCAAAGTCCTGTTCTTCAGGGTGGACACAAGCCCCATGGTCTGCCTCACGGTGGTTGTAAGGACCCAGTGGGCAGTGCGTGTGCGGGTGCTCTGGGGACAGAAACATGGCCCTCGTCAAGCAGGACTAGAGGGAGCAATGGGGACCGGATGGCGAAGCTGGTTCCCACGGGTGCTGTACAGAACAATGTTAACAAGGGGACTCTCTGGGTGCCTTAGGGGGGGTGTGGTGTCAGTATTCCCGGGTGAGCTGAACCTTCTGGACCACTTGAGGAAGTTGTCATGGAACAGCTTGAGGAAGTTGTCACCCAGTCTCTTCACCCACCTCCCTTCCACAGAGCCTCCCCTGCAGCTGCCCCGTGGCCAAGCCTACCCACACTGTGGTGTTACTGGGAAAGAGCACTGGACTGTCCACCAGAGGACATGGGCCACCACTGGCCATGGCCTTCAGCCTTCCCCAGTCGACCTTGACTGCCATGGTCCCTCCTATCTCCCTGCTGTGCTGGAGTTAGAATTGTTCCTCCTTCTTCCCCTTGGGCTGCTGTGGGAAGTCTCCTCTCCTACCCGATCAGGTCACTCCTGACCCCCTGCGCCGCCCTCTGTTCCGTGGTCTTCCTCATCCTCCCGCCCCTTCACTTTCCCCTGCTCTGCCCATTTCTCGTCTCACGACAGAGATGCTTGGGTCCCCTCTGTCATTAAACAGGGGTCTTTTTACCCATGCCTTTGTCTCCCTCCTTTCTGGACCACACTGGTTCTCCCCTCTGCCGCTCTCCGCCCCTCCCCGTCCCTCCTCGCCCACGGCAGGGGCCCCAAGGGCTCCCCTTGCTTTGCCAGCAGTGCTCTTGCAGGTGGCCTGGGACTTCCGGATCGCCTCATCCAGGGGCCTCCCTGGTTTCCATCCTCCCTGCTGCCTCAGTAGCCCCGGGGACCGCTGCCTACCCGCTCCCATGCTTTGTCCTCTCGCACGGGCTGCAGCCCCCTCCTGGCTAGCTGGCACAGCGTCTTCTGGCTCCCTGGCCCTTTGCTCTCCTTGGCCCCCAGCTGAGGGTCTTCTCCATGCTTCTGCCTTTATCCTCCAAGACTCTCCCACACACCTGTGCCCCATGGTGGTCCTGCCTGCTCTCGGGGCTTCTACCTGCCCAATGTTCCCGTCTATGTGGCAGCCTGGCCTCTCTCCTCAGGTCCCACACCCGCACCCCAATCCAATCCCCTCAGACTTGACCTCCTGAAATCGGGACTGCTCTCCCTCTCCCTACAAGGCCTACCTGGCCTCTTCCCAACCGATCTATTTCTGCTAATGTGGCCACAGTGTCTCCAGGCTTGCACTCGAGCATGGTCAGTCTGACCAGTCTGTCTCTTCCGCGTCCTGTCCTTGGTCCGGCCTCATCACTGCCAACATCTCTGTCTAAAGAACGGCGGCCGCAGGAGCGGGAGAGGCCAGTGTGGAGAGGTTTGGTAAACTAAGACCTGGGGTAGGACTTTGTGTTTGACGAGGTTGGGAGGCACTGAGGACAGAGAGGAGCCAGGGTCGCCACTTGACAGATGCAGCCGCCCCAGCACCTCTCAGTTCCCTGGGCCCTGCCCCTGTATCCAAGTATTGCTTTAATCATGACACTCTCTACCTGAAGCCCTCAATGGCTCCCTGGGGCCAAGGGCAAACTCTCACAGAGATTAAAGGGGTTTGTAATCTAGCCCAAACCTACCTCTGAAGCCACAGAGCACATCACACCCTCAAATGAATTCTGTGCCTTTTGCCCACCCCGTTTTTCAGTTTGTTCCTAAAGGATCCCCCCAGGCCTCTCACACATTACCTTGATTCCCTCTGCCCTCCATGCACTTGGCATCTCCCCAGAATTCTAGCCGAGAGATTTGCTCAGAGTGTGATCACATTCATCATCACGCACATTAGTCTCTCAGCTCTGACTCTCTCTGTCTGGAGTGCGGCTCAGTCCCCGCCATGGGGTGGGGTGGGCCATTCTGCTTCTCTTTCCTTGCCCCACTCGGACTTGATTCTGTGCAGGGCAAGTACAGGAGAATCTCATGGGCAGGGGTCAACAGTGCGGGCCCTTACCTGTCTGAGGACGCCCTGCAGTTCCTTGCTGGACCACATGTCAGACAGGAGGAGGCGGGCAGCTTCTGCAGCCTTGGGTGAGGCACTGGGCAGGCAGGAAGTTCATTTGTGGGGTGAGACTCGGGGAGACATGAGAATGAGCACCCTCCTCCCTCCTCCCCTCACCTCAGGTCTTAGAGACGTGGGGAGGCCCCAGGGGTGCATGAGAGAGGAGCCCCATCGGGCTGGTCACTCTGCGCAGTGGGCATGACCCCACGGCCCTGCCCACTTAGAAGTGTCCTAGGATTCTCCTTGGGGGCTGTGAGGGCGAAGGTCGCCCAGCCCTTGTTCTGGGAGGAGAAAGCCCCATGGAGCAGAATAAAGTTCCCGCACAGCGGGGTCTGCTGCTCCATGCCTCCTGCTGACCCTCTAAGGACCCAGTGTCCCCTGGTGACCCACAGCGGAGAATGCACCACCTCTGCCCTGTTTGTGCAGCCCGAGGGCCTGGCTGCTGGATTCATCCCTACAGTGCTCTTGGCTTCGGGAACTTCTCTGCATCCAAGCCCCTCCTGCCCTGGCTCTCCTCTCTGTACCGGGTACTGCTCCTGCCGCACCTCTGAGACTTCGCAGGGAGTCGTGCTTAGCATGGGGCAGGGGTGAGGCGGTGTGGGGGTGAGGTGGGGAGGAGACCGCCCGCTTCCCCGCCCACCTGCTGCGGTACAGGTTGATGACGTTGTTGACCATGCTGCTGGTGAAGTACTGCTTGGCCATCTGAGGCTGGGAGGCCATCAGGTTCCTCACAGTGTAGCAGGCCGAGGACAGGATGTCTTCTGAGTTGCTGGTGTTCCCAGTGTGACTGGTGAGGAGCCTGGTCACCTCTGGGAACACTTGGTTCCCTGCGAGAGAAAGGAGTGGAGGGCACGGGCTCAGATGACCGAGGGAGAGAGGGGCTGAGGGGCTCCCTCTGGGGCCATAGTCCCGGACTGCCCTCAACCAGGTTCCTAGACAGGTGACCCCTCAAGGCTCCATTCTAGCTCCAACCCAGGGCTTGGGACCCAGATGGGACCTCTGCACACCTGCCCCCCACCTCCAGGGGACCTGCCCCTTCCTACCCCCAAGCTTCTCTTGGGCCAGCTTCCCCTCTTGGAATGCTCACCCTAGGGAAAGTTTAGAGGGGGACCTTCCAGCAGGCTCTGGAAAGTGGGGGGGTCTGCCAAGTCCTAGCTGGAGGCCCGGGGCAGAGGGGTGGTCTGACGCTGCGGAGGGCGCTTACCCATGGCTCGGTGCAGTACTGGGTGGCGGGACATGTTGCTCAGGAGGGAGGCCCCAGACCGCACCACATCAGAGTTGCCAGATTGCAGGAGGCGAGCAATTTGTGGCAAGCCCTTTTCCTTGAGCCCGATCAACTGGCTCATGCCGCTGGACATCTGAGAAAGAAGGCCCAGTGAGGACCTAGCCTGTGGCTTCCCAGGCACCGGGGTGGAAGCGGGCCAGCTAATCCCAAATGAAGAATCCCAAATACTGTTTCTCTTTCATGTTGGAAGCACGGACGAAGAACGACACAAATTTGCTCATGCGCCAGCAACGAACCAAGCACCCAGGTGAAAATGCACCCCCAACTCTCCTGACCTTGATCTCTACTCCCGGATCAGCCTGGAGCCCCGATGGGTGATGAGAGGGAAGTCTCAGACCCCTCGCTCATGGGGGCCCTGAATCGACTCCTGGTCTAACAAAATGGTCAGATGGTGCTGCTCAGCTATTGGTCTCAGCTCGGCCTTCCTTACACGTCCCCACAGTCGGCTCACATGAAACCACACGGTCAGCGATATTTGTCGATGCAAGAGGCATTGACCACCTTCCAACTTCTCTACCTCCGGAGTACTCAACACATATTTGTTGGGTACTTGCCCAGGACAAAGATGGGTAAGAGAGGGTCCGTGCCCACAAGGAGACACAGTAGGCCAGCTCTAGCAACAAAGCCATCCGAGCTGTAATCTGGTCCCAGGCTGGTCTGGAGTTCTTGAAGACCCCCAGCCTCATCCTCTCATGGTCAAGAAAGTTCCTTCCTTACCTCAATTCACCCTGGTCCTGCTTCCAGCTGATTCTCTTTTGTCCCAAGTAAAGATGAGGGATTGTTGGATGCCTCCGCATCTAAATGCTCGTTGATTGCAACAGGCCTCCGATGGCTCAATGCCATTCCATCATGTCCCCCAAACTATATTTGGCCTCAAAATCTCTACTGATTCTGCCACATCTTCCTCTAGATCTGTCCACGCTCCAAACCCTCTATTTTTCCCTCCGTCAGTTCAACATGCAGGAGACTCCTCCTGCCACAAACATACCCTTCATCTCTGTCCCCCACCCCAGACAGGGCCAGCATGGGGCCAGGAATCACGAGGCAAAGGGGACTCTGTGGGCACAGACAGAATCCAGCAGGAGTGGGTTTGCCTAGCCGCCGCCTGGGAGTTCCCAGAGGGCTGGGCTAGTTCTCTCCCCTCACTGCTCCCCCATATCGCATGGGAAACTGCCTCTAGTCATGTCTGTAGAACCGAGCTCCGCAGGCCATAGGTGTTTGCTAGGACTCAGACTGTGGACACACTCGTGGGAGAACAGCGAAGGGAACAGAGCCTGGCTTCAAGTTGAAGAAATGGGGGTGGGGACGGGGGTGGGCACAGGGGAGGAGGCCACTCCTCACCAGCCCCTTGCTGGCGGTCAGGTTCTGCAGGGCACCAGCGCAGGCCTCCAAGGTGGCGTCTTTCTTGCTCTTGCTCATGAGGTTCAGGTAGGTGCGGATGGCATCTGAATGGTACAGCCAGCCGCTGCCCTTGGGGTTGGTCTCTTCCTCCGGAAGGGGGCAGTCGTAGTTGTTGTTCTGAGGACAAAGGGCAGGTCAGCAGGAAGCCTTGGGAAGGGACCAAACCCAAGCCTTCTGCGTGCCCCCCAACTCCAGGGTCCTGGTTCCTGATGGGAGGGGCCTAGGAAGCACCTGCCCCGGTGCCCCTTTCCTCACTATGGCAGCTCTGCAGAATTGAGTGAGGACAGGGGCCATGGTCCTCCCCCATGGTCTCTGAGGGAGGCAGAGAACAATCTCGGGATCCCGGGAAGTGTGCTGAAGGCCAACCTCTGCCCAAACCTTCCAGCGGCTTTTGGGTCTCACACCATGATGTGTCCCCTCCCAGAGTCAGACTCTGAGCTTGACCCACCCTGGGCCAATGGGCGTTTTACCCAGCGCGGGAGGCCCGGCCCTCCCTCCACAGCACCCTCCTGCTTCTGGGGGGACCTGGGAGGCTTGGGAGCTGGTGGGAACCAGGCCAAAGAGGGCTTAGAGTCCTGGCTACCCCCAGACCTTCCAGGGTAATGGAGAAGATAGGGCCGAGTTTATCAATCACGTAGAGAGGACAAGCTCTGCCAACGGAGGGCTGGAGCTTTTGACCTCTGGGTGGTCTGAAGAACACAGATGCCCTCTGTATGCAAGACAGAATGCCCTGGACTCAGCTCCCAGGGTGTGGCACCGGCCTGAGGCCGGGGCTTTGGCCTAGGCTTGGCCCCTCGGGCTGGTTCAGGCTTCAGGGTGGTGGCGGCGGGGGGCAGGGGGAGGTGGGGTGGGCAGAGGGGAAAGGGTGAGCCAGGCCGCTGAGCCCAGCGGGGTGCCTGGGGGGGATCAGGCCCGGGCTCTGGGTCGGTGCTCACCATCATCTTGTCGCTCTTGTTGCTGAAGCAGCCCGTGGAGGACTTCTCGGTGTAGGCGTTGCGCGCGCCGTACTCCAGCTGGCGGTAGCGGGTGGGCACCTCGGCGTCCAGGCGGTAGGACAGGTTGTGCAGGATACACATGCAGTTCTCCACGGACTGGGGGCCAGACGGAAGCGTGGCACCTGAGCCCGGGCCCCGCCCTGACGGCGCCCCGGGCCCCCTCCCTGCCCTAGCTCCTGAGCAAGAGGCGGGCCCCTCCGGCTCCAGGACATTTGAACGCGCTCTCCCAGTCACGCCTCCCGGAGCCTGCGCTGGAATCCAGTTCTCTCAGTTCCTAGCTGCGTGACCTTGCGTGCCTTACTTTGCCTTCGGGGCCCCGGTTTTCTCAGTTGTAAAATGGGACTAAAGTCACCGTCTCTCTCCTGAGGCCCTGTTGTCACATCCGGTGGAGGAGGGGGAGACAAAATCTCTCCACGGGAAACTGTGTGCAGGACCCAGTACCCGTGGTGCCCAGACAGTCCCCTGGTCACCTGGGGACAGTGGGAACTCACTATTCTCCCGAATTGCTGTCCTGCCGTGATGGAAACATCTCAGCCTTCAGCTTCTCTGCCCTCCGTGATTTTTCCTTTCTGTCTGTGTGTGCTAGTGAGTCCTAAAGCCCAGAGGGGACAGGAGGCGGCTTGGCCAGTGGCCTCACTGGGACGCAGTGGGAAGCCAGTGCAGTAGAAGGAGCCTCGGTGCAGGGAGGATCCCCGGGGGCATCAGTGTGGCTCCTCAGGGCCGCAGGCGGGGCTTCGCACCGGCGACAGTGACTGCTCACGGAGAGCTCACTCGGTACCAGGCCTGCTTCGTGTCTTGCTTATGAACTAATTGAGCCCTTAAACTAACCCAGGAGGCAGATTAGGATTATGATCATTTCTGTTGGAGCAAAGTGCAAACTGAGGAACAGAGAAATCATGGAAGTGTCCGCATTCACACAGCCTCTGCGTGAGGGACAGGGGACCTGCCTCTGTAACCACTGTCCCCGGCAAGCAGAGCACTCTGCAGACAGCTGTCCCCTTCACTGGCCGGTCTCTGGGCGTCTGTCCTGTCACTGGACCATGCCTTAAAGGCCCCTCGAGTGCAGACCTGCCTCGTGGAGCCTGGGAGAGGAAAATGTCAGGACCTAGCGTCCAAGGAGCTGCCCTCACTGATTCTGGGGAGGCCCTGGGCCTTGGAGCCCTGGACAGAGAAGAGGACTGGGGTCCAGGGCCGGGGTGGGGTGCCGCCTGGGTGTGCTCACCTTGTCATCACAGCGGCTGGCGGCCACGCAGTTCTGGACATAGGCCATAAGGGAATCAATGAGCCCCGTGTAGTTTCGCATGGTCTGGCGGCCTGCATCGGCAGAGCTCAGGTTCCTGAGGGAGAAAACAGAGACGGGGTGAGGAGGCAGGGGAGGAGGGGTGGGGGTGGAGAAGAGAGTGGTTGGGGGGCACGCAGGGGAGAGAGCAGGTGGGGGAAGAGGGGGCGGAGGGGATGGGGGATGCGGTTGGAGGTTTGATAGGACGAGAGCAGGGCAAAAGAAATGAGGAAGAAGGAAGGAAAAGACCATTCAGCCAATTCCGCCCCATTCTGGCTGAGGTTGGATGGGCTCTCATTTGAACTCAGCTCTTTCCACCCCTCTTGCTGCCCACCTGTAACTTTTATGACGGTCAAGGCCTCCAGTGCAAGCAGGCCAAGACACACGCCTTACCACTAGGGGGCACCTGTTACACGGGGGCTGGAAGCTTCGCCTGCCCAGTTTTTTTCTGTGGGACAGGAGAAGCTCTTTGGGGTGCTGGGGCCAGGGGCTGGATCTGAGAAAAGAGCTGACAGGTGCTCGGCTGGGAGCCAGATGCCCCCTCCCCGTGGAAGCTGTGTTCCACCTCAGCAGCGGGCTCCTTCCCAAGCATCCCGGGCCTATTTGCCTGGTGTAGGCCGAGTGTGGCCGCTGTTGTCCCCAACAGTCCTGCAGCCCTATCAAGTCCTTAACACCCCGGCTTTGCTCACTGGGGGCCACTGATGGAGGCTGAAAGGGAGGAGCACAAGCTGAGACAGAAGCTCACGCCACCTGCACCCCTCACTCTGGGGCTCCCAGGAATTGGGGAAGACAAACCCCATCAGAGCAAGGCGTGACCCTAAAGGGGATCCATTCCACTGCTTCACCTCCATACCAGCACCCACAACCCAGCTTGCAGCCTGTCTCCTAGAATGAGCATGCCCACGTCCCTCCTCCAAGAGCCCCCAGGGGCCTTGCTTCATGCTGGGGTAGGACTCGGGAGACTTTGGGCAGAGCTCTGCCATCTTCATGCCAATGAATATGGCAATTGGTGTTAGCATCATAGCTGGGAAGTGACTCATTAGGAGCCAATCAGCAAATTTTTGTCCAAAAGAACACGCTTCAAGATAGTCCAAGAAATGCATTTTTGGGAAATGGAGGAGAGGGAAATGGTTGAACCAGTTTGGATATTCAGATCTGGCATTTCCACTCAGATTTCTAACTAAGTCTGCTGTGGTCCCTTAAAGGAGGTCATGGAGTCCTGATCCTTATCTGGATCTGGGGACGTCAGGAGCGCCGGGGCCCCGTTTCTTGGAGTCTACCCATGAAGACCAGTGCCAGCCAGACTGCATTTTATGTTCTGTGCCCTGGCTGAGTCCTGCCCGAGATGGGGCTGCCTGGGCAAAGGCCCAGGGCTGGGGCCAAAAGACCCCACGGGCAGGCTCTTCTCTCACCTCAAGCAGCCTGTGGCATTGAAGAAGACTTCAGGGTCCACCATTTCCCGGGTCATGTTGCTGTTGCCATCACACCAGCCGGAGAAGGGAATGATGACCCGGTCGGCCAGCACAGGCAGGGCGTCCGCGATGAGCTCCTCCTTCAGCTCATCAGTGGAGGACAGGTTCCAGAGCAGCCCTGGATGTTGGGGACCGTCAACCCAACACATGCCAGGCTCAGGAAGACCCCAGGCGATGGCGTGTCACCCCCAGCCTGCTCTGGCAAACGAGCCCTACTGGAATGTCACTTTCCAAGTAGCCTGGGTTATTCAGTCTAGTGTCTGATTGTTTCCTGAGCCCGCTTCCCAGTGTCTCAACGAGACTGCAGGTTCTTTGAGGGCGGGGAGCATCTAGGGTTCTTTATCTAGGCCAAAATTATGAATATGGAAGGCGATCAAGAAACATTTGATTGATCTGTGGGTTTTAATATAAATGTTAGCACTCAGAGTCTTCTAATGTTCTCTATTTTCCACCTGAAAGTCATTCCAGAAATACTGATCATGGTTACTCTGTGCATGGTCTCATCTTCCCAGTCCAGTCTGAAGGTTTCATAGTTCCTTTTGTCTCTTGTGTCCCCGGCCCGAGTGCTTAGCATACTATTACGGCACAGGGAGGTGCTTAAGACCTGTTAGTCCCTGCTCTCATCGACCTCCCTTCCTCCCTTTCACCTGTGGATCCCACCTGTGAATATGGATCCTGCCTGGACACCAGCCTTCTACTCTTTGCCTTCTATCTTCAAAAAGACCTTGACTCAGGGGCCTTTGGGTGGTTCAGTCGCTTAAGCATCTGACTCTTGGTTTCAGCTCAGGTCATGATCTCAGGCTCATGAGATAGAGTCCCACATTGAGCCTGGAGTCGGGCTCTTCGATCAGTGGGGAGTCTGCCTGAGATTCTCTCTCTCCCTCTGCTCCTCCCCCCTCTCATTCTCTCTCTCAAATAAATAAATAAATTAAAAAAAAAAAAGACTTAGACCCCTTGTGGGTATGCACCATCTGGACACCACTAATCTGGCCAAGGCCAGTGCCATGGGGGCTCCCAAGATATTAGCCTGAGGTCAAATCTGCACGGTTGTGCTTTGACCCAGCCTGGAGGGGCTGCCCCACACCCCATCTTGGGACTGCAGCCAGCAGTCCCGCCCACCCCGGACCCCTAGCTCTCCATGGCTGGCGCTCCCTACCGGTTAGTTGTTTCTGGATCTCAGTGCTCCCAGTTCTCCTCAGGAGGTTGACAGCCTCTCGGATCCCATTCTGCCTCCGCGTCTCTAGCTTGTTGGTGACGCTCCGGAACACCAGGTTACGCAGGGCCCCAGCCGCAGCCTGCTGGACGTTCTGGTTGGGGCTCCGGAGGAGGTCCACCAGCTTGCAGATGCCTCCCAGCTGATAGACCTGTTGGGATAGGGGGGCCGCCTTGCCCAGTCAGGGAGGTGAGGCTGATCTAGTGTCTCTACTCAAAGCGATTTTTCTCAGACCCAAAAGTCTACTGCCAGTTCTGAAATATTCAAGCAAACCAAAATAAATAAGCAATGTGGAGTCACAGCAACCAGATCAGGAACCAAGATGGATTCAGATGTTAGCTCCCCCATGTCCTCTCCAGGAGAGTCACCCCTCTGTTCTGAGCCCCACTTTGCTCCTCTGGAATACGGCAGTGAGGACTGGAGGAGGAAATGGATATAAATACACTTCAAAATCCTAAAGCAAGACAGACGTAAGGGAGACCCTCCCACAGGAACTCTTTCTCCTGTGGCAGGAACTTTGATGCTTATGGATCATGGAATCTCTAGGAAACCTGTTTAGGGCATCACACCCTAGGGCTGAGCTGTTGAGCCCTATAGGCATCCTTCCCAACAGCCAAGCTTGGGGGGCATGAACAAGCCCTGTTTCCCACCATGGATGCCTGGTGAGAAAGAGGATCAAGAGACAGAGAGGCCGAGAGGCCGAGACAGACAGACAGAGGGAAAGGGGCTGGGGAAGGGAATTGAAGGGTGGAAAGGAGTCACATTCTCTAGTGGCATCTGAGAAAGGGGATTTCTGTTGAACTCATGGCTGTTTCTTCCATGTGATCAGTGGGGGAGACACGCCTAACTAATGTCCACTCAACTAGAGGGTTAAGATGCCCAGCTGTGATCTTAGGCAATGCCAAGCACACTCCTCGCCCCAGGCCGCCAGGCAGGGTGAGAAGGAGCAAATGCAAATGCCCCCACCCATCTCTAAATGGGGTCAGGCTGACACACACGCAGTCCCTGCCCAGGCCTCCAGGGGGAGGAAGGTGTGCAGCCAGTTACCTGTTGTTTGGCCGATTCATCCTGGAAGCAGGTATGCTGGATGTAATAGGCCCCAATGGCCTGGTACTTCTCATCCTGGGAGCTCAGGTACTGCACAGCCTTGGGGATGGTCAGCCCACTGCACTCGATATCCTCGCTGCAGATCCTGTGGGCAATGGGCAGTGGGGTGGGTTCCAGGGTAGGCTAGGAGCCCCGGGGCCAGGGGCTCAGAAACCCCCCTGTATGCCCAAGCTGCCACAGCCTGTCTATCCATCCATCCACCCATCCATCCATCCATCCATCCATCCATCCATCCATCCATCCATCCTCCCTCCCTCCTGTCTCTATACAACCATCAATGCCTCCATCTCTCCCAAAGTCCAGCTAATTCTTCTTACATAAATATTCTCACATCTGCTCCTTCTTCCCAACCTCATGGGCACTGCCTTCCTTCTGACCATGATCACTCTCACTGGGACTACAGCAAGAGACCTCCACAACTGGGTCTCTTCTCCAGGCTCCCCTATTCAAATTTTTCCTCCCTTTTACCAGACTAGCAGTCCTGACACCTGGTTCACTGTGTTGTTCCCATCAGTGGCTTCTCCATCCTGCAGGTTCAAGTGCAGACTGCTTACACTAATATCCAAGGGCACATGTTAAGTTGGACCATATGAAATGCTGATAGTCAAATTTTGAGCCACAAAACGAAACATTTTATGTTTCAACCTAATCGTTTGGCTCTGCTATGCCCTCTTGCACACTCCCCAGCTCCTCACAAGGTCCGCTCCTGCAAGACTCTTCTGTCCACTGAGCATCCATGTGGCTCTCATATGTGGCTGTGTCCCCTCCCGTCACAACACAGGTGCCTTGATGAAGCCCCGCTTCCCTGAACATTCCAGCGAAAGGATACCTGTGTCCTGGTTCCCAACAGACATGGAGAGTTCCTGGGGGCAGGGGCAGCCCCTTCTGTGGCACCCAGCCCCACCCCACTAGGAATCTCCTCAGCACTTGTACTGGCCTCAGTTTTCTTCTCCTCATGTGTCTTGGCCTCAGTCCTGCCATAAGTATTCATGGGTTTAGTGAGGCATCCTAACTCCATTTCGGGAAAAATCACCCAATGGGCAGAACTCTCTGGTCTTATATCAGTAGCACTCCTGCCCTGCATAGAGCAAATGTCACATTTGCCAGTCAAACATCATCTCTAAATGGCTTGTCATACATCCCCTTCCCTGTCTTGCCTAGACCTTGTCCTCTTAGGGCCTCCGGTTTGGGGCAACGAGCCAGGGCTAGATGCTGCCCCAATCCCTGCTCCACGGGAGAGGGTTTCTTAGTCCTTCTCCAAATCATCCTAAATACACCTTATGGCCTTTGAATAATTAGGAGAGGTCCAGCTTTACAGTGGGGTTCAGCTTATTATCGAAACAGTACGACAGAGTGGGGACGAGCACAGGATGCTGCATCAGCTGTGTGGCCTTGGGCAAGTGAGTTAACATCTCCGTGCCTTGTCTCCTCCTCAGGAGTTCTAGCACCTGCCTAGAAGGGGCTATGAGGTTTAGAGATGAAGACTGCAGAGCTCCTGGAGCTCTAGGAAAAGCAGTTTATCAGTTAATTGTGTGGCTCTAAGATGGCTCTGCGCTGTTCTGTTTCTGGCTGTATTCCCTCCACTTACCATACATCCTGGAACATAGTAGATGCTTAGTAAATGCTTGTCAAATCAATGAATAAATGATCATTAGGTGGCGATAAGGAACAGTCTGGAGGTCCAAGGAGCTCTGAGTCCTGGAGGGCAGGCCCAATGTCCCCTAGGACACTGTCCCATCCCCAAGCCACCCTGTGCCTGTGGCTCTTTACAGGACACCCCACTTCATCTCCTTCATTCTCACTGGGCCTTCAGTGTCGAGGGACAAGAGATGTACTCTGTTCTTCAGCACTAGATCCAGTTCCTCAATTTTGATGTCTGACCGTCCTGGTCGTCTGTTGTCCTATCAGGTGGAACATGGCCCCCTTGCCCATCATCCACATCAGGACACACTCCTTTGCTCTTTCAGAACATGGATAGAGATTTGCATGCCTAAGATCACAGACTCTCGGTCCCCTGGAGGGCCTGTTAAAACACACGTTGCCCGGCCTCTCCCTGAGTTTCTGAGTCAGTAGGTCTGGGTGCAGCCTGAAAGTGTTCCCAGGTGATGCAGCCGCCACTGTTTGGAGGCACACGGTTGGAGCTCCACTGGCCTCTAGTTAGCCTCCTCTGTTCATCACCTGTGACCCTTTAGAACCTACATACCCCATGCGTTTGTGTTAATGTCTGGGTTCTGTCTCCCCCTTCACACTGAGGACCGCCCGAGGTCAGGAACGCTCCCCCTGCAGGGACAAGGAACCCCTGGGGACCGAGGTGGTCCTTCCAATCATCAGCAACTCCCTCGCAGCGTGCAGCCCCGCTGACAGTCTGCCTCCACCTTGGCCCCTGCCCTGGCCCCCTGCCCAGCCTGGCGGCACTTACTTGGAACTGGCCCTCGAGTGGCCAAAGGACAGGTCCTTGTTGCAGGACATAGGCGGGACGTACACGGGGTCCTGCTTGGAGGTGCAGGAGGGCGGGCGCACAGGGCACTTCTTGACCGCCTTCTGGCCGCTGCAGGTGCTATAGAAGCTATAGCGGTTCTGGGTGGTCTTCTGGCCCCTGTTGCTCAGCGTGCCCTTGCGCAGGGTGCCCCGAGGGTCGCAGTAGAGGTCAGGCTCGCTGCGGCTTGCCTTGATCTTCTGCATGAAGCAGATGTCACTGCCTGCGCCGGTCGTGGGACAGGGGCCCCGTGGGTAGTGCCGGCTCCAGTTGTCCATCTGGCTGTAGGAACTGAAGCGCCTGTTGTCATTCTCTCGCTTGAGGGTCCCGTTGTAGATCTGGGCAGAGGAAGGAAGGAAGGCTCAGTGGAGGTTCCTGACCAGGGATTCTGGATCCAGCTGGCCAAGAGACCCCGACCTCCCCCGGCCTCTGTAATAACTAGTTCATGGAATCCCAGAATGTTTGGAGTGGAAGGCATCTTAGCCTTCATCTGATATATTATCTTTTTCAAACTGCAGGTTGTGACCCAATTTGGATTATGAAATCCATTGAGCTGATTTGTGACTCTCGTTTAAAAAAATAGGACAGCATGGCAGAGGCTGGAACGTAAGCCGTCAGAGCGCAAGGTTGGCTGTTGAGACACATGTTGTGTTGTGGGCTGGGCTGCGATGGAGAACACGTTTCTTACTGTGGTGGGTGGGGGGGTAGCCACTCATCCAGTCCTACGTGAATGGCCTTGGCCGGGTCGGGAGTCGGAGGCCCAGAGAAGACAGGGAACCTCCAACTCAGGAGGGAAGGGCGACGCTGGACCTGTGCCCATGTCCCCAAGTCGTTGCCCTGTCGCCCCGTGAAATTCTCAGACACCGGCAGCTTCCAACACAGCCAGCCTTCCTTGGCCACTTGTACTCAGCATGGGCAAAATGTCTCCTTTTCTGGCCAGGACTGTCTTCCACTGTTATTTCTCTGCTGAACTCTTCATGTTGCCTCCCCTCTGCCAGGGTAAGAAGCAAATGGTAACATCGCCCTCTGGGGGAACCCCTCACAGGCCAAAGGGAGAAAATACTTCTGCTCCTGGGCCTTCTTTGAGCACCGACACACATGAAGGCAGGCCCAGGGGCTTAGGGTGGGGTGCAAGGGGAGCCTCCTGGGCTTTTTGTCAGACTTGCAGGAGGGACAGGTTGGGCAGAGAGGCTCAGTCCGACAAGAAAACATACCGTAATGAGGCGCCCCCCGCCGGGGCTCCGTGTGAGCTCACCTGGGGATGCAGCCTCCCTGGTTAAGAGCCTACAAAGCTGGAGATTTGGTGGGAATGAGCTCGGAACAGATCTGTTGAAGGGGGACTTTCCCAGGAGCTCACAGTCTGGTGGCAGGTCTGCTTGCTCTGACTTGTCCTCAGACTAGAGGGTAACACTGAGCCTGTGGAGATAAAGTGTCTCCACACAGGGGCTGACTTCGATCTCACCTTTGCTGGGATGAGCCAGGGCCAAGCCTAGCAGCCCAGAGCCTGCCCGCCCCACCCCATGAGTGTGTGTGTGTGTGTGTGTGTGTGTGTGTGTGTGTGTGTGTAGGGGAGGTGGTTAGACAACTGGGCTATTCCCCTCTACACCAGATCTAGCCACACAAGTCTGGGGAGGGGCCTTCTCTTGGCCAGTTCCCTTTCATCTTAGCAGGAAGCCACCGTGGGTCAAGATTCCAGTCAGAAGTGGCATCCAAAAGTCAGAAGCCACAAACTGTTAAGCTTGACAATGGTGCTCTCATCTCCTCCACCCACATGCTCAGCTGGGCACTCAGGTGGGCATAATTTTCTTCCCCAAACTGGGTCAAACCAACCTACCCCAAAGGGAACAGGTGTGTGGGTGTCTGGGGAGGCATAAATGAGCAATAGGAGGCAGAGGGAATCTGGAATGTGCACTTTGCACAAAATATGCAATTAGGCCACCCCTGCTTTAGGCCAATGGCCACACCCCTCACCCCTCCAGCCTCCCAGGGCAGGGAAGGTGACGATAGCACTTCGGAGGGCCAGCTGAGCACTCCCCATGTGGCAGGCTAAGCCTTAAATGGAAATGCAACAAGGAACTCTCTTGTTCTCAGTAAATGACAATCCCGGACGTCAGCTCAGGCACCTGATGAGGAGTCCAAACGCTCATCCTGGACCAAACCCAGCAAAAATGTGATCATGCTGATTAAGCCTGACAGAGGCTTTGGGCTTTGCTCTCCTGTGCTGGGAAAGGAACAATGGGCAGCCCTGCCAAATCTCGGCGAGGGTGGGCTGCCTAGGGGAAGGGTGCTGGCTGTGCCCTCGGGGGACCAGGCGTGGTGGAGAAGGCAGGGCTGACCCTGTGGGACTGCATTTCCTACCCCCCCCATCAGCCACATCCCGGTGGCGTCACCCATTCCCGGGAGCCCCACCCCAGCTCCTTGTGTTATGGCTGCTGGTGGCTGAGGACAGCCGTGGGTGACTCCCGTCATCATGACTCTTTGCTGTTACTTTGACAAGTGGGAGCGCCAAGCTTCCTCTTTGCCAGGCCCTTTCCTGTCCTAGTATCACAGGGGGTCTGGGTTTCCCTCCAAGGCTCAGACAAAGCAGGTTGTCACCGGCTTTCCCTGTGACCTTTCCCCTTTGCTGTCCATCAGGCTGAAATCTTGGGACTCCAGGTACATTCCTCCAGCTCCCTGGGCAGAGGAAGACTCAGTGGTCAAGAACATGGACTCTGGAGCCACACTGCCTAGGCCGAGCCCTGGCCATGTCAACTGCCCGATGGGGGGCCTTGGCAAACTTGCTTGAACACAGCACACCTCAGTTCTTTTTTTTTTTTAAATTTGTAAAACTGGGATTATAATTGTACCCAGTGTGGGGAGAATTCAGTGAATGAATGTTTGTAAAGTGCTTAGGACAGTGCATGACATAAATGTTTGTTTAGTAGGGACATCTGTATCCCTCTGGTGCTCAGACCGGAGGCAGACTGGGGGCCTCTAGGACCTGGCTGAGGGTTGTACATCACCCAAGTCATACCTAAAGGGGCCACCAGGTTGGCACTTGAGGGGGACGGACCCAGGAAGGTAGGCCAGTCCAGGAAAGGGGAATACACTAGTATTCAGAGCCTCATGCTAATCTCACGCACTGGCCACAGAACAGGCCTCACTAGGTTTCAGAAAAACAGAGGAGTGTGGTCTGCCTGTAAGGCTTTATGACGGAATGGAATGACGTGGTGTTTCTTTACGTGGGTGCCGTCGGCATTTGGGGCAGGACAATTCTTCATTGTGTAGGTTGCCCCAAGCACTGCAGGATGTTTAGTTGCCTCTGGCCCCCAGGTCCTAAATGCCAGCATGCCTTGCTGTCATTGTGACTAGCAAGAATGCCCCCACACATTCCAGGTCCTGAGCAAGCAGCTGCAGCTGGAGCGGAATACGTGGGTAGTGTGCACCCAGGTGCCCACAGCAGGTGGGAGAGCTTCACTGCCAATGTCGGGTCTCCCAGGCACACCCCCACACCCAGATAGTGATCTGCTGGCAGCGTCTTCTGCTTTGAATACAAAGGACAGTGAGACACAGACACACAGCCCTCGTCTGGTTATCTCACGCTTCCTTGGGAAACTCCAGCCTTGTGTGGTATGGGCCGTGCATCAGAACATAGCAGAGGCTAGAAACTCGACTTTCTGGGGGCAGAGATGACCCTCAACCAGGAGTAGGCCAGAGAGAGCTGGAGTAGGCCAGAGAGGGCTGCCCTTTGCAAAGAGCCTCTCCTAACCAGGCCCTGCTCTGTTTCTCTTTCTGCTAATGACTTAGGTCTTATAATTCATCCACCTTTCTCCCCTCCTCCCCTTCCTTCTTGGAAAATTGTGCCATTTTATGTCCTGCTGAATGCTCCCAGCCCCTCTTCCTGTTCCTCCTCACGTCAGGAAGTGCTCAGAGGTCAACCTCCTCGTTTTGCGGGCAAGGAAACTGAGTCCTGGAGGGTGACTAGACTAACACAGCCCAAGAAGAAGGGCCTCAAAGAACTGAATATAGTCAGTTTCCCCTTGAGAGTCCCATTCAGTCTGAAGAGACCCCCAAACTGGAAGAGCTCCTGTCGGCCCAAGTTCATCGGACATGACAGTGTCCAACCATTCAGGACGAGATGGCATCCTTCTGTCCTTCCAACTGAGAATCCTTTCTGACTCCTCCTTTCCCATTCCCACTCCCCAGACTGTGGCCCTGGTGAGCCTCAGCTCGCTGCTGGACAATTCCAGTGCCTCCTGCCAACCTCTAACCCAGCCCTTGGGGTCCTGGTGCCTTCCTGGTGGTGCCATCCACCTGACCTTCCTCAGACAAAGCTTTCCTTGCTTGACAAACCCACAGTGTCTCTCTGCTTATTGCAAGAAGAACTCACCAGCCTGGCCCCCTTGCCTGTCTGGTCACCTCTTGCCTCCCCAACACACCCCATTATGCTATCTGGTGACATCAGCCACATCCTGCTTCTGCCCAACCTCTTCTCCATCCTGCATAGCTTTCCTTGCCCCTCCTCCCAAATCCTGTGTTTCTCCAAGGCCTCTTCCCCAGTCATCTGCACAAGGCCTGCTCTGACCCACCGAAGGTCCCCTCTCCGGATCTCTGTCGTGTCCAGAGCTGGGCTTCTTCATCTGCACACCCCCGCTGGCCGTGACCTTATGTGTTCTTTAGTTGCTAATGGTTTCTGTCATTTTCCCCAAGCTCTCCAGGGCAAAGATGCCCTTTACTGTGCCTAGAACAGGGCTGGCCTCACCGCAATTGCCCAAAGGAGTGCCTTGACTTGCCATGGGAATGTGTGCCCGGGATGGAAATCTGGGCTGTCGGTTGGCACTGGGGTTCCCACAGCCTCCATGGGCCACAGGGGATCCTTGTCAATGAAAAGAGCTGCCAGGAAGGCAGAGGGGTTCCAGATGAGGCAAGCCAGTCTGTGAAGGTGGCCCAGCGTGGCTTCAGGCTATAGGGGTCCAGGATTCTTCCCTTTACCCCTTGACCTGGGCTTTATTAGCGGGTTGGCTGAACCTAGAGAGTTCTATTCCAGCTCTGGCTGACCAGACAGAAGGAGCCAGGCATGTGCTGGGCAGACCGAGATGAAAAGAGTGTCTGTGTCCCCAGCTATTAGTCCATTTTGAAACCAAGCTTCTGCCAGCAAGGTGGGGCTGGCCAAACCGGCTCTCCTGCAGGACACACCCTGCTCTTCCCTACGAGTCCCACACCCAGCACAGTGCCCAGCAGGACCACCTGCAGCAATGTACTCCCCAACGCCCTTCTCACGAGACTATGTGCACACCCACAACTTCATGGGGTCCCCGTGCCTCCCGGGCCGGGCGAAGCCCCTCCTGAGAAAGGACTTGCATTGAAAATGCCTTGAGGACAAATACCATTTGCCACTTCCCTTGTACCGACTACTCCCCCCCTCAGTGCCCATTTGCGGGCCCTGGTGCAGTAGGCATGTTCTCTTTCACCTTCCTGGGATTTCAGTCAGGACTGGGCATAGCTGGCCAGTCACAGGGTGGCCGGGGTGGTGCAGAGGGGGCTTCACAATGGGGCAGCTCTGCTCCACTTCTGGGGGGTCTGGAGAGCCCAGGTCCTCTCTCAGCAAGGGCTGCCCAGGACGGGGCAATCAGGGCCCCAGGCGTGGGGAATTCTCTGCGCAGGAGGTTGGGGGCGGGGTGCGGGCAGAGGCAGCTGCTTACTCAGCAGCTGGAGTCACTGAGAGCAGAGAGCTGCTGGGCCTGAGTCACCAAAGGTGGGACTTGGGCAGGAGGAGTGCCAAGGGCTCCGCTCCCTCTCTGGCCAGGAGCAGGGGGTCCCACCCTGGGCTGGTCCTCCTTTCTTTCTCTGGCACGTGGCTTTGTGTGGTGTGTGGAGAGCACAGCCACCCCAACACTCAGAAGCCCTGACAACTGGGCAAAGAGCAAGCCTGTTCTGTTTGGAGGCGGCTGTGGTGGGTGGGCCCCTGCTGGGGAGTCCTTCAGGGCGGGGAGGGGCTACCCCACGATTCCATTCCCGGCACCCTGAGACCCGCAGTGCCTACTCAGGAGGGAACCCCAGTTTGCGAGTTGAAGGACAGGGGCTGGTGGGTGTCTAGTCAGTTAGACAAGGCATGACAGGAATTGGAAACAGCCTGATGTCAGGAGTTGGGCATCTTCTATCACCTGAATTTTTTAAATGTAAAAAAACCCCCTAAACCCATGAAAATTTTGATGCCCATCTTGGATGTGCAGAGTTCATCAGAGATCTGGTTAATAGTGGTTAGTGTCCCTTGTCACCTTTAAGAGGTGGAAACTGGGAGCCTGCATCGTTCAGGGGAGTAGTAAGAAACATGGGTGATTTGGCACAAGTTTTCTGAAGTATCTGGATAATGGCAACCCAACTAGAAAAGATCCTAAATATCTCAGACTCCAGGCTGTGGCTTGTGGGTCTTTCAAGATGGTGCTGCTCTCTCCAGGGAGCTCACAATTTCGGTGAAAGAGGCATCCTGCCCTGATGGGCTCCAGGCTCCAAGTCTGCATCCCAGGCTCATGGGAGGGTCAGGCCCAATGAGGCTCCTGGCACTATCGGGCACCAGGACCCAACATATACTTGGGCACCTGGCACCTTGCCACGAGCTTGAGCTCCATGACATCTGCCGTCTCAACAGATCACTGTGGCAGCCCCGCACCCAACTCTGTCTCCACGCCCTGCTCCCTGCTTCACTGTTAACCTGTGGGAAAATGTGGATTTTCTGAAAATCTTCTCCGGAACCTCTCCCCCTTCACATCTGAGCAGTGGTTTTTTCTTAGCCCCTGGAACTCCCAGGATGGGTTTGGGGAGCAAGGACCTAAAGTTTCATGTGTACACATCTCTGTTACATTTGAGAAAGGAAATCTCCAGCAGGTGTTTACCACCTGTGAGAACAGGCCCCGTGGCAAAGGACCTCCAGACCTCGGCCACCTCTCTTTCATGGGTTCATGCTCAGGCAAGTCTGAGGCAAGACTATCCTGCCCTCCAAGAGCCCTCTGTTCCGGGGTCCTATCTTCTGCCTTTTGAACCCAGAGGCTGACCCCATTGACCCAGTAACTGTTCATCCTGGGGAGGAGCCCTATAAGGTTTCAACATGAAATAACTCCTGGACTCTCAAAGGATACACCGGTTCCTGGAAGAGCATAGTCGAGAGGCAGGAGGATCCCATTAAGCCAGGCACCCCACCCCCCACCCCATGACAGGAAGTCTGGGGGAGGCTCAGCGGCTCCTTAACCACCACCCACACATGGGGCCAGGAGGTGCTTCCAGACATAAGAAGAAGAGGGCCAAAGGCCGTGAGGTGGGAGCATCCTCAGGAGCAGATGCTTACTTGGCCCCAAACACAGCTCTTTGGAGTCGCCACTAGTGGAAGGAAACTGCTCCCACTGATGAGAAAGCCAAGAATCTCACATGAAAGGAGGAAGAGGTGGCTGCATCCCCCAGGGCTCCGGTGATGGATCTCCTCTCTGGAAGATGAGCCGGGGTGCCCGTACACACTCCCATATGCACACCCCCCTACATGGGACACACATCGCTTTGCTGGCAGCGGACCGTGCTAGGGAAGGTCTTTGGAAGTTCCTGGACATATTGTAAGAACAACTTAGCAGGCATGGCGCTTTACAGTTTGCAAAGAGCTTCCTTGCCTTCATCGTCTTATTGGAGACTCCTGTGGGCCAGCGCTTGCCAGTGAAGTGTCAGGGCAGGTGGCAGCATGGTCATGCTCTCTGTGAGCATTTATTAAGCGCATAGAGCTTGAAGCGTGGCTAAGGCCACACAGCTAAGATGTGGCAGACCGTGACCCAGGACTCAGGTCTCCAACCTCCCTCCTGTGTTTGTCCTCCAGCCACTCTGCCGCCAGAGTCTGGTGACATGAAGGAAGACTAAATGGCAAAGAGCCCCTGCAGTTAGGGGATGCTCTGCAGGAACACCACCTGCATCTCTGGCTAGTTGCTGGCCCTGACTCCTAGGAAGCTCCTTGCCCAGGGGCTGCAGATGTAGGAGGTATTTGCTCCCTGCTTTTGGCCTATTGTGGGAGATCCTTAGAGACATTTAGGAAGAGTGTAGCTCCTCAGCTGTGTGACACAAACTTACTGCCCAAAGACCTGGGCTAGAAGACCCTCTGCTCCAAGGGACACCAGTGGGCAAGGAGACCTTGTGGTCATGACAACTGGTCTGTCTTGGCCAGGACCACAAGAGTGAAGGTGCAGAAAAGTGACTGTTTGGTACCCTTTCAACCACGCCTTGCTCCAAATGCACCACTGAACGCACACAGATTGGGCTGGGAAAGCAGGGAGTCATGTCAAGACCGCTGACCGACGCTGGGCCTGGAGTTCCTGGAATTAGCCAAGTCTAGCTGAGCTTCTTCATGCTCAGGGAGTTGGGCCACTCTGCTTCAAGCCTCGGGGGCAGTCAGGAGGGAGAAGAAGGGAGGGCTGGGCCACTGGCTGGCCCTGAGCTCCCCAACTCTCCCAAGTTTCTTTTCACAGCACCCCCACTCTGCTCCCAGCACCATGGGGCCTCCAAGGGCTGCAGGCAGATGTGGAAGAAGCCCAGGATTTCCTCTGGACCTTCTCCTAGTTGGCCTCGGGGAGAAATCCCACAGAGCTCAGCACTCAGCAGGCCATCGATTAGTTCAGAGAACTGTAGACACTCAGTCAGAAATATCATTTTGGGGCACCTGGTGGCTCAGTTGGTTAAGCATCTGACTCTTGATTTCGGCTCAGGTCATGATCTCAGGGTCCTGGGATTGAGCCCCATGTCAGGCTCTACACTCAGCATGTAGTCTGCTTGGGATTCTCTCCCTCTGCCCCTCCCCCCCCACTTGTGCACACTCTCTCTCAAATAAATAAATAAAATTTTAAAATAAAAAAAGAGGGTGCCTGGGTGGTTCAGTCGTTAAGCATCTGCCTTCGGCTCGGGTCATGATCTCAGGGTCCTGGGATTGAGCCCCGCATCGGGCTCCCTGCTCAGTGGGAAGCCTGCTTCTCCCTCTCCCACTCCCCCTGTTTGTGTTCCCTCTCTCGTTGTGTCTCTCTCTGTCAAATAAATAAATAAAATCTTTAAAAAAATAAAAAAAGAAACATCATCTTTACCTGAAACCATAAAACTCCTAGAAGAAAACATAGTAAGCTCCTTGACTAGATCTTGGTGATGGTTTTTTGAATCTGACACCAAAGCAAAAGAAACAAAAGCAAAAATAAATAAGTGGGATTACATTATTCTAAGCCTTTCTGCATAGCAAAGGAAACCATCAACAAAATGAAAAGGCAACCTACTGAATGGGAGAAAATATTTGCAAATCATACATCTGATAAGGTGTTAGTACCCAAAATATATAAAGAACTCATACAAATCAATAGGAAAAAACAAACAAAAATCTGATTTAAAAATGGGCAGATCTGAATAGACATTTTTCCAAAGAAGACAAGCAAATGGCCAACAGGTACATGAAAAGGTGCTGAACATCATTAGTTGTCAGGGAAATACAAATCAAACCACAACAAGATATCACCTCACACCTGTTAGAATGGCTAGAAAGACAAGAAATAGCAAATGTTGGCGAGAATGTGGAGAGAAGGAGACCCTTGCGCACTGTTGGTGGGAATGCAAACTGGCGGAAAACAGGATGGAGTTTCCTTAAATAATTAAAAATAGGACTACTCTGTCATCCAGCAATTCTACTCTGGGGCATTTATCCGAAGAAAATGAAAATACTAACTTGAAAAGATATGTGCATTCCCTGTGTTCGCTGAAGCATTATTTACAATGGCCAAGACATGGGAACGACCTAACGTCCATCGATGGATAAATGGATAAAGAAATTGTGGCGTATATGGGGCGCCTGGGTGGCTCAGTCGTTAAGCGTCTGCCTTCGGCTCAGGTCATGATCCCAGGGTCCTGGGATCGAGCCCCGCATCGGGCTCTCTGTTCAGCAGAGAGCCTGCTTCTCCCTCTCCCTCTGCCTGCTGCTCCCCCTGCTTGTGCTCTCTCTATCTCTCTGTCAAATAAATAAAAAAATCTAAAAAAAAAAGAAATTGTGGCGTATATATACGTACAATGGAGTATTATGAAGCCATAAAAAGAATGAAATCTTGTCGTTCCCAACACCATGGATGGACGTTCAGGGTATTATGTTAAGTGAAATAAGTCAGACAGGGAAAGACAATTATCATATGACCTCTACTTATATGTAGAATCTGAAACCCATCCCCCCAAACCCAAAAACCTAAGAACAAATACACAAAAATCAAGCTTATAGATGCAGAGAACAGACTGTTGGCTGCCAGAAGTTGGGGGGTGGGTGGGAGGCTGGGGAAATGAGTGAAGGGGGTCAAAAGGTTAAAAAAAATATCATTTTAAAATGCTCCCTAAAAAAAAAACAAAACTATTCAGTCGGGCATGTGGCTGGTCACCTTGGAGAGGGGGCTGCACTCTGTCACTCTACCTGACCTGCTGGACCAGCTTTAGGAAAATTATCCTGCATGATGAGTTTGTGACCCAGAATCTCCCCAAGGGTGGGACAGGCACCGCTGGTGTTTGTGAGGTGACATCAGAGCATTTAAGGCACCACAATAACCATCACTGGCACACATGGAAAGTGCTTCCTTTTTCCATTTGATCACCACAAGGAGAAAGTCTAGGTTGGTGCCAACATGTTTCTTTAACACTGCCAGCCTCTCTTTCTGAGCAGAAAGAAAAAAAAAAAGCTTTATCTAGCAGGAATTAAATAATGATTTGTTTTTATTCTATTTATTATTATTGGTTTTAAGTTACAGTTAGCCTTCATCTATGGCAAAGAATACTGGGTTTTTTTTTTTTTTCACTTTTGAGTTAGTGATATAAATTTTCCTTTGAAAATTTCTCTTGAAATTTAAAAGTAAGTACATCAGAAATAAATCATAGTTGGTTGATGATTTCATAAAAATTGTGACAGCAGACTGCAAATGACCCAGGTTTGGGAAACACTGGGGCCCACAGTGGCAAGGGTGCCCAGATGCAACAGTGTGACAAGGTGCTCTGGGCAAGGCGTCAGGGAGATCGGGCGCGAGGAGTCCGGAGTTCGGGGTCCCAGTCCTGGTGCTTCCCTGTCTGGCTGTGCAGCCTTGGGCAGTCACCTCACCTTTCTGATCCTGTTTCCCCAGCTACGGAGTGCCCTACAAGGCTTCTTCGGACTTTGGCATTCTAGGATTCAGCCACCACTGAAGTCACAACCTCCTTCCCAACCTAGCTCAGTGCTTCTGAACAAACCCCACAAACCCCACCTTCATCCCCTTCAGGCCACACCCTTGTGCGCTCTGCAGGGGAGTAGGAGGGGAGTGCCGGGGGTCTAGAGCCCCAGAGCTGCTTCTCTTCCCAGCCATGTCTCTACTACCCCTCCCCGCCACCCCCCACCTGATTTGATTTTGTTTTTCTGCTGAGTTTGCTCTCCTGGGGCAGGAAGGCCTCCGTAGAGACTTGTCAGGGCCCTGGGGGAGAATGCTGAGCCTCACCCTAGCGAAGGGTGGGGATGGCTCTTCCACCCACTTGGGAAATGCTGCAGCAGTTGTCTCGCTGAGCTCTGTGACAAAAGGAAAACTCTCAAACCAGAAAAGAGGCATCAGAAGATCTACCCGGGGCTGTGTTTTCGTGGACCTCCTTTATGTCCCCTTCTCCGTTTCCTGGCTTTGGAGCATTTGCAGCTTGCCTGGCAGGAGAGGAGATCGTGACTCACTCCAGCCCACTGGGCTCTGGACTCAGTTCTGCCAAGTCTACCTGTGAGGTACCGGGCAAGTCCCTGCACTTTTCTGCAGCTTGATTTCCCAGCACAGAACATCAGAAGAAGAAGGAGAACACCTACCGATCTCACGAAGACGGAGCAATCAAGTGGGGAAATAAAAACATGAACACTTTGGGTAAATTCAAAATGCCGCACCAATTCAAGGGATTATTAAATGACAGGGATGCTGAAGATGGGAGTTCTTCCCCTGTGAGAGCCAGCTGCAGATGAAGGCGGTGGGGCTGTGGCCGCCTGGCGAGCTGCCACCTGCCTGCTCACCCCAGAACCTGGGCGGGGGTGGGGGGGGCTGCCCAGACCTTCTGCTCCTTCTGGGGCCTGGGGCTGGAGCTGGGGAAGGAGGCCTCCCCCCCCTGCCACTTATAGCTGAGGGAACAGAGGCCTGCAGAGGTTTAGGTTAGCTTTGAATGACATCCTCTCTGATGCTCTTGTTTCCTCCTTTAGTTGCTTTTAACTATAGTGTTAGGACTTTAAAGACTTGTTGGTTGAGTAGATTCGTTCTTGTCAGGACCAAAAAAAAAAAAAAAAAAACCAAACCAACCAACCAACCAACCAAACACACAAAACATCAGGCCCCAAACAAAACTCCACCAGTTTCTTTTCTGGAGCAGAATAAAGTTTACAATTGTCCTTGATTCTTCCAATCTTCCCTGTAAACGTTTCAGAGGCTCTACTTTGAATATGTGTGTGAGAAGGAAGGTGAGAATAGTGACCAACTCAGGCCACCTTCCTTCTCGGAAGAAGGCCTAATTCCATTCCACGGGGCCAGACGGTCAGTCGCCTCACACTATCCACCCCGGCCTTGCCCTAAACTCAGAGCTCTCTGCAAACCGAGTGAAGTATTTGTGGAGACTTGCTGACAGATTAAGCTGAAGGAAGATGTAAAAGAAGCTCTGTCACCTCTCCTGAGGAGAGACGTGCCGTCTGAGAAGGACCAGCTGCTGAGTGACTGTGCCCAGGGCCGGCAAAGCCCGATGCGGCCCACCAGCTCTATCGCTGCCCCCCTGAGCCCCTGACTCTAACCTCTGTCCCTGAGCATTCCGGCCAAATCGTCTGGCCTCCCGTCCCCCATGAGGGTCCCCACTGCCTTCTCCTGGGTCCTGTGCTCCTCAGGGGCAGAAGGCTGGGGGGGGGCGGCAGGCTCGCTGAGCTCAGAGGGCATCACCGGTCCTGCGGCCCCAGGAATTGGTGGCAGGAGGCCAGGGAGGCTTACGAGGCCTCTGGAGCTGGCAACAGGCAAACAGCCGCCCTCCTTGGTGGGGGATCAGTCAGAAAAGAGGGCCCAGGAGCTACTGTCAGACCGAGCCCCAGGCCTAGGAGCGTTTCTCCTCTGCGCACATCCTCTCCTTTCATACCCGTTCCAAGCTCAGCTCTTCCAGGAGCCTGGCCTGGTTTCCTCCACCCTTGGATGCCACTGGCACGTACTTGCTGGAACCACGTTCCCCTCCCTTTGCAAGCCCATGGTGCGGACACGGGAGGCATTCCCCGATTCCTCGCCCTCGAGGAAGGCCACAGGATCTGAAGAGATGGCCTGAGCCACTGTCTCGTCTGCTGATGGGCCCAAGGCCCGGCCGGGAGGGGAGTCCCAGCAGCAGTCACCGGGGCAGTGATGTTCTGAGAAGCCCACGGTCAAGCCAGCGCTTCTTCCTTTCCTCCGCCTTATCTCTGGCCTCTGAAGAGTCCTCCCTGGCCTGCCCGAGCCTCAGCCAGGAGGAGGTAGTCTCGGGCCTCCCCGAGGGGCTGGAGTCAGCCATGCAGGGAAGTCAAGCACTAAAGGAAGCCCGTCCCTTCTGGCTCCAGTTCGAAGGCAGTGGAACTTCTCACGTGGAAAGCCGAGCCCCTCCAGGGGCTTACAGCTTATGAAGGAGGGCCCCTCCCAAGGGACACCCCAGATCCAGTTGTTGGCCACAGCTTCTTCCCTAGGCGTGTCTGTAGCCTCAGCAAGGTGTCTGTGAAAACACGCCACAAGGCAAGCGACGGCTTTCCACAGGGAGGGGTGCCCCAGAGCCGGCCGGGCCAGCTCTCACTCCCGCGCCTCACGCTCTTGGGCACATTCTGTCCTTCAGCAAGCAGGATCATTGTCTCTTCTTGTCGGGTGAGAGCCTGGGGGCCTCATGGGACCCTCCTATCTCCCAGGCCGAGTGGGAGTGAGTCACGGCCTGGCAGTGGGGATACTGACTTGGCAAACACATCAATCACTCCCTCTTGGAGAAGAAGCCTGTACCCACTCTATCTTTCCTTCCCCTGCACTTTTCTCTCTCTTTTTTTTTTAAGATTTTATTTATTTATTTGACAGAGTGACAGCGAGAGAGGGAACACAGGCAGGGGGAGTGGGAGAGGGAGAAGCAGACTTCCCGTGGAGCAGGGAGCCCGATGCCGGGCTCGATCCCAGGACCCTGGGACCGTGACCTGAGCCGAAGGCAGACGCTTAACCGACTGAGCCACCCAGGTGCCCCTCCCCTGGACTTTTCAAGAACAGAGGCCCGGCCGGTGCTGCCAAAGGAACCCAGGGGCCCCAAGTGACCTTCAGAGCTGAGAAATGGGAGCAAGGGAGGAGGTGGAGCCCGAGTTTTAAGTCGGGATAGTTACGAGGTGGAGCCATTTGCCATGTCTATTTCCTCTCTGTAAAGCCAAAGTAAATGAGGTCCTACCACCTTTCTAGCCTGTTGCAAGGGTTAATTAACTGCTGTTTTCCTGGTGCTTGGAGATGCTCAGATGAAAGCAGGGAGGAAGTGCAGAAGCCATTATCCCTCCGGAGGCCTGAGGTGAGAGGTCTTAGCAGGAAGACCTGCCCCTGCCCCTGCTCCCAGGGAGACCTCCATGTAGGCTTTGGCTACAGAGTCCTGTAGCTATTCAGACTCAGCTTTCAAGTCACACAGAACCCCGAGAAGCTAGAGCTGAATGGGTCCTTGTCTCAGATCTAATCCCCCTGCCTTGCTCCCTGGATGGGAGAGCCAAGGTCTGGAGAGGTGAAGACCACCCCAGATCCCTCAGTTTGTGGTAGCCCAGCTAAGACAAGAATTCAGGCCTCCCACTACTGATCTGACATGTCAGAGCCACAACCCCTTACTGCTTTGGAATAGGAATTCTCACCCATTTTAGAGATGGGCAAGCTGAGTCTCAGTCAGGTTAAGAACTTGCCTGGGTCATATAGCCAGTAAAGGAGCAAAGCGAGGATTTGGATCCAAAGTTCCTGGCTGAAGTTCAAGGTTTATTCCTCTACACCAGGCTGTTTTTGGGAATAGACTGTGTTAACTGTGCATTGGTAAAGATGGTCTCTTTCTCTGCTTCAAGGGCAAGGATCATGTCATGTTTCTCTCTGGCCCCTCCTCTGTAGTCCCTGGCCCAAGGCCCACCCAGCCTTTGTGGACACTCCAACCACACAGCTAACTGGAGAACACTGTGCTTGGGTTTCCCATCCCCTATGGGAGCTTCATGCAACCCCAGCCCTCTCATCTGTAAAAATGGGCCACCCAGGTGGCTTCAGGTTTCGACTGGGCAGGATCACTTCTTCTCACGGTGAGGGTCCCTAGCACGTTGTCTACAAAACTCTGTCATGGGTGGATCATCAAATACTGACATATCTGTTAGGCGAGTTCAGCTAAGAAGGGTTTGGGGAAAAGATTTACCAGTGAATCCTGGACTAAAGAAGAGAAATGGGGTCAATAAACAGGACAAAGGCAGAGTTTTCCCTGGTTATACTCCTGGGGATTCTCACCCTTAGGAGCACGGGGCTGGATTTAACTGAGCACGGTTGAGGGATTCAATATGGTGGCACCCCAGGTGTGCCCTAGCCCAGACCTCTTGGCTGACGATGCCCACATGGCTTCTCTCTCCTAGAAATCAACTCCTGGGCAGGAGGATCTAGTTCAATCCATAACCAAAGAACATCTCACTTGACGTGACTCCTCGAAGACCTGAATGCTCAAGATGTGCTTCCTGATTTGTGAGTAGGAAAATCTGTTCGAGCTGGAGATGATAGAAAAGGAGTAACTGTCTTAATCCAGAAACATTCCCTGGAAATCAAAATTGTCCACTTGCCTCAGCTTCATCTTGACAAACCCTGCGATAAGAACCCACTTCCAGCTTTGGAATGGAAGGGCTGTGCCTTCCAGTGCCTTGAGCTCTCTACTCCCCTCATCTTGGTCTCAGCTGACCCAGAGGAAGGTATCTGAGGGACCCATTACAAGGTCCCCTAACAGGAGTCAAACAGCTTCCACTTCCTCACCAGAAGTGGCTATGGCCTGAAGTAATTCTGTTTGTGTCCCTGGCCTAGGAGAGGAGCACTTAAGGGATTCCTGTTTTTATTACAGGGAATGTGTAGGAAGATACCCTGACCTAGGGATGCCAGACTTGGCAAATAAAAATCCCATATCTGAATTTCAGGTAAACAACAAATAACATTTTAGTGTAAATATGTCCCAAGTACTGTATTTTATTGCATTTTATTGGCACCTCTGTCCTGACCCCCATTAATCCTTAGGGCTGAGTGAATCCAGCTTGAGTTTAGGAAGGAAAAAATGGCTGCTCTCTGCTTCTTTTGAGGGAGGCTGGCTCCTCAAGGAAAGAGTAGGCTTGGTTGGGGGACAGGAGGAGGGAGGAAATTAAGGGATCCACACTCTCTTGCAGGTCCCTAAAACACAGTTGTGGTGTTAAAAGATTGAGATGCAAAAACAAAAACCAAACCAAAACAAAAACCCCACATAAAAGGACCATCAAAAGTCTGGAGTAATGAGAACAAAACTCCATTAGACTAGGAGTTAGGAGGCCGGGGGTCCAGTCTGCTGTCCTATTAAGCAGCTGTGTGACCCTTGCTGAGTAATTTACCCTCTCTGGACCTGGATATCCTCAGCTGTAAAGTGTCAGCCTCCCGGGGGCCCTAATATTTCACCAGTCTGGTCCTGAGAACTGGAGCAGAACAGCAGAGTCTGTTTATCTGAGAAATTGAGCAGGGAGGCTAAAAACGGACCCATCCTGCCCCACCTCCCCCCGGTTCCTCCCTCTCCCTGAGGTCTGTGCCACCCTGGGGCTCCTGCTGTGTCTCTGAAGGAGGAGGAGGGTGGAACGGCTGGCAGAGAGTTGACTGGATCAATCAACTTTGGATTGATCAATCTTTGGATCAATCTCCCCTTGTCCTTAAGCCCCTTGATGCTTTTTGTGTGTCAAATTAAATGTAAGTTTTATGTTATGATAAGACTCTGTTGGTTCAATTTTCTTAATTTGTGATATAAGTGATCATAGACTATAAATGGTACAGTTTTACATCTATTTAAATTAGAAGACTATTGCTAATATAGAATATAAGGTCAAATTGTAAGGTAACACCACTGCTTTTTAAAGATTTTTAGAACTTTCATTTTGGAACTGCGTGCAGATCCTTTGCATATTTAAATAACATATATACTTCATGGGGACCGATCTTTGTTATTTGAAGTTCATTTGATATTTGGAACTGGAGCTAAATCGGAAAAGTGAGGTGCTCAAAGTGGCTAATATTGTTTCTGCTCAAATACAGGTCACGACAGTAAAGAAATAAGGCTGGTTTTCTTACATTTCTTAAACACACTGATAGTTGTGTTTAAAAGAAAAATTTTTTTAGAGGGTCTGGAAATATTTTGAGCAATGGCAGAACTGATGCAGTAGTCCAGAAGAGCAAATAATGGCTGCATTTGACTTGTCCTTTGACCTCCATGCTCCTCCCAACTCGACTGCAAGTTCACTGAGGGCAAAGACCGAATCTCCTCATCTGGAAGTCTGCAGTGCGCCTCGCTCCCTGCCCTGCCCCGGAGTTGCTCAATAGAAGTTGGCTGACGGCGTGAACGTGAAGTATCTGCAGGAAATGGTCCTTCAGCAGCTTTCAGCAACTGCTGAAACCCATTGACGAGTCTCGTGCAGATGAACCACATCCTGCTCCCCTCACTCCCTGCCTTCTGCCGCCATATTGGTTTCACCAGAAGGGAGGAGAGGAAATGGTCCTCTGTCAGTTGTGCCAGCCTTGGGAAAATCCCACGGGCATAGATTATCTCACCGCCACCGAGCTCTATTAGCTTTTGTCCCTCTCTCCTTCTCCCTAAGTCCTGGCCCTGCTTGGGTTTGCCCCGTCCTTGGCTGATTATATGCCTGGCTCCTGTATCAATTATTCCATTTCCTCCCTACCTTGCTGCCTCCCTCTGCCAAATCCTCATGTGTGCTCAGCTCTTCACCGTTCCCATAGCCCCTCCTGAGCTGAGAGGAGACAGGACGTGCCTCAGCAGCTACCCTATCATGAGTCATGTCTGAAGTCCCGCCAGCGAAGAAGGAGCAAGGAGGGTTGGGCCTTAGGGCACGGGAAAGGGAGGGCATTTTCATGGATTGTCAGAAAACAGGCGCAGGGACGCGTGGGGGCAGTTTGGGAGCATCAGGAGCTGCTGAGATGACTGAAGACTAAGTTGATTAACCAGAAGAAATGCCCAACATGGGCCAGGTGGAGATTTTTTTTTAAAGTAAGACCTCTGAAAGAGTTCCTTTGCAGTTCTTGGTTACAAATTTCCATGTGTAATGACCCCACACTGCCCATCTGATAACACTTCACTGTTAATGTAACATCAACCTGTGGGTGAAGTACACACACAGATATCCTCATTCCCATTTTACAGATGAGAAGACTGATACCCAGAGAAGTTAAGAGGTTTATCTAGTCACAGAGCCATGGAGTGGTAGAACCTGGGCTAGAACCTAGCTAAGCTTTCGAGGTTCTGATTTGTAACAAAATATATGTAAAGACTTGTAACATCCACCCAGTCAGCACGATTATTCATTCTGACTGCTGGTCCAGTCCAGTGATCTGCCTTCCCTGGGTCTCATATAAGCCTTTGTACGGCATTACTAAGTCATTTTCTCTAAGTCAGATTTTTGTCTGGTCATCACTCTCGATGTCAAAGCACTTTATCCACATCTGTGCCTGATCTGTCAGCTTATGGGCTCAGTCAGCTGTCTATATGTTGCCCTTATGGTATCAATTGACATAAAAAATCAGAAATATGGGAGGGGAATAAATTTGCAGGAAACCCAGTTAATTCTACCCTCTGGCCCCTAACCCGGAACATGCAAGAAAGATAAATACTCCCCAGTTAGCCCCAACAAGAACTTAGGAAGGAAGGATCAAACTGACAACAAAAAGAACACCTGATTCATAAACCACCCACCCTTTCCCTTGTCCAGAACCCCAAAACTTAGGGGTGACATCTGTAAACAATGTGGATTCGAAGCAAATGCCACTGAAACCTGGAGCCCCAAGAAGACCACACCCCAGATTCTCATGGAAAAAGCAGCCTCTCGCTCCATCCGCATAATGTCCCACAAAAGAATTCCCAAGAGCCATTCAGGCTAATGTTGGAATTAGCAAAAATAAATGAAAGTCACAGAATTTGGAGACAGGGAGAAAACCTGGGTGTCATTTAGCCCAATACCCCTGATATTCAAGTAGAGGAAAACTCCTACAGTGTTTTATATGGTTGAACCACAGCATTTACCACAGACCTTGGTGCAGGGGCAGGGATAAATAAATATTTGTTCAGTAATGGATGGATGGGCATAGTGGTTTGAAATCACACAGAAAGACAGTGACAGGGCTAGGATTAAAGGATCTAGAATATCTCTACATTTGTTAGTTAAAAAAGAAACCCTTAAGACTGATGATCACCAGTTTTTTTTTTTTTTTAATGCTCATTATTTCATTTAATCCTGACAATAACCCCACGAGGTAGACTTTGTTATACCCATTTTATATGTGAGGAGACTGAGGCCCAGAGGTAGATATATCTTGCCCAGGGTCACATGCTTAGTGAGTAGCAGAGCTAGAATTTGGATCCAGGTTTGTCCAACTTATAGACACTTACAGATACTCCAAGCCCAATGTAGGGCTTAAACTCAGGACCCTGAGATCAAGAGTCGCATGCTTTACCAACTGAGCCAGTCAGGAGCCCCTGTCCAACTTATAAACTCAACACTCCACTCCAGCGTGTACACTCTTATCCAAGAGTCACTGCAGGGAACATGCTCTCCCAGCCCTAGGGGACTTCTAGAGCACCCTCCTTGGTCATCGGCACATACGGAGCCAAGAGGTCTCTTTACGATTTTCCTCGAAATATCTAAGTTAATCTACAAATGGAACTTAAGCATTCAAGCTCCTCTCAAATCCATGATCATAGCAGACATTTTAGAACATGGACTTAAAACACATGTTCTTTTCTTTATGCTTTTGCTAAAAAGTTCTCATTTGAGACATCCAGAAATATCCCATCAGCCTAAATAGGAGACTGCACTATTTATAGCCATCCATAAAGTAATGGCCAAGCAAATGGACCGGGTCAGGGCTGCTGGGCCTCACCTCAGGGACCAAAGCAGCCCCTTCCCACCCTGTATCACTCTTCTCAGCAGCCAATGCAGGTTTGCTCTCCCACAAACCCTAAACCATCCCGACCACCATTCCGGGTCTTTTTGAATGGGAGCAGCTCCTTACCGGATATCCCCACGAGCCATTCCCCGCCTGGAACTTGGAGTAGTAGCTGCTCCGGCTGGTGGTCCCATAGTTGTTGTAATTGTCGGCCAAGCCATCATACATGGAACCTTGAGGACAAAGGCAGGGGGTTAGGACAGGGATGGCCGTGCTCTTCACTCACCTCTCCTCCCCACAGCACCCAGGTCCACCATGCCCCGTGGAGGAGACCAGGGCTGAGCTCTTGAAGGAGGAGGATAGCAAATACATCATCTGCTTGCCATCTCTGTCTCTCTACTCTACCTCCTCCACAGTCAGGGCCAAGGAAGGACCCAGGCCGACTGCTGCAGGGACAGCTCTGAAAATCCTGGTTGAGCCCTTCCTGGGCTGACTGAATGTCTCCCTGTTACTTGGGGTCAGTTGACACCTACAAGCCAGGAGTTGGCCTGGAGGGCCATGGAGCATCGCCATTCCATTCCAGGGAATCATGACTCCACATTCCACAAGGATAAGCTCCCCACTGGGGGAGGACTGGCAGGATCTCAGCATTCCAGGTCCAGGGCCCCGAGGTCAGAGCCACAGAGCAGTGAGGGCTGATCAGAGTCCAGTTCGGGGCAAGACTCTGGTTTCAAACCTCAGCGTCCGGCCCCCACTAGTGACGACGCGGTCTTTTGTCCCTTCCTTCATCTGCTAGGTGCTCCAGATGGTGAAGGGGGGGTGGCCACCAACCTCAAAGGCCCCAGTGAGGATTAATTAATGTTTTCAGAGTGCTTGGAGACCCACAAATGACAGGCTCCACAAGAGGACAGAGTGTCATTAGGGTTATTAGCGGCAAAATGGCTTTGAATCACACAAATCCGAACTGGTTTTTGGGCTCCTGGTGGGGCTGCCTTCCCTTCTCCCCTTCACCAGTGGCAGGTGGGCCCTAAAGGACAGTCCCCCAACTCTGCCAAAGCTGGTCTGTTGGCTGCCTTACTGTCCTTGGAACACGGCTGACCGGGACATGGCCGTGACTTTGCTCACACCGTGCCCCTTGCCGAGTCTGCCTTCCCTTCTTGGCCACAACATTCAGATCTCACCTATCTTTCAAGGCCAAGTTTGGAATCTCATCCCTTTGGGGAAGCCTCTTCTGTCCAGCCCTGCCCAGGGCGATCTCTCCTACATCTAAACACATCCTTCCCTGCTGTCTGGACCCTGAGTCACATCCTGCCTGTGGTCCCATTCCCTACACTGGGATCTGCATGAGGGGGGAAGCCAGGGCTCTATGGCCTGGACACCCAGAGCAAGGCTTGCTCCACACTCATTTTATGTGATGAGCCCTCTGGGGAAAAAAAGAAAAGTGGGATCCAGTGAGAGCCTCCTAAGGGGGATGAGCACTTCTTTTCTCTGAAGTGATGGCCAGACTCCAGCATCAGAAACCCTATCTAGGGGGAAGGGTTTGACAGTGATCTTACCTGGCCAAATTAACTCCTTCCCATCTGCCACATCACACCCACTCAGATTCCTAAGCCTTTTTAGGGTAGTGGGTGTGGGGGGGTAGCATTTGAGCTGAGAGAAGGAATAGTGCGGCGGGGCGGCAGCTTTGGAATGTGCCAGGTATCTCTGCCCGGTGCCATTTCCTCTGTCTGAAGCCAGCCAGAGGGCCGCCCCGTTGCACACAGGAGGGGCCACTGCCCCGATTCCCATTCCCACCCCTCCCCTGCCACCATGGAGGATCAACAGGCCATTAGGGTTATCGGCTGTGGCAGGGATAACTTGCCCTGAAAGCCTAGAGGTGTTGACATTGGTCTTGGCTCTGACATTTGGGCAAGTCACTTGCTCTCTCTGGGCTTCAGCTTCTTCTGTAAAAGGAAGGGGCTGGCCTCTATATACCCCAAAGGCCCCACACAGCTCCAGCGTCCCATGGCCATGCGATTATAGTAACCCATGCATGCCCCGTGGCATTCAGAGAAGCTTGCAAGGAAGATGGGGAGACATCAAAGGCTACAGCACCATCTCCTTTGCTGCCTGCCTCGGGGTCCTTCCAGAGGTGTCCTGCGGGCCCAGGCCTGACTCCTGAGGGGACTCTCCCGAGCCTCTGACTTAATCCAAGCTCCCCTACTGAGTGCAGACAGCTGGTTCCTCTTCCTTTCTCAGGAAGCTGCCCCCCTGGAAAGGCTGCCTTTGTCAGGAGGAGTCTGGAAGCCATCTCATGGGCTCAGCCACCCCGAACCAGCTCACACCAGGGAAGGGGCTGTAGCCAGGACCCTAGGCATGCACGGTCAGGCCCTGAGGCAGCTGACAGCCAGGTCTCGTCTGACTCCCCTCTGTCCAGCCTACTTCTATCATCCTTTCCAGGGTTTGACGGGCCAGAGTTCACTTGGCTGTTGCCCCGTGAGCAGCGATGTCTCACCCAAGGGCAGCTGTAGGTCAGCCAGCTGCTTTTAGATGGAAAATCTGGGGTGGTGGCAGACAAAGAGTTCTGTGGAGCCCCAGGGAGGCCTTCTGCTAGGGGAGCCATCCCCGGGAGGCTCAGTGGAGGGCAGGCTCCCATGGGGCCTGCACTTCTTCTCAAAAGGGAATCTGTCAGCTGTGACATCACTCACCCTCTTGGTCATCAGATGAAGCATCTCCTCTCTCCATGCCCTGCACCTGCCTGCCTCCCTCTCACATAATCTCCATGTGGGAGGTAGGGAGTTCTCTGCCATGGAGGCAGGGGTGAATAAGACCTCTGGAATGCCCTATCCTTCCAAAAGCCAGTCCCTGTGTCCCAGTGGTGACTTTAGTGATGACAGGTGTGGGCTATAACACTCACTTCTGGTGGGGCCAAGGCCTCCAGGCCCTTCCAGGTGGCTCCTAAAGGCACTCTCTAAGATCCATCTGCAATTGGGAATCAGATCACCTGACTCCCACCTTAAGATGCTTTGCTTGGCTTCCTTGTGAGAATGAGGCTGCCATCACACCAGCCAGTGCTGCTTCTCTGGCAGTAGGGTAGCTGCACTTGGGGCCAAGTTTCTGAGGTAGAGGAGGAGTCCAGAGAAGTTACCTACCTGAGGTCACACTTTGCATTGTGCCCGATGACCAAAGACATGCAGGTAGGAGGTGAGGTGAGCTCTATTAATAAGAGTGCTGCTCCCTTCTCCTGACCCTAGGGTGTCTGGCTGGTACACATGACCCCTGGAAAGTCAGGTTCAACAGCAAGAACATGGGGGTTCTCAGTGAGAGTGATGGTAATAGCTCTGACAGCTTTCCCTTCTCTATCGAGTCCCCTGACTTCTTCACAACTCATTTCTAGGGAGCCTTTCCTGATTAACTCCACCTGGTCCCATCACCCCTGGCTGACTGCCTCCTCAGAACAGGGGCACGGGCAGGTGCAGTCGGTTCTCCAACTCATGACTGTGCTAGTGTCCACCATCATGTACTTCGGGCACTCACTGAAGCAAGCATCGTGTCTCTTCTTTCCCTGGGGTCTTGGGCACAGGGCATGGCTCTGGCTGGAGTGGGCCAAACCTGGACTGAGTGGGCCCTTTTTGTCAACCAATTCACCCCTCATGGTGAGGTGCTTAGGTGCCTGGAGGCTCCACATCCTCCAAACTGCAGTATGGGACCAGGGTCCTGGAAGGCTACTCAACCAGGCCCTCCTCCCACCCAAAAATGTCCCTGGTGGGTGGGGTAATCCAGGGACACAGAGGATCTGAGAGCAGCTTGAGAACAGGCACAGTCACCTCCTTGAGGAGGATCCTTGGTGTCGGAGGTGGTAAGGGGAGGTGATCCCAGCACCCAGCTCACCCCACAGAATCACCCCTACTCTCGTCGCTGAGCACCTGCATTCCCACTGTTTCCTCCAGAAGGGTGCACATGCCAGAAGCAAAGCGTGGGCTTCTCAGTGGAGCTGGCTGATAGTCCAACTTGGGCATTGTCCCCAGGAGGCACATGCCCACCCACAGAACCCCGAGGTCAAAGAGCAAATGTCTCCGAGAACGTATTGCTTCCTCCAGCGTACGATCCATTCCAGCAGCTCTGTCCGCACAGCTGGTCTCATCTGTGTCAGGGTTTCAGGGTGTAAACCCATCTCAAAAAATCCACCACTCAGATCATCAGCATCCCTGGATGCTGCTTCCCTTCGCTGCCTGAGATGATTATCGGATTCTCTCTTGTGTCACAGGGGCAGCGAAGCTTTCTCGCCCACCAAAGCTTTGAAAAGGGAAGCAGCTTTTTTGTTAGGATACACGGACTTCTCTCTCCAAGGGGGACAGGCAAACCTTGGCAGGGATGACTCATCCTTTTCCACCTTCCAAGCTTTCAAATCAGTCACACCCACCGCACCTGAAACATTCTTTCTCTTCTTCTCAGCCAAACCCTTTCCCGGCATTCAAAACCTTGCACAAAAATCAGCTTCTTCTAGAGGCGACCCCACCCAGCTCTGGGCACTCCAAGCCCTGTAGCGTAACCATGTCAGCTTTCTGGCCAGCTGCTCTACCCACTCCTTGCTGGCTTGTGTGTTCCACGGAGTGCGGCTTCTGTACATGGGTGTGTGTGTGTGTGTATGTGTGTGTACATGCACATGTACTTACGGGCCTTTCTCCCAGAAAGCAAGGAGGCTGGGAACTCCCTGAAGCAAGGGATCTTCTGCTTGCACTAGATCCCCACCCCACTCCTGATCCCAGGACCAGGGTCTACCTGGACAAGGCACTCATGACTTCCGCCTGCCTGATGAACAGGCTGCCCGCAGGGACAGAGGTCACCTGAAACCCCTCCCCTCCACTCCCTCCTTCCCCCAGATCCCTCTCCTTTGCTAGTCAGGAGGGCTGTCGCAGGGCATGCTGCACTGGATGTGTATCTATTGCTTGATCTGTGTCCCATAAGGCCCATGTCTCTTCTGGCTTCTACACTGAAGTAAAGCCCATCTGCTCCTCAACACAAAACACTTGGGGAAGGGAGCTCATTATCTTTTGGCCCTGACGATACTTTTATTTCACCCCCTGAAATTACTTCCACCCATGGTGCTCAGTAAGGCTAGGCCCATAGCAAGAAGAATTTAAATGAGGTACTAGGAAGAACTGCCTGAAGATACTTCTGGGATGATGTCCCTCCGAGATGGTCAAGATTGGGCAGGAGCGGTGCCCGTGGGAACGTTCAGGTGCCCAAGGGAGGGGAATGGCCAGATGTCCTCCCATTTCCTTCTGCCAGGCCAGCTGGGAGCACTGTGGACATTCCTATCTGGAAGCTTCCATGCCTGAGGAGGGCAAGGAGTTCAGCACACCCTCACCTGGCACTTTGGCGTGGTTCTCGCCCTTCTCCTGGGCACGTGTACAGAACAGAGATGCTGCTACAGCCTGTGTTCGCTCCTCTCCCTCCCAGCTCTGCTGGGACGTGTTCAAGCCCGCTCTGCGGCAGCCCCGCTTCTCTTCCTGATCGTCTGTTCCTGGCCACCGCTAAACTCAAGGACTGGATAGAGGGTGGGAGCATCTTGTGGGAACAGGGCCGGCACGGGGGCAGGGTGGTGGATTCGTGCGGACAAAGGTCAGAACAGGACACAGCCACCTGGCTGGGGATCCAGACTAAAACACTGTCATCAGCAGTTACCGATGTCTATCCGTCTTCGTGCATGTGTGTGTATGTTTGTGTGTGTGTGGACATGTGCGTGCATCTCATGAGGGTGATCCTCATGCCGGGTCTAAGTGTGAGTGAAAGATGGGGACCAGAGCAATGATTCCTTAACTTAGTTGCACATCAGAACTGCCTAGGAGATTTTAAGGGTCCTGATGCCTGCACCGTCCCCCATAACTCACTAAATCAGAATCTCTGGGGGTGGGACGCAGGCATTCGCATTTTTTATTTTTTATTTTTTTATTTTATTTATTTTTTTAATTCTTTTTTTTTTTTAAAGATTTTATTTATTTATTTGAGAGAGAGAGAATGAGAGACAGAGAGCATGAGAAGGAGGAAGGTCAGAGGGAGAAGCAGACTCCCCGCCGAGCAGGGAGCCCGATGCGGGACTTGATCCCGGGACTCCAGGATCATGACCTGAGCCGAAGGCAGTCGCTTAACCAACTGAGCCACCCAGGCGCCCATTCGCATTTTTTTAAATTCCCAGATGATTTCAAAGTGCAGCCAGGTTTGAGAGCAGCAGAGTGGATGGCTTTTGGTATGTTAGGATGTTTACAAGAGGGAAACCTTGATGGACACTCATTGAGGGGAGAAGTCTTTTCGTAGGACAGCTACAGACAGTTTGGGGAATGGTCTGCAGAGGTAGGGAGTGATGTGATCTATTTCCAGAGATGGTTACCATCACAGCACACTTTGGAGATGATCTAATCTGATCTCGTACAGTTGCAGAGGCCCAGAGAGAAGCCGTGACTTACCCAAGATCACACACCAGCCAGGAATCAATCCAGGTAGAACCCAGGTCTCCTGACACCAGGCTGGGCTCCTGCACCAGCGCAAACTGCAAGGTTGGGTGTGTGTGTGCAAGCATGCCTACAGGTGTGTACGTGCATGGGTGTGGCTACACATGTGTGTATGTGTGTGCGCCCATGCGCAGTGCACGCCTGCAAAGAACTTCACATGAGGATATCTAACATTCTTCCATCTTATTTTGTCCAAATATCACACATCTTCTAGGGGTCACACCCCATGGCAGAAGTAGTTTCCAGATTTTTAGACCTGGAACGATTGGCTTATTGATATTTATAATTTGGTGTGTGGGGAGAAAAATTTGTTTCTTTTTCGTTTTTCTTTTTTAAACCTCTGCCAATGAACTTAGCAAAGAAGCAGGGTCCAAGGAAACAGCATTTGCTGTGAAACATTCTGGAATACTTGGCATTTTTGTATGTGTTGTAACAGGCAAACGGAAATTCTGGTAAAACCTCAGCTTCAAGCCAAGATACATTGTAAAGAAACAGGAATTGGTTCATTTGAAGTTTAATTAGGATGTTTTGCTGCTGGAAAAAGTTAAAGCTCAGACATCCTTTACCTTCTCCCATGCCAGCTTTGGTCCCGAGAAAACAATGCCAGGAGTGATGTCTGTTCGTGGACTGTGGTCAGGAACGGACAACTTTCAAGAGACTAGAATGAGCAGAACCTCACACGGGCCGAGGTTCATGCTGAGACACAGCCAAATGCAAATACAGAAATGCCAACAAAGGCGGGGTCCCGAGGCAGGGACCTTCACCTGTGCGTGCCATGGCCACCAAGCCAATACAAGGCTGCCCCCTAGGACGGCCTCAAGTAGTAACTGCCCTGCGAGGGATAGATGCAGGATGACGAAGTGGGGAACAGGCACCTTCCCTAGCCCAGCGTGGCCCCAAACCTATCTCCGACCAGGGAGAAATCCAGGTTTGGCCATGTTAGATAGGAAATGGTAGTTCTGAAAAGAAAGGAGAAGGTTGAAACTAAAAAAATCACAGATGTCTAAGCAGGTAGTGAGACAAACAAGGACAATGACACTGTTAGTGCTGGGATTTCTCTGGAACGAGAAGTGATACGAAAAAGAAAGTTGGTGTCATTAGACTTTGTGTGGGATGTATATTCATGGTGATATTGATTGCTCAAGTTGGACCAAATGGGATTCGAGTCAAGCTTTAGGAAGAGGTTCCAAATGAAGTTCTAAAGAACCTGAATGTGGAAAAGCATTCCCTTTGGGCTGCCTAACTGATGCACTAGCCCTTGACCCCCCAGTAGGGCAGCTCATGATGAGCACCTGCAGGGACCTTCCCGCCTCAGGCAGCTCAAGTCTCCCTAGCAAAGATCTTTGGCTGAGCAGCCCCATCCCCTGGGTTTCCTCCTGCTTCCCACACAGTATGAGAAGACACCCTGCCACACACACACAAGGACACTCTGGAAGCACAGGAGAGCAATACTTAATGGCCAGTTCAGAAAAAGACCCAGATGGGCAGGCAGGTTCAGAGCAGCCTCCTTCTGCAGGGTCTCCAGACCCCAGAGCCCCCTCCTCCCTCCCTGGGGACATCCTGACCAGGGCGAAGCATCTATCTCATCTGCTGTGTTTGGGGGAAGGCATGGGTGGAAATAGGTATGGAGTGTCAGGCTCCTTCCACAGGGCTCCCCTCCGAGCCCTTGGTGGCTCAATGCCCCCTCACCGACAAGACAGAGGAGAACCTTCTTGGGGACGGACTCTGGAGAAAAACCGATTCTATTGCTGGGATCACCCGTGGCCGATTCCTGACTGTCCTTCACGGGGTATGAGGAGTGGTGGCTGCCTGCCAGGCAACCCGTGAATTGTGGTTGGCCTTCTCTGGGGCGGGTGTCCTTAACCCGGGGAGCCCTGGTGGGATTCAGGGGCCCCAAGAGAACCAAACACCCTAGAGAATTCGACTCTTCCCTCTTGAAGGAGGATTCCAGGGTGTCCGGGGTGGGGGGCGGTTAAGGCAATGACCCAGGGTATGGTCCTTCCACAACTGCCGGTTCGCTCCTCCCAGCAACCAGAGCAGGTGTATGGGGTATAAACCAACACAAAAAGAGAGAGCAAATTTAGTAGGAATGGCCACTGAGCAAATAGGGAATGCTTGGGCGGTTCTGATGAAGAGAAGGGGGAAATCTGATGAAAACAAAGCCAGATAAACCAGAAACACCAGCTCCAAGTGACCCAACTGCCTCTTCCACCTAGGATGCCTCTGGGGAAACTGCCCCTGTGGGAACCTCACCAGAGCTGAGGGGAGAAGGGACACACCTACAGGGTCAGTCCTTGGAGAAGCCTGTTTCTGGAGAGGTATGCATTAGCCAAGGAAGTCAACCCTCACCTGGCTGAAGTCCCCTGGAGGACCTTGGGATGGAGAGAAGGAGATCCCACCGAGTAGATGTTACCCACAAGGGGCAAGGTCAGAAACAGAGCACTGCATGATGACAGACACTCGCCTGCATCCCCATAGCTGGGAAGGAGAAGGGGTGTTTGGGACACCAGGGATTTTTGAGATTTTTCTGGAGCTGTGAGCCTGGAGCTCAGGCCAGGGATGGCACGGGAGTGGGAGAGGGACAACTAAGTCTTGTGCCGAGAGTAGGTTGCCTTGAGGTGTGACTGGGCTGTGCCCAGAAATGGGGACTTTTTTTTTTTTTTAAATTATCCCAAATCTACTTCCAAAAAAGGCTAGTAAGCAGCTACCAAAGCACCAAATAAAAGAGGAAGCAAATGCTCTGGAGTCTGTATGACCTTGAGTGGAAGTCTGGCAGGAGAGGAACCAGGAGTCCAGGCCAGGGCAAAGGGCACACACAGCAGCAAAGACCTTTAGGTTTGGGGTGCAAGGAAGTCCTCGGCCAGCCATTTTCTCTCCCTCAGCTCTACACAGGGGCCACTCAGGAATGAGAGGGAGAGGGAAAGAGACCAAGCTGGAGTAGGAAATGTGAGCCGGTGGGGTGTGTGTGTGTGTGTGTGTGTGTGTGTGTATGGTGGGAGATGGGCAGGGGTCTATCTAGGCAGGGGTCTATCTGTCTCCTTTGCCTCCTTCCTCTTTACTACTCCCCACTCCCCTTACTCTCTCTTCGAGGCCTGACTCCATAAATCAGTCTTGGTTGACCAGTACTGGTTTACAGTCTGAAGAATCTTTATTAGCATTTACTAAGTTTAACTAAACCAGTAAACAGAGAGTTTGCTGGTTTGCGTGTAATTCTTACTGGGAATCTTCTGTATTAAAGCATGTGGTCTAAAAATTCTCCACAAATGCCCCTGTCAGATATTGTGCCTTCCTCCTTGAGGTTCAGGGGTCCTAGCCCTTTCTCCTAGGCTCCCGGCTTGGGGGACCTCAGCACCGCGAGTGGGGACAGCCGGCTGATGGCCGGTCAGGCTGAGCACCTGAACTGGACAAGTGCTCACCATGAGGGCTCAGCCCTGGGCGCCTTCTGGGATTTCCAGCCTTGCCAACCTCATTTCCTACCCTCCTCCTGACACTTGTTCCTTCCTACTTAAGCCAGGTGAAGTAGGGAGAATCCGGTGGGAAAGAAAGCTTCTGCATTAGCTACTGAGCGAAGAGGACATCCGCAGCCGCCCTTCCCGGGCCTCGGGGAGCCTCTGGGCGCGCACTGGTCCTGGGTTGACCTTCCAACCAGACTTGCCTCTTCCAGGTGTGAGGCTCCCGCTAAGGCGCTGCGGCGTTCCAAGGCCTGGTCCCCGGTCCCGCAGTGCCTGTCCCGAGCCCCAACTCCGGTCACAGTGACTCCCTCGCCCGGCCCGGCGGCCACGCACTGGTCCCACCTGGATAGGGAACCTGCCGGCCTGGGCGCCGGCCACCTGGCTACCTGGCGTTGGCGCCACCGCGGGGAGTGAGCGGGACCCACAGCCTTGGGGAGACCGAGAGGCGGGGGCTTTTCCGGGGGCAGTTTGGGGAAGAAAGCCTCCCGGGCTCTGGGTGCCGGGTCCACGGGCGCGCGGGCGAGGCTCAACCTCGGCGCGCCGGAGCGACGCCCCTGGCCGTGGCCCCGTCGCCCCGCCGCGCGAGCCCGCCTTCGCGTCCCCAGCCTGGGGCTCGCGCCAGCCGCTCGCCCGCCGCCGCCGCACCCGGTCGGACCGGCCGCGCAGACCCCGCGCTCCCTCGCCTCCCCGCGGCCTCGGGAGGCGCGCCAGCTTCGGTCCCCGCCGCGCGGCCGAGGGGCGCGGGGCCGAGGCGCACGGGTGGCGCGGGGCGCCGAACCTTTACCTCGGTTGGAGTGGCTCAGGGTGGACGACTGGGAAGACTTGGGCTTCTGCCGCTTGACGGTCATCATCACCTGCTCCTGCACGCGCTGCCTGCCCGACGTGCCCGTCTTCATCTTCTGGTCCGAAGGCAAAGCCAGCGTCGAGCTGTCCTGGCCCGGGAAGCATTCGTACGCCAAGGCGGTCTTGAGCGGCGAGTGGTTCATGGCGGCGGGAGGCGCGGGCCGGGCCGGCGAGGGGCGGCGAGGGGCGGCGGGCGGGCGGCTGCGGCTCTGCTGTGCTCAGCGACTCCCGAGGGCCATAGAGTGAGTGGTCCTGGTGAGGCTCCCGGCGCGGCTCTGGCGCCTCCGCCCCGGCTCGTCCCCGTGCTGGCACTGGCGAGGCCCGCCCTCGGTCGGACTGGATATACCACCCCTGCCCTGCACCACCCACTCCACCGGCCGCGCGCCGCCGCCGCCGCCGCGGGTGCCGAGCTGCAGGGCGCTGCCGCTGCGGGAGCGAGCGCTCCTGGGGGGCAGGGCTGCGAGGCCTGAGTGTGGGACCTCGGCGTCTCCCGGCCCTCCGCTCCTTTCTCTCGCTTCCCAGCCCCGTGACGTGCAGGAGGTGAGGCCCCAGGGAGACGCCCCTCTGTCCTGGCCCTGCTCCCTCACGGAGAAAGTATGTGCTCAGCTCAGGAACCCAGGGAGACTTCTCTCGAGGAAAAAGGAGTCTTTCTTGACCAGCCCCCGCCCCCCGGAGAGCCAGAAATCCACCTTCTTCTGTCCCGAGGTCATGGCAGAGACCAGCCCTGTGGGGGAGGGCTCCCAGGCCGCGGGCTGAGACACAGCCCCTGTCCAAAGGGAGTACTCATTCCTATGGGGATAGCCATTCTACTCGAAGGCATCTTCCACCTCAGAGGACCAGGGTGGGGGCATGAAGTCCCAAGGACCAGACTGGAGATACAAGACGGCACACTGTGTGGGCATGCCGGAGGAAAACGCCATGTGAACAGGGGATCCTCTCTGAAACTCCAGACTTAGCCTGTAAAGTGGTGCTGGCGCATATTAGGGGCTCAATAAAAAAACATTTTTGAATGGACGAATGAATGAAAGCTAGCCAACTTAAGGTAAATTAAGTCTATTTCGTATCCTACTCAGATCCTTCCTGGAAACCTGGAAGGCTGCCTGCCCCATAAAACTACCCCACCAGGGACTTACTCTTCTGGGACTTCTGTGTGCATTCTCCTAGACACACAAACCCCTGGGGACACATGTATAGTGATGTCCATGGAGCATGGTCCCAGGCACGAAGGTAGCTCACACCAGGAGCGGAGAATTTTAAAAACCATGTTGATGTAACTCTTTCTAAAAGACATCACACCCTGCCTTTCCTCCTTAAGCAAAAGATGGTCACAGAATTCATGCATTTCTTGATGACTCAGGATTCTCCTTCTGGACACCATTTCTGAACTGTGTAGCAGTGCAGTCCATCAGCTCCTTAGTTTTGGGGAGTCCTCCAGCGGTGTTATACTCTCACAGCTGTCCCTTTAGCTGTCCTTTGTATTTGACGCTCACAGCTCACATACTTCATTTTTAGTTTGCCCTTCTGATCTGCAGAGGAAGGGGCCATCAGAGTCTATGCTTGTTAGGAATTATAGGACGAAGGATTGCAAAACTTGAGTGACAGTCTCAGCGACCTCATGAAGGTCACTTGCTCATTTCCTGAGAAGTGGGTGTTATAAGCAGGGAGCCCCTCCTTCTCCCCATAATGCATGGGGTAGCCACGTGCAGAGCAGAATATTGTAAAGCAGATCATAGTTTCCAATAGAAATAGTTTTATAATTGAGGGTTGTGTTCCTAAGAACTTGGCGTCAAATAAATCAGAGATGTGACCAACAATATGTCATAGGTACAAAGGCTCAACACCCATACACCTTTATCATCACTTAAAATTGTAAGATTCTGCTTCCAGCCATAGGCTGTCAGGGCTGGATGGATCCTTAGACATCATCCAGCCCAGTGTCCGAATTTTTCGGATGAAGAGAGGGGGTAGCTTGCCCACGGTCACCCAGTTACTATGTGGCAAAGCCTTCATTCTAATCAGGCCTGGTAACTCCTGGGCCACTGCTCTTCCCTCCACACTATCTGACCTCCCTTATAAAAATCCTATAAAACGGGCATTAAAGTGCAGTGCTCACGGATTATATAAGGGCCCCAATGTACTATAAAGTATACATGACAGCACATAAAAATCCAACTCCATTGTATCACGCATTTGGCCTATCTAAAACCTAATATGCTAGCTATAATAAATGTTAATTATGTCTTTAAATAATGATAAGTTTGCTACCTCTGGCATGTGGAAGGGCCTGGCAGGAGGTGATTGGCACAGCCTATGTTGCTATGAAAGGCCATACTTATCCTCTGGAAGTTGAAACTGATCACCTTTAAAATTCACCAGATATGAAGTTCAGTTTTTTCTAGATACTTCTCTATTATTCTGATATTGACATTATTTTGATATATTGATAGCAATATCTGACATTTGCTGTGCTCCTACAAGCAGCAAGCCTATAAGCCAGGCACGGTTCTGGGCCCTTTGCGTGGACCATCTCATCTGAATCCTTACAGTGATCCTACATGGTGGGTATCAGTATCAGGGCCATCATCCGTCTTTTTCAGGTGAGGAAACTGAGGCTCGGTGGGGCCCCCTAGCTGGTAATAGGCAGAGACGGGGCCAAATACAGGCACCGAGGGTCCAGAGTCTGGGCACCCCATTGCAGTGCCGGGCTGCCCGCTCGTGATTTCCCTGTGACAAGGAAGAGGGCTCAAAAGCCTTCCATGGATCAGTCTTTTAACAGGATCTATTTCCATCATGTGGCATGAAAGTCAGGCCTCCTGGCCACTGGTTCCAGCTGGGTCACTAACTAGCTTCATGATGCCAGACAAGTCCCTGCCTCTGGCCTGGCACCAAATCTGTAAAGAGTGCAGGTAGATTGATAGCTCATCCAATCCGCCCTCGCCCTAACACTCCGGGATTCTGATGTCAATCATGGGGCTATGTAAGGCAGGAGAATCTTGAACCAGCTCCTCTGGACAAAGTTTTCTTTGTCTCTCCCACTCCATGTCAGAGTGAAGGGAAGCCTGGCAGTGGACAGAGAGACTGCTAATATCTGCAGAGCTGAGAGCAGGTCCACTTGGCATATATTATCTGATGTAATCCTCCCGGTAACCCCCAAGAAGGTATTATTTTGCAGAAGTGGAAACACACTCAGAAAGGTTAAGTCAATGGTGAAGACTTGCTTTGGACCCAGGTCTGACTTCCCACCTGGGAGAAGGAAAGGAAGAGGGTCAGTCACACATTCTGGCCCAAGATGCAAGAGGTATATTCAGGCTGGAAAGATTGGTTTGGGGCTCAAGTGCATGGTTTTGAGTCAACAGGACAGAGCTTTTTCCATCACCTCTCTCTTCTGCCTGCCTGAACCCCACCCCATGTGGGGTCCTGCCTAAAACCAGGCCAGAGATGAAGGTGAAGGACAGATGTCAGTGAGACTCTGTCATGTGAGCTGAGCTCTGAAATGCTTTCAGGTGACCTTCAGAACATATTTTTAGATGATGAAAAAATTCTAAGGGGTAGGGGTTAATTTGAGTTTAGAAGGTGTGGGGTGGTTTGGGAAAAGCATCTTGAAGGAAGTTAATTTTGATTTGATTCTGAAACAAGATGAGGAAATTTCCATCCTCAAAGGTGTTAGAATGAATGAGCACGAATGGGGTTCTAATTCTCTTTGCTGCCTTCCCTCTAGCACTACCTGTGATCCAGATTTCACTCCTGACACTCAGGGCTTCCGGTGCCCTTGGAAGTAAAACATCCTGTGACCTCAAGTTTCATTCATTAAAAAAATAGAATACAGATTTATTTATTCAACAAGTATGTATGCATATATGTATGTATGTATTTATTTTTAAGTAGGCTCCAGGCCCAGCCTGGCTTGAACTCACGACTCTGAGATCTAGACTTGAGCTGATATCAAGGGTCAGACACTTGACCGCCTGAACCCACCTGGTGCCCCTAAACAAGTCTTTACTGAACATCTACTATGTGACAGGCCTTGTCCCAGGCATGGAGGCTCCTGTGGTGAAGAAGACAAAGTCCTGCCTTTGTAGAACTTACAATCTAGAGATGGGAGGAGGAGGGGTTGGCTGAGCCAGCTGAAGGCTAAGAGGAGCCTCTGGGGTTCCTACTGCTTCCAGCCCACTCCGCCACCCAGGTGACTGGACCGCTTCCCCCTCTATCCCAAACTAATGCAGATACCCCTAGGGAGTTGGAAGAGTTAACCTTCCTTTATGGACCCGTAAGCTTGCCATCATGGTGCCACCTGAAGAGGTGGCCCTGTTCTTCTGTAACGGACCCCTGTTCCACGCACCTTCGGACTTCATGGACAGTGACGGTGCCCAAGGGACCCGTTCTCTGCTGTCTAGCCTTTCCGAGCTGAGTTCCTTTGGTCAGCTAGCAGGCTCCTCAGTGGCTACCTAACTCAGGCACCTTATAACCTCCCCTGATGAACCACACTGCCGCCTCCCCAATCTTTAAATCGTCTCCCTTATCACTTCGTTTCCCTACCAGCCCTCCACCGACTTGCCCTGTGCAGACACCTGTCTCTGCCTTTGCACACATGCTACTTCCTCGGCGTGGGGCCCTCTCAGCCAGTCACTTACGTAGGTGCTGAGTGGCCAAATGGGCTACGCGCCATGCCCGTCCCTGGGAACACAACCAGGAAAAAAGTCTGGGTCCTGCTCTCTTTGGGCTTCCGTTCTAAGGGATTAGACAAAGAGTAAACTCGTGAATGAGCTGGCAAATTATGACAAATGATACTAAGTATTGTGAGGGACACGAAGGAGAGGCTGGTGCAGAATAGAGAGGGGTACTTGGGTTGAGCCCTGAAGCATGAGAGAACCTGCCCATCTCAGGAGTGGGGGGATGGTGCTCCAGGCAGAGGGAACCATGGGTGTAAAGGCCATAAGCCTGGCATGTTCTCGGATCCGACAGACCAGTGTGGCCCAGTATGGGGAGGGAAAGGAGGTGCTCACAAGAGGGACACGGAGGCAGGTGGGCTATGCTGTCCCTTACAACTTGCTGGGATGAGGGAAACGTTCTCTATCTGCGCAGGCTATTTAAATCCGTTAAAATGAAATGAAATGAGAAATTCAGTTCTTCAGACACACCAGCCATGTTTCAAATGACTGATAGCCACGTGTCCCTAGAGGCCACTGTGTGGGACAGCACAGGATCATGCTGGAGCTTCCAGACCTCTGTCTGGGTTTGAGTTTTATTCTGAGAGGGATAAGAGGCCATTGAGAGGCCTTAACCAAGGAGGTGACAAGACACTCCCACCTCCTGCCTTTCTGCCGCTTGTCAACATGTCCATCCTATTGATCCCCACTGAGGACTTCTCAAATTAAATCCAATACCCTCCCCTGGGACCCTTTGTCCCTGGTGCCTACTTGTGCTAAAACTCTTGTCCCTCGTCACCATTTTCATCTGCCTGTGTGACTCTGGGCAGCCTGTGTGCTATTCGTCTCTCTCTCCCCACTGTCCACATTGCTGGTACACGTGGGTACTCAGTGGATATTCGTCTCCTTGAACTGAATTTCCCTTCTTGCTCCGGAGCAAGTTCTTCACTGGGTCTCTTGGATAACTTAGACTCAGTGCACCTAGGTCAAGCCTTTGCTTTTTTCTAAAGGCCAGTTTCTCTTACGACCTTTTGTCCTCATCTTCCACGGGGAGGGATACTCTGGGGAATGCACGCGCAGTCCCTGCGCCATGGCGCTGAGCTCTGAGAGAGCACAGGAAACTGCCTTTCTCACCGCCTAAGGGAAGTTTACTTCGGGAAGTCAGAATGTGTTCACCCCTTTGCCCTGTCCTGGTCATCTCGGGAGAACCCCATCCAGGAAGCCATCTTCCCAAGCATCTGAATGGATGAAACTCTGTAGTGAACTCATCAGGAACGGGCCAGACTCTCTGCCTGCCCCCTGGTGTGACCTTAGGACACCCTCGCCGTGGGTGCCTGCAGCAGGTCCGTTGCACAGGACCATTGTGCCTGGAAGGTACAGAGGGTGCCCAGAGAGCCTCCCGGCCCTGAACAAGGATACAGGGAAAATGGAGGGATGGGCGCAGCAGAGGCCACGCCCCAAGCCCTTTGGTAAGCACCCTGATTGGAAGAGCAGAGCACGTGACTCTGGATCTTCCCACCCATGAAGGCCCGGACCGGAGGGGTGGCCTGTGCCCATTCATAGCAATGCCGCTCTGCTCTGGAGGAAGATGAGCAGGAAGGGCTTGGCAACAGGAGATGAGAGAGCAGAGGGGTCTGGTGCGGAGGCCGGCAGAGCTGGGCCTGGATGAGTCCAAGGCGGGCGGGGCTGGCCAGCTAGGGGGCGAGGCCAGGGTGTGCACCCAGGGCTCCCCGACAGGCCAGACCCACTGTCTCAGAGCTGCCTTTCTAGTCTCTCTGGGCGCGGTGGGTGGAGCCGCGGCGAGAGCGGGAGGAAAGGTGATGAATAACACGGCGGCGTCCCAACTGTTGGCTGTCAGCACTAGATGGCCTCTGCATTCCCCCGCACCCGCCCCCTGCCAACCCAAAATTCTAGTTGTGCGCTCCCGATACCAGCATCCGCGGGACCTGCCTTCCCATCTGTCCTCTCCCCGCAGGCCAGCAATGCCGTTGTGCAAACCCTTGGCAGGACTCCGGCTCTGGGCTTGAGCGCCAGCCTCAGGACGCCGGGAAGCGCTCGGATCTCTGCCCTGGCAGAAGCCACTTGAGCACAGACCCCAGGGCCTTCCCGGGGAGGCACCCTGGGGCAACAGGAGCGGGGCTGGGGAGTGCGCAGAGCAAGTTTTGCACGCCGCATTGCTACCGCTCCTGTGTGAGCTTGAACAAGCCGCTTCGCCTCTCTCGCTCGGTACCTCGGTTTCTTCATTTGTAATGTTAGGTTAGTCACACCGACCCGCCAGAGTTCCAGGGTCCATAAACCTATATAAGCTATCTAACACAGCCTTCCTTCCTCCCTTAGCGCCTCTGACTGCCCTCTTTTCTGCTCTCCACTTGACCCTGTTACCCACTTCCCAGCGTGGGCCTCTCCTCCTCAACCTCAGAGCCTCACACATTCCTCCCTCTCCTGGGAGCTGGGCCATGCCCCCTGCCAGGTGCTGTCGACCTCTCTCCCATCATCCCCGTCTCTCCTGCCCTCCTGGCCCAGTACTGCTGTCTACAACGGGCCCTGTCATGATTGCCCCTGGAAACGTCAGAACCTCAGAGGTGGAGGGGACCGCGGAGACCATCTGGTCTAGCTCCTTGATTTGTCGGAAGAGGCAGCCGAGTGCAGAGAGGCACGGTAACATGGCCCTGTGAAGGCCTGGGTGTCTGGGTCGGGGGCACGGTGCCCTCCTCCCTTTGGGGGAGGATGGCGGTAGGGGATTGGGGGATAGGCCTGGGGTTTGAAGGGAAGCCAAGGCAGGAGAGGAGCCCAGGAGGTGGCGGTTCCTGGAGGTGCCACACCTGCGGCTCAGCTGGAAGAAGCGCTAGCATATGGGGGCGGGGGGGGGAAAGGCTGTGGGAGCCACGAAGCAGGCAGCCTCGTGGGGTGTGTGCCCAAAGAGCTGGGCAGCCGTGCTCTCCCCGTCTCTGCCTCACAGTCACCGGCCCAGCCCCAACCCCAGCCCGCACAGCCTCGATGGTAATTTGATGAGTCACACGCCCTCGCCTGCAGACAGGGCAGCCACACCCAGGGCAGGTGGCACCCCGACAGTGTTTCTGTTCCGAGCTGCTGGGCCAGCAGCCTGCCAGGCCGTGGACGGGCACTGAGGGGAGCCATGACGCTCCAGGGCCCTGGGCCAGGCTAAGGACCTGCTGAGTGGCAGAGCCTCCCGTCTGCATTGCCCCATTGCCATGGCCAAGGCCTCCTGAGAACACCCCAGCCCAGCTGCCTTCTTATTAGGAGCACCAATCACAAGCAGTGGGCCAGGCGCCTCCCAGATCGGTGCTCAGTAGGGCCCTGGGCTTCGGGCGGCTCCCAGATCTGTAGGCTGCCACCAACCGGATCTGAGTTTGGAGCCAGGACGAATCACTATGATGCTAACTCCCTCTGCCTGGCAGGCTGTTCTTTCATCTCTGCGCATTCAGTCCCCTTGTCATCCTGCCCACCTAGCCCATCTCAGATGTTCCCACCTTCCCCCCACTGGCTCCCCAGATGTTCTGAGCTGAAAGTCCTCCTGTCCCTCCCCCAACTTTTGGTATAATTTGTACCTCTCTTGAGCCACTTAGCGCAGCATGCTTTCCCCCATGGGAACACTGTAAGCTCTTTGCATCACCAGCAAGCCTCCCGCAGGGCCCTGAACATTGCAATGGCTCAGCAAACATTTGTCCTGTTGATCTACATTCCATCTGTGTGCTCTGTTACCACATCCCTGTGACCAGACGCCCCTTTCGGCACTTTTCTGCTCCCACCTACCCCTTCCCTCTTTCCAGGTCCTATCATACCAGAGGCCTTGACTTTGGGCCCTGCTGGAGTTGGGGCTGGGCCTGGGCCCATTTTGGCAGAGCGCTCTTGAGTAATTGTGGGGTCGGTCACATGGCACCTGGACCCTCCAACTGTCTCTAGTCTTAGCTGTCCACTGGCTGCCACAGTTGCCGAAGGTGATGGGGCAGGGTGGCCAGACCAGGGGAATCTGCTCCCCTCACTCCTTTCCAAGGGGCCTGTAGACATGCTTTGCACCTGCCAGTCTTGGACCTTGACGGGCTGCCCTGTGAGGCCCTTCTGCCCCAAGAAAGACCCCGAGGGGCCTCTATGACAGAGGATTCTTTTGTCCACACCCCACCCCTTCATGGTCTTGGAAATTGGTCAGCCAAGCAGGAATCACTGGGGTTGGGTTGGCACGAGGGGTCAGTGTAGGACTCCCCTGGTGACTTCCGAACTCCTGTTCATGCTCCAGCACTGGGGCTAGGGATGAGGTTGGGCCTGGGGAGGGTGGGCAATGTGACAGCAGAGACAGAATTTGGAGACCTTCTGGAAAACAGGCAATAATGGACAGCACAGAACTGTGGAAGCCAACTTTGTAGTCCAAGACAAAGAGTTTTTGCTTTTAGTGTGGCAAAGGGAAATCATGCGATGACTCAAAAAGAGTGAATACTTCTGATTACTTGCTGGTGTGGCTGGGTTTTGCATCTGCTCTCCTCTGTTTGCGAGTGGAATTACAATAATGCTTCACATCTATCTAGTTCTCTACAAAGTGGTTTTCTGTCTTTTGCCTCTTGGCATCTGCCTGTCCACTCATTGAGAGGAATATTCAGCCCTGTTTTTACCCCATTGTAAGGATGACAAGACTGAGGCTCATTGAGGACTTGCCCAGAGCTGCTGCTGGTGAGTGGCAGAGCTGAGTCTCAGAGGTCCTTCCTACAACCCCAGGCCAGTGCTTTTCCTCCACACCACACCACACATACCACAAGACCCTTCTGGGATGGAGAAAAGCTGCTGAAGTATAGTCTTTGCGGGACACTGTAGTAGGTTGAATGGTGGCCTCCCCCAAGAAGATATGTCCATGTTCTACATCCTAGGACCCGTGAATGTGACCTTATTTGGAAAAAGGGTCCTTGCAGATGTCATTAGGTAAAGAATCTTGAGATGAGATCATCCTAGATGTAGATGAAGCCCTAAATCCAATGACAAGTGTCCTTCTAAGAGAAAGGCAGGGGAGGTTTGAGACACAGAGGAGAAGGCTATGTGAAGACAGAGGCAGAGCCTGGAGTGATGTTGCCACAGCCAAGGAACGCCAGAAGTTGGAATAAGTGTGGAATGGACTTTCTCTCAGAGCCTCCGGAAGAAACCACCTTGATTCTGGATTTCTGGCTTCCAGAACAGTGGGTGATAAATTTCTGTTGTTTGCGGTGATTTGTGTGGCTGCCCTAAGAAACAGACACTAACTCAAAATTCTGTCAGTCACCTGACATGAGCTGTCAGCCCCTCTCAGCAAACCCACTCAGCACGTGGCTCGGTGGGTATGTGAGACCCAGGACCAGCCCTGGGCCATGAGGTGGGGTGGGGGACACACTGGAATGACACAGTCCCTCAGCAATGGTACCGGGCAAGGACCGGCTGGCTCCCAGTCAGCACCGGACAGCCAACCTCTCACCCCTCTGCTCCGTCCGCCGTGCTACCGACTTTTTGTTTGGTTTCACTCCATGCCAAGGACAGACTGATGCACCAGCGGCTCTGGGAAAAGAGAAGCGACCTCGGACGACGTCACCTCTCCCCCAGGAGGAATTTATGAAACCAGTTACGCCTCTGCCAGGAAGTCAGAAGGGCCCAGCCTCTAATAACTGCCAACCTCTCGGCACTGGCGGCCCATCATTTTCATACTTCCCACTTAATGGGGTGTCTTTAGGCAGTCAATGCAACACAGCCACAATTAAACACAAGAAGGCATAATGGGACTTTGTCTTTCCACAGGGCTTTCATTCTGAAAGCTCGGGCAGTTTTATGAGCCTGGGGAGGCTCCCGATACTCCCTTTTGAGATGGGTAAACTGAGGTCCTGCTGAGGAAGAGAGCCAGCACAGGGTTCCTGGGTAAGACCTTGTTTCTGAAGGTCCATCTGGCTCCCACCTTTGGTTATGTCTACGAGGCTTCAACAAGAAGCTTAGCTTTTTTTTTTTCCTTCCAGAAAAGTCCTCAGGATTCACTGTACCTTCTTTGAGATGGTCAGAGTGGGGCTAGGCCAGTCTCCCCAGCTTTGTGAGCAGTGGGAACTGAGTGGGGCCTGACAAGATGGATGGTGAGGTAGAAAGAGCATGCACTGCCCTTCTTCACTACCTCACTCTACCTGGTACAAGGCAGAGTTCTGGGCCTGGATTGGCCACCAACTTGCTGTGTGACTTTGGACAAGCCATTTGCCCTCGCTGGGTTGCAGGTTCCCTGCTTGTAAAATGAGGGGGTTGGAGTAGATGCTCACAGTCAGTACTTCTCAAATCTTAATGTGCACTGAATCACCTAGGGATCTTGTTAAAATGCAGATTCTGATTCAGCAGGTCTGGGGTGGGGCCTGACGTCCTGCATTGCTAGCAAGTAACCAGGTGATGTCGATGCTGTGGGGGCTCAGACCACACTCAAAGTAACAAGTCTCAGGACAGCTCACCTAACCATGATCTGTCAAATGCCACCGTCTCTGTTACTGCCCTCCCTAGGGTGCTGTTTGAAGAACAAGACTCCCTGTTTGGTACAAGAGCACTTGATAGGCTCTAAAGTGATGTACAAATAAATGTTTTTTAAAAGATCACCAAAACTATGATTAAGACTTGATATTTGGAGCCAAGCGACTTGGCTCAAGACCAGCACTTGTCACAGCTAAGGACCTCTTAGGTGAACACTTCATTTATCTGAGCCTGTGAAATGGGGGGAAGCACCTACCTTCCCCCCATTTCAGGCTTGTTACAAAGATGAAATAAAAGAAGATCGTTGAGAGAAGTAACAGCATGGAAGAGCTGCACAAAGAAGGCACTGGGCCATCCTTCCTCCTCTTGACCCTGCTCCCATTTACAGGATGGGAATAATCAGGGGGAGTCTGCTGCTTCCGCCCTGTTCTTTCCCCTCCTATCCTGGAGTCCAACCTGCCAGTTCATGATAAAATGTCCAGTTAGTCCCCAAAGTCCCCCCAGGTCCCACCCAACCTCCTCTGCTTCCCTACTGCCCTGAGGTGGGACCACCTGCTCTTCCAGATCCCCAGACAGTGCATGTGTCTCCACTTGGAACTGCTGGGGTACCTGAATGAGGCCTGGAGGTCAGGGGTTTGGGCGGGAGGGAGGCCAGTTGGCTCAGATCAGGGGGATCTGCATATCATTTCCCTTGGGAAATTGCCTGCTGCCTGAAGGTGAGTGGATTTGGCCAGAGCAGCTGTCGGTCTCCTTGATGATGTGGTTTGTGGGTGTAAGCAGGCAGCGGGGACCCCAGTGCCACTGGATGCTGGGGGCGTGCTCAGGGCTTCTACCCCCGCCTTCCAGGCCTAGATAACGGGACTTCCCCCAGCAGCAGCTTTTCCTCTCTGCACCCCACCTCTGCATCCCCCCTCCCCTAGCACAAGCACCTTGCAAGTGGGCGCCGTGACAAGCCAGAAGCAGCAGTATGTAGCCCTTGGAGAGGCTGCCAGGTGTCGACTCTCTCCCGAACCCATGCAGTGAAGTCTGGTTATGTCTAAACAGAACAATTACCCTAATTGCTGTTTGCACTGATTATACCATCATCACTGGTCTGACAATAGGAGAGGCATTACTCACCCCAACTGGCCATGGAATAGCAGCCCGCTGTGAGCCAGAGCCGGGGCCATGGAAGATCCCTGACTGAGCCGGGATGCCCAGCCCAGTCCTGTACGAAGCCAGAGCCACTCTGCACCGTGCTCCAGGCCTTTGGGGTCTCTGACCCTGAGGAGGAGAGTTCTTAGTTTCTAGGTGTGAAGGTGTAGGTTTGCCAATGTGTAACGTGTACAAAATATACTCAAATGTGCAAAAAGGGGAAAAAAGTAAATTAGCTTATTGTTTTATACTTGATCCTATGGAATTCCCGGGCCCCCTTTCGGATTTTGATGATGGTGGGAAATCTCTAACAGAAAACAAACCGAACTGCCCATTTAAGGTAACTGGGGTGCTTATTTAGAATAAGGTCTTTTGTATTCATTCACAGTTATTTGGGGGAGTGAGCCATTCAAAATCAAAATTCCCCATCAGGGCTGATCCTGTCCATTTCAAGCGTGCCCCAGAGACACCTTTGAGATCCTGGAGAGTGAGGTGTGCACACTGCCCTCTGCCTTCAGTTTGCAGCTCCATCTGCCCTGTCTGAGGCCAAGCTCTGGGGTTGCTCCCGAGGAGCGTGGCCATCTCCCTTGCCAGCCAGATCCCATCCTATGCCAGCTCCCACTGGCCCTGAAGATGCCCTGAGTCCTGGCCATGACAAAAACTCCATCCCAGCCTGGGTGCACCGTCCTGCTGCCTTTTGGCTGCTTTGTCCACTGCAGCCGTGACTCCTTGGCATGTCTTTCGGTCCAGACTCTCAGATCCTTTGGCAGGACCTTCTGGGTGTCCCACATGCCTCATAAAGGAGGTGTGGGGCCAGGGGGCAAGAGCACAGGACCATCTCTCTAGATAACCCCCTTGGTCATTCAGATCTGCTGCCCTGTCCCTTTTCATATGTGGCCTCATGGGGACTAGCTTTCCCGACGGGCTTGCCATTTTCAGGCCTATATGCTAAGAAGCTAAGAGCAAGACTCCTGCATGGGGATCCCCACCAAACCTCTCTGCGTGTTCACAGCCCCAACTTGCACTTCTTCCCTCCCTTGTCTGGAACCTGAAGGTGGGGGGAGGGCAGGACTTTCATGTCTCCCTGCCCTGCTCCCTCTCCCAGGCCACAGAAGGGGTTTCTCATATCTCCTCCTGTTGGGTGGAAGCTCCTTTACATCATCCCCTTTTCTATACTCTTCCCTGGGCAAAAAGCCTTCTGGATTTTCCTAATCACAGAAGAACTACAGGGAAAGGAAGAAAAAAAAACCAACTCTGGATTACATTAGGAGAGATTTGAAACACTGCAACAACATTATCCACAAAACTCATGGCACCCAGGGATAGAGGAACGCCTGAGGCTGGGAGCCAGAAGGACTGGTTTGGGACCCAGCAAGGCTTCTTCCTTCCTCTGCTTTTTGTAGGCAGGAAGAGCACAGAAAGACAGGGATGTGCGAGCAGTGTGGAGAAACGGGGGGTTGGGGTGGAGCTGGGACAGCCCCTGGGAGTTCTTATGTCCCACGCATAGGTACCCAGGAGCCATGGGAGAGTATTGGGACGATGGGAGTTCCAGCCTTTTTTTTATTTTTTATTTTTTTTAAAGATTTTATTTATTTATTTGAGAGAGAGAATGAGACAGAGAGAGAGAGCACGAGATGCGGGAGGGTCAGAGGGAGAAGCAGACTCCCTGCCGAGCAGGGAGCCCGATGCGGGACTCGATCCAGGGACTCCAGGATCATGACCTGAGCTGAAGGCAGTCGCTTAACCAACTGAGCCACCCAGGCGCCCCTCCAGCCTTTTTTTTGAGAACACCTCCCCCCTCCAATTCACATGGGTACAGCAGCAGCAGTGGGGCTCCCAGGCACCCTGCTTCTAAGGTGTGATTCAGCTCGGCCCCAGGCTGCAACCATTGGTTCATCCTCATCTCATCTGCTCCAAGCATAGTAGCCCTGACAGTGAGCCTCTCTGGGTGGTGGGGACCCCTGTGTCCACGGTGTTGACCCGCAAGCAGAGAACCCCAGTGCACAGAGAGACACACACAGGGGAGAGAAGAGGGAAGAAATGAGCATCTCAGTGGACTCCTAGCCCCTGATTCAGGTGACCTTGCAACGTCCTCCTGGTGGGCTCCATGACAACCAATAATGGACTGTTTTGAGCAAGGGAGGGGCCTGGTCCACGGAGAATAAAACCAGTGATGACAGCACCCCCATTTACCAGGTGATGCCACTCACTCTGGCTCACAGCCAGTGTCCACCCTCTCCCAGACGCTTCCTGCAGACACGTCCCCAGGGATAAACCTCTGTGAATAATGAATCATCCTGGGATCCAGACTTGGGGGTACAGGGGAGTACAGGGGAGTCTGACAGTGATGGGAGAAAGGACCCGATGACCTGTTAGGCCCTTCTTGTCCCAGAGCCTCCCATCCTAAAGAATAGCTCTGCTGGTGGTGTCAGGTCACAGCAGATGCGGGTTAGCTCTCCCCGACCCTATCTTGGAGCTTCTACGCTGAGGCTGCCAGGTCAGGTCTCCCCAGGGAAGATGGGCTTCTAACGGAGACAGCAGGCTGCCAAGGAGACGGTCCTGCACCAACAGAAAGAGGAAAATGGTGTTCCTGGACACAGCCCCCTGGTCTTGGGAAAACTCTGGTCATTCCACAGACTCTTTCAGCTGCCCAATTTCTTGTCATTAATCAAGTCTCTTTGCTCTGATCCTTTTGAGCCATTGGTTCTTAAACTAGAGAGCCAAAGAGTCATCTGGAAGTACTTCTTTTAAAAGGCACATTTTAAGAACCCACCCAAGTCTGGGGCGAGGCCTAGGAATCTGAATTTTAAAGAGACCTCCAGGTCCATCTAATATTTTGTGTGCATTTAAAAAATCGCAGATAAAATATATATAACATAAAATTTACCACTTGGACCATTTTAAAATGGGCAGATCTATGCCAGTAAGTGCATCCATTGCTGTGCAACCATCATCATCATCCATCTCCAGAACTGCTTCATCACCCCAAACAGAGACTCTGTGCCCATTAAACACGAACTCCCTCTCCCCCACCCACTCCCTTCACCCCTGCAACCATCCTTCTACTGCCTGTCTCTCCTAATTTGACTATTCTAGGTCCTGTAAGTGGAATCATATGATATTTGTACTTCTGTGACTCGCTTGTTTCACTTAGCATATTGTCTTCCAGGTTCATCCATGTTGGAGCAGGTGTTGGAATTTCCTTCCTTACTAAGGCTGAATAATATTCCATTGTATGTATATACTACCTTTTGTTTATCCGTGCATCTGTGGATGGACACATGAGTTGCTTCCACCTTCTAGATTGTGGATTGTGGATAATGCCGCTTTGAGCATGGGTGTGCAAATATCCTTTGGAGTCCCTGCTTTCAATTCCTTTGGGTCTCTACCCAGACCCCACACTCACTCTAATTCTGCCATTTCACCCATTTTGTTCCCATTTTCTAGAACACCTGTTTGGGTTGCTGTCTTCCAAGTCCCATCATATTTCTCTTGCCTCTTCTAAACCTACTCACACTTCTTGAAAGCCAACCTGGGAGGCAGGGGAAGAGCATGGACTTTGGGGCTGGACTGGGTGACTTTGTGCTCCTGTCTCAGAAGTTCATCAGGCTGTGTCCTTGGACTAGTTACCTAACTTCTCTGAACTTCAGTTTTCTCATCTATAAAAGGAAACTAATGGAAACTCACTTACAGGACAGTTTTGAGAGGATTAAGTGTAAAGATAAGTGTAAAGCGCCTGACACTTAATAAATGGTGGCTTTTATTGGAATTACTCAAGAAAGGCTTTCTCAACAGGGTGGATCTGGGTGGAGGACCTTTGCAAAGAAAACTCTGTGCTTAGAGAAGGTGGGATGAGCCAAATCCCTCCCCACAGCGAAATAAGCCCAAGATTTTTGCTCCTATAAAATTAATTAGCGGCAGGCAAACTCTTGGAACTTAGCAGGCTATGTTTTCTGAGTAACCTCAATTTCTCTTGTTATAATTTAAGCACATTTTTTCTAGTTTTGTTCCCAATAAACTTTCAGAACTGCCATGGAGAATCCTCTGTCAGTATAAAACACTCTTTCAGAACTTGAGAACGTAATATAGCCCCAACCGCTCATCATTCTAGTCAGAGCTCAGATATCTAGTTGTGTGTGTGCGGGTCCAGCTCTATAGCAGGGAACAGAGAAGAATGAAGTATGGTCCTTGTCTCTGGGATGCCGCAGGCACGAGGGCAAGATTTACATGCATGAGGCAATCCAGGGAGCCATACAAGATTAATGTGATTCATCTGTTTTATATCAAAGCTAATAGATAGAGGGTGTGGACAGAGCTGCTCATGTTAACATAAGCAATATGAAAAAGAAATAGCACAGCAACTCTGAAAATCTACTATGGGGGCAGGGAGATAGGAAGGAAGGAACACAGCATGAAAACGATAGGTGAAGAATCCCTCCTGGAAGAACATCAAAACTGAAAACAGAAACATAGTCCTCACTAGTGTTTCATGTTTGGGGAGCATGTTAATGCAACATTCAAAGGCTAGATAATAATAAAACTGAATGAGATGAAAAGAGGTTGCAGGGTTAGGAAAACAAAGTGAGAACTAAATACAATTACTAATCTAATGAATGATTTCAAAACAATAACACAGAAGACTAAAAATAGAATGGCACAAAAGAAAGGCTTGACTCCATCGCAATCAACGCAAAGAAAAAGACAGAGATAAAAACAATTAGAGAGAAGATTATAGGTTTGGAGGACAAAAAAAGAAATAAATGAAGATCAGCTAATATAAGAATAATTAATATTCCTGAAGTAGGGAACTATACAAAAGAAATAGAAAAGATACTTAGGCCTATTTTTTAAAAAGATTTTATTTATTTATTTGTCAGAGAGAGAGAGGGCAAGCGAAGTGAGCAGGGGGGAGGGGCAGAGGGAGAGAGAGAAGCAGGTCTCCCCTCCCTCCAGCAAGGAATCTGATGCAGGACTTGATCCCAGGACCCTGGGATCATGACCTGAGCACAAGGCAGACACCACCCAGGCGTCCCTATTTAGGGCTATTGTACAGAAAAGTTTTCCTTTAAATAAAGGAAGGATTGAGTTTGCTGAGACAAAGGGCACATGGCATTCTAGAAAAAATAGATCGAGAATGGTCAACACTGAGACCCATCCTGTTTAAGTTACTGAACTTCAAAGTATAAAGAATTGTTCAGGCATTCAGGCGGAAAAAAAAACAAGTCATTACAAGAGGGAAAACCCAGGTTAGCCTCAGACTTCTCCACATTCAACGCCCGAAGACCAGGAAGTAATGGTCACAAAATCCAGAGGGACAGAAAGCATAACCCACAGACAGTACACCACGTAAGTCTAAAGGCAACAGGTATCTTTAGACGTGAGAGCCTGTCTTGAAGATGTGACAATAAGTGGCAGAAAGCCATGAATGATTCAAGCTAAAGAACTCAAAAGTAAAGAGGCCAAAGAAAAGACGGGTGGTGAGCATTATATCCAGTTAAAAATAAAGTTGCAGAATATAAACATTTAAAACTCCCAACAAAATGAAAATTGCGTAAGCAACAAAAATCAGGATGTGGGAAAAGTGGAGGGATGAAGTGCAGGGTGCTTATCATCTCCTCTTTCATAGCAGAATCAGCCACACTGTCTCTAATGAAAGCATAATTTAAAAAAATCAATGACTATGACCTTTTTTAAATTTGAAAAATAATCATTCTCTTATACGTAGAAGCAGTTTATAGGTACGAATGTCTCTTGTGGTTAAGAAACATTTAACCAAGATACAATAATGCCTTCAGGTTTATTTTCCATTTTATTTCCTGTTATATGTAAGTACATATAAACTTAACATTTTTATATTTTAAAAGCATGTAATATATGATCCCATTCTTAGATAATTATTTCTGTTTGTCTAGCATCTACCTACCATTCTATTTGTATCTGTGCTTAGAGATATGTCAGGACTGATGTTCAGCAAATATTTATGTTGGTTATTTCTGGGTGGTAGGATCTGGGGTGAGTGATTACATTCTTCTATGCAGATGTCTGTGCTGTTCGAATTTTTATAACAAGCATGTGCCATTTTGGCAGAAATCATCAAAAGCATTACTTAGGAACACAGACAGAAAGCTTAACGTGATTGTAGCCAAGAATCAGTCCTAGAGCAGAAGCGGTAGGTCCTGCAGGCTGCTGTGGGTTGGATGCATTGGCTCCTTCCGTGAACTCCATCTACCTGTCTGATGACAGGATGGGCAGGAGACAGGAGGAGCTTTCTTGGAGGAGGTCGGCTTTGAGCTGGACCTTGAAGAACAGGCAGTTTTGGAGAGCATCTCTTTTTCCAGACACATCATGGATTATCTTACTTAACCCTTCTGGGTCTGTGGGGTAGATAGTATCATCTCCATTTTTGGGGCGAGGAAACAGACCAGACAGAGAAGTGAGGGGAGAACATGGTAGACAGAGTACAAAGCACAGGGTAGACTGGGGACTCAGGAAGCCAGCTGGCCGTGCTCGGACCTGGCCTCCCCAGGGCAGAGGCAGAGCAGAACTCTGAGGGAAAGTTGTCCTGGGCACAGTAAGAAGGTCCCATACAAAGACTCTGAGGAAGGACCTCATGACTGTATGTATGAACACAACAGGAAGTGTCCTCAGAGCATAATGGCAATGAGACTGGACAGGGAAGAGAACAATGATCGGTGCCATCCCATGTCACTACAAACCGGGCCCGAGCTCTGGGACCGGCTCCCGGTAGCAGTGGGCTGTCTGGTTTAGGTTGAGCTCCTCGATGGAGATTCCCCAGGCCCAGGAGAGGAGGGGGCCAGGAAGACTGAAGCCACAAAGCAGGCAAAGGTCAGGGTGGTGACTACACCCACCCAAACCTGCAGGGCATGGAGATTCAGCTTTCTACTGGGGTCATGCTCTCAGAGGCCATAAATGGCTCCTTCACCTCCCCAAAGGTCATTAAGTCATTAATTACATAGCAAGTGGCAATAAAATGGTCTTGGGTTTCCTCATCTTCCCCAGAGCCCAGGGCCTTGTGATCTGAAACCCAAGGGCTCTGTTTTGAGCCAGCTGCCGTGCTGTATCTGGACTTCAGCAGCCCAGTGGAAACTGGTCATTGCCTGGATAGCAAAACAGTCATGGCCTAGGAGTCTTGGCCTCTATGTCCAGCCCCACTACTCACTGCTGGACAACCATGATGAAGCCATCCAGCCTTCTCCCCATACATGGCAGGGGCTGTTTGTAAGCTCAGACTCATAGAGGGACTCAGATTGTCCTCTGAGAACATTCATCCTACCCCCCATCATCACTTTGACCTTTGAAGTTCATCCCTTCCCTTCCCATGGACGGAATTCCCAAACACAACTCCCACCTCCAGGACTCTGAAACCACCATATGGGACAAGCTAGAGGTTAAGAGTCCAGACTCTGAAGTCCAATAAATTTTATTTGAATCATGGCTCTGCCACATACTAAGCATGTGACCTAGGCTGGCTTCATCAACCTTGTCAGAGCCTCAGTTTCCTGACATAAAATAGAGATAGTAGTATCTACCCCATAAAATGTCGTGAGGATTAAATGGAATGGTACATAAATAATGTGCCAGATGTACGCTGGATGCATGACCCTTCTGCTGGGCCCTTTTCTCCATGTTGTGCTTGCTGATATCCTTCCCACTCCAGATCCCTACTCAGATCTACATTCCAGCTGGTGGCTCGGATCATCAGGTGTCCTCCCTGGGCTGTTTCTTCACCAGCACTGATAGGCTGCCAGTCTAGTATAATGACTAGGCCTCTGACCATTGGACCTCATTCACAGTCCCGGAGGTCGGCCAGTCAGGAGGGTAGAGCTGGGCTGTATGCAGCGCAGAGCCCTAGGGTTCCAGACAGGGCAGGGAACCACCAAGAGACAGACACATCGAGATCGTGGTGGTCCAACAAATATGATGCAAACCACGTATGTAATTTAAATTCTTCTAGTGATTGCATTTAAAAAAGTAAGAAGAGGCAGGTGAAATTAATTTTAATAATATATTTTATTTGACACAATATATCCAAAATAGTACTTCAACATGGGATCGATATAAAAATCATTGAGATATTTTAGCCTTCTTTTTCTCATATGAAGTGTTTGAGATCTGCACTCTATGATCAGGTGTGGTATTGGACAGCACAGATTTTCAAGCTAGAGACACAAAGAGTATTAAGGCCAGGAGACTGGTCTGGACAAAGGAAATAATAAAATATGCATTTATTCATCCATTCATTCATTCAGCAACCATGAGCTCCTCCTCCTGACCTTTGTCAGGTTCTATGCAGGAGGCCCCTGGGTGGTGTGATTCCCTCTCCTGGCCCCCCCAAGCCCATCAGCCATTCTGTCACATTCCTCCCCACCCCCCATCTTCCCTGGCCCTACTTCCCCATTCCCAGGGGCAGCTCTAGGCTAAATGGTGAGGCGTCGAGCCCAACTGTGGGTCCCATTCCTGACAACTTGGCTCTCAGCAGGTACCCTACCTGGGGGAAGGAAAAGGAAGGGAGAGGAAGGGACAAAGAAAAGGGCCCTCTGGATCTCTGTCCCTGAGGGGATTTGGGAACAACAGGATCCAGCCCCAAATTTTCTCCCCACAACTTCACTTAACACATTTAATGGGGCATCAGGAAGGGTGGTAAGTAGGCCGGCGCAGCCTCTGCCCTAACAGAGCTTCTACTTCAGAGAGGAGCAGACTTGCTTGGTGCTCATGAGGCTTCATGCTTGTCTGGAAAGAGCTGGAGACCCAGACCTCCAGAGAGGTCTGAAGAGCCCCTTGCCTCCTGGCTTGTCTTGCCCAATGAGCAGCTGGGCTCAGGAATCCAGCCCTGTGCTTTCTACCTGTCACTCTCAATGTCTTTTTTTTTTTTTTTAAAGATTTTATTTATTTTTCAACAGAGAGAGAGAGACAGTGAGAGAGGGAACACAAGCAGGGGGAGGGGGAGAGGGAGAAGCAGGCTTCCCACGGAGCAGGCAGCCCAATGCGGGGCTCGATCCCAGGACCCTGGGATCATGACCTGAGCCGAAGGCAGACGCTTAACGACTGAGCCACCCAGGTGCCCCCACTCTCGATGTCTTGATGTCCTCAGGCCACCAGGACCCCAGGCCCCACTCCCCTCCATGGCCACCGGCAGTCGAACCTAGGGCAGCTGGTCTACCGGGTCACAGAAGGCCTGAAAGAAGATACATTCCCACCTTCTGCTGCCCTGAGGATGGGAAAGCACAACAGTCAAACTTCCTGGTGACAGTAGTCCCCTGAGCAAAGAATTCCCCCATTCCTGCCATGACACAGACTCTCTGCTTCATGCCTAGCATGTTTGCTGAGTGACTGTTGGGTGATGTATATCTCCCAGCACAACAGAGATGACCATCTGGACCAGGATTCTTCCACCCTGCTGGACTCCTCGTCATGACCTGACATTCCTGGAGGGAACCAGTTGTGTAATCCCAAGCAGATTCCTCTGTACTTTCTGAGCATACTTTGTGCCTGTAAAACGGGGTAGTAACAACCCCTTTGTAGGATGGTCATGAGAAATAAATGAGATCATGGATATAAAGACTTACAGCACACAGTAAGTGCTTAATCAATAGTTGGTCACTTCCTCTCCTTCTTTTCTGCAAGGGAGAGCCCGGCCGCCACACCTGCCCCTTCACAGTAGGGGGGTGTCTCAGGGTGACCTGGGATCCATGTGTCTCTGTCTGGAGTGGGCTCTATCACCAGGGACTTCAAAGTGTGAAAGGAACCCAAGGATCTCGCTGGGGCCACCTGGAGCTTCTGTGGGAAGGGGAGAGGGCTTTTCTTGGTGGCTAGAGTTCTGAACCCTTCATGCCCAAGTCTGAGTGGCTCCACTTCTATCTGCTTAATGTATTAGGATTTCAAATATCATTATTTGAAAAGATATTTTTGATGCCACAAAAGGTTGAGGTCCCTTCTTTATAACGTCCTCATTTTAGAGACTAGGGAACTAGGCCTTGCTCCACTCATAGCACGAACAAGGTACAGGGTCTAGCACTGAAGCTAAAGCTTTCATGGCTACAAGGGGGCTAACTCCAGCCGGAGCAGGTGCTGCTGACACAGGAGACCCGCTGCCCCCCGAGGCCGGAGTGGGCTGGCCTCCCCCAGGCAGTGTTCAAACTCAAGCCTCAGCTGTCAGTTCCCCCAGAACAGGCAGGGCACTCAGCTCCCCGGCTCCCCACCTTCCTGGATCCTGTGGGCCCAGGTAGGCACTACCCAGGGAGTGAGGGGACCCTTGAGCTGTGGACAGAACCCAGAGGCAAGGAGCAAAGAGACCATGGTGAGTGGATTCAGCCTAGACCCTATAAGCTCAGTGGGGCTCTCCCAAGCCCACAACCAGGGCACCCAGAGACCCCCTTTACTAGAGAGAGGGTGTGAGGGGTCCCTTTGTACGGGGAAGATGAGCCAATGTGGGAAAACCTTCCCACGTACAAACCTGTACCTGGTGCCAGAGAGACACAAAGATGATCGTGACACAGGAAATGCCCACAGGTGACTCTTCACTGTGAGGAACTCTCGGGGGGGCTGGGGATGTGCTAATCTTGATTTGTATACATTTATCAAAACGCATCAAAATGTACCCTGGAGGTCTGTGCATTTGACTGTATGTAACACTCCTCGATAGCTGAAACAAAGGTATTGAGAGAGACAGACTCAGAGGGAGGGAAATGATGAATGGGGGCCAGCAGACAGGTACATGCCCTCTTTACAAAGGTAGCCTGAGACAGGACGGCATGGGGCGATGGGTGTGGCTCCCGCTTGGAGCAGGGGCCCTGGGAGGGGTGAGACGGAGTCTCTGGCCGGAAGGCAGGGCCGGACACACCCATCTCCGTGTGCACATTTCCCCCAGAACCTGCTCTCCTCAGGCCTTGCTCAGTTTCCAGACCGGGTCCATGTTAACTCCCTCCTGGCCCCTTTCCGGTCCTCGGCCCCACCCTCAAGATGGTTGGGGGAACTGGTTGGAGCTCTCAAAGGGGGAGCCAGATTCATTTCCCTCCAGTCCATGGCTGGTCTCCCTCCTCCAGAGGGCCAGGGTCCCAGGCCTACTGCCCAGGGAGAGGGGCTTTGGGAGCGCTCCTGGATCTGCGGCTCCCCAGATGACAGGGTGTGAGCTGTCAGCGGCTTGGGGAGGCAGGCTGGGAGCCGTGTCTCATCGCTTGGGAAGCCGGGTGCAAGCGCGGACAGCTCCCCTGACGCAGGCGGCGGGTTGCGGGGGGGGTGGCAGGTGCTGCTGCCAGGGGAACAGTGGGCCCCCACCCTGGCCGGCCTCCCCAGACCTGGGGGTGGGGGAAGTCTCCCAGTGAGTGGTCCATGCACCCAGCACCCTTTACCAGAGGGGCCAGAGCCTACACCTGGGCCTGGCCTCTAGTGGGGCAGGGGCAGCCTTGCCTGGGAGTAGGCGGGCTCCTGGGTGACAGTTCCCAGGGCAAGGCTGGGGGGGGGGGGCGGGGGGGGCGGGGAGAGAGGTGGGTCTACTAACTGCAGGCCCCAGGAAACAACAAAACCACAGCACTGTCCCCTGAAACAGGTGCGAGTGAGTTCCCCCACCTCCCTTGCCTGGGCCAGACCCATCGCCTGCCCTCTCCCCTGACTTCTTGTGGTGGCCCTGACCAGCCCCTGCCATCTGGGAACACAGCAAGCTCAGCTGCCCCAGCTCAGGGGGTGGAGGGGAGGCCAGCAGTGTCCCCTCAGAGGAGGCACAGAGTGGCCCCAGGCAGCCCCCAGCTCCAGGGGCTCCTTAGCTTGGCAGCGCCCGTGATGCTACCAGGATGAGCCAACGTGGGCCAACTCCCTAATCATTAAAAAACCAAACACCTCTCAGGAAGGAGTTCGAAAACAGTGAGCTCAGCAGAACCGGGGGCCTTTCCTTTCCCCAGCGAAGTGAAGAGGGAGGGGCTCACCAGGGCCTCCAGGGGCCAAGTGAGTGCGGCCCCCCCACCCCACCTGCTGCAGCCCTGTCTTCCTCCGATCCTGCCGAGGCCTGCTCTGCACAGGGCGCACTGCTCCTAGGTCAAATACACGCGTAGATTCCAGCTTTTGGACTCAGAGTGGGCCGTCCCAGGGGATGTTGCCAATGGAGATGGGATAGGACAACAGAGTGGTGGTGGGCACGCAGGGCCAGCTGGAGGCTCCCCAAGCCCACTGTCCTGTGGATATGAGAACAGCTCCCAGGATCCCAGTCTGCCCTCTGAGCCAGGGACACAGCTTGAGGCGCGGTGGCCTCCTGCCTTAGTAGGCACTTAGGCATCTCCTCCACGGTCCAGCCGGGAGTCCAGAGTGCGCCCATGAGACCCCGAGCCTGGAGAACAGGCCCCCAGGGGTGGGAACTGTTCATGGGGTTGGTGAGAGGAGGTGAGGGGGACAGAGGGACAGGGCTGGGTTTCCTGGGGGTGGGGTCCACCCAGGGAGGAGAGCTCCAGAGAGCACTGTCAGGGGTGGGGTGCAGGCTAGAAGGGCTTCGAACTAGCTGTAGGGTCTGGGGCTTTGCCGGGAAGGGACAGGCTACCTTCCAAGGGGAGGTCGGAGCTGGTAGCATCGCCCAAGGCCGATGGGAAGCTCACCCCGCTCTGGGAGGAGCCCTTCCCCGTAGCTCTGCGCAGGCAGCGCCCCGCCAGGCTGTTCCTGCAGCATCAGCTGCAGCCAAGAGCTGAGCAGGAGCACCTGTCTCTTTACCCTCGGGGGCCCCGCCCTCCCTGAGCCTGTGCCCAGCCCCTGCCCCACATCCCAGGCACCTCACCCAGGACACCTGTGTGCTAGGAGTGCGACAGCGCTGTCAGCAGCCAAGGCTGCCCCCTGGAGGTGCCTCCCTCCTGGGCCAGTGCGCTGCTCCCCGGCTGAGGTGGGTAAGGGTGCAGGGAAAGGGTCTCACTCCATCGTCCGGGAAGGACCTGCTGCCACGCAGCCAAGTATCAGCTTTGGGTCTGAGCCCCCAGTTAGGCCTGGGGTCAGTTTGCTCTGCCACCAGCCTCATCTCCTCTTCCTTGGCCGTGGCCATACCCTGTCCTTGTCGGGACACCCTGCAGTCCTGTCCAGGCCATCTGAGCCTGGGCCCCGAGGGAACTCCACTCTGGCCTTCTCCCCGGGCACCACGCTTTGACCCTCAGAGAGACCCCCAGCTTTGAACTTGGGAAGAAGAGAGGAGGGTCCGCTCTGTGGGCCTGGCCTCTGCTCTAACCCTGTCCTCTCCAGGGTCCAGCAGGGGGAGAGGGGGAAGCAGTCTGGAATCCTGCCCAGGATCCAGGAGGGAAGGTGCTAAAGAGAAGTACACCTGAGGAGAGGTGAGAAGGCCAAGCAGGCCCACATAGCAGCAGGAGAGGGAGGGTGGTGTCAGGCTGGGTCCTACTTGTCCTGCCTACTGTCCCCCCACACAGGCCATTCAGGACACCCAGACCTCCAAGGGTCCTGCCTCCTGACCTCCACTCAGAAGCTCTTCTCAGTGACATCCAGGGCCCTAGCCCTGACCCCCAGAAGACCCCAGGCTGAGGGTCTGCTCAAGCTGAGGGTCTGGCCAGGCTGAGGACCATGGAGGGTGACGAGGGGAGGGGGCTGGGGAAGGAGGCATCCCTCATCCAAGCTCAGTACAGGGGTCTCGGGTCCAGCATGAAGTTCTCCAAGAGAGACCTGGGAGAGAGCAGAGGGGGAGGGAGAACCTGATAGTGCCCACCACCTCCTCCCGGCTCCAGAGTCCAGCTTCTCTTCCATCCTCCTCACCTGGTCCCCGGCCTCCAGGCTGTCACCAGCTTTCTCCAAGGGCCCTTTCTCCTTGCCCCAGCAGCTACCTTCTCCAGCCCTGCTGCAAAGCCTGTGGTGCCACCTCGTGGTTAAGCCTGGGATGGCAGGCCATGTGACGCCCAGGACTCAGGAAGGGGCTGAGGCCTCTGTTGTCCCCTCCCAGCGACTTGTGCCCTCCTGGAGCTCCAGGTCCTTCCGCTGCTGGACCCCACTGCCCTGGCAGCCGTCTGCCTGCTCCAGCCGCTCGGTGGTGTTGGAGAGCTGGGCCTCCGGGACCTCCAGCTGGGGTGTGAGAGATTTAGAAATACCAGCACCGGGATATGGAGTAATGGTGGATCCTCACAACAGTACACTGGCGGAGGTTCTAGGATGATCTCCATGGTACGTATGAGGAACTGGGCTCAGGGACAAACTCAAGCCTTGGAGGGGAGAGTGCAAAGAACACTAACCCGGGAGTTTTGATTTTAATCCCAGCTCTGCCACTAACTTGCTGTGGTACTCTGGGCAAGGCACTTTCCCTCTCTGGGCCTTATGCATCCCCCGAGGGAGGCAGGTCAGAGCATCCTCCATTAGACTGGGGGATCCAGGCTGCTCACCCAGGCCTGGGCTGGGACAGCTGCAGCACTCCCTGGCTCCCCCAGGACACTGGGTACCCCAAACGCCGTCACATGTGGTCCTGGGGGTTCTGACATGCGGTGTTTGAAACGGGCCTCAAAGGCCATAGAGAGTGTTCAGCGATACCTTCTTCCTTGCCCCCGCCCTCCCCGCTCTGGGAAGCACTTCTGGCAAGTCTCGTAGAACCCTCAGCTTCCCCTCATCATGCGCCCCTCAGAGCCCCTCTCTCACTCCCACAGACCATGGTGTCCAGCCACCGTGGGCGTTTCTCTGGTGACTGAAAGGCCCTTTTCCTGGCCTCTGAGAATGCGCAGGCTCTTGTACCCCCAGATTGCTCCCCCTCACCTCATAGCCTAGAACGTTCCGCCCTCCAGTGCTCACCCAGACGAGCAAGGGTCCATGGGCCATGTGGCCCCCCAGTGGCCAGCGCCTCACATGGAATATGGAGCCTCATGGAGAGGGAGCCTGATTGGAACTGTATTCTCAGGCCCGCGGCAGACTTGAAAACCTTAAGAACATCCGTGCATGGCCTGACATGATTATTGCCACCTACTCATGTTTACTCAGTAACACAGCACCTGGCCGCCTATTTGCTTCTGCCCATTTCCTGGTCCCCAGCCTCTCCTATCCATCTCTGGACAGCAGCTATGCACCCCCTACTCACACAGGGGTTGAGGAGAGGCTGCTGTGGGGGCTGCTCAAACCCCGACTCCAGCCTGACGTGCTGGCTCCCAGGGCTCCATGGCCCAAGTACCCTGGGGAAGGGGCCTGTGACAGTCACACCCACTGCCATATAAGGCACGTTCTCCTCCCCTGGGCAGGACAGCACACACCTGGGGAGATGTACTCAGAAGTGCGGGAGGGAGGGGGGCACAGCCCCACCATGGCCAGAGAGTATCAGCAACACAGACTGAACAGGTAGGAGCCTGGGGGGCACAGACAGGGGAGGGGACTTGCCCAAAGTCTCTCAGAGCTCAGTCAGAGGCCAGGTGTCCCGGCCCAGGGCTCCTCCACTCTCTGTGGTCTCGGGTGCCGTGAAGGGGGTCTCCAGGGCAATGAGAGAGTCCCTGACCCGCTTCCCAGCATGATTGGGGTGGGGAGGGCTCCTGGCGGAGGAGACAGGAGCAGAGCCCCCTCCCCAGCTTTCCTTTCTCCCAGGCCAACCCCCTGCTCCCTGGGCCATTTAGATCCCAAGCAACCTGGCAATGAAGCCTCTTATGATTGCCCTTATGAATATTCATTGTCACGTATTCTAACATCAGCTGGGCACCTGCTACATGCTAAGCACTCCCGCACACATTTCCTCACTTAATTCTAACAACCCCGAAACGCAGGCATTATTACCCTCATCTGACTGTTGGGGAAGAGGAGGTCTGCGGAGATTAAGCGGCGGGAAGTCAGGCTCGGGCTGCTGGTGTTTGCTTCTCTGCAGCTTCTCAGGACTTCTCTCTGCTCCCTCACCAAGTATCTCTTGTAAGAGGCTGACATTCACCCTTAGGGTGGGGCTTGAGGACAATGGTGCGGGGAGAACTATCCTCTGGGCATAGAGCAAGTGGCCAAGCTGGACCAGGAACCAGGTCGCTTGCCGGTGAAAACATTTAGCTGGCTACCCAAAAAAAATTGACCAAAGGATGAATGCCCGATCCCTTAGGGTATATGCTCAAGGCCTCCTCTCCTGCCGCCACCCCAGATTCATCCCCAGTGCCCTAAGGATGCTGAGTCATTCTGTTCCTTGCCTTTGTCCATGTTCCTTCTCCACTGACCTCCCATCCATCAAGCTCCAGCAGAAATGTCACCTCCTCCATGAAGCCCGCCAGCACAATTGCTCTCCTGGCCATGCCCCTACTATGGTGGCCCATTCTTGCCAACATCCTTAATGTTGTGACCCCCAAGCTCTTCGCAGCCTCTCAGCCAATCCCCACGGTAGGTCTGGGGCAGCTGTCCTCATGCCTTCGTGCTCACCGCCTGCAGGGCTGGCAGCGCAAGAAGCTTTAGGCCCATATCCCAGCTGGGCTCATCTGGGGCCCCGGGCCTGCTCCCTCTCCGGTCTGCTCCAGATAGTGCCTGCTGGGCCCCTCACCCACAGGGGCTCCACGAGAAAAGGCCAGAACCCCCTGCGCCCCAGCCCATCCACAGCTGGGCCCCTTTGTCCCTCCTGCCCCCCAGGCCCCATAGAGATGCCTGCTCTGGAAGGGCCGATTCTCTCCACTCCAGCCACACCCAACAGAGCCTTCTCAGGCTTGACCTTACTTGACCTTCCAGAGCATCCAGTGTCCCAGATCCTCCCTCCTTAACACTCTACTAGTTTCCTTCCTACCTCCTTGGCTACTTCTGAGTCCTCGGTGTCCACCTTGGGGTCCACTCTGACAGCCCACCCCAGAGTGACCACACCCCTCCCACATTCTCCTACCCAAAGGGACATCTCCCACCCCGATCCTCTACCCGACTCCCTGCCAGTCTCCCCACCTGGAGGTACCAGACACGCACGTGTGGCCTCCCCTCTCAGGAAGTGGCACCGCTGCCCCTCTCAGCTGACAGCTGAGCCCCAGTCTTGAAGATTCAGTTGTGAACCCCAAGTTTTACTTCTTTTTCTCCCAAATGTGCCCACTCTTCATTGGCACCTCTCTCTGGAAACTCCTTACGGCTCTAATCGCTGATTTGTCTTTGGGATTCTGTTCAGGTACCACGGTCTCCAGGAAGCCTGCCTTGACCCCCCTCAGCTGGGTTAGGGGCCCTCCCGTGGTACCTGTGCCTACCTGTAAGCTCTCACTGACTCAGCGGGAAGGCACCTGCCCAGGCACTGGCTGGTGCGCTCCTAGAGCCGGGCCTCTACTGCAGAGAACAGACTGTTTTGTTTTCTTAGCACCCGGCTGGGGCCTGGCACATCAGAAGCCCTCGGTAACAGCCGGCTGAGCGAACTGATACGTTAATGAGGATAATGCTTGGGAAACCTTGAGGCTTCGGGGCTAGGAAAGAATCCGCAAGGGAAGAGGTGAGCCAGCCCATGAGGTCTTCTCTGCCCCAACAGTCCTGCCACCGGCCGGGTGATGAAAGCTACCCACTGGGGGGCCAGTTATAACACCACTGGGTGTTAATACTGCTCAAAGTGTGTTCTTCCTCATGGCCTTGTGAAGCACGCAGGACTGCAGGATCAGCCGACTGGGGGAAAGCCCAAGACCCAGGGTGGTTAAGGGGGGCGCCCCAGGTCCTCAGGAGGCAGTGGTAGCCTTCCGATACTCAGTGCAGTTTGACCCACCCCGCTCCCACCAGCCGGTGCACCCTGGGGCCACCCCTGGGCTCTATCACCCCATCCTTCACCTTCCCCAGTCCCCTCCGGCTCCTGTCCAGCTGTGGCTGCAGAGCCTGAAAGAGCCAGCCCCCCTGGCCATGACCCTCTCAGCCTCTCAGTTTCGCTGGGTTCCGCCCCCAGTCTCTGCTCCAGCTTCCAGGCAGCCTCTTGGGCCTCCCGCACTCCTTTCCGCAGAGACTGGGGCATCCGCGGGGTCTTGCAGAGGCTGGTGGCCCGGGACTGGGCAAGGCACTCCAGGCAGGAGCCTGGTGCCTGGACCCAGGCCAGCCCTGGGCGGAGCAGCCTCACGGGGGCCCCTGCTCCAAGTGGGACATCCTCTCCTGTAGCCTAACCAGCTGACCTGCCGCTCTTCCCCAGCCCAGAGTGCCTGCGCCAGTCTCTCTGGAGGGACGTCGACCGGTAGCTGCTGAGCCACCCCTGAGGCTTCTGGGAACTTCAGCTACAGCTTGACCTGGGCCATCTGAACCTCGGTAAGCTCTTGGCTACAGAAGCCTCAGGCCGTGGCTCTAGAACCCAGCATAGCATGTATTCATTCCTTTTCTAAGCTTTACTACATTTCCTTTTCTTTTTCCATCTAGTCTACTGTTGATGGACATTGGATTATTTCTAGTCTGTGACTATGGTAAGAGCCACGATGCTGCTGTGAATGTTCTTTTCCATGGGGCACATACACAAATATATGGGAAAATGTGTCTAGACTATATACCTAGGAGTGGGGGTGCTGGGTCAAAAGGTAGAATTCCTATAATGGTGAATTTTATGTGTCAACTTGGCTGGGATAAGGGATGCCCAGATATCTGGTAAAACACGGTTTCTGTGTGTGTCTGGAGGGTGTTTCCAGAAGAGATGAGCATTTGACTCTGTACGCTGAGGAAAGAAGGTGGTCCTCACCAGTGCAGGTGGGCACCACCTAATCCGTTGAGGGCCTGAATGAAGACAGAAAGGCAGAGGAAGGGCAAATTTGCGCTCTGCTTAAAACTTGGCATCCGTCTTCTGCTTGTGGATACTGATGCTCCTGAGACTCAGACCAGGGCTTACAGCGTTGACTCCCGCAGTTGTGGGTTCTTGGGTGCTCAGGTTTGGACTGAAGCTACAGTAACACCTTCCCGGGCCTCCGGCTTGCAGACAGCAGACTGTGGGAGGTATCAGCCTCCACAGTCCCTCATGATAAATTTCTACGTACCTCTATATATCCTATTAGTTCTGTTTCTCTGGAGAGCCCTCACCAATACAATTGTCACGGTCAACTTGATGAGGTCATGGTGGACCTTCTCGAATTTACGCCCCTACCAGCAGCGGGTGCGAATTCCCATGCCTCAAGGTCTTACCCAAACTTGAATAGAGCTGATTTTTGCCAGTTCGATAGAGCTGAAATGTTACACAATTGTGTGTTTAATGTTAATTGTGTGCTTAAGTGTTACAAATTAGGGCTTAGAGTTTAGGGTTACAAGTGAAGTTGAACATTTTCCCATATATTTATGAACCAATATTCACACTACCTCTTTTATGAAAGGTCTGGTTGTGTCTTTTGCTCATTTGTCTCTTGAGATGTTTATCTTTTTCTCATTGATTTCAAGGGGTCTTTATAGACACTAATTATGAACAATAATTCTTTGACAGATATACGTGCAGCAAATCTTTCTCCCACTCTCTGGATTATTCTTTCATACGCTTGGATGTCTTTGGATGAAAACACAGGCCTAATTTTAATATAGTCAAATTTATACTCTTTTCCTTTATGGCTTTGCCTTTGGCATCTTATTTAAGGAATCCTTTCCTACCTCAAAGTGAAATAGACATTTTCCTACAGTATCCTCTAAGATTTATAGTTTCACTACTTACATATAAATTTTTAATACACCTGGAATTCATTTTTATGTGTAGTAGAAGGTAGCAATTTGACTTCACTTGAATAACCAATTGTTCTAGAACAACATAGTAAAGAGTTGACTCTTTCCTATTGATTTATAATGCCCACTGTGTCATAAATCAAGTTTCCAAATAGGCATGTGTCTACTTGTTCTATTTCTGTATGTCTATTGATACACCCAAATCTCACTGTTTTAATATCTCTAGGGATAATAAATCTTGATAACTGATAGGACAAGTTTCCTTCTTTCTTTTTTATTCTTCTTCAGGAATGTTTTGACTTTTTTTTGGACTCTGTTCATCCACATAAATTTTAGAATTCCTTTATTAATTTGTATGAAAAACCCTGTTGGGATTTTTTATTGAAAATGCATTGAATCTGTAGATGACTCTGGGGAGAACTGACATCTTGGTAATATTATCTTCCTATCCGAGAACGTAGAACGTCCATCTACCCATGCCTTTTAAAATTTTTCAATAAAGTTTTATAGTTTCTCCATCTATGTTTTGTACATCTTCTGTTAGGTCTATTCCTAGGTATTTTTTAAAAGATTTTATTTATTTATTTTAGAGAGAGAGTAAGAGAGAGAGTGCAAGAGGGGGGAGGGTCAGAGGCGGGACTTGATCCCCATGTGGGTCTTGATCCCAATGCAGGACTCCGGGACCATGACCTGAGCCGAAGGCTGTTGCTTAACCAACTGAGCCACCCAGGTGCCCATATTCCTAGGTTTTATGAAATACCTAGGAATATATCTAAATGATCTGTTGCTATTCTAAATGATAATTTTTAAAGCTACACTTCTAATTGTGTGTGGCTGTTTATGAAAATACAAATTATTTTGTACATTATTTATTTTATCCAGAATAAATTCTCTTCTTGATTTGTATAATTTGTAGATTATTTTCCATTTTGTGTATAGGCAATCCTATTGTCTATAAGTAATGCTAGCTTTGTTTCTTTCTTTCCAATTCTGATTTATTTGTTTTTCTGGCGCTGGCTAGGAGCCCCAGCACAACGTTAACCATAAACGGTAATAGTAAGCATTATATCTTTCCTCGGATTTTAAAGAGAATCCTTTCAACATTTCAACAGTAATTATGATATTTGCTGCAAGGTTTTGTAGGTGCCCTTTATGGATATTATGGATATTTACTTCTTTTCCTAGTTTGCTAAGGGTTTTTTTAAAATCACCCATATAATAAGAGCGAACATATATTACCACATGCAAGGATTGTTCTAAGTGCTTTACATATATAAATTATTTTAATCCTCACAGCAAACCCATGAGGAAAGTACTATTATTATTTTCATCTTTATAGATAAGAAGGAAACGGAAGCTTGGAGAGATGAAATTACTTGCTGGAGGTTACAAAGCTCCTAATGGTACAGTCAGTATTCAAAACCAGGCAGCCTGGCTCCAGAGTCCGTGTTTGTAACACTCTGAACTGTCATTAGATGTTGAATTGTATCGATGCTTTCTCGTACATCTGTTGAAATGGTTGTATGGCTTAGCTTTTATTTTATCAATGTGGTGAATTACATGAATGGTTTTTTAATATGAATCCAGTATTGCAAGTCTGATATAAACCTATCTTGGTCATCATCTATCAACATTTTTCCTCCTTGCTGGACTCAGTTTGCTATTTGTTAAGAATTTTGCATCGATGCTAATGAGTTAGATTGGCCTATAGTTTTCCTCCTTTGTGCTGTCCTTTCAGTTCTGGCATCAGGATTAGGTTAATCTCACTTACCCCAAGTTGGAATGGACTCCTTTTTCTATTCTCTGGAGAAGTTTTCAAAGATTGTAAATGTTCTTCAAACATTTGGAAGAACTTTGCACCCATCAGATTGCTGGGCTATGTTTTCTCTGTGGGAAAAATGCTCAGCTACCGACTGAATTTCTTCAATGATATAGGACTATTCAGGTTTCCTATCCCTTCTTGGGTCTGTTTTGGTAAATGATCTTTTTCTACGAATTCACACATTCCATTACAATTTTCAAGTGTATTAACATATAGTTTTAATAGTATCCTTTGTTTCTGCTCAGTCCATAATGCATCCTTTTTCATTCTTAGGGTTTATTTTTGCCATTTCTTTTTCCCTGTGATTAATCATGACAAAGGTTTGTCAATATGATTAACCATTGCAAAAAGATAATCTTTGAATATGATTATCCTCTCTATGATGTGTTTTATTTCATTAATTTTTACCCTTCGTTGTTTTCTTCTAAGTTTTTAAACGTTATTCTGTTTTTGTTTTCATTTTTTTTAACAGTAAAGGTTATTATTTTTTTAAATGTTTTATTCATTTATTCATGAGAGTCAGAGAGAGAGAGAGAGAGAGAGAGAGGCAGAGGGAGAAGCAGGCTCCCCACTAAGCAGGGAGCCCGATGCGGGACTCAATCCCAGGACCCTAGGATGATGACCTGAGCCGAAGGCAGACGCTTAACCATCTGAGCCATCCAGGCACCCCTGTTTTCATTTTTAAAAGGTTATTTGCTGTATTAGTCAGGATGGGCTAACTGCCATAACAACCTCCAAACCTCAGTAGCCTGATAAGATACAGTTCAGTGGACTGGCAGGCATGACCTTGCTCTACCTGAAGTCATTCAGGAGCTTGTGTTCCTTTCATCCTACAAAGGATTCCTTGCATCTAGAAAGTGGATGCTTGCAAAGGAAATTTAAAGGTTAGACCCAGAAGCTATTCACATTACGTCTGCCCATACGCCATAGGCCAGAACTCAGTGTCATGATCATATCAACCGCAGGAGGCTGGATAAATTGTCTCTGATATGAATCGTCTCTCACTGATTTTGAGCCTTTTTTTTTTTCTTTTTTAGAGTAAGCATATGAGCCAAAAATTTCCTTCTACATTTGATTTTCACTGAAGTCTACAAGTTTTTATATGTAGTTTTATTATTATTTATTATCATTAATTCTAAATATGTTTCTGTTTTCCACTATGCTTTTTGTGGTTGTCGTTTGAGTCAGTAATTATTTATAAGAGCATTTTTTAATTCCCAATTGTATGAGATTTTTTCTACATATCTTTTATTATTGAGTTCCAACTTAACTGCATTGTAGTCAGTGTGGTCTACATAATGCCGATCATTTAAAGTTTGTTCAAGCTAGCTTCATGGCCTGGTACGTAGCAATTTTCATAAACGTTTCATGTGTGCTTTAAAAGAATGCTATTCTCCATTTGTTGGGCACAATGGTCTATGTGTATCCATATATCAAACTCATGAATAGTGCTGTTCACATCTTCTATATCCTTGTTACTTGTTTGCCTGCTTGATACATTATTAACTGCTGAAGGAAGAGTGGTACACTATCACAATGATTAGTTATTTTTTCTTGTAATTCTATCAATTCCTGCTTTCGATGTTTTGCAGCTGTATTTAAAATATATTTGGGGGCTCTCTGTTGAGGTGCATACCAGCTCAGAATTGTTATATTTTCCTAGTGACGTAAACATTTTAACCTTTTGTAACTACTCCATTTATCTCTAGTAATGCTGTTCTCAAAGATTTTAACTGTTGCCAATAAAGTTATTGATAATCAAGGGTTAGTTTTTATTTGTTTGTTTTCGTTTAATTTTTGGTTTTGACTAGTATTTACTCAGAATGTCTTTTTTCTGTTCTTCAACTTTCCACCTTTTGGAGTCCTGTATTTAAGTGTGTCTTTAGTAAAGAGGACATAGCTGGTTTTTAAAAATCCAGTCTGATGATCTTTGTCTTTTAACTGGAGAACTTGACTTATACTATTTGTGATTACTGATCATTTCTATTTATTCATATTTCTCCCAGTATTGCTGTTTCTCCTCTGTCTTCCTCCACCTCTCCCCACCTTCTCTCACTCCTCTTCTTCTTCCTCTCCTCCTCCTCCTCTCTTACTTGCCCTCTTTTGGATTGATTGAAGTTATTTTTCTCTTTCTGTATTTACTTTTGTTTGAAAGTTTTATATTCTGAGTCTAATTTTAGGCATTACTCTAGTTATTCCCAATATGTGCACTTAAAATTTAAAGATAATAAATATCTTTCAATATTTTATCTCTGATCACTCCTTCCCGAAATTATGCCTAATTTTTTCCCAGGATTGTAGTCTCTTATTAAATATTATGATTATTATTACTTGCAGCCAGTGCTTTTTATTTACCCAAATATTTAAAAATAGCTTTGCTGATCATTATTTCTTGCATCTTAGAACTTATTTCTAGAATCATTATTCTTCTATCTGAAGTGCAGTATGGAAATTATTCTGAGTTTTTGGTAGTAAATTCTCTGTTTCTGTTTTTCTGAAAAAGTCTCTTTTGAGCTTATAATAATAAATGCAGAAAAATAAAATTGCTGTATCACTGAGAGATTTATACATGTTAAAGCAATTTTGATACATATCAATTCATTTTTTTTTGCAGAGATATTATATCAACTTATAGACCAACAATGTATGGAAATTTATATTATTTGACACACTGGATAATTCTTTTTCTTTTTACTTTTTTTTTAAGATTTATTAATTTAGGTCACCTGGGTGGCTCAGTGGGTTAAGCATCTGCCTTCAGTTCGGGTCATGATCCCGGGGTCCTGGGATCGAGTCCCTCATCGCGCTCCTTGCTCAGCGGGGAGCCTGCTTCTCCCTCTGCCTGCCACTCCCCACTGCTTGTGCTCTCTCTCTCTCTTTCTGACAAATAAATTTTTTTAAAAAAATCTAATAAATAAATAAAAATATGAAGCAGATTTTACAAGTATGTGCCACTTATTACCACTCGATTTAGCAAGCATTAAAAAGAATCATCTAGGGGCCCCTGGGGGGCTCAGTCAGTTGAGCTTCTCACTCCTGGTTTCAGCTCAGGTCATGCTCTCAGTGTCCTGAGATCAGACTCTGCATCGTGTTGCGTGCTCAGTGGGGAGTCTGCATGAGACTCTCTCTCTCCCTCTCCTTCTGCCCCTCACCCTGCTCGCATGCGCTGTCTCTCTCTCACGTACACACTCTCTCTCTCTCTAAAATAAATTAATAAATCTTTATTTTTTTAAGTATTTTAAAAAATATTTTAAAAAATATTTTAAATATTTAAAATATTTTTAATATTTATTTCATTTTATCAGCTCATTTCCCCAAATATAACACCCTGACTTCACCAAGTTTTCTGAGATTCTGATCTAAAGAACTGCTATCTTTTATAGCACAAATCAGCTGAAGGAAAGAGTGGTCAATGATGTATTTTCTCTTTTATAGTTAAAACAACCGTAAAAAGAGGAGAGGAGTTCTGAGGGTAGAGACTAAAGGTGTTCCAGTCTTCTTTCTGGATTGCAGATGGAGTCTCTGCTTCTAAGTGATGCCCTTACACTTCATGAATCTTTCTCCTCAGACCTACCCCAGAACAGGACACTTTTAGGACTGTAGACTCATTTACCTTCTAAAGCTTTTGATGGCACTTGGCGGCCCCCTAGTGGCCAAATCCTCTACCTGACAAAAGTCTTTTGCTACGCTGAGTTGTTCACGTGTGAAGTGTACTCTAGTGTGTAACTTACTTTGAAATGTATTAAAAAAACAATAGGATGGGTTAATGGATGAATAGAGAGATGCATAGGCGATTAGATATGTGATGAAGCAGATACAGCAATGCTAACTGTAAATCCAGGTGATGGGCGTATGGGTCACTGTATCATTCTTTCAGCTTTTCTGTGAACATTTATATAATAAAACATTGAATAAATATCTCTCTGGTAGGCTCTGGAAAAAATGAAGGGGAAATAAAGACTTTTTCAAATGAATAGTAGCTGAGAAAATGCATTGTCAAAACATTGTACAAGAAATGTTCCAAGAAGTTCTTTAGGCAGAAGCAAAATGATACCAAGTGGAAACCTGGATCTACACAAATGAATGAAGGACACAGCAAATGGTAAATATAAATGTATTTTTTCCTCATTAAAAATATAGTTAAAAGACAATTGAGTTTTTAAAGCAGAAATAATCACATATTTGGGGTTTATAACATGTAGAAGTAAAAGGCAGGACAAAATAGCAGAGGATGGGAGGAAGAAATGCAAGCCCCTGGTGAGGTTCTTACTTTATGCTAGAGGCATATTATTTGAATGTAAACTGTGATAAATTAAAGATATATATTATACACCTTGGACAAATCCACAGTTTTGTTGGCTAGGTCAACACTCCTTTCTCAGGAATTGAGAGAACAAATGGAAAGAGAATCAGTAAGGATATAGAAGATTCAAACAACACCATCAACCAACTTTACTTAATCGACATTTGTCTAACATTCCCCGCAAGAAAAGCAGAATGCGCATCCTTTCAAGTGCACAGAGACTATTTAACAAGATAGACCATATTTGGGACCATGAAACAAGTTTCATTAGATTTTAAAAAGGTAAAATCATAAAAGTGTGTTATCTAACTGCAGTTAGAATTAAAGTCAAAGTCAAGAAGGGACAGCTGGGAAATCTCACCTATTTCAAAATTAAATGACACTCTTCTAAGTAATCCATGGGTAAATGAAGAAGTCATAAGGTAAATTAGAAAATAACTTGAACCGAATGAAAATGAATACATGTGTCAAAACGTGTGGATATAGCTAAAACAGCATTTAAAGGAAAATTCACGGTATTCAATGCTTATGTGTTATAAACCAATAAAGGTCTAAAATCTGTGATCTAAGATTTGACCTTAACAAAAAGCGAGGAAAAAAAGAGCAAGTTAAACCCAAAGTGAGCTGAAGAAAGGAAATAACAAAGATAGGAGCAAAAATCAATGAAATTGAAATCAGAAAACTAAGAGAGAAAATCAATCAAACCAAAAGTTGGTTCTTTGTAAAGATCAATAAAATGGATAAACCTGTAGCCAAACTGATTAAGAACAAAAGAGAAAACACACAAATCACCAATATTAAGAATGAAAGAGAAGATATCACTAGAGATCGTACAGACAGTAAAAGGATAATAAGGGAATATTACAAACAACTTTATGCTAATAAATTCAACAACCTAGATGAAATGAATAAGTTCTTTGAAAGTTATAAACAATCAAAGCTCATTCAAGAAGAAATTGATAGCCTGAATAGCCCTATATGCCTATTAAAGAATTAAATTTGTGGTTACATCCTTCCCATAGAAAACTCCAGGCCCAGTGGCTTTATTGGTGAATTCTGTCAAACATTTGAAGAAGATACTATACCAATTCTATACAAACTTTTCCAGAAAGTAGAACAGAAGTAGGGAAGACAGAACCCAAAAACAGACCCACACATATACAGTGGATTGATTTTCAATGAAGGCTCCAAGGTAATTCAGTGGGGAAAGGAAAATCTCTTTCTAAATATGGTCCTAGGCCAGTTGGATAATCAAGAAAGAAAAAATGAAAGCCTTGACTATTACCTCACGCCACATGCAAAACTTCACTCAAAAGGGATAGATCTAAAAGTAAGAATTAAAACCATAATACTTCGAGAAGAAAACAGGAGAAAATCCTTGTGACCTTGGGTTAGGAACTAGTATTCTTAATTTACAAATGAGGACTCAGTCATTAAACAGGATAAGGAACTTGCTGAGGTCACATTAACAAGTTAGGAAGTAGAACTAGTCCTCAAACCCTTAAATTCATACTCAGATTTGATGTACTTGACTGGCAAGGGCTTTGGGCTTTGTGTGGAAGTGAATGAAAATGCACACGACTGCTCCCTTCTTCTTCACATTCTGCTCTGGTCATAGAAGTATGCAAGCCCCCTCCCAGGGACACACGGCTTCACTTGCCCGGATGTGAGCACTACCGTCCACCACCAAACAGACATTGCTTTCTACTGTCCTGGGCCGAGTTGTTCAAACCAAGCCTGCGCTCATAATGTTCTCCTCCCCTCTGCAGGCCCACTTCCTGCTTATCCCTCAAGGATGTTACTGCCTCCTTTAAGAAGCCCTCCTTGACACACTCAGCCTGCAGGTCTCCCCTCCTCTGAGGTCCTCAGGACTTCCTTGGGGCTTTTGTTAGTCTTATCTCCCTTCCAGAAGGTGAGCACCTTGAGGACAGGTCCCATGTCTTACTTGTCTTTGTATCTTCCTGCACAGCACCTGCTCAGGGCCCGTCAGATGAATGAATATATCTTGAGAAGCCATCACAAGTTAGGGTCTTTTGTCCTTGGATCTCCTTGGAAGGTCAGGCTCCCACTCCACCCTCAGAAATGTAGACCAGGCTCTCTGCTCATCCTTGCTCTGGGAGTCCCTGTTTAGGGCCAGGCAGGCCACAGGCACTGGGTCATCCCCTCTGTGCAGACCCCCACTTGCCCCGATTGCTGACACTGCAGTCTGAGCTGAAGCCCTGCCCTCCCCCCACTGCAGGACCCTGCAGCACAAAAAGTACTTAGAATAGTTCACATGGGCCGACGTGGTCAGCCACTGCCTCGCAGTTTCTAAGAACTTCTTTCTTTGCTCCTGGCCCCAGTATGGCCTGCTGCCGTAGCAAAGCAAAGATGGAAAGAGAAAACCCAAGGAAAACAAAGCTTGTAGGTTTCCCTGGGGGCGGCGGGCAGGAGTGAACCTCGGCCTGCACAAAGTCATCTAGTCCATCCCCCTGCCTCTGGGGGCACTCTTGATCTATTTTGGGTGGACAGTTATCTCTGGCATCCAGAAAGCATTCCCTGGGTTACGTGTTTCCCATGCCTCAGAAAGGTGTTTTTGACATTCACCCTCCGTCTTGAGCTTGAGAGCTCGTGGCTGGTGGCTTGAGCTCCCCCCTTCCTGCGTGGCTTGAGCTCCCCCCTTCCTGCGTCTGACCTGCAGTTGGGCATGAGAGGAGACAGGGGAAGGCAAAAGCCTGCATCCCAGCAGAGGGAGTGAAGAGCACACAGTGTCAGGCCACCAGCTAGGCTTTGGAGTGGACGCACTGGGACAGAGTGAGGCTCAGCCTTCCTGGGGCTCCCTCTTTCCTTCTCACCCCCCAGGAACTCTGGAGTGTTTCCTGGGAGCCTGGGAGGTTCAGGGGCCTTGAGGACAGAGGAAGACAAGAGCTTCTGCGGGAGGTCACATAGAAGTCCTTCTCTGGAAAGGGAAGCATCCCATCCTGTGTGTGACACAGGGCAGTGGGGGCCATGGAGGAGGGGAGGAGGGGCCCATGGGAGCCCTGAATGAGAGCCAAATCCCCATGTGATGGTCTCTCTCGGCGCCTTCTGAGGGGCCCCCAGATCACATCCTGGAGTAGGATTTTCCCCAGCCCAGACTCTTTCTGGCCCCGGGGAGGGACAGGCAAAGGCCCTGGCTCTGTGTTCCCCACACTCTAACACCCAGGAAAGCCTCTCGCTCTGTTGCTCACAGGCTTTTTGCCAGAGGTGTGCGGGACACATGGGTGAGGAGTGAGGGAGGAGACTCTCCAACCCCTCTCCGATTTCCCGCCCTCAGAAGCCATGGCGCAGAACCCACCTGTCCTCCCCAAGGGAGCCTGGTATGAAGGCTCTGCGGTGGGAATCTTTCCTCCAACACACCAACCCCAAGTTAACTTGCAAATGACAGGTTTGTGTCAGCCTAACGTTTTAATGATGAAAAGTACAGAAAGCCCCCCTCCACACATGCCCTGGATGCCCTGGCCCTCACTCAGGTCCTCTGACCTCCTCATTCCTCCCTCGTGTGCTCACAGCAGGCCCAGCTCTTCCTGCTCTCCCTCCAGGAATCCGCTTCCGGAAAACAAGGAGTTGGCCTCCCTCTTGCAGACAGGTTCTGTCCGGATCTCCCGATCTCCCAGAAGAAGTGGAGAAGAAAGAAGCCCCCGTGGAGAGAGTGGAGGAGGTTCATGGTCATGTTCAGGGACTTGGCTTGGGGTGGAGAGGCTGAATGTCCTCCTCTCTTCTTTTTCTTCCCCAAAGGACTCCATGCCCTCCTGCTCCTCACTCCTGCCTCCCTGGGGCTCTGGGCATGACCAGTGTCCTCCATCCTTCAGGACCGGCTCTCTGGGTCAGTGTTGGTGTCAAGAGCGAAGTTTTGAGGATCTGTCATCATCCCATGGCTGTGGAGCCAGACAGGGCCATCCCGGGGTGAGGCGGGGCTAGGAGCTAGATTCTGCAAGATACGGAGCACCGGGATATTGCGGCGGGTCCTGAAGGAACAGCTGCCGAGGGGCCACCCCTGTTCCGCGTTGCGGTCAGGCCCAGGGGCTGTCCCAGCAGGGGCCATGGGTTCAAATGCAGAGACACCGCATGCTCTCTGAGCTTGGGCCAATTCCTCCCCTGGCAACCCCCCGCCCAAACACTTTTTTGGAAACAGCCTTTTCAGGATGAGGGGTGTGCACGCGCTGGGGCCCTTGGTGAGCGGCTTCCCGAGGGCCTGGGCATAGATGCCACAGAGAAAAAAGATGCTCTGGTTCAGTGCTGAAAGGGCCATTTTTGCACAAAGGTCAATTCTGAATAATTTTACAATATTTAGGGGTTACTTTGTTTTCTATTCAAAATATAAGACGTTTTAAGTACGCTTAAGGAAAAATGTTTTCTTACTAACATAGGTTATTTGCTTTGCTGAAAAGGAGACTACCAGTAAGGAAATCAGCAAGGCTTTGGGGCACTAAGTGTCTGTGTCTGGGCATATTTATGAAGGTATGACACAGAAGACAGAAGAGGCCCCTTTATCTCTCTTGAGATGTGTTGCAGGCCATCCCAGGAAGCTTAGTGGGGGGTGCATCGTCCCTTAAGCCAAGAGTTAGTCCTCAGTGATCTAGTTCAATACCGCATTTTGCAGGTAAATCAAGGCCCCAGGAGGGCGAGTGACGGCCCAGCTGAAGTCACAGAGTTCCTGTGGAGCCACGGCGGTTAGAGGACCCTGGTACCCTGACCGCCAGCCCAAGCACTCCCGAGGGCACAGGGAGGGCTCCCTGAAGGCAGGCAGGTGGCCGCCCCTCTGATTCTCCTTCCCGTCCCCCCTCTGCCAGGGCAGCACCTTTACCTGTGACAATGAGGGTGGCCGTGCTGACGGCCTGGCCCAGCGCGTTCTCCGCCACGGCCTTGTACCGGCCGCTGTCCTTGGGGGAGACGCTGGGGATGATGAGGGAGCACACGCCCAGCACATCGGTGCTGTACACCGCGGGGTTTCCCGCCAGGCTCCGGCCGTCCTTGAACCAGGTGACGTGGGGCCGCGGCCAGCCATGCACGGCACAGCTCATGCAGCACTCACAGCCCTGCGGCAGCAGGTGGGTCCGCAGGCCCACCAGGAACCGGGGCTTCTGGCTCAGGTTGGGCTCCCGGTAGCTTGGACGCCTCACTGGGAACCTGTCTGTGGCAAACACCGGGGCGAGAGAGAGAAGGGTCAGTGAGCAAGGAAGGGAGGGCCGAGGCATGAGTCGGGGTGGCAAGTTCCTGGTGGAACGTAAGCACGTTCTGGGTCCTTCCGCCACATCTTACCAGTCAATTTGGCCCTCACGGCTTGACTCACTTTTTTATCCTTCTCTTAAAGTACATTTTGGATTTTATTTTTTATTTATTCCTTTATTATAAGCTAACACCCACTCACTGTGGACAAACTAGAACATGTAAGAAAGTCAAAAGGGGAAGGAATAAAAACCAAGCATAATCTCACTGCCTATCAATGACCAGAGCTAACATTTTGGTGGGGAACCTTCCAGACATTTTTGTGTTTTAGAAATATGGAATCACGCATTCTATTTTATAATCTGCTTTTTCTAGTGATTACTTTGAAGGCCCACCATCTATTTGACTGTAAAATATGCTTGGTTTTCAGAGAAACATTAACCTCTCTTTGCCGTAGGCCTGCTGCTTATTTGAGACCCCACCCAAAGGCATCCTGGACATGCAGACACCCACAGCCCTCGGCTCTCTCCGGACCCACCCTGAGTCAGGGACACAGAGGACAGCAGTGCAAGTGGGTTGAGCCAGCTGGGGAGGTGGGGGAGGTGGGGAGGTGGGCAGGGTAATGGCTCCTGGCCTCCAGCTGGTGGTGGGGCCAGCAACACGTTGAGCCGCACTCAGCCACCTCTGCTGGGGCTGTCCCGGATGCAGCCCGCATCACCAAGAGCTCACCTCGCTGCCGGGGGATGCACCAGGGCTGGCTGGTGTCTGAGGGCAGGCTGGCCCCCAGCTCGTTCTTGGCCACCACCCGGAAGTGGTACTCGTGGCCAGGGAGCACTCCCAGGAGGGTGAAGTGGTTGGTGTGCACGTGGTCGGCCGCCTGGCGCCAGGGCCCGTGCGCTGAGGAGCGCGTCAGCACCTCGTAGTACAGGGGGACAACCCCAGCCTCATCTGGAGAAGGTTCCCACTCGGCCGTCACTGTCCCGGGCACGTTCTCCTGCAGATGGATGGGCCCGGGCGCCTTCGGGCATGCTGCACGAGAGGAAAGGCAGCTGAGTTTGGGGGGGAACCTGGCAGGGCACTCCAGAATGCCCACAGGCTTCTGCATGCCCTCCCCCAGGTCCCCAAGTCTTCTGGGGTCCTGGGGAGTGCAGTCTGTCCATGCAGGCAGCTGGAGCCCCCCGGAGAGAGCTCAGCTGGGGGTCTACAGTTATCTCTAGAGGGTGGAAAGCCTCTCCAACAAGAATCATTTGAATTCACTCTGGCTTGTAAGTAAAATGACACAGGATGTGGATAGTGGAGGGGTTTTCACAAGATCAAGTTGCAGAACCCCCATTGTTAGCTGTTGGTCATTTCTGTATTCCAGAAGCTCCTCCAGGGTGGGCAGGGGCTGTGTGGGAGTCCCAGTGGGGAGGGCAACATTTATCTTGTACGAGGACCACAGACAATCCTTCCAAGGCTCTTTCAAGTGAGGTAATGGTGGTGACTGTCTTTGCTCACTGACCGTCACAGACCGGGGAAGGGCTGTGACTTAACTGTCCCTAAGTTCCTGGGGCAGAAGGACAGTGGACCCCCACGCCCCGCCCCACCCCAGACTCTCCCTCTGCCTTTCCTCCTTTCTTTCCTCCAGCTCTTAGGAAGGGCTGGTGGGGTGGTCACCTTGTATACCCAGGCTTGGGAGAGTAGCTGAGACCCGTGACCAGGCCAGCTGGAGAGCTCCATGCCTTGGCTTGTGGCAAGCTGGTGTCGGGAGCCCCTGCCCAGGCCGGCCTCACCTGCCACCCTGAGGGAGAAGCGGTAGGCAGCCTCCCCGCCCTGCAGGTTCCTCAGCACCACAGTGTAGAGGCCACTGTCTGAGAAGCTGGCCACAGGAATCAGAAGCTGGGTGAGGCCATCCTTGGTGGAGGTCACATTACTTTTAAGCAAGGGCAAGCCGTCCTTCAGCCAGGTCACCTCAGGCATGGGGACAGCCTGGGAAATGAGAGGAAAGAAAGATAAGGAGGGATGTTTTGTGGGAGTGATGGCATTGAAGCTGGTCCTAAGGTGTAAGTGGGAAGAAGAGCATTCCCAGAGAAGAAATGTCTGAGCAAAAGCACAGAGTGGGGAGGTGCCTACTTAGGGAGAGGCTGGTTGAGAGGGGGTGATCCAGGGAGGTATGGGAGGGGGTGTGGGATAACGAGGAAGCAGGAAAGGGGGAGTAAGGCAAACCCCCAGCTCCCCGTGAGATCCTCTGGCACTGGTCACACTGGGCATCAGAGTCAAATGGGGATGCTGACCGTAACTTGCCTCACGGGATTGTTCTGAGGACTGAAGGAGTTAATAATACATGGAAAGCATAGCGAACAGGGCAGAGGAACACTCAGTGTGTGTTAAAAATTTTTGTCACCATCACTGTCCTTATTATGGTCTAATAATTAATTACATGTAATTTCGAGTTATATCTGGATTTGAATCAGGCTCGGCCACCTATGAGTTCCCAAACAGATGATGATGAGGATGAGGATTTTAACCATAATAACAACAACAATTAGTAATAGATACCACAAACTGGGTGCTTGCCATATGCCAGCACCACTTATGTGCTTTCAATGTATTAATTCCTTGAATCCTCAGAAGAATCCCTGGAGATAAGTTACTATCGTCCCCATTTGACAGATGAGGAAGCTGGAACACAGAGAGGTTAAAATATTTGTCGGAGGTCCAACAGCTAGCGAGTAATGATGCTAGAATCTGACCCCACGCAAACTGTGCTTCCAGCCCCCACACTGTACGGCTATCCTATCTATACAGGACAGCTGGTGTTGGTGGGGGATCATCCTGAGTCAAACGCAGTTCATGTGCTTGTACAAAACTCAGACTCAGACTCGGGTCATTCTAAAGTCAAAAGGGACTATCCATGCTGCAGCCGCACTGCATTCCCAGACGAAGTAAGGAGGGAGGTGGAGAAAAGTGGGCCTGGTAGTTTAGAGGTGCAGTAACAGGAGCTACCACTAGAGGGACCTACAGACAAGTGCAGAATGGCCCAGGGGCCAGGTGAGGATGGTGCCTTCAGGGAGGACCCTCTTCCTCACTTCTGGCCTGATTTCCAGCACAAGCCCCGGCCACTGCCTGGGGACCAAAAAGGAGGGGGGTGAAAGAGAAGCACAGGGTGGAGTCTGGCTCCCTTGGCCACTCTGGGCCCCCCTCCCCATTCCCTATTAGATATACTCACTTCAAAGGAGACAGGCACACGAATGGTGTCCCCAGCTCTGACCATCAGCGAGTCCCTTGTGCTGGAGTCCATAAGGAACTTGGGACGGACTGGAACACACAAGATGGCTTGTCACCTCCCTCCACTCTTGGGACCCAGCCCCAGGTCTCCAACAAGGCAGAGCAGGAGGGGGATGCCTGGGCCAGACTAATAGATGCAGAGATCCATGGTGGGGGTTGGGGAGGGAGCTGGGAGGAGAATCCTGGGGGAGGGGCAGGGAGCTGCAGGAGCTGGTGGGGAGATGCTAGCCCGGAAGGAACAGGAGCTGAGAAAGGAAAGCCATCAGGTTAGCGGGTTAGGGTTAGGCCAGAACAGAGGACAGGGAAAAGTCATCCAACTCTTGTTTTGCAGACAAGGTAAACACTGATCTGAGGCAGGAAGTGACAGGCTTGAGACCACATCCAGCCGGGGGCAGAGCCAGGACAAGTTTCCGGGATTCTGGACTCCAGGTGCCGTGTGCTGTTCATTGTACTTGTCTCCCTAACTGTTACTGTGACAACTAGGGCTTGTTGGGATGGCCCAGGTCAGAAGCTTCCAGCGATTATAACCAAGGGAAAAGACAATCCACCTTTGGATAACAGGGAGCTGGGTGTCTTCTACTCTGCACATGAACTACGTGTGCCGAGCAGCACTTACACCTTCTTAGGTCATGCTCGGGAAGCAGCAAAGAATCCTGGAAAGAGCCTGGACTCTGGAGTTAGAGTCACCTGGTTTAATTCCTGGCTCTGCCACATACCAGTGGTGTGACCCAGGGCAAAGCACTTTTGACCGCAGGTTCTTTATCTGTAAATTGGGGGTAAAAACCTTAACCTTGTAGGATTTCTATGAGTTGTAATGAGAAAACATTTCCAAATGGGGCTGCCTAGTCCAGTGCCTGGCTCATAACGGGTGCTTGATAAGGGGCACTTTATTAAACTGGGGAAGGGGATCCTGGCTCAGCAAGTGCGTGGTTGCTGCTCAGAGGTCCCTCTCAGGAAGGGCCTGCGGGAAGGGGAAGGCGATGGGACTCACCGGCAACTGGCATGACTTGCACTAACGTGTCCAGGGCAGTGGGCTGGCCAAGGCCCCCATCGTTAACTGCTGTCACCCTCACGAAGTAGCTCTCTTGGGGCCGAAGCCCTCTGGCTGTGAAGCTGGTGACTGGCACGGTGCCCTCGTGGCAGGGACTCCACTGCAGACTGTCTGAGCCGCGCAGCTCCACCACATATCCCTGGGCTGTGTCCCCATCCTGTGCATCCGGCTGCGCCCAGCTCAAGGTGATGCTGGTCTGCGACGTGTCTATGACTTGGAGGTCCCGCACGGGCCCAGGGGGTCCTGGCCAGGCACCGTGGGAAGGTCAGGAATGGCATCACCCTCTCTTGAGGGAGGCCACTCCATGTGGATATTCATTAGTCTTCCTGTGGGAGGCTGGGAATTTCTTCACCCACCTGTCAACCCACTTTCCCAAACTACCCTGCTGTAATTCCTGAAATCTGGCGTCTTCGTTGGTGACTTCCTGGACTTCAAATGCCCGAAGACTAGAATTCTGTATCTTTTGATTCTGAGCTCTAAGTTAGTCAAGACTGCCTTTTGGGCACTCAGTCCATACTTACTCTTCTCCTGTTAAGTGGGAAGGAAAATAACACAGGCCCTACCCACCCACAAGGGTTTTGGAGCAAAGGTGTGATGTGTGTGAAGGGCTTTGTACATTGCAGAGCAGTCTCCCAAAGCTGGTTGCACAGTGGAATCTTGTACGGAGCCTTAAAGACACTGGTTCCTAGATCCCATCCCCAGAGATGTGGATTTCATTAGTCTGGGGTGCAGCCCAGGCAGCACGAGTCTTAAGAGCTGCCCAGGTGTTTCTAAATCGGGGCTAGGATAGTGTTTCTCAAACTTCAATTTGTTTATAAACCACCGGGGGATTTGGTTAAGACTTCAGATCCTAATACAGAAGGGCCTGGGTGAGGCCTGAGATTCTGCATTAACAAGCCCCCAGGTAATGCTGCCAGTCCGAGGATCATGCTCAGTAGCGAGGGCCTAGGAACGGTCATGACTGGGGTGGCTATCGTAGGACACCCTTTATGCTACTTGCTGTCTCCACTCTCTACCAGTGATGAGAGAGAGAGGTTGATAAACTAGGATGGGGTTGGTCCACTTGCAAGGAATAAAACGCATGTGTCACCTTTTCCCTCCCCGTTGCACACTCTGCCCTTTCTAGGACTAACCCTTAGGTGCCACTCGATCCATTAAACTTGTACAATGTTCTGTTTTTGCTAGATTCAGTCCAACAGCCCAGACCCGTACACTGCACCAGGCCCTGTAGGGATACAAAGGTGCTCTCAAGGTGACCACATGGCCAGTCTAGCAAGTGCCAGAAACGTGCTGCCCCCTTGGTGGCTTGTCACCAGCAGGCTCATAAGGGCTCGTGAGATAAGAGGCTCAGGAGGGGCATACAGAGCAGCATTTCCTAAGCCGTATGCCTTGGAATGAGGTTTTTGATGGCTGTTTTGTGGAAAAGGCATTCTCTACCCAAATTTGGGAAATTTGGCTCAAAGTAGGACAGGTCCCTTTCCTGTAGGACTTGGAAATCTCATAGGCTAGGTGTTAGAAACATCTTTGATCACAGATCTTTTTGGCTGTTTGTGTTGTTCTCAACATGTCCACTGACATCTCTCTGTGCCTGGATGTCTGAAATCACAGAGAGGAAAATGCTGTTCTACACCAGAAGCAGAGGCCAGGATTTATTTACCTAGTTCCTGGCACAATGTTAGCCATTGTGATGAAGATGCTCAGCAAAGATCTGCTGGATAGTCAATGGTGAGGTTCCACAGCGACCTCCCACCTGCCCCACGGCAATGACAAGCTCTCACTGGGGTGGGTGGATGGTTGTAAGATGGGAGCAGGTGGGCCAGCTCAAGGACTGACCTACCCAGAGGCTGAAGAGTGAGTAAAGTGACCCCACTGCCTGACCTCTAGGTCTGTTTGATCTCAATTCCCCGGGCCCCTAAAATATGCCTTACCCCAGAGGCCCTTCGACCTGGTCTCCCAGCCTTCCTGACCATGTCCTTCAGGGCTGGCCCTGAACTTCCTACAGCCCCTGTCCTGTCCCACGGGCCCCAGATCTATCCCCTACTCATCACCACCGCCACCCCCAACCTGGGTTGGTGCTCTACTTACTCATGGGGTCCCGAGCAAAGACGGCATCCGATGGGGGCCCAGGCTCTCCGGGACCAGAGGGAGACACAGCCGTGACCCGAAATTCATACTGACAGCCCTGCCGCACATCCGCCACGGTCCACCTCCTCTCTGTGAAAAGCCCACCCCCCGTTTGTCCCCCTGTGACAGGACCAGGCAATGGGCACACAGATGGCCTGGTGCCTCCAAGCTCTGGAAAAGACCAAGCGTAGGGACCTAAAACATTCCTCCTCTCCAGCCAGCCAGCTCGGGGTGACTCGGGTGTCTCTAAGGTAAAAACAGCACTGCTCAGGGTGTGAGAGGCCCCAGTTCCTGTCTGGTTCTGCCACTAACTTGCTGGGTGGTCTTGGACAAGTGCCTTAATCTCTCTGGTTCTCTCTGCCTTAAAGACTTCTAAAAGTTGCTATAAATTTATATAGATTTATAAATAAAACAGAATGACTAGATAGTGAAGTTGGAAGAATGCCCTTAGTTCACCACCCTCTTTCCAGAGATGAGGATCCTGAGGTCCTGAGTGGCACAGCCCTGGCTAGGAATCCGGTCTCCTGACAACCTGCTCGGGGCTTGGAACCTGATCTTTCTTCTGCAAATGTTGGATTGGAGTTTCTGAGTTCTTTCTGATTTTGGAAAGCAGTTTCCTGGAAATTGTAGGGAAGTTAGTAGGACAGGGGACACGTCTCCTCATCTCATGGATGAGAAAGGTAAGATCCAGAGAAAAGAATGCACTGCCTGAAGTCAAGGCCAGAAGGAGAGAGGTCAGGGCTAACTGCTCCATCTCTGGCTTCCATCCCGAGACTTCTGTTAAGCCAGGGTTTCCTAACCTTGGCCCTACTGGCATTTATGGCCAGATCATTCTTTGTTTGGGGACATGGGGATGGGACAGGGGCATGGCCCTGTGAATTCCAGGATGTTTAGCAGCGTTTTCACACTAGATGCTACTCCCCACCTTCCTGCACTTCAGTTATGACAACCCAAAATTGCCAGACAATTGCCAAATGTCCCCAGGGGGTGAAACTGCCCCACGTGAGACCCACTGTCCTAAAGGGATCTGGCAAGATGGTGCCACAGGACCCTGGAGCCAGGAGGCCCTCTAGGGAAACTTTGGAGGCCAGGATAATGTGAAGCATCCATTCAGGCGCACTCACCAGGCACAGGCTGGGCATTCACTGCTGTCCAGGTGTTGCTCCCCTTCTTGCGCTTCTCGATCAGGTAGCCCAGGATGTGGGCACTGCCAGGGCCCCGAGGTGCCGTCCACATCAGCGTGATGCCCTGGCTGGAGGCCGACTGGATGGCTGGGCTTGAAGGGGGCCCAGGGAGAGCTGGGGGGCAGAGAAGGTGCAGGTCAGCCAGAGGCCGAGGAAAGATGCCAGCTCACAGCAAGGTCCTAGGGGACGGGGAGTGGGGCATCTGGGAGTGGGTCACACTCTATTCTTTCCTAGGGAATGTCAGGGGGGCTGAGCCAGCCTGCCCTAGGACACTGTTCTGGCTCCGGCCTAGGAGCCTAGAGGCAGCCCTGAGGCCCCTCAGCCTTAAGTCCCCTGATAGATGCTCCAGAAGGAGGGCATCTGATGGAGGATGGTGCCTGCCCCACCCAGCTTCCTGAGAAAGTGGGCTCTGCTTGTCTACCCCTACTCCCAGAGAGCCACCGCTGAGAGAAGACCCCACAAACCTTGTTTCCTGATCGCCTGCCAAATCCCAAATGAAGCTGATGTAAGGAGTCCCCACAGTGCTCTACAAGGGCCCCAAGACACCCCCGCCCCCTGCCACGTCCCTCAGTGCCTGGGGCAGCCCCGCCCACCCCCTGGGCACGGTGGAGAGCCCAGAATGCTAGGGCCCAGTCCATCCTCTCACCCTCAGGAGCCACCAGCACCTCTGTGGACTCCAGGGCCTCCCCAGCCCCCTCAGAGGTCACAGCCCGCACTCGGAAGGTGTATTTCCTGCCCTGCTCCACGTGGGCATCGGTGAAGGCCGTGCTGTCTGCGGGGGGCTCGCCCACCTTCAGCCAAGTGCTCCGGCCAGCTTGCCGCCGCTCCACCACGTAGTGCTCCACGGGCCGGCCCCCGCTGTCCTTTGGGGGCCGCCAGTGGAGGCAAACCCCAGCCCCCTGGCGATCCTGTACCTCCAGGGGACCTTGTGGGGGCTGGGGCTTGTCTGGGGTCCCACCGAGAGGAGCAGGAAGAGAAGAGGGGGTCAAAGGAGCTGGAGGGGAGTGGTCCTAGGCCTCCCCCCTCATCAGCGGATAAGCCTGCCATGGGGTAGAATATCCAGAGAGCCTTGGACATTACCTGGAAGTGCCCCTGGTCTCCACCCCCCAACACACACATACACCCCACAGAGGTGACCCGGAATGCGCCACTGTGGCTGGTACAGGCAGTCCTAACTTGCTGGCACTGCTCAAGGCTGGGGGCCACCATCCCGTCCCAGAAATGCCCCCCCTCCCCCGGGCCCAGTGCCTTAGCTCCCAGAGAAGCACCACCAGCGGGAGCCCAGCCCTGTCTTTATCTAAACTGCTGCTTCCTAACCAGTCAGAGGAGGGGAGCAAGAACAAGGTGGAGTAGGTTTGGATCTTAAACAGCATGCAAATGAGGATCGGAGCAGGGCGGCACCCTCTGGGCCTGCTCCTGCGTGCAGGGAGTTCCCAGAACCCCGGGACCCTTGGGCCTTGGCTGGGGAGAAGCTGGGACTGGCACCTATAACTTGCAGGGTGAGCTCAGCCTGCACAGAGCCGCCCTCGCTCCTCAGTGTCACGCAGTCCCGGCCACCATCCTTCCTGCCAGCGCTAGGGAGGCACAGCCGAGCGAAGCCGTCCCCCAGGGCCACCTGTGCTCCCTGGGGGCTGCTGCCACCCACGACTTCGGCTCCGTCCTTTTTCCAGGCAGCCTGAAATGGGAGGTGGCTCTGGAAGGGGATCTTCACTGTCACCGGCTTCCCACCCTTGACCACCAGCGGCTCTCTCAGTTTCTCTGTGACATCAGGAGCGATGACGGGGCGATCTAGAGATATAACAGGGCCAGGGAGTCAAAGGCAGCCAGGGCACTGTGCACCGGGGCAGTGGGGAAAGAAGGACCCGGAGTGGGAAGTGTAGGCTGAGAGTAAAGACCACCCCCCAGGAGAACTACCAAGGGGATGAATGCGCTTCATCTGCAGCAGGAGGGACCAGGGCTAGACCTCCCCAAGGACTTCCTGACAAAGAACAGGGAGGATGTGGTTCTCAGACTGAGGATGAGATTAGGCACTGGCCGCAGACTAGCCACACGGTCAGGGGTTTAGAGGTGGAGCATAGCACCTGCTGCAGAGAGCCTGCCAAGCAGGGAAGGGCGGGCTGACCCTCACCGTGGACACTCAGGGTGGCCTCGCTCCGCTGGTTGCCGGCTACAAAGGTGTACCTCCCAGCCTGGGTCCCTTGCACATGGGCAATGAGGAGACTGTGCACGAGACCGTCTTGCTCAAAGACGACTCCATCCTGGGTGCTGAGCTGCAAACAAGGGCCACGGGGGAGCCCTGTCATCCCCACCCCTGCTCAGCTCTTCCAGGTGGTGGGGGGGCAGGGTGGGGGGAAGCAGGACCCCTTACTAATGCAATGCAGGGACTGTCATAAGAGCAGGGTCAATGGAATGCTTGTGACGCCCCAGGACGCCCCAGGCGTGTGCTAGTGCTCTCCATACTCAGTACCTCATTTAATGTTGCAACGACCTTATGAAGTCAGTACTGTTACTGGTCCCATTTTATAGGTGCAACCAGAGGTAAGGGGCAGAGCTGGGATCTGAAGCCGGGCTAGCTGACGCCAAGGCCCGTGCTCTGAACCCCTGTGACATCCATTCTCCTGGGAGAACAGCCGTGGTGGAGGACAGAAGGGCTGTTCAGAGAGAGGAGAGGTCCCGTCTGGTTGGGCTAAGGGGGCGTTTGTACCACGCCTTGAAGGACAGCAGAATTCAACAGGCGCTGGGACAGGACAGGCATTTTGGATGAGGAAGAGGCATTTGGGAGAGAAAGGGGTATGTCCGGGTGTGGGTGGGGGGAGCGAAGAGGATACACACCCACCTAAAAACCCAGTTTTATTTAAAAATACCAACATGCTGGTTATTTAGACTTCTCCCAGGGTAGGTGCTTTAGTAAAATGAAGAATGAAAAATCTTGGGGCGCCTGAGTGGCTCAGTTGGTTAAGCGACTGCCTTTGGCTCAGGTCATGATCCCAGGGTCCTGGGATCGAACATGACATCGGGCTCCCGGCTCAGTAGGGAGTCTGCTTCTCCCTCCACCCCTCCCCCCCAGCTTGTGCTCTCTCTCAAATAAATAAAATCTTAAAAAAAGAATGAAAAATCTTTCTTGCAAAGCCCCTACCTTCTACTCTTCATTGCTTCACTCCCCCCCATTCACACCCCTCCCCCCACCCATAAACTGGTCGGTAAAGCATGGGGGGCAGTACCTTGACTCCATCTTTAAACCAGGCACCCGGGCCCAGGTCGTGGGTGAGGGTACAGGAAAGCATGGCATCCTCTCCCTGCTGCACTTCCGTGTCAGCCAGGCCCTGGGAGAAGTGGCCCTGGGGGCCTGGAGAGACACAGAAGAGTCTGGGGGCTGGTCATCCAGGGATTTCCCCCAAGGTCCAGCCTCCCAGACCGTGGCCTACACTGAGCTCTGGGAGGCCACCATGTCCCGCCAACTGGGCTGAGGCCGTGCCAGCAAAACTAAACTGGTTTTGCTAGGCTGGTATAGGGGACCTGGGGTACAAGGTGGATGAAGGGCTCCCCTTGAGTGACAAAGACGGGAAGTCTGAGTAACCCACAGAGAGATTTCAACAGCTCCAGTTCTTTGGACATAGGGTGTTAAGACAGAGACCCAGAGACCTCTGAGCCCCATGTGGCCTGGAGCCCACCTCCACAAGGAGGAAGAGGTTGATTCCTAGATGGGAAGAGATCCCTGAAAATGGGGGGGCACTGGCAGGGACAAACTCCTGGGGCTAGAGGCAGAATTGAGACCGACCCAGTCATCCCCGTTCCCCTTGACTCTACCCCACCGGAGCCATTTCCCTGAGAAATACCTACCTTGGGCCTCCTTGGAGAAACCGCCAGTGCCAGGCTTGTATCTGGATCTGGGACTCTGGGTGGCATCCCTCCCCTGGCCGTAGATGTCTGACCTGCCCTCCAGGTCACCTCTCCAGCTGCCAAGGTGACTTGGGGGCTCCCAGCTCTGGTCTTCGTGCCGAGTCACCCCCGGGCTCTCTTTGTCCTCTCCTCCCAGTGGCTGCCCTGAGCCTCTGGCCTCATCTGCTCCCCTTCTCTTTGCTGTTCCAGGCTCCACCCCTGACTGTCTTTGAGACCTGCTCCTGAGCTGGCCAGGCCTTCTGTCTGACCCTCCAGACTCTTCTGCTCCCCATCCCTCATACTCCTTTAGGGCCCCTGGACCTTGGGCTTTGTCATTCTCAGCCCCCAGGGACCCCTGATACCCCAGGGACCCTCTTTCTCCTCTTTGTCCTTTGTCTAGCTGAAAGCCCAGGCCCTGGATGCCCCCAGATCTGTCCATAGAGTCTTTTCTGACCAATGGACCATCTAGACCATTCCAGGCTCCCTGAGGCCCTAAATCCCCAGGGTTTTGGGTGAGGCCATTCTCCCTATCAGTGGAATTCCCCTTATCCAAGATGCCTGAGTCCCCTGAGCTGGTAGACTTGCCCCTTTCAGGACCTGAACCTTTGCTATCCAGGAGCCATGGATCTTGACACCCACCAGACCCTCCTTGGCCTAGAGCACCCTTCCTGCCCCTGGAGCCCTCTGGCCCTTCATGGGTCCCCCTGAAAGTGGCATCTTTGTCTTGCAGAGATCTGGAAGCTCTGGAGCCTGGGGACTGATTCCCAGTACCTATGCTTCCTTGGCCAAACCCTTGGTCTTCCCTGCCTGGGATCCCAGTGTGGCTTACCCCTTGTCCATCAGCAGAACCTGACGTTGATTCGCCCCTTTCCCCAGGCATCCGGCTATTGTCCAGAACCTGGCCTGTGCCCACTGAGTGCCCGCATGTTGCTCCCATCCTTCTGCCTCCCAGCGGTGAGTCCCCACCTGCCTGAGGTGCCAGTCCTCCCAGGCCAGCTGCTCTACCCCTATCTGCTGTCCCTGGCCCTGCTTTCCAGAAGTCCTGCTCATTTCCAGATCCAAGAGCAGCTGCCCCTGCCCAGGTCTCGCTCTCCACTGCCCCCTGACCATCAAGAAACCCAGAAGCCCTCATACCCCCTGCTTGGTCTGCAGACCTGCCCTCCCTACTGGGAGCCTCTCTGTCCCCAGGGGATCCTGGGTTCCTAGCAGCATCTTGCCACTCTCTGACACCTGATTTTCCCATAGAGCCAAAGGCTCCCAGCACCTCAGGAACCCCTGAGGTTCCAGAGCCCCCGAGATCATTCTTGGAGCCTTGCCCGTCTGAAAGAATCCGTGGCTCACCTTGAATCCCCCGCATCTCTGGGCCCCAGGGGCCGTCCCTGCATGCTGTGCCATCTGCAGTGCCTGGCATTCCAGCCATCCTAAAACCCACTCCAGGACATGCTCCTTTCACAAACCCCATTCCTCTGCCCCTCTCTGAACCATCCTTGGAGCTTGTGCTACCATCAGACCTCTCTGATGCCGTCCAGTATCTTGACCCATGCTCTATGGCTTCTTGGCTGCTGGGTCCACCTTCATATCCCACTCCAGCCTGTGTGTCTGTTACTCTGAATTTCCCTGAACCATCTCTGTAGCCCACCTCACCTTCTGACCCCATTTCTGCAGATCCTCCTGAGCCTCCCCTATAATCTGACTCACTTCCTGACCTCAGTCCCCTAGCACCCCCCAAACCATCCCTATAGCCTGCCTCTCCCCCTGATCCAATTCTCCCAGAACCTCCCAAACCATCCTTATAAACTGTGTCACCCTTTGACCCAATTCTCTCAGACTCCCCCAAGCCATCCCCATAACATGCCTCACTCCCCACCCACATTCTCCCAGAACCCCCAAAGCCATCCCCATAACCTGCTTCACCCCCTGCCCCCATTCTCTCAGACTCCCCCAAGCCATCCCCATAACCTGCCTCACCCCCCACCCCCATTCTCCCAGAACCCCCAAAGCCAACCCCATAACCTGCTTCACCCCCTGATCCAATTCTCCCAGAACCCCCCAAACCATCCTCATAACCTCTCTCACCCACCATCCCCATTCTCCCAGAACCCTCCAAGCCATCCCCATAACGTGCTTCACCTCCTGCTCCCATTCTCTCGGAACCCCCCAAACCATCCTTATAACCTGCTTCACCACCTGACCCAATTCTCCCAGAACCCCCCAAGCCATCCCCATAACCTGCCTCACCCCCCATCCCCATTCTCCCAGAACCCCCTAAGCCATCCTTATGACCTGCCACACCCCCCACCCCCATTCTCCCAGATTCCCCCAAGCCATCCCCATAACCAGTTTCACCCCCCATCCCCATTCTCCCAGAACCCCCTAAACCATCCCCATAACCTGAGTCACCCTTTGATCCAATTCTCCCAGAGCCCCCCAAGCCATCCCCATAACCTGCTTCACCATCTGCTACCATTCTCTCGGAACCCCCCAAACCATCCTTATAACCTGTGTCACCCCTTGACCCAATTCTCCCAGGACCTCCTAAGCCATCCCTATAACCTGCCCCACCCCCTGACCCCACTTTCCCAGAACCTCCTAAGCCATCCCCATAACCTGCCTCACCTCCCACCCCCATTTTCCCAGAACCCCCCAAAGCATCCTTACAAACTGCCTCACCCTTTGACCCAATTCTCCCAGAATCCCCAAAGCCATCCCCATAATCTGCTTCACCCCTTGACCCAATTCTCCCAGCATCCCCCAAACCACCCTTATAACCTGCCTCACCCCTTGACCCAATTCTCCCAGAATCCCCCAAGCCATCCCCATAACCTTTCTCACACTTTGACCCAATTCTCCCAGAATCCCCCAAGCCATCCCCATAACCTGCCTCACCCCCCATTCCCATTCTCCCAGAACCCCCCAAACCATCCTTATAACTTGCCTCACCCCTTGATCCAATTCTCCCAGAATATACCAAGCCATCCCCATAACCTGCCTCACTCCCTATCCCCATTCTCCCAGAACCCCCCAAACCATCTTTATAACCTACTTCACCACCTGACCCAATTCTCCCAGGACCTCCTAAGCCATCCCTATAACCTGGTCCACCCCCTGACTCCATTTTCCTGGAACCTCCCAAGCCATCCCCATAACCTGCCTCACTCCCCATTCTCCCAGAACTTCCCAAGCCATCCCCATAACCTGCCTCACCCCCCATCCCCATTCTCCCAGAACCCCCCAAACCATCCTTATAACCTGCCTCACTCCCTGACCCAATTCTCCCAGGACCTCCTAAGCCATCCCTATAAACTGCCCCACGCCCTGACCCCATTTTCCCAGAACCTCCCAAGCCATCCCCATAACCTGCCTCACCCTCTGATTCCATTCTCCCAGAATGCCCCAGGCCATCCCCATAACCTGCCTCACCCCTTGACCCAATTCTACCAGAATCCCCCAAGTCATTCCCATAACCTCTCTCACCCCCCATCCCCATTCTTCCAGAACCCCCCAAACCATCCTTATAATCTGCCTCACCCCTTGACCCAATTCTCCCAGAACCCCCCAAACCATCCTTATAACCTACCTCACCCCCTGACCCCATTTTCCCAGAACCTCCCAAGTCATCCCCATAACCTGCCTCACCCCCCACCCCTATCCTCCCAGAACACCCCAAACCATCTTTATAACCTACTTCACCACCTGACCTAATTCTCCCAGAACCTCCTAAGCCATCCCTATAACCCACCCCATGCCCTGACCCCATTCTCCCAGAACCCCCCAAACCATCTCTATAACCTGCTTCACCCCCTGACCCAGTTCTCCCAGAACCCCCTATATCATCCCTATGATCTGCCTTACCCAATGAACCCATTCCCTCAGGAGTTCCCAAATCTTTCCTATAGTCTGCCTCATCTACTGACCCCATTTCCCCAGAAACCTCAATACTATCCTTATAACCTGCCTCACCCCCTGGCCCCATCCCCCCAGACCCAAGACCCTTCGACCTTCCTTTATAAGCTGTTTTCCTTCCAATTTGCTGAGACCCTTGAATTCCTGATCCACCCCCAAGAACAGGCATGCCACAAGACCCATAAGTCTCTTGGCTTTCAGAACTGGCCCCAGCATGAGGAGCCAGTGCCTCGGGTAACCTGGTATCGTCCCAATGACCAGCTCTAGCTCCAGAGGCTCTAGCTCCAGAGGCCCTAGCACCAAGGTCCCTGGTCCCAACCCCATCATTCACTTTGCCTCCTGCCTTCAGATACCTTGGCTCCATGGCTCCTGCTTCCCCAGAGCCATCTTCATGGCCTCCTTCTCCAAAGGCCCCCAGAGCTCCTGAGGCTCTGAAGTCCCCATAGTCTCCAGTCTGGCCCCAAGGACTTATTCTTTCAGAGACCCCTGGTTCTGATTCTACATGTCCCTCCTCATCAGCCTCCATGGTTGCAGAGGCCCCAAGGCCACCTCTACCCACAGACTCCACTGTCCCAGGACTCCCTAGGCCACCACTGGAATGATGCCTTCCCCCAGGGCCAGTATCCCCCTGGCTTTTGGATGCATCCCTGGCCTCTGGAGGCATCCTGGCTTCATCCATGGGCCCTCTATCAGGGCCACCTGAGCCACTCTTGAGATCAGCAAGTCTCTCAGACCCCCTTATTGCAGGACCGTAACTATCGTTGTTTCCAGACCACATTCCCCCAGGCACCCCTGAGCCATGCCTATAACCAACCCCTTCCTCAGACTCTGTTCCCCCAGGTGCCCCAGAGACAACTTCACAACCAGCGCCATAACCAGAGCCCATTTCTCCTGACACTGCCGAGCTATCACTATAGCCAGACCCGTTTTCAGGACCTATTCCTCTAGCATACCCTACGCCATTGCCGTACCTAGACTCCATTCTCCCTGGACCTCCTAAGCCATCCTCGTAGCCTGTCTCACTTCTGAGCCCTTTTCCTCTGGAGTTCCATGACCCATTCCAGAAATCTGGTTCAGAACCCATTGCCCCTGGACCTCTTAATCCATCAGTGTCTCCTAGTGTCTCCCCAGAACCCTGAGCACCCAGGCTTAGAGACCCAAATAGCCTGTGGCTTCTGGTATCCACCCCCTGACCAGACCCCATTAGTCCAGCCCCCTGGGTACCACCCACACCACCTTCCCCTTCACCAGACCCCAACATTCCAGGCCTGTGGTAGGCCCTGGCTTTGCTGAGGCTGGACCCTGTGTCATCCCAAGGACCTGTGCTCCCAGACTCTATTCTGCCAGCAACCTCTGCTCCCCACTGACCTGCTGGCCAGCCTTGGGAATACTGGAAGCTTCTGGAGCCATCCCCTGCCTCACCCAAGTCTTCTGCTGTCTCCTGGCCCTCCCTTCCTCTGGGCCCCTGTAGGCTCCTCTCCCAGCCTCTGGGACCTCCTGGGCCTGCAGGGCTGGTTTTGTAGTGCCTTCCCCCACCCACAGACTTCCCTGGGTCTCGATCAGCTGTCTGTAGTGACCCTTCAGCTTTGGCTTCAGGCCCCCCTTGTCCCAGAAGGAACTCTCTACTACCAGGTATTGATGGTTCCTGGGAGTTCTTTCCTATAGGTATCTGCCCTTGAGACTCCTCTGGCCCCCAGCAGCCCCCTGCTTCCTCATTATCAGCATCTCTGCCACCCTGAGAGCTAGAAGCTCTTTCTCCAGGATATTCCTGGGCCCCAAGACTACCTGTCCCACTGCTGTCTCCAGCTTCCCCCACACCAGTCCCCCTGCTCCACACTGCCCCTGTCGCTCCTCTCTGTCTTTTCCTGCTCAGATCACCCCCTCCTTCCACCTCACCCAGGCTTTCCCCCTGCAAAATCTTCTCCATCACTCCCCCTTCTGACCAAGAGCCCCCAGGACTAGACTGGGATCCCCTCAGGGCTGTTTGTCCTCTCCCAGGTCCCAAATGAGCACTGAAGAGTTGTTTCTGGCTATGCCTGTCCAGGGGACTCCCATGGTCCTCTCTGTACTCCTCTCCTTCCCCGCTGCTCCCCAGTCCTCCCACTTGAGGGTACCTGGACTCAGCCTCCCAACCTCCTGCTGTCCTACCGCATCTGTCCCCATCACTGTCTCTGCCATGATCTTGCTGTTGACCTTCCATGAGACCTAAACCTGACTCTAGGCCCTCTCCCTGTACATAGGGGCTCCCTGGAAGGCTTATGCCCCAGCCTCCCTCTCTGTGGAGCTGATTTTCCCCAAAGGGAGTGACTGTGCTTCCCTCTGCTTCCAGAAAGCCCTTTCCTGCCTGCCCAGGGCCCCCGGCTGAGCCAGCTGCCCCATCACTCCCTATTAGGGAGTAGCCATGCCCATCAAGGCCACCTGTCTCTAGGCCAGCTGTGAACTGTAGCCCAGAAGCAAGCCTGGCCCCATTAAGGGAGCCCTCCAGCAGGCCCTGCTCTCTGGGTTCCCCTCCCTTGCTGCTGATGCTCCTGGAATCTTCTGCTTCTGAGGTCTGGGCTCCTTGGGCTTGCAGCTGATGGTCAGCACTTGCAGTCAGAAAGTTTCTATCCTTCCCTGCTTTGATAAAGAGGTCAATGCCCCCATAGAGAGACAAAAGAAAAGACCTGTTAAATCACGTCAAGTCACCCGTCTGACCCTAACTGCTTTGCCTGACCCTCAGTTTCCCTAATAGAGAAAAAGCTGACCATCTCAGAAGGAAGCCAGGGTGTGCCAGCTCATTGATAGATGAATCCTATCACCACCTCCCCCAGCCCTGTACCCACAGACACCCTGCCCTGCTATGTGGTTCATGAGGACTTTTGGAGAAAATACATAACCTAAAACTCATCCGCTTATCAAACTGCCATGAACAGTTGCATGATTTTTAAAAGCTCTATTTGCTCACCATCTGCCTTACAAATGTCCACTTTACAGTTTCCTGGGATCACCTTGAACCTAAATCCATAGGGGAATTTAAGGGTGTTCTTTGGCCTGACCCAGATTCTCATCCATAGTGAATCTCAGCCAAGGCCTGGCCAGGAGCCTCGGGCCATCTTGGATCTCTGCTCCCAGAGGCATTCCAGAGGCCCATGGAGCACACACAGCTGAGGAGGACCAGGCTGGCTGCGAGGGCCAGCACTGAGGTGGGTCAGGAATAGATCTCAGGAGCCTTCCTTATTCCTGGACAGTGAAGGAATCATCAAGAGCGAATGACTGACCAAGGGAAGCCCCTGGCCTTGGCCTTTTTCATGCCCTTCTCAGCCAGGGAACGACAGAGGTAAGAACCACTCACCTTCAACCACCAGCCAGGCAGTAGAACAGTGGAACCCAGTGCCCAGTGAGTAGGGGCCCATGTCTGAGAAATGGGCCCCCCTTACCACCAGCCTGTGGGTCAGCCCATCAGGGGACACAAACATTTCATATTTGTTTCTGGGCTGGAGTGGCCGGTGCCGGAAATTCCAGGTGGCGTTGGGGCAGGGGCTGGAGAGAATGCACTCGAAGACAGCATCACCCTGCTCTTCACAGTGCGCCTCAGCCAGCGGGACCACCACTCTGGAGGGGATGGCTGTCAGGGAAGCAGGAATGGGGGCGTCAGCTTGGCAGCTTGACCCAGCGTGACCTGACACAGCGAAGCCGGGAGCTCGGAAGCCCAGGTTCAGACCAGCTCAGCCACAGACCCCCTGTGTCACCTGGGGCAGGTCACTTCTTTACCCCAGGTGACAGTTCCCAACATAAAATGAGGGCTTATAATGAGGTTATGAACAGTAAGACTGTTTTCAGCTCTGGAATTCTGTAATCGTAAATCCAGAGATTATGTCTGGGGGTAAGATGGGTACAGGAAGAAACCGATATGCTGACTGCCAGAGCTTCATATATGATCTCTTATGAATCCTAGGACCACCTCCCAGATAGGTATTATTATTTCCTTCTTACAAGTAAGGAAACCCAGTCTTACCCAACTAAGAGGCAGCCCGGGCAGGATTCACACCCAGGTCTGGCTGACGTCAAAGGCCCTGCTCCTTCCCCCATGCCACGCCATTTCTCGGCTTTTCAAAGCCCTGTCCAGGCATACCTGGAGACCTCATGCCCTCTTTCTTCCTCAACCTTGATTTAGAATCATGTTCTTTATGTTCTGTCTGCCCAAAGCTTTCTTCTCCAGGCCTCTCCTCCTCCCAGGAGGCCAGGTGTGGGGGGTGGGTGATGATGTATACACAGCTACTCGAGGGGATGGGACAGAGTTTGATGAAAGAGGAAGGGACAGTTCCCAGGTGGGGTGGGGCCATGGGAGGCAGGGAAGGAAGAGGTCTGTACAGGGCACAAGGGTTCCGCACCTGGGTGGATCTTGTGCTGGGGAGTGTGGGAGGTGAGAGTCTGCAGCAGAAAGCAGTGAGGCTGTGGCTAGAGCCTGTGAAATTAGTCTGGATCTAACCTGGAGATAGAATCTCCGCTGCAGACGGTCTGTGAGCAGGGGCATGGCATGGACATTGTATGTCTGTGGCTGGAACTCAGGAGAGCCCAGCTCAGCATCAAGAGAACACAGACCTTGGACCAAGACTTTTGGAAAGCAGAGATCATTTCAATTTAACCACCTGGGTGTGCATTCTTCTCCCTCACAGTCTTTGCAAGGGGGGGGGGGGGAGGCATATCACATTTATCTTCTCCACCCCCTCCCTGTGCCATGGCACATGGGCCCCCCTCCTAACAGATCTCCACTCCAGCTTCTGCAGGGGAAGACCACCCACCGCTAGCATCCAGTTCCGTGGAGAAGATTTCGGCATCCTCCACCTTGACCTGGTAAATGCCGGCATCCTCAGGCTGCAGGTCTCGGATCTGGAATTGGTAGCGCTTCCCCAGCCGCCGCAGACAGTGCTTGGTCTGGTTATCAAAGCTGTAGGGGATCATCTCACCATCCTGAGGCCAAGAAAGAAAGAGGGAGGTTCAGGGCTTCAGTGGGGCCCCAGCACCTCCTGCCTCAACCCCACTCTGGCAGTTTTCTCCCACTGGCCGAGGCACCAGACAACATTGCTGGAACCACAGAGGAGATGAGGAGGGGGGCAGGGGCAGGGGTGGAGAGCAGGGCTCAGAGGCCTTGAGAATGGGGAGTGTGAGGTGAAGGAATACTGCCCTAGGAGGGTCGCTGACTCTGACTATGGAGTAAATAATCTGCAAGTGTCACACAAGAGACACCTGAGAGTGGGAGACCTCCGCTCAGATTGAGTAACCACCCAAGCAGCCCCAGGGGTTTACCAGGGGGCAGGGAGGCAACACCGAGGGCCCTAGGGGCCCCAGCACATTCATTCTCGGAGGGCCACAAGAAAGTACTATCAGGTATCTTTAGGGGTTCTAGAAAACCCAGTGATCCATACACACGCCCCCTGTAGCTAAAGCCTAGATAGATTTGCCACTTGAAAGATATTAACAACAGCTCGTCTGCAGTTGCCTCCTGTGTGCCAGGCACTGGGTTGGGTACTTGGGGCACATCAGTGAATAAAACAAAGATTCCTGCCCCCCAGGGAGCTAAAATTCTAGGAGGGGCACAGACAAATAACACATATCATAAGCAGATAATATAATGTATATTAGAAAGAGATAGAATTAGGGAAAAAAAAGAAAAGGGAGAGGAAAATATGGACTCAGGGATGCAGGACGGGGCTGGGGGGACACAGCACCCAGAGGGTGGTCAGGGGACATCTGGCTGCGGGTGAGGGAATTAGCCGTGTGGATACCGGGGAAGACCATGGCAGGCAGCAGGACCAGCTAGAGCAATGAAACAGATGCAGGGGGGCGGGGGTACATTTTCTCAGAATCCTCTTTTTACCCCCGGTGTCCTGGCTAGAGAACCTCGTTGCTCAGTGAGAGGTAAGAAGACTTTATGAAATGTCTACACCAAAGTTTCACCTCCCTCCAATCAGGAACTCCAGGGGATTCAGGACTCACCATCTGTGTGCTTGAGTTGCTCCCAGAGGGGAATCCATGGGACCCATAGTTCCTCCCCCCACGACCTGCAGCATCCCTGCCAGATGCCTCCCTCCTCAATGACTCCTCCAGCCTCACCTTATACAGGTGAATCTTGCTCCCGGAATACTTGAGATCCAGCTCCAGATCAAATGTTGCGACCCCCTCCTTGCTGACCCTGATGTGTCTCAAGTTGGAGACGGCGTTAACGTACTAGGGAAGACAAACGCACCAGGGGATCTCTCTGAGCTCTCTCTTCGGGGCACTCCGAACCCTCGGACCCCAGTCCCACCCCCCACCATGTCCCACTTGAGCATGCATTTGCCCATTTTACAGGTGGGAAGAAATTTTCCAAGATGAGACATCAGGTCAGGAAGCAAAGTGAGAAAGGACCCCAGGTGTCCATCCAGGTGCTCTGAGAACATGGTAGGACATTTCTGTTCATCTGCTATTCCGGCCAATAAAAAGCAGTTGAGCACCTACTGTGGGCAAAGCCCTGTGTTAAGGTCAATGAGAAGGCTTGGAGGACAGAAAACTGAGTCCCAGGATGTTTGATGAACCACCTTCAAGGTGATAAAATACTATTTTCAGGATGGTGAAAACTAGTTGTTTTGCATTTCCAGAAGACAAATTAGACTAGTGCTATAGTTATGTTAGACCCAGGAAAGAACTGCCTATACAGTTTATAAGACACTGGGATAAGCAGGCAACGGTGAAATCCCCTCCACAGGAAGCATTTAGAAATAAGACAGGTATCCAAGGTCTGGGGAGGATGACAGCGGACAGAAAGCCCTTACCAGGTGTCAGGCACTCGGCTAAGTGCTTTAAGTACATTCTCTAGTTCATCCTCTCCCTAACCCTAAGAAGCAGGTACAACTATAACACCCATTTTACAGGTAAGGAAACCAAGACACGGAGGCCCTAACTTGCCCAATGCCCCAGATTTTAGTATCTGAACCAGATTTCAAAGCCAAAACGTTGACTGGAGGCCCCGATGCTTGACCACACGTGGCCCTGGGAGCTGGGTGAGGGCCGGCCCTGCGCCAGGCCCAGCTCCAGGTGGGGGCGCCCGCGAGGCACCGGGCCGCGGGCCCCGTCGAGGGTACCTGCGCCATCTTGTCCTCGTGCTCCTTCCGCAGCTCCTTGAGCTTGCGTAGCATGCCCCGGTAGTCCACGATGCCGTACTTCAGGCAGATCCGCTCGTAGTCCTTGCGGTCGGCCGTCGTCAGAAGCTGCCACACCTGCTCCAGGTCCACCTTTTTCTTGGTGGGAGGCGGGGCCCTGGGGAGCAGGGCGGGCAGGTCAGAGGCCAGGGGAGCCCCAGGAGCTGCGTCCCTGGGCCTGGCACCCTGAGAGGCTGTGGGGAGCTGCCTTCTCTGCACTAGAAAGGGATGCGGAGGCTGGGCTCTGGGTCTGAGCACTGTCGGGACACGATGGACACAGAGATGGGCAAGGGCGACCCCCACCCCAGTCCGAACTTTCAGGGGAGAAACTCTGCTCCTAACACCTTGTATTGTGGATCACTGAGAAAGATGGCCGTGGGGGGGGGGGGGGGGGCGGGGTGTGTGTGTGCAGATTATTCTGTTACTTTTTTTTTAAAGATTTTATCTATTTATTTGTCAGAGAGAGAGAGCACACAAGCAGGGGGAGGGGCAGGCAGAGGGAGAGGGAGAAGCAGTCTCCCCACTGAGCAAGGAGCCCAATGCAGGACTCCATCCCTGGACCCTGGGATCATGACCTTAGCCAAAGGCCTCCACTTAATTGACTGAGCCACCAGGCGTCCCTATTCTGTTACTTTAACACTTAAAAAAAAATCATTGTTCTAGTGGAGCACCCCATTTTACAAACAAGTGAGTCAGGACTGGGAGAGAAGAGATGATTCATTCAAGGACACAGAGCTTAAAGGCAACAGAACTAGGGGGTCAGTGCTCTTCCCTCTTCCTATTGGCTACCTGCAGTCTAGCTTCCTAGCCAGTGGACGGGAGAACTGAGCCTGCCTTGCTCATGGATGTAGTTGGGGAGACTTCAACCCTGCCCCTGGATAGGCCCACACCCACCTCTTTTTCAGAAGATTTCGGTAGTCCATCAGCTCCTTCCTGAGGTCTAGAAAAGGAGCAGGAATGAGGCCCCAAGCCCAGGTGGGATTCCAAGGGGCTAAGGCAGGGCTTTTCTGTGGCAATGGGAGTGGGGTGGGTGTGTGAGGGGCTGGCAATCTGAGGACCTGTGGTCCATGGCTGACAACTGAGCTTTTGAAAGTTGCCCTCCTGTGGACTGGTGATGATCTGTAAGGTGTTGGTAGGGGCTTGGCCAAGTCAGGAGCACCAGGCAAGGAGTAGCCCATTCCCCAAAACCCAAGAAGATTTCTGACAACCCTTACACCTACCCTCCTGGGGTTCCTTGTGCCTCTTCCGATTCTTCCGAAAGCCAACTGGACCATCAGGAGAAGAGGAAGAGATTTATGTGGACAGATAGGGAGAGAAGCGAGACACATTGATGGTCTTCCTGAGAACCAACTGAGTGCCCCAGCCGTGTCCTCCCCACTGTCCAAAAGGGCAAGACAACAGCTCAGCAAGAGGGATGAGCGGAGGGTCCATCATAAGCTTTGATACCCAGAGCCTTAGCATGACTGATGTGGAGCTGACCTGATTATTATCACATGCGGGGGAGGCCCGCTGACGTGTCTGCAGGGGCAGGGGGGCGGCAGAAGTGAGTGCAGAGACTGTGGCTGGCTGCAGGGGCAGCAGCTCTCCCATGCCCCCCAGGAGCTGCCATTTCAGGGTACGGGCCAGATGTTGCCCAGGTAGGCCAACACTGCTGTTTGACTGAGCCTGCAGCCATGCCCAGTCCTCATTGCCTATTCCCACTAGTAGGAAGGAGGCTGGAAAAGCTAAATCCTTGCCTTCCCAGTTTCCCTTGCCACCAGGAGTGGCCATGTGACACGGGTCTGGTCAATGAGATGTTAACAGAAGTCTCCAAGGAGTTTCTGAGAAAGCTTTTGCTTTCTTGATAAAAGGGCCAGCTGTACCTGGGGCCACCTCTTTCCCCTTCTTCCCACCTTGAATGTGGATGCAGCTGGGATCTGCAGCAGCAGTCTTATGACCACGAGGCTATAAGCCAAGCCAATGTCTTTGGGTGGCAGCTCAGTGGGACAGGAAACATCTGGTTGTCCTGTGACAGCGCTGAGCTGTGGTTTGAGCCCTGGGTTCCAACCTCAGGACTTATCATGTGACATAATCAAGTGTCTTTATTTCTTGGGCTATTTGTAGTAGGGTTTTCTGTTATTCGTAGGCAAAAGCATAACCAATTGAAAGACTAGATCTGCTTTCTCAAGAGACATGCCCCTTCCCGTTATTATATGTCAAAAATTAATTTAAAATTTGGAAACACTGTGCAAGTCAAAAACAACCCACCCCCACGTCTGAGAAAGGATTTGGCCTTCATATTACCTGTTTGCCACCTCTGACGTAGGCCTGTACAAAGTGTCCTTTGTACACTGGAGAAACTGGGGCCACAAAGCTGGCCCCCCCCCTCAAGAAAATGAAGCGCATTGAAGGAGTTAACAGAAGGTTCAGGACCAGAAACCGACCTCTAGGTCCTGCTCTCACGCTCCAGGGTTAAGAGACTATCATTCAGAGCATCTGCAGTGGGGCATCTGCTGAGCGTGTGCCTTTTAGACCACATGCAGAGTTGGTATGTAAGTGCGTGAAGCCAAGGGCCCTGGCACCAGATGGGACAGCGAACTTGCTGTCCCTCTCTCCTTTCACCCCACCAGCTGCCCGGCCTCTGAGGCCTCTGAGGGCTCTCTGAGGAGAAAGCCAGGGCCAGCACCCCAAGCACCAATGAGACAGGATGAGGGGAGGGGGTCGAGCCCACCTTCGATGACCAGGAGCCTCGTGGAGCACGTGGCCTCTCCATAGACGTTCACTGCGGTGCAGCGGTAAAGGTCCGAGTCCTCACCTGTCAGCTTGTTGATCTGCAGAGAGGCCAAGGCCGGGGGGACATGCCTAGCACCCCCTCCCCCCTTCCTCCACTTACTAGACATGGCTAAAGGTATATCAAGATGAATAAGATACAGCCCTTTCCTTACAGAGCTCACAGTCTTCATCAAGGAAGTCAGACCCCAAAACAAAAAGCGGGATCATGACAGAGAGTGGATGTACCATTGGCAGGTTGGGGGAGGGCCTCTTAGCCAGCAGAGGCGATGTGGTGTAGCAGAAAGGCTGGCTTTTTGGGGGCAGGTGGATCTGGGACTACGTATCGTCTCCGTCACGTATTACGGGCTATGGGACCTTGGGTAAATTACCTAACCTCTCTGAACCTTAGTTTCTTATACGGCGAGAATAATAATGCCTCAAAAAGTAGTGAATGGTCGGGAGTAAAGGATATCATCTATGTCAAATGTTTAGCCCAAGGCCTAGCACATAGTAGGTGTTCTGTGACTGGTAGCTCTAATTATTACTAATATTTTTTTTTTTAAAGATTTTATTTATTTGAGACAGAGAGAATGAGAGAGAGAGAGCACATGAGAGGGGTGAGGGTCAGAGGGAGAAGCAGGCTCCCTGTCGAGCAGGGAGCCCGATGCGGGACTCGATCCCGGGACTCCAGGATCATGACCTGAGCCGAAAGCAGTCGCTTAACCAACTGAGCCACCCAGGCGCCCTAATTATTACTAATATTGGCAGCAGGGACAGAGTGCTCGCTGGAGGCCAGGCATTGGTGAGGTACCTCACATAAACTTTTCATATTCGTAACAACACTGTAAAGTAAGTACTGTTATTATCCCATGTCACAGATGAGGAAACGGAAGTACAGAGAAGTAAGGAACTTTCCAAGGCCAAGGTGGTGGGCCTGGGATTGGAAACCAGGCCGTCCAGACTCCACAGCTTGAGTTCCTGAGCTCCAGCCTCCACCACCTGCCAGGTTATCAGCAGAGGTACATACCTGCAAGCCTGGCAGGTCCCAACCTGGCTCAAGCCACCTGGAGCCACAGGATGGAGCTGAGTGGGCTCAACCCCAACTGGGAACATCTACTCCTCCGGGGTTTGGAGGCTGCCAAGGAGCCCTTCAAGGGGACAGGGAGAGATGAGTAGACGTGGGTCGGGGGGAGAGCTGCAGGCCCTACCTGTAGCACGTGCTCGTTGCTGCAGGGGGAGGAGGAGATCTGGTACTTGCTGGAGTTCCTGAGGTTACCTTTGGTGCTCTGCCAACCCACCTCAGGTTTGGGCTCCCCACAGACCACGGCCCGAAAGATGGCATTTTTCCCTGTGGCAGGAGAAGGCGGTCAAAAGATTGGCAGCTTGGGGGAGGGCTAAGAGTAGACTTTATTGGGACTTTAATTTGTTGTTCTCACTGCTCTAGGTATTTCCACTGCCCATTCCAAGAAGGGTGTCAGGCCTTGGTGCCCTGACTCAAGGAGTCTTATGATGCCAGGCAGAGAGCAGCAGTTTCCAGGCACCCAGAAGACAGATTCCCGCCCGCCCCGCCCCCCCCCCCGGCTTCTGTATCACAGAGGGTGGGCTCCTCGAGGAAAAGATGCGGCTGGACTGTCCATGGTGGAAGGAGAGGCAAGCAGGGCTTGGGGTGGAAGGGTGCATTTCTTTGCACGTAGGTGAGGGAGGAGTCTGAAGGACCTCCCAAGACTGGGAAGGGGACGAGTCTTTTGGGGGTTCCGTGTCCACTTTCAAGGCGGGATGATCCCGAGACACAGGGTTCCAGCCTCAGAAAAGAGCCCAAGCTCCATGTGTGGCATGGAAGGCTGGGAGCTGCCTACCCTCAAGAGATCCCTTGGGCTCCTGCCAGGGACATCTCCATAGAGAGCAGTACAGAGTGAGGACCCAAGGGCCCTCCGCAGTGATGAGAGACAATTGCCATGACCTTTGTATTTTGAGTGAGGACTTAGAGTCAGATTTAGAAAAATAAAGTGCCATTCTTTTTCTTATACCGAAATGATGTAAATTGCAAGGTATTGTAGGAACCTGTGCTGGGAAAAAGAACACCAATTCTCACCCCTTCCCCCAAAAGTCTTTGCTCCCATCACTTTCCTGGGCACTTTTCTCATGTGGCCCAAATGAACTTCGTTTTAACAGTGTCTACAGCGACTGCTCAGAGGTCAGGAGAGGGGAGGGGAGCTCGGCAACACCACCACCTCTCCCGCTCCCCAGTGAGCATCCCCCACGCTTGTTCCCAAATATTTCTTGTTTCAGCATACCCTAGTATGTCTTCACTCCCTTTGCCCATTCTGCCCTCAGGTCCCTGGCCCTTCTGGGGACCCAGGCAGGCAGGCGCCCCACAAGCAGAGGGAGACATGGTGTGGCCTGGTGCTGGATGTGGGGGCTGGGAGGCCGGCTAGGAAGGATGGGGCTGAGCCCTCTCCACCGTGCAGACTCTCAGCAGCTCCCCTCCCGGGTCTCACCTTCCTGCAACGCCAAGGCGACGGGCTTCTGCTGGAAGTCTGGTGTGTTGCCACCTTCGGGGATCTCCTCCACCAGCTGCCGGATGCTCACCCCATGAATGGCGGACTTCTTTGGGGGCTTCTCTGGAGAAGGCGGGAGAAACAGAGATGAACCTTCCCTACTCTTCCTCGTGGGTGACCCTTTAACACAATGGAGCCCTGATGCATGCACCCACGGAACGTGAGCCCCTCCCCACTATCCCACCATTGGGCGGGATTGTCTCTCAGAGCTCCTGACTTGAACAGGGCTTTTGAATTTTCTAGTGGAGTTGGGCAGTGGTCCTCCAGCAGTGTGAATGGAGCCCCTGGGAAGTGGGCAGGGGGCACCCAGGGAAGACCCTGGGAGCGTCACTGGGGTAAAGTTGGAGAAGGGAGAATGGGAAGGGGCTCCGCACTGGGGCTGTGCATCCTTTATTCAGGAAAACAAGTTAAAACCCAAAGCCTAAACTGGAAAAAACAAAGAACCAGGCAAGTTCCCGAAGATCTCTGAGCCCTACCCTTCCCTCATTTCCACCCCGTGAGGAACGCTAGTGAGGGACTAAGACGGGGGAGGGGAGGTCAGCTCTTCTCTCACCTGCCATAGTTTGGGTGCCTCTGGTTACTGAGGGTGGCAACTGATCTCCTGAGAACAGAAGACAGAAATGCTTATGAGAGTGCAGGCTGGTCTTACCCCATCTCCCCACACCATCCGTGCTTTGGCTGGTCTCTGGCCTGGGAGCTGGGTAGAGTTGCTGCCCCCTGAGAGCTTGTCTAACCCCACCTAATGGTATTGATCGGTGACCTGCAGGTCTCTGCTCCAGCAAAACCAACTTCCCCGAGACAGGGAGAGGGTGGGTTGCTGCTCGGTTTTACCTTTCCCAGGTACGGAGCCCACGGGGCTGAACCTGCAACCTGTGCTGGTGGCCTGGCCTTTCGGGTGGGGCCCCAGGCCTGATGGCCACTCAGAGGATGAGACACAGCTTCCCCAAACCTCAGGAAATCAAATGCCTGGCATCCAGGATTCCTTTAACCATTTCGCAGCCTGCCTCCTCTTGACTGTGGAATGTCAGTTTTCCAGGGATATTCTCTGGGACTCTTGGCTCCAACCCCAACTCTGAGATTTTCTAGCAGGGTCCAGCGGCCTTCTACCTCCCTCCCTCAACTAATCTGGAATCTTTCTGATCACCGGGTCTGTGGGGGAGAATCCCTTAGTTGGCTGTTCTTTAGCTCTTCTTGACACAGACTGACAGGATCCTCATAAATCCATCTGCCCCCTTCCAAAGCCAGTGAATTATAGCGTCAGGTGAAAGAAATGCCCTCCAGCTTCCCCCAACCATCTCCCAACTCCCCCTGGGAGGAGGATGTGGGGGCTGGGAGGCCAGATTTCTGATTTTCTCACAATTGCATCCTTCCATCATGGCTGCTGGGGAGTGCCACCCCGGGGAGAGGGGGGGCTTGGCTCTGGGCTGACATGAGAGCCTTGGTGAGAGCCATGAATTGGAGGGGGATGGGGGGGATGTCTTGAAAGAGTTCTCCAGCAGTCCCACCTCCTGTGCGATTGGCCCGTGGCCAAGGGTTCCATTTTGAAGATGCCATTCCCTGCCCAAAGAGCCTTGCGTTCAGGATAGAATCACACATGACAGAGCAAATTCCTCCCCCCAACTGACACTTGCATTTCACAACTGCCCACCACTGGCACTTCTGGCCTCGAGGTGTCCCATCTACAGTGCAGAGGCTGCCCCCCAGGGCGCTGGAATTCCATGGTGCGCCAGGGACGTTCTGGAGCAGTCACAGGGTCACAGGCACCGCGGCAGGGAGTCAGGAGGGAGGGCGAGGATGGAGCGCGGCCGCCAGGGGAGGAGAACGCAGCTGACCACAAGGGGTGGGAGCTCCCGGGGTCTGCGTCCCACCCGTTCCCCAGTACATTGCCTGGCACCTGTCCTGGAGTAATTTGAATTTAACACGGACACCTTAGTTGTCCTCTTCATCTTCCTCATCACCGCCATCAGCCTCATCACCAGCTCTCAGTCACTTACTCTGCCGTTTGCTACACATGAAGTGTAATGCTAACACGGCCTCTGTCCGTCCAGCCTCCTGCCTACAGGTCCCAGCTGAGAAGGGTGAGAGAAGCAGACCCCTCCGGGAACTTAAGGGTCGGATGTTAAGCCATCTTGCCCTCTAGACCTCCATTCTCTTCAGGAAGCCAGACTTGGGACAAGGTTAGTGGCGAATGGGCAAAAGGTCTGCTTGGGTGGAGACTAGATGGATATCATCTCAATCAGGGGGGACAGGGAAGGAAATGAATTCTCTTCCCATGGTTCATTCCCCCCTTTGGAGAAGAAATTTTAGTTTTTCTTAGCACCAGACAGCAGCCGTGTCCTCAGTTCAGCCTATCCCACCAACACTCTCAGCCCTGGCCCCTCGGGGCAGTGTTTCCTGGTCCCTCCAGGACCCACAGCCCCCCGGCACCCCCTGCTCCCACCTGCCGTCATCTTGCGCCTCTGGGTAGCTGCTGCCCCCACCTTCCAAACTGGTAGGGTTGAGGCTGGAAGAGCCAAATGGAGTTTGTCTCAACTGCTTTGACCATGTTATTAATCCAAATGTAACAAGTCCTAGACCTGAGGTCCTCATTCTAGACAGCTAGTCAGCTTTTTAACCTGGTCATCATTTCACACTGTAAGTCAAACAGTGCCTGGAAAATCAGAGCCAGGACAGGACCCCCCCGGACAGGACTCACTGAAATTCTCTCTTCCAAATATCCTGGAGTCATTTAGAAGGGACTGTACGTGCACCCCACTGTTTACAGCTGAATATTCCCCAGGCTGATCTCATGCCCACTGCTGCCCCTTCCTGAGTAGAAAAAGTTCGAGAGCATTCCAGCATCTCCATTTCTGCCCTGGGTGGGCAGCCAGGTGCGCAGTGCCTACTTACCTGGGCGTACTGCTGACCTCCAGCCTCCTGTCTGCTCCCTCCTCCCTGTTCCCAGCTGCCTCGCACTGCCAGAGCCTCTGAATGGACTGCTGGTGGAGGCAGTGCTGGGAGCAGTTGTAGGTCACTGCGGACTCCCCAGGCTCCCTCTGCCCCTCCCACTCACCCCGCCTCCCTCCTCCTGCTCTAGGCCAGGCTTGGCAGGGCAGGGCCCCTGCCCCAGGGTTAATGCCCTAGCCTCTGAGGAGGTCAGAGATGGAAGGGTCCCGTGACATTAGCTCATCCAACTCTTCAGTTTGCAAAGCTGACTGGTTAGGTTTGTTCCATGTGGCCTCATGGAGATAACCCCTTTTAGCAGGGGTGGGGTACATCATCCAAAGCCCTAATTTTGCTCCTAAGCTGATCCCTTGAGACCCTTGACACCATAAGTCACACAAATACATAAAACCAGTGCCCTCTTGGGAATCACAACCCAAAATGGCACCAAACAGGCAACAACCTCAGGAACTAGATAGAGGGCCTGATCCCAAAGGCTCTGCTGTGGGAGTGCACTCCCCTGAGAGTGTGGGGCAGGGGGAGACCCTGGAGGTCTGCAGCCAAGAGGCCTTCCGGGAGAAGGTGAGCTTTCGCGGGATAGAAGGGGGGTCCGGCCAGCTGGGCTAGGGGCTGAAAGTAGCAGGCAGATGGTTGGGGTTTTGAGGATGCGTGGATGGAAGATGGGAGTTGGGGATAGGATGGCTGCTAACAGATTTTCTTAAGGAGAGTGGAGGAGAAGCAAGGCCCGGGAGACGAGATGAGAAGGCCACCTGGTCTGCTTTGAAAGAGCCACCTTCAAAGGGAGGCCACTGGGTATTTACACGTACTCACTATCACATTGCCAATTCTGTAGGATCTACCTCTGCATGTGTTCTGAGAAGGGAGGTGCTTGACCTCTTCCACTCCAGGGTGTGTGTGTGTGTGTGTGTGTGTGTGTGCGTGCATACATATATTGTGTGTCTCCTTGTGTGTTTCTAGCTCTAGGTGTCAGAGGCTGGTGTTTCGTTTATTCAGTAAGTATGTATTGAACACTTACCCTGTGTCAGGTCCTGGGTCTGGCACTGTGTTAGGCACTGGGAATACAGAGGCAAGCAGATGACAGGGCCTTCCCCTCGTGGAGCTTACAGTCTAATGGGTCGGATGCATGAGAAATAGCCGGTAACAAACTGCAGCATGCTCTAGGAGAACTAGAGCCTCCAGACGGCTGGTAGAGCTGGAGCTCAGAGACCTAGGGCAAGAGTGACGTGGGCTGAGTTTGGACAGGTAGGCTTGAGAAGCCATTTAAGAATTTTGATCTCTGTCCTAAGGGCTGTTGAGGTTTATTTAATCTGGAAGAGCAACGGGACCCAGTTTGCATTTTTAGAAACTCATTCTGGTGCACGGCAGAAAAAGAATGGAGGAAAGTGGAAGTGAGAGGCAGGAGTCCAGCTCTCAGGAGGCTGGTCCAATATACCCAAGGTGTTCTTTCTGATAGTGGGGTCCTGGCCTCCAGGGGACCTTCTGAGCCACATGTTCCATCGTCCCAGGAGGAAAAGAGGGAGAGGCTGGGAACATGACCCAATACAGAACCCTTCAGCATTTTACGTGCCTCCCTTGGCCCCCAAGTAGCTGGTAGGTTCTTCCCTGAGGCCTGGGGATGGCTAGAAGACCACAGTAGGCATACCTGTCTGCTCTGCACTATCCCATACTTGAATCCCTCTCTTTGCAGTAAGATGGAAATTTCAGGACTCCAAGCAACTAAAATTCCACCCATCCTCTATCCTCTGTTTTTTATGCTTTATCAAATGGAATACCCAATAATATTTAGCTATGCCTGGCATGTTTAGCCATCTTCCTGAAGGTGAGAATCCTCAGTGGTATGAAAGATCCTGGGTCAGACTCTGGTGTTGTTCCTTGTGATTGGCAGTATGTAACAAAGGGGTGACATGGGGATGCCAAGCCCCTTTAAGGAATTTTCTGGCTACCTACCACTCAGGCCAACAATAGCGTGTTCTGACCTATTCCCCAGTGATCTTTCCCAGTGCCCTGATTTTATCCAGTGGTAAAATTTTCACACCAACTCTCTCTATAATGTAGCATTATTACACCCCTTGATAGACTTTTTCTTTGGGAGATAAAGGAACAAGTTTTGGCCTTTATTATTAGGAGAATATCCATGTCAGAAGAGCTCTGGGCAGGATTTATGCATATTCATTCTTTCACAGTGTCTTATGGGAAGGGCTCAATGACTTTGGGTAGTGAAATGATCACAATTTATTATTACTCCCTTGTCCTTACAAGAGGGAAATGCATTATTATATGGCAGGTGCCAAGAGGCTCAGGCCCCATACAGGCCTCCCTCTGGGGGCCCTCTTACTCCCCATGGCATGGGTTGGGTGGGATGATCTCTGAGATCCTGGCCAACTTGAATCTTCTAGTGTCCTGTGACTTACTGAGTGGGTTTCATGGGTGTAGAACCTCCCAGAAGATCAGAGCTGGACAGAATCTTTGAGAGCCCATCTTGAGAGCATTTAACACCGACAACACAATGACAACAACAGCACTTGACTCTTAAACAGAGCTCTTGTTACGGGTCAGACATTCTCCTAGGTCTTTAGATACATTAACTCTTTTTTTTTTTTTTTAAAGATTTTATTTATTTATTTGAGACAGAGAGAATGAGAGAGAGAGCACATGAGAGGGGGGAGGGTCAGAGGCAGAAGCAGACTCCCTGCGGAGCAGGGAGCCCGATGCGGGACTCGATCCAGGGACTCCAGGATCATGACCTGAGCCGAAGGCAGTCGCTTAACCAACTGAGCCACCCAGGCGCCCTTACATCTGCATTCTTAATGACTAGTAATCTGTGGATCTACTCTGCCTTCCTCCCTCCCAGAGATGGGCTCCTCTTCTGGGCCTCAGGGCCCGTCTCTGCAGAGGAGGGAGGCAGAGGTAGATTCACAGATTACTAGTCATTAATGGAGAGGAACATGACCTGCCAAAAGGCAGTGAATTGGGGAGAAGCCCCAACTACTAAGTCATTCCAGAAAGCTGCTCCCTTGAGGTGTCAGTCAGATGGTGAGGAAGTAAATGAAAAGTCCTGCTCGAGGAGGCAAACCCTCTCTGCTTTCTAAGGCTGCATTTTCATATAGCTGCCTATCTTATGGAGACGTTTGCCTGCTCTCATCGAATCATAGCAAATTACAGCACATCCTGGGTCCGGAGATACTGTGTGACACCGTGTGGGTCGTCTTCTTTAGCCACGTAACAAGGCTATGAAGTAGACACTTATTATGTCCATTTTACAGAGAAGTAAGCTGAGGCTAAGAACGGTTCCATGCCAGCCTCACGTTACACAGCTAGTAAACGACTGAGTAGGAATGTCAAGCAGGCTCTCTGACTCCATCACACTTCTGCCTCCTGGCCCAGCCATTCAGAACTGGAAAAATTAGATATAATTAAATATTCTGCAGCCTTCGTGGCTGTATTCTTTTGACCATGAACCCCCTATCCTCAAAAGATCTACCAGGGCCTCTCAAAAGTTGAGAAGGGCCCAACAATTTGCAATTTTTAAGAGTTCTGGTATTTTTTTTAAAGGAAGAAATAATAAAACAGGGCTAAAAGATGAATAATATATTTTAAATATTTATATTTAGCCACTTAATACGTTTAACCCATAGACACAAAGTGCCATGCAATATAATCATGCTCTTTACCAATTATTACAGGCTTGATAAAATGGCTAATTCTTGGTGTTCTACCAGTAGTATGATCTGGGAATGAACGCCATGCTTAAAAAATATAAAAGGAGCATCCCTTTCATTCCTCTCAGTGTTTCTCCCATGACCGTGTGGAAAGCTCATTGGGAGATAATGTTGGAGCCCTTCAGGAAGCATCCTGCCACCACCCGGGGTAGGCTCTGCCCAGGGCAGGAGCTGGTGGGGGGGAGGCGGGGAGGAAAATCTGTGGGGTTCAGAAAGGACTCTGTGTCACCCCTTCACCAGTCCCCCCAGCTCTCAGCAAGTCGGCCCAGCTCCGTGTCCTTGGCAGCCCCAGCCAGTGACAGCCATTGTGGGAAGAAGTGGCAAGCAGACTGGGGAGAAGACATCCTCCTCCCATCTTTCCCAAGAGCTCTCCTGGTGTCCACACCACATGCCCCTGACAATCATGGGCCTCACAGCAAGCGATTTTATGCTGGCAGAAGAGGGGACAGAGAGGACTGGAGACCCCACCTGGGCATGCCCCTGGAATTCTCACTCAGCTGTCTGTAGGATTGCTGCCCTGAGCAACTCTGAGAACACAGAGCTGAACTCCCTTCACCAAAAGGCCCACCCCGCCCTGCAGGCTTCATACCCATGGAGGTGGTAGAGTGCTTTTTGTGCCTTGCAATGGAGTTTGGTGTTTATTTTGGAGTGCATGAGGAGCCAGGAGAGGTTTTTAGGCAGAAAAAGAATATATTTGTGTTTTAGAGAGAGCTCTTGGGTGTTGTGTATTGGTTAGATTGGAGTGGAAAAAAACCTGAAGCCAGGACCTATCTCCCCCATTAGCCTGGCACTCCCTGAGAGTGGGGCTGTGTCTCCCACATCAGACTAGGGGCTTCCAAGGACAGGGACAGGGACAGGGACTCCCAATCCCTGTGCCTAAGCCTGGATACACACCCAGGGAAAGCTCAGTCTTGTGGATTGGTTTGCCTAAGATGGAAATCGAGGCCCACGTGGGGTATGACTTGTCCCCGGGACTCTCCCCTCCCACTGGCCAGCTGAGACAAGTACCATGAGGATGAGACCCTATGACCCAATCCCCCTGCCTCAAGTTCCAAGGGCAGTATGGCGCCTTCCCTGAGATCAGCTGTCCTTACTCTGGCATCAACTTCCCAAGTTCCCAGTAGCCTGGCCATATGCAGCTTGTGGTAAAGTTCAGGATGAAACCCCATCCCCGACCAGTGGCTTGGCCCTGGGGCCACATGCCAAAGCAGAACACCACGGGCAGGGGCCTGGCTGAGGGCTGGGCAGGGAGCTAGGCTGGGACCTGCTGGGTACTTCAAGTCCTTGCAAGATGCAGCCATGGGGAGGAAAGGTGCCTGTCAGTCTCCTGCTTAAGAAACCCTGAGGACAGGACCCTCCCCTGGGGACTGGAGGGGACACCGTTCCTGCCCTCAGGGGGCTCATCCTGCCTTCCCCCATGGTGGCCGAGGCACAGGCCCAGCTCAGAGACTCTCGTCTGATTGGGGAGACCTAGTATCCCCCGTCAGGTCACCGATAAATGGCGTCTGTCGTTGTTGCGGTTGGCTTTGACCGCAGCTCTCCATGACAGAGATGGAAACCAGCCCGAGCGAAGCAGCCACAAGGCGCGACTGAGCTAGGCACTTGGTGTCACTGTGTCATTTAATTATCTCATTGGCTTTTACTGTTCCCACTGTGGATCGCAGGGAGGCCTTTGTGCGGGCTGTTGTCTCTGCCGAGCTGACTCCTCGTCACTGGTTCGAACTTCTTCTCTGATTATCCCATGCAAAGAAGCTAACATTTATTGATACTGGGTTGATCCAATCTATGTATTTGTTTCTTGGCTCTCTCCTCAATTTGAAATAGAAGCCGCATGAGAGAGATTCTGTTTTGTTTACTGAGTTGAAAACAGTGCTTGGCATTCGTTGTTGAATAACTGCCCCCCAGCGCTGCCAGAGAATGTACAAATAACTTACCTGACTCCAGCTGGGGAGTGACAAGGTACTGCCCACCACTACTTGATTTTAAGTGGGCAGATCTGGAGACTCCTATGTAACAAATGATTAAAAGACAGGAAGAGGATGCCTATCCTGGTTCTGTGTGATAAAACCAGAAGATAGGGAAGGGAGAGGCCCCAACCAAAATGGGAACAGTGAGATTCAAAACAGGAATGGGACTCCCTGGGAATGACGCCACCAATGTACGAGCAGGTTGGTCATAGCCTCACAGTTAGGTGCTGAGTGCTGAGGGTCAGGATGTAGGATTAACAGAGTGACTTGTCCTTGTCTCAGCCCTTCCCGCATCATTACCAAACTCTTACAGTCTCAAAGCTAATCTCCTGCCCAATTCCGGACAGAACTAACTTCTCTTTATTGGTTTTGGTTCAAAAAGAACAATCGAGCTCAGCTACCCAACTGGAATTTGAGATGCAAAGTGTTAAAACTCCATCAAATACTTAACTGTTTTCGAAAACTAGAACAGCAACAGGAAATAACCTTTGAGTACAGGAGGACATTAGTCACTATAAAGGGAGAACAAGAATTCTTAGCTTACAAAAATTGTTTGCTGTTACACAGGACATTTGTCCCCAAGCAGGGTGGAGTGAGATCTTATTGTTTTAGATAAACATCAAATCTTTGACTTCCTCCAGATGTTTTCCCCACAGTTGATCCCCCCTCTTTTAATTTCTCAAACTTGGCTCCAGATACATGTTTGATTTCTTTTCCAGAGATTAAATTCGACATTCCAGGAGGTGTGAGCTGCTGTTGGAGTCCAGTGAATGATGGAGTGATCAGGTGGACATGAAGACCTTCACCAGGCTAGTAACCAAGAGCCTGGACTTAGTGCCAGACCCCACCCCCGGCTCTTCCACCTACAGGCACCTTTAACCCCACAACGGTCTTATCCCCATTTTGCAGAGAGGGTACCTGAGACATTGAGAGGGAAAGTGAGTTTAGGTCACAGAGTGAGCCTTAACTAACACGGTGGCAGGGCTGGCAATGGAGCCAGGCAGACAAGCCTCTTTGCCCCTCAAAACTTGGGCCGCTCCATTTATAGAGCAAGAGAGATCCAGATCTGCCTGACTGCAACCCTGTCCAATTCCCCCTGTGGAACTTCCTCCTGAAGAACCAGAAAGGACAAAAAGAAAGGGAGGGCAGGAGAGAGGCAAGGAGGAAGACAGAGAAGAGGGAAAAAGAAAAAAAGAAAAGGGAATTCCGCCAGAGGAATTCTATTATACCAGTCATGAGGAAAGGTGACAAACCCCTTTGGTTTGTTTAGCTCAGTGTCACCTTTTGGTGCTGTTCCTTCTAAAAGCCCAGCCTGCATCAAGAGACTTCAGAACCCAGAGTGTGTGCCTCCCCCACATGTCTCCACTTTCCTTTTCCTGAAGCTCTCATGCCTCCCACCTCCCTGCAGTTAATTCTGGAAAATGCCCTGGGGAAGTCCCTGGTCTCCACTATAGACCATATCCCAGGGGGCCACCTGTCAGCCTAGGTTGTTAGATGCTTGCTCCTGGGAGATTGACAGGAGCCGGCTGGATCTCAGTAATGCCTAAAGCAGAAGAGGGATTTATTGCCTGGTGACTGACTTGTGCCCCTGGAGGAACTCAATCAGGAACCACTTGACAGAGCACCAGCATGGTGACTCCATGGAACCAGGAACCTGAAGACCTGAGGTCCCTTCTTGGTCCAGTCTTGTGTCCATCCTGGAGATAGTAATGCTGGGTTTCATCTCTATCCTGGAGAAAGCTCTCTTGCCCATTTCTCCTCTTTGCATGGTTGCTATCTGACCCACATGAGTAGGAGATGGTGCCCTGAACCTCTTGGTTGTTTCCAGGGTTGCCTTGTCTTATGGACACAGCAATTCCACTGACCCTACAGTGAAGGGTTTCACTGGCTTCTCCTGAACTTGGCCCTGAGGTCCTCTCTGAAGGAGGCTCTGGAGCAGAAGATATGATCTCAGACTTCCTGGGTGCCACCCTCCGCTTTATTTACAAAAATTATGGGGATAAAAAATTATCCCTACATTGTGGGTAGTGTGATAATTTAAAGGAAGAAAACTTTTCATTTCCTGGCTGACTTTCTGAGATCAGTTTAAAATGATTTTAGGCTTGAAGGACTAAGCCCACAGCTCAGTAGAACTAAAAATTGAGGGGAATTTGGTATGGTGGAAGTGACTTGAATTGCCAATGATATTATTTCCTGGTCTATACTGGTGGACACTTATGATCTCCCACAAGAAGTGGTAGGGGGGGTCTATCCTGGATTTGCAATTATGCAGATAATTACAGATACAATTTGCAATGATAGTCACATTTCTTAGTCATGTGACTCTAGCCTCGTCTTAAACCTATTGAACCTCTGTTTCCTCATTTGTAAAAAAGGGATGATAATGTTATTAGTGGAGGGGTCATGGACTCTTGAATCAGACATACCCAGGGTTAAATACCACGTTTACGGGGGCGCCTGGGTGGCTCAGTCATTGGGCGTCTGCCTTTGGCTCGGGTCATGGTCCCGGGATCCTGGGATCGAGCCCCGCATCGGGCTCCTTGCTCGGCGGGGAGTCTGCTTCTCCCTCTCCCACTCCCCCTGCTTGTGTTCCCTCTCTCGCTGTGTCTCTCTCTGTCAAATAAATAAAATCTTAGAAAAATAAAATAAAATAAATACCACTTTTATGGTCTGGAGGCTGTCAGCCTGGAGTGGCTTGAGCAGAGGGAAAGTGGGAGATTTTGTCAGAGAGGCGAGGGGTCATCAATCACACAGGGCCATTGGCCATGGTAATGACTTGCCTTTTACCCTCAGATGGGCGGCCTCTGCAGTGTTCTCGGCAGAGGGATCACAAGATCTGGCTTATGTGTTGAAAGGACCACTCTGGCTGCTGGGTTGGAAACAGACTGCAGGGAGACAAGAGGGGAAGGCGGGAGACCCGACAAGCGGCCCCACAACTAGCTAGTGAGATGAAGATGCCTTGGAGCCTCTTGTAGCGGGGGGTGGGCTGTGGGCAGCGGTCAGATGCTGGATGCGTCTGCAGGTGGCAACGGCAAGATCTCCTGACTTGTCACAGCTTATCATTATATATTTGAACCGTTACTTTTAAGCATTGTTCCACTAGACTGAAGGCTCTGTGGAGCATGAATCATATGTGTATTTTCTTCACTGATGGATTTCCCGTGTTGAGCCCAGTTCAACAATATTTGAGGGAGGAGTGGAGGATACTGGGGCATCTCCTTGACAACCAAGAGCAGATGACCTCTTGCTCACCCTCCCTGCTCCTCCCAGCAGTCTTCTGAGGCCAGGGAGGGGTTGCAGGCACCAGCCGAGGAGACTGGAGGAGATGATGGAGGCAGTGGGAAGGAATGGGGGAGAAGGATGCACTCAGCAGCCTGAAGAATCACTAGGCCAAAAAGAAGGAGTGGGAGATGGGAGAATGAGTCAGGAGGAAGGAGGAGAAAGACGGACCTTTCTGATAGAGTTGCATGGCTGGACACATGGTTTCTCTGAGATCAGCCCACCAGCGACATGGGGTCAGGGGCAAGGTGGGGATGGACTTCACAGCAGGAACCCCACAAGCCACGGAGCTGGGGGCTGTGCTCCTCCCTGGGTGCCAAGGTGGAAGGTCTGCCCCATCTGTAGCCTGGTGGCCCCGGGGCAGGGTGGAAGGGGATGGGGGTGGATGGGGATGGGGGTGGATGGAGATGTGGGGGTGGGGCCTACGTGAGGGAGGAGAGAGGAGCATGCAGAGGTGCAGAAGAACCAGGGAGGGAGCCCTGGCGGGAATCTGGAGGAGAAGGCAAGAAAGGGGTTTGCCGGGGAGGGGCCCCAGAGGTCCAGCACTGCCCCTCTCCTGTCTGACATTCCATACTGTCTTCTTTTAATTTAGTGATCCTTCCGCATGGTGCCAGGGTCATCACTTCTGGTCCCTGTCCTCCGTAGCCATCTCCACGAGCTCACGGGCTCGCTCTCACCTCATTCTTCACACACAGCTCACCTGCAGCACACCTGTGCACCTGACTCGCTTCTTCCACTGCCCCGCCCACAGAAGAATCCATACATTGGCTTGTCCAACATGCGTGAGTGTGTGTGCGCGCACACACCCACACACACATCCCGGGAACTAGGCCAATGGGCACCAGGTAAGGTAGTCTTGTGATCCTAAGTCCTTCCCTGAGATGTGAAGCCTTTCTGGCTCATTCTTCTCCTAGGTCTGATCTAGAGAGGGAAAACTTCCGTGGTGCTGTAATTTTATCCGAGCCCCGATACCTCCAAGGACTTTAGTCCTTCCACTCAAAGGCCCCCTCTGCTGCCTCTGAGCCTTGTTTTGAGGTCACTTAATCTGCCCTGAATCTGGACCTCTTTCTTTCTGTCAAGCGTTGTTCAAAGCTGCCTGAAGGTCCTTCTCTGCCAGAAACCTTCCCTGCTTAATTCCTCTTGACTCCATTCCCTCCTGCCCTCCCCTGCCATCCGCTGCTATTCTAGCATCACACAAACGCAAGCAAGTTTGCTAAGGACTGGGCCTGTGTGTCTTTCTTGTGCCCCCTTCTCTCCCTCTGCGTGTTTGAACACAGTCTCTGTGACCCCCCCCCCAAGGAGAGGACTCCGTCTCCTTTTCCCTCTGGTTATCCCCGTACCACCCCATCCTGGGTTCTGCCCAGGAATAACTCAGCCTTGGGTGTTCTGCCAGGAGATGGGATCCTTAAAGGAGAGACCTGAGCAGGCTAAGCATATCGCATGTTCACAAGTGACTACATGAGGCGTGGGGAGGCCGGGGTAGGGGGGCATGATGGTAAGAGGGTGACTCGTTCAGGACTGCGGGCGCTGGGGCTAAGCTCCCCACCCAGCAAGGCCAATCTCAGATCTTTCCTATTGAACGACCTACAGGCGGTTGCCCTTGACAAGTTGGAGAAAATTTAGCACCTCTCAGCTCTAGCATTTAATGAGCTGCCCAGGCTGTTAATTGCTTTGTCAGCTTTCCTGCCGGAGACACGCTTTCTGGTGAGGAGAGAAGGTGAGAAGAACCTAGAACAGCCTGGAATAGGGAGGGCAGGTGTCCTAAGGCAAGGAGTTAGGGAGTCAAAGGGAATCTGGGCAAATCAAGTCTCGAGGGCCCCCCAGAGGTGTGAGGGTAGAGGCGAAGGGCCAAGAGTAGAGAGAGAATGATACATTTGTTTGCAATCTATTTTTAATATCACATAAACATGACTTGCTTGTAACCAAGGCCTGGCTAAGCTGCCGGGTAGGTTCATTCCAGTTGCCCCCCAAGAATACCTCAGAAGTTATCCCATCGAAGGCACAAAATCCTGAAATCAAGAGAGGTAGCAACTCCGCAGTGACAGGCCTGGCATGGCTATAGGCCATTCACAGCTGGATCCAAAGCAAAGGGGGAAAGAGCAGAATGGGTTTTCCAAGAAGTTGGGGAGAGATGGGCATGGACGTGAGAAAACTATTAGGATGGAAACACATCTCTCTTCCTCCTCTCCCCAGAGTTCCTGTCTGCCTCTCCCACCACAGGAACCTGCACCAGTCAGTCCCACTGCTCACCAACCAGCCTGGAGCCCGCCCCACCCTCAAGGGGCACCACAGGAGGACTGGGGGCGTGGGCAAGGGAGGGTGGGCGCTCTTTGTATTCAAATTCTCACTGGCTTTCTGACCTGATCTTCCTCAGCCTGTGTCCTGGTTTCCCTGGCTTTACAACACCCACCTCTGTCTCTTCCTTCCATTTGGGGGAAATTGGGAAGGTTGGTATGGTGATATCTGGGACGTTCTTCTTGTTCTTTGGGAGACAGTTGCTGGGCCCCAGGGGTATTATCAGAACCTTAGACTGCAAGCCTGGCCCATGTTCCCCCAGCTGGTGGGGAGGGGGAGTTTTGCAGTTAGTTTTCAGTGATGTGAAAATCCTAATCCCAATTACAATTGGTGTTCTGAAGAAAGCCCCTCAAACTGCTCTAGAAGTAAACATTCACTCTCTAAAGGGTTCCTTCACTCACTCCCCCTCCCCCCCCAAACATGGCACCTTCTTATTTACAAAAGGGAAAGTAAGTCGTAGAGAAATAATAGGGTACCCAAGCATAGAGGAAGACAGGAAGTCTCCCTTCCAGAGTCCAAGAAAATATTCCTCCTGTCACTTCCCTCCCCAAACGAAGGCCCACTAAGACAAGATCTCTGCCTCTGTTCATACAACTCTTGGAACATATGATGCACATGTGTTCGGACTTAATTAATGGAAACAGAAGCTCAAGGGGAAAGACTGGTTCTATGACCACAGGAAAGGACCTCTGCTCCCTCAAACTTCTTGGGAAGTCTATGGAGAATGTGATGGACACATGTCTTCCCACAATAGTTAAGGGAAAGCTCTGCCCCGTGACGTAGGTAAGATTATTCCTTTGATAAATATTTAATTGACCAGCTACTGTATAAACATTGACTGAGCAGCAGGTCTCATGCCAGGTGCTGGGGGCCCTGCCCGCACAGAATTTTCAGCCTAACCTACACTCTAGCAGAGGATTCAGGCAAGCCCATGGTCACAATGAAGCACACTAAAAGCTGTGCTAGGGGACTGTCGGGGTTTAATGGGAGCACAGGGGGCAAGCCCAACCCAGACTTGAGGAACAGGGGCAATCTGAGGAGGCTTCCTGGAGAAGGTGACAGGATGAGTAGGCTAAGTGAAGAAGATGGACGAAGAGTGTTCCGGGTAGAGAGAACAGCACATGTAGAGGCCTAGAGGTGGAAAAGAGAGAGGTGCCCGGGAGGCAGTGAAATAATTGTTAAGTCTGAGATGATTCCTCAAGGCCCGTCCGCATCAAGGACTTCTCCGAGGCTATTGAGCACCAGGTCCCAGACAGGAAGCATCTCAGCAGCCATGCACAGCCCAGTTGGGTTTTCTCCTGAGTGTGTCCGCCTTGAGCTGCTCTAGCTCCAGCAGCAGAAGACAGAGGTGTTAGTCAATGGTAAGGCTTGTGGGGACTCCTCCGCTAGGAAGAACGCTGTCTGCGCAGGGCAGAAGGACTGAATACAGTGGTCAGAAGGCCTGGGGGTGCTCCTCACTCTTAAGACAGTATCCCAGCACCCCATTCCAGGGGTGCTTCCAAGACAGTAATCCTGATCCTTGGTCAGTGCTCCCCCTTGGCCTCTGTCTACTCATGGCCTCTGGTGGGGTGGGTGAGGTAGGTGTCCCTGTTCGTGCAGGTCCAGAGTGCACCCTAGCCAGTGGGAGGGATGACACAGAAGCTGCCCACTGCTGCGTTCTGTCAGGGATCAGCAAACCATAGCCCATACCCTGTTTTTGTAAATAAAGTTTTATTGGAAACAGCCACGCCTATTCATTTACTTACCCCTTGAGGTGTTTTTGTGTTATGACAGCGAAATCGAGTAGCTACAACAGAACTTGCAGGGCCTGCCTAAAGTATTCACCACCTGGCCCTTTGCAGACCCCTGGGGTAGATGAACTGAATACTTTAAATCTTTGTGTGTACCCCCAACAAATTCCTGGAAGCCTGCTCCCAGAAATTCCATCTCACCAAATGCCCTGGCCTCGCAACTTTGTCAATGGTGAGACATATGGACAAAGAACATGAAGAATTTCCTCCCATGGAGATTTGGGAGAAGGGCTCTCAGGTGGGCACGGAGGAGGGAATATCCTGCAGAGAAGCAGGACGTGCACTTCTGAACCTTCCAGCCTTCTCTGGGAGCTGAGACCGGATGACAGAGGGGTAGTTTTGAGGGTCTGACAAAAACAGCAGCTGCGAGAGAAGGGGGGATGGCAACCAGAAGGGCTGGGTCACAGGGAGGCCAGGGCGGCCAGAGGAGCAGGAGGAGGGCTCCAGGCTCGGCCCTTGTGACTGCTGAGGGAGAGAGGCCTGTCAAGTGATGCTGTTCTCTGGTGGCTGCCTCATCGGCACCCCTAATCCTGCAGGGGTTTGCATACTGGTCTCCTGGTCCCACAGTGACAGCTGAACTCAATCAGGAGACCCAGACCAGCCTGTTGGACCAGACAGAAAGAGAAGCAAGTGAAGTCCAAGAGGGAGGAATTCTCCAGGGAGAGTTGGAGGCCTGTTTGTGTGAAAGGGCCTCCAGAGGTCATCTTGCTCTCCCCTTTCTCCAGGGAGGGCTGCACACTGGGCTGGAGTGGGAATCTTGCGAGTGCATGACATCTGAGTCTGACAACCACACCACTGGAAGGTTCTTCCCAGGTCCCTCCTTTCTAGGTGGTTAAGAGCATAGACTCTGGGGTGCCTGGGTGGCTCAGTTGGTTGAGCGACCGCCTTCGGCTCGGGTCATGATCCTGGAGTCCCGGGATCGAGTCCCACATCGGGCTCCCTGCTCGGCAGGGAGTCTGCTTCTCCCTCTGACCCTCCTCCCTCTCATGCTCTCTGTCTCTCATTCTCTCTCTCTCAAATAAATAAAAATCTTTAAAAAAAAAAAAAAAGCATAGACTCTGGAGCCTGATAGCCTGGGTGTGAAACCCAGCTCTGCCACTTCCTTGCTCTGTGACATTGGTCAAATAATTTAATCTCTCTGCCCCTCTGTTTCCACACTTGCCAAATGGGAATAAAACCATACCTGCTTCAAAGGGTTGCTGGGAGTTCTAAGTGAGGTAATATTTGAATAATATGTAAGGAATAGTAAGTTCCACATACATGGTGGCTGTTAGACTCAATCAAGTTATTAAATCTTTTCCCTCACTTATGTTCACTTGCTCTTGTTCTAGGCTCAAGCATTAAAATAGGTAGTTGGCAAAAGACAACAGATACTTCCTCTGATTTAGACCTCAAGAGGCCTAACAGTATGATGGGTCCTGACGATGCAGTGTTTGGCTCCAGGGCACAGTCTGAAACTGGGATAGAACATTCTGGAACGTGATAGCTAGCCTTTCTACATCCTCAGCACTGAGCACCTAGCACTCTGTTAGGAGGCCCGCCTAGAAGGCTAGTTCACCAGAATTCTGGTCTTGACCCTGAGTAAATCCAAGAGGGTCCGGAGTCTCCAGTTAGAGATGTTATGGATGTCCAAGGCGCAGAGCAGTGTGGGCCCCACCAGAGGCCATAGGAAGAGAAGCAAGCTCTGAAGCATGAAGTTCACATCTTGAGCCCACTGACCTGGCTAGTGCCCCCACCGCCCCACTGCCCCCTTGCAAGGAAAACTCTGTCCCTGAGCTACCTACCCAGCAGCAGCTTCTACCACCCTGGAGACTAATCAGCGGGTTTCTGCCGCCCAGATGGCAGTTGAAATCACCCACACTTCTCCTTCCCTCTCTCCTGATCTCTTGGGGCAAGGCCTCCCAAACACCAGACTCCTTCAAAGTTCTCATTAAGTAATGTGTGCCAGACACTGTGTCAGGCATTTGACTCGGGTTGGGCATTTGGGAAACTCGGCTGGAAGGAGCGAGTCACTGATGCTATGTGCCTGGGTCACCACGGTGGGAGCATTTATTCTGCTGCCTCCTTCCCGGGCCAGATTTCTGGGCCTCAGGGGTAAGTGAAGGAAGCCCTTCCCTGTGTTCTCCTGCCTGCCCGCCCCACCCAGGGATGGTGAGCCGTCCCTGCCCCGGGTCAAGCCAGCTGCAGTTGGCTGTGATTAATGGCCTCTATTAACAGCAAGTTGTAAACTGAGCGAGCGCCTGTGAACATCTCACCCCTGCTGAATCCCACACCGGGGAATACTCTTTAACCCCTGGCACCTCCTGCCTCTCCCAGTTTGAGAGACAGGTTCAGAAAACGGCTCTACGGGGGCAGTTTAAGAGGCTTTGGAATCACGAAACAACCCACTAACCCTTAGGGGGAAAGGCCCAAATCCTAAAACCTGAAGGTAGGGGGAGGCAAAACTGAGGTCCGGTCAGGGAAGCTAGTTTTAAGAAGCTGCAAAGAAATTCCAGAGCCGAGGACTCTGGTCAACACCCGGGTGCCCTTGGGCAAGTCACTTCCCTTTGTCTGCACCTCCGTTTCTTTATCTGTTCAATAAGGGGCCTCCTGCTCTCATCAGCGACTCAATAACAGCTCTGATCACAGGAATCTTTACAGAAGTCACAAGCCAGGCTTTCCTTTGGTTCCTTCATTCCCTGAGAGAATCCCTGCAAATAAAGCAGCCCCTCCCACACTATCACCCCCAATCCACTTCCTATCCCCATCTGACCAAGCCATCAGGCTGATTTCCTGCAAGTCAATTAGAGACTTTAAAAAAAAAAAAAAAAAATCGGCATTCTTTGGTGACCAAACACGCATGCCAGAGAGGTCTGTGAGATTCATAGACTTCTGTCATGTTTTAACTTTGAAACATTCTTTGGATCCGCTCTTTTGTTCTTAAAAGGAGGTAAGATGCGCCAGGTTTAGTTTAACCCATCGGACAGGAGAGAAAACTGAGGTCCGGGGAGATGCTGTGATCTAGAGTGAGGGGCAGCTCAGGGATCAGAGTCGGGGCCCCTGGTGCCTCCCTGGGAACCCGAGATGAAAGCCTCTCAAACCACCAGTCCTTCCAGCTGTGAGTGCAATTTGAGGTACAGGTATTTACTCTTTCCCGTCTGAAGTGATTATGCGTAAAAACTGCGGATTGGTGTCTGCCGTGCTGCCATGCCTCCCCCGCCCCCCCTCCGGTCCAGAGCCGTGACCTCGCGGCTCAGGAAATCGCCGCTGGCGCCGGCGCCCACCAGCCAGCTCTCCCCCGCTGTGGTCCAGGCTCACTTTCTTTGACCTCAGCCTCGTGCTTCCAGCTCGCCGTCCGCTCCGGGCGCCCGGGTCTGGAGCCCCGGACGTCCCCCCGCGGGATTTGTCCCGAGTCCTCCCAGCCGCACCCCGAGAAAGAGCGGGGACCACCCCTCCCCCACCACCAGATTACTCCCCGAAAGCTTCCAGGCTCGGGCCCTGTCTGGGGAAGGTTGGAGCGAGTGAGCGGCCGGCTGGAGGGCGGATGCCGCAGCGATTTGTCACATTCCCCCCCCCCCCCCCCCGGGGTTAATTATCTCAGGGAGGGAATCTGAGCTGCGCCTGTCTCGGCTACAACAAGCCTTGTCGCCTGGTGGGCGGATCTCAATCTTTCTCAGGTGACAGCTGCTGGCCGGGACCGAAATGTCCTCACTCTGGGGGCGTCCCCTCCTCCCGAGGGCGGCCAACGCCCCGGGGGCGGCTAGACCGGCGGCGGGGTGCCCGGCGATTGGACGGCTGGAGCGGGAGGCCCCTCCTCGTGGGTGGGGCGAGCGCGGGCCACCTCGGGACCGAAGGCCGCCAACCCCACGCTCTCTAGCCCCAACGCACTGCCCTCCGCCCCCTTTGCGTTGACACGGGACAAATATTTAACCTTTCCATTTTTGCCCTGGCTTAATGAGTGTTGGTGTCTAGTACAGGGCTTGACACATCGTAGGCATCCGATACCTGTTTGTTGATGCACATGCCCATTGGCTTGTCTGTCTCCCCGGGAGCGTCGGGTTCTTAGACTTCTGGCTTTTCATCACACAGTTAAAGCATGTGTCACTGTAATGTGCTGCTAGTAAAAAAAATGTAAGCATTCACATGGGTGCATTTTTCCCTTTTAAAGATAAAGGTTCTGAAGAGGTCAAAGATTGTTTTTCTCATAATGTGTCAAATACTCTCTTGAGCTCTGATGTGCTATCCTGAGTAGGAGAGAAAGGGGTGATGTACACAGGGGACAATGTTGTTTGCCCCCTCTGATAATAGCTTCTGATTTCATCTTGGGAGACGACCTTGGGCTGACAATCAATGTGTCCTGAGTTTTCCTGCCAAGGGGCAGGTGTAAGACCTAACTAGGCCATCAGTTCCGTCTTAGATTCTATAGATTTTCCTCTTCTTTCCAACAGACTCCTTTTTTTCCTTAGGTAAGCCAATCAATTTCTGTTGCTGACAACCAAAGCGCCCCAGCTGCTAGGGTTCTTAGCAAATGATGGGGAGTGCGCATAATTCACCACCCAGCGCCTGTGGGAATCAGCTCACAACGAAATGTGGTGTTGAAGAATCCTTAACCCGTCCCCTGTTTTATAAAGACCTGAGGTTCCAGGAAATCCAAAGTCACACAGCCCGACTCATGGGATCTCAGAGCTAAAAGGGAACTTAGAGTCATATGTCAAGCTTCTCATCAGTTGCTTAAATTCCCTCTGAGGTAACTTCAGCAAGTAGCTGACCAAAAGGTATGTGAACATCCTTGGTGATAACAGAACAGTCTCTCCAGGCAATATATTCCTTCTTTAGCCAACCTTGGTAAACATCCTTCCTGATACCAAACTGAAAGCTTTCTCTGTTAGTGTTGACCTTTCACAGTCATGCACCCTGAATTCTATTCCTCTTCCACATGACATTCCTTCAGATGGCGAAAGACAGCTATCATACCACTGAGGTTTCTCTTTCCCAGAACAATGTCCCATTTCCTACAGCTGTTCCTTGCGTGGCAGGGTTTCGAGGTCTCCAGCGTGCCGGCCACTGTGCTCTGAATGCATCCTGTCTGTGCTCCTCATAAGCATATAGCTCTGCAGTGGAACAGAACACCCTGGAAGTGGGCTTCTGGTAGAGAGCAGAACAAAGATAAAATGCTCTGTTCTAATCAAAAGGACTTCTTAGGTCTTCTGCGAATTCAGCCTACGTCAAATGAGTTAGTCAGTCACTTTATACTGCCTTAGTGTAAAGCACTAACATGTCCTTGGTTATATTACATATCTCTCCCATCCTGTATTTGTGTAAGCAGGAAATCAGATCCAGCCTTCGTTACAGTGTTACAAGATCTTTTGGGCCCTGACTCTCTCCTCCAAAATATTGCGTTTTCTTGGACCCTCTTCCCCACTCCACCTCTACACATACACACAGCTTTGGAGTCTCTGTAATTTGCTAAGCATGTGCTCTTTCTTCATCCAAGGTCTTTACCCATATGTGTCCCCTCTAAGTTCCTCCCTCTAGGAGTGTGTATACCAGGACACTAAAAAACCCCCTTTGAGTCAGAAAATCCCTGCAAAAATCTTAAAATGTTTGAGATCGTCTCTATTCCCTCCCACCACCAGTGCACCTCCTCCCACCTCCAGTGCACCTCCTTATATTCATATAAGATATTATGTAATAACACTGAGTGTTGGCAACAATGCCAGTCACCTAAAACTCTCATACACTGATGGAGTGGACGTTGGTACATCCAGTTCGGAAAACAAAAGTTGAATATCAGTACCCTGTTACTCAGCAATTTCACTCCTAGGAACATACCCAAGAGAGATGAGTACATATATCCACCAAAAGACATCTACAATAATAGCAGCTTTGTTCACAATAGCCCCAAACTAAATAATCCGAATGCCCAGCTGCAACGGGTTAAATAAGTTGTGGTATATTCATCCAACGGGATACTGTTTGGCAATGCAAAGGAATGAACTACCACTACATGCAACAATGTGGGTGGTTTTCACAGACATAGTGGTGAGCAAAACAGCTAGACAGAGATGAAGAGTAGATACTGTGTGATTTAATTACATGATGTTCAAGAACAGGCAAAAACCAGTTAATATTGATAGATCTCAGTCTGTTGGTTACCTGGGGAGCCAGGGGATGCATGCTGACTGGGGTAGGGCACAAAGAGCTTTCTGAGGAGCCGGAAATGGTTTATATGCATTATTTGTTGTATACCTAGGTAAAAATTCACTGAACTATTCAATAAAAATTTGTGCATTTTATTGTATGTGAGGTATAACTCCATATGGAAGTTTAAAAAAGAAACTGCATACCTATCAAAGCATAAAAACTATTCTTCCATGTATACTTCAAATCATCTTGCATATACACACCACACTTTGTGGAACACCTATCTAGTTTAATAGTATTGCCTTATAGTTGGGCAACTGGAATTCAGAGGAAGGGACATGCCCCCTTCAATCATGCAGAGATTTAACAGCAGAGCTGGGGACAGGACCAGGACTCCTGACCCCCAGGCCTGAGTCTGACATAGTAAAAATTGATGGAGCTGTACATTTTATGTACTTTACTATAGATTTGTTATATCTCCATTAAAAGAAAGTTAAAGAAAAAGCAAAATATTTGGCAGGATGGGGTTTTCTTTTTGAATGCTTACGTGAACTAATATATTCCTGTTGTATTAGGTTGACTGATAGGAAATTGTCATTTTTCTAAGTCAAAACCAGTCCAATATTAGCAATGTGACATGGGTTAGCCCTATGACATGGGTTAGACTATAATTTAAGCAAATTTGAGTTAGTATCTTGACCAATTCAGGTAATTTTTAAAAATTAAACTTTCTATTTAGAGATAATTATAGATTCACAGGTAATTAAAGAAATAATACACTATACTTATTACCCGGTTCCCCCTATTGGTAGCTTCTTACAAAATAATACTGCAATATCACAGCCAGGATATTAACACTGATACAGTCAAGACACAGAACATTTCCATCACCACAAAAATCCCTCATGTTGTCCTTTTGGAGTCATTCAAGTGCCTCCCACCAATATCCTCTCCTTAATACCTGGAACCACTAATTCTTTCCCCCCTTTTTATAATTTTGCCATTTTAAGAATGTCGTATAAATGGAATCATAAAATATGTAACCTTTTGGAATTGGCTTTTTAAATGCAACATAATTCCCTGAGACTCATCCAGGTTGTTGCATGTATCAATGGTTCACTCCTTTTTACTGCTGGGTGGTATTCCATGGTATGGATGTACCATAGTTGGTTAACCATTCACCCACTGAGAAACATCTGGGCTGCTCCCAGTGTGGGGCTATTTTTAATAAAAATGCTATAAACATTTACACATAGGTTTTTGTGAACATAAGTCTTCATTTCTCTAGGTTAGATGTCCAGGAGTACAATTGTCTAGAGTCTCATGGGAGCTTTGGATTTAATTTTAAAAGAAACTGCCAGACTCTTTTCCAAAGAGCTGTATCATTTTACATTCCCACCAGCAATGTATGAGTGACCCAATTTCTGTACATTCTCACTGGCATTTGGTGGTGTCACTATTTTTTTTAATTTAGCCATTCTTATAGGTATATAGAGATATGTATTGTGGTTTTAATTTACATTTCCCAAATGGCTAGTGATGCTGAATATCTTTTTATGTTTTTATTTGCCTTTTGTATGTTCTCTTCAGTGAAATATCTCTCCATGTCTTTTGCCCATTTTCTAATTTTATTTTTCACTACTGAGTTTTGAAAGTTTTTGTATAGTCTAGATCCTAATCCTTTGTCAGATATGTGATTTGCAAATATTTTCTCTTCATCCTCTTAACAGAGTCTTTAGCAGAGCAAATGTTTTTAATTTTTACAAAGTCCGACTTATCATTTTTTTCCTTTTATGGACTGTGCTTTCTGACCAAGTATAAGAATGCTCTTGCTAGCTCCAGATTTTCATAATTCTCCCTTACAACTTTTTTTCCTAAAAATGTTATAGTTTTAGGTTTTACATTTAAGTCCATGATCCACCTTTTTAAAGTAATCTCTACACCCCATGGGGGGGCACGAACTCATGACCCCAAGATCAAGAGTCAGATGTTCTATCAACTGAACCAACCAGGCACCGCAGTCCAAAATCCATTCTGAGTAATTTTTTAATAAGATGTGAGACTTCAGTCAAGATTCATTGTTTTGCTTTGTGGTTGTCTAATTGTTTCAGCATCGTTTGTTGAAAAGGCTATCTTTCTTCCACTGAATTATTTTCCAACTTCTGTCAAAAATCAGTTGAGCATATTTATGTGGGTCTATTCCTGGGTTCTCTATTCTGTTCCATTGATCTATGTGTCTGTCCCTCCACTGATACCACACAGTCTTGATTACTGTGCTTTTAAAAAGATTGCTGGCATGTAGTAGATGTTCAAGAAATATTACTTATTCATTTGCTCAACATATATATATATTACTATTAATATAATTGGTAATATTCTTCCTATTTAATTTTCAGCAATTTATCTAGAGGCCAAATTTTTAGCAACTTGAGGTTCTCTTAGCCCTCGACATGACTACCATAAAGTCTCTGCATTAAAAGAATCAAAAAGTGTGCATGCAGATTTTTACTTTGAGAAAAATGGATTCCAAATGATAGAAACTGATCTGTTAATACTCAGAACAAATACCCAGGAGTCACTGGAGCGGCATTTCCCAAACTATGTTCCCTGTTACACTAGTCTTTTAAGATGCTTCTCAAAAAAAGCATTTCTGGCTGAAACCATGGGGAAACCCTATACACAGTTGTATTTTTGAAAGATTCATAACATGTATTATCATATCGAAGCATCTAAAAAGTCCTGCAGTAAAATCCATGACATAATTTACTTTCAACTAAGGCTTCTCAAACTAATTTACTCGTAGAAACCACAGTTCCCCACGGACAGTAACATCCCATGAAATTATTCCTGGGAGTGGGATCCCTGAAATGTATTCTGAAAAACACTACCACAGAGCTGTCTTAGAAAGACCACAAAATGTCAGATCTGGTGGACATGTTAGGGTCTCTAGGTCAGCAGTTTTCAAAATGCAGTCTGAGGACCATGTGGGCCCCCAAGACTCAGGGCAATCACAAGGTCAAACAATTTTCCTAATCACCTCTTCCACTCTAATTTTCCTCCAGGCGTATGGCGGTGGTGGGGGGCGGGCGGGGTGGGGCGGAGGCAGATGACTTGTGCGGACTCGTAATTCCCAACTGACTAAGTGCAGAAGCAGATGTGAGAATCCAGCTGTCCTCTATGAAACCAGACAGTAAGGAAGTTTAGCAAAAAATGTAAAACAATACCTCTCTCTCTCTCTTTTTTTTTTTTTTAACAATACCACTCCTCTCACTGTTTTTTCTTTTGGAAAACATAGGGTTTTTTCATCAAAAGATGTTTATGTACCCAATGAGTTTATTATTGTTATTTTAAAACAAATAAATTATTTTTAAATTTTCTCTGTTTTAATTTTAATACTAAATATTGATGGGTATGATCACATAAAGCTCTTCGGGGTCCTCGATAATATTAAGTGTAAAGGGGATATGAAAATAGGGGAAGTCTGTTTCCCCTTCTCTGCTCACACTCACACATCAACACTTCTGACACCAGATGTGTGGGGTTTGCGCATGTCCAGCAATTCTCCGAAATCAGCTAGATATCCTACAATTCCATTCAATCCTGACACTAATCGGTATTAGTGCAGACCCCACAGGTTGAGGACTTGGTCCCACAAGACTGCCCCTTTTTCCCCTACTTCAGATGCTAGTTGCAAGTCACCTGCCGTCACCTGTGCTTCTGACTGGCCAGCTATAAATTGGGGTTCCCATGACCCACTCCTCAGGTTCAGTAATTTGCTCCCAGAACTCAGGAAAGCACTGTCATTATTAGAGTGCCAGTTTATTATAAAAGGACACAACTGAGGAACAGCCAGGTGGAAGAGATGCAGAGGGTAAGGTGTGGTGATGTGCGTGCAGAGTGTTCTGGTCTTTTCAGGCACACCTCTCTCACAGTACCTCTATGTGTTCAGGAACTCGGAAGCTCTCAGAACCTTATACTTCAAGATTTTTATGGAGGCTTCATCATGCAGACATGTTTAATTATTAACTTTTTCCAGCCCCTCTTCCCTCTGCAGAGGAGGCCGAACGTTCCAAGCTTCTAATCCTGGCTTGATCTTCCTAGTGATCAGCCCTCACCCAGGAGCCCACCAAGAGTCACTTCATCAGAACAAAAGATGTTCCTATCAGCCAGGAATTCCCAAGGGTTTGGGAGTATATGCCAGATGTTGCTGTCATTCAGAAAATTAAAAGATTTTAGGAATTTTGTGTTAGGAACCATGGCAGAGACCAATATATATATTTCTTATTATTTCACAGGACATGAGACCAAAAAGATTTAAAGCTGCTGTTTCAAACAAATCCCTTTAGGGAGAAACTGAGGCCCTACCGGGCTAGTGCCTGGACAGGAATGAGTTCAAACTAGACCCCGGACCTTGTGATTTCTGGTCCAAGGGACTTACCTAAACCCTATCCTGCCTCATGTCCTTTTGGGAGCTGATCAAACAGAATCCAAGATACTTGATGTGGTTAGAAAATTGGAACCCGGGGCGCCTGGGTGGCTCAGTTGGTTAAGTGACTGCCTTCAGCTCAGGTCATGATCCTGGAGTCCCAGGATTGAGTCCCACATCGGGGTCCCTGCTCAGCAGGGAGTCTGCTTCTCCCTCTGACCCTCTCCCCTCTATCTCTCATTCTCTCTCTCTCTCAAATAAATAAATAAAATCTTTGAGAAAAAAAAGAAAATTGAAACCCAAAGTGAACTATTGTTCTATACTTCTGCGGTGCTGTCAAGCCTGAATCCAGAAGAGGACATATGGTGGCAGAAGCTGAGCCCAGAAAGATACGACAGAGGGAGAGGGACCACTTAGTGCAAGATCCCACACAGAATGGTGCCTTATTAATAACTGCTGGGAGAATGCCTGCCATAAAGTGGGTCCAGGGGCGCCTGGGTGGCTCAGTCGTTAAGCGTCTGCCTTCGGCTCAGGTCATGATCCCAGGGTCCTGGGATGGAGCCCCACATCGGGCTCCCTGCTCAACGGGGAGTCTGCTTCTCCCTCTCCCACTCCCCCTGCTTGTGTTCCCCTCTCGCTATGTATCTCTCTGTCAAATAAATAAATAAATAAAATAAAATAAAGTGGGTCCAGAATTTAATGTGTGTGTACTACATACATATGCGTGTGTGTGTGTGTGTGTGTATATCTGGGCAAAGTTAATGTCATGTGTTACACTTTAGATAGAATAATGCTTTCATTCAGAGTTTTATTCAATTAAATATAATTCTTCTTTGACTGGTGTCGTCTTAGTCGGTTGGTTTTGGGAGAGCAGCTTGTCTGTGAAAAGGCAACTCTGGGGGCCCAGACAAAGAGAGAACACATGTTCAGGCCGATGCCGAGCTGGGAGAGTGTGTTACGCAGCAGGGCACCCTCTGCCCTCAGCTCTGTGCTCTCTGATGCCTGAGAAATCCTGCGTGGTCAGAGAGCGGACCTACTCAGGGTATCTGAGGATGGTGCCCACCCCATCTCAAGGATATCCCTGGGCCCCTGACCTGCCATCTAGGGGCGGAGTGATGACTTCCCATTAGAGGTGGATCTAGGTAGGGCTTCTCTGTACTCCAAATCACCAATCACCACCCCTTGGAGCCTGTTACACGTGTCTGAATTCTAGCCTTTGAGCTTTATTCTCTGCTTAGGTTGGATGACGCTTTAGTGTAGCTATTCCCTGGGGGGACTAAACATGGGTGCCGGTACACCAATTGGGAAGTTAATCCGCTTACAGGAGCTGGAGGCTGTAAGGCACTGGATAGATAAGCTTTGCTGGGGAGTAGAGGAAGAGCGGGGCCATATAGCTGATGCCAGGGAGAGTAGGCACAGTTTGGGGTTGATGACAGCAGTCCAGTCCCTCCCCAGGAGAACCAAGAGTGGGGATAGGGAGTGAAGAGGACCCCAGAACTTCAGCTCTGGCACAGATGCCAAGACCTGGCCTTTTCAGGCCAACTGATATTAGGGTTGTTGGGGTAAAGGCAGGTACGAGAGAGGGAAACCAAGGGTCTGGGCTGTGGTCTAAGTCCCAGAGCTCCAAATCTGGGAGTAGGGAGCCAGGTGCAGAATGGAGACCAATAGACCCAGGAGGAAGCAGCAGGAATCTCGGAGCTTCATTCAGCTTCATTCTGCTGGAGGGAGCACATTCCTGAGGTTGCCTGGTCCTAGCCCTGTCTGAGACCCCTGAGCCAGGGGCCTGGGCTCATTCCCTGGCTCACATCAACCCTCTGCTGTCATGAGGTTCTGGTCCTGGTTTATCTTTCTGCCCTCCCTTCCCATTCATTTGCCCTGAGTTTGAGCCAAACAGCCATTTGCTCTTCCCCTCCTGTGTGTTCCCAGTGCCATCTCTTTGCTCTTCCTACACCCCCTCTACTCAGAATGTCCTTTCCCACCATCACCATGCTCTTGAATTCTGTTCCAAATCTTGCCCATCCTCCTGGCCGTATTAGTTTTCTCTTGCTGCTGTAAGGAATTACCATGAATTTAGTGGATTCAAACAACACAAATTTATTATCTTACAGTTCTGTAGGTCAGAAGTCCACACAGATATCCCTGAATTAAAATGAAGTTCCTTCTGGAGGCTCGAGGGGGGTGGGAATCTGATCCTTGCCCTTACCAGCTTTTTTTTATTATTATTATTTTTTTATTTTTTTAAAGATTTTATTTATTTATTTGAGAGAGAGAGAATGAGAGAGAGCACATGAGAGGGGGAAGGCTCAGAGGGAGAAGCAGACTCCCTGCCGAGCAGGGAGCCCGATGAGGGACTCGATCCAGGGACTCCAGGATCATGACCTGAGCCAAAGGCAGTAGCTTAACCAACTGAGCCACCCAGGCGCCCCCTTACCAGCTTTTAAATGTCGCCCTCATTCCTTGGCTCACGGCCCCTTCCATCTTCGATTTCTCCAACTCTGCTTCTACTGTCTCATCTCTTTCTCTGACCACAACCAGAAAAGGTTTCCCTCTTTTAAGGACTCATCTGACCAGATATGGCTCGTCTGGATAATCCAGGCTACTCTCCCCAGCCCAACGACCTTCATTTAACTACATCTGCAAAATCCCTCTTGCCATGGGAAGCAACCTAGTCATGGGTTCTAGGGATTCAGATGTGGACATTTTGGGCAAGGCCACTCTTCTGCCTTCCACTCTGGCCCAGCTCAAGTAGCCCCCACTACCTTCAAAGACTCCTCTCTACCATTCTGGGCTCCTCTGGCCCTTGGTCTAGGTTTCCCACCAGCTTCTGAAGATCTTCCCTACCATAGCTCTTACCACCTGGAATTGTAATTACATGTCGATTGGTCATTTTCCTGCAATAAGCTTCAAGGTCCATGAGAGCAGGGACAGGGTTGGTCTTGTTTACTGACATATCCCTGGCAACTAGCACACTGCCTGGCACACAGCGCTCAACAATATTTTGAGGGGGAAAACTTCTATGACAGCTCACTTTCTATTTTAAGTTACATCCTGGCCATATGATTTCTCCTCTGTGAGACTACACACTTCTTGAAGGCAGGGTTCACATGTGGCTTGTCTGTTGTATCCCCTGGAGCATCTGGACAGTGCTCAGGGCATGTTTGTGGAATTGAATTGAATAAATAGGTTCAGACTCATCTCAGTGGTCTGGTTCTTAAACAAAGGGCACAGGGAGGAATGTGTGGGGATGAGGCGCCCTGGGTCAACTCGAACTCCCTAGGAAAAGTTTCTGGAAGAGAAGCCCTTGGGGCAGCGGTTGGAAGGTGTGAGGTGTGAGCCAAGTCAAATATGGGAAGGACAGCTGGGGGGCAGTAACCAGAGATGAGATGGAGTGGGGGAGGGCAGAAATGGCGACCAGGGCTTGGATGCCAGGTGGAGCGGTCTGGATTTGATGCGACAGGGTGCTGTTGGGGATTACTGAGCAATGAGCGTTATGCTGAAAACAGGGTTGGAGGAAGACGGGATGGAAACAGGACAGGGAGTATATTTCAGGGAGCAAAGTGCAGCAGGATATAGGCAGGGGGATGATAGCTGTCCCACAGGGACACCTAGACAGACTAGATGTGGAGACAGGAGGTAGTGGGGAGTCAAAGATAATTTGACACCACAATCTGGGGCCTGAGAAAAGCAGGATGATGGAGGCCTGGCTTCCATTAGATGAGCAAGACGGTGAACTCAGCACTGGGCAACTTTCGTGTTGGGTATCAGAAGGGCATGCCTTGGAGGTGACTGAGACTCAGCCCCATTGCTTTTGTCCCTGTGAAGATCCTCATCTCCATACAGCAGATGAATTGGGAGAAGGAGGGTATTTTTCCAGGGCCTGAACTGTCCCTTCTGCTCCCATGTGGCAGGCATCTTGTCTCTGCCCCAGCGTATTCACCAAAGCAGACATTCTGTCCCCCAGAATGAGCTAACATTTCCATTTATAGATCCCTCCCCCACCTTGTACTAGCCACTGTTCCAAGTCATTATACCCTCATAACAACCCTGAAAGGTAGGTGATATTAGCCCCATTTTATGGATGTGGAAACTGAAGCTCCCCTAGAGGAGTAGCCAACAACCCACATCCTCACAACTAGGAAGGTGGGGGGGGGGGGACCAGGATTTGTGCCCTAGTCATTGAGCTCACTGAGCTATGACTTTGTCACACCATTGTGCCTCCTGCCTGCTGTCCAATGAGGTTTAATTTAATTCTACCCAGTTCCATTTAGTACATGTTTCCTGAGCACCCACCAAGGGTAGGGTGGTCTCCCAGGTGGTGAGGAATTAAAGAGGCATAAGACATGTGTAGGAGAAACAAATATAAACCCCACTACCTCCACAAAAGGAACCTGACGCAGTCCACAGTGCCCGAGAGGGGTTTAATTCTGCCTGCACCCAGCCCATATGCTGGTTCCAGCCACCAACAGCAAGTGTGGGCCACTCCCAGGAATCCCAAAATTTCAAAGCTGAAAGGGACCTTAGTATCCAACCAACCAATTTTACAGATAAGGAAACTGAGGCCCAGAAAGGGGAGGTGGCTTTTCCAGGGTAACATAACTGCTTAGTGTCAAAGCCAGGGCCAAAGCCTAGGTGTCCTCACTCTGCGTCTGGTACCCTGGACTCAAAAGGCTCCTCTTTCCTTCACAGCTGCAAGACGTTCACATCTGCCCCTCAGCACCTCAGACTTCCCTCCCTCCCCACCAGCTTCCCACTCCCCACGCTGGCCTTGCACACCTTGCCCCAGTCTGCCAGGTCCAGACAGGGCTGGGGGCAGGGAGACAGGGTGAGTGGCTGTGCACTCTCCTCCCAGGCCCAGCCCACCACCTCATTGCCCCCGCCGGTTTCCTTCTCAGGGTGCTGGGTCGGGGGAGAGCAGAGGTGGGGCCTGGTAAAGTCCTGTGCAGCCAAGATGTGCATCCCTAACTAACATTCAGACTGGGAGTGAGCTCAAAGGCCCTTACTGGGTTTTTAAGGCTATTGTTGTTGTTACTAGCTTGTTGTGTATAAAGTGCTTTCTCTTTATAAAACTACAAGATGAAACAAACTTAGCCCCTCTCCGGACCCCCGAGTTGTGTAATACGAGGAGGGGCAAAGCACTGCTGTGGGAGTTTTACAGGCCACACAAAGGCAAGACCCTTCCCCGTTTCTGTCTGGAAAGTTGACGCTCCCTTTTCTTGTTTGGTCGAGTCTGAGAAATGCTTTCCTCTCCCTTGCGCGGGAGCCTCCTAGCCCAGGCGAAGGTGGGCCTTGTTACCTTGGCGATAGCGAGGTTGGGCTGAGAGGCTGCTCCAGCAGCCAATAGAGGCCGGGAGGGGGCGGGACCAGCTGGGTCTTCTGCGACGGTGGCGGGGCTCGCAGGTTAGCGGACCGGGCGTTGGGGGAGGGGTGCGGGGGTCTTTGGGGCACCCGGGGGTCCCAGGCCGGCCCGAGACCCCTGATTAGGTGGGTACTGGCCTTGGCGGTCGGATTAGGGCTCCCAGCCTGTACACCGAAAGTTTTCATCTGGCCTTGAGTGGGGAGAAGCTGCCGGGCGGGCGGGCGGAGGCGGAGATGGCGGAGGGCGGTGGAACGCGCCGCGAGGGTCAGAGCGGGGCCTGGTCCTAGGAACTCGAGGTCCCCGGCCGCGGAGTCCCCGGGAGGCCCCCTCTTCCCGGGCGCTCCAGGTGGGCGATGGAGAGCCGGAGACTTGGAGACGGAAGGCCGTATTTGGCCACAGGGTTTTAGGAGGCCCTGGAATGCTGAACCCAGCTCCTAACCCCATTCCTACGTCCTGGCGGGAGGGCTGAAGGGCCGAGAGTGCGGGGTATGGTGTGGCCCCCTTCCCCTTCCCTACTTCTATCTCTTATGCAGGTGTCCGGTCTGGCTGGCCTCCCAAGCCCGATCAGCATGAAGCTCCTATGTTTGGTGGCCGTGGTCGGGTGCTTGCTGTTGCCCCCAGCTCAAGCCAACAAGGTGAGGGAGGTGATCCAGCAGCACCTCGTGCGCGACCACCCTGCCTGCGGACAGGGCTACCCCCCCCCCCCCCCGCCCGAGGTAGCTGCTGCTCCAGCCCTGCCCCTCACTCATCAATGGACCGTAGTTTTGGGGAGTGTTCTCGCGGGCGCCAGACTGCAGGCCTCCTCCGTAAGGGTGGAGTGAAGGGAGAGGGGTGGAGCACAGAGCACACGTTCCGGATCCGAGTGGAAACCTAGGTGAGATTCCAGCGGGGGAGTTTGTGTTTGGAGGAGTTATCCAAGTTCCCCATACCTTCCTTTGCTCCTGGGTAAAATCGGGGTGCTTATAATGTCTACTACTCTACTTAAGGAGAATCAAGTAATATAGTTTGTGGAAATGCTCCTTAAGTGTGAAGTCTTGCACAGCTGGAAGTTTCTGTTACACGGAGGGTGACCAACCTAAGCGCTGGGACTCCTGAGAAATTTCCGTTCTTTAGGGGTAAATGACCCAGAACTGGGCTTGCTTGGGTAGCTCTGTGGAATTTAAAATTCTGAAGGTCATCAAGACTTTAAGTGAGATTGAGTCTGAGGGTTTGGTTCCAGCCCCTCTGGGGAATTCCTGATTGGAATGAAAATTATTTGTGGTTTTGTTTCTTACTCATTTCACGGAGGAGGAACTTTCTACGGGATTGCTTGGGTATTCCCATGGAAATGATCCACTTTTTGTGTACCCTTGCCCTTTACCTTCCCCCATTCCTAACCTAGGAAGTTGGAGTTGGGTTGGGGGCGGGAAGGGGCTCACCATCAAGGTTGCTGGGCAGAGGTGCACACAGCAAGTGTGGGGCCCAAAGTAGAGGGCTGTCACTTTGCTTGCCACCTTCTGGGGAATGGCAGCCCCCAGGCATCCTTCTGGGGAATGGCAGCCCTAGGCAGTTTTCTGTGAGTCTCGTTTGCCACCTGGACAGTTTCTGTCTTGAGAATCCTGTGATATTAGCATCCTTTTTGCAGAAGTCATTCCTTACTGAACTTGGGGATGGGCAAGGTCAAGAGCATTCATATATGAACAAGTCTTGCTAGAACCTAAAGCCAGGGGCCCTGCCTACCTGCCTACCATGTACTTTCTCTTCCAGAGCTCTGAAGATATTCGTTGCAAATGCATCTGTCCACCATATAGAAACATCAGTGGGCACATTTACAACCAGAATGTGTCACAGAAGGACTGGTAAGGCGCTGTACAGCCTGGCTCGTGGCTGCTACAACTAGTTGAAAGTACAAGTGTTTACTGGGGTTCTTAGATCCCTGGAGGATGAGCTTGCTCCTGCTTTCCCACTAGAGCCTACAAAGGACTGTTTTGTCCATGGTCACACAGCCAGTTGGGAACAGGACCCAGGTGTCTTGAATTCTAGCTGAGGGGTTTCTGGTCAGAGAAGTGGATTTTGATATTTTGCTTTGATTTGGGTGTTTATCAGTAATGCAAAATGGTAGTAGAGAGATTGGGCGAGGTAGATAGTATGCCCACATACGATGGGACCTTTTGTGTACTTTTGCAAAGCTCTGTTACGTGTGTTATTCTGTACCAGTCTCATTAACGCCTTGTAAGGTAGATGGGATAGGTAGTGTTCCCTTTTTATAATTGCAGAGACTAAAACCCAAAGAGGAAATTTCACTTATACTCCTGGAGTCCTGAATTCATTTCTGGATGCTTCCCTTTAAAAAGGAGAAAAAGAAGCACAGATTCATTCAGAGAAAGGAGACCAGCTTGGTGAAGGGAAGTTTCAACACCATATCCTAGAAGGAGTGGCTTCCTAGAAGGGAGGCTCGACGAGGAGAGGGCTTGGGAACATCTGGTGGCTGACAAAGACCAAGAGCAGGGCAGGCATGCTTTGGGAGGTGGGGCACATGGGAGTGGTATCAGTTATGTTCAATGTGGTTTTTTGGTGTAGAATTGGAGTCAGTAGAAACAGCTTTAAGGGTGACTTCAGGGAAACTATAAGTGTGAGCGAAGGAAGCATTTTTAATCCAGGCTATTTTAAGAGCTGGGAAGCCCGCTCCTTGGAGGGATCTGAGCACAGATGGGGTGATTCTTTGCTAAGGGCACTGTGGAAGGGATTCGCATCACAAGGAGGGGGTGTCCAGGTCAGGGCCCCTCCTTGGTTGTAGGTTAGTATCATCAGGTGGGCTTTGAGAAAATACAGATTCCCAGCACCACCTATCCCTAAGATTTGGGGTTTTGTTGTTTTCTTTCTTCCCAGCTTTATTGAGGTCCTTTAGACATAGCACTTTGTGTAAGTTTAAGGTGTACAACCTGATGGTTCGATGCACATACATATTGTGAAATGTTACCACAATAAGGTTAATGAATACCTCCGTCACCTCACATAATTACCGTTTGTGTGTGTGTGTAGAACATTTCAGATCTACTCTCTTTACAACTTTCAAGCATATAATACGGTGTTGTTAACTGTAGTCTCCCTCCTGTACATTCGATCTCCTCCCCCTATGATTCGGATTCAGGAAATATCGGGGAGCAGGGGGGGCAGGAGTAACGTTCTCTTAAAGTTCCTTAGGTGATTACGAGCAGCCTTTGGGAATTTGGAACTTCTCCAGTTCTGAGATAGTCTGAGTGATTTTCCGAGAGGCAGGCTCGCTAGATGTGCGGACTCGGGATCTGGCCTGCCTGGCTTCAAATCCAGGTTGGCCCCTTGTTCATTATGTGACGAGTGACTTCATGTCCAGAGTACTTCCGTTTCCTCATCTGTAAGATGGATGGCAGTATATTGAATATTGAATGTGTGTGTGTGTGTGTGCGTGTGTGCGTGCTTGTACATGCCCATGTCAGAGCCCTTAGGACAATGCCTGGCATGTAGTAAGTGCTGTATAAATGTTAGCTAATATTAATATATATTATCATGCCTTGTTAGAGGCCACATAGGTACTCATGGAATGACTTAGAGCACAGCCCCAGAAAACGAGCTCCTCTGGTTCACACAACACAGCAGAATGTTTCCCTCTGGTTTCGCCTGTCCTGATGGATTCACAAAGCCCTAAGACGTGAAGTCCTGGGAGGAGCCCCTGTGACCTCCCTGTATCTTGCGGTTATAGCTCAGATAACATCAGTAAATAAATTGATAGACTGAGCCCCACAGCAGATAGTAAGGCTACGTCCCACAGGCAACAGCAGATTTTAGTAGCCCTGTCTCTGGCCTGGGGTGATAAGATGGCCTGCAAACCCAAGCTTGGATGCCCGCAGAGAAAGGAGTCCTGCTCAGGCTGTAGTTTATTTTCTTCTCCTTAGAAGTCAGAATTAGGGGATTACCCAATGAACAAAATTAAGTTGAGAACTTGGAGACAGTTCCATTAAGGGTAGTAGGTGGAAACTGAGGCTGGGCAGGATTCTAGGACCCAGCGACAACATTGGCAACCCCCCGGTGGGGGTGGGGACTGGGGGGGGGGCTTGACCTGTGGTCTTCCAGCCCTCTGGCAAGGGTCAGAGGAGACCAGTTACATCTTCAGGTCTCTGCCACTGTCGCTGCTCTGCTGTCCCCTGGGTCCACGGCTGGGGGAATACTTGCACCCTTTGTTGTGCAGAGCAAAGCCAGAACTGTCTCAGCTGCGGGCCTCACAGGTCACCGCATTTATGTTCCTGCGCCGCTGGTGTTCTGCCATCTAGTGGTGGGAGTTCATAACCACACGCCTGTCGGAGGGCAGAAACCCTAACAATGATGCTCTGTTGGTGGGTCTGCCGAGGAGATACGTTGCAGAGGCAGTCCGAGGGTGGGAAGGAACCAAGTAGGTTAGTTCAGTGTCTTTCCGACTTCTAGAAATTAAACCTTTCTAGAGACGGAATCTGTGTTGGAAACACAACATGTGAAACAAAATCAGACCTGGTGCTGAGAGGGACCCGTCTCTCAGCCCCTCCCTCCACCACCTCCTTGCCCAGTAGTTCCTGGGGTACCTAAGAGAACAAAGCCTGAAAGACACGGATGAGTTCAGCCTCCATTTATAATTGAGGAAACGGGGACCCAGAGGGGATAAATAAATTACTACAATCACAGAATACGTGGCGGAGCAGAGAATTAAACCCAGCTTATCTTTCTCCGTCAACCTGTCCCTTAATGTCCTCTCACCAGTCCTTGGAGTCTTTTGATACCACCGATCCCCAGGAAGGTAAATGAAATCCTTAGAGAGCAAGATCATGTTTAGGGTTTTACCGACTCTCAAGAGGCCAGAGACAACAGAAAGATTACAACTTCCATTTACTGTTCCCCTAACCCCTTTACAGCCTATTCCCGTAACAGGATTCCAGTTTGGAGAACCTGGGTTCGCTCCTCCCGCTGCCCCTGCCCCCCCACCTTGCTTGCCCTTGGCGGGGAGTGCGCACATCGCACTGTAGCATTGGCGTGGCCTTCCAAACTGGCACCCCGTGTGGCTCAGAAAGGGAGGCATCTGGTCCTCAGAAGGCTTGTAGGGACTTCTGGAGAAGAGACGGTCCCAGCAGTGATGACCAGTATTGTGCATGAACCTGACCTTGTCCATCGGCTCCTCCCAGAGGTGGCAGCGTGCGGGGTCTGGTAATGGTGTAGTTAGTTACGTAGAAGACCCACTCACGCAGCAAGGAGTGATGTGTTGAAGTTGTTACCCAGAGGTGAAACTGGAATCATCGGGGTTTAGGGAAAATCACGTAGGCTACATCCTGGATTTTTAAGGGGAACAGAGGCTTTTAGAGGACATCTCATATTTATTTCCACACCTGATCTTCATATCACACGTGTTTGATGCCTCAGCCAGAAAGAAGCCCAGCCTGAGTCTAGAAGGACCCTGGGATAGCTCAGAACAGGCTTGTTTTTTCAGAGACCTGGAAGACCTATAATACGGTGTTGTTAACTGTAGTCACCCTGCTGTACATTTGACCTGCTGACCGCAGGTCTAGCCCCCACGCCCACCGCTACCGGGGTGTCGCCCGTGTTGTCACTGGGTGCTAGAATCCTGCCCAGCCTCAGTTTCCACCTACTACCCTTAATGGAACTGTCTCCAAGTTCTCCCCATTGGCTCTTGCAGGATTCCTGTCAGGTCTGTCAAGTGGTACAACTCCTGTATCCCAGAGAGGAGGACATAGGCCCAGGGCCCCAGACCTGGCCGTCCGTTGCAGTGGGATGCCTGGTTTACCTCTGCGAACCTCCGAGAGTGGTTGACTTTCCCCAGTGGTAATGATCAAGGTGCATTCTCGAGGGCACTTGCTTATGTGTGAACTGTACCTGTAGAAACCTGATCTGAAGAAGGCTGAGCCCGATCAAGAGGCCCAAGTAAAGAGCTGAGCACAGGCACGGGCCCCACTGAGACAGAGTGTCACATGGAAAGACGAGCCGAGGATCGGGATTTGGGTCCTGACCTCATTGTGGTGGCGATGCCACTTTGCCTTCCAGAGCTCACTTCCGTCTTTTTAAATGTGGGGCCTGTGATCTTTAGCTCTCCTGGGTCGAGAGCACTGTTAGGTAAAGGCGGGCTAAGCGGGCGCGCCATTAGAACGGGACTCATTTGGCAGCAGCTTGTTCCCTGAGCTTGTTCCCCGAGCCCTGCACTGCCAGCCCTGCACTGGGTGCTGGGAAGCTGGAGATGGCCTCTGTCCTTGACGAACTTAGCGTCCCCAGGGGGAGACCGTACAAGTAAAAGTGGGAATGCAGCACAGTGTGGTCAGTGCTGTGATAGAGATGAGTGTGGGGAGCTGGCTGCCGTGGGAAGATGTCAGATCTTTGGGCTGGATCTTGAAGGATGTGTAGGATTAGCTGGCTGCCGTGGGGAGATGTCAGATCTTGAAGGATGTGTAGGATTCCACGCGTGGGAAGGGGAGGTGGCAAAACCATGTATTCCTGGCAGAAGGCAGGAGATGTGTCAAGGAGGGGAGCACGGCTCATTCAGAGAAGAGTCTAGAAGATCAGCAGAGCTGGAGGATGGGGAGTGGGGTGAGGCGTGGCAGGGGATGGGACTGGACAGGGAGGCAGCCTGGAGTGAGGTGGAGCCGTGGGTGCCCCAGGGGGAGCAGCTCATTTGGCCTCACCCTAGAGGCCCTGTGGGAGGCCTTGACCAGCTTTAGGCTTTCAGCGGGGGTAGGTGATGTGACAGGAGTTTCGTTTTGCTAACACCACTGAGCTCCTGGGTGGAGAAGGTAGTAGAGGCACAGGGCTAGATGAGAGGCGCGAGGGCAATGGGGAGCCTGGGCCACTGGTCCGAGGACACAGCAATGAGACCTTGAGCTGAGACAGGGCAGCGGGAGCCAGTAGAGAAGGTGGGTCTTAGAAGTTTTTAAGGAGGTAAACGTCACTGGCATTTGATGGATTCATAGGTGAGAGGAAGAGGTGGTGTCAAAGGTGATTGCCAGGTTTGGACCTGGTCAGCAGAGTGGACGGTAGGGGTGCTCTGTGCCGTTGGGGACACAGCCCAGGGAGCTGGGGCAGGGGGACACGGGAGGGTGGCCGTGGAGCGTCCCTGTGGCCGCTCCTGTGGTGACTAGCGGGCAGCTGGACGGAAGGGTGCCGGGGGGCGGTCCTGACTAGGGATTCTCGTCTAAGACTCCAGTCCGGGCCTCCCCAGCTCTGACTTGGAGATCTCTGGACTGAACGAGCCCATGGGAGTCGGGGTGGCGGGGAGGGGTGCACGGCATGAGGTAAGAAGGCAGCTGAGGGCAGCAGTTTGGGAAATGTTGGCATTTTTGGTGCCAGCATCAAAGGTGCACCTTAGGGAGCTGGTTCGGGCGGGCCGGGGACAGGTGCTGGTGGGTGGGAAGGCTGTTCTCCCCACTCCCTGGGAGCCCCTTCTCCCCTGCCCCGCCCCCCCTCCCGGGCTGCCCGCTGCCAGGGGCCCTGCTCCCACCGCCCCGTCTGTCTCTTTCCAGCAACTGCCTGCACGTGGTGGAGCCCATGCCGGTACCCGGCCACGACGTGGAGGCCTACTGCCTGCTGTGTGAGTGCAAGTACGAGGAGCGCAGCACCACCACCATCAAGGTAGCCTGGGGCTCGGGGCTCGGGCCCACCCTGCTCCCTGGCTGCCCGGCACCCGTGATCTCTTGCTGTATTCTGGAACATTCCAAGTGGCTGTGGGACTGGCTCCTGGGCTGGCCTGGTCACAGACACAGGGGCCTGCTCCCCACACCTTCTTGGAGCCAGCTCTGTCTTCTGACATCTGTCCAGTGGCTCCCCTTACGTGGGGGGCAGGGAACCTGGGCGAGGTGCTTCATGTCACTTTTTTCCTCCTGTTCTTTCCGATTTCCCCCTTCTTCTTTCTTCCATTCGCTCAGTAAGCCTCTTTCAGGTGCCTTTTATGTGCTAGGTAACATGCAGGGTGCTGCTAATAGGACAGTAAGGCCGCCCTCCCAGAGCACCCAGTCGGACTGAGCTTCCAGAGTGGCCTCAGACTCCTGAAAGGCCCCCTGAGAGCTGTGCATCAGGACTGGGTGTCTGGGGCGTGGTGGCCCCTGGGCAGGAGGGGCTTTGGCCCCGAACCTCGTTCTCAAAGACTGTTGGGTGAGTTCGGGAGAGAAGCAGGAGACATGGCCACCACCGTAGCAAGTGAAGGCAGGGGCCTTGGCCTTTCCTCTGCCACTAGGCGGGCTCCATAGGACCACGGCTCACGCTAGCAGAGGCTCATCTACCCGGAGCCTCCCCCGGGGTCTCCTAGTCCGGATTCTGACTCCTGAGCCAGGCCCTGCGTCCCGATTTCTGACTTAAGCTCTTCCTGGCCAGATTTTCAGCTTACTTCTGCTGGTCCCCTGGAGAGTCTAGAAATAGCATCGAGAAAGGAATTGAGGAGTTTAACGGCACTGTCTAGTCCATCCCGTTTCTCCTGAGGCTCAGGAAGGGAGGTGATGTTCCCTGCTGTCTTGCCCAGACCAGGGAGCTGGCAGCTCCTTCCCAGTCCTGCTGTCCTCCCGTGTTCTCACCTTTCTGATGGGAAGCAGCTGTCTGTCCGCCACCTCTCAGTCCTCGCCCCATCAGGCTGTGCAGACTCAACTCCTTTTATCCTCCCGCCTGAGCCAGCCCCTCCTGGAGCGTCTTTCTCCTGCTCTGAACATGCTTCAGGGCCCCCACCCCTTGGGGACCAGATGGCTGAGACCCAGTGCTGAGCCAGGTGTCGCCTCTCCCTATTTGGCAGAAAGGGACTTCCCGACACGGGGCGCTCATCAGACACACTTCCTAATCCCTCAAGTTTCCCTCCAGTCCTCCTCCCTAGGAGGATCCCCCCACCCCCCAGTGTCAGCCGACTAGAGACTCAATCTCCATTCCCCTTGCCCTTCCCGGGGTACAGGCAAGAGGTCTGACCATTGGCCCTGTTTAAAGAGGCGTGAACACTGGTGCCCCAGTCAGGGAGGAAGTTGGTCCAGTTGAACTTGACCTTTGACTGAGCTGGACTTTGACCTGAACGTCCCAAGGTTTCTCTCTTTTATCACTCATCACAGTCCATTTGGGGCCAAGGCTGGGATCAGAAGCCAGTGATGGCCAGGCGTTGTGGAAGTAGAAAAAGCATGTGAGCCGGAGTCAGTAAATCTGTGTTCAGGTTAAAAACCTCTACCATTTGCTAACCTTGGGACCTTGGTTCATGGTTCTCAGTCAGGTGAGTGCTGGCTGCCCAGCAGGCATTTGGACACCAGTGAAGGTGCTTCTGTGGTCCCGGTAACAGAGGTGTATTAGTGACGCCGCCGTGGCTACTGGGGGGCGTGGAGAGTCCAGAGCACCACACTGGGAGGCACTGAGTTAGCCTCACTGAATCTGTCTTTTCTGTAAAACGGAAGTTACTGCAGCTTGTGAGCCTCTCCGTGTACGGAAGAGATTTGTCATTCTGTCACTGGCTGTCACCTCCTTGCAGGGTGACTGACGGGAGGGGGAGATGTGGCCTCCAGGGCACACCTTCTTGCCAGCGTGTCTCCCTCCGTCCGTTGGCGTGCCCTCTTGGGACTGGACCTTCCCACCTGTCTGCCCGCACTTGGCAGTGGGGAGGGAGCCCTCGTGCCCTGGGGCTCAGCCTCAGGCCTCTCCACCAGCCGGTTCTTCCCTGCTCTTACTTTGTGTCCCGTTGCTTTTCATCCTTTCTTGGGGAGAGCCAGGTAGGCCCCGCTTCCGCACTCCGCACCCCTGGGAGCATCTTGGGGTGTCAGGATCCAGGTGCTTTCCTTCATAATCTGTTGTTTTTATGTCCGCTATTCTTGTGGGATCCCCTCAGTTTAGGGCAGAGCTGGCAAATATGTGGAATAGGGCCCCCTGTCCCTTCTGTCTTTGCCTGCAAGCCCACAGCCTCTGGGCCCTTCCCCAGTGTGGCGCTCGAGGCAGCCCCTGTCGCCGCCGCACGCGCATGGCTGTCCTGGACCAGAGTGTTGGTTCACAGGGCCGGCTGGCTCTCTCCCTCAGGTCATCATTGTCATCTACCTGTCAGTGGTGGGGGCCCTCTTGCTCTACATGGCCTTCCTGATGCTGGTGGACCCTCTCATTCGAAAGCCGGATGCGTACACCGAACATCTGCACAATGAGGAGGAGAATGAGGTAACTGGGGTTTTGGGTGCCAGGGCCCTGGGCTCCGAGCCTGTGAGTCCCCAGGGCAGAACCAGAATAGCATCGCGGAGGCCTAGGTGGGGCTCCATGTCCCTCACCCCCCATGCTCCAATTTGCTCTTCTCCTGTTCAGTGTCCTACACGTCACCCAGACTCCAGAGTTTTCCTTGGCAGGGAACCGCCCGTTGCACTAACACATGAAGCAGGAGGTGGCCCTGCAGTGTTCCTGATGCCTGGCATCAGCCTGGATGCATGAGTCGGGGTGGTGGGGGCGGGGGCATATGTTGCGTAGTCCTGCCTTTCCGGGCTGAGGGGAAATGGACCAACCAGGGCCAGTCACATGTAGACACACGTCATATCTTGGTTGCTCAGACACTGGGCAGGTGTCAAGTGGGTGGTAGACTTGGAGATAGCACGTTTATTCTTTAGTGATTCTGTAGACATCTGCCAAGTGCCTGCTCGACGCAAAGCGCAACCTGGGCCCCTTAAGGGAAAAGTAGGATTTTAAGGGCCAATGAGTAGTAAGGTAGATAGTGGTGCTGAGGTGCTTGAGGAATTTGGAGCATTTCGAGGATAAGGTAGGCATGTAGGAATTGTGGCAAATAGAACTGGCCAGTAAGTTTAGACCAGATTATCACTGGCCTCAAATGTCAGGCTAAGGAGTTTCAATGCCATTAGATAACGAAGGGAACCACTGACCCCAGGCAGCCCGCGAACCCCTCAGGTCAGGGTTGGCGGGGCTCAGGCCAGGCCTGGCATGGCTAGCAGCCACTGTCACCCTCCTCCATCTGTCCCCATGCTGAGGGGTTACGGGCGCCCTGCAGAGGAAGCCCTGGGTGGGAGAGAGGTGGGCTGCAGTGAGAAGCTCTTGGTGGGAGCGAGAGGCGGTGCGCGTGTGCGGCTGGCCCAGCTGGGGTGCCGTGAGCCAGCATGCTCTCCCAGGGAGGCTCCTCATCCTTGTGCCCGGAGCTCGCCCTCTGTGGGACCACACAGCCGCCAGGGCAGCCTCAGAGCAGTGGTATGCGAAGGCAGGGCAGGCCTTGCCGCCACGCTGCCCTGAGGGGTGGGCTCTGGGCAGTTGTGGAAAGCACAGACCAGTCTGTCAGCTCGGACCTTAGTGCTCCCTGCGGCTGGAAGATGCTGCATATCTCCAGACTGAGGGATGGAGTGCGGGAACGAGCACACATACAAAGGGGCTTGTAGGGTGAAGCATCTCAGCCATGTCCTGGGAGAATAAGTTGAAGAAACTGGGAGGTGTTGAGCTTGAAAAAAAAAACCAAACCAGACTCAAGGAGATACATGATAGCAGCCTTCCAGTGTTGGTGGGAGAGAGCTTAGTCTCACCCCCGGTAAAGCCAGGGGTACAAGGACCCATAGTTGGGAGTTAGGAGAGGGAGATTTAACATGATCTAAGAAGTCTTCTTGCAGATGACACAGTTGATAATGAGTTGGGTGGGCTCCCTCGTAAGTGAGTGTGTTTGGGGTCACTGGAAATCACTAGGCATTGGCTAAACTGCCACCAAGCTGTCACAATTTATTTTTTTTTTTATTTTTATTTTTTAAGATTTTATTTATTTATTTGAGACAGAGAGAATGAGATACAGAGAGCATGAGAGGGAGGAGCATCAGAGGGAGAAGCAGACTCCCTGCCGAGCAGGGAGCCCAATGCGGGACTCGATCCCGGGACTCCAGGATCATGACCTGAGCCGAAGGCAGTCGCTTAACCAACTGAGCCACCCAGGCACCCAAGCTGTCACAATTTAGAACATGTCAAGCACCGGGTTGGAGATGGGAAAGGGCGAGCCCCCCCCGCCCCCCCCCCCCCCGCCAAGAGGGTCCAGGGCTCAGATCGCCGTGTGCAGCCATGGGGCGTCGTGGGTCTGGGCCAGCACAAGCACAGGGATGAGGCCGGGGAAAGAGGGAGGCCTGGCCATCCCACGGGCCCTCTTGCTTCTCCTGGGTATGTGGCTGCACCGATCCCAGTCTGCCCCCAGTCTCCCACTGACATGAGTTTGGCCAAAGGGGGAGCAGAGAGGATGAGCCTCGCCCCTTGGAGCTGGGGCCTGGGAGGTGGCGGCCCTGGCAGTTGGGTGGTCTGTGTTCAAGAGGAAACCTTGCGTGCCTACCTGGTTATTAATGTACAGTAATAGCAGCTCTGATGGGGAGGGGCATCGCTAATAAACACTTGGTGATTAGGGGTAATGTGGTAATTGCAGTCCTGGCTGGGGGAGTAATTGAGAGATGCAGCCCCGTGATTACACAGCCCGTCCTGCGATTTCTCTGGAATGCATGGCTCTTGGGCATGGCCTTGTGTCTCCTGCCGCCCTGGATGTGGTGCCAGAGGGGAGGGCAGCTTGCCATCTCTGGGTCTAGGCCCAGGCCCCTCTCCCCCAGGAGACCCGGGGTGCTACCCACTCGGAGGCATAAATCAGAGCGGCCTCTCTTTGTGTGGGGGGGCTTTAAGGGGAGAGGGGGGTTAGATGTGGCCAACGAGTTCCTGAGAGCAGATCCCAGATCCAAGGGCGTATATTCCCTGGGTGCAGATTTTGGCCGAATGAGGAGGATTGCCCTACGAGGAAGTGCTATCTGGCCACGTACCCTGGGGGCCTGCGGGGGCAGTGGGGTGCCTTAGGCAGCTCTGAAGCTGAAGCTGGCAAGCCCATGCTACACACTCTAGGGAAGATCTCCTGCCCTGGGAAAGAGCAGTGGGAGGGATGACACCCCTCACCTGCTACCCCGACGTTCTAGAAGGAAATAAAAGGTGGTCAGTCTCTGATGCCCTGACCTGAGGTACAGCCATCTCTGCACAGAGTGCAGCTCCCCAGTACCTGGAGGGTGGTTAGGGGAACACCTTGGGGCAGCTGTGAGTGGGGTCTGCTCACCCGCTCAGCACCCATAGCACGCACTGCCCCTTAGTCTTGGCACTTGGCCTGGCTCCCCATCCCCTCACCTCATGATTCTGTGTGGTGCCCCCAACTTAGGTGTTCCTAGGTCATCCCTCCTGGAGGTTCAGCAGCTCCGTTTTTTTCCCGTGCACGGGGCTTCTCTTCTTCCCTCTGGCCTCTCAACTCGTGCGGGCCGCACTGTGTAGATTTACAGAGCTCATGTCTGCTCTCAGGGGTTGAAGCCCCAAGACAGAGCCCAAGCCAAGTGAATGAGCCATAAAGCAGTGGGTGAGATCAGGTGTTAGGAGATGGCAGTCAGGGAGAAAGCTAGGTGCTTTGGCAAGCTCTTTATTAGACAGGGGCTGGGGACTTCTCCTCTTCCTGTTAGTTTGGGAAGGAAGGCTTCCTGGCAGAGGGGTCATCCGAGCCAGCTCAGAAGACGCATGGGAGAGTGACAGCTCAGCTGCTGTAGGGACACTGGAGTCAGCGCCAATGATCTCGTCTCTCCAGAGACCCAGTGTCCCAGCCTTGGATGGTGGGGGGGACTCTGCTGACCCACCTCTCTCAGTGCACATGGGGCGGGGAGGGGGGGTGGGGGGCAAGGAGAGCAGGTCCCAAGGCCACCTGGCCAAACAGCGGCAGAGCCAGGGCTGAAGCTGTGTCTCTGGGGTATTAGTGGTCTGGAGAGTGTTTCCCTTAAGAAGGAAGGGGTCTCCCCTGGGGTAAGGGATCTAGCTTTCACTCCAAAAGGAAGAAAGTTGGAACGGGACCTCTCAGGTTCTTTGGAAGTTTGCCTAGGCCCCTATAACTCAGTGACCTTGGGGAGGAAACTGTCCAGGCTCTGTGCCCCTGCCTCACCCCCTACCCCAAGTCTGGGATCCAATCAGAGATGAGATCTGGGGATTGGATCACTTCCCAGGTTTGGGGGCCCTTGGCTCCATTTCCCCAATTCCTGTAGCCAGGAGCTCTCCTGCCCTGGGGCGAGAGGTCTGGAAGAGGAAGGGAGGCCTCCCTCACAGCCCCAGCCCCAGCACCCCCGAGGAGGGAGATGAAAGCCTGTCGTGTTCCCTTTGAAAGTGCTGGCAGGCCTCAGTGGGCCCTGATTGCTGAGCACTGCCTCCCCTGGGATTCCAGCAGCATTAGGCCTAATCCCCAGGCTCAGACACCCTTTGAAAGGAGGAAGCAAGCATGTTTGCTGGGACAGAAATGGCAAACAGAGCTTTTTAGATGTACGGGTTTGGCCCTCTTTGAAGAGCGAGAAATAAGGGTTTCCATGCGGCTCTGGGTGTCTCTGCTCCTCGCAGCATGGGCACCCTGGGCTCTGAGGGGTCCTCAGAGATCTCAGCCTGCGGGGGCTGGGTACAGTTCTAGGCCCCCGATGCGCGAGGGACGTATGGGGAACCGAAGAATGGTGGTGGTGATGAGGGCATCTGGGGTCGTGAAGGAGCCGGAGTGATGAGAAGGTTCAGGGTCCCCGGGACGGCCGCCCTTCTTGTGCAGGGATGGTCGGGCAGCACACAGCTGAGGGCCCTGGCCCTGGGAGGCTGACGGAGAAACTTGAAGAAGACACACTGATGGGGACAGTTCTCCTGTGGGATGCAGCCACTAACCATTTCTAGAGCGTCCAGTGGGAGGCTCCCAGCACTGTTGTCAGGAGCCGGGCTTTGGAACCATAGCTCTGGGTCGGAGTCCCACTCTGCCAGTTACTAGCCGTGACGCATAATCTCTTAGTGTACTTTTCTCCATGTGGAATGGCTGTAATTGTTCTAACCTCAACATCGCTGTGATAATGTGTGCGCCACTTTGACAAGTGTTTGTTCACTCCTAAGAGTGAGACCTTTCTGTGCGGTCTGAGCACATCAGTGGCACGGTGATTATTGGGGCAGCGCGGGCAGAGGCTGGGTGGTGAGGGGCCGCCACGTGGACCAGGGTGGCTGCAGGGCTGGGGGGCGTGGGGGGTGAGCGCCTCAGCCAGCCCAGAGGCCTTGATGCTGTGCCCACACGCGTTCTGTCTGAGTAGCCGAGTCAGCAGGCAGCGTGTCTGCGTGGGGGCACGGCATTATGGGATGTCCTAGGACCATGGCTGGCAGCGAGTGGGAGTCAGGGAGAGCTTTGCAACAGAGACGCGGCGGGAAGGCTTTGGGTTAAACTTGGAAAACTGAGGGCGGCCATGTAGTCCCCTTCCGGAAGGGCTTTGTACCTGGGCCATTCCGAGCTGCGTGACCGGGTAAGTGACAGCGCTGCCCGTCCTGCCCCGACTCCCGGGACTGGGGGAAGGGTGGAGGGAGCGCAGCTCTAAGTGGGGATTCTTTTCCTCTGTCCTCTTGTCCTCAGCCCGGTGCTCCTGCTCGGGCCGGGGAGCTTTCCTCTGGGCCGCGTTGACGGTGGTCGTCAGCTCTGGCCTGTGCACACCAGGATTTGGGGCCTCCCAGGCCCGGCGAGGAGAGCCTGGCCTGAGGTCCCTGATTCCTGGTGCCTTACTCTGATCTCGTGGAAAGATACCGGCTTGCTTCTTTGTTTTTCCACATTGGATCCCTCTTAGGAGCAACCAGCCAAAGAAGCAGCCAGCAGAGTGCTGGGGTAGGAGAACACAGACATGGGTTCCAGCCCCCACTCAGCCACCACAGGGCTGTGTGACCTGGGCCTCAGTTTCCTCGTCTGCAGATGGGAGTAATGTTACCCAGTACCCCCAAGCCTGGGGAGAATCCACGTAAAGGACTTAACAGAGCCTGTGGCACAAAGTGACACTTGTCATCGCCATGCTAGTCTGGTCGCACCGGTCACCCCCTGGCACCCTGTCGGGACCCAGGCGCCTTCCTCCTCTCGTAGCTGCCCTCCTGCCTCCCTGAGTTGCCTCAGAGGGAAGGGGCTAGAAATGGTGTGATTTCTCTCCCGCCTCCAGCTGCCATTCTGCCCCAGAACAGGCAAGGATGAGGCCCCACTCTGGGCCATCTCTAGAACAAACGTGGAAGCTTTAATACCTTTTAATCAGACTATTAGCAGTGGAAACACGGAGCCTCTCAGCAGCAGCTTTCCCCCACTTAGGAGCTGTTTGTTAAGACTTTACATGAAGGGGAAACAAATGATACTGTGGTCATGCGGTGAATTTCAGCAAGTTCCCTTAATGCTCTGTTCTTGGCTTCCTCTGCCTTCCCCTCCTGAAGACGTTCTCTGAGCTGCAGAGCCCTCAAGGAGAAGCTGGGCTGAGGCTGGCCCATCCCTCCAAGCCTGCCTCCGGGGCTCACACCCCAGCACTCCTCGTGGGCCCCGGAAGGGACAAGATGAGAGGTGGGGAGGGAGAGAAGCCCCTTGGGCCCCCGAAGCCAGGACAGCCAGGTCCCAGTGGGGCTTCAGTGCCCATCTCCCCTACCCGGCCACCCGGAGGCTTGGCCTTGGCCCCCGGTAGCAGCCGGCTGGTGTAGCTGAACCAGAAAGGGACGGGATTGAAAAGTGATGCGGTGCCATGGTCCTTTTTCAAAGTCAGCTCCCTCTGGCAGCAGTCTGCCAACTCTCTCCCCCTTTCTCCCGCCTCGGAGACCCCACAGCTAGTCTGCTGTGAATTAAGCGCTTGCTGTCTGCCAGGCGCCGCCAAAGGCTTTGCTTTCCTGGTCTCATGAAGAGGCATCTCTTGCTATCCCCGTCTTACGGATAGGGACATAGGTTCTGAGAATGAGCTGACCTGCCCAGGGTCCTATTCCGGTAGGTGTCAGAGCCAAGATTCAGAGCTGGGTTTGTCTGATTCCACGGTGTTCTCAACCCCTGAGCTGAACTGCCAGGGAAGAAGAAAACGAAACGTTTCTTGAGCTCCTACTCCGTGACGGTCAGAGTACTAAGAACTTTATATATATGATTTTATTTAACCTTGCTGTACCCATCTCCTCACCCTAAACCTTGTTTTTCAGAGTATGGGTCACAAGCCATTAGGTCATGAAATCAGTTGTGAGTCATAACCAGCGTTTTAAAAAAATGACGGAGAGCAGAGCAAAGAATATCAGAATGCCTCATACTTAAGTGTCTTATAAAACTTGTTTATTGTGTATGCATATGTTTGTGCACACACACTGGGTCATGAGGTACATGTTAATTTCTGCTGACAGTACAGTCAAAAAAGTCTGCAAAGACTGGCTTTATTAAACTGAAGCTTGGAGAAATAGTCACTTGTCCAGGGACCCAAAGCTGCCAGGTGGCTAAGGCTGTCCCTCTGTCCCAGCTCCCACTGTAGGCCTCGGAGATGGGCCCCCTTGGGGGCGTGGGGCCTGAGACAGGGAGAAGATGGCCCCTCGGAGCCCAGTCTAGAACCCAGGAGTCCTGACTCTGGGCTCAGTGCGCCCCCTGCCTGAGGCTGTCAGCACCTGCGTCCTCCGTATCGCTGGGATCGGCAGCTCTGCGGGCCTAGGAAGCCTTCCTCAGGGTCCTGGACCCGGACCCCCCAGGGAGGCCTTGTCCCTCATGAGACAGTGACTCAGCTCTGCGGCGACAGTGAACTGCCTGCCAGCCTCAGCCCTAGCCGGCCACCTCTCTGCAACTGCCAGCTCTCTGCCTCCCCTCCCCTCCCCTCGCCTCACCCACCCCTCCCTTCTCCCCAGCCTGGCAGCTGCGAGGTGACAGAAGCCGTGCCAGCGCAGGGCATTAGAAGCAAAGTTGCATTTACTGGGCGGCTCTGGGCTTAGAGAGGTGTGCTAATCCCTTAAGAGATGTGTGGCAGGAGATGAGAGGCAGGGAGAACGAGGGAGGAAATCCCCACGGGGGTGTGGGCCTGGCCCTCGGCTCTAATTCCCCCCAAAGATCAGGTTGGGGTCCTGCAGGAAATGCCTGGGCTCCGGAGCTTCAGAGGCAGAGAGGTGGTAATTAGGGGAGCTGCTGCCTTTGACAACAGAAGCGGTTCCGAGAGCAGAGGGGAAGGGGATCAGCCAGGCACACAGAGGAGGAGCTGAGCTATCCTAACCTGTCAGAGGAGAGTGGGCCAGGCAGGCTCTGGAATGGGAGTGCGGGGTGGATTTCCATCCCTGCCACACTCCCTGAGTGAGGGACATGCCTTCTTTGCCGGGGTTAGTCAGCCGGGTGTCCCAGCCCCTGGCAGAGCAGTGCCCGTGCATACTCCTCAGTGGGCCCATCTTCCCCACTGGTACCCATGTGCTCCCTGCCCCGGGAGGCCAGGCCCTAGTGCCCGGGCGGTGGCTGGCAGGGTGGGGGGGTTCTGCAGCCTGGTGCCCGCCCTGGCGCTCACCGATGCGTTTCCTCAAGCCACAAAGGGCATCAGGGCTTCTGCGCTGACCCCGTGAGGTCCTGAGACCAACACTCAGTATTCCTCCTGAGGGCTAGAAATTGGCCAGTGGGGTGCAGTTGGGGACCCAATTTGAACTACAGCTGTGTGGTAACTGGGGCCCTAGATAATGCTCCTCCCAGAGTGCCCCCTTTCCCAGGGCGCCCTACACATTCTCTGAACACCGAGCCTGCCACTGGCCTGGTGCGCTGGGCGAGGCCCTCGAGCAGCCCCCAGCCGTGGAGGAGGTCCAGCCTCCCCGTCTCGGGTGGGGGGCGCTCAGCCTTTGGGACTGCTGTAGGGGCATTTTTTCCGTGTCGGGTTTCCGAGACCCGCCCTGGCTCACCGTGCTGAACCTTCTCTCCTGTCTCTTACCCCCGCAGGATGCTCGCTCTGTGGCTGCCACCACTGCCTCCCTGGGGGGCCCTCGAGCAAACACCGTCCTGGAGCGTGTGGAGGGCGCTCAGCAGCGGTGGAAGCTGCAGGTGCAGGAGCAGCGGAAGACAGTCTTCGATCGGCACAAGATGCTCAGCTAGGTGGGCCGGCGAGGTTGGGTCAAGGACCAGAGGCCACGGCTGCCAGCTTCCAGGGCTGGACAAAGCCAGAGGCCCCTTCCCCAGCCCTCGGTGCCACCCTTCCCAGGATTTCTCTTTAGAAGCCCATGGCCTTTTTCCTTCTTCTCTCTCTCTTTAGAAAAGGTGTCGTCTGCTGATGGAATCTGGGAAGAGTGGTGGGGTCCCTGATCTTGGGTTTGCCTGCTCCAGTCTTCGGGCTTGAGGGGAGGGGGTGGCAGGCCAGAACGGAGCGGAGACGCTTCAGGTGGCCTCAGGATTGGAACAGTCTGTACCTCCTTACTTCACCCCTGACACCCCTTCAGCTCCAAATCTTGGGAGTGTCCTTACCCTTTGCAAGATGGAGCCGGGTCATCAAGAACTCAGTGTGTGGGAGGGAAGCAGTCAGCATGTACCCCTTCTCTGCCTGGTTCTTCTGGCCACCTTCCTCCCGACCCTGATACCTAAGCCCCAGCTCAGCCTGCTTCCATCCCTCAGGATGGCTCTGATGGGGCAGCTGATGCCACTGAGCTGCCCTGTCTTCAGGGCACACCCAGACACTTGTCCCCCCCCCCCCCCCAACACCCTTCCACCAGCGTACAGCAGTGTCGCTGCGCCTCGCTCCCTGTGGCCCCTGGCCCCTCACTCCCACCTCAGGGGGCCAGGCCGTCCCCCCGCCTCCCCAGGTCTGCAGTCGCTGAGCCACACGGTTGGTGGGACCACGCGACCAGGAGGCCGAGCAGCGGGTCTGAATACCACGGCGCCTGTCCTGGGATTGTCGCTCGGCTCTCATTCATTGTACCAGTGCATGGAGAGAAACGTTTGTCCTTCCGTTGTCTGTAGACCAAGGAAGCCATCATTAAATTGTCTGATTTCTCTCACTTTCTGGATTTCAAGAGGTCTAGAGCGCTGGGAGTGTTTCGCAAGTGATCTGATAAACGCTGCTTCTCAGAGAGCGGACAGAGAACGTGGTCCTTACTAGGTCCAGGCAGAGAAGCAGAGCTTAGACAGTCCCGGTGGCTGTGGCAGGGCCCACGGGGGGTCCCAGCAGAGGCCCGGGGCTCGCCAGGATTCCTGCTCGCTTGATGGGTGGGGACCGGCCCCTCACAAGCTCTATCCACTGACCCTGGGGAATTAGCCTGAGATTTGATTTGTGTTTCATCTTTGTGGGAGATTCCCCCTTAAACTCTGAACAGGGCCTGCTGTCAGTATCTTTCAGATACAGTAAAAAGTGCTCGCTGCAAAATCCATACATTTTCCCTGATGAAAACCCACAGCTATTCAGAGGGGCTGGGGCAGCCAGGAAAACAGAACGGCCTGGGAGCAGCAAATGTGCACACCGTCAGGGACCCCCCATTCCCTCCTGGCAAGTGCAGCGCAGGGTGCGTCCAAGACCCCGCAGAAACAGTGCACCTAGAGGGACCAGGGGGGTCTAACTGAAGTTTCTGCCCTTGAGTTGTGCGAACAAACAGGTATTTAGAAGCTTTGTGTGCAGAGCCCCATGCTGGTTCTTGGTGAGAGGTGGGGGCCAGGAGAACAAACATGAGGTGGGGATTTCAGTTTGCCAAGATTTGCCCAAGTTCGAAGTCCAGTACAAGCACTAAAAGGGATGGGAGGGGGTGAACATGCAGATGGGGCTTCCGGGAAGAGCAGAGACTTGGGAGTTGGCCTTGGAAGCAAGTGAGGGACACAGCTGAGAAGGGACCAGAATGATTGTGGGATCCTGCACAGATATGCTAAGCCAGCGTGAAGGTTTACGGTGGGGTTGACAGGAGCTACAGGAGCTGCCGGACGGGAGGCCAGGCAGAGGAGCCAGCCCTGGTTTCTACCGTGTTTGTCTGCCTGGTAGAGACGCAGCACCCGCTAGGGCCACCCGCTGCTCTCGAAGCCCGGTGGAGGGGGCCAATGGGATTCTTTCACAGTGGGGCTGTGTGCACTTCAAGGGGCAGACAAAATTGGGTCTTTTCTAAAGTGGGCAGATGGGTGTGTTAACTTGAGAATAACCAATCCAGCAATGGGTGTCTAACGCTGTTGGGTCCCCACTAAACCACACCGCCTAGGGGAAACCTTGAGTCCTGTGTGTCTCTGAGTTTTGATTAAGTCCTGCAGATGATCCAACCAGGTTTTGGTGGTTTTAAGGATTTGATATGAAGCAAGCAGTTGTCACCATAAATAAGCCAAATATCTGGAAATAATTTAAAAAATTAGAATGACTGTTCACTTTACATAAGAATTCCTAGTAGCCAAATACCTAAATATGCTTCACCTCACGCACAAAAAATTGACTTTTAGACGACTGCTGAAGAGTGTACCTCATCTTTCTATGGATGATGAAAGAACAGGGGGCCCAGCAGGAGAGTTTACTGCTTTGCCGGTCACCTGGAACAGAGATTAGGATCCCTGCCATTGATGACAGAAAAGAGCCGAAGTGACATGCTATCCCATCTCATGTGGTGCGACATGAATGTTAGCGTCGTGCTCAGAAATCCTGTGTTTCCCATCAAACCCACCAGACATACTGTAATGGATTGGACCTACCTGGAAGACACTGGTTGGGTTTGGCCTCGGGGATTAGTCTTAGAATCGGTCTCCGTGGTTTAAGGCTAGCACTTATCCTCGTGTGGCTCAAAGAGAAGTGACACACAGGGAACGGACAGGGAGAGGCCAGCACGCTTCCTGGTGGATTCTCCTCTATTCCTCACTCAGACCCACTCCATCTCCCTTGTACTCTTTGTTTCCTTGTATCCACCATACTCATCCACCAGCAAAACCCCAACCATGGATCCACAACCCAGCCTGACTTCTCTGCTCCTCCCTGGGTAGCTCTGCTCTGCTTATGAGAGACTAGTTTCCACCCCCCACCTCCTCCCTACCTTTGGGGCGGGGGTGGGAGAGCATTAATCCTTTGGTATGAATCCTTTCTCGTGGTTCACTCTTTCTGGAGGTCACTAGGCAACCTTCCTGTATTTCCCCTTCTCCCTACCCTAGAAGATCTTACCTTGCTACTTCAAGAAAATCAAGACCAGTGGCTGTGATCTCTCAACTTCCTTACTCCCCTCTGCAAGTTTTTCTTCATACTTATCTTGGCCACCTTTGCTGTGGTCTTGGGAATAGTATGTCCCTCCTGTTCAAAGCCAACTCACCCATCCCCTTCTTCCTGGGACCTCTATCATCTCTTCAACCTCACCTTATTTCCTGGTCCTTCTCAGCCTGTTAACAGATTCAGGTCTTCTGCCCTACAAAGAAATTTCCATGAGCTCCACATCCACCTCCTGCCCTTTCGGTCCTTCACCCCAAGCCCTCCAGAGGCAAGGTCATTGATGACTAATTGCCAGACCCAGAGGATGTCCTTGGTTCTTCTCTTTCTGCCCCCGCCCCCCACTACATTTGATACTGTGATCCTTCTTCCTTCATGAAATTCTTCACTTGGCTTCTGGGACCTTGCCTCTTTGGTCCTCCTTGCCCTTTCTGACCATCCCTTCACTTCTCCCTAAATATTTGCTATTTCTCAGGCTTCCATTCCCAGCTTACATGACTCAATCTAATATTTCATGTCTAAGTACTCTCCCTGAAAGTCTATTCTCCTTTGTGATTTTCTGGTATTGACTTTAGAATCTCTCTCTAGCCCAGACCCGACCCTTGAGCTCCAGGTTCGTCTACCCTCAGCTGGATCCTCCCACTGGGTGCCTCAAGCCTGTCAAAATACGCATGTCCAAGATTAAGCTCATCTTTAATTGGCTTTTATATTCATTATCTGAATAGGTTGTAGCCCCACCCACCAACTTGTTCAAGCCAGAAACCTGGAGGTCATTCAATTCTTGATTCTTCCCTTTTTCTGCGATGCCTATGCCCAGTCATTCACAAAGTCCCACCAACTTGACCTTCAAGTACAGCTGACTCTTGAACAACAGGAACTGCTTTGGTCCACCTATATGTGGATTTTTTACAGCGCAGTACTGTAAATGTATTTTCCTTATGATTTTCTTAATATTTTCTCTAGCTTACTTTATTCTAAGAATATAGTATATAGTACATATAACATACCAAATATGTGTTAATCGACTGTTTATGTTATCAGTAAGGCTTCCAATCAACAGCAGGCTATTAGTAGCTAAGTTTTGGGGGAGTCGAAAGTTATATGTGGATTTTCAACTGCGCGGGGTGAAGGGGGGTCGGCGCCCGTAACTCCCACATTGCACAAGAGTCAACTGTAGTTCAGGAATCTGTCCCCTTCCTCTGCCCCTGCTGCCACTCCCCAGTTCACACCTTCATCATTTCTCTCAGGATCATGCCACTTCCCTCCCTCAGAACCATAAAGGGCTCCCCCACTTCCTAAGGCTTGTGGCCATGATCTGCCCATACTTCGGCCTTTAGCTCCAGAGCAAACTGGTGGAGTTGCCTGGTGGGGCCGTTGGTAGCGAGAAATTGATGGGTCCTCCACAGATGGGCTCACCTCGGGGATGTGGGCTGCAGCTGCCAGGGACACAGCTCATCCTAAGTCCCCTGCGAGGCTCAGTGTCTTGGGCGGGAGGCGTTGGCAGAAGCTGCTCGAGCCTCTCACCAGCTCCCACTGTCGCTAGCTCGCCCTGGGGGGGTTGAGGCCGAAGCAGAGCTTGGAGTGATGGAAGGGCTAGAAGGGAGGGTGCCTAGACCTTTGCTTCGCTTCCTCTTCCTGACCATTTGCTCTCCAGGCACAGGGGACTGCGCCGGGCTCCGGGGAGTCAGCAGGTGGGGTGTCAGAGTGTGGGCCTAGAAGCTGGAAAGGACCTGGCTGCTTTGGCCAGCCCCTCACCCCTCTGAGCCAGCCCCGCCCTCTGTAATAGTACCATGGCCCAGGGCCTAGCCCGTGGCAAGCGCTCCTCAGGAGATGGCTGCCATTATGAGGGCCTGCACCAAAGTCTCCCCCCTAAGATCAGTCCTCCATTTAGTAAAGCGAGCGGGGCAGTTAAGAGCATGACCTCTGAGCCAGTAGCCTGGGTGCAGATGCTAACTCTGCCACCTACTGGCCAGGCAACTGTGAGCACAATTTAAAGCCTTACGTGCCTTTGTTTGCTCACTGTGAAATGGGGGTAATTACCTCCTTTCTTGGGTTGTTGTAAGGAATAAATTGTTAATGTGTATAAAACACTTAGAACAATCCTCGAACGTAAATAAGCACCCGGTGAGTATTGGCTGTTCTTACTCACTTCACTGTCATTATTAGTACAGCATAACCTACCCATCCAGTCGAGGCTCTGTAGATTCACCAGGGAATTCCTACTTGGCATGATGGGGGCCCCTAGGGCTCCAGGAAACCCTGACCTCCTCAGCTAAATCCCACTCCTGAAGTTCTGCTCAGAACTCCCTGGGGGTGATTATTTGGTGGCTCTCTTGCCCAGTGACATCTCTGCTCCCTAGGCTTTGAGCTGAGCTCGGAGTCAAGGCCAGAGGCAGGCCGACCCTGTGCGCCCCCGCTCCTCTGATTACTGCATCGGGGTGGACACGGAGGGCAAGGCTCCAGGCTGGGAGTCAGGAGCTCTGGTCCCGCCCTGGCTCTGCTGCTCTTTGCTGGGTGACCTCAAACAGCAGGCCTTCTGTCTGAGCCTGAGCGTCTCCAGATAGAATGAGGACACCCAGCCCATTGTTGCCCAAAGAGCAGTTCATGTGAGCGTGGTGATTGTAGGGGTTCCCCAAAGAGTACTTTTCATTCTAGTAGTTATGTAATTATTTTAATGAGTATTAGGAAAAAAACGCAATCAGCACATAAATTTCGTGATTTTGAGGAATCTGGTGCTAAGTACAAGTGAGAAGGGGGGACGCGAGTGCATGTGAAGAAAATGTTAGTGAAACAGTCAGTACAAATGGCAGAAATTTGGAAGAGGCTGGGTGCTGATGATGCTGGTTTGGGACCCTTGGAGTGGTCGCTCTCTCAAGCACCTTCAGACCTGACATCTGCAGGCCACCCAATCTCCCTAGATTTCAGTCTCCCCCTGGTTGAAGGGGGGTGCCAGTCAGTAGCGAAGGAGGGTCTTCTCTAGCTTCTACTGGTGTAGCAGGGCCAGGGGAGCTCAGAGCAGGCACCAAGGGGCCCACGCCTGGAAACCCTCGACCTGGGACCCACCAAAGGACACTATAGCGCAGTGGTCAGGGGCATAGACACGGGAGCCAGGCCGCCCAGGGCCCAGTCCCCGCGCTGCCTCTTCCAAGCCCTATGAACTTGGGCAAATGAACCTGTCTTCGTTTCTTCGACCGAGAAGTGGGAATATTAGCTTATCTCGCAGAGTGTTGGAAGGGGTCGGTGTGCGTGTGTGAGTGGAACAGGGCCTGACGAGTAGTAAGTGCTCCGTGGTGTAGTTTGTAACCACTTGAGGGAAAGGAGTGTCTTCCCCTGCTGCTGAGAGGGCTCCCGTGGGCTCCCCAGTCACTTCGTGCAAGGAAACAGTATGGGATTCACCGCAGAGGTGAGGGTGATGAGGCAGAGGCTAGAACACACGCTTCTACCTCGTCTAAGTCAGTAAGCTTGGCCGGAGCTGGGCTCTTGCTTTGCAGAAGACTAAACTAGCTGGCTGTGTGCTAAGGCAAGCCCTGCCTCTCTGGGTGCCAGTTTCCATGGCCTGGGCGGCCTCCAAGGGCCCCCTCCAGCTCTGGCACGAGGCAGTTTTGTGGAATAGCCTTCTGCGGCCCGGTAGTACCCAGCCCGGCAGTGCAAGTAAGCGTCCTGCCCAGCCCTGGAACCGTGTCCCTGGAGGGCCACTGCACCCCGCCGAGTGCCCCATTCATCCCCAGGAGTGCCCAGTGATCACAACAGCTCCCAACACCCAAACTGGGGTCATAAAGCCACTCCAGAGAGAGGGTTGTCTTCCCCTAAGCATAAGGACCACCCCCACGAGAAGAGACTCTCTGCGCCTTCCGGGGCTTTGCGCCCTGCACGCTCAGGAGGCATTTCCTAAGCTCTAATTCCAGACCGATTTCCATTTTAGAGGCTTGGAGACTCCCGGCCAGCCCGGGCCAGGCGTGCCATTCCCCCCCCCGCGCCCCCCCCCCCCCCCCGCGCCCTTGGCCCTCAGCTGGGCAGGACCCTGAGAAGACAGCATCTCCACTCGCCCTTGGCTCCAGCTGGAGCTGCATTTGTCTTGCTTGGACACAGCGCAGCCAATCACAGGAGGCCAAGAGTGGCCCTCTCTCCTCCTTGGGAGTGGATCCCAGATCAGAGGGGCTCCCCACCCCCACCGCCCTCCTCCCTCCCCTTCTGGGTGTGTCGCCGTTTGAAGCTTAATCAGGAAAGTGTACCTGGCTCCTGGTGCTGTGGCAGGGAAGCCGGCCCAGAGGCTGCCGACGGCACCGCAGGGCAGGTGGGCAGCCCCGGAGATCCCTCTGTCCCCCTGAAGGCCCGCGAGCCACAGATCCCTGGCCGGAGAGGTAACTGTGCAAAGGTCGGGGCTGAGGGACGGGGCTGAGTTTTGTGCCGAAACAGCGCCGGCCCCACCCGGCCGGGGGGAGTGAGGCTGGGAACAGTTTACTCAGGGCTTAGTCGCCCCCGATGGCTTTCCTCCCCAAAGGAAAGGAAGGCAGAGCTGAGCCACCTGCTGGCTGGCGTAACAGCGCCCATCTCTGAGGGGAGCAGGCGAGATTAGCTGTGCTGCCAAGGGCTTTGCCACCAACTGGGAATTTTTCCGTGGACTTGATCTTGGGAGAGTCCGTTGCTACTGGGTTTAGCCCAATGCCTGATGCCTGCCAGTGTCCAGAGACTAAAGTATGGGTTTTCTGGGTGGAAATCAGCTGGGGGTAATGTCTCCTGGAAAGCAGCTAAAATGGGAAGGGTCTGGACAGGGGAGAGCTTGATCCTGTGCCTGAACGTGGGAGCAGGCTGGAGGTGGTACAGGGCAGTGGCTAGCGGCACGGCCTCTCGAGCAGACGGTCTGGGTCAAATCCCAGCTCCATCACTTAGTAGCTGTGTGACCACAGGCCATTTGCTTATCTGGGTCTCTGTCCCATCACCTGTGAAATGGGTCAGTAATACCTACCTCACAGCGCTGCTGTGAGAATCAAACGAGAGAAGTGCTTAGACCAGTGCTTAGCACAGAGTAAGTTCTACATAAGTTTCTTTTTTAATCCTGCTATTTCCTAGAAACGTGGTCTCACTGAAGCTCTCCGAGCCTCAGTTTCCCCATCTGCACACAGGGAAGAAAAGTTAGCACAAGGGGATTAAATACGTTGCTAGCACATGGTAGGTGCCCAATAAATTGCAGACCCCTTCCCTGTGAAGTGAGCCAAGATTCTGTCCTCGTTAAAACACTGTCTTTCCTCCCTTTGGTTCCTGTGCTTTTTATCCTGCTGCCAGAGGAAGCAGTTTGGACTGAAAAGTCTTGTATTTTCAGGCGCGGAAGGTCTGTGTAGCTGCTCCACCCCCCGCGTGAGACACACTAGACGTGGCTCGTGAGCGCCTGCGTCCCCGCAATGCTCTGTGGATCACGAGGGCGGCGCTCACATATGACCACGCGCTTGGCCGCTGAATCGCCCCTCCACATTTAGGCTCCTTCTGGGGCACCTCCCGGGTGTCAGAAGCAGCATTGGCCCTGCAGGATGCTGAGGTTCATGAGACACCATCCTGCCTTGCTCCTTGAGAGACCAAGATGCAAACCTGTAGCAAGGTCATCAGCAAGGTCATCAGCAAGCAGAGAGAGAGGTCCCCAAGCCTATGATGGCCAATGAGGGACCAACACGCAAGGGCTTTAGGATTCAGGGGAGAAAGAGAAAGAATAGAACAGAATGGGAGGGGCAGAGAAGTCTCCACGGACAAGGACAGACTCCAACTGGTTCCAGAGGAGGAGTTGAGTTTGGATGGGTAGAAAGGCAGGGGCTGAAGCTTCAGGAGGGGAGTGACCTGGGCGTCGTGGGGAGAAGGTAGCTGGTGTGGCAAAATGGGTCATACTGGAGGCGAGGGCTGATTTGGTGATGTGCTGAGACAGAAGATCGGAGGATGAGGAGGACAGCATACCGCTGAGGACCTTCAGTGCCGGGCAAGAGGGTGTACGCTTGTAAGAGTTATAAATTGTCTAGGCGGGGGGCAACACGATCGAAGTAACGTTTTAGGGGATAAACTGGTTCCGTGCATCTGGAGGATTTGCAGGGGCAGGACCAGAGCCTGGAGAGCAGTTTCCACCCACAGTGGCAGCAGCTGACCAGTCCGGCGGCACCCAACGACGCTCTCACCCAGGGCCTCTGGGACCCGCACAGTGACCCTAGGGAGTGAGTGCCACCGCTGTCCCCCACCTACAGAAGAGAAAATAGAACAGGGTGGCTCGGGCTGCTCGAGCTGGGAAGTGGCAAAGCCAGGATCCCAAGGCACAGTTGGCTGGGAGGGGCCTCAGGTTGGAACCTCAGACTTCTGTTCGGTGGCCCAAAGGGACTTTTTACCCATGAAATAGCCATCGCCTACGAGGGCAACTTTCTTCTGTGGCAGAGGGGGTGAGAGTCTCTTTTTCCTCTGTTCCCTGAGTCGGCAGTGATACGGGCCCTAAAGCCCAGGTCTCTGCCTGAGGTGGGTGCTGGGCCCAGGGCAGGAGGCCCAGGGAGGCAACTGCCACGCTCATGGCTGAGGGGGTGGTTCTGAAGAGCAGCACCCTTGGGGGCATCTTCCATGGTGCCCTCTCGGCCCGTGTGCCCAGCCTGCAACCGACTGTTCCCCACTGGGGGAAGCTCAGGCCCAGCTCCAGTTTCTCGGTCTGAGCTTTCCTGCAGAATTGCCTGGTTGATGCTCCCCATGCCTTTAAGGCAGCCATAGGATGATTTTCCTTCCTTGTTTTTGTCTTTGAAATTAGCACTGATTAATCACAAGAGTTCAGAAATGCTCTTGAGCACCTGCTCTGTGCAGGTAATGGTCGAGGCAGGAATCAGAGTAACTTGCATTTGGAAGCAGTTGGTATTCCTTCAGCCAGGGGAATCAGCTTAAACACGGGGCTACCCTCAAAATTTTGACCAGGGTCCCTTCCCTTTGCCTTTCATTCTGCAGCTGCCCTCCTGCAACCCTAACACCACCCCTACCCCCACCATGAGGTGGTTGGGCTCCTTTGAGCTCTTTCTACTCACACCCTCTCTGAAGGCTAGGGAAGGAGCAGTTTTGTCTGATGGTAAGATTTGTCCACCAAGTCACATTAGTACTTACTGGTAGCTTTGGATCCAGAGGACTCCAGATGTCCTGGCTTCTAGACTGTAGCGTCTTTCCTCCCCATTTTGGGTGTCACTGACAGCAGGGGACAATGGTGGGAGTGTGGGTAGACAGAGCAATGACTGGAATGGTCTTTCTTCTTTTGAATTTCGTTTTACTCATTCTCTTAGGCTGTTAAAAATGCCACCCCCGGACAAAAGGATGATGCCTAGCCAGTCTCAAGGTGTATGCCAGTTTCTCTTAAGTGCCAAGTTTAATATTTATCAGCTGTGTGACCTTAGGAAAGTTACTTTACCTCTCTGTGCTTCAGTTTCCTATCTGCAACATAAGGATAATAAGAGTACCTACCTTGTAGTGAGGATTAAATCACTGGCCGTGCATGCGTGTGTGTGTGTGTGTGTGTGTGCAAGCACACCTATCTGTGTCATTTACCATAGTGGCCAAGATGGAGGAAATCTTATAAGTTAGCTATTGTCCAGCCGTGCTCTGAATTCCAAGCTCTCAATGGCTCCTGAGCCAGCAGGTCACTGTTTCTGAAGGTAGATCTAGCGGGTCCCTTGATGGTAAATGCAAGAATGTTCATTGCAGGCTTGAAAGGATATTTGAGAATCTTCCCGACCCCTTAGCTCTCACCCTTCCAACATGTAGAGAGAGATGGCACCCGATTGGTGGCCGCTTCTTTTAAAATGGCAATCACATAATTAATAATTATAATCCTTTTACATTTGTCTGGAACTTTGTAGTTCACAGAGTGATTTTACAAACTTACCCATTTGATCACCAAACAGATCAGGCATACGTTCCTGTCCCCACGTCCCAGTTCTGGGAAGTCAGGAGCTGAGCTGAGAGAGTAGCACAGTGCATTTTCCTTCACGTCATGCTGGGTGCCTTTACCTTCTCCTCTCAACTCCGTTTGCTTTTGCCTCTCTGGTGGGATTTCTCCCTATAAGTACTATGGTGAGTGGTGCTTACTCAGGAGCCCAGATACCTGGATATGAATCTCAGCTCTGTCCTGTACAGCTGTGTTACCTTGGGCAAGACGCTTAACCTCTCTGAGCCTTCTCGTCCTCACCTGTAACACGGGATACTGTCCGTGTTGGCCTCCTGGGGCTGAGGAGAGCACACTGAGAACCGTGTCTGGCACATAGGAGAGCGCTAGGTATGTGATGGGCACTGTTACCAACATGCAGTCTTTCCTGCGGCTGTCCTGTGCTGGGCCCCATCCCACAGCAGCTTCCTGGAAGGAGCCTAGGAGGTGTTCGGTGGGTGAACTGACAGACAGCAGGACACATGCTGTATCAACCTGACCCAACTCTGGTAAATTGCACCCAAGCTGTGTGACACTGAGCAGCTCTCTTCACCTCTCTGAGCCTCCATTTCCTCTTCTGGAAGTAGAAGTGTGAGGGGGGTGAGGGTTACACAAGCCAGGGAGAGCAGAGCAGCAAGCAAAGTATCCGACGTCAGAAGGCACCTAATCCCCATCAGGCTTCCTTTCCCCACTCCTTTCCTCTCCTTGGAGATGCTCAGCAGAGTGATGCCATGCTTGAGCACATGTCTCCGTCAGCCCGTGCCAAAGGTCTGCAGTGCTGTTCTCTCGCTGGAAGTGGTGCACACAGGTTGCTCGGGAGCAACCAGAGCTTTCCAGAACCTGAGGCAGGAAGGATGGCATGGCGGGCAGTGGGAGGCTAGGCAGCTCTGGGGCTGAGGCCACTGCAGTGCTGCCTCGTCCCGTGCAGGGGTGGGGGCAGAGGGGCTGAAATCAGCCCACACAAGCTCTGCTTCTGCCCAGAGGACAAGGTAGTTTCTAACCTTCCAAAGGCACAGTGTGGGCGTGTGGTCACTGGGCCTGGCTGCCCCTTCTCCTTGGTCAGATCCAGTGTCATATCATTGAGATTCTGAAATGATTATGTATGTTATACGTATATTTGGGGGTGTTGCATATGAATATGGTGGGAGTGGTGAGGTTATCCTTCTAGAAAGAGTTAGAGGCTATAAGACAGACTCCCAAGGAAGGTTGTGACATTTCTTACTTAAAAAAGACAAAGTACATATTTGTCCTGGAGATTTAAAGTACAATTCCCTGAAATGTATTCTATTTGATGTTAGCAGGCTTGAGGGAAAAAGAAGTGTTCTGAGGTCCATTTGGGAATTTCTGAGTTAACCAAAAACAGCTTTCTTTACTGCAGGGCTTTCTCTGGGATGCTAATGGACTCTGTGAATCTCCTGGAAAGGGAATAAAGGGGGCTGCATTTCTCCAAGTATTTGACCATGGAGCTTTTGGGGAAAAGTTTTATTGACCACCTTGCTAGAGGCTGGGGGATGTGCAAGACGACAGCACAAAGCCAATGAGTTCTGTCCTTAAAAACATTTTTTTAAATTAACTAATCTCTACACCCAGTGTGGGGCTCAAACTCACGACCCTGAGCTCAAGAGTTGCATGCTCCACCGACTGAGTCAGCCAGGCCCCCCACTCTGTCATTTTGAGTGCTTGCTTTTCTTATAAATCCTCCCAGGTTTTGGCAGCAGGGGGTGGCAGGGCTCTGGAAGAAGTCTCGATTCAGGTGTTGAAAAGCACCATCTTGGATCTGTCAACTGTAGGAATCTCTCAGAGTGGTAGGAGAAGCAGAGGACCGTGAACTCACTTCCCCTAAACCCACTGCTGAAGCCATGCGTTCCATGTCCAGCCAGTTTCTGACCTCAGACTCCCCCCTCTGGCTCCAGTCCCAGTGAAGACAGTGAGAGAAGCTACAAAGGTAGAAAAGTAGGTTACCTGCTCCTTAAGTGGTCCAGCCTTTTGGAAGTTCACATCTCCCTTTGTTTGATAAATGATGGTTCAGCCCTCCCCAGGGATTCCCAGTGAGTGTCAATCAACAAACATTTATTGAGCATGTACTATTGTCTTAGAAGTATAAGACAGGCATTCTTTCGCTTCCAGTTGACAACCTGGTCAGGAGGCGGTGTCAGGAGGTGCTCTGGGGAGAGCGCCCGCTGGCTGCCCGTGGGCCACCAAGAGTACAGCGGGAGGCAAAGTGGGGAGATGGGGCTAGGTAGCCACTGGACACTTGGGGCAAGGCTGGGACAGGGGTCAGCAGGCAGTGCTCATGACACCATCAGCAAGGAGTTATAATAATGTGCCATCCCGGGGGGTTGTGACAAGTAGCTAAGACTGGTGGGGCTAATGCTACATGCTGCACAATTAGGAAGAGCAAGACTTTGGGGAGGAAGCCCAGGACACCCCCTCTGGCAACTGACTCTCTCTGTTACAAGTTGGATTGGGGGTTATGGAGTCCTTTGTATAATAACTTGATGACAGTCGGCCTTTAACAAAGCAGCTGTATGGTGTGAACATATCGAGGTCCTAAAAGGGGAAGCTCAGTGTCTTGTGTCATGAAGTGAGCTTCATGGAAGAATATCAGGTGGCCTCTCGCCAAGCACATCTGCTCTGCCATGCCAGGGTGAAATTAAACTGGAGTGGGGCAGAACTGTGGAGGCGGGGGAATGCCACAGGCAAGGAATGCCCTCAGTCCCAGAGAGGAGCCAGGGCCCCTTTGAAACATGGACAGTGTTGCCCATGGGTGCTATTTTGTGGCTACTTAAAGCAACCTATGGGTTGGTTGAACTTGACCCAGTCAATAGTCACCACCAATGCTAAGGTGTGCGGGAATGGGGGGCGTGGTGGGGGAGATGAGGGGGTGGGGGTGGGGGGAGTTCCTACACTGACTTCTGAACCACACTTCTCTCTAGTGAGTTGCCTAATACTAACACAATGTGCTATTTTCTGTTCAAAACAAATCACAAAATATGCTTGATTATACGTACTTTATGTATCTGTATATAATGAAAGTTTAAGGGATGCGAATTGATCCACAAACTCAGGAAGAGAATTCGTGCATGTTAACAGAAAACTGAGTGACTCTTCATTGGGGAGCGTCTTCCTGTCCCCCTAGATTTCCAAAAGATCTGGAAACACAGTTCCCAAAGGGAGTTATAACAGGAAGTTGGTTAAAACTTTCACAGTCATGAGATCCTGACCTGGAATTTCATCGATCAGCTACTGCCATTGCTTGTCTTCGCCACACGGTGGCACTGTTAGCAAATGGTTCTGCCCAGTCCGGCGGCCTGAGCGGAAGGGTTAGCAGTTCTTGGCTGCTGATCAGATCCTGACCAGGCTGCAGATCATTGAGTGTGGACCATCCCACTATTCAGGGTGTCTGAGCTCAGGCAAGGGGGCTCTTTATCAGGTTCCCTGGGGTACAGCTCCTGGTGCTTGACTCAGTCTGATTACATCCCAGTTACCTGCCTTTCCACCAGCAGAGCTCCACGGCCACCCTCCTGAGAATATCCTCAAGGGGGCGCTCCCTTCCCAAGGTTGACCAAGGTGACCTGCGGAACCTCTGTCACCAGAGCAGATGCTCAATCACAGCAGGATTACTCGGATCTGCAGGGGGACATCCCCTCCAACAGGAATCATAATTTAATAAGATACTTGTGTTAGGTCAAAACAAGCTCCTCTGATCTTTTGGTTCAAATGTGAAGCCGCGGGGAGACATCCTGGGAGAAGGGGTGAGGAAGGGTATGGTCATTTAGATTTGTTAGTTTATGAAATTACCAACTGTGGAAACTTGGACCAGTACCTTAACCTTTATGAGCCTCAGGTTCCTCACCTTTAAAACTGGGTGATCTTAGCACTGACCTCGTGAGAATGGTGTAGGAGTTAAATGGGACGGTCCATGGAAAGCACGTAACACGGTGCCTCGCACATCACAAATAATAAATAACAGCTAGAATTATCATTACTGTTATTTCACTACAGTGTTTTGTTCACCGCTCTATCCCAGCGCCCAGAGCGACCCCTCGTGTACACAAGGGCCCCAGTAAATAAGTGCTGAGTGAACGGTTCTCCTGCCTCTCGGGGATAACCTACCACACTGTGTCCTCGGCTTCTGGTCTGGGGTGGGGGGTTCGATGGCAGAAGAAGAAGAACACAATGCAGTGGCGGGTGTGTCCTCACCTGGGCTCCCGGCCAGGTTACGAGCCTTTCCTGCCAGTAGAGAGAAGTGCCTCAGGGGCCGTAAGGCTGTGAGGTTTCTTGTTTGTCACTTGTCTGAATGGTTTTATGAAAAAAATGGGAACAGTATGTCTGGAACATAAATAAGTATTGAATATTGAGTCAACACAAATAGATATTAAGCTATATTTGTAAAATTGTCACTAGATACAAATTTCTGACCTCTATCAAATTAAATTTAAATAATTAAATCAAATTTGAATAGACAGGGGTCACGTGGGAGGGTACAGTCTGGATCTCATGTTTTTACCCAAACAGGGCACTGCTAGCAAATAATTTTCAGCAGTGTTATGTACCCAACACTGGGCAAGGGGCAGAGAGCATTAGCTAAGAATGAAGGGCCAAGCCCCTGCCCTCTGGTGGCTTCTTACAGTCTGGCTGAAGACTCAGAAGGCACAAACTGAGAGTCCATGTTGGGAGCTGCTGAGCTCAGGCAGTCAGCATGGGCGGGAGCTCCCTCAAAGGTTGGCAGGAATGGGGAAAATCAAGAAAGCTATGAAAAGGGTCCCAAGGCCTGTCAGTAGAAGCCAAGGAGAGAGGTCAGGAATGAGCAGAGAGTGACAGGAGGAGACTGGTCCTGATGGAGCTGAGAGACTGTTGGAAAGAGATTTTCTAGAACCTTCCGTCGAAGGCAGCAGGGAGCCCTGAAATGCTGTTGAGCAGGGGAGGGATATGTGAATTTGTCCTGATGTCTGGCTCATTTGCTTCCACTCTTGAGAGCAGATGCAAGTCTCCATGACGCTTAGAATCGCTGTTCATTGTTCCCAGTTTTCATTCAGCAAGGGCAGAGCTAGCTGGCGACAGAGTTGGGACCCAATTAAGGACTAAGATGAGAAAGTGCAGAAGGAGACTCCCCCAGGAATCTGAGTCACCAACCTCCCCCTGTCAGGGAGAGAGCTAGCCCCTTTCTGTCTCATGGAAAGGCCTGGTCCAAGACCTCCTGCTGCCCCATCTCTCCCCGTGTGGGTGCAGCTCACTCAGTCACTCCATCTTCTATGAGGAGGACGATGATAGAGTAGTGTTGCAGGGGCTAAGACGGCATTTGTAGGACACTGGGGACACACACAAGTAGGGAGAACAGGGCCTGAGAGAATTCCTGGAGGAAATGACACTCAGGCTGAATCCGCTAACCACATGGGATGAGGGTTGTAAATTCGACGCGGGCCACTTATTTCTGAGGTAGCAGCTTCCTAGAGCCTGGGAAAGGCTGAGTGTAACCGAGCCCGACCCGGACAAGCCCAACTTGCTGCCTAGCCCTCCGGCCGGTTATTCAACGAGCATTTGTGCTGCGTCTGCTACAGGCCAGGAGCTGGCCGGGCTCTGGGCACACAGAGGTGAGAGAATAGACACTTCCGTTAAGTGCCGCAAGGAGAAGCCCAGGACGGGGTGGGAGGGTGCAGCCTGGATCCACGGGCACGGGGCACAGAAGGCTTTGGTGTCGCCGCCCCGCCGGGCAGAGGGCTGTGAAAGTCCCAGCAACACCCAAGTCTCTCGGAATCGGATTCACTTCCTTCAGGAAAGAGTTACCCCCCTTGGTGGACTTGTGGTGGCCACTGTGCTAGTTCAATAAGCAGTCTTTGAGCCCTTAGATGGAAGGCCCTGGAAGGTATCCCTCCCAAGACCTGATGCCCACTCTCAAAGGAAATGACGTCATCAGGTCCCCCCCTTTTTAAATTTAAATTCCAGTTAGTTAACATACAGTGTAATGCTAGTTGCAGGTGTACAATATAGTAATTCGACACTTCCATACAATGCAAGGTGCTCATCACAAGTGCTCTCCTTAATCCCCATCACCTGTTTCCCCCATCGCCCCACCCCCTTCCCGCTGGTAACCAACAGTTCGTTCTCTGTAGTTAAGAGTCTCTTTCTTGGTTTGCCTCTCTCTCTCTTTTTTCCCCTTTGCTCATTTGTTTTGTTTCTTAAATTCTACATGAGTGAAATCATATGGTATTTGTCTTTCTCTGACTTAATTTGCTTAGCGTCATATTCTCTAGCTCCATCTGTGTTGTTGCAAATGGCAAGACTTCATTCTTTTTTATGGCTGAGTAATACTCCATTATATATGTGTGTATATATATACACACATCATGTCTTCTTAATCCATTCATCTATCAATGACACTTTCCATAATTTGGCTACTGTAGAGAATGCTGCTATAAACATCGGGGTGCATGAATCCCTTTGAATTCGTATTTTTGTGTCATTTAGGTAAATAGCTAGTAGTGCAATTGTTAAATCATAGGGTCATTGGGCGCTTTTTATAAGCCAGGCCCAGGAGGTGTTTTTTGGCATATTTTTTCTCATTTGATTCTCACATATTATTATTAATCTCCTGTGAGGGATGTTGAATTATCTCCATATGTGGAAACCAGGACGCAGAGAGGCCCCCCAACCATGAAAGGATGAACACAGGTTTGAACCCAGCTCTGCCCCTATCCTCCTCCTCCTCAGCAGCCACACTGCCTCGGCTCGGGATGCTTATGATCCCCCTGGGGGGTGGGGGTGGGGGTGACACAGAAGAGCCCATAATACAATTCCTAATTGATACGTTCACTCTCCTCTTCTTTAGAAACATTTCCCTGAGCTGAGCGGGCACACTTCTCACAGCAGCCGCCGTTGTGAGGCCCCGGGCGGCGGGGGGATCCCCAAGGCCGTGAGGAACAAGAACCGGGCACCCGTGGCCCCAAGTATGAAGTCCCAGGGTTAGTGCCCGTGGGAGGTGCCCATGCTGGGCTCAGGAGGAGCCGGGGTGCCGAGGCCTGCTGCCCTGCCCATGGGCGCCACGGAAGAAGGCAGGGGTCCCCGGAGTTCTGCGGCGCCACGGCTGGATCGGAGAGGGAACCGCTGAGCCTCTGCCAGGAGCCACACTAAGGCCACAGCAATGACTTCTGTCAGGGAGATCTCGGAGGCCACCCCAGAGGGCGAAGAGGAGCCCTAACCCATCCTGGTACCCCGGGGCCGCTGCTGGCGATGTGACTCGTCCCGGTGGTCGGGACCGCGCAGAGCCCAGGCGGCGCCGATTCGGGGAGGGTCTGCCTCTGGGTGCAGCTCCACGCGGCACCATGAACAATAACTTCTGCCGGGCCCTGGTGGACCGGCGGCCCCTGGCGCCCCCCAGCTGCATGCAGCTGGGCGTCGTGCCCGCTCCGCGCCGGGCGCCCTTGCCCCCCGCCGAGCCCCTGGGCAACGTGCCCCTGCTGCTGTACCCGGGCCCGGCCGAGCCGCAGTACTACGATGCCTACGCGGGCGTGTTCCCCTACGTGCCCTTCGCCGGTGCCTTCGGGGTGTACGACTACCCCTTCGAGCCCGCCTTCATCCAGAAGCGCAACGAGCGCGAGCGGCAGCGGGTCAAGTGCGTCAACGAGGGCTACGCGCGCCTCCGCGGCCACCTCCCGGGCGCGCTGGCCGAGAAGCGGCTCAGCAAGGTGGAGACGCTGCGCGCCGCCATCCGCTACATCAAGCACCTGCAGGAGCTGCTGAGCGCGGCCCCCGACGGCGCGCCGCCCGCCGCCTCCCCGCCCGGCTGCCGCGGCGACTGCGGGGCACGGGCGCCCGCCTCCCTGGTGCCCGACTCGTCCGAGTCCTCCTGCTTCTCCTCCTCGCCGTTCTTTGAGTCTGAAGAATCCAGCCACTGATCGGGACGGGGGCTGGTGGGGGTGGGGGTGGGGGTGGGGACCCGCCAGGGCCGTCCCACTCCCGACAGCAGCCCGGGGACTGCCGGGTCACCCGCGGTGCGGCTCAGGCCCCTGGCGTTTGCGGGCCCGCGGCGCTCGGGTGTCTGCGACGCCGTCCTTCTGCCACCGCCACCACCGACCTCATTCCTTCCAGCTTGGGGCAGAGGTGCAGGGAGGGGGAGAGAGGGGCACCACAGAGACCGGAGGAGCCCCGTCGGTGCAGTGAGGGCGCAGGGCCTGGGGAAGTTCCGGGTGCGCGCCGCGCCCGCTCCAGGCCGCGGGAGGGTAACCCAGCACGGCCATCCCTTGGGTCCGCCTCCCGCTCGGCTTCAGCCCCGCGCTGCGGAAAGTCGGAGCTCAGCTCCCGGTTGTGCACCCCCCGCTGTGGGGCCTCTCCGACCTCGACCTCCGTCGCCACGGGTGCAGCCCTGTGTCTGCGACTCCCCAGGAGGCCGGCCGGGCTTTGGTTGGGATGAGCCATGCCCTTGCTGTCCACGAGATGGCCTCAGATCCTAGCGTCCACTTTGGGAGCTTGCTTGCCACCCCGCCTCCCACCCCCCCCCCACCACCCCCACCACCCCCGGAGGAAAGGAGGCCAGACTGCGGCTTGCACTCCGCCCAGATCAGACTTGGGAGGGGGCCATGTGCGTGCCTTGGTGGCGCCCTCCGGCTTCCTCCATGGAGGGCGATTACCCACCCCCACCCCTGGCCCCCAGGGTGGCCTTTTCATCCTTTTCCCCCCAGGTTGCTTGAGGACTGCGTTTTCCCCCCTCAGACTGTATCCCTCTGTGGGCAATGGGACCATATGGCGCTGTGTTTGTACCAAGAAGCTAAATAAAAGATTTGTTGAGTTGTGTGATTCCAGATCGTTGTCTACCTCACTTCGCTGGTGCCCCTTTGTCACTCCCACCTGCGGGTCGGAACACTTACTGGGTGCCGTGTCGGGGGTGTTCTGGTTAGCTCTGCATTCAACTAACATTTACAGAGAGCTTAGTGTATCCCAGGGACAATGTCAGGGAGGGGCCAGAGTCCCAGGCAGGAGACACAACCCTTGTACAGTTAGGCGCTGGAGGGGTGGAGGGAGGAGGGTACAACGCACAGTCACTACACACGGTGCCTGAAGTGTGCGCGTTCGAGGTTCTTCTGAGGGAGCCTTTCACCCCGGTGTGGAGGACTTGGCCTTCCCCGACAGGGCTGTGCACGTGCTGGCGAGGTCTGGCCTGATAGCTAGCCACAGGTTCTGAGATGGACGGGGCTGTGGTGTAGATACACCAAACTAGGCCACCCAGCACCTTTACGGAGGGTGCTGTGGGATTGGGAGCAGGGGGACGCTCATCTTGGCACAAGGGAGCCCGTCCACAGTTTGAGGCTCCATATCATAGGTTACCCCCTTCCTGAACGCTCTGTTGCCCCCGCCTTGAAGCCTTCCATCCTGTCTCCCACTGAGCCCATCCCAGGCCTGTGTGAAAGTTCCTTCCGCCACCCCCTACCAACCTCCTCAGGGACATATTGGGATGTCACTGGCTGGGCTGGGAAGGAATGACAGCTGCCTGGCCTCAGGAGCTCAGGCCAGGCAAGCAGGGAGCCAGTGGAGGCTAATTTTACTTGCTGGGAGCAGGGAGAGTAATCCTTCTGCCCCCGCCCCCTGGCTGGCTCAGCAGGGCACGCTTGGCCCAGCAGGCTCAGCCGGTCCAGTCCCCAAGGCGGTGGGCACTGGGGACGCAGGGAGGAGAGAGCAGCGGGGTGGGGGAGCAGGAGACAGTGAGACCACCAGGAAAGCCATGGAGCCGTCCTCACCCCAGGATGAGGGCCTGAGGAAGAAACAGCCCAAGAAGCCCGTTCCTGAGATTCTGCCAAGGCCACCCCGGGCCTTGTTCTGCTTGACCCTCCAGAATCCTCTGAGGAAGGCCTGCATCAACATCGTGGAATGGAAGTATCCTTTGGGACCTCCAGGGTGTTAGGCAGAGCCCGTGTGATATGGGAGAGGGAGGCAGGGCATGGTCACAGATCACAGACTTTGGGGGCCGAGGGGACTGGGGACTTGGAGACGGGGTGAACTGCCCTAGGAGGGTGTAAGGAGCCTTTGGGAAGGAAGGCTTCAGCTGAGAGGAAAGAGTAGCTGGCGGGGCCGCTGCGGCCTGAGTGCTCGGCCCAAGGCCTGGTGACAACCATCTGCGGAAGGGGCCTGGATGGCTCACGGGGGCGGTTCGCAGGTGTGCCCAAATCCCATTATCGTGGGGCTTCACTGAGGGGTTTGAGGCGACAGTCTCATTTTGATACAGGATGGGAGAGAAAAAAGCAGGGGCCTCTGCAAGAAAATTCCCCCCCTTGGTGGGAGGGTGTGAAGGCGAAGAGATTGCCGAGTGAGGGGAGTCTAGCTGAGGATGGAGTCAAGGGAGAAATGGCCTTGAACAAAGGGCTGCTGTGAGGGGCTCTGGGGGCAGGCCGAGATGCCTGGCAGTTTTAGCTCAGACATACCACCCTGGGGACAGGGACTTGCAATCCCTCTCTCTGTTTGCATTAGCTCTGAGAGGAAGAATGATGAAAATATCTGGGTTATTTGGGGAAGGGAGGAAGGAGATTGGGGGGAGCGTCTGTGTCAAGTGCCTTCTCAGAGAGAGGTCAGGAATATTTGAAATATTTCTGTAGGGTTCTGGAAGACTGGGCTCCCACCAGCTGTTCCCTAGAAGAAAGGGGACTAAGGGCTAATCAGAAGGATAAGAAAAACATGGGACCAATTGGAATGGCTGGGCTCAGAGTCGGCCCTGCTGCCCACAGCTGCACCTGGTGACAGGGAGCACCCCATGCCTCTTCCTCCTGGCCTGTCTCCTGGGGGATCGGGTTTCCCCGGGGGAGGGGTTCTCTCTCCTCCATCCTCGGCACCTCTGCGCCTTCTCCTCTGCAGGCCTCTGCTGCTGGGGCCCACCTCTTCTCAAACCCCAGCAGGAAGAGAAGGGGGTAGTCAGTCCAGACTTTCTGCATCGTGGGCGTCCCACCCCAACCTGTCCCCACCTCTACCACTGGCTTTCCTGTGGCTCAGCCTATGGGGTGGGTTGGGCTGCTCACCCATAAAGGAATGGGCCTGGGGGTGCCCCCTGGGAAATGACTGTGAAGGGGGTGGGTGTGCCTGGGAGCGAGGCGTGAGTGGGTGTGGGATGCGCACGCCAGTGTGTGAGCGTGGCTGGGGAGGGGGCGGGGTGGGCTGCTATCTCAGTCGGCTTATCCATTCCTTCCTCCGGTTAGGGGGGTGTTCAGGTACCACCTCTGCAGTTTCCCCTTTCCCCGTCCTGTCCTGCGGATACTCAGCCCCCAGCATCCCTTGCCAGTTCTCTGAGTGAGCCCCTCAAGTTGTCTGGTGAGAATCTCGGGAAGTCATGGCTCCTCAGGAGCCAGGCAGGTAGGGTTGGGGGATGGGCAGGTGCTTGCTGTGGAGTCTTAAGTCTTCCTGGCCCTTGAAGCTGAGTAGCCCTCAGCCCTCAGCCAGAGCCTTGAGCTCCCATCACATCTAAGTGGAAGTTACCTGTTCCCGAGGAGAACCTGGCCATTTCCACAACCTGCAGGGGAGCAGGGAAGGAGCAATATGGTGCCCATCAGCCTGTATTGTACCACTCCCCTTAAAGCGGCCAATCCCACAATCCCTCACTCAAGGGGTCTCCTTAACCCTGACACCAGACCCTTTGAGACAATCATCTTGCTCACCATCTTTGCCAACTGTGTGGCCCTGGCTGTGTACCTGCCCATGCCAGAAGATGACAACAACACTCTGAACCTTGGCCTGGTAAGAGAGGTCCTCCTCCCCCACTCCTGTGGGCCTGCAGCCCCAGGCTGGGGGAGGCCCCCTTGGTGGACTGCATGCTCCTGGATGGTGCTGGAGCTGGTGGATGGTCTCCTGAGGATACAGACCTCACCCTCCCAGCCACCTGCGGGGCTGACGGGGTGACTCAACAGCTTTGCAGGGTAAACCTGCTACTTCTGGGTTCCGTAATATTACCATCCAGCGCTGAGTGACTACTCACTGTGCCCTGTGCTAAGCCCCTGAGGAGAGGAAGCTCAGAAAATCCTCACAACAACCCTATAAAGTGGTGCCATCTGACAGTTATGGGAACTGAGGCTTAGTAAAGTCAGCTACTCAGCAATGGAGGCCTAGTGCTACTTTCCCTTTCCTGGATCTCATCCAGAAGGAACTTGTCTCCTGGGAGAGTGGGATCTAGGAATTCCAAAAGAGCACATGTTTTAGAGCTCTATACCACGTTCTCCTCGCTCCTTCACCAATAACATGGACACAGAACCATAAAATGCCAGATCTGGAAGGGATTTTCCAGGATCGAATTGTCCTCGCCCCTCCCCACCTCACTGGTTTACCGATGAGGAAACCGAGCCCTGTGGAGGTAAAGGGCTGACTTGACCTAATGGCTAGATAATAGTAAACATGGTTACCATTTACGATGTGCGTATTGGATGCCAGGTTCTGTGCTAAATATTTTACATTATTGTCTTTCTTAATTCTCTTAACTATGCCCCGTGAGGTAACACCATTAAATCCATGTAAAAGACAAGGAAACTGAGGCTCAGAGAGTTTGGGTACCTTGCCCCACATGCAAGTCCTGCCACAGAACTCAGGCCTCTCTGACTTTAGGACCTGGTCTTATGAGCCCTGTGTTGCCCATGTGGTGACAGCATGAGAACTTCTAGGGGAAGCCATCATAGAAACGGGGCTCTCAGGCATTTACTGTCTAGGCCCCCGAGGAGACAAGACAATGGACCCACCATCTCAACAGGCTTTTTCCTGCATTTGTACCACAGGGGTGGGAGGGAGGAGGCCAATTAACATGCATCCGGGGCCTGAAAGAAAGGTATTTATCTTTGCCTCTCCTCCTTTTTGCCGGTTTCCATGGGAATCTATCTTGAGCTGGTAAGAAGCTGGGATTTTTAAGTGTGTGCTTGGCTATAAACAGAAAAAACTCTGAGCTCCTGAGTGTGGAAGGAGAGTGGGATGAACTGTGGGCAGGGCCCATACAACCAGGGCTGGGAGGGGGAGCTGAGCCTTCCACAAGACAGGCCTCATATTCCATGTCCCTGAATCCAGGAGGGCTCTGGGTCCAACCCACTCTTCGTGATTTCATATTTTTGGGCCTTCGTTCCACTTCAACTCCTTAAGAAGTTGACTACTTTCAAAAGAAATTGCCCTCTGTGGGGTGTTAAATTACACTGTCGTCTTCCATCTTGAAACAAAATGGCTGCCCTAAAAATTTTGCCTGGTCCTGTGAGCTTTCCTTTTGCTTGTGGGATGGAGTTACAAAGCTTTGGGTAAGGTCTTGAGCTCACAGGCACAGGTGAGTTCCCTGGAAGACGAAAACCTGACCAGAAACCTTTCCAAAGCAGTGAACATCACTTCAAATATCAAAGTTGGACAGACTATTATCAGTGAAGGATCCTAATCTGATCCCTTTGGGGTGAAGCCCAGAGAGGGTAGGTGGTATTCAGAGTCACAGAGCCAGTTTCTAGCTGTGGCCTCTTTATTCCCACATGTCAATTATATGTTCATCTCTGTACAATCCAGCAGGAGGGAAATGAGAGGAATTAGACCAGAAGGAAGGGAAATCAGACATTAATCTCTCTCTTAACCTATTGGCTGCTTTGTAGGTTTCTGAGAAAAGTTAGGGACTTTTAGGTCATCCAAAATAACCCATAGTTTTTAAGAAGGAAGGCCCAAGGACCCGTTCTTCATTAACTTTCTTTCATTTAACAAATATTTATTTAGTGCCTATTATATCCCTGGCACACGCTGGGCGTATAATTGGGAACCAAGTAGACATAGTTCCAATCTTCACAGGGCTTAATTAATTAAGTCAATTAAACAAATAATTATAATTAAACCAATTACACAAGTAGTTAAAATGAGATGGGAAATGTATAAGATTTGGGACACTATGATATTATATTGGAGGAGGACCTAGTCCTTCCCAGAGGATGAGATGTTTACCCTGAGATGTGAAGGATGAGGACGGGGTCAACTTCATGGGCATGTGACCTATACGGTCGCTCTGGGGCCCACACTCAGAAGGGCCCCATGCTTGGAGTTTAATGATCTGTGCTTACAGTACGGAAAATTTAAATAATTTCATCTTTGAATCCTTATTTTGTGAGTGAAGACCAATGGGACAATGGGACGTGCCCCAGTAGCCTGGAGCCATGGCCCCCTCACAGTTCCCCCCCTGCCACCTCCTACCAGCTTCCCACCTCAACAGACAGACACTGCTTAGTCTCTCCCCATTGGTGTCCTGAGCTGGGCTCAGGGTTGGGTACACGTGGGTCTTGGGTGTCTCAAGACTCTGGGTGTTTCCCCACTCTGGGCTGACAGGATCATAGCCCACTCAGTGAATGACTGCTGGGTGGAGCCTATGGTATCCCCCAACCAGATACTTAGTGTCTCCTGGAGCAGAGGTAACCATACCCTTGTGTGCTGGCTGTCCATCTTGGGTGGAGGCAGCAAGCCTGTGGGAAGCGAGATGCCTGCCTCCACTTCCCCACCTCTAGCCAAGGGACAGGATGTCTGGCTGCTGGATGGTGGCGGACTGAGCATGCAGTGGGTCATGAAGGAGGTCAGGGAGTGCGTGTGAGGGTCTGCACTTGCCCCCCACAACAGTAAATAGGCAGTAAAAAAACATGTGGGAAGGAAAAGGAAACTGTGGAAGGAAGGAAAAGGCTTTATATTTTAATACCTTTAATGGCATTTATTTCCTACTTTTTGAACAATTTTTCATTTTATACTGGGCCCATCGATTATGTAGCTGGTCCCGGAGGAGGGCTGGGGACACCAGGGGAAAGGCTGTAGAAGCCTCAGCAGGGAGCCCCATGAGCGAAATGCTGGAGGCAAGAGGTTGAGAGATGAGTTTGGGACTTAGAAAAATCTCTCGGGTCACCATGTAGAGGGTAGACTCGGGTGGGATGAAAAAGGAAGCAGGGAGAGGGGGGAGGAGGCCGTGAAGTGGTCCAAGCAGGAAATGGGGGAGACTGGAACTGAGGCATGATGGGTAAGAGGATGACGTTGAGAGATAGTGAAGAGATGGCTCAGTGGGACTTGGTGCCTGATGGATGTGGGGATGGAGGCATGGGGAAGGGGAAGAAGAGGCAAGGATGACACTTGGGTTTCAGAGTAGGTGACAGGGTGGATGGCCATATCGCTTTACCCAGACAGGCAGCACCAGGGGAGGAGCAGGCTGAGGTGGGAGGAGGGAGACACTGATTTTCAGTTTCAATCATGTTGAGATACAGGTGCCGGGGTTCACTGGGCAATTGGCTTTGCAGGTCTGAGCATTTGATGGGGGTGAGAGGTAGGGGGCAGGGCGGGTCAGGGGGGTGAAAAAGGCTTCCCACAGGTGCTTTGTGTGCAGAACAGAGTCGGGAGGCAGTTGGCACCCTCCATTGTGGGAAAGAAACCCCGACCCCTGTCTGTGGAGCAGACTCCCCTGCAAGGTCTGGGTGCCCCTCCAGGAGCTTTCTCCTGCTCTCCATCTCCTTCCCCCTCCCCCCAGCTTTTGCTGCAGGTGATGGACTGGAGCTGAGCTACCCCCCAACTCTGCCTGTTCTGTGTCAGTGGGGAAACCTGGGTCTTCCCTGAACAGAAGAGGACACTGAGGCTCAGAGAGGGCAGGGGAGTTCTGGAGAGACACGGTGGGTCAGAGGACAGCAAGAAGAGGATCGGGGATGCTGAAGTCCTGGCCAGCCATGTAGCATCATGGCGGAGGGGGAAAGGGGCTCTGACATCAGCCAGGTTGGGGAAGCAGAATGGGTTCTGGAGCTACCAATGTATACTTTTGAATCCAGGACCATTCATGTACTAGCTGCGTGATCTTGGACACGTTATTTAACTTCTCTGTGCCCTCAGTCCCCTCATTTGTAACATGGGGGTAACATCATATACTTGAGAGAAGTTACTGGATGAGTCAAGACCTGGTGTGTTGGAGTGCCCTTTCTCTCAACATAAGGAATTTTATTATGCAGGAACCACAGTGCCTCAGAGTAGGTTCCCCAGTCACAAAGCCCCGGTCACAGAGACCCTTGGGTTGTTCTAGATTCAAAGGCTATGACCAAAGGATTATTCCAAATAAAAAAATTCCTCTTCATCCTACCCGCTATCTGTCCCGGATTTCTCTTAGATTTTTCATTTTCACTCCTTGAAACATCCAACTTATCTGAATGGCTTTCCTGGCCACCCCAACCCCCTCCTCCAGCAAATTCTCCTCCTCCTCCTCCTCAACAGCACCCAGTATTTGTTGAGCACTCACAAATGTGCAGGATCTATTCTAATGCTTTATATACATGATCTCGTTTATTGCCCACAACAGCCCCACGAGGCAGGTTGTATTATTTTTCTCATCTTTACAGAAGAGTAAACTGAGGCACAGAGAGGTTAAAGCACTGCACATGCCCAGCTGGTTATGTGGGCAGGCCTGTACCCTGTGTTGGGCATCTTGATGTGGCTTTGTTGGTATCAGGAGAGATGACCATCCCTGCTTCCCTGGCGAGTGGCACAGGAAGGAGTCCCACGAGAGCAGACACCAGCCCCTCGCTGTAACCCTGCTTTCTCCTGATTGTGAAGCTGCTGCCTGCCCAGGCCAGAATGGACACTCAGAGCATCCAGCCTCAGCCTCTCCCTGGGCCGGACTCCACTTGCCCAAGAGAGAAGCCTGCCTCCGGCTTGGGAAGCCTGAGTCTAACACAGCCCTGTCCCAGAATTCTCCCAGGAGAGTGAAGGCTGGGGATGCAGGTCACAAAGGGACACCATTTGTCAGAGAAGCAGGAGGATGGACTAGACACTGAGTCACCACGGGGGCCAGCAAAAGGGCAGTGAGATGCCCAAGGGCAGTTGGAAGCCAAGGCCAGAGCTCAGGGCCCCAGCCTCCAACCCAGACCAAGACCTTCCCAAGCCAGCTCTGCTCCTTGAAGTCCCACTTGCTCCCTGAGGTCTGAAGGAATGCTGCTCCTAGGGGGCACCCCTGACTGAGTTCAAGTCCTCTTTGGAAGGGTCACCATTTCAGCCCTGAGCAGCCCGAGGGAACCCATGTGGAAAAGCAACAAGGATCAGAGTTACTAATTATTGGGCACAGACTGGGAATCGATTGCTTTTGCTATATTATCTTTTTTGTTTTAGGATTTTATTTATTTGAGAGAGAGAGAGAATGAGAGACAGAGAGCATGAGAGAAAGGAGGGTCAGAGGGAGAAGCAGACTCCGAGCTGAGCAGGGAGCCCGATGCGGGACTCGATCCCGGGACTCCAGGATCATGATCTGAGCCGAAGGCAGTCGCTTAACCAACTGAGCCACCCAGGCGCCCCTTGCTTTTGCTATATTATCTTACTTCATCCTCAAAGCAATCCTGTGTCCAAGTACGCTTTTCAAACAATGCAAACATGACTGATTAAAATAAAGAAGGAACGCATGTCAAAGATCAATTCAACCTAGAAGAGAACAAACAGGAGGGTAAAGCTGATTCAAAGAGAATTAGAGGAACAGAAGTGTATGATATTGGAGAAAGAAATGATGGAATAAGATTACCAGGTTAGACACCAAGCTGGCTGATGTCCCACAGGGCAGTGAAGCAGTAACCCGTTGGGGTTATCTTTTCTGGCACGCAGAAATCATTTGCATCTCCACAGGACCGAACTGTGAGAGTTGAACAGGTACCTTCCCTCAGCTCAGTGGGTTACAAGGGCAGGCGAGGGGAAGGATATTAGGCAATGTTGGGAAACCGGTGGGGACCGTTCCCACACTGCTGGCATCTAGCAGGTAGAGGCCGGGGATGCTGCTGAACATCCCACCATGCCCAGGATGGCCCCCTCCCACCAAGAAAGAATTCTCCGGCTTGCAATGTGAATAAGGCCGGGGCTGATAAACTTTGTCCTAGATCATGAAATAGTCCTTGGCCAGGCCTGTTATAAAATGCTCCAACATGACATTACAAGGACATGGCGACCTCCCTCTGCCTAATTTCTAAGTTCTGGCTGATTTTTGGTGCACCTGTCAGGTGGGCCTTGGTGGTGCCCGGGGCAGGGCCAGGCTTAGCGGGATTCAGCCTTTCAGCTTGTCCTTGGCCTCCGCATCCCTGGCCTCCCCATCCCCGGCCCTCGGAGAGCAGTGGGCCCACCCCTGCCAGCCCTCCTGTGTCAGCAGACTCTCGGCCAGGCCCCAGTACATTCCTGGGGTTCAGGTTCCTGTGCAGTTCTCTGCACAAGGCTTCAGCCTAAGCCTCTGGCATCCAGGGCACTTGTCTTTTTATAGGGTCTGGAATGTGCCTGCCAACTCCTGCGGCCAGCAGCCCACTCCACCTCACTATCTGGGGAGGCTCTGGCCTCAGATGGACCCCAGCTCTGGCCTTGCTCTTCGGAGATCTGAACCTGCCGGACCCAGGTGATCAAGCCTGGGTCACCGTACAGGGTCTGGCAAAGTAAAATGAAAGCCTGCCTTTCGGCCTCACCTCGGAGCCTGCCCTCTCCCACTTCAGGGACTCAGCTCCCCTTCTGGGGGCTTAGCATTCCCCACCCTAATCTGCACCCCTCGCACAGAGCAGGGCTGTGGACGGGGAGGTAGTGAACAACGGAAGCCTGGAAGAAACCCTGGGCGCCCCGTCCAAGTTGTGCAGACTTTGGGGGAGTTAGGGGGGACAGAGGTCTTTCACATCACACAAACCTGCCTCCAACCTGGACTTCTGGCAGCTTCCTAAACTCTCTGTGCCCCAGTCACCTCACAGGGGACCACGATAGTAACCTTTGCAGAACTCTTACATCGATGAGGGCCACGACATCACGTCCCACCTGGCACACAGGGGTTGTGCGGTTTTCATTCTTTTCCTTCTCTGCCCGACCAGCCCTCCCAGACCACAAGCATGGGGCCATGGCAGACCTGGGCGGGGTTGGGGGGGCAGGACCTGACAAACCCCTCCAGGTGTCCCAGGCATGCTGTTTCTCTCCCTCCTCAGCGTGGCCTGCTGGCTGAGACCACTGACCCTGGAATCAAACTGTCTAGCTTCACACTATGGTTCTATCACGTAGTAGTTGTATGATCCCGGAGAAATCACTTAACCCCTCTGGGCTTCAGTTTCCTCATCTGTAAAATGAGGGTAGGAGTACCTCCCTTATACGGTTCTGTGAGGATTAAATGTATGTATGTGGCTAGAATAAAGCCTGGTACATAAGTGGGTGCTTAATAAATCTTAGCTATCATTATGATTACCTAAGACAGGACTGGTCTCCCAACTCCTCCCAGCTTGGGCACCCCGCTTTCCCCTCATCCCCCCTGTCACCACCACCGCAAGTATGCAGACTCCTCCTAATACTCTCGGCTCCACGGTCTTGCTTGGGTAGAAAGCCCTGACATGTCTGACCCACCAGGACCTTGGAGAGTCTGGTTCTCCTGCGTGGGAAGTGAAGGGGAAGTAGGATGGCAGGAGAGACCCACTCAGATCACATCTATTTGGGTAAGAGTCCATCAGGCTAAATATAGCCACATTCCTCACTCCTGAACGGGTCATTTTCCAAACCTGGAGGCTGAGGTGGTCATGGAGATAGACGCCAGGACCCTGGTCACCCCGTGAATAGTGTGGCCACCGGACACCAGGCTGGCTTAGTAGAAAAGTCGTTGACTCAGTCACGGCAGGTGGGACAAGCCCTCTTGGCCTCGGGCAGCCTGCTTCCCTCTCTAAGCCCCATTCTCCTCATCTGGGAAGTAGGAAAAACAGTGTAACAGGGCTGAACTTTCCTCTACAATTGAGGTGCTCAGGAAATGTCATCCTTTTTCCTAGAAATCAACGTTCTCTTGATTCTGAGCCTGCATCCCTCTGGATGGGGAGAACCTCAACCTCAGTAATTCTCGGTGCTCTCTGTTAGCCTGCCTGCCCTGGGCTTGGGCCAGGCTCTGTGTCTCAGGCAGTGCTAAGGGTCCCGGGTTACAGGTGCTCTGTCCACCCCAGATGAGGCCATATTGTTCCAGGCCCATGGTCCCCTCAGGTCTGCCCCCCACTGTCTCCATGCAAAGTTGAAGGGGTGGGAATCCTTGGCAAGGTGGGACCCTGCTTTCTCGGGGGGCCCTGGGGCCTCCTCCCAGACCCTGCTACATCTTTAGGGCATGATGAGGAAGCAGACCGCAGACCAAATCTACCCTAGAGGCTTCTCAACCCTAGGGGGAATCTCTGTTTTCCCAGTGAGATGGCTCTGTCCCCTCAACCCTTTTCCACATGGTGCGTTCAGCCTTTAGAAGGCAAAGGCCTGGGGCCCTGGCACAAACCTCTCCTGAGGCAGGAGGCCCACCATTTCTGTCTGCTTAAGGGAGCAAGAAAGGGGACGAATACAGGAGGAAAACAATCATTAATGTTATGAAAGTATCTTATAATAGCAGCACCCAGCCAGCCTGCTTCGAACACTTGCTGGGAGGCCCGCAAGCACGAAGGGCTGGGTGCGGACGCCCATCCGGAGCCCCGCCCCACCCAGCCCGAGCCCTCTCCAAGCACCAGGTTCCCTCTCCCTTGGCCAAACCCACTTCGGCTCCTGAAGCAAATGTGCCTTAAAGAGTTAACAACAAATATGAAAGAATGCCCTCCTGCCGGGAGGATTTGTATCCTAATAGATCACAAGGGGTTGACCCTAAGGAAGGAGACCCAGGCCCAGGTGATGGAGAGGGCATGTGGGGGCAGGCCTCCTTCCCAGGGAGCCCTTTGACTGAGCCATTCTGACTCCTCTGTCAGCCCTGCTCTAGGATGCTATGGCTCTCTCTGAGCCCTCCAAGGGGACCGCTGGGGGCCTGGGCGCCTGGAGCCCAGTCCAGTCTTCCTGCCGGCCACAGAGTTGGGGCGGGGATGAGGAGGAAGAGGGTGCGGTAACAGCTGTCTCTGTGGTCTCAGACAGGGACGAGCCAGCTCCTGCCACCTTCCCTCGGCGCCCAGTACAAGCCAGGGGGAGGAGCAGTCCCCATGGCAGGACTGGCTGATCCTTATGGCTGGAAGACAGCCTGAAAATAGAGGCGGTAGGACGGTGAGGGGAGTGCCATCTGAGCCCTGCCTTTTTCAGCCCGCCCAGGACTTCGGGAGTGTCCAGCTCTAACAGCCCCAGGAGCAGGTGCAAGGCCTGTGGGTCAGGGCCATACACCAGGCCTACCTCCGGCCAAGAGGGGCCCCCGAAAGCCCCGGTTAGAGGCCTGTCCATGGAGAAACCAGAACTCCTTGAAAGGGACATGTGGCAATGAAGGCCCTTGAAGGAAGCTGATAACAAAGCTCATCTCACAAAGTCAGACGGGCTCACGGTCCTCCCACGAGGTCAGGAGGGTCAGGGGATCAGAGTTATCTCCCCGTTTCAGAGCCTGGGTGTAGTGTCCCTTCTTAGGAATAGAGACCCCATGGCTAAGCCTGTATTGATTCTGCACCCAATCCCAACGCGTATATGGGGGGTTTGCCCACCAAGCAACGCTCTCACACCAGCTGGGTGTCCGACAATGTGAATGAATTCTGACACTGTCTACCTGGACAGAACACCAGATCTCACAGGTTAAGGGCTCAGTCCTACAAGATGGACACCACCACCCCCAACTTCAGAAGCCAATAGCAAGTCAAAGTTGTTATGTGTGTTTCTGACGGACAGGCTATGGATGGGAGGTTCCAATGACCCTCCCCTGGGTTTGATTTATTCGCTAGAGTGGCTCACAGAACTCAGAGAAACATTTTACCTACTCGATCACTGACTCGTTATAAAAGGATGTAACTCAGGAACAGCCAGATGGAAGAGATGTATACCGGGGCCTCAAGGTATGGAGGAAAAGGGCACGAAGCTTCCATGCTTTCTGAGTGTTCCACTCTCCCTGCATCTCCACTGTTCACCAACCCAGAAACTCTCTGAACCCTGTCCTTTTGGGTTTTCATGGAGGCTTTATTACATAGGCATGATGGATTAAATCATTGCCCATTGGTGATGGATTCAACCTTTCTCCCCTTTCCCCTCCCTGGAGGTTAAGGGGGTGGGACTGAAAGTTCCAACCTTCTAATTACATGGTTGGTTCCTCTGGTGGCCAGTCCCCAACCTTAGGTGAGTTCCACAAGTCATTACCCTATTAACATAACAAAAGACACTTTTGTCACTCTCATCACTTAGAAAATTCCAAGTGTTTTAGGAACTCTGTGCCATTAACAAGGATGAAGACCAAATATGTATTTCACATTATAAATGCAATATCAGCACCTCCCTTTAAATTTTGCTGCAGGAGAGATGATGATTTTTGACTTTTTTTTTTCATTCATTCAACAAACATTTCTTGAGCGCTTGCTCCGTGCCGGGCAGCATGGAATGCTCTAGAGCAGAGATTCTCAGATGATTTGTGGGGAAAGACCAATTTGTTGCTTCCAATTTGCAGCCCACTGTGGACTGGGAGGGGGTCCTGCTCCGTGGGACCGCTTCACAGCGCGCACCCTGTGAGACTCACTGGGCCCAAACTGAGCCTGTAGTCCACCCATGTGCTGGGAAGTTGTGGTGAATTGCTATAACGATTTCCAGATGCTTGTTCTCCATGGCTGCACTTGTCTCAGAGCGGTAACAACAGTTTGTGGACAGCCCCGGTCTCCAGCCTGGATCTGGAGAAGCAATGCACTAAGGACACCGCTCATTCCTCTGATCACAAAGATTGGTGTGGCGGCTACTGTTCTAGATGCAGGTGACACAGCAGTGGAGAAAGCCAAGGCCCTGCTCTCATGGACCTTATATTCAGGCCAAGGGAAAGAGTTAAAAGAAAAAAAGAATGATATGGTGTACTATGTGGTGATCACTGCTAAAAAGGAAAACAAAGCAGGGTAAGGAGATAGACAGGGGCGAGGGGGCGAGGGGCGTCAGGTGCGTCTCAGTGATAAGGTGGCATTCAAATGGATCCAAAAGAAAGAAGACAGTGAGCCAAGCGGTTATCTGGGAAGAACATTCCAGGCAGAGGGAAGAGCAGGGGCAAAAGCCCTGAGCTCATTTCAGCTGCACATGGGGAGAGCACACACTTGTAGGGGCAGGGAATCAGAATCATCGGTGGGGGTGGGGGTCCAACCACAAAACCTCCCCCACCCACCACCACCAGAGACTCTGAGCAGCCTTCTGTACGGGGAGACCCTTGCCCCCCCTACCCAAATACCACTCCTGAGGGGGAAAGGTACATCTCTCCCGTCCACGTGGCAGAAAAACCATGGAGAATCCACGGTTGAGAATACACATGGTCTCAAGAAGGCTGCAGTTTGGTGAAAGGCGGTGAAGAACAGCATAGTATTACAGGGGAAGGTGAGGACACCCAGAACTCACTCTCCTTGTGCGGGATTAGAAAGACCTTCTTAGATGACAGGTCTTGCTTGGGTGACGGGCCGCAGGTAGGTTCTGGGCAGAGGGGCCACTGTGAGCGAAGGCACAGAAACTGGGGAGAGCTAGGGGACCTGAACGTGCTTGCACGTGACTGGTGGGGAGGCAGCAGGCCACGGGGAAGCCAGGGGGGTTGGCAGGGTTTGGGTCAGAGAAGGACTTGCATGCCACGGGAAGGCATTGGATTTTTTCTGGTAAGCAGTATGGAGCCATTGGAGAATGCAGGCCAGCGGATGGTCAGATCTCTATAGAGAGGGGACCAGGGTGGCAGTGAGGGCAGCAGGGTGGGTAAGCGTGAGAGCGAGCAAGGCCAGGGCAGTGCAGAAGCAGGGCAGGAGGTGGATTCAGGAACCGTCGGAATAAAAAGGTCTGGACTTGGTGGGCGGTGGGACCCAGCGGAGAGTGATGGGAAGCGCCCGGAAGGACCCTGGGTTCCACTTTGGTGCCATTGACTGAGACAGGGACAAAGGAGGGAGAGCAAGTTCAGGGGCAAGAGGAGTTCAGTTTTTTTTTTTTTTTTAAGATTTTATTTATTTATTTGAGACAGAGAGAATGAGAGAGAGAGCACATGAGAGGAAGGAGGGTCAGAGGGAGAAGCAGACCCCCTGCCGAGCAGGGAGCCCGATGCGGGACTCGATCCCGGGACTCCAGGATCATGACCTGAGCCAAAAGCAGTCGCTTAACCAACTGAGCCACCCAGGCGCCCCAAGAGGAGTTCAGTTTTAAGCATGTTGAATTCAAGGTAGGACAGAGCCAAGACCTGGTGAGCCACCCGCAGATGTGACCTCAGAAAACAGGTCTGCGGAAACCGAGAGAACAGGGCGCAAGCAGGGAACAGACTTCCACGAGGGGCCCAGGTCTCTCATCAGAATAGCTGTGATGTACTGAGCTTTTGGAACCTGCCAGGCAACTGTAGGCACTTCCTTGCTGGATGCCATTTATTCCTTAAAAGGACTCTTGCGGGGAGTGGGCTTATCTCAGTTGTACAGTGAGGAAGGCGAGATTCAGAGGTTAGGAGCTTGTCCAAAGGCGCGGAGCTGATGAGAAACCGCGAGCGGCATACCTGCGGCCTCCCACCTGCTGATGGTGGCCTCGAGGGGGCGCCGGAGGGAGCTGGGGTGGTTTAGGGAAGGTCGATAACTTTGATCTTAGGGAAAGAGAGCCGGGGCTTGCCTGCTGTCTCCAGTCCAGCATTTAATAAATATCTGTGGCATGAATGTGCCTCATCCCTCTGTGGAAGACTGAGCCCCGGCTGGCGGGGCCACGGGGCAACCCAGGGAGACATGGACAATGCTGTCCCAAAACTCAAGAAGGGGCATATCCTGGGTGAGGGCCCATGTTACGTGCACACCCGGGGGAGTTCCAGGCGCTCCAGGATCGGGCCGGGGGAGTGCTTAGGGAGAGCTGGGCCTCGGAGCTAAGGCTGTGGAAGCCCAGACCCCAGGTGTGGCCCGCGGTGGACAAGCGTCCTCAGGGCCGGGTGGCCGCGGGACAACCACTAGCAGGTGCGGGCGGCTCTCCCGTGGACGTGGCTGGCCGCCCAACCTGTGAACACCATGACTATTTTGGGCTCTGTTTTCCCTCCTCTCAACCCCACTTCAACTGTCTTGCCCCTGGGGTTGCAGCCACTTAAATATGTAAATGCTGACTTGACTTCAGCCCCTTCCCAGGAGTTTTCCTCACTAGTGTGCCTGATTCCCAGGAAGCCTGCCCTTCCCAGGAATGGAAGGACCCAGCCCATTCCAAGAAGACCCTCCATGGTTGCCCCCCACTCCACCTCAGCAGGGAGCTGCCCAGACTGCCCTTTGCAGCTCTTCCTGGAGTGAGGTGCCCCATGATTCCCACCTCATGTTCAGTTGAGCACAATTCCTATAAACGGGCCCGTGAGGGGCGCCTGGGTGGCTCAGTCGTTGTGTCCAGTTCTTGGTTTCTGCTCAGGCCATGATCCTGGGGTCTTGGGATGGAGCCCCGCGGCAGGCTCCTCGCTCAGCGGGGGGTCTGCTTGAGGATTCTCTCCCTCTGCCCCTCCTCCTGCTCATGCTCTCTTTCTCTTTCTCTCTCTCAAATAAATAAATAAATCTTAAAGCAAACAAACAAAGAGAAACAGGCCCGTTAGTAGAATGGCATTCCAGAAAAAGAATGGAAGAGAAAGGAAGCTTTGGTATTACAAACTGGTGGGAGGAATTAGGGGTGAGGTTAAGGAAAGTAGGCCCAGTCCATTGTGCCTCAGTTTTCTATAGAGAAGGGGAAATTATGCTCTCAGGAAATTTCTCTGAATGACAAGTTGGGAGGTTTCTAGGACCATATCCATATCAATGGGCCATTTGGCGACCTCTTCCCTTGCTTCCCACACTTACCACTTGGAAGTAAAAATAAATTCTCTTCCAAATCATTAATAAGGTGGTCTGTCTCCTGATCTGGCTCCATCCAGAATGAAGGAACTATGAATTCATAGTATGAGATAGGCCTCCCTAGTGTGCTGATAGAGAGGCTCTGGTTGGGGGGAGTGCTTTCCTGGGTGTGGGTGTTGGTGACTAATGGTAAGAGCAGGCTTGGGGTGAGGCACAGCCCCCCTTGTTGGTCAGCTCCGGAGGGCCAGCCAGCTTCCCTCTACATGCCTCCCGGGGTCCTGCAGTGCCTCCGGTCCCACCAGCAGCAGGCTGGGCAGACACCCCCTGGGGAGACTGTGCTTGTTTGGGGAGACCTGGAGGGATGGGACGCAGGGCTCTTGGAAGCCCCCAAGCCAGGGTTCGGACGGCTGCAAGGAGAGCAGTTTCAGCCTGGAGTCTTGGCAGACGGGACTCTGCCTTCTCGTTTACAAATAGCTCTCCTGGGCCCCGAGGAGGGCGAAGGGTGACTGGGCCCCGGATGGGGTAACTGAGAGGATCAGAAGATCGGGCTCCAGGGGCAGAACCTGGAGGGGTAGCGAGGCCTTCCGCAGGGCGGGGCTGAGCTGAAGTCCCGCCTCTTACCTGCGGGGCCTCCTCTTACCTGCGGGGCCTCCTCCGCCCCCACAAGCCCCGATTCCCCTCACCCTGAGTGATAGCGTGTGGCTGTCTGCAGACAGCTGGTGTGGGGCCGTAGGACACGCAGGGGAGGTTACAGAAAACTCAGTTAAAGGTCAGACCCTGGTAAGATCAGCCCGGAGAGGGCCATCTGGGGTTCTGAGAAACGCTCCCCCTCTCCGCCACCGTGCCCACCGTCAGTCCCCAGGATGGTGCGAGAAGAAGGATGCCCAAACCGGAAACCACCTGGGGACCTTCCCTTTGAGGACTGCCCAGACCATTCATTTATTCATCCGATTCTAGGCCCAGGAAGAAGCATAATGAGAGAAATGAACAAAAATCCCCACACTTTATGGAGTTTGTTTTCAAGGGGGTGAGATAGGAAATGAACGAGATAAAAAAATATATATATGGTATTTTTAGCTAGGAATAAGTGCTAAGAAGACAAACTAAAACAGACAAGAGGAACAGAAAATGTCAGAGGTCCCTCAAATTGTACAAGTGGGGCCAGGGAAGGCCTGGGTGAGGGATGAATCTTGAGTAAAGACCAGTAGGAAGGGAGGGAGCTGGCAACGTGGGGATGTGTGGTGGAGATGTGGGGGATGGGGGTAGAGGAATTCCAGGCAGAGGCAACAGCCAGTGCAAATGTCCTGAGGCAGGCGCATCGGAGGAACGGCGTGCCTGGAGGGGAAGTCAGGGTGGCTCAAGGGTGCACTCAGGATGCACAGAAGAGTGGGGTGACTGTGTTTGCTTCCACAGGAGAAACTGGAGTATTTCTTCCTCATTGTGTTCTCGATTGAAGCCGCCATGAAGATCATTGCCTACGGCTTCCTCTTCCACCAGGATGCCTACCTGCGCAGTGGCTGGAATGTGCTAGACTTCATCATTGTCTTCCTGGGGTGAGGCCCCCGTGTGGGGGGTCGGGTTTGAGGTCAAAGGGGCTCTCTGAGGCTACTGTGCCCACCACTCCCTCCAGCATCCCAGAGGCAGGATGGAACCCCAAGCATTGTGCCAGGGGGCGGCCTCTGGAAGGGCCAGCCCCTGCAGAGATGCGGCCAGGGTTGGGGGAGAGCGCAGCATTGCCAGCTCACGCAGCCCTTCCCCAGCTAGGCACTCCGTGTTCCTTTATTCTTCTCCCATCACACACAATTGGAAATGATATACGTGGTTGCAGTGGCCAGCAGTTTCTGGACGTTTATAAATTTCTCAACCTTTATCATCCATTATTTCTTCCATGGACCTATACTAAGTACCTGTTATTTGGGTTCACAAAGATAGACATTTAGGAAACTGTATGTGTTGGCTGGGGCTGTCATAACAAAGTCCCACAGACAGGGGACTCCAACAATAGCAATTTGTTTGCTCAGCGTTCTGGAGGCTGGAGGTCCGAGATCGAGGTGTTACCAGGTTTGGTTTCTCCTGTGGCCTGGGACTGTGGGTGGCTCCCTCCTCCCTGTGAGCACGTGGGCTTTCCTCTGTGCCCACGCTCCCCCGGAGGCCTCTTTGCGTGTCCAAATCTCCTCTTCTTCCGATGACACCAGTCAGACTGGATTGGGGTCGACCCTCACGGCCTCGTTTAACTTAACTCTTTCAAAAGGCCCTGTCTCCAAATACAGCCACATTCTGAGGTCCTGAGGGTTAGGGCTTCAACATATGAATTTAAGGGGCACACAATTCAGTCCATAACAGAATAACCCCCATTGTAACAGGAGCATTTATTAAGCACTGACTATGTGTTTTACATGTAACATCTCATTTAGGTTCTTCAACACTCTCAGTTTTCCCATTTAAGGAGGCTGAGGCTCAGAGAGGTCAAGCAACTGGCCCACGGTCACAGAGCTAGCCAGCGGCAGTGCCAGGATTCAAACAAAGGCCATCTTAGCTCCAGAGGCTGCTATTTAACCACGACGCTGCCCTTCGATTCAATAAACGTGATGTTGATTATTTACTCATTATGCTGTGCTGCTTTAGGCACCCTGGGGAAAACAGAATTCTGCGAATCAGCCTCCACTCTTAATGAGCTGCCTTGCTGGGAGGCCAGGACCAATGTATACAGAATAACGGAGTATCGGAAAACAGTACCACCCAGTGCGTCATTGCCACGGCAGAGTGTCCCAGGGGTTCGGTTGTCAAAGGGAGGATTCATAAAGAAGGGTTGGAGATGGACTTCAAAGGATAATGGGACTTTGAGTAAATTGAGAGGAGGAGCAGATGAGCAGGAAAGAAAATAAAAGGGCATTGTCGGGAAGTGCAGCATGAGGAACACTCATGGGGAGACCTAGCTCCGGGCTTTCTCCTCTGGGTCCCCACGGAGGGCACCGCCCACCGTGGGGTACGCTCAGCTTGCAGGCTGGGGACCGTGAATGCCTGTGGCACATGGACCTCAACTCCCTTCAGCTCCCAGAGTAGACATCTCAGATGGATCCTGTACTCTTTTCCCTGAGTCTGAACTTGCCTCGGAATCTTTTCTAATAAAATTTTCCAGACAGACATCACCAAATCTGAGTTAGCTGTTGATGAGAGTTGTCACCTCTCCACTAGGCCTTTCCACAGGTCCCCTGAGCACAGATGGGACACGGGGTCCCAGAGCCACAGGACAGGGGCTTATCTGACCATGGGGCCCTCTTCTCTCCCTCTTCTCCACTCTAGGGTTTTCACCGTGATTCTGGAACAGGTTAACGTCATCCAAAGCAACACAGCCCCAATGAGCAGCAAAGGGGCTGGTCTGGACGTCAAGGCCCTGAGAGCCTTCCGCGTGCTCAGACCCCTCCGGCTGGTGTCCGGGGTGCCGAGTGGGTGCTAGTGCCCCTGCAGACGCCCTTCCTCCTCTCCCAACCCTTTCCCTTGCCGGGCTCTGGGTCCCCCTCCCACCTTGCTGTCCCAAGGCTTCCCAGGATATAGAGAGAGGGAGGGCCAGGAGTCCAAGAGGGAAGAAGACTTCCCTTTCCTCCTCCCTGCTCGCCCTCTGCAGGCCTGCAGGTGGTCCTCAACTCCATCTTCAAGGCCATGCTGCCCCTGTTCCACATCGCCCTGCTTGTCCTCTTTATGGTCATCATCTACGCCATCATCGGGCTGGAGCTCTTCAAGGGCAAGATGCACAAGACCTGCTACTTCATTGGGACAGGTGAGCCCCCAAGGGACTGGGGAGGTGGGAGTGGCCCTAGGGCAACTCAAAGGGACAGCCGCCTCAGCCATGAAGAACCCCCAGAACTAGGTCCTTTCCTCCCATACCTGTTACCCTGAGGAATGGGTCTCTCTTGGTCATGGGAAACTGGAGGAAGGACAGGTCTGCCAGGGTCAGTGATCAGGGGAAGAGGGCTGAGGGCTGGGCCACAGGCTGCTTTGAAGTACTCCCACCCTAGATCAGTGTGGTATCTTTGGGCTTTCTGGGCCAGCTGTGGATTGAGATGCAGGCTCAGGACAAGCCTGAATTTCTTTTTTTTTTTTTTTAAAGATTTTATTTATTTATTTGAGACAGAATGAGAGACAGAGAGCATAAGAGGGAGGAGGGTCAGAGGGAGAAGCAGACTCCCTGCCGAGCAGGGAGCCCGATGTGGGACTCGATCCTGGGACTCCAGGATCATGACCTGAGCCGAAGGCAGTCGCTTAACCAACTGAGCCACCCAGGCGCCCCAAGCCTGAATTTCTATTTGTACTTTTCTAGGCAGCCATCCTTTTAGCTTTAATCTAAGAAGCCCCTCAGAGCAGGGGCCCACAGAGTGGGGTCTAGAGGGGAGCTCAAGAAAGCACCCAAGAGCCAAAGTGTCATTTGTGGGGTTATCAGAGAGAACATATCTTGAGGCCCAAATGAACTTGAGCCAAGCCTTCCAAACCAGCCGTTCTCAAACTGTTTGCCCCATGACTCTTCACGCTCTTAAAAATTCTTAAGGACCCCAAAGAGCTTTTGTTGATATGGATTTTACTTATTGATATTCATTGATATTCATAAATAGGAAAACTGAGGAGAATGTCATAATATTAATTTATTAATTCATTTTAAAAGAACAGTGATTAGCCCATTACTTATGAACATAAATATCTTATTAAAAATAACTATATTTTCCCAAACCAAGAACATTTAGTGAGAAGAATGGTACTGTCTTACATTTTATCTAAATCTCTTTAATGACTTAGCTTAATAGAATCTGCTGGATTCTCACAGCTACTTCTGTGTTCAGTCTGTTGTGAAGTCACATGTCATGAAGGCTCTAGAAAACTCCACTCCGCATTCATTGAAAGATTGGGAGATGAAATAATGTCTTGGCATTCTTATAAAAATAATTCTGACCAGGGGCGCCTGGGTGGCTCAGTCGGTGAAGCATCTGCCTTCGTCTCAGGTCATGATCCCAGGGTCCTGGGATCGAGCCCCACATCTGGCTGTCTGCTCAGCAGGGAGTCTGCCTCTCCCTCTCCCTCTGCCGGCCACTCCCCCTACTTGTGTTCTCTCTCTCTCTCTCTGTTAAATAAATATATAAAATCTTTTTTAAAAAATTAAAAAAAATAATTTGGACCAGGTGGGTGCCCTGAAAGGGTATGGGTCCCCCACTCCAAGATTCAGTGCTGCCAGCCCGCTGTGTCAGTCTGTCTCGGTCGGAGCCTAGCTTCTACCAGGGTCTACGGGAATTGGACACAGCACAAGAAAGAAGTGACTTCTGTTAGGACAATCTCTCCCACCAAAAGCCCAGAATCTAACTCACCAGAATAACCCAGGATGGACAAGGCCACCAAGATCTGCAGTATCTCAGGAGACTCCTCACTTACCCCAGGCCCATGACAAGGGGACAGGCAACACATGGTCCAAATCCAAGTCAAGACAGTGAACTCTGATAGAGCTTTTGCTGGTTCCATTCCTAGTCCCCTCCCAGCTCAGCCTCTTCATGTTCCTGCAATAATCTATGTCCTATAATTAGCATTATCCAGACAGAGAGGAGGAGGCTTTCTATCACAGCCTTCAAACCAAATCTGGAGGTCTCCTCTGGTGTTCTCATGCGTTCTTGACCAGTGCCGGCCAACAGTGCTCAAGAACCTTTCTGGGATGGGAGTTACCTGACTTGAAGGGTCAGGGACCCACTCAGAGCTCAGAACTCATCGATGTTCTCCTCTCCCATCGCCAGAAGACTGAACCAATATGGTAAATATGGGTAAGGTAGGGCATTCCAGCTCTGATGAGCTAATCGAATCTCTGAACACAATAGGAGACTAAAACATCCTGAGATAAAAGGGGATCCAGGATGTCATCCAAAGAGCACCATCCAGGGACACGGAGGGGACTGCAGCCTGTTGGGAACGCCTGCTAAGAGCAGACCCCCGCCCCTAAAGCTTCACATCTCGTGCAGCTCATCTCTGTCCCACTGGGACATCTCAATGTCAGCTCCCAGAAAGAACTCAAGTCAGAACACGGGTGGCCCCACCCCACACCTCCGCCCCAGCCACACAGGTGCCTCCTTTTTAAAAGCTCTGTGGGTAGACATGACATTCAGGTTACACCTGCTACATAGGGGGCACGAAGCCGACCCTCCGATGAGGCCCTGGGGCCCGAGATATGATCACTGCTGCCTGTAGATGCCCAAGCAGTCCTCTTCTCTAGCACCATATGCTCCCGGGGAGCACTCCTTTGTGTTTCCAGCTGAGTGTGTTCTAGACCTAGTCCTCAGTGATTGCAGACTACTCTTCTCCCATTCTTGTCCACCTGCGCCTCTTATCTGACGCTCACGCTGCCTTCTGCCTCCAGATATCGTGGCCACAGTGGAGAACGAGAAGCCCTCACCCTGCGCCAGGACGGGCTCGGGGCGCCCATGCACGATCAATGGCAGCGAGTGTCGGGGCGGCTGGCCGGGGCCCAACCACGGCATCACCCACTTCGACAATTTCGGCTTCTCCATGCTCACCGTGTACCAGTGCATCACCATGGAGGGCTGGACCGACGTCCTCTACTGGGTGGGTCTGGCCCCGCAGCTGCAGAGCCCCCTCCTTTCATCCACAGGCTCACCTGGCAGGGGAGGAGGTGGGGCCTGTTTGTCACTGACTCTAGGGTCCGTTGCTCCTTCTCACCCCTCCTTGGGAAACCTACACAGGGTGCATGGCCCCCTTCTTGTCCCCAGTGTGTGTCCCAGCATCCTCTGGGCAGTCCCCATGGTACAACCTGTCTGTGCAGGACCTAAGAGGTGGGTGAGGAATAAAAACAAGGAATCCATGGGTTCTGGTCTCAACTTCTAACTTTTTCTGAAGCCTGCCAGAGAGTGACTCATTCCTGATGACCTAGAATCTCAGATTTCCTGAATGACCTAGAATCTCAGATTTCCTGAGGGATGAAGGGCCCTCTGAGTCTCTTTTTGCCCCAGGGCAAGACTGCTTTCCGATATAAATATTATTAGATATCAGTTTCCTTGTCTATAAAATAAAAATACTACCTACATCATAGGGTAGTTACGATGGTTACTAGGCCGATTAATTGAATTACAACAGTGCCAGCAACATGCAGTGCTATATTAGTTTTCTTGTTGGAGTGTATTATTTATTTGGTCTTCTCCGGAGATAGGTTGCATTTCTTATTTAATCCTCCAACCATGGAAGCCATTGTTCCCACTTTACAGATGAGTAAACTGAGGCTCAGAGAGGTTCAGTAACTTGCCCGCAGTTATGGAACCAGTGAGCAATAGATCCAAGAATTGAACCCTCATCCATGTGGCTCCGATCCCAAAAATCTTAACCACAACGTGACACTGCCTTTTGAGGGAAGGTTATCCAACTGTCAGATGCTTGCAAACAGAAAGGATTGGTGTGAATAGTTCTTGTAAGCTCATATTATGGGAGCAAATTATTAAACATTTCAAAGGCCTGTCACATGTGTTATTTCACTTCTACTACAAGTCTGTGGGGGCAAGCGCATATCACCATCCCCATGGACAGATGGGATGATATTCAGAGATGTTAGGTGACTTGTCTAGGGTCACAGAGCTTGTTCGTGAAGAAGTTGGCCAAGCTTAGGCCAAGACTTTTTAGTGTTTCTTCTGCTTTGAAAGATCTTAGCTGTAAAGAAACCACTTGGAGAGAGAGTGTATGAGAGACTCCAGCCAGGGATGTGGATGGCTGGAGGGAGAAATGGGTCAGTCATGTCTGGGCCAAGTGGACAGTCAGCAAGGCTCCTTTTTGAGAAGTCCTTCTAACTCCAGGTCCTAGGTCTTTGGAGAGGGAGGAAAGTCCCCTCACTGGGCCCAGATGGCCTCTCTCCTTCTCCCCCAGGGTCAGGTGGAGCATGAGCGCCCTGAGTCTGGAAGGGGACCTAAGCCCTCGGGTCAGTGGATGGGACTCACACCTCTCTCTGGACCAGGTCAATGATGCCATCGGGAACGAGTGGCCCTGGATCTATTTTGTCACCCTCATTCTGCTGGGATCCTTCTTCATTCTCAACCTGGTGCTGGGTGTCCTGAGCGGGTAAGGAAGCTCACAGGGAGCTGGGAGGAGAGGGAAGAAGAGGAGAGGAGAAGAGGGATAGAGGGTGGGAGGGAGAAGGGGCAGCTGGGATGGGGTGGGTGGAGAGGAGAGGAGAGAAGAAGGAAAAGAGCCAGAGGGAGAAGGAGAGTAGTGGGTAGAGAAGGAAGAGGAGCGAGAAGAGGAAGAGGAGGGCAGGGAGATGTGGATTAGAACCTCTGCTTATCCCTTCTGCCAAGAGCACGCTCCTGGGTTAGCAAGGGAGATATAGAAAATAAAGGTAAGAGCTCCTTCATTTTTAATTTTTCTTTCTTCTCCTCAAGCCTTCTCCCATCCTTTCCTCCTCTGTCCCTCTGCACCCACACTCCCTCTGAGTGAAGTCCCTAAGATCCCAGCCTCCTGTCCCTGGATGTGCCTGAGCTGATGCTTGGCATTAGGAGTCAGTGTAGCCTTCAGGTGAGGCACCTGACTCTGGAGCTAGACCGTCCAAGCTTAAATCCTTGCACTACCACTTGGTGGCTGTGTGACCTTGGCCTAATTACCTAACTTCTCTGTGCCTCAGAGTCCACATCTATCAAATGGGAATAATCTCATAGCGTTGTTGGGAGGATTAAATGAGTTAATACATATGAAGTACTTAGAACAGAGTCCAACACATAATGAGGGCTAAGTACTAACGGTCGTTATTAGAGAGGTTCTCTCCACGACGGCTCCACCCACCCACAGCGGACAGTCTAGAAGTGACAGTCCGCCGCCTCCCCCACTGCCATCAACCCCCTCCAGAAGCTCCCCTCCAGGCATTGTGTAGGCAGAATTCAGGGGGTCCTGTGAACTTGAATAAGAAAAACTTGTCTTTCTTTTTTATTAACTCTCTTTGAAGTTTAATGTTGCCTTTCTTTCTTTCTTTCTTTCTTTCTTTCTTTCTTTCTTTCTTTCTTTCTTTCTTTCTTTCTTTCTTTCTTTTTTTCTAAAGATTTTATTTAGGGGCGCCTGGGTGGCTCAGTTGGTTAAGCGACTGCCTTCGGCTCAGGTCATGACCCTGGAGTCCCAGGATCGAGTCCCGCATCGGGCTCCCTGCTCAGCAGGGAGTCTGCTTCTCCCTCTGACCCTCCTCCCTCTCATGCTCTCTGTCTCTCATTCTCTCTGTCTCAAATAAATAAATAAAATCTTAAAAAATAAATAAATAAAATAAAGATTTTATTTATTTATTTGAGAGAGACAATGAGATAAAGAGAGCATGAGAGGGGGGAGGGTCAGAGGGAGAAGCAGACTCCCTGCTGAGTAGGGAGCCCGATGCGGGACTCGATCCTGGGACTCCAGGATCATGACCTGAGCCGAAGGCAGTCGCTTAACCAACTGAGCCACCCAGGTGCCCTAATGTTGCCTTTCATCAGGCATGGAGACAACATGCCACAGTAGTGGTTTTAGCGCTGACTGTGACTTGTCCCAGGAGAAACCACACGTCACATTACAAATGTTGCAAATAGTGCCTACACTCATTACTACTTTGAAACTATAATAGTTGTTAGATCGGCAACTAGATGTTGCTAGTTAATTAATAAAGAAACATACGTGGTGCTTTATCACAATTTATATTTCAATAACTGTATTTTAATATGATCGATTCCTTTGTAATGAGATAGTTTTATTTTGTGTGTTTTACAACATTATTCTGAGGAGGGACCCATAGGTTTCATGGGACTACCCAACGACCCACAGCACGAAAAGGCAGAGGCCCTGCCGGGGCCTGCCCCCCGGGGGGCTGGTGCAGAGAGCCGAGGTGCTCACGTCCCAAGCCCATCATTGTGCTCCAGCCTCCCTCTCTCCCCATCCTGCTGGGGCAGGAGGGCTGCCTCTACCAGTCTGAAGACCCCTCGCTGGCCCTCAGGTCCCTTCCTTCTAGCGCTGCTACCTGGTTTCTTCTAGACTCAGGAGATTTCCCTCCAGGCCTTAGGTCTGTAAGCACAACTACATTCTAAAGTAGCTTCAAGGTCAGGGCAGCATGGAAAATGTGAGGATCCGTGGCTGATTCTGTGAGAGCAATGGGCTGTCGTGTCGTTAACCCCTAATATCCAAGGTAATCCCAAGACGAGGTAGGGTGAAATATCAGATGGGAGGAGCAGAAAGCAATGAGAAAGGCAGGCTGCATGGGAGGGGATGGTGAGGAGGCATGAGAGAGCCTGCCCCTCCATCACCTGGAAGGGCACCTGGACCCCAGATGACCCCCTGGACCAGAAGGCAGAAACACACCCAGCCACAGAATGTGCTCTCTCTGTCCTTAGGAAGCTCAATCCTCCTTCACCCCCTTTCTTTTTTCTCCTCCTTCCCCTGTCTCCCCTGTTCCATTTCAGGGAATTCACTAAGGAGCGGGAGAAGGCCAAGTCCAGGGGAACCTTCCAAAAGCTCCGGGAGAAGCAGCAGCTGGAGGAGGACCTCCGGGGCTACATGAGCTGGATCACGCAGGGCGAGGTCATGGACGTTGAGGACTTGAGAGAAGGTTCGGGCCCAAAGGCATGGTCAGCATGCCCTCCCCACCCCCTCGCAGTCAGGGCCCACAGGGAGCACTGCGTCAGGTAACCTCCTGTAAGCCTGGGAGGCCCATGGAGCAGGTATAACGTTGCCATCTTGCGGGCAAGAAAACTCAGGCCCTTAGAGGGTGAGTGACTTGCCTAAAGCCTTACATCTGGAAATGATAGCATCCAGGGGTGCCCGGGTTTCTTCCTGGAGTACAAAGAACCATGCCACCTGTCCATAACCAACCCCCTGCAGGTGTGGGCTCTTCCTAGGGCCGGGAGTGCACAGGGATTCAGGCCCACCTAGGGCCCATTGTCACAGGTGTCTCCAGTCAATGGTCCCTTTCCCAGTGTGCCCAGACTAGGTGTGTCCAGCCCAGAGGGGCCCAGAAGACTGGTCCACTCTTTCTCTCTTGTTCCCAGGGAAGCTGTCTTTGGATGAAGGAGGCTCCGACACAGAGAGCCTGTATGAAATCGAGGGCTTGAACAAAATCATCCAGTTCGTGTGAGTATCCACCCTTCTCCTCAGAGTCTTCCCAGCCTCAGATCTCCTGGAGATGTGGAGTTAGAACCCATTTACTATTCCCCATTTACTGGGCTTTAGAGTCACATTCCTGTCCCTTAGTGCAACCAGAGGGCACTCAGCAGATGACCTAATTATATACTACCTCAGGAAGAAAGTGGGAGCCTGCCAGAGGGCAAGGAGAGAATTTGGCCACTACCCTCTGATCAGAGTGGCGTTGGCAGGGTAATTAGTCCTGGAAAGCTCTGCTTGGGAAGAGGGAAGGTGAGTGCTGTAAAGAGGTAGCACGGGGAGCTTTGCAGGAAGGAGGCTGCCCCCCCCCCCCCCCCAGGAGTCTGGCTCCAGGCTCAAGCACCTTTGTCTCAAGAGGAAGATGTGTTTGTCTGGTTGGCTGCTTCCTCTCACAAATTCATACATACTTGTGATTTTGAAAGATCAAACAATAGAGAAATACATCAAAGAAAAGATGAAGGTCCCCACTGCCCTTCAAAGGGGTAACCATGGTAACAGATGTGTATCCCTTCAAGACCTTTGCTATGCTTTTATCTCTCTTACACACACACACACATACACACCAGGTTTTTTGTTTTGCTTGGTTTTTTACGTGATAGGGTTTTTTTTTTTTTAAGATTTTATTTATTTGATAGAGACAGAGATAGTGGGAGCAAGAACATAAGCAGCAGGAGTGGGAGAGGGAGAAGCAGGCTTCCCCTCGAGGAGGGAGCCCGATGTGGGACTCGATCCCAGGACCCTGGGATCATGACCTGAGCCGAAGGCAGACGCTTAATGACTGAGCCACCCAGGTGCCCTACATGCTAGGGTTCTTTATGTTAACTACGGTCACTACAGAGCCTAGAACAGTGCCCAGCATTCGGGAGGTACTGCCAAGTATTTGATGAATAAATGAATATGATATACATAGTAGCTAGTAACTTATTTTTAACTTAAAATTATCTATTTGGGGCAACTTTATACATACACACACGTCTTTTTTTTTTAAGCCTTTTTTTTAGAGCAGTTTTAGGTTCACGGCAAAATTGAACAGAAGGTACAGAGATTTCTCATGTCCCCCAGCCACCACACATGCACAGCCCATTAACCAACACCCCCCACCAGAAAGCCGTGGTTTACCTTGGGGCTCCCTCCTGGTGTCGTACGCTCTCTATATACATATGACAAATGTATAATGACATGAATTCATCATTCTAACATCATTCAGAGTATTTTCACTGCCCTAAAAACCCTCTGTGCTCCGCCTGCTCATCCCTCCTCCCCCCACCCAGCAACTAACAACTGATCTTGTTCTCGTTTCCATAGTTTCGCCTTTTCCAGAATGTCATATATTTGGAATCATACAGTATGTAGCCTTTTCAGACTGGCTTCTTTCACTCAGTGACTGACCTTTAAGTCTCCCCCATGACTTTTCCATGGCTGGATGGCTCACACCTTTGTTTGGTGTATCCTCGGATGTGAAGTATTCCACACTATGAATGTGCCATAAAATATTAATCGTTGCAGGTTTTGGCAACACCAACAACACCACAGGAACAGTCGTGCATAAGTATGAACATTTCCACCAGGCAGATTCCTAGAAATGGAATTGCTGGGTCAAAGCGTGTATAATTTTAAACCTTGGTCAACGCTGCCAAACTGTTCTCCAAAAAGGCTACAATGACTATGACAGTGCCCTTTCCACACACCCTCACCAACACCAGATATGATTAATCCATTACAGAATTGCTTTTATCATGAGCAACACGCCCCCCACCCCACCCCCGCCGTGGGCTTTAATTAAAATGGAAGTGTGGGGGGCCCCTGCTGTTTGGCAGGCACGGTGCTAAGCAGGGCGCTTGCCTTATCTCTAACTCCCCCCCGAGGCTGGCATCGCTATCGTTCTCCTTTGCAAGAGGAAGAACTTCACCAGTAAGAGGCAAGACTTTAAATCGGTCTGGCCCTGCGGCTCCTGCCCACAGCGTCTCCCCTGTGGGACCACCGGACCAAGTCTGGCTGGAGTCCGTCTGGAGGCGCTCCCAGAAAGGCGGGTGCGCGGAGTGAGTCCGCTCTTTGCCTCCAGCCTCCCGTGTCTCCTCTCCCAGTCGCCACTGGAGGCAGTGGAACCGCATCTTTCGCTGGAAGTGCCATGACGTGATCAAGTCCAAGGTCTTCTATTGGCTGGTGATCCTGGTCATTGCCCTCAACACCCTGTCAATCGCCTCCGAGCACCACAACCAGCCTCTGTGGCTGACCCACTTGCAAGGTGAGACACAACAGAGTGAAGCCGGGAAGAGGACAGATGAGGCCAATGGCCAAAGCCAGCCAGTAGCAGCTCAGGTTTGGCAGAAGACGTCAGGCAGATATTGACATTGTTTTCTAGAAATTACAGGCTGGTAGTACTTCTTTCCTCGTGGCATTACCAGGGGATAGAGCAACGCTTTGGGAAGCCCAGGCGTCTGGGTAGAGGATCACAATTTCGGATACCGAACATAAGGATTACGAGCAATCTAGATCTCCAAGCATCCACGTTCAAATTCTACTCCCAAAACAGCAATCTTTCACCAACTATTTATTGCATGCATACTATATGTAAGGCATAGAAAAAGAACTCAGATGCGGAGAGAATTAATATACTGCTTTTGCCTTCCAGGAGCGTTCTTAGCCAGAGGAGAAGATAGATGCTCACGAATAATGTCAAATCCATATAGGGACGGCAACAATAGAGGCAAATATGAGGTAGTAAGAGAAGGATTACAGGGGAGGAATGTTGGAGCTCCATGGATCTTAAAGAATAAGTAGATGAGCCCCCCAGCAGTCAAAGGGAGGGGAGGATTCCCACAGAAGGAACAGCATGTGCAAAGATGTGCAGATATAGAACAGTATGGAGAATTCAGGGAGCTGTAAGAACTTCATATGTGACTGAGAGCAGCAGGAGGGGTGTTTGCTCATAGAGGCCCTTAAATACTTGAGTAAAATGTGGGGACTTTAAGCCTCAGGTGATGGGAAGCTAATGAAAAGTTGTCAGCAGGAATAGAACACGATCAGACTGGAGTTTCTGAAAGATCAGCTTTGGTGGAAGTCAAGTCAGCCTCATCCCCATGATAGATGTGCCTCTGCATGTGGAGCTCTGGACTGCGAAAAGGCAGAGACTAAGAGAACCGGGAGACCAGTCCCAACATGGTGGACCAACTAAGTGCGCTCCCCACTGTAGACACATAGCAATGCTGCCTAAGTCATAATAACAATATTTCAAAGAAAGGCAAGGAAGTCTCTGGATGGCAGAAATAAAGAAACCACTGAAAGCCAGAGCAGGAGCTCATGAGTTGATTTCCAGGAACATTCTAGACCTAGAGCTAAACTCTAAAGGGTGGTGGTTGGGTTCTTAATGCGCATGCAGGGACAGGAGACTGGTCCCACAGCCTGGGTGAGGTGAGGAACAGAACTGACCCCCTGCATAGAGCCAGAGCCTAGGGCTGCCCTTATGTGAGGGAAGCAAAAATTTCACCACATTGGGCCAGGGAAAGAAGGTGGAAGTTTATCCGTGCTGGAGGCTCTGGGAATAAGGAAAAATGTCTCAGGTGAAAAATTGAAACCCAATCTATGCCCTGTATAAGTATGGGGTCCAATTTGCACTGTTCCATATGGTATAGGGACCCTAAGCTAAGATAGTAACATAAAAAACTAGTCACAGGCAAGTGAAACCCCTGTGGTGCCCAGCAGAAGCAAACACAAGCCACCCCTTAGGGATGCTTCTCAACCCAAGGCATACAGAATTCCTGCAGGGAAAATGTTTCCCAAAGAAGAGCTCACAACAAAACAATCGCAAACCAAATTAGGAAGAGGGCCACCCTGAGGAAGAATTATCAAGCACAACCAACAGGAGTTAGCAACCCCAGGAGCCTAAAGTAGTAGAACAGTACAAAAGACACTATGCTTAAAGTGATGAAAAAGATAAAAGAAGGGATATAACGAGAAAAGAAGACTGTCTTTTCCTATGGGAAGGCGCTAGGGAAAAATGCACTAGATGAGATGCATGCATGCATGCATTCATTGCCACCAATCTTCTCGAGATCCCCTTGACTTTGCCAAGCATTGCCAATGCATTGTCAATGCCCAAATGTGGACAAGATGTGAATACTGTCCACCAAAAGGAGTCAGAGATTTGAGGTTCCTGACCTATGCAGATAAATGGGTGGTAGCGCCACTTACTGAGATGGGGAAGGCAATCAATGGCTGGGTGTGTTTGGGGGTGGGGGAGGATGGGCAGTACTCAGCAACTTAGTCTTGGGCATGTTGAGTTTGAGGTACCTTTGAGATATCCCAATGGAAATGTCAAGAAGGCAGATGGAAAAACAGGTCTGGAACTCAATGGAGAGGTCTGAGTTGAAGAATTAAAATTCAGGAGTCATTGGCAGGGATGGCCATTGAAGCGACAGTCTTAGAAGATAGCACCAGACCAGCAGAGGATAGCATATGCTAAATGTACAGCTCAAGGTCAGCATCCAAAGATTAGGTAAAGAATTGCATCTGCAGAGGAAGCTTGGGAAAAGCAGGAGAAGCAGAAGAAATCCAGAGGGATATGGGGTCACAGAAGCTAAGGAAAGAGAATATTTGAAAAAGCAAAGCTGGTCAACTGTGCCCAGGGCTTCTGGGAGGTCAGGAAAAAATGAGGGTTAAAATGCCCATTGGATTTAGTGACCTGGAAGTCATTGGTAAGCCTGAGAGAGTTTGTTGGTGGTGTGATCAGGTGGACCCAGTTAGGTATGAATTAGAGAGCAAATAGGGCAGGGCAGGGTGGGCAGAAGTGAAGGGATCCAAGTAGATAACTCTCTGGAAGTTTGGCTGTGATAGGGAGGAGAGAGCTAGGGCAGCAGCTACGGGGAAAATGGGGACTTGGGCATTTAAAAATGGTGATGGGAGAATCCAGTTGAAAGAAGTTAAACACACAAGAAAGAAAAGGGATCATTGACAGTGGATTTTGTGAGGTGGGGGTTGGGGGGTGGGCAAAGCATAGGTGGACAGGTTGGCTTTGGATAGGTGGAGGACCCCCTCCTCCAGCAGGAGAGAAGGACGTGTACAGTAATGAGAGAGTGGCAGAGCTTAATTAACTTAAGTGAAATTAAAAGTAATAAGACTCACTTGAGTTAAATGTGGTATGGTTTAGCGTTTGAGAAATTTACATCAGCGTTCCTTCAGTGGGCAAACATTCGCCAGGTTTTACGGATTTTGGGAGTGGAAAAGGGATGATGTTTTGGAAACATGGTGAGGGTGCTTGGGGCGGAGGGCTCGGCCAAGGCAGAGGCCTGGAGGCAGGGCGGGGAGGGAGGGAGAGAGCAGCGCTGAGGCTGGGTCGCCCACCCTGCAGACGTGGCCAACCGGGTGCTGCTGGCCCTCTTCACCATCGAGATGCTGATGAAGATATACGGGCTGGGACTGCACCAGTACTTCATGTCCATCTTCAACCGCTTCGACTGCTTCGTGGTGTGCAGCGGCATCCTGGAGATCCTGCTCGTGGAATGGGGCGCCATGAGCCCCCTGGGCATCTCCGTGCTGCGCTGCATCCGCCTCCTTAGGATCTTCAAGATCACCAAGTGAGCTCCGGGCGGCGGGCAGGCGCGGCTCCCGGGGGGACCCAAGAGGACAGCGTGCCTGGTCTGGTCCGCACGGGCTCATTCCCTGTGGTCTGGGGTCTGGGCAAGTTCACATGTGGCCTCTTGCCCAGGACTTCCCTCCCTCCTTGAAAGAAATGACTTTCCCCTGTTGACCTCATTCCTTTATTTTTTCCTCCTTACCTCTTACCATCTTGTGGCAGGGCCGGGATGCTGGGGGGCGTGGAGAGGAGAGAGGAAAGAGGATAAGAAGAGCGTGGGAGAGGGAGGAAGGAGAGGAAGATGAGAGGAAAGGAGAAGTGGGGAAAGGCGATGGAAATGAGGAGGCGGAATGAATAAGGAGGGAGGGAGCGTGGTGAGGGAGCAGAGACGTGCTCATCGGTTTCCCAGGGTTTATTGGGCACCCTCCTGAGCTGGGGACTGTGCTAGGCACAGGGGGTGCAGGGGTGCATGGGAGAGACGTGGTCCTTACTCTCATGGGGTCTGCAGTCTGGTGGTGTGACGCCCCTTCTCCCTCTGTGTCCCCTCAGGCCTGAGCCTTTGCCCTAGCCTGGCCAGACCTCAGGCAGTCCACGGAGGGGGCGCTGGAGGGGGGCGCTGCTCCTCTCTACCTGTGACCCTCTGCCTTCAGGTACTGGACATCTCTGAGCAACCTGGTGGCGTCCCTGCTCAACTCCATCCGCTCTATCGCCTCCTTACTGCTGCTACTCTTCCTCTTCATCATCATCTTCGCCCTGCTGGGCATGCAGCTCTTCGGGGGCAGGTATGACTTTGAGGACATGGAGGTACGGCGCAGCAACTTTGACAACTTCCCGCAGGCCCTCATCAGTGTCTTCCAGGTAGGCGGTGCTGCAGGTGCTGAATCGCACTTCTGTCCTTCAGGAGTAGGGTGGGCATCACCTCCTCCAGGAAGCCTTCTCGGATCTGCTGGTTTGAGTTCAAGGTCCCTATCCAGGCTCCGTCTTCCCCTGTGCTCCTCTCCATTGCAATAGTTGCTATTTGTCTCCTCCACCCTCCAACCTAGGAGCTGCGCCCAATTTGACCTATTTGTCTCTGTCCCTGGTACCTAGCAGAGTTCTGGCCCATAGCAGGGTCACTGATGCTGACTGAATGGCGTCCAGGGGCCTGTTTCTCTCCCATGCACTACTCCTCTCTCTGAGCGTAGAGTCAGACAGTGAGCTCTCCCCCAACAAGACTGAAAAAGCCCCAGAGAAATACCAACCGTTTCTCACTGTGAAGACATGGCTCAGCTAATGTTCTCTAGAAGCTACCAAAGGAGCGTGGCTGTGACTTACCTGAGGCCTCCAGAGCCACGGGCCTCCGGGAGGAGCTTCCTCAGTGTAGGGCAGAGAAATGCTCCCCTATGTTAGAGCCGGCACTCACGAGGAACATCACCTTGTTGGCACCAGTGAGAAGGGCAGTGTGTGGCCATCAGCTGGTCTTATAGATGACCTCACCCTCTCTTCCATTCACCCCATGGCTGGTCGGCCATCACGTCTGACAAGGCACTTGACATTTCACACTAGTTCTGGAGGCTGGGAGGCCGGGAGGCCTGGGTGGGCTCAGTACAGTTAAGCCTGGGCATTAGGAACAGAGACAGGGAGGTGGTGACCCCACAGTCAAACTCCTTGGCCCTGGAGAGGCAGCAGTAATATTTCTGACCATTGGAAGAGGTTCCAGGAGGAGAGCCGGGACCTTTCATCCTGGCCGTGGATGAAGAGAGGAAAGGTCTAGGGGCATTTTGGGCCATGTGGTCCCGAGAGAAGACCCTCGAGTCCCTCTGTGCCACCCCCCACTGTGTTCCTTCTCCCTCTAGGTCCTGACAGGTGAAGACTGGAACTCCATGATGTATAACGGGATCATGGCCTACGGCGGACCGTCCTACCCGGGGGTGCTAGTGTGTGTTTATTTCATCATCCTTTTCGTCTGTGGCAATTGTATCCCCTTGGGAGGAAGAGGGCACAGAAAAGAGCTGAGGGAGGGGGTGGGAGAGACGGTCTGAAAACAGGGGGTCAAGGGCACGCATATGCCAGGCAGCAGGCCCTCTGGCTGGAGGGGCGCCCCCAGACTCATGGTGCGGGGCAGGGGCTAGGACATAGCATATAGCAAGTGCAGGATAATTCCTTCCACTGGGAAAGTTCAAGGACTACAGAGGTGACTGGTTATAGGCGGAAGGATTTCATCCCAGAGAGGCTGGTGAGCCTGGAGCAGGCAGGAGGAAGGACAAGTTTTGGCTGTGGGGCCATGAAGATGGTGGGCAGCCTGGTCCAAAGGTTTGGGAGGGAGGGAGGGAGGAATGAGCAAAGAGGAGCCCGAGAATGAGGCAAGCAGATGGGAGGTGAGGTGGATGGGGCAGGAAGAGCCAGCAGTTCCCCGGGGGTTCTGATGTCTGCACATGGAATTTGGTATTATGAGTAGAGGGGGTGGGGAGGGAACCAGTGTTCCTTGAGCTCATGTGTGCCGAGCATGACGCTCACGGACAATGCCTCACTGGCTCCCCACACAGCCCCGTGTGGGAGGGGGGATCAGTCCTGGATGGGAAATGGGGGGCCCTCAAGGCTCATCATGGGCACCCCTGTGCAGCCAGGCTTCCCTGAGGATGCTCGCCCATGTCCTCGTGCCCATGCCATCCCATGTGGTAGTTCTGGCAAGAGGTTCTCTGACAAGCCCACCAAGGGAGTGGGGTTAAGTCCTGCCAACCCCTGGGCAGGGTGGGATCCTGGCCCCAGAGGTTCCCTTTCATCCACAACCCAAGACTCCTTAGCGGGATGCCCTCAGATATCCTGCTCAATGTCTTCCTGGCCATTGCTGTGGACAACCTGGCTGAGGCCGAGAGCCTGACTTCTGCCCAGAAGGCCAAGGCTGAGGAGAGAAAGCGCAGGAAGATGTCCAAGTGAGTGCTACATCCCCAGCAGGGAGGGACGTGGCGTGCTTGGTGGTGGTCTCCCAGCTCTGCACAGGCGGCTCCTTGGAGCCTGATGAGCAGGGGTTCTGCCACCATGACCCCTGCCCCAGGGGGCAGCCTTCTGCAACCAGCACATCTAGGGATGGCTGATGTCCTATGAGGTGTCCCTGGGCGCAGAACTGGAGGTGGCCTCAGGAAATGTGACGGCAGAGCCAGGCGGGTTGGACCAGGGAACCCTAGTAGGGAGTTCTAGGAATTCAGCCGGCCCTGCCACTGAGTCACCGTGCTTCTTGCTTTCCTTCTGCTGAGCCGGGGGCATGTCAAATGTGAAGTGGTGGTTGGCTTCTCTGGTCTGTTACAATTCTCTCCCTCTGCGAGTTGGTTGTGTAACTCTCCGGAGTCTGAGACTCTCCTCTAGGAGGAGACAGGTCTCCCAGACAGTGTTTCTCAAACTCTAATTGCAAATGAATCACCTGGGGATCTTGTTAAAATACTGACTCTGATTCAGGAAGTCTGGGGTGGGGTTGATGGTCTACATTTCTAACAAGCTCCCAGGTGGCGTGGATGCTGCGGGCTGGAGAACCATACTGAGTGGCTCTAGACAAAGGCCTGCTTCCTCCAGTGTCCATGCCTGCAGGAATGGTATGCCCATTCCTGGGAGGCAGGCTGGGAAGAGAAAGAGAGAAAGACCAGCAATGGTTGAGCCCCACCTTGGACCAAACCATGCTCCCACACTGAATTCTTTATGAAAAAGGTGCAAAGCCACTTTCCACCCATTTACCCATCAATGAACACTGAGTGTGGCTGACCAGTGAGCCATATTTAGCCACAGGCCCAAGCTGGGCATCATGCCCTCTCATCACAGACTTGCCCAGGCCTGCAACCTTTCCCTTTTGGCAGCCTACACTGTTCCATCCTCCACAGAGCCCCCTGAGCCCTTGGTGCAGGATCCCCCTGAGGGTGCCATCAGACTAAGCAAATCCCCGAGAACTGTCTGGTTGGGCTTCCACTGTGGGCTTCCTCGGTTTTTTAACTCAGGGGTCTCCCAGACAAGTCAGAGGAGGAGAAATCAGTGATGGCCAAGAAGCTGGAACAGAAACCCAAGGGTGAGGGCATCCCTACCACCGCCAAGGTGAGCGTATCATGTGGGGTATTTTCAGAGGCAGGATGGGGAGGAACTCTGCAAGTCCTCTGGGTCACCCCCATGACTTAGGGTACTGGTGGGTGGGTAGGGAGGTGGAGAGGGACTATCTGCTTGGTTATCAGCCAGGTGAGGGCATCTGTCTCCACTCTACTGGAGAGAAAGTCAATGGCTACACTCCCACAAGGAATCCTTTGTACTGAGAGGCACAGATGCCCCAGTCTGGGAACCAGAATTCCTCAGAGTCCCAGCTTCCTACCCCAGTCAGGGTGTCTCCTGCCCCACTTGACACCTCCTGTTCCATTGTGAGACCCAGACAGGATGCCCACCACTTCCTGCTTGCTCCAGCCTCGCTCTGCTCAACCCTTCTGGAAGCTGAGGAAGCAGAGGTCAGAGGGTTGGGGAGATGGGCCCCAGAGAACTAAACTCGGAGTGCCATGCACAGGCTCAGACAGGCTGAGGTCTTGGCAACTCATCTGACCATTCTGGGCCTGGCTTCTCATTTGTAAAGAGGGAATGATCCTAATATTCCCTACTCCCCAGGCTGTAGGGAGGATTGAGCTACCGCCCACACTGACCCTCCAGTAAATGCTCAGTAAGCGGAAACTGCAGGTTTGCTTTCGTCATCTTCATTGTATTCCTTCCGACAGCTGAAAATCGATGAATTTGAATCTAATGTCAATGAAGAGAAGGATCCCTACCCTTCAGCTGACTTCCCAGGTGAGGATCCTGGGACTGTCAGGGGTGTATCCTGGGGCTGATTTCTCTCCAGGGGCAATCTCTTGCGTGTCCCCTACCTGGACACTTCCATGAGGGGATCACGACACAGAGACATCCCTTCTGACCTAGTCACACATGTAAGCCATCTGCCAGCCTGCCTCTCCCTACAATACACATGATCGAAAACCCCACACATTCTATTTTCATTTAATTCAGCTAGTATTTGTTGAGTGTGCATTATGTACTTCAGCGCTGAGGACTCCATTTTCAAGTTTTCCATTCTGGCCACACAGAGCAGACTACAGACGAGGACATGTCTGTCTATATGGGGTAGGAGATGGACAGGTTCCTCGCCCCCAAAGTGTCCGGCAGTGCTGGGGGCTAGACTGACACATGAATAAATAGAATCTTGACTTGCACTATGGGAAAATCAAAATGAAGGAGACAAGGGTAGGGTGGGCAGGAGGGTAATACACAGCCACAGATGAACTATGAACGTCTCCCAAATGCAAATAACCGTGGCTGCCGCAGAAAACCATTCATCTGTGCCAAGGAGAGAACACCTTGGGAAGAGCAGAACCAGGCTGGGCTCATGTGAAAGAGCCACGTGGAAGAGGCCTGAAAGCCCCAGAGCTCTGAGGTTCTCTCTTAGCTCACTCACGGGTCCTCGAAGCACAGGGTCACTGGTGCAATTTCACGGCTATTTGTGGAATTGGCTGATTAGCATCTGTTTGCCCCAGTGACTCTTAAGCTCCAGGGGGACTTTTTGTACTCCAAATGGCACCCACGTAGGCACTCAATAAATAGAATGAATGGACACATGCAAGGATTTTGCAAAGTGAATGTGTGGGGAGCATGGAGTTGATAGAGACAGGACTAATAATATTTCTTCAAATGTCTGCTAGCAATGAATATTTGGGTTTTAAAATAATTCATCTCAAGCTGTTTCATCTAAGGACCATGACCTAGCAGATGAGCGTGGCTGGTGTGCCGGGGAAAATGGCTGACCCAGGAAATGGGAGGTTAAGGAAAGGGAAAAGGGTTAGAAAGAAGGGGGAGGGTAGAGGGTCAAGGGGATGTGGGGTGGGCAGTTGGAAGAGAGTTCTCACCAAGGAGGTTGAATATGTTTATCCTGCTTCTTTCCAAAGACCACTTGAAATGGCTTAAGCTTAGGACAAAATATATGTACAATGAAATTAACAAAATGGGCATAGACAAGGGAAAAAAGAAAGCAAATATACTAACTCTAAGAATGAACAGTTTCTTCCATTAAGCAGAAGATGTGTTTCAGGGTCCTTGGCACCCAGGGCAAGATGGGAAGTGTCACATTAGGACACTGGAAGGAGAAAGGGTGGTGAAGCTGAGAGCCTGTGCGGAGAGCAGAATCGAGTGGAGAGAGCAGAATATAGTGGCTCTTTCTGGGCTTCCCCAAGGGGCTCTGTCAGGGGGCCAGTAGAGGTAGGGATGAGGTGACTATGGGGTGAGGGCAACAAGAGACTGGGCAAGACCTGCACAATGAGGGGCACCCCGACTTTTGACAGTGCCCTCCAGTTTGATCACTGAATCCTCGCCTCCCCCTTCTCCCTGAGGAGCTCAGGTAGTCAGCTGTCTCATAAGGCCATAAGACCTACCAATAAACCTAGAGGGTCCATCTCTTCCTCCTCTACCCCTCCCACCCTGGTATCTGCCTCCGTACTGGCGACTGGCTGAAGCTCAAGGAATATTGATTTTTTTTTTTTTTCATGCTGGCAGTTCCTCTCTGAAATGATTATTTTTAGAATCCTAGCCCAGGAGAGGAACTCAGAGTCTATTTATTTCAACAAGCCTCCTGCCCCTAATCAATTTCACAAATTGAGAAGTTGAAGCCCAAGAAGGACAGTGACTTGCCTAGATGGCTCAGCAAGTTAGGGGCAGAGCCTGGACCACACCTCAGGTCTCAACTGAAGCAGGGTCCCCTCTCTACTTCCCAGCTGCGAGCATTTGGGATGGTGTGAGTCCAGCCCTGAGGCAGAAGATGAAACAGCAAGGCTCCTTGACTTTGCTCCTGGCCCCACTTCAGGAGGGTTCTGGGACCGACACTTTTCCCTGACAGTTCACACCTACTCCCTGAGGGGAAAGGGAGATGCCTGGGCTGGACTCTGCTGACATCCTCGTGGCCAGCATTGACCTGCTACCACCCTCACTTTCTGGTTGCTGGGGGTTCATGGCTGCATTCAGAGCACAGAAGCCTGGGGAGCAGTAAAGTATGTAAAGATGCCCCCGATTTCTCTTTCTCCCCTCCCCACAGGCGATGATGAAGAAGATGAGCCTGAGATTCCCGTGAGCCCTCGACCACGCCCCCTAGCTGAGCTGCAGCTGAAAGAGAAGGCAGTACCCATTCCAGAAGCCAGCTCCTTCTTCATCTTCAGCCCCACCAACAAGTGGGTGGCCCCATGGCTGCTGTGTTGGGTGACTGATGGGGCTCTCAAAAAGGGCTGGTTTCTGCTCTGAAAAGACCCCTTTCTCCTGATTCTCTGGGCTTACAATTACACCGTGAGAAACTGACTCCCTTAACTAAGATCTTGCGCCCTGTTTAAAATGCTAGTTTCTCTGGGAGAAGTAGTGCTTGAAACCTTAGCAGTTACTTACACCTAAGCGGTGTATATTTTGTATATTTTGGTTCCTTTCTGAGGGCAAATTTAGACAGGACAAGGGAATGAGAACCAGGTGAAGCTGTAGTTCTTACTGGCTTCACAGTTTTACACCTTTAAAATATGCATAGACTATAGTCATCACAGAGTTTCATCTGTCTGCTTCATGGATGGAGATCAGCCTGCCCCATTTGTTTGGCTGAAAACCACAGGGTGGCGGAGGAGTACTGGGGTGGGTGGGGGGAAGGGTTTGGTTAGGAGAGGGGACTGAGGCTGCAGGAACCGAATGAGGGGCGGGGGTCCCGCGTGTCCAGCCAGAGGACTGTTCAGATGTAGGCCATCCTTCTCCACTGACCCGGGAGGGGGGGTTCCAGTGTCTCTCTGCCAGACAGAGGCTGGAGAGGCCTGAGTGCCCGAGAGCTCACAGCTCTCCTGATCCCCTTGCCGTCCCCCCAACAGGATCCGTGTCTTGTGTCATCGTATTGTCAATGCTACCTGGTTCACCAACTTCATCCTGCTCTTCATCCTGCTCAGCAGTGCTGCACTGGCCGCTGAGGACCCCATCCGGGCCGAGTCTGTGAGGAATCAGGTGATGGTGGACCCCTGCTTTCTGCCAGCACAGCACCCCTCCCCACCCCAGGCCTCAGCCACCCGCACACTTCACTCTGATGCTCAGAGTTCAATGTATGCTCTACGCGGCCGTAGGCCATCAGAGTCTCTTAGAGTTTAAGTCCCTGGAGGGCCAAGACTGCCCAAACCACTCCTTCTGAACAGTGTTGTCACAGCATGCAGCACAGACAGGCTCTTGATGCCGAGTTTTAATGATGATGGTGATGGTTTTAATGGTGGTAGTCGTGGTGGTAGTGGTGATGGTGATGGTGATGATGGTAGTGATGGTGGTGGTGATGATGATGGTGATGGTGACAGCGATGATGATGGTGGTGATGGTGGTGGTGGTGATGGTGATGGTGGTGGTGGTGACAGCGGTGATGATGGTGCTGGTGATGATGATGGTGCTGGTGATGATGATGGTAGTGGTGGTGGTGGTGATGATGATGGTGGTGACAGCGATGATGATGGTGGTGGTGATGATGATGTGATGGTGACAGCGATGATGATGGTGACAGCAATGATAATGGTGGTGATGGTGGTGGTGGTGACAGCGTTGATGATGGTGCTGGTGATGATGATGGTGATGATGATGGTGATGGTGGTGATGGTGGTGGTGGTGACAGCGATGATGATGGTGGTGGTGATGATGGTGGTGGTGGTGGTGATGGTGATAGTGATGATGATGATGGTGGTGATGGTAATGGCAATGATGGTAGTGGTGGTGATGGTGACAGCGATGATGATGGTGGTAGTGATGATGATGGTGATGGTGACAGCGATGATGATGGTGGTGGTGATGATGATGGTGATGGTGACAGCGATGATGATGGTGACAGCGATGATGATGGTGGTGATGGTGGTGGTGGTGACAGCGATGATGATGGTGCTGGTGATGATGATGGTGATGATGATGGTGATGGTGGTGGTGATGGTGATGGTGGTGGTGGTGACAGCGATGATGATGGTGGTGGTGATGGTGATGGGGGTGGTGGTGGTGGTGATGGTGGTGATGGTGATGGTGGTGGTGATGGTGATAGTGATGATGATGATGGTGGTGATGATGATGGTGGTGGTGATGATGGTGATGGTGATAGTGATGATGATGGTGGTGATGGTAATGGCAATGATGGTAGTGGTGGTGATGGTGATGGTGGTGATGGTGGTGGTGATGATGGTGGTGGTGGTGGTGGTGATGGTGACAGCGATGATGATGGTGGTGATGATGATGGTGGTGGTGATGATGGTGATGGTGATAGTGATGATGATGATGGTGGTGATGGTAATGGCAATGATGGTAGTGGTGGTGATGGTGATGGTGGTGGTGGTGACAGCGATGATGATGGTGGTGGTGATGATGATGGTGGTGGTGGTGGTAATGGTGATAATGATGATGACTGTGGTAATGGTGGTGTTGGTAATGGCAATGATGGTGGTGGTGGTGGTGACGGTGTTGAAGATAATAATGATATCATTGTTCAGCCCTTCCTCTCATTGACTTCTGTCCCCCCTACGCTGTCACCAGATCCTTGGGTATTTTGACATCGCGTTCACCTCTGTCTTCACTGTGGAGATTGTCCTCAAGGTGAGTGAAGGCTGTAGGATAGCCTGGGTGAGCGGTGTCTACAGGCCAGGAAACAGACCTGACGTGGCTCCAACTTACACACGCTGCCCTTACTCAGAGGCCGGGTTGCAGGGAAAAGCAAGAGGAAAGCGGAGAACATCAGGGAAGGACTCACCAGACCCAGGAGAGCAGATGGGGTTGTTGCTCGTAAGCTGGGCAAGCAGGTGAGCAGGTGGCCAGGTGGGGACATGAAGTACAACCAACCTGCAGCCTGTGCACCTCTCAGCACCTCTCAGCGAGCACAACCCATCCCTATGAAGCCTTGGGCATTTTTCCCCCAGAGGGAAGGCACAGTTAGCCTAAGAATAGACCCAGGGAGCTGTGATTTGTTCCCAGACCTTTGTGACACATGACCTCTCCAGGAGTCCCCAGAGAAGTGACCTCCACCCTGGGTGGGTTTCTGGCAGCTCTGCCCTATCATGGCCCTCCCCCTCCTTACCCATAGCACATCACTGCTCTCCCATTCTCGGGCAGACACACGGAGTTCACACCGTTACCCTCACCACCGTAGAGGGTGTGGGAGGCAGAGGGAGGGCCCATCTGTGACTGAGACCCAGTAGCCCCAGCCTTTACCTTCATGACTGAAGAGGGGAGAGGGGGGCTTTGCAGGAAGAATAGCCCAGAGTAGATGCAATATGAATTCAGAACAGTTCCTTACATCAGGGCCCTTGAATACTAAAGGAGTTGAGCAGAGGGACGGTGGCTTCCCTGAGGTCCGAGAGGGCTTCCTGGAGGTGGTGGCATTAGAGTTAGACCTTGAGGTTGGACAGGACTTCATTAGGGAGAGATAGCAGGGCCAGTCCGAGAGGACAGAACAACAGCACATGCATTGTGAGAAGGGGTTTGGGATGTGCTCAGAGAGGAGAAAGTGGTCCCTTTGGGCTGGGACATAGCACAGAACGCACGGGAGGCCTGGCTTCAGAAGTCAGGAAGGCAAGTTGAGATGAAATCACCTTCAATGCCTGGAAAGGCTTTGAGCTCATCAGACTTCAAGGGTATAATGTGTTGGTGCAAAGGGCCTGGGAGATTATCACAGAGCACAGGAAAGAAGCTGAGAGACCAGCGAGAAAGTGGGGCAACGGGGACAGGAGGGGTCAGGGGCCTGTGAAGTTCTTCTGGTCCTTGCCGGGTTGTTCAGCCCGACTCAGCAATCCTCAGGGCAGAGGCGACTTCTGAAGAAGCCTTCTGGGGAGGAGGAATAGGCATTTCATCATGTTGTGCAGGGGAAAAAAGGGGCCGGGGCTTCCCCACTCTGTGGCCCCAGGGGACAGGAGACTGGGGCGCCCTATGGCCTCTGAGCAGAGAGATGAGCTCAGAGAGTCAAGTGTGGCATAACAGCCCGTGAGAAGTCCTGTTTCCAGAACTGGGAGCAGAGAATGGGAGAAACAGCCCCGAGGACGCAGCAAGGAGTGGAGTGAAGGACAGAGACCCCTGGCAGCTATTTGCCTCAGCGAGTGCCTTGTGAGCAGACAGGTGGCTCTTGCCTCGAGAAACCCTTCTTTGTGGGGACAGGCCTGTTCCCAAGCCCCCCCCCCCACCCAGGATGCTGCCTCTGCCCCCAGATGACGACCTATGGCGCCTTCCTGCACAAGGGCTCCTTCTGCCGCAACTACTTCAACATCCTGGACCTGCTGGTGGTGGCCGTGTCACTCATCTCAATGGGACTCGAGTGAGCCAGGGGCAGGGGCCGGCCTGGGGAGGGGGGTCCCCTCCTTGGAGTGGAGCCCCACCCACTGCATGCTGATGGGCCCCAAGCTGCAAGGGGAGGGATTCTCAGGGCCGGGGATGGGGGTCCAGGGCCCCCAGGGGTGTCACCAAGTGGACTGAAGGGACTGTGCTCAGTGGGCAGAGCAGTGTCCTGGAAAGTAGGAGGGGATGCAGCGAGGAGAAGGCATTCCTCCAGCAACTGCGGGGAGCACAGCCCCTACCTTTGGGGGGGCCCCACTCTGATGGGAGAAACAGAGCCTGTAGCCAGCGGGGGAGGAGTCCCTTACCGTTAGCACAAGGCGGCTTTACCCTGGGGCAGAGCACACGGGCAGCCTACGGGAGGGTGGGGAACGGTGGGAGGGCTTTCAGGTGGAGAGGCAGCAGATGGGGGGGGGCTAGGCCAGGCCAGAGCTAGCTGTCCTCAGCCCCCACCCCTCGGCTGCCCTCCCCCAGGTCCAGCGCCATCTCCGTGGTGAAAATCCTGAGAGTGCTGAGGGTGCTCAGACCCCTCCGGGCCATCAACAGAGCCAAAGGCCTGAAGGTGAGAGGGCGTGTGCAAGACCCCAGGAGCAGGAAAGAGGGGCTGCAAGGGCCTGACTCTAGAAACCTCAGCCCAGCGTGTGTTCCATCCCCTTTGCCAAATGGGAGTGGGGGGGAGGAGGAGGAGGCTGGGCAGCCCTGTGTCCCCCAGGAACGTCTCTCTGCCTCCACCTAGCTGGGAGGTAGCAAGGGATAGCAAGGGTGGGATGGTGCCGACCCGGTCTCCCTCCGCAGCACGTGGTGCAGTGCGTGTTTGTGGCCATCCGCACCATCGGGAACATCGTCCTGGTCACCACCCTCCTGCAGTTCATGTTCGCCTGCATTGGCGTCCAGCTCTTCAAGGTGAGCCCCGCCAGCGCGAGGAAACCTGCCTCCCTTCCCCAGCTCTGGGGCCAGCTGTCAGGCCAAGGCCAGAGCTGGTCTGTTCCTTGCCTCTAAGCAAAGGGAGCCCCAAACTGTGCAAACAGATGTCCTTGAGTGCACAGGGTTGTGAGGCTAAGCCATCTGGAGTCTGGATGCGGTTTCCTGGGTGATACCCCTCCCTGGCCCCCGTGGCTCTGCTGGCCGCCATGGCCATTGCACCTGCTGTCTTCCTGGCTCTCCGTGGCTTCTCCTTGAGGATGGAGGCCCCTCCCCTACCTGCCGGGCCCTGTGAGCACCCCTGCCGCCCCTCCCATCCTGCCAAGCTTGTCTAAACATGCTCCTCACTCCAGCCCCGTCCACTCCACTTTCTTGAGTCAGCTAGGCTTCTGCACCCCATTCTCCCGGCTGCTATGTCTGGCATCATTCCTATCTACCAGGAGCCTCTGAGGGAGGGAGGCCATCATTCTAGTCTGGGAGCTGCCTCATTCTGTTCTCACCTTCCTGGGAGGACACAGCTCTGCAGTTCCTCTCTAGGAATCAGCCCTGCAAGGATGTCCCCTCCCACCCAGCTGATTTCTGGATGCCTCCGGCTTTCACACAGAAATTGGTATCTGAGTACATTTCCCAACACCCTTGACACTGTCTCTCGCGACGCGATCTTCTCCTGCCCCCCGGAGCATGATAATCACGATGATGTCACCTCAGTCAGACTTAGGCAATGGCATCCTCTTACAATCATTCACTCATTCAACAACATTTATGGAGCATTGTCTCTGGGCCAGGGCCTCTGCTAAGGCTGAGAAGGGGTCAGGGGTCATGAAGCAAACCTCACAAGTCTCTCCCTGTGGGCAGGGAGCAGGCTTTGGGGAGAGCAGTCAGGATGGGGTTCCCAGATGACCTGAAGGGAGATGGGTCCTGTGGGTTACTGTTCTGGAGCGGCGGAGGGGGCATCACCCAGGAAACCGCGTCGAGATTGAGATAGCTGAGCCTCAAAACAGTGCTTACTGTGATCTGCGTGGGACCTTCTCCTAGCTCCAGCAGAGGGCTGCCCCCTTCCCTCATCCTCCTGCCCCCTCCACTGCCAGGCCAGGGGCCCTGGGTCCTCCTGAGGGCAGAGTCTGTGTCTGACTCATCCCTGACCCGGGCACCCAGCCTGGGCCTGGCCTGTAGACAGCCCACAGGATACACTCCCTTAAGGAATGAATAAGCAACCCCTTCCTTTGGCTCCTGTGTCCCTTCCAAGCAAGAGCAGTTGTCCTGCAAACCCCAAACACCCCCTGTGTTTTAGTCTCTTATCAAAAGACCCCCAGCTACTGCCCATTCCGGTAATGGTCAGACATCAGTTCCAAGTGGCATTTTACCTCCCATTTTCCCCCGCGGACCCTTGTCGCATGCATTCCCCATCACAACAAGAGTTTGCTTTCTATATGAAATTGAGTGTTTGGTTTCAAGTCCCCTCAAACCTGCCCGGTGGCAGGTATGTCCTCTCCCTGCTTCTCCCCCAATGTCACCTGCCTCCCCTGTGCTGGCCCTTCTGCTCCGGCGACTGGAAAGGGGGTGGGAAGAGTAGGCACCTGCAGCGGGTAGGACAGCTGTGACTTTGACTAGTCCCCTGTCCTCGACCGAAGCACTTCCCTCAGGGGGCCTCTGAGGGAACCCGACCAGATTCCATGGATTGCAAACTTCATTTAGCCACATGAAGACCTAGCAATCAACTTGTTTTCTTCAAACAAACTGGGCACTGTGGGTGCCCAGCCTGTGATGTAGATAAAAAAAGAAACCGCTCTGCCTGAAATCAGTATAGGGGGGCACAGCGCTGGGGTCTGTTCAGGCCCTTGGGCAGGGGCGTGCTGGGACCCCTGTTCCACTTTGCACCATCACGGCCCAATGGGCTCCATCCCTGTAGCTCTCATTCCCACAGCAGCCCTGTGGCCACCCCATTGGCAGGAGAGGGAAGGTGGGAGGTGGGGCAACCCTTCTTTTTGGTCTGTAGTGGGGAGACCCCAAGAGGGCGTCCTAAACAGTGGGGGACAGGGTTCTGCCTGAGGGAGGATCAGGGCCAAGCTGTATCCATATTCCCTTCCCCTCAGGCCCAGCCTGGGGCTCGCAGCCAAGGCTCCTGCTAAGGAACTGGCTTCCCAGCCTTGGGAGCCTCAGGCCTGGTGGGGAAGCCCACAGGGTAGCTGAGGGAACGGATGACGGATGACGGGGAAGGAGAAAGACCATTCTGGGGCCCTGCCCCCTCTGAAAGAAAAAGGCTCCTCCTTCCACATGCCCTGCCTTCCCCTCTCCCTTCCACTAGTCACCTCCGTAGCCCGTGGAATGATGTTTCCGTGACCATGTGTGTCCCTCCCTCCCTCCCTCCTTCTTGGGACACAGGGGAAGTTCTTCAGCTGCAATGACTTATCCAAGATGACGGAGAAGGAGTGCAGGTGGGCTGAGCGCTGCTGGCTGAGGGCACATGGTGGGACGGCCACTGGATGGGGGACCTTGTGTGAGGGGGACCTGGGGAACCTGAGCCCCTAGGCCCAGCAGGGGTGTCCTAAAGTGTCATTCCTTGGGTAACTGCAGTGAGGGAGTGCCCAGCAGTGTCTCCTCTGGTCCCCGATCTTGGCCTTCATTTCTCCTGCGTGCTCACTGCCCAGGCCCAGAGGATGTGGGAGGGGAGGAGGCGGCCCAGCCTTGCACAGTGGAGTGACTGAGCCTCCCTACCTCAGGGGCTATTACTACGTGTACAAGGATGGGGACCCCACGCAGATGGAGCTGCGTCCGCGCCAGTGGATACACAGCGATTTCCACTTTGACAATGTGCTTTCGGCCATGATGTCACTCTTCACGGTGTCCACCTTTGAGGGATGGCCTCAGTGAGTGAGGGCTGGGGCCTGGGTCCCACACGGGCACGGTGCGGGCAATGCCAGGGAGCCATCTTGCCCTTCTGCAGCCCTCGCTGCGCTGTGATGCCAGGCCTGTGGTAAGCGCTCAACAGACCCACCAGCTTGGAGGGTTTGGAAGACTAGTATGTTGACTGGCCACCCCAAAGACATCCTGGCCTGGCGGTGCTGACAAAATGTCCCTCGTCCCCCAACAGGTGTAGGCCTCTCTGCCTGCATGGGGAGCCCTACTCGTTGATTAGGGTAGATGGGGCATCCCACTGAAAAGCGGTCCCTTTCCAGGACCTGTTCCAGCATTTTCTGGCATGGTCCTAATTTCCCTCCTTTCGCTTGATGGTTCAGAAAGCTCCCTTGGCTCCCCATGGCCAGTGGGGTAAAACCCAACCTTCCTGGACTGACACTCTGCCTCATCACCCCAGTCCAGCCCAGACTTTTCTCTGCCCATCCCAAGGCTACTTTACCAGGCCATAGACTCATACAAGGAGGACATGGGTCCTGTCTACAACAACCGGGTGGAGATGGCCATCTTCTTCATCATCTACATCATCCTCATTGCCTTCTTCATGATGAACATCTTTGTGGGCTTCGTCATCGTCACCTTCCAGGAGCAGGGGGAGACTGAGTACAAGAACTGTGAGCTGAACAAGAACCAGGTGCCTGGGCTGAGGTGGAGAGCGGAGCTCCAGCAGACCTTCTGCCAGCCTGAGCCCTAGGCTCTGGACTGTGAGAGTCCTGGGGCCAAGGATGACCCCAGAACTTCCATTTCATGCCCAGACCCAGCCTCCGCACACTCTACCCCATCTCTGACCCATCCCCAACATGAAGCAACACAAGTTGGTGGTGTGGGAGTCCGCTCATGAAACCCTCATCATGCCCCGAGGAGGCCCTTCAGAGCCCTGAGTGGGGCTAGGGCCATGTTTGAAATAGGCTGGGGGGAACACAGGGGGAGCCCACGGGCCCACTGGGACTCTTCCCCTAAACAGGCCAGCAGAGCCCATCGGCCACGAGCTCCTGGCCACAGCTGCTCCTGGCTGACCAGAATGCAGGGGGCCCTCCAGCCCATGCATGTGAGTGTGAGAGCGAGGGAGGGGCCCTCCGTGCTGACCCGCCCTCTGGTGTTGTGTCTCAGCGGCAATGTGTGCAGTACGCCCTGAAGGCCCGCCCGCTGAGGTGCTACATCCCCAAAAACCCATACCAGTACCAGGTATGGTATGTCGTCACCTCCTCCTACTTCGAATACCTGATGTTTGCCCTCATCATGCTCAACACCATCTGCCTGGGCATGCAGGTAAGGGCCCCCGGCCCCCGGCCGACAAGGGTCTGATGGACCGGCACCGGGACAGGGCAGGTGGGTAGGGCAGGGTTCCTCTCTCTTGCCCCCCCACCGCCCCCCAAGATACTTTTCCTGGCACCTGCTAGGTGCCGTGGGGGACAGAGAAGCGCCCTGGGCCCAGGCCTTGTTGCCAGGCACCCACCGGTTTATTAAGAAGGAATGCACACACACAAATAGCTACCCAGTTCTGTAAACAGGAGATGGCTAAGCAGAAGGACAAGGCAGCGTAGGAAGTAGAGAGTGCCTTCTCGGTTTATGTTCTGCTATTGCAAATGTGGACGATGGAGTTGGTTGGCATTTTGGCTCCGGTCTCGAGAAAAATGGATTTAATATTCACAGAACAGGTGTCTCTGAGGAGTTGAGCGTACTTTATAGACAGTATCATAATCAGCAGCATTGTTAGCAAAGCTTAATTAAGCATCGGATCCCACGAGGCCTGTATAAATAGAATTGCGCAGCTAGGCTCCCTGAGACACACCCGGCCGCGGGACTCCGCATTGCCCTGTGATGAGGACATGGAAAAGGAATCACGGAGCCAGCAGGCCCAGGTCCTACAGAAGATCGTGAGCAGTGGCTCAAGTTTGGGTCTGAACTGGGCACAGACTTAGGCAGTCCTGCCAAGACACGGTAGGGTGGGGGCAGCCACCAGATCCTTCTGAACTACCTGGGAAGGTTTTGTGGGAAAAGTGGGATTTTGTCAACTTTCCAAAAAGAGTAAGAGGTTCCTGGCAACTGTTATAAGGAAATAGATTGAAGGAGGATCACAGTGGTGGGGCACGGGGGCTGAGGTCCTTGCTTCGACTGCCTCGCCATCACGGGGCAGGGGGTGGGGGGCAGTGTGCAGATAGTCAGCCTGGTGAGCTCAGCGGCCCACCAGTGTACCAGCAGTTGCTGATAATACCAGCTCTAGAACCAATGATCTTCTCTCCTGGTCCTGTGCTCGGATGACTAGATGGAACCTGTCCCAGAGCCCTGCTGGGGGCCTCTCCTCCTGGCCGTCCCGTAACAGATCTGGAAGTGAGCTCTGGCCTTGTAGCCCACGTGTGGACCAGCCTGCTCAGCAGGACTCTCGCCTCCTCCTTGCACCATCTCTTTGGGGGAGAGGGGGATCCATCAGACTTGGTGGAGTTCAGGGAATGGCTAAAGCAGGCACCTAGTATTCTGAGATTTAAAAGAAATTGGGCAGGAAGCCCGAGGAAGAGGATCGGGGGCGGCCTGGGAAGAGCATGGAGCTCTGGGATGCAGCCCGCAGAGCGGGGAAGCCGGGTCCTTGCAGCCCCGTCTCCTGTGCCTCTCCACAGCATTACAACCAGTCAGAGGAGATGAACCACATCTCGGACATCCTCAATGTGGCCTTCACCATCATCTTCACCCTGGAGATGGTCCTCAAGCTCATGGCGTTCAAGGCCAGGGTGAGCCCTGGGATACAGGACAAGATGAGCAGGTGGAGCCTGGCGGGATGGGGGTCTTCTCATGGAGCACCCCCACCCCAGTCTTGTTCTACTGAAGGGCTCCTTCATCCAGCACTTCTGCTCCCACTCTGCTTACTCCTTGGCCCATTTCCACCTCCAAACATAGGGCACGCAAGATATTCAGGCTGCCAGAACTGGTGATGATAACAGGTGTTGGCTGCCTCTTTCCTGCGCCCTCTGTTGAGCGTGTCTTATGTGCCCTGCCTCCCCTTCAGCTTCTGAAGAAGAGGCCCAGGGCTGGGGGAGTATTTTGCTGTGTCTTTGGTTCCCCAGTCCACTCCCACTGCACCCAGCCCACCTGGCCAGCCGCTGGCAGGTCCACACCATCGAGCCCCAGACAGGGCTTCGAGCTGGGGAGGATGAAAAAGAGCTCCCCATCCGGACCAGGACCCCGAATCCTGAGTTCTCAACATTTTCTCCCTCCCCTCCAACCGCATCATGCTCTGGAGGGAGAGAAATACAGAGCCCAAGGGAGAGGAGGTAGCAGGGTGTGGGGGCATGAGGGAGCCCTGGTAGAAAGTAGAGCCACGTGCACCCCACCTTGCCCCGGCTTGGCCATTCTGCATTACCTCGGCTGGGGACCACCACCACCTGCTGGCCACCCAAACTCCTTCCCCCCTAAAGCTCACCCCCTGATTCTCCCATCACTGTCCTTCTAGGGCTATTTTGGAGACCCCTGGAATGTGTTTGACTTCTTGATTGTCATCGGCAGCATCATCGACGTCATCCTCAGTGAAATCGATGTGAGTATCAGGCAAACAGAGCCATCACTGGGGTGGGGTGCAGGCACTTGTTCGGTCCCCAAAAATGTGTGGGGTACCCACTGTGTGTGCAGCATGGCACCCTGGGGACTTACAAAGATGGAAATGCCAGGAGCCACAAGCCTACAGAATGGACAGATAACTCAGATTCCAGGCGGACATAACCCATGTGCCAGGCTGCCCAAGGCAAGAGCTCTTGTGGAAGGGAAAGGTCGTCTCTGGATGGAGTGGTCAGGGAAGGCTTCATGGAGGTGGCACAAACTGAAGTGGGTCCTGAAGGAAGGGGCGCTGGTGATTGGAGGTGGAGGGAAGAGCAAGCACCACACGCAGGCTGCTGTAGGAGGGGCACGGAGTAGGAGATGAATGATTGAAGATTCAGGGCACTGAGAGGTCCTGTTTAGCAGAAGCACATGAGCATGCGGAGGAAGGGAGAGGGGGTACGACTAGAGAGGGAAGGGGTGGCAAGGGGGCCTTGAATTTTATGTAGCGGGCAATGGGAAGTCACAGGAGGTGTTTGAACCGAGCAGTAGAAGGATTAAAGCTATTCTTCTAAAAAATTAATCTAGAGGCAAGGGGCAAGAGGTAAGAATGATTAAAATGAGAGCGCCCAGTTAGGGAGTAGGTCATTTATTTACTTATTACATAATATTTGTCGAGTACCTCCTACCCATGCTAGAGATACAGCAATGAACAAGAACATGGGGCAAGCAGACAATAAAAAAATCTCTAACATGGTGGGCAGGCCCAGTGTGTATTCCAAAGAAAAATAAAGCAGGATAAAAGCTTAGAAGGGAAGGGAGTGAAGCGTTGGTGTCAGGAAGATATTTGAGTGACGATGTGAATAAAGCAAAGGAGTGAGCCATGTAGGTGTTGGGATAGTTGGGACAGAAAAACGAGTGAGTGCAAACGAGTGAGTTTGAGGGATTGCAGGAAACCCTCGTGGCTGGCGTGGAGAATGCTGGACATGAGTTCAGACACAGAAGGCCAGGGGCCAGATGGCTTAGTCCCTTGAAGGCCATGGTTACGATCTTGCATTTTATTCTGAGAGAGATGAGAGCCGTTTGGAGGGCTTAACCCTTGTCTGACTTTAGTTCTAAAAGGATCCCCCTGGCTGCTGTGTTGAGAGCAAGCTGTTGGGGACACGGGGCTGGCCCAGGGAGGGCAGTCAGGAGGGTGTTGTGATTGTCCATGAGAGGTGATGGTGACTTGGCAGCTAGCTGTGAATGTAGCAAGAATTGTGGCAATCTGTTTGGGAGGTTGCGCTGACAGAATTTTCACATGGCCTTGATTTAGAGTGAGAGCGAAAAAACAAACTGAAGGTGACTGCAAGGATTTTTGTCCAAGGAATTGAGCTTCTGTTTACTGAGATATGGAAACTGCTAGAAAAGCAGGTGTGGGGCAGAAACCAAGATTTCTATTTTAGACATGGTTATTTAGGATGCTTACGAGGCATCTGGATGGAGACACCAAGTAGGCTGGGATTTATGAGTTGAGCTTATAGGTTAGGGTAGGTTGGGGGTGTCTAAATTTGAAGATGGTATTTTAAAGTCGTGGGGGAGGGATGACATCTGCTGAGAAGGGAGAAGGTATCTAGAGAGAAAGGGTCCGAAGTCTGAGCCCTGGAATGCTCCCATGTTTAGTGATTGGAGAGACGAGGAGGAACCAGCGAATGGACTGAGGAAGCATTGGCCGCTGCTGAGGCAGGCGAACCCAAAGAGAGTGGTGTCCTGAGATAAAGGAGAACAGAAGAGTCGAGGAAGATGAGAGCCGAGCATTGATTTGATTTTGGCAATGGGAAGATCAAGGGGGACCTTGGCAAGAGCAGTTTCATTGGAATTATGGGGAAGAATGCCTGGTTGCAGTGGACCAGGGAGGGAGAGCAAAGAATGCAAAGAGGGGCAATTCCTTTAGGGTGTTTCTCTCTACAGAGAGAAATAGGATAGAGGCTGGGGGAGAATGTGGAGCCAAGGAGGGTTTCCTTGAAAATGGGAGAAATAGGGGCGCCTGGGTGGCTCAGTCGATAAGCGTCTGCCTTTGGCTCAGGTCATGATCTCAGGGTCCTGGGATCGGGCCCCACATCAGGCTCCCTGCTCGACGGGAGGCCTGCTTCTCCCTCTCACACTCCCTCTTGCTTGTGTTCCCTCTCTTGCTATCACCCTCTCTGTCAAAAAAATAAATAAAATCTTCTAAAAAAAAAGAAAAGAAAAGAAAATGGGAGAAATGACAGCATATCCTCAGGCTCTGCAAATATCTGGTTGTGAGGATGTAACTATAGGAGCAAAGCCTTTGAATAAATGAAAGTGTTTAAGACCCAGTGTCCCAGGGGAGAAGCTGGATTTAAGAAAGCCACAGTTCATCCATGGTAGCAAGAGGGGATGCAAAACAAATGGGCATGAAGCGATGAGAGTTGGGGCTCAGATGGCAGGCGAGGAACAGAAAATTTCAGAGGCAAGAGGATTTGGTGACCTGGAGCCACAGGAAGGAAGGAGTCAGGGTGACTCAGTACCTCCCAAAAAGAAAGACTTGGAGGGAGCACTCACCATGATTCTGTTCCAGTGCTGTGGGTTTGGGTGCTGGATACACAAGTGGAAATGGGTAGCGAGTGGTTGGAAATGCAGGAGAGGGGCTGAGTGTCGCTCTGCATCCATCAGGGGAGCAGCTCCAACCACAGGGGCTGGTGTCTGATGCACAGAAGTGATGGTCGAAGCCTTGGGTGGGACCAGCCAGCTGCGGAGTTGAGATTCCCGCAGAGTTCAAGCCAGCAAAGCCACTTGGTCTTCGATGACGAAGCCATCCATTGAGCAGGGTAGACTGTGGCGTCAAAGCCAATGATAAGGATGGAGCAGTCAGTGACCAGAAAGTGAGAAAAAATGGCCAAGCGCACAGGAAACAGCTTTTGCAAGGAGTTCAGTAGAGATAGTTGCTGCAAAGTGGCGGGGTGTTGATTAATTCAGGGAAAGGGAGACTACAGGTGGAGCCCGTGCAGAGGAGAAATCCACAATGTGAGAACAGATTGTTGAGGAAGGGATCATTTTCAGGGGTGACAGCAAAGGACACAAGTCAGACCACTGGAAGAGGAAGTGCGTGAGCAGAGGTCATAAGAAGTGTGAAGGGTGCAAGGGAGCAGGGGGGTGGGGAGGAGGGAAGAGGGTATTCACCCTGGGCAGCCATGGGAGTGTCCAAGGCAGCAGGCAGAATCTTCCACTGGAAGGGAGGACAGGACAGTGGGCATGAGGGTGGGAACTGACTCTTGAGGACTAGCCGATGTGATGAATCCATCTGCAGGAAGAATGATGGGGCTGGGGTGGGCCTAGTGAGCTCAGTTTCACCCTGGAGTCATGCTCGGTGGCCCTGGAGCTTGGGGAAAGGGACCAGACACCAGGTGTGGTCTTGAGGGCGGCACGTTGCATGGAGCATCTTAGTGCAAGCAAGGGCGTTGTCGAAATGGCAGGACAAGGGTCCAGGCTGAGCGGGGAGGCATATGGCCCCAGGAGCTGGACCAAGAGAAGTGGGGTGGAGGGGATGAGGCCCCCGGGGGTGGAGTGAGAAACAGCGCTGGGGCAGGCAGGAGGTTTCAGCCAGAGAGGTCTGTGTTTGAGATCTTCGAAGCCGGACTCTCCAGGCTGGCCTCCCTGCAGATTTGAAGCTCGGGTGGGGGGCGGGGTCACTGCAGGGTGAAAGAGGGGAGCAGGGGGGCAGGGAAGAAGAGATCCAAGAATCAGAGGCTGAAATCAAAAGATGGCTGCCCTCTGGGCAGAGTGCCTGATGAGCTGTATCCCGGGAAGGGCGTGGAGAAGAGCACTCAGCCTTCTGAGGCTCCCTAACCATGGCCATGGTGGGCTTCTGTTCAGGGGTGGCTGGGGACTAGCCCCAAAGCCAGAGCCTCCCCCATGTAGAGGGCTTCCTTCTGAACTTCCTGCTGGCCCGATGATAAGCACTTCAGACTCTGCCAGCCCAGGGGTGAACCCTATGGTGGGTAGGGAGGTGAAGAGGACTGGCATTAGAGGCACCTGAGAGGGGTCAGGGTGGGGGGTGGACAGCTCAGGAAAAGTCTGGAGCCCGTGAGGAAGAAGCCCTCGGCCTGCGATTCCTTTAGGCTCAGCCCTGGCAGCAGTAGCACCTTCTGGGGACTTGGCTGCCTCGCAGACCGTCTGGGGGAGGGCTTGGCCTGGGAATCCTGTTCAGCCCCATGTACAGAAAGACAGTGACAGAACTCTGTCTGCTCAGATCCCGAGAGGGTGGGGCAGATGAAGGGCAGGGTGGGTCCTGGGCAAAACCAGTGTGCACATGTGTGTGCGTGGGTGTGTGGATGTTGTATATTTCCATCTATGTTCAGTTTCCACTGGGGAGGGAATAGCATCCCAAAGGCCCCAGGGTTTGAAAGCAAAGTTAGGAGAACTCTAAAGAGCCAAAATAAACAGCCCAAATTAAAGGTAATTACTTCTTGAGGTTTGGGGTCCGTGTAGAGGAAACCTGGATAGATCAAAACAATTCTTTGGGGATGGAGGACCCAGAGGGTGTCGGTCATTATTTGATTTTTAGGAGCGGAGATACCAGTAATGTTTCCTTGAAGTCATGTTAAGGCTTTAAATTTAGATCTTGATTTCTATTCCTGACATACAAACCAGGGAGCAGACTAGGGCAACACTGTCTGTTAGAACTTTCGGCAATGATAGAAATCTTCTGCTCCATCCAGTACGGTAGCCGCTGGGCACTCGTGTCTTTTGGTCACTTGAAATGTGGCGAGTGCAAATTAACAAATGAATTCCTCGTTTGATTTAATTTTCACTGTAACTCAGAGAGCCACATGTGACTGGAAGCTACCATACGGGCAGCGCAGGTCTAGAACACTGGTGGTCATCCTTGGCTGCATATTAAAATGCCCTGGGATGCATTGAAACGTCTGAAGCCAGGCCCATTCCCTAGAAGCTGACTAAATTGGCTTGGGTGGAGAACCCAGCAAAGGCATCTATTGAGGTTCTCTGTGGGATTCCAATATGCCGGCAGGCTTGAGAACCAGTGGCCCCGGGGGAAAGAGAATGTTGCTTGGTGGGGAAACCGGTGTACTGGGAACCGGTTCACCCACAAATAATGGCAAGATAAAACAATGACTTCCCCTGTCCCGTGACTCCAGGACAAGGGTTTCTCCTGAAAGGTGGCCTAAGAGAGAAGCTGAGTAAATAGGAAAAACTGCTGCTCGCACACGTGCAGCTCCTGTTCTTAAGAACCTGGCCACTGGGATGCAAACCTTGGTCGTGCTCGCGGGCCAGGGGCAGAGAGACGCCTACAGCGGGCGGCTCAGACTCCCGCGGAGGGTCTTTGCCCCTGCAGGATGGGACTTCCATAAGGGCCTGGGCGGCCCTTCCACAAGGGAGCTGGCAGCCTCCTTGGACCCAGGGAGATACAGGGGTGTGAGCCCACTCAGAGTGATGGGCCGGCACCATAATGCGTCCCCTCAGGGATGTGTCCCCAGCATCTCATAACCCAGACACACAGGAAGAACCTGGGCCCCTTGTCAGCTGTAGGCACGTCCCAGAGACAGGACGGGACCTGTCCCCGTCTGTACTTCCCTCCCCTTCTTGCTCCCTTGTCCCCAGCCTGTTGCCTCACTGTCCCCACAGCTTGGTCCTCACACCCACCCACCCCTGCCCCTGATTGGCAGCCACCTGGGGTCTTCATCCCCTGCCGCTCTTTTTCTCTCTTTAACTCTTCTGTGTGTCCTTTCTGATGCCTCTCCTCACCTGCCCCCTCCCCCCGTGTCCCTCCTCCTCCCTCTCCTCCCCTGCCCCTCCCCTGGTCTCTTCTCTCCACAGACTTTCCTGGCCTCCAGCGGAGGACTGTATTGCCTGGGTGGAGGCTGCGGGAACGTTGTAATTCCGGGCTGCATGAGTCTGCCCCGCACGCCCGCCAGCTCTCCGCCCTGCAGCTTGCATGCTCAGGCCTGGCCATAGCTTTGCATGGGGTGGATCCGGCCCGAGGGCTTCCTTCCCTAGAGCAGGCGCCCTGGAGGGTTCGGGTGAGGGTGGGGGCGGGGGCCCTGCGGCAGAACGTGCATGGATGCAGTGGCTTTCTCAGAGCCCTGGGAGACGGGGTGAGGGGTCACTCTGGCACCCTCCGTCCAGATGGGAGCATCCAGAGAGGACTGTGACTGCTAGCTGGTGCAGGACCTTAGTGACAGTTCGCTGGCGCAAGGTCTCTGGGGACACAGGAAGCCTGGCAGGGCTCTCCCCTCCCAGAGTTATCCCGGTGTCTGAGGCTAGGCTTGCCTGGCTTAGGACAGCCATGTGCTGGGTGGGGTGGTGGAGTGGCTGTGTTGAATTGACGGGGACAGAGCACCCACACTCTAGGGAAACTGCACTGAAAGTGTCCTCCGCTCAGTGGCAGCTTGAGGACGAGGTGAGATGAGGTAGGAGGCCCCAGAAGGACAGGCATTGGGCCTGGCTGCAGCCTCACTGGGCCCAGGGCCCAGTTCCTGCTGCCTGTCCTGAGAACGGGCTTAGCGTTCTGCTTGGCCCACGTCCCTCCTTTTGGCCCAATAAGACCAGAGCCCAGAGCCTGAGGAGGATCGGGCACTTAGTGCCCAGCAGGGGTCATGAGGTGGGGCTGGAGCTCCTCTCTGCCATGGGCATCTCCCCGGCACACACACATTGTCCCTCCCACCCCGCCTGCTCCCTACCCCTCTGAGGTGCCACCTCCAGACTGACCTCTGGGGCTGCTGGCCCGCAGGATCCAGACGAGAGTGCCCGCATCTCCAGCGCCTTCTTTCGCCTGTTCCGGGTCATGAGGCTGATCAAGCTGCTGAGCCGGGCGGAGGGAGTGCGCACTCTACTGTGGACCTTCATCAAGTCCTTCCAGGTGTGCCTGCCCAGCCCTCCTGACCAGGGTCCAGGCCAGGTCGGCACGGAGGACCCAGAGAGGCTGTCGGGGACGTCCGGTTAGCCCAGGGTAGAGCCCCGGGGTGGCCACGGGGTGCACAGTGAGCTCAGGGAGGGGACCGGCTGCCAAGCAGGTGTGCCGAGCCCTGCGCACTGACCCTCCCTCCTCGCTGCCAGGCCCTGCCCTATGTGGCTCTGCTCATCGTCATGCTCTTCTTCATCTACGCGGTCATCGGCATGCAGGTGAGAGACAGGGGGGCCCAGGTCAAAGGAGGGATCTCGGCCACGTGACAGGGGGCTTCTGGGGGCCCTCAAGAGAGGCCTAATCATCGTGGAGGCTGGACCCTCCACCCTCCCTGCCTCTTCCCTCCTGGCCACCAAGGTGTCAGACACAGGACTGAGGAAGGACGCTGGGCACCTTATCCCCAGCGGCCGCAGGACTGGTGGGCTGGGAGCCACCCAGGAGGAGCCTTGGCATGCGGGTGGACAGCAGGGGCCACATGACAAGGGCCTCAGGTGGCCTCAGTCTACCCTCTGGCGAGCCGTCTCCCCCCGTTCCCCATGGAGTCCCTAAGTTGGCTTGAGCTGGGAAAAGCCGTCTGCCCTCCTGCTTCCCCTTGGCTTGATGGGAAGAACTTCACCCAACCTTGAAAATAATCCGATTAATTTGACTCCCGGTCTGCTGTGGCCTGCGGTGAAGGGGACTTGGAGGAGGTAGGGGTGAAAGAGGGGAGGAGGTGAGGTGGGAGAGGATAGTGGGGCCTGGACTGAGGGGAGGCTGTGATCTAGGTCCCAAGGTGGGAGCCTTCTGTGATTTGCAGATGTTTGGTAAGATCGCCATGGTGGACGGGACCCAAGTAAACCGCAACAACAACTTCCAGACCTTTCCACAAGCTGTGCTACTGCTTTTCAGGTGCGAGGCTCCTGCTGCCCCCTCCCCCTCCCCACCCCCTGCCCTTGGCCTTCGCTTTGCTCTACTCTGCCCCAGAGGCAAGGCCCCGGCCTCCTGGCCCCGGGGCCCGTGTGGCTACAGAGCGCCCTGCGCCCGGACCCGCTGAGGCTCTGCCGTCCCCGTCTTGAAATGGCTAATCGCTTCTAGAAGTCAGCTGAGCTCCCCACTGCACAACCAATGCCATTTTTTAAATCCGTTTTGGACAAGTGGCCCCACATCTTCATTTTGCACTGGGCCCCAGAGATGACGTAGCTGGTCCTGAGTGGAGTATGGCCTGGCCCCCCCGGCTGTCATCCCGCCGAAGCAGGAGACGGGGCAAAGGTCCCTTCACAGGAGCGGTGGGGCCTCCGTGGCCTGCGACCTTGCCCCACCAGTAGGATCCTGTCTCTTCCAGGTGTGCGACAGGAGAGGCATGGCAGGAGATCCTGCTGGCCTGCAGCTACGGCAAGTTGTGTGACCCTGAGTCGGATTACGCCCCGGGTGAGGAGTCCACGTGCGGCACCAACTTCGCCTACTACTACTTCATCAGCTTCTACATGCTCTGTGCTTTCCTGGTGAGGCGCCAGGAGAGGGGCCTGCCCCGCCAGTCAGCTTCTGTCCCTCAGGGGTGGGCCTTGGGGACCCAGGACCCAGGAGACTCTGGTTAGACGGCCCCTTGTTCCGCATATCCTGGGCGTGACTTGATTTTCTGAGAGCTTTATCATGCTCCGGAGGGGTTGCTAAAAAGTTTTACCTTTTTTGATTCGCAATTAGTAATCAGAAGAATCTAATGGGGCTCTGTCCTAAATAGATAGGGGCTCCCAATAAAGCCACTTGCCCCTTCCTATTCCTCCAAAGAGAAAGTTGCCCCACCGTGTGGGGGATGAGGCTCTGGAAACAGGGTCCCAGAGGAGGTCCCTAATGGGGTTAGAAGCAGAGCGCAGATTGTTCCCAGACCCCGGGGTTGCTGTCTGTTACATGTGGAAGGCAAAGAGCCAGCGGTGTCCATGGGACTGTCGCTCCTTCACTCTTTCTTCTTTCCTATATTCGGTCAAAACTGTTGTGTGAGCATCTGTGTGCCCCTGGGCTCAGTGCAAAGGGCAGAAACATGCCAACACCCAGTCTGGCCCTGAAGGAGCTCACTGGGTCCCTGGGGAATCCATGTGTAAGCAAATCTTGCCGTTCAAAGGGACACCAGCTATACACAGACAAGGCAAGAGCAGTGATGGGGCATGGTTCCGTGAGGACACTGAGGGGGATCACCTCTCTGGGCTGGGGGCAAGAGGCTGAGATTGGAAGAGCTTGAGCTGGGTTTTCAGGGATGAGCCCTAAGATCCCCGTCAGAGGATACTGCCCATGCAGGAGCGAAAGGTGTGACAGGTTACTTGTGTGGGGGGTGTAGGTCATTCAGAAGGGCTGCAAGGAAGGGCCCAGGGAGGAAGGAGCTCTGGCCCCCTTACCCAGTGGACACCTCCCAGCCCCCATCCCTATCCCCATTATCACCCGCTTTTCCATGCTGGGAGCCCTCGGTTCTCCTCTTATAGATCATCAACCTCTTTGTTGCTGTCATCATGGACAACTTTGACTACCTCACACGGGACTGGTCCATCCTGGGCCCTCATCACCTGGATGAGTTCAAGGCCATTTGGGCAGAGTATGACCCAGAGGCGAAGTGAGTCCAGTCTGTAGGCTTTGTGCGGGGCCGTCCCTCAACTGTCCCCCCTTCCATCCTAGACCCCATCCTGGTGTCCTATATGTAGTCACTCTCCAGTTTCATAAGAATGAGTGGGCTTCTTCTCCCTCCATTATCTGAGGTTCCAGATCAGAAAATTGGAGTTTCTTAGGGTTGGAGGGATCCCACAGCCTCCCAGGGCAGAAAACCCCTTGACTTCACTGGGAAATGATCATCCAGCTTTTGCTTGGACACATCCAGGAGCAGGGAACTCAGCACCTCAGCAGGCCCTGGCTAGTCAGAGTTGTAGTCCACTGACCAACAGTGTGCTAGCTTGATTAAAATGCAGAGCCCCCCGCCCCACCCCAGACTGACTGAATCAGACACTGCGTTATTAGCCTCATCCTCAGGGCATTTGTATGCATGTTAAACCTTGAGAAGCACTACTGCTTTACATTCTTTCTAAAAAGGTAACAAGCTCATATTTGATGAATGTTGCCCAGGCGTCAGGCACTGTGCTAGCCACTGCATTCATTATCTCATTTAATCCTTACAACAATCTATGATGCAGCTCTCCAGCTCTCTACCAGTCCCTGGAAGTGAGCTTCTACCTCCAATGATCCACAGTCTCTACTTCTGTTAATATAACCCAAGAGCCCCCCAGTCAGCTCAAACAGAACCCAAGGAAGGCTCTGCCATGGGGAAAATGAAGTCCAAATTCTAGACCTGGAGATCCCACATCTGAGGGAATTCTGCTCTCAAAAGGACATTTGCCCAAAAAAGAACAGCCCATTCCTGGTGGTGGGCAATAGTGAACCCAAACATTGTTTCTTCTTTAAAGAGTGAGCTCAGCTTTTACCTCCTTGGAAAATAGGAAGTGTTCCCCCGTGGCCTGGCTCTCTTCTCCTTGGCCTGTTCTCTGAGCAGGGAGGGTGGTTCTGGGTGGGGTTGCAGGGATACAAGTCTGTGTGTCCTCCTGCAGGGGCAGAATCAAACACTTGGATGTGGTGACTCTGCTGAGACGGATCCAGCCCCCTCTGGGCTTCGGGAAGTTCTGCCCCCACCGGGTGGCATGTAAGGTAACCAGTGCTGCCGGGGGGGGTGGCTTTTGGGAAAGGAGAGGCTCAGGTACCTTGGGACAGGGAAGCTGGTGAGGGAGGGCCTGATTGGATGAGTCATTTTAGAGCAGTCATCTCTTGGGTCCCCAAATCCCTCCCTGAGGATCTCAAGTCTCAACAGTGTCCCCCAACTCATCTTTCCATTCTCTCGTGAAGGGTGTCCTGAATCACCCACACCCCCAGGCTTCATGTCCCATCCCCTCCCGGTCCACAGACCAGGCTGGGATGGCCTGCCAAGCCTGGCCTCGTCCCAACTCAGCAGCCAGCCCCTGCCCCTCCCCTCACAGCGGCTGGTGGGTATGAACATGCCCTTGAACAGCGATGGCACGGTCACCTTCAATGCCACACTCTTCGCTCTGGTCCGCACGGCACTCAAGATCAAGACGGAAGGTGAGGGTTTTCTGGTGTGCAGCCCCCTCCCTTCTCTCAGAGGATGAGTTTTCTGGTACAGATTCTACCAGATTCTCAGAGCTAAAGGTTGGAACCAATAGCCATGGGAAAAAGTAGAAGGAGGACCCCAGACCATGACCACAACATTCTCATGCCTTTCAGGGCTTCGAGAGAGCTGGAAAATTCTCTACAGGGCAAAGGTCACTAAGGATCTGTTCCCACACAGCTATGTCTGAATGGGGCCAGAGAAATGGCAGCGTTAGCACAGAGGGGAGGGCCACCTGAGGTCTGGCTCTGGGCGGGAGCAGAGAAGCTCCTCAGGTTGCACTGGACAGGCAGTCCACACACAGTTCCACTAACCCCGCAGGTCCCCCCGTTCCAGGAAGGCAGACGTGGTGGGAGCAGGGAAAGGAGTCAGGGTGGGGGTCTTGGTATTGTTCCTGAGCCCTCACTTAGGGCTCAGCTCTACCAGAGCCATCCCCGAAGGCCATCAGGACCTCTGTCAGCATCTGAGACAGCCCCAGGGAAGGTTTCCTCAGGAAGGCAAGGAGAGGAAGGCCAAGAGTCAAGAATTGGAGAAACCAAGTTAGGGCAGCAGGAAGGCTGCCTGGGGGTCCTTGGGAAGACCATAGGGCATGGGGATTTGAGGGCTTTTGAGGGGAAAGGGAGAAGAGCAGGAGATGACAGACAGCCTTCAAAACCAGCCACTCTGAACACGTCAAGGCTTGTGGGACGTGAATACATGACCCAAGGGTTGGGCTACCCCAGGGGGATGGTGATGCCCTCCCCCCATGGTCAGTGCTCAGCACAGCAGCTGCCAAAACCAACCAACAAAACAAACAAACAAACAAAACCTCAGCCAACATTTGTTGAGTGAGGTGTTCAGAGAATCCTAGGTGGCTTTGTCAAGTGCCATTGACTTGGGCTGGGTGACTTTAGACCGCCTCTGCCTGTCCCTTGCCCCCAGGTAACTTTGAGCAGGCCAATGAGGAGCTGAGGGCCATCATCAAGAAGATCTGGAAGAGAACCAGCATGAAGCTCCTGGACCAGGTCATTCCTCCAATAGGAGGTGGGTGCTGCTTTGGGAGACCAGAGTCCAGAAGCAGCTGAGGAGAAGGAACAAGGAACTTCTCCAGGAAGCCCTATGAGAATCTGAGAATAGCCCAGACCCTTTGTAAATACCTGGATAGACCCCATGGTGGCCATCAGGGCAGGCACTAGACTTAGGATGGAAACTGCCCACTGTCCAAGTCAGCAAGGAGAGGAATGTCCTGAATGGCCCGGTCCTGGCTACCCCTGGCTCCCACTATGAACCCAGTTCAGATTTTTACCCACCTTCAGGACATCCCTTGTTGACTCCTCTGCAGATGATGAGGTGACTGTAGGGAAGTTCTACGCCACATTTCTCATCCAGGAGCACTTCCGGAAGTTCATGAAGCGCCAGGAAGAGTATTATGGGTATCGGCCCAAGAAGGACACTATACAGATCCAGGTAAGCTCAACCTGAACTCCAAGGGACTCCACTGAGCCAGGTCTCCAGGCTCCAGCTCCCTCTTCATGGCTTTGAAGGCCAGTGATGGAGGCACAGAGGGAAGGAGGGAGCCAGGGTGAGTGAGGAGAAGAGCCAGAGCTCCTCCATCTCTGGATGATAGGACCAAAAGAAATGGGATTTGTTCAAAAGAGAAATTTGAGTGATTAAAATGATCCACTGGTGCACAAAGAAATTTAAAACTTTGTTTCATCTCATCTGTTTTTTATTTCTATTTTTTGGTGTTAATCATAATGCACACAATTTACAAATTCAAAAATATACATGCATTTGAGCTATGTGCTCAAAAACTTATTTCAATTGCAATTTTTACTTTAAAACAATCTCACAATTTTAAAAGTTGCATGTATAATACAAACACCTTTTTTTCTGAACCATTTAAGAGTAATTCCCAACATAATGTTCCATCAACCCAGAACATTTTCATAGGCAACAAGGGCATTCTCCTCCATAATGCTCCTACATAATCACAATGCAACCACCAGAATCAGGAAATTAACATTGAGACTTCTGGGGGTGCCTGGGTGGCTTAGTCGGTTAAGTGGCTGCCTTTGGCTCAGGTCATGATCCTGGGGTCCTGGGATCGAGCCCCACGTCTGGCTCCCTGCTCAGCGGAGAGCCTGCTTCTCCCTCTACCTCTGCCTGCCACTCTGCATACTTGTGCTCTCTCTCTCTCTCTCTGTCAAATGAATAAATAAAATCTTTAAAAACAAAAACAAAAACAAAAAACATTGAGACTTTACTACCATCAGATCCTCAGGCTTCATGTCAATTTCACCAGTTGTCCTAATAATGTCCTTTATAGTAAAAGGATCCAATCCAGAATCACACATAGTTAGTTTCTATATCTCTTTTGACTCTTCCATCCAGAACAGTTCCCCAGTCTTTCCTTGACATGACCTTGACACTTTTGAAGATTGCCAGGATATCCTTCAGTTTGAGTTCATGTGCTGTTTCTTCATGATAGATTTAGGGTACATATCTTGGACAGGAATGCCACAGAAATGATGCAGTCGTCCCATTGCTTTGATCAACTCAAAAAATTATATGAATGACATGTTCAATCAAAAGAGATCATTTGTCTAGAAGACTGTACTGAGTAAAAAGATTTTTCCACCTGGAGGCCTGGGAGGGTGTGAGATCACCCATGAGGTTGAGAGAAGATTCCTTGGGAGCCATTAGGGTTTGGACCATCCCAGAGGTCAGAGCAGGGCCTCATGGAGCCCTGGGTCATTGAATGTCCAGGAGAGAGTGGGGCTGGAGCTGGGGCTAGAAATGAGTGAGGCCATGGGAAGCAGTCTGGTCTCCCCCACTAGACTGGAGGGGTCACTGTGTTTTCTGTCCCCAGGCCGGACTGCGGACCATTGAGGAAGAGGCAGCCCCAGAGATCCGCCGCACCATCTCAGGAGACCTGACAGCGGAAGAGGAGCTGGAGAGAGCCATGGTGGAGGCTGCGATGGAGGAAGGGATATTCCGGGTAAGTGAAGACTGTGACCACCTCGTGTGTTCTAGGCACGGGGAGCAGCAACATCCCATAGATACAAGGGCCAGGAGCCCAGCCATACAGGAGGGGAATTTGGAAACTGAAGACACCCATAGCCCACATCTCTTGGGACTCAGAATCCTACTGGACCCAAGCTGCTGGAGTTGTCAAATATGACACATACTCTCTTCCCTTCCTCTACCAAGCCTCACTCCTGTCCTCATCTCCCCCAAAGCCCTAGTTGACATTCATCTCCTGGAATCCCTTCAATACCAAATGCCCCACCTGCTTCCAGTTAACTGGTCCTCAGTCTTTAGCTCTGTCTAGTGTTTTTTATGACACTGTAAAACTAAAGGGTCCTTAATGACCACCTAGTGGTGAATGCCTTTGGGTTTTCCCTGAGGAAACAGTGACCCAAAGAGATGATAGGAGATATCCAATATCACTTAGCAAGTTAGTTTTAGACGTGGGACTAGAACCAGTTCTCCAGACTCCCGATCCGGTGCTCTTTCCATGACAACGTATTTCTCTATCTGGATGTCTGTGTCTCCGATGTAGTTCCTTAGTTGCATCCTGTCTACCCTATTCAATTGAGAACTCTCTGAAGAGGGAGATCGTGATCTCTTCTCTGACCTTATAGCCCAGTCCATTCTCCTCTGGCCTTACAGGATTTGTCTTCTAATATATCACTTGTTCCCAGTACGTCATGCCAGGATGGCAGTCCCCAGGCACTCTCAGTTCCCATCCCCCCGTCACTGCTCTCAGCCCTTACTCTCTCCTCCTTGCCCCTAGAGGACTGGAGGCCTCTTTGGCCAGGTGGACAACTTCCTGGAAAGGACCAACTCCCTGCCCCCTGTCATGGCCAACCAGAGACCCCTCCAGTTTGCTGAGATAGAGATGGAAGAGCTGGAATCGCCTGTCTTCTTGGAGGATTTCCCTCAAGATCCAAGCACCAACCCTCTTGCTCATGCCAATACCAACAATGCCAACGCCAACATCGCCTATGGCAACAGCAACCATAGCAACAGGCAGGTGTTTTCCAGGTAGTGGCAGCAACTGCCAGCTTTGGATGTAGGGGCCCTGGGGTAGGGCTGGGAAGACATGGTTAGTGGGTTCCAGGCTCTTGGGAGGGGGATATTCTGAAATGTATACATTGCCTTTTGCTTGCCTTTGTGTCCTCTGGGATCCATCCTCCACCTTAATGCAAGACGCGGGCCTGGACTGCAGAGACTCCTTTGGCCAGCAGAGGGCAGCATTGGCACAAATGCTCTGTGGTTCCTCTTTCTCTGCAGCAGGTCTAGGAGCTGGGACCCATTGAACGTAGTAGGTTAGGAAGAGAGAGTTACTACAAGAAGAGTTACTACAAAAAACTGTGGGAAATTAAAGTTTAACTGTTGGATTTGGGTTCCAGGGAGATCTCACTGCTGAGTGGGTCCTCTCTCTCCCATGCTGAGCTGTAGACTAAATATAATCTGCGGTTACATAAGTGTCATGAAAAACAGCAGGATGGGGGGAGAGCTTCTCGGAAATCAGCACCTGTGGGCTGAGGTCCCAGCAGAGCTTCCGTTCTAGATAGGAGGACCTGGAATGGCTGTCACACACCATCAGAAATGGGCAGGACAGGGCAGATGCCCCATGAGCAGCTACTCCCCTGGGGCCAGAGCTGCCTAAACCCCCTTCCTTTCAGAGACCCGCAGTCCCAGAAGGGTCCCTGTGCCCTGGGTCACCATGGTGGGGACACAGAAGCGCCAGACCTGGGCCCTGCCCTGAAAGGACTGTAGTCATCTTGCGACATGTATCCTGTGACGTGACTGTGACCAAATAATCACAAAGAGCAGGTGCCCTGAGACTGCAGGCATCCTGATCGCCAAGGGCTGGAAAGGCCTAGAACGGAGCTAAGCAATGTTTCTCAGCCTCCGCTGAGCATGAGAAGCATCTAGAGAGCTTCCAAAATTGCAGTGCCTGGGGCTTCACCGCAGATTCTGGGGATGGGACACGGCCACTACTAGTTTTTAAAGCCCCCCAGGTGACCCAGTATGCTGCCAAGGTTGAGAACCAGTGTCCTAGAGGGTGTGAGGCTGGGGCTGGGCCTCGGAAGATGAACAGAATGTGGAAAGGGTGAGGGAAGGACATCCATTGGGCAAAGGAGAGGAGGAGGGGACGAATTTGGCTTCTTTCTCTTAGAGGGCCAGGACTGGCTGGGCAGAGAGCGGGCTGAGCACCAGCCCTGGAGTCAAGACGACACCAATGATGGGGCCAGACCCTGAGGGGCCACAGAGGGGCAGGATGGCGGGAGGACCAGCAGCCTGCTCTGGCTCACCAGCTTTGCTTCCGTTTCAGCATCCACTACGAAAGGGAGTTCCCTGGAGAGACAGAGACGCCTGCTGCCAGAGGAGGAGCCTTTGGCCAACCCCGAAGGGTCCTGGGTCAGTCTTCTCTGTGCGCCCTAGAAGCTGAGCCTCCCAGAGCGGCCTGGGGAGCCTGGCTCTCCCCTTACCCTTGGGGAATCTGGCTTGGGAGCCTGTCACAATGGGAGTCAGCTGGGCCTGGGATGGAAGAGTTGTCAGGGCCAGCTCCTCATCCAGGCAGAGGAGAAGCGAGCCATCTCGGTAACTGAGTGAGGTGGGAAAGGGGCGTGCCAGGAAACTCCCACCTGCCGCGCACCCCCCCTCCGAAGGACAGCCCCTGGCCGCACTGACCCCTTGGCCCTGGGGCCCTTCAGCAGATGGTCTGGCCATCTCCCAGCAAGTCCTAGACCGCTGTGTGTGACAGCAGGTGTCCTGAGGATGCCCGAGTTCAAGGGCACTCGCCCCCCTCCCCAGAGTATGCGCGTGCACATAATACACACAACACACACACAATACACGCACGCACGCTTCTGCACACAAGCACACATGGACACACTGAAGAAGAGCTTGACCAGATCTGGTCAAACTCTGGCCCTGATCCCTCCCCCGCCAACCCCACTGCCCGACCCACAAGGACAGAGACCAGGGCAAGTAGAGGGGCCAGGGGACAACACAGGGTCCTGCCTGGCCTGGACTTGGTTGGGTGTCAGCATGTGTACCCCCTCTAGGATGCCTTCCACAGCCCTGAGGCTCTCAGCTCGCAGGGGTCCTGGCGGGACTCAGCAGCCCCTCTTGCCCTTGCTCTGTATTGCCCACAGGACCCCACAGCAAATCCTGTGTGGAAAAGCTAAAAGGACAGCTGACCCAGAGAGAAATGACCAGATCCCAGGCATTTCCTGCCCCTTGCCAGGTAATGGGGCAGAAGCCTGGGAAGAAACTCTATACAGAGGAAGGGGGCCACCGTAATTTGCCCATTAATAACAGAAAGGGCCGGACTCCTGGGTCCTCCCCTCTCTGTGGGTCTTGGCAGAGGCTCCCTCTGAAGAGCTGGAGTTTCACTGGATCCCAGTGGGCTCCAGCATCCCTGTTGGGGTCTTCACTTTTGTGCATTTGGAACAGCGTGCCAGGGCCGAGTCTCCCCTGCCTGAGGAGAGGAGGAGCCCCACCCCAGGGTCTCTGCCTGAGGAAGCAACCCACAGCCGTAGGACGAAGGAGAGCAGTCCTCGGTGCCAGACTCCAGCGACAGCCCAGCTGATTCAAGAGGTGAGGTGGGGGTGGGGACAGAGCCATGGGCGGCATTCAGGGCTGGCCCTGGGCTGGCCTGGGCGGGCAGGTAGAGGCAGACCCCTGAGGCAGCTCCGCAGGAGAGCCCACCCAGCCTCTGTCTTCCCTGCAGGCTCTGGTTCGAGGGGGCCTGGACACCTTGGCGGCTGATGCTGACTTTGTCCTGGCGACCGGCCAGGCCCTGGCAGATGCCTGCCAGATGGCACCAGAGGAAGTGGAGGTGGCAGCCACAGAGCTACTGAAAAGACAAGGGTCCCCAGAGGGTCTGGCCAGTGCCCTTGGACGCTGGAGCCTCAGGTCCTCTCTGGGCAGCCTTGACCTGCATCAGGGCTCCCAGGAGACCCTGATCCCCCCCAGGCTGTGAAGGCCCGCCCAGCAGCAGCATGGGCTTAGACCTAGCAAGCCCCACAGCGAGGGAGGGGTTGCTGGGGCAGAGAAGGGTTAGCCCAGCATGGTGGCCCCGCACTCTCTCCCCAGCTCAATGGATGGGCTTAGTAGGGGCAGTCAGGAACCACTGCAAAAAGTCGGGAAGAAGTAGATTGACATGGGGCGCCTGGGTGGCTCAGTCGTTAAGCGTCTGCCTTCGGCTCAGGTCGTGATCCCAGGGTCCTGGGATCGAGCCCCGCATCGGGCTCCCTGCTCCACGGGAAGCCTGCTTCTCCCTCTCCCACTCCCCCTGCTTGTGTTCCTGTTCTCGCTGTCTCTCTCTCTGTCAAATAAATAAATAAAATCTTATAAAAAAAAAAAAAAAAGAAGTAGATTGACAGGCCTCTCTCCTCACCAGCAAGAAGCACGGTTGGATGGAGCCTCTAACATCTTTCAAATAGGCCCGTCAGTGCCAGTGTCTGGCTGGCAGAAGGCCGCTCCCACCAGCAGGACGTTAAAGGCTCCAGGCCTATGACATTGGCACCTGGCCCCTGCTTGTCTCCTTTTTTGGAAACGTTTCCTACTCTTCTTCTCCTCACTCTTCCCTCTTCCCCATTCCATTTCCTGCTCATGGGCTGGGGAGCCTGGGCCTGGGAGGACCGAAGGGCCATCTGGATTGTTATCCCGCATGCGGCCAAGAGGGGCCCATCGTGGAGAATGTGGATTCTCCTGGAGGTCTGCCACCAGTTCCACTCACTGGGGCCCTGTAGCCCCAGGAAGGACCAGTGGCCTTACAAGTCACGGCCCCACATCCCGGGTCACGCCAAGGCCAACCTTCTTTAAAGCTATGACCATGTCTCTTTGGCCAGAGCCCGCTGCTGACATAGGCCTTGGGTCCCTCAAGTGTTTGTACCCTCGGATTTCAAAGATCAAAGTTTCCGCGGCTCCTCTTACCCGCACCAAGCGGTACTGGGTACCCGTGGCTACGATTTACCAAGTGGCTCCCATCCGCCGGCGCCCCACGCTCCCCTGTGCCCGGGGCAGTCGGGCATTTCTGCGTACAAAGCATTTCCACACCATGTCCATCTCGTTCTTATCCCAGCCTCGCGAAGCAGGTCTTCTCTAAGCAGTTAAAGGGTTTTAAGGATACGGCAGTGGCGGCCCCGAGAGGTGGCGTGGCGAGCTCGCCCGGCACTGGCCGTGGCCGCGGTGACCGCTGGGCCGCCCCACAGCCCCCTGGCAAAGCCCCAGGTGGGGTCCGCTGGCTCCGTGGCCGGCCCCAGACTGAGGGCAGGGAGACGCCCACTGGCTGCAGAGCTGGGTCCTGGGCTCTGTCAGGGCTCCTCTCCTCAAGCCGCAGCACCAGCGGCTTCCCCCACGCCCCCCTTCAACAGCTTGCTGTTCGCCGCCACAGGGTCCCTCCCTCAGCTCCTCTTACCAAACCGAGGAACTTGCCCCCTTTGTCTCTTGCTCTCCTCCCTCCCTCCTGACCCCTCCTCGGATTGTTCCCCAGCCAGTCTCCTGTCTCCCCCTCGGCTCCTCCTCCCTCTGTCTGTAGGTCACGTTTGAGGTGTTTCCCTCTTAACAACATGTCCTTGCAGCCGTCCTGTCTACCTACAGGGGGTCGGTCTGTCTGTCGGTCTGTCTATCTGTCGGTCTGTCTGTCTAGTGCATTTCTGAAGGCCAAACTTCTTCCCTGGGTTGTCTCCTCATCCACATTTTCATTCCTAGTTCCCATTTCTCATCCCCATGCAGCCTGCCTTCTGCCCATCATTCACCAGTATCTCCCACAATCTTGTTGCCAATCTAGGGGACCCCAAGTCCTTACCTTCCTTGATTTCTAGGCAGCATTAGGAACGACTTACCTCTCTCTCCTTCCTGACATGCCTGCACCCCTGGTTCTCCCGAATTTCCTCCTACCTTTCTTTTTTTTTTTTTTTAAAGATTTTATTTATTTATTTGAGACAGAGAGAATGAGAGACAGAGAGCATGAGAGTGAGGAGGGTCAGAGGGAGAAGCAGACTCCCTGCCAAGCAGGGAGCCCGATGCGGGACTCGATCCCGGGACTCCAGGATCATGACCTGAGCCGAAGGCAGTCGCTTAACCGACTGAGCCACCCAGGCGCCCCTCCTCCTACCTTTCAAGTGCTCCAACCCCTCGGTTCCCTGTGAGCTCTCGCCTGGCCCAGCTACCTCTCCAGTGGGGGACTGATTCCTCAGGGGTCTGTGTCCTTGATCCCTCTTTCTACCTGGGAAGTGTCTCTGGATGCTCTCAGCTGTGTCTGTGTTGATAATTCCCAATTCCATATGGCTAGAGCGAACTCCACATCTCTATATCCTTCTCCCTGACAACTCACGTATGTCCTACCAGTGCCCAAAGCACATCGTGTCCAAATTCAGCCTTGCTGTCCTTTCCCCATAGACGGCTGCTACTCCGGTGTTGCTGGTCTCAAAGAAACCCACCCACTGTTCAAACCAGAAGTCTGGGTGTTGTCCTGGGCTCCCAGCTTGCTCCCACAGACTCATCCTCCTAAGCAGTTCCCAAGCTTGTCTTTGTGTCTACAGTGACTTTCCTGATATGTTCAATCAGCGTTTCATGCCTCTTCTTTTTTCTTTAACATCTTTATTTATTTATTTGAGAGAGAGAGCACAAGTGGGGTGGGGTGGAGGGAAAGGGATGGAGGGAGAGGGAGAAGCAGGCTCCCCGCTGAGCAAGGAGCCCAATGCGGGGCTCGATCCCAAGACCCTGAGATCATGACCTGAGAGCCGAAGGCAGATGCTTAACGACTGAGCCACCCAGGCAGCCCTGTTTCACACTTCTTCTATCGCAAGAGCCTCTGGCCTGCCCTCCTGGCCTCCTCTCTTCTCTTCCCCCCAGTCTGTCTCTGATCTTTCTGAAAGGAGAAGCCTGTTGTCTTATTCCTTTGCTTAAAAGCCTTAAAGGCACCCCCAAATCCTCAGAATGTCATGCAAACCCTTGCCTCTGCTTACACGTCTCCCCCCCGCCCCCCCCCCCCCCGGGCCTGGCCCTCACACAGGGCCTGGTCTCCCCCCCCCCCGCCGCCAGAACCCTCAGCCCACGGATCCCTCCCTAGTCATCTTTCAATTCTCAGCTTTGCTATGGCTTCCTGCAGAAAGCTTTCCCTGAACAGCCCTCTGAAGCCTGACCCAGAAACACGGCGCCCTCCCTCCCCCAGTACAGTGGGGATCATAACTGCTTGTTTATTGTTACCCTAGCGAGAGGCTAGCTTCATGAACTCAGGAGCGGGTCCACTTTATTCGAAGTTATCCCCCCACAGCTGAGCGCTTGTCAACCCAGACCAGTGGCTCCGTAACTGTTAATAAATGCAGGACGAGGGTGAGCAGCGCGAACCCTTCCCTCCACAGGCTCCCTGCCCCGTGTCACCTGCCCGGGTTCTCCAGCCACACTGGCTGTCTGTCCAGGCGCAGGGAAGGCAGGGAGGAGGGGCTCTGCCTCTAGGGGGTAACAAGCTGGACTTCACCTCAGCCCTACACACACCTAGCTGCCAGGCTGCTCCCATAAAGCCTGAAAAGAACAGTGTGGAAGGAGGAGGGCGGAGGTGGGAGCAGAGGGGAGCAGGCCGGTGTGCGGGGAGACAGTCCCCTCTGCTCAGCAGGACTGTCAGAGACGGTGTACCCGGAGGGGCTGGGGGGGGCCACCTTCTGTCGCCGGGGGACACAGGCCAGAGGCAGTGTCTGCTGGACCCCTATCTTCTCCTTGTTGATTCCCTGCAGACTTGGGGCCCAGCTGCTGGGTGCGGGGTCTGCCAAAAGGGGCGGGGGTGCCGCTGGTGGGAGGGAATGGGCACAAAGCCTCATGCCGGCCGTGGAGACTAGAAGAACCCTCCCATCTGGAAGGTGTGAAGCTCAGATGGACGGTCTCTGAAAACCAGTGAGGGTGGGCCCAGTTCCAGACTATCTTCAGTGTAGGGAGGAGCTCCCTGGCTCTGGTCTCGGTGCATGTGTAGACCCTGCTCTCGATGGGGCTGAGTGATTCTTAAAGGAAACATATGGCTACTCTCTGCAACGGGTTTCAGAGCATAGACTTGGTTGGAAGCCAGACCCATTTACACCTGAATCCCATTCACCTACCTCCATGCTGTGATGTCAGGCAGTTCACACAATCCTCTTAAGCTTCTGCTCCTCCTTCCATAAAATGCGGGACTAGTTCCTACTTCCAGGGTGTTGAAAGGTGTGAGGGTGACCATGTAAAGACCCAGCCCTTGGTAAGAAGCTGTTGCTTTGATTCTGTCCAATGCTGGCTAGTGAGAGAGCCAGACCCTTAAGTTGGGAGGACACTGAGCTCAGGGGACGTCCTGGGCCTCTTAGGGAAAGCCAGGCAATGTGACTGTCAGCCCAGGGAATCTCTGCACCAGACCGCATCCCCCACAGGCCCTGCCTGGTTCCGGAGAAGCCACTATGGAAGGCACTGCCAACCCAGAGCTGACCTTGACCCCCATTTTTCTGGCATCTGATCCCAATAACATGTCATTCCTGCCGTGGGGCTGACAGCTGATGGAGCCAGGTGACTCTTTCCATGCAGCGAAAGCAAACCAAGCCCCAGAGAAGGAAAGAGCCATAGACACCCAACTTTCCACATCAGTGGGAGGAGACAGGAAGAGACCTTGGCCTCTGTTGAACTTCAGAAAGGCCAGTGAAATGTCGGTTTCCTCATCTGTAGAACAGTAAGATCTGGTATTCAGGGAGCCCAGTTCACTGAGTGCCCGGCCGGCGACATCTCATTCAGTCTTTCAGCACCGTCCGTAAACTAGGCGTCCTTGTGAATCCCATTCTGCGATGGAAACACACCTTCAGAAACACTCAGTGAATTACCCAGAGTCACCTGGCCAAGAAATAGTGACACTAGGGGCCAGACAAGAGCCTGGACACTCTTTTTTTTTTTTTTCCTGGTCTCCCTTCTTTATTGATCTCTGGCTATAGCAGGGTTCTGGGAGACCACTGGACACTCTTCTTGAGCTGCTGACTTCTTGCATTGTTGTGAGGATCCCCCCGACAATGCCCCCCAACCCCCACCTTGTCCCCGGCTTACCTGGCCCAAGACCCTTCCCGCACCCTGCCAAGTGGGCCCCACCCTCAACGCAGCCCCTCCTGGCCCAGGCCCCACTCACAAGCCCCCACTCGCGGTGCCTTTCTGCACCCAGCAAATGCCTCCGTGATCGACCTCCGTCTTCCCCGACGGCCTGGGTACACTCTGTTGCCTCTTCCTTAGTGCTCTTATGTTGTAACTATTATTATGGCATTTATTACCCTGTAGTGTAACTAGGAGTTTAAAGTTTGTTTTTTCTACTGAGAGTTCCTCAAGGACAGTGAATTTCTTTATCAAGTTTGTATCCCCAGCAAGGGGCAAAGGAAGGAAGGGAGGAAGGAAGGAGGGGAGAAAGGGAGAGATGAGAAGGGGAGGGAGGGAGGGTGAATGCATGACAGCACACCGCGTCAACTGCTAAATCATGTGTCTTAGATTGAATCATTTGAAATTGCTGATATTCTGTCTCTTTTGTCTATAAAACAGCAATTTTATGTCTAACTTACTATAATGAGGGTGGTTGCCCCACCGTCCTGTGACACCCAAGTACCACCACTGCCTCTCTGGGGAGGGGGGAGGCAGAGACCCCACCTTTTGCTTTCGGTCTGGATGAGGGCTCAATGAGGTGGGTGTCCCATGTGGGACTGTTCTCAGGCAGCATGCAGAGCAAGGTTGATTGGAGGGGGGCAGCTTTCAGCACTTGTCATCTCTGAGATGTCCCCTCTGAGCGGGGAGGTGAGGGCTCACCCCAGCAACCACAAGGAGGGGTCTGCAGGTGGGGACTCAGTGGCCCTAGTGCCAGGCTCCCTCAGAAGCTGTCTCTCCAGGTGCCCCCATGTCTGGTCTTCTGGTCTTGGAGTTTGACCTCCCCCCAGGCTGGGCCTCCCGTCTTGGCCAGCCCTAGGGCCGCTCGTCAATCTGGGGTGGGGAAGCCTGGGGGCAGGGGAGACAGATTATGGCCTCTCCCTCTGAGTTCATTCTAATTTGGGTTACGACGTCTAACTCTTCTTTGGATCCTCCAACCTAGTTTGGAAGTTCAAGAGGAAGAAAAAGTTCTTTTCACGCTCTTTGCATCCTCCCAGGCCCGGCTAATTCTCCTCAAGGTGAAGTGTCTTCTCTGTCAGCTGGACAAGTGTCAGGAAGCACAGGCGTGGGGGAAAAGACACAGATTAATTTTTCAAGAGATTATGTCACCTCAGGCCAATGCAGGCTGTCATTGTCAAAGGGCCTTTGAAATTCTCCTAAAATCATCCCATGAGATTCAGCACACACACACACACACAGCCTGGTGTGCTGGCATTCATTACTGTCCCATAAAATTCCCGACCTGGTATATTTGTGTAAAGACGTCCTTCAGAGGTTAATCTTCTGTGATCTCCCCTACCACCTCCCTCCAAGTCTCTAACACCACCAGCCCCCCCCCCCCCCCCCCCCCGCCCATCTCCTCCTATTTTTAAAGTGTTAAATGTTTGTTTGCTGGCAATTTCCTCTGCGTGGTCTGGGTGAAGCAAATATGTATTAAAATCCAAGGCAATGCTGCATCCTTGGGGACTGGAAATCACTAGCTCCTAGGCAGGGTGGGGCTTACTTGTCAACTTAATCAGAGGGAAGGGGCTTACCAGGGTGGCATCTGAAGCAAGGGAACATGGCTTCTCTGGGTTCCTGGCTAGGACTGCCTCGGAGGCCCCCTCCTGACCACCACGTTTGGGGCTGGGGGTTCTGCCCCTTTCCTTCCTCCTTCCTTGGCATCATCTCTTTTTTTCCCCTCTCTTTTGCTTTCCCTGCTTGGCTCCCTGCTTGTTCCTTTTGTGTCTGCTAATTCCCCACCCCTGTCCCTTCTGGGGGAGAGGGGACCCTCAGTGAGCCCACAGGCCACCTGAGGCAGGGCACAGGGCTCAACTGCCCTTAGGTAGCCAGGACTGCAGTTCATTGTCCCGAGGACCCAGGAACAGTTACCAGCTGCTCTGCACCCCTGTTGGAGCAAAGAAGTTGGAGCAAGTTACCTTTTAAAAAAAGGTTTGTTGAGTTATAATTAATATATAATAAACTGCACATAGTCTATGTGCTCGATTTGATTATTTCTGAAAGATGTATACACAGCCGTGGAACCAACACCACCATCAAGATAATAGATCTATCCACCACCCCCCAAATTTCTTGGTGCTTATTAGTAATCCCTCCTCTGCTGCTCCCTGCTCTGTTCACTGCCCCTGCCTCCCTCCTCTCTGCACCCTCACCGCCCCCCGGGCCCAGGTCTGGCTTCTTTCACTCAGCATAATTATTTTGAGGTTCATCCATGCTGTACCATTGGTAGTTTTCCTTTTTTTCTTTTTAAGATTTTATTTATTAATTTGCCAGAGAGAGAGAGAGAGTACAAGCAGGGGGAGGAGCAGAGGGAGAGGGAGAAGCAGACTCCCCACTGAGCAGGGAGCCCGATGTGAGGCTCGATCCCAGGACCCCGAGATCATGACCTGAGCTGAAGGCAGACGCTTAACCAACTGAGCCACCAGGCATCCCCAATAGTTTTCCTTCTTACTGCTGATAGTATTCTATTATTTGACCTACATCAGTTTATCCATTCATCTGTCGATGGACATTTGGGTTGTTTCTAGTCTGGGGCTATGACAAATAAAGCTTCTATGAACATTTGTGTGCAAGGCATTGTGTGGACCTATGAAGCAGGTGACTTCTCAGGGGGCTCCGCTCGTTTTTTGAGCTCAGCAGCCGCCAAGGCCTAGATCCATCCTTATTCTTCACTGTAATCCAACACAGGATGAAACAGGAAATCAGCTTGCCTGGATGGGTTCAACCCCTGCTCTATCACTTGTGGTGTGACCTTGGGCAACTCCTGGTGTCCTCTGTTAATACAGGGATGATAGCTGTTCCTACTTCCTAGGGTTGCTGTGAGCACTACATGAAGCATTTAAACAATGCCTGACACAATACTCTGAAATGGTAGCTGTCATTGCTCGGCATGTGCCCTGAGAGCATCTATCCACTCCACGATCGGCTTCCTCCAGGAGCTCTGAACTGGGGTTCACACAGGTGCGTCCTGATACCCAACTTGAGAACAGTTTCCCAGGCAAGCAATGGGCCACTTCTCAGAGTGGCTCCTGACCCCCAAGGGATAGCTCGGCACCGCTGCCAGGAGACCCCCAAGCCCCCAAGCGGTTACTATGGAACCACGCTCATTTGGTACCCAGCAATCTGGAAACATGGCCATAGCTTAGTCAAATCATAGGGAGTAGAGATAAGCGGAGGCAGAGAGGCTGCCTGCCCCTTCCTACGGCCCCACAGGGCTTCTGTGGGTCCTAGACATGCAGGTGGAGTCCTAGAAGGTCCTGGGGCCCTTTGGGATCTTTATGGACCAAGGCTCTGAATTCTGGCTCTGCCCCTTTACTGACTTTAGGCTAGGCTATGCCAAGGTAACATATAAGCCCGTAATTTCTGAACGCAATAAAAGTTTATTTCTCACTTAAACTCCATACAAAACATCAAGTGGTGTGAGGGCACGGGGAGCTCCTAAAGTCCACCGAGAAGTGATACGTGTCAGTTTGGCCTGCACGTCACTGGTCAAAGTCAGTCACATGGCCATCGCTAACACAGAGGACATGAGTCCTGCCTTGTGACAGAACCAGAGGGCCGGAAATATTTCGTGCACAGCATTAACGACCATTGCTCTGGCCAAGTGACCTCTGAGCCCATTTCCTCTTCTGCAAAATGGGGACAATGACAGTATTTACCTCGGAGATTGTTGTGAGGATTAAATGAGAAGTCTTATGTAACATCCTTGGCACAGCGTAGCACACGGGGTGAGTAAAATGAAGCTGAGCTGCCCTCCAGCTAACCCCCAGTGAGGCTGAGACCAGGACTGTTTGTGTACAGAAGGGATCCAGCATGCCAGGCTCCTTCCTGCATTCTGCAAACGCTTCCCCTGGCCCCCCTCCCTGGGCCGCCCCACTGAGTGGCCAGCAGAGGCTGAGTAACTCTCCCACCTCCCTGGATCAACAAGGAGCACCCAGGCCAGCCAAACCTCCTCACCTTGTCTGCACCAGCCTCATCCACACTCATCTTGGAGACTCCCTGTCCTGCAAGAAACTTCTTTATGCCCACTTTGAGGACAGAGGCCCACTGAAGAAGGGGCAGAGAATCCATGGGCAACGTGAAGGAAATTACCATCCACTTTGTGCCGAGCATAGTACTGGGCGCTCGATCCAGGTTACCTTATCTCAACCTCGTCATAGTCCTGCGATGAGGCGAGGGTGATTATCCTCATTTTGAGGTGAGGGAATGGACGTTTGCAGTAGCTCCGTAACTCACCAAGGGTTACATAGCTAGTGAGTGGCAGAGCCGGAATCTGAACCCAGATCTCTGACTCGGAGTGCCACATGTGGGCTTCCAAGCTATCTGTTATTTTGCACAATCTTAGCTTTTATCCAAACCATAAACTCACATGTGGCCTCTGGGTCCTTCCATGCTGTTGAGGGAGCTGCCCTGCTCTGGGACTATGGGACCATGCGTTTAGTCCCATGGTCCCCGCTCACCAGCTTATCGTACAACTGTGGACAAGTCTCTTTACCTGTCTGGGCCTTGGTTTCTTCACCTGAAAACAAAGCTGTAAAACTAGATGATCTTCGGGTTCTTTTCAACCCTAGCATTCTGTGACATTGAGAATTTGCCCACACCTGCTCTTCCTGCCTTTGGCCCTCACAGGCAGCATGGCAAAGTCGAAAGCGGATGAAGAGCCCATGTCTGAGGTTATACGGAGTATTAATTAAACTGTCATTAACATTTGAAACCAAAAATAGGTAGGGTTTTTTAGGACTGACAGGGTGTTTATAATCCACAGCAGTTCTCTCTCTCCCTTCTATTTATAACAAATTCTGGTTTCCTCTAAGGCTAAGTCTGTCTCCTTCTGTAACAGAGGAAGTTAGGCTGAGCCCAAGCCTGAGCTAAGACCTCTGAATCTGCACCCCAGTAGACCCTCTCTAGGGCTCTGAGTGCCTGTTGGTGGCAGAGCTGAGCTCCCTCTTCAGGTGGGCACTGGAGGGCATGGCTGGACTGGCAGGATGGGCTCATGCCCATTATCCCATGGAACCAAGCACAGCTGCTGGGGTGGGGCCGGCACTTAGGACTGGAGGTCCAGAACTCTGTACTTTCCACCCCCAGAACTTTAGGACAATGCTCAGCTAGTTTCTGCAAATGTCAATGCCTAGTGCTAATCCTAAAGAAGATAAAAGGGAACAGGACTCAAGTTCGGGCCACCTCTGGAGACATTTCTAGAGCCTAAGGGTGTCTCTTAGGTATATTGATTTGTTACTGTAGGGTTGCTGTCGAGAGCTAGGCGGTGCCTGAGAGATCTGGGCCAGATGGCTTCCTCAAGTTGCTGCAGGAGTATTTTAACTACATGAGTGGGAGCTTCCTGCCTCGGAGAGGGTCCTCCTCAGCTCCCCCACATTCCCATCTGCCCAGACACCCACAGCTCCTGTCAAGAGAAATGATGGAGGCCCCTAGACGCCCGGTGAGGAAAGGCCTCAGCTCAGGACGAGAACTAGGGCTCAAACCCCGGTCCAAATAGGGGACTCTGGGCCAAACCCGGGATAGTGTGTATGTGTGTTTGCCTGTTTCTGTCAGGCAGAGAGGGAAGGGGTGGGGTTTGGGGGAGATAGGCGTATAAGCAGCTCCCTGAGAAACTTCAGGGTTAGCGAAGGAAAGATGAGCAGCTGGGAGGAGGGAGAAGTGGTGGGAAAGGGTGGGGGTGGGAACAAACCAGAGAGAGGAAGCAGAGGCTGAGCTGAAGCTGCAGGGAGACTGAGGAGGGCAGGGATTGTCCCCGGCCTCCCGTCACCCATCTAACCTCAATCTCCCCAAGTTACAGTTTAAGCCTCTTCCTGCCACTTGGATTCCCCTCTGACCTCTGTGCCCAGTTTGCCTCCTCACCTCTGGGCAGCAGTGCCCAGGAGGCCGGGTCTGGACATCTTGCTGCCCTGGAGGTCCAGGAAGGAGCTGCCAAGGTGGCCCGAGTTGCCAGCCCCGTGCGCCTCCCTGCTCCTTCAGGCTGGACATCCTTTAGCCTGGAGGAATGGGCGCGGGGGAGGGGTAGTTGGTGCAGCCCCTCTGGCGCCATTTCCCAGCAGTGAAGCTGTGAGTCAGAAGGGTCACCTACTCTCGGAAGTCAGAGGGGACCTCCTAGAGGCAGGAAACCAGAGATGAGCCCCAGAGAAATCCAGGGGCTGGTGGGCGGGACAGCAGCTTTGCAAAAGGCAGCACTATCATCCAGGAGGGCTACACCTGGAGCAAAAGCCTGGGTCAGCCCAGCTTCCTTCCCTCTGGGCAGTTGCCTGGAGGTGATCTGGGAAATCTGGAACAAGACATAGGAGTTCAAATCCTGGGTCTGTTGCTTACATGCGGGGTGAGACTCATCCCCTGTCCCCCTGCAAAACTGAAAAATAATAATAAAGCCCAGCTCACAAGTTTAGGAGAATGAAATGAGAATATGCATATAAAGTACCTGGTTCTCATAGATGGTCCATAAATGTTAGCTACCTCCCTACCTCTTATTTTGGTTGGAAGATGGGGAGAGACTATCCAGGATCTGACTCAACACTCTGCGTGCCTGCTGCTCTGGGAGGGGTGACCTACTGGCCCCAGAAAGAGCTTCCTCTAGGTTCAAATGCTAATAAAAGGTGCAGGATGCCACCAGAGTCTCCTCCCTCTCCTCCTCCACCCTTGGGGCACTGCTGGTGGTGCCCTGTTTTCCATCAGGTTGGAGAGAGGGGTGTTGATTTGCCCTTGAAATTTGCCCTTGAAGTTATCATTGTTTTGGTTTGACTTTGGATGGAGACGTTATCTGTGCGGGTGAGTAGGGGAGAGAAGGGAGGAGGATGGCACCAACGGATACATCCTCAGACCCTAACCCACACCCTTGCCAAAATCTCTGACATAGTTTCATCATCACTGGAGGGTGATGCAAGAGGCTTGGAGTCTGACTCCCGTCCCCCCCCCCCCCCCCCCAGAGAGCATGATCCACATCTGGAGCTGCAGCTGGGTCCTCCCCTTGGGCTCTTTCCAGGGGAGGGAGCTGGTTGAAGTGTGGGAAGGGAGGGCAGCTGGTGAGGGCCCTGTGAATGGCCCCAATGTTGGGAGTTGGGGGGGGGCGCAGGGAGAAGGTGTCTGGGCTCAGAGGGAGGGTAGGTGGAGTGGAAAGGGAATTGTGGCTTCTCAGAGCACTGTTCTTCTCCAACTCTGCCCTGTGCTTAAAGGCTCTAGGGCCCCCTCTTGTCCTTTATATCCATGTAAAGGCAGCTGCACTGCTCTGTCCCCTTCCCCACCCATCTGGCCCCTCCAGCCTCTACCCAGGTGCCTGGAATTGAGTGCCCCCTTTGTTCTCTTGTCTCCCTGAGCAAGCAGCTCAGGCCTCCAACACTGACCTTCTGCCCCCACGGCCACGACAGAGTGTGAGCCAGGTCCAGAAGGGTCATCTGTGGGTCATAAAAGTCAGTGGAACCGCCTTGGGGTAGCAGAGGGAGAAGCCCATCTGGGCGAGGAGCCTAGCCAGGAACCAACCAAAAGATGAATTTTAAAATGCTGCAGGGTGGAGGTGGAGGGAATTTTTGTTAGTCACCAGCAAGAATCTCCTTCAATAAAGGTTGACAAATTCACTGTTACAAATCAGAAGGGAAGCTTTCAGGGCGCTTTAAAAATATAAACCGCTAACCGCCGTGCGATGCTTTGAAGTGAGGCACTCCGCCCCGGGGAGACCTGGGCTCTTACCCCTTGCTTAGCCACCAAATCTGTGTGACCTTGGGTAGTTCCCCTCTCTGCGTCCCAGTGTCCTCTTTATGAAACGGAGGTCCCATCGAGGCTGAGGTTCTGCGACTCCGGGGGACAGAGGCTCCGGCGTGGTCAGCTTCTGGGCCCTCCTCCTCCCCGATCCGCCAATCCCGCCGGCCCCCCAGCGAGAGGGTGGACGCGAGCCAAGAGGTCCCTTTAAAGGCTCAAGTCCCGCCCCTGCTGCTGCCTCGGACCTTCGATTGGTGAATCCGGAGCGGGGCGGAGCCTGGCGCGGGCCCGGAGGGGCTGGGGGGCGGGGCCTGGGCCGGGCCGGCCCCCGCCCCCTTTGTTCGCGCTGCGGCGGGAGGTGGCTGCGAGGGTGGGAGGTGTGTGCGCGCGTGTGCCGCGCCGTGGGGAGCGGCGGGTCGCGCCGCGGGCTGTCAGCTAGCTGCGCGCCGCCACCCGATGGCGCGAGGAGACGCGCGGGCCCGGCCCCTTGGGGCCTCCCCCGGCCGCGGGTGAGCCCCTCGGCTTGCCGCCCGCGAGCATGTCACCTCCAGCCGCCGCGGCAGACTTCGCGAGCAGTGCCCGCGTCCCCGCCTCCCGCAGCCGCAGCCGCTGCCGCTGCCTGGGGCATCGGCCCCCAGACCCCCGCCCCTGATCCACGCCCAGACCCTAGAGCCAGAGGACCATGGCCGGCCAGGGGGACTGCTGCGTCAAGGTGGCCGTCAGGTAGGGACCGGCGGCGGGGCTGGGGGCGTGCGCGGAGGGGCTCTGGCTTTGTCTTGCGTGGGCGTGGGGCCGGGGGGCGCACTCCGGAGCCCGCACCCCGGGAGGAGGGGCCGGCATGGGCCAGGCAGGAGGGCGCCGTGCGCTGGACCGGCTGCCGCAGGAGATCGGCGGCCGGCGGGCTGCTGGAAGGTGGCTTTGTTTGGGTGGTAATTTCGGGCCCCTCTTGGGAGCCCTTAATGATCAGAAAATCGAATAAACAAGGAAATCCGGTATTTCACACCCAGCCCTGGCCCAGGCCGGAGCGTCTGTGTGTTTCCTCTTCGCCTACCCTTAGGGCTGCTGTCTCATACTGGGATATTGGGGCGGGGGGGAATTTTCCCTTCATCCACCCCAGCCGGCTAGTTCTGTGCTCTTGGTCCAGCTAGGAGGGCGGGAACCGGTTCCGCAGACAAAGATCGATTGATTGAGTGCAGGGACAAATGGAAGGGCTGGGATGGTGCCTTGGCCTTCCGTGGGGCGTCAAGGGCTTTTGGAGAGAACCGTGCTGGCCCTGTCCCAAGAGGAGATGGAGCTAGGGCAGGGGGGACGCGGTGTATCTTAGGTTCTACCTCTGAGAGGGCAGGAGGGTGTGACGCTGATACCCCATCTTCAGGCGCTCAGATAAGATGGAGGTAGGGTGGTGGTGCATGGACTTATCTGGGACTTGCGGTGACATCCTGACAGAATTGAGGTGGGGAGAGGACATGGCTGGGGGGCTTCTATTGGGAGGGGTACACAGAAGTGCGAAGCAGGAAATCATGCAAAGTTGAGCCATATGTGTCCTTTGTGTTGGGCTGAGACGCTTTACACCACCCCACCTCTCCTTGTTTTTGTTTAGGGTTTTCTCTTTGAGAGGGGTCTGTTGATGGGAGAGGGCCAATCTGAGACTGGTCACTGAGGCAGGGATGGTGGAGAAATACAACCATCTCTGCCCCAGCCCTGTATGATGGGGGTGGGGGTATTGGGTCCAGGGCTGGGGTGGGTCTCTGAGACAGGTCTCTAGATTCCCTGGGTTGTAGGTGACCCAGATTCCAAGAGTCCATGGAAGTCACTCTAGACAGGGCCAGAGATGACTAGGGCAAAGCTTCCCCCTCCTGCCCCAGGGCAGATGCCTGCCCCCAGGCATCTGGCCGGTCCTCTGCGGCCCAGAGAGGAGGAGGGGACGGCCGATCGCAGCTCTGGGGTCAGGGAAGGGAGATTGAGGTGCCTCCCACCCATGCATCAGGCGGCCTCAGCATCACTTGAACACAGCCTTGCTGGCCCAGAGCAGCCTGAGAGACAAAGAGGAGCCCTGCAGGTGCCTGGTGGGCTGGCCGGGGCGGGGCCAGGCTGCTGCTTGGGCTGACATTGCAGCAGGATCCTGTGGAGGTTGAGGGAGGGAGGTACAAGTGGGGGCGGGGGGGGGGAGTGAGAAATGTAAATATGACATCTGCAGCAGACTGGGAGAGTCCAAGTACATCATAAAAGGGAAATGAAGCCCTGGCCCCACTCACTGTGAACCAGGGCTGGGAAGCAAGGGACTTAGGGTGCTTGCTCCTCCCATGGGGGCTTTCCTTTAGACTCCATCTTATAGGAGAGCGCCAAACAAAGCCCCCTCTCCTACCACCACCGTCAGCCTCCCCAGACTAGATTGGGGCATGGTAAAGTGTGGGAAAGCCCCATGGGATTGGCACTTTATGCAGAGGAGTGAGGAAAAGCTGGTGTGGCCTTCTCAGCATCACCAAAAGAAGGTTTCTGAGACCCTTTCCAGAGAAGGGATTGTGCCTGCCCACTGTACCCAGTTCTTTGGGGGTGATGGGTATCATCCCTGCTTCCCACTCAGATTACTCTAGTAGTGTCCAGATGCGCCCACTCCTTGCCTCGAGTTGCTGATCTCGGATGGAGGGGTGGGGAGATTTGAACATCAGAAGAGCCAGGCTTTAGGGGGCTTCTGGAAGGTGAGGGCCCAGCCCACTTGTCCCCTCCCATTCCAGCATGAGTGCCCAGCTTGGCACACGCCAGACCTCAATGGGCAGCCGGCCGTGGAAGGCAGACAATGCCTGGACAGAACCCAGTTTCTAATCAAAGAGCTGAGTATAGGGCCAGACTAGGACTGGGGCTGGGACAGGGAGCAGATGGTGCCACTGAGGAGCTGTAGGGGAGATCCATGCTTTTGGATCCCCATCGACCCCCCATCCCAACCTCCAGAAGTCACTTGTCCCACCTCAAGGACTAGGTGGCAGGCTGGAGGAGAGTATTGGAGTAGGGCATTGTGGGGAAAGGCCAAGGCTTTGGAATTGCCAAGGGCCCAAACTGGTGTCAGGTTCAGCTGTCTGACTTCCTGGAAGTCCTTTCTTGTATCTAACTGAAGTGCTTTCTGAGTTCCCATGAGAATAACATGGCGAGCCCTGGGTCCAACTCTCGGGACAGGGAGGCCACGAATGAGACAGACTTGCTTTGGTGTGTGTGTATGCACGCATACACATGCATGCCTGTGTAAGGGGGGACGTCCTGGCAGGGACTGCTAGACTAGGTGAGAAGTGCCAGGCCCAGGGCTCTTGGCCCTATAATCACCTTGGGAAGAGGATCAAAGCTGGCTGTCTGCAAATCTCCACAAGGCAGGCAGGGCTGGGGGAGAGCCAGAGGAGGAAACTTCAGAACTGGGGCTGTGGGATAAAGGGAGAAGGTCTAGGTGTGAACCGACCCTAAAAACCCTACCCCAGGCCTCCCTGGAGCCTGGCCCATCTGCCCCTGAACATCAGCTAGTCGCCTTTGCGTGGAGATTCCTAGGCCAGCCCCTCTCCAGCCTGCCCTGTGATCCCTTTATCCATTAATCCCCTGTAGATAGGGACTCAGCTCCTGGGCCCAAGGATGGCCTAGAACCAGCCTCTCTCTACCTGGGAATGGGTGGGGGGTGAGGGGAAGGATGCTTGAGAGAGGTGAGGCTGAGCTGTGCCCTGCCCCAGGCTGCAACACAGGCCCTGCCCGACTAATGGGGGGCGGAGGGGAAGGGGTAGCTGTTAAGAAATGCAAGTTGGCAAAGTTGAAATTGCGGAAGGAAGTCAAGACACGTGGTATGTTTCTTTAAGACCCTTTCAAGCCCCCAGTTCTGAGCCCCCACCATAAGAGGAGCCCTCCATGGGTCCTAACCCCCCCAACCCCCCCACCCTCTTATCTTCTCCTGGTTTCCTTAAGCTTCTTTCCTTTCCTCGGCTGGGGCGGGGAGGTCCCTTTACAGGTCCCACATCCATCCGTGGACACTCCAGGGTGGAGTAGGGGCTGGAAGGGGCTGGAGGGACACCAGCCAGGGACCCAAGGGACAGTGTTAGATTGTACCCCTGTCCTTGCTCATTTGGGTTCTCTAGCTGTAGTTATTTCCAGAGCTTCCGGCTACTCTGAAATCTTGGTCAATGTCTGTCTAAATTTTGAATCAAAAGAACTGGTGGCTTGGGACGAAGAGACCAGAGAAGACAGAAAAAACTGCGCGAGGGTGGGATATGGGGGTGCCTTTAGAGTCCCATCCTCTGTTCTGGCAGCCCAAGGCTAGCCAGAGCCGATCAGTGCCAACGGTGCCCCATGCTGCCCGTTTATAGATCTGGGAAACCGAGGCCCAGACAGGACCTCCTGTGCCTGGAGACCTGAGAATCTTAGCGGTGGCCTCCTGCTGCAGAAATAGGGCTTATGTCATCACAAGGAAGTGGAGTGTAGTAACCACAGGCCCCGGAAACCATCCCCCCTCCACCCCCCAGCCAGCCTGCCCGACTAGCCTGAAGCTGATTGGATCTCCGCCCTTGAAACCCTCCGAATGGAGATGGGGTGGGGCGGGGGCTGAGGAAGTGGCGGAGGTGACAGGAGCCTGCCACCCTTACTCTTACAGCTCTGGGGGCAGAGGGCAGGGCTGGGGCCAGTGCAGGTCACCCATTGGCTGGGTCATGGGGCTTCCTTTCTGTTTGCCCTGCTGGGCCTCAGATTCACCCGCGGGAGAATGGGAACAGCTGGTTTGTTCTCATTTGTTCATTTGTGAAAAGCAGTGGTTTGGATGAAGTAGAAGTCATACAGCCCATAAAGGGTTGGCTCCTGAGGAGTTGATGTGAATAAAATGTTTTAAAAATAAGCCCTAACTTAAAGTGTACCTAAGAGGTGTCTCTGGTTTGAGCTTCAGTGATGAGTGTTAGGTACAGGGAAGAGTTTCCTTCCTCCCTCCCTCCCTCCCTCCCTCCTCACCGGAGCCCCACCAGCTAACTGACGTTATTCCCATTGTATGGATGAGCAAACACTCACAGCCGGTAAATGGTGGAATTTGGATCTGAACCCAGGGCACTCACTCTCCCTCCAAGCACATGCTCCTCTGACTGCTCTCAACCGCCTCCCAGTGCAGCTCTAATTAGCTCTTTGCTGTGAGTCTCTATGCCTCGGTTTCTCCATATGCCATACCCCACCTGTTGCCATAATGGCAATGTGGGAAAAGTACTTAGGAAGGTGTCCAGCGCTGTGCAGAGGGGGACGTGTCTGAATTTCCCATTCTGGGGTTGGTTAGCATGGAGCTGCCTGTCCCCTCCATGGTCTTAGCTCCTCAGCCGTGCTATTCGCTCTTGTGTTTGGGGAGCTTTTCCCTTCCCGCTGGGTAGAAGTCCACCTGTTCTCTCTTTCTTTAGATCCATGCTACTATCCCTGGAATTTATTTTCCTGCTTGAGTTCCATCTTGCCACTCTCTAGGAAAGGAAATTCTGGGGGCAGCCCAGTTTCCTCTTGCTACCTCTACATGCCCCCACACCAGTCACACGGCAGAGCCCCTGGTGTCCTGGGGTCTCCTCGCCTCACATTTTGCCCTCTAGACATAGCAGCCTGTTGAAGAAAGCCGGAGGGGCAACTGAGAGGCCTCTGGGCTGGAGAGGAGAGGATGCTTCCCTGCCCTGGGAGGTGAGCCAGGCTAGGGCTGGTTGGCCTTGGCCCCAGAGAGCTACCCCTCCATCCCTATGGGCTGGGGGTGGTGGAGCTCTGTGGGAAGGGCTGTGAAGCCCCATGGCAGGTGGCGGACCCGTGGGTGGCAGTGTCCTGACCCCCAGAATACTCCCTCTTTCACCTCCGGCTGCTCTGGGGTGTGGAAGGGAGGCAGGGCCATGGTCCCCTGTCCCCAAATACCTGAGTCTCTATCCCTCTGCCTTGCGGGGTGGAAGCCCACCATCAGGGCAGTGGTGGAGGCCACTGTCCTTTCTCTAGGCTGGCTGGTCCTGCCTGACCCTGGAGTTAAGGTGCATTGAGGAGAGCCTGGCAGTGGGGACTGGGGCCTGAGGACCGAGGACCAAGGACCAGGGCCAGTGTGCTGAGGGAGAGGCTCCCTGCTCCGCAGCGGCTGGCCTCTGCATTCCTCAGCAGGGGAGCGTCCCCAGGGCCCAGTTCCCACTGAGCTGTCCTCCACATGATGCACATGCCGCCACAGCTCTGGGCACTCCCTGCTCAGCCCCCACTCTGCAGAGTCTCCCGTCTCCTGGGAGGTCATGGGAAACCGCCGCCAGATGCCCTGAGAAGGGAGTGGGACTGCAGAGCCAAGCTGGAGCGCCGCTGAGCAGCGCTTCCCTGAGCCGGGCTCACCCCTCTTCCCAGGCCCCTGCGGCACAGGAGTTAGACCCACAGACCCACAGGAGTCGGACCGGTGGCTCAGGAAGCTCCTGGCTACTGCTCACGGCCAGGCCTGCCCGTCTTTCCAGCTACGACAGGGCCTGGCCCCCTCCCTCAGCTTCTCCTAGCATCTCCGCTCCCCAGCCTCTGACCCCTCGCCCCACTCTGCGGGGCCTGCTTCCTCTTATGCCCAGTTTCAGCCTCTCAGGGGGGTGTCCTGGGGCACAGCTGAGATCCTGATGCCCTAGGGGCCACGAACAAGACTCTACCCCAGGTTCCCTCCCCTGTCAGACTGTCTGTCCCTGGTTGTGACTCAGAAGCTAGTGGCCACGACTTGGATATACTGAAAGAGAAAGGTCAAGGACATCTGAGGAAGGAGTGGGGGCTGAACCCCAGGTGCCCTGAATCGACACCCCAAGGCGTTGTCTTGGAGTGTCTGCACCCTCTCCCTGTGCACTTGGGAACATGTTTGGGGGCAGAAGTCAAGCACAGAGGGTTGACAGACCCATTTCACCAGATCTGCTAGGGCCTCATAAACCCATGCTTTTTGACCGTCACCACAGTACAAAGCCTCCTTGTTTGGGGGTCCTAAGCCAGCCTGGGTCTTTTTCCTGAGGGCAGTCAGTCTCAGGAGGACTGTGCTGATGGAGGAGGGTCTGAGAGGCCCGGAGAAGGTCCCGTGACAGGGCGACAAGACCCTCTGGCTATCACAGGGCTCTGGTGGCTCCCCACTCCATATCCCTGCAGCTAAGAGTCAGCACCCCCAATTGGGTCTCCCCACCAGAGAGGAGCAGCTTCTCTGGGAAGATGCCTTCTCTGGGCTAAGTCAGCTAAAAGGCCCCGGGTGTCTGGAGCCAGACTCCCCTGAGAGAGCAGGGATTTTGCTTCCAGCCGCCTTCCCCAGAGCTGGCAGGCTGCCACGGGGAGGAGGAGGAGAGGATGCTCATTAGAGTGGGGGTGTAGACACCCTCTTTCTGCTGCTGAGGGGAGCTGCCTTCCTCTGGCAGGGAAGCAGCCTCCTGGGTTCTTGGCTCCATGCTTCTCCATGCTCTAGGCCTTGGCTCTCTTAACTCTACAAAACGGGGGAAATGCTTTCCCAGCAGAGTGCGCCTGGTACTGCCCGCAGCTGTCGGTAGGATCAGTCCAGGGATTCTCTGAGGGGATCATTTTTCTCCAGTCCAACCTCTCTCCTGCCCTGGTGCAGGGCTGCTCAGTGGGTGCAGCAGCATTGGGCAGGGGCAGGCTTGGCTTGCATTTCATTTCCACCATTACGAATTGTGTGACTCTGGGCTGGTGAAATTTCACTTTTCCAAGCCTCGGTAAAATGGGGCAAATGCCCTTGCTCCCCAGGGCTGTTATAACCCATTACATGTGTTCGTGTATGTAAATGAGCTCGGCACCTAGGTTCTCAAAACGTGTTAGGTATTGTCCTGATCAGACAAGGCACTGGTGTGCAGAATGCAGAGAAGCAAGAGTGGTATCAGTGACTATGATTTCTGAGGAGAAAGATTCCAAAGAATCCCAGGCTCCCCTTTCCCCTGGCTTAGCAATCTTTGCAGGCAGGAAGTTCATTTTGCTAGCTTATCTAAATCCCTGCTGCTGTAGCTGAGTTCCCTTTGATCTGTCACCGATGAGGAAGAGCTGGTCCCTGGCAGGTCACAGCATGGCTAAGTGACTCAGTGTGCCAGGCAGACTAGAGGGGAGCACCCCCCGCCCCCGCCAAACTCACTTCCACACAACAGCTCAGCTCCAGTTGACCCCTGCTGCCCCGCGGTTGGAGCCAGGCAAACCACTTGGGGCTGGGCAGAAGGGAGGTCATGGAATCTGGCCAACCTCAGGCTTGGGGGCAGCGCACCTAGAGACCAGGGGATGAACTTCCTCATTTCTCTGTTTCTCCTTGGGGCTGTTCCACTAGCCTCTGGGGGCTCCTTTTCAGGATTCCAGAAAGGCATTAAGGGTCCTATAGAAGAAAAGAGCAGATAGGCTCATACCCCCTGGGGCTTCTTACAAAGGGGCTGGTTATGGTGGTTATTTTGGCCCTCAGAGGGGTGATTCCAGCCCAAGTCCCTGGTTCTTCTCAAAGCCTTTGAGGGAGAGCCTGGTGAGAGGGTGTCTCCCAGCCTGGAAGTCCCCAAAGTGCAAATTACTCACAAGTGGGCAGCTATGCGTGCTAGTTCTCTCCAGCTCTCCTTCTGGATTGAATCTTTGGGACTGATGGCTAGTAAAGGTAGTCTTCCTAGGAGACCTTGTTATTTATTATCTATGTGACCTTGAGCCCAGTTAATTTCCTCTGAACTCTCATTTGTAAATTAGGAGCAAAAACACCCCCTTAGAACGAAATGATTTGTGTAATGATCTAGCGTGCAAAGCTTCGTAGGTACAGAGTCTAGCAAAAAGGCAGTCTTGTTCCATAAGTGTGGGAAGTTACTAACTGGGGAAGTTGAGTAAGCATAGATGTAAAGGGGTTCCAGTTGCTAGCAAAGAAAGGCATCAGGAATCACAGACCATACATCATAATTGTAAGAATTTTTTAGGACTCTGGAACAGTTCTTGGTTAGTTATTTTAATACCACAGCGTGTGACCTCTCAGTGACAAAACTCTTCAAATAGGAAGAGCCTGGGGCTGCCCCCTTAAGAGCTCCAGGAGCTCCTAACTGACTGGGGGGCAACTCAAGTTAAGAGCCCAGGGAGGGGCCCTAGCCGGCTGATTGGGTGGGACTAATTTCACCTTAGAGGCCGAGCCAACCCTTAGGAGTCCAAGGTCACTGGGCCGAGCCCCCGGGGGCAGTGATTGGCTGGCTTTGTGTGATGTCACCGAGGAAGGGGCGCGGGTGAGGGGGGCTAGCCCATCCTCCCCCCACCCACCACGGCGCGGGTAGGGTGTGGGGCGCTGGGCACGTTACCCGTCGCAGAGGGAGTTGTTCTCCTTGGCAGCCCTTCAGCATCCCCCGGGGCCTTCCTCCTCCCGGTCTCCTCTGTCCTCCCCTTCCGCCCTGTCCTCCTGGTTTCGCAAAGGGCTGTGGAAGCGCTGAGCTCAGCTCTTCCCGCAGCGCCCGGCTCGGGTTCGCGGCCTTTGTCCGGCCGCCGCCGCCGCCGCCGGGGGCACGGACGGGTGGGGGGCCGGGCCCGAGCCGCCTGCGCGTCCCTCGGCCCGGGTGCCCGCTTCCCCGGCGGTGGGGGAGGGATATGAAAATAACTACCCACATCACACCAGCTCCCACTCAATTGTGAGCAGAGGAAGCTCAGCGGCCGCGCGCCCGTGCCAGATCCTGCCTCTGAAAAGCCCTGGGCCCTTTCTCGCTCTCGCGCCCGCTCCCACCGCCGCTCGGGGCTGCGGGGTGCCAAGTGGCAAATAGACCGGGCTCTGTTCGGGGAGACTCCGGGAGCGTTTCTGCGCGGGGCTGTCCGGCCCGCCCCCTTCCCTCCCGGCCCGGACCTTGGGAAGGGATGGAGGGCGCTTTGCAGGCGTGGGGCTTGGGGTGAGAGTCGGGAGGTCCCTGGACGGAAATGATACTGGATGTGTTGTGCACAAAACTACCGATGAAATGCAGCTGGCCCGCGGGGCCATAGTTTGCCCATCTGAGCTTTTCAAATAGTGCATTAAATTATAGTTGATCTTCATTACTGAGTTTTTTTCATACCCCGTTAAGTTTTGCACTTGTGGCAAATACCTCACTTCATCCTAGTCCTGGATCTGGTCCACGGCTCCTGGGACTTGCAAGACCCTAGAAACTGGTTTCCATCCCTGATTCCCTGCCCCCATGCCCCCCAGGAAGGACGAGGTCTGTGAGTGGCTCCCACCCCTGCCACCCTGCTTTAATGGAAGCGGCCGCCTTCCCCTTTCCCGTTATCTGGGGCGGGGTGGGGCTGGCTGAGGCCACTGCTGCTTTGACGGCAGCCCACAGAAGTGACCTCACCCAGGGTGGGGCCGGGGAGGAGGCTGCTGGAGGGGAAGGTGAAGGCGTTCTTAGAAAGTTAAAACTGGGAGGAGATCTTCTAGAGAACCCAGGAGAAAGCAAGTGTGGCTCCTGAACCAGAAGAGGGTGGGGGCAGGGGCTGGTCCAGGACCCCGGACTTGATCTCCCAGCCCTCTGGTCTCCTCCCTGTGGGGTGCAGGTGTGAATGCTCTGCTGGGCAGGGTGTGGTGAGGAGGGAGCCCCAGGAGAGCTGGGACACGACGTCTGCCCCTGCTGGATGGCCAGCCCTGAACAGATGGAGCAGTGGTCCTTCCAGAGTGCCTCCCTAGCCCTGATGGAGGTGCTGTGGGAGAAAGCTTATCTATCCATGTGGGGATGGAGAGTTTCCCAGGCAAGAGGTCGCTGGAGAAGCAGAAGAGCCTGTAGGTTTCGTAGTCAGGCAGAGCAGTTGATGCCCATCTTCCCTGTATTTACTGTGTGTGTCTGACTTTAACCACTTCAAGCCTCAACTTTCCTCTCTGGAAAATGGGCATGGAAATCCTGAGCTCATTGCATCACTTAAGTGAGGTAGTCTGTAGCGGGTGCCTGGCCCAGCTAGCACATGGAAAGCACACGTAAAATCTTAATTCTCTTTTTCTTCTACCTCCGGTTACTCAATCAAGTCCCATTCCTGGGACCAACACTCTCCCTCGTCCAGGTCAGTTGCTTTGGGAATTAGTGACTCTTCCTGAGCCCATGTCCTCTGTCTCCCAGCGGGTACCCTTTTCTCTGGGTAACATTGCTCACCCATCTGTACCCTGCAAAGCTCCCTGGTGCTTCAGATGGGTCAGCCTGGGGCTGGCTGGCTCTCTCTGACCACAGAGACCCCCGCATCAAGATGTGCTGGGCCTCACGTTCCAGGATGAGCGCCGCAGGATGAATGCCTGACTGATTCCATAATTCCTGGACCCTAAAACTCTGGAGCCCCTCTTCTCCATCCCCTTGCCCAGACTGCTCTTCTGCCAGCTCTCCTATTCCTGGCAGGTGGGCTCCGCCGTGTTCTCAGGGCTGGTTGTTGAAGGAGAAGCATCCCCTCTCCCGGATGGGCTCTGCCAGGCAGGGCTTCTGCTCCCCCTCCCCTGCTCCCACTGTCTCCAGGGACCCTGATTCGATTTCCTCCAATCACCAGCACTGCCATCTGCCTGGGGTAATTAAATGGTATTTGAACTGGATCCAGAAATCCTATCACAAGCAGCCCACATGGTAGGGAGGGTGTCTTCCGGAGTTGGTGGTAGCCAGCAATGCTGGAAGCTCCTCAGAGGCTGCCCAGGCCAGACCCTTGGTTCACCTGGGAGCCCCTGGATGGCCCTGGGCAGTAAGTGTTTGGTCCTGGGTCCCAGAGGCCCAGGGGCAGAGCCAGCTCTGAGGGCCAGAGCTCCTGCTTCCTACCTGGTGCCTGTGTGCCGTGCCACGCCCCCTCCTCTGGAGCTGCGGCTGGGGCTCCCTGTGTCATGAGCCGTTTCTTCCCCCCGGCCCCCTGAGCCCTGCCTGTAGGGACACGGTAGCACAGAAATAGTGGAGAGGCAGTGCACGCACACTGTTCGAGCCCCACTCTGCCCCTCACTATCTACGGCTGGCTGGGCACCATCTCATTTCCTCCCCTACAAACCGGGGTAGTAGTATTCACCGCAGGTGTTCTCTTGAGAATCAAGAGTTAGTATATGTCAGTGCGTAGACACCCCCCCCCCCCGGGTACGTAGTGAGTGCGAATTTGTGTCAGTTGTCACTATCAGTGGTCGAGGTAGGGGAACTGCTGGCCCAGACCTCTTATTGGTGGGTCAAGTTTCTGGGTCTGCAGGTTCTAGAGAGGACAAGCAGGAATCAGCTGCTCCCTTCCCAGTCAGAAACCAGTTCAGGGGGCCACCAAGAGGCTGGGTTCTAATTTCAACTTGACATGGAACAGCTGGATAGTGTGGATGAAGGTGGTAATCCTCCATTCCTGTCAGCCTCAGTGAGGGGAGAGCCACTGACCTGTGAGGACCTGTTGACACCGAAGGGAAAACACTTCTGGAGAAAACCCAGGCTACCATCTATGGTGTGGACTTGGCCTGGTGCAGCTAACTCCCCCCAAAATGCTCCCCTGGCACTTACCCCCCTCCCCAGTCCCCTGTGACCCTCTTGCAGCAAAGTGCAGGCAACAGGCTGAGGGGAGCACCTCCCCTGGCTTGAAGCTCTGAGTGGGCCTTGGGGGCTGGGGCAGCCCCAGACAGGGACAGGATGGCGACTTGGTGGCCCTGCCTCTGTGGCGAGGTCCCCCTCCGCCCTGGATGCATGCTGGCCTGGCCCTCTCACTCTTTTCTTCTCTTGGTAAATGTTGGCTTTGGGAAAGGGAGCCTGACAAGCAGCTCATTGTGATCGCCTGGCTGATAGGGCTGGCTTGTGTGAGCCCAGGAGCATTAGTGCCTAACCCACCCCCACCCCCTTTTGCTTTAGGCATTTGGGAAGTGCTTTTCTGCCTGTCTGTACAGCGCATGCTCACTGACTCACACTTGGTTGCCATGGGGACCTTGTCATGGCAATGGCTGCTTAGAGGAGGGAGAAGAGGTGGCTGGATGGAGATAGCCCTATTTATGGCTGGCTCCCACTCAGCCCTGGTGCCACTTTTCTTCCTCTCGTAAGGGAGCCCAGCAGGAGCTGGGATTGGGCCCCTCCTGTGGCCGGCCTGGTGTCCCTTGCAGAGGGTCCTGCCCTTCTCAGCCGACTTTTGCCTTGGCCTGGTCTGGCGGCGTCGTGCTTGGTCTGGTACCTGAGAATGTTCTGCCAGGCTCTGGCATCCGAGAGGGGGCTCTGCAGCTGGAGGACTCTTGCAGCCCCTGCAGGCCTTGGCAGAAGATGGGGTCTGCTCTTTAATTCATTCCGGGGTTGGGGGGCAGCCAGGCCTGTCCCTCCCCACCCTGGTGCTGAGCCTTACCTCCCAGAAGGGGGCAAGCTGTCTTCTCTTCCTGATCTGTGGGACACTGATATCTAGGGCTCCCCTTTCAATCAGGAGTATGCGCTCTGACGTCAGACCAGAGGTTTGTTCTGTCACGCCCCCTACCCACCCCCCTCCCGTACAATCTTGGGCAAGTCACTTAAACTCTGTCAGCCTCCATTTTCTCACCTGTAAAGATAGGCAAATAATATGTACCTCACGGATTTATAGTGAAGAATACATGAATTCATTTATGTAAAATACTTTTAACCTGGATCCCATACGTAGAGTACTTGATAAATGTTAGCAACCGCTCAATAAATGTTTGGGTGGAGTGGATATTATTCTTACGATTAGTATTACTGTATTGTTATAAAAGTTGCCTTGGTCCTCTGGGGAGGCTCCTGAGCTTCCTTCCTTCTCTTCCAGCTTCTGGGGGCTGGAGGGGGCCTGGGGAAGTGGAAGCATGGCAGGCAGCGTGAGGGAGGAGGGCACCGCAGTCCCCCACCGGCTGGGTCTGACCCAGGGCTCTCCCCACTTCCTGAGCAGGATTCGGCCCCAGCTGTCAAAGGAGAAGATTGAGGGCTGTCACATCTGCACCTCTGTCACCCCCGGGGAGCCCCAGGTCCTTCTGGGGAAGGACAAGGCCTTCACCTATGACTTTGTCTTCGACCTGGACACCTGGCAGGAACAGATCTATTCGACCTGTGTGAGCAAGCTCATCGAGGGCTGCTTCGAGGGCTACAATGCCACAGTGCTGGCCTATGGGCAGGTAAGCCGCCTGCACTCCCACCCGTGGCCCCTCCAACTCTGGTCTCCCCAGCTGGTGGGAGAGAGCGCCCCCTCCCCTTTCAGACCGGTGGAGATGGAGCTGCGGTTTTGTCTATTGTCCCAGCATGCTGCCACGCTGGAGGGAGGCTGTCACTCCGAGGAGACTCCCTCAGGGTGTGGCTTGGGGACCAGGAGGGGCCGGTGACCTGGGTACGTGGTAAGGGAAGTCCGCCTGGCCAGGGGTCCCCAGGCTTGCTGGTGGCCCCCCGAGGGTGCTAACACCCTCATTCCACCCTTGCTGATGCAGACAGGGGCCGGGAAGACATACACGATGGGCACCGGCTTCGACACGGCGACATCGGAGGAGGAGCAGGGCATCATCCCGAGGGCCATTGCACACCTCTTTGGGGGCATTGCAGAGCGCAAGCGGCAGGCACAGGAGCGGGGTGTGGCCGGGCCTGAGTTCAAAGTCAGCGCGCAGTTCCTGGAGGTACTGTGGCCTCGTAGTGGGGGCGGGAGGGAGATTTGGGGGACAGCAAGACCATGGAGGTTGGGCTTACCCCCAGGACAGTGGAATGAGCCTAGGCAAGCCATGGCAGCATCTATAGCTGCTGAGGATCCTGCTGCTGGAAATATCCAAGCAAGAGCTAGAAGACCTCTTGGTGGGACACTCTGAAGAGGCTTCCTGTGTCAGAAGGGGCTTGAGCCACTGAGAACCTTTAAGATCTCTTCAAACCCTGAGTGATGGTCAGCTCTGACACTTATTAGCTGTGTGACCTTGGGCATGTCGTGTCACCACTGCATGATGGCTAGAATATCTAATTCCTTGTGGGTGCTGTGAGGATGGCATGGAAGCATGTGCCTGGCACGTAGTGAGAACTCTAGTTGCTGCCCATCCTTCCAGCCTTGGCCAGGTTGCTCCCCAGCCTCAGAGCAGTCTGCCTTGTCCCTTTCTGGCCCAGGTCCTTACTGACCCTCCTAGTCTTCTCTGACCTCAGGGGAGGGAGGTCCTCCAGAAGGAGCTTTTCTTTGCAACTGGTCCTGCCTCTCTCTGGGAGAATGTCTGTGTGCCAAGCCAGGCTTTTGGCATCTGGGGACTTTGCGGGTAGAGGAAGGAATCTTTGGCCTATCGAGGGGCCTCTCAGAAGGGTCTCTAAGAAAGCAGGTGTTCTAGATACTTCTCATGAGTGCCTGACTTGACCAGGCTCCTCCTTTAGGACACTTGAACCAGGTGGCCTCAGTTCTCAGCATCTGAAACCCCAACCCATTGACCTCCCCCACCCCCCCGGCTCTGGGTCATTTGCTGGGTATGGGGCTGCCCTGGGCTCTGACTGTACGCAGGTTGTCCTCTGAGGGAGGGATGTGGCTCGAGCCCTCTCTAGGGTTTCCATGGCCCACCCTGCCCACTGCACCACTATGACTACCTCCTGGCTACTCAGAGTGGCTGCTTTCCCCTTAGGGGACCCTGTATTTTAGACTCAAGAGTTTTTCTTTGTCCTCCTGGACTTTTGCTTCTGATAAAGTGACTACCTCTGTGTGTGTGTGTGTGTGTCCTACTGCTGTGTATCTCTATAAGCTTTCCCATCTCGTTGTTTTCTTCTTTTCTCTATCCTGTTGCCATGGGGATCCCCAAAGAGTAGGGCAGTTCCTAGAAAACTCATGCCCAAGGGTGAATCACAAGGGGTTAAATGATGCCGGTGCGCCTGTCCCAACAGACAGACAGACACCATGGCACCCACATCTGCACCAGTCCCTTCCGTTTCCCCTTCCCCTTCCTGTGGAGTATTTCTGTCCCTTTGAGGCATCAAAGCCTCGGATGTCGGAGGGCCGCAGCCCGCCCCTCCCCCACAGGATTCTGCTGGCTGCTGACCAAGCTGCCCGGTCCCTTTCCCCACCCCACCCCCCAGGCCCCCAGCCCCGGCTCCCTGCCTGGGGGATATCCCAGCCCTTCAGCAGGTAAAGCTCTCCCTGCCAGCGATTACAAACACAGGAATCTCCAAGGCTGAGACCATGTGAAATAAGGTGACTGCTCCTGGCCAGGCCACCTCCCCTCACCCCAAGTGGTCTCCCCAGGCTCTCCCCAGGATGCTGGGCCCCAGTGGCATGCTCTCTGTCCCCACATTCCTCCCCTACTGGGAGGTTGTCCTCACCTCAACCCCCGGGGACAATGGGGGTCAAGGCACGGTCTCTACTGGTCTCTACTGAGCTCTGTCCGTCCCCTCCCTCATCCGAAACCATGTCCCCACCCCCTTTCCCAGCCTAGCAACAAACATAATAGGATCTGCCTGATTTATGGTTCTATCTTCCTCATCTACATCTAGGACCTGAGTCCCCTTGTCCCCTTTAGGTCCTTAGTCCCCTGACAAGACTGAAAACTGCTGAATGCTGGTTCTTTGGGGAGTGGGAGCATAACCTCAATATAGTTCTGCCCAGGACCCAGCTGCCTCCGACTCCTGTCTAGGAGAAAGACCCTGGAATCCAGAACCCAGAGGGGACCAGGGTCGGCAAGTTCGCCTCCCAGAGCCTCAGTTTCCACCTCTGTAAAACAGAGCTGGCTTATAAACATGGGAAAGCCCCTCGGGGCCCCACGCCTTGTGCCACATGCACCCAGCAGCTGTTCCCCCCACCCCACAGCTCTACAATGAGGAGATCCTCGACCTGTTCGATAGCACCCGTGACCCTGATGCCCGCCACCGCAGGTCCAACATCAAGATCCACGAGGATGGGAATGGTGGCATCTACACCACGGGCGTCACTTCCCGCCTCATCAACTCCCAGGAGGAGGTGAGCATCCACTGGAGGTCCGGGGCAGGCAGGGGCCAGCTCCACGGCTCGTCTCCTGCCCTCACTTTTGCCTCGCTCCGCAGCTGATCCAGTGCCTGAAGCAGGGGGCCCTGTCCCGCACCACGGCCAGCACCCAGATGAACGTGCAGAGCTCCCGCTCACACGCCATCTTCACTATCCATGTGTGCCAGATGCGAGTGTGCACTCAGCCCGAGCCAGTAAGGAACCCACGGAGGCCCAGGAGCTGGTGTAGTGGGGGGCGCTTCTCAGAGGGGCAAAAAGAGGAAGGAGCCATGGATCTGAAGCTAGCAAATCGGGGCTTGGGGTTTGCCTTGGCCACTTGTTGATTTTTCTTTTTCTTTTTTCTTAAGCCTCAGTCCCCCACCTGTACAATGGGGGTAACCATCCCCCTATGTTTGTGAGGCTTGCATGAGAATCAGGCATGTGCAAGTACATGGTCAGATGCTCTCATATGCAAGAGGAGAGGGCGCTGCGGCCTGCCCTGCCTCTGGGCCCCGAACCCCCCCACCCCAGACAGCATTCCTGAGGGTCGAGGGCTGAGAGCAGAGGAGCCGCAAGGTGGGGCGAGGGCCAGATACATCAGCTGCTAACTTCTGCTGCAGGTCAGTGAGGCAGTGACTGGGCTTCCTGAGGGCACCGCGCCCACCAGTGAGTATGAGACACTCACTGCTAAGTTTCACTTTGTGGACCTGGCCGGCTCAGAGCGGCTGAAGCGGACGGGGGCCACTGGCGAGCGGGCCAAGGAGGGCATCTCCATCAACTGCGGCCTGGTAGGCATTCGGCGGGTCACCAGTCCCAGTGGCCAGCACAGCTCAGTCTCAGACCCTTTCCAGACCCTCCAGACCCACGGCTGCCCCGTCTTCTTTGCACCTCTTGCTGGCTGCTGGCCAGGGCACCCATATGTCACTGTTGTTAGGCCTTTGATCCTTTGCCCTCACCCTTGCCCCCAGCTTCTTGACTTCACCAAACAATCACATTGGCACGTAAACTTTCTCGGGGAGCTTGAGGGCTGCTGGGTCCTCGAGGCAGGCACGGATGGCCTGGGGGCTGTCCTGTCCCCACTGCCCTCTCCCGGACTGCCTCTCGAGTGCCAGGGTCTGTCTCCCACAGTTGGCCTTGGGCAACGTGATCAGCGCCTTGGGGGACCAGAGCAAGAAGGTGGTGCACGTGCCCTACAGGGACTCGAAGCTCACTCGGCTTCTCCAGGACTCGCTGGGGGGCAACAGGTACCCTACAGCCAACAAGGGGTAGGGGAGGAGGGAACCTTCTGGAGAATCCTGATGTGAGGGTTTGATTCATGAGGGCCTTGTGGGTGAGGAGGCCTTCCTACTGCAGCCTGTGGGCTTCGGAGACAGGAGCCTTGAGATGCTGCATGACCTTTGGCCAGTATGGTCAGACTGTTTCCTTGTCTGAAAACAGGGAGAGATAGTCTTGAAGTGATAGAGCCCAAATGGGGTAATGGATAGAAGCCACTAAGGAAATACAGAGCTGTGCCCGGCAGTGACATATCACCCTGTCAGCCGCCTTCACTGTGGGTTGGAAGGAACCCCGTGGCCAGGTGGTCCAGGTGCTGCCCTGGTGAATGCCCAGGTCCTTAGGCCATTAAGACAGTAGGGGAATGGGTTGGGAGCAGGGGCCTCTGCCCTGGAGCGATGCTTCTGGGGGCTTGGCTGTGCCCCTCAAACCTCACTCTCCTACTGCACCCCCCCAGCCAGACCATCATGATTGCCTGTGTGAGCCCCTCAGACCGGGACTTCATGGAGACGCTCAACACACTCAAATATGCCAATCGGGCCCGCAACATCAAGAACAAGGTGGTGGTGAACCAGGACAAGACGAGCCAGCAGATCAGCGCCCTGCGGGCCGAGATTGCTCGCCTGCAGATGGAGCTGATGGAGTACAAGGCGGTGAGCACACTCCCAGGCACGGTGGGCCCGAGGTCTTCGGCACGCCTCCCACCACTCCCTCACCTCCCCACCCATTCCCCGCCGCTTCCTGAGTATTGGCTCTGTGCCGGCCATGATGAGGGGGCTCACCTGGGTGAATCGAGCACAGTCGGAGCTCCCGGGGTGTTAGCACCTAAGAGCAAGGAAGGCACTCAGCTGTTCTGCAGCATAGCTCTGATGCCCAGGACAGACGCTCTGCCTTGTGCTTTCATGTCCACTGACTATGCTGCGTTGGACCAGATGAGACTCCTAGACTGTGGTACAGAATAAGAATAATTGATGGGGACCACATGAATAGTCCAGTGCACCTGGGAGCAGGACAGAGGAGAGAGCTGGCCCTCTTCACTCAGGTGCTCAGTCAGGGAAGGCCTCACAAAGGAGGGGGCCTTTTATATAGATTTTGAAAAATGGATAAGATATCATCGAAAGCAAGTGGAACAGGCATTCTTGGATGCAATCAAGCCATGCACATAGGAACAGAGATGGGAAAAATGGGTGCTTCTTGGGGAAGTGTCTAATTCCATATGACTAAGGCAAAAGTCAATGGCTGCTGGTAGCCCATGGTGTGAATCTGGTACACAAACGGGTTTTGGTTTGGCTTGCCCTTTGTTTTAAAAGAATGCAATTTAGTTGCCTACCTTTCTGAAAATCAGGGAATTTCAGTTTTTCCTGAAAAATGTGAAGACCTAACAACATATAGCACTACGTTGTCTAGAGTGGCATAGTTGCTGACCCTTTGAGACTGAGTCTGTGACTCTGTTAACTCTAGTCCCCACCGCTCCCTGTTGTCTTGTACTCAGACTCATTTATGCCACTGCCTGGGGCCCTTAGGGTTTTAGCCCTTGGGTCAGCACTTATGGTGATACGAAGGTAGGCAGTGGAAGGGTAAGTCAAGGTGAGATTGGGGAAGGCTGGAATGGCTGGTTATAGAATTTGGACTTGCTGGTTGTCAGGGAGAGCCCTGGAAGACAGGAGCTGTGTCTTAGGAAGCACGGGGTGGGGACGGGGAGATTGGCGGGGCTGCTAGGTGGATCATCAACCCTTCCCCGCCCTGCAAGCTCTAGCTGCTGACTGCTCCCTGCCTGCCCCTCCTCCCAGGGCAAGAGGGTGATCGGGGAGGATGGTGCCGAGGGCTACAGCGACCTGTTCCGGGAGAATGCCATGCTGCAGAAGGAGAACGGGGCACTGCGTCTGCGGGTGAAGGCCATGCAGGAGGCCATCGATGCCATCAACAACCGTGTCACTCATCTCATGAGCCAGGAAGCCAATCTGCTCCTGGCCAAGGCTGGTGAGTCGGGGTGCACCAGGCCAGCTCGGGCACCCAACAGGCCGGGACCCCCGCTCCCCATACCTGCCCTAGGATATTAGGCAAGCTGGGCCAGCCAATCAATTCACAGAGTAATGCATTTATGAATTTTTTCCAATTGATTTTTTTAAAGATTTATTTATTTGAGAGAGAGAGAGAGAGGCAGGGGGTGGGCAGCAGCAGAGGGAGAGGAAGAGAGAGAATCTCAAGCAGACTCCCCATTGAGCACAGAGCCCACGTGGGGCTCAGTCTCACGACCCTGAGATCATGACCTGAGCCGAAATCAAGAGTCGGATGCCTAACTGACTGAGCCCCCCAGGGCCCCCCCAGTTGATTTTAAACCTTTTTTTATGACCATAAAATATACACGAATACATCCTCCTTGCTTAACATGGGTGCATAAAGGTTAAAATCCTCCCTCACTAAACTCTCCACTCCACTTCCTCTCTACTTCGACGTAGCTGCGTGCACATTTCCCCACACCTTTCTCAGTACCTTTGCTACAAGTGTGAATGTATATTCATATGTAACATGCGCATAGATGTGTGTGTGTGTGTGAATAATATATATTGCCCTTTCTTTTTCTGTGTATGAGACCGTATGTATTGTCCTGTGACTTCCCATTTTCACTTAGCATTATGCTTTGGAGAGCTTTCCATGTTAAAACACAGAAATCTAGTTGATTCTTGTAAACTGCACAGCATTCCCTATGTGAGGATGGTGAACACTTCTGATAGCAGCCGTCCCTCAGTGGAGCGTGGTTGTTTCCAGCAGTGCCTGCGTGTACCCGTCCCAGGGACAGGTGTTTCTTCGACGTAGATTCCTTCTGGGGAAAGGCCCGTGTGTGGTACCCTATCGGAGGCCCCAATACAAGAGCACCAGTTCCGAGCCGCAGGGCCTTACGTTCCTTACCTTCTGTATTGCCCTCTGCCGCCTTCCCTCTCCAGGTGATGGCAATGAGGCCATTGGTGCTCTGATCCAGAACTACATCCGGGAGATTGAGGAGCTGCGGTGAGTGCGCCCCAGTGTATCTGGGAGCGGTGGAGGAGGGCCTGGGCCGGGCCAGAGCCCAGAGCCCGGGGCTCCCCTGGCCCCAACCGCTGGCTCTCCCCATGCAGGACGAAGCTCCTGGAGAGTGAGGCCATGAATGAGTCCCTGCGCCGCAGCCTCTCCCGGGCCTCGGCTCGGAGCCCTTACGCCCTGGGTGCATCTCCGGGCGCTCCGGCCTTCGGGGGCAGCCCGGCCAGCTCCATGGAGGATGCCTCTGAGGTGATCCGCCGGGCCAAGCAGGACCTGGAGCGGCTCAAGAAGAAGGAGGTCAGGCAGCGGAGAAAGAGGTGAGCGGAGTGCGCCCACGGCTCTGCGGGCTCTCCGGGAACACGGCCGCCCGCCCGCCTGCCTGTAGCGGGGGGCTGCCCCGGGGCTGCTTGGGAATGCACTGAGCACATTTGCTTAGCTTTTTGGGCAGAAGCCACCCACCTTTCTCTAATGCTGCACCTTCCCCCGAGGGGAGGGAGGGTGGAAATGACCCAGGGTTAATTCTAGACTGGGGGTAGAGAGGAGCAGCCAGATTCTCTGCAGAACAGGAACCCAGCCCCACCCTCCTGCCCTCTCCTACACCCCTTGCCACATGCTCAAAGCTAACCTGGCCTACCCTTCACTCCTGGGCAGCCCAGAGAAGGAGGCCTTCAAAAAGAGGGCAAAACTCCAACAGGAAAACAGTGAGGAGACCGACGAGAATGAGGCTGAGGAGGTGAGGGACTGTCCCCGTCCCCTCCCCTCTACATGTTTACCCCTCCCCACCGTCCCCGCTGAGTGGAGGGAACCCCATGACCACCTTGGCAGGGTGGGGGAGGGGCTTAGGCCTGCCTCCAGTTGAGTTGGTCCCCGAGCTTCCTCACATGGCTGGCTGGTTGCCGTGGTGGTCTCCATCCCTCAGTTCCCCCACCTCATCCCAAATGGGTGAGGCTGGGCAGGGAGGCTCTCCCAGAGGGGCTCTGCCCAGGCTGTTGGGGGAGTCAGGTGGCACTCTTTCGGGACTGGGGGTTGGCACAAAGGGCCCTGACTGTGGTCTGCCCCATTCCCCACTCTCTTGACACACCTGAAGCCTTGTCCAGACTCCCTTGGCTTCTGGGCTCTCCTCCCTGAGGCCAGGCCCAGCCTGAGTGAGGAGGGCCCACTGGCCACCCCTAATGGTGCTTGGTGCTCAGGAGGAGGAAGAGCGAGATGAGAGTGGCTGTGAGGAGGAGGAGGGGCGTGAGGATGAAGACGAGGACTCGGGCAGTGAGGAGAGCCTGGTGGACTCGGACTCAGACCCTGACGAGAAGGGTGCGTGTGCCCAGGCTGGGGCAGGGGGAGGCGACTCGCCAAATGGCAGGTGCCCGGGGTGGGCTGACAGTCAGCACTGGGCCCAGAGAAACTGCTCAGACCTTCCAGTTACAAGACCCTGAGCCAGATGCCTCTTGGCTGGGGTCAGGCCTTACTTGAATTCTCAAAGAATGTGGACGTCCAGTGCCTGGAACTCCCAGACGTGACACCACCACCACCAACAACAAAAACAAGAGTAGTGATGAGGATGACAGCGCTCATTATATGCCAGGCACCGCTGTGCTCAACCCTCCACGTGGCATGGGGTTTTCAGTTCTCACTACAACCCTGGGCATAGGTGTTCGGAGCTCCCCCAAGCCCAGAGAAGTCTAGTGACTTTCCCCAGCATGGTAGGTGCAGAGCCGGGCCTTGAATGGTGCCAAAACCCACTCCTCTAAATTGGGGCACCTGCCCTGCCACCATTTCTGACCCACAGCCCTCCTTCCCCTAGGCTGGGTCCCATGCCAGGTAGACCTTGGCCTCTAGGGCACAGCAGGGGTGGTGGGATGCCTAGACATCCCACCCCCCCAGATCCTGGGCCAGCCTCCAGTTTCTGAGGCCAGTCTTCCAATGTGTCACCCCACCTGGCGGCCCTTACCCACCATGGGACTTATCATTGCCTCCAGCCTCTGGTCACTGGCCGTGGCCGACCAACAGAAAGCCCCAGCACCCCCTCCCGCCCTAAGCCCCTGGCACTGGATGGAGCCTGTCTCTGCCCCACAGAGGTGAACTTCCAGGCCGACCTGGCCGACCTGACGTGTGAGATCGAGATCAAGCAGAAGCTGATCGATGAGCTGGAGAACAGCCAGAGGCGACTGCAGACTCTGAAGCACCAGTACGAGGAGAAGCTGATTCTGCTTCAGAACAAGATCCGAGACACACAGCTGGAGCGTGACCGCGTGCTGCAGAACCTCAGTGAGACCACCACCGCCCCCCTCCCCTCCCCACGCCCTCGCTTTCCCCTGAGGCACCTCCGCTGTCACAAGCCCCCCCGCAACTGGCACCTTGGGCATCTACCCGGTCTTCTGACCCTTGGACTGTGGCCCTCTGACCCACTGTCACCTCTATGTCTAACCTGACTTCTATGCTACATTTTACATTCTTGTTATTTCATTAGCATCTTGAGTATTAGAATCCTTTATTTCCCTAGGCACATGGACATGATGTGCCATGGGCATGATGCGTCCTCAGCTTTTTTTCTACATTCAGTTCCTTGCATATTTTCCTTTAAACCCATTTACAAACCGACCTGTTGCATTCTATCTTCTTCTTCTTTTTTTTTTAAAAGATTTTATTTATTTACTTGACAGAGACACAGCGAGAGAAGGATCACAAGCAGGGGGGAGTGGGAGAGGGAGAAGCAGGCTTCCCGTTGAGCAGGGAGGCCAATGTGGGGCTCGATCCCAGGACCCTGGGATCATGACCTGAGCCAAAGGCAGACGCTTAACGACTGAGCCACCCAGGCGCCCTGCATTCTATCTTCTTTATAGTTGCTCTTTAGCACATTCATTCAATCACGGTTTCATTCATTCGCTCTTACAGAGCTGACCTTATTCTAGGCGCTAGAGATATTGGGGTGAGCAAAATCCCTGCCTCGTGATGTGTATGTTCTGGTGAGGAGAGACAGACATAAATAAGATAAATAAGCGGAGTCTGTGATGTGTCCGATGGTGATCAGTACCATGAAAAAGACGGAGCAGGGAAGGAGGACAGGGTGTGGCGGGGAGTGGAGTGGAGTTTTATAAAGGGTGGTCATGGAAGATGTCACGGAGAAGGTGACATGTGAGCAGACCCCAAGGAGGTGAGAGAGGGCTGGCGGAGAGTGAGCAGGGGCTGAGCCCTGCAGGCAGAGAAGATGCCGAGCCCTGGGGACGGGAGTGTGCCTGGCATGTGGTGGAATGACAAGGGGCAGCCAGCTCAAACACAGTGGCAAGAGATGCGATAATGGAAGAACTACGGGACCAGGTCACACTCGTCATTTTAAGGACATCACTTTCTTCTCTGAGGAAGATGGGAGTTTGAAGAGAGGGATGGGCTATAGGTTTTAAAAGCATGTTGGGGGTGGGTCACTGGCTGCTCAGAAGGGGAATGAAAGTGGTGGCTGGAGGCCAGTTAGAAAAGTGTTAACAAAGATCCTAGTGAATTATTAGGGGAAAAAATTTAAGAAAAGAAAAGATCCTGGCGAAAGAGGATTTAGGCAGGAGGTGGTGAGGAGTGGTCCTGTTCTGGATGCATTTCGAAGGTAGAGACAAAAGGTTCTGTTGATTGACTGGGTGGAGGATGTAAGAGGAGCCAAGGATGTCTCCAGGCTTCAAGTTTCTGGAAGGGTGGTGATGACATCTATGGAGACGGGGAAGCCTGCTAGGGTGAGGGAGACAGAGCTTGGGAGTCTGGTTTTGTGCCTGTTAAGTCAGAGATGTCTGTGACACATCTCCATGGAGACGCCTGTAGGCATTTCAGGTAGCAAAGGTCAAGGTTAGAGAATCTGCTTATTCCTTCTGCTCTGGCCCACATCACTATCTTCTTAACTAGCTCTTTCCTTCCCCCTGGCCTGGCCCTTTCCTCCAGTCATGGGTCCCAACCGAGCCAGCAGGAGTGGACCACAGGACCCTCGCAGGAAGCTGGTGACTGGGGGCTCGGAGATTTTGAGATGAAAACACTCCCTCAAGGTCCAATAGAATGTTGGAGCAGGAGGGGGAGTTGGCATCTTCCAGCCTGATCCCCTCATTGTGTAAATAGGAAACAGGCACACAGACGGGTGTGACTTGCTCACGGTCCCGCAGGGAGACTAGAACCCAGGCTCCTGCTCCCCGCCACACGCCCTCTGAGCCCGAAGCTGATAGAACACTTGGGGACGTGGCACTGACAGCCGCTTCTTGCCACTCTCAGGCACCATGGAGTGCTACACGGAGGAGAAGGCCAACAAGATCAAGGCGGATTACGAGAAGCGGTTGCGGGAGATGAACCGGGACCTGCAGAAGCTGCAGGCCGCGCAGAAGGAGCACGCGCGGCTGCTCAAAAACCAGTCCCGCTACGAGAGGGAGCTGAAGAAGCTGCAGGCCGAGGTGGCTGAGATGAAGAAGGCCAAGGTAGGGGTCAGGGGGGGTGGCCATGGATGTCTTCTTAGAATCCACTTACCGTGTTAAAAATAATCATCGCTGTGAGCGTGGACAGTCTTCTTGAGACACAGCAGCATTGCATAAGTCAGCCGGTCCTGGTCCTGGACACTGTCCTCTGAGCCGGGGTCCTCGTCCGGGGAGGGGGAAACCACCTTTCCCAGGAGAGGGGCAGGTGTGGATCTCCAGGGGGTGCCGCTCTATACTGCCCCCTGTGGTAGGAAACTGCACCAGAGTTCCTGTGAGGCGTCTCCTGGGGCCGGCTTTGCCTATGGTAATGATAATAATTACCATTGTTTGAGTGCGTACTGTGGCCAGGTTCTAGGCTGGTTGCCTAATATGCATGAGCATACTAAAGTCCTGAGGAGATCCTCATGAAGGAGGTCCTGTTATTATTCCTATTTTTTACATGGGAAGGTGAGGCATGCAACGTTGGGCGGATGGCCCTCTGTCTAGGGGGACACGGCTCTTCCCCAGGAAGCCTCTGACCCCTGACCCCAGCAGATACCACCAGCTCAGGTCAGGCTTGGGCTGCTCTGTTCAGTGCCAGTCCTTGGGGAGAACACTCATTCTGGACCCTGAAGACTCGGCAGCAGCGAGCCCTCCTCTTTGTAGATTCACCCCTGCAGAGCCTGCCCTCTGAGAGAGAAGCCAACCCCCTCCCCCCAAGCCCCAGCCCCCTTATAGCCTTGCCTCCCTCCCTCCCAGGCCGTTTCCTCTCAAGACTGTCCTCAGGGCAGCGCAGGCTGGTGATATTCCTCGTCATTCTGAGGCCTCAGTGGCAGAGGAAGGGTCAGCCTCCGCATGACTCTCATTTCCCTGTCACTGGGAAAGTGTCTCAAGCCCTGTGTACATTGCACTGTCATGTTTTGGGCACCAGGACGTGGCGGGAGGGGGCGGATGCCGCAGTATCCCAGGTACACAGCTCTCTATCAAGTTGGGTCACCTCCGGCAGCACCGAGGGTTCCGTCTGTGCCTTCGCCACAGCTCCGACAACTCCGGGTTCCAGGCTTTCCATACCTGATCGCTAGCCCTGCTCTGGACCGGCATGCTGTCATCCCTGGGGCTATAATAAGAGCTAGATTTGGGGGGCAAGATGACCTGGGTCAAAAGTCTGACCGTTCATGTCTCTCTGAGGTTCATTTCCTTGTTTCTACAACGAGAACGGTAATGCCTCTCTCGTGTGACTGTCGTGAGAACAGTGCTTGGTGTACTCGATAAATGTTCTCGATAAATGGTGGTGACTCTTATTGTTGTCACTGTGAGCCTGGCCCTGGGATGTGGCTTGGACCCTGGCCTCAGCCCTGTCCGTGGGAGAGAGGCAAGTGGTCCACCCACGTGGGATAACCTGCCTCCGGCAACCCCTGGCTGGTCCTCGAATGGCCAGACCCAGGATGGTGGTTTGGGGAAGGGGCCACCAGGGGCCATGACGTTTGAGAGTGGGGGGCAGGGTGGTTACACCGGCACAGCTGGGCTGGCAGGAAGGCCACTCCTTCCGGCAGGTTGCCCAGGTGGTGGGGCAGAGCTTCAACTCCCGCGGAGGAGCAGGAGCAGACCCCTCGCTCCAGACCCCTGAGCCCCAAGCCAGTGCTGCCTGGCAGGCTGCCGCCCCTGCCCAGCATCCTCAGAGCCAGGCCCTCCCCAGAGGGTGTAGGTCCCCACTGCCCAGCCCTGCCTCACCCCTCAGCCCCACCGCCACCCCTGCCTGTCCCAGGTGGCCCTGATGAAGCAGATGCGTGAGGAGCAGCAGCGGCGGCGGCTGGTGGAGACTAAGAGGAACCGGGAGATCGCTCAGCTCAAGAAGGAACAGCGGCGACAGGAGGTGAGGGAGGGGCAGCCCCTGGGGGCCGCCACCTCCCTGTGTGCCTGGCTGCCCCTCGGCTCCCACAACCCTAAGCAGTAACAGTCACACTTGCAGCAGGGCACAGCCTAGCATGGGAGGGAACAAGCACGAGAGGCTTCTGGTCCACCCCGTCTAGTGCAGGGGGGTGGGGGGAGACTTGAGCCCCAGAGGGGGCAGGCCCTTGCCCGGGGTCGCCAGCAAGCCAGAGCTGGGACTGCGCAGCTCCCGGCCCTGAGCCCGCTGGTCCCAGGTTCCCTGCCGTGGTGTGGACGAGAGGCTGAGGGGATTCCCTGCACCGAGAGAACGGTCTGCACTGTGACCTCTGGGAAGGGGAGCCAAACTCGGGGTTCCATATTATCAATAAGTTTGGGCTGCACGAGAATCCGCCCCAAAGCCAGGCTTTTGCCTACAGAGCTGGGCAGACCAGGCCGCGGAGCCTAAGTGCGGACCCCGACCCCCCTCTCTCACCCACAGTTTCAGATCCGAGCGCTGGAGTCCCAGAAACGGCAGCAGGAAATGGTCCTAAGGAGGAAAACCCAGGAGGTGAGCGAGACGCCGCTCCCCTTCTCCTGAGTTCTTCCCGAGTCGGGAGGGACCAAGTCCCACCGGTGGCTCTGGCTCTGGCTTGTCACTCAGCACACAGTGGAGCAGAGCCTGTGTGAGGCCCGTTACGAGGGCCTTTCTCAACAAGGGGACTGAGGTATGAAGGCAGGGCTGCGGGCTCTGGTCCCAGAGGCCTGAGACCTTAATGAAAAAGGTTGAAGTCTCAGGTGTTCATTTCCCATCAGAGAGCCCTTGGCTCTTTCTCAGTCCCAAGCTCAGGCGAGGATGGAGCAGCCCCTGTATCCACCCCATCTGGCACTCCCCGTATCCACCCCATCTGGCACCCCCCAATTTGGGCCTTTTCACCAGTTCCAGGGCGCCCCCGCTCACTGGGTTCCTCTTTTCTCGACCCCAGGTTTCCGCACTGAGGCGCCTGGCCAAGCCCATGTCTGAGCGGGTGGCTGGGCGTGCAGGACCGAAGCCGCCCATGCTGGACTCGGGGGCTGAGGTGTCAGCCAGCACCACGTCCTCCGAGGCTGAGTCAGGGGCCCGCTCTGTCTCCAGCATCGTGCGCCAGTGGAACCGCAAGATCAACCACTTCTTGGGGGACCACGCTGCACCTGCTGTCAACGGCACCCGCCCTGCCAGGTGAGGCGGACGGGCAGGGCCAGGGAGAGGCGAGCTCGGGGAAGTGGGGTCCTGTGACGGGTCCACATGGCTGTCAGCTCTGGGGGGGGGGCATGCAGGGGCGTCCATGGAGCTGCAGAGGTTGAGAGTGCTCCTAACCAGGTGGGCAGGGGGATGGGGAAATAGGGAGTGGGAATTAAAATAAAATACAACAAAATGATTTTAAAAATGCATTTTCTCCCAAAAGAACATATTATTAACAGTGCTAAATGACCGAATACATACAGAAAACCTGAAAAAAAAAAAAAACAACTTTAAAAAGGGGAGTGCTCCCAACCAATTCCCTGTGCATCTGTCTCCCAGAAAGAAGTTCCAGAAGAAGGGGGCCAGCCAGAGCTTCAGTAAGGCTGCGAGGCTCAAGTGGCAGTCCCTGGAACGGAGGATCATTGACATCGTCATGCAGAGAATGACCATTGTCAACCTAGAGGCTGACATGGAGCGGCTCATCAAGGTGGGCCTGACCACAGGGAGCCCAGGGCTCCTGCCCCTGCTTCCTTGCCATCTCCCCTCCGCCAGTCCTCTGCCATTTCTGACATCTCTGGCTCATCAGACCTCCTCATCCCCCTTCCACCCGCTCCTTGTGCCTGCTCTGGGATCCAGAGGTGCAGGGGGGCCTGAGGGAACGGTGGGCTGGGCGGCAACCCGAGGCTTGTCCATCACCCTCCCTGCAGAAAAGGGAGGAGCTGTTCCTCCTGCAGGAGGCGCTGCGGAGGAAGCGGGAGCGGCTGCAGGCTGAGAGCCCGGAGGAGGAGAAGGGCCTGCAGGAGCTGGCCGAGGAGATCGAGGTGCTGGCGGCCAACATTGACTATATCAACGACAGCATCACCGACTGCCAGGCCACCATCGTGCAGCTGGAGGAGACCAAGGTGCCCACGGGGCCTGGCCCGGCCGGGGTGGAGGCAGGAGGGATGCGGGGGTGGGGTGGGGGGGCAGCCTCGGTGACAAGGGGTCGCTGCCTCTCCATCCTAGGAGGAACTGGACTCCACGGACACATCCGTGGTCATCAGCTCCTGCTCCCTGGCCGAAGCCCGCCTCCTGCTGGACAACTTCCTCAAGGCATCCATCGACAAGGTGGGCCAGCAGCTCACCTCCTGGGGTGGGGGTGGGGGGCCTGCAGTCACAGGCGCCTCTGTCCTCTCCCCTCGTGGGGAAGCCCACGGGCCTGGCTCCTAAGCACGTCACTTACAGGCTAGAGCGACCTGCCTCACCTCCCAGCCTCTGATTCCGAAGCTCTAAAGCTGGGGCGGTGACAACAGGCTCCTCGCTTGCTCTCGCAAGGTGATGCATGCCAGTGGCTTGGCACAGCGCTTGTCACATAGCAGGGCCTCCCTTAGAAGTGACCCTACGTGTCTGGTCCAGGCCCGTCCCCAGCAGGGCTCGAGGGTGTTGGGAGAAGTGTGTATGTTGGGGCTGGGGCAGCGGGAAACAGACCACGTTCCACTCAGGAAGGTTTACACTGGAACCTCGGATGTCCCTTGGCATGTCCTGGGCTCCTGTCCTCTCTCCCTGACAGCGGGCCAGAGGGTGCGCCACCTTCCCGCTAGGGCCTGTTGTCTTTGGGGACAGACACCACATAGTATGCATGCAGCGTAACCGGCAAGGGGGCCGGGGAGACTCACCCCGTCCGGGGGAAGCTCCTGGCTCTACTCCATGTTACAGGGGACTGTGTTATTCTGGACTGGGGGTCCAAACAGCACAGATTGGTTTTCTCAGTTCCGAGCTAGAAGTCCGAGATTAAGGGTGTCAGCGGGACTGGTTGCTTCTGAGGTCTTTCTCCTCGGTTTGTAAAGGACTGCCTTCTCGCTTCACGCTGTGCTCCCTCTGTGTGTGCCTGTGTCCTAACTTCTTCTAAGGCCACCAGTGATATTGGATTAGGGCCAACCCTAAAAACCCCATTTTAGCATAATTACCTCTTTCAAGATTCTATTTCCAAATACAGTCACATTCTGAGGTACTGGAGGTTAGGGTGTCAACATAGGAATTTGGGAGGGTGGGGACACAGTTCATCCCATAACAAGGAGGTGTAGCCTAAGGCGACCTCCACTAACGTGTGGACATGAGGAAAGTTAAGGAGGGTGGGGACCACGTCTTTGGTCTGGGGCAGGGACGAGGGTGATGTCGGGGAGTTAGCCCAGTTCTAGGACAGCTACGAGGGTGATGTGTGGGAGTTAGCCCGGCTCTGGGGCAGGTTCGAGGGTGATGTGTGGGAGTTAGCCCGGCTCTGGGGCAGGTTTGAGGGTGATGTGTGGGAGTTAGACCGGTTCTGGGGCAGGTTCGAGGGTGATGTTGGGGAGTTAGCCCGGCTCTGGGGCAGGTTCGAGGGTGATGTCGGGGAGTTAGACCGGCTCTGGGGCAGGTTCGAGGGTGATGTCGGGGAGTTAGACCAGCTCTGGGGCAGGTTCGAGGGTGATGTCGGGGAGTTAGACCAGCTCTGGGGCAGGTTCGAGGGTGATGTCGGGGAGTTAGACCAGCTCTGGGGCAGGTTCGAGGGTGATGTCGGGGAGTTAGCCCGGCTCTGGGGCAGGTTCGAGGGTGACGTCGGGGAGTTAGACCGGCTCTGGGGCAGGTTCGAGGGTGACGTCGGGGAGTTAGCCCGGCTCTGGGGCAGGTTCGAGGGTGACGTCGGGGAGTTAGCCCGGCTCTGGGGCAGGTTCGAGGGTGACGTCGGGGAGTTAGCCCGGCTCTGGGGCAGGTTCGAGGGTGATGTTGGGGAGGGGCACCCCCCAGGGTGTCTCGGGAGCAGGTTGTGTGAGGGTGGTGATGTGGGTGCTCAAAATCCCAGGCTGGGGACGGCGACCTCAGGCCTGGCTCTCCACCCACAGGGGCTACAAGTGGCACAGAAGGAGGCCCAGATCCGGCTGCTGGAGGGACGGCTGAGGCAGACAGACATAGCAGGTTCTTCTCAGAACCACCTGCTCCTGGATGCCCTACGAGAGAAGGCGGAGGCGCACCCAGAGCTGCAGGCCCTCATCTACAACGTGCAGCAGGGTATGGTGGCTGCGGGCAAAGGCCTCGAGGCTCCTGGGTTCTCCCAGTGCTCCCTAGCTCCAACCCCTGGGGGACCCTCCCCTCCCCAGAACTCCCTCAGGAGCCCCAGTCTGATGCCAGTGGATGAGATGTGGGAGGAGGCCACCCCCTCTCCCCTCACTCTCTTGGGGCCTCTCAACCCTCCTCCCTCCTCCCTCCCCAGAGAATGGTTACGCCAGCACGGATGAGGAGATCTCAGAGTTCTCTGAGGGGAGGTGAGTTTCCAAGGCGAGAGGGAGAGGTCAGCTCACAGAGCATGAACCTGGGGCTGGGGGTGGTGGGTTGCTGTAGGGTCCCAGGGCTAAGCCTAGATTTGGGGGCTCTTTGAAACCCACGAGTCTAAGGCTCAGAGAGCCAGGCTCTCAGGATCCTGAACTCCCTCTGCTTCTTCCTTAGCTTCTCCCAGTCATTCACCATGAAAGGTTCCACCAGCCATGATGATTTCAAGTTCAAGGTGAGTACCACGGGAAGGCAGATGGTAGGCTGCAGCAGGGCCAGTCTCCCCACAGCCTGGTCTCCACCTTCCTGTGCCTCTGCCCTCACCTCCCTGCCCTGACCCAGTATTGCCTCCATCTGGGATGGAGGTGCCCTGGCTGGAACTGGGAGGTGCCCAGATATGTAACCGGTTATAACTCATTCTTTTTGAGGTGTGTGGAAGGTGGGAGGAATGGCTGGAGTCACTGCCTAGTGATGTCACCAGAGCCAGAGGCCCTGCTTTCAAAAATCTCCGCATTCCCCACCTAAGACTCTGCCTCATGCTCTGGGTCAAAGACTAAGTCTAGACCTTTAGTTATTCCGCATGCAGATTACTGATCCAAAAGTATGGGAGTCAACACTGGGGTAGTTCACCCACCAACGAGGGATCAGTTATTAGTCTGAACTAAGAAACAGGATTTATTAAACAGAGAAGGGTGGGGGGGAACAGTGAATTGTGCATAGTTTTTGGATAAACTGATTAGGTGGTGACCAGCAAAGAGGTCAGTCTGAGCATTCTGTGTGTGCAGAATCTGAAGAAGGGCAGTAAAACCCTTTTAGTTGCTTTGGCTTCTCTAGAAGCCTTGAGAGAGGGTCTCTGGGTGCTATTCTCCTGGATCTTCCATCAGTGGTTCTACCACAGGCCAAGAGGCATTATTTCCTTCATTAGAATTCCCCCGGCCCCCCTTTATGTTTGGGTAAGTTGGTTCACCGTAGTCCTTCCATTCCCAGGGTGAGCCCAAGCTGTCTGCCCAAATGAAGGCTGTGTCAGCCGAGTGCCTGGGTCCCCCGCTGGATATCTCCACCAAGAACATCACCAAGTCCCTGGCCTCCCTTGTTGAGATCAAAGAGAATGGAGTGGGCTTCTCCATCCGAGACCCCTACTACCGGGACAAGGTCTCGCGCACTATCAGCCTGCCCACCAGAGGCAGCACTTTGTAAGGAGGGGAGCCGGGGGTGTGGGTCAGGGTGGGCAGGGAGTCAGGTCTGGGCCTCACGGGACCCTTCTGTTCTAGCCCCCGGCAGTCTAGAGGCACGGAGACATCCCCTCTGACCCGAAGGAAGTCGTATGACCGAGGGCAGCCCATCAGGTGAGAGCATGTTTCCGAACCTACACCAGAGTCACGGCCATCCTGGGGTGCATGAGTCGCTGTGATGTTCTACCCCGGAGGTCATCTTGCCTACTTTAATCTGGGCCAGTATCACTAAGTCATTCCACTCCCTCCAGTGATCCCTTCCCCATCTTGTCAGGCATGGGCTCAGGAAACATAATCTCCATAAGCACCTTGAACTGGATGGCTAAGCCCGCTGCCAAAAACTGTTGGCTGATGTGGGCTCAATGTTGGTGGCTTTGTAGTGGCTTAAACTAGTCATCGTGCTGATGTGCTTCAGCTCCTTTTCATGACCAGGGGTCCTTGGGAGGCCTCAGCCCTTTCTAAGTTCTTGTCGTGTGAGAAGAGTGTAGACGTTTAAAGAAAAACCAGGAGATGATGGCAGAACAGTGGACCAGTCTCTAATTGGTCAGTCACACATAGGACCAGGACCCACAGAGCTTCTTCAGATCACCAGATGCCTCCTAGGGTCATCTGGTCCACGCACTTAATTTTCAGAGAGGTTCGATGGCTTTCTCCAGGTCCCACAACTAAGTAGTAACAGAGCAGGGGCTCAAGATGACCTCTTGCCACCTGACCTGGTGGGAGGCAGGAGGACTTGCTCAGGCTACCAGGCCTCCCTCCTATCCGAAGCCTGGACAGATGCCCATGCCCATGGCTTGCGGTGGGTGCCTTTGGTGGGGAGGAGTTGCATAGATATCCGTATACTTGGGACCTCGTAGACCATCACTTCACCCATGAACTGAGAGAACACACTTCAGCTGCAGTCTGAGGGACTTAGACTGAACTCATGAAGACTCTTCAAAGGAAGGGAGGATTTAGGCCAAACCTGACAACAACTTTCCAAAGAGAGGGATGTTGCGCTATTGGAATGGGGTGGTGCAATGAAGTCTTCGACTCTTCCCTGTTGATACAGTGAATCCTCAGTATTCACAGTACTTATGTTCTTATCAAGCCACTGTGAACACTGAATTAGCAAATACAAAACCACTGCTCCTGGGGAAATATGGGGTTAGGTTCCTGAGAGCTTCTGGTCACATTTCATCAGCCAATCAATACAGAACTTTGCTTTATGTGTGTTTCTGTTTAAAGGTACCTTAGTTAATATATATTGTTGATTCATTAACATTGAACTCGTAGCCAACAGCATCATAACTCACTCCTGGATGAAGCTTTTCTAACACGCGTATTTTCTCCATAAGACACAGCACAGCCTTCATGGGCTTAGCCACGTGCCAGACAGCCCTTCGGCACTATGCTTTGGGGACGTTTTTTAAACAGTGAATCACCAGTGAAAAGCACAAAAATGCAAAAAACATGACCCTAAATAGAGCACAGGAAGGCCAGTTGTTGACAGCATGAGAGCAGGCGGGCAGAGGGTCACCTCATTTGACCTCCGCTGGGAACGTGTGCATATGGGGACTTGGATTTTTCGCTGCTCTGCTCAATGTCTGGGAATGACCCCCAAAGCACTGTGAGAGTTAATTTGGGATTACTAATACACTGTAATGAGCAGGTGAATTCCCAAGTATGGCATCCATGACTAACGACGACGGGCTGTCTCCAAACAGCGTCCGGGAGCTGAATCCGGAGCTGGGCTCTTAGATTGCTGCAGAGCAGGCCCTGCCCTGTGGGCTTTCCAATCCCGGACAGAAGGTGGTGCTGGAAGCACTGTGCGGGTGTGAGCCTGTGGGGATTTGCTCACTCACAGATGCTGCTCTGTCCCTGCTCACCAGGTCCACGGATGTGGGATTCACGCCGCCCTCGTCCCCTCCTACTCGGCCCCGCAACGACCGGAACGTCTTTTCTCGTCTCACCAGTAATCAGAGCCAAGGCTCAGCACTGGACAAGTAAGAGCCAGGACTGGCCGGGAAGGGTGTGGATGAGGTGGGCTGATCCTTGCCGCAGGCAGGGCTGGGGCAGCCGGGCGGCCCCTAACCACGCTGTCCCAGCCCCTCTGAGAGATGAGGCTCTGAAGCTCCCCTGCGGGCATCTCTGACCTTTCTGTTCTAACTGTGGACCCTTCCTTCCCCCCAGCATGCTGGGACCTCAGGAGAGGGCAAGAAGGAAGCCACAGGGATGGGGGGCAGGCAGGTGGGGATGTGCGTGCAGGTCAGGCCCCCTACAGGGACTCACTAACTGAGCCTTGAATCCTCCTCTGCTGCTTCTTTGACTCTTCGATTTTTCTCTGAAACCCCTTCCTTGAACTTTAGCCACTCCCTCCCTGCCACAGATGCTCAGATGAGGCCCCAGGGGCCCTTCTGTCCTGGCAGAAAGGGACCCCCTATTGCCTTTGTGTGGCAGGGTCGGCCCAGCTGTAAGTACAGCTCCTGTCAGGCCACTGTGACCACGGAGAGTACAGCGGGGGTTAAGGGCAGTCCCGTGAATTCAGAAGGCACTTCGTTGTGCATCCTGCTTTTGTATATGTGATTCGTGTGGACTGCACATCAGCCATGAGAACTGTCTTCCCTATTTTACAGAAGAGGAAATGAGGCTTAAAGAGGCCCAAGGACATTCATTCACCTAGAAATTGGAGGACTTGGGCCCAGAACCTGGGGCTTCTGACCTGCTCCATCATACGTTCCTAACAGTGGGACTCTGCCTTGGGGGAGGGGGTATCCTGGCCTCCATATGCTCCCCTCCATGCTCCCTACACTCTGGACCCCGCTCTGGCCCTCTCCCACTCTCTGCAGCCTCCGAGAGGGCTCCTCTCTTGGCTCCCTAAAAGTTTCTCTACCCTGGCAGGGAGGAGGGGTGCAGTGCTGTTGTTCCGGGGAGCCTAGGCTAGAAAGTGCCAGTTCCTGCACCTGGCACCTGACATCAGCCCTTCCCCACAGAGACATCTCTGGCTCCGTCAAAATACTGCTCCCTCCCCAGACCCACCTTGGCTCAGTCCCCATTTCGGGAGGAGGGTACCAAACCTGGACCATGCCAACCAGGGCACCGCCCGCCCACCATATGTTTGCAATCAATAGGTCCCTTTTCTGGAAGCATTGAGGTGGGACTCAGGCCCTTTCGGCCTGGTGGTCCTCTCCAGTGGGCCAGGTCTTGGGGCCCATATGTGGTGCAGGCCCAGCTCCTAGGTATAGCCCAGTGGGCTTGCTGGGGACAGTCCCTGAGGAATGGCTGGAAGGAGTCAGCTCCTGGGGAGAAGTAGGAGCAGGCATGGCTTCCTTTGGCCTCAGGCATGTAGGAGCATTGCTGGGGCAGGGCAGGGTGCCCCCAGCTCGTACGATGGGGCAGCCAGGGGCTTGGAACCAGCCAACGGCCCACGAACTGAGACATCTCTCTGGAGTGTGGGGCTGGCACTCCCACATCTCCCGTGGTCCCCTCCTCACTCCTACCCTGGTAGCCGAGGGACCCCCGCCCTTTCCCACCTCCTCTCCTGCTGTCCCTTAGCGCCCTGACCCTCTGCGTCTCCCTGCTGCCCTTGAAGAGAATAACCTGCCCTCTGACCTCCCACGCTGCCGCTGCCTCTGCCGTCCCTTCGTGTGTTTTCCTCTCTCCCCTAATCCAGCTAATTTTCTGCCCTCCCCAGGTCTGATGACAGCGACTCCTCTTTGTCGGAGGTCCTGAGGTACACACAGAATGTCTCCCGTGTTGGCTCCCCAGCTCTCACTCTCTACTCCCCCCTCTCTGCCTCTTGCTGCACAGCCCCTCCCGCCTGCACACCCGAGTCCTCAGCATGCGGCCCTCCTCCCTGGCCTGCCTCCCCCCCCACCCCCCCTCTGCCGTGGTTCCTCCCTCTCAGGGTCGCTGCGTGGCCTCACACTGGCCGCGTGGCCTCACACTGGCCAGGCCCGGCTGGAGCTGGGCGCTTGGGGAGGGGTGCACAGTTGCTTGCCACAGGGGCTGTTCTCTTCTTGTCACCTGGGCAGGGAGGGGGAGAGCATGGGAGCCTGGGGTGGGCTGGGGCTGGGACTGAGCTCTGCGGAGGGCTTGGGGTGAGGGGCAGGGGTGCGGACAAGCCTGGGGGCCTGCGGGGCCCAGCTGGCTGGGTGCTGGTGGCTGCATCCTTGTGACTTGCTCAGCTTGTGCCGGTCAGGTGTGCTTTTTCAGCTCCTCTGGGAGGAGCATCAAGGGGGCGGGCCTGCTGCCCACATCCCCTGGGCACGTGGTCCAGGAGTGCCAGGAGACCTCCTCCCTTCCCAGCTTTTGGGATGAGCAGAGGACGGTTTCCCCAGCCACCCCAGCACAGCACCCCACCACGAGGAGTGGGTCGGCGTTGGGCTCAGAGCTGTCTCCAGCTCGCCCACAATGCCCACTGCTCACCGCGCCTCCTGGCCTGGCTGTTGATGTTTTTGCAAACCTGCCTCCGGGCAGCAAGGCTTCGCCAGCACCAGAAGCTAGCCAGCCTCCTAGCCTCCTTCAGGGAGGAGGGTTAGCCTGGTGATGTACTTCCCACAGCAGTCCGGGCTCTTTCCACCGCCACACAGCAGGGTCAGAAGCGGGGAGCTGGGACAGCTCGGGGGTGGGTCACTTGTGTATGACATCTAGCTGACTGCTGGCCTGGCAGGGGGCCTGGCTGCATCTGTGGGGGCTGTGAGAAGCACTGTGGGTGGGACACTGGTCATTTCAGCAGAGCGGAGGCCACAGAATCAGTGTCAGGAACAGCATTCTCTTTAGGAAAGAACTAGAACATATTTTCAGACCTGCACATAATTTGGCCAGGGCCTCATTCCAAAAGACCCTCACTGAGAAAAGATCATTCCCCAGAACCTCCAGGAGGCCGATATAACACAATCCTCCTGCTCGCTGAGGACAAGCCTCATTCTCCCTCCCAGAGTGTTCATGGGAAGCGAGGAGGTGCTTTCCCAGGTGCATATGGCCTCATTCCCTAGGGGACCCTAGACGTCCCTAACTCAGAGCTGAGCTGGGGGCCCCTAAAGGGACTTCGGCCTTTGTAAGTGACAGCCACAGGTCTGACCGTGCAGGTCCCGAAGGGGTTCATGTGTTGGGGGAGTGTATGTGTGTGTCTCTGCCGGGGAGGGGCCAGCCCCAGAAGAAGTCGCCGACAGATGGATACACTGGCACGGAGGGGCTGGGAGGCTGACAGCCTGAGCATGCTCCCTCCCCGTACCCCTCGCCTCGCCCCTTCTTCCATCGCAGCAGCAGGGAGGAGCCAGCAGCTGCAGGAGCCAGTCCAGCCCTCAGGCCTCTGCCCTGCCTGGCTGGGACCTGCGGGCACTTAGGGCTCAGGATCTGGGTCAGGCAGGCATCAGATGGGAGCTTCCACCACTCCCCCCCTCAACCCCTCCAGGCAGGGCCCGTGTCTCCTTCTTCCTGCCCGCAGCTTGCTCCCCCAGGTGTGCTCAGGGTGGTGACTGACAGGCCCTCCCCCACCTGCACAGCCTATTCCCAGCTCTCGGCATCGATGGCATTGGGCTGGAGTCTCCGGAGTCTCCTTCGTTAGGCCTTAGTCCCCTGTCGGTTCTGTTCCCCTCTTACCTGCGTACCTCACTCAACCTGGCCTCAGTCTTGCTGGCTGACAGGTGCACCCTTTCTCCCTCTCTCCTGGGAAGGGGCATCATCATCCCCGTTGGAGGAGCCAAGGGTGTGAGGACAGCCCCACTGCAGTGCGTCTCCATGGCCGAGGGCCACACCAAGCCCATCCTCTGCCTGGATGCCACAGACGAGCTACTGTTTACAGGATCCAAGGGTGGGTAGAGCCCAGACTGGCCAGGTAAGGTTAGGGTCTCACCCATCCCTGCTTCCTGTGCCAAAGTGGGCTGTGAACACGAAAACACAGCCCTCTGTGAGCTGAGGATGTGGGGTCGGCTTGTCTACTTGTCTCATGTCTCTTGCCTTGGCTCAAGGCTCCGCATCTTGGGTACCCCTGACCAAGTCTTCCCTCGTAGCTGACCCTGGTGGCCCCATCCAGCACTTCCTTCCAAACCTCCCTCAGAAACTTCAGGAAGCTTTTCAGGTGCCCCACCTTGTCTGCTCATCCCAGTCCCCCAACACTACTACCCCCCACCGACATACACCCCAGCACTTCCAACTAAGAAATCCCTATGATCTTGGCAGCAGGACCCCACAAAGTCATGATTACTTAATCTCAGCAACAAAATCAAACATTTTACCAGCAGAAAAGACAGCTCTACAGTAGACGTGTTACTAGAAAGACAATTATTATCTTTATTTGCATGGCGAGAGGGGGCCGAGTTGTTAATCTGGGTGTGATTGATTGATTCCAAGTTTTCCCCATAAGATGTGCTTGCCATTTGTTCATTAATTTTGTCAGCTATTAGCAGTTGTAGGAGGAGCACCAGAAACTGAAGAATTTCATTTTAGCCCAGGGCACCTTGGCAACACACACAGAACTCTGGTGTCTGTACAGAGTTTGCTTGAGAAACCCTGGTCTGAAGTTCTGACCGACTCCTCTCCTGAGTTTCTCTGTGTGCATGCATGCCACGTGAGCATGCCCGGGCGCCTCTTTCTCTCCCTCAGACCTAGGGCTTCTCCCCCTAGATGTCTCTGGACCATCTCCCCCAACCGCCACAGTCCCTGTGTAGGGGGAGCGTGCGTGACCTGGCCCCTGCTAATTGGCATCTGCCCTCCCCATGGTTCTCTCCCTGTCCCTCACAGACCGCAGCTGTAAGATGTGGAACTTGGTCACGGGCCAGGAGATCGCGGCCCTAAAGGGCCACCCCAACAACGTGGTGTCCATCAAGTACTGCAGTCACTCCGGGCTTGTGTTCTCCGTGTCTACCTCCTACATCAAGGTGTGGGACATCCGGGACTCGGCCAAGTGCATTCGGACCCTCACGTAGGTACTCCCCGAGCTGGCTCTCAGCAGTGGGCTGGGTACCAATGCCCAACCCAGGTGACCTGCTCCGTACAGTCCAGTCCGGCTACACAGGCGCAGAGGTCCTTATGGGACTCGACCTGACTCTGAGGGACAAGGTGGGGTCCCTGGGCTGGGGGACAGCGTCTGGGGCAGCAGCTTGGGTGAGCCTTTGGCCTGCTTGTCCCCCTTCCCCCACCCCTGCTTCATCTTAGCCTCCCAGGCCCTGGCCCTGGGCTGTGCTGGGTATCCCCCATGAGTCCAAAAGGGAAGCTGGGAACCAGCGTGGGGCCAGCAGGCAGTGGCAGACCCTGAAGCCACACTGGCCACCTGTCTGCGTAAATGGGCCACCCGAGCCGGTTCTCATTCCTGACCCTGACGGTCTCAGGCGGACGGACATGTGGGGGATGGAAGTGAGACCAGGGCCCCTGCAGAATGAAACTGTTTCCTAGCAGGAGCCATGCTTCATCCTGATGTTTCCATGATAAGCGATCATCGGTTCTTTAACTTGATCCTCAAAAAAGAGTAAACACAGGGGGTTTTGAGGGCGGTGAAACTCCTCTGACACTGTAATGGTGGATATGGGTCACTACGCGTTTGTCCAGACCCATGGAGCATACAGCATGAGCGAGCCCCCATGTCACCTGCGGCCCGCAGCGATGATGACGTGTCAGGGTGGCCTCACCAGCTGTAACAAACGCCCCCCTCTGGTGGGGATGGCGATGGTGGGGGAGGCTGGGGGGCCCCCTCAGTTTTGCTGTGATCCTATAACTGCTCTAAAAAAGGAGTCTTTTATTTTTATTTTTTTTAAAGATTTTATTTATTTATTTGACAGAGAGAGAGATCACAAGTAGGCAGACAGGCAGGCAGAGGGAGAGGGAGAAGCAGGCTCCCTGCTGAGCACAGAGCCCGATGTGGGGCTCGATCCCAGGACCCTGGGATCATGACCTGAGCCGAAGGCAGATGCTTAACCATCTGAGCCACCCAGGCGTCCCGGAGTCTTTTATTTTTAAAAAACAAAAGAAGCAGAGTAAACAGAATGGGTATTATCACCTCTTTCTACAGAGGAGGAACCTGGGACTCAGAGAGATTAAGTGGTTTCCACAAGCCCAGCTCAGGGACAGGGACTTTTCTGCTGGCCGTGGCGCTATCTGCCTTGGTCTCTGCCTCGTCAGACCAGAAACTTCCAGGAGGAGTTTCGCTCCCCTCTGTCAGTCAGGGAAGGCTTCCTGGAAAGACTGGGGTATCAGGCCTGGTCTGAGGGAGGTCTGGTTGCTTTCCTGGCCTGTGTGGATGGACTGCTTTGATCTCTGACCTTGCCGTCCTTGCTCGCGGCAGGTCCTCGGGCCAGGTGACCTCCGGGGACGTCTGTGCTGCCACATCCACCCGCGCTATCGCCAGTGCTCAGGGGGAGCACCAGATCAACCAGATCGCCCTCAGCCCTTCAGGCACCATGCTCTACGCTGCCTCGGGCAACGCCGTCCGCATCTGGGAGCTCAGCAGGTCAGGGGACGCGTGTGGCGCCGCGGAGGGCTTGGCGTGGCTATAGGGGGGTCCGCGGCTCTCTGCTGTGGATGCCGCCCGGCGGGGCTGGCAGACCCCCGTGCTCCTCTGTTTCCGCCTGCTGTTGGGCTTGGGTCCCGGCTCTGGGATACCGCACCCTTGTCTTCCAAGGCCCCTGGGACACCGGGCAGCTGATATCTTGGTCCTTGGTCTTGCGTTGAGGGAGGCAGAGTGCCCTGGCCGGCCCAACTCATTCCAGGGCAGACCTCCCCCACCGGGCCCCACAAGCTAGGATCCCCCCTGATCCGTGTCCCCCCACCGGCCGGGCCTCTCCCCACCGCAGGTTCCAGCCGGTTGGCAAGCTGACTGGCCACATCGGCCCTGTGATGTGCCTGACCGTCACCCAGACCGCCAGCCAGCATGACCTGGTGGTGACCGGCTCCAAGGACCACTACGTTAAGGTACCTGAGAAGGCCTCCTGCCTCTGAGGTCTGGGGCGGGGTGGGGGGGGGGGGCGTTCTCTGTGTTCCTCCTGCCCTCCTCCACCCCTTCCCCCTGGGGCCTTGGGAGCCCTCAGGAAAAATAATGAGACTTCTGGGGATTTATGCTGAAGAAATCACCCCAAAGAGGCAAGGAGGTGTGTGTGCGCAGCAAGTAGATTGCAGCGATATTTTGTAAATGGTGCAGAATTGAAAATAACCTAAATGTCTAAGGGCGAGTAGCAGTCACGTCAATTAGGGAAAACCCACTGAGCAGGTTGCAGTGCATCTACTGAACTGAGAAAATGTGAACAAAACACAAAGGATAGCAAACAACACTAATTCTGTTTGCTCCCCGATTATGTCATTGCAAACCACATGGATGCAGTCAGAAACTGGGAAGTAGAGAAACAGAGGGTGGTTGGTATGATAATGTTTGTTTCAAGTACAGCTAATATTATATTAACTTAAAAATAAAAGAAATTGAAAAAGAGGTGCACACCCCAAACCTACCTTTCTCCATATGAGCTGCATGTTGAGCTGTGGGGTCACCGCCTGCATTAACTTATTAAGCCAGTCTGCTCCAGTCCCCTTAGGAAGGGTCCAGACCCAAGCCTTCAGAGTCCTCTATCCCCAAGAAGAAGCAGTGCCCCTCCAGGAGCCCTCTCCTGCTGGGGAAGCTCCTCTCCCCCAGGGCCAGGGCTACCAGCCTGGGTCAGGCCACTGGGTCTGCCGGCTCCCAGGGACCACCGTGCTGTGTGAGAGTAGGTGGGTGGCCCTGGAGCTTCCCCCTTCTCTCTCAGGCGCTCCCCACCAGTTTTTCCTCCTGCAGATGTTCGAGTTGGGTGAGTGTGTGACGGGCACCATTGGCCCCACCCACAACTTTGAACCCCCGCACTATGATGGCATCGAGTGTCTTGCCATCCAGGGAGATGTCCTATTCAGTGGCTCCCGGGACAATGGCATCAAGAAGTGGGACCTGGAGCAGCAGGAGCTCATCCAGGTGTGGTGGGCAGGAGGGAGGGGTGGGCTAGGGTAAGGCCATTCCCCAGTCCGGGCAGGGCCTTGGCGACCTAGGGTCTTGGGCCAGAGCTCCCCCAGCCTGCCTGTTCTCCACCCTCTTCCCCTTTGTGTCCACTCCCCTGCTGCCTCCCCTGTACTCTCCCGTATGCAGCTGCTTTCTGGAAAGGGGCGCTCTTAGCCCCCAGGTTTGACTCGAAAGCTCAGCCACTCACTGTGTTCCCTTTCCTGGAGCGTTTACCCTTGCGAGGCCTGAAGGGTTCTCCAGCAGTGCAGGATCTTAGGTTTGCCTCGGAGTGGGAGACCAAAGGACCTATCTCTGGGCCTCTGCAGTCCCCAGCGTGGGCCCGCGCAGCCCGCCTCCTGGACAGTGCTCTGCCAGTCTGCCTGCCCAGGGACCCCAGAGGCAGAGGGGAGCCTGGTAGCTGCCCTTCTTGTGCGCAGTGGCCCCTGCCAGCAACCCCCTGCCCAGCACTGCCCTCAGGCCTCACTGGCTCTGCTCCTCCCGCAGCAAATCCCCAATGCACACAAGGACTGGGTGTGTGCCCTGGCCTTTGTCCCGGGCCGCCCCATGCTGCTGAGCGCCTGCCGTGCGGGCGTCATCAAGGTCTGGAACGTGGATAACTTCACGCCCATTGGCGAGATCAGGGGCCACGACAGCCCCATCAATGCCATCTGCACCAACGCCAAGCACATCTTCACTGCTTCCAGGTGGGTGCCAGGCGGAGAGGTCTGTGTGTGTCCCCTGCCCCTCTCCCTGGTGTGGGCAGAGCAGGCTGGGGGGCCTTGGGGCCCCTGCAGTTGTCCCAACAGGCTCGGCTCATGGAGTAGACCCCTCGGCGCCTGCTAGCCTGTGCTAGCCCTCCAGGAGTGCCCGCCAGGGGCAGGGGAGCAGGAAGGTGCTGGGCCCCAGGTCAGGACTCACCCACCTGTCTGCAGGCCTTTCCTGCCCTTCCCACAGCAGCCCCCCCGCACCCCCCAGCTGTCTTTACCCCCGTCCACGTATCTCAGACCACAGAGCAGCCCTGCCCCCCCTCCGGACCCGCCTCTCTCCTGCCCCAGCTCAGGTCCCCATCCAGGGGATGCCCAGGCCTCTGCCCCACAGGGGAGCTCCTCAGAGGGGTCTCTTCTTTTTCCTTCACGTCCGACTATGTCCCTTCTCTCCTCCCTTTCCCTCCCCATCTCCTCCTGCCTCTCCTCTCTGCCTCTCTGCCTCTCTCCCCCAACAGTGACTGCCGGGTAAAGGTGTGGAATTACGTCCCCGGACTCACCCCCTGCCTTCCTCGCCGAGTCCTGGCCATAAAGGGCCGAGCCACCACCCTGCCCTGACCCTCCTCTCCCGCCTCCTCTGTCATTCTCCCTTCTTTCCTCTTCCCTCTCTTTCTCCACTTCGGTCTGAGCTGCTTCTCAACGGTATGAGATTATTTTACTCCTCCTCCCTACTCTCCCTTCATGCCCTGCCTGGCCCGGACTGAATGCCCCGCCTGCCGCTCTTCCTCCCACCCTCCTCTTCCGAGCATGACTAGCGGGACAGACCCCCAGGAGAGGGGTGCCAGGTGGCAGAAGGCAGAGGGGGGAGCATCCAGGCCTGGACAAAACAAAACAGCACCAACGAAAACCCATGACGAGAATTCTGTTGGGGACTTTGAGACCACAGGCCCTCTCCCTCTGCCCAGCAGCCAGCCACCCCTCCACCCCTGCAGTCTGCCCTCATCCTCAGCACTGCTTGTCCCTGGGCCCTAGCCACATTCGGGGAGTTTGGAGAATCTGGCCCATCCTTAACTTTGGGGGTAGCCAGCCAGGCCCACTTTAAGAGCTGACCAGTCCCTCTCTGTCCTCCCAGTGACCTGACAGTGAAGTTCTGGAGCGTGCGGCGGTTACCTGGTGGCCCACCCTAGGAGCACACAGCAGGCCTCACCCTGGCTGTCTTTCAGAGGATGGCCCCCAGACCCTCGGCCCCCCGGCAGCCTGGACAGCACAGAAGGGAAGCTGTGGTCTGACAGGGCCAACTGCCCTGGGGACAGAGGGTGTGGGCCTCGGATGTGGCCCCTCTCCTGCTCTCCTGCCTCTCCCTTGACCTTCCTATGGGATACTGTACCCCCTGTCTCTTGGGGTGGGGGGGGGAGAGAGGTTGGGGAGGAATTTAAGCTGTGAAGCCAAAGGGCATTTTCCCCTCTCATTTCTCTCCCTGCAGCCCCTCGGGCTCCCCTTGCCCTCCCTCTGGCCACATTTTCTCCTGCTGAGCTGGCCATGCCCTTCCTTAAGCCTCTGGCCCAGTCGTAGGGAGCCGTAGGGGAGGCGAAGCATCCCAGCCCCTGCCCTGCCCCTCCGATGAACAGGCCTCCCCCTCTATCCCCTAATCCAGCCTCTGGAGCCGCTGCACCTGCCTCTGAGCCCAAAATGATAGTCCTCAGGTAACCATGGAAACCAGGTGTTGGCAGCTGGGCCCTGCAGCTGACCCTTAGCCCCTTGGCCACCAACAGCCATTCCCAGTTGACCCCAGCCATCCCTTGGGGTCCCTTTCTAATGGGGCCAAGGTAGAGCTGCTAGAAAAATTCCTTTGGGGAGATGGTCAGAAATACTTCAGCTATTTAATTTATTATTATTTTTTTATTTTTACTTTTGCTGTTGCCTCCTGGAAACTGACTTGAAGTTTCTCCCCAAATGTTCTTTCCCTCAGCACTCGGGGGCCAGGAATCCCAAAGGGAATCTGCCCGACCAGCCCTCCAGGGCCACCTCCTCTGTTCGCTTTGCAGCTCGGGCCCGTCCCCAGCATTGCCCCCAGGGACCATTCTAGTGCACCCCTGACCTCTAGGCTGCCTGACGCTTCAGTGCCTTCCTCCACCCCGGGGCCTGGCACTCATGCCGGGCAGCCTTACACCAGCCATGCCCGCGGGCACCACACGTGTCTTTGCACTTGCGGGGTCCCGTGCCCGCTGCCCCCAGAAGGCAGGGGAGCTCCACCCCACAGCCCAGGGCCAGGGGCCCCCCTTCCCAGAGTCCTGTGTGGGCCATGTAGGAAGCAGCTCAGAGGATTATGTCTACCAGGATGGCTTGGATGGTGAGGCTGGCCCAGCCCCCTCCCCGCTCACCTGTATTTCCACCCCAACAGGGCCAGGAGTCCTTCCGGCCTCTTTCTCTCTGGTTTTTCAGGAGACACATTTTCAAGCCTTAAAGCTGGCATGGGGCAAGAGGCCCTCCCCTTTTAGATTAGCGGTGAAGAAGGAATTCATTGAGTTTCTTCTTGCCATGGGGCTGTGGTTAAATCCGTGTTCCAGCGCCCCCTGTTGGGGCAATTCTGAATTCACAGGACCGGGCCCTGGGAGGAGTCCCTGGACATCCCTCCGCCCCAACCTATCCACGGTGTTTTTCCAATGCTTAACTGGTCCTGTGCTTCCTGTCCTCAGTCTGGTAGCCAGGAGCCCCAACTCTGTTCTGAGATACGCAGTGACTTTTAGACCTTCCAGAGGTAGCTCTGGGTTTGTCCTCTGTGCCTCTGCCTGTTTGGCCAGGGGATCGGAGCCCCCCCGGTGTGGCCCCAGTGTGGCACGCAGGGCAGAGGAGGATGTCCTAGCGGTGAAAACACCTGCTGGGGCCTAAGGGCCCAGCCCTGCTTCCCCCCTGTTCCGAGCAGCCCCTGCCGGCCCCGGCGGTGGAGTCTGGGTAAGCTGATGTGTGCAGGAAGCACACATCCTGGAATACTGGCCTCCTGGAGCCTGGGACAGTCAGTCTGCGATGGCCGGAAATCCCTCCTCCTTCAGCCAGCCCAGGGGGGGCCCAGCCGCTCCCTCGGCCACGTGGAAGCAAGCGCCTCTTCCCCTCCCCATCCTTCTCCCCACCTGATCAGAAAGCTTCAGCCTTGCAACCTGTAAGACTCTGTCTGCATGACTGTTTACAAACCGTAGAAACACAAAAGACTGCGCTGCCCCCATGGGCCGGGGCTGCCCCAGCCCGGGGAACGGTACTGTAGCTGCGAGACCCATTCTTGCGCGAGATGTGACCTTACGGCCTGCGAGAGGTGCTCAGCATCATTGCCCACTTTCTGCTCTTTCTGATGGGTCAGCTACCTCATGGCAGGCCGGCTCTGCTGTCCTGGCGAGTATCATTGACTCTAAACTTGAAGTCCCTCGGGAGCCCTGAGCCCTTCCAAAAGCTGTGCTCGGAGAGCGTTGGAATCTCTGCCTACTCCTTCAGGGATGTCCAAGGTACATAGTTAGGGGGCAGGCCCCCAGCATCCTAAAGGTTGGAAGCACAAAATGGTTGTGATTTGAGCACAAATAGCAAGGCTTGTGGCAGGTGGCCTGGGCAGACCTGGGTCCAGGGGGCTCATCCCAGCTTGGTTCTGTCCACAGTTAGACCGAGTATGTCCGGGTCTGGGAGGGCGTTTCCTCGCTCAGACCAGGGCTCGGCCCATGACTTGCCCTGATTCTGGGGGGTTCGTCATACTACTTACTTTTCTTTGCCCATCTGCAGACTTGAGCCGGGGCCAACGCCGGCCCGGCCACATCAGAAGGCGTGGGCCCAGGAGTTAGCTCCCTCTCTCGACCCCACACCCCCCAGTCTTTAAATGCCTGAGCCCAGGCTGGGTCCCAGCCCTACTGGGCCTAAGGAGCCCAGAGCCACATTCCCTGTCCCCAGGGCTGAGCCCCCCTCGAATGCTTTTGAAGCTGACTGCCTGTGGGCCTGCTCGGCACAGTCCCCGGCCAGGCTCTGTTCTCAGTATTAATCAGTTCAGTGTTTGCTCTCATGTGAGTAGCTGATCGCTGCATGATGGCCAGAATTCCCCAAGGTAGCACCTGGAGTTGCCTTGGGAGATTGCCAAGGAAGAGGAAAGGCACACCCAGGCTTTTGAGGTGGTCAGGGTGCCTCTGTGGGTCTGGGAAGGGACACTTGCGGATCTGGGAGTGGTCTCCCTACCCCCCCACCATCACTACAGCTCCAGCCCTCTCTTGTTTGGCCCTGCTGCCCACCTGGGGTGGTGTCGCCTGGGCAGAGGGCAGTTTAAAGCACAAAACCGCCGTAGGGAAGACCGTGGCTGGGACTTCCCCACGACACCCAGTGTGGCAGAGAGTGGGCAGGCCGCAGCTGTGAAGTTAGAAACGCTCTCTTCCCTCACGTAGACCATCCCAACTCTCGGGGGCATCCTCTGATGCGGTCTGGGCCGGGCGCGGGCACAGCCCCTGGCCTGTTCAGCCCCAGCCTGAGCCCAGCGTGTTCACCATCACGTTTGTGGGGGCAGGGCCTGCCCTGCAAGAGCAGTGAGTTTCTTCCCACCCAGCAGCCCGAACGTGTGGCATCTGTCCGTTTGCCATCCCAAACAGGAAACTGCTTACCGCTCTCTTAGCTTAGCCCAGCATCCTGGCCCAGCCTCAGGAGCCGGGGCTTGGCCAGTGGCCCCACCGGCCTTCCTGAGCCTGGCCTTACTCTCCTGGTTCCCAGGATCCCTCACAGCCCTCTTACGTGCACGGACAGAATCTACAAGGAAAATTCTGTTTTCTATGGCATCTTCATTCTAGCCCCCACCCCCTGCCCAGCCCCAGCACTCCAATGAGCCCCCAACCCTTAGCATACCCTGGTCCAGGTTTTTGAACCCTTGTCCCGAGGGCTTTGCAGGGAAGTGGGAACTACTCCAAGAAGAGCCAAGGGTCAGAGAAGACATCTGAAGTGAATCAGGGCCCCGCCCTGCCCACCAGCTCTTTTCTAGGGATCACCCCCTGCCCAGGCTGCAGGGTCTCGTTTGGCTTATGCCCTCCTCGCTATGCGGCAATAGCACAAGATGTATATATGTTTTGTACTTCTGCCGATGATTGTACATAGTGTATGAAAGTTATTTAAGCCTCATGCTGTACATTTCTGTTCCTAGACTGGACGTGTGTGTTCTAAGAAGTTGTCATAAATAAACCCCGAATGACCGTTACCTGTCGTGGTGTGGCTCCTGAGAGCTGCCAGCTTTTGGCTGGTGGCCTTTCTCTGGGGTGGGACATTGGTGCTGGGGCAGGTGGGGCGGGCCCCTGGGGCTGGGGCCCAGCCTGATGAGAATCTCCTGGGCTGCGAGTGTGGGGCTTGCTCAGTGAGAAAGCAGTGTTGAGAGTGTTGCGTTCCCTGCAGACTCTCTGTTGTCCCCTGGGATGGGTACTTTAGCTGGAAGAGGGCACCAGCGCTTACTGAGCACCCACTGTATTCCGGGCACTATTCCAGGCATTTTTCCTTGGATCTTCACTGCCTCTGTGTGATAGGTGGTGCTCTCATTTTCTGAAATGGGCAAAGTCTCAGAGAGGAAGTGGCGTGTCCAGGATCAGCGCCGGTGAGGACAGAGCCAGGACCGTAACCCAGACCTGCCCGACCACAGCACCCGTGTCCTTTCATGAACATAGCAAGTGCCTTTTCCAGAGCCTGGAGGACGCCGTGCATGATGCATACCAGACATACTTCCTTCACTTGCCACTTATGAAGAGAAGACAGAAATATGAAAAGTTTGTAGAAGAAAACAGCTCCACAGTGGTCTTGATTTTTGTTTCTAGATCAGTGCTTTTCTGTCTTTAAAAATGCCTATTTCCCTTTTTTTCCTAAGGCCCTAAAAATGCTCTGTCTCCGCCTATTAGTCTCATTATTTTCAACATAAAAATAGGTCTAAGGGGATGCCAAGCAAACCCATAATGTGCTCTTCCCCCCAGAAGACATGGGATTGTTCCTGGACAACTGAGCTACTCTCATGCTTATAACTCAGTATATTTGACCTGTTGCTACTGTTGTTCAGGAATCCATGGCTCCCATATAATTTTAGATTGCGCTTCATTCAGAATTCACTGTGTCCCCGAGGCCTCATGGCGCCGGTGAACCAATGTTAGCTCTGCGTGCAAGTATCCAGTTTGTCAGGTTTCACTCTCGAGAAAACATTTTTAATAAAAGTTTTATTGAGATATAATTCCCATACCATAAAGCCCACCCTCTTTTCTTTCTTAGGCTAATGATCTCATTCTGGTTATTTCCATATTCCCTCCCAGTGCCTTGTGGTGACAGATGCTGAACAGACACTGAATGAGTACATGAATGAGTGAAGGAAGTAAGGAAAGAATAGGCATGTTTGGAGGTGGCGAGTTATGAAATGTCACTAAATAACGAAGTTTTCCTGTACGGAGTTGTCACCTTCCCTTTCGATAACCACAGCTCACATCCCTCAACTCCTGGAGATTCTGGCCCAACCCTGGGCATCGTGGCCTCTAGGGGACCATCTGCATCTTCATCACCCGCCAAGACCATCTTGGAAGCTTTACTTTCTGATTTTTATAAGGTGAACACAATAGGGTCTCTCTGCTGTGTTTTCCAAATATGAAACCAAGTTGCTCTGTCAACCTACACAGTCCTTGCTGCTTATCTAGACCTACGGCTATTGGCTGTTGACAGGTGACCCAGCCGGTGAATTCTGTGGGTCTGTAGGAGGCAGACGTCATTGTGGGTTGGAGGTGGGAGGCTCCCCGGGGGAGGTTCCACCCAAGAGGCTCCTGGTCCTCAAACAGAAGGGTCTTAGCAAGTGAAAGGGGACCCTGAGCCGCAGAGGGGGGAACACAGGTGGGCGGAGTTGCCCTGATCTCCCCCGAGGCCCTCCAGCAGGTGCTGGAGCCTCCCTGCCCTGGGAAGCCGCGGTGGCTTCCGAGGGCGGTTGTTTTTGGCCGGTTGACTGAGCCTTACCCACGCCACTCTCCCTGCCCCACCCTCCCGCCTGGTCTGGTCCCACCCTTCCTCTCCACAGGTCCTTCTTTTACATAGGATCCCACCCTACGGACAGAGCCTGCTGTTGACCCTGAGAAGTGACAGTTGGGCACGGCCGGCTGCAGGCCTGTAGGGGTGTGGGTAAAAACCAGAAAATACAGGTCCAGGAGCTGTTGACCTTGTCAGGAGCCGGGCCCTGGGACGGACTCCAGCCAACTGGTTCTACCTTGCGACTGTGCCCCTCCCCTTCCTTGCAGAGGGTTTGCCATAGAAGGTGGTTTTTCCAAACTCAGGTCACCCTGAAGATGCCAAAGTGCTGAGGGTTAGGGAGGCAGGAACACCAGGTTAAAGGATCTTGCTCTTTTGTCCTTTTGTGGGATTTGGTTTTCCCCCCAAATTATAACAGTGGTATCTACTTATTAAAGGAAATTTGGAAACCAAACAGTGTGAAGGAGAGAAATACTATTTAGGTTGTACTAGCACCTCTCAGAATTTGATGGGAGTCATTCTTTTTTAAAAGATTTTATTTATTTATTTGACAGAGAGAGACACAGCGAGAGAGGGAACACACGCAGGGGGAGTGGGAGAGGGAGAAGCAGGCTTCCCGCGGAGCAGGGAGCCCGATGCGGGGCTCGATCCCAGGACCCTGGGATCACGACCTGAGCCGAAGGCAGACGCTTAACGACTGAGCCACCCAGGCGCCCCTGATGGGAGTCATTTAATTGTCAACCTGGGTGGCATCCTCAAAGATGTTTTTTTCTAACCCTCTCAGTTTACAGGTGAGAGGAACTGAGGCCCAGAGGAGCCAACAGAGTTGGCCATGATCCTACCAGGACAGAGATTCCTTCCCCCCATGTGGTCTCTTCCCATCGTGCCTCTTAAACTTGGCTTGACCAGCGTGAGGGGGGTGATGTGGGCGGGGGGGCACCAGAACAGTCTCTGAAGTGGATCCTATCCTGACATATGGACCTGATGGTGCTTTGGAGGGCAGGGAAGGGAACATGAGTGCACCACCGTCTTGTGCTTTCCTCACTCACGTCCATCTATAAAGGGGTCCACTGATGGCAGACCCAGAGGCCAGGCCAAGGCGCGTGCGTGAGAAGAGCCTCCTGGCCAATGCAGACATCCGTGTGGGCTTTAACGCTGCCTGCCGCTGAGGTTTGCAAGCGGGACACCAGTGGCTGCCCCCAGGTGAAGACAGCGCTGCGAGGAGCACGGCCACCACAGAGGGGGAGGCGTGTGGCCGTGGCGATGGTGAGCAAGGGGAGGACTGCACATGTCCCTGGGGCTTGCATGCAGGCGGCAGAGGCTGGGCACTGCAGGGCAAGAGCCCGAGCTCCGCCCAAGTCCGAGCAGGTTTGACCATGGGGGAGCCTACATTTTAGGACATTGGTTAGTGCCCCTGTCCCCAGAGGGGCCTGGCTGACTGAAGGTCAGGGGGAACAGGTGACTTCAGAGGCAGGTGGGGGGTGGGGGGGTAACGTGGGAGAAGCAAATGACCCTGCATAGACCTGAGGATAAACTTCCCGGACTGTCGGAAGGCCCTGGGTTAGACGGGTTCCAACGGGAGATGGTCCTCAGCCAGCTCAGCCATTGGAGTGGGAGGAGGAAACATCTGGCTCTCTAGATACACAGTGGCCGAGCTTCTGATGTCACCTGGGCTGTGCTTTGGGCTGAGCAGAGGGATAGCCACGCCGGTGTTTTTACAGAGCTGCCCTGTTCCTGACGGGTGGTATCCAAACTCTCTGATCTCCTGGGATACTTTATGAGCTGCCTAATGCCCTTCGGTAAATCACTGCCCTGCTTAAACCTGCCAGAGGGGACTCTGTCACCCGCCACCGGGAGCCCTGCCCAGCACAGCTAGAGTCTAGAGCTCCTCGCGTGTCCCAGCATCCCTCCTCCCCCCAGTCTGTGGTTCAGGCTGATGGTCAGAGTCCCCACGCTCCGGCCTCCGATCCCCTGGCTGCACAGGAGAAGGGCATGTGGCGGTGGTGGGGCGGGGGGTGTGGAGCTGGGAGAGGCCAGCCTGGACCAGACGGTCGCCGCAGAGGAGGCCGCTCACAGTGAATGGCCCTGCCCCGTAGAACAAAGTGGAAAGGCCAGAAAGCACCAACTCCACAGAAGCTCATGCTTCATCCTTTTATTACAAAGGGTCTGCGGGGGCACATATCCACTTCTCAGGCGGGGCTCGGGAGCCTGGACCCCCTGTCACAGTTGTCATGGTCACATCCGCCCTGGCCAGGCCCCAAGGACACAGGCTCAGGAGTAGCCCTTTCGAGGCCTCCTGCTGCAGAAGCAGGAGGTAGGGGTGTTGACCAGCAGCTTCTCCCGGGCTTCCAGGATGTAGAGGGTCTGAGTGGCGAGGCAGCTGACCATGGGGTCGGGGTCTTCCCGCATGGACCTTAGGGCTAAACACGGAGGCTGCTAAGGGGCTTGGAACAAAGCAAGGCTGCTGGGCTGGGCGCGAGGCCTGGGCCCCGCCGGCGGGCCCGTCAGGTCGGCTGGCAGACGGGGGCAGCACAGCGAGATGGGGACTGGGCTTTTAAAATACGAGCAAGAATTCCCACTGGGAGGCCACCCTGCTCAGTGGCAAGCAGGATGACGTACTCGCCCGGGGCTCAGGGAGACGGGAGGCCGGCTGCCTCCTGTCCTGCCTCCACAACCAACCTTTTCGGCCCCCTCCGCCACCCCCCTCCTGATCGCCTCTGCCCTCCTCTTTTCCAGAGAATAGCTATGGGTGACGTGCTCTGGCTTCGCAGAGAGCTACAGTCAGGGATTTGGGCAGCAGCAGGGGATGGATGCAGCAGTGGGGGGATAGGGTGCTTGAGACGGGACAGAGGGAAAGCGAAGAGCATGGCGTTGGTGGGGCAGGGGGCAGTGGGTCTCAGAGGGACTATAGCGGGAGCGGTCCCGGCGGCTCCACAAGGGAAGGGCTGGGAACCCCTGTGTCCCCCAAGTGAGAAAAAAGTTGGATGGCCCTCCTATCAAGAGTTCCAGGAACTGTAATGGCTGCTGAACGGCCTGGAGTTCAACGGGGGTGAGGGTCAGTGAGGGAACATGAGGAGCAGGAGGGCTCTGGCCGACGCCCCAAAGCTAAAGGCCTTAAAGACGAGCCTCCCTCTTCATTCTTTCCAGTGAGCATTTTTGTCAGCCACGTGCCCATTTTCCCTCATTTCTGAGACTTCCCCACCAGCACCAGGAGCCTTCAAAGCTGCAAGGAGTTGTGACTGGGTTACCACTCACCTGCGTATACTTCCTCAATATCACTGGCCTCTTCCGCGTCGAGGGTTTGGATGATCTGGCCTACAGGGGCACACAGAGCACCTCAGGGGCCCCAAAGAGGACCACAGGACCCCAGCTGCACCTGCTCTTGTGTTCCTCCCCAAAATACATACCTCCCTCTGTCTTTCGCTCCCCCTAACTGGCCTTGTCTAGAGTTTTCCCACAAGTAGGAATTACTTCCCCTTCTCCTCTGAGGGTCATCAGCAAATTGGGCTGGGGGAGGCAGAGGGGATCCCTCTGCTCTAAAGACACTTTTCCTTGGGGTGACATGAAGCAGTTCTCACCAGCCTCTGAGCGCCATGGGGGAGCAGCACCCACACCCTGACGCCCCGCCCCTTGGGGGTTTTGCTGGCCTGGCCTGCCAGGACATGGCCCATTCCGCTGTAGGAAAGGTCACCCAACCCAACCAGGAGCCTGCTGCAGGGGGAGGAACAGGTGGGGACGGAGGGGTGGGTGGAGAATATGCAGACTATCGCAGGACCGATCCCGGGAGCTCCTCAGAGAGCCCCTCCAACCTCCCATGTCACCTCAGGCCCTTATATCCTCGTGTCCCAGGTCCTCAGGCTGTTTGAAGGATTCCGGGACAAGGACACAGTGGCTCCAGGAAGAGGGAAAGTGGTACCTGCAAACCGTACGGCTGCCTGGCGGACGGGGGCCTGTGGGCTCTTGAAGAGAGTCGTACACTGCTTCAGAAACCAGAGGGCCTTGTTTGCCTCCTGCCGCAGCTGTAAGAAGAGGAGCTGGATTAGGTAAGGTGCCCACTGCCAGTCCTCCTGCCCCCCTCGGGCCATCCAGAGACATCAGTTTGGTGCAAAACCCTGTCAAAACATTCTAGGGGGGGGAGCCTGGGTGGCTCAGTCGGTTAAGCGGCTGCCTTTGGCTCAGGTCATGATCCCGGAGTCCCGGGATCGAGTCCCGCATCGGGCTCCCTGCTCAGCGCGGGGTCTGCTTCTCCCTCTGACCCTCCCCTCTCTCATGCTCTCTGTCTCATTCTCTCTCTCAAATAAATAAATAAAATCTTAAAAAAAAAAAAAAAACATTCTAGGGGTGCCTGGCTGGCTCATTGGTGGAGCATGTGACTCTTGATCTTGGACTCATGAGTTTGAGCTCCCCCATTGGGTATAGAGATTATTTTTAAAAATAAATTATTTAAACAAAATTCTACATCTCCATCCCATCCCACCCTAGCTCCTGAAGTCTTGTTTCCTCCATGAAGCCTTCCTGGATTGACAGGGGGATCGCTTTCCAATAGATTTACCCCAATCTTTCGCTCCCACATTCTTCCTACTCCCAAACATAGAGGAGTGAACCCAGTTGTTTCAATATTGCTTTTGTATGTCTTGGCTTAAAATCTTCAATCTCAAGGTCATTTGCTCTAGGCTGCAATAGAATCAATCATGTCTACACCCTTCTACTTAAACAGAGCCAAGCAGGGCCACATGTAATTAAGTGTTTTAATACTTTTCTTTCCCCGCCTAGGCATGCACACACTTCATCCAGATTCCCTGCCTTGAAGGTTCTGGGGGATGACATGTTCTGCCTTTTGCAAAGACCTAACCCCATCCCCTGTGTGTCCTTCCCAGTGACTCTCCGACTCCCCCTTTACACTGCAGCCTGAGTACTCAAATGAGGAGGCTACATCCAGGGTTTGTCAAACCTTTTTTGGTAGAACATCTTTTCTTCAAACAAAAATCCTAACTGGAAACCTAAGATTCTGAACCAACAGAAGTGGGACTGCTCCGGTTGAAGGGGGTGTGAGATGGAGCCCCACCCACTGCTCATCTCCCCCAGGTTTGAAGTTACCCTGAGAAACCCTTGGATTCTTGCAACCTGGTCTCCTTGCACCATGCTGCTGATTCAGATCTGGCTTCCATGGTCCAAACCCAACACGCACATCCAGCCTTTATCTCCCTGGACTCCCGCTTCTGTTACCACCCACTGTTGACCACTCACTGCTTCCTGAAACTGTCTTCTTCCTAAATGACCACCATCCTCCTCTCCTCTTGTTCTTCTATTTCTTGGCCTGGTTTCCTTTCCTAGTCTCCTTCCTGGGAAACTTGGAACTGACGTTTCCTGGGATCCTGATGTCGAACCATATGCTTCTCCCTCTATGCAATTCCCTTCGATGAGCCATGGTTGCAACTCAGTGTCCACACATCCGTATCTCCAGCACGGCTCTGTTTTCCAAGCCTCAGTGATTCAGTGATTATGTCTATTTCCAATGGGATAGATCTCCCAAGCTCTACAAACCTGACATGCACAAAATCAAGCCACTACACTATCTTCCTCTCCACACCTGCTCCTGCCTCTGTATTCCTGACCCCAGTCTATGACACCAGCATTCGCCCAAGTCAGAAACCCAAGAGTTGACCTTTACCTTCATGCTCCACATCAATTAGCTCTCCAGCCCTGGCTTATCCCTCCATGTCTTTGTCTTCATGACCTCATCTTTTCTCCCTGGATCCTCTCTCTCCAGACCCCAGTCCTGTCCCATGTGAAATTATCCTCCAATCTGCAACAGGTGGTCTGCCTAAGCACACAGCTATCTAACCATGGTACCACTGGCTTAGAGCACTTCAGTGGCTCCCTGTTGCCTACAGCGTGAAGTCCTGTGCCTTATTGTGCCCAAACCCTCCCTGCACAGTACAGCCCCAGCTCCTGCTTCCTGCTTCCCAGGTCAAGACTGAATACCTCCAGTTCATGAGCCAAAACCAGCCTGCAGACTTTTTTCGTTGGCTCCACACAAATTTTTAAACATTGTAAGTTATTTGCCAAGAAAAATGTGGTAAATTTCACCTAAGATCAGGATTTCCTGCTTGTCTTAACAAAGTGGAAAATCTAGCAACACTGAGCCCGCTCTACTTCAGACTCAATCCATTGGTTCTCAACCCTCTCAGCTGGGGAGTGTACTGTCCCAGGGGAATTATAGAGCTGGGGGGATGTTTTTGGTCGTCAGAATGATGAGAGGGAGTACACTAATTTCTAATGTCCCATTGTGTATTTGTATCAAAAATCTATTTCTAATTATCTATGCCCAGAACCTGACCCTGTCTTTTATATAACACAGAATATTTTTTTCACAGTTCAAATACACACTGGGTCTCCTGGAGATGCATCTACAATATGAAGCAAAGAAAGACTGTAGTTCATGTCATGGAGACCTTCACCAAATATTGTTCATCACTTTGAAAGTCACATCACTAAAGGCCACACTTCTTGTGGCATTTGAGTCCCCAGCACAACAATCCAGTACCATTTTGCATTTGTAGTAGGTCAAGTCACAGAGATTCCACAGAGAAGGTCAAGGAGTCAACTACTTCATCGTGTCTTCCAGAGGAATGGGGCCCAGATACTCCCATCTATTATTTATGTTATAGTACATTACATTATGTTATGTTATATCATGTCATGTAGTCATGCTATTTATGTTATGTTGTGTCACATACATATTTACACATTATTTTATTTAAAATTACTTTCATTTCTCCTTTGGAGTCAGGGCATTATATTTATTTTGGAAATCTATACAGGTAGATGATATAATCTATGAATTTCATTTCAGGATAAAGGAGGAGTTACTGAGAATGTACTAGAACGAGGTTGTGCAGTGTCCTGACCGTGCTGAGAGGCATTGCCTTCGCTGGACCCCAGGATCTTCGATTCCCCGCCAGGGCCACCCAGTATGCTTCTCTGATTAATGTTCCTTCATGGCCTTGTAGGCATTTGAGTTTTCTGCCCCAGCTCGCATGAGTCCAAGCCACTGATTGCTCCCCACACACCAGGCTCTTCTGCCCTTATTTCTCAGGATCAAATTATATAAGATGACGTATGCAAAGTCCCTGGAATGGAGTGAGTGCTTTGTTCCACATCCTGTGTATGGCAGCACCTCGGCCTGCACTCCTGATCCCTTTTCTTTGCCTAAGTGACATCCTGCTTTCCATTTCCCCTCTTCCCAGATGACACCTCCTCCAGGAAGCCTTCCTTCAAGTCCTAGACTGGGCTGGGCACCCCTCCTTTGTACTATGAAGTACATTCCTCTCTTTTAGCCCTCACCACAGTATTCTGAATTTGTCTAGTTGTGTGTCTAGTTCCCCAACTTAGGGAGCAATGGGAGGGCGGGAACCAGGTCAAGGTACTGGGCACAAAGTACATGCTCACTGAGCATCTCATTATTAAACTGCAGCTGTTGCAAACCCCAGACGCTTCAGGAAACAGACTGCTGGCCGCCCCACCCTCCCTGCATGGAGCAGAATGGTGAGTAAGCTGCCGCCTTACCAGGGCTCTGAGGATAGTCCACACATCTTTCTCGGCAAATATCACTTTGAGCCTTGACCAGCCCAGTATGGCGGCCGTGTGGCAGAGGGCAGACCGGCAGATCTGGAGAGACAGGAAGGTTCAGCATGGGGAGTTACGGGGACAGGGCTGGGAGAAGACACAGAAAGGCACAAGGAGGGGAGACCAATGGCAGGACGTCCCGTTCTGGAGGGAGGGAAGACTCCAGGGAACCCAGAGGGACCCAGGGGTGCGGAGGGAGGCGGGGTCCTCTAGGCAGCTTGGCTATGCCTACACCTGTTCCCCACTGATGAGCAGGTCAAGACGCCTGGTTGTAAAGACTTTCCCAGCTGCTGTGGTATGACACTGAGAGCCGGAGCAATGAATCTGCCCACCTCCCAGCCTCATGCACCCACCACATGGCTTCCCACACCCCGAAAACAGTCTCCCCGAAACAGATTTCCCCAAAGACATCCAGCAGCTTCGTCACTTGTGTCCATCAGGGGCCTTGCCATGGCAAAGTAGCCTCATCTGGAAACCGGGAGTCCTTTTACAAATCGCATCAGCCACTTCGCAACTTTCCCCAGCTGCCGTCACATCCCTGGCCCCCCAGAACATGGACCAATTCCAGGCTCTCTCTGTCCTGCTTCATCGGAACCTCTTTGCTGGTGGTGGTGGTGCGGGGTGTTCTCAATTCAGTGCAAAGGAGCGTGCAGGGAGCAACTTGGCGGGGAGGCCATGAAGCCAAGGGCAGAGAACCAGGCAGAGGCACTGTGCCAGATACTAGGATTTTCCTCCTTGGAGTCTTCCCACCCAGGGCATTCTGCCGTGTGCTGGTGACCAGCTGGGGAGAGCCAGGAGGGAGAGAAAACCCTGGTGCAAGCATCTGGTCACATCCGGCCCCTCCCGGCCACTCGCCAAGGTCAGAGACAAAGCAACTCCTCCAGCATCTTCCAGTCTCGCCACAGCCCCTTCCTTAGCACTTAACACCTGTCAGCATTTACCTTCCGTGACAACCAGAGACGGAAGACCAGGCTCCAGGGCCTGGCCTCTCACCTGAGCCACGCTGATGTTCACATCCTCCAGGTGGAGCACAAGGAGGACTATCAAGTTGAGGACCTGGTACTTCAAGGGGAAGACAAGCACTGTCCTCTTGACCTTAGCCAAGAGAGCCCTGTAGGTCTCAAAGGCCACCAGGCGCAGCTGCTCAGACTCCTAGGGGAGAAGAGACAGACAGACAGACACACACACACACACACACACACGGAAGACACCTCCACCTCTGTCCACCCTGTAGGGCCAGGGGCCCCGAGCTCCCCGCTCCCAGCGCACGTTCCCACGCACACTCCCGTCCCCCCAGTGATCCGTGATCAGACAGCATCCCCTTCTCCCTTGTCACTGCCGTCTGCTCTCGATACATCTCACGCCTTTTACAGATGCTCCCCGAGAGGACACCCGGAAGCAGACCTTTACGGAATGGCCTCACATTCGGACTACAGGGGCCTTTCCGGATAATTCTGCCCAACTCCCTTGGATACCAGAGAAGGGAAATGAGCCCGCAAAGGGCTTCACCTCCTCAAAGAAGGGCCCGAGCATGAAGGTGAGCTGAGTAAGGAAGGAGGAGGAGTGCTGCCAGCTGAGATGCTCGGTGAGACACCTGAGCGCCGCGAGCGCCTCCATCACAATGTCGCTGTCCTGGGAGTAGCAGCAGTTGAGCACGTGGGGCTGGAGGAGGTGGAGCTGTCGCACCTGCGGAGTGACGGCGGCTCAGGAGAGGAGACGTCCGGAGAGCTACTCCTGCTACGCCAAGGGACTCGCATTTCGATTCAAGCGGATCCAAACAAGAGCCAGCTCTGCCGCGCTCTACCACTGTTCCATCCTGGGACTGGGACCGGGACTGGCCCCGTGAATGGGGGGCAGTCAGAGGGAGCTGCCCAGGAGGACCTTCTGTCCTCATGGGAAAAGGGGAGAAGGCAGAGGAGAGCCCTCCTTCCCCTACACCAAGAAGTTCTCAGCTCCACTGTTTTTAGCAGCCCTGGTGATGGTGCCCATCTCTGGGACACCTGGATGGCCTGGGCTCTTGGAATTGGCTTGGCCTTTACTCTGAAGTGACCCCTGGAAAAACCTTCTCTTTTGAGCATGAATGGCGCAGGTCCCTGACCCCTGTATCCAGTGAACTGGCTTCATGAGGGTGCCCTTAGTCCAATCCCAAGAATGTGGTCCACCCTGTCTATAATGACACACTGGACCTCCGGGCCTTTCAATTGCTTGCGGCGACAAGATCTCTTGAGAGCATACCCTTGGCCCCCTGCCCATCTTACCATGTTCCTGTGCTTTGCAAAGATCCCCACCACCTGCAACAGGAGCTTCACCGTGGCGGGCTCCTCACAGTGGAACCAGTCTGCTAGAATGCGGACGGCGGCTTCGTCCACCATGGCGGCCACACCTGGGCACCGGAGCAACTGATAAAAAGAGACCAAGAAAACGGAAATGATGGGCAAGGAGAACAAAGATCCCCAGTGACTTTGAATCTAGGTTCCTATTTATTTATAAAGAAATGTTCTTAAGAACAGATGAAGAGGCCAAAGCTTAGTTGAAAGGTAACTTCACACTCCATCATTCCAGAAGTCATTCATTCATTCTGCAGGTTTTCCTCAGGCATCTTTGATGAGGGGAGCTATAGAGGATAAAAGCAAGAAGTGCACCCAGATATTTATAGATAGCTGTGTATAATTATTTGACCGTGGAGAAAAATACGGAAGGATACATATTTGGTTGTTTGCCTCTGAAACACTTGGGAGAGGAAGAGGTGGTAGCTAGACCTGATACAGTAGAAGGGAGGAGGCAAAAATAGGAAAGATAAAAAATGGCTACAATAAAATAAATAGCACACGTGATTTCATTTGTATATTTATGTAAAATTTATGTGGGTTTATATGTCATTTGAAATAACATTGTAAAAGACAAAAGCTAATCAGATACATTTAAGCCAGAGGAAAGTGCTTTTGTGTGTAATGCACACATGCACAAGCATGTGTCCGTGTTCACATGTGCGATCCTACTGGCAAAAATCATTTCCGGACGGAGCCTCGGTTTCCACCTGTCTTTGACTGGCAGCCCCGCAAGTTTCTCAAGCTCTCTGAGCTTCAGTTTCATCCTCCACAAAACAGAGATAGTAACGTCTTTTTCACAGAGTTGCAGTGAAAATCAGAGTCACTGAGCTCCCCTGTTCCTTGAGCGCCCTGAAGAAAAGCACACGGCCCTGTCTGTTTTCAATGTTTCTACTTGGGATCATCACAGGGGAATGGCCGAGGGTAACGAAACAAACAGGGAAGTTGTAAAAGGCTGTGAAATACTAGAAAGCTTTCCCAGCTGCGGTCTCTTGTTTATAGATTGTGCTCAGCTGTCTTAGCCGGTGCATAAAACCCCATTGGTTCTCCACTTTAAAACCGGCTCTCTGGTGAATGTCTGAGAGTGAGGTGCACCCATCTCCTTACTCTGGTGCAGTCCCAGCCTTCTCCCCAGCCTGCCGACGCCTCCCTCCGCTCTTCTCCGCCCGAAAATCCGGTAAGGGTGGTAGACGAATAATTGCCATTTACATGTCCACTTGTTTCAGTTGGGTATTATGCATTTGGGGGAGCTTCTAGAGTGGTTCTCAGTCCTAGCTGTATTTCTAGAATACCGCTTAAAACTTGTGAACTTCTAAAATAAACCGATGCCTGGACTTCATCCCAGACCAATTCAAATAGAATATGAAGGCAGGGAGTCAGGAGAGGGAGTGAAGTTGTGGTTGGGCATCAGCATATTTTAAAGCTCCCCGCAGGATTTTAATAGGCAGCCAGAGGTCAGAACTGCTCTATAGAGAGTGACAACCATCTTGTGGTGCTCCCCGTGCCCCCACCCTCGCCGGCTTGCACCTTGTACTGTTTCTCAAACTGAGTCCGAGGACCACCTGTCCTGCAACACCCACTGGAGTCTTTACAGAAAACGAAGACTTCTGGGCTTTACTCCAGAGCCACTGAATCCACGGCTCTGGGGATGGAGCCCAGGAATCTGCATTTAAACAACTGCCTAGTGACACGAGGTCCTCTAATGCTGGACACCTACTGAGTTAAGGCACCCTCTTCTGCGCAGAGTTGTGCACCCTACACCCACATCCCCACATCCCCAGCAGGAGTTCAGCCAACATAACCTACATCCTTGAATGCATATACCAGCACCCCCTACCACCGTGCACATACTCGCTCACGGCCGTGGGCACCTTCCCACAAGACAATGCCCTACAACCTACATCAGGACGCATTGTGACACGCTAGGGGAATATCTGCTTAGATTCCAGTATTAGCACTGCATTATCTTCTGTTATGGTCAAGTGTAATCCTGCTCCATTAAAAAAAAAAAAATCAGGTGGCTTGAATTTTAAAGGGAGCCTATTTAAAGCTACAGTGAGCCAGAAATCCCAAAACTTTCCCAGACACTGCTGGTGGAAGTAAAATTTGGTACAACTTTACTGGAAAGTAATTTGGCATTAATGTAGAAAATCATAGAAGACATTCATATTTTTTGAACCAACACTTCTTATTCAATATTTAATAATCTGGAATATGGGCAAAGTCTTTTGCACAGAGGTGTTCCCTACAGTGATATTTATAATAGTGTAAAATTGGAAACAAAACGTCTAATAAATTATAGAACATCTTTGTGATGAAATATTATATCACTGTTAAAATTTATGCTTGAAGATGCTTAAAGAGAGCAAGATACAGAGTATTAGAGAATGATGTCCGCTATGATAAACACGCGCGTGCACGCCCCCGCCCCCCCTCCCATTCAGGCCAAAACCTAAAAGTGGTTTCTCCTGGGTATTGTGACTGTTAATGGTTTTATAATTACTAAAGTTCTTTTTCATATGTTTTAAATTTTCTACACCTTTTTTCTGTCGAATGGCTAAAATACATTGAGTCAATCAGTGGTACTGAGCAAAGATTCCTTTTAAAAGGCTGATGAGGTCGAGGTAGCTGAAGGAAAGAGCTATGTCTTCCCAAAAGGTCAGGACAGAGTTGAGCTGCCTTAAGATTCAAGGAGGAATTACACCAGGTATATTCCAAGCCTGTGACTCCAGGCAACCTAATTGTCATTAACAGTGTCCGCCCATCCCTCTGTGAGGCGGGGAGTAAATTAGGCCACCCCTTCCTCCACCAGCCATCCCTGGGGGTGTCCTTTGGGTACAGCTGCCTTCCAGAGGAATCACCCTCACCTGACCTCCTCCCACCAAGAACCACTCACTTCAGTCATAAACACGAGGGCCGTTAAGTGATTCGTGTAGTCCAGTTCTTGGAGCATACTGATGATGAGGCTGAAGATGGGGCGGTTATGCCAACAGTTCTTGATGACCATGGTCCTGCCGATGAGAGCAGAATGCTCGGGATCAGGCCTGGGCCCCAGAAGAAAGCCAACGGGCTGGGAGGTCGTCTGGCCAGGGACAGGGGCGAGGCCTACCTGGCCAGCAGAGTGATACCCTCATAATGTCTTTCAGGACTGCTGAGCAGCTCCCAGGCCCCAAGTTTCTGAACATAAGACACATAGTCTCCATACCCGGTACTTAGCATCAAGGTCTTCAGGGCCTCTATGCTGGAACTGAAGAAAAGGCAGAAAGCAGACAGGAAGTCATCCCCACCATCTGTGCTCCTCTCCCTTACCTGCAGCCTGCCTGTCTACGCAAATCATGAACCACTGGTAGTGGGACAGCCCTTAGAGACCTGGGCTAACATTTTACAAATGAGAAACCAAGACCAAGAGAGATGTGGGGTCCCTGAGGTGGCGAGGGAAGCCAGCAGAAGGGTAGGGAGTGGAGTCAGGTGCACTGTTTTATCCATTATACTGATTTCACTTGGGTATAGAATCTTGGCATTGGCCCAGTAAGTCAGAAATAAAGAGTCTTTTCTAAAAAGTCCAGTAAGACTTGTTGAAATGGTGTATGGGGAACACACTCTGTGCCCTACATGGGAGGTGTGAGAAGGTGTCTGGGCCCTGGGCAGGCAAGTGGCAGGGGAATAACTAGGCCTGGCTGCTGGATGGGTCCTGGAGCACAATCACTAGGAACCCTGGCCCAGAGACCAAAGATACCTGATAGGGTCCACCCATTCGGTTACATGCTGCTGATCCTGGATGTCTGTGTCCCCTTCAAGCACGAGGAAGGAGATCCGGAACAGCAGGGCCATAAACAGGGAGGAGAAGAAGGTCTGCACCTCCATCCGCCGACTTGGTTCCAGCAGGAGCTCATGGATGGCCCTGGTTGCCTGAGGGTGGGGAGGAGGGCGGGGGCATTATCATCTTTATATTCCAACTCTCAGGTCCTGTCACCATGAAATCTCTGCCCATAATCTATCACCATGATGGGCTGGCCCAGAAAAGCCCATGCTGCCAGGGCAAGTCAAAACTAAATTACTGTGAGCCAAGAAAATAAGGGGCAATTTCTAGAACGTTATTTTTAAATATTCTCATCATTGTGGTGGTTTTTTATTGTCTCAAAGATGTTGAGAGTTAAGGGGGTACTGGGGGTGTTTGTCTTACCTAAGTTCACACAGGCAGAATGAGAAGTTAGTTCTTTGTCTCCCTACGAGGCAGGGAAAACCCTCCAACTACCACAAGACTCTGCCTTTATAATGTTCGACCAAACACGGATATGTAAAAGGGAGAGGCCCCAAGAGCTCAGGACAGCGTGGGACAGGACACCAGGGAAGCCCCACCCCCACCCCAGCCCCCAGCCCCCTCCATGGGCCCCTCCATACAATCAACGGAGAGATCTCCATCCCGTGGCTTGGCTCCTGGCCCTTTGATTTCTGATGTGGAGCCAGTTTCTGCAGCAGAAATTCCATGATCACTTCATAGCCTTTGGGGAATGATGCCAGGATTTCCCAGGGCTTGTGAACCCCTCTGTAGAGGCAGAACCCCACCAACATGGTCACCCTCCATAGATTCCCCAGGGCTTCCAGGGAAAGGGACGCCAAGCTCCTTTGCCCAGTGTTCTAGCCCCTCTCTTTTTCTCCTTTCACCCCCTTTTACTTTGTCATTACCTCCAGACCTCCCAGTCCTCTATCATCTCACACATAGCTAAATCCGAAGATGCTCACTTGGCCTGTGAGCCTGATCTGAGAAAATCTCTCTGGCCACACTTCAAAGCTGCAGATCAGTCAGAAGAGCCTCCTGTGGTGTCCTCTCTATCGCCTTGTCCAAGCTCTCATTACCTACCTGGTACTTATTGGACATTAACAAGCAATCTTAATTTCCCAAAGATTAAGATTCTTAATTTTTTAAACTTCTTTACAAAGAAATTATTTCCTTTTGGTGCTGAGCTGGCCAAGACCGAGAAAGCACATTCTCTTCAATCACTTCCCCTGACCGGTGCTAGAAACACTGGTCAAGTATGAAAGCGACAACTTGACGATTTTGAAAATTATTAATAGCAGGTGGATTGGGGGAAGAAAGCAACCATTTGAAAAGCAACCCTTACTGGATGAGTTTCCCAGATTTCTTTTCTCTCTTCTCTCCCAACCCTGACCTGAAGCTGGCCCCAGTGTTAAACTATGCAGCAGGAACATGAAACAAAATCTATGAGTAAAACACTGTCATTCTGGCAGAAGGTCTGGGAAAACAGGACCCTAGGACTTGTGGCTTTAGGAGCGTATGGGTGGAATCTTTGTTTCTTTGTTTATTTTCTCTCCCAACCCTGTCCTGAGGATGACTCCAGAAGCCTGCTGTGTAGTGGAAGTAGAGGTGGCAACTGCAATAACACAGGGGACTTATGACCCAGAGGGTAAGTGTATGTGGAAGGGAGAAACCCCCTTTTCGCTCTCTTTTCTCTCTTTACTGCCTTAAACATGGACCCAGTTGTGTAATTATATTGGCACAAGCAGTAAAATTGTGAGAGAAGACCCAACTTTTACATAAAGGACTTGAAAAAGGTGTTCCTGGAAGCAGAAGGTAGGAGAAATCTCAAAGAGGAGGAGAGAGAGAGAGAGAGAGAGAAGTTCCTAGTTCTGTATGTGAGCCGACACCTAAGTCCTGGGATCACTCCTACTACACATGCACAGGGTAGACCCAAATGACCCTTGAGAAGCGCATGTGTAAGACAGACCCAGATTAGCACGGCAAAGACTTTAAAAACTTAACAGACATTGAAATTACATTCAACAGAAGGTGAGACAAAACTTGCAGTCTAAACCATACACCAGGTTGATTGCTTAAAAAATATATCAATATTCTTCAAGAGAATTTAACAAGACCAAGAGCCTCACACCGTCATATTAAAAATGTCCAGACTACAACCCAAATTTACTTGGCCTATGAAGAACAGGATAATGTGATCAATTCCCCAGGAAAAAAAATAAACAACAGATGCCAATCCTGAGATTACCAAGATGTTGAAATTAGCAGTTGAAAATTTTTCCAGATAAAGACTTTATGTAGACATTTTAAACATGCTCCATGAGGTAAAGATGAACATTATTGAGATGAATGAATAAATGTTCTCAGCAAAGAAATAAAAACTATTAAAAAAACAACCTAATGGAAATTTTAGAATTGAAAAATAAAATACCTGAAACAAAAATTAACTGGGACCAATAGGAAATTGGACATTTGGGGAAAGAGTTTGTGAACTTGCAGAAATTACACAATCTGGAAAAAAAAAAAACGAAAGAAATTAGAAAAAAATTAACAGGGCTTCAGGGAGTTGTAAGACACTATCAGAAAGTCTAACACTCATGTCATTAGAATCTCAGAGAGAAGAAAGATATTGGTGCAGAAAGTGTATCTGAAGAACTAATGGCCTAAAACTCCCCCAAATTTGGTATAAGACATACACTAACAGACTCAAGTTCAGTAATGCTCAAACAGGATAAACTCAAAGAAAACATGTCCAGACACAACATAATCAAACTTCTGAAAACCAAGATAAAAAAATCTTGAAAGCCACCAGGAAAAAAACAGCATACTGCATACAGGAAAAATAGTTTGAATTATTGTGTATTTCTCATCAGAGACTATACAGTCCAGAAGAAAATGGAATGGCATATTTAAAGTGATAAGGGGAAAAAAAGCCATCAACCTAGAATTCTATATCCAGTAAAAATATTCTTTAGAAATTAAGGTAAAATAAAGACACTCCCAGATGAAAAAAACTAAGGGAATTTGTCACCTGCAGACCTGTTCTGAATGACATGCTACAGGAAGTTTTTCAAGTTGAGAAATTTTATCAGAAAGAAACTTGGAACTTCAATAATGAAGAGCAACAAGAATGGTAAATATTTGGGCAAATGTAACAGACCATTTTTCTCTCAAGTTTAAAAATAGGTATGATTATTGAAAGCAAAAATTATAACTTTTTTGGTGTCTTTCTTCAATGTGCTAGATGTAATACATATCACAACTATAAGATAAATTAGGGAAGGAAAAGGAACCTATATTTTGAAAGCTTCTACATTTTCTTGGGAGTTCTAAAATATCAACTTTACATAGACTATGAAAATTTGAGTATGTTAACAATCCTAAGACCCACTAAAATCCTAAAACATTGGAACAAAAAACATAGGAGACAAACAGAAAACAAATCATAAAGTGGTAGATTTAAATCCAACTATATCTATATATATCTGTATCTAGATAGATAGATAGATAGATACAATGGAATATCCTTTGCCATAAAAAATGAGAAACTCCTGAAGCACATGAGTGGCTCAGTTGGTTAAGCGGTTGCCTTCGGCTCAGGTCATGATCCTGGGGTCCTGGGATCGAGCCCTGCATCAGGCTCCCTGCTCAGCGGGGCACCTGCTTCTCCCTCTCCCTCTGTCTCCTGGCTTGTGCTCTCACTCTCTCTGTCAAATAAATAAAATCTTAAAAAAAAAAAAAAATCCTGTCCTTTGTGACAACAGAGGGACCTTGAGGGCATTATGCTAAGTGAAATAAGTCAAAGAAAGACAAATACCGTATGATCTCACTTATATGTGGAATCTTTAAAAATGAAACAAAGCAACAAAAAACTCAGAACAGCCTTAGCAAATTTTAAAGAATAGAAATCATACAAAGTATGTTTTCTGGCCATGATGGACTTAAACTAGAAATCAACAACAGAAAGATATCTGGAAAATCATCAAGTATTTGTAAATTAAACAACACTTCTAAATAATACATGGGTCAGAGAGGAAGTCTCAAGGAAAACTAGAAAAGATTTTGAACTGAATGAAAATGAAAATACAACATTTTAAATTTTTGGATGCAGCTAAAGAATGCTTAGAGGGAAATTCATAGTATTAAAAATGTTTGTTTAAAAAGAGAAGTTCTCAAATCAGTAATCTACATATCCACCTTAAACTATAAAAAGATGAGCAAATTAAACTCAAAACAAGCAGAACAAAGGAAATAAGATAAGAGCAGAAATAAATAAAATGGAAGTAGAAAAATAATAGGGGAAAAATCAATAAAAGCTGATTGTTAGAAATAATAACATTAAGAAACTGCTAGCCAGACTGACCAAGAAACAAAGAGAAGACACAAATTACCAATATCAATAATGAAAGAGGGGAAATCATTAGGGACATTCAAAGATGATGAAAGAATACTATAACCTACTCCTTGATCATAAATAAGGTAACTTAGATGAAATGGGCCAATTCCTTGAAATACAGGAACTATCAGCATGCACTGAAGAGGACATAGATAATCTGAATGGCCCTATACTGCTGAATAAATTGAATCCATAGTTTAAAAAGTTCCAACAAATAAAACTCTAGATCCAGATGTTTATATGCAACAAGGTGAACCCAGACTCAGTTCCTCACACCTAAATTAACCAAAAATGAATCATACACATAAATATAACACTTGAAAGTATAAAACTCCTAGAAGAAAACATGGAAGAAAATCTATGACCTTAAACACAATCTGTAACAGAAAAATAAATAAATAAATTGGACTCCATCAAATTTAAAACTTTGCCAAGGACACTTAAGAGAATGAAAACTAATCCACAAAATAAGAGAAATATTTGAAAATCATATATCTGACAAAAGACTTGCATCCAGAATATATAAAGAACTCTCAAAACTCAATGATAAGAAAACAAACATCTCAAGAAATGAGTAAAAGATCTGGATACTTGAACAAAGAAGTTATACGGATGGCAAATAAACACATGAAATCATGCTCAACCTCATTTACTACAATTAAATTAGGGCAATGTAAATTAAAATGACAATGAGATGTCACTACACACTTGGTAGACTTTTTTTTTTTTAATGAAAATACCAATATGAACAAGGATGGAAGCAACCGGAAATTTCCTATGTTGCTGGTGGGAATGGGAAAGCTACATGTGAGAAATAGTCTGGCAGTTTCTTTTAAAGTTAAACATACACTTCCCATATCGCTCAGCAATGCAGTCCCTAGGAATTTATCCCAGAAAAATGAAAGTTGATGTTCACACAAAAAGCTGTACACAAATATTTACAGCAGCATTATTATAATTACCAAAAATTGGAAACCATCCAAAAGGTAAAAAAAAAAAAAACACAAAAAAACAACTGTGGGATGGCCATACAATGGACTATTCAACTATTGATACATACAACAGCCTGGATGAATCCCAAATGCCTTATGCAGGGTGAAAGAAGCCAGACTCAAAAGCATGATTTTATTTTGTACAGTATGATTTGTGCTGTATGATTCTATTTACCATATTCTGGGAAAGGCACAACGATAGGGATAGAGAACTGATCAGTGGTGGCCAGGGGTTGGGTGTGGAGGAAGGAGTTGACTCCAGGAGGGTAGCACAAGGGAATTTTGGGGGGTGATGGAAATGCTCTATATCTTGATTATGGGGGTGAAGATTGTGACTATACATTTGAGAAAACTTATAAAACTGTATGGCAAAAGGGTGGATTTTACTGCATGTAAGTTAAATCTTTTAAGTTTAAAAAAGGAAATTATAGCATAGTAGATTCATACAATATAATATTGTATTATATAATATATCATACTAGGCAGCCATCAAAATTATGTTTATAAAAAGGTTTTAACTTAAGAAAATGCTATGATAAAATGTTAAATGAAAAAATATGCAAATTGGTATGTATAGTATGAACTTGATAATACATTTTTTAAAACCATTTTTTTTTAAAGATTTTTATTTATTTATTCATTAGAGACAGAGAGAGGCAGAGGGAGAAGCAGGCTTCCTGCGGAGCAGGGAGCCCGATGCGGGACTCGATCCCAGGACCCTGAGATCATGACCTGAGCCGAAGGCAGACGCTTAACCATCTGAGCCACTCAGGCACCCTAAAACCATTTTTAAAAGGTAGACAAATTGGGGGTGCCCGGGTGGCTCTGTCTGTTGAGTGTCTGACTCTTGATTTCAGCTCAGGTCATGGTCTCAGGATCATGGGATCAATCCCCAAATTAGGTTCCACACTCAGTGGGGAGTCTGCTTGAGATTCTCTCTTGCCCTATCCTTCTGCCCCTCCCCCCACTCATACATGCTCTCTCTCTCTCTCTCTCTCTCTCAAATAAATTTTTAAAAAATAAAAATAAAAGGTAGACAAATTATAAATTATACTAGGTGATAACAGATTTAATTCTTTTTTTTTCTTTTTCAAAATTTTACATGCTTTCAAATTTGCTGCAATAAGCCCATATTATTTTGACAATCACCCTGCCTCCAAATAAGTAAGGAACTTACTTGTATTGAAAATTGGGTACATTTTAAGAATAAGCAAATTAGAAGATTGTCAGGGGCTGGTCAGTGGAATTGATAAAGTCACCTACCTTTGTGACTGATCTTGCATCTTAAACAGGGTCAGGATAACTTCAGCGGTGTAGGTCTGGGCCAGCAGGTAAAGGATCCTCTTTATGGTCCCTTGGGCTGTGGTTTCAGTGATGCTGTTCATACTGTGGCAAATGTACTGGATGATTTCTGGCACCTGAAGTGGGGGGAAGGAGGAGCAAGATTCATCTAGACACAGCACCAGCTCATCAGGAGGCGCATAACCAGGCACACATATAAAGTGTGTGGGCACACACCGATGTGAACCTGTCCCCAGCAGTCACTGTCCCACTCTGGTCAGACCACACCTGTGTGGCTGGGGGCTGTCCTGTCCCCCATATTTTAAGAGGGACAAAATGAAGAGCAGCAGGGAAGAGCGACTCGAGTTATGCCGGGAAACCATGTCATGAGGAATGAAGCAAGTGTCTGGGGATGACTAACTTGGAGATGTGGGGCTAAGAGACATAAAGCCTATTATAGGGGAAGAGGAGGCTCAGGTCTCACAGTTTACTAGCCATGTGGACTCAGCAGTGTGCCTGGTGGTGAACAGCATGGGCCCTGGAGTCACACGCCTGAATCTGAACCTCACTTCCTTGCTTACCAGTTGTGTGACCTTGGGCAAATTTTTCATCCTTTCTATGCATTACTTCCTCATACAGAAAATGAAAACCACTTTAATGGCTCTGAGCTAATACATCTACATTGGTTGGAACAGTGTCTGTCACATAGTAAGTGGTCAAGAAACTTCAGTTACTAAGGCTCTTAGCCTCCTTGAGCTAATTTTCTAAATTAGCTTTTTCTTTTCCCTATTTTTTTTTAAAGGTTTTACTTACTTATTTGACAGAGCAAGAGTGCACAAACAGGGGTAACAGTAGAGGGAGAGGGAGAAGCAGGCTCCCTGCCGAGCAAGGAGCCCGATGCGGGGCTTGATCCCAGGACTCTGGGATCATGACCTGAGCTGAAAGCAGATGCTTAACCATCTGAGCCACCCAGGCACCTCTCTTTTCCCCATTTCTAAAAAGAAAACTATTACTTCCTTGCAGACCTGTTGTAAGAGTTCAATAAAACAACATGTGAACAAGGCTAGCAGAGTGCGTGGCACCTAGTTTTAGTAAAACCTGAGTATTGATTTCTGTATAACTCCAAAAAGCAAACTTGGGCCGGGGACTAGAAACTGGGGATGAAGATTTCGGTTCACAATAAGGTAGAACTTTCTAATAATGAAAGCGATTCACAAATTAGAATGAGCTATGGTTTAAGGTAGTGAGCTTCCCAAAAGTGCTTTGAGGAGAATCTGGCTACTCAAGAGTCAGGAGTGTTCCGGAAGGGGTTACAGGCATTGAGTGGGAGGTTGCAGTGGTTGACCTCTGGGGTGGCCTTCAGCTCTAAGAGCTTATTCCTGGTCTGTCCTGAAGCATTCAGATGGCTCTCCAGGCCAGAGAGGGTGGCAAGGGTAAGACTCAGGAAAATAACTGGACCTAGTGTGGAGGCGTCATGAGCAAGATAGAAGAGTGGGTTAGGCCATTGAGATGAGAGTCAGTCTATCAATCCATAAGACCTTTAAAAATGGGATGTTAAGGGACAAAGATAAACTATGCTATCTTAATATCACCGAGAACCAGTCCCACCTCTGACAAAAGAATCTCTGTATTCCACCATTGATTCATGTCAGTGTCTCATAAATTCATATGTATATATGAAATATATGAGATAGATTGATAGATCAACAGATTGGTAGATTGAACAATAGATAGATAGACTGATCTCTGTCTTGACTGTGCATTCTCCTACCTGAATGGAGAAGGCAGCCACAGACCTAATATACTGTTTGGAAGCAGAAGGGATAACTGAGTTCTCTCATGGTCCTAGGACCCCACAGTAGTCTCCTGCTGTAACTTTGACTCTATTCTTCCCTTTCTGGTAGACGTGGAGGCCAAAAGGTCACCCTTTCTCATAGAAAGGCCTTCCAGACAATTGCAAACAACTCATTTAACTTCTTCTCCTCTGAGTTAAAGGATTTCAATTCCTTAAACGCCAACCAGTAGGAAATCAAACAGAACAAGATCCAAAACAGTGAGGAGGAATCCTTAAATTGACCTTGAACCATTAAGTCCCTCTGAGCTGGTACCTTCCCAATTTCTGGCATAGAGTACTTCAGGATCATCTTCAGCATCTTGGAAGAAGCACAGGCGTCATGCCTGTTGGCACTGGTCATGGCCTCCACTGACACCATTATCACATCTGCTCTCTCTTCAGGGGTCAGGTATTTCCTGAAGAACTGAAGAAAGAAGAGCAACAGCCGTGTCTGCCATGTCAGCATCCCGCTCTGGGACTGCACAAAACCTCCGGACTCTAAAGAGACCAGTCAACCTGGGTCCCGTAGAGGCAGCCCCTGGCCAGCATCTGATTATTCCATGGTGCGAGGCCAGGCTCCAGAGTGTCACCAGCTCTTAAGTCCCCAGGTAAGAACAAGGGTCCAGACAACATGGTGCAGAGAACAATGCAACAGGCATTTCTGTTTTGAATTTGGAACATAATTAGGTGATCCCATTTGGAAATGAGTTCTGATGCGTAGTGAGTTCACAGCATTCCAGAGCAAGGAGTGACTGCTGTGGTCTAAACCAGGTGTGCCTCCTGTCTCTGGATCTATACACCCCCGTGAAGCTCATTCACTCACACAAGAAGGAGAGTCCCAACTCTGTGCCTGGTTCTATGCCGGGAGCTGGGGAAGCCCACACACAAGACACCCCCGGCCTTTGCCCTCAAGGAACTTACTGTCAGGGCAGGGCAGGTAAATAGGCAATCATAGTGCCATGTTAGAAATGCCAGGAAGGGACATAGTGGGGACACCGAAGCCAGACTCGCAAGATTAGACAAGGCTTCCTGGAAGAAGTACCTCTGAAGTCTGTACTTTGGTGAAAATGGGGGGAAGGGTTCCAGGCAGGGACCAGACTGTGCAAAGGCATGGAGAGAGAGGAGTTCAGTCCAGGCACGGTGTCCTGCAAGGGACCCGGACTGGGTAGGGAAGGGGAATCTAGACAAGATGAGGCGAGGGAGTTAGGCAGGAGTCACATCGGGCCAGGCCTCACTGGCTATGTGAAGGCTTTAGGATAAGAACAATGGAGAGTCAGTGCAAAGGGGAATAATATGATGATATGTGCATTTGAGAAATAATTCTCTGATGGCAGTGCAGAAAATGGTGTGATGTAGAGCATGGTCAGAAACAGGGCGATCGGCAGGAGGCTGATGGCGGACCGAGTCAGAATAGCTGTGGCGGGGCTGGGGCAGAGTAGATGGACTCTCATCCCATTCAGGATGAGAATGGACAGATGTGGGATTGAACTGGATGTGGAAAGTGAGGGGGAGGAAAGAGGGAAGAACGATTCTTGGATGTCTGGCTGGAATGGCTGAAGTAGACTAACCACGGGACACCATTGTTAAGACCAAATGTACGCCTTTGCTGAATGAATAGAATTAAAGCTAGGCCAGAAATAAAGGTACAGGAGCACAATCTGTGGGTGAGGGATAGGGTTGACCATGTCCCTATTTTACAAACTCTCTCAATGACCCTCAAACTTCAGTCAACTCAAGTGAAGCTAGGGGAGTGGGCCTTATCCCTCCAGCATGCTGTCCATGAGACCTTGAACTTTGGGGACAGTTCCCTGGATGAGGGAGTATTCCTCTGTGGCCCCAGCCAGGCCCTCTGTAATCGCTACTCAGCCATCTTTCTCCCCTGTGGACGCTCCCCATCTGGGCACTCCACACACGGTGGAGAACAAGGATTACCATTGTGAGACTCTGTATGTTGGCAAACCATCCTCCCCGGAAATGCTTCTGCAAGTCCTTCAGAATGACCTCTGTCTTCTGTTTCATACCTTCGATCCAAAAACAACAATTAAGGAGCAGGGCCTTAACAGGGAGAAAGGAACACACCCTCCCTCCCTTCCCCTCCAAACCTCAGAGATGAACAGGGTTCAACAGGTGGGGTAATGTCTGCCCAGCAGAATGGGGGGAGTTCCCTAGCGCCGGGCTGGTGGGTGGAGGGAGACTGTAGTTGGGGAGGTGGTCTGGGCCACTGGCCCCTGCTGTTCCTGTATCCGTGCCACTGTGTGGACTGTCCCCACCCCTCACCCCTACAGCTGAGCAGAACAGGAAGTACATTTTATTGGATCATAAAAAGCCAAGGTTTCTGAAACACCCTTTAGGGCGTACTTGCAAATTCCTCTAGCACCTCTGTAAGCATGAGTGGTCTGTATCTTTGTTTCTTCTGGGGCAGAGAAGGTCTAGACCAAAGATCCCCAAGTTTATTCCCTGAGAAAGGCTGCTCATTTTCTCGGTCATACACCCAGCAGGAGAGATGGGGTCTCACAGGTGGCTGCGAACCTAGCTCCCCCTTTATTCCAAGAATCTTCTAGAATCTTTTAAAACAGGGCGTTGCATCAGCAAAGGCCTTGGAGTTCATTTAGATAGAGCCTGTTTGCTCCAGTGCCCCTGCAGGAGAGAACTGCCCTCCGGTGGGCCTGACACAAGGTAGGCATTCACGGACCTGTGCTGGTTTTCTCCTGTCACTCAGCAGGTCCCCACAGCTATAGCCACGCGATGGCGCAGGCTCGTATCACTTACTTCTATGAAGCACAAGGATTTTGAACAAGTAATGCAATGCCTCCGAGGCCCTTGTGCTGATCTCATAGTTGGCGTTCATGCAGAGCAGGCCTAAGATGCCGATTAGCTTCCCAGTCATGGAGAACTCCATCATGTGCTGCCAGGAAGAGGAAACTGTTACCTCCCCACCGTGACCATCGTCCCCCTCCGGCCTCCCCTTGCTTCCCACATCACTAAGTTATGTGCTTGGGTGTGGCCCCTCACCCCACCAGCTCCACCCCACTCTGTCCTGGAGTGGGGGAGACTTTCCGAACGACACCCAGGGACATGGGGCAGACAGACACCTCAAATATGTCAACCAGGGGAAAGCTGTGGGCTCAACCCAGCTCTCCAGGCCAAGGTCTCCCACCAAGACTGAGATGTGTCTGGACAATTAGAGTTCACTAGCTAAGGGTAATATCTCATAGAAGCAGAAAAGGCATCATGCTAAATAAACAGGTAAATAAATAAGGTGCTCTGGTGAAGCCCTGCAGAGCCTTGGGCTCAGTCAGGTGCCCCGCGTTCAGAGAGGCAAGGCCCATGGGTCAGCCTTCCCCCCGGCCCCAGGCACTCACCGAGAGCTCAGGGAAATTGCAGATAAACCTCAGCATCCGGGCAATGGTGTCCAAGGCCCGGGTCTGTTCGTGCACTTTCTCTGACAGTGTTAACCAAGGCAAGATGATCTGGAAAGGCAGCAGAGAGAAACTACCAATGCCTTCTATGGGAACACTGGCCTCATCCCTCCCTGCTTCGAATCTACCTCCCCAACCACCAGAAAGACAAACAGGTGCTTGCTTTGGCAGTTCATATGCCAAAAAGAAAAACAGATCATCTATTGTCAGGGGTTGGGGTGGGCAGAGACGTTGACTTACAGAGTCATGGGGGGGATTTGGGGGGATGGTAGAACAGCTCTGTAGTTTGATTGTAGCTGTGTAGGTATGACTGCGTTTGTCAAAACCCACAGAACTACCCACTGGGAAGGGGGCGTTATACTGTATGTAAATTACGCCTTAATAAAAATACGAAAAGAAAAACAAAGGCAAAAAAAAAAAAACAAAGGCAGAAAAAAAGAGAGAGGAGCCCTTGGAAAAACTAAATAGACCTTAAATATTTTTTTAAAATCAACCCTCTTTCTGATCCCACTGTGCAAAGTCAAATATGAAATAAATGAGGTATTATGCGATCATATAGTTTTTGTAGGAAAAATTATGTCGAAGATAGCCACATGTGATTTTTTTTGCTTCAGAATTACCTCAAAGTAGCAAATATAATCTAAATCTTGTTGCATATAGAAGATCTTATTTTTATCATTTTAATTTCATTTATCAAGATAAATTGATAAATGAAACTCTGGAAACGATTTCAAGTGGTGCCTTTGGGGAGCACCATTTACCTTTGGATAATGAGGACCCCAATAGTGGATTTCCTGAGGACCCCACCCTGATGGAGAACCAAAGCTCTGCATCTTTGTTCCCCATAAACTCAAATTATATTAGCGCATTTACTAGTCCACTTACAGGGAAAGTACCTACAAAGCACAGAAACGCTTCTCAACAAATGTACCAGAAATGATACCTTCAAAAAAAAACCATGTCACTAATCCCAATAGGAGTATGTTTCCTCTCTAGATACGGCCCTCATCAAAGATTTTTTTAAGATATCCAGGTGATCCTGTCTAAGTATTGGGAGTCAAATATAATGTTTTATCCAAAATTGTATTATCCTCATTAATTACCATCTTGTTGATGAACGTTGGTTTCAAGTGACTTGGCTATTTCCCCAACTCAAATTCACCCCAAAGATATGACAATGTATCATAACTAAGAATATTTGAAAGGCTCAAAAGATAGAGAGCGATACAGGAAGTGGTCCCCCAGTCATCGTGATGCTCACTGAGGTTTGAGAACTGATGGCCTCTGGCTTGAAAGACCTCCAAACTATCTTAATATTCCTTGTCTTTCCTCCCAAAAAGACAGATTTAATATAGGGCTCCAGTCTGACTGCTTTCTATAGCCACTTACCTCCAGGAAGTTCTGCAGTGTGGGCATGTTGGGGTCCGTATCCTCCATTACAAGAGCTTGTAACATGTCATCTAAGGCTTGGATCGTCTGACAATTGAGGAAGTGTGGAGTGTAGGAGGACCGACAGCCACTGGGCCAGCCTGGCTCCCTGGGGCACTCCCCCCATGTCCCTCAGACCCCTCCTCAGGAGGACGGAAAGTGCGGGCTGGCCCAGCTCTGCCGCCACACACTGATCTTCCCAAGTGCTGACCTTTCTTGACCTCACTGAAGACTGGACCAGGCCAGCCCAAACTGTAGGCCAAATAGTAAAATGTAGGCATCGGGCCATTCTCCCCAACAAATACAGTCCCCATGAGATTCTCACCATTAGGGATTCATTCTGTTCTTAGAGTAAGGAAAGTTCTATTTTTAAAACTGGAAATTCTTGAGATTTGGCAGTCTACTGGTCAGTTATTCCATAAAATCTACGGGTTTTATCATCATATTGTCTCTTAAGACTGAGTTTGCCATGGAACTAGAGAAATGAGAGCCTTTGTGGAGAGGACATAGGCAATGTGGGAACATGAGCCACTTCCCTAGGGAGACAGGTGAGGATGAGGCAGAGGAGTTACTCCTGGGCAGCATGAGGACTATGGGGCTCTGAGCTCCTGAAGGAGGGGTCAGAGAGGAGGGGAGGAGGGGAGGAGGGCCCAGAAGCTAAGAGGACAGAGGAAGCCTCTGAAGACAAATCCTCTCCAGTGGAGACCTCCACTGGGAGGTGATGGTGGGGATTACCTGGAGGTAGAGACTAGCACTCTCCTTTCGGTCTAGACTGGGCATGATGAGTGGCAGAGAGAATATGCTAGAGATGCAGGCATTTACCAGGTCCAGTTTCTGGGATAAGTAGAATGGTGGATTCACCTGGCTGAGGGGAGAGGAGAGGAATGATAAGAGAGCTCTGGAGGGTATTAGTGACAGGCTGGGTGAGGCTTCTAAGACCCTATGATAGAGCCTGCTCTGCTACCTTTTCTGAGGAAACAGTGTGGACCTGAGCCCCCAAACACTTTTCAATGGCTTCCTTGCCAGGGAAGGAGCTCCCTGGCTTCTTGGGAAAGGTTTCCTACACTGGATGTCCTAATAGGCTTCTAATAATGAAATTTGGGGTACCTCCATCACCCCTGGATGCGGGTAGATGAGGTGGCAGTCATGGGGCCCTGCCACCCACAGCCCAAAATTCAAGTCCCCAAACCTTGCCCTTCCTCCCAACCCAAATGTTCTCAGCATCAGAGACCCGGGGGCTCAGAAGAGGAAACAGCAAGGAACGAACCTCAGGGCCACAATGCAGAGCATGGCTTGCTGACGCACATTGCTGACCAAGACCTCAGTGGGTTCTTCAAGGATTAATAACTAGAAGGGCCAGGAAGAAAACAGGAATTTCCCTCAGAGATGCCAGCTCTTGGCTCTGGGACTTGGTCATCCTCATTCCTGGTTGATCAACTCCCAGAAGAGCTTAGGGTCTTTCTCACCTCAATTTTCTTGGACAGAATGGTCTTGGGAAAGTAATCATTCATATTGCCATTTGCCTGGGAGTGAACAGCGCTGCTCAAGGTGTCCACAGCCCTCAGGAACTTCAGTTTGTCTGACTGGGACTAGGAAAGAACACAGAAACTGCCCACCTGTGAGCCAGGCCTCAGGCCTTAGCTCTTCCTACAGGCCAGACCTGCAGCCTGCACCCCAGACCCTGCCCCTCCTTGTTGGCCCGGACCTCAGAGCAGCCAGGATGGATAGCTCGCTTGATTTCCTCATCAGTTCCCCCATCTCCTAGACTGACACTCGTCAATGTCCTGGCCCCCTCAGAGCCCTCTGGGGACAGTGGAGCTAGGGGTCCGTAAGGAAGATTCTTTGCACAGATCCTGTCTGCTGACTTGACCTAAGATTGTCCAGGTGAGAAGGCAAAAATGAGCTGAATTTCGGGGTGCCTAGGTGGCTCAGTCAGTTAAGTGTCTGACTCTTGATTTCAGCTTAGATCTCAGGGTTGTGAGATTGAGCCCTGTGTGAGGCTCCGTGCTGGGCGTGGAGCCTGCTTAAGCTTCTCTCTCTTCCTCTTCCTCTGCCCTTCCCCACCTTCTTTCTCTCTCTCTTAAAAAAAAAAAAAAAAAAAAGCTGAATTTCAGGTAACTTCCAAGCCAGGGCTAGTATTCAAAACCCAAGGAAGCATGAGTCCTCATTTTTTAAATTTTCCTCCTCAGCTCTCAAAACAGTTCAGAGAATTTCCTTACCGCTTGTCCTTGTTCTAGAAATTCCAAAATGAACTCACAGGCATCTCTTTCTGACTGACGCAATCCTGCAAAGGGATGTAGTTGGGAGGAGTTTGGCTGATTATCTCAGATGGAATAAGAAAGCAAGGCCATTCTACCCCCTACCCTCTGCCAAGAAGGCTCAGAAACCATCCGAGCCTGTGGGGGTTCCATCTCCAAGAACCAGCTTCTCCAGGCCTATGACCTAGTGTGGCCCTCTGAAGCCTAAGTGGAGAGGCAACCATATGGGGACTCTGGTAAGAGTTCTTCTGCATCACGAATGGCCAGGGACGGAAGGACAATTGTAAAGAGAGAGAACTCTAAGTCACCCCCGGTGGCCACACATTATTGGAGCTGTCCTAGACAGGCTTTAAAAATCCTGAATGTGAATGAACTTGAAACCTCAAATCAGCCTTGGAAGCTTCCTTGTCAACTGGGCTGGTGGACCCCCCGGGAAAGCCTCCCTGAGGAAGGACCCAGGTGTAGACATAGAAGTTGGGGAGTAATGCTAATAACAGAGCCTGTCCACTCCCAGGGTGTCAGGAGGGGATGAATCAAGAGGTTGGAGACGGTAGCAATGCTGGGGCCAGAAGCAACCAGCCCTGAGTTCAGGCCACTTCACATAGTCCAAGCAGCAGAGCGCTCTGGGGGTGGGGCTTAAAGCCATGGTACAGCGATTAAACATCCATTTGCCTGAGTTCAAAGCTCAGCTCTTCTATTTTATTGGCCCTGTGAGCTTCAGCAAAGTAAACTCTCTCAACTTTTGCTTCCCCATCTGTACAATGGCGAAGATGATAGTATCTATTATTGTAATAATTCAGTGAATGAATGCATGTCAGGAGCAATCTTGGGGCGCCTGGGTGGCTCAGTCGGTTAGGCGTCTGCCTTCGGTTCAGGTAATGATCCCAGGGTCCTGGGATCGAGCCCTGCCTCCGGCTCCCTGCTCAGCGGGAAGCCTGCTTCTCCCTCTCCCACTCCCCCTGCTTGTGTTCCCTCTCTCGCTGTGTCTCTCTCTGTCAAATAAACAAATAAAATCTTTAAAAAAAAAAAAAAAAAAAGCAATCTTGAGCAGATTAAATGTCCCCCAGCTTCAGTTCTGTCATCTTAACATGGGGATGATAATCACAGTATATATTATTATGAGGTTTGAATTCATTCATTCATGTAAAAAATTAGGATAATCCCTGGCACATAGCAGGAGATCAATTAATTCATTCTTAGGTGTACATTTATTGAGCACCTTCTATGTAAAAGGCACTCTTCTAAGCTGAGCTTACGGACGTAGAGCTTACATACAAATGGTTCCTTCACAGAAACTACTGTTACTATTATTCTAAAGGTATTCTTTTTGCATTTGTTCATATAGGTTTGTATATATACACAGGAAGTCAGAGAAAATCTCATTAATTAAATCTGAGTACTCTTCAAGGGCCACTCCTTCAACTGAGGACCAAACCATACAGATATCTAGGGTAAGAGCATTCTAGGCCAAAGGAACAGCAAATGCAAAGGAACAGCAAATGCAAAGGCCCAGAGGCAGGATCATGCCAGCATGGTCATGGAACAGCAAAGGAGTGTATGCCTGGAGCGGAAGGAGCAGGGAGAATGGCAGGAGACAAAAGCAGAGCAGTAATGGGATGGGTCAGGAGGGCTTTGCAAGGCCCATGGCAAAGACTGCTATAAGGACTCGGGCTTTTCCTCTGAATGGGATGGGGGCTCTGGGTAGGCTTTGAGTAAAAGAGTGGCATGGTCTGATTTTTGTTTAACAAGATCGCTCTGGCTGTTCAGTTGAGAATAGATAGGTGTGGAAATGGAATGTGGCAGGGGGCCTGGAAGTTGGCTTCCCTGCACAGCTGTGAGCTGGGTGAGCTTTAATTCAAAGCCCCAGTGTCCTCTTCCCTGCCCAGCTCCAGGCTTCTCGTGGAGGCAGGTCTGCAAATGGACAAGTACACAGAGCCTAGAGCCGTGAAGGGGGCAGCCAGAAGTGGGCCGACTCGCGTCCATGAGATGACATCTCAAGCCAGGGCTGGGCAATCACCGTCACCTCTGAGACTGCAATGAGTTGAAACACAGCCCGGGCCAGGGCCAACTGCTCACCCATTAAGTTAGGATTCCAAGAGACTTGGCCAGTCGATTGCGAAAAAGTTACTCTGTTTGGTTTTTGCTTGTTAGGATGTGGATTCATCTGTAGACTTGGGGCAGCAGCCTGCAGCTTGTGATGAGGACGGTAGGCAGGGCACGTGTCAGATGCTCTTTCCTAGGGAGCAGCTTCTCCACCGAGAGGTGAAGCTGCAGGAGGCAGGCCATTTATGAGAAAAGGACTTGGCTCAGCCATGCCAGTGCCTGGCCCCACCATCAGCTTCCCTTTCCCTCCCCATGGGAAGATAGGGGGCCCTCGGAAGGGCCCTGCTTCACCCTGACTTGCCTACGAGTCTTCCATTCAGGGCCCTCCCTGCATGGGCAAATTTCAGATTCTGAGGTGGTCTCCCAGAGCCCTCATTACCACGGTCGAAAATACCGAATCAGGCACCAGTGGTGTCCCTCCCTCTGCCTCTGGGCCAAATTGCCTCTGGGAGTCTTGTTGCTAAAATCCTAAAGCTCCCTTGTACCAGAGGCTTCTGTCCCCATTCTCCAATTCCTAATCCCATTCTGCCCTGTGGTAGGGGAGCTAAGATCCCCTAAATGTCTGCCCCTCCCAGACACTGCCCAGGGACACCTGCTTGTGGGCCAGGAGACCACGGCCCGGCACCTTGGGTCCCCAAACTTGCGCATCCCATTGCTGGCTGTTCTTAGAAGAGCCTCCACACACGGCCCTGCCCCCACTTTCTTTTGACCCCCCATGTGTTATAGCTGGTCTCCACCAGTCCTGTTGCTGGGGAGCTTCCTCCTCCAACAGGTGGTCCCCTCGGCAGCCCCAGCCCTCAGTCAGCTTCCCTGGGCCTAAGGCATCAAGCTGTTTACAATACAGGATCAAGCACCCCATTATCAGCAGTTCAGCTAAGTTGAAGATGCTTAGGTCCATGATCAGGGTGCTCTGTTCTCCAGAGACCCCTGGAGTCACCTTACCTCCACCCACCCAGCGTGACCTGGAATGGAGCACCCCCATCAGGCCTAAGAAAGCCAACCCCCTGAAGCCCACAGACTCCCACCGTCCCCAGAGCTCAGCACCCAGGGCAAGCCTGGGGTCGCCCCTACCTGCGGCCATCAGCCCTTTGTCTGCTGTGGAGGGGGAAGGCAGGCAGGGACCACTTTACCTGACACACCGGGCACCTCAGATCCAGGGCGCACGCTTCTCCTGGGCATTGTGGCTCCAGGGGGCGCTGCGCTCCCGGGTCCTGTAGCGGCCCCTGCAGGGCCGGCGAGGAGGTGGTCCAAGCTGGAGCTCCCGCCACCCCACCCACTTCCACCCCGTGGTCCCCGGGTAGGAGGAGGGGCCGTGGGCAATCCTGCCCAGATATGGGGGAGGAGACCTTGCGGAGAATGCCTCCTCCTCACCACCCCAAGGAAACTCCCCAGTTGTCCAGCTTTGGAGAAGAGGCTGCTTCTTGTGGGAAGCTCCACTCTGGGCAGTCAAGAGCTCCTAGAACAGCTTCAAGGAGCAGGAGACTCTTAGTCACACATATCACTAACCACGGCCCAGCCGGGCTCAGGGGAAGCCTTTAGGCCTCCCGAAGCTGCCACAAAGTCCCCTGCCGTGGAGAAAGTGACTCCCGGAGCCCATCTCCTCAAGCCCTGGCGACCTACGGAGCTTTGGCAGGGACTGTTCCTCATTCCATTCCGTCAGGGAGGCCAAGGACCCGAGAGCCTCCCTCTGCCACCCGAGCCATCCCGCCGCAGCCCAGGGACCTGGCCAGACCAGCTGGAGAGCGGGCAACTCTGCCATTCCAGGCATGCATCTGGGGCAAAACCTCTGCTCAGGCAACTTGGCACAAAAGAACCCTTCATCATCAGCTCGACCAATCACAAAGAACAGACTTTATTGACGTATTTGGCACTAAAACCCACACAGTTCCGGCCCCACAGCCAAGTACCAGGTGTCATACAGAACCAATAAGTTAACATAAAGGACGCTCACGTGTGTGTGTGGGGGGGTGCTTGGATGTCTCCTGGCTCAGCCTAGGGAGCTCTGGGCGCCCCGGAGGACACGGGGAGGGGAGATGGCTGTACACCAGTGAAAGGGGCTTCGAGACAAAATGAAAGAGAACAGAATCCAAAGTAGGACATTCGAACATAATGGGGCCAGCGCCCACCCAAAAAGTGGGGGAGCTGCAGGATGTGGTCTGAGCGCAGTGACAGAGATGCAGGTGCTTGCCCTCAGGCTCTCCTCTCCTCCCCCAGATTGTTCTGATGGGCCACCTAAGTTCCTCCCTCAGGAACCTGGTGCAGTTGGCCACACTGCCTTCTGTCCAGTGGGGAGAACTGTGTTTTTTTGCGGTCAGGCATCCAAGTTATTGGAGGTGCAAGCTGTTATTTGTAGTTTCTGTCCAAGTCCGGGGCACTCAGAGGGGAAAGGGTTCTGCATGGGCAGAATCAGAACTCAGCTCTCCCTCACCCCACCTTGCCTCCGCTCTGTGCTTTCTCCTTGGAGCAGGAGATCTGAGGGCAAAAAGGCCCAAGGATGAGAACCCAGGGACTATGTGATAGTCTTAGCACACGCAGTTTCCAGGCCTGCTCAAGTCTTAGCACATGGGACAATTAATGACCTTAAGAGTGAGCATTCCCCATATTTGTAAAGATAAGGACTTGTCCACTTTCAGGGAAATCCAGAAATCCAGTCTTAGAGCAGAAGCACAGCTGGGTGAGGAACAGCGGGGGCAGTGACCCCCCACCTCCTCCTATGAGAATATGCCACAAACATGGTGCCTTTCCAAAAATATCCGGAAGGCATTGCTTTTTAGGACTATAATGAAAAGTGATAGAAGGAAGGGTGGGGTTGCAAGCGTTCACGATCCCAGAAAAGGTAATCAAAGTATGAGCTGCCCTCCCCCAAACACCACCGGCCAGCCCCCAGCCTGGGCCTCCTAATGCTACAATCTGGCAAAGCCTCAAATTCAAGGCTCAGAGGTCTGAGTACATGTGGGAGCCCACAGGGCACAGAGAACATATGGTGAGTGACTGTGGCCCCTATGGGGGGGTGCTTATGGGGTGAGGAAAAGAGCAGGGTTCATCCAGGAAGACAATACTCCACCAGGACGTATGATCTTTAACCTACCACTTCACGTGTGCATCACAGAGCACATTATAAAGGGGGAAGAAGATTCTCCCCCTGCCCAGACACCCCTACGGTACCCAGAGAGCTGGGAAATTGGGGGGCAGGGGGGCACACTAGTATTCCTCCAGCTGCAGTAAAGACAGGAGCTGTTCTGTGGGGACATTCTCTGAGCCAGAGGGTAGAGTCTGTGAGGAATCCCGATATGGCCCCCTCTGCCTCCTGCATCCCCTGCCACTGTCAGTCAGACAGGCAAGGCCTCAAGTCCAATAGACCAAGCTCTGGGGAATAAAGCATCATCATATTATTGGGATCCTGAGGACAAATCACAAATATAAATCCTAAGGCCCGGGTTTCCGGAAAAAAAAAAAAAAAATTAAAAAAAAAGGCTCAGCCCCAGCTCATCGACCTGCGATGGGGGTAAAGGAGCTGAAGAAGGCATTCAAGGGTGGGAGGGCTCAGCTCCAGCCCTGCTGTGGAACAGTCTTTTCTGGTAGCAGGGCCAAGGCACGTGGGGCACGCGGTGACACCTGGCCTTGGTTACACCTGGCTGACGATCTCGCCATTCTCAGGCACAAAGACTTGCACGGGGGCCCCTTCGGGTGATCTCCGGGACAAATACACTGTGGCCACCTGCCAGGGTCAGGAAGAAAGGAGAGATTTGTGAGCAAACCAGGTAGAAATGTCCAGACAGCAAATGCAGGCACACCATCCCTGTCCCCGCGGACGCTGACTGGCAGCAACACGGGCCCAGCCGCTCCGCCCCTGCCCCCACCCCCCAGAGGTTCAATGTCCCCCAGTGATCACCCTTCATCTATTTTCCACTCCAGGGGTGTGATAGGCACCCTGAGCTCCTCCTCCCCGCCCTTCCTGGGCCCCCTTCTTGTCACCCTCCCTGTCGGGCAGGTTGCGATGGGCCGGGCCTGGGCTGAGGGCAGGTCCAAGCCGGCAGGAAGGGAAAAGCAAAAGCACGTCCGCTGGAGGGTGCGGCCTGGGACCAGGGCCAGGATGCCAGCTGCAGCCCAGAGAGCTGGTGGGTGGGGGAGGGACGTGCAGCTGGGCCCGCTAGGAATCCTGGGTCTCAAAGAAGCAGCCTGTTGGTAACTTCTGGAGCATACCCCCTGCAGAGCCCTCCGTACCAGGGAGAAAGAAGACAGGACTCCTGTGTTACCCCCACTTCCGGAATAGAGAAACTGGGCCACTGAATCCAGAGTGGACACCCTTAGCTCATGTCAGAGTGCTCTGTCATACCAAGCTGGTCCCTGGCCAATAGTAATACCACTTACTAGTGCTTACTATACACAATTCTCATCATCTTACCCATAATAACTCACTTAAAGGTCATGGCCGTCTGAGATAGACAGCTGGCCAATGATTATCACTTCCCATAGCAGGGCTGAGATTTGAACCCCCCTAGCCTAACCATCAGCCACCCTGCTTCTCAGCCCGGAGGTGTGGAGGGCTGTCAGAGGAAGGTGACCCACAGGCAATCCCAGGTCCTGACTTCTGCAAACACGTTTTCAGACTCCCTCTGTCCTGAGCCTTCAGGTCAGGAAATTTGGGGGTAAATCCGATTATGAATAGAGGCTTATCTGCTTTGCGGATCATCTATGGGGCCGTTAAGGAAAAACGGCTCCGCTCTCTTCGAGGATTTCCTCCACCAGCGTAGTACGTGGGTATGCGCTCTTGAGCCAGAGACAAAATTAGGAGGTGCCCCAGGGGAGTCCCGAGGGCTTTCCAAAGCCCGGGTGGGGGGGAACGGTTCTGTCCTGTCGTCTGTCCGTCCCCGCTGGGAATCGCGCGGCCACCACCCTGTGGGCCTACCGCCTCTCTGCTCCGGGACACCCGCTAGAATTGCAGCGCTTCCCCCAGCTGGAGGCCCCGCCCCCCCGCATCCCCCCACCCCCCCCACCCCGGAGCCGCCGTACCTGTGTCCGGGGACCCGGGGCTCGGCCAAAGCCCTCTCTGCTGGGGGGCAGGCTCCGGACGCGGAAGGCCCCCTGGCGGTCCAGCGAGTGCGGGCGGCCGCTCCGGAGGCGCGCGCGCTCGTGCCACGACTTGAGCTCCTCGGACACGGCCGCCTTGCTGAGCGCGCGGCCCGCGGGGCTGTCCTTCAGGGAGGGCGTCCGCACCACGCGGCTGCGGGAGGCCACCAGGCGCTGCCAGCGCAGCGGCGCCCCGTCCTCGTCGTAGGCGGGGCCCAGGGCGGCGGGGCCCAGGGCGGCGGGGCCCAGCTCCCACTCGGCCGCCGGCGGCAGCGGGCTCTCGGCCACCAGCACGTAGCGCCCGGCCGCCAAATGCCCCGGCGGCAGCAGCAGCTTGGGGTAGAGCGCGCCGGCCGGGCCCCAGACCCCGCGGTGGCGAGGCCGCTCGGGCGGGGACAGTGGCCGCAGGAAGGAGATGTCGGGGCTGCTGCTGCCCGGCGACGTGGGGTGCGAGATGCTGGAGACGTCGGAGCCACTGTCCTCCGAGCAGGAGTGGTAGGCGGGGTGCGGCAGCGGGGGCTTGGTCGGCGGGAAGCAGGAGTCGGGCACGGTCACCGTGTAGTGAGGGGGGCGGCGGCGGGGGAAGGCGCTGCGACCTCGGCCCTCGGGAGCGGCCCGGAAGGAATCCGTCCTGGGGGAGGAAGGGGAGGCGTGCTGAGGCTGGGAGGCTGGGAGGCCCAGGCTCTTCCCTTGGGCCCCGGGGGAGGGGGCCGGTAAGATAAACCGGTGAGGCCGAGGCCCTGCCTCAGCAGAGGAACCATGGCTCCCAGGCCCGGGTCTTGGGTCAAACCTCCCCAAAATAAACACCCAGACACCCTCCTGGCCCTCCTGCGCCATGCACCGTATCCCTCCCGCTGCGTTCACACTTCTGCGGTTTGTGGAAAGGATGCCCCAGCCATGTCCCCTCTTTTCAGCCCCTTGAGGGACCCTGTGTCCAGTGGCATGACACCCCCAGAATCTGTGCGGGCAGACATGGTCGGGTATCTAAGCTGGACCTGTAAAGCTGGGTGTGGCACAGACCATGTGAAGGAAGTAGATGGCCGGCCACCCACAAGCCAAGGAGAGAAGCCTTAGAAGAAACCAGCCTTACCCTGATCTTGGACTTCGGGCCTCCAGAACTGAGACAGTAAAATTCTGTCATTTAAGCCACCCACTCTGGGGTATTTTGTTATAGCCGTGCCACCAAACTAATATAAGGTAGCCTCCTGCAAGGTGCCCCTTCATAAGGGCAGCCGCCCAGGACCTGCAGGGGCTGAAATCCAGCCCTCCCTGTTAATATGGTGGGGCTGGGTCTGCCCAGAGGGGGGCGCCTTTTACCTATCCGCACAAAGGCACTGTTTGTAAATTAGCCCCAGAAGTCTGTAAAATGTAAGATTCATTGCTTGCCTTGAGAGCAGTTGTTCCAAGCTGCACCCTTCCCGCGCTGCCTGATAAGCCCATTTAAACCCACAGAAGAACCCAGCAATCGTGTCCAGGGCTTTCGTGTGGTGTAGCTAACACTGCCTGGCCTAGCTGTCCCTGAGACTCTCACCAAGAATACTGGTAAAACACTTGGAAACAACATCCAGCTGATTCTCATTATTTGCGGATTCTGTCTTTGCAAAATCTCCCACAGCGAAATGTATCTGTGACCTCAAATCAACCCTCACAACACCTGTGGTCATTTGTGGACTTGCACAGAATGGTGAAAACTTGGAGATGCCCACTAGGCACAGTCTCAGCCAAGACGGAATGAGGCAGTGCTCTGACTTGTATAAATATGATAAATGAGTGTCCTCTCCACAGTCGATTTAGTGTCCCGTGTTTCGTATTTTTGTGCTTTTTCTTGGTGACTTCACTATTTAAAACGGCCCCAGAGCATAGTACTAAGTGCTGTCTGGTGTTCCTGAGTGCGGGAAGACTATGGATGTGTCTTTTGTAGAATATACGTATTTGGTGAGCTTTATTTGGGCATCACCTAGAGTGCTATTGGCCAGGAATTCAATGTTAATGAGTCAATAATATATATTAAATAAGGTGTCTTTAAACAGAAACACGCATAAAACAAGGTTATGTATTGATCAGTTGACCAAAATGTTGTGACCAGAAGCCTAACCCGGTATCTTCCCTCGGAGCAGTGATTCGGTATTGCTAATTCAGTGTTTGCAGTGTTTATCGGACATAAAACTACCGCAAATAATGAGAATTGACTGCACATCAATTGAGAAAGTGAATCATCCACTGCTAGTGACCAATAATAAAATAATCTTAAGCAATTGCAAAAGTATCTACCAAGTTCCATATTCTCTCGCCATAAGAGAATGTGGCTAAGGGGAGAAAACATGAATTGCGTTGTGCAGAAAACAGCTTGCTTCACGGCCTCTATTGGGAGGTGCCCCAAGAAGGGATCCTATGGAGAAGCCACAGCACTAGCCACGTGTCACCCACAGTCCCACCTATATCCTAGAAGCCACCACCCTCCAAATGTAAGCTCTCGATGGTGGGTCCCTGCCCCCTGCATCTCTGGGGTGACCTCTTACCTCAGAGACTGTGACTGGCCCCTCCTCCCCTGCATCTCGGGGGTGGCTGGGGCGCTGGTGCGGCCCTGCCGCTGGCCAGGAATGCTGCGGATGGGCACCACGTGGTAGGCAGGCTCCAGCAGCCAGACGCTGGAGGTACCGGGCCCATCCTGTGGCGTGGTGGCTGGGCTGCTACAAAAGGATTAGAGACAGGTCAGCGGCAAGAATGGCTCCAGTGAGGGACTTGAGTTGTGCAGAGGAAGGGGGCACAGTGGAAGGGGACCCCAAAACTCACACCTCCCACCATCACAGTTAAGGAGAGGGGCAGTCTCCCATGCCTTACCCTGTTCGTACCCCTTCCCCCCCCACCCCAGCTTCCTCCCCATCCTGACCTGGACTCGCTATTGGGTTCAGAAGACTTTCTGGGCTTCTCATAGGGGTGGTCCAGGCTGGTCTCCTTCCAGGGGCTGTTCTGGATTGGGGCCCGCTCCAGGGCCCCAGTCTCAGGTCCTGCTGGCTGCAGGCCTTCGAGGCTCTGGGGTGGCAGAGGCCGGGAAGGTGGAGCTGGGGACTCCGGGGGAGGTTTTGGCACCTGGGATTCTTCTGCAGGGGTGAAAGAACCTGCTGAAGGCAGCGGCTGGAAAACTGGCCCAAGAACCTCTGTGGCCCATGCCTTGCTCTTCCTCCCATGGCTGCTTGTCTGGTTGCTCCACGCTGTGGCTCCAGGCCCAGACGCTCGAAGGTGTTTTCTTCTTTGGGACTTCCTCCCCCACAGCTGTTTTATACCTGCCTCCTTCAAGAAGCCTCCCCAGATTGACTCCCCTTAGCTCACATTATTCCACCTTCTAACCTTTGCTCCTACTACCATGTCTGCAGCTAACCATCTGCTTACCGATTTTTCTGGTTCATGCTGTGCCCATGTGTGCTATTCCCTTATTGACCTGGGCACTCCCTTAGGCAGGACTGTGCTACCCTCTTGGTCCACCTTGACCCGTAGCATCCTTAGGGTTTACAAACAGGGTTTTTAATCTATTGAGTGTGTTTCCGTCCCCAGTGCTACCCTCTATTCAAAAAGGGCAATGATTGTGGCCAGATGGCTCTTAGGGTCTAACAAGTGCATACTGAAATAATGTCCCAGGGTTCTGTTAGAATTCACTTTTTCCTTCCCTCTCAAAATGATCGAACTTCTAGATTGGGAAAGGGTCAGCACGTCCCCACCCTCAAACGAACATGCGCAGGGGCACATAGAAATTAGCATCCAGTAGGAGCGGAGACCCTGAGCCCAACCTGGCACCCCTGCCAAAGCCCTCCATCTTCCAGTAGGAGCCCAGCCCTGACAGCAATCCCTAACTACCCCTTCTCACCTTCCTCCAGGAGCAGCCCATCTGATAGAGAGCTGTCATCTGAGGCACTGAGCTCTGGGAAAGTCAAAGGGGAGAGAAGGAGGTGAGGAAATCAACCCATACATCTGGGTTAACCAGCAGTATGACCCCACCCCTTCCTGAGAACATCCCTTACCAGGAAATACCAACTGTGTACTAAATGCTATACTGGATATGAATTTATTACTTAGAAGTCAAAAAAAATCAGAAATCAGGAGTGAGAAGACAGGAAACCTGATTTTAATCCTGGCTCTGCCATTAGCTATGCAACCCTGAGTAAGCAATTTCAACGCTCTGGGCCTCAACTTCCCCATCTGTCAAAAAAGCTGGGGCTTCCCCTGGCAGGGTCTCCTGGCAATGGAAGGGAAAGGCAAAGTGTCCTTTTGGAAGGCGCTTGGGATGAAAGTTACTTTCCTAACTTTTCTAGTCTTCCGAGATCATAAATACAACTCAAGGATCCTGTATCTGAGAAGTCCTGCGTTACCAGCACCACAAGCAGTGCAAAGTGGGAATCTGAGCTACGGGGCTGTGGGATCAATTCACATTGGTCTGGCTGGATACGGAAGGTTCTTCCATTGGCGATATGGCAGGGCACCTGAAGGAAACGGGAGTGTGATATTTCTGCACGGTACAGCAGCAGCTGTGACCCAAGAAATCCGGGGGAACTTCTATTTGCCATTGGCCTTGAACAAACTGAAACTTCAGACCTTGAGAATACTCCTAATGTGACCTGGATGGAATTCACCAAGTATTTTCAACTTTGTTTGACAACAGTGATGAGGGGACATCAACAACAGCTAAAATTTCTATTGTGCCAAGACTTTTCTAAGTACTTCACATATATTAATTCATGTGATCGTCATAACCACCATGTAAGGTAAATACTATTACCATGTAATGGCTAAAAAAACCGAGGCTTGGAGGAATTGAGGAACGTGGCTTAGGTCAATCCACCAAAAGGTGACTGAGTCAGAAGTCATACCAAGACAGGCTGACCAGAGTCTGGCTCGGCACCACTACCATTTATCGGCTCTCCTGTTCACTGGCATCTAATGCATAAGTCATTATCCAGAAAGTTCTAAGAAAAGTAAACAATTCCAGCCATCTTGAAATCCTTTATAACAAAGGATTGGCAAACTGGGGGTCCTGGGGCCAAATCCAGTTACCTGTTTTTGTTTTTGTTTTTTAAGATTTTATTTATTTATTTGAGACAGAGAGAATGAGATATGGAGAGCATGAGAGGGAGGAGGGTCAGAGGGAGAAGCAGACTCCCTGCCGAGCAGGGAGCCCGATGCGGGACTCGATCCAGGGACTCCAGGATCATGACCTGAGCCGAAGGCAGTCGCTTAACCAACTGAGCCACCCAGGCACCCAGTTACCTGTTTTTATAAATAAAGTTTTACTGAAACACAGCTACAGATTTGTTTACATCATGTCTGGCTGCTTTTGAGCCACAATGGCAGAGTTGAGTGGTTGTGACAGAGACTTTATAGCCCATGAAGCCCATGAAATATTTACTCTCTGAGCCTCTACAGAAGTTTGTCAACCTTTGCTCCACAACTTAAATGAAATAAAAACTCTACCCGGAGTAGTTCTGAAACCCTGTGAGGCATACTGCCCCGGGAGCTGGGCCGACGCCTGAGGAGCCAGCTACCCCATGCTGTGCTTGGCTCATACTAGCCTTTGCTTTGGGGTTCAAATGAGGAGACACGCTTTCATTGAATTCTGGTTCTCTGCCTCTGATCTTTTACAAAACCCTGGAGAATAGAGAGTTTTATTTTCCACAGATGTCAAGTTGAAGAAATTGTGGGACTGTTACTGTCATGGTCCAGCGATGCAGCCGGGGTTAGAGTGTCTGTTTTGGTTTGACTCTATGGTCTGGGAAGAAAGACATCAGGTCCCATCATCCCTAATCTTCATAAAAACAAGCAGATCATCGGCCAGCTTCATTAGCCCAAAAAAGTGCACTACAAAGAGGGTAATCTGGAGACCCATTGCCTTTGCAGAGGAAAGGCCGCGGGTGGAGAACATCTATCTGCAGCCAAACGCAAGCCGTTCCTGCAGGCTGCGCCCTGTCTCAGCCACACTGCCCCAACCCAGCCCCGGATCAGCCTCGCCCTGCCCTCGGTCCAGCAGAGGCCGCGGACTCCCCAGGTGGGGAGGTAGCTATAGAGATCATACCCACAAACTGAGCATTCTCAAAGGCTGCACTGGGTGATGTTAATTAAAATGAAATAAAATTTAAAATTCAGGTCCTCGGTCACATCAGGCACATTTCAAATGCTCAGGAGCCGCTCTAGCGGCTACCATACTGGACAGCACAGATACAGCACATTTCCATCATCACAGAAATTCTAATAGACAGCACTGCTTAAGGCAGGTGTTGGCAGTCAACGAACGCATTCTGAGCACCTACTACAATTAGAGGTGTGTGTCGTGGGGAATTTCTCCTCAAGTTCACTGTGGTAAATGAGTTTAACACCTGACTGCTCCCCGCCACTTGCAGGGTACTCGCTAAGTACTCCCACCTGGCATGATTAGTAATTATCCTAAACTGAATAGTAGCCCTGGCTACTGCCACTGAGCAGACCCCAGGAATAAGCTCGAAGTCAGCCTGGGGAGCACCTTCCTGCCCAGGAGGCCTGCGTGAGGGCGGTGGATTTTGAGGAGGCTGAGGAAGGAATGGGATGCTTTCTAAGGAGATGGGGGAGAGGGTCTCACGGACGGAGAAGCCCTTTGCCACGGCGCGTTGGGGCTGCACACGGTCAGGAGGGGGTGGGGGGGACCGAGGAAGCAGGCTTCCGGCGACAGCCAATTTGGGACATTAAACACGGTGCTGGGCGCCAAGGCAGCTGCAGTGGCCCCGGGCCTCGCCCCCTGCCGTCCCACGTAAGCTCACGCAGGGCCCGGGGCCGCGGGACGGGGGCGGCCGGCTCACCTCGGCCCAGGGGCAGGGCAGCGGCGGAAGGGGGCCTGCTGGTGCGCCGCTGCTCGCCCAGGCAGCGCTCCAGCTCCCTCAGCTTCTTCTCCTCCTGCAGCATGGCCTGCTTGCGCTGCCGCCGGGCCTGCCTGCCGAGGTTCTCCTCCCGGCACAGGCGCCGGGCTGCCTCCGCGATCTGCAGCTGCAGGGCCAGCTCCCGCTCCAGGCTGCTCAGGGGGTCCTGGGGGGAGAGGCCGGGGGCTCACTCGGGGAGGGCAGGTGGCCGCGCGGGGACACAGAGAACGGCCCTGACCCCGTGCCCCGGATACTGACCCTAAGCCCGGGACGCGCAGACAGCAGCGGCCGCGGCCAGGGGGCAGAGGGTGGGGTGGTGGCAGGTGCCGAAGAGCAAACCTGTCGGCCTGAGAAGCGGGCAGGGGGACCCGCCCGCCCGCCCGCCTGCCGCCTGCCGCCTGAGCCAGGCAGAGTGCAAGCCGAAGTGGGACACTTGCCCTCCTGACCCCAAGGGTCGGTCAGGCAAGCCCAGGGGAAGCTTGCGGCCTTTCACACCACGGGGAAGGGATCCTAGGGCCCGAGCCGCCCCGCTGCCTGCCCGCCACGATGAGGAGGACAGCCCTAGGGGCCAGAATAACCTGTTTAAACAGGCCATTGCCTCTCTGGGCTGGCGGTTGAGCTCTTCACTGATCTTCTGCCTACCGGCGACCAGACCCAGTGTCCTCTCGAGTTCCCAGCTCTCCCGGTTCCTGTGGCGGCACACCTTCCCCACGGCCATTTGGGCTACAGGTTAATGGGTGGCCCTCATCAACACGGAGCCAAGCACCCTGAGTGGGTGTGATGGGGTGGAGAGTGCCAAGTACCGGGTGAGGGCACCTCCAGATGGCGAGGCCTTGGCTCAGTGATCAACACTTGGGGGGGTGGAGACGGCCTGCGCAAATTCCTCACCTCTCTATGCAAAGCCCGCTCGTCCAGTTTGTAAGCAGCTCCAATCCTGCGGCGGATCTTGGGGGCCTTTTCGCCTGGTTTGAGGGGATACTCTGCTGGCAAGACACCCGTCAGCTCCTGTGGTGGAAGCGAAGTCAGCCAGGCCCCTCTCCACCTGCCCAGCCCTTGGCCAAGCAGGGGTAGCCAATCCCCTGGGCTCTGCACGCCTGTGCCTGCCCTTCCCCAGAGGCCCCTGCCCACTCCTCACCTCACCCCATCACCCGGGGCGGTCTCACTGGCCTCTTCAGGGCACCCCCTACCTTCCCTCCTCTTTTCCTTCACCCTTCAGATCTCACCTCCTTCAGAGATCTGCTCTGGCCCTGGTTACAGTCCCACACGCACCTCTGCCTACTCCCTCTCCAGCCCCTCCGTCCTTCCCTCCCTGTGCCTGGGGCCCCACCGGGGCTATTCCTTCTTCCGAGAGGTCCAGCGCCCGGGTCAAATGCCGCATACACAGGGACTCCAGGCACCACACCCCGCCCTGATTTCCAGAATACTCCCACAAACGGGGTTCCCTTCCCTCAGCCCCAACATCCCCGAATGTGGCTCAGATTAAGCCCAAGTTTGTTGGGGGGCTGGGGGGGAGCCAGCTGAGGCTCTCACCGCCTCCCTGAGGCAGAGTCTCTTCAGCTCCTCCAGGCACGCCTCCAGCCGCTCTTCCAGGGCCCTCTGCTGTTTGCGCACGGCGTGGGTCAACTCCTTCACGGGGGAGACTGGGCTGTCGGGGCCTAGAGGGCGGCAGGGCACCAGCTCAGGGAAGCCAAGGTGGGGGAGACCCTCTCAGACACTTGCTAACTATCCCCGGGGTTGTGGGGGGGAGTGTGCTCACATGTGCACGTGTGTGCACGCACACACACACACACACAGCCTCATCCCTGCCCACAGATTACAGGTCAGCAGCTGTGGCCTGTGTCGTAACCACAAACACCACATCTCCTGGCTGTCCAAGGTGGCAACATGACAGTTCACAGGGAAGGGCCGCCCCTGCCCCGCAACAGGCGATCTGCAGTGGCGGGAGGGCTACTGGTCGGAGCTCTGTTCTTTCCCTTCCCACCCTCCACCCATACAATTCACTTCTGCCTCCACCACTTCTCCCTCCCTCTCCTCTCTCCCTCTCTCTTTCACTCTCATGTGCTGCTTTTTTCTTCTCTTCTGTTGGGACGAGAACCAGACTAGGCCCACAGACCCAGGCCAACCAGAGACAGGACCTTTCCAGTAGCCAGATAAGATTTTTCTACTTAGTAACCACTAGGGCCAGAGTTGCAGAGACCTGTTCCAGATAGGATCAGACCTCCAGGCCAGACCATCCAGGAAAACTGCAGCCCCTCCGGGATCTAGCCCCCAGCAGAGGCCTCTCCCACCCCTCCCACCTTCCCCCACTCAGCTTCCAGCCACTCAGCCAGGCCAGCCCTGGGGCCTGGGGCCTTGGAGGGTCAGGGCTGGGGGCCCACAGGGCGGGATTCCCCAAACCACTCACCAGACTGCAGGATGATGCCACTGTCGGTGTCGCTGACCTCATCCTTACTCCCCATGGCGGACTGCTGGGAGGAGGGGGCACAGAGTAGGGAGGGGTGACACCGTTCCCAACCTGAGCCAGGATGTGGCGGTGGCCTGCAGGTTCCCCAGCTTTTAAGAGAACAATAAAACCAGCTGTAGTTGAAATCCCTTGGTTCCACACACAGCTTAAGTAAGGATCCGACGTTTGAGGGCAGGGCGAGAGGAAGTGAGGGCCGGCTTTCGGGGGCAGTCTGGGGTACGGGGTTTCTCAGTGCTGGGGGTGCTGCAGAGAAGGCTCTGTGGGCCTCACCAGCAAACCTATATTCAGGGGGCTCTCTGGGCCCACCCTAGCCTCCTGCTGCCTCCTTCTTAGTGGCCACAGAGACCACTGAGACTGGGGAGAAGGATGAGGAAAAGAGAAAGAAAGAGGAGGAAGAGGAAAAGGATAATAAAGATGGGTGGGAGGACGAAGCAAGGAGGAAAGGAAAGCAGAAGGGGAAGATGTCTTCTTGGGGCACAACCATCCCCATGGGGCAGACTATCCTCAGCCCAAGAGCCCAAGAGGCATGAGGCCTGTCCCACTGCCCCAGTGGGTGACAGACAGCACTGGATACTGTGGGTGGGCACTGGGTACTCGGCCAAGCCCCTGCTCCAGGGCCCTCAGAGCCCGGGCTGCCCTGCCCTCTGGACCAGGGTATTCATCCAAAGGCAGGTGAAGGTGCCAGAGAGCTGTCCCCAAATCCCTGAAATAATTCCCAAGCCACTATGTCTAGGAGACCCCTCAAGGAGGTGTCGGCCGGGATCCCCCATACCCCACAGCCAGGAGAGACCCAGTGTGTGTGTGTCAGGGTCCCGGCTGGCCAGGGCCTGGCAGCTGTTGGCTGGAGCAGAGGTGGGGAGGGGCGGGCGGAGCCCAGGCAGGCGGTCTGGAAGGAGAGCCCAGCCACCTCCTCACTGAGTCAGCCCATTGAGCAACAGTCCAAAAGTCCTTCAGAGTTTCTGTCTGGAGCTTATCCTGCCTCCCTACACACAGGACTACAGGGTGGAGGAGGTGGGCTCCACCCTTCCACCATCAGCCACCGGCCAGGAAAGCAGGCCTTGGGAAAGTTGAGCACGAAAGCAAGGTGAGGAGGAAGAGAAAGGACTGCTGGCAGCCCGGTCCCCAGGAGGACCTCTGCCTCTCGAGACTGGAAGAGCAGAAGCGATCGAGCGCTTTTATAAACCTCCATAAACCACACAGCCCATCAGAGTACCGTGAGCAACAACAATAAAAACATAGTGCTGAAAACAATCTGTACCTGCACTTTGGAATTTCAGTTCTCCAGGAAAGTCTAGAGAATGGATGGTAGGATAAAAAAGAAAAGAAAAAAGAAAATTTATGTGGGGCCTTTGCAAACATGCCAAAGAGAGAGACTAGCCCTTGTTCTGGAAACCCAGAACAGGACACTTAGTGGAGAGCTACCTGTGCGTGGCCCATCCCTCCCGAACCTTCATCCCTCTAGAGATGAGAGCAGGACCAAGGGGCAGGCAGCTCACCCAGCTCCCCCGCACCACAGGCAGCCTCTAAGCCTCCCCAGCGGCCAGGGGCAGGGCTCAGCCCGAGCTAGGAAGCAAGGCCCTCTGAGCTCGCATGGTGAGCGCATTTTGCTTTGGACAAGGGAGGAGGTAATGTGTGAGTGAAGCCATTAATTAGTCACACTTGCTAATTAATTATTAACCACGAAGACGTTGCCTTGGGAAGTTGTGATAACTCAGCCCTGCTTCCCTCCTTGACTGTTGCAGAGCGTAGAGTCACCCGGACAGAGGGGTGGGTGTGAGAGGAGAGCCCCCACGCCGGCACGCCCCCCTCTCCTCCAGCATTCATTGCCAGGGTCAAGGGGTTGGCTGTGGCATTCACAGTGGCCCCAATCTGATGCTGGGCACACTCGGGGCTAACTTGTGGCACAAGTAGAGCAAAGAGCACAGCACCTGAAGTTGGGAGACTCAAGTCCTAGTTCAGCCACTGCCCATGCTGTCCTGAGAGAGTCGCCTGGCCTGGCTGGGCCTTCTTCCCTCGTAGGCACAAAGATTAGACAGTGTCTAGGGAAGTCCCTTTCGGCTCCCCTCTCTGAATCTGGACCCCCTCGGACAACATCAGGCTGGGCAGGAACCCCACACGGCCTTGTAGCCGTCACCCTCCTCCCTGCCTAGCTCCCGCCTCCATCAACAGGGCAGAAGTCTCTGGAGCCTGATGTTTCAGGCATTGCTTTCTGATAAAGGCAGTTTGGGGCACATGCCCAACCCCTTCCCAACACAGGAATCCCTCCCCGCCCTCCAGACCCTCAGCCCCCCCCGCGGCAAGCCCCAGCCCTGGGTCCTAGCAAGCCGTCCACCTGACTGAACAACATCCCCGGGAAAAGGCAGAGGAGGAAAGAAGAGGCAAAGAGGGAGGAAGGGAAACACTAGCGCAGCGTCCCTCAGGCTGAGACACTGAGGAGCCCCCCATCACAAATGCACCCCCAAAGTCAGCTCCTAGGCCTCTCCCCTTCTCCTGTAGAGACTGAGGCCTGAGAACTACAGCAAAACCACGGCAAGGGGCTCCTCATCTGGGCCCACCAGCAACCCCTCCATCATCCCGTGCCCGAGACACAAGGAGGGAGGCGGGGGGGGGGGGTGCCAGCTCCTGCAGGGGCTCCCCCCGCCACCACCGGGGCCAGCCTGCCCCTCAGCCCCAAAGACCTGCTCCACCCTGCCCTGCCCTCACCTGCTTCTGGGGTCCGGGCCAGGATTCCGGAAACACCCGCTGTTCCCAGGTCAGGGGGCTGAGGGGTGTTGCATGCCGCCTCAGGGTGTCCCAGGCCACAGGCCAGCCTCCAGTGCTCCCTCTCTGACCTGGCTCCCGCTCTCCACTCGCTGCCGATGGCCTCCCCTCCCTGTGGACGGTCCCGCCTGCCGGCCTCCTAGGCTGCCTGCCGGGCCAGGGGAACCAGGTGACTTGTTAGGACTTGAGTCAGAGGGGAGGAGCAGGTGAGCAAGTCCTTCCCTGAACTAATCCTGCTGAGGCTGTTGCCAGCAGGCAGCTCTGGGGCCTCTGCACTTCCGGGGGTGGGGAGGGGCGGGGAGTAGGGAGAAAGGGGCTCCCCATGGAGGAACCCCAAAGAAGGCAAGAGGGGTCATGTCTTCATGGCCTCAAGGGACTCTAATGCAACACGGTGAGCGGTTAGGTGCACAATTGCCCTCCTGAGCCTCCTTTTCCCTTTCCAGAAATCAAGGCCTGCAAGACCCCCAGAAGTAGGGTGAAGGTCCACTGTCCATGGGGATACCAGCAAGAAATTGACAAGTGACAAAGAAGAGGTCATTGCTCTTTCCATACACTGAAATGGAAACCAAGGCCTGAGTTTGGCTCTCCCAAATCAGGTTTCAAAAAGCTTCGGGCAAGGCAGTAACTATGGAACCCCAGAGGGGAAGGCTCTAGGGTCCTAAAGAGAGCAAGGGTGTTCTCTCTTTCCATCCTAGACATGTCCCCCCAGGATCATCAAGGCCTATTTATTACTTGCACGCATCCCTCAGTAGGGTCCGTGGAGCACTAAGCTGGACCCCAGTCCTGTCCCCTGCTCCACAGGAGAGCCACTGTGACACTAGCATCTAAGTCCGCTCCCCGAACGTGAGGGATCAGAGACCAAAAGGGAACCTGTTCTCTACAGAAAATAAACCTCCAGGTCTCCCACTCCGTCGATCCTCAAGCAAACCAAAAACCGTTCACAACTTAGCCCATTTCACTGGGAGAAGCAAGGGCTAAGGCCACCTGTTGCTACACCATGGACAACACGGAGACATACTGTAAATTAAGGACTACACCCCTCAACGTTTCATCCCACCATCTCCCTTTCTCCCACTCTCTGATACTCCCACTGCGCCCCTTAACCCTGGGGTATCGGCACCTCAACATCTCTCTGGATTGCTTCCCTCCTCCAGCCCCATACGTCCATCCCCACCTCCTAACCCCATCCCCTTCCCCAGTCCCCAGGGCCCGGATGATGGAAGAAGTCTGCTCCACCAAGCATCTCCTGTGGAGCTGAGCTGTGTCTATGACTCTGTCCCCAGAGTCCATACACACATACCCCGCTCACCTTCACATTCCTATACACACCCTCTTTCCAAACAATGCCAGCCCCAGAGTCCGCCAGGCTGGCCACCGCCTTCTCTCGCCAGGCTGAGGCTGAGGGGCCCCAGTAGGGGGCGGGCCCCTCCTGTGATGTGGAGCCAGCTTTCAGTCTGGTCTCCCAAAAGAGCCTGCAGTCCTTCCCTCCTCCTAGTCCTCCCCATCCCCCAATAGGCTTGTCACATTCTTTCAGTGACAAACAGAGAGAGATTGACTCAGTGTAACTGGTCCCCTTCCTCCACCTTGCCCACCCCCCAGCTCCAGGTAGGGGTTGATGGAAGTTTCTAGAACCAGCTGATAGCATGTATTTTAATGCCCAAAAGGAAATTAAGAGAACCAATTATACTGAATACAGTTCTAAAAACAGAAAACATGGTAATATATACGCTTCTTTATTAACATTAAACAGGATCCAGCAGTGAGTAATTTCATAGAAGTGATGAATGTGAACAATACTTCAAGCCAGTTACAACTGCAATGTAATGTAAAACTATCTGTGAATTCTATTAACGGCAAAGTCACAGGTGCTGCCTATGGTTTCTTGCCTTCTTAACTGAAGACAATGCTAAATTTTTGTTAAAGGTTGGTGTGCAATGAAAATATTTTTTTCCCATCTAAGTTCACAAACCCTCTGAATTCTATCCACAGATGCTTTGGTGCCCAGGACCCAGTCAAGAACCCCACCATCAGGGAACCCCCCATCTCTGAGCTCAGAGGAGAGAAACACAGATAATCCACTCACTGCATTGATCCCCTGGAACTCTCAAAAACCCCTTCCCTTGTTCCCTCAAATTCACATGCAGCATTTCCTGACCAGCAGAATGTGAGGTTTGGGATGGGACCAGCAAACCAACTCTCCCAAGAACCCCAGATCCAATGGGTCGGATCTCACTGTCTGCCATGTCTGTCAACTCAAACTACCAAAAGGGAGGTGGGTACCCCAGAAACTGGCCGGGAACTTTGGGGTTAAGTGCCTCCCTCCCAGCCAGCCTAGGGGATCCAGAGACTGATGGATGCCCTGCCCCAACCCCCAGAGCATCCACACCAAGACCACCACTTGGTGGTGGAGGAAGTGGTTTTCTTGAACGGTGTCAGAGTACTTGATATCTGATCGTTGAAAGGAGAAAAACTGCATCTCTTTCAGGTTTTCACTTCCCAAGCACAAGCCCCAAATCAGGAAACTTCCACACTCCCTAGACATCCACTCCAACATTTTTTTAAAGTCCCTTCTTTAAGTTTCTTCCCGTAGGTGAGATTGGAAGTTGTTTAAAGCAAGGGCCTCATCCTACCATCCTCACATTGCCACCAGCACCCAGCCAAGTAAGTCTCAGGCATTCCTAAAACCCCACTTAATGAATTAACAAAGCAATGGTCAGCGGCCGGAGTCAACGGAGCAGAAAGAAGCCAAGTAGCCCGGGACCCTCTAGGAGAAGGCTGGTGGGAGAGGGCTCCTGAACTGTTTTCTTTCTCCACTCTTTTCTCTTCCCACTGGGAAAGGTGTTCGCCTCCAGCAGGCGATGGTGGAGTGGGCTAGGACAGGAGAACTCCACTCTAGCCTGGAATGCGCCCTGAAATCAGACCTCTAGGCTTTCCTTAAAAAGGCCCTTTGTCCGGTCCACCCTGCTCCCCTCCCCCACCGCGCCCTCCGCATCCAGGCGGCCCCAGACTTTGCTCCTTTTGTTTGGCTGCTTTCTGGCTTCCCGGAACCTGGCCAGGGGATCCACAGGCATGGGGAAGGTCGGAGGAGAGGGGTTGAGGAGTCGGAAATGTGCACTTTGGGAAGGAACTTGAAATTCCCACCCCTTTCGTAAATTACTCCATTCCTTGTAGGGCCAGTTCCGCTAAGGCCGAAGACCATGGGTTCAGGAGCTTGAACCCCCCAGTTCACCCGCGCTGCGTCCCCCTAAGTTTTCCCCCTTACCTGTCCCATGGAGCTCTGGCGCAGCCCGCCTGTCCCCGCGCCCCCCGTTCCTGCCTCGCAGCTTCAGGACCTGTTTGTCCAGGCCATCTCCTCTCTCCCCGAGTCTCCCCCCGGCCTTCCCTCCCGGGAGGTATTTCATTTAACTTCGGCATTTGCAGCATCCCAAATGTTAAAGATCCCAAGACATCTGTCCCCTGGGGCATACCAAGGCCCAGAGGAAAGAGGGGAAAGACGCAAGAAGGGATTCGAGATTCCGAGCCAAGAGTCGGGGCGGGGCCCCCGGTCGGGGTGGTAAGATGCCAGCAGGAATGCGTATCCTTGGGGGACCCCGCCCGAGGGGGCGAGGCTGCCCCCTTCTCCCGCTCTGGGACGCGGGCGTGGCGGGACACCCCCCGCGCTGCCAGTTTCCGCCGCCCGGGCGGGAGGAGGCTCCGCGCTCCGGCCGAGGGCCGCCTTTCATCCGCGCGCTCCGGCCCGGCCGGGGGCCGTTTCCATTCCTGGGGACCCCGGGGTGAAAGAATGAGAGAAGCCGGCCAGAGGGCGCCGCGCCGCTCCCTCGCAGGCCCCTGCCCCCCTCCTCGCCGGTCCGCCTCTCCCTCGCTGTGCACCGCGCTGGCTGCGGGGCCACCGCGCGCTGGCGCGGCCGGAATTGCCTCCCCTTCGTCCGGCCCCAGCCCAGTCGTCCCGCTGGGCGCCGGCTGGCCGAACTCCGGCCCGGCTAGGAAAGGAGCCCACTCCCGGTAAGCGCCTCCTACTGTTGCCCTGGCCTCGTGCCCCTGCAGCCAGCCAGCCATTCACTCACTCTTCCCCGCTTTCGTCTGTGCAAGAGTCTTATTGAGCACCTACTAGTGCTCAGCACGGTGGATCACAGTTCAAATTCTTCCCTGGATGATTCCCCAATTGAGGCGAGTAATCAAGTAGCAATAGTATGAATGAAGTAAGGGCTAGAACCCAGGGCCGAGACAGAGACAGAGACGACAGAGAGGAGAGGAAGAGACTGGGCCAGACGGAGGGTCGCAAAGCGGGAGAAGGCAGTGCCAGGGGAGTTTGGGAAGTGTAAGGAGGATCTTGAGGCAGCAATGACGGGATATACAAAAGCATAATGACAAAGAAGCACAGTAGGTTCTAGGAGCTGCAGGGAACTTAAGAGTGTAGGATGAGGAGGAGGGAAAAGAATGAAAACAAAGACAAGGCTAAAGTGGCAGACAGAGGCTCATCAGGAAGCAGGGCTGCTCTGTACGGTTGTCCAGGTTGTGTGCCATACTAAGAGGGAGGACTCACCCGTGTTCCACCCACCAAACTGTGTGCCCTGGTCGTGCCTAGAGGCGGTGACTTTCTCTCATTCGTACAAAGGCACTATATGAACTAAGTTGACTGAAGAGCTGTGTGGGTTAGCTAAGATTTAAGATTTTTTTTTTTTTTTTTTTTTAAAGATTTTATTTATTTATTTGACAGAGAGAGACACAGCGAGAGAGGGAACACAAGCAGGGGGAGTGGGAGAGGGAGAAGCAGGCTCCCCGCAGAGCAGGGAGCCCAATGCGGGACTCGATCCCAGGACCCTGGGATCATGACCTGAGCCGAAGGCAGTCGCTTAACCAACTGAGCCACCCAGGCGCCCAAGATTTAAGATTTTTATCCTGAAGCTGAAGAGAGGCTACTTGTATTCGTCAAGGTTCTCCAGAGAAATAGAATCAATAGGATATATATATGAGAGAGACAGAGATGGAGAGAGAAAGAGATTTATTTTAAGGAATTGTTTCATGCTATTGGAAATGCTGACAAGTCCAAAATCTGCAGGATGGCCTGACATGCTGAAGACCCAGAGAAGATTGCAGTTCGAGTCCAAAGGCACTCTGCTTACAGAATTCCTTCTTCATCAGAGGAGGTCAGTCTTTTTTCTATTAAGGCCTTCAACTGATTGGATGAGGCCCACCCATATCATGGAGGATAATCTGTTTTACTTTGTGTCTACTGTTCCTTTAAATGTTAATCCCATTTTAAAATTCCTTCACAGAGGCGCCTGGGTGGCTCAGTGGTGAAGTGTGCAACTCTTGATCTCGGCCTTGTGAGTTTGAACTCCGTGTTGGGTGAAGAGACTACTTAAAAATAAAATCTTAAAAAAATAAAAATAAAAATACCTTCACAGAAACATCTAGAATAATGTTTGTCCAAATATCTGGGTACCACAGGCCTAGCCAAGTTGACACGTAAAATCACACTACTGAAAACTGTCAATTCAGAACCTAGGCAGAGTCACTTTTAGATCACTTTGAGGAATGAGCAAATGGAGTGGGGAGAGTTTAGAAACAGAGCTATTTAGGAGGTAGACCTTGCTTGACTTCACAATTGACTGAGTAAAGACATGGCAGGGAGGAATGGGGAAGAGTCAAGGGGTTCCCAGGTTTCTAGCTTGAGGGTTCAGCGTAAGATGTGTTCACCTGAGGACACAGCCTGGTGGGGGGGGGGATGGGCTCTAAAGCACAAGGAAGGTTGGAGAAAGAGGCTTGGGAGCCACTACAGAGCTGCAGCTCTGGGAGTGGGTGAAATCACCCAGGAAGGGTGTGTAAAATGAAAAAAGGATGGGGGATTGGGGGAGGGATGGTGGAATTCTGGGAACATTTAAGGGATAGACAGAGGGTAAAGTGCCTTTGAAGGTAAGCATTATTATATTAGTCATGCAATGGGACAGCTTGTTGAAACATTGATTTGCATTCCTTCTCCCTTCCCATTCACCCCTCCCTTTACTCTGGGAGGAAAGCAGAAGCTTCCTGAAGACCTTAGCCCCAAGCCTCCTGAGACAATGCCAGGGGTCCTGAGGTTCAAGGGCAGAGAAGTGGCTTTTAGAGGCCAGGAAAAAGAGGTGTGACAACCTGGGAATGTGAAGGAAAATAGTGTGTGTCCTGAGCAGCCAGAACCCTGAACACTAGTTCATGCACTGCCGTGGGGTGGTAGTAGGGCTGGGAGGTGGGATGCCCAGGCCCAAGTTTCTAGCCTCGACATATCCACGCACCACACACACATATCCAGGAAGCAGGAGTCCAGGCCCCCCCCCCCTGGGGGCTAGAGCAGCTAGATGCCAGCCCTTATCCTGCTCTCTGGTGCTCCCCTAAACCTTCAGGATTCTGCTTGAGAAAATAGCAGTTTTTGCCATTCCAGTAGGCCCAGAATAGAATCAAATTGATTTATGGACCTCGCCTTGGCATGTGTGGTGGGAGCAGGGGAGACGCACAAAAGGGCATGGTGGAGACTATGGCAAAGTCCAACACCGAGGCTGTCTCCAGGCAGCCAGCACTGCAAATGTCACAAGAAAAGGGCTTCTATTTTAAAAACAAAAGCTGGAAATCCAAATGTTTATGTGAAATATTCTGATATGTATGCATTTGATTCCTTTATTAAAAATGCAAAAGGAGTCAAGCAAAATGTATTTGCCCTTCTTAGGCTGTAGCTTGAGTTGCTGCCACATGGCTCTGAGCACAGAGCCTGGGACTGGTTTGAGCAGGGTCTGAAGAAGCCAGGGCTGGGGAAGCAGGTGTTCTGGAAGCAGAAACCAGAGCCCTCACGGGGAACTGACTAGCTCAGACTATGGCAGGAGGGAGAGGGGTGCTCATTGGGAGAGGCCACCAAGCGTCCAACAGGTTTCTGTCCTTTTCACTTTCTTCTCCATTAGATGGTTAGTCCTGGGAAGTGGCGGGGGCGTCTTGGGAAGAGCTTCTGAGTCCTTGCCAGAGGGGAGAAGGGGGAAAAGCTGGGAACTCCATAGTTTAGCTTCTGAAAGCCTCATGGCGGGTGGGCAGCTGCCTCTGAGCTGGGAACAGCACTCCCCCACACACTGCGGGGAGGGGGCACCCCAGAGCTCTCCCTGCCCATGGTCCTGCTGACTCAGGTGCCCTCGGGCCCTTGGGCCTAGCAGAGGATGAGGCTCACTCACTTTGTCTACCCTCCCCTTCCCATCCGCCTCCCTCCGTGGGCTGGGTGAAGAGAATGAGTCGATTCTCAGTGGCCCAGACAGTGCCCTGTTGATGCCCTCAGCAAGAAGCTTTTTGGAAACCCCAGAATGACTCGGAGCCTGAGGCCCTGTTTCCTCTCCTGACCGCATCCTGCAGCTCGCAGGTGCAGGAAGGGGCACTGCCCGTTGGCATCTGCCTCTGTGGGCCAGAACCCTCTGGACGGGGCGCAGGCTGGCTGCAGGCAGGTGAGTAGCTATGGGAAATGCATACGACCACCTTAGGGGGCCAAGCCAGGGGGTTTCACTCAACTCCCTCAAGGGAAGAGCAACTGGGACCAAGACATTGAGTTTAGAGAGCAGCTTGGAATGCAGGGCAGACCCATCAGTGGGGCTCAGACTCCTGAGCTGCATGAGATGGAAAAGGAGCCCACTTCCCCAATACACACCAGCATCCTCCAGGCCAGCAATTCTCAGCTGGTTTCTGAATGCCACCAGATCCTCTCCACAGTGCTTAGAGTCCTGCCCCTTACCCTCCCCACCTTCTCTCTCTTGCCTTTCATTTTTCCTTCGCCTTCTCTCGTTCTTCCAACCCCTTCCTCTCCACCTCCTCCATCCTAGCCACCAGGGCTCCCTAGGATTCCAGGGGCTACAGGACTGTGTCTGAGCACCTCCTGTCCAGAGCACTGGCCCCTGAGACGCCATCCTCCCCTCTTCCCCTACTGCACAAGCCTCAGTTGTAGCTTGCTCTCCCTGGTGGGACCACCAGGGGGCGAGAGTTGACCGCTCTTGGATCTGGACCGATGATGTTCTCTGGTCTTTCTTCCCTGTGCCTTGGAGGAAAAAAATCCTGAGAGTGAAAGTGATGGAGAGTGGAGTGGAGTTGTCCTAGGCTCTAATCTAGCCTGAGACTTCTTTGCTTCCTATAGCCCTGCTGGTGGAGGACGTGGACCGTTCCCCTCCCGAGCGCGGAACCGGCCCTTCCTCCCTGCAGGACCCCAGCCCCCAGCCTCCCTTCCCTCGCTCTGGGATCACTGCCCAGCATGCCCTCAGGCCCTGGTCTCCAGCCATCCTCTCTTCTGTTTCTAGAGACCCACAGAATTTGAAACTTAAAAAAAAATTTTTTTAAAGATCATTTATTTGAGAGAGAGAACAAGAGAGCAAGCTGGGGGCGGGGCGGGGGGGAGGGGCAGAGGGAGAGGGAGAAACAGACACCCCGCCGAGCAGGGAGCCAAATGAGGGGCTCGATCCCAGTACCCTGGAATCATGACCCGAGCCAAAGAAAGACCCTTAACCAACTAAGCCACCCAGACACTCCAAGAATTTGAAACTTTAAGAAAAGATAGTGAATTATGTTAAAAACAATACAACTACAAAGATAAAAAGCTAAATACCAGAGCAGAGAAAGCAGTGGTTGTTGTGGGGCTTTCAAATATGGCAGAGACCAGCCCCTCGACAGATAGGACATGTGGGTCCCAAGGGTGCCTCTGCTCCCAGCTCTCCTCACCGCCCCTTCCAGTGCCCACAAAGAAAGTCCCTATCTGCTTGAAGTCAGATGGCACGTAGTGAGACTTTGTCAGCCTGGTCTCCACGGCATTTCTGCGCTGGCAGGGTTATGCGTGGTGGAGAAGTCCCAGGCCCCTGGCCCCCAAGCCCCTGCCTGAGCTGCACCTCAAGTCATGAGTTCCAGCAGCCAGCCGGGGCGGTGGTGGGAAAGGTGGAGGGCGAAGGTGGGGGTGTCTCCTGCTCTGATCAGCGCTGGGTTATTAGAAATCCGATAACCGGTTGCTTTTCTCAAAGGCCTGGGGATAGAGTGCCCTCCAAAGTAGCGCCTGGCCTACCTGGGGCCTTTTTCTCACTTTACCTGGCAGGTGGTTATTGAGCAGCTCAGGGACATAATTTAGGAGAGATGTAAAAAGTATGTGTTTTAGGGGCACCTGGGTGGCTCAGATGGTTAAGCGTCTGCCTTCGGCTCAGGTCATGATCCCAGGGTCCTGGGATCGAGTCCCGCATCGGGCTCTCTGCTCCTTGGGAGCCTGCTTCTCCCTCTGCCTCTCTCTCTCTGTCTCTCATGAATAAATTAATAAAAATCTTTAAAAAAAAAAAAGTATGTGTTTTGGACTCAAGACAAATTAGCCTCGGTTTCTCCATCTGTAAAATGGGGATGGTGGACCCACTGCTATGGCTGTGGGTTGGATAGTGAAATCATGTAAGATGGTTTTTAGCATTATGTAATTATCGAGTAAGCTCCCCACCCAAAGTGGAGCTCCAGCTCGTGGCCCCGAGATCAAGAGTCGCATGTTCCACGGACTGAGCCAGCCAGACGCCTGGGAAAGGTAGTGGTTTTTATTATTTTCATTTATTTAATTTTTTCAGATTTTATTTATCTATTTGCCAGAGAGAGAGCACAAGTAGGCAGAGGGAGAAGCAGTTCTCCCCGCCGAGCAGGGAGCCCGATGCGGGGCTCGATCCCAGGACCCTGGGTTCATGACCTGAGCCGAAGGCAGAAGGAAAAAGAAATAAATCTTTTTTTTTTTTAAGATTTTATTTATTTGACAGAGAGACACAGCGAGAGAGGGAACACAAGCAGGGGGAGTGGCAGAGGGAGAAGCAGGCTTCATGCAGAGCAGGGAGCCCGATGTGGGACTCGATCCCAGGACCCTGGGTTCATGACCCGAGCCGAAGGCAGACGCTTAACCGACTGAGCCACCCAGTCGTCCTAGAAGTGATTTTTTTTAAAAGATGTTTTTTTCCACATTCCTAATCTTAAAAGAAAAATAAGTTCTTCTTCCTTACACCCAACTCTAAGGGAAAAAAAAACAACAACAAAAGAAGCTTCTGCACGATAATTATGACTTCAGTGGTCCAAACCTGTTTACTGGTGACCAAGTTTCACTTCCTGTGGTTTAGCAGCTCAAAGCTTCAAAAGGCCACCTTCCTCCTGTGACCAGCCCTGGGCCTGGGGCCTTGGCATGGATTAACTAGAAACAAATTCATACCTCACACTTCTGTCTCCTCTTAAAATACTCAGTGTGATGAGAAAGGAAGAGAAAGGAGAATGGTTTACCTTGAGGTAGGATGCTCTTGAAGTCAATTGAAATGGTCCATAAACCCAGCTATGTGTGACCTCTTCACACCTCCCACCCCAAAGCTCTTGTCTCAACCCCGTCTGTGACTGGTCAGTGCATTTCCATCTATTTGTTTATAATTCATGCACTAAAGTGTTCTAGGCACTTCGATAGCTCTGCGGGGGTTGGGCAGAGAGAGGGGGCTTAGTGGTTGGAGTCAGTTCTGTGGAATGGCTGAAAGGCACCATGCAAGGTCTGATGGAGGAGCTTGAAGCAAAGTTTAGCTGGGTGTTTGTGATGGGCAAAAGCCCCCTAAGCTGAAACCAGGGAGGAGAAGCCACTGAGTTTGTCCAAGAAACTTCAAATATGTCTTGGATGCTGGAAAGTGGGTGATGTCTACTTTCTATCCTTGCCCATTGCTAAGAGCTGGGATTCCAGCAAGCACAGCTAAGAAATTGAAAAGCAATCTCTATACACGCAAATGCCAACAGTGATTACTTCTGGGGAGGGGGCTGGCCCAGGGACTGGGGGACGAAGAGGAGTTGAGTTTTATTTATCATTTCTGTGTGGACTTTTTGCTGCGAAAATGTATTCTTTATTCATATGCCATTTCTGCAATTTAAAATTAATGGTTAAAATTGATAGTCTAAAACTTATTATGAATACTTTCCAACATAAATAAAAGGACAGAGTCTAGTATAATGAACTCTCATTTATCCATCACCTAGATTTAGTGATTTTCAACATTTCCCTATATTTCCTTAGTTTATCTTTTCTTTAGCAAAATTTTATTTTTTTAAAGATTTTTATTTATTTATTTGACAGAGAGACACAGTGAGAGAGGGAACACAAGCAGGGGGAGAGGGAGAAGCAGGCTTCCCGCTGAGCAAGGAGCCCAACGCGGGGCTCTATCCCAGGACCCTGGGATCATGACCTGAGCTGAAGGCAGACGCTTAATGACTGAGCCACCCAGGCACCCCCCCTTTTTTTTTTTAAACATTTTATTTATTTATTTGACAGAGACACAGCGAGAGAGGGAACACAAGCAGGGGGAATGGGGGAGGGAGAAGCAGGCTTCCCACGGAGCAGGGAGCCCGAAGTGGGGCTCAATCCCAGGACCCTGGGATCATGAACTGAGCCGAAGGCAGATGCTTAACGACTGAGCCACCCAGGAGCCCCCTTTAACAAAATATTTTTTAAAAAGTCCCACATGGCCACACACCACTTCTAAATGTTTCAGAGCGCATCTCTGAAAAAAAACTGGACACTTTTCTTACAGAATCATATGATCATTATCACAATAGCCCCTTAATATTGCCTAATACCAAGTCACATTCAAAGTTCCCCAGTTGTCCCAACACTGTCTTTAAAGCCGGTCTGTGTTTATCTGGATCCAAGTAAGGTCTACACGTTGAATTTGGCTGTTTTTCTTGTGTGGGTCCCCTTTCCCCACCCCCAAATTTTTTTTATCATGTCAGTGACTTGTTGAAATCAGGTCAGTTGTCTCATGAAATGACCTACATTCTGTGTTTTATCTGCTTGCCTCCTCGCGTTGTCATTGAACTTGCTCCTGACCCCTATATTTGTCACATTGTGTTTTCTCCCTTCTCACTGGAAACTAGTCCCTGAAACGATATGTGAACATCTTGTAATGGTCCAGCTCTCACCTCTTGGCTTTAGTATCCACCAGTGATCTTTGCCTGAATCAATTACTTTCTTCGAGGTTGTGAAAGGTGATTTTCTGTTTCTATTTAAAATATTTTTTTTCCTAAAAAGCAGTAAACTTCATATGGTGTGGGCAGTTGCCTTCTTATTGACCTACCTTCCAAGTTCAGGTTATGATATAAGAAAACCCCCAAAAGATGTCCCTGTTGATTTATTATATTTTAAAATAAGTTCCCTGTTCTGGGGCACCTGGGTGGCTCAGTCGTTAAGCATCTGCCTTCGGCTCAGGTCATGATCCCAGGGTCCTGGGATCGAGTCCCGTGTCGGGCTCCCTGCTCAGCGGGGAGTCTGCTTCTCCCTCTCCCACTCCCCCTGCTTGTGTTCCCTCTCTCGCTGTCTCTCTCTCTGTCAAATAAATACATAAAAAATCTTAAAAAAAAAAAAAAATAACTTCCCTGTTCTTACAGCCTGCTGGCGGGCTCTGCTCAGGAGTCTTTCAAGACTTCAACTGCTGAGAGTCCCCAGACCCTGTATGTGTGGATCTCTCTTGGTACCAGACCACAGAGAAACAGATTCTTAAATGTCAAAAAGCGTTTAAGTGGGCTGAGAAATGAATTTTACTTTCTGACTTGCTGTTACTTGTTTGTCTTGACTTGTTTATGGTAGTGGATGGCACGGTTGAATTGTTGCCTTTGCGTGTGTGCGGATCGTGTTGCCGTGATTGTTTGATTTTTAATTGATGGATTTATGCTTCTAGCCTTTTGGTGGGTGCATTTTATAAAACATTTAAAATATATTTTTTTAAGATTTTATTTATTTATTCATGAGAGACAGAGAGAGAGAGAGAGAAGCAGAGGGAGAAGCAGGCTCCCAAGGAGCAGGGAGCCCGATGCGGGACTCGATCCCAGGACTCTGGGATCATGACCTGAGCTGAAGGCAGACGCTTAACCGTCTGAGCCACCCAGGCACCCCATTTAAAATATTTTTAAAAGCAATACATGAGATAAGTCTCTGGAGAAGAGATTGGGCCTGTAATCATGGGACTGTGGACCAGAGAGGTCCCCTCACCCCATGTCCCCCCGGGCTGGGCCCCTGTCCGCAACAGCCGGACCACCCTGACCACCCACTGCTGGTGTCTCAGCAGAGCCGCTGGGTGTGGAAGGCTGCCAGCCCCACTCGTGTCAGGGAATGCTCTGGGCTCTGCGAGGCAGTCCCCGCCCTGAAAGACAGGATGACCAGGGTCCACTCACAGGCTTTCACGCAAGGGACACTGTGATCAACCAATTCTCTGGAAATCAATGATTACAAAAGTGATTTATTCGCACAGTACAGAATTCTTTGCATAATTTGGAGTTTCAAAAAAGAGGAAAGGAAAAATAACATTTTACTCAAAATTAAAGTTCTGCATGGAGTTTCTTTCTTTTATGCCCATAAGCCTACACTTTCCGTCTTTTGTGTGTGTGGGATGGAGACCCAAGTCGTCAGTGGTTGTTCTTCAGGGGAGCTGGGAATCTTCTTAATTTCTGTAGCCCCACGGCCTTGCTGAGTAACTGGCACATAGCAGATGCAAAATAAGAATGTGTTGAATCAATTAATTTGAGAAGAGAAATCCAAAGCCAGGGTATAATTCAGTTCCACTTAAGGAATAGTTTGTGCTGTTTATTTTACTCCCAATGATTATAGCAAACACTGAATGCTTACTATGTGTCACGTAGTTCTAAGCACTTCATATAGTAACGCATTTAACTTTTTCATGTGCCCACTGAAATAAAAAACATTGTTCCCATTTGACACATGAGGATTTTGAAGCAGAAAGGGTTGAACACCTTACCCGGGTAACAAAGAAGGTGAGAAGCAGAGCTGGGACTTGAACCCAGAGGTGGCCCCAGCTTATGCACTAAAGTCCTATGTTACACTGTGTTTCACAGTCGGTCCATTAGAGTCTAAAATAATAATAAGTAATTACTGACGTGCACTTCAGTACATTATGTGCTCTGCTACTTTTCAAAGTGCTTCCAAAATGCATTGTTTATGAGTCCACAGCGCCTGCTCTTGAGGTGAGGGGAGTTCGCTGTTTCGAAGGAGACAGACCATCAGCGGTGATAGAATCAGGCAGGGCAGCGAAGGAGAAGAGCCTACAGGAGGGGAACAGGCGGCAGGGAGTGTTGTTCGGTTTGGAACGGACATTCAAAACCAGTCCTGAGCTAGATGGGAAGGATGCAGTGTATTTATCAAAGCGAAAGCTCCTGAGCAAGTTGAATGTCTAATAGGGAGGATCGGTTAACTACATTATGGTTTATCCACAGTGACCATTATGAAATCTATATAGTGGCCCAGAAAAATGTTTATAGTATATTCTGGGGTGGGGGAAACAGAACATCTCATGATCGCAGCAATGTAAAATGTGACCGTGATAGAGAAGGGTTGGAAAGAGAATGTGCCAACGTGAAAATTACTGCAATTAGGGTGGAGGGTCTGGAGTTATTTAACTCTTAATATGACATTTTTCTCTCTTTATGGAATCAGAATTTAAAAATGAAACCTGAGAAGATTTGGGACAATAGGTTATAAAAAAAAAAAGAGAGAGAGAGAGAAAGAAAACACCCAAGACTTTGCTTAAAAAGATAGAAAGAATTCAGCAAGCCTTGTGTCCTCTACTATGCTGTGACTTTGTGTGCATAGGATACAGTATGGGGACAACACAAGGCTTGTTTTAGGGTGGTTGGGGGCTGATGCGAAGAGACGTATTGGATTAGAGAGATGCAAGCATGCACATCATGAAGACAGTCATTTTCAGAGCAGGGTGCGCGAGATTAATCACCCTGTGTCTAGCACGTCTCCCTGGGGCAAACCACAGCCTCCACCCAGACACCAGCAGCTGTTGTCTCAGATCTGTACTTCAGGCTTTGCTGCCCACCAGAGCCAAGCCCCTCTGCTTTCACTGCCTAACTTGCCAGTTAGGACTACCCAGGCAATGTGGGGGGTGGGGTGGGGTTTTGCACTGTTTCTCCCCATTTTGATCCCTTACCTCAACACACCTGCAAAGATCCCCATTCATCCTCTCATTCTGATGCCCAAGCTCTCCTTGGTGAGGGGACCCTGATTATATTAATCTGGGTTCTCCAAAGAAACAGAATCAATAGAAGAGATAAATATATCTATTATATATAGATATCGATATATTATATAGATTGTTATATGTATTATAATATATACATATATATATACACACATCTAAATCCATCCATCTCTCTATTTAAAGACATTTGTTATAAGAAATTAGCCCACAGCATTACAGAGGCTGAGAAGTCCCAAGATCTGCAGTTGGCAGGCTGGAGACCCAGGAGAGACTCGATGATGTAAATTCCAATCCCAGTCTGAGTCCAAAGGAACAGCTCAGACAGTCAGGTAGAAAGTGAATTCCCTCTTACACAGCCTTTTTGTTGTGTTCAGGCCTTCGATGGGTTGGATGAGCCCCCTGCCTCCCACCTCCTCCCCCATACCCTGCCACGTTAGGGAGCTCAATCTTCTTTACTCAGGCTATTGATTCACATGTTAATCTCATGCACACCTATGGACACACTCAGAATAGCATTTGACCAAATGTCTGGGCACCGTGTGGCCCAGCAAGTTGGCACATAAAATTAACCATCATTTAACCATTGATCTTTTGAGAACAGAAGCAGGGTAATTCTATGCAGGGCCAGTAACGGTGGCCTTGACCTCAGTGTGCCATTTGGTTTAGTACTGATGAGGGATAAACAGGGTAAGGCAGGTGCTAGTAGAGCAGTGGAAGAAGGAAGATGACTTGAGCTGTGGGCCAGGATGCATGGGTTTTAAATTCTGCCATGTGTGTGTGACCCCCACAAGTCAGTAAAGCTCTTGGCACTTTAGCTCCTTCATCTGTAAAATAGAGAAAATAATACAAGTTCTTTAGTGAAGATACTTGCACAAGTTACATAAACTCTCCAAGACTCAACTCTTTAACCTCTAGCACAGGGGCAATAAATTCTATACCTCATGAAATTGTTGTGAGGATTAATAAGATAATATATACAAAACCTTTAGCTCGATGCCTCTCATATATTATGTGCTCAATAAATATTAGCTATCATTTTAACATCTACTTCAGAGGGGTGTTGTAATCACCTATTATAAATAAAAAGTCTTTGGAATAATATAATAAGATGGCAATCTTGTGTTCTTTTAAAGTTGGGCAGATACCAAACTGACAAATATTTTTAAAAATAATAATTCCTGGTGGTGTTTGTTAAGGGTGTGGTGAATGGGCACTCACATACACCTCGAGAGAGAATACAAATTTTCCAACAATTTGGCACAATGTACCAAAAGTCTTAAACTGCTTGTAATCTTTGATGAATACTGATTTTCACTTCTAGGAATTTGTCCTAAAAAATGAATTAGAAAAGTTAACAAAAATCTTTGTACAAGGATGTTCATCATAGAATTATTTATAAGGGTGAAAAATTGAAACAAGATTAGGGACTTGGGGCTGCCTGGCTGGCTCAGCCGGAAGAGCATGCAATTCTTGATCTTGGGTTCATGAGTTTGCATCTCATGTTGGGTGTAGAGATTACTTTAAAAAATAAATAAGCTTAAAAAAAAATTAGGAGCTTGGTTACACAAATGAGATTATATTTAATATAATGATGTATTGTAACCTTAAAAACATGCTTTAGAAAAATATGTAATGATATAATAAAATATGGCATATTGCTGAGGAAAGAAAGCAGGCTACGAAATAATGTATATAGGGCTCCCTGGCTGGCTCAGTTGGTAGAGCATGCGACTCTTGATCTTGGGTCATGAGTTCAAGCCCCATGTTGGGTGTAGAGCCTACTTAATTAAAAAAAAAAAAAAAATGAGGGGCGCCTGGGTGGCTCAGTCATTAAGCGTCTGCCTTCAGCTCAGGTCATGATCCCAGGGTTCTGGGATCGAGCCCCGTATCGGGCTCCCTGCTCAGCGGAAGGCCTGCTTCTCCCTCTCCCGCTCCCCCTGCTTATGTTCCCTCTGTCGCTGTCTCTCTGTCAAATAAATAAAATCTTAAAAAAAAAAAATGAGTGCCAAAATAATGTATGTAATATACATTTAACATATAGTTACTGAGTGCCAATTTTGTGCCAGGCACTGGGTATACACTTGGGAACACAACAGACCCAGTCTATGGTCTCATGTAGATTCTCCCCAATTTAGCTGAAAGAAAAATGTACACATGTGTATTATTATATACATAGAAAAATAATCTAAGGTATCTTTTCATGGTGAAATGATGGGTGTTTTTCATTTTCCCTTTGTATTTTCCTGTAATTTCCACTTTTTATTAATAAAGAACCAGTGTTGCTTTAATAATTAGAAGAAAACTCTTAAAAATTAAAAAATTTGTTTTATTTGAGTATAGTTGACACACAATGTGACATTACTTTCAGGTGTGCAGCATAGTGATTCAACAACTCTATGTTACGCTGTGCACCCCCCCAAGGGTAGCTGCCCTCTTCACCACACAACCAAATACAGTATCATTGACCAGATTCCCTGTGCTGTACGTTTTATTCACATGACTCATTCGCTTATTCTTCCCATAACCGGAAGCCTGGATCTCTCACTCCCCTTCACCCATTTTGCCCATCCCCCCCCTTCCCTCAGGCAACCATCAGTTTGTTCTCTATATTTCTAGGTCTGAGTCTGCTTTTTATCTGTTTATTCATTTGTCTTGTTTTTTTTAGATTCCACATGTAAGTGAGATTATATGGTATGTGTCTTGGAAATTCTTAAAAATTCTTAAAATTCTTAAAATTTTTAAGAGAGAGCCTGGGTCAGGGAGTCGCCTAGTGTGAGCTGGGTTCAGAATGGAGAGAGCGCCTCTTTGGGTGTCGCAGGGGAAGAGAGGGCAGGAGGGTTCGACAAAGGTTTGAGTGGCAATGTTTGCTTCTCTGTGACCTTGACCAAGCCTCTTTACTTGTCAGTTTCGTCGTCAGTAAAATGAAGCTAATCATTCCTGCCTGCTGCAGGGTCATGAGAATTTATGAAATCATGTGTTTGTGCTTTTTAAACATTTGTGGCGTGTTACACAGATGTAAGTGGTGTTATTATTACCTTAAACAAGTGACTTCCCATCTCTGATCCTCAGTGTCCTCTTCTTAGAATGGACAAAATGGGTTTCTAGCTCTATAGTACTGTGATGTAGTAAATGTGAATCCCAGGCAGTGTTTGCTTTCACGGAAGATGTCATTACATACTTCTTGATTTGGTGATCGTGAAGAGGAAGAGCGATTGCACATCTTCGCTTCCTCTTTTCCTCTCACTTTCCAAGCATTCCCTGGTCTGTTGGCTATGGGTCTTTCTATCATTTGCCCCATTCGCCTGAGGCTGGGGGGCTTGGTGCAGGACAGGGAGTGGTAAGAAGCTTCCTGCGGGTCACTCAGCCCCGGCAAGGGAGGGATTTAGACTTGGTAAGATCTACCACCTGGGAAGCCCTCACAAGTGTCCAGAGTCCTCATTTTACCCTCAGAATGACACGGGGGCTGAGTCCTGTCACCGAGCACAGCTTTGCCAGCTCTGTCATTCTTCTGAACTCCTCAGATCACTCATCACCCCGGGGGGGAGGGGGGGCCCTGGGTTCCCACACTATGCCCTGAGAAAGAACCCCGAGGATCAAGGGAGGTGAGAAAAAATGCCCAGAATTAGTCACAAGAATGAAGTCAGAATCACACAGGGCAAATGTGCCCAGCCTTTGACCAGGTGCTGACCTTTTTTTTTTTTTTTTAATCTATCTCTTTTTTTAAATTTGAGTATAGTTGATGCTGACCTTTTAAAACCCCAGAGCAGCTCCACCCTTCTCGCCTCCACAGTGGAGGGCAGGGTGAGGGTGAGGGCAGGGGCGGGGGTGGTGACAGGGATGGGGATGGGGAGGGGGCAGCAGGGCCTGGAACGAGATAATCCCAAGGCGGGGCTCCTGTGGTTGGTTTGTCTAAAACACCACAGCTTACAAAGTACTTTGAAGAACATGATTTCCTTTGATCTACCAGGCAGCCCAGGCAGACATAATCACCTCCATCCTTCAGATGAAGAAAGTGAGGCTCACGCGGCAGAGAGACACCCCAGGACAGACAGCTAGTGTGGCGGCGGGAGGCAGGACCCAGGCCGATGTTAGTTAGCCCCAGTGCTTTGGCAGTTTCACGGCCCTTTGGTAACTTCCCTTAAAAAAAAAAGTTATAGGGCGCCTGGGTGGCTCAGTTGGTTAAGCGACTGCCTTCGGCTCAGGTCATGATCCTGGAGACCCGGGATCGAGTCCCACATCAGGCTCCCTGCTCAGCAGGGAGTCTGCTTCTCTCTCTGACCCTCCCTCCTCTCATGCTCTCTGTCTCTCATTCTCTCTCTCGCAAATAAATAAAATCTTAAAAAAAAAAAAAGTTATAAAATTTTCGAGAACAAAGAGATGGACGGGGGAAGGGATCTATAATCCCCTTACTCTGACACAATCACTGCTAACATTTATTGAATTTCCTCTAGACTTTCTCGTGTGCCCTTTTATCGAACATACCTAAAATGACATATCCTTCCTCCTACTCTTCACAAGATGTCATATCATTTCATATTATGGTGTGGTTCTGATGGTCATTCCTTCAGCAGGCAGTTAATGAGTGCCTACTGCATGCCAGCTAGGGTCCCAGGCATTGGGATACAGCCCTGAATAAAGCAGACAAACTCCTTTCACTTATGGAGCCCATATTCTGATGGCAGAGACCAACAATGAACAAAGAAGTAAGACAGATGGCATTTCCTTCCTTAGCACCAAGAGAAAAGAAACATACCTGATGCTTAAAACTTGTGCTAAAGAGCGAAAGATAGTTTTTATCCACGGGACGTGGTGGCATGTAAGATTTTGCTTTACCAAAACCCATCTAACAATTATTGAGCTTGAAGCAAGTGGGTGTTCAACATACGCAATTTTGTTACCTTCTTTTCTTTTATCGTCAACATTTTCTAATCTCTCCTTTCAGCAACATCTTAAAAATTTGCCTAACAACAGCCCATTATATTAATGAGGGCATTATGCCACCAGATATTCAAGTTGTTCCCTTCCAGGTGAAGTCTTTAAGAATGTTTTAGAACTTGGTGCATCAAACTTTTCTTAGTATTATTGTCTCAGAAGAGATTGGAGGACATGAAATCACAGGGTCACAGGGGAAGGACATTTTGGAGGGATGGAATATGAATATTTTTTAAAGCTCTGGGTATTGATTGACAAATTGCTTTCTAGAAGAACCTGCCCTTGAGGGCCTGGGTGGCTCAGTCGGTGAAGCGTCTGCCTTTGGCTCAGGTCAGTATCTCAGGGTCCTGGGATTGAGCCCTGCGTGGGGCTCCCTGCTCCGTGGGGAGCTTGCTTCTCCCTCTCCCTCTCTGCCTGCCGCTCTGCCTGCTTGTGCGCACTCTCTCTCTGTCAAATAAATAAATAAAATCTTAAAAAAAAGAAAAAAGAATCTGCCCTTTAACTCTCCTGCTGGCAATATATGTGGGAGTGCTCATTTAACTCTTTCCTGAACCTGCGCCTCGTCTTCCTCAGTGAAAACTGTAAGTTTCCTGGTCCTCTTTTGCTCTTGTGTGCATATAAAAGAAAATTTCCGAGGGACACAAGGCAGACTAATTCAGTGACCTACTGAAACAAAGGGAGGGAACTTTCTCTCCTCGTCAGCCCATCAGCCGGAGTTCTGCAGCGGGAAGTAAATGCTGAGTTTCAATACGTACTCCAGAAGGGCTATGAAGAAACCTGGGCATGGAGAAGCCTTCTTCCTGTCTGCGTTCAGGGAGCTCAATGAGTCAGTAAGTCAGGAGACGTATATTGGTGGGAGTAGAAGCGGCACCTCAGTCAGAACAGCCAAGAGAAGTGCCTGGTCTGTAAGCTGAGGTTTCGCCACATCCCAACCCACAGGAGAGCTAGCTTCCCTATCCTGCAAGCCCGCGGTATGACACAGAATAATTTCTTTTTTTTTAAAGATTTATTTAAGTAATCTCTACACCCAATGTGGGCCTCAAACCCACGACCCCAGGAACAAGAGTCGCATGCTCCTTGGGCTGAGCCAGCCAGGCACCCCAGCGAAAAAGAATTTCTTGCATCAGAGAGCAAGGGTGAGGATAGGAAGAGCCATGATATACTTGAGCTCTTAAACCACAAGAGTGTCTGAAATTTGTCCTACTGGCACCAAGGACCCCACAGGCTGCAAGTCTTGCCTCTCTCTGGGTGTGTGGGAGGAATGTGCTTAACCTTTCTTAACAACCTCACCTACTAGGGACAGCTGACAGGTGGGGTCACGGTGGGGTGTGACATTCAATCCACTCTAATCCAACAGCCTCAAAGGCTAAAGACAAATGCAGTGGTATTAGGTAGGGGGTTAAGCAGCTTGACAATGAATGCCCAGGATTCAGACCCAACCTAGCACTGAAGTGCTGATCTCAGTGGATGCTGCCCCCAGAGCCTGCAACTTTATGATTGGGCTGGTGGAGATCTGGCTGGGAGGTGGTTCTCAAGGAGAATTACGTTCCTTTCCCTGCACTGACTGACATTCCTTTAGGCAAATCCTCTTAAATCAACAGTATAAACACCGAATTCCCAAACCCTCAAAGGGTAAGTCACAAAGTCAGAAAATGGATAGATGGTCTCCAAAAGGATAGGAAAAAATGCCCAGTACATATTCAAAAAATCACAGTGACCCATTTCCTCTTTGAAGTGACACCTGGCTGGCAGATGCCCTTACATCTTTTTTCCTCTGTAACCTTCGAAATGTGAAATGTCCTTTAAAATAAAGGATTTGTTGCCTTTCTGTACAATTACTGCTCCCGAAATGGTGCAGCTGTCTAGGTCTCTGACATCACACTAAATCCTGATCGTCTGAGGTTAACCTCAACTACTGGTTTGAATTTTGTCTGATCCACTATTGGATTTTTCTCCTGACACTCATTTCACTCCCACTACTCAAGTAAAGAAAGACATGATTGTCGAGCTCAGGCTAGCAACAGTTTTTATTGAGAAAGGTGAACTGACACAGATGATTCTGGTGGCCCGGGCTGAGTGATAGAGAATCTGAATGTCTGGCGAAAGGTTTCAGAATCTTCTGCCCGGAGGAAAGGGCCAAGATAATTTCCAGGGTGAGTCTGTCCGCTTCATGGGACTGGGGAGAGGATACAAAACTAGGGTAGGCCTAGCACTTTCCGGGAAATTGTCAGGAGGAATAAACTGGGCAGCGCACACTGGGGCTGGTTCCCATGGCTTCGGTGAGCACACAAAGCTGACTAAATACAAAAGGGCTGTCAATTCCCATAATCTATAGAATTTCTTGTAGAGTGAGAGGGCCAGAGGGTCTGACTTCGAGAAGGTATTTCTCAGAAGACTGGCTCTTGTAGGGGTTCAGAGAAAGCATAGCTGGAGACAACAGTAGCTTTTGGGGGGTCTGGGTTTGGTATTCTGGCCAGCGCTATTCCTAATGGGGCAGAGAAGGAAACCACTTCCCTTTCTTCTACTTGGCGAAACGGTGGGTGTCCGGACTGCTGTCTGCTCCATCTCATAGGACCTTTACTGAACTGGAATTAGCCCCACTTGCTCACTGGGCTGAGAGAACAGCTGTTCTCAGCAGGCTGGTTTGGGGGCGGGAGTTCCAAAAGCGCTGAGGTTCCGGGGAAGCTAATGAAGGAGGCCCTGGGAGTCCGGGCAGTGCCGGCCCCCAGCCGAGAAGGCTCGTCTGGGGAGTCTCCCCCCCCCCCTCCCCGGGCCTCCCTCCCCCGCGGGCTCCGGCGCCGCCACCTCCGCCGGGCGCGGGACAGCTACAGCAGGGCCCGGCCAGCGTTCGCCGTCCGGGCTCGCTCCCAGCTGCCGGCCGGGCTCCGGAACACGGAGCTGTCGTCCCTGGAGAGCGAGGACGCCGAGCTGCCTCTGCGCGCCGGGCGGTCGGCGCGCCCGCAGACCCCGCGCCAGGCGCGGGCGCGGAACGAGCGGTCCAGCAGCAGGTAGATGAGCGGGTTGGCGCAGCTGTTGACGAAGGCCAGGCAGGTGGCGATGCCGAGGCCCCAGCGCAGCGCCAGCAGCAGGCCGCAGGGCAGCGGCAGCGCCCCCAGGCGCGCCAGGTGGAAGACGGCCCGCAGGACGCCGAAGGGCAGCCAGGAGCCCACGAAGGCGCCCTCGACGGCGAAGATGATGCGCAGCGAGTTCCTCCGGGCCCGGCCCGGGTGCGGCGGGCGGCGCAGGCGGCGCGAGATGAGGCAGTAGCAGACCAGGCTGACGCCCAAGGGCAGCGCGCACGTGAGCAGCAGCAGCAGCAGGCTCAGCACCTGGAAGGCGTCGGAGGGCTGCTCCCCGCACTGGCTGCCCCGGCCGCCGCCGGGGAGGGGCCGCAGCCCCCGGTAGGCCAGGGAGGGCAGGCCGGCCAGGAGCGCCGCGGCCCAGACGCCGCAGCAGGCGGCCAGCGCGCAGCGCCGGGTGCGCAGCGGCCGCGCCTCGAGCAGCTTCACCACCGCCAGGTAGCGGTCCACGCTCAGGCCCGCCAGCAGCAGCGCGCCTGCGCAGCGCGTGCCGGCCAGCGCGAAGCCGCTGAGCTTGCAGAGGCCCTCGCCGAAGGGCCAGCGGCCGCCCTGCGCCGCCGCCACCGCCCACAGCGGCAGCGTGAGCACGAGGCCCAGGTCGGCGGCGGCCAGGTGCAGCACGAAGGTGTCCACGAGCCGCCGCGGGCCGCGCCGCCGGGCCAGCAGCCACACCACGAAGGAGTTGCCCAGCAGGCCCACCGCGAAGGCCGCCAGGTAGAGCACGGGCACGTAGGCGTAGCCGTAGGGCAGGTCCCGGACCGGGCACGGCTCCAGCTCCTCCAGGTCGCCGGACCCCGAGTAGTCCCAGGACGCCGTCCCCGGGCTGGGGATCCAGGGCTCGGTGCGGTGCATGGCGGGCGGCCGCGAGGCCTGTGCGGGACGCAGCCTGGGTGCGGGCGGCGGGAGCTCTGAGCGAGGGAAGGGGGGTGGGGGTTGCTCTTCACGGCCGGTGCCCAGCACCTCCCTTCCTGCCGCCCAGACCGAGGCAAATGGGTGGGCAGGAAGGTGAGGGAGGAGGGGGTGGCGTGGGAGGGGCAGCCCCCCCCCCCCGGGTTGAGGCCTACGTTTTGGGGCTGGCCCTAGGGGAAGGGCAGGGACCCGGCAGAGGGGGCTTCGAGGGTTGTTCGAGGGAGGGTCCTCAGGGCTGGGACACCTGCCCTGCCTCCCAGTGGGAGCCGTCTGACGTCAGGATGCAAGAGGTGGCGTGTGCCCGAGAGCCCCCATCTGTTCTCGTCGCCCACTTCGCTCCTGCCCATGCTCCGCGCTGTTGTTTTCTCTAGTTTTATTAGAGGTGAGGGGATAGAAACCCAGCTGAGGGTTTTGTAAGGGGGGGGGAGGCGGGTTCACCTGTTCTCTAGGGAAAAGGGGTTCTGCTCTCTGGTGCACAAACAGGGTCGGGGTGAATGAGGGAGCCTGCGCTGGGGGCCTCCCTCCTAATCAGGAATTGGGCACCAGAGCTCTCCAGCTGTTGTTAGCCTCCTGAGGCGCCAGGCTAAATGTCCTAACTCGAAGAGTGGCTTTTCTGACCAAATCAGGTCCTTATGAAGCCACATGGGAAGGTTTTAAGCTAGAGAGGAAGGGTATCCAGACAGAAAAGGAGAGGGGCCTGGGATTTAATCCCAGCTCTTCTTTATCTGCCCTCATCTGGTCAAATCTACCTATTAAGCCAAACAGAGATGTAAACTCAGGACAAAAGACGACTCAAGATGGTACCTAATTTAGCAGCAGATTAGTTGTCTTTAATTAGGAGTCAGAAGTTGAGAGGAGGGTGAGATCCCTTATGGACCCGGTCAGGAGAGGATTCATGAAAGGGTGGGAATGACGCCTGACCTTGCAGGGGGTGGTGGCTCCCCAGGAGGAGAGGATGGGTGCGGGAAAGCTTGCCCTTCCTCCAGAAGGTACCCTTTCTTCTCGCATTTGGTACGTTGCTTTTTCATTCTGTTGACGGTTTCCTTTGTGCAAAAGCCTTTTATTTTGGTGTGCCGTTTCTCCTGCGAGGATTCTGGGCAACTCTGGTTAAGTCCAGATCCTTTTTTTTTTGTTAATCTTATATATCGAAGTACTGACACACAGTATTATGTTAGTCTCAGGTGTATAACATAGGGATTTGATAATTCTATACGTTACACACTGCTTACCACCACTGCTTACCACTGTCTGCATGGTACCATGCAACGTTGACTGACTATATTCCCGATGCTGTACTTTTCACTCCCCAGATTTGTTTTATAACTGGAAGTTTGTACCTCTTGATCCCCTACACCTATTTTGCCCACCCTCCAACTCTCCTCCTCTCTGGCAACCACCAATTCTCTGTATTTATGAGTCTATTTTTGTTGTTTATTCGTTCACTTGTCTTTTTTAGATTATATATATGAGTGAAATCAAATGGCATTTGCCTTTCTCTGTCTGAAAATTTCACTTGGCAGGATCTTGGTCCTTTTTTTATGGCTGATCAATATTGCATTATATATTATATTTATAACATATGATTAGAGCATATATAGAATATACAGAGAGCACATACACACCACATTTCCTTTGTCAGTGAACACAGGTTGCTTCCGTATCTTGGCTATTGTAAATAATGCTGTAATGAACATAGGGGTGCAGATATTTTTTTTTCAATTAGTGTTTTCATACTGTTTTCCACAGTGGGTGGACCCATTTTTCTTTCCGCCAACAGTACAAAGAAGCTCCCTTTCCACCACATTCTCGCCAACACTTGTCATTTCTTTTTGATACTAGCCATTCTGACTGATGTGAGGTGATCCTTCATTGTGGTTTTGATTTTGCAGCTCTTGATGATGAGTGATGTTGAGCATCTTTTTATGTGTCTATTGGCCATCTGTATGTCTTCTTTGGAAAAATGTCTACTCAGGTCCTCTGCCCATTTTCTAAGTTGGATTATTTGTGTTTTTTTGGTGTTGAGCTGTATAAGTTCTTTGTGTATTTTGGATATTAACTCCTTATGGGAGATGTCATTTGCAAATAACTTCTCCCATTCAGTAGGCTGCCTTTTCATTTTGTTGATGGTTTCCTTTGCTTTGCAAAGCTCTTTATTTTGGTGTGGTCCTGATTGTCAATTTTTGCTTTTGTTCCGGGTCCAAATTCTTAGCAGACATCCCTCCCAGGAGATACTGTGTCGGGACCAACGTTTCTATGTGTGTGCCCACCCAGAGCCCACCACGCTGTCACCAGGAATGAGTGATGGACCTGTTGGGCACTCTGGTGTTGAAAATTGGAGGTGGATTATCAATCTTGATTCAGTTCACTTAACAGTGAGCTCCTTCATGGGGCAGGCAGTGTTTTAGGCATTGCGAGAAAGATGCCTTGAGGCAGGGGGATAGATGCAGATGCAGCCTCTGCAGCGGCCAGCATGCCAGAAGTCAAAGTGGTAAAGGCACAAGTCCTCTTGCAGGTTAGAGGAAAGAGCAGTTACTTCTGATGGCAAGAGTACATCAGCAAAGGCCTTCCAGGAGATGACCCGTGAGTGCAGGTCCAGGAAGGAGCTGGAGGGTGAATTAGAGCAACAGGACATGGGCCTGGTGTGACCAGAGCCCAGGGTGGGACGCGAGTGGCAGGAGAGGAAGCAGGAAAGGTAGCTGGGAGCAGATCACAGGACGATCTTGATTTTGTTCTGTAGGTAGTGGAGAGCCACTGGACGTTTGTGAGTAGGGCATGATCTCTGTCTGTTTTGAAAAGATCACTGGCAGAACTGTGGATTGGACAGGGGAGAGGCTCAGGCCAAGGAGACCCCAGAGTAGGCTGTTGTAATTACTTGTGGGGGGATAGGGAGCATCTGAAACAGATGACTGGCGGTGGGGATGGAAAGGCGAGGATTAAGAGATCTTTGTAACATTGTGGGTCTCAGCAGAGAGGAGTCAACGATGGGCCTGGGTGGCTGTGTTTGGGAACTATATGAATGCCTTCCCATTCACTGGGCTCAGGGAGCACAGAGAGGCTTGTGCAGGTAGGTGTTCTGTGGGTAAAATAATGTATGATCCAAACCGGGGCACTTCTGAGCGCGAGAGGATCTATGGTAATTAACGCGGGCCATAAACCAGGACTGTTCTGGGCAAACGGCGACATAAGGTCACTCTAGCTTGAGGTCCCTGTGGTCCATGGGGATCCTCAGGGAGTGGGAAAGCTTAAGGAGAGTTGGGCATGACTGTGTCCAAGCCATTCCTGTCGAGATTGTTTCTCCACGCCAGAGGAAAGGCCAGAGAATGAATGGTTTCCGGGTGGTCCCTCCATGGGCATCCCAGCCTCAGGCTTGAGTTTCCTCTGAAGACCCGCCCAGAGGGTGGGAACCTGTGGGGGCTGCTGGAGATCCAGAGCAGTTTTTCTCATGTCTGATGAGTGACACCCACACTCCTGGGGGGCCTCGGGGGCCTCAGCCTCCTTCCCTGAAGGCTGGCAGGAGCAGTGCTTGCTTGCCAGAGCCTGGAGGCGATCGGGGCCAGGCCCAGTGCCGCTGGACTTCACTTCCCCTTGGGGACATATCAGTCTGAGGCAGGGAGTGCATGAGTGATTGTGAAAGCTAGAGGCGAACAGCCAGGAAACCGCCAGGTAAAAAAGAAGAATGGGGCAGGGGCCGAGAGGGAAGCCTAGGGAGGGGTTTGAGGGGGAAGGAGAAGTAGGCTGTTTATTAAAAACACAAAGATTCTTGCTTCCTGGGGCTGTGGTCTCATACCCAAGGGAAGTGTGTGGCCCAGAGCACAGGGCGGATTCTCTGTGCTGCGGCCGAGCCCTGCGGGCCTTTGTGAACCTGTCTGGATGCGAGGAAGCCCCAAAGGCCAGAGCTGGATGGATTCCTATCCAACTTTCAGTGACCAAGGCCAACTCCACGATTCTGCTCACTCTCCTCCTCCGGGGGGGGAGGGGGGGGATTCCCCCACAGGATTAGAAGCAAGTCAACCACTAGAACACTCATCCTGCTCAGCCGAGAATCTTGGCACTCTCCGACGGGTGTCAACAGAGTAGAGGTGGTCTTCCCTCTTTCTCCACTTCGCCCCCCGGGAGCCTTCTGTGACCCCTGATCCCTTATGGGCCTTCTGCTCCCTGGACCGACTTGGTTATGTGGGTCAGCCCTGCCTGCCCGCAGAGCTTCTCTCTGTCCCTCACCATGACGGGCACAAACCTGACAACAGAGGAGACAACAAAGATCTCATGCTTTGGACTAGGTTGCTTTCAGGAATAGGTTTCTTTTCTTTCTGTCCCTTTATGAGCCATATATGTAAGTTCTTACAACTTCTTCCCCCAGTTTTAATTTTTCTGTACACATAATCTTAACCCATTAGGAAACATTTTGATATTTGCCTTTTTCATCATAAAGGCCATCTAAGCAGATTGTAGACTGTAGAATAAGGTCCAGCCACCCAGGCCCAGTGCTGCAGCATGACTATGTGCAGCATTTTGGTGAATTTCTTTCCAACCAGAGGAGAGAATCTATTTGTAATCCCATTATTCTTGGATTTTCTGTTTTTTTTCCACATTCCAGCTCAGATGTTTTCCACATTTTTTTTTTTAACACAACGGTTTCAGAGTCATTAGTAATTAGAATGTACACAGTTTCATAGTCTGCTTATCTCAATGCCATATAAATCCACATTTTTCTATGTTGCCTAATACTTATTTATTTAATATAATGTTTCTAATAATTTGATTTTGGGCATTTTGGATTTCTCCAGTATTTTTTGCTGTTACAGAAATTTGTAACAACTGCACTTACAAACTTTTACTTTCACATTCTTATAGTATAAATGCCCTTGAGAAGAAGGTCAAAGGCTATGAAAATGGCTCAGTACAGATGCTTATAATGACTAGTAATTGTATGGCATCGTATGAAGGGTTTGGGTTCAATGCAATCTTGTCAGAAATATTCATCAGTAAGATAATTTTCACTTTAATAGGTAATGAGGTAAAAATGGTTCCTCATTTTAATGTACATTTCTTTGATTATAAATAAGACTGAAAGTCTTTCCGTACTTAATTCGTCTTATGTGACCTGTCTAATCATGTCCTTCATACATTTATCTACATATTTTTTATATGAACTATTTAGGATTAAGCATTGTCCCATTTAATCCAAATATTCTTCCAGACTTTTTTTCTTGGCTGTTTTCCCTTTATTTTTAGTTTTACATTTTCATATAGTCAAATTTGTTGGTCTTAGCAATTCCAGAATTTAGAATGTTACTTTTTCTTTGATGGTCTAAAAACATTCAACTGTATTCTTCTTTTTAATCCATCTACAGTATAGTTTTTTTTTCTAGATGTCTATCCAACTTTCCCAACGCTGTTACATTAAAAATACACATTTTTTTATTCTTATGTTAATCCCCTACATTACATCATTAGTTTTAGATGTAGTGTTCCATGATTCATTGTTTGTGCATAACACCCAGTGCTCCATGCAGAATGTGCCCTCCTCAATACCCACCACCAGGCTAACCCATCCTCCCACCCCCCTCCCCTCTAGAACCCTCAGTTTGTTTTTAAGAGTCCATCATCTCTCATGGTTCATCTACCCCTCCGATTTCCCCCGCTTCATTCTTCCCCTCCTGCTACCTTCTTCTTTTTTTTCTTAACATATGTTGCATTATTTGTTTCAGAGGTACAGATCTGAGATTCAACAGTCTTGCACAATTCACAGCGCTTACCAGAGCACATACCCTCCCCAGTATCTATCACCCAGTCACCCCATCTCTCCCACAAAAATATATATTTTTAAAAACCCTGTTCTCCGTGTTGTGATGTCACATTTATTGAATACGTATCTTATATGTCATTGTGTCTGCTTGTGGTCAGTGAATGAACAGAACTTTAGTCAGATTATTAGTGGCAGGAGTCTGGGTTCTGTATCAGCTTTATAACTTGACAGCGGTGTGATCTTGGGCTCCAGTCTCCACGTCTTAAAATGAGTGTGATTGCATCTACTTGATTGGGTGTTGTGAAGATTGTATTAGCCCCAGTGCACTGAAGGCCCTGTCCCCGAGCGGGTTGTGAGCAGGCATCCAGTAGATGATCTCCCCACCCTACGGGCTCTGCATCTGCACCCCCAGTGCTCTGCGCTCCCAGCCTGGGCTGCATCATGGAGGACTGCTCGTTTCCACCTGTCTTGCTGCCAGACTCCCCTGCTTGAGCTACCCCTCCTCCCCTCCAGGACATGAGGCTTTCTGTGCACATAGTGAATGATCAGTAAATGATTTTGGAATGGCACTGGGAATCCAGAAAGAGATAATCCCCATCTGGGGGGTCTTCAAGTCTTGGACAACCAGAGTTCATCGGACCTGGTGTCACTGATCGTGAATTTCACAGGGTGACAGAGGCTGCAGACAAACTGCTGACAAGGCCAAAGCACAGACAGATAGCATGACACCAGTTCAGTTGCGGTTGACAGGGAGGTTAGCAGTAATGGAGACCAGAGTGGGAGGAAAACCTCACAGAACCATGTGTCCTTGGGTGTCCACACCCTCTCTTGATAAGTGTTGAATTGGGAATGCGGAGTCCTCTGTTTTATTATTACTGACTGGTTGCCAAGATGAGGTTTCCCGTAGACCCCAACCCCTGAGCCCCAGAGGGGACCCTCCGGGTGCGTGGGTGGGTAGGTAGGCAGGAAGCCGTAGAATAATGAAGATCACGACAGTTCTTGACCCTGCCCTGCAGCCTCACCACCTAAGGGGTGGCACATACCAGGGAAGGGGCCCCACCCTGGATGCCAGAGGCCATGCAGAATGTTTCAGACGTTCAATCATTTCCGAAACTTTCAGGTGCTAAATACGGGGTGGCTGGGAAAGGACAGCATCTGAGTTAGCTTCAGCCCACACTGCTGAGGGGTGAGTCAGTGCAAAAGCCCATGGCCCGTAGCTGTGTGATTGTCTCGGGATGTACCCCAGACTTCGTTGTTGGCCTTTAGGAGGAGGGGGAGGAGTTCGGATGGAAGTGGAGCGTGAGGGCAAGAGTGTGGCTTTCAAGGAAAGTAAGGCTCCCATCTGTCCTCCGTTGCAGGTTTCTGCAGTTCTTTTCAAGGCCAAAACAAACCCATCAGAAACTTAAAAGACAAGCAGTAGGGAAGTCCCTCAATATAAAAATGGCCCCAGAATTTGTTTGGAAAGGAAGTAACATTTTTCTCTTTGTAATTATTCTGCCCACAGAAGCTTCTAAACTAGGACTTGCAATTTTCAGTGATTTTACAGAAAGTTGGTTATGGGAAAGTTAGTGTGAATTTTCAGTTATTTGCAGCAGGAATTTGGCAGTGTTCCCTGTGGGTTGATAGGGACTCCCCCACACGGTGCCTCGATTCTGCCACGGATCAGTGAAACCAGTTTCTAAGGTCACCTTCAATGCAGACTGACTGTGAACAGCCCCTTCCTACCACGGGGCAAGTGCTCGAATAGGTAACATGATGGACACAGTGCTTCCTCTCAAGCAGCTAACACATTACTGGAGAAAATGAACTGTACAAATATCTTTGACGTGAGGCTGACTGTGGTATCCTGCATTATATCAAGGTCAAAGCAGGTCAGCCTTTCTGAAGAAGAGGTCGGTGTTATAGGAAGGAGCGACATGAATGACAGGAGTAAGACCTTCCATGGTCCCAAGCACCAAAAGGTTACAAATCAAAACACCCCAGCCCCATCCTCTCTGCAACCGAAAACAATAAACCATAAAATAAATATAAGAAAGTCCTTACAGTTTGTTTTTTTTTTCATGATTACTGTGATGAGTTATTTTGAAATGTCAAATTTTCCTGAGTTTTGGTGTGCCTGTTGGGTATTTGACTATCAGATGTTCTGATGTTGCTGAGAAGCCAAGTTTCGGCAAGCCTGTGAGGGCTCTAAATGCTGAGCTCACCGTGACGGTAAGGCCCCATGGGAGTTTTTGACTAGTGGGGAGGACGGGGCGAAAGCAGTGCTTTAGGAAAATTCAGTACCAGTTGGCAGCACTGTTTGTGGTGGGAAAATGGAATTAGGGAAAGACGAGCTGGAGGCCCTTGCAGAGTTTAAGCAGGAGCTGCTGGCACCTGGACACGAGGCTGGTGGCAGTAAAGATGAGGAACAGATGGCAAGTGTGAACACGGACAGGATCTGGTGGTTGTCCAGGTATGAGGGAGGTGCCTTCTGTGTCGGACAGAGGAAGGAGGAAGAGAAGACCGTGAGGGTTTCAGCCGTGCTGGCTAGATATATACCAGGTTTTACTAGGAGGTTGACATTTGGTTTTTAAGCTGGTTGAGTTGGGAAAAATCTTAAAAAAGAAAAGAAAAAGAGGGGCGCCTGGGTGGCTCAGTCGGTTAAACGTCTGCCTTGGGCTCAGGTCAGGATCCCAGGGTCCTGGAATGGAGCCCTGCATCCCTGCTCAGCAGGGAGCCTGCTTCTCCCTCTGCCTACCGCTCCCCCTGCTTGTGCTGTCAAATAAAAATCCTTAAAAATAAAAGAAAAAAAGAAACCTTTTGAGCTGGGGACAGTGGAACTTCTAGGTGAGAGGCTTGAGCTGGCAGTCAGGTGCACGAGTGGGGCCACGGGGAGCCTTCGGGTGGGAGAGGGAGGTCCTGGGCAGAGGTGCCAGTCGGAGCTGGTATTGAAGGCCTTCTTAGAAGGGAAGTGGAGATTGAGCAGGGCATGAAGGAGAACTGAGCCTTGGGATTGGCCCATAATTTGGGGGTGGGGAGGCACATGAGGAGCTGAGAGAGAAGGTAGGGGAATTGAACACCACTGTGTCATGGTCACCAATGGTTTGAATTTTTGAGCTGCACCTGGGTCCCATGGAATAGCCTGTGTAAAGCGGAGGCAGTCAGACCATGGAGGTCAACGTGGGGCTATTTTTAGGGCAAAAAATATCTATAGTAGGAAATCAGTGGTGGCCTAGCAGAAATCATATTAAGTTTTGAGTGTGATTTTGAATCTGGACTAGGCAGTCCTCCTTCTATTTATTCATTTGACAAATCAATTTTGAATACCTATTTAGGCATTGAATGTAAGGATAAAGAATCCAAGCATGACCCGCCTAATATGCACAGATAGATCCGTGGTCCTCCCAGGTGTTCCAAGGCAGCCCTCTGATGAGTCTACAAACTTTTGTATCTGGTAGGAGGGGACAACAGAGCAGCAAAAAACAGTGCAATACCGAGGTCTCTGGCTACGAAAGTGAAGAGGATGCAGTGTACAATCAGCTAGCTTTGTCAATGTTGATGACCATAAAGTGGGCCTTTAAGGCTCTGTCACCAGAACACTGTCTCTGCAACTCAAAACTCAAGTCTCAAGAAAACTAGGATGTGGCCCCTTATTGGCTGATGATGTAACGTAGTCTTAAGTTCTTTATAAAGTCAGTTTTGGTTAGAGTGAACTTGCTTAATAAACAAGACCTCTTAACTATTCATAAGAAAGGGGCTTATCTGCCCCGTGCTTCGGGTCCACACCTCTATTACAGCGCAGAGTTTATCAGATGCTTGTAAAGGTCTAACCGCATCCGTCTCAAGACGGGGGGCTGCTTGATGAAAGAGCCCCCATGTCTTTGTGACCTAGTCTCTTGCACCTAATTACAGTTTCCTGGATAAATTTGATCAGCCTGTTAGCAGAATTCATTTCTTTCCACATCTGTACTTTCTCCATTCCTCTCTTCTTAGGAATCTAGATGTTTAAGAGTATGAGGACCCACCAGTCTGATTTCAGCCATTGTTGTGTTGATGCTGGTTACAGTTACTAGGCAAGAGAACAAAATCCACTTTAACAGCAGGTTCTCAGTTTTCCATCAATGATGAATGTATTACTAACTAGTATAATTATTAGACCTCACGTATTTTTATTCCGCCACATCCACAGCAGTGGAAAATGTGCACTGTGAGGCACAGCGAAGGGGATGTGAAAGCTGGTTTAGACCCCAGCTGTGATGCTGCCACTTACTAGCTTTGTGTCCCCGGCCATTACTGACCTTTGAAGCTTGACCTTCCTCATCTATGAAATGGAGATCTTCATATCTCTTCACGGGAAGGAGGGAGGAAGGGAGGAAGGAAGGAAAAGAAAAGTACTTTTACATCATAAAGCAGTATTAAAGTGAAGAGTTTCTACTTGCTTGAGGGTTGAGAGCCACATTTCCTTTCTCATATAAACATGCAAACCGTGAAGTATGAATAACTGGGTGGGGTCAGGAATCACTGCAGCTGAATATAATCGTAAACTGGCGGCCACGACACATGCCCTCCTGCGTGTCTTCCAACCCTGGGGTGCACTTCTAACACCAACAGGTGCTACTGAAGGAACAGATCAGCCACCTGAAACAACAGATTGAGGTTAAGCAGAATGAAAGACATCTGTATTTTAAGTACCACAGTGGCTGTGCTTACCATGTTAAGAAAACAAAAGCCTGAGTGGGTCTTAAAACATTTTTCTTAACTTGTTTGCTTTTATCATCTTCAATGGAAAGTGAACTCATTTTTTTTCTTTTTCTGACATAACTATAAGCCACTGTGGATAGAGGTAACTTGAGTTACAGACAGCATAGTGACATTAAACACACGCACACACTAATCCTCGCTGTCTGTGCATCTGGACTTGAAATACCGAGGTGCCAGAAGGCCTGAACCCCAGATGCCAAACGCAGACGACTGAAACCAGATTCTAGACAGCCTTATGTGACGAGCAGCTGGGACGTACCGACCCAGGCACACACCACCCTCCCCAAAACGGTACAGAATTTCTTTTAAAAGCAAAACTACCATTTAAGGAGACACGGATCTTTATATATTTCTTGAAGATTTTATTTATTTGAGAGAGTGAGCTCGTGAGCAGGGAGAGGGGCAGGGGGACAAGCAGACTCCACACTGAGCGCAGAGCTTGACACCAGGCTCGTCTCAGGACCCTGAGATCAGGACCTGACCCGAAACCAGAGTCCGATGCTTAACTGATTGAGCCACCCGGGTGCCCCAGATAAGATCTATACAGATAAGCATCCATACACTTCTCAGGGATAAGAGAACTTCACACTCATTTTATAGATGTGTTTTTCCAATGCCTGATTCCTAGGTCAGTATTACAGCTACATTTCTTTTGCTAGATATTATTCTTTATTATTTCTCCGTGTGCACAGGTTACAAAATAAAAATGTTCTCTTCACTATAGAACATTTCCCTCTGCCTAGTTTTTTTTTTCAAGATTTTATTTATTTATTTGTCAGAGAGACAGCACAAGCAGGGGGAATGGCAGGAAGAGGGAGAAGCAGGCTCACCGCTGAGCAGGGAGCCCGATGCGGGACTCCATCCCAGGACCCTGGGATCATGACCTCTGAGCCAAAGGCTGACGCTTAACTGACTGAGCCACCCAGGCATCCCTCCCTCTGCCTAGTTAAGAACTATCAAGCAGGGTGCCTGGGTGGCTCAGTTGGTTAAGCGACTGCCTTCGGCTCAGGTCATGATCCTGGAGTCCCGGGATCGAGTCCCACGTCAGGCTCCCTGCTCAGCAGGGAGTCTGCTTCTCCCTCTGACCTTCCCCCTCTCATGTGCTCTCTCTCTCTCTCTCTCTCTCTTTCTCGCTCTCTCAAATAAATAAATAAATAAAATCTTAAAAAAAAAAAAAAAAAAAAAGAACTATCAAGCAGCCAGATCAGGGAACACACTCTCAAATTATGAGTGGGCTCTAGGGTACCGTAGTTTGTGTAGACTTCTCTAATGCTGCATGAGTCTTACAGTTAAATATTTTTATTTCTGAATACTACAGCATTACAAAATACTGTGGAAGTACAGCTCTGTTTTTGAAGCTGGGGTACCCTATCAGGATCTAAAGGTAGAGAACCACACCTGTATTTAGCAATGGCAGAATTTCTTCAGGTATATAATTGTGTATGAAGATTTTGTTGTTTTGTTATTAGATCTTTTTTTCTTAGTTGCTCTGGACTGAATGAATATAATCTGCAAAATCAAAGTGAAACTTAGAGTAAATCAAGAACTGTTTTGGCTACTATAGATCAGTGAGTTCATTAGCCATTCAGTTTCAAAGGTATAAAGTGTTGATTCTGGCACATTTTAATCCTTCACCAAAAGAAAGCGATTTCACATGACAGAAAGATGTATCATGAGTATAAACATTTATACACCACAACTTAGATGGCCTGAGCTAAGCACAGAAAGTTACAGACTTTTTAACATTGCCTTAAGTCAGTATTCAGACAATGTCCAATATTATCAAAAGTTGCCAAATTGTTACATTTAAACATAGGTTAAGAGGTAGGAAAACTGATGAGTTCACCCAAGTTCAAATATTAGGGGAAAAAACACTTTATTCAAGAAACAGAAAAGGAGTCATTTGGTGCCATGCTTTTATTCAAATGAAAGGGGAAAAACTACACTGTACCAGGAAATAGCAAATATGACAGTATTTTACAGCACAGCATCTTAAAAAAACCTGTAAGCAATGCTCTAGAGTGGACAGGTAAGCACACCATACACTGTACATTGCCCAACAGTGTCCATGAAACCTTAATTAAAAAGCTGAACTTGGCTTTAAACAGCCAAATAAAAACTGAAACAGTCATTCTAAAACAAAATTCAAAAGTCAAGAGGAACTGAAAGCTTTCCAAAGCTGCGTCAAACAGAATTTGACAGGCTACACTGGAAACCCTGACAAGTGTTTGGCAAACTTAAACTCAATCATCATCATCATAATTTGACCTCTAACAATGAAAGCACCAGTGTGTTTCAGTAAGGTTGATGGAAATCTCCAGACTTTATGAAATGCCATAATTTTCATTTGTATAATTTTTAAAACATAATTTTTTTAAAAAGCTGCACCATAATAAAAAAAAATCTGCAGACTTAAAGAAATATATCCATATTCCTTCTATATTAATAAAGTAAAATATTATTCTGAGAGCAATGAACTTCTGTGGCAATGTTCACGTTCTACCTTTAGACATTATGGACATTCATTGTTGGACACACATAAATTTAAGAAGAAAGGGTGGTCCTACTTAGCTTTATATAGTTCCTCCATTGTCTTGCAGCCAATTTTAAAAAATTTAATGGCCAAGTAATATCACAAAGAAGATTGATTTGGTAAGGGAAATTTGATTGAAAAGAACAAATTTAGTAATGTAAAGTGCTTATTAATTCTCCCTTTGACTATTATTTACCGTATTTCGATTAGATTTACTATTTTTTTAAACTAGGCTTAATCTAAACATGTATCTGGCAATCATTTCCTTCTGTGATAGAAACTGTTGTCTGAAAGGTAAAATGTGCAAGTCCCCATTCTTAATATTCATATATTATATACACAATATGTATACACTTAAAATATAAGAGTTACATATCCTGGTCTCTTACATGCAAACAGTAGATCACAAATAGTTTTGAGCTACACATATATCTTGCACAGGTATTGGAAAAAAATCTGTGAAATTTTTTTTTACAGTTTTAACAAATATACATAAATATAAGAACATAAATTACAGTAAAATATTGACAGCATTTGAGAAAATGTTGATAACCCAGATGCACTGATGCCTAAAGGCCTTATAATAATAGAAAAGTACAGTTCAGGGACATCTCATTCCTATTCTCTTTTAAAATAAGTAAATACATCATATGATATTAGTTATTTCTCTAAACAACTCAATTAGAGAAATGTATATATTTTAGTCTCTACTTCCCACGAAAGAAAACCAACCCTGCATCTCATTTATGATAAATAGTGTCTCTCCCCTCTACGTGTACACAGTTGTCACAACACTGAAACATAACAGGGTCACATAATCATTCAAGTCTTTTCCTGAGAATGAAGTTTTTCCCCAACTAACCCTCTGATACATTGTTAAAGGAACAAAGATCATGTAGAGAAGATTTCAAGTGTGTACTTTAAGCTGTTCCACTTGAAAAGGATAAAAAAAGAAAAACTCAATATAAGTAAAATAATGTGAAGCTATTTTAAAATTAAAATGTAGCCCTTTGTACATGTTTAAAAATTCTAAATATATTTTTTGTATCAGTTATAAATATAATGTAAGGACCTCTTGAGAACTTGTGGCAGGAAGTCTTACATCTTCAGATTGAAAGACTACTCTCAAAGTGTCCTTCACTTCTGCCAGCTTATAAAGTGACTTACTTTAAAAGAGATAGAAATCCTTTTTTGTTAAAAGAACAATCTAAATTATTCTGAGTTGGCCAGAAGTGGTGTAAAAACAGCACTGATTTAATCAGCAACTTCTTAGAACATATTCTTGGTTAAGCTCATGTGGTTTAAAGCGAACCTACTAGCAGCTCTTTACAATACCTCCTCTTATTTAATAGAGAAATGTTAATACTTGAGTGAATAATAAATACAGAATTGTAAATACTTAGAATAATTCTTGCAAATGCTCTAACACCATTAAAACATGAGGGTTATTGTAAAACTAAACACTAGTGTTTGTCTTAGCATCGTAAGAAAGGTGCGAGTTATTTCTGAAGGCGCATTTCCTACGCTCGTGATCTCCACATGAAACAAAATACAAAGGTATCTTAGATTAAACCCCCAGGAGAGAAAAACAGAAAAATAAACCATCTGAAGACAAGAACGTACATTAAAAAGTTAAAAAAAAACAACAACAACAAATAAAACACATAATTTGTAATCTTAGCCATATTTCAACCATAAGTCCAACTAGTGTCCATGAGAATTCAGTGCTTCAGTGTGTCTACTATCAAGCAGGTGAACCCGATGACACAAATCTCCATTTGTGAATCAGAACATTTCCTTCATCACTTGGACTTTACCACCTATGTGAGAATCTTCTGCACTCCAAAATACTGTGGCTTACATTCCAGTTGTTCATGACAACAGAGCTTAATGTTCAGTTTCAATTAATAAAAGTTTTGTTGACAATCAGAAAGATTTTCTATAGGCAGGAAAGATGAAGTGCAAATTTACCACGAATGTTCTGAAGCAAGTATTTCCCAACTCCTATGCTTTAGTGGGTAGAAGTTTTTTGGGTGTTACTGGTCTCTTGGTCTGCCATAAATGACTATGAATGGTAATCGCATCAACACTGGCAGATAAAGTTTTAGCAGGTATGTGGCTAAACTGTTTCCTGTCAGAATTATATTTGTACAGTCCCTCAATCATTTTTTTAGTGATAGATTTAGGGCCTATCCCAGTCAGTTTATTAATTTCTTCAGTTTCTGGGCAGTAAGTATACAAAGACCTGAATTGGCAGCCTGAATCCCGGAACAAGATTAAGAAGTTGTTGGCATCTGACTTCTCCATTTCCTTCAGAATAAAACAGAAAACAAAAAACAAAAACAATAAAAACTCTTAAACATTTCACTGTATAAAATTTATATAATTGTTTTACCCCTATCTTGGTCAAATATTATGACATGATTTAAAATACAAATTCTGAAGAACTAAAAATGTATATTATAAAAGCAAAATACACTATAATTAACAATGTATGTGAACACTTCACTTCTGAGGTTCTCTTGGCTCTGTGTGGATATTATTATCGTTCAGGAAGATTTGAAATATCTGCTAAATCTTGATCTTAGTCAAACAACATTAACAAACCAGGCACTGATTATCAACTTTGCAATACAGCCTCCTTTTAAAAAAGGAAAATTACATTACTTACATTTATGAAACATGAACAAGTAGCTCTGGGCAAGAAAAGAACTTATAATTTTATATTATTATCTAAGTCTATCCTAGTCTTAATTAAGTCAGTCTTCTAAAACCCCATTTGAAAGTGAACTAACTCAATCTAAAGTTAAAACATAGCTAGAGATCTTTTAAATACTGTTGAAATCCTAGGAGGAGATGAAGGGTATTTTCTCTTGAATTGGTAGCAGAGAAGACTCCCACAATTTTAGAATACTGCCAAATTTAATTTTCATGCAAACATACTTACCTCCAGTATTTTTTTCTTCTGACCTTCATTTACTTTTCCAGCCAAACAGCAATGAGCTAAAGCATTTTGTATTATGTGCTTATTGGATTTTGCACTGGGTTCTTTGTAGAGCTTTGGTCCTGTGATAACAATTTAGCAGCAAAATAAAAATACCATTCCTAAGTCAGAAATACTGTTTAAATGATGTAATTGTTCCTATACTGAGGAAACACTAACAAAAAGTCAAAATCTGTGCCTAAAGGCATCTGAGTGGCTGTACTCCAATCGGAACATTGTTTTATCCACACAGGGAGACATCTTAAGGACCTTGCCAAGGCTGCTCTGAGACCGTAGCGCTAGAAATCAGACAGGTCGTAATTGCCACACTGCTTCACCTTCTTTCTCAAGTCTGCTATGGTTACTGGTGAATTTAAAGCAGAATGGGCCCATGAGTAATTATAGATTTTAAAAAGACAAGAAAAAGCTTCATCTTTTTCTTCATCCACATACCTGAGTTTTTTAAACATTTGTTTTCTTTTTTTTTTAATAAAGATTTTATTTATTTATTTGACAGACAGCACAAGCAGGGGGAGCGGCAGGCAGAGGGAGAAGCAGGCTCCCCACTGAGCAGGGAGCCCGACGCGGGGCTCGATCCCAGGACCCCGGGATCATGACCTGAGCCGAAGGCAGACGCTTAACCATCTGAGCCACCTAGGCGCCCCATAAGCATTTGTTTTCTTTAACCAATTCTACTCCTCGGTCTGCAAAGCAACGGAAGTACCTTCTGCCATTTTCCTGGAAGATTCCTACTAGGAAGGGTAGTAGAGTACAGACTCCCTACTTCATACTGACTCACCTCTGTCCCAGAACGCAAGGACTGTCCTTACCCTTCGTAGTGAGCTGAGAAACCAGCCCTGATTGGCAGCATTTATGTCTTTCTGTGATATAAATCATTCCTACCATGGCTACTATCAAGCTACCAATGGTTCTGCAGCTGGCGTAATTCCTGGAAGTTGAACAGTTTCAAGAGCCCTATGATAGGAGCTAGTCCAGCACACCACTGCCACTGTGTAGCTCTAGGTTTGAAATAGTGCCTGGCAAATATGCTTGTTAAGTGAACTTACATAGAGAAGCAGAGGGAAAAACAAGGATATACCATCCAATTCCTGGCATTAAAGGCTGTCCCACTGGCTACAGGAGTGAAATGCACATGGGAAGTCAGCAAGTGCTAACCTCCTTAGGCCTTCATGGGGCTTCCATTTCTAGTGGGTCACATGTGGACGGAGGCAGTCTCCACTGCCCCCTGCTCTCCCCCTGCACATTCTCCTATACCTTTCCACTTTAGATCCCAATGGCTGCTCACGTTCCTTCTCATTTTCTCTCCTGATTCATTTCTTTTCAAGTGTCTTACATTCTGTTCAATTTGCTTTTGTTTCAGTAATGCCTACCCAAATAAAGGCTGGAAGAGGATCAGATGTGAGGCTGGATGCCTTCCCGGATCCAATGCATTCTTATCTTTTAGAGCCCCTTCATACTTTGTTGTTGTTGTTTTTAGTAGGCTCTATGCCCAACATGGGGGTCAGACTCACAACCCCTAGATCAAGAGACAGAGCCTGCTAGGTGCCCCCATCCCAGCTTAATACATTTTAAAGATGCACAACTCTAGATACCTGAAATCCCAATGTTAGAGAGGCCTTTGTGGATTCTAGCCTTTTCTCAGTACTCAGAACCTATGTATTGCTGGTAGAACCTCTCTAAAACTTCTTTAGACCCAAACCAGAACACAGATATGGTCAGCATCTTAAAAAAAGAAGTAGAGGGATGAGGTATAAGTGGTACTGCTAATTTTGTTTAGAAACTGATCTCAATTCATCTGGGACAAGTCACTGCCTCCCTAAGTGCAACCGTATCAGAGAAACTGACCTCCCTGAAAGGGATCATCTGCACTCTGTGTTCTTGATCAGACTCCCCCGTGTCTAGACCAAGAGAAGAGCCCATGAAACTTTCATTAGGATAGCCTATATTTGTTCTCATGACTGTGTTAAATTAAAATGTCTCCCCAAAAATACAGACCCTGACCTGTGTATTCTGTTCCAGAAGCCACTGAAGAAGTTGTTGATGCATTTTCCCAGTCCTTCTCCCCATTTCGACTGCCGCAACGACTTGGAGACAAGAAGCCTTCTACAGACTCGGATCTAAATGGTAAATAAAACATTTTTTATGTCTCAAACAGAAGACTATTTGGGGGTCAGAAGGGATATATGTGAAAGTACCAACCAAAATCAACCTAGAAGCTTAAAAATCAAAAGCTGGTGTAGCTGCCTTATTCCAGCTATACATCCAAGTGCCTGGACACAACGGGCACTCCGTACGTACCTGCTCACTGAGAGGATCAGTGTTTTCCCACGTGAAAACTGGCAATTACTGCAACAGGATGGTGATACAAAGATCACAGCTCAGAACTCATGCCTGTCACTACACACATTCTCTTTCTATATGGGTATTAGAGTGTGACATAATGAAATAGAACTTCAGTTTCTAATCTACATCCAAGAGAGACAGTACAAAAGGGATTTTTCCCAAGTTAGGCAGCCTCACTTTGGAATTATTCTGTGGGGGGAAAGTAGAGAGGCTGGCACTTATATAGATGATGTGCTATTTCTGCACACTATGATTTTACCACAACCATGTCAGCAATTACTGTTAATGTTTTATAGTTTATAAAAAGTATCTTATCAATGTCAGTAATCATAAAAGATAAAGAACAGTCAAATATGAATAGCCTCTTTATACGTAAACTTATTTTAACAGAAACACAAACAGTCCCAGTCAGCAAAACTATAAAAATTTGTTATTCATTCATTATAAAATACAACATAATTGCTGGAAACATTCTTTTCTGTGAAAAATGTTCACATTATGGATTTACCTTGGTGTCCTCTTGCCTGAATGCACACTCTCGTTATCACCTGTGTTCAGTGATGCCAAAGAAAGGCTAGAGACTGAAAAAACACGATAAATTCGTGATCCTGAATAAAAACAAAATTAGAAATTTAAAAGGAGCAACTAGAAAAGAGTCTGTTCATTAGATAACACCAGCATATGAAAACTGAGCTTCTGTAGTTTCTTTTTTTTTTTACTTTTACTCTAAACACATAGTATGCTTGCATGCATATATGCACAATTTATTTAAAATTAGCAGTGTACCTACTTTTAAGAAATAATGATAAAACTAATTGCTGTTAGGATTTATTCCAAAAGGAAAGTGGTTAATATGAGACACTGATATTGTAACTGTAAGAAAAAAGTTAACAAAAGAAATTAACAAAAAGAATAAAATATATTTAGGAATATTTAATTCCTATGTGGGAAATTAATTTACTAATTTTAGCCAGTACTAGGTATCAAAAAATTCTGTTGGCTAGAAAAGGCAGAGTTCTCTTTAAACAGTCAATGTTATATTATTTTTCCTCAGTTTTAAAGTAACTATGGGAATTCTCTAAAGTTTTCCATGGGGTTTAGTTTTAATAAAATATATATTTTTTTAAAAAGTGAGTATGTGTGCTGAGTTTTAGGATACGTTCTCTCAACTACAAAAATTATAGATTTGGACATTTGACCATTTCTGTCTTAAAGGAGGGACTCATGAACTCTTGCTTTTATATTCCTTATTATACCAATGTGTTTATGTATTTCCGTGCATACAATGTTTATCCTTAAATGGACAAGTATGGAAATGGTATTAACAATTCAGAGAGATTATATCTGAGGGCAGAGTTCCCTGATAGGTTAGTATTTATACTGGATGCTTTAGCACTCACACTGGCTCTACTGAATATATGCATGCACACATAACACACTTAAGTCATAAAAAACATTTGCTCATTTTGGTTTTACAAATTAGGAGCATGCATCATCTCAAATTGTGTATCCAATTTAGCATACCAAAGCACAGTCGAGTTAGTATGACAAACCAGGCTGGTGTTTTTTTATGAACAGACTCTTCATAATAAGCTGTGTTACCTGGAGGACCTTTTATTGGTGTTTTGGGAGACTCGATATGATCTCTGTGAATAGATTTTGGGCGCTGTTTTTTTTGTTTTGCTATTTGAGGACGGGGTTTAATTACTGTATCCATGTCTTCCATTAGTTTCAGTTGTTTTCGCCTCATATACTCCTGTCTGATAAATTCTCTGCGTGCTTTCTCATCTTCCTTCTTCTGACGCTCTTCCTCAGTTTTACGCCTAAGAAACCAAATGGTTGAATTTCTTATTCTGCACACTAAAGAGGGAGTATGGCTTTGATGCGAGAAGGGAGAATTATTACATTTCAGCACCTTGGGAAAAAATGGTTTGTTTAAAATACGCTTGAGATAATTTAGATCATTAAAATATACATAAACATACCATTAGTAAATGACTGCTTTTAAAAAATATGTGTGTAAAAACCAGTGAAGTTTTTTTAAATTAATGTTTCTGGAGAACATTACTTTGAAATGCCTCAAACTTAGGATAAAAATGTACAAGCGACCAATACTTTAGGAAAATAACTTGTAAAGAGCACCAGAAATCAGCATTAATTCAGTTGTCTCCATACGCTGCAAACGTCTGAACAAGCTGTTAAGTATCCCTGAGAAAGCACAGCCCAGCTGCATACCCTCAGCACTCAGATCCAGGGCCGGCATGGCCCTAGCCTTTACCTCGTTTCCTCTTTCTTATGCTCCATCTCTGCTTCCAGCTGCTGTTTCCGAAGCTGAGTCTCCTTCTCCCTCCGCAGTCGTTTCTCCAGCAAAGCTGCCCGTTTCATTGCCATATCATTTTCTGCTTTTTGGTCATCCTAAGCATGGATTTCATTGAAAAACGTGTAATGTTGTGTGCACCAATATTCTCATTTTCAATTGTGGTCACATTTATAACTGAAAATTCAAACTATCTAGTCATCCTTATTCCAATCCCACCATATGTGGACATGTTCCAGAAATTATGAAGGAATAAGTGAATCAGGGGCGCCTGGGTGGCTCAGTCGGTTAAGTGTCTGCCTTCAGCTCAGGTCACTCAGTGGGGAGTCTGCTTCTCCCTCTGACCCTCCCCCCCCACCCTTGTGCGCTCTCTCAAATAAAATATTTTTTTTAAAAAAGGTGAATTAAAGTGGTAACAGTTCTATCAACTACCAAAGGACACTTAAACTTACTTAATAACATGTTTACAAAACCTAGGAAGTTTGCAAAGAACAACCGTAACGAGGGGAAAAAAAGGGGCGGAGGTTTTTTTTTTAAACCTTAATAAATAACTTAAAAGCAGGGAGTTTTCCCTCAATTTTAAAAATTGCATTCAAACTAGGGCACCTGGCTGGCTCAGTCGGAAGAGCACACGACTCTTGATCTTAGCGTCATGAGTTTGAGCCCCATGTTAGGTGTGGAGATTACTTAAAAATAAAATCTTTTTAAAAACTGCATTAAAAATTGTATTTAAAATACATGCTCAATAAAGAAAACTCAAGTAAAAGTACCCAAAAATTAGCTATATGGTTATATCACATAAATGAAACCACTGCCACATGACAGAATGGACATGAAGGTACAGATATGCTGCCTGTTTCACCCTGAAGGATTCTCTCCCTTCCGTTTTCCTTCCTCTGCAAGGAACAGAGGTAGCCAGGGTCTCTAAAATTAGTAAACTGTATCTACTCATGTCTACAGTAGCATTCTATTAAAAATTAGTCATGAGACTAAACATGACTCACGTTCAAATTTCTAAACTTTAAAAGGGGCTAAAGGGCAATCACCCTGAGAACAACTTTAAAATAAGTTACAAATTTCCAATATTAAATGAGCAAAAGTAAAACTAGCGACTGTAATCACTTCAGTATTCTTAGGTTCTTATTCCAGTAGGACTGCTGTTTTAATTTAAAATCTTAAATTATAAACTGATGCTGTTGAGTGTTTTTTTCCTCTGTATTCCAAATTGTGGAGCTAGACAGGATCAGAGATGATCTTTAGTTCCTTAATTAAAAAAAGAAACAAGAGTAACACATCCACATGTTTCTGATTATTAAAAAAATATTCTTTCCTATAGGTAATCTGGAAAATACAGGAAAACAAAGATGAAGAAAATGGGTAATTAGGAGAAAAATTTAAAAATACTAAGCTCTTGTTTTTCTAATACCTATGATAAATTTTAAGATCTTGACCATCAAAAGGTGATACTGTTCAATATTTGTGTTGGCTGGCTACAGTACGTTGTATACAATATCAATACTGAGATTAGGAGTCATATGCTAGACCTTTATCCAATGCTTTTAAAAGGAGCTATTTCTGTTCAAACTATATATGTTACTTTTAAATGTTTCACCTTGCAAGATTATGTCTGGTCAATTTTTTAAAAAGATTTTTAAGATTTTTATTTTTATTTATTTGTCAGAGAGCGAGCACAAGCAGGGGGAGTGGCAGGCAGAGGGAGGAGGAGGGTCCCTGTGATGCAGGACTCGATCCCAGGACCCTGGAATCATGACCTGAGCCAAAGGCAGACACTTAACCAACTGAGCTACCCAGGCATCCCTTAAAAAATTTTTTAAGAAACATAAAAGGAAAGAAAATTTTAAAAAAACTAAAATATTCTTACATGCAATGCCAAATTATGTGCTTTTTACAAACTGACAACTCTTGGAAGAGATCCAAATAGCTTAACATTTTTTTAAAAGGCTTTTGTAAAAGCAAGCAAGAGAGGCAGAGGAGCAAAAACAGCATATCTAAACATGTACCATGACCTTGGTGAAAGGAAGACTGTTCAGTGTGCTTGGATGTTACTACAGTCCACCAAGGGGAGCCCCAAAATATATTTCAGGGTTAGTGGCAGGCTTGTAACAAAAGGGACTACTTTTAAAAGATGTAAGCACATCAACTAAAACCAAACCCATCTAATGATGATGCCCAAAACGATGAAGATTAGTATTACCTTAAAAAAGAATCCACAGCATACTTTCTGGTCATCATCAAATTGTTCTTTATCACTTTCTCCATCATATTTTTCAACAGATACATCAGCCTTTTCAGGAGGTTTCAGATCTGAGAGGGAAACTTCAATCAGGTTAACATTTTTAGGAGCAGCAGGTGGGAAAACAGGTTTAGGAGGAGGCTCTGCAGGCAGGTTCAGCTGGTCCTCATTTGGCGTCAGTCGGATGGTCTCTGTGATAGGCTGGGACAGGACTTCAGAAACTGTTGACTCAAGAGGCCTGATCTCCTTTTCTTCTGGGTTATGTACATGCTGTCCCGCGGGCCCTTTGGATTCCAGTTCTTCCTTTTTAACTTCTTCCTTTTTAACTTCTTCCTTAGGTTTGGATTCCTTTAACTGAGGCTCTCCATCATCCCCAAAACATACAAATGACCTAGTCTGAATAGGAACCTGACTTGGTGAAAACCTCCGTAACCGAGGAAGACTATCCACAGACCTAGGGGGTGTCAGCGTTCGATTCAAAGGTGTTATTTTTAATTCATTTGGCCTAGGAGTCCTTTGATTTTTAACAGAAAAAGATGTGCTCTTCCTGTTGGAAGACTGTGGGGATGGATGGGTAGGACGGGGGGCATCTGACGAGAAGGGTGCAATGGCTGACGACAGGCCTGCCTGCCTGGAAGGTTTAAAATCTCGGATCTGTTTTTGTGGAGAGGGCTGAGGAGGTGAAATCACCCAGGACTGCTGCTCCCTCATCTGCATTAACATCTCCTGCTGAAGTGACAAGCGCTGCATTTCTTGTTGTAGAAAATGGAGAGATGAATTTAACTTTTCAATGGACTTTGTATATTCTAAGATCTCTCCCTCATTTAAAGTCTCCTCCGAGGGGCTTGCCAGGTTCCACTGCTTCTCTGGATCAATGGGTGTGGTTGGAGACTTCAGCCATTTGGCTTGAGGATTCTCCATGCTTTCCTTCAGATCCACCAGAGACTTACTCCTCTGTCCATTAGCCTTTTGTGAATCCTTTTCTTTTGCTCGATCGGTATACACTTTCTCATCTTCTGCACCGGCTGCTTCCTCTCGAAGAGGGGAAATGCCATCCCCTCTCTTTTTCACCACAGTAAGAAATGCCGTCCTTCCCATCTTCTGCCTCTGCTTAGTGAAAGCAGCCTCCATCTTCTTCTTCTGGGCTTCTATAGCACGCCTTTTTTCTTCCAGTTTCATCCTAAGATGCACCATTTCAGAGGCCAACAGCTGGGTAGTGTCCCGGCCTTGTGGAAGGCCTGTTTCTTCTGGAATTTGTCCCCAAGCAACCACGTGCGGAATATTAAGTTCAGAGCCTTCTGGCGTAGTTTTCTGAGAACTGCTCCCGCTACTTTTCCCATCAGTATGATTCAGTTTCCTGAATTTCTGTTCAGCAAAGCTGGTCATTTTAACTCCGGAACTAGAAGAAGCACTGCTACCTGGTTGAGACTTGGTACTTACAGTACTTGGACAAGGACTCAAAGCTTCTCTGGGGTTGCTGGTTCGAATATCATAATCCTGAAGAAATTTAGATGCGTCGTCCATGTCAGAGTCTAAGCTTACAGTATAATCTCTCAAAGAAGAATCTTCATCCATGGTTTCAGGGATATCTTCTGAAGGAACATGAATTCCAGTGTCTACTTCAGTATTATCAGTTATGGGACTCAAGGCACCTTTTGTATCAGTTATGTTATCAGGACTAGACTGATTTAGCTTGATGTTTGAATTTAGGATACTCATTTCCTGGTTATGAAGAAAGAAGCCATTAGCAATGTGGTCTGGCTGAGATGTATGGGGAGATTTTTCAGTATCATGAATTATTTGTAATGCTTCTTCAATGCTTGGTGTCTCGATCTGATTGCCAAACTCATCTACAAGTACTCTATTTTGTAAAGCTCCGTTTGGAAGCTTATAATGAATATTCTCATTGGAATTTAGTTCATTTGTATTAAGGGGCGTGTAAGATTTGAGGCCACTGTGAGAGTCTATATCAAGTTCTTCTTCAATGCCTTCTGCTTCCTCTTCTCCATTTACTGGCTTAAAGGACAAGTTTTTCCTAACATTTTTAGATACACGATTACTGTTCAGAGTAAGTCCTTCATTACTAATAGAACGAGTGATTCCTCGGTTTGGAGTGGATCTGTGTACAGTATTTTCTTTATCAAAAGAAATATCAAATGAAACTCCATGCACTGATGATCTACAAAACATTTACAGAAAAAAAATCCTTAAACACACCCAGAAAAGAAATGATTTGATACCCTTTAACAATTATTTAAAATTATACTTCCTTTCTTTTCCCATTTCTCATAATCCTATTGTGCTCAAGGTAAGTGTGGGTTACTGGGCTACCTTTAACATTTAGCCCCTTTGAACTCTCAGTCATCTGCCTACATTGCCCTTTTCAAAGTGAGGTACTAATTGCAAGTTGGCTATCAACAAAACAGAGAGAAAGAATTAGCATTTCTTTCTCTCTCTTTTTAAATTACTGAAGTATAGTTGACCATGTTATATTAGTTGCAGGTGTACAATATAGCGATTCAATAAATAGCATTTATTGATAATGTGAATATACTAAAAATAATTCCCTTTGTTTACCTTTTCTCTTTGGGCCATGTCCCTATGAAACCATCAACATAGGACATAGATGAAGACCTTCTAATTCCTCCTTCAAATGCGAAAAAGAGAAAGTCATTGAAAGTATGTAAAAAATTTTAACTTACAGCTTAACAGATTTCAAATATTTCAGGATTCATTAAGAGCACTAAAAAGTAAGTAGGTGGGATATATGGAGAAATAGAGATCATTTTATTAAGAAAAGCAAGCACAGAGAAACAAATTAACCTTTTAGTGTATATATTAACACTTTTCCAAAAAAAAAAAAAAAGACTAGATATTTTTATTTACATTTATTCTCAATCATTTCCCAGTTAACCTAGGTTTTTTCAAAAATACTACCTGAAGCTGAAGAATGAGCTTGGGAGCGTGAATGTCTAGAAGGCAAATGATGAGAGTGTGTAAATGCAGCTCCTTCCCCACTGCAATGTAGAATAAATTAAAAATGTTTTAATATGTTTTAGTTCTTTAATATAAACTTTACACAGAACGGCTGAAATTAGAAACAACATTATCACCTCTGACTCTGCATCCTAAATTAAAAAAAAAAAAAAGGAAACACATTGTTTAAACCAAACATGGCCGTTAGTATATGTATCTCTATGTATTTTATATCTTTTAGTCAAAGAGCCTGAAATATTTTCATACACACCTCAATGGCCTTGTGAGATAAGATACAGCATATTATTTTCATTTTACAAATAGAAAAACAAATGAGTAAGTTAAATGAAAGTCATCAGCTGGAAATATTTAAGTCTCTAGAAACTACATGTATAATAAACCCTTGTAAAAGATCCTGACAGCCTCCCTGCTCACGGACCTGTGTCTGTACATCTCTAACAGTTACATCAAAATTAATATTAATATACTGAGCTGCACCTTGAAGACCTCAATGCCTATAAAGATAGGAAGCTTTCCTATTTCTTAATTCGACCCCATTCAAATTAATTCAGGGGATGAGGTAGTCTATTTCTCAAATTATCATGACATGTGGCCCAAATTTAATTTTTCTCCAAGTTTAAAGTCTGTTGTAGCCTACCTTATAGTCAAGTGCAGAAGTTACACGTCCCAACCCCTAATCAATTGAGAATAAATTGGGGAACAGGATGTTATGTAGTGACTTCTGTAGTCCCCCTTCAAATGACATCTTTTGGCTATTGTAAACTGAGAACATGAACAAGTCAACCAAAAAGTGCAAATGAAACAACAATATCGTGTTCTTACTATTTAATGAAAGCTTTATCAGTGAGCTTTTCTAAAGGCAACAATACCTGGAAAACTTGCATAACCTTGTCTCCAAAGCAAATGCTTATCTGCTTCCGTGTGCCTTTCGCCCCTAAACTGCACATATTTTCTCTCAGAGGACTATCAGGAAGTACTCACCTGCCCCCTATCATGTTTGTTTCTGTTATCCCTCCAACATCACTGCCCCTGTTTCTACTCTCCCTTACATCTATGATAGGAGGCTAATCCTGAAGATACACAAGTTAGTAATTAAAATATATTCACTCTCTTCTTCTCCAGATAATGGCTAAAGTGTTTTAAATTCTTATGAATTGCCTCACTTTCACATCTGCATCTAGTGTAACTGCTGAGCAGGTTAGTGGTCAAGTGTGTGGATTAGCTGCTACAAATGTTTTTTGCTTTGCCTGTCTTCTTCCTTTGTTTTCCCCTCACTTCATTAGGGTCATTCACATTTGTACATGTGACTGCATTATTCTCAGGAAGAGTGGAAACTTTTGACTCCTTCCTGAAAAGTTCTACAATGGGAGAGCTCCAGTGGACCACGTGGGGACTTACAGAAATGAGAGGATTAGTAGGATCCTAGAATGACAGCTACACAGTGTCTCTTCAAGGAAAAGAATTTAGACATCCATCTGCTAGGAAAAATGAGTAAGGGCAGCCACTGAGATATCTGAGAAACAGAAAAGAGACGAGTCTTCCAGAGGGCCGTAAGACATTTTCCACTGTCAGAAATGTGAAGACGGTCCAACTAAGGTTCCTAAAAATAGTAATTTTGGGATAATCTAGCCTCAAAGCAGGAAGTTTCAGAGATTCTAAAGATTTAATAGTATAAGAGTCCTAACCTAGAATACTGAATGTTTTCTAAATTTTCAAGGAAGGAAATGTCACTATATAATCAACCCAGGAAAACACCAAGAAAATTAATGTGTAGAAAAAAGTTTCCTGTAGGAAAAAATATAGAGAAGCTCCTAGATCACCAATATCCTAACTTAACCTCTTTTTGTAAAATCTCAAGCATAGTTACAGAATAGAAAACTTAATGGACGTAGTAAGACAATCCATAGTAGTAAATCAGAGGGTAGGGAAGAAAAATGCTTTCTTAATCTGTAGGAAGGACTTTAGAGACATCAGCCAGTCCAGAGGTAAGAAGCCCTACAGAGGCAGTAAGAGTACCGAAAGGGTTCTGTCAAGGTTCCAGTTTTACACCCATTAGCACCCACTTGAGAGAGAAAACTTCTTAAATGTGTGAAGTGGGTGACAGCTCAGTACAAGTTCATATTTTTATGTTAAGCCAAGAATTCATAAAGTACTTTCAATTGCTTGTTCATCATTTTTAAAATGTAGTTTTAATGGATCTGCTTGGATTTCTGAAATGCTGCAAAATGTAACAATTTTAAACTTAAAAAAACAGATAAATTAGGAGTCCAAAGTCAATATAAATTTTAGGTTCTAATAAATACACATAAAAGACTACTTATAGGATCTGCTGAAAAACATTTTTAAACAAACTCATGTGTCTATCATATGTTTGGGTCAGAAGTCAGGATTATCCTGATAGTAAATTTTTACTTTGCTCTCAATTCAGTTCCTGATATATAAAGAACATCAAACATAAAGATTCAGTATTACAATAAACATTCTATTGTGATCGTTGTTTAGCTACAGTAACCAGCAAACAAAACAGCAAGGGAAACTACCCCAAAGATTAAAAAAATAAAAAAAATTAAAAACCCAAATAGAAATTTAAAATTCCCCCCACCCCGAGGCCTATCATTTAAGCAGTTCTCAATGATAAACAAGTTTTACAGCAAAAATTTGGTTTTAAGTTGGTTATTTGAAACTCAGAATGTATTCTCCCACTTTTGAGTGTGATTCATTAAAGCCTATTTATGAAACATTCTTTTCTGTGTAAATTCAATTACATTTAAGTTAAAACAAGCTGTAATACACGCTGTTAGCTAGTTAAAACTTAGTTCAAAGTCCAACTGAAATTTTAAAAACTAATGAAATTTTATTTTGATTTCATTAGCAAATGGACTGGAAACAGTGAAAATGAAGTCATTCTGGACTCTACCTTGAAGTGAAGTCAGAACTACACGAACTGTCCAAGATATTTGTTTTGGCTGCATTCAAGACAGGAATTGAAGGCATATCGTTCACAGGTTCAGCTACAGTAAAAGAAAAAAGCCTCAAAATTATGTATTTAGCATGTTTCTACCATTATTTCAAGAACTTCCATTTTCCTATTGTAGCATATTGAGAATTTTCTTCTTAAATAATTTTCAAAGGTAAAATTTAAAACTCTTCAAGTTCTCGCTTAAAAAATTGATTAAGGCTAACTGGGGGGAAGGAAGTCAGGGGAAGCCTAACATAAAAAATACAGATATTTAAAAATAAATCTGAGTGTCTAATTTTGTTAAAGCTTTCATAGAACTTCAGTTACATATGGTAATTTTTGTTTCTTTATGAAATAGTTGATATTCTGGTAGTCAATTAAGAGAGACAGAATTTCACTGGTCAATAATTAAACCCCCTGTAGAGTTCATGTTTTTGTAAATAACTCTGGGGAAGACTCCATTTACGTTTTGCCTTTGAGACCTAATGTAATAGCTGTTGAATATTTTGAATAGTGGGCTTCACAGATAAAAATCACAGAACACAGTGTAAGTGAAAATTCTGTATTAACTGTAAAAAGTTGTACAAATATTGTTTATGATAATTACTTAAGACACCTGTCTTTATTTTTTATTTTTATTTTTTTTTAAAGATTTTATTTATTTATTAGACAGAGAGAGACACAGCGAGAGAGGGAACACAAGCAGGGGGGTGGGAGAGGGAGAAGCAGGCTTCCCGCAGAGCAGGGAGCCTGATGTGGGACTCGATCCCAGGACCCTGGGATCATGACCTGAGCCGAAGGCAGTCGCTTAACCGACTGAGCCACCCAGGCGCCCAAGACACCTGTCTTTATTACATGGCCTTAGGGAAGGATCTTAACTTCTTTGTAGGTACTTTGATACATAATGGTTCAATAATCAGAATCTGCCCTAAGCAGCTTAGAGATGGAACAGATGAAATACTCTTTATTGCATAGTTCACAGAATTTTGCCTGAGATGCAGTGGGCACGCTGGAAGCAAGCTCATTCTACTCACTACGGTGACATGCCTTTCTCTTGACTACATATTTTTTCCTCCTTCCTGATCTTTTTCTTTTAATTTTTTTGAGAGGGAGGAGACAGAGGAGAAATAAGGGTAATGGTGAGAAAAATACCAAAATTTGGAGCCAAGGAAAGCAGCTAAGTAGTTGGGAAGCACAATAATCATGTTTTGTGTTTGGCAGGACAGCCATCAGCAGCAGAAAGAACTGGTCCTGTAGTTATGCTAGAAGAAAAGTTCTTTAGTTGAGCTAAACTTACAATTTAAAATCCTTTTTCCCCAAGAGAAATAAACCTCTGGTTTCATAATGGTAGCAAAGGAAAATTTGTTTTAGAGAAAATGCAGGAAGATTTTTTGTTCTTTATTTCTAGGGATCTTTACAGTGACCCCTTTATTTTTTAGTTTTCTTATGTGCAATCAATAGATCATGATATATAATAATCATAAAACATACCGGACTTAAAAATATATATATAAACCTTTTTATGGTTTAATGGTCAATTCAAATTGTAGGTTAAAGCCAAGACATCATTTAAGTGGATTCTGGGTAGGAATATTAAAAACTCAGCATCTAACAGGGAATAAAAGCTAGAGATGGGGGTAAAAGATGCAAAGAGAAGAAAGTAGGCCAAGAGTTAAAGCTAAAAATTCCACAACATAAGGCTTCAAATTCAGAGCTGTTCTCTCCTACATCATCTCATAGAGAATTTAGTAGCTTTAAATATTAAAATATTCAGAATTTATCAAGGCTAATAGCTGTTTTATAACAATAATAGGATTCCCTCGAACAGAATAACCAGGGGAGGTTAGATAAACTCTCCATTTTGTTTGTTCCCAGGAACACCTACTACCTCCTTGTGGACGAACGACACGAGGCTGCACAAACGAGGGCTTCACAACTTCGAACCACCAGAAGAGCTCTGCCATGAACACCAAGTAATTACTCTACGTAAGAGTTAAGAAAAGGAGAAAAATCAGGTAAGATTTGACCAGAAAGTAATGATAAATACAATTTTATTGTTTTACCTATTAAAATATAGGTTTAAATCTCATTCCTTCATTGGAGTATATCTAATCTAGGCTATTAAATCTGGGATAGAATATTAATGCTTATAGGTAAAATTTATAACAGCTATTCAAAACCTCTTTGCTGCTTTTCTCTATATTTCCAGAACAGTAGTCCAATTTATGTGGCAGGCATGGGTACCTCTAACTGTAGAACTCTGAGATAACGTATAAGGCACTCTTCATCCAAAGTCAATACAATACAAACAACTTAAACAGCCTCTGATGCTCTGAAGAGTGGCTATCATTTAAAAAAAAAAAAAAAAAAAAAAAAAACTCTTCCCAGATCCCTAGAAATTTCTCCAAAACTTAATCAGGTATCCATGTGCTTGATGATGCTAAACTCAACTGTAATCCAGGCACTAAATATAACAGAAAGATTCTACATCATTATGGCTAATTAATAATTTTGAAATGTACATACAGAAGCATTATACAATTTAATATATCAACCTAACTTTGAAAAGTTACTAGTAAGTTAACAATGTCCTTTGCCTTTTGATTTATATTTGAAAATTGAGTAATTTTTAAAATATCTTAAAATTATAAGAAAAGACTGAGGGTCCTCAAAAGCACATTTCTAAAACAAGCTTATATTTTAGAAGTCTAATGCGCTATCCATTGCGCCACGGAGCCACCTTAAAACAAGCTTATATTTTAGGATCATACATCATAAAAGCTATAAACATGAAGAATTACTTTCATTGTAGGCATCTGGTAAGTTTAAAAATTAACACTATACAAAATCTGCTTTATAATTATTTAAAATAATATACCTTTAAATTTGGCATCTAATAAATTATCAAATTAATATTTAATGAGGTTTTATTTCATATTAAATTTTAGTTTTGAAAATTATCATTGGAAATAAGGGTGTTTTCCAATACCATGCCTTCCTCCTGTTTTGTTGTTGTTAAGATTTATTTATTTTAGAGAGCTATAAGTAAGGGCAGAGGGAAAGAATCTCAAGCAGACTCCCTGCTGAGCGAGGAGCTGCCCAGGGGCTCAATCTCACAACCCTGAGATGATGACTTCAGCCAAAATCAAGAGCTGGATACTAAAACAACTGAGCGACCCAGGTGCCCCACTCCTACCTGTTAATTATGAATAATCCTCAGAGCACTATATACGCTCATTTAGAGTTCATCTACTCTGTTTTCTCATATTTAAGCTGGTAACTTTCAGATATTCATCTTTTACCTCATAGTTCGAGAAGGCTAATTTGTATGTAGAAAAGAGACGAATCAAGGGTAACTCAGGTTTTTGTCTTCAGCAACTGATGGTACCATTTAATGAAATGGGAAAGATTGGGATAAATAGGTAGTGGAAGGAATCCTGAGTTAATAGCTTTGAAATATTCATTAGACATTTAAGTGGACTGCCTCTGTTCAAATCTCCCAAATGAAAAACAAAACAAAACCACTCAGTAAGTTTCTCCTCACTCCCACCTTCTTACCTCTTCATAAACTTCTCTAAGGTAGGCCTATGCTAACAATCTCCTTTCAGCCTTCTGGCGCTCTCATCCACTCCAGTCTGGCATATAAGGGCACATCATTCCTCCAAAACAGCACTTGCTCAAGTCACCTATGTAAGTCATTTGTTGCTAAATCAAACACATTTTTCAGTCTTCATCTTACTTGACCTCTCAGCAGCATTTGAAACTCCTGATGTCTCCCCTCATTGAAAACTGCCATCCATGCTCATCAGCTACCAAATGACTCCCAAATGTATTAACTGTACTTACATATGCACTGGCCAAGAAAGGGTTTTCTCTTGGATATCTCAAAGGCACCTCAAATGTCTGGAATTGAACTAGTGATCTTCCCCACAAATTTGACCTTCTTCCAGTTTTACCTCACTGAATGGCATCACTAAATGTGCAGCCATCAAGGATGCCTCCTACTTTCTCCCTCCCCCTATCCAGTTCATCACCAAAACCTGCAAATTTTGCATCCTGAATATTTCTGGAATCCACCCACTTCTCTCCAACTTCATAATTACTGATTCAAACTGTTTCCATTTCTTGTTTAGAACACAATAGCTAGATGGCAAGATCTCATTCTTTTTTTTTATGGCTGAGTAATATTTGTGTGTGTGTGTGTGTGTGTATACACCACATCTTTATCCATTCATCTGTAGATGGACACTGGGTTGCTTCCATATCTTGGCTATCGTAAATAATGCTGCAGTAAACAAAGGGGTGCACTTATCTTTTCAAATTTGTGTTTTCATTTTCTTTGGGTAAATACCCAAAGTGGAATTACTGAATTCTATTTTTAATTTTTTGAGGAACCTCTATACTGTTTTCCATAGTGGCTTATCAGTTTGCATTCCCACCAACAGTGCACAAGGGTTCCTTTTTCTCCATATCTTCACCAACACTTTTATTTCTTTTCTTTTTTACTCTAGCCATTTTGACAGGTGTATCTGTCAGTTATCTATTTTAAATATGCCTGATTTAAGAAAATGTCTTTATATGTAGATCATGCTCAGACTAAGTCAATCTAAACATCAGGGCTACATATTATTATTTGGAATTCCAAGGTAAGCAACTTAAACCAATGTACTCGATCTTATGTCTCAATGTATTTAATGAATTCTTCAAGATTATAGAGGTAATATTTAAATTTTTTAAAAGGCAAGTGCCAGAACAGGCATTAACAAGATATATATGGAAACAGTTATTTCCTATCTTCCATTTTGATAAAAATGGCAAGGTAGAACCTTCAAAATAAATGAATGTTTTTCTTCTGATGTGTCAGGTAGTGGGGAGTGGGCCCATTTTGGGTCAATAGGAATAGTGGCTCATTTTGGAAAGGCCTTTACCTTTCGCTCTTTCTTCTACCTGTGGTGATCCAGAAATGGGTGAAAGAAAAAGAGATCAGAAAGTAAGAATGTCAAGAACCACGAGGCACTAGTATCATGGTAAGAGGGGTCCATTAGCAGTTTCTATTAAAGTTGGTATTGGAACTGTGAATAGAATGATACAAAGTTATTCCTCTCAGCCAGACTTTAAAAAATCTATTATAAGATTATCCATCCTTAAAACCCTAAAGCAGAACTGGTAAACTTTAGGCAGGTCTGTAAGAGATATGAAGGAACTTTGTAGCTATGAGCTGCTGGGAATACCAAGGTACAATGTCACATCACAAAATTCTGGAACAAGTGGCTGCTGCTTCTTAACTTGCAGCTCAGAAGCAGTTACGCATGACACATGTCTCTCTTCACCACTACAAAGTAAGTTCCACCAGCACATGGAACTTACCAACACGGGATGTTGGTTTTGTTCACTTAATTATCCCAACCAGCCCAAACACTACTAGGTGCTCAATAACTGTTTCTTGAAAGAACGCAGTGAGCAGTGGCCTACAGCTCACAGACAGTGTGGTATTCTGAAGCAAGGGGACAAATTCATGAAATTGAATTCCTTTTTAAAAGGTTCATTTCCAGACTATTTTAACATTTTCCTATCCCTTTGTCTTTCCCTAGGTTTTGTCTCAAGTCCTGGGACCTTAAGGATTCCTTCTCTTCACATTCCACAGGCCTGTTGAATGCTGAAAGTGACCAGAACTTCCGTTATGCTCCCAGCATACTATCACAGCATCTAAGATTCAGAAACATGTAGTGGCTTATCCTCTATTTTGTTAACTTTAGGACAACAGGTCAGTTTTGTACCACAACTTTTAAGTTTAGTTTTGTCTTGTAAAAGAAACCTGTAGCTAACAGTGCGTTAAAACCTAAAATAAGCAGAAAAATAAAACTTTTCCCAAAAGTTCTTTTGACTGATATTACAGTTAATTTGTAAGCTTATAGTGACTATGCCATTTATTTTTCTAGTTATATTTTTTTTCAAAAACCTCAAGACAAAACAAAAACACCAAGAATTAATTTACCTTTATGGATGAAGCAGCATACAGCATATCTTCTAGGGTGAAATGGCAACACTGGTTCAAATATTCTTGGCAAAATTCTTGAATCAGCTGCAGATTATACAGGCTATCAGCCAAAGACATGGTTTCTTTCAAACAAATATCTTCAAATAGGAAAAGAGCAAGGTGATGACTGTGGGTTAATTTGATAATATACATTTCATATCTAATTTTATAGTTAGTGGCTTAGTACAAATACACAATTATGTGGAATCTGTTTTACAAGCACATACAAATAAATATAGGGGCTGCTACACAGAAAGCCTTAGCACTGCTTTACTAAACTATCTTCCTCAGGATTATATATAAATTTTTTTTAAGCCTTCATTACTTATTAAATACTGTTGTCTCAATACTTGTCACCATCTGTCTAAATCCCAGAAATATTTCACTGGAACACTTACCCTCTAATCTGACAACACCAGGACAGTAAAAATGAATAAGAGCAGCTATAGCACAGCCATCTGTACCATCTTTCAACAAATTTTCTACCAATGGAATGCAGGGCAGTTGCTTGAGCAATGTCTGCTCCTTCCTATAACGAGCCTACAATATAAAAAAAAAAGAGAGAGATGAAAATAAATACTAAACAATATACAGGAAAAAAACTGCATTGTAGATTCTAATGTACCAGTAATATACACCAAGAGAAGTGAGAATTATTCAGCAACATCCTTTTCTAAATAATACTAGACGTTACCAAAGTAAAATACAGAGCAACAGCATTATAGTTTCAAAGTACTTAATATAACATTATTTGCCAATTTACATGACCTTTAGGCTAAATATTTAAATATAAAAGCATCACAAAATAGATTCTGAACATTCTGTATCCAAATCATCAGTTATGTTCTTTTGTAGATAATAAAATTCATTTATTTTAATGTTGGACTTAATTTAGACCACAAGTTCTTAAATGCGAAGAGCAAGAGTACTACTAGAGCATAAAGAATTATAAGAGTTCTCAAAATTGGGGAGCAGGTATAAGAATACGATACTATTCTTACAGGAAATTTGGCAATAAGAAACATCACTTTGAGGAACTAGACTATCGCCAAAATATTCTAGTTTGGTATTTGAATGTTAAGATAATGTAAATAAAATGTAACAACTTTGAAACTGAAAAAACCAACCCAACTGAGGTTTCATTCACCAGTAACAGAGCATATACAAGGATTTCTGCTCCCCCTCAGAAAAACAGAAGAAATCTTTGTTTTTTAAAGACTGCTTGGTGTGACTGGATACAAATTTGTAAGACAGTTCTCTAAAAATGAGACGTACTCTTAAGTCAGATTACCTGGGTTCAAATCCTGGTTCTGCCACTTACTAGTTCTGTGATATTGGACAAATTACTTAAACTCTCATTTCTCAGTTTCCCCATCTGTAAAATGGGGATAATAATAGTACCTACTTGATAGGACCACTGAAGGATGAAGTAAGGTGCTAGGCACACTGCTGGGGACATAGTAAGCAATAACTAAAGGTTTGTCTGTTTTTAGCTGTCAGCTCTCCCAAAGCCAAGAAAATAAAGCTGAAGACTTAATGAAAATGCATACTGAAGTATTTTATTAGAAAAATTTATTATTATATTGGTTACTAGTATTTAAAGTTTTTTTAAAGTAACCAAAACTGATTTTTCTTCTAACTCCATCTGAACTGGTTATCTATATTTTATAATTAAAATATAATTATGAGGGGTGCCTGGGTGGCTCAGTCGTTAAGCATCCGCCTTCGGCTCAGGTCATGATCCCAGGATCCTGGGATCGAGCCCCGCATTGGGCTCCCTGCTCTGCGAGAAGCCTGCTTCTCCCTCTCCCACTCCCCCTGCTTGTGTTCCCTCTCTCGCTGTGTCTCTGTCAAATAAATAAAATCTTTAAAAATATATATATATAATTATGAAATAAAATACTTTTGTGAGAATAAAAACAGAAAAATAATTTACTGAAAGGGAACATTTATGATTTGGTGGTGAGCTTAAACTTCCTTTAAATTGTATCCCTCAGAAAAGTATATGCATTAATGAAGAAAGAAATATTTATTCCTATTTCTCTTTGGCTACCCAAGAACAAGATTCATGGAACATTTTTTTCCTCTTGAAATACTCAGAGAGCTTGTTCTTTTTAATCAGTGCACACTAGACATATGTATTTAATGGTATGTTCCAAACTCAAGAGTACCTATATTCAAAAAAAATTACGTACACCACTATATAAATTCTTTAACTGATTGCTGATTTTAATATCCTTAGAAACCTTCCTCACTTTGCTGCTAGTAGAGTTTAAAATTGAACCATGAAAAAAGAGCAGAGAAGAAGGGAAGGGTGAGAAAGAAGAAATCAACCAGTAGCATCTTCTAGCCTTAAGTTACCCTTCTCACATTTAGTAAGCCACAGTTCTAGATCCTTACACTCCTTTCTCTGGCCAGCTAGAAACAAAATAGTCTCCCTCTTAGAAATCCTCTAACTTGGCTGGCTGGGCTCATTCCCAAACTCCCAGATCTCTAGGAGTAGCCTGTTTTCAGCCTATAATCTGAACTGGACTGAGTTGAACGCCCAGGTCATGGAATAAAAAACTGAATTGTGATTTGTCCTACTGCTCTCTGCCAAGTAGCACTTCTATACAAGGCACACACACATACACAGAGCCTTATAAGGCTTTAGCAATAAATGTAGATGGTTTAGAATAGATTATTAGGGATTTATGAGCAGCATGCTAAAACATTTTCCTGAAGATTACATCCTAAAAGATGTATCAGGTAAATCAACTTTTAATCTTGAAGTCATGTACAACTCCCATTTGAAGTTCATGAAAGTTGTCATCTTTTACACTTGACCTTATTATATGGTTTTATAAACTTGCTGTATGGAAACATTCCCTGTTCTTTCTACAAACTGAGAAATCTGGTATTTAAAAGGGGCATCGTATTTTCTACCTTCCAAAAACTATAGTGTATTTCTAAATTATCTATTTATTTCTGAGGGTATAAAAGACTTAAGTGGTCTAACCACCCAGATTTAATCCTTAAAGAACAACCCTTCAGGTCAAATCAGAATCAAATATAGTTTAGGTACAATACTGGTGTGGCCACTGAGAGAAAATGTCACTTTTTTATCACACAAAAAGTGTACCCTACAACTCAGGAAATGATTCCTTAAAAGAGATTTAAAAATACAAGAATTTACATGTGCAATTCATATTTACTTTTCCTAAAGTTATTAAAACTAGTCAGAGTCTCTATCCATGCATGTTTTTAACCTAGTTACTGACAGTCTGTAAATATCAATAGGACTAACAAAAGAATGCTTATGCTTTAAACTACTTTTGAAGCTTCTAATCCAAACTTTGGCTAGATTTTTTAATCTTTTTATTTTATATTATGATCAAATACCTTAAAATCCAATCTCAATGCAGTAACTAACAGAATTATATGAAATGACTATACCATCAAGACATAAATGATACCATTCTACAATTCTGGAGAGCAAACTGAAGTAGCTGGGCAAACTTACTGGAACCAGTTTCCAAAACCATTTGGAAGGAGACTTCAGAGAAAGCAGCGGGGAAAAAAGGGAAAGCAAAAGGTAAAGGGAAAATTCATCAGAATGATTTTTAATTAACAAGTGACAGTAAAGCTTCTGAGAGTGGAGTTCCAAATTTATAGTTCTCATATTTTTAAATGCTAATTAATATTTTAAAATATACAGGCTCCTAATGATAAAGACTTCCACCTTCTCCCATCATCTCCTCTCCCAACACAACAATTCATTTTTCAGATACTCAGGATATCTGTGTACTCTGGCAGCAGAGAATTTTATTTCCAAGTTCTAGAATCACACATCATATTAAAAAGTAAATCTGTATCACAAAAGGGAAGTAGAAAGATTCCAGGGCTGGATTTGCAGTCATTATAATGCTTAGACATTAGTAAACCAAGTCTGATATGGCAGTTTCTTTCCAAAGAGAAAAGAAGACTATATCAGTAAGTGTATGAATAAAGCAAATAGCATTGTAGACCTGAACAAGATAATCATTTCTTTCAACTATATGAAGAATTTCTTTTAATTAATGGGATAGTGGCAATTCCTACTAAGATTTTTACAGTCTCTAAAGCACGTAGCTACTTATATAAAGAGAATATGTGTTATTAATTTTACTATCTAGAGGTATCCCAAAGAATATAATTTTACTTTAAAATGATGAATAAACTCATAATTTCAGTTAATATGAATAATTTGTGATTATCTTTGTATTTCCTAGCACAATCTCTAACAGCCCTGAATAAACATTTACTGAACAAAACCAAATTAAATGGGGTCTGAGTTAAAATTCATGTTCAACTTTTATGTAGAAAGTTTATTCTGCAGGGGTGCCTGGCTGGCTCAGTAGGTAGAGTGTGTAACTCCTGATCTTGGGGCTGTGAGTTCAAGCCCCATGTTGGGTATAGAGATTACTTAAAAATAAAATCTTTAAAAAAAAAAAAAAGGTTTTCCTAAATAAAATTAACTGTAAAAAAAGATTATTTGGAAAATAATATAAATAAGATATTTTCAAGAACTTCAAGAATCAGAAAAATGTCACCTCAAGAATCAGAAAAATACCAACTTTCCATAAAGAGATAACATGTCCAATAAGTTTTCTTTATTGCATCAGGAAGAATAACCTTAATAATTTTGTTGCATGTATTTTAATCTCTCATTTAAAGTACAAGAACAGGAGCAAAGGAAGCCACTGAGAATGCATCAGGATCCCAATGTATAATAGAAATTTCAGAAACAGGGGTTTTCTTGATTTTGAGACTGGAAAAATTCATTATACACAAACTGATAACAAATTTATTGTGAACTATTAAAACAGGAGATATGCAAAGGAGTCTCTAATGGTTCTATATATCTGTATTTCTATATATCTTGTAAAATATTCAATAGGACTTTTCACTAATTCAGATGCTCTGGCCTTCCTCCCACCTCTCCACTGACCTAATTTAGTGATAGCAATCCTATTTGAGGAAAAAGGAAAACCATACAGATTGCCTAGCTGAAGGAAATAGGACTAAAAAAAGTAAATATACTAAAAGAACAAACACATATCTTTGCTATTCATGCTTATAACCTCATGCTTCCATAAGCTCAAATATATGCAAAAGCTCCTTGCTGAAGGATAACTGTATTTCTGAAGGTAACGGCAACTGCCCCCTCCTTTTAATTTTCTGCAACCTCAAATCCTATTTTAAGATGTAACTATGAGACCAAAATGTTTTTAAAAGGGCACAGACAACTGGTGGAAAATTTTTTATTAAGTCCTTACTGATGACAAAGACCAACCTGGGCAGTTCAGATTTTTTGGAATAGTTCTAATTTCCAGCATTCCTTTCTACTGTCTTCTTCACACGTTTGGCTCACCCTAAATTTTGGTTGTTTTAGGTCTTGCCATTAATACTCCCCAAACAGTTCTATGTCTTCCTCTGGATATCCACAATCACTCTGGGATTTGGGATAATTCCTGAACTACTTCTGGGTGCTCTCAAGACACTTTGGGAGCATGCTGGTTTGACTGGTCTTCACTGGAGACTTCATGAAATTGGAATTCTTTAAGGAGTTAATCGTAGTGTGACCTGTCATCTCATAACCCATTAGATTTAAGAATCTCTTTCCTGCTGTAGGTCCAAAAGTTGTGCTGAACTGCTGATAGGAATGTAGAATGGTACAAACCCCTCTGGAGAAGATTCTGGCACTAGCTACCAAAACTACATAGGCATTTACCGTCCAAATCTAGCAATCCAATTTCTATGGAATTTACCCTGAAAATCCCAAGAATACAAAAGGACATTATTCTTTGTAGCATTATTTGTAATTGCAAGATACTGGAAATTACTTAAATGCCCATAGGAAAGTGGTTGAAGAAACTATGGTTCATACACACAACAGAGTACTATGCTGCTGAAAAAAAGAATGAGGAAGGTATCTAGGGACTATGGGGAGTCATTTCCAGGATATACTGTCATTGAAAAACACAAATTGTGAAAGATTAAATATGTTTTGTTAAAGGAGAATAAACAAACATATATACATGTGCTTACTTCTATGAAAACAAGAACAAGAAGGATAAGCCAACTAGTTACCTATATGGGTTGGTGGGGAGTGAGGGATAGGAAAGAGGTAGAAGAGATAAGGGGAGAGACTGATACCTGAGTACAACTTTTGCATAGTTTTGACTTTTGGAATTATATTAATGTCTTACATATTCAAAAAATGAAATTATATCAACAAGGATGGAGCAAAAAAGCCCATAAAAACTAAATGAAAACAGAAACCAATAAAACCAAATACATTTCAAAGGAATAACAGAACTACAATGAAGCGGTGGTGGTGGTGGTGGGGACCCAAGTAATTTTAGAACACAGCATTTTGACCACATATTATCAATCTAAAGAAAAAGGAATTATACCATATCTATATGAGATGATAGATGTTAACTAAACTTACTGTGGTCATCATTTCACAGTATGTGTAAGTCAAATAATTATGTTGTGCACCTTAAACTTATACAGTGCTGCATGTCGATTAGATCTCAATAAAACTGGAAAACATATAAAAGCATTAAAAGGGTAAAACAAACCAAAAAAATTTAAAAAGAAAAAGGAATTGCAAACAAATCTTAAACTCCTTAGTAGGTTTCTTTTTCATATTGGTATACACATAGCAATTCTTTTTTTTTTTTTTTTTTAAAGATTTTTATCTATTTGACAGAGAGAGACACAGCAAGAGAGGGAACACAAGCAGGGGGAGTGGGAGAGGGAGAAGCAGGCTCCTGGCCAAGCAGGGAGCCTGATGTGGGGCTCAATCCCAGGACCCTGGGATCATGACCTGACCCGAAGGCAGACGCTTAACAACTGAGCCACCGAGGCGCCCTACACATAGCAATTCTGAAGCTACTTTATATGTATTGTAGAATTGGGCAAATAAGTACAGTTAACCCTTGAACAGTACAGGCCTGAACTGCACAGGTCATTTACACATAGGGGTTGTGTTTTGGTTTTTTTTTTTTGATAAATACAGTACAGTCTTGGAAACATATTTTCTCTTATGATTTTCTTAATATCATTTTCTCTAACTTTACTGTAAGAATACAGTATACAGTACATATAACATACTAAATACATGTTAATTAACTATTTATGTTATTGGTAAGGTTTCCAGTCAATAATAAGTTATTAGTAGTTAAGTTTCTGGGGAGTCAAAAGTTATAACCAGATTTCCAACTGCATGGGTGGTTGGCACTCCTAATCCCTGCATTGTTCAAGGGTCAACTGTAAATATCAATGTCCTCTCAAATTACTTATTATAAAAGTAAAAATAGGGGGCGCCTGGGTGGCTCAGTTGTTAAGCGTCTGCCTTCGGCTCAGGTCATGATCCCGGGGTCATGGGATGGAGCCCCGCATGGGGCTCGCTGCTCAGTGGGGAGCCTGCTTCTCCCTCTCACTCTGCCTCTGCCCGTCGCTCCCCCTGCTTGTACTCTCTCTCTGTCAAATAAAAAATAAAAAATCTTTAAAAAAAATAAAAGTAAAAATAATAACTATGAAGTTAAGAAACCAGACAATATCTTAACCAAGTGATCAAAATTAACATTACCTAGTAGGGGCAAATGGTATCACATGCCTCTGGATGTAATACTGTGAGAAGGACACAATTCCAGTCCAAAAAGCACAACCTTAATTTAATTGTAAGGAAATACCAGAAAAAAATAAATTGAGGGATGAAAATGACCTGTATTCTTTAAAAATGTCAAGGTCATGAACAAAAAAGAAAAGCTAAAGAACTATTCCAGTTTAAAGAAGACTAGAGATATGAAATTAAATATATTACATGATCTTGGATTGGATCTTATACTGAAAAAAATATTATAATGTACAATTGAGTACAACTGGGACAAGTGACAAAACTGAAATACAGGCTATAAGACTGATCAAAGTATTATACTAACATTTAATCACCTGTACTTTGGTTATACAAACAAACAGCTTTGTTCTTAGGAAACATAAAGAGTTATGATGTATGCACCCTCTTTCGAATGTTTCAGAAACATTTACATACATACATGTTTGTGTGTGATGTATATATCTATGTATGTGTATATACACACATACACACACACAAAATTAATGTGGCAAAATGTTAAATTGATGAATTTGGGTAAGGAGTATAAGGGCTCTTTTTCTATCTTGAAACTTTTTATAAGTCTAAAATACTTCAAAATAAATATTCTTAAAGAGCCATATTAAGTCTATACCAATCCAAATCTTTGTAGAGTCTGTGTCCAAATGCGTAAGATCTATAGAGCTGTTAAAGAAATCTAATTTTTACAGCCCTCTTAAGCAAAGATGAGTATCATAGTACTAGGACATCTAACTAATATTTAAGTCTCTCCAGGTCAAGTCATCTTTATAAAATATTGCTTGGAAAAAGTCATGGTACCATCTCTGAATTTTAAAAATGTTTAAAATGCAAAGTTCCTCATACTAAAATGAGTTGATAACACAACAGGGGCATATTCTAGATTGGGAAGTTACTTTACCAGTAAGGGTGAGAAATGACAATGAAAGAGAAAAGGTATATTGGCAATAGGTATAAAGAAAGAAATGAATCAGCACTGACCACAAAAGCCCACATAAGAATAAACTGTAATTACAGAATAGAATCTTAGGGGTAGAATTCCTTAAAAATGATCTAATTTAGGCAGGTCAAGTCTTCACAATTATTTGAGTGAAATAATGGTAGGAAAAAGAAACCAGATAAATCTAAGAGTCAGTGCAAATGATGTATCTGAAAATGATGTAGAACATTAAATGTTTCATATATATATATGAAACAGACAACTTAATCAATTACAAAATTTTAAGTTATAAATCAGTGTTTCCCAAAGCATGCTCCAAATAACACTAATTCTACAGGATGTTAGTAGATGTCATTCACAAAAGAGGTCAAAGATTAAATACGTTTGAGAAACAGCTAGACAGGCTTCTTAACTGGCCTTCAATGTACTAAAATGGGCTGCAACATTTTTAAAGGGGCACAGACAAGGCAGCATTTCCCAAATGCACTTGACTTTAGAATCTTTCTTTAGGGGCACCTGGCTGGCTCAGTTGGTAGAGCATGCAACTCTTGATCTTGGGGTCGTGAGTTCAAGCCCCACACTGGGCACAGAACTTACTTAAACAAAACTGGATTCAATAAAAATTTTTAAAAAACTGATGTTATTAAAAAAAAGGATCTTTCAAATAGTATCTCAGGTACTGTTTGAAGAAATAGAATTTAAAACAAAAAGTTGGTCGTAGTTTTTAATTGCTAAGGAACTTTGGTAAAAATGGAAATTCACATGGGCTGAGGTAATCAAGCAAAGATGTACAAGCATTCACCTACTGTCTCACTGGGAAAAGTGTAGTCTATTTTGAGACTATACCTTTAAATGAAAAGCAATTAGAGCTCAGTTAATATCCTTTCTCCAAAGGTAATTCCTTCAACCAATTCCCAACCCTCTGTAAAATATCTCACCAGTACTTCTATTTTAAAAGAGGCAAATGTTACATTGAATAGACATGTGTCTTTAATATTATGAGAAAGACTTTACTCTCTATATAGTTAGTACTGTAAATTTAAGAATACAAACCCATGAATTTGCAGCTATCTCAAAATCTATCCAAATGGTCTACTTACTAATGCCCAAATATGTCTTTTACTTGTAACTTCATGTCTCCACTCATGTTATTCCCTATGACCTAGTGCCCTACTTTGCAAATACCATAAAACCTACCAAGGCCCCATTCAAGTCCCACATCTTCTAGAATACATTCTTAGATATTTCACTCCCACAGTTATCATAAATCTGCAAGTTATATATATATATATATATAAGTTATATATATAAATATATATATTATATATAAATAATATATATAAATATATATAAAAAATCTACAAGTTATATATATATGAAAGTTCATAATAACCAACTACTTAATCTACTTAAACTACTTAATCTTTTTTTTTTTTTTAAGATTTTATTTATTTATTTGAGAGAGAGAGAATGAGAGAGAACACATGAGGGGGGGAGGGTCAGAGGGAGAAGCAGACTCCCTGCCGAGCAGGGAGCCCGATGTGGGACTCGATCCAGGGACTCCAGGATCATGACCTGAGCCGAAGGCAGTCGCTTAACCAACTGAGCCACCCAGGCGCCCTAAACTACTTAATCTTTTCACTAACCTTTTGCTTTGAATCCCTTACTTTTACTAATATATTAAGAAAGGAAAATTTGAGAATCATTTTAGTCATAGAATTTAGAAGCCATTTAATTCAACTTTTACATTTTTACAGATAAAGAAAATGAGGCCCAGAGAGGTCAAGTGCCTTGGTAAAGGTCATGAAGCTAGTTAGTGGCAGAACTATTCTGACTTTAAGTCCATACTCATCTTACCATAGCACTTTGTACAAACTCCTTAAAAGAATGAATGCTGGACTCAATGTCATTGGCTATAAACTTTAGAGATCTTTCAAGTAGGGTTGTCAGGTTTAGCAAACAAAAATATGAGATGCTCATGCAACTTACACCAAAAATTTTTTGGTGTTATCTGAAATTCACATTTAACTGGGCATCCTACTTTAGAATAAAAAGGAATATTAGAAGGAAAAAGAGCAACTTGAAAAAGAAACCTGAGAAAACATTAGTAAACTGCTTAAACAAAACATTTTCCTAGGACATGGTACTACTTAAAATGCCTTTCTTAGGACACCAACCAATTCAACAATCAGAAATACATCATCAACAGAATGACATATCAGATAGAGGGCTAGTATCCAAAATCTATAAAGAACTTATCAAACTCAACACCCAAAATACAAATAATCCAATCAAGAAATGGGCAGAAGACATGAACAGACATTTCTCCAAAGACAACACATGAAAAAAATGCTTAAAATCACTTGGCATCAGGGAAAAAGAAATCAAAACCACAATGAGATACCACCTCACACCAGTCAGAATGGCTAAAATTAACAAGTCAGGAATCGACAGATGTTGGCGAGGATTCGGAGAAAGGGGAACCCTCTTACACTGTTGGTGGGAATGCAAGCTGGTGCAGCCACTCTGGAACAGTATGGAGGTTCCTCAAAACGTTGAAAATAGAGCTACCCTATGACCCAGCAATTGCACTACTGGGTATTTACCCCAAAGAGAATGTAGTGATCTGAAGGGGCACCTGCACCCCAATGTTTATAGCAGCAATGTCCACAATAGCCAAAGAATGGAAAGAGCCCAGATACCTATCAACAGATGAAATAAAAAAGATGTGGTATATATATACAATGGAATATTATGCAGCCATCAAAAATTGAAATCTTGCCATTTGCAACAACGTGGATGGAACTAGAGGGTATTATGCTAAGCGAAATAAGTCAATCAGAGAAAGACAACAATCATATGATCTCACTGATATGTGGAATTTAAGAAACAAGGCAGAGGATCATAGAGGAAGAGAGGAAAAAATGAAACAAGACGAAACCAGAGAGGGAGACAAACCATAAGAGACTCTTAACCTTAGGAAACAAACTGAGGGTTGCTGGAGAGGAGGGGGGTGGGAGGATGGGGTGGCTGAGTGATGGACATTGGGGAGGCTATGTGTTGTGGTGAGCACTGGGTGTTTTGTAAGACTGATGAATCAGACCTGTACCCCTGAAACAAATAATACTTTGTATGTTAATTTTTTTAAAAAAATGAATAGGAATAAACCTGCAGACTAAAAAAAAAAAAAGAAAGAAAGAAATTCCCTGGACAATTATCAATTATGCAATATTTTTGGTAATGAGGAAATGTTAGCTCACTAAATTAAAGTCTGAAGTAAAAAAAAAAAATACAGTACAAGTATCCCTCAACATATGCATATATTTTACCAAGAAGATGGTTATAAAAGGAAGTTTCATAAAATAGATTTTATTGGACATCTAAGTTGAGAATAGGTGGGCAAGGACAAAAGGTAAGAAATGTTATCATCCAAACCATGGGCTCTGTCTATAGCTGGATAAATCAGAGACAACAAGGTTAGCATCTGGGTCACTAGGCCAGCAAGCCTGAGTAGGTGGTGAGCGTGGCAACTTCTTGCCAATTATATAGCAATAAAAAAGAACAAGTCATTCTACCTCTCATCCCTAAAAGGAGAAAAGGATCAAGAATTTTGCTTCTACGGGAATAAAAATCAAGAACGAAGTGATTAGATTTCCAGCCAAACCAACCAGTTCAAATGCCAAAAATCTCACTGTTAGGTAACAGAGATTTCTGTTCCTAGTTTACACTGTCACAGAGTGGTTCTTCATCATGCTGACACCTACACTTCGCAGTAAGACTATGTAAAATTAACATGGTCTATGTGAAATTTTCACAAAGACTCTAACAATTGGAAAAAAAATTCATTTGAAAATAAAAATATGTATTCTGCTAAAATAAAAATATGTATTAATCAAAATATTTAAAAATGAATCACATTCATTGCTTCAATTACTCAATGACTCACTTAACAAATATTGGTTGTGAGGTTAATCTGTGCAATTGTATGAGACTAAGTGCTATTAAAACATCAAAGAGGTATAATACAAGTAGTGTCCAGATTCCATACAGCTTTTCTTAAAGGTCATTTACACTGTTTGGAATATAAATGGCATTTTTTATTCCATAAAATTATGTTTATTGGGTCCTATGTCAGCAAATAAAATCCCCATTTAGTTCATGATGTGTATGCAATACTACAGAATTTAATCATTATATTTAATAAACAAGATTTCTATGAAAAAAGGCCATCAGTGTTATAATTTAGGATGATACCATCTTAGCTTATTCCTGATTAGAGCCAGGAGCAAAACTGGGGGCAAAGGTTTCAACTCCTACGGATGAAAAAGAGAAAAGGAGGGAAGTTAACAGGAAGGACTGGGGGACGAAGGAGGGAAGAGACAGGGACAGAGGCTGGTGGAAGTCAGGGAAATGGAACATATGATCTGGGGTGACGGAAAAAAAAAAGATTCCCATTCTGATGTACCTAATTTAGGGGATCAAGTATGGACAGTATTTTCAGCAGCTAGTCAGTAAGCTAAATGAGGGAAATCATTGTGATCCCAAAATAACAAATTTAGATAAAATTTAAGGTGATCTCCCACAGAAGTTTTCTACTGAAGTTGATAATATACAAAATCCCTTTCCCTTTCCTTCCTTTTTTCTCTTTCTCTTCTTATAGAGGTATCAGTGACCAGGAGCATTAGACCATAATGAACAGAAAAACTGTGTAACAATAAAGAAACTTTAAATAATCCAACTGGAAAATTAAGATCTCTGAATACTTATAATTTCTTTCACCTCAATTCAAATGCTACAGAACATGTTTTAAGAGCTCTCACTATGATACATTTTAAAAAATGTGATATACTATAGAGTAGGAAATGTACTTCTGGTCTTAGTACATGACAAAAACACAAATTTTCAAAGAAGAAAAATCTAAAAGCCACAAGAATTTTTAAAGAATGAATCTGTATTTTCTTCTTTCTTCATAGAATAACCATGTATAACTTACAATTCCTGGAATATACTTTAAAGGCTGGTCTTACTACAAGTCATTGTAAGGCTGATACACTGAGAATGTTTTCTTGTTGTTTCACATATTTTACCGAAGGCAAAGCCATTGTTTTTGCCAAAAGTATTCCAGAAATTGAGTTCTAATCATTAACAGTTTTTCCTAAACACCTTCATCCAATTAACCTCCATTTTGTACTTCTACTTACTTGGCATTTATGACATGCTTTCTAGGACACAGTTAACACCACCAAAAAATAATTTAATGAATATATCTATTAATTAATATATGTATTTCCCAAATAATACATATATGTGAACATACACAGTCTATTCATAAAGGCACCTTTTTTTCTTTGAAATATATACCTTTTGACCTCCTGGAGCTTCAACTGTGTGATGTTCTTTCAATTTCTGTTCTTGTTCCATAATGTCTTTCAAATGTTCATTTACCTTAAAATATAAAAACACTAATTTGAATTTATACTCAAATATGACAATAAAATAACATGAACCATAAAATGTCTGTGGTCAGATCTCTGATATCAAATATCAGCACCACTCAAATGAGAAAATTTCATTTTCCCAACCAGAAAAAAGGTATTTTACAGGTGTTTTATTTGATATTCTAAAACTAATTTATTAAAATTTTGTTGAATACCTACTATATGTCAGGAGCTGGTTAGAGTTCTAGAGAAAAAAGGTACTCAATAATTTCCAATTTTAATGCTTAGGAAACAAACTTTTTTAATTTTTATTTTTTTTGAAGATTTTATTTATTCGAGAGAGAGTGAGAATAAGCAGTGGGGAGGGGCAGAGGGAGAGAGAGAGAGAGAGAGAAGCAGACTCCCTGCTGAGCAGGAAGTCCGACTCAGGGTTCGATCCCAGGACCCTGAGATCATGACCTGCTCTGAAGGCAGACACTTAACCGACTGAGCCACCCAGGCGCCCCAATGAACTTTTTTTTTTAAAGATCTTATTTATTTGAGAGAGAGAGAGAGAATGCAAGAGAGCACAAGTAGGGTGAGCAGCACAGGGAGAGGGAGAAGCAAGATCCCCACTGAGCAGGGAGCCCAATGTGGGGCTTGATCCCAGGATCCTGAGATCGTGACGTGAGCTGAAGGCAAATGCTTAACCAACTGAGCCACCCAGGCACCCCAACAAACTTTTTTTTAATAAAAATTTTATTACTTCTTTTAGGACTAGTAAATGGAAATTATTTGCCTTAAAAGTAATGTTTTCATTATCAATAGAAAACACTTTAGGGTTTTTTTTAATGGCATGAAGCATTTATTTTATTTTACTATTATTTCAATTCCAGTATAGCTAACATACAATGCTATATTAGATTCAGGTGTACAATACAGTGATTCAACAATTCTGTGTATGACTCTGTGCTCACCAAGGTAAGTGTACTCTTCATCCCCTTCACCTATTTCAACCATCCCCCAACCCTTCTCCCCTCTGATAATCATCTGTTTTTTCTCTATAGTTAAGAGTCTGTTTTTTGGTTTCTGTCCTTTTTTTCCTTTGTTTATTCTGTTTCTTAAATTCCACATATGAGTGAAATCTTATGGTATTTGTCTTTCTCGGACTTATTTCACTTAGCATTATACTCTCTAGATCTACCCATGTTGTTGCAAAGGGCAAGATTTCCTTCTTTTTTAATGGCTAAATATTATTCTACATAATAGAAAACACTTTGAATCAAGTTCTTAATCTGTGATTTCACAGACATGTCCCTGAATCATGAGAGGGTTTTACTGCGGTCATAAGGCCACAGCTAAAGTAGATGAAAAAATTTTCCCTAGAACTTTCTTGGGAGAAGGTCTAATTTATCTCCTATTAGATTATTCAAACATCCATAATCCAAAAAGGTTAAGAAACAGTCTACGTAATACATAAAATCTCTCTTAAGAACAGTTTAAACAATTCTGGATTTTGAGCTAATGATTTTAAGGTCACTCTAGTAATGAAAAATACATGTTCGGCTTGTTTAATTATGGCACTCTGATTAATGCCATTATCAACTACCATAACTCTAAATTAAACCCATAATTTTCTGAACTCTTCTATTACCTAAAATTTAGTTCAGTGGCTAAAAACAAATGGAGACTTTTAACTTATGATAAATTTTTTAGAAAGATTTTACTTATTTATTCATAAGAGACAGAGGCAGAGGCAGAGCGAGAAGCAGGCTCCCTGCTGAGTGGGGAGCGCGATGCAGGGGCTCAATCCCAAGACCCTGGGATCATGACCTGAGCCGAAGGCAAGCCACCCAGGCAACCAATTTATGATAAATTTAACTAACAATAATCAATAAGAGTCTTCTCTATTCATGATATTTCTAAGGGGTTATAAGGGATTTAATCAACAGATTTATTTTGGTATGTGAATCTGCAGCACTCTAAGATTTCCCAGTTAATCTCTTAGATTGTCAATTTGGTTGTATAAAATACTCTACGAGAAAGCAGCATTAGAAAAGACCTGGGTCTGAATCAAAACCTGCACTTACAAGCTATGACCTTAATAATTTCTTGATGCCTCTCAGCCTCAGATGCTAGTCTGAACAAAAGCTACCTCATAAAGCGATTTGAGGTATTACAGCTCTAAAATGGTCCCCAGTGATCCCCCTGAGTGTGGGCAAGACCTAATTTGCTTCTAACCAACAGAATACAACTAAGGTGATAGGCTATCATGTCAGTGATCATGTTACATAACATTCTAATTTCCATCTTGCTAGCCGACTCTCTTATTGGCTTTGATGAAGCAAGCTGCCATGCTGTGAGCTACCCTATGGAGCAGAGACAGTAAGAAACTGAGGCCTTCAGTCCAACTGCCTGCACTGAGCCCTGCCAACAACCACATGAACTGGGAACTAGATCCTTCCGTAGCCACACTTTCAGATAATACTGCAGGCCTGGCCAACGCCTTGCCTGCAGCCTTGTCACAGACTCTGAGCCAGAGGATGTAGTTAAGCAGTGCCTGGTTTTGTAACCCACAGAAACTGGTTAATACTGAAATAATAATAAATAATTAAATAAGTAGCTGAGACAATACAGAGCATAAAAGAAATAATGTGTAAAACGTACCAAGTAAAGTGGATACAGAGCACATACACCATAGATAGAAACTACAGCCACTGCTTATAAACAATATATCCCCAAAGCAATACCAGATAGCTGAATGTCTGTAAAGGGCTTCAACAAACCCTAATAAAATACTTTAAGCTGTTGTAATGGTATAAATCATCCTAAATATCAAAATCATGATTATAAGAAAATCTGACACACTGATAATTCATAAACTTTCATAATAGGGAGAATAAAAGAAAACTTTAAGACATATTATAGACATGACAAGACATGCCATGCTATTAACCTACTTAGGTACCCAAGACAGAGAAATGAAATAATTAGCTTAGTGACTCTCAAACCGGTTCCCAAATGCTGGCTACAAAGTTCTACCACTGAAGCTGAATCATGATATTTTTTGTGCAACTCAAGGATAGAAGTTAAAGGAATGTATCACAGAGCTCATGATGACTTTGAGGTAGTTCACTCCCTGAACCAGTGTTGGGGACTAGTAAACTAGAGAACAATATAACAAATAGTTGGCTTTAGCCATATGAATTAAAAATAAATTTGCTAAAATGATATATTAAATTTAAAATATCCATTAATTTAAAAATACTCACTAGCTTTTAATTTTTTTTTTCATTATAAAATATAAAATAGTAGGGTGCCTGGCAGGCTCAGTCAGTAGAGCACACGATTCTTGATCTCGGGGTTCTAAGTTCCAGCCCGAGGCTGGGTGCAGAGATTACTCAAAAAAAGAGTAAGAATAAAGATAATTTAAAACACAAAATTGTAATGTGTGTCCTTGCTTTAATATAAGTCTAAAGTTAGTCAATATTTTACCTTCCTCCTGAGCAATACAAAAACCTTACAAAGGCTTTAAATCAAATCACCTCGTCTCATCTCCATGTTATTTCACCTAGAATTATAGTTCTTCCTTCTTATGGGTCTCAAAATTAGTAGGATTTTCTGTAATACTTATTTACATTTACTCATATGTACACTGATTTTGCTTTTTATCATTGCTTCCTACATCCCACCTCTTTCTCCTAGGTTCAATTTCCTTCTTACTGAAGTACCACCTTTTTAGTAGTTCTTTCTGCAAGGGAAGTGATGAACTGTCTTTCTTTGAACAAATCCTGATTTCACCTTTAATCTTGAATAAAAGGTCTAGAATCCTAGGTTCATTGCTATTTTTCTTCAACACTTTGTAGATTTTGCTGCATTGTCTCATTGTCTTCTGGTTGCATACATTACTGTTAAAAAGTCTACTATAGTCTAACTGCCATTCTTTTTTTTTTTTTTTTTTTTTTTATTTATTTGACAGAGAGAGACACAGCGAGAGAGGGAACACAAGCAGAGGGAGTGGGAGAGGGAGAAGCAGGCTCCCCACGGAGCAGGGAGCCCGATGCGGGGCTCCGGGATCATGACCTGAGCCGAAGGCAGATGCGTAACGACTGAGCCACCCAGGTGCCCCTCTAACTGCCATTCTTTTAAGAGACTTTTATTTTTGGAGTTCTGCAGATTTATTACTATACATGTGTCAGTGTGGATTTATTTTAATTTATCCTGGTTGGAACTCACTGTGTTTCCTGAATTTGAAAGTTTCTTTGTTGTAGAAAATTTTATATCTTGGGGCGCCTGGGTGGCTGAGTTAGTTAAGCACCTGCCTTTTGCTCAGGTCATGACCTCAGGATCTCGGGATGGAGCCTGCAACTGCTCAGTGGGGAGTCTGCTTCTCCCTCTCCCTCTGCCCCTCCCCCTGCTCGTGCTCTCTAACAAATAAAATCTAAAAATTAAAAAAAAGAAAATTTTGTTATCTCTTCAAATATATTCTCTATCCCCCACTTCACTCTGATAATCTCTTTTTGGAATTCCAATTAGGCCTATAGACCTATCTATGAATCTTGATTTCATATATTCCATCTCACCTCTCTGGGCTTCATTCTGGGTAATTTCCTCTCAGTTACCTAACTCCCTCTTGAACTATGTCAAATCTTCTATTTTAAACTTCTGATTTTCAATGACTAAAATTTTTCATTTCTAAAGTTATATTTGGTTCTTTTTCCATTATGCCCTCCATGGTGCTTTTTTTTTTTTTTTTTTTCATTTTAGTGAACATAAGTGCAATATTGGTTTCAGGAGTAGAATTCAGTGATTCATCACTTATATACAACACCCAGTGCTCACCACAACAGGTGCCCTCTTTCATACCCATCACCTATCTAGCCTATCCCCCACCCACCTCCCTCCCATGGTGCCTTATTCTTTCCTATAGTTGTTATTCCATGTTTTATTTTCGGTCATTTAAACATTTATTTTTACAGTCTTTTTCAGACTGTTCCACTCTCTGAAGTTCTTGCAGTGTAACCGTCATTTGTTATCTTTACTAACTCTCATATGTGCTAGATCACTTCTTCATGTGTTTCATAATTTTTGATTGTCAGTACTTTCGCATCTGAAGCGAAGATACTCCCTCCCCCACTGCCTGAAGGACTTGTGGCTTTGGGTGTGGAAGTGAACTTCCAGAGTATTTTTAAATTTGCTTCGACTCTGACAGGTGCCAGAAAGATATCACTGGCCTGGTACTAATATTCTGGTAATGTGTTGCTTTCTCCCTTTTTTTCCTTGCTCATCAGTTGGGTGCTCATGTTCCTACATGGTCATTCAAGGAAGCCTCTTTCCCAGACCTAGACAGAGACTCACAATCAGCCTAAGACAATCATGATAGCCTCGTTCTTCTTCCTAGAAGATGGTTTAGGTATAGGCATGAGAACCAATCTTAGTCAATGGACGGCCTGGTGGGAGGACCGGCTGAGGGAAAGTCTTCCTTGTAAATAGAAGAGTCCAGAAGACCCTCTCACCTTTGCTAGACATTATTCTGACTACATATGATCCCTGGAATCATTATACACTGCTGCCATTATACAACCATGAGTGGAAATATCATATACAGTTAAGAATAACAAAAGATGGAAAGCCCCTGCATTCTTGTTGACACTGCTGAGCCCCTAAATTAACTAACCCTGGATATGCCCTACCTCCAGATATGCTGCTATATGAGATAATAAATCCTTTAAGCTACTTGTAGTTGGGTCTTCTGGCACTTAAAAGCATGCTCTCCCTTTTACTGAGGGTAGTACAGCTTTTCATGTGTCTTAACTCTGTGCGTCTAAACAGATTGTAGTTCCAATGTCCCACAGCAGGCAAAACTAAGACCTTATTCTTGTGTCCAAGTGATTTTAAAACTCCAGTCTAGGGGCACCTGGGTGGCTCAGTTAGTTAAGCGTCTGCCTTTGGCTCAGGTCCTGATATCAGGGTTCTGGGATGGAGCTCCGCATCAGGCTCCCTGCTCAGTGGGGAGCCCGCTTCTCCCTCTCTCTCTGTCCCTCCCTCCCTCCCCGGTTCGTGCTCTTTCTCTCACTCTATCTCTTGCTCTCTCTCAAATAAATAAAACCTAAAAAAATACAATACAATACAATAAATAAATAAATGAATGAATGAATGAATGATTCCAGTCTAGGCTTGGTAGACCACTGGAGAAGGCCACCAACACTTTCAGTCCCCACTTTGTTTCGGGCACCTGAGAACTTCCTTTTCTTTCTTTAAAGCACAGCTATATAATATAAACTCTTCTAATTACATTTTATCAAACAATTTGAGGTGTTTATAACCAGGAGAGTTGTAGTCTTAATCTAACAGGAGAGTTGTAGTCTTAATCTGACATGTTGCCAAAATCACTAATATTTTCTGTCTTGGTAATATACGTATTATAAGGCAGTTTTATAACTTACATTCATCTTGAAGCATTTTGGTCAATTTACCAATTGTGTGGTGGGGAAGGTTAGGCAGAGTGGGGTGATAGGACTAAAACCAGTTTTCTGACCGGGAATATTTATCTTTTTTTGTTGTTTTGGGGGGTTTGTGTGTGTGTTTTGTTTTTTTTTAAGTTAAAAAAGAAATACTTTCAGGGACACCCAGGTGGCTCAGTCAGTTAAGCGTCTGCCTTCGACTCAGCTCATGATTCCAGGATCCTGGGATCAAGCCCCGCATTAGGCTCCTTGCTCAGCAGGGAAGTCTGCTTCTTTCTCTGCCTGCCTCTCCCCCTGCTTGTGCTCTCTTTCTCTGACAAATAAGTAAATAAAATCTTTAAAAAATTTTTTTAATTAAAAAAATACTTTCTAATTCATTATCATATAGTTGTAATTGATCTATCAATTTGGAAATATCTTCATGATTTTTTAAAAAGTTTTTATCTAATTCTGTTCAAAAAGTAGACTGGTCACATATTAACATTTTAAACCACTATTCATTCATTTATTTATTCACACATTCAAACAGCTACTTACTGAATGCTAGTTACATGCCAGACATTGTATTAGGAGGCTAGGGATACAATGATATATAAATCCAGAATGATCCCTATACTCATAGAACCAAAAAAAGGGGCAAGAGACCAAAAAAAAAAAAAAAAGCAATTCATTAGAAGAGCTGTAAATAAAGATGTGAGAAGAAAAGAATGGGGCAGGGGGCATCTATCTTAGAAAGGCTGGATATATCAGAGAGGTAACTTAAGCTGAGACCTAAAGATGAAAAGCTGGCCATGATAAAAATAGAAAATACAGCATTCCAGACAAAGAATAAACAATACAAGCAAAGGCCCTGTGGTTGGAGAAAATTTGGTATGTTTGAGGAACTGAAAAAACAGTATGGCTGAAACATGTTGAACCCAAAAGAGGGGTTTTAAGATAAAACTGGAAAGAGAGGTAGGGCCAAATAATGTAAGGTTCATGTGTTCATAACTTCTGTGTACCCCTGCATGGATTTAGTCATTTAGTACAATCTTGTCTTCTGTGGTTTTGCTTGTTTTTAAGTTCCAATTCATTTTCAGCCAATAATGCTGAAGTTAGCCATGTTATTCCCATTTTTCTATGATAAGTTTTTTATACCTATGGGTGTATTATCCAGAAAAAATGGCAACTTAGGGTGAACCAAAATAAGAGCCAAAAGGAGCAAATACATACTAAATCTGAGAGTCCAGAGTGAAGTCATGATGAGAGAATAAGTAATGAACTGGAATTGGTAGACTGCAGCAAGAAAAAAATACACTAGGAGGTTCAGGTTGAATCAAAGGGTTTCAGCCTTTATCTAAAAACTGAATAGGGTGGATATGGCTGCATAAAGGTGGTAAACATTCCCAGTTAAGTGAATTCTTTATCCTTCTAGAGAATCCCAAAGTTCTAACATGCCTAGCTTAATTCTGTAACTTTATCTACCTCTTTGATTTATTAAATATCATCTCTCTGCCAAGCACTGCACTAGTCTAGGCACCAAGACTAAAAAAAGATGGGCACTGTACCTGTCCTCACATAGATTATTCTAGTTTGTTTAAGCGATTTAGCAAAGTAATTACGAACTCTCAAAAGTGCTATGATGTAAAGAAATGGAGTGTTACAGCAGAAAATAAGACATGACAGATGCCTACTTCAGATAAGGTTGTGAGGGAAAAGTGCAATCTAAACTGAGAAATGATGAATGGAAGCCACACAAAACCTTGGGAAATGAGCTGCCCAGGAACAGGAGACATGATCAGAGACCCAGGGATGAGGCATACAGCTGGAATGAAGTGAGAGTGGTGAGAAAGGAGAGCAGTGGCCATGAGCCGAGGATGGAGAAGTACACAGGGTCAGATTAGATGGTACTCTGTAGGCCATGGCACATTCTGCATTTTCAATGAAAACTGAAGCCCCTATGGGTTTTAACAAAGGAATGACATGATTCAAGTTACATTGTAAGAAGACACTCTAACAGAGTTCTGGTTCTGGTAATAGTGGAATAGCATATATTACACTAAGCTTCCCAGAACCGCAATTATAAACCGGACAAAATATAAAAAGCAACTGTTGAAAGTACTGGAGAACGACCAAAAGCAGGCAGAAATGGGAAAGGACATGACCTTTGAAAGAAAGGAACATGTTGAGTGAAATCTATGTTTCTATGGCTTTCTCCTCAGTCCACACAATGCACAGTGGCTAGAACTCAAGCAGAAAACTAGTCTCGTTGGAATGAGGAACTGAGGGAGAAATCGGAGACTGTGAGAACGGCTAGACTTTGAGGAAGAGTATCCTGGGAAAGAAGGAATCACTACGAGGGAGAGCCCAGCTCCATGTAGAAGCTGCCCTCAAATCCCTGGCTGAGCCCTGAACTGTGCAGGTGGAGGAAGACCCCAAGGAGCACAGAGAGGGGACAAGTGCTGGCAGGCTGAAGAAGCGGCCTGCTGCAGAGGACACGGTGTGGCACTCCAGTCCTGCCAACACCTTGGGTTCTCCACTGAAACTTTAGAAGGGTCACACATGATTTAGAAGACTGAATTTAAGATGAGTACAGAGAAGTATTACTGGATTTGTCAAATGGAAGCCATCTTCCAAACCAACTCAGGAGCAATCTCAGGAGGATAGGAATGGGGATGGGAGAGAGAGCAGAGAAGGCGAGTGAATGAGTAAACAACTCTCTGGAGAGGTTCTGTGTATGGAGGAATGGGGTTGTATCTGGATTGGGAAGTTTTGTTTATCAGGATGGGAAACACTACAGTAAGTCTATATTCTTGGGAGAATGACCCAATAGGAAGGGAGAACTGGATGATGCAGGAGAGTGAGGGAATAACAGTGTGGTCCACACACCAGTAGCATTAGCATCACCTGTTCTTAGAAATGCAGACTCTCCACCCAGACCCCAGACCCATCAAGTCAGATCCTGCATTTTAACAAGTTCCCAGGTGACTCATACGCACATGAAAGCTTGACAAGAACCAAAGCAGAGGATCAATGACCAGGACAAAAGAAGAAAGAGCTCTAGAGCAATAAGTAAAGAGAAACTGCCCTTTGACAGGATGTGGGAGGGGCAGATTCTCTACTTCAACAGCAGAAAAGAAAGAAGGAGTACTGATGCAGAAAAGTTTACAGATTTGGTGGCAAGAAGGGAAAATTCCCACCTGATGGCTCCCCATCTCTGGTCTCAAAAAAGGATGAGGCAAGGTCCTCAACTGACAGTAACAGGGGATGTATTATAGAAAGTGTGAGGACCAGAGAAGAAAGGATGAAATCGCCTTGAAATGTGGGGAAGTGAACTTCTTAGGGACACACTTCTTAGCCTGGCAGTAAGCACTGAGTGTCCATTTGAAGTTTGTACTTATAAATTTAAAGTGAAACTGGCTTCCTTGTGTAAATTTCTCCAGCAATATTTATCTCCATAATATTTCCAATATTTATCTCCATATCTGCACCCTAGACAGAAGGTCGATAACTGAGCTCAACCAGGGTTTTATCAGATAAATCACAGGGAGGGAAAAGGAGGCAGAAAAACTGACAGGACTTGCAAGAATCTAGTTCAAAAAGGAAAAAGCCTGTAAGAATTAACGGGCTCAATGGTTTGGAACTCATGATGAAGCTGAACACTGTTAATAGCAGGGGGTATTAGAGTAAGTGAAGGAATTATTTAAGAATGAGACGCTTGCAAATAGGATATTAAGGTTATAACCTGATGATGAATAGGTCTAGGATGTGACCATAATTCTCCATAGCTAAGGAGGAGTGCAGAAAAAGATCGCTAAAGATGAAGAAATAAAGGAACTCCAGGGGCAGAGTATTAAACGGGCCTTCTACATTGATACTGATAATGATGATAAATGAAGTTTTTACATTTATAGCTTCTTGTTATGCAAGCATTCAAGAAAGGATACCTCAAGATATAACCTTGTTAATCTGCTCAGGTCTTGCTCATGGATAAGGTTTCACTTTCTCTGGAGTAATAGTTGCAAATGAATGCAAATCAAGAGGAATTAACTACTCAATCTGGCAAAGGGAGTGAGAAATTGACAATTTAAGCACCTTCAGAGCACAAATAACTAATCACAGTTCCATAAAAATTTCCAAAAGGAATCTACAATCTTATGCAACTTAGTCAAGCAAACCTAAGAATCACGTAATAGGAAATAGGACAAAATTATTTCATTCTTGTATTCAAAAAATATTTACTCAACACTCACAGTGTATAATACCCTACTCTGAGTGCTAGGAATTTTATAATTACCTGATATGAACTAAATCATTATTAAATGCAATTATAGATATTGCAGAATATATAGAAATCTATTTTAATGGAATTTTTTTTTTTACTCAAAAGGTAATGGGAAATTTTAAGTAACTTAAACAACTTTAGCTTTCATTTTGATTTAAAACAAAAACAGTAATGGAGTGTGCCTTAGTCTGTTCAGGCTGCTGTAACGGAAAAACCATAGAATAGGTGGCTTTTAAACAACAGAAATTTCTTTCTTTTTTTTTTATTTTTTATTTAAATTCAATTTAGTTAACATATAGCGTATTATTAGTTTCAGGGATGGAATTTAGTGATTCATCCATTGCACATAACACCCAGTGCTCATTATATCAAGTGCCCTCCTTAATGTCCCTCACCCAGTTACCCCATCCTCCCACTCACCTCCCCTCCAGCAACCCTCAGTTGGTTTCCCATAGTCAAGAGTCTCTTATGGTTTGCCTCCTTCTGTTTTTATCTTATTTTTCCTTCCCTTCTCCTGTGTTCATCTATTTTGTTTCTTAAATCCAACATATGAGTGAAATCATATATTTGTCTTTCTCGGACTGACTTATTTCGCTTAGCATAATACCCTCTAGTTCCTCAAAGTTCTGGATGCAGGGCAGTCCAAAATCAAGGGACCAGCAGATTTGGTGTCTGGTGAGGACCTGCTTCTTGGCCATCTCCTTGCTGTGACATCACATGGTAGAAGGAGCAAGGGAGCTCGCAGGGCCTCTTTTATACAGGGGGCCTTAATCCCATTATAACCTAATCACCTCCCACAGGCCTCACTTCCTAATATCATCACACCGGGGGTTAAGATTTCAACATAAGAATTTTGGGCAGAGAAAACCTGCAATCTGTAGCAGAGTGGCAATGCATAATTGAGGATTTCACTTTTTCTGGTTATGAGACTCATTTTCACTCGAGTGAGTATATTCCTACCTTATTAATCCAGTACATGACAGCATCCTCAATATCATAGGGCAGATCCGTGGCTTGAAAAAAAGCTGAATACTGTTGAGCACACGCAATTACTTTCTCTATACTGACCATTTCTACGGTATAAGCCATCATTAGGGTATCTACCATGGCCAAATGAGCACTCTGCAAATATAAAACAAAAACACAGAGTTTAAAAATTACACTTAGAAACTGCTGTTTATGTATTTTAAAATATTAATAGTAATTCCTAACCAACAGTAACAGAACTAAAGACTACAGAAGACAAGCCTTAAGAAAGTACAAATGAGATGAGCTAACTGAACCAAACTAATTTATCATTGAAATAATTACTGAGGATTTTTAAGACACTCATATCTTCTACTCAGAAAATGTTCCTTTTCCTGTTTTTCCTATTTTTAATAATGTTGCAATCATTTACTCAGCAATATAATTTACAAACTTCAAAATGCTATGTCTGGTGTGCTGATTATTAATGGTACTAGTCAATTTCCAATCTTTGACTATGCTCTTGCCTTGGGCTTCACATCCGTAGAATTCTATAGATTCTACTTCTAAAATGTCTCTCAAATCTACTGATTGCCATAGTTCCAGTGCAGACCATCAACATTTCTCACACTTGAAGGAGACAAAGAACTCTCTGATTCTCCTGGTTCCAGCTTCTTCCTCATCCTATTCACCCAGCAGCACAGGACTTCCCATCTTTCCTTTGCCTTTTTTGTTTGGTTGGTGTTATATATGGTTGCTTGTTTTTAAATACAAAAGTGTTGTTATATGGTGATCCCTAAAAGTTCCAAACATTACAAGGTACATAATAAAGTAGAAATTACCTCTCTCCTAGTCCTCCTCCCCTAGCAATGGGTACAGTTTGGTATGTATTCTTACAAAAACATTTAATGCACATCAAATAGGTAAACATTCACATTGTTTCCTATTCTCTGGCATTACAAACAATACTACAATATTATATTTCTCTAGAGATAATTCTCTACTGTGGGGCTATTGGGCCCAAGAGCAGCCACATTTTAAGTCTTCATAAATACCCATTAATCTGCTTCCTAGAAAGTTTGTGGCAACCTTTATCTCCTGTCAAGAATGTTATCACTGTGCCTGTTTCCCCACATTTTTTGCCAGCATTTGATATCATTCACTTTTTATCATATGTATCAGTCTGAAAGGTTACCAAAATACCCACTCTTGTTTGACTTTGCATTTCTCTAAACAAGGATGAGCATCTTTTTAAATGTTAAACAAAGAATTTGTATTTTTTCCTTGGAAAACTGCCTCCTCATATCTTTTGCCTGTTTTTCTCTTTGGCATGTTCATCTTAATTTCTTGATTTGTTAGAGCTCTTTATATATTAGGAACATTAGCTCTGTGTCATTCTGATAGCAAATACATTTTCCTAGTTTGCCTTTGGATTTTCAACTTTGTTTAGAGTATAGTGAGCTATAGGGAAGTGCTAAACATATTCCTGGTAAAATCTCTCAATCTTAATGTTCTCCTTTATGGCTTCAGAATTTACCTCATGTTTACAAAAGGCTTCCCCCCACCCCAAGAATATGGAAATATTGTCCTCTTTTTTTTCTATTACTTTCAATCTATCTAGAATTTGTTTTTGAAGACAGTATAAACTAGGGCTCGTCATTTTTCCAAATCAGATTTCATCATATCATTCTCTCATGAAGTTTACCTCATTTACTTTATAAAAGTCTAAACTCCTTAACAGAGATAAAGTTCTTTAACAGTTGGTCCCTATCAGTCTAGACTTATAACTTAACATTTCTTTTCCCCAATCCACACTCCTTTCAAAATAGCCACAGAAGACTGCTGTTTCCCAAATCTGTCACCAATTTTCAGGTTTCCATGCCCTTGCTTTTGTCATCTTCCTTACAATATAGACTGAAGTCCTGACATTGGTCTGATTGTCACCTTCATTCTAAAGGTTTTTTCCAATCATTTCCTGATCAAAATGACCCATTTTTCCTACAGAATGAGTATAGGTTCCTACAAAATAGTGTTTGTACTTGCATTAAATTCTGACTTATGTGAAGAAGGGCATGGACACTGGTTTTGTTTTTTTTTTTAAGATTTTATTTATTTATTTGACAGAGAGAGAGATAGCGAGAGCAGGAACACAAGCAGGGGGAGTGGGAGAGGGAGAAGAGACTCCTGGCTGAGCAGGGAGCCCGATGCGGGACTCGATCCCAGGACCCTGGGATCATGACCTGAGCCGAAGGCAGACGCTTAACCGACTGAGCCACCCAGGCGCCCTGGACACTGGTATTTTTAAAAAGCTCCCCAGAAGCCAGGCTGAGAATCACTAACTTATCTCACTATAGTAGTCACCTGTACACAATACTATTTCCCTAGTGAGGACGTAAGACTCTTGAGGGCAAGGACATGATCTTAGTTATCTTCATACTTCCTACACCTAACATGGTACCTGGCAACTAGCAAAAGCTGGAAAGAAGGAAAGAAGCAGGGTGTCTGGGTAGCTCAGTTGGTTAAGCGTCCGACTCTTCATTTTGGCTCAGATCATGATCTCAGGGTCATGAGACTGGAGCGTGCTTAAGATTCTCTCTCTCGGGTGCCTGGGTGGCTCAGTTGGTTAAGCGACTGCCTTGAGCTCAGGTCATGATCCTGGAGTCCCAGGATCGAGTCTCACATCAGGCTCCTGGCTCAGTGGGAAGTCTGCTTCTCCTTCTGACCCTCTCCCCTCTCATGCTTTCTCTCTCTCTCTCTCTCTCTCAAATAAATAAATAAAATCTTAAAAAAAAAAAAAAAGATTCCCTCTCTCCTTCTCCCTCTGCCCCGTTCGTATGCTCTCTCTCTCTCAAAAAAAAATTAAATTAAATTAAAAATTAAAATAAAAAAGAAAGAAGGAAAGAAGCTAGTCTGTGGGTCAACGTAAGGAATGAAGAGCTAACTTTACACTGGAGCTTAAGAAAGAGGGTTTTGACTAGGAGATGACAGACTAGCCTATCAAAAGGTTAGCACTATTTATAGAAAGGCAGATACTTTATCTTAATAATGGCAATCATAAAACCAATGGTAACTCCTACTTAATAAGTCTAACTTATGTGCCAGATACCATGCTAAGTACTTCATTAATATATTAGTTCTTTCATTTCAAATCTTTTCTTTTTTTTTTTTTTAAGATTTTATTTATTTATTCATGAGAGAGAGAGGCAGAGGCAGAGGGAGAAGATGTGGGACTCAATCCCAGGACCCTAGGATCATGACCTCAGCCGAAGGCAGACGCTTAACCGACTGAGTCACCAGGCGCCCTCAAATCTTTTCTGAAATAAGGCTGGAGATAATATACACTTTCTATAACCCTCACAACTCTCTAAAGGAAGTATCATTTACATTTCATATGTGAGGAAGCTGAAGTTCAGACAATTAAATAGTTTGTCCAAACCTAATGTGCTTTTTCTACTGTATCATGCAGTTGGCAGAAATTAAGTCATTTAGTTAGGCAAGAAATATGTTTTGGAAATGATAAATGAACATCATATGCAAGAAAGAAAATAAACATCCATAATTGTTTCAAATTCAGATCATATTTTCATATTCTACCTTATCCGAGAAGTCTTTTCCAGACTGCTATTGCCCAGATAGCCAGTTATTCCTTCAGACTTGAAGTGGCACACTGTATCAATTCTAGCATTTCCTTTCACTCAAGTCATTTATCTGTATGTGTCCTATTAAACTCTAGCCCTAGAGAACAGAGATCCTGTCTTTTTTTACCTTTGTTCCTAGCACAAAAGCTCTTAGAAATTAGTATTTAAGAGAATTAAAAATTTTAGCATAACTCTTTTGAAGAAAAAGGTGAGAAAACATTTCAAGAGCCATAAAACCATTTGTGTACTCTTTATTAAGATTCTTTCTCTCAGCAATTTATTCTACAGATATAACTTGAGAGGAAAAAATAACTATGTGAATGAAAGTGGCCATTATATTACATATATCCAAAAGGAAGGAAACAATGTTACAACCATAATGAGTAATTTATGGTATCTTAAACTATTTAACAATAGAATATATGCACAATACAATATGGAGGGAAAAAACAAAACTGCACATAATAATGTTCAAGATATATATACACACATCCCCATATATGGATACCTATATGTACATCCATACATGTATGGATATACACATATAACATATAAAACAGGAAGGGAAAAGCTGCAAAAAAAACTTACTTGGAAACTACCTTGTTATAGTATATATAAAAATGCATATAAAATCTATCATTTACTTCAAAAATTAGGATACTAAACACTAAGTATAACTAATTAGTAATACATTTTCAAAACAAAAACATTTTCTCACTTCACTAATTACTTCTACAAATTCAAAAACAAATTTTTAAGAATTTCACTCTTGTCCTTACAGTTATTTCTATATGATATTCAGCCACTTTTAAACTAAAAACTTTAAAACTAAATAAGTAAACTAAAAGCTTTCAAATTTTAGTATTTTTTTTTTACCCTTTAACTTTATAATATGTGATATAGAGGTAAATTAAAAATTATGTAAAACAGAAAGAAAGGGAAAAGCTGCAAATAAAAAACTTAGTACATAATGTAAATATAGCTGCAGATAAAGCTGCAAATAGAAGAGAATATACATAAATGTATCTAGAAAAGATCAATAGTAAAAAAAAATAAACTCTAGGCTACAATCAGTAGAGTAATTTATATCTCTAAATAAAATATACATATGTAATTTCTTACCTAAAACATTAAGATCAGAATAATAACGATGACAGCTAACACAGGGTACTATGTGCCATATAATGTTTTCAGCATTTGTATTAAACTCATTTAATACAGCAACCCTGTGAGAGGAACTATTATTACATTTATTTTACAGATGAGAAAACTGTGTAACCTGTTCAAAGTTACTCAGCAAGGAGGTAGTGATGTAGGGATTCAAACCTAGAAGTCTGACACCAACACTGCAGACTCATCCGGATGCTCCCCACGCAGTGTGCATATTGCGTAGGAGGCGAGGCTGCAGAGGCAGAAGTAACAGCTGCCACCACCAGGTGGCAGAGTAGAACGGGCCGTCTCAGGGCAGCAGTATAAAGACTGCTTACGGAATAAAAGCAGTTCCAATGGAAAAGGAAAGGATACAGAATCCCAATGAATTTACTTAACAGAGCTTAAAGTATCATTACAAAGGCCAATCGCAGGTTCTGTATCTTTGTTACAAAAGTTATATTTTTGTTACCTCCAATCAGTAGAGTCTAGATAAAATAAGTTACATTTATGTATTAGAAATGAAAGTTAAAGCTATGACATAAAGAAGAGTGTTTAATTAAGCCTCATAAATTAGTAAGATAGACTTTCTAGTATTGCATGCCTCTTATTATTCTTGTATCAGATTTAGACACAGAACTTAAAAAAAAAAAATTCCTAAGAAGAATCCAGGTCTTGGTTGGCCTACTATGGTATAGCAGTTCCAGCACCTACCATGTCCAAGCAGTCCTAGAGGGATATAGGAGGGAGCCAAGACTTAACAAATCACTCAAGAACATGAAGTATTTGAATTATTCTGCTAAAATGATATGCACAGCATATACATATCAGACTGTGGTTCATCAAAGTTAATTCCAATTCAGAAAATTATACCTTGCATATTATTTTTAAAACAGGTTTACTGTATGTTTATCTTTAGTTTACATGGAGATAAAAGTAAAATAGCACTAAACCTACTGAAATACCACTACACACCCATTAGGAAGGCTATAATTAAAAAGTCACATAATAACAACTGTTGGCAAGAATGTGGAGAAATCAGAACCCTTATACCCTGCTAGTGAAAATGTAAAATGATGCAGCTGCTGTGCGAAACAGTTTGGCAGTTCCTCAAAAAATGAAACAAAGAATTACCCTTTGGTCCTACAATTCTACTTTTAGGTATATATATGCAAGAGAAATAAAACTGTATGTCCACACAAAATCTGTTCAGAAATATTCATAATAGCTGAAAAGGCAGAAACAACCCAAAAGTCCATCAACTGATGAATGGATAAACAAAATATAGATATTCCATACAATGGAATACAATTCAGCAATAAAATAGTGATATATACAACACAGATGAACCTTGAAAACAATATGTTAAGTAAAAGATGCCAATCTCACACACACACGCACACACACAAATACGTATTATATTATTCCATTTATATGAAATGTCCAAAATGGGCAATATATATAGATAGAAAGTAGATAAGCATTTGCTCAGGGTTGGGGGTGGGAGATGTGGAGATAGGATGGTGATAGTAAAGGGTGTAGGGTCTCTCCTCAGTTTGATAAAAATTTTCTAAAATTGATTGTGGAGATGCCTGTACAATTCTGAATATACTAAAAACCATTACATTGTACACTTCAAATGGTGAATTATATGGTATGTCAACTATAGCTCAAGCTGTTACTCAAAAAAATCAGATTGATTTGTGACACTCTTCTCCCACTTTTCCAGTATAAATACCTCATATATCACCATTTCTGGCTCTAAGTAAGCCATCATCCATATGTTTGCAAAGTATCTTCATAAATGCTTCAAGGTGAAAGGTGATTTATTTTTCTAGATAGTGAGGTATTTTAGTATTTTGAGTAATATCTAAGAAAGATCATAAATGATGATCTTTAAAAATAAACTACGTATCTTTTATCTAGATTAGCTGGAGCCATAAGAAATTGGAAATAAAAATCTGTGAAAGGAAAACAGAATTTAGCGTATTTTTCTTTTTATCATCAATATATAGGTATCTTCTGCTTAAAGGCATTCAGAATGCAAACTTATGGAAATAAACAAGTGTTAATTTATTTTTAATAATATCTAAAATACCCACTGTCTAGAAAAATAAATCACCCTTCACCTTGAAGTAGCTAGAATCTTAGAGAATTCTATAGTTGGTATGAAAATAGAAATTTTCCAGAAAAAACAGACACTTCTAATCATAATGTCTGTCCTCTGCTGTAAGGAAATCATAGCACATCAAAAATCCAGCCTATCAAAAGTGGGTTGACCCAAGAAGCAAAAACGCACCAGCCTTAGAAACAAAGTCAGGAGTACACAATGACCAAAAAAGATTTTAGCTGTAACCTACAGGGACTTACGGCACGGCTCTTCATGACCTCCTGGTGTTGTACCCAACCTGTATTAAACAGAGGACCAGGGAGCACCACTGCAGCTCTGCTATCACCAGATGGAATGGTGAAAATGGCAACACCGGCAAGGGAGGCGATGGCCGTGGGATTCAAAATACCCGTCTCCTGAGATTCAATACTAATTCGGCCTAAATTTAACAAATCTAGCACACAACAAAACAGCTGAGATCTCTCTTTGTTTCTGTAAGGGTTGCGTGGGCATCCAGTTTATATTCTGTCATCTACATTTGGTGAATTTGACAATCATACTACCCGATGGAGAACTGTTTTCAAGATAATGTTGAATCAAACTGATACTAATAATTGCAAAAGGAATATATACAAAAAATGGTACAGCTCAAATGTCTATTAAAAGCTCCTGACCAATGAAAGATACTATGTCTCCTGAGCAGTTCCATCAACTTCATCTGGAATATGTCTAATCTCTAACAGCAAGTGTATTTAAATGAGGATCTACTGGGTAGACACATACAGGAACAGCATAATAGTAACCAAATACATACGGTAAACGAAGAAAATAGTCTACCACAGTGGTTCTAAATCTGGCTGATCATCAAATCACAAATTCCTTAGCCCCAAACCTTAGAGATGGGGATTCTTCAGATCCCCAGAGAGAGGCCCAAGAATAGCATCCTAACAGGAATCTCGCCTCCAAGAGTCCCCACAGCCACAAGAAATTAACCTTCTACAGTGCATCTCTAATCACAACATTCTACAAGCAAAAGCCTTCTGTGACTTCCCAGGGCCTACCAAACAAGTCCAAAATTATTTGATTAATGAAGTTCCTCATGATCTTAAAATAATCACTCTTGTCCGGTCACATCTTCCACTACTTCTTTTTTAAACCTTATAGTCTGGTCCTTGAAGAGCAAGGACTATTTAAGTGGAGAGCCTAGGTTCAACCTCGACTGTGCCACCTACTACGTGGTTTTGAGCAAAGTCCTCAATTTCTCTGTGGATGACAATAATAGTACAAGGCATTTTGTGCTCTAAAAATAACATGGTTTCTGTCCAGGATAGGGTTGCGGCAAACCACTCAAAAGCTATGCCACTTTGTAACCAGGAGGTAACCTGGACTGTCCAAGCAGACAACTCAACCTGGCTGCAAGCTGCCACAGCAGACTTTGGAAAATGCACAAAAACAACTGTGAAAATGCTGCCGGCCCTCTAACTAGAGCACGGCTGGGGGATGCTGAGATACTGCTGATGGAGCCATATGAAGATGGGCACAGGAGGCAATGCAACGGTCCCTAACCAAGAGCTGCATTAGGATGGGGACACACCTCTCTGGGAAGGAGTCCTGGGGGCAGTTGCTTATTTTAAGATTCAAATATGGAAAAACTCTATGGTTCCAGTTTTGAGTTACAGGCAATCCGTAAGAGCTCGTGATTATATATATATATATTTTTCCTAGCCCTAACTTGCTTGAAGAAAGGGCCTAGAAGCAATAACTACTAAAGTAGCAATAAATACATCTATGCCCAGATCTTGGTATCTAAATAACATTTCCCCCATTAAAATAAAACCAAGGATCTTTAGAAAATGACTGAATCCAAGTCAGAGACAGAAAAAGGACAAAGTGAGCCTGGAATATACAGATGTGTCAGAAAGAAAAAAGTATTCAAAGATTGATGGGGAGATGTCAAAAAGTTATAGAAGCCAGCTTGCATGGGGCTCCCTCTGGCCAAATATAGGCCCACTTGAATATAAAAAAAGATTAATGACAATAATGAGTTATATTACAAGGAATTAAAAAGAATCCTTGAGTCCATGGTGATAATTATTACAGGGGAAAGAAAGAAAAAGCTTTTCTTTACAGAACAATACCAAATAAGAAATGTAAAAGGAACGAAAGTATTTTAAAAATCACCATATTCCAACCACCAATGCTGTAATTAATTCAGCACAGATAGATCATCAACAGATACTGAAACCACTAGGTAAAGCATTACTGGGAAACAATATGCAATCGATGTCAAAGTATCACTTCACACAATACTTCCTAATTACAAAGGAAAATATGGTCAAACTTAGTACCACCAATAATGGGACCAAATGACATGATATGCCTCCTGATGAGATTCAATGGAAAGTACACATCGCCTATGTAGCATTCATGCCAAAAAATTTTAATCTGAATCTAATTTGGAGGAAACAACCAGACAAGAGTGGGTTAGGGTATAGTCTACAAGCTAAGTTGTTCGCATTCTTCAGAAATGGCAATGTCATGAAATAATAATAAAATAAGGTAGGGGGAGACAACTGTTCTAGACTTAAAGAGAACAAAAACACACGGCTAGTAAAAAGTAGTAAATGATCTTTGATTGGTTCCTGGTTTGAGAAAGGAAAAGAAAAAACTTATTATAAAGAACATTTTAGGCACAATAATTGCAGAAATATAAATATGGGCTATCTGTTAGATAATATTATTGCAACAACATTTAATTTCTTCGTGTGATCATAGTACTATAGTTATGCAGAAAAATGTTGTTTTCATAAGATTCTGAAATGTCTGTGTGTGTGCGCGTGTGCACCAGCAAAGAGACTGGGAGCCAGGGGGTAGGGGGAAGGGAGGGAAAGCGAGGAGAGAAGATAAAAGCACATATGGCAGAATGTTACTGTCAAATATTTTTTAACTTTTTAGCAGAACAAAAAGTTTAGATAGAATAATTTAGAAACAAAGCTCATATTCATTTTCCACAGAAATAGGTAAGTACATTTTATACACACATCCTTATATATGCTATACCTAAGTCATCTAAGGTCTAAAGAACAGGGACGCCTGGGTGTCTCAGTCGTTAAGCATCTGCCTTCAGCTCAGGTCATGATCCCAAGGTCCTGGGATTAAGCCCGCATCAGGCTCCCTGCTCAGTGTGAAGACTGCTTCTACTTCTCCCACTCCCTCTGCTTGTGTTCTCTCTCTAGCTGTCTCTGTCAAATAAACAAAATCTTTAAAAAAACATTAAAAATGAAGAAGAAATTTTAGGATCAGGATGCCTGGGTGGCTCAGTCTGGTAAGTGTCTGCCTTCAGCTCAGGTCATGATCCCAGGGTTCTGGGATCGAGTGCTGCATCAGGCTCCTTGCTCAGCAGGGAGCCTGTTTCTCCTGCCTGCCACTACCCCTACTTGTGCTCTCTCTCTCTCCCTCTGACAGATGATGATAGATAGATAGATAGATGATAGATGATAGATAGATAGATAGATAGATAGATAGATAGATAGATAGATAGAGGAAGGAAGGGAGAGAGGGGGGAGGAAGGGAAAGAAAGAGAGAGAGAGAGAGAAAGGAAGGGAGGGAGAGAGGGAGGGAGGGAGGGAAAAAGAAAGAAAGAAAAAAAGAGAGAGAGAAAGAAAGGAAAGGAGGAAGAAAAGAAAAGAAAAGAAAAAAGAAAGGAAGGAAGGAAGAAAAAGAAATTTTAGGATCAAGTGAAAATAAATTCTATCCCTTTTAGTTATCATTTTGCTTTATTATACAAGTAACCATTTTTTTGTGAGAACTTCTAAGATTTACTCTCTTAGAAACCTTCAAATGTATAATATACAATTTTTTAAACTGAAGTATAGTTGACATATAATATTAAATTAGTATAATGTGGGCGCCTGGGTGGCTCAGATGGTTAAGCGTCTGCCTTCGGCTCAGGTCATGATCCCAGGGTCCTAGGATCGAGTCCCACATCGGGCTCCCCGCTCCTTGGGAGCCTGTTTCTCCCTCTGCTTCTCTCTCTCTCTCTCTGTCTCTCATGAATAAATAAATAAAATCTTAAAAAAAAAAAAATTAGTATAATGTTAGCTACAAGTCTGTCATATACAACCTTTGTTATGTTGAGATATGTTCCTTCTACATTCTGTGTTGAGAGTTTTTATCATGAAAGGATGTTTAATTTTGTTAAATGCTTTTTCTGCATCTATTGAAATAATTGATTTTTATCCTTCATTTTGTTAATGTGATGTATCACATTGGTTGATTTGCATTTATTGAGCCATCCTTGCTTCCCTGGAATAAATCCCACTTGGTCATGGTGAATGATCCTTTTAATGTATTTTTGAATTCATTTTGCTGATATTTTGTTGAGAATTTTAGCATCTATGTTCAATCAGGGATACTGGTCTGTAATTCTCCTTTTTAAAGTAAGAAGTTTGCCTGGTTTTGGTATTAGAGTAATACTGGCCTCATAGAATGAATTTTGAAGCATTTCTTTGACTTTTTTTTTTTAATAGTTTGAGAAGAATAGGTATTAACTCTTTAAATGTTTGATAGAACTCACCTGTGAAGCCATCTCATCCTGGACTTTTGTTTAAGTAACCATTTTTTATATAACAATATATAGTTAAGTATATTATTTTGGATAACTTATATACTAATATTTAACTTTTAAAAACCCTAGGAATAAAAGTTGGGCAATAAAAACCAATCATATTTACTAAAGTTTACTGATCTCTTATTATAGGTCAAGAACTACATTAGATGCTTCACAGGCACTATTCTATTTAATCCTCACAATCATAGAAAGTGGACAATATTTTCATTCCTTACTACCAATAAGAAACTAGCTTAGAGTTTCAGAACTAGTCTAATGTCAAACAGCTAATTGTTGCAAACCCTGGTCTGTCCTATTCTAGAAACAAAGTACTCAATTATTACAATTCTGCCTCATTGGCAGTGAAGCATTCACCAAAAGACACTGAAACCATTTCTGCTCCAAACTGTAGCATTCCCTTTTAATCTCAAACATCGATTCTTCATAAACATTTTTGTAATTAATCTTATTTTGAGATAACTATAGGTTCACATGCAGTTGTAAGAAACAACACAGAGATTCCATGTGCCCTTTACCCAGTTTCCCCCAAAGGTAACATCTTGCAAACCCATAGCACAGTATCACAATCAGGATACTGACACTGATAAAATGAAACTACAGAACCTTCCATCATTAGGATCTCTCCCCACTGCCCTTTGCTAGCCACATATATTTCCCTCCTGCCCTTCCCTCTCCTTAAACCCTGGCAACCACTAATCTGTTCTCCAGTTCTATAATTTTGTCATTAAAAGAATGTTACACAAATGGAACCATACAGTATAAAACTTTTTGGGTGGCTTTTTAAATTCAGCATAAATCTATGGAGATTCAGGTAAGCTGTTGTAAGCAGCAATAGTTTTGTTCCTTTTTTACTGCTGAGTAGTATTCCAAAAAACCTCTTAAAACACTGATTATGGTAATCGACACTTTTATAAATGTAAATACATCAGCTTGACCTACATGTTAAACATGTAACACAAACTATCTCACTTTTACTTGTAGGAGACTGCTAAATATATTAAACTGAAGTACTGGGCGCCTGGGTGGCTCAGTTGGTTAAGCAACTGCCTTCAGCTCAGGTCATGATCCTGGAGTCCCGGCATCGAGTCCCACATCGGGCTCCCTGCTCGGCGGGGAGTCTGCTTCTCCCTCTGACCCTCCTCCCTCTCATGCTCTCTGTCTCTCATTCTCTCTCTCGCAAATAAATAAATAAAATCTTGAAAAAAAAAAAAAACTGAAGTACTAAATTATTTAATATAAATGGGTAGCTGAATTTTCCCAATTTAATTTACCTTTCTTATGAATGTTTAAAGTTCTAACTAAATTAAAGTTTTCACTCTTAAAAAAGAAAAACCCAGATTATATGGCACTGTTAAAATAAAAAAATAGTGGGGTGCCTGGCTGGCTCAGTTGCTAGAATGTGCAACTCCTGATCTCAGGGTCATGAGTTCAAGCCCCACATTGGGCATGGAGCCTACTTAAAAATTAAAATAAATAAATAATAAAATAAAAAATATTTTTGGTCGGTATTAATTTAAATTTTTTTTTTTTTTTTTTTTTTTTTGCGAGAGAGAGGATGAGAGACAGAGAGCACGAGAGGGAAGAGGGTCAGAGGGAGAAGCAGACTCCCCGCTGAGCAGGGAGCCCGATGCGGGACTCGATCCCGGGACTCCAGGATCATGACCTGAGCCGAAGGCAGTCGCTTAACCGACTGAGCCACCCAGGTGCCCTAATTTAATTTTTTATAAACTAAATGCCTGTAAGGGTCTTGCAGGAAAGGAAATAATCACAGGAGGCAGCTGCCCCGAATACATCTTTGAAGGAAAACACAGGAACAAGACCAGAAATATAAGACTTTCCTGTTTTCAACTTGTAATATTTCAAATTATCAAAGAAGTGGTAATATGAGGCAGCCTACTCAGAGATACTTATATACAATTTTACTCATCTCCTACGCAAGTGGTATTACAGTGCTTATTGATTATGCACACATACACATGCATGCATGCATGTACACATACAGAAAAACACCAAACCATAAAAGTCTAAAAACGTTACTTAAAAATTCCACAAGTACTTGTCTGGCAATGAATAAAATTCACATCTTCTTTTCTCTGTTTTTACATGTAATCATCAGTTAACTATTCATTTTATCCATGAGAAAATTTTAAGCTAACTTCTATGCATTTAAATGAAATATCACAGCACCCAGAAAGTTCTCCTTGACCACTAATCCCTACCTCTGACTAGGATTAGGTGCCCCTCTGATAGGTTCCACAGCACTTAACAGTAGCAGTTACCAGGAAGTAACTGCCTAGTTTTTTGCCTGCCTCTCCTTCTAGACTGTAAGTGTCCTAAAAGTGAGGAATGTGTCCCCATGATGTAGCTCCATATTTAACACACATTAGTGACTGATAGACAAATTTCCTGAATGAATGAGTATGCATAAAATACATATTAGCATTGACCAGAAGACCTAGAAACGAGTCCTTCCATGATGCTGTATTCAGTGTCAACAGAATTATCCTAATGTGCTTTTTCATGGTTTTGATGGAGGCTATTATTAGTTATTTTTAAATCAGGCACTTTAAGATATAATGCTATGCTTTTAAAAATAATTACTATTGGGGGCGCCTGGGTGGCTCAGTTGGTTAAGCAACTGCCTTCGGCTCAGGTCATGATCCTGGAGTCCCGGGATCGAGTCCCACATCGGGCTCCCTGCTCAGTGGGGGGTCTGCTTCTCCCTCTGACCCTTCCCCTCTCATGCTCTCTGTCTCCCATTCTCTCTCTCAGATAAATAAATAAAATCTTTAAAAAACAAAACAAAACAAAAAATAATTACTATTGGGCGCCTGGGTGGCTCAGTTGGTTAAGCAACTGCCTTCAGCTCAGGTCATGGTCCTGGAGTCCCTGGATCGAGTCCCGCATCGGGCTCCCTGCTCGGCGGGGAGTCTGCTTCTCCCTCTGACCCCACCCCCTCTCATGTGCTCTCTCTCATTCTCTCTCAAATAAATAAATAAAATCTTTAAAAAAATAATAATAATAATTACTATTATAAAAAGAGAGTAAACCATCACTCTACCTAAATCTTCTAGAACCAAGTCATTCACTTACCATGCAGACTGGCATTTTAAGAATTTTAAAAGGACTTAGATAATACTTTAGATAAATACTTTAGAGTCATCTTGCTAAAAGTATTCTTTTTTAACTGTATCCAAAGGTAGCTAAAAGTAGCTCAGTTCAATATTTGTAATAATATGTGATATGGTTAATTCCATCCATTTCACTTCATCTTCATTGCTACTATGCTAGTACCATCTCTTGCTAAGATTTCTGTAATACCTTTATTAGTCTTCCCACTCTTACTACATCCTCTCCAGAGCAGCATGAGTGATCTTTTTAAAACATAAATCAGATCACGTCACCTCTATATTTTAAAGAACCTTCTGGGACACCTGGGTGGCTCAGTTGATTAAGCGTCTGCCTTCGGCTTGGGTCATGGTCCCAGGGTCCTGGGATAGAGCCCCTACGTTGGGCTCCCCATTCAGCGGGGAGTCTACTTCTCTCTCTCCCTCTGCCCCTCCCCCCACTGGTGCTCGCTCGCTCTCTCTCTCAAATAAATAAAATCTTTAAAAAAAAATAAAAAATAAAGAACCTTCCAATGATTTCCCACTGCACTTGGGATAAAAATCTGATCACAATTCATTAGATGCAACACAATTGGTCCCTGACTACCTCTCAGATCTCATTTCTTAGAGCCATGCTGTTTTTTTCTGACAAGCCTATTCTGGCCTAGGAATTCTGCACTTGCTGGCTCTTCTGACTACATGGCTCTGCCCTCCGATCTTTTCATGCCTAATTCATTTGTTTCTTTTTTCTTCCAATTCCAGCCAAAATATCATCTCCTCAGGGAGATCTTCCCTAAAGATTCTGCCTGCCTCCCAATTAAATTATTCTTTATCAAATCATGCTGCTTTATTTTCTTCATGGCAGTTAGCACTACCTGATGTTAGCTAATTCACTCATATTTGTTTTCTGTCTACCATGTTGCCCCCCTTCACCTACTTCTGCGGCCTTCTGCTTCTCCTACTCTCCCTCCTACCCTCTGCTTCTCCTACCTCTGCTACTCCAGAATGAATACTTGAAACAGGGGCCTTGTCTAGTTTACAAAGGGCCCTAACACACAGCAGGGCTGAATGAAGGAATACATTTTCAACCCCAAAGAAACCCATATCTTGTTCTGAACCATTTTGTTTCATCCTGCCTTGTACCTGACATTGATTCTTGATCTTGCTTTGTCTCCCACTAATAGCTTTAACCTTATCTTCTCAAGCCTTGTATTTGATATTACTCTAACATTTGGTTCCCTTCCTCAATGACAACTCATATTCACCTCTTGGATCATGTCTCCTCTGACTAGTTTCTTTTAAACAACCCACCTGATTCAGTTAGCTTCCAGAACTCTCCTCCAAGATGGATCCCCCAGGTCTAGAGCTCCAAAGCATGGAGGGAACACAAAGCACTGATTAAGTGTGTAGGCTCTGGAGTCAAGGTGCCTGGGGAAAATCTTCTCTCCATTTTGAGTCAACTCCATGACTCAGAATAGTGCACTTAACACCTCTGTAGTCAATTTTCTTCACTTACAAAATAGTAGATAATAACACTACCAACCTCAAAAAAAATTGTTAGAGATGAAATGGATTAGTAAATATAAAGGGCACAGAGCAGTATCCGTACCTAATACTGTATAAATATTATCTACTGTTATCTAAAATGCAATCACTTCTGATTATGAAGGAGTAAACGGTACCAGACTTGCCCTCCTGCCACAAACAACCCAAAAACTGGAAAAAATATATATAAAACAACTAGTCTCAGACATTGGACTACAGACAACATAGGGCTGTGATCCCTGAGTGAAAGGAAACAATGAGAGCTCTACAATCATCTCACCTCTATGCCTGAAAGCACTTTATGGAACACTGAACAGAAAAAGGAAACCCACCCTCCCCATGGTGGTCTCACTGAGTTGAAGAGACAAGAGTGCAGTTTGGGAGAGAGAGGGGTTAGGTTGCTAAAACTTGTGGGGAAGAGTACCAGAGAGGAGGAAGCTACACAGGGAGCTCTGTATGGGGTCCCATTTGATTGAATACTGACCTGCACATGAACAAGGTAACACTCTACAAGACTAGACAAAAATCATCTACCAAGGAAAAAAACAACTATAAAGGAGCTAGAAGTAGAATAATTCCCACCTGGGAACTGGAATCATCCAAAGTGCAACCAGCAAGAATGGAGAGACCACACCAAATATCCAGGGTTTCACAAGAGACCCTGGAGGGTAACATCTGAGTAGTAGGTTTAAAACATCCCTAGAATGAGGCTACTCTAGACCCAAATTAACAAAGCTCCAAAACAACGCCCAAAAGAATCCATGCTGATTTGCAAGTAACTGCCTACAAAAACAAAGTTTAAAACTTTTTTTTATCTTAAAATAATTATAGGTTCACAAGAAGCTTACCAAAATTCTAAACTATAAAGGAGAGGGGAAAATCAGACCCTCAAAAATGTGATAGTTACAATGTCTACCATTAAATAAAAAAAACTACTAGACATACCAGCAAGAATCATCTCATAATTAGGAGGAATCAGAAATGACAAAGATAACAGAATTACCAAAGACTTTAGAACAAATATCATAAAACAGGAACATATAGAAGAGAGAAATATAAGTTATAAAAAAAGAAACAAATGGAATCTTTATAGCTTAAAAATGCAGTATGAGAAATGAAAGATTCACTGGATGAACTTAATAGCAGAAGAAGCACTGAAATAAACTTGAAGACATAGCAAGTGAAACTATCCAAACTAAAGCACCAAAAGAAAAAAGCATAAAACAACAACAACAAAAAAGAACAGAGACTTAGTGACCTATGGGTGAATAGCAAGCAGTTATATAGTCCAAAAACGGTGGTGGGGGGACAGATATATTCAAAGAAATAAGGGCTGAAATTCTTCCAATTTTGGCAAAAGTTACAAACTTACAGATTCAAGTAGTTAAAAAAAAAAATCCCAAACAGAAAAGCTCACTAAGGCACATCAAAACCAAACTGCACAATAATAAAGAAAGAAATCTTAAAACTAATGAAAATGACACAGTACATACAGAGGAACACTGATAAGAATAACATCTGACTTCTCCAGAAACAAGGCAAGCCAGGAGACAGAATGCCATCTTTACTGTTCTGAAAGAAAAAGCTGTCAACCTAAAATTCTATAACTAGCAAAAATATCCTTCAAAAATGGAGGCAGAATAAAGGCATCTTTAGATAAGTAAGGAAACATTGAGAAAAGTTGACATCAGCAACAAAAAATGTTCTTCATTAGTTCATTAGTTCTTCAAGCGAAAGGAAGATAATACCAAATGGAAACTAAAATCTCATCAAAGAAATGAAGAGCACCAAAAAAGTTTATATGTGTACAAATATGAAAGACTTTGCTTCTCTCGTTTTTTAAAACTCTTGCCAAAAAAAAATTCTAGGGTTTATAAAACACATTCAAGTACAAAGGACAAAAGGAAGAAATAATGGAGATGATGTTTACAATACCCAATAGTTGGTAAGTATAAAATACACACTGGGTTTTGAAGACTTAATACAAAAATAAGAATATAAAATACTCAATAATTTTTAAATAGAATAACTGTTGAAATAACATTTTCATTATTGGGTTAAACAAAATATATTCTTAAAGTCAATTTCACCTATCTTAATTTTTTTTACTGTGGCTACTAGATTAAAATTACACATGGGGCTCACATTATATCTCTACTGTACACTACTGGTCTAAGTCTAAACTACACACAACACAAGTACCAGAAAGAGAAGAGACAGAAAGTACAGTAGAAGAAATATTTTAAAAGACAGTAGCCAAAACAAAGACTTTTCTAAAATTAATGAAAGATATCAACCCACAAAACCAAATGTTTCAGTGAACCCTTAGCAGAATATATATATAAAGAAAACCAGGGGCACCTGGGTGGCTCAATCATTAAGCATCTGCCTTCGGCTCAGGTCATAATCTCAGGGTCCTGGGATTGAGCCCCACATTGGGCTCCCTGCTTGGCCCCGAGTCTGCTTCTCCCTCTCCCGCTCCCCCTGCTTGTGTTCCCTCTCTCGCTGTATCTCTGTCAAATAAATAAAATCTTAAAAAAAAAAAACCACACGTAGGCATCTCATAGTCAAACTTCTGAAAAGAGAAAGAAATATCTTGAAAGACGCCAAAATGCAAGAAGAAAAATTCCTCTGTATGTACCGTGTCATTTTCAGTTGGACTGCATTAAAAAGAGAAACAGAGAAATCAACAATTATTTGGAGCTTTCAATACTCCTTTTTCAAGAATTATTAGAGTAAGGGAACAAAAAGTCAGAAGAGAATAGAGAAGACCTGAAAAGCATTATTATTAAGCAAAATGACCTGATATTTATTTATAGGACACTACAGCCAGAACAGCACAATACACATTCCTTTCAAGTGCACATGAACACTCATCAAGATAGATCAAATTGCTGTGCCACAAACAGTCTCCGTATATTTGAAAGGGCTGAGATCATACAAAGTATGTTCTCTAACCACAACAAACATGTTAGAAATCAATAACAAAAAAAGGTATCTACATAGAAAATATCCAGGTATTTGAATGAGTAAAGAAGAAATCACAAGAGAATTTAGAAAATATTTTGGGGCGCCTGGGGGGCTCAGTTGGTTAAGCGACTGCCTTCGGCTCAGGTCATGATCCTGGAGTCCCTGGATCGAGTCCCGCATCGGGCTCCCTGCTTGGCGGGGAGTCTGCTTCTCTCTCTGACCCTCCCCCCTCTCATGCGCTCTCTCTCTCTTTCTCTCTCTCAAATAAATAAAAAAAATCTAAAAAAAAAAAAAATATTTTGAACTGAACAGTAATGAAACACCATTCACTGGTGTTTGGCACCATGTCAAAATCTGCAGAACTGAGAGGGCAATTCATGACTTTAAGTGTTTATATTAGAAAAGAAGAATAGTTTAAAATCAATTACATAAGATTCCATTCTTAAGAAGTTAGAAAAAGAGGAGCAAATTAAATCAAAATAAGAAAAAAAAAATAAGAAGGAAGGAAATAAAGGTAAGAGCAAAAATCAGCAATATAGAAAACAAGCAAAACAATAGTAAAAAATAATAAAATGAGAAGCTAGTACTTGGAAAAGAGTAACAGAATTGATAAACCTCCACACAAATTAATAATGTCAGGAACAAGGGGACATTACTACAGGTTCTAGAGATATTAAAAGGATAATTAGGGAACATTATGAACAACCTAGTGCCAATAAATTTGACAAATGTATTTATTTTTAAAGATTTTATTTATTTATTTGACAGAGAGAGAGAGAGAGCACAAGCAGGGGGAGTGGGAGAGGGAGAAGTAGGCTCCCCAGTGGGAGGGGAGCAGGAAGCCAGATGTGGGTCTCGATCCCAGGACGCTGGGATCATGACCTGAGCCGAAGGCAGACATTTAACTGACTGAGGCACCCAGGCACCCCAAATTTGACAAATTTAGATGAAATAAACAAATTCCTTGAAAGGCTACAAAACAACCTAAATTAATACAAGAAACAAAAAATCTTTGTAGCTGTAAACCTATTTTTTAAAATGAATTTGTAATTTAAAAACAAAGAAAGCATGTAACCCTGATGGCTTCACTGGTGAGTTCTATATCCAACATTTAAGAAAGAAATGATACCAAACTTAGACAAAAGTTTTCAGAGAATAGAAAAGGAACACTTTGTAACTCATTATATAAAGTCAGTATTGCCTTTATACTGAAATCAAAGAAATTAGAAGGAAAGGAAAAACATCTTTCATGAATATGGCTGCAAAATATCCTTGAGAAAATATGAGTAAAGTAAATCCACCAATATATAAAATAATACATCATGGCCAAATAAGTTTAATTCCAGTAATTTAAGATGAGTTTACTATTTGAAAATCAATGTAATTCACATATTAACAAGATAAATAAGGAAAGCCATATGATCATCTCAACAGAGGCAAGAAAAAAAAGCATGTGACAAAATACAGCACCTATTCATGATTTAAAACACATACATTCATACAATTCTTAGCAAACTAGGAATAAAAGGGAACTTCTAAACTTGATAAAGAGAATCTTCAAAATCCTATAGATAACATCATACTCAATGAGAACCAAATACGTTCCCCATAAGATCAGAAACAGGTGAGGATGTCTGGTCTCACCATGTTTATTTAACATTGTTTGGAAGTCTCAGGTGCAATAAGGGGAGAAAAGCCATACACACTAGAAAGGAAAAAGTAAAACTGTGTTTATTCACAAGTAAAATAATTATGTATGTAGAGATTCGGACATATCCACAAAAAACCTACTAGGGAATATGCATTTAGCAAGGTTACAAGATATAAAAATCAATGTTCAAAATTCAATTGTATTTCTCCATATAAGCAATGAACAACTGGAAATTAAATTTAAAACCAATTCCATTTACAATCAAAATAAAACATATGAAATAGAGTAAAATTTAATAAAATATGTACACAACTCCTATACTAAAAACTAAAACACTACTGAAATAAATTAAAGAAAAGCTAAGTAAATGGGAACAGATACCATGTTTACACTGGAAAACTCAATATTGCTAAAATATCAATTCTTCCCAAAATGATCTAAATTGAACACAATTCCAATCTCAATCCCAGCAAGCTTTTTTTGTAGAAATTGACAAGTGATTCTAAAATTTATATGTGAACACGAAGAACCTAAAATGACTAAAACAATTTTGATAAAGAACAACAAATTTGGATGACTTACACTACCAGATTTTAAGACTTATTATGAAACTACAATAATGAAGTAGTACTGTGTGGTACTGGCCTAATAAACATATAAATCAATGGCACAGACACACATATCAAAGTAAGTCAGTGGAGAAAGAACAGCCTTCAACCACTAGATATCCTTGTTTAAAAAAAATATATAACAAAATAAGCCTTAAATCTTCCCTTCCCTTATACAAAAATAAATAAAAGTAAATACAAAATGAATCATAGACCTAAATGTAAAAGCTAAAACTATAAACATTTAGAAGAAAAAAACAGAGAACAAATTCTTCACAACCACAATGTAGACAAAGATTTTTTAGGACATAAAAAGTACTATCAAAGAAAAAAATAAACTGGCCTCCCTCAAAATTTAAAAGTCCTTGAAAGACACCATTAAGAAAATGAAAAGGTAAACCAGAGACTAGGAGAAAATATTTGCAATATATGTATTTGACAAAGGACTTGTAGTCAGAATATACAAACAACTCTTACAGTAATAAGAAAATTTTAAAAAAATTAAAAAAATTTAAGAAAATGAGAAAAAGATTTCAACAGACACTTCACAAAAGATGTATGAATGACCCAATAAACATATGAGAAAAACACTTAGTTATATTAGTTATCAGGGAAATACAAATTAAACCACAAGGAGATATTAACTCACATTAGAATGGCTAAAATTAAAAAGACTGATGATACCAAAACTGTTGACAAGGATATGGAGCAATTAGAACTTTCACATATCTGCTGGTGGCAAAATAAAAAGTACAACCACTACTTTGGGAAACTACTTGACAGCTACTTAAAAGTTAAACATTCACTTACATAAATATGGCCCTCCAATTCAACTCCTAGGTATTTGCCCAAGAGAAATGAAAATATATGTCCCCACAAAAATGTACACAAATGTTCATTCATAGATGTTTATTTATAATAGGCCAAAACCTGGAAATATCAATGTCCAACAACAACAGGTGAATGAATTGTGGTATTCATACAATGGAATAATATGAAGCAATAAAAAGGAACAAACTACACATAACAATATGCATGACTCTCAAAAATAAGAGCAAATGAATCCAATTAAAAGAGAGTTCATGTGGGGCACCTGGGTGGCTTAGATGGTTAAGCATTCAACTCTTGGTTTCAGCTCAGGTCATGATCTCAGGGTCCTGGGATCAAGCCCTGTAACGGGCTCCACGCTGGGCATAAAGCCTGCTTAAGATTCTCTCTGCCTCTGCCTCTGCCCCTCATTCCCTCCCACTTGCAGCACATGTGCTCTCCCTCTCTCTCTCTCAAAAAAAGAAGAAGAATAAATAAAAAGAGTTCATGCATTATGCTTCCATCTATATGAAATTCTAGAACAGGCAAAACTAATCTACCGTGACAGAAAGGAGATTAATGGATGCCTAGAGTGGGGTGAGGGGCTTACAGCAAAGAGACACAAAGGAATTTTGGGGGGTGATAAAAACATTTTATATCTTAACTGGAGTAGTACATGAATACATACATTTGTCAAAACTCAAAAACTATTTGCTTCAAATAGGTGTATTTTCTTTTATTTAAATTATGCCTCAACAAAGTTGATTTTAAAAAGAGGGATCTGGCCTTAGGAAGTCATTGAGACTTCACTGAGTTTCATCTTCCTCTGTTAAATGTGGATAATACCTGATTTCTCACCTCACATGGCATCACATAAGGTGTACATCAAACTACTCTAAAAAGTTCTAAGTGATATAAAGGTTTGCAGTGTTTTTATTACTTAAGGTATTATATAGTCAGTGTATGACTTTGGGATTAACCTATAGAATTGTTTATTTTTTAAATATAATCTTCAAACTTCATTGTCATCGTTTATTTTTATGCTTTCCCAAACAAATGTTATATCAATTAATACTTTAAGGAACTAAATTAGGAGATTTCTGTAATATCACCTTCATGTGCCTAGTCCATTAAGAAAAGAGGTGCCAAAGAGCCATCAAAAACATGTAAGCAGGAAAAAAAAAATAACCACCAAGACAGTAAAACCAGGTTTTTATGACCAAAAAAAAAAAAAAAATAGACTATTATATCCAACAAGTCAAGATTTAAGTACAGAACATATATATTTTCCAAATGTCCTAACCATAGTGACCTGGGAAAGATTTATTTTTATGATAGTTTATATATGGCAGCTCAGACTTGTCCACCACCACTCAACATAATTGCTGCTACTTTATGCCAACAATGTAAAATGGCAGCTATGTTCTTTCATTTGCTAACCAATATGACATTCCTAGTATATTTTAACCAGTCACATATGGGGTACTTCAAAGTATGTTTGTGCTTTACAGCTTTCCCAATCTGAAAGTTTCCCAAGCATATGTGATGATGAGTCAAAAATTGCTTCAAATCTCAAAATCTAAAACAAGCTACATAAAATACACTGAAATACACTTTATCACATAAAAATAAGCATCAATAAAGGCTCCACTTAACAATGAAAAAATTGCCTGAAAGGAAGCTTGTCAGTAGATTTCTTTCAGCTGGGCGTGTATGAAAAATGCTCCTAACAGTACTCACTTTACCAGAAAAAAAAGAAACATAAGGTTGCAACACAATCATAGCTGTTCTCTAATTTGGTTCTACCACCCAGGCAGGCTTCATTTCCCAACTATCTATGAGAAAAAGAAAAAGGAAGGTTATGATGTCTCCCTCGGTAGCTAACCCATCCTAGGTTTGTAGAAAATACAAAGACAATTTAAAATTGAATAACAACAGAGAAAGTTTCACAACATTTGAACACAGCTATGGCAGAAACTCAAACAGCACAGTAAAAGTACAAATACCTTTTCTCCAACCTACCAAGTATCTGGAGATCACCCACCTCCTTCTAGAAGCAGTGCCCAGATTAACATGCCACAGTGGTGGAACTAAAAGATCACACTTTCCCTAAGCGGGTCTCATGGCCTCTACACATAGACGTTGACCAGAGCCCACAAAGCTGCAGCTATCAGAAAGAGTAAAGAGCTCTAGCCCTGGGAGCTACCTCACCAGCTAACTGGCAGGGAAATGTATGCACACTTGAAAGTTCAAATTTATGAACCAGTGTGCTTTAAATGGATGCTTGTCAGCTATGAAGCAATTATTTTCCTTGCCCCACAAAATAACCTGTTGATATAATTCTCAAGAAATGCTCCTACCTACGGGCACCTGGTGGCTCAGTCGTTAAGCGGCTGCCTTCGGCTCAGGCCATGATCCCAGGGTCCTGGGATCGAGCCCCGCATTCAGCGGGAAGCCTGCTTCTCCCTCTCCCACTCCCCCTGCTTGTGTTCCTGCTCTCGCTGTGTCTCTCTCTCTGTCAAATAAATAATAAAATCTTTAAAAAAAAAAAATGTAAAGAGATCAAGACCGTCAAGTTTTTTTATCCCCTCGGCTGGCAACACTTTCCTAGCACTGACTTTTCAAATAGACAAGTACTGCCACATAAAATGCCACCTCTATAATTTTGGTAGACCATGATATCTATAAATCCATTAAAACATTAATCCGTAATGAATCATTAACTATTGGCATTATTAAACTTAAATTCTAATTTAGATCACTAAAACTTCATTAAATGATGCTATTAATTAAAATGCTATTTAACAAAAGAAAGATTAAAAAAAATTAGTATTCCTTGCATTTTCAGGCCTTCTCCAGTAATATTATAACTACATGGTAGCTAGTGGTATGACATAAACTCTATATAAAGACGGAAAGGAAAAGCTTACTTTACTTATTTATTTTTTTAAGTTTTTGACAGAGAGAGAGAGGGAGAGAGAGAGTGTATATGCCTGTGAGCTGGGGGTAGGAGAGAGAGAGAGAGGGAGAGAGAGAATCTTATGCAGGCTCCACTCTCAGTACAGAGCCCAACACGGGGCTCGATCTCACAACTGTGAGATCATGACCTGAGCAGAAATCAAGAGTTGGACACTTAACCTACTGAGCCACCCAGGCGCCAGAGGAAAAGCTTATTTTAGACAAGTGGTACCAAGGCACAGCATTACAATTAATAAAATGTCACAATATCCAAATTTCTAAACCTGTATGCCTTAAAATTTTATATTAAAAGAAAAGGTACTTTTAGTTTTTATTTTAAAACTACTTTAGGAAAATCTTTGAGATTCCTCTAAATATATCATGATGTTCTGTATTTATTAAACAGACTCTTAAAATATTTTCCCTGATATACAAGACCAAAAAAATTATTAGTCATAAAGTTTTGGCTTAAGGAAAAGGAAATACTCTTTCTCTTCTGAGCAACCTCATCCTTCCCTTTACTCCATACCCTAGAAAGAAATTAGTGGTAAGAAACAGACTCTGAAACACTGACTGGGCCCCTACGTTTTGCAGGGATGGTGTATTTAAATATCAAGGTCAGCACCATGTCACGTGTGGCCTCTTGTCTGTCATCTGTCCATGTGGCTGCAGTGTTCATGAGCCCAGAACCTGCTCCCTCAAGAGGAAAGGCCAGTCATCCTTCTCTTGTTCTCTCTTCCCTATGACTACTAAGATATTAAGAGGATCTATGAGAAATCTAAGTTCTTTCTCTCTCCTTTAAAGGTTTTCCAAGTAACAAACCTATAGAGGCAGCACCTACCTGGTCCTGGTCTTCTCACTACAGCTCCTCCTTTCCCCACCTTTAGTTCTCACTGCCTCCTCCGTCTGCTGCTCACCCAACTTCTCCCACTCTTCCCACCATTGGCCAGTTCTCTATTTTCTCCTGCCCTCCCTGCACGCTCACCCAGGCTTCTCTCTCCTCTCAGGTGCTTTTTCCTCTGAAACAGGCAGGATAGCCATTGACCCTACTGGAATAATAAATCCCACATTTGGCTGTTACAGGAACATAAAGGACATCCTATTACTACTTGGTTCTAGGCCAATGTAACGGAGGACAAAAAGAGCCTTTTACTTGGTTCAGTGTAGCTTACCAAAATTCTGCACTGGGGGCTGGAACCGAACCTGAGCTAATACTAAAATGTTTTGTCTTGCTTTGCTTTTTCTGCCTTTTCTTTCAAGTATTTCTCTACAAAGCAACCTGAAGTCTTAGTCAAAGAACAAGACAAATGTTCCTGAGCTCTCTGACCAAATACTATGATAAGAGCACCCAACTTCTTGCATTTTCCACACCCAAGACAACTAATTTTTTCTAAAGAATAAGTTTGGTAGAACTTTTTGATATATGGAAGAAGCTTTTGAATGTCCTTACCTATTAATTTACTGCTTCACCATGCAAGAAACTGATTTTATATTAATATATAGCACTTTGTACTTACTAAATTTATCACATACATGTTATCCAGTCTTTTTTCAAATTATTTTGTCTTACTATGACGTTACTACACTAAAACACTGACAATCCCAAGAAGGGAAGCTTCTCTGCTACACTATAATTACTGTAATGGCTTTTAATCATTATCTACCCACCTTCTTTTCCTAAGTGCTTTCATTCAGGCCCATGGACTTCAAATGCTGATGACTCTCAAATTTAAATCTCTACACAGGACTTCTGAATTTCAGACTCATATATTCAACTACTTGACAGCTAGAAAGCATTGAAAACTTAACAGGTCTAAAATACAATTCCTGCCTCACCCCACCCCACTTCACCCCACCTACGATCTACATCCACTATCTACAAAGCAACCTGAAAGCACTTTTTAAAAAGTAAACCAGATCAAACTCTTTGCCCTACTTAAAATCCTCCAATGATTTCCATGCACACTCAGAATAAAATTCATTCTTATCATGGTCTACAGGGCTCTACCCGCTTTGGTTATTATCTTTATCTCTATCTATTCTCCCTATCAATCTAGTTCATGACTAATCTCAGTGGCCTTCAGTTCCTGAAATATACCAAACTCACTACTACATCAAGGCCACTAACCTTACTGTTCCTTTTGCCTGGAGTGTTCTTTTCCCAGATTTCACATGCTTGTCCTTCTGGTGTTTGGGTCTCAGTTCAAATGTCAACTCTCTAGACAGGACTTCCCTAACCACCTCCTATGAAAATAGCATGTTCCACTTCCTCTAGCCCCTTCTTCTTGATTTATTTTCTTCACAGCATTTGCCACTGTCTGAAATTGTTAGGATTTGTTTACCTTTTTACTGCTTGTCTTTGCTACTAAAATATTACCTCTATGAAAGCAAGGGCTTGGTGTGTCTTGTCATTACTGCATCCCATCGCCCAGGCCCAGAAAAATTTTCAACAAATATTTACTGAAAGAAATCAGTATTTCATATTGTACAAATTATATAATTTTATGGTAAATAAATGTAACCCTAAAACTTCAATTCCTGAAAATGTTCCCTCCATGAAATTCTTAGTTACGAATCTTATCATCCAGACATGAAGTTTATTTATTTTGTGGACGACCTACCAATTCAGGGCCTTTGAATTTGTTTCCTCTGCCAGCTATGCTCTTTCCCCTTATTTTTGCTTAACTGGCTCCTCATAATGTAGATCTCTGCTCAAATACATTCCGTGTAAGGATGCCCCTAACCATGCAAACTAAAGAGAATAGGACACAATTGCCTCAGATCACTCTGTCACATTAACCTGCTTTTACTTTCTTCATAGTCCTTACCATTCTCTGAAGTTACCTTTTTTTTATTGTTTACTTGTTTGACTGCTTACCAACAAAGTAAAATGTATAAATTCAGGAAAACAATAATCAGCATTCTTACATCCCTGCAAGTTTATTTTTTATTTTTTTCATTTTTTTAAAGATTTTATTTATTTATTTGACAGAGAGAGGCACAGCGAGAGAGGGAACACAAGCAGGGGGAGTGGGAGAGGGAGAAGCAGGCTTCCCGCCAAACAGGGAGCCCGATGCGGGGCTCGATCCCAGAACCCTGAGATCATGACCTGAGCCGAAGGCAGACGTTTAACGACTGAGCCACCCAGGCGCCCCCCTGCAAGTTTATTAAAAGAACTTCCTGAAGGGGAAGAATGAAGGGGGGGAAATCAGAGGGGGAGACAAACCATGAGAGACTATGACTTTGAGAAACAAACTGAGGGTTCTAGAGGGGAGGGGGGTGGGGGGATGGGTTAGCCTGGTGATGGGTATTAAAGAGGGCACGTTCTGCATGGAGCACTGGGTGTTAAACGCAAACAATGAATCATGGAACACTACATCAAAAACTAATGATGTATGGTGATTAACATAATAATAATAATAAATAAATAAATAAAATAAAAAAATAAAGAACTTCCTGAAAAGAAAGATGGACCCCTGGGACAGCTTTGTAACATATCTCACTTTGTAACATAGCTCACTATAACCCTCTTTTCAACCACAGAACAGTACAGGCTCAGAAGGAATATGAATAACATAAGGATTTTTTTCTTTTTATTACAGAAGCTTATTTATCCAGGTGTATGAACATAAGCAAGCATCCAAATGGAACACTTTTAAAGTGTTTGTTTTAATGATCATCTATTTTCTTTAAATCACATCACTGACATGACTTAAAAACAATTTATTAAACTATTATAATCTACCAAGCTGCAAAAATGGGTTGGTATCACGGAATTGAGGTGGGAGATCAAACTGTGCAATAAAGACTGGGGATATAGATGGTTACAGACAACTATGACCACCCACTGCTCTACAGCAATGGACTGTAATTGCGCAAATAGAAAAATCTACATTTCTGTATCAAACCTGCCAAAACATCTCAATCTTTGTGCTCTAATTATATATGTGTGTATATATAATTATATAGCAATAATTATGTATCATACATAAATACAAACCACCTTCTACTGTACCATCTACTGAAGTTTAGTAACCTATAATGAACAGTCTTCTTTTTGTGTTGTTTTAAAAGATGAAAAGCCCCAGTTAATATATGTTTAATTCATCGTCAATAAACAACAAAAATTATTACCATCAGGTCTGTAATATCAGACAACTTCTTAAGTATCTTAGCTTTTGCTACTTCGAGTTATGAAGGTAAGATCACAAACAAAAAGAATATAAAACTTTCATTATTCCAAAGTGAATTATCAAAACATTAACTAGAAAAGATATATGCACTCCCATGTTCATTACAGCATTAATATTGTACATATTACAATAACCAAGATATGGAAACAACCTAAGTGTCCATCAATGGATAAAGAAAGTGTGAAATGTGAAAACACACACACACATACACACAGAATATTATTCAACCATAAAAAAAGAATGAAATCTTGGGGTGCCTGGGTGGCTCAGTCGTTAAGTGTCTGCCTTCGGCTCAGGTCATGATCCCGGGGTCCTGGGATCGAGCCCCGCATCGGGCTCCCTGCTCTGCGGGAAGCCTGCTTCTCCCTCTCCCACTCCCCCTGCTTGTGTTCCCTCTCTCGCTGTGTCTCTCTCTGTCAAAAAAAAAAAAATTAAAAAAAAAAAAGAATGAAATCTTGCCAAGTGTGATAACATGGATGGACTTTGAGGGCATACGCTAAGTGAAATCACTCAGTCGGAGAAGGACAAAAATCATACAATCTTACACATATGTGACACCTAAAAAACAACAATAACAAAAAAACAAGCTCACCGATATAGATAACAGATTGGTTGTTGCCAGAGGTGGAGGGTGGGGAATAGGCAAAATGGGTGAAGGGGGTCAAAAAGTACAAACTTACATGACTTAAATAAGTCATGGGGATGTAATGTGCAGCATGGTGACTATAGTTAATAGTACTCCACTACATATTTAAAAGTTCTAAGAGAATAAATCTTAAAAGCCCTCATGACAAGAAAATTTTGTAAATATATATGGTGACGTGTGTTAACTAGACTTACTGTGGTTATTTCATAATACATACAAATATCAAATCATTATGCTATACAACTGAAACTAATGTAATGTTATGTATCAATTATACCTCATTAAAAAAAATTTGAAACAATAAATTATCTATTTTACAAAGTTTGAAGCAACTTTTTCCATCATCGTTGGATGCTAATTCTGAAAAGCTAAATTAAAAAAAAAGAAGGAATTGCACGTGAAACTGTAGTGTATCCTACATTTCAAATCAAATAAAATGATTAAAATTTTTTGAATTGGGAAATAAGACAGATATCAAAGTGTAATTTCAGGAAAATTAATTGACAGCAGTATACCACAGAAATTAGATAAAATAAATCTTAAAGAGGCAAGTCCACATATAAACTCTATTCCCACAGTTCTTTTCATTAAAACAGATAGAAGGTATTAGTAATTGAATATTAAAATACATTTTTAAGAAAAACATGGGTGTGTACCTAGTTTTCAATACCAACACTGTCATTTACTGCTCTTCTCTAGAAAATAAAGCAATTTAACTAAATTGGTTTTTAATGTGGGCTTATAACCCATTCATGGGTCATTCATGAAGTCAATTCAGTTAGTCATAACTAATATTTTTTCCAACTAAAACAATAAAAATCAAGTTAAAAGCACAAATACTTTTATTTCTGTATGTATAACTAAGTAAACCACGTGTGGTAAATACATTTGCAGTAAAATGTACTTCTGTGAGTCACAGTCAAAAGAATTTCAGAACTCCAGACCAAATGATTGCCAGGGTCTTTCAGCTCTAAAACTTTATAGCTAAAATGGGTCCTGGATTGGGGGGGAAAAAAAGATGGACGGCTTTTTCTTTATTTAATGTTTGGCTACAGTTCTTTTAATAGCAAGCAACAGAATATAAATGTTGAATTAACTATGCTAATTTAAACAAAAATTGGGGCTTATCAGGATGGGAGGGCACAGCATGTATGGAAGAGCTGGACCACTAAGCTCAGGAGAGCCAGAAGCTGAGCAGTCCAGGCACCTCAGCAGAAGGAGTTCACAGACCTTCCGCCTAGGGCTCCGCCTTGGTAAGATGGGGTGGCTCCAACGACCTACTATCAATGTGCTGTGATTCTCTCTCCATTTGGGTTTTCAGATTCTCAGTAAACAATCCAATCAGCCCACCATACATCAGGTGTCTCAACCCTTAGATAAATCAGCAGTGGCCAGAAGCAGAGTAAGATGCACACACATGGTCCCTGGGGAAATAAGAAACTGCCCATCTCAATTTGTCTAAAATATCTGATCGGGCGCCTGGGTGGCTCAGTCGGTTAAGCGACTGCCTTCGGCTCAGGTCATGATCCTGGAGTCCCAGGATCGAGTCCCGGGATCGAGTCCCGGGGTCGAGTCCCGCGTCGGGCTCCCTGCTCGGCAGGGGGTCTGCTTCTCCCTCTCCCGCTCCCTCTTGTGCTCTCTCTCTCTCTCTCAAATAAATAAATAAAATCTTAAAATAAAATAAAATAAAATATCTGATCTTTGTGGCCGGAAATTAACACTTCATTTACTGAGCCCTTATTGTACAAGACATAACACTTGGCTCAATATGATAAATATATACAATGAATATGCACACTAAAACATTAAGTTGTACCCCTTAAATATATGCAATTTTTGTCAATAAAGCTAGAAAAAAAGAAAAATAAAATGTCAGATAAAGAAGAACCTAGATTTTATGTAAGAACAAAACTTAATATAACATACACTGAACATTATAATAAATATATTTTTCACTTCACATGTGTTCTTAAAAACTTAGTTATTGTCCTATTTTTTTAAGCCAGGATTTTTTTTTAAACCAGAGAAACTGTGAAAATGAAACCTAAAATATTTTTTAAATTAAAACAATATTTTGCAAAGTAAACTGTAACTTTATATGTCAGCGGTCACTAAATGATATGCATCCCTTACCTAAGAAAAGAGTACCTGCTATGGTCTGGATGTCATGTTTCCCCAGAATTCGTATGTTAGAATTCTAATGCCCAAGGCAATGGTATCAGGAGACAGGGCCTCTGGCAGATGATTAGGTCATGAGGGCCATGCCCTCATGAATGGGATTAATGCCCTTATAAAAGAGGCTCCAGAGAAATCCCTGCCCTTTCCACCATGTGAGGACACAATGAGAAATTTGTAGTCTACAACCCAGAAGGAGGCCTTTACCAGAACCCAACCACGCTGATCCTTGATCTTGGACTTTCTAGTTTCCAAAACTGTGAAAAACAAGTTCATTTATAAATTACTCAAGCTGTGGTATTTTGTTACAGCAGCCTGAACAGACTAAGACAGTGACCAAAACAATTCCCTTTTCTCCCTACTATTCCTATTCTTGGGATTCCCTTTCATTGCTGCACACTCTCTGTGTGACATCCTACTTCATGCTAACATTCTCTGTGGGTCTCCCCAGAATCAATGCAGATTATAATCCACAAGGACAGGAATTAATACATATCTTTTAGGTGTACAGAGGCACCAAACTTGGTCTTACTCTTACACTGAGTTTTGAAGGAATTTACCAGGGAGGCAAAGATGGGCATGTTATAAGATAGTGTATATAAAAGTATAACAGGATGTTAAAAGGGAGTGTGAAAGCATCATGAATTGCTTAGGGAAAAACAAGGAGTTTGGCTGTAGCTTTGAAATCACGTACGTGTTAGGGAACAATGAGAAATGAGACCAGAGAGTTAGATGTGGACAGGGCATGAACGACCTTTTATGTCATGCCAAGTGTGTACTTTATCCTGAAATGATAGGGAGCACTTAGTATATAGGATTTTAAACCAGAGAGGATACCATCAGATTTCTTTACAGAAAGTCACTCTGGTGGTATTGTGAAAGAGATAGCACTTAGGAGGCTGTTAAAATAGTCGGGGACCTGAAGCAGAAGCCTTTGAGATGCAGAAGAGAGTTTGATTGGGAGAAGCATTTTTGAGGTAGAATTGAGGTGATTTTTCACTCATCAGAGCTGGGAAATGAAGAGAAGCTAGAATAGGATCAAACTGTATCAAACTTAAAAAACTTCTGGGGGGGAAGGGGGGGTGCCTGCTAGGCATTATTATACAACGGTGACCAGAAATTAATATCTCAACTACTATTGCAATATTTACATTTATATAATTCTCTTCCTCTAACATGCAATTTTTAATCTTCTTAAGTAGGGGGAAAAATTTTTAAGCTTCTACATGAGTAAATTACACTGAGTTCCAACAGATGATGGCACCATGGAAATCCGAAAGAATAGCTGCCAAACAAGACCAATATGTTGGAGAAGGGCAGGAAGGAAGACAAAGAAAAAAGGAACAGCACAATGTTCCTGGGATCAGCTTCTCTGTCCTCAACACCTTTCATTCATCCAGCAAAAATAATGGTTAACAAGGGAATTACCTTGCACATTCTTAACATCAAGAAACTCATATCCACCCAGACAGGCTCTGTCATAACTGCCTCATCATCTATTAACAGTCAAACAAGTTGAAGACTACAGTTATTCCCTAGTACACGAAATTAACATAACCTTCAAGACAGGAACTATGGGTAAATTACTTTGAGAAGAAGCATAGACAAATTACCAAGATTTCAAACCACCAAGCAGATTTCCTGGTAGCATACCATTTCACTTCCCTCTACCACTCCACTTCCCACTTTCCTATTACCTACTCCTGTTATCCTATTCCAATTACCTTCCTATCACTCAGGCAAAGACAAAAAAAAAAAAAAATACAATGTAGTGGCTAAGAACATGGGATTTTTTTTTTTAATTTTGTTCTTAAGTAATCTCTACACCCAACATGGGGCTCAAACTTACAACCCTGAGATCAAGAGTCACATGCGCGGGGCTCCTGGGTGGCTCAGTCAGTTAAGAAGCCGACTCTTGGTTTCAGCTCAGGTCACGATCTCACGATTGTGGGATCGAGCCCTGTGTCAGGCTCTGTGTTCAGTAAAGAGTCTGCTTTGGATTCTCTCTCTCCCTCTCTCTCCTGCTCTCTCTTTCTCAAATAAATAAAATCTTTAAAAAAACCAAAAAAACAAACAAAAAAGTCACACTCTCTACCAACTGAGCCAGCCAGATACCCCAAGAACATGGGATTTATAGTTAAAGCAGAGATAGTCTGAATCCTGCCTTCACTAGTTACTATGATTGCTCTGTGACCTTACTTCGGTTCTCAAAGCCTCAGTTCCTCGTCAGTAGAACAGAGACAATATATTTTCCTGTTAGGGTTGTCCTAAGAATTAAATTATGTGAGATACAATATATAAAGTGTAATCACACTGCCTGGCACAGTAAACTAAATAAAAACAGCCACCAGAGAGTCTGAGAAGTGAACAAGTATACAGACAGATGTAAGCAAATCAGAAAGATCTGAGAATTAATAAACTATTATATTTTACACTAAGCTGACAGTATAAGAGCTCACAAAGTGTTTCAGTGTTTTGCAATGTTTTGTTTACTATAGGCAGGAAAAGAACAAATCAACAAAGCAGCACCACCATTACCACCACCACCAACAAAAACCAAAGAAAATAACATGAAAACTTATTCCATGATCTTGTAACCCACAAAAAAGTTTAAAAATCCTTAACTTTAGCTCATAGCCTCTTCATGATCTAACCCCAACCTATTTTTTAGCCTCATCTCACTTCTATGCCTCCATGTAGTCAATACTGTCACTTGTTCAAACTTGAGTCAAACAAACTTTCACAGTTCAAACTTGAGTCAAACAACTCCTTCAGCCTGGTTACCATTCTCACCTCATCCCTTTTCCTATCCACTGAAACCCCATTAGTCATTTTATCCCATTCTGTCCCTCCCTGGTCCTCCCTAGAAGAAATCATCACATACACCTCTCCATTCCCTGTTGCTTAAACTTCAGCACCTACTTCATGCGGTCTGATTACTGTTTTTCTGCAGGCTTCTTCCTCACTAGATCCTAAGCTCAATGTCATTCAAGGGGAGGCATTAATGGTCAGCTGAATGCAGACCATGAAATGTGATAAAATGAAGTAACACTTCTTTACATATAGGAATATCCTTCTTGAGAGTAAAAAAATACTTCCATCATCTTTCTATGTTTTAACCACAGCTTCACTGGCCTTCCATTATAACAAAGCAGTTTACTGGCCAGTAGCACAAATGTACAACTCCTTAGCTTATATTTTCTGAATATCCAAAAACACCCATAAAGCAATACTGACACTTCATGAGAGAACATTTTATGCCTTACTTATCAAATGACCTAACAACCCACTTTAATTTCCATTAAACAAACAGGATATTCAATCTTTTTTTGGTAGTCATTAAAAGAAAGCACATCAAAATAAATATTTTGTTTATATAATAATGATCGTCCCAAAACAAGATTTGATTTAAAAATGTTACTTTGTAATCATATGAAAATCAATCTCATTATTTCATACCCCACATACTATATACATACACACACATATATATACACATTTACTTAAATAATTGACTTTTACAAATATCAACTCTCATTTCCCATATATGCAAACATGGGTGGAAAGCTGATTCACAACCAAGAGTTTAATTCGTAACCAGACTGCAGTTTAGACAGATAAGTAAAGATGACTTCACATATTTAAGTGCATAAATTTGCTTCAGATAACAGCACTGTAAATTAGAAAGTAACAATTCTAGCTCTTTCAGATTCTAATTTTAGTTTTGCTAGTGTATAACACTTCTACCTTAGGCAAATCACTTAACCTCTCTAAGCATCACATATGTAAAATGACTCTGGATCAGATCAAATTTCCCATACATTTTTTTTTTTAAGATTTTATTTATTTATTTGACAAAGAGAGACATGGCGAGAGAGGAAACACAACCAGGGGGAGTGGGAGAGGGAGAAGCAGGCTTCTGGCGGAGCAGGGAGCCCGATGCAGGGCTCGATCCCAGAACCCTAGGATCATGATCATGACCTGAGCTGAAGGCAGACGCTTAACGACTAAGCCACCCAGGCGCTCCTCCCATACACTCTTGATCATAAAATTCACCCAGAACACCTGTTTAAAAATACATATCCAAACCCCTCTTCTAAAGGTACTAATGTCACAGTTAGGACAAGAGGACTGGGAATCTATTCAAAGTTCCCAAGTATTCATGTTCCCCAGGTTCCTCATCACTGGAAAGTTTTATACATACTGGTTTCTGATTTCTAAAGTTCTTTCTGGCCATAAAATTCTACGAATTTAAGATTTTAGGACACTGATCAAATCCCCCAGCCTAACCTGGTGATACTGAATGTAATAAACATGCAAATTCATTTTGCTAAGGAAAAAAGTTCGAAATCTTCTCTGTACGTTTAAGCTATCTTTTTCAGTATCTGACTCTATTTGCTACAAGTCCCTTAATTTTTACATCATCCTAGATACCAGTATTATTTTCACAAATAATTTGATAGATAATGTGATTTGGGCTACAGCACACTTTCAGTTGAAAGATGTTCCCCTGTGATTTTAATGTATACAACTCTTCCTCTGGTAACTATTCAGTCATACACTTAATGCTGATTCAAGCGCACATTAAGTTTAGTTCTCAGAACAGTATGCATTTTAGCACTGTAACTGTATATTGTTTGCATTTGTCTTTTACTCACATATTACATTTGTAATATTCAATAGGCAGATCACAACTACAATCTCTTCTCACAATCCTACAGATGATTATGTGCTTAATGAACTTTAATACATTGTAATTATTAATTGGCTTTAAAGACAGCATCTAAAATATTTTCCCATTGATATAAATACAGAAGAAAATTTTGTTTTTGTTTTGTTTTTTTTTTAAGATTTTATTTATTTGACAGAGAGAGACACAGCGAGAGAGGGAACACAAGCGGGGGGAGTGGGACAGGGAGAAGCAGACCTCCCACCAAGCAGGGAGCCTGATGCAGGGCTCGATCCCAGAACCCCGGGAACACGACCTGAGCCGAAGGCAGACGCTTAACAACTGAGCCACCCAGGCGCCTCCAGAAGAAAACGTTTTAAAGGCTATACTCTCAAAATCTGTCTGTAAAAGCACTGTGATAAAAAAGCATATGTTCTCCAACATGTGTTCTCATTTAAAAAAAAAAAAGGCATTCCTCCCAAGCCCCACCCACCCCCAAATTAATAAAATCTGCTTAGTCGAACCTGCCTTATACTTATGTTGATACTTTTGTTACCACCACGTGGCTTTTCCAAAAGGTTGTAAGGCAGCATACAGAAATAAAGATCCCAAAAGTACTAAGATAATTTAGAGATGAAAGCACTGGAAGTCAATATATTCAGTGCAACTAAACACACTATTTTTCATTTTACTTCCCAAAAAGCAAGACAAGAAAAGTGAAACTTATTACTCTTATTATTCTAAAACCAAAGTTTCTTAAGGAACAAAGTTTTTAACAGTACTCAGAAATTTTCTCACATAGCTTTTAGAAAATTGTAATATAATATTACCATATCACCAATCAAAATTTCACAGCAATTGAGAAGCCTTAAATCAAACTGTGACAAAAGCTGAAAGCATAAACTTAAAACACAGGTCAATAAATGTGACACTGCAAAGGGTCAAGATGATGTAGTCAAACATGAAGTGTTCTAAAAACCCACAGAAAGAGGTCAGAACCAGACAAAGAGCAATTCTGTATCACTTAAATCATGGCCTTTAAATACCTTTTCCTACAATCAAATATAAATGTGTTCACAGCTATCACCAGGATCAAATACAGTGTGAAAGAAACCTGATAGTAATGTAACTAGCAGTCTTCCAAAACCCTCATTTTTTAATTAATTCTGTAAGTATCTTCATATTTTATCTTTATGTGCACCAAACTACACTAGGAAAATAATCCAGAAAATGTTAGGTTTGTTTCTTTCTTCTTAAAGAGGACCTGAAATAGATAATAATAGGTTACCTAACAGATCTAACTGTATCTGAAAGAGCAGCTACTAAGCAAACACAGATTCACAAAGTCACTGATGTGTTTTATAACCATCTACTTGGCCTTGAAATAATGGAAGTAGAAATAATCATAGCAGGAGCATCCAATCGGTGCAATGATTCTAGAGAGGATGAATGTGAGATACTGCTAGGACACCTAAGTAGAATTCTGCTCACTCCTGGCACTGGCAAACTGTTCACATATATGATATGTAACCAAAGCAGACATACAAAAATCAGAGGGTAACCATAAGGTGAATTTAAAGCATCAATGAAAGCTGAAAATCTCATATCTGATAATAAACATTCTTAGTTATCCTTAATAATTCTACCATAAATCTATAAATTCATTAAATTTTTCTTGAGACATTATTCTCTATTTCTCCTAACAAAATAGTTGTGTGTTTTTTTTAAAGAAGGAAAATAGGCAGAAAGTAGATCATCTCACTTAGTACTAGATTTGGTAAACTAATTTTTGCCTTCAACTTCATAATTTCATGTATTTCTGAATATAGTCTTCTACATGTATTTCTCCCCTTCTACAACTAGTTTCATGTAAGAACATGATTTAATCAAATGTGCAAATCTGTTTTTCCTTCTAATACCATTCTTGATGACGCTCAGCATTTTGTGAACTTAAGCTAAAGTAGTACACCAGACTGAAGTACCTAAACTCTGGATTTGTCTCCAGAGACCATCATGACAAAGCTCCTGCATGCTTGTCACAGGCCAGCTTAGAGCCCTTCATTCACAAGAATGAATTAATAGTTATTAAATAAACTAAAACATATATGCAGAAATTTACCAAGAGGTCATTCAAACATGTAAATGAACACTTAAAAATCTCATCTCCTTCCTAAGGAGAATAAAACCAAGGATACATTTTCTATCTCTTCTAGATAGTCTCTGTGATGGAAAAAATAAGTTTTTAAATTAAATAAAAATCACTTTAAAGTAGCGAGAAAGAATGTAAATAGTTTCTCCTGGGTATTAGAATGGCTCCAAACATTCCAAAATAGTATATTAAAATCTTCCTTCATGTGGAAACAAGGTTTATAAGAAAATGACAGTCTTTAAACTCTAGGCAGAGATGACAATCCAATTTCAAAGCATATTTCCCTCCATTTTATAATATAATTCACAAAGGCCTGCACTTCAAACAAAGTAATTTTGGGTAAATAAAGACTCACCATCTGTATGGGTTTCTTGTGGAGATCTCGTTCGGTTACCAGTTTTTCTTGGTCAGTGACATAAAGACCTTTCTGTGCTAAAGCCTGGATTACAGCATCATGGCCCAAAAGGGGTTTCGCAGCATCACTCTTGAGAATGAGACTCCCAGCACGACAGTATAGTTCAGCCGATAGAAGCAAATTAACAACTGGTGGTTTGATGTGTTCCTGATCATACTGATCAGTGTAAAATGGTTCTCGAAGATCCTCTGGCACATTTTCTATAAAGATTAAGGGGAAAAAACTCTTAGAATATGTTTATAAAAGAAACACAATTTATTTAATAATTATTATGTCACAGAAGATACCTTTTAAAAATAACAATAACCCTTTAGCTAAAAAGATAATTTATTAGATCTTGGCAGATAATCTGGAATAAAGGAGATAGAAATTTATTTTATAGAAGATACTGTTCCAAGTATATTCGAAAAAGGGACTACAAAGCAACCAAAGAGAAAAGTTTTCTAAGTCCAGCGACTCTCTTGGGAAAGTATTCCCACATGTATACTCAAATCCACAGAATGTGCTAAAAGATTCCTAAAAACTAATTTCAGTGAATCCCTTCACATTCAAGCAGTCAACCAGGAATTGCACTGTAACAGATACTGCAGGGGAATGCTAGCCCTTGCCAACTGACGGCATAAAATCACTTGCCCAAAGTTGTACAGCTAAGCACTTGCAAAACAGAAACTGCCTAACTTATTCTGTCCCTCTGTCTCAGGGTCTCCAGTCTCTCGCCCTTCTTGCTAAGCCTGCTGAAGCTATTTAGGAGCAGTTACAGCTATGGTTTAGGGGAGAACTACTCTTAAAAATCCCTAACCTAGTAAATCACTGTTACCTCCACCTTACCACTCACCATCCTACCCCAAGAAGCCCTCCTGGACACCCAACTGATGCATTAAATGGAGACACAGAAAGGAGAGTTTACAAATGGGACATAAGAAAGAAACCAAATTCTTCTGAGTTTCTTTTCTGCTAGCCATTTCCCTTGAAGAATGTCAAGCCCCACTCTCCCACTGTCTACTTCTAAATCAACCTTAGGAGCTGCTTCTGTATCTGATGGCAGCCAGATTACCAAAAAAGCACAACAAACAAAACACTTCTCACTGTTTTACAAGTTTTCTTGTCTTTTCTACCTTGTATCTCTTCCTCTTCCTCCCCACTCCTCACCTGGGCTCTGTGCTCTAATCAGAGCCAAGATAAGAATGGGGTTTGTCTTCCAAAATGAAAGGAGGCATCTAAGTCACAAGTTAACATGGAGCTACAATCACAGAACCTGAGAGCTCTGGAGTGACACCTAGCCAGTCCTTTGCCTGCCTTCTCTTTGAAAAGTGAGGTTTCAAAGCCAGACATCCCCAATCACTGATTTTAGGAGGCTTCTGAATAGGCAGCTTTAATATAAGCTCAAAATAAGCCACATTACTAATCAAAGTGAGCATTTTTAAAATGTATTCACAAAATATTAATATACTCCTTAGCAATTTTCACCCTAAAGTTTTTGAAGAGTTTTTATTATTTAGAAAAATATTTTCATCACGGGAGCCTGGTTGGCTCAGTGAGTTAAGTGTCCGACTCTTGGTTTCGGCTCAGGTCATGATCTCATGGGTCATGAGATTGAGCCCCATGCTCAGCAGGAGTCTACTCGAAGATTCTCTCCCTCTGCCCCTCCTCCCACACACGTGCATACACATGCCCTCTCTCTCTCTCTCTAAAATAAATAAATAAATCTTTAAAAAATATTTTTTCGGGGCACCTGGGTGGCTCAGTTGGTTAAGCGACTGCCTTCAGCTCAGGTCATGATCCTGGAGTCCCGGGATTGAGTCCCACATCGGGCTCCCTGCTCAGCAAGGAATCTGCTTCTCTCTCTGACCCTCCCCCCTCTCATGTGCTCTCTCTTTCTCATTCTCTCTCAAATAAATAAAATCTTTAAAAAAAAAAAATTAAAAAATATTTTTTCATCAAACAATATTATAGTAATGATTGCATGTTCATTTTATATACCATCATGGTTCTGGAGAAATTCAAGGTATTAGAAATAATCCCTACCTTCAAGGAGCCAATAATCTACAAAAAGCCTAGACAGACAAATAAAGTTAAGCAATTCAGAAACAATGAATGATTAGGCACCAAATGAAAGAAATTAAGTGCTAAATGAACAATTAAAGTGCTTAAAGGTCAAAGCAAGAAGCATCATAGTGGGCTGAGATGACTTCATCTTTAAGAAAAAGTATAGAAAGAATAGACAGAATTTATTTAGCCAAGAAAAAAAGAGTATCTAAACAGAAGGGGAGAGCCAGGGAGAGAAAGAGAGAGGAAAAGAAGATGTGAAGAGACACCAAACTGAACAATTTGGGTGGAGAAAAGGGTTCCTGTAGGATAAGAGTGAGCAGTAAAGCTGGAATGGGAGGCTAGGGATAAGACAAAAGTAGTTTCTCTTTTAAGCATGAAGACTATACAATAACTAAAAAGGAATTGCTTACTGTTTAAAAGAAGAGTGACACACTAAGAACGATGTTTGCGGGGGCACTTGGGTGGCTCAGTTGGTTAAGCACCTGACTTCGGCTCAGGTCATGACCTCATGGTCCTGGGATGGAGCCCCACATTGGGTTCCTCGCTCAGTGGGAAGTCTGTCCCTCTGCTCCTACCCCTGCTCGTACACTCACTCTCTCACTCTCTCTCAAATAAATAAATAAATAAATAAAATCTTAAAAAAAAAAAAGAATGATGTTTGGGGACAATTAATCTGGTCTTCAATACTGAGAGTGGTAAAAATCAGACATAGATTATAAAGATAAGGAAATGAAATTGGAAAACAGTAGTGAAAACCAAGAAGTAAAAGACATAAAGGACTACTTAATACAAACTCGAAAGGACACAGGAATAAAGCTAAGAGAGGGGGTAAAGATGGCAAAGACCATTAGGCCTGGGTTACCTGAGAAGCACTAATTCTGGAAGCAAAATCATAAACTCAGTTTTAGACATGCTGATTTGAAATGATAGCAAAAATATCCAAAAAGAAGGTGGGGATACAGGACTCTGGAAAGAGGTCAAGAGTAGATATATCAATTTGGGATTCTGATGACATCTAAAAATATCATCCCCATTTAATAATTGAAAACACTTTTCTTCCTTCATAGCTACCTTAACCAGTAGTGAGCCAGCCTTAAACTTAACAATTGCCTCAGCATGATATATAAGCACAGGCATAAATTACAGAATACAGTGCTGGCAAATTAAATTTAGTATCATAGGAACTATATAGAAGTTATTTAGTAGAACTCTAAAAGAAAAATTACTTGATTTTAAGATAATTATTGTAAAATGTAGGCCTAATGGATATTTCCTGTAACAATAAAAAAATGACTAATATAGGTGACTTGGTATCTGAACATAAGCTATGCAAAGCAAAGTGACTGCTAATTATCAGGATTACAAACTTCTCTACCATACCTGTCATCCACCTAACATTCTTTTACTGCTTTTATATCCATTCTCACACTGATCTTTGTAACAACTTGGTGAAAGTGTTAGACAATCAGACAAAATACAAATATATATTAGGAATATACTAATACTTACTAAGGACCTTTATGTGTCAAGACACTGTCCTAAACGTGCCTTCTGTCGTTCAATATTAACAATTCTCTTGTCCCCATTTTAAAGATAAGGAACCTAAGAAAGGTTATCTTGCCAAGGGCACATATTTGATAAATGCAGAGTCCTAGCTCCAAACCATCTAGCTAAATAGCTTAAGAAGTAACAATGGTTTGCCAAGATCACTAGCCTAGAAGGTGGAAGACATGCAGCTGAGGGGCTATTTCCATTTTATTATGGCATACCCACAAATCTAAGTTATGAAAGTGCAAGTCTTAAAAAGATCCTAATGCAAGGAAAGGGAAAGGATCCATAACAAGCCAAAGAATGTTTCACAAATATGACAGAAAAAAAAAAAAAAGCCTAAAACGGATTTTTCCCACCCCCTAAAAGAATGCAAAACTACACACTGAGTATTATAAAATAAGTCACTTTCAAAAACAAGTCTTCAAGCACTAAACATGCTTAAAAGACTTCATTTTGCCAACTATCCAAAACTATTTTAAGTTTGAAATTGTATCACATTGTGAAACAAATGAACTGAAACAGCATTTTAAGAAAACAGACAAAATCAAAGATAAGAGGTTTCACCCTTTCCCTCACCTCCAGAACACAAAAGTTAAGAAATTAATGCATAAGGAATGGATGAGTGAAACACCACTCCTAGAACTGCAAAGGATAAGAGACAAGTTTTTCTGGTGTACCAGGACTTAAGCAGAACCTATCTTAATCATGTTATTATAAATCCTGACTAGATCTAAGTTTTGAAATTAACAATCACCTGAAATGCTTGAAGTACAAGTAAAGGGAGTAGACAGTGAATTGCTCAAGGCAACTTTCTATAAAGATGGGTTAGTTACTAGTTGCATACATATACGAGCAAATGATACAGATTTCTTTAAAACAATGAAGGGTGGAGAGGCAAGAGGGGAATGCATTTCAGAAATATCACCACGCTCAGTCATGGGAACACTGCCTTATTTTCCACATCTGAAAAATTATCTCTAAAACAATTACTGAGAGAGAACTAGTTAAGTTTCAAAACTTAACCGCTAATTATCAGGATTACAAACTTCTCTACCATACCCGTCATCCAACTGAAATAAGACACAGACCTTGAACTTGAAATTAACCAAGACATGAAAATGGTCAACAGGAAAAAAAAAATAGTACCAGTATCAGAGAAAGTTATAATGAGTCATTTTTTACCTATGAAAATGGAAAATTTTTTTAAAACCCACTGTTGACAAAGATATACCCCTACACATGACCAAAGGGCAAGGACCATGTCGGTCTTATTCACCAGGATATAAATCCTCAGCTCCTAACTTAATGCCTAGTACATGGTAAGCACTCAATACATATCTGATAAATGAATGAAAATGTTATTTTTAAAAAAATATTAGTCATTAGCCTTGTCCTAAAAGGACTCTAATATTTCAAACCTCCCCTGAACTCCCAGATTCTGTGCTAGTCATCATAATTTACTCATTGTACCTGTCTTTAAAAACTTTAGAATTATCTCCCTAGGTCACTCTTTACTTCTGCAAAGAAGGAGTGGTGGGGGGGTGGGAAGGATGGGGTGGCTGGGTGATAGACATTGGGGAAGGTATGTGCTATGGTGAGCGCGTGAATTGTGTAAGACTGATGAATCAAAGATCTGTATCTCTGAAACAAATAATACATTATATGTTAAAAAAAGAAGATAGTAGGAAGGGAAAAATTAAGGGGGGGGGAATAGAAGGGGGAGACGAACCATGAGAGACTATGGACTCTTGAGAAACAAACTGAGGGTTCTAGAGGGGAGGGGGTGGGGGGATGGGTTAGCCTGGTGATGGGTATTAAAGAGGGCACGTACTGAATGGAACACTGGGTGTTACATGCAAACAATGAATCATGGAACAGTACATCAAAAACTAATGATGTAATGTATGGTGATTAACAAAATAAAATTAAAAAAAAAAAAAAGACAGTGGGTTTAAAAAAAAAAAGAAGCAAACCTTCAAAACCAAACCTCTTTTCAGTTAACCTACATTCACTGCCATCAGGAGGCAGCATGATATAGTGGGCAAAATTGGGGCTTTTTGAAAGTAATGGGCTTTGGATTTAAAAAGATGAGCCTGAATTTTACCAGTTACTTGCTACGGGATTTTTAGTGCAGTAATTAATTTCTCTGAGTTCAAGTTTCTCCTTATTCTGCAGATGTGCCTCAGCCTCCTCCTCCTCCTCCTCATCCTCCCCATCTCCCCTCCCCCAATGGCCCACTATGCTCCAGACATCCAAGTCTTATTGCTGCTACAGCATGCCCACTTTGTGCCTTTTGGCCTGTGCACTAGGTCTTCCTTTTGCTTCCTCCCTCGTTCCTCCCTCTAACCTTCACGTGGATAGCTCATTCCATTCAGATTTCAGCCAAATGTCACCTCTTCAGATATACCTTCCCTGACCATCCATCAGTCATCCTATTTTAATCCTCTATATAACAGTTATTACTATCCTATAATATATACGTTTATTTCTGCCTCTTCCCACTACAATGTAACCTCAAGGAGAGCAGGATACTTCTTTGTCCTGTGTCGCTAGCACCTAGAACAGTGCCTGGAACACAGCAGGCACTCAAATGTTTACTGAAACAACATAAAGTACCTAAAACATAGAGCTTTGCCTTCAAATGAGATGCCAATTAAAAGTGAACTCCCTCTACCCTTCCACTTACCAAATGATGTGTTAAGTGCTGTTCAGCATTCCTGAGTTTAAATTACCTCTTCCACTCCTCCCACTCCCCTGTGAGACTAAAAGCACCTCTTCTGAGTCCCAGATCCTTATAAGCCAGCTAGTCTACTCAACTCTTCACTTGGATTTCACAAAGAAACGCCAAATTCAAAATGGGTGCCAAGTTTCTCACTGACAAGGGGAGTTACAAATATAGGAAGGGACTAGAAATGAACTAGAAAGATTAGAACGAACTCTGTGGTGTTGGACTAAAATGCAAAGTGTCAGTATGAACACGTGGTGCTCTATATCTGTCTATATACAAAGAAAGAAATAGATGAACTTTATGTTATATATGCATATGTGTGTTTCCTAGCTCTGTCTGCAAACCCCCAGTAGTAATAAGCCTAGCATCTATATCTTGGTTTCTCACTAAAAGGAAAGAAAAGGTGATTTCCAGTGCTGGAGAAGACAAAGTACAAGATGAGCTAAGAATGTATTTGTATGTATTTGGGGGGGGGGGGTTGTGTACGTGTGCCAAAAAGAAAATGTCAGCATATGATGGGGCCATGTCAGAAAGACATAGGATCCAGAAAAAAGGAGATCCCACTGGCTAAATCTGGGACAATATGAACATCAAAATACATAATGATGATAAAGGATTATAACCCATTGAATAAAACAAGAATCAATGAGTCCATCCTGATATAATGAAAAAATAAGCAAAAGAGAAAGAAGAAAAACCTCTTTCTTGTTGGAGAACACAATTAATAAATGGAACAGTAATAATCAATAGTAATAACTGATTAAGCAAGAATCATTATTGTATGCTAAAATAGTGGATACAAGCTTGATAAACAGGATATTTCAATTTATCTCCCCATAAATTATTAATTAAAAATGGAATAATAATAATTTTATGGTGCAGAAACATGGCAGATACCACTTTAACCAAGTGATCAAAGTTAACATCACCAATACCAAAACAAACATTAGGTGTTTCTTGATACGATTTACTGAGAATATAGCATCTCTTCTGTGGTAGTTCTGCCAGACTTGCATAACTTTAATCATGAAGACACTTTAGACAAATCCACATTGACATTCTATAAAATAACTGGTCTATTGTATTTATAAAACAAAAATTTTAATAAAAGGAAAAATCAACACTGCGGGCTCATACCTTATGGGGTACTGAGAAGAGGAATTTCCTACTTCTTTCCTCTCCCTCTGCCCCACCCACCTCCCTAGCATCATTATATATTAGGGAGGATGTCAAGTTGTTCAATCTTAGGAAGAACAGAGAGTAAGGAAATTCCCTCTGGCTAAACAGCTCTCCTCTGGGGCTGCCTAGATGCCAACTGGTTTGTCTCTGGGTGCCTCCCAGGCACTCTTGCCCACGTCCCCTGTGCAATGCAGGGATGGAGATGTATAAGGGAGCAACAGGGTATATCTGTTGGTGGAAAGACAGGTGGCAACGGCAGCAGTGATGAGAGGCGGTGCAAGGGTAGGTCAGCCAAGGAAGGGAAGAAAGAGAAGGGAAAAGAACAAGAAAAAAAAAAAGCCAAAGAAGATAGCAGGAGGAGCAGTAGGTTGGGAAATGGTCTCCAGTGTCTGGATCTCCATCAGTCCTTGTCTGGGAGCAGGTAGGTCTCTGTGCACTTTGTTTTTCTTCGTAGTGCCTGGTTATTCTTGTTGGGACACTGCCAGCACCCGCACCCATGCCAGGATCTTAGCATCATCCCAGTCATTCAGACCAAAGGCAGAAGGGACAGTGGCTATGTAAGGGCCCATACTCCAGAGCAGGGTGTAAGAACACAAGAGGGGAGGCAGCCCAGTCAGCCCCTGAAGAGAACTGGCCACTTGTAACACAGGGTGAAGGAAGTTTAGCAAGAGCTAAGACAATGCCCAGGGAAGGAGCCAGAGGCCCAGCTCAGCATGCAGCTCAGGATGCTCAATCTTTAATAAAAGTGTCAATATCATGAAAGACAAAGACAGACCAAAGAACTATTCCAGGTTAAAGGAGACTAAAGAGACAAGTCAATTAACTGCAATGCATTGATCTTGAATCTTGGAATGGAAAAAAAAAAAAAATAGCAATAATGACATTAAAACAATTGGCAAATTTGAATTTGGACTGTGGATCAGATAATAATATATCAAAGTTAAGTTTCCTGATTTTTATAATTTTACTGAAATTATATATAAGAAACTGATCCTTCATTTTTGGAGATAGACTGAAATATTTCGGGGTGGGAAACACAATGTCTCTCATGCATTCTCAAACAGTTCAGAAAATATTATGTATGTATGTTATGTATGTATGTATACACACATGTTTATGTGGGAGGATGGGAAAGAGAAAATGATAAATGGGAAAAATGTTAACAATTGATAAATATGGCTAAAGGATACTTGGGAATTCTTTGTAGTATTCTTACATGTTTGAAATTATACTGAAAAAGTTATGAAACCTAAAAATGCCCCAAATCAGTCTTTTCCCCCCAAACCTGATCATCTTCCAGCATTCCCCATGTCGATGAATGACACCACCATCTATCTAGTTGCACAAGCCAGAAACCTAGGAGTCATCATCAATGCCTCCCTCTCCCTCAAACCCCAGATAAAATCCATCCCCTTCTCACAGTCTCAACTCACATCTCCAGGCTATCGGTGCTTCTCATGTGAATCACTTCATTAACTCCTAATCGTCTTCACACATCCATTCCTGTCCCTATTTCAAGCCATTCTCTACTACAGTCAGAATTTGCTTACTTCCCATAAGCAAATTTGATCATGTCACACACCACCATGAAACCCTAGGGTTTTTAATGACTTTCAGCACCTTTAAGGATTAAAATCCTCAGGGCGCCTGGGTTAAGCATCTGCCTTTGGCTCAGGTCATGATCCCAGGGTCCTGGGATGGAGCTCCGTATCAGGCTCCGTGCTCAGCGTCTGCTTCTCCCTCTGCCCCTCCCCCTGCTTGTACTCTCTAATAAATAAATAATATCTTCAAAAACAAAAGAATTAAAATCCTCCCTCTGACCTTAGAAGGAAGAAATGATCCTGTCCCTACCCACCACCTTGTATTAGACACCCCTGCTAGTCACATTCAGTTCCTAACAATCACACACCCTTCCAATACAGAACCTTTGCCTTTGTACATTCTGGTCACTATTCAGAATGTTCTTTCTCCCCATTCTTTACCCTTTCAGTTTCTTGGGGGCCAGTGATCCACTCAGTTTGGTGCAATTCCCCTCCCCAATGAGGAGAACAACATAGCATTTGTTCTTCCTGCCCTGTACCTCAGTGTAATGTACTTTTACTTTCTAGTCTATTCAATTATAAAAGAGTAAGTCTGTGGTTTGTAAAATATAGGTGAAAGTGTAGATAAGTACTATTAAGCAAGAAGTTTGTTAAACGCAGAATTCAAAGAATGTGTTAAATAAAGGTAAGTGGTTAGTAATGTGTATGTTAAACAAAAAAGGGATGAAAAAAACCCAAAGGATACCTAATATTCATGAGGTACCTAGGCACTTAATATTCATGATGTATTCATGAAATATATATAAGGTTCTAAATATTCACAATATATTAAATATGCATGAGACTAAACAAACAAGAGGTAATGTACACTAAATATACATGAATACTTAAAACCTGTTGAGTCCTTAATTTGGTCACCCACTGGTGACACCCATTCTGGCCTATCTGTCCTCTGACCAAGTAACATAAAACCCATGGCTATTCATCAGGCTTACTGGTAAGCTACTGCTGTGGCAGGCATGCTTATTCCCTGTGTCTCTCTGATAGAGCAAGTGTGTATCACTGGCCTACGTGTCACTATGGGGCTCCTTGTTCAAACTTCAACTCTGGTCCTTGTGACCACACCATCATCATTACGGAAGGCTAATGCAGCAAGCAGAAAGAGATGGACATATAAACACTGTACGTTGCAGGATTCAGGAAGCATGGTTCTCCCTACTTGTACTCTCTTAAATGTGTTAACTTACTTCATCTCTTTCTCCTTGCTTCTCACTGTAAATTGATTTAACAAACCATAGGATTTAAGCACTTTAATTTGGTCTGTGAGCCCTTCTTTTCTGTGACCTCTTGAGTTTGCCTGGTAGTATACTTGGAGGCTACCATTCATTAAGGTAATTTCCCACATAAGACAACCATATACTTAACAAAGAGAAGTTTCCTTTTAAAGGAGCTTTCCAGCTAATAAATGAAATCATGATAGTAAGAGAGATAACTAGACACTAGTAGGGCCTCCTGGTAGAAATACGCACCACCTGTGAAGTATGCCAAAAAATAAATAAATAAACTTGAATCTATATAATTCTCTAGATCTAACTGCCAATTTATAAGAAACATGTTAAACAATACCACAGAGATCCAGACTGCAGGAAATTTTAAAGGACAAATACTCAGGTTCCTCCAGTAAATAAATGCAAGCAAAACAAAATGAAATGGAGGAGGAGACTATATATTAAAAAAAAAAACTTAGGGGCACCTGGGTGGCTCAGTCGTTAAGCGTCTGCTTTCGGCTCAGGTCATGATCCCAGGGTCCTGGGATCGAGTCCCACATTGGGCTCCCTGCTCTGCGGGAAACCTGCTTCTCCCTCTCCCACTCCCCCTGCTTTGTTCCTGCTCTCGCTGTCTCTCTCTCTGTCAAATAAATAAATAAAATCTTTAAAAAAAAAAAAAAAACTTAGACATATCAACCAATTACAAAATATGACCCTTATTTGGATACTGACTGGAACAAATGAACTGCAAAACAAAAAAATAAATAAAAACAAAGATTTATGAGACAATCAGAGAAATCCTAATACTGATGATACAGAGTGCTCATGACAGTCTGTGATGATGGCAAGTACCATGGTTATGTTTAAAAAAAAAGAGTTCCTGACTTTTGGAGATATATACTAATATATTTATAGATGAAATGATACAATGTCTGGGATTTGCTTCAAATAATCAGTGTGGCCAGAAAAAATCAGTGTAACTGATAAATCAGGACTGGCTATGAGTTGATGGTCATGGAGGCTGGGTGAAGAGTACATGAAAGTTTACTGTCACTGCACGTATTTGGTATTTTCTAAAATCAAATGACTTTGTTTGTTTAAAGAGAAAGAAAAAAGAAAAGAGTACAGAACTTTCATTCAGTGACTAGGAAAGAGTTCTGAATACCGTGATACGTGGATGTGAGGCCTGGACCTACTACAGCCATTTGCTTGCATGAGAGAAGACAGTGGGAGAATGAAACTCACACATGAAGAAAAGCACAGCTAAGGGAATCACAAAGAAATGCAACTGGATCCTTGATCAAATCAGATCAAAAGCTCATCCTACCTCAGAACCTTTTCAGTTATGTAAGCCAATAAATCCTCTGTTCTATAAGCCAATTTGAGATGGATTTTCTGTTACTACAAGTGAAGATACTTTGACACGATCTCCCATTAACTTTCAACCTACTTTGGTCATGGTTCTGCCTCTACATTCCCCTCAACGTGTTCTCAGCCACGTCATCAATAATTTCATCATTGCTAAATCTGACAGAATTTTATGAGACTTCCTGCTTAATCTGTCTCAGCTCTACCTTATTCTCCTCCACCTCAATGTTCTCTTCCCTATGCCTGAGATTCCACACTCGCCTGACTTGCTTTGCTTTCATCCTCTCTGGCTACTCTCTGTCTGGCTCCTTTGCTGGCTCTCCTGTCTTGGGTCCCCTTCTCTCTCCTCCATACTTTCCCTCAAAGTGACTGGCAGTTACTTTTTTAATAGCCACTTATGTGTCTCATCCCGGAGGTCTTCTAAATTCCACATACGAGTCTTCTTTTTTTTTTAAAGATTTTATTTATTAGAGAGAGAAAGAGAGAGAAAACAAGTAAGGGGAGGGGCAGAGGGAGAGAGAGAAGCAGGCTCCCCACTGAGCGGGGAGTCTGATGTGGGGCTCAATGCCAGGACCCTGGGATCATGACCCAAGCTGAAGGCAGACACTTAACCAACTGAGCCACCCAGGCTTCCCCCATATATGAATTTTCAAGGGCCTAACGCATACACCACCACATTCCTCAAATTCAACGCTGTTCTCTCACACATACACAATCTGGCTCTCTTCCATTGTTCCCTTTCTCGGTAAACAGAAGCAATCTTAATACTCCCCACAATCTCATCTTTGCTTCCACATGTCCAATCAATCACCAAGTCTTATCTTTTATATTCATCCACTTCTTTCCATATCCAGTGCTACCATTCAAATTCAAGGTGTCTTCATCACCCACCTGGACTATAGCTTCCTAATTATCTCCCTCCTTGTAACTCTTGGTCGGTCTCCAATACATTTTCTACTTCCAAGAGATCCTTTTTTCTTTTTTTAATGTGGTAAAATACACATAACATAAAAGTTACCTTTTTAATTTTTTTTTAAGAGTGAGAGAGAGAGGGGGGCGCCTGGGGGGCTCAGTCATTAAGCATCTGCCTTCGGCTCGGGTCGTGATCCCGGGGTCCTGGGATCGAGCCCCGCATCGGGCTCCCTGCTCAGCGGGAAGCCTGCTTCTCCCTCTCCCATTCCCCCTGCTTGTGTTCCCTCTCTCGCTGTGTCTCTCTCTGTCAAATAAATAAAATCTTTAAAAAAAAAAAAAAGAGTGAGAGAGAGAGGGACGCCTGGGTGGCTCAGTCGGTTGAGCTTTTGCCTTCAGCTCAGGTCATGATCCCAGGGTTCTGGGATCGAGTCCCACATGGGGCTCCTTGCTTGGCGGAGAGCCTGCTTCTCCTTCTGCCTGCCACTCCCCCTGCTTGTGCTCTTTCTCTCTCTCTGACAAATGAATAAAATCTTTAAAAAAAAAAAAAAAAAAAGAGTGAGAGAGCATGGAGGTGGGGTGGGGGGCAGAGTAAGAGGGAGAGAGAGACTCTTAGGCTTGATCTCGCGACCCTGAGCTGAAACCAAGAGTCGGACGCTTAACCAGCTGAGCCACCCAGCCCCCTCCTCCTGATTTAATCATTTTTCATGTACTCTAAGAGCGCTTTTAAAAGACAGACTTCCGATAATGTCACCTAGCTTAAAACAAACTGAGTAGCTCTGGGTCCAGATGGGAAGGAGACTTTTCACTAGATCTATCCTTATATACCTTTTGAGTTTTCAATCTGTGCCTGTCTCACCTATTCAAAAAATATTTTTGTGTCAAAAAGTAAATTTTCAAGATCTTATAATCACAATTTCTAGCATCTATGTAAAAAAAAATGGAGGTGGCTAAAAAAAAGACTGTATTTCTGCTCTTTCAAAATCTGTTACATTACAAAGTTCCACAAAACTTACAAATTAGAGAAAAACTAACAAGGTCAGCAACTCCTTTGTTTGAATGTCTTCAAAAAAGAGAAGGGAAAACAAGACGGCTGAAAAAGAGAATCTTGAGAGTAGTAAAAAATGTCAGCAAAAAAATGAAACCATCCACAGTTGACTCTCAAACAACCCAGGGGGTTAGGAGTACCAACTCCACCCCCTCCATGCAGTCAAAAATCTGCATATAACTTCTGACTCCCCAAAAATCTTACTACTAATAGCCTACTGTCAACCAGAAGCCTTACTGATAACATAAACAGTGGATAACACATTTTGCATGTTATATTTATTATATACTACATTCTCACAATAAAACCTAACTTTTCTTCATTTTTTTCAGTATTTCCAGGCTACACCATTCATCTACAAGTTTTTTCAAATTATCACAAACCTCAAAAAAAAGTTCCAATATATTTCTTGAAAAAAAAATACATGTATACATGGATCCATGCAGTTCAAATCCATGTTGTTCAATGGTCAACTGTACTTTGAAACTTCTATTTGCTGAGGACAGATGTCTTTTGAAATAGTTCAAGTTTCATCAAATGTCTTTTATTCCAAGAGCCTAAAGTACTTAGAATCTGCATGCAATTCCTATTTTAGAGACAGAAAATGGTGTGAGGGAGATAACTTTTTAAGATCATACAAATATATTCCCAGGAGCCTATGTCTGTGAAATATGGAGCAGGGAGATGAATGCATATTTCTGTTAACTGAAATTCCATCTCTTTATCTCAAGAAAATAGGATAGAGATACTTCATAAACCTTACTGGGCATAATACAGCAGAGTACAGCTGTAAGGATTACAGAAAGAGCTCAGTGGCCTCTCTATTGCTATATGCCTAGTCTCTGTTTTATTTTGTCTAGTTTGTAGTGAAAAATATTTTTAATAAAAAGAATTCTTTGAAATTATTATAAGAAATATAATCCTATTCTACAATGGGAAACAGAATATCTAAAGGCAGCCTAAGTGTGAGACTGATAAATTCTAACACTTTGCAATTTATTTTTCTTCTAAAAAACTCAGAGCAGTGTACAAATGTTTATTATCATGACTATTCAGCAAGTAGGGGAATGAAGAGTATTTCAGGGAAATGCCCCAGAAAAAAAAAAGGGAGCAAGTAGTAGTAGGAGAACTGGAAAGATACTACTGTATAGGCCTTTAATCTAAAATATGTTGATGAAGAGTCAACGTTTAAGAAGAAAAGGAAAAACTGTGCAAGGCTTAGGATGGAAAGTGCTGAATGTCATAAATGAAAACAACTGTTATCTCAGCTAAAGCACAAAGTTTGTCACTACTAATAAATGTGCAATATTTAAGTATTATTATTTATAATTTTCCTATAGAAAAGGTCCATAAGCTAGTCTACATGGAAAACTGGATTCACTGGGGGTGGGAGGAGACTCTGAAATGACACACCAATGCTAAATATATTTTCTATCCCTGTACTAATTTATCAAATATAAGAAAGATTAAATATACTTTTAAATTTTGCAAAACAAATTTAAGACTTACATTTGAAAGATTTTCATATGTTCTTTTATGCCTTCACTTCCAGTACTATACTATAAAATTGTAATGAACTACAGAAAGCATATAACATAAAGGTTAAAATACAAATTTTAGTATCATAAAGGATTAGACTCCAATTGTGGTTCCACCACTTATAAGCTAGATGATAAAGCCAAGTTATTTAACCTCTCTGTTTCCTCATTAACAAAAAGAGCAAACTACCTAATTTCCTAAATTCTTATCTTCCATTTGAATACTTCTGAAATCAGGATGTCTTACAATTAACTTGGACTTTAATGTATAAAAACCCTTTTTAAATTGCAGGCGTATCTTATAATCTTTATAGCAATGGTTCTCAAGTTGGGGTCATTTTGTCCCCCAGGAGACCTAGGCAAGGTCTATCCATTTTTGGTTGTCACAGCCAGAGTGGAAGTGAGGGTGGAGAATACTACTGTCAACCAGTGAGTAGAGGCCAGGGATGCTACTAAAATCCTACAACGCATAGGATGGCCCTCCAAAGCAAAGAATTAGCCAGCCAATAGTTCCGTGGTTGGGAAACCTTGCTTTAGAGTAGAATGGAAGAAATAAAATGGTATCCACTTTAATAGGATTGTTCTTCGAATTAAAAAAATAACCATATAAAATGTTCAAAATTGTACTTAGCACAAAGTATGTTTTCAATAAATTCGTCATAGCAGTTTCTTTTTTAATCCACTGTGCTTAGAATAATTCATCTACAAAATAAATGCCAAATTCCTTAACTTGGCTCTTCCAACAATTCTGTTCCAATTTACCTTTCAAGCTGGATCTCCCACTTTTCATTACATAAACCTCCTTTAATCCTATTGGTCTATGTTGTTCCACTAACATTACCTTAGTTTCAAAACTCCATGCCTGCACACAAACTATCTCCTCCACCTACAAGGCCTATTCTCCATTCAGCCTGACTCCCTTCAGGGTCATCCAACTACCACCTACACTTCAGGGGTCTTCCTTCACAGTTCACTGAGGCTGAGAGTATCCTCTCTCCGCCTCTGCTACTTCTCCTTCCCTCTTCATGTCACTGTTCCAGTTACATGGCCCTTACATATTTCCTGAACTCTACTATAGTTACACATGTATCACATCTCCCCTACTAGAGCATAAATTCTTAAAAGAATGGCATGGTTTAAAAACCTGTAGGGGTGCCTGGCTAGCTCAGACGGTAGAGCATGCAACTCTTGGTCTTGGGGTTGAGAGTCTGACCCCATGCTGGGCGTAGAGATTACTTTAAAAAAAAAAAAATCTTTTAAAAATAAAAATTAAATTAAAAAACTGCAGCATTTGACACTGTTAATAAGACCACCCCCTTGAAATTTTTCCTTCCAGGGCCTCAGTATTATTACACTTTCTTAATTTCCTTCCTAAGTCTCTGATTGCTTTAATTCTGCTTCCTTTTCCCCAGTACTCCCTCCAAAACACTGTAAGTGTTCACCACCCTAAATTCTGTCACCCTCACATCTACTCCAATTTCAGTTGCATTTTATACACAGAAGACTCTGAAATTATTATTTCTAGCCTCAACTTCCCAATCATACTCCATACCTACATTTTTAGCTATTGACTTAATTGAATTTTTCAGATTAGATATTTGGCCAATACATCATGATCAAAGCTTCCAAAAACAAAGCTGACTTCCCATTACAACGTGCTGCTTTCTCTGTCTCTGCCAATGGCATAGCGATTCATCCTTCCAGTCACTAAATCTCAAAAGCTCAGGTAACCTCTTCCTCCTTAAAACCTCAGGTAACCTCATCCTTTTATATATTACCTTTTTATTTCAACAATTTCCCATGAACCCCAAATTCAGTCATTTAGAAATACTAGGGATTATAACTCTGCAACATTTTTTCTGCCTTTTGCCTCTTTTCCATTAATTTCACTTCTACCCATATAGTACAGTGGTTAAGAAATAGACTGAAGTCAGATTTCACAAGTTCAGAGCCCAGTTCCATAAACTGAGCGGCTTTGGATGAGTTCCTAAACCTCTGAGCTTCATTTTCCTCAGCAGTAAAATCAGAATGATTAATAGTTTCCACCTCTTAAGGCTATCATGAGAACTAAAATGATAGGACATGCAAAGTGCTTAATACATAGCAAGTACTTAATAAATATTAGCAGCTTTATTCTCATTTCCACTCTACAATAAGCTTTCTTGATATCTTGCTTGAACTCCTGCAATAACTTCCCAAACTGGCCTCTCTGCTATTAGTCTTTCTTACCCACAATGCTACCCATTGTCATCACAACCTTCACACTTGCCTAAGTCACAGCCAACATAGGATTCTGACAGCAGAATGTGTCCAGACATACAAAGAAATGTAACAAGGTATATTTATAATAGTAAATGGTATGGAGAGGAGAATGATTAAAAAAAAGAGGAGAATAATAGTTGATAAAGTTGAAATGATACTAACACTAGGAAGTGGGCCTTAAAGTCCATGTTAAGAACTCAGCAGGGAGTCCGCTTGGGATTCTCTCTCCCTTCCTCTCCCTCTGTCCCTTCCCCTGCTGCACATGCTCTCCAACTCTCTCAATACATAAATAAATCTTTTTTTTTTAAGTGATTTTAGTAAATCACAACTTAAAGTTGGGCTAATTTTTTGAATGATTAACTGAATACCATTAGGTAATACCTTTGAAATATGTTATCTATTAACACTTGCTACTTAAGTGTCTGCAGCAAATGAAGAATATTACATCAAAAGAAATGAAACTTTACTTTTTCTCTATTCACTCCATATAAACGTGGAGTGAACAGAACAACTTTTGAAAGGTTGTTGATTAAAGAATAAAATGCACAAACTAACATTCTCAATAATGTATTAAGTTCTGTTACTAAGTTACCCTCTGAAGGTCTTCTAAGTTTGGTTCTCATTGCGTTTTGAGTATGATCTTTATATCCATTCCAACTGTTGCCAAGGCAAATGTAACCAAGTACCAACAATATTCATCTATACCATCTGAGAGTGTGTTAAGATCTGCCCACTCTTTAAAGAAAATAAATAAATAAGACTTCTAACAAGTACTATTGTGCACATTTTTCACACTCTGCAGAGTGGTGTAAAGAGCAAAGACTTCAGAGTCATAAAGACCTGAGCTGGCATGCAGAATCCACCACCTGCCAGATGTTTCATCTTAAACAAATTAAAAGCTCTGAACCTGTTCCCTCATCTGCAAAATGAGAACAGTATCTACCTCGAGGGTTGCTGTAGGAATAAATGAAGCAATGTATGTAAAGCAGTGAGTACTTAGCAGGTTTGCCCTGCCTCCACCAATGCCATACCCCTGGGAGTTAGTCAAGTGAAAACTTATCTCTGCCCTTACTAAAAGTATGATAGTAGGAAAGTTGTTTAACCTCTCTGTGCACTGGGGAAAATGGGGGGAACAAACTACCTACAACACAAAGTTGCTGTGAACCTCTAATGTACAATTTAATGCAAAGCATCTAGCACAGTGTCCAGCACACGACAGATTCCACTGATACTAGATTCCTTTCATTTCCTTTCTTCTTCAAGTGTGTTCAAGATGTGTTCCTCAAGTGGTCCAGAATCTAGCAAACTTGCCTGACACATATCCAGAAAGTAGGCCATTTTCTGGTTAGTAGCCTTTGTGAATCAAGGGCAACATTTTGACATCTTGTATTATAAGCATCCTCTCAGTTTCAGAGGGAAAGAAAATATTTTTGTTGTTCCCTCTTCCTTCCATTTTGTACACACTGTTTTTCCACATAGGTCATTATGTAAATTTCCCTCTCTTTTCTAAATACTTAAATAGCTTTCATTTCTCCTCCAAATGGGTATTAGCTTCAGTATGCTGCTTATGTTAAAACCAAAATACATCTATTACTCTCACTGCTGATATCAGTGGTGCCAGAAAATAAAAATACACTGACAATTTGTGCTTCCTCCTATGTGTTACTCCACACATTTAGTTCCAAATAAATCTTTAAAATGTAAATTATCTCAAAATGAGTTTCAATTATACTTACTCCTAATGCCAGTTTTAAAACCTTAACATCCTTCTACTTCAATATCAAAGTACAAGAATTTAAATAAAACAAAAGTCGTCATAAACATAAAATCACGTTCAAGTTTCCCTCAAACTAATTCCAATAATTTTCCAAACACTGAGATTCATTTGCTAGTTAACTAACATGTGAAGCTCTGAAAACATTCAGTTATGGATGATGTTTAAGAGGAATGAATTAAACCATTAACTCCCATATTCTCAGTCTTCAAAGTAGAAATAAGCCAGTCTCCTCCCACAAAAACAAACAAAAAAACCCAAAAAAACCCTTACATTTAACATCTGGAGAAAAGTCTGCAAATACTAAGAAACTTTTCTACAAATATTTTACACATCTAAAATTTATTAACCAGGGCACAAAATCTTACAAAATGATTCCTGAAGTTACCAGACAAAATTTCCTTACACCAACATCTTCCTATGAAAAGCTCTCTACTTTTTTCAGAGCTCTACAACATGGGCTCCTGAAGCAACAGCTAAGGAATTACAAGAGGAGGCCCTTTTCCTGTTATTTTGCAAAGACTGGGTAACGGAGAGAATGTTTAATTGCTACCGCACTGTACAATCTGTGTCAACAGCACATGCCCTCAAAAAAACTCTATTAAAAAAAAAAAAAAATCCCACAGTAGCCACTGTTTCTCTTAATTTATGAAGCCAAAGTATGTTTGGCAAAAGGAATACGTCTCACTGATAATAGGAAATGAAAATGGCATCCCACAATCAGCAGGCTAAATACTGGTTTTAAATAAATGGTTTAACAGAGCCTGGAATGTGTACGGAAGGATGATATAGGCTTTAAGAATGACAACAAAAATTAACACTGTACTTCGACACAGGCCACCTTACATTCTACGGAGCCTGAACAGCAGCCATCATAACAAATGTCAAAATCAATACAGTACTATCTGCCATCCACCTTCTTCCAATAATAAAGAAACCAACTCAAATTTCTTGGTGGTATAATCACAGTTATGACTGAGGGGGAAATGTATGCAACACAATGAGGAAAATGCCACAAAATAAAACCACCCTATGTAAAAACATGATAAAATAGCTTACTGAAAAAAAAAAAAAAAAAAAACCAAAACACGTTTGTTATCCAATAAAAGAAATCTGGGTAAATCCCACCTGACCAAGGGCACTTGATTTAAGACCAAAGCTGCTTTATTTCTCCTTTCGTTTTTGTCTTCCCAGTCCCCCATCATCTCCCTGAACCTGTGCGAGAAGACATGGAGGGGCATCCGATGATCGGAAACAAAAAACCGGCATGTGTACATCCTAAGGAGGAAGAGGGAAGGGAAGACACCACTTACCTGTTCCAAAGGCTTTGGCCACCAGCCAGGCCAGATTGCAGGCGATTTTGGCCCTGGAGAAATCATAGTGGTCAAAGGGCTTGATGGCTGGAACAATGAACGTCTTTCTCATCTCCCTGGGGTCTGCAGCATCCCCCATCTTTCACGGCGGCTCCTCGGGATGTCCGGGCTCTAACCTTCACATGGTGTGGCCTCGCCGCCGCGGGGGTCGGGATGGGAGGAGGGAAGAGCTCAAACCATCGGGGCCGGGGCGAGGCCCGCCCGGGCGACGACGGGGGAGGAGAAGCTCAGCTGTCCGCGCCGCGAGCCTGCCGCCTCCCGCGGGAGCCGCCGCCGCTCCTCCCGGGCATAGGAATGTGACGGCGCAGCGTCCGTCCGTCCGTCCGTCCGTCCTCCCGCCCGCCCCGCGCCGGCGCCCCGCCGAGCCACCCGCCCCGCGAGCGCGCGTGTGAGCGAGGCCGCCTCCCCTTTGTCTCCGTTTAGTCACACGGGTTTGGGGGGAGGGGGGAGGCTGGAAGGGCCCGGAATTTTAAGGTGGGGGGGAGGCTTTAACAATCACGTTGTGGAAAACGTCCCCGCCATCGCGGTGCCCGCACGCCCCCGCCTCCCGCTTCCCCTCCCTCGGAGCGGGGAGACCCCCTCAGGCCCCGGCGGGTGAAGGGGCGAGCCGGGCGCGCGGGACAGGGGCGCTTCCCGCCCCACAGCGCAGCCCGGTCGGGGGCCGCCGGAGACGGAGCGGAGAAAAACGTCAAAATCACTGCGGCTCCCAGGCCGCCGGCGGCCCGGCCCCTCCTCTGCGCTCCCCTCCCGTCGCCGTCTCCTCCTTCTCCGGCCGCCGCCTCCCGGGCCTTCCTCCCTGCGGACGGCGAAGGCGGCGGCCCGCGAGGGGCCGTAAATCCCACGCTCTCGGTCCTGCCCTTATCAGTTCTGCCCTTGTATTCCCCCCCCCCTTCTGCCGCTCGGCTCGGTCGTTCCCCGTCAGCCGCCGCCGCCGCCGCCGCTGCGGTTTTCCGGCTGCCGCACTAGATGGAGTGAGCAGATGCGGGCACTGAGCATGCGCCCCGGCGCCGCTCCGGCCTGCGCCCCCGCCCCGCTTCCCTCCCGCCGCGGAGATCGCTGCCGCCCGCCCGGCAGGCCCTCTGAGCATGCCCAGCCCCGCTCCCCGCCCGCGCCCGGGCTTCGGTGCGGCTGTTTTTTAATCATCACTTAGGAGTGCTCGCCTGAGTGGACGTCCTCCTCGTCCCTGGCGTTTGGCTGCCGCTGCTTACACTGCTGAAAGAGGAAAGGGAAGGGAGGGAGGGGAGAGAAGGGCCTAGCAATAACGCTCGTATTTCAGCTACACAGTGGTTCAGCGGAGAGAACTGATGTTTGCTAAAGTGCTTGCTATGGGACACACACTTTGCTGCGAGGCTGATGTGCATAAAGCCTATTTAGAACTCGAAGTGGCTCTAAGGGTTAGGTGTTATCGATGGTTGACCACGAAATTAGAGAGATGAACTGAGTTGATGGAGTTGATTGAGTCACACGTGGGGGCTTAACCAGGACTGAGAACCTGGGAAGCCCCAAACCTGTATTAATTTCATTACATCAAGATCCTTTTCTTGACTCCATGCTCTCCATTTAAGCACTCCCACCAAGTGAGGGAGCGCATCCACCAATGCCTCCCCGTTTCCTCCAAATAAAGCATAAATTCTTTCACACAGCAAACTGCCACTCACCGTGATCTGATATCTACAAACCTGTATGGCTTCATTTTATCAGAGCCGCTCTCCATTTTCCCAAAAGGGCATGTTTTCTACAAGATCTCTGCGTCCTTGCTCAGGATTGTACCTCTGTCCACCTGGCTTACTCCTACTTCATAGTAATCACTTCCCGCAAGAAGCCTTCCCAGATCGCTCCTGACACATCCCAGTCAGTGCTGTCACATAGGTTTCCCTACTGTTCCCAGAGCACCCTGTTCTTATTTCTGCCATAGCATTTGCCACACTGTATCATCATCGTCTGTCTTTCCTACTGGTGACAAGGTCTATCTCCAGCACCTGTTTACTGCTCAGCCCCATAGTAGTTGCTCAATTAACCGTTAGGGACTAAGAATGGATGTCATTGTTAGTTAACATTTAAGTGATGTAACTCACTAATTCCTCACAATTTCTCGTTTAAAACATTATCTAATTTTAATTATTGAAAAATCATGTGTTATCTTCATTTTTCAGATGAGAAAGCAAAAGCTCACAAAAATTTTTTAATTACCCTGTATCACACAACTAATAAACTGGCAGATCCAAGATTTGAACCTAAGACGGTCTTACTCCAAAGCCCATGTTTTTTGTTTTTTGGTTTTTTTTTAGATTTTATTTATTTATTTGAGAGAGAGAGAATGAGAGACAGAGAGCATGAGAGGGAGGAGGGTCAGAGGGAGAAGCAGACTCCCTGCCGAGCAGGGAGCCCAATGCGGGACTCAATCCCGGGACTCCAGGATCATGACCTGAGCCGAAGGCAGTCGCTTAACCAACTGAGCCACCCAGGCGTCCAAAAGCCCATGTTTTAACTACGAGGGCCTCCCTGATATTACCTGCCCTTAAGATAGAAGCAAGACATAGAAAGCATGAGGGGAAGGGCATTGGACCCTAGCTCCACCAGCAAGTAGGCCCTTTTGATCCTGTTTAATCCCTACGATTACTCCACCCTGAACCTACTAGGGCACTACAGATATAAGTCTTGCTAACAACCTGGGCCAGGAAAAGAATGTGAGTGAGAAGAATACACCCCAAATTGGTTGATGTCATTTTTCAATAATTTAATGAATATTAAGAAAGTATTCCTCAGAGGCAAGGCACTTTGCTAGGTCACATAGGGGATAATATCTGGATAATAGTTACAAAGCACATTCATATGACTACCTAATTTTCATATCCATTCTGTGAAATAGGCATTATTACCTTGCAATTCTAGATGCAAGAGTGAGGGTCATAGAGATTAAGTTGCATGGCCAAGATTTCATGGTTGATTAATATCTGGGTCTGCCTTCATAAACAAGGACAAGTCTTCTGGCTCCCCTCCTCAGGCACCTTTCCCTGTGCCTGTTCTCTCCCTAGATTATGGAGGCTATAATGTTCATAAATAAATATAATCCAATGTAAAAGAGGTAAATACTGTAAGAGTTACGAAGTGCAGAGAGAACATCTAAGTGGAGGGATCAGGAAGGTTTTTTTCAGGACTTCTGTTAAATCCAAAGTATTCAAATTCACCTTCAACTGAATTCTAGAGCAACAAGTCAAATTAAGAGAAACCTATAGCCTGGACACATTGAAGAGAGATACTGAAACATTTCACCAGTCATTATAATAATCTGCAAGCCAATACAAGATTCTCGAGACCAGAAACCATGCCTAATTGACTTTATGTTGCATGTGTGACCTAGCACAGTGCTTTGTTCACAATGGGTGCTGGGTAAATGCTTGTTAAATTTTATTGAAAACCATTTCGACCTAAATAAACATGATGAGGAAGAGAAGGAAATAAAGACAGTTGCTCTGACTTGTCCTTTGATTCACTAGTGATGCATTTCATAGCAATGGCATTACTATAACCCCAGTTGGGGAGGTGTGTGTTTAGGAATGGGGAAAAAAAAAATGCCTACACAAAGAGCAGCTTTTACTTTCAGGGAGGCTGTGAAACTTGGGGTCATAGTAGGAGGCTATTATTAACAGAGAAACACTCTGAGTACAAAGAAGAAGGATTCATTTTCAGAGAGACAGACACTCTAATAGGGTGTTCTTTGTGACACCTTCAGAATGATGTCTTTTTTTTTTTTTTTTTAAGATTTTATTTATTTATTTGACAGAGAGAGAGAGAGACAGCGATAGAGGGCACACAGCAGGGGGAGTGGGAGAGGGAGAAGCAGGCCTCCCGCTGAGCAGGGGGCCGATGCAGGGTTCCATCCTTTTAAATATGATTCTCTGTAGAATACCAGTGTCAAAAAGAAAGGCTCTCTAAAAAAAAAAAAAAAAGAAAGAAATGCTCTCAACTACCTTCTTAAGATATCTGACTTCACTAAAAACAAAAACGAAACCCAGTGATTCTCTGGGCCAGCTTGTATGACTACACAGCTATTTCTCTATTTTTTATCTCCAGGCATAGACTCACTATCCATCAGGCAACAGTTACACAATTCCTACATATATAATTCCCCTTCTCTCTATTTCCTTTCTCCTGGAAAATCTACAATGTAAGCCAGACTTTCTTCTTCGTGGGCGTCCTCCATTTCTCTGTCTTTGGATAGATTCATAAACGTATTCATTCATTCATTAGCTAATATTGATTGAGCACCTGGGTGCTGAGGATGCAACATTGAACAAGACAGCTGAGGAAGCAAAATTTAATGAGAAAACTTAGGGATCCGAGAGCCTGAGCAGCCCAGTTCTCCTTCATTTTTATGTATCTATCTCCTTAGGCTAGAAGCCTTGTTACTTCACCTATGGAAATCTTCCGTGTGTTCCCTTAAAAACAGAGAAACAAAGAAACCATTGAGCATTGAGCGCTGCAGTTTTGTTTTGTTTTTTTAATTGAACGCATGTTTACATATACTATCATCTACTTTTGAAAGGTTACACTAATAATAGTGAACTCCTATTGAGCACTTTGTATGTATCAGGCCCTATTTTACATGTATTCAATCCTCACCGCAAACACCCCCCCCCCCCAGTATCTTCATTTGGCAAATGGAGAAACCGAGGCACAGAGGATTTAAGTAAATGGTGAAGACCTTGTGTTATTTTGAAACTCAGGGAACTAGAGTAAGTAAACTTTGAATCAACCAGGTAAAGAATGACCAAAGGGAGGGGGGGAGAAAGGCTTAGCTGATGACAATAAGCTGTTTGGTTGGCTGAAGTTTCGCAGCATCTGATGAACCAATATGGGATAGAAGAGTCCGTGCTGCATATCCGACATTCTGTGTCGACATATCCAACATATCCCCATCAGTTCTAGACACAGTTGTGGCTTTCATCTGAATAGCTAACAGAATTTTATAAGGATTACCTCATCAACCTTCACAACATTTTCTGCAAGGCCTGTGTGGTAGGAGGCCAAATGTGTAGCTGGAGCAGCTAAAACACATGAGGACACATGACTTCGCGAAGTCGTACTGTGAATCAGTCTAAACCGAAAAGTGAAACCAGGCTCTCATGTTCCCAGGTACAACATTATATTTTCCCAGATCCTAAAGACATTTTTCCTTTATTTATTCCCTACTCAATCCAAGGTCTGGTTTGAGGTCAAACACTGGTTTGGGAGTAAAGACCCTGGGTTTCATTACTGTTTTGCCACATGATTTGAGGGAATATATGTCACACTCTCTGGTTTCCACTGCTATAAAACAAAGGGGTGGGACTGTGCAACTTCTAAGATCTTTCCAACACCAACAGTCTTCAGTGGGAGGCTGACATCTATATACTTTATGACATCATAACTAAAGGCTAAATCAGATGCCTAGTGTTCAGGATATAAATGTTTATTTCCAGAAAGCCTTATGATGGGATTATGTGGAAAGGCTAGGGGAGGTTGCAAAACAGGAAATGGAATCCTCCCATGAAGGCAGGAACTAAATCAAAACTGGAATGAGAGAAGGGGATGGATGTAGTTGTTTGTTGGTAAGTACAGGAGTCCTACCGCTTAAGTCATCCAGATCTAGAGTTTTAGAGTATCACCTAGTCAACCAGGAAGATTTTGTTCCTTTTATCAACTTCTTGATGGAAAAAACCTAAATGTCCATCAGTAGAGGAAAGGACCAACCCAATAAAAATTATGCTTCACATAGGGATCACATAGGCATCAAATGGAGAGATCTCTGGGACATCATGTGGTCAAGGGAAAAAGAGAAAGGTGCAGAGCAGTATGTTTTAGTGTGGTGTTTAAAAATCATATATATTCACGGCATATCCCTGGGTATTCCTGGAGGGATGCACAAGAAAGTAGAGGAGTGGTTGAGAGACCTAATTTTCTCCTTTTATGCTTTGGTAGCTTTTGATTCCTAAGCATCTTTCCTTATTCAAAATATAAATGAATATATGTATTTTAACTAACTTCTTCACTCCTTTCCGTCAGTGGGATTTCTGCATCTACTGCACCACTGAAACGGTTCTCACAAAAGCCCTTAATGAGCTCCTTGTTTTGACTCTTCTGCTCTTGTGTCTTTGGCCTCTAGGGGACGAGGCACTTATGAGCGCCGCTTTGTTCTTAAAACTACCTTTTCTCTCTCGGGTTTCATGGCCCCCCTGGAAACACCTGGTCTTTCTCACTTTTCGAATCTCCTCCCTTCCAACCTCCTTTTCTGCTCACCCACCCAGTAGAGGATCTACTCAAAACTCAGTCCTTGGTCCCCTCCTGCCTCAATACTCCCACGCTTGGCATTACAAGGGTGTCTTTATGGCTTCAACTCACATCCCTATACAGGGGATTCCCTAATCTATATCTCAGCTTCTGACTCCTCTCCTAAGTTCCTAAACCTGCTGGCCATTTCCACCCAGATACAGCCCTAGGACCTCAAATTCAATAATCAAAAAAAACCTCCTCACACTGACCTCTCACTGGGCTTCTAGTCACAGTCTCCCAGATTCTACAAATGACACCATTCCGTGCTTAAATGTGGCATCATCCTTGAGCACTCCTCTCTCATCCCATACATGCAAGCAGTCCATATATCTCTCACTTCAATTTACTCCTTTCTATTCCCACGGATTTCTCATTTCCTCTCTTTCCCTCCCACTCAGTTTCTGTCTCTCTCTTTACTTTTTTTTTATTGAAGCATAGTTGACACACAATGTTACATTAGTTTCAGGTATATACCACCTAGTAATTCAGTAGGTCTGTAAGTTATACTATGCTTACTACAGTATAGCTACCATCTGTCACCATAGGTCGCTATTATAATAGCTTTGACTATATTCCTTATGCTGTACCTTTCCACCCTGCGACTTATTCATTTCCATAACTGGAAGCCTGTACCTCCCACTCCCCTTCTCCCATTTTGCCCATCCCCCACCCCCCTCCCCCCTGGCAACCATCAGTTTGTTCTCTAGTTTCTCTTTTTGAACCCACAGATTAACACAATAATCTTCCTAAACCTGAATTTTGATGATTCAACAATATTCACAGTCAACAAACGTTAATGATTTCAAACTGTATATCCAAGACTCTATTAGACTTTTCACATACTGCATCTTATTTAATTATAAAATAGCATGCACTTGGGCGCCTGGGTGGCTCAGTTGGTTAAGTGACTGCCTTCAGCTCAGGTCATGATCCTGGAGTCCCGGGATCGAGTCCCGCATCGGGCTTCCTGCTCAGCAGGGAGTCTGCTTCTCCCTCTGATCCTCCCCCATCTCATGCTCTCTCTCTCTGTCTCATTCTCTCTCTCAAACAAATAAATAAAATCTTTAAAAAAAAAATAGCATGCACCATAGGAATTAATCTCATTTTACAGATGGAAAAAGAGGCTCAGAGGGATTAAGAGAATTTCTCAAGCTTTCATGGGAAGAATAGAGTTGACACTCAAACTCATGGCTCCTCATTTCAAGTTCAGGAGTTCTTCCATCCCCACTCACCTGCTTGGTGGTAATGCCTCGCTTCCTAGATGTAGTCTAAACATTTGTCTTGACTTTGAAGATCCTCTGCAAAATGGCCTCTTCATATTTCCCCAGTACTCTCTTATTTATATCAAGCCAAATTACTCTCAAGATTGTCAACATATTTAATCCTTCACAAGGCTTATTGGTTTGGGTAATTTTATTAACCATCTTCCATAATGCCCTCTACCAGACCAGCATAAGCCATTGAAATGTCATCTTATAATAAACCTCAAATGCCATCCATGCCTGCCCACTGCTCCCTTCCTCTAGGTTTCCCTGATATATTTGTTCCCTCTTATGGTATGTTTTGTCTTGAATTATAATTTTTTCTGTGCACCATAAGAGAAGAGACAATCTTATTTTGCTTTATAATCTCCTTCGGTGCCTAATATATAATAGACCACATGAAGTATTTGTTGAATAGTTGAAAGAATCAGTGAATTAACAGGCAACAAAAAAATACACATTAACACATTCTAGGGCCTTGAAGCAGATCAATATAACTTAACTAGCTTATATGGGAATTAAAAATGAAAAGTTGATCTCCTTAATACTTATAGTGGTTCCCAGTGGTTCCTAAATACTAGTCTATTATGGTTTATTAGAAATTATACATAGAAAATGTAGTGATTTTTTCATAAAACCAATTTTTTTCCTCTTAAGGGTTGTTTTTTTATTATAAGATTATTCCCTTCTTGCTTTTTTTTTTCTGTTAAAATGTCCTTTCTCTTATGAAATAATGGTTGTCATTGATGACGATTGAGCTTTTATGTATCCTCATTGGTAAAATAAAAAGTTAATAACCCTATGTTCTTTACTCTCCCGTTTATTTATTTATTCATTCATTTGGGAAACTTGGCTGCTTTGTGAAATCCCAAAGTCTGGAGGCCACAGCGCTAGTCAACTGAACTAAGTAAGTTAGTCTAGATCAGCTTCTTAAACAAAACTGGCTCTAAATAGCATTCAGAAAAAGCCAAAATCTGTTGTTTTTGTGTATCACATTTGCTATGGAAACAGTTATTATTGTAAATTCCAATATGTTGGTATTTGAAAAGTCATGGTATATGGGCTAAGTTGTTGGGGTTTGCTTGTTTGGGTTTTTTTGGTCACTAAATATATAAATCAAAACTTCCTTTAAAGCACTAGTTAGGAGCTATGCTTAAACTTTTGTGGACCTCTTTCTAAACAGATTTGGAACTATCAGTACACATAGGAAATGATCATTCCTTTCATTATGACCTATAGACAACTGGAAAAAAATATACTTCTTTCTGATGTTTGATCTTTTCAGTCAGGATACTAGGAGAATTTTGAATATATAATTTTGATTAATGGAACCAAAATATGGTGGCTTCCTTCTCCTGATTAGTTTTCTCATCTGTTCCCCATCTTCCTCCTAACTTTCTAGATCAGAGAAATGTAACTTCCTGTTTAGTTTCTTATGTTGTTAATTTAAAGGTTCTGGATAAAACTAGAAGAGGAAAAATTACAGCTTGATGTTGGGAATTAGAAAAAGGCAAAAGCTTGTGGCATCCAAAATGATATTCTTTATGGAACTTAGATAACTCAGAACATTATTTTTGCCATAAGAAACACTTTACTTTTAGGTGACTGAAAATGAAAGCTGGAATTGGAAAGGAAAGAAAAGCAACAAATGGCCTAGTGAGTGAAAAATGTGCTGAGATAGTCCTCCACAATTCCAAAATAAAAGAGGTTTCTTTAAAAATAGAAGCAATACTCTGGTGCTTTTACTAATCCACTTAAAATCTGCTTAAACCTATTTCTTACTGTATTTTAAAACATTTTTTGTTACGTTATATTAGTGGACGTAATTCAGAATAATAACCATTTGTAAATAAAATAGGATATTTTATTTGTTTGTAAGCAAAACTGGAAACGCTAGGAACCACCTGGATGTGTGCAGATAGATATGATTATCTCCCCATCAAGTCTTGTATGTTTATGTTAGTAATCACATAGAGGGGCTCAAGCAAGTACATCATTTAAGTTTTTATTTCACTGGAAATAAATTTTATTGTTTATCTTCCAAGGGCCACTTAGCTAGTTTGGTTAACTTTTTAGAGTGGGAGTGGAAAATGGGAGCAAAGATGTGGGGGCAGGAATCAGAAGGAGGTGGTTGTAACCACAGCCTGTTCCCAAATCCTGGCCTGAACTTCTTTTTTTTTTTTAAGTGTGTTATTTTTTTTTTCACTAAAAAGCAAGAAAATACTATAGATAACTTGAGGAAACCTGCATCACTACAAAAAAATGGGGCGCCTGGGTGGCTCAGTCGGTTAAGCATCTGCCTTCTGCTCAGGTCATGATCCCAGGGTCCTACCATCAATGGGGCTCCCTGTTCAGCAGGGAGTCTGCTTCTCCCTCTCTCTCTCTGCCTCTTCCCCCTGCTCGCACTCCCTCTCTCTTTCTCAAATAAATAAAATCTTTAAAAAAAAATTAGAAAACATTCTTCTAATTGCAATTGAGTGCATTTTTTATACTTAAAAAAACTCACATTTTTTTTCTCGTGATAAAAGCAAACTATATTCATTTCTTTAATTTAAAAAATACAAAAAAGCAAATGAAAAAATAAACACCAGGGCACCTGGGTGGCTCAGTTGTTTAAGGGTCTGCCTTTAGCTCAGGTCACGATCCCAGGGTCCTTCTCAGTGGGGACCTGCTTCTCCCTCTCCCTCCATCCTCCCCGCCAGCCCCTGCTCGAGCTCTCTCTCGCTCTGCTCTCTCCCTCTCTCAAATAAATAAAATCTTAAAAAAAAAATAAACACCTATAATTTCACCACCCAGAGACATGTTTTGCATATCGTTTCATTCATTTTGTACCAAAATGAGCTTATATTGTGCATCCCATTTATAACTTGTTTCTTTTACACCTTGATATTAATATTCATCTAAAACATCAACTTAATGCATAATAGAATTTCATTGTATGAATGTATTTTAATTTTAACCAAGCTCCCCATTATAGGATATTTTTGCTGTTTCTATATTTTTTGTTTTTATGAATAGTGCTGTCAGGAATACTCTAGAACATATATCTTTGCCTACTTCACTGGTTATTCTTAGATATGGATAAATTTTTTTTTTTTTTTTTTTTTTTTTTTTTTTTTTAGTGAGAGAGAGAGAGAAAGAGAGAGCACAAATGGAGGGAGGGGCAGAGGGAGAGAGACAGAGAATTCTAACAGGCTCCTCGCTCAGCACAGACCCAATGCAGGGCTCCATCTCACGACCGTGAGATCATGACCCAAGCTGATATCAAGAGTTCAATGCTTAACCTGACTGAGCCACCCAGGTGCCCCAGATATGGATAAATTCTTAACTGTGAATTGCCAAGTCATTTTTGTCCGTCTTTTTATATATATATGTGACACTTCCCTTCAGAAAGGTTGTACCCATTTTCATTCATACTAGCAATGTATGCGAGTATACATTGTTTTTTACTTTTTATTTCTCTAATTACTAATGATGTTAAACTTTCTGTCATAATTTCATTTGCTTTTTTTTCCCTTATGAGACTAATTTTCCATTTATTATTAGGGTATCTTCTCATTGATTTGTGAGAGATATATATTAAATACATGAACTCTTTATCTATCAAACACAGTCATTTTTCCAAGCTATCATTTCTCTTTTAATGTTAACTACAGCATTTTTGAATGTACTTGTTTTTCTCTAGTGAATTCTGTCAATCTTTTCAATTTTAGTTTTTGCCTTAGACATTAAACTTTAAAAAGCTATTCCTCCAAGGCCACTCTACCAAAAGGTTATTTAATGTATACATGAAGTAACAGATAAATTGTCACAGGCCTGTTGCTGTTGTTTTTTAAATAAGCTCTACACCCAACATAGGGCTCAAACCCATGACCCTTGAGATCAAAAGTCATATGCTCCACACACTGAGCCAGCCAGGTGCCCCTGTGACAGGCATTTTGTCTGCAGAGATACTAAGCTTCCACTGTTTTGATCTCAAGAGCATTTTTACTCTATGCACTAACACAAGCATCTTAATCAGAATTATACCAACAATGTTGATTGTGAAGACTGTTTCCAGAGAGAGTGTCATTAGGCTAATTTTATTCTTTGATCAACTTTCTCTACTCTGTAGTTAAACTATTCCCGGTTTTGTTTTGTTTTCATTTTCTTTTGCGGTTCTACTGAGATTATTTTCACCGGAATTGGTCTTTTCCATGTAAATTTACAACCAAGATTTTATTTTTTTATAACTCTTTTGTTCATATCAAGTTCTAACAGCAACAGGCTACTGTAAGTTTTCTTTTGTGACCATTATTTTTAACAGTCCAATTTCCCTGAGTCACATTTTTATACCTCCAATTTTGTTAAAAAGATGTGATTCTCCAAGCAGTTTTTTTATTTATTACAACTTTGTATGCAGTCTGGTCCATTGTCTGTGTGTGTGTGTGCACGCACGCATGTTATTTTTACTAGTAATTTTCCATATGAATAGAATAAAAGAATGACGGAGTCACAAGCTGCTGTAAATTCCTTGGCTACCATACCTCACAAGAGAGCAGAGAGTAGGACCCCTTTGCTGGCCCAGGGAGAGTAAGAGATATGGTGGTTTAAACTACGTTCACAAATTCTTTGAGTTTTCATTCAAAAGATAGAGCCTAAGTTCCCTTCCCTTGAGTGTGGGATGGAAAAAGGGACTCAACTGTAGAGAATAAGAAAAAAAAGCACAAAGGACAGTGTCTATAACCTAGTCATTGGAGACAAGGTCATAAAAGGCATTGCAACTTTTAGCTTATTCTGTCTTGGATCTTTCCTCCTGGGGACATCCTGCTGCCATGTCATAAGGACACTCAAGCAGCTTACAAAGAGGTCCACTTGGTGAACAAAGGAGGTTGCCTGCTAACAGTCATGTGAGTGAGCCATTTTGGAAGGTGATCCTCCAGTCCCTGGCAGGCCATCAGAAAAAGCCAATAGCCTCCTGGGAGGCTGAGCCATAGTGACTCCTAAACCACCACTAGACTCCTGACCCTTAGAAACTGTGTGAGATAGTTTTGGGTTAATTCATTATGCAGCAATAGTAAAGAGGATATGAAAATGCATTGAGGGAGGGAGGTCACAAAAGACTTCTTGGGGATGGTAACTGGGCAGTGATTTGCTCTCCCCAATGACATTATAGCAAAGTTCCTCTCTGTATTCTCCAACCTCCTCGACACACTCTCTCCTTTCAACTCCACCTCTCTATCCTCCTGTCTTTATCCTTCTTCCCCTCCCCATCCTCTCTCTCTCTCTCTCCTTCTCTCTTCCCAATCAGATAGCATTGGGAAAGGTTGTATAAATCACTCTGGATCTTTGGTAAGAAGAAAACAGCTTTGATGATTATATATTACCCCCTTTAAGATATATTCGTTTCCACGGTGCAGATTTATATGTGATAGACAGATACTCCCTCCCTCCCCCTCTTCCCAATCTTCCTAAAGTGTATACTCATTTTGTGCCCATTATGGGTGGGCACCACAGGATTTCAAGTGAACTGTTTAGGAAATAGCTATTTTATTTATAGCTTAGGGAATATTTAAAATCAACTACAATATAAAAACAGTGATTCTAAATAGTCTAATTAGATACTTGGTTTTTATTAACAAACAGAACTAAGAGAACGGATCCACAGCTCTAAATGCCTTTTACCAAGAAGAAAATTTGCTGACAGAGACAGGTTGAACAGCTGAAAACACAGAAGTAAAGCCTATTTGTCCCACCTTTCAGAAAGTTTGCATTTTGAGATTTTGGTAAAATTGCTTACAGAATTGTCCATTCTACTTAGAACTCTTTTGGCCTCAGTTGTTCACCAAGTGGGTCTCCCCATAGGCTGCTTGAGGGTCCTCACAACATGGCAGCAGGATTCACCAGGAGGATTCTCTCTCTAAGAAAGAGCAACAGTTATAAAAGACAGGATGTAGTTTGTAGTTTAAGTAATAATCAGATTTTCTTTCTTTTTTTTTAAGATTTTATTTATTTATTTGAGAGAGAGAGTGAGAGAGAGAAAGAGCACAAGAGGGGGGAGCGGGAGAGGGAGAAGCAGACTCCCCGCTGAGCAGGTAGCCCGATGCGGGACTCGATCCAGGGACTCCAGGATCGTGACCTGAGCCGAAGGCAGTCGCCCAACCAACTGAGCCACCCAGGCGCCCCGTAATAATCAGATTTTCAATTTATTTATTTACTCCTGTCACTCACAAAAATGAAGCATTTTAATTGCCTCTTACTTTTTTTGTGTGGTGCGGGGGTGTGTGGGGGGGTGGAGGTTTGTTTCTTTTAGTAACTAGAATCATGCTGTATGTATTGTTCTTTGATATGCTTTTTGGACATGTTCCCAGCCCAACACACTCTTTTTATCCACTACATAGCATTCCACAGAATTAGTGTTACCATCTTGATGGACTTTTGGGTTGCTTCATTCGCTGTTATAATTATGCCCACTTTTGTGCACAAATTTGAGTACAGGGGCTGGAATCTGAGGGGGAGAGTCTCAGTTTGAGTCCCTGCTGATCTGAGGTGAAGGCACCTCTTTATTTATTTATTTTTTTTTTTTTAAAGATTTTTATTTATTTATTTGAGAGAGAGAGAATGAGAGACAGAGAGCACAAGAGGGAAGAGGGTCAGAGGGAGAAGCAGACCCCCTGCTGAGCAGGGAGCCTGATGTGGGACTCGATCCCGGGACTCCAGGATCATGACCTGAGCTGAAGGCAGTCGCTTAACCAACTGAGCCACCCAGGCACCCGGCACCTCTTTTTTTAAATAGCTCTCTTAGCAAATACTCTCTGGGATCCATCAGCTATAATATGTTTTGTGTCTTGATTTCTTTCCTTCAGTAAAATGTTTTCTGCCAGATACTTCCAACTGAACATCTAAATGGATAGTATATTATTCTGTGGAATAATTGTATGTCATAAAGCAATCAAAACTCAAAATATGATGACCTCATGATAGCATGACTCTACACAGAACTCTCTTCTGAAACGTAGTAACTAATCACAGTAAATATTTGAGCTAATGCTTAATCTATAAGTTGTATACCAGGCTAACACCCATCCCCAAACAGAATTCCAATATTATAAAAGTGCCACGGCCTTAATTTAAATCTAAAGAAGATTAGAAGCAGCATTCAGTTTAGAAAAATCATTTCTACTCAGTGTTGTTCCTGTTGGTGAAATGCTAAAATAACAATTGTAATTCAGAGGACTATACTGTGTTGCTTTAGACATTCCGAAGGGACTAGAGAAAGTGCTGAGTAAAACAATGAAAGGGACAATCCTGCTGGGAAGAAAGATGGGCCAAGTGACTTCTGAGGCTTTGTTCAATCTTTGAGTTCTGTTACACTTCCGTGGTTATGCCCAGTTTCATGGGACTTATAAAAAACTATTTTGTTGTCACCTTTTTAAAAAAATATATTAATTGTAGTTTAGAACACATTATGTGGTTTTCATTACAAGGTGTTTTTTAACTGATTCAGTAGGATTCTGGGTCCTTTTTCTTCAAGAACATTATCTAAAAGGAAACACATTACCACACTTTTTCCAAGCGAATGCCTTAGCTCTTTCTGGATTCCAAATTCTAGAACTTAGAATCTATACCATGTAACAAATACTTGCCAAAGAGTATGACTGGTTTTTAATCAAAGGTCTTACTGAAACACCCACTCTTCTCATTGCATGCTTTCCCCAAACATCTTAAAATAAAAGGTGAGAACATAATTCATGAAGGAAGAAAATCGGCTTCTATATAACATGTGTGGTTTGTTTTACTTGGTGTGTGTTGTTCTCAGAATTTGTAAAAAAACAAAACAAAACAAAAACTAATCCCTTGACACAAAGTGGTAATGATGAATAATGTGCTCCAGCCAAGTTATAAATCTCAGCAAAGGGAGGTTTAAATGGCAAGTGCCGGGAGGGACAGCGCTCTCACTACAACACAGCTCTGTGCGAACAAAGAAGCATTTATTAGCCTCGTCAGTCACTTAATGCTTCAGTCTGTCACCAGCTAAACATAAGGTTCCTAGAGCTGTTAGTGAAGTCTCTCCAGAAAACTCATATATTATTTTGGCCCATATATCTCATTAGGTAATAATGTGCATTGACAGTTCAACAAAACTAGGAAACTTCAAGCTCAATGTACCACACAACCAATTTGATTTTTGTTTGTTGGTTTTCTTTAGCTACCTCCTGATTAGAAAAGTCAAACAACCATTAAAAAAACACAGTTTATGGGGTGCCTGGTTGGCTCAGTTGGTTAACCGTCTGCCTTTGGCTCAGGTCATGATCTCTGGGTCCTGGGATCGAGCCCCAAATCCTGAAGATGGAGCCCTGCATCTGGCTTCCTGCTCAGCAGGGAGTCTGCTTCTCTCTCTCTCTCTCTCCCTCCCACCCCTCCCCTGTCTGCCCCTCCCTACCACTTGGTCTCTCTCGCAAATAAATAAATAAGATCTAAAAAAAACAAAAAACCCCCCACAGTTTACTATTTAAATTTGATATAATTCACTTTAAATTTCAAAAAGAAAAAAAAGGAAATCACAGTAATTGCAGTGGAGCTGTGTGTAGGCCAGTCCTTTGTGAGTTGCAATCTTATTTTAGGGCTTAATTAGAGAAGATTCTTTTTCGATACTTACTCTACTTGATTTTAAGGAATGTGTTACAGAGAATGTTCTGCTGGAAAAGCAGAAATAAAAATAGTATAAAAATGGATTCATACAACAGTTCTCAATGCCCAGTTTTTGTAGTCCCCATATCACCTGTCCTATTAAATTACCTAAGGTAGGGGCGCCTGGGTGGCTCAGATGGTTAAGCCTCTGCCTTCGGCTCAAGTCATGATCCCGGGGTCCTGGGATCGAGCCCCGCATCGGGCTCCCTGCTCCGCGGGAAGCCTGCTTCTCCCCCTCCTTCCTGCTCGAGCTCTCTCTCACTATCTCTGTCTCTCTCAAATAAATAAATAAAATACTTAAATTACCTAAAGTAGAAGCAGCATGCCCCATTTAAAAAGGCTTAAAACACAAGAGGAAGATCACAGAGGCATAAAAAGTTACTGCTTAATTTGGTTGCCATGATTTTTTGTTTTCCTTCCCTGGGTGAGGTCCCTGTGGGGCTCTCTTACACCCCGCTGCCACCCAGTCCTGGGTTCAAGCCAAATGGGGTCCCAGATGATATAAAGCAATGCAGTGAAGTGAGAGAATCTCCACATCAAGGTGTCCTCAGCTCTGCTCTGAACCACAGGCCAGCTTACTTAACTGGGACTTCGTTTCCCCATTTTGAAATAAGGATGTGGAAGAAGACATTAATAACCGTAACATTCCACGGCCTAAGTGAAATTAAATCACATCTGGCATCTAAATCTGCCTTTTAAAGTAGTTTCTGTAATTACATAAAGAATTATCCACTCTATTACTTTTCAATTTGCTTTCTTTATTGTTGGTCTTGGGCATGCTTTCTTTTAAATTCTTCTCCTTTTCCCTCTGATTCCTGTCTCCTCCTGTTCCCTCAGCAGATTCCTCTCTCACTCTATCCCCATTCTCCACCCCAGCCTGTTCGAATTTCCTTCATCATTCTCTCATTTTCATTAAAAATTGCTCAGTCTTCTTTTTTACCTTAGTGAAGCAATTTCAGAAAGCACTGCTTGATTTGATTTGATTTGATTTTTCTAAAGATTTGATTTATTTATTTGAAAGAGAGAGAGAGAGAGAAAGCATGTTCACACAAGCAGGGGGGCAGAGGGAGAGGGAGAGAGAGAATCTCAAGCAGATTCCATGCTGAGCAGGGAGCCTCACATGGGGCTCCATCTCATGACCCTGAGATCATCACCTGAACTGAAACCAAGAGTTGGATGTGTAACAAACTGTGCCACCCAGGCACCCCAACAAGTGTTTTTTTTAAGATTTTATTTATACACAACTAATGAATCATTGAACACTACATCAAAAACTAATGATGGCTAATTGAACATAATTTTAAAAATGAAGATTTTATTTATTTATTAGAGAGAGAGAGAGATCCCGAGCAGGGGGGATGGGTAGAGGGAAAAGGAGAAGCAGACTCCCCATTGAGCAAGGAGCCCAACACAGGGCTTGATCCCAGGACCCTGAGATTATGACCTGAGCCGAAGGCAGACACTTAACCGACTAAACTACCCAGGTGCCCCCGACAGTGGTTTTGTAAGAAGAATTTTAACCTTTGAATCAATGTATTTAAAGGTTAAAATCTATTCAGGCTCTCTATTTCTCTTGAGTAAGTTTTGATGAGTTAAATTTTTCTAGGAAAATTTTCCGTTTCATGTATGTTTTCAAATTTATTTACATATACTTCCTCATAGCATTTTCTCATTATTTCAATCTCTGCTTTATCTGTAGTTATGTCCCTTTTCTTGTTCCCAATATGCTTCTTTGTGCTTTTTCTCTTATTTATCTAATTAGTTTTGCCAGAAGAATGACTATCTTGTTAATCTTTTGTCTTTATTGATCTATTCTCTTTGTCTTCTGTGTTGTTAATCCTCGCTCTTTATTTCCTTCCTTTTACTTTCTTTGAACTGTTGTTTTCTTCATTTACTGATTCCAGCTCACTAATGTACTTTTTTCTTCTTTTTAATTTTTTAATTTTTATATTTTTTAAGTATTTTTTGAAGACTTTATTTATTTGAGAGAGAGAGAGAGAGAAAGAGTGAGTGAGTGCATGAGCAGGAGGGAGGGGCAGAGGGAAAGGGAGAACCAGACTCCCCACTGCACAGGGAGCCAGATACGACCCAGGGATCATGACCTGAGCCAAAGGCAGACACCTAATGGACTGAGCCACCCAGGCACCCTTTTTTCTTCTTTTTTAATGTGACATTTAAGGCTATAAACTTTCTTCTAAGAACACCTTAGTCTTTGGCCCACAAATTCTTATGTGTAATATATTCATTACTTTTCAGTTATAAGAATTGTCTGTTTATGTTATTACTTTTTTTGACATTGGAATTATTTAAGAGTGTTTTTATTAAGGAACATTTTAAATATGCAATGAACAATGACACCCAAAATCTATAAAAATTCTGCCCAATTTGTAGGTGTGTGTTTTTAAATTTCCAAATGTATAAGATTTCTACTGACCTTTTTTGTTAGTTTTGTTAATAATGCCTACTTAACTGTATTATGTTAAGAGAGTACATCCTATGTATGATGTTGATTATTCGATATTTGTTTAGATTTTTACTGTGGCCTCCTATGTGATGTATTTTATATACATTGGAAAGAATGAAATTTATCTAGTTATTGTAGAGACCATCTTTAGGCAACAGGCTTAAGCAATGGAAACTTGATCAAGGCAGGAGGGCCCACAGAGACCACCAAGCTGAATGCAAACAGGCTTGGTAAGCAACTCACCTCGAAATACCATAGGCCCTAACTGACCAATTACAACCAGGCACAGTTCCTAAGATTACCAAAAAAGAGAAAATTCCATATGTTCTCATACTTCCCTCACTCCACCCTATAGCTGTGACCCCTTATCACCCCCTCATCACAGTCTCTCCATTGCTGTCCTGCCCACAGCCATGTATTCCACAAATTTCTCTTTTGTTCTGCCTTGGATGAATTCTTTCACCATCCACACCAAGAGCCTCCACCTGATCGGGATGCCCCACAATTATTTGTTGCAAGGTTATTTATATGTCCATTTGATTAATAATTAAGTTTGTTATGTATGTTTTTCAAATACCTGCATTTTTTCTAATTTTTCTCTGTTTAAGTATCAATTAGGGAGAGAGGAATATTAAAATTTTCCCATTTGGGGCACCTGGGTGGCTCAGTCATTAAGCGCCTGCCTCCGGCTCAGGTCATGATCTCAGGGTCCTGGGATGGAGCCCCACATCGGGCTCCCTGCTCTGCGGGAAGCCTGCTTCTCCCTCTCCCACTCCCCCTGCTTGTGTTTCCTCTCTCACTGTGTCTCTCTCTGTCAAATAAATAAAATCTTTAAAAAAAAAAATTTCCCCGTTTGTTGATTTCTGTTTCTCCTTGTAGTTTGGACAATTTTGCTTTGTATAATCTGAGATTATGATATTAGGTGCACACAAGCTTAGAGTTATTATATTTTTTTCTGGAAAATTGTTTCTTTTCA